>NC_089491.1:322010797-332010797 GCF_036850765.1 Saccopteryx bilineata | reverse complement strand
CCTCCCTCCCTCCCTCCCTCCCTCCCTCCCTCCCTCCCTCCCTCCCTCCCTCCCTGTCTTTTAGTCAGTGATTAAAGAAGCCACTTGCTCTCAGAGAAAGTCATTTTTGCCCCTTTATTTTATCACTGTGGACTCACTCAGTCATACTTTGTTCTTATTGTAGGCTGTATTCATTCATTTATTCTTGTTTGTTGAGCCTTTAAATACAAGATACTGGGGATACAGTGGAGTGAGATGGACAGGGATGCTGTTCTTGTGAAGCTTAAATTTTACAGGAGATATAGACATTAAAGAATAAATTGCACACATCATAAAACAATTCCAGTAGAAGTTTGCACAGTAGAGGAGAAGCTCAGAGTGTCATGAGGAGCTGTGCCAGGGGCTCTGACCTGCTGAGGATGGGGATCAGAAGGCTTCCCTGAGGAAGTGGGGTTTGAGCAGAGGTCTGAAGGACTCTAGCATAATGTTGAAAGGAGTGGTGAGCCAGACATCTGTGCCTTGTATACACTCTCCTGGGAAAAGCATTGAGCCTCTCAGTACTTGGTGTGATGTTAGGTATATTTTTCTAATAGACTTCCTTTATATTGAGGGGGTTCCTATCTAGTTATAATTTGCTAAGAGCTAATTATTTATTTAACCCCTTATTTATTATTATTTATTTTGAAATTAAATTTAATGGAGTGACATTGGTCAATAAGAATATATAGGTTTTGCCTGGCCAGGCAGTGGCACAGTGGATTGAGCATTGGACTGAGACATGGAAGACCCAGGTTTGAAACCCTGAGGTCGCCAGCTTGAGCCTAAGGTTGCTGGCTTGAGGAGGGGGGTCACTCAGTCTGCTGTAGCCCCATGGTCAAGGCACATATGAGAAAGCAATCAATGAACAACTAAGGTGCCACAACGAAGAATTGATGCTTCTCACCTCTCTCTGTTCCTGTCTGTCTGTGCCTATCTGTCCCTCTCTCTGTCTCTGACACACACACACACACACACATACACACACACACACACACACACACAAGAATACATAGGTTTCAGGCAAACATCCCTATAGTGTTTGAACTGTTGATTGTGTTATGTGCCCATCACCCAAAATCAAATCACTTTCTGTCACCGTATATTTGTCCCTCCTTACATTTCTCCCCCTGGTAACCACTTCACTTTAGTCTATGAGTCTCATTTTATATTCAACACATTTAATGGCCTAACATACGGTCCATCTTAATGAATATTGTATATGCACTTCAAAAGCATGTGTGTTCTGCTGTTGAGCAAAGTGTTTTATAATTATGAATTAACTCAACTTGATTGATAGTATTGTTCAGATCTTCTATATTAGAACTGATATTCTATCGATTCCTGAAAGAAGAGTGGTAAGATCTCCAATTATAATTATAGATTTGCATGCTTCTCCTTTGAGGTCTGACAGGTGCTGCATATATTTTCATGCATTCTATATTTAGTTTCATACTAACGTAGGATGATGTTTTCTTATTATGTTTCTATCATGAAATATCTGTCTTTATTTCAGAAAATATTCCTTGTTCTGAAGTCTGCTTTGTTTAGCTAGAGCTGCTTTAGCTTTCTGATTAGTGTTTCTATGGTATCTACATATTTTTATCCTTTTACTTGTAACCTCTCTGTATTTTTATGTCAAAGAAGGTTTCTGTTTTCACCATTATTGAGGTATAATGGACACACAAAATTGTAATATGGCTAAAGTGTATAGTGTACTTGGTACTTTGCAAAAGAGTCAAGGGGGAAGCTGGGCAGAAGCTGGAAGCTCTTTCTCTGCATTGCTGCCTCTTCTCTGGTTCTTTGACAAAGGACGGTCACTTTAACTTCTCTGAAGTCAGGGGGTGCATCTTGTTCTGTTTTAGATGATCCTCCCTACTCCACAGTTCTGAAGGTGCTTTCAGACAAAAAGCCAGCACAACCACAGGGCTCAACTCAGAGATCACAGTCCTGAGCTGCCTGCTGTCTAAAATATATATTTTGTCTAGTTGTTTGCAGAGTGTTGGGGGCAAGTATGTATGGTACTATTTGTTCCATCGTGGCCAGAAACATGAGCCCGTGTATTCAGTTTTGCTCATATTGGATTTAAAGTACGTTTGAAAATTCCAAGTGGGGGATCCATTATCCAGCTGGTGTTAGATTTGCGTTTTAGAGAAGAAATATGAGTTGAAGAGATAAATTTGGGTACTTTAGTAATATGAGTAGTAATCAAAGTTATAAGCTTGATTGGATGTTATTACCCTGTGAGAGGAAAGTATGTGAAGAAAATTGGGTTTTGGGTCAGGCCTCAAGGAACGTCACTATTGAGTTCTCGGCAGAGACTGATGACCTAGAAGAGATGACAATGAAAGAACATCTAGAGAGGCAGGAAAATAGCAGGAGAGCGTGTGCAGAGCCAGGGAAAGGATTGCTTCTAGTGAAGTGAGGACTGCAATTTGGCTATTGGATTTGTGACTTGAAAGTTTTAGTGACCTTGCCCAGAACACTTTCAGTAGTGCATTGAGACAGAAGCCATATTTAATGCTGAAAAGAGAGCAGGCGGTAAGATGATGAAGAGGGTAGTTTTGATCATTTAAAAAATTTTCTCCATTTATTTTAGAGAGAGAGGAAAAGAGAGAGAATTAGAAATACCAATATCAATCTGTTCCTGTATGTGCCCTGACTGGGAATTGAGCTGACAACCTCTGCATGTTGGAAGGATGCTCTAACCAACTGAGATATCCAAAGTTTGGTTGTAGAGTGGAGGCAAACGTTAGCTTGAGAGTAAAAGCTGAATGTGAGTTTTAGAAATGGTCTCAATTATTTTCTTTTAAAATAATGTTTTCTTTTTCAATAGGAGAGGCTTGTATACATGGAGCTGTTGGTGGGAGGGCCCTGGTTTAGAGTATGAGGTTGATGATTTGAGAGAAAGGTAACAACCTTTAGTGTCAAAAGTAGGAAAGCTGCTGTGTGTGCTAGTTGAGGCTTGATCTTAGGAACAACTAGATATCTTTTTAGTAATAAGAAAAGGAGAGAGATGCTGTCCAGGAAATTGGCTTTGTCAATGTGGCGGTAGGAAATTGAGAACTATCTTTAACTGATGGTATGTGTTTTTATGGTGAATAAAAAGATGCTTTCTACAGAATGTTTGAAAATTACTTGCCCCATTGCTGGAGGAGGTAATAGAGAGGATGTGTCAGTTAACCCTATAACTGGACTGGACAACTGGAGGCTCCTCACCCCACCCTTGTGCTTGGAATGATCCTTCTCCCCACCATTTCCACACAGGGAGCCATTTCCAGGGCCATAACCTTGAGAATGATGCATTGTGTTGTGAGACTATCTGGACAGTATATGTGACTGAACCCAGTTCAGGCCTTTGTAACTTTTAAGGTTTGGCATCTCACATCTCCTATAGACTCTTCTCTCAGCTGCCCAAGACAAGCCTTGTAAGTCCTCTTATGTATCAACACCTGGAGTGGTCTGCCTCTTTCTGTGGTCTCTCCCTGCCCTTTGTGTATGGGGACAGTTTCAGATTATACCCGGGCAGCTTCTCAGGAGGTTGAGAACCAACACCCCTAGTGACATAGATATGGAGGACTTTTAAAGAAAATTTGCTAGAGTTTAATCAGAAACCGTGGACAGAATACCGCAGTTAAGTTTCTGTAAGCCCAGACTTGTTTGATTATAACATCTGGCTGATGATTAGTCAGGAAGGGACTCAGTGACCCAGGAGACTAGTATGTGTAGAATGAGACCATCCTGAACCAAGTCTACACCAGCCCAACAAGATGACTGAAGATGATCAGCAAGAATGAAAAACTGAAGAGAAATCATAGCTTCTTTCTGTTCTCGCTAATGGCTTCTGCTTCTCTCTCCCGCTTTCAGATTTCTTCTGTTTCTGATGTTCAATCCGCAAGCCCCACTTCTGTCTCCACTATCCTCTTCTTCTCAATTTTTGGACTTATTTCTTTAATCCTGCTTTCTCACTCAGTATTTAACCTCTTCTCATTTTTCTGAGCCTCTCTCCAGAAAATAGTCTCTTCATTACTTATTAAAAATCTTTCCCCCCATTTTCCAACATTTCCAAATTCTCTTCTTATGTGTTTGTATTCCTGCCTTTCCATGCTGTTTTTTTAAGTGACAGGAAGGGAGATAGACAGACTCCCACCTGGGACCCAACTGGGATCCTCCTGGTAACTCCCATTGGGGGCTGATGCTCTGCCCATCTGGGGCCATGCTCGCAACCTAACTATTTTTAGCACCGAGGAAGGCTCCATGGCGTTCAGTGCCTGGGCTGATGCACTTGAACCAATTGAGCCGTGGGAGGGGAAGAGAGAGAGAGAGAGAGAGAGAGAGAGAGAGAGAGAGAGAGAGAGAGAAAAGGGGAAGGGGGAGGGGTGGAGAAGCAAATGGTTGCTTCTCCCGTGTGCCCCAACCGAGAATTAAACCCAGGACATCCACACATTGGGCTGATGCTCTACCACTGAGCCAACCAGCCAGGGCCTTTCTTCTGCCTTTTTTGAGCCGTCTTGAATCCCACTGTTGTCCCACATTCTGTTTGTTTACAAAAGAAAGAAGTGTACATTTTCAGTATTATTCATCCCAATTTAAGGTAGCTTATATTCTTTTTTTTTTTTTTATAATAAATTTTTATTAATGGTAATGGGATGACATTAATAAATCAGGGTACATATATTCAAAGAAAACATGTCTAGGTTATTTTGTCATTAAATTATGTTGCAAACCCCTCGCCCAAAGTCAGATTGTCCTCCGTCACCCTCTATCTAGTTCTCTGTGCCCCTCCCCCTCCCGCTAACTCTCTTCCTCCCTCCCTCCCATGTCCTCCCTCCCCCCCACCCTTGGTAACCACCACACTCTTTTCCATGTCTCTTAGTCTCATTTTTATGTTCCACCAATGTATGGAATCATGTAGTTCTTGTTTTTTTCTGATTTACTTATTTCACTCCTTATAATGTTATCAAGATCCCACCATTTTGCTGTAAATGATCTGATGTCATCATTTCTTATGGCTGAGTAGTATTCCATAGTGCATATGTGCCACATCTTCTTTATCCAGTCTTCTATTGAAGGGCTTTTTGGTTGTTTCCATGTCTTGGCCACTGTGAACAGTGCTGCAATGAACATGGGGCTACATGTGTCTTCACGTATCAATGTTTCTGAGGTTTTGGGGTATATACCCAGTAGAGGGATTGCTGGGTCATAAGGTAGTTCTATTTGCAGTTTTTTGAGGAACCACCATACTTTCCTCCATAATGGTTGTACTACTTTACAGTCCCACCAACAGTGAATGAGGGTTCCTTTTTCTCCACAGCCTCTCCAACATTTGCTATTACCTGTCTTGTTGATAATAGCTAATCTAACAGGAGTGAGGTGGTATCTCATTGTAGTTTTGATTTGCATTTCTCTAATAACTAATGAAGCTGAGCATCTTTTCATATATCTGTTGGCCATTTGTATCTCTTCCTGGGAGAAGTGTCTGTTCATGTCCTCTTCCCATTTTTTAATTGGATTGTTTGTTTGTTTGTTGTTGAGTTTTATGAGTTCTTTGTAAATTTTGGATATTAGGCCCTTATCTGAGCTGTCGTTTGAAAATATCAGTTCCCATATAGTTGGCTGTCTGTTTATTTTGATATCAGTTTCTCTTGCTGAGCAAAAACTTTTAATTCTGATGTAGTCCCATTCATTTATCTTTGCCTTCACTTCTCTTGCCATTGGAGTCAAGTTCATAAAATGTTCTTTAAAACCCAGGTCCATGATTTTAGTACCTATGTCTTCTTCTATGTACTTTATTGTTTCAGGTCTTATATTTAGGTCTTTGATCCATTTTGAATTAATTTTAGTACACGGGGACAGGCTGTAGTCGAGTTTCATTCTTTTGCATGTGGCTTTCCAGTTTTCCCAACACCATTTGTTGAAGAGGCTTTCTTTTCTCCATTGTGTGTTGTTGGCCCCTTTATCAAAGATTATTTGACCATATATATGTGGTTTTATTTCTGGGCTTTCTATTCTGTTCCATTGGTCTGAGTGTCTATTTTTCTGCCAATACCATGCTGTTTTGATTATCGTGGCCCTATAATATAGTTTAAAGTCAGGTATTGTAATGCCCCCAGCTTCATTCTTTTTCCTTAGGATTGTTTTGGCTATTCGGGGTTTTTTATAATTCCATATAAATCCGATGATTTTTTGTTCCATTTCTTTAAAAAATCTCATAGGGATTTTGATGGGAATTGCATTAAATTTGTATATTGCTTTGGGTAATATGGCCATTTTGATTATATTTATTCTTCCTATCCAAGAACAAGGAATATTTTTCCATCTCATTGTATCTTTTTCGATTTCCCTTAACAATGCTTTGTAATTTTCATTATATAGGTCCTTTACGTTCTTTGTTATGTTTATTCCTAGGTATTTTATTTTTTTTGTTGCAATCGTGAAGGGGATTATTTTTTTGAGTTCGTTTTCTAATATTTCATTGTTGGCATATAGAAAGGCTATGGACTTTTGTATGTTAATTTTGTATCCTGCGACCTTACTGTATTGGTTTATTTTTTCTAATAATCTTTTTGTGGAGTCCTTCGGGTTTTCGATGTATAGGATCATATCATCAGCAAAAAGTGATACCTTTACTTCTTCTTTTCCGATATGGATGCCTTTTATTTCTTTGTCTTGTCTGATTGCTCTGGCCAGAACTTCTAGCACCACGTTAAATAAGAGTGGAGAGAGTGGACAACCCTGTCTTGTTCCTGATTTAAGGTAGAAAGTGCTCAGTTTTATGCCGTTTAATAGGATGTTGGCTGATGGTTTATCATATATGGCCTTTATCATGTTGAGATATTTTCCTTCTATACCCATTTTGTTGAGAGTCTTAAACATAAAATTGTGTTGTATTTTATCAAAAGCCTTTTCTGCATCTATTGATAAGATCATGTGGTTTTTGTTCTCTGTTTTGTTGATATGGTGTATTACGTTAACCGTTTTTGCGTATGTTGAACCATCCTTGAGATTCTGGGATGAATCCCACTTGATCATGATGTATTATTTTTTTAATATGTTGTTGTATTCGGTTTGCCAGTATTTTGTTTAGTATTTTAGCATCTGTATTCATTAGAGATATTGGTCTGTAGTTTTCTTTCTTTGTGCCATCCTTGCCAGGTTTTGGTATGAGGGTTATGTTGGCCTCATAAAATGTGTTTGGAAGTATTGCTTCTTCTTCAATTTTTTGGAAGACTTTGAGTAGAACAGGAACCAAGTCTTCTTTGAATGTTTGATAGAATTCACTAGTATAACCGTCTGGGCCTGGACTTTTATTTTTGGGGAGGTTTTTAATAGTTTTTTCTATTTCCTCCCTGCTGATTGGTCTGTTTAGGCTTTCTGCTTCTTCATGACTCAGTCTAGGAAGGTTGTATTGTTCTAGGAATTTATCCATTTCTTCTAGATTGTTGTATTTGGTGGCATATAATTTTTCATAGTATTCTATAATAATTCTTTGTATATCTATGATGTCTGTGGTGATCTCTCCTCTTTCATTTTGGATTTTATTTATTTGAGTCCTGTGTCTTTTTTCCTTGGTGAGTCTTGCCAAGGGTTTGTCAATTTTGTTGATCTTTTCAAAGAACCAGCTCCTTGTTTTATTGATTTTTTCTATAGTTTTTCTGTTCTCTATTTCATTTATTTCTGCTCTGATTTTTATTATCTCCTTTCTTCGGCTGGTTTTGGGTTGTCTTTGTTCTTCTTTTTCTAGTTCTTTAAGGTGTGAAGTTAAGTGGTTTACTTCGGCTCTCTCTTGTTTGTTCATATAGGCCTGAAGTGATATGAACTTTTCTCTTATTACTGCTTTTGCTGCATCCCAGAGATTCTGATATGTCGTATTTTCATTTTCATTTGTCTATATATATCTTTTGATTTCTGCGCTTATTTCTTCTTTGACCCATTCATTTTTTAGAAGTATGTTGTTTAGTTTCCACATTTTTGTGGGTTTTCCCCCCTCTTTTTTGCAGTTGAATTCTAGTTTCAAGGCTTTATGATCAGAAAATATGCTTGGTAGAATTTCAATTTTTCTAAATTTGCTGATATTGTCTTTGTGGCCCAACATATGGTCAATTCTTGAGAATGTTCCATGTACACTAGAGAAAAATGTATACTCTGTTGCTTTGGGATGAAGTGTCCTGTAGATGTCTATCATATCCAGGTGTTCTAGTATTTCGTTTAAGGCCACTATATCTTTATTGATTCTCTGTTTGGATGACCGATCTAGAGCCGTCAGCGGTGTATTGAGGTCTCCAAGTATGATTGTATTTTTGTTAGTTTTTGTTTTAAGGTCAATAAGTAGCTGTCTTATATATTTTGGTGCTCCTTGGTTTGGTGCATATATATTAAGGATTGTTATGTCTTCTTGATTCAACTTCCCCTTAATCATTATGAAATGACCATTTTTGTCTCTGAGTACTTTTTCTGTCTTGTAGTCAGCATTATTAGATATGAGTATTGCTACGCCTGCTTTTTTATGGGTGTTGTTTGCTTGGAGTATTGTTTTCCAGCCTTTCACTTTGAATTTGTTTTTATCCTTGTTGCTTAGATGTGTTTCTTGTAGGCCGCATATAGTTGGATTTTCTTTTTTAATCCATTCTGCTACTCTGTGTCTTTTTATTGGTAAGTTTAATCCATTTACATTTAGTGTAATTATTGACACTTGTGGGTTCCCTACTGCCATTTTATAAATTGCTTTCTGTTAGTTTTGTATCTAGTTTGATTCTTCTCTTTTGTTTTTCTATCATTTGTTTTTGTTTGTTTGTGTTCCATACTTCTTTCCTCTGTTGCTACCTTTTTTAAGTCAAGTGTTTCTGTGGTGGTTTTTTTAAGGGTGGTTACCATTAAGTAATGAAAAGGGTACCTACCATATTCATTGTAGTACCCTATCTTATAAGTATTTCTGCACTTCATCATCCTTTGCTACTGTTAATCTCCATCCTCTCCCCCCTTTTTTTCCTTTGTTGTCACAGTTTAAGTTTGGTTTTATTGTGTTCTTGGTGGAGCTGTTACTTGTGGTGTTGTTTTCTTTTGTTCTTTGAATCTGGTTGGAAAACCCCCTTTAGTATTTCCTGGAGTGGGGGCTTTCTGTTGATAAATTCTCTCATCTTTTCTGTATTTGTGAATGTTTTTATATCTCCTTCATACTTGAAGGATAGCTTTGATGGGTATAGTATTCTTGGCTGAAAGTTCCTCTCTTTCAGGGCTTTAAATATTGGGGTCCACTGTCTTCTCGCTTGTAGAGTTTCTGCTGAGAAATCTGATGATAATCTAATAGGCCTTCCTTTATATGTTGTACTCTTCTTTTCCCTGGCTGCCTTGAGAATTTTTTCTTTGTCATTGGTTTGTGTCATCTTTATTATGTTGTGCCTTGGAGTGGGTTTGTTGGGGTTAAGAAAACTTGGTGTTCTGTTTGCTTCTTGAATTTGAGGCTTTAGTTCCTTCCACAGGCTTGGGAAGTTCTCGTCTATGATTTGTTTGAGTATATTCTCCATTCCATTTTCTTTCTCTTCTCCCTCTGATATACCTATTATTCTTATGTTATTCTTTCTGATGGAGTCAGACAATTCCTGTAGGGCTTTCTCGTTTTTTATTATTTTTGAGTCTCTTTCTTCTTCTTTCTGTTGTGCCTCAAAGTTGTTTGTCTTCTATTTCACTAATCCTATCTTCAATCTGGGCTGTTCTGTTAGATAAGCTTGTTACCTCGTTTTTCAGCTCGTGAATTGAGTTTTTCATTTCTGTTTGATTCATTTTTATAGTTTCAATTTCCTTGGTAATATATTCTTTGTGTTCATTGAGTTGTTTTCTGATCTCCCTATATTGCCTTTCTGTGTTTTCTTGTATATCTCTGAGTGTTTTTAAGATTTCTATTTTAAATTATCTGTCATTTAGCTCCAAGGCTTCCAATATGTTAAGTCTTTTCTCCATAGATTTTTCCACATCTATTTATGTTACCTCTCTTTCTTTTGTATCCATAATATTCAATTTCCTCTTTCTTATCAGCATCTGAGGGTGGTCTTGTTGATAGCACTAATTAGAATTAATAAAGAGTAAAAAGTAAAAAAAAAAAAAAAAAGGTAAAACACCCCACAAAAAAAAAACAGTAATAATTTATTATTTCCCCCTTTTTTCTCTCTTCTCTTTCCCTCCTCTCCCCTCCTTAGGGAAATATCGTGCCTATAATGGAGGGCCTGATTTGGGGTGAAGAGTTCAAGGGGCAAAAAAAAGGGAGTAGGGACCTACTAAATGCAAAAGAAAAAAAAAAAGGAAGAAAATCTTAGACAAGCATAAGATGATTTGCTTGTAAGTGATGGTCAACTAAGAGATATAATGAGAGGGATAAGAGGGAACCAGAAAAAAGGACCAAAAAATAATAAAGAAGAAAAAATAAAAATAATAAGTAAAAATCTGTTGTATTAAGTGGAGCGAAGACTAAATACAATGGAGACCTTGGGTTGGGAGGACCCAAAATGCCACAAAAATAAACAAACAAGAAAAAATATAAAAACAAAAGCAAAAAAGAGAAATAAAGCCAAAAAAAAGCCTTGAGTCCCAAATTAACTAATTTGTTCGTGATTGAGGATTATATGGGAGGAAAGTAAAATGAGAAAAGAAAAAACGAATAGAAAGGAAAAAATAAGAAAAAGAGAAAAACGAAGGAAGAAATAAAATAGGAAGAGAAAAAAACAAAATAAAGCAAGACAAAAAAAAAACAAAAGAGGAGAGAGTGAGAGTTAAGTGTTTTGGAGTATAACCTTAAAGGAGGGTGAGGATGAAGAAGAGAAATAAAATGCAACACTCATGGGTAGTGTAGTTCAAGAAAGGGGAAGCATAAGATGGGCAGAGAATAGAAGGACCGAGGTGGAGGAAATAAAGGCAATAAGATAGAAGAAACAAACAACAACAACAAAAAAATTAGTGGATCAAGTAAAGTCTGTGGGTTTTTCTTGATTTTGAGAGGTTAACTTCTTCCTTTTTCTTTTCTCTCCCTCTTCCTGGTCGGTGACTCTGTACCCCAGGCTCTGCCCCTGTGTCACACTTAGGTAGGATTTGCAGTTGATGGGATTCTATGGCAATGTCATATAATTGGCTTTAGTCTTGCTGGTAGTCAAGGCTTGTTGGCGTTTGCAGGGTCCAACGATGAGAGAGTTTGCTTTCCTGGATTCTCTCTCCTAGTCCCCCCTTTCTGAATTAGCAGCTTGGTGATCCAGCTATAAGGCTGCAACTGCTTCTGCCTGGGGAGTAAGAGGCTCAAAGAGCTGGGAAATCCCCATTCTATCCCCACTCAGTGCAAGGCTTTGGGAAAGGCTCTGACAGTCAGGGCCTCCAGTGTAATCAGGCGGGGGTGGGAGTCAATTGTTGTCAAGGTGACTGTTCAGCGCCTATCATTTAGTTGGACCTCTCAACCCAGGCTTTCCACACTTTGTAGCCTGTTTTTGCAGGGAAGAAGAGGCACTAGTCTCTGCTTGCGACTAGTGTAGTATAGATCTTATTATCTGCCAAGTCCTTCTTGTTAGCGTTTATCCCTGAATATGGAGGCTCTATCAATCAGAAGTTGCCCCCGCCCCTTTAGCGAGAGGCACTAAAAAATGTCACGCCTCTTGTCTTGGATCGCTGAACTGAGTGAGATCTTATCAATTAGAACCGAGGGTGCGCAGATTTCATGGGTTAAGCTAATTTCAGTGATTGGGTCGCAGCTGTGCTTCCGAAGGTATTTTAGGCTGCCTGCGCGCGCCCCTTCCCCAACGCTTGATTGTTAGCTTGAATGGCTGGGTGAGGTGCCCCACCCACGGAGAGAATCTCCCAAGCCTCTCCCGCTCGCCCCGCCGCTGGCGGCTGGACCGCACCAGGCGCAGGATAATGGAGCCCCCTGGGTGTGCGGGCCAGCAGGGCGCCCTGGGCGCGTGGAATGCCCAAGGCACGCGCGCGAATGGGGCGCTCTGGGCACCGGTGGCCTGCGACCCCCACTCGCAGTGTGCGGGCCGCTGGGAAGGTCAGCGGTGCTCAACCGGACCGGGCGCGCGGCGGCTCGTGGTGGCGGCTCACGGCTCCCAAGTATGGGCTGACTCACCACAGGCGCACTTCCTCGCGGTTTGAAAGAACGTCCCTGTGGTAGATTCCTCCACACCCTCGTCTCTCAGATTCAAGTGATAACAGTCCTTTTGCTATCAGTTTGTGTGGAACTCCGGAATGCTCCGAGGATAAATTTTTCTGTTTCTAGTTGATAAATTTGTTGTGATTTAGGGGAGAGCTGTCGGACGCGCTGCTCACGGCGCCATTTCCGTGACGTCACTGGTAGCTTATATTCTTAAATGCCATCTTGAGCTGCTTTAAATTTTCTCAAAGCTTATTTCTTAGAATTAAAAACTTAAAGGGCATCTCAAGAGGGATGAGTAAGTCTCATCAAGTTTAAGTTTGAAATAGTATATTTTTTAAAGGCAGAAGTATCAGAAAGGGTTTTTCTGTTTTTTGTTCCTTTTTTTTTTTTTTTAAAGGGAGCCCAATGGTATTTACATACAGTCTCTGGCAAACCATTATGAAAACATTTACATATTTAGACTATTTAGAAAATTAGAGAGAATTGGAGAGACAATAAATGTCATCATATATCTAAGTTATGGTCTATGAAAAAGGAGTTAGCTCTTCATAAAAAAGCAAAGTATATTTTCGTTTAAGCACCCAAAAATGTGGGAAGCATTTGAGAAGCAGTTCTACCAGGTAGTGTGCAGATATTAAAAGCCAGAAATCCTGAGTTGTTATTACTGTCACTAGGAGGCAGTGAATCAACAGCACATGTGATCGTTTACTATGTTCAAAGCCCTTTCCAGGCATCTGCTGAAGAATAACGAGAGTGTACCAGTGTCAGCTCCCAGGTCTAACCCTCTGATTAGGGAGTAGGTGGAAGGAAGGAATTTGCTCTTCAAAACTCAAGTGCAAGAAACTTTTTCTTTTATATCAGATAACTCTGGCACTGAGCCATGCTGACTAGAGTGCCAGGAAACTCGACCATGGTTTCCAGTGCTGTGGAGATATGGACTCCAGAGATGCTCACTGCAGCCCCCATGGGCTTCTGAAAGGAGGTGACTCCATTTCTTTCCAGGACAAGTATGGGGAAGGGGCTTATTTGATGAGGGTTGTTGGTTCTCAGGCACTGGAACAAAGGAAAACAAAGATCACTCCACTTCCGTTCTCTGAGAGAGCACTGTTCTCTCTCCATTTCCATTTACAAACCCTTCTCCGTAAATCTTGGGTGATCCCTCTTCTATGGATAATTCAGCTATAGAGTGTCTACATGCTGAGCCTTCAGAATTCTCTAGGGCAGTAGTCCCCAACCTTTTTTGGGCCACGAACCGGTTTAATGTCAGAAAATATTTCCATGGACCGGCCTTTAGGGTGGGATGGATAAATGTATCACGTGACCGAGATAAGCGTCAAGAGTGAGTCTTAGACGGATATAACAGAGGGAATCTGGTCATTTAAATTTTTTATTTATATTAATTGTTCAGACTTAAATATAAATAAAACAGAAATAATGTAAGTTATTTATTCTTTCTCTGCAGACCGGTACCAAATGGCCCATGGCCTGGTACTGGTCCATGGCCCGGGGGTTGGGGACCACTGCTCTAGGGCACACAGGCTTGTTGGCTCCTGTGAAGGGCACACACATACGCATACAAACAAGAAAAAAATTTTCATGAGTCTCCAAGAATAACAAGAATCAGATCAAAATGAATATCTCACTAAATTATCTTGCATCTGAATACTGTGGGAAGTATATCGATGACAAGGTACATTGCATCTTATATTTGATATTAAAGAATGCAGCCTTTGCCAATTTTTCTTTTTCAAAGAGTCATATGTTATTTCTAAATAAGTAAGATATGTATTAAAAAATCTTACTGACTTAACACTGTATGTGATATATTCAGTCACTCACCATGATGCTAAGAATAAACTTCACACCAGCATTTGGTGTAAGAATTGAAACATAATATACTTAATATGTAATTATAGTTTTTAAATTTAATTTTTAAAAATTTAGAGAGAGAGGAAGGAGTGGGGGGGGAGAGAGAGAGAGAGAGAGAGAGAGAGAGAGAAAGAAACATCAATCCATTTCTGTCTGTGCCCTGTCCAGAAATCAAACCAGCAACCTTTGCATACTGGGATGACACTGTAACCAACCAAACTATCAGGCCAGGGCTATAATTTTTGAGTAGTGAAATATTTTTGAAAAGAAATCTCCAGCTATCAGGAGATATTGTTCACCTTAGGGGAAGTGAACATTACGTTCAAGGCACCAACTTCATCATAGAGTAAACTTGAAACTTGCATCGCATCATGATGACAACATCTAGCTCTACCAAAATAATCTTTGCAATGATTGCACTTAAATCCTTTGTGCACGATATAGCAATTTTTCAAACGATAATACAGGGCTTTTGAGTGTACATTCAATGGTTTGGACGTGAGCAGTGCTTTTCCAACTTGACTGTGCACATGACTCACCTGTTCAAATGCAGATTCTCATTCAGTACAGCTTGGGTGGGGCCAGAGGTCCTGCATTTCTAAGAGGCTCCCAGGTGGTGCTGATGCTGTGGGTTTGCTGGCAGCATTGAGCATCAAGGCTGTAGAGAAATCTCATCACTACAGAAACCGTAGTCAGTGCTGGAAAACTGTTCTTTCGCGATGGGACTATGTTTTTCCTACCAAAGCACATAGCTAATTTTTTTCCTCTCTAGGAAATTTTAGGACCCACATTTAATTTTTAAAATGTCTTCACTTATTGTGGTTACACTGGTCAATAAGAGATTAGGAAAGATGAGGGCCAGTCAAAGTAGACCAAAGTCATACAGCTTCGGAAAGCAAAGCACTGCTGAGTTCGGAACGATTATGCACAATAATGTAGGGAGCACGCATACAGATTTGGAGCCAGGCTGATTGGCTTGCTGTGATTTGAGGCTCTTGGTGTACCAGTTGGCCTCTGGCTAATGCTGGGCAAGATGTGACAAGTTTTGGGCATTTTTTGAGATAGCTAACAGACACTCAAGTGGAGCTTTCAAATAAGCAAGACATCTGTCTAGAACTCAGTTGAGAGACTTAGACGGGATGTGACATAAAAAGAAAAGAGAGCCTAGGCTGTATGCTAATGAACGCCAACACTTAAACGAAGAATCAAAAGAGTAATAGCCAATGAAGGAGATAGAGATTTATGAGGAAAATTGGGAGAGTGAGACTTCGTAGAAGCCAAGTAACAGTATTGGCATGTAGTAGGTACTCAGCAAATGCTTGTTGAAATGCAAAACAAAAACAAACAGAAAACTATGAGCTGGGCTCACAAACACCTTGTACCAAGACCACTGCATTACTTGCTTTCCCTAAGCAGATTCTTTCATATGTTTGTTTCAATCAAATGCTGTCCAAGAAATAAGAACGGGGAGCTGTGGTTGCTTCCTCATGAAACTGAGCACTCATGAAAGACAAAGCTACTGAAGAATGAACATTGTAAAATGGACCTGAGTTAGTGGAGGGTAGAGGTGTTTAAGAGATAAGTTGAAAGTCAGACTATCCAGGTTTGAATCCCATTCTGACATTTATAGATTATTCAGCCTCAGGAAAGTTACTGAACTTCTCCAGATCTCGCTCTTCTCATCCATAAAATGGGGAGACAGAACTTCACACAGTAGTTCACCAATACAACATGTTAAATAAGTGTTGGAAAAAATCAGCCGAACACACACACGGACACATGCATAGGTGTGCATGCATACACACACAGTATTTCATGAGGTAGGTGTGTGAAGATGGGTTGTGATGCATCAATGAGGTTTATCAAGAACAGTAAACTAGTCTCCTCAGGAAAGTATTGCGGAGGGAGCAGAGAAGAGCAGAAAGGAGCTAATCAGTCCACTTGGGGGAAACTTAGCATGCTGCCCTTCGGACACTCTGCTGAGTATATTGCAGAATGATGGGATCTGAGTCCTTTACGTTTATCTACTTTGCCTATTGTCCAGTGATGGCTATTTATGAAACTGACTATTTGGTCTTTGGACATGGAGTGCTTTGTTTTCATCCCCCGGGTATTGGAACTCTAAATTAAGACGTTTAATCTCATGTGTGCCCTTTTCTAACTACTGAGCTTAGACAACCTAAAGGAAATGAAAATTTCCAGTAGTATTTGGTGTTCAGCATCAGTACCTGGATGCCAGCTGGAGGAAAAATAACCAGTCTCCCTCCAAGGTGTCAATGGATGCAGACAATCCCCGACAATCTAAGAAATTAACAACCGGGAACAAATATCCTTACCAACATTCTTCCTTATTTTTAGGATCCTAATCGGGCATTACTGAGTGGCAAAATGCTGGTCTAAATGGAGTATTTGCCAGCTCAGTTTTTGTTGACTTCAATTTGTTGGTTATAATTACTAACTTGAAGGGGAATGGAACCACCGTGGTGAGTGCACAGCAAGGAAATCAACAGAAGAGAAAAATGAAATGCTAGGTGTTAGTTTGAAGTCAGCAGTGATGAGAATGAGTGGGTGGGAGAGGCACATTTTTAAGTGATTTAACAAATGATGCTAAGAAAATGTCACGGCATCATTTCTTTTTCTTTTCTAATATAACAAATGGTAATTGATCGTATTTTTGTACTCAGGTGAAAAAAAACCTCCGCAGAAAATTTTGACTTTCCTAAGCAAGTCATTGCAAAGTTTCTCTACCTTCTGTATAAAAGAATACTTAGAGATAGATTTCATTTTGAAATCCCTAGCTGCTTGAGAAGGTATCAAAGAAGGATCTTTACACCAGAATGCAGTCGAGTCCTGGCAGTAGTCGTTAGAAATAATGAAACCAGCCAATGCCATTCTCCTTGGCTCTCTGGGATGCTGGGTCACTGAGCAGAGATTTTAGAGTTGGAGAGATCCGTTTATTTCTCTCTCCTCCTGAGCAGTGCTGAGAATGTATACTATCTTATATAAAAAAGGGGGGGACCAGGTTATTCTTCTCTTGGGTTAGTTCTAACCTGCTTCTCATGTCTTTTGAAATCCTATCCCGAAGCCTTCACCACCTGAGTAAAAATCAAGAGTTTCTTTTTACTTTTCAATCACGTTTTCACTTTCCTAAAGAAACAAATCGCTTATAGGCAATATAAAGTAGACATTTTTTTGTGTGTGTTAAAGTTGTTTCTCTGCTATGGGGTTACTTTCTGCTGGGCTCATTTATTTTTTTATCCTCCCTCTAACCATTCATTTGTCCATTTTCTCCTGACCCTTGCAAACTGCAGGACCTATAAGAACACAATGCAATTTCCTGCTGATAATTACACAGTTATTTTCTTAAAGAAGAAAGAATCCACATTATGCATCTACTATTTGAAAATGCTGTGTGTGGACAAAGCACAGGGAAAGGTGGTCTTTGGTTTAATATTATTCCGTTTCTTAAGATTAAGTACCCGTCAGTCACCTGCCCCTCCCCCTCACTTCTAGAAATTAGGCGGTTTACACTGGTGAAGGAAATCGGAAACGCCAGGCAGAGTGAGGCTGGCATTCCATATTCATTCCCTTTTGTTCATCATTCTTCATGTGCCAGTGAATGTCATTTCCTCAGGGAAGCCTTTCCATTCCCCCAGACCCGATTGTTACTCTTCACACTCATTACAAGTGCTGTTAAATGTTTATTTGGGTGATTGTTTATGCCTGTCTTTTCCATCTGACCATATGGTTGCTGGGGGTTGAAGACCATGTGTTGTTTAGTGCCCTATCCCCAGAGCCTGTCATGGTGTCTGGCACATAGTGGGAGCTAATTTGTTGAATGAACTCATCAAAAAGTAACCATTAAAAAGACATTAAATTTAATTTAACCACTAATCGGAAAAAGTGCATGTACTGAATTAGCCTTTTTAATTTGGGTGTGATATTGCATGTGCACTCATTATCGTTTTCTAGAAATCAGAGTTCTAAAATGGCAGGAAAATAGAAAAAAATAGTGTTCACTTTTTTTTTTTTTACAAAAAGAAAAATTGGACAATCAGGAGAAGCCATAAACTAGAGAAGCTGTAGAACTAGTTGAAATATTAAAGTCCTTTCCTTAATACATAAAAGATTTAAATGGGTGGTGGGATTCAGCTGGTCTGCACCAGTTCGGCAGAACCGATACCTAATTTTTTATTGAGCTTGGTGAACCGGTTGTTAAAACAGCACTTGTCATCAGGGTTCTCTCTAAGGTGGGCACCTGGGCAGCCACTCAATGTAGAAGTCACAAATTTACATTCCTTACTGTCTTTTAACATTCATCTGCCCAACAGCGTATTCTAAGTGCCCGAAGTGATTTCATTTCATCCATAGATGAAGACAATTGCAAGTGAGGACACCAAACAAGAAGCAATATGAAATACCTTAAAAAACTGTTTTATTGTTCGATATTAATATTTTTATTAATATTTTACAACTCTTATAACAAACTAGTTTTGTGTACCTGTTTTATTCTTCTTATTTAAGTATTAAATGCATGAGATAATAAACTACCTTTTGGTATATTATATTTTTATACTTGAAATGGTCATTAGAGGGCAGAGAACCAGTTGTTCCATTATTTGAATCTCACCACTGCTTTAAATCCAACTTGCTGTTAGAATTTTTGAATGGATATATGTGAGTAGTTAAACTTAAAAATTCCCATACTACTAGTGACTTGATTAATTATAACAACTCTTTCCCTAAGGAGCTGCTGTGCTTTCTTATTGTAAAATGTAATTAGCAAATGTAAAAAAAAAGTTCATTAATCTTATTGGGTGTAATTATGGTTGTTTATATGTAAATTCTTTCATGTCCACAGATTACTTGTCTTTCATTTTAAATAAATAGATTAGTAGTCAAATGTTATTACTAATTTGATTAAAATCATTATACTTTCTTTTTTTAAAAAACAAGATATTATTTTATTTTCCGAAAGAAATTCCAATTAGATGGTCTACTTTTAGGGTTGGAATTTCCAATAGCCAAACTAAAATGTGTTAGTGTAGATATTCTATCAAAAGATATTTTGTCAAATAGCATCAAGTTATATATAAAAAAAACCCAGCCCTGGCTGGTTGGCTCAGCAGTAGAGTGTCGGCCCAACATGTTGAAGTCCTGGGTTCTATTCCCTACCAGGGCACACAGAAGAAGTGCCCATCTGCTTCTCCACCCTTCCCCTTCTCCTTCCTCTCTGTCTCTCTCTTCCTCTCCTGCAGCCAAGGTTCCATTGGAGCAAAGTTGGCCTGGGTGCTGAGGATGGCTCCATGGCCTCTGCCTCAGGTGCTAGAATGGCTCCAATTGCAGCGGAGCAACACCCCAGAGGAGCCGAATATCGCCCCCTGGTGGGCATGCCAGGTGGATCCCTATCTGGCGCATGCGGGAATCTGTCTGTCTGCCTCCCCTCTGCTTCTCACTTTATAAAAAATACAAAACAAAGCAAAAAACCCCCCAATATAATATAGGAGGTCTTCACAGTCATTCATAAATGTATATTTCTGGACTTTACCCTGTGTGGTTGATTGGGGCTTGCTCTATGCTTCCAAGGATGTCACTTCTCTCAAGATGACTTCTGTTCATGATTCCTTCCCTATCTCCTCTGCCCCCATGACTTTTACTAGATTATGGCTTTCTACTGTCATTCCTGTACACTGCTCCTGATTTAAAAATAATCCCTTTATAACCCTTCCTTGAGTTACCCTAATTTGAGTGCACCATTTCTCTGACTCATACAATCCCCCCTGAAAAAGTGGTGAGAAATGTCTCCTTTCACAGTTCAGTGGAGTTTTTAATGGATTATCTGAAGCTAAGAGATGACTTTATAAGTTGGTATAATTTATTTGTATACTTTCAGGTGTACATATACACAAAGGGGCATGCTTTATGTTTTGAAGTGTGCCGTCTATGACTCAATCTTCTCTGTATTTGCTGCTGAAAATTCAGATTCCCCATCAGTAGCAAGCCATCTTTGATTTATTTATCCAGTTACAAGAATGAATTAACCTTGTCTCTCCTCTCTCTGGTTGGCTTTGTTACTGGTGTTGTGCATTTGTGAGGAGGAGGGTTCTGGTGAGGGGTACGGTTTGCATCTTGGCCCATAATGGAATCAAACCTGTGACCTTAAATCTACTTATGTTATATGTAGCTATGTCAACTGACCACAGGCCCTTTCAGTGTGGGTACAGAGGGTTAGCTTACTCTGAGTCAGCTGATGTTGGGAAGAAGAATAAAAACATAGTACAAGGAAAGGGTCTTTTTCTATCTCTTCCTCCATGATTTCCAAAACTTCCCATTTCAAAACACAAAGATTTGTGTTTTTCCCTGGATCAACTGTGGGAATGCATCCGAGAAGACAGGGACCGAACTTCCCACTTGACACTAACTTTTACCAAAAAGAAGCCTGCTATCCTCTCTGCAGACAGGATGGCCTTGGGCAGGTCTGATTTGGGAGGGGCAGAGTGCTTCTTTATGGTTTCGGAAGCAGACTCAGAATAGCCATCACTCTGCTACTCTGCTCTTTGGCATTATATTTCCTTTCTCCTGTTTCCTCTCTGCATTCCATTTTAGTGAAGCTGAGGGGAGCGTGCAAGCTCAGGGCCCTGTGGGAAGGGAGGGGTCAGTGCTAGAACTTGACTTCTAGCCCTGACTCAGTTTTATAACTTTAACAATCAGCATTTACTTCTCCTTAACATTAACTGTGTAGACTTTTGAAAGTGGTGACAAGTGCATAAAGTAACCAATGTATAGAGCGTGTCTGGTGAATCTTCATCCTCATTATATAAATATTTTCTGGACAATGGCACCTATATATGTTTTGAGACATTTGTTATTCTTGCTTTTTTGAGCCTTAGATCAATGTGTACATCTGGATTTCCATCTCCTTCATGACAAATTTCCAGATGTTTTTGTTGTCCAAGGGCCGTGGTTCTTGGAACCCATTCTATGGATGTGGATTGTGCATTCTCTGGTCACCACCTTGTTGATGGCAGAACTGTCCTTCTTCTAAGCTCCTTTCTTTAAGGGAGCCATTCTGCCGGGCCCAGGTTGGAAAGGAAGAGCGTGAGGTATTGTGGAAGAGGAAAAGCAATGTTGCAAATACAATCTTTCCACCACCTGGAGGTGGATGGTGTGACTCCTTATTTTTATCTGATTTTTAACTAGTTCTTATGTTTTGCCACAAGCAACTAGTAGTTTTAATACTGGAGAGCAGTCAAGTCTGAAAAGACAAGTTAGTGACTGTAATCATTATGTTCTCAGGACCTGGTTCTGCTGTGGCAGCAAATCCATCCCAAGAGCAGGTGGCAGGAAGCTCTCATAGTGACAGCTGCTGTTGCTAAGGCCAGCATCATTGAAGGAGTGCTCAGGCAAGCACTACACCCTGGGGGAAGAACACAGGTTCAAGCTGATGTTTCATTGGGAAAATTCAATGATGGTATAGAACAAAACAAAGGTCCCACCCTGCCACCTTCCATCAGTGAGTTTGACAATCAACAGACAACGTTGTTTGCAAAGATAAAAAACCTCTTGGGCAGGAATTGATGGTGAAGATGCGTGTGACTCATGTCTTGATCTATCTTCCATCTGCAGACCTGTATTCAGATGTATTCAAGATTCTTACAGGAAGACTTAAATTTACTCTTGATTCTGAGGGGCTTCCTCTAAGCTGTGTTTTGGGTGGTTAATGGTACATCTGGAGTGTCTTGACTTCCTTAAGATCTTTGGCAACTGGATTCTTGGGCGAAAGAATACAAAGTTCATGTCATTTTGAGCAAACATAAAAAAGTTTCAAGTTTACTACAGTGTTTTGATGTGCAAACAGTGGGGAGCCTTACAAAGGCTGCTGGAATGTAACTAACTTTTTTGGACACTAGAAGAGTATTTATGCTGTCTACATGTCCTTCAGCCCCTTCCCATCTCAGTTACACCCCATCTCATCCTCACTGTCATGTGCAGCCATACTCCGGTGGCAACAGGGAGAAACACAGACTGTGTGAGGAAGACACCGGAACTTTCAGCTCTGTATAGAATATCCGTCTTACAGGTAAAGATAAGTAAAAAGGGGCAAAGGATTAAAGAATCTCTAACATTGGTCCTTGTAAATGTAATTGTTATTCTTTAGAAGTCCATGAGATGTCAAAGTGATTGCCAAGATAGTTGTGAGGTTTTCATGGCCCTTGTCAGCATTTTAAAGAGCTCCTTGGAAACTGTGCTTCCCTACGATGTGTCTGCATGAATGTGACTGAAATGGCACTTAGTTGATTTGGCCTGGAATTCTATCACCTCAGCTTGGTAACAACAGATATTTCATGCTGATCAGAAGCTTTTGCAAATGAATAGCTTTTGAGTAACACAGAAATGGGAAATGAGTGACTTTTTACTTAAATTCTTTTATAGAAAAATCTTTCAAAATTGCAATGCAAGGAGGAAAATAATAAAAGGTATTCTTGATTGATGGATGAACCAATTTTTTAAAATCGATGTTTATTGAACCCCTATGTACTAGAAGCCCATGTCACATCTGGAAAACAACACAGTGAAGATTCCTGTAGACCAGGGGTCAGGAACCTATGGCTCGCGAGCCAGATGTAGCTCTTTTGATGGCTGCATCTGGCTCGCAGACAAATCTTTAATAAAAAAATAATAACGTTAAAAATATAAAACATTCTCATGTATTATAATCCATTCATTTCCTACCGCTCATGTTCATGGTTGCGGGTGGCTGGAGCCAATCACAGCTGTCCTCCGGGACAACACCAAATTTTTATTGGATAATGCATAACGTACACAGATCGTTGTATGGCTCTCACAAAATTACACTTTAAAATATGTGGCGTTCATGGCTCTCTCAGCCAAAAAGATTCCCGATCCCTGAAGTAGACTTTACATTTAGGAAGGGATACACAAATTAAGACAAGTTAAGATCAATGTAATGAAGGAAATAAGTAGATCGTGTCAGAGGGGGTGACCAGGGAAGACCTATTTGAGGAGTAGACACCTGAGCTGAAGTTGAATAGTGAGAAAAGCCTGGAAGGATTGAGGAAGAAAACATATGCAGCAATAGGCAGGGGGGGCGGGAAGAAGAAAAGAGGCGTGGCCAGATCAGGGAAGGAGAGGAAGCTGGTCTGGCTACATTGGGTGAGCAGGTGAGGGAGGAAAACAGAGCTCTAGGCCAGGTGCCAAATCTCAAGGATCCTGTGGCAAGAGGTTTGGGCTTTATTTTAAAAGCAAATTTCCGCAATTTTAAGAGCAATGGAGAAGTGGACGGAGTGCTTTGAGTAGTTTGGTGTGAACTAATTTTTCTTTTTTAAGATCATGGCCTGAGATGGCTGATTGAACTCTAGATGTTATGTCTACATTCTTGCCAGCAGGAAAAAGGGAGAGGCAGGTGGAAGGCATACCCTTTTCCTTTAAGGACACTTTTGAAAAGTTACACTCACCACTATGTAAATGACGATGGCTGCACAAAAGGGCTGGAAATGTAGTCTCCTGCTGAATGGCCATGTCCTAGGTAAAAATCTAGGTTTTGCCTGGAAGAAGTGGACAGTAGAGAATAATAATCTCCACTAACTTCTAGTAAAAATAAATATTCTTGCCAAGTATACGTTTATATATGTGTGTATATATACCCATATATATATGTATAGATGTATTAAAATTTATACTTGTGGCAAATACATATTTGCTTTTATTTTTTAAATGTTTATTTTATTGATTTTAGAGAGAAGAAGGAAGAGAGTAAGAGACACATATATCTGTTGCTGTATATGCCCAGACTGGGGATCGAACTGGCAACCTCTGTGCTACTGGACGATGGTCTAGCGCTAGCCAACCAAGCTATTCTGTTCTGATTGTTATCCACATATACAAGTGGCTGTAAACAACTCTCTTTCCTTTGAAATAGTACTGCTTCCTTGAGCTTTGGTCAGATTTTTGGACTCAGAGTTTGTAAGCCTAAGATTCAAAGAATAACTAACTAAATGCAGATCAAGCAATTAGTTTTATTAACAGCTGAGCAAACACCACATAACTCTCCAGATATGTGGCTGTCTTTTAAGAACAGGATTAGAGAGAATTTAGCATGGACTTGTGCTCAAAATGGTGCTTTCTACTACCACACCACGTCTCAACTTTTGGACCCACCTGTGCCTCTGCAGAAGACTCAAAGTCCACTTATTTAACCAGTGACCTAGACAGGATGGGTGGGGTCCCTCTCTGATATGAGAAACCCTGCTTGGTCTCCCTAACCTCCAGAGAAAGGAGCTTTACAGTGTGTGGACAGGTCAGAGAATAAAGGGAGAGCCTGTTCGGCACTCTTGTCCAATATAGAGCTCTGACCTCCCAATCTCCCCTCCCCTTTGAGAGGAGTAAGTAAGAGGTGGACATTTATATAGAAAATATGCATTCTGGAACTCCCCAAGAGGGCTGAGGAATCTCCTCTTCTGTAGGCTGAAGTGACAATGTAATGGGAGAAGAAGGATTTTTTTCATAACTGAAACAATTGGAAAAGAAAAAGCTAAAGTATAGTTTTAGGGAGGGTATGGTGTTGAGTATCTTGAGTTGTGCAATTGATTGCTTTAAATATGCTTTATCAGAGTAAGGGAAGTATAGCTTTATTTGAAGCACACATCATATTTTGAAATCTCAGCACCAGGAAACTAAGATGGGAAAATAAAAAGCAAAATGTCAGGTGTTTTCAAATGATGCGATTTGATGCTCTAGTGCACTGAAAGAGAAAAGAAAGAAAAAAGTCACATAAGGACGGTGGCAGAGAAGGCTGGATGGAGAAAGGCTAGGAGGTTGGGACAGGGTTGACAGTGGTTTCCCCTTCTGCAGAGACCTGGAAGAGAGACTATATTATTAGGCTTCCAACACACTCGGGGTAATTCAAGGGAGGTTAACAAAAGGACTATTTATAAGATGCGGGCACAGTGAAAGGAACCAACACAGGATGATGGAGCAGTCAGGTACTAGCAACAATGGCAGGACCTGAAGGAACAAGGGTAGAGAGTGTCCACCTGACCTGGTAAAAGCTTTAGCTGTGGCTGAGGATTTAGGTAGAGAAATACCGAGTCAGAGGGGAAGGAGATGGCGAAATTGAGGAAATCAATGCTCTGACTCTGTCTGCTCCTTCCCTCCCATCTCTTATTGGCCAAACTCAACCAAAAGCCTGAGAGCAGGGACCCAGGTGCTATAGGCATAAAGCAGCCTCCCAGGACATGCAGTAGGGCAGAGAAGTACTGAGAGGGACACGTAGAGAAGAGCCTGCACAGTATTTTGGTGGAGTGCAGGGTAGGAGGTTGTGGGAAAGAGGCCTATATTCAAATCCCTGCCCCAATTTAAGTAATTAATGGCTTCCAAATAGTCATTGAGAACTTCCTGTCAGGTGCTGGAGATGCCAAATAAATTAACAGAGACTTTGTTCCCAAGAGGTTCATAAGCCAGAATACTGTTGTGGTTCTAATGTCAGATGATGAAGGCTATGGGAGCAAGGAATGCCTGAGAGAGTTAGTGAAAGCTTCCCAGGGGGTGGACATTGCATTTGTGCAGAGGATTACCAGGTGGAGGTGAAAAGAAAGTATCAACATAGAGAACAGCATGGGCAGGGGTACCAATGCTGTCACAGTGGCAGGGAAGACATGAGGTTGGACTGAGGATGGGGCAAAGTCTGATATCTGGACCTCATGAGCCAGACTGAAGTTTGGATATGATCCTTTACATGAGCATGTGGGAGTCACCAGAGGTTTATATAGGATGCTCCTTATTCCAAAGGATGAGGAAGCTGATGCAGGATGCTTTTCCTAATACCTTCTTTTCTTTCCCCTCTCGTTTTTCTCCCTACTTCTCTTCCCCATCCACAACCTTTTTTTAGCATTGTTGTTGTTGTTTCTGGTAGATGAGACCTCCAGGGTAAAGGGACTGATGGATTTAGTGTAAGGGAAAGGAAAAGAAAACATCCCAGGTTTTAAAAAATTCCTACTTCACTTGCCAGTAGGGATTTAATTTGAGGGTGATGGGAATATTGGGGATGCTGGCACAGAAAGTAAAATGCTTAATGAGCCAATGTTTAGTGGTTGACCACAATAAAATGAAGATAAGGTGTGACTTCATGACAACTTGAAAAGTTGTCTTGAAATACGATCAACATACCTTGATGTCTATTATTGCAAATGGCGACCTAGCAAATGTGGAGCAATGAAAATACAGACACGTACTCCCACATTACTCTTCTGTGAGTGGATAGGCAAAGACTAAACTCTTCAAGAGTTTGAGGAGAAAGTCCTTTACCCACCTAGTCAACCACTTTCTATCTGCACTTTTATTTTGTACATCCTTTACACCTGTTTAATTAATACTAAACATGATGCTGATTGCTAATTAAACAACCTGGAAAGTGACTGACTGAAGGTAGTAATTTGAGATAATTAATTTTGATTTCAAACACTCAATTTTCACACTTTGTGCTCATTTTTAGAAAGGGTGGCTCATTATTATAGGCAGGCTGAGGGCTGTGTAAGGCAGTTTACTGCTGGACTCTGAGTCGCTCCTCAGCTACTGGACTCTGAATAATCCTCAGCAGGAGGATTATTACATATCCAAATAGGGTGAGGAAATATGCCACATCATCTGCTGTACCGTGCTGCCCTGCACACACAAACACATACTCACACACCACATTCACAGTGTGCAGAATTCCTTCCAAAGTGAAGGTCAAGCTGCTGACCATCTTTTATTGGAGCATAGAAATGTACATGCCTTGATCTTTTGGAAACTTTTATCTACGAAAGAGTAGATCTTACTGAATCATCTATTGTCTATTTCCCAGGTCCTTTAGAAGTAAGCAAGGAAAGGTGCAAAAGGCCAAGATTTGGTGTGTAGTTAGAGATGTGGAGGCGTGTCCTTGCTCAGTAGTCATGTATTACAAAGACACGAAGCCTAATCAAGGGAAAAATCTGCCAAGAGGTGGCCTCTGTGTCTGGCAGAGAAAAGAGGGGCAGGAAGGAGGCAGATCATATTGGTTTTTATGGGTCTATAATGTTAACAAGCAGGTTAACATGGTCCCACTAGGCGAACAGGACCAGGAATAATTGGGGAGTAAATAGATTAACTCATTGTTACAGTCAATGTAGATCAGGGGTCGGGAACCTTTTTGGCTGAGAGAGCCATGAACACCACATATTTTAAAATGTAATTCCGTGAGAGCCATACAATATGTTTAACACTATATATAAGTAAATGTGTGCATTTTATGTAAGACCAACACTTTTAAAGTACAATAAGTCTCTGAATTCTTTTTAATAACGTTGTTATGCTGTTGCTCTCCAATGATGAATAAAGTACTTCTTACCATTAATGTGACTTCTGGTGCTGCATGGTTTTGCTGATGGCTTTGTAGTCTGGTTGATATGTGGTGAGGTTAAGCTTCTTGCAGGCGTTGAGACTTCCATCCATTAAACGTGATCGTAGGTTGGTCTTAACATTCTTTAGATGTGAGAAAGACTGCTCACATGCATACGTAGAGCCAAACATTGTCAGTAAAGCAATACTCACATGCTGCAGTGTGTTGTATGTGACGGGAAGCATGTTACAAGTTTTGACAATCAACTGGTCCGCGGGTTGAAGTTTTTTCATTTCTCCCCACTTGTGTTTGCTCGCCAACTCTGCTTGCTATTGTGCAAGTCTTTCCAAATCTTCATTCAGTGACTTGAACTTATTCACCCACATGTCTGAGGCCTTTAGGTCAGCAGCTGTAGCTCAAAATCTCTGACAGAGACACCGGGGATGTAACTCAGGTTGGCACTGTCCACTGCACACTCATGTGGATGGGTGATGAACTTAAAAAGATGAGTGCGCTCATGAAATTCTCCAAAGCGCACTTTGAATGACTGCAGGAGATTAGATGTGAAGCCCACTAGCTGCTGGAGATCAAGATGTTGAGCAGGGTCACTTGCTGTGTATGCATCTTTAAACTCTCCCAGTTTTTCAAAGTGTAGTAAACGACCTGTTTCAATGTCAGCCACGAAGAGTTCCAGCTTGTTTTCAAATGCAAACACTGCTTGTTGAAGGGATAAGACTGTATTGTCAAGTTAACTCAGGATGCTCGACATTTTTCATTTCAAGAAAAGTCCGGATTTCACTCAGACAAACTGCAAAATGGCTGAGCACCTTCCCTCTTGACAACGAATGCACATTGCTGTGCAGAAGCAGACCAGGATAATTATCCCCAACTGTATCCAGCAGTGTTTTAAACTGGCGATCATTTAAAGCTCGGGCAACAATAAAGTTAACCACCCAAATGACCAGTGACATCACCTCACCAAGCTGCTCGCCACTCATCTGAGCACAAAGTGCCTCCTGATGTAGGATGCAGTGAAAACTTAGAATGAGTCTCTTTTCATGTTCATGAAGAAGCGCTACAAATCCTCTGTTTTTCCCCCACCATGCATGGAGAGCCATCAGTACACACCGAAATAAGTTTATCCATCAGTAGATTTTTTTCTTTAGTGAACTCAGTGAAATATTTGAATAAATCCTCCCCTCTTGTTGTCTCTTTCATAGGCAAAACAGCAAGACTTTCTTCATGTAGTGTGTCACTGACAGCATACCTTGCAATCATGCTGAACTGGGATAAATGGCTTACATCTGTTGACTCATCCAAAGTGAGAGAAAAGAATGGTGCTGCATTTGTGTCCTTCACTTGTGTTGCCTTAGTTTGATTTGCCGTCATGATGGTACAATCGTGAACTGTTCTTGCCGACAGAGGCATGTTTTTTATTCATTTGATTTTCTTGTGTTTATCTGAAAAGTCGTCAAAAAGTTCATTGGCAACATCAAGCATGAATGTTTTGGCATACTTCCCATCTGTGAATGGCTTTCCGTTTCTCACAATTGCTAAAGCACCAGCAAAGCTAGCCGAATTCCAGTCACCTTGTTGGGTCCAAACACGGAGTTGTTGCTGACTAGCTTGCACTCTGCACAGTAGCTCTTGACATGCTTTCTTCCTGCTGTCCCCCGCTGGATATTTCGATGCAAATGTAGTATGGCGTGTGTCAAAGTGCCACTTTATATTTGACCATTTCATCAATGCAATTTTATCATTGCATATTAGACACACTGCAGAACCTGCTCTCTCCACAAAGGTGAATTCCTCTGTCCATTCCTACTGAAAAGTATGATACTCCTCATCTTTTTTTCTTTTAGCCATCTTCTTCGTCAAAAGGGTTTCTGCAATTAGCTAGCTGACTAGTTGATTAAAAGGAGGGAAGTTTACTTCGTGACCTCACAATGATCCGTGTACATTATGCATTATCCAATAAAAATTTGGTGTTGTCCCGGAGGACAGCTGTGATTGGCTCCAGCCACTCATAACCATGAACATGAGTGGTAGGAAATGAATGGATTGTAAATACATGAGAATGTTTTATATTTTTTACGTTATTATTTTTTTTATTAAAGATTTATCTGTGAGCCAGATGCAGCCATCAAAAGAGCCACATAGGTTTCCAACCCCTGATGTAGATAGATACAGGTTGTACAAAAGCTGAATGCATGCTGCAGCACCCTGGAGAGCTCCAAGCACAGCCTTCTGCTTCCTGAATAACAGAGGCTTTTTTTTTTTTTTTTTTTTTTAATCTTGGGAAGTTCAATGTCACTTCCCTGGCCACCAGTATGGTGTAGGACTCTCTGAATCTAGGAAATCCAGATGTTATGCTGAGGGCTTTTCACAGATTGGCAATCATTTGGTCAGGGGGTAGTGGTTGACAGTTGTATCCCACAGACAGTGATGACCTATAAGGGAAGAGAGAACTGCAGGTTCTTTGACATCACAATGCTGACATTAGCTGCAGGATCTGATAGAGAGCAGATTGTTTTATGTATGAGTTAAACTTGCATCTTCAACTACGTAGCCTGAGTTAGGACATCTATCTTGTAGTCATTTTGACCTCTGAACTTTCACCCCACAGTTGCACAGCTCACCCTCCCAAATTACCCTTCTCCTTTCTCTCTGTATGTTTCTTGGGTGATCACATGCTTGAACTACCACCTCTACTATGGTCTCACCTTTCCTCATCTCCAGTCTGAAAGATGCTCTTCAACTCCAGATCCGCCAATAGTATTCCCCACTATGTAGTTGCTTTCATTCATCTCACAAGAATTTCAAAAGAAGCAAATCAAAAGTTAAACGCACCATTTTTCTTTTTCTTTTTTTTTGTCTGACAAATCTCTCTCTTTTTAAAATCTATCTTGGTAAATAGCAAAAATCATCTATCTTAGTTACCAAAGTCATAGAACTGAGAGTCAGTCCACCTTGCTCCTCGACGCCTACACCTTTCCTTGTCTCTTAGATACTTACTAGGCTCTATTCCTTTCCTTTTATCCCTTCATCATCTACTTTCTGTCTAGAAGTGCAGTTTTATTTTCTGACATTCCTCCCTTGGTACCCTACATTCCTGCCGTCTGAAGAGCTGCAGTTCCTGGAGTCTGCCATGCCCTTTTTTGACTCTGTGTCTTTGGACATGTAGTTCCCTATGACTGCAATGTTCTTTCCTGTCTTGTTTGCCAGGTTTCCTGCATTTTTTGTGCCCTGTCTGGACTTTCTGTGTTTTCATGGTACTTCTTTAGCAACTACCTTAGATTAAGAGTCTTCACTTGGGTCCTGGCTAGTTAGCTTAGTAGGTCAGAGCATCGTCCCAATACAACAAGGTTTTGTGGGTTTAATCACCAGTCAGGGCACACACAAGAATCAACCAATGAATGCTTAGTAAGTAGAACAACAAATGAGTGTTTCTCTCTCTCCCTTCTTTTCTCTCTAAAATGAATAAAAATAAATAAAAATTTAAAAAGAGTTCTCCCCCACATTAATATATGACTGAATGTTACATTTTAAAAGGTTTTTTAGGGGGACCCTGGCTGGTTGGCTCAGCGGTAGAGCGTCGGCCTGGTATGTGGAAGTCCCAGGTTCAATTCCTGGTGAAAGCACACAGGAGAAGTGCCCATCTGCTTCTCCAACCTTCCCCCTCTCCTTCCTCTTTGTCTCTCTCTTCCCTTCCCACAGCCAAGGCTTCATTGGAACAAAGTTGGCTCAAGTGCTGAGGGTGGCTCCATAGTCTCTGCCTCAGGTGCTAGAATGGCTCTGGCCGCAAAGGAGCAATGCCCCAGATGGGCTGAACATCGCCCCCTGGTGGGCATGCCGGGTGGATCCTGGTTGAGTGCATGTGGGAGTCTGACTGCCTCCTTGCTTCTAGCTTTGGAAAAATACAAAAAAAAATTTTTTTAGGGGGAGACTTGGGACATGTAGTTAATTTGTTACTCATTTTGAATATATTTAGGAGAAGAGACATAGTATCCTAGTTTTGAAGACTAGCAATTTGCCCCCTTAATTCAGAAAATAATCTCTTTCCCCAAAGGAATTATTGCATGAATTCCTGTTTTGTGATGTTTTTGGGAGGTTGGAAAATGTTTTTATTAGAAGATACACAGTTGGCTTTTCCCAAATCTTGCTGTGGTACTCAATCATTATATAGTGTGTCCGTAAAGTCATGGTGCACTTTTGACCGGTCACAGGAAAGCAACAAAAGACAATAGAAATGTGAAGTCTGCACCAAATAAAAGGAAAACCCTCCCAGTTTCTGTAGGATGATGTGGCAGCATGTGTGCCTGCACAGATGATGACATAACACCATGTATACAGCGGAGCAGCCCACAGCCATGCCAGTCAATATGTGGACGGTACAGAGGAAAGTTTAGTGTGTTCTGTGGCTTGCTAAATTCGAATCCATGACCAAAGTGCAACGTGAATATTGGCGCGTTTATAATGAAGCCACATAGGAATAACATTCTTACTTGGTGGGACAAGCAGTTGAAGGAAACCGGAAGTTTGGTGGAGAAACCCCGTTCTGGTAGGCCATCAGTCAGTGACGAGTCTGTAGAGGCATGGGATAGCTACCTAAGGAGCCCTAAAAAATCTGTGCATGAACCCACATCAAACTGCATTGAATAGGTATGAAATTGGGAGAGTTTTCCTTTTATTTGGTGCAGATTTCACTGTGACCAGTCAAAAGTACACCATGACTTTACAGACACACTGTATTAATAATCAGAGACTGAATTCGCAAAACTATATATTTAAGATAACTTACCAAACATAAATCCTTAAACTGAAATGGTATCAAGTGCAAAAAAATCTCATATTAAAGTCTCTGTTCATCATGGTATAGACTTTATGTCCTAAATCCAAAGACAGTTTCAGAGGTGACCTTTTCTGATGCATGGATGCATTATACCTTTATTTCTGCCTCATTTCTACACCAGAACTTATCACATAAAGAGTAAAAAAGCAGCAACAACAACAACAAGCACAAATATTTTGCTTTGCTTTCAGAAACAACAGAGGTTGAAATAAAACTGAGTTCCTTCTCACTGTTTAGAAATGTGCATTGAAAGCATACTGGCCATTATAGAACACAGTCTAATTAAATTGTTGGTCATAAAACCTCATTTGAGCTTCAGTTTCTGCACCTAGGTTTCTGATCTGGTTCTGGCTGTTCAGTCTCTTGTGACAATCCATCATTCCACATGATTCCTCATGGGTTGAAATGACCTGTCATTTCTTTTGCAGATACCTCAAATCAGCTATGCATCCACAGCCCCTGAGCTAAGTGACAACACCAGGTATGACTTCTTCTCTAGGGTGGTCCCACCTGACTCCTACCAAGCGCAAGCCATGGTGGACATTGTGACGGCACTGGGGTGGAATTATGTGTCAACTCTGGCTTCTGAGGGCAACTATGGAGAGAGTGGAGTGGAGGCATTCACCCAGATTTCGAGGGAGATCGGTAAGCATGAATCTACCAGATGATTGTGTTGTGGAAGCCTTAGCATCTTCAAGCGCTCTCTGTTCTGTATGGAATTATTGCAGCTCCTACAGAAGCACGACCCAGGCTGTCCACTCTAGGGGGAAGCTGCGTTTATTATAAATGATTGTGTTGTTCATGGTCTAGCAAGGTGACACTGTGGTGCTAATTTAGGAAATTGAGCTCCTGACTCTGGTGGACATTTTTTAAAGTTGTCTGTTTTGATGAGGGAGTCTGCTGGCACATTAGAGCCACTATAAATTTGAATAAGTGATGCATTTTTTTATTGTTCTGGATGGAAGTTTACATTAACAAGTCATTAAATTTAAAAAAAAAAAGGCAGCCGAATTTACATTTGGCTCTGGAGGGATGAAGACTGGTGATCATTTTAAAACAATACTGAAGTAACCCCCAAGGCTATGCTTAAAGGATATTCTTATTGTCATATTTGACTTCTTGTACTTTTTTCCTTACCTTGAACACTAAAGCTTACAGTGAGATGAAGGACAAATGTAAAAACTTCATTAGAGCAAGGTACCGATAAAATGCACTCTGGACATTTTTCAAGGGGGCTTATCCAAGTCTCTGTAGGCATTTCAGCAGGTGCATGTTTATTTATGAAGTTGTAAATCCATTCCACTGTGTAGAAAAAAAAACAAACCAAAAAATGACTTAGAGGGCACATCTTAGTGCTGATTGGTCAACAACATAAGCTTGTGGATGAAAGGAGACATTATTGCCATTTAACAAATACTATTACTCTTATTAAGAATTACTGAATAGAATTTATAAATTTTTTTCTTTAAGCATACATTTTCTGGGAAAATGAAAGTGGCTGTTGTCTGTTTAGAGTAATTTTGCTCTTGGAGAAAGAAATTATGTTGATAATGTATTGTCTCTTTTGGAGACATCAACTCAGGAAAAGATCATGAGAGTGATTTGGACTTTTCCATAATTAGCGAGGACAAAGAGTTATTGGAATAATTTATTGGGGTAAGGTCTTCTCTTGAAAGATTTGCAGATACCTGGGATCTGTTTTGCATACAATAGGGCATGGAAATTTATTTCACGCAATATTTAGTAGGGTTATAGTTTGTTCTAGTGCTGTGCTGTTTCATACAACTTAGAAAAGGAGCGAAAGGCCTGGCGTTGTCAGACAGAGCGGGTTAACTGAATTGGACAGCTATTCACACCTGTTGTAAGTGTCCATGATGCCATAATGTTTGCTCTTTGGAATTTAAAATTATATCGCTATTGCTATGAAAATGATTCAAAACACTTTAAATACTGGCAAACTATATTACCTTCTTGGTTTAGAATCTCATCTTTATCCTTAGAGAAAATGGTCACTGCCATGAGAATAATAACTTCTGGAATTACGGTTAATGCATTATTTAAGCAGCTGATGGCAGTTGTCAACAGAATGATAATTCAACAAGAAAAGGCAACTAATAGAGTATGTATTTTAATTTTACATCTTTTTTTTTTCAGAGACAGAAAGAGAGTCAGAGAGAGGGATAGACAGGGACAGACAGGCAGGAACGGAGAGAGATGAGAAGCATCAATCATCAGTTTTTCGTTGCAACACCTTAGTTGTTCATTGATTGCTTTCTCATATGTGCCTTGACTGTGGGTCTTCAGCAGACCGAGTAACCCCTCACTTAAGCCAGCAACCTTGGGTCCAAGCTGTTGGGATTTGCTCAAACCAGATGAGCCCACACTCAAACTGGCGACCTCAGTGTCTTGAACCTGGGTCTTCTGCATCCCAGTCTGATGCTCTATCCACTGCACCACTGCCTGGTCAGGCTAATTTTACATCTTCTGTAGGACCCTTTATATTCTTCAACTAGAGGACACATTTTGTGTGCATGACATAGATGACTATGAAAAATTAAATACAGGACACGATTTCCCAATTGTTGGAGAATCTGATAAAATGCATGTTCTAAATGTCAAGTGAGAGTGAAGGTTTATTGTTTTGACTAAAGTAAGAGTTACTAGTTTCACTTTTTAGGGAGCATGGCTGTACTTTAGTAATACAGTCACATAAAAGGATTCAGGTGGGACAACTCATTATTCCCGTTTCTATCTTCATCATTTTCATGGGAGAAAATAATTTTAGTGCTATGTGTATGCTCCTGATTAGCGTGACATGTTTCTTCTACGTTGATTCTGTCAGTATTCTGTGACTTGATTGGCTGTCCATTCTATTTCCCTTCTCACTTAGCTGGGGAATGGAGGAGGGCTGGACTGTCAATTAATATGCAGAATACTGAAAAGGCCAAATTAGTGCCACACTAGAGTATGCCATGGAATATATTAAATATCAAAATCGTTCCTCATTTTAATGACAAAGATTTTTATCTAGAACAAAAATAGCTGAAAATTAAACCTTTTACATGACATTGATGTTAATAGGAATGGGGAATGGTTGCAGCTTAACCCATTCTGAAGTGAACTGGTAGCTCTAATAAAAATTCATTAGTTTTGTAACGTTTGCTTTTTTTGATACAATATTGATGACATCTCTGTCACCATGTTAGTAGTGTGGGTTTAAAAAAAAAATTTTAGTATTCTGACGTAGGAATTAAGTAATAAATTTATTTTCTGGAGTGTCTGCCTATTAATAAAATTATATGTTTGCCCAACTCTTACAAATTTTCCTATACTGTGTTCTGAATTTTTCTCTCTGGTGACATTCATTACTAAGACATTTCAATGTAAGTCAAGGCTTCCTATGTTTTAGGTCTGATTAATTCAGACAGATCATAATGGAATGGTAGTGAAATGAAAATCTGTTTAGTGATAAATTGCTTGTATGGTTTGATTAGAACATTTTTATTTTAACAAAATTTGAAACTTGGGAAAGTGTCTTTCCTAAATTTGGAGAATGAAGTTGATGAGCAAAAGATGGTCATGAATAGAGATGTCAGCGATAGCTCCTCTCTAGTCAAGATCCTTCTGAGAAAGACAGGGACAGGTGTTATTTGATAAAATAAAGACAAATAGCTTCTTAGTATCCTCACTGTGATAGTTTCTTCCCAATGCATCCTTTACTGAAGGATTTTTTTTTTTCCTGGAGAAGGCAAAAATATCTGAGGTCAGCAAATAGCACAATTTGACTGAAGCATAGTTTGTGTAATGAGATATGGGAGACAAAATAAGAAGGTTTGACATGGACACGTAGTTGAGTACTTCACCTGTAGGTTGTATTTCTATCTTTATTGGCCATGGAGGGAAATGCTCAGTAGGGAGGGATCCATCAGGATGTGGACAAGATTGTACAAATGGGAAGCAGAAAGTAAGGAGGCCAGTGAGAGGCCATTGCAATGTCAGTCCTGGCCCGATATAGGGCAGGGGGGAGAAATGGGGAGCTGGTGGACAAAGTATACAAACTTTCAGTTATGCAGGACCAATAAGCTCTGGAGAATTGTAACTGTAGTAAATGATACTGTACTGTATACCTGTATACCATACTGAGACATGCTAGGAGAGTTGATCTTTTTTTTTTTTTTAATAATTTTATTTTTTTAATGGGGCGACATCAATAAATCAGGATACATATATTCAAAGATAATATGTCCAGGTTATCTTGTTATTCAATTATGTTGCATACCCATCGCCCAAAGTCAGATTGTCCTCTGTCACCTTCTATCTAGTTTTCTTTGTGCTCCTCCCCCTCCCCCTTCCCCTCTCCTTCTCCCCCCTCCCCCCATAACCACCACACTCTTATCAATGTCTCTTAGTCTCACTTTTATGTAGGAGAGTTGATCTTAAGTGTTATCACCACACACAAAAAATAGTAACTAAGTGAGGTGATGGATAGGTGAACTAGCTTGATCGTGGTGATCTTTTCACAATGTATAAGTGTATGAAAACAACATATTGTAAACCTTAAATTTATATAATATTTACTTGTTAATTAAACTGCAACAAAGCTGGAAAAAATAAAATTGATACAAAAAAAAAGACATGGGAATAATGGCTTAGACTTAGCAACAGAAAGCTTAACATGTGGCAGTCACTTCTCATGGGTTTATGGCCATGGGAGGGCCCTTGGTCTCCTTTGAAGAATATTTCCATGATGGTAGATGAGGAAAAATCAAAGATATTGAGCAGATTTTCATAGAAGAGCAAGAGCTCTTATGAGCGGGAATAGCTGACTGCGTGTATGGTGCAGTATCCTTGAGAGAAGGTATGCTAGTTCCCAGTACTTCCATAACAAAATACCACAAACCAGGTGGCTTAAACTAACAGAACTCTTTTGTATCACAGTTCTGGAGGCTAGAAACCTGAAACAAAGTGTCAGAAGAACCATGCTGCTTCTGAGAATTGTAGGGCAGAATTCCTCCTTGCTTCTGATAGCTTCTGATGTTTGATAGTAATCCCTGGTGTTCATTGGCTTGTAGATGTATCACTCCCATTTCTTCCTTTGTCATCACATGTCTATCTTCTCCCTACTTGTGTATTCTCTTCTTGTAAGGATGCCAGTCATGTTGGGTTAAAGACCCCTCCTACACATGACCCCTTCTACACCCCTCCTAACATGACCTCATCTTAACGAAGTATATCTGTGGTGAACCTATTTTCCATATAAGGTCACATGCTGAGGTTTTGGGGTTAAGATATGAGCATGTCTTGTTGGGAGACACACTTTAATACCCATTAACAGGGGTAATAATGAAGAAGAGTGTACTTAGGGAGATCATTTCCAGTAAGAGGTATGGGAGGTGGATCAGAAGGACAACAGGTTAGTAGTAAGGATGGGAAGGGTGCTAAGTAGACAGAATTTGGCTAATGGAGAAACCCGTAATATAACCAGTTCTGAAGTTCCTTTGAAGTGTTACAGAATTCTATTCTCCCAATTCTGACTACATGGGTAGATGGGGTTATCTAATGGATAATTCAAGGTTCCAGACTGGGGTAGTAATGGGATCCTGCTGTCTGACTTTCCCAGGCTCCTAGGTAGTCAAGAGCTTCCTGGTAGGATAGCAGTGAGCACCTCCTGTACAGGGGTGTACTGACTGTTCAAACCCCCTGCTTTGTATATTTCCAATGCTGTGATTTTTGATAATACCTGAAAAATTACTGACATCCAGAGAGTCCTTTCGGGACTAATATATCTTTCTTTACCTCTTTAGTTTTTTTTGGCTTGAGGGAAGGAAATAACTTACTTGTTGCTGGATATTAAGGCTTAGCTATCACCCATCTTCCACACCCTCAGTTTTACAACCATAGTCCAATATTCTGTCTTGTTTTAATTATCTGGTATGATGTTTTCATTGATATTGTAATAAAGAGGTTGATAATGTAGGCTCATGCTTTTCTATCATCAGCTCTGGGGCTTGTAGCTTCTGACTCAAGCTATGACTTCCCTGAGTCTTTAGACAGGTTCTTTCACTGTTTTGTCTTCCCTTGTTATATTATTTTTAAAAAGAAGACAGGATAATGAATGTTAATCCTACCAGTATCATCATAAGGGGCAAGGGAGCTAAAGCTTGATCTTTGAAGATAAAAGGAATCTGTGAAAAGCATGATATTTTTTCATTGTCGATTTGCACAGTGTGGCAACATACCTCCTTTAATCAGTCGTCATGCTTGTGAATGGTTTATTGAAGATGACAGGCCTGTAAGTCGCCATCACGCACATTTAGGGGGCAGAATAGACCTGATTCTGTCAAATCTTCGGCCATATGTGACATTTCCCCCCCTAATTTGCAAATGCTGGAAGCTTCTAACTATTGTCTGGCATGTATTCAGAATCTTAAAATCTCAGAGTTGGAAGGGACCACAGAGGTCATTGGGTTGACACAATATGTTTGAAATGTTAATGCAATAGAGCAACTCAATTAATTCATTTTTTATATATAAAACAACTGATGCTTGCCAAAACGCTTATAGTGATTTATTTTTGGTGAGGGTCAAACAATAATGTAAGGGAAATTCATTCCTATTATACAGTTGAAGAGTGCCCACTGGTTATATTTTTGCACTATCTCAATACCATTTTAAAAGAAGGCATTTTTTCCCTCTTGGGTTATAAACAAGAACTGAGTTTCTATTAACTGAAATGGATTCATTTCAAGATTAAAACAAAGTATTTTCAATGACACAGTGAAAAGAATACAGAAAGAGCAGCTTTTTCCTTCAGATGTTCAGTGCTTTGGAAAAATGACTTCCAGCAGACAAAAATCAATTTGACAGAAGTATTAATGTTGTAAAATACCATGAATGAAAGGACACATTTTAATTCAATTGAAAATTTTACTTTATATTTCTACAGCTGAGTTCCATTGATAACAGCACGTTTCAAGTTGCAAATTATATTTAATTAATATTAACACCAGGTAATTGGCAAGAATAACTTCAAAGGAGGGCTGAGGAAATTGCAAATTGAAACTGTAGGTGCAGTGATCTTGCAGAAGCTTTATAAGGATCCAGAGAAAAGTGTGTGTGATATTTACAATCCTGCAGAACCTGATCAAATAGAGTGTCATTTCAAAGCTGTTCTTTACTTCTTGTCTTTCGTAATATTTGGGACTTCGGCATTGCTAAGTATCAGCAGCTGCTGTTAACGTAACACAGCAAACTGCATTCAACAAATGCTTTCATACCTAAGATTATCCTCCTGCCATTAAGTGTTTCGTAAACAGCCGCAGTTTGATGCAGGGGAACCTAGTCAAGAACTTCTTTAAATCCCTCTTCTTCAAGTATGAGACGTTGTAGATGAATTTCCTTGGCTGTTACACAGGAAGGACCATCAATTGATGGAATGCTTGTGAATGTTCTTCATAACTCTAATGTGCTATTTGATATCAGGTATTACCAGGGAAAGGAATGGGGTGAACACGGATTTTTGCCCCTTAGTGCGTGGCAAAGCTGTATAGTATTATGAGTCATAGATGTACTGCCTGGTGTGTGGCATAAATAGCCAGAGGGCTTTGCTTGATTTGTTAATGACCTTCAATTTTAGTCATATTCTGCCTGATAGGTCAGAGGGGATTGTAAGTGGCTCCTGACTACCTACCCTTTCTGGTTTCCTTACTAAATTCTCTACCACCACTGTGGTAGACACCCTATCGACCCTGTGTCTTAATCTTCTCATACCTGGCGGTCAAAATTACTTATCCTGTCATCTGCTAGCTGTCTTTACTTGGGGTTTAATCATTCAGCTGCCATTTAAAAGGGTTGAGGTCAGGACAAGAATTAGGTACCTTGCCTTGTCCTTAGTAAGGTGTTCCTATAAGTCCCTCTGATGATATCTCCCACCAGAATTTGTTTTTCTCAGTGGAAGGACCCCAACCCCAGTATGCAGCCGAGTGCCTGGCGCTTCGTGAACTTCTGTTGAATGGCCACTGTCACCAGATTCCTGGTTGTGCTGCTATTGTGAGCCTGGCGGTCAGGCGTGCTCAGGTTCTGAGAACTGAAAGTCAGAGATGTTTTCAGTAATGGCTTATGCATTTTCTTTGCTAATGTGTACCTTACATGGGAACCTTTAGGGGCTTTCATAGTGTTAAAACACTTAGAATTCATTTTTTATTTTTTATTATTGGGAAACACCAAAGCTTGTGATCTGTAGGTTTATTGTACCCCTTATGCCTCAGGCCAAATAGTGTTGTGCTTAGGAGCTTTCTACCAGCGAGTTTGAGTTCTAGGCATGTCATAGTCTAGCTATGAGCCCTTGGGTCAATTATGTAATGTTGTTGTGCCTCTATTGCCTTATCTATAGAATGGGAATAACACCTATAAGAACTGAATGAAATCACCATAATGATGCATGGCTCAAGGTAAGTGCTCAAGAAATGCTGACTCATAAAATGGGGTTAGGAGGCCGTCATCACCACAGTGACTCAGGAGTGGTCTCATTACCCTGAGCCTCTGTCCAGTTTGCTCAATGAGCAAATGAGAAGGCAGAGTGATCCAGGTTAATGTTTCTCTCTCTCTTCCTCCTCTCTCTAAAATCAATCAATACCTTTAAAAATAGAAGGCAGAGTGAAGCCTAAATAAGTGTAGCTGATAGTCCCTATTCCTGAAACTTGCTTTGTAGCAGCCCTATTACTATTTTTCTTCAGCATGACTAATACACTACGTAGAATAGTGTCGGCACCTACTTGAATGTGTGTATTAATTAAATATTAGTCAGTGTCAGCTCACCGAAACTGCTTGCTCCTCTTCCTTCTTGAACCTTCTAAATGTGACCTATTCAGCCAGCATTGTGTCGCCCTGTATATTGGGTCACACCTGTGTTAGGCTTTTAGAATACAGAAGTGAGTTGTGGCCTCTGCCTTCGAGCTGGTCAGAGAATGCAGAGATGCAGCAGACGTGACCATCACTGAGAGGCATTACCCAGGAACACCGTGCCTAGGAGAAGACTTACTGTGGTTCATGAGACAGAGGGACCTGCATCAGGCAGTGCAGGGCGGCAGTTTGTAAACCTCAAGCTCGAATGGAGTACGCCATGTGATGTGAGTGAAATCGATGTAGATCACTTCAACAGAAACACTGATTTTTGAGAACAAGAAGCAGCACCAAAAATTGAATATAGACTATGATGCCAACTCTGTTGTGTTGTATATATTTGTGAAATGTTTAATTTGTGTAATATATATAGTTTTCTTTTTTTATTTAATTTATTGTGTTTACATAGATTCTAGTGTCTCCCCAAATGCATCCCCCCCTCCCCTGTATTCCCCTCAACAGCTCCCTCATTTGAGGAATCCAAGGAACAATGTGAACTGAGGAGCAGAATTAAACCTGAAGGGAAGGGGGGAGGGAACCTTTGGGAGGGGGGAAAGGGAGACGTATATATAGTTTTCAACAGTCCTATTTCCTCGCTCTGCTGATGACTACTGTGACGGGTCCACCTGTAGACAGTGTATGACACCTTACAGTGCTAACCCCTGTTCTCCCTGATCACTTCCACCTAGCGTCACACATGGCCTTGGAAGCCGCCTCAACTCTGTTCAGTTTCTGAGTCAGATTCAGGGCCAGTAGTTTGTCCCCAACCTCAGCCCACAAAGTCCTGGGCTCTGAAATGATTTTGCCATGATAGACCCTGTACCTGGCAGTCCTGGGGTGATCCCTGAGCCCCTTTATAGGTCATGTCAGACTTAGAGTGTTGTCTCACCCTTGACTCACTCCGGATCCCTAGGACGTGGGCGCTGACTCAGACTCTGGCTTCAGGGATGGGCCAGGACACATGGCCTCTTCCTGGTCAGCTCCGGCACCTGACTGGGGGAGGTGTCCGGCCCTCTGCCTGGCCCTCACACAGCTGTGGTGGTCTGATTGCGCATGAAGTCACTGAGCAGAGCCCTGTCTACCTACTGAGCTGCTCATAGGTCCTGGGGTCCTGGCTCTGTCTTTGTTGCTTTCACATTTTTCATGTCTTTTCAGTGTTACATCCCTAGAATAAGAGAGTGCAGTCTCTGGCGAGGCTTCAAGGTTCTCTCTCAGAGTTTCCTATGCAGATGCTTAGAAAGGGCTACAATCTCTCTTATCAATAGTGTGGTCCTTGTTTTGAGTTATCTTTTCCTGTTATCTAACTCTCATTGACAAATATGTTAGTTTTTTTTTTTTTGTATTTTTCCGAAGCTGGAAATGGGGGGAGACAGTCAGATAAACTCCCGCATGCGCCCGACCGGGATCCACCCGGCACACCCACCAGGGGCAAGGCTCTGCCCACCAGGGGGCGATGCTCTGCCCATCTGGGGCGTCGCTCTGTTCGTGACCAGAGCCACTCCAGCACCTGGGGTAGAGGCCAAGGAGCCATCCCCAGCGCCCGGGCCATCTCTTGCTCCAATGGAGCCTCGGCTGCGGGAGGGGAAGAGAGAGACAGAGAGGAAGGAGAGGGGGAGGGGTGGAGAAGCAGATGGGCGCTTCTCCTGTGTGCCCTGGCCGGGAATCAAACCCGGGATTTCTGTACGCCAGGCCGACACTCTACCACTGAGCCAACCGGCCAGGGCCCAAATATGTTAGTTTTTGAGGACTGCATAGCAAAGTACAGCAAACTGGGCGGCTCAGACAACATAAATCTATTGTGTCATGCAGAGGCTAGTTCAAGGTTGTCAGGGCCAATCCTTATGAGGTCTGTGAAGGGGACTCTGTCCCATTCTTCTCCCCCAGCCTCTGGTGGTTTGCTGACACTCTTTAGTGTTCCTTGGCGTGTAGAAGCATCATCCTGATCTCAGCCTTTATCTTCACATGGCATTGTCCCAGTCTCGTGTGTGTGCACTTACATGTGGGTGTATCTATACCTAAATTTCTCCTTTTTTAATTTACTGATTTAGAAGAGAGAGGGAGAAAGCAAGAGAGAGAGAGAGAGAGAGAGAGAATATCATCAATTTGCTGTTGTACTCAGTAATTGATTCTTATATGTGCCTTGACCAGGGATCAAACCCACAACCCTGGTGTGTAGTGATGATGCTCCAACCAGCTCAGCTACCTGGCCAGGGCCCAATTCCTCCTTTTTATTAAGGCCCATCCTAATCCAGTATCTCATATAAGATGAGTGTGACCTCATCTTTATCACATCTGTATTGACCATTAATTATATCTGCAATGAAAAGAAGGTAACATCCTGAATTACTAGGAGTTAGGATGTCAGCATATGAATTTTTGGAGGATACAATTCAGCCTATAACACCAAACATAAGTGCTGGCTTGAGCCTTGATTTATAGAGTCCTGTTTGAACAAAACCCACGTTTGTATTGGTCCTTGAGATAGGTTTTAGGTCTTGGATTACCCAGTCTGTCCTGTGGGTTCAGCTTCTGCGACCAGGTTAGTCAGCCCTGTTTCCCCTTGACCTTGGCAGCGGGTCTGTGCGTGCCTCACAACTGAACACCCAAGTCATGACGGGATTGTGCTTCTCCTGTGCTCCCCCACCCCCCAATGAATTCTCTTATCTCCCTTTCCAAAGTTATTTTCTTGTTTAAGCTATTTCTGTTTGGAAACTCCAGAGCCAGATGAGAGGTTTACGGTGCAATCAGTACTCTACTGTGTTGAGAGAAGAACATAATATACAACCACCCTTCTGCAGAAACGAGGCAACATCAGATGCATTGATGTTATTTTTGGAGGTCCTGAAAGCATTGGCCTGAGAATTAGTGTGTTTTCCTGGTTTACTTCATCACTTATCAACTAAACAATAATTATAGTTTCCTGAGAACACTGGCTGGAAAAGAGTACAATCAGGAGGCTGTAAGATGAAGAGTTTATTGAAAGAGGTGCCAATTATTTTAAGGGCTGTGTTTGTCGGCAGAGCTGTGCTGCATGGGCTTTGTCCTCCAACGTCTGCGTGTTTGACAGATACTGGGCTGCTTTCTTGTCTTCTTTTAATGTTACCTGACTAGAGCCATTTCGTGATTCACTGGGGGCCCGGCAAGGGGAAGACAGGGGAGAGGAGAGAACGTGAAACTCGAGTCAGCACATTTGGTTCCTCATTAACAGCGCTGGGAAGAGGTTTGCTCAGGAAAGAAATTTTAAGTAATGATTTAAGCATATCTCCTGGCAGTTGTAGCAGTGAAAAAAAAAATAATGCTTCTTGTAGCAGCTCAGATCCACTTCAGAGGCAGTGGTGGTACTCAGGGCCATGTGACTCTGGGGCCACATTTACACCATGCGTCATGCACATAAAAGGCTATTAAGGGAAAGAGAGATGCACAGAGTACATTGCTAATCTTTTGTATTGGATGTCATGGAGGGCAACCACTGTGTTCCCCTTCAAAACGAGGCTCAATGTGATTGCCATAAGCAATCCTATGTTAGATGGAACTATTGGTGGTAGCTGATGTGACATTTCATTCAGCAAGTATTTGAGCACCTACTGTGTGTTAGGGTCCCATTCTTGGAGGCTGGGGATAAGGAGCTGGATGAGTCAGACCCGATTCCTATCCTTGGAGGATTTCCAGTTAAAGCTTCCCTACATTTCTTGTGTCCTTTGAATCTGCTATCTCAAGGCTATGGGAATTCAATTTAAAACCTCAGTGTGTGACACTGTGGTCCAGGAGTCCATGAGACGGTAAGAGAGGGCCTGGATCAACTCGACCCCTAGGGTGTGGTGAGGAGGGCAGAGTTCTGTTGAGGCACTCATGGCATATTGAGGAGGAGGGGCACGTGCTTGAAGGAAAGCTGTGTGTGGGGGGCACACACAGGGGAAGGACCTGGGCTGAGGAAGCTCACCAGGTACAGCTGTTGGGAACACCAGACATAGGTGGGGCTAGGACCCTCACTGAGCCATCCTAGGAGCCTGGCTCAGAGATTATGGTAGCGGTGATACCATATTTCCTCACGTATAAGACGCACCTTAATTTGGGGGCCAGAAATTTGAAAAAAAAAATGTATTACATAAAGTTATTGAACTCAAGTTTTATTCATCGTAAAATCCTGTGAGCACAAAAACAAGTGCGAAAAAGCGGGAATGCAAGTAAAAAAAAATCTTCAACCGCTGTATAAGGATGCACCCAGTTTTTTTTTGTTTTTTGTTTTTTGTTTTGTATTTTTCTGAAGCTGGAAATGGGGAGAGACAGTCAGACAGACTCCTGCATGCGCCCAACCAGGATCCACCCGGCACGCCCACCAGGGGGCGACGCTCTGCTCACCAGGGGGCGATGCTTTGCCCCTCTGGAGCATCGCTCTGTCGCGACCAGAGCCACTCTAGCGCCTGGGGCAGAGGCCAAGGAGCCATCCCCAGCGCCCAGGCCATCTTTGCTCCAATGGAGCCTCGCTGCGGGAGGGGAAGAGAGAGACAGAGAGGAAGGAGAGGGGGAGGGTAGAGAAGCAGATGGGCGCTTCTCCTGTGTGCCCTGGCCGGGAATCGAACCCAGGACCTCTACACGCCAGGCCGACACTCTACCACTGAGCCAACCGGCCAGGGCCTAGGATGCACCCAGTTTTTAGACCCAAAATTTTTCGGAAAAGCCTGCATCTTATACATGGGGAAATACAGTAACTTGAACTCCTGGCAAGTGGCAATAGATTCACTCACACCATCTTTGATCTTGGAATTCCTTCCCACCCCCCATGTTGGTCTGATTAACATTTCCTCCTCCTTCCCATTCTCAGATTATTTTCTGCAAGCCTTTTCTGATTGCCACCCCCTTCTCCTCCCAGAGACACCTAAATTAGTTTTCTCTTGTGTGTGTTCTCTCACATAAAAACAAATCCAGATGTAGATAAAGAGAGACTCTTCAGAAGAAAGACTATTGCAATAGTGAGAACCTGCAAATTTGGAAATCCACAAGCTTTGCAAAATCAAAGAGAAAAATGCTTTTCTTCTACATGTTTGGAAGGGGAAACAAATGCTTAATGGAAACTTTCCAAGGGAAGTTTGGGTGGGCAAAGGGAAAAGGACCAGTGGGATGGACAAAACAGTGTCTTGCTGTGGTCAGTGGATTCCCAAGGGACACTAATAAAGGACATGTTCCATTTCTCAGTGCTTGCTTGTTGTAAAGTAGTGTACTTTAAATGCAGGTTACATAGAGATACCAAGGCAGGATACAGAAGAAATTTTGAGGAGTTTATTAATAATTAACCAGCTAGCTACATTGGGGCACAATCCCAAATCATGTAGAAAGTCCCTACAATTCTGTGGCTGATTTTATAGACCAAATCACATTCCAGTTGGGGTGGTTAAGGAGGGGCTCCCGATCCTTTTGTCTAGAGGTATAGTCACTCTCATGACTCCAGGGTGAGTCCGAGTACAGGAACTCTTGATTAAGGTACATAAACATTGTTTTCTAAGGTTTTTAGATAAATTCTGTCTTCTTTGCTCCTTTGCTCTGTGTGGCAAGTGGCCCCAGGCACCCTTTCAGAGAATTCTAGGAATAGCTAAACTATGACTAGATGACCCAGTTGTCCTTGTAAGCCAGGAAGCTCCTGCATTCTTCTCTTTCCATTCTCTGCAGAAAGGAGGGAGTAAGAAGCCTGACTTTTCCTCTTTAAAATGGCGTTGCTAATACTAAGTTTTACAGTTCCTTGGCACCTTATCACAACTCAGATTGGGGGACGGAGTTCAGGGGCACGTAGGAAGGAGAGAAGTCTGACTCAAGTTTGTTTACTCATGACTCATTTGACAAATGATTAACGCCCATATAAAGTTCCACAAAGTGTGTTAGATGCTGGGAACTCACAGATTTGGTCTCTGGCTTCAAGGGGCTTAGATTTTAGTGAAGAGATTGATTTGAAAAGAAAACAAATAAGATAGTCATTATAAATTGAAGCTAACAAGCATAAACCATGTTTTATTAAGACAGAAACAAATGCATGGTTATGGTTTATTTGAGAGACAGACTGGAAGAGAATGTGGCTAGAACCACCCAGGGAGTGGGCGGCAGCAGAGGTAAAGAGCAGTGATTGGCTAGTTTTCTGAGTCATGGCAGGAAGGATAGATTTTGTTCTTAAGTAATGGACAGCCTATGAAGGTGTTAGATTTGGAGAGTGGCATGGTATGATTGATTACACAGGCAAGATGGGAGTGGAGGATGAGTTAGAAATTTATTTCAGGCAAGGCATGGGTTGGCTGGGCGTAGAGTGGGGGTGAAGGCGTGGAGGTGTGTGAGCTGGTGTAGGCACAAACAGAATCCAAATCCTAGGCCTGGGGAATGGGGTGACTTGATGCTATGGGATTTAAGCCATTGAATTAAGACTTCTTTAAGATACGTTGGCCAACAGCAAGGTATGTCCCAGAACCCTCAGCTTGGGCTGGCTATGTCCTATTGTAGATCAGTGGTCCCCAACCTTTTTTGGGCCAGGGACCAGTTTAATGTCAGAAAATATATATTTTCATGGACCGGCCTTTAGGGTGGGATGGATAAATGTATCATGTGACTGAGACAAGTGTCAAGAGTGAGTCTTAGACAGATGTAACAGAGGAAATCTGGTCATTTTTTAAAAAATAAAACATCATTCAGACTTAAATATAAATAAAACAGAAATAATGTAAGTTATTTATTCTTTCTCTGTGGACCGGTACCAAATGGCCCACGGCCCGGTACCGGTCCGCGGCCCGGGGGTTGGGGACCACTGTCCTAGATGACTATGTGACTCCCCTACATGGAGGATTCAGGGGTGGGGAATTAAATGAGCTATTTTCTGGCAAAATTCACTCCATCTAATGCTTTGGTGAAAAAGATGTAAACAAGTGAGTGTCCCCTTAGTTTGTTGTTACTTTTTTTTTTAGCAAAACCATTTAGAGATCTTTATTGCTATATTTCTTGGTTTCTAGAAGGCCCTGAAATTTAGAGTGTTCTTGTTCATAGGTTGAAACATTTTCCTCTTAAATCATATTTCTTGTCATGTTTTTACCCCTGGGCTCCTGACTCATTTGGAAGGCTCGCTGATCATCCTGCAGTGTCATGAGCGTGTGTGGACTCTCTCAGCACAACGGTGATTCTGCAAACACATCTGGATCCACATAGTCAAGGGTCAGAGAAATGTGTGATTTGACACTTTGGCCTCTAAAAATTAGATTTCATGCATCTGTCATTTAAAGTATGTAAAATTATGATCCGACCTAACTCACTACTTTTAATTTATAAATTCTAACATGCACCATATTTTATTAAATGAGAATGTTGGCCAAATTCTCAATAAAGCTTTAATAGAAGATGAAGGCTGTCCTCTGTCTGTCTGTCTGTCTGTCTCTTTCTCTTATAGTCCCCAAATCCAAAATTCTCCTCAGATAATTCATTGAAGGGAGAGGACCCTAATGCTTATTAGTGCACTTACTTTGCATGTACCATCTTTTTGAGTTTTCACTATGCCATGAGGCATATGTTATTCCCTTTTACAGATGGGAAAGCCAAGGCTCAAACAATGTATGTACAGCCCCAGGGAACCTGATTAGTAAGTGGTAGCATGGGATACTAGCCCAGGGTTCTCTGATCAAAAGTTCGTATTCCTTTTACTACGTCCTGCTATTTCTCTTTTGAGGTTGCAGACTTTGGTTTTTGCTGTCATGGCTCCCATTCTGGCTTTGCCAAGCTGCAGGGAGGACAAGGAGGAATGCCTTTAAACAGCCTAATCCCTTCCCTTTCTCTCTGCTCTCATTCATTGTGATCTGTGCTGCATCTCATGACCTGAGCATTTTCTAATGTGCTCGTGTGCTTCCTCTTCCATCTCCTGGACAGGCTGCATCCCGGGTGTCTGTCTGGAGCTTTTTCTTCTCTAACACCCAGTATTAAAGATGCCTCCCTAGAGAAGCCTTCCTGGATTCCCTTGAGTAGCACTAATTGAGTTCTTTTCTTGACTTGCAACACTTTGTACATACCTTTAGTTAAGAAAGCATTTATTTCATTATCTCTGTCAGGACTTAAACTTAAGCCAGTGAGGAAATTGGGGGGGGGGGGTGTTCAGAAATGTAAGAAGTCCAGGAGTGCATCTGACCTCAGGTAAGTTTAGTTCCACATTTTAAAATGAAGTTAACAAGGATATGTCACGTTCCAGCTCTGGGCTTTGCCAACTTGTGTGTTGGCTTTATGGTCAGGTTTTGTACATGTGGTGGGAAGGTGGCCACCAGCAGCTGTGGGCTTGCCTACTGCCAGTTCAGCAAATGTATTGGTTTCCTAGGGCTGCCTAACAAATGATCACACACTGTGTGCCTTAAAACACATTGATTCTTCCACAATTGTGGAGCCAGGAGTCTGAAATCAGTGTGTTGGCAGGGTTGGCTCCTCCTGGAGGTTCTGTGAGGTAATCCGTTCCAGGCTTCTCTCCTAGCTTTTGGTGGCTGCCAGCCATTCTTGATGTTCTTTGGCTTGTGGCTGCATAACTCAAATCTCTGTCTCTGTTGTCACATCACCTTCCCCTCTCAGTGTTTGTGTCTTCTTTTCTGTCTTTTATAAAGATATTGGTCATTGTTTTCAGGGCCTACACTAATCTAGAATGATCTTAGCTTGTGTTATCTTTATTATATCTGCAAGGACCCTCATTCCAAATAAGGGTCCGTATTCTGAAGATTCTGTGATACCATTCAACCCACTACAGCAATGTTAGTGGAAAGGAGGTGCTTCCCTCCCATTTGTCCCAGCGGAGATCCAAGCTTGGCTGCCCCATATTGGCTTATACTTTATCACTCAGGCAACTACTGTGGTCCAGGGAAGGTACTGTTGGCTTTGGCTGGACATGGGTCACATTGGAGCTAGGAGAGGAAAGTGAGTGAGCCCCACTTGAAACACAGGGTCAAAGCTACAGGGAGGGATCATTCCTTAGAGCTAAATTGAGGTGGTCTTCTAGAACAAGAAGAAAAGGCTGCCAGGCAGCTGAAACATGCAGATGTCCACTGCACACACTGATGTCAGTCTGTTGACGTCTCTGCCTCCCATCTAGACCCTGACCTTCTCAGGGGTGGCAGCAACTTGGCCTGATTTATTCATCAGTGCTTGGGGCATGATAGAGCTCTATTACCATATGTTAAATTAAGTTGCAGTAGCTAAAATTTTCTGAAAAATAAGATTTAAATGTAATTGGGAATCACAATTTTTGTCGAAAATATAATGTTGGAGTATTTTCCTCGGCTTTGAAAAGGATCTGCATATTGTCCTACCTCTCTTAGCCCTAATGGATTGGAAACCGTGTCTGCCCACCCAGTACTTAGTTGTCTGTAGCAAGATGTGGACTGCCCACCCCTACCACACAACAACCAAGGAGCTGCCCCAAAGAGCTTCTCAGCCATGGGCTAGTTCTGACCATGAGCTAGTGAGACAGCAATCAGAGGAGCCCAGGTCAGAAGAAAAGGATTAGAACATTTTGTTTGTCATTAACATGGCTGAGTCCTTTATTTTTAAAGAAGACATTTTCAGTGTTGTGTGGTTTTCAAATCAATGACTATTTAATGTCTTCATTTAAAAAATGGAATTCTCTGTGGGATGTCAGGAAGTGTGGAAGCCTCGTGTATCCTATGAATTCTGGAGGGTGCAAGGCACTCTGGGAAAGCTCCTGTTTTGGAGAGCTGATTTAATAGATGTAAATATAATTGCCATGTTGACTATACTGTTGCATCACTTCTTTATTTTAAAATCGCAACTCCTTTATTTTAAGCAACTTTTTTATTTTCTTTCTACTGATTGTTCACCTGTGATGATCGAGCTCCCCTTCTACCCCACTCTGGAGGACTTCTTGGCCTCATACTCTTAGTCCTTTAGTCACTTCTGAATAAATGAAAGTCTTATTTTAGTTACAAAAATGTCTAGTCCAATCAACGACATTTTGCTCCCACTTTGGTCCCCTAGCCATTCATGGAGCGGCAGCAGAGGTATTCCTGGTGTGCCCTGGCCACAGTGCCTGTCCTTCACCGAGGACGTTTTCTGTCCCGTTGACTTTTTCCTTGGAGAAACTTTGGTTTTCTCCCTGGCTGTTGGCACCGGGCCCCCCACGTGGGCTGGCATATGCTTCGGGTCTTGATCTCAGCAGCATGAACTTGTGAGTTCAGCTTTTCTCTCCCTTGCTTGTAAACAAAAAGTTAGAGGTAGGACTTGATTAATGAAGGTGGACCAGGAGCAGACTCTGTTTTTTTTTTTTAATTTATGATATGACAAGAGATGTCCCTTGGTCACACTGGGTAAGATGTACTGCACCCTGGCTGCAGGCTCGGCACTGTGATAGGCACTGGGGAGGGACACAAAGATGGATGTGGTGCGGCTGTAAGACTCCAGGAGCCTGGAGTCAAGCTGAGAGGAGACCATTGCTAGAGAGAGGGGCAGATCATGAGCTGGGAATGTGCAGAGGGTGCAGTGGTTGGCTCCAACCTGTGACATTGCAGGGGGGTGTTATGGAGAGAAAGCATTAGGCTAGGTACTGAAGGAAGAGGAGATACACACAGGTGGAGATCTGAGAAACAGCGTTTCAAACAATATGTGCTTTGTAGAGTTGAAGACTTCCATTGATGAAGGCAGAAGATTGCTTTGGAATTCTCAGTTCTATAACAATTAGTTGGCTCCTTCGGGCGCCCATGCCTTTGTATTTCTTCACCTCAATTTCATGATCAAGGACCTGCTCCATTGATAGGCTTTATGTTTCTGAGCTTCCAACATTCTTGGCATAACTTTACCATGTAGATGGTAATAAACAATTGTGACTCTCTTCTCATCCTGAAACACATACTGGTCTGAATGTCATTGGAGCTGTGGCGTTTTCTTCACCAGCCTTCAGTAGCAGCATTTCCTAAACAGGGACCAGGATGGGTGGATAAATTAGTGAAGGGACAGAAACACCTCTTACTAGCCTCAGGGTTGGTCCCAGTGATTGGGACCTGAGATCACTGTATACCTCAAAAGGTATCTTCTGTAGATGTGACACAATTAATTATGTTATGGCTTTATTTTAATGACTTGTAGACTCTAAGGTGTGTTACAACCTCAGTCCCACAGGTTATCGATGGTTTGTGTTCATCAAGCACTGTAAAGCTAATCTCTTCTATAATGAAGGTGACTTTGGCTGCATGTGTTGTTTACTATATAACAAGCATGGTCTGGAATAGACCTGGTTCCCCAGTCTACTCCCACAGTTCAGTACCCAAGTTCATGGCTGCCACAGACAGCAAGAAGACTGTAGTTCAGCCTGTCTCCTTAAAAGAATCTGCCCCCTAATTTGTTTAGTGTCTCTGCAGATTCTTATGGTTGCGAGAGCAGCCTAGTCTAGCTCTGCCCTTTTCCACTGTTCTTGCATTCATTTCTTCCTCACTTACCAATTCTCCTTAGAGCCTGGAAAACAATTTTTTAGACCTTGAAAGACAAAAAGATATTTTATACTTCTTGCCAAGAAAAAGTGGGGCTAATTGCCATTTCTAGGTACTTTCTGTGGTTTTTAAGCCCTCTACTCTGTTATGAGATGATAGGCACTTTTTCTTCGCTAAGCGAGGCAGGAAAACCACAAATGCGATCTCTAGGTCACATTTCTGCGGAGGTGTCTAATACATTTATAAAATGCCTGGTCTCATATATCCAGGTACCATGCTGATAGGTGTTGGGCTTATTCAGATGAGCAGTACATGGTGCTGTCTCCAGGGATTCACACTCTCGAAGGGAAGTTACTGATGGTGGCTGGTGAAGTGAGTGACTCTGGGAAGGCCAGTCTGAGACCATTTTGCACAGAAATCTCAGGAAACGCTTTCACAAAATGTTGATGCTTGCACTGATTTGGGTGGAAAGGGGACTTGCATTTGAGGCAGAGGGGGAACAACATTTGCAAAAGTTTAGAACCAAGAAAGGGTATGGCAATTTTAAGGGAATGTGAATGATTTTGTAAGGCAGGTACAAGGAGTAGGGGGCATTGGCCAGGGCGGGGGTGGGGGGGACGACAGGAGATGAAACTGTAAAATGAAGAGGACAGAATTGTAAAAGACCTTGTCACCAAACGGAGATAGGGCTGCTGAAGGATTTAAACCAGGGCAGCAGCCTGACCGCACCTGTGCTTTAGAGAGGCCCTCCGACAGTAAGGTGAAAGATGAACAGAGAGAGTCCATCTGTCTGTAGGCCGTAACGTGAGTTAGTGGGTTATAGTAGTGTAGTCTACGCAACAAATGACAAGCCCTTAAACAAAGCTGTGGCAGCGAGGATGGAGGTGAGGTGACAAATAGGGGCACTGCTAGGAAACAGAATCAATAGGTCTTTGCAAGCAACTGGATAGAGAGGGGGAGGGAGACGAAAGAGTCAGGGATAATTCTCAAACCTTTGGCTTGGACACCTATGGGGATAATTCTGTTATTACCGAAAATGAGCAAAACAAAAATGTTTTGGAGTGAACTAATACTTTAAAAAATATTATTACATACCTCCCTCTAAGTGTGCAGGTATGATAGTCGATTTTATAGGTCACCTTGGTTGGGCCATGGTGCCAAAATATATGGTCAGACATTATTCCAAATATCTCTATTACAGTTTTTATGAATGAAACTAACATTTAAATTGGTGGACTGAGTAAAGCAGATTGCCCTCCCTAATGTGGGTGGGCCTCATCCGATCAGTTGAAGGCCTAAACAGAACAAAAGATTGGCTTTCCTTAAGCAAGAGGGAATTCTGCAACAGAAAATCTATAGAACTGAATTACACCATTGGCAGCTCTTCCATGGGTCTCCACCCTATGGGTCTACCATGTAGATTTTGGACTTGCCAGCCATCCAATTGCATGAGTCAATTTCTTAAAAGAAATCTATAGAGTATATAAAGGTTCTGTTTCTCTGGAGAACCCTGACTAATCAATCGGTCTTGGAACCATGCTGCCATTGATCTGGCATTGCCCAATGATTTCATTTCTCCAAGCCTCACTTGCTTCATTTGTAAGCTGAGGGTAAGAGTGGTCTTCACCTGTGTGGGTTTTGTGATGATTGAAAGAGAAAGAAGCCGTGTGAAGTATTAAGCTTGGGGTATAGCATGCAGTAAGCTCTTAAGAAATGTTTGCCAATATTATTATAACCAAGGGAAGCTTTCCACATCAGTGTAAATGACTAATACCAGCTCAGATTGTTATCCTTTCCAGGAAGAATGTATGTGATAGTAGGGATCAGAGGTATCCATTAGAAGAATTGCCCTCTTAGCTTAATGCTTTATACATTGGACTGATAGGTAAATAAATATTCACTGAATGGTTAAATTATTTTCCAGTGCCAGTGAGTAGATTCAGAGAATCACAGCAGATTAGAAAAGGAGAAACTGAGTCCCAGAGGGTAGAATGATTCACTAAAGTTCAGAGTGAGTTAGTGGAAAATCTAGTACCAGGACTCAAGTGTCCTGGCTCCTGGGAAGTGCCCTTTCTCTTGTGGCAAGGGGCCTAATCCTGAAATCACACCCTATATCCAATCTCCAGCTTCCAAGCCAGCTGCGGGCAGAGCAGACTGTATTTTATACCCTTGTTTGTGTAGCAAAGTGCAGGATCTGGTGGTCAGTTTGGTAAAATCTTTAATGGGCTTATCCCTGAATGGAGCAAAATAGAAAAGGGCATTAGTATTTTTTTAATTACATGAAAATGTTTTTAGGTTTATCAGCTTATATGGATATGGAACAAAAGAAGTCAAAGAGTCCCATATTTTGTTCTCTTCCTCTTCTGGTCAAGCATTTGCACGTGGAGGGTGGTCTTAGTGTAGCACACGGGTTCTTTGTTTACTCTCTCCTTAACCTCCTGCCATTTGTCCTCTACTCATTCTTGTGAAATTTCTCTCTTGGAGGTGATCTTTCAGAGGCCAAGTCCAAGGTCTCTCCCAGCCATCTTCCTTCTTGACCTCTCTGAACCATCCACTGCTACTGCTACCTTCTTCTTCTGGGGACTGTCTCCTTTAAAAGAGGGCAAAACTCCCTCTCCTATTTCCCTCTTGGCACCTTCCCTTCCTCCCACCCCAATGGTAAGTGTTTCTGAAGGATCTGTTCTTGGCAATCTTATCCAAGCTTCCACTTTGAACTATCGTCTGAGTGCTGATGACTCCCCAAATGATATCTAATGTCCTGATGTCTCATCCAAGCTCCAGATCCACACTTTCTCATTTATATCCACCCTCCCTCCCTTTCTCCTGCCCCTCCTCCTAGGACTCAATAAATGAAGGCTGCACAGGTTTCTCCTTCAGAGCCTAGGTTAGTGGGGAGAGAGACAGATGTCCACACAATCACAGCTATGCTAACAATTTGAAAAGTGCACATGAGGAAGTGTCTTAAGAGTCTATAAGAACACCAATAAAATTAGATAATTAATGTTTAATTCTTTCTGGTAGGGTTGGATGCCAGGATTGGTTCCATGAAGCCAATATGAGTTGAATTGTAAAGAATAGAAGGTATTACTTTGTAAAATATATGTTTGTCTAACTACTATGCTGTACACCTGATACTGATACAAAATAATATTTAATGTAAACTGTAATTGAAAAATTTTTTTAATAATTAAAAATAAAAGAATAGAGCCCTGGCCGATTGGCTCAGCGGTAGAGCGTCAGCCTAGCATGCGGAGGACCCGGGTTCGATTTCCGGCCAGGGCACATAGGAGAAGCGCCCATTTGCTTCTCCACCCCTCCGCCGCGCCTTCCTCTCTGTCTCTCTCTTCCCCTCCCGCAGCCGAGGCTCCATTGGAGCAAAGATGGCCCGGGCGCTGGGGATGGCTCTGTGGCCTCTGCCTCAGGCGCTAGAGTGGCTCTGGTCACAACATGGCGACGCCCCGGAGGGGCAGAGCATCGCCCCCTGGTGGGCAGAGCATCGCCCCCTGGTGGGCAGAGCATCGCCCCTGGTGGGCGTGCCGGGTGGAGCCTGGTCGGGCGCATGCGGGAGTCTGTCTGTCTCTCCCTGTTTCCAGCTTCAGAAAAATGCAATAAATAAATAAATAAATGAATGACTGAATGAATGAATGAATAGAATGTGTTATCCAGGTAGCAAGAACTTCAGGGACCATTCTGCTCAATTGCACAAGGATTGAGAAGCATGTGCTTGTAATGATAAGTTGTTTGATATGACTGAGAGTTCAAGGTCAGGGTTGGGGTGCTGGTGGGGTAAGAGAGAATAGGGTGGGACTGTAGGCAAAGGCTAACTCAAGTAGGATCTTCTGTGCTATTTTCGGGCAATTATTTTTAAACTGCTCACCATCTCTAATTAGTATCTCATTCTTATAATCTCTCAGACAAAAGTGATTTTTTTACTTTAAATATTTCTGTTCACCATATTAAATTTCAGCTAATGAGGGGATACCTGGTGGTGGGTGTTTTGTTTACAGAATGAATTCATTTCTGGTAAAGGGAAGAAAGGTGGCTTTTGATAGCAAGCCTTGGATCCAGTCCAAGACTGGCTTAGCTAATAAGTGCATTTTTCTTCCTGCATAACAAGAAGGCTGAAGGTATGTCAATTCAATGGTTGGTTATGTCAATGCCCAACGAAGGCAGCAAGGGTTTAGCATCTTTCTGTTTTTCTGCTTCGCGCTCCTTAACATGGGGTCTTTCCCTTCATTCTTCTGCTCTCATCATCTCATTGTAGCGGGTCTAGGTATCATATGTAAGATGGCAACATCTATAGAGAAGCAAATGGACATTATGGATATCCTTTTTTTTTTTATATCTTCATTTTTTTAAGAGCAAAAAATACCTTTCCCCAGAAACCTGTGGAAGACCTCCCATCGTGTCTTCTTGGCCAGATTCTATTACATGCCTATTATTAACTCAGTGCTAGGGTGGGAAATGGAAATCCACTGATACAGGTAGAACATTCATTCTCAATGGTGACAGAATTGCCACCTATTGACAAAAATTGGTTTGGGATGAGAAGGGGTTTGGGTCCAATGCTACTATTATTAGAATACCACAAACTTGGTGACTTAAAAACAACACAAATGTATTACCTTACAGTGCTGGAGGTCATAAGCTCCAAATGGATCTCACTGGGCTATAATTGAGGTGTAAGTAGGGTTGTGTTCCTACTGGAGGCTCTAAGAGGGAAGCATTTCCTTGCCTTTTCCCTCCTCTGGGAGCCTCCTGAATTCCTTGGCTCATGGCCCCCTTCCTCCATCTTCAAAGCTATCAGTGACCAGTTGGGTCTTTCATTATGCCCTCTCTCTCTTTCTGATCTTCTGCTTCCTTTTACTCACTTAAGGACCTTTGTGATTATATAAAGTCACCAAGACAATGCAGGATAATCTTCTCACCTTAAATTCAGCAGAACAGTAAACTCGATTCCATCTGTAACCTTAATTCCCCTTTGACATATGACCTAATGTATTCACAGGGTCCAGAGACTAGGGCATGAGAATGTTAGGGAGACCATTATTCTATCCACCACAGGGGGAAAAAATCTTAGATGTTATAATGGTTTGTTTTCCTCCAAAGGACCATAGTACACAAACAGATGTGGTATTAAAATTTCATGGGGAGGATGCCCTGGCCGGATAGCTTGGTTGGTTAGAGCATTGTCCTAAAGCACAGAGGTTGCCCGTTTGATCCCCAGTCAGGGATGTTCTTGTCTCTCTTTTTCTCTTTCCCTTTCTGTCTCTCTAAAATCAATAAAATAAACATTAAAAAAATCTTTAAAATTTCATGGGGAGGGGGCTGGGGAGTATTTGAAGAAAAAAAAATGTCTGCAAAGGCTCCATAGGGAACTATGAGCTAAAGAAGGTTGAGAAATACTGAGTTACATGAACTACACCAAGATTCACCAGCGGGGCTCTGGAGGGTCCACTGTACCCTGAAGCAAAGGGCCAGTGCTACCTGAGCAATCCACTAGCAAGGAAGAAGGGGAAATTAGCTTTACATTGACAAGTAAGCAGGACATGCTCCAGGGAAGTGGTCTGGAGCTGAGGCCAGAGAAAGGGTAACAGTAATTGGGCAATGGCAGAGAGCCAGTAACTTCGGCAGGGATCAAGTCAGGCAAAATCCAGACGGTTTCTGCCACAGTTGGCTCTTTCTTTCCACTGTTTTTTATTTTATCTTTAAATGGAACAATAAAATAGCTGTTGTTGGAAATCATCAAAGTTTGATTGTCACTGACTTTGAAAAAAAAAATATAAATGATATTGCACAATCTTTCATTGTGCTTCGCTGTGTCAAGGTTGGACAACTTGATGTAACAGTGTTTGGAAAATGAGATCAAAATGGTCGATTAGAAGTGTTATTGTGAAATTTTGTGTTTCTTTAATAGCTGCTCTTCTTTATATGTAGGTATCATTTTTTCTTCTTTAATAACCAATTGTTTATCTAGAAGTTACCATTTGAAATTCCATTACTTCATAAACCACTCACAAAGCTTCAGAAAATTACTGCTAAGTCTAAGATAATTTACCACTTATCATTACTCAGTTAAGAAAAATGGGCATTTATATGTGCTCTAGCAATATTTAGATAGGCTGTTACACCTCTTTCTTTAAAATAGTCCTGATTGCAATGCCATCAATGAAAATTGGAATAGTAACACTCTCATCTGGTTGATATCCTCCTTTGACAATGGGTACTTCTGATAGCTATGCTCTGTAATCTTTGGATCTTTTTTTAAAATAATTTTTAAAAATGTATTTATTAATTTTAGTGAGAGAGAAAGGGAGAGAGAGGGACAGAGAAAAAGAGAGAGACAGGAACAGCAATCTGCTCCTGTATGTGCCTTGGTTGGGAATCGAACTGGCAACCTCTGTGCTTCAGGACGATGCTATTCAGCCAGGGCCATCTTTAGATCTTTTTACTAAGAGGTCTTTTAACTTATTTATTAAGTGTGGTCTTTCAACTAAGGCTGTACCTTGCATCATCATATAGTCATTCACATGGCACATGTGGCTTCTTTGTCTAACAGGAATTATGATTGCCCTCTGCTGCCAACACAGTCCTTACCATTCTGTCAGGCTTGGTACTGAGATTGGGGAAACTGCTTTATGGACATTGAATTCAATTCCACAGATATTATTAAGTATCTGGACTATGTGAGGGTCTGTGTCAGGGGACTAAAAGGAAATGATCTATGCTGCCAAGCATCCATGGTCTAACAAGATGAATGGGTGATTGAATGGTAGTTTGCAAAATTTCCATGAAAACACGGTAGAGGAGTGGAAAGGGCAGTCAGGGAAGGCCACAAAAGGAGGTGACAATTGGTTTGGATCTTGTCAGTGCAACTGAAATAAGAATGTGCAATTTTAACCTATAGCCACATTCTAAGGAGGGTGAAAGGAATTTAGATAAGCCTAGAACTGTAGTGGGAATGAAACTGGTTCCAGTCAAGTTCTTCTGGCTAAAGATGTCTCAACCCTCACGATCCTCAACTGCATGACATTTGGGGCTGAATAAGTCATTATTGTGGGAACTTGTCCCACACATTGTGACATGCTAGCAACATCCCTCATCTCTACTTTCTAGATGCCAGCAGGGCCCCTGTACTTGTGACAATCAAAAATGTCTCTAGCCATTGTCAAATACTCCTTGTGAGTCAAAACAAGTCCCAGTCTAGAACCATAGTTCTTGATAATAGAATGAAAAGAATACAGAATCCCAGGCAATTCTAGAAGGAGGGGAAAGGAGAACAAAAGAATGGGGTGGGATAATAACAAGGCATTAGGGAGATGAATTTACCAAGAAGGGTTGCCTGGCCAGAAAGCCATTTCTATAGAAAGAAATTTAAAAACATAGGTATGTCTATTGGCCAATTTGAAATGATTTACTTTGTTTTAATGTAAATGGGATCACCCAAAGCTTCTCATATGCATGGTGGTCTTCTGTAGGTGTTTGTATTTTGGGGGGGAGTATTTGCAAGGGGTTTGATTTCCACATACAGTGTAGAATAGGCAATATTGTGTCCTTCTATTTCCCCGCCCCACCTAGTAACTAAGCCGTGACTAGTACTGTTTGTTAGAAAAGAAGCTAGAACCTTAAGGCTGGCAACTGCTCTGGAAACCACAGAGAATAAAATGGAAGCTTAGACTAATATAGTTTAAATCTCAAGGTGAGAGGAGCAGCTCTGGCTGAGATCTGGGTTCTATAGGAGAACACGCCAGATTGAAGAATGTTCCTTATGGAGAGCATCTGGCCTGGCCGAACACCAGAGGGCCAGAGTGTGCACGTGGACACTCCCAAGAGCCCTGCATGCTCTTTTACCAGCACAGCCACACTGCTCAATGCACACACACATGCACAGGCACACACTTCATCAGCGATGGGGACTGGGAAAAATAGTATGGACCGAGACCGATTCAGAGTAACAAAGGCTATCTCAAAGAAGAACAGCACATGAATGTGGTGCATAGATAGTGATTGGAACTCTGGCCAGGGAGTCGAGGACAGGGCTTCTCTTCTTGTTGACCCTCTAATTCTCCATGTGATGTGATTAAGAATCATATCACCTGTCTGGACTTTGGCTGCTTCTTCTTTAAAGACTCTGGTTGGACTGTTTTCTAACGATAGACCTCTCTTGCTATAACAGCCTATGTATGGATCCATGGGAAACCTAAAGCATTGCTGATGTGACTCCTGGTCTCCACTTGAACAGGACATTTGTTTATAGTGCCTGAGCCAGACCAGCTCACTGAATGTCAAAGCCAGGTTTGGGATGGTCACTCTGTCCAAGCGTGAAGCCAAGGATTCCGTTTCAGCCCGAGGTTTCAATCAGCCACCAGATCCCTGGAGGGTCTCCATTAGAATTTGTTTTTAGGAGCTCCTTAGAGGGCACTATGATCTTGGTGGTGTCGCAGGGGGAAGCACAGGAAGAATGGAAGCTGCTTCTGCAGCAGGTGCTAAACCTCCTGAGCTGGGTGTCCTTGTGCTTCCTAAGGCTCCTGCCTAATCTCCACCTGACGCATCTCCCTTTTCTTTCTATTACCCTGGGCTTGAAGCTGCACCTCTTTTACTATTTCTTCCTTGTTGATAATGACGACTCTGAACTGACCTTCTCTTGATTTCCCTGTTTACTGTGCTTTCAAGATCGGTCTGAACGTGGAATAGGAGTGGAGGCTTTCTCTTCCTGTTGTGTATTAAAACGTTGAAAGTCTGTTTGTGCTCAGAGCACAGAGGAGTTTTAGGGCAGTAAAACTGCTGTGTATGATATTTTAATGGTGGATGCCTGCCATTATACATTTGTCTAGACCCACAGAATATACAACATGGAGAGTGAACCTCAGTTTAACCTATGGACTTAAGGTGATGGTGTGTCAGAGTAGTTCATCCATTGTAACAAACGGACCACTCTGGTGGGAGACATTGATAATGGGGTGCTATGTATGTTGGAGCAGGGGTATATGAGGAATCTCTGCACCTTCTGCTCAATTTTGCTGTGAGTTGAATATTGTTCTCAGAAAATAAAGTTTATTTTTTAAACAGTCCACTTGCTTCCTTTTTAAATTTCACTCAGCCTTCCATCCCTCTTTGGGGCTCTGAGCTGCCTTAATGAACCTTTTACCACAATACTGTGGAAAGCTGTTTACCAACTTCTGCTTTTAACGCAGTTGTCAGACGCTCAGACTGTCTGTGAGCCAGTCTGGCTTCCTCCCAGCCCCCTTTTCCAAGGTTCTGTCTCTTATATACAATGTTTTTGACTTGACTAAGTGTTTCAAACCGTCTTTTAACACTTTTTAAAGCATGGTGTGTGCCACCATACAATTCAGTTAAATAAACATCTTAGCACTTTCTCTGTGGAAGGTTTCTGCCAGGTGCTGCTGGGTTGTAGAAAGATGAATAGGTGTCCTGCTGCCCTTTCCAATTGGAACTCCAGTGGGAGCTTGGGAGGTAGGTGTGGGTGAGTTGATAATTTTCCACTTCTTTTTGTCAGTATTTTTTTAAAAAATTAAATATATTGGGGTGACATTGGGTAATAAGATCATATAGGTTTTAAGTATATACCTTTATGATACATGATTTGTATATTGCATTGTGTGACCACCACCCAAAGTCAAATTGTATCTCATCAGCCTTTACCCTTTACTACTCTCCCAACCCTTTCCCTGTGGTAACCACCATACTGTGGTCTATGTCTATGAGTTTCAGCTTTATATCCCACATATGAGAGAAATCTGTCTGACTTAGCTGTTTCTGTTTGACTTATTTCACTTAGCATAGCATTCTCCAGACCCATCATGCTGTCACAAATGACAGTATGTCATCTTTTCTTACGGCTGAGTAGTATTCCATGGTGTAGATGGAATACTTCTTTATAAGCGTTGACCCAACCAGTTAGTCAGTGCCTAGCCACATGCCCTTGCCTCTGTCCCCTAATAATGGGAAGAGTCCATTTGGTGACTGCCTCAAAAATGGGACAGGACTATGTTTATAAATTAGATTCAACAAATTCCTGGCAGGCTCCCTAGGTCACTGCTGTCCTCCTTCACATTACTCCACCCAGAAACCAAGAAAGCAGATTTATCTCATAGGTGATGAGAAAAGCAACCCTATTGGTTTCTGATTTCTCTGTCTTTATAATAACATTTTCCACATTGCTTTCCAACAAACACAATTTGTGACTGTATTTATCAAGTAAATATATTACTGTATTCCTACCAATTTTAGTTTAATAAATTAATTTTATTTTACTAAATGACCAGTACAACCACATTTTCTGCAGTGTAGCCCATTAGCTATGTTATGTGGGGAATATCTAATTCTAACGAACTTAAAGCTTAACTCCAGATATGATATGTTTTACTGTAGAAAACAATATTTTTGCCCATGATGTGCCTCCCTAGTGAAAATAGATGATGCTGGCGGCCACCATTGTTCCTCTCATCTCTACCACTTAGATCTTTACTAGGAACTTGACTGAGGGCAGCATTTCCTTTCCCAGAAATCTTTGGGACATTAAGTCAACCTTCATACAGAATGGGCAAGGGCCCCTCCATTAGGTGTGGCTGTCAGAGTGTAGGAAATACACCTATAATACTGAGAGTAAAATGAATTTCAAAAATACGTAAAGGCTGAGAGGCTAGCCTTCTGTTGGAACACCTCACCTGGGAGAGTATTTATAAATTGGACACCTGAAGAGGATCTAAAATTTTAGGATTTCCAATCAAGAGATCAGGGCATCACCCTAGACAGAGCTTGCATAGGTAGTGACCTAGATTGCTTGACCTACAATGGATTTAAAACAATGGATTCAAACATGTGATACGAGATAATATTCAAGAGAATAAGGTGCCAACAGAAGATGGAGTTAGTGCCATGTTTAAAAGGAAGGAGGAGAATGTGTAGAAGGCAGTTAGTGTGTGTCCAGTACTATTAGGAGGGAAGACCAGTAGCCTGGACAGAATCTTATGACCCCACGGGCAAGGCAACTTGTATAATGGGAAGGATCCTTTATGTTATTTTAAGGAGCATGTCTTAAAATCATCTTCTCATTTCAAATGATAGTGAAGTTTGTAAACATTGGTTAGTGTGAATGAGTTCCCAGGTGTTTAACAAAGTTGCTGGATGTTCAAAGCTGGTGAACATCACCCGGAGCAGGGCAAGTGCGGACATCCTGGAAGGTTGGTCCCCAGAGGAGGAGGAACACTCTGCCTCATTCCCTTACAATGCACACATCTGTGACCCTCTGCTGTCCTTGTCCTTTGCCTATATTGCACAATTTCATGCTCAGATATGATGTGTGAATAAGAATTGGACATGTAAGAAGTGGACTATATGGATTAAATTTTCATAAATGGCATAGGCATAAAGTCTGAGTTTTACACTGAAGTCTCAAAAGCCTCCCCACACTCTTAATGGTGCCTATACTCTGGGTTGTAATTAATCAGAATGCTATTTTATTGTTACCTTCTATTATTTAAAGAGTCCAATATTGTTTGGGGTATCAGATTAATTCAGCATTCCATTGTATTACTATCTAGGCTTAGAAGTAGCAGCTATTTCTATTTCCAAGTCTTATTGAATCAAACACATTATAGCAATTTGTGTGTGAGGCAGTCTGGCATTACTAAAACTTCTATAATATTGAAAACACAAGTTAAATTAAAGATACTCCTTTCGTTACATAAGGTTTTTATTAATGTTACAGTCCTATCTGCAGGTTCTTTTCAAGGACAGAATTTGTTACAGAAACTTTAAATTACTTAAGAGCTGGTGACTCACACTCAACAGGATTTTCTGCCTAGTACAGGAGCACAGTCTTATCATATGCATAAAAAATGTGTGGGGGAGGTTTTGTGTTTAAGAACCTGGACTGAGTCTATCCTTGGGCCCCTGACTGGGTCAATTGCTTCTTCCTGATGACCACTGAGAACCTGGTGGCTCATAAGGCTTGACTTCAAAAGGCCTGATGCTGTTTCTATTAAAACCAATCTTTGCTGGGTCAGCTTTAATTTCATAGACTTTGGGAAAACCAGGCTATTCAGCCTATACAATTAGACAAAGTAAGGTTTTTTGGATGATACTTCCACTTCTGAAATAGTAAGTGAAAACCTCAAAGCTAACAGCAAACTTTGGACCTCTTTAAAAGTGCACATCTTCTCAAAACCCACAAAACCCATTGCCATTGTTAAGATCGTGAACAGACACCTTCAGAGTTCCACTGATGGGATGTAGACTGTCTCTCTCTGTGCTTACTCATCTGCCCCCTTTGGAGTCATGGTTCATTACTCTTTTCTTCTGGTTCATGTGGTCACACTGACCCAGAGGCATCTGGGATTTCACCCTGAAGGCCTTTAGTATACTTGACCCTCTTCAGCTGTTAAGTGATTTCTTCCCTAATAGGTCCCTCCAGTCCCTAGAAGTTTTAATCCCTGCAAAGGTCTGCTCAATGGCCTGGAATGCAGTGATATTTGTTCCTGCCTTCTGCACAGAAAAAGGCTGCCTTCCTCCAGCTGTGGCAGTGATGAATGACTATCATCTCTCTCCTTCTATACCCCTTCACCTTCCCTCTCCTCTAGGAGCTGTCTTTGTAGAATACTACCTTTTGAAGCATGAAGAAAAAGAAAAAGAAAAAAAAAAGAACGTATGGCTTATTTGCAAGTTATTGGTGGGCTGGTTTCATCTTCCCTGGTTCCCTGCTGAAATAAAAGAAGGGAATAGCATCTGACCTGATCTCACCCTTCTTCAAGATCTGCCTAAAAATAATGTTTAAGATATATCATGTGAGCTGGAAAAACACCGAGAGCTTTCTGTCCTCACTTGTACTTTTTACCTCTCTATGAACATTCTTTGGTTTCTTTATGTTTCAGGGTAACACTGTATTTTCATTCATTCATTCATTCATTCATTCACTCATTCAGCTTACGGAATTAATCATTATTTGTTGGGTGCCTATAATATGTGTAGTGTTGAGCCAGATGTTAGAAAAAGAAATATAAGGGTTCAACATTTGGTCGCTGGCAAGAAACACACATCAAATCCCTATGAGACAGTGCAAGGAAGTGCATCATTCAGTTCAAGAAGAAATGATACAGCTATAAATGCAAAAAAGTTTCAGAGAAAAGAAGATCAGTATAATCAGGAGTAGGAAAAAACCCCACAGACACAGCGAGACCTCAGAAAATCTCAAATGCCAGGCTTGGGGGATTGCACTTTATTGTACAGATAATGGGAAACTTTTTGGAAAGACATGAGCACTCTCAAAGCGTCTTGCTGGCTGAGATGAGCACACCAGAACTCTTTGTGCTGTGAAGGCAGCGGCTCAGTATCATGTGCATGAAAAGCCTGTTCAGAGGGAGAGAGAGCCTTCGGAGGCTTTCCAGTGCAAGTGCGATGACAATGACGGCAGGGGAAATGTTTGCCTTGCTAAGACGAGGGGGTTGATCGGGTAGACGCAGATTGTACAGGGTGATGTTGGAGTGCATGGGGCATGGAGCTTGTGAGCGCGGGCGGGGAGGCGTGAATACATTAGAGCAGGGACAGCTAGGAAAAAGCCCTGGAAACGGAGCATATGTCTCAGTGGGTGGTGTGGCAGCCACTGAAGACTGCCTGGGTAAGAACTGAGTGATCACAGGGAATGGAGAGAAGTTAATACATCCAGCAGATATTTATCGTCGGTATCAGTGGCATTCCGCTCATGGCAAAGCTGGGCACTTGGGAACAGGAAGGGGGAAATCCTGATACAGAAAGGCAAGGGTTTCTATTTTTATCACCCTTATTTTCAGTTTGGGGTCTGAAAGTTAATTTGAAGTTATGTTGAACAGAGAAGAGGCCAGTTTATTTCCTTCTGCCAATAGGAAAACAGTACAAAAATATTCAACCATGCATTTCAACTGTCACTATATTTTTCATATAAGAATTTGATTTACATTTCAAGATGTATTCTTTTGAGTTACGATGTTGGCCATTATCTCTGAACTGACCTGTCAAATAAGGAGGGGGCAGGGGAGATGTGTGAGTTGCCAGGTAGGGTTATTTCCACCGAACTTTTGATCTGTTTCAACTAGAAGGCCCCATTGGGGCTAATAAAGGAGATTTGTTGTGGTTGATGCTGAGAACATGGCTGTAAATGGTCTTAAATTAATATCTGTTCTCCTTCATGCTTGACTTGGAGTGAGCCTAATGACATCGAGGACCAGAGAAGGCAGGATGAGGTGGTCCTAGATCATTATTCGAAGTCTGTAAGAAAAAAATCCAGTTTTTATCTCATTAAGGGATACTTTGAGTACTCTAGGAGAGCAAATTGACCATTGCAAACTGTTGCAAGTTCAGTTGAAAACAGAACATGTTTTCAAGTCTTTTGAGGTTCTGTTTTTGAAGTGAATAAAACCCAGAAGTTTTTAGGTTTTCCCCAGCCAGGAGGGAGAGAACATTTAAGAATATTTGCTTAAACAGCTTACAACAAATTTAAGAAGTTGGTTTGGAGAAAGAAGTGATGTTATTTTCTGTAGGATAGTAAGCATGATCCAGAGCCTGAAATTTTTGGAAAACCAACAGTCTACAGATCCTGGTATAAGGACAATTTGGAGGTTAAAACCAAGGTCTGTATTATGATACATTATTTAATACTTCTGGAATCTTAAGATGAAATTAAGTGGCTCAATAAGCTTTTTATTGTAGTTAGAATTTTCATGTTATCACAAAAGAGAAACACTTCTTTTATTCTGTGATACGGTTTAATGACTATAGGGAAAGGGCTTTGAAGTCTGGTAGAAACGGGTTCAGGTCCTACCTCTGCTGTCACCAGCTTTGAGACCTTGGGTTATTTTCCTAAGTCTTAGTTTCTTCTTCTATCTCATAGTCTCTCCAGCACAGAATTATTTTGAGTGTTGAATCAATGAACCAATTTATCATATGTATGATAAGTGTATCCATATATAATAAGTATATATGATTATATATGATAAATATACAAACATTATATATATGTAATGTGCTTGGGCTAGTCCCTGGCATATGGTAATAACTCATAATTTTCAGTAGTAATATACATCAAAATTATGGAAAATAACCCTGGGCTAGTTTCCCTTTTCCTAGCAAGCTCCTGTGATGCATCTTGGTTTATGGTGACTTGGACGAGGTATGGGAAGAATTATGGAGCGTATTGACTTTTATACCTTATTACAGATAGAACTGTTTTTTGTCATTTTTATTATTGTTCAAAATTTATGGTGAACTCTGTCATCTCCTGCTTGATGCATATGTGGGTGATATAAGTAAAAATCAACTTTAGAGGGTTTTAAGTGTAGTAGTCACCATAGTGCCTAAAAAATCATGCTTTTACTTTGAGGACAATCAAATCCAAGGAGCTGCTCAGAATGGAGCTTGTCAGTAAGGGTCTTGTATAAAAAGAAGTTTGCTTGTAGACATTAACACATGCCTAAGTGAGTAGACGAATTGATTGTCCAAGTGCATTTTAGAACTTTTTAAGAGAAAATATTAGGTTGTCTCTATGAGATATGCATTTATTCTGACAAATGGTATTTTAAAGAGACATTTAGATTTTGAATGCTAAGATCGGTGTTAAAGAACAAAGAAAATGAACAGAATTAGTTCCCATTATGCTGCTACTGAGATTGGCAATAAATGGTAATAATGAATATTTTTTCCAAATTTGAATGACCTATTTGTTCCCTCACACACAGGATATTGGCAGGGTAAAGGAAAGGACAATAACTAACCTTTGCTGAATGTCTACTGGTGTCCAGTGTAGCATTTTTCATTTGTTATTTTGTGTAGTTCCCATAAAAGCTCTGCAAATTGTGAGCTGTGCTGCCCAGTTTTCAGACGTGGAAAATTTGTGTCAAAGAACTTAAAAAACAGTCACAATCCTACATTTAACAACGGAACAAATGGGAATGGGTGCTCCTAACCATGACATTATAATGCTGCTCCATTGTGGAGAAATGTTGTCATTTCCTTTAGTGAAGAGTAAATCAGTGTATTGAGTATCACTAATGTTTGGTTTGAGAGAGGAACCTTCCAGTGGGAAGAGATGAATGTTGACAGCTCTACTTTTCCCTTCGTGTTCTCTCATCTGTTGACCCAACTGTACACCGCTGCCCAAGCAGCCAGTCACATTCTCAGGTTCCTGTCTTGGGTGGGGGAGATTTCCTAAGCACTAGTGGGAGGTTTCTTACTATTGTTTATAGCAGATGCAGCAATGTATACTGGCTGCCTGTGAAGAAAGTAGAAATGAACTTGGGTTGCTTTCCAATAGAAAGTGCTTCCATATAACACAGGGGTCCCCAAACTTTTTACACAGGGAGCCAGTTCACTGTCCCTCAGACCGTTGGAGGGCCAGACTATAAAAAACACTATGAACAAAATCCCTATGCACACGGCACATATCTTATTTTAAAGTAAAAAAACAAAACGGGAACAAATACAATATTTAAAATAAAGAACAAGTAAATTTAAATCACCAAACTGACCAGTATTTCAATGGGAACTATGGGCCTGCTTTTGACTGATGAGATGGTCCGGTTCCATATTTGTCACTGCTAGCCGTAACAAGTGATATGACACGCTTCCAGAGCCGTGATGTGTGCGTCCCGTGTCACAGTAAATAGTACTGTACATGAGCGACACCACGCTTTGCAGCGCCGCCACATACAGTACTCCAGGAGCACAGGATGCAGATGCTCCTCTCACTGACCACCAATAAAAAAGGTGCCCCTTCTGGAAGTGCGGTGGGGGCCGGATAAATGACCTTGGGGGCCACAGTATGGGGACCTCTGATATAACAGAAACACACTAAGTTCTCAGTTTCTGTGTTTATTTTATTTTAATTTTTGTATTTTTCTGAAGTTGGAAACAGGGAGGCAGTCATACAGACTCCTGCATGCTCCCGACCAGGATCCACCCAGCATGCCCACCAGGGGGCAATGCTCTGCCCATCCGGGGCTTCGTTCTGCCGCAACCAAAGCCATTCTAGTGCCTGAGGCAGAGGCCACAAGCCATCCCCAGCGCCCGGGCCATCTTTGCTCCAGTGGAGCCTTGGCTGCGCGAGGGGAAGAGAGAGACAGAGAGGAAGGAGAGGGGGAGGGGTGGAGAAGCAGATGGGCGCTTCTCCTGTGTGCCCTGGCCAGGAATCGAACCCGGGACTCCTGCATGCCAGGCGGATGCTCTACCATTGAGCCAACTGGCCAGGGCCAGTTTCTGTGTTTTTAATGACATGTAGAGACTTTTCTTTCACAAAAGCAAGGAAGCCCTGTAACGCTGGTGTGATCCTTACATCAGTGTGACAGGGGGAGCTCTACTCTGTCCACACAAGCATAAAGTGGTGCATCCTGGTTTGAATGAAAGCAGGAGATCACTAACTCATCAGGCTAGCAGGAGAGTACAAAAAAAAAGCAGGGTTTCAAGGGTGGGGCTTCTGGGTGTCCTTTCCCATATTGCTCCAAGCGTCATTGTGTGGCCATCTCAGCCTGTCTCCTGCTCCGGGGTTAATCTTGTCCTTAGTTGGGGGTCAGTAAGACGTTTTAGTTTAATACTCCTGTGACATTACGTCAAAGCCTCTAGTCTAGCTCTGACCTTGTGTACTGGCTTCTGCAATGTGGCTTTTGCCCTGATCCTAGGAGCAAGTCCTCCCGCTCCTGTTGGAGTTTCTTTCTTCAGCCTGAACCTAAGGAATGCAAACTGGTTTGTCTGGGACTGTCCCGGTTTTAGCACCAAAAGTCCCATGTTCCAGGAGACCTCCCAGTCCTAGGCATCCTGGAATGGTCAGTCACCCTACAAACCCTCCTTAGGGATGATGTGCCTGGAATCTCCCTAGCACTAAGCCTGGTGCTCTTGTTGGCTTTTTCTAAGTTTGAAACCTCAGACTGAGTTGCTCAAACACTCTTTAGTTATTGCTGAGTTTGTTAATACATTGAATTTGGGATTTTGGCAGCAAGTTTCCCTAAAGAATGTGATTTTGATTAGCAAACACCCACGTCTTGATGTAAAGTTTAACATAGGGAATATAGTCAATAATAGTATAATAACTATGTATGGTGTCACATGGGTATTCAACTTTCCAGGGTGACTGTTTTGTAAGGTATATAAAGTCTAATCACTATGTTGTATACCTGAAACTAATATAATATTGTATGTCAACTGTAATGGAAAAATTGAAAAAAAATCACCTATGCCTTTTGAGCACGAATTCTAAGTGATTAAAATTTTGATTCATAAGAGAGTTTTGTTAATACTAGGTATTTTGGGAAATTACCCTTGACTAATATGAGAGGGTGAAAAGGGTGGGGAAAACTTAATTGAGTAAATACTCTGTTTAGTGGGAAAACCCTTAGCTCTGTTGTTCGTTTTTATTGGCCTAAAGGGATCAGGCACATAAAGTTACCTAAATATGGGGAATTATAATCATATCTCTTCTTGCTGTTCCCCCCAAATCACAAACCACTTTTGCTGGAGCTTTGTGTAAAAGCATGTTTCACATGGTCCTCAGAGTGTTGTTATACTTACAAAAGTTAAAAAAAATTAAATAATAATTGAGATGAAAATAAAGATTATTGTAACTGAATGATTTATGTTACTGGTAAAGAAAGGGCCTGATATACCATTCTAAATTGGATCGAGTTTACTTTTGCTGTAAAAGAAATGTCAGTTTTACCTAATGACACTTTTAATTGCTTGCACCTTTGCAGGATAAAATCCTTTTAAACAAAGGGGAGACATTTAAGCATAATGAGGAACTCTCAAGAGCAGATTGTAGAATGAAAGCATTGCCTTCCATCATAGGCAGTCTTGGTTAGAGAGAGAGAGAAGCCTAATAAAGACTATAGCGGAGAGTTTCTCAAATTAAGCTAAATATTGAATGGATAAAACACACACTCACAAAACCAGCTTACAGTAAAGCAAGTCTCCTTTAAGAATTTGAAATAAAGAGTAAATCTTGATTGGGTAGAATTCTGTTTGCTGTTTCCATGAACTGTCACATGGCAGGAATCATTTTAAACAGAATAAACACGGCACCTGTTACTACCAGATGTGTGACTCCCTTGGCTACGGAGATGATGGGTACACATTGCAGAAATTCTTGCATGTGATTTGGTTCATGAGAAGAAAATGATTTGACCCTAGAAATGTTAGCTTAGGATGCTACTCTAACAGGAGTTCACGTGAGAACCCTTGATCACTGGTGGGAGGTGGCCAAGGAAGACAGAGAGGGGAGTGAACAGAGCATGCCTGGGCTGTTGCGGCCTTCTTTGGAAAGGCTGTTGGCGTCAGTATTTTTCACAACACAAGAGAACCGTGGTGCTGAATACAGAGCACAGATTTTAGGGGGAGTATCTCAGCTCCGCCACTCGATAGCTGGGCAGCTTTAGGCAGACCACTTCCCCTCTCTGTGCATTGAAGTCTTCCCCTTTAAAATCAGTTGGGTTAATCATACTTTCTCATAGGGTATTTTGAGCATCAGATGAGTTAAAGCCTGAGAAAATACTTTTAAACTCTTAACTGCTGCACAAAGGTTAACTTATTTCCCCCTAATGTGGTTTATAACTGCATGTGTTTAGGTGTTCTATGTATCACAGCAATACCTCCAAAAGATAAGGCTTGATATAAGTTATTCTGTGACACAGGTATTAGCTCTTTCTCTGGGTAGAAGCATCATAAAAGGTTAGCACTGTATTAAATAATAGATCTATTGCTCTACTAAATTATTAATGATGATGTGTTCAGTGAATGATCAGTTTGATTGAAATCATCGGCAGGTGTTCTCAGGGCCCAGGAGAGGTGGCTGATGAATGACAAGTTTTTTTCAGTGCGATGACTTTGCTACCATTAAATGCTAAAAAAATCCAATTAATGGAATCTCTGTGAAAAAATGTCATCAAGTTACAGACTGGAATGTTAAAGGAATGAATCTCTTTTTTCAAGTCATTTTTCTTTCAACCAATCAAAGCCTCAGTAAAAGTTTCAGAATGTGAATGATTTGAGCCATTTTCTGAAGAATAGTTTTGAATAAGAAAAAAATGCATTTCTTTTTCATGAGGAAAGACACGTTAATTTTTGGTTGTTTTTAAATGACTGAATGAATGAGTTTGGTTTGTTCTGGGTGGGAATTTTAATTGTTGAAAAGATTTGTGGGTAACCTCTTCTTGGGAAGTAGTTGCCTCTGTCCCCACCCTACCATCTCTGTTCCTGACTTCTCCTGTGAGCTCTTGGAACTGTGGCAGTGACAATCAACATGAGAATTCTACCTGGCTACCCTGTGTCATCTCAAACTGATCCTATCCATGAAACTAATTTCTTCCTCCATCATCTCTATGACCACAGACCTTGACATCCCCATTTCTCTTAGTAGCCCAACATCCCCGCCATTTCCCATGCTCAAATTCCTTGGAGTTATATTTATCTTTCAGTATTCACAAGTGCTGATTGTTATCCTGCTAAAAATGTCCCCAATTGGACCCTCACGTCCCCATGGCCCCTGCCACCAGCTGACCCCAGTCTTCATGCTTACAGTATCATGGCTGATCTGACTTCAATGTAGTTTCCTCTCATTTCCTCCGGGTCCTTCTGTAATACCACTTTCATCACGATCACTTCCTGCATAAATAGCAATGGCTCTGACTGAGTGCTGCATCAAGCCCAACTCCTCTCTTGGTGTAGTTTTTTTTTTTTTGTCATGTATGTTTCATTAGATTTGTTGGGACTGGGCTCCTGCATACCTGGGCTTAGCTAAGTTAGCCACAACTTCTGATTATCTCTGATTTTCTAAACTCCCTGAGGGGACCTTGGGAAAGGCCAGAAACAGGGGGACCAGAAGGTATTTCAAAAATGGAGGTTCACCAACCCTCAACTTCCATTTGTGCTTCTTTAGTTTGTCAGTCTAGGACCCCCCCACCCCCCCTCCCTATTATGAAAAAGTAAGTACATCCTGTAGGGAAGGGTGGGCTGCGCTTCCATTCTGGTGGGGAAAGCATTCTCCCCAATGCTGGCATCTCTAGCCCTGGACCTCTGGGTGTGAACAGATGGGAGCCAGGCTAGCACCGATCAAGTCCATGTCACCAGGAAAGGTAGTAGAGAAATGGCAGCAAACACCTCAGATGGTAGGGTCTGGGAGACAGCAGAACTTGAATTTTCACAAGCATTAGCAAGAGAAAGAAGGGTAGAAGAAGATGGTGTTGGGGCTGAGTATTTCATAGAGGCATCCCAAAGCCAGAGATTATAAATCAAACTGGTAACTTGATCTGTGTCTACTCCCTTAGAAATTGCAAGAAAATGATAATAAGTTGGGTTAATTTAAAAATAACAGTGCCCAGGTCATAGAGCCATTTAAAAGTGTTAATATACCTATTGTTACAAAATGATGAGCTATCAGATGAATTCGAATAGCTGAATTTTGTAGTTTGTATGGGTTAATAAGCATGTTCCTCTTTAAGATCATTAAAGATGTGACTGAATTAAATGACATGTGCAAGGCACCTGGCATGATTTCTAGTAGCTAGTAGGTTCTTAATAAATGGGAGTGCTTTCAACCTTCCCTTTCCTTGAAATGACTAATTTAAAGAACATTATTCACATAGGTAAATAGAATTTAAAATCTCCCTGTGGGTTGTTTTGTGTTAGTTCATGGGAACCTGAAAAGTTTTCAAGAAGTAGAAGAAAAGGTCCAGGGGAGAAAGAATGAGTTATAGGTATTCGTTATACCTCTCTCAATTGTAGGTATGGAATATACATCTCAACGTAAGTGTAGACTGGAGGCAGACAGGTTCAATAGAACACTTCCGGTCCTCACTCCCGACCTCAATCCATCACTATATAACTGAGACGAATTTGTGAACATGAGTCTCAATTAGAGAAGGCTAGCATGTAGAGTTCTAAACTTATAAAACAGGCAAGTTAAGGGTGATCATTCTGCTACAAAAGATTCTTTGCTCTAAAAGATATAAATCAAGTAAAAAATATTTGCCACGTGTATCTGTTGCATAAAATGAATTCTGTCTAGATGAAAAGTACATTAATATCTGCCTGAATAAATCTGCAAAAAAAAACACAAAAAATTTTTGATGTTGCTATTTTTGTTTTCTGAATTTAGAATTATATAAAAAAGATGTATTTGAAATTCTTTTTTTTTCTTTTCTTATTATAAATTTTTATTAATTTTAATGGGGTGACATCAATAAATCGGTACATATGTTCAAAGAAAACATCTCCAGGTTATCTTGTCATTCAATTATGTTGCATACCCATCACCCAAAGTCAGATTGTCCTCCGTCACCTTCTAATTTTCTTTGTGCCCCTCCCCCTCCCTTTCCCCTCTCCCTCCCTCTCCTCCTCCCCCCCCCCCCCCCCCCCCCGTAACCATGACACTTTTGTCCATGACTCTTAGTCTCGTTTTTTATGTCCCACTTATGTATGGAATCATACAGTTCTTAGTTTTTTCTGATTTACTTATTTCACTCCGTATAATGTTATCAAGATCCATCCATTTTATTGTAAATGATCCGATGTCATCATTTCTTATGGCTGAGTAGTATTCCATAGGGTATATGTGCCACATCTTCTTTATCCAGGCATCTATTGAAAGACTTTTTGGTTGTCTTGGCCACTGTGAACAAGGCTACAATAAACATGGGGCTACATGTGTCTTTACGTATCAATGTCTCTGAGTTTTGGGAATATATACCCAGAAGAGGGATTGCTGGGTCATAATGTAGTTCCATTTTCAGTTTTTTGAGGAACAACCATACTTTCTTCCATAATGGTTGTGTTACTTTACATTCCCACCAACAGCGGATTAGTGTTCCTTTTTCTCCACAGCCTCTCCAACACTTGCTATTTATTACCTGTCTTGTTGATAGTAGCTAATCTAACAGGTGTGAGGTGGTATCTCATTATAGTTTTGATTTGTATTTCTCTAATAACTAATGAAGATGAGCAACTTTTCATATATCTGTGGGCCATTTGTATTTCTTCCTGGAAGTGTCTGTTCATGTCCTCTTCCCATTTTTTTTATTGGATTGTTTGTTTGTTTGTTGTTGAGTTTTATGAGTTCTTTGTATATTTTGGATATTAGGCCCTTATCTGAGCTGTTGTTTGAAAATATCATTTCACATTTAGTTGGCTGAGTTGGCTTTCTGTTTATTTTGTTGTCAGTTTCTCTTGCTGAGCAAAAACTTCTTAGTCTGATGTAGTCCCATTCATTTATCTTTGCCTACACTTCCCTTGCCTTTGGAGTCAAATTCATAAAATGCTCCTTAAAACCAAGGTCCATGAGTTTAGTACCTATGTTTTCTTTTATGTACTTCATTGTTTCAGGTCTTATATTTAGGTCTTTGATCCATTTTGAATTAATTTTAATACAAGGGGACAAACTGTAGTCGAGTTTCATTCTTTTCCATGTGGCTTTCCAGTTTCCCAGCACCATTTGTTGAAAAGGCTTTCTTTTCTCCATTGTGTGTTGTTGGCCCCTTTAGCAAAAATTATTTGACCATATATATGTGGTTTTATTTCTGGACTTTCTATTTTGTTCCATTGGTTTGAGTGTCTGTTTTTCTGCCAATACCATGCTGTTTTTTTCTTTTTTTTTTTCCAATATATATTTTATTTATTTTTTAAAATAATTTTATTTTTTTAATGGGGTGACATCAATAAATCAGGATATATATATTCAAAGATAACAAGTCCAGGTTATCTTGTCGTTCAATTATGTTGCATACCCATCACCCAAAGTCAGATTGTCCTCTGTCACCTTCTATCTAATTTTCTTTGTGCCCCTTCCCCTCCCCCTTTCCCTCCTCCCCCCCGTAACCACCACACTCTTATCAATGTCTCTTAGTTTCACTTTTATGTCCCACCTATGTATGGAATAATGCAGTTCCTGTTTTTTTTTCTGATTTACTATTTTACTTCATATAATGTTATCAAGATCCCACCATTTTGCTGTAAATGATCCGATGTCATCATTTCTTATGGCTGAGTAGTATTTCGTAGTGTATATGTGCCACATCTTCTTTATCCAGGCATCTATTGACAGGCTTTTTGGTTGTTTCCATGTCCTGGCCACTGTGAACAATGCAGCAATAAACATGGGGCTGCATGTGTCTTTATGTATCAATGTTTCTGAGTTTTGGGGGTATATACCCAGTAGAGGGATTGCTGGGTCATAAGGTAGTTCTATTTTCAGTTTTTTGAGGAACAACCATACTTTCTTCCATAATGGTTGTGTTACTTTACATTCCCACCAACAGTGTATGAGGGTTCCTTTTTCTCCACAGCCTCTCCAACATTTGCTATTACCTGTCCTGTTAATAATAGCTAATCTAACAGGTGTGAGGTGGTATCTCATTGCAGTTTTGATTTGCATTTCTCTAATAACTAAAGAAGATGAGCATCTTTTCATATATCTGTTGGCCATTTGTATTTCTTCCTGGGAGAAGTGTCTGTTCATGTCCTCTTCCCATTCTTTTATTGGATTGTTTGTTTGTTTGTTGTTGAGTTTTATGAGTTCTTTGTATATTTTGGATATTAGGCCCTTATCTGAGCTGTTGTTTGAAAATATCATTTCACATTTAGTTGGCTTTCTGTTTATTTTGTTATCAGTTTCTCTTGCTGAGCAAAAACTTCTTAGTCTGATGTAGTCCCATTCATTTATCTTTGCCTTCACTTCCCTTGCCTTTGGAGTCAAATTCATAAAATGCTCCTTAAAACCAAGGTCCATGAGTTTAGTACCTATGTTTTTTTCTATGTACTTAATTATTTCAGGTCTTATGTTTAGATCTTTGATCCATTTTGAGTTAATTTTAGTACAGGGGGACAAACTGTAGTCCAGTTTCATTCTTTTGCATCTGGCTTTCCAGTTTTCCCAGCACCATTTATTGAAGAGGTTTTCTTTACTCCATTGTGTGTTGTTGACCCCTTTATCAAAAATTATTTGACTGTATATATGTGGTTTTATTTCTGGACTTTCTATTCTGTTCCATTGGTCTGAGTGTCTATTTTTCTGCCAATACCATGCTGTTTTGATTGTCGTGGCCCTATAATAGAGTTTGAAGTCAGGTATTGTAATACCCCCAGCTTCATTCTTTTTCTTTAGGATTGCTTTGACTATTCGGGGTTTTTTATAGTTCCATATAAATCTGATGATTTTTTGCTCCATTTCTTTAAAAAATGTCATTGGAATTTTGATGGTAATTGCATTAAATTTGTATATTGCTTTGGGTAATATGGCCATCTTGATTATATTTATTCTTCCTAACCAAGAACAAGGTATATTCTTCCATCTCATTATATCTTTTTCGATTTCCCTTAACAATGGTTTATAGTTTTCATTATATAAGTCCTATACATTCTTTGTTGTTTATTCCTAAATATTTTATTTTTTTGTTGCAATTGTGAAGGGGATTATTCTTTTGAGTTCGTTCTCAATTGTTTCATTGTTGGCATATAGAATGGCTATTGACATCTGTATGTTAATTTTGTATCCTGCGACCTTACTGTATTGGCTTATTGTTTCTAGTAGTCTTTTTGTGGATTCTTTGGGGTTTTCGATGTATAGGATCATATCATCTGCAAAAAGTGATACCTTTACTTCTTCTTTTCCTATATGGATGCCTTTTATTTCTTTGTCTTGTCTGATTGCTCTGGCTAGAACCTCTAGCACCACATTAAATAAGAGTGGAGAGAGTGGACAACCCTGTCTTGTTCCTGATTTGAGGGGGAAAGCCTTCAGTTTAGTGCCATTTAATATGATGTTAGCTGATGGTTTATCATATATGGCCTTTATCATGTTGAGATATTTTCCTTCTATACCCATTTTGTTGAGAGTCTTAAACATAAAATTGTGTTGTATTTTATCGAAAGCCTTTTCTGCATCTATTGATAAGATCATGTGGTTTTTGTTCTTTGTTTTGTTGATATGGTATATTACGTTAACCGTTTTACGTATGTTGAACCATCCTTGAGATTCTGGGATGAATCCCACTTGATCATGATGTATTATCTTTGTAATATGTTGTTGTATTCGATTTGCTAGTATTTTGTTTAGTATTTTAGCATCTGTATTCATTAGAGATATTGGTCTGTAGTTTTCTTTTTTTGTGCCATCCTTGCCTGGTTTTGGTATGAGGGTTATGTTGGCCTCATAAAATGTGTTTGGAAGTATTGCTTCTTCTTCAATTTTTTGGAAGACTTTCAGTAGACTAGGAACTAAGTCGTCTTTGAATGTTTGATAAAATTCACTGGTATAGCAGTCAGGGCCTGGACTTTTATTTTTGGGGAGGTTTTTAATGGTTTTTTCTATTTCTTCTCTACTAATAAGTCTGCTTAGGCTTTCTGCTTCTTTTTGACTCAGTCTAGGAAGGTTGTATTGTTCTAGGAATTTATCCATTTCTTCTAGGTTGTTGAATTTAGTGGCATAAAGTTTTTCATAGTATTCTACAATAATTTGTATATCTATGGTGTCTGTGGTGATTTCTCCTCTTTCATATTGGATTTTGTTTATATGAGTTCTTTCTCTTTTTTCCTTGTAAGTCTTGCCAAGGGTTTGTCAATTTTGTTGATCTTTTCAAAGAACCAGCTCCTTGTTCTATTAATTTTTTCTATAGTTTTTCTGTTCTCTATTTCATTTATTTCTGCTCTGATTTTTATTATCTCCTTTCTTCGGCTGGTTTTGGGTTGTCTTTTGTTCTTCTTTTTCTAGTTCCTTAAGGTGTAAAGTTAAGTGGTTCACTTGGGCTCTTTCTTGTTTGTTCATATATGCCTGAAGTGATAGGAACTTCCCTTCCCTCTTATCAGTGCTTTTGCTGCATCTCATAGATTCTGATATGTCGTATTGCCATTTTCATTTGTCTGTATATATCTTTTGATCTCTGCACTTATTTCTTCTTTGACCCATTCATTTTTTAAAAGTATGTTGTTTAGTTTCCACATTTTTGTGGGATTTTTTTCCTCTTTTTTTCAGTTGAATTCTAGTTTCAAGGCTTTATGATCAGAAAATATGCTTGGTACAACTTCGATTTTCTGAATTTGCTGATGTTGTTTTTGTGGCCCAACATATGGTCAATTCTTGAGAATGATCCTTGTACTCTGGTGAAGAATGTATACTCAGTCACTTTGGGATGAAATGTCCTGTAGATGTCTATCATATCCAGGTGCTCTAGTGTTTTGTTTAAGGCCACTATGTCTTTGTTGATTCTCTGTTTGGATGACCGATCTGGAGCCGTCAGCAGTGTATTGAGGTCTCCAAGTATGATTGTATTTTTGTCAGTTTTTGTTTTAAGGTCAATAAGTAGCTGTCTTACATATTTTGGTGCTCCTTGGTTTGGTGCATATATATTAAGAATTGTTATATCTTCTTGTTTCAGTGTCCCTTTAGCCATTATGAAATTGCCATTTTTGTCTCTGAGTACTTTTTCTGTCTTGTAGTCAGCATTATCAGATATGAGTATTGTTATGCCTGCTTTTTTTTGGATGTTATTTGCTTGGAGTATTGTTTTCCAGCCTTTCACTTTGAATTCATTTTTATCCTTGTTACTTAGATGAGTTTCCTGTAGGCAGCATACAGTTATATTTTCTTTTTTAATCCATTCTGCTACTCTATGTCTTTTTATTGGTGAGTTTAATCCGTTTACATTTAGCGTAATTATTGACAATTGTGAGTTCCCTATTGCCATTTTATAGATTGCTTTCTATTAGTTTTGTGTCTTCTTTGATCCTTCTCTTTCTTTTTTCTCTCTTTTGTTTTTATTTGGTTGTATTCCATACATCTTTCCTCTGTTGCTATCTTTTTTTATCTCATGTGCTTCTGTGGTGGTTTTTTCAATGGTGGTTACCTTTAAGTAATGAAAAGGGTTCCTACCCTGTTCATTGTAGTGCACTATTTTGTGAGTACTTTTGCACTCCATCGTCCTTTGCTACTGTTAATCTGTATCCTCTCCCCCCCTTTTTTTTGTTGTTGTCACTGTTTAAATTTGGTTTTATTGTGTTCTTCTTGGAGCTTTTACTTGTGGCTTTGTTTTTTTTTTCTTTATATCTGATTGGAGAACCCCCTTTAGTAATTCCTGGAGTGGGGGTTTTCTGATGATAAATTCCCTCATGTTTTCTGTATCTGTGAATGTTTTTATTTCTCCTTCATATTTGAAGGATTGCTTTGATAGATATAGTATTCATGGCTGAAAGTTCCTCTCTTTCAGGACTTTAAATATTGGGGTTCACTCTCTTCTAGCTTGTAGAGTTTCTGCTGAGAAATCTGATGATAATCTAATGGGCCTTCCTTTATATATTATATTCTTCTTTTCCCTAGCTGCCTTGAGAATTTTTTCTTTGCCGTTGGTTTGTGCCAATTTCATTATGATGTGCCTTGGAGTAGGTTTGTTGGGGTTTAGAAAACTCAGAGTTCTGTTTGCTTCTTGAATTTGAGGCTTTAGTTCTTTCCACAGGCTTGGGAAGTTCTCATCTATTATTTGTTTGAGTATGTTCTCCATTCCATTTTCTCTCTCTTCTCCCTCTGATATACCTATTATTCTTATGTTATTCTTTTTGATGGAGTCAGATAATTCCTGTAGGGCTATCTCATTTTTTTTTTAAATTTTTGAGTCTCTTTCTTCTCTCTGTTGTGCCTCAAGTTGCTTGTCTTCTATTTTACTAATCCTACCTTCTATCTGGCCTGTTCTATTAGCTAAGCTTGTTACCTCGTTTTTCAGCTTATGAATTGAGTTTTTCATCTCTGTTTGATTTGTTTTTATAGTTTCAATTTCCTTGGAAATATATTCTTTGTGTTCATTGAGTTGTTTTCTGAGCTCCCTAAATTGCCTTTCTGTGTTTTCTTTTATATCTTGGAGGATTTTTAGGATTTCTATCTTGAATTCTCTGTCATTTAGCTTCAAGGTTTCCAATATATTAAATTTTTTCTCCATAGATTTTTCCTCATCTAGCTTTGTTACTGCTCTTTCTTTTGTATCCAAGATATTCGATTTTCTCTTCCTTAATGGCATCTGAGGGTGGTTTTGTTGATAGTATTAATGAGATTTAATAAAGAATAAAAAGTCAAAAAAATAAAAAATCGAAAATAGTTATTTTTTTAAAAAATTAATAATGAAATAAGGAAAAATAAAATAAAATAAAAATTACAAAAATGAAATTATTCCCCCACTCCTTTTTTCCTCTCCTCTCCTCTTCTCTCTTTCTTGAGAAAATCTTGTGGTGAACTGTGAATTATATTGTATTAAATAGAACAAAGAATGCCTGTAATGGAGGGCCTGAATTGGGGAAAAGTAATAAAAGGGTAAAAGAGAAAAAAAAGGGGGTATGGACCCACGAAAAGCAAATAAGGAAAAAATTTGTGTGAAGAATAAAATGATTTACTTTTAGGTGTTGGTTGACTAAGAGTTATGATGAGAGGAATAAGAGGGAAACAGGAAAGTGGGGGGACAAATTAAAAAATTACTATTGTATTTAGTGGAACAAGAACTAGATAAAATGGAGAGCCAGGGATAGGAACACTGCTAGTGAGTTAAAAAGGTGAAGTAAAAACCCCCCAAAATGCCACAAACATAAGTTTGAGTCTCAGATAAGATAATTTGTTCGTTATTGAGGTTTGAATGAGAGGGAACGGAAAGGAGAAATGAAGAAACTAATATAGAGGGAGAAAAGAATAAGAGAGAGTGAAAAAAAAAGAGGGAACCACTAAAAGAAGAAAAAAGAAAAAAGAGGAGAAAGAGAGAGAGTTAAGGGTTTTGGAGTGCAACCCTCATAGAGAGAAAGGAAGAAGAGAGAAAAGATAATGGGAGATGTATCTTTACATCTTATGGGTAGTGTAGTTCAAGGAGAGGAGAGAGTAAGACTGGCAGAGAGTTAAATGACCAAATTGGAGGAGGAAAAAATATATCAAGAATGAAGATAAGAGAAACAAACGAACAAATATAATAAAATGGGATAGGTTATAAAGTCTGCGTATTATTCTTGATTTTGAGAGGTTATCTTCTTGCTTTTTCTTTTCTCTCCTTCTTCCTGGTCAGTGACTCTGTACCCTGGGTTCTGCCCCTTTGGCATGCTCAGGTAGAGGTTTGCATTTGATAAGTCTCTATGGCGATGTCATGTACTGTGCTTTAGTCTCGTTGGTAGTCGAGGCTCATTAGCATTTGTAGGCTCCGACAGTGAGAGAGTCTGTGTTCCTGGAGCCTTTCTCCTAGTCTTTCCTTCCTCAATTAGTAGCCTGATAATCCAGCTATGGGGTTGCTGCTGCCTCTGCCTGGGTAGTAAGAGGCTCAAAGAGCTGGCAGCTCCCCACTCTATTCCCACTCAGCACAGGGCTCTGGGTAAGGCTCAATCAGTCAGAGTTGCTAGCATAATGAGGCGGGGCTTCCGCCCACTCAAAGACCTCTGGCTCTGCCACTGTGTCTGGTAACACGGGCGGGCGCCCACTCCCGGGGCACTTGGAGGAAACTGTTGCTCATTATCTGCGCGCACAGACCAGGCTATCAGGCCGGCAGTCTCACACTCTGAGTGAAACCCCCACTCACACGGAAAAGTTCCAGTGTTGGAATTGGCTCTCACTCTGTCCCTGTGTGTGGCTTTTTCAAGGCTCTGGGGTGGCCTGAGATTCCACTTTTGGCCCACACAAAAACCCCTGACTCTGCTCCTCTGTGGGATAACATGGGCGCACACTGCCGAGGCACTTGGAGGAATCTCTCGCTCATTTTCTGCGTGCACTGACCAGGATATCAGGCCGGCTGCCTCACCCTCTGAGTGAGACCCCCCACCCACACAGAAAAGTTCCAGCTTTGGAATTAGTTCTCGCTCCCTCCTCGTGTGTGGCTTTCCCAGGGTGCTGGGGCGGTCCTGAAATTCTGCTTTCACCCCACACAAAGGCCTCTGACTCTGCCTCTCTGTGGGGTAACATGGGCGCCCACTCCCGGGGCTTTGGAAGAAATCTCTCGCCCACTATCTGTGTGCACTGACCAGGAGATCGGGGAAAATGGCTGCCCCACTTGTCTTTCTTTGTCTGGGTTTGGCGCGAGTGTTAGCTTGTATTGCCCGGGTTGCCACAGGAACAGTTTTTCCTCAGCTTGGATCTCCGTGCCACAGCCTGGTTCGGCCGTTTGTGCCGCGGCCTGGATCTATTCACCCCCTTTGCCCACCTTAGTTTCTATATTCTCAGTTCCCAGTGAAAGCTGCCCTGTTTAGGTTAGTGAGGAAGGCAGAGCTTTTCTTACTCCCTATTTCCTTTGGGGTTTGGTATTATATTTAGCCAATTTTTTGCTCGACCATACCTTCGGGTGTATTGCAAAACATCTGGAGGCTCCAAGGATAGGTTTTTCTGTTTCTGGTTGAAGATCTTGTTGAGTTTTGGGGGAGATTTATCGATATCACTTCCTACCCCGCCATTACTCTGACGTCATCCGCCTAAAATTCTTAAGGAAACAAATCTTAAGAAGTTCATTAACTTCATAGGCTATAATTGTAGCCCATCTTCTTCAGATCTTCCCCCCCCCATTCTCTATACTTTGTTTTCTAAAATGAATCACTTATTCAAGTAAATTTCTTATTATATTATATCTTGAATCTTTACTATCTAATTTATGATCAAAATGTGCATGTTTTATATGTAGGGGAGAATTGGTATATGGAAATTTTCTTCTCATCAATTATTATGTATTGTATGTCTTTAGAAGTCTAGGTGCTAATTCTTTGCTTTTCATCATATATATGATATATATGAATATGATATATGACATATATGAATATGAACATATCATATATAATATATATGAAAAATTGCTGACTTCCAAAAGGCTGTGTGTCTGTCTAGCTAAGAAATGACATTTTAGAAACATGTTTCAAAACTTGCCTCTCAACATTATGTAATTCTCAGAAGATACAGCAAGTCTTTTGGGACTGAAATCCCCTGGAGTTTTATTCCCTTGTCATGTCTCATATTTAAGTACCTCCCAAGGATTATAGTAACAGTAGAAAATATCTACCAGTAACTTTGATGTGTGAAAAAATGTCAGGATGTGTAATCACTCACCATTGACTGGCCTGTGTCTCTTCCACAGCATATAAAAGCATATAAAACAAATATTCTCTAATGACCATTTAAAAAAGGTGAATCATCAGCCCGGATTTTTGTAATCCATCTTTGTACACATACCGGGAAAGAAGTTACCAAGATTGTTGTGGCTAGTCAAAGGCTTTCAAGAAAACACAAGCGACTTTGATTTTCAATTTTTATTTGGTTACAAAGAGAGAATAATATATTTAGCCTATGGATAGAAAATTCTCCTAAAAGATAAACTCTACTGAATTGATGTCTTTAAGAGTAATCTAGAAGCTGCTTGTAATTATGATCAAGGATTATGGTGATGCTAGTGTGTGAGTCAGTACCTTTCAAAATAGCATTTATATGTACAAATAATTTTGAAAAAAACTTCTACCAAAGGATGACTTAATTTGATACTTTGGGGTCTCCTATATGCCCAGTTTAAAATTTTTGAATCTGAGATTTTTTTTCTCCTCTGCCTTTCCATTTTTCAAGGTTCAAAAACATTGTTACCTCCCTTGTAGGATCCTTGTGGGTACTCCAGATATTCCTTTCCTTTTCTGAGTCTCCAGAATGTTGTATTAACATCATTAGAGCCCTTAGAAGATTGTCTTGAAATCTCTTGTTCACCAGTCTCCTTCACTGCTGATTAGCTCCTCAGAGTGACTGTTTCTTCTGCTCTACTGGAGCTTTGAACCTAGAACAGTGCCTGGCACACAGTGGCTCAGTTAATAAAAGAGATACCAGGCAGTGACAGTAAGGACAAACTGAATGCTATGTTTAATTAACTGGTAACTACATCTTTGCAGAAGAATGTGTAAGTAAATCCAGATAGCATCTAGATGCCATTGGGATAATGTTTGGATGAGATCTGCCTCATCTAAGTGGCCCACGTGTATAATCGCTGCTAATTATACAAGGGAGACTCCACTTGTCACCAAGGTTGTGATGGCAAAAGGTCCCTGTCACAGCTTTTAATACTCCCTCCTGTTATATAAGTGTTTCTAGTCAGAACTCTTGAATGCATCGGCCTCTTGCCCTCTCATTACCGGCTATTTCATACTGTAGGGGAGGAAGAAAAAGAATTGGAAAAAAGTGGATGGTGAGGGCAACAAATAAGGAGCCAAAGAACTAGATGTCTTTTATTCATTTATTTTTACCAACCTCCCAACATGATCCTACAGTGTGTCCCTAAAGTCATGGTGCACTTTTGACCGGTCACAGTAAAGCAACAAAAGACGCTAGAAATGTGAAATCTGCACCAAATAAAAGGAAAACCCTCCCAGTTTCTGTGGGATGATGTGGCAGCATGTGCACATGCACAGATGATGATGTCACACCGTGTATACAGCAGAGCAGCCCACGGCCATGCCAGTCAAGATGTGGACGGTACAGAGGAAAGTTCAGTGTGTTCTGTCTCTCGCTAAATTCGAATTCGTGACCAAAGTGCAACGTGAATATCGGTGCGTTTATAATGAAGCACCACCACATAGGAATAACATTATTCGGTGGGATAAGCAGTTGAAGGAAACCGGCAGTTTGGTGGAGAAACCCCGTTCTGGTAGGCCATCAGTCAGTGACGAGTCTGTAGAGGCTATACGGGATAGCTAACTAAGGAGCCCTAAAAAATCTGTGCGTGAGCCCACATCGAACTGCACTGAATAGGTATGAAACTGGGAGAGTTTTCCTTTTATTTGGTGCAGATTTCACATTTCTATCATCTTTTGTTGCTTTCCTGTGACCGGTCTAAAGTGCACCATGACTTTATGGACACACTGTATAATATGACCTGAAAAAAAAAAAGGAGACTAACATATGTGCATATTTATCTCTAAGATGAAACTCTAGTGTTATTGTGGAGCTAAGTGAAGAACAACTCATGAAAACCATGCCCATGAAAACCATTCCCATAAAGTCTCCCTTCTTCAAGAACCCCTAATTTGAGGTCCAGGAAATGACCTGTGAAGTCCGCTGCACCCGCCTACAAACCAGGAATGTTGACAAGAGCCAAGAAAATCTTTTCATCTCTCTTGCCCTTCCAGGGGCCAGGCTGAGGGAGGGCTGATGAATTTAATTTGATGATATTATGCCATGATATTGTGTCAATATGCGATGATGTGTGTGATGGCACAGCGTCATCACATGGTGACGCAACATCATGACGTAAGACGTCACAACGCCAATTTAGGACGTGACTCCAGGAGGCTTTTAAAATTGAGCAGCAGATGTACAATTACTTGATGAAGGGCTTGAAATGCAAAGTAGTGAGCTAACTAACTGAACTGTGAGTTCTAGATTAGAAAATGTTTCTTTGCATGAAGTGTGGCTCTTTTAAATTTGTATATGGGAATAATGGAAATTATCACCCCTGTTCTTGAAAGGCAGGTTGAGAAATCAGAGTATAATTTAATTAATAGACTGCTCCTATCACAGGTTGTCTATATATTAGTTTTCTTTTATCTGTGAAATATGAGCTGGTGGTAAATTTAAATATAATTTCAGAATGAGGTTAAGAAAATATAATCTACTCTTAATTTATATATATGTTAAAAATAATTTAGTATCTAATAATGCTGCAGGTAAAATGATTTATAATTGAAATTACATTGTAACTAATACCTTTTGTAGGCAAACATTTCATAATAATAATCTTGCCCTGAGATTCTAATAATATAAAAATATTAAAAAGGAGAAATGAATTGCAAATTATGGTTTACTCTGTGTGTATGTGTGCTCTTGAGCAAGTTTTTACCATTTTGTGTCTCAGTGCTACCATTTAAAAAATGAGGACTATGTATATTTTTCCCTGATATTTATAGGGATAATATATGGATAAATTATATGCTATTTGTGAATGTTCTTTGTGCTCTTTGGAATAAGTATTGTTATATAAATCTAGGGTACTATTAAATAACTTCTCCATAGCTACACAGACTCTATGAATTTGAAATCAAGTAGGGAAAAATTTAAGTTAAAACTAAGATGGTTTTCATATTGGATACTTCATCTTGACTTCTTTTCTGATTGTGTCATTTCTAGATTTATGTGTTCAGAAATAAACTAGGTTCTGAAATCGAGAAGATAGTGATATACACAAGATTTTATTTGTGATAAAGTGCAGACATTCCTTCTGTCCTGTAAATGTAGATTTAAGGTATATGTTTTTTGCTGGTGAAAGCAGCTTTACAACCCACCTCAAGATCTGAGCAAAGGTTCAAAATTCCTTCATTCACATGTGTCTTTGGGAGTTCACAATCCAGAATACTGAGGAAGCCAAACATGCTGCAAGGGTTTTTTTTTTTTTGCCACTTCTCATTTTCCGTCGTGAAGTGAAGCGATCCTTTATTGTCTTAAAATTCACACTCGCTTCATGTAATTCCAGCAAAAGTGTACTCAAATTTCGTGCCTTCTGAAAGTGAAACATGACTTTCTGAGGGAGTTTGAAATGGTGGCTGATGACTTTTGAATACACAAGCTCCATGGGTTGGCAGCTCACATCTGCAGCAGTGTAAAACAATTAGCAAATTTGTTAATTAGCTTTGGTTTACACAGTCAACAAGCAAAATAATTCTCTATAACTTTAACCAACAGGCTGTGTCTTGATTACAGGATATTGTTGCTCATTAATAAATGGAGATATTTTTAGATTTGCCAGTGTGTATACATTGCATTTGCAGTCTCCATGACCACCCACACAATCTGTACAGCCCAGTGTTCAAAAAGTAAGTCTTTTAAGTCATTGAATTATGAACAAGTGTGCAGCCATTCTGAGTTGAGGGCCCTATGCAGTACACAGGTCACATGCCCTCATGGCCTTACCAGTTAATGCATTTGACAGTATTGGGTCCTATGTGCTGACTCACAGATTCTATAATTTGTGGTTAGTCTGTATAATCTCCAGCTTTGGTTGGATTCTTTTTTTTCTTTTTTTTTTTTTGTATTTTTCCGAAGCTGGAAATGGGGAGAGACAGTCAGACAGACTCCCACATGCGCCCAACTGGGATCCACCTGGCACGCCCACCAGGGGCGATGCTCTGCCCACCAGGGAGCGATGCTCTGCCCCTCCGGGGCGTCACTCTGCCATGACCAGAGCCACTCTAGCGCCTGGGGCAGAGGCCAAGGAGCCATCCCCAGCGCCCGGGCCATCTTTGCTCCAATGGAGCCTTGGCTGCGGGAGGGGAAGAGAGAGACAGAGAGGAAGGAGGGGAGCGGGGTGGAGAAGCAAATGGGCACTTCTCCCATGTGCCCTGGCCGGGAATCGAACCCTGGTCCCCTGCACGCCAGGCCGACGCTCTACCGCTGAGCCAATCGGCCAGGGCCTTTGGTTGGATTCTTTAAGATAAATGTTGGACCACTTATAATACTCACTTTTCTCTCTCTCTCTTGATTATGATTGCTTTGTTTTGGTTAGTAATGATTTATCATCAGTTCTTGCTTATTTGTCATCAAGAAGAACTTAAAGCAATGTATAATAAAAAAAATCCCCTAAATAACTTGAATTAATGGGGTCCAATTTAAATTTGTGAAATGCTCAGTTCACACAAAAGCTAAATTTTTTAACATTTAAAAATTCACTTGGCCCTGGCCAGTTGGCTCAGGGTAGAGCATTGACCCAGTATGTGGAAGTCCTGTGTTCAATTCGTGGTTAGGGCACACAGGAGAAGTGATCATCTGCTTCTCCTCCCCTCCTGCTCTCCTCTCTGTCACTCCCTTTTTCTCCCTTCCTCTCTCGCAGCCATGGCTTAATTGATTGGAGCTTATCTGCCCTGGGCGCTGAGGATGGTTCTGTGGAGCATCACCTCAGGCACTAAAAATAGCTCAGTTGTGAATATGGACCACAGGTGGACAAAGCATTGACCCCACGTGGGGGCTGCCAGATGAATCCCAGTCAGGGTGCATGCAGGAGTCTGTCTCTCTATCTCCCCTTCTCTCACTTAAAAAAAAAAGTTTGGTGAAGATAGACTAAGTACTACAGATAATTAATAAAGTAAATCATTCACAAGTCAGTAAAAATCAGCTGTATTTATCTAAGGAAATAAAGTCTGGGAGTTCTACTGACTAATTCTCATTGAGCCCCATAATTTTAGCTTTGTTTTCTAGTCAACAGAGAGGCACATTATTATGACAATGAATAATAGAAAATGTCACAGGACAGGGTGGGAAATGCCATCCTAACCTGCCCTGCTGATTTGAATATGCAGATTAGCAAAAACTTAAAAATAACAGGACGACCCTTGGTGGTGGTTACACTTTTTTGTGCAGTTGCAATATTTTGTGGTAAATAGTAAATCATCAGAATTGGTCCCCCTTTGTAGATAGTTCATCAATATGATGTTCATGTTCTTCAGTGACTGATTGCAAAGGATCAACAAACAAACTTATTTGAAAAGGGACCTGCCCATATAAGGCACAGCCTGATGGGAGCTGAAAAAAAAATCAATGGAAAAACAAGAAACTTAACTTTCCTTCCAGGAAGGAGACAGAGTTGTACAGAATCACATCTGACGTGGGGGTGGGGATAGGGAGCTGGTGGCGATGCCTGAAAAACAGGGTCAAGTTGCTGTACTGTGGCTGTAATACTGATCTGAAATTCTCTTCCACTTGGCGAAATCCATTGCTTAGGGGTAAGATTGCCCTTCAAGGAAAGGTTGCTTACAAATTCAAAGTCATTTTAAAAATCCCACACGGCTTGTCTTTGTTCCAAACTTTTCTGCTTTTATTTTTTTCTTTTCACTTTAAAATTGATCTTAGACTACAGGTTCTATGATTTCTCCTTTGTGATATGTTCTTAGACCCCATCCCAGTTGCCAAGGCCATTGTAGACATGGGACCAGTAGGGTGGACAGCTGGACTCGGAACCTGAGCAGAGGAGGCTGCAGCCCGTGTGTGGAGAGGAGAGAGCAGTGGGCTGGGTGGGGACTTTCTATTTGAGCCCAAACTAGATGACAAAGGGTAAAAGTGGCAGTGATCTTCAGAGGCTGCTGAACTCAACCTCTTCTATAATTCAAATGAAGAAACTGAGGCCCAGAGCAAGAAAGTGATCTGCCTAATGCCAAAGATCTATTATACTCATAGTCCATCTTGAAACTTGGATAGTTTGATAGTAGATTCCAACGGAAACATTTTCAAGTATACAGAAAAATAAAAAAAGTAATAGAAACATGTGTACCATCCCCCTATGTCAAATCTTAATTTATTGTTCTATTTTCTTAGACATTTTTATTTATTTATTTATTTATTTATTTATTTATTTATTTATTTATTTATTTATATTTTTTGTATTTTTCTGAAGCTGGAAACGGGGAGGCAGTCAGACAGACACCCGCATGCGCCTGACCGGGATCCACCCGGCATGCCCACCAGGGGGCAATGCTCTGCCCATCCGAGGCATTGCTCTGTCACGACCAGAGCCACTCCAGCGCCTGGGGCAGAGCCAAGGAGCCATCCCCAGCGCCCGGGCCATCTTTTGCTCCAACTGAGCCTCGGCTGTGGGAGGGGAAGAGAGAGACAGAGAGGAACGAGAGGGGGAGGGCTGGAGAAGCAGATGGGCGCCTCTCCTGTGTGCCCTGGCCAGGAATCGAACCTGGGACTTCCTCACGCCAGGCTGACGCTCTACCACTGAGCCAGCCAGCCGGCCAGGGCCCTTAGACATTTATTTTTAAGAAATAAAATTGTTGAAGGCTATTAGTACAATTCCCTAACCCCTTTCCTCTCGCCATCCTTCTCCAGAGCTAACTTCAGGTCCGTTCCCTCCATGGCTTTGTATTTTCTTAATGTACACATGCCACAAACAAAACTCAGTATTGTTCAGCATGTTATAAACATTATCAAAGTGTATTTATTCTTCTGTAATCTGTTGTGGTTATTTTTTTTTTAATTTTTTTTTTTTTGCTCAACTTGTTTTTGAGATTTCTCTGTGTTTGAAACATGTAACTGCAATGAATTTAACTGTGAATAGAATGCCAATACAGAAACATACTGCGATTTATCCATTCTTCTCTGTGGATAGGTATTCCGGGGAACCCTGAGTTTTGGTTATTAGCGCCAAGCGAAACCGTAGTGAGCATTGATATAGATTCCCTTTGGCCCTGGAGTGAGTGCCTCCAGGGCAGAGTCCCCCTGCTGCTGGGCTATGAAAGGGCACAGTGAGCTGCTCTGGCCAGCACTGCAGAACTGGGCCTGGGGCAGCTGGAGCCCCTGGGCCGGTGGCTTCAGATCTCTAACAGTGTCCTCCTCTTAACATGGGGCACCATACAAACACCATCATTTCCCTTTTTTTGCCAAGATGTGAATACGTTGGGAAGCACTGTTAGAAGGCAGTGGTTCTCAAATATTATCATGGGTCAGAATCACCAGGTGGGCTAATGAAAAACATTGCTGGGCTCCATCTCCAGAACTTCTGATTCCGTAGGCCTGCAGTGGGACTATGCATTTGCAGTTGAACAGAATCCCAAGTGATGCTAATGTCTGTGATCTAGAGTTCACATTTCAGAGCCACTATAGAGAATATATTTAGGAGCTGAATAGGAAGTCATAATAAGGTCCAATTGATTATTCACATGCCTCTGTATTATTGCAGACTATTTTATCATAATTAGTATATCATATAATCTGCAATATAATTTTAAAATAAAAATATACTCCTATAATCCAGCAACTTAGTACTATTTGCAAGCTTTTGTGTGAAAGTCAGAGGGAGACCATTTACTTATACTCAGAAACACCTTCCCACAATTGCAAAGTCTGCATTTCTTTTTGAGTGTTTAGACCCAGGGGGAGGGCTTTAAAAAGACAATTGATTGAGGAAAGAGGTCCTCCCTTCCTTGTCCTGTTTATCTTTACCTTGTAATCAATAGGTGCACTACCCATTCGCTAAGAAAGGAGGCACAAAGGGAGATGCTTCGGTTAGGATGTCAGCCCTCAGCCAAGTTGTGGAGTAATCAGAATGTGCCTCTGTGTGTACCTTCTTTGGGTCAGCGGCATCTCTCATGATGTCTACTCTGGTTCCTGTTCCCCCTGTTGCATCCCATACAGCGTTCAGTCTTCTGAAAAGCTCTCTATTCAGAACTTTTCTTTCTCTTCCCCTGACCTTCTTGGGAGTTATCTGTTTCTCTGCATTTGCAAGGATAACATGCCACTTAGACACTCAGTGAAAAGGGACCAAGGAAATAAAATCTTTTACTATCAACCATTTAGGTTGGTAGGAGAAGTGTTGCTGAAGTGGACCTCCACCCCCAAAACCCTCTTGAAATGGGTTATATCTGGTGGAAGTATCACCTCCTTCATGGTCCCATCTTAGAGAATGACCCGAACATCCACCTGTCAGAAAGTGAGGGCTCACCAGTGACTCCTGCTTCTCACTCATCCCACACACCCAGTCCCTACTGGTGTGATGTGTTCTCCTTCATGCATTCCACTACCTCCACCTTCGTCCATGTCCCCGCCCACCCCCTTGGATGGTGACAATAGCCTCCTAAGTACTCTCTGTTTTCATTTTCTTCTGAGCCATTCTTCCCACAGGAACCAGACTGACCTTCCACAAGTGGGAACTGCATATGTCACTCCACTGCTAAAAACCCACCCCTGCCAGTGACTTCTCTCTGCTCTTAGAGTCAAAACCAAACTTTTTAGCCAAACACACCCTTTTCTTCATCAGACACACCAGACTTCTCCCCCCCCCCCCCCCCCCCCCGCCCCAAGGTATTGGATTCACTCTTGTATCAAGCCCTTTGCACGGGCTCTTCTCTTTACTTGAAGAGTTCTTTCCTTCTTTACCTCTTAGCCCTCCTTGATAACCTGTTGTCCTTCAGGGTGCATTGGGACATCACTTCCACAGGGCAGGCTTCTGGGTAGTCCTCTCCACCACAGGGGGGCTTGATCCCATGTGAGGAGCAGTCTGGAGGAGCCCATGTGAGGAGCCCTCTCTCCTCCCTCATGGCCCTCCTAATACTTCTAACTATGCATTTATTGTGTGGTTTCCCTACTGGGCTGTAAACATAATGAGAGCAAGTTCCTGGTCCTTTTACTTTTAGCACTGAATCCCCAGGGTCTGAGGTAGTGCCTGAGGCCACTCAAAAAATGTGACAAATGTCTGGGACTGATTGAGTTAAATTCTTGACTGCATTTCTATATATTGATTATAGACACATGTATACATTTAAATTTCTCACCACATTTACCTATAAACCTGGGTTAGTTTGCCTGGTTTAAAAACTCACCAGTAGACTAGAGATCAAATTTTTATAACTTATTTTTTTGATGTTTGTGTTTTACATTGAGTGGCTAATGCCATCCAATTTGTCACCAAAGAGTAAGTGTAAACATTCCATTAGCAAATCTTTCTCTATGACTATTTTTCCATCAGTATCTTATAGAAGACAGGATTTGCAGTCAGCAAGATGGGATTTGAACTTGGGAATCTAAGTTTCCTTTTGATTTAATCAGAGGAAGAGATATTGCATTGTTGTTTTGAAAATGTAGAACAGTATAGAAAAAAAAAAACGAGAAGAGAACAAGAGACGGAAGAACACAGACAAGTGAGAAGGTAGAAGGAACAGAGGTTAGGGAGGTAGAAAAGATGTCCTTTTTCTAAAACATATTTGCCTGCTTCTCCCCTGCTTGCAGAGTGAATGTTTTAAGAGGAGAGATTTAATATAATGGGTGTCAGGGTGGAAAACTTTTTCTGTAAAGGGACAGATGGTAACTGTTTCGGGCTTTGTGAGCCTGCTGGCTTCTGTCCACTGTCTAAGTCTGCCATTAGAGTTTGAAAGCAACAACAGAGAATGTGTAAACAAATGGGTGTGACTGTGTTCTCATAAACTATATATTTATACTTTTTATTATTCTGTAAAACAGATTACGTAGTCTATAGTTTGCTGGCTCCTGGTCCATTGTATATTATTGTTCAATGTTCAGTGTAAGCTACCATGTGGGGACTGAATTAGAAAAAAAATCTAAGTATTGATATTAAGATCTATTCATGATAAAAACTCAGTTCCCTTAAAGTACGGTATCAGAATAGTGTGTAGAGGGGAGCTGATCAGCAGAGGTTGGAGTGTGGCTGTTACTTCCAGAGGTAGAGTTTCTTAGGTCAGGACATTATCTTTTTTGTCATTTTATGGACACATAAAACCTTTTTATTATACAAGGAATTTGTGTTCAATATAGGAAAATTAGGAGAGATAAGTAAAAGAAAGAAAGAAAAAATAATATAGAATTGCACGTCTCACTTTCTACTTTTTAGAAACAGAATGGTCACTTCGCCGTGTAACTCAGGCATTTGTCGGGTCTGTGTTCAGCAGCTTCATGACTTCCTAAGCCCACCTCTAATATTGATGCTCTGGGTTCCTGTGAGTGAGTGGGGCCTGGGTGGACACACTGGCCCTCGGCCCCACCATCCATGGGCGCTGCAGGACCCATCACCACAAGTGGGTCTGCAGATGTCCTGCAAACAGTGAGCTACTGTCCCAGTGTTGGGCGTCTTGGTGGCAACTCCCATGTCAGCAGTAGTGGATGTGTCAACAGAGGGAATACAAAGGTTGTCATTAATGACCAGCTAGGTGTTGCCAGTGGTGTCAAATGTGGACTCTGGTAGCTGCAAGCCTGCACTACCTGAGTGCATTATGCCGCCCCTGCTGGCGGGACTGCAGGAGAAGTTAGCCCACACCTTGAGCCGGGCGATCACTTTTCCCAACATTAAAGGCTGCTGCCCATCACTGGCCCCAGATGTGGACTAAGGGGAGGTTCTTGGGTCCAAAGAAGGGTTGGAAACTTGGTCCTTCTGCTCACTTCTTTATAGATAGATGGGTGGAGACCCCAGCTAAAGGAATGCTGCCACTGGGTGGTGTGTTGTCAAAATTAGGAGGTGCCACAGACAATGAGTAGTGGTTCACCCAGAAGACAGTGAACCACTGTCAGTGAACTGGGGGGTAGGGGTGGAGAATGGAAAAGAACAACCTGGGATGGAAGAGTGGTGTTCATAGCCTCAGTCTCATTCCCCCTGGAGACAGGAGCGGAATGGAAAAGGACAGCTAAGAAGGAGGAGTTGTGTCCATCAGTGGCAGGGCTGATGTTTGCAGAGGTGCTGTTCATCAATGGCAGGGCTGATGTTTGCAGAGGTGCTGTTCATCAATGGCAGGGCTGATGTTGCAGAGGTGCTGTTCATCAATGGCAGGGCTGATGTTGCAGAGGTGCTGTCCATCAATGGCAGGGCTGATGTTTGCAGAGGTGTTGTCCATCAATGGCAGAGCTGATGTTTGCAGAGGTGCTGTTCATCAATGGCAGGGCTGATGTTTGCAGAGGTGCTGTTCATCAATGGCAGGGCTGATGTTTGCAGAGGTGCTGTTCATCAGTGGCAGGGCTGATGTTTGCAGAGGTGCTGTTCATCAGTGGCAGGGCTGATGTTTGCAGAGGTGCTGTTCATCAATGGCAGGGCTGATGTTTGCAGAGGTGCTGTTCATCAGTGGCAGGGCTGATGTTGCAGAGGTGCTGTTCATCAGTGGCAGGGCTGATGTTTGCAGAGGTGCTGTTCATCAGTGGCAGGGCTGATGTTTGCAGAGGTGCTGTTCATCAGTGGCAGGGCTGATGTTTGCAGAGGTGCTGTTCATCAGTGGCAGGGCTGATGTTTGCAGAGGTGCTGTTCATCAGTGGCAGGGCTGATGTTTGCAGAGGTGCTGTTCATCAGTGGCAGGGCTGATGTTGCAGAGGTGCTGTTCATCAATGGCAGGGCTGATGTTGCAGAGGTGCTGTTCATCAATGGCAGGGCTGATGTTGCAGAGGTGCTGTTCATCAGTGGCAGGGCTGATGTTGCAGAGGTGCTGTTCATCAATGGCAGGGCTGATGTTGCAGAGGTGCTGTTCATCAGTGGCAGGGCTGATGTTGCAGAGGTGCTGTTCATCAGTGGCAGGGCTGATGTTGCAGAGGTGCTGTTCATCAGTGGCAGGGCTGATGTTGCAGAGGTGCTGTTCATCAGTGGCAGGGCTGATGTTGCAGAGGTGCTGTTCATCAGTGGCAGGGCTGATGTTGCAGAGGTGCTGTTCATCAGTGGCAGGGCTGATGTTGCAGAGGTGCTGTTCATCAATGGCAGGGCTGATGTTGCAGAGGTGCTGTTCATCAGTGGCAGGGCTGATGTTTGCAGAGGTGCTGTCTCCTGGAGCATCGGTGGCTGCAGAACCCATAGAGGTAGTCCGGTGCAGTGTGGGTTTGGGGCAGAGAGCACTGCTGCTCCTGAATCAGCCTTCATAGGAGGCAGGATAGCTACCACAGGGCTGCATGAGCTTGTGCCCCCCTGCTTTCGGAGGCAGAGATGGAAGATATCTGGGCGTCCCCACTCAACCTGCCCTGTGGGTGCTTGGGACTGAGGCCCAGAGGTCCAGGACTGTACTTGTGGGTCATGAGAACTCCCTGGTCTTCAAGAGCCTACATATCAGCGGTAGACCCCACTGTTATGGGGCGGTTCTGGTCATGCTGATGGTCGTTTAGTACCTGATTGTCTTTGTTTCTTGCCATCCTTTTTGGGACTCTTCCTGGACCTTCACCTCCATCTCCTTTGGGCAGCATAGTAAGATGGTACTGGATGGCCCCGGCTCACAGCCTTTACTACCTGCTCAGATGGTGAACATGGGAGAGAAAATCTTTGCCCAGGAGGAGGGATATTGATGGTTCTCAAGAGTCCAGACATCATGGAATTACAAGCAGACAGCATGAACTCCTTTGGAGGGTCCTCCAGTTCATCAAGCAGAGGCTCCCCAGAGGACAGCACATCATCTGGGGGACAGGACACTGCCTTCCTGGCTGGATGGAAAGGCCAGATGGTAAAGACACATGACCCCAGTGGCACAGCCTGAGACCAGGGCAGGGAGCAGGCGCAGGAGCAGCGGGGTGGTCCCGGTCAGGTGGGGCATCATCATAATGGACAAGTAAAAGCAACAGGTGACAGCCACCAGGTAAGGGATGATGGTGGTGGAATGACAGACAAAACTTAGAAAGAAATTGCCCATCTAGGGATGTTTGTGGGTCAAAATGAACGTGATAATGGAGTAGAAACTGGGAGAGCTTCTCCCTCCATTTCCACACCTCTCAAGGTTTGGCTGGCATGGAACTAACTTTAGCCAGGTGCTTGTGATGTTACAAAGAAATCTGCTTGTGGGCGGGGCTTGTGGGGATGGGGCATGTGGAATTGAGGTGGGTGTGCGCAAGTCTGGTGAATGAAGAGAAAGGGCAGAGGGTGAAGTGTGTCACCCCAATGGCTGACCAACCCCACATGGACTTCCTGGGGCCTGGGACTCTTGCCTGTAGGTTGTAGGTGTTTGGCACCAGATGGACTAACATGCAGAGACTGTTGAGGCCCATGGAGGCCCCAGTTGCTGGAACTTACCCCACCTGGGCACCAGCTCTGCATGCCCCTTGGCATCTTCCCAGGGGTCCCAGAGGCCAAAGATTTTCAAAGTAACAGACATGAAAAGTAACAGAAATACCCAGGGGAAAAAAATCTTCAAAACAGCATTTGAAGTACTTTGGGTTATAGCTCATATCTAATTTGTATAGAACTGTTGTCTCCACCACTGAAGGCACTGTGCCCCCTGCTGCTTTTATTAGGCTGAATGACACTTTAAGGGAAAAAAAAATTAAATCAGGAACAAAATGATACTGCCTGACAAAAATAAGTGTTGTATTTTGTGTGGCCACGGAAAGACCTGGATAATCAGATTTAAAAGGGGAAAGTCACACTACATATGATCGACTATTTCCCTTATTTAGTTTTGCACAATGGGCACACATTTTATCAGTCATTTTGATCATATGGAAATAGTAGTCTTTGACTTAACAGAGTGTTAGAACAGTAAAATGCTCAGTTTCATGATCCTCCATAGATGTTTCTTTTGACCACATATTCTATATCACAGAAGTTTTCTAACCTTTTTGTTTTCCATGGAGGTAGAAATTTTTAATCAAGTGATTATCTGGAGCACTTGAGAATTCATTCTGCACGTGGCTCACCTCTGTGTGCTCACCTCACCACCAAGTGCTGGCATCTGTGCGTTACTATTTATCTGACTTTACTGAATCCCAAATCAGTAATGTTTAAAGCACTGAATGACTTGATCACAGAATTTTGGATAAGATAGCTTAGTGATGTCTAAATAAACACAGAAATACTGGGCCTATTTACCCAATTTATTCTTTAAGGACAACTATATACTAGCCAGATACGAATATCAAAGCTTAGTTAGAATAACTAAAAGAATAGAAGTGAAAAATAAGAAAACCCAGAGAAAAAGTATTTATAAATTAAGTAGTCTGCAGGAAGTCAGTAGGTCATTAAACATAACATGTAGGCATGCTACAACCAAATTAATCAACCAAACAGCTATAATACAGATTGATGAGTTACTCTAAGTACTCTTTAGATTGTTGACTTTCTTTTTGCCAGGTATTATGTAAGATTTCTAAGTCTTCCTAATTAAAATGCTGACCTTTTAACTGTAGAATCTAGATTCTCTATTATTTTTTATATTATAAACGTACCTCTCTTAAACATGGTCTGAATGTTGTTTGAGAATGATAGTAATTTTTATGGTGGAAATTATACAAAATAGTGTACTTCAGGAACTCTTGTTCAAATTACCATTTGAAAGTAGATAATCTTCTCAGTATAGAATCACAGTGGCATCATGCAAGAATTTTATGTTATAAAATTAGAAATAAAAAAATGGTTATTAAATGTAACCCAAAATAGCATCTATTGTTTACTTGAGCAACAGAGATCTTTAATTTTCTTACTTTTATATTCTTCCATTTCTCTACATTTATATGCTTGTGCAGAAAATAACTTGTAAATTTTTAATCAAGTGATTTATCTGGAGCGAGCACTTGAAAATTCGAGATAAATAGAAGAATGATGCTATTTGCTAGGGAAGCCATTATACACATGGCTTTGAGCACGTGTAGAGTTAGGCTGATATATGAGATGTCTCATAAGTATAAAAGTATACACTGGATGTCATAACTCAGAAAAAAAACTGTCTCAGTAATTATATATTGAGCACATAGTAAAAAATACTTTTTACTTGTTGGTTTAAATGAAGTATATTATTAAAATTAATTTTTGTGTTTCAGTATAGCTATTAAAAAATTTAAAATTACATATATGGTCACTTTTGTATCTTGTGTTATATTTCTATTGGGTGGTGCTGATCTGCAGACCCAGGAAAGACAATGGATTTTAGTTAACTCACTGTCAGGTTTACTGGTTGTCAGCGCTGTCTGGAATGCATGCTGTCTTTGTCATGACTAGGTCAAACACCAATGGACAGCATTCCCCTACCCAGGACATGCAAATTCATTTAAAATGTTCATTTTAAATAAAACGTTTTTAGTTATTTTCATCAATTTTCTTAGCTAATTTCTCAAAGTGTAACACATACACACATGCACATGCACACAAAGTATATATAGTAGTTTTGTTTGTAAGTCGGTAGAAAAGTCAAATTACTGAAAATATACAGGCTTTTAAAAAGTGTATTTCATCCATAGAAAACCTTAACATTTTATTTCATTTTGTTTTAGTAATGTTTCTAAATACTTCTAAAGCCATATGAGTATTTTAGTCTTCATCTTCAATTTTTAAAAATGAAGTTTAAAAGAATACTATCTCTCTTTGGGGCAGGCTGTCTTTCACGGGGAATATAATGGAAGTTGCTTGTAGAGTGCTACACACACACAACCCTGAATATATTTTATATGGAACATTTCCCCCCAAAAGTGCAGAGGAATCATCTTGCAATTACTTAAGAATAAACCTGATTTTATCTTTATTTTAACTTTGTCTTTAAAATTTGCACAAAACAGAATTCCTATAATTTTCTTTTAAAAGATGAGAAATGGTGTTACCTATCCTGGCTTCTCTAAGATTATGACTAAACATGTTTCCTTTGAAGGGATCCTTAAAACAAGTTTAAAATGGACACCAAATGGTGAAAGCTGGGGAAGAGAAGTTAGTAGTAGCAGGTACATGGATTTGAATCAAAGTGGATAAGGAAGTAGGGATGGGGGAGGAGTCTGTTGTTGACCTCCAAAGCTAGGCTATAGAAACAGAGCAACAGAAGGTGTCTGAAATGCTTTCTGTGCCCTGGCCGGTTTACTCAGTGGTAGAGCGTTGGCCTAGCATGTGGATGTCCTAGGTTCGATTTCTGGTCAGTGTACACAGGATAAGCGACCATCTGCTTCTCCATCCCTTCCCCTCCTCCTTCGCGCTCTCTCTCTCTTTTTTTCTCTCTTTTTCCCTTTCCTTTCCCACAGCCATGGCTCTATTGGTTCGAGCACATTGGCCCCAGGTGCTAAGGATGACTCTGGGGAGCCTCCACCTCAGATGCTAAAAATAGCTCAGTTGTGAGCATCAGCCCCAGATGGGGATTGCCAGGTGGATCCCAGTCGGGGCGCATGCCAGAGTCTATATCTTGCCTTCTCTCACTTGGTGCATTAGTTGCAGAGTCTCTGTCAGGTTTGAAGGAGGGAGGGGTGACAGTGCATTACTGGTCAAGGGAGAAGTCAGGAAGGTAAGGGAAAGGGAGGAGCTGTCAGAGATGTGAGCAGTAGGGCAGTGGAGCAGTCTTTGGAGAAAAGACACTCTTATGGGTTTCCAGGAACCTGCTCAGGCTGCATGAGACTGTACATTTGTTTGGGGCTGGAGCAAAGCTCATCCTCAGCTGCTGTTCCTCAAAGTGTTAAATTTTCAAATGAATCAGTAAGATGAGACATTAGTCAAAGCAATTTGATATTAAAAGCAAACTATATATAGTGAAAGAATAAATTTAAATTAACCTGACACAATAACAAAAAATTCTTTGAAGCTTTTGAAAACATCTGTTTCCTATTTGTTCCAGTTCAATTGTATTAATTTTATTCCTCGTCAACATATAAATCTCTTTGAGGCCCACCTTTAAGCTAGTCCAATTTTCAAACAAGTTTGTTTTTCCTGGCCTTTTGCATTAACTACCTATTTAAAAGCACATATTATATTAGATACTAATTTGAAGCCAAAGAAAAACATGGAAAATGCTGTTGAAACTATTAATTCCGAGTGCCAAAGTGAGGGCTGGGGAAAATTTGCAGTGCAAAAAAGCTTTCAAAATTCCAATGAAATTGTTAAAGTTCTTTACTGAATTTCATTGGCAACTAAGTATGTAGACTAAATAGACTAGCTTTGGTGCTAATATATTCTTAATTCACCAATGACAATGAATAAACTATATACATTTTTCCATTGATAATGGACTAGTCTAAGGCAGTGTTATAATTTTTAAGTAATATGTGAAAATTTGAAATTAAATAACAAGATGGAAAGATGGAAGTTCAAAAACCATTATAATGCTGTATACATTTTCTTCTAGCATACATATCTGTCATTCCTAATAGCAGATAAAGAAGATCATATATAAAGGCATAAATTTATTATAATTTAATTATACTAGTGAGTAATCAGGAAACTCTAAATTAATAGAACACGACATGTCATTTTACTTTCATCTGATTGGGGGAAAAATTGATACATATAAAGTGTTAATGTCCAAGTAGGAAAGCAGTGAGAGTCACTCTTTGGTGAGTCACTTGACAATATTCAGTAAAATTTAAGGTACATATTCCATCGCCTAGTTATTCTGCTCTGGGTAACACATGCCTCAGAGAAATGTTTACATGTGTATACAAGGGTTTCATGCAACATTGTTTGCAATATCAACAAATTAGAGATAATCCAAATAAAGCTTAGGACAGAAATGGATAAATTCTAAAAGATGTATAAGGTAGAATGTTCTAGAAGTTAAATAATTAACTGAATTTATATTATTCATTTAACAAATATTTGTTAAACATCTATGTGGCAGGCACTGGTTATGTGCTCAGGATGCATTATTGAATAAAGCAGATAAATTCTAGTTCTTTTATAGTCTAATGATAAGAAGACAACATATTATAAACAAAGCAAATGAATACATTTAATAGCATGGTCAAAGTTCATAAGTGCCCTGGAGCAAATTAATCAGGGCATACATTTGAGTTGAAAAAAGAACATTTCAGGCAATAAAAATCTAAAATAATATTCTATAATATTTACAGGTGCATATAAATATAGTAAAATATAAAAATATTACTGAATATGCAGCACATTCATAGCATAGTGGCTGACTGAGGACAGAGGGAGGGAAATGGGATTTAGGAAATATAAATTCCTTTATTTCTAAGGTTGTTTTTTTTTTGTATTTTTCTGAAGTTGGAAACGTGGAGGCAGTCAGACAGACTCCTGCATGCACCTGAACGGGATCCACCCGGCATGCCCACCAGGGGGCTATGCTCTGCCCATCTGGGGGGTTGCTCTGTTGCAACCAGGGCTATTCTAGCACCAGAGGCAGAGGCCATAGAGCCATCCTCAGCGCCTCAGCGCCTGGAGCAACTTTGCTCCAATGGAGCCTTGGCTGCAGGAGGGGAAGAGAGAGACAGAGAGGAAGGAGAGGGGGAGGGGTGGAGAAGCAGATGGGCACTTCTCCTGTGTGCCCCGGCTGGGAATTGAACCCGGGACTCCTGCACGCCAGGCCGACGCTCTACCACTGAGCCAACTGGCCAGGGCCCTTATTTGTAAGTTTTTTAAAAATAATAAATATCTGAAGCAAATATGACAAAATGTCATTTGTGAATTTTGGATGGTGGGATATGTGTTTTTGCCCTTTCCTTTGTACTCTTTGGAAAATGAAAAGAAATGGTTAAATAAGAGATAACTGACTGCAGAAGCAGTCAGTAAACATCGGTCATTGCTGCTGTCATTGCAGTATTGTTCTTGCTTAATTCTCTGGCCACAGCAGCCTTAAACAGCGCTCCACCTGCCTGAGTCCGGCCCTGGCTGGACCTTCGCACTGAATTAGCTCTGCTGCCATTCTCGACAGCATGGAACCATGTGGAGCTTGGTTACCTAAATTCAAGTCCATGGTGACAGCTTGATTTGTAGCTAAACTCGATTTCTAAAGAGTACCCACTGAGAGAACTGTATGAATAATTTAGGTACAGTGCTAGTAAAGATTTGTTTTAATTACTTTTAATATCTAAATTGTAGTAGGACTTTTTTAAGTACTCCATTTGAAGTCCCGCTTGGAGAGGTGTCTCTTCTAAGTTGATCGCTCTGGGCTAGGCATGTTAGCCCTATAGATCGATCCTCCTGCCGTTCAGCAGGCACGTGGGTTTGGGAGGAAGGTGGGCTGCCCACTCGACACCGGGGAGTGGGAAGTCTCCAGCTCTTGTCCGCTTCTGCTCTAGAGAGGGGTGTGTGTATGTGTGTGAGGGAGGGCCTGGCTCCCCGGGGGAGATTTCAGAAGAGAGTTGATGATTCTGGGAACAGTTGCCCTCCTGTGCAGCTGCTGTTGGCAGTGTCTGGGGAGTGGCGAGTTTCTCTCCTCACAGGGACCCTCGCACGATCCCAGGGCCACTGCTCGCCTGTCTATTCTGAGCAAGGGGTTTGATCCTAAGAAGAGCCTAGAAAAATAAACTTGACATGAGAAAGGACAAAGAAGTCAAGCTTGTCTTTGGTATTTCCCAACTCTCCTTTTAGGATCCTGTGTCCCTCATCTCTTGCAACCTCTTGGTCCCTGCTCTTCCAAAAGTCCAGTGCCTCACCCTGTCCCCGGCGACCAGCCCCTGCTTCAGGTGACTCCGGAGCTACCTCTCTGTAATGAATTTCATCTTTACAGTTGTTTCTTTTTCCTTCCCTTTGCACAGTGTTATTGCCCCTTACACCTTCCCATTTCATCTCAATCAAAACGGTGGCCACTCCGTGTCTTTGCACCTGCTAGTTCTCTGCTCTTGTGGACAGACTACGTGTCCTTGCTCTCCGGTGCTCCCCCGGGCCAGGCTCAAATGTCAACCTGCTGTGATCCCATTACTTACCACGTGGTCACTTCTTCCCCGTCTTTGCTCTGGAAGCTCTTTATACGTAACCTCTCACACATTGTACAGTAATTGCCTGTTTAATTTCCTCTTCCATGCTAGAGAATACGTTTTATTAATTTGTGTTTTCCCAATGCATAGCATAGTTCCTGATTCTTGGCGCTAAAGGAATTAATGGACAAAATAACTTCCATTTTATCAGATTCGGGAAGACAATGAGATGAGGCTAGTTTGGGGGAGCTTGTGTGTCATGTATTTCAGCACTCTCTCCCTAAATATGACACTGTTACTGGCTTATGGGGTGAAGTACAATGAGATGCCTCAGCCTCTTCCCTCCTGGGAATGCAACCCTGCCCTAAAACCTGCTGACCCCAGACCACTGTCTGCACCCCAGTTTGTTTCCCCACTTTGAATGTTGGCTCTGGATGCTGGAGAGTTCAGAACAGGCTCAGTGCAACTTTCTGCTACTTACCTGACCACAGACATGCTAATTAGTCATTTACAGGAACTACTTCTATTTACTGTTAGTCACCGTGAAAAGCTATAATTCCATGTGTGCTATGTGTTCCTCTAACATGAATTGAACATCTACTCTCAGCCACGTGCTACTATTGGAGACACAAAGACTGAATCTGCATGTCAGATTAACTTGGTTGCATTTTGGTTTTGATTTGAATCTGTCAGATTCTCTATTTGTCCTTGTTCACAGAACATGTTATACAGCTCAAATCTTAGACAGCAGCAACAACAAAAACTAAAAACCAGACATTTTGATTCTCCATGAACAGGAAAGAAGGCAGGCTCAGAAGGTGTGGGGCTGAGTGAGTCTGGGATCTGGGGGCCAAGCCCCCAAAACTACCTTTCATTTTCCAAGTCCAGGGTCAGTCAGCCTAGGTTTACCACTGTAGCTCTCGCTTTAGGAGCTCCTCAGCAGGGTCATCACTGTCTTCAGTTACGTTACTTATTTATTTTTTCCAAGTTGAAAGGAGGGGAGATAGAGAGACAGACTCCTGCATGTGCCCCAACCGGGAACCACCCAGCAACCCCTGTTTGGGGCCAATGCTCTGCCTATCTGGAGCCATGCTTGCAACTGAGCTATTTTTAGCACCAGAGATGGAGACTCCACAGAGCCATTCTCAGTGCCCATGGCCAAGTTGCTTGAACCAATTGAGCCATGGCTACAGGAGGTGGAGAGAGAGAGAGAAAAGGAGTGGGGGGAAGGGGTGGAGAAGTAAATGAGCAAATGGTCACTTCTCCTGTGTGCCCTGACTGGTAATTGAACACAGGACATCTACATGCTGGGCCAATGCACTACCACTGAGCCAACCAATCAGGGTCCATTTACATTATTAATTTGGATGGCTAGCCTGTCTCTTCCATGTGGGAATAGAGACGTAATTTCCCAGATAACTATCTTCCATATGGCCAGAATTCTTCAGTCTGTGGGGTCTAACTACATTGGTTTTGACTCTGCAGAGCTTGGAACAATATTTGTATCTGAAGGAAAATTAGAGCATTCTGTAGCTTCACATGGTAGCCAAATTGGAAAACTGGTTCATTCCACGGACATTTCTATGGGCATTTGTGTCGTCCTGTGCAGCCCTTCCTGGTCCAGAGTTATGGAGGTCCTCCAGTGGGAACAGCCATGAGAAGCACTTCTCAGCTTTCCTGATGGAGGAGGTGTACTGAACTGACAACTCCAGCAGGGGGGCTCTGGAATCCATCATCAGTGCGCCACTGAGCAGTTTTCAGCCAGAGATGAGCACGGCAGGGGGGCCAAAGCACATGTTCCTGGGCAACCTCGGACTCTCTGTGGCCGAGCTTCCTCAGACATGCACTGCAGACTTGGTTTTCCTCCCTCTCTGTCTTCCTTCTCTTTCTCCTTCACTTTGGGTTAGCCCAGCTTTGTGGGGTCTTGGTTCTCCTAGCCTGTCCCGGTCCCCACACCATTTTCTCTCATAGGGATCTCCTGTAATGCATTAGTTTGCTAGAGCCACCTTAACAAACTCTACAGACCCAGTGGCTTACAATAGCATTTGATTTTCTCACAATTCTGGTGGTTGGCAGGTGGAGATCAAAGGGTAGGCTGGGAGATGGCCATCTTTTCCCTCTGTCTCCTTGTGGTCTTACCTTGTGTCTGTCTGTGTCCTAATTTCCTCTTCTTTTAAACCATTTTATTGTATTTATTGATTTTAGTGAGAGAGGAAGGGGGAGAGAGAGAGAGAGACAGGAACATCGAGCTGTTGCTGTATGTGTCCTGACGGGGGATCGAACTGGCAACCTTTGAGCTTCAGGTCGATGCTCTAAACCAACCAAGCTATCCGGCCAGGGCTAATTTCCTCTTCTTTTGAGGACAATAGTCCTATTGGATTAGAGCCCTCCCCAGTGACCATATTTTAATTTAGACACTTTTTAATCTATTTAAAACCCTTTAAAGTTATTAAAGACTGTATCTCCAAATGTAGTCACATTCTGAGGTACAGGGAATTAGGACTTCAACGTATGCATTTGGCGGGGGCTTGTAAAATTCAGCTTATAATGCCTAACAATCTCTTTTATGTTTACTCCTGTCTGGGTGTTATTGTCTGGGGGATGTGGGCCAATACACTCAGCCTCCCGAAGAGGTCTCCAGTTAAAATTGCAATGCAGCGAGCTGGCCCAGCCCCTGGGGCACTGGAGCCAGTGGAGTGAGCGCTCTCCTTGCCCAAGAGCTATTTGGGTGAGTTTCCAAACTCTTCCCCTTTAACTCAGACGTTCAGACATTTCACGTGCTTTTGCCATTTATAGTGTAATACATTTTGCTATGGTTTTTGTGATTATATGAGTTGACTAACAACTGTTGTTAATCTTAGCTGTTATCTGATCAAGCATAGTCATTATTTTAGTAGGTTCAAACTGAGAAATTGAAGAAATACCTTCCCTCAACCTACTATTCCATTTAAGACAAGGAATATAAACTCTGGCTGTGTTATCCACTGTTGATTTTATCTTTCCATTTTGACAATAAATTCTTTTTATTATTTAAGCTTTATAGGCAACTTTATGGCTTCTGGATTTTTCATGTTTTTAAAACTAACAGGGCAAGATATGAATATATACTTCTCTAGATAAATAAATAAAAGTAATGTTTTAAAGTTCTCATAAGAGTTTATTCAAAGCTTGTCTTACTTCATTTTACATTAATATGAAATAAAGAGTTCTTTAAAATTTCGAATATCTTCTATATCACGGAAAACATTTTTTTCTTTGCCCAGACTTCAATGCCCTGCTAACAAATTCATATTGTAGATTTTCTAAAAGTTAAGTTTAAAACTCCCTTTTGTCATGTACCTTCTTATTTTGAGCCATTTTTTAACCCCCATTTATTTGTAAATCAAATGTTTGGTAACCTTCTTACATATTATCCTGGGTTTTTCTCTAGTGGTTTCAGAAATGTATGCAAAACCTTGTCCCAAAGCAAGCTTATCAGTTTCCAGGCATCCTTTGCTCTGTTGTTTGGGTGATAAGGGGAAAAAAAAAAGGAGTATAAGATATGGTTCCTGTCACTGTCTCCCTCCATGTTGGAAATTATGAGCAGCAAGTCTGGAAAGCCAACTGAAAGGGGCCAACTTTAGCATGCCACACAGATGCCATTTATAATAAAAGTAATGATACATAAGTATACTGCCATAGTAGTTATTTTACATTTGGTAAATACTCTTAAATGGTAAATATATTTCATGTAAAACTGTACTTGCCATTTTCTTTTACACAGACCATATTTTTAGTTTTTCTTCTCTTTTTTTAAAATTCTTAGGTATGTATTAAGATCATTAGAGTTGTCAGGTTTTTGGTGGTACTAATGTAATTTTAAATACACATGAATGCGCGCGTGCGCACACACACACACACACACACACACACACACACACACACACACCCTGCCAAAATCAAGCATCGATCTAGCTATGGTTTCTTGAGGTCTTGATGCTCTTTAGGGACAGGTACCTTCTGCCTTGGTCTCTGCTTTTACTAGCTCCTCATTCTGCCCCACTGTCCCTCACTTACAGGTTCTGATAGCCCAGCTTTTTTCTTGCTTCTGCCCACCACTGAGGTTGTGAGGTAGCACAACGTTGGGGCCTGAGGCTGGGGCTGGTGGACTCAGCAGAAGATCGTACTTGGAGAAAAAAGAACTGAAGGGGATTGTGAGACGTCAGGTTGTCAGGGGATGCTTCGTGGAAGGTGTGGCACGTGAAAATGGAAGAGGGAAAGGCTCAGGAGGAGAGAGCAGTGTGGAGAAGCCATGTGGTGATAGCTAGGCAGGCGTGGCCATGTAGAGTTGGGAAAATATGGGCACCTTTGGGGCAGCACTTAACTAACCTTTTTAATAAAGCCCTCCAGATAGGATGAAACAATAAAACACTTCGGGATTAAGAAATGTGATGAATTCCCATCACACCACACAGGCAGCTTGCTGATGACCATGCCATTGACCAGTTCCCCATACTCTGCAGACCACTGTACTCTGTAGTTCCCCGTACTCTGCAGATCCCAACAAGGTGCTGGAGGTGGAAGATGGACAGGAGTCTGCCCTCGCCCTTGGATTTGTGGAAGGCCAAGGATATACCCCCATGATGTAGATTGTGAAACCAATTTTGTAATCTGACGCTGCAGCGTCCTGGTCTAAACTTGAGTAGCCACAAGCAGAGCCATAAGTCTTGTCATTTAGGGTTTGGTACCGAGAGGGAAAGGAGGAGCAGGAAGAATAGGGTTAGGAGAGCGGAGCAGCGGTTGGTTAACTGCATGATGGGAGAATGACTTTTCCCCTTAAGTTTATCTGGGGAGCAATGTATCTGTAGCACGCTCAGATTATAAAGTGTCTATTACAGGCTTCTTCCTGTCTTGCTGCCTTTACAATCACATGATCTATCCAGGGATCATAAACTCAAATGCCTATAGAGATGGGGCCAGGTTATATAAATGTATCACATCAGGTCAGGTGTGATACAACAGGGACTAGTCTTGCCACTGGAGAAGTGTACACTCATTTGTGTAGAACAATGAAGTCTTTTCTGTAGGCTGATTTTGGCCACTGAGCTTTACCAGTTTGCAACTTCTGAATTAAAGTGCACAGGAAAAAAATATATACTGCTCACAGAAATTAGGAGATATTTCATCGTTTTATATTCATTTGGAAATATCCCTTAATTTTTGTGAGCAGTATATATTTACAAGTCAGCAATGAAGAGATGTGCCGATTAATTATGCAGTGGTGTGTCTGTGTAGTTTGCCTCCTGTTGCCATTTTCAATTTGATTAACAGAATGAGGAAATAGTAGCTAGGGATGTTTAATCTTGGAGAGTCAGAATTTTCACTCTCTAAAAACTATTCCATTAGACCATGGAAATGAATCTTCCAAGGTTTAAGTTTGTGGTGTGTCTTATGGACAGCATAATTTGTGATGCATAGTTAGTGCTTATGGGGAAATAATTGAATAGATGAAAAGCAGTGTGTTTACACATGATTTTAGCTTTCAGTATTAATGGAGTCTATTCTTTTAAATGTATACATGAAGAATTTATATGGAAGGTTGTTCTGTGGGTCTTCAGTACTAGATCATATGGGTATGTATATGTGTGTATGCACACATATATTTAAACACACATATATTACATATACAATACCATATATACTATAAATATGTACTATATATAGTATTATATATTATAGATCATATTTTAAAACCTAGAAATTGTGTTTTAATGGTTAGGAAAGTGCCTTCTAGCTACAGGTTTGTTGGAGAAATAGACATAGTTATTTCTTTAAAAATTTTTACAGAGACAGAGAGAGAGTCAGAGAGAGGGACCGATAGGGACAGACAGTCTGGAACGGAGAGAGATGAGAAGCATCAGTCACCAGGTTTTCCTTGCGACACCTTAGTTGTTCATTGATTGCTTTCTCATATGTGCCTTGACTGTGGGCCTTCAGTAGACCGAATAACCCCGTGCTCGAGCCAGCGACCTTGGGTCCAAGCTGGCAAGCCTTTGCTCAAACCAGATGAGTCTGTGCTCAAGCTGGCAACCTCGGAGTCTCAAACCTAGGTCCTCCATATCCCAGTCCGATGCTCTATCCACTACCCCACCACCTGGTCAGGCTAGACATAGTTATTTTCATAGTCAATAAAATGCCATCATGACGGGTTTTATAGACAGAAGACCAAAGTTCTCAGGCTTGAATTCTGGTTCTAGCCTTTATGACTTGTACAACCTTGAGCCCACTACTTAATCTCTTTACTCGTAAGGTCCATCATCTATAGAGTGGAGTTTTGTAAGGCTCAAATGAAATGGTGCAAGTAAAATAACCAGGTATGTTCGGAGTTTATAATAGGTGTTCAGTAACTGTTTAGATATTACTATTATTATAATTAATATTGTTAGAGATATAGGTATAAGAATCTGACATAAGGGCCACAGAATATATTTGCTATAAGTCTCAAGGTTGATATAAGGCATAAAATATAGAACTGTGGGAAAAACTGGGGAAAAAACACTTAAGATTTTTAGACCAAAGAAGATATAGCTGAAGAAAGAGAACATTACTGTTCATTCCGATAAAAGCATATATTACTCACTTCTGTTGGTTAAAACAATTAGAAGTTGACATAAAATATTTTTGCAACTTTTTGCATGGGAAAGGCATCATTTAAAAAAAAAAAAAAAGCCCAAAGGCAAGCAACAAGCTAGGAGACAAAAATCAGGACACATCCACCAAACAGAGGCTTCCCATATATAAATATTGTCTATATTCAGTTAAAAAACATCCCTGGCTGAATAGCTCAGTTGCTTAAAACATTGTCCTTATATGCCAAGGTTGTGGGTTTGATCCCCAGTCAGGGCACATACAAGAATCAACCAATGAATGCATAAATGAATGGATCAACAAATTGATGTTTCTCTCTCTCTCTCTCTCTCTCTCTCCCCCCTTCATATCTCTCTCTCTAAAGGCAATAAATAAAAATTTAAGTAAAACATGGCAGATAAAAGCCCAAAACTATGTACATAGTTAATTCACATGTAAAAAATTGCTTAACCTCACTATGGTCAAGAAAATATTATTAAAACATGACACCATATTGGCAAAAATCAAGAAAAGAACATAATATCTAGAGACCTACTGATGAATGATATTTAGAATAAATAGTCTTTGAGAAAAACTCTCCAGGTTGTACAGGAAAAGATCTTTCCCAATTCAGCCTCCAGTAGAAATAATAATAATAATAAATAAAAACGGAAAAGCATAATCAAAAGTTAAAAATAGAAACCTTTTATCCTCCTTGCCTTATAGAAAAACCACAAACTCTTTCTCTAACCCCCAAACCTGGATGCCATCCAGTTTGGGAAAAGTAGAGTTCTGAGAAGGAATGGATGATTTGAAGGCTAACCAGTCTTTCTGATATTTTCTTACATTTCCTACATTCATGCATAGTTAAAGATTTGGGCTCTTTATCTCCACTGGGAATTAAAATTGGTATTGATTTTTTTAAGTACCCCAAACAGAGGCAGTAAATGGACCTTTAGAAAGCACAGAGCTTTAATTTACTTGACAGCACATTGCTAGAAAGATGGGAAGGAGCAGTGCTCTTTGGTGATAGACTGAAGAACTTGGGGGTCCCAAAGAGGGCGTCCTGGGTGCGCAGTGGGCAGAGGTGGACTGCTGCCTTTTCTGAAATGCTGCTGGAGAGCAGCCAACCACTGATGAAGGTGTGTTGCATGTGACAGGGGTGCAGGGCAGCAAGCTTGTGGGCGATACTGACGCACACTTAGGGGGAATGCCAAAGAGGAAAGTGTAAGGTCTGTTGCAGTGGGTCTGTGTGGATTCATTTCCTGGGATGAGCACAGTGGGGTCAGCAGTGCTCACAGAAAGAATAGACTGTGGCTCTAAAAGATCTTAAAGTTGGGAAAGGGCAGGGCAACAATGTGAAAATATGAACAGTAGTTAATTCCTGATGTGGGCTGAATTGTATCCCTCCACTATCCATAGGTTGAAGCCCTTTCAGTGTGATGACATTTGGAGATGAGGCCTTTGGGAGATAGTTAGGATTAGATGAGGTCATGAGGCTGGTGCCCTTGTGATGGGATTAGTGCTCTTTTTTTTTTTTTTTTTTTTTTTTTGTATTTTTCTGAAGCTGGAAACGGGGAGAGACAGTCAGACAGACTCCCCCTCATGCGCCCGACCGGGATCCACCCAGCACGCCCACCAGGGCCAATGCTCTGCCCACCAGGGGGCGATGCTCTGCCCCTCTGGGGCGTCGCTTTGCCGCGACCAGAGCCACACTAGCGCCTGGGGCAGAGGCCAAGGAGCCATCCCCAGTGCCCGGGCCATCTTTGCTCCAATGGAGCCTCGGCTGCGGGAGGGGAAGAGAGAGACAGAGAGGAAGGAGGTGGGGTGGAGAAGCAAATGGGCGCTTCTCCTATGTGCCCTGGCTGGGAATCGAACCTGGGTCCCCCGCACGCCAGGCCGACGCTCTACTGCTGAGCCAACTGGCCAGGGCGGGATTAGTGCTCTTAAAAGAAGAGACACTAGAGAGATTGCTGTGGCTCTTCCTCTCTGTGCCACGTGAGAACACAGCGAGAAGGAGGCCGTCTGCAATCTAGAAAGGGACTTCTCACCAGAAGGCAACCCTGCTGTCACCCAGATCGAGGACTTTCAGCCTCCAGAACTATGAGAAAACAAACGTCTGCTGTTTAGGGCCCCCAGTCTGTAGTGGGTTTTTTCGTTGGTTTTTTTTTTTTTTTTTTTTTTTTTTTTTTTTTTTTTTACAGAGACAGAGAGAGAGTCAGAGGGAGGGATAGATAGGGACAGACAGACAGGAACAGAGTGAGATGAGAAACATCACTCATTAGTTTTTCATTGTGACATCTTAGTTGTTCATTGATTGCTTTCTCATATGTGCCTTGACTATGGGGCTATAGCAGACTGAGTAACCCTTTGCTCGAGCCAGCGACCTTGGGTCCAAGCTGATGAGCTTTTGCTCAAACCAGATGAGCCTGCGCTCATGCTGGTGACCTCGGGGTCTCGAACCTGGGTCCTCCGCATCCCAGTCTGACTCTCTATCCACTGCGCCACCGCCTGGTCAGGCTAGTCTGTAGTATTTTGTCATGGCAAGTTGCAATGACTCATAAAAACCTTATTTAGATGAGGAGATAATAGAAGAAGATCTAGATATTGTTAGTGCTCTAAGCTCAGACGTAGAACTTCCCAAATACTAAAGGAATGTGAAGATTCGGCCCAGGCAGTGTGGGTTTCTGTAGACATTTCTGGAGCTTAGGAGGAGTCTGAAGATGGACAGATACACAGATTTTCAAAAGGGTATAAATGCTTTTGGAAAATCAGAATAAATATTGATGTCAATCAAGATAGTTTGTAATCTAGAAAATAATGTTTTTTTAAAATGAAAATAAGCTAACTATACATATCTATCATACTAATTTAAATATCTTTGAGGATAAGATGATTTAAACAATAAATCATAGGTCTGTTGTAGGTGCATTTTTATTTCACCAGAGCATTTCTTAAAAGCTGCAGATTTTGTAGCAGAGAGAGAGAGAGAGAAAAATAGAGAGAGAGAGGAAGAGCAAGGTTAGACTGTGGGCTGCCTGAGGGCAGCATTAGGTAGATTGGGTGGCTTTGCAGTTGGGTAGGCAGCATTTCAAAAAGAGCCAGTCTAAGCAGAAGCCTCTAGAACACCCCAGGGCTCCAACTTGGCTCAATTCTCTGCAGAGCATTGAACAAAAATTGTAGCTTGAATGAAGACATGAAAAATATGTTTGTCAAATTTGCAGATAGTAACAAATTTAGTATCACAATGTGATAGCAAGGTTTTAAAAACCTCTGGAGACTGGAACAAAAGAATAAAAACAAAAGGAGGATACGTAATGGAGCTAAATATAAGATTCAACATTTATCTTTGAAAAAGGCACTTAAGCCGGGATGGGAGGTGCCGGTCAGACTTGGCAGCAGTTCATATGAAGAAATTCCGAAGCTTGTTGACCACACATTTAATGTGAGGCAACTATGTGGTTTCTTTGCTGAAAAATTAACCCCACACAACGAATGACTGAGTCCTGATGCAAGTTTAAGCTGCATTAACAGAAAAGGCGTGTCAGCTCTGAGGAAGTGACAGTCCTCTGCTCTCCACTGGTAGACCACTTCTTAAAAGTGATATTAATGGTTCAAATAAAAGCAGCCAGGATGGTCAGTGGGTCTGGAAACCATGTGACATAAGAAGAAAAGGAACCAGGGTCACCATTTCTTTCTTGGAACCTTTAAGAAGGATGCCACAGAGGAGGAAAATGCCACAATTCCATTGTTGTATCCAGCAGAAATACAATGAAATGGATACACATTATAGCTAATCAAAAAGAAGATCCTTTTTATTTTGAATCATTAGGACTATTTGGCATGTTATGAGCTTCATTATGATATAGTTAATTCCTTGATTTAGAAAAGCTCAAAATAGGATTCTTTTAACAAATCTGTGTTAAACACTTTGCTAGGTTCTGAGGGTAGACTGAGAGGGTGAAGTTTAAGAAAGGAATAAGCCAAGATGGACAGAGAATAAAGCAACACATGGCATTGGTGTCTTCCCTCACCCTAGACCTGGCCCTGGGGCTTGAGCTCAGAGCCGAAGACCCTGAATTCTGCGCGCTTCTACATTCAAGGTGTTGCTGGACACTGGAACCGCCCTCCTGCAGTGCTTGCTGAGGGGCACCGAGTCAGAATGAGCCCGGCCACTAAACCCACCTTCACTAGTTAACATGAGAAGAAGGCTGGGAGGGAAGGGGACTCAGCCTTTTGGGGAGGGCGTTCTCAGAGCCCGGCTGTTTCTTTCCCTCCCTGTAAGGGAGAGGAGGGAGACACTTTCTCCTCCTTGGAGCCAGGGAGCAGGGCCCTGCGTGAATCAATATTGGGGGTATCACGTGAACAAGGGACTCAGATCTCATTCCCTGGTGGGATCTGCAGGCTTCCTGTGATGCAGCCATGAAGTGTAGAGCAGAGCTTTTGAGAGCATTGTGGGAGCCCAACAGTCAGGCTCCATCCCTGACCCCTCTTTAAAGAGAGTGAGGAGTGGGTGTTTGATGTGTACCACTGAAGATTACGGGAGATGTGTCAAACTTGCAGATAACGACAAATTTAATATCTCAATATGATAACAAGGTTTTAAAAACCTCTGAAGACAGGAACAAAAGGATAAAAACAGAAGGAAGATATGTAATAGAGCTAAATATAAAATTCAACGTTTATCTTTGACAAAGGCACTTCAGCCAGGGTGGGAGGTGCCGGTCTGACTTGGCAGCAGTTCATATGAAGAAAATTAGAGGTTTGTTGACCACATATTTAATGTGAGGCAACAATGTGGCTTTTTTGCTGGAAAATTAACCCCACACAACAAATGACTGAATCCTAATGCAGGTGTAAGCTGCATTAACAGGAAAGAAGCATTACCAGGAGATGTGTCTCATGAGCCTGGAGGTCCACTGGCAGAACCAGGGCAGGGTGTGCCTGGAAGACAGTCCTTAGACCATCCTGGTTACTGGCAGCCCTCAGGGGAAGGGGTACAAGGAAACTCCAGTTGGTATAGTGTGGCTCTGTCTCAGACATCTGGGGAGTAGCCAAGTGTGGGGGCTGGACCAAGTCTTGAGGTTCTTAATTTGGGGAGAAGCAAAGGTGTCATGGCTGCCCCCCGGGAAAGGTGGGGGGGTGCTTCCCTTAGAAAATCCTACTGCTCATCTCAGCAGATCCCTGTGCACAAGTCCTGCCGGGGGTGAGGACGATGGAGATGCAAAGACTCGACTCCGGTTCAGTGACGCAGATCCACTTTATTAAGGAAGTAAACTAGCTTATATACATGGATTCAGCCAATAGGATGTTATACTAGGACAAATGGCCAAAAAAGATCAGGGAGCTGCGTGGTTGGCACTAAGTCACTTCCTTATTGCGGGCGAGCTCTCTTCCTGGGTATGCCCAGGAAGGTCTTGGGGGCTGGAGTATTCTCACAGCATTGCATCAGTCACAGCTGCTAGGAATGCTCTCTGTGCTCCACCCGCATCTTCCCCTTCTCTTTTAATTAAGGCCAATTGGACTTGATGAACGACAGCTTGCTGTTGTTGTAGCTTCTGAATGCTATGCATTATGCAACAGAACCCTAGTAGAACTAAAACAACTACAATACCTATTATACTATATGCTAATAGATTAGCTGGATTAAACAATGAGGTAAGCTTCTGCAATGTTTGACTAGTTAGGAAATAGAACGGGGGTCTTAAACAGGGGATTCCTCCTAGGGATCAGGATATCATTTCCCTCCTACTGTGTTACAGAGACCTTCTAGGTGCCGTTAAACACAGTTCCATTTTGATTGTAAAAAATGGACATAGGTCCATGCATGCCCCCTTTCCACAAAGGTCCCAGCGTCCAAACACAAAACAAATGGCTTGCTGTGGGCTGCGTACTGCATATGTTTGCAAGGCACATTACACAAATTACAAAACATGACAAATCGTACAATTTCAACAATTACAAAGGTACATTTCACCAGTCTCTGAGCACTTTGCCAAAAGCACAAAATGTCCTCGGCCTTCTTTCTAGCCATGGGAAAAGCTTCCCGGGGCAGGAGAAGGGCCTCCAGCAAAGCTGCTCCCCATCCCCATCAGGGTATTTCACATTGTCTAAAATCTATAAGTCCATCCAACAAAGGAGCCAGTGCTCACTCGGGTCATAGTCCAGGAAATCAGTCCAATCACATGGGCCTCAGCTACCCCCCTCATTCCTGCCTTCCTGGCAGGTCTTACACTGTTCCAAAGAGGAGAACGTGGCAATGGCAGTCAGCATTTCCATCTCTGTTCTGGAGAGCATGATGGCATCCAGCCCTGTGTCCCAAAATGTCAGTAAACCCACCAGCGGCTTAGCAGGCACTCCCTGCCGTTCCAGCAGCCACTCAGCGAGGCAAGCCTGGCTTCCAGGATGTCCGTTCATCCTCCTGCTGCAGCTGCCACCGTTTACCTTCTGGAGCCTGCGAATCACAACTCTGGCCTAATTCTCCTCATCCTCCAAAGATGAACTGAAAACACCAGCTCGTGCTTCCAGGCTCAAGCCCCAGGCTGCCGCTGCCTGAGTCTGGGAGTCAGGGGTCACTATAGCACATATAAGCAAGAACAGAACACTAGGGCCTGGGGGCCCGTCAGGGGCAATTTTCTAGGCCTGCCTTGCCAAAGCCTCCACATCCCCCCAGGTGATGGGGCATGCATGTTGGCTGCAAGGTCTTCTTCTGGAGCACTGAGGACCTCTCCCCTTTAGGCATAGTCAGTGCGGAGAAGGCCAGGGCTGTGGCTTTGGACGGGTGAAGACTGAATCACTTAGTGGGTGCCCAAGAAACCCTGTCAAGAGGTTGGGGGTTCCTGGGATCCAAATTGGCTGAAAAACACAAGCATAACCTCTCCCTTGCATTAGAAGAGGTTGTGATCCCTGCCACTGTGCCATGGCTGGGTCCTTCCAGTGTCATTTCAGAGAGAGGGGCAGGGAGAGAGAGAGTGAGAGATACAGAAAAATAGACAAGACAGACAGATAGAAAGAAAACAGACACATGGAAGCGTATAGGCTGGCCCATCGGTCTGCAACAGGAACACGTGTTGGAGAAAATGGTGTCTGAGAGGCTGGGGTGGGGCATTAGCCCCGGAAGGGAATGTGGAAGTAGTGACTTTTACTTTTCCCAGTGGCAGAGCTGATGCCACAGTTAGCAATTCGGTTGGTTTCGTTTCTGCGCACTCAGCCACGATTTTGTCAAACTCGGAGCCTAAACTACTTTCCTCCTCAGTGGAGGGGGGTGAATAGGAATGTAGGGGCTCCCCAGAGAGAGAAGCAGCCTGCATTATCTTTGGCACCAGTGGAGGGTCCCCAGCAGGAGCACTGGTCAGGCAGGCACATATCACTAACAGGGCAGGAATGAGGCCGAGAGGAAAGATTTGTCCTTCATGTACTTCAGCCAAACAGATGCACTGGAAAGCTCAAGCCCAAGTATTGGGGTCTCAAAGATGCACGTCCCGGAGTCAAGGGTTGAAACCTGAGAGGATTTCCCAGTAGGTACAAAGATCCTTTTCACTAAATTTAACTTGCCTACTCTGCAATAGGGCATGCAAGGCCTGAGCCTGCAGGGCTTGGGAGTGAGGGAGAAGGTTTCCCATTGCAGAGGGTCACTCACCCGTCCCTTGGATGCCGGTTAGGTCCCTGTCCCACATTGGGCGCCTGTTGTGGACAAGTCCTGCTAGGGGTGAGGACAATGGAGGCGCAAAGATTTGACTCCGGGGACCAGGTTCAATGATGCAGATCCACTTTATTCAGGAAGTAAACTAGCTTATATACATGGGTTCAGCCAATAGGATGTTATACTAGGACAAATGGCCAAAAGGAGCTGCGTGGTTGGTGCTAAGTCACTTCCTTATAGCAGGCGAGCTCCCTTCCTGATATGCCCAGGAGGGTCCTGGGAGCTGGAGTATTCTTAGAGCATTGCATGAGCCATAGCTGCTAAGAATGCACTCTGCGCTCCACCATAGATCTCTTAGCACCATCATGAATCAGACTGAGACACAGAAAACCTGTTCCCACCCATGGGTGTTTAGGCGCATCTAAAGATTCTCTTAGATGAAGCTGGGAAGGCTGTGCCTGTGTGGGGGAGGGGGTATATGGGAGTTCTATATTTTCTGCCCAATTTTACTGGGAACTTCAAACTGCTGTAAAATCTAATAAAAATGATAGCTTATCTGACATGCAGGCTCCTTCTCTGACTTGTCTAGAATTGATGGGATTTTAATTGTTAAAATAAAGCAGCTCTGGCTATTTCCACTGAAAGCAAGGCTAGATCCTCTATTTTTTTTTTTTTTTTTCAAAATTATAAAGCTTTAGCTAAACTAAGATAATAGAGTTTGCTCCTGGCCAGCTATCTTGCTACTGTTTTTGGACAGGATATTGACTGCCAGTGAGTTGTACATGACTTGCAAGAGAAGAGAGAAATGAATGTTGTAGATACAGGAGAGTGTAAGCCATGTTTGCACATAGGCTGGCCAGAGCTCCTGGCTTGTACTAAACACCTGACACATGGTGGCTCATGTGAAGGAGTGAACAAACCAGCTAGTGAGCTGAAACAAGGGAGCTCCTGATTCCTACACTAGCAGCACATAGTGGCACTAGAAAGTGAACTAAAACATCACACTTGGTGGGGAGGAGGCTAGAGAGAAAACAGAGAGAGAGAGAGAGAGAGGGAGAGAGAGACCTTTCCTCTTCTTTACCTTCCTTTGGGCAGTCTTTCTCCTGCGTGGGGTGGGGGAGATTGAGGTGCTCTGGGAGTCCAGCATCTGAGGGAAGAGGGGTAGGAAGTTTAAGAGTGGAGTTCACTCCATTCTCTACCATAAATCCTAAGGTCTGGTCTGTGGTGGGGAAGAGGGAGAGAGTGGCTTTTTTTTTTTTTTTTTGTATTTTTCTGAAGCTGGAAACTGGGAGAGACAGTCAGACAGACTCTCGCAAGTGCCCGACCGGGATCCACCTGGCACGCCCACCAGGGGCGATGCTCTGCCCCTCCGGGGCGTCGCTCTGCCGCGACCAGAGCCACTCTAGTGCCTGGGGCAGAGGCCAAGAAGCCATCCCCAGCGCCCGGGCCATCTTTGCTCCAATGGAGCCTTGGCTGCGGGAGGGGAAGAGAGAGACAGAGAGGAAGGAGGGGGGGGTGGAGAAGCAAATGGGCGCCTCTCCTATGTGCCCTGGCCTGGAATCGAACCCGGGTCCCCCGCACGCCAGGCCGATGCTCTACCGCTGAGCCAACCGGCCAGGGCCGGGAGAGAGTGGCTTTGATGTGACTTTGAGATGGGTATTTGAAAATGAAGAGGGCCAAATTTCCAATATGAGAGTGAGAATGCTCTCAGCCACCAGCTCTGCAGTTTGGCCGAGATACTGTAAAAAACCTGCTTCCTCTCAAGAAGGGAAATTGCATGATACTTTTCAGGGCAATGTTTCTCTTTAGTCCCATAAGTAGAGATTTCTCTAAAATGGGTTCCATAGAAAAAGACTCATAGGCAGAAGTGAAGGCAATAAAATAGAGTGAGTAACAGAGCGTGATGGAGGGGTGGTGGATCACGGGAGGGAGATGCTCTCTAGGTAAGGGAATGGATGAGGTTGCACTGGACAGGCTGGCTTTGAGCTAAAATCTACCTGAAAGAAAGGAAGACAAGAGAGGTGAGCTCTGTAGGCAAAGACAATGACAGATGCTAAGGTGCTGAGGAGGGACCAGGTTTGGCCAAGGCGAAGAACACAGGAAAGGCCGGTTATATTACATTCAATGAAATGTCAGTCCGAGTATGATAAGTACCATATGATTTCACTTATCTGTGTAACCTAAAGACCAAAATTAATGAACCAACACACTTGAAACAGACCCATAGACACGGAGAGTGGACCGGTGGCTGCCAGAGGGGAGGGAGTCGGGGGGCTGGGTGAAGAGGGGGAAGGGCTTAAAAAGTTCAGATAGCATAGGTAGTTACAGACTGGTCTCAGGGATGTAAAGCATAGCACAGGGACTATGGTTCGTACTATTGCGATAATTAGGGATGGTGCCTGGTGGGCACTGGAAATAGCGGAGGGAACACTACGGAAGGTATGAGATTGTCTAACCAGTAAGCCGTTCACCTGAAACCAAAACAAAATGAAATTGAAAGTAAACTGTAATTGAAGAAAAAGAGACTTGCTATCAGTGACTTTTCAAAATGATGAGCTCAGCAAAGTTTTAAAGAACTCACAGGACAATCTTTATAAAACAAAAGCAAAAAACCCAAAAGGCTGGTGTGACTGAAGACAGGGCGTGAGACAAGGTCGGGGATTGGCTCCCTGAGGGCTGGAGGCCAAAGGACAAAGTTGGATTTGATTCTCGGTGTGCAGACAGATCTTTGGAAGGTTCGGTCAGGGGAGGGCCGTGGTCTGATGTATGCGTTAGATGACTGAGTGACCTGTGGAGAATGGAGAGAATGCAGGCAAGAGTGGAAACAGAGAGGTCAATTTAGCAGCTGTTAGCTCAATTTTCCCGTTAAAATGGAAAAAAAAAATTAAATCTCAATTGTTGTTGTCATCATTAGTGATGAATAAAGAAATGTCTTGGAAAACAGTGGAAACTCCTGCTGGCTAAAACAGAACAGGTCGTTCTTCCTCTCCCTCAGTTTAATAGCCATTGTAAAATAATTGCTATTAAAACGTCAACAGTTACCAAGCTATGAGTATTTATTATGTGCCATGCCCCGTGCTGGACATGTTAATTAATCTTACCTTGTTTAATCCTCGTGAAAATCTGCACCAGAAATGCTGTAGCAGCGGTGGCAGCTGTCAATAACAAATTGACAAGCTATCAACTTAGTCAAGTCAATTGATTGGTTATGCAGTGATTTGAAACCAATTCCATATTTGACTAAATCCCATCTTTTCTAAAAATGACTCTATTTACAGGCTAAGCCTTAGAGAAAAGACTTTCAGATCAAAAAGAACACTTGAAAAATTCTTCCCTCGCTTCAGAGATATTTCGAAGTCACCGGCATTGTCAGGAATACGTCTCTTGAAAAAGGCAGCAGACCCTTTTCTAAAATGCCCTTCGGATCTTACAGTTTTTAATACTCAGAAAATTTTACAACACATGGAAACATCACCTTGGACTCCACTGTTTATGGAGGGCCTCATTTTAATGAGCAAACAGAATCCCACAGATCTGTGCAAATATTAAATGAGGGATGACCATGGATTTAAAATTGGGAATTTTTGTCAACCAAGGAGATTTTTTTTTTGGGGGGGGCGAGTGTCTGTCTCCTTGAATTCAATTTTACAGTTTTTATTTGATGAAATGATCAAAGCCTCTTTCTTCTCAGCCAACATCCCTTTGAAATGTAAAATTAATAGTTTAAAATTTAAAGGAGAAATAATCATGGTTTTAGGTTTCAGAATATCACCCGTTGTGCATATTTGGAGAGAGAAATCCCTCTTTCCAGTTTCCAGGTTTAGAAATTAAACTCCTTCCGTTCTGTGCCGGCAGAAACTATTCTCAGCGTTTATTTGCAGGTACCTTGTGGTTTCACTAACAGAGTGAGGGTGTTTGCCACTCCTTGATAATGAAGGTTTGCAAATACATTTCACCATAATAAGAAACTATAAATAACGGAGGAATAAATAAAGTTCATAAACATTTTAATTTTACTCTAAATTAAAAAAAAAGCCCTGGCCGGTTGGCTCAGCGGTAGAGCGTCGGCCTAGCGTGCGGAGGACCCGGGTTCGATTCCCGGCCAGGGCACATAGGAGAAGCGCCCATTTGCTTCTCCACCCCTCCGCCGCGCTTTCCTCTCTGTCTCTCTCTTCCCCTCCCGCAGCCAAGGCTCCATTGGAGCAAAGATGGCCCAGGCGCTGGGCATGGCTCTGTGGCCTCTGCCTCAGGCGCTAGAGTGGCTCTGGTCGCAATATGGCGACGCCCAGGATGGGCAGAGCATCGCCCCCTGGTGGGCAGAGCGTCGCCCCTGGTGGGCGTGCCGGGTGGATCCCGGTCGGGCGCATGCGGGAGTCTGTCTGACTGTCTCTCCCTGTTTCCAGCTTCAGAAAAATGAAAAAAACAACAACAACAAAAAAAAACCTTCCATGATAAAAGCAGAGAATATCTGTTATGAAGAAAATAGTTTGGAAAGAGAAATATAAAGGAAGAAGTATGTGTTCAGAGAATTAGAAAAGAAATGTGTCCTGTAAGTGGAACTGTATCATTACTCAAAAATGTAGCACATGCTGTAAAAGGCACAAGGATGTTTCTAGAAAGTCAGTTAATATTTTCATACTTAGTATGTTATACTATTATCATGAATTGAGGGCCTACCTTGTGTCAGGCTTTCTGCAAGTCACTTAAAAATGCATTATGGGCCCTGGCCGGTTGGCTCAGCGGTAGAGCATCGGCCTGGCGTGCGGAGGTCCCAAGTTCGATTCCGGCCAGGGCACATAGGAGAAGCGCCCATTTGCTTCTCCACCCCCCCTCCTTCCTCTCTGTCTCTCTCTTCCCCTCCTGCAGCCAAGGCTCCATTGGAGCAAAGATGGCCCAGTCGCTGGGGATGGCTCCTTGGCCTCTGCCCCAGGCGCTAGAGTGGCTCTGGTCACAGCAGAGTGACGCCCCGGAGGGGCAGAGCATCGCCCTCTGGTGGGCAGAGCGTCGCCCCTGGTGGGCGTGCCGGGTGGATCCCGGTCGGGCGCATGCGGGAGTCTGTCTGACTGTCTCTCCCTGTTTCCAACTTCAGAAAAATACAAAAAAAAATGAATTATGATTAGGTAGCACCAGTCCCATTTTATAGATGGAGAGACTGAGGTTTAGAGCAATTAAGTGGGTGAGTTTGGTTTTAAATTCAGATCACTGTACTATATACAATGCCTTTTAGGTATTGTAAAATCTGTGAAAGTTATGTGATTGGTGAAATAAAATATATAGAAAGATATAATATCTTTGCATTAAGATCAATGGACTTTTATTGAGTAGTAAAGAAATTCTCAGTCACTGATGTCTTTCTTTCCTGTTTCACATATTCCTTCCTAGAAGAAATGATCGTGTAAACTGTGGGTTTGATCTACTGTACTTGCCTTTGGCTGAGTCTTATGCTTTCTCAGCTCCCCGGTCCTCAATTGCCTCAGTTTCCCCCCTGCTGAGGGTGAGGGGAACAATCTGTGATGCTTTGGTCTGGATAGTCATTGCAGCCATTTACATTTTTTTTCATCTTTTGATTTTACAGTAGATATTGACATTTATATTAGAAACTTGATTATAGACTTTATTCCATTTTTTAAATGGTTAATGGATTCATTTTTCAAACATCTAGAAAATTTATGTAGGCTATAGTAGAACTATACTGAAAGAACTACTCTTTAAAATTCACATATTTGTCAGGCAGTGACCAAAGCAGCCATAGTAAAATTTATATTATAAAAGGAAACACTGTTAATGCAGAGAAAGGTATGAGGTGCTATGATTCCACTATCATGTTTGGGCTATTAGCCAGCTAGTTCCTAGACCAGGAAGGTAGAACTGGTAAGTACAATTTTAATATTGCTGCCAATTATTAATTGCCTAAAACATGGGACATAGGTTTGGACCACATACTGTTTTATCAGAATTCAACTCAAGTATGCAGCAGGAATAGGAGGAAATAAAAATTACTTTTAAAGACTTCAAAGGCCAGAGAGATAAAAATTGCCTATGTCGTTTATTGTGTTCTGGAGTATTCTTTCTAATCGGATTCTAATCTTATAATGTATTTACCACTGTCAAAATGGATTGAATTTAGTTCAACAAACTTAATAACTAGAATAACTAGAAGTTATTAACTGTGTGGCTGAATTAATCTATTCTCTTAAACAAAAAAAAATTTTTTTGAATAGCTGATGTCCCTGTGTTAAAATATGACAGGCAGCAGATATAGCAGATTTTTCTAGTGTCATTACAGATGGATGTGGCCTTTGTCTAAATAAAGTTTACTCAGGGATATTTACTTTAGGCATAATTTCACAGGCCTAGAAGCTCTACCATTTTGATTCATTGATTGAACTGTTCAAACAACTGGATTGATTCACTTTTTTTTTTTATATTACCCACAGCTATATAGCTGTGACTAAATTGATTAGTAATATGTAATTGACCTGCTGGAAGTTAGTATTACTTGTTGCTACCATTATTAGCAGAAAAGTAAAATGACTAAGGAAAGAAAAATAATTGAACAGTTCAGGTTTAGAAGTTTATACCTGTTTAAAAAAAAATCTCTCTCTGCAGTAATTCTTCGGCTTGAGATCCTAAAAGGAAGCAGGCGTGGGATCCCCAAGCCAAGACTGAGTCTCTCGGTTTTCCTGGGCCTCCGTCTCTCTTCTTGAAATAATAAATGCTGTATTTGCAATACTTGTCTATGTAAGTGCGCGTAAGTGGCTTTCTCCTCTAGCAGCTTTTTGAAAAATGTGAAGATATATTCCTTGTAAGCATTTAGAACCAAAGTTGAGAGGCTAGAGAGTGTTGGCACTCGTACACTACAGAATTGCTTATCTCTTCTTCAGTAATGTACCGTTCAGCACAGAGCACATTCCCTTATGAAGCTCTGTGGAATTGCCCTGTCTTGCACTCTGAAAGAGAGCTTTAATTTCCTTCCTGTATCTACGCTGAATGGTAATTGGACGTTGAAATTCTCGTTTCCTGATTTATGATGATTAGGGCAACAGAGGAATAATACAAATTTGGCCACTCTAACATAAAATAAAATGAAACATCCCCGGATAATTACAAGGCAGTAATGATGGTTCTCCTCTCCCTCCTCAGTCCCTTGGCTTATGAGAGAACCAAGGAGACAACACATTTGTATTCATGAACAAATGAATTGAGATGCTGGAGACTGGCCAAGGAAATGTTAGCATTCATAGTGTCTGCAAAGAAAATTATTAATTTTCAGTATTCATAAATATTACTACTGTTTTATCACTAGGATCCCCCTTATAAGTGTTTTGTTGTCACTGTCCCCTCCTTGTCTGCCAGAATACCCTAAATAGAGAGAAATAATCAGAGAGGTGACTCATCAGGGAGGTGAGGCTGGGTGAGGGGCTGTCCCCTGCTCTCCTAGGGGAAATATCTGCTTTAACTCTGTGCTGGTTCAAGTTCAGAGAGATAGACAGCTGTGAATGTAAGAGTCACATGGTCCCCAACCGTCCAGGGGTCCCCAAACTTTTTACACAGAGGGCTAGTTCACTGTCCCTCAGACCGTTGGAGGGCCGCCACATACAGTGCTCCTCTCACTGACCACCAATGAAAGAGGTGCCCCTTCTAGAAGTGCGGCGGGGGCCGGATAAATGGCCTCGGGGCCTCATGCAGCCCTCGGGCTGTAGTTTGGGGATGCCTGGTACTGAGCGCTGGGCCCAGGTATATTCCCCATCACACGTCTATAGGACAAGGAGTCTTCCGAATTATTTTCTGTGACTTGTGGTTGGTACTTTGTGATTACAGAATACTAACAGCCTTTTGAAAACATAGAAGCAGTCCTTAAAATATTCTTTTTATGTCAGCATGATGTTCCAATAATGGGCACAATTGATTTTACTACCCCTCTGTATGTTAATAATCTTTGTTTCAGAATTTAAGTAAAAACCCTTTCTCCATGTTATACACTTCATTAGGTTGCGATCTATTCCATAAGAACAGATGTTGCTAGCTTTTGTTTCTGCTGTCTGTAATGAAAATTCCCCAAGTGAGGTTCAGTGTAGGAATGGTCAAAGGAGAAAGGAGATAATAATGTTTTCAGAGAGCTCACCATGCTGTAGGCCTTTGTGTCCACTGTGCTGTTTGTAAAGGATTTCCTTTGATTCTTACAAATATAGGTGTTTAGAACACCAAAGACAGACCGGGCAACCTGCTTTGGGTGACACAATTAGCATGTGACAAAGGCAGGATTCAAATCCTGAGGTTCTGGGTTTCGAAGCTACATCCGACTGGACACACTTTCCAGTGAAATTAGTGCTATTGTTGACAACGTGATAGAATGTGACAGGTTCTTGGTCAGGCTGCCCAGAGCTAACTTCAGATACCCTTCAAAGTGGGAGTGTCATAACGAATCAATGTGAATAATTAGAAAAAGGAAAATGTTGGAAACTTAGTTATGCTTTAATAACTAAAAAAGGCACTGGTCTCCTGCCAAATTGACATACAGTTTTGGGATCTGAGACTCTAAGATACTCCTTTAGAAGCTGCCTGTGATAAATAATGCCACCCGCCGCGGCACATGGCAGGGTCTAGTCTTCAGATTACGTTACCTTCTCAGATGGTCTTTGTTGATGTTCAGGAATGGGGCTGGTTATTTTTAAAAAGAAAATGTTATGATGGACAACTAGATGTCTTTAAATATACCAGTTTTTGGGTTTTTTTTTGTGGTTTAAAGCTAAACAGCTTCTGGGGATAACTTTTACCTTTCCAAAGCATTATCCTAAACAAGGGAACACATATTTAATTGTGTAGCTTGGTTTTCCTCTGTATTTGTGACAATAACAGTGTCTATGTTGTAAACAGGGACTGGAAATGATTGTTCCTGGTTGATGTCAATGTCATCTTCACTTTGATCACCTTTCACAGTGATAATGCCTCATCCCACCCCATGACAGCCTTGTATCAATTAGGGGTTATATTTGACTGAAAATAACAAAAACTGGTCTACATTGGCTTAACCAAAGAAGGGTTAGCATTGTTCACATACTTAAAAGGCAGAGAGTCTGGACTTGGTGCAGTGGCTCCAGAATGTCACCAAAATCCCAGGTGCTCTCTGTTTTTTGGTTCTGTCATCCTTCTTCATATGTGGCTTTTATTCTTACTGCTGCCTCCCATTACAAGATGGCTGCTTCGCTCCCAGCCTCACAACCTCATCCCAGGTAAGAAAAAGAGAACCAGGTGTCACAAAGGAGGGAGCTGTACTGCTATCCGGAAACCAAAACTTTCCGTGCAGCATTCTGCCTCTCCTATTGATCAGGAATGCCATGCAGTCAACCCGAGCTGCAAGGCAGACCAGCAAAATGAGTCCTCCAGCAGGGCTCATGGCCACCCTAAGAAAACTTAGGTTTCTGTCTCAGTAAGGCAGCCCTGGTGAAATCGATGTTGGGTAAAGAGTGGGCAGTGTGCACTGCAACACAGCCACAAGCTTGAACTGCTTCCTTATACTTGGCTTTGAGACTAGAATATGAAGAGTGTAGAAGATAACAAGGAGAGGGGGATTCTTGACTGCTACGCACTGTTTTCCTTTCCTGTCCCATAGTGTGGGGATAGCTTTGCTCCCTCTGACTTTGCTGACCACTGTCTTCTCTCTTTCTGTCTCCTCCTGCCCCCACCCCCACCCCTTCTTTCCATTTTTATTACTCATTTGCCAGGTAATGTCATTTTCTCAGGGTAACCTTTTCTAACATTTCAGACACAATTAGGCAGTTACCTTTTATATATGCCCCCAGCGCCTGAACCCTGCCTGCCTTCTTTTTGGATCACTGATTGCAATTATAGTTACTTGAAGGGGGAAGGGCAGTTTTGGTGTTTGCCTGATGGCTTGCTCTCTTCTCCACACTAGACTAGAAACTCCATGAGGGCAGGGGCCACGTTTCTTTGCACCAGGCCATGCCCTCTGCTCCAGTATCTGGCAGAGTGCCCAGCACCGAGTAGATCCTCAATAATATTTTGTTGAATGCATTAAGAATGAATGCATGTGTTTGGAGGCTCTTCTCTACTTCCAGCATCCTTTCCGGCACTCACATGCCTGTTCACCCATTCATTCATGTTGCTTTCTCTGTCCCTGCCTCTCTCTCTGGATGTCCTTTCTCTTCTTCAGATGGGTGTTATCTTCACTCACAACTCCACATTTGCTCCCCCGTTCTCTCGCTTAGGTTCCATTGTGCTATGGCCAGGTGCTTACTAGTTTTGAACTGGAATGCCTCTCTGGTACTCCACACCCAGCAATTTTCAAAGGATGCTCATCGGCTCCCACCTCAGTTTTTTAGTTTCTGAAAGTGATGACACCTTCTTGTTGCTTACGTTTGAAATCTTGGTGCCATTTATGGCATCATTTGTTTATATCATGGTGTTGGCTGTTTTCTTTACCTTTCCAAATAGCTCTAGCTGTTCTCCATTTTTATTGCTGCTGCCCTGGTACACAAGGTGTAGGTTTTTGGGTGCCTGCACATGTCAGGTGGCAAGGTCAAAGGTGACAGCAGTCAACTGAACAAATGCTCTCCCCATCAAGCATGGGGCAGAGCAGGGGCTTTGCCAGTTCACACTGCTGTACACTCATTTAAATGCCATGTTCTGGGCTCATGGCTCATGACACAATCAATTTGATAACCTGGAGTACCCTGCAGTAAAATCTTAGATTAGCTACTTAAATCAGTGTTCCATTTTGTGATGGTAGGTATGCACAACTTTTGAGGTATTAATGAAAAGATCACAAAGTGGTATTAAAAACACGATTAATTATAGTTGTAGTAATAAAGGGTTTTGTAAGACAGATGAGATATCTCCACTCAATCAATTTCATCATGCAGAAATTAGTGAAAATGTATTGAAATTAATAAGTATGAAATTTAGAAAAGTTATTGCAGTTGCTTCACAGATTGTCTCATTAATCAAGATGTGCATTTCTTTTTTACAGAAAAATAGTGAATCCCATGGATCGAGTAGATGGATAAATGAATATGGTAGTGTCTCCATGATACCACATGATTGGTTGAAAAGTGGAAAATTTCAAGAAACTTCTTATTTAGGATTTGCAGCCTAAAACTCATTATTTGTTGGGGGGGAAAAACCCTCATGTTTGAAAACACTAGAACAAACAAAGCTACATTCTAACATAAACTCTTAAAATCATTTTGTGAAAGGCTTAATTTCTACCTGGTTTTAGATTACCCAGAGAGGATGTCAGAAATTCAGTAAACACTTCCCATATTACCTTGTTATTTCCTGTAGAGAAGGTGAGTTTCTTCGGGATCTTTTTCTTTTTCTGTTTGGATTGAGAAAGAGCCATGGTTTATGATATAGTTCATTTCTTAGTTCACTGAATTTGTCAGATTGAAATTCATCTCTGCCATCAGGTTGTTCTTTAGGATATATTCTTTTGATAGATAGATGTGTAGATATATAGGGCACAGAGACAAAGCAGCACAGCTGGTATGAATAACAGGCTTTCATCACTCTCAATTTCCCTGACTTTATACCTTTCCCTGGCTTTGTCATTCAAGAATCCATTTGATTATGGGGATTATATACAGAGAAGTGTGTCATATGTGGGATCCATGAAGAACGTGTTTTCTTTCGACTTCATTTCAGCTAATCCTGGTCCTCTCACTGTCTCTAGCATTGGGATGTGTGAACTAAGGCCGTGTTTAGATTTCTGCTGTGGTCTCACTCCCATTGGAGTAGTGCTCCAAATGGAGAGCAGGGGTCAAGGCTCTAGTTCCCTTTATTGTTGGATGGATTTCATTTATTACGTTTAGAGCTTTTTCTCCTCCGGACATTTTTATGGGTTTTTTTTTTTTTTTTTTTTTTGTCCAGTAGACTAGAGTAAACATAATTCAGGCTTTCATCCATCATCATAATAGAAAGCTACTGTCATAAGGAGGAACATGAGGTTTGAGAACTGGGACAGTGCTAATTCAAAAACTTAAGCTGCTTTGTATGACAAAAAGAGTGAGTGAAAGGCATGCAAGAGGTACCAAAAATATGTGCTTTATATTTTCATGAGGGGAGGGGTTCATCTTCATGGATGTCTCAAAACAAGTGGTTATAATTCAGGCAGTCGATTTAACTAAATCATTCAAATTATTTGTCATTGTTCAGCAATGAAACTGTTTGAGTAAATTCTTCTTTATAGCTGGTTGAGTTGGTGTATTTCTATATCCATCTATACCTTGACATACAGTGTGTCCGTAAAGTCATGGTGCACTTTTGACCAGTCACAGGAAAGCAACAAAAGACGATAGAAATGTGAAATCTGCACCAAATAAAAGGAAAACTCTCCCAGTTTCATACCTATTCAGTGCAGTTTGATGTGGGCTCACGCACAGATTTTTTAGGGCTCCTTAGGTAGCTATCCCGTATAGCCTCTACAGACTCATCACTGACTGATGGCCTACCAGAACAGGGTTTCTCCACCAAACTGCTGGTTTCCTTCAACTGCTTATCCCACTGAGTAATGTTATTTGTATGTGGTGGCGCTTAGTTATAAACGTGCCGATATTCACGGTGCACTTTGGTCACGAATTCAAATTTAGCGAGCCACAGAACACACTGAACTTTCCTCTTTACCGTCCACATCTCGACTGGCATGGCTGTCGGCTGCTCCGCTGTATACATGGTGTTACGTCATCATCTGCGCATGCGCACATGCTGCCACATCATCCTACAGATGATGGGAGGATTTTCCTTTTATTTGGTGCAGATTTCACATTTCTGTCATCTTTTGTTGCTTTTCTATGACCAGTCAAAAGTACACCATGACTTTACGAACACACTGTATTTAAATATAACAAAAAAACAAAATTAGTTATACAAAAAAATACAGTAACTAGAACTGAAGCTAGTAAGGTATTCTGTCTAAATAACTTTCTCTTTCTCTGCCATTTTTATGGAGGTAGAAAAGCCAAGGAGAAGAGTAGATAGCAGCCACCACATGTTTTCAGTGTAATATGGTATTGACCAGAACAATAAGTAGTCCAAATTCAAGTCCCATGTATTGTTTAATGGCCTTTATCTTGAGGTTTGAGGTTAACAGATAAGAAGAAAATGCTTTTGAAATTATAGGGGCCATTTGTATGTTGTTTGCCTCGTACCCACCTTCTTTCTTTGCTCTTCCTATCTGAACCTCTAATTTTCCAAACATCCTGGCTCTAGTCAATCAGCATATGCTGTGACCTAACACTCTGGTCACAGGAAGTGATCTCAGGATGATCAGGTGACCTGATAGGAGGAGACATGGATCAGAGGATCAGAAAGACTACTATTCTTTCTTCCTAGGGACTCTCTCTCTCTCTCTCTTTCCTTCTTTCCCTTCCATGTTGGATGTGCACAAAGTAGTAAGCCACTTTCTTGCTATTGCTTAATGGACTTTTAATCACAAGAAGGCCAGTCAGAGGGTGAAATTGAAACCTTAAGTCATAGAAGGTAAGCTCCTAGCTGATTTAAAGGATAGGTGGTGAAACTATTTAATTGTCTATAATATCTTTTCTGCTTATTTAAGAGGACTTTGATCCAAATTTTGAACGTGATGCTTTTAAAATCAATAATTATAGCATCTGTTATTGAAGTCTTACCATGTGCTAGGTATTACACTGGCTATTTTGTATGCCTTAGTTCATTTAATCTATAAAGCCACATTATGAGTTGAAAACTGTCATTGTCATGTATAGATAGGGAAACTGAGGCATCAGGAGCTTAAGTTACTTGCACAAAGCACACAGGTAGCAAATGGGAGAGTCAGAATTCAGTCCCAAAGACCATGCTTTTAATTTACTAAGCCACCCATAGTCAGTTCTTGAATTTGGGGAAACTTGTTCTGAAGATCAGGAAGTCTTTATCCTGAGTGTCCTAAAAACAGCCCTTTGAGGACAGTTTTGAAGGTGCAGCTTTCGAAACATTAGAGTTAAAGGTCTTGGATATGGTTGTATAATAAATGGGTTGAAAAAAGCAGTAGTGTGTGATAGAAAATAATTTGGCTCTGTGAACACAATTCACTGCTCTATTGTTATGGCCACAGAGCTCTTTTTGCTGTCCAGTCTTCCTAGTATCCCTAGGCATCCCGCCTGTCCATCTTTGACCTTGTCATCATCAATTACCATGTTCTGGGAACCCAGATGTTGCCTTGTTTGATTAGCCTCATTTTTTTCAATGAGGAATAATCCTTTATATTTCTGTGGTGGCTTGTGACTCACCAAGAGCCTTTCATCTGTGATCTCATTGGACCTTTCAACCGTCCTATGAGATGGGCTGTTGTAATAATTTCCCTTATCCCTTAGGTGCTTAGACGTCACTTTGCTTTAAGTTTATTTTCACTTGCAAGTATGTAGCCCTAGAAGTGATTTTTGGTTCTTTCTTATATGTGTTCTTATAGCAGCGAGGCTATAAGATCTGCAAACAGAAGAATTGAATATAAGTTGTATATGCTTGATTTTCCTTCAGCCATGCCTCTAGTTGGTACACAGTGGCTTCTCAGGGAAAAAAGGTGGGAAAAAGATAGCTCATTAAATAAATATCTGGCACAGACTTTCCAGAATTGATTGTTAAATATTCAGGGATTTTGTTAGCTGGCAGTCAAGCTGTGGGTAGTTTGCGATCTCTGCTGGGATTACGTATGCCATGAAAACTGGAAACCCATCTACTCCCCTCCATCCACTCTTACTGCAGAGAGCCAGTTTGCCAGTGCACTCCTGTTTGCAGCCTTTCTTTTGGTCCACAGGCAACTGCTCTTATTTCTCCTCTGTGGACTAGCTAATAGTGTAGCCCAAGTGTCCACGCTGGAGGAAAAAAGTGGATCTGAGCTCACTGTGGCAGTCTGCATGTCTTTGCTCTCCTGCCACTCTGAGTAGGAGATGACAGTTCATGATCCCTGTAGACAGCCAAACTAAAGGAAACTATCAGGGAAGACTTGATTGGGAAGTTCAGAACAGGCATCACCAGAGGTCTGCCTCCTTCCCTGCTTCATCTTGACTCCCTCCACCCATCCTTGATAGAGCTGGCAAACTTGTCCAGCCATGCTTGTACAGATCTCTGAGACTACAACCAGATGCTTAGGGGTACAGTTAAAAGAATTGCTTTTTTTTTTTTTTTTTTTTGTATTTTTCTGAAGTGAGAAGCGGGGAGGCAGAGAGACAGACTCCCTCATGCACCTGACCAGGATTCACCTGGTATGCCCACTAGGGTTTGATGCTCTGCCCATCTGGGCCATTGTTCCATTGCAACTGGAGCCATTTTGGCACCTGAGGTGGAGTCCATGGAGCTATCCTCAGTGGCCAGGCCAACTTTGCTTTAATGGAGCCTTGGCTGCAGGAGGGGAAGAGAGAGATAGAGAGAAAGGAGAGGGGGAGGGGTGGAGAAGCAGATGGGTGCTTCTCCTGTGTGCCCTGGCCGGGAATCGAACTGAGGACTTTCATACACCGGGCCAAGGCTCTACCAGTGAGCCAACTGGCCAGGGCTGTAAAATAATTCTTGATTACAAGTGGTGTAAACCACAAGGCTCTTTATTGTTTACTCCACAAAAGGTGTAGAAATAAGAGGCCCCGCGGTAGTTCACTGCCTTATCAATGGCTTCAGCGTGTGAGTCGTGTTTCCCTTTCTGGCTGCAAGAAGGCTGCGTTAGACCTGAGCAACAGGGAACTGATAGAACACCCAAACACCCAAGAAGATCCTAGATTTGGGATAGCCCTGTTATTCTCTTTCCTGAAGTTGTAACCTTCTTTTAGTTTAATGACAGGGTTTAGGGAATAAGAGGGAAATGGCACATCTTGTGGAATATTAACTGCAGCTTTATGGTAAAAAAAAATAATTTTGAAGTATTCATTTCCATTTACCAAGTAACTCCCAGCAATGCTACATGATGAGGAGTTAATTAAGGAAGCCATCAACCCAAGACCATCACAGAGGCTGTAGTAAGAACCAAAGGAAATACGTTGCAAGAAGAATAAGCAAAAGCTTTCATTATAACATCCGAGGCAGTAAAATGCTATTTAAGTGGAATTGAAGACCCAAATGGCTGCAATTATGGAATATTGCAAATTCTTTCACATTAGAGAAAAAAAAACCCAATATTTTTACTTTTATGGGAAGCAAATTTAGATGAAGCTTCCTAGGAGACAGAATAGCTAAACTGTAGGAATTTATGAGTTCCCCTGCTCTTGGGACTCCTGCGTTTGCCATTGTTAACACAGTGCCTGGCACATGGCGTCAGTGTTGAGTGGGAAGGAAAGGCAGGAAAAGATGCAGATATAGGACTGTGGCTCCATGTGCAGATGGGCCAGGGCAGAAGGAGCCCCGGTGTCAGTTACCAGAAGTGCGATAGACAGTGTTCACATAGAAGTGGGGGGTCCCTCATATGTAGACCTGTGTTTCCCTCGTTTGATGCCGGGGAGCAGGACTGGCCCCCAGAATCTGGTGAGATGACTACAGGGGAGAGAGGAGTGCAGGACTGCATGGCCACACCCTCATTTCTTGTAGGACCAATGTTGGGGGTTCAATCTCTTTGATACCAAATATTACCTCTCCTTCCACACTTTTGGTTGAAATTAAGTGATGAAATGATGAAAGTTGATTCACTCCTTTCTAACGTTTTGTGTTTACTGGCTTTGTTAGCTGTTTTATAATGCTTCTGGGGAAAGGCGGGCAGTCAATACAAATGAGGCTAAATTAGAGAGCAGCCATGCCATTTAGGTAAACTGCATCATCAGCTTAAAAATGCATTGGGGGCCTTGGCTGGATGGCCCAGTGGATAAAGTGTTGTTTCCGCACACCAAGGGTATGGGTCCTATCCCCGCTCAGGGCAAGTACGAGAAGCAGTCGAGTACACAACTAAGTGGAACAATGAGTCGATGCTTCTCTTTCTCTCTGCCTCCCTTCCCCCCATCTCAATCAATGGAAAAAATGTTTAGAATTCATTGAGAAGGCATGCCATGTGAAGAGAAAATACTGTCATACAGAATTTAGGGTATGAAGAAAGTCTTGTGATCTTTCTTTAAGATTTTTATTTTTTTAGAAAACAGTGATGTATGAGTACATATGGTACAAAACTTTTTTTGGAAATCTGTCTTGAGTACATCAGAAATGAAAATCTCCTTTAGGCATTGAACATCAAAATCCATTTTTGTGTTAAAAAACAACCACCTTTCTTTAGAACAAAATAGATTTTGTCTTTTTATGAAGGAAAACTTCTCATGCACTCCAGTCACAGAGTGAGGAGAGAGAGAGTATAAATTCAAGTCGTTTAATAAATATGTTATCACAGCATCGCGACTCTATTCATCCTAAGTGAGATGTACTAATCCAGTAGAAATTGGAAGCACCATAAAGGATAGCAGCTCATTCCAACAATTTTACTTTATATAATTACATCTCAGGTCTTGCTTTGCATATGGGTTTTTATATTAGATGCATATGTTCAAGTGAGGACTGTGACTCTTTTTTTATTTTATGAATAATGTATTTATCGAGTCCTTTCCTTTCTGGGGCAGCAATCACCGCTTTCACAAAGAATATTGTTACAGGTTTAAGGTTGTGCTGTTTTGTATTCCATGAATTTGTTACTGAGTTTTATAGAATCTGACACTCAAAGGAAATACCTCTTAAATACTACCTCTGACTGAATAATACATTGAGTTTTTCATTGTAAAAAAAAGGCAATATGTGAGAAAATGAAAGAGTATCGAAGACAATAAGAAAAGCTCAAGGACAGTATAAGTAATAATGAACTAGATGGTAATCTCTGAGTTCAGGATCCTTACTTAATAATTATTTCTCTCCCTATCTTCTTTCTTTTCCTTGTCCTCCCTACTCCAACTTCCCCCTTCTCCTTTTTAACTTCCTTCTTTTCCTTTTTCTCTTCCTTCAAAGAAATCCTGTATAACTAGTGGCTTTAAATATTGTAGCAACTAAAGCAGTAAGTTTGAATAATGAATGGACAAATAACTGTTTTTGCCCCTCCCCTAATCTGGCTCATTATGTTGGATGTATGAGTGAATCATAAGCATTTGTTGAATGAAGTTTTCGAATTAGGCATTTTTCCCTAATGGGCTCAGTTTTATAACTTTCAAGCTTGTACTATACTGAACAAAAGCTAGGAAAATACTGTAGAGTAATAGTTTTGATGGACCCACTTTATTTTTTTAAAGTTTTATTTAGAAAATTAAATTTAACAGGATGACATTGATCAATAAGAGTACATAGGTTCCAGGTAAACATTTCTATAGCATTAGAACTGTTGACTATGGACCCACTTTAATAAATAAAGAGGAGTCATTGAGAATTAACACAATGGTATGCAGGTAAATAATTTTGGAAGGGATTGGGATTAATTTGTTCACTCAAGTAGATGGTTTGCCTCTTACAGTTTCATACATAATTTTTTAATGTATGGTTTTATATACAGATGTTAAGAAGCAAATAATATACAGTGTGTCGGTAAAGTCATAGTGCACTTTTGACCGGTCACAGGAAAGCAACAAAAGACAATAGAAATGTGAAATCTGCACCAAATAAAAGGAAAACCCTCCCAGTTTCTGTAGGATGATGTGGCAACATGTGCGCATGCGCAGATGATGACGTAACCGTGTATACAGCGGAGCAGCCCATGGCCATGCCAGTCCAGATGTGGTAGGTACGGAGGAAAGTTCAATGTGTTCTGTAGCTCGCTAAATTCGAATCCATGACCAAAATGCAATGTGAATATTGGTGTGTTTATAACGAAGCACCACCACATAGGAATAACATTACTCGGTGGGATAAGCAGTTGAAGGAAACCGGCAGTTTGGTGGAGAAACCCTGTTCTGGTAGGCCATCAGTCAGTGACAAGTCTGTAGAGGCTATACGGGATAGCTACCTAAGGAGCCCTAAAAAATCTGTGCATGAGCCCACATCGAACTGCACTGAATAGGTATGAAACTGGGAGAGTTTTCCTTTAATTTGGTGCAGATTTCACATTTCTATCGTCTTTTGTTGCTTTCCTGTGACTGGTCAAAAGTGCACCATGACTTTACAGACACACTATTATTTGCTTCTTAACATCTAGCCATTTTACTACTTCCATGATTTTTAGACATACTTGCTTACCAGCTGTACAGTTATTACTCAATATTTTCTTTAAGTTGAATCACTTTAAAATCTAAATTTATTTAAACAGAAAACTTTATATTAATGCTCTGAATAGAAAGCCGATGTCCTCTGCTGAAAACAGAAGGCAACTATAAAAATAAATATAATATGATGACAATGACATTATTAAATTTTGGCCAGCTTCTGTTGCCTGGAGAAAGATTGAGCCTGTGATAAATTTTCTTGAAAGGAGAGTTTGTCACACTGTCTGGATAGCTTGATTGGTTAGAACATTGTCCTGAAGTGCAAAGGTTGTGGGTTCGATCCCTGGTCAGGGCACATACAGGAACAGGTTCATGTTTCTCTCTCTCAAATGAATATGCTAAATCTCTCTCTATATAAAGAGAGTTTGTCAAATGTTAGACATACAGACACTGAACTAAGCTTTTGTCTGTGGCCATGTTTTAAGTGTTAAAAAAGGATTTGAAGTAGAATAACTTCTTGCTACACCGAGTCCAACATAAACTTCAACAAGGAAAGAAAAGTCTAGATTTATCACAATTCCAAATAAGGGGCGCTTTAATCTATGAAATTTTAGTGCTCCATCATTTTTGCGATAAAGTAAAAACATTCTCTTTATTGTTAACTTCATTTAAACCATTTGATTTGACACATACAAGATTAAGGACATAATTAGAGTGAGACTTCCTTTTTTCTTTCATGAATTTGTTTCCTGCCCAGTGGGTTACAGAAGCATTGTTTAGGTTTCCTATGAAAGTACCATATGCTAAGTCAGGTGATACTTTCTGTATCATTCATGCTTCATAAGGAGTGTGATCATAAATGAAGCTAGGATAAATGTGTGAGAAAAATTTTATTAAAGCTTTAGCATACTATGGAACTAAATCACAGAGATTAAATCAAAATGATTAAGATTCCAAATTAATGTAGTCATAGGTAATGAGTTAGAGAAGTGTTAGTGTCAGTTTGGTACATTTTAAAATACTTTATTCTTTAGTGATTGCTTTGGGTTGGCTATCTCAACATTGATAAAAATAATTTTAGGTCATATCTGAAATACAATCAGATTTACCCTGTTGATTGAAAGAATTGATTTCTTAACAGGTAAAGTAATAGTCTGTCAATTCAGTCAAACCCCTGGTGGACAGTCACTTTAATCAAAGTTAAATGATTTTGTGCAGAGATGGAAAATGTGTAAGTTCTGCATCATTGGTCTCCCCTGTCACTTCAGGAAAAGCTACATGACTCAAACTCAGCCTGGCAAACTTAAACAAGAAAAAAGACAAATGAAATATACGATTTTGAAATTTCAGATATAGTGGTGACATGTATTATGTAACGCTTTCTAATGAGAGTTTCATAAATGATCTATCCTACTGATGTAGGTAGAAATATATTTGAAAGATTGAAAAGTCAGAGTAGTTGATTTTCAACTGCTTTTTTTTGGAGGGAGTGACAAGTAATAGATAGACTTTTTACTTATGCTACATAGACAACAACCTACAAAAATATGGACAATATTATCACGATCAATTATTGAGGCTTTATAACCACTGTCCTTAGACTTTTTGAATATTGGTTTTATACTACTAATTGATTTGAAAAATAACAAATTTAAATTAAATCAAGCTGAAATGCTATTATAAGACAAAAACAAGGCTTAGGTAAAGGTTTTACTTTTAATAGTTAATCTGAACAAACACCAAGAGATTAAATTCCAACATAAAATGCCAATACTTTTACATAATTTAGAAAACAGCACATACTTTTTACAAACACATTACGGACAACTTGGTACCCAGGTCTTGAAGCATGAGAGAGAATTTTAACAGCACTGTATCTGTAAGCATGAATTGGCTTTAAAATGTAGAAATTTGAAATTTAGGCCTGTTTATCTTCTTTCTTCATGTCCCTCTGGCCAAATGTTTTTAAGGTTTTCTAGAGGGAAGATCATTATTTGAATCAGATGCAAAGTGGACTAGGATGAGGGTTACAGTTAAAATTCTTTCTATCTATCATGTTAATGTTAAAGATTATAGTCAACCCTACCTAGATATTTAAACCTACATGAGGAATTTCCCCTCACCCCCCAAAAAGCAATTTATGCTTTGTATTATGTGCTCAGATACGTCTGCCTGAAAGGTAAAAATGAAGAGGACTGGTGGGGACTGTATCTCTCAGTTCTTTTTTTCTTTTTTGATTTTTTATCTTAATTTGCTTCATTGTCTTTATACTTTCAGATTAAATCCAAAGAAACAATCCTGACAAGCAGTGTGGATGATCTTCAAATACTAGGTGCCTATAACATTTTAAAAAAATTGGTGAGGTGACTCCGTTAGGTATAAATACATGTTTTATGGCAATGTTGGAGCCTGGCAATGAGCTGAATTTTGTTACAGCTGCTGAAACTACTGGAAATGAGGGACTTTAACAGTAGCCTCGTTGTGATGAATTCTACTGGTATATTGGGTGTCTTTGGCATCTGAGTCCTGTAATCTTGTTGGAGTTGCTTAAGTAATAGCTATGTGTGTATGGATTTATGTAAAGGAAATACTTGATAACATAGTTTAAAACGGAGTTTCATTTCAAGTCTTTACAATTGTTGAAATTATATATACATAACATAGCATTATAGAGAGCAGAAAAGCAAATCCTGGAGGGAAGGGGGGAGGGCGTTGGGGGGAGGGAGGCATGGGGGATGTTGAGGGGAACATAGGGGTGGGGGGATATATTGATGTATTCAATGGGACACTTGAATCTATGTAAACATAATAAATTAAAATCAATAAAAAAGAGCCATGAAAAAGCTTTTCCTTACTATGACTATAAGGAAATTATCAGCCCTAGCTGGTGGCTCAGTGAATAGAATGTGGGCCTGGCATATAGACGTCCTGGGTTCGATTCCTGATCTGGGCACACAGGAGATGCAACACCTGCTTCTTTTCCCCTCCCTCTCCTTTTTCTCTCCCTCTTTTCCTCCTGTAGCCAGTGGCTCAGTTGGTTCAAGTGTGACCCCGTCTCTGGCGATAGCTTGGCTGGTTTAAGCATCGGCCTCAGGCAGGGGTTGCCAGGATCTTGAGGCCCACATGGGAGTCTGCCTCACTATATCCTCTCTGTTCACCTAAAAAAGAAAAAAAATTATCTTGGCCTTGAACTTTGTAAGAATGCAAAAAAGTTATTCTCCTTTATTAAGATGTTAATCCTTAACCATATTACCCTATGGTTGTCTGAAATAATTTATTCGCGATAAAACATTGCTAGAAGCCAAAAGTTAATAGTTAAGTTAATGAAAAAAGTTATTAATATAAGTAAAGCAAAGTGATGGAGGAGAATCAAGGATTCTTCCCTAAAGGATAAAATGTTTTCTTATGGTAAGATGAACATTTTTCAAGAAATAGAGCATAAAATGGTACTAGAAACCTTTATATATATTTTTACTACCGTATGAGATAAAACCTCTCATTCAGTCATGAGGGGTCAATGTATTCTCTATTTTTTAAAATATGTGAGTGGTAATCAAACAAAAATGTCAACCCATTCTCATAAGTGAAAACAAATGCTACATCCATCACATAAACCCACAACTCATGTTAATTTCATACACAAATAGCCTGAAATCATCTGTTAGAAAATGGTGGTTCTAAAAGTGTTTTTCTCTGGAAGCCAAGGGAAAGAAGTATTGAAGAACAAAGCTATTATCCGTTTAGTTAACACTTTACAGAAGTTAAGCAATTTGGAGACAGATGTGGCAAGATGAAGGTTGTTAATGACCTTGATTTGAGCAGCTCCTTGGGAATGGTGGAGACAGACAGAGTCTGAGTGGAGTCAATTATGGAGTGAATGAGAGCAAACAGAAACACTGTTTCCCAAAGGAGCAGCTGAGAAATGGGTAGAAGCTGAAGGGGAAATAAGATCAAGGAAGTTTGTTTTGCTTGTTTGCTTTTCAAGGTGAGCAGCTTTTTATAGCATGTTTACACACTGGTGGAAGTGGTCCAGTTTAGAGAGAAAACCTGAGAAGGGAGCAGAAAAGGAGGGAAGGATTCTAGTAGCAAAATTCTGAATAGATGAGAAGGGCTGGAATCCAGTGTACTGTGGAGGGTTGATTTGTAGGGACCAAGGAGAGGTCACCCATCACTTCAGGAGGAAAGACCATCAATGAGTCAGATGCAACTAGGTTAGAAGATTTGATGATGGGACATGTGGACTTTTTGTCTTATTGCTTTTGGTTTTTCAGTAAAAAAGCAGTCAAGCCGTCACCCCAAAGTGAGAGAGGTCAAGGGAAGAAGGTGTACAGAGGGTTTGAGGTGAGAGGGAAATATGTAAAGTAATTTTTTGGAAGAGTAGGAAAACGAATTTACTGTGGGACCATAGAAGGATGGGGGTTGTGATGTCTTTTTTGAGGTTGAGGGTTGTATTTTTATTTTGAGAAAATAAAGAACTTCCTTAAACTTCTTTCTTAAAAGTTTATACTAGATGAAGTAACTCAAGTGAATTTTCTCTCCAGCCACTTTCAGATGCTGGGGTGCTATACAAAGTTGGATTCTAACAGAGTTTGGGTCTTTTAAGGTGAGCACAGTGGAGATGTAGAGAAGAAGAAATATCTGAATTACTAAAAATAGTGCTTATCATAGTGGTGCAGAGATTGGCAGTGAACTGGTTGCTAAAAACTTAAGTGAAACGCAAGTGATTAGAAAGAGATAACCTAATTGTAAGAGATTCATTGCAAATAGAATTGTGTTCTGCAAAGTCACTTATAGCTGCACCTTCATGGAGATGGTGTCTGGTCAAGATAGTTCACAGGCAGCCTCAGGGGGTTTGAAATAATGTCATCATTAGAACCATCAATTAGCTTACAGTTTGATTCTTTATTTCTAGTACTGCTACCATGCAAGCCCACAGATTATCTGAAATAAAGAGAAAGCACGGATGATGTCTTCAGGGAACTGACATTTTACTAGAGATCTGGTAGAAAGATAACTAGATGTAGAAAAGGATCCACAATTGTTTTGTTGAGTAGAGTCTGTTTAAGTGGGAAAGCATCAGGCACACTGAGTTGTTTCTCTGCTCTTGTAGAGCAGAGTGTAAATATTTATGAAATACAGACCTCTTTTCATCAGTAGCACAGTTGGGTCTCTTCAAACATGGAGTTCTCTTCTAGATACTTCGTTAGAGATGAATATCAGGCAACATCACGGACCGTTACAATCTACTTTATCAGGTATAAGAAGATATTCCCAAGAGTTCAACACATACAATTTATGACCAACATAAAGTGAATTATTACTCTCTATTTCTTCCTTTTCTTTTTCCTACTTTTCCTTTTGTAATAAATAGATAACTAGAAAAATGATAAAATAATATTTTGGCAAGTCAATAGTCTCCTTCCTTTTTCCTTTCCCCTTCCTTCCTTCCTTCCTTCCTTCCTTCCTTCCTTCCTTCCTTCCTTCCTTTTTCCTTTTCCCTCCCTCCCTCCCTCCCTTCTTTCCTTCCTTCCTTCCTTCCTTCCTTCCTTCCTTCCTTCCTTCCTTCCTTCCTTCCTTCCTTCTTCTCCTTTCTTTATAGTAATAATAACATACATTTATTATAAATATAAAAGTAATAGAGGAAACTACAAAGAAAAATGTACTCCAATTCCACTTTGTGTATATATGTATAGTTATGATTTGATTATTCTAGAAATCTCTTCATGCTTAGACTTATAGATGAATAGATAGCAAGAATTGAAAACTAAGTTGTTTTCTTCATCTTTGAAGTTGGAGGAAAAGTTAATGCTCTTTCTTTTTTGCTGATGATCATTGCTTATCATTTTTTTCTTGGAATTGCCTATGTCCTTTTAATCTACAGATTTATTTAGTCCCTTAATATTAGAGCATTTACTGTGTTCTCTACCTTTTTTTTTATCTTCTGTATATATGTTACTTTTCTTATGATTATTTCTGTACTTTTTCTCCACATTCACAGTGATTTTTCTCAAATGTTTTGTCTAGTGAATAATTTGTCAACCTTGTCTATTCAGTTCTTTAATGTTACTAATTTCTTGGTGTTCTTTTGACTCACACTTTGTTCCCTTCATTCTGTAATCTTTCTTTTAATCTCATTTTGTTTCTCCATTATCTGGTTCTTGAGATAGCTTAATTAAATGTATATCCATATAATTTTTTATAGAATAAAGCATTCACAGTGACTTTTCTTTAAAATCTTTCCTAAAAGAGCCACTAATATAAAGAAGTGTTCTTATCTGATCGTAATTGTAGTTGTCGATTGGATTCACCTGGTTTGATACTTTTTCTTAATAATGCATGTGGTTCTATAGTTCTTAGGAGGATTTACTAAGAATAAGGAGCTACACGCTGCAAAATAAACTGTTTTAACTGAACTAAATAGTTAATTAATTTAGCATGACAAATCTAAAATAAATTACATACTGATATAACTTGGGTAAGATCATCAAGATGTGACCTGATGTGACCACTGAGCTGGACCTGGGCAACTGGGGGCTCCTCATTTCCTCCTTGTGCTTGGAATGTGCTCTCTGCTTGCCTTCCCTATGTAAGAAGCTGCTCAAGAACACAGCCTTAAGATGGTAATGTGGTGAGACTGTCTGGACTGCGTATATGACTAAACCGAGTTAAGGCCCCCTGTGTATGTAACTGAACCCAGTTAAGTCTGTCCTTAATATAAACTTTTAAGATTCTGGTGGGCAAGTGCGGGAAACTACACATCTTGTGGCTGTCCAAGACAAACCTCATGAGTAAGTTTCCTTGCCTTTTAAACCTGCCACCTATCCATCTGCCATCTCTTCTATCTCTCCCTGCCCTCTGTGTAAGGGGGATGCTTTCAGATAACACCTGGGTAGCTCCTGGGAGTTTGTAAACTAGCAATAACTACATGCTGTTCTGGGATCAACTGTCAATGTCACTCATTAAATTGTTGGTGACATTCTTAAGTTAAGAGCTAAGAAGGCATCTCTCTGGCTGGTTGTGGGCGATCCTTTCTCTGTTATCGACCCAATTTTCTTCTACTTACTGATCTTTGGCATCACATCCTGGCCCATATGGGCTTATGTTGAATCAGTCATGTTTAATACCAAAAGCAGATATAATTGTGGAAGATTGTCCATCTGTCTACCATTGTTCCACGTTCAGACTTTGATATACTGCATTCTCCATCAGTTCAATTTCAGTCGTTTAGCTATCTGTTCTATTTGACACAACACCATTATAAGAACACGGATTGCTCCCCAGTTTGCTATATGCTTTCAACGTACAAGTTGCAAAATTTCTTGGCACACATCATCTTCCCTTTCTTCCACTGTTATGGGGGAGTTTTTATAGATTTTCTTATGTAGGTGGGAAGGCACTACTTCCCCATCTGGATGCCACCTGTAGGAGTTCACACCTATTCTCAGAAGAAGTTTAATCTATGACAGCAAGCTATTTTGTGGGATATTTCTTTAAGCAATCTGTGCTGCCATTCTCTAGGAGTTCAATGTAAAGATTTTTTTTTATGGGTTTTTCCTGGGATGTTGCTGTTTATAGAACCAATGTCACTTGGAATTTAAAGTTTGTTTAATAGAAGCAAGGTCAACAATGAGTTACATGTTGCCCCATGCAGAAATAACCATGGTGTATTTTCATGAGGGACAGTTGGAAGAAAGTAGATAGGAACAGAATTGACTGTGACTATGTATTTGGTTATTCTCCATCCTGTCTGTCAGCTCACTCCAACCTAAATGGAAGACTGGAAAGTGTCTCTGTGAGTCTCTCTGGCAAAGCAAGAAAACAGTGATCCCATCAGTGCCGCATTTGTCCAGCTATGTTTGAAGTCTCTCTGCACTGGAATTACTAGGGAGGAATTAATATGCAGATCTTTGGACCCTAATTCCAGGCCTATCGTAGACCTCTGAAGATTTGGATTAAGAACCTGAAATGTTTTCAGACTATAATATTAGCATTGATATTAGTATTAGAAGTTGCCTGAACTTTATTGAGACATTCAGAAAACTTGCAGAATGAACTCTTACCTGCTCAAAGAAGAACGTAACCTACTATGTTGGTTGTATTTTCCATGTTTTAAAATCATTTCCGGTAGAAAACGAGGGTTGCTGATAGATTTTCTAAGAGACTATCTTGGAGATGGGAGATTGAGAATTAGGGATATCTCCTGGTTATAAAGGCAATGAAAATGACAACAATGCACAGACCTCTTCTTATCACTCACAGATAAAATAGTTCATTAAACTCTATAACCCTGGAGAGAGCTAGCCATGGCAAAGATTGCCTGAGTTCTGTGTCCAGTACCCAATACCGAGAGCGGCTGTCTTCTGTGGGAGGAAGATGCTGCATAGTCTTTCTTTTGTCTCTCAAGCTGTTTACCTGGAATAGGTACACTGGTGGTGGAAAAGAATGTGGGCATTTCCCAGCTGGGCACAAGGGGGAGATTGCCCCTGGGCTGCCAATGACTCTGAATTCTGTTTGTCATCAAACTATTTCTTTTTTGTGACTATTATGAGTAACTCTGCTATGGGTATTCTTGTAAGCATAGGCATATGATTAATTACTCTTGGGATTGTTGGGTTATGACAGAGAAGTGTTTTAACTCTATAAGAATCTGCGAAACTGCTTTACCAAGTAGTGGAAGCATTTTACTTTCCCACCAGCATTGTATGAGACTTCCATTTGCTCTCGGTTTTTACTTTCATTGTTCACCATTCTAATGGATTTGTAATGGTATCTTGATGTAGTTTGAATTTGCATTTTCCTGTTGACTAATATAATTGTGAATATTTGACGTACTTAGTGGCCATTTATATATTTTCTTTTATATAGTATCTGTTCAAATCTTTTGACATTTTTTTTTCTTTTGACATTTTTTAATGGGTTTTTGTCTTGTTATTAGGTTGTTAGTTATTACATTCAGGATGCAAGTCCTTGTATCAACATGCACACACCAATTCATACATATATGAAGTCATATATAAATATGCGCACATTTACATATATATACATTTACATATATATATGTATGTATATATATATATATATATATATATATATATATATATGTAAACCCTTTTGTTCCAGTTCCTCCCAGTTTGTGGCTTAACTTTTCATTTTCTTAATGGAACATCCAGGTCAGATTTTAATTTTGGTGAAGTCCAATTTATCAATTTTGGGCTTTTGCAAATTGTTCTTCTTTTAGGAGACTTACTGATTTAGTTTTTACATTTAAGCTTATGATTTATTTTGAGTTAATTTTATGTATGATGTGAAGACAGGCCACAGGTTATTTAATTATGTGCGTATACAGATCTTCTACATCATTCATTGCAAAGACCCCTCTCCCTATTGAAGTACCTTGGCCCTTTGTCAAAAATTAACTGATCAAATATGAACCTAATTGTGGACACTGTTTTCTCTCATTGATCTATATAGCTACACTTAACACCAGTACTAAATTGTCTTGATTATTATAACATTATAACAAGTCTTCCTATCAGATATGTAACTCTTCCATCTTAGTTCTTTTCAAAATAATTTTGGCTATCCAGAGTAATTTACATTTTCATGTACTTCTACAATTAATTTCTAGATTTCTATGAAAAAAGCATTCTAGGATTTCCTTGTACATCAAAATTTTTATTGTAGTAAAATGTGTATAACATATAGTTTGTCATTTTAACCACTTTCAAGTATACAACTCAGGGTTGTTAATTACATTCACAATATTATGCAGCCATCATCACTAAAATTTTCCATCACCCTAAACAAAAACTATGTACCCATTAACCAGTAACATTCAATACTCACCCTCATGATCTCATCTGAATCTTATTACCACCTGCTGCAGGGTCCTCTCCAAATGCCGTTATATTGGAGTATAGCAGGATGTAATTCTATACACAGCAGATTTCTCATCTAAGTCTACTTTAACTTTTCTCAGTAATATTTTGTTCTAAATGTATTATCTGTGCACACATTTTGTTAAACTGATTTCTTAGTAGTTTATATTTTTTGGTCCTCTTGCAAATGTATTTTTTTGTTGAATTTCCGATTGTAGCTATAAATACAAATGATTTTTTTGTCTATTAATCTTGTATTCTGTAACCTTGTTGAATTAACTTGTTAGTTCTAGTGGCTTTTAAAAAATGAATTCTTAAGATTATCTACATACCCAATCACATTGTCTATGAAGAAAGTCAGTTTTGCTTCTTCCTTTTCTATCTATATGTCTTCTATTTTCTCCCCAACTCTAGCTTTATTGAAGTAGCTGGGACCTCTTATACAATGTCCAAAGAATGTGATATGAGCAGACATCTTTGCCTTGTCCCAGTCTTTGGGAGAGAGAGCATGCAGTCTTTCTCCACTGTGATATTAGCTGTGGGACATCTTATTTACATTATATTTATATCTGATATGATCAGTTTATTGGCTACATAGTCCGTTTTCTCACCCAGACTCTGTAATCATGATTACAATAGCTTCAGGGTTTTTTTTGGTGGGTATTTTTTTTACATTTGGTTTAATTAGCCAAGTTCTTTTTTTTTTAATCTATTGTCTATATCAAGTTATTGCAAAATATTTTATTTTCCAGGTTTCATGGCTAGAAGTAATTTTAAAATTACTAGTATATATGATGCTATTGACTCTTATTGAAGCTCAAAGCAGCTATTGAGCCTCACTGACTAAAATACTATGTATCATGAAACTCAGTTGTCCTTGAAGAAGGGTTCCTAAGAAATCCTTACTGGAATTAGTACCAGGGCCACACTTACAACTAGTTTATTAAAGTATTATAGTTATACACTGTAAAGTAATGAGAATTGCTTAATCAATTGTATTTCCATTTTTACCTTAGTTTTCTAAAAGCTCAAAGCTAAATTCTGTGCACAACCACAGTGATAATTTTTATAGTTGCCACCTCTTTCCCAGTGCTTTCATATGTTTTGATTTATTTTAGTAATCAATCTATTTATGTCTTTTATTGCAGGTCAACTCAAATCCTATTAGGAAGGATTTAGAAGTAGAAATAATTATCTCTTTTTGAATTAATCAAAAGCTATTTCATAAAAGCATCTACTTTTTAAATATTTAATTGGAATAAATACCTACCTTTAAGAGGCTAATGGAAAGAAATTCTTTAGACCTGGGAACACAGTCCTTTGTTGGCCGTGCAAGATAAGCTTCTGAAGAGAAACTATTAGAATAATGATCTTGTTGAAGTGAAGCTGAAATGCTTATGACTAAAATAAAACAAAACAAAACCCAGAGTCCTGCTGTTTTCTTCAGTGATCCAAGAGAAATGGTCGAATGTCCTGAAAATAACCTAATAAATGAAAGAAAAGATTCACAATGCATTGGGTCTCCGAGTGAGGTGGTGAGAGAAAGCCTGGGGGTCTTACAAGCTATTTCTGTCCATTCTTATGCTTGTGGAAATGGTATATTTTTCTATGACAATAATTAGAAAAATATAAAAATATAAATTATAGTAATTATTATTTGATATTTGCACACCACCTAGTATAATTACACATATGAATATATTTGGTGAATTTTAAAGCTAATTGTAGATGTCATGGCCTAGAAGATATTGTTGAGTGAAAATTATTTTATGAAGAATTGAATTCTCTGTCGCCTTAAATATTTAAATTTTTATTTGCAACTGTTTTTGGGGAAAAGAAACAACACTTACTTTAAAAACATATCCCTAAGTATTTATATTTTAGTATTAATGCATACCTTCAATGTTTAATAGTCATACTATGTGACAAGGTTGATGCCAATGACTTTACATGCATTATCTCATATTTCTCACAATAATGCACAGCCATCCTGTGGTAGTAATTGCACTTATGCCCATTTCACACATGAAAAACTGAAGTTTAGAAATGTTTATTAACTTGCCCAAGGTTACTCAATTAGTGAAAGGCAGAACTAGGACTTAAACCACAACTGTCTTCTTAGCCAGTGTCTCAGTTGAAATGCATTTGGCTGTAACAGTAGTTTCCACAAACTAATGTCTTCTTTTTTTTTTCTTACATCAAGCCATCTGAAGGTAAGGGATTGTTTGCACTGGTTTAGCTGCTTAGTAATGCTATTTTATCCTCTATGCCCAACAAGTTGGCTTCTCTCTTTGTTCTTTTATCTCCATGGTTGCAAGAGGCACAGCACAGGTCCAAGCATCACCTATTTAAGGCTGGCTGACCTTTTGCCAGCCAGACTGTGTCACTGGGCTCTCCGGGTGCAGGAGAGGCAGGGAAAATAAGCTGTAGTGTTCTTAACCACTGGCAAAGGTGTCTGGGCCAGGAATGGCTCTTCGGTTGGCCAGACAACAGTGTTGTGACACAATGAATGGTACACAGTGCCACTGCTGTGAGGTTAGCACTAGTGAAATTTAGAAACACATTTTAGAAGGTGATGATTGAGATATAAAGAATAAAGGAGAAGATTTCACTTTTCTTGGTAACTCTGATTCAGTTTTCCAGCAGAGGTCTTTAAGGATGCTGTTCTCTGCTTCCTATCGCCCGTTTTTGCTATCCTCTATTATCTTTCTCAAACACGCCTTTGGAATGGATTCAGCAGTGTGCATGCTGACAGGGTATGAGGGCGGTGAGGAACCTGGACCCTGCTCTCGCTTGCAGTGGAGCTGGGAGACAAGGCAAACACATATTATCATATAAGGGGTACAGGACGGCATGACTGGGAGGGTCAAGTTCATCTAATAGTATAATCAAAATGATAAAAAGGAGATAAGCCTGAATAACCACTTGTTCTTAATAGAATTTGAGCTGGTAACCAAGAAGCAGAGTGATAATTTATTATTTTGTTAACCTCTAACTTAATAGTCAGAATAGCCTAAAAAATTACAAAACAGTAATAAAACAAAACAAGTATTGTGATGAAAAGTTAAGAGAATTAAGGAAGCCTCATTGAAATGAACCAGGTGCTAGTAGTGTTATAGCTTGTCTTGGTGAAATAAGCTAGTTTCAAATTATTTTGCCTTAAGAGCCTCAACATGATCTCTGAATTTAGGAAGGGTGACTATTATGAGGGTAATTACCAAATAGCCATCTTCATGTCTGGTATTTCTGGAATTTTTTATGAATGAGATATAGTTACATGTGTTTGAGAGAGCTTACGTAGTGTCATTCATTCATTCAAATAATCATATATTGATGTGCATTCTCTGCAATAACTACATTGAGCTCTGAAGCTATAGAAGTCATGGTTCTCACCTTCAGGAGCCTGTGGCTAGGAGGGCATTGGTCTTCCAATGTCCATTAAGCTCTCTTATGGACCTATGGCTGGCTCCATTTGAATGTCAGAGCCAATTTGCCTATTTCAGTGAAACGACTAATCAAATTAGGCAAAAATGTAAGAAGAACACTAAGTCTACATGGATAAGCTGATACATACCTTTGTATGTTCCTGGCCTCCAAGATAAAAATATAAAATTATTTAGGTCAACTCAAATCCTGCTTTTCTGCATTGTGTAGGCAAAGGAGCCATTACCTTGCATTGTTAAATTTAACAGAAAAATATCAGTATTACTAGCTCAATTAGAAAACATGGTTTTAGTGACAGAAAAAATGATTACTATAAGTGCACCCAATAATGTACCTAGCATATAGAAGGTACATAATTAACAATTTGATGAGTGAATTTTGCTGAATGAAAGCAAATAAATCACCATTTCTATGTAGAATTCTATTTTCCAAGAGCTAGTAAGACTTTTCTAACAGTTTTATTTTCTACCTATAAAGAAGTCGACATTTTAGAAAAGTTATAGTTTATGTTGGTTAATAAGCCTAGTTTGGTTCAAATTATTGTGCCTTAAGAGATTCTCTAACAATTTTTCTGGAAATGCTTGAAGTGGTACATGAAAGGCTTCTCATAGTGCATCTCAATCCTTTGTTAAACTGTCAAGTTGTTTTTGATGTCCTTTTCACAAAATGACATAACGTCATTTCTCTTGGAGAGCAATGTGCTAGCTGGCAATTGTTTGCTTGCTGAGAGGTTTTGATGGAGGTGGTTTGTTACAGTTGCTTCGTATATAGTCTTGAGTTTTAGATTGAAATGCTCAGGGCAGCTCTGTTGGTACTTTTTCAAACAAGGACTTTCGTGCCTTTAAGTTTAAACACCCCTGCCCCCATTTTGAAAGCCAAGATGGAAGTGGACCATCCATTCACTTGTTTTCTGTGAAGTACCATTTCCTTCAAATCATAAGCCTATTTCCACACACTTGCTAACTTTAAAATTGGAATGGTTATCTACCCCCGTGAGTAAGAGAAGATGTTTATTATTGGTGTCATAACTTGATAAAAACCCAATTTAACTCTTTGGCTGCTGAATGGTTTATAATGACACTTGATCTACACAGGTACAATGTGTTGGAGATGCAACTGTGAGAAGACAGACTCCTGACCCTAAAGAACTTAGTATTTAATGTGCAGGCATCATGGTAGGTGTTGCTGTAAGAAAAGGCACTGACGAGGGGGGGGTACATAGCAGGAGGGCTCCTGAGCCAGTGGGGGGCAGGTCAGGGAGACCTGGGGTGTTTTTGTAAGAACAGCCGCAAGATGCTTTCAGATATCAGTGGAAATTATTTTGTTTTTACATTATAAGCTGTAGCATCTTTATAGTAAATTTAGATTGCAAATTTGGAAATAATTTTGAATATTGAGAGGCAGCCTAGCAGTGTGCTTAAGAGCTCACACTCTGGAGCCAGACTTCTGGGTTCAAATTCTGAATTTACCATTTGCTGGCTCTAGGGACTTGGGTAAGATACTTAACCTCTCGTATGCTGCAGCTTCCCCATTTGTAAAATGGGGATAATGATCCTGCCTAACTCACCAGGCTGCTATGAGGACTAACTGAATTAACATTTATAAAAGGCTTAGAGCTGTGCCTGGCATAGCAAGTGCTATGTTAGTGTTTGTTCGATCAATATTGCCATACAGATACAGAAGCATGTGAACACAATTAAGCATCTGCCACTGACCTGTGATATAATGTGGCTTTCTGTATTTTTCCAAGTCAATGAAGATAATGCTAATGACTTGCAGCTTCTGTAAAATGGCACTGAGAAATGCTGAAAAATGGGTTAAACATTGATTGGTTAGGATCTATTCTCATCTAGAGGAATTATGTATAGTAATGTATATTATATTATGTATATATGTTGGTATATTAATAATTGGAACACATTTCAAGAGATCTAAAACAAGTCTACATAGCTTCTTAGAGTCTAATACATTTATGGTAGTATAAAAAGTAATAGGCCCTGGCTGGTTGGCTCAGCGGTAGAGCATCGGCCTGGCGTGCGGGGGACCGGGGTTCGATTCCCGGCCAGGGCACATAGGAGAAGCGCCCATTTGCTTCTCCACCCCCCCCTCCTTCCTCTCTGTCTCTCTCTTCCCCTCCCGCAGCCAAGGCTCCATTGTAGCAAAGATGGCCTGGGCGCTGGGGATGGCTCCTTGGCCTCTGCCCCAGGTGCTAGAGTGGCTCTGGTCGCGGCAGAGCGACGCCCCGGAGGGGCAGAGCATCGCCCCCTGGTGGGCAGAGCGTCGCCCCTGGTGGGCGTGCCGGGTGGATCCCGGTCGGGCGCATGCAGGAGTCTGTCTGACTGTCTCTCCCCATTTCTAGCTTCAGAAAAATACAAAAAAAAAAAGTAATTATTATGAGAAATAAAATATTAGGTTTTAGTAACTTTAAGTGTCAATAAGTTAGTATAATTGTGTTAAAAATACATGAAAAAGACATGGAGGGAGGTAAAAGAGAGTAGAGGGGTAATAAATGGCGAGGGAAGGAGACTTGGCTTGGGGTGGTGAACACACAATATCATATACAGATGAGGTATTATAGAATTGTACACCTGGAACTTATGTAATTTTATTAGCCAAGTCACCTCAATAAATTCAATTAAATAAAAAAAGACATAACTATATATATTAATTTAACTATAATAATATATGACAGAAAGATAAAAAGAAAACATTACACTTGATTGCTAGACAGATTATGATAATAAATGAGACCGAAATTTTCTTTTGTATATTTAACCCTCGTGAAAAAGGAAAGGTATTTTTGAAAAGGTAAAAAAAAACATTCTAATAAGGAATCTTTCATTAGTTCTGCTGTAGTTGCTAGTCAACTCAAATTGCAGTTTTGCTCTTTGGACATTTAAAATGCATAGAAGATAAATACTTAGTTTGAGATCACAAGCAAGTACAGTATGAGTTTGATATTTTAATTTTTTTTATCATCTTGGCTAGTGGTGAAGTTATTAATCACTACAAGATCCTCTGGTCAAACACTGAGCTGATTTTAGGTTGTGGATGTTGATCCAAAAGTTGCCTATAGAAAGTTATTCTCACTCAAACTGTTGAGCTTAGGACCCTGTGGAAAATGACAGTGTAGGCTTCGTGTGGGTGTTAAGAAAATGGGAAAGGTAGATAAAATTGGCCAAAACATGCTGAAATAGTTTTCTGTACTTTTTAAAACTCCAATTTGTGTCAGTGAACTTAGTAAATTATCTCTAAAAGCTTTTTCTCCTTTTGTGTGTGTGTGTGTGTGTGTGTGTGCGTGTGTGTGTGTATTGTGGGAAAAGCATTTGGTGGAAACTGTGGGAGGAAGATAATTAGAAAAGTTTTAAATAGATAAAATGAGGAGACATATGTAGCTACATAATATGTCATAAGAGCCAAGAGGTACATCAGCCTGAAAAGTCTAAAGTCATTTTCAGAAACCAAACATGCTATAATTCTTACTCCTAAATGAAACCATCACTTTAATAACAGAATTATTCAGTGTTAGCCTTATCTTTCCAAAGCAATAGGTTCATGAAAAAGAAACTTGACTTTATAACTAATAAAGAGCCATGGTGAATTCTTGGGTAGGGTAATGACAGGCTACTTTTTTTTTTTCTTATTCATACAGTATTTATTTGTCTTTCCTCTATTGAACCCCAAGCCAATCACTTTTCCCAGGCTACTTGGGGAAGTAGAGAGAAAGGAACAAACAAGGCAGAGAGACATAGAAGAAAGGACTGTGAGAAGTGGAGACTGCTCTTTCACATAGACAAGAAGATGAGAAAGGCCACCCTCAGGCAAAAGATCCCCCTGGTTTCCAGAGGACAAAGCCCAGAATGGTGTAGGAGCAGAGCTGTTGCTTCCTGGCATGAGGAAGTTCCCAAACACAGTCCCAACTCCAGCCTCAGAGCCAGCCACTTACACTGTAGCATCCCCAGTCCCAGTGAACTTGTCTGCCCTGTCAATGTCCCTTGAAATGGCGCTGGTTTTGAAGCCGCTACTAGGGTAAATGAGGTCAGGGGACATGAGGCTGCCATTCTGTGGAAACACTCACCTGTCAGTGTCTCTGTTGGTCCATTTCAGTACACCCGCCCCTTAGGGTTTCCTGAAGACTTGGTTCACCTCCCTGAAGCTAAACATTTGTTTTCATTGTCTTTTTTTTTTAATTGATCTTATGCTTGAATTAGTTTCAAAAAAACATTGCCAAGGATCTTCTAATCATGGCTTTGACCTCTGGGGAGTGAGTGGTCCGTAGCTTCCAAGCTCAGTCATTCCATCCTTGGAGAACTGTGACACTGGATTACCCTCACAGAATTTACTCTTTTACTTTGAGCCTTCCATTCATTTGTCCTGCTTGTAATTATTGGGATCAAACACCACCACTTCCCTTCTTCTTCCCATGAAAGTTCTCAGGGTATTTGAACATGATCATCAAATCTCCTGATGCCCTCAAAAATGTCAGTAATTTAAGTGGTTGTACACCCCAGATCATTCCGATGTACCCAGTTTGTCCATTCTTCTCCTGCAGTGTGTCAAGGATGGTCTGAGCAGCACAGAGAGAAGTGGGCTTTTGCTTCCTATCATATAGATTTTCTCGTTCCTCTTCTCTCCTCTCTTTTCTCCCCTTCTCTTCACTTTTCTTCCCTTCTTTAATTTTTCTTCCCCTCCCCTCTTTTTCTCTCCACTCCCACTGATTGTACACTCCTATTATTCATTCAATATTCCACTTACTGTTGGCTCATATTCACCTTTCTATAGACTAAAATCTCTAAACTTTAGTTGCACAGATTGCTACTAAGCCATTGACACTGTTCATTCTGTACAAAACAACTGGCCTTTTGGATTGAATCACCTCATTTAAAATTTGTTTCTCTTACCTCTCATCTTACGTTTTCCCCTTGTTTCTAATGTGTCAGCTTCTTTTTAAAAATTTTTTATTAATTTTAATTTATTATGTTAACATGGATTCAAGTGTCCTGCTGAATATAACACCCTCACCTCCCACCCCCGTGTCCCTATTTATACCCCCTTTGCCCCCCTCCCCTAACTCCCTTCCCTCTTCCCTCTGGGATTTGCTGTCCTGTTATCTGTATCTCTGTGTTATGTATATATAATTTCACTAATCCCTTCACCTTCTGTGATCCAATCTCCTCACCCCCCTTCCCTCTGATGGCTGTCCCTCTGGTCCCTGTGACCCCACCTCTGTCTCTATTCTGTTCCTCAGTTCACCATGTTCATTAGATTCCACATCTAAGTGAGATCATATGATATTAGTCTTTCTCTGCTTGGCAAGTCAGCTTCTTTCTCCCAGCCCACAAATTTTATGATGTTCTCTCTATGTTTTCATCAGAATATTAAAGAAAATGTTGAAATAAATGGAACTCGGGAAAGCATCTTTCAATGATGCTGAAAACCTAGGCCCAGCTTGATGTCACTCTATTAATGAGCACCCTCTGGGGATAGCTGGTGAAACAGGTTGTTACTAATTTTCCTTTCTGTTCATGCACTCAGCTTCTGCTGACTCCATTGTGCCCACATAGATGAGTTGAAAGGTCTTCTAAAGGTTTCTCTGAATGTGATGTGTGCTAGGTCTCTACACTTTCTGTAATCCTAGGAATTACACCAAAGAAGAAAAGTGATTTGACTGTTATTCTCTCTGCCTGAAATTGTGTGTCATCCTCTCTTTAGCATATTTCTTCCTAAGCAACACCCTCGCTTCCCTAACAGACACAGAAGACTGAGATAAGAATATTGGAAAAAGCTGAACATAAAGATAATTATTAGAAATAGTAATGACATTTTATGTAAGTGCAAAACAGAATATCAAAATGCTTTGACATATCAAGTGAGAACCACTACTTTCTAATCAGCAGAACACTTGAAATAATTGATGTTCTTGTTAAAACAAATCAGAATCTCCATATGACTGCTAATGCTTGTTTCTTAAGATTTGTCTTTTGTCTTCCAAAGACTGAAAATATTTAAAGCCATCTGATATACCTTAATCATAAAACTTTGGAAGTTTATACACATTTTGGTCAAAATAGATAAGATACTAAAGAATCTCTTAATACAAATGAGTCAGTTGGATTTTATAGTGGTTGATGAAATTGAAGAATTAATTACAAGACCAGTCTTTGCCTTCTTATGTGGAAGATAAGGTTTGCATGCATGGTGCAACTAAACCGGTTAAGACAGATCCTCTATTTTTACAGTAAAACTGAAAATAGTTTCTTTGGAAGATATTGCTTGCTGCTTCTTCCTCACTTAACCTGACAGACACACTCTATGACCAGTGTGACAGGTCTAAGCCATCCTATTCAAGTGACTGAATTTTATGTTAAATTATATTCTACATGTGCAGGCATTTATATTATGTAGATATTTTTGTTGAACCTCATGGTATCTTGTATTTTCATTCTGTAATCAGAAACATAAAAATTTAAGACCATCACAATTTTAAAAAATTATTCAGGAAAATATTGAATAACTATAGAACGGAATGTAATATGAGCCATGACCAAAAGAGATTTCCATGGTACAAAAAAATATTTTTAGAAATATGGGTTTGTTTGATTGATTGATTTTGTGTGTGTGTGTGTGGTTTTAATACATAACAAAATGAGAAAATTATTTATACTCATGTACTTTTTAATTATGGTTACAATGATTTGTCACTATTTGGACTTTTATGGAATACCCCTATACTCACTGACTTACATATCTTATCTTTGTTCATTTGGACTGAATCCTAACTATAAAAACCACTAGCTATTAGTGATCTTGTTCATTAAAAGAGGGACTGGGAAGTCTCAAGAGTGAAACGAGTTAAAATCATAGTTGAAAACTTACCAATAAAATTATGATTGTACTTCCACATTTCATTAGATATTTCCATTTTTAGAATTTTCAGAAGCTGAAGTGAATATTATTTTCTTTTCTTGTTATGATTAATTCACATGCATGGCAACTGCCAGAGGCCATTTATTGAAGTTACTAAAAATTCTGAGTTTCCAAATAGAAATGTCAGGAAATAGCTCCATGTTCTATGTTGCACGGCCGAAAAAGTGCATATCCTAGGGAGAGAGCATTAGCATACAGTTGAGGGAGGTCATATGCTGTTCCTGCCTTCATCCAGGATTCCCAGGGTGAAGGGAAATTGCAATTGCGGTTAGCGTTATAGAACAATCAGATTATATGGAATCAGCTTTTTATGTTCTGCAACACTTTACAAACTACAATTTAAATATCAAGATAGAAAATAAAAGCCTACTATGGCCAAGTCTTTTTTTTTTTTTTTTTCAATTTTTTTTTTTTTAATTTTAATTTTTTATTAATTTTAATGGGGTGACATTGATCAATCAGGGTACATAGGTTCAGAGAAAACATCTCCAGGTTATATTGACATTTGACTATGTTGCATACCCATCACCCAAAGTCAATTTTTTTTTCGCCACCTTCTATCTGGTTTTCTTTTTTTTTTTTTTTTTTTATATATATAAATAAATTTTTATTTTAATGTGGTGACATCAATAAATCAGGGTACATACATTCAAAGAAAACATTTCCAGGTTATCTTGTCATTTAGTTATGTTGCATACCCATCACCCAAAGAGAGATCGTCCTCTGCCACCCTCCATCCAGTTCTCTCTGTACCCCTCCCCCTCCCCTCCCCCTCTCCCTCCTTCCCTCCCCCCCACCCCCCTTAGCCACCACACTCCTGTTCATGCCTCTCAGTCTCGCTTTTATGTCCCACTAATGTATGGAATCCTGTAGTTCCTGTTTTTTTCTGATTCGCTTATTTCACTCCGCACAATGCTACCAAGACTCCACCATTCCGCTATAAGTGATCCAATGTCACCATTTCTCCTAGCTGAATAATATACCATGGTGTATATGTGCCCCATCTTCTTCATCTAGTCCTCTATTTTTTTTATAGTGATTAAAAGCCTTTAAGCAAACTCTTGGCCAATACAGCAAGAATCCATAAATGAGTAGTGTCCTTAACATGTTCCCCAAGTCCAAGTTGGCCCCCTCACCATGCCAAATCCCTGAAAAATGCAACCCAACCATAGTTCAGTCTGTTAGGAGCTGTCACAGGGAGCAGGAGTACAGGAAAGTTCCCCACAGGAAAAGTCCGTATGGCACTGGAATTGTTGTCACCATTCTATACTTTGCAGCTCATGTCCAAGTCCCAATGACCGCTGCTTCTAGCTGGTAATGATTCAGGTAGACTGGAAAAAGCCATTTGCAGCATGCGTGGATATGGAGCTTCTGTTCTCCTCTGCCTGGAGAGTTGAGACCAGGTTGCTTTTCCCTGGAGCTCTGTGACTGTGGCCTGGTAAAGAGAACCTTGGGATACACTAAGCTGGGTGGCAAAGGTAAATTCATAATACAAGTTGGCAAAAGGAGGAAAGAGAGCTCTAAATTAAGAGTAGGTCCCAGCCTGAAATATGAGTGGGGCATTGAGGTAGGAGGGATAAATGAAACACTATATATTAAGCAAAGCAGCAGAAAATAGGACTATCAACACCCACAACAGAGATCTTTGAGGGAAGAATAAAGAACCTGACTATTCAGGCAAAACATAGTTAAGTGGCCCTTGTGCAAATGAGATCAGTTTACCTGCTTCTTGGAAGAAATACCCTAGGCTCGTCCACAGTGTCGTAGATGGGGTCGACGGCCCTGGGCACCTTCAGCCTTCAGTGGCAAACCCCAGCATTCTGGGCAAGGTTAGGTCATAGGTGGCTGGAGCAGGCCTGGAAGAGACTGAACCCTCCCTTAGAGGAGCGAGGGGGAAGCCCACCTTCCAGTGTCCCTGTTTCCTCACAGCAGAGGTGTGTAAGCCTGGCAGGCTTTAGCTCAATGACCTTCCTTTCCACTATTGAAGCAGGACCCAGATGGCATCCTATGAGACCCCTTTGGGGTGCTGGAGCCTTTAAGGGTGTATCCTAAAAGCTGGTAGTTCCCCCTGATCTCTATTGGGCTTTTTCTGCCTCTAGGTATCTTAAAAGCCATTCTCAGAAGATCTCGCTGAGGGGTTTGAGGATCCCCATTCGCCTATATAAATCTTTTCCATATATCTGGAGCGATTTGGAAAAAAGACAGAACAGTGTTATTAGCTAGATCTAATAAAGAAGGTAGATTTGGTGTCTCCTGTTCATCAGCTTTCAAAAGAAATGTAAAATTTTTTTTTTTTTAAGTTAAAAGCATGATATGGTAGACCCGTCGGAGTCATTGGCCTGATGTGCAGGATTCCCGGGTTGGATTCCCGGCCAGAGCACACAGGAGATGCGCCCATCTACCTCTCCACCCCTCCCCCTCTCCCCCCTCCTGGTCCCTCTCCTCCCGCCCACAGCCAAGGCTCCACCGGAGCAAATCCACCCTGGGCACTAAGGATGGCCCCATGGCCTCCGCCCCAGTTGCTAGAATGACTCCGGTTATAACAGAGCAACATCCCAGATGGGCAGAGCATTCCCCCCGGTAGGCATGCCAGGTGGATCCCAGTCAGGCACATGCAGGAGTCTGTCTGCTTGCCTCCCCCCATCCCCATCCTCAGAAATATACAAAAAATAAATAAATAAAAGAAAAAATACAAAAAAAATACAAAAAAAAAAGGGGGGGGGGCATTCCCTTGTGCTAAAGCACCAGGAAGGATGAAGTGAGCTTGAGTATGTCCTATGAAACATGGAGCTCTATGTTTACATATAAGACTTTGAAGAAGGAGGAACTGCTGAAATAGTTTGTCAGCATTTGTCCCTAAGACAGCAGTCTTTATAGTGGGAATACCATACGTAAATATTTGCTGTCTGTCTATAGATTAAGGGGGGAATATGGCCAATGCTGAAAAGCCATGATCTTTGTGCCCCTCCCCTCCCCCAACGCCCTCCCTCTCCTCCTCCCACCGTGTAACCCCAACACTGTTGTTCATGTCTCTGAGTCTCATCTTTATGTCCCACCTATGTGTGGAAACATATAGTTCTTAGTTTTTTCTGATTTACTTCTTTCACTCAGCATAATGTTATCAAGGCCCATCCATGTTGTTGTAAAAGATCCTATGTCATCATTTCTTATGGCTGAGTAGTATTCCATAGTATATATATACCAAAGCTTTTTAATCCACTCATCCTCTGATGGACACTTGGGCTGTTTCCAAATCTTTGCTATTGTGAACAATGCTGCCATAAACATGGGGGTGCATTTCTTCTTTTCAGACAGTGCTATGGTGTTCTTGGGGTATATTCCTAACAGTGGTATAGCTGGGTCAAAAGGCAGTTCGATTTTTAATTTCTTGAGGTATCTCCATACTGTTTTCCACAGTGGCTGCACCAGTCTGCATTCCCACCAGCAGTGCAGGAGGGTTCCCTTTTCTCCACATCCTCGCCAGCACTTATTCTGTGTTGTTTTATTGATGAGCGCCATTCTGACTGGTGTGAGGTGATATCTCATTGTGGTTTTAATTTGCATTTCTCTAATCATTAATGATGTTGAACATTTTTTCATATGCCTATTGGCCATCTGTGTGTCCTCTTTGGAGAAATGTCTATTCATTTCTTTTGCCCATTTTTGGATAGGATTGTTTGTCTTCCTGGTATTAAGTTTTACAAGTTCTTTATAAATTTTGGTTATTAACCCCTTATCAGACGCTGTGTCAAATATATTCTCCCATTGTGTAGTTTGTCTTTTTATTCTGTTCTTATTGTCTTTAGCTGTGCAGAAGCTTTTTAGTTTGATAAAGTCCCATTTGTTTATTCTGTCTTTTATTTCACTTGCCTGTGGAGACAAATCAGCAAATATATTGCTGCGAGAGATGTCAGAGAGCTTACTGCCTATGTTTTCTTCTAAAATGCTTATGGTTTCATGGCTTACATTCAAGTCTTTTATCCATTTTGAGTTTATTTTTGTGAGTGGTGTAAGTTGGTGGTCTAGTTTCATTTTTTTGCAGGTAGCTGTCCAGTTTTCCCAACACCATTTGTTGAAGAGGCTGTCTTTACTCCATTGTATTGTCTTACCTCCTTTGTCAAATATCAGTTGTCCATAGAGCTGTGGGTTTATTTCTGAGTTCTCTGTTCTGTTCCATTGATCTATGTGCCTGTTCTTATGCCAGTACCATGCTGTTTTGAGTACAATGGCCTTATAATATAACTTGATATCTGGAAGTGTGATACCTCCCGCTTTTTTCTTCCTTTTCAGGATTGCTGAGGCTATTCGTGTTCTTTTTTGGTTCCATATAAATTTTTGGAATATGTGTTCTATGTCTTTGAAGTAAGTCATTGGTATTTTCATTGGTATTGCATTGAATTTATAAATTGCTTTGGGTAATATAGACATTTTAATGATGTTTATTCTTCCTAACCAAGAGCATGGTATATGCCTCCACTTATTCGTATCTTCCCTGATTTCTTTTATCAATGTTTTATAATTTTCTGAGTACAAGTCTTTAATCTCCTTGGTTAGATTTATTCCTAGGTACTTTATTTTTTTGGTTGCAATGGTAAAGGGGATTGATTCCCTGATTTCTCTTTCTGACAGTTCATTATTAGTGTATAAAAATGCCTCTGATTTCTGAGTATTGATTTTATATCCTGCCACCTTGCCAAATTCTTTTATCAGGTCTAGTAGTTTTTTGACTGAAACTTTAGGGTTTTCTATATACAATATCATGTCATCTGCAAATAATGATAGTTTTACTTCTTCTTTTCCAATTTGGATGCCTTTTATTTCTTTTTCTTGTCTGATTGCTGTGGCGAGGACTTCCAGAACTATGTTGAATAAGAGTGGTGAAAGGGGGCAACCCTGCCTTGTTCCTGATCTTAAGGGGATTGCTTTTAATTTTTGCCCATTGAGTATTATGTTGGCTGTGGGTTTGTCATAGATGGCCTTTATCATGTTGAGGTATGTTCCCTGTATTCCCACTTTGCTGAGAGTTTTGATCATGAATGGGTGCTGGACTTTATCAAATGCTTTTTCTGCATCTATTGAAATTATCATGTGGTTTTTCTCCTTTCTTTTGTTTATGTGATGAATCACATTGATTGATTTGCGAATATTGTACCAGCCTTGCCTCCCAAGAATAAATCCTACTTGATCATGGTGTATGATTTTTTCCATATATTGCTGGATCCGGTTTGCTAATATTTTATTGAGGATTTTTGCATCTAAGTTCATCAGGGATATTGGCCTATAATTTTCTTTTTTTGTGTTGTCTTTGCCTGGTTTTGGAATCAGAATTATGCTCGCCTCATAAAAGGAGTTTGGAAGTCTTCCTTCCTCTTGAATTTTTTGAAATAGCTTGAGAAGGATAGGAGTTAGTTCTTCTTTGAATATTTGGTAGAATTCACTTGTGAAGCCATCAGGCCCAGGACTTTTCTTTTTTGGGAGTTTTTTGATAGCTGTTTCAATCTCGTTTGTTGTAATTGGTCTGTTTAGGTTTTCTGATTCTTCCAGATTGATTTTTGGAAGATTATATGATTCAAGGAATTTGTCCATTTCATCTAAGTTGTCTAGTTTTTTGGCGTACAGTTCTTCATAGTATTTTCTTACAATATTTTGTATTTCTGTTGTGTCAGTTGTTATTTCTCCACTCTCGTTTCTAATTTTATTTATTTGAGTCCTCTCTCTTTTTTTCTTGGTGAGTCTTGTTAAGGGTTCATCGATCTTGTTTACCTTTTCAAAGAACCAGCTCCTGGTTTCATTGATCCTCTGTATTGTTTCTTTAGCCTCTATGTCACTTATTTCTGCTCTGATCTTTATTATTTCCTTCCTTCTACTAGCTCTGGGCTTTACTTGCTGTTCTTTTTCTAGTTCTTTTAGATGCAGGGTTAAGTTGTTAATTTGAGCTTTTTCTAGCTTCTTGAGGTATGCCTGTAATGCTATAAACTTCCCTCTCAGGACTGCTTTTGCTGTGTCCCATAAATTTTGAGTTGATGTATGCTCATTATCGTTTGTTTCTAGGAATTTTTTAATTTCTTCTTTGATCTCAATGTTAACCCATTCATTGTTTAATAACATGCTATTTAGTTTCCAAGTGTTTGAATGTTTTTCAATTTTTCTATTGTGGTTGATTTCTAGTTTAATGCCATTGTGATCAGAGAAAGTGTTCGATATGATTTCAATCTTCTTAAATTTGTTGAGCCCGCTTTTGTGTCCTAACATGTGGTCTATTCTAGAGAATGTCCCATGAGCGCTTGAAAAGAATGTATATTCTGCTCTTTTAGGGTGAAAGGTTCTGAAGATATCTATTAAATCAAGTTCATCTAATATGTCCTTTAAGTCTGCTGTTTCTTTGTTAATTTTCTTTCTTGAGGACCTATCTAATGATGTTAATGGGGTATTGAAATCTCCTACTATTATAGTATTGCTGTTGATCTCGCCCTTTAAGTCTATCAAAGTCTGCTTTATATATTTAGGTGCTCCTATATTAGGTGCGTAGATATTTATAATGGTTATATCTTCCTTTTGTATTGCTCCCTTTATCATTATGTAGTGACCTTCTTTATCTCTAACTATGGTCTTTGTTCTAAAGTCCATTTTGTCTGATATAAGTATTGCTACCCCAGCTTTTTTTTCATTTCCATTTGCGTGAAATATTTTTTTCCATCCTTTCATCTTCAGTCTGTGTGCATCTTTTGATTTAAGGTGTGTCTCTTGTAGACAGCATATGTATGGGTCCTGTTTTCTTATCCACGCAGCTACCCTATGTCTCTTGATCGGATCATTTAATCCATTAACATTTAAGGTTATTACTGATATGTAATTGTTTATTGCCATTTTTTTTCTTTAAAACTGTTTTTCTCTTTTGCTATATTCTTTTTTTCCTTTGATCTGTTTACAACAGGTCCCTTAGCATTTCTTGCAGCCTTGGTTTGGTTGTAGTGAAATCCTTTAGTTTTTTTTTTGTCTGTAAAGCTTTTTATTTCTCCTTCAATTTTAAATGATAGCCTTGCTGGATAAAGTAGTCTTGGTTGTAGGTTCTTGTTCTGCATTACTTTGAATATTTCTTGCCATTCCCTTCTGGCCTCAAGTGTTTCTGTTGAGAAGTCAGAAGTCATCCTTATGGGGGCTCCTTTGTAGGTGATTGTCTTTTTTTCTCTAGCAGCTTTTAATATTTTCTCTTTATCATTTAGCTTTGGTAATTTAATTATGATGTGTCTTGGTGTTGGTTTCTTTGGATTTCTCCTTAATGGAGTTCTCTGTGCTTCCTGAACATGTGAAATATTTTCCTGCCTTAATTGGGGGAAGTTTTCCGCTATAATATGTTTGAACAAAGTCTCTATCCCTTGTTCTTTCTCTTCTTCTTCAGGAACCCCTGTGATGTGGATGTTATTTCTCTTCATGTTGTCACAGAGCTCTTTTAGAGTTTCCTCAGACTTTTTGAGTCTCTTTTCTTTTTTCTGCTCTGCTTCCATGCCTTTATTTATTGTGTCCTCTAACTCACTGATTCGATTCTCTGCTTCATCCATCCTGCTTTTAATTCCTTCCATTGTATTCTTTATTTCAGATATTGTATTTGTCATTTCTGTCTGATTCTTTTTTATTATTTCAATGTCCTTTTTTATATTTGTTATCTCTTTATTTAGGTTTTCATAATGGCCATCTATGGTGGTTCTAATATCTTTGAGCATCCTAACAATCGTTATTTTAAACTCTGCATCTGGTAATTTGGTTATATCTGATTCACTTAGGTCCTTTTCTGGGTATTTCTCTTGGTTTATTTGTGTTGTATTTCTCTGCCTCCGCATTTTCTCTTCATGAGAGTGGCTGTGATCACGTGCTCGGGTGCACAAGGGTTGGTGGCCTTGGCCTTTGCCCCACCCCCGTGTGTGATGTTATGCTCGGTCCTGAGGGCACTGGCGAGCACCTTTGCTCAGCTGCGGGTCTCCGCCTGTTTCCGAGCTTTCGCCCTGCCTTTGCAGGATGATCCCACTCAAGGAACAGCTGCTAGCTTTGGCTCTACCACCAGGAAAGGCTGCGTGCCCAAGCTCAGCTTCGTATTGGAACTCCGCCTCTTCTGGGCTTTTGGCTCCACCCCCGCGGGAGGAGCCTGCTACCAAGTCAGACTGCAAGCCTGGGTTGCACAGGCGGGGCAGGGATGTGCTCCTCTGCCCTTGCTCCGGGGCTGGTTTCTACCCTTTCTGGGTTTCCCGCCCTTCTCCCGGAGGCTGGATTACAGGCTGCCAGCAGTTGAGCTTGACTGCTTTTGCACGCTCCCTTCTCCCTAGCCGGGCAAGATTGAGCTCACACCTGAGCCCACTGGTGGCCAGCCGGCTTCCGCCCCTGCCAGCAGAACCGCGCTTTTGTCTCCCGCTGCCGCCCGCTCTCCGGTGCGCCCTCAGCCACGTGGGTGGGGTTGTTGCAGCTCGGACCCTAAGACTCACTACTGTAGACCCGAAAGCTCCCTCCTTCTATGCGACTCTGCTCTGAATGCTGCGGGGGAGCTTGTTTGGCTGCTCTCCTGCTTCCCTTTGCTGGTATTGCTGTTTCCGGGGGAAATATTCACTTCAGCTTTGGGGAGTGACTCGTCCCAGGGGTTAGAGTGGCTATCTCCCAAAAATGTTTTGGGATTGCACTCCCTATGCCTCCTAGATTGCACTCTCTTCCTGTTACTGTGGTTCTCTCCCCTCTCCCTCCGTCTCCAGGAGCCCCGGGTGAGTGTTTGTGAGAGAGATGTTCTGCATGGTCCCTTTAAGAAGGATCCTGGGTCTGAGAAATCAGACTCTCTCACAAACAGTATCCTGACTTGTTTCCAGCTAAATACTGTCCTTACGCTTCTTCTGGGCTCTGGGGCTGCAGGCTGGGGCTTTGTTCCTGGGGCTCAGGGCCCTTTCCCCTCTGCTAAACTCACTTCCCGCCACGCGAGTCTCTCCCTGCTGCCGTTCGCTCCGAGAAGCTGGGCAGCCCTCTCCGCGTTTCCGCTTTTCCTACCAGTCTCTGGGTGGCTTCTTCAGCGTTCCTGGGTTGAAGAGTCCTTTTAGTTTAGTCCAAAGTTGGTTTTTCTAGTTGATAGTTCATAAAATTAGTTTGTAATCCACATTGGTTCTGGGAGGTAGATGCTGGTACGTTCGCCTACTCCAGCGCCATCTTGTCTCTATCTCTCAAATCCGGCCAAGTCTTGGTAATGAGTGTGACTTCTATCATTCTCCCTTCTCCCCCAAAAGTAAATCATGTTTTGCTTCCCTTAAAAAGTGTCCCCTAGAACTCCTCCAATCTCAGAATTAGAAGTAATGTTAAGTACAAAAAACTCTCTTGGTCTGACACCTACCTGCTGACTGTACCGCAGTTTCCTGTGATCTGATGGGCTCTGCTCACAGACTGATTTGTTCCCGTCGTGTATGTAACTGCATTCAGTGGGAAAGGCCTCTTCCAAGTTTAGAGGGTGAATGTGATAAAAATCTAGTGGAATATATTATATATCTTTTTGTTTTATTAAGAGCCTATGGAATTATATGGTGTTGTGATATTGAGCTGCGTTATAGTCCTAAGAATGGGGTTTCCAACCTGTGGGCTCTCCCAACCTCAAAGCATCTGCACTTTGAATCCCCCTTGCAGCTATCACACTGACTAGGTTAGTGTTTTTCAGCAAGAATCATACATCACAAAAATCTGGGGAGCAAGCCCAGATTCACGTTTGTACCTACCATATTTTACCAGTTCCAAGATGCACATTTCCTCACATTTTCTCCTTTCCGAAATCTGAATATATTTTCCATTAGTTTAATCATAGTATAATTGCAGAATTTTCTTTCTCACTGGCACATAAAATAATGGTGCATCTTATAATTAGTGGCATCTTAGCATCAATGAAATATGGACTATGTCGGAAGCTCTGAGGGGAAAGATGGCACTTTGTATAAATTTCGCAAAAACTCTGCAGGTGAGTTTGGTGCACACTGCTGGCAGTTGGCATAGTTGTCCAATTAACAATGATAATAACCTGATTACTGCTATGCATTGACTTTTCCCTTGCCAGGAACTGGGCTCAGCAACCTTCCATATTTTTAGCTTAGTTCAGGCTTGCAATAAATCTATCGGGTAGATATTATTATCTCCACAATGTAGATTAAGAAGTTGAGGCTTAGAGAGATGCAGGACACCTAGATGGTTAGGGGAAGAACCAGGATGAAGCCAGGTGGGTTTGCCTCCAAAGCTCTCATCATGATGTTATATAGCAGTGGGTCTCAATGTGTGCTCTGCAAACCAGCCGCATCAACATTCCCTAGGGACATATTAGAGATGCAAGTTTTAGGGCCCACCCCAGATCTAAGAAATAAAAACTCTGAGAGCAGGGCTCAGTAATGTGTTTTTAAAAAGCACTCTATATTATTTTGACGTATCCTAAAGTTGGAGAGCCACTGTTATATAGCATAGAAGTCTCCTACAATAGAAATAGGAGGCACTACTAATAAAGTTAGGACCTAATAAAATTTTTTGGATAGCTGGCTGGCTCATATTGTACTCCTAAAATAATACAGGGTTGAATAAGCTTTTAGTTGCTTAATAACAAATAAAATTGCATTTGCTCAAATGCGCTTTAATTGTAGTTCCCAGTAGGCATAACTATAGTAACAAAATATACTAGGCTCTGATGTTTTTTTGCATAATGAGCATAGCATTTAATACAAATGGATTACAACTCCCCACATAAAATGGTGAAGCTCTAAAAGTAGAAGAAGCCTTTATTTGCTCTGATATCCTCTTGTCCTCAATCTTAATCTAATCCTATTAATTCCTTTCTTCAAAAATAAAGAATACAGTATCTTTGTCCCTGAAGAGTAAAGGATGAACTGACATCTTCCCTTCTTGTGTTATTTTGGGTTAATAGATGGGTGAAATCTACCATGTGTAATGCAGATAGAAATAAACCGTTTCTGAACAAAAGCTGATTAAAGAATTTAGCTCGGGAAAAAACCCAGAAAGAACTTGCTTGTTTAGTGAAAAAACAAATTGATTGACATTAAGGAATTAAACATCCCAATAGGGTAAATAAATTTAATTCCAAGAAGAAAAGGCAGTTTAAAAAATAATATACTGACGCGACAAAGTGCAAAGATGCCTGGTGACTCTGATTATGTCTACACAACATCAGTACAACGACTTGAAAAGCACGACATTCAAATAGTAATTTTTTTTGCTCTGCATGAGGCAAAATAAGCAATTTGACTTCTCTTTTACCACTAAATTGACTGGTTCTTTGAATGCATTATTTGACCCACAGTACTGTATTATCTGTGGCATTTCCCAGATGACTGACTTAAGTAGATGCATTATTGTTTATTTTTTTTAATAAACATGTACGGGGATGAAGACAGTGATAACTGGGAAACAGGGAAGCATAGCATTTGGAACATGGAGTGGCAATTTGAGAACCATGAGTGGTCCTAAGCCCGGAAGACCTAGTATTTGGCTACAATGACCTGCAGGCCCTTTCTTTACCTCTGTGGGCTTGTATACTCTTATGAATAGGGTGAAAAGGTGTAGGGCCTTGTTTCAAATCATGAAATGCTCCCTTTTTGATATAAGTTTCTAACTTTTCTCTGATTTGTTACTCGAATCTCAAAAGGGGCCCTGATTTATATCTAAGAGCTCTATTCTTCTGGATCTTTCTGTCTTAAGTGAAATCTTTGTACTTCTCTCCTATATATCCTGATTCTGTGGCTGCCTGTGCCCCTGCCCAGCTTGGACTTCAGTGTTGGGAGCCCAGACCACTTGTTTCAGACTAGAAAGTTGCCAAAAACATACTGCTGGGACAACATTTTGGAAATCAGCCTTCTTTATAGACTTATTAGGGAGGGGGAGCTAGTTAAGTAGACTTATTTGTTTGTTTGTTGGGCATCACTATAGATATAATATAATCGTTGGTATGGGTTTTAAAGCTTGAGTTTTGCATGGCAGAATAGCAGTCAGCCAATGTAAGCAACTTGTCATTCTAATAATGAGGGTGTAGAGGAAGACCCACAGTGGTAAATGGGTTTGAAAGTCATTGCAACTAAAATTTAATAGAGTTGGGGGAGTAGATGATGACTGACACAAATGCTTCATTGACCATGGTTTAATGCCTTCTATATTCTTTATTCTTTTTATTTCTAGAGCCTTTGCTATCTCCTGAGTTTTCTAATGGGTAAATATTATACAACAGCATTATACGATGGCAAAAACATAATGGATATCAAAAGTAGTAGTTTCTCCAAAACCAATATATGTCTATAAGACATTTTTATAAACTAAAGCCATAAAACACGTTTACATCTGCATATGGACCCTGTGCATTTATAGGCACACATTTAACTATGCATGAATATTTATATATTCACATACATGAATTGAGATTTATTATGAATGCTGAATATGGAACTGTAAAGTCATGGAAGCTTAAGACAGTTTCCTGAAGAACTCCATTTACTTGTTATTTATTAGTTTAGACTTAACCATAGTATATTTTTAATTTATTCATTTTAGAGAGGAGAGGGAGAGACAGAGAGAGACAGAGAGAGAGGAGAGACAGAGAGAGAGAAGGGGGGAGCAGCTGGAAGCACTAACTCCCATATGTGCCTTGACCAGGCAAGCCCAGGGTTTCGAACCGGTGACCCCAGCATTTCCAGGTCGATGCTTTATCCACTGCACCACCACAGGTCAGGCAACCATAGTATATTAATAGTACTCTTCTCTTTGAAGAGATGACTAGTATTTCAAAGCTTATTAGGACTGTACAGTATATGAATTTTGGATCTATTTAAGACTTGCTGATTAGATTATAGCAATAGCATATGAATGACTGCAAGTGTGTAAACATGAAGGCTGCTTTCTGTTTCATGTGATTGAACATTTTAAGATGATTTCAGCCATTTTTAGGGACACACTTATTTTGGGGAAGCAAACGGGGGAGATAATTTTCTAAGATGACAAAAATGAAACAGTAAGGCCTATGTAATGCTCCTGATACTGCTGTATTATTTTTCTGGGGAGGGTAGATTTAAGAGGTTGGCAGATAACCTCAGTTTGTGGAGTTCCTATTCTGGTACAGGTTACCGTTAGCCATTGAATTTGCAGAATTGTCTGGATTACTCTTTGATGTGTGTGAAACCCATTTCACTGATGGTCCCAATGGAAGATGTGCTGATGGCCCAGGCATTCTGTGTCCAGGGTGAATGACTCCAATAGCAGATGTAGTGTGGGGGGAGTCTCACGGAGTGGAGCTTTACTCTATAAGTCCCCAGGGAGAGCAGGGTGGTAGAGTTGGGCACTAGGAGTGACAGTAAAACATTACAGTGCAAATTCAGTGTCCCAGTCTGTGAGCAGAGGGTGTTTTATCCTTCTCCCCAACCCTTGCCCCTGCCGACCTCTTGACTCTCATCCTTCAGCATAGGTCAGAGCCACACTGGTCTTCCAAAGGCAATTTGATTTGTTGTTGACTTATTTCTTCTGAAGCTCTAGCAGGAGTCCCCAAACCTTTTACACAGGGGGTCATTTCACTGTCCTTCAGACCGTTAGAGGGCCGCCACATACAGTGCTCCTCTCACTGACCACCAATGAAAGAGGTGCCCCTTCCGGAAGTGTGTGGGGGGGTGGATAAATGGCCTCAGGGTGCCACGTGCGGCCCGCAGGCAGTAGTTTGGGAACGCCTGCTAGGGGAAGAGGCTTGGACAGCACATTGGTATTTCCAGTGGCCTCAATTATCCTTGTTTTACTTAGGAAGACATGTTTAGTACATCACACAGTTTTTGGCTGGGTCATCTACCACTACACCAGTAGCTCTAATTATTCTGCTATTAGAACAAAACATGTTTACTCCCTAAACCTTCAGTCTAGAAATCATGATCTATATGTCTATTTCTTTCAAGCAGTGGTGATCATATTATTTTGTGGAAAGTTTCCAGGGCATAAGCTCACTCCTTCTCCTGTTTCCCTTTCCTTTTAGGGTGAAATAATCACAAACAATTTTAAGAAATCTCTGTATACCTTTACTTAGCACAAAAACCTTTTCATTTGTTCTTGTGGGAACGAACATATGTTGGCTCTTGATTTGGTTCCATGGAGAGCTAGTTTCTCTGTTTTAATGTAACTTGAATAATATTTTTGTACTTACGAGGTTTCACTCTTTGCACTGGAGACTTGAGATAGGAAGATGAAAAAAACATGAAACTCACAATCTTGTAAGAAGAAATTCACAGTCTTGTGCTTATTTGTTTATAGTAGTAAGTATATATTATATAATAAGAAACTTGTCCACACTGTACCAGGCGAGGAGTCATGAGGGATAATCATGGAGTGCTTCATAAAGGAGGAAGATTCTAAGCTCATTGTTTTTTGTTGTTGTTTTTGTTTGTTTGTTTGGTTAGGTTTTTTTAGAGAGAGAGAGGAACAATGATTTGTTAATCCACTTACTTATGCATTCATTGGTTGATTCTTGTATGTGCCCTGACTGGAGGTTGAACCAACAATTTTGGCATATTGAAACGACACTCTAACCAACTGTGCTACCTGACAATGGCCTGAGCTCATTTTTGAACAAATGAAGGAATTAAGTATATTAGATTAAAAAAACCCTAAAATACTTTAGGGAGGGCTCAGGAGGCATATTCTTATTTTATAACCACAGTAAGATATATGGCAGAAAAACTTCCTCAAAAATGTATCATACTAAGAAGTATATTTGATGGTGGAAGAACAGATTTAAAAGAATTTGTGCTTATCTCACAAAAAAATGTAAACTTGAGATTAAGTCTGAATTTCTATGCTTTTAAAAAATATGATTGAATAACTGATGATGTTTTAATAACAAATATGATTGAATAACTTTGATAATGTTTTAATAAACTTACTGAGATTAAAAGAGCTGCATTTGTGAATATCACTTATTTTTTTTAAAATTTAGATAATGTAGTAAGAATTTAAAATTATCTGTTAGAATCTTCTTTTCCTTAGCAAACCTTTTTTTTTTTTCTCCCCATATATGAAGCAAAAGCAAAGCCTGGACCAATGTCTATCAGAAAATTTAAAATCTGAATTAGTTAGGTTTGATTACTGAGGTTTGTATGGTATCAACCTAAATGCCTTTTGCTTTAGGTCACTGAAAACCTTCTAATCAACTCATTCAAAATATACTCTCCCTTCCTGATCTGACAGCAATAATAATCTCTACAGACCCATGCCCAAGTACTGGTTCTTTATCAGGCTTCATTGCTCTTTCCCTTTCTGCTATCCTATTGTATTTTATTCACATTTCTATTAGAGTAGTTATCACAGCATTGTGAATACTTGCTACTGTGTCTGACTCTCTCACACACAAGTAAGGAGCTCCGAGATATTACTCACTGCTGCATCCCCTGACATTAAAATGACAAATGAGGTTGTTCGTGTGTTTGTCAACATTCTCCGTGCTGTTGTTTAAAACCGATTTGTCAACTTACTGCTGATTGGGATCACCTCAGAACTTTAAGAAATACTGATGTTTGGGCTTTTCTCCCAGAGATTCTGGGTTAATTATTCAGGGGGTGGCTGGAGCACAAGATTTTTAATTGCTTCCCACGTGACTTCCATGTACAGTGAGACCAAGAATAGGTGTTCTAGACCCGTACTCTCCAATTCAGTAGCCACCAGGCACATGTCACATCTAGCACTTACAATGTGGCTAGTCCGAATTGAGTGTAAGTAAATATAAACATGAGGTTTTGAAGATTTAATAGCACAAATGTAAAATATGCCAATTTTTATGGAATTATGTATTGAAATAATATTTCAAATGTTGGGTTAAATAAAATTTATTTAATTTATATTAATACTTTAAAGAATTATAAAGCTTGACCAGGCGGTGGCGCAGTGGATAGAGTGTCAGACTGGGATGCGGAGGAACCAGGTTTGAGACCCGGAGGTCGCCAGCTTGAGCGCAGGCTCATCTGGTTTGAGCAAAAGCTCACCGGCTTGGACCCAAGGTCTCTGGCTTGAGCAGGGGGTTACTCAGTCTGCTGAAGGCCCATGGTCAAGGCACATATGAGAAAGCAATCAATGAACAACTAAGGTGTCGCAATGTGCAATGAAAAACTAATGATTGATGCTTCTCATCTCTTCGTTCCTGTCTGTCTGTCCCTGTCTATCCCTCTCTCTGACTCTCTCTCTGTCTCTGTTAAAAAAAAAAAAAAGAATTATAAAAATAAAATAAATTTAATTTTACCTATTTCTTTACCTTTTTTTAGTGAAGCTACTAAAGTTACATATGTGACTTGCATAATATTTCTTTTATTTTCATATTTCTATTTATAAGCGCTGATCTAGATATCTAGAGTGGAAGGGACAAGAGAGGCTTAATTAACAAAATGAATGCTTACTAAATGGTTTTTGACAAACTAATGGATAGTATTTATGTCTTGTACAATACTTGGTACAAATGGTTTCTCTTTATAGTTATCTATACTTATTTAATATATAATACAGATTCAATTAATATTTATTGATTGTGAGGACTATGGAAATTACTATGCTAAGGAGGGAAATAATACTCATAGTGTAAACAGAAATAAACTAGGGACTCTATAGTATTAGATATGTAAAACTGAAATAGAGCTAGTGAAAATGAAATGGTCATTTGAAACTGCCCAAAATAAGGGGGGATTGAGAATATAGAGTGTTATTTTTGTCATTACAATTATATTATAGGGCAAGTAAAAATATTTTTCCTAGACTAGAGTCTATTTATATGGTCTTTAAAAAAAAACCCAACAAAACCCTGAATTCATTATTTGGTTTGGATGCAGAAGAGATGGATAAATTATTTACATAAACATACGTAAACATATACATATGTTCACAATGGTTGAAAAGTGATCTAAGAAGAGAGTTAAGGTCAAAGAGGTATCTAACGTCTTCGTGAATAGAGAAATGACGATAGAATTAAAGACTTTAGAAAACATAGCTATCTTGAATACTGAGCACAAAGCTCAATTTTGGAGGAGACTACACAGGAACAACTTGACCTACAGGGCCAGCCATGGGGCAGAGCAAATACGTGGTGGTAGGAGTGCACCATTTACTGCAGGCTTAGCTGATCGGGTTATCATGGTGGGCACCATTTGTACTAACCACAGGCATTCAAAGAAAACGATATTAAGTGTTTTGAGCAAGCTGTTATTGAAGGGGATTGGTTTAAATTGGAAATTGCTAACTGTGAGTTATTAAGAGACATGGTAACCATAAATCAATTAAGGTGCATTATATTCTATTCCATTGCTGGCTTTCATTTAGACAGAAACAATTGTATGTTCTAAGCACAGTAGTACAAATCAAAAGTTTAGACTACATTAACTTATTCTATGGTGTTTGTCCTTTGTTGAAATAAAATGAAATACTGTTTTCTATTTGGTTTCTGATAAGCTTGAAGGGAAATACATTTGTATTCAGTGAATTCCTGGTGCTATAATCTTGTTTTTACTTTGCTTCTCAACATCTTGACCTTATGAAGCAGCAGGAGGGCATTGTAAAAAGCTGGGCTGTGGTACCTGAACAGACCTGGGCCCTGATTTGAATATGAGCTCCATCACTCACTGACCGTGGCCAAGTTACTTAACCTATTCATGCTTCAATTTGCTTGGCCCTAATACCTACCTAGCTGGGATGTTTAGGGGAGGAAATGTAAAATGCATTGCCTAGCACATGCTAAGTCTTTATAATATTGTTATTAGTACTATTACAAGGTCGAAAAGCATTCTGAGCAGGCCAATCTTTGTGTAATCAAAAATTATAACTGCTGTGGCAGTTATAAATTATAACTCAGTGGCAGAGTGTCAGCCTGGTGTGTAAGTGTCCCAGGTTTGATTCCTGGTCAGGGCACACAGAAGAAGTGACTATCTGCTTCTCCACCCCTCCTGTCTCCCTTCTCTCTCTCCCTCTCTCTTTTTCCCTCTACAGCCATAGCTCTATTGGTCCAAGCACATTGCCCCAGTTGCTGAGGATAGCTTTGTGGAGCCTCTGCCTCAGGTGCTAAAAATAGCTTGGTTGCAAGCATGGCCCCAGATGGGCAGAGCATTGGCCCCAGATGGGGGTTGCTGGTGGGTCCCAGTTGGGGCATATGCAGGAGTCTGTCTTTCTATCTCCACTACTCTCACTTGAGAAAAGAAGGAAAAATAATTATAACTAAAATTATTATTTTACAATATATGTGAATATTATTACTACTTCTAGCCCAGAAGGAGAAGAGGAGAAGAATAGAGGGTAAAAGGTTGGGGAAGGAAGGAAAGGAGCATTAGCAGCAAAGCTTTGCCATTTATAGTTGGAGACATTGTACAGTTCAAACTCCTCTGTAGTAGATACAGGGAGATACTTAAGAACAGAACTGATGAGTGTGGAGGTAGCCAAGCTGGATAACCCTCTGCTGATGGGGGAGCAGACTCAGCTGTGCTTGAGCAGCCATTGTTCAAGCAAACAGGTCATATAGGCAGAAGCAGGACTTCTCCCTCTCCCGCAAGCCCAGGACAGTGCTTTCCTTCAGGATCCTGGGACCCTCTTAACGTGCTTCCTGATAAGTAGTTGGTGAGCAGAATATTACAAGGTGTCCATCCTTGGGTTCTACAGAGTTGGAGACATGGCAGGAAGCACCTGCTCTGTGGGTGTTCAGAGGCAAGGGCAGAGCCTAGACCAGGCTGCTTAACCAGAGCCAGGCACACAGTAGGGATGCCATAAGTATTGATAGGATCCAAATGATCACATACATCCTGCAGTTGACAGCCCCCATGGGCATCTGGAGCATGAACAGTTGAAGCTTCATTCCAGACACATGAGAATCTTGTGATATTCCCTTACATGTGGCAATGCTATAAGAGAGGAAAGGAGAATGGAAATCAATGATAAATTAAGCAAAGGGTATTAACTTCCAAAAGACAAGCCCTTTAAATGCCTCTCAAAATTCTGCCTTTGCTTGTTTTACAAAATGCTTTGATCAATGAGATGCAGTGAGTGAGGAGTTTCATACTTAGCGATTCTTTCTCTAAAGCCTATTTAGAATGAACCAAAAAATCTTTCTTTTTTATTTTGTAAGCTTAACTTTTTCTACATAGAGAAAGGATTTCCGTTATCTTCATTTAAAGTAAGACTCAGATAACTAAGATCAATTGAGTTTTGAGAGCTATATACTTTGTCCTTTAGCTATGAAAATATGGTCAGAGCTGTCTTTATGAAAATGAGGAAAGGGAATTGTTTGATGTGTAAATATTTGCAAGAGAAGAACGGGCCCCAGTTCTAGGCATCATGCTTGTTTACATGTCAGTCTTCCATAATGATGAGGGAGAGGTATCTCCCGGCAATGGGAAAGTTCCTTGCTGAATTTTAAGTATGGATTGCTAAATCATTTAGCAGGAGATTTTGGAATAGCACTCAACTCATATAAAAAGTTGAAGTAGCAGGAAAAGAACAAAATTACATGGTACTATTTCTAAAATAGATATAGTTTGGATTTTAAAATTTATCTGTTTGAAGTGACATAGTCCAATGCCATTCACATATTTCAAGTCAATTCTTTCTTTTTATATGTATCTGAGAAATATCCTGCATGAAAAATTTTTCTGGGTCTAGAATAAAGTCAAATCTAGGTCCCAGTCTAAGGCTCAAACATTTCTTTGTATCTTCCCAAAATACACGAAGAGGATTACCTCTCTCTGCTCCTCTCCTGATAACCGTCTTCTCTGAGTATAGAACTTAAAAAACCATAAAATATTTCATTTTCCATTCTAAAAAAAATAATAATTCTAAGAACAGTTTTGCATTTGGCCCAGAATAATATTAATTAATTAGTCTATTTTTTCATTATTGTTCTAATAAAACATTATCTACTTTCCATAAATTAAAGATATGTTTTCTATTCTTTACATGCCTTCAAATGCCAAGACATCTCAATTGTTCTAGGGGGAGTATTTTTTCACTCATTTATTTATTTTTTTGTTTGAGTCCTTGAAAAAGTAGAATAAAATAGCATGATATCAGTAGCTTTGTCTTCATCTGTAAAGACTTCTGCTAACCCTGGCATCATCTGACTCTGTTATGATGACAAAGATGCATCTTTGTAGAAGGTTTGTTGTTTTTTTTTTCTCCTCAGTACCAGTTGCCAGGATCTTGTCAGAGTAGAAAAATTAGATGATTGATTGGTGTCCTTTTCCTATTTATTGATTTACTTGAATTTCTGGCTGACAGATATATGTGTAGCATAAGATACCATGGACTATGTGTATAAGAAGAAAAAATAAAGGCCTCAATAATATAAGTAATAAAGACTGCCATTTTTAAAATGCTTACAGTTTTCTAGGCCCTGTGGTAAGTACTGTATATGCATTATTTCTTAATTTTTTACAACGATCAGATCTTACAGATGATGAAGCTGAGTTTAGAGAGGATAATTAATTTATTCAATATCATGTAGCTAATAAGTGATAAAGTTGATTTCAGCCTAAGCTTATCTGACTTTAGAATTCACACCAGATGGCTTCTGATCAAATTATGATTTATGATCACATTAAATTTAAGATATTTGAGCCAGGCATTTTACTAGGCATCATGGAAGATGTGGAGACCACAGGAAGTTTAGAGTCCCTTAGAGCAGCAGTTTTAAACTGGTGTGTTGCAAGAATTTTTAAAACATGCAGTACCTGACTATTTAGTCAGGGGCACTGACCTCTTTTTCCTTAGATTATCAAATTAAAAAATGACAACAGCCATTTCTGTTATGAATGCCTTGTCTTGAACCATAGATATATAGGCCATATAGTAGAGTTGCATCTTATTGGTCGCATTGCATAATAAGTCTGCATCTGATTGGTTAATTCTTGGTACCAGGAATCTTAATACATAAGTATAGGCACCTGACTTTTTAAAAAAGTCACTTTGGAGCAAAAAGGGTAAGTAATTACTATTATTATTTTTTTGTAAATCAATCAAAACTTTACCTATTTTTTTGTCAGATCAGCAAAATATATGGTTTTTGGTAAGCCGCAGAATTTTAGTAATTAGTTCATATGTGCCATGAGATAAAAATGGATGAAAACTTGCCTTAGAGAAAAAAGACATGGACACAAACATGCTGGAAATTGCTGGATATTTCAACCCCAGAAAGTATACCCTTTCCCTCTGAATGTGGGTCCCTGTCCACTAGTTCAAAGCAGAATGCAATGAAGATACAACTTCCTAAGGCTTTCTCCCAATCCCAGGACAATGTTGTCATCTCTTAAATAAGGAATCAGAAATAGCCTTTGACTAAATGAGTTTGTTTTTTTCTTCAAATTTGCTTTTGCCACATTTTGCCCTAAGCCTTTCATCTTTCCCTGTCTGCCTCTGATGTGGCTTTGGTGTGGGGATTTTCCATCTTTGGTCTGGTCAATTGTAGTTTGCAGTCTGTTGGCATCCGGCAAGCCCTTTCTGTACTCTGTCCTACTGCTTCTTCTTGTGATATTTTAACTCTCAGGTAAAGATCAACCCAGTTAGTCCTTAAAGCTCTGTGATTGACAAGCCCCCGTGAATTAGAGCTAACAGCCTCTACTATCCTTCAGAGTCTTTGCCCAAAGTAACTCTTACAGGTTGGCTAGTCTCATCTTTTATTTTATTTTATTTTTATTCAATGAGAGGAGAGGAGACAGAAACAGACTCCCACATGTGCCCCGACCAGGATCCACCCAGCAAGCCCACTAGGGGGCAATGCTCTGCCCATCTAAGGTGTTGCTCTGTTGCTCAGCAACCAAGCTCTTTCTAGTGCCTGAGGCAGGGGCCATGGAGCCATCCTCAGTGCCTGGGGCCAACTTACTTGAACCATTTGAGCCATATCTGCAGGAACAGGAGAGAGAGAGAGAAAGAGAGAGAGAGAGAGAGAGAGAGAGAAGTGAGAAGGGGAGGGGTGGAGAAGCAGATGAGCACATCTCCTGTGTGCCCTGGCTGGGAATTAAAGAAGGACGTCCACACATCAGGCCAATGCTCAACCACTGAGCCAACTGGCCAGGGTGACTTATCTCATTTTATTTTCCACTTTTCTTCTTCCGTCTGCCCACATTAAATTATACCGTGTTTTGGAAACTTGTCAAGGAGTCAGTAAAGTAAATTTTGAGTCTAAGTGTATTCTCCATGCTGGTCATTTTCTCACAGTTTTGGTGTCTTTGGACAATTATACTGAATGTACTTCTTTGTGAAGTCAACTGAGTCCTGTGTTGACTATTTGGTGTTTCAGGACATGGAGGGTTGGCAGGCAGGTAGAGAAAATGCTTTTTTCCATGTAGATTTTTTTTTTTAAGGGAAGAGATCCCATGATTATCTGATTCTTTCAGGGAAGTAAATTTATTACAGGTTTTTTACTTTTTGTTCAGTTGACATGTCTTACCCCTTCTTCCTGTTGGTCAGCTAAGAGCTTCCCTTTCAGGCACAAGCTCCTTCTATGTCAGTGGTTTTCAACCTTTTTGTACTTGGGGACTGGTGAAAATAGAATTATTTCAGGGACCACTAAGGCAGAAATAACCCTGAGCATAAGCAAATTCGACTAGATCATTGGGTCTATAATCTTCATACAACATCAGGGTGGTTAACTTTTGCACAGACCAGCACTAAATTTCTGGCAGACGGTCTGCGGACTGGTGGTTGTAAAACAGTGGTCTCCATCAACACAGTGGTCTAACCCCTGTCAGGCACCAAAATCATGTGGTAACCTTTAAAAACTATTCACACAATGGCCCATTCCTGTGCCTCTCATTCTGTGAGTTGTTACTCATGGTTGAGAAAGACACATGTGCTCATTAGAGGGACCTCTATTGCATAGAATATTTTTCTTTTCCCAGATCCACCCTCATGAGTCATTTTCATAGTAATAATGGGCTCTGTCTTGGGTGAAGAATTCCATTATGAGAGTGAAGAGAAGATAAACTTTGCAAGTTGAATTAGACCTAAGAATAAACTTTGCTCCGGGTCTATTCTATGGTGAATTCTGACAAGACTCATCTCTCCTCATCACAAGTTATTGATCCCTACCAGGCACTTGCTCTTTTCCATGGCCGTGTCTCTGCCAGGTTAATGACGAGCATGTTAGGAAGTAATAAAAAAATAATCAAGTGGAGGCCTTGTCAGTTATATTTTCACTTCCAGAGGGAATGCTGAAGAAGGACATAATGGAAATTAGCAACTGTCAGACACTGTTCTTAATGCTTTTTTTTTGGTGACAGAGACAGAAAGACACAGAGAGAGGGACAGATAGGGACAGACAGACAGGAAGAGAGAGAGATGAGAAGCATGAATTCTTCTTTGCAGCACCTTAGTTGTTCATTGATTGCTTTCTCATATGTGCCTTGACCATGGGGCTACAGCAGACTGAGTGACCCCTTCCTCAAGCCAGCAACCTTGGGCTCAAGCTGGTGAGCCTTGCTCAAACCAGATGAGCCTGTGCTCAAGCTGGCGACCTCAGGGTTTCGAACCTGGGTCCTCCGCATCTCAGTCCAACGCTCTATCCACTGTGCCACCGCCTGGTCAGGTTGTTAATGCTTTTATATGCAGTATAATTTTAAATCAAACAACACATTCTGAGGTAGATATTATTTGCTTTATATACTTGAAACTAAGGCTCAGAGGGCAAACAATTGTAAGTAATAGAGTCAGGTCCATCTAACTTCACAATCCATTTTCTTTTCTCATGATATTTTCTGTTTGGGAACTATCAGACCTCGAAGATGATTATCTATGCATCTTTCTCCTCCCTTTGTTTTTCAAAAAGAAAAGAAAATATCCTAATTTTGTTGTGATAAGCTTTTATAAAATATTTTCACATACATGTTTGGTTGCCCAGCTTTAAAATGTTCTTTATTTTGAGGTAGTTGATAATATACCAAAATTGACTGAATTTGTCCCTCTCTTCTGTGCATGTCACACATACAAATGCAAAGGCCACTGTTTAATTTACTTGGCTCTGAACTTGACCTCCTCAAGTTGTATTTTTTTTTAATTAAGAATGGGGATGTGAGGTCCATAACAGAGTTTCTACAATCATTGGGAAAATCTCTCACAACAAATTTCAGTGTGTACTTATGAACTTGATGAAGTTATAAGGCTGGTCTCTTATTAAGGAAATTAGGGGAGGAAAATGGAAACCTTACAGAGATCCACTTATCCTTTAGAGGCAATTAAGCAGCAATGTAACGCAGGAAAAAAATTATTTCCAAATGCTGGAATCTGGAATTTATTTGATTGAGTAGGAAAAGAGATGCCCTGGGATTTGTTAACAGGAACACAGATTTGAATTGACAGGAATAATTAATCTCTAGGGGCCAGGTAAAGAGAAATAACTCATTTGGGTCTGTGGCACACCCTCAAATACCTACGAATACTAATTATATAGAAAATGAATCATCTATGTTGCTCCTGGGAGAGAGGGACTGGTCTCTGGAAAGTGCTGTTGAAACTGTAGACTTGGAACCCCTTTTACTTATTTATTTTTCACTTCTCCAATCAGAAAAAGAATGAGTTCATAGTGATTTATACAATTTTCATTGAGAACCTTTCTGCAATTCTTTTTTTTCTTTCTCTCTCTCTCTCTCTCTTTTTTTTTTTTGCATTCAGCCAAGAGGAAAATGAGGAACATGTTATTTTAGAGCCTTTGTGTTGATGTTGATGGGTTCTTAGGAGACATCTTGAGGAAATGAAGGTGGAAGAGGAAGATAGGACACTTCTAAGGGCTTAATAATGGCTGTTCTCAGCCATAGGTAATCTTGGCAAGGGATTGTAAACCAGCCTCTAGACAGAAATATTTTACTGTCAGTTCTTTTTTTGTGAGCTAGTAATAAATGTGTTTTTTAATTTCCACCTACACTTTTCTTCATTTTTGGTTGGGTCTTATCTCAGTTGTTTCACTCCAATTCTTTTGCTTTGTGTTCTGAAGGAAAATGAAAAATGAAATGTATAAAGCATTGCAAGCAAATGCTGTAAGCTTTCCTCCTTCTGAAGCCTGATGGTAATTATTATTAAGGGATTACAGGAAAATCTCCCAGTGTAATTTAGGGATTCACAATTTACTCACAGACCCTTCTACTCTCTCTTCATTGCCTGGTTCTACCTTTCTGATAAAATAGAAACTTGGTTTATTGATTTGTTTGCTCTTCCGACAAAGATTTTATTCAATGTACACAGTAATAACCAAGCATTTATTTGATCCATAGTATATATTAGATACTGCGCTAAATTGATTTATTCCTCACAACAAGCCTATAAGGAAGTTATTACTACTATTTTCCCATTTTACAAATGAGGAAATTGAGACATATTAGAGAAATTGCTTGAACACCACAGTAAGGAAGTCATGGATTTATAGAAAAATCCAGACCTGGATGTTAAATTATAACATGACATCTATTTCTTAGATGGGAGAGGGAAGTTACCAGATAAAATACAGGACATCCAGTTAAATCTGAATTCCAGATAAACAACGAATAATGTTTAGGGTAAGTATGTCCCAAATATTGCACAGGACATGGACATCCAGTATCTTTGTTTGCTAAATTTGGCAACATTAGGAACACTTGACCAGTTGCTGAATCATTTTTGAGCTGGAAAGTTCACTGGAGGTCATCTAGCTCCAGTGCCTTATTGTCCAGGTAAGGAAAGGCTCAGGAGGGAAAATTTTCATCTTCCCTTGACTGGCAACAAAGTGAAGCTTAGAACTTTGCCAAGCTGCCCCTCTTAATTCTTTAGCAGGTGTTCATCCGACTACCAAGTGACATTTCCCATTATCTCTGAGGGTGTTTACCTTCTGCATATTTTCTGAATTGTCTGGAAAGCAAATCTTTGCAAACTGTCACTAATGACACAAGGAGGGTGGGGAGGAAGCAGTAAGTTTCTGCTGCTCCTGTGTGCTGGTGACATGCCACATTCTTTACATATGGCGTCTCCTTTGATAGGAACAAGAGGCATGAATATAATGGCATGTACTGTATTAAATATCTACTTGTCTTAGTAGAGTTTCTTTTAAAACTTTGGCTAGGGGGTCCAATTTGAATGATGACTGGTGTGATCAGAGAATGAATAAGTGAGAATGCATTATATAAAATGGTCATCCTTTTAGCAGATAGTAAAATAAAGTGTTGTATAATCTACTGGAGTTCAGTATTGGGTCATTTTCTTCAAAGAAGAGAGCAGTATGAATTAGTGTATTGCTTGGAGGCTTCATTATGAATGCTGCATTCCCTTTGCTGTTGTAACAAACAGTGCCTGGATGCTGGGGCCCTGACTGGTTAACTTGCAAAGCTGCCTCTTGATAGTTCTCCTTCCACAGACTCTGCTAAATACCGGAGAACTGGGAGAACTGGACCACGGGCTGAAAAAGAAAAAAGCAGAACTTGGTTCTCTTCATGATGTGATAAAACAAAGTATGTAACACCCTAGCAGACGAAGTGAAATCAGCTGCCTGAATTGTCCATCTTAGCCACAGGGTTCCTTTAGGTTGAAAATGAAATGCACCAGGGGCTTTTTGCAGCTGAAGTTGTAAACAGCTAAGAGATGACAAAAAGCTACTTGAGGTCACTGTTGTTTTTTGGAGGGGTGGGGTAGAGATGTCTCTTTGCTGAAACTGGAAAATCAAGATTGATTAGAGCTGAGGAATAAATATAAAACTAAAACTTAAAATGTGTTGAATACAAGGGTCAGAATTCTTGATACAAATTCTTAAGTTATAATTGTTAAAAAGTGAAAAATGTGGTCTTTCCCCTCAAGAGATTTCAAAAACATTTCAATTCTGTTGGAGTAAAGACAATACCTTTTTTTTTTTTTTAAACTTTTGACTTTGAATTGCTTTTAGATTTACAGAAAGGTTACAAGACTAGTACAGAAAGTTTCCATATATTCTGCCATAGCCTTCTCCAGTTAAAATCTCACTTAACCATAGTAAAAAATAAGCAGTACCAAGAAATTAATGTTGGTATAACACCAGTAGCTAGAGACCTTATTCTGATTTTACTAGTCTCTTCATCAATGTCTTATTGTTATTTTTCTAGAATTCTAGTCAGGATTCTGTACGGCATTTTGTTATTTCTTCTTAGGCTCCTGAAATCTATAACAGTTCCTCACCTTTCTTTAACTTTTATGACCTTGACATTTTTGGAGAGTACAGATCAGTATTTTGCCATATGTGCCTCAGTTTGGTTTTGTCTGGTGTTTTCCCATGATTGGATTGAGGTTACGTATTTTTGGCAAGAATATTTCAGAAATGTGTCCTTTTCAAAGCAGCATATCGTGGAGTTCATAAAGTCAATGTGTTCTATTATAGTGTTGACCTTGATCATTTCATTAAGCTGTTTTCTGCTGGGTTTCTTTACTTGACACTCACTATCTTTTTCCTTGTCATTAACAGATTATTTGGGGGGAAATGCTTTGAGATTATGCAAATCCTGATTCTCTTCAAACTTTCACCCACAGATTTTTACCACACATCAGTGGATCTCAGTTCTGTAGTGATTGTTACTCTGGTGTTTGCTTCATGGTGATTTTTTTTTTTATTTCTCTCTCTTTTTAAACAATTATTAATTAGAATTCTACAGCAAGGAAGAGCTATCTTTTTCTCTAATCTATTTCTTTCCTTTTTACTTAGAAATTCAATTTAATGTGGTGACATTGGTCAGTAAGAATGCATAGGTTTCAGGTAAACAACTCTATAGCATTTGAACTGTTGATTGTGTTGTGTGCCCATCACCCCAAGTTAAATCATTTTCTGTCACCATTTTGATAATCAATTATTTATATTTATGGATATAGCTATTGGATATCTACTTTTTAGCACTTCTTTATTTTTTGCTTTATACATATGTCTTTTCCCTGCCCTAACAGGAATCAACCTGCTAGATTCAACCATTTCTCTAAGTTTTCTTTTGCTGGAGAGTGATGTTTAGAAATTGAGATGTTTTTGCTAGGTGTGCTTATTACAACTGGTGTGTCATTGCACTAAGCCCTCTCTAAGCTAGGGAATAGTATGCATGTATACCAGTTATACACATCTGCATTTCTATATCTGTCTTTATATATATATTTAAAGCTACATGTTTATAATATTATTCATGGTTCATTTTTGTCTTCCTCTTTTTTTTTATCTGCAACTTCTTTCTCCAATAGTGAGAAATCTGATTTTTGCTTTCTACAATATATATTTTTACTTATTTAAGTCTAGTGTACACATAAGTAGTTTCAAGATTGCATACCCAAGTAGTTTCTGAATTGCTTTCAAAACCCATGTCCCTGTGAGAAATATATTTAATGGCTAAATTATAGTATTTGCATATATATGTGTATGTTTTGTCTTTAGCTTTACAATCCCCCATCTATGAAGATACTGTCTTCATAGTTACTGGGTTGGTTTTATTATTTCCCACCCTTCAGTGTGGTTTATATTCCACATACCTGCATCATTCATTCACAATTTCATTTATTTATTTTTTATTTTTTTCACAATTTTATTTTAAATGCCAGAAGGCTTGATTAGATCTTTTGGTCACTTATATCATTAGGTCTCAGGTCTGCTCAATCAAATGAGACACAAAATTGATAAGCAGCTGGGCACACACAATAAAAGAAGCTCAGTAAAATGTGGGTGTTTGAATTACCTGCGTCTTCAACTCAACCAACCCAACATTTTTGTAAATGTATCATTTGCCAAGTACTTACCTAGAAAAGATACAGTTAAATTCAAGAAATTAATTCCTTGCTTTTTACATTTTTTTTTTTTTTTTGCCTCTGATGTCCATTGTGTGGTGTTGCAAAGTGAGGGAATTAACGTCAACTTCAAACCCACTTTTTTGATCCAAAACACTTGACAGAAGCCTCTAGTCTTCCTCTAAGGCTACAGTTCCAAAGCAGGCACTTCCAATCATGACTGTGTTCTGTAAAATTTGCGAGTAAAGTTTCAAAGTTTCGAAGAAGAATTGTTTGGATTTATGGTCTTTTAAGTAGCTCATTCTTCATTTTTCTAGACAAAAATCAAAGCTTGTCTCCTTGGCATTATCTGTTCCTGTCTATTTCTTCTTTCAGGTCTCCCCACAGTCCCTACCTGCACCCGAGGTCAAGCTTATCCAGCTCCTTACAGTCTCCCAAACATGTGTGTGTGTTTTAAATGCCTTTGCACATGCCCTGTCCTCTGCCCTTTCCTCCCATGCCCCCTATGCCTTACAAAAGCCCTCTTTTTCTAAATTCAGCTCCACAAAACTTTCCATGTCTCTTCAGGTAGAGTAACATATTCCTTCCTCTGGGTTCTCGAACGATCCCACAGATACCTCTGACTTAGGATGGGTAGAAGGATCTGACAGTGGTTCCCTCCTTCATTTCCACTGGGCGGTGGGCACCACGAGGGCATGGATTGTCTTGGTATACTTCGCATTCTTAGCACACTAGTTAGCAGCAGGTGCAGCCTGTGGATTCTCAGGTTTATATCCTTCTGCCACACCAAGCACTGATGTGTAACTGAATCAAAATGCAGAATAATATTGTCTGCTAAGATGTGCTTCTGTGTCACAGTTGATTTAGTTTGGAGCTGGCTTAATGCAATTTTAGACATTTGATTTCTTTCTATATTTGTATTGGCCTGGACTCGACTGCCAAATGCAGAACGTTTTTTATGAACAATTTGTTGTTTATTATCTTTCTTTCCCTCTTTGGCTAGAGAAGGCTCATGAAGGGTCCGTGAAGGCACATGACACCTATGCTAGAAGAGTTGTGAAAAGATTCCACTTGAGTGTAGGCTGGTGGGGCTCCTGCTCAATAAATGATGGAGTAAACATCTTCTAAATGAGTAACTGAACATGATGTCAGATAGAGGCTTGGAGTTGTTACGTGATATATCTAGGTATGAAGGCCACCTTTCCTTAAAAGCATGGACCCTTTTCCATTCTTAAAAATTTCCTATGTGGTGAACATATGTATTAGCTCTTAAGATATAACAAAGCCACCCCAAAACTCAGTGGCTGAAAATAAGTATTTATTCTCATTCATGAATTTATGGGTCAGCTGGACATTTCTTCTGGTGTCACATAGGTTTCTGCAGTCACTGTGGATCAGGCAGGCAGATACGTTGATTGCCTGGGTCGTCTTATGCATTAAAGGGTTACTGTCTGTGGGTAGGTGTAGAATAGCATTGGCTGGAATAGACTTTTCTTCACCTGACTTATCATCTGCCTGTGGTCAAGCCCAGGCTTTATATAAGAATATAAACCTAAGTATGCAAGAACGGGATTAAGATGAAATATTCCAGCCTCTTGAGTCCTAACCTTGTACTTGGCTCAACATCATTTTTTTCATGTCCTGTTGGCCAAATCTAGTCACATGGCCAGCCCGAGTCAGATGGGAGGAGGCTGTAAAGTTATAGGTCAAAGTCTGTGGATAGAGAAAGGTCATTAATTGGGAGCTCAGTGCAATTAATATACTACAATGTAGGAATACATGTTCATTAATATGTGAACACATAGAATTAGGTAAAAGAGAAAAAGCCCATCTTGACTCTCTTCATCTATTTTACTTTCTCCCCAAGGTTAACACTTAAAAATTCTTCCAGGCCTATATGTATGCACATATATACATATGTATAATGTATGCATACACATATATACTTATACATTATATGTATACATTATTCATGCATATTTGACCCAAAGTAATTAATAGCATAAACATCTTTTTATGTAACTAACATTGTTGTATACATAACTATGTTTAGGTATATATAACCTTTGATAGTACATATAGCTTTAGATAGACTTTATAATATACATTTATTTAAAAACCAACTATAACATACAGTACTTAAAAATGCAAAAAATACAGAAAAATGAAAATCTACCCCTCTTTCTGATTGAGTAGTATACTATTGTATTTATGATGTTATTGCACCAGATATTCTTTTCTAAAGGGAAAGAAATAAAAGACCACAGATAGAAAATACCAGTATGTACTACTTATAATTGTTCCTCATTTACTATGAACATTTAGTTTTGTATTTATTTATTTATTTATTTATTTACTCTTGCAATCATTGCTACAGGGAACATCCTACTTACATTTCCCTGTGCACATGTTCGAGTTCCTCTAAGGTAAATACCTACAAGGGCAATTACTGGGTTTTAGGACATGTGCATCTTCCCCTTTATTAGATATTGCCAATGTGCTGCTTAAAAGGTTGCTACCTAGTATATGAAAGTTTCCTTATCCCTGGCCCATTGGCTCAGTGGATAGACCATCGGCCGGTGGATGGATGTCCTGGGTTTCATGCTCGGTCAGGACACACATGAGAAGTGAACATCTGATTCTCTTTTCCTCTCTCTCCCCCTTCTCTCTCTCTTCCTCTCTTGCAGCCAGAGGCTTGAATGGTTTGAGTGTCAGCCCTGGGCACTGAGGATAGCTCAGTTAGACCAAGCATCAGCCTCAGGTGCTAAAGAAAGCTCAAGAATTGGCCTCAGATGGGGTTGCTCAGTGGATCCTGATTGGGGCACATTTGGGAATCTGTCTCTCTATCTCCCCTCCTCTCATTTGAAAAAAGGTTTTCTTTTATTTTAACCTAGCACTGGCATCAAACTGTTTTTATTTTATTTTAGTGAGAGGAGGGGAGGCAGAGAGACAGACTCCCACATGCACCCCAACCAGGATCCACCTGGCAAGCCAACTAGGGGGCAGTGCTCTGCCCATCTGGGGCCACTGCTCCATTGCTCAACAGTGGAGCCATTTTTGAGCATCTGAGGCAGAGGCCATGGAGCCATCCTCAGCATCCGAGGCCAACTTGCTCAAACCAATTGAGCCATGACTGTGGGAGGAGGAGGAGGAGGAGAGAGAGAGAGAGAGAGAGAGAGAGAGAGAGAGAGAGAAAAGGAGGAGGGGTGGAGAAGCAGATAGTCACTTCTTCCGTGTGCTCTGACCGGGAATTGAACCTTGGATATCCGCACACTGGGCTGATGCTCTACCAATAAGCCAGCTGGCCAGGGCCAGCATCAGACTTTTTAATATTTGTCATCCTGATAGATAACAAATAGCACCATGTCATTTTACATTTTTCTGATTATTATTTAAATTGAGAAACTTCTCATATACTTACTGGAATTTGAGGTCTTATTTTTTATGAAATATCAATATGTATTTCTTGTTCACCTGCCATGGGATGGTTTAACTTCTTCTTATTGATTTTTACAAGTTCTTTATATATTCCTGATACTAACTCCACATTTCATGTGCAGTCACTTACCTTCTTTCACTCTGCCACTTGTCTTTTAGCTTTGTTTATATTAGCCTTTGGGTATCCAGAGAATCCGAAATTTGACTAATATGTGTGTGTGTGTGTGTGTGTGTGTGTGTATATATATATATATATAGTATATATATATTATATATATATGTTTTCTGGAACAGTTTGAATGGAAGATGTTAATGGCAAGTATCACTTCTGAATCTCTGTTTACTACCGCTTTAACATCTTCAATAATTGAAGTCTATTTTGGGTAGAGACTAAGCTTTGTCTCAGCCTCCCTGGATGTGCTGGAGACTTTCCTGCTCTCTTCTCAAAGCCTGAGCACCGCTCTTGGGCCAGGTGCTCAGTCCAGTGTCCGCTAGTCCAAGGTCCAGGGCCCAGGTCTGAGCCCAGCCTTTTTAGCCCATCGCCCCAGCTCCAGCTCACAACCCTGACCTTGATTTCCCTATTTGCTTATGGTTCTTGATAATCTTACATCTCTCCTTCAAGTTCAGATTATAGGATGATATTCCATTTGGTTTTGTTTGGTCCAACTTTCCATGTTTGTGGTCAGAGGAAGATTCTTGTCAGCTCAGTGTGTTGTGTGGCTGGGACTGTGGAGAGGTTCCACAGCTCCATTCGTGATTCTGATGGGATGAGTAGTGTGTCTCGGGCACAATACTAACCTAAGAACCTCAGTCTCATTTGCATGCTAATAATACTTAGCTGAGGGAGGGGTCGGCTGAGCTATCTGGACAGATACAGAAAGTGTTCATGTGTATTGCAGCCTAGGCATTTCATAGGTAAACTCTCACCAAACTTATAGATGAAAGGAGTCGTTTAGATAGAAAAATATTAGGACTATTCCCTTCTTAGACAAGGAAAACCTTTCTTAGCAAATATTTGACAAAGGTCTAAATCAATCTTTATATGAATATAAATTTCTCTGTCTACTCTTTGTGGAGCTCACGGCAAACTCACCCTCATTTGTTAACACTTCTGTGAATATGACTCTATAAGCCTAATTTTAGCTGCCTTGCCAGCTTTTCCCTAAGACACCTCACCTAGAGAGGGGAAAATAGGTAGTATTTTACCTTGGGTTACCCCAGAACAATTCCACCCTGCTCAATTCAAATGAAGTCTAACGCCATGATTTAACGTATTTAAGATGGAGAAAACTGCCCGCAAGGCCCCAAATATCCACTAACTTTTGTGTAAAGTGATTCTCAAGCCGTGTGCCAAACTTAGGTCAATAGCTGTATAGTTGTGAACTTCACCTTATAGCAGGGACGTAAGATTTGGGTACCTATTACTTTCTCGCCTCCCACCAGCCTCCAGCCTCCTTATTAAGACCGGCATACCTATCTCTCTAGTATCAGCTGCAGCAACTTCTCTTTGCCGGTAGCCACAAGATTAGGCCCCTGCCCTGTGTCCCAGGCCCCTGACTGCCTGCTCTGTCTGGGAATGGAGACAGAGCCCTTAGTGCTTGTTGAAATTTACTTCTGACCTCTCCTGCTGAGTAGTTGTGAGTGGGTTTGATCTTTGGATTCCTGCAAATGTGGTGATCTTGTTCCTATTTGTCAGTTTCTTCAAACCTTTCCTGACCATCTGGACTCCTGACTTCCAAGATTTCTATAAGTACACCAATCTGAGAAACTCCTGAATCTTGATACTTACAGTGAGGCCCAAGGACCCATCAGCTTTGCCAGCACTTGCAAGCTTATTACAAATGCAGAATCTCTGGATGCATACCAGACCAACTGAATCATGAACATTTAAATAAGATCCTGAAGTGATTCATATTCTCCGCTACATTTGACTGTTTCAGTTCAGCAGTGGGTATCATTATCAACTAGGGCCTTTTTTAAATAAAGAAAATATGTACTCAACTAAATATCAAGAATAGCCCCTTCACCTGCTCAATGAGAGTGTTTGATGATCAGTGCCCGTGAGTCTGTGTTTCTGGCAGAAGCAGGGCTTCCACTGGGTGTATTAGAGCAAGAAACAGAGGTGAGAGCCAATGAATCCTACCTTCACTGCTCCTGCTTTTGACCTTGACCACAACCTGGGTTTCACGATGTTTGACTGCACCTCTGTAACTTCGGTTCTGCTGGGGACTCGAGCCAGGGCATTCATATACTCCTCATGGGCCACACCACCCCTCCTCTCCCACAAACTGGGTGAGCAACAGCACAGATTTGGATTATTGTTACAGAGCAGAGCAAATGTCCACCCGTGGTCTAAGGACCTTGGCCTTATTAGCACTGACCTACAAACTGAGCTTTTTATTGCAGTGTTCCTTGTCAGGTAATGAGTGCTTAAGCACCTACTGCTTCCAATTACAGTGAACTATTAACGATACTGTCTCAGCCCTCTGGCAACTTTTGCAGTCTGAAATGGGGAAATAGCACAAGGATAGAAGGACAAAAGACATGCAGAATGAGAAAAAAATAATAATAACATATAGGTCTGCACGGTGCTTATCTTGACCACATGGTAACCATTTCATTATCAGGAAATTTCAATATAGCAATGATAGACCACTGTAGTATTATCATTAGCTGCGAATGTGGGTGTTGGGAGATTTGTCAATTCACATAATCAAGTCATCCAGAAAGTAGTTTTTCAGCCTAATTTTTTTTAAAGTTTCAAGAAATCACTTTCTCAATTTCACTACCCAGAAAACAATTCATGAGTTTTTTTACAGGCTTTACTAATTCTGTCACATATTTACTTGAACCCAGATGAGGGGAATATTGCAGAAAGATATGTCAAAGTACGTGAGAATTATAAATCAGATTTAAATTTTTAAAGAAGAGGAACATTTTCATCTATCCTTCATATTTAGAAAAATATATTTATGCCCTAGCTGAAGTAAGAGTGCAGAGTCTTGCCAACAGATTGTTTTTTAAAGTGATGTTTCTAGATGGATGCAATGTTCATTTTTCATATTGATTATTTGTAAATCTAACAAACTTTGTAGTTTATAGCTTCTGCCACCACTGTTGCATTTAAATATTGTTTAAGATTTTTATGGATGTAAACATTAACTGTTTAAAAAGTTATATGAACTTCTCCTAATTGTAGATTTGAATAAATAGAAATAAAGACCATTGTATTAGCCCATTCCCAGGAAGGGCTTTAATTTGTTTGCTTTGGTTATAGCAGGATTCTGTTTCAGAAAGTGAAGAATTAGAGTTGCTCCCGCTCAGGTCGAGGAGATGCAGTGGCCATGTCATGCATCCTTGGGCCCAATGTTTCCTGAGCATGTGGAGAAGGCAGTGTGGAGTCTGGGAAGGCTCTGAGGCTGAAGCAGGCATGACTGTTCTCAAAGAGCTAGTGATTGAGGAGGGAGACAAGCATGATGTGAACCTTTTAATATGTGGTTGGAGGCCCTGGCCAGTTGGCTCAGTGGATATGTTGCAGGAACAAAGAAAGCGACTCTGGAGAACAAAGATGCTCAGACAACATTCTGGAGGAAGAGGATTTACTAGCCAGCGAAGCAGTGAGTGTGGCCTAATAGGCTCCAAGACACGGGCTCCCCGAAGTTAGCTTTTCCGAGTCTTATGTATCTTTACAGGTCTCACATGAAAGGCACCTGATTTCTTTGACTTCTTTGTCTACAGACCTACGTGACTTTTGCGTCTCGAGGAGGGGAGGGGGTCTGAGAGGAGGTTGGATGATTTGTCCTTGACTATTTACGTATCTCGTTTTCCTTGCTTGTGTTGCAAGTTATTCCAGGAAGCTGATAAATCGGCTGCTGTGATTTGTTACTTTTCAAACTAACACAGTCAGCCCTTCGAGCCCTTCCTTCTGCAGACAAAGCATCAGCCCAGTGTATGGATGTCCCAGGTTTGATCCCCAGTCAGGGCACGCAGGAGAAGCACCCATCTGCTTCTCTCCCCCTTTTCACTCCCCCTTCTCTCTCCCCTTGTCTGTCTCTTCCTCTCCCACAGCCAATGGCTCAGTTGGTACGAGTGTTGGCCCCATTTGCTGAGGATAGCTCGGATGGTACAGGATTGGCTCAGACAGGGGTTGCGGGGTGGATCTAGGTCAGGGCACATGTCTGAAAGGAGGCACATGAAAGGGCACATGTCTATTTCTTTATCTCCTCTCACTTAAAAAAAATATATATATATGGTTTTAAATAAGTGTCACAGGAGACCTAAGAAGTACTGAGGCTGTTCAGAGGAGGAAACAGGCATGAGGAGCTGAGGGAGGCTCAGTGGAACAGAGACAAAGGGATTTGGTTTGAACGGGCGGGGAGGATTTGAACATGGATCATCATCCTGCGTAACCACCTGCTGTGGAGATGATAAACAAAAACATGTAAAGTCTATGCCTTTATCATTGCCTTTATTTTAGGTAGATGCAAACGGCCTGAAGACTGGCCAAGCCAACAGATAATGATATACAAAGCCGTCCTTTCAATCACATAATCTGCAGTGATTACACAGTGGGCATTGTCTTCTGCCAGGGCACTTAGCTGGGACAGCCAGCCAAGCAGCAACCAGTCCTACAGGACAAAGATGAAAACATCCTCAAAGAAAACGAAAAGAAAAAGAAATGACCCTGAACGGCAATCATAGAAGACAGCCAGAACCTTATCAGGGGATGTCACAGACTAGCCAGCAGTCCTGGCATCACACTGTGCCTATAGGAGGCCACCCAGCAAGCAGAGCACTTCAATCACAGTTCTTTAATGTCTTTAAATTTTTAATTTTTATTGAATTTATTTGAGGTTACTTTGGCTACTAAAATTATGTAAGTTTCTGGTGAACAATTCTATAACACCTTGTCTGTACATTGTATTGTTCACCTCTCAAAGTCAAGTCTCCTTCGGTCACCATTTGTCCCCCACTTACCCTCTTCTACCTCCCCCCCCTCTCCCCCTGATAATCACCGTACTGCTGTCTGCATTGGAGTTTATTTTCCGTAATTCCTTCACCTTTTTCACTCAGCTTCCCAGCCACCCCCCACCCCCCACCCCCCGCCCTCTGACGGCTGTCAGTCTTTACCCTGTATCTATGACTATAATTTCGTTTTTGACTTACAGAGGTTCTGAGGCTCTTGTCTATACGGTGACAACAGAAATGACGGATTCCGGCCTCAGTTCTGCCACCACTAAGCAGTGTGACCTGGCCCCACAGACTCCCTCCCTCGGGGCCCGAGTGAAGAGGGCAGCAATACTGACCATTTCACGAAGTGCCCACCAGGTGCAGCCAAGACCGTTCTAGAGACCATGGTGTGAGGGAATGGAAGCAAATGAACCGTGAATGCACTCAGCCAGCCGCTGCACACCTTGAGAAGTCAGCTAAGAAAACTGGGTCAGACTTGGGTGGTGACTATCGTCAGAAACCTGCAAGAGGAAACACACTACAGATGTGTTAGCCTGGAAAAAATGGATTGTTTTAAAAATAAAGATGAAACAGTCTTTAAAAGAAGCCATTGTTTCAGGTAGATGCAAATGATCTTCAGCCCCGACAGAAATGGGATGCGGCATTGGATCTGCAGATGGGGGAAGAAGATTCTCTTTTAATCCAGGAAAGAAAAGGCTCCTTTCCTTTCTGTTTTCAGCATGTTTGTTTAGTTTCAGGTTTATCTCCACATGCTGCTGGTGAAAGAGAAAGGTCTCACTGGGCCCCGGATGTTGGGTGAGCTGATGACACTAAGTGTCCCAATCAGCTCCCTGAAAGCTAAGAGGGTATTTTCTTTGTTTTACTATTTTGTGTAACAATAACTAAACCAATAAGAAAGTTCTCATTGTCCGTTATCTGAATGCTTCCTGTGTGCTAGGCACAGTGGTAAGCTTATCTCATTTACTATTCATAGCCATCCAGGAGGGGGATAATTTGTCTCTGTGTTACAGATGAGGAAACTGAGTCTCAAAGATGTCTGGGAACTTGTCTAATTTCACACATTTAGGAAACGACAGTTCCAAGATCCTATGTTTCTTATTTAGTGGACATAGCAGAGGGGAAATGGAAGTTGGCTTTTCAAATCGAGAGACTTTTTTTTTTTTAAATGTTTTCCATTGATTTGAGAGAGAAAGAGAACATGGCCGGGGGGGGGGGGAGAGGGAGGCAGAGAGAGAGAGAGAGAGAGAGAGAGAGAGAAGCATCAACTCATTGTTTCACTTAGTTCCACCTAGTTGTGCACTCATTGGTCGCTTCTCCCACGTAACCTCACTTGGGATCTAACCCGAGACTTTGGCACATCAGGATGATGCTCTATCCTCTGAATCACCTGGTCAGGGACTAGAAATTGTTTTTAAGAAAATCTGTGAATCTGATTTTTTTCTTAGTATATTTATTTTATCACATTAATCATGTACTTAATGCTAAGGTATAAGCATACTTGGTAAATAAACAAATTCCTGATTGGATATCTGCTTCTCTTTAAAACCCAAGGCATTAAAATAAACATTCTGTAGCTAGCCAGCCTGGGAACAAAGTTAGTTGCCTAGAAGACTGAAGGTTAAGATGCCTGGCTTCTAATGGTAACCTTTTCACAATAAGGTAGTAATGATTTTCGACAATGTTCATTGAAATCTTCCTGTGAACTGGGTATTGCCCAAGTGCTTTGTGTATTGTCTCATTAAATCCACAAGAAATTGAAACATAGACAGCAGAGGCTCAGAGAGTCTAGGTAAGAGTTCAAGGTTAGACAGCTGGAAATTGGGGAGTTAGGATACATAATCAGTCTGCCTGCCTGCGGATCAGAGCCCTTAGCCAGGAAGGTTTACTGCTCTCCACTATGCAATTTTCTCTTCTGATATTTGGTACTAAATATATGGGTGTGTGGTTTAGTGATTAGATAATCACAGGCTTCTTTAGCTAGGCTTTTGTTTTCTTGGGCCATGCAGTTTTCTCAAAAATGCCAGTCTATTTGCTACCAGTCTGTTGCATCTGAAAGTAACCTTTGCCTATAGTTTTAATGTTGTAAATACCTCCTTTTTTACATCCTGATCTCAGTGTACAGCCACTCCTAACTTTTTCCCTCAGTTTAAGGGCTTCTATTGTGAGGTCATCTGAGGCAGTGGGCTTGGATGGGAAAGCTATGCTTGTACCATCGGAGTCTTTGCAGCTGGGCTGGCTACTGGGGAAGCAGTTGTCTTTACAAATGGAGGTGCCTTGTTTTGCAGCCTGAGATATCTGTGTCCTCACCATCTCCCTCTTGGCTGCTAAGTTACTGCCAGATATTTGTAGTTTGGGTATGGCAGAACCCCCTAATAACGGCAGCAACTCTCTAGGAAGGTACAGGCTAAGCTGCTATAACAAAGAGAACCAAAAGATAGAGTTTTTTCTTTTTTAAAAAATTTATTTTATTTTTAAGTCTTTTCTTTTTCATTTTTATTAATTTTAATTTATTGTGTTAACATGGATTCAAGTGTCCCACTCAACATAACACCCTCATCCCCACCCTTGTTTCCCCCACTACTCCCCTTTTGCCCCCTCCCCCTAACTCCCTTTCCCCCTCCCTCTCTTTTTCACGGGCTGGCAGTCCACAACAGGTCACCCCTTCTCTGTAGCATCAACTAGGTATCCATTTCCTTCTGTTCGTGATAGATTTTTGTGTGTGTGTGTGTGTGTGAATTCTGCCACCTTGAATACATATACATGCCATGCCTAAAATAAAATATACTTAAAAACATTTTAGGCCCTGGCCGGTTGGCTCAGTGGTGGAGTGTGGCCTGGCGTGCGGAAGTCTCAGGTTTGATTCCCGGCCAGGGCACACAGGAGAAGCACCCATCTGCTTCTCCACCCCTCCCCTTCTCCTTCCTCTCTGTCTCTCTCTTCCCCTCCCGCAGCCGAGGCTCCATTGGAGCAAAGATGGCCCGGGCACTGGGGATGGCTCTATGGCCTCTGCCTCAGGCACTAGAATGTCTCTGGATGCAACAGAGCGACGCCCCAGATGGGCAGAGCATCGCCCCCTGGTGGGCATGCCAGGTAGATCCCAGTCGGGCGCATGCGGGAGTCTGTCTGACTGCCTCCCCGTTTCCAAATTCAGAAAAATAGAAAAAGAAAGAAAGAAAAAAAAATTTTAGCCTTAGTGTGGTATAATTGACATATAAAATTGTAAGATATTTAAAGAGTATTTGATATATGTATACATTGTGAAAGGAGTCCTCCGATGTACTTAATAATTATAATTAACACATCCATCAGCTCTCATAGTCTCTCTCTCTCTCTATTTATTTATTTATTTATTTATTTATTTATTTATTTATTTTGGTGAGAACATTTAAATTCTACTCTGTTAGCAAATTTTAATTAAAACAATTCTGTGCTATCAACTATATAAAATCAAATATATTTCTAGTCGCTGTTTAGGTGCCACTGGGCAGAATTAAAGCTCTCTTTCTTTATGTGAGGTGAATTGAAATTTATTTTGTTGTTTTGAACACCTGCCCCCAGGTGTGTAAAGTGGAGAACAGAGTTGGAAACCTGGGGGGCAGGAATGAGAACCTTAACCCTTTGAGTAGTATGAATGTTCATGTACATCCTCGTGCCTCCTGACTATCCAGAGTATGATCGATTTATTTTAAAAATGTGTAAGGCAACATTAAAAAAGGCAAATGTATGTTCTTCTTGTTTCCATAAATCGGTTCTCAAACAAACATGGTTTTAAGTTAATAAAACTGTAACTGGAACTAATTTTATTTTTTTATAAAAAACTCACTCCTAGGGGTCAGCAAGGATGGAAAAAAAAAACTCACTACTCAGTCTGACCAGAAAAAAAAATGCAGTGGATAGAGCATTGGACTGGGATGTGGAGGACCCAGGTTTGAGACTCCGAGGTCGCCAGCTTGAGCACGGGCTCATCTGGTTTGAGCAAAAGCTCACCAGCTTGGACCCAAGGTCGCTGGCTTGAGCAAAGGGTTACTCGGTCTGCTGAAGGCTCATGGTCAAGGCACATATGAGAAAGCAATCAATGAACAACTAAGGCATCATAATGAAAAAGTAATAATTGATGCTTCTCATCTCTCTCTGTTCCTGTCTGTCCCTATCTATCCCTCTCTCTGACTCTTTCTCTGTCTCTGTAAAAAACAAAACAAAAAACAACCCCCCTGCCCCCCCAAAAAACCTCACTACTCAAAGGTTAAACATCATTCAGGGGATTTTACAATTAGAAGGAACTGAGAAGACTGGATACCGGGGTGTCAGAGTCTCGACCTGTCCTGCTGACTAATTAATAAATGAAATTAAAATGTGACTTGACTTCTGGCCTGCTCATAGAAACTTTCTCCTTCCTAAGGAGCCTTATCCATCATGGAAAATGATAGGAAAGAAACATGCCCCCCAGGTCTTGTTTATTCAGCTCTCTCCCTGTGTGCTTAAAAATGCAATATGAATGGAATGTTGAGAAAAAATACCATAGGACAAGTGATCGACTGTCTTAAGTTCAAATATCCATCATTGTTGAGTTCCTTTTAGCACACCACCTTGTAATTCCATCGTGAAAAATATTCATATGTCTGGAAAGGTGCGGTCATAACTAATTCCAAGCAGGATGATTTTGATGTTTATCTCATCTTAATGCTGACATTGCTGCCAGCCCAGATGGAGTGATTCAGGCTCAGTAGTAGTCGTGTGTGTTTAAAACAAGCATGCTTATGTTCTGTTGCCTGGAGATGTGAAAATAATGAGCTGGGTGGCCAGCTGAACCCAGTCTGAATCCCGGTTACTTCTGAAAACACCAAACCAACCTGTAGACAAACTGCTTTCCAAATTTACAATGAGGAACAAGATTTATCTAAGAAGTGAGGAAAGGATAACATAGTCATAGTTCCTGTAAAAGTTAGTAGGGCTGCAAAATACAGTTTGGGAGTTATATGCATGTATTGTTTTCTGAGTTTGACTATTTTAGATGCCACACATAAGTGAGATCAGGTAGTGTGCGTTTGTTTTTCTGTGACTGGCTTATTCACTTAGCATGAAGTCTTCCAGGTCCATCCACATTGTCGTAAATAACAGGACTTCCTTCTTTATAGGCTGAATAAGATTCCAGTGTGTGTGTCTTTGTCCATTCATCCACTGACAGATATCTATGTTTGCATAGCTTGACTATTGTGAAGGGCCAGGCTCTTTCAGAAGCATAAGAATTATACCTCCAAAGCAGTGACTCATAGGTCCAGTCCAATCAACTATTCTAGTCTCTTCCTTTGTCTTGTATGACCCATGTGAGTATTGTTGCCTCCTTCCTCACCCTAGCTACAGGTACGAAGGACCTGAAATTTCTATCCCTGACCTTTATGAGTAACCTCATTCTATTTAGTTGTCTGTTGACTTTAATATGTCCAGCTATTTGGAGATACATTTTATTTATTTACTTTCATTTTTTTGTATTGCTACATTGTCTAGCCTGGAAATTACTGGTAGGTTCATTTTAACTCTGTGGTTTAGCCTCTGTGTATACCATTATTAAAATCCATTTTTAAAAGGTCACAAGCATGTTGTGGAGACCCATCACTAAACATTTTTATGACTGATTTAAGGCAAGGCTAAATAATTACATTTTGTGGCGGAAAGACTCCCAGTTGATATGTTAGAGGCATTGACCATTGTTTTGCCTTTCTTAAACATGTACTAGAATTATGAATTTTTATAGACATTTATAATGTAAAAAGGGTTTAATAGTATAGTTGAGAACTTTGGGGGATTTTACCTCTACCTACATTTCTCTAAATTTGACTTTCTGCATATTGGGAAAGAACCTGGTTAAGTTTATGTATGACCATAATGAGCAGTTGCACAGGACATATGAACAGAATAATGTTTTGCCCTTGGTACTCAAGGACAGAGTGAATGTGTATTGGCAAATATTATATATCACGGGATTAATGAGTAACGAAGTATGGAGTGATTATTTATTCACTCTAGATATATTTACTAAGCCCCTCCCTGTGTCCCCAGAATTGCTATGTCCCAGAGAAGTAGTGGTGGATGAAACAGACAAGGTCCCTCCTCTCATGGACCCGGTAACTTCATATTTATTGAAGAGTTATTACATGCCAGACATTGTTCTGCCACCTTCACATGTACTAACTCTTTTTTTTTTTTTTTTTTTTTCACAGAGACAGATTGAGAGTCAGAGAGAGGGATAGACAGGGACAGACACATAGGAACAGAAAGAGATGAGAAGCATCAATCATCAGTTTTTCGTTGCGACACCTTAGTTGTTCATTGATTGCTTTCTCATATGTGCCTTGACTGTGGGCCTTCAGCAGACCAAGTATCCCCTTGCTTGAGCTAGCGAACCTCGGTCCAAGCTAGTGAGCTTTTTGCTCAAACCAGATGAACCCGTGCTCAAGCTGGTGACCTCAGGGTCTCGAACCTGGGTCCTCTGCATCCCAGTCCGACACTCTATCCACTGTGCCACCACCTGGTCAGGCACATAACTCTTAATCTTTACAGTAACCATTATGAGACATGGAAGATATTTATTTACTAATAGTAAGTGTTGGGATCAAGATTTGAACCCTAGCCGTTATATCCATAGCACAGAGTCTTGGCTTGCACACCGTCCTCTTACATATACAACCAACACATACAGGTTTATCAACCTATAAACTGTGTTAAGTGTTAAAAAGAAAAAGCACAGGATGCTAATTGGAATAGTTAAGAGATGACAGTTTAGAGAAGAACACTTGAAAAATGGTTCAATGTCACCAGTTAAATGTGAACAGAAGAGCTTGAGCCACCTTAAAGAACTTGGAGGTTTCAGCTATGCCTTTACCTGGCCAGAGTAAGTTTCCAGATGACCTGTCTCCAATCATCAATTTTTGTGCTCCTAATTCTTTTCAGTATGTGTACTTTGCCTGCATTGCCCTTCATATCTATGTGACTGTGAATAACTAAATGACACCCTCTACTTTCTTTCACTTAAAAGCTTTTGAAGCTTGCCCCCTTTTCTGATATATATATATATATATATATATATATATATATATATATATATATATTTTTTTTTTTTTTTTTTTTTTTTTTTTTTTTTTAATTTTTTTAAGAAGAGGTAGGGCAGTGTGTTTTCATTAATTTCATCCTGCTGGGGACTAATCCATGTTCCATGTTGAAGCTGAACTGGGTGACCAGGTGTGATTCTGAGGACCTCATGTTTGCAATCATTAGAGAATTGGTCTTTCTAAGAGATTGCAGGACATTTTTTTTTTTTTTTTTGTAGGGAAGGAATCTTGGGCTTTTCAGTCAATATCATTTTCATCCTGGTTCTAGACCTTTTCTGGATATAGAAAAGAGTTCCTAGAATCCTGACAAGACCCCGTAACTTACTACGTTTTAACATTGCACAACACTAGAACTATTTCTAGAGTATTTTATAGAAAATGTAGTCATACTCAAACATTTATGGGTTTTATCTCTACCACACCTTCTTGTATCCCCCATTTCATTGTACAAATTTATTTCTGGTAGTCCTTTTGAATTTTTCTTCATTATGTGACATGCTAATATTCACCTCTTCTTGGACACAGGGCATTCCCATTTTTAAAAAATATGTTTTAATTTGTAAGACCTATACCTCTTCAAGAAAGTCTTTTTTTAATTAACTTAATTCGTTAAACTTTGTTCCAAGTCTCCAGGCATTTTGGTGTGCTATTTACATGATATCCGTTGAACTCAGTAATGCACTTTTATACATGTTTATGCTCCCTGATGAGATCATATAGAGGTGAGGACTAGACCTTACATTGTAATTCTTCCACTGTCCTGTATGCTAACCAACTTCAAAATCTCAAGAAAGAGTGCCTAAATAACAAATATTGTGTTCGTTTTTTACTAGTTTTCTGTGATTTCTGTGTGTGCCAGTTGAGATACCAACTTCAACTTTAGTTTTGCAGCTAAAAATAGCCCCTGTAATTTATCATTAACTGAGGATGCACGATTTGTTCATTAACTGGCTTTCTTGCTTTCCAGTCTGTAGCGTTGACACTGAACAATGCTAGCCTTTACATTGAATTCCCCCTGCCCTAAAAACAAGATCCGAATGCTGCAATAAACATGACACATTCTAAAGACCCACAACTAAGCCAAACCAAACAAAGTTGTCACCCTACTAATGGACAAACAAAATAGTGCTTCAGGGATGCTGAGGAAAAGAAAACAATTATTATACCCAGATGCTAGAGAAATTTCTACATGGAGAGGTTTGATCTTAGATAACCCTGAAGTTTCTTTCCAAGATGTTATTTTGAAACTTAGAGGAGAAATTAAAGAAGAAGATTAAAAGGGATGTGAGCAAAGCAAGTATGAAAATGAGGCCTTTGTAATTTGTCACGAGAGGGTCAATAGCTATTTTCTGTTGCGTTGGATGCTAAGTGCTGTGCAGTGCTTTCAGAGAAAGCATGATAAATTATTAAGTATTTGTTATTTATTACACACATCAGGGAATAATATATTGCAATGTGAGCTGATGTCACTAAGCAGCGCTGGCTGAAGCATTTGTCTAGATATTGTACAAGATAGTCTGAAAAGCAATGGACTCATTAGTAACCCAGACTGTTGCAGGAGACTGTGTTTTCCTTTTTATGAGTTTTTCAATTTCAAACTAGAAAATAAAGAATGATAGAAATGTATTTATATTAGTCAAGTGTTCTGGTGAGACTTCTGCCCTCTGGAATTATTGGGATAATCACCAGTGTTTTCCAAGTATAAAAAATGAAGGACAAAACTTGGTTCTCTCTCTTTAAAAACAATGTTTTATGAATTCTTGGTAAATAAATATATATTTGGGCTTTTAACTTTTCAGTTATCAGTGGCCGATAAAAAATACTATTAATTTATTACTTGTTAACCATTTGCTCAGTATAATTTTATAAAGAATAATTCACACTAAGCATTCAGATGCATGCCTCAGGTAAGGATTAATTCATAAAGCCCCTAGAGATCAGTGTTATTCATAGCGACTTCACAACCTGAGTGTTTCTTCCACTGATTCAAAGCACATCATTGAATTCATTTGGAGGTGGATAAAAAATATTCTTGTATTTCCCTTCCTGGCAATTATAGGAGCCCTTGTTATATGCTGTGTCTTGTTAGCTCTGTAACATCTCAAAAATCTTGTATATCACTACTGAAAATTATTGCTTTTTTGTCATTTTCTGTATTAACTAATGTGTTTCTTATTAGGTATTCTAGATTTCACCTCCATTCCAACGTGTTCAACATCAACTGTACTTACAGACAAATTATTTCTCTGCTCTTGAGAGCTTTTTATAAGACTTTAAAATCTTTTATTCACCTGCACAAAGCAGTGAGCTGACTGATGAGAGAGGAAAAACAGGTGAGGGGTGTATAAGTGACAGATGGAAGGGGACTGTGGAAACCTGGAAAAACAGAGAAATTTCAGAAACAGGCCAGTGTAACGAAGGGCAAGATTATGACTACAAAGTACACTCCAGTTGCAAGTTGGAAAGTATTCAAGAATTCTATGACTATTATCAACAGTGCTATGTTCAGATGAAAACATTTAGTGAGTCATAGGAACCATCAGCTCATAATCTCAACTACAGTTGATCAACTCTTAGGAGTCCAAAGGAAAAGTGATCATGCAAATAGATTGCCTGTTAGGCTGATAAGATAGAGGAACTGGGTTATCAGAAGGAAGGATTTGATTGAAGACCCTCTATTATCATTTGCTCATATTGTCTGGGACCTTGTCTGATACCTCATCTGACATTGATAAGGCAGAGACATATCACAGAATAAAAATCATTCAAGACCAGAGTAATGTGTCCTTCCAGAAGACGTATCTTTGTGTATTTGAGGGACTGCTGACCCCTTGGTGAATGACTAAGCCATGCTGAGCAATTTACTGCACTTACCAGTAAAGTGCTCTGAGTGTTTTGCCTATGTTAAATGGGATCAACCCTATGAGGTTGTTGGGCAGATAAAATATATTATGCTCACTTTGTTAAAGATGCCGCTGCCCACGAGGAGGCCCTCGCCCAGGTGATATTAATGTGTGTTGGCGGTGGGCTAAAGGCAGGCAGAATCCTTGTAGCCTGGGGCTTGGTTTTAGGATTAAGCCTTTCCCACCCGTCTTGATGTGGGGTGGTACAATCCAATCATGCCTCAGAGAAGTGACTTTGTATTAGAGACTTCCCTATTTTGTATATTGGATTAAGGGTTTGGATTTCTACACTCTAAAATGGGGACGGAGCAGGAGCTTGCGCTCTTGGTTCCTGACATTAGAGGAGAGAGCAGAGCAGAGAGCAGAGGAGGTCACGTGGAGGAGGCCAGGAGAAGCAGCCAAGATGGCGGAGTGTTGAGTGAGAGGCCAGTTTGTGCAGTTTATGCAGGGAGAAGGAAGGAGATGGGGAACTGAGGAGAATAAGGCTGGTGAGCTAGAAACCTTTGATTCTAGGAAACTCGGATAAGTCAGTGGCTTTGTGAGCACTGAATGTGAGTGGGTTTTGGAGCCCAGTGTGTATTTTTACTTGCCCACTGGGTGCAAGCTAGGATTAAAGACTATGGCCCATCAGTTCTTGGCTCCGTTGTTTCTTTACCGACTGTCCGAATCCAATGCGAACCTGCATGGGCCGGGCTGCTGTGACCCTGGCCCTGGTTACTGGCTTTACAGAGGTCAATAGATTACTGTTTCCATGAAAATGAGGAAGAAATAAAGAAGTTAACTAAGTTGACTAAGGTCACACAGCTAGTAAAACAGAACTGGGTATGGAGCACAAGCAGTCTGGCTCCAGAGCCTGCATTCCCAATCACTATAGCCCCCAGCCTACCAATGTGGCACAGTCAGGTCTTTGCTCCAATGCACCACATTCTAATTAGGCGAGGACACATGGCCCTGAGCTTCTTTTCTTATTGTTTCTATTGTTGGAGATTCTACATCCATCTTTAGCTTCTACTCTTGTTAAATAAATACACAACCTATAAACCACTTCATTATCTCCCAAACAGGTAAACTTATCTGTGAAGTCCTTTTCCTCCTTGAATTTAAAAGTTTTCTTATATTTTTAAAGCTTGGAGGGGTACAGAATTCTGCTTTGCCCATTTGGGCAAAAGCTACATATGGCTATTTAAATGTATATTGATATCAAATACAATGAAAAACACCGTTCCTTAGTCATAATAGCCACATTTCATGTGTTCAGTAGCCACCTGTTGCTGGTGGCCACTGTATAATTAGATAATTAGTCAATGTAACAATAGAACATATCTATGATTGCAGAAAGTTCTATTGGGCAGCACTAAGCAAAATACAAAAGGCAGTATTTCTTTTCTTTCTTTCTTTCTTTCTTTCTTTCTTTCTTTCTTTCTTTCTCTCTCTCTCTCTCTCTCTTTCTTTCTTTCTCTCTCTCCTTCCTTCCTTCCTTCCTTCCTTCCTTCCTTCCTTCCTTCCTTCCTTTCTTCCTTCCCTCCCTCCTTCCCTCCCTCCCTCTCTCCCTCCCTCCCTCCTTCCCTCCCTTTCTCCCTCCCTCCTTTTTTTCCTTCCTTCCTTCCTTATTTTTTTTTAGGTGAGAGTGGGGGAGATAGTGAGGCAAACTCCTGCATACACCCCAACCAGATCCACCAGCAACCCCATCTGGGCATGATGCTCAAGAACCAAGCTATTTTTAGCGCCTAAGGCTGATGTATTCCAGTGGAGCTGTCCTCAGCAGCCAGGGCCACACTTGAACCAATCAAGCCCCTGGCTGTAGGAGGGGAAGACAGAGAGAAGGGGGAGAGAGAGGAGAAGTAGATTGTCGCTTTTCCTGTGAGCCCTGACTGGGAATCAAATCCAGAATGTGCATAAGCTGGGCTGATGCTGTATCCACTGAGCTACCGGCCAGGTCTCAGTATTCCCTTTCAAAGGAGGCATCATATGAACTAAGTCACTTGGGTATAATACTATCTGGTTTTTAAATCATTGTCTTTGTTCTCATAGAATAACTTGGATATGATGTCTCTGCCACCACTCCTTTTGTTTACTTCCTTTACTTTAAACAAATACACTTGGTCATGTTTCTTTTTTTCTCCCTTTCTCTTGCTTCAGTTCACTCTCCACACTGAATATGTGTGAAAGCAGCTGCCAGAGCCCCTTAAATGTGTCAGTTAACACCTTTACCTCAGGCTGCCCTCTTCCAGACTGCTTCCTTCAGACAGCTGTTTCTGACCCGCGGAAGGACCCGCAGAGACTGTCAGATGGGACCCAAGGCTTTGACATCATCCTCGAATTTAATTTGTCCTGAAAGGCATTCCTACTTTAGTTTTTGTGGACTTTTGTTCTACTATCTATTTGTCTTATTAGATAGATCTCACATTTAATATCCATGTCAAAGCTAGTCAGTATTCTATTCAGTAAATCATTCAAGATGACCAATTTCATGTATTTTTCAGGCCACCAAAATATTTTAACATTGCCTTGTATGTTTTAACAGAACATTTGCCCAGCCATATGGAACAGAATGGGATAGTAGTTCTCTAGTTTTTAAAGGTCACAGCGAACAGGATAGACTATCACAGTCGGGTGATAGTCACTGAAAGTCACTGAGCAGAGAGTGAACCGTTCATTCATTTATTTATACCTCAATAGACATTTATTCCCCACCACTGAGAGCTCACATTTTGCAGGGCACTGAGGATCCAGACTGAAAGGCATGTCTTTAACTTCAAGAAGCCAATATGCTAGTTGTGAAGATAAACAACTAAATAGGCAACCACGATACAATGGAACAAATGCTCTGATTAGAGGTTCTTAATCTCTGTTGATGAGATTGTGAATGATCAACTGACCCTGGAGGATGTGGAGTTAGGAAAGTCTTCTGGAGGAGTGGGCCCCTGACATGAGTCTTGCAGGGCAATAGTGGTCTAGGCGAAGGCATGACCTTCGTGGATGTTGAATGGGTGTGGGATCCATGGTCACCAATGAAACTAAAGCCTGAGTTAAACTATGAAGAGCCTTGTAGATCATGCCATGATGTTCAGATTGTATCCTGAAAAAAAAAAATAAAAAGACACTATTGAAATACTTAAGCAGAGGAGTAACAATCACTGTCAGATTAATATGTTGGACCACACACACTGCCAATCGTTAAAATGAAGGCAGAAATGCTATGGGAAAAGTTACTGTAATCCAGGCGAGGGCTAAAGAGGGCTTGAACTGAGGCCATGCAGGGGAGACAGAAAAGAGTGGGCAGATTTAAGAGGGATTTGGGGTTTGAAACAGTGGCATTTACTAATACATTGAATGAGGGCAATTAAGCACAGTGAAAAGTCTAGGATAATTGCCAGATTCCCATCAAGGATATTGCTGCAAAATTTTCTCCATGGGTGAAAGACTGGATTAAGTGATATCCATCGTCTTTTATAGGGCTATGGGTCATAATATAAACTTTTATTAACTTTCAAGTGTCCTGACAGCTTCCACTAATTATCATAAAATATAATAAAGCTAACACCAAACACAGAGTATGGCAGGGCATCCTTTTCCAGATATTACATTAGCAAAAAATTTAACGTATAATATTTGATACTGGCAAGGCTGCCGCTCAATCACATATTGCTAGTGACAGTATAAGTTGGTATAAATCTTTTGGCTGCCGATTTGGTTGTAGGTACTAAAAAGGTATAATGCGTATATAATTATGTTCATCAGTCATGAGGTTACATCGAGGATATTCTTCAAAAGAAGAAAAGAGCTATATCAAGGTAGCGTGTAGTATAGTGGGTTTCAGACCTGTAAGATATTGGTCATTAGCAAAATGTTCAAGAACAAGATGAGTAAGTAAAATTGGTTATATCAATTTTCTGAAAGATCGGGTAGCTAAGAACATGATGACTCATAAAACTAGCCGGGGTCCCCAAACTTTTTACACAGGGGCCCAGTTCACTGTCCCTCAGACCGTTGGGGGGCCGCCACATACAGTGCTCCTCTCACTGACCACCAGTGAAAGAGGTGCCCCTTCCGGAAGTGCGGCGGGAGCTGTATAAATGGTTTCAGGGGGTCACATGCGGCCTGCGGGCCGTAGTTTGGGGATGCCTGATAGGGGATTAATTTGTGCTGAGACTTAAATCACATTTTCTTGCTCAAAACCCAGTGCTCTTTCCACTGCTTCTCATGAAATCACATGGAAGAACATTAATTATAAAATGCTCCATGGAAAATCAAACACAAAAAGTATACGCACATAAATAATAGCTGGTAAGTAGGGGTTAATGTAGAAAGAGACGGAAGTAAAATTTTTAAATGCTGGTATGGCAAAATTACAGGCAATATTCTTCTTCTTCAGACGTTGTTCTTATTTTTTTGTGTGCTATGATGCCACAGTGATATTTTATAAAAGTAAAAAATAACAAACCAGTCTTATTTTGGTTTCAGAACTGTATTGTTTAGGTCCTCAGCTTTTCCACAAGATTGCTTGTTATTATCTCCCTAATTTAGAAGAGTTAGCTACTTAATAATAGAACACACGTGCAGTGATTTGAGTACTGTATTCTGCTTTCTAAAAATTCATTCAGTGCAAATTCCACAGAAGCCCACCTACACTTTTTGAGCTATTTAATTTTTCACAGTTTTATGCCTATGTTGCATTCCAGCACCCATGCAAAAATAAATTGAATGCTAACCCTTCTGCAGAAAAATGGAAGACAGTGTGAGCTCTGAGCTCTAAATGTGACCCACCAAGTATTGTTTTGTATGTTTTTCATGGTTCATAGTAAATGGAAGTCAGGAAGGAAGAGTTCCTATATTTTGTGATCTTGGGGCTGTCTTATGTTGTACCCCATGTGAAGTTATTAGGAATCAGTTCCTCTTCAGCTGGATGCTGGAGCCTCTTCCCTTTCCTTCTTCTCTCTCCTCTGTACTCACTTTTCTCCTTTGCTCGCATGCATTGTGATTTTGCTGGCCTGAGTCCCACAGTCTTTCTCTGGAGACTTACTTTCCTAGAGTACCAGGAAGTAGCCTTTGGATTTGGTCCTTACAAAAGGCTTGGATCCCTTCTCTGTCTTTTTCTTCATTCAACTTCTCATACGAAGTGGAAGCTCAGAGAGACTCTTGTGTTTGTTAATTTCCTTTGTATAATGCTATGTCGAGTTAGAGCCTAATAAAAATATTGTTTCTAATGACACCATCAAAGGCTAAGATAATCAGTGATCTTTTTCCTAAAAAAACAAAGACAAAAACAAAAACAAAAAAGACACCACACAGATGCCATTTTCCAGCAAAAAATAAAAAGAAAGAGAGACAGAATCACCATTTTGACGATTGTAGCTATGAGTTGGTGAAGGTCGAGAAAGCGTGTTACTAGAAAACGTTGTAACAACCCGAATTCTCATAAATCACTGTATCTGAGGCACCCATGGGAGGGATTGTGCAGTATAATCCCTGTTTTACTGTGACACAGTGCAGGAAAAGAACTTAACACTTTTTGAGTTACGTTTCTGCGTTCCACAGTTTCTAGTTTTATGCCCAAGTGGAAGTGTTACCAAATCCATGAGATTTAAATGAATATTTTTTTATTTAAAATGATGGAATGGCTAATGAATCCAATATCTTTTATTTCTTTCACTACTTGAATGCCAATTTCTCTGAAAATCAGGATGTGGGCTCTCCCTCATGCCTGGTGTGATGCTTGGCACAAGACTTTGCTCCCCAATACTGATGTTGCAGTCTCCTCTCTCCTGAGTAAGTGATGAGTGCGAGGGGCATCTTCATTCACCACGTTCTCTAAACATAGGCACCCACGTGTTGTTGGAAAAGAAATCACTGCACATTTTTTCTTCAGAACTGTGAGGTACAGTTAATTCGCAGGGCTTCAGTGTATGACATATATTTAAATATACATGCAGATGTATTTAAATCACAGATTATTGAAATCTGTGATTTATTTCCTAAATAGAATTCATCAAGTTTTAATTCTCATTGAATTAGCATAAATATTGCCAAGAAGCTCCTTCCTGAAACCATCTCATATCGTGCTGAACGTACCCTTACCAGGCCTTCAAACCCTGTCTGGCGGGGGTTGGATGATATACCACTTGTACACAGTGGTCCCTTGTCTATCGTGGGGGTTATGTTCCAGAACCCCTGCGATATGTGAAAATTCCTGAAGTAGCGACCTTATATTTATTTTATTATTTATATATATTTTAAGGCTTTATTTCAACTAATTATTCTTTTAATATTTTAATTAATATTTTTTACTTTTTATATTGGTTTTAATTTTTTTAGGCTAGAAAATCCTTATCTTACTGCAAAAATAATTAAAATAGTAAATGTATGAAAATATTTATATAAATATATTGCAAAATCCCACAATATAGAGAAAAATTCGCAATACAAAATTAGATATATACAATTTAACAATCCATGATACTGTGAAAAGTGAAGTGTGATATGGTGAGGGATGACTGTATTTCCCACTCCCACCCTCTTCTCTTATGAAATAGTACTGAGTATTACTAAAATTACTATAAACTCCTGTACCTGAAAGCTACAGTAGTTGAGTAAACTCCACCAAAGTACACAGCTGCAAATACCACTTCTGGGTCCTGTATTCTCTTCTACCCACAGAGCTTCATTCTTTTGTGGTTCTTGAATGAAACTACCTGGCCTGACCAGGTGGTGATGTAGTGGATAGAGCATCAGACTGGGACTCAGAGGACCCAGGTTCGAAACCCAGAGATCATCAGCTTGAGTGCGGGGTCGCTGGCTTGAGCGTGGAATCATAGACGTGATCCCATGGTTGCTGGCTTGAAGCCCAAGGTCTCTGGCTTGAGGCCCAAGGTCTCTGGCTTGAGCAAGGGGTCACTCACTCTGCTGTAGCCCCCCAGTCAAGGCACATATGAGAAAGCAATGAACAACTAAAATGCCTCAATGAAGAATTGATGCTTCTCATCTCTCTTTCTTCCTGTCTGTCTGTATCTGTCCCTCTCTCTCTCTCTCTCTTCTTGCTCTCTGTCTCTGCCACAAAAAAACCCCCAAAAAACAAATAAACAAAATAACTACCTGGGTGATAATTATATCCTTATTCACATATGAACTCATGTGTTTTTAAATATATATATATTTAATATTGTATTAAATTGTTTTTAAATATATATATATAAACGTTGTATTAAATTGCAAATATCCAGATAAAGTATGAGTTGTGATTTTATTTAAATGATAGGTCTTTTATATCCTTAAAACCAAATACGGATCTATGTGAGAAGAATCCTTAGAGATTGGGAATAAAACAACATACAGACAGGTTAGCTTTGGTTGAGTTAAAAGCTGATGTTTTAAAATGTGGCAACATAGATCATCATGTCATTCTTCTTATTTTTTTCAGAATACATTATTTTCTAAGTTTTTGGTTCTAAAAAGACTAAACAGGCATCTGTTATACTACTTAGAAAACAAATAAAACTAATGAACAAAACTCCCAAATCAGGTAAGAGAATAAATACAGGCTCAGGTGAAAAGATGCAGAAAAGTTTTTAAAGAGAAACTTAGTTACAGAGAAGCCTTCCTTAGCAGATAGGATTAAAATTATCTTGCCATCTTTAAACTTTCTTTTTCTTCCAATTTATGACTTTAAAAAGCAGAGCCCAAAGCACATATTTTATCTAAATGATATCACATAGAGTGCAACTAAGCTTAACGAAAGCCAGCGATCACCCATTCTATTCCTTCCATTTTTGAATCTTGATTCCTTAGAACATTTGATTTCAGCCCCTTTAGTTGTTATTCTGGTATTTGTCTTTATATGTCCACTTGTTTAAGCTGCTATCCTAAGTTTTTAGCTCTCATCTTTCTGGTCTTCCTACTCTGGAAGACAATGAGTTAGTCCCACCACACGCAAATTGCACATGGATACGCATACGCTTCTCTAGTCCCGGTAGGGTCACATCACAGTTTTGGTTCTATTAAGTGTCAGTCTTGATACTATCATGACTGTGCACATGATATCATAGTCTGTCTAGCTAGTGTGCTAAAATCACACACCTCTTCTGATACATTTTATTTTGCCTGGAATTAATAATTCCTTGCTTTGTTACATGCTTGGTTTTTCTATATATCTATTATGAATTCTCCCTCAAACTCTGTCAGAACCGTACATATGCTGTAGTACATGCAGATGCATCAAACCATTCTTCAGTTCTCTTTTATTCTTGGAGATACCTGTGGAGTTTTCTGCTTTCCTTTCCAATCTGTACTAGAGGCTCTCTAGACCAGTTGCACAGCTGCTAACTCTGATTTTTCTTTATCATCACTTTGAGAAATCCCTTTAACTTTCCTGTGTTGGATTACCTGTTACCTGGATTTTGAGTCTTTTTTTGTGTTACTTTCCTTGTTTGGATGGTGTACAAACAGAATCTTTCTAAAAATGTTGATGGGAGGTAGATATATTTTTAGATTTCTACATGTTCAAATATATTTTATTCGACCCACACACTTGTTTATAGTTTGGCTGATTATATCTTTGTCTAGAATAAAGCTCATCTTTCCCTATCATTTTGAAGGCTTTGCTGTATTTTCTTCTTACTGAAAATATTACCATTGAGAATCCTGAAGGTGTTCTGAACCCTAATCTTTTTTCTGTTTTCTGCTTTCATGCTCAAATGTTTTAAATTTTTTGGTTGATGTTCCTTGACCTGGGTCTTTTCTTTTCTCTTTCTTCTCTCTCTCTCTCTCTCTCTCTCTCTCTCTCTCTCTTTTAGACATTTGATCAGTATTTTTGATTGAAAAACTCATTTCTTTGGTTCTCAGAAATATTCATTTATTTATTTGGTAATGGCCTTGCTTTATTTTCTTTTTGAGATTTCAAATTTGAACATTAACCCTCCGGAGTGAAACATCTGAGTTCATGATGATTTCTCATTGGTTTTACTTTCTGAACTGCTTTCTCATATATCTTATCTATTGAGATATTTCTATCTTCTTATCCTGTTTAATTGCTAGTTCTTTCTTGTTCTCTGAAAGTTGGTGTTTTTATAGCCTCTTGATCTTGTTGCATGAACTTAGTGTCTTCTCTCTGAGGATATTAATATTTTTGAAGTCATTTTCTACTCATGTCTTATTTCTCTGTGTTCTGAGTTCACCACTTCTGTTTGGTGCAATGTTAAGAATGTGGCACTGACATGCTGTTTGGAAACTTTCAGGAGTGTGGCACTGACGGGTAGCTTTACTTTAAAACGAGCAGGTATACAGGGCCATTTAGTTGGGAGACATTCATATATGAGTGTCAGTATGTTATTGCCCTTTGGCCAATTTCTCCAAAATATGTCTCTTCCAAATGCTTGCCTGGGAGATGAGAGTAGAGCTGTTGGTCTAATAAGAGCTGGGTAAAATTCAGCATGAATCCTTTTACTTTATAGAAACCTATTCAGTCTTTCATTGTGTCTGTTGTCCTTGAATTCATCCTCTACAGAAAACGACCCTCTGATCTGTGCATAGGAACTGTGGTTGGAGGACAGGGCTTACAAAGACTTCCACCCATTTCTACTCTCCACTCCCCTTTCTGGAGTCTCCGGAGCCTCCATGTCCAGTCCCTTCCTGTGTTGGGTGGAGTGACTCTTCATTTCTGGAGCATCAGCCCCAGTCCCATGCCTTGTGGGCTTTAGTTTCAGTTTTTTCTACTCTGGTAAGACAGTTATGACTTGGTCATCATCTACTTTTCAGCTTTCAGAATGCGGATGGCACTTATTTTCTGCCTCCCGCATTTTATACTCAACAATTTAGCTGGCTCTATGGAAGAAGTAGAGATAAACAGATGCGGTCTCTTTTCCATACTTAACAAACTCCTGTCCACACAACAGTTTTTTGTTTGTTTGTCGTTTAGTATTTTGCATCTGAGGTCCTGTTAGTGAGTCTTAGGGAAACAATAAGATGGAAGTAATTGGAAGGGTGCTGTTTCTGGTTTTTGAAAGGGAAGAGGGTAGAATTAGAGAAGTCAGAAAAAAAGGTAAGTGGAGGTGGATAAGGAAAAGTGAGAGAGAAATTGCACAATGAGAGAAATGAGGCTATTACTGAATAGTGTAATGAAAGGTATTCATGGACAAGTCAGCATGGAAGTGTGTACATCTTCTTCATTACTGTGCTTAACCCTCACTCCCATTTTATTTTTATTGAACTAACAAGGAATTATGGTGCTTTAATGAACTGATGTCCTGACCCCAAGCACCTGACTGAGCCTCTAATACTCTTGTAAAAAGTAGTTTTTATATTTTCCCAGTCATGCTCTGACTCATGGAGCCAGGTTTCATAATTTTGAATCAAACAAGTTTTCTTGTGTGTCTCCCTAGGCTTTTTAAAAATGATTTATTACATTGTACATGATGTTCTATTCCCATATTAGAACTTATATAATCCACAGTACTCATGGGAAGCAGTGCATGGGGTATATTCATAGAAACACAAACTGTTGAAATTCAAAAAATTCTTGTGATCATCCTGTCAAGCACCCTTCTGTTTACAAATGAGGAACCTGAAAGCCAGAAAGTTCCGATGACCATGTCCAGAGTCATACAGGTGGAACATGGGCACGGTCCAGTGTAGGGATGTAAAAATTATGTCATAGCATGAACAAACTTGTTGTTCTAAGGATAGAACCTGTCCTTCTGGCACTTTTTTTCATATTTCAGGATTTTTTTTTCCCCACAAGCCAAACTGATTTTCATTTTATAGCTTTTCATATGCTGTATATGGTTAAGATAGAATGCATTTGTGAGGAGGATGAGTTTTATTAAGGAGTCACTGCACGAACAGAATTGAAGAAATTATATTGCAGAAATTTATGAGGTAACACACTGTTATCCTTTTGTCACTTGTGGTCTGATCGGTTTCCGTTTTGTGATGTTAGGATTATTGAAAGCTTAATGTTCTTTCAAGAACCCCTTTAGGTAAACGATATAAGGTAATGCAAAATGTTATAACACACCTGCCAAATTTCTTATAACACTGGAGATGTAGAAGTTTCTTGGTTTTGGTGAAGAGTGTTTGATAGTGAATAGTGAAATGATGAAATTTTGCCCTGGCTGAAACATTTTTACAGTTGGCAATAGTGGGAATAACGTTTGTAAAAATCTGTTCTCACAAGTTCCAACATATTTTAACATTAAAATAAATAATGCCGTATATATGGCTGTTTGATTAGTTATGCTGAAAATTTATTGAACCCAATTGAAGTCCTTGGTTTGATTAAAGATTGATTCTTGGTTTCCAGTGGCCATTTTAATGGTTATTTTAATTTATTTCTCTGTGTTCCTTACACATTCCCAAGGTGAGTTGTTTGTTTCTCATTGTGGAAAGGTAAAATTAAATCCCCTTTAGTACATAAATGCAGGGTGTTTATTACATTGTATTTAAATTATTGACAATCACATTTTCCTGAGAAATACCAAATAAATATATCTGCTGTCTGGTAGTACCATTAGAAATGGATTTCGCAGGTTGCTGGCTACTTAAGGCTGTCATAGCTCATTCCAGAAATGTTTTCTGACTTGATGATTCTGGTGTATATCAACGTGCCTTACAGTTGCTTTTCACACTTCTCTGATCATGCATTTCCATGGTGACTGCAGGAGCCGGTGAATCTAATTTAGTTACTCATCTCCATTCTCTTGGTCCCTTGTTCCTGGGCTTCCCTGTGTGACAGCATTTTTTTTTTTACACCAAACTGTACTATTTGTTTACATTTTGTGTTGTTTACTTTGAGTGCCTCCAGAGCAGGGACCATGTCTTCTCCTTTGAGGTTCCTACAGAGCACTCTGCATGTAGTAAGAGCTCAGTTAATGCTCCGTGAGTATAGCAGGCCTGCCTGGGCTTATGGGGAAAGAAACCTGCAGGACACTCTATGGAGAAGATGTTAATGAATGACACTTTTGCCCAACCTGAACCAGAACAAAAAGCATTTTTTTTTCTAAATTATTTAGTCCTGATGGTATAAAACGTTTTGATGATACTATCTTACTTGTTGCTGTGGTGCTGAATTATGTCTATTGAGATTTAATGACGAAGGAGACAGCTATTAAAGGATAGCAAAGTATAAACATATACTTGGCTATTAGGGTTAGACTCAGGAGGTCTGTATCAAGGTGCTTAACATCACTAATGTCAAAGAAAATGCAAATTGAAATGGCAATGAGCTGTCACTTCACACCTGTAAGAATGGCGATTATCAAAAACAAACAAAACATCCTTTGCTCCCCCCCCCCCAAATCCAGCTATATGACACAATATGACACAATATGACAAGTGTTGGCAAGGATGTGGAGAAATTGGAACCTTTGTGCAATGTACAGCCATTAGGGAAAATGGTATGCAGGTTCCTCAAAAAAATTAAAAATAAACCTCCCATATATTTCAGCGATCTCATTTCTGGGTACTTACCCAAAAGAATTGAAATCAGAATCTGGAAGACATAGCTGTATTCCCACGTTTGTTGCAGCATTATTTACAAAATCTGAGATAAGTAAACAACCTGAATACCCAATGACAAATGAATGGATTAAAAAATGTGAAATATACATACAATAGAATGATATTCGGCTTTAAAAAAGAAGAAAACCCTAATATTTGTGACAACATGAACTGACCTGGAGAATATCACACTAAGTGAAATATAAGTCAGTCTCATATGGACAAATATTGTCTGATTCTATTTATATGAGGTACCTAAAATAGTCCAACTCAGAAACAGAGTAAATGGTGGTTTCCAGGAGCTATGAGGAGGGGAAAGGGGGAGTTGTTGTTCAATAGTACAATATTTCAGTTATGCAACATGAAGAAGTTCTAGAGTTCTGCTGTACAAAGTTGTGCCGATAGTTAACAGTACAGTATTATGCACTTAGAATTTATTAAGAGAGTAGATCTTAACACACACATGTTATACAAGCAACTTGTTGAGATGATGGATATATTTGTTACCTTGATCTTGGTGATAATGTCATAGCTGTATGTGTATGTTCAAACTCATCATCAGATTGTATACATTAAATATATGCAGCTATTTTATATATTGATTATACTTTATGAAGCTGTTAAAGTTTTTTAAAGAGTGTTTTAAATAATTAAAATTTAAGATGGCTTGCTAGCAAAAATTCTTTTCTCTTTTTAATTCTATTTGAATCCAAGAAGTTAAATACATAGCTATATTTTTAATCTTTTTATATCTCAAACACAAAGAGTGACTCCTGTTGTAGAAAATGATGTTGCATTACCTAGAAAAACACAAGTTCTTGTATTTGCTCAAAGACTGAGAGTTTAAATGCTTTTGGTGCTTATTTTTGTTCTTTACAGTCTGTTTCTTAGTTGAGTCACTCTGTACATTGGGTGTAGTGTAATTCTTGCTTTAAAGAGTTCTTTAGCAAAAAAAATAATAATCTTTTAGCTGTTAGTTCCTTCTTCCATAAATCAAGAATGTCAGCCCACTTTTGAAAATGCTGCTTTGAGTAAAGACCACTGATTGAAAGCCAGCATGTGGCAGAATTCGGGTAATGTTGATAAGTGAAGTAAGATACTTCTTCTGTGTTGGCTAGAGGAAGACTCATGGTTTGCAAGCTCTGATAGCTGCTATTGAGATGCTGTTGAGAGTGTCCTAATTTCAGAAGGTATTGGAAATGCCTTTGTTATATACAGATATAACATAGATGCAGAGATGCTTTGTCTTTGTCTGAATGATGGTATTTTTAATACATGGAAATGCTTATTACCTCTCTATTAGATCAATCCACTATATCAATGATCCCCAACCTTTTTTTGAGCCACGGACCGGTTTAATGTCAGAAAATATTTTAATGGACCAGCCTTTAGGGTGGGATGGATAAATGCACAAAATAAAATTATGCGACCGGCGTAAAAAACTGTGGTATTTTAAAATATAATTGTCGAACTTATGAGACAAGCGTCAAGAGTGAGGCTTAGATGGATGTAACAGAGGGAATCTGGTCATTTTTTAAAAATAAAACATCATTCAGACTTAAATATACATAAAATGGAAATAATGTAAGTTATTTATTCTTTCTCTGTGGACCAGTACCAAATGGCCCATGGGGGTTGGGGACCACTGCACTGTACCATGAAGTAGGAGCTTCTTGTTCATTCACTTATCACACATCTAATGAATGCCCACAGGTATCAGACTTCACTAGACCTAAAAGATAGATATGAAGTCAGAGGCCCCTCTGTATTGTTTACTGTTGTATGCTCTGTCTCTAAAAAGCATTTAACATATAAAAAGTGCTCAATAAATATTTGTTGAATGATTGAAGAAGGGTAGATACCATCAATGTCTGCCCCTTCCCTCACTAATTTAATGGGTATAATTCTTGAATAAATTTCTAATCTGTAATTGAATTACTAATTTCTAAATTAATTATAATGGGCTTAATTCAAAGTCTGATGCTATTTTTTAGAACTACAATAGGCTTAATTCAAAGTCCAATACTAATTTTTTTCTAGTCCAGAATGAGTAAGAAATTTAAACAATGCTTACTTTGATTCCAATAGTCTTGAGCATAATAGCGTTTCCAGGCAGTGGGCTGGAAAATATGAAATTTCTCTTCTCTCAGAGTCTGTTCATATTGGGCATTTGAGCATTTACAGGGAATTAGTTTTATCTTTTGAAACCTTCCTGTCATATTGTTGGCCCCATACGTGGAAATTAACTTTGAAATGGCAGAAATAAACAAATTAACAAAGAACACAAAATAAAAATTCCAAAACACTCCAAAAATTGTACTAAGAAACTAATCCAAATAAATACAAATACACATACCACATTAGTAGAAGTTCTTTAAAATTAGTCAAGTGTTTCTTCTCTAGCTGTTTCTAAGCCCACATTGGCTGTTTTGACCTGATGGAGATCCGATGTTTTGCCCACCTCCAAAGATACTTTGGGTCTGGATGGTGTGCTGTCTAGTTTCCCTTCTCTCTACTCTTGTTCTCTTTTTTCTTCTTTTTCTTTCCCTACGCTCTTCTCTCCTTAGACATGTCCAGTGATCAGGAGTGGGGAGAGGCAACATGTCAGAAGGTTAGCTCTAGCTTGTGACGGGCACGAGTTTTCCTTCTAACTGTGGAACTTTCTGCAGTTAGTGTCCCCATTGACTGGAATCTCTAGTAAGAGTTATTATTCTATGTACATTTGGGGAATGAATTTTGAGGTTTCTACAAATAATGTCATAAATAGATATCGCTTGGTGAAAGTGAGTTACCAATCTGTTTCAGGTTTGTCCATTTTTATTTTAAATAATTTACAAGTAACGTGTTTTCTAAGGGAAAAAAAAATTTATTTGTTCAGTGCTTACTGAATTCCTTCACAGTATCCCATTTGGAAGATACTAGCATTTTCTAAATCTTCAGGTGAGGGACAGAGGCACAGAGGAGTCACATGATTTACTCAGAGTCACAGAGCCAGTAAGTGAAGGGCCAGGCTGTTGTGCCCCAGAGATGATCTTTGTAACCACCATACCACTGTTTTTCTGAGCAGACACTTGGATCTGTGATGAGCTTTGGCTGAGTTAGAAAGCCTGATGTGTATGGACATTGACCCTGGAAGCCTATTCCAGCCCAATGTGCCTCCAGAGCATCAGGGTTTATCTGAACATCCCCATGGAGATGGGCTGGAGAGGGCTTTCTGTGCATGTTCTTTTCATAGTGGATTGTCCATATTTCTGCTCTTCATGGGACACGGAAGGTAGTAGTGTTTGGCTCATGCCTCTTTTGTTGTAGGAGCTTCATTCCCTCATTTTATTGTTTTTGAGAGCCCTTTAAGAGTCCACATGGCATTTGATAAGAGGAGAAAGCTTAAAATGTGTGTGTGTGTGTGTGTGTGTGTGTGAGAGAGAGAGAGAGAGAGAGAGAGAGAGAGAGAAAGAGAGAGAGAGAGAATAAACACAGATTTAAGTATAATTTTGCTATTTTAAATCCATGTTGTTAAAGATAACACTTTTTCTTTACTGTGATGTGTGAGACAAATCTCTTTACAAAGTGCACTTGAAACAGATAAACATACTCACTTCCATCATCTTATGCACCTTTCTGTGACGTTCCAGCGGAGCGCCACATAAGGAAGTGAAAATACTGTTACAAGAGGTGTGATGACACTTATTTGAACCTTGCAACAAAATCTGCTCAACTCTCAATAATGGGCCAATTACATTCGGCCAGATTGTTATTTTACTTGTGCTTCCAGAAAGATGGAAAGAAATGATGCCAAGGGTAATTAGGGTGGAGAGTTGTGATATTGTGATTTGTAATAAGAAAAATACAATTGGTATTTGTTTCTGTTTCTGGCATAGAGATCCTAAAACCATTGGAATTTCTGAAGTGATGAGTGTGATTAAGGTGTCTTTTGTTATGTTAATGAGATCACTTTGGGGAGGCTCTTAGCTAACCTAGGGATGGGGCTGGTTATCCCCAAACCAAAAGTAACAACTTGGGGAGGGGACAGTGTTATAGAACTGGACCTTTAATGTGTGTATTCTGACGCTATATGTTGGTAGATCGTATCAGATTGAGTTGAATTGTAGGACAGTTGGTGTCCAGAGAATTGCTTGGTGAGGGGGAAATCTCCCCATCAAATTGGAACTGGGATCTGGACACTAAGAGTTAATACGTTAATATTATCTTTAAAAAAACTTACTTGGCTTTGCTCATTGCTATTTTTCAAAGGTAGCTTCATAGGAAATAAATAATAGTTGACTGGCTATATCACATTTTTGTTAGGTCAAAAATAGTCCATTATTAAGAGGAGACTGGTTACATATATACTGAAGATGTTTAAGTCAGTTCCATAATGTGCATGAGATCTAAGTATTTTAATTGAACCCTGAATACTCCATAGAAGTACTATATTTATATGCTATCAATTAGATTTCTAAGGAGTGACCCACTTTTTTTTTAACGTATTTAAGTTTGCTTTTTATTATTCAATTATTTGTATCAATTAAAGCATATACAACAGGTATAGTTAATTATTAATGGGCGAGTTTAGACTTGAAGTCAAATGGATCTAGCTTTGAACTTGAGTTCCAATCTCTTGCTAGCTTTTGACATCTTTGTTTCTCAGTTTCTACATCAGAGATACACAATAATACCAAACTTAGAGTGCTGTCATTAGGAGTAGTAAGGTTTCATAGAGTGAATGAGACTGGGAAGGAGCCATCAAGTGTTGTAAGATGTACCTGCACTTTACAGTGTTCAACTGAACAAATGATTTTCTTTTAGATTTTATTTAATGATTTTAGAGAGAGGAGAGCTAGAGTGAGAGAGAAATGGGGGGGAGGAGCGGGAAGCATCAACTGTAGTAGTTACTTCTCGTATGTGCCTTGACTGGGCATGCCCGGGGTTTCGAATCAGCAACCTCAGCATTCCAGGTCAATACTCTGTCCACTGTGCCACCACATCGCAGGTGAACAAATGTTCTTTTAATTGTCATTAAAGAATCAAAAGGAAAAAAGAAACTACATAATCAAGAAAATCAGGAAATTCCAAAAAGCAGCCAGCTATAAATTCTTCCACACAACATTCTTTTCCTAATTGCTAAGCTTTAAAAATTATTTCTTGCAGAACTGAGCACACCTGCAGAATATAGTAAGGTTACTGTCCCTGGAATTGTACACAATCAGTCCTCTTTCAGAGTGAGATATGAAAAAATAGATGCACTAGACATATTCTTTGATGGAGAGCAACTCCTCTTCCTCCTACCCACCCCAGAAGTCTAAATCAAGACAGTCTCTTGAAAAATTGAAACAATAGATGAATGAGTGCTGTAAGGAAACATATGTTCGACTAAATTTTACTGTTTTTTTTTAAACCAAACTACAACTACATAATGACTTCTTCTAATGAAGTCATGTGATTATTTTGGAGGATGACATCATTTATTATTGTATTTTCACATTTTTTATGCTGTTACCTTTTACCATTAGATAATCTTATATGTTTATCTGGCTTTTTAAATATGTATATCTCACCATTTAATTATAGTACTGCTGAGGACAAGCGATCTTTGAATGTCTGTAGCTCCTGAAGCATAGTAGACCATGAGTTCTTATGAATGGATTAAATCTCTGGCTTTTTTACAGATATAAAGATAGGAAGTGTAAATGTGTTTCAGGGCTAAGGAAAGAATCCTAATCTTCTAATTTTAGTCACTTGAGAAGCAATACAGTCCATGATTTCATAAAATATCCAGAAGGTATCCAACAGCCAAGCACCACGTGGATCAGGTTCTACATATTGGTTCCGCTGAAGTAAATTAAATGGGCAGTCCCTCTTCCCAGAAAAATACAGATTGGCCAGGCTGAAAAATATCAGATGAGGCACAAGAATAAAAAAAAAAAATGAAATGGATTCAGGCTATGTAAGAAATCAACTACCAAAAACGTTCAGTACATCCTGAATGAGTGAATAAATCAATGATTTCAGACTAAAGTCTATGTTTGAGTGTTTGTTTGTTTGTTTATTTATTTATTTATTTTAGTGAGAGCTAGACAGACAGGAAGGGAGAGAGATGAGAAGCATCAGCTCATAGTTGTGGCACCTTAGTTCATTGATTGCTTGGAGTGCCTTTTTGCCTCATATGAAATAGAATAAACATTTTCCAGCCTTCATTTCTTCTGGCTATGAAGTCACTAGAAATTTCAGAATGATACTGAGGGTACAGCATATCTTTAATGGGATGCTTAAGTAATCACAGCAATTTGATTAAAAGGGCAGTCATATTTTGAAATAGTTATTGTTCCCTAGGGAGTGCTATGGTTTCGGACTTACATTTCTTTTTTTTTTTTTCCTGAAGCTGGAAATGGGGAGAGACAGTCAGACAGACTCCCGCATGCGCCCGACCAGGATCCACCTGGCATGCCCACCAGGGGCGAAGCTGTGCCCACCAGGGGGAGATGCTCTGCCCCTCCGGGGCGTTGCTCTGCCGCGACCAGAGCCACTCTAGCGCCTGGGGCAGAGGCCAAGGAGCCATCCCCAGCGCCCGGTCCATCTTTGCTCCAATGGAGCCTTGGCTGCGGGAGGGGAAGAGAGAGACAGAGAGGAAGGAGGGGGGGGTGGAGAAGCAAATGGGCGCTTCTCCTATGTGCCCTGGCCGGGAATCGAACCCGGGTCCCCCGCATACCAGGCCGACGCTCTACCGCTGAGCCATCTGGCCAGGGCCCGGACTTACATTTCTATTGTTACCTATTGCTTCCATTCAACACAGTTTTGTTTTTTGGTTGTTTTTTTTTTTAATCTATTTGTTTGATTTTTAAAGACATTATGCATCATTTTTAACTTACCACTAGACTTTGTCCCAAAAGTTTCCTCTTCAAAATATGTGATCACTCCTTTGCGGTCTCATTCACTGGCCCCCTCTCCAGAGCTGATGGGTTCTCCTAGCATCATCATTCGCCTTTCCTTATTGTCTTAAATATTCCCTGTGAGCGATCTCTACTTCCCGTGCTCCATCTGCCTACTGTGTCAGCATCTGATGAAACTGTAATTACATGTCTCTTCTCCCTCCTTGGTGCCAGACCCACATTTTCAGTTTGATGTTCCATGAGTACTTCAGAAACAACCTGTCCTTAGTCAACGTCATGCTTTTTCCCTCTGCATACCTGCTCACCTTTCTGTTTTTCCCACTTGCTTCATGGTGGCATCCCATAAACTGGGCACAAAGGCCAGAACCTTAGAGACATGCTTAGTGCTTTCTCACGACCTCCTACTATTTAGTACCATCTAAATATAAACAATTTTTTATCCACCAATTGTACTTCAACAAGGCTGTACTGACTAGGACAAAGCCCCATCGATTCTAACTCAGGAATTCTGACAGCTCCATCTGCTCGTCCTCAGCACGGGAAGCATTGTGTCTTTCCCCTGCCAATCCCCATGGCCTTCTAACTGGGCTCATTGCCTCCTGTTCTTTCCACTCCAGGTGGCCTTCTGTATCAGCAAGCCTCATCCATTTTTCTTCCATTGAATGCAGAGACCAGACTTATCTGTATGGGCTACTAAAACATTTACTGAGGAATACAAGCATTTTAATTATTTATAATTGTCTATAGACCCTGCACAGCCATGCATGACCTGGCCCCTGTCCACCTCTCACCTGTGTCTCACACTTCTGTCCCTGTCATTCATTAACTCCACTGGCTTTCTCCTGCTCTTTTCCATGTTCTTCTCTCCCATTCTCTTGTTTTCTGATCTCAAAAAAGTGACACACCACTTTAGGGAGGCTTTTCCTGAACACTCCTCAGTCTAAAGTAAATTCCCTTGCTCTTGCTCATAGAACTTGTCATATTTTATAATTATATACTTTTTTTTTTTGCATTAAGCCTGGCTTACACACATTTCTAAACTCTGTGAAAGCAGGGAGCATTTCTCTTGTGTTCCCCTTTGCATCCCATGGTCCCCATACAGAATCTGGTTGATAATGGGGCTAGCCACCTATAGGCTCAGCCTATAGATTACAGGCAATTCCCACCTCTGAAGAGCATATTGTAAGGTTAAAAGAGTATTGTTATTGCAGAGATAATTTTGACTTTGCTCTAAGTTAAAGAAAAATCAAGCTTCAGTATTCTAGAACTGTTAATCATACATTATTGCCATATGTTATTAAGTCCTATCACAAGACACTGGATACCCATTGTCTGGCTTTAGACATTTCTCTGGTTACCTGAGAATTTTTTTCCTAAAGCATAAAACCCATCCTGTACTTCTTTCACTTGTGAACTTTCAGTGGGTTCCTACTGTTTTCAAGAGAAAGTCCTAAGTATTTAGCATGGCATGTCCATCAAGGTTATTCTCAAGCTCAGCCTGGCCATTTTTTTAAAATCCCAGCTGGTATCTACCACAAGCCATGGTCAAGCAAGGTTTCTTCATACCTTGGCCTCTTCAGAAATGTCCCACTGTTGTCCCTATAGGGCTGTGTATTTGCTGTTTAAAATACATTTCTCTCAAGCATTTTAGTTACATCTTCCTCTGTGCTCCCGCTGCATGATATATTCTCTTAATTCTAAAATTTGTCACGTATTCCATGACAATTTATTAGAATGTCTCTTTCCCAAACTGGATGGTAACTCCTGGACTGGAGTGGGTGTTACCAGTGTCCAGCCTAATCCATAGTATATAACAGCACCGAGTAACTTTTGAGTAACTGAATAGAATGTTAATTGTTTGGAAGTAGACATTCCTTTGCCTACCAAAGCAATGGTACAAATGGTGATTTAATATTTAACTGGCTCAAAACTCCTGTTTAAACTGCAAAAGAATTGAAATGTATTGCTTAATATTGCTTTTTCCACCTAATATCAGCATATGTTATTTCTCTGCTCCATTGCAACTAAGAAACCTCTTTTTTCTTTTACCCCAGGCAGAGATCTAGTCTAAACTTTTCTCTTTAGTCTCTCTTTGCCTAAGAAGAAAAGGCCAAAGCTGAAAGAAGGTTCATTTGTAATGGGATGGGATGTCTGCTGTTTGATTTTCATGGTAGAAGGGAAACATATATCAATTGAGGGAATTGAGGGTTTGAATCTTTGGGACTTGCCTGTGTCTCAAATAGTCTTGAAGACTACTTGTTTCATGACATGTCATTATGCTAATGCATAAGAACCTTGTTGCAATATTGTGAGTGATAAGATGAAATGAACTTTAAAGGAGCTCTACTAATATATAAAAGTAGCAAAAGGACCTTCCTGTTGGTGGTCGCAGGCATAAGAAAGACTTGTTCATGCTTCTTACTAATCCAGGCACTGGTCCTTTGACATGTTAAATGAATCAGAACAGCCCTTCTTCCTTGCTCCTTAACTCTCCTCACACTTTTTGTACATTTTGGTTTTCTTATAGACATCCACAAGAATAATGTTTAACTTTGGGGAAATAAAGACCCTGATGCATAACTCAGTAATTGATAAAATTTATTTGAGACATACTTTATCATTCAAACAAATGTGATTTAATAGGTGAAAGTGGTAGATGTTTTGAAAAACCATATTCTGAACCAAATTATTTGTTTTCATAAAGTAGCTAATCTTACTAAGTTTATTAATGAAATATCCTTTCTGAATTGCTTTCTTCTTTTTTTAAAAAATAGGTGGTGTTTGCATTGCTCAGTCACAGAAGATCCCACGTGAACCAAGACCTGGAGAATTTGAAAAAATTATCAAACGCCTGCTAGAAACACCTAACGCCCGGGCAGTGATTCTGTTTGCCAATGAAGATGACATCAGGTGCTGGTTCCTTTTCTTCCTTATGTAGGATCAGATGTACGGCTCACATCCTTTTTCCAAACATATTTCATGTTCAGTATAGAATCTTGTGAGAGTTTGCAGGAATTACAACGTTCTCATGCAATTACAGATTGCCTTCTGGTGCACAGAGACACACAGACGTCTAGTTTCTAAGTCTGGAAGAAGTGAGACGAATAAGGATGGTAGACAGAATGAAGTGAATGAGGTTAAGGATAAGGCTAATGAACAGGTGCTGGAGCTCAGGTCGCCAGTGAATTTCCTTTAGGAGATGATAAGGCTCATGCAGTTAGAATGATTGACTAATTTTTTTAATGGTGACCTGCTGAGTATATATAACTTGATTTAACTATCTTGTAACATTTATAAGTGTAGTTTTTTTATTATTAAATGAGAGGTGGGGAGGCAGAGAACAGACTCCCCATATATGCTCTGACTGGGATCCACCTGGCAAGCCCACTACTGGGCAGTGCTCTGCCCATCTGGGGCCATTGCTCTATTTCTTGGCAATTCTGCTATTGTAATGCCTGAGGTGAGGCCATGGAGCCATCCTCAGTGCTTGGGGCCAACTTGCTCGAACCATTTGTGCCATGGCTGAAGAAGGGGAAGAGAGAGAGAGAGAGAGAGAGAGAGAAGAGGGGGAGGGGTGGAGAAGCAGATGGTCGCTTCTCCTGTGTGCCTTGGCTGGGAATTGAACCAGGGATATCCACACGCAGAGCCAGTGCTCTACTGATGAGCCAACAGGCCAGGGCCAAGTGTAGTGTTTCTTGATACATGTGGTATGTATTATTTTGCTTTATTCCTGTAGGAGGATATTGGAAGCAGCAAAAAAATTAAACCAAAGTGGCCACTTTCTCTGGATCGGCTCAGATAGTTGGGGATCCAAAATAGCACCCGTTTATCAGCAGGAGGAGATTGCAGAAGGGGCTGTGACGATTTTGCCCAAAAGAGCATCAATTGATGGTAAGGATGCACCATAGACAATTTTTCATCCCAATTCCATCAAAACTCAAAGGCAAAACCAGAGTATCAGCTTATAATGAAAAGCACCCATTATTGATGACTCTGGATAGAATTTTTAGTTCTAATGGCAGAATTGCCAAGACAGTAACTATTTAACCCAGCATGTACTTTTTATTAGAAGAGTACCTATTGAAATTTTTTTAAGAAAGGCAATTATAGTTGGCCTTAAATATTTCCATGATGTTAACCATTGCCATGATGTTGCTCTCTGAGTTTGCATATTTCCATGGGCATGTGTGATGGTCACAGCACTGTTGAGAGGGGACTGCTTGCTTCACAGAAAATGATGACACGATGCTGCACTAAACCTGTGGGTAAAATAAATGCTACAGAAAAGACGAGGCTCATTGCCTTTGCCAATGGTTTTGACAGTGATCAAAATTTCGACCTATCCCATTATCCTTTTGAGTAAGACATTATTTCTAGGTGGTCTCCCTTCAGTGAGGTCATTACCTGAGCAGGCTGGCACTTTAACCCGTTACCCATGACACCAGAAGATTACGTTAGTGCTGATTAGTTAATTGAATTAGCTGAAAATGGAACATACAGGATGGATAAAGTTTGAGTTGGGTGGAAGCATAGAAGCTGGAAACATTAAACACACTAGGAGACAGATAAAAAAAAAGAATGAAAAAATCTGAGTTGGTTCTGCATATTTAGCATGAGGCCACTGGAAGACTAGAGGAGAGAGAGAGGTTGAGAGATGACACCAACAACAGGTTTTCCTATTAAGACACATCCCTGGAGGTAGGTGCCTGAATAGTGAGTGGTGAGGGTGGAGATATTCTCCTCTGATTCCCTTGACTTTGGCCATAAAGGAAGCTTTTCATTCTCTCCCATTTGTTAACATATTTTGGGATGTTTTTTTCGTACAATGATCACAATATAACATAATACCCATTGAAAAGCTCTGATAAGTATTTGGTTTTGATTTCAAAGGAATACTAAAATCATACCTTTGTTCTTTAAAATAGGATTTGATCGATACTTTAGAAGCCGAACTCTTGCCAATAATAGAAGAAATGTGTGGTTCGCAGAATTTTGGGAGGAGAATTTTGGATGCAAACTGGGATCACATGGAAAAAGGAACAGTCATATAAAGAAATGCACAGGTACCCACTTAAGCATTTTCCTTAGTGCATTTGTTTTTTCATTACTCGAGAAAGGAAGTTTTTCTACATGGATAATGATGAAGGTATTTTCTATTTTCTTGTGTCTCTTGTTGTTCCCAGCAGGGCTGGGCATACACTGACTCTTCAACAAACTTAGGTATACTTACTGGTTTTTCCAGTCAATCAACAAGTATTTAGTGGACATTGCCATGTGCTAGGGTATGTCAGTCCTATTTAAAAACATTTATTGAGTTCCTACTCTGAGCAAAGCACTTTATTAGGATTGGTGGGCTATGCACAACTGAGCAAGAAATAATATTGCTCTCTAGAAGTGTAAAATGCAGTAAAGATCATAATAATTTGTTATAAGATACTTAAAAAAAAAAACGATTTCAATCCATGTCCCCTATAATACTAATGTCTTCCATATCTTGCATAGCTTTAGCTGTTATGATTTTTGATGATTTATTTTATGTATTTTGTGCTTAAAAAATAAGTGATATTAAACATTCATATTTTAAATGTAAAAAACATTATTCATTGCATATCATGAGTGTATGCATAGAAATATGTATGAGATATTAAAAAGTACTTAGAACTAAGTGGTGAATTTAGCAAGCTTACAGATACAAGGTCAGTATAAGCTTTTAACAAATCCATTTTACATATATAGTATGTGAGAAATTAACACATGGAAAGGAAATTTAATGACTGCTGGTTATAGCATGATCACAAAAAGCTGTAAAAGATTAGGGGTAATGTTAACAAATGTGTAAATCCTCTACACTGAATACTACAAAACTTGAATGAGTATTTTATACATATACCCTCCCTCCCGTATTTTGAAATATTCTCCTTTCTCTCTACTCACTTTCTTTGGAAAGAGCTGTTCAAATAAAAGATGTAATATAAGTGCAGAGCGAGGGTGGGGATGTGAGAACAGGAGCCACACTGTGTGTGTGTGCGCGCACGTGCGTGTGTGTGTTTGTGTGTGTGTTTGTGTGTGTGTGTGCGTGTGTGTGTGTGTGTGTGTGTTGGGGGAGGGCCTGACTCTGCTTCCTGGGAACCAGGAAGAGTGCTGAAGGCTGGGGTGAGGAAGGAAGGGAAACTCTGCTCACCAAGCTTGTATTCGAGTGTGAGCAGACAGACACTAAATAAGTAAATGTATAAAGAGATGGGGCCTTCCAGATGCTGAGACATGCTTACAGGAAATCCAACAGAGTAAATGTGAAACAGTGACCAGGTGTTAGTGTCAGGGGGAGTGGCATTTCTATTGTGCCATCACCAAAAGCTGCACCAAGGAGGTGACATTTGAGATGAGACCTGAATAGCCAGAAGGTGTCAGTCGTGTGAAGCTGTGAGGGCAGCCCACTGTGGGAGCAAGGGCCAGTGTCTTTAGTTCAAGGTACAGGAAAAGCAGTGCAGGGAGGCTGGCGTGCGAGCCAGGACAGTGAGAGGGGGAGCGTGGGGACAGACGGAACGAAGGAGATAGGCTGGGGCCAGGTCGTCCCAGTTCTTGAGGTTCTTCCTCCAAGCCCCAGAGCTGAGAAGTTTGCACTTGTCCTGCTACCTGTGGAGTAGAATTAGCTGAGGCTTTTTATCCACGGCATTGTTCAGATGCCTGTTTCAAGACAATTCCTGTGGTAGGAGTGTAAATTGGATTGGACATCAGGGGAGAGGAGGTAGAGGGCTCAGTTAGGGCCCCTCCAGTAGTTTTGGTGATGGCAGTCACAGCCTTGACAAGGACATGTGAGTTAGAGGCAGATTGCAGAGGACAGAAGTCTAGTAGGTAGTGTTTACACTGCCTGGTGAGGGATTAACGCTGGGCATGGGAGTTAATGATGAATATTAAACCTCTACCAGCTAGGTCTAGGGAAAATGCTGATGTCCTTAACAGAGAAGACAGAATGAATAGTGGATTTGGATGAACTAATTTGAATTTGGTTTCGATATCGCCCCATGGAACTCTCCAGCAGGTGGCAGCATAAGGTTGGGACCCCACAGAGCATTCAGCACTAAAAATACAGATTAGGGAGCGACAGGTGGAAACCTGGAAGTTAATTAAAGACAAGGGCAGAGATGCAGTTGCCATTGGAGATGGAGCAGCAATGAGGGATGACAACTGAAGACTCTAGGGGAGGAGCCAGGAAAGGAAACTGATCAGGTGAGTTTGAGAAGGAGATGGACTGGGAGCCAATGTCTTCTCAGTCTCCAGGAAATAAGCTGGGCACACACAGTTTCATTGCTGCAGAGAGGTGTGGTTGGGGCACACGGGTGCGATAGACACACAGTGTGAGACAGACCCGGGAGAGAGGAAGTGGGGGAAAGAACGCGTGTTTAGCAGGGATGCAGAAATGTCTCAGGAGAGAGCGCATGTAAGCATGGTTTCTGATAAACCTAGTATTTGGAAGGAATAACTAGAGGCAGAGAAATTAACTGTGGGGTAGGATATTGACAGAACCTTTCAGGAGAGGCGTGAAGAGGAAAGTATTATCATTTTTTATTTTTATATAGTGTGATTAATTTGAAAAAACATATTTTTTAAATAATATGATTAAGTTGAAAAAACTGTACCTTAGAAAAAGATACAAACATATCCATATTTAGAGGGGGGGGAATCCTATGATTAAATGCTCAGTTTGGATACTAAGAGAGTTTAGATACTAAGGAAGTTTAGAAAATGTATGACTATAAGTTCAAGTTGTAAAATTGAAAGCTTCCCGGAGGAGGTGAGTGCTTGATAATAAGATAGAATTGAGAAGGAGCATCGAGGATGAGAGACAGGGTGGGTCAACACAGCAAAGATACAGAGCAGGACACGGAGATGTGTGAGGAGAGTGCGGAGGAGAGGAAGGGGCACCTGGAGGAAGAAGGGGAAATAGGGCCAACCCTTTAGAGAAGGGTTTGAAAGGAGAGTGTATGCACAGAGTACCCTCTGGTGTTTTTCATTCAGATATATTTTACACTGTGCTCACTTCTGAATTCTGAATGTTGTTATTTGATCATCTATAAGTTTATATCCTATTGTTTGGCCTATTAAAGAAAAACCTACCAGTTAATGAAATGGATAAACACAGCCATATATAGATCTACCGGAAAGTTCTGTCCGTTTTGGGAATAAAACAAAATACAAATTTTTCTTATTGTCAATAAACTTTATTAAATAATATAATTGCCATTATTATTAATGATTTCTTGCCAGCGTGAGGGCAATTTGTATATCTCATTTTTGAAAAATGTTTTATCTTTTTTTTTTTTTTTAATAATTTTATTTTTTTTAATGGGGTAACATCAATAAATCAGGATACATATATTCAAAGATAACAAGTCCAGGTAAAGGGCTTATGAGGTGGAGCTGGTTTCACTTTATTAAATTTGGTTGGGATAGTCCAGCTTTTATGTATTCATTCAGTAGTGAATAATTCCCCATACCAGTCCTCCACCTCACTCAGCCACAATCTCCACTGGTTTTCACAGCCAGAAATTATGGGACTTCTCTTCCCGACACTGGAACTCTGGGCCAGGGGCCCTGGTGTGGGGCTGGGAAACCTCACTCCTTGTGAGGACCTCTGCAGCTGAGACCTCTTCTGATTTTTTTTTTAAATAATTTTATTTTTTTAATGGGGTGACATCAATAAATCAGGATACATATATTCAAAGATAACAAGTCCAGGGTATCTTGTCGTTCAATTATGATGCATACCCATCACCCAAAGTCAGATTGTCCTCTGTCACCTTCTATCTTGTTTTCTTTGTGCCTCTCCCCCTCCCCCTTTCCCTCTCCCATTCCCCCCTCCTCCCCGTAACCACCACACTCTTATCAATGTCTCTTAGTTTCACTTTTATGTCCCACCTACGTATGGAATAATGCAGTTCCTGTTTTTTTCTGATTTACTTATTTCACTTCGTATCATGTTATCAAGATCCCACCATTTTGCTGTAAATGTTCCGATGTCATCATTTCTTATGGCTGAGTAGTAATCCATAGTGTATATGTGCCACATCTTCTTTATCCAGTCATCTATTGACGGGCTTTTTGGTTGTTTCCATGTCCTGGCCACTGTGAACAATGCTGCAATAAACATGGGGCTGCATATGTCTTTACGTATCAATGTTTCTGAGTTTTTGGGGTATATACCCAGTAGAGGGATTGCTGGGTCATAAGGTAGTTCTATTTTCAGTTTTTTGAGGAACCACCATACTTTCTTCCATAATGGTTGTACTACTTTACATTCCCACCAACAGTGTATGAGGGTTCCTTTTTCTCCACAGCCTCTCCAACATTTGCTATTACCTGTCTTGCTAATAATAGCTAATCGAACAGGTGTGAGGTGGTGTCTCATTGCTGTTTTGATTTGCATTTCTCTAATAGCTAAAGAAGATGAGCATCTTTTCATATATCTGTTGGCCATTTGTATTTCTTCCTGGGAGAAGTGTCTGTTCATATCCTCTTCCCATTTTTTTATGGGATTGTTTGTTTGTTTGTTGTTGAGTTTTATGAGTTCTTTGTATATTTTGGATATTAGGCCCTTATCTGAGCTGTTGTTTGAAAATATCATTTCCCATTTAGTTGGCTTTCTGTTTATTTTGTTATCAGTTTCTCTTGCTGAGCAAAAACTTCTTAGTCTGATGTAGTCCCATTCATTAATTTTTGCCTTCACTTCTCTTGCCATTGGAGTCAAATTCATAAAATGCTCTTTAAAACCCAGGTCCATGAGTTGAGTACCTATGTCTTCTTCTATGTACTTAATTGTTTCAGGTCTTATGTTTAGATCTTTGATCCATTTTGAGTTAATTTTTGTACAGGGGGAGAGACTGTAGTCCAGTTTCATTCTTTTGCATCTGGCTTTCCAGTTTTCCCAGCACCATTTATTGAAGAGGCTTTCTTTTCTCCATTGTGTGTTGTTGGCCCCTTTATCAAAAATTATTTGACTATATATATGTGGTTTTATTTCTGGACTTTCTATTCTGTTCCATTGGTCTGAGTGTCTATTTTTCTGCCAATACCATGCTGTTTTGATTGTCGTGGCCCTATAATAGAGTTTGAAGTCAGGTATTGTAATGCCCCCAGCTTCATTCTTTTTCTTTAGGATTGCTTTGGCTATTCGGGGTTTTTTATAGTTCCATATAAATCTGATGATTTTTTGCTCTATTTCTTTAAAAAACGTCATTGGAAGTTTGATGGGAATTGCATTGAATTTGTATATTGCTTTGGGTAATATAGCCATCTTGATTATATTTATTCTTCCTAGCCAAGAACAAGGTATATTCTTCCATCTCATTATATCTCTTTCAATTTCCCTTAAAAATGGTTTATAGTTTTCATTATATAAGTCCTTTACATTCTTTGTTATGTTTATTCCTAAGTATTTTATTTTTTTTGTTGCAATCGTGAAGGGGATTATTCTTTTGAGTTCGTTCTGAATTGTTTCATTGTTGGCATATAGAAAGGCTATTGACTTCTGTATGTTAATTTTGTATCCTGCGACCTTACTGTATTGGCTTATTGTTTCTAGTAGTCTTTTTGTGGATTCTTTGGGGTTTTCGATGTATAGGATCATATCATCTGCAAAAAGTGATACCTTTACTTCTTCTTTTCCGATATGGATGCCTTTTATTTCTTTGTCTTGTCTGATTGCTGTGGCGAGAACCTCTAGTACCACATTAAATAAGAGTGGAGAGAGTGGACAAACCCTGTCTTGTTCCTGATTTGAGGGGGAAAGCCTTCAGTTTAGTGCCATTTAATATGATGTTAGCTGATGGTTTATCATATATGGCCTTTATCATGTTGAGATATTTTCCTTCTATACCCATTTTGTTGAGAGTCTTAAACATAAAATTGTGTTGTATTTTATCGAAAGCCTTTTCTGCGTCTATTGATAAGATCATGTGGTTTTTGTTTTTTGTTTTGTTGATATGGTGTATTACATTAACAGTTTTACGTATGTTGAACCATCCTTGAGATTCTGGGATGAATCCCACTTGATCATGTTGTATTATTTTTTTAATATGTTGTTGTATTCGATTTGCTAGTATTTTGTTTAGTATTTTAGCATCTGTATTCATTAGAGATATTGGTCTGTAGTTTTCTTTCTTTGTGCCATCCTTGCCTGGTTTTGGTATGAGGGTTATGTTGGCCTCATAAAATGTGTTTGGAAGTATTGCTTCTTCTTCAATTTTTTGGAAGACTTTGAGTAGAATAGGAACCAAGTCTTCTTTGAATGTTTGATAAAATTCGCTGGTATAGCCGTCAGGGCCTGGACTTTTATTTTTGGGGAGGTTTTTAATGGTTTTTTCTATTTCTTCTCTACTGATAGGTCTGTTTAGGCTTTCTGCTTCTTCTTGACTCAGTCTAGGAAGGTTGTATTGTTCTAGAAATTTATCCATTTCTTCTAGGTTGTTGAATTTAGTGGCATAAAGTTTTTCATAGTATTCTACAATAATTCTTTGTATATCTACGGTGTCCGTGGTGATTTCTCCTCTTTCATTTTGGATTTTGTTTATATGAGTTCTTTCTCTTTTTTCCTTGGTAAGTCTTGCCAAGGGTTTGTCAATTTTGTTGATCTTTTCAAAGAACCAGCTCCTTGTCCTATTAATTTTTTCTATAGTTTTTCTGTTCTCTAATTCATTTATTTCTGCTCTGATTTTTATTATCTCCTTTCTTTGGCTGGTTTTGGGTTGTCTTTGTTCTTCTTTTTCTAGTTCCTTAAGGTGGGAAGTTAAGTGGTTCACTTGGGCTCTCTCTTGTTTGTTCATATATGCCTGAAGTGATATGAACTTCCCTCTTATCACTGCTTTTGCTGCATCCCAGAGATTCTGATATGTCGTATTGTCATTTTCATTAGTCTGTATATATCTTTTGATCTCTGCACTTATTTCTTCTTTGACCCATTCATTTTTTAAAAGTATGTTGTTTAGTTTCCACATTTTTGTGGGATTTTTTTCCTCTTTTTTGCAGTTGAATTCTAGTTTCAAGGCTTTATGATCAGAAAATATGCTTGGTACAACTTCAATTTTTCTGAATTTGCTGATGTTGTTTTTGTGGCCCAACATATGGTCAATTCTTGAGAATGATCCATGTACACTGGAGAAAAATGTATACTCAGTCACTTTGGGATGAAATGTCCTGTAGATGTCTATCATATCCAGGTGCTCTAGTGTTTTGTTTAAGGCCACTATGTCTTTGTTGATTCTCTGTTTGGATGACCGATCTGGAGCCGTCAGCGTTGTGTTGAGGTCTCCAAGTATGATTGTATTTTTGTCAGTTTTTGTTTTAAGATCGATAAGTAGCTGTCTTATATATTTTGGTGCTCCTTGGTTTGGTGCATATATATTAAGAATTGTTATGTCTTCTTTATTCAGTGTCCCCTTAGCCATTATGAAATGGCCATTTTTGTCTCTGAGTACTTTTCCTGTCTTGTAGTCAGCATTATCCGATATGAGCATTGCTACACCTGCTTTTTTTTGGATGTTATTTGCTTGGAGTATTGTTTTCCAGCCTTACACTTTGAATTTGTTTTTATCCTTGTTACTTAGATGAGTTTCCTGTAGGCAGCATACAGTTGGATTTTCTTTTTTAATTCATTCTGCTACTCTGTGCCTTTTTATTGGTGAGTTTAATCCGTTTACATTTAGTGTAATTATTGATACTTGTGAGTTCCCTATTGCCATTTTATATCTTGCTTTCTGTTAGTTTTGTGTCTTGTTTGATCCTTCTCTTTGTTTTTCTATCTTTTGTTTTCATTTGGTTGTATTCCATACATCTTTCCTCTGTTGCTATCTTTTTTATCATGTGCTTCTGTGGTGGTTTTTTCAATGGTGGTTACCTTTGAGTAATGAAAAGGGTCCCTACCTTGTTCATTGTAGTGCACTATTTTGTGAGTACTTTTGCACTCCATCGTCCTTTGCTACTGTTAATCTCCATCTTCTCCCCCTCTTTCTTTTTGTTGTTGTCACAGTTTAAATTTGGTTTTATTGTGTTCTTCTTGGAGCTTTTACTTGTGGCTCTGTTTTTTTTTTTTCTTTGTATCTGATTGGAGAACCCCCTTTAGTAATTCTTGGAGTGTGGGATTTCTGATGATAAATTCCCTCATCTTTTCTGTATCTGTGAATGTTTTTATTTCTCCTTCGTATTTGAAGGATAGCTTTGATGGGTATAGTATTCGTGGCTGAAAGTTCCTCTCTTTCAGGACTTTAAATATTGGGGTCCACTCTCTTCTAGCTTGTAGAGTTTCTGCTGAGAAATCTGATGATAATCTAATGGGCCTTCCTTTATATGTTGTATTCTTCTTTTCCCTGGCTGCCTTAAGAATTTTTTCTTTGCTGTTGGTTTGTGTCAATTTCATTATGATATGCCTTGGAGTAGGTTTGTTGGGGTTAAGAAAACTTGGAGTTCTGTTTGCTTCTTGAATTTGAGGCTTTAGTTCTTTCCACAGGCTTGGGAAGTTCTCATCTATTATTTGTTTGAGTATGTTCTCCATTCCATTTTCTCTCTCTTCTCCCTCTGATATACCTATTATTCTTATGTTATTCTTTTTGATGGAGTCAGATAATTCTTGTAGGGCTATCTCATTTTTTTTAATTTTTGAGTCTCTTTCTTCTTCTCTCTGTTGTGCCTCAAGTTGCTTGTCTTCTATTTCACTAATCCTCTCTTCTATCTGACCTGTTCTATTAGCTAAGCTTGTTACTTCGTTTTTCAGCTCGTGAATTGAGTTTTTCATCTCTGTTTGATTTGTTTTTATAGTTTCAATTTCCTTGGACATATATTCTTTGTGTTCATTGAGTTGTTTTCTGAGCTCCCTAAATTGCCTTTCTGTGTTTTCTTGTATATCTCTGAGTATTTTTAGGATTTCTATCTTGAATTCTCTGTCATTTAGCTCCAAGGTTTCCAATATATTAAATTTTTTCTCCATAGATTTTTCCTCATCTAGCTGTGTTACCTCTCTTTCTTTTGTATCCATGATATTCGATTTTCTCTTCCTTAATGGCATCTGAGGGTGGTTTTGTTGATAGTATTAATGAGATTTAATAAAGAATGAAAAGTTAAAAAAATAATAAAAAAAATAAAAAATCGAAAAGAGTTGTTTTTTTTTTAAAAAATTAATAATGAAATAAAGAAAAATACAATAAAATAAAAATTAAAAAAAAAAAAAGGAAATTATTCCCTTCCTCCTTTTTTCCTCTCCTCTCCTCTCCCCTCTTTCTTGAGAAAATCTTGTGGTGGACTGTGAATTATAACAAACAATGCCTGTGATGGAGGGCCTGAATTGGGGAAAAGTAATAAAGGGGCAAAAAAAAAAAAAAAAAAAGAGCGTATGGACCCACAAAAGGCAAATAAGGAAAAAATTTGGGTCAAGAATAAAATGATTTGCTTTTAGGTGTTGGTTGTCTAAGAGTTATGATGAGAGGAATAAGAGGAAAACGGAAAAATGGGGGGACAAATTAAAAACTTACTATTGTATTTAGTGGAACAAGAACTAGATAATATGGAGAGCCAGGGATGGGATCACTGCTAGTGAGTTAAAAAGGTGAAGTAAAAACCCCCCCAAATGCCACAAACATAAGTTTGAGTCCCAGATAAGATAATTTGTTTGTTATTGAGGTTTGAATGAGAGGAGATGTAAAGGAGAAAGGAAGAAACTAATATAGAGGGAGAAAAGAAAGAGAGAGAGAGAGAAAAAAAGAGGGAACCACTAAAAGAAGAAAAAAGAAAGGAGAGAGAGAGAGAGTTAAGGGTTTTAGGGTGCAACCCTCATAGAGAGAAAGGAAGAGAAGAGAAAAGATAATGGGAGATGTAACACTTATGGGTAGTGTAGTTCAAGGAGAGGAGAGAGTAAGACCGGTAGAGAGTTAATCGGCCAAATTGGAGGAGGAAAAAAAAGTATCAAGAATGAAGATAAGAGAAACAAACGAACAAATATAATAAAATGGAATAGGTTATAAAGTCTGCAGATTATTCTTGATTTTGAGAGGTTATCTTCTTGCTTTTTCTTTTCTCTCCCTCTTCCTGGTCATGACTCTGTACCCTGGGTTCTGTCCCTTTGGCACGCTCAGGTAGAGGTTTGCAGTTGATAAGTCTCTATGGCAATGTCATGTATTGTGCTTTAGTCTCGTTGGCAGTCGAAGCTCAGTAGCATTTTTAGGCTCCGACAGTGAGAGAGTCCGTGTTCCTGGAGCCTTTCTCCTAGTCTTTCCTTCCTCTATTAGTAGCCTGATAATCCAGCTATGGGGTTGCTGCTGCCTCTGCCTGGATAGTAATAGGCTCAAAGAGCTGGCAACTCCCCACTCTATTTCCACTCAGCACAGGGCTCTGGGTAAGGCTCAGTCAGTCAGAGCTGCTAGCATAATCAGGAGGGCTTTCCGCCCACTCAAAGACCTCTGGCTCTGCCACTCTGTCCGGTAACACAAGCGGGCGCCCACTTCCGGGGCACTTGGAGGAAACTCTCACTCACTGTCTGTGACCAGGATATCTGGCCAGCAGTCTCAAACTCTGAGTGAAACCCCCAACCACAGGGAAAAGTTGCAGCATTGGAATTGAGTCTCGCTCTGTCCCCGTGCGCGGCTTTTGCAAGGCGCTGGGGCGGCCCGAGATTCCGCTTTCGCCCACACAAAGGCCCCTGACTCTGCCCCTCTGTGCGATAACACGGGCGCACACTGCCAAGGCACTCGGAGGAATCGCTCACTTCCTATCTGCGCGCGCACATCAGGATATGAGGCCGGCCGCGTTTCCCTCTGAGAGAAACACCCTCCAGCACGGAAAATCTCCACTGTTGGAATTAGTTCTCACTCCCTCCCGTGCGTGGCTTTCCCAGGGCGTTGGGGCTGCCCAGAGACTCTGCCCTCGGCCCACAGAAAGGCCTCTGACCCTGCCTCTCCATGGGGCAACACGGGCACCCACTCTCGGGGCCTAGGAAGAAATTCTCTCCCACTAACTGCGCACCGACCAGGAGACCGGGTAAAATGGCCGCTCCGCTTGTCTTTCTTTGGGTTTGGCGCGAGTTTTAGCTTGTATTGCCCGGGTTGCCACAGGATCAGATTTTTCTCGGCTTGGATCTCTGTGCCACAGCCTGGTTCAGCCGTTTGTGTCGCGGCCTGGATCTATTCACCCCCTTTGCCCGCCTCAGTTTCTATATTCACAGTTACCAGAGAAAGCCGCCCTGTTTAGGTTAGTGAGGAAGGAGGAGCATTTCTTACTCCCTATTTCCTTTGGGGTTTGGTTATATATTTAGCTAATTTTTTACTCAATCATACCTTTGGGTGTATTGCGAAGCATCTGGAAGCTCCAAGTATAGGTTTTTCTGTTTCTGGTTGAAGATCTTGTTGAGTTTTGGGGGAGATTTATCGGTATCGTTTCCTACCCCGCCATTACTCTGACGTCATCCAATGTTTTATCTTTTGATGCGAAAAATTGAACCAGTGCTTGTTTGATATCTTCTTCATTTTTGAATTTTTTGCCCTTCAAAAAATTTTGTAAGGACAAAAACAATTGATAGTCGGAGGGTACTAAGTCCGGGGAATATGGTGGATGCAACAGACATGCTTCTGTAGCATTTCTTCCTTGTTGAAATTCGTAAAAAGTACAGTGGTGTAAATGAACTTTATCAGTAGCCATGGGTACACCATCGCTTCACACATAAGACTAACGTGAATCAACTTTGTTTTAGTTAATTTGCTACGTCAGTATGTATACATTAAGTGATAAAAATAGAGAGGCACACTTGCGCCAAATAAACATGTGCTTACGTGACGAAACTTGTTGTGATAGAAACGGACAGAACTTTCCCGTAGACCTTATACACACACACACACAAACACACACACACACACACACGTAATAATATTGGTGGTAAATTTATTATTTTTTTTTTAATAAATTTTTATTAATGGTAATGGGATGACATTAATAAATCAGGGTACATATATTCAAAGAAAACATGTCTAGGTTATTTTGTCATCAAATTATGTTGCAAACCCCTCGCCCAAAGTCAGATTGTCCTCCGTCACCCTCTATCTAGTTCTCTGTGCCCCTCCCCCTCCCCCTAACTCTCTCCCTCCCTCCCTCCCATGTCCTCCCTCCCCCCCCACCCTTGGTAACCACCACACTCTTGTCCATGTCTCTTAGTCTCATTTTTATGTTCCACCAATGTATGGAATCATGTAGTTCTTGTTTTTTTCTGATTTACTTATTTCACTCCTTATAATGTTATCAAGATCCCACCATTTTGCTGTAAATGATCTGATGTCATCATTTCTTATGGCTGAGTAGTATTCCATAGTGTATATGTGCCACATCTTCTTTATCCAGTCTTCTATTGAAGGGCTTTTTGGTTGTTTCCATGTCTTGGCCACTGTGAACAGTGCTGCAATGAACATGGGGCTACATGTGTCTTTACGTATCAATGTTTCTGAGGTTTTGGGGTATATACCCAGTAGAGGGATTGCTGGGTCATAAGGTAGTTCTATTTTCAGTTTTTTGAGGATCCACCATACTTTCCTCCATAATGGTTGTACTACTTTACAGTCCCACCAACAGTGAATGAGGGTTCCTTTTTCTCCACAGCCTCTCCAACATTTGCTATTACCCGTCTTGTTGATAATAGCTAATCTAACAGGAGTGAGGTGGTATCTCATTGTAGTTTTGATTTGCATTTCTCTAATAACTAATGAAGCTGAGCATCTTTTCATATATCTGTTGGCCATTTGTATCTCTTCCTGGGAGAAGTGTCTGTTCATGTCCTCTTCCCATTTTTTTATTGGATTGTTTGTTTGTTTGTTGTTGAGTTTTATGAGTTCTTTGTAAATTTTGGATATTAGGCCCTTATCTGAGCTGTCGTTTGAAAATATCAGTTCCCATATAGTTGGCTGTCTGTTTATTTTGATATCAGTTTCTCTTGCTGAGCAAAAACTTTTAATTCTGATGTAGTCCCATTCATTTATCTTTGCCTTCACTTCTCTTGCCATTGGAGTCAAGTTCATAAAATGTTCTTTAAAACCCAGGTCCATGATTTTAGTACCTATGTCTTCTTCTATGTACTTTATTGTTTCAGGTCTTATATTTAGGTCTTTGATCCATTTTGAATTAATTTTAGTACACGGGGACAGGCTGTAGTCGAGTTTCATTCTTTTGCATGTGGCTTTCCAGTTTTCCCAACACCATTTGTTGAAGAGGCTTTCTTTTCTCCATTGTGTGTTGTTGGCCCCTTTATCAAAGATTATTTGACCATATATATGTGGTTTTATTTCTGGGCTTTCTATTCTGTTCCATTGGTCTGAGTGTCTATTTTTTTGCCAATACCATGCTGTTTTGATTATCGTGGCCCTATAATATAGTTTAAAGTCAGGTATTGTAATGCCCCCAGCTTCATTCTTTTTCCTTAGGATTGTTTTGGCTATTCGGGGTTTTTTATAGTTCCATATAAATCTGATGATATTTTGTTCCATTTCTTTAAAAAATCTCATAGGGATTTTGATGGGAATTGCATTAAATTTGTATATTGCTTTGGGTAATATGGCCATTTTGATTATATTTATTCTTCCTATCCAAGAACAAGGAATATTTTCCATCTCATTGTATCTTTTTCGATTTCCCTTAACAATGCTTTGTAATTTTCATTATATAGGTCCTTTACGTTCTTTGTTATGTTTATTCCTAGGTATTTTATTTTTTTTTTGCAATCGTGAAGGAGATTATTTGTTTGAGTTCGTTTTCTAATATTTCATTGTTGGCATATAGAAAGGCTATGGACTTTTGTATGTTAATTTTGTATCCTGCGACCTTACTGTATTGGTTTATTGTTTCTAATAATCTTTTTGTGGAGTCCTTCGGGTTTTCGATGTATAGGATCATATCATCAGCAAAAAGTGATAGCTTTACTTCTTCTTTTCCGATATGGATGCCTTTTATTTCTTTGTCTTGTCTGATTGCTCTGGCCAGAACTTCTAGCACCATGTTGAATAAGAGTGGAGAGAGTGGACAACCCTGTCTTGTTCCTGATTTAAGGCAGAAAGTCCTCAGTTTTATGCCGTTTAATAGGATGTTGGCTGATGGTTTATCATATATGGCCTTTATCATGTTGATATTTTCCTTCTATACCCATTTTGTTGAGAGTCTTAAACATAAAATTGTGTTGTATTTTATCAAAAGCCTTTTCTGCATCTATTGATAAGATCATGTGGTTTTTGTTCTTTGTTTTGTTGATATGGTGTATTACGTTAACCGTTTTGCGTATGTTGAACCATCCTTGAGATTCTGGGATGAATCCCACTTGATCATGATGTATTATTTTTTTAATATGTTGTTGTATTCGGTTTTCCAGTATTTTGTTTAGTATTTTAGCATCTGTATTCATTAGAGATATTGGTCTGTAGTTTTCTTTCTTTGTGCCATCCTTCCCAGGTTTTGGTATGAGGGCTATGTTGGCCTCATAAAATGTGTTTGGAAGTATTGCTTCTTCTTCAATTTTTTGGAAGACTTTGAGTAGAATAGGAACCAAGTCTTCTTTGAATGTTTGATAGAATTCACTAGTATAACCGTCTGGGCCTGGACTTTTATTTTTGGGGAGATTTTTAATAGTTTTTTCTATTTCCTCCTGGCTGATTGGTCTGTTTAGGCTTTCTGCTTCTTCATGACTCAGTCTAGGAAGGTTGTATTGTTCTAGGAATTTATCCATTTCTTCTAGATTGTTGTATTTGGTGGCATATAATTTTTCATAGTATTCTTCAATAATTCTTTGTATTTCTATGATGTCTGTGGTGATCTCTCCTCTTTCATTTTGGATTTTATTTATTTGAGTCCTGTGTCTTTTTTCCTTGGTGAGTCTTGCCAAGGGTTTGTCAATTTTGTTGATCTTTTCAAAGAACCAGCTCCTTGTTTTATTGATTTTTTCTATAGTTTTTCTGTTCTCTATTTCATTTATTTCTGCTCTGATTTTTATTATCTCCTTTCTTCGGCTGGTTTTGGGTTGTCTTTGTTCTTCTTTTTCTAGTTCCTTAAGGTGTGAAGTTAAGTGGTTTACTTCGGCTCTCTCTTGTTTGTTCATATAGGCCTGAAGTGATATGAACTTTCCTCTTATTACTGCTTTTGCTGCATCCCAGAGATTCTGATATGTCGTATTTTCATTTTCATTTGTCTATATATATCTTTTGATTTCTGCGCTTATTTCTTCTTTGACCCATTCATTTTTTAGAAGTATGTTGTTTAGTTTCCACATTTTTGTGGGTTTTTCCCCCCTCTTTTTTGCAGTTGAATTCTTGTTTCAAGGCTTTATGATCAGAAAATATGCTTGGTACAATTTCAATTTTTCTAAATTTGCTGATATTGTCTTTGTGGCCCAACATATGGTCAATTCTTGAGAATGTTCCATGTACACTAGAGAAAAATGTATACTCTGTCGCTTTGGGATGAAGTGTCCTGTAGATGTCTATCATATCCAGGTGTTCTAGTATTTCGTTTAAGGCCACTATATCTTTATTGATTCTCTGTTTGGATGACCGATCTAGAGCCGTCAGCGGTGTATTGAGGTCTCCAAGTATGATTGTATTTTTGTTAGTTTTTGTTTTAAGGTCAATAAGTAGCTGTCTTATATATTTTGGTGCTCCTTGGTTTGGTGCATATATATTAAGGATTGTTATGTCTTCTTGATTCAACTTCCCCTTAATCATTATGAAATGACCATTTTTGTCTCTGAGTACTTTTTCTGTCTTGTAGTCAGCATTATTAGATATGAGTATTGCTACGCCTGCTTTTTTTTGGGTGTTGTTTGCTTGGAGTATTGTTTTCCAGCCTTTCACTTTGAATTTGTTTTTATCCTTGTTGCTTAGATGTGTTTCTTGTAGGCAGCATATAGTTGGATTTTCTTTTTTAATCCATTCTGCTACTCTGTGTCTTTTTATTGGTAAGTTTAATCCATTTACATTTAGTGTAATTATTGACACTTGTGGGTTCCCTACTGCCATTTTATATCTTACTTTCTGTTAGTTTTGTATCTAGTTTGATTCTTCTCTTTTGTTTTTCTATCATTTGTTTTTGTTTGTTTGTGTTCCATACTTCTTTCCTCTGTTGCTACCTTTTTTAAGTCAAGTGTTTTTGTGGTGGTTTTTTTAAGGGTGGTTACCATTAAGTAATGAAAAGGGTACCTACCATATTCATTGTAGTACCCTATCTTATAAGTATTTCTGCACTTCATCATCCTTTGCTACTGTTAATCTCCATCCTCTCCCCCCTTTTTTTCCTTTGTTGTCACAGTTTAAGTTTGGTTTTATTGTGTTCTTGGTGGAGCTGTTACTTATGGTGTTGTTTTCTTTTGTTCTTTGAATCTGGTTGGAAAACCCCCCTTAGTATTTCCTGGAGTGGGGGCTTTCTGTTGATAAATTCATCTTTTCTGTATTTGTGAATGTTTTTATATCTCCTTCATACTTGAAGGATAGCTTTGATGGGTATAGTATTCTTGGCTGAAAGTTCCTCTCTTTCAGGGCTTTAAATATTGGGGTCCACTCTCTTCTAGCTTGTAGAGTTTCTGCTGAGAAATCTGATGATAATCTAATAGGCCTTCCTTTATATGTTGTACTCTTCTTTTCCCTGGCTGCCTTGAGAATTTTTTCTTTGTCATTGGTTTGTGTCATCTTTATTATGATGTGCCTTGGAGTGGGTTTGTTGGGGTTAAGAAAACTTGGTGTTCTGTTTGCTTCTTGAATTTGAGGCTTTAGTTCCTTCCACAGGCTTGGGAAGTTCTCGTCTATTATTTGTTTGAGTATATTCTCCATTCCATTTTCTTTCTCTTCTCCCTCTTATATACCTATTATTCTTATGTTATTCTTTCTGATGGAGTCAGACAATTCCTGTAGGGCTTTCTCATTTTTTATTATGTTTGAGTCTCTTTCTTCTTTTCTCTGTTGTGCCTCAAGTTGTTTTTCTTCTATTTCACTAATCCTATCTTCAATCTGGGCTGTTCTGTCAGCTAAGCTTGTTACCTCGTTTTTTAGCTCGTGAATTGAGTTTTTCATTTCTGTTTGATTTGTTTTTATAGTTTCAATTTCCTTGGTAATATATTCTTTGTGTTCATTGAGTTGTTTTCTGATCTCCCTATATTGCCTTTCTGTGTTTTCTTGTATATCTCTGAGTATTTTTAAGATTTCTATTTTAAATTCTCTGTAATTTAGCTCCTAGGCTTCCAATATGTTAAGTCTTTTCTCCATAGATTTTTCTACATCTATTTGTGTTACCTCTCTTTCTTTTGTATCCATAATATTCGATTTCCTCTTTCTTATCGGCATCTGAGGGTGGTCTTATTGATAGCACTAATTAGAATTAATAAAGAGTAAAAAGAAAAAAAAAAAGGGTAAAACACCCCACAAAAAAAAACAGTAATACTTTATTATTTCCCTTTTTTTTTCTCTCTTCTCTTTCCCTCCTCTCCCCTCCTCAGGGAAATATCGTGCCTATAATGGAGGGCCTGATTTGGGGTGAAGAGTTCAAGGGGCAAAAAAAAGGGAGTAGGGACCTACTAAATGCAAAAAAAAAAAAAAAAAAAAAAAGGAAGAAAATCTTAGACAAGCATAAGATGATTTGCTTGTAAGTGATGGTCAACTAAGAGATATAATGAGAGGGATAAGAGGGAATCAGAAAAAAGGACCAAAAAAGAATAATAAAGAAGAAAAAATAAAAATAATAAGTAAAAATCTGTTGTATTAAGTGGAGCGAAGACTAAATACAATGGAGACCTTGGGTTGGGAGGACCCAAAATGCCACAAAAATAAACAAACAAGAGAAAAAAAAATAAAAACAAAAGCAAAAAAGGGAAATAAAGCCAAAAAAAAGCCTTGAGTCCCAAATTAACTAATTTGTTCGTGATTGAGGATTATATGGGAGGAAAGTAAAATGAGAAAAGAAAAAATGAATAGGAAGGAAAAAATAAGAAAAAGAGAAAAACGAAGGAAGAAATAAAATAGGAGGAGAAAAAAACAAAATAAAGCAAGACAAAAAAAAAACAAAAAAAAAAAGAACAAAAGAGGAGAGAGTGAGAGTTAAGTGTTTTGGAGTATAACCTTAAAGGAGGGTGAGGATGAAGAAGAAAAATAAAATGCAACACTCATGGGTAGTGTAGTTCAAGAAAGGGGAAGCATAAGATGGGCAGAGAATAGAAGGACCGAGTTGGAGGAAATAAAGGCAAAAAGATAGAAGAAACAAACAACAACAACAAAAAATTAGTGGATCAAGTTGTAAAGTCTGTGGGTTTTTCTTGATTTTGAGAGGTTAACTTCTTCCTTTTTCTTTTCTTTCCCTCTTCCTAGTCGGTGACTCTGTACCCCAGGCTCTGCCCCTGTGTCACTCTTAGGTAGGGATTTGCAGTTGATGGGATTCTATGGCAATGTCATATAATTGGCTTTAGTCTTGCTGGAAGTAAAGGCTTGTTGGCGTTTGCAGGGTCCAACGATGAGAGAGTTTGCTTTCCTGGATTCTCTCTCCTAGTCCCCCCTTTCTGAATTAGCAGCCTGGTGATCCAGCTATAAGGCTGCAACTGCTTCTGCCTGGGGAGTAAGAGGCTCAAAGAGGTGGGAAATCCCCACTCTATCCCCACTCAGTGCAAGGCTTTGGGAAAGGCTCTGAGAGTCAGGGCCTCCAGTGTAATCAGGCGGGGGTGGGAGTCAATTGTTGTCAAGGTGACTGTTCAGCGCCTATCATTTAGTTGGACCTCTCAACCCAGGCTTTCCACACTTTGTAGCCTGTTTTTGCAGGGAAGAAGAGGCACTAGTCTCTGCTTACGACTAGTGTAGTATAGACCTTATTATCTGCCAAGTCCTTCTTGTTAGCGTTTATCCCTGAATATGGAGGTTCTATCAATCAGAAGTTGCCCCCGCCCCTTTAGCGAGAGGCACTAAAAAATATCACACCTCTTGTCTTGGATCGCTGAACTGAGAGAGATCTTATCAATTAGAACCGCGGGTGCACAGATTTTATGGGTTAAGCTAATTTCAGTGATTGGGTCGCAGCTGTGCTTCCAAAGGTATTTTAGGCTGCCTGCGCGCGCCCCTCCCCCAACGCTTGATTGTTAGCTTGAATGGCTGGGTGAGGTGCCCCGCCCACGGAGAGAATCTCCCAAGCCTCTCCCGCTCGCCCAGCCGCTGGCGGCTGGACCGCACCAGGCGCAGGATAATGGAGCCCCCTGGGTGTGCGGGCCAGCAGGGCGCCCTGGGTGCGTGGAATGCCCAAGGCACGTGCGCAAATGGGGCGACCCCCACTTGCAGTGTGCGGGCTGCTGGGAACTTCAGCGGTGCTCAACCGGACCGGGCGCGCGCTCGGCTGCTCGCGGCGGCGGCTCGTGGCGGCCGCTTGCCGTGTCGGTTTGCGGCGCGGCAGCTCGCGGGGGCTCGAGGCGGCTCGCGGTGGCAGCTCGCGGTTCCCAAGTATATGGGCTGACTCACCGCAGGCGCACTCCCTCGCGGCTTGAATGAGCGTCACTGCGGTAGCTTCCTCCACACCCTCGTCTCTCAGATTCAAGTGATAACAGTCCTTTTGCTTTCAGTTTGTGTGGAACTCCGGAATGCTCCGAGGATAAATTTTTCTGTTTCTAGGTGATAAATTTGTTGTGATTTAGGGGAGAGCTGTCAGACGCGCTTCTCACGGCGCCATTTCCGTGACGTCACTCCGGTAAATTTATTATTAACAAACACATAGCTTTTAACAAACTGTTTTCAGAATACCCAGTTTCTGTAAACTCATATTTTCCAAAAATGTTGAAGTAGCTGTAGCTGCTATGTATCGGGCACTTATTTCAGGCACAAATACTGTACTGGGTTGTAGTGGAGTCCTGATGCCATGCCTGCTTCAGGTTCCGTTGATTCATAGGGTGTTACTAAGATTGTAACAGTCCAATGAGAACTATTTCTAGCTCAGTGTGTAAATGGTCTTGACTCCAAGTGCTGGGGCGAACACACCCTTGGCAAACAGGGTTAATAACAGATTTTCATCCAAATTCCATTGTCCCTAGGTAGAAAAAAGTAAATAATTCAACATCCTCACTTAATTTAAAAACAAAGAAACAAAAAAAACCTAACACATGAATATTTCCAAATAATGAGAGAAGACACTTGTGCTACAAAGTATCATCAGCATGCAGTTTTCATCTGTTTTTGGAGATGAATAAAGATGACCTAGCATCTTAATGGTCAAATGTACTTGAGAGGCAAAATCAACAGAATATTTGTGAGTAGAAGTATCCAGGGTGTGAAAAGTATTTATATTTCCAATTTATCCAATTCCATCTAATTCAGAAATGAATATTTACAGATATGCACATTTCAAATTTGGGCTTACAAGGTTCATGTTTTAACCATTCACAATAAATCATAAAGTTAGGTAACTCTGTGAAAGGGATACCCACAGGGCTGCAATGAAGGCATCATTTGTGAGTTATGTTTTGAGTACACTTTTACCTTAAGCGATGGTAGTCTGTGAACATAATTATTTTCTTCCACTGGGGGCAATACTGGTGATGTGTTTACATGGATAAGAGAGTGCTTCCCAGCAGGGTAGGGCTTCTGTCATATCAATTTTCAGGAGATAGACTGTCTTCAAGCAGTGAGGAACATCCTTTTCTTAAAATTAACTCAGCACAGTTTTCTGTGATTGTTTTCCTTCCTAGAATCTCAGGAAAGCTTTCAAAAAGATGGGATGTTACTGTTAACTTTGCAATGCTGGCCAAATTCCAAAGTGAAGTAATTGTTACCATCCACTTAGCTATTTATGTACAATAGTTATTATTGCTTCTGAGAGCTGCAGAGTTCTGAAAGCTACTACTACTTAATCCTACTTAAAATTCCCTTTGTCTTCTCAAGAAGAAGAAAAGATCCTTTCATACTCCTTATCAGTGGCCATGGGTGTTATTTCATAGAATTGATCTGACCCCTCCTTTTCTCCCTCCCTGTTCCGCTCTCACACTTAATGCCTTGCTGCTCCTCAGACAGACACGCACACCCTCCCTTGAGAATCATGTCCTTCATCATCATTCTCTGTCTTCCACATTTTTTCACATGCCCTTTTCCCCACTTAGATCTCTGCCTGAACTCTTCTTCCATTGTTCCCTTTACCTCATTGTTTCTTTTTTCCACCTTTTTTCTGATCATCAGTTCCTTACCTGACGTTGTTTTGTTCAACAAGACTCTCACTGGCAGTGGAGAGTCCTTTTTTTGTTTAGGTCTCTCAAAGCTATTTTAATGGCTATCACATGGGTTTTTATTAATTTTTTTAGAGAGGCCTAATAGTAAATATTGCAGGTGACCTGTTCGTCAAAGGCAGGCAGGCTCACTGTTGGTCACATTGTTGTCCTTGGCTTTCATTTCACCAGTGTGAATTGTGACTGTCTCTGTCCTTATTAAAACAACATCCCCTGATCAAATCATTACATCTAGTTGGTTCCATATACCACCTTAAAGCATTTCTTTTGCTCCAACTTTTTATCCGTCCATCCATTCATCCATCCATCCATCCATCCATTTGTCCATCTATCCATCTATTCATTTGTCCATCCATCCATCCATCCATTTTTTTTATTCACTTGTTTATTCATTTTGGATAGCCTTCCTTGTACCAAACATGGTGCAACAAACATAGATACAAAGAACAGACCAACCACCTGGCCCTCTAGTTGCTCACACACACATGTATACTATCTTATTGAATTGGAAGCACTCTCCTTCTCTGTTGGATTTCAATCAACAGCCAGGAGGCTGGGACACTGCTGTTTAGGCTGCACATGCCTGACACTCAGATGCTAAAGGATGGTGAGCAGATGCTACTTGAAATGGCCTATTGATTCTTATTTATAATGATAGAAATAATGGTAATGGAAAAAATAATGCACAAACATGTTTCTTCTTACAAACAAGCAGTTCTGTCACTGAACCAAATAGTAGGCTCAATAATTAGCTCCCTGAAAGGCCTATCAGGTTTCTTCTAATGCCCGAGTAACTAGGTATCTTTTGAGATATAACTACCTCTCATCAGTGTTTTTCAAATGCCAGTCCATTGACTGGTCTGGCAGAATTTTGTGTTGGTTCTCAAAAGAATTAACCACCCTGATGTTATATGAAGATTATAGACCCAATGATCTTAGTCAAATTTGCTTATGTTCAGGGTGATTTCTGCCTTAGCAGTTCCTGAAATAATTCTCCTATTTGTACCAGTCCCCAAGTGTAAAAGGGTTGAAAACTCTGTTGGGGACAATGTCTTTACATTAGCACAGTGAGGTGGCAGTTAGCCTAGAAATTTCTGTTCTTAGCAAGTAAATTAGCAGCAAGTCCAGAATGACTTATTTATGCCACTTCTGAAATTCCATATTGAATTCCAATAGATGCATATAAGATGACAAAACAGTCATTGATTTCAGACATAGTAGATTTCAGAATTTTACAGCTGGGATGAAAAATCAAGATCATCCTCTCATTTTCTGCATGAAGAAACTGGAACCCAGGGAGATTCAGTGAATTGTTCAAAAATCACATGGTCTCAAAGCTGCAACTAGAATCCTGGTCTGTATTATTTGTATTTGTGCTTGACTTTTATATCCTCAATTTATTTTATTATTTCCATATTTCAGAGTTTTTACCACATGGTTAAAGAATATTTTTCTCTTTATATTTTATGTATGACAGAAATACATTATGGAATTTTAAAATTACCAGCCATAAAGTAAAATAAAAATAAAACAACATATTGGTTGTTACTTAATCCTATAGAAAATATAGTAAATATTTTATTATTCTTCACATTGACTTGTAATAATATATATAGCATTTGTGAGTAGGTCTTGAACAGAATAAACTTTTTCACCAGTTCCCTGGCCCCTTGTCATTTATAAAAATGAACTGAAGCCTGACCAGGCAGTGGTGCAGTGGATAGAATGTCAGATTGGGATACAGATGACCCAGGTTCGAGACCCCGAGTTTGCTGGCTTGAGTGCAGGCTTACCAGCTTGAGTGCGGGTTGCTGGCTTCAGCGTGGGATCATAGACATGACCCATGGTCACTGGCTTGAGCCCTGAGGTCACTGGCTTGAAGTCCAAGGTCGCTGGCTTGAGCAAGGGGTTACTCGGTTTGCTATAGCCACACAGTCAAGGCACATATGAGAAAGCAATCAATAAACAACTAAGGTGTTGCAATGAAAACTAATGATTGATGCTTCTCATCTCTCTCCTTTCCTGTCTTCCTTATTAGTCCCTCTCTCTATCTCTCTCTTTGTCTTTATCACACAAACACACACACAAAGTAGACTGAAGACACAATTTTAAAAAAGTGGAGAAACTATCAACTACAATTTTCTATAACTCCAAGTTCAATGGCACTGAGTTATAGCCATTCACTTTGCTAAATTACAGTTTGCTCATTTATTTGCTTTTTTTTTTTTTTTTTTCCGTATTTTTCTGAAGCTGGAAACGGGGAGAGACAGTCAGACAGACTCCCGCATGCGCCCGACCGGGATCCACCCGGCACGCCCACCAGGGGCTACGCTCTGCCCATCAGGGGGCGATGCTCTGCCCATCCTGGGTGTCGCCATGTTGCGACCAGAGCCACTCTAGCGCCTGAGGCAGAGGCCACAGAGCCATCCCCAGCGCCCGGGCCATCTTTGCTCCAATGGAGTCTTGGCTGCGGGAGGGGAAGAGAGAGACAGAGAGGAAAGTGTGGCGGAGGGGTGGAGAAGCAAATGGGCGCTTCTCCTATGTGCCCTGGCCGGGAATCGAACCTGGGTCCTCCGCACGCTAGGCCGACGCTCTACCGCTGAGCCAACCGGCCAGGGCTATTTGCTTCTTTATAAAAAAAATTCACCTATTTGAAAGCAGTGTGGGAAGCACTATACTGTATAGTAGCACTTCTGGAACTTTAGTGTGCACACCAATCACCTGAGCCCCTGGTTAAAATGCAAATTTGGATTTTGTAGTTCTGGGGTGAGGCTTTCTATATTTCTGACCAGTCCGGGTAAGATGGATGGGGATGGGCTCTGGGCCACACTTCGAGTAACTGGAGGCATTAGAATTAGTTTATGGAGATAGCAGAGGCATCTGACATGTAATTAACAGAGTAAATATTCAACTGTGTTAAAGATTACTGATAAACCCAAGGTGTCATCCTATAGAAGATCATCTAATGTAAATAAGATTTTAAATTGTTACATGCAAAAATGTACAATCAAAAGCTTATGTTGTGTGTATAATCTTCAATAAGTATTTAAATCAGTAAAGTGCAAAGATACAGCAGTGTGTGTGTGCGCACACATGCATGTGTGGGCCACGTCATCCAAAAATTTGAAAGTGGAGAGCTCAATCACTATATTTAAAGATATGTGTACAGATGCACCTATACCTCCAAAATTTGCGAAGTAGATTTTAAAGTTTGTCATGTCAAGATTAAAGGATATTCTAAAGACTTAAAAAATGACTACACTGTAAATCATAAGTGCACATAGAGTAAAGGAGTTGCAAAGGTCCGTAGAGACCATTTTGCTCAATTCTTTCAGTTTTTCAGAAAAGGAAATTGAGGTCCATCTGGCCTGAGTGAATTGCCTAAAGGTATAAAGCTTCCTGAAGGTGCTGATGGGACTGAAAATCTGATCTGACACTTGATTCTTTCTTTTATCCTTTCCTGTTCTGAAGGCCTTTCCCAACAAGGGACTGAATCTCACTGACCCTTTCTACTATTTTGTCCCTGTCTTTGTGGCTCAAGTGTCTTCCCAATGGTCATCTAAGGTTAAATATTTCTTCTTTGTGAAACTCCCTGGCTACTGAGGAGGTCAGATTGATGCTTTTAGTCTGAGATGCACTAATACTGCTTGAATTTTGGAAGTATAAGCAATTTTTATGTAATGACTTAAAACAGAGAAAACACCCATTCTACAGAGCCAAAGTGAATTCAGTGGTCTAAAAATCCCTTTTTGTAAAGTTTACAATGGACTCTGACATTAGCTTGACTGGTTGGAATTCACATGGCTCTGGATGACCATAATCTTTACAATATTACACTAAAGGGCTCAGAAATGGAAATGGGACTATTGGCAGTCAACTGATAATAAAGCATTTTTGAGCACCATTTACTTGAAAACCCACAGTAAAACTTGGGTCAGTGAATATGAAGCTGTGGATTGAAAAGTACAGAAACATTAGAAAAAAAATTATTTCCTTTGATACTTATTAAGCTTGAATGAAGGGAACCAATTCATTAAAACAAAACAAACAAAGAATACACAGATGGCTCAACATTAGGAAAATGTGATATTCCTAACCCCTAAAAAAGAGTACAGAACAGTTACATAGAAAGGGCTAGTTATTTGCATTAAGAAAGGATTCACACAAGATGAAGAGGTGATTAGTATGATTATTATTTCAAACAGAGAGAAGTATGGACCAGTAGACTAGAGAAAGGATAGCAGTTTGAGGAACTGAGCAAGTTCAATATGGCGTTGATGGAGACTTGGGTAGGAGAATAGTAAAAGAGAAGAATAGGGACTCAAAGGACAGATCATGTAAGACTTTATAAGCCTCATGAGGGAGGTGAAATTGTTTTGGAAGGCAATGAACAGGCACTGAAAGGTTTTAAGCAGATCAGTGACATAACTGGATTTCCACTTTGGTAGGATCATTCTGGATACAGCATTAACACCGAGGAAGGAAGACCAGTTAGATATTATAGTAATTTCTCTAGAGGTGACAGATTATGATGGTATTGGACATGGAGAAAAGTGGATGGATAGAAAAGATATCTAATTGGTTGGTCATGTGGGTCTGAAGCTAAGAAAATAGTCTTGCTCTGGAGACAAAGTTGGGACTTACTAGCCTCTAAACAAGACTGGGGGAGATAAACCCAGAAACTATGTTAAGATCAAATTACATGGGGCATGAGTCATAGCTTCCGGGATTCAGACTTTTGGGAATGTGGTGAGAGAGTCTGGAATTCCACTTTTTTCCTTTAAGAATTGTCCTCAATATTCATGGGTGAACCCTTAAGGATGTACCTATGAACTACAGCCCTAATTCCTTCCCCAATGTCTCTGCAGCTACAACCACTTGGTTTAAGGCTGGGTGCTTGACCCATGCTGGATCATCAGAGTCATATTTAAAAATGGCATATTTAAAAATGGAACTGCAAGAGAAAGATTGGTTTCTCTTGGGGGTTCGGGGTGAGGCTGAAAGATGGAGGATGGGAAGATTGCCAAGTTCTTTACCATGAGAGGAAGTTGGCATCAGTGAATGCTACTGACACACGGACAGAACACAGCTGACAAATGGAAAGGGTCCCGACTGGGATCGAGCTCTTAACTGTGCCCTTCCCGCAGGGATGGGAGATAGGTCACGGTACTTCTAATTAGGGTTTCCCATCCTCAGCTAGCAACCTGGTGTCCAGACTAACATAGGAAAATAATACTGGGGAAGATTAGAGAAGATAATATGCATAAAGCTCATTACCTGCAGCACAGGGAGTACAACAGGCACCGCTGTGTACTTTACCAACAGCCATTTCCCTCTCTTACCGCTCAGTGCCATCCAACAGAACTACCTATAATGAAGACAGTTTTCCATAACTGCATTGTGCAGTGGAGTAGCCACTAGACAGACGTGACTGTTGGTTACTCGAAATGCAGCAAGGGGATTGAGAAACTGAAGTATAAATTTTATTTACTTTTAATTAGTGCACATTTAAATGTAAATATCCACATGTGGCTCATGGTTATCCTACTGGACAACATAGGTCTAGCTGACAGACCGAAGAACAATATTTTGTTTTAGTGTATCCCCCATGGAATCTAGTTACTTCTGATTGGTCTGATCCAGGTATGGTGGTCCTATCCTGCTTGCTGTCCTTGGTTGAAAGGGTAACTTGTAATGCAGTTCTGGTCAAGGAGATAAATGGGAAAGTCTTACAGGACCCTTCAGGGAGTGGAGGCTGGGGAATTCTTCTGGTTATTTATTGTTATGTCTGCAGTTGTGGCTGAACCTACAGCAGGGAAATCACACTGATGATACGTACAAAAGCAGAAGGGACCGCAGTCATTGCTGACATCTTTAAACCTCTGAATTAACTAGCCTGGAATATCCTTCCATTCTTGAGATATGTGATAATAATAAATCCTCTCATTTTACAAGCCATTTTGCATTGACTTTTCTATTATTTGCAGCTGAAAGCATCCTAATACAGTGTATTGTCAATGAATGGAAATGATGTATTTAACGTGACATGAACATGGCTCATTTTAAGAAGATATGAAAAAAAATAAAATTCTAAAATAAATTAGGAGGTTAATATTTGCAATTCACACAAATTGTTTATAGTAAATGGATTCACCACCGGTTTCTTAAATACTGACTTTCCAGTCAGTGAACATACAATTAAACAGACATTCAATTTTTCAGAAATACTTCACTGAGACATGTTTCTGTATAAGTTGCGGAATTATAAAACACACAAATTAGTTCATGAGCCTTAATTTATCAAAAGCATTCATCCTTGGATTCCTTTAAACAACATGCCCCCTAGTCTATGAAAATATTATTTTACAGATGATGGTAGTGGCTACTTATACCCAGACCAGCAATAATCAGCTAAACTTTTTTTTTCTTTGCAGTGTAAGTGAAAACCTGTTTAAAAGACTTGCAAGTTTATCAACTGAATTTTAAGATATAAGAAGAGTACATGTTCCTATTATATTTTCTGTGTCTAGTAAAATTATCAGCCTCATTAGTTAAGAGACTCAAACACTGTATCTTGGCTGTGTGATCTTGAGCAAATAACTTAACCTCTAAGAATTCTTGCTAAATTCTGATTTTTCCTGTCTCTAGATTTTGGTGGTGACAATGGTGTTCGTTATTGGTCTACCTGTCTTTCATAAAGGTCATTGCAATGGCTCTGGTTCTCCCTTATGTTACCAAAATGCTCTATGGCTAAAACATTGAGCTGACAGAGAACTTGTATTGTTTTCAGAAATGGTACTTATTTCTTTGGGCACGTCTCCCCTATGTCCCAACAGTGAGCTGACTTGGGAGTGTGGCTGTTTGTTGAAAAAGGAGTATATTGACCAACAGTTGATGTCATTCCATCCTTGTATAACTTTCTATTAAACCATTGACCCAGAAAGAACCTTTTAGCTATAGATTTATTTGCTTATATCACTATAGTCAAATGGTTAGAATTATAGATTTTTATTTGGGAAAATTATTAATATCTTTCATTAAGGACATTAACATGTCGGCATGTATTTCCTTTTTGTTCATGGTTCATGAAACACCAAAGCCTTCCTTAGCCTTGTTGTGGGAGGTCGTAACGTGCCTCACATCTGTCTCCTGATCTTTTTCAGAAAGAATATAGGCAGTGTTAACTAAACATTTAGGCTAGAGTAGAATTCAATTCTTTGCCAAGAGTGACCCAAGATTTCAAATATGCCAATTCAGCAGACCACAGTGAAATTGTCGAAAACTAAAGAAGGGCTCAGGAATCCATCAGAATATGTGATGATTTAAATGAAGTTTAAATCCTATTAGCCAAGAGAAAGTCAGAGGCCCTTGAAAGAAGGCAACTTGGAGGTCATCGTGTTCCACGTTTTGCTGAGCTTCCCTGCTCCGACTGATGTAAAATGAGGACAGGGAGTACACAGAAACATTTCGGTTTTACTGATTCAGTAGAACTCGTGGAGGCTTTTATTGGTGGGAAACGAGGCTTTCTCATTGACTCTCAATTGGCTTATTAGCAGCCTACAGTGATGGTCTCTTTGTCCCTGTCAGGGCGAAGGCAGAGGTCTGAGGCGGGCTGATAGCAGGGGAGCGCAGAGCACCAGCCAGGCTGAAGCGCAGGGACCGGGCTGGCTGCCAGCTTTGGGTTCAGCATCCTGACAAGTGTTGTTTGTCTGGGCTACTTTTATGAAATAGAAGCCTTCTTTTGTGTCTTTGTACCTGTAAAAGGGAGCAGTGGTGTAGTTGACCCACAGTAGCTGAAAAACAATTCATATCTGTTTAAGATGCCCACCTACCCTTTCTTTTTCAGGAGTGTTGTTAGTTTCCTCTTCGCTACATGGCCAGCATTCTGGGGGTCTGGCTCAATTCCTCCAAGAGGGGTGTTAGTAACTGGTATGAAGGTTGAATTCAGTCAGTAGTGTCCTGAAAACTGTTTAGCTTTTCCTCCTCTGCCCGTGACAGAAAGTGTCCCTGTGGACTGATTTCTTTGTGGGGTCCATCTGCATCTCCCGAGACTGGCACAAAGGCCACTTCAACAGGTTGTGCTCATCACACAGCTCATCCTTCTGCTGCAATGCAGGTTTCAGTAAGTGTTTACATGACCTTTTACGACAGGTGATTACGGGGGTGGGCAGACAGTTTGTTCTTCCAAGTCTCTGGTGTGTATTTGGGGTAAATGTAGACAGAGTTGGGAGGAATGTGAACAAGAAACTTGGGTAATCATTAGAGAAGAAGAAGAAGAAGAGGAGAAGGAGAAGGAGAAGGAGAAGAAAATGATTTTGATATAAATAAGCAGTGAGGAAGATTTGTCAAAAGAGGGGCAAACTCAGCACAGTCCCTCTCACAACCTCCCTTCGAGGCAAACAACATGTTCTATCACTGATGGCTTTTAACCACACATGAATTCCAGTGTCCCTCAGGAACCACAACCCTGTGGCCAGGATATTTTTCCCTTTGATGGCTCTCTGGGTGGCTCAGTATTATTTTTAACATGGAAACCATATTTTGAGAGTAGATTTCCTTCAAGGGAATCTCCAGGAAAATGCTCTATGTGTTTGTAAACTACACACAACCTTGTTATTCAGTCTGTCCTTAGTTACAGAGTTCACTTCCTAGGTCTTCTGTATCTATTATCACCAACTGATTCTTTTTATCTAACTCTAGTTCTTTAAAAAAAAGAAAAGCAACCTTTTTTTCAGGTGCCTCTCATCCTCACTTCAGGCTCCAGATTGCAAACTTCCTTTCTGAGACACTCAGATAGACCATCTATATCATAGTCCACCTGGCTCCTATTATCCGAATCTCTTGAATGGGTCTGCCTTGTCTGAACACATTTCCAGTGGAATGTTTCCCTTTTCAAAATGCAGCCTTCCCTTCTTTTGGCTCATTACTGTGCTGCTCTAGTATATGCGTTCATTGCCACTCTGTGTGTCATTCTAAGAATATGCTGGAGGAGCAGACAGTGGATCTCACTGGGGTCCCTGTAGAGTCAGCCATGGTGCTGCAACCATCACTTATGGATAAGGACCAAGGCTGAGCTGCTTTGGTTTGAAGAAGATGTTGAATGATATGGGCTTCATGCCAGAGTGTTGGTTCATCTCTCATGATGTGTTGAACTCACTCTCAGCAAGGCCAGTGGAAAAGTAGAGTTGGTTTTGGCGATAGAGGTATATAGTTAGTGGCTGCTCATAGGACAGAACTACAGGGTATACAGAAGGACATTCTATTCTTGTAAATACTCCCTTTTCCTGTTTTCTAAGTGAGACTCCAGGAATAAGATACAAACCCTTCAATTGGTCTTAGATGACTATGTCGGATCACCTTGTTATATCCCATAGAGCATTATATTATATTCACTTTTATATAATCATTCAAAGATACATTTATTCATGGGATTGTTTCATTAAATTGAAAGCTCTTTGAGGACAAGGAGTGTGTCTTTTTTTTTGCTCACCTTTGTCTCAACTGTGCCTGCCACTGAGAAGACACTGGGTGAATATTTGTTGAATAAATAGCTCACTCTAAAAATATCACTATGGTATGTAGTGTATTCAGTAAGTTAACACTGTAATGGAAGACAGTTCTCCCCAATAGAATTTTTTCCCCAATGTCATTTCCTAAATGCTAAATTGACTTAAAGAGGTTAAGAGATTGAGCTGTGACTCAGTATGTGCCTAAACTCTTAACAAATACTGTGCTCCAGTTTCTTGTTCTTTTTGTTTATTTGTTTGTTTGTATTTTTCCGAAGCTGGAAATGGGGGAGGCAGTCAGACAGACTCCCACATGCGCCCGACCAGGATCCACCCGGCATGCCCACCATGGGGTGATGCTCTGCCCATCCGGGGTGTTGCTCTGTTGCGACCAGAGCCTGCCTGAGGCAGAGGCCATGAAGCCATCCCCAGCACCTGGGCCATCTTTTGCTCCAGTGGAGCCTTGGCTGCGGGAGGGGAAGAGAGAGACAGAGAGGAAGGAGAGGGGGAGGGGTGGAGAAGCAGATGGACGCTTCTCCTGTGTGCCCTGGCCGGAAATCAAACCTGGGACTTTCACACGCCAGGCCAACGCTCTACCACTGAGCCAACCAGCCAGGGCCCAGTTTCTTGTTTTTAAAATCAGAGGCGAAGGATGAAAAAGTGCCAAAATAAAATGAAAGGTTTATTAAGCTACTCAGTCCATTTGTTGGTTGAAAAAGTATTTGGTTGCTTGCAATTTGTTTAGACATGAAATTTCTGTGTTAAGTATTTCTCTCTTTGAGAAAGGTTGATATGATCAATCTGCCTGTTCAATTTTTTCCTTTGATTTGTTTTTATTTAATCCACTGATAAATGGCATTTAATTTTTGGTTATGGAAAACATTTCTACATCTCTATATTTTAAGGAAATGTTCCTATATAGCTCAGTCATTTTGAATACAATTTTTTTTAATTATAGCACCAATAAGTGATTTATATAATAGTTATATCATGTTGCTACTGGTACAACTGAGGATAGTGATTTTTAACTAAATTCTAGGGAGCTAAAAGAGAAAAATCATTGCTCATTGTATTACTTTGTAGGTTCTTATGACAGATATACTTAAATACTATTATTCACCCTTATTCTTTTCTTCCTAAACTATCTGTATTATCTCTAGTCTATTGTTTTTCATTGGTTGTACAAATTTTTACACAGCTTTTATTTATTTTTTAGAAAATATAGCTGAAAAGTATCATCTTTCCATCTCTCTGTTGATGATCTATTTACCCATCTGTCTATCTGTTAGACAGTTTTTTGATATGAATATCATAAATGAGTATGGAATACATTAACAATATAATCTCTGATAGAAGTGATGGAGTAAAGGATTTATTTTGTCTCTGTGACTTGGATTCTTCACCTTGGTGTGAATCTGGCTGAGTCTTTCTTTTATCTGATGTTAGAGAGTTTTTGAATACATATTTGGCTGCTCCAAATCTACCTGAAATGCAGGCTCATTGGAATATTTCATAGACTCATAGGTCTGCATTTCATAGAACCATATTTTTATCCTTCTTGGTACATAAAACAATAGCTTTTTATATAGCTGGAAGAAATATTAGAAATTACTTTCCTGTGTTTCTTTTTCTTTAGAACACTGAAATTGATTGCGATAAGTGACTGTCTGAGAATCAGAGAAAGGAACCAGGACCAAACCTTCCATGCATTTAGTTATCACACAGTGACTTGTTGTTAATGTGATTTACTAATCTGGGTGATTATTGCAGACCATTCTATTTGTCTTTCTGGCATCAAAATAAAAGAAAGCCCAGTTTGTTTTTCTTTCTTCTTCTACCCATTACATATATAGTTGAAATGAGGCTCCATATTCTGTTTATAAATTCAGCATGTTGATCTAGTCTAAAACAATCTAGCCTAAGAAGATGAAGGGGACTTTGAATGATCTAATACAAATATCTAAATTAGCTGTGTAAATTTGTCTGTGAAGTTTCTTGCATGTTGCTGTGGTGTTTTGGATTGAGGCCAATCAGAACTGACCCTTGAGTTTTGATTTTATCCAGTCAGTCTCTCCTTGACCAAGGAGAACATTTGGGCACGAACCGTAGTTTTTATTGTCCTGTGACTGATTCCCATTAGAAATTGCTACCTGAGGCCAGCTTTCAGTTCTATTTTGATCTAATTATCTTATAAGCTTAGCCTGGAGTGTTCTCTCTGACCTTTGAAGACTGCCCCGAAGCATAGGGAAATTACAAATGCCACTGTGGCTGGGTAGTTTCTCAGTAATGAGGACACGATTTTATATACTTAGGGATAGATGCTTTTTCTCTGTGGGGTGCCTACGTAGGACATTGTATGACCCCAAATGTAGCCATAACATTCAAAGATCAGGAGAATCTCCTATTACAGATTCCCCTGAAATTGAGCTCAGGAGGATCAAATTGTTTCCAATGCAGTTACTTGACCTCCTAATAATAAAGTCTATCTATCTATCTATCTATCTATCTATCTATCTATCTATCCATTTATTTATTTGTACTCTCATGGCAGAGATAAGTGTAGAATTTCTTTCCATTCAATTTTTATAAATGTTCTCTGAGCTTTCAAGTTTCTTTTTCTAGTTGAGTCAAATTGCCTACAGATTTTGATAGGCTATCTTTAGTATTCTGTTTCTTATGATTTAAAATATTCAAATGTTAACATTTTGTAATGAGAGGACATTCAAAAAGAGCAGAATGCCCTCTCTCTATCATCCTTAGTGATAACAGAAATGACAACTAGAATAATTTTTTACATTTTCTTACACTGTTGTTTTTTTGTTTTTTTTTAAATCAAGGAGGTTGAATTAGAGACAGGAAGCAAAATAAGCAAAAACCTGGAGCTATAAATTTCTGGGTTAATTCAAATACATAAAGCATTAAAAAAATGTCAGATACAGAGCTAGATGCAAACTGACAGGGAGAGAAAAAAATCTGTTTGTGTTTTAAAGCCCCAAACCAAAAGCAAAATTAAAATTTGTGCTGACCCTTCTCCCTTGGGGTTGCAGATGTCACTGCTGTCCAGGGCACCGTCTGTTACTGAGTAGAAGGAAGAGAAATGGCATCCAAGTCACTAGTGTAAAGTAAAACAGTCAGCCTGCCAAGTTCTAAAGATGTCCTGAAGTATTTTTTAAGGCAAGAGGATCAGGGTAGAGGTTAGCTACAAAGGTGACCACTAATGCTCATTGATTCTTATCTTTGATGCCTTGTTTTTAATTATAAGATGTTTTATAAGAGGACATAAGGACATCGATATAATTTCTATCTAGCCAGCAACAATATTACAATTTATTTAGTATTTAGTGTGCCTTGGGGCCATTGCTCAGATCAGCTGAGCTATTTTTAGCACCTGAGGCTGATGCACTCGTATCAACGAAGCTATCCACAGTGCCCAGGACCAACACTCATTTGAGCCACTGGCTGTGGAAGGGGAAGAGGGAGAGAACGGAGAGATGGGGGGAGAGAGAAGCAGATGGTTGCTTCTCTTGTGTGCCCTGACTGGGAATCAAATTCTGGATGTCCATATACCAGGCTGATACTCTCTATTCACTGAGCAAACTGGCCAGTGCCCAGAACAATTCTGTAAACTGAGTGCTGTATTATTCTTATGTGAAAGGTAAAGACACTGAGTCTAAGTTGCTCAAAGTGACACCTAGCTGTGATTTCAGTTAGGTCTTACAGCTGTTTTCTCACTCCAGTTGCAGAAGACCTCAGAAATTGCCAACCTTCAGAAGACTATGGCTTGGCTGGGGACTAGACAAAGTGTTCTCCACTTGTCACACCCCTATTCATTCTCCACCTTTCTGTGTCTTCCCTGTACCTTGGGAAACTAACCCTTCTAGATTGAATAACCAGGACTCCCTTCCTCTGTGTCTTCATCCTGGGCATGGCCAATGGGAGGCATTAACATAACTTTGGAGGCTGGGAGGAGAAGCAGATCTGGGTGTTTCTTTTCCACACCAAGCTGTGATCCTGTGCCCTGGCTGTGGTACTGTCCTTTCAGGCTCCAAACTTCCCTCCTCCATGCCTCTAGCTTAACTGGGCTCTTGTAGAAATGCTAACCCTTCTCTTTGTCTCTCATCCCTACCAGTAGTATTGTCTTCTCATTGCTGCTAATCTTTTGTTGCTTGACCATCTTGTTTGTTCCTTAAATCTGTCTACAATTTGGTAAATAACTTCTTCATTAAACTCTTTTCACTGGAACCATCTGGGGTGAAGTCTGTTTTCTTCTTGAACCCTAGCTGATGCGGAGTCTGATGATACACCCATATGAAAATATGGCAAAGATAATTTTCAGAAGCATATTCAGAAGTTCTAAATTAGAATTACTAGCATGCTGAAAATCACAGATAAGAAAGTGAGTTTGTTTCCTACAGGATGTGGCAGAAGGAGACGGAGAATCTGCCTCAGGGAGATATGAGAGACTAAGATGGTGAGAAAGGTAGACTTTAAGAGTCTGTTGTCTATGGAGCTTTAGAGAACTGTGATAGGCTTTGAGCTTGTGATAAAAGCAGTCTTGGAAGAGATTTTATTCATAACCACATGGAAGAAGAGTGGAAGTGGGAGAAAAGGTTGATGGCAAAGAGAAGTGTTACAAAGCTTTTTTAAAAAGTCGGTGATAATGTTAGCGGAGACAGGTTTGCATAGTAGCTGCAGGTATGGAAAACAAAGGCTGAAACATATCAAATAAAAACCTTGCTACTACTTGAGGTTGCAGTCTTGGCCATGGGATGCATTTGTTTAAAACTGGTACAAACTTTACACATGGAGGGTCCATATGCCTTGATGTAACATTAGATCAAATTACAGTTAAATGTGGAATGAAGGCAATATTTAGTTGTAGTGAGCATCATTTCTGTTTCTGCTCTTGGACTTTATGTGGAAGCACTTCAAGTCCTAAGAGGCTAATTTCAGTTCAGTCTATTTATTTAACAGTATTGCAGATCCTTGATTTTCTGTTTCCAGATGATCAGACTCCTCAACTTGAAATCCAGGGGCATTATAGACTTGAAGCAAATTGCTTGTGCATTAAGACTATTGAACTTGGAAAGAGTAAATCCCGTAAAAGCCCCATCAGTGCTGAAACATTTTCCTAATTGTATATTTCTCCTGAGTCTTTTTTGGAAAATATTCTCTTTTGGTAGGGCAGTAAATGAGCTGCTATGTATTAACTTTCATCTACCCATTTGTTTTCTTATTTATTCATCAAATAAACATTTTAGTGAATGGTTATTAGACACATTTCTGTTTTACCCAGATGTCTTCTATTTATTATTTAGTCTTCAACCACTTGGTCATTCTTATTGATAAGGTCATAGGCTTTGAAATGAGGCAGGCATGGTTTTGAAACTGACCTTTGTTCTTTGTGGCAGGGTTGTCTTGGGCAAATTAGTTTTTAGACTTCTTTTCAGATCAGTAAAATAATTTTTGTATAGACTCTTCATCATGACTGAGAAAAGGCACTCAAGATATGTGAGTTTAATCCTGCCATTATCATCCGCAACTAACCTTACATATAAACCACAACACATGATGGATAGGAAATAAATTATAATTCTCTTAGGTGTCATTGCAGATACAAGATGAAAATCAAAACTGTTTAAGTATATGAGAAAATTCACATAATTAAGAAAATATACTATACTTGTTCCTCTGTTATTTGATGGGTATAAAATTAATTCTTTGAATCTCACATTTTGTCAACATATATGATAATGGATGTTGTCACATATATTTCTTTGCCTTGCAAAGAAAAAAATTATATCCATAATACACTTAAGAAAACTCTGCAAAATAAGAGTAATAGAATTAATTTTTTCAGATATTTCCCAATGCATTTTAAATGGCTTTCCTGAAGGAGAATAAAGGAATGTACAGCTATAATTACAGAAAAGACCCATGCATATTATTAGTAGACTTAAAAATAATCATGCATATTCATAGCTAAGTTGCTAATTAACATTCCCCAAATTTTGTTTCATATAATCAAGTTATTTTAATGAGGTTAGGGCAAAAACAATATGATAAAGATCTAAATGTGTGGCTATTTAGCCAGCACCAAAAATGACTAAACTACCTCTCCCGCTCCCATAGACATAAACAGTTAAGCCCCATTATCATGTTTTTTTAAAGAATAAAATGGGCAAGTAGAAAACAATCTATTGAGATAAAACACTTTGAGTCTTTGTTGATTATTGATGAGTTTGGAACCCTCAGAGGGTTTGAAAGAAAAGCTTATGGAAGTTGGAGGGAGAAGGCATGGACTCAAGTTCTATCTCTGCCACTGCACAGCACTGTGAACTTCAGGAGGCCTCTGAACTCTCGTTGCCTCTGTGAAATGGAGATAAGGTTCCCTGCAGAACTGCCTCAGAGCTGGTGGGGAAATCATTTGAAGATAAATTATGGCTGTCAACAAGTTTTATGAACTGTAAATTACCTAATACACATAAGGCATTATTCATGTATTCCCTCATTCACCAATGGAGTTATGCCTAGTATTACAAGGCACATGGGGTGGGCATTACTATGCTAAATGAGATGAAGGAAGCAGTGTTTCTCTGTTTCTCTGTGATTAAAAGTATGCACTTTGAAGTTAGACCAACCTGGGACTCACCAATTTATAGCCCTAAGCAATGATTTCCCTTCTTGAAACCTTCATTTTGCTAGTCACTTCATTTAAATCCCAGTTTCCTTAATATTAATGTGATAAAAACACCATAAGCTTCTCAGGGAAGCTATGAGTATCTGAGAAACATCAGCATCTAGCTTAGGACATTGAAAGCACTCATTGACAGTTGGAAAATATCAGCTCTTCAGACACTTAATTTCTAGCCAAGCAGAGCAGACATTTATACTGATAATGACAGGACAAAGCAACTTGTATAACAGTGGTACAAAGAACTTTGGGAGTTCACCATAGAACTTTCAGCTAGAGTGATGGGTAAAGATTTTTAGGGAGAGGTAAATATTTAGAATGAATCCTGAAGAAAGGGTCAAATTTCTATAGGGAGAGCTATGGTTGGTAGACAACATGCCAGGTAGAGGAGATCCAATGGGCTATAATTCAGAGATGCAATAGTCAAGTAGTCCAGTACTATCCAACAGGACTTTCTGTCATGATGGAAATGCTCTACAAATGTGTTGTACAAGTCTTTAGCACTTACTCTGTTAATAGTATGACTAAGGAATTGACATGTGAATAGTGTGACTAAAGAAGGTGAATAGTGTGACTAAGGAATTGCATTTTTAATTTTATTCAATTCTAATTAATTTAAAAACCACATGTGACTGGTGCTTGTCTAGACTGTAGGACATAGGAAGAGTTTTGTGTGATAAGTCCTGGACTGTTTTCCAAATTTGGAAGAACTCAACTGCTAGATCATCAAGTTTAGATTCCAAAATGGTCCCAAATATATTAAAAAGCAGAAGTGAAAGATTAAATTAGCAAAGGAGACCCAAATGTAGCAGAGTGAGAAGTAGGTAAACCAAGATTTTCATAAGGAATAAGTATATAATTAAAGAAAGGTTTGTCCTTCACTGTTTGTTCAGAGGCCAAAAGGCACCCACTAAAGTTTGTTAGGTTTGGCAATTCAGAGATTATTAGTGATCTTGACAAGTTTCCATTGAGTGGCAGAGTTGAAAACGTTATTGTAAGAAATAAGGAGTGAGGTATGCTGAGTAGGTGGCAACATGGGGCACGGTCCTGTCTATAGAGTTAAAGAATAAAACGTTACACACTGTTAGCTTCAGCAAGTTCTGTGTAATCACCAGGTAGGTGAGATTCTTGTGGGCAAACCAGGTAGTTTTAATGCCAGATGTGAAATTATGGTGTTTTAGATACCATTTTGAAGCAATTCTACAAATCACTACTCTGAGTCATGACACTTTTAGGCCACACTGGAAACACTGGCTGAAAAAATGAAGTGTTAAAATCATAACCAAGCCCCTTGCTGAGTATATATTGTGAACTAAGGATAGATTATCTTCATATCCTTATTTTTATATGATGGAAAACTGTTTTTTTTGTTATTGTTGTTGGCTTTTGTTTGTTTTGTTTTGTTTTTTTACTTGCACAGATAGATACCATGTAAAGAGAGAGGTAAAGGTCCCCATGGATACCTCAAAGGAAGGTGACCCAAAGACACAGCTATTTTATGCAAAGACCTAGATTTTCTTATCTCTCATAATTAAATGACTATAGTAATTTTTCTATTTCCTCACTCATCATTATGAAATCATTTGGAATATTTGGTAAACATAGAAAATCTTTGAGCCCAGTCCAAATTGGTCAATTTGAATCTCCAGGAGATTAGGTTGGGATCTACCCTTTTAATTAGCATCTAAGTGATTCTTAAGATCAGGCTTTTTGGGGAAATAGCTCTCTATTTTATTTATTTACCTTCTCAACAAAGTCATTTGAACATTTTCCATGTTTCAGGCACTCAACTAGATACTGGGACACAAAGTTAAGTAAGATAGTCTCTGGTCTCAAGAAATTGTTCTGATTGAGGACACAGAAATTCCATGGTAGACTAAATGGCTTTGGTTTGGTAGCAAAGAGAGCACAGAGGAGTAACTCAGCCTGGGGAATGTGGAAAGCTTTACTTGGGGAAAATAAAGTATGAGTAGAGTTTCAAAGGAGAAGTCAACCAAATGATGGAAGGAAAGAGAAGCAGTCTCTTGTGGGAAATGTCATATTCAGAGGAAGGAGAGAGAGTGATGTTAGGTCTAGGAATAGCCCTGAATTCAATAGGGCTGGAAAACAGGTTTCCCCTGGGACAGAGGTCAGTGTGGCTAAAGACAAAGGCATTTATCAGAGCACAACAAAGTTTCTAGTTATTCTCAAGGTGATGAGAAGTCATTAAAGGGTAAGGTGGGATTGATAAGATTGGACATAGATTCATTAAGATGGAAAACAACAATAAAAACTTAATACAATAATTTAGGTGAGAGGTGATGTTGTCTGACCTAAGGCAATATCCACAAAGGAAGTATGAAAAGGACATTTTTGAGAAATAGTTGGTGATTTATTGTGCATGACATAACCAGATAATAGTATACCTGATTCTTTTATTAAGGTTATCTTAAGGAGATGAATTAGATTGTTGAACAATTGATTGTGTAGATGGACCACATGATATAATTTGGCCATGATGGGGAACATATAATTACTTAAAATGGACTGATGTTGGACAAGATTTTCAATGTTATCTTTTTGGTTCAGGGCTGCATCAATCAAGGATTATATAGAGATTTTCACAGTTGCCTCTGTAGTTATTTCAACTCTTTGATTTTATGTAGGTGAGGCTCTTGCTTATTACCTACTTAAATTTTTCTGAGTATCTTGACCCGTTAACATTTTGTCCTGTTTTTCCTCCTATCATTATTTAAAGTTGTAATATAATTTTAAAACTTATTTTAGATCTCTTCTTAAGCCATTCTAAATTTAAATTAATTTACAGAACATGCGGATTACCAAAATGTAAGTGAACTAAATTATTTTTAAGATTTTTTGACATTCACTAGAATATTATAATATACCTTGAGTTATGAAGTTAAGTTGGAAAGATGCCAATCTGCAGTGATAATATCTGTGATGACTCAGGAAAAGGGGCACTGGACATCTTTAATAGGCTCCCTATATATGACATCCAATATTGACACATAGAATACAAAGTATAATACAATGACTGGCTACCTTATAATTTGTAGACATATTTCACATGTTGGAACTATTTGAAGATTCATAATGTTTGTGTAAAATGTATGGTTGTTAACACATTTTTTACTATGTCGTTTCTATTGTGGGAAGCCCTGTATCATGAAGTGTGTAATGGCTAAAATGGTCAAAGGTATTTCTATGTTTATGCAATTTGCATTCATCAAAGGGAAGTGGTTGTTACGGAAGGGTATTGGTCTACAGAAGCTGATAAAAGCCCGAGAACTTTGAATGAAACAGAACTGGTTTCAGATTCTGACTCTTCCAGTACACCTGGATGAATGGGTTCATTTCTAGGAGCTTTATTTCTCTCATTTGTAATGTGAGATAATAATGCTTACAGGTAAGCATTAAATGAGATAATGCTAGTGAAACAGTCACTGTGGTGACTGGCTCATGCTATAGCTAGTACAAAGGTAGCAGCAGTTACAGAAAAATCAGAAGCAAGAGTCCAGTTGCAGATCAGCTACAAATTCATGATGATCTTGAACAAGCCACATTTTCTCTCAGGGTCTGAATCTCCTGATCAGGAAAGTGAAGCAGGTGAATTCAATGCAAAGTTTGATGATTGGGGTTAGAATGCGATGACTAATATGAATCATATCTAAATTTTCATCGGAAAACGTATCATTTATCATTTTATTTTGCACTGAGTCATGCACTCCTCTATGAGCCTTGAGAATATATTTTTTTTTGTTTTTTTTTTGTTTGTTTGTTTGTTTTATTTTTATTTTTATTTATTTATTTATTTTTAATAAATTTTTATTAATGGTAATGGGATGACATTAATAAATCAGGGTACATATATTCAAAGAAAACATGTCTAGGTTATTTTGTCATCAAATTATGTTGCAAACCCCTCGCCCAAAGTCAGATTGTCCTCCGTCACCCTCTATCTAGTTCTCTGTGCCCCTCCCCCTCCCCCTAACGCTCTCCCTCCCTCCCTCCCATGTCCTCCCTCCCCCCCCACCCTTGGTAACCACCACACTCTTGTCCATGTCTCTTAGTCTCATTTTTATGTTCCACCAATGTATGGAATCATGTAGTTCTTGTTTTTTTCTGATTTACTTATTTCACTCCTTATAATGTTATCAAGATCCCACCATTTTGCTGTAAATGATCTGATGTCATCATTTCTTATGGCTGAGTAGTATTCCATAGTGTATATGTGCCACATCTTCTTTATCCAGTCTTCTATTGAAGGGCTTTTTGGTTGTTTCCATGTCTTGGCCACTGTGAACAGTGCTGCAATGAACATGGGGCTACATGTGTCTTCACGTATCAATGTTTCTGAGTTTTTGGGGTATATACCCAGTAGAGGGATTGCTGGGTCATAAGGTAGTTCTATTTTCAGTTTTTTGAGGAACCACCATACTTTCCTCCATAATGGTTGTACTACTTTACAGTCCCTCCAACAGTGAATGAGGGTTCCTTTTTCTCCACAGCCTCTCCAACATTTGCTATTACCCGTCTTGTTGATAATAGCTAATCTAACAGGAGTGAGGTGGTATCTCATTGTAGTTTTGATTTGCATTTTGAGAATATATTTAATCTAAACAGATTTAGAAGCTTCAGGAATGATGACATGTAGATTTCAAAAGCATGGAAGCACCCAGATAAAAAAGTTTCATCAGGCCCTGGCCGGTTGGCTCAGCGGTAGAGCATCGGCCTGGCGTGCGGGGAACCCGGGTTCGATTCCCGGCCAGGGCACATAGGAGAAGCGCCCATTTGCTTCTCCACCCCCCCTCCTTCCTCTCTGTCTCTCTCTTCCCCTTCCGCAGCCAAGGCTCCATTGGAGCAAAGATGGCCCCGGGCGCTGGGGATGGCTCCTTGGCCTCTGCCCCAGGCGCTAGAGTGGCTCTGGTCGCGGCAGAGCGACGCCCCGGAGGGGCAGAGCATCGCCCCCTGGTGGGCAGAGCGTCGCCCCCTGGTGGGCGTGCCGGGTGGATCCCGGTCTGGCGCATGCGGGAGTCTGTCTGACTGTCTCTCCCCGTTTCCAGCTTCAGAAAAAAAAAAAAAAAGTTCCATCAGGCAGTGAGAGATGGAACTCAAGGAGAGGCCCGAGCTATAAAAACAATGGGAATTTAATGATACAAAGGATATTTAAAGAACGATGCTTCCTTAGAAACAAACAAAAATATATGTTGGAAAATTTCACACTATATTTGTGTTTCATTTCTTTTCTAATGATAATAATGGGGTAAATCAGTAAGAAATCAATTCTCAAGTAAGACTGTTTATTATTAATTGCAACACTTTTACAACATATTAATTTAGAAGAGGTGTTGGGCAAACAAGTGTGTTAGGCTTGCTCGCTTGCTCTTTGCCTGAGTGGTGCAGAGTGTGGGGCAGCACCATGTGTATATATAGTCTATGTAAGGCTGCAGGTGCTTGCCCTCAGTACGCAGATTGTAGATTGTGGATTGCCTGCCGCCGTTGGGAGGGGCCATTTTTTGCTGTCGTTTGCTGGAGAAGTGGTTTACCCTCCCCCCACTGGCCTGTTTGCTTGTCAGTGCAGAGAAAGAGAGAAGCAGTTTTCCCTGCCTGCTTGCTCTACCCACTGTTATAAGACTCTAGTAAACAGATGACCCACCATCCTCCGGCTCCACAGTTCCTTTACCGTCTGCCCGAATCCAGTGTGAACTTGCATGGCCATGCCCATGGCCATTGGCCTTATAAGACGTGAGGCCAATTATTTTTTGAGACCATGGGTAGATTTTGTATGTCTCAGCTAGATAGGCTGTCATATTGAGAGCACAGACCTACTGCTCAAGGCAAAACATAGCTCTGGGAAAGGAATTCAGGAACTCAGATTCATGTTTATGCCTTATTTACCCCCACTTACATCTAGTTAGTTTGAATTATTGATATTTATTTGCTTATACTCTTATACATGTGCTTAGTCCTAGAGAGCATGAAGTATATAGCAGTGTTTTTCAACTACTTGTCCGTCTGCCAGAAATTTTGTACTGGTCCACAAAAGAGTTAACTATCCTGATGTTGTGTGAAGGTTATAGACCCAATGATCTTAGTTGAATTCACTTGTGCTTGGGGTGATTTCTGCCTTAGTAGTCCCTGACATAATTCTCCTATTTTTGCCAGTCCCCAGTTGTAAAAAGGTTGAAAACCACTGGTGTATAGCGTAGTGGTTGGGCTTTTGACTCTGGAGCTAGATTCTCTAGGTTCAAATCCCATCTGTGTAACTTTGGGATTGTTATTTCACTCTCTAAAGGTTAGTTTCCCCAAACGGACCTGAAGATAGTAATTGTACCTATCTTATAAGGGTTTATGAGAGTTAAATAATACACACTAAACAGGATAATACCTAATATTTTATATATAGTTTATAAGCATCAGCTCAGCTGTTTTCCCCCCTTGGTTATTAAAAAATTCTGCATTTATCCAGTCACAATAGAATACAAACCTTCTGATATCCTTGTGTGATACAGGCAGTGCACTGATGACATTGCCTGGTTTTGAGGTCTCGGGGCAGAAACCAACTGCAGGGGATCTGGGTGTTCTTGTCCTGCTCTGGCCTTAAATGTTTTACCTACTGAAATAATAATGCAGTTTTAAGAATGTGAACTGAACATGGTCTTAAGAGAAGGTGAAGGTTTTTGTTTTTATTTTCTTTCCATATAACTTTAATTACACTGTACTAAACAGGTTCAACCACTAGAATCACCTTAATTTTAAAACAGAGGGCTCTTTAGTTGGAATGCTGCTTCTTGGAGCGACCTAAACAGTACGTAGTAGGTAAGAGCTGAAGCCTCCAGTACTCCTTCTGGTGCTGTCAGATAGCTTCCGTAGACAATTAAGCAGCTCTGGGCCAGAGAAGCAATGGAATGAGACTGGCTTTTTGCCTCCACAACCATGTGATTTCCCCCTTCCCAAACTTCCTGGCATTTCAGAAGGAAGAGGGAAAAAGAAGAGTTGGCTTATCCTCAAAACCGAAGACAGAGTCAAAGTTCCCAAGACCAACTGAGCCCCTTGCCTTCCCCCATCCTGTGCAAACACAGAGACCGAGATCAGAAGCAGGTTCTCGTGCCAAGCCACAGGCCAACCACCCATGTCACTTAAAAGATATATGCAAGATTACTCTGCGAGTGTCCTTTTGTGTGAGCTGGCAATGTTGGCAAAGGCTTCATTCAGAAGATAAAGGTTCATTTGGATCCATGAACATAAAACATGTTATGAATCATAATTATTAGAACTATTTTAGTCTTCCATAATCAACCAAAAAATTGTCTCTTACATTGACTGCTTCCCCTTTAATTAATGCACCTAGCATGTACTGTGCAGACAGGTATATGTGTCTGTAATGCTTTCAGGTGAATTTTTTTTTTGCCTTTTTCTGAAGCTGGAAACAGGGAGAGACAGTCAGACAGACTCCCGCAAGCGCCCGACCGGGATCCACCCGGCACGCCCACCATGGGGCGATGCTCTGCCCACCAGGGGGCGATGCTCTGCCCGTCCTGGGCGTCACCATGTTGCAACCAGAGCCACTCTAGCGCCTGGGGCAGAGGCCACAGAGCCATCCCCAGCGCCCGGGCCATCCTTGCTCCAATGGAGCCTTGGCTGCAGGAGGGGAAGAGAGAGACAGAGAGGAAGGAGGGGAGGGTGGAGAAGCAAATGGGCGCTTCTCCTATGTGCCCTGGCCGGGAATCGAACCTGGGTCCTCCGCACGCTAGGCCGACGGCTTTCAGGTGAATTTAATTGCACTTCTGCAAGTCACTTTCAGAAGACAACCTTTCCTGTAAATTTTAACACAAAATGGACAAAATAGTTTACTAACTCCACTTTTGTCCTGCACTGGCAACCTCTTTAACATTGAGAATGACTAGATGTTATATCGCTAGGACACATTTGTCTATTATATACAAAGCCAAGTAAAACAGCATGCACAAAAGTACAGGACAATGGTCCATCCTTTCCTACTATGAGACCACTGCTAGGGAGCCCATCACACGCCCTTCTCCCTCATCGCCTGAACCAGTGCACGGACAACGTGCTGCTCAGGGAGGTGGTTGGGTCAGTCTGTTTCCAAAAACAAAATGCATGTGAATTTTAACAAAGGATAAGTGTAAAACATGTCATTTTACCATTTCTACTTTAAATATACATCAGGCACTTCACAGTATCTAGAAAAATATTCTCTGAAAGAAGTACTTAGCATTGTTAACTCGCCAGAGGGTTGTGAAGAGTAAAATGCAGGTAAGAGAACAAGCGATATAAAAATGCCTCCTACGCATAACCAGTTTGGTACTGGTTACCAGGAACCACTCTGTTCCTCTCCATGACCTTTGGCTCTGTCGCCTTTAACCTACTGAGCAAACCTGGACCTGTGTGGCTCGAGGCTTCTCTTCTCAGGGAGATCTAAAAATCTCACCTCTAAGTTATTTTCAGAAGACATTTATTTCCTATGATTTCTTCTTCCTCTTCTTTGGAAAGGGTATTTTTAAGACATGAGGTTTTCTATCATACATTTCTTAATATCTAGAAGGCCTGGAGGTAGCAAAGTAAGACAAAAAATTTTTCAGCTTTTGAAGGCATAATTAACACATAAAATTGTAAGATATATATATATTTTTTTGTATTTTTTTGAAGCTGGAAACGGGGATAGACAGACAAACTCCCGCATGCGCCCGACCGGGATCCACCCGGCACGCCCACCAGGGGGTGACGCTCTGCCCACCAGGGGGCGATGCTCTGCCCCGATGCTCTGCCCCTCCAGGGTGTCGCTCTGTCGCCACCAGAGCCACTCTAGCGCCTGGGGCAGAGGCCAAGGAGCTATCCCCAGCACCCGGGCCATCTTTGCTCCAATGGAGCCTCGCTGCGGGAGGGGAAGAGAGAGACAGAGAGGAAGGAGAGGGGTAGGGGTGGAGAAGCAGATGGGCGCTTCTCCTGTGTGCCCTGGCCGGGAATCGAACCCGGGACTTCTGCACACCAGGCCGACGCTCTACCACTGAGCCAACCTGCCAGGAAATTGTAAGATATTTAAAGTGTACACCGTGATGGTTTGACCTATTATTGCACTGGGAAAGGATTTCCCTCATTGAGTTAAAGAACACACCCATCAACTCATTTATTTATTAATTAATTATTCTGGGGCTGAAAACATTGAAGTTTTATTTTCTTAGCCAGTTTCAATGATATAACACAGTGTTTTCCTATAAAAACATGGGGGAACTGGAGAGCAGCCATTTCTTCTTATGTACTGCTCACAAAAATTAGGTAATATTTCAAAATGAATATGAAGTGATAAAAAAAGAAGCATTTGGCCCTAGCCAGTTGGCTCAGTGGTAGAGCATTGGCCCAGCATGTGAAAGTCCCGGGTTCAATTCCCGGCCAGGGCACACAGGAGAAGCACCCATCTGCTTCTCTATCCTTCCCCGTTTCCTTTCTCTTTCTCTTTCTCTCTCTCTTTCCCTCCTGCAGCCAAGGCTCCATTGGAGCAATGTTGGCCCAGGCACTGAGGATGGGTCCATGGCCTTCACCTCAGCTGCTAAAAATGACTCCAGGTGCAACAGAGCAACAGCCCCAGATGGGCAGAGCACCACTCCCTAGTGGGCATGTTGGGTGAATCCTAGTCGGGTACATGTGGGAGTCTGTCTCTACCTCCCCGCTTCTCACTTTAGAAAAAAAAATAAAGAAGAAGCATTTGATTTTTTTTTATTAAACAAGAACATCAGAAAAGCAAGCAACAAGTCAAAGAAAGTTTTTTGATTATGCAAAACCAACTTCTATTTCATTGGTGAAAATGTACTATACAAAAGGCTGAAAGTACTGGAATATTTGCATGTTCCCTGATCCTCTGAGTTTTGTGAGCAGTGACCAGTAAATCTTCCGGGAGCTTGGTGGAAACTCCATGTTGGCCAAGCGTGGAATGTTGTTCTATCTTTTCTCTTCCAATGTTAAAGTCTGGAGGGATGGACCCAGCTGGTGTCTCGTTCACTAGGAACATAGGGTCAGCCCAGGTCTGGAATCTGTGTGGCTCTGTGGCCTAAGGCTGAGGTGGGTGAGCCCCAGTCCACACTGAGCTGCCCCTTCAGGCATCAGCATCTGAGGTGCCTCCCAGCCCACCGGCATTGGGGCGACTGCCATTCTTCTGTGTCTTGCCTTGCTCCTGACCTAATGACATCATATCATTGGGGCTTATGAACACTCAGTGGCTGCCCACAGAGCTGGAGTAGAAGACAGAAGAGGCCATGGACTCCTTAAGTGTGAGGTCACCAGCAGAACACATGTCCTTGCTGAGTCAGGGCCTGGCCTGGCCACCAAGGTGACCTCAGCATGCCCAAGGCCTAGAGGGCTGGAAGGTGTGGCCACACTCCATTAATGACCATGCTTTCTGCAGTAATGCCTTTATTTTCACATTTTACTTTTTCTCCGATCAACATTTTAAGATGGATAAGTTTCCTAAGGTCTGGATTATGTAATTTTTCTGTTGCAAACTATTATTAAGATTGACCTTTTGGCCCTGGCCGGTTGGCTCAGTGGTAGAGCGTTGGCCTGGTGTGCGGAAGTCCTGGGTTCGATTCCCGGCCAGGGCACACAGGAGAGGCGCCCATCTGCTTCTTCACACCCCCCCCCCCCTCTCCTTCCTCTCTGTCTCTCTCTTCCCCTCCCGCAGCCCAGGCTCCATTGGAGCAAAAGATGGCCCGGGCGCTGGGGATGGCTCCTTGGCCTCTGCCCCAGGTGCTGGGGTGGCTCTGGTTGCGACGGAGCGACGCCCAGGATGGACAGAGCATCGCCCCCTGGTGGGCGTGCTGGGTGGATCCCGGTCGGGCGCATGCGGGAGTCTGTCTGGCTGCCTCCCTGTTTCCAGCTTCAGAAAAATCCAAAAAAAAAAAAAAAAAAAAAAAAAAGATTGACCTTTATAAATATCTTTACATGTATTTTGATGGATTGTTTCTCTTGAATTCCATTTATGATCATCATGTTTCTGGTTCCTAAACTGTGTTGTTGTTAATGCAGGTGAATGACAACATTTTATCCCCCTCTGTTTCTTATTCTGATTCTCCCTCTGCCTCAGCTTTCATGTCCTTCTGTCTCTTCTTGGGATTCCTCTTCCTTTCTTTCATTACTCTCCTTTCTGTTAGCATTCTGACCCCTTTGTGTTCCCACTGGCCCTTTTTGACAGGATCTCACCCCCCCCCAACTTCTCCCATTAATTTCTCTCTCTCTTTTTTTTTTTTTCCTGAGATTGCACTGTAGAGAGAAGAATAGAGAATTACTTACTAGGATTTACCATATTATAAAGCATTTTTATTTTTTCTGCTTTGCCAGTGATTCATTACTTGAAAATATTGACATCAATTTTCAGAAATTCATAAAAGTCTACAGTCAATACATTTAAATTTCAAACAAACCTCCAGTGGTTTTTGGTTTAAAAAAAAAGTGCTCAGTTTATTACTTTCCTTCATTTCTTGTGGATCGTGGCAGTGTGCATTTAGAACAAGGCTGTGTTTGGACACTGTTGGGAGTCCGCCTGGGCAGATGAGTTGTTTTTTTTTCCTATAGAACCCATCATCCTCGGGACTCTAGATGGTTAGAGCTCTCTGAACTGTTTGGTCCTGATACTTCAGTTCTGCCTCATAATCTTGTATCAAAAGTGCAACCTGTTAACTCCTCTTAATACTGTTATCCATAGGAAAAATATGCACACTTGGAAATACACAAAAGAATCACTATCTCTGAACTAGATTTTATAATTCTATGCATTTTTGAGAGAACACAATCTCAAGGAGGGGCTGGTATCTCATTTCACCTAATATTGCTGTGATAACAATTATGAATAGTGATTTCACATCATGTCATTTTCTTGTCAGTTTTTCTCCTCTTTTGATTGAGTTTATTGGGGTGACACATTAACAAAATTATACATGTTTCAGGTGCCCATTTCTACTATCCTGTACCTGTATTGTGTGTTTATGTACCAAGTCAAGTGTCTGTCCACCAGCATTTATCCCGATACACCCCTCCATCTACCCACCCCCACAATCACCACACTGGTGTCATGTCCATGAGTTTTTTCTCCTTTTTTCCCCTTCTTTGCTCAATCCCTTTACCCCCTTCACCCAGCATCATCTTCATTGCTGTCAGCTTGTTCTCCATCTATGAGTATATATTTCGCTGGTTAGTTCATTTTGCTCATTGAATTCCACATGAGTGAAATCATATGGTACTTGTCTTTCTCTAATTGGCTTACTTCACTTAGCATAATGCTTTCCAGGTCCATCCATGCTGTTACAAAGGGTAAAATTTACTTCCTTTATATGGATGTATAGTACTCCATTGTGTAAATGTACCACCACATTTTTATCCACTCATTTACTGATGGCCATTTGGGCTGCATCCAAATCTTGGTTATTATAAACAACACTTCAGTAAACATAGGCGTGCATCTATTCTTTAGAATCAGTGTTTTGTGTTTCTTACTAATCTCATCATATTGTTCATGCTTAGAGAAGACATTTCTAGATGGTAGCCACCTTAAGAAACACCACTGTGCTTGCACCACATAAAATAAGTAATTAGAAATGGTCAAAAGCTTAAATATAAGCTCTAAAACTTTAAAACTCTAAAGCAGGAATTACCGAAATAGAGAATAGAAAGGAGAGGTAATTGCCAAAAATATAATAATAGACAGTAACAGAGATAGAGGACAGAGTGGGTTCTCAGACTAAAGGGAGAGCCATGCCCACTTACACACATCATAGTCAGACTGTGATGCTAGGACAAAAAGAAATCTTTAAAGATGCCAAAGGGGAATGACAAATTATCCTAGCTGGTGCAGCAATAAGACTAGTCACAGAGGTCTTATTAGTCAAGAAGATGCCAGAAGATAGAAAAACTATGGTTAAATGTTGAGGAAAAAATAAGAATAGTTATAAGTCTATAGGTAAACTGTCATATAAGAAGAAAAAGAAATGAAGATATTTTATGTCACATAAAGAATTAGAGAGTTTGCCTCTTCCAGTCCCTTAACAGTCCCTTTAAAAAAGGAAATTGAAAAAAAATAAAAATAAAAATAAAAATAAAAAAGGAAATTGATTCTAGAAATAAGCAATAGGATATAAGAAGCAATGGTTTTTGAAAAGTATCTAACATTGGTTTTAAGAAGGTGGAAATAAAGTTCTACAACAATGACATGTTTGAGGGACTGGAATTAAGCCTTCCTAAACTTTTTGCAGTGTTCAGGAAAAATATAAAAACAATTATCTTAACACATTGTTACAGACTTGTTAAGAATGTAAAGTTAACAATGAAAAGAATAAAAGTAGACTTTAGCTTAGAAATCATTACAATCAATATGCTGTACTGAAAAGCTGATCAATTGGATGAAAGGGAGAAGAGGAGAAAAAATAGAAACAACCAAAAGGATGATAAATATATAATACAAAATAAGTTGGGAGAAATTATTACAAAATATCAGCTGATACAATAAAACTCGACTATTAAAACAGAAATTCTCAGATCAGGTTAATGCAAAATTCAACTAAAACTCAGTATATTCAACATACATATGTGTATATATATATGCATGTATGCATATGTATATAACTGTATATATATCATATGATTAAGAGTGGTATACCAGGAAAATTTGAATAAAAAGAATAAAGGTGGCATAATAAATTATTAACAGGAAAAAATGAAATGTATATTATTAGTAGAGATGAAGAGAAATAAATTCATAAAAAATATTTATCAAAAGATAACACAATTGGCCCTGGCCATTTGGCTCAGTGGTAGAGCATCAGCCTGGCGTGCAGGAGTCCCGGGTTTGATTCCCGGCCAGGGCACACAGGAGAAGCACCCATCTGCTTCTCTACCCCTCCCCCTCTCCTTCCTCTTTGTCTCTCTCTTCCCTTCCCACAGCCAAGGCTCCATTAGAGCAAAGTTTGCCCGGGCGCTGAGGATGGCTCTGTGGCCTCTGCCTCTGGCGCTGGAATGGCTCTGGTTGCAATAGAGCTATGCCTCAAATGGGCAGAGCATCACCCCGTGGTGGGCATGCCGGGTGGATCCGGTCGGGCGCATGCGGGAGTCTGACTGCCTCCTCGTTTCCAACTTCAGAAAAATACACACACAAAAACAAAACAAAAAAAAAGATAAAACAATTTATGACTTGCAGTGGACTTAAAAAGTAAAAAAGCACAATAAAATGTTAACAGAACTATAATCCAAATGTTAACATGTCTCTGAGAAACTAATAAATTAATTGAACCAAAATATTTAGAATGCATATAGAAGTTTAAATAACTGAATTAACAAGGTTGAGTTCACAGATGTGTATACAACTGCACACAACAAATGTGAGCATCTGTTCTCTAAGTGGACTGAATTCAAGGCAGTCTGTTGTGGGGTTTGTAAGTGCAGACTTGGGAGTTTCATTAAGTTTGAATCTTAGCAACATTGTGTACAAACTGTGCAACCTGGTTAAGTTACTTTTATCTTGCTAAGGCTTAGATTCCTTATTGGTAAATTATAAGTAATGATATCACCTAGGATTTATTGTGAGTTCTATCAAGTGAAAACATGTAAGCAGTTTAGAATAGTGTCTAACACATGGTAAATATTTGACCAATGTGAATTGGTATTATCATTATACATGGCAGCAAAATTAAAAAAAAAAAGTAGAACAAAATTCCCTGAAGTAAATTCAGTAAAATTAGGCACTCACTTTAAAAAATAGCTCAAACTCTCTCTTACAGCTGGAAATTGAAAAATAGTCTAAATAAGTCATTAGTTAATAAAGTAAAATAAATATAACACAGTATTTATAATTGAATGACAGTGCATGTAGTACTTAAAATAACTCATGGGCTGCAGTAATCACTAGTTGGAAGTTTCTAATTATCAATGTAATATATTAGAAAATGAGTTATTTGAAAATAAACTAATGAAGGGTCAGCACAAGCGGTTAGAATGGAATAGCAGAGAACATACATAGAAGTGGGAGGAAGGAAATCCTACGGCAAGGAGCACAAGGTAATAAAAATGCAAACACAAAACAATAAAGGAATTACTAAAAAAATGCAAAGGATGCCTTTTTGGAAAGCCTTTTAAAATAGAAAAGCCCATGGCAAAATTGACCATTAAAGACAAGGGCACACATAAACATATACAGGCATTATGAGGAATAAAAGAGTCTTTAACTTCAGATTTAGTGAAGATTTTTAAATTATGAGAAGATATTCTGAACATACAATGCCAAAAGAATTGAATAACTGATTTTAGATTAGCTATATTTTTTAAGAAAAATATAGATTTCCAATAAGAAAATAGGAAGAAAGGAAATCTAAATAATAGAGTAATAAGAGTTTAAAATATTGACTTGATAGTAAAAATGTTGCCTTCCTCCTCAAGGTTGTGTGTTGTCAGTTAGTATTTGTTGTAGTCAGGCCCTAGCCTATGCAACAAGCCAAGAAGAGCAGATAGGCATAAGAATAAGAAAAGTACATAAGGACTACAAAATAAGTAACAAAGTTATTGCTTATAGAATATAAGTGTATATGTAAGAAAATTCAAGAATATTTACTGACAGATTTTAGAAGTAATCATTTTGTTGGATATAAAATTATTTAACAATATTTTTATACTAAAAGAAACAAAAATATTATTACAGTTTTTAAAATTCATGGTGCAATAATAGCTATTAGCTGCCTATAGGATGCCTAGTTATTAATTTGTTTTTGTATCTTTATTGCAAAACAGAATAGAGATCTTAGAAATTGATCATATGAATGGGAAAGTCAAATGAGTGGGATGGTATTAAAAATTTCCCAGGCCAAAAGACCGTGGAAAGAAGCCAACACTTTCATCATTACATTGAAAATTTATTAAGAGAACTTACATAGGAGGTGCAGGATGGATAGGGGTACAGAGCTGTGACCCACCCAGATAAGGGGAAAATAGCTTATATGCTTGTCTTGGGCAATGACCTGCTCTAGGAACTAGTTCAAACCAGTGTGCTGAGGGGCATGGTAGAGGGATTGATCAAACAGTCTCTGAAGGAGTTTATGGGAAGCATTCTCTATCTGGCCAGGATCTAGCTGGCAGGTTCTTCAGTAGTCATGCCATGGAGCAATCTCTTCTGCAAAGAGGACAATTCAGCAATATTCATAGTGTTGAGACTGCCTTCTATACTAACAGATATACTCCTAGAAATACACTTTAGGGTATTCTCACATATGTGCCCATGGATATTCATTTCTTCATTGATATTAATAGTGAAAAAATGAAAACAATGTAAATGACTATTTCTAGGAGAAAGAATAAATAAATAAATTGCAGTATATTGTAAAATGAATTAGATCTTCATGCAGCAACACTGGCCAATTTTGAAAGCATAGTGGTGATAGACAAAAGAAAAATATGGTATAATACAGACAGTCCCTGATTTATAATGATTTGACTTATGATTTTTTGACTTTACAATGGTGTAAAAGTGATATGCATGCAGTAGAAATCATATGTGGATTTTGAATTTTGAACTTTCCCAGCTAAGGATATGCGTTATGATATTTTCCATGATACTGGGAGCAGCAGTGAGCTGTAGCTCTGAGTCAGCCACTTGATTACCAGGGCAAACAACAGATACTCTATTGTGTACTGTGTTGCCAGAGATCTTTAGGTATTGTATTCTTAGTAACCTTTAAGACAAGCTAGGCTAAGTGATGATGTTTGGTGGGTTAGATGTATTAAATGCATTTTTGATTTATTATATTTTGATTTTATGATGAGTTTGTCAGGATGTAACCTCGTCATAAGCTGAGGGGCATCTGTACTTATATTCTTTATGAATAGATAGGAAGAGGGAAAGAATGGCTGGGGAAGGATATATAGCAACCTCTATACTGTGGTTATGCTGTGGAGGAAGGAAGGGGGTCATAAATTCTCGATGGTGGGTATGTCAATATTTCATATAACCTTTATGAATGTTTGCATGTTAGGAATGTTTCCGATTAACGAAGTCCCAGGGTGTATGGTATTCTTATGAGCTGCTGACATCAAATAGCAGAAGACTAGCTGGTTGGTATGAATGAAAAAATCATGTCTGACAGCCACTGAGCAAAATTCACCAATGAAAGATTTAGAATAATTGCTGCAGTCACAAACCATAGAGCCATCTTAACATATTCCCCACATCAAATGGAGTCTCTATTACTTAATAGTCTTTTCAGTTATATACTTATATTCACAGGTCATGAGGACTAAAAGTGATTTCTTTTTTAGAAAAGCAAGAGTATATCAATATATAAAAAAAAAACATTTTAAAAAGAGCAGTATTTTCCCACTGTTCTCAACTTAAGATACATGGTTTGGCCAGTACACATGTTATGTAGAATGGAGTAGAACATTTAAACTCAGTATGCTGCAATTTCCATAAATAAATCTGTTGTGGTTTAAGAGAATTGAAATTAATATCTACAAACTGTGTAAAAATTAGCACTTTTTAATGAGGTTATTTTTATGCTTTTATTATTGTCATTATGTTAATTTGTAGTCATTTCTCCATAACTAATCATATACTTTAATTTCACAAACACATCTGTATTACAAGTGTGTTAGTTGAGCTAATTATCCTTTAAATAAAATTGTTACCAAAAAGTGTTCTTAAGAAGGCTTAGATTCTTATTTATACATAGAAGTAATTATACTTAACAGTAGTGCTATTAATTGCTCTCATAGTTGATTTTTGTTTAAGAAACTTAGTCTAAGGAACAGCAAGGAAGCCTGTGTGGCTTGAATCAAGTGATCAAAGGTGAGCATAACAAAAGGTGAAGTTAGAGAGTGAATGGGAATGCCCAGATCATTGGTTAGATGAAAGAATGAATAAGTCATTCAAAAGATGAATAAACGGTATGACACAGACAACATAATTTATAATCTAGATATGAAATCTAGGCTCTGTCTTGGATTTCCTACATGGATGCTACTTGACCTCTTTTTTCTTCAGTTTTTCAGTCTGCAAAAATGGAGCTTATTGACCTGACAGGATTGTTTTGAGAATTAAATGTAAGAAATCAATGGAATATGTATTGTGTAGTGCTGGACACATATTCATGTCCAATAAATGTTAATATTCCTTTCTTTCACTTTTTCCTCCATATTCTTTCTCTTCAATTTGGAAGGGCAATGGGGAAGTTCAAGTTGCTGAAGGAAGAATTATAAACAAAATCAATAATGACCTAAGCTTTAAAATGAGTGAAAATGTAATCTTGTTATTCACATGGTAAATAGAAGATTTATTTATTTAGGAACCACAGCCTTCAGCATGTATAATGGGTAGACTGCAGGGGGCTCAAGTATCAATCAAACTTTCTGTGAATTTTTTGTGTATGTGAACTTTTCCCAGGTATTTTCATCCAAACTTGCGCCAGACTCTCAAAGCACCCATGGCCTCCTAAAATATGCACACAAGTCGGGTATCCTTTGTAAAATAGAATATACCATCAAGGATAATCTCTGATATCTTTCACACTGGGATAAACTATGGCTTCAACTCCAAACTGTTAATTGTATATATCAATACATTTTTAAAATCTGTATCTCTCCCCCTTCCCTATCATTAAAATGCAAATATGTAGCTTAGGGAAAGTATGATTCATCTTGGTCAATCAGCAGTAGGATGAATTAATTCATTGGAGTGTGAGTTGGCTTAACAAAGGGCTTATGAGGTGGAGCTGGTTTCACTTTCTTAAATTTGGTTGGGATAGTCCAGCTTTTATGTATTCATTCAATAGTGAATAATTCCCCATGCCAGTCCTCCACCTCACTCAGCCACAATCTCCACTGGTTTTCACAGCCAGAAATTATGGGACTTCTCTTCCCGACACTGGAACTCTGGGCCAGGGGCCCTGGTGTGGGGCTGGGACCCCTCACTCCTTGTGAGGACCTCTGCAGCTGAGACCTCTTCTGATTTTTTTTTTAAATAATTTTATTTTTTTAATGGGGTGACATCAATAAATCAGGATACATATATTCAAAGATAACAAGTCCAGGGTATCTTGTTGTTCAATTATGATGCATACCCATCACCCAAAGTCAAATTGTCCTCTGTCGCCTTCTATCTTGTTTTCTTTGTGCCCCTCCCCCTCCCCCTTTCCCTCTCCCATTCCCCCCTCTCCCCCGTAACCACCACACTCTTATCAATGTCTCTTAGTTTCACTTTTATGTCCCACCTACGTATGGAATAATGCAGTTCCTGGTTTTTTCTGATTTACTTATTTCACTTCGTATCATGTTATCAAGATCCCACCATTTTGCTGTAAATGTTCCGATGTCATCATTTCTTATGGCTGAGTAGTATTCCATAGTGTATATGTGCCACATCTTCTTTATCCAGTCATCTATTGACGGGGCTTTTTGGTTGTTTCCCTGTCCTGGCCACTGTGAACAATGCTGCAATAAACATGGGGCTGCATGTGTCTTTACGTATCAATGTTTCTGAGTTTTTGGGGTATATACCCAGTAGAGGGATTGCTGGGTCATAAGGTAGTTCTATTTTCAGTTTTTTGAGGAACCACCATACTTTATTCCATAATGGTTGTACTACTTTACATTCCCACCAACAGTGTATGAGGGTTCCTTTTTCTCCACAGCCTCTCCAACATTTGCTATTACCTGTCTTGCTAATAATAGCTAATCGAACAGGTGTGAGGTGGTGTCTCATTGCTGTTTTGATTTGCATTTCTGTAATAGCTAAAGAAGATGAGCATCTTTTCATATATCTGTTGGCCATTTGTATTTCTTCCTGGGAGAAGTGTCTGTTCATATCCTCTTCCCATTTTTTTATTGGATTGTTTGTTTGTTTGTTGTTGAGTTTTATGAGTTCTTTGTATATTTTGGATATGAGGCCCTTATCTGAGCTGTTGTTTGAAAATATCATTTCCCATTTAGTTGGCTTTCTGTTTATTTTGTTATCAGTTTCTCTTGCTGAGCAAAAACTTCTTAGTCTGATGTAGTCCCATTCATTAATTTTTGCCTTCACTTCTCTTGCCATTGGAGTCAAATTCATAAAATGCTCTTTAAAACCCAGGTCCATGAGTTGAGTACCTATGTCTTCTTCTATGTACTTAATTGTTTCAGGTCTTATGTTTAGATCTTTGATCCATTTTGAGTTAATTTTTGTACAGGGGGAGAGACTGTAATCCAGTTTCATTCTTTTGCATGTGGCTTTCCAGTTTTCCCAGCACCATTTATTGAAGAGGCTTTCTTTTCTCCATTGTGTGTTGTTGGCCCCTTTATCAAAAATTATTGGACTATATATATGTGGTTTTATTTCTGGACATTCTATTCTGTTCCATTGGTCTGAGTGTCTATTTTTCTGCCAATACCATGCTGTTTTGATTGTCGTAGCCCTATAATAGAGTTTGAAGTCAGGTATTGTAATGCCCCCAGCTTCATTCTTTCTCTTTAGGATTGCTTTGGCTATTCAGGGTTTTTTATAGTTCCATATAAATCTGATGATTTTTTGCTCTATTTCTTTAAAAAATGTCATTGGAAGTTTGATGGGAATTGCATTGAATTTGTATATTGCTTTGGGTAATATAGCCATCTTGATTATATTTATTCTTCCTAGCCAAGAACAAGGTATATTCTTCCATCTCATTATATCTTTTTCAATTTCCCTTAAAAATGGTTTATAGTTTTCATTATATAAGTCCTTTACATTCTTTGTTATGTTTATTCCTAAGTATTTTATTTTTTTTGTTGCAATCGTGAAGGGGATTATTCTTTTGAGTTCGTTCTGAATTGTTTCATTGTTGGCATATAGAAAGGCTATTGACTTCTGTATGTTAATTTTGTATCCTGCGACCTTACTGTATTGGCTTATTGTTTCTAGTAGTCTTTTTGTGGATTCTTTGGGGTTTTCCATGTATAGGATCATATCATCTGCAAAAAGTGATAGCTTTACTTCTTCTTTTCCGATATGGATGCCTTTTATTTCTTTGTCTTGTCTGATTGCTGTGGCGAGAACCTCTAGTACCACATTAAATAAGAGTGGAGAGAGTGGACAACCCTGTCTTGTTCCTGATTTAAGGGGGAAAGCCTTCAGTTTAGTGCCATTTAATATGATGTTAGCTGATGGTTTATCATATATGGCCTTTATCATGTTGAGATATTTTCCTTCTATACCCATTTTGTTGAGAGTCTTAAACATAAAATTGTGTTGTATTTTATCGAAAGCCTTTTCTGCGTCTATTGATAAGATCATGTGGTTTTTGTTCTTTGTTTTGTTGATATGGTGTATTACGTTAACCGTTTTACGTATGTTGAACCATCCTCGAGATTCTGGGATGAATCCCACTTGATCATGATGTATTATTTTTTTAATATGTTGTTGTATTCGATTTGCTAGTATTTTGTTTAGTATTTTAGCATCTGTATTCATTAGAGATATTGGTCTGTAGTTTTCTTTTTCTGTGCCATCCTTGCCTGGTTTTGGTATAAGGGTTATGTTGGCCTCATAAAATGTGTTTGGAAGTATTGCTTCTTCTTCAATTTTTTGGAAGACTTTCAGTAGAATAGGAACCAAGTCTTCTTTGAAGGTTTGATAAAATTCGCTGGTATAGCCGTCTGGGCCTGGACTTTTATTTTTGGGGAGGTTTTTAATGGTTTTTTCAATTTCTTGTCTACTAATAGGTCTGTTTAGGCTTTCTGCTTCTTCTTGACTCAGTCTAGGAAGGTTGTATTGTTCTAGGAATTTATCCATTTCTTCTAGGTTGTTGAATTTAGTGGCATAAAGTTTTTCATAGTATTCTACAATAATTCTTTGTATATCTACGGTGTCCGTGGTGATTTCTCCTCTTTCATTTTGGATTTTGTTTATATGAGTTCTTTCTCTTTTTTCCTTGGTAAGTCTTGCCAAGGGTTTGTCAATTTTGTTGATCTTTTCAAAGAACCAGCTCCTTGTCCTATTAATTTTTTCTATAGTTTTTCTGTTCTCTAATTCATTTATTTCTGCTCTGATTTTTATTATCTCCTTTCTTCGGCTGCTTTTGGGTTGTCTTTGTTCTTCTTTTTCTAGTTTCTTAAGGTGGGAAGTTAAGTGGTTCACTTGGGCTCTCTCTTGTTTGTTCATATATGCCTGAAGTGATATGAACTTTCCTCTTATTACTGCTTTTGCTGCATCCCAGAGATTCTGATCTGTCGTATTGTCATTTTCATTAGTCTGTATATATCTTTTGATCTCTGCACTTATTTCTTCTTTGACCCATTCATTTTTTAAAAGTATGTTGTTTAGTTTCCACATTTTTGTGGGATTTTTTCCCTCTTTTTTGCAGTTGAATTCTAGTTTCAAGGCTTTATGATCAGAAAATATGCTTGGTACAACTTCAATTTTTCTGAATTTGCTGATGTTGTTTTTGTGGCCCAACATATGGTCAATTCTTGAGAATGATCCGTGTACACTGGAGAAAAATGTATACTCAGTCACTCTGGGATGAAATGTCCTGTAGATGTCTATCATATCCAGGTGCTCTAGTGTTTTGTTTAAGGGCACTATGTCTTTGTTGATTCTCTGTTTGGATGACCGATCTAGAGCCGTCAGCGGTGTATTGAGGTCTCCAAGTATGATTGTATTTTTGTCAGTTTTTGTTTTAAGGTCAATAAGTAGCTGTCTTATATATTTTGGTGCTCCTTGGTTTGGTGCATATATATTAAGAATTGTTATGTCTTCTTGATTCAGTGTCCCCTTAGCCATTATGAAATGGCCATTTTTGTCTCTGAGTACTTTTCCTGTCTTGTAGTCAGCATTATCCGATATGAGCATTGCTACACCTGCTTTTTTTTGGATGTTATTTGCTTGGAGTATTGTTTTCCAGCCTTTCACTTTGAATTTGTTTTTATCCTCGTTACTTAGATGAGTTTCCTGTAGGTAGCATACAGTTGGATTTTCTTTTTTAATTCATTCTGCTACTCTGTGCCTTTTTATTGGTGAGTTTAATCCGTTTACATTTAGTGTAATTATTGATACTTGTGAGTTCCCTATTGCCATTTTATATCTTGCTTTCTGTTAGTTTTGTGTCTTGTTTGATCCTTCTCTTTCGTTTTTCTATCTTTTGTTTTCATTTGGTTGTATTCCATACATCTTTCCTCTGTTGCTATCTTTTTTATCATGTGCTTCTGTGGTGGTTTTTTCAATGGTGGTTACCTTTGAGTAATGAAAAGGGTCTCTACCCTGTTCATTGTAGTGCACTATTTTGTGAGTACTTTTGCACTCCATCGTCCTTTGCTACTGTTAATCTCCGTCTTCTCCCCCTCTTTCTTTTTGTTGTTGTCACAGTTTAAATTTGGTTTTATTGTGTTCTTCTTGGAGCTTTTACTTGTGGCTCTGTTTTTTTTTTTTTCTTTGTATCTGATTGGAGAACCCCCTTTAGTAATTCCTGGAGTGTGGGATTTCCGATGATAAATTCCCTCATCTTTTCTGTATCTGTGAATGTTTTTATTTCTCCTTCATATTTGAAGGATAGCTTTGATGGGTATAGTATTCGTGGCTGAAAGTTCCTCTCTTTCAGGACTTTAAATATTGGGGTCCACTCTCTTCTAGCTTGTAGAGTTTCTGCTGAGAAATCTGATGATAATCTAATGGGCCTTCCTATATATGTTGTATTCTTCTTTTCCCTGGCTGCCTTGAGAATTTTTTCTTTGCTGTTGGTTTGTGTCAATTTCATTATGATATGCCTTGGAGTAGGTTTGTTGGGGTTAAGAAAACTCGGTGTTCTCTTTGCTTCTTGAATTTGAGGCTTTAGTTCTTTCCACAGGCTTGGGAAGTTCTCATCTATTATTTGTTTGAGTATGTTCTCCATTCCATTTTCTCTCTCTTCTCCCTCTGATATACCTATTATTCTTATGTTATTCTTTTTGATGGAGTCAGATAATTCTTGTAGGGCTATCTTATTTTTTTTAATTTTTGAGTCTCTTTCTTCTTCTCTCTATTGTGCCTCAAGTTGCTTGTCTTCTATTTCACTAATCCTCTCTTCTATCTGACCTGTTCTATTAGCTAAGCTTGTTACTTCGTTTTTCAGCTCATGAATTGAGTTTTTCATCTCTGTTTGATTTGTTTTTATAGTTTCAATTTCTTTGGACATATATTCTTTGTGTTCATTGAGTTGTTTTCTGAGCTCCCTAAATTGCCTTTCTGTGTTTTCTTGTATATCTCGGAGGATTTTTAGGATTTCTATCTTGAATTCTCTGTCATTTAGCTCCAAGGTTTCCAATATATTAAATTTTTTCTCCACAGATTTTTCCTCATCTAGTTGTGTTACCTCTCTTTCTTTTGTATCCATGATGTTCGATTTTCTCTTCCTTAATGGCATCTGAGGGTGGTTTTGTTGATAGTATTAATGAGATTTAATAAAGAATAAAAAGTTAAAAAAAATAAAAAATCAAAAAGAGTTGTTTTTTTTTAAAAAAAATTAATAATGAAATAAAGAAAAATAAAATAATAATTTAAAAAAAAGGAAATTATTCCCCCTCTCCTTTTTTCCTCTTCTCTCTCCTTTTTCTTGAAAAAATTTTGTGGTGAACTGTGAATTATAACAAACAATGCCTGTGATGGAGGTCCTGAATTGGGGAGAAGTAATAAAGAGGCAAAAAAAAAAAAAGAAAAAAAAAAGGAAAAAAAAGGGGGGGGGCGGTATGGACCCACAAAAAGCAAATAAGGAAAAAATTTGGGTCAAGAATAAAATTATTTGCTTTTAGGTGTTGGTTGTCTAAGAGTTATGATGAGAGGAATAAGAGGAGAACAGAAAAATGGGGGGACAAATTAAAAAAATACTATTGTATTTAGTGGAACAAGAACTAGATAAAATGGAGAGCCAGGGATGGGAGCACTGCTAGTGAGTTAAAAAGGTGAAGTAAAAACCCCCCAAAATGCCACAAACATAAGTTTGAGTCCCAGATAAGATAATTTGTTTGTTATTGAGGTTTGAATGAGAGGAGATGTAAAGGAGAAAGGAAGAAACTAATATAGAGGGAGAAAAGAAAGAGAGAGAGAAAAAAAGAGGGAACCACTAAAAGAAGAAAAAAGAAAGGAGAGAGAGAGAGTTAAGGGTTTTGGAGTGCAACCCTCTTAGAGAGAAAGGAAGAGGAGAAAAAAGATAATGGGAGATGTAACACTTATGGGTAGTGTAGTTCAAGGAGAGGAGAGAGTAAGACCGGCAGAGAGTTAATCGGCCAAATTGGAGGAGGAAAAAAAGTATCAAGAATGAAGATAAGAGAAACAAACGAACAAATATAATAAAATGGGATAGGTTATAAAGTCTGCAGATTATTCTTGATTTTGAGAGGTTATCTTCTTGTTTTTTCTTTTCTCTCCCTCTTCCTGGTCGGTGACTCTGTACCCCAGGTTCTGCCCCTTTGGCACGCGCTCAGGTAGAGGTTTGCAGTTGATAAGTCTCTATGGCAATGTCATGTATTGTGCTTTAGTCTCGTTGGGAGTCGAGGCTCATTAGCATTCATAGGCTCCGACAGTGAGAGAGTCCGTGTTCCTGGAGCCTTTCTCCTAGTCTTTCCTTCCTCAATTAGTAGCCTGATAATCCAGCTATGGGGTTGTTGCTGCCTCTGCCTGGATAGTAAGAGGTTCAAAGAGCTGGCAACTCCCCACTCTATTCCCACTCAGCACAGGGCTCTGGGTAAGGTTCAGTCAGTCAGAGCTGCTAGCATAATCAGGCGGGCTTTCCGCCCACTCAAAGACCTCTGGCTCTGCCACTCTGTCTGGTAACACAGGCGGGCACCCACTTCCAGAGCGCTTGGAGGAAACTCTCATTCACTATCTGCGCAAGCAGACCAGGATATCCGGCCAGTATTCTCACGCTCTGAGTGAAACCCCCAACCGCATGGAAATTTGCGGCGCTGGAATTCGTTCTCGCTCCGTCCCCGTGCGCGGCTTTTGCAAGGCGCTGGGGCGGCCCGAGATTCCGCTTTTGCCCACACAAAGGCCCCTGACTCTGCCCCTCTGTGCGATAACACGGGTGCGCACTGCCGAGGCACTCGGAGGAATCGCTCACTACCTATCTGCGCGCGCACACCAGGATATGAGGCTGGCCGCGTTTCCCTCTGAGTGAAACCCTCACCAGCACGGAAAATTTCCACCGTTGGAATTAGTTCTCGCTCCCTCCCATGCGCGGCTTTCCCAGGGCGCTGGGGCTGCCCAGAGATTCTGCTTTTGGCCCACAGAAAGGCCTCTGACCCTGCCTCTCTGTGGGGTAACACGGACACCCACTTCTGGGGCTTAGGAAGAGATCTCTCGCCCACTAACTGTGCACCAACCAGGAGAACGGGTAAAATGGCTGCACCGTCTTGAATAAATAACTAGTAGGTGAAGTTGACTTTTGTAGGCACATGTATCAGCTGAACAGAAGGAAAACATCAGTGCGGTCCCCTCCCCAGTTAACAGAAATATTGACTTATTTTTTAGTGATACTGAGTCTCATCTTAATGATTAAAGCTTTAAAAAAAATGCCAAAGACCCAGCAAATGGTAATTACAATGCCCAATCCACCTCCTCGCATCTTTGTGCAAGACAATATTTACTGTAGGTAATGTGTTTGCCAGAACAATCATAGCCCAGCTTTAGCTGGTGGGTGTTCAGCTGTAGCTCTGCCATACATTTTTGCAAGATGTTGTGAAGACCTAGCTGAAACTCAGAAGCTTTTTCAATGGTTAAAAATGTCTCACTAGGAGTGTATTAGCATATTCACTTGGCTCTCACTTTGACTTCTATTTTAGTTGCAATTACTTTTAGCTCCCTTCTCTCTTTCTTCCATTACTAATGTATCCAGTGTCAAAAGCCATATGTGATAGCAAGTTTTATTATTTTATAGTCCTATTTAGTCTACATAATGGACTTATTCCTTATTGAGCTGTTACTATGAACCAGGCACTGTGCTAGTTACTCAAGTCCAGATCTGTCAAAACGACACTGACCCAAACAGGAGGGGGCGTGGAGAGTCCACTCACAAACCACGGAGCACATTTATGTGAACCTGATAGAGTTATGTCAAGTATTAAATATTATGGACGGTTATTTTCTTTCAAAATGTATCTGCAAGTCCTGGAATCATTTTTCTTGTCCCTGAACAACTGTTTGCAAATTAAATGCTTTTACTTTTCTCTACCAAGTCCCCCAAACATTTTTCATAATTACATTAGTTTCTATTGTGGCTGTTACAATTACCACAAACTTATTAGAGTCTTAAACCAACAGAAATGCATTATATTATGGTACCAGGCAGTCAAAAATCTGAAGTGGGTCTCACTGGGCTAAAACCAAGGTCTCAGCTGAACTGCGTTTCTTCGTGGAGGCTTCAAGGGAGAACCTGTTTGCTTGCCTTTTTCAGCTTTTGGACACCTGCTGGCATTCCTTGGCTCATGGTCCTCTTGCCTCTTTGAAGCCAACAATGCCCAATCAAATCTAAGTCTTCCTCATGATACCACCTTTTTTTTTTTTTTTTTTTTTGTATTTTTCTGAAGCTGGAAATGGGGAGAGACAGTCAGACAGACTCCCGCATGTGCCCGACCGGGATCCACTAGGCACGCCCACCAGGGGCGACGCTCTGACCACCAGGGGGCGATGCTCTGCCGCGACCAGAGCCACTCTAGCGCCTGGGGCAGAGGCCAAGGAGCCATCCCCAGTGCCTGGGCCATCTTTGCTCCAATGGAGCCTTGGCTGCGGGAGGGGAAGAGAGAGACAGAGAGGAAAGAGGAGGGGGGGGGTGGAGAAGCAAATGGGTGCTTCTCCTATGTGCCCTGGCTGGGAATCGAACCCGGGTCCCCTGCACGCCAGGCCGACGCTCTACCACTGTGCCAACCGGCCAGGGATGATACCACTTTTTTTTGTGTGTGTGGACTGAATGTTTGTGTCACCCCTAAATTTGTATATTGAAACCCTAACCTCCAGTGTGACTAAATTTGCATCATTAAGATTACATGAGGTCATAAGGGTAGGGCCTTGATCTGGTAGGATTGATGTCCTTATCAGCAAACAGAGAGCTTATTCTCTCTCTCCCTGGTTCCCTCCCTGTCTCTCTCTTTCTCATTTCTTTCACTCTTTCTGTCTCTTCACTTGCATGCATGAAGAAAGGCCAGGTGAGCTCACAGCAGCCAGAGGTGGAGGTCTGCAGCCCAAAGGGAGAGTTCTCACAGAACCCAGACCCTGTTGAAACCTTGATCTTGGACTTACAGCCTCCATAACAGAGAGAAATCAATTTCTGTTTAAGCCACCCAGTCTGTGCTGTGCTGTTCCTGGCCACCTGAGCAGATGAATACATCTCTCTGGTTCTGGCCCTTCTGCTTCTCTATTCCCCACTTAAGGACAGTCGTTATTATAGCTGGTCCACCCAGATAATCCAGGATAACCTTTGTAAAATCCATCTGAATAGCAATTTTGACGCTGTCTGCAACCTTAATTCCTCTATATGATATAATATATTCACAGGTTCCAGGGAGTAGCATGTGGGCATCTTTGGGGACCATTTTTCTCATTCCCTTTCTCCCTTTCTGCTTTCAGAGGTTCAATGTTATTTGCTGAGTCTTTTTTATTTTAGTGCATTGTTTTGGGTGGGAGTGCTTCTTTTTATCAGCATTTGTGGTTTAGGGATTACTGCTTCAATGGTCAGGTAAACAGATTATGAAGCCTCTACTGGTTTTCAGTAAACTGTATCCTTAGCATCTTTTGGATGACCCTCCCGCTCATGCCTCTGGTCACCTTCTGTGAGGGTTTGCCTCCCGAGTCTGCTGCTGTGCGTTTGCAGTTTCCCCTTGCCGTATAGAACCTTTGCTTCTCTCCTGAGAATAGGTTTTCTCTGTTTCATGTCAACATAGACAGATACATTACACTTAATGTTTTTTCTTCAGATCATTGTGCTCTTATTTTTCAGTAATAAATTATAAGAATGTGTAATAATTAAAACAATTTGTCGGTTATATCTCATTTTTTTCTATTGCTTTAGGTATGTGAGCTTTCTTTTTTTTTTTTTTTTTTTTCTGAAGCTGGAAACAGGGAGAGACAGTCAGACAGACTCCCGCATGCGCCCGACCGGGATCCACCCGGCACGCCCACCAGGGGCGGTGCTCTGCCCCCCAGGGGGCGATGCTCTGCCCATCCTGGGCGTCGCCATATTGCGACCAGAGCCACTCTAGCGCCTGAGGCAGAGACCACAGAGCCATGCCCAGTGCCCGGGCCATCTCTGCTCCAATGGAGCCTTGGCTGCGGGAGGGGACGAGAGAGACAGAGAGGAAAGTGCGGCGGAGGGGTGGAGAAGCAAATGGGCGCTTCTCCTATGTGCCCTGGCCGGGAATCGAACCCGGGTCCTCCGCCTGCTAGGCCGACGCTCTACCGCTGAGCCAACCGGCCAGGGCTGAGCTTTCTTTTTATATTATCTTATTTATTCTTCCCAGTAGCATAAAGAAAAACAAAACACCAAAGGCCACCTTTCATTAAAATTTCTTTAGTTTTAACTAGTGTCTGTTTTCTGTCCCAGGATCCACATGGCTTTTAGTTATCATGTCCCCTTAAATTCCCTAGATGGTGACAAGTTTTCCTCTTTTTTGATGATCTTGACCGTTTGATGAGTACTAATAAAGTATTTGCAGAGTGTTCTTTAATTTGGGTTTGCCTGATGTTGCGTCGTGATAGACTGGACTGATGATGTCTTTTTAGAGAGAAACCATGGATGTTAAGTGCCGTTCTCTGCACAGTGTAAGAGGATGCATGCTGTCCACATGACTTACCACTGTTGAGGTGAACTTGAACTCTGTTCATAGAGAATGGCATTAGAAACCAAAATCTGAATCTTAAGGGTGCTCGTTGCTACTGCAGTGTTGTTGCTTCAAAATCCCCTCGGTGGACAAAATTTGTACTCGAGATATTTACTAACCTATGTACTCACATATATCTATAGTTGTTTCTTTGTTTATCTATCTGCATCTATTTTAAACTGAGCATGAGTTCATACTGATGTCTCAACCTCTAATCATCAGCATATGAATGATTGTAGCCTTCCCTTCTTGCTTTTCGGTAACCTTTCTCTCCATCAGTGATCTCTCACCATCTGCAATCCATGTAGAACAGTTTCAGAACCTGTGTCTCATGAAAAACAACTTTGTCAGCTTGAACACAACACTTTGGTACAGTTGCTTTTGTCTTTAGTTATTTCCAAAATTACTTTGGTCATCATCATTTATCTCCACCCCCTTCAGGTAGGTTGTATCATACAATTAGATTTCCTTGTCATGGTCTACAGTTTGTGCTGGGTTCCTTTGATCCCTGGTTGATTTTTTAAAATTCATACATTAAAGATCACTCTTTGTATGATAAACTTTTATGGGTTTTGATGAATGAATAATGTCATGTCTCCACCACCTCAGTATCTGCAGAGTAGTTTCACAACTCTGTGTTTTGCCTGTTCAACCCTTCCCTCTCCCAAACCCCTAGCAACCACTGATTATCTTTTCCAGGTGTCATGTAAATTGACATACAGTGTGTGGCACTTGTAGATTGGTTCCTTTCAATTAACCATGTGCATTTAAGATTCATTCATGTTGTTGGTATGACTTGATAATTCATTCCTTTTTATGACTGAATAGTAATCAGTTGTATAGATGTACCACAGTTTTGTTTATCCATTATCTTTTGAAAGACATCTTGCTAATTTTAGTGTTTGGTGACTATGACTAAAGTCGCCATAAACAGTCTTATGTACAATATGTTTTTGTGTATATAGTTTTCAGATCATTATTGTAAATTCAACAATTGCTGAATCATATGGTAAGACTCTTTTTTGCCTGACCAGGTGGTGGCGTAGTGGATAGAGCATCGGACTGGGATGCAGAGGACCCAGGTTCGAGACCCCGATGTCGCCAGCTTGAGTGCAGGCTCATCTGGTTTGAGCAAAAGCTCACCAGCTTGAACTCAAGGTCACTGGCTTGAACAAAGGGTTACTCAGTCTGCTGTAGCCTCATGGTTAAGGCACATATTTAAAAGTAATCAATGAACAACTAAAGTGTCACAACAAAAAACTAATGATTGATGCTTCTCATCTCTCTCTGTTCCTGTCTGTCCCTATCTATCCCTCTCTCTGTCTCTGTAAAAAATAAAATAAAATATAATTTAAGACTCTTTTTTAGCAATATAATGAAGTACAAAAATGTCTTCCAAAGTGACTATGCCATTTTGCATTTCCACCAGTAATGAATGAGAATTTCTGTTGCTTCACACACTTGCCAGCAACCAGTATTGTCAGTTTTTTGGATTCTAGCCATCTTAACAAGTGTGAAGTAGTATCTCATTAGCCTTTTAACAACGTCTGAAGGATGTGCTAAACAGGAATAAATGATCAAAAGTAGGGAAATTAAGAAAAAAATAGATGGTATTGGGGTGTATATGCTTTTAATGTAGATGATTAGTTTGGGAATAATCAAATTTTCTACATTGTATTATTTATTCAACTTACTTTCCAGGCCTGGATTCAATGAGGAAGTTATGTTTAGGAAAATGAAGCACCCTTTAAATTGTACTAAATTGGAAATTAATGCATTATACTTTTTATATATATGTCTACATCTTTCTTTTTTATTTATCTGTACCTCCAGTTCCACGTAATAGGTTGGGCAAGGAAAGGTGATCTAAGCATTCAACTATGATGGATTAAAGATGGCTGAACGTATTTTACAACTCCTCTTATTGTGAAGTGGAGTCTAGTTCTATTTCCCTTGACTTTGGTCTGGCTTTAGTACTTGTTTGACATTCTGGGACTTCTGATTCTAAGATAGAAGAAGGCTTCCATCTCCTGTCTAGGACCCTTAGGATATTTTCTCTGGGAACCCTAGGTTGCTAAGTAAGATATGTGACGACTCTGAGACTACCATATTGCAGAGGCCACAGGTAGGTGCCTACTTTCCCTGCCTTGCCCACAAAGAAACGTAAGTGAAGCTGGCTTGGGCTCTCTGAGCAGCCCCGCCTTCAGCTGAATACCATCAGGTGACTTCTGCCAATGCCTCATAACACAGAAGAACTGTTCAGACAGCCCCTTTCAGCATTTGTGACCCACAGAACTCTAGTACCTGACAAATTGGTGTTTGTTGTAAACCACAAAATTTTGGGATACTTTGTTATATAGTAAGAGGTGGCCAGAATAGTACCCAGTGAATTTTGGGGTCTGTAAGGGAATCAGACAAGACATGGTAAGCCTTATTCTGTGAGGCTATAAAGCAGTCACAATGCCAATGTGCACAGTACTCTACTACAGGAAATAAAGGACTTCATTTTCAGACACTGCCAGTGTCTTTAATCTTCACCTACATAGCTGCTTACACAGAATGAAACACATCTTCTTTATTAAATTTTCAGATCTTCCTCTGATAGGAGCTAGGGTAGTGTAACAAATATTGATTATAAAAACAAACACTCTAATCTCATTGGTGACATAAAATTAGTGTATACTTTCCACTAGTAAAATGAAAGTTTGCTGAAAAATTATAATCTTCCTTTCTTTTTTTTATTTTTTTTTATTTTTTATTTTTTTTATTTATTTTTTTCATTTTTCTGAAGCTGGAAACAGGGAGAGACAGTCAGACAGACTCCCGCATGCGCCCGACCGGGATCCACCCGGCACGCCCACCAGGGGCGGTGCTCTGCCCCCCAGGGAGCGATGCTCTGCCCATCCTGGGCGTCGCCATATTGCGACCAGAGCCACTCTAGCGCCTGAGGCAGAGGCCACAGAGCCATGCCCAGCGCCCGGGCCATCTCTGCTCCAATGGAGCCTTGGCTGCGGGAGGGGAAGAGAGAGACAGAGAGGAAAGCACGGCGGAGGGGTGGAGAAGCAAATGGGCGCTTCTCCTCCTGTGTGCCCTGGCCGGGAATCGAACCCGGGTCCTCCGCACGCTAGGCCGACGCTCTACCGCTGAGCCAACCGGCCAGGGCCATAATCTTCCTTTCAAAAACTAAGTTTCCCTGGATTCCCTTTCATTTGTATTAAAAATATACACAAAACTCATCTTTTTCCCTCTGTGGAAATGTATTAGCAAGTGATGCTATGATGTAGAATCTAGAAAAGTTTTTATTTTGAAAAACCAGGTAGCCAAAAATTATTTTTAATTAAAGAACTTAAAAGCATAGATACTATTGCAACATGAGTATTTCCTTAAACCATATGGATACAATAATGCAATATAATGGGAACAAGAAAAAATACACTTAAAATTAGCTCTAGAGCCATGGCCAGGTAGCTGTGTTGGTTAAAGCAGTGGTCCCCAACCTTTTTTGGGCCACGGACCGGTTTAATGTCAGAAAATATTTTCACGAACCGACCTTTAGGGTGGGATGGATAAATGTATCATGTGACCGAGACAAACGTCAAGAGTGAGTCTTAGACGGATGTAACAGATTCAGACTTAAATATAAATAAAACGGAAATAATGTAAGTATTTATTCTTTCTCTGAGGACTGGTACCAAATGGCCATGGTCCGGTACCGGTCTGCGGCCTGGGGTTTGAGGACCACTGGGTTAAAGCATCATCCTGTTGTGCCAAGATTGTGGGTTCAATCCCATCTGCTCACATGCAAGAATCAACCAGTGAATGCATAAATAAGTGAAACAACACATCGATGTTTTTCACTCTCTTTCTCTCTCCCTTTCTCTCTTGCTTTCTCTAAAGTCAATAAATAAATTTAAAAATTAAAAAAATTAGAGTAAATACTATGATAGTCACTTACTAAAATACTCTGGTGCAAAAAAGAAGGAAAAAGCCCTGACCGGTTGGCTCAGCGGTAGAGCGTCGGCCTAGCGTGCGGAGGACCCGGGTTCGATTCCCGGCCAGGGCACACAGGAGAAGTGCCCATTTGCTTCTCCACCCCTCCGCCGCGCTTTCCTCTCTGTCTCTCTCGTCCCCTCCCGCAGCCAAGGCTCCATTGGAGCAAAGATGGCCCGGGCGCTGGGGATGGCTCTGTGGCCTCTGCCCCAGGCGCTAGAGTGGCTCTGGTCGCAACATGGCGACGCCCAGGATGGGCAGAGCATCGCCCCCTGGTGGGCAGAGCGTCGCCCCTGGTGGGCGTGCTGGGTGGATCCCGGTCGGGCGCATGCGGGAGTCTGTCTGACTGTCTCTCCCTGTTTCCAGCTTCAGAAAAATGAAAAAAAAAAAAAAAAAAAGAAGGAAAAAATAATAGAATCCAGTCAGTTTTTAATGGAAAGACAATAGAGCTTAACCTAATTAATTAAGGTAACCTATGGATGGCCTACAACTTGCCTATCTGGAAAACAAAATATTTGCTTAGAAAATATGACAGTGTGAATAAGACTATAGCAGAAATGCTTACTCAACTTAACATAACTTTTTGAGATCAAATGTTAATTTGCATTAAAATAACATATTTTGATTTCCTCTTTGTCTTGAACTCCATCAAAGCAGATCCCAGATGGATGCTTGTTAAGTTAATATAGTTTTATTTCTCATATATGGTGGGAATAACTAAAATTTTATCTAAAAATTTTCTTATTCATATAGATTTTTCTATCTATTAGACTCAGTGAAGCAACTGCTATTTCTAGAGAGCTCAATATTAGGCTATTGTCTGATGTAATAACATGAAAAAGGATATACATTAAGCAAAGGAATGTCTCTGGGTCCTTATTCATGGGGCCTGGATTGCTGTGGTTCATGACAAAGTGGTCCTGTGTGTAATTTCGTTTCAGTTAAGGACTGCTTGAGCATCCTGATGATGTTGTCCAGTTTCCAGATGCAGAGATGACTTTAGTTGAGCTGGAACAATTTTAGTAGCAGAGTCAGCTCTCAGCCCTTAGCCAAACTGTGAAACGGACAAAGTGTACGTTTAGCCCAATTAGTTTTCCCAACGGTCCTCTCCTGCTCCCCTACCGAGGGTATCTACTAACTCTATGATTGCCAGCTTACCCTTTCCTCCTTCAAAATTTATAATTCTCAGTATCGGGTTTTGTTAGCTAATGAAAAAATCATGCCTAAGTGTAAGTGTACTCAATGCTTTTCCTTCTGTAAATGTAACTGCAGCATCAAGAAGAGCAGACTATTTTAATATATTGGATTTTTTAGCAAGATGCACCCAAGTTTAAATTTCAGTGCTTTTCAACACTAATATGCATATAAGTCACCTGGAAATAGTCTTATTAAAATAGATTTTTATTCAGTCATTCAGGGTTGGGCCTGAGATTCTGTATTTCCAATATTTTCTAGACCATGTTTTAAGTAGCAAAACCCCGGATCATGTTACCTACTTTTGTTTCTTCAAGCCTGTCAGTTGAAAATAATGCCAAACTCAGACAGTTGTTGCAGGTGTTCTGTAAGTTGCTTTATGCAGATTGCCTGGTGGATTTCCTGGGCCAATGATCATGCATGGTATGGTAGGAATGGTGTTAGTATTAGTAAGAGTTTTAGTAATGTATTGGAGAATTTCAGGGTGAAGGACTTGGAAATATTTTTTAGGTATAGAAAATATCTTGGATACCAAATACTGTCCTGAGAGGTAGCCCACCAACCCACCAGCACCTATGGCTTTCGCTGGGGCCAGAGCAACACCTGGAGAGTTCCTCAGTTGTCCTCTGATAACTCTTAAGACCAGAGAGGCTTCTGAAAGACTATGTCTTACCTCTGGTTCAGACACTACAAGATACTAGATGTGAACTAACATTTTCTCTCCCAGCCTGCTTTAGATGTTTTAAGTGGAGCTTTCAGGAAGAGGAGACATGGGCAAGGGTGTTTGTTTTGTTTTATTTTGTTTGTTAGTATCTATAGGTCAGGGGAACTCTTCTTTGAGTATTTCAGGAAAGGGGGAATTCAAGTGCAAGGTTGCAGTGCCTTTTAGCAATAATAGACTTCTATGTGGGAAATAAAGGTTCATCCTGATGTTCCTCTCCTAAGGGTCTCTAAGCATGTGACATGGAACAGTTTTTTCCCTGTGGTAAGGGATGGTGGCTGGGGAAAGTTATGAACCACTTCTTTAATGTCTTGCATTACTTATATTACTCTGTAAGTCCAGGAAACTGTGCATATAAGTGCCAAAACAATGGAGTTTCAGGACTTCAGTGCTGAGCAAGCACATCAGAGAAACAGAAGAAGAAAGGTGATCTTACTAATACTTGGCTGTGTCACTGGAGTCTCATTGTCCATGTTTTATTGGCTAATTTTTCAGGAAACACTTTTTTCTCTTGGGTTCTTTTCCCCCCCAAGATGCTACTTCTAAAAGGTCAGTTATTTCATATTAATACTACTCTATATTAAAATGTGGACTGCATCAAATTAGAAGAAGCTAAAAATATGCCAGCAATTCACGCAGTACATATTTTTAATGATATTATTTTTCAGAGTTGTATGTTTAAGGACATAGGTAGTATTTACGATTGAGCATATGTTGACGTTTTCACTTCGGCAACAATGGTTATCTTTCATAATCCATTTGAAATAGCCTTTGCAGTCCCTTTAACTTAAAAAGGGTATGTGGCCTCCTTCTCAAAAATTTTTTTAAGGAAAGCACTACAAGTCTTTGATTTTCTGCAGTACTGCTTGAAAGATGAAGATGTCAAGATGGATGACAGCTAATGAACTGAATGCTCAATAGTTCATCACCTTGGTTTTTCCTGAAACAGTTTCTTGTCCTTGCTCAGTAAATTGAAATCACTTGACTTTGTTGCAATACCTGACAGGAGTCAAATCCCCAAAATATCCAGACAGGAGCAAATTCTTTTAACATCACAAATGTTCTACTGTCCGGGGCCATTAGATCAGTGGCTTAAGGTGTAGAAAAGATGAGGCCATGGTCATGTCCCACCTGGCAGCTGTTGGCTCCCTTACTCTGATAAAAAGGTGCTCTTGGACCAAATGTCTTCTCGCCTTGCCACTCAAAGAGGGAATGAGGTGAGAATTGTGAATAGATCGGCATAAATGAATCTCTACTCTTGGGAAAATAGCTCAGACAATAAGTCTATTTATGCTTGATCAGTTCTATTTGGGTGTTCAAAGTAGTTCTAGTTTTCATATTCATTTATACAGTGGTTCAGGTCAAGCCTTATTTGAGTTATAAAGTGGTGTATACCCTGTATTTTTTAACTACCGAAATAGCCTACATCAGCAGTTCTCAACTTGTGGGTACAGGTTGAGAACCGCTGTCCTACATAAATGGGACAATTATGCAATATGAAGCAATTTCTTGTATGTGACATCTTGGCCTAAATTGTATTAAAGGATATAGTCTTAATCAAAATTTTGATATACCAAATATGGCATCAACTGCAGATATAAATTATAAAGAATCATTGTTTGCTATTCACACTGTATAATATTCCTTAAATATCAAGCTTTATTAATATGAAATGTGAAGGCTTTTTTGGATATGCCTATATCGTGTTATAGCAGCTAAATATAGACTATATTAGTCAATTAAACAATACTTTGATTTATAATCTTGATGTCATAAAGATAATAATGTCAAGAATTTTTATAGCATTTTTAAATTTGCAAATCTTTTTGTACCTATATCTTAAATACAAATAGGGATTATGGTGTTATTGTCCATATTTATAGTTAAGAAAACTTAAGCTCGGAAAAGTTAGATGACTTGTCTAAAAAATAACATAATTAGTAAGTGTCAGAACTTGATTTCATTGGTTTGAAATCATTTGTTGAGGATTTACTACATTCTGAACACCGCACTTAAACCCTCAGAAATCGTAGTTTCTAGTGAGGAAGAGAGAAGTTAAAGAAATAATTACACAAATGTATAATCACACACATTGGTAAATGTTTCCAAGGAAAAAAGTGCTGAGAGAGAATGGGTGTTTGATTAAAAATGTAGGTTGGGCAAAGACTAAATTTAAGGAGTGACTTGTGTGGTCGGGGTCATATGATTGTGGAGGAGACAGTGGATGCCAAGATGGAGGGAGGGGCTGCTTCTGTTAGCAGTTGGAGAGAAAGACAGCTAATAGCTCATGCAAGGTGTTGCGGATGATGTTACAGAACTTTAATTTCATTGTAAACTACATGGAAATTGGGGAATGTCATAATCGACCTTGAACCGGGTATTCTTCTGAGTTTAGTGACTGTTCCCACCTTTCTTTTCCAGTGGTGCTCATGTGAAATTCTTGTTATTATTTTTTTTTGTATTTTGTTTTGTCTTTATTTGCCAAATGTTTAAATATACCTCTTCCTATATAAAATCATTATATGGGGGTTGGATCTGTTGGCTGCCATAATTGCTGGCTCCTGAATTTATTTGTAACTTTTGCAGGAACATAGTTCTAGAAATTATAGAATTTAAGAAATTCAGGAAATTAATAGAAGGCTGTTGGAAGGCTATGTTACATTCTCTGTGAACTTCAGTACTGTGCAATTTGGCTTAGATTTTGACATACTTTCTTAATTATATTAAACAAGTGGTTGCATATAATGGTTTGGGTCAAAATGGAATGAGCTGATGATCAAGGAAGGAATTTTAAAAATTTAATTAATTAATTAATTAATTTTAGATGAGAGCAAGGGAAATTGTGAGGCAGACTCCTGCATGTGCCCAGACTGGGATCCACCTGGCAACCCCTGTCTGGGGCCAATGCTCAAGTACTGAGCTATTGTTAGTGCCTGAGTCCACTGTTCAGACCAACCAAGCTATCTTCAGCACCCAGGACTGTGCTCAAACCTATTGAGCCACTGGCTGTAGGAGGGGAAGAGGGAGAGAAGGGATAAAGGGAAGGGTAAGAAGCTAGATGGTCACTTCTCCTCTGCCCTGACCAGGAATTGAACCAGGGATGTCCCTACACTGGGCTAATGCTCCATTCGTTGAGCCATCAGCTAGGGCAGAAGGAATATTTTTTTAAGATATAGGTTGATGCCCTCAATGGACTGTCAACTTTATCTCTTGCCTCTAATCTAATCCATCAGTCTTAGCAGCCTATTTCTAGAGGCTGAGCAAGTATTCTGATCTTGATCATGGCCTAACCCTCTTTGGTGATTTTGTGTGTGTTCTAAAATCAGAGAAACATATTCACTTTTAGACTGTTTACATTAAACCAACCTGCACTTCTGTTCTTTAAATTAATTTCCTAAGGTTTTAAAGAGGCATTTAGGGATGGAATCATCCACACAGTTTTTGTTTTCCTATGGGTATCTCTTTCTGTGCCAAGTGACATTTTGAGAACATACTTACAAATCACCTGGGACCAAATCCACAGTAAATCTAAAGCTTAGGAAATTTGACATTTTTCAGAGCAATTAAGTAAACTTTTAAAAGATACAAGTATTCACTTGAGTTTTGACAATAATTAATCACTGATCATTACAGTCGTTTCTATGTTTATCAAACCACTCTGCAAATTGCTGCTGATAACCAAGTCCTAGTGACTTGGAACTTGGCTAATCAGTGTTATTATATTTCATGAGTCCTGCCTTTAACCTGGAATGTTTCACCAGAGTCATGGAGAGAGGCAAGGTGAGTTGGTACTGAGGAGGTCTTTACTTTTAAAAAGGGAGAGGCCTGTGGGAATTACACTTCATTTTCACTTGTTCTTTTACTAAAACATAGCTTGAGTGAATCCAATGTGTAAATAATTTAACAATGGGCACCACTATGAAGGCATACTTTTTTCTTTTCTTTGAAACATCAATAGTTTCATCTATTCATATCTGAAGGACAACTTGAACTTTTGTAGGACATATGCTATACACAAAAAATAATTTTTGTCATCTTAACATAAGTTTGTGTCTTTTGGTTCTCTCTTCTATGCTTATGAAGAGTTTTAAAAGTATTAATAATATCTGTGTTGTGAAATACTTTGAAGCTATTAAACCTGTGATTTCAGTGTGTGAAAAATTAAGCCCCAGCAGTGAATTCTATTATAGCCTTGTCCACTCAGGGATATTATCTGACCATACTGTATGATCTTGAGGACAGTTGAATTATCAGTTCTACTTGTGACTTCTGAATGTTACATTTGTTTGTTTCAACCATTTGCGACCATAGATTCCCCCTCATGTTCAGCAGAGAAGGCAAATTGAATCAATAAATTTAAAAATCGTTTTTGTATTTAAACATATCCTCAAAAGGCATTTATCATTGTTATTTCTCTTTAAAAGACTTTTTCCCAGGTATCACACCGTCAGGAAGATGCCTTCTCACTCAGGGTGTGCTCTCTTTGACCAGACTGTGCCCATTGGCCTACACACAGGTGTATTCCCCCAATTGGCAGTCAGTTCTCTCTACTGCCCATCCTTAGATTAGGTAGGGGTATACTATCCAGGTTTTTCTTTCTCTCTTTTTTTTTTTTAATTTTCCTTCTGCTCAGAAATAGTTTTCCAGGGGTCATGGAAATAGCACTGGGGGTGGTGGTGGTGATGGGACAGTGAATTCATTTCTCAGGTCAAGCACCATTTCGCTGACATTTACATAGATGCTTGTTCTCGCTCCAGCCGACTGTTAGGGCAGTCTAGTCTTTGAATACTTGCTTTCACTCCTCCAGGTATAACACAGGGACTTGTGGGCAATCCCTTCTGCCAAAAGCTAACCTAGAGCAGAACTCTCACAAGACAGCCAGTGGACTCTTACAGTAAATTCCCTGGCCACCTCCTAGATGAAATAAATAAAAAAGCAAAGTGTTGCAGGACTTGTAATCTGCATTTCTCCTATATCTCTCCCTTGTTTCTTAGGCACACTCAAGTTTGATGACCAATATTATGAACTGAATGTTTGTATTCTCAAATTCATATGTTTTTGCATAGAGGGATCATCTCAATAGTCTTACTGTGCTATTATTCATTATCAAGTGTCTTAGTACACCTCCTTTTTTATCCCTCCAATTGCTTCTTCTACCAGCCACATTTGGTACAGAAAAGTTATCAAAGCACATCTCAGGCATTGGATTTAAGCTACTACATGTCCTGATTCCTACTATGCCCTTGATTAGCCAAGAAATGGGGCAAGACTCCTTATGTTTCCTCAGAGTTAACTGAATTTGCTTTTCCATTAAATTTGACAGTATCATGTGACCTCCCAGTATACATGAAAATGAACAACATCCCTTTAGTCTTTAACATAAAATCATGGCCTTTTTTTTCGTGATTCTGCAAAATTCATGAACTGTCATTGAATTTTCTAAAATTAAAGCAGCAAGTTAACAAATGGCTGTAAATATGATTTATGATGTGATACTGCGACTCAACATATGCTGCAGCTTTTAATTTTGGTTATTACCATTAATTAGCCAGGAAATCACTGCAAGATGCTTGAGGAGAGGAACAGATAGAGGAGAGTTTTCTAGAAAATGAAAGTAGCAAATGTGCACACGTCTTTCTAAATTTTGTTAAGAAGGATCATTGTGCAGTTTGGAAAATTGGAAATTCATGGCCATTTTCACTTCTCTCCTTGTAATAAAGGTTTCCCATCAAAGAGCTTCTTAGTTAATGTCGTGGCTATGCCTGATTACAAAACACATAAATCTAGGTTCAAAAGTGAAACATGTAGATGAATTCTTTAATTATAATTAAAGGAAAAAATAGGTTACTATTCCAAGTCAGCTTTATAATATTTAATTATATGCTTTTTTTTTTTTTTTGCTTTAATTGAATGGAGATGAGTTTAGATACTGAGTGGACAAACTGGTCCAAAACAGCTTAAATAAAGTAAAGGAAGATGTTTGGATGCCTATTTTTAACTTCATGCAATTGATATACTTCAACAATCAATCGTTTTGTTTATTTGTTTGTTTTTGTATTTTTCCAAAGTGAGAAGCAGGGAGGCAGACAGACAGACTCCTGCATACGCCTGACTGGGATCCACCCCAGTGGGATCCTCCCAGTGCAGAGGGCGATGCTCCACTGCAACTGGAGCCATTCTAGTGCTGAGGTGGAGGCCATGGAGCCATCCTCAGCTCCTGGGCAAACTTTGCTTCTATGGAGCCTTGGCTGTCGGAGGGGAAGAGAGAGATAGAGAGAAAGGAGAGAGGGAGGGATGGAGAAGCAGATGGGTGCTTCTCCTGTGTGCCCTGGCTGGGAATCAGACCCAGGACTTCCTCACGCCGGCCGATGCTCTACCGCAGAGCTAACCGGCCAGGGCCAAATCAACCGTTTTAACATGTACCATTGTCATGACAGATCACAGGCCTGAGTGGACCAGGGATCTAATCCCCTCACTGTGGTATATCTTGGAAAGACAGCATGGTGTGTGTACCCACTTCTGAACAAAAGAGAGGCAATGATCTAACTTCTAGTCATGACTCTGCCCAAAGCATGGGGTTCATTAGAATTTTAGCACATAGCAGGTACAGGGCACATGCTTGTACATGGATTTGTGTGGTTATGCTAATCTGTACTTACTGAGATGTTTTTCTCAACTGCAAAGGAAAATAAAAAATCTATATTTTCTAAACTTCTAAAGATGTAAACTCATAAATGAAATAGAAAATAAGTTCAACCATCCAAATATATAACACACAAGGAATGAATTTATCTGTAGGCATTTTATTTGTGTGTTTAAGTTATAAATGTTTAAGTTGTCATTTAAGGGTACACATTTAGAGTTTGTTCTAGGCATGATTCTCTTATATCTACCAGGTCTTGTATATGTAAGTGTTTTCAGAGTCTAGCGTTGTTTATTCTTTATTTTGGTCTCATGAGGCCATCTGTGGCAAGAACTCTGGACTCAAATTGAGAAACCTGGACCCTAGACAAGCCATTTAATGTCTCTAAACCCCAGGTTTTCTACTTATTAGTCAGGCCTAATAAAAGCTATAAAAACTAATAATGCCTCATTCAATTGTTGTACATTTTAAAGATGGTCAGGTTTGGATAGTTGCTATGTAAACTCTGATGCAGCAACAGAAAAACATGGGGAAACTTCTGTTTATTAACTACTCTCCTGTGGAAGAAGAGGTTCTAGGGAAACTTTTCTAAAATAGAAGTTTTGTGACAGTGTATTCCTAATGCTCATTCTACCAACTTTGCTGTCTTCTTTTAATTTTACTACATATGGGTTAGGGAGGAAGGTTCCAATGTCATGTAATGGGGTTGCTAAGAGTTCATGAAGGCTGAAATATTCCTGAATATTTTTTCATTACTAACCAAGATGGTAAAGAAAATAATATTTCTATTGTTTTTTTGCTTAAAAATACTCCTGCTATCTCAAGTTGTATTTTATGAAGAATCCTATATGTTTGGGACAAGCGTCATTAGTGGTCATTATTTATTTTTATCTTTATTGTATTTTTCTGAAGCTGGAAACGGGGAGAGACATTCAGACAGACTCCCGCATGCGCCCGACCGGGATCCACCCGGCACGCTAACCAGGGGCGACGCTCTGCCCACCAGGGGGCGATGCTCTGCCGCTCTGGGGCGTCACTCCGTTGGGACCAGAGTCACTCTAGCGCCTGGGGTAGAGGCCAAGGAGCCATCCCCAGCGCCCGGGCCATCTTTGCTCCAATGGAGCCTCGCTGCAGGAGGGGAAGAGAGAGACAGAGAGGAAGGAGAGGGGGAGGGGTGGAGAAGCAGATGGGCGCTTCTCCTGTGTGCCCTGGCCGGGAATCAAACCCGGGACTTCTGCACGCCAGGCCAACGCTCTACCACTGAGCCAACCGGCCAGGGCCATCATGTGCTGTCTTCCCATTCCCAAGGCACCCTTTTCCCACTTGACAATGAGGGGAAAACAAGTGCAGAGAGCTGCCATTGTTAGACAGTAACGACTTCCTGGGCAGAGGATCAGCAAACTTTTGGTGTTTTATTTGTCGATTTGTTATTTGCCATTGACTTGGAATTTTATTCTTTCCACATGTGCGCTTGTGATGTATATATAAAACATAGCACAGTGCCAAGGCTGTGATTGAAACAAACTCTGCGGCGTCCCTTTGCTCTTCACTCATCCAGACTGTGTCACTGTGGAGTATGAAGTGACACACTGAAGGATGAACACAGGCCGCCCCAGCCTAGGAAATGATAATAGCACCAGTGATAATATCTTTAATATGAATACAATTTCTTCAGTCTATAAAAGTGAATAAAAGTATTTTTATAAATCTTCTGTCTTGATTTGTATCTGGAATCTAAACAAAAAGCTGTTCTTTTATGCAAATATAGATTTGAGATGGTTCCCTGTGTATTCCTATCCCTTGGTGTGCACACACAGACTCTCAGAGGCACACATACACACGATATAAATATATTCTGTACAGAAATCCTGTTAACTCACTGACCACTAATGATGAAAAAGCTGGCATTTTTGCTTCATGTTCACCTCGCTGTAAGTAGTCACACCAGTGACCCAATAGTTTAGTCACTATTACATTTCCTTAGGTGAGGGCGAGGGATGCAGTGTGACCCAGAGAACACCGCTGTGGCTCCCATTAGATTTCTGTTGCACAGTGTCGCATTTACCAATAGCCAGGAACCCTGATTAAACTGCAGTCCTGTGGAAGAAGAAAAGGGTGGATTGAAGGGACAAGCGGCAGTCTGTCCCACTATTGTGCCTCCAGTGCTTCACAAAATGTTGAACATTTAGTGCTTACCCAGTGAATCTTGATTTAATTAATAATTGAATTACTGTGTTTGGATGCTAGAATATATCAGACTTGAGTGATAGGTTATAGTCAACAGAGTGACATAGTATGCCCTAAATTTTATCTGTATAACTACAGGACTGGGGGAACAACTGCAGCAATATAGTTATTAAAAATGCGAAGACTTTTCTTTGTAGTCAGCTCAATATGTGTCAATGATGTGATATGGCCACCACAAAATCTAAAGCAATCTTAGACTGCATTAATAAAAGTTATTTCAAAGACTCGATGACATCCCTGATCTACTCTCTGCTTTGTTGAGTTTATATAGTGGTTTAGTAGGTTTTGGGGGCCCTTCTAAAATGTAAAATAAATCACATTTTATAAGACTAAACTTCAGGCTTATGGTAGGATTGGTTGGGGGATGTGTTCAGTTTATGATTCCTTTGGATTATCTTCTGGGGATGTTTGGAATACAGTGGTATAGATAGGTATAAATTAGAAGGAATAAATGAAGGAATGATTTGTATATGGATAGCAGGTGACATAGATGAATTCTTCCAGGGAGAATACATAGTTAGAAATAAGCCCTCTGACATTCAGAGGTAAAGTATTAGATAAGGAGCCAGGCCAGGGGACTGAGAAAAGCTCTCCGAGAGGTTAGTGATAAACCAGGTGGGTGTGGCATTGTTACAGGGCAGTGTGTGTGTTGGGAAGGAGTACTCACAGTGTCGAGGCCACCATGTGGCCCGAGAGTAAAGAACCAAAACTTTCTCTTAAATTGAACAGCTAGAGAGTTCTTGATGTTCTTGACAAAGTAGTTTCAATGGATTTGTGGAGACCGAACAGTGTGGATTGACAAACGAGAGAGGGGAGATAAAGGAGGATCAGTGAGGAAATAATTCTTACAAAAAGTTTTGCTCTGACATATTGAAATCATGCATCTCTTGACATGATGTCCTGAGAATGACATAATATTATTTCTGTGGCATTCATGCAAAAAATGCAAGAAGTTTTTAAAAGTTGCAACTATGAGAAAATATCAGACAAACCCAATTGAAGAACATTCTACAAAATAACTGATTAGTTCTCTTTAAAACTGTTGAAAAAGATCACAGAAGACCAAGGAGAAATAACAATTAGTTGCAATGTGGAATCCAGGATTGGGTCCTTGATGAGAAAAATGACGTTAGCAAAAGAACCGGGGAAACTCGTATAAGGTGGGTGGTTATATATTGGTGCCCAAATAATGATTTTTCAGTTTTGATCACTGGACCGCAGTGATATCACTGTATGTAACGTGTTAACGTTGAGGGAAGCCAGGTGACAGGCAAACAGCACAGAACTCTCTGTGCTGCTTTAGCAACTTCTGTAAGTCCAAAACTAGTTTAGAAAAAAAGAGTTTTGCTTTGAAGAAAAATAGAGGGATAGGGAATGTCTGAAAAAAAAAATGAGGCTGAAAAGAGTTCAAAATTAGCAATAGTAGTGAACAGGATTGATCATCTTTTCTAAGAGCCTACATTTGTTAGGTGCTGTATGGAAATGCTGTGCAGCGTTCATAAGTACTGTGGCAGAAATGCTGTTTTGTTCTTCTTACCCCACTTTTACAGATGAGAAAAGGGAGAGACATAAATGAGGTTCAGCATGGTCCACACACAGCACGTGGCAGAGCGGGGATTTGAAGCTGATTTTTTTTAGCCATGGCACTCTATGTTCTCTTCAAAATTGGGCATGTTTAAATGCTTGAGTCATTAGAGGCTGTTAAATGGAGGAGAAGTAGAAAAGACAAGGAAAAAGAGGAAATAGAAAATAAAGTGTGAAACCCAGAATATAAGTGGAATATAGACTTGGAAACTGTTGATAATATTTATAGTAGGGGGAGCCCAGAGCAGAAGTAAGAGGTCGTAGAGGTGTAGTTCATACTGGCTGGAGACCGACTATGTTCTCAGGTGGCCTTTGTTTTCCTTGTGAAGTAAGAGCTGAGGCCACTAGTATCTTAATGCTGGAGAGAAAGTTTACTCACCTTAATTTATCACGGGGCCAAGATTAATTCTAGTAAGAGTTGTGGTGAAATTTATGGCTTTTTAAATTTTAAATGAGTGACTGAGAGCATCTTTTTAACAGAATTTATTTGATGCTGACTGAATAAGCCGAGAAGAATTATTACAGTTGAACGATTTGACATTTGATATTTTCCATCGACACTAGCGGTCTAAAAGTTAGTTTAGTAGCAACAAGCAAAACGAGATTATATTTGCATCCTTCAGTTTCTTGTCTTTCTTCCTAGGAAATATTTAACAGGAAAGTTGATGTTTTTCATATAAAAAAGAGAATCAAGCCCCAAGTTAACACCACAGAAAATTAAATTTAGATTTAACTGGTTTTAGGACATGCTTACACTAAGGATCTCAACTTAGTCTCCTAAGACTTGTAGAAGGAAGATATCTCATTCAGATGCCGATTTTATTGTTCAACAGCTGAAAATAAGACAGCTCTGTTAATATTACACTTGAGTAAAGTGTTTTCTATCAAGAAGTCAAACATGTCATAGTTTTCTTAGACTATTCTTTCTTTACCCTGCTTTTATCTGGCTGAGAAAAACTCTCTTAAAGACTTTGTTTCCTTTTGTCATTGTTGTTATTTCTCAAATGGAGTTAAAGACATGATCTACTACTTGAATTCGCTCTGGTTTTAAGTTTTTCTTTACCACCCACCCCCGTGAGGCCTGTGAAGATTTTGGGATGTTGTGGCATTTACTATAGTTTGAGGGAGGGGAATGTATCAAGAGGAATAGAAAGTGTGACCAGGTGGTGGTGCAGTGGATAGAGCACCAGCTTGGGATGCTGATGACTCAGGTTTGAAACCCTGAGGTTGCCAGCTTGAGCACTGGCTCGCCAGATTGAGCATGGCATCATAGACATAACCCTGTGGTTGCTGGCTTGAAATCCTGAGGTTGCTGGCTTGAGCAAGGGGTCACTGGCTCAGCTGGAGCTCACTGGTCAAGGCACATATGAGAAAGCAATCAATGAACAACTGAAGTGGTGTAACCATGAGTTGATGCTTCTCATCTCTCTACTTTCTTGTCTCTCTCTCTCTCTAAAAAAAAAAATAAAGAAAAAAATAAAGAGGAATAGAAAGAAAAAGAACAACTCACAAAATGACTATATAAAATATATCTAAAGTACTTTATCTTTTTAAAAGGACACTTTACTTACAGTGGTGAAATTAACTCTTTTTTGATTGATGTGAATTATTGACTCATAAAAACAGAAATGCTCAGACGACATCTCCTTCCTCTATTTCCCTCAAATGTTTGCCTCTGAAAATCAATTGCTCAAAACTGATTATGGCAAAAAGTGGTCAGGATGTGTTTAGAGAATGATAAATGATAGCAAAGGGCTTTGCTTAAATATGCGACCTACAGGATATTTCCTCAATTTATAGGTAACTGTGCATCGATAATCTTCAGTAAATAAACTGAGCCCTGTGAGTGAATCAGACAGGCAAAAACTTATCATCCCTCAGGTAAATTATTTCTGAGGGAACTGGTAAATATTTTGAAAATATTTAAATGAATATTTATGGTTCTTATTTAGCAAATCCTCATATACTCATACATATTCTCAATAGTATCATTTTGCTATAATTCTTTTTACTGTATCAAAATGAACTAAATAGTATACTCTGCATTGCTTGGATATTAAAATATTAAGAAATTTGAGAAAACTCACCTAAGGTACTAAGGATAGTAATTAATAGAAGCAAAATTCAGTACTAATTAAAATCCTTTCCCTTGACCAAAATATAGAAGTTATTCAATTACTAACCATTTGTTTTTGCGAACATAATTTTAAAGAAAAGTGAAAATAAAGGAGCCCTAACAATGTGGAAACCTTGAAGTATGTATAAGTCAATGTTAAATTTTTCACTATAACAGATTCATAGTACAAGCAACTAGTATTGAATAATATTAAGGAATTTTAAGGGTGATAGTATTATGGTTGTATTTTATGAAGGAGTTCTTATTTTTTAAAAGATACTTAATGGAATATTAAAAATGAAATGATGATGTTTGGTGTTTACATCAAATAAAATAAAATGGAGGGAGAATTGGGAGACTATGGATGAAAAGGGTTGTATATGAGTTCATAATTGGTGAGGCCCGGTGTTAAATACATGGAGGCGTATCTTACTCTATCTGTACTTCCATATAGGCTTGGTGTGTGTGTGTGTGTGTGTGTGATCTATCTATCTATCTATTATCTGTCTATCATCTATCTAATATCTATCTATATTTATCTATCTAACTGTCTGTCTATTATTTATCTATGTCATATAGATGACAAGGGCAAGAACAAGTAGTAGTCTCTGTAAGATGCTTTGGCACCAGGAACCTCGATTGTCCAACTCAGGGCATGAGAACAAATATAACAAGACATGAGGATCACATTAGAGATCCAGGTAGTCTTTTATTTTTAAGGCAAAGTACAGACTGTTCTACTTTGTCTGCTTCACTGATCCATGCACTGGAAGAAGTATTAGCAATGACACAGGGCCATTTTGACTAGCAAACAGGAACTCGAAAGCAATGAAATTGTTTCTTACTACATGTACCAATGAGTTGAGACTGATGTGTATTGCATGGAGGGCAATGATGATATTGTTAATAACTCCTGCTAGTCTTAATACTATGCTTCTTGCTGTCTTTTCTGTTTCGATGATAGATGATTCCTACTGTTGGGAGCACTTCTCTGACTGTTCATATAAACAGTGAGTCAATAGTGCTCTTAGGTAGCATGTCTGAATAATCAGGGGTGGCCTCATTTTGAATCTTATATTTGAGTAGGAATTTCAAGACTTTATGATTTTTAGAATTAGGGTCTCCATGTACAGAAAATATTTGGAATATTATTCTTATAAGGTATGAGGTATTAGTCTATGGCAAACAGAATCGGGCATCCTGGTCATAAATGAAGTAGAACCAAGCAGGGCACATGGAGAGCCATAAAAGAAAAGGGAGAAAAGGAATTTTCATCACAGGAGGTTGGACACAAGGCCTTACATTAGCTGAGTTACATATTTGGATCCCTATGACTTATTTCAAGGTAGCAAGTAATTGGCTCATTGTCCAGCAAAGATTGTGGAATTCAAGGTTATAATTATCTAGGGTTTGATTAATAGATAATAATAATTGGTTCTTTTTCTGAGATTGAGAGACAATAGCAAAGTCACAGGTTGGTTTAAGGTCCTTTGTCTCTGTAGCTGCAAATGTAACTGGCATCAGCTGTAATTCTTTATAGTGTCATTTGATAAGACCAAAATTACTCAGAGGTATTTAGTTTATAAGGGAATTTGGTTATAGATGACCCATACATGACTGTGTAAGATTGTGGGCAGGGACTACTGTTTGAGAGAATCTGACATTAGAATGAGTATGTTCTGATTTTAAAAAATATAATTGAGAGGAAAAAAAGAGGAAAAGTATCATATGGAAGATGCTCAATATCGCTAATTGTCAAGGAAATGTAAATCAAAATTTCAATTGAGATATCACCTTACATGTGTCAGAATGGCTCTTATCAACAAGTCAATAAAGAAATGCTAGCGAAGATCTGCAGAAAGGGAACCTTCACGCACTCTTGGCGAGATGGTAAATTAGTACAGCCACAGTATCAAAAAATTATATACAACCCAGCAATTACACTTCCAAGTATTTGTCTGAACAAAACGAAAATACTAATTTGATAAGATATATGCATGCCTATATTTATGGCAATATAATTTATAATAGCCAAGCCATGAAAGCAATTTAGGTATTATTGATAGAGTAGTGGATAAAGAATATGTGATATAAATGATATTACACTAAGTGAAATAAGTCAGACAAAGACAAATTACCATATGATTTTACTTATATGTGAAATTTAAATTTAAACAAAACAGAACTGTTTTGTGGGGAATAAGTGAAACAGATGAAGGGGAATGAGAGGTACAAACCTCCATTTATAAAATAAATAAATCATAAGGGTGTAATTTATATTGTAAAAAAAATTGTCAGTAATATCATAATAACTTTGCATGACAGATGGTTATTAGACTTACTGTGATGATCACATCATCGAGTATATAATCATCAAATCACTATGTTGTAAGCCTGAACCTATGTCAACTATACTTTTATAAATAATAAAAAATAAAAAGGGTCATTTTGAGAGGATGGCAAGCATTAGTCTATAGAAAATGAGAAGAAGAATGGTTGTAGGCAAAGAAAATAAAATGAAATAGAAATTAGACAGTGGTCTCGGTCTGATTTCTTAGGCAGAAGTCTGCTTATCTGAGGTTATAGCCTTTTATTTATTTATTTATTTATTTATTTATTTGGTATTTTTCTGAAGTTGGAAATAGGGAGGCAGTCAGACAGACTCCCGCATGCGCCCGCCCGGGATCCACCCGGCATGCCCACCAGGGGGCAATGCTCTGCCCATCTGGGGCGTCACTCTGCCTCAATCAGAGCCATTCTAGTGCCTGAGGTGGAGGCCACAGAGCCATCCTCAGCGCCTGGGCCAACTTTGCTCCAATGGGGCCTTGGCTGTGGGAGGGGAAGAGAGACACAGAGGAAGGAGAGGGGGAGGGGTGGAGAAGCAGATGGGCGCTTCTCCTGCGTGCCCTGTCCGGGAATCGAATCCGGGACTCCTGCATGCCAGGACGATGCTCTACCACTGAGCCAACCAGCCAGGGCCTCTGAGGTTATAGACTTTTAAAAAATTCAGTATGATTTGTATTAGTTTCAAGTTTACAGCATAATGGTTAAATAATCATATACTTTACAAAGTGGTTCCCTGATATTTTAGGTACCCACCTGCCCCATACATAGTTATTATAATAATATTATTTGACTATATTCTCTATGCTATAATTTACATCCCCTTGACTACTTTGTAACTCCCAATTTATACTTCTCAATCCCTTCACCTTTTTTACTTAGCCCCCCCCCGCCCCTCTCTGGCAACCATCAATCTGATCTCTGTATTTACAAGTCCATTTCTGTTTTGTTTATTTCGTTCTTTAGATTCCACATCTTAGTAAAATCATATTGTGTTCACATTTCTCTGTCTGACTTATCACTTAGTATAATACCTTCTAGGTCCATCGATGCTGTCACAAATGGTAAGATTTTATTTTATTTTTTATGTCCAAATAATATTCTACTTGGGTTGCTTTCATATCTTGGCTATTGTAAGTAATGCTGTAATGAGCATAGGGGTGCAGATATTTTTTTGAGTTAGTGTTTTGGGTTTCTTTGGATATATATTCAGAAGTGGAATCTCTGGGTCATAAGGAAGTCACATTTTTAATTCTTTGACAGTGAGTTCATAATCTTTTTCTGTTGGTGTGGGTCATCTTTCAGCATCTTCTGTAAGATCTCTGAGAATTTTCAGTTTAAGCCCCCCTATTGAAGTAGCTTTCCAATTGTGTTGCTTAGAAGCAATTAAGAATTGCTTCTTTAGTTGTAAAACATAAACCAGAGATTGATTCCTTAGTTTCACTGCTATAATTTTTTTTTGTTGAAGAGAAGTAGAAAATGTCTCTTCTAATAAGGAGCAAAAGCATTGATTTCTGATGGCTGTTTTCAATAGTCAGAATCATCTGGTTGAAGATCAGGAAGAGGCTGTTTAGGAAGGTGTCGCAGGAAGGCAACCTTATGGTGATAAGACTGAGTATACTCAGTTACAGAAGGTTTGTTCATATTTGGCTTCTGCAGGAGAGTCTCTTTCGCAGGCCTTAGTCAATTTCTAGAGTTGTTGCAATCACAGAAAGAACTAGCACCGATTGTCTGCAAATGAGTTAAACCTGAAAATCCTCTAAATTTTCATTCTGCGAGGGAGTTAGGATAAATTCGAATTGGTTTCAGTCTTTCAGTAAAGTGTGTTTTCCTCTTCACATCTTAAATACTGGTTTCTGTTTTCGGCAAAACTAATACATCTTCTGCAGTGTTACGTCCTTGTCTGTTAATGCTGAGAGAAAGTGAAAGGCATCCTTTGTACAGGTTCACTGTCCTCTGAAAAAAGTAGGAGATCATCTAAGTCAGAGCTGGATCACAGGAGCAATTGAAAACTTTCAAATCTTCATTGAGAGTCTGGGGGAAATTGGAGGGGACTTCGGTGAATCCCTGAGGCACATCTGTCCAGGTGTGTTGTTACCACTTTCAGGAGCAGGCACAAGGGTATTTCATTGGTTTAGAGACACAATGAAAAGGTAGTGATTCGCTGCAGTGCAGCAAGAGACTTCGCTGGAGTTGATGACAGCATGGTATTTGGGTTAGGTAGTACCGGGAAGCAAGGGATAAAAGTTTGTTGATGGCCTTTCAGGTCTTGAGCAAATCAGTATCGTCTCTCATTTTGTTTTTTTATTAGCAGGACAAGTGTTACAAGGGCTGATTAGGGATACAAAAAGGCCTTTGGGCGTAACACTTTTTTTCTGTGGATGCAGGCCTTTCTTTGCTTCTGGTTCAAAGGATGTTAGGAAAGTTTGAGTAACTGGTCAGCTTTTTCTGAACTTCAGTAGAACTTCAAACCCAATGATACACTGAGGAATTTAGGCGACCCTTCAAAGATGAAACACTCAAGGCCATGGGTTCTCCCCGGGAACCTCTAGAAGGGTTGCAGCTCTGCCAATGCCTTGAGTTTAATCCAGGAAGATACATTTTCCATGCAGGACCTCTAGAACTGTAAAGGAACAAATGTCTGTTGTTTTAAGCCACTGTGTTTTATAATATGTTATGGTGGTGGTTGGAAATAGAAATAATCCAGGTGTCAAGACCTTTATCTGAGGGAAGCATCAAATATTTATATAATGGGGGAGGCTGAGGTATATACCTAGGGCAGATACCACTTGATTATGAATAGCGGAACCCCTCTGGAACCTCAAAAGATAGTCCCTCTCATATGTATTCAATATTACAATTTCATTTTCAAAATAAGTATCTCCTTACTGAGCAGGGAGAAACATTTTTCATTCCAGGGCCCCGGGGGTTAGGTTACAGTTCAGGACTGATAAATAGGAGAAACCTGTGGCATTATTTGGAAACCCACCACCTGTGTGTGGTAAGTTTACTCTGAGCAGGGCTTGCACAAAGGTGGCCGTTTTAATGAAGAGAGAGTAGCTCTTACGTCTATCGAGAGATTGACCATCTGTCCTTATAGTTAATTCATACAGAGTGTTTCAAGGTGAGGCAGGTATTGGGTACTTTGTCCTTTCTTAGAGCATCCTCACTTATCTGAACCAAGAGATTTTTTTTTCAATCTGGTGGGTTTTTTTTTTTTTGTAAGGGGAGTCAGTCTTTTCCCAGCGTCCTTTCTGTTACAATATCTACAGGTATCCTTGTCAGTAGGTGACCAGTCGGAGAGTGTGCTACCTAGCTATTTGATCTGTAGGACCATAACTTTATTGTGGATCCTGCCTTATTCTCTCCCCCCCTCCAACCCTTTCCAAATGTCCTGTAGGATGTTGTAAGTCAGGTAAAACAGTATTTCCCCTTCTATTTTCTGTTTGTAAGTTAGGTCTCCAAATTCAGGTATAACTCCCCTGCGAAAAATAGATGAAATGATGGCTGTACATTAGCACCTTTCCAACTCCCAGATAATGCTGAAGGTATTTTCTCGTTTATCCTGAAAATGTCTTAAAGTTTTATCTTTTCTAGCCCTGGCCGGTTGGCTCAGCGGTAGAGCGTCGGCCTGGCGTGCGGGGGACCCAGGTTCGATTCCCGGCCAGGGCACATAGGAGAAGCACCCATTTGCTTCTCCACCCCTAACCCCCCCTCCTTCCTCTCTGTCTCTCTCTTCCCCTCCCGCAGCCAAGGCTCCATTGGAGCAAAGGATGGCCCGGGCGCTGGGGATGGCTCCTTGGCCTCTGCCCCAGGCACTAGAGTGGCTCTGGTCACGGCACAGCGACACCCCGGAGGGGCAGAGCATCGCCCCCTGGTGGGCAGAGCGGCGCTCCTGGTGGGCGTACCAGGTGGATCCCGGTGGGGCGCATGCGGGAGTCTGTCTGACTGTCTCTCCCCGTTTCCAGCTTCAGAAAAATACAAAAAAAAAAAAAAAAAAAGTTTTATCTTTTCTGTTTGCATGATTGAATTATGGTCCAATCGCTTTTATTGGAAATGTTCAAGTACAATTTTTATGAGACCTTGCCCTACTTTTTCATCCTTTTTTTTGACTCAAGTTTATTGAGAAAGAGTGATCCTGTCAGTCCCCTTTTGGGTCAGTCCAGTAAGTTTCTGCCATTTACACTTAGCATCTGAGGTTCCAATCAACATGTGTTTAAGGTGATATAAGTCAAGTATCCGTGAGTTCCTATGTACTCAGAAGAATTCTAAATTCTATGAATAATTGGTGGTTTTGTCTGGGTTGAGGGAAATTCTTTATTATCACTTTTTACCTCAGCTTGTCCATGACCTTTACATTCTAAGGTTGTCTCTGGCTCTGTCAGGGATGAATCACTAGAGGTAACTGGAATTATAGCGTTTTAGGAGTTTCATAGAGAAGTGTGGACAAGGAGAAGTGGAGGGAGGGGATGACAGAGGGGTGGAAAGAGGGAGAAGAATGCGATGAGGGAAGAGGGAACTCTAGAATTAAAGGAGACAACTGGAGGACTCGGGGGATGCTTTTACCAGGGAAGTGATTCTAGCTTTTTTGTTTATCAAATTGTTCTCATTAGCCTTGGCCAAATGATACTTTAAAGAAAAAATTTTTGAGTCAGAATATTATTTGGAGGCCTCTACGCACCAATCAAGAAATGCTCCCCCTTTTCCCTAAGGCACCTCTCAGGTGGACAATTTTGATCACACTAGTGTTCCTCAAAGTGGCTTCAGCAGGCTCAGATCATCCTTGGAGTTATGCCTTGTAGAGGGATAGGCCCAAGAATTAGGGTTGAGGAGAGAGTGCATAGAATGAGCAGGAGTTTCCTTGGAGGAGAGGATGTAGACTTGAGACCTGACAGTGGTTCACCCAGGTGTTGCTGTGCACTTCATTTCTCAGACCCCACCCTTCTCGCCGACTATAAAAGCTGAGCTGGCAGTCTGTGCCCCCTGGGAGGCAGAGCAGCCAAGATAACACTCTCCTTGGATCAAAGCCAAGCTTCCAGAACAAAAAATTGAACGGCTGTAAGAGCTCCTCCTATTTATCGCTGACCCACAGCAAAGTTTGCCTAGATGGAAGCTGGTCTGATTAGAAAGCACACACTCCCTGGGCTGTGATGCTGGCTGGGACATAGGCAAGAGGCTTCTGCCTGTGTTCTACCCTGTGTTTCCCCTTCATGGCACTGTGTTGTTGAGTATCATTATGATAAACAATACTTTTCGATACAGCAGCACAGACAAAAGCACAAAAGAGAGTGAACATGGACAAAGAAGAATGGTGCAGAGGATATCAAACAAATGTGAACTGAGAACAAAACTCGGTACTACAAACACAATGAGTAGCCGAGGAACTCCATGCAAAGATGGAGGACTCCAAAGCTCGTGCTGACTGATGACATCTGCACAGATTCAGTAAGCCACAGTCAGACAAGGCAGCAGGGATGTGCGTGGGTACCGCTCCCGATTGGAACCCAGGCTCAGCAGCAGCCGGCCGTGCAGGAGGTATCTCAGTGCAACTTCCAGGAATACTGTGGAAATGACAAAGACTACTCAAATGAGGAAAAACAGGTGTATTTATTCAGAGCTTGCTGTAGTAAGGAAGTCAGCCAATCACTTGTATTTGTCAAAGACTCAAAGACAGGAATGAGAAAGCTTTACACTAAAATTGGGTGCAGGTATGCTCTTACTGGGTAGTTGTGGCAGGGAGATGCTGAGGAGAGGCTAATCAATCTTATATGATTGGTTTGGGGGACGTCGTACACTCTTTCTGATTGGTCCTGAGTTGGAAGCAGAGCAGGGAAAAAAAAGTAGAAAAATGTCAGTCATTTACTTGGTTGAGTTCTGACCCCTCTGGGCCCATTTCCACAAAGGTTGTGGTTTGGCTTCCAGGCTGCTTACTGGAGGAATTGTTGGCTAGTGTTCTGTTGTCATTTCTGGTCTGGCCATTGTCTGTTTGTCTGCTGAGGTCCTCAAATGGGAGAGAATGAGCATAGGTTTATGTAGAATATCGAGTTGTGAAACCATAGTCTGGACAAGGATTTTGCTCTTGCAGTTGACTGACTGATTGATCCATTTATGGGGATGGAGCTCCTTGTAGAATAATTTCGGGTAGAGCAAGACAGACCTGGCTAAGATTCATTTTAAAAGACCCGTAAACTGTTGGTAAGCCTTCACATACATAGGGTGGATCCTAAATGGAAACTTGATTCAGTTAATTCCATCTTCCCTGCCTTGTTAGAAATACACAGAGGCAATTCACCTGCCTCAACCAAGTGGCTATAATGCAGAAATAGAGAGGGTCACTATTTCTAGTTCAAAATGCAGTGTTTCTGGCTTGTAAAACAGAACAGTACATTTGCAATTAGAATAAGCACAGGCCTCTTTGTTGAATGGATTTTGAAATAAAATTTCTTTAAGCTGTGACTGTTAGATAAAGGAGGGGGAAAGGTTCTGAGGTTAATGACATCACATTTACTTCAACCGGCTCACTACCCTGACCAATTCTAGCAGGAGAATAAACTGAGGAAAGAGACAATGAAACAGAATAGAATTGGAGGGGACTTGCAGGGAATTGATTGCTTGTGTACAGTCATTTTAGTATGTCTTGATCATGTTTGGAATATGCTTAGAAAGATAGCTAAAGAAAGTGACCTGCTAAATAAGAACTTTATTGATGTATTAGAAATGGAAGAAAAATAATAACACTAATCTGCTACATGGTGACAGGTGAAAATGGCATGGAGCTGGTAAACCAGTCCAATGGAAAATAGTGCTGGTAAGAGCTGTAATTACAAAGAGTCCAGACTGAAGGGGCAGTTAAGAGATTGAAATCAGTTGCTAATGTGGAAACCTCGCCCTGAATCCTTTGTGATTAGGGGAGGCAGCTAAGGGTGGGGTCACCTGCTGCCAATTTTTCATCAGATCATCTGGAGGAAAAGGTGCCCATTTAAGGACTTATCATGACTAATGAAATAAAGAGCATTAATGAGGGCTTATTATGTGTCAGGCACAGGGCTTTAAAATTTAGTACTTTAAACATGTGTTCTCTCATTGAATCCTATGTATCAGGAAAATGTTAACAGCATTTTAGAGATGGGGATGTTGAGGCTTAATATGATTAAATCATCTGACCAAGTAAATGATGAACAGTTTAAACCCCTGGCCCTTTGACACTAGGGCCGTAGCTCTTGACCATAGTGGTCAGCATGGTCACTTAGGGATAATTAAGAATTTCATTTACTTGGTTGTAGGGGCCATCGAATAAATGATGGTTAAATCTCACAATAATTAGAACATGCAAGGCTGGAAGAAGGGCAACAAAAGCCATGTTTTAGAATGTAGAAGAAGATAAACTCTGGGCCCTGGCCAGTTGCCTCAGCAGTAGAGCATCGGCCCAGTATGTGGATGTGCCGGGTTTGATTCCCAGGCAAGCACACAGGAGTAGCGACCATCTGCTTCCCCTCCCCCACTTTCCCTCATCTGTCTCTCTATCTTTCTCTTTCCCTCCGCAGCCATGGCTCTGGGTGCTGAGGATGGCTCCATGGCATCACCTCAGAAGTTAAAATAGCTCAGTGGCCAAGCAATGGATTACCGGCCTCAGATGGGAAGAGCATCACCCAATAGGGGGCTTGCTGGATGGATCCTGGTTGGGGTGTACACGGGAGTCTATCTCTTTGCCTCCCAGCTTCTCACTTAAGAAAAAAATATATAAACTGTGGTTACGGAATTCACAAATATTAATTGATAAAGTATCAGCTAACTAGGAGACTCTAAGTGTCTATAGACTTTTTTTTATAATTAAAAATGGAACCTCAATTCATATAATCTTTCTATAGTATTTACATTTATTAATAGGTTTCTTTTCCTCTGATAGTCTTCATACATAAATAGTTTTTATGTTTAGAAATAATGAAGATAGGTATCTTAGGGAGACTATGCCAATGGGGCTACTTACAGTCTGCTTGGAGACTGGTACTCGCTGCGTTACTCAATAAACCAATAGTGCCATCTGCTGGAAGCTTCTCTGAACTGCAGACACAAGGTTCCAGGGTCCTTACACTGTGTGTTTCAGGGATGGCATCCAAGCAATTCACAATGAAAAGCCAAAATAATTTTGGGCCTTTGGGGCACCAAGAGAACCACCAGCACATTCATAGAATATTTTCATTTAGCGCAGAGAATTGGCCATTTGGAAACCTATCTCTTTGACCTGCCTCTATAAATATCTGCCTGGATCTCTCCTTCAACATCAGTTAATCCTGCCAAGAACTCCCTGAAAATTTATGCCTATACACTAAGTTCATGGTCCACAGTCTATCAGTTTAATTCTTATGATACTTGGATTATGTGAAAGAGCACCATTCTTCCTTGGAACAAGAAGTACTGGTTTTCATTCGATTCTAAAATGACAAAAGTTTTTCTTTTCTAATTTAGAATTTTAATTTTATGATTTTTATTCTGGTTTGCCACATGGCTTCTAGTGATAGTATCACATCTACCTCAGCTTGTGAGAAAAGCAGGTCATGTTTATGAGAAAATGTCAGAGAAGGGGTTAGGGTAGGAGTTCTGAACAGGTGCTCAGGCTGAACAGAGAGGCTGGCCCGAGAAATCCCAGGGGTGAGGCTCTCTCAGGAGATCTTCCAGCACAACAGGGGAAAATCAGAGCTCGCACAGTCCTTTGAAATCTTGCATCAATAGTAGATGGAGCCTGACCAGGTGGTGGTGCTGTGGATAGAGCATCGGACTGGGATGCGGAAGACCCAGGTTCAAGACCCCGAGGCCTCCAACTTGAGCACAGGCTCATCTGGTTGGAGAAAAAGCTCACTGGCTTGAGCCCAAGGTCGCTGGCTTGAGCAAGGGGTTACTGGGTCTGCTGAAGGCCCGCGGTCAAGGCACATATATGAGAAAACAATCAATGAACAGCTAAGGTGTTGCAACATGCAACGAAAAACTAATGTTTGATGCTTCTTATCTCTTCGTTCCTGTCTGTCTGTCCCTGTCTGTCCCTCTCTCTGACTCTCTGTCTCTGTAAAAAAAAAAATAGTAGATGGACACACACTGTTTTATAAGTCATCAGGAAAATCCTTCCAGAAGCCCATTATAACCCATGTTGACATTTAACTGTTTATAATTTCTAGACTAGTAGAGAAAGATAGCAAGTGATAGAATGTGACTCAGAGTGGAGACGACACAGTGTCACTTGTCGGCCCTCTGTAACTTGTCACTCTGAAGGAGGGCCCTCTCTACTTAGTGAAAAGAAAGGGGAGTCTACCTGCATGTTTTGTTGCTGTCTCTTGTCCTTTCTCCTTTCCCATATTGTAAATATTTATTTTAAGTTTTAATCAACATGCATTAAATTATTTAACACATACATATTGTAAAAAGTTATTAACAGCCCACTAAATATCACCCAAATGTTAATGCTGAATATTTTAGTGTCTTATATGCAAACTTATACATATCATTTTTTTCATTTTCCACAAAATAAATTGCAAGATGAAAATGTCATTTATTAACCTTTTTTTTTCTATTATAGTAATGTATCACAAACAGCTTTTAATAAGGTTGTTATTATAAGGTAATAAGTGTTTATTTAAGTTATAAATTTTCATGGTCATGAAGTATTTCAATTATGTGTATCTTCTGTATTATTGGTTGCTTTATTAAACAACAACCTTATGTCTAATTATGATGTTTGTATTATACAAATTGGCATTGCATATACGCATTTTTCTTTTTCTTTTAATGAGGGGAGGGGAGGCAGAGACAGACTCCCGCATGTGCCCTGACCATGGTCCACCTGGCAAGCCCACTATGGGGTGATGTTCTGCCCATCTGGGGCCCTGCTCTGCCCATCTGGGGCCCTTACTCTATTGCTCCATTGCAACTGAAGCCATTTTTTAACTCCTGAGGTGGAGGCCATGGAGCCATCCTCAGCACCCTGGGCCAATTGCTCTAATTGAGCCATGGCTGCAAGAGGGGAGGAGAAAAGAGAGAGAGAGAGAGAGAGAAGTGAGAGAGGAAGGGGTGGAGAAGCATATGGTTGCCTCTCCTGTGTGCCCTGGCCAGGAATCGAACCCGGGACATCCACATGCCAGGTTGATGCTCTACTACTGAGCCAACTGGCCAGGGATATGCAGTTTTAAAGTTTAAAAATAACATTGGCAAGTTGAGTTCTAGAAAATGTGAATCAAGTTATGCTATCAGAGCAGTACATGAAATATTGATAGATGAATAATATAATGTTATATTGTAGCTTTGATTTGTATTTGTTTGACATAAGAAGCTGAATACATTTGTATGCATATTGGCTGTTATATTTCTTCTTTTATGAATATACTTTTCATAGCCTTTGCCTTTAATTTTTAAAAATTTATTTCGGACCTTTTTTATTTTTCTTCTTTCTTTCACTTTTTCTATATAAAAATGATACATCTTTTCTTCATCATACAATACAAGTATTTACCCCAGATACTTACTTTGCCTTTAAATATTGCTGATAAAATCAGGCTTTTTTTTACCTTTCACAAGTTTTGGATTTTTGTTCAGTTAAATATGTCAATCATTATCCTTTAAGGTCTGTGACTTTGGCATTGTGCTTTAAAAAGTTTTTCCTTAAGTCAAGTTCATATTAGTGCTCTGTTTCCTCTTACACACTTTTAAATTTTTTACATGAAGATCATTCATTTATCTCAAACTCATTTTGGTGTATATTTGAGAAATATATTTAACAGGTTCTCCCTAAATCATTGGCTAGGATGCCGCTTAAATGATCTCTGAGAAATGGATATTCCCCTAAAGTCCCCCACCCTCCTAGCCTGGACCAGACTCGAGTAGCAGATTCAGGATGATGTGAACAGCAAGTCAGAGGCCAGTCAAAGAAACAAATCAGCAAGTAGTTAGAGAGAAGCATTAACTCAGTATTTAATGGTTTGCATGTTCCCTCTCATTAAATAGAAGAGGAATTAGTATTGACGAACTGGGACATGACTACATTGCACTTATAAATATTTAAATAAGAAAAATGGGGAAACATCGAAAAGCAGTAGTTTTGTAGCAGAGAAGTGAGAAGGAAACCTGTTGGGTGCGCAGATGAGGGACTGCTAAGAGGCGCCTCGAATGCATTAGGGAAGACACTTTGATGAATGACAGAGGCCGCTCTCCTTCCTGGGCCTGTACAAAACAGTGCATTAGGACGTGATGAGATTTGTAGAGCTTATGGTTTTTAAGGTACCACAAAGTAATTTGGTAAGGTGGAATATTTTCAGCAACATTAGTCATCGTTATTGTCATTGCCATCATCTGCAATAAATAAATAAAAATCTACAAAAACAGAATCAGAAAATAATGGGAAAGTTAGGGCTCATATTTGAGGATGACCATGTCATTGAATTTGAAAAAAAAGAGGATGTCTTTACTTTCTGATTTTGAAACATGAGATGACTCATCCAATTCTAGGTGTGTCTTTTGAAGAGATGGTAAGGCCCATCTGTTTCTTTCTCTGGTTTCTATTTCTTTGGATTGAGAAGATGACTGGGTTCTTCAGCTTCGGGCTGATTTGCCTCAAAGCAGGTTTGTCTCACCGAGGTTCTTAAGTCTCAATGAACTCAGAGAAACCAACCTTACAGGGAGGAGGTTGGCTAGGGGAGGAAGCACAGCCAGGCTATTAGTAATAATTGTTTTTATTATAACAACCACCACCACTACATTCATGGAATGCCTACTACATGCCAGACAATGTTTCTTGTACTCAATATAAGCAGCATTCTGGTTACCAGCAGCTGACTCTCTTGGCTGAGCGATCTGCTTCCAGCTGTCTGTGGAAGAAGGAAGAAGAAATGGAGGTGTTTTCTATGGAATGAATTTCCTGAGGTCCAGGAAGACTCCTTGGTGCATTAGCCCTTCTACGCTCTTGTGTTCCAAGCTGGAAAACAAAGAGGTAGTTTTTAGTGGGTGTGGCTGACCCTGCGGCCCAGGTAGAATGCTGTCTACATTACAGTTACTGTCTTTTAAATGACCGCTTCTTGTCCCTTTACCCGCACATCCATCCGGTCATCTCTGTCAGAGTAATGTTTCTGAGCTGCTGCCTGGTGTATGCTATCCTCTTGCTTGTCTCATCTGGGGATGTCTGTTGAAAATGGAGATTCCCCAGCTCACTGTCAGCTTTAGTGCCCTAGGTGATTTAGTTAAATCCTGGAGCTGTACCCTTCCGAGAACCATGTGTCTATCTAGCTAGAATGCAGATTCTGAACCAGGAGGTCTGAGGGGGTCCTAAAACTGTATTTCAATGAGCTCCCGTGTGGTGTTGCTGCTGCCAGCCCTCAGATCACAGTTTGGGTAGCAAAGGGTGAGAGTGTCAGCACTAGTTATTCTGGCATTTTCGACCCTTTTTAGCTCTCCAAATGACTCCTTTCCTAGCATCTCTGACAGTCCTCCAATAGGGCTACACAGACTGAACCTTACTGCAAGTTATAATCATTGCATTCTTTCTTATCCTCTTTTGCCAGAAACAGATCCTTCTTGGAGGCCCTTCCCAGTCTCACCTCTTGTGTAGGGCTTTTTGCAACAGGCCAGCCCCCAAAGTCTCCTGATCTTTACATACATGTTATTCACCTGACCTTGGTACTGGGTCAGGGCAGCAAGTCCTGCAGCTTTACCCTCAGACACATGAAGACTTCAGTTAAATACAACTAGCCTTGTTGCCCTGGCCGGTTGGCTCAGTGGTAGAGTGTTGGCCTGGCGTGCAGGAGTCCTGGATCCTGGCCAGGGTACACAGGAGAAGCACCCATCTGCTTCTCCACCCCTCCCCCTCTCCTTCCTCTCTGTCTCTTTCTTCCCCTCCCACAGCCAAGGCTCCACTGGAGTAGGTTTGGCCTGGGTGCTGAGGATGGCTCCATGGCCTCTGCCTCAGGCACTAGAATGGCTCCAGTTGCAACAGAGCAACGCCCCAGATGGGCAGAGCATTGCCCCCTGGTGGGCATGCAGGGTGGATCCCAGTCAGGTGCATGCGGGAGTCTGTCTGACTGCCTCCCTGTTTCCAACTTCAGAAAAATACAAAAAAAGAAAAAAAAATACAACTAGCCTTGTTGACGTGAGCTGCTTTAATCCCTTGTCCTTACACAGGTGTGCTGCTAGGCAGGAGCTGGGATTGACGTGGAACCTGTTCAGCCCTGTTTGCAAAGCCAGAGGTCTCTCTACCATCCCTGGGGCATGCACACGATGCTCAGACCATGTAGTTACCTCTGACTTGATTGATCATTCAAATTAATTCCAGGAGTGGGCAAGGGAGACATATTCAAGTGACCCATCCCTGTGGACCCATCCCTGTGCAGTGAGAATAACCCTATCTCTAAAGTAGAGGGAAATATTCCCATATTTACCCAGTTTTCCTTTGCCTTACACTTCCAGGCTAACTTATTTGGACTTCCCCTGGCATCTGTGTACTGTTTTGGTAAGATAAAAATGCCAAAGTCTTTCTCCTTTAATCCTGAGATATACATTTCAAACGTGCCCCGGGCCATTCCCTCTGAATCCATGGAGGTGGTGGACACTACACAATGAACGGGAGAAAGTACTCTGCGATGTTAACCCCAATAGAGTTACAGACAGTGGGCTGGGCACTGTGTACATTGGGAAAAACATTTCTGAGATATCCCTTAATGGAGAACATAGAGTATCATGATGTCATCTAGCTCTTCCTTTAGAGGCACTTTCTTCTTGTACATTTTCTGGAGAGGTAAATCTAACCCAGAGAAGGCAGTTCTTTCTCACGCTATTGGTAGTTACATATAATTTTATACACTGAACAGACTTGCCCAATATTTATCTTTTTATTCCTACTTTTAATGTGGACATAAACGTGTCTATATACAGTATCAGGCTCAAGCCAGACCAAAGATTCATGTCATTATTTGAGTTAGACGAGAAAGGGCAGAAAATGTTGAGTTCCTTTGTTATTTTACACTATCTTGGTACGACTTACGGATTTTGGAATAATATTCCGTGTTCTAGAAGTAGTTTCTATCCGATGATTAGACCTTCAATTTTTCAGCTCTTTTTTTCCCTGAAATCTCTTAAGGTCAAAAATCGTGAATAAATCCATGCTTGATAGACTGAAAGATTTTAGCTTCAGAGCGTTGTCAGGAGACTTCAAATTGGAGCAGCCTTTCAGTTCTTTTACTTGCGAGTTATTGATAAATTTGCACACCACTGGCTTCAGACCTAATGAATATATTCATGGACCACAGTGCATGGCTTGGTATTTAGAGGAATCCAAAATGTGATTTAAAAGAAAATTAAATTGAATCAGGAATGTTACTTAGGATTGATATTTAAAATAAAGAGCTAAGAATTAAAAACATGTGCCATTGTACTATTAATTCCAGATTAAATGTAAAAAAAATGCAAATAATAAATGAAAAATCAGAAATGACGTTCTCAGACTATTCACTTTAAGCCATTTTTACTAATGCTAATCACAACACAGAAGAGGTATTTATAAAAATTAAGAGGTTTAACGTGCTTACTCTGATTAAATTCTAACCTTTGTACAGACAGAAAAGCTAGAATTATAAACTGAGGAGCTCAAGAATTTATGAACAGCAATTCTGATAATCATTCATAAGGAGCAGGTTGGAAACCTTTAGATCTAATGATTATTTCCATGGTCTAGAGCTCAGTTTGAATTTCTTTTTATGTCATTAACAAATTACAATTTTAAAACATCCAATTTAGCTGTCCCCCTCAGGGGAAGAGAACAGGGCACTTCTTTTCTTGAAGGTGTGTTTTGAAGAGAGGTAAGAGATGGGAGTCAGGGCTGGACTGAGTGTAGAATTGAGCCACAGACCCAATTGGTCCTCCAAAAATGTTTCTTAGAATGATGAATTGAATGTTTATTTGCTGGTAATGAATATAATGTCCATGATAGGAGAGTTATTCTTCTTGAAGAGCATTTTAGAAGGTGAATCTCAGCCATCCAATTTTATGCCGTGCATTCTTCAAGATTAACAGATGTGCGCCCCCTTGGTCCAAAATGAGGGAGCAAGTAGACTATGATACTCAGTGGAGGTGGCATTTTATATGTAGTTTATTTTTAACTTAAAGGGTTTAAGTTAAGTAAACATTAAGTCAGTAGTTTTCTATTAACTAGTTGGTTATAATTATCTTTTTAATTTATTTACAAATATTTTATTTATTGATTTTTAGAGAGAGAAGAGAGAGAGAGAAAAGGAGGTTGGGAGAAGCAAGAAGCATCAACTTATAGTTGCTTCTCATATGTGCCTTGACCAGGCAAGCCAGGGTTTTGAACAGGGGACCTCAGGTTGATGCACCACCACATGTCAGGCTGGGGTTATAATTATTAATGGAAAATAATTTACCAGAAGCCTTGATAAATGATCATCCTGAATACTGCTGTTGTAAATACACCATGTTCTTTGAGACATGTAGGTCATGCAGGTGATGACCAGCTGGCCCAATGTATCATTATTGTCATAGACTTGACTCAGTGAAGGTCATTTCAATTATCTAGTCATTTATGTTTTCTTTGGTAAACACCACATTTTCAAGATGTAGAAAAATTACTATATGAATAAATATCAAGATACCTTTAAAATTTCTTTCTTTCTTTTTTTTTCTGGGAAGTAAGGTGATTATTAATAAGTGTTTACTGGACATATCCTTTTAGGACAAGTCCATGAAATTTGAATGTGGACAAAGTCCTAAAAACAAGGAAGAAAAGAAGCTTAAAATGGGCATGTGCCTTTCCCACATGGATCCATTGTGCTCTTTGTTTTTAATTCACAGAGGTATATAACAAAGCCAAATTCTCCCCAATGTGATTAGAATTCAGTTTTGTGTAAATTTGGAGGAAATGGCGTTAATTGTATGCTGTTTTTCATCACTCCAAGGCAAAGAGTGAATTTCCATTGGGAGAGGCATCTGTCACTCACAGATTCTCCCCTGCTGAGAATCCTGGGGACCCAGAGAGAAGGGGCTGTGCCTATAGAAGCCCTTTTACTGACTGTGACCATGGAAACTGCCCTTTGGGAGGCTCCTATTTTATTTAGTATTTTCTAAGAAGATATTTTATTTTAAAAGATAGATTGTTCTTTAAATAAAACCTAAGTGTTGCCTGACCTGTGGTGGCGCAGTGGGATAAAGCGTCGACCTGGAACACTGAGGTTGCCGGTTCGAAACCTTGGGCTTGCCTGGTCAAGGCACATATGGGAGTTGATGCTTCCTGCTCCTCCCCTTTCTCTCTCTCTCTCTATCTCTCTCTCACACTCCTCTCTCTCTAGAAAAATCAATAAATAAAATATTAAAAAAATAAATAAAAAATAAAACCTAAGTGTTAATATGGTGCCTTTCATTTGTTAGATACCTCACTTAAAAATACTCAATCCTGTGATACTTTTGAGAAACTAAATGAGAATATATGAAACAAATAATCTAGGTAATTCTGTCACCGGTAGTTTATGGACCACATACTGAGAAACACTAGAGACCATATTAGCAAGCCCTGATGTTTCTCTCTGTTTTTTGTTTGTTTTTTTAAACAACACAAAAATTAGCATCATGCTTTTATATTATTTATTTTTAAATCTCAGAATAACAAAATTCCAGAATATAGCATAATCCACTGGTTAGAATAAGTGATATAAATTACATGCTTTTCTGAAGAAAAAAAAATAAAACAATGTGAATTATAGTTTGCTGTTGGCTCTCATTGCTTCTATAATGTTTATATAAAAGACATTTATCTTCTGAATTGGAAAATAGGTCTTTTTGATGCCAATATATTATCTTTAAGGGCCCTGCCTTGCTAAAGGACTCTAATCTTTGGTAACAGAAGAAAGTGACCTTAGGAGACACGAAGTTTGGGAAATCAACACTGAGGATTTGGGATCATTTGTGAGCCCATGCTGGGCTGAATGTCTATGAGAATGCACTCTAGAAGGATATAGGCTGGCTTTTTCAAGATTGTATACAAGGAAAGATAATGTAGATACCAGCGTTGCTGCTAGGGGTTGTTTGTTTTTTATTTATTTTTAAATCATTTCTTATGTAGTTTAAGCAATAAAGAGAGCTAAGACATTTGTCTTATTTTAGCTTTTTTGTTCTGGTAATTTCTGAGTTCCAAATCAATATTTTTTTCCTCTAAGACTTAAAGGAATGCCAGGCAAGTAAATACTATGTTTCATTTTCAAGGGTCATTTAAATTGCTGGAAATCTATACTACTCTTAACGAACCAGAGTAATTTCTTAAGGGTGTGATTACCCCCCTCTCCCATAATCTATTAATGCATTATTGATTAACCACAAAGCCTATTTTGAATTAGTAAACATTTTCATATGGGATCATTCACCAAAGTCCTTTTCCATGGTTCTGGTAGGTCATGTGGTCTTTGCTGGGTGGACTCCTTTGGTTTAAAATTTCCTTCAAATTAGAAATACCTTAGGCAGTGTTTTCTAAGTTTCTCTACTTAGAACTTTTTCAGCAAAGCCAAACAAGTACTATTTGCTTTTTATTATAAACATTCACCAGGTAGTTAATCGGACCAACCTGTCTAAACGGTTTGTGGCATTCTGACTCTATAAAGGCCACTGTGATGCTCAGAAGACTTGTAATGGCTTTGAAGTCCTAGTTTTGTTTTTACTTCATGTCTAATAAGTTCTCTCACTGACAATGGTAACTCAGGTTTTATAGCTCATGACAGTGTTCATAATGACGTCACATCCATTGTAAACTTTGGTCTTCTCAAGAGTTGTATGGAGTGTGTAGGACAGGGGTGATTATAATCCCGTTTTCCAGCTCAGGAGACTATGGCTCAGAGTTTTCAGTGGTGTGTGCTGACACGTCTCTAAGTGCTGGAATTGTTTCTTGAACACAGATCTTTTGACCTGCAGTGACCTTCCCACTCTATCATAGCCATCTCTTATTAGAACAGACCAAACCAGGCAAAAGAAGATAATAGGGTGGTATGTGGAGGGGTAGCTGTTACCAAGAAAGCTCTTACTTTAATTTTCCAAGTATTGATCAGAAAGGAAGTAGAAAAAGAGGACACTTTTTCTTACAAGTAGAAAAGAAAACAAGTAATAAAGTAAAGATTTGAAAAAGAGCTGATAGGAAAACTTTCATAAACACACACACACACACACACACAATCAAAATAGAGGCCATAGCAGCAGCATGGTCATGTAGAACACAGTCTTCCCAATGTTCTTCTGTTTCTAGGAGGGACAAGGAAGCACAAGGAGATTAGGATGAACACAAAAGAGTGTTCCGCAGTTCCAGTTCCATTGCCGAGAAGACAGTGGTATATCTTCTACAGAGTGGACCTCAGTAGGAGAGAAGATGAGAGAGAAAATGAGGACAGAGAAAGACCTTGTATCTTCTATAGTCAAGGGGCAGTGCCGATGGGGCCAAAGGAAAAGAGCTCACAGGCTGTGGCTGGAAGTATGGTGACGGTTGACAAACACTGTTCACTTTCTGTCAATCACTGAAACATAGAGTGAATATACCATTTTTGGGTAGGATGGAAATTTTACCCAATTTACATAGAGGCTTTTTGTAAAAAGGATTTATAAAATGTGGCTCTATTTTTTAGCACTGGGATGTGTTTCATGTTTAAACTGCTTGAGATGTAAAGGCTGTGAAGAAGGTCAGGGGACACAGCCAGGTTCAGCTTAATTAATGATTAAAGCTCAGGGTAACATCGAATAAATATACTAATTGCTTACAGTTTCAACCAGTGTCTCTGACTTTATGGTGAAACAGAATCACTTTGTTAAAACAGATTGCTGGTCCCTCGCCCGGAGTTTCTGATTCAATAGAAGTGGGATGGGACCTGAGAATTGACTTCTCTAACAAGTTCCCTGCTACTGTTTCTAACAAGGTGCTGCTATTGTCGCTGGTTCAGAGACCACGTATTGCAAACCACTGGTTTAAACGTTGCTTTGATTGCTCTTGGTTTCCAGAAGTAATGGATTTTGGTTAAAACACAACACAGCCATTCACTGTGAAGTTCTTTTAAACTTCCATCAAGAAAGCAGACATGGTCAGTTGTGGAGAGGCTAACCGGGGCTGGAGCAACCTGGGTTCTTCCTCCTGGCTTGTTCTTCTTCCCCGTTGCTTGTTCCCGAGGGGCACGTGGTGGCCATGAACCTGACCCTCCAGAGTACGACACTACTAGATACTGGAAATAATAACAGCATTTTGCATGCACCACAAGTATTTTAAAGCACCACCATGGAAACCTTTTACTTATAATCTATGATATGAATACCAGGCACTCCGATTTCTGGAGCAAACTCAGCATCAGCAAACCCACATCTGCTTGAGGAAGAACACAAAAAGTGCTCAGGTGTGCCTGTTCAGTATCTCTGACTCTGTCTCTCCCTCATTCCAAAAAAAAAAACAACAACAACAATAAAACACCTGTTTCCCTGTAATTACACATTCAAGTCAGCATGGTGATTAATAGCCTGATTAAAATTGATGTTTATCTGTTTTAGAGTTGTATTTTATTTTATGAAATTCAGTTAACTACCAATGGTTCTTTTACCCACCAGCTAAGCCCAAGAGGCTATTTTTTCATCTGATGGCAACATAAAATAATTAGGAGAAAAAAATACTTTGAAAGATTATTTAAGGGTGATGCTTTAAAACACACTCCTGTGAACAGACAGTCGACGTGACAGGTCGGTTTCTCCTGCAGAGCTCCTAAACAAGCAGGAAAGAGAATTCTTCCTCCTCCATTCTGTACTTAAATGAAGTGTCTGCAGAACTCGATGTGAGTCACCCCCTCGAGCTGGCTGCCTCCCCAGTGATGGCAGGACTTTTAAAGCATGGTCTGGGGAAGCTATCTCATATGAAACAATAAAGATGGTACGAATATTAAATATTAAGTAAATATTAAATATTCATTAAAATAAATATTAAAATATGAATACTGTGTGGAAGGTAGAAAGATAATAACTCTAGAAGAAGGCCTGTGATGTGAATGGAAGTCAAAGTCAATGTATATAAAGAAGCCTAGTAGCATTGAAGATGTTCAGCTGTCTGAACCTGACGTCTCAAGTTCTTTCTTCTTAAAGTGATGTGGTATTGTTAAGAGCTGCGTGCTATGCCTGAATGGATTTTCTGGTCTTGTCTGTCTCTCTCTTTAGTGTGATAACTGCACGTACTAGATGTACAAATCATTGTTACTTAGATACATACTTTGGGCAGGGGTAACGCTCTACTTTTAGAAGCTGGTGACTTTAGGATGTGCCTTTGTTCCAGCAGAGGCTGGGGCTCCATTTGAAACGCTGGCACTGTCATTCATCAGATGGCACCCAAGTGGTCTCAAAAAGTTAAGGAGCATCTCAAATCTCCTCTATACTCTACCCCAGGAAAGGCATCTGACTCACCTTTTTTCATCTAGCAAAGCAGTTGGCACCTTCTGACATTCATGTCAAGTCATTCTTCTCCGAGCCCCAGGTTCTCACCTGCCGAGTCCCCCATCATTGCCGCCTCCTGTCTGCATCTCCATTTCCTTGGCCTCACTGCTGCCTTCCCCATTCACCTTCACTGGTTTGGACTCCGGACTGTTCTTACCATATGTTCTGCCATTAGCACAGCCCTAGCTTCAGAGGGGGTCCCTGACTTGGCAAGTTTCTTTTTACCTTCTGCTTGCTTGGCACAACCATAAGAAAACATCACTGCTTCTCCTCTAGGATTTATAACCATAGTCCTTAATGAAAAAGTAAGTAATAGTTTAAATGAAATGCCGATACCATGGCTGAATACATTGGCTTATACAACCACATGAAAAAAATACTAATGCCAAGCCAAATATAGAACACAATTAAAAATGGTGGTGTGAATAAGGATATAATCTATTGCTATCTACAGAGCCATATAAAGGTAGATTTCTCTCCATGAAGTAGGGGATCTCCATATTTATTAAATAAAAATAAATTTCAGTACGTACTTGGATGCACATTTTTCTGTGTTTGTTTATAAAAGGGTAGAATATCATTACAGTGTCTTAAAGAATATGCTCTTGCAAGGACCAGTTTGGGAATTAAATAAATAAAATAGTGAATTTCATATTTCTGACGGCCTGTTGGAAAATTTGGTTATTGGTTTAACTCTTTGAATAAATTAAAGGAGGGTCGTTGTTGTCTCCCTTTTCCAGATAAGTCGATCTCGGACTCTGTATGATATAACCTATATGACAAACCTCCTCAAGGAAGTGGCCGCATTGAAAATTTAAATGGCTGAAGGAACAGAAGGCAACTCATACTTTCTCTTCCACTAAAAATGAAATAGTTTTTACAAGCCATGATGTCTGATGATATCCATAGATTTTAGAAAAAGCATTTTTCATCTTTCTTCAGCCCCGTTTCTTGTCACACACAGAACATGACTTTCTCCTGATTTTTCCTTTTAGTTATTTATGTCCTAAACCTATGTTATTTGTCATGCTCTATGGGATTTTAACATAAGAAAGATTAGCTCCTGTGGAACATTAACCTGTACATCTGGTCTGGATGCTGGTTTTGATGAAGGGAGCAGCCGCCTAAGAACAGTAGAGTTCCCCATTGTCTGTCAGGGCAAAGAAGATTCAAAGCTTGAAGGTCCCATAAATTTATAACACAGGAGCTGACTGGGAGTTCTTTGCTGTTCCTTTATGTGTTGCCTTGTTTGTGGGGCCATAATTATAAAGTGATTACAGCTAGAGGAAAAAATGCTTCCGTTGTTCTCCCCACCGAATAGTAATTATTCTGTTGTGTTTCGTTGCCATTTTTGTTGTTGTTGTTGTTGTTAGTCCTTTGGAACATTATTAGGCTATCTTAGATTTTAGCATGGCTTTTGGCTACCAGGAAATGCAACATAATTCTAATGTCTGTAAGATGTTTATAGTGATTATCTTATTGTATGTTATAAATCATGTTGCAGAAAAATAAAGTGTATAGTGGGAACAAAATACTCTTTTCCCATCTGGGGTATATCCCACCATGTTTCATGCTGTTCCTCTCTGTCCTTTGTTCTATGGTTCCTCTTCCTTGATCACGTAGATAGTTCAGAAAAGCCTGTTTCAAAGTTAAAGATTTCATGTGTGCTTTGGATACCATGAAATCTATTTCAAGGTGAGGAAGGGCTGATATTTCATTATGGCTGATTTACGTCCCCTGAAAAACAAAAACAATTGATGGTTTTTTATTTTTTTGGTCTCTGAGTTGATTTATTTATTTTTTGTTGTTTTAAATTGATTCAGTTGATCTGATTGCTGTCTCACAGTCATAATCTGTGAACTTGTTTCCTAGAGCTGAGGCCTAATTAGTCTAAATGTTTTCTTGGTCTGCTACTAATTGTATGTTTAACTGTATTGTTACAATAAAGCTCACCTGAAGGGTAAAATAGAATTCATTCTTCATGTCCTTTAATGTAATTGTCTTTATTATTGCAATAGGTGAGGAAAAATCAATTTCTCTCACATTCTAAGGCATAAGGGATATTTGAGTGACTCTGAAATAGGGAAAATATTCAGGAAGATGTACAATAAGTAGAATGGGAAATCTTAAAAAGCATATACAGGCATCTCACAGAGATATTGTTGATTGGATTCAAAATACCACGATAAAGCAAATATCACAATAAAGTGAGTTACATGAATAATTTTGGTTTCCAGTAAGTATATATTATCTTTATGCTATGCTGAAGCCTACTAAGTGTGTAATAAATAGCATTATGTCTAAAAGAATCAATGTACAGGCCTTGGACGGTTGGCTCAGTGGTAGAGCGTTGGCCTGGTGTGCAGGAGTCCCAGTTTTGATTCCCGGCCAGGGCACACAGGAGAGGCGCCCATCTGCTTCTCCACCCCTCCCCCTCTCCTTCCTCTCTGTCTCTCTCTTCCCCTCCAGCAGCCAAGGCTCCATTGGAGCAACGTTGGCCCGGGTGCTGAGGATGGCTTCATGGCCTCTGCCTCAGGTGCTAGAATGGCCCTGGTTGCAATAGAGCAATGCCCCAGATGGGCAGAGCATCACCCCCTGGTGGGTATGCCGGGTAGATCCTGGTCGAGTGCATGTGGGAGTCTGTCTGCCTCCCTGTTTCCAACTTCAGAAAAATAAATAAATAAATAAATAAATAAATGTACATACCTTAATTAAAAAATACTTCATTGCTAAAAATTGCTAACTGTTATCTGAACCTCCAGCAAGTCCCAATCTTTCTGCTGTTGGAGAACTTTGCCTCACTGTTGATGGATACTGACTGATCAGTATGATTGCTAAAGATTGCGGTAATTGGCAATTTCTTAAAATAAGACAATGATAAAGTTTGTAGCATTGATTGAATCCTCCTTTCATAAACAATTTTCTCTGTGGCATGCGATGATATTTGATAGCATTTTACCCACAGTAGAATTTTTTTAAAAATTCAAGTCAGTTCTCTCAAACCATGTTGCTGCTTTAAAAATTTAAGTTTATGTAATAGTCTACATCTTTTGTTGTCATTTTAATGATCTGCACAGCATTTTCACCAGAAGTAGATTTCATCTCAAGAAAACACTTTCTTTACTCACTCATAAGAAGCAACTCCTCATTCATTCAAGTTCTATTATGAGACTGCAGCAATCCAGTCCCATCTTCAAGCTCCACTTCTAATTCTGGTTCTCTTGCTATTTCCACCACATCTCCAATTACTTCCTCCACTGACAACTTAAGCCCCTCAGGGTCATCCAAAAGGGTTAGTGTCAGTTTATGCCAAACTCCTGTTAATGTTGATATTTGACCTCTTCCCATGAATCATACATCTCCTTGGTAGCATAAAGAATGATGAATCCTTTCCGAAGGTTTTTAATCTACCTCACCCAGATCCATCACAGGAATCACTATCTATGGCAGCTAGAGCCTTATAAAATGTATTTCTTTTCTTTTTTTTTGTATTTTTCCGAACCTGGAAATGGGGAGGCAGTCAGACAGACTCCCGCATGCTCCCGACCGGGATCCACCTGGCATGCCCACCAGGAGGTGATGCTCTGCCCATCTTGGGGCGTTGCTCTGCTGCAATCAGAGCCATTCTAGCACCTGAGGCAGAGGCCACAGAGCCATCCTCAGCGCCCGGGGAAACTTTGCTCCAGTGGAGCCTTGGCTGCTGGAGGGGAGGAGAGAGACAGAGAGGAAGGAGAGGGGGAGAGGTGGAGAAGCAGATGGGCACGTCTCCTGTGTGCCCTGGCCAGGAATCGAACCTGCACACCAGGCCGAACATTTAAACAACAATCTCACTGTTCATTTCTGTCAAAGTTCTTGGTGACCAGGTGCATTGTTAGTGAGCAATGTTTTGAAAGAAATCTTTTCTACTGAGAGGTTGTCTCAACAGAAGGTTTAAAACATTTAGTAAATCATGTTCTAAAATATATGCTATCATCTGGGTTTTGTTGTTCCATTTATAGAGCACAGGCAGAGTAGATTTAGTATAATTCCTTTTTTCTTGCCAGTTTTGATTTTGTTGTAATTGAATTCATTGGGGTATAGGATTTAGGTATGAAACTCAACAAAACATCATTGGCACACTGCATCAGAACATAATTCTTAATAGCCTTAGGATTTTTTTTTTAATAAATTTTTATTAATGGTAATGGGATGACATTAATAAATCAGGGTACATATATTCAAAGAAAACATGTCTAGGTTATTTTGTCATCAAATTATGTTGCAAACCCCTCGCCCAAAGTCAGATTGTCCTCCGTCACCCTCTATCTAGTTCTCTGTGCCCCTCCCCCTCCCCCTAACTCTCTCCCTCCCTCCCTCCCATGTCCTCCCTCCCCCCCACCCTTGGTAACCACCACACTCTTGTCCATGTCTCTTAGTCTCATTTTTATGTTCCACCAATGTATGGAATCATGTAGTTCTTGTTTTTTTCTGATTTGCTTATTTCACTCCTTATAATGTTATCAAGATCCCACCATTTTGCTGTAAATGATCTGATGTCATCATTTCTTATGGCTGAGTAGTATTCCATAGTGTATATGTGCCACATCTTCTTTATCCAGTCTTCTATTGAAGGGCTTTTTGGTTGTTTCCATGTCTTGGCCACTGTGAACAGTGCTGCAATGAACATGGGGCTACATGTGTCTTCACGTATCAATGTTTCTGAGGTTTTGGGGTATATACCCAGTAGAGGGATTGCTGGGTCATAAGGTAGTTCTATTTTCAGTTTTTTGAGGAACCACCATACTTTCCTCCATAATGGTTGTACTACTTTACAGTCCCACCAACAGTGAATGAGGGTTCCTTTTTCTCCACAGCCTCTCCAACATTTAATAGCCTTAGGATTTTGAGAATGGTAAATAAATGATCATTGGCTCAAAGTCACCAGCTGCATTATCCCATAACAAAAGAGTCAGCCTGTCCTTTGAAGCTTTGACTTCTTCTCTCTAGCTACGAAAGTCATAGATGTCATCTTCTTCCATTATAAGGTTATTTCATCTACATTGAAAATCTGTTGTTTAGTGTAGCCACCTTTATTAGTTATCTTGGCTAGATCTTCTGGATAAATTTCTGCACCTTCTATATCAGCACTTGTTTTACCTTGTACTTTATGTTGAGGAGACTGCTTCTTTCCTTAAGCCTCACAGCCTTAAAACTCCAAGCCACTGCTAACTTGAAACTTTTCTTCTGTAGCTTCCTCACTCTCTCAGCCTTCATAGAATTGTAGAGAAGAAGGACCTTGCTCTGGATTAGGTTTTGGCTTAAGGTAATGTTGTGGCTGATTTGATTTTCTATCCAGACCACTACAACTTTCTCCCTATCAACAATAACACTGTTTTGTTTTCTTATCACGAGTGTGTTCACAGAAGTAGAAATTTTAATTTTATTCAAGAACTTTTTCTTTGCACAAGAGGCCTAGCTTCTGGCCTGTCTCAGCTTTTGACATGCCTTCATCACTAAATTTAATTTGAAGTGAGAGTTGTATGACTCTTATTTTCACTTGAATACATAGAGAACATGATGGGGTGATTAACTGGCCTAATTTTAGTATTGTGTCAAGAGGGGGGGAAGGCCCAAATAGCGGGAGAGACATGCGGGAATAATCTATTGGAATAGTCAGAACACACACATTTATCAGTTAAGTTTGTTGTCTCGTGTGGACATATTTTGTGGTGCTCCAAAACAATTATGATAGTAATAGTAACACCAAAGATCACTGATCACAGATCATTGTAACAAATATAATAATAATTCAAAAATTTGAAATGTTGAGAGAATTATCAAAATGTGACACAGAGACAAGAAGTGAGCAAATACCATTAATACCATTGCAAAAATGGTGCTAGTAGACTTTCTCAACACAGAGTTGCTACAAACTTTCAATTTTTAGAAAACACAATATATACAAAATACAGTCGAGCAAAACACAGTAAAACAAGGTATGCCTATCACTTTTGGAAATGAGGGATAAAATAAATGTGAAGGATATCTAAAAAAAGTTTTTGAAAGACATCATAGCTCTACATATTTCAGATGACTTTTGCTGATTTTGTTGGATTCAACCAAAAATTCACTGAAGAAAGTCAACAAGGTGAGAATATTTTCTAATCTGAAACTTTCAGATAGAAAGAATTAGGTGGAGATTATCCTCTCACCTATAGTCATTTGCTTTTGATTTTTAGCTGACATTTTTTTTTTGTTGTTGTTGTTGTTCAAAAGAATGAAAGTGATCACACAATGAAAGTTTTAGGAATTTCTCTGAAAATTAGTGGAAGCTACTACAAATTCTATGTCTGTACAATTTACCTTAGTTGAAGGAGTTGTGTAATTGAGGTATGATGGTTTACAAATATGTAGAAGAGAAGCAATTGAATATCCAAAAATAGAACTTAAAAGGTCTACCCAGTTATTAAAGCACACAAGTGTATGCTGCAGCAGGTAAAGGCTAGGACGATCAAGGAGAAGTTAAAAAAGCATTTCCCTTGTTTATTTTATAAACAACAATTGATTTACTTAAAGAAAACTATAATGTCTATTATTTTTATGAGTAGGTAAAACTAGAAAAGGTTTACCAGAAGTTTAAAGGAGCATTGTTAAATGAAACAGGTCTGTTCAAGGACCTGGTAACAGGTTTGTATCTTAATATGGATCCATTGTGCTGTATCTGGGCACATTCTTATTGCTTAGACTTATAATAAAAAAAAAGGTAGACAGTTTGAATAGACAGATACAGTTTAGAGTATTGACTTTCCAGCTCAGTATGTCTTTGATAATGGGTAGGTTACTTAACCTGAGTCTCAGTTTTTTTATCTAATATATGAGACTAATAAAACTTGCCCTGTAGAGTTATTGCAAGGCTTCTGTGAGAATCTATCCAACGTGTCTAGCATGGTAGTTGCCTCATAATAAATCCAAATTAATGTTAAGTCTCTTCTTCTCAGCTTCTAAAAAGAAGGCTGTTTATGAACATTTGTACACTTGAGCCATTATGTCTAAATGTTTCCTTTATTATGTCTCCTCGTTTTCGGTGCCTGTCCTTGATGCTAGTAACATAATCTGGAGGGTAAAAATAAACCACTGGGAAGAGAATCCCAAAAGCAGACTTGTTAGAAATAAATGTACAGTGCATCTCAGGCTATGATATTCACGTCGGTTCTAAATGTATATATCAAATTTTTATTTATACTTTTTCTCACAAAATGTGTTTTGATATTGAAAGCATGTGATGGAAGTTTAAATATGAAAATATTTTTTATTCTTTTGCATTTTCATGCATTGAAAGTTTAAAGATGGAAATATTTTCCTTTTTTTTTTTTTGTATTTGCATAGAGGGTAGTAATGAGATTCCAATGGGTCATGCCCTTCTCTCAAAGAGAGACTGGGGATTGATGTCAGAACAGACCCTTGGTGGTTAAATTAGTCCTTCCAGGGCCAGAATTCTCCTTCTGTCTTGGCAAGTTTTCTAGGTCCAGACAAGATCCGCACTAAATCATGAGCTATAGTTTAGTTTCTATAATCTTGAAAGACATTACAGTTTATATTAGTTGAGATTTAAAAAACAAAAATATACTCCTTTTTCATTGTAAGGTATGCTCCTAGTCAAAAGCTACAATTTTTGATCTCAGGAAACAGTGAGTATGAGTTCTGCTTAATGAATATTGATGTCTTATTGATTGTTTAGGAAGTGATGAAATCAGGTTCCTGATTTATGAGGGTTCGAAATGAGCTCTTACCTCATCTTGGATCTGCTGTTTCAACTCTGTCTAATATAGTTAGTCTTAGATGTTCTCTTTTTTCTATTGTGAAAATTATCCCACCAGTCCATAAAACACCTCTTCCAGCTCTCAGTTTCGTGTACATTTATTTATACATGAAAGTAGAAGACATGGCTTCGGTTTATTCGACACAAGTTTTCCCAGCTGTTATTTATTTTATTCTATAACAATTTCCTAGAGTGGCCTTTTGTAGAATATTAAAGCAAAAGGGATGGAGGCTTTATCCACAGCCAGTTGAAATTATCTTATTGATATGCCCTTCTTTAGAAAGAAATTCAGTTCTGGTAGGTTGAACAAACATTGACTTTAACCTAAGATGTATTTGGGCACAGGACTAGACTCAAGGGGCATTCAGAGGAAGCCGATCCAACCCTTGTCTTTTATGAGGTTGCAGATTATTGTGAGAGAGAATAATATTTGGAAACAAGCTGTAAATCAAGACTGAAAGATGAATCCTGCTTATTCATTAAGCGCAGTCTGCAGCCTCTGTGTTTACCGATTTCCTGGAGAGGTCTTGGAATGAGTGGATGGCTCGCATCCCGCATCCCTGAAGATGTCTGATAGAAGCAGAGGCTGATTGAATTAATTGGGAGGCAACAAAAGAGGTCATCTTGTCTGGTCCCTGTCCCTTTGAAGGATGGCATAGTAGTTCTGCCAGACAGACTACAACCTGGTTTAATCAGCCACTGGCATTATACCCACGCCTGGGCTGTGACCCCTAAAATTGGGAAGAAAAGTGAAAGACCCAGTCAGTCACCCAGAGGACTGACCACATTGTACAGAGGTAATGCTTGTTTTCCTGTTTCATCACGGTGGTTCAGTAGAACACACTGATACCCTGAAACATTTTCATTTAAAAGGACATGAATCTTGTACTTAACGTATATCTGCTTTTCTCTTTTAAATGTAAGTTTCTGTTATAAAATGCTTTGCTTTTATATTTTTGGCATTTTAACAAAAAAAAAAAGAAAAAGTTCTTTGAACGTTGTTGGTTTCTTTTAAGTCAGCAGGAGAGAGATCCTTACCACAACTTGCACTTTCTTGTTATTCATTTTCCTCTACTTCATTTAATTAATTCTTCCAGATCTTTTCATTCTTCATGGGCAAACTCATTTAGTGATTCCCTCCAGTTTTACTTATCCTCAGTGGAACTTAATTACAAAGGGAGAGAAAAGGCAGCTTAAAAGAAGCAACAGATATAAAGAGAAGAGTCAGGGAATTAGGTGGGTGGGGTTCTGTTCCTGACTCTGCCTCTTCATGAGCCGTTGGCCATGGAAAAATCACCCGGTGTTCCTTTATCTCAGTTTCACCATTTGTAAAACAAGAATGTTGGACTAGGTCCATGAGTTTCAAACTTTTTTTGACTACACTCCAGGTTAATAATTTATTGTATATGGCAATCTAGTGCACATATATTTTGCAACTGAAAAAAGTTTTAAGAAACAATACTTCCTGTTCCTATATGTGCTGCACTAAAATTCAGTGTTTTTTTGTTTGTTTTTGTTTTTGTGATAAAGAGAGAGAGAGAGAGAGAGGTATATATAGGGACCTAGAGACAAGAAGGGAGAGAGATGAGAAGCATCAGTTCTTTATTGAGGATCCTTAGTTGTTCATTGATTGCTTTCACATATGTGCCTTGATCGGGGGAAGCTACAGCAGACTGAGTGACCCCTTGCTCAAGCCAGCGACCTTGGGCTCAAGCTAGTGAGCTCACACTCAGGCCAGATGAGCCTGTGGGCAAGCTGGCGACCTCGGGGTTTTGAACCTGGGTCCTCTCTGTCTCAGTCTGACACTGTATCCACTGCATCACTGCCTGGTCAGGCTAGTTCAATGTTTTTAATTAAAAAAACTTTCTGGTTGTGACCACTGATTTTAAGAACCACTAATAAGCTATGTTATAAAGTTTAAAAACAACAGATAGAATGATTTTTAAGGTTGTTTTAGCATGAGCATTCCTATTTTATTACTTATAAGTTCTAGATCTCCTAACGTGTTTTTATTGTAACATTGCTGCACTGTTGACAAAAATCTTAAAACAAAAAGAACAAGAAAGCAGGGGAGAAGGAAGGTAGAACAAGAGAGAGTGGAAGGGGGGAAAGTTTTATTTCCTGTGTGTGTTCTTTATGCAGACTGTCATTTTTACTGTTCAGCCATTTGTTCAAAAGAGAATACCTGACAGAATACTGTTAATAACTTGCAAATAGAATGACAGAAGTCAGTTGTTGAATGATAACAGTCTTGGAAATAATTCCTGTGCCATCTCTTTCCCCAGTTTCTGGGTTGTAATTCATGTCCTAGGGACTTTGTAATTAATAATAAAACTACAAACCCAGTGATAGAACCTTGACATGAACAGATAAATGCCACAAATCAGGCAGTATACATTCCCACAGACAGAATTTCCAGGAGGCTCAGGCTAGTGGCATTGCCCTGGCCTGTCTTAACAGAAACAAACACACTATATTGATCAACCATTCAGCAAATATGCAGTTATCTGGTGGGACAGTGTATTTCTGACCTAGACAGTGTTGCTCCTCACACAAAGTGGCAGGGTCTGTCCAGATAGGGAAGCCAGGACCCTGGAAGTCACTGTTGACAGCACCCTTTGTTTCAGTTCCATCAAATCCTGTTAGTTTTATCTCCTAACTTGTCTCAAATGCAGTTACATTTCTCCGTATTCATCATCACCTGAGCCAGCCGACCAGAGCTATCTTAACTCATTTAACAATGACAACAACTCTATGGGAAAATACTACTATTATTCCCATTTAACAGATAAGGAAACGCAGGCGTATGAATTTAAGGGACTTTATCAAAGTCTTCTAACTAATAAAAACTGGTGTTGAGCTATGAACCCAGATGGATTGGTTACAGAGTGGTCGTTCCTAATCACTGAACGTAAATTGCCTTTATCATATTTATTACTAGAGTATATGAATATGTATATGGCTTAGTCTTTATGTGTTATCGAGAGATAGGAATTTCAAAGGCACATGCATGGAGAAATTTAATCATAGTGCCAAGATTTTATTAAGGGGAATTACTAATCCCTTGGGGACAAAGAAGGCAGGCAGGCCCTAGCAGCAACTGGGCGGAGATTCCAGATGACCCTCCATATATTGACTATTCTCAGGCCTGAGGTGGTTCCTCCCTTTAACCAATCTAATTTCTGGACCTCCCAGGGTTTCATGCCCCCTATCCAATCTGATTCTTTCCCCAGATTTTCCTAGGCTAGATACCACCCCTGTCCTATATGTCCCCTGTCCCAATACAGTCTGAGCTTCTGTTGATCAGGCGTCCCTGATTTGACTTCCCCACACAGTGGGACACTACTGCTTAATGGCAGGGCTGGCAGCCTCTTTTGAGATTACTCTTGAGGCGGCTTTGAGAATTCTATTTATTGGTATCAAAACCAGTAGCCGCCAGAGGAAAGACACTACTGGTACACAGGTTAGTTGCACGAATCACACAGCAGTTTATTACTCACAGATCCTATGTTGTGCCTGGGCCACCTTATTGGGGCCCTGTTGGCTGTCCTTGGCCAGAGTGGAATGGAGACATCCACATTCAATGTTGGAGTCTGGATGACTGATTGCAGCTGAGGCCCCTCAGCTTTAGTACCCTTTTATGGCATACACCTTCTAACAGGTGTTAATCTATGGGATTATCACATCAAGCCACTTTTAGGGAGTTCTTCATAGGGAGCTCTTTTTTTTTTATCTATGTATAATTTCACACACACACTAACTGGGCCCTGTACATAGGGCATGGTCTTGCCTATTTTATCTCTGTACACTAGATTAGCTCTTACCCAGAGGGCATAACCTTATTCATTTGCCTTAATGGCTTTTAATATATATTATATCCTAACATATTTCTATATATCTTCTATATTTTTCTTTTTTAAAAAATTTTTTTAGTAATTTTAATTTATTGTGTTTATATGGATTCAAGTGTCCCACTGAATATAACTCCCTCACCCCCACCCCTGTGTCCCTTTTTATACCCCCTTTCCCTCTCCCCTAACTCCCTCCCCCCTTCCCTCTAGGACAGCAGTTCTCAGAGACTCGCTACTCTAGGATTTCCTGTCCTGTTATCTATAGCTCTGTGATATGTATATATAGTTTCACTAATCCCTTTACCTTCTCTGATCCTATCCTCTCATCCCCCTTCCCTCTGACTGCTGTTCCTCTAGTCCCTGTGACCCCACGTCTACCTCTATTCTGTTCCTCAGTTCACTTTGTTCCTTAGATTCCACATATATGTGAGATCATATTATATTTTTCTTTCTCTGCTTGGCTTATTTAACTTAGCATAATAATCTCCAGGTCCATCTATGGTGTCACAAAAGGTAAGATTTCCTTCTTTTTCACAGCTATGTAGTATTCCATCATGTATATGTAACACAGCTTTTTGATTCACTTGTCCACTGATGGACACGTGGTCTCTTTCCAGATCTTGGCTATTGTGAACAATACTGTCATAAATACGGGTGTGCATTTCTTCTTTTGAATCAGTTATTTGGTGTTCGTAGGGTATATTCCTAAAAGTGGGACAACTGGGTCAAAAGGCAGTTCCATTTTTATTTTTCTAAGGAAACCCCATACAGTTTTTCACAATGGCTGCACAAGTCTGCATTCCCACCAGCAGTGCAGGAGGGTTCCCTTTTCTCCACATCCTCGCCAGCACTTATTGTGTGTTGCTTTGTTAATGAGCGCCATTCTGACTGGTGTGAGGTGATATCTCATTGTGGTTTTAATTTGCATTTCTCTAATGATTAGTGACCTTGAACATTTTTTCATATGCCTATTAACCATTTGTATGTCCTCTTTGAATAATAAGTGTCTATTCAGTTCTTTTGCCCTTTTTTTAAATTGGATTGTTTACCTTGCTGGTGTTGATTTTTAGAAGTTCTTTATAAATTTTGGTTATTAACCCTTTATCAGATATATTGGCGAAAATGTTCTCCCATTTTGTGGGTTGTCTTTTTATTTTGTTAATGTTGTCTTTTGCTGTGCAAAAGCTTTTTAGTTTCATATAGTCCCATTTGTTCATCCTATTCTTTATTTCATTTGCCTGTGGAGATATATTAGCAAAAGTATTGCTACGAGAGATATCGGAGAGTTTACTGCCTATGTTTTCTTCCAAGATGTTTATGGTTTCACAACTTACATTTTAAGTCTATTGTCCATTTTGCATTTATTTTTGTGAATGGTGTAAGTCTAATTTCATTTTTTTGCATGTACCTGTCCAATTTTCCCAACACCATTTATTAAAAAGACTGTCTTTACTCCATTATATGCTCTTACCTTCTTTGTCAAATATCAATTGACCATAAAGATGTAGGTTTATTTCTGAGTTCTCTGTTCTGTTCTATTGATCTGTCTGTTTGTTCTTATACCAGTACCAAGCTGTTTTGAGTAAAATGGCCTTGTAATATAATTTGATATCAGGAAGTGTGATACCTCCCACTTTATTCTTTATTTTCAAGATTGCTGAGGCTATTTGTGTTCTTTTTGGGTTCCATATAAATTTTTGGAATATTTGTTTTATATCTTCGAAGTATGACATTGGTATTTTAATAGGAATTGCATTGAATTTATAGATTGCTTGGGTAATATACACATTTTAATGATGTTTATTTTTCCTATCCATGAACATGGTATATACTTCTACTTGTTTATATCTTCCTTGATTTCTTTTATCAATGTTTTATAATTTTCTGAGTACAAGTTTTTAATCTCCTTGGTTAAATTGACTCCTAGGTTTTTTTTTGTTATTGCAATAATGAAGGGGATTGTTTCCTTAATTTCTCTTTCTGATAGTTTATTGTTGGTGTATAAAAATGCCAGTGATTTCTGATTATTAATTTTATATCCTGCTATCTTGCCGAATTCATTTATCAAGACTAGCAGTTTTTTGACTGAGACTTTAGGGTTTTCTATGTATAGTTTCATGTCATCAGCAAATAATGATAGTTTTACTTTTTCCTTTCCAATTTGGATGGCTTTTATTTCTTTTTCTTGTCTGATTGCTGTGGCTAGGACTTCCAGCACTGTATTGAATAAGAGTGGGGTAAGGGGACACCCTTTCCTTGTTCCTGATCTTAAGGGGATTGCATTTAATTTTTGCCCATTGAGTATAATGTTGGCTGTGGGCCTGTCATAGATGGCCTTTATCATGTTGAGGTATGTTTTCTGTATTTCCACTTTGGTGAGAGTTTTGATGATAAATGGGTGCTGGATTTTATCAAATGCTTTTTCTGCATGTATTGCTATTATCATGTGATTTTTATTCTTCCTTTTGTTTATGTGATGAATCACATTGATTGACTTGCAAATATTGCACCAGTCTTGCCTCCCAGAATAAATCTCACTTGATCATGATGTATGATTTTTCTTTCATGTATTGCTGGATCTGTTTAGCTAATATTTTGTTGAGAATTTTAGCATCTTAAGTTCATCAAGGATATTGGCCTATAGCTTTCTTTCTTTGTAGTGTCTTTATCTCATTTTGGAATGATGATTATGCTTGCCTTATAAAAGTTGCTTGGAAGTCTTCCCTCCTCTTGAATTTTTTGAAATAGCTTGAGAAGGATAGATGTTAGTTTTTCTTTGAATATTTGGTAAAATTCACCTGTGAAGCCATCTCGTCCAGGACTCTTGTTTTCTGGGAGTTTTTTGATAACTATTTCAATCTCATTTGTTGTAATCAGTCTGTTTAGGTTTTCTGATTCTTCCAGATTGAGGTTTGGAAGATTGTATGTTTCTAGGAATTTATCCATTTTGCCTAGGTTGTCCAGTTTTTTGGCATACAGCTCTTCATAGTATTTTCTCATAATACTTTGTTTTCTGTGGTGTCAATTGTTACTTCTCCACTTTCATTTCTAATTTTATTTAATTGAGTCCTCTCTATTTTTTTTGTTGATGAGTCTGATTAAAGGTTCATTAATCTTGTTTACCTTTTCAAAAACCAACTCTTCATTTCATTGATCTTCTGTATTTTTTTTTTACCCTCTATGACATTTATTTTAACTCTGATCTTTATTATTTCCTTTGTTCTACTTCCTATGAGCTTTATTTCTTGTTCTTTTTCTAGTTCTTTTAAATGCAGGGTTAAGTTGTTTATTTAAGCTTTTTCTTGCTTCTTAAGGTATGCCTGTAATGCTATGAACTTCCTTCTCTAGACTGCTTTTGCTGTGTCCCATAAATTATGAGTTGTTGTATATTCATTGTCATTTTTTATTTCTTCCTTGATCTCGTTGTTAACCCATCCGTTATTTAAGAACATGCTATTTAGCCTCCAAGTGTTTGAATGTTTTTCAGTTTTTCTGTTGTAGTTGATTTCTAGTTTCATGCCATTGTGATCAGAGAAGATGCTTGATATGATTTCAGTCTTCTTAAATTTATTGAGACTTGTTTTGTTTCTTAACATGTGGTCTATCCTAGAGAATATACCAGGAACACTTGAAAAGAATGTATATTCCACTGCTTTGGGATGAAAAGTTCTGAAGATATCTGTTAAATCCAGTTGATCTAGTGTGTCATTTAAGACTGCTGTTTCTTTGTTAATTTTCTGTCTGGACGTTCTATCCATTGATGTTAATGGGGTATTAAAATCCCCTACTATTATAGTATTGCTGTTGATCTCACCCTTTATGTCCATCAAAATCTACTTTATACATTTAGGTGCTCCTATATTAGGTACATAGATATTTACAATGATTATATTCTCCTGTTGGATTACTCCCTTTATCATTATGTAGTGATCTTCTTTATACTTTGTTTTAAAGTCTATTTTGTCAGATAATAGTATTGCTACCCCAGCTTTTTTTTTTCACTTACATTTGCATGAAATACTTTTTTCCAACTGTTCACTTTTAGTCTATATGTATCTTTTGTTCTGAGGTGGATCTCTTGTAGACAGCATATATATGGGTCTTGTTTTCTTATCCATAAAGCTACCCTATGTCTTTTGATTGAAGCATTTAATCCATTTACATTTAAGGTTATTATTGCTATGTAGTTGTTTATTTCCATTTTATTCTTTAAATGTACAATTCTCTTTTTCTCAATTTTTTTTCCTTTGCTCTTTTTACAGCATGCCCCTTAACATTTCTTATAGTACTGGTTTGGTTGTAATGAATTCCTTGAGTTTTTTATGTCTGGGAAGCTTTTTAGTTCTCATTTCATTTTAAACAATAGTCTTGCTGGATAAAGAAGACTTGGTTGTAGGTTCTTGTTCTGTTTAGAAGTCTGATGTCATCCTTATGGGGGCTCCTTTGTAGATGATAGCCTTTTTTTTTTCTCTCGCAGCTTTTAATATTTTCTCTTTATCACTTAGCTTTGGTATTTTAATTATGATGTGTCTTGGTGTAGGTTTCTTTGGGTTTCTTTTTAGTAGAGTTCTCTGTGCTTCTTGAATTTGTGAGAGTTTCTCCTGCATTAATTTAGGGAAGTTTTCAGCTATGATATGATTGAACAAAGCCTCTATCCCTGCTTCTTTTTCTTCTTCAGGAACCCCTATGATGCGGATGTTATTTCTCTTTATGTTGTCACAGAGCTCTCTAAGAGTTTCCTCAGACTTTTTGAGTCTCTTTTCTTTTTTTTCCTCTGCTTTCATGCCTTCATTCCAGTTGTCCTCTAACTTGCTGATTTGATCCTCAGCTGTATCCATCCTGTTTTTAATTCCTTCCATTGTGGTCTTCATTTCTGATATTGTATTTGTCATCTCCGACTGATTCTTTTTTAATATTTCAATATCCTTTTTTATACTTGCTATTTCTTTATTTAGATGTTCATGATGACCATCCATTGTTGTTCTAAGATCCCTAAGCATCCTTACAATCATTATTTTAAACTCCGCATCCGGAAGTTTGATTATTTCCATATCACTCAGTTCATCTCCTGAGGGTTTCTCTTGTGGTTTCATTTGGATTGCACTTCTTTGTCTTCTCATTGTGTTTGGGTGTTTGGGTGTTTTCTTTGTAGAGCTGTTTGAATCTAGGCTTGGTGTTGTCTGCCTCCAGTTTTTACTTGTGTTATTTCTAGGTCTTCTTGGGTTGGCATTAGCTATTATTTGTAATCCACTTTAGGATTTGGGCCACTTTGAAGTCTTGATTTGTTTGTTTCCTTAACAGGTGATTGTCTTGTTTGTTGATCTCAGCAGGGGGCTTATTTGAAACTGTATCCAGGAATGTGTGTTGGGGGTGACCTGAGGCTCTGAAGTCCTCTTCTGCCAGTTAATCTCTCTGGGGGTGGGTTGCTTTCTCAGCTTCAGTAGGAGGAGGTGTATCTCAGATCTCCATGGAGACCTGAGTTACTGCCCCTCCTCCCCACTTCTTGTTTTCAGCTGTGTCTTGTTGCGCTGATTGGAGCTGGAGAGATGTCTGTATCTCTGTGACCTAGAAGTACTTTTGTATTTTGCTTTGTGGAAGGATCAGCCCCTCCCCCAGTTATGGCCACCTCCAGCACTGAATGAGTCAGCTTTTCATGTCATCACCTATATTCCTCTCCCCATCACCGTCTGTCTCTCTCTCTCTCTTTTCTTTTTGGAAGACAAGCGGACCCTTTCAACACACCTCGTTTCCTGGTTGCCAGGCAAGTGGCCCAGTCTTTTTTTTTCTCAGTCCTCAGTAGGGTGAGGCCTAAGAAGTCTGGTGCGTGTGGCCTCTGAGACCCAGAGGTGTGGTCTGCCCGCCCACAGTTTCAACTGAGTCTCCTGTGAGGTGGAAGCACCAGTCTTATACTTGGGAGAGTGTGGGGGAGAGCTCTAGTCTCAACACCAGAAAACTGAGTCAATGATGGGCCCCTGCTTTCTGGCCTCTCTGAATGACCCATTGCCATGATGGCTAGGAGAGACTCCTGAGAGCAGAGCAGTTGCTTTTTCCAGGTTGATGCCACTCAGAGGGGATAGCTCTACCCAAGAAAGATGGCGACTGCAGTACTATAGAATGACTCAGCATAGGGGTTCCTGTGGCCGTCCCCCACAGTTTCTTTCCCTGGGCCTCCAACTTTACACTCTCCTCCCACAACTCCAATTCTCTCAGCTCTCCTCCACCAGAGCCCTGGGTAAGTGGCTGTGAATGAGGTTTTCTTCATGGGCCCTTTAAAACAGAGTCTACTTCCAAGAGCTGTGTCTCTTTCTCACAAACAGGAACCTGGCCCTTTTCATAACTAAATGAGGTCTGGGTGTCTCTTCTGGGCTCTGGGGCTCTAGGCTGGAGCTCTGAGCCTGGGGCTGAGGACCCACACCTCTCAGGGCAACTCACCTCTCTGTGAGAGTACCTCCAGGCCACCACTCACTCCTGGGAACTGGGCAGCTCTTTCCACATCTTCACCCTTCCTACCAGTCAGTATAGCTACTTTGGTGGTCCCTGGTTATAGAATCCTCTTAGTTTAGTCCAAAGTTGGTTTTTCAAGATGATTGTTTTTAAATTAACTTGTAATGCAATTTGGTCCTGGGAAGTGGCAGTTGGAATGTCTGCCTATTACATCGCCATCTTTCTTCCCCTTGAATAGATCTGACTTTTTCTTCTATATTTTCTTATATTTCTATATATTTATTTGCTATAACATTATATTACTGTAAAATCCCCATTTTGACTCTTACTGCAGATGTCTCAAAAATGGAAGTTTCTCCCCCTGCACTATTGGTTTTTGGTTTTTTTGGGGGGGGGTTTTGTTTGTTTGTTTGTTTGTTTTTACAGAGACAGAGAGAGTCAGAGAGAGGGATAGATAGGGACAGACAGACAGGAACAGAGAGAGATGAGAAGCATCAATCATCAGTTTTTCATTGCGACACCTTAGTTGTTCATTGATTGCTTTCTCATATGTGCCTTGACTGTGGGGCTACAGCAGAATGAGTAACCTCTTGCTCAAGCCAGTGACCTTGGGTCCAAGCTGGTGAGCTTTGCTCAAACCAGATGAGCCCACGCTCAAGCTGGTGACCTCGGGGTCTTGAACCTGGGTCTGCCGCATCCCAGTCCGACGCTCCATCCACTGCGCCACTGCCTGGCCAGGCCCCCTGCTCTATCTTGATACACATTGTGCACATTCAAAAGTTTTGCCCTTCTGGAGCTACTGCATATGTGCCCAAATGAATAATTTCCCCTTTGCTTCCCCCAGCCCCTCCTCACAATTTCCACAGGGATGGCCATACCTTGGGGAGACTCATCTCAACCATTTTTGGGATTATTCCCCCCATGGTTGAGGATACAGTGGTCTTCTGGAATGTGTAAATCAGGGGCCTCAAACTCGCGACCTGTGGGCCGCACAAAATTGGTGGGCAGGCCACGAGTTTGAGACCCCTGGTGTAAATACACCTGTGAACGCTATAGTCTCCTAGCAAATGTAACTCAATGGAATGCTGCAACTTCCTACCAAAGCAGGACCAAAAGTATTATTAAACCTTACTCTTTCACTTCTTCTAACTCAGTCTTCTCCCTTTCTTTATTAATAACTAGCTAACTACCTAGACTATCAGTGTCAGAGAAGAATTAAATGCAAAAATCTGGAAACATTAGATGGACTACACCTGAAACTTGATGCTTTCCTACAATATAGAGGAATTCTCACTAAAGGTCGGGTGAATACAGCACATTTGAAAAAGTGTACACAGAATCATCTTAATTTTTAAAAATAAAGAGAGGGAGAAATATTATAAAGCTATAGACCGGGATGCAAATGGTAGTTAACATGGTGAGCTAATAAATAATCTTTATTTTCTTTTTATACCTACCCCCTACATTTCTAAGACTGTATGGCAATTTTGTAATTAGAAAACAATTAAATTTTGTAATTAGAAAACAATTAAATTTAAAGGCAAGTCCTAAGCCCTGTCATAGCAATTACAATAAATATACAATATTTTGGGGTGGGGGTGTTAGAAATCTTAGCTGACAAAGAGGGAATTATTAAAGGAAAAATTGGAATTATTTTATTGAGGAACTTTAATCTGCTTGAAAGAGTGAAACTCTATGACTAACTATTGAGCTTTCTGCTTATCAACAGTTTTATGCACAATTTTTAATCAAAATTTGTCCCTAACATGCATGAACTAGGATAATTATGTGGAAAAATATGATGGTTTGAATTTAATCAAAAGCGGGGGTTTGTTTGCTTAGGGACATAGGGATATTTCCATGATATAACCTCTTCTCCTGAATGTTTTTTGAAGTCGTGATTTTGCCAAAGATACATTCTTAAACTTCTGTGCCTCTCAGTTTAGGATTTTCAGTGTTTTTAAAACCCTAGGGCATTGCATGGAAAATTTAACACCTGAAGGAGACACCTGGCACCTGCTGGAAGCATTTTCCATTTCCTGCCAGGCACAAAGCAGAGAAGTTACAGTGGGCAGATGTAGCACTCCTTGGTGGTTGATTTACAAATGTCTTCCGATGTGGCCTCAGGCTGCTAGAGCCTTCCGTTCTTGAGAGGACATTTACATTATCAAAGAACATAGAGAGCTGGTGATTTTCAGCAGAGGATCCTTATCTTCTCATTTTCTCTGCCCTTTGTAAATAGATAAGGCTGAGGCTCAAATTAGTCCATAGTCCAATGCAGGGGTGTATACATGCCCTTGACAAAGCCTCCTGTAGAATCTGCAAAGCAGAACCTTAGGTATGGAGTTCTCTTTTGAACTTCATTTATTTATCTAGAGAAATCTTACAGGGTTATAGATATACACACATATACACTCTCACCTTTCAAAGCTCAAATAATCTATTAATAGTGATAAATATAAATTTATGAGCCTCGTTAGCTTTGGCTTTCATCACAAATATCCGATTAACATTATTAGTCAGTGTTTCTGTAAAAAATATATTTTATACTATTTACTGTTTAGGAGACAAGCCAATTTTGTGTCCAGTGGCTGAAAGTTAAACAGGAGTTTGAAGAAGTGAAAATGAAACCTGAATTGTAAGAATTAAAGAAAATTTCACACTAGGGAGAGAGATAGTAGAATCCATGGCCGGGGTTTTGAGTCAGACCCGACTTTACCCTTTGCTGCCATTATATGTGATCTCAAGTAAATTGTTCAAGTCTTGGAGCCTTAGTAGCTTCATATGTTAAAATAAAAAAAAGGGACGGATAATAAATTAGGAGTAAAGAAATGCTATTTGTGAAGTGCCCTCCCCATTTTAATTATTTGTATTCTCTTACGCTTCTCTGATCTTGCTTTCTAGATATTTTTTTTCTTTAACCATTGGTTCAAAATATAAAGAGAACTGAAAACTTTCCTCCTTGGTGACCGTAAGGCCAGTGGCCATCGTGTGACCGTGCAGGTTCACACTGGATTCGGGCAGACGGTAAAGGAACTGTGTAGCCAGAGGATAGTGGGCCATTCTGTTTTATTAGAGTCTCAAACGGAGGAGGAGCAGACAAGCAGGGAAGACTGCTTCCCTTTCTCTCTCTGGACTCTCCTGGACTCATAGACCCCCACCCGCCTCAGCACTCCCCAGCCAGACAGGCTGGGCCAAAATCTCAGGGCTCCCAAGCCCCTCAGCATCCTCCCCCCAACCCCAGACTTCCCAACCAAAAACAGGCTGGGGGAAAAACCCCTACTCCAGAAAACAATAGCTAGCAACGGCCCCTCCCAAGCAGAAGACAATCCGCAATTGGCAATCTGCCGCCCTGAGGGCAAGCACCTGCTGCCTTCCACAGACTAGACACACTGCACTGCCCTGCATCAATGCAAAATACAAGTGAGCAAACCTGAACACACTTGTTTCACACTTGAAACACATTGGTTTGCCCAACAGTGAGGAATCAGATCCGATATATAGTTCACGTCTAATAATAATAAAAACATGGCCGTGCAGTCAACCAGACTGAGAGTGTAGGAAGAAAAACCTGACTTTTTTTTTTAAGTGCAAATTTTCCAGGTCAACAGCAGCTCAGTAACTGATGTTCTACACTGTGTTGGAGGATTGAGCTTAGTTGTCTGTGTTTAGTTACATCCCTATATAATTTTCAAGTGATGTGATCTTAGAGAGTGTAAAGAGGAAACAGCGTTAAAAGAGCATGCTTTAGAATCCAGAATTTCACACTGAAGGAACCTTAATTGATCATCTTGCTTAATCCTCTCATTCATTTTGAAAAGTAAGCAGATGAAAAAAAAAAATGACGAATTAACCAAGAACACAAAATCAGTTGTTCATGGCGTGAGAACTAGAACCCAGATTTTTGACTTCTCAGACTTACAGCAGCACTGCATAGAGTGGTTTAAACTCTTGCAACAATACAAATAAATAATTAACCATTTTACTATTAAGTGATTACTCTTAAGTATTTGGATCTTTTATTCTTTAAATAATTCAACAAACTTAAATAAAGTCTATGCTGTGGTAGAGGATGTAATAAATGCTACAGAATATGAAAGATCAATCATTTTAACAGGTGCTGATGCATTTGGGGAGCTGTCATAAACAGAACCTTCTTACTCACCTGCTTTTCCAGATTTTGTTAATGGTGCCAGAATCCTACTACCTGGTCTCAAGAGTCCTTACTCTCATATTTATTGATTGCCTCCGACCCTTACTCTCAGTTTTAATCAGGTGTCCAAATACTGTCATTTTGACATTTGAAACATATTTCCTCTCATTTTTCTTTTCCATTGTGTCAGCCTGTTTTTCTGCCCTTTTCATACCCTGCCTCCATCAATTTCTATCTCCACATTCAACCTATGTTTGAATTCAGTTTATTCTCCCAAAATAATTTTAAATACCAGTCTTGGTTCTCTGTTTCCAACTGAACAATATTCAGTCTTTAAGTAAACCCAGCAATCATGATGCTCTTTGATCTGGTCTGGGCTGCTAAACTGAAAATAAATCATTAAATATCACTGCTCCAGCCTAACTTGAGTTGCCATGTTACCTGAAGCATGGAGCCCAAAGAGACATTTGGGATGGAGGGAAGAAAGTTAGAGTGAACATCTAAGTGAGATCCTGTGGTTTGGAGATCTCGTGTTGTGTTCAAGGACCTTCAAGTGGAGCAGATGGAGGTGGGGTGGGACCAGCAGATCCAGCTAGAGCAATGGGCACCCCATCCCGAAGGTCCCTTTGGACAACTTTCCCAATTGAAGGCTGAGGCTTAGTGAGGTTTATTCAGGATAGTATCCAAGACATTATGAGTTGTACAGCTGGGGGCCTGATCAGTCCTCACTGGTCAGCCCTCTTTGTCCTCTGGCCAGCTGCCTCCATTAGTCAGTTTGTCTTTCTCCCTCAGCACAGGTCCTGTATATTCATCCCTGTGCATTTTGGGAGGCGTACACATGTCACTTGGGTATCCTAGTGCTTAGGAAATAATCTTGTATAATTAAACATGCTTATGTTTCTTTCCCATCCTCCCCCTATTGTATTTTTTGAAGCCAAATCAGTTTAAATTCAGTAAAAGATGTCTTATGTTTGCTAACTTGAAGTGATTACTTTGAGTGTGCAGTGCAGTTCTTGGCATGTTTCTCACTGATAACGAAGTCGCCCACTATGCTATCAGTTCATATATGTGAGGTATTGGGAAATATTTGGTTGCATATGCATAAATGTATTTATTCATGGCAGCTCACAGCTTTTCTTCTTTCCTCTTATCATTTTCTATATTACAACTGCAAGAAAGTGATTTAATTATTTAAAACAGCAGCTGCATACTTAAGAAGAAATCAAAAAGGAACTAAATAAAGAAATACTTTCTAGCTTGACCAGGAAGTGAGGCAGTGGCTAGAGCATCGGCCTGGGACACACAAGACCCAGGTTCAAAACCCCGAAGTTGCTGGCTTGAGCATGGACTCATCCAGCTTAAGCACGGGGTCGCTGGCTTGAGCATGGGATCATATACATGACCCCATGGTTGCTGCTTGAGCCCAAGGTTGCTGGTTTGAGGAAAGTATCCCTGGCTTGGCTAAAGTCTCCCAGTCAAGGCACATATGAGAAAGCAATCAATGAAAAACTAAGGTGCTTCTCATATCCCTCCCTTCCTGCCTGTCTGTCCCTGTCTGTCCCCCCGCCTCTTTCTCCTCAACCCCCCAAAAGAAATACTTATTAATATATAAATTTAAAGCATGGAATTATTACTACTACATGCTAAAACTGTAGCAAAAATTAAAAAAAAAATCTACCAATTGGATGTTGGCTTTCCCAGGAATAAAAGAACTGATATGACTTTCATTTTCTTTTCCCATTGATTTGACTAGCTGTTTATTACTTCATTAACAATAGAAGCTTTATATGAATAATTTTAGGAAAAGGAAATAGCCCCCAACATCTCAATTTACAAAACTAAGCTTTATCTTGAAAAATGAAAAATTCTTAGAAAGCAAAGGTCAACTACTATGTGTCAGTCAAAGAATTTAAAATTGATGTCAGGCTTATTTTAGGAACTCACATTGTTATGTATACTACACTTTGCAAACTTGAGCAGATTTGCCTTTTTAGTAAAAGGAACCAAAACCAAGAAGATAGACTTAATGTGTGAAAGACATTAACTGAGGTACATATGTCATTGCTTGGACCAATAAGAGTTTACTGTGTATCCAGGAACATGAGTTACTGTTAGAAGTTTTAGATTTCATTAATGAAAACATAAAACAATCTTGCAATAAAATTTATGAGGCTGACTTCATCTACTACCACACAAACACTTTGCTACAAGTTGTTAATTTTAAGCTATACACTAAAAGCACATTGCAACTTTACAATCAGTGTTTTAAATGGAGGACTGACATACAGCCTTTGACAATATTGAGCACTTTAGAGCAATACATTAACGCTAACTTTAGAAACTATAGCATAATGAAATTTTACAGCCAATTAAGTTGATGAGTCACTGTCAGCTTCCTAAGTTCCTCTTTTAGATGAAAGAGACATACGGATATAGAAAGTGAGGACCAAACCAGTTCCTGTAAAATCTCAAGTATCATCATGAGATTGAAGTGATAAGCAACAGAATAATATATTGTCTAAACAACCTGAAAAGAAATCAAATAATTTCTTTTTAAATTTAGAAATGATAAATAATAGTATTTAGTCTTTTAATTTGTCAGTATGTGCTTACACTGATTTAGAAAAAAGACTTGTAATGTCCGTTGACACGTGACAATGGTCATTTGACAGCCTTCTGACCTTTACTTTAAAAGAAAAAAATGTGCAAATTTGGATATATTCAATCTTCACTGAAACTAATTGAAGTTTATAAAGGAAATAAAAGTTTGACTAGTGAAAATTTATGTAGTTCCCTTTGGTAAGATGGTATGATATTTGAGAATTAATATAAATCCATATCTGTTATATATGAAGTTGATTTTTGTTTTTTAGGACAATCCAAGGAAGAGTATGTCTATTCAGTTGGGGCATCACTATTCAGATTTATAAAAAATTTGTTGTACATAACTTCATCCCAATTATTGAATGCTCAGAAATACCTTTACAGATTGATAGGGAAGGTATAGTAGCATTACAATAAAATCATAATGTATTAAATCTATACCATTTTGGGATAGAGTAAGCTTACAAACATAACATATTTATATATGTATAACTCTTACATATATTCTATGAGTTGTGGTAAATTTCCAAATTACTTAGTGTTCTCATGGTCATTACTTTCTTAGAATCAATTTGGCTTGAACATCGTTTGCCCATTGTATGCCTGCTGACCACACTCCACAGTATAGTAATGGAGACATGGACATCCTCTCTTTTCCTTTCAAGTCCATAAAAGAAAATGAAATTAGATGAGCAAACAATAATGTTCACAAAAGAGATGCACCTGCACATGCATGGGTATGCACGTGTGTGTGTCTGCAGCAGGGAGGATTGCAGAGTAGCAATTCAAACAACATAGCCTGGAATGCTAGTGCTACAAACTGAATGTTCCTGTTCTCTCATATTCACATGCTGAAAGCCTGTCCTCCAATGTGATGGTTAATATCAGGACATAGGGCGTTGGGGAAGTAATGAGGATTAGATCTATTCCTGAGGGTGGGGCTCTCCCAGGAATGGGATTAGTGCCTTTATAGGAGTCATAAAGAGCTCACTTTCTCTCTGCTTTCTTCCATGTAAAGATACAACAAGAAAATGGCCAGAGGAGAGCCTTCACTAGAATCCAACCTTGCTGAATCTGGAGTCTGGACTTGCAGTCTTAAGAACTTCCAGTCAGGAATTAAGGAATAAATTCCTGTTGTTTATAAGCCACCTAGTCTAAGGTCCTTTGTTATAGCAGCCCAAACTGACTAAGATGGATAGATTTCTGGTTTGGAAAGTACAGATTTGTCATGGCAGATTCTGATTCAGTAAGTCTAGAGTAGAGTGACGAATCTATTTGAGAAGGGAGCCGAGAATGGGAATGGCCCTGGGATGCATAGTCTTCATTTTCGGTTATCAACTTCAGTGATGCAAAGAGATGGATCACAAGGATCTCTACTTAGACCTAGGGACCTATCTTAAAAGTGGTTATTTGAGTCTTTCCTCCCTAAATTCTCTTGTCATTTGCCTCTTTGTTCCTGAGCAACATGCTGATCTGCTCAGGACTGTCCAGGTTTTGGTCCTATATCCTGAGAAACTCTCAGTCCTGGACTAACCAGAGGGACTGGTTACCAGATAAGATGTTTAAAGAAATAACTGAATTATTCTGGATTCTATGACCATTCTTCAGTATTTATTTATGAATTGCCTATTTTGTGGTTAAAACTGTGGGCAACAAATTTTAGGGTGAAGCTGAAAGGACTGTTTTAGTACCCTAAAAGAAACAGTACTGTCTTAGGACCCAAGACACAAAGTGCCACAAAGAGATAGGGAGAGAGGACAGTGTGCCTATAAAGCCAGTAGCCATAGCCACCATCACAGCCGCCTGGCCCATGCAGGCTTGCATTTGATTCGGACAGTTGGTAATGAAACAATGGAGCCAAGAACTGGTGGGCCATTAGCTTTAATCCTAGCTTGTACCCGGCGGGCAAGTAAAAACACACACTGGGCTCCAAAACCCACTCATTCAGTGCTCACAAAGCTACGGACTTATCCGAGTTTCCTAGAATCAAAGGTTTCTAGCTCACCAGCCTTATTCACCTCTGTTCCCCATCTCCTTCTTTTTTCCTCAGCACTCCACCATCTTGGCTGCTTCTCCTGGCCTCCTCCACATGGCCTTTCTCTGCTCTCCTCTCCTCCACGTGACCTTCTCTGCTCTCTCCTTGAATACTAATCTCAGGAACTGAGAGAGAGAGAGAGAGAGAGAGAGAGAGAGAGAGAGAGAGCAAGCTCCTGGTCTGCCCCACTTTATAGTGTACATTTAAAACCTTTAATCCAATATACAAACAAGGAAGTTTCTGATACAAAGTCACTTATCTGAGACATAATGGGATTCCTCATGAGAGTGCACCACCCCACATCAAAAAAGGTGAGAAAGGCTTAGTCTTAAAATTAAGCCTTTAGTTAGTCTATAACGTCCCTGCTTGCTTACAGCCTGACCTTCACACCCAATGCAAACTATAAGCAAGCAAACATATATATCATATTTACAAACTTATTCGACCAACACTGAACGATGGGCTTCTATGTGGGCAGTGCCATCTTTAACAAAGTGAGCATAATATATTTTATCTGCCCAACAGTGCCCCTGTGTGCTTGGATCTTAGCTTAGATCATAAACCTAAGGCAGGTTGAAGGAGACAGTATGCCCTTTGGCACTTTAAAGATGTTCTTTGTTAGATCTGCCCTCTCTATTTGTGCCCCCAAGCCTGAAAAGCCCTCAGCAGGAGGTTTTAGGGAAATCATAATGTAATTTTCTATAATGATGGCCTGGTTTTAGAGCTATTGAGTTTGGCATGGAAGCTAACTACGTAAAGATATGGTAGGCAACTGGAAATGCGGGCTGGAAGTTAGGTGACAGGAAAGTCCTAGAAAACTAATTTTTCAGAAATCTAGATTCCAAAATGAATTGATTTAGACCCTATAACTAACTTTTAAGAATCTTATTTATATTTCTAGACTGTTGAAATAATGATAGGTAAAAGGTGTTAAGAATGACTGGAGTTTGAGGTTGGAGAAAGAAAAAAGAGGACTCAATTTTGGGGAATGGAATATTGAGCCATTAAAGTAATTCACAAAGGCATGTGGACATGGGGGGAACAGAATTCATCATTATGACAATCTGTAGAGAATAGAGCACCACCCAACAGCATTTGTAGAATCAGAGTGTGACAAGTGATAGATACCAGAGAAAAATGTTCAATGATTGCATGAATAAAAATGGATGAAGTTGACCACTACATTTGTCTGGAAGAATGCTACTGATTTTAGCAGAGTGTAAAAAAACAATAACAGGTATACAACATCCCTTTTAATTTAGCTCTCTGAATTTAGAGGATATATGTGTTAGTGAAAAGAAAAGAAAAAAGAAGTATTTGTTGAATTTAAAGATTGTTTATCAAAGGTTACTAACTGGCATCCACAGAAAGGTTTAAAGGACTTGCTTTTGGTCTCTTCAAGGGTTACAGGATATGTAAGGTTGAGGGGAATGTAGGAGTATAGGAGATGCTTTGGGACATTTAGTAAGGCCTGTGTGTGTGTGTGTGTGTGTGTGTGTGTGTGTGTGTGTGTGTACTGACTTGAGAGAGAACGAAAGAGAGAGAAACATTGATTGGTCATTCCAGTTATTTATGCATTCAATGTTTGTTTCTTGTCTGTGCCTTGACTGGGGAGCAACCTGCAACCTTGGTATATGGGAATGACGATCTAACCAACTGATGTCCCAGGTCAGGGCCAGTGTTCTTTCTGTAACTTTTTTCTTATATGCCTAACTTTCTTGTCATCTACATTTTGGGGATTGAGAGGATATCAGGCTTCGAGTTGAGACCTGGAAATGGTTCCCATGCCTGCTTCATGTGTTCTGAGTGAATCTCCATGAGTCTCATTGTCCTCGTCTTCAAAAAGAGAATGTTGGATTATAACTCAGAGTATATAATCTAATTTTAACATCAAATATATCTTCCATTTTTAATTCCATTCTCCTATTACATATTAAATGATAATCCTCAACAGCAATTCTCAGCCCTACTTATGTCTAAACACAGGAGCAATTATTCTGAATGTTATCAATTTTGTGAGCAGTACATCTTTTTAATAGAAAGTTAAAAAGACAATATAATGAGATCTAATGTATAGCATAGTGGCAATAGTTAATATAGTAATGTATTCTAGAAATTTACAAAGAGATTAGATCCTCAAAGTTCTTGCCATAAGAAAAAAAAAGGCAACTATGTGAGATGATAAGTGTGTTAATTAACCTTATTGTGGTAATCATTTCACATTGTATACCTATATCAAATTATTGTGGTATACCTTAAACTTGCACAATATTTTATGTCAATTATGTGTCAATAAAGCTGGAAAACATTAAAAGTAGAATAAAATTGAAATATGAGTTCAAGAAGAAAAAGTAATTGAATAATTCTTTTAAAGGTAAATATGAAATATTGTAATATCTACCAAAAGGGGTCCCAAATAAAACACATTTAAAACAAGAATAGACCTGGTTGGGGGCAAAAGGCCTGACTTTGGGTCACTAATTATATGATGCTCTGGAGCTGAAGTAGATGCAAAGAACAAGTCACGACCAAAATGATGCATAATTCCCAGAATGAGCTGTAGCATATGACTCAGTAAGGTGGACATAAAGATAATGAAACTATATGCCTTTTATTTATATCTTTAGGTTGCTAATGAAATAGTTTCTGTTCTTTCCAAATAAAGGGTTTAACACCTAGTTTAAAAACCTTACTTAATATAATTGGGAGTAAATTCAAACAGCTTCGTCTCATTGAATGTGCCGCCTGGAATGGTGGAAATGTTGGCCCTCCTGCCGTCGTCTTTCAGTGAAATCTAACCATGCCTGTTGATGGTTTTCCTTGTCATTCTGCAGGGCTGGAGCGGATCGCGCGGGATTCATCTTACGAACAGGAAGGAAAGGTGCAATTTGTAATTGACGCGGTATATTCTATGGCGTATGCCCTGCACAACATGCACAAAGATCTGTGCCCTGGATACATTGGCCTCTGCCCACGAATGAGTACCATTGATGGGAAAGAGCTACTTGGTTATATTCGGGCTGTTAATTTTAATGGTAAGTTATAACTTACTTTCTGTCTCTAAATGCTTCAGAAGAGGCAAGGTGTGTTCCCCCCCCAACACACACACACTTTTTATAGAACATACTCAAGCATAGTGGGAAGCAAAAGATTCGAAGAAGTTCCCTCTTTTAATCAAGTGTTAGTTTTCCTACCTGCTTTTAAATCCCAGATGTATTTTGTTCTGCGCTACCAGTAATCTGCTCCTGAAGGAAGCACACATTAAAAATAAGCCTCTATCAATCAAAATATTCTACTTAAATATCTCTATTTCTGAAATAACTTAGGAGGTTCATTTGGAACCATGGACAACAGACTAGATTTTTGGGAAAATGTTGTTTGTGTTATTAGCGAAGGAATTGTGGACATTTTGTTTTGACACGATTGCAAGCATTGTCAGCAGGCTGTTGACTTGAGGACAGTGAATGACTTGAAGTGGCTGTGTATTTGCATTCTCAGGGTGCTGTGGTAAGCTTCTGCATCTTTCTCCTTGTATTTCTTTCAATGATTTGGTTCATTTGAAGAAATGAGCTGCATCGCGTAAGATAGAACTCCATACAATGCAGCATAGATGGGATTTGTCTCCTGCAGAAACAGAAATGCTGCTTCCATGAGTGTCACACAGAATGCATACAGAATGTGCTGGATCCATAGTATTTGTCTGAGGATAGTTAAACAGCCTGTCTGAAGTGATAGAATTATCAAATGCTGTTTTTTTTCTTTTTTTTCGTGAACGTTGTGACAGTTGTGGCCCGTGACTTGGACCATTATTTTCACATGAAATGACAGGATGCTCTGAGCTGTCTAATTCTCTGTGTTTAGCTGTAATCCACACAATGGACATGCCTCTGAGCACTGTCCATCATACTATACTCCAGTGACCTCAGCTGCCAGCCTTTGTCAAAAAAACCACAAGGTCATTTTCAATTTGGAATTCAAGTGGAAACTTTTTCTTTTGCCTGGTTCACATAACATGAGACAGAATTTGGTTTACTTTCAACACAGAGCATTTCTCTTTTCCAGCAGAATTTTTTTGGGAAGCATTAAATAACATTAATGCTTTTGTTTAGAATATCAGTCCTGAGAAGAATTTGAAAATAATTTTGTAATTATCAAATTGATCAAAAGAGGTGTGTTACAATATGAGGTTATTTATCCTAATGTGAGATTGGGGGGCATTTTATTCATATTATTAGAAGGTTGGCAGAAGAATGCAAATGAATATATTTTCTCAAACCTGAAGCTTGCCTTTAGAAAATAAGAAAATCTTTCAGAAAAAAAACAAAACAAAACTGGATTAAAGCATTTTAAAGGTGTATTACCCATTTATATTTTATATGAACCGTAGATAAAAACCCAACCCTTCCTTGATGACTTCAGTTATTATACCACATTATAATATAATGATGCTATTAAAGACTATTAAAATACCTTAATGTCTAATAATTATTAAGACAATTTGCCTCTAGACTCCAATGATTCTGAATTCTTCTGTCCACTTTATATAGGTTTTTTTGCACTTCTACATTATCAGACTGATATTACTATGACTTTTAAAACTTTATTTATTGATTTTAGAGAGAGAGAAAGAGAAAGGGAAAAGAGAGAGACAGGGACATCGATTATGTGCTCTGATCAGGGACCAAACCGGCAACCTCTATGCTTGGGTCGAGACTCTATCAACTGAGCTATCTGGACAGGGTTGCTGTGACCTTTTTTAGGGCCCATCCCTTCTGTAATTTGTTTCTTTCAATCCACTGTGGACAGAGAAGCACACGTAAACTGTCATTGATTCAGTCAAGAGATATTTATCAAACACACAGAATGTATTAGGCTTTGTGACAGCTAAAGATAGATTATTGGTAAAAACAGTCAAAATAGACGTGAGATTTAGAGTTTCTTGGGGAACTGAGGCGTGACTCACATAAGGTATAATTCTATAATCTAGAGTGAGTAGTGCATGGAGAGGTGTGCTGGACTGAGTGTTCATAGCAGGGGAGACATCCTTACTCTGAGGAGTTAGAAACAGATGACATTCAGAGAAGATGAATGTCAGAGATAAGGTTAAGGCAGAAGGCAGGGCCAGATAGATCATGCGATGTCATATTGGTCATTTTCAAGATTTGTTCTTGATCTTAAGAGCATAGTAACTCACTGAAGCGTGGTAGAATCGTGTCTGATCCAAGAGTAAGGATACTTCACATAAGGGTCATGTAAAATGCATGAATCTTAGTGTATGAACTAGAAAAGGAATTGCTTTGAGATCCTTGGAGACTTATTTTGATAATGCCTCAAAACCTAAAACCTGACAGTGTTCCCATAGCTAATGACTCAGGGTAAGAGATCTGAACACAAGCAAATTGTCATGAAACATCTAATTCTCTTAACTTTCAGTAATTTTTAGGATGTTCATCAATTTTTTTTACTTCATTATGGGCTTATATATTTGTGTTGCTTTATCATTAATATCTTTTCTGTGTATGATAAAAAGACACGTAAAGCTGTTCAAATAGAAGTACACCATCAAAACTCCTGAAGGAGAAAGAAACAGGTATGGTAGCCAGAATGAAGAATGATATTAACTTCTGAGCTTTCTAATCAACCAAAATGTAAAGGGACATTCAATGGGACCCATAAGTTTAATTATATGATAGAAGCAAGCCTAATTATTTTTCAGAAGAGAATGAATTTTCTTGGAAATTATTTCTAAAAGAAATGTATCATACAGGACTTTGACAGCCTAATAGGCAATGCTGTTTAACAAAGTTTTACAGCAAAAGCAGAAGCCTTCTTTTTGGCTGTTTTGCACAGGAACTCCCAGTCAAAGCTAATAATGCAGTGCTTGTAATGCTGAAGGATATTTCATTAAAAGAGTTTGCAAGGAGAAGGGGATGCTCTTACTTGATCTAGATTTACAACTCTTTTGAGCTCTTATAATATGAGGATTATCATCCTCTATTAGGAATAAATGAAGAGCATTTCCCTTATACTCTACTTTTAAAATCCTTATCTTCAAAATAATCCTACTCGGATGTCTAACACTTTAGTCAGTTAAAATAAGAACTGCTGGGTTGAAGGTGAAGCCATGATCTTGGACACTTTACTTCTCCTTATACTACTTGCTGACCCTGCAGGCACCTTGGATATTCCCAATAGCTGTATAGAGCACACATCAAATCCACAGATTTAAATATTCTTGCTCTTCCAGGGCTTTCATAAAAATTGAAAGTAGATAACTGAGATTTGTGTTCTCTGCTGGGAACCTAACACTATTATATGTTGTCGATTTCATGCCAAGTAGCAGGTTGTGTTGGTGACGGCCAGTGTTCTCACCTAGTGAGAAAGCCAACCCACTTCCCAAAGACTAGAATTGTGAGGGAGTCATTGACCAAACCCTGGTTTCCTTAGGACCAGTTTTGAATCTCCTGAAGAGTTGAGAATGTGCTTAACTCTACCCAGAGATTCTTACTGTGCACAACAACAAAAAAAATATTTTATACTAAAAATTTTATTAGCCCAGCTATTACCAGTTGTCAAAGAATGACCTTTGTAAAGCAGCTGTCAGTTTTGTACTGTGCAGTCTTCTGAATTTTCTGTCAGGATCAGTGAGCTACAAAACACATTCCCAAGTAATTAAAAAATTAATCCATTGGATGGAATTATTTAGCAATGCCCATTTATATTTTGGATGTGTCTGCCCTGAAGTATAATTTCTATGTAGAAAACATTAAACTGGTTCTTTCTGACACCAATGAGATATCAGAACAAATTACTTCCTATGGTCCTTTTTAGTTTGAGAGGGTGAAGCCATGTTATTGTTATGAGGGAGACTGTAACAGCAGGCGGTGGAGTGGCCAGAGAGCTGGGTATAAAATTAAAAAGAACTGTTTAAAACTCAATCTTGCTGATATTGTAACCAGGTGTGGGTGTGCCTAATTAAGCAATGTTTTAAAGTTACCGGGTTTCAAAGGTCATGCTTTTTCCTGTTTATTATTATAAAGATCACATTGAAATTTAGAAAGATGAATGATTAATATTTCAGACCAGGATTACTTATCACAAAACAATTAGTTAAAGGTAAAATGCTTAGTCAAATGATTAAACTGCAATGTACTCTTTGTGATCATAGATGCAAACAACAATGGTTCTCTGATTGAATTTGATTACTCAAACTGATATTTCTCATCAGTGGAGAAATTCACCTGAAACATAAGCACATCTTGAGTCATAGCACATTGACACCATTCATCTTTTTCATATAACTTTCTCAACCTTTCCTCTCTACCCAGGGAGCCAGAGAAAAACCTGCCTTTTAGGATTACTTTTATTGCTACCATTGGAACAAAATGCTATTTCTATAAATTTTTTAAATCCAAAGATTTATCAAAAGAAAAACATAAAATGAAGAAGAGGAGTTTAGCTTTTACAAAAACTTAAGCAACAATGTCAGTTCCTTACACTGGTCTGGTCTATAGGCAATAAAATATTAACACTGTACATCTTGTATGAAATCAAAGGTTTTTCTGTTGCTGTGAAAACCTTATTTGTCATAAAGAAAAAGTGTTGAATAGAATTCTAGAAGTCTGTCCCCACTCCTTTTCTCTATAGTTGAGCTCATGTCAGGGGCAGGGCCAGAGGTGCTATGGAAACTAATCAGGATTGTTTGATTGCAGGTAACAGAAACTACATTCAACTTGCTTAAGCTAAAAGGAAGGATTTATGAGGGTGTGTCAAGAATCCTCATAGCAGAATATAAAAGGGTCTAAGAAAAGAGCTGGTTATAAGAACTAAAACCTTGTCAGAGACCTAAATATCCCTCTGTCTGTCTGTTTTGTTTTGTTTTCTTTATACTGGTTTTTCCCTACTGTTAGATCCACAGAGTAGGTAGTAGATGGTAGGCTACAGTATTTAGGTGCTGTTTGTTCAGAACACACACATATCTATCTATCTATCTATCTATCTATCTATCTATCTATCTATCTATCTATCATCATCTATCATCTCTATCTATCAATCTATCTATCAATCATCTATCTATCTATCATCATTATCATCATCATCTCTCTCTCTCTTTCCACATAAGAGAGTGTTCTCCATTTGGAGTTTATGTTGAAGTTTATTTTGGAGTTAAGTGAAAGTGAAGAGCAAAAAAAAAAAAAGAAAAGAAAGTCTGGAAGAAGGCTCATCAGATTTGAATGGGGAAGTAAAATATAATAATAAGGTAATAGACATTTGACTTAGTAAAAGTTAACACTTGAGTATAAAATTATCATATATATATATATATATATATATATTTTTTTTTTTAAGTTTTAATTCCAACTTCTTAGAAACTTGAATCTCAATTTCCAAACTTAGATCGATGTCAGACCTCATCCAAATTACCAGGGCAGGGAGCAAGTTGTATAAGCTTAGCTGTCATGGGGTCACCTTTGTGAATGAAAGGGTTATTTTGGAAGTGTCTGTAAGTGACTTATGGGGAAGGTTTAAAAAGTGGGCAGAGAAGTAAAAACCTGAGAGAGGGGTACTATGGTCTCTGAGTCCTATTGCATTCTGGAGTGGGGAAGTTTTGGTTAGGCCAGGGGAGACACAATTGAGAATCACAAAGAAATTGTGAGACTCTGAGAGAGGGATGAGCTCTGAAATTATTTAATGCTCTGGAATTAATAATTTAATTGTGATTGAATTCTCTGACACGGAGTGGAGTGAGGCAGCCTCTCTAGGCTCAGTTGTGAGGTATAGTCTGATCAGCCCAATGCTCGATAGTCTAAGGGAAATAGAAACACTGGCTTGATCACAGAGACTGGTTCAGAGATGGATTGTATCAGCATCTTCCTTTTTTCAGAAACCTGATTTCAGGGACTTAATGCCAAATTTCCAAATACACACTTTTCAGAGAATCTGAACACTATTGTCTGATTTTGAAACATTTTTTTTTTGCATAGTATCTTTAAGTCATCTAAAAGAAGTAAGTGTGATTTCATATGTTATTAGGAAATGTCTGACACACTACTAGGTCAAATAAAACAATGCTAAATATCTCATAAGATTCTATAAAACCGTTTTACTAAAATATAACCCTCATTTCTGTTATAAGTACAAACACATAAACAAACTAAAATGGAATAACTTTAACATGATAAAGCACATCTCTTTCTGCCTATAACCAATTATATATTTATAGTTATTTCTATTAAGAAGATAGGTTAATCCTATTACTGCTATTAGTAATACTTTATAAATTTAACCAGTGTGATAAAACATGAAGAAAATGACAAGTTAATACTAAAAAGAAAATAGTATCATGATTATTTTTAAATGATTGGCTCGCAAGATAATAAATTAAAAAATATATTAGAAGTATTTGTTTTAGGAAGATGATCAAATATAAAATTAATATTAAACCATTAAGAGCTTTCTTATATACTGGTAAGAAATCATTAATTAATAGATGGTTAGTGAACCTGTTTCCTTTGCAAAAAATATTTAAAATACTTTGGAATAAATTGAACCAAAAATAACAGAGATCTATACAAGTACAACTTTATCAAGAGACATCCTTTGTTTGTAGACAGAAACATTAATTATAGGAAAAAGGTTAATATTTTCTGGAATAAACCTCTATTCAGATTTAATATAATTTAGTATAATTTCAACCAAAATGACAAAGGAGTGTTTTCTAGAATTTGAAATAATGTTTTAATTGTGAGACAAATGAGTAACTAAAATGATTTTGAAGGAAAAAGTTATTCCTACCAAACATTTAACATTTAAGCATAGTGTTAAGCTACAATAATTAAGACATTTTGGAACTGGTACCAGAATAGACAGATGGTAAATGGAACCAGATAGAAATAGCCAGAAATAAATAAATCAATTGATACACACACACACATATATATACTTATATTCATATGAACTTTTGATCTGATAAAGATAAAGTTAGAACTCAATAAGAAAAGACATTTTATTATCTATTTAGAGTAAAATCAAAGAAGATGATCCCCCCCATATAAGAGTGTTCTTCATTTGGAATTTATTTTGGAGTTAAGTGAAAATGAAAAGAAACATGGAAAGAAATCTAGAAGATTTGAATGGGGAAGCTTAAAATAAGTAAAAAATTATAATGGGAAAATAGACATGCTTAATTTAGTAAAATTTAATACTTTTGAGTATAAAATTATCATAAAGTTTTAAGATTGAATATATAGTAGGGGATAAATTGAGGTGTTGAGTCAAATAATATTTCAAACATAAAACTGACAGAAATTTTGACCTCTCCTAGAGATCATCGATAAGCAAAACCTGTCAATGTGAATATTAGTTTGAAAAAAAAGTTAAGCCTCATTAGTAGTCAAAGAAAAGGCATTTCATCAACAATGAAAAACTGTTTTCCATCTACTAAACCAGTGGTAGTCAACCTGGTCCCTTCCGCCCACTAGTGGGTGTTCCAGCTTTCATGGTGGGTGGTAGTGGAGCAACCAAAGTATAAATAAAAAGATAGATTTAACTATAGTAAGTTGTTTTATAAAGATTTATTCTGCCAAACTTAGTGAAAATCCAACATAAAGTACAGTGTGTCCGTAAAGTCATGGTGCACTTTTGACCGGTCACAGGAAAGCAACAAAAGACAATAGAAATGTGAAATCTGCACCAAATAAAAGGAAAACTCTCCCAGTTTCATACCTATTCAGTGCAGTTCGATGTGGGCTCATGCACAGATTTTTTAGGGCTCCTTAGGTAGCTATTCTGTATAGCCTCTACAGACTCATCACTGACTGATGGCCTACCAGAACGGGGTTTCTCCACCAAACTGTCAGTTTCCTTCAACTGCTTATCCCACCGAGTAATGTTATTTCTATGTGGTGGTGCTTCGTTATAAACGCGCCGATATTCACGTTGCACTTTGGTCACGGATTTGAATTTAGCAAGCCACAGAACAGACTGAACTTTCCTCTGTACCGTCCACATCTCGACTGGCATGGCAGTGGGCTGCTCCACTGTATACATGGTGTGACGTTATCATCTGCGCATGCGCACATGCTGCCACATCATCCTACAGAAACTGGGAGGGTTTTCTTTTTATTTGGTGCAGATTTCACATTTCTATCATCTTTTGTTGCTTTCCTGTGACCAGTCAAAAGTGCACCATGACTTTGCGGACGCACTGTACTTGATAAGTAATTATTATTATATGCTATAACTTGCTGTAACTCTGCTTTATAAATTTTATATAAAGTAAAGTTACTTCCCTACTTTATAAATCACCATTACTGTGGAAGCTGTGGGCGGTTAGAAAATTTTACTACTAACAGAGATACAAAAGTGGGTGGTAGGTATAAAAAGGTTGATTACTCCTGTACTAAATGTTTAAAGTATTAAAAATCATAATAGTAGTTTTTTAGTGATAATTATATGGGTTTTCCAAATACTCTTGGTGAGGGTGGATATGGCTGTAATTTTTTCAGAACATATTTGCTCAGTACATATATTATAGGAAGATAGTCTAAGAATATTCTTTGAAACAATTGTATTTAAAAAAATGTATTGAAAAACACAAGAAAGCCACATCAGTGTCTGTTCCATTTTGAATTCAAACCCATCAATAACACGTAGCACGTGGCATAACTCGACTGCATCTTATATTTTCTTCTAGCTCTGCCTCTGTGTTCTTAATTCATCTCCACTTCTTAGCAGCATCTTCTAAATGGAAAGATTATACTAAAATGGTCTAGCCTCTGCGGTCTCCTCTAGTTCTATAGTCAATACAAATACTTTTAAAGGTGATGTATATTTTAATACCATAGATACCCATCTGTGTTCTTACTGTTGCTTAATTTTAGTTGCTTATATTTATTTTATCTTTTATGAATCATTCATTTATCCCATATATATTTATTTTATTTTATTTTTCTAATAAGGTGTTCTTATTGCATTAAAAGAAGTATTGGTCTGTAACAGATTGGAAATAAAATGGAAAAAAATAATTCATGACAGATTGAGAAATGCCAATTTAGAGGACCAGTCTGGCACAAAGGGTCCATGGGACAAAGGGAACATGCCCAAGGATCTACTACCCAAAGAATCCCAGTCCCAACAGTCCCAAGTGCCCTGGACCCGTGGGCAGGACTCATGTAAGCTTCTGGGAACTCACTGCTGAGGGTAAATGGTACTACTAGGGGGTGCAGTTGTGAATCTCAAGTGTTTGTGGGGCATATGGGCAGAACTGGGATGTGTAGGCTATGTGTACACAAGTCCCTTCATAGTGTGAGGTAGAAGATGGCAGGCCTGGGAGTAAGAGCTGGCTCATCCAGTCCAATGTTCCAGCATGAAATCCACAGAGTCCAGGGATTCTAACTGTGACTGGATTATTAAGAAGGTGTACTTGTCATCCCCATAAGCATTTTATTGGGACTTTTATGGAGTATCTAATAAAACAGCTCTAGGTTAGGCATGAGAGATACCAAGATCAATAAAATATGGGTCTGTGAGTTATCAGAGATTGTAGCTTATCAGAGGAGGGCCATAAACATGTTACCAGTTTGATAAGTGATGTGATAGAGGCGTGGCCATGTTTGAACACAATAGAAAGCTGGGATTAGGAAACTACATAAGAGTGGGGGTCAAAGAATGCCACAGGGAATAAGTAGATGAAATCTGATTTGAGTTACAATTGGAAAGTGACATTTCTGCAGGTGGATAGGAAAAAGGCATTCATGATAGACAAATCAGTTTAATGGTAGTGGACAACAGGCATGAGCATGCGTTGTAAGAAAGCTGAACACTTGCAGTGTAAGAGTTTAAGTGAGTGCCCCGGGAGCAGCCAGGAGATGAGAGTGGCAAAGGGAGTCTGGCCTTGACTAGAACTCTCTGGAAACTCTGATGTTTGAATGTGACACAGCAGGCAACAGAGGATTGAAGCTTTTGAGCAGGACAGTAAAGTACTTGGATTTGTGTTTCAGAAAAATAACTATGGCAACAATTTGCAGACTGGAGGGAAGAATATTAAAGACAGGCATGACACGTTAAGAGACAGTTACAATAGTCCCCAAGAGAGACTAGTTCCTGAAACAGGAAAATGAAGGCACAAATGAGATGAAGGAAACACAGAATCATTTGAATCCTGGCTCTGTTCTAGTCACTGTGCTTTGACTAGAAACTAAGAGCTTTTGATAAATATCTAAACTGCCCCAAATGATCTTTCTTTGTAACTGCTGGTGACAACTCCATTAGTAGAGCTAATTCAGTATGTTAGTTCATATCCTATTGATGAAATTGGCTCGACATGATGTTTTATCTGCTTGTGTAAATAGAAAATGAGATATAAAATGTCAAAATGTGGAAAAACTGACATAAAATGTCATCTCTAGAAATTATGATGCATAATTTCCTTGTGATTAAATATTATCTGATAAATAGATATCAAGCAAAGTCAAATGTGATGAAGTGATTCCCTGTTAATTTAAAGTATAAATATTCTTTTTGATAGTTATCTCATTGGAAACAAAATTGAAAACATTATTAATAATTTTACAGTACATTATATAATTTATTCTTGAAGCTAAAGATCTGAAGGTAGTGAAGTTTTTCCTGGAAATAGCTATACATATTTTTTAAAAAGTGAATGATGTATATAGTGATATTGAATATGTACAGAAAATAAACAGGTTGATGTGAAATTAGGTGATATATTCAGTTTCTGATTGAGGAAACTTTAGGCTGGTTATAAAATTCTGATCTTACAAATTAAGTCATTATGAAATTTAGCAGCATAATTGTACCTGCCTCTTTTCTACTGAGTAAGTTGATAAACTATGGGTTTTTTTTAAAAGTCTAATTTCTTTTATAGTCATGAAGAACAGGACAGGACTCCTCTTTCCTCCTTCCTCCCATGATGGAACCAGCATTGAAGAAAAGCTTGAGTCAAATCAACGGAATTTCCTGAGTTCTTCCTAGGGCCCTACACAATTCACCACTGCATTAGCTTCTTTTACTCATTCTTTTATTCTTGCAGTTCCTGAACTTCTTCATCATGTGCCAAAAATTTAAGAATAAATGATACACAAATCCCAGAAACAGAGGAGGTGCTGTAGGCTCAGTAACTGCAGGTTTAGAGCTGGCTTTGGGTCTAACTGGGGATGCAGCAAAGAGCCTTGAATGAAGGATGAAGGAAACAGACAAAGGAGCAGCAAGGGTTTGAGGTGTTGAACAGATTCTGAAGTAGTTTATATATATTTTCTTAGGTGAGAGGAGAGGAGATAGGCATATTCCCCCATGCACCTCCCCCCCTCTAGGACCCACCTGGCAACCCCATCAGGGGCTGATGGTCAAATACTGAGCTACTTTTAGAACCTGAGGCTGATGTGCTGGGACCAACCGAGCTATTCTCAGCAGCTGGGGCCATGCTTGAGCCATTGAGCCAGTGGCTGTGGGAGGGGAATAGGGAGAGAAAGAGGAGAGGGAGGCGGGAAGAAGTAGATGGTCACTTCTCCTGTGTGCCCTGACGAGGAATCAAACCCACGGAGTCCATATGCTGGGCAGATGCTCTATCCACTGAGCCACCTGCCAGAACCTGAAGTAGTTTACATTTAATGGATTATGTGATTCATAGTGATCAGAAACACAGGCTTTATACTCAGATCAAGGTCTTGGTTGAGTAACAAAACCTCTTTAAATCCTTGTTTCTTCACCTATAAATGGGGATGATAGTAATGTATATATTTTAGGGTTCCTGTGAAATCTAAATATAAGGTGATAATACATAGGAAGTACTTAATAAAGAGACAGGCATACTGTGTTATATATAGAGAATATTTGATCAACAGAGAAAGAATGAAGTTTGTGCTTGGATCATTTTATAAAAATGATGAGATGGGTAGATTGGGATTGAGGACATAATAATCTTCAGAAAGATACAGGATTAAAAAGCACTGCACACAGTGATCACTAGTGGGAATGAAAACAGACAGAAATAGAAGTGGATGTTTTTGTCTTCGCACCAAGCAAAAGGTTTCTAGGCTGTGTCAGCTTCTTAGAAGAATAGAATGCAGAGTTTTTAGAACATTCTCAGCAGGTAGGAGAGTATGTTACTGCTGAAGGAGGCATCCGATAGAGGAGATCAAGTGAGGCTCCTTCTCTCATTACTTCTTCTATTCTTTTCAAAGTCTATACTTTTCTTTAAAAAATGAAGAAAAACATTTAATGGAATAGCTTCCATGTTATTAGGGTTAATTATTTTATAGTGTTATTTCACTTCTAAAAGAATCTACCTGAAAATGATCATGAATGCTTATTTTTCTCTTTAAGGTTATTCACTCTTAAAATTACATTAGTGTTTAATCAAGAAGGTAGTTTGAAAGTAGGGGATATGAATGAGAAAATTCTTTTAATTCAGTTGCCTAATTATTTTACTTTTGGGATTTGGGTTTTCTTAGTCTTTTAAATGTGTTCAAAAACCATGAATATAAAATAACTTTTATTTTGAACCATATAAACCCCTTTGTCTGTAGCTAAGCTAAAGGAACAATAATAAAATTTTATTATTTTTTTTAAAGTTGTCTGTTTAATGCATTTATTTGTGTATGTTATACATATTCATTTAACAGTTATTGAATATTTATTTGTATTATGTTCCTAACTGAGCTATTTATTTTTGTTTGTCTTTCATTTCACACATCTTTTCCTTGCTTTATCTTCCTTTATATCTTAAATTTCTTTTCCTCTTCTTTTGTCCTTTTTACTTGCCAAATATTTCTTTCTTTTTTTTTTTTTTTTTTTTTTTTTTTTTTCATTTTTCTGAAGCTGGAAACAGGGAGAGACAGTCAGACAGACTCCCGCATGCGCCCGACCGGGATCCACCCGGCACGCCCACCAGGGGCGGTGCTCTGCCCCCCAGGGGGCGATGCTCTGCCCATCCTGGGCGTCGCCATGTTGCGACCAGAGCCACTCTAGCACCTGAGGCAGAGGCCACAGAGCCATGCCCAGTGCCCAGGCCATCTTTGCTCCAATGGAGCCTTGGCTGCGGGAGGGGAAGAGAGAGACAGAGAGGAAAGCGCGGCGGAGGGTTGGAGAAGCAAACGGGCGCTTCTCCTATGTGCCCTGGCCGGGAATCGAACCCGGGTCCTCCGCACGCTAGGCCGACGCTCTACCGCTGAGCCAACCGTCCAGGGCTACTTGCCAAATATTTCTCCATTTGCTCTTGTGATTATGTAGTAATCAAGATAATGGTAAGTGGCTAAGAGCATAAACTTTTGTTGAGGCAGAGATGAATTAAAATTCTAACTCTCATACTTAAGTTGTGAGACCTTGGATAAGTCACTCAAATTTTATCACTCAAATTTTTGGATAGGAGTATGAAACATATCTACCTTGTAGTATTATTGTGAGCACTTAAAGAGATAATTTATACTTACCAGTTAGCATAACACCTTGTACATTGTGAATAATCAATACATGGTAGCTAGTATTTTTTCCTTCTGTCCCTTGACAAAAATAAAGCCTCTGTATCTGCTTACTGAATTTCAAACATATACACCCTCCCAAATACAAAGCCATTCCCACACATTCCCCTACACACCTTAGATTTCAAGGTATCTGATACATCTCTTATAATCACTAATATTCTGTTGTCTGAAATGAATTAATTTCTGTTTCTTCAAGGCTTAAGCCATTTCCTTTCAACATTGAATTGACTCTTTAAATTCAGCTTTTCTCTCTTCTTTTGCAGCCACTTTTTGAACCCTTCATTTCTTATTAACATCTTGGTGTGAGCTATGGAAATAAGAGGCCATAGAGCACATACTCATCCATTTTGTTTCCAGGAAAATGACCTGCGAGGTAAAGAGGTAGAGGCTGTTGCTTGAAATAGTGTTCAGAGAATGTGTTCTAGAATACACCACCTATGTTAAGAAAATGTTTGGTAAACTCAGTTATAAGCTGTGAAGAAGACATCTGTGACCTGTGCAAAGACTTTAGCTGGAGGTCATAGGTTGTACCTAACTCAACTAGAGAAAACTGTTGTACCAGAACACAATCCATTTGGTTGTTTGTACCCATACAACAGACAAGTGTAGATTCCATATAACAGAATTGGTTAAAAGTCATAAGCCTTATTCATTTTTCAAGGTATAGTAATTCAAATAGAAATGAAAAAAAAAAACACATTTTGGCAGGTAAAAGAAATATAGTACAAGTCTCTCAGAAAGACAGTTATTAATTTTTAATTTACTCTTATTCCTGGTTAAGATAGTTCTAACTATCTCCATATCTTACATGTTTGTTAGATATGTAGGTTACACAGATGTCCCTATAAGTTATATTAGCTCTGGACTAATACCAAGAAATGCTAACCTGTTTAACAATACATGCAAAAACCATTCTTCTCCTTTAATCTCTCTTAACTTACTTTTTGACAGACTTTTAGAGAAGTCTATCCTTATAAAACCATAGGATTATGTAAAAGTGTATATGCCCTTTTCTTTACTTAAAAGTGTATATGCTCTTTGCTTTAGCCAAAATTAAATGAAGAACCATGTTTACTGCCCCCTCTTCTGACTTTTAAAGAAATATAACAGGCCCTGGCCAGTTGGCTCAGTGGTAGAGCGTCGGCCTGGCATGCAGGAGTCCTTCGATTGCCAGCCAGGGCACACAGGAGAAGCGCCCATCTGCTTCTCCACCCCTCCCTCTCTCCTTCTTCTCTGTCTCTCTCTTCCCCTCCCGCAGCCAAGGCTCCATTGGAGCAAAGATGGCCCGGGCGCTGAGGATGGCTCTGTGGCCTCTGCCTCAGGTGCTAGAATGGCTCTGGATGCAACAGAGTGACACCCCAGAGGGACAGAGCATTGCCCCCTGGTGGGCGTGCCAGGTGGATCCCAGTCGGGCGCATGCGGGAGTCTGTCTGACTGCCTCCCCGTTTCCAGCTTTGGAAAAATGAAAAAAAAAAAAAAAAGAAATATAACATACAGAAAAATACAAGAAATCTACTGCTCCACGTATTTTCACAAAGTGAAACACCCTAACTGGTATCCAGAACATCCTACTAAACCCCAAAATCTTCAGCTGGTACCTCCAAACCTTCCTGTGTTCCCTTCCATTCATTACATTTATCTCAAGGAAGTCACTTTCCCGACTTCAAACAGCAAAGAGTAGGGTTGCCTACTTTTGTCCTCATATAAATGAGGTGACATAATCTATGTTCCTTTATGTCTGCCTGCATTTCACTCCAGTTTTTGATAAGGAGGAAGTGAAGCACATTCCCACAATTATCTCTCTCTATTAACATTAGATTAAATTATTGAAATTTACTTTGTAAGATATTCAGTATTTAAATTTTAATTTAAGAATTACTTTATGAAATAATAACATGTATTTTCTTTTAATGAGGTTTAAAATATATGAAGTTTAAAATTACATTTTTAATACAATACTTACCATTTCTTAGAAAGTGGGAAAGAAAATATTACCTTTAAGAATTTTCTTGTCTTGGTTATGTTCTCATCATTTATAAAAATAATATACTTTATTTTTAGAGATGTTTCAGGTCACAACAGAATTAAGTAGAAAGTACAGAGAGTTCCCATTTATCTCCTGCCCTCCCCCACACATGGCTTCTCCCACTAACAATATCCAGACCCAGAGTGGTGCGTTTGTGGCAATCAGTGAATATTCACTGATACATCATTATCACCGGAAGTCCATAGGGTTCATTCTTGATGTGCATTCTATGGGTTTTGAGACATGTACACTAGCATCTATGCACCAGGACAATGTCATACAGAATAGTTTCACTGCTCTAAAAATCCTCTGTAATCTGCCAACTCATTCCTCCTCTGCCCTAATCCATGTCTCTATAATTTTGCCTTTTCTAGAATGTCATATAGTAGATGTTATACAGCACGGAAACTTTTTCAGATTGGCTTTTTTTTCACTTAGTAATATACATGTAAGTTTACTCCCATTTTCATGACTTGATAGCTCATTTCTTTTAAGCTTGAATGGTATTCCATTCTCTGGATGTTCTACAGTTTATTTATTTATTCACCCACTGAGTGGTCTCTTGGATGCAAATTTTGGCAATTTTGAATGAAGCTTCCTTCTTACCAGCAATGAATGGGAGTTCCTGTTGCTCTACATTCTTGCCAGCAATTTGATGTTATAAGTATTTTGGATTCTGGCTCTTCTAATAGCCAAATTTGAGATCTTAGAATATTATTATTTTCATGACTTTCAGAAAGTGGTTATAGAAAAAACAGTTTTAGGGAATTCCTCAAGGACTTTTGAATATACTCAATTGTTTAAGTGTCACTAGAAGTAAATTCAAACATTCTCTGTAGCCAGACTATCATTGTTGTGGTTCTTTTTGTAATTGTTGGGGCTGAAAGGGCATAAATATAATATAAAAATATTACAAAAGAAATAAAATTAATAAGGTCAAGTTGAAAAACTACCCGTTGAAAATATTGCTACATAGGACTTCTATACCGGCCAGATGTTGGGCACCTGATTAATGCATATAACCATTAGCTATGACTGCTGTAGTGTATTTTACCATCCAGGAAACAGTATTTTCACAATTGTTTCAATTTTAATCAACATGTTGAAACAGTAGTCCTTAATTGCCCAATTCCATCAGTCTCTGTCCTGAACACTGAAGAAAAGGAGATTATATTCTTCCAGTTTTCTCCAGGATAATTCCAAAATACCCAAAACAACAGAGTAGGATTTAGAGATAGATGTTTTTTTCTGTTTAGCATATATTCCTTTTATTTGGCCAGGGAAGACACCACATTTGGTTTCTGTGACTTTGGTATGAATGACAACATGTCAGAGTAGTAGCAAATTCTAGAGTCAATGAGTTCTAGAGCTAGAGAACTTCCAGGCATCTGACAAAACTGATGGGGTTCTTGATTGTGCATTGCACCCATTTCCAAAAAGGAGTGCTCTCTGATTTTTCTAACCCTGTGTTTATCTTTTGAAATTATATTGGGCCTCAGTAAAAAAAAACAAAAACAAACAAACAAACAAACAAAAAACACTTCAAACTGACACTTCAGAAAAATTTTTCCCAGGTAGTATTTAAATATGAATTAGTTGGGTATATCTACTCAATGTACTTCAACCTAAACAAAGAACAAAACAAAACAAAAAACCTAACAACTTTTTATACATAGAAACTAGTTTGGGATGAGAGCTGGGAATAGCATTTTTTCCACTGTTAAAGCCTATAATTAAATAGTAGATTTATGTGAGAAAGTTTTTCTTTTCAAACATGATCTATCTGCATAGGCATAACACTACCAGATATTTTTTTTAAAAATGAGTTTTTTTATTGCAGCTTTTATGTAATATTTTCTTTTTATACCTTCACAGGTTGTGAAACTCATCAGTTTGAGCCATCTGGGCTTTTAAAGTGGGCTGCAGATGCAACATTTAAATGATAACCACTTTGGACTATTATATACTAATATATGAATGAACAAATGCTATTTCACGTTGGAGTTGTTTTCTTTTTAGTATTACTCTCAAGTCATCTTTTGGCTTTTAAGCATGATAGCAATGTGCTTCGCTGGTACTGGAGCAGAAAATAAGCAGCCCATAAATTTTCTAGCAACCTCACACACAAACTGTTTATGAAAATAAAATAACACATTTAGCAAAGTCAAGGATGATTTCAGCCGAATAGATCTAAGTCCTGCAACACATCTAAGTAGAAAGTGAAATCTACTACCAAGAGCTTTTAAGTTTACAGTGGAGGTTGTGTTCACATAACCTCTTTATATAGAAATAGAGAAAGGGAATTAAAAATATAAAATGATATGATAGAGAGAAAGGATGTATTTTTTTCCCCAATGTTAAGATAAATTTTGTAACTTCATAGAGATTGGGTAAGAGTAGAATTTTGGATTTGTTTCATATCTTTGAACAGGGACTTGGGTAAACCAAATGATGTTTGAACTTGTGTTAACTTTGGTTGGCATTTTCAGTAAATGTTTCCAGAGCCATTTCTCTACCTATATCATTATTATTTCTAAATCTTAAGAATTGACAGCAGCAAGAATCAGAAACTTTTAGAGTGTTGGGGTCAGTATCCATGTTCTGTGTTTTTAGGACGCCATCAGTTAGGCATGATGTGGTTGCAGATTAGTGCTGTGTGCCATTTGGAAATTTTAGTGATCTACCTCAGATTTTAATTCTTCATTCTCAATGGCCAATAGATGAGCTTAGGTGACCTTAGTCCCATTTGATAGCACAAGGGACTATGCTTAGAGATTCAACCTAGCATGAAAAATTAACTCTGTAAAACTGAAAAATAGAAGCACAATTTATTTATTTATTTATTTATTTATTTTAAAGAATTTACTTATTGATTTTTAGAGAAAGAGGGCGAGAAGCATTAACTCATAGTTGCTTCACTTTAGTTGTTCATTGTTTCTCAAATGTGCTCTGACTGAGTAAGCCCAGGGTATCCAACCAGCAACCTCAGCATTCCAGGTCAACGATCCATCCACTGTACCACTACAGGTCAGGCTAGAAGCATAATTTAGATTGCATCTGCTTTGAATAAACAATAAATGTTTATCAATATATTTTGTGTTTTTTGAGTAATTTTAGATATCAAAAATTTAAATGTAGCTTTCTGTTACCAGTTATAAAAATTTTAACTTTTAAGACAGTAGTTATAATGGTGATCCCAATAAAAATATATAAATCAGAAAATTATTTCCCTGTTCCAGAAAACAGCAAATGAATGTCCTTGATATTGTAAAATTTACAGCCTTACATTGTGAAAAAGTTATAATCTTGGCAACATTCAATCCCTCTAAATTTATTAAGATAATTTTAATAATATAAATACGATGCTAAAACTTGGAAGTATTTCTGTAGGCATGTTCATACTTTGAAGGTTAATTTTTATTATTTTTGTGTAATTCACAGAAAGTATGATATTTTAAAAATACATCTCAGTTCTTCTAAATTTTCATTTTGATGTTTTCCATGGTGAATTTAAAAATGTATGTACCTCATCTATTTTAAATCAGCACATTAAAAACTCTGATTGTAGTATTTTATAGAAAAAGCTCCTTTGCCAGTTTAATAAACAATACTCCCTTAGCTTTCTTTAGAGAATTAAATGTATGCAAATCAATAAGAGAATTTTCAGAAGATGTAAATCTACTATCTGTTTCTGAGTTGCTAATGAACTACAATGAAGTATTAAGTAGACTATATACTGAGTATAGAGAATATATTCTGAAATGCTATTTGTTGTTAGAATGACGTATTTGGAAGGAGAGAAACACTGAATAAAGAGAAACATTCTTGTTAAAATTCAGTGTACAGAAAGAAATCCAATAATCTTGAGTTGGGGAGCATAGGTTTACAAGCAAAGGTTGTACTGCAGAATGGAATCAAAGGAATGAAATTTCACAGCTATGATTTGCCATCACAAAAGCAAAAGAAAAGATAATGATAGTTCATGCTTAGTGATAATATTAGGGGAAAAAATCAAAGCATAAGGGGGTAATAATCATCAATTGAGCATATGCAATGTAGTGAATGTGAAATTTCAGCTTTGAAACTATTAGAGCTCTCTGTGCAGCATCCACATAAAGTATTTAGGAGGGACTAGGACACACACACAGGCACAAACACAGGCATCAGTACAGCGGAGAGACCGGAATGATTATATGGGCATATTAATATATGGGTAGTGATGGAAACTGTAAGTTCTCTGATGTAGGGACTCACGTCTTATGCTTTTGATTTTCCCCCTTGTCTCTGTCCATAGCAGGCACTGGACTGAGCAATGGTTGTTGAATAAATAACATGTAGATTGTTCAATCTGTATTGCAAACTTCCACACTCAACAGAATAAAAAAATAGCATTGGCAGAGAAAATTTTTTCTATTAAATTGCATAGATTCTTTTTTTTATTATAATTTTATTTTTTTAATGACATCAATTAAATCAGGATACATATATTCAAAGATAACAAGTCCAGGTTATCTTGTCGTTCAATTATGTTGCATACCCACCACCCAAAGTCAGATTGTCCTCTGTCACCTTCTATCTTGTTTTCTTTGTGCCCCTCCCCACCCCCTATCCCTCTCCCATTCCCCCCTCCCCCCTGTAACCACCACACTCTTATCAATGTCTCTTAGTTTCACTATTATGTCCCACCTACGTATGGAATAATACAGTTCCTGGTTTTTTCTGATTTACTTATTTCGCTTCGTATCATGTTATCAAGATCCCACCATTTTGCTGTAAATGTTCAGATGTCATCATTTCTTATGGCTGAGTAGTATTCCATAGTGTATATGTGCCACATCTTCTTTATCCAGTCATCTATTGATGGGCTTTTTGGTTGTTTCCATGTCCTGGCCACTGTGAACAATGCTGCAATAAACATGGGGCTGCATGTGTCTTTACGTATCAATGTTTCTGAGTTTTGGGGATATATACCCAGTAGAGGGATTGCTGGGTCATAAGGTAGTTCTATTTTCAGTTTTTTGAGGAACCACCATACTTTCTTCCATAATGGTTGTACTACTTTACATTCCCACCAACAGTGTATGAGGGTTCCTTTTTCTCCACAGCCTCTCCAACATTTGCTATTACCTGTCTTGCTAATAACAGCTAATCGAACAGGTGTGAAGTGGTATCTCATTGCCGTTTTGATTTAAATTGCATAGATTCTTAATGTCTATTTTCTAATTCAGCAGTTTGTAAACATTTCAACCTGAGCACCCTTGTATACTTCACATTTTTAAGAAGCCAGAAAAGATTTTGTTTATGTGTATTGTTACTTACCCCATGATCACTAGCTTGAGCCCAAAGGTCACTGTCTTGAAGCCCAAGGTCTCTGTCTTGAGTCCAAGGTCACTGGCTTGAGAAAGGGTCACTTGCTCTGCTGGAGCTCCCTGGTCAAGGCACATAGGAGAAAGCAATCAATGAACAACTAAGGTGCCGTAATGAAGAATTGAGCTTTTCGGCCTTGGCTGATTGGCTCAATGGTAAAGCTTTGGCCCTGCATGTGGATGTCTTGGGTTCGATTCCTGGCCAGGGCACATAGGAGAAGTGCCCATCTGCTTCTCTACCCTTCCCCCTCTCCTTTCTCTCTCTCTTTTCCCCTCCCACAGCCAAGGCTCTATTGGAGCAAAGTTGGCCCAGGTGCTGAGGACAGCTCCATGGCCTCTGCCTCAGGTGGTAGAATGGCCCCGGTTGAAATGGAGCAATGCCCCAGATGGGCAGAGCATCGCTCTCTAGTGGGCATGCTGGGTGGATCCCAGTCAAGCACATGTGGGAGTCTATCTCTGCCTCCCTGCTTCTCACTTCAGAAAAATACAAAAAAAAAAAAAAAAGAATTGAGCATCTCATCTTTTTCTTCCTGCCTTTCCCTATCTGTCCCTTTTTCTGTCTCTCTCACACACAAAAAATATTTTTAAATTATTTATTTGCTAATTCATTTGACTCCCAGGGGTCTGTGGGCTCCACTGTGACCGATTCTTCTAAGTGGTATCTCTCTATAAGGAGGAAAAATAAAACTATTATAAAAACACATAGGCAAACAATACTGTTAGATGAGCACTGAAAATATTATTTTATTTGAAAATTTGGTGTAATTTGTTTAAGGAATGACAAGATAGAGAAAATGTGATGTTTCTCCGCAACTTGATCTTCTCTCCATTTTCCCTTCAGGTATATATTCTGTTCTTTTAAATTTTTTTTATAAGGTTATGATTGAAATATAATTTAGTATAATTTTAAAAGCTTGTCAAAAGGGTCATCACAAGGTAAGATATGAAAAGTATATAATTTTATTAGCACTGAAAATAAATTTCTGTTCCTGGGACATTATCCTGTGTGTCTTCAAATATTTAAAAATTCTAAGTGAAATAAGCCAATCAGAGTAAAACAAGTACCATATGATCTCACTTATATGAGAAACCTAATGAACAAAATAAATTAACAAACAAAATAGAAATAGACTTATAGACACAGAGAACAGACTGACAACTGTCAGAGGGGTTGGGTGTTGAGAGGCTGGTTGAAAAGGTGAAGGGATTAAGCAAAGAAATAAAACGTATAGACACAGACAATAGTGTGGGATTGCAGGTGGGAAAGAAGGGGTGAGGTGAAGGAAGTTCCAGGGTTATGGTGATGGAGGTGATCACTAGCTTGAGACAAGACTTGGGGTGGTGAGCGCACAATGCAATATACAGATGATGTGTTGCACCTGAAACTTGTATAATTTTATTAATCAATGACACCCCAATAAATTCAATAAAAAAATTTTAAATGAAAATGGTAGAGCTTTTATTGGATCTGCATTACAGTACATTAAACTATATATTTTTATATTGAAGAATGACTCTTCATACTGCCAATAGTTGCACCCTCTCACTGAACTCTTATGACATATGCTTCAGGCTCAGTTTTGCTCTAGTCTACTTTTCAGATATTAAAGACTTTAAGCTTTATTTTTCAGAGCATACTTTCATTAAGTGTCTGCCATAAACTGAGTTAAAGGCATCACGGCAGGTGCCACATGACTAGGATTAGTTTTGCTTTGTGTCCCATCCGTGACTATGGTGGTCGGCAGTGCACACGTATTATTTCAGCAAGTTTGAATTGAATCCCTACTACTATTATGCGAGGCAGCAGTTTGGTCTCTGTGGGAAACAATGAAGATATGTAAAATAAACTCCCTTCCACCAGGAAAATTCAAATCTAGTGGAAAGCCAAGTCCTTTGAATTGTCAATTAGTAAGATATATCCGAATGAATTTGTGTTTAGAATTAATAAGGGAGGTATACACAGGTAATTATTCTATTGGAGCCCAATGGAGAGAATGATGCATTCTTATTTTTCTCCCTTCGTCCATATGTTAGCTCATTTTTTAATGTCACAAAAATTTTCTGTGATATGTATGGAGGAATTATTTCTATTTCATGTATGAAGAACCTTATTTTGACTTATAAGATATTTTTTTAAAGAAGACACTAACTCTGTTTGTTATATTGAATACAGTCTCTCTTAAATGTAAACAAACTTTTGTTCAGACTCTCTCTTTTAATTGAATTTATTGGGGTGACACTGGTTTATGTAATTATACAGGTTTCAGGTGTCCAATTCTACAACACATCTCTGCACACTGTATTGTGTGTTCACTCCACCCCAAGTTAAGTCTTTGTCCATCACCATTTATCCTCTAGTACCTTCCTCTGCATCCCCACCTTGGTAATCACCACATGGATGTCCATGACCATGAATTCTTTTCTTTCTTTTCTTTTCTTTCTTTCTTTTCTTTTCTTTCTTTCTTTCTTTCTTTCTTTCTTTCTTTCTTTCTTTCTTTCTCTTTCTTTCTTTTCTTTCTTTCTTTCTTTCTTTCTTTCTTTCTTTCTTTCTTTCTTTCTTTCTTTCTTTTTCTTTCTTTCTTTCTTTCTCTCTCCCTACCTCCCTCCCTCCCTCTGTCATTCCCTCCCTCCCTCTCTCCCACCCTCCCTCCCTCTCTTCCTTTCTTTCTCCCCCTCTCTCTCCCTCTCCCTCTCTCTCCTTCTGCCTCCCTCTCCTCCTGTCTCTCTCCCTCTCTCCTTTCCTTTCCTTTTCCTTTTCCTTCCTTCCTTCCTTGTCTTTTTTTTTTCCACTGGGAAACATCAGAAAATGATAAAAGACATTCAGTCAGGTCTTTTGGAACTAAGTTAGACTTTTCTTAGTGAATATGTGGTTTGTGATTGCATCAGGCAGAAGGGAGGGCAGAAGTATAGGTAATGAGGAGCAAAATACTTGGCATGTTTGATCAGTGAATGTCAGGTTGGCAGGGGACACAGTGAGAGTGGTAGTTGGGAAGGGTTATCTTTTTAGTAATAGCATGCATGATTATGACAGAGGCTATGATAATGAGCAGAGCTTAATCTTTGGAATGCTCCCCCTAGGTCTTCCTCCCCACCCCAGATTGATTGAGATATAATTATATAAATTTAAGGTATGCAGTATAAGAACTTGATTATGTATATGATGTAAAATGATGACCACAATAAGGATTCTAACACATCTATCACTTCATGTATTTTTGTGTGTGTTGGGAACTTTTAAGATATACTCTCTTGGCAATTTTCCAGTATATAGCATAATGCAGTAATGTTAACTATAGTGACCTTGCTGTACATTGCAACCCCAGAATTTACTCATCTTATAAATGGAAGTTTGAACCCTCCGAACACCTTAACCCATTCCCCCCATTCCTTCTTGGCAACCGCTATTCTGCTTTCTGTTTCTATGAGGTTTTTTTTAAAATGTCATTTAACATTCAGTTTTCTCCATGTTGTTATATATGGCAGGGTCTCCTTTGTTAAAGCTGAATAATATTTTATTGTGTATACTGTAGATACCACATCTTCTCCATCCTGTCAGTGGACATTTAGGCTATTTCCATGTCTTGGCTATTGTAAATAATGCTACAGTGAACATGGGGTGCATGTATCTTTAAGACAGTGATTTCATTTTTTTCAACTATATACCCAATAGTGTATTTGCTAGATCACATGGTAGTTCTAGTTTTAGTTTTTTGGGGAAATTTTACTACTATTTCCTATTGGGTATTATTAAAATCCTAAATCAAGAGAAACCAAAAGATATAATTTTAGGATTATTTTACCATCCTGAAACACATCTGCAGACTGCTCTCGTTCCTTGCTTTCTCAGTCTCATTGATGGTGTATGGGTTTCTGAGCACATCCAAGGCAGATGGGCGCTGCTGACATTCTTCATGGAGATAAGGTTAAAAACTGAGAAAGTGATGTTTAAAAATCCTCTATTGGGCCAGCTTCATGACAAAGACTTCATTTAATCATTGCAGCAATCCTAATACTAATAGATATAATGCATGCATTATCTCATTTACTCCTCTTTACACTCTCTGAGGTTGAAACACTTGGAGTCATCATTTTATAGATAAGGAATTAGTCTTAGAGAAGTAGGTGGCAGAATTGAGATTTGAATCAATATTTAACCATTAGGCTATACTGCCTCCCACAGTCATGGGGAAGCAGCTCCTATCATTATATCCCTTATTTGTAAGTAAGGAAGCTAAGGCCCAGGAAGGTTAAATAATTTGCCTATATTTGCATACTTCCAAAGATGACAAAGCTAGGCTCATGGTTTGTGTCAGCTGTGTCCACACAGCCTTCCTTCTTTCCATGACATTATGTTGGCAGCTTGCGCTGGACATCTCTCACTTCCTGAGGGCATTTCAGTTCTCCCACCTTTGGGAATATAATCACAGGGGAAAATCCTGGCACACAATTTTGTAGCAATGGATGCTCCAAAATGGTGTGCTGTTGCAGGCATAAGTGCATCTGTGACTCAAGCAAAGCTTTGCATGACAGTCCTCTCAGTAGAAGACCCAAATTCTTGGGCACTAATTTCTTCCATTTGCAAATCTAGAGGGATTTTTTCTGTTTTTGCAAGTACAGTAATCTAGCTGAGTAATTTCCATGCACTGGAAGCAGCCCCATTAGAATCAACTTGGGAACATTGAACACAAGCACACAGACACACAAACACACGTTCCTGGGATTCTGACTCAGTATGTATCAGGTGGGGCCAGTACTCTCTTTCCTTGGCCACTCTAGTGACCTGGATAGTAAAGTGGACCTCACTGAGTTTATCAGCTATGAAAATAAAACTGCTTAAGGAGCCCTCAGTGCCGGCCAAGTGAGGACCATTCAGTAAGGAAGGTGAGGAGAAACTGGAAAAAGATGGATTGAGCTATGGATTTATGATTTATCCATTTTTTTTGTATGTGTGTTTCTCTGAAATCGTACTTTTAAAATGTCCAAGATTAAAATTATTTAGCCCTGGCCAGATAGCTCGGTTGGTTAGATCATCTACTGGAAGTGCAGAGGTTGCTTGGTTAGACCACCAGTCAGGTCACATATAGGAACAGGTTGATATTCCTGTCTCTCTCTTTATCCCTCTTTCTCTCTCTACAATCAATAAAACAAACATTTTCTTAAAAAAGTCAACGTCTTAAAAAAATTAAAAATATAGACAAGCTTCTTGGTTGAGGCAGTGTAGTGCAATGGTGAGAAGCTGGGTCTCTGAAATTAGCTTTCTAATGAGCTATAAACCTTGGTGAGTTAGGTGGCATCTCTGCCTCAATTAATCATCCAGGTTTGAGTTCCCCATATCCTGTGGTTATACTGTACAGTCTGGTTTGAGAAGCCCTGGTCTGACAATATGATAACTTAGAGATATCAAGAGATAGGTAAGACAACTCTGGAATCTGAGGCATTGTTTCCTGACTTATGTGAAGAGAAAGATAACTACAATGAATAAACTCAGGGCAGTTCCACTGCGGATCCCACAGTGAACAACAAACACTGTGCATTGTTCAAATATTAAGTAAAACAGCATAAGTTGAGACCTGTTAAATAAGTCAGGGTGATTTATATCTAGAATAAACTGAAGTTCATTCTTAAAATGATTATAGCACAAGTGCTTAGCAAGCACATTAATATTATGATCCAATTGCATGAGGGGCATTTGATCTGATTAAATGAAAAAAACAACAGCCCTTAATTACTGTGCAGCATTTCCTTGTACACAATTACACACACAACTTATCTTGACAATGAATCTTTTAAGCAATATTGTTACAGACTGCTAGGACCCTGGAGCTTGTGAAAAACCTGTCAAGTTGTTCATCTTTATAAATGAAGAAATTGAATGCCTGAGAAGTTACAGTGACTACCTACAAACCTTACAACTGGTTAGTTGCTAAATCAAAGCAAGGAGTCAGACTTTGCAATTTTTTGTTGTAATCAGAACAATAGAAAACTAACATTCATTAAAATAGTTCCAAGAATTTTGAGCATTGTCTAGGAGATGCTGGATTGTAAGAGAAAGAAAGCTGTCTTTGGAATAGTTCAGACCTCAGTCTCTCACTTACTGGGTACGTAGCTGGAGTACGTTACTTAGCTTTACTAAGCTTCAGTTTTCTCTTTCCTGTAAATATAGATCACAATAAAATGAACTCTTGTCATTTATGAGTCTAATGCTCATGTTTCTATATTTGAGAGCAGCTTCCATTTCCATGAAGTTTAGCAAACCATGTGCTTCTGAGAAGTGATTTCCTTAGCTAGTGAGTGAGCATAATCAACTATGCAGATTTGCTCTTGAAACTATGAAAATCTCTACTTCTTTATATATATAAAAAAAACTGAGCTTGAAAGGAAAGTCAACTGCTGGTGAATATGACCACTGTAAGTAGTATGCAAACTCCACCAGAAATTTTCATTGAATATGTCAGAATATAAATTATGCATGTATATTCATATATTTACATAACTCTAAATTCCTTTTAAAGATGGTTTATGGGACAAGGAACATACAATCAATGGCTAATCCAGTTCTAAAAGACATTTTTAAAACATGAAATTAAAATATACATTGTAAAGAATTCAAACTGTATGGAAAAGTATAAAACAAAATTGAAGTCTCCATTCTCCTGCCTCTTCTGCCCCAGGGCATGTCAGACCTACACCTTTTACACAAATGGAAGAATAATATACATGCTAGTACGCACCTTGCTTTTTAACCCAATTTCTTGGTGTTACCCATTTCAGCATATATTCGTCGATTTCATTCTTTCCAACAACTGTGTACTTTTTCATTCATGCTATGCATGTGCTATTATTTAACCAACACTATAATGGTGAACATTTATGTTGCTTGCATCTGTAGGGTAGATTCCTATGTAAAATGTAACATCAAAAAGCATGTATGGCTAATATTTGCCAGTTCTTGCCAAATTGCCTTCCCAAAGAATTGTACCAATTTACTTTATCAATAATATATATAAATACCTGTTTCTTGATCTCAACAATAGTGGGCATTAGTAGCATTTTTACTATTTACCCCGTCTGAGGTGAAAGGGCACCTCATTGTTTTGGCATTTTTTGAAGGGTAAAGCAGTCTGAGCTCCTGTGCTTATAGATATTTTTCTGTGAACTACCTTTCCATACCCTGTGAATGTTTGTTAAAAAATACTAATGTTTTATAAATCAAGGAAATTCATCTGTTGTATCACAAATATATTTTTCCAGTATAAAAAAATTTCTGAATTCAAGAATTAATATAATCTCCCAAACCTATTAAAATAAGGTAGCATAAATGATTTGTTCAAAGTCATAGAAGGTCTGCTTGAGTCTAGATTTGTGACTTGGAAGCCACCTTGAACGTCAGCTAGAAGCAGTGTTCCTCATTTAGCAGTCAAATCATAGTTTTAGAAAGATTTTTTTATGTATCATAAAGTATCTGCATTTTTTCCAAACATTTTAAAGCAGTCATTCATCCTTTTGGTAAAACAAATTTGATTTCACTTGGTGGGAGTTAGATCACAGTAAATAAAAAAATGGCCATGTTAACAGTCAGAGATGATATCAGCTTGTGGCATGGTGCTCAGTGGAGCATACCTTGTGATTGATATTGGCTTGAGTCTCGTGAAGCATCCTTACTGTTCTGGAGCTAGGTAAACAGCATGTCAGTCATGTGATGGGTTGTTTTGTCCTCCTTAACATTGCCTGGCATTTATTTATGTGAGCAGTCTATAGTTTGAAAAGTTGCTATGGGAGTTCTCAGAGTGAACAATGCTATATAAATATAAGTCACCACGGTTATTAAAACTTTATAGCTGATAATAAATTAGAAACAAACATCAGTAAGGACTAAAAATAATTACACAAAGGGGTAGTAGGAGAATTACCAGTCAGATAAAAGAATAGTGAGAGGAGATTTCACAAGTAAAATTGATTTAAATCTCTTGGGAAGAATGGATCTAAAGTGCTTGTGTTAAATACGTATTAGGTGACTAAACAGAATACCATGATCTTAAAATAAATGCAAGTGCAATGAGGTGAATATTACATATTTATTTACAGGCTAGTAGGATACATTGTGTTTTGTGTGAATGGCATGTATGTGTGCAGACACAATTTTGAGCGACTTTGGAAGGAAACTTAAACTTATGCACTCTAATTCCCAACTGCTGTTCCTGCTCTTGCTTTTTACATTATAATTTTTGGCATCATTATATATAAAGGGGGAAAATTTATTTTTTATTCCATTAAAACTGTTTCCAAAAGATTTTATTTCTATTTGAAAAGGATGTTGCTAAATATGAACTGTAAGATAATTAGATATGGTAATAATTAGTTATTTTAAAATAAGTGGTTGATAAGAAATATCTGTATCCTTCTCTCCTTCATTTGATAAACTATTTGGAAAATTGGTCTATGTTATGTCTACACCTTCCATTTTCCTCTTTAGCCTTCTGGAATCTGGTTATTTCTACCTTCCTTTCTTCTACTGTTTTCCTTCATACTTGGTTTCCACATTGCTAAAGGCTCTAAAAATTTGTCCTGTTCATCCTAAATGACCTCTTTGAAACCCCTGGAATACTTTATCATCTTGGAATTCCTTTTCTTCAACCTCTTTGGATCTCTTCTCCTGCTCTTCCTCCTTCTGCTCATCTTCTTTTAACAATAAAGTATTTTTAGTCTCCTTATTATTCTCTCCTGTGACTAGAGTTGCCCACGTGTCTCTGTTGACACCTCTGTTCTTTCTAACATCCCTCCACCTCCCTTGTAACCTTGACCACTCCCATGGCTCAATTATCTTGTCTATATAGTTAAAGCCCCATATCTCTGATCTCAGCCTTTCATTTACCCAACTCTATTCTGCATTCGTCTACTTAGACCTTGAACATGTCAAGTTCAAAATTCAGTTTATCATATCTCACGCCAAACCTACAGTATTTCTTCCCTTGAATTTCCTCTCTTCTTGAGTTAAACAGTATCACCTGGTCTTCCAAATCAGGAATCTAGACTCAGTTTGGACTCCTTTCCCTACATACAGTGTTTCACTAGTACAGGGATCCTTTCCAAATCTGTTCTCTCCCCTAAATTTTTCCTACCTTAATTGAAGCGATTACAGTCTCTCGCCTGGATTATTGCAGTTACATCCCGTTTCTCTGTCCCTAGTTGCTACTCCTTTCCATGTATCCTACGTAGAGCAGCCAGAGGGCTTGTTTTCAAAACATTTAACTCATCACAGAAAGTTGTGAAATGGCTCCCAGCAGTGTTCAGCGTCATGTCCCTAATTCTTGGCTTAGAATATCACATTTTCCCTAAAAAAGGTTCTTTTTTCCCCCCTGCCACATGTGCACGTTACTGCGGCTATGCTGGACTTGCAATTCTGTAGATGAATCATGATATGTCACACCTTTGCAATAACCCATATGTTGTTCCCTTTCTCTGGAAAAATCTCCCTCCTGTCTTTGACATGTCACCTTTTCCTCCTTTTATTTCCAAACTCTGTTCACCTCTAGAAAGTCTCCCCTGTCTTGAGCCCACCCATCATCATTAGCAAATCTGACTTCAATGCTCCTCCTCCATGCCCCTTAATCAGTAGGTAACACTCACTTTACTGTAATTGAATTGTTAATTTACTTGTCTGTCTCTGTGGAGACTGTAATTTTTTTGAGGGCAGGAGTCATGACTTATTTGACTCTATATTCCCATGGCCTGGTTCAGTTTTCAGCTAAGTAATATTCAATAAATATTTGCTGAGTGATGAAAAAATTAATGGGCATTGGAGATGGCTCTTCTGTAAGTCTGGCCATTGGTCAAGAAAAGGAAATGAAGAAATAAATGCTACTGAATATTTGGTTGAGTGTTAATTTAATATCATGTGAGCAGTTATCTTTAGACTATATTTTATTAAATGGTATTAAGTTGGAACAGCCTTCTGAATCTCTAAGGAACCTTGACAGCATTGCTCTAGTGACACTATTTTCTAGTCACACAAATCTTTGAATATTTAGAAATATGAGTATATTTGATTCCTTATAGCAAAGCTCTTTAGAGTAGTGACAGGCTGCACCTTTCTTCATTTCTGTTAAGATATTTTGGCATCATTGTAGCCTCAGAGTATAAACAGTACCAAAGGTTAGAAATATTTAAGCCATTTTATCTTCTAAACATAATGAGAGGGCCACAAAAACACTCAGATTGCCATTACAGAATCATAACATGGACACACATAATTAATGAATGACCTTGTCCAAATTACAGGATGGACTGAATGTATCCAACATGGCAAATGAAAATGCTTTTGCTTGGTTCAGCAGGTTATGTTTACAAAATCTAGTACATTTTGATCCCTATTGGGGGGGTTTGTTTACACCTAATTTAAGCTATTGAAAATAAGCTAGCATTTCAATAGGTGCATAATTTTAAGGGTGTTGCACATTTCCAATAAGTGAGAAGAGACCATATCTACACATGTTATAAATTAGGTTATGCTTTCTATTTAACACAGCACATTTTTTTAAAAAATGTTTATTTTACTGATTTTAGAGAGAGGAAGGGAGAGAGCGAGAGCGAGAGAGAGAGAGAGAGAGAGAGAGAGAGAGAGAGAGACAGGAATGTCTGTTCCTACATGTGCCCTGACTGCGGATCGAACCATCAACCACTGAGCTTCAGGATGACACTCTAACCAATCAAGTATCCGGCCAGGGCAACGTAGTACATTTTGGAGAGAACTTTCTTGCTCCTAGTTTTTTAATAGATTACAGAATTGCTGTTGATATTGCCCACACTAAGTAGAGTAGAGCTTGATGCGTGAAAATGCCGATCCACAACTTGGGCTGAGCCACAAGTCTTTTGTCCCCAGAGTTTACATCAACCTTCTGGAAGATCTTAACAATAACCACCTGTGCATTTCTGTGTAAGGTATTATTTATAAATATTGGACTCTTCTGGTTCTTGAATCGAATTTAGCATTTTACTAATGAAGCCTTACTAGCTTCATTCTCATCCAGGGAAGGAAAGCTAGTTAGTGCCCAGGTGTCCTTGATTCAGCCTCCAGCTCTTTAGTGTTCCGGAGAACCCATTTCCCTGCAGGTGCATGAATGGAACGCACATTGTCTCCATCTGTCTCTTTTATTCTGTGTCTCTTTTTGTTCTTGTGTTTAGGGCTTCTGAATTATGGGTGCCATCTGAAAAAAATCTGTGTGTTGTTGTTTTTTTATTTGAGTATACTGTGAGGACAGGGTCTTTATAATACTAAACAGCTTTTCATTCTGAAAAATAAATAATTCATCAGAATCTTCATAATGATATAGTGGTATCTTTTTTATGTGAAAAGGACAAAACTCTGTTTACTTGTTCAATTATTTTCTTAGGAAAAATTCTTAGATGTGTAAATTGCTGCCTTATAAGTCTTGATAGATACTATCAAATCGCCCTTCATAATTTAACATATAGTAATAGTGGATAAGTTTATCTATCTTTCTATATATCTATCAAAATCAGGAATTATTATTTTTTGTCTTTATCAGTAGCAGAGGGAAAATTCATTTTATTATTTTAATTTACATAGCTTTCATTCCTAATGAGCTAGAAAGTTTTTATATACAGCACTAATTAGCCAGTTGTATCTATTCTTTTGAAAATTGCTTGTTCTGTTACTTGGACTATTTTTCTTTTGGGATAATCCCATTTTCTATTGATTTGTAAGAATCTCATTTAGAATAAGTACATTAACACTCCATCCGGCATATATTGTACAACTTTATCTTGATAGTTTATTCTTTTGAATATGATGTCATTGTGTTATGTCTATAAATCTGTTGACAATCTCATGAAAAATCTTCTGTAAAAGGAATGGGTTCTCCAAAAATATTACCATTTGCTGGGACTTTCAACCTCTCGACTCAATTATTTGGAATTTGTGTGCCTCAAGTTATACGTCAACTGATGTAAATGTATTGTAGTACAATGGTTTGAATTGAAGTGAGTGTTTTATTTGCATTACAAGAATAAGATTTGATTTTAGTGAAGCAACTTCAGAGGATTGTGAGTCACTCGTGAATATGCAGGTTAGCCCGTGAATGTTTGATAATTTCCAAGGATATGGTGACTCTCAGTTATCTCTGGGAGGCAGGAAAGCAGTCCTCTGCTCTTTTCTCTGAGACAAACAGAAACGTACCAGCATGCACAGATGTGTGTATTCTGATTCTCACCTTTACTATTATAGGATGCTGTTCTAGTGACATGAACCTAGCCTTTCTCTTAGATACACAACTCCCTAGTAAGTTCTTTCCATGACATTCCTGTTTTTCCCACATTCTCCAGTTAGTACACAGTCATCATTGGAGACTGAACTCCAAAAACAATTCTCTGTGCTGGTGTTAGAGAACCTTCTCCTTTCTTACCACTGCCTCTAGAGTGTGGTTGTCAATAAACCCCTCTGTTCTGCTCATATCTGATGAGTTTATGTTCTCCATCATCTTGTTCACACTGAGGTCTTTCAACTAGTTTTAAACTAGACTAAAACAGATATACTGTGCTTTCAGAATTAGTAAGAGTATATTTTCTTATAGCTTTATAATATTTTCATTCTTTTACAATAAAGCACTGAATTTATTTTTACTTTATATTGCATATGATAGATATGTAACTTTTCATTTTATGTATAGCCAGAACCCAACATTATTTATAGAAAAAGCCATCATTTCTTTTCAGATTAAAAATGTTTTTTAATCATACACTATATTGCATTTTTCTGAATCTGTTTATGAATTTTCTATTCCATTGATCCAACTATTCATTTTTAGTGCTAATACATCACTCTTTTAAATATTGTAGTTGTATAGTTTATATTAATATCTGATAGAACAAGTTGCTACCATTAGTATGTTTTTCAAAAAAATTTGGCTCTAATCTTGTGTATTTAGTTACATAGTATAAAAACAATTTTCAAAAAATGAATTGGTGTTTTCTTTTAAAATAGGCTAAATTTACCTATCAACTTAGAGGGAATATTGTCTCTATCACAGGGCAGTGATGTAACAGTTTTTATTCAGCCTATATGTGGCTCTCAGTAATGTATTACCAGTTTACAATATAGTTCTGGAAAATTCTCATTAAATTTACTTATGAACATTTTATATTTTCTGATATTATTATTGAATTTTTTTCATAATAGTATAAGGTGATTATTATAGGGAAAGTTATTAATGTTATTAAAATAATATCAAGATTTTATAAGCAGCACTTTTATTTTTTATATAACTGCTTCCAATGGAAATTTAGATTAATTTTTTTTTTCAGGCAAACATTCAAGTCAAGATAATTAGGTCTCTTCCTATATATATTTATCTCTTTTTTCTTTTGCTTGTCTTATTGTATTGGTTAGGACATCCAGAATTACTGGCAATCCTGATTATAATATTGAGCATCCTTGTTTTGACTTTGATTTATGAGAATACCCCTAATATTATTTTTGGGGGGATATAAAGCTTACTATTGATCACTGATAGTTACTGTTGAATGTGCTAAAAACTATTTCTAATTTAAACTTTTTGAAAAACATGATCCAATATGAATTTTGTCTAATGCCCTCTTTGTCACCTGCTGACATGTTACTACAGGTATATTTTTGTCCTTTAATTTAACTAATTTCTTAGAGTAATTGTTTCTTTCTTTTTTTTTAAATTTTATTTATTCATTTTAGAGAGGAGAGAGAGAGAGAGAGAGAGAGAGAGAGAGAGAGGAGAGACTGAGAGAGAGAAGGGGGGGAGGAGCTGGAAGCATCAACTCCCATATGTGCCTTGACCAGGCAAGCCCAGGGTTTCGAACCGGCGACCTCAGCATTTCCAAGTCGACGCTTTATCTACTGCGCCACCACAGGTCAGGCGAGTAATTGTTTCTTAATATTTAACCATGCTTTTATCTGTGTAATTGGATAAGGTATTATATGTATGTGTGTGTGTATATATATATGAACATATATATAGTCACACATATATATTTAATTTAGTGCTAGAACTAATATCATTTAATATTCAGTGTTTTATTAAGAATTTTTTGGCCTTGGCCGGTTGACTCAGTGGTCGAGTGTCGGCCTGGCGTGTGGGAGTCCCAGGTTCGATTCCCGGCCAGGGCACACAGGAGAAGCGCCCATCTGCTTCTCCACTCCTCCCCCTCTCCTTCCTCTCTGTCTCTCTCTTCCCCTCCTGCAGCAGAGGCTCCATTGGAGCAAAGTTTGCCCAGGCGCTGATGATGGCTTTGTGACCTCTGCCTCAAGTGCTAGAATGGCTCTGATTGTGGCAGAGCGACGCCCCAGATGGGCAGAGCATTGCCCCCTGGTGGGCATGCCGGGTGGATCCTGGTTGGCCGCATGCGGGAGTCTGTCTGACTGCCTCCCCGTTTCCAACTTAAGAAAAATACAAAAAAAAAAAAAGAATTTTTTGCATTTATCAATATATTTATAAATGAGGTTTAGTTGTAGAACTTAATTATTTTAAATTTTTTTGTAGCAAATCATTTTTTATTTTTTTATTTTATTTTATTTTTTTTTTATATTTTATTTTTTATTTTTTATTTATTCATTTTAGAGAGGAGAGGGAGAGAGAGAGAGAGAGAGAGAGGGAGGGAGAGAGAGAGAAGGGGGGAGGAGCTGGAAGCATCAACTCCCATATGTGCCTTGACCAGGCAAGCCCAGGGTTTTGAACCGGCGACCTCAGCATTTCCAGGTCGACGCTTTATCCACTGCGCCACCACAGGTCAGGCCGCAAATCATTTTTTAAATAAAGAAGAGCTAAACTCTACTCATTGCCAAATGTATACTCTGACATCATAATACACATTATTATATTATGATGTCAATTTCATGTATATTATATATAACAAAGAAATTACTTTAATAAAGTAAAAGCACAAAAAATCTGTGCTTTGCTAATCTTTCTAACTTTTATTTAATAATTCTAATAATTTTATTTTACTTTCTTTATCAGAAGGAACATTATTATTTATAGGTAAGTTAGTGGAGAAGAGAAAACAATGATCCTTAATCTGTTTTAAACAGAATTGACTTAGTTTGAGTATGCTTTTTAAAAAAACTAAATTTATTCTATACTCATTAGCTATTTTTGGTGCATAAGATCATGATTCAGTGGAAAATAGAAAGCTGCTTTGTGAAAAGACAATAATTTCTCATTTTAAAAAATTAACAATTATAAAACAAAAAACGTGTACTTTCCTTATACCACTATTTTGTGTGTGCAGATACTGTATACTATAATGCATTTGATCAACCTTTCAAATAAGCAGATATTACTAACTACACAAAGTAGGATGGGTGTATTTTAAAAATATTATTATAAAGCCCTCCACATGCTATACAGTATTAATATTTTTGATGAAATAGAAGGAAAAATTTTCTTTCATAATTTTTGTCATTGTAGTTAGCTAGCTAGAGAGGATGACTTCACTAATACCTTAAATTTGGATATGAGTAGATTTTACTACTAATTCTCAAAGTAAAACTCCTCTAAGATGCAAAATTTAAGAGAATAAAAAGACTTTGTTCATTGTAGACCCTGAATTTTTTTTTAGATAACTTACCGATAGGAAGGAGCTATTGCTCTGAATAGATACAGAAGACCTAATTACATAATTTCTTCTATTTCTTAATGGGGTTTTTAATTTTTACAACAGATATTCTTTTATAACTGGTCTTTTATCATTCTTAATAACCTGTCTGCAGTTTTTAGTTAAATTTTCAATTAGTTTATTTAAAATTATATTAAACACCTAATATGGCAAAAAAAACAACAAAAAACAGAAACCAACCAACTCATATTTGTTCTGGGTGGAGACTAAATTTAGTTAATGACTGTTTAAAAGGACTAATTGCTGACACAACACATTTAACTAATTAAGGTTGGGCAGTACTTTTATTCTGAGGACTAGTCATTATGGTAGCTTCCTAGACTTTGTACCTCATGGAAATTTTTCTACGTTTCTTTTTTTGTTGTTGTTAAATAAGTGATAGCAGGGGAGGCAGAGAGACAGATCCACCTGGCAAGCCCCTTATGGGGAGATGTTCTGCCTATCTGGGGCATTGATCTGTTGACCGGCAACTGAGCTGTTTTTAGCGTCTGAGGTGGAGGCCATTCAGCCATCCTCAGTGCCCAGGCCAACTTTGCTCTGATGAAGTCTTGGCTGCAGGAGCGGAAGAGAGAGATAGGAAGGAGAGGGGGAAGGGTAGAGAAGCAGATGGGTGCTTTTCTTGTGTGCCCTGGCCTAGAATTGAACCCAGGACTTCCACATACTGGGCCAATGCTCGACCACTCAGCCAGCCAGCCAGGGCTAAAACTTGTTCTTCATAATACGAATGACATACCAAATTGATTACTTAGAATTATATTCTGTTTACAGATATTTAGTAGACATAAAATGAGAATATAATGTATTCTTATCATCTCTGGGAAATATTTATATTCATAATTTATATAAATACATATGTATTTATCATAATACCATGATTATAATCATGTACATATCATCTAAGTTAAAATGTTTCTTCTTATGACTTATTACTCCATGAGTTAGTAAATGAAGAAATCATAATTAGAAGATTCAATATGCCCAGAAATAGTCCATACTGATTATAAAATGTCAGAGAATGCCTAAGTTCAAGTGAGAAGATTTTTGAGTGGCCTTTGTTTCTCTTCTCTTTACCACCGTTGAGACTATCTAGGCAATATTCCTTCAATTTCTTCTTATAAAAAGTTTAGAAATTTGGCCCTGGCCAGCTGGCTCAGCAGTAGAGCGTTGGCCTGGTGTGCGGGGGACCCTGGTTCGATTCCCGGCCAGGGCACATAGGAGAAGCGTCCATTTGTTTCTCCACCCCCACTCCTTCCTCTCTGTCTCTCTCTTCCCCTCCAGCAACGAGGCTCCATTGGAGCAAAGATGGCCCGGGCGCTGGGGATGGCTCCTTGGCCTCTGCCCCAGGCGCTAGAGTGGCTCTGGTCTCGGCAGAGCGACGCCCCGAGGGGCAGAGCATCGCCCCTGGTGGGCGTGCCGGGTGGATCCCGGTCGGGAGCATGCGGGAGTCTATCTGACTGTCTCTCCCCGTTTCCAGCTTCAAAAAGAAAGAAGAAAAAAAAAAAGTTTAGAAATTAGGGATTAAAGAACTACTGGAAAGATAGTAGGTGAAAATAGGTTTAGATGTCTCATAAAATGATTTTTCAAACTTCTGAGATGATTCAAAACCAAGGGTAATCATTTAGGTCAAATTAGGTCTATATTTAGCTTAGTTATACAACAAGTTCTCAGGATACCCAGTAGTTCTTTCAGATTCTACTGATAACGGACAAGGTGTAAGACCTAATCAAATGTGATCTCAATGTAGTTCATCAATGCTAATCAATATTAATTAATATTAAGCCTTACCATGGGGACATTAAGAGAACATAATTAAAGAATGATAAAATTGTTTTTATTTTCAAAAATTTCTTTCCAATTGACAAAGTTTAAGATGAGAAATTTCCTTAAACCTCCATTTTTTTGAGGCCCCTTTAAGGAAATAATTATATTTTAAAAGGAATTCTTTAAAAATAAGCATTGATGTATAATTTAAATGACAACTTTTAATCATGTTCATTAGGAATATTAAAAATATTGTAGTGTTTATAAAATAATTATATTAAAGATAAGGAACATTATAAATAATTATTGATGGTTAAATCTGATAAATTATTCAGACGGCTATTTCTCCCACATGTACATAGTTAATAGATAACATTATTCTTTCTGTGCTCTGTACCTAGAATACCTGTTTTCTTACTATTTTAATTTAATTAACCTCAAAATTATCCTCATTTGATACTTCATTATAGTGTCTTTCTTCATATTGAACTTCACATTTAAGCAGTTACCAACTATTGTTTTTACATCACGCTATTTCTTACATTCCTCCATCTCTTCTTTTAAAACTGTTATGATAGATTTTTATCCTGCCTCTCTCTGGCATAGATACACAGATGAATGCCCCTTAGGTACTCTTATTTTTAATGCTCAAAGCTTTATAACTTCAACAATATTTACAAAAACACAAATTTCCTGAATTGACATTCAGAGTCCTCCATGATCTACCTAGAATTCACATTTCTAAATTTACATTCTAATATACCTATAGCGATTCTTATATTTGCAATGCAAGTGGTACATTCACTGTTGCACAAATTGAGCTTATACACTCCATATCTTGGATCTTTGCTCAGGCATTTTTCAACTTCAAAAGTACTCTTATTTTGTATTTTCTAGCCAAGCAAGTCTTCATCATTTTTAAAAAAATATCTGTTTCAGTTACATAGCCTTTATTATGATTTTTCCTGCTTGTAAATTAGTGCATTATTGCCATTATCATTTCTTTGATACATATTGCAAATCTTAACCAGTTCCCTAGACCTTAGGTCATGACCTGAACTGAAGAGAAGAGATGCCAACATTAGTCTTACAGCACAACTTCCTTGTTTGCATCTCTACTTTTGATTCAGCTTTCACGTGGTCCATGTGTTTGGCTTTGTTTTCCCATTGAACTTTCCTGCCAGAAAGATGGCCTTACATATCCGAGACTGTATTTCTGTTCCCTTAGCTTAGCTGGGTATAAACCCTTGGGTCTTGAACTTCTGCTGCAGAACTGTTTAGATTTGATACATTGTCTTCTGATATTTAATGTAGTAGAAATATCTTTGAATAGTTGGATTATCTTAACCATCACTTTTTATTTAAGGTCCTTTGTTTTGCCTTAAAGCTCGAGAGACATTTACTTTCTTATTTTTTTAATTCCAAAAATAATTGCCAGAATGTCTAAGTATGAATCATTAGGGGTTCAGTGGGATTTCAGAGCTGGACTTCTTTTCTGTGAGATCTTGGATGCAGAACAATCACAGAAGAAACAAGGTATCTCTCCCAACTAAGGGATCTCTAAACCGAAAGACTCTTTGTCGGTGAAGCTCAGTGTAGTTATCTGCTTACTAGAGCCCGTACATCCAGCTAGCTGCATAGACGACTGCTTTCCCAAAGGCCCAGGCTCCACACTTATCTTTCTACACAGAAGTGGGAATTTAACATTTGGGCAGGCTTCCTCTCCTTTACAAGGGCACAGGAACCAACCGCCTTCTCCCATTAATAAAGTGTGGCCAAGACATATCTTGGGCTCTATCCAAACAGATGAGTGCTTGATTTTTTTTGTGTGTGTGCAGAACTATAAAGTGGATAAAAAAAAAAAAAAGTGGAAATAGCTTTCCACACTTAGGCTCCCTTCCTTTCCAGCGTGTAAAAAAAAAAAAAAAAAAAAAAAAAATTAAGCCTATTCTTTCGTTGCCTATTATTACCCTTTCTAAAGTGAATTTAGGATTTCTTCTTTAGGAACACCCATAATTTTCAGCTTTGATTTTTTTCCTTTTTATTCCCTATTAATCATATCCATTCTAGTCACTTTCCCCTCTGTGTCTCTTTTCTGCATATCTGGAACACCTTCTCGAGTTTGCCTCTTTGTTACTAACATGATGGTTCTTCATGTTATTTCAGGCCCTTACTATCTTTTCATTTGAATTATAATTGAGCTGCTACATATTTTTTTCCTAGTGGTTCCTTATTCCCTTGTCTCCCTTTTTCACTCACATTATTGCCCTTTTTTATCCACTTGTTAGTCATTTCTCCAAGGATTCATGTAGCATGTACCTTTCACAAGACATTGTTTCTGACACTGAGATCACAATGAATAATAACATTAATACTTCCTGAGTGTTTGTTCTGTGCCAGGTCCTGTTGGAGTACTTGCTTAAATCAACTCATTTAACCTATCCAGTTACCCTATAATGTGGATTTCATAGAGGCAAAACCCTCAGACTAGAATTTGAGTGCAAAAGTTTAAGGGGGAAGGGATCTTGGGAAGAACCGGTAAGGGAGTGGGGAACTGAGACTGGGATGGAAAAGAGGGTAAGAAAATCATTATTGGGTATACAGTCAATGGATACTTGCGGCTCACTCCAGTTGCATACCCCTGATATAGAGCTGGCTTCAAATATTTCACCCAAGAGGCAAGGAAGCTGAGATATTTACCTTCAGACTTTTGCGCATCCTTGTTGGAACCCATTACCTGGAATTTTAACTCCTTGATACTTCTCGCCTGCCCAGCCTATGGGCTGAGGATTCTCACTGGGCTACAGGATGCTTTCTGGCTGAAGACTGTGGGTGCTTCAGTGTGCAGCCAGTCTGAGGACAGACGTAAGCATGGCGCTTGCCGAGGGAGTGGGGCACCAAGAAAGTCGACTACAGTTAGTACCAGATGTGAAAAAAGAAGCAAAGGGAACATCGGTACCTTGCTTAAAGTCACACAGCCAGAAAGTGGTAAATCCAGGATTTGAACACAGGCTCTTAATCACAATGATAAGCTTCCTTTGTGCTCAGGGCTGGGGAGAGTCTGCCTACTTTAAGGTGGGGGAGGGGAGGCAGGAAGAGTACAAGGGGAAAGCCTTTCTGAAATGGGCACCTGTGAATGGAGACCTGAGGGAAAGGAGGAGGTGAGTTTAGGGATAACCGCAGGCAAGAACTGTCCAGGTTGGGGAGTGTCTGGCCTGTCTAAGGTGCTAAGGAGACCAGGGTGGCTGGAGCAGGGTGAGTTCAGGGGAGCATGGGAGGCAGACAGGGGCCATGTGACTTAGAAAGGGCCCAGAAACCCATGTAAGTCTTTCTGCATTTTTGGGTCTGACATCACTAGTGCTAGTGCTTCGTGCTTCGTCTCCTGCTGGGTACCAGTTTTCTCAGATGTTCTTCTAGTCCCCTTATTGAAATGCTTTCAAAGGTCTCCTATCCCTATGACTCTAGAACAGAGTTCTTCTTCCTTGTTTGGGGTGTTTTGCAGAGGCCCTGCGTGTTTTTGTTTTCTGGTTGGTGCATTTGATAACAGGGGCCATCCATCCAGAGCTGGTGAGGGTGTGCTGCTTCTGTGATTCTTCCTCTCTCCTTTGTTTGGTCTTTCGTGCACCGAGGAGACACCCTGGGAGTGCACAAAGCTCCTGCCCAGCTCCTAGTATCTAAGAAGCTTTCCTTTCCTGCAGCATTACTGCTCCACGATGAAATCTTTCCTTCTGCTTCCACTGTGAGCCAGCCATCCAGGGGCCCTACTTCTGCAGGAAGGAAAGGAAAATGAGTGGTTATGCACGAATAGCATCCTGAGCAGTGCTGCGGGCAAGGGCAGGGATGGAGGAGTTCTGTGGCAGGGCATTGTATTTGTAAAGACGAGAACCGGACCTGGGGTGGGAGGTGGGGGGCTGGGGAGGGGATTGGGTGGGTGCAGGGTAGCAGTGACAGACACCCATGACTCTTGCTGTGTCAAATGCAAGGTTGTGCGGTAGACAGCTCCTTAACTACATATTATTTTCCTCCTGACGGTTCTTAAAATGATGCTACATGACCAGCCCACTTCCCTGTGGGTCTACAGGGGTTTGTGCAATTCCTAATGCGCTAGAACTCACACTGCCTCTTTCCTTCTGAATCAGTAAATCCTACTGGAATGCAAGCAGTAATATAATCTCAGCTATTGCTGTGTTTAAGTGTCTGTTCAATGATACCAGTAAGAAACTACTTGCTGAACACCCCAGAGCTGGCTGCCCTGTCCAGCTAGTCAGTCTTCAGGTTGTCCAAAACGTGGCGTGTCTCAAAGGTTGTGTGTGTGTGTGCGCATGGGGGAAAGGGCAGGGGAGGTGAATATATGGGATCTGGGAAGGAAACAGCGGGAGAGAGGACCTGGGGCTTTGGTATCCTGAGTAGGTTCTCTTCTCTGGGCACTCCACCAGGTATGCTTTTAAATTCACTTTAAGCCACTTAAATTCTCTCTGGAGCCTGGAATTAGGCTTACTTTTTGTACTTTATTTAGAGGCTATATTTGTTTTTCATTTTTTCTTGGTGTGTATAGTTATTATAGTGGGAAATTGGAAAAGTCTGTATCTGAGACATCTACCTAGACAACAGTTTATTTTATTGAGTTTTCTTTTAAACTCGTATCAATTCAGGAAAGCTTGATTTTTCATTTGAATGGCTTTAGATTCAAAACTATATTTTAAAATCTGTATTATTCTAAGACAGTAAAATTCTAAATCAGATATTCTTTTTGTATTTATATAGCTCATATATAATTGATGAATATCCATGTTTAGGTCAGAGTTTTTTAAAAAGTGCTCTTAATGGACTCACATACCTCACACTGAAAGCCACAGAAACTTATAGAATATTTTAAATACTGTGTTCTTGAACTTATATGTAATATTTATTAATATATAAATATTTTACATGTATGATAATATATTTAATTATTTAAAATTTTATTTGAGTATATTTGGATGCTAGCTAAAGTTATTTGATTTTTGTGATTTAATTATATATGTATGTATATATTTTATTTATATTAAATAAAATATTTAATATATTTAAATGTTTGCTTAATAGTGATATATACTGTTCGAAATATTGTTTTATAGATTTTATATAATATAGTAATTGGAACATAGCTTTTAAATGCTGTGCTATACTTAGAGAAATCCTTATTTTGTTAATAAGGAAAAATGGTATATAGAGAATATATAAGTTTGAATTTTTAAGTGCTTGACATTATTTTTTTTATGAGAGGTGACGCATCATGCATGCAAACCAGAAACTAGTTATTTCTAACCTTTGTGGAGTAAATCTTGGGTGGCCAGTCTTGGTGTCATCAGAATTCTCTTTTGAGTGAGAGGTTTGCCTAGCGTACACTCACAGAATGTTTAAGAACTTATTTTATCTTTGTCCAGTTCTACAATGGCATACTCCAGATTTCATAAAAACCTAAGGCTTCTTCTGGGTGGTGGGGCCTGTGCTTTCTAACTCTGCCTTCCTGTTCTGAATCAAACTGGACCAGAGTCAGTAGCAGGAAGGGGATGGGAAGGAGGTTCCAGGAAGGTCGCAGTTCTAGGACAGTAGCACCAGGGCCCATGCTTGGTCCTGGGCCAGAGGAGGTAGTAAGTACTATAAAGAGCTGGTCATGTGGGGTGAGGGGCTCAGATTACCCTGCTGGAGGAAAGCCTAGAGCTCTAAGTCACGGCAGCATAGGGCACTACTCATCTGCACAGACACAGAGATGCAACACGCCCTCTTTGAGGCCTGGACCCACATGCCTGTGGAAGGGTCCGGGTGAGGATCTCAAAGCACTGTTGACTCAAATAGCATCCTGGCCACCCTGGCAGGCACACCACTGATGTGAGGGCCTGGCTATCCTCAAACCACCACTGAGCAAGATCTGTGATTGCCACTTTTATTATTTTTTTTCTTTTTGAGATGATCTGGTGATGATGATAATGGTGATGATGATGATGATGATGATGATGGTAGTTGGGACAAATGACTATGTGCCAGATGCTCTTTTAAAAGTGTTTACTATGCGTTAATATTATATGGCTTTTCATAAAGATACTGTGAGAAAATATTACCGGGTAGGCCAAAAGTAGGGTTGCAGTTGTTTATATGGAAAATAATACAACAATTAATAAATTACAATATAAGAATAAACTGTTTCATGTACTTACAACTGTAAACCTACTCTTGCCTCACCCTGTATTATTTCAATATAAATGATGAAGAAACTGAGGCACGGAAGAAGGTACACTTAAATGTCCATCGGGGTAATGGGATGAGTCAGCCTCCTGATCCCTCTTACCTCCCTGAACTTCAGGGTCATTCCATCTCTGTTCAGAAGCCAGCAGACCTCTGGCTGCAGTCAGTACATTCAACTAGGAGTAAGTCATATTGAATTCTTTTGTGTTCCCCTGACTTCTAGACATATTATTAAACAATATAAGAATTGTGAGCCATTAACAAGGGTAGGGTAAGTTTTGGAACACACAGATAGGGAGGGCTTTCTGATGCTCTCTTTATCATCACACTCAGTGGTCTGACTGTCGCATGGGCTTTGCACCCAGCACCATAACTAGAGTTGCCCTGGTTTGAAATATACATGCATCACATATATTTATGCATATGTTTATTTACAGTCTAAGTTAAAGGTGGCACAGGCACAGATGACTCCCTTTAATTATTGAGGATAATGAGATTACTGTTGGAGAAGCCAACTTTTTTGAAGATGCAAATCTAAGGGTTTACGACGCACTACAACCTGCCCAGCTGTTGAAACTTATAGCCTGTGAGCTTTGATGCTTTCAGAAAATCTTCAGTCATCTTGAGAATCCATCTGCTCTTGTCATTTTTTCTGTGGCTCTTCTTCCCAACATGGACCTCATCTGAGAGAACCCACAGACAATAAAGGCTGACTTGGGGTACTTACCGTTTCGAGCTCCCTGCAAGAATGTTCATCGACTTAAATAATGTTGGATAGCTTTTAATTTTATTTCCTTCTTTTCCCCAATCCCTCTTATAAGCTTCTGAAGATTTTTATTTCTTTTTTAAGTGCCACTTAATATCAGTTTTAAAGACGATTACAGGAAACTTGTATTAAAACAATCAAAATACCAAATCTTTTTTTTTTTCTCTCTGAAATAGAAGCTTATTATGCATAACTGTGTACTTTCAGCTTCTTCTTCTCAGGCACATATTTTAAAATGTGCTTTAAGCAAACAGGTCTTTAAGTTATACACATTATCATCCACAAAGGAACCAACCTAAGTATATCATTCTGATAGATACACCAAAATGCACATATTTGTTAGGATAACCAATTGTAATAATAAGCAACCACTAGAATCTCAGTGGATTAACATGATAAAGGGTTATTTCTTCAAAAAATGTCATAGTCCATGCAAGTGAGTAAGGCTAAGGGAGGTTACTTTGCTTCAGGCTGTTTTCAAGGACTCAGATGCCTTTCCCACTGTGACTTTGCCATCTCCTGGGGCTTCATGGTCCCCTGCTGGAACTTTGTCCCTGGCTAGTCCCTAAGGGTAGAGAGAAATCATGGGAGCCCCCTCAGGATGCCTTTTAGCTGCAGGCCTGGAACGGTCAGGCAATATTTCTGTTCATGTTCATTGACCAGAACTCGGTCGCAGCCACACCGAACTGCAAGGGTTGCTGGGAAATGTAGCTGAGGAAAAGGGATCCAGTTTGGTGAATAATAAGCTAGTCTGATATGTCTCATTAAAGAGAACTCACTCTAGTGGCTGAGTCAGTTCCCATCCTTTTACCTTTGAGAGTAGGTCTGTCTTGAATGAAGGCTATCTCTGTGCAGAGGAAACATAGACATATTTAATCACTTCTCCCAGACACCTGTTTAAACATGTATTCCTGCCTCATCAGGAGGCCAAGGTACTACTATCTTATTCATAGGCTCTTCCTTCAGTAAAATTCATGCTTTTTTATTTTTTTCCTCATCATCATTTCCCATCATTTTTCTACTCCAATTTCTTCAATGCCCTCATTTTTCAACTGCTGCCCAGGGTGACTGAACTTAGGTAGATGTTAAGAGAAGCACAATTAGGGTAGGTAATTCACAATAATATGTGATTAATTGTAAAATTCTCTTAAACTTTCAAGTGTAAAATCACCCTGACATTGTATTTTTCTCCCTATTCACCTATTTAAGGAACCTCCGCTGACCGTCTTCACTGTAACCACACTCTCTGAAACCCACACCTATGAGTCCAGAGTTTCCCGAAGCATGCTGTTAACACCAAGACTGATTCACTTGATCTTTTCGGCCTGTTGATATCCTCTTGTCTAGAGTAAAGCAGTTGGTTTACCTCTGAGCATTAGTAACTACAAATTCTTGGACCGTGATTCTGGTTCTGTGGCATTCTGATTTTTAGTATTCATGGGGGTCTTTAATGCTTGACTTATTCTTAAACCAGGTCAGCTTGGGGGCTCTGTTTCCTATTCATGGACCATTTTGCTGGCTGCCAGTCTACATCTGGAAAACTTTTTAGCTGAATCCCACAGTTAACAGTAAAAGGGAATCATCAGTTGACAGAATTTTAAAAACTTGAAATGAAGAGATGTAGGAGGTTTCATTAAGGAGATCATAATTGTGATGATCTTTCCCACACTCCTTCCCACCATATTCTTGACTGCCACTAGCAGTGTCAGATTTTCTTTATCTGTTACTTATCTAAGCTCTAGAAAAGAGATGAGAGAAAGGAGAATTCTCACAGCCAGCCCTTCAATCTACCTCTTACCGAGGAAGCAAAGTAAACAGTTATTTTAATAAGGCAGCAAGTACCCTCCATGAGGGCCTGCAAGATGGTTAGGTAGCCTGACCTAACTCCACTTACCTGTGTATCATCTCAATTTCAGTTTCCACCTCCAGGGGGCACTTCCCTGCGGAAAGGAGACCTTACCCTTCACACAGGTGACTAGAGCCCTTTGCTGGAGAATGGTGTAAATCTTGCCCCTAAGTGCTCTGGGTATCTTCAGGTAGATGTCAGAGATTCTTCCTGAAACTAATTTCAGAAATTAATCTTTATTCTAATTTCTTTAGACCCTCATCTCTCCCTACTAGTCCCCATTATTAACCTGATTTTTCATACTATGAGGCTGTGTCAGGGACTACTAGCTGCCCATCAATTTATTCTTCTTTCTTCATGGTCACAGGCTAAACTCTATTTCCCAGCCTCTCTTGTAAGAAAGTATGCTCATGCACGAAGTTTCCTTCTTTGGAAGTGGGTATATGTCACTTAAAGTCTAACATAAAAATCTCTTTCAAACACTTCTTCATGCTTTTCCTCTGTTTGGCTGACTGGCATTGAACACCAGGATGACCTTGGAACCATGTATAGAACAAGGCAAAGAATTGTTTGATTCCTGAATGACTCTGTGGAGGAGAGCTGCCCCATTGCCCTAAACACTAACCCTAAATTATTACGTGAGGAAAATTTTCTTTTGTTCTTTAAGACAAAAAAATTTGGGGGACTATTTTTTTCTTTAGTCTAGCTTATCTTTACTAATTCAGAGGGATTGGATCAGGCTTTATAAGGTGATTTTAATATCAGGATATATATCAGTTGTTTTTTTTTTAGAACCAACCAGTAAAAGCAACTTGGGTGGGCTTCAAGTCTATAATGGATTTTCTTCTTAAGCATTGAAATGAATAAATAGACAGATAACTTGTGATCCATTTGCATGCCATTATTTATTCTTTCTTTGTGTTGCTCTACCTTTTTTATTTCTTGCTTATGCAGTATATCTGTCTACTTACATCTTTAAAAAAATTATTGGGAAATGTATTTATAAGCATTTCCACTTTTGAATTCTACATATATCTTATCTCTCTTGTCTTATGCCTTGTGTGAACTGAAATTTACAAAGTGAACAAAGCTAAAATAAAGAAAATGTATTCATACAAAAAATATAGTAGTTGCATATATATATTTATAGCATATTAATATTATTTACTAATAATGATATTAACAATATATATTATTTTCTGAATAAATGGGGCAGTTGAATAAGCATTCTATTTGTTCTCTATGGCTTCTGTAAGTTATTAAACACATAACCAGTTAACATAACACAAATTTATTATCTAATAGTTCTTGAGGTCTAAAGAACAAAATATGTCTCACTGAACTAAGGTCAAGGTTTTGATAAAGTTACCTTACTTTTAGGAGGCTCTGTGAAAAATTTTGTTTTCTTGCCTTGTACACAACTCTTAGAAGCCACACATATTTTTTGTCTCAAGGCCCTCTACGTCAATCTCCCAAGCCAGCAATGGTAAAGTACTTTTCACACTGAATCACTCTGACATCCACTTCTGCCTCTCTCTTCCACATTTTAAGTATCTTGTGGTTACATAGAGTCTACATGGGTAACCCAAGATAATTTCTTTAGTTTAAGGTCAACTGATTAGCAACCTTAATTTCATTGACTACCTTAATTGCCATTTGTCACATGATGTAATATATTTGCAGTTTCTGGGGATTAGAACCTGAACATCTTTGGTAGGAGGACATTATTCTGCCTACCGCAAACATTGTATCAAAAGTTGGGTGAAGCCCTGGCCAGTTGGCTCAGCAGTAGAGCATCGCCTCACGTATGGAACTCTTGGGTTCGATTCCCACCCATCTGCTTCTCTAACCTTCCTCCTCTCCTTTCTCTCTATCTCTCTCTTCCCTTCCCACAGCTAAGGCTCCATTGGAGCAAAGTTGATCTGGGTGCTGAGGATGGCTTCATGACCTCCACCTCAGGCGCTAGAATGGCTCCAATTGCAGTTGAGCCATGCCCCAGAGGGGACGAGTATCGCCCCCTGGTGGGCATGCTGGGTGGATCCCGGTCGGGCACATGTGGGAGTCTGTCTGTCTAACCGCCCCCCCTCCAGCCTCCCGATTCTCACTTCTGAAAAATACAAAAAAAAAAAAAAAGAGTTGGGTTAGATAGCCCTGTCCCTAAGGATTGTAAAGTCTACTCCAGAGAATATTGATTAAATGATCATACTGTGATAGAGAAAAATCACAAGTTATTGTTGTAATACATCAGAAGACCTCTCAAGACAGATAGAGGACAAGAAGAGAGAAGATAGTTTCTTGAATATGTTCTCAGTTGAGCTTGGTTAATTTAGTGAGAATAGAGTAGGATTAGCTAAACATAAGCAATGGAAAAGAGTTTGAAATTTATCTTGAAGGCCATAAGAAGCAACAAAGACTTTTCAGACTTTAAGTAACATAAATAGTTTGTCTTTCAGATAGAGCATTCTCACAGCCCCATTGAGGATTGATTGGTTGATTGGAGAGAAAAGTCTGGAAATAGGAAGACCTAAAATGCTATGACAGACATTGCAGTAGAGACAGAGTCTGGGCCTATTTAAGAACTGTCTAGAAAGATAAGTTCTATAGCACTTGGTAATGCTTGGCTAAAGAGAGGAGACAATAAAATAGGGTCTAGGATAGCTCATTTTTCTTAGATGATGACTGTTTTATAGTTAAAATAACTATAAGAGAGAAAACAGGTCTGCAGAGGTCTAGTTGGAAATAAAATAACAAGCATGGTACTCAGGAACAATGTTAAAGAAATACAGTTTAAATTCAGACTTGATGGTCAGTGCTTTCTGATAGTTCATGATACCCTGCCAGGGGCATAATGTTATCAGATGTATGTGTATCAATTAGCCACTTCATATGGTGCTTCTGCTAAGGCATCCATCGATACAACTCAGTCTTTCAAATCTAGGATTATAGAGATTTGGACCTTAGCCATGTCTCAAAAATGCAAACAATAAAAAAATCAAAACAACAATAAGATCTACCCAGTGAAGTAAGGATTAAGCCTAGGAAAGGAGAGAGGCTTTATTAGCAGTATTTTCTCATTAGAAGTTAGAGAATGGGGTGGAGGAAGTATTAGACAGTGCAGTTTAACACAGGTGCAGGGAAGCCCTGGGCATGGGTAGAGCTTATCTCTAAAGGGGTGTTCATTAAATGTAATTGAATCTATAGGCAAAGAATGCATAAGGGGAGAAGTACAAGCAGAGAAATACTGAAAAAGAAAATGAAAGGAAGAAATAATATTTGGCCAACTGTACGTCCTGTGAAAAGAAATAGATGATGTTGATTTTCTGATGGCCCTATCTTTTAAGTCAATTGCGAAGAAGGAATTCCAAACAAGTGCTCTGGGTAATGATAACAGCAAAGAAAGTGTTTAAACGCCTAAGGGGTCGTAAAAGGACATGCGTTATAGTGCAATTGATACGAGAAATCTGTTTCATTTCTTTATCATCTCATTATGTCCATTTTCAAAAAGCTTTCAGGATGGCTTCATTTCCCTCTTGGAAAACCAAGTGCAGAGTTTGAGTTAGAGTTGAAAAGATTTCTGGTTGTGTAGATTCAGGATCAGACCCCAAATCGTGTGCCTTTGAGTTTGTTCACCATTCAGGACCAGCTTCTGAGGCTTTTGACATGGTGAAGAAATAGTGACAGATCAAAGGATAAAAAAGATAAAATGTAGATTGCACATTTTGAAAGGTAGGTATATCCCAGCTACCATCGGGGTATGAGGTCAAGCTGTTAGTGCTGATGAAAAGGAAGCTCAAGAGAGCAAAGAACGTTTTATGTTTTGATGACAGAGGAATGACCAACAGACTGATCTTTAATCCCTGAGTTTGCCAGAGGGAAAAAGTGAGGGAAGGCAGCAAAACAAACACTCACTAAGCAGCTCACCAAAAAGCCATCTGTAAGCTTTGAGTCTCCTCACTCTTCTCAGAGATGCCAGTGAAAATGCCACCACATCCAGAAAAAGTGTTCTTTCCTTTCATTTGTAAAAATAAGGCAAGAATGATCATGCGATACATTTATTCAAGTCAGTATTACTGTATTATATATATTTAACTTCAGTTCTATATAAGGAGTCCATAATGTTTTCCTAATTTTTTAATAACCATTATAAGTTTTATATTTTTCAGTATATTCCCTATAATTGGAATTATAAAATCTTGGAGTTTTAAAGATGGTGGGGGAGTCTTAGAAGTCATTTAGTTATTCTGTCTACATCATCCCTTTCAAATAATTATACAGCAACAGTTTTGCATGAAATTCAAACTTATGTTCACTTATATGTCAGGAAGGTAACGTGTCCTAAGAATGATGATTATTCTAATATCCACCTACTATTTCATAAGTAACTTTTGAGGGTCAAATAACTTAAATAACTGGAAGAAAAGAAGGCAAGGAAGAGAAAGAAGGAAAGAAGGGAGGAAGAGGGCCGAGGGAGGGAGGACAGTTAAAGAAGGGTATGTGTATGACGTATAGACAGAACTAATTTCTTAGGGGCATTATAAATTAAGAAGACAAAAAAAATTAGGGATATTGCTTTAAAAATATAACATTGGAATTTAGAGAGAAGATGTAAAAGAAGAGGAAAATAAAACATGCTGTAGAAATCAGTAAACACCTTGTGATTCTTGATTTCTTTTTAAAGACTCAAGATTGCCTTTTATCCTAACAGCTGCTGCTTCGAAGAAAAGAAAAAAATCCACCCACTCCCCAAGTCTCTGTCTATTTGTAATTTCCCGGCTCCCTGGAGGCCTGATGAATTGTGCGGCATTTTTTTCAGAGAAAATTGCCCGGCTCAGAACTATAGTGGATTGCATCTTGGGTAAACTTCAGTTATCACGAGGCTTTCTAATAATACACCTCTGTAAGGTATCTCAGTGGTTCTAAGGCCTGGTATTGTCATCTTTCACGTGTGTTGACTGTCATAGGCTACAATAACATGCTTTCATGGGAATGGACTGAAACCTTGACAAAATCATTTACTGCCTAGTTTACGACTCTTTTTAGTACAATACCTGAACCATGCCTGCCGGGTTACTGGTATGTGATTGCAGCAGAATTTCTATGGGTTTCAAACTATGGATACTGACGAATAGTTCATTGAGTAAGCATTTCAAGTCTGACTCCTTAAGAAAGGTTAGAGAATATACCCATGTTTACTTTATATCAAAAACAATTGCTTTCAAAATATGCCTCTGAATTTCAAGGACTAAGTTAAAAATGAGGAATGCATATTGTGACAGTTTATTGATTGTATGCCAAGAATTAAACCAAGTGCTTAAATATATTATCTCATTTATTGATTTATTGTTGGCAATAACTTTGTAAAGTACATGTTTCCCATTTTATGGGTAAAAAAAATCTGTGGTTCACAGATGTTAAATAACTTTCCCTAAAGCCTCCTAACCTCTTAAGTGGTTAATCTAGGTATCGAACTCACATCTGTCTGACTCCATAAACCAGGTATTTCTATTCTTTCACAATCTATCATATTGATAAAACATTTATTTTCTTTTGAGCTGGAGCATAGTAAATGCATGAAGATTACCCCAGAGAGCCCAACATTTCCCTCACAGAAGCAGAAAGTCAGATCATTTGCTTGGGAAGTGCACATGGAAGCCCCCTCCATGTGAAATGTCTCTGGGCATCTGTAAAAAGTTCATCTGTGCAGTGATGGCCCAAACCCCTCATGTATAATGGCGCAGACACTGGAACTCTGGAAAGCTTAGGAAATTTTGGATAGGAAAGAGGTAGAAGCTTGAATAATGGAGCTGATCCCACAGGTAAGTAATTCTAGAGACTGGATATGGAAAACAAAAGGAAAGTCTGAAGTTTGCATCTTGTTACAACTACCTCTGATTCCTACTTGGCCATGATCATGACCTTGGAAAGTAGCAAGGGTAGACACTCCCCTGACAGTGCTCAAAGCAGCAAAGGAACCCTCACCAGCACAGAAGTGAATCCTTTACCTGACTCACCGGAGGCTGTGGAAATTCTGAATGAAAAACTAAGACCTCTGTGACTCAAACCTTTTCTCTTGCTCCAGAACCTGACCCTGAAATAGTCAAGTATAAACACACCTGGTCTCTGAGGAATGAGGTTCTTTAAAGTCCCCCAAATGGAGCAAGCTTAGCCTTCCCTTTGGGAAAAGGAGAAAATAGAAATAACCCACTGAAATTCTGAAAGGCATCACCGTGCAGATTAAGGGAACCACACAACTTATTTCTACTTCTAGAAACAAGAAAGTAGTTTAGGTAATATTAGATTTATATATATTTTTTCAGCATGGTTTTTAAGAAAATAGATTTTTTTCAATTAAGTTATTAACCAAAAGAACTGGAACAAGCTATATTATTAGTTTGGATAAGTGATTTGCTTTGTGAGTTTTATTTTTTTACAAATATGTATACTTATAATATAGAAAATAGAGAAACATACATTTTTCTAAAATACTAGATACTTTCAAATATAACTTCTAAATTTGTACATAAAGAAAAACACTGCTATTGCCCTGCTTTATGTTTTCCTAAACGTCTCTTTTGGGGACATAGTTGTGTGTCTCAGTCAAGTGTGACCTGCTCTCCTAGCATGAAGGAGGGCCATGGATGGCTGTGCTTGCTGAGCTCTGTTCCTCTCATCACGCTTGTCCCTGGGTGACTCACATGCATGTTATGTGCAGACCCTTCAGGCTCCTGTTGTTCGCTCCATCTTACCATCAGAGGCCTCTCAACAAGCCATGCCTGTGCTTTTATTACCAGTCTGTAGAATTACTCGACTTCAGGATCAGCTCCATTATTTATGCTTTCTACCTCTTCCCTGTCCAGAATTGCCTGAGAGCTCCACAGTTCCAGGGACTGCCCGTTATACATACACATGTGCTTTGGGCTGTCCCCGCAGTAACTGACTTTCTATAGATACCCAAAGACAGTGCTCATGGTGGTGGCTTCAAGTCTTTGAGATAATCTATTGTACTTTCTAAAAAAATGATTTTACTTGCTACTTCCTCAAGGGAAATGTTTAGACTCTCTAGGTCTCATGTGGTTACTTTTCACCACCTCACAATAACTTTTAAGAAACTCTTGCCCTGGATGATTGGCTCAGTGGGAGAATGCTGACCTGGCATGTGGATGTCCCAGGTTTGATTCCTGGTCAGGGCACACAGGAGAAGCGACCATCTGCTTTTCCCCCCTCTCCCTCCCCTTTCTTTCTCTCTCTCTTTTTCTCTTTCCCTCCCACAGCCATGGCTGGATTGGTTTGAAGGAGTTGGCTTCTGGCTCTGAGGGTGGCTCCATTGAGCCTCTGTCTCAGGTGCTAAAAATAGCTTGGTTGTGAGCATGGCCCAAGATGGAGGTTGCCGGGTGAATCTCAGTCAGGTTGCATGACAAGAGTCTATCTTTCTGTCTCCCTTCCTCTCATTTAAAAATAAAGAGAAAAAAAGAAAAGAAACTCTTACTCTCTTTCTGTTCCTGGTGGTATGTTTATGACCCCTATTCAAGCATGGAAGAACAAGCTTGCTGGCCTTTTTTTCTGAGAGCAACCTCCTCCACTCATGTTCGTGAGGCTTCTTCTATTTCATACTTTCCTTTCTCAGTTGCTCCCATTTCTTCAGCCTCTCCCTGTTCAGCGATGCTTTACCTTCTACCTACAGATGTTCTCAAATATTCTCTCAGTGCATGAGAGGAGAGTGATCCTTAAAAATACCCTCAGGGAGAATGAAGGATCTTGGCTCTTGAAGTTTCTGGGCATGGGCAGTGATGGAATAAGAAATACAGTAGGAATTTGGGATACAGGAGGGTGTGTGACCCGCAGGTGAAGGTGAGAACTGACACGCCTTGGCGACAGTTAGGGAAGGATTACTGGAATATTGGACGTGTTGTGTGGGAAAGTCACACTTTCTAGCAGCACCTGCCTTTGTCACTGTGGGAAATGACATAAGTAGATGTCACGGGGGAGCAAAGCTTGTTAAAGAAAAACCATAGATATTACAATTCTCTCTAATCTCTTACTGAATTTCAGTGAATTTTTGTAGAGAAATAACTTAGCTGTCAAATACACTTTTCTGGATAACTGCTTCATAACTCCCGATAGTTATGGAAAATGTTGCTGCCGTGATTTTTAAATTAGGTCAGTTAGATCAAAAAGCCAGGGAGGGGTATAGACTGATTATATAGAAGGGAGGGGAGAAAAACTGTGGAAAAAATCAGGCTAATGTTTTAGAAAAGAAAAATAAACTTGTTTATTCAACTTTTATGCCTAAATTTAAATGTTTTCTAATTTAGTTTCATCATATCAAATAAGTAATTATTAAATGCCTACTATGGGTCTAGCTATCCTAGAGCATGCAAATATATTCAGGAAAAAGTTATATAAAATCTGTTTGAGCATTCTCCCGGGAGCATGCCCATGCCTCACCCCCTTCTTCTTCCCAGGAGTGCATTTCTTTTTTTTTTTTTCTTTCGTTCTTGTGGGAGAGACAGAGAGAGTCAGAGAGAGGGACAGATAGGGACAGACAGACAGGAAGGGAGATGAGAAACATCGATTCTTTGTTGCAGTTCCTTAGTTGTTCATTGATTGATTTCTCATATGTGCCTTGACTGGGGGGCTACAGCAGACTGAGTGACCTCTTGCTTGAGCCAGCGACCGTGGGCTCAAGCTGGTGAGCCTTGCTCAAACCAGATGAGCTCGTGTTGAAGCTGGCGACCTCGAGATCTCGAACCTGGGTCCTCCACATCCCAGTTTGATGCTCTATCCACTGCGCCACCACCTGGTCAGGCCAGGAGTACATTTCTTGCCCATCTATTTCCCATAAGCTCTAAGGGACCTTATGAGACTTGCAACCAGGGAAGCAATGGGCAGCAGAAACTCATTCTGGGCTAACCCCCTGTACCTATCTCTAAGGCCCACTTTTTCTCTTACTTTCTTCCAGAAGGGCAAATAAATTCTTCTTTTACTTGCTGCAAATAAATAAATAAATAAATAAATAAATAAAATTTAAAAAATTAAAAATTTAAAAGGAGAGGAGAGAAAGAAAAGAAAACAATCTGTTTCAGGTGATAAGATTTATGCATTTGAAAATTTTAGAGAACAGAGTTGAAGTATAATCAACTGTGGAAATATATTGTCAGTTTAGTTACCTGTAAGTGTGGTCAGAAGAGAAAACCAGTGTTGGCTAGAATAATGTGTAAATGAAATGGAATAGATAAGTCAATGGATGGGCTAGGAAGAGTTTTAGAAAACAGACAAATTGGTGTATCTTGGCCTGAGAGAGCAAACTTTTAGCTGGGGTACATGGACAGGAGCCTGACTAATTAAATTTGAATACTGGTTTTGGGGAGATAAGGATGGAGACAAACAATTTACTTCAAAAAGAGGGGCATTGTCTTTTCCTTGAAGTCACTTCTGAGTTCACTCTTCCTTTGGTCAAAAGCACAGGCTCTGGGGTCAAACTCTCTGAGGTTCAGAGCCTGGTTATACCATTTAGGAATGACTTTAAGAAAATTATTTAGCTTTTCTGTTCCTTAGGTTTTTGCCATGTATAAAATGGAGATTTTGACAATTAGATGACTTCATGCATGTAAAGTGCTGAGCACAGTGTCTGGCACAAAGTTAGCATTCACGAAATGGGTACTGTTATTGAATTAGCTTCTGCCAGTTTCAGAGCTCTATAAGGTCCAGGGCTTTAATGTTTTGAAACCCTAATACCTAGGGCAGAGGAGAAACTAAATAAAGTTTTGATGAAGGAAATTAAGACCACTTAAATGAAGTATTCCCTGATATTACATTCCTTCCTCTTCCTGCACAAACACCTGATGGCTGTCCATCTGCTTTGACTGCACAGCCTAGGTGACTTTAGGGAGCTCATCTTGTTTCCAGTTTGCTCACGTTTCTGGCTTCTCTATGAACTTCAGAAAAGTGCGTAGAGGGACTTTAACTCTTAATTAAAATAAAATGTCTAATACATAATAATGGCCATTGCCTCTTTGTAGGGGTGAAAGTTAATCTGCTTTTCCTGCTCTGGTGAGCCATTGTAGGTTCCTGATTAAGGGAAGGTTATGATGATAACGGCCTTTGGGGAAGATTTATCTGGTAATTATGTAGAAATTTTGATGATGAAGAGAGATTGGTGATAGGGCTTCCAGGTAGGCATGAAGTAACAAGGACAAAGGTCTCATTGAGCATTTTGTCCACTATTGCAGTAGAGATGGTATATATTGGGTTTTTATTAAATGTATTGAATGTGAGGGACCACTGGAAATAAGGCTATCAGGAGAATGAACGTAATACTTTTAAACCAGAGTTTGCATACTTTATACTCTCTACGGCAGTAACTATTTATGTTCACTTTATTTTTTCTTAAGTAGAAAGTTTAAGTAAAGATGAAAGATCCTTCATTCTGAAAGAATGCTGGTTTACTGTGATGATCAATTCCATGTATTAACTTGCCTGGACCAAGGGTGCCCAAATATTTGGTCATACATTATTCTGAGTGCTTCTGTGAGGGTGTTTCTGGATGACATTAACATTTAAATCAGTAGACCGAGTAAAGCAGATTGTCCTCCTCAACATGTGTGGGGGCCTCATTTAATCAGTTGAAGGGCTAAATAGAACAAAAAGGCTGACCTTCCCCTGAGTAAGAAAGAATTTCTCTTACTTGATTGCCTTCAAACCGGATGCCAGTGTTTTTCTACCTTCAGACTTGAACAGAGATCTTGACTTTCTATATCTGGAGCAAGCCAGCCTTTGGACTTAAACTACACCATTGGTGTCTTGGTTGTCTGGCTTGCTGAATCACCGTGCAGATTTTGGGACTTGTCAGCCTCCATAATTGCACGATCTAACTCTTTATAATAAATCTCTTTATACAAATATATACTGTATTTCCCCATGGATAAGAAGCACCCTTTTTTTTGAAAAATTTGGAGTCTAAATACTGGGTGCGTCTTATACCCGTGGTTATCAAGTCATTTAAGAAGTATGGCATTTCAAATGCTGTAGATGGAACTGAGGATGAGGCAATACATGAAGACAGTGTTTTGTCATCAGACACAGAAGACGACACGTTAATGGATGAGAGTTTTGACAGTGATAAAGAGTTGTATTAATTATATGATGAATAAAACTTGAGTTCAATAACTTTATGTAATACATTTTTTTTTCAAATTTTGGACCCCAAAATTAAAGTGTGTCTTATACAAGGGAGTATTTTATACATGGAGAAATACAGTACATCTTATTGGTTCTCTCTCTCTGGATAGCCCTGACTGAAACACTTCATTTATAAATATTCCCATTGTAATGGATAATTTTTTTTGGATTCGCATGGTTATTGAAACAAAAAGAAAAAACAGATCAGTGGCATTAAATTTAATACCAACCCTTGCAATTATTCATTCTTCCTTATCTTAAAATAATGGAATTCTTCTCTAAAATTTATTTTCTTGTGATATATTTAATATTTATATGGGTCTTCTTTACCTGCATTCAGTTTTAAAAAACCAGACAACCTGTAAAATAATGAATAGTTTGAAGTTAACATAATGGAAATTTCTAAAGGAAACAGTCTCTTGCTTACTTGATTTACTGCCACTCCTGAATGAATATGCCATATTTATTTTTCTATATTTTTCTTTTTTAATGGTGAATAATATCATTTTAAATGTTGAATGTTTAAATGTTTTGAGGCTCTCTGATATTTTCAGATTGTGAAATCTGAAAAGTTTTATATATTTCAATGGCTATGAAATCACTTAACATATTCACGACAAATGTTAGTTTGAAATTTAAACATGTACACACACGTATATGCTTGTTTAGGTGCATGCACAAATATCTATATATGTACATGTGAATATAGAGATAGGTATGTCAACAGATAGGTCCATGTGCATTCTCTTGGTATTTCAGGCACACAAATATATTTAGGAAGAGATAAAGTTCAAAGAATGACCGATATAGCCAGTTTTCAATTTCCAGTAATCATAAAAACAAATATCTCTGCAATGATGTTGATGATTCTGATGAATAAACTTATAGATGGGATGGGTTCAGCAAGTTAACATACCAACAAAGAGAATAGCATTGTGGTACATGGTGACTAGGGATGATGTTGTCATGTTTATAAACAAGAGCAAATCTGCTTCTGTAGATATAACAAAATGAGAATACTGGAAGTTATGGTCTCAGGGCTGTGGGTCTGAGTTGAAAATATGAAATAAACACACAGTACTGCTTAGACATTATTACTTAGGTACTTGTGGTGGTAGCCAGCCTAAAGAGTTCCCAACCTGAATTTGGGGCAAAGCACAGGGGCTGTGGTTGTAAGTTTATAGAGTGGAACTACCAATGGTCTTTGATAATAGCCAACATAAAAAATATGTGCTTCAGCGCACTGTGCTCAGAGAGTTTATTTTTTCCTGACTCTTGTGCTAAAACAATTTGACCCAGTTCAGATGAGGTCTCTAAATGAAAAACTGTTGGTTTATAGATCCTATTTATAACCTCTTCTGGACATGGTTCCTTAGGAGTCCAGTTAGCATCTCTCTCTCACTATATCTTGTCATCTCATTTCCACCTGTCCACTCAGCTCCAGCAACAGGCACCTTTTTATTCCTTGAACAAGCCATTCTCATTTCCAACTCATTATTGTACCCGCTGTTCTCTCTGCATAAAATTTTCTTCTTCTGACTTTTACGTGGCTCCTTTTCAATCTTTAGGTGTTTATACTTAGCATTCTTTGACAGATAACAGAACTACTTCATTTTTAGCAGAAAGGATTTTAACTTTATGAAAGTTAGTGCTTACACTTTTTTGGAAAGGCTTGGGAATAGCGTTAGGTTGGGTCTCCAAGAGTGACTCCAAGAACATCTCCCCAAAACTGGCCCACTAGGTAGGTTTGATCAGGAAGCTGAAAGTCATGAAGCAACATCCTAATCGCTGGCTTCAGGGTTGTACCATCATAATCACAAGCTGTGTGTGTGTGTGTGGGGGGGGGGTGGAACTGTCCATATAAAACCAGGGCATACAGTCAGCCTGCTTACTATGATAAAGAGTCTCTGACAGACTCATCCTTTTAGGTTGCCCTAGAGGGGTCCAGATGTCTCGACTTGGCCTGCTGTTTGCTGCTGTCATCTTCCAGTGGCTGGCAGGAGTTTGGTTACATGGACTATGGGAACAATTTTCTAATACTAGTGGTATTTGTATGACTAAACAATTTCTCACAAAACGACTCTTTGGATTTGATTCTAGATCTTGTAATAATAAAAATCAACAACAGTTTTCCAGTACTGTTTTAAAAAGCACTCAGCAATCTCTGAGAGATTTTACTAGAAACAAAGTTATTGTTTTTTTTTTCTTATCTTACTTTCTGGAAATACTGATTTCCTTGGTGGAAGTCAAGAATTCATTCCTTATACAAATCTCCCAGTTTATGGTTAGATTTGAGAGCCATGAGTCTAGAAGTTCCTGAGGCCCCTTCTGTATTTGGTATTAAGATTAATAGGTATTTTTTATGTATGTAATTACTAGCATCAACAGAGGTAAAAAGCTATACGTGAGCCAGCAGCATGAGTTGACAGCTGCTATGCTCCTATACATCTGCACTGCTCATGTTCACAATACACAGAGGTCCAGCCCAACATTCTAGGCCTGCTGCTGGGATCAGCTGAGTCATTTCATTGCTTCCCATTTCTCTTATTGTACTTTAAACTGTTTGCAATGGCGAGCTTTGCACACTTCCAATGCATTGTAAGTGTTTGCCAGTTAGTAGTTATATGTACATGTTTATCAAAAGGAATGATAGAGGGAGGGGACGTAGAGAAGGTGGAAAGAAAGAAGGGAGGGATCAAATTATGAAATAATGTGGGAAATATAGCACAAAAACCAGGTCTACTGTTCTTAGGTCAGGGTGCAGTTTTGACTTACTAACATAAACATTTCAAGTCTCTTGGATAAAAATACAATATTATGTCCTCCACTATATTATGACTGGTCAAAAAAAGTAAATTTTGTCAAATTTTTAGGCATCTGAGAGCTCAGCCAGCTGCTTTTTTGACTGACTGTTCAGAAATAAATGAAACAACACTTACATTTCATCAAATGATGTAACAGATTGATGTGAGAATGGGGTGAACTAAATCGGGATGGAGTTTGACGGCCCCTTTACCACCTTTTATCAAATTATGTCATTTATTTCTCTGAAGTTTTTGGGTTCTCTAGTGAAGCTTATAATAACTATTTTATTGTAGGGCTGTTAGGAGAATCAAGTGAACATATGAATGAGAAACTGGTAAGAAATATTTAAAACTGAGATATAGAAAAGAAGATTTGGCTTTCTGTTTAGAAACAGGTTTTCTTAAAATTAATCCTTGCTTGTTGGAAGGTAGGAAAATGCTGTATTTGATTCTGTTACAGTCTTCTGCCTCATTTTCATTATGTTGAATTCTTGAATTCTGGATTCATTCTGGTCAAACATGGTTTCATTCAGGTACTGGGACAGGGAGTAACTTTCTGTGTTCATTAGTGGTCCAGACATTGTAAAATTCCAGTTGTTCCATCTACTCTACACAAACCTCCCTCCCGTGTAATACAATCCCATGTAATACAATCACTGTTTAAACTTCAGCAGGTGATTAAAATAACACTATTCACTCTTTGAACAATGCCTGCCTTTGTTCTGACATTCTTCTGTCCCACTGTGGGCCCAGCACTAGTTCAGATCTCATCCTCCGTCCCTTTGTTCAGTGATGCTTACTCCCCTTGAACAGATGTTATAGTGCCTGGAGAGAAATCAGTTTCTCAGTAGACCCAGGTCTTCTGTGTCTGAGAATCCCTCCCCATCACTCTCCTTGGAGCCCATGTTTATCATTGCCCCAGAAACCTCAGCTAGGAAGGTACAGCCAGCTCCTGCGAGAAGCCCCCAGGAACTCGGGGCATTTCTGGGCACTTTGGCTCTTTATTGAGAACCTGTAAATAAATTGTGAGGCATGCACTGAAGAGAGAACCCCATCAGGCATTGGAAATGGCACCCTGGAGCCCACAGAAAAATACTTCCCATGGCTTCAGAGCTATAGAAACGCAAAGATGCAGAAACAGAAAAGTCGAATTCAAAAATGTAATAGTGAAAGGAAAGAGGAAATCAAAGATGAAGAACATGATAAAAAGAAACGTAGGTACTGCTTTATTATTTAGCAGTCTTACCAAAAATCATAGGCGCTATGTTTTGTCTACGGGTGTTCACAGTCCTTAGGCATCTTGTGAAAACATCAAGAATTTTCAAAGTGTTTTCCATTTTTACATTTTTGGAAGCAAGGGGATTACATTTGGCATGAAGCCAGCAGACACAAACTAGCACTACAGAGCTCTTATGAGCTTATTTTTATTAAAGCAATCCAGTTAACAATGGAGGAAAAAGGATGGGAAATGGCTTTGCCATGAATTTTGATAGCATTGTGGAATCTTCAAATCTACGTTCATTCCAGTCATTCTCTCAGTCTTTTCCCTCTCAACTCTTTTGATGCCAATCGTGTGTTACAGATGAACCCATTAATTCACTGGAAGTTAAGTGATTAGCTCTGTTTGGCAGTCAGGTGTAAGGTTAAGATTAGATAAAAGTCCCCCAGGTTCTAGTGATTGCAAAACCTTGAGGGCAGCAACCCGCCTGATTACAAAACCAGACATCAGAAATTATCTGCCAGCTTCTCCGACCGCATTCAAAAGAAAGTTAATTTGCCTTTACAAGAAAAATAGTGCCTATGGAGATTTTAAAGCTCAGGATGCTAGAAATATGTCCTTTCCTCCTCAAAAGCTAAAATTATAATTTAGAGAGAATGACTTGAAGTAAATATAAATAGATTTCAATTTGTGAAATACAATGAAATTAATAATTCAGTAACTATGTATTCGGCCTGCAAGTGTTTCCAGCACTACAGTGAGCTTTATCAGTGTTACAAAGAAATGTAGCTGGTAGAATCTGCCCACAGTAACTGATTAATTTATTGCTTCAATTGTTTTATTTATTGACTTGTAGCAGACAATAACTACTTGTTATATTAATGAAAAGTAGCTTGATTAGGAAAAGTTTAAAGTAGGTTGTATCAGATGGGGGAAATATTAAAATGCAGAGAAATCTGGAACATTTCAGGTCCAGCAAATGACATGCACTCTCTCCCTCCCGAAAAAAGCCCAGAGGTGCAAAAGCATAGAAGTTTAGAGTACCAGATATTGCATTAGATACGCCTGGAGTGTTTTGTGACACGAATACAACTGGAAAATAATCTTAATGTAAGTTAAATATGGATAAAACACCCCTTACATTAATTTTTCCGTAAATTTATGTTTGTTTGCTTAGTTTTCTTTCAATGGGAGAAAATAAAATAATTTTGTTTTATTTCCATCCTAAAACACTCCTGTAAATAAAATTATAACAAACAACAAGGCACTATGTACACTTTTCAAATATGCCTTTCGTTTCCTAGAAAAGAAAAACAACTCTTCAGATTAACTAGGAGGTTCACTAGAGTATTTCCTAATTAAAGAGGACCAGAGAAGTGCCAACCTTGGAGACTTTTAATCTGGCAGCCTGACACTTAGCAGCATGTTTGGGAAGGAGTTCGCTGGGCGGGTCTGCAAGGTACTCCATTAGTGTCAACCTCTGGAACTTGGCTCCGACAACAGCATCCCACAAAAGGATAACCTGTGTCCAGAATAACAAACATTTGTGTGTTTTTTTCCACCTTTTTGGTAGATATTCTATTCCTAAACTTCAAGATCTGCTTTCTGGGAAAACTGCTGTAAGGTGCAGACTGTGGCGAAGTTGGGGATCCAGCCACTACATCCTTGAATCTAGTTCCACCTGAAGGTTGGGGAGGAGCGTTTTGAAGCGATGTGAGCAGCATTTAAGCACCACTTCTATTCTTTTCATCACACCGTGTTTATGATGCTTCTTTGTTCTTCCCTTGTTAAATCTTCCCACTAGTAACTGCCAATTGGTAGTTATAAGACAGGGGGATTATGAGAAGATAAGTACTGCATACTAATTCCTCCAAATTTGGGGATAAGGAGCAATGCAAAAGATGTTAGTAAATGTTATAAACAACATCTCAAATGAAAATAGAAAAGCATGACTCTCAGAGGGGAGATGCGCTGATGTGTTATTCAGACAATAAAAACTCTTTCCTTCACTTTTAGTTCCTAAATGGAAACTCCCTTAGTTCTGAACTCATTACTTCATGCACATAAGCCCTGGCTCCACCTCCTTCCTCTGCTCCATTCTCTTCTCTTCCTGTGCTTCTCTGACTTCTTGCTCCCAACACTCTTCCTCTAAAGCTAGTTCTTTTCAACCATGGACAATAAACATACCCAACTTTCTTCTCTTATAAAAGAAAAATAAGGTCCTGGCTGGTGGCTCAGTGGTAGAGTGTCAACCGAGTATATGGAAGTCCCAGGTCTGATACCTGGTCTGAGCACACAGAAATGACTATTTTCTTCTCCTCCCTTCCCTCTCCCCCTTCTCTCTCTTCCTCTCCCACAGCCATGGCTCGATTGATTCAAGTATGTCGGCCCCAGGTGTTGAGGGTGGCTCCATGGAGTCTCTGTCTTGGGTGCTAAAAATAGCTTGGCTGTGTGCATCACCCCCAGATGGGGGTTGCCAGGTGGATCCTGGTTGGGGCTCATACTAGAGCCTGTCTCTCTATCTCTCCTCCTCTCATTTAAATTTAAAAAAGAAAGAATGAAAAATAAAAAAAATGTTAAAGCACCTTTTGTGTATTTGTGTTAACGAGATGGGAGGAATCTTTCAATTTTATTTCTCAATTTTACCTCCCTAAAGCTGGAAGAAAAAAAAAAAACCCACAGAACAACCTCCTTGAAACCTCTACCTAGTTGGGACTGTCCGCTCTTTTGATCACAGAGTTCTTTAAGGCCTGGGGGTTTCCATCTCTTACCACTGCATTATGTGCCAGAATAGATATTTCCGATTTTCCTTTAGCTCTGATGTGAGTTGGTATGGTCGCATGGCCTTTATTTAACATTTTGATATTTTGATGGACTTTATCCTTAATTCTGAGTCTTAAATATTTCTTTTATTGAAGTGATATTTACCCTTGTCTCTGAGGTTTTGTTTTGCCCTTTAATTGGCATCCAGTTGAGTGCCTTGCTCTCCCCATGCCCCTTACCCTCGGTGGCAAGTGGACCTGCATGTCCACTCATACATTCGGTAGGCAACTCAAGCTAATTGCATCGACCTTCCATCACTCTGTTACTCGCTATTGTTGTGAATGTCATCACATTTCACCTGGTTGCCAATCTAGAAACCTGGCCCATCCTAGACATACCCTAAACCATATAATCAACAATCATATGGTCTCCTCTAGTTCTTAAATGCCTTTCTTCAGAGTGAGATAACTCTCATAATTTTTTCCTGAGTTACAGGAGTAGTCCTCCTTTCTTTTTGTGCCCATATGTCCTCCCGTCCTTCTGCAATCACACAGCTGCTGCCAGAGACATTTTTCTAAAATAGAAATTTGATCATATTCCTTGAATTCTTAAAATCCTTCTATATGTCCCCATTGGCTTAGAATAGAGTCCAGAATCTTTAGCAAGACATAAAAGAACCTGGATCATTTGGCCCTGTGAAGCTCTTCGTTTTCATCTCTTGCCGCTGACCAGTTAGACCTCTGCTGGAACACATTCAGGGCCCTGAATCGGCTATTTGCTCACAGCATTGAGCTATTTTATCTTCCTGAAATTCACTTCCTTTAGAATTCAGTTCACAGGTTAAATTCTTCAGGAATTCTTGCCCACTGTTGGCAATCTGAGCTGGGTGTCTGTTCCCCCTTCACTGTATCCTTGGCAGTCTGCTCGCCATGCTGCGAGCTACTTGAAAACAGGGACTGTATGTAGCTTTTAATCCTCTGTCTCTAGTGCACAATGTAGCTCTTAGCACAAAGTAGATATTTCCCAAGTTGTAGAAGTTATCAGTCTGGATATTATTTTTTTTTCTTATTCTATTTATGATAAAACAGATTTTTATTTAAAAATATTTTCACATATTATGAATCTAGTTTTTTGATAGATCATGATGTGCCAACCTAAAGGAAAATTTTATTCTTGAATGAAGACATCTTCATCTCTCCCCTCCCTACCCCATTTCATCTGCTTCCAGAAATGTCTCCCTGTCTCCCTATCCAGGTAACCCTGGTAAGAACAGAGACAGAGCCTTAGAAACCATGACATTTTTCATAGAGATCCATAAAGCAAGACCAGGGATACAGGAAAAAGGCTAAGGCTCAGCATCAAGAGAGGACCACATAAATTCTGTTTCTCCATTTTTAAGTGTATGCCTATAAGATACATGACCTTATCAAGGCAATAGACCATTGTTGGCCAGAATAAATGTCTCTGGCTGGACTTTGGTGGAGCTGGACAAGAATTGCACAGACCTCTATTTTGGTCTAGAAATCTAGAAGGCAAATATATTGCATAGATCTCATTGACTCAGGCTAATGTAATATAATATTAAATGTCTGAAAAGTATCATTAACTCTAACTAGGTTTGCCTAAGCATAACTCAGATGAAACACAGAGATCTAAAATAAGACAGTGTATTTCCACACTCAAGAGCTTTCTTGATCACTTTAAGTCATGCTAAGAATTTTCCATAGGTGTGACATTTAGAAGGCAATTTAATGGAAAACTTTGCGACTCAATTGAAAAAAAAAAATTTAAAAACTGAGTAAGAAACAGCTGAAATAAAAAATGACACTGCTATAAGTATGTATAATAGCTTTCATTTAAAGTGTCTTCCAACATTGGAAAGTTTAATCACAGTTACACTCAAATCATTTGGTTACACTCTAATTTACAGTTATCCAGCTTGGGGAAAATCTAGGCACCATTAAACAAGATAGGTTCAATGTTTTTTATAATACTCAGTCAACAGTGAAAAATTTTGTTAGCTAATTTCATTAACAATTTTCAATTTCATTTAATTTGAACAATAACAGTTAAAAAAGCAAATGATTTCTTAAAATCTCTAGGACATGTTAGAAAATACAATCAAACTAATTTTTTCAGAAGTAGATCCTGGAGTATACTAGAATTGAATTTCTGGGGGTAAAATGATTTACTAATTAGTGTGGAAAATAAAGCATTTTCTTATTTAAGAAATACTCAAGTTTAACTCTCACCTCAAACCATAAACCAGTATTATTCCAGTGGGATCATATCGGAGTATTCTGTGCAATGGGAAACCATAAATCAATTATTTAAAAATGTAGATAAGTGTGTATGCAATCTATAAAAGGGTGGGTGATTTTTCTAAACTGAAAAGAAATGAAAAACATTGCATAGGAAAATAAAAATAGATTTGTCTAAGTAAAAAGCTTAAACACTATGAAGAAAGTTAAGAAAAAATAATGGAGAAATATGTGCTTCAAATATCAGAGAAAACAAATATATTGAATATTGACAGTGGTCATACATATTTTAACAACCTCTCAAAATTCTGAAATATCAGTCAACAAAGAACATAGTCACACAATTCACAAAAGAAACTACACTTGACTGTTTATGAAAACTATTAAGATTTAGAAGTAATTGATGAAATGTTATAGCTTGAAACATCATTTTTTATTCATTGAATTAAGAAATATATTCAGAAGAAATATTTTGGGTTGATGAGGGTGCTCTTTTATGCGGCTGGCAAGAGATTAAATAGGGTATAAAATAAAGAAGACTTTCTGGAAAATAACTTATTAGTTATTTTTTTTTTTTACTCTTTGATTCAAAAATACTACTTCCAGGAATTTTATTCTAATTTGAAATGAAAAAGTGTCAGGATACAGAAATGTCAGTAAAATAGAACTTAATACAGGCATTAATATTATAATAATTCAATAAGAGAAAAACATCCTTTTAAGTATAAAATGCAAAACATATCTGTGGTGCGATGTACAGTATTTATATATACTAAAAGTCTGAAAGACGAACGCTGATCTAGTACAATGAGTATGCATGGTTGGCAGCTTTATTGTTAATTATTATTGTTTTCTTGTATTTTTCTCTACCTCCTTGATTTCCCATAAGGGGGATTCATCACTTTTAAAACCAGGAAAATAAACTTTGCTAATGAAAGGATTTGGTTGAAAACAGATCACAAAGGAATAATGTTAATATAACACTTCCTATTAGCCAGCAGCTTCCAATAAGTTAACAGAATCCTTGTACCCGTGTTGACAGTCAGTTTCCTGTCTTGTCATTTGTTATTCTAGTAAACAACTACTACTGTGATCTTTAGGGGAGGTGGTAAATCTAATTAACGTTAGTGAACTTGGAGGCAATTATTAAGTTATTTATTTTTGTGGCCAACTCTTCCCTGTTGAGGGTTAGAGTGGTCAGGCACGGAGAAGAAAACACCATTCTTTGTGCTAACATAATTTAATGAGGACAGAGAAACAAAGAATTGGCTGTGACAAGAATTCGCCCATAAAGTACGACCCACTAATTCTCTGATTTTACCTCTGATTGACAAGATTGAGATTCAGAGGGTGATTATTTTACCTTTGTAGGATTTGACATTTGATAGGAATCAACTCCTGAAGGAAACAGTTAAAATAATAATAACTAAACTCAAGGTTAGTATGGAACTCTTCCCTGGTAGGGAAGACAGAAAATTCAAGTGTTCCCCACCCCCTTCCTGAAGCTAGAACAGCACAACTTCTATATTCTACAGGTAGGAGAAGTAACATTGTGTATAATCTTTGAGATTTCTAAATACTCTCAGTTTATTGCTCAGTGGTGGAGGATTTGTCCCTGAGGTGCCACTGGGGGAGTTCAGTCTTCCCAGGGTGGCGTCTTGAACACACCTTCTAAGTGGAAAGTAATGTTCTGTCCTGAAGATGGGCACCTCCCGTTTCAACGCCTGCAACATATGTCACCTACCGTTGACAGCAAGGGTGTAGAGAGTGGCTTTAGCAGTCACTATCCTTGGTGGGTGACAAACTAGTGGCTTTTGAGACTCAATAATAAAGCGTTTTGTCACCGTTCTTTTTATCTCTCACTCTACAGTCTGTATAACTGTCATCATTCCAGATTTTAACTCAAGTATAGTAGCACTTCGAGGATGGCAGTGTGAAAAGGACAACTCCGATATTCAGGGGTGCTTGGTGATTATAGTGATACACAGGCAGGCTGGCTGCTGTTCAGGAAGTGTTCATTAAACCCCACTCCTGCATTTAGGGTGTCCTCAGGAGAAAAGCCCTACTCTACCCTGGGACTGAACAGCTTATCTCCGGTTCCCTCTCCTCTGGGCCTCTCCCTCCCAAAACGCTTCATACACTTCTTTGCATTCAGACCTAAGTATCAGTTGCCTTAAAAAAAGATTTTTGGGCCCTGGCCAGTAAGCTCAGTGGTACAGCATCACCCAGCATGAGGATGTACTGGGTTTAATTCCCAGTCACAGCACACAGGAGAAATGACCATCTGCTTCTCTATCCCTCCCTATCTCCTTCTCTCTCTTTCTCTCTCTCTCTCTCCCTCTCTCTCTTGCTTCCCCTCCCTCATCCATGGCTTGATTGGTTCTAGCAAAGTTGGTCCCAGGTGCTGAGGATGGCTCTGTGGAGCTTCCCCCTCAGGTGCTAAAAATAGCTTTGTTGCAAGCATGGCCCTAGTTGGGCAGAGCATTGGCCCCAGACAGGGCTCACTAGGTGGATCCTGGTTGGGGCACATGTGGGAGTCTGTCTCTCTATCTCCCCTCCTCTCACTTGGAAAAAGAAGATAAAAAAATTTTTTTTTTTTTGTTTCCCTTTGTCTATTTGCATTTAAAGGGCCCAGCAGATCTCAGTAGTCTACAGGACTACATTCTGATTAAGTAGAATTCCATGTTGTTGAATCTGTAAAGAGTATTGTGGGCTTAATGCCTCTTTTTTCTACTCACTCAACTGTGTCCTGAAGAAGTTCAACTGTTCCACCCTCAGCCTCCTGTCTCCCTGTTCACCTTCTCCTTCCTGGGGCCCAGTTTCATCCCTTCAGACACAGGTGGTATCTCAGCGGGACCAAGTGGAGTCTCATTACTCCTATTTGTTTGAACCCTATCTGAAGTTTTGGACCTTCTGGCCAGACCTGATAGCAGGAGCAATACATTCAGAAACATCTCCCACAATAGAAGTTGAGGCTTAGAATTTGATTTTGCCTTGATTACTTTATTTACACTATAAGAGCTTATCTCTCCTATTTCCCTCGGGCCTCCTTCCTCATAATAGCCTGCTCTAGAGACAGTCTCCCTCCTCCCAGCTCTCTGCCCATGTCATCTGAACCAGAGGTAAACATCCCACTCCGATGGTATTTCATCTATCCAGCAACTGTTACAGACACATGCATCATCTCCGAGTTGTCATATAATGACAGATTTATCTGTGGTCATTTAATGACTTGGACTCATATATTTGATATATACATAAATAGTATGTATATACACAAACATAAAGGGAGTAGCTTTTTGCTCATTATTACAAGTGAAAATGCGATCTCCGATTGTTAGTGGGGTAAATTTGCAGAGGTAGATCTATTTCTGTCCAGTCCCTCTCTTTTTGTAAACATCCTTTCTAGCCACCCTTCCCCTAGTCGCCCATCCCCACTCACACACACTCTCCATTCAACTGTCTAGAGAGTGATTTTGTGGAAGCCAGAACCATGGCATTATCATTAATTGGGAAATTGAGGCTATTTGGTTTTATTTTAGCCATAACTGAATTTTCTTCTATTAGCCTTATAAAAAAAGGCCCTGTGCTGAGTATCTTAAACACATTATCTTGCTCTGTCTTCACAACAACTCATTACTGTAGCTGGCAGAATTCCTGTTTTACAGATGAGATACCAAAGCTCGGGGTGGCTGCTCCCTGTCTTGGCTCACTGTTGTGCAGCAGGGCTCAGGATGGATTCTATAGAATCACATGGTCAAGGAACAGGCTTTATTGGGAAATCGTACAAGTGACATCTGTGAGAGAGGAATTCATTCCTGGAGCTTCTCCAATCCGCCCCCCCCCCCTGGTGGATCAGGGGCCGCCCCTGCTGGGTCCATAGTGGGTTTAGGTTCCAGCAGAGGGCATTCCTCCTAACTTCTCTCTCTTCTTAAGGAGCAAGGGGATGAACAACCCATCAAGCAGATATTTTTTGGATTACAGGAAGCCTGCATTTAGTTGCCAGCTGTTGACTGTAGTTTAGAAGAAAGCCAGCTGCTCAGAATCTGGGGGCCTTGAAACCCAGTGGAGGATACAATCTCTCTTCTAGGGGTGCGGAGGACACTGGAGACCCAGCCCTCGAGAAAATGAGGGCTTCCAACTCTCACAGTTTCTGCTGTCTGGCCTTATTTTGGGTTATCTAAGAACCTCAGAAATGCTGTACTAACTATCTTACAGAACAGGATATCCAGTTCAAATTATTGTTTTCCCAGGAGAACTTTTCTATTCATTCATCATTCATGGATGTAAAGAGGCATGGAAGAGAAGGATTTTCCTGCTCATGGTCCAATCACTCTAAGTCCTTCCAACAAAAGCAATCCATTTTCAGGCCCTGGCCAGGGTAAAAATATCTTGTCTGTGTAACATATGTAAGTAATTTAAATACCTAGTTTACTATTAAGAAAGGGGCATTGACTTCTATTTAGTTAATACAAGAAGTACTTGACACTCAGTAAGTTTTATATAGCAGCAAGGAAGTCGAGGTGTGAGGGGAGGAATTGAAGATGTAGGGAAGGGTGGGAGAGATAGCCAGGATGAAGAAGAGAAAGGCCTACTCAGTTCTGAAATATTTTCAGTTTACATTAAGAGCAGAGGAATAAGATTACCTTATCTCTGCCCTCTGAAAGTCTAATTAATTGTTTAACAAGAGTTTTAGCTCTCTTGCTATTCACATCTTGAAATATCAGAAGCTGCCCTGGGAAGGAGTTAACCGTTGAACCAAACAGGGATGAAAATTAGAGAAGGCAGCAGTCCAGACAAGCCCAGCATTGACCTAAAGCTGACTGAATTTAATTAGGGCCTTGCCTGGGTGTTTGTCAGTTCCACAGTAGCCCAGCTGTGTTGGAGGGGAGAGCAGGAGAAAATTGTGTGGATCAGCAAACATGGAAACCAAGACTCTCACTTGGGAAGGATTTCCTGCTTACCTTTCACGATTTTCCTCACCCCTCTCCTTCTTGTGCATCTCTGAGGGCAGGGATCACACGTTTTTTTCTGTAAAGGGACAGATGATAATGTTTCAGTTTTTTATACTAGTGTCCATTGCAAGGACTCAATTTTTTTTCAATATAGCCCCAAAGCAGCCAGAGACAATGAATGGGAGACGCTGTTGCAATAGAACTTCATCTGTGAAACAATGGCGGGTGAAAGATGTGCAGACCAACACTTGACTGAACCTTGTTCTAGTAAATATGAGAGCAGGCTTTAAAATGGGCACCCTTGAGTTAAATTAAAGCTGTCATTTACGAGATTTGTAACTTTGCCAAGTCACCTTGTCTGTCTCTGATTTAAGGAATCAGATAGTGCAGGAGGGAAAATGAAACAGATGGACGAGTATTTACAGGGTAAGGAGATCAGTTCTACGAAAGATGCCACCATTCAAAGATGCTTTGGGAATTAGTAAGGGTATCTTCAGTTTAGTCTTGAAGTTTCCTGACTTTGAATGATGCCTTTTAGACTTAGAGTATTTGTAAATGTATTTCTATTTATTGCGTTAGGAGAGCTTATAAAGTAAGCACATTCATAAAGTGAGAAAGGATTATCCATGAGAATTGACTATAAATAATGAATAAAGTGAACACAAGAGAAAGGCAAAAAAATAATCTCCAGAGTTTAAAAACAAAAGTGTGTCTTTGTGGAATGTCTGCCTGCATACACAATCATTTTTGTATTAGAAATATGGATTTGGGGAAGGGGTGATCATTCAAGATAATGTGCTCCTGACTTTACCATCTGAGAGGGCTCTTCCTGTATTGGCTTCTAAAAATGTGTATCTAGCAATTGAAAGTAAGCGCAAGTCAGCGTGCTGCCTGGGACTCTGCATACTTAGGAATGAGGCACATGGTTCCTGCTCTGTCACAGCTGATTGGTTTAGTTTAGAGAAGACTCCTCAAATCTCCATATCTTTGCATTTCATCATAGCTTTTCTTTTCCCTAGTAAGCGATGGGTGCTGAGATGAAATACATGCATGGTACTTCCCCTCTAGTTTGCAAGCCTGTGTTACCATGGCATTGTCGGGGCAGCACCTGGGGCCTTGGGATCACCAGGAGAGCCCTTGTGGTAGATTCAGCTGTCACATGGGCAGGATACCTGGGAGTGGTGAGCAGCTCTTATAGGCTGTGGATCGAGAGGTGGACAGCTCTCTGAAGGGGGCCAGAGCTGATGGAGAAGGAAAGGCAGCTGCCACAGAGCATCAGAGGGCAACTTTTGTGACATAATGAGACACCTGTTGGGGAATCCTAGAACTGCAGGGAGGGGGATTTGCTGGGGGCTGCCTAGTCTGACCTAGAATCTGCTGAAGCTAAGGCATCATGAATACACGGATTAAGAAGTCAAAGGACTGGCTGCCTAACCACTTATTTTCTCTACCAGCTCTCTGTTCCTTCAAATAATTCTAAAGAACACATTTTTAAGTTCCAGAATCATGTCTCATTAAATAATAAAAATAAGTTTTTTTTCCTCTTATCTTAGGCAGCCAGACAGGGGAGAGAAGGAAAGGATGGTAGTGTACCTGAGATGCATGCATGTGTGTGTGTTTCTATGTCTCTGTCTCTCTGTGTGTTTTTGTAGGAATTAATAAGGGTAAATTGATATTATACAGAGAAACACATTTTCCGCTGTCAGATGGTTAGATTCTTCTGAAAAGCTTATTACCATGAATAAATAGTACCTGACTTTCACCAAAAACGGGAGGTAACACATATTTCTAGATGAACAGCACAGAATTGGCTATCCTAACATTCTCCTAAGCAAAGCACACTGCTAATAATGCTAATCAACACTTCACCAGGGCAGCTAGACCATGACACAGTGGGTATATTAGTGATAAATAGGCCACTTTCAAGAATTACAAATCTACAACTCTTTCTTCTTTTTTCTGCATTATTTAATGAATTGAATTATGTGGCACAGAGGGGCAAACCTCACTACTGGAAAGAAATAATTGGAAAAGTACACATACAAATACGTATTCAAGTGTGTATATGTAACTGCATTTTCTCAATACTATAAATATGATGGTCTGTGCAAAATAAATTTGAGTTCATAGTTATTTTTCTGGACATAAAAAAGCATAAAGGTACATAACTAAAAAGCAAGTTCCAGTTATTTGGAAACTTCAACATGTAGCAATAAGTGCTTCTTGATCACAGAAGTGCATGTCATGTATTTATATATTGTCAACACTTGTTGAAGGATGAGCAGGCTCACCAGGCACGACTACAGGTCAGCTGATAAACTGAGTAGATAGTCCTCTCCTGTTAAGTTCATTGTCAGTGCACAATTAACCACCACAAGTGGGAAACTTGCCAATTCATGGCAGGGGATATGTCCCTCGTGTCTTGAGACATGTTGGTTCCAGTTCTAGTTATGTATTTCACTAGCTATACAACTCGGGTGAAACCCCTACTCTTTTTTTTTTTAGGGGAGAGGAGGGGTGATAGTGAGGCATACTACCACATGTGCCCCTACCAGGATCCACCTGGTAACCCCTTCTGGGAATGATGCTTGAGTACTGAGCTATTTTTAGTGCCTGAGGTTGACTGAGCTCAGACCAGCTGAGCTATCCTCAGTGCCTGGGGCCATACTTGAACCCATTGAGCCACTGGCTGTGGGAAGGAAATGAGGAGAGAAGGGGAGAAGGAGAGGGGAAGAAGCAGGTGGTTGCTTCTGTGTGGCCTCACCAGGAATTGAACCCAGGATATTAAGAAGCTAGGCTAATGCTCTATACATTGAGTCACTGATCAGGGCCAACCTTTTACTCTTTGAGTCCCATATTTATTGAGACCTTTTGAGAGAAGTAACCCCTGAATGCACAGATTTGGTTTTATCCCGTTTTGTAGTCTTTCAGCATGTCCTACTCTCTTTTTCATAACAATTCTTATAATTAAATTATTTGATTATTTATTACACAGTCAAGTATTGTGGAGTGAGGATGCCAATCAAGAAGCAATATAGAAATAAATAACAGTTTTATTGTTTTTTGTCAGGTATTATTTAATATCTTTTCATTAATATTTTAAAACTCTTATAATCTACTTTGTGCACCTCTTTTACTGTTCTTATTTAAGTATTAAATAAGAAATAGTATGAAGTATTAAATAAGTATTAAGTATTATATAAGTATTAAGTATTTAGTTAATACTAAATAGTATTAAGTATTAAATAAGAAATAGTATGAAATAATAAACTACCTTTCCATATATTGTTTTTTATACTTAGAACAGTCATTAGGGCAGAGAATCGGTTGTTAAATTATTTGAATCCCACCACTAGTTCCTACCGTAGACCCTGGAACATAATCTTTGTTGAATTAATAAGAGAGGTTGAGGGAATGAAACTGTAGGAAAATAGGAAGAAACAAAGTAACAGAGAGCTTTGTAGGCACAAGATTCAAATTTGAAGGAACACAGGGTTAGATAAAGGTACTCAGATGAGAAGCTTTAATAAGAGCAATTCACATAATTTTAGATAAAGACATTACTGAATTTAAAATCATTTTTCAAATTGTCAGTTACAATAGTATTTTTTTTTATCATCTTAATTGAAAATAATGGAGGAGGCATAGCGCTTGATTGAAGTCTAATCCCTTCCTATCCCCACCATGAGTCAATTTTGAAAAACTCCCCTCTCACCTTCTGAAATTGAGATACTATATGTAACCATAGCCACAACCTGGGTATCAGTGGGGAAAAAAAAAAGCACTAAGCACACTGAAGATGCTTAAAGTTTATCAGGTAGCTGAGTACCACTTAAAGGAAGATTGTTTACAAAATTAGAGGTTATTTTTTTTAAATAAACTACTTCTATGGAGTTCTTAGTTTATCAGAAAGAGGAGAAGTGCTTTAAAAGTGCTTTAAGAAGCTCAAAGATATTTTCCTTTTAAATATTATTTTCCCTTTCTCTTTTCCTTTTTCTTTTTTTCCCCCAGAGAATCTTTCAGAACTAACACATTTTTCTCCCAACTTCACATAAACATAACACTCAATGGCTCTTTATGGATGAAAGCTTGAGCTGTTCAACAGTTGCAACACGACCAAAGGTACTTCCTCCACAATATATTTGATTATGTCTCTGAATTCAAGACACTGTTTTTATCTACTTATCAACTCTTAATTTGTAACATAAATATAAAAAACAAAATATTAAAAGAAGTATTTTTTTAGCTCTATGTAAATCCTAACCCCAGAAACAATTTTCAAAGAGAAATGATCAAGTCACAATGTTAAATCTCAAACCTTAGTGTTGCTCACGTTTGGATGTCCTTATTCTTGCTGCCTTACATCAAGCATACCCACTGATTTCTTCCTCAAGGAGAAAATAAACCAGTGAACCAGTTGGCCAGTTTTATGTTAGTCATTTCTAAACTTCTCTGGCTTTTCCTCCCAGGACTCCCCACTTCCCTCATTCCTGTCATGGTACACATAGAAAATGAGGACGCTTACATGGCTCACTGGGATGAAAAGGCCTGCAAGTGCCTTTCATCTCCCGGTACCACCTCCCTGAAGGCTTGACCACATCAATCTGTGCATTTCAGTAAACTTTAGATCTCTGCCTAGAAATGTGACTGAAAGTCTGATTCACTTATTTGTTTCTTTCCAAATGTTTTTTTTTTTTCTGACCCAGGTTTTATGTTCAAGTATATACAGGCCTAATGGCAATTGCTAGATGACATTCACTGATGTAATTTGTCTAAACGATCAGTAGCTGTTCTTGCTGCCATAGTAACTTGCTCAGAACAAACAATGTTTCCTCATGTGTGGGGTGGCCAGTTGCACCTCTCTTCTTTATTATACTGATTACATTAGATTATAGTTATTTTTAGTTTTCGTATTGTGAAATCTTGCGCGCCATGGGCTGCATCTATTTTCCCAATATTTAACACGATGTATAGCACTTGGTAGGTTTTCTAGAAACCTAAGTTTGATTTGCTCAGCAGCCTGACTTAACATAGCTCCCATGAAGCTGGCACCGCTAACATGCTTTGAACATAGATACAAAATTAGTGAGTGTTTTTATAGATTCCAGATTTGGGGGCATGAGCACTCACCAAAAGAAGACAAGGTGCCCTCTTATTTAAGGGAGAAAGAATGCCAAATAGATCACAGAAAACATTATCGCCTGAATTTAAGGATTATGACGAGGGAGAAGTATACTGCCTTTTATAGTCCTCGGTAGTTATGATACAGACAACTATAAATCTCCTCGGTTGCTATTTGGGGATTATCAAATCTCTGGTAAGCAGTACAGTAGAGCTGGCACATGGATTTTCTTGAGTCTGAAACATGAGTAAGTGAAGGAAATAAATGGGAAGAGGCTGGCGCGTTGAAAGATGGAATAAGAATCAAAAAAAGATTGAATACAGTGTTTTGAGTCTGGTGGCAATGATGCTCAGCCTGCATGTAGTTTATATTGCACTGAATCAGTTAATAGAATTGAGGACAAAGGTCTATATTGATACATTTAAGTTCTCCATTCACTGTGCGCTATCAGTGAAGAAGGCTAATAGAATGCCAACTAAGATTAGGGGAAATATTAATAATACGCCGTGCTTTCCCAGAGCATCTTGTAAAACCAAAGATGCTCTGAGTTGGGAAGTATTTTAAAGGTCATATAGTCTACTCTCCCCACTAATGTCTCTTTAAACTTTTGTGTTCAAGACACAATTCTGAATGTAGGAATTTGGAGCAGCACTTTGGAAGGATTAAAGCACTCCAAATAACAACTAGTAAATTAGCAGTTATTAAAACTCAGTATCTACCATAACAAGTTTGACGAGCATGAATTTACCCTTTAAATGGAAGAAGAGGCTGCCCGACTAGGTGGTGGCAGAGTAGATAGAGCATTGGCCTGGGATGTGGAGGACCCAGGTTCAAAACCCTGAGGTTGCTGGCTTGAGCGTGGGCTCACCAGCTTGAGTGTGAGATCATAGACATGACCCCATGGTTGATGACCTGAGCCCAAAGGTCACAAGGCTTGAAGCCCAAGGTCACTGGCTTGAGCAAGGGGTCACTGGCTCGGCTAGAGTCCACCACTTCCTCCAGGCAAGGCACGTATGAGAAGCAATCAACGAACAACTAACGTGACACAACTACAAGTTGATGCTTCTCATTTTTCTCCCTTCCTGTCTCTATTTAAAAAATAAAATAAATAAATAAATGAAAGGAAGTAGAAATAGCCAACCATACTGTGTATCTAGCTGCTTGTTCAGACCCCACCCATCTGTCTACAAAGACAATGGGAGGAAGGCAGGACTGTATGGTTTTTTTCTTGCTGAGTCCATATTTTTTAAGTTTTTCTTTTCCCCAGTAAAGCCTGCTCCTTGTGTGACGTCATAGGCTTTGTCCCAAAACCTGGTGCAGGTGCATGTTATGACTACTTCAGAGGGACCCACATTGCTGGATACTCTTGTAATATCCTATAAGTCCATTATCTCCCATTTAAGGTCTTTCCCTAAATTGTCCAAGTCTGTTGAGGAAACACTCAGTTCCCTGAGGACATGAATTCTGTTTCCAGCAGGTAAAGGGGAAGCAGAAGTCTCACAGTCTACTTCTGTTGCATTTCATGGATGTAGTTGCTCTTGGGTCCTGATCTCTATCTACCACAGTGATGCCCTTGCTGGTGTGGATATTGTGACCCCCCAGTGGCACATCATGCTGTCTACATGTTAGATATTATTATTGTTATTGTCATTATCATTATTATTTGTAATGTTGCTGTATTATTATATATTGCATACTTTATATTATACACTAATATAGCAATTATCACATGATTGTGATCATTATTGTTATTATTATTAGTTCACAAGTGAGACCAGATGTATTTAAAATTTTTATTACTGAATTTTTATTTTAAAAACCATATAGAGATATTAAGTAATATCTCCATTAGGGCATAGGGCAGAATCCCATAATTAAGTACATTCATATTTCTGCAAATAAATATATCTATATTAAGTTGGAATAATTAAAGAGTATGGACAGACTCTCCTTATTTTAATTGGTAACAATTGAGTTAAACATCTTTTGGTTTTCTAAATTTTTAGAATTAGAACTATAGATAAAGGATTGTAAATATGTAGTATTATTATTGCTATGGTAACTTATTATTATCTCTTTAATGGCTTTTACAATTAATTATTTTGATTATTCTCTACATGGTTCTCAATTTGCCACTATCTTGCTTAAGCTTGAGGTTCCCAGAGTGGAACACGTTATTTTGGGTATGAATTGCCAGGCTTGGAGTAGAATTGATATAGCTACCTCTTACTATTGATATTAATGCTTTAGTGACCAATTCACCACACTGTGATTTTCAGTCAACAAAGCCTTTATTTTGTTTTATATGTGCTACTATATAATATCATGTCTTGTTATTGTTTTTGTGCAATTGGTTTTTGGAAAATAAATTTCTCCTATGAAATTGTTTCTCCCATGAAATTTAATTTTTAAGACTTGGCTCATTTTCCCAGTCTGATGATATAATTTTGGATTCTGACTCTCTCATCTCAGAATCTGCTATTGCCATGCATCAGCTGTAACTTTGATCAGCATGTCTTAATCCAATTTGCTGAGAAAAATATTGAAAAAGATAGTGCCAAGGGCAGAGTTAATGTTGCTCATTAGTGAACATTAGTCAACACTATTTGGAATAATCATTCAACCAATTAAAATCTATCCAACTGTATGACAATTCATATTTCTAACCCGTCTCCAAGAATATCGAAAGCATCTTAGTCTGAGGTCTTGTTAAAATCCATATTCAAGGTGTCTACAGAAATCTCATGACATGTACTTCGGTAACCTGAACAAAGAAGAAATTAAGGTAGATTTCATCTAATTTAGTCTTTATAAAACCATGTTTCTGCATAGTATGCTTGCATTCTTTTCCTCAAAGTCATCACAAAAATCTGTGTGATAATCTGTCCCTCAGATTATCAAAGACATTCTTTAGTCTAGATCTAATAACATATTCCTTCTTTCCACTTTTGAAAATTAGAGCATCTGCTCATCTTAACTTTCACAGTACCATCTCTATTCTCCTAGATTCTCAAAGCTTATTGAAAACACCTAAATGTGAAATGCCCTTGGCATTCTGCTATATGTTAAAGATGACCATATAATTTATCACCCAAATAAAAGATAATTTTAATAGAAAAAGAATTCTATTAATAAGTTTGACAGAAAAGCAGGTCATAAACTAGGACTTTCTCAGGCAAACGTGGACATAATGGAGAGTCTTCAATTCATTCATAATTAGAAAGTGCCTTTTACAATTTCTTCACCTGGTTAGCTTCAGTGTTGGTCCTAGTAATCTTTCATCAGTTGTCCTCCCCACAGAAGAGAATGAGAAGTAGAACAGCACCCCACTCTCCACCCCCAAACATTCATTCATTATTCCATGAGAAACAAAAAACATTTGCCTTTCTCATCTCATCTTTCTTGACCTGAGTGATACTTTAAAAAGGAAGAGGAGGAAGAGGAAAAGGAGGAGGAGGAAGAGGAGGAGGAGGAGAAGAAAGAGGTAGAGAAACAGCAGGGAAGGAGGAAGATCAGAAGAATATATTTCCTACCACATATTTTTTTTCAAGCCTTAGCTTATGTGCTTTAGCTTCCTGACTATATTTTATAAATATTCTCCTTTTTACTATTTGTCTTTCTATCATAAAATTTGAGGCCATCACAGACAGATTCCTGATGCTCTCCTTAGATAATGCTTCCTACCCTTTTCTTTGCTTCCTGAGTTATTTGCAGAAGAAAACCAGAAATAGCTTTCAGAATAGCCTAATATACAGGTCGAGTTTTCCTCCACTGCAGAGTCTCAGCTGTGATTTCACCCTCCTCTCTCTGAACTTTCTGAGGGCTCTCTTTCTAACTTCCACATATCTTCACATTCCTCTCATTAGCTCACTGAGCCTTAAGATGTCACACCTTTTCCTATGGTTTTTGTCATTTTCATACTCCTAGTTTACTTGATGGTCAGATTTAATTTGAAAAAATGGCAGTTTTCCTCATTGCATATTCTATCTTCAGCATAATTTACTCATTTCTATTAAGAGATTCCTTTTCTGTTTAATTTTCCTTTAAGCCTCTCAATCCCTGGAGAAGGTAAAAGGACACAGAGAGCCTATTATAAAATGTAAATTTGGAATAATTTGGCAAGTCGGGTATTTATTGTGAAATAAGAACCAAGTAGTGTAGGAGTGTAGACATGGTATTTTAACAGTCAAGGACAAGGTTTGACCAGTGATCTATCCAAACACATGGTTTGCCCACAAAACCTTAGAATGGTGAACTAGGAGGGGGACAGAAATGAGGCCACTGTGAAGCTAGGGGAACTTCCATGGAAATGGCATATATTCATTTGAAACCAGTTGCTAAAGAGCTTCCTCCCCTACCTTGTATCTCTATGAGGGGATTTAAAGTTGACTCTCTTGGAAGAGGTAGTATGACAGCAACACTTTCCGATGCCTGTTTTCCCACTTCCTACTCAACAGGAATGACGACTGACTAAATGCATGAGGCCAGTAAGAACCCTTCTGCCACCAAGCCATTGTTAACCAAGAAGAAGAGTTGGCACTTGGACTATCACTCTTATGTTCTGCAGGTGTTTGCTGTTTTTCCTCTTTTTGGAAATGAGGAGACACTTGGGCTGGTTGACCACCATCCTGAGATGAATCTGAGTCCCATGGGTTCCTGGGGTTCAGTTAGCGAATGATTTGGGGAAGTTCAATGTATTCTTCAATATGGTATTTACAAGGAAGCTTTTAAACATTTTTTGGCAGTTGATATTGAAGTTTGTATACTTATACACTACTGGACAGAACTTAGGAAGTGATTAGGAGGAAGGTAGGATATAGACAGAAAAGTTCACCTTTGACTTTTTCTACTAATATTCACAGGGAATATGTGAAGTGCTCATTAGAAAAATGACATTTTCATATACTTTTGTTAATTTTCTCTTAGAACTTTAACCAGGAGTTTTGAAGCCTGATTTATTAGTCAATGGCATTATGTGGGGGGAAAAAAAAACATTTGGGAGGGATAACTGCAATAACAATAATGAAAATGTTATTTAGCCATACTGATTTTAATATTGTAGCAGTGTTACACTCCTAGCCAGACAAATCAATAGACTTCAGTGCAAAGTCTAGAAACATATCCAAACACCTGTGGTCATTTAGTGTAGAATAGTGGTGGCATTTCAAATTAGTGGAACACAATATATTATTCAAAATGTAGTGTTGAGCAAATTTGGAAAATTTAAATTTAGGTTCAGTTTTATCATAGTCTACAAAATAATGTTCACTTGTAGTAGGAAGTTAAATAATCTCTATGAGTATATATTATATTGAGTATATATTATATTCTAGGCACTATGCCATGCACTATATATACATGGACGAATTTATTTATTTATTTATTTTTATTTTTTCCCTTTTTGTATTTTTCTGAAGTTGGAAACAGGGAGGCAGTCAGACTCCTGCATGTGCCCGACTGGGATCTACCCAGCATGTCCACCAGGGGGCAATGCTCTGCCCATCCAGGGCACCACTCTGCTGCAACCAGAGCCACTCTAGCACCTGAGACAGGGGCCATAGAGCCATCCTCAGCGCCCGGGTCAACCCTGCTCCAATGGAACCCTGGCTGCGGGAGGAGAAGAGAGAGACAGAGAAGAAAGAGAGGGGGAGGGGTGGAGAAGCAGATGTTTGCCTCTTCTGTGTGCCCCGGCCGGGAACTGAACCCGGGACTCCCGCATGCCAGGCTGATGCTCTCTACCACTGAGCCAACTAGGGCCTCATTTATTACCTTTAATATCCTAAGAGTATCCTAAGAGGTAGATGCTGATATTAATCATATTTTATGATGAGGAAATTATAACCCAGATCAGATTAATCCTCAGATTAGTGGAGGCAAGAACAGTTAGGAGTGGCTTCCAAACTCCAAGCTTCAAAGTCATCATGCCAGTGGTTCTCAAAGTGTGTGCCAGTGCACATTGGTGCACCTAGAAGATTTTCATGTGTGCCTATGGTATTCTAGAAAATATGTGCCTGTTGGGGACCAAAAAACCAACAGGGTTTTTGGAGTTTAGATTTTTGGGGGACAGAGGTCTGGGGAATTGGCTGTAAACTGACAATCTGCCCAACCCCCCACCTCACTTACCTGATTAAGTCACAAAAGGCTGTTAAGCTGTGGTGCTGGATTGTTTACATTATCCCCCCCCCCCCCCATGTTCCCCAGAAAGACTGGAGAAAAGTTTCTTTTATCCTTTGGTGGAAAGTTAAGATGATATATATGGTGGGGGGTTTCTGCACTCAACACAATTAAGAGTAAAAAGAGAGGAATTCTTCAATGTGTTGACAATGAAATGAGAGTTGGCCTTTCAAATATATGCCCAAACATTGAAGAAATTGCTAGGACACATCAGGCTCATGTTTCTCATAAACACAAGAATGAAAAAACTTAACACATTCCCACCGGGACCTGCCGAATTCACTAAATCTTACTAAGAATGTATCTATATAAATATAAAAAGATAATTCTTTGTGTTGGGCAGATAAAATGTATTATGCTCACTTTATTAAAAATAGGTGCTGCCCACGTGAGGCCGTCGCCCAGGTGATATTAATGTGTGTTGAGACTCCTTGTAGCCTGGGGCTTGGTTTTGGGATTAAGCCTTTCCCACCCTTTTTGATGTGGGGTGGTACAATCCAATCATGCCTCAGAGAAGTGACTCTACTAGAGACATCCCTATTTTGTATATTGGATTAGAGGTTGTGAAGCTACAATATAAAATGGGGGCAGAACAGAGTTTGTGCTCTTGGTTCCTGATATTATCATTAGAAGAGAGAGCAGAGGAGAGCAGAGAAAGGCCACGTGGAGGAGGCCAGGAGAAGCAGCCAAGATGGTGGAGTGCTGAGTGAGATGCCAGTTTGTGTAGAGTTTGTATCTGGGATAAGGAAGGAGATGGGAAACAGAGGTGAATAAGTCTAGTGAGCTAGAAACCTTTGATTCTAGGAAACTCGGATAAGTCAGTGGCTTTGTGAGCACTGAATGTGACTGGGATTTGGAGCCCAGTGTGTGTTTCTACTTGCCCGCTGGGTGCAAGCTAGGATTAAAGACTATGGCCCACCAGTTTGTGGCTCTGTTGTTTCTTTACCGACTGTCCGAATCCAATGCGAACCTGCATGGGCCAGGCTGCTGTGATGATGGTGGCTCTGGCTGTGGCTTCTGGCTTTACACTTTGTCATTTTTCAACTTTTAAACCCCTCTTTTTTATGAGTTCTAAAAAGTATATAACTCAAAAAATGTAACATAAAAATGTTTTTTTAATGTCAGAATAAATTTAATTTTGTTGTATTTATTTTGTTTAATTACCATAAAAGCATGCTTGGATTTTATATTTTTTCTTTAATATTTGACTTAATTATTATAACATATATCTCAGAAATTAGTATACAGTGCGCCTACAATTATTTGTAGAATTTTAAATGCGCCTTGACTTCAAAATGTTTGAGAACCACTGCTTTATACCTTTGAAGAACTCGAAGAGACATTGGTAAAGATTTATGTGTGGTTGCAGTAGAGAGGACTTTGTTCAAAATTTGATAACCAAAAACTAAAATCATGAAGTTTAATCATATACACTTCCTCATTTATTGGAAACACTACCCCTAGGTATGTTCCCACTGCCGTTGTAATAGCTTAATTTTCTTTTCCACAATTTGGGAAATAAAAGAACTCTTTTCCAAAGAACCCATGATTTGAATTTCTGATCTTCCTCCTTTATTTAAAATGTATTCCTCTTTTCCATTCACTAGAGCCCATCATCCATGGCTCCCCTGTTGTAAAGAACCAAAATATTTTATTACAATTGATCTAGAAGTCAGTCTTCATACAAAATAGCATAATAATCCAGTCCTAAGATGTTGACATGGCCCAGGTCTGAACCACTGACATGGTCTGGGTGTGAACCACTGACATGGCCCAGGTCTGAACCACTGACATGGTCCGGGTCTGAACCACTGACATGGCCCAGGTCTGAACCACTGACATGGCCCGGGTCTGAACCACTGACATGGTCCGGGTCTGAAGCGCTGAATAGACTGGGGTCAGAGTTCATGGATGATACGTGTGCCTCAAATGTATCACCCCAAAGCTTCTTGGATGAGATGATGCACGCTCAGATTCCTCCAGAGTCTGACAGTTTCCGATCCTGTTCTCTGCTCATCCAGCTCTGCTCATTGGTTTCAGTCACTAGTAATTCATTTTCCTCCTTCATGTCCAAAGCTAGGACATTCTTTTTATATTCTCTTTGGTCCCTGGAGAGGCATGGCCTTAGCCTTTCTGGAATCTGGGTTCACCACATCTAGCTTCCATGGAGGACAGCCTTCTGTGACTTGCTGAGTTATAACTCAGCCCGCAGCTCGTGAACTGTCCTGAGAGGTTGCGTGATCTCAGCACACATTAGGCCATCAGATCCATGGGGCTGAATCTCACCTGTTCCTTCTGCCTGCTTCTCTCTATCCACTGCCCCCCCCCCATTTCCTCCTTTTGAACTCATTTGCCCCTTAAAAGTCTTAGTTCTCCACAGACTGAGAGGAGTCTAGCCTCCAGCATTGGGTTATTATTTCTTCCTAAAAAATTAATGTCACCATTAGCCTCTCTACTTAATTTTAGGTTTTTTATTTCCTGCCTGAGTGAGGATAGATCTAGTGAGGTAGGACTTTTTGTCCATGGATAATCGGCCTTCTATCCTGCACCCTTTCTTTTCCTTTTTTTAAAAAATCTTTTTTCTTTAAATTTTTATTTATTGATTTTAGCCAGAGAGGAAGGGGGGGGAGGAAGAGAGAGATAGGGACATCAATTTGTTCCTGAATGTGCCCTGGCTGGAGATGGAACTGGCAACCTCTGTGCTTCGGGCTGGTGCTCCCACCAGTGGAGTCGGGGCTATCTGGCCAGGGCAATCCTGTATCCCTTCTTTGTTTTTTTTGTTTATTAAAAAATATTATCTTTATTTATTTTTTTAGAGAGAAGAAAGAGTGAGTGAGAGAGAGAGAGAAAGGGGGGGAGGAGCAGGAAGCATCAACTTCCATATGTGTTTTGACCAGACAAGTGCCGGGTTTTGAACCAGCGACCTCAGCATTCTAGGTCAACGCTTTATCCACGGCGCCACCACAGGTCAGACAATAATCCTGCATCCTTTCAATCACCCTGTGAGGGTGCTTCTTCAGTTGGCTTTCTCATCTCACCCCACCCCAGACTACATGGTTCACTAATGAAATGACTGAATTCAAGTGTCCTGATGCATTCCTGGCTCAGTCACTATGACCTTATGTTTACACACATGCATCAGTTTTACTGACTTTATAACTTTCCATTGCCAGGTTAAGCAAACATTTTCCCTCTGTAGCAAGTGATACCCCAGTCCGTGGAGTTCAGGAGTTCTGAAACTCACAGATGCTGCACATGATAGAAGCCCGGAACTACTGTCCTCGCTCTCTGATTTGAAATTTTATATTCTTAAAAAACATTAAATACCCCAATAATTAGTAAATATTAGAAGTTTACACTTAAAATTTCTATTAATACAATATAGTTATCTGGTTTATAAATTGGAATTGTATAAAACTTGATTTAAACAAATAAGGTGAGGTGTACTGTTAAAAAATATTTCAATGTCACTGGTCTATTTAATGTCAAACAAGCATGTTGGGATCATTTTTGTTTTTTTAACAGATTGATTTTGTGTGTGTGTGTGTGTGTGTGTGTGTGTGTAGACACTGCCTGACTCAAACTCTATGATACCATATTAACTATTCAATGCTTAATTTTTCTCACCCCCCAGAAATGGAGACAATAATGCATAGGTCTGACTTGAAGAATCAATAATGGAAACCATTGTAGCTCAGTAAATACAATTTGCTGCATGAACATTATTAAATTATAGTCGTTATACTCTATGCATAAGCACTTTTCATTTGGGTCCTTGCTAATGCATTAATCTGTTGCCCAAGGTTACATCCTTCAACCGATGTCAAATGCCTTCTTTGTTTCCCTAAGTACAACATTGTTTCCAAAGATAATGCCTACTGATGAGAAAGCACATGCTTATTTATTTGTGTTCAATAGTAAAAACAGCTTATCTGTGAAAGCAAGCATCTCTAACAACCGAAGATACCCCCCTTTAGTCTCATCTGCTAACTGTCACCCCTTATCATGGCTGCTACGCTGCCTGGTAGTCTTGTTTCCAATGTGGTGATGTAAGGAGGAGGAGATAGTTATTTGATTCCTTATCATTGACATGTCAGTAGATACCCCTGGAGATTAAGGTTGGCCTTTGACTATCCTCATCCTTCACTGTTTTGACTGCCAGATGACATCAGATCTGGGGGACGTAGTTTCTCAGCAACTCACTCTGGTTGTCATGACCATCATTAGCTCTCGTGTCCCTCTCCAAATTTCCCAAATGTTTGTATTTATTGTCCCTCGGTATTATTTATGGTTATTATTTCTAGTTTTTTTTTTTTTTTCTGAAGCTGGAAACAGGGAGAGACAGTCAGACAGACTCCCGCATGTGCCCGACCGGAATCCACCCGGCACGCCCACCATGGGGCGACGCTCTGCCCACCAGGGGGCAATGCTCTGCCCCTCCGGGGCGTCGCTCTGCCACAACCAGAGCCACTCTAGCGCCTGGGGCAGAGGCCAAGGAGCCATCCCCAGTGCCCGGGCCATCTTTGCTCCAATGGAGCCTTGGCTGCGGGAGGGGAAGAGAGAGACAGAGAGGAAGGAAGGGGGGGGGGAGTGGAGAAGCAAATGGGCGCTTCTCCTGTGTGCCCTGGCCGGAATCGAACCCTGGTCTCCCGCATGCCAGGCCGACGCTCTACCACTGATCCAACCGGCCAGGGCCTATTTCTAGTTTTTATTTTGTAACCCCTCCATCTTCCTCGTTAAAAAGAAAGCCAATACTACAAATAGTGATTCATTCCCTGATTGCTTTTTTGGTTTTAAATTATAGGTGATGTATAATATTATATTAGTTTCAGGTGTACAACCCCATGATTAGACATTTATGTAACTTATGAATTGATCTCCCAATAAATCTAGTACCTATATGCCACCATATATAGTTATCTTAATAGGTTGACTATGTTCCCTATGCTGTACTTTACATTCCCGTGACTATTCTGTAATTACCAATTTGTATTTCTAAATCCCTTCATCTTTTCACCCATTCCCCTAACCATCTGGCAACCTTCAAAATGTTCTCTGTATCTATGAATCTGTTTCTGTTCTGCTTGTTTATTTATTTTTTCTAGATTCCACATATAAGTGAAATCATATGGTATTTTTCTTTCTTTGTCTGACTTATTTCATTCAACACAGTACCCTCTAGTTCCATTCATATTACTGCAGATGGCAAGATTTAATTCTTTTTATGGCTGAATCGTATTTCATTGTATATATGCACCACTATTTTATCCATTTCATCTATTGATAGATACATTGGCTATTGCAAATAATTCTGCAATAAACATATGGATGTACATGTCTTTTTGATTAAGTGCTTTGGGTTTCTTTGAATACATACCCAGAAGTGAATTTGCTGGGTCCTTCTTTGTCTGTTGTTACAGCCTTTGTTTTAAAGTCTATTTTGTTTGGTAGAAGTATTGCTTCCCCAGCATTTTTCATTTGTTTGTTTTCAATTTCATGATTTTTTTTCTATCACGTTACTTCCAGTCTGAGTGGGTTTTATTTATTTATTTATTTATTTATTTATTTATTTCTTTATTTACTTATTACAGGGACAGAGAGTCAGAGAGAGGGACAGATAGGGACAGACACAGGAACAGAGAGAGATGAGAAGCATCAATCATCAGCTTTTCGTTGCGACATCTTAGTTGTTCATTGATTGCTTTCTCATATGTGCCTTGACCACGGGTTTTCAGCAGACTGAGCAACCTCTTGCTTGAGCCAGCAACCTTAGGTCCAAGCTCGTGAGCTTTTTGCTCAAACCAGATAGCCCGTGTTCAAGCTGGCAACCTCGGGGTCTCGAACCTGAGTCCTCCGCATCCCAGTCCAATGCTCTATCCACTGCGCCACCGCCTGGTCAGGCCTGAGTGGTTTTTTTTTTTTTAATCTAAAATAAATCTCATATGGACAGCATATGTAAGAATTTTGCTTTGTTATCCATTCAGCCATCCTATGTCTTGTGATTGGAGCATTTAATCCATTTGCATTTAAAGTAATTTTTGATAGGTATGTATTTATTGACATTTTATTCTTTATATTTTTTATTTCAAATTTATTTTTCTTAAAGAAGACTAACATTTCTTGTAATACTGGTTCAGTAGTGATGAGCGTTTTTTTGCTTTTTATTATCTGGACAGCTCTTTATCTCTTCTTCAATTCTAAATGATAGCTTTGCTGGGTAAAGAAATCTTGGTTGTAGATTCTTTTCATCATTTTGAATATTTTGTGCCAATCCCTTCTGGGTAAGCCTGCAAAGTTTCTGTTGAGAAATAAGCTGATAGACTTATGGGAACTCTCTTCACTAATTCTCTTTGTTTTTAACCTTTGGAGTTGTAATCATGATGTGCCTTGATGTGGGCCTCTTAGGGTTCATCTTGTTTGGAATTCTGCATTTTTTGGAGTAGTATGTCTATTTTCTTCATAAAGTTAGGGAATTTTTCTATTATTACTCTTTTCAAATAGGTTTTTAATATCTTCCTCTTTTTTATCCCCTTCTGGCACTCCCATGATACAAAAGTTTGTACTCTTAAAAATTGTCCCAAAGGCTCTTCCACCAGCCTAATATTTTTGGATTCTGTTTTATTTTTGCTGTTCTGCTTGCATGTTTTCTGCTTCCTTCTCTTTTAAATTGCTGATTTGATCCTCTGCTTCATCTACTCCACTGTTTGTTCCCTGTTATGTATTCTTTATTTCAGTTACTGTAGTCTTCATTTTTTATTAGTTCTTTTTTATGTTTCCTATCTCTTTGCTGAAATTCTCACTAAGTTCATCTACTTTTCCCCTAAGTTTGTTAAGTTCCCAGGGGGCATTTCACAACCAAGATATACCTCCAATTTTTAATTAGCACATATGGGTACGGGACCAGTCCATTCAGGATCTTAGCCCATCCTACCAGTCTTGTGTGTCTTCTTCTTTACATCCTTAGTGATAGGATTTCTCTTCAGCTAGATTGCAGGTGATTCTGAATGATGGTTGTTCTGAAGTTCTGTTATAATTTTGATATGGTTGTGGGAGGTTCGCCTTACCACAATTACCTATGACACCATCTTGACCGAAAGCTCCTCAGTGTCCTGATTTTGATAACTGGTAGGCTATTTAAAATAGCTTTCATTATGTTACATTGCCAATCATGAAGAAATGCCTGAACACTATATTTATTTCCTGTAAGTGATTTTAATGCTGTATGTCCCCTATGTGACATGCTTTGGAATTATATCTTCCTTGGGATTCAGTTAATACATGTGGTTGGTTTGATATTTCTTACTGTGATTGAGCCAAACAGCAAAATAGAAAAGCACCTTTTTTTTTTTTTTTAGATTCAAAGCAGCTACTTAGTCTCTATCATGTGAACATTTAGGATGTTATTTGATCAGTTAATACAACATCACTGATTCAAATGCTAAAATGTATTTCTAATAAGATATTCCAGAAAATGTTATATTATGTGTTTATTTATAGATAGTATCAGTCAGAAATAAGCCTGGTTCATAATAAATAACCAGGACCAAGAAGGATAAGTTATTTTAAATTTTACATTTTAGTTTATAGTATAATGGAAGGCGTTTGGGATCCTTTCTTTTAGAATAGGTGCGCAGTAAATTTAGTGGTGCAGAACTCAACCAGATATTCTGAATGACTGTTCTTCAAATATAATGTTGAATGAGTGAGTGAGTGAATGAATAAGAACTGAGAATATCTTGATTATCTTTTTGACAATATAAAAGTTAGGAAAACACATTTCAGCCAAATCAATATTCTGCCTGAAAAATAAAATCTATGTAACACTCTTCACCGCACGTATCTTTCTTACTTTTCCTTCTCTGCCTATTTTTCCTCAGTTCTACTTTTTCAGTTTAATTTCTGCATTTGCCAAAGCCAGTTTTATTTCCAAATCAGTGATAATTAGCCTCAGTTTTCAGTGGCTCTTCCGGAATGTTTTCAACTGAATAGTAATTTTTCTTTTAACATTTACTGTTGCTTTCATTTTTCACTCCTGTTTCAAATTCTTCATTAACTTTAATTAAGTTTTCCTAAGGCTTAAATACCTGTAAAAGTTTAAACCTAATCATTTGATGTGCCTGCTTAGCTCTCCTAGACTTGCCTTGTTTCAAAACTGTTCAGCCTCAAATTGGGCCAGGCGATGGTGTGATCACAGAGGGGGGAAAATGGTGGCATTGTTGGTGGAAATTTGATGAAAAGTTTCGCTGGGAAAATCTCAGTGCTTCAGTGTTCTTTGTGTTTCATGCTGATAAGCAGCTAATAATTTTCAATGCTTTCATTTTAGGTTTAATTTCTTAAAAGTACTTGCAGATTTTAAGTCCACGTAAATACTGGGTACAAGTTCCCCCAGTCTACAAGGAAATGAACTTACATTGTCCTTTGTAAAATTTTGTTGCTTTCCTCAGCAAGTCTCTTTGATTTTCATTTTAGACCATTAATTATTTTCTTAAACCTGCCATACTTTTTCTGATTAAGAATATGACACTGGAGTATTTCATTTTTCTTCACTTTATGGAAATGTAAGCCAGCAGATGTTAGGTTTATACAACTGGATAGTGGCAAAATCGAACTAGAGCCCAGGGACCTGGATATTTGAGTGGGTGGGGGATTCTGTTCACACATTGGTCACCAGGAGCATTCATGCTGATTAGTCTGAAAATTACCATTGTCACCTCACATCAACTCGAGTCCAGATGTAGAGGATGTGTTAGAATACACATACACCTGCTTAGGGCTTTAGTTATTTCTATAAATGGTTATAGATAAATTTCACTTTAATTCTAATGAATGACATTTTCTCTTGACTCTAGGGAAAGTTATAACCCTTTTACAGTCCTGCTATTTGAACTCTAGGATTATGCTATTGTGAGTTTTAAAATCATTAATTTTTATATTCTGTGTTATAAGCTATAATGAGAATTATAAAAGGGTATGTTTTGCATTATCTAAGATAGTCCTGGGCCCAATTATTTCCCCTTCATCCCCACAGTGGATGTTACCAACATAAGCTCTGTTACTACTTCTGAGGAAAATAAATAGAAATATAGATTGCTCTTTGATTAGAAAGCAAACAACCCTATTGAACTGAACTATATTAAAATAAATACCAAGAGTATTCCAGGGTATTCTTGTTATAGATTATTTGCCTTGGACACATTTTTTTTTTGTTTTAATGGTTTTCATATGTAACATAATCCTTTTTTATTTTAAGCTGTAGAGGCAGCTGAAAACTAAACCACTTTGTATCTATATTCTACCGTAAGATTTTATGCTTTTTGGTATTGTAATTCTTGTCTATATAATCATGTAATTGTCTCTTTATTTCTGTTGGAGATACCTTATTATTATATAATTTGAGACAAAATTAGTTATGTCAATGCAATTGGAAAAGAGTTTTATCTTCTGATTTGACAAGATCTCTTATTTGGGCATTTTAGTTTAATAAGTGACTTGAATGACTCAACCTACTTGAATTACTTGTTTTGGTGGGGTTTAGCCCTCACCATTCATACACGAACTCCTCATGTGGGATTGTAAGGAATTGCTGTAGAGAGATATGTAATAAAACTACATTGACTTGTCTCTCTTGACTACTTTGATCCTTTTTGATCCTTATATGCTTTAGAGAATTCTCCCTAAAAAGCACAACTCTCTATGCCTCAGAAAGTTCTTATCATCCTTCAGGATCCCCAGTTCATTGTGGGTAAAGTCAGTGTTCCTATAACTGACCATTAACTGATAGGTATGTGTCATTGAGGAAAACTGTTACTCAACTGAAATGCTTCCTGCTGTTGGGAGGAGGAGAGAGGTACATAGATTGGTTTTACACCTGTCGAATAAAAAATGTCTTGACTCTAGGGAAAGTTATAACCCTTTTACAATCCTGCTATAGTGGTCCTCTTCCTTTGTCTCTCTCATCACATGTAAATATTCATATTTGGGACCCACTGTTATACATTGATGAACACTATATGATTTACTTTGATAAAAATTGCATGAAGTTAACATGGCTCCTAAAAGCCAGAGTCAATTCCTCTGAGGCTGTCTTCCCACAACCGTTCTGTAAGTAATTTGCAAATGAGGTCCCAAAACTATATCATCACCATATGGATAACAAGGAATAAAGATGACTACTCCAATAACGATGGGGGAGGGAGACCCAATGTTTTTCTGTATTTTCCTTTGAAGGGTTACATCATCCTAAGAACCACGTTTTGAATATCATAGTTATTGTTCAGCATTTGTTAATTTAAACTGCAGGGGTCCCCAAACTTTTTACACAGGGGGCCAGTTCAGTGTCCCTCAAACCATTGGAGGGCCACCATATACAGTGCTCCTCTCACTGACCACCAATGAAAGAGGTGCCCCTTCTGGAAATGCGGCGGGGGGCCAGATAAATGGCCTCAGAAGGCCGCATGTGGCCTGCAGGCTGTAGTTTGGGCACGCCTGATTAAAGATATTATTTAAATCATAGTATTTTTTCTGTTTGAGACATTATTTGTATGTTTGAGATATTAAAGTATCCAAGTACCCAACTTGTTGGTATTTACCAAAAAAAATCTATCCCTGATCTAGAAGCATAATTTCATCTAACCATCTGAGAAGATAGCCAGATTGGGTTTTGGGTTTGGGGTGTTTGGCTATTGAATCTGACCTTTCAGAAAGTCTCATCACTTCTATTCTTTAAGGCTGTGACATGAACTCATAGAGGAAGCATCACCAATGGCAGAGAGATCGAGGGGTGTGACCATTGGAAATGAGCCATTCAGACATTGGACACTACCTCTTGTGTGTCAGCCCCGTACTAGGTGTGAGGTATTAGAGGTAAACAAAGCAGACTGGTTATTATCCTTATGAAGATCAGACAAACTGAGAAGAAAGAGAAGAAACAATCAAATTCAATAATAGGTAATTTCCTAGGAGATGGTGCTGTTGAAGGGAAAGTAGAACAGGACTGAAGCAAGCTTGACAAGGACACTTAGCTGACATTGGCAGGAGAAGACGGTCTTTTTAAAGTTTGTCCTGAGGCTTCCCAGCAGAGGAAACAGCATGTGTAAAGGTTCTGAAACAGAAAGCCCATCTGTTTTGAAGAGGCAAAGTGAGGTCAGGGAGGTATGATCTTGGTGAAATAAATGGCAGGCATGCTATGCAATGCAGCTAAAGAAGTAGCCAGAACCAAATTTTTAAGGGCTTTGGAAGTGACAGTAAAGATTTTGAATTTTTTGCCATGTACAAGCAATGAAACACCATTAAGAAACTTTCAACAAGGGCATAATTTTTAGTAAAGAATTTTGTTTTGAGAAATTTACTTTGCTATGAGAGAGAATACCTTGAAAGACAGCAAAATGATAAAAGGAATTTTAGAATGAGGTGTTTTGGTTAATTTGTGAGATAATGATGGTTCGATTTAGGGTGGTAACAAATGGAGATAGAAATAAGTGAAGAAACTCAAGATGCAATTTTTGGGCAAAACCAACCACTTGGATAACGTGGAGGGTAACCATGAGAATGTTCCGTGATAGCTCCCAGGTTCCTGCTGTAAGCAGCTGTGGATGGTCTTGCCATATGCTGAGGTGCAACCATTTGGGGTGGGGAAGAGGGAGGTCAAAGTTTAGGTCTGTACGTGTTCATTTGGGATGGCTGAGGAATACTTGAGTGGGAATGTCAAGGGCATAACTGAAACTATGAATCTGCAATTTGAAGAGGAGAATAAAGCATATGGGCAAGTTCATAGACCTTACAGAAAAACCTATGGGGAACAGGCCCACAAATCACCCCAAAGAAGCCAGCCATGCTTGCACCTGTGGGAGAAGTCCTGGTGGCTCACAGTACAGAGGGCACCGACCCTGTATGCAGGCCACCAATCAACTCTCTTCCTCTGGAGAGTGTGGTGATATGAAATGTAAGATCAGAGTATGTTTAAGGAATATTTAGAACCAATAATTTTACCAATTAGAAAAATTAACAACTGTGGAATTATTTGTTTGTCTGGAGAACTGAATGTTAAAAAATCAAAATAATTCAGTGTGATCAATTTGTATTTCTCCAGTTAGGACAAGACATTTGGACACTGACTATAACATCTCACACCTGTTTGACAGACACAGTGTCGTAGAATAAGGTTCAAGCAGGTCTATTTTCTCCATATGAAGTGTGCACTATCCACAGAAAACCAATCATTGTTTCAATGAGACTTTGATTGAATAGACTAATTTGAAAAAGGAAAAAGGAGAGAAATCATCTTTTGAAAAATGGCTTAGGTGCTTGGGGATAGAAATTTATATCCATGGAAAACACTGCCATATGGCCAGGGCCCCAGACATTTTTTTTTTTTTTTTTTTTTTGTATTTTTTGAAGCTGGAAACGGGGAGAGACAGTCAGACAGACTCCCGCATGCGCCCGACCGGGATCCACCCGGCACGCCCACCAGGGGCGGCGCTCTGCCCACCAGGGGGCGATGCTCTGCCCCTCTGGGGCGTCGCTTTGCGGCGACCAGAGCCACTCCAGCGCCTGGGGCAGAGGCCAAGGAGCCATCCCCAGTGCCCGGGCCATCTTTGCTCCAATGGAGCCTCGGCTGCGGGAGGAGAAGAGAGAGACAGAGAGGAAGAAGGAGGGGGTGGAGAAGCAAATGGGCGCTTCTCCTATGTGCCTTGGCCGGGAATCGAACCCGGGTCCCCCGCACGCCAGGCCAACGCTCTACCACTGAGCCAACCGGCCAGGGCCCCAGACATTTTTAATCCTTGAAAATTAGATCTCAAAATTAGAAAAGCTAAGGGATAAGGTGAGTCCTCACACTTTGTCTACATTTCTTCCAAAGACTCAACCAGACGATGATGAAAAAAAAAATTTATTAGTGAAGAATGAGGCTGTGGTTGATATAATTGGAGTGATGTATGATGAAAATTTTTGAATTCACAACATAAAATACATACAAATATTTAACTTTATTCTTAAAATAAAGTTTAGACTGCTGTATTCATAGTTTATCTTTCAGGACAAATTTTGGAATTATAATCATTTCAGATTTATAGTTGACTCAATATGCGTATTTCAGAAAGAAGAAATGCTACACTAAATGTTCACTATATTTTTTAACCAATCTCACTTTTCTAGACATTCATTAAAATGGTTGCATTTGACTTGATTCTTTTATATCACAGTCAAGATTTGAGTCCAAGCCTTCATCAGATTCATGGTCTATTCTGCATGACCTTTGACCTTCGGCAGCACCATGCTGAGCTGTTTTCCAAACCCCATACTTATCATTGTGACCTGTCACTTACCTTAGGACTGACAGAATAGTTTCAAAGAATATCTAAGAACACTGAGTTTTGTTTGCTTTTCTTATTTGATTGAATTCACAGTTTCAATTTTTCTATAATAGAACTATGTGTTGCTAGATATTAAACAGTTTCTCTTGAATATCTGCTGAAAACTTCTGACAGTTACTGAGTTTTCATCTCTAATAAAACTCTCTGAGTGTCTGGTACTTCTCTTAGTTTTTATAAATCCTACAATACATTCCAAGGTACAGTATTTAAAGAATTCTATTGTCTTTATTCTTTCTCATGAATATTAAATGATTTTTTAATTTAAATAACCATACATAAATATATATATATATATATAGATAGATAGATAGATAGATAGATTACAGTTTTAATACTATTGTATATCCTTTTTTTCTTAGAAATTAAAACATACTTGATTTGGGATTTAAAATATATTATGAGCCTGACCAGATGGTGGCACAGTGAATAGAGCATTGGACTGGGATGCAGAGGACCCTGGTTTGAGTAAAGCTCACCGGCTTGGACCCAAGGTCGCTGGCTTGAGCAAGGGGTTACTCGGTCTGCTAAAGGCCCATGGTCAAGGCACATATGAGAAAGCAATCAATTAACAACTAAGATGTTGCAACGAAAAACTGATGATTGATGCTTTTCATCTCTCTCTATTCCTGTCTGTCTGCCCCTATCTATTCCTCTCTCTGACTCTCTCTCTCTCTCTGTAAAAAAGTAAAAGTAAATATATTATGGAACTGCATTAATTCCCCTACAGTGAGTCATTGTCTCAAATAGTATTAGTAATAATGATGGCCATTTTTTATGGAACCCTTCTTATGGACCAGACATAATTCTTAGCAGTCTAATGAGCTTTAACTCATTTTTTTTTTTGCTTTTTTTTTTTAGCTTTTTTTTTTTTAGCTTTAACTCATTTAATCCTCACACTGAACTTCTTCTTGCCCCCATTTTACAGATGAGCCACAGGAGGTAAAGTAAGTTCCCCCAGGCTACACAGCAGCTAACTGCTGGAACCAGAAGAACCTATAATTCTGGCTCCTATATGCTGAGGCTGACCACCTGTAATTTCACCTTTTAAAAATACCGTATTTTTATTGAATAGCTCTATAAGACGCACCTGACAATAAGATGCACCTAGGGTTTTTAGAAGGAAAAGAAATATATTTTGAACCAATTGGTGTGTTAAAATATTTAATAAAATATCCCACAATAGTATTTCAACAATGTAAACTCAACAGCAGTATTAACAACCATTACCACTGTTATTAACACATTAGAAGAGACTTTAATGTTCAAATACTCTTCTAGTTGTCCGCAAACCCAGGACCTCATCATCGCTACTGTCAGAATTTAAGAAGCTCAGTTGGCCTGACCAGGTGGTGGCGCAGTGCATAGAGCATCAGACTGGGATGTGGAGGACCCAGGTTTGAGACCCTGAGGTTGCCAAATTAAACGCGGGCTCATCTGGTTTGAGCAAGGCTCACCAACTTGAGTCCAAGGTTGCTGGCTTGAGCGAGGGGTCACTCAGTCCGCTGTAGTCCCCCCCCTTCAAGGCATATATGAGAAATCAATCAATGAACAACTAAGGAACCACAATAAGGAATTGATGTTTCTCATCTTTCTCCCTTCCTATCTGTCTCTCTCTGACTCTCTCTGTCTCTGCCACACACAAAAAAAGAAGCTCAGTTGCTCATAATCACTGGTATCACTTCATTGCTATTTTCATATAAGATACCATCTTCAGCACCATCTAAGGCATTGCTAACGCCACATTTTTTGAATGACCATACTACGGTTTCATTCTTCACTGACTGCCATGATGTTTTCACCCATTCACAAACTTGAGTGATAGAGGGTCTCTTCATTCACCCAGTTGGTGTCAGATCATGATTATCAGCAGCCATCCATTTGTTCCACTCTTCTCGCATCCAGACTTAAAACGGTTTTTGATGGAAATGTGGAGAGATTGCAACTGGCTAGTAAGAGCCCCCAGGAATTACAGCTAGATGAGTCTTCACTTCTTTAAAGTTTTTTTTGTGTGTGTGGTTTCACTAATATGTGCTCTAAACTGGTCAAGCACTAATAGGGCAGCAAATAATGCCAGCACTTCACACAGAGCTCCAGCAGCTGCAGCACAGCCCTCCACCACTGCAGCGCACCTCTCACGTCTGCCCTTGATGATGCCAGATGAATGTGCCCACACAACATCCACACAACATCACTTGCCTTCCCTCCTGCGCTGCATGCAACTGTGGAAACTGGAACCAGGAGATCACTCAGCAGATGCTGGGATTCCACATGCCACTGTGGGGAAATGATTACACTCCCGCTGGCGCTCATTCTACATGTTTACCTGCGTAGTGCCCCGCAGCAGCTAAAAGGGTAGAACATTTGCTCCATAAGGCACACGGGCATTTTCCCCTCCACTTTTGGGGGAAAAAAGTGCGTCTTATGGAGTGAAAAATAGGGTATTTACTTTTTTAACTGTTGCAGTCTCATTCACTATAACAGTCCTTTGCTTGAACACTGTATTATATCATCTTTTTGTTGATATTTTAAATTATAATGAGAAATAAAAACTTAAAGTTCCATCCTGTGTGGTGCTGCCAGTGAAAACACCTGCACTGTGGTGACACATGGCTCAGTATCAGGTACCTTCAACACAAAGCTAAGTCATACAAGTTTCTCCTTGTGCCAACTGTAGACCAGATAGCAGTTAAAGAAATGCTGGTATGCAGGAAACATGTGCCTTAGACTCAATAAATCACCGAAATGATCATGGAGAGCTACTCTTTACTCAGTGCCTTCTATGTGTGGCAGGTAGTGCTAGTGCCCTCCCAAGGTCAATTATCATGTCCATTTCTATGCAGTTTGGTTCACCTTTGAGGCAGTCTTGTGCTCACCTAACCTTTGGTCCTGTGACAGTTCTGGCCAATGAGGTACAGCCAAGAGTAAAGAGATTAAGGATTGGTAAGATTTTTTTTTCTCTCCATATATAAGGGGGCAATTTTTCTACAACAGACGTGTGTTCTAGTTCCTTGAACATGGCTTGGATTCCCTTGCTTTTGCGCCTCTGCTGATGTTGTAGTTACTCTGTTCATTTCCCCTCCCCAAAGCCCACCTACCTCTCAGGCTCCAGGCTCAACTGCAAATCTCAGGATGTGGCAGAAAGAAGCCTGGTGCGTAAATGACATTCTTTTTTAACTAAATCAGTTACTCTTGCTAGGCTTCATTTTTTTCCCCCTCACCAGTAAAATAGAGATGAAAACTACTGACTTGTAGGAATGTGAAGACTAGAGAGAATAAGGCATGAAAGCTGCCTCATGCGGCACCTCACACAAAGCAGCAGCTTAGCAAAGAGGCTCCCCGTGGACTCAGCGGAAATGACCTTGCTTCCTCCTGAGGGCTGCTCTGGACCATGCTGACTCCCTGTCCCTTACTATACTGTCTTCATTTTTTTCTAATAGTGTCTGCACCTTTTTTACCAAATATATAAATGACGACTCTTGAAACCAAAGGCCCTTGCTCATAGTATTTATGTTTTTATCAAACTAAATGTATATATGGTGAGACTTCCAGTTTCTAGTTCCACAGAGAAGTACCTCGGACATCAGCACACTACCCTAACAGCAAGTATAAAGCTGAACAGACTGAAAAAATCAACAATGCTTCTACAATCCACAGAGAGAGGGAGGTAAAGGGTAGATGGTGGCCCCAGGACTAGAAGGATGCACGGGCATATATTGAGTCATGGCTTATGGGAGCAGAGACTCAGGAGTGAAACCATTGCAAGGACCAGCGCCAAGCAGGAAAACTTGAACTGGTGATTGCTGGAGGCTCTGTGTGGAAAATTCCAAGAGGTGAAATCCTGGGGGAGCTGGACATAGGGGAAGCCCCAGCATTTGGTGAGCTTTACCTCTGGTAGCTCAACCAGTTCTCCATACTAAACTCAGAAAAAAGTCTCTTGTGCTCTCGATATGGGGAGAGGGAAAGGAACCATTTTGAAATACCTGAAACAGGTGTGTTCCTATGGACCAATGTCACCCCGTTAAATTAGATTTCTAAATTTAAAGAATATACTGTATACAAAAATACACTAGAGCACCCTATTCTTACCAAGACCTGCTCTCAGGGGAAACTGGTTAATCAGAACCTAACCTGCTGAGCATTGTTCAGAGTAACTGACCTGGGGAACAATCCAGCCACTGAGACATCCTGTCCCACCCAAGGGACAAGAAAAATAACCCCAGAAACAGTTGTGAAGGTCACTCACCACAGCTACAGGCTCACTAAGAAACTGGGATCTAATCATAGGACCATCAAACTTTTCCCTGACTCCCACATCTCACCACTATAATACTGAAGACCTATTTGTAGCAGTTTTCCCCCCTGTAGAATATGGTGTCCAACTACCAAGAGAAAATTACAAGGTATCGTCAAAGGCAGAAAACAATGTGAAGAGACAGAACAAGTATCAGAACCAGGCACAGCAGGGATGTTGAAATGATAAGACAGGGAATTTAAAATGACTGATTAATATTCTAAGGGCTCTAATGGATAATGTGGACAGCAATGGATAATGTGGATAAGATGGAAAATGTATAAGAGAGCTAAACAAATAACTGAAAAGAAATAATAGAAATAAAAAATCGTGTAACAGAAATGGTTAATGCCTCTTTTTTTTTTTTTTTTTTTGTATTTTTCTGAAGTGAAAACCAAGGAGGCAGAGAGACAGACTCCCATATGCACCTGACTGGGATTCACCCAGCATGCCCACTAGGGGGTGACACTCTACTTATCTAGGGCACTGCTCCTTTGCAACCGGAGCCATTCCAGCTCCTGAGGCTGAGGCATGGAGCCATCCTCAGCACCTGAGCCAACTTAGCTCCTATGGGGCCCTGGCTGTGGGAGGGGAAGAGAGAGAGATAGAAAGAAAGGAGGGAGGAAGGTTAGAGAAGCAGATGGGTGCTTCTCCTGTGTGCCCTGGCCAGGAGTCAAACCTGGGACTTCCACACACTGGGCCGATGCTCTACCACTAAGTCAACTGGCCAGGGCTGAAACATGCCTTTGGTGGACTCATTAGTAGACTGGAGACAGTGAAGGAAAGAATGTTTGAGTAGAAAGATATCAATATCAACATCCCAAACTGAAAAGCAAAGAGAACAAACACTGACAAAGACAGAACAGAATATTCAAGGATTGTGGAAAACCTGGAAAGTTATAACATAGCCATATGGGAATGCCAGACGGAGAAAAAAAAAAAAAAAGAAAAAGAAGAAAAATTTGAATCAATAATAATGGAGAATTCCCCCAAATTAATGTCAGACTCTAAATATATATTTTATGAACTATATAAATTTATATATCTATTTTAGAGCTTAAGTCAACCTGAATTGATTTCACAGATTTGCCTATTTATAGATCTATTTTTTGTTTGGGATTCAGAATAATAGTTGCCCAGTTTTATTAGATAGTCACAGATCATTGCACTAGGGACAAAGAGAGCCAGTAGATAGATCTAGACTAGAGAAACTGACAAGGTAAGGTATTTCCATTGCTAAGGAAGCACTGTAAAAGTACAATTCAAAATTAAACATAAATTAATGTTGACTATACAATCTTTTTTTGCAGTGACAAAAGTAATAGTAATAAAGCAGTTGATAAGACATTTTATGGGCACTTAGACCAATTTTTTTTTAATGGATCGAGGTAATAATAATGGGATATACTGATTCATACAGATAATAAAAAAAAACCCTCTTGGTTAGACTTCATAAAACTTTGTGAAGTAATTAGACATTCCCCAGCAGTGTATTCTTCTGGTTATTACAAGGTTGATATGTTATAAGGGGAGCTAAAATATAACTCAGGGCCTCTCTTTTCACCACCTGTCTGCACCTGAAATTAGGATGGTAGGAGCAGGAGAGAGGGAGAAGGGAAAAAAGGAAGAAAGGTGTGTGGGAAGCTCCCTTGTTTCAAAAGATGGCAGGGATAGTAAGGAGTATGAAAAGAGGGGAGAGACATATTGGGGAGAAGTCAAATCAGAGAGTTTTCCTACTGATTCCCTCTAGAATCAAAAGCTATAGAAAATATATGTGTGCACAGCTTAATATATATTCTTAGCTGTTCACACCAAGAGAGACAGACACAGTATATAAATGCATAACTTTATACACGGATCAATATATGAAATAGTTCATTTCCTCTCAGCCATCAATGGATTCCATGGATGTGATTCTAGAACACAGACTAGCTTGATTTTTTTCTCAGTTTGAAATAAATTTCCCTTTTAGTTATTCTGGTTAATTCTTACAAAATGTTTTTTGTTTTTTTTTCCTGATGGCAGATGGGCTTCAGTGCTAGATAGAAATATCATTTCTTCTCATCCTCACCATCCTGTAAAATAGAATCCCAGCCATTAATTGCACAAAAGGTATCTTTAGGTTCTGATTGATTTTATTGAGATGCTTTGAAATTCTTTAAAGCTTTGTGTGTGTGTATGCGTGTGTGCATGTGCATGTGTCTAAGATGTACTCTTCTGGTGAGTACTTAGGCTCCAAGGGAGGCAGTTGGGAAGGTTTCATAAGCCACATTCCTTCAATTGCCCTATTTGGGCTCCTGTGGTCTGGTTGTATATTAACAAACAGTGTTCTGACATCTGAAATCACACCCCCATTTGAGCCACATGGAGTGTTTTTATCTCATAGGGAAGACTCAGCCTTAAATACAGATGAGCTTGTCGGCATGATCTAGGATGACATTTTTATAACCTGTAATGTTCTTCAGCAAGATGCAGTTAATAATCCTCCATGCCATCCAACCACCGAGCGCTGGGTTCCTGGCAGAGGTTGCATTCACATCAGCTTCTGAGCCTATTCAACACAAACTTATTACTGTGGGAACTAGCTAATAGATATCTAGGCATTGCTACATTCTTCACTTGATCATGATTGGTGTGAGTATTGTCTTCTGTTTGTGCCTGTGTCATGCTGATTTCACTCAGACCAGTTTTAGCTTTTGCTTTCGGATCGCCGCTCTTCATAGGGTTTCCTAGGGTTGGAAGGAAAGGAATGCCCCCCCCGCCAGTGCCTCCTCTTGCTTGGCTATAACTCCAGAATGAGCTAGTCCTTGCGAAGACTGACTTCCAGTGGTGTGTGGACCCCCTACTAATGTACTGAAACTATTCAGAAAACTATTGCGAATGTACAATGTGGCCAAGAGATAAGCCTGCAGAACACTTGTGACTCATTGTCTCAAAGTCCCTTCTTTACCTTCTTGACTCCTTTCAGATTACTTTTCTCTGGTCCTCTGAGCCTTGCGCTGCTGGAAATAAGTTCAGTAAATGCCTACTAAGCATTTGCATCATGTGAGGCAGTGTTTTTCAGCTGTCAGTCCCCAGATCAGTCCACCAGAAATTTCCTGCTCATAAACAAAAGAGTTAACTACCTTAATGTTGTACGAAGATTATAGACCCAGTTCTCAGTCAAATTTGCTTTCAAAATTTGGGTCCCAGAATTAAGGTACATCTTATACATGGGAGTGTCTTATACATGGGGAAATACGGTACTTCCTGCAGTTTATAGCGTGTGAGGTAGTGGATGTACTGTGGGCTCGGTAGATGTACTTCTACACAAAATAAAATTGGTGCAGTAAAAAATGATGCAAAGTGATCATGTTATTTCCAAGTGACAGAAATACAGAAAGCACTGAAGAGGTGGCATGTGGACGAGAACTCGAAAAAGGATCAGGAGTTTGATAGCAGAAAAAAAGACATGCGTTTCAGGCTGTCTGAAGAGCTTAAGCAATTCTGAGAGCAATTCTGTGTCCAAGGACTCTGTGTGTAGCTGAGTGGTCAGCGAGCTGGAGAAGATTGTGCAGTGAGATTCAGTGGCAAGCAAGGTGGAAAAGGCAGAGAGGTCAGACAAGAATACAAAGATGGGTTGGGGGCACGTACAAAGCCAGCTAAACGAAACTTACCTTCTTCCTATTGGAAGTAGGGAGGCATCAGAGATTTCTGAGTAAAATGATTCGGCTAATGTTTCAGAAACATCACTCTGGTTGATGGAGGACCAAAGAGACCAATTAGAAAGCTTATGTGCTAGATTAGGTTTCTCAGGCAACAGTCATGGGATTGAAAAGGAAAGCTATTTGAGTGAAATTTTCAGAAATCAAAGATTATACTTAGTTAAGAAACTCAGATGAATATTCAGAGAAAGAATGAAAACAACTCCAGTGTGTCCAGCCTGGGATATTGCTGACTTATTCTGTAGTAGACCAGCATCTACAAACAGAGCAGGGAGGCCAGTTGAGTAAGGTATCAAGTAAGTAAATATCATCGTAGGTACACGCTAGTGCCAGTAATTGACCATTGCTCTTGGACCCTACTGGAACTCTTTCTGACTCCTGACTCTCCATTTTGTTCTGTAGGGCCTTCTTGCTGTTCATCTTTTCTTGTCCACGCAGCTTCCCTTCCAATTGTTTGAACTATCTTTTTTCTAGAGAGACCTGCTAGTTCATACGCACCATGCCATCAGAATCCTGCATGGAGCTAATTAACAGTTTAAAGTATCTGTGCATATATAGTAATAAATTACTAGGTTAACCTCCCAGAGAAATCCTGTTGCATTTTACACATAACCTTCTGTTTAATCCAAATAGTTATGCTAATCGTGACAATTCTTTGCCTTATGCTGGAGCTGTGAGAAGAAGACATTTGGAGGTATGTGGGACATATAAGTACATCTCTTCTGCTTGTGAATGGAATAAGCTAATTTTTTTAAAAGAAATTAATGTTCATTTTGTTGACTTGAGAGAGAGAGAGAGAGAGAGAGAGAGGAACGTCATCTACTCCTATGTACCCTGACCAGGGATTGGATTGGCAACCTCTGAGCTCTGGGACAATGCTCTAATCAACTGAGCTATCTGACCAGGGCTGGAGTTACCTCTTTATAAAGACATAATGGGTTTTGCCTGACCTGTGGTGGCACAGTAGATCAAGCGTTGACTTGGAACTCTGAGGTCACCGGTTCAAAACCCTGGGCTTGCCTGGTCAAGGCACATATGGGAGTTGATGCTTCCTGCTTCTCCCTCCATCTCTCTCTCTCTCTCTCTCTCTCTCTCTCTCTCTCTCTGTCTCTGTCTCTATCTTTGTCTCTCTTCTCTAAAATGAATAAATAATTAAAAAATAAAAAAACAAAAAGAAAAGTCATAATGTGGTGGGGAAAAGGTATTGAAATCAAACTATGATATTTAGACAATCCAGGATTACAAAACAAAAATTATATTTTAGCATCTGATAAGTGTGTATTCAAAATATAAATGTATCATTTAAAAATGCATATAAAACTAAACACATTTGTATTATAGAAAAGTGTGCTATAACATGCTTTTATTTATTTTTTTAATTATATTTTCCTTATGAAAAATCTTGATTAAAGCAAACTTCAGGAGATATGAAGAACAGGGGGCTAATATTATAACTGCTATCCGTGACCTATCTTGGAAGATTTTCCATTTCTTTGACAGGTGTTTCCAGGTAAATTTGCATAGTCAACCTCCAGGGGAGTAATTGTTTATGCTGGGTACTCCTGTAGTATGGGTACTCATGTGTCCTCATGCTGAAATGCAGCCCTTTTAGGGGCCACTGGTAATGACCACTTCAAAGAGCATAGATTACTGCAGACAGATTAAGTGCGGATGGAACAGGGATTATGAGAGACTTTAGGGGACTTCGAGAACGTAATTACCCAAATTAAACTTGGCCTAAACAATAGATAAATGCTTTTTTTCTAGCCACATGTTTCAGGGTAATATGTTTTATGTTGTAATTTTCTGTAAAAGGAAAAGCAGTCTTTTTTTTTTTTTTAAGCAAAGCAACAGTTTCTAAGACATTATATTTTCTTTTTGGTTGTTTGTAAAAATAATGTCTAAATTCCTTACTTATTTTTTAAATTCATTTACTTGGTTGCTTGTTTAATTTGTTTGTTTCAAAATGTGGCAAATTACACATAACAAAATTGAACAAAATTAAGCACATGTGCGTAGTTGTGCAACCATCACCACCATCCATTTCAGAAGAAGCGTCTTTATTTGTGTTCTGTAGTTATATTTATGATTATATAAAGAACAGTGGCTTTCTTTTCTTCTTTTCTTTTTGGTGATCACAGTTTTTCCTCCCAGTTTATTACTGTTTCAAAAACTAGGTTTTCAATGCAAAATGTGTGTTCCTATCAGTAAGATAAGTTGTTTTATTATTCTCAATAAAACCAACATCCCAGTTTGGAAGACACAGTAATACCTGGTGTCTCCAGGAGTATGTTGCTAAGGGCTTTAACTAGGAGCCACTTAAAATTATGGCAATTCCTGGTCAACAGTATAGAGTTGACATCTGAACACTTCTAGAAGCTTCAGAAGGGGCTGCTTTAAAAGCAATTTTAATTTTTCCAAATGTTACACGCAGCCCCATGTTCATTGCAGCATTGTTCAGGGTGGCCAAGACATGGAAACAACCAAAAAGTCCTTCAATAGATGATTGGAAAAAGAAGAAATGGTACATATATAATATGGAATACTACTGAGCCATAAGAAATGATGATATCGGATCATTTACAACAACATGGGTGGATCTTGATAACATTGTACTGAGTGAAATAAGTAAATCAGAAAAAACTAAGAACTGTATGATTCCATACATAGGTGGGACATAAAAATGAGACTCATGGACATGGACAAGAGTGCGGTGGTTACCAGGGGAAAGGGAAGGGAGGAGAGGGAGGGGGTGGGGGATGGGAGGGGCATAAAGAAAACCAAATTGAGGGTAACAGAGGATGATTTGACTTTGGATGATGGGTATACAACATAATCAAATGTCAAAATGATCTGGAGATGTTTTCTCTAACTCTATGTGCTCTGGTTGACCAATGTCAACCCATTAAAATTGTCTAAATAAAACTATTAAAAAATAAAATAAAAAATTCTTTATTTCTTAAGCCAATAAGTGGTTAGCTTTAGGTTATCAGTGCTGTGCCACACAGATGCACTGGAAGAGAAGCTGCAATGAACATGAGCCAGAGCAGTGAGTCAGCCATGATTGTGTTTCTGGGAAAGACCTAAGGAGGAAAGCTCTAGCATGCCGATGGGAAAATGGAGCACAATTTGATCAGTCTTCATTTATTCCATAGAGCACAAGAAAATGTCTTCAACAAGCGTACTGGTGTCACGAGCCCTTTCAGTTTTGGGGAAATACTTTTTCTCTCCGGAATTCATTTCCACATTCATGCTGTTGGTTAGCCATTTCAGGTGTTGTGAACATTTCCTAAAACTCATTTATAGACCCCTGAGGAATCCACGGTATGTAGGTTAACTGGCAACGATGTGCAAATGTGGAGGGGAAATTTTTCTTGATGATTGTATGGTATAATACCACGTTGTTAGACCTGTAGGCTTTTGTTACTCAAACCATTGTCTTCAGAACAGCTTAATTGTCATCAGTTGGGAGTTAGTTAAAAATGCAGACCCAGACTCCACCCCAGAACCAATGAGAGTTTCAATCTGCATTTAAAAATATCCCAAGAATTTAGAGTGCACATTAAGCACTGCACACTAATAGCTCAGAGAACAAACTGTATGTGTATGTGTCTGGGTGTGCATCCTAGAATAATTCTTAAGCCTTTTTTTGTGTTATATAAATATTACTAGTTATTCATAGACACTGCTATTTAGATGTAAAATTCCCAAATGGCTGTTATTTGCAGCAGAGTTTGAAATATTTGTGTATTTTTGCATCTAGATGAAGGCATTTCAATAGACTAACACGAAGAAGTCAGCATGAGATTTTTTTTGGCAATATTGTTATATGACCAAATAATTGGCAATGACATAAGTCTCTATTACTTGGAATTGGTTCAGAATGTTATGGAAAATATATAAACAGAATAAATATATAGCCAAAAATTACATTAGTGATCTTTATTGATAGTTTTCCATAATTAGTGTTAATTGAAAAAAAAGGAAGAATTTAAAATTGCATAGATGGTATGATTTCATTGTGTTTTAAATAGGTAGCTGTAGACATAATGAGGAAGAATGTAGTTCAAAAATAACCATGGTTATTAATAAATGGTGATAGGATGGTTGTAATGCTGGTAGCCAAGGCCAGGCAGGTCCACATTAGATTCTGGCAGATGGTAAAGAAATTGCGGAGCCAGAAAGCGTTGGTACATTACCATTTAATAGATTCTCACAATGGTGGCAAGCACACAGAGAGATGAAAAGCTCTTCTCACAGCAGCAAGTGAACAAAAGTGGTGGGCAGGCAATCTGCCATCCACCAGCCACAATCTACCCTGAGCACAAGCACCGGTAGCCTTACATAGACTATCCACATGTGGTGCTGCCACATGCTCATGCACTAATCAAGCAAAGTGCTTGCAGCCAGTAAACCAGCGAGCATGCCTGACACAGCTGTTTTCCCACAATGGTGAACAAATATTCTTTCTTATTCTTTCTTCCTCTTGCTTATTTCTTTCAGATTTCTTTTTATAATAAATATGTAAGTCTTTATAATAAATATTTTAAGTGAAGACTATCAGTATTGTTCTCTAAGACTAATATTCAACTACTTCCATCTGCTATTTGATAGTATTCTGCTTTCTCCTATTTTTGATGCTAAAGATGGACAATTAACTGAGTTTGGTTTTATGGGTTTTTTTATTGATTTTAATTTGTTGTGTTTACATAGTTACAAGTGTACCCCTGAATATATCTCCCTCCTGCCCCCCCTTGTTCTCCTTGATACACTCTTTGCTCCCTTCCCCCACCGCCTTCCCCCTTTTCCTTCATAACACTGGGGAACAATTTTTTTTTTTCATTTACTGTTGCATGAGGTTTTAGAACTGTTTCTATATATTTCTGCATCGCTGATTCCAAATCTGAAATCCGTTTTTTGGTGCATGTTCTAATTTTTATGCGATTTTAATTTCTTTTTGTTACAGTTAATGGCATGCATTGTTTTTTAAATTGGAGTTAAAGGGCAACGATTTTTGGATTGAATATAACCACAAGGCAATTAATGTTTTTAAAACATCACTTTTACATAATTTTAGTTGTTTTTAAATGTAAAAAATTATTATCTGATAAAAACACCCTCTTATTTTGTTTTAAGATTGAATCATGGTTTCTTCGAGTAGGTGTAAATGTAAGTATAGTCCTGTTATATATGTAGCTGTTACATACTTCAATGGCAAAGGCGCAATATTTCATCATTTGTGACACATGCATATATTGCCTATTTTCAAGATCCCCTTGGCGATCAAGACAAGAATTGGGCTCCTCATATTGTGTGTCATAATTGTGAGGAAATGCTTTATGACTGGACAAAAGGAAAATGCAAAGGAATGCCTTTTGGTATTCCCATGGTTCAGCATGAACCTAAGGACCACAACAGTGACTGTTATTTCTGTCTGATCCATACAAAGGGCATCGGCAAGAAAAAATGGCATATAATCGCATATCCTAATATTCCTTCAGCAATACGACCTATCCCACACTCTGAGACACTCCTGGTTCCAGTTTTCAATGGTTTTATTTCTTCTAAGGATGAAGAAAGTGAACATGGTAATCAAGTATATTTTGATAAGATGTATGAGGAAATGGTTGTAGAATCAGAAGGGTCTTCTTCTGATGCCAAACAGTCATTAACCCCTCAGCAGTTTAGCCAACCCGAATTGAATGACTTAGTAAGAGATTTGGGCCTATCAAAGAAAGCAGCTGAGTTATTAGCCTCCAGGCTTCAAGAAAAGAATATACTTCACCAGTCAGCTAAAGTATCCCATTTCAGGAAGTGTGAACAAATTTTTGTGGACTTTTTTTCCAAAGACAAACACTTCGTTTACTGTCATGATATCAGTAGTCTTCTCAGCCAGTTAGGTGTTAACTCTTACAGTCCAACAGAATGGTGGCTATTTCTTGACAGCTATAAATGAAGTCTGAAATGTGTTTTCCTATAAAACAGTAATGTTTATGCAGCTGTTCCAATTGGTTATTCAACTCATCTGTGAGAAGACTATAATGACATAAAAATTGTCCTCGACTTTCTGAAGTATGAGGAGCATAACTGGATCATTTGTGTGGATCTTAAAATGGTAAATTTCCTGCTAGGACAACAGAGAGGTTTCACAAAGTATCCTTGCTTTCTATGTTTGTGGGACAGCCGAGCTCAGGAGAGACACTGGACACAGAAGGAGTGGCCAAAACGTGAAGCTCTGGAAGTAGGGATGCAAAATATTGTGAATGAACCTGTAGTTAATTGAGACAGGATCATTTTTCCCACACTTCACATCAAACTTGGCTTAATGATGCAGTTTGTTCAGGATTTGAATAGAGAAAGTGAAAGCTTTCAACATATTATTTCTGCTTTTCCTGCCTTGTCTTTCAAGAAGATAAAAGCAGGTGTATTCAATGGACCTCAAATTTGAACCCTCATATGTGACAAAGAACTTTCCAGGAAGATGAACAAGGAGGAGAAAGCAGCATGGCAGTCTTTTGTGGCAGTTACAAAGAACTTTCTTGGCAACAAAAAAGCAGACAACTATGAACTTCTGGTTCAAAGGATGCTGTTGGCTTTCCATGACATTAGATGTAACATGAGCATTAAGATTCACTTCCTGAACAGTCACCCTGATAAGTTTCCTGAAAATCTTGGAGCTGTTAGTGATGAACAGACTACTGCTGGAGCATCAAATGAGATTGTCCTCAACAAGTACACAAATGCAAGAGCTAGAAACGCAAATTTTTGCCTGAATAGAATTTAAATAAGTTTGTGCAAATTTTATGATTAAAATAAGTGTTTTAATATGTTCTGTTTCAAAATTGTAGACAAATTCTGATGCAATCATATCTTTTAGTGTATTTACTGCATTATATAAATTATTATATATTTTTTTACAAAGATGATGCCCAAAGACATTCTACTTCATTATCTTAAACTAAATGTTGAAAATTTTACAATAAAATGAAAACATAAAATCTTGAATTGCAAAAAAACCTGTAGCTTACAGAGAAAAACTAATGTCAGATTTGAGATCAGTACACTCGAATACACAAGTATTTTTGTGGATGCAACAAAATTTTTGTTCCCCAATGTTACAATCCTGCCCTCTATCTCTCTGTGTTGTTTATGTACTTTCACTAATGTCTTTCCTTTCTTTGATCCCCTCTCTCTTCCCCTTTCTCTCTGGACTCTTTGACCCTTTCTCTACCTCTCTTCCGTTCCTCAGTTCTCATTGTTCATTGGATTCCTCATATGAGTGAAGTCATATGATAGTTTTTTTTTCTCTGCCTGGCTTATTTTGCTTAGCATAATAGACTCCAGGTTCATCCATGTTGCTGCAAAGGGTAAGATTTCCTTCTTTTTCATGGCTGTGTAGTATTCCATTGTTTATATGTTACACAGCTTTTTGATCCACTCGTCTACTGATGAACACTTAGACTGTTTCCCTATCTTGGCTATTGTAAACAATTTTGCAATAAACATGGGGGTACATTTCTTCTTTTGAATCGGTAATTTATTATTCTTAGGATATATTCCTAGAAGTGGGACAGCTGTGTCAAAAGGCAGTTCTATTTTTAATTTTTTGAGGAATCTTCATACTGTTTTTCACAGTGGCAGCAGCAGTCTGCATTCCCATCAGCAGTGCAGGAGGGTTCCCTTTTCTCTACACCCTTGCCAGCACTTGTTATGTATGTTATGTGTTGTTTTGTTAATGAGCACCATTCTTATGTGTGTGAGGTTGTATCTCATTGTGGTTGTAATTTGCATTTCTCTAATGATTAGTGATGTTGAACATTTTTTTATATGCCCATTGGCCATCTGTATGTATGTCCTTTTTAGAGAAGTATCTATTCAGTTTTTTTGCCCAATTTTTGATTGGATTGTTACTTTTCTGGTGTTGAGTTTTACAAGTTCTTTGTAGATTTTGGTTATTAACCCCTTATTGGACATGTTGGCGAATATGTTCTCCCATTGTGTGGGTTGTCTTTTTATTTTGTTCATGTTGCCTTTTGATATGCATAAGCTTTTAGTTTGATATAGTCCCATTTGTTCATCCTGTCCTTTATTTCATTTGCCTGTGGAGTTAAATCAGTAAATATATTGATGCGAGAGATATTGGAGAGCCTACTGTTTATGTTTTCTTCCAAGATAATCATGGTTTCATGACTTATATTCAAGTCTTTTATCCATTTAGTTTATTTTTCTGAATGGTGGTCTAGTTTCATTTTTTTGCATGTATTGGTCCAATTTTCCCAACACCATTTGTTAAAGAGACTGTCTTTACTCCATTGTATGCTCTTTCCCCCTTTCTTGAATATCAATTGACCATAAAGGTTGAATTTATTTCTGGATTCTCTGTTCTGCTCCATTGATCTGTATGCCTGTTCTTATGCCAGTCCCAAGCATTTTTTAGTACAATGACCTGGTGATATCTCATTGTGGTTTTAATTTGCATTTCTCTAATGATTAATGATGTTGAGCATTTTTTCATATGCCTATTGGCCATCTTTATATCCTCTTTTAAGAAGTGTCTATTCATTTCTTTTGCCCATATTTTGATTGGATTGTTTGTCTTTCTGGTGTTGAGTTTTACAAGTTTTTTAATAAATTTTGGTTATTAACCCCTTATCAGACATACTGTCAAATATGTTCTCCCATTGTGTAGTTTGTCTTTTTATTCTGTTCTTATTGTCTTTAGCTGTGCAAAAACTTTTCAGTTTGATATAGTCTCATTTGTTTATCCTGTCTTTTATTTCCCTTGCCCGTAGAGATAAATCAGCAAATATATCGCTGCAAGAGATGTCAGAGAGCTTACTGCTTATGTTTTCTTCTAAGATGCTTATGGTTTCATGCCTTACATTTAAGTCTTTTATCCATTTTGAGTTTATTTTTGTGAATGGTGTAAGTTCGTGGTCTAGTTTCATTTTTTTGCAGGTTGCTGTCCAATTTTCCCAACACCATTAGTTGAAGAGGCTGTCTTTACTCCATTGTATTTCCTTAACTCCTTTGTCAAATATCAGTTGTCCATAGAGCTGTGGGTTTATTTCTGGGTTCTCTGTTCTGTTCCATTGATCTATGTGCCTGTTCTTATGCCAGTACCAGGCTGTTTTGAGTACAATGGCCTTGTAGTATAGCTTGATATCAGGAAGTGTGATACTTCCCCTTTTATTCTTCTTTTTTAAGATTGCTGAAGTTATTTGTGTTCTCTTTTGGATCCATATAAATTTTTGGAATATGTGATCTATATCTTTAAAGTATGTCACTGGTATTTTCATTGGTATTGCATTGAATTTATAAATTACTTTGGGTAATATAGATATTTTAATGATGTTTATTCTTCCTAACCATGAGCATGGTATATGCTTCCACTTGTTTGTATCTTCCTTAATTTCTTTTATCAATGTTTTATAATTTTCTGAGTACAAGTCTTTAGTCTCCTTGGTTAAATGTACTCCTAGGTACTTTATTTTTTTAGTTGTAATAGTGAAGGGGATTGTTTCCTTAATTTCTCTTTCTGATTGTTCATTGTTGGTGTATAAAAATGCCTCTGATTTCTGAGTATTAATTTTATAGCCTGCCACCTTGCTGAATTCATTTATCAGGTCCAGTAGTTTTTTGACTGAGACTTTAGGGTTTTCTATATACAATATCATATCATCTGCAAATAATGATAGCTTTACTTCTTCTTTTCCAACTTGAATGCCTTTTATTTCTTCTTCTAGTCTGATTGCTGTGGCTAGGACTTCCAGGACTATGTTGAATAAGATTGGTGAAAGGGGGCACCCCTGCCTTGCTCCTGATCTTAAGGGGATTGCTTTTAATTTTTGCACATTGAGTATGATGTTGGCTGTGGGTTTGTCATAGATGGCTTTAATCATGTTGAGGTATGTTCCCTGTATTCCCACTTTGCTGAGAGTTTTGATCATGAATGGGTGCTGGATTTTATCAAATGCTTTTTCTGCATCTATTGAAATTATCATATGGTTTTTCTCCTTCTTTTGTTTATGTGATGAATCACATTGATTGATTTGCGAATATTGTACCAGCCTTGCCTCCCCAGAATAAATCCCACTTGATCATGGTGTATGATTTTTTCCATATATTGTTGGATCCGGTTTGCTAATATTTTGTTGAGGATTTTAGCATCTATATTTATCAGAGATATTGGCCTATAATTTTCTTTCTTTGTGTTGTCTTTGCCTGGTTTTGGAATCAGAATTATGCTTGCCTCATAAAAGGAGTTTGGAAGTTTTTCTTCCTCTTGAATTTTTTGAAATAGCTTGAGAAGGATAGGAGTTACTTCTTCTTTGAATAGTTGGTAGAATTCACTTGTGAAGCCATCTGGCCCAGGACTTTTCTTTGTTGGGAGTTTTTTGATAACTGTTTTGATTTCATTTGTTGTAATCAGTCTGTTTAGGTTTTCTGATTCTTTTCTTCCAGACTGATTTTTGGAAGATTGTATGTTTCAAGGAATTTGTCCATTTCATCTAGGTTGTCTAGTTTTTTGGCATACAGTTCTTCATAGTATTTTCTTACAATCCTTTGTATTTCTGTTGTGTCAGTTGTTATTACTCCCCTCTCATTTCTAATTTTATTTGAGTCCTCTCTCTCTTTTTCTTGGTGAGTCTAGTTGAAGGTTCATCAATCTTGTTTACCCTTTCAAAAAACCAGCTCCTAGTTTCATTGATCCTCTGTATTGTTTCTTTAGTCTCTATGTCATTTATTTCTGCTCTGATCTTTATTATTTCCTTCCTTCTACTACATTTAAGCTTTACTTGCTGTTCTTTTTCTAGTTCTTTTATATGCAGGGTTAAGTTGTTTATTTGAGCTTTTTCTAGCTTCTTAAAGTGTGCCTGTAGTGCTATGAACTTCACTCTCAGTACTGCTTTTGCTGTGTCCCATAAATTTTGAGTTGTTGTATGCTCGTTATCATTCATTTCTAGGAATTTTTTTTTCTTCTTTGATCTCATTCTTAATCTATTTTTTATTTAACAACCTGCTATTTAGTTTCCATGTGTTTGAGAATTTTTGAGCTTTTATGTTGTGGTTGATTTCTAGTTTCATGCCATTGTGATCAGAGAAAGTGTTTGATATGATTTCAATATTCTTAAATTTGTTGAGACCACTTTTGTGCCCTAACATGTGGTCTATCCTAGAGAATATACCATGAGCACTTGAAAAGAATGTATATTCTGCTGCTTTAGGGTGAAAGGTTCTGTAAATATCTATTAAATCGAGTTGATCTAGTGTGTTCTTTAAGCCTGCTGTTTCTTCATTAATTTTCTTTCTTGAGGGTCTATCTAGTGATGTTAGTGGGGTATTAAAATCCCCTACTATTATAGTGTTGCTGTTGATCATGCTCTTTATATTCATCAAAGTCTGCTTTATATATTTGGGTGCTCCTATATTAGGTGCGTAGATATTTATAATAGTTATATCTTCCTGTTGGATTGCTCCCTTTATCATTATGTAGTGGCCTTCTTTATCTCTTACTATATCCTTTGTTTTAAAGTCCATTTTGTCTGATATAAGTATTGCTACCCCAGCTTTTTTTTTATTTCCATTTGCAGGAAATGTTTTTTTCCCATCCTTTTACCTTCAACCTATGTGCATCTTTTGTTTTGTTTTAAGGTGTGTCTCTTGTAGACAGCATATGTACGGGTCCTGTTTTCTTATCCATGCAGCTACCCTATGTCTTTTGATTGGATCATTTAATCCATTTAAATTTAGGGTTATTATTGACATGTAATTGTTTATTGCCATTTTATTCTTTAAAGCTGTATTCCTCTTTTGCTATATTCTTTTCCCCCTTTGATCTGTTTACACCATGCCCCTTAACATTTCCTGCAGCATTGGTTTGGTTGTAATGAATATCTTGATTTTTTTTTTGTCTGGGAAACTTTTTATTTTTCCTTCAATTTTAAATGATAGCCTTGCTGGATAAAGTAGTCTTGGTTGTAGGTTCTTGTTCTGCATCACTTTGAATATTTCTTGCCATTCCCTTCTGGCTTCAAGTGTTTCTGTTGAGAAGTCTGATGTCATCCTTACGGGGGCTCTTTTTTAAGTGATAGCCTTTTTTTGTCTCACAGCTTTTAATATTTTCTCTTTATCACTTAGCTCTAGTATTTTAATTATGATGTGTCTTGGTGTAAGTTTCTTTGGGTTTCTTTTTAGTGGAGTTCTCTGTGCTTCTTGAATTTGTGAGAGTTTCTCCTGCATTATCTTAGGAAAGTTTTCAGCTATGATATGATTGAACAAAGCCTCTATCCCTTGTTCTTTCTCTTCTTCTTCAGGAACCCCTATGATGCGGATGTTATTTCTCTTTATGTTGTCACAGAGCTCTCTAAGAGTTTCCTCAGACTTTTTGAGTCTCTTTTCTTTTTTCTTCTCTGCTTTCATGCCTTCAATCCAGTTGTCCTCCAACTCGCTGATTTGATCCTCAGCTGTATCCATCCTGTTTTTAATTCCTTCCATTGTGGTCTTCATTTCTGATATTGTATTTGTCATCTCTGACTGATTCTTTTTTAATATTTCAATATCCTTTTTTATACTTGCTATTTCTTTATTTAGGTGTTTGTGATGACCATCCATTGTTGTTCTAAGATCCCTAAGCATCCTTACCATCATTATTTTAAACTCCGCATCCGGAAGTTTGATTATTTCCATATCACTCAGTTCATCTCCTGAAGGTCTCTCTTGTGGTTTCATTTGGATTGCACTTCTTTGTGTTCTCATTGTGCCTACCCAGGGTGTTTTCTTTATAGAGCTGGTTGAGTCTAGGCTTGGTGTTGTCTGCCTCTAGTTTTTACTTGTGTTGTTTCTAAGTCTTCTTGGGTTGGCATCAGCTATTATTTGTAATCCACTTTAGGATTGGGTCACTTTGAAGTCTTGATTTGTTTGTTTTCTTAACAGGTGATTGTCTTGTTTGTTGATCTCAGCAGGGGGCTTATTTGAAACTGTATCCAGGAATGTGGTGGGTGTGACCTGAGGCTCTGAAGTCCTCTTCTGCCAGTTAATCTCTCTGGGGGCGGGTTGCTTTCTCAGCTTCAGTAGGGGGAGGTGTATCTCAGATCTCCAAGGAGACCTGAGTTACTGCCCCTCCTCCCCACTTCTTGTTTTTAGCTGTGTCTTGTTGCACTGATTGGAGCTGGAGAGATGTCTGTATCTCTTTGACCTGGAAGTACTTTTGTATTTTGCTTTGTGGAAGGATCAGCTCCTCCCCCAGTTATGGCCACCTTCAGCACTGAATGAGTCAGCTTTTTATGTCATCACCTATATTCCTCTCCCCCTCACCATCCGTCTCTCTCTTTCTCCTCTTTTTGGAAGACAAGCGGGGCCTTTCAACACACCTCGTTCCCTGGTTGCCAGGTAAGTGGCTATGAGCAGTATTTACTGCTCTTTTTGTTGGAATTGATAGCTCAGCCTAACCCCCCCTTGTTTCTGTAAGCAGGGGAGATTCAGGCACTTTCTACCAGGTTTGTTGTGGCTTCTTCTTTGCTTCTTGATTTTTGAAAGCTATTCTTGTAGTCCAGATTTGGTTTTTCACACTGATTGTTCATAAATTAGTTTATAATCCAGTTCAGTGGTGTGAGCTGGGAGTCTGTGCGTCTGCCTACTCCGCTGCCATCTTCAGGTCTGCCTCTCCTCTCTCGTTTCTAATTTTATTTATTTGAGTCCTCTCTCTTTTTTTTTTTTTTTTTTTTTTGGTGAGTCTGGTTAAAGGTTCATCAATTTGGTTTACCTTTTGAAAGAACCAGCTCTTGGTTTCATTGATCTTCTGTATTGTTTTTTTAGCCTCTATGTCATTTATTTCCACTCTGATCTTCATTATTTCCTTCCTTCTACTTCCTCTGGGCCTTACTTGCTGTTCTTTTTCTAGTTCTTTAAATGCAGGGTTAAATTGTTTATTGGAGCTTTTTCTTGCTTCTTAATTTATGCCTGTAATGCTATGAACTTCCCTCTCAGGACTGCTTTTGTTGTGTCCCATACATTTTGAGTTGTTGTATATAAATTTTTATTTATTTTAAGAATTTTTTTTTATTTTTTCTTTGATCTCATTGTTAACCCATTTGTTATTTAATAGCATGTTTTTCAGTTTTTCTATTGTAGTTGATTTCTAGTTTCATGACATTTTGGTCAGAGAAGGTGCTTGATATGATTTCAGTCTTCTTAAATTTATTAAGACATGTTTTGTGTCCTAACATGTGCTACAGTGTACCCTGAGCACTTGAAAAGAATGTATATTCTGCTGCTTTGGAGTGAAGTGTTCTAAAGATATCTGTTAAATCCAGTTGATCTAATGTGTCACTTAAGGCCACAGTTTCTTTGTTAATTTTCTGTATGGAGGTTCTATTTATTGATGTTAGTGGGGTATTAAAATTTTCTACTATTATAGTATTGCTGTTGATCTCACCCTTTTTGTCTATCAACATCTGTTTTATATATTTAGGTACTCCTATATTAGGTGCATATATATTTATAATATTGATAGTTATATCTTCCTGTTGTAATGCTCCTTTGTTTTAAAGTTCATTTTGTCAGATATTAGTATTGCTACCCCAGCTTTGTTTTTCCTTTTCATTTGTGTGAAATATTTTTTTCCATCCCTTTACTCTCAGTCTATATGTATCTTTTGTTCTGAGGTGGGTCTCTTGTAGGCAGCATTTGTACAGGTCCGGTTTTGTTATCTGTGCAACTACCCTGTGTCTTTTGATTGGAGTATTTAATATATTTACATTTAACATTATTTATATGTAGTTGTTTATTGCCATTTTATTCTTTAGATCTATAATCCTTTTTTCTCGATTTCTTTACTTCTTCGCTCTTTCTACAGCAAACCCCTTAATATTTCCTGCAGTACTGGTTTGGTTGTAATGAATTCCTTGAGTTTTTTTTTTTGTCTGGGAAGCTTTTAATTTCTCCTTCAATTTTAAATGATTATCTTGCTGGATAAAGAAGTCTTGGTTGTAGGTTCTTGTTTTGTATTACTTTAAATATTTCTTGCCATTTTCTTCTGGCCTGAAGTGTTTCTGTAGAGAAGTCAGATGTCATCCTTATGGGGACTTCTCTATAGGTAATGGACTTTTTTTCTCTTTCTGCTTTTAGTATATATTTTTTATCTCTTAACTTTGGCATTTTAATTATGATGTGTATTGATGTAGGCCTCATTGGGTTTCTTTTTATTGGGACTCTCTGTGCTTCTTGAACTTGTGTGACTTTTTTTTCATCAATTTAAGGAAGTTTTCAGCTATGATTTCTTCAGTCAGAATCTCTACCCCTTGTTCTTTCTCTTCTCCTTCAGGAACCCCTATGATGCAAATGTTATTTCTCTTCATGTTGTCACAAAGTTCTCATCCTTTTCTCAGACTTTTTGAGCCTCTTTTCTTTTTGCTGCTCTGTTTCTGTGTTTTTACTTTTCTTGTCCTCTAATTTGCTGATTCAATCCTCTGCTTCATCCAGCCTGCTGTTTTTTTCCTTCTAGTGTAGTCTTCATTTCTGGTATTGTAATTGCCATTTCTGATTGATTCTTTTTTATGATTTTAGTGTCCTTTTTGATGCTTGAAATTTATTTAGATGCTTATTAAGTCCATTCATTGTAGTTTTGAGCTCCTTAAGCATCCTAACAATCATTATTTCAAACTCTGCACCCAATAATTTGATTATATCCATCTCATTCAGTTCTTTTTCTAGGAATTTTTCTAGTTGATTCATATGGTTTACATTTCTCTGTCTTCCTATTCTTTCTATGTGTTATTTGCGAGCCTGTTAGAGTTGTGGGTCTGAGGTTGGTTTATGGAATGTGGCTTCTCCAGGACATTATTCCTCAGCCTATGCTTTTTGCTTGGATTTTAATTCTCCTTAACTAGTAGAGGCACTTAAAAGTCTTAATTTCCCTGCTGTTTGTTTGCTGAGTCCAGCAGGAAGCATCTGTATTTGCTGAACCCAGCAGGTAGCTTCTATAGTTGCTGATCCCAGCAGGGGGCTTCTGTGTTTAGGTGGGGGGAAGTAGGCATATTTTTTTTTAGTTGAAACTGTATTCAGGAATGCAGTGGGAGTAATCTCTGAGATTCTGAAGGTGTGGTCTGCCCAGTGGCTCTCCAGGGGTGGGGCACATTCTCAGTTTGAAGGGGGAGGTGTAGCTCTGGCCTCCTTGGAAACCTGAGTCACTGCCCCTCCCACTTACTTCTTCCTTTCCGACAACCTTTTATGATGATTGAAGCTGGAGAGCTTTTTGGAGGTGAGTCAACTGGTTTCATGCTAGGCTTGTGCAGAGTGGAGGGAGCAACCCTTCCCCCAGCTATGGCCACCTTGGCACTGGAGGATGACTCAGCTCAGTTCATGTCAGCTCAGGTTTTCTTCTCCCTGTCATCGCTTGTGACTCCCTGTCTTGATTTTCCCTCTCTCCTCATGCAAAACCAGTCCTCTCAGCCCTCCTTACCCCTAGGGCCCCAGGCAAGTGGCTGTGAGCTATATTTTCTGTGCTGGCCCTTTAAGGCTGCACTTTCTTTCTTCAGCTGCTTCCCACAGACAAAACTCTTGCTCTTCTCCCCACTCAATGCTGTCAGGCTATCTCCTTCAGTCCCTGGGTTTCTAGGCTGGGGCTTTGGTACTGGGACTGAGGATCCCTGCCTCTCATGGTTTCTCTCTTTGCAATGGGAGCCCTTCTGGACCCTCAGCCTCAGCCTCCCCTTGCTCCTGAGAGCAGGGAAACCCCCACCATGCCCCTGCTCTCCCTACCAGGATCAGTGTGGATTCTTCTGTGCTCCTTGGTTTTCGAATCCTATTCTTTTAGTTCAAAGTTGGGTTTTCATAATGATTGGTCTTAAATTAATTTGTAATCCATTTTGGTCATGGGAGGTGGCAGTCTGTGCATCTGCCTACTCTGCTGCCATCTTGGAATACCAGAGTTTGATTTTGTAAGGGCAATAAATAGATGCAACATATTTTATTGCATATTGGCTCTTGGATATAATTTCCTTCTGTTGGTAACAGAACAGACAGGATTATGGACCAAGAAAATGTGAACATTGTTTTTTTCTCCTTCTTAAATAAGATAATCTGATTATTGGCTGTTACAAGGTAACATTGCAACTTACTCTTTAGATTGATATAACTATTTCCATAACGTTGTTTTCATTAAAATGGTGAGGAACCAAAGAAGTGAGTGTGACAAAAGTTAAATGTATTGGCAATGAATAGAAAGATGTATAGTTATAAACATTACCTTTGTTGAAAGATAATCCAGAGGGCACACAATTTTTTAAAGCTACTTTCAATTATCATGCTTTTGTTATTTTTTCCTAACTTCCCATTTTGTATTTAAATTCAACTGTGGTATAAGAACAAATTAATTAATTATGAGGTAGCTAACAGATAGAATTTCTACAAGCTTTCAAATGACAGAAAAAAAACAGGATCTTGCTGTCTAGTATATATGATACACACTACTCTTCTAGGCTAGTTTCAGGATTTAAAAATACAATATATATATTTTACATGAGTTACTGAGAGACTTTTAGTCATAAAGTTAAGTGCTTCTATCAACTTCCAAGAACTCAATTTCAGGAGGCATTTAAATCAGGAAGCATAAAGGCTTTAGCAGTTTCAAAGGAAATAAAATGTAGCTTCATAAAAATTCCAAAGAATATTTCTGGTATTATTCTTATCAGATATTTGTTTTGGGACACATACAACTTCACCTTACGAGTTAAAAACATTTTTTTAGAGTGTCATCACCATCAACTGCAGATGTCAATTTCCTAAAACAGAAATGGTTCTGGTTTCTGCAGTGAGTTTTTAAAACCACATTATAAAAGCTGTACATATTTGATGAATACAACTGGATGAGTTTTGAGTAAGTAAACAGTAGAGAAACCATCTCAATTAAAGCCATAAATTTATCACCTCCCCAAATTTTCTCCTGACCTTCATATTTATTCTTGCTTTTCTTAAAATAATATTATTTTTATTATTTTGTGATAAGAGCACTTATAAGATCTACCTTCTTAGCAGAATTTTAAGTATATGATGCAGTATTGTGAACTGTAGGCCCTCTGTTGCCTAGGAGATCTGTAGAACCTATCTTACATAACAAATTTTGTACTCTTCGGCCAACACCTCCCCATTTCTCCTCCTTTCACTCCTTCTAACCACCATTCAGTTCTCCAGTTTTGTGAGTTTTTGATATGCAAATGCCTATATGTATCAATATTAATATTTAGGAAATCTAATATTATTTAAATAAAGGAGAAAATTATTTTCTCATATCATTACAGTAAGTGAACAACTCATGGTTGAGCTGAATGACATTAGTCTAGTCCTCTGACAGACGTGCCTGTGACCCTACTGTCAGCCAGTTCAACACTAAGAGTCAGGTTTCCTCTCTGTGCATGAAGTGATGAAAAGATACATCACAGGTATTGTGTATTTGGAGATGCTAATTTACCTCCTGTGCTCATTCAAGTTAATATGCCAAGAGTTCTTAGGTATAGGTATTTTTTAAATGTGAGGTTTAAAACAGGAAATGAAAAAAGAGATTCCTCAGTGTTTATCTCGTATAAATTCTTTCCATTTTTGAAAGACTATATTCTGTAACATAGTGAAATTTTAGTTTTATTCATAGAAACAAATAATTGCATTAAATGCCTATTAAACTTGGGACTCACAACGCAATAAAGCTCAAAGTAAAGGGTCAGGTGGGTTTAATGCCTTTGATTATTACATTTTCTCAAATTTGATGGGACTAAACAGATCAATTTCTCAATTAGCTAAATATAGAGTGGTATACAGAAATTTGATATTAACCATCACTATGAACATAAATAGCTATAGGGCGTTAACTCTTTTCAAATGGGAATTTATGTTGACGAAAATGAAATGTCAACTTGTCAAAATTTTTTTCACACCCTTGATTAAATTAATTTTAGAAAAGGTTATTTTAGTTAATTATTTATTTGGCTGAACAAAATTATTGATGTGTTTTATATCCACAGACATGGCACTGAAGGATGGGAGACTGTACAGTCATTGACAACATACTATGTTTTTCAAATGTCATGTGTTTTAATATTCCAGCCATCTCCAGCCACTTTATGTAGGTAATATGCATCTCATTCAGAAGAGGGCACATTAACAGTTTCTCAGAGATCTCAGAGCTGTGGCAAGTCTGATTCTCAAACCTTTGCTTGTTCTACCACTAGACCGGGGTCCCCAAACTTTTTACACAGGGGGCCAGTTCACTGTCCCTCAGACCATTGGAGGGCCAGACTATAAAAAAAACTATGAACAAATCCCTATGCACACTGCACAGATCTTATTTTAAAGTAAAAAACAAAAACAAAGCGGGAACAAATACAATATTTAAAATAAAGAACAAGTAAATTTAAATCAACCAACTGACCAGTATTTCAATGAGAACTATGCTCCTCTCACTGACCACCAATGAAAGAGGTCCCCCTTCCGGAAGTGTGGCAGGGGCCGGATAAATGGCCTCAGGGGGCCACATGTGGCCCACGGGCCATAGTTTGGGGACCCCTGCACTAGACCCTTCTCTCTTGGATAGATGTCTGGACAGGACCCACATGTTCACCACTTAACATCCCATCATTGCAACTCAATTTCAACACCACTGCTTAAGATAACATCACTAAGATGTCATGGGTCATCTTAAGTAAAGGAGAGCCTAATGTTTGTGCATGTCCACAATGTCCAGCGAATAATAAGAACTCAATATTGGTTTGATTGTGTTGGTGATGCTGTCAGCAGAGATGATAATGATGTGTAATTCCAATGCAAAGACAGGAAGGCCAAGGTTGACAGAGGCCTGATTCACAGAGGATTAAACTAGGATAGAAGGCACTCATGCTATACCAATTTTTGCTTGTAGTCAGCAGCAAATATGAGAGGTTTAACTCAACACTGAGATTAAACACTCTGGAGCTAGGTTTTTAAATGCAATGAAAATAAGAAAAATGAGAAACCAAGATTCATAGCCTGTGGGATTAGGAAATCTGTTCAGTTGATGAATGAGAAGAGGAAAATCGACAAAACCTAGAGAAATTCCCATTGTGGGGTCAGATATTCGTCATGGCATTTTTGTGCTGATATCGACTTGGATATGCGAATTCTGGGAGCAGTTAAAAGAAGAGATGACTGAGGATGGCCCAGGTTTAGGACTGGCTTTTTATTTTCAGACATGTTTAGAACCACTTTAAAGCAATTCTATTTGCTCTTAATTCCTTACTTAGTTCTTTAATCCAAAGTGTTCCCATAAAACAGAACTTTAAAATGGCAACAGGTTATTTTTCTAATGATCATGAATTATACCCCCACTTCTCTTTTTAAATGAATCCAAGAAATTTATTTCTAATGAAAACTAATTTCTATATAGCATTTCGATATAAAGCTATAATAAATAATCTACTGGGGAAAAACTCTGTAAATGTAGATTTAAAACATACATCTTCATTTTAAGATAAAAGAATTATTTCTTCCTCCTAACTCATAATAAACGTATTAGAAAAAGGTAAGAAAATAATTATTTTGTAATTGATATAAGGGTAAACTGAACTAATTTTAAAATGGAGACTGAAATTCCTGGTTAATACTGATACTCAATATTGTACCATATAGTTATTAAAAGGAAGAGGTTATTTTAATATGCATTATTTTTAGAGAGAAAACTTAAGAATTCCTAATGCTTATTGAAAAAAATATTTTTTAGCTATTTAAAGGCCTTCACGACATAAGATAAAATAATATAAGAATATCAATGGTAGAAATACTATCTCAGCCATTTGTTTTAGTACAAAAGTTGGTTTTTATTTTAATCAAAAAGATTATGTCATCTAAGTATTGCAAGTAGCTTGTATTGCAGACCCAGACTCAGAGCATATAATACCATGATATTCAGGAATGTCAGTGCTAGGTATCATTAGTTATTGAACATACATCTTGTTTTCTTCAGGTGCAAACATCTTTTAGTTAATAACAGAAGAATACTAATGGAAATCTTCTTAAAGATTAGCTACCTGTCTCACCTGAACTAACTCATTGGTGAATTAGAATTGTTTTTAACAAAACCAGAGTAATGAAACTAGGCTATCCTATACGTGTAGGGGAGAACACTGCTGTCAGCCAGCTCTGAGGGCCACTTCTCTCTATCTGCTATATGTGTATATTAGCTACTGATATGAAGTTTAGTATTTACCAAAACACACTTTCATTGTTTTCCTCCAGTTTTTGTCTCTCCTATATTTCAAAACAAGCACATTTTTAAAAATTTATTTATTTTTAAATAAAAATTAGACTTTTTTTGCAGAAAATGATAATATAGATCAGTTTCATTTCAGTAATCAAAGATAACTATTTTTTGGTGTTTATCTTTTAAAAAAATATATCTATATCCTATTCTTTTTGTCTATCATCTATCTATCTATCTATCTATCTATCTATCTATCTATCTATCTATCTATCATCTATCTATCCTCTATCATCTGCTCATTATTCATTCATCTACTCATATTGCAAATGTGGCTACAAAATATAGTATTAAATGTGATAATGATAATTTCTTTTATTAAGACATAATTCACATACCATAAAAATTACCATTTTAAACTACCAATTTAGATGTCTTTAGTTTGTCCACAGGGTTGTGTAACTCATCACTATCTAATTCCAGAATATAATCACCCCCCAAAAGAAACCCCATGCCTATTCATAGACCTCCCTTGTCCCCTTAGCCTCCTGACAAATAATCTATTTACTGATTATAGGGATTTACCTATTATGGATATTTCATATAAGTGGAATCATGCTGTATGTGGCCCCTTGTGATGGTTTCTCCACTTAACATAATGTTTTATAAATGCCATAGCCTGTGTCATTGTTTTCCCTACTGAATATTATATGAATATATCATGTTTCTTTATTATTTAATGTCTATTTTGGTTGTTTCAACTCTGACTCTTAGGAGTAATGCTGCTCTAAATGTGTGTACAAATTTTTGTGTGCATATATGTTTCTAAGGCTCTTCAGTGTACACCTAGGAGTTGAATTGCTAAATCATATGGTAACATTTTATTTAACTTGTTGAGGAATTGACAAACCCTTCTGTACAGTGGCCACACCACTTTACATTCCCACCAGCAATGTGTAAAGATTCCTATTCTGACCTCCTCACCAATATTTCCATTTCCTCTTTTTAAAAATATAGGCAATGGCCTGACCTGTGGTGGCGCAGTGGATAAAGTGTCGACCTGGAAATGCTAAGGTCGCCGGTTCGAAACCCTGGGCTTGCCTGGTCAAGGCACATATGGGAGTTGATGCTTCCAGCTCCTCCCCCCCTTCTCTCTCTCTCTCTCTCTCTCTCTCTCTCTCTCTGTCTCTCCCTCTCCTTTCTAAAATGAATAAATAAAAAAAAAATTTTTTAAATAAAAATATAGGCATTGTAAGTGGGTGTGTGTAATTGTTTTTAAAGTAAAACTATATTCTGCAATCTTTCCATTTTAATATATGTTTTTTGATACATATTTATATTACAGTTTTAATAGCTACATTGCATTCTGTTGTATGGGTGTGTCATAATTTACCCATGCCCTGTTTGATATGATTACATTGATTCTATTTTCCTTGTAATAAAGAACGTGAGAATAAAGATTTATATATCTGTATTCATTTAGATTGTCAAATATTTCCCTTTCTTTTTTTAAACAAATAATAGTACAGTTAAAATTTTAATACATATTTGTTTTTTTCTAGACACCTGCTCTTTTTATAGAATACATTTCTATTACTGGATCAAAAAATAAGGGAATTTTAAATCTTGAAAATTTGCTGCCAGAATGGTTGTATCAATTTAAGTTTTTATTAACACAGTATGAAAGTGTTAATTTTACCTATATTAACTTATTATACTTATTTTTGATTCAAATGTGAATATTCATAGCTCATGAAATATTTTATTAGCTAGATGTAGTATTGCATATATATTTATTATAATTGTTTATAAATTATTTTCAGAATTTTATGTTCATTTTTCCCAGTTTTGCTATTCTACTTTTCTTTTTCTTTTTAAAATTCTATTTAGATAATTAATTTTAACAAGGTGACATTGATCAATTAGAGTTCATAGATTCAGAGAAAGCATCTCCAGATCATTTTAACATTTGATTATGTTGTTTACCCATCATCCAAAGTCAAATTGCCCTCCTTCACCTTTTATTTGGTTTTTCTTTATGCCCCTCCCCTTCCTTCGCCCCCACCCCATCTCTCTTCTCCCTTCCCTTCCCTCTGGTAACCACTGCACTCTTGTCCATGTCCATGAGTCTCAATTTTCTGTCCCACCTATGTCTTATTTGTTTTTATTTCAATATTTCACTCAGTATAATGTTATCAAGGTCCATCCATGTTGTAAATGATCCGATGTCATCATTTCTTATGGCTGAGTAGTATTCCATAGTATATATGTACCACTTCTTCTTTATCCAATCTTCCATTCAAGGGCTTTTTGGTTGTTTCTATGTCTTGAACACCATGAACAATGCTGCAATGAACATGGGGCTGCATGGATCCTTACATACTAATGTTTTTGAGTTTTGGGGGTATATACCCAGTAGAGGGATTGCTGGGTCATTTGGTAGTTCTATTCTTAATTTTTTGAGGAACCACCATGCTTTCTTCCATAATGGTTGTACTACTTTACATTCCCACCAATGGTGAATGAGGGTTCCTTTTTCTCCACAGCCTCTCCAACACTTCTTGTTACCTGTCTTGTTGATAATAGCTAATCTAACAGTTGTGAGGTGGTATAGCATTGTAGTTTTGATTTGCATTTCTCTATTAGCTAGTGAAGATGAGCATCTTTTCATATATCTGTTGGCCATTTGTATTTCTTCCTGGGAGAATTGTCTGTTCATATCCTCTTCTCATATTTTTATTAAATTATTTGCTTGTTTGTTGTTGAGTTTTATGAGATCCTTGTATATTTTGGATATTAGGCCCTTATCTGAGCTGTTGTTTGAAAATATTATCTCCTATTTTGTTGGCTGTTTATTTTGTTGTCAGTTTCTTCTGCTGTGCAAAAGCTTCTTAGTCTGATGTAGTCCCATTCATTTATCTTTGCCTTCACTTCTCTTGCCTTTGGAGTCAAATTTATAAAATGTTCTTTATGGCCAAGGTCCATGAGTTTAGTACCTATGTTTTCTTCTATGTAACTAATTGTTTCAGGTCTTCTATTTAGGTCTTTCATCCATTTTGAATTAATTTTGGTACAAGGGACAAACTGTAGTCGAGTTTCATTCTTTTGCATGTAGCTTTCCAGTTTTCCCAGCACCATTTGTTGAAGAGGCTTTCTTATCTCTATTTTGTGTTTTTGGTTTCTTTATCAAAGATGATTTGATCATATATATGTGGTGTTATTTCTGGACTTTCTATTCTGTTCCATTGGTCTGAGTGTCTATTTTTCTGCCAATACAATGCTGTTTTGATTATCATAGCTCTATAATATAATTTGAAGTCAGGTATTGTAATGCCCCTACTTCTTTCTTTTTCCTTAGGATTACTTTGGCTATTCAGGTGTTTTTATAGTTCCATATAAATCTGATGATTTTTTGTTCTATTTCTTTAAAAAATGACATTGGAATTATAATGGGAATTGCATTAAATTTGTATATTGCTTTGGTTAATATAGTCATTTTAACTATATGTATACTTCCTATCCAAGAACAAGTAATATTTCTCCATTTCATTGTATCTTCTTTGATATCCCTTAACAATTCTTTGTAGTTTTCATTATATAGGTCCTTTACATTTTTTATTATGTTTATTCCTAAGTATTTAATTTTTTGTTGCAACTATAAAATGGATTTTTTTTAGTTCATTTTCTGAAGTTTCATTGTTGGCATATAGGAAGGCAATAGACTTCCTTATATTAATTTTGTATCCTGGGACCTTACTGTATTGGTTTATTGTTTCTAATAGTCTTTTTGTGGAGTCTTTGGGGGTTTTGATGTACAGGATCATATCATTTGCAAAAAGTGAAGTGAAAGCTTTACTACTTCTTTCCCAATATGAATTCCTTTTATTTCTTTCTCTTGTCTGATTGCTATGGCTAGAACTTCCAGCACTACTTTGAATAAGAGTGGAGAGAGTGGGCAGCCTTGTCTTGTTCTTGATTTTAAAGGAAAAGTGTTCAGTTTTTTGCTATTTAACATGATGTTAAGCTGATGGTTTGTCACAAATGGCATTTATTATGTTGAGATATTTTCCTTCTATACCCATTTTATTGAGTGTTTTAGACATAAAATAATGTTATATTTTATCCAATGCCTTTTCTGCACCTATTAATAGGATCATATGGTTTTTGTTCATTGTTTTATTGATAAGGTGTATTACATTAACTGTTTTACATATGTTGAACCATCCTTGTGATTCCAGGATGAATTGCACTTGACCTTGATGATTTTTTTAATGTGTTGTTATATTTGATTTGCTGCTAGTATTTTGTTTAGGATATTAGCATCTATATTCTTTAGAGATATTGGTCTGTAGTTTTCTTTTTTTGTGTTATCCTTGCCAGGTTTTGGTTTGAGGGTTATGTTGGCCTCATAAAATGTGTTTGGAAGTATTGCTTCTTCTTCAATTTTTTGGGAGACTTTGAGTAGAATAGGAACCAAATCTTTGAATGTTTGATAGAATTCACTAGTATAGCTGTCTGGCCTTGGACTTTTATTTTTTGGAAGGTTTTTTGATAGTTGTTTTTATTTCCTCCCTGCTATGTGTCTGTTTAGGCTATCTACTTCATGACTCAGTCTAGGAAGATTGTATTGTTCTAGGAATTTATTCATTTTTTCTAGATTGTTAAATTTGGTGGCATATAGTTTTTCATCGTATTCTGCCATAATTCTATGTATATCTATGATATCTATGGTGATTTCTCCTCTTTCATTTTGGATTTTATGAGTCCTTTCTCTTTTTTTCTTAGTCAGTCCTGCCAAGGGTTTGTCAATTTTGTTGATGTTTTCAAGGAACTAGCTCCTTGTTTTATTGATTTTTCTATAGTTTTTCTGTTCTCTATTTCATTTATTTCTACTCTGATTTTTATTATTTCCTTTCTTCTGCTGGTTTTTAGTTGCTTTTGTTCTTTTTCTAATTCCTTAAAATGTGATGTTAAGTTGTTTACTTGAACTCTCTCTTTATTGTTTATATAAGCCTGTAGTGATATGAACTTCCCTCTTATTATTGCTTTTGCTGCATCCCAAGATTCTGATATGTCATATTGTAATTTTCATATGTCTGTATATATCTTTTGATCTCTGCTTTTATTTCTTCTTTGACCCATTCATTTTTTTAGAAATATGTGGTTTAATTTTCACATTTTCGTGGGTTTGTCTGCTTCTTTTATGCAGTTGAATTCTAGTTTCAAAGATTTATGGTCAGAGAATAAGCTTGGTATAATTTCAGTCTTTCTGAATTTGTTGATGTTAGTTGCGTGGCCCAACATATGCTCAATTCTTGAGAATGTTCCATGTACACCGGAGAAAAATGTATACTCTGGTGTTTTGGGATGAAATGTCCTATAAATGTCTATAATAGCTAATTGTTCTAGTGTTTCATTTAAGGCTGATATTCCTTATTGATTTTCTGTTTGAATGAACAACCTAGAGCTGTCAGCAGTATATTGAGGTCTCCAAGTATGATTGTATTTTTGTCAGTTTTTATTTTTAGATCAGTTAGTAGATGTCTTATATACTTTGATGCTCCTTGGTTTCGTACATATATAGTAAAAAATATTATGTCTTCTTGATTCAATGTCCCCTTTATCATTATGAAATGACCATCTTTGTCTCTGATTACCTTTGCTATCTTGTAGTCAGCATTGTTACATATGAGAGTATGCCTACACCTGCTTTTCTTTGGATGTTATTTACTTGGAGAATAGTTTTCCAACATTTCACTTTGAATTGTTTTTATCCTTGTAGCTTAGATGCATTTCTTGAAGGCAGCATACAGTTGGATTTTCTTTTTTGATTCACTTTTTTGCTACTCTGTGTCTTTTTGTTGGTGAATTCAATCCCTTTACATTTAATGTAATTATTGACACTTGAGGGATTCCTATTGCCATTTTATATATTGCTTTCTGATGGCTCTGTATCTTGATTGATTTTTCTCTTTTTTTTCTGTCATTTGTTTTTGTTTGGTTGTATTCCATACTTCTTTTCTTTGTTTCTTCATTTTTTAAGCCATGTGTTTTTGTAGTGGGTTTTTTCAGGGGTGGTTGCCATTATGTAATAAAAAGGATATATATATATCATATTCATTGTAGTACATTATCTCATGAGTGTTTCTGCACTCTATTCTACTTTGCTACTGTTAATTTTTATCCTCTCCCCTTTTTTGTTTTTGTAGTCACAGATTAATCTTATTTTTATTGTGATCTTGTTGGAACTTTTACTTGTGATTTTGTTTATTTTTTATCTTTGTATCTGTTTGAATAACCCCCTTTATTATTTCCTGAAGTTGGCATTTTCTGATGATAAATTTTCTAATATTTTTTATATTTGTGAATGTTTTAATTTCCTTTCATATTTGAAAGATAGTTTTGATTTATTTAGTATACTTGGCTGGAAGTTTCCCTCTTTCAGTACTTTAAATATTGGGGTCCACTCTAGTCTGGCTTGTAGAGTTTCTGTTGGGAAGTCTGATGATAGCCTAATGGGCCTTCCTTTATATGTTGTATTATTTTCCCTGGCTGCCTTGAGGATTTTTTCTTTGTCATTTATTTGTGATAATTTTATTTTGATGTGTCTTGGAGGTCAGTTTGGGTTAAGGTAACTCTGTGTTCTGTTTGCTTCTTGGATTCAAGGTTCTATTTCTTTCCACAGGCTTGGTAAGTTCTCATCAGTTATTTGTCTAATACGTTCTTTATTTCATTATCTCTTTCTTCTTCTTCTGATATACCCACTATTCTTATGTTGCTCTTTCTGATGAAGTCAGTCAATTCCTGTAGGGCTTTCTCACTTTTTTTAATTCATGAGTTTATCTCCTCTTCTTTCTGTGGCATCTCTACTTGCCTGTCTTCTATGTCACTAATTCTCTCCTCTTTCTGGCCTGTTGTATTAGCTAAGCTTGTTACCTCGTTTTTCAGTTCATGTATTGAGTTTTTTATCTGTGCTTGGTTCCTTTTTATAGTTTCAATTTCCTTGGTGAAGTACTCTTTGTTTATTAAAATTGGTTTTTGAGCTCTCTAAATTGCCTTTCTGTGATTTTTTGTATTTACCTTAGTACTTTTAGGACTTCAGTTTTTAATTTTTTGTCATTTAACTCCAAGGTTTCTAATTAAAATTTTTTCTAGAGATTTTCTTTTTATCATCTATCTGAGCTACATTTCTGTCTTTTGTATCCATGATATTTGGTTTCTTTTTCCTTAATGGCATTTGAGAGTAGTATTGTTAATAACAGTAATAAGAGATAATTTTAAAAAATAAAATAAAAATTGAAAAGATACAGGGAAAAAATAGAAATTCTATAAGGAGAAGTATAACAAATACTGCAGAGAACAAGGAGCAGGAACTAAGGAAAAATGACCAAAGAGTTAAAAAATGAAGTAAAAAACACAAAGTGTCACAAAGAGAAATACGAATCCAAAATATAATAATTTGTTGATAAATGACAATCAAATGAGAGGAGAAAAAAAGAAAAAGAGTGGAAAAAAAGTAAAGTTTTTTTGAAGTGAAACCCTCATAAAAAAACAAGAATGAAAAATGTAACAACTATGGATAATGAAGTTAAAAAGGAAAAGGAGGGGGGGTTAGAGATGGCAGCGGACTAGGCGGACGCCCAGACGCCCAGCTCTCAACACCAAACTGGAATACAAATCAATTTAGGAAAAATCAGCATGAAAAACCAACACTGAACTGCAAGAACAGCTCTCAAAAACCAAGGAGCAAAGAGGAAGCCACAATAATCCTTGTAAGGAGTGCCTGAATCTCCTCTGCTTACAGGAATGGAAGGGGGAGAGGGTGAGGCTGAGAGCCCAGAGAGGATTTCACAGAGGAAAAAGAGCAGAAACTACTGCTCACAGCCACTTACCTGGCGACCAGGGAGCAAGGAGGATTGAAAAGACCAGCTTATCTCCCAAGTGGAAAGGACAGGGAGAGGGACAGACTGTGAGGGGCTAAGGTATGCAAGAAACAAAATAAAAAAGCTGACTCATTCATGCTGGAGGTGGCCATAGCTGGGGGAGGGACTGAAACTTTCACAAAACAGAGCTGAAGTGCTTCCAGATCAGAGATCTCCGGACATCTATCCAGCTCCAATCAGCACAACAAGACACAGCTGAAAACAAGAAGTGGGGAGGAGGGGCAGTAACTCAGGTCTCCATGGAGATCTGAGATACACCTCCTCCTACTGAAGCTGAGAAAAAACCCTGCCCCCAGTGATATTAGTTGGTGGAAGAGACCTTCAGGGTCTCAGGTTACACCCACAGCATTCCTGGTTACAGTTTCAAGGAAGCCCCCTGCTGAGATCAGTTAACAAGACTATCACCTGTTAAGAAAACAAACAAATCAAGACTTCAAAGCTGCCCAAATCCGAAAGTGGATTACAAATAATAGCTGATACCAACCCAAGAAGGCCTAGAAATAAGATGACTGAAAACTGGAGGCAGACAACACAAAGCCTAGACTCAACCAATAAAACATCATGATGAGAAGACAAAGGAGTGCAACCCAAATGAAACCACAAGAGACACCTTTGAGAGATGAGCTGAGTGATATGGAAATAATCAAACTTCCAGATGCGGAGTTCAAAATAATGATTGTAAGGATGCTTAGGGATCTTAGAACAACAATGGAGGGGCAGTTTGAAAACCTAAATAAAGAAATAGCAAGTATAAAAAAAACCAGTCGGAGATGACAAATACAATATCAGAAATAAAGACCACAATGGAAGGAATTAAAAACAGAATAGAGCAGAGGATCGAATCAGCGAGTTAGAGGACAACTGGAATGAAGGCATGAAAGCAGAGAAGAAAAGAGAAAAGAGACTCAAAAAGTCTGAGGAAACTCTTAGAGAGCTCTGTGACAACATGAAGAGAAATAACATCCGCATCATAGGGGTTCCTGAAGAAGAAGAAAAAGAACAAGGAGTAGAGATGTTGTTCAATCATATCATAGCTGAAAATTTCCCTAAATTAATGCAAGAGAAACTCTCACAAATCCAAGAAGCACAGAGGACTCCATTAAAGAGAAACCCAAAGAAACCTACACCAAGACACATCATAATTAAAATACCAAAGCTAAGCGATAAAGAGAAAATATTAAAAGCTGCAAGAGAAAAAAAAGTTATCACCTACAAAGGAGCCCCCATAAGGATGACATCCGACTTCTCAACAGAAACACTTGAGGGCAGAAGGGAATGGCAAGAAATATTCAAAGTAATGCAGAACAAGAACCTACAACCAAGACTACTTTATCCAGCAAGGCTATCGTTTAAAATCGAAGGAGAAATAAAAAGCTTCCCAGACAAAAAACAACTCAAGGAATTCATTACAACCAAACCAATGCTGCAGGAAATGTTAAGGGGCCTGTTGTAAACAGATCAAAGTGGGAAAGGAATATAGCAAAAAAAGGAATACACCTTTAAAGAAGAAAATGGCAATAAACAACTACATATCAATAATAACCTTAAATGTAAATGGATTAAATGATCCAATCAAAAGACATAGGGTAGCTGCGTGGATAAGAAAACAGGACCCATACATATGTTGTCTACAAGAGACACACCTTAGAACAAAAGACACACATATATTGAAGGTAAAAGGATGGAAAAAAACATTTCATGTAAACGGAAATGAAAAAAAAGCTGGGGTAGCAATACTTATATCAGACAAAATGGACTTTAAAACAAAGGATATAGTAAGAGATAAAGAAGGCCACTACATAATGATAAAGGGAGTAATCCAACAGGAAGATATAACTATTATAAATATCTATGCACCTAATATAGGAGCACCCAAATATATAAAGCAGACTTTGATGGATTTATAGGGCGAGATCAACAGCAATACTATAATAGTAGGGGATTTCAATACCCCACTAACATCACTAGATAGATCCTCAAGAAAGAAAATTAACAAAGAAACAGCAGACTTATTGGAAACACTAGATCAACTCGATTTAATAGATATCTTCAGAACCTTTCACCCTAAAGCAGCAGAATATACATTCTTTTCAAGTGCTCATGGTACATTCTCTAGGATAGACCACATGTTAGGGCACAAAAGTACTCTCAACAAATTTAAGAAGACTGAAATCATATCAAGCACTTTCTCCGATCACAACAGCATGAAACTAGAAATGAATCACAACATAAAAGCTCAAAAGTTCTCAAACACATGGAAACTAAATAGCAGGGTGTTAAATAATGAATGAATTAAGAATGAGATCAAAGAAGAAATAAAAAAATTCCTAGAAACGAATGACAATGAGCATACAACAACTCAAAATTTATGGGACACAGCAAAAGCAGTGCTGAGAGTGAAGTTCATAGCACTACAGGCACACTTTCAGAAGCTAGAAAAAGCTCAAATAAACAACTTAACTCTGCATCTAAAAGAATTAGAAAAAGAACAGCAAGTAAAGCCCAAATGTAGTAGAAGGAAGGAAATAATAAAGATCAGAGCAGAAATAAATGACATAGAGGCTAAAGAAACAATACAGAGGATCAATGAAACTAGGAGCTGGTTCTTTGAAAAGGTAAACAAGATTGATAAACCTTTAAGTAGACTCACCAAGAAAAAGAGAGAGAGAGTGAGGACTCAAATAAATAAAATTAGAAATGAGAGAGGAGAAATAACAACTGACACAACAGAAATACAAAATATTGTAAGAAAATACTATGAAGAACTGTATGCCAAAAAACTAGACAACCTAGATGAAATGGACAAATTCCTTGAAACATACAATCTTCCAAAAATCAATCTGGAAGAATCAGAAAACCTAAACAGACCAATTACAACAAATGAGATCGAAACAGTTATCAAAAAACTCCCAACAAAGAAAAGTCCGGGGCCTGATGGCTTCACAACGGAATTCTACCAACTATTCAAAGAAGAAGTAACTCCTATCCTTCTCAAACTATTTCAAAAAATTCAAGAGGAAGGAAGACTTCCAAGCTCCTTTTATGAGGCAAGCATAATTCTGATTCCAAAACCAGGCAAAGACAACACAAAGAAAGAAAATTATAGGCCAATATCTCTGATGAATATAGATGCTAAAATCCTCAACAAAATATTAGCAAACCGGATCCAACAATATATGGAAAAAATCATACACCATGATCAAGTGGGATTTATACTGGGGAGGCAAGGCTGGTACAATATTCGTAAATCAATCAATGTGATTCATCACATAAACAAAAGAAGGAGAAAAACCACATGATAATTTCAATAGATGCAGAAAAAGCATTTGATAAAATCCAGCACCCATTCATGATCAAAACTCTCAGCAAAGTGGGAATACAGGGAACATACCTCAACATGATAAAAGCCATCTATGAGAAACCCACAGCCAACATCATACTCAATGGGCAAAAATTAAAAGCAATACCCTTAAGATCAGGAACAAGGCAGGGGTGCCCCCTTTCACCACTCTTATTTAACATAGTCCTGGAAGTCCTAGCCACAGCAATCAGACAAGAAGAAGAAATAAAAGGCATTCAAGTTGGAAAAGAAGAAGTAAAACTATCACTATTTGCAGATGATATGATATTGTATATAGAAAACCCTAAAGTCTCAGTCAAAAAACTACTGGACCTGATAAATGAATTCAGCAAAGTGGCAGGATATAAAATCAATATTCAGAAATCAGAAGCATTTTTATAGACCAACAGTGAACAATCAGAAAGAGAAATTAAGGAAACAATCCCCTTCACAATTGCAACCAAAAAAATAAAGTACCTAGGAGTAAACTTGACCAAGGAGACTAAAGACTTGTACTCGGAAAATTACAAAGCATTGATAAAAGAAATCAAGGAAGATACAAACAAGTGGAAGCATATACCGTGCTCATGGTTAGGAAGAATAAACATCATTAAAATGTCTATATTACCCAAAGCAATCTATAAATTCAATGCAATACCAATTAAAATACCAATGACATACTTCAAAGATATAGAACAAATATTCCAAAAATTTATATGGAACCAAAAGAGGACACGAATAGACTCAGCAATCTTAAAAAAGAAGAATAAAGTGGAAGGTATCACACTTCCTGATATCAAGTTATACTACAAGGCCGTTGTACTCAAAACAGCCTGGTACTGGCATAAGAACAGGCACATAGATCAATGGAACAGAACAGAGAACCCAGAAATAAACCCACAGCTCTATGGACAACTGATATTTGACAAAGGAGGTAAGGAAATACAATGGAGTAAAGACAGCCTCTTTAACAAATGGTGTTGCGAAAATTGGACAGCTACCTGCAAAAAAATGAAACTAGATCACCAGCTTACACCACTCACAAAAATAAACTCAAAATGGATAAAAGACTTAAATGTAGGCCGTGAGACCATAAGCATCTTAGAAGAAAACATAGGCAGTATGCTCTCGGACATCTCTCGGAGCAATATATTTGCTGATTTATCTCCACGGGGAAGTGAAATAAAAGACAGGATAAACAAATGGGACTATATCAAACTAAAAAGCTTTTGCACAGCTAAAGACAACAAGAACAGAATAAAAAGACAAACTACACAATGGGAGAACATATTTGACAATACATCTGATAAGGGGTTAATAACCAAAATTTATAAAGAACTTGTAAAACTCAACACCAGGAAGACAAACAACCCAATCCAAAAATGGGCAAAAGAGATGAATAGACACTTCTCCAAAGAGGACATACAGATGGCCAATAGGCATATGAAAAAATACTCAACATCACTAATCATTAGAGAAATGCAAATTAAAACCACAATGAGATATCACCTCACACCAGTCAGAATGGCGCTTATCAACAAAACAACACAGAATAAGTGCTGGCGAGGATGTGGAGATAAGGGAACCCTCCTGCACTGTTGGTGGGAATGCAGACTGGTGCAGCCACTGTGGAAAACAGTATGGAGATTCCTCAACAAACTGAAAATCGAACTGCCTTTTGACCCAGCTATCCCACTTTTAGGAATATACCCCAAGGACACCATAGAACAGCTCGAAAAGGAGCAATGTACCCGCATGTTTGTGGCAGCATTGTTCACAGTAGTGAAGATCTGGAAACAGCCCAAGTGTCCATCAGAGGATGAGTGGATTAAAAAGCTTTGGTACATATATACTATGGAATACTACTCAGCCATAAGAAATGATGACATCGGATCATTTACAATAACATGGATGGACCTTGACAACATTATATGGAGTGAAATAAGTAAATCAGAAAAAAAACGAAGATGAATCCATACATAGAAAGGACATAAAAATGAGACTCAGAGACATGAACAAAAATGTGATGGCAACAGGGGCGGGGGGTTGGAGGAGGGGGGATGGGGTGAAGAGGGAGAGAGGGGTTAGGGGAGGGGAGGGGCACAAAGAAAACCAGATAGAAGGTGACAGAAGACAATTTAACTTTGGAGGAGGGGTATACAGCACAATCAAATGTCAAAATAATCTAGAGATATTTTCTCTCAATATATGTACCCTGATTTATCAATGCCCCTGCATTAAATAATAAAAAAAAAAAGAAAAAAAAAGGAAAAGGAAAGAATAAAAAGGAAAGAAGATAAAATGACCAAAATGGAAAAAAGAATGTCATAAAAATGTAATTTTTTTCTGGTTTTGAGAGGTAGTTTCTTTTTTTTTGGCAGGTGGCACTGCACTTCAGGTTTGCTTCTGCGGAGCACCTGAACAGAGGTTTGCTGTTGTGTCACTGTGGCAGTGATGTAGTCTGAGCTCAGTCCCGTTGGTAGGCTGGGCTTGTTAGGGCTTAGAGGCTCTGACAATAATAGTCTGTTTTCCAGGTGCTTCTTCCTTGTCTCCCACCTGAGCTAGTAGACTGGGGACTTAGCTGTGAGATTCTCTCCAGCCACTACTTGCAGAGCAAGAGGCTCTAAGAGCAGCCAGGTGCTTCCTCCAGTAGCACTCAAAGCACTGTACTGGGAAAGGCTGTGCCACCCAGAGCTGCCAGTGAGAGCAGGCAGCGCTGGGAACCAAATGTAGATCTAGCACCTTTCTAAGGGCTGGTGGACAGGTCTAGCACATCTAAGCATGCTGCGGGCTGGGAGCCGATTGCCAATCAAGTGCCTTTCTAAGGGCCCCCGAGCATGTCTAGTATGCTTCAGCACTCTGTGGGTCTAATCTCCACAGGCTTCTTACTTGTGCACTTTTTGGTAGCCCTCAGGGAGCCACATGTGTGCCCAGCCCCCACGACTTCAGCAGTGCACATGGAGACTTGCGCCCATCCACTTAGGCACAAAGTGCCTGTGATCTCAGTCAGAGCCAGGAATGCAGGAATGCCCTTTGAAGCCTATATTGGCCCTATGGAGGTGCCCTGCTCGGGCAGTACCAGGCCTAAAGATCCTACCCATAAGCACATCCCATGCTGGCGGTTGTGGAGCCAGGAATGCACAAAGATGCTGGCAACAGCCCACACAGATGTCTATTGCTGATAATCTCAGGCTAAGCCCTCCAGCCTGCGAACACACATGCTCACACCAGTGGTGCTCGGTGAAGCCACTTGCACACCACCATCACAGAGTCAGGAGCACAGGAGAAAAGTTGCTGGTGCCAGTACCGGATCCCACGGTCACCCTACAATGGTACCCTTGTCCGACCTTGCTGCTTGTGCTTGCCCTGCGTCTGCAATCTCAGGCAGAGCTCGTGTATTTTTTCTTTTGCTTGCAGGGGTCCCCAAACTTTTTACACAGGGGGCCAGTTCACTGTCCCTCAGACCATTGGAGGGCTGCCTCTCACTGACCACCAATGAAAGAGGTGCCCCTTCTGGAAGTGTGGCGGGGGGCCGGATAAATGGCCTCAGGGGGCTGCATGCGGCCCGTGGGCCGTAGTTTGGGGATGCCTGAACCCTAACCCAGCTTTTTCCCTTTGCCTCAGACCCTTTGCTTCACTCAGCGCCAGACAAAAGCGCCCCTTCCTCAAATGAGTGAGAAAAGGAAAATACCCCATTCTCCGTCTTATTTCCTTCAGAATGTATTATATATTCAGCCAAGTTTTCACCCAATCATACCTTTGTCTGGTGTGTGTATATTTCAGGTGCTCCTGAGATTTTTTTCTTTGTCTTCAGTTGTTGAATTTGTTGAAATTTCAAGGGGAGATTTTGGGAGCACCCCTCATGGGCCATTTCTCTGACATCACCTCTACTTTTCTTATTACAAGAGCTCTTTGCATATTAAAAATATTAATCTCTGGTTACATTTCTATAGCTTGAATCTTTAAAATATTTTTAAGTTGTATATTTAAATTTAAAACTTTTAATTTTTATGTTGTTAAAATTATCAATTAATTTTAATTGTTTTACTTATGTTATGCTTGAGCTATTTACCATTTCAAGGTAATGACATGTTTTTCTAGAAATATATCTAGGACTTGTGTAACAATAAAAACTTCATTTATTTATTTTTAAGTGAGGGGAGGGGAGATGAAGAGATATGTGCCCAGACCACAATCCACCTGGCCACCCCTGTCTTCTCCTGAGTCTCTCCTTTTTTCTTTTTTTGTCTTCACTACTTGGTTTATTACACATCCTCATAATTGAGCTAGTATTTATTTAGTTTGTTAGTTGTTTGGTTAATGCAAAGAGTGTAATAACCACCTATGAAAATATTTCCCTGTTTCCCCAAATTAGTATTTTCACAAAAAGCTATATCCAGTTATATATATATGATATATATATATCATATCTTGTTTCATTGAACTTTGATTTACTACAGTGTGTTTTTAACAAATCAAAGGTTTGCAGCAACTATGCATTGAGCAAGTCTATCAGAACCATTCTCTAGTAGGCTTAGATGATGGTTAACATTTTTTAGCAATAAAGTATTTTTAAAATAAGATGTGTACATTATTTTTTTAGACATAATGATTTTCTTTTCATTTTTTTATTGATTTTAATTTATTGTATTTACATAGATTCAAGTGTCTCACTGAATATATCCCTGACCCCCATGTTTCCCTCACCATTCCCCTTGCCCCCCTCCCCCCAATGCCCTCTCTCCTTCCCTCCAGGATTTGCTTTCCTGCTCTCTATAATGCTGTTATGTATATATAATTTCACCAATCTCTTTCCCTTCTCTGATATCATCCTCTCATCCCCTTTCCCTCTGTCTGCTTTCCCTCTGGTCCCTTTGATCCCGTCTCAGCCTCTATTCTGCTCCTCAGTTACAATTGTTCATTAGATTCTTCAAATGAATGAAGTCATATGATACTTTTCTTTCTCTACCTGGCTTATTTCACTTAACATAATAGTTTCCAGGTCCATCCATGTTGTCGCAAAAGGTGAGATTTCCTTCTTTATCATGGCTGTGTAGTATTCCATTGTATATATGTACCACAGCTTTTTAATCCATTTGTCCATGGATGGGCACTTGGGCTGTTTCCAGATCTTGGCTATTGTAAACAATGCTGCAATAAACATGGGGGTGCATTTCTTCTTTTGAATCAGTGATTTGTTATTTTTAGAATATATTCCTAACAGTGGGAGAGCTGGGTCAAAAGGCAATTTCATTTTTATCTTTTTGAGGAATTTCCATGCTGTTTTCCACAGTGGCTGCACCAGTCTGCATTCCCACCAGCAGCAGGAGGGTTCTCTCTTGTCCACATCCTTGCCAGCACTTATTATGTGTTCTTTTGTTAATGAACACCATTCTGACTTGTGTAAGGTTGTATCTCATTGTGATTTAATTTGTATTCCTCTAATAATTAGAGTTGTTGAACATTTTTTCATCTGCCTGTTGGCTATCTGTATGTCTTCTTTGGAGAAGTGTCTATTCATTTCTTTTTCCTATTTTTTGATTGGATTGTTTATCTTCCTGGTGTTGAGTTTTACAAGTTCTTTATAAATTTTGGTTATTAACCCCTTATTGGACGTATTATCGAATATGTTCTCCCATTGTGTGGTTCATCTTTTTGTTTAGTTCATATTGTCTTTAGCTGTGCAAAAGCTTTTTAGTTTGATATAGTCCCATTTGTTCATCCTGACCTTTATTTCACTTGCCTGTGGAGATAAATCAGCAAATATATTGCTGCTAGAGATGTCAGAGAACTTACTGCTTATGCTTCTTCTAAAATGACTATAGTTTCATGACTTACATTTAAGTCTTTTATACATTTTGAGTGTATTTTTTGTGAATAGTGTAAGTTGGTGGTCTAGTTTCATTTTTTTGCAGATAGCTGTCCTATTTCCCCAACACAATTTGTTAAAGAATCTGTCTTTAATCCATTGTATGCTGTTACCTCCTTTGTCAAATATCAATTGTCCATAAAAGTGTGGGTTTATTTCTGAGTTCTCTGTTCTTTTCTATTAATCTGTATGCCTGTTCTTATGCCAGTACCAAGCTGTTTTGAGTACAATGGCCTTTTAGTATAACTTGATATCAGGAAGTGTTATATCACCCACTTTATTCTTTTTCAAGAATGCTGAAGCTCTTTGTGTCCTTTTTTGGTTCCATATAAATTTTTTGAATATTTGTTCTATATCTGTGAAGTATGTTATTGGTATTTTAATAGGAAGATTTCTTTAATCAATGTTTTATAATTTTCCAAGTAGAAATCTTTAACTTCCTTGATTAATTTACTCATAGGTACTTTATTTTTTTTGTTGCAATAGTGAAGGGGATTGTTTTTCGTAATTTGTCTTTCAGACAGTTCATTGTTGGTGTATAAAAATGCCACTGATTTCTGAATATTAATTTTGTATCTTGCCACCTTGTTGAATTCATTTATCAGGTCCAGTAGTTTTTTTACTGTAACTTTAGGGTATTTTATGAGCAGTATCATATCATCAGGAAATAATGATTGTTTTACTTCTTCTTTTCCAATTTGGATGCCTTTTATTTCTTCTTGTCTTATTGCTGTGCCTGATTCCAGAACTATGTTGAACAAGAGTGGTGAAAGGGGGCACCCCTGCCTTGTTCCTGATCTTAAAAGGATTGCATTTAATTTTGCCCATTGATTATGATGGTGGCTTGGGTTTGTCACTGATGGCTTTTATCATGTTGAGGTATGTTCACTGTATTCCCACTTTTCTGAGAGTTTTGATCATAAATGGGTGCAGGATTTTATCAAATGCTTTTTCTGCATATTGATATTATCATGTGTTTTTTTTTCCATGTGTTTGTATGATGAATCACATTGATTGATTTGAAAATATTGTGCCAGCCTTTCCTCCCCAGAATAAATCTCACTTGATCATGATGTATGTTTCTTTTTTTTTTTATGTATTGCTGGATCCAGTTTTCTAATATTTTATAGAGAATTTTAGCACTTGAGTTCATCAGGGATATTGGCCTATAGTTTTTTTTCTTTGTATTATCTTTGCCTGGTTTTGGAATGAGGATTATGCCTGCCTCATAAAAAGAGCTTGGATGTCTTCCTTCCTCTTGAATTTTTTGAAATAGCTTGGGAGGAGTTTGTTCTTTGCATATTTAATAGAATTTACCTTTGAAGCCATCTGGCCCAGGGCTTTTGTTTGTTGGGAGTTTTTTGATAACTATTTCAATCTCATTTGTTGTAATCAGTCTGTTTACAATTTCTGATTTTTCCTGATTGATTTTTGAAAGATTATATGTTTCAAGGAATTTATCCATTTAACCTAAATTGTCTAAAATTTTGGCATACATTTCTTTGTAGTATTTTCTTACAATCTTTTGTGTATTTCTGCTGTATCAGTTGTTACTTCTCCACTCTCATTTCTAATTTTATTTATTTATTTGAGTTTTCTTTTTTGTGTGTGTATGAGTCTGGTTAAAGGTTCATCAACCTTGTTTATCTTTTAAAAGAACTAACTTTTGGTTTCACTGATCTTCTGTATTGTTTTTTTAGCCTCTATGTCATTTATTTCTGTTCTGATCTTTATTATTTCCTTAGTTCTACTTTCTCTGGGATTTACTTGCTGTTCTTTTTCTAGTTCTTTTACATGTAGGATTAAGTTGTTTATTTGAGCTTTTTCTAGTTCCTTAAGGTATGCCTGTAGTCCTATGAGCTTCCCTCTCAGCAGTGCTTTTGCTGTGTTCCATGAATTTTGAGTTGTTGTATGTTCGTTTTCATTTGTTTCAAGGAAATTTTTGATTTTGTCCTTGATCTCATTGTTAACCCATTCATTATTTAATAACATGCTATTTAGTTTCAAGTGTTTGAGTGTTTTTTAGTTATTCTATTGCAGTTCATTTCTAGTTTTATGCCATTGTGATCCTAAAAGAAGCTTGATATGATTTCAGTCTGCTTAAATTTGTTGAGACTCATTTTGTATCCTAGCATGTGGTCTATCCTAGAGAATATACCATGAGCACTTGAAAAGAATGTATATTCTTCTGCTTTAGGGTGAAAGGTTCTGAAGATATCTATTAAATCCAGTTGATCTAGTGTGTCCTTTAAGGCTGCTGTTTCTTTGTTAATTTTCATTCTTGAGGATCTATCCATTGATATTAGTGGGGTATTGAAATTCCCTACTGTTATAGTATTGCTGTTGATCTCGCCCTTTATGTCTGTCAAAACCTGCTTTATATATTTAGGTGCTCCTGTATTGGGCATGTAGATATTTATAATGGTTATATCTTCCTGTTGGATTACTTTCTTTGTCACTATGTAGTGACCTTCTTTATCCCTTACGATAGCTTTTGTTTTAAATTCTATCTTGTCAGATATAAGTATTGCTACCCTAGCTTTTTATATTTTCATTTCCATTTGCATGAAATATTTTTTTTCATCCCTTTACTTTCAGTTCATGTATATCTTTTGAATTGAGGTGGGTCTCTTGTTGATAGCATATGTATAGGTCCTGTTTTCTTATCCACGTAACTACTTTATGTCTTTTGATTGGAACATTTAATCCATTTATATTTAAGGTTATTATTGATATGTAGTTGTTTATTGCCATTTTATTCTTTATATCTACATTTATTTTTTACTAGATTTGCCCCCCTTTTTTTCTGTTTACAACAGACCCCTTAACATTTCTTGCAGCATTGGTTTGGTTGTAATACATTTCTTGAGTTTTTGGGTTTTTTTGTTTGTTTGTTTGTTTGTTTGTTTTTGGTTTGGGAAGCTTTCTATTTCATCTTCAATTTTAAACGATAATCTTGCTGGATAAAGAAGTCTTGATTGTAGGCTCTTGTTTTGTATTACTTTGAATATTTCTTGCCATTTCCTTTTGGCCTCAAGTGTTTCTTTTGAAAAGTTGGATATCATCCTATGAGGGCTCCTTTGTGGGTGATTGACTGCTGTTATCTTGCAGTTTTTAGTATTCTTTCTTTATCTCTTAGCTTTGGTATTTTAATTATAATGTGTATTGGTGTAGGTCTCTTTGGATTCCTTTTTAATGGGATTCTCTGTGCTTCTTTAACTTGTGTGACTTTTTCTTTCATCAATTTAGGGAAGTTTTCCATTATTACTTCTTCAATCAGGTTCTCTATCCCCTGTTCTTTCTCTTCTCCTTCAGGAACCCCTATAATGAGGATGTTGTTTCTCTTTATGTTGTCTCAGAGCTGTCTTAGAGTTTCCTCAGATGTTTTTATTCTTTTTGCTGTTCTACTTCCATGCTTTTGCTGTCTTATCCTCTAAATCGCTGATTTGATCCTCTGCTTCATCTAGCCTGCTTTTAATTTTTTTTAGTGTAGTCTTCAGTTCTGATATTGTGTTTGTCATTTCTGTCTGATTCTTTTTTATGATTTTAATGTCCATTTTAATGCTTTTATCTCTTTTTTAGATGCTCATTATAGCCATCTATTGTTGCCGTAAGATCCTTGAGCATTCTAACAATCATTATTCTAATCTCTGTGTCCAGTATCTTGGTTATTTCTATCTCATTCAGTTCTTTTTTGGGGGATTTCTCTTATTGATTCATTTGAATTGTATTTCTCTGTCTTCTCATTTTGTCACTGTATAGACTGCTCCTTTGGATGTGCTCTTTGTATAGCTAGCTGAGTATAGGTTTTATGTTGTCTGCTTAGATGACAGCTTTCAGTTGTGTTGTTCTTAGATCTTTTTTGGTTGGCTTGAGCTGTAGGCTGCCTGTCTGCTGTTACTGCTCTTTTTGCTATTTGTGTCAGTGTTTTTTATGCCTTAGCTGGGTCCGGTATGAGGAGCCTTTCCATAAGATACCATTCTAACTTGGTTGTTAGCTCCTGAGCTGATGCTCTCCCTATATGGCCACTGGATGTACCAGCCTTGGGTCTCCCTAGCCAGAATCTGGTGCAGACCAGTGGGTGTTACTGCTTATGACTAGTGCTTGGAGCTACAGGCTATCTAGAATTTGTGGCTGCCTCTGCTGGGCCCTGATGCCCTTGGAAATATTAGCTACACTGCTAGGCAAGCTTTTATCTACTCTTGGCCAGTGTGTGTGCCTTCTCTATTCCCAAGTTGTTTTCTGCCAGCCATGCACTGCCTCCTCAGGCACTTGAGCACTGATACTGCTGGGTGCATAGGCTTGTAGGCTGCAGCTTGGGCTGCCCCGCACATGCATGGAATGCCTTGTTGGGCTTTGCTCCCCTGCTGGTGCTTGGGATGCCCTGCCAGGATCCAGTCCTGCTGTCATCGGGACTCCTTGCCTTGCCGGGCTCGGTCCACTGTAGGTGCTTGGGATGCTTCTCCAGGCTTTGCTCCTTGCTGCTGCCATGCAGGCCACCAGGCTCTACCCCCCATTGATGTGAGGGACTCCTTGCTGGGTTCCACCCCCACTGGCATGGGGATGCCTTTCCCTACCTCACTTCATCCCCCACTGCCACACAGGCCAAGAGCTGTGGCCACCAGCCACAGCCAGGCCCTCTTGCCCTTTGGAGGCTATTCAGAAGTTTGGGGGGGCAGTGTAGCCCCTCAGCACACAAAACCTGTGTCACTGATGTGCTCCCTGCTTCTAAGCATCTCTTTGCACTGACTGGAGCAGGAGAGCCTCTGGTGGGCGTGGTAATTGCTTCCCTTTGCTGGCTTGGTTCTCCCAGGAAAAATGGCCACTTTAGGTTTGGGGAGTGACCCAGTACAGGGGTCAGGGTGGCTGTTACCCACAGTCTCCTTGTCCCCTCAAGGCTACACTTTCTTCTTGCAACTCCAGTACTGTCATCGTTCCCCACTCATGGAGCCCTGGGTAAGTGGCTGTGAATGAGGTTTTCTGCGTGGTCCCTTTAAGATGTAGCCTGGGTCTTAGAGTTTTGTCTCCCTCTCACAAACAGTAACCCAGCTCTTCTTACAGCTCAATACTGTTCATATGCCTCCTCTAGTCTCTGGAGCTCCAGGCTGGGGTTCCAGGCCTAGGGCTGAGGACCCACAACTCTCTGGGCAACCCACTCCACCATGAGAGACCCTCCAGGCAGCCTCTTGCTTCTGGGAGTGGGCAGTCCTTTCCACGTCTCTACCCTTCTTACCAGTCTCAGTGGGGTTTCTTCGGTGATGCTTGGTAATAAATTCCTCTTAGTTTAGTCCAAAGTTGGTTTTTCAAGATGATTGTTCCTAAATTAAGTTGTAATCCACTTTGGTTCTGGGAAGTGGGAGTTGTAATGTCCACCTACTCCGTTGCCATTTTCTCTTCCTAGATATAATGCTTTTGAACACTTATTAGATTACAGTATAGTGTAAATATAACTTTTACATACACTGGGAAGCCAATAAATTTGTGTGACTCACTTCATTGTGATATTCACTTTGTTGTGGTCATCTGGAACACAACCCAGGATATCTCAGAGGTATGACTGTATTCCCATCATCAGCCTACCCCTCCATCCTTTCAGAACAATCAATATTCTTACTTTTTAAAGTACATTTTATATATATATCGATATATTCTGAAAACACAAAAAATATTTAAATTTGAATCATTTATACCTTTGTGAAAGGTATTTTTGGTACTTATTTTTTCTACTTAATATAATATTGCTAAGATTCATCTATATTATGGCTGTCTGTGTATTTTGACTGCTGTATTCCATAGATCACATTTGATTTATTCACTCTCTTGAGGGTGTCTGGAATCATTTTAGGTGAATTCTATAAAACTTTTCAAGGAAAGTTATTACAATTTTATACAAACTCTTATAAAGGATAGAAAAAGAGGGAAGACTTTCCAATTTATTGTCTGTGGCCAATATAGCCCTGAAACCAATACAAAAGGACATTATAAGGGATAAGGAAAAATTATAGTTCCACTTAACTCGTGAGTATGAATGTAAAAATTCTAAACAAAATATTAGCTGATTGAATCCAATGGTGAAAAAAAATTACCTGAAGTCAAGCTGGATCCATCCCAAGCTTCCATGACATAATACTTGAAAATGTGTAAATATAAATCATCACAGTAACAGAATTAAATAAAAAAGTTATCTCAAAAGATGCATTAAATGGCCCTGGCTGGTTGGCTCAGTGGTAGAGCGTCAGCCTGGCATGCAAGGGGTCCCAGGTTCGATTCCTGGCCAGGGCACACAGGAGAAGCGCCCATCTGATTCTCCACCCCTCTCCCTCTCTTTCCTCTCTGACTCTCTCTTCCCCTTCCCGCAGCAAGGCTCCATTGGAGCAAAGATGGCCAGGGCGCTGGGATGGCTCCTTGGCCTCTGCCCCAGGAGCCAGAGTGGCTCTGGTCGCAACAGAGCGATGCCCCAGAGGGGCAGAGCATCGCCCCCTGGTGGGCAGAGCGTCGTCCCCTGGTGGGCATGCCAGGTGGATCCTGGTGGGGCGCATGCGGGAGTCTGTCTGACTGTCTCTCCCGGTTTCCAGCTTTGGAAAAATACAAAAAAAAAAAAAAAAAAGATGCATTAAAGATATTACTAATATTAAATATGTATTAATGATAAAGCTTTTCATTTAGAATAAAGAGAACTTCATTAAACTGATAAAAAGTACTTATAAAATGCCTAAATCAAACATAATTATTAATTGCCAATGTGGGAAATATTCTTTTATACTTAGGTGATGCATAAGGATTCCACTATCATTCATGTTAAAATTATATTAAAGGTCTTAGATAAAAATAACAAAAGGAGAAAAAAAGATTGGAGGTATAAAAATTATTAAAGGGAAAATGAATTTATAATTACTTGCAGATAACATGATTCTTTATATATAGGTTAAAAATTTTAAAGATAAATGCTTAAGTATAAGAGACTCCTACAAGGGTTCTTCAACTTTGAAACTATTGACCTTTTGAACTGAATAATTCTTTATTATAGGTGGCTATTTTGTGCATTGTAGGATGTTTAGTAGTACCCCTGGCCTCTTTCACCAGTCACCAGAGGTACCACTTCCCCAGTTGCAACAACCAAAAATGTCTCCAAACATTTTCCAAATATTCCTTGGGAGACAGAATTTTCTCCAGTTGAGAACCTCAGAACTAGATATAAGACTAATGCAGAATAAAAACAATTGCATTCTATATACTAGCAATAAAGTAGTAGATAATACCAAGACACCATTTGTAGTAGCATTAGAGAATATTAATTACCTAGGAATAAATCTACAAAAATGGTGAAGTGCTATGTAAAGAAAATAGATTTAAAGAACTGAGAGACAACTCATGCTCATGGATAGAAAGATACTGTAAAGATATCAAATCTTCCCTATTAACTTATAGATTCCATATATTTTCCTATCATAATCTAAAAAGGATTGTTGATGGAACTTAATGGGATTGTTGTAAATTGAATATGGAAGAGTTAAAGCAAAAATAAGTCAGAACCACTTCTAAGAAAGAAGATTAGGGAGTAAGGACTGACCATACAGATATTTCTTATTGTGAAACATTAGTAATTTGTATAGTATGACAGTGCGTTCAAGGGAGAAAAATGAATTAGTAGTAAAGGAGATAAAGGCCAGAGAAAAGACCCAAATTTCTATGTAAGTTAGGTATGAAAATAAAGCATTTGTTTAGTCAATTGAAAAAGAAGTGGGGGCAAGTTGGGTTGAAGAAGGTATTGCTGATAAAAATATTTTATATTATCAGTGTAGGAAAAAATGCGATAGTATTCCAACCTCACACCATAAGTAAATAAGTTAAAAATGCAAATGTAAAAATAAAAATTTAAAAACCTTCAGCTGCATTCATTATAAAAATTGATCAATTTGATGATTTTAAATCCAGATGGCAAGAGTGTCTTTTTTCTTTCAGTAGCACATTGGAATTGACCAGGGTACACAAACACACACTTGTGCATGCACACACACACACACACACACACACACACTGCTTTCATAAATGTGCTCATCACTGTTAGATAAGCAATTATTAATCAAACATTCTTAGCGATACAATGATTGGTTAATAACATGTAATGGAAATCATTCATAAAAATGAATATGTAAGATGAAATACCACTGAAAAGAAACAATAAAATTGTAAGTTGCTGAAGAAAGAGGTTTTCTATTAGGGAATAAAAATGTATTGAGTTCAGAGTATTACAATGTACTCTGGTCTGTTCTGAAATTCCTCTTAAGTTGAATTACTTAATCTTGCCTAATTATTTCTTATTCTTTTCCATTCTTTTTTTAACCAGATATTGGATATTTTAAGAGTCTTATCGGTCACTCTTCTCATAAGAGATTTTATTTAAACTTCCTAGTTTATCTGCTACCCTGAGATGTATATTACTATGTAATGATTCTTTTATTTTGAAAGTTCTATCAGCTTATTTGAGTATAGAAGATTCCCCTTATGTATGATTTTATTTTCTGCAGTTTCAATTACCTGCCATCAACCACAATCTAAAAATATTAAGTGAAAAATTCCAGAAATAATTCATAAGTTTAAAATTATGCACCTTTCTAAGTATTATGATGAAATCTCATGTTGTCCTGTTCTTTCCCCCAGAATGTGAATCATTCCTTTGTCTAGAATATCCAAGCAGTATATGCGACCTACCCATTAGTCACTTAGTAGCCATCCAACAGTCATGGTATCCCAGTGCTAAAGTTGAAGTAACCGTTATTTTACTTACTAATGGCCCTAAAGTACAAGAGTAGCAAAGCTGGTAATTCTGACATGTTAAAGAGAACCCATAAAGTGCTTCCATTAAGTGAAAAGGTGAAAGTTCTCAACTTAATAAGAAAAAAATATTATATGCTGAAGTTGCTAAGATCTATGGAAAAATGAGTCTTTTATCCATGAAATTATGAAAAAGAAAAAATAATTTTCTGCTAGTTTTGCTGTTGCAACTCAAACTGCACAAATTATGGCCACCACACATGATAAGTCCTTAGTTGAGATGGATAAGGTTATGCTGTACACCTGAAACTAATATAAAATAATACTGAATATAAACTGTAATTGAAAAATAAAATTAAAAAAATCAAAAGGAAAAGAAAATACAGTTTTAAAAAAGGATACAAAAGGCATTAAATTTGTTGGTGGAAGACATGAACAGAAATCATGTTCTATTTGAGAGTTACATGTTTCACGAGAATGGACTGAACCTATAGAAAGACTTCAAAATGAGTGACACCAAGCCAGTTAGTGCAAGTAAGGGATGGTTGCACAGATCCAGGAGTAGTCTTAGACTGAAAAACATAAAAAATGCTGAAAAGACTACATCTGCCATTGTTGCCACATTGATTCAGGAAAAAGGATACCATCCAGAGCAAGTCTTCCATTGTGAGAAAACGGGGCACTTCTTAAAGACGATGGCCAATTGAACCTCCATTCAAAAAAGTGTAAAGAAGGCGCTAGGGCAGAAAACATTAAAGGACAGATTAACTCTTGTACTGTGTGGCAACATTGTAGCACATATGATAAAAGCCAGGCATAGGCTATGGAGAGAATGGCCCATGGGATCTCCAAAACAAACAAACAAAATCTTCCCATTTTCTGGCAACTCAATCAGAAAGCATGCATGACAGTTTGTTTATGAAATGGTTCCACCAGTGCTTCATCCCAGAAGTGTGAAAATACTGGGAAGAGAGAGGGTTGGAATTTAAAGTCCTATTAATAATAGACAATGCAATCGGCCAGCCTGAATCTGTTCGCTATGAAGGTGAAAATGTCAAGGTGATATTATCCCCTCCAAATACCACCTCAGTGCTTCAGTGCCTTGACTGGAGCATCATTTGGTTTGTCAAAGCCACATATACCCACCTGGCATTTGATCATATTCAATCAGTAATTGATGCAGACCTTAATCTGGACATAATGCAGTACTAGAAATCATTCAATATTTCTGACAGTAACATTCATTGGAGCTGCAGCAGATGGATTAAAAACAAAACTGTAAATGCCTGATGGAAGAACTTAGGAAGTAAAGTCATGAATGATGTTAAAGGCTTCCCAGGGATCAATGGAGAAGTTAGGAAAATCATTCACACAACAAGAAGAATTTTATGACATCCTTGATAAAGAAGTTGAGAAACATGAAAATGAGGAATGGGGAAAACTTGAGTCATGTACAGAGGAATAGGAAGAAGAACTGGAAGCAGAACCCGCCATGTGAACATTATTAAAATTTGCCAACCTGTTTCAAATTGACACTTGAATTGACAGACATTTAAGGATAAAATTATAGACTGTGATCCTAGGGTGGAACATTGCATTTATCATATGGGTGTATGATCACCAAAGGGTGACAACCTCTGCACCAACACTTTCATTAGTTAAAAGGAGACAACAGCTTTTGATTATAGTATTCTTCCAAAAGATTTTGGCAAAAAAACCTTCAACTATTGATGATCCCCAACCATGAACATCCTCTGCTCCTGAGTCCAACCATCAACATCATAATTTCTCTGTGATTTAAGATCACCCAGAACAGATGATCTTCCTTCTGACATATCACCAGGTCAACAGTGGCCTAATGCCATGTCACAATGCCTACATCATTCACTTCATTTCATCTCATCTCATCATGTAGGCATTTTATCATCTTACATAATTATAAGAGGAAGGATGAATACAGGACAATAAGATATTTTGAAAGAAAGGAGGAGAGAGAGAGATAGACCACAGTCATATAACTTTTATTATAGTATATCATTTAATTGTTCTTATTTATTGTTGTTAATCTTTTACTGTGCCTAATTTATGAATTAAACTTTATCATAGCTACATAAGTATGGGAATAAACATAGTATATATAGGGTTCATTACTTTACATGGTTTCAGGATTCACCGTGGGTTGTGAAATGTATCTCCCGTGGAAGAGGGGAGTCTATTGGACGGTCAGTGCAGTCATAGGTTGTATTTCTACTTATGTACTAGTGCTGTTCATTAACGAACATGACACTTTGCATTTTTAAAGGACCTTAAATTCAAGGATCATAAAGACATTTTCCCAATTGTCAGTTCAGTTTTGTGATGGAAAATTAATGAGGAGGGTTGATTGAGAGATTTAGAAATATGATTTGACTACATTCCTTATCTTACTTATTTCAAGCTCATAAATAATCAGTTAAAGAAAAACATGTTCAGCCCAAAATTCCTCTGTGTGGACACATCTTTTTAATATTTTTATATTTAGTTTTTATGAAAACATCCAGTTGAGTGAGTACCTTAGCCAAGGTAAGTGAGCATGGAGAATATGCCTGGAAATTCTGGAGTGTAGTTACACATTCTGATTCCATGTTTATATTCCATGCATCCACAGTGCAATCATCAGTACTGACTCTGAGGGAGAATCTGAAAACCGTTAATTAATCCATGCTCATGCCTTTGATACGCAGCTCTAAAACTCTATATTATTCTTAAAGCTTCATAGGATGATATGAAGTGAAGCATTCATTTCTACATTTAATGTAATTTTAGTTATTTATTTAATAACTATTCACTATTTCTATTTACTATTTCTAGATACTGGTGTATTATGATTATCTGCTATGAACACTAGACAAACTATAATGATGTGAAAAGGATAGAAGTTTGTTTTGTACTTAGATAGCAGTATTCAATGGATGAGTGGATGAACAAATCTCTAACAGACCTCTTCTGAGCACTCATCCAAGAAGGTGGGCTGATACAAGCTCTCCCATCATTCATGTGTAGCTTCTCCAGCTGTCCTGTATTTCCAGTTTAGCAGCCAGAAGAAGAAAAGATCACAGAAGTCCCCTTAGGAAGCTTTTAATGACCAAGGTCCAGAACTATACCTATCTCTTCTGTTCATGTTTCATTAGCTAGAACTAATCATTTGGCAACACAACTACCTACAGGGAAGACTAGAAATATAGCCTAACTATGTGCCCAGAAAAGGCCATGACAAATATTTTCTTTCATATTCTAGTGAAGAGGGAAGTCACTGCATGGTTTTAAGAAGAAGAACCATATAATTTGATTTATGTTTCAAAGTATTAATCTCGCTACAGAACAGCAGGTGGGGTGTCAATGCTAAGTGTGAATACAGGGCATAGACTAGGGGTTCAGAGAGAGATCACAGTAGCTTGGAACGGCATAGAAGAAGAGGAAAGGAAGAGAATGGGAACATTCTGTATATGTTTTGGAGATAGAACCTGTTAATGTGTTAGAAGTGGGCTATTGTTTTTCTTCTTTCTACCACAGGGACAGTTTGGATTTGATTTTAGGATCTTATCTCCAGATCTAGCATCCCATGACCCCTGGTTAGACATTTCTTTGGTGGAAAAACTAATGAAGAGTGTTCAGTGCAGCTAAAGCTGAAGTGGAGGCTGGATCAGTGGATTCCTTCCCCAATGAATGAAGTCTTGGAGCGATGACTACTGAAATGATTTGTCTTTTTGTCCTGCCCTGTTTAATATGATGGCTACTGAGCACTTGAAATGTGGCTAGTCTGAGTAGCAATGATCTCTAAATACAAAGTATACACAGCATTTTGAATACCTGGTATGTAACAAACAGTGTAAAATATCTCATTCATGTTTTTATATTGGTTACATTTTGACAATATTTTGCATATATTGGGCCACACCAAATACATTACTGAAAATAATCTCATCTTTTTCTTCTATTTTTTTTGGACTTCTTGAAAGAACAAATTGAGATTTACATAAAAATTGATCAATAATCCAGAAAGCTCCCCTGTTTTACCCCTATCACATGCACAGTTTCCCCAATTATTAACATTTTGTATTAGTGCAGTACATTAATGAACCAATATTGTTATGCAATTATTAACTAAATTTCAAGCTCATATTCACCCTGGTTTAGAGTTAGATGTGGGGTTTTAACTTAGGTTTTGACTTGCTTGAATGGATGAACAGTCCTCAGTTGCTTACTAAGGAGGGAAAGACTGTGAGGAAGGCATTTAGAAATGAAAAAGAGCCAAGTGTTGTGTCTGATATATAAAGTTTAAGATATCAAACAACCAAGTGGAGGTACAAGTAATTGGATAAGTCTGTGCTCAGGGCTAGCTGTATAAATTTGAGACTCATCAATGAAGGTATGAGGTTAAATTTTAAATTCAAATGGTATGACGGGTTTGTGGAACATCAGAAATGGAGAGAATGAGGATAACTCACTCAGAAAATTTTGTTTTAATTCTGAGAGTATATAAATGAGGCAGTATGGTTAGTAAAGGGATTTGTTGGCTTGATTTTTTTTTTAAGATGAGTGTTATTAGAACTCATTTGTAAAGTGAAGCGAACACGGCAGGCAGTCTAAGTGTGTTGATGTAAAAGAAAGAAGAGTTAACTGCGAAACTGGAATTGTGTGGAGAGTGAGAGTTAGTGAGGTCCTAGCACTAAAGGAGGAGCATGCCTTTGTCTGGCTCAGGGGCATGAAGTCAATAGGAGGAAGAGACAATATGATAGTATTCTGCTGCCCAGTCACAGTCATGATTACACTCAGTTGTACATAGTCTTTGCCTACACTCAAGTAGCTCAACATTGTTTAAGAAAATCATAAAACTTTACTGTCTAGCAAATGGGGACTAGACCAGTAGATTGTAGGTTTTGTGCAATAAAGGGAGTTGTTTTTTCGTGTTGCTTTTTATTTTCTCTCAGTGAAAACGTATGAGACAAGCTGAAATGACAGGTGAAGAAAGATGTTGGATATGTGAGGCATGGAATAGTCAGTCATCCAAAAGGGGTGAAAGTGTACTAATTGGGAAATTGTGGTAAAATTGAAGACAATGTTGACTCAACATTGGCAATCTGAGGTTGTAACGTTAAAGTGAAACCAGACAGCAGGGGTGGGACTAAATGAAACAAGCAAGGAGCCTAATGTTCAGAATGTAGGGAGGCGCTCATTCTCAGAGCGGGGCTCAAGACAGCTCTGACCTTGCTAGACAGTAAGTTTTATCATTTTCTCAAACAATACTGAGCTACTTGAGTGCAGGCATCAGCTATGCACAACTGAGTTTAATCATGGCTTGGCAGAGAAATATACTTGGACAGAGAGAGACGTACAGAAGAACAGAGGGTATTTTCAAGGAGGATCATAGAACCTATGCAAGAGTAGGAGGAAAGAGACTCTACATGGGGGTAAAGTCTAATGACACATTGGCCTGATAAATTAATAGTACATTTAGGAGCTCATGAAATGGTTGCAGTTATAGGGGATGGAAGCTGGTATCTAAAGGGATGATGCAGTTACTGGACAGGGCAACTTTTAGAGTGTGGATGTAATAGTGGGTGATAAGATGCATGACAGGAGATAACTGGAAGTGAGGAAGCCAGCTCATGCAGAGGCCAGGCTGTTGAGTCATCCGGGTGGATGATGTGGCCACCAGAAGTGTCAACAGGAATGTGGAGGGAAATAAATACAGTGTGCCAGATGCTAAAGTCTTCAATGAACAAAGGCCATCTAACTGATATATAAGGTCTACCGGAAAGTTCTGTCTGTTTCTATCACAACAAGTTTCGACACGTAAGCACATGTTTATTTTTATCACTTAATATATACATACTGACGTATCAAATTAACTAAAACAAAGTTAATTTACGTTAGTCTTATGTGTGAAGCCATAGTATACCCATGGCTACTGATAAAGTTCATTTATGCCACTGTAATTTTTACGAATTTCAACAAGGAAGAAATGCTACAGAAGCATGTCTGTCGCATCCACCATATTCCCTGGACTTTGCACCCTCCGACTATCACTTGTTTTTTTCCTTACAAAATTTTTTGAAGGGCAAAAAATTCAAAAATGAAGAAGATATCAAACAAGCACTGGTTCAATTTTTTTGTATCAAAAGATAAAACATTTTTCAAAAATGGGATATACAAATTGCCCTCACGCTGGCAAGAAATCATTAATAATAATGGCAATTATATTATTTAATAAAGTTTATTGATAGTAAGAAAAATTTGTATTTTGTTTTATTCCAAAAATGGACAGAACTTTCTGGTAGACCTTATATAAAAGTAATCTGACTGATACCTAAAGAATAAAGCTATAGTGTTATTCTAATGACATTATATCACATATATAGTTTTGTTTCTTTTTTTTTTTGTAACAGAGACAGAGAGAGTCAAAGAGAGGGACAGATAGGGACAGACAGACAGGAAGGGAGAGAGATGAGAAGCATCAACTCTTTGTTGCGGCACCTTAGTTGTTCATTGATTGCTTTCTCATATGTGCCTTGATGGGAGGGCTACAGCAGACTGAGTGACCCCTTGCTCAAGCCAGCAACCTTGGGCTCAAGCTGGTGAGCTTTGCTCAAACCAGATGAGCCCATGCTCAAGCTGGTGACCTTGGGGTTTCAGACCTGGGTCCTCTGTGTCCCAGTCTGATGCTCTATCCACTGTGCCACCACATGGTCAGGCTAGTTTTGTTTCTTGACTGTAATAAATACTTGATAAAATAAACTGGATAAGAAGAGGAAGAACATGAATAATTGAGATTCTGTTGAAAATTGCTCTTTCCTATGGCATTTTGGTCAAGGACTTAATATCTCATAAATTCCTTTTTCTTTCAAGGACACTAAGAATTTTAAATTAGCTGGCTTAATTTTTAGCTTTTGTATTTTTTCCTGCTTACCCAATAGTGTAGGTGGTTATGAAAAGGAAAATAGATAAGGTTTTGTAGTAAAATGGAGGATGGAAAGTAATAAACATAACAATAAACTGAGTGGCTCATACTTATAAATATATTTATAACATTTGCACATAAAGGTGAATAAATTATTCTCCCATTGTTTTCTGCATTGTGGAAACAAGGGAATGTAGACCAAGGAGCATATGTGTAGGCACCGGGATGGCTAATGATGATGATAGTTTCCATTTATTGCATAGCTATTGCGTGGCAGTCACCCATGAAGAGCCTTACCCTTGTAATAGCCTAGGGACATTGGGGTAATTATGCTCCCTTAACAGTTGAGAGAACAGGTGTAGTGAGGGTCACATGCCCAGATCTTCCCAGTAAGTGTAAAAGCCAGAAATCAACCCTAGTCCCTGAATTTCAAGGCTATGCATACTATTCCCTAGAACAATATTGAACAGAGCCAACATTTTCACATAAAGTTTTCAATGGATGTATCATTATTCCTACATAGGCACTCTGAAGTGCTTGGTGTGCCTAGTAATAAAAATATAGTTTTCCCATGCATTTCTTACTAAACAGAAAATATTCTAGGAGATGTATAGACTCTGAGAGGGGTCCTGACTAGTAAAACTGCCTCACAGTTCCATGTGTTTTTGTTTCTCCTGTAGGGCATGTAAATTCAAAGAGTATTTAAAAATTAATTAATTGACTTCAAAGATTCTGAAATAGCTAAACTCTAGGATGGAAAGAAACAAAGCAAAAGAATTTGCTAGAGCATTATATATATATATATATATATATATATCCCAACCAAATATATTTGTTATATATCTTACTTGTGTTTTTAGTAAACCATAATAAAAGTGATGGATATATTGAAACATTTGTCATTTGGATTTTTTTTCTGAACAAAGTGCCAATCAAATCTGTTTTTCAAGGTGACCACATTCAGTAAATGGATGAACTTTTAAATTTCTACTTGTAGAAATAGGTAAAAAGCATGACCCTTGGCTACTCCAAGGTGGTCTTTGTTACACAGACCATAGAACCACAGGGCGGCCATTTGAGAAGAGCCAAAATGCCAATGGAGTCAGTTTCTCATGTGGAAGGTTTGAAATGATTCATCTGCAAGCTTAGCTCGGGATCTGAAATCAGATTAGTGAGCAAGTTATAAGAGCGGTTTATAGCTTCACACTGATAATGTGAAAAGGACTGATTTAATGTCTTTATTTGTGAATATAAAAGGTGAGAGGTGATGTAAGTGGAGTTCATAATGTTATGAGCCTATGTATGGATTTTCTTTGGATCATTAGTGAGCGTGTTTTTCATGCTTTATTGTAATTTGTTGATTGCTCACTCAGTATTGAGCTCTGTCTTTGGTGCAGTGCCTACAAAGAGAAGAAATTTAAGGAGACTATAGTTTTGTGAGAGCAGCCCAAGGTCCACCCAGTGTTGAGCACCTAACAGGTTCTCAGTAAATATTTGTTGAAGAAATGTTTTGATTAAGTATGAACAAAATGCACAGAGTGTAGCCAGTGCTATGATAGAGCAGGCAGGACATGAAGAGGACTTGGGTGTCTGCTCAAGGTTTCTGTAAAGTGAGCTTCAAGCTACATTGTGAAGAAATTTTATAGAGAAGAATGTTTAGGAGGAAAGGCACTTACAGAAAATAACATGCACAGAGACAGAATGATGAGAAAGAGCATGGTGAATTTAGGGAACTGGATTTTCAGTACATGCAGCATTGTGTTGAAAGACGAGAACAAAGACCACTAAAGCTAACTTCAGGAAAGCCACATATGCTAAAGGAATTCTTATGTTCTCTTATAGACACTGGATCTCCAACATAGCATTGCCATAAAACAGTAGAGGAAATAATAGTTAATGCCTATAAAATACTATAGGCCAAATATTTTATGTATGCTATTTTAATCCTCATATATTCTTCTGAGATGGGAATCACTATTAGCCCCTTTCAAGGATAAGGAAAGTAAATAACGGTGAAATTAAGTAACTTACCTGTGATCATAGCTCTAATAAGAGGTAAGGGAGTTGGAATTTAAACCCAGTGATCTGGCTCCAAAACCCACACTCCTACCAATTTAGGATATTGCTTCTTAATGCAGGTCTGATTTTTTGTGAACTGCTATTAATAGTGATATTTGAAGTATCAAAGTTGAACATACGTTATTTTTTTTGATAATACAGCTCTTATTCACTGGCTTTTCATTATACTTTCTCAAGTTGGAGGAAGAGGTGTAGAAATGGGGAGATGCTAGGGATCATGTATAATTTAGAGTACGTTTATGAGAATGTGTTACACAAGTAGCATTCTTCCATCTTGAGTACCATAAGGATGAAAAAGACTGAGACTATTGCAGGAGACAGAGAGTCATTCAGTGAAGGATGTGACAACACTAGGGTTTTAGTTAGAGAAAATACAATGTCCCTTATTCATTGGGCATCTGACATCAGGATTTTTTTATTTTATTTTATTTTATTTTTCTGAAGCTGGAAACGGGAGGCAGACAGACTCCTGCATGCGCCTGACCAGGATCCACCCGGCATGCCCACCAGGGGGTGTCATTCTGCCGCAATCAGAGGCATTCTAGTGCCTGAGGAAGGGACTACAGAGCCATCCTCAGCACCCGGGGAAACTTTGCTCCAATGGAGCCTTGGCTGCGGGAGGGGAAGAGAGAGACAGAGAGGAAGGAGAGGGGGAGGGGTGGAGAAGCAGATGGGTGCTTCTCCTGTGTGCCCTGGCCAGGAATCGAACCAGGGACTCCCGCACACCAGGCCAATGCTCTACCACTGAGCTAACCGGCCAGGGCCCATCAGGATTTTTTGAAGTAACCTATCAATGTCAGAAATTGTTGATGATGTTAATGTGAAATTCATAACTGATACGTATTTTTTTTTCAGGAATACCTTTCCCATTTGAATTTCCATCATTCTTTGTCTAGATATCACTTAAAGAATTTCAACATGTTGTCTATTACTTTGCATTGGTGTATACTGAAAATACATATGGGGTGAATAATGATCCTATCTAAATACCTATTGTTCAATGCACTTGACAAATACTTATCTACATAATTTTCAATAAGAGCCCTGGGGAAAAGTATCTGTATTGTCCCAGTTTTCCAGACAAAGGAACTGAGGATTTAAAGGTTAACCTTTACTAACTAGGTTTGGTCAGGTATGGCAAGTGGGTTTCCTCTTGAGTATCTAAGGAGGAGCTGAGATAGTTCCGATTGCTTGGAGAGCTCCTATTTCACCGTCCCCTCCCCCCAGTCTCTCATTTCTTTCTTGACTTATAGATTAAGTAACTTCCCATATGAACTATTCATAATAATAATTAAAATGCATACAGCTCCTTTAGGACTTGAAAATGTGTTCATATTCATTTTGAAGTCCCTATGTGACAAGTGAAGAAAAAGAAACAGGCACAAGTTGTGAAAATGCATAGAGAGGCGGAGTTAACATGGACATGCCGCCCGGGACTCTCAGAACACGGTGCTGTCATTCCAAGCTCTGCCATCATTTGTGGCCTTGGCAGTATGGCCAATACCAGTCACCCGTGGTCTCATCAGACACTGTTTACCTTTTAGGAAGAGTCAACAGAGGATATTAGACATCTTTCCAGTCAATATGAGGAGAGTACCCTACTTGCTGCCGTGTGACTCTGCTTGTTTATTTGACACTGTCTTAAGCCATCCATCCATTTTGTTTGACAAGTTAAATATTGTAGAATGTTGTGATTATTGGCTCAAGTTAAAAGCTCTACAGGTAGAATAAGAAACTCATTGTAAGATGTAAATATACAAAGTTGAGATATACAGTGATTGGTAGTACATATTTTTGGAGAATAAAATGTAGAAAGAGAGTGAGAAGGGAACCCTTTTAGGATGGTACAGAAATGAAATCCAGTATGCTGTGAGGAGAAATTCAGGGCAGAGGGCCTGCTGAGAGAAGACAGACATGAAGAAAAGGGATTGGAGTCAGGTGAATTTGTCGAGGTAGTACAGAGTAATCCAGCAGGATGGGGCGGCGGGGAGGCTGATGGGAAAAAGGAAGTTTTATATAGATAGCGAGGCTTCATGGGACAAGAAAGCATTGAGGATATGGATCCTTTTCTACTCTTTTTTTTAAAGGGCTCTCATTTTATTTTCTTAGATTAAAAAAATTATTGATCTTTAGAGAGAGGAGAGAGAGAAAGGTATTGGGGGAGGAGCAGGAAGCATCAGCTCATAGCTGCTGCTTCTTATATGTATGTGCCTTGCCTAGGCAAGGCCATGGTTTCAAACTCGGGACTTCGGCATTTCAGATCAAGGCTTTATCCATTGCGCCACATCACAGGTCAAGCTCTTTCCACTCTTAAAACCCATGATTTTGTAAAAGTTAATAAGAGGGAGAGTAAAATTGAGCAGCAGCTATTAAAAAAAATGTGATCCTGGCTGGTTGGCTCAGTGGTAGAGCGTCAACCTGGCATGTGGAAGTTTCAGGTTTCATTCCCGGTCAGGGCACACAGAAGCAACTGTCTGCCTCTTCTCCCCTCCCCCTCCCCCTTCTCTTTCTCTCTCTCTCTTCCCCTCCTGCAACTGTGGCTCAACTGATTCTAGTGCATTGGCCCTGGGCACTGAGGATGACTCCATGGAACCTCTGCCTTAGGTGCTAAAAATAGCTCTGTTGCAAGCATCAGCCCCAGATGAGCAGAGCATCTGTCCCAGATATGGGTTGTCAGGTGGATCCTGGTCAGGGCATATGCAAGAGCCTGTCTATCTCCCTTTCTCTCACTTAAATTAAAAAAAAAAACAGAGAGAGATGAAAACATCCAAGGGAAATGGGCATTTAGATGTATTTCTTGCATCCTGCTGCTTTGAACCAGGGGGACTTTTATGATCTGAGCAGAGTGGAGACTTCCCAGTAATCACTTTTTTTGCCCACTGAGTGGTCTCCAACAGCAGCCTACATGGATATACTCTTGGGCAGAGGTAGAAGAAGCAAAGGCTTAGAAAAGAAACCAAATAGGGCAACTGCTTCAAGACAGAGCTCAGCTCAAAGTCAAGTCCACCTGCAGGGGATCTGGCTGGGTTGTTTTGCAGCCATACTTTGACCTGCTGTTTATAGTCCCTAATGTACAATAGCTGTTATATCTAAATACATTTACACTCTTCTCTATCAACTGTCATTGTCTGTAGCCAGTCTTGAATATTCAGCCCATCAACTTTTATTTATATAACTGTTAGGCCTAACTGGGACACTCGTCATTTACTTCCTTACGGGCACAATAAAGCATGTCTTCTTCCTGTACTTATGTCTGAGCGTCTTTTCGTGTAAGAGATATTATGCTATCAAGAATGACCTTGCATGGATTACAATCTTCATATCTCTGACTATGCACCATATATTTTCATCAACCATTCTTTCTTAGAGAAAAATAAGCCCGGTGGACTATCTTGCTGAGACTTTATTAATGTTGTTTTCTAAACATCTATAGGTAGTGCTGGGACACCTGTCACATTTAATGAAAACGGAGATGCTCCTGGACGCTATGACATCTTCCAGTATCAGATAACCAACAGGAGTACAGAATACAAAGTCATCGGGCACTGGACCAATCAGCTTCATCTAAAAGCAAGTATCATTACAAATGTACATTAATGGGTATTGTTCTCAAAGAGAAACACTTGAATTTGAAGTATACAACTTCTGTTAGAATACATTTTCTTGTAAATACATTTTTTTTGTATTTTTCTGAAGTGAGAAGTGGGAGGAGGCAGACAGACAGACTCCCTCACATGCCTGACTGGAATCCACCTGGTATGCCCACCAAGGGACGATGTTCAGCCCATCTGGGGCATTGCTCTGCTATAATTGGAGCCATTCTAGCACCTGAGGTGGAGGCCATGGAGCTGTCCTCAGTGCCTGGGCCAACTTTGCTCCAATGGAACCTTGGCTGCGGGAGGGGAATAGAGAGAGAGAGAGAGAAAAGAGAGGGAGAAGGGTGGAGAAGCAGATGGGTGCCCTGGCTGGGAATCGAACCTAGGACTTCCACATGCCAGGCTGATACTCTACCACTGAGCTAACCTGTCAGGGTGTAAATACATTTTTAAAAATTGTATTGCCCTGGCCAGTTGGCTCAGTGGTAGAGCGTCGGCCTGGCGTGCAGAAGTCCCGGGTTTGATTCCCACCCAGGGCACACAGGAGAAGCGCCCATCTGCTTCTCCACCCCTCTCCCTCTCCTTCCTCTCTGTCTCTCTCTTCCCCTCCCGCAGCGAGGCTCCATTGGAGCAAAGATGGCCCGGGCGCTGGGGATGGCTCCTTGGCCTCTGCCCCAGGCGCTAGAGTGGCTCTGGTCGCAAAAGAGCGACGCCCCGGAGGGGCAGAGCATCGTCCCCTGGTGGGCAGAGTGTCGCCCCCTGGTGGGCGTGCCGGGTGGATCCTGGTCAGGCGCATGCGGGAGTCTGTCTGTCTCTCCCCGTTTCCAGCTTCAGAAAAATACAAAAAAAAAAAAAAATTGTATCATGTGATCCAAACTTCCACTTGAAAATGTTATGGAAAGTCTTAAATGTTTGTAAAGAAATCTGATAATTGTAGGGATTTAATGAAAGATCTCATTTTTCTAAAAATTGGCTATATGTAAACTGTAAGGCTGGCTGGTGGTTGTGGCTGTGCAGGTTCACACTGGATTCAGAAGGATGGTAAAGGAACTGTGGAGCCAGAGAATTGTGGGCCGTTCGTTTCTTAGTCTCACTACGGCAGATGAGCAAGCAGGCCAGGAAGACCTCTTCTCTCTCTCTCAGGGCTGATGAGCAAACTGGCTGGGGAAGGGGGGGAACCTCTTCTCTGGCAAACAATGGCCCCTTCCAGTAGAGGCAGGCAATCTGCAATCTACAATCTGCCACTCTGAGGGCAAGCTCCTGTAGTCTTACACCCATGAGATGCTTCCCGTGCTCATGCACCAATCAGGCAAAGAGGGCAAGCCTAACACACTTGTTTGCCGAACATATTCTTAGGAAAATTTGCTTTTTCTGAAAAACTGCCTTGTTCAAGTCTTTGTATACTGTGTGTGGTAGAGAGTGGGTAACAGAGTATGCCATGAATGATAAAGCTGGGGCTTAAAAACAGTGTATTTCATCTTTGCCACATCATCAGATGAGACCTTCCGGCTACATCTGATTGATGAAAGTGAGTCATGATCTGTATTGACATTCCCTCTTTCATTGGCAACACCAGAGAGAGTGAATGTACCCAAAGTGATATTTATTATTTAACAGCCCTTAGAGCTGCTTGCTATCTCTCTCACCTCAGCTGCTGTCAAGGCCCAAGGCCATGTGAGGACAACTTGGATAGGCCAGCCTGAAGCAGGGTCCCAGGGCCTGGGCGTGATGCCACACACACTGGGCATTTGCCTGCCCAGGTGTCACACTGCCGTGGGGCCCTCTCTTCTCCTGCTGGGATCTGCTGGGAGTTAGGTAAGGGGAGGCCTGCAGATGGTGGAAGGGAAAGGAATCTCTTTAGATGTGCCTGATTGGTGGGCAACCCTCTAGGGGGCTCTCCTAGGGAAGGAGTCTTCAGGGACCTTGAAGAGAGCTGTCTCAGGCTGGCACTCATCAATCATAATGGGCTCTGGAGCAGGAAGTCAGTCCTGAACTTGATGGGTAAGGGAGGCCTAGGAAGTCACAGAGCACATGGCTGCTGGTGGTGGGGTGGCATGGGAAGGGCACAGTGCTTGGAGCAGTGTCTTTTTACCTCTGGGTAAGGAATTATCTCACATTTGAGCAGCCCTTGGCACCATACCGGTGCTTACTGGCTTCTTTGGGTATAGAATAGGGAGCTGCCCTTTAGTCTTAGCTAAGGATGGCCACTCTTTTGTTCAGTATCTCTGCAATAGCTATAGTATAGGACTACTTGCAGAAATCGAGTCACTGAGGATTGCTACAACAGTATTGTGTTCTCTGTAGGCAGTAAGATTGTCAAAATGTTTCAAATGCACTAGGGGTATATTCTTCTATTGTTCTATTGTTTTAATTTGTATTCCACTTTTTCCTCTATTGAAAATATCTCCTCTTCTTGATTCTCAAAGCTACCATAACATTGTGAGAGTTGAGTTCATTTCCTAAATCAATAATGAAGCTCATTTCCTAGCTGTAGCTTATCCTAACTAAACTGTGAAGCATGTGTCATACTGAGGGCGGGAGGAAGATCATTCTTGTCTCTGTGTATAACATGTCACGGGCTTTCATATGTTTGAAAATACTCAAAACATATGAATTTAGTATTTAACAGTTTTAATTCCAAATGTCCTAATATAGTCCCTACAGAAGTATGTTGACACAGCACAGCACCAAAGTTCTCAGAAAAGAAGCAGATGATGAGAAATAATAAAACTAGGTATTTATGATTTATTGGCTCTGAAATGAGTTCCTTACACTTAGCACAGTTCTACATTGAATAATGTACAAAGACAACTTCTATTTCAACTATTGCTGCATGATGTATGACCATATATCTAATTTACTATGTGTAGCAGCCTCATGATATCTTATCCATTGTTCGGCAACCCAAACTAACATTTATCCAAACACATATTTAATGACTCTATAACTTACTGTCATCAATCTGAAAACCAATAGCTTTTTGGCAAAAGCCCTTTTGAAAGTGGGTCTATATGAAATACAATAGACATGACAATAAAATTTGATATGGGCTAAAATGTGAAGATACTCTTTATCTGACTTTCATGAATGCCAAACTGCCTGTTATAGTTTTATGATTAGAGCTTTGCATAACTAAATCAAATGGTTGAAAAATACGTGTACAAATCTATAACACCCTGATACCTAAAATAATTATATACACATACAAGTACACATACACACACATCTCTCTATATCTGCATGATAAATTTATTATAAAACTGTATATTAAATCACAAGCTGATCTTTTATATACATTTAATGGCGCATGAAAGTTTTATGTTTATTATTGTGTTAGCATTCATAAAACACATCAAAACCATATGTAAGAATTATTTCTCAAGCATGGTTATGATCATTTATAACCGCGCTTGCTTTACTGAAGCAGGGAGAATGAGACCCTGAGAAGAAAAGAGAGTAAATTAGACTGTGGGGAGAGGTTATGTCAATCCTGTTGAATTCCAAAATTTATCAGGACAAACTAAATGTTTATCCCTGCGAGTTGGCTCAGTCACCAGCTTGAAGGTAGAGGAGCGGGATGCTTAGAAAATGAACATTCTATTAAAATTCTGCTTAGTACTTGGGCAGGGCACCAAACAAATTATTTGCCTTCATTATTAGTAGCACCTACTTTCTTTGGTGGTTAAGAATTAAATGAATTAATGAAATGAAGCTTTTAGTTCAGAGCCTGGCACACATGAAATCTATAACTATTATCTGTTACTAATTCAGTATCTCATGATTCTGTGTGGTCAGTATGAGGTCTGATAACATGCGTGGTCGGTAGGGAAGTGAAGGGCTTTATCAGAAGAGGCTCTTGCTTTCTGAAAGTTTGCTTTAGAAGGTTTAGAGAGGGCTCTGGCCAGTGGTTCAGTGGATTGAGCATTGGCCTGATATGATGTCCTGGGTTCAATTCCTAGTCAGGGCATATAGGAGAAGTGGCCATCTGCTTCTCTCCCCCTTACCTACCTCCTCCCCTCCCACAGTCAGTGGTTTAATTGGTTCCAGGGTGGTCCCAGATTTTGAGGATAGCTCCATTGGAATGTGACAGCCTCAGGTGCTAAAAATAGCTTGGTACTTGAGCATCAGCCCCAGACAAGGTTGCCTAGTGGATTCCAGTTGGGCTGCATGAGGGAGTCTCACTCATTATCTCCCCTTCTCTCACCTAAGCAAGAAAAATAAATAAATAAATAAAGTTCAGAGAGAATCTCCATATTTCAAATGCTGACTTTTTTTTCCCCATAGCTCATGGTCTCTGCCCATCTTTAATATTGCCCTTAATGCTTCAGAAAATCTATCTGCACTTAAAAAGTCAACTTTATGTAAGATAAATACATAATTTTGATTTTTAAAATGGATTTGATAAGTTTATTTTGTGCACATTATCTGTGCTAAGTGTTGGTCCCTCCTCTCCAGGAGCTCACAGTCCAGAGGGCAGATAGACCCTCACATCAGTAATCGTGGCGCAGTGAGACAGGTGCAATTACAGAGGTGTGTACACGGTTCTGCAGGGGCGTCACAGAGAGATGTTGCTAATCTGGCCTGATTACTGGTGGGGCTTGTTCAGGGACTTGTACTCTTCCAATATAGCCATCTCTTCTTATTCTATTAAACCAGATTTACAACAGATTTCAAACTCTCTATGGTAAACATTTATCGGCCAATTATTGGACTAAATTCTGCTAATTTCAAGGAGCCAATTTTTCTGGCTGAATTCCACCATAGGATAATTTCATACACAGAGAGTGCAGAATTAAGTATATTTGAGCACAACAAACAGGCACTGAATATATCTTAGTGGAATGAAAGCTTTTTTTTTTTTTAAAGAGACAGAGAGAGAGACAAAGAGAGGGATAGACAGGGACAGACAAACAGGATTAGAGAGATGAGAAGCATCAATCATTAGTTTTTTGTTGCGCATTGTGACACCTTAGTTGTTCATTGATTGCTTTCTCATATGTGCCTTGACTGCGGTCCTTCAGCAGACTGAGTAACCCCTTGCTTGAGCCAGCGACCTTGGGTGCAATCTGGTGAGCTTTTTGCTCAAACCAGATGAACCCGCGCTCAAGCTGGTGACCTCGGCATTCCAGTCCGATGCTCTATCCACTGTGCCACTGCATGGTCAGGCTGAAAGCATTTTTAATACAAGTAGGTTATCCTTTCCTTTGTCCTAGAAAATCATGAGGCATTTTAGTTTTTCCAAAGCATCATCTTTAGCATTTCAAAGATTATTGTGGGGTTGTTTTTTTTTCACTTTTTTGGAACTAACATATGTTCTTCATTGAGCGATTACTATCAGTTAGTCTAAACTGTTTATTTTGATTTAGGGTTTCTATTCAGTAACCTCAGTCCATGCATGAAAGGCATATTGTCTACCCAGAGTGAATTTGAGCTATTAGGTCTCTCCAGTTTGTTAGGCTGATTTTCTCGAGACAGGTGGTCCTTATTAGTGATTATAGAACATATTGGAACCTAGAGGTTCAGAGTAAACATCAAAGCCTGAACAGAGGAGGAGGGCCCATATGCTGCTTTGTGTCCACAGGGACAGGGTGTATGGAAGTTGCTGGATGAGACTAAAATAACTCTCATGGCTCATATTTTTACTTTTTGATTGAGAGCCATTTTCTTTTTGCATTACTATAAGAATGCGGCATATTTTTTCACTTCTTTTGTTTTCTTCTCTTTTTATTCGACTAAATAATTTGAGGCTAACTAAGAATGCAAAAGGATAGTGACTTCATGAGTGCCCAGTCATAATCATTAGTGGCACAGTGTCCATTGGAAAGGGTGCTTTGAAGACGAAGGTCTTCATTAACCTTGATTTAATTGTTGAGTGGGTCATTCCATAGACTTGTGTAGTTCTTGATAAGGTACTGAATTCTGAGCTTCAGTTTTTTCATTTGTCAAATGGAGATAACTGGGCATACTTTAAAGAGTAAATGCATTATAATATAGTGGTCAAGAATAAGACATCAAAGTCAGAAAGATGATGTTTGAATTCCAACTTCCCATTTATAAGTCTTACAGTCTTGGGTATGTTATTTTTACTTATCTTGGTCTCAGGTTCTTCATCTACATGGAAACAATCATAACTACTTCGTAGAGCTCTTGGGAAAATTAAAGGAAATTGCATATACAAACATCCTAGAACATTGTCTGACAAGTGTTCAGTGTTAAATGAATATGGTAAATAATAGTTTTGCTGTTTTGCCATTACAACTTACTACAAAGGACCAATAATGGATATTTAAATCTGAAATACCATGTTCTTTTCTTTGTTTGTCTTGATGTTCTGAGTAGAGAGTAACTTTAAAGAGGTGCGCATACACCATGACAACTTGTCTGTGCATATACAATAAATCCCAAGTATCTTTTTTTTTTTTTTGGTATATAAAAAACAGGCTCCATGATTGTAATTATTTGAAGACAATGAACAAAATTTCTGGTGAAATATACCCCCATTAAATCCATCTTTTCTATGCACCTGTAGTATAGTATTTATAACATGATATTTTAATTGAATATACTTGTTTACCAAATATGGCCAGTTAGATATATGCTATTTTATCAACTACCTTGGAATACAGAAGTGGAGAATTTCTAAGTCTCCTCATTTACCTCATGTGTTTACTATTTTGGTTAAATAGCCAAAGATTTTAACCAAAATCATGAGATGCATTAAAATTTTATAGAGGAACAGTTTTCCTACAGTGAAAGATATTGAAATAGTCTTAAAGTAGGACAGAATTGAAAGGAGATATAACAGTGCTTAAGGGGGTCTTGACCTCTCATTTGCTTTGATTCTTAGGAATCATGCATCTTCTCTTTGACTCTGTTTTCCCATTTGCAAAATTGTGTACATTTGAAAAGCATTCTTTCATATTAATACCAATGCACATAAAAAATAGTCAACCCTATAAGACAAGCATTATGTATAAGGCTCTCTTTCCTACAAAATATTAAAGTGAAGTCAGTTTCCTGAGACCTTTCACTACATTGCAGTAAGACTCGAAATGCACTATAAATGTTTTTATACTCTATTTTGAAAATACTTCCTTCTGCTCCCTTTCCTTGTTATAAGCTGATTCATTGTCAAAACTATAAATTTGTTTATGAGGTACAAATTTATGTTTTCAAAAAAATTTAAGTTTTGGTTTAATACTTTTATAAATGTTTATGAGAAAACAAGCCTTTGGTAAATTCATGTTTTTGACCCATTGAACAAATGTCAAAATGATTAAATTTTAATTATGTTCCTACCAAGCCAAGAGTAGGTGTTCAATACCTATTTGTTGAATACGTTATTAATAATATGCTATTTTCTAAATACTGACTGAATATGGAACAATGATCCAAGATTATTGATTAAAGAGTGGATTACTTGTACACCGATTATTTATTAATTGACTGGTCCCTGCCAGGCTGGATGCTAGATCTTTGAGGAGTACAAGGTTCAATAAAATAAACGTCCAGATGTCAAATGATTTACAGTCTATTAAAGGCAATGCTGTACTTCAATTTAACTGCAATAAAAGCATAATTAGGCAGGTACAGACTAAAGAATAAATTATAAATTCAGAAGACATAATGGTTACCTCCAACTCGGAGGATGGAATAACATTTTTTGACAGATGAAATTCAAGCTGGATTTTAAATTACTTTGGTGGCCAGAAATGGTTGGAAAAGTATATAGGCCATGAAAAAAGCACCTACTCCTCCATCTATCCATTTATCCCAGTATAAAGTGCCTCCAATGTGCCATCCCTTTACTGAGTACTGGAATGGTTTAGATGTAATTCAGATTTATTCCCTAGAGTTCATTCCTGAATGTGTAGCAGATTCCAAGGACATGCCTATCTGCCTCCAACTGTGTGCCTTTATTTTTGTCAATTTTAAACGCACATTCAGGGGTGAAGCTCTGCCCACCAGGGGGCAATGCTCTGCCCCTCCAGGGTGTCGCTCTGCCGTGACCAGAGCCACTCTAGCACCTGGGGCAGAGGCCAAGGAGCCATCCCCAGCGCCTGGGCCATCTTTGCTCCAATGGAGCCTTGGCTGCGGGAGGGGAAGAGAGAGACAGAGAGGAAGGAGGGGGGGTGGAGAAGCAAATGGGCGCTTCTCCTATGTGCCCTGGCTGGGAATCAAACCCGGGTCCCCCGCACGCCAGGCCGATGCTCTACCGCTGAGCCAACCAGCCAGGGCCGCACATTCTTATTAGCAGAGTAGGATCAGTGTTTCCAAGGAAGTGGATTCTATCTCATTCTTAAGGCTGGAGAATTGGGGAGCCATTTTGACCTGTTTCTCAATATCCCTGAGGGTATAGGTTGGGAATACCCTAAGATTTGGATGACCTTATAGAAGTCTGACATTCAGAAGTCCCCTACCATTCATATTCTTGCCTGTGTCATTTGCAGAGCTTCCTACAGTCTATAGAGCTTTATAGTTGCCGAGTAGCTTCTGATGCATATCTTAAGTAAGCAGGCCCACTCTGCTTACACCAGGACATCGTAATGCCAGCTGGAAGTGCATTGATAAAGGGGAGGACTGTTACCTACATTTTTACAGGGAGGAAAAAAGGGCACAGTTTATTTATGGAATGAGGGTGATCCTCAGTGCCCAGAACAAAGGACAATCTGAGCAGAGGACATCATGGGGAATGAAGAAAGATGGCTTAAAGCTAAATTTTATAGCGTCTCAAATATTATGAGATCACATATTGGTATTCTGTAGACTACAGTGAGCTTTCTGGTAGAGATAGGCTCAGCTTTAAACTCCAGAGAAACCTCTCTGACAGAAAAATGTAGATTGGCTGGAGAAGAGGTTGTTACGTTACTTTAATAGGGGCCATAATTAAGAATTAATTTTTCTTTTGTTTTATTTAATTGTTTGACAGATTCTCTCAGCCTTATTTATCCATATACTTGATTTGTGCCTTATTTCCATAAGATATTTAAAAGGACTTATATGTTCATCATGGTAAGATAGCCAACCAAACAAACAAGTGAGGAAATTAGAAAAAAAGAATAGAGTTAATAAATTTTAGTTGGCCTGACCTGTGGTGGCGCAGTGGGATAAAGCGTCGACCTGGAACACTGAGGTCGCTGGTTCAAAACCCTGGGCTTGCCTGGTCAAGGCACATATGGGAGTTGATGCTTCCTGCTCCTCCCCCTTCTCTCTCTCTCTGTCTCTCTCTTTCACTCCTCTCTCTCTAAAAAAAAAAATCAATAAATAAAATATTTAAAAAAAAATAAAATAAAATAAATTTTAGTTAGTAGTCAGGTGTTACTTTATCATCAATGCTTACAGTCAATAGATTCATCTAGGCTGTTTAGTAGAGTAAGAAATAATCATGCTACTATTTTAAGAACATAAAAAATTATATCATATAAAATATGACTTAATCTGATTAGAAACTGAGAAGTCAGATTCAGTTATAAGGATCTATTTCTGCACAGGCTCTTGGGATAATTTAATAGCATCTGGGGAATCTAGTAGAGCATTAGTATCAGGGAAGATATAAGTAGGGCATTAAAAAACTATCATTATTAATGAAAAATAGGAAAAGTCACAAGTGCTTGATTAGTTATTTCAATAAATAATAATGAAAATGACAGAAAAGTAAGCTTAAAATATGATAAAGGTAAAATTAGACAAGGCAAATCAAAGAATGTGGTATAACTTTTTTTGTTGTTGTTGAGTGATATTCTTTTTTTTTTAAATAAATTTTTATTAATGGTAATGGGATGACATTAATAAATCAGGGTACATATATTCAAAGAAAACATGTCTAGGTTATTTTGTCATTAAATTCTGTTGCATACCCCTCGCACAAAGTCAGATTGTCCTCCGCCACCCTCTATCTAGTTCTCTGTGCCCCTCCCCCTCCCCCTAACTCTCTCCCTCCCTCCGTCCCATGTCCTCCCTCCCCCCACCCCTGGTAACCACCACACTCTTGTCCATGTCTCTTAGTCTCGTTTTTATGTTCCTCCAATGTATGGAATCATGTAGTTCTTGTTTTTTTCTGATTTACTTATTTCACTCCGTATAATGTTATCAAGTTCCCACCATTTTGCTGTAAATGATCTGATGTCATCATTTCTTATGGCTGAGTAATATTCCATAGTGTATATGTGCCACATCTTCTTTATCCAGTCTTCTATTGAAGGGCTTTTTGGTTGTTTCCATGTCTTGGCCACTGTGAACAGTGCTGCAATGAACATGGGGCTACATGTGTCTTCACGTATCAATGTTTCTGAGGTTTTGGGGTATATACCCAGTAGAGGGATTGCTGGATCATAAGGTAGTTCTATTTTCAGTTTTTTGAGGAACCACCATACTTTCCTTCATAATGGTTGTACTACTTTACAGTCCCACCAACAGTGAATGAGGGTTCCTTTTTCTCCACAACCTCTCCAACATTTGCTATTACCCGTCTTGTTGATAATAGCTAATCTAACAGGGGTGAGGTGGTATCTCATTGTAGTTTTGATTTGCATTTCTCTAATAACTAATGAAGCTGAGCATCTTTTAATATATCCGTTGGCCATTTGTATCTCTTCCTGGGAGAAGTGTCTGTTCATGTCCTCTTCCCATTTTTTTATTGGATTGTTTGTTTGTTTGTTGTTGAGTTTTATGAGTTATTTGTAAATTTTGGATATTAGGACCTTATCTGGGCTGTTGTTTGAAAATATCATTTCCCATTTAGTTGGCTGTTTATTTTGATATCAGTTTCTCTTGCTGAGCAAAAACTTTTTATTCTGATGTAGTCCCATTCATTTATCTTTGCCTTCACTTCTCTTGCCATTGGAGTCAAGTTCATAAAATGTTCTTTAAAACCCAGGTCCATGATTTTAGTACCTATGTCTTCTTCTATGTACTTTATTGTTTCAGGTCTTATATTTAGGTCTTTGATCCATTTTGAATTAATTTTAGTACACGGGGACAGGCTGTAGTTGAGTTTCATTCTTTTGCATGTGGCTTTCCAGTTTTCCCAACACCATTTGTTGAAGAGGCTTTCTTTTCTCCATTGTGTGTTGTTGGCCCCTTTATCAAAGATTATTTGACCATATATATGTGGTTTTATTTCTGGGCTTTCTATTCTGTTCCATTGGTCTGAGTGTCTATTTTTCTGCCAATACCATGCCGTTTTGATTATCGTGGCCCTATAATATAGTTTAAAATCAGGTATTGTAATGCCCCCAGCTTCATTCTTTTTCCTTAGGATTGTTTTGGCTATTCGGGGTTTTTTATAGTTCCATATAAATCTGATGACTTTTTGTTCCATTTCTTTAAAAAATCTCATAGGAATTTTGATGGGAATTGCATTAAATTTGTATATTGCTTTGGGTAATATGGCCATTTTGATTATATTTATTCTTCCTATCCAAGAACAAGGAATATTTTTCCATCTCATTGTATCTTTTTCGATTTCCCTTAACAATGCTTTGTAATTTTCATTATAAAGGTCCTTTACATTCTTTGTTATGTTTATTCCTAGGTATTTTATTTTTTTTGTTGCAATCGTGAAGGGGATTATTTTTTTGAGTTCGTTTTCTAATATTTCATTGTTGGCATATAGAAAGGCTATGGACTTTTGTATGTTAATTTTGTATCCTGCGACCTTACTGTATTGGTTTATTGTTTCTAATAATCTTTTTGTGGAGTCCTTCGGGTTTTCGATGTATAGGATCATATCATCAGCAAAAAGTGATACCTTTACTTCTTCTTTTCCGATATGGATGCCTTTTATTTCTTTGTCTTGTCTGATTGCTCTGGCCAGAACTTCTAGCACCACGTTAAATAAGAGTGGAGAGAGTGGACAACCCTGTCTTGTTCCTGATTTAAGGTAGAAAGTCCTCAGTTTTATGCCATTTAATATGATGTTGGCTGATGGTTTATCATATATGGCCTTTATCATGTTGAGATATTTTCCTTCTATACCCATTTTGTTGAGAGTCTTAAACATAAAATTGTGTTGTATTTTATCAAAAGCCTTTTCTGCATCTATTGATAAGATCATGTGGTTTTGTTCTTTGTTTTGTTGATATGGTGTATTACGTTAACCGTTTTGCATATGTTGAACCATCCTTGAGATTCTGGGATGAATCCCACTTGATCATGATGTATTATTTTTTTAATATGTTGTTGTATTCGGTTTTCCAGTATTTTGTTTAGTATTTTAGCATCTGTATTCATTAGAGATATTGGTCTGTAGTTTTCTTTCTTTGTGCCATCCTTGCCAGGTTTTGGTATGAGGGTTATGTTGGCCTCATAAAATGTGTTTGGAAGTATTGCTTCTTCTTCAATTTTTTTGGAAGACTTTGAGTAGAATAGGAACCAAGTCTTCTTTGAATGTTTGATAGAATTCACTAGTATAACCATCTGGGCCTGGACTTTTATTTTTGGGGAGGTTTTTAATAGTTTTTTTTATTTCCTCCCTGCTGATTAGTCTGTGTAGGCTTTCTACTTCTTCATGACTCAGTCTAGGAAGGTTGTATTGTTCTAGGAATTTATCCATTTCTTCTTGATTGTTGTATTTGGTGGCATATAATTTTTCATAGTATTCTACAATAATTCTTTGTATATCTATGATGTCTGTGGTGATCTCTCCTCTTTCATTTTGGATTTTATTTATTTGAGTCCTGTGCCTTTTTTCCTTGGTGAGTCTTGCCGAGGGTTTGTCAATTTTGTTGATCTTTTCAAAGAACCAGCTCCTTGTTTTATTGATTTTTTCTATAGTTTTTCTGTTCTCTATTTCATTTATTTCTGCTCTGATTTTTATTATCTCCTTTCTTCGGCTGGTTTTGGGTTGTCTTTGTTCTTCTTTTTCTAGTTCCTTAAGGTGTGAAGTTAAGTGGTTTACTTCGGCTCTCTCTTGTTTGTTCATATAGGCCTGAAGTGATATGAACTTTCCTCTTATTACTGCTTTTGCTGCATCCCAGAGATTCTGATATGTCGTATTTTCATTTTCATTTGTCTGTATATATCTTTTGATCTCTGCGCTTATTTCTTCTTTGACCCATTCATTTTTTAGAAGTATATTGTTTAGTTTCCACATTTTTGTGGGTTTTTCCCCCTCTTTTTTGCAGTTGAATTCTAGTTTCAAGGCTTTATGATCAGAAAATATGCTTGGTACAATTTCAATTTTTCTAAATTTGCTGATATTGTCTTTGTGGCCCAACATATGGTCAATTCTTGAGAATGTTCCATGTACACTAGAGAAAAATGTGTACTCTGTCGCTTTGGGATGAAGTGTCCTGTAGATGTCTATCATATCCAGGTGTTGTAGTATTTTGTTTAAGGCCACTATATCTTTATTGATTCTCTGTTTGGATGACCGATCTAGAGCCGTCAGCGGTGTATTGAGGTCTCCAAGTATGATTGTATTTTTGTTAGTTTTTGTTTTAAGGTCAATAAGTAGCTGTCTTATATATTTTGGTGCTCCTTGGTTTGGTGCATATATATTAAGGATTGTTATATCTTCTTGATTCAACTTCCCCTTAATCATTATGAAATGACCATTTTTGTCTCTGAGTACTTTTTCTGTCTTGTAGTCAGCATTATTAGATATGAGTATTGCTACACCTGCTTTTTTTTGGGTGTTGTTTGCTTGGAGTATTGTTTTCCAGCCTTTCACTTTGAATTTGTTTTTATCCTTGTTGCTTAGATGTGTTTCTTGTAGGCAGCATATAGTTGGATTTTCTTTTTAATCCATTCTGCTACTCTGTGTCTTTTTATTGGTAAGTTTAATCCATTTACATTTAGTGTAATTATTGACACTTGTGGGTTCCCTACTGCCATTTTATAAATTGCTTTCTGTTAGTTTTGTATCTAGTTTGATTCTTCTCTTTTGTTTTTCTATCATTTGTTTTTGTTTGTTTGTGTTCCATACTTCTTTCCTCTGTTGCTACCTTTTTTAAGTCAAGTGTTTTTGTGGTGGTTTTTTCAAGGGTGGTTACCATTAAGTAATGAAAAGGGTACCTACCATATTCATTGTAGTATCCTATCTTATGAGTATTTCTGCACTTCATCGTCCTTTGCTACTGTTAATCTCCATCCTCTCCCCCCTTTTTTTCCTTTGTTGTCACAGTTTAAGTTTGGTTTTATTGTGTTCTTGGTGGAGCTGTTACTTGTGGTGTTGTTTTCTTTTGTTCTTTGAATCTGGTTGGAAAACCCCCTTTAGTATTTCCTGGAGTGGGGGCTTTCTGCTGATAAATTCTCTCATCTTTTCTGTATTTGTGAATGTTTTTATATCTCCTTCATACTTGAAGGATAGCTTTGATGGGTATAGTATTCTTGGCTGAAAGTTCCTCTCTTTCAGGGCTTTAAATATTGGGGTCCACTCTCTTCTAGCTTGTAGAGTTTCTGCTGAGAAATCTGATGATAATCTAATAGGCCTTCCTTTATATGTTGTACTCTTCTTTTCCCTGGCTGCCTTGAGAATTTTTTCTTTGTCATTGGTTTGTGTCATCTTTATTATGATGTGCCTTGGAGTGGGTTTGTTGGGGTTAAGAAAACTCGGTGTTCTGTTTGCTTCTTGAATTTGAGGCTTTAGTTCTTTCCACAGGCTTGGGAAATTCTCGTCTATTATTTGTTTGAGTATATTCTCCATTCCATTTTCTTTCTCTTCTCCCTCTGATATACCTATTATTCTTATGTTATTCTTTCTGATGGAGTCAGACAATTCCTGTAGGGCTTTCTCATTTTTTATTATTTTTGAGTCTCTTTCTTCTTCTCTCTGTTGTGCCTCAAGTTGTTTGTCTTCTATTTCACTAATCCTATCTTCAATCTGGGCCGTTCTGTTAGCTAAGCTTGTTACCTCGTTTTTCAGCTCGTGAATTGAGTTTTTCATTTCTTTTTGATTTGTTTTTATAGTTTCAATTTCCTTGGTAATATATTCTTTGTGTTCATTGAGTTGTTTTCTGATCTCCCTAAATTGCCTTTCTGTGTTTTCTTGTATATCTCTGAGTATTTTTAAGATTTCTATTTTAAATTCTCTGTCATTTATCTCCAAGGCTTCCAATATGTTGTCTTTTCTCCATAGATTTTTCCACATCTATTTGTGTTACCTCTCTTTCTTTTGTATCCATAATATTCGATTTCCTCTTTCTTATTGGCATCTGAGGGTGGTCTTGTTGATAGCACACAGGCTCACTCCCTCCGCAGCTTGAATGAACGTCCCTGCAGTAGCTTCCTCTACACCCTCGTTTCTCAGATTGAAGTGATAACAGTCCTTTCGCTTTCAATTTGTGTGGAACTCTGGAATGCTCCGAGGATAAATTTTTCTGTTTCTAGTTGATAAATTTGTTGTGATTTTGGGGAGATCTGTCGGACGCACTGCTCACGGCGCCATTTCCGTGACGTCACTGAATGTGGTATAACTTTAAGAAGAACATAACATAGAGTAGAAAATGCCTCTATACTAATATCAAAGAATGGCACAGGAAATGAGGACTCTGGAGTTTTGTCTAGTTATGAAATGGTAATAAATGATATATTCATCTTTTTCTTTACTTTGGGAGAAATAAAGTAAGTGCAATTTTAACATGGTGAATAGGATAAGTAAGATTCAAATAAGGGTATAAACATGAAATTATACTTTAGAGTATAAGAGTAACTGGTAAGAGATCATTTCTTTGGGGTAAGCTTACTAACAAGTATGTGAACCCTGTCTCCTAGGGTACTTTTAAAAAGCTCAATGGACACATCAACATTATATAAAATCTACGATGAGAGAATTACAAAGAATATTAAAGGGTATTATATGCAAATGAACTGTGTAGCTCCCTTCTATAGATAGAGGTCAGTAGCTGATAAGAGCATACAACTATTATAAAATGAATAGAATTTATGTTATTGACTGAATCAAAAGTTTGACATGCCATCTTTTTCCAAAGCTTCCACTAGTTTAAAAAGAGAAAGTAGGTCCTGGCCAGTTGGCTCAGCGGTAGAGCGTCGGCCTGGTGTGTGGGGGACCCGGGTTCGATTCCCAGCCAGGGCACATAAGAGAAGCGCCTATATGCTTCTCCACCCCCCCCCTTTCCTCTCTGTCTCTCTCTTCCCCTCCCACAGCCAAGGCTCCATTGGAGCAAAGATGGCCTGGGTGCTGGAGATGGCTCCTTGGCCTCTGCCCCAAGCGCTAGAGTGGCTCTGGTCGCGGCAGAGCGATGCCCTGGAGGGGCAGAGCATCGTCCCCTGATGGGCAGAGCATCGCCTCTGGTGGGTGTGCCAGGTGGATCCCGGTCGGGCACATGCGGGAGTCTGTCTGACTGTATCTCCCCGTTTCCAGCTTCAGAAAAATACAAAAAAAAAAAAAAAAAAAAAAAGAGAGAGAGAAAGTAGAGCCAGAGCTGGACTTTTCGCCACTCCTTACCATTCACTGAGGTTATGTATCCTTATCTCCAAGTGAAGTTGCAGAAATGCACAATTGTGTATAAACTCAGCCGTTGAGACATAAAAGAATGTTTTTTTTCCTTCAGAGCTATAAATAAATGACAGAGAGATATAACAAGGACACAATGACACAATAAGGACACAGAAAAGTGCTAAATTTTGCTATTATTTCCTAGCCTTTATTTTTTTACAAAATCATTTTTAATTAAACTTACTACTTTGAGATAATTGTGGATTCACATGCAGTTGTAAGAAATAATAAAGAAAGAATCCATGTCCCTTTTACGTAGTTTTATTCTAATGGTAACTTCTTTAAAAACTAAAATCTGGTATACAGATGTGTTGTAGAATTGTGCACCTGAAACCTGTATAATTGTATTAACCAATGTCACCCCAATAAATTCAATTAAAAAATTTTAATGAAAATTAAATAGATACTTTTCTAAGGAAAACAGATACCTGGCCAACAGATATACGAATAGATTCTCCACATTACTAGTTATAAGGGAAATGCAAATCAGAATCACAGTGAAATACCATGTCACACCTGTCAGAATGGCCGTTATCAATAAGACAAGAAATCAATCACAAGTGCTGGAGAGGATGTGGAGAAAATGGAACCCTCACACACAGCTGGTAGGAATGTCAATTTCTTTGCTGTGATAGTACATTATAGATTTTTTCTTCCTATTTTAATTTTTTTATTTAAATTTATGGGGGTAACATTGTTTAATAACATTATATTAATTTCAGGTAAACAACTTTGTAATACATCTGGACACTCTATTGTGCGCTCTCCGTCAGAAGCTTCGTCTCCTTCATCACCTTGTATTTGATTCCCTGTGCCCTCTTCATATTCCCGCTGCCCCCTCCCCCTCTGGTAACAACCATTCTATTGTGTATATCTGAGTTTTAGTTTTTTTCTTTTGTTTGTTCATTTGTTGCTTTGTGTTTTCTATCTCACATATGTGTGAAAGCATAGGGTTCTTGTTATTTTCTGTTTGACTTCTTTCACTTAGCATTACACTTTCAAAATGCATCCATGTTGTTACAAATAGCAATATTTCATCTTCTTGATGGCTGAGAAGAATCCCATTGTATATTTGTACTACAGCTTGATCCAATCATCTGTCAAAGGACGCTTGGGATGTTTCCATGTCTTGGTTATTGTAAATAATGCTGCAATGAACATAGGGGTACATATGTCCTTATGAATAAATATTTTAAAAATTTTGGGGGTAGATACCCAGAAGAGGGATTGCTGGGTCATATGGTAGTTTTCTGGGTAAATAAAAATACTACCACTTGGGTCTAGGTCCTTTTGACATCATTGTCTGTGAAGATAGACCTATATTCTTTTCTTTTGGGCTTCACTTTTCCATCCTTCCTATCAATGTTATCCTACAACTGGCTGTCTGTGGCACTAAGACCAAGCTCTTTCTGAGTTTCCAAGACTTTCTCAAAGTTGTTTCCTGCCCTAGAGTTCGTAAGTTGTTTGAAAAGACTGCTAGGTTTTGCTGTAACTATTTTAACTATTTCTCACTTGACCTAGCTGTCAGTTCCGGAGGTACCTACACTTTATTTTTTTTTTCATTCAGGCCATTTTTTTATATTCTGAAACTCAAATATGACTTTTAGATTAAGCCACTATATAATCCTTGAGACTAATGATCAAACCTCTTAGTAAAATTGTCTTAAAGACAACTTAAAGGGACACTTAGGTTAACATATATTTTGTATATCTCCTAGTAAGAATATACTTAAAGCTTGGCGACTGTGAATTACATTCCTTAAAGTTGGGCAACCAATTATTCTACCCTTAAAGTGAGTTTATCAGAGAACCAACTGAATTTTAAAAATAGTCTCCTCAAAATATTTGATAGTGTGTGATTTCATGTTAATGAACAAATGGGACTTGGAGAACAGACCTCACGAAGTTCTGTGATGATTTGCAAAATAATAACAAGTTAGGAGGCATAATTTTATCCTGCACTTTCACTAACCCTTAGATTTGTGTCTTATTCCTTAATATGTGTGGCTTCAATTTTCATGTTTATAAAATTACAATTGGCAATTTAGTATAGTTATTCACTAGAATTTCATTCAGATCTGTTTTTATCTAACTGGATATTTCTGATAGTGAAAGTTATATTAGAATGTATTTTGCCATTTGTTTACTTATTGATTTTTTGATTAAAAAGATAGTGTAATAAATTTAAGGTCTCAATTATTCATCTGTAGAGAGCTGATACTACAGGTAAACCTCAGGTAAAAATTTAGAAGTCTTATTTATGTGATTGATAATGCATATTATTTTTAATTTGGGGTATTTTTTTTAAAGGAATATGGATGTTTATGTTTATAGTCAATGAAAAATAAAACTGGCCCTGGCCAGTTGGTTCCTGGTAGAGTGTTGACCCAATGTGTGGATCAATTCCTGGTCAGGGCACATAAGAGAAGCAATCATCTGCTTCTCTATGCCTCCCCCTCTCCCTTCTCTCTCTCTCTTTCTCTCTCATTTCCCCTCCTGAAGCCATGGCTTGATTGGTTTGAGTACATCGGCCTGGGCACTGGTGGCTCCATGGAGTCTCAGGTGCTAAAAATAGCTTGGTTGTGAACCTGGACCCAGGTGGGCAGAGCATTGGCCCCAGACAGAGCTTGTTGGGTGGATCCCGGTCAGGGCACATGTGGGAATCTGTCTCTGTCTCCTCAAAAATGTTCTCTCCTAAAAGAAAAAAAGTCTGACCTGTGGTGGCGCAGTGGATCAAGCGTCGACCTGGAACTCTGAGGTCGCTGGTTCGAAACCCTAGGCTTGCTCGGTCAAGACACATATGGGAGTTGATACTTCCTGCTCCTCCCCCCTTTCTCTCTCTCTCTCTCTCTCTCTCTCTCTGTTTCTCTTCTCTAAAAAATGAATAAATAAAAATAAAGACTAAAAGAAAAAAAAAACTAAAATAAGAGAGGTTAATAATGACAGGTTATTTTGTTTACCTGCATTTTAATAAAAATGTAAAAATTGTTAAAAAATGACTGTGATCGTAATGTTATTTTTTCTCCCAGCAGCAAATTTTTACAATATGCCTTTAAAAATAAGGCTGCCATAAGAAAGCTTAGTTCATTCTGTTAGATAAACTGACTTCAAACAGGGTTAAGTAAAAATGACTAATGTGATTTGAAAAATGCTCGTTTACTTGAAAAGCACTTATTGATGAGGACAAAAGGAAAACTAAGTTCTATGTTTGTGAAGAATTAAGGGATGTCGTGGGAGTGAGGAACAGGCCACACAAAAGCCATAAATGTGAGCCAGGCTGATTTTTTGCTTCCATTGAAAGTGAAAAAAATAAAATGATTGCAAAATTCCCGCTGTGCTATCTAAAATTTGTGATTTCAGTTTGTGCCATTGAGTCAATCCCTCCACGTGCCTTTGTTGCCCTTTTACCTCATACATGGTCAACAGTTCGATGTTTGGAGATAGATGGATTGGAACTCAGGGGCAGCGATCCCATTGCCATCCTGCCTTCACCGCAGGCATAAGCCTATCCATTTCTTGAGTCCCCTTAGAGTTCTTTCCCCTCTTTACCAGCTTTTCACATATTTGTATGTTAAACTTTTCTCCGGAGATGAGGTTTCACATCTGCTGCTGTCTGGAGATGCAATTACTGGGCATCACAGGTAAAATAGAAATTGTTCATATACTTTCAGCAATTGTTAGGAAATAATTGGCCTTGGAAAGTTAATACCGTGCTACCCCCCTTCTGGCACAGCCTCCCACTGGACAATTGGGTTCGTTTTTCTGAGCATTTGTGATGGCTCTGAATATTAGGAGGTAGTCTTTTTTACCAAAAAAAAAAAAAAAATTTTTTTTTGAAATCTGTTGGAAACCTGAGGCTGAAATAACTTCTAAAATGATAACTTGTTCTTGTCCAAGTCAGCATTTTTCTCAACGGCCTTCCTCAGAGCACTGGTTCTGCAGGATTTTAAATAGCTTCTATCTATGCACACAAAGGCTCTCTGGTCAAGCAAGTGGAGGGAATGTTAGGGCAACTTTTGGTTTTGTTTGTTTTCTTACAAGATTCTGTAGAGCCTTTAATATGTTCATGTACAGCATGGCCAACTGAGGAGTGGGCACTTGATATTCTGTTTAAAAACCTGGTTTAAGAATGAATCCCTTTTGATTAAAGAACATTGTGTGGAACTAATATTTCTTGAAAATCCCTTTAAGAAATATTGCCTACATTAAGTTTTCTACCTAAGTTGAATTTTACATTTATTAACTCATTTAATCTTCATCATAATCCTGTGATTTAGAGAGTTGTAGACCATTTTTATAGAAGAAAAAACTGGCATTAGCAGTAAGTTTCTTATCTAAGTTTACTCAGCTAGTGGAAATGTGAAATTCATGGGTATGTTTTCAACACCAGTGTGCATATTTTAAGGAACACTGAACAAACAATAACCAAAAAGTTGGTAAATGGTTGGGTATGGGAAACCAAAAAAAGGAAGAGCTCATAATTAATTACTGTTTTTATTTTAATTTTTTTTAATTTATTGATTTTAGAGAGAGAAAGCAAGGGTGAGACAGAGAAAAAAATATCCATCAGTTTGTAGTTACACCAATTTATGCATTTATTGGTCAATTCTTGTCTGTGTGTTGACTGGAATCAAACCGGCAACCTTGGCGAATCGGGATGACACTCTAACCAACTGAGTTACCTGGCCAGGGATAATGACAAGTAAATGAGGAAACAAGAGAAATAGATTGTACGGAAAAGATTCTTATAGGAGAAAGCTTCAAGGAGGACATCACATGTAAGCCAGATAGATCTTGAACATTCTAGACAAAGGACACGAAGGCAAAGCAACTGAGTAGGGAGTAAACTACAGTCAGTGAGAGGAAGTTCCAGAATTTTCCTGAAGAACAGGGAGAATAGGAAGGGAATCACAGAAGTTTTAGTTAAAAAGTGAATTTTGGAATTTGGATCTCAGCTGTGACCATCACTGGCATCAGTCAATAGGATCAGGTCATAATGATGACAACTGGGCATTAGAAAGGTTAACTACCCTCAACCTATAAAATGAAGGCTTTCAAATTTTTCTCGATAGCTCAACTGATTAAGAGTGTTGCCTCAATTTGCCAAGGTAACGGTTCAATCCCTAGTCTGGGCACATCAAAGAATCAACCAATGTATGTATAAGTAAAGGGAAGAACAAAATAATCCTATTCTCTCTCTCTCTCTCTCTCTCTCTCTCTCAAAATCAATAAGTTTAAAAAATGGCTTTAGATGTAAATAGGCACACCTTTAACTTAAAAAATATTTTTCCTTATCCTAACTACAACTTGTTCTTAGTTTTTCATTTGGAACAAGTAGTTTTTCTTTTCACAAGCACATGAGGCTATTCTGAAGTATTTTTTACCTTAATATTGACATGTTCTCCTTTTAAGGAATTTAGGGACCTTTGAGATAGGGATAACAGCAAGTCAGTTTTACCTAATAACCATTACTATAGCATTTGTTAATAATGAATATCAAATAGATATACAGAGTGTCTGTAAAGTTATGGTACACTTTTGACCGGTCACAGGAAAGCAACAAAAGACAATAGAAATGTGAAGTTGGCACCAAATAAAAGAAAAACTCTCCCAGTTTCATACCTGTTCAGTGTAGTTCGATGTGGGCTCATGCACAGATTTTTTTAGGGCTCCTTAGGTAGCTATCCCATATATAGCCTCTACAGACTCATCACTGACTGATGGCTGACCAGAACGGGGATTCTCCACCAAACTGCTGGTTTCCCTCAACTGCTTATCCCACTGAGTAATGTTATTCCTATGTGGTGGCACTTTGTTATAAATGCACCAATATTCACATTGCACTTTGGTCACAGATTCAAATTTAGCGAGCCACAGAACACACTGAACTTTCTCTGTACCATCACATCTCGACTGCCATGGCCGTGGGCTGCTCCGCTGTATACATGGTGTTACGTCATCATCTGTGCGTGTGCACATGCTGCCACATCATCCTACAGAAACTGGGAGGGTTTTCCTTTTACTTGGTGCAGATTTCACATTCTATCGTCTTTTGTTGCTTTTCTGTGACTGGTCAAAAGTGCACCATGACTTTACGGACACACTGTATTATGGTTTAAATTAATCTTCACTGTTGTCTTAAATGCCACAGTTGTGTGTATGATTTGGTGGACAAATGCATGAGACATCTGTGCTGAGCTTTAGTTCAGTTGAGTGGCCCCTCATGGTATACTGCAGAAATCGGGCAAGTAAAATTTCTTTTCTAGAAATACAAACTTCTGTTGTCCTTACTGTAAAAATTCAATAAACCTAATCGGCCGATGGTGACATGTTCTACTAGCATCAGAACAAAACCTAGTTGTTATGTCCATTGCCTGACATAGGCTTATTAAAATGTCACTGCTCCAGAATGAAGGTTGGATCCTATCACCACACCATAGCTCTGAAATATTTCCTCATCTAGGGACTTAAGACTCCTACTATGTAGGGGTTCCTGTTTTATAGAATTTCATGTATAAAAATACTTTATAAGCTCCAGAACTCTGTAGAATTGTTAGCTATTATTTGAGAGGGTCATAATCATTTTATATAGACAGCAAAGCCACACAAAATCACATTTCAAAAAGAATTCACCTTTGGGAGAATTTTTCATGTATTTTGAGATAAATATGAATTTTGTTAGAATTGAATTTGCATATATTTCAACATAACTAAACTTCTATATTCATTTGTTTTCTGTACGTGTGTGTCTGTGTGTGTGTGTGAAGTGCAATCTTTTTTCTCTTTCTTAGAATAAGAACTTTTTATATCTATCTCACATAAGATAGCATTCATGCAAAATTCTTGTACTATAATTAACATACAGGTAGGCGCTCTGTAAACATGTGTTGAACTTGAGAAATTCCCTTGTAGCTTTGTCATGTGCCCATTTCTCCTTAACTTGTCATTAAGTTTAATACTTGTCCTGTTGCTGATATATAAAATGAATTACTAAATTAGAGAACTAAATCTAAGGCCCAATTCAAAAATGGTAATTTTCCAGGAATGTGCTATTTTCCAGCATTTTGCTAGGTTACGTCTATTGGCATATCAAGGTAGCTGATTTCTGTAGCAGGAACCCTCACCATGCCGGCACATGTGCGCCTCTGATCGCAGCCGCCATCTGCTGCTCCCCTGTGGCTGCCCCCGAGTTGAGTGAAAGGAAAGGAAGGAACAGTTGTCTAGAGCTTTGTGGCTGCCCCTGCCCTCCTCAGCACCTGGCAGACCCACAGCGCGGCTTAGGCAAGAGCCGACACACTCAGCCGTGCTGCATTCCTCTCCACACCAGTTGCTCACTCCTCCCACAAACCACTCATCTTTTTTCCTGCCATTCTTTATCCTTCTCTTTTCGCTATTCCTGGTCTTTCTTTAGGATGCCAAGTAGGGATGGGCCAGGGAGACTAAGAAGCCATGCCCAGAGGGTTGCAGGATTCTGGCCGAACTGTTTCCAGCTTCCTGTATCCCTATTTTTAATTTCCTTAACCAAAAACTCTTTAAAATGTATGTCAGGAATATATGCAAGTGTATCATTTTGGTTAGCTTCACATCGACCCTCTAGGTTGGTATTGCTGTTTACATTACAGGGACAATGCGAATACAAGACTGTTAAGCGATTCTTTTTAGCTTTGTTTAGAGGAGAAACATCTTTGCTGTCTGTGAATGAGGGGAGAATCAAGAACCATTGAAATAAACTTGAATGATTTACACTGAGGAGTTCAGAGGAATAAGTGAGTGTAAGTAGTAGTTGTGAGGGAGGGGGATAGAGAAAAGAGTGGACTGGTTTGGTGGGAGATTTTGAGAGTTAAAGAGGAAGAAAGAAAGAGTCGTTGAGGCAGGAGAAGGAGGAGGGAGAGAGGGAGAGATAGAGAATGAGGAAATGCTTGAGATCAGGGGATCTTCCTCCCTTCCGGATCAGGGAGAAGCCATGCTCAAGAGAGATGCAAAAGGACTTTTAAGAAATTGTGCTTGGTTATACAGGTTACATAGAGATTCATATTTTGGAATTCCCAATACACTTCAATGGATATTGAAGTTGTTCCAAATTAGTTTTATGATATTTAGACATTCTGCTACAGTGCCTTGAGGCAGCTGAATTTTCTTTGTTTAAATGTAAAGTGTCATACCTAGACTTTTATTTGTTGTGTGTGTGTGTGTGTGTGTGTAAATCATCACCTAACAATAGATTAGAGTGAAATTTCTTTGTTTTACAGCTTTAAAAAGTCACAGAAATTTCCAGATGACTAGAAGTTGTCTGTGGTTGTCCTGGGAACACTACATCAAAACTGGAGGCAGGCTTGCCTGCTCTGAGATTAAAATAATGCTTTAGGGTAATAATCTACTATTGGCATTGGATTGCCATATGAATTATTCTTTAAAAATTTAATAGTGAATGAACTAAGACAGTCTAGGAAGTTCCCCTAGGTAACTGCAGAACGGAAATTGGCTTTTTCATCTTACCTCCCAAGATACCAAATATCTTAAGAGAAACTATTCTGAATGGAGGGGTGGTACCCAAGCCAGCATTGGATTATGGTTTACAGCCCTATTCCACCAGTGGAGACCAAAGGAGGTTAGACTTGGAAACAAATAATGATACTAGGGATTTTAGGAACTGATGACCAAAGACAGAAAAAATAGGCCTGGGAGTTATGGAGAGAGAAGGTTTCCTTCTGAAATGGGACAGCTGTGACAAAGCTTAGAGGCCATGTGTCGGTGACTGCAGGATTTGGCTCTAAGATGTTTTCCTGGATTCGGAGACTGCACACCCTGTGCTTCTGAGGAAGATGGCCTCCCTGACCTAGAAGGGGACCTACAGAGTTGATGGGGGCTGAAGTGCAAACTTACCTATAATGAGGCTTTGATAATGAGGAAAGAAGTATCTATCAATACTATGCATTCATATTGGAGAGAATTTATACCCTGGGTCTATGAGGTTAGAATCTGAGTTTTTGGAGTAGAAAATGAAAATATCAAAAAAGTGGGAGGGTAGAAGAGACAAGACATTCATGTGGGCTGATTTGAGAGGCATTTCTTTAGAGTTTGAAAAGAAGAAAGAGATCTGGAGACAGTAGCAAGTATTAGAGGTGTTAAAAAATGGGGAACGGTGACTTTTCATAAATTTTGTTCTGTTCTATGAATTGAGCCCTCCCTTGATATTTGTGAGTGGCGGCAATAAATATTTGAATTGTGTTTCAGAATCCGAGTGGGAATTTAGTTTTTAAATATTACATAAGACTGGACCTAATTACATGGTGCTCTGGCTTTGCAAGCCTTAATCATATTTACAATGAGGAAACCAGCGCTCAGAATATAGAAATGGTTTATTCGTACCCATCCAGCCATGGCGCTTGACCAAGACTCAAGCTACATGCGTTTTACAGTGGCTGCCTGCAGTGTCCTCCGTTCATGTTTCTCTTTATTAACCAGAATAATGGGAGAAAGCCTGGGACAGAGGCGGCTAATAGTTGGGTGATGAGAGAAATATATTTGGGTACAAGACTTAAAATTCCACTTGGAAATTAAGTTGCCGTGATCAGATAAGTGTAAATGCAAGAAAAGAACGTAAAACTTATAATAGTGCTTTAGATCATAGCATGTTCCTGTAAAATGATAGGTGCCTTGGAAATGCAGTGGTATCATAGGCTCACAAAGTCAGACAATATGGTGTACATAAACAAAATATCACTGAGTCCCACATAGACATGCTTATTCAATTATAATAGTTTGGTTAATATTTGCTTTTTCAGCTTGGGTCTTGGGCCAAGGAGCAGATTTTATTTCACTCCCTAAAGGATCTATTGTCTACCCTTATAGTGTAGGGTAGCTCAAAGTGTTTTCCTCCAAAAAATGTGGGGGGAAAAAGAACCATGAGAGAACTTAAGTGGGTAGCAAGTAAGCCAGTTCCGAGACCGAGCTTGGAATCCAATAGGACTGATGGAAGAGGTTGCATCCTGTCATGCTTCCCTTGCCTGACAGAGTCTGTGTGCATCAGGGAAGCTCTGTACAGGGGGGCCGATTCCACGCCTCAGCAGCCGAGTCAGTTGTTAGCATCAGACAGTAACTGTAGTCTCTGGACCAGTCTGCAGAGTAGTCCAAAAAAAGAAATAAATAAAATGAAACCTGTTTTAAAAACTAAAATAGTGCACTGCACTTTGTCAGTGTCTGATTAAACACAGATTTTAAAAGCAAATAAAAGAAATTGGACTCTGGTTGTCTTGGCAGGTTTCAGATCATAAAACACTTAAAACATTAACTTTACAAGAAAAATACAAAGTGAAAAGAGAGTTGGGAAACACACCTGGAAATTCAGGCAGTTAGACTTCAAACAAAGAAACAAAGGCCAAGTCCTGAAGACGCAACTCTATTACTGACTATTGAGAGGTGGGGAAATCCTTCTTCTCTAAGAAAAGGCGGTTTGACATCAGACATTGGACTGTGTTCATGATGAATGTGAGGTTTTTCAAGTTCATTACATCATTTTCTTATATCCCCTCAGTCTCCGCTCAGATTTACTTGACTGCTTGTTGTCTTCACTCATTTATGAAAAACGATACAGTTATCTGGCAAAGAGCTATCATGTTCCAGCTAAAATCAGTGAATTTGCTTACCTCCTGTAATGGTAAGCAGTTTAATATTCTGCCAGTAGCAATAGGAATGATTTTGATGTAATGGTTTATTTATAAAACCAACAGCTACTGTTCAGTGTTAACACATTGTTGAACCCAGAAATACTAATTTAGTCCCCAAATTAATTGGTGATGATAGCGGTGTCATTTAAAATGGCCTTTTACGTTTTTTATTTATTTATTTATTTATTTATTTTTATTTTGTATTTTTCTGAAGTGAGAGGCAGGGAGGCAGAGAGACAGACTCCTGCATGTACCTGACCAGGATCTACCTGGCATGCCCACCAGAAGGTGATGTTCTGTCCATCTGGGGCGTTGCTCTACTGCAATCAGAGCCATTCTAGTGCCTGATGCAGAGGCCATGGAGCCATCCTCAGTGCCTGGGCCAACTTTGCTCCAATGGAGCCTTGTCTGAGGGAGGGGAAGAGAGAGACAGAGAGAAAGGAGAGGGGGAGGGGTGGAGAAGCAGATGGGTGTTTCTCCTGTGTGCCCTGGGAGGCAATCGAACCCGGGACTTCTACCCACCAGGCCGATGCTCTAACACTGAGCCAACCGGCCAGGGCTTTTACATGTTATTTTTTAATTTACTGGGAAGTTTTATTTACAAAAATTTATTGAAATGTAAAGAAGGAGGTCCTAGCCCAGTAGCTCAGTTGGATAGAGCATGGTTGCAATATGCAAAGGTTGCAGGTTCAATCCCTGGTCAGGGCACATACAAGAATCAACCAATGAATGCATCAATAAGTGGAACAACAGCTATATGTCTCTCTCTCTCTCTCTCTCTCTCATTCCCTTCTTTTCTCTCTAAAATCAATCAATAACTTTTTAAAAATAATAAAAAAAAGGAATGTAAAGTAAGTCTTTCTGATGCCACCACTCTCAACCCTTGGACGCAGTCTCGAGAGGTGGTTTCTCTTCATTCTTTGTAAGGCTTGATTTTAGATGTAAAATCCAGATATTAATTTTATACCTAGAATTCTTCATGGATTTACTGATATTATAATAAGGAAGTTAAAGGCTTAGTTCCCCTTTGCCACTTTTTACTCCCCCTCCTCCTGTTTGTTTTTTTCCTATGGTATTATTTTGAGATTCCTTTTTTTTTCTTCAGATAAATTTTGTGACCATGAAAAAATAGACATAGACCTTTATTCTTCCAACCCTTTGACATATGTGTATGTGTGTGTGTGTGTGTGTGTGTGTGTATTTTTTTCTTTACAGAGACAGAGAGAAAGATAGGGACAGACCAGACAGACAGGAAAAGAGAGAGATGAGAAGCATCAAGTCTTTGTTGTGGCACCTTAGTTGTTCATTGATTGCTTTCTCATACATACCTTGACCAGGGGTCTGCAGCAGAGTGACTGATCCCTTGCACAAGCCAGTGACCTTGGGCTCAAGCCAGCAACCATAGGGTCATGTCTATGATGAGCCTGCGCTCAAGCCTATTACCTTGGGGTTTCGAACCTTGGTTCTCCATGTCCCAGTCGGATGCTCTATCCACTGCACCACCACCTGGTCAGGCTTTATATATATCTTAAGATATATATCTCAACTCTCTGTTTTATGAGAAAAATGTATTAAAACATATACTTTTACTTCTCATGTGTAGAATGCATTTTTTGGGGTGTCCAACTTTCATTTTACATCATTTTGTTGTTAATATTGACATTCTGTCTACATCTTCCCTTTCTTTCTTTTTTTTTTGGGGGGGGGTGGCTGATGCTAGGAAGCATTTATTTTATTTTATTTTTTTATTTTTTTAATAATTTTATTTTTAATGGGGCGACATCAATAAATCAGGATACATATATTCAAAGATAACAATTCCAGGTTATCTTGTCGTTCACTTATGTTGCATACCCATCACCCAAAGTCAGATTGTCCTCTGTCACCTTCTATCTAGTTTTCTTTGTGCCCCTCCCCCTCCCCCTTTCCCTCTCCCTCTCCCCCCTCCCCCCCGTAACCACCACACTCTTATCAATGTCTCTTAGATTCACTTTTAAGTCCCACCTACGTATGGAATAATGCAGTTCCTGGTTTTTTCTGATTTACTTATTTCACTTTGTATAATGTTATCAAGATCCCACCATTTTGCTGTAAATGATCCGATGTCATCATTTCTTATGGCTGAGTAGTATTCCATAGTGTATATGTGCCACATCTTCTTTATCCAGTCATCTATTGACGGGCTTTTTGATTATTTCCATGTCCTGGCCACTGTGAACAATGCTGCAATGAACATGGGACTGCATGTGTCTTTACGTATTAATGTTTCTGAGTTTTTGGGGTATATATCCAGTAGAGAGATTGCTGGGTCATAAGGTAGTTCTATTTTCAGTTTTTTGAGGAACCACCATACTTTCTTCCATAATGGTTGTACTACTTTACATTCCCACCAACAGTGGATGAGGGTTCCTTTTTCTCCACAGCCTCTCCAACATTTGCTATTACCTGTCTTGCTAATAACAGCTAATCAAACAGGTGTGAGGTGGTATCTCATTGCCGTTTTGATTTGCATTTCTCTAATAACTAATGAAGATGAGCATCTTTTCATATATCTGTTGGCCATTTGTATTTCTTCCTGGGAGAAGTGTCTGTTCATGTCCTCTTCCCATTTTTTTATTAGATTGTTTGTTTGTTTGTTGTTGAGTTTTATGAGTTCTTTGTATATTTTGGATATTGGGCCCTTATCTGAGCTGTTGTTTGAAAATATCATTTCCCATTTAGTTGGCTTTCTGTTTATTTTGTTATCAGTTTCTCTTGCTGAGCAAAAACTTCTTAGTCTGATGTAGTCCCATTCATTAATTTTTGCCTTCACTTCTCTTGCCTGTGGATTCAAATTCATAAAATGCTTTTTAAAACCCAGGTTCATGAGTTGAGTACCTATGTCTTCTTCTATGTACTTAATTGTTTCAGGTCTTATGTTTAGATCTTTGATCCATTTTGAGTTAATTTTAGTACAGGGGGACAAACTGTAGTCGAGTTTCATTCTTTTGCATGTGGCTTTCCAGTTTTCCCAGCACCATTTATTGAAGAGGCTTTCTTTTCTCCATTGTGTGTTTTTGGCCCCTTTATCAAAAATTATTTGACTATATATATGTGGTTTTATTTCTGGACTTTCTATTCTGTTCCATTGGTCTGAGTGTCTATTTTTCTGCCAAGACCATGCTGTTTTGATTGTCATGGCCCTATAATAGAGTTTGAAGTCAGGTATTGTAATGCCCCCAGCTTCATTCTTTTTCTTTAGGATTGCTTTGGCTATTCGGGGTTTTTTATAGTTCCATACAAATCTGATAATTTTTTGCTCCCTTTCTTTAAAAAATGACATTGGAATTTTGATGGGAATTGCATTAAATTTATATATTGCTTTGGGTAATATGGCCATCTTGATTATATTTATTCTTCCTAACCAAGAACAAGGTATATTCTTCCATCTCATTATATCTTTTTCGATTTCCCTTAACAATGTTTTATACTTTTCATTATAAAAGTCCTTTACATTCTTTGTTATGTTTATTCCTAAGTATTTTATTTTTTTGTTGCAATCGTGAAGGGGTTTGTTCTTTTGAGTTCGTTCTCAAATGTTTCATTGTTGGCATATAGAAAGGCTATTGACTTCTGTATGTTAATTTTGTATCCTGCGACCTTACTGTATTGGCTTCTTGTTTCTAGTAGTCTTTTTGTAGATTCTTTGGGATTTTCGATGTATAGGATCATATCATCTGCAAAAAGTGATCTTTACTTCTTCTTTTCCGATATGGATGCCTTTTATTTCTTTGTCTTGTCTGATTGCTCTGGCTAGAACCTCTAGTACCACATTAAATAGGAGTGGAGAGAATGGACAACCCTGTCTTGTTCCTGATTTAAGGGGGAAAGCCTTCAGTTTAGTGCCATTTAATATGATGTTAGCTGAAGGTTTATCATATATGGCCTTTATCATGTTGAGATATTTTCCTTCTATACCCATTTTGTTGAGAGTCTTAAACATAAAATTGTGTTGTATTTTATCGAAAGCCTTTTCTGCGTCTATTGATAAGATCATGTGGTTTTTGTTCTTTGTTTTGTTGATATGGTGTATTACGTTAACCGTTTTACGTATGTTGAACCATCCTTGAGATTCTGGGATGAATCCCACTTGATCATGATGTATTATGTTTTTAAAAATGTTGTTGTATTCGATTTGCTAGTATTTTGTTTAGTATTTTAGCATCTGTATTCATTAGAGATATTGATCTGTAGTTTTCTTTTTTTGTGCAGTCCTTGCCTGGTTTTGGTATGAGGGTTATGTTGGCCTCATAAAATGTGTTTGGAAGTATTGCTTCTTCTTCAATTTTTTGGAAGACTTTGAGTAGAATAGGAACCAAGTCTTCTTTGAATGTTTGATAAAATTTGCTGGTATAGCCATCAGGGCCTGGACTTTTATTTTTGGGGAGGTTTTTAATGGTTTTTTCTATTTCTTCTCTACTAATAGGCCTGTTTAGGCTTTCTGCTTCTTCTTGACTCAGTCTAGGAAGGTTGTATTGTTCTAGGAATTTATCCATTTCTTCTAGTTCCCTATTGCCATTTTATAGATTTCTTTCTGTTAGTTTTGTGTCTTGTTTGATCCTTCTCTTTCGTTTTTCTATCTTTTGTTTTTATTTGGTTGTATTCCATACATCTTTCCTCTGTTGCTATCTTTTTTATCTCATGTGATTCTGTGATGGTTTTTTCAATGGTGGTTACCTTGAAGTAATGAAAAGGGTTCCTACCCTGTTCATTGTAGAGCACTATTTTGTGAGTACTTTTGCACTCCATCGTCCTTTGCTACTGTTAATCTCCATCCTTTCCCCCCGCCTTTCTTTTTGTTGTTGTCACAGTTTAAATTTGTTTTTATTGTGTTCTTCTTGGAGCTTTTACTTGTGGCTATGTTTTTTTATTTTGTTCTTTGTATCTGATTGGAGAACCCCCTTTAGTAATTCCTGGAGTGGGGGTCTTCTAATGATAAATTCCCTCATCTTTTCTGTATCTGTGATGTTTTTATTTCTCCTTCATATTTGAAGGATAGCTTTGATGCGTATAGTATTCGTGGCTGAAAGTTCCTCTCTTTCAGGACTTTAAATATTGGGGTCCATTCTCTTCTAGCTTGGAGAGTTTCTGCTGAGAAATCGGATGATAATCTAATGGGCCTTCCTTTATATGTTGTATTCTTCTTTTTCTTGGTTGCCTTGAGAATTTTTTCTTTGCCGTTGGTTTGTGCCAATTTCATTATGATATGCCTTGGAGTAGGTTTGTTGGGGTTAAGAAAACTCGAAGTTCTGTTTGCTTCTTGAATTTAAGGCTTTAGTTCTTTCCACAGGCTTGGGAAGTTCTCATCTATTATTTGTTTGAGTATGTTCTCCATTCCATTTTCTCTCTCTTCTCCCTCTGATATACCTATTATTCTTATGTTATTCTTTTTGATGGAGTCAGATAATTCTTGTAGGGCTATCTCATTTTTTTAAATTTTTGAGTCACTTTCTTCTTCTCTCTATTGTGCCTCAAGTTGCTTGTCTTCTGTTTCACTAATCCTCTCTTCTATCTGGCCTGTTCTATTAGCTAAGCTTGTTACCTCATTTTTTCAGCTCGTGAATTGAGTTTTTCATCTCTGTTTGATTTGTTTTTATAGTTTCAATTTCCTTGGAAGTATATTCTTTGTGTTCATCGAGTTGTTTTCTGAGCTCCCTAAATTGCCTTTCTGTGTTTTCTTGTATATCTCGGAGGAGTTTTAGGATTTCTATCTTAAATTCTCTGTCATTTAGCTCCAAGATTTCCAATCTATTAAATTTTTTCTCTATAGATTTTTCCTCATCTAGCTGTGTTACCTCTCTTTCTTTTGTATCCATGATATTCGATTTTCTCTTCCTTAATGGCATCTGAGGGTGGTTTTGTTGATAGTATTAATGAGATTTAATACAGAATAAAAAGTTAAAAAAATAAAAAATCAAAGAGTTGTTTTTTTTAAAAAAATTAATAATGAAATAAAGAAAAATAAAATTAAATTAAAATTAAAAAAAAAAGAAAATTATTCCCCCCCTTCCTTTTTTGTCTCTCTCCTCTCCCCTCTTTCTTGAGAAAATCTTGTGGTGAACTGTGAATTATATTGTACTAAATAGAACAAACAATGCCTGTAATGAAGGGCCTGAATTGGGGAGAAGTAATAAAGGGGCAAAAAAAAAAGAAAAAAGAAAAAAAGAAAAATTGGGTCAAGAATAAAATGATTTACTTTTAGGTGTTGGTTGACTAAGAGTTGTGATGAGAGGAATAAGAGAAAAACAGGAAAATGGGGGGACAAATTAAAAAATTACTATTATATTTAGTGGAACAAGAACTAGATAAAATGGAGAACCAGGGATGGGAGCACTGCTAGTGTGTTAAAAAGGTGAAGTAAAAACCCCCTAAAATGCCACAGATATAAGTTTGAGTCCCAGTTAAGATATTGTTCGTTATTGAGGTTTGAATGAGAGGAGACGTAAAGGAGAAAGGAAGAAACTAATATAGAAGGAGAAAAGAAAGAGAGAGAGAGAGAAAAAAAGAGGGAACCACTAAAAGAAGAAAAAAGAGGAGAGATAGAGAGAGAGAGAGAGTTAAGGGTTTTGGAGTGCAACCCTCATAAAGAGAAAGGAAGAGGAAAGAAAAGATTATGTGAGATGAAATACTTATGGGTAGTGTAGTTCAAGGAGAGGAGAGAGTAAGACTGGCAGAGAGTTAAAAGACCAAATTGGAGGAGGGAAAAAAAAAATCAAGAATGAAGATAAGAGAAACAAATGAACAAATATAATAAAATGGGATAGGTTATAAAGTCTGCAGATTATTGTTGATTTTGAGAGGTTATATTCTTGCTTTTTCTTTTCTCTCCCTCTTCCTGGTTGGTGACTCTGTACCCCAAGTTCTGCCCCTTTGGAACACTCAGGTAGAGGTTTGCAGTTGATAAGTCTCTATGGCGATGTCGTGTATTGTGCTTCAGTCTTGTTGGCAGTCGAGGCTCCTTAGCATATATATTTTTTTGTATTTTTCTGAAGCTGGAAACGGGGAGAGACAGTCAGACAGACTCCCGCATGCGCCCGACTGGGATCCACCCAGCACGCCCATCAGGGGCAACGCTCTGCCCACCAGGGGGCGATGCTCTGCCCCTCGGGGCGTCGCTCTGCCATGACTAGAGCCACTCTAGCACCTGGGGCAGAGGCCAAGGAGCCATCCCCAGCACCTGGACCATCTTTGCTTCAATGGAGCCTTGGCTGCGGGAGGGGAAGGGAGAGACAGAGAGGAAGGAGGGGGGGTGGAGAAGCAAATGGGCGCTTCTCCTATGTGCCCTGGCCGGGAATCAAACCTGGGTCCCCCGCACATCAGGGCGACACTCTACCGCTGAGCCAACCGGCCAGGGCCCTCCTTAGCATTTATAGGCTCTGCCAGTGAGAGAGTATGTGTTCCTGGAGCCTTTCTCCTAGTCTTTCCTTCCTCAATTAGTAGCCTGATAATCCAGGTATGGGGTTGCTGTTGCCTCTGCCTGAATAGTAAGAGGCTCAAAGAGCTGGCAACTTCCCACTCTATTCCCACTCAGCACAGGGCTCTGGGTAAGGCTCATTCAGTCAGAGCTTCTAGTATAATCAGGCTGGGCTTCCGCCCACTCAAAGACCTCTGGCTCTGTCACTCTGTGGGATAATACGGGCGCGCACTGCCGAGGCATTTGGAGGAATCTCTCACCCACTATCTGCACGCGCAGACCAGGATATCAGGCCAGCCGCTTCACCCTCTGAGTGAAACCCCCGCCCGCACGGAAAAGTTCCAGCATTGGAATTGGCTCTCGCTCTGTCTCCGAGCACGGCTTTTTCAAGGCGCTGAGGCGGCCCGAGATTCCGCTTTTGGCCCACACAAAGACCCCTGACTCTGCCCCTCTGTGGGATAACATGGGCGGGCACTGCCGAGGCACTCGGAGGAATCTCTCGCTCACTATCTGCGCGCGCAGACCAGGATATCAGGCCGACCGCCTCACCCTCTGAGTGAAACCCCCACCTGCACGGAAAAGTTCCTGTGTTGGAATTGGCTCTTGCTCCGTCCCCGTGCGTGGCTTTCCCAGGGCACTGGGGTGGTCCGGAGATTCCGCCTTCGGCCCACACAAAGGCCTCTGACTCTGCCCCTCTGTGGGGTAACACGGGTGCCCATTCCTGAGTCTCTCGGAGGAATCTCTCGCTCACTCTGCCTGCGTGCAGACCAGGATATCAGGCTGGCCGCCTCACCCTCTGAGTGAATCCCCCTCCCGCACGGAAAAGTTCCAGCGTTGGAATTGGCTCTCGCTCCCTCCCCGTGCGCGGCTCCCTCAGGGCACTGGGGAAGCCCGAAGATTCCGCTTTCGGCTCACACAAAGGCCTCTGACTCTGCCTTGCTGTGGGATAACATGGGCACCCACTCCCGGGGCTTTGAAAGGAATCTCTTGCCCCCTATCTGCATGCACCGACCTGGAGATCGGGGAAAATGGCTGCCCCACTTGTCTTTCTTTGTCTGGTTTTGGCGCGAGTGTTAGCTTGTATTGCCCGGGTTATGACAGGAACAGTTTTTCCTCAGCTTGGATCTCTATGCCACAGCCTGGTTCGGCCATTTGTGCTGTGGCCTGGATCTATTCACCCCCTTTGCCTGCCTTAGTTTCTATATTCTCAGTTCCCAGTGAAAGCCGCCCTGTTTAGGTTAGTGAGGAAGGCGGAGCATTTCTTACTCCCTATTTCCTTCAGGGTGTGATTATATATTTAGCCAATTTTTTGCTCGACCATACCTTCGGGTGTATTGCGAAACATCTGGAGGCTCCAAGGATAGGTTTTTCTGTCTCTGGTTGAAGATCTTGTTGAGTTTTGGGGGAGAATTATCGGTATCGCTTCCTACTGCGCCATTACTCTGACGTCCCATCTTCCCTTTCTATATACATATGTTGACTTTAAAGGTAGAAAACAAGCAAAGATTTATAATATGTTTTTATTAGTATTATTATTTAAACATTAAGTCCTGGGCTAAGACTTCTTTTCTATTCTAAAGGATCTGATGTCATTAAATTTCCATCCTAGGGACAAAGGAAGGAACCTATCTTAGTAAATGTAAAAATATACATACATATATATATATATGTATATATATATGTATATATATATATGGCTTTATTATAGCTACACTTAATTTAATTGGTAGTTTGGTGGGATTTGGAAGCATGCAGAGAAAATTATTTTTCATCAGCATTTTGAGGGAGTTCCTTGGTTGTTTCTAATATCCAGTTTTGTTAACAAGAAATATCTTTGTAAGAACTAGGGGTAATTTTCTGTCCTCATCTGTCATTTGTTGTTCAGAGGACTCAGTGGGCCTATTAATGGGAAGACTCTTGTTCTAAGCACTGATATTTTTCTGTAGTATTTATCAGATATGACTCTACCCCTTCATCTTCTCTGATTTTTCTCTTTGGAATTCTGTTAACCAAATGTGTTCTGTGGGATGATCCTTTATCTCTTACATCTTCTATCATATTTGTCTTTTTGCTTTATACATTACATGCTCTTAATTTTATTTCCCAATTTCTCAAACTTTAAAAAAAATTTAGCAATGATATTATTAATCTTTAATATAGCATTCTGGTGTTCACTTTTTATAGCATCTTATTTTGTATTTATGGATATATTATTCTCTTGAATCTCTATAGACATATTATTTCCAATCTTAAACTTCCTTTTCATTCTGTGAAATATCTTTGTTTCCTCCAAGATCAGAGTTATCAGTTTACCTCCTGTTCTCTCTTTTCCTTTCCTGCTATTTGGTGATACTTGGTTTAAGAAAGTCCTGGATAAGGATAAAAACACTTCTGGACAGAGACTTGATTTGGGAGGGAGGATGAGCACACAATACAGTGTACAGGCAATGTGTTGTAGAATTGTGCACCTGAAGGCTGTATGATTTGGTTAACCCATGTCACCTCCAATCTATTCAATTAAAGGGAAAATAAATTTCTAGGTAATAGGAATGGGTTGCCATGAAAGATAATTGACTCTTTCTCCTGAATCTCTGGTCTGAAGGGGAGGTCATAAAAGGATCTCTGTACTGGCGAGAGGGGGGTAGGCATATCTGTTGGAAAGTGAAGAGGTATCATTTCTCCTGGGAAGGACCAGCCTACACACTAGCAGTCTTAGTATCTGCAGATGTTGTTCAGTTTCTTTAGGAAGAGTCTTCTGGTTTCTTGGCTAGAGATTAATCCTGGCTGAGTCAGATAGATGTCTAGTCCTCATTCTGCAACATAGACAATCAGGGATCCTTTGTTGGGGTATTTTCAGCAAAGCTTTTAATATCATTTAAATCATAAAATTCCAGTTACTTGCTGTCACTGACTATTGTGTCTTTATGGGGTTCTCTTTGGGCAAATTGGTTTCCTTTGAAGCCCCCCTAAAAACAGTATGTTTTAGGTTATGAATTTTCCACTTATTTTTGTCTATCAACCTATAAGCCTACATACTCTATATTTCTGGCATTTATTAAAAATCTCTGTTGTTGACAACTCCCTTTACATTTTGCCCTGTTATGTTGTCTTTAATGACTTTATTTTTCCTTACACATTTAGACCTTTACAGCAGAATAGTCTTGCAGTGATGGACAGCAAATTCTTGAGCCCCCTCTCCATTTAGTGTCAATGTGGTTTTAAAAGTAACCTCACAAAATATTGTTCTATTTGTGAAGAGGATAGTTCCTTATCCATTGTGTAGATTATTAGATGTAAAAAAAGAAGTAAAAGCACAGAAATGATATTTGAATCTGGTCATAACTTACACTGCTGGCATTCTTAATGTATGTTCTTAAGGCAGGATTTTGTTGGGATATTTATGAATGAATATGTGAATTATCTGGACACCTACTTTCCAGAAAGAGTTTTGGATTGTGTTTTTGCTCTTTCACATGTCTGGTTTTCCTAGGATGGCATAAAAGTCAATCATAGAAGCAGAAGAAACCCATTCTAACTATCCAGAATATATGTTGTCATGGGAACTCTTATGGATGGAGTGTTGGGAAAAATGTCAGAGAATGCTCTTAAAGTTTTTAATAGTTTTATAATTTAGCATCAGTGGCATTCAGGTAAGGAAAGGTGTTTTTCAAGAGCTCTTTAACCTTCCAATAAGTAGGAAGAGTGCTATACTAAATTATTCATTGTTACCACTTATGAAAACGTCTTTAGAGATTTCTAGTCTTTGACAGTGGGCGGGTGTCTCTCTGGGAGCATAGGATGTATTTTGAATTTCTAATTTCTAGTGTATTTTAAATTCATACAATGAAGTTGGTTGCTGCTGTTGGAGTGGCTTAATGCTTTGAACCCTAAAGTATAATTTAAGGAAGATCCTTGCTGACAGATGTCCAGGACCCATGCTCAGTGATACAAGGATTTTTCATCCAACCCTATTCTATACTGCCTCTTGGTGGGGGAGTGCAGGTGAACTAAAATCAAATATAAAATGACTAAAGGCCAGAAAATATGAATATGTGGTGTAGAATGTAGGCAAGTGGCAAAATACTATTGCGAAGAAATGAGATAAGAAAGAGGCAGCTCTGTGGTGGGAGGAAGCCAATAAAAACCAAAAGAAAGTATCAATTTAATTTTAGGAATCAAAGAGATTGGGGAAAGATGATGAAGTCCAGAGAAAGGAAAAGGCTATAAGAAAACTCAGAATGTCCTGTATGAAATTAAAGTGAATAAGCTATAAACTCACATTTCAGATGACTGTAGGAAGAGAAAATTTTATCTCCTGGCAGTAAGATGTTCTTGGCACCCTGCTGGAATACTCTAAGCACTTTTAAGGGATGGAGTGCAAAATAAAAAAGGCATGACTTCTAAGATTGGTATTATTTAAATCTGAAAAACTGGCAGGCCTGGAATTGAGTTGGGTGCCTGCAATTGGTCTTTCTGCATTCAGCTTAGAGTCCTAACATGTTGCAGGCCATCAGAGGATCTATTTTCCTTACTAACTGGATGAGACTTGTTTTGGGGTGATGTATGTTATCAGCGGGGGTCGGAGAAGACACACTTGACCTCACCTTCCTGGGAGAAACGACCTGGCCCCCTTCATCCACGCACACCTGGTGGACACTCACTTAGGAGAGCTTCCTTCTGCAGAGTTCTCCACCTGGTTCCATTCAAACTCCAATGACAGCATGGTAACACTGCCCGGGAAGTACTGGTCTGTCAGTATTTGACTGGCAGCTCTGATCTGAATACAAAGTGTTCCTTTCTTCTTCTGGTAGAATAAAACTAAAAATAAAATTCAGCCTCAGCCTTCTTGTCTCTTTTTGAAGAAGCTCAGTATAACTTGGGAGAACAAAAATGTTGTTACCTGAAGCCTGTCACAATTGTTAAATCCCCAAGGTAGGAAAGACCTCTTTGCAAACAATAGTTATTTGGCACTCTGCCAGCTTGATTGTAGGGAGCAAATTAGAGAAACTTCGGCTTGCAGCTACATTAAATAAAATGGGAAACCAAACTAGGTAATGAAAGTGCTCAGTCAGTCTTTAGAGGGCCCTAGTTTTGAGTAAAAGGAACAATTTTCCTTATTTGATGGTGGTGAATCTTTTGTGTGTTTATCTGGTGAAGTTCAGGTTTGGGGTATACATTTAAAAAGAATAATTTTAAGAAGTATAAGAGAGGAGAATTCTGAAGAATTATTAGCATGGGGCTGAATCATTATAGTTGAGCAGCTTATTTGTAGAGATATTGTTCCTCTCTGGTTTGTTTCTGGGAATTACATGTTTTGATTTGCTTTGGGGAGGGGGGGAGCCGAGGAGGAAGGGAGAAGCATCAACTCCTTGTTCCACTTAGTTATACACTCATTATTTGCTTCCCTTGGGTGCCCTGACCAGGGCTCACACCAGCAGCCTTTGGGTTGAGTTTGTGCCCTTGTGATCAACCCTGACCAGGGCTGGAACCCGGCAACCTTGGGGTTAAGCTGGAAACCTTGGGAGTAGAACCTGTGACCCCACAAATCCAACTGGTGACCTACATGTTCTGGGAGGTCACTCTATCCACTGTGCCACCATCCAGGGCTGTCTTGATTTGTTCATACTTCTTGATTTCCCTTCTGATATTATCAACCTTGATAGTGATTTGCTGAGTTGCTTTATCCTACCTTGATCCAAATTCCTTTGTCATGATTTCTAAATGATTAAAGAACTACAATTGTCATAATACTGAAACCACCAAATAGGCTGTAGCATCAGCCTTTTGAAACTTTAATATTTTTACTCTGATTGACATTTTTAAACTTTATTGTAGATATTATTAACCAAAATGAGAGAAAGATTGTACATTTTTAAAATGTTTTTCAGCAGACAACAGATTAATGATCAGGATATAAATTTAGGATAGTCATCCCTTACCCAAAGTCAGTCATTTGAAAAATCTTGTAAAGTTTGCAATTATGTAAAGTTAAAATAATAGTCCACCTAGGGATGAGAGACAGAGACAGAAAGCCATGCAGTTTTTATGGAGAAATATAGACCAAGAACAATATGTTTTGTATACTAATCAGATAACAAGTTTCATTTTCAGACTTGGAATCAGCTCTAACCCACCTATGATTAATAGAAAAGAATTTTAATATTAAGAAAATGAATCATTTAGCAATATTTTTTTGAATATATTTCTCTTTTGGTTACTATCAATGTAAATGTGAGTATATTTGATGTCATAAAAATTTACAAAACTTTTATCAGAATAATGAGTTCTTGTTGGAAAAGGCTGAGTCAAGAAGAATTACGGAGTTTTGAATCTTCCTCCTTTTTTGCCTTCTCCCTCTTCTCTCTGTTCTTTAGTCCAATTTTGAGGCCCTTGAAATAGTATGAAACAGTGGCCACAGGTTTTCCTTTATTGTTGTCAGAAATGACTCATTAAATAACTTTTATTTAATTATTGGGGGGTATAAATAAAACACTCTTTATTTCTTTTTCCTGTCCTTTAGGATAGTTAAGTGATTTCATAGCTTTCTGATCATTGTTGGCTATCCACATGAATTCAGCATCATTAGGACATAGCCATCTCATATCTCATTCAGAGCTCTACTCCTTATGCCTTCATTGTCGGCTGTGATTTTGGCCAGCTGAAGTGTGAGTGAAGGCTTGTGGCCAGAGATAGTGTGCAGGTCAGGGAGTGGTTTCCAGGATGGATATTCTCTTTTTGGTCATCTATTTTCCTCTCTCTATAGCTGGTTGATTCTTGTTTTGTAGTTTTTTTTTTTTTCTAAGAAGTTCAAGGTAGAGAGTGCCAATAATAGAAATTATGATGGACCACGTGAAATAATTGAATATATTCCAGTGTGTGGACAGCTGGTGTGATCAGTAAATCTTGTAATGAGTCTGTCAAAGGGAGGAAAAGTTGTCTAACAATAAGCTCACAATAAGAAGAAAACTCAGGGAAGCTCATATTACACCATAGGTCACTATAGTAATTAAATTAAACACAGGGTTGTCAATCATTGGTGTAATTTATTAACATTCCTGTTTAGCTAACTTGGTCAAATATACATTTGATATATCTTTATTGAATAATAGTGCTATCCTCATCCTATTCTTAAATGTCATCAATCCCAGGATTGTTTAATCCTGTCTTCAAAACTGAAATACAAAGACATTAAAATGGTACTTAACAGAATTATTGCAGTATTTCTTGATAGCATTTTTGGTCTCATTGAAGAAACCTGTTATATAAGGCAATCCATTTTCTATATAAAACCTAACTACTTATCATGCTGTGTTATTATCCAAAAAGGACATATTTTGACCAGTAAATCTTAACTGTGGTTTCTTATGTTTTTAACATTGTACTTACTCTTTGGTATTTTGCTGGACATTTCATCTATAAGCAGAGATTTCCACTTATTGACTCATTTATAAGACACAATGGGAAGGCTGACAAAAAGCACTAGCCCCAGCTGTTTGAAATCTCAAGATTTCAAAATCTTTTAAAATCTATGAACCAAGAATACAATAATTTTTATATAATTATTTTCCCTCTTCCTTTCTACGAGTCTATTAAATAGATCAATGTTACTTTTGGATTTATAAACCAGATGGAATATTAGCAATTCAGTATAATTAGAAACCTTGCTACTAACTTGACTTCTAGTTAATAATTAATGACTTATATAATCATTAATATGGAGCAAAAATTATTTGGTTTTGAAAACTTCACTGCCCAAGATTTTTATATTCTCTCATCTGAAAAAGAAGTTCAGTCATGCCTTTAAAAAACGAAGCAAAGGCAAGGCAGGATATAAGCGTTGCTGGTATGTAAGTACGGATTAGCCTTCCCCTCTGACAATGCAGCTCTATCTTTGAGTTAGATTTCAAGTGGCAATGCCTTTGTCGCTCCAGCTTTCTCAGATCATAAAATCATCATGTCTGTTGACACAATTACAGATGTTGCTATTCAAGACTGGAGAGTGATTGAAGAGACTTTCAAAGAGAAAATATAATATATCCAGTTGCAATCGGAGGCACATGTCACTTTCAGAAGCATGAAACTCACTGCTCTTCCACTGAGCCTGCATGATATAAAAAATAAAATTAAAATGTTCAGTTCCAACTGAAAATAATGGTTTACATTCATACCATGTGGGGCCCAGAAAGTTCCAATTTATCCTCAAATATTCCTATAAAGTTGGGAGAATTCATCAAACCAACTGACCATTTTTTAAATTCTGATTCTAAACTCATCTCCCCCCCCCCCCCCGCCACCACACACTCTTGCCTCATTATAAGTTGTTAAACCATTTGAATGGTATTTTGTTTTTTATTTATTTTATTTTTTTATATTTTATTTTTTTTTGTGACAGAGAGAGACAAAGAGGGGGGTAGATAGGGACAGACAGATAGGAAGGGAGAGAGATGAGAAGCATCAATTTTTCATTAAGAACAGCTTCTTAGTTGTTCATTGATTGCTTTCTCATATGTGCCTTGACTAGGGGGCTACAGCAGAGTGAGTGACCCCTTGCTCAAGCCAGTGGCCTTGGGCTTCAAGCCAGCGACCTTTGGGATCAAGTCAATGACCATGTCTCTGATCTCAAGCTCAAGCCTGTGACCCCATACTCAAGCTGGTGAGCCCGCATTTAAGCCAGATGAGCCTGCGCTCAAGCCAGTGACCTTGGAGTTTCAAACCTGGGTCTTCTGTGTCCCAGTTCAATACTCTATTCATTGCGCCACTGCCTGGTCAGGCCTGTTTGAATGGTATTTTAGAAGGGACTCAAATAGGATGGAGGCACAAGACAAGTTGATCCATTTAGGAATAATCCTTCATGAAAGGCATTGAGGTGGGGTTTCACTCTTGTAAAAGTTGAAACTCTTCAACTGGTGTTGAAATTACTAGCAGCTGAGATTTCCTTTACAATTAGTAGTGGACTTGTTTGGCCTTGCCATTTATCTGCAGTCCATTTCCTTGGGCACCTCACTCATTCCTCTTATATACCATGATTTGCTCTGGCAAATGCTTATAAGGGCGCCTGCATCAGCAACAGTCCCTCAGCTCTATATTAAGGTTTCAAAGTTTATTTCTGTTTTGTTTTGTTTGTAATGTCCCTAATGAGAAAGAAATTATGACCAGGCGTATGCTGAGGTCTCCTGTGCTTGCCTGTCTGTCCAGCAACAGTGCTCCTGTGACTGTCACAGAAGATGCCTGATGCCTGTTGGGGGCATCTACCCCAGAGGCAGCTCATAGATCAGGAAACTATTTTATCTTTTTCCTTATATATTTCTTCTTTATGCTGTCCTCTAACCCCTCTCTTCAAAAATATTCATGATTATATCTGAGCATGTCATGTATCTTTATGGATTCTAAATAAACTAAAGACACCAATGGAAAAGGCTTGGCATTTATACCCGATTAGAGCAAAAAAATCTAAGAACCAGGCAATGGAATGGACACTCTCTTTAGAGGCAGAATACATTTTTGGAACAGAAAACGTTCTACTTAGAGTATTTTCTTTGTCTTTTTGTTTAAAAAATAGTCTCAGTCATGATTGATGTTTGCAAGACTGGACTTTTCCTCTGAAAATAAGGAAAGATTTTTAAATAAAATTTATAAAAGCATCTACTTTTAATTTATTTTTAAGAGGACTACTTCTCCATTGTAACTTGAGCCCCATGTTGAAGCTTTATAATAGAGGTGCCAATCTGAAAACCATAAAACAATAACCTTGTTTTTAAGCACTTGCCTCACTTCGAGAACTGAAATCATTCAAACATGTGCTTTCTTGAGTAATTTTATTTCTTAGATATAATGTGCTTTTTCTCTCACTCAAGTAAGTTTAGCAAAGGGGGCTATTTCTCCAGCTCTACATATCTAACCTCCAAACAACTTATTATTTGGGAAATTAATGGAAGGCATGCTGGTTTTGTTTGGCATTTTGGAGATGAAGGTATGTTTAATTTTCAGATGAATGTGTTTGGTGCTTCGAAAGCCATTGTACTTTATTCCAGTAGCCTGAGATAGGACGTTTCCTTAGCACGTCCTTTTACGGCAAGTCAAATTGCTATTCCTGATGTTACCATATTTTAAGCAGAGAAGATTCAAATCCAGTGTTTCAAGTGCAATTCATTCTGAAAGCATCTACGTTCTAGCCTTATTTTACTCTAGGACGTATAAAGTGCCTGGGCATGTGTAGCTTAACAGATAAACAACAAAGATCAAGACAAAATAAAGCTGTAGAAGCTGAACAGCAGTGCCAATCTACTAGTAGGGTCTTCATTTAATGATCCGAGTTGTCAAATATCGGAAACCCTCAGAATAAATTATTTGCCTTCACTCCAATGTAAGAATTAATTATAATTATAATAATTAGAAAAACAATGATCATAAGCAATTAATAAATTGATCATTTGAATGACTGACAAGAATATGGACTCAGCAAGTATAGTTTGTGATCATTGATTATTACCCATAATTAATGGGTATAGTCCTACAGTGTGGTTTATGTGTGACAAGGCTGGGATCCTGGTCCATGGCTGTTTCTAGGATTGCATAAACTGGTAGTAGTGAAGTAAAGTAAATTCTAGACTGTTGGTTTCTGCCTAGCTCTTAACCTAGGCTATCAAGATAGTCTCATGATCTGAGCAATTCATCCAAAGTGCCTTTCCTTATTTGCATATTTTGCTTCTTCACATCTAGCTGTGAATACCGTTTGCAATTTGGCATAGTGTCATGGGATTAGGCTATAAATTGTACCTTGGTCTGCTCTATTCACATGGACCAGATTAAGCCTCCCATGAATCTATTAAGAAGATAAATTGCACCTGTTTTTTTCTTTTGCTGTTTCTCTTCTAAATAATTTTATTTATGGTCTTTGTGTTTGTTTTAAGTGCTTCTTTGCATTGTGAGACCGTAATTTATTCTAACCGCTCTCATCCCTTCATATTGAGTTATAGGCAACACATTCTTTATTTCCATAATGCTTTTCTAAAAATGACTCATCTCTGTCCACTTTATTTTTTCTTGCATTTATTCTATTATTTTTCAAACAAAAAATAGAGAATTCTTGAAGAATATCAAATGTTAACTGTGTGTTGTTCTTAAAGTGTTCAAAGTTATATAATATAGTGTCTTAAAAATAAGACATATTACAATAAAGAAGAAATGTGAAAAAGAAGCAGAAAAGAAATAAAAGAATTATAAAGTAATCTTAATTATACTTTTTATTCTGATGTCATCTGAAAAGCAAAAAACTATTTCTTGCTTACGTTACCAACAAGCTTTGTTGTTTGGTTTTTTTTTTCTTCCTTTTCTTTTCACCTTGCCTCTCTTTCATTTGACTTATTCTTTGCTGGCTTCTCCAAAACTTAACTTTACATGTTTTGATTTTATATACAAAATTATTTTTATACTTTTTTTTTAGATTTTATTTATTCATTTTGTGAGAGAAAGGAGAGTGAATGAGAGAGAGAATGGGGAGAGTAGCAGGAAGCATCAACTCCCATATGTGCCTTAATCAGGCAAGCATAGGATTTTGAACCAGCGACCTCAGCATTCCAGGTTAACACTTTATCCACTGTGCCATCACAGGTCAGGCCAATCTACAAAATTTTTTATATTCTTTTTTATTTATTTTTTTATTTTTATTTTTTAGTGGGAAGAGGGGAGGCAGAGATAGACTCCCACATGTGCCCTGACAGGGATCCACCCAACAAGCCAAATGAGGGGTGATGTTCTGCCCATCTGAGACCGTTGCTCCAGTGCAACCATACCCATTTTTTAGCACCCGAAGCAGAGGCCATGGAGCCATCTGCAGCTTCAGAAGCCAACTTGCTCCAATCAAGCCATGGTTGCAGGAGGGGAGAAGAAGAGAGAGAGATAGAGTAAGAAGTGAGAGGGAGACGGGAGGAGAAACAGACTGGCACTTTTCCTGTATGCCCTCCCCGGTAATTGAACCCAGGACATCTACCTGCCGAGCAGATGCTCCACCACTGAGCCAACTAGCCAGGGCCAAAATTTTGACATTTTTATATCTGCACTCATACATTTACTATTCTAGGAATGCACCTCTAATTCCTTCAGATGGGAAGCAAAAACTTAAACATTCTTAGAAAGCTCTATGTATTTCAACTCATTTTAAATTTTATTTGAGAAATGATTGATATATCATATACTTTGAGAAGTATAAAACTGATAAATTAAATATTTGTACATGTAGAAGATAGGCTTTGAAATTAGGGGGAAAATAACAATAGAGTATCATGAGATATAGAAGCAGGGAGTTGGTGCCTATTGTAGACTTTCCGTAGTCTGGTGAGTAATGAAACTAATTTCCCTGCCATTGGCAGTCCAAAATGCATTCAGCTTTTACCTTGACTTTCCATGTACTCTTCTACTATTTTGATTGATAAACTGTCATTAATTTGCCTTCCAGCCATATCCATAGTTACATGTGTGCAATTTCACTAACATCCTCACCTAACAGACCTCTGGAAATAGCCAGACAAGCCTGTGTGCTGGAATGCAAAGGAGTCATATTTCATATCGTAGAATACAATTGGGTTTACCTCTAATAGTTTAACGTCTGAGTTGGGTTCAGATTACTAGACTAGATTGGAGCTATGAGAGTAAATGTCATACTTTGAGAGATAGAAACACATTCTAATCCATGTGAAAGTAAAGTATTCCATTGAGATTCATTCATTCATAAGATAAATTTACTCTGCAGAATTTCTTTTGGTCAAAGAAAATATGTCAGGGAACACAAAGTAACAGAGCTTGATATTCTATATCCAGTTTTAAAATGACAAAAAATATTTTTAGAGCTGCAGCACCAACTTAACAAGAGTGCAGAGATCTCTGGATAACAGATGTCATTGGCTCGTAAGTAGAAGTATCATTGTGCTAATTTAATTGATATTACCAAAAAGCACACCGAATGTGTCAATCACACAGTAATGAGACTATAATGATAATATACCAAAGCTATCAATTTTCTGGAATAAATTTTATACAGAGAATAGGACATTTGAGGTTTGTTTGTTTTTTCAAATAATTTGTTGTTCATTATAGTTGTTTTAGAGAAGGAAGTAGAATATCACATTCAAACAGGAAGTAGGGAGATGTCAAATATACTTGGGGAAGAGAAATAACAGCAGTCACAGGGGCAGGCAGAGCAAGTAGGTACATGGTGGGGGACATGTTTTGCCTGGAAGAGGAAGAGTTGAGAGGACTGGAGTTGCAGAGGAGAGTGTAAAGTTGGAGGCCCAAGGAGAGACATTGTGGGGGACAGTCACCAGAACCCCTGTGCTGAATCATTCTTTGTACTGCAGTCGCCATTTTTCTTGAGTGGAGCAATCCCCTTTGACTGGCATCAGCGTGGGAAAAAGCAGCTGCTCTGCCTTTGGAAGTCTCTCCTACCCCAGACATGGTGATGGGTCATTCTGAGAGGCCAGGAAGCAGGGGCACATTAGTGTGTGGTGGTTCGTAATGATGTTCACTATGCCTATTATCCTGCTCTAAGACTTTTATATGGATTTATCCATTCAGTCCTCAAAAAATCATTTGAAGGAAGATATTAGTGACCTATTTTTACAGATGGGGAGACTGTAATTCAAAGGAATACATTTAATGATTTATATATTTTTAATTTTCATTTTGTGCATTGATTTTAGAGAGGGGGGAAGGGAGAGAGAGAGACAGGGACATTGGTCTATTCCTGTATGTGCCCTGACCAGGGATCAAACCAGCAACCTCTGTGTTTCAGAGCGAAAGCCTAACCAATGGAGCTCTCTGGTCAGGCATATTTTATATTTTAAAAAACAGAGATTTAAATCCTGATCTGATTCCAAACCCTAATGTTGGTTTAAAGATAGAAATTTTTAAAATATCCAAGTAAAATGTTGCTTTTGAGCTATGCAGGTTGATTTTGTTATTAGAAACTAGATCACAATGTCATAAAAACAGATACATTTACAAATTTAAATATAAACCAAACCAACAACATATATAAATTTTATTTATTTATTTTTAATTTATTGATTTTAGAGACAGAGGAAGGGATGGGGAGAGAGAGAAAGAGAGAGAAACATGATTTTTTCCCACTCATTTATGCATTTATTGGTTGATTCCTGTATGTGCTCTGACTGGGTATCAGACCCACAACATTGACATATTGGGACAATGCTCTAACGGAGCTATCCAGCCAGTGCACAACATATATAACTTTTGAATGTATGCAATCAGCTAAAATGCTTTGAACAACTGACATGCAGTAAGTACTCAGAAATGTGGTCCTTAACACCATTTTTTGTACATTTCAGGTGAGGTTAACTATATGGGCAAGTCTGGAAAATTAGTCTGATGAAGAAAAAGTCTGTAGGCTTCAACTTTTTAAGTATTGGTATTCAAAGCATATTTGCTTTATTAAATTTATACATTTATTTCCTAATTCCTGTTACATTTGAGAGTTTGATTAGATTATTTTACAATTGTACATTCAAAATATCACTAGTACCCAAGTTTTGTGGACTGGTAGGTTACATAACGCAAAATGAGTTCAAAGTATAAGGCATATTCAGGGTACATATTATGCTAGGTCCTGGCATAAAGGATATTAAAAGCTAATATAAGAGTTAATTATAATTTATGGGCATAATAAAATTATCATAAGCATTTATATAACTTACATAAAACACAATATACAGCATTGTATAAATACACAAAACACATACAAGTACAAACAACATTTTATGTGGTCAGAGAAGGGATGGGTTGGGCTACTTGTGCAAGTGAATGGGTGGGGCATTTGAAATCATTCTTAAAGGAATAGTACTATTTTTTAAAGACTTTCTTAGAGTAGTTTTAAGTTCACAGCATATTGAAAGGTAGACACAGAGATTTCCCTTCTACCCCCAAATTCCCATGTGCATAGCCCCTACTATTAGCAACACCCCCACTGGAATAGAATACTTGTTACAATTGATAAAGCTACACGGATACATCTTAACCACTCACAGTCCATAGTTTACCGTAAAGTTCACTCCTGGTGTTGTGCATTCTGTGAATCTGGACAAATGTATGACTATATACCGACCACGATATTATACAGAATATTTTCACAGCCCCTCAAAAATCTTTCGTGCTCCTGCCCAACCCCTGGCAACCACTGATCTTTTTACAGTCTCTGTAGTTTTGTCTTTTCCAGACCACCATTTGTTAGAATCATACAGTCTTTAGCCTTTTCAGATTGCCTGCTTTCACTCAGTAATATGCATTTAAGGCCCTTCCTTGTCTTTCCACAGCCTCATAGCTCATTTCTCTTTTTCATACTGAATAATATTCTGTCATCTGAATGTGCCACAGATTATTTATCCATTTAATTCCTAAGAGATACCTTTGTTGCTTCCAAATTATGGCAATTATGAAAAGCTGCTATAAGTTCATATGCAGTTTCTGTGTTTTCAACTCCTTTGGGTAAATACCAAAGAGTTCACCTTTTGGTTCACATGATGAGAACATGTTTAGTTGTATCAGAGATCTCCAGACTCTTCCAGAGTGTCTGCACCATTCTGCAATCCCACCAGTATTGAATGAGAGTGTTTGTTTTCCACATATTCATCAGTATTTGCTGTCCTTACTACTCCAGATTCTTACCATCCTAATAGGTATGTAGAAGTATCTCATTCTTTTAACTTGCACTTCGCTGATGACCTATAATGTGGAGCACTGTTTCATATACTTATTTATCTTATACATATCTTCTCTGATTAGGTGTCCAGTAAGGTCAATTAAGGTCTCTGGCCCATTTCTCAATTGAGTTATTTGTTTCTTCATTGAGTTTTTGGAGTCCTTTGTATCTTTTGTATAATAGTTCTTCATTAGTGTATTATTTTTAAATATTTCCCCCCAGTCTATGGTTTGTCTTTTTATTCTATTGACATTGTCTTTCACAGAGTAGAATGTTTTAATTTTTATGAAGTCCAGCTTATTTACTTTAGGATTGTTAGAAAGTTTTGCATTTTACATAAACCATTTGAGTTAATGTTTTGTGAAGAGTATAAGGTCTATGTCTAAATTCTTTTTTTTTTTTTTTGGCATTTTAATGTTCAATTGTTTCAACTCAATATTTTTGAAAAAAAGCTTTCTTTGCTTCATTGTGTTGCCTTTGCTCCTTTGTCAACTATCGGTTCACTGTATTTATGTGGGTCTTATTCTGTTCCATTGATCTTTGTTCTTTCACCAATATCATACTGACTTGATTACTGCAACTTTATATTAAGTCTTAAAATCTGGTTGTGTCAGTCCTCCAACTGTTCTTCTCCTTCGGTTTGTGTTAGCTGTTATGGGGCTTTTGATTAATATCTTGTTGATAATTTTTTGCATGTATGTTCATGACAGATACTGGTCTGTAGTTTTTTTGTAATGTCTGGTTTAGGTATTAGAGTTATTATGGTCTCATAGAATAAGTTAAGAAACAGTCCCTCTCTCTCAAAAAAAGTATCCTCTGTGTGCTCTGTACTTACAAACCAGCTTGAACATGGGAGCAAAGTAGGAATACAGTGTTTTTCATTTCTAGTTTCCCCTAGGATCCGTACCTGACACTAAATACTGGTTCTTGCAGGCCCTGGCAGGTTTGCTCAGTGGTAGAGCGTCGGCCTGGCGTGCAGAAGTCCCGGGTTCGATTCCCGGCCAGGGCATACAGGAGAAGCGCCCATCTGCTTCTCCACCCCTCCCCTTCTCCTTCCTCTCTGTCTCTCTCTTCCCCTCCCACAGCCAAGGCTCCATTGGAGCAAAGATGGCCCGGGCGCTGGGGATGGCTCCTTGGCCTCTGCCCCAGGCGCTAGAGTGGCTCTGGTTGCAACAGAGCAACGCCCCGGAGGGGCAGAGCATCGCCCCCTGGTGGGCGTGCCGGGTGGATCCTGGTCGGGCTCATGTGGGAGTCTGTCTGTCTGTCTCTCCCCGTTTCCAGCTTCAGAAAAATACAAAAAAATAAAATAAAAATAAAAATCGAAAAAATAAATACTGGTTGTTGCAGATGATAATGTTGGCTACTAGTAACAGAAATTCTGAGTGCAGTTGCTTTCTCAGCAGGAGTTTGTTTTTCTCAAGTAAGCAGTCCAGAGGTGAACAGCTGTTGGTGTTGGTTCAGCTGTCCAGCCATGCCACCAGGGATCTAAGCTCTTTCTCACCCCCCCCGCCCCACCCAAAAGTACTATCTTTGCTTCTGTACACCAAAATAGATTCTCCCTGATATGTTTTGTAACATTTATAGTAAACCCATCTGGGACTGGTGCTTCTGTTTTGGACAGTTATAGATTATTGATTTCATTTCTTTAATAGATGTAGGCCAATTCAGGTTGTCTATTTCTTTTAGTATATTGTCACATTGTCTCTTTCAGGGAATTAATTCATTTCATCTAGGTTATCATATGAGTGAGTATAGAATTGTTTATAGTATTCCTTTATTATCTTTTTCATGTTCAGGGAATCTGTTCTGATAATGTCCTTTCTCATTACTGATAGTAATTTGTGTCCCATCTCTTTTTATTTCTTAATTAGCCTGTCTAGAATCTTATATATTTTACTGATCTTTTTAAAGAGCCAACTCTTGATTTAATGATTTTCTCTGTTGATTTCTTGTTTTCAATGTCATTTATTTCTATTCTAATCCTTATCCTTGCTTTTCTTCTGTTTATTTTGAATTTAATTTGATCCTATAAATTCTAATGTAATTTTGATTTATTTTTGGTTATTTTAATTAAATTTATTGGGGTAACATTGGTTAGTGATATTACATAAGCTTCAGGTATACTTTGTAATGCAACATCTGTGTAGTTCATTGTATGCTCACCACTCAAATTCTAGTCTCCTTCTATCACCATATATCTGATCCTGTTATTTCTATTCACCCACTGTTGACCAGCCTTCTCCTCTAGTAAACACCATTCTGTTGTCTATGTCTGACTTTGTTCATTTGTTGCTTTTGTTTTATGTACCACTTAACTCCTTTTTTTTCCTAATCTCCTAAGATGGAAATTTAGGTAATTAATTTTAAATCTTCTTTTTTTAATATGCTATAAATTTTTCTATAAGCACTGTTTCCTACATGCCACAAATGTTGATAACCTATATTTTCATTCAGTTATTTCAAAATATTATTTATTTTTCTTGAGATTTCTTCCTCTACCTATATGTCATGTTATTTAGAAATCTGGTGTTTAATATCCATGCATTTTTGGATTTTCCAGTTATCTCTCTATTATTGATTTACAGTTTGATGCCATGGTGGTCTCAGAGCAGACATTGCATGGTTTTTATTCTTTTAAATTTGTTTAGGTGTATTTATAGTTCAGAATGTGATCTGTCTTGGTGAAAGTTCCATGTGAACCTGAGAAAATTGTGCATTCCCCTATGTTGCATAAAGTCATCTATAGATCTTCATTATATCCAGTTGATTTATGGTGTCATTGAGTTCAACTATGTCCTTACTGATTCTCTGCCTGCTGGTTCTATCCATTTCTAATAGTAGGTTGTTGAAGTCTCCAACTATGAGAGTGAAGTCATGTATTTCTCCTTGCATTTTTAACAGTTTCTGCCTCATATAATTTTATGCTCTGTTGTTAGTCTGATATATATTAAGAATTCTTATGTCTTCTTGGAGAAATGGCCCCTTTATCATTATATAATTACTGTCTTTATCCCTGATAATTTTCAATGCTTTGAAGTCTGTTCTGTCAGAAATTAATATAGCTACATCTGATTTTTTTTGATTAGTGTTAGTGTGGCATATTTTTTCTACTCTTTTACTTTTCATCTCAATGAGTATATTTAAAGTAGGTTTCTTATAGACAATATATAGTTTGTCTTTTTAAAATTTATTCTGACAATTGCTGTCTTGTCATTGGTGCATTAATACCATTGACATTCAAAGTGATAATTGATATAGTTGAATTAATGTTGACCATATCTGTTATTGTTTTCTATTTGTTGCTCTGTATTCTGTTTCTATTTTTGTCTTCCACTCTTTTTCTGCTTTTTGTGGTTTGAATTGAGCATTTTATAGAATTCTATTTTCTCTTCTTAGCAATCATTATCCTTCTATTTTTACCATTTTTAGTTGTTTCCCTAAGAGTTTGCAATTACTTTTACAACTAATCCAAGTCCATTTTCAAATTACACAATGCCACTTCAGAGGTAGTATGAGTATCTTATTTTTTAAATTAAAGTACATTTTTACAATTAATTCTTTGATGGAATATAATGGCCTTGATTTTAGAGAATATTCAAGAGTAAAAAAAAAATTTAGCGTGAGGAAAAGCCATCATCAAAAACCTTAGAATCAGATGGAAAGCACATAACCAAAGCCTTTGTATAGTTGTCCCACTGTCCTTCTGTTATTTTCATAGTTGTGTTTGTTCTTTTTGCTTGTCGTATGCATAGTATTAGCCTTAAACTCAGTAATATTTTCTTGTCATGTTCAGTCTTCAAGTCCATCAATAGTATTCTTCATTTCTGTTATAATGTTTTCCATCTCTAGCATTATTTATTTCCTTCTTAAGATTTCCATGCCTCTGCTTACATTGCCAGTCTGTTCTTGCATGCTGCCTTCTTGAATCATTAGAAATCCCTTAGCATATTAAGCATAATTGTTTTAAATTCCCAGTCTTATCATTTAAACATACTTATCATGTCTGTTTCTAATGCTTACTCTGTTGCTTCAAGTTGTGGTTTTTTGGCCCTGGCTGGTTGGCTCAGTGGATAAAGCATCAGATTGACATACGGATGTCCTGGGTTTGATCCCTGGTCAGGACACATGTGAGAAGCAACCATCTGCTTCTTTTTCCTTCTTTTTCCCCCTCTCTACCTCTTCTCCTCTCACAGCCAGTGGCTCAGTTGGTTTGAGCATTGACCCCACGTGCTGAGGATAGTTCATTTTGTCCAAGCACATAAACCTCAGGTACTAAAAATAGCTCAGTTGGTCTGAGCATTGGTCTTAGATGGGTTTGCTGGGTGGATCCCAGTTAGGACGCATGCAAGAGTCTATCTCACTTTCTCCCTTCCTCTCACTTAAAAAAAAGTTTCTTTTTTTTATATATGTCTGATATTTTTTCCCTAATAACTGGACAAGATGTGTTGGGATAAAGGAACTTCTATAAATAGGCCTTTAGTATTATGGTGGAAAATTTTTAGGGGAAGAGGAATGTTATATAATGTGTTAGATCTCAGTCTTTCAATGAGCCTCTGCCTCTGGTCTATGAACTCCACAAGTGTCTCTCAGGTTTTTTTCCCCTTCAGTGGGACAAAATGTCTAGAATGGGCTAGAGTTCGGTACCCCTTTCCCCTAGGTCAGTTAAGATCTTCTAATACAATAGCTTAGGCTCATTAACTAGTTTCCATTTGGGCAGGCCTTATTTAAAAAAGCAGACTAATCTGGCATAATTCAAAGTGGTCTTTTTCCTCTCCCTCTGCAGGAAGCATAAGAAGATCTTTCATATTTACTGTGAGAACCAAGTCGAGCTCTATAAATAAATCTCACAAAATTCTAGGATTCCCATGACTGAGTCCCACTGGAGTTGTCTGCACTGAACCTCCAGCAATTACAGTTCAGGTTTTCCACACCCACCACTGGTTACTTAGGTGCTTCCTGCTCAGGAGTTTCTGCCCCTATAAGCAATGACTGCTGTTAGTCACCTTTTTGTCTCTCCAGTCTCGGCCCTGTGTCTTCCATCTCTGACTGGGACTTTAGAATCATTGTTGATTTCTCAGTCTGTCCAGCTTGTTACTCAATGTTAGGATGGAGTGGCAATGTCTCAGTTCCTTACGTGAGAAACTGAATGGCAGTCTTGTCATAGCCAAAATGGTAAGCTGATACTACGGGAAGAGGCAAAACAAGAATAAACAGAGAAAACAAGCCACAATATATATTTGGGAAAGGTGAATACCCAAATTGAGTGTGGCGTGCAATTCCTGAACAGGTATTTTATATACCACTTAAAAGACAGACTGAGGCTAAGAGTTTGAGGGCTTAAAGTCAGATTACTAATTTTTATTTTTGCTTTGTATCAGTGAGAAGACAGTTCTCTATCAGGGAAGAAAACAAATGAAATATATTTATAGTATTTTTATCTGGTCTTGATTTATATGTGCAAGACGGATTACAAGAGAAACGACAGCTAGTTGCAAGCTAGGAATGAAATTCAAAGAATGAAATTATGATAAATGACTTCAGTAGAGCTCGCAGAACAATGGATGGATAAAAGAGACTGGGTATGAAATCTAATTGAATAAATTTAGAGAAATCAAGATGGAAACTCCTTAGATCAGTTAATGAATATATGCTTTAGACATGATGAGCTTTATTGCTCATAATTGCCTTTGTCTGTCAGTTTTGGTCAGCAGGTCATTGGAACTGTATTAGTTGGCAAGTAGAAAGATCAGGTTTGAAGTGCAGCAATGAAGTTTGAAGTCAAGGAATGGGAGGGATGTTTGATAGAGAAAGCCAAGTCAGGAAACATTAAGGGTAGAACAGTGGGCAGAGTTAAGGGCACTAAAAAGAAGAGAGACCAGCATTCATGGCAGTAGGAAAGAAACAGTAGTCATCGTGTTTCAGATGTCAAGAAAGGAGTGTTTCCAAAGGAGATGAATTGAGGGGACGTCATTGGACTTGAATGCTGATGGTTTTTGTGCAGAATGTTTAAGATAAGTACATTGCAAAAGCTAGTTTGCGTGAAGATGATGGTGCAGAAGGCATAAAACATTCTTTGTAAGGGATTGGTGAGAGAGAAAGAACAGAAAGAACGTAGTAGCTAAAGAATAAAACTGTCACAGACTGTTTTCAAGGTTTGGAAGATCAGAATATGTTTATAAGGAAACATATTACATTCCATTATATTATATTATATTATATTATATTATATTATATTATATTATATTATATTATATTATATTATATTATATTATATTATTGTCTATTTATGATATAGTATAGGCATATATGATATTTTATATGAAATATAGTTGTTTCTTATTCCCATCATTATTTTGTATCTATGTTTACATCTATAACCTCAGAAATAAGGCTGTGTATTTTAGTTCTTTCCCCCAACTTAGACTTGTCAGCTATCTGTAAATTGTATTGGCTATTCCATAAAAAACTATTCTTAGATGTCATTTTTCATTAACTCATCATTATTGTTTTCTTATTATTTAATGTGTTATTATTATTATTAATTCTTCCCTCTACTTTCTCTAGCTTTATGTTGTTATATTTGCTTAGCTTCTAGAGTTGACTATTACTTTTGTAATTAAAACACTGGAAAATGGATTTTTTTTGTTCTAGGTACAGAACACTATATGCAGCGTTCTCATTAGCTTTTATTTCTAAATGGCCCTAATTGCAATTTTGGCTTGACTTTTAAAAAAAAGTTATTGTTTAAAGTGGTTGCATTGATGTTTATAACATTAATTTATTATTTCCAGTTTTACTGGAAACCATTACCAGAAATGGTGTTCTAAACAGGTTTTAGTGTTTTATTTTAATCTATTAAAATTTCTTTATAATTAATTTCAAGTATTTTTCTCTGAGCTCTAGAGTTTGTCAGTTTATCATTTCTCTCCTTTTTTAAATTTCTTGTGATCGTTTGATTTGTTGCCCATAAAAGAAAGCACACGCAAGTGTCATTAAAACCCGGAGTTGTTTTTTTCTTTTTTGCTTGCTTGTTTGTTTTTGAGAGAGGCAGGGAGAGAGAGGGAGAGACAGGAACATTGAGCCGATCCTGTATGTGCCCTGACTGTGGAATTGAACCGACAACTCCCGCACCCTGGGACAATGCTCCAACCAACTATTCAGCCAGAACTCAATTTTAATTGATTTCTTAGAAAGACAAAGAGAGGAAGGGAGAGAAAGGGAACAGGGGAGGGAAGTATTTGTTGTTCCACTCAGTAGTTCATTCCTAGCTTGCTTCCCGTGTATCCCCTGACCAGGGATTGAACCCGTAACCTTGTTCTGGGATGGCATTCTTAACTGATTGAGCTAACCATCCAGGGCCAAAACCTAGAGTTTTTTGGATCCAGATAATTATAACTATATTTTGTTTGGCTTACATTATTCATCTTTTAAAACTATTTTTGATACTTATGTCAGTTTTATAACTAGGTTTATTTATGTGTTTTATATTATGATTCCTTGTGTGGACTTCTCAAGTTTGCTTTAATTTTCATCAATTTGGATTATATCTTCAAGCAAGTATTCTTTTTTGTTTTCCAATGAAATATTGTTTAAATGTTAGGTTTTCTCAGTGATGGCATATCTGACAAAGTTTCCCTCTATTCCTCAAATGTCAAAGAAAACTTGGTAAGTTATTAAATTATGTGATCATAGAGTTTCTCCTAAAAATATTATACTTCCCTTTATTCTTCATTCGTGTTGTGAGACTATCCTCTTTTTTTGTTTGTTTGTTTAATTAAATTCATTTTATCTCACTTGATATGTACTGGGTTTTACTTCAATCTTATACCTCCCACCGAAACGTCTTATATTTTATTAATCCCTTACATTAATTCTACCTTTCCATCTATTCTTCAACAGAAAAATATTTTCTTTCCTCACACCTCTGATTATATTTTTGCATAGCAATTTTGCTTATTCCTTTAGAATGGTAGTCATCCATATTTTTTCTTATAATTCCTGTCTTTTCTTCCATTGTTTCCATCTCTGTATTTTTCTTTGAGAAGCTTTCAAGTTGGCCTCTACATCAATAATTTGATTTGAAGCAAACTCTATCCTTCTCTTCGGTGCTTCCTGTATGGATTTCCAGCGGGCACTTTATTTTTAGCTTTCCTGCACTTCTCTGTTTCTTATCCAGCTTCCTTTACTATTAGGCTAACTTTTTATTGTAACCTGTTCTTATTTAAAATGATTATTTAATTTATTCATACATAGAATTTTAAAAAAATTCATCCGTCCTACAAGGCTTATCTGGAAAATATATGTGTTCCTATTTTCAGATGATCAAAGGTAACATTCAACTCTGTAATAGTTCCTTGATAGGTTTTGTTTCCTATTTCTCAATAACTTTCCTACACTTACTCGTTACTTGTTTTTCTGCCATGTCAGTTTGTATTGACTTCTCACTATGGAGTATGAGGAATTATTTCCTTGATACCAATTCTCCTCTGCTCCTTCCATACCCTTCCTGTCCTGCCATCCTCCCTACATAGATACACGAAACTTGCATTTCAGTTATATGCCTTCTAATATGATTTGACTGTTTTTGATTTGCTGGGAAATTTTTTGTTGTCCCTTTAGTTAATGATCACCATTTTAAAAATTGTTTGCTTGCTCAGAATTCTCTTCATTTTTGTCCTGCTTGTTTACTTAGAACAAAATCATTTCTAAACTTTTCAGCAGAGGACACCTGGTTAGGTATACTGTTCATATTCATATTCATTTTGAAATATCCCCTAATTTTTTTAAGCAGTATTCTTATGTACTTAGAGATCCCTTTCCAGTTTCTCCAGTTTTGATTGGTTTGTTTCTAAATGGAGGACAAGCTTGCATCCCAGCACCTTATTTACCATAATTCTGAGAAGTTTTTCTCATATTTCTTTTGCGTTGCCTCTCCTGTTTCATAGTTTCCTCTCTTCCTTCATCCATCCTCTTGTTTAGGTACAGAACATCAACAAATAACTGCCTGAGGCTGAAAATGGAAGATATATATTCTTGGAGAAATTGCATATATAAAAAAATCTTCATGTTTATGTTATATTAAACAGTAGGCTGCCAAAATCTAGGTAGGCAAACATTGCATTTTACAATTTGAAATTTGAAAGCATTACTTCATTGTTTCTTATCTCACAAGCCATTCTATCTTCTATTCAGTTTTTTGTATTTTTTGGGAGGGGGGGTCTCAGAATCTTTTAAGCTCTCCTACTTGTCATCATTATTTGGAAACTTAAGAGGTTATAAATTTTAGACAATTTCCACCACCACCCATGGAATCCTGTACACTTGAGTAGTCGCTTTCTATATGCTTCTGCCCTGAACCCCTGGCAGTCACCAATGTATCATCTTTGTATAAAGCCATACAATATGTAGTATTTGTGACTGACTTCTTTCACTTTGTATATTTCCACAGTTCGTCCACGTTATAGCATGTCTTAGTACTCTTATTTCTTTTAAATATTCAGTTATATGCATGTTGCACAACTTTTCATATGCATATTGGCCATTCATACATCTTCGTTGGAGAAATATTTCTTTAATTCCTTTGCCCATTTTGATTGGATTATTTGTCTCTTTATTATTTAATTGTAAGAGGGTTTTTTTAAAAAAAAATGTGTTCTGGATACAAATTTCTTATCAGATATATGATTTCAAAATACTTTTGCCCACTTAGTGGTTTTTTTCACTTTGCTAGTGGAATCTGTTGAAGCACAAAAGTATTTAGTGCTGATGAAGTCCAATCCATTGATTTTGTTGCTTATTCTTTTAATGTCATGTCTTGTCCCAGCTTGTGTTGAATAGACTATTTTTCTCTGTTGAATTTTCTTGCCATCCTTATCAAAAACCAATGGACCATACACGTGAGAGGTTACTTTCATGCTCTCAATTTTATTTCATTGGTTTATCTGTCTTAGGCCAGTATCATGCTGTCTTTCTTGCTTATGGTAACTTTGTAGTACATTTTAAAATTATAGTGAATCTTCAGTTTTGTTCTTCACTTTTGAGTTTATTCAGAGTTTCTTTACTTTCATACAAATTTTAGGATCAGCTTGTCAATTTCTGTAAAGAAGGCATATGAAATTTTCATAGGGATATGTTAAATCTGTCAATCAATTTAGAAATGATTAAACCTCCTGATGCATGAATATGGTGTTTCCTTTCATTTATTTAGGTCCTTCATTTTTAAAATAATATTTTGTAGTGTTTTAAATAAAATTAATGCTTATTTTATTGATTTTTAGAAAGAGAGGAAGGGAGAGAGACAAGAACATCAATCTTTTCCTGTATATGTCCTGAACAGAGATTGAACCACAGCTTCTGTGCTTTGGGATGATGCTCTAACCAACTGCATTATCCAGACAGCACAATATTTTGTAGTTTTTAGTTAAAAAAATCTTGTACTTCTTTGTTAAATTTATTTTTAAGTATCTTATTTTTTGATGCTATATATATATATATAATTTTTTAAATTTTATTTTAAATTCTCTTTTTAAACAGAAATATTTGTATTTTTAAATGATTATGTATATCTGTACTATCACCTAAAGCCAGAGCTTCAATCTGAGGATCATTTTACAAATATTAGATTTTCAAAAAGAAAAAAAAATACTAAGTCTGGTTACTACTTTGAATAGGAAGAGAAAGTTGTGTATGACCCAAAGAAAATGGATAAATATTAATTAAGGAGGACATATACATATCAAATTAACTGTGCAATATGTACTCAGTCACAGGCGAACTGTATGAGTTGCAAAATGTGATACCAAATTTTGACATTTCAAACTCTCAAACTATTTAAGTGCATTTGGTAAGTCTACTGATTATATAGGATATATTAGTAAAGCTTTATTAAAAAAATATCCAATTTTACTGTAAAAGTTTGCATGTACAATCTGCTATCACATAAAGTCAGATGAAGAGATGGGTTTTATCTACTCGGGTGGCAAACTAGTCACAAAAATGAGTCTTAATACTATACTTATTTATAGAGCAAGATGAAAAGTAATTAAGAATAGTATAACTAGATATCAATTATCTGTAAGTATTATATTTAACATTTTCCCACATGTATGGAAATCATGTTAATGAATCACATTACTATGGGGTGAAACACTGTAATAGAGGTATTATGTTGAATGAAAAATTTTAAATGAATACTGTAAATAAGTAATCATAATGGGGCCTTTTATTGGAAATATTCTTTTTTCTTTTTTAATTAAGTAAGAGGCAGAGAGACAGAGACAGACTCCCACAGGAACCCCAACCAGAATCCACCCAGCAAACCCCTACAGGGCAATGCTCTGCCCAGCTGTACTCTGCCCAGCTGTAGCATTGCTCCGTTGCTTGGCAATTGAGCTATTTCAGTGCTTAAGGCAAGGCCTTAGAACCATCCTCAGTACCCAGGACCAAATTGCTCAAACTTTTCGAGCCATGTCTGTGGGAGTGGAGGAGAGAGAAAAAGAGAGAATGAGGGAAAGAGGAGGGGGGAAGAAGCAGATGATTGCTTTTCCTGTGTGTCCTGACCAGGAATCGAACCCAGACTTCCACACACCGGGCCAATACTCTACCATTGAGCAAACTGGCCAGGGCTGGGAAATATTTTTATAGTCCCTTTTCCAGGAGTTACTAAAACTGCACAGAAGAAAATTATTCTATAAAAATAGTATCTATTTAAAGACTTTATGAAGCATTACTCTAGGTTGGTGGGTTTGAAAAGCGTAAAGATTTAAAAATGTAAGCATGCTCAGAAAATTTTGGTTTTGTGGTTGTTGGTGCATTTGTCTTCAGTAATAACATGATTTTACAACCTACAGAATGGATGACTGTTGATGAACATTGATTGTTAAGACAGGAATGGGCTATGGTTTTAACCCTGGAAGATCTATCTATATATGACTATTTCTCATTTCTTAGACTATGTATTTTAGACAGAAATCATCCTGATCAGAATGTCAAAGGCTAGAAAAATTCATTTCAAAATTTTTTTTTTGATATTATGAAAGCATTATTAAAATTTAAATTATAAGTACTTCTCTTTTAGAAATCAATATAATATCTGGAATAGTTTTTCAAAATAATACTAAAACAGATGAAACACTATCAGTCATAAACTGAAAAATATTGACATGGTTGATAGGTACATGGGGTTTATTGTCCTATTTTTTCTACTTTTATACATGTTTAAAATGTCCCATAATAAAATGTTTTAAAAAATGCATAAATAAGACTTCTCTTTAAACTCATTATGAAAGATGGTATAATTTATTTATAGCAAAGCAAAAGCACTGGGTGATCCCTAGGTATGCTTTGTAGCAAAATTGTGAAAATTAGGCAGTTTAATTTGTTTTTTAATCATCATTATGGAAAATAAATTATTTGTCTCCAATATTAATGTATTGACAAGATCCTGATTCAAATATTTGCTATTTTTTCTTCTTTGAGATGAATATTGATTTGTTATTAGACTGACTTTGACATTGAAATACAGTACAGTTATACCTAAATAGATGCCTTGATGGAAATGGAGTCATGTGTATCTAACATGGATATTTAACGTGTTTCTTAAAATATACTTAATGTTTCTCTATTACATTTAAAACTTAATTTAGGCATACTGTTTTTTTACTTAAAGAAAATTCACAACTATTAAAAAAGTGTATTATTTTCCATTATCTTATAACTTTTTGTTTGATTTTTTTTGTTTGTTTTTAGCAAGTAAGTGAGAGAGAAAGAGAGAGGGGGACAGACAAGGACAGACAGGCAGGAAGGGAGAGAGATAAGCATCAATTCATAGTTGCAGCACCTTAGTTGTTCATTGACTGCTTTTTCATATATGTCTTGACCGGGGGGTTCCAGCCAAATTAGTGAACCCCTGCTCAAGCCAGTGACCTTGGGCTTCAAGCCAGTGACATTTGGGCTCAAGCCAGTGACCATGGGTCATGTTTATGATCCCACACTCAAGCTGGTGACCCACATTCAAGCTGGTGAGCCCACGCTCAAGCCGGAAACCTCAGGGTTTTGAACCTGGATCATCAGCATCAGAGGCCGATGCTCTATCCACTGTGCTACTGCCTGGTCAGGCACTTTCTGTTTTATTTTTACAAACTATTTTTCCTTAGCTTAGTACATAAGAAACTGATCAAAGAAAATTTAATACTTAATTCATAATGATAAATATCCTGTGTAATAAGGTTTATCTGGTATAGGTATACTTTTTTTTTGTTAACAAATCCTGAAAAATGAAGTGTATTGAGAATGAAAGAATTAAACTTGTGGTTAGACCAGCTCACCTTTAAGATCTTTACCAATCTTGAAGTTTAATATTTATGAGATATTTTTGCTGCCTCCTTTTTTTTAAACAGTAACATTATAAATCTAGAGAGGCCCCAAACAAAATGCAATTCTGGTTTTATAATAATTAGCTTTGAAACATAACCTTCACAAAAAGTATTTTATTATCTTATATGAGTTCATTATGATATAAAATCAATATTTTTAGCCACTCAGTGGAGCATTTCATTTTTCTCAGGATTTTTGATAGAAGCCACTATATGCTTCTAATTTAACATTTTTTTCCCCTACTGGAATCCTATAAGGAACTACGGTAACTTTCTAAATCATTAAAACCTAATAGACTATTAGCAGAATGATGATACATTGCTTTTCCTTTGTGGTAACAGACAGGGCAGACCTAATAATGGTTTTGATCGCCCTTATGACACTTGAAGCAGCGTCTACTTTCTCAAGGGTTTTGAAATTAAGCATGCATGAATTCTCTAGTGCACCTGGGGGAGATTTGACAGCCCTCTGCAAGTATTGAGCTTGGGGACTGTAATTCTCTGCCCTTAACCATTGACTTCACATTCAAGAGAGGAAAGCATTCCTGAGTTAATAGATTTATCTATTCCTGAGAACAGTCTCAGTCACATAGTTCCCAAAGAGAGGCAACATTAAGAGTGATGAAAGAATAGCTCTTACAATTGATACTTTGGGGCATGTTTTTGGCTTAGAATAGCTGTCACTGGGTGGCCTTCTCAAAAGATTCTCAATAGATGACTGCACTGGTAGTGGTCACAGAGTAGGTAAGCTTAATCTGAGCTCTATTCATTTTTAAAAAATTTTATTTAGGAAATTAACTTTAACAGGGTGACATTGATAAATAAGAGTACATAGGTTTCAGGTAAACAGTTCTATAACATTTGAACTGTTGATTATGTTGTATACCCATCACCCAAAAACAAATTATTTTCCATTACTGTATATTTGTCCCTCTTTACACCCTTCCGCCCACACTATCCCCCATGTCCCCTTCCCCGGTTAACCACTTCATTTTTATCTATGTCCATGAGTCTCAGTTTTATATCCCACCTATGTGTGAAACCATACAGTTCATAGCTATTTCTGATTTACTTATTTCACTCAGTATAACATTCTCGAGGTCTCTATCCATGTTGTTGTAAATGTCACTGTCATCATTTCTTACGGCTGAGTAGTATTCCATTGTATATTCATTTTCTATTGTTGCATAAAGTTAACTTTAAAATTTAGCAGTTTAAAACAATGAAAAATTTTATAATCTCACACAATTTCTGTAGGTCAGACATTCAGGAGCAGCTTAGCTGGGTTATTCTGTCTGGCTCAGGGCCTCTCGTGACATTGTAGTCAAGGTATCAGCTGGAGCTGCTCCTCTGAAGGCTTGAATGGGGTCAGACAACTCATTTTCCAGGGGGCTTCCTCACTTGTATGGGAAGTTGGTGCTGGTTGTTGCAAGGGGACCTCAGTTTCTTTCCGTAGGGCCACCTGAGGGTTCTCATGGAGTGAGGGATCCAAGAGAGAATAAATCAGAAGCCAAAATGTCTTTCATGACCTAGCCTCAGAAATCACATATAAGCATTCTGCAATATACTGTGGTATACATGAATCCACCCTATTCAAGGTGGGAGGGGACTACATGAGTGCAGGAACTCTAGGAGGTGAGGTTATTGGGGGCCATCTTGGATCCAGACTACACAAGGTATGGTCATTCCCCTTTGGGGTTGTTAAGAGAGCTGGTCTTGGGAAAACAAGCTGTTTTTGTTGTTGTTCTCTTTGAATTCTGCTAAAATTACTATGTATCTGATAAGGTAAATATGATGTTACTGTTTTTTATTTAAAATATATATATATATATATATATATATATATATATATATATATATATATATATATATATATATATATATATTTTGTCTGCAATCTCATTCCTGGCGTAGAGATTCTGAAACAGTAGGAATTTTCTATGATAAAAGCATTACAGTGTCTTTGTTATGTTAATAAGTGGACTTAGAAAACTAGGTAACCTAAGGATGGGGCTTGTTGTCAGGAGACCCAACCTTGTGATTAGAAGATTGGAATGTATAATCCTACCGCAGACAGGGACTGGAGGTTGAACCAATCTCCAATGGCCAATAAACCTGTGATCTCATCATAAGCAAAATGTCTCTCAGAGTTCTGTGAGCCACTCTAGCAAATTAATCAAACACAAGGTAGGGGTTGCTGGAGCCTCCAATTTATAGCATTGTTGGTCAGAAATACATATAACAGCCTGAGCAAGTGGTGGCACAGTGGATAGAGTGTTGGCCTGGATGCAGAGGACCCAGGTTCAAAACCCCAAGGTTGCCGGCTTGAGTGCAGGCTCATCGGCTTCAGCATGGACTCACCAGCTTGTGTGCAGGGTTGCTGGCTTGAACATAGGATCATAGACATGACTCCATGTTTTCTGGCTTGAGCACAGGGTTTCTGGCTTGAGTAAGGGGGTCACTCGGTCTGCTGCAGCCCCCCTGTCAAGGCACCTATGAGAAAGCAATCAATGAACAACTAAGGTGCCGCAACAAAGAATTGATGCTTCCCATTTCTCTCCCTTCCTGTCTGTCCCTATTTGTCCCTCTTTATGTCTATCTCTTGCTAAAAAAAAAAAAAAAAAACACAGAAAAACATGTAACAGCCTGGACTCATGACTATCTCCTGAAGAAGGGAGGGGTATAGTCTTGTAAGACTGAGCCCTTAACTTCTGGGATCTGTTTGCAGGTAGATAGTGTTGGAATAGAGCTGACTTGTAGGACACTAGGCTGGTGACGGAGAATTGCCTGGTGGTGTAAGAGACCCTTCCCCTTCTGCCCCACATGTGTTGAAATTGGGTCTGGAACCTTCAGTAAACAAATTCAAGGGAAGAGGTCACTAGGTGGCAGAATCACCTAAAAACAGTACTTTAATTTTAATTTTATGATGTAATCCAAAAGAGTAAAGTAGAACTTGAAGCACCAATGGCAGACTGCTTCATTCATACCCCCAGAATATATACTGTACCCCTGGAATATAGTGTTGTTTCACTGCTTGATGCGACCTGTAAGACTACTCTTGCACAATGGAAAACATGACCATCCAGCTATCTCATTCAGCATTCAGTATATTTCACAGTGTGGAAATGCAAGACTGGGAGAAATGTATCTCAAGCTTAAACAGAGGCAAAACATTAATATGGTTATCACCATACACACATGAGGAGTGCCAGAGATTAAAGCAACTTGTTTTGCCATTTCCTTTCTAAATTGACATTGTGGTTTGAATTTCTGCAAATATAGTATAAAGACTTGTATCATAATTTTTATATCTATATTTATAACCTAAACTGGTATTTGAGGGATCCTGGTATTTATACCTGTGATTAGCGCTACAATATCTTTCTATGGGACTTTTTCTTTGAGCTTTCAAACTGTTTGGACCAATAAATCTTTCTCTGAATGTCACATTGGTCAACATTGAAGGAGGTGCATGGAAACTAAAGACACTCATCACGTTGATGAGGTAAATGATTTATTGGACCCAATCACTTACCACTTTCATAAAGTCAATATCAGGGAAAGAAATGGAGCTCTTATTATGGTAAACTGTATTTGTACTGTCAACAGCCAGTGATTTATCGCAAAGCTGTAGCTGGGATTAGGACGTTATAAATGGGGGGGAACGGAAGGCTCATTAATTCTTTATACCCACAGGTGGAAGACATGCAGTGGGCAAAGGGAGAGCATGCTCACCCAGCATCTGTGTGCAGCCTTCCCTGTAAGCCTGGGGAGAGGAAGAAGACGGTGAAGGGTGTCCCATGCTGCTGGCACTGTGAGCGCTGTGAAGGTTACAACTACCAGGTGGATGAGCTATCCTGTGAACTCTGCCCTTTGGACCAGAGACCCAACATCAACCGCACGGGCTGCCAGCTTATCCCCATCATCAAACTCGAGTGGCATTCCCCCTGGGCGGTGGTGCCTGTGTTCGTGGCGATACTGGGCATCATCGCCACCACCTTTGTGATTGTGACCTTTGTCCGCTACAATGACACACCGATCGTGAGGGCTTCGGGGCGCGAACTGAGCTATGTGCTCCTCACAGGGATTTTCCTCTGTTACTCCATCACCTTTCTGATGATTGCAGCACCAGATACCATCATATGTTCCTTCCGACGGCTATTCCTAGGACTCGGCATGTGTTTCAGCTATGCAGCCCTTCTCACCAAAACCAACCGGATCCACCGAATATTTGAGCAGGGAAAGAAATCCGTCACAGCACCCAAGTTTATTAGCCCAGCGTCGCAGCTGGTGATCACCTTCAGTCTCATCTCCATCCAGCTCCTGGGAGTGTGTGTCTGGTTCGTTGTGGACCCCCCACACATCATCATTGACTATGGAGAACAGCGGACTCTAGACCCAGAGAACGCCAGGGGAGTGCTCAAGTGTGACATTTCTGACCTCTCACTCATTTGTTCCCTGGGGTACAGTATTCTCTTGATGGTCACTTGTACTGTTTATGCCATTAAAACAAGAGGTGTGCCAGAGACATTCAATGAAGCCAAACCTATCGGATTTACTATGTACACCACCTGCATCATTTGGTTAGCCTTCATTCCCATCTTTTTCGGCACAGCCCAGTCAGCAGAAAAGGTAAGTGCAAGAAATGTATTTGTCATCCATTTCCCTGGATGTTAACTGTGTCTTCAAGATGCTTTCTTGCCTTTCTTTCTGGTTCACTTATATTCACTTGAGGTGTTTCAGTCTGTTACTGTTATTTATAAACACATACACACATACTTAGTTCCCTTAAGGTCACTTTGCTTTGAATATGTGTTGACTGTAGTTAATTTCCCAAGAAAAACTTTAATGTGTCCTCTTCCTTGGCACAGGTAGAAATGGACAGAGCTCACATCACTTTCTGGGGTTTTCTGTCCAGCTCTGTTATATACTAATACAGCTGTTATTTTCCAAATGTTAATTAAAAGCAGAAGGGAGAAAGGACAGACATAACTCATGTCCCAATGCCTAACAAATGCCTGTTATTCTAGTTCTAATGTTACTCTGAGGTAAAGCTATTTCTCAATCAATATGATGGTTTTAGATAGAGAAGGAGGTTTTAGAGTAAAACAACCAGAAAGAGAAGTGGAAATCATCTTACTATTTCTCCTCATCCTCCATTTTTATCGCTTTTCCCCATGTGGAGGGGGATGGTGAGGGATGAAAGACAGCAATGGGAAGTTACACAAAGCAGGTTATAATTTTATAGAAGGTGAAGAACAATTGAATCTCCCCAAGGAACTTTCTTTTGTCACTATTAACCTTTTCCACATAAACCCTTGTAAGGAGAGAACATCTCTGTGAAAGAGAGCGTGTGCAGAAGTGGATGCATGTGGTTCTGTGGCCAGCAAAGCAGAGAACTAGTAACGTTAACTAGGAATTTCAAGGTTTGAGTTGCATGCTAGACAGGAGCCAGCCTGGAAGCAAAAGCAAAACAAGCTTTCTGCAGTGGACAGCTCAACGTGCCTACGAGAAACTTCTTTTCTCAGAGTGAGGACTTAAGTGGTGTTTCTGCTTCCATCATGAAAAGTTATGGGGAAACCAAAGTCCCAGAGTCAAGCACATTTTCTTACTTTCTAACATTCCAGGTGAGGTCATGCATGGCTCTGAAAATCCCAACTAATTCAGAGGAAAAAGTACTCAATAAGGGCACAGAGAGCTCATTAGAATGAGCATTCATCCCTTACTGGATCAATGTGACCTGCAACCATGTTTGGACAAAAATGTACTTCAGCAAGCTTGTTGCTGACTAGAGCAAACTTCTGTGGGCTCCATGCCTGTGACCTTTCGTGCCTTGCATGGCAAATGGAGGTCCGTGAGTTCTTTATATAGGAACGGGCACATGGCAGGAAAGAAAGTAGGACAGTTTGGGGCTTTAAACCTAACAACTAGAAACCATTCTATTTTGACATATGCAGACAGAAATGTATTAGGATCTAACTTATAAATTTAATTTAGGAAAGAATATGTGAGTTAGAAAATAAGTTTCTCAAAGTCTATTGGGTCGGTGTTGATACAGTTAGTTTTACTAGTCAGGGCAAAACCATGTTTTTCAGTCTGGGAATATCTGCATTTTGTGAATTATCAATAACATAAACTTAAGTGATATTTGTATTGGAACCTGGGACTACCTTTTTTTTTTTATATACCGTCTTGATTTTTTTTCCTGGAAAGGGCCATAAATAGTTTATTTTGTTTACTTGTTGGCAATAAATATTTATCCAAACAATACCTTCAGAGTCCTGACATCTAGCTTTCTTTTCTTTTTCTATCTCTTTTTTTGTAGTTTATAAATTACAACCTAACTCTAATTTTTCATGTTGTGACTACCAACATTGTGGAGAGGTACAAATAGGATTTTTTTAATTTTTCTATTCAGATAATTCTTTCAGTGCCTAGATTTGTAGAATAAATAAAATGATGGTCTTATATCAAGCTATCAAATACCATCATTGTAGTTAAAACATGCACCATGCTAATGTAAGGTAGTAGAAAAAAGCTTATCTCTCAGAACAAAACCTCTGCATAGTTGCAGCTGCACCCTGAGAAGCAGTCATAGAGACAGTAAAAGTTTCAGGATGAGATGAACCCATGGGCAGACCAGAGGCTGGAGGCTGTGCAGTGTGGTTGAGTCTGCATGGGTTGTGCACCCATTTGAAAATCTGAGTTCAACATGTCTATTTACAGGTGGAGATAAATCCATGCCTATAGAGATGACACAATGTGGGTAGACAAAATTATTTTCATTGCTTAGCTTCGCAGAATCAAAAGTCAAAGGAACACATTGTAAGTCAAATTATAAAATAATGTTAATTGGGATTTATTTTGTATTTTTTTATATGATTGACCATGGAAACAACTAAATAAATCAATAAGAAACACTCATTCTAGGCATCTTCAGAACATTGTCATCAAATTACTTAGTGTTGGAGATGCTGAATTTAGAGCAGCTCTACATCAAGAGCTATTATATTGTAAGAAGCTAAGATTTTTGCTATTGAAGTAATTTACATAATACACTTACGTGTCATCCTAACACTTCACATTAAAACTGGTTACCTGATATTTTCTGTCAAAGTTTCTATTATCCAAAACAGTGCACAAAATGTTTGAGAATGATTTTTTTTTCACATTGCTAAAATTGTTGACACAGATATAAAAAGGTAATAAAACTTTTGCATCTCCCAAAGAAGGCTTTGAATAAATTGTATTGACTTTGGAGGACCAAAGAGCTGGTCAGTCCTCCCTTGTTACTTATAATGCTCAGACAATTAACCCCGCTGTTATTAAGTTGAAGTGTTTGCAACAGCAGGGCAGCCCACACATCCATTAATTCAGCAGTTCCTTATTGAGCATGTGTCCTGCATTGTGCTAATTATTGAGCCTATGTCAGTCTGCCCTCCGTGAGCCTTTCTTGTAAAGGCTCAGCCTGACTTCCAGCCGATGCTGCTTGATGTCTGCCAGCACTAGCAAGGTGCCGGGCTCAAGGGCAAGAGAGGACAGTAAGGAGTCAGACCTGAGAGGGAGAAGCAAAGGTGACAGCTATGCACCCTGTAAGTATATGTCAGTGACATTGAATTTATGGCATGTAAGACAAAGGAAGAGCAAAATTTCTTCTAGCGTGTATTTAATTATGCTCCTTAGAGTAATGGCTACAGAAGAAAACTTATCTAACCACATAGGTCTCTCTAAAATGACAAGAGAATAGGAATAAAAAGAAATAGGAATAAAAAGTAAAATTAAATTGAATAATTTTGACAGATGTTTCAGAAACCCTCTGAATAAAACCAAGTTATAAATGGACGTTAGTAGCATTCATGAAGACAGACAGTTCTCTCTTGTCTTTAGTCAATGATAAAACACCTCTTCATTTCTGTACCATTTTTTTTTTCAGAAGTTGAAATCAAGATGAATCGTGTTTATTGCAGTAGCTCTTAATGACATCATTTATTGGCTTTGTGCCTACTGCTACAATCCACTGAGGTCTGGACATGTACTAACACAAACTCTCATACTTGTGGTAGAAAGAGAAAAGATTAAAATATAATTAATGTAATAGTCAGGAAAAGAATCCTTAGGGATGGTTAAGGGCTGTTAGGTTGGCAAAAATCTGTTAAATACATATTTTACCATCTCTAATTGGTCTCATAAAACCAAGCTTGTCAGACAATGGTCATGACACAGCCAAGCTCCAATGAGCATGGTGCTTAAAACACAGTGTCAAATGGAAACAAGATTAAAAACCCCTCAAATGTAAAAGAAAATAAAACTCAATGCCGTTGAAACCCTGACTTGTCCCCAACTAGCCTCTATCCTTCACCCTCTGGATGAAAAGTGCAGCATCTATCTAGCAACTCAAGTCAGAAACCTGTGAGTTATCTTAGACTCCACTCCCACTCCTTGATTTCCTCCTGTCACCTTCAAATATAATCTTTTATAAATTTGTGGAGGTTAAGCAGTATCTGTCTGATGTATATCTGAATGAATATGTCTCCTAACATAGAGCCTTTTATGTTAGTACATGCTGAAGATATGCCTATGGAATGAGTAAATGGAGGGCCTTGCATGATAATCATATAATAATATACAGGCTTATTTGTGATTGAAGTTAGACCATGGCATGATAGGAACATTATCTACACATCTCATGTGATCCCCATTACAACAATTATTTTCCTGGAAAGTAAGTTATCTCATTTAAATGATGGGCCATGTATACTTACTTTAAAAATTTTTGTCATCATCACCTATTCTGAAATAGGACTGCTAAATATTTAGGTGTCCTTAGTTCTACCTAAAATACTCAAAGCAAAGAAGAATTAATGTAATTATTCAGATACTTTTACCATATTATCCCTGCTTTGTTCTTTTACTGCATCTGACTGTTGAAGTCCACAAGAGCACAGGGATGCGGAGATGGATGAGTGACATTAAGAGAAGCATGAGCTCTGGAGTGGGAGGGCTTGGGGGTCAAATCCTGGTTCTGCTAAATCAACTGAGAAAATGTAGGCAATGTAACATAATCACCTGCCCCTGCACCCAGCTCTAGTTACAAACTAGAGTAGATTTTAGTTTGTATCATCTAGGAAAGGGCAGGAAAATGATTGGCTTTAAATTACAAAACAAACACCTCCTCCTCTTGTCTATTTATGGTAGATTTCTATAATAGACCTCGTGGTAGTTTTACATGATATGAGTTGCGAGACCTGTTTAGCACATAATGAGTAATTGATTATTGTTGGTTATTATTCCTGCTAGGCTATATTTCATGAGGGCAGAGTCCTTATTTGATTTGCTCATTTTATCCTTGGCACCTAGTATAAAACCAGGCCAGATAGGTTCTCATAAACATTTGTTTAATGACTGCATTCATTCAAATTTATGTACAAAAGTGTCTCAATTTTTCTAGCCATTTAGACCATGTCTGTACAGCACTCTAACTGGAAGTGTTTTTGCAAACAAAGGGGCTTTCCTGAGGGCATTGATCATATAGATTACAGCAGTCAAAGGGGCAGACACGGTCTGTGAGAGTAGGAGACAGATAAAAGAGAGTTCTTCCCAAGGCACTATATAACTGTCTTCATAGATTCAGCAGACAATAATGGAAGAAGCAAAGTGTCATGAGAAGGCAGTTGCTGAAATATTTAAGTTGAAAATTTAAAACCAAATAACTCTAACAAGAGTTGTAAAAAATAGTTCTGAAAACAATAAATAAAATGCCTACCTTAAGAAATAGTCCAGGTAAGAGAAGAACAGCCTGAGAAACCTGGGGTAAGAGTGTCAACATGACCTACAATAGAAGTAGTTTTCAGAATAGATCAGAAGAGATCGTTTCCAGCCACACTTGCCTCCTATCATTTCTTTACTTCTTAGAATGGTGGGAAGTAGAAATAATGATCAATATCCCTCTATGGTTTTGAACTTGTACAGTGTATAACATTTTCTTTCCTTGTTAGCTTATAGTCATTTGAATCTCACCTTTTTGAAGGTTTCGTGATGTCCCACTGTACTTATAGAACTATTTTAGATATTGGGGTAGATTATGTCCAGGCATGATTCCATCACACCAGATTGTTGCAATCATCTCTGGGAGGGAAAAACCAAATTTTAAAAAGGAAAAAGACAAAACACCTGGAAAAGAAAAAAAATCTCATTTATGCATGCAACTAAAATGATATGCTGTGAAGATATAAAAGAAAAAAGTAAAATAAGGAGATTCTAGGGCACAGTGAACGTTGTCCTAGCTAGACTTATTACTTTGTTTCTGGTTGTGCTACATATTGTCCTTGCATAAAATTACCAACTTATGCAATTCTTTGGGGTGAGGGCGCCTGTCTTATCTGACAGCACAAAGAAATATTTGCTCAATGAGCTTTGCTTAGTCTCCATGATCCTTCATTTTGGGGCCATTGGAAATCTGTAGGGCCTCGAACTACTTCAATTAAACATATGGTTGTTAGTGAGATTGTGGTATTTTTGCATTCATCTTTATTTTTTTAATTGAAATTGGGTGTACAGAGTTTTGTTTTTTTTTTTATACCCAAATTACAATAATTTACTCAACTATAGTAAATTAGTCCTGGAACTAACATATCTCATCAAAATGGATTAACTCTCTCAATGTGATTGAAAATGTTAGAATACTAGATTTGATTAAGATGAAAACATGAATATTTTCAGAGGTAGTAATGACCATGACTTTATTTCAAAACGTTTAGGAGAATGTCATACAAATAGACTTCTTATACCCATACATATATAGCTAGAACCCTAACAGCACCCCAGACTGCAGACTGCATAGATACAGTGACTAATTTCCTTGTATAACTTCAAATTGCATTTCCCATGAGTCGATAGATGCTTATATCTCATGCGGAACACAGGGTGCCAGTAAGAACAGACTGCATGCAAATTGTTTCTTACAGTTGTCACCAAAACATGTGTTAATATTGGGGAAGCTTTAAAAATCTCTACATGCACTATCAGATATCAGATGGGTAAGGACCACACAACTCAAAGTGTAGAAAGATAGTTAACAAAAAATTACTACAAATTCTCAGTTATTTAAAATAAACACAAGCATATTTATTGGCATCATTTGTATATATAATTAAATCTCCATATATATTAAAAACTTAGTCTGGCTTTTGGTTCAAGATATGGGCTGGTACAACCATATATATTCCTTCCCTCTAGGGTAACAATAAAATTTTAAAAAAGAAAAAAGAAAAGGGAGGTGGAAAGGTGTGGAGGGGGCATAATATCTTTAGAGCCAACATTAGGTAAAACAATTGGAGAAAATCCTGAAAAATAAGTTGAATGGGTCTGATTTATGGAGAAATTAAAAGAAGGAAAGCGCAGCCCAAGAGATGTGATTCTTACCCTGCAGGTTGCCAGCAATTTCTGAACTTAAAGTCAATATGAATTCCTGAAGCAGACATTGAAGTGGTCATCAAGAAAATTATTTAGCTCTGGCTGATTGATTGGTTTGTTAGAACGTCATCTCAAAGTGCAGAGGTTGCCAGTTCAATCCCCAGTCAGGGCACATATAGAAACAGATAGTGAGAAAAACAGAACTGAATTTGAAGTAAATTTATTTCAGATAGACACAGACAAGTGGGAAAAATAAATGCAGATTCTATACAGGAGAGAAATATGATATACATATTTCACAACTCTGAGAATAAGTTCCTCCAGGGAACTTTAAGGGAAGCCAGTCAGGTAAGACAATCACTGACTTAATACTAAGTCTTCCCACCCGTACAGAGAAAATGGACCCTACCAGTAAAGCCCTTCAATTATAATTATAAATCAACAGCCAAAGATGTCATGATAAAAAAAAAATAGCTCCCTGGCCGGTTGGCTCAGTGGTAGAGCGTTGGCCTGGCGTGCAGAAGTCCCGGGTTCGATTCCCAGCCAGGGCACACAGGAGAAGTGCCCATCTGCTTCTCCACCCCTCCCCCTCTCCTTCCTCTCTGTCTCTCTCTTCCCCTCCCGCAGCAGCAGCCGAGGCTCCATTGGAGCAAAGATGACCTGGGGCCCGGGCGCTGGGGATGGCTCCTTGGCCTCTGCCCCAGGCACTAGAGTGGCTCTGGTCGCAACAGAGCGACGCCCGGAGGGGCAGAGCATTGCCCCCCCCCCCCCGGTGGACAGAGCGTCGCCCCCTGGTGGGCATGCTGGGTGGTTCCCGGTCGGGCACATGCAGGAGTCTGTCTGACTGTCTCTCCCCGTTTCCAGCTTCAGAAAAAAAAAAATAGCACAATTTTTAAAAGACAAAATAAGCCCACAAAAACAAAACCAAAGGTCATTCAGAAAATATAAGATAATTTCTTTTTTTGTGACAGAGATAGAGACAGAGAGAGAGAGACAGATAGGGACAGACAGACAGGAAGGGAGAGAGATGAGAAGCATCAATTCTTCATTGCGGCACCTTAGTTGTTCATTGATTGCTTTCTCATATATGCCTTGACTGGGGGCTATAGCAGACCAAGTGACCCCTTGCTCAAGTCAGCAACCTTGGGCTCAAGCTGGTTAGCCTTACTCAAACCAGATGAGCCTATGCTCAAGCTGGCGTCCTTGGCATTTTGAACCTGGGTCCTCCACCTCCCAGTCCGACGCTGTATCCACTGTGCCACCGCCTGGTCAGGCATAAGATAATTTTTTAAAAATGGAATTTTAATTACCATTCTGAGACAATCAGAGGAATATTGAGCAGACACACATGCACAGGTTGCTATGGAAAAGATCAGTTAAGTAATAAGAAAAATGATCCCAGAAATTAAAATTATGAATTTAAAAATAAAAGGCTGAACAGATGGACTAGAACATAAGGTGGCTAGGGTTAAAAAGCAGAGTAGAGATCTGAACGGTAAAAAATAAAAGGCAGAGCCAAAAATAAAGGGAAAAAATGTTAACAAGGAAAATATGACGGAGCTCTGGCCAGTTGGCTCAGTGGTAGAGCATTGACCCTGCATGTTGATGTCCCGAGTTTGATTCCTGGTCAGGGAACACGGGAGAAGCACCCATCTGTTTCTCTATTCCTCCCCCTCTCGCTTCTCTCTCTCATTTCCCCTCCCACAGCCTTGGCTCGATTGGAGCAAGTTGGCCCCAGGCAATGAGGATGGCTCCATGGCCTCCACCCCAGGCACTAAGAAGAGCTTGGTTGCTGAGCAATAGAGCAATGCTCCAGATGCGTAGAGTATCGCCACCTAGTGGGCTTGCTGGGTGGATCCCAGTCAGGGTGCATGCAAGAGTCTCTCTCTGCCTCCCCTCCTTTCACTGAATAAAAAATAAAAAATAAAATGTGAGGAAAGGTTGAACATGTTGAGCATGGATGCAAAATCCCAACATGTATCTAATAAACATCTGAGAAGAAGAAACACAGAAAAATAAGAGGAAGAAATGATCTAAAAAAATAATGGAAGAAAAATTTCACAAATTAAGAAAGACAGTTTTTACAATTTAAAGGGCCACACACCTCAGAAATATTTCATTAATTGAGAGAAAATTCTAAGAGCTTTTAGAGAGAAAGAGAAACGGAAATCTGACCTCATGTATCACCTTGGATTCTAGAAGGCAATGAGCAAAGACTTTCTAAGGGAAAAGTATTTTAAACTTATAATTGTGTAGCCAGCCAAGTTATTAATCATTGTGAGACTAAAAATCAATGTGGCTCAGAAAATCTGATGCCGACATTTCTTATGTATGAATTATTCTAGATGTAGTCCAACAAAATTAAAAAAGCATATCTGATGAGATGAGTAAAAGCAGAAATTACATATGACTTAGAAAAAAAGAAGAAGTGTAAAAACAAAATGTAAAAGAATATATCAGATCCTGGTGTCTAATTGCCCTTTAAGATACAAAGTTTCAACAATTCTATTTATTTCTCTTTTTTTTTTTTTTTTGTATTTTTCTGAAGTTGGAAATGGGGAGGCAGTCAGACAGACTCCCACATGCGCCCAACCGGGATCCACCCGGCATGCCCACCAGGGGGCAATGCTCTGCCCATGTGGGGCGTTGCTCTGTTGCAACCAGGGCCATTCTAGCACCTGAGGCAGAGGCCGTGGAGCCATCCTCAGCACCCGGGCCAACTTTGCTCCAATGGAGCCTTGGCTGCGGGAGGGGAAGAGAGAGACAGAGAGGAAGGAGAGGGGGAGGGGTGGAGAAGCAGAAGGGTGCTTCTCCTGTGTGCCCTGGCCGGGAATCAAACCTGGGACTCCTGCACGCCAGGCCAATGCTCTACCACTGAGCCAACCGGCCAGGGCCACTATTTATTTCTTTACTGTGAGTGGAGTCATGTTATTTGGGTTGATCTGAAGGAAATAGCATTTATTAGCCATAATATAGCAACTGCTCTTGTATGGGTCTTACATTGTTAAAAGGAAACAAAACACAGAAATGTTAATTTATCTACTGAAGTGAATCTAAATATTATAAACTCTGTTAAATTACTAGTGATACAACTTTAAAAAGTTAGGAAATGCCTAAGGAGAATCAATAGAGAGAGGGTTGACAAACACACTAAAGCATTCACCTTTTACTGTGAGTGAGTCAACAGATACAATCTACAATTGCTAACTAGAGAGATATGTATGTTACTTAAAGAACAGCAAAAACAAAACATAAAACTTGTTCAACTTGTTAATTCTATAAAACAGCATCAGGATATGGAGGATGGGTGATAAGATGGTTTTAATATTATTTAATAAATAGATGTGTAACCTATAAATAGAAATTTTTGCATGCATAAAGTTTTAAATGAAAGGTTTCTAAAAACACTTTTCTCAGACAACATGAATATCCATTTTCATATTACGGGCCTCTGGTGTGTAATATGTCTTTGGAGAAGAATACTTTTGAAATGGGTGAGTGATTTTGAACTGGTTAAATGACTCACGATCTTTGATCATTACAAATGGTTTATGAATTTCTTCCATTTTATGGTCAATGTCATTTCTAAAAAAAATATTTTTAAGGGCCACAATTTAAGTATCAGCTTACAGCTGATGATAACAGTTCATCAAAAATATATATTAAATGTTTGCTATATAATGTTTGCTATAACAACCTTTGCTTGTTGTTTAGGCAAAAGTAATTATGAGGAAGATATTTGCGTCAAGTTGTTTGGGATCAAGCAGGGGGTCAAACCAAGCACACAGATGACTGGTAGAAGGCAGAGTAAGAATATGAAAGCAGAGTTCCTAATATGAGGTCTTGGGGTCAGCGATGGCAAAAAGTGGAAGGTAGAAACATTTTTGTGGGATCAAAAAAGTCTCCATGGCCTGACCAGGCAGTGGTTGACCAGTCAGTAGATAGAGCATTGGTCTGTGACACAGAGGACCCAGGTTCAAAACCCCAAGGTCACCAGTATGAGCGTTGACTCATCCAGCTTGAGTGCAGGCTTATCTGGCTTGAGTGTGGGGTCACTGGCTTGAGTGTGGGATCATAGACATGGCACCACAATAAAGAATTAATGTTTCTCATCTCTCTCCCTGACTGTGTGTCCATCTCTCTGCTTCTCTCTTGCTAAAAAAAAAAAGAAGGAAGGAAGGGGAGAGAAAGAAAGAAAGAAAGAAAGAAAGAAAGAAAGAAAGAAAGAAAGAAAGAAAGAAAGAAAGAAAGAAAGAAGAGAGAGAAAGACAGAAAGAAAAAAAAAACAAGAAAAGAAAAAAGATAACAAAAGAAAGCATCTATGAAGTAGAAGTAGGTGGAATTAGACAGGCTTTGCATGATGAAGAGACAGAAGACAGCAGGCTTCACCAGTGCATTGTGTATAAAACCTGCCTGAAGAACTGTTTAGAGTTTAGCAGAGTCACAACGATAGCTGGCTGACCATACGTTGCAATATCCCCTGTCCTTAATAACACTTGTTTTACGTGGGAAACTATTTCCCAGTGTGGGCAATAAATTATAGGGTTACCACAAAATAAGGCACCTTTGATGATCAGCAGCCATTTTGTGGTATTATGCTAGGGACAGGAGCATACTTGAATCTTTCTGAGCATGGCTATATTCTGAATATACAAACATTTTGTGAGATTTCTTTGCCAATAGTGAGTCAGATGAATTGTAGTGTGCAGGGACAAGAAAATTCAGTAACAAGATGATTGAAGCAATCCAGGTAGGAAATATTGGGGGCTTACATCTGGCAATGGAAGTGGAGAGAAGAAATGTATGATTTCCACTGACCTGGGGACAAGAGAAGACAGAACGGGAGGTGAGGCGCTTGTGCCTGTGGTCTACGGCTGTGTGCGTGATCCTGAACCTTCTCTGTGGCTGCTATGACTTCAAGAAAAGAGCCTGGAGCTTTCTCTCTGAGCAGGGTTACAGAAAAAAAAAAAGAGAGAGAGAAAGAGAGAGAGAGAGATAAAAATTAGTTAGTGTTAACTGCATCTTGCCAATCATGGAGAAGGATTTTTAAGGCCCAAAATAGTGAAGTTGAGCAAAAATCAGATTGTGTAGATAAAAGCAAAGTTTAGGATACAAGGACAAGAGATCCTGGTAGATGAGAATTTTCAGTAAACCTATTGGCCAAATAACATTGAAATAAAGTTTGATGGTTGAAATACCAAGGCAAACTTTTTAGAAATAAAGTCAAATCATTTTCAAGTGATTTTTAGCCCACTTTAAATATATAACCACCATTATCATCATGTAACTTTAGATGTTAAAATGGACTTTATATTCTAGTAAATAGGGCAAATTTTAAGGGAATCTTCATTTTCTCCGCTTGTCATGGTCATAACCAAATTAATTTAATATCTTTTTCATCACTCTGTATCTCATTTCGGTGTAACTTTGGGCCCTCACATGTTACATATTAATCATTTTTCAATGATATTATTCTGGTTGCTCTTTAACATTTCTAAAAAGTTATGTATTGAGTTCATATTCATAAGGTAATCTACTGAGTTCTGCATTTGACAGATTGAACAAATCAGAACCCACAACACTAATTGTAGGTTGTTTTGTTTGTTTATTTGTTAGTTTAAGAATAAGGTAAGTTTGTTCTCATTTAAAACATATTGTAGTTCAAAAGTTACAATCAGTTGAATGTTTACATCAGTGTTTTATACTCACTGTTTGTTCAATCACATGTATCCCTGGAAAAATACCAAGGAACCTCATGTTTTCTGCTGTCTGTTGGCCCACATCCTAGAGAATCCAGCTCCTTATATATCCTTTGTGAGCATATACAAATATGTACATTTCACACACACATACACACACGTACATACAGCTGCTGTTGATGCCATATTCTCAGGCGAGATTAAAGTGTCGTGTTTCTCTTGCCAGCTGTTTTCTCTGAAATGTTCATCCACAAGAATTGCATTCAACTGGGATTAGTATTTGGTAGATAGTGAGCCTGTTAAAAAGCCAGGAAGTGTTTACACCAGCAGGCATGTCCCATCAAAGCACAACTTACTGAACATTGGGCTGTTTTGCCTGCTTGTTATTAAGAACTGGCAATGATGAACATGCCATAAATAATTACACTTGCAATGGAGGTGGCATAAGAAGAGGGAGTCGGTACCATAGCATTATAAAGTTCCTATCTCTAAAGAAGCCCCTAAACTTCCTTATGCTGATCTCACTTATTATTTATAGTGTGTTTTATATAGAGAACAGGCATACATTGTGATTGCTAATGATAACTCCCCATCTTATATTTTCCCCTCCCCTATATGTTGGGAAACCATATTGCCTTGAATCTCTTTGTGTTTCTTTGTCACCTTGATCGCATCTTCCCCTGGCTTTGACCTTTCTCCCAGGACCATTCCCTGGAACCCTCATCACTCTCATGGCTTCTGCTATACAGACTACACTGCTTTTCCAACTGCTCTCTTAATCTCTGCTCTTTCATATGTGCAAAAGTGTGAGATTAAACAGTCAAAAACCAAAACATGAAAGGAATCTAAAACCCAAATTATAAAATTAAGATATCTAAAACCATAATTTATCATATTTGAAATAGACACTATTTATTGAATGTCACTTATGTGCCCCAAACCAGGCTAAGCTGTGTATGTAGAAACAATCTTATTTTATCTCTAAGAGATGAATTTTACAGATGCAGGGAAGGTGAGTCAACAATTTTTACATTCAGTTTATACATAGTGCTGAATCTACTTGTTTAACTTCAGGTCTCATGCTTTTAGCTGCTACTGTTTATTTCTCTATTATGTGTAATCTTTTTTAAAAAGTCTTCCTTTCTATCAATGTTATTTCTATTTCTCAAATATTCAAACTTGAAAGATAATACAGACTTCCTCTTTCTTTACACCTCTACTTATATTTTGTCAACAAATTATATTATTCATTTGGAACTTCTCCTACATCCCGCTTCCAAGGTTAAATCCCTTTCCACTTCCACGGTCAAATCCCTAGTCCAAGTCTGGGCTTCTGTGGTGACCTCCTGAACTTGCTCCTTGAGAGTGACTTCCAGATTTCTCCCAGAAAGTTACTCGACACTTTCTGCTCTTGTCGCTTTTTATGTATTTACTTGATCAACTGATATTTAACACTTTCTCTCTGCCTGGTGTTGACAACATTGATTGAACAATGTGTGGCCTGCCTTCATGGAGCTTGGATTCTAACAGAAGACACTGATTTTTAAACTGATCATTTCATAGTAATTACTTAATAAAAATTGTTATAGGTATTATAAAAGATGGCATGAAGGGCTCTTAAACTAATTTCTTATTGACCATTAGCTCAAATCTAAATTTTCCAAATTTTGTCTTCTAAAGCCTTACATTTTAATGAACCCAGTTTTCTTGACAAATCAACCAAACCATGAAGTCTTTTCTAACTTATAAGACATTACAGATTTTGAACATATGTGTCCTCTATCTGAACATCTGTCATTTTACATTTCTGGATTTGTGGTCTGTGTTGTTTGTGGGGCATATGTTAATCTGTACATCTGTGGTTGTATCTGTGGTAGTTTCTCCCTTCAGGAAATCTTCAGGAAGAGATAATAACCGTAAGTCTTTTGTGTTCTTCCTGGCTCTCACTTCTTGCTGTCCCACATGCCTGTTAAAGTAGATTGCAGATAGTTTTCAGCTATGAGGTTTTTGTTGAACTAGACAGACAGGGAAGTGGTAAACATTTTCAAGCCAATTCTGAGTCAGAGTGTGCCCGAAAGTGATTTAAAGACAAAAGTAAAGAAAATGTTTAGACTGAATATTTCTTGTCTCATTAACATCTCAGTGGTCTTGAAAAGTAAGTTATTGCCCCTATATCTGTTTCCTTCCCTATAAAACAAGGCTCTACTGGGTAGTCTCTTCCAGCCTCTGTTGGAATGTAATTGTCCCCAGGGTGTCTGATTTCCTCATAATTTCTCTAAGGCCTTATCTAATTTGGAGATGCTCTAATTGTAGAAAAAAATTGCCAGTTAAGAAATGGTCAACCACTCAGAGGCATGACCTAATTTTTAAGTAAATGCACATGAAGATTATTATGCATGCATAGTGAAGGACGCAAATGAATGCACAAAGTATTTTAGAAGATAAATATGCTGGAGGCAGTCATTAGTTTCATAAACCTTAATCAAGTGCGTTTACTTCCACATCGCACGGCACGGACGTATGATCCAGTCTGAATTACTTTTCCAAAAAGCCCTGTGGGGCATGTACTCACACCATATGTTTCTTTCAGTTTTACTGAGATATCTTAGGCAGGGAAATGAGAAAGACAATACATTCATTTCTAAATTTTGTTGCTCTCTGATTGACAAAACAAACAAAGGTGAGCTATAAAATATAGCTGAGAGCAGACATCTAGTTCATCAGATTTTGCTCATTAGCATCACCTAGTATAATTTGGGCACATTCTACCCAGCATTACGCCTAGTTTATCATTCAAATCCTTTATCCTTGCTAGAAAGATGAACACTAGCTGGAGGACCCTGCTGTGACTCCAGAGAAGTTAATGTGGAAAGTAATCTCTTCTTAGAGATTGATTTTGATTTCAGCTCACATTAGTGAGTTTCTTATCCCCTTCTACCACATTTCCCTTGTACTTCCACTTAATGCAGCACCATAAATCGTTCTGCCACAATGCCTTAGGAAGACAGAGGGGAATTATAGCTACCAAGCAACTCTCTCATGACAAATTACAGTGTTGGTAGCAAGAACCAGTTAAGTTCCCTCGTACACCTTTGAATTTTTCTCTCATTTGATCCCCCCTGCCTTATTTCACTCATCCTGTAAACTCTGGGAGAAAGCTGGTGTTTTAAAGTTCTTGTGTAATGGGGAATAAACAAACTGTTATTTTCTTGAAAAAAAACTCATGATCTTTTGACTTAATTCAAGTATGGAAACCATGTAGGTGACAAGAGTTTTCCACCTGTTGGTTGCAAACCTTATAGGGCAAACAGAGAAATACATATTTATTTTTCAAAATAAAGCCCATATTCCAAACACAAAACATTTTAGGGTCAATTCTAGCTTACCACAATACACAAAAGTTAGAAAGTGAGCATTTTAAATAACAGCCTAAGTGATTAAATTGCTTTCAGTCTGATTGCATAGAGGTGGCATTGTTGCCAAGCAGTGGTTAACAGTGGGTGGTTACAAATATGGATATGGAGCCTGGTGGCCGGGATACAAACCCTGGTTTGGCCATGTACTGTGTGCTATGTGCTGCATATGATACTACTCAAAGCCTCAGTTCTTGTCTGTAAAATGGTGATAACAACAGTAGTTAGCAGACAAGATTGGTTAGAGTATAGCGTAAGGCTTGCTGTTCCACTGTTAGTGATAAGGAGGAGCCTTCATCTCCCATGGCTAACTCACCTCAATCATGTTGACACTCTCCATCTTCTTCCTTCCCTACTGTGTGTGCAGATGCATTTGAGTAATTAAGACCTTTTAAGTTTATATTTGCATTATGTAAATCTGCCCTAACTATCGCATGCTATTGTTTTAGTAGAGACCTTGCCCCCAAAAGGCATTAAATGTTTCACATTTGCATCCGGTTAAATAGACAGAGCCTACTTATTTAAGATAAATTATTATATGATTTTGTGTTTTAAAGTAAAATGATTTCTACAACTATTTTTATGACTTTAATATGACTCTAATTAGAAGAGGTGGTGTTATAACACAATTTCCTTATAAGTTTTCTTCTATTCCTCACACTCTTAATAGTATATTCTCTCAGGAAATAATCTTTAACCTCATGTTTTTTAAAAGATTGCTTTGTTTGTAGTACAGGATTAAAAAGCATGAACAATATATTTTCTGGGAGAATACAGCCTCAATTTAATGCCAATCAAATATATTTCTACTGAGTGAAATTAACTTTGATATAATTTCTGTAACATATCTTAAACTAAGGTACATATAGGTCACACTGTTTTTCAGTTTGAACCTCTCATATTATAAATTCCTAAAGCATCACTCTTTTTTTTATTGCTTTGTATATTCTCTTTCCCAGAATCTTACAATAACTTAAAGCTACTCTATATGAAATGACGTTATACCCAAAGGTTCTCTTTCTCGCCACTCCTCTACCATTTCATACTCTTTATCAGGAAGGCATAGATGCTGGGTTAGTTTGGTCCCCTGGGCCAAACAGCATGCTTCCTCCTGCATCCTGTTCACCAAATATCTATTTTCAGGCATTTGAAAATCTGAACAAACTTCAGCTTCTATTTGAAACCATTCCAACACCATCAAATGCATTCATATTTGGGTTGTAATTTTCCATAAGAGGTCTGACCAGACGACCCCACAGACTCTCTCTGAGTTTCCCAGGGCGACAGTGTTCAGAGTACCCTCTATTAGTGCACAGTTTTGTGAAGAGCAACTTGCAGAGGGACTCAATTGCACATTTTCTCAATAACTTAAATCCCCTTTTTCATAGCAATTGCACAATTTCTGTATTGTACCTTTATTTTGGAGTAGCTGGTTATTTCAAATCATCTCTTCCATTATCCAAATGAAGGACTACGTATATCAATCAAAAAGAGCTACAGAACTATTTCAAAATAGAACTTTATCAGAACATGCTGAAATTTCAGTGCCCTTTGACAGTTTATTCTTGTATTGTTCTTTTTTTTTTTTTTTTTTTTTTGGATTTTTCTGAAGCTGGAAACGGGGAGGCAGTCAGACAGACTCCCGCATATGCCCGACCGAGATCCACCTGGCACGCCCACCAGGGGGTGACGCTCTGCCCACTAGGGGGCGATGCTCTGCCCCTCTGGGCGTCGCTCTGTTGCAACCAGAGCCACTCTAGCGCCTGGGGCAGAGGCCAAGGAGCCATCCCCAGCGCCCTGGCCATCTTTGCTCCAATGGAGCCTCGTTGCGGGAGGGGAAGAGAGACAGAGAGGAAGGAGAGAGGGAGGGGTGGAGAAGCAGATGGGCGCTTCTCCTGTGTGCCCTGGCCGGGAATCGAACCCGGGACTTCTGCATGCCAGGCCGACGCTCTACCACTGAGCAAACCGGCCAGGGCCTTGTATTGTTCTTTCTTAAAGATTGTATTGTTTTCCATACAAATTAAATTTACATTCGCCCCCCCCCCCATATGTTCTTACAACTATGTCACTGCATCTGGTGTAGTGGAGTCAGAAACACAGGAGTATGAGAAGCGTTAAGAGAATGAGGTGTTCACTATTATGCAAATATTGTAAGATCTAAAAAAAAGAGGAGTCAGAGCATCAGATAAGATCCATAGTCATGACATCCTCATCAGTGCCCTGGTAGATAACGGAGATTGCATCTTATATCTCAGCTAAGTATTATATATATTAAGTCATTATTTTTCAAACTTTTACAGAAATTGACAGTAGGGTAGGATTGCTACATTTATCAAATAAAAATACAAATATTCCATTAAATTAAATTTCAGGTAAACAATAAATGATTATTCTGTATAAATATGTCCTATACAATATTTATGACATCCCCAAATATGGTAGTATATGTTGTTTATCTCAAATTAAATTTTAAATTGGTATTTTGAACTTTGTCAGGCAGCTGTATACTAGTTTGATATGAATTCATAAGACAAATGTCAATAACAAAGAAAAAGTTAAAATCTTCAAATCATTTGCTACAAGAATTTAATAAAATTTTATGTTTAAGATACAAAAACATGAATTAGCAATGCAAATATAAATTTAAATTACAAGAAAAGATATATCAAAATATACTGGTGTTCCTTGAATAAACAGTATAAAATTTGACTGTTAAGTGAAAAAAGCCCTCCCAAAGATGCAAACCTTCTAATCACCGAAAGCTGTTACTATGATAAGTTATGTGGCAAAGGTGAATTAAGGAAACAGTTGCTAATCAACTGGCCTTAAAATAGGTAGATTATTCTGGATCATCTGAGTCAGTCCACTGTAATCATCAGGGTCCTTTAAAATGGAAGAGGGAAACAGTGTCACAGTAATGCGACCTGAGAAGGATTAAACTGGCTGCTGCTAGGTGGGAAGGGGCCCTGAACTGAGGAATGCAGGAAGTCTCTAACACCTGGAAAAGGCAACAAAACAAAACAACAACAACAAAAACAAGAGACGTTCCTCAAGGGCTTCCCAAAGGAAACATCCCTCCTGACACTTTGATTTTTAGGCCAGTGAGACCTTTTTCCAACTTTGACCTTCAGAACTACAACATAAACTTGTGTTGTTTTAAGCCACTGAGTTTGTCATTGTTTACTACAACAGCAATAAGAAACTAATACAGTAGGGAAATCTTGTGTACGTTATTGTTTTGGGGGACTCCTGCTATAATATTCCGCCATTTTCAGACATAGCATACCATTCCTTAAAACCAATTATCTTATAATAATAACAATAATTGTGTAAATATGTTTAATAAAAGCCTTTAAAATGTATGAATGCACAATTTGAAGCAGTACGTTTGGATGATATGCTATATGTGAAACTTCTTAATTTATACTTAATCACAAGTTTATAGTGAATGATGTTACTTTCTGTTTTCTATTTTATGCATATTTAAATATTTATTTAATACACATAAGTTTGGTTATATTCTTTCCTGAGTAGTAAGGAAATACTGAAGTTAAAAAACATGTTTATTCAACACATTTATATAACAAAAAATTGTAATGAAATGCAAATAGTCTTCTATAGTCTCTAGGTTTATTAACATAATAATATTTTTGAAAGTATATATTTTAATTATAAGTATAAAATACCCACTTGTAGAAAAATTGGAAAATAGAGAAAACAAACAAAAGTACTTTTAATCCTACTCATTTAAAGCACATGCTGTATTTTTTTTTAGGAGAATTTTTTTTTTTTTTCAAAACTGGGTTTCAACCACTTTTTAAAAAATTATGTAATATATTATTTAGTAGATGAAAGTCAGATATACCAGATGTACTTAAATATTTTCCTAATATTAAGCATTGTTTTCTTTGAGATTTCATTATTATAAATACATTGGAAATAATGTCTTTATCCAGATATCATTTTGCATAATTGTTATTGTTATTTCAGGATAACTTCTCAGTAATTCTATGTAATTATGAAATCAAAAGATGGAAATTTTTTCTAGATCATAATATTCTCAAATTAATACTAATGCAAAGTAGCATCAACACCATAGAAATTTCCAGATTTAGTACATTTTAATTAGCCTTTGGATATATAATCTAATTCCAATCTGCTTTTTTAATTGATGACAGTTTTACAAAAGCCGTAATCCTCAATGTTTCCCCCTTTTACTATAGTAAAACTTGGTTTCATGAAACCTGATAAATTGTAAAGCTGAGATTTAAACCCAGATTTGGCTTTAAGGCCTGAATTTTCCAAAGTCTAAATGTTACTGTATAAGCACTCACTGCACTTTTATTGAACTGGGCTACTATAAATCCACATAGAAACTGAAATGCATTTATATGGGATAAAATCTGATTGCATATTGGTATTCCAATTGCAAGTCACAGGAGAAGCAAAAACACAACTCCAGCATCCGCTGCACTTGCCGGGGTTAAGTCACTAGATATCGGACTCTTTAGGGGCTGGGTACTATTTTCTTTATCTCTGTTTTTTCTTGTATCCAGGACGGTACTTGACACATAACAGGTACACAGGAAATATCAATTGAAGGAATGAACCAATGCAGGGGTGCGTGAGCAATGCCAACTCTGCTCCTTCCACACTGCTTCTTTATAGAACCCGATGGCTGAAACTGTGTTCTCAAGCCACCCAAAGACAATGTGAAAGAAACTGTATATGAGCAGTTTTAATTTATAAAGAGAGTTATTGTGTGTTTTATAATATACACTTTAAATTTGTTGATTGATTTTAGAGAAAGAGAGAAACATGGATGTATTGTGATGGATTCACTGGTTGATTCTTGTATATGTGCCCTGACTAGGGGTCAAGCCAACAACCTTGACATATCAGAATGATTCTCTACCTGGTCAGGACAATATACACTTTTGACTGTGAAGGTTTCAGTATAAGTATTTAAGATTAAATATTTAGGTTGACTGAGAATTAATATGGACCAAAAGATCTCTAAATCTCCCTCCTCTCAGTTTCTGCTTTCTCAGGGTTTCTACTCTTTGTCTTTATAGGACAACCTAAAAAGCAGGTTTAACCTGAGTTCTGATTCATTCACCTAAGGATAAAAGTAAAGAGAGGAGTGAGAGATGATAATGGAGGAAAGAGCAGGCTATGACATGATAATCAGTCAGGAGAGGAAGTTGCAGCAAAGGCTGAGAGGGCATTATGTGGACGGTGTGAGTGCAGGCTGGGACAAGCCATGTGCACAAGATGCTCCTAGCTGCATGGTTCAGATTTGTTAGGGCCCCACTGCACTTCTTAAAGAAATCCTAATCCAAGAAACACTAAAACTGAAATGAAGCAGGAGGAGCCACGATGGACGTTAAAGCTACTGAGTTTGGGTGTTCTGAGCGGGATCAGCCTTTGATGAAACCCCTATGCAGCTTTTCCTGTCTTTACCACTACATGGACTGGGGCTGGAGTTCATCATCTAGAAGATCACCAAAACATCAGGATGGGGACTGCACTCATTCTTTCTAAACAAGATGATCTTATTTTCTTTTCTTCTTTTCCAAGTGAGAGGAGGGGAGATAGAAAGACAGAATCCTACATGCACACTGACAGGGATCTACCTGGCAAGCCTTGTCTGGGGCTGATGCTCTGCCCATCTGGGGCCACACTCACAACCAAGCTATTTTTAGCGCCTGAGACGGAGGCTCCACAGAGACATCCTCAGTGCCCAGGCCAGTGCACTCAAACCAATCAAGTCATGGCTGCAACAGGGGAAGAGAGAGAGAGAGCAAGAGAGAAGTAGGAGGAGAGGAGAAGCAGTTGGTTGCTTCTTCTGTGTGCCCTGATGAGGAATCAAGCCCAGGACATTCACATGCTAGGCACACTCTACCATTGAGCCAACCAGCTAGGGCCAGGATGATCTTACTGTGGTAAACACAGAGTGTTAATTCTAGAAATAGTTCCCCAACTCTCCTTTTTAACTTAGAGATTTATTTATTTTTTATTGACAGGCTTAGATTTGAGTATACCGAATTAGCCCAATTTTTGAAAGCCTACAGAGAGGGAGGAAGAACATAATTTCATTGTCAGAAACACAGGAGAATCCAGAAAATTGGTGATTACAGGAAGACTCTAGGCTTTTCATAATTGACATTTTGAAACAAAATGTCATTAGCTCTGTCATTTGTAGCTTTTGGTATTGTGGTCCATAAAATAATGGGTCCACTCTCATACCTTGAGGTCACAGAAAATGAGGGGTAGTTTGTTTTTTTTTAACAAATATCTGATTTTTTTCTTACCTAATTGATGGCAGCAACAGTAGCACCTACCTCCTGGGATGATTCCTTCAAGGCATGATATGCATCTTAGAATGGAGGAGACTCCAGATTTGTTCTTCTCGGCACTCTTTATAAATATTCCAAGTTAACTCTTCATTCATGGTTTGGATGATCATGATACATTTTTATTTAAATTACTTTTGTTTTGCTCCTTTGGAGTGCCAAGTCATCATGAAAATGGCCAAGGATTCCTATACCCATATTGCAGGTATAGGTTACGGCGACTGCAGCAGCTGTGATCACAAGCTGTGGGCACCAGACAGAGCCACGACCTGGTGATCCAGGGTACACACTGGGCACTATGAATACAAGCAATAATGGGGAGGTCACAAGAGGTTGGGCTGTCATGTGTTGAGGCAAGGTGTTGAGAGATTGGCCATGACCCAGATTGGCAGATGGCACATTGTCAGTCATTTCCTCATACATGGCTGCCAGTAGGTCTCATTTGAATTTAGCTGTTAGGTGAATAATATAGAGGTCTGTACTGACCCTTTAGGTTCACCTGCCAACATAGCCACCGGCCACAGATGAGAACGGAGTTGATTAACAACTATCACATTCCAAGATGTGAGCTGCATATTGATCAAGCCAATTGTATTTTCTAACTTCCCCTGAGATGGGTATTGTTGCTTGGAGACCATAATAACCCTTTCTCTTCCTCTTTGCTTTCATAGAAGAGAAGCAAATGAATCTCAATTGTATGTTTCTTCCATGCTCAAGTTCTAGTTATTACTCCACGTGGGGAATGTCCCTTTCTTAACTTTCATTTCTGTGGTGTTGTCAAGACCCTTAATCTAGAGATTTATCTTCTTTTATGGTGAATCCATTTCCTTCTCATGACCTCACATTTTTGTTTTAACTCAGTCTTCTGTGGGCTCAGCTTTCTTCTAGAACCTATTCCAAATATAATTTTGACTCCGACTTCTTTTCCACTTATATTTTCCTTGGCCTTTTTGACATTCTTATGTGTTTTAAAACCACAGCCAAAGTTGAGAACTGTTCCATTGTTTTAGCATTTAGAGTTTTATCAAATTAGCTTAAGACTTATTTCTAGTATTAACCATCCACATATTCCCAATAGGTTTCTAAATTCACATTGGTACATTCTTGGCCTTTGCCCCACATTTAATATTCTATTCTTCCTAGTATTTGATTCTGTTAACACACGGTTAACACCATTGTTCATTAAGGCACATACTGTTCATCTTCTTGATAATACTTGTGGTGGTGGCCTTATGAGAATTTTCTCTCAACAGGATGAAAGGGATAACCCAGAGCTATTCTCATCACAACCTACCTTAAAGGGAAAAATGATTCTGAAAAGACTAGAGGAGTCGTGAAATTGCCTGGGTGTCTGTGGACTCATCTAGGATGTTTTCATTCTAAAATTCTCAAGGCAACATCTTGCTAAGACCACATAATTCAAATCAGTTTTCCTTTAGTCATGTTAAAGCTTATCATATCCATCGCTATTAGAATTTAACCTAAGTAGAAACCAGGAAGTGGTGAGAGATTCTATTGTAGCAGACTTGAATGGACAACACAACCCTGAAATACCAAGCTTTCTAATGAGCTTGACCTTAGTGACGTTTGAGTCTCCCACAGACCTGGACACCATGAGGTAGCTGCCACAGGCAGTACCAAACTCCCTACCCCACACCCTAAACAAGGAGGACTGGTTCTGCGTATCTTCATGGAGAGAAAATGGCAGTTTTTTTTCAAAATATCAATGTGCAAAAATATCAAGAATTTCTGCATATGACTTTTCTCACCTGTTTCCTTGATGAACATTTTTTGACCCTGACTGTGAAGCGGTTCAGGTTTGGAGGATGGGAAGCTAATGAGTCCAGGGAACGGTTAAAACCCATGCTGACTCTATGGAAATTCTAAGCGAGTTATGTCGAAAGACTGGTTTCAGATATTTCACAAATACATGTTAATGTGACAAGAGAGACTGTGAAAGTATATGTACAAATCACAGTGTCAGCAGTGGGAGATATTTTAAAGGTCACGGAACCAATTGTCTAACAAGAATTGATGTTAGCAGTGTATGTTCACAGGTTGCCTGAACATCCCCAGCAACTAAAAGCCCTTTATCGTCCAACCTAAAAGATAATGTAGTTATCACCAATAACTCCGAGTCTTTCCGTAGGTTGAGTTAAAATTTATCTCTAGTTAACTTATACTAATAGGACCATAAAACATGTCAAGGCTTTTCCTCTATCTTCCACATGGCAATCAATTTTTTACACATTTGAGAAAAGCCACTATCACTTTTTGAAACCTGTTTCTCATTTACACATGCGTATTTTCTTCAAAAATCCTTTAAGTACTATTTTTCTCATTTCAAACATTCCATAAGTCCCTTTTGAATTTTTTTATTTTTGACAAGAATAAAGCAGAGTATACCAAGAGAGGTTGGAATGGCATAGGTCAGTTCTATCATGAAACTAGACTCAATACATTTCTTAATGAATACTGAGAGCACATCACCTTTCCTTGGGAAGTGGTATTGAGCTTATTTTCAGCTAAAACCCATGTCCTTTAAACCCACGTGGCTGCTGACCCCTGGATAGTGCTCAGTGTCATTTGTTTAGCCCTTCACATCTTTAAGTGCTGCTGTGTGTCTTAGGAAAGAATTCAGAAGAGCTCCTGCTTTCTGACCAGTGAGTTGTGCAGCAATAGATAAATGTACGCTGCTGGCAGCCTTGTGATTCCATCAGGAACACCTTATCAATTTTCATCTCTGGCCAGGGGGCTTCAATACTGCTACAGCTTAATAGAATCTGAATTTACAGATGACTCCCCCTTTCCTTAGTGTCACCAACTGTGGTGCGTGTGTGTGCGTGCATTAAAGCTTTCTATCTTGGTATTGTCAAAATGAAAAGAAGGTGGATGGATAACTATTTCTAATTTTTCAAGTTTTAATTGCACTTACAAATTTCAAATTCCTATCTGTGTTATTATGATCGTTCTATTATATTCATTATGTATATCCTATGTATAAATGTGTCTGAACTCATGTAAGATGTTGTCTTCCAAATGTTTTTTCCTTAAATGTCTTGATAGCATGGTGAAGCAGCACAGCATCATGGTTTCTAGTATAAACTGTGGAGTTAGGTGATCCTGATTTCAAGCACTACCTGCACAATTTGTTAAGTATAAGATTTTTAGCCAGTGACTTAAATCAATTAAACCTCATTTAAAACAAACTGTGTATTGCAAGCAATAATCACCTACCTCAAAGGGACACTGGGACATTGAACTAGATATCTTTCAAGTACCTGGGAAATATTGTAGTAAGCATTCGGTGAATGGTAATAATACTTATTATTATTACTTGGTTATATTGTGGTTTCTACACTCCATTTATCTTCCTAATGTGCTCAATTTGTAATTGATTTCACAACTTAATGTGAGCTTTTATTCATCTCCCCCCTCTGTGTTCAATTTAAATTATTTATGATCCTATTAGCTGTTCTCTGGACAAATATATGCTTTCCCAGTTTCACAAAATGATGCACATTGTCTCCTCAGGGGTCTTTCTGTCACCAAAAGCAACATCCCAGAAATCAAAATCCCATAATATTGCTTTACCTATACAGCCAACCATCCTCTTCCAGAAGTCACATATCTATCTCAAGATTTTAACCACAAATTAGAAGAAAATTTATTAAAAATAACTTTAACCTCAAATATTCACTTTTCTTCTCTGTCTTCAGAGAACCACTGTGATTCCCAAGTTTATTCTGGAATCATTATTGATTTTTCTGCTCCCAACCCACCTCAGGGTAATTAGGAATCAGGAACAATAAGTCCCCACATCACGTTTGTCTTGTGGAAAGACAACCACATGAAGATGAACTTGGTCAGGTCTGTATGGTGACACTTCCATCGACGTCCTCCACTCATTATGATGTTGGTTCTTACAAACACAATTATTGTATGATTGTTATTTACTAATAATCCTGATTTATTCAGTGAGACGATTTTTATATAGTTCATGTTATCGAGGCCTGCAAAATTTCTTTAAACGTTCTTTTATAAATGTCATCCAGTCTTCAAGCACATGCTAGATCAAGAGTCAACTCATTTAACTTAAAACTAATTGATCTCTCAACTCTTAGTTTATAGCAGTTTTAACAAATCTCATTCACTTGTAATACCATGAGATATAATATACAAGATGTAGTTAACCATGAAATTTAAGCCAAAAGCTCAAGTTGAAAATGTAATTTTATTTCTCATTCATAATTGAAAAATACTTTGTGATGAAGGTTTATTAAACATGCTCACATTTTACCCTCCTATATCTATCCTGCCAGCGCAGATACTTTTCAGTATAAGTGAGTAAAACGATGGCCACCCAGGGGATTTTATACTGAGGAGTGAGGATGGGGAGAGGAAGAACACAGAGCCCAGATGAGATATATTGTTTGATACAGTGAGTTATTATTGAAAAAAACTGAAACCATGGAAAACTTGGCGTAGATTATGGGAAGGCAGGGTTGAAGGAGAAGAGAGTTGTTATATAGAACATTGTTTTCTGTGAAGAGGGGGCATACCCCCAGATAAAGGAAATGCTAGTAGGAACAGATGCTTTATTCAGGGGCTGGCCATTATTTTGGACTTTACTGAATAGGAACCACCCTTAGATTGGAGGTATATGGGGAAAACATACCCATATATAAATTCTATTAGGAGTCTCATGGAAAAAAACTGAAGTTTAAATATCTATTTAAGGCCCTGGCCAGTTGGCTCAGTTGTAGAGTGTTGACCCAATGTTTGGACGTCCCAGATTCGGGTTTGATTCCTGGTCAAGGCACACAGGAGAGTTGACTATCTGCCTCTTCATCCCTCCCCCTCTCTCTTCTCTCTATCTCTCTTCTCCTCCTGTAGCCATGGTTCAATTGGAGTGAGTTGGCCCTGGGCACTGAGGATGGCTCCATGGACTTTGCCTTAGGTGCTAAGAAAAGCTTGGTTGCTGAGCAACCACACAACACCCCAGATGGGCAGAGCATCTCCCCCTACTGGGCTTGCCTGGTGGATCCCAGTTGGGGCACATGCAGGAGTCTATCTCTGCCTCCCCTCTTCTCACTGAATGAATGAATGAATGAATGAATGAATAAATAAATAAATAAATAAATATCCAAGAAGATACTAAAGATATTAAATTGGGGCCACACTAGTCAATGGTCATGTTAATTAGTGGTAAGATTAATTAATAAGCCTACACAATTAAGACACCAGAGTAAATAGAGGTGACAATAGAAAGGAAGCTGAATGGTTATGGTTTTTATACAGTTATAAGTCTGCTTATTCAACAAATGGATCTTAGCCCTAGTAAGGGTTTGCCGGCATCCATCAGTCTGAAACCTGATTGGTGACAAGAGTTGCTTTTTCTGTTCATTATTCCACTTTAGAAACTTGAGGCTGAAATATTATTCTAACTATGCAATTAAAGACCTTCATTTTTCTTTCTTCATAGGAAAAAACCTCTGTAATTTGGCTCCACTCTCAGTTATCGTTATTTGTTAGCTGGTGAATTTGATATTTTGCACTATAGTTAGTAACAAAAACCTGGTTATTTGAAAATCAGTGCAGAAGAAGCTCTTTTCCAGGACACTTTTATAAAATTTCAGGTGCAAAATCATTTCTTTTATAAACACTGGTAAATTTTTTTTTTTTTGGAAAAAAAACTGAACTAGGGAAAATAAACTGATGTCATAGATTAGTTTATTTATATTATATATATATGTGATTAGAAAAATAATTGGAAAATAATTAGCAAGATTGATGGAAAACATTATGTCTTATGTCTATTGAGACATAAAAAATTAAAACAGCCATTAGCTGCAAAATCATCAGTGCACTGAATCTGTACATATATACCATCATTATAAAAGTAGGAAATATAAAAAAAAATAATGGGAAAAGGTCCACATTCCGAGGAGGGAAAAATTTTGACTTATACTACCGAAAGAACACCTGAATTAATGTGAAAATATAAAGCTTATAGTGAATGTTAAAATATTTCATTTCCAATTTAATAAGACTGCATCATGTCAAAATGCAACATGCATAGCTTGATCAGTAATTAATTATGAAACATTTGACAACTGTAAGTGTCTATATGAGTCTTTGGAAATGTAATGTCCTTCAATCACATCTACATTTCCAAAAGAGGACGTCAGAGTAATGGCGGAGTAGGAAGCGATACCGATAAATCTCCCCCAAAACTCAACAAGATCTTCAACCAGAAACAGAAAAACCTATACTTGGAGCCTCCAGATGCTTCACAATACACCCGAAGGTATGGTCGAGTGAAAAATTGGCTAAATATATAACCAAATCCTGAAGGAAATAGGGAGTAAGAAATGCTCCGCCTTCCTCACTAACCTAAACAGGGCGGCTTTCTCTGGTAACTGTGAATATAGAAACTGAGGCGGACAAAGGGGGTGAATACATCCAGGCCGCGCACAAAAGGCCGAACCAGGCTGTGGCACAGAGATCCTAGCGGAGGAAAAACTGTTCCTGTGGCAAGCCGGGCAATACAAGCTAACACTCGCGCCAAACCCAAACAAAGAAAGACAAGCGGGGCAGCCATTTTACCCGTTCTCCTGGTTGGTGCGCAGTTAGTGGGCGAGAGATCTCTTCCTAAGCCCCAGAAGTGGGTGTCCGTGTTGCCCCACAGAGAGGCAGGGTCAGAGGCCTTTCTGTGGGCCGAAAGCAGAATCTCTGGGCAGACCCAGCGCCCTGGGAAAGCCGCGCACGGGAGGGAGCGAGAACTAATTCCAACGGTGGAGATTTTCCGTGCTGGAGGCTGTTTCACTCAGAGGGAACCGCGGCCGGCCTCATATCCTGGTGTGCGCGCGCAGATAGGTAGTGAGCGATTCCTCCGAGTGCCTCGGCAGGGCGCACCCGTGTTATCGCACAGAGGGGCAGAGTCAGGGGCCTTTGTGTGGGCAAAAGCGGAATCTCGGGCCGCCCCAGCGCCTTGCAAAAGCCGCGCACGGGGACGGAGCGAGAGCGAATTCCAGCGCTGCAAATTTCCATGCGGTTGGGGGTTTCACTCAGAGCATGAGACTACTGGCCGGATATCCTGGTCTGCGCGCACAGATAGTGAATGACAGTTTCCTCCAAACACCCCGGAAGTGGGTGCCCGCCTGTGTTACTGGACAGAGTGGCAGAGCCAGAGGTCTTTGAGTGGGCGGAAAGCCCGCCTGATTATGCTAGCAGCTCTGACTGACTGAGCCTTACCCGGAGCCCTGTGCTGAGTGGAAATAGAGTGGGGAGTTGCCAGCTCTTTGAACCTCTTACTATCCAGGCAGAGGCAGCAACAACCCCATAGCTGGATTATCAGGCTACTAATTGAGGAAGGAAAGACTAGGAGAAAGGCTCCAGGAACACGGACTCTCTCACTGTCGGAGCCTATGAATGCTAATGAGCCTTGACTCCCAACGAGACTAAAGCACAATACATGACATTGCCATAGAGACTTATCAACTGCAAATCTCTACCTGAGCATGCCAAAGGGGCAGAACCTGGGGTACAGAGTCACCGACCAGGAAGAGGGAGAGAAAAGAAAAAACAAGAAGATAACCTCTCAAAATCAAGAATAATCTGCAGACTTTATAACCTATCCCATTTTATTATATTTGTTCGTTTGTTTCTCTTATCTTCATTCTTGATACTTTTTTTCCTCCTCCAATTTGGTCGATTAACTCTCTGCCGGTCTTACTCTCTCCTCTCCTTGAACTACACTACCCATAAGTGTTACATCTCCCATTATCTTTTTTCTCCTCTTCCTTTCTCTCTATGAGGGTTGCACTCCAAAACCCTTAACTCTCTCTCTCTCTCTTTCTTTTCTCCCTCTATATTAGTTTCTTCCTTTCTCCTTTACATCTCCTCTCATTCAAACCTCAATAACAAACAAATTATCTTATCTGGGACTCAAACTTATGTTTGTGGCATTTTGGGGTTTTTTTACTTCACCTTTTTAACTCACTAGCAGTGCTCCCATCCCTGGCTCTCCATTTTATCTAGTTCTTGTTCCACTAAATACAATAGTATTTTTTTAATTTGTCCCCCCATTTTTCTGTTCTCTTATTCCTCTCATCATAACTCTTAGACAACACCAACACCTAAAAGCAAATCATTTTATTCTTGACCCAAATTTTTTCCTTATTTGCTTTTTTTGGGTCCATACCGCCCCCCCTTTTTTTTTCCTTTTTTTTTCTTTTTTTTTTTTTGCCCCTTTATTACTTTTCCCCAATTCAGGACCTCCATCACAGGCATTGTTTGTTATAATTCACAGTTCACCACAAGATTTTCTCAAGAAAAAGGGGAGAGGAGAGGAAAAAAGGAGGGGGGGAATAATTTCCTTTTTTTAAAAATTATTATTTTATTTTTCTTTATTTCATTATTAATTTAAAAAAAAAAAACAACTCTTTTTGATTTTTTATTTTTTTTTAACTTTTTATTCTTTATTAAATCTCATTAATACATTTCCAAAATAGTACTCATGTAAAAAGTTTTTGTATCTTATGGCTTTTGGAAATGTCTTATGCAGACATTGTCAAACTGAACCCCATGAGTTAAACGAAATGGGAAATAAAAAGGGAAATGTTAATGAGGATAAACTAAGTAGTGTCTTAGAACAAAAGAACCTCTCAATGTCAGTACTTGTCTGAACAGAGATCTTTCATTCATTCCAAGCCTGCTGCCACTTGGTTGATTCTCTTGCGTCACTGTTCTCCACGCAGTCACTCAACAGAGAGAATGCTTCTGTCTGGTGGCTCCACTGTCTCAGTGTGTTACTTCTGCAATCACTGTGGCAGAGGAAGAATGAGCTGGGGGAATCAAGCACTGGTTTCATTTTTAAAAATTTTCAGAGAAAGTGTCTTTATTAGATGATTAATTTATTTTTTAGGTTTGAAAATATACTCAACTCTATGAGAAGACATGACCGAAATCCAATCATATTTTAAATGGTTTGGGCCAGACATGCAACATACTACTTCTGCTCACATGTCCTGGTCTGACCTCATCTCATTGTCCCCCATCTGCATGGAGCCTGGAAAGGTGTCAAGGCAAAATGCCATTTGTAGGAGATACTGTCGGTTGTCATATTGGTTAACTTTACAATAATTCCTTATGTTTAGGTACTTTTTTCCTACCATTTAATCTATACTTTATATTTCTGAAGTATGTATCAAGCTAAAAGATTTTAAATACCAGCTTGTAAATATGCAAAGATTGGAATATGATCATCATTTTTGGTTGTTGAAAACAGTCCATGAAAAAAATCATGATTCAGTAACAGTTTTCTGGCCAAATATTCCTAGCTTTCTAGTACTGTGCCCATGTCGCTAATGTTCACAAAGTATAAGTAATTTGGTCAATGTCTTTTGTGTTCTCAAGAGTTTTGCTTATTAAGGAAAGATTGACTGATTATTTATATGAGCAGTCTTATAATTAGTCAGAGCCACAACACTGTTCATCATACATTCAAGTGCTCTGACCCCCTTCCTGCCTCTGGTCCCTTTCTTTGCTCTATACCTGCTTTCTTTTTTTCATTGGGCTTCATTCCCTCAGTTGTAGCTATGCCTCCTCTTCATGGCAAGAGATGATAAAGGCTAAGGATTCAGATCACATCCTCTCAGCTTAGCAAGCCCAAAAGAAAGAGAAGTTTTTTCTCTGAGAATAATACATCAGTTCCTGGAGATCACAGAGACTGATCCACTTGAGTCTCAGTCCCTAACTTTTAACCAGCCCTACTTGTCAGAAGAATGAGGTCCTAACAAAAGATTTGGGACCCATGATCATTCCTGTGCCGAATGGCTCAGAAGGGTCTCTGCTTAATATTACCACTGGAACCTCTTGGAACATCAACAGATAGAAACTGTCCCCAGAGGAATACACAGGGCCCTTCAACCCCTGTCCTCTGCATAGATTTGATAGTTATATCTACTCTTCTAACTCTGTGTCTATATTAGACACCTCAATTCACATATTAATAAAGGATACAGTCATTTCTATAATATTAAGTGTATTAAATAAGCATTATGTTGGAGATAGGAGCAATCTATAATTATTTACCAAGAATAATTCATAAGGTAAAAAATCTGGAGACCTGAAGATGACAGTGCAGTAGGCAGATGCACAGACTCCCAGCTCACACCACTAAACTGGATTACAAATTAATTTAGGAACAATTAGCATGAAAAACCAACTATGGACTACAAGAACAGTTCTCAAAAACCAAGGAGCAAAGAAAAAGCCACACCAAGCCTGGTAGGGAGTGCCAAAGAGCAGTGGGTCTCCCCTGCTTACAGGAATAGAAGGGGGGGTTAGGCTGAGAGCCCAGAAGGGCTCTCACTCCAAGGAAAAGAGCAGAAAATATCACTCACAGCCACCTGCCTGGGGGTCTGGGAACAAGGTTTGTTGAAAGGGCTGGCTTGTCTTCCAAAAGGAAAGGGGAGAGAGAGAGAAAGACAGTGAGGGGCAGAGGAATGCATGGGATGACCTAAGAAGCTGACTCATCCAGTGCTGGAGGCAGCCATAGCTGGGGGAGGGGTTGATCCTTCCACGTAACAAAAGATTAAAGTGGTTCTGGGTCACCCATCTCGAGACATCTCTCCAGCTCTAACCTGTGCAACAAGACACAGCTGAAAACAAGAAGTGGGGAGGAGGGGCAGTAACTCAGGTCTCCATGGAGATCTGAGATACACCTCCCTCTACTGAAGTGGATAAAGCACCCTGCCCCCAGAGAGAGTAACTGGAAGTCTCAGGTTGCATCCACAGTATTCCTGGATACAGTTTCAAATAAGGCCCCTGCTGAGATCAGTAAACAAGACTACCATGTGTTAGAAAACTGAGAAGAAAACAACAACAACAAAAAAACAAGACTTCAAAGCAACTCTACTAGAAAAGCTAAATCCAAAAGTGGATTACAAATAATAGCTGATGCCAACCCAAGAAGACCTAGAAATAACACAACTGAAAACTGGAGGCAGACTATACCAAGCCTTGGTTAAACCAGCTCTACAAACAATACACCCAAACACACAGATATAATGAGAAAACAGAGAAGTGCAATCAAAATGAAGCCCCAAGAGAAACCTCCAGGAAGTGAACTAAGTGATATGGAAATAACCAAACTTCTGGATGCAGAGTTTAAAATAACGATTGTAAGGATGCTTAGGGATCTTAGGACAACAATGGATGGTCATTACAAACACCTAAATAAAGAAATAGCAAGTATAAAAAAGGACATTGAAATATTAAAAAAGAATCAGTTGGAGATCACAAATACAATATCATTAATGAAGACCACAATGGAAGGAATTAAAAACAGGATGGATGAAGCTGAGGATCGAATCAGCAAGTTGGAGGACAAGATGAATGAAGGCATGGAAGCAGAGAAGAAAAAAGAAAAAGACTCAAAAAGTCAGAGGTAACTCTTAGCTCTGTGACAACATGAAGAGAAATAACATCTGCATCATAGGGATTCCTGAAGAAGAAGAGAAAGAACAAGGGATAGAGGCTTTGTCAATCATATCATAGCTGAAAACTTCCCTAAATTAATGCAGGAAAATCTCTCACAAGTTCAAGAAGCATAGAGAACTCCATTAAAGAGAAACTCAAAGAAATCTACACCAAGACACATCATAATTAAAATACTAAAGTTAAGTGATAAAGACAAAATATTAAAAACTGCTAGAGAAAAAAAGGGTATCACCTACAAAGGAGCCCCCATAAGGATGACAACTGACTTCTCAACAGAAACACTTAAGGCCAGAAGGGAATGGCAAGAAATATTCAAAGTAATGCAGAACAAGAACCTACAACCAAGACTACTTTATCCAGCAAGGCTATCATTTAAAATTGAAGGATAAATAAAAAGTTTCCCAGACAAAAAAACAAAACACCTCAAGAAATTTATTACAACCAAACCAATGCTGCAAGAAATGTTAAGGGGCCTGTAGTAAACAGATCAAAGTGGGAAAACAATATAGCAAAAAAAGGAATACACCTTTAAAGAAGAAAATGGCAATAAACAACTACATATCAATAATAACCTTAAATGTAAATAGATTAAATGATTCAATCAAAAGACATAGGGTAGCTGCATGGATAAGAAAACAGGACCCATACATATGCTGTCTACAAGAGACAAACCTTAAAATAAAAGATGCACATAGACTGAAAGGAAAGGATAGAAAAAAATTTTTTTTGCAAATGACAATTTAAAAAAAGCTGGGGTAGCAATACTTATGTCAGACAAAATGGACTTTAAAACAAAGGTTATAGTAAGAGACAAAGAAGGCCACTACATAATGATAAAGGGAGCAATCTATCAGGAAAATATAACCATTATAAATATCTGAACACCTAATATAGGAGCACCTAAATATATAAAGCAGACTTTGATGGATATAAAGGGCATGATCAACAGCAATATTATAATAGTAGGGGATTTCAATACCCCACTAACATCACTAGATAGATTCTCAAAAAGAAAATTAAAAAAGAACAGCAGACTTAAAGGACACACTAGATCAACTCGATTTAATAGATATCTTTAGAAGCTTTCACCCTAAAGCAGCAGAATGTACATTCTTTTCAAGTGCTCATGGTACATTCTCTAGGATAGACCACATGTTAGGGCACAAAAATGTTCTCAAAAAATTTAAGAAGATTGAAATCATATCAAGCACTTTCTCTGATCACAATGGCATGAAACTAGAAATCAACCACAACAGAAAAACTCAAAAATTCTCAAACACATGGAGACTAAATAGCAGGTTGTTAAATAACGAATGGATTAAGAATGAGATCAAAGAAATAAAAAATTTTTAGAACGGAATGATAATGAGCATACATGAACTCAAAATTTATGGGACACAGCAAAAGTAGTACAGAGAGGGAAGTTCATAGCATTACAGGCATACTTTAAGAAGCTATTGTAGAAAAATCTCAAATAAACAACTAAACCTGCATCTAAAAGAACTAGAGCCTGACCTGTGGTGGCGCAGTGGATAAAGCGTTGACCTGGAAATGCTGAGGTTGCCAGTTCAAAACCCTGGGCTTGCCTGGTCAAGGCACATATGGAAGTTGATGCTTCCAGCTCCTCCCCCCTTCTCTCTCTCCTCTCTAAAATGAATAAATAAAATTAAAAAATTAAAAAAAATTAAAAAAAAGCAAGTACCTTGTTGTATTTGCTAAAAAAAATAAATTAAAAAAATAAAAGAACTAGAAAAAGAACAGCAAGTAAAGCCCAGATGTAGTAGAAGAAAGGAAATAATAAAGATCAGAGCAGAAATAAATGACATAGAGGCTACAGAAACAATACAGAGGATCAATGAAACTAGGAGCTTGTTCCTTGAAAATGTAAACAAGATTGATGAATCTTTAACTAGACTCATCAAGAAAAAAAGAGAGAGGGCTCAAATAAATAAAATTAGAAATAAGAGTGGAGAAATAACAACTGATACAACAGAAATGCAAAATATTGTAAGAAAATACTATGAAGAACTGTATGCCAAAAAACTAGACAACCTAGATGAAATGAACAAATTCCTTGAAACATACAATCTTCCAAAAATCAATCTGGAAGAATCAGAAAACCTAAACAGACTGATTACAACAAATGAGATTGAAACAGTTATCAAAAAACTCCCAACAAAAGAAAGTCCAGGGTCTGATGGCTTCACAAGTGAATTCTACCAAATATTCAAAGAAGAACTAACTCCTATCCTTCTCAAACTATTTCAAAAAATTCAAGAGGAAGGAAGACTTCCAAGCTCCTTTTATGAGGCAAGCATAATTCTGATTCCAAAACCAGGCAAAGACAACACAAAGAAATAAAATTATAGGCCAATATGCCTGATGAATATAGATGCCAAAATCCTCAACAAAATATTAGCAAACTGGATCCAACAATATATGAAAAAAATCATACACCATAATCAAGTGGGTTTTATTCTGGGGAGGCTAGGCTGGTACAATATTAGCAAATCAATCAATGTGATTCATCACATAAACAAAAGGAAGGAGAAAAACCACAAAATAATTTTAATAGATGTAGAAAAAGCATTTGATAAAATCCAGCACCCATTCATGATCAAAACTCTCAGCAAAGTGGGAATACAGAGAACATACCTCAACATAATAAAGGCCATCTATGACAAACCCACAGCCAACATCATACTCAATGGGCAAAAATTAAAAGCAATCCCCTTAAGATCAGGAACAAGGCAGGGGTGCCCCCTTTCACCATTCCTATTCAATATAGTCCTGGAAGTACTAGCCACAGAAATCAGACAAGAAGAAGAAATAAAAGGCATCCAAATTGGAAAAGAAGAAGTAAAACTATCATTATTTGCAGATGATATGATATTGTATATAGAAAACCCTAAAGTCACAGTAAAAAACTACTGGACCTGATAAATGAATTCAGCAAGGTGGCAGGCTATAAAATTAATACTCAGAAATCAGAGGCATTTTTATACACCAACAATGAACAGTCAGAAAGAGAAATTAAGGAAACAATTTCCTTCACTATTGCAACCAAAAGAATAAAATACCTAGGAATAAATTTAACCAAGGAGATTAAAGACTTGTACTTGGAAAATTATAAAACATTGATAAAAGAAATCAAGTAAGATACAAACAAGTGGAAACATATACCGTGCTCATGGTTAGGAAGAATAAACATAATTAAAATGTCTATATTACGCAATGCAATTTATAAATTCAATGCAATACCAATTAAAATACTAATGATATACTTCAAAGATATAGAACACATATTCTAAAAATTTATATAGAACCCAAAAAGAACACGAATAGCCTCAGCAGTCTTGAAAAGGAAGAATAAAGTGGGAGGTATCACACTTCCCGATATCAAGTTATACTACAAGGCCATTGTACTCAAAACAGCCTGGTACTGGCATAAGTACAGGCATATAGATCAATGGAACAGAACAGTGAACCCAGAAATAAACCCACACCTCTATGGACAACTGATATTTGACAAAGGAGTTAAGAGCATACAATGGAGTAAAGAGAGCCTTTTTAATAAATGGTGTTTGGAAAATTGGACATCTACCTGAAAAAAAATGAAACTATACCACCAACTTACACCATTCACAAAGATAAACTCAAAATAGATAAAAGACTTAAATGTAAGCCGTGAAACCATAAGCATTTTAGAAGAAAACATAGGCAGTAATCTCTCCAGCATCTCTCGCAGCGATATATTTGCCAATTTATCTCCACGGGCAAGTGAAATAAAAGACAGTATAAACAAATGGGACTATATCAAACTAAAAAGCTTTTGCACAGCTAAAGACAATAAGAACAGAATAAGAAGACAAACTACACAATGGGAGAATATATTCGACAATATGTCTGATAAGGGATTAATAACCAAAATTTATAAAGAACTTGTAAAACTCAACACCAGGTAGACAAACAATCCAATCCAAAAATGGGCACAAGAAATGAATAGACACTTTTCCAAAGAGGACATACAGATGGCCAATAGACATATGAAAAAATGTTCAACATCACTAATCATTAGAGAAATGCAAATTAAAACCACAATGAGATATCACCTCACACCTCACAGTCAGAATGGTGCTCATCAACAAAACAACACAGAATAAGTGCTGGCGAGGATGTGGAGAAAAGGTAACCCTTCTGCACTGCTGGTGGGAATGCAGACTGGTGCTGCCACTGTGGAAAACAGTATGGAGATTCCTCAAAAAATTAAAAATCGAACTGCCTTTTGACTCAGCTATCCCACTTTTAGGAATATACCCTAAGAACACCATAGAACTGTTCCAAAAGGAGAAATGCACCCCCATGTTTATGGCAGCATTGTTCACAGTAGCGAAGATCTGGAAACATCCCAAGTGTCTGTCAGTGAATGAGTGGATTAAAAAGCTCTGGTACATATATACTATGGAATACTACTCAGCCATAAGAAATGATGACATCGGATCATTTACAATAACGTGGATGGACCTTGATAACATTATACTGAGTGAAATAAGTAAATCAGAAAAAACTAAGAACTATATGAATCCATACATAGATGGGACGTAGAAATGAGACTCAGAGACATGGACAAGAATGTGATGGTAATGGGGTGGGGGAGGGGAAGGGCACAAAGAAAACTAGATAGAAGGTAATGGAAGACAATTTGACTTTGGGTGAGGGGTATGCAACATAATCAAATCTCAAAATAATCTGGAGATGTTTTCTCTGAAGATATGTACCCTGATTTATCAATGTCACCCCATTAAAATTAATAAATATATATATTTAATAAAATTTACTTATTTGAAAGTAAAAAAATTCTGGAATTCTATTACTATATGTAGTAACATATTTTACATTAAATATATTATATATAATAATTTTAGAATACTAAGAATCTGCAGAGAGTTTTACTAAAATAGTCTAATACATGAACCAATATTTTTTTTCTGTAAACATTTTATCAAACTTTTTTTTTTTTACTTTTTTAATAATTTTATTCTTTTTAATGGGGTGACATCAATAAATCAGGATATATATATATATATTCAAAGATAACATGTCCAGGTTATCTTGTCGTTCAATTATATTGCATACCCATCACCCAAAGTCAGATTGTCCTCTGTCACCTTCTATCTAGTTTTCTTTTTGCCCCTCCCCCTCCCCCTTTTCCTCTCCCTCTCCCCCCTCCCTGCTTAACCACCACACTCTTATCAATGTCTCTTAGTCTCACTTTTATGTCCCACCTACGTATGGAATAATGCAATTCCTGGTTTTTTCTGATTTACTTATTTCACTTCGTATAATGTTATCAAGATCCCACCATTTTGCTGTAAATGATTTGATGTCATCATTTCTTATGGCTGAGTTGTATTCCATAGTGTATATGTGCCACATCTTCTTTATCCAGTCTTCTATTGATGGGCTTTTTGGTTGTTTCCATGTCCTGGCCACTGAGAACAATGCTGCAGTGAACATGGGGCTGCATGTGTCTTTATGTATCAATGTTATCAAACTTTCTTTTTTAAGCCAAGTGCCCATTCTTTTTTTTTTTTTATTAATATTGAAAATTTTTGATATGTGTTTTAGTAGACTGTCTTGTGTACCAAAAAAAGAAAGTCTGCCAAGAGGTCTATCTCTGATTCTCTGAGTAGATAATTTTGGAAGCTTCCTTCTCCCCTCTTCTATAAACGGAGCCTGGAGGAGAAAGGCTTCTAATCCACATGTGGTCTGATGGCCGTGACCTTGCATTCCATGTAGGTAGACTGTCTTTCACTGTTACAACATTAAAGGGCAGTCAGTTGTTTTCCATTTTCTCCCATTCTCTGTTGATTGTCAAATTATAAATCTATTTCATTTATTCATTTTTGGAATGAACATTTCCAGTCCCTGCTGCACAAAAAAGTGACAAAGTCACTTACTCTTATAATTTTTTTTACCATTAGGACGAAGAGTTTATACCTAATCCCACAGGTCATATGGTAATTCTTATCAATCCAACCTTGATGCTGGCCTTGCTCTAATAAGTAAACCAATTCTGGTCATCGACCCCTGAAAATATTTATGCACCTCTGTTATCTGTTAGGCATTGATCATGCTTGTTACAGGCACCGTGACACTGCAGCCAAGTTGTCCTGGATGATTCAAGTCCAGACTGCTGACAGGTATCCTGCTCAGACCTGCTATCAGCACTTCCTGGACCCGCTGACACTGCCTTCTTCCTTCTGTAACAGATCTCATTGAATGTCATTCTCTCTGACACCAACTCCCAACCCCCTTGTACCTGCTTTCTGGCTTTGTATTTGGATCTCTTGATGTATTTACTGGGTCTCTAGAGGTTGTCCAACCTGATCTGACCTGGTCCAGAGTCATCCAAGCGCCATGATGACAGTGCTTGCTCTCTCATTTAATCTCTTTACTCACTGTTGTTTCTCATAAATAGTATCTCTGCCACTGTGGCTCAGCTGCCAACTTTCCCTTCTGCCTTTTACTTGATGTTCCTGCTTCCCCCCTCCCACTGTCTGTCTCTTCCCAACGCTTCTTAGACCCCTGTGGTTAACTAATCTTGGTGCTCAAAATGTTACTTTTGGGGTCTCAGTTCTTCTTAGCTGTGATGATATGGGTAGTTCAATATGTGATGGATACTTATGTTTCCCTTACCATTTATTTTTGGTTTGAAAATTCTGAAATGCCTAGGGCTCCAGCAGATTCCGTTTTGAATAGTGAACATTTCCATGCACCTCCATAATGAAGCCAGCTTCTCTTAACTTTTCGATGAGTTTCAAGACATTATTTCAGCTCCACACTATGTGAAATTGAAATACTAGCATTTACTTTTCTAACTATCCTGCAGTTAAAAATAAATAATTCATGCAGGACTTACAGAGATCCTTTTATATAGTATGTGATGTGAATATAAAGCCTAACCATTATTCAGATAAGTATATTATTACTAGTTGGATGTAAATAAAATAGAAAGCATTTAGAAAGAAATGATAAGAATACAGTACACTAGTCAAATTATATATATTTTTAAAAGGTCAGAAAAATTAAACATGGTTTTATAAACAAAAACTAAGGAGAGCATAAGAGATGACAAATAACTTAGTGGTCTACAAAATAAGCTAACATTCACACAATGTTACTTTGATATAGTGCAATTAAAATTAAGTCTAATCTCCTTTGGGTTGATCTAGTACCTCATAATTTAGATTATAATGCACTAAAAGCTTTATAAGGGTGGGCCGCTGGTATACCATCATTGCTAATGCTTATTCTCACTTACTACCATTTGCCAAATATTATCCTGAATATTTTTCATGCATTAACTTACTGACTCCCCACAATCTCTTTTGGAAGTAGTTATCATTAAACCATTTTAGAATTGGGAATCTGAGAGCAGCTGGTCCGGGCACACACAATCTTAGGTGGCAAAGAGTCAAGTCAAAGCCAACTTGTTTCTCTCCAGAATCCAGGTTCTTAATCATCCAACCATAGCACCTTTTTTCCAACCTCTATGAATATTCCTTCTCTGTAATTTTTACTGGCTCTTCTTTCTCTTCCTTAGTCTTAAATTTTGGTGCTCTTATTCTTAGTTCTCTACTTTTGTAACTCAGCACTCTTTCTTGGCTGATCTCCTTATGCCCCTTCCTGATGTTGTTTTTCAAATATGTTATTTTGCCCTCAGACTTTTCTTCAAGTGCCATCCCTGCATCTCCAGTGGCTACTGAATATATCCACTTATACGTACAAGTGGCATTTCAAACAGAACATACCGAAAATGAAAATCGTTGCTGTTCTTTCAGTTCTATATCTCTGTTAATGGCTTACTCCCTGACCCCAGGAGCCCTTGCCTCCTCTGTCTCCTTTATCTCACACTTGGATTCTAATACCAAAATCTCTAAGTTCCAAATTCTCCAGAAACCTCCAAACTCTGGCATCCTTTCTTCATGACTACTACCTCCAGAACTTACAAGTCTTCCTTATCTCGCACATAAACCATCATCAACAACAACAAAAAATGTCAATCTTCTAACTATTGACTTCCCCTGCCCCCTAAAGTCTGTCCTCCACTCTGCGTCCAGTGTTACTTTTCTAAAAATAAAAGAAGAGAGGGAGAGGGAAAAAGAAAAACCTTTTGGATTAAAAATCTTCATGGATTTTTCAAGGCCCAGACTTCCTAGTACCATGTCTCCCGAATCCACATCTCTCTGTATGTCTAACGCTGTTATATATTTTTTAGAAAATTAAATTTAATGGGGCAGCATAAGAGTACATAGGTTTCAGGTAAACATCTTTATAGCATTTGAACTGTTATGTCGTGTACAAGTCACCCAAAGTCAAATCTCTCTTGGTGACCGCATATTTGTCCTTCTTTATTTCCTTCCTCCATTCCCTGGCCCATGTCCAACATTCCTGATTTTCACTGCTCACGAACATGCTTTCTCTGATAGACATATTCTTTATTTTTTTTGCCTGGAAAGTACCAAATTTATTGCTAGTTGGATATATTCGCCTCTTGAGTATAGCGGTACTTGATGCAAAGACCATGTTAGCTTCATCTTGATGTCCTGAAAATTGAACCTGATGCTTGGCACAAAGGAGGAGTTTTCAAAGTTATTCCTGAATAAAAGAATGGGTGCTATTTTATAATTTCCCTTGATAACACATTTTAATGTACCTCTAAACACTGTGGTGGTAAGATAATCAACAAAGTTGTTTAACTTATAGTGGAAAGGAAAGAAGAATCCTATCAGTTGTAATTGTTATATAAAATGGCCAAATGACTAGCCTTGTATTGACACCACTAAAAATATTTTATGGTCACTCCTGAACATTAACAAGAGTTTTTTTTGTCTTTTTTCTCTCTGTGGGAAGAATTGCCTGATGTCGAGAGTTCTTGTGAAATATGAAGGCTCTGGTGCTAGAAATGAGTTATATCATGATCTGGGTGTCTGCATATGTAAAATTAATTGAGCTGCAAATCTAAGATTAATGCTCTCTATACATATGTTGGTGCAGACTCATACATCAGTTAAAAAGTAACACAAATAAAAGAAAGTTGAAGGCCCAATGAGTTCCTAGATTTAAGAAGGAGCCAGTTATTAAAAATGACAACTCTAATCCTTGCCCAGTTTCATTGTAAACAAGGACAAAAGCAACAATAAAGCTGTTAAATATTGGATTGATCAAAGTTGGTAATTTTTGACATTGCTTAAGGGAGCTTTTGGATATACATACTGAGTTCAGAGTAGGTCTACACAAGAAAAACAGAAATTACACTAGGTGTGACAACAGCGTAAATTTTAAAAAGGTAGTTGCTCAAAAAGATATTGGGCAATGAGAAGTTAAAGGGAGTGCTGAAACAATTCAATAATAAGTACAAAAAGCAGCTACTGCTTCCTCAGGCTAGAGACACAAGGCGAAACAGCTAGGGATATTAGAACTTAGGAGCTGGGAGCAGGGCTCCCTGTGGGTTTATGATTCACAGTCTGGTCTAGGAATGCAGAAAAGGTTTCTATGTGATAGAGCTCGTACTCAGGACTCTGAGGAGGGTCCTTTGGGGCTAGCCCTCAGCCCTCCCCAGTGGTAACTGGTACCTCAGGAGCCCAGAGAAGAGTTTCTGGCCCTCGGGAGTATGTCTCCAAGGAAGAGTGCTATCTTGCTGTGCTGGTTCTTATAATGGGGAACATGAGGCTCCCCTAGAAATGATGGCAAAAAATGGAAGCCAGAGCCAAATGTGGCCTTTGGGGTCAAAGTCATTGCTGAGCACTTTTGGAAGGAGAGGGTCAGTATCTCTCCTCTGCTCCCGCCCCCCACTTGCACAACAGAGCAGAAATCCAGCCACCAAGAAGATACAGTTTACAAGGACCCTGCCCCAACATCACAAACCAGGGTATAGATAACAGTAGATTTGGAGCTGGGAGATACTGACTTCATAACCTGAACAGATAATAAAACTGAATTCTCAGTTCAATTTCAGAAAGCCTTCCAAAAGAGGAGAGGTGTGCGTTTGCTTACCTAGAGACTTTTATATATATGTATGTATAATGTCTAATAGGAAATAAATAAGTACTTGTATTTATGCCATGATCTCCTATTTTATGCCAACAGTAAATGGAGAAGAAATTCACTATAGGTCAATAACTTTGATTTCTTCTAATTAAAAAGTTACTTTAACTACTGAATACAAAATAAATATATTTATTACTCGTAATCTAATCTTATGTAATAAAAGGCCTGATTTGCCACCTTGGCTACCTTATGTCATTAGAACTACTCTGCTACAGGTACAAAGTGAAGCTTATGTGTAATGATATGGGAAAGGTAAAAAATAAGGTGGAAAAGTGAAGAACTATGTCATGGTATAAAATATATAATATTAATTGCCAGCAAGTTAATGAGACAAAGCACAAAATCAGACAGCAGCACCCTTTTCCTCGTTTTCTGGAGACACTGTCTCTTTTGTGGGTGGGTGTTTTCTGCAGAGCCTGGAGGTGTGCCAGGAAGGGGCTTCCCAAGGCAAGGTCTAATGCAGTGGCCCCTGCAAACCAGGTACTGGTTCCGGAACTGGATCTCCTGAAACCCTGCCAAAGCTTAGATGTCAAAATGCTAGTCCCTACTTTTATGGGCTTGACCAGGACATTAGGATTCTATTTGGTCCTTGACACCATCTTCCTATCTTCCTTTTACTTTGTCCAACGCAGTTCAACATGTTTCAGTATAAAAACAAAACAAAACAAAACACAACTCTTCCTTCCTATACACTGCTCTCCTGTGTCCTGTAGTAAATTCTGAAAATATTTAGGACCTCAAATCTCACTTATCATGAAATCCTCTAACTCATGGGGACCTGTCTCTAAACTACTTTAATTTTTCAGTTTCTGTCTTCAGTCTTCTCTAGGACATGTGTCAGAGTCAAGAATTTCTTTGTCTTAGCCTTGATTTCCAGGTCTTCATCTAGAAATCTATTGCTTTGCAGTCTGAACACTCCCTTGAACTTTGTGTTCCATTCATGAAGCAGGAGGTCCCCGCCTAAACTCTGTTGAGAAAGCCCCTTGAGGCTTCTCTTTCATGGCTGAACTGAATGCCCTCTTTTTTGTAATAGGGGACTCTCAGCATCATAGATTATGATTGTCTATAGTTTAAGGCACACCTGAACTTCAGTAAATGCCACTTTTACCTCCTTCCATAGGAAACTGAAGTTTCACATATACCAATTACAGAAACACTGGTTTCTTCAGAAGTGAGAGAAACCATTCCACCCAGAAGAAATTTAAGATATTAAACAAACTCCTGAATTGTTATAATGATTGAAATGGGACATAAACATCATCAACACACCAAAGAGTTTGCTCAGGTAGGGCTCTTCCAACTGGGCCTGTCTGATGAGAAGAGCTGCTCGTTGTCTCTTTCTAAATGTGTAAACTCAGACTGATGCAGCTTCAAAACGACAAGTTATATCATAGCGTGCTAATGAAAAGAGCCTGGATTTGGGAGACAGACATACTGAGGTTTGAAGGATGGCCTGTTCCACACACAGTTTTGCCTTAAGCAGCTCATTTATACTTTGCTGCACCCACATTTTCTCACCTCTAAAGATTTTTACTCAAGGAGTTGAATGTGAGACATGAAACCATCAAACACCTAGAAAACCAAAAACAAAAACATAGGGTTCCTTGGCATCGATCTTGGCAATGATATTTTTGGATTTGACATCAAAAGCAAAGGCAACAAAAGCAAATATAAGCAAATGGGACTGCATCAAACCAAAAATTCTGCACAGCAAAGATTCTGCACAGCAAAGGAAACCATCAATGAAATGAAACGGCAACCTACAGACTGGGAGAAAATATTTGCAAATCATATTATATCGTAGTGGTTAAGATTCAAAATATATAAAGAATTCATACAATGCAATAATTAAGAAAAAAAAGCAATCCAATTAAAAAATGGGCAGAGAAAATGAATAGACCTTTTTCTTCTTTTGTGTGACAGAGACAGAGAGAGACAGAGAGGGACAGATAGGGACAGACAGACAGGAACGGAGAGAGATGAGAAGCATCAATCATTCATTTTTCGTTGTGACACCTTAGCTATTCATTGATTGCTCTCTATATGTGCCTTGACCAGGGGGCTCTAGCAGACCGAGTGACCCCTTGCTCAAGTCAACGACCTTGGGCTCAAGCTGGTGAGCTGTGCTCAAACCAGATGGGCCTGCACTCAAGCCAGCGACCTCAGGGTTTTGAACTTGGGTCCTCAGTATCCTGGTCTGATGCTCTATCCGCTGCGCCACTGCCTGGTCAAGCTGACTAGTCCTTTTTTTTAAAAGAAGGCATGCAAATAATTGACAGGTAAATAAAAATGTGTTCATTGTCACTAATCATCAGGATATGCAAATCAAAACCACAATGAGATCTTACCTTACACCTATTAGAATAACTATTACCAAAAATGACAAGGGATTACAAGTGTTGGTAAGGATGCGAAGAAAAAGGAAACCTTGTGCATTGTTGGTGGGAATGTAAATTAATGCGGCCTCTATGAGAAACACTATAGAGGTTCTTTAAAAAAAAAAATGGAACTACCATATGACCTAACAAATCCTCTTCTGGGTATTTACTCACAAGAAACAAAAACACTTAATTCCAAAAGATATAGGCAACCCCATGTTCCCTTCCACGTTATTTACAATAGCCAAGACGTGGAAACAACCTCAGTAGTGTCCAACTATAAATGAATGGATAAAGATGTGGAAGTGTGGGGCATGTGTATATACACAGTGGAATACTATTCAACCATCTGTGACAGCATACATTGACCTAGAGGATATTAAACTAAGTAAGTAAGCCAGTCAGAGAAAGATAAATACTTTAAGATCTCACTTATATGTGGAATCTAAAAAAGGAAAAAAAAAAAAACAAATCCATAGATACAGAGAACAGATTGTTGGCTGCTAGAGGTAGGTGTCGTGGTTAGGCAAAATGAGGTAAAAAGAATTTTATAAGGTTATAATGAAAACCAATGAGATAACAAGAAGTGATAAGTGCAAAGCACTGGTAACATTGTATACAGTTATGTAGTAATTAGGGACATTTCCTGTTTGTGCCTCTTTCTTCCCTCCATGTACTGCAACATTTTTTTATTTATTTGGTTTTTTTGAGGGGGTAGATATTGACAGGAGGCTGCTGTTCCTTATTTCATTGTCATGCTACAATGTGTCCATAGTCACTATTGCCATTCCTTACTAAATTCCTTCTATGTACCTGATATTTAATATTATCTTATTTCATGCATTTTCATCCTAGGGGACGGAAATTGGTTTTGGGGACAGCAGAAAATAAATTTACTCTCTTTGTGTATAAAGCACAAATATGCCTTCAGTACATAAGGAGATATACAGTATATCTATGGTGTTAAAATTTTATGATGGGGAAGTTAGAAAAAAATGTCCAAAAAAGCTCCTTGGGGCTGGCCATATGAAAAAGCAGGTGAGAAACACTGTTCTATCCCATTACAGTACGCCAGATTCCTCTGCAACCACCCCGCTAAGTCTGTGACAGAAAGCTTAGGGACAAAATGACTTATTCAAGGCTGAGGAGTTAGTGAGTGAAATCACATAAATGATATAGATCTCTGGGTGATTTTCCTTTCAGAGGGAGAGGGTGACAACTTAAAGATATTAGAGTAAAAAAGCAATTGCAAGAAAATTGGTCCCACTACACCTTTCCTAATTCAAAAGCATCTGCAAGCATCTGAGTGGAAGTTACAGCTATGACTTGGTTTCACAACAGTGGGACTATGGAAACTTTTGTAGCAAAAGCTCAGAGAAGTTTTCTTATAAAAATACACATGAGGCCACCAATACTTCCTGTTACTGAAGAAGCCAGAGGCCTGGGCTTAGTCCTAACTATATCTTTCCTTCCTCCCTCCCTCCCTCCCTCCTTTCCTTCCTTCCTTCCTTCCTTCCTTCCTTCCTTCCTTCCTTCCTTCCTTCCTTCCTTCCTTCCTTCCTTCCTTCCTTCCTTCTTTCCTTTTTGTCAGCAAACTCCTTTTCACAAGTGAATTCTCTTATGAGAATATCAAATATGAAGATGAAGGGGCCAGGCTCTGGCCACTGTGCCCTACTAACCTGCTACCCCCCCCCCCCATCACACCTCAGCAATCATAAAGAAACTTAGAATTTTTGAGCCCTATGGAATCTGGTCAGAATAGTCTCTTCCAATTTTGAGACTTTGACTTTAGACTTATACCTTCAAGAGGTAATTGAATTAACCCAAAGTTATTGTGTGTACAGTTTGTCATTGTGCACATATGCCTAGTCAAAGACAGGATGTTTTAATCCCTAGTCACCTCATGAGTGAATATATATATATCAGTACACACCCATATAAACACATATTTGTATATCAAACTGTTAGCTTAAGAAATAGAAAGGTATGGGTGTATTTTCTGATATTCATTAACAGGATATTTGTCAACAACTGCCACATAAATAAGCCGGGCTAATCACACATTAGTTCTCCTGTCATGATTTAACTGGTTGGTCCTCTCTTTGCTAACACTACTTTTGGGGATTTGGAGAACCTCTAATAAAGAAATCTGAATGGCACAATAATTTAAAATTTGTATTACTCAGTGGGCCCTATCTATTCACACACTACTTTCTTATTATTTTACTTAAAAGTTTCTGGATAGTTGATTTCTACCCCAAATATACTCAGTGGTCAAACTTAGAATGAAAAATTATCCAGACCTCACGATCCTTTCTGATGTGTCAGATCTACCCTAATTGATGTACTGTCAGTTACTGCAGTTTTAGTAGCATCTCCCAATTAATGAATTTTAAGCTACTCACCCCACTTAGTGAGTATTTGGGTCAGATATTCAGATCTTTATTTGCACTTATATTTCTGGTTCTGGTTTCTTTGCCATTTAGGTATGAGTACACTTTGACTAGCTAAACCGGCTCCACCCCAGTTTCCTGCTAAACCCCTATACCAACTGACCTCTGGTTTGGAGGCCATGTTTCAGATGCCCCACTGAGCCCTGCTGTGGGATTGTCAGTGCTCACTTCTTTTCTGACCTCTTGGCTGGAGCCGCCGTCCTTGCCCAATGCTGGATAGCCATTTGTAAATACGTTTATTATTAATTAGCTGTATCCACTCGAAACAATAAAGAGTTGAACAACATATAGAAGTTGCATTTTCCTGTTTTTTTTTAATTGAGTTTTAATTTTTGTTTTTCCAAAAAGTCCATTAATAAATGCTCATAGGAAATTATCTTTGCTGTGAACTTAATTGAGCATAGTTTTCACCAGGAGCCATCTATTTCAATCCAGTATAAAGTGGGTTCCCAGTGTTTAGTTTTCCTTGCAGGGACTGTATTTTGTACATTTTTTAAACGTTGCATTTTGAAGTTTTAGTAACCTAGGCTAGCAAGGTAGCAACGTGTTTTCAGAACTGTGCAGTTTGAAACTGCCTTGTCAATCAATAGTAGTGACATTCAAATGTATAATTCTACATTGAAGAATTTTGTTGGTTTATTTTTCTCATTTTTTTTTCCTTTTTCTGATGATGCATGAAAGCGTGCACTCAGAGCTCTTTGAAATCAAAGAACAAAATAGAGTATGCATTTATCTGTCTTCCCAAGCACTTCCTTCGGGAGGACTTATCTAAATATTTGCAAACAATTACTACACTCCTTCCCTATACTACTTACTGGTTTATATTTCACTGATTTTGTTTTGCTTAAAGAGATAAAAATATAAATTATGAACACAAAGACCTGAGTATTTAATATGTGGTGGATGGGTACGGCAATCAAAGATGTCCTAAAAATCATTAGAATCAAGTAGTGTATGACTTTTGACTATTAAGCTACATGCGACTGACAGTCTCTACGATGCTTGGAAATGATGTTTCATCTACCTAATGCTAAGTAGTGTGTCCATCTAGTTGAGCTAATGGTCAGAGTGCTTTTTCTTTCTAAAAAAATTATAATAATTTGCACTGCTTTATATCAAAAGACTTGTTTCATGTATGAAAATCAAAATGATGCTCTTTTCTCTGGATTCAAAAACCAATTGCGAGATTAATACAGTTATAAGTCAACAGGAAAATGATCATCTTCATTACTGGTAAATATGGGTTGGAAAATGCAGCTTGGATCTGAGAGCTTATGCTGGCATCCTCACACCCCACCTTTCCCCAGTGACTATTAAGTCTGGTTCTTCAGACTCATTATAGAGAGAGTGAGCCTGTCTGCGGGGCTAAGACTTCCTCTGCCTGTCGTGCTGTGGGAAGCCGTGCCTCATGACAGCAGTTGCAAAGAGAAGAATGGAGTTGCCTCCTACAGCAAGCTGAATCCAAAAAAAGAGAGCCTGGAAATAGCTGAGTTGTGCATTGTTAATGCCTTTGCCTAATCTTATGGTTCAGATAAATCACTCCCCTTTTCTGAGGAAATCAACCATAAGGAGGGCTCTGGGCTAGAGACAGATGAGGGAGACCTCCATATGGAGTTGATAGTTAAAAACTCGAAGGTGGCCATTATTATTCCAACTTAAAAAATGAGTAAGCAAGCTGACAGAGAGGAGATTAGAGACTCGGTCAAAGTTACAGGTCTAGTAACAGATGGAGCAAAGCTTTAGATGTTCCACTCAGCGAGGCTGCATTAGCCAAAACAGCACAGTGAGCAACCTAAGCTAATGTGCATATACCTTCTCATTTTCTTTCTATACAAGGGCTGCCATGTGATGTTTTTCAATAGCTCAGACCCACCTTCTGCTAAAATCTGTTCTTCAAGGAAAGAGGATCATTATTGTCTTAGCATATCATTATTGATCTTATTAATCTATTGGTGCATGCTACTCTCTTCCTTGTCTGGGAGAACTCAAGCTACAGTCTCAGCCAGGGTGTCTTTAGTCTTATGGCCACTGTCCTCTGTTCTGTTCCTCCTCTCCACCTCAGCCCTCTCTCACTGTGTGTCCCAACATGCTGTGTCCTACACCTGGATGCCGGCTCCCTGTCCATCCTGCTGTTAGTCTTGCAGTTACATTTTGAAACATAACCTCTTGCTTCTTACACTCAGATGCTTTTTAACCCCATTTTCTTCCTTAAAAACATTAAGATAATTAACTTCACAAATATTTTATCTACTATACTCTCTAAAAATAACAAATAAAAGAACTAAAGAAATAAAAATAAACTCTCAATAACTCTCCCCAGCAAAATCAATACATGGTCTTCCCAATGAGTCCTTCCCCTCCTGTACATACTGATGTCAAGTCTAATGTGTTTTACATTTATCCCAGCAAGAATATTTTTTATGGACTTTGAGAAGCATTTCAGGTGGTATGCAATTGGATTTATCATTAAAATCAATCATTTGTGAGTTCTGCCAGGTGTTACTATTTCAATGAATGATATTCAGAATTCTGGTTTGCACGTCAGATTTGCCAAGGAAAAGAGAACTACCTGACAGAATTATTCAATTTTAAGTTATACATATAAGGAATATCTAAATCTATAGCTTGATTGATATAATCAAGGATTGTCATATAATACAACTACTTCAGTTCAATGGGACTTTATTTTTTCATGAATTAGACTTAAATCTAATTTTTTCATAATTCAATTTAGTTGAATCTTACCATAAAGCTGTTAAAATCTAAATAGATTAATAAATACTGGCATTTAGTGAAGAAGCAGGAACAAGGCTTCAACCGACAGGGACCTGGGACAATGGAAGTGGCTGTCAGATTGGCTGTGTGACTCTTGCTTTGTTCAAGTCAACGTACTTTACAGCTCTAATTTCTTGATGTGTAAAATGGGGATGATAAAACCTGACTTATTGGTTGTATTAGAACTACACTAAAAGTAGATAATAAGTATAAAGTTCTTAGCTCAGTTCCTAGCACATACAAAGTGTTTTATAAATGCTAATTATGTAATTATCATATTTTAAGGCTGGTGGAGGTCCAGCATAATTAACACGATCCAATGAAAGAAAAGATGATTTGTTTTATTATCTCTCTCAGTAGCTAACTTTCCTATTTAGACATAATTTAGAAAGACAAACAAGGAAGCAGATCTTGTGGAAACACATAGAATCTGTAGGAATGATTAAAATACTCTAAAATGTCAGAAGGCTGGCCTGGAAACTGTGGGAATCTTTCCACATCCACTGATTTATTCCTTTCTTATATTTCTAAAGTTATTTGCAACTATTATCTTACTTTAGTCTTTGGAAAAGTTGTTACATTCTATACATTTACATTTACATACTTACAAAGTGGAAGCACTCTAAATTTCTGAGTAATCCTTTTCGTCAACTAAAGCTCCTTGAAGAAGCACATAAAATATTTATGAAAACTGAAATGACAAACAACAGTATCCATTTCTTTGTAGTTGTCTGTGAAATGAAGATAATAGAAACACACTATTTTAAGACTTGTTTCTTTTTGAACATTCATAATAGTGCTGGATTAAGTTTCATTAAAATAAAATGAGAAGATGGGCTACATTTAGAAAATTGTCTAGAGTTTATGGAGAGGGAAATTAAGTTTCTGTGGAATGGTATATAATTTCATGCAACTCATAAAATGGGACTAGTGCCTAGAGAACAATGCTTACTTTTGAAATCTCAAAATAAGCCAATGTGGTTATAAACTTCCAACGTCAGACTTCACAGTGGATAGGGTAAATACAGATTAAACAAATTTCCCTAATCATTTAAACTATTATTCCTAAACGTACTGCATGTAAGAGTTACTCAATCCATGTTTATGATTATTAGCAAAATTGCCATAGTATGGAAAAAATAGTATAACTTTGGAGTGGAATAATTCAAGGATACATTCTGGTTCTATTTTACGGCCTTGTGCTATGTGGCCCTGGGTGTGTTACTTAATCTCTCTAAATCATCATATCCTTATCTTTAAAACAGGAACTTACCAGCACTATTCTAGGATTATAGATCCTCTATGGAGAGTCTAGAATGTAGTGCATGTTCCATAAAAGATGGTGATGGTCTGAGTGTGGGTTTTCCCGAAAGCAGGGGACTGAGACAAAGGCATGAGTCTAAGCAGTTTCTTTGGGAGGAAATATTAGGAAGTAAAATTGAGGGAGCATGTCATGATTGAGACAGGAAAAGAAGCCAAGGTAGATAGAAGTATGTCTAGAGTCCATGAAGACCCCATCCCCACTAAGACCACTCCAAATGTAAAACGACCTCCCCTGTTTATCCATCTGCATAACATGGAGAGTCAGAGCATTGACCACTGGCAGTTTATATCCATATTTTGTAAGGATTTCTTTTACCAACTTCATTTTTAAAACCTGCTTAGACCTTTTCTTTTTTTCTCCCCAAGACTCTGTGGTTATTGATTGCAACAGCGCTTTAGGGCCTGATTGACTTTCCACTGTTAAGTCTTGAGGATTTTATGGGCAAGATGGAAGACTATTCAGCAGAATACTGGTACCATTTCTAAGAGAATAGTAGTCAGAATAGGGGGTAAGTGCTGGTATCAGGAGCCTGCCTGAAGTGAAGGGAGCAGTTACATTAGGGAGCTGGGCAGGATGAGAAAGAACTGACTTGGCCACTGCATGCTGATAAGGGAAACTTCCGGTAGTGAGCCTTGCAGAGGAGGAGGGTACAACTTTAAAGGCAGAAGAAGTCTAAAAATGTTTATGCAGTCTTCCTCTGTGTGCACTGTATAAACTCTATTCCTTCTTCAAAGTCTTGTTATTCTTCCAGGCTTTCAAAGTTAGACTGTTAATATGGGACCAAAAACTTCTCAACTTTGTCTGGGTTATGTAGGAGTTGTACACACACACAGTACTTAACAGATATTCAAGTCATCCTCTAAGTGGAGTATTGTCTACTCCAACTGTTTTCAGGTTGAAACTTTAAAGATGTCTCATTTATGTGTCTTAAGCTCTCCTAATTGTTATGTTGTGCATCTCGTCATCTTATACCTGATACAGGTTTGCAATTAATGTGTAAGTCTCAGGGTAAGAGTTTTATGAAATATTACATTTGAATACAGCTTTATTTAAAAATAAAAAATAAAACCTTTCTCATAAAATTCTCCTTTTGTGCCCTGGCCAGTGGCATGGTGGATAGAGTGTAGCCCCGGAGTACCAATGTCACTGGTTTGGGCCTGACATTGCCGATTTGAGCCCCAGTCAGGGCACATATGAGAAGCAATTAATGAAACAACTAAATAGAACAAGTTTATGCTTCTCTCTCTCTTAAAAAAATTAATTTAAATATTACAGTAAGGGGGACCACTTACTGTTTTTGATACTGGCACTTAAATTAAGTTTTGTGGCTCTGTAAGGCCATATGGTTTTCTAGGTCCATACTTTTTGAATACTTAAATCTAGATTTTACTTTCCACTCTACATACCTACATTAATATTTGTATGCTATAACTTGTACATTGTTTTATAAATTTATATTCCATAGTAATGAAATACATCTTTAATATTTATTGATTACCAAAGTAGACAATATTATGAGAAGAATTATATATTACAGTGTATTCTGTATAAAGTATTTACATACATAGAGGCACATGTGTATTTGTGATCTACTCTAAAACTATTGAATTATAAAATTCAGGATAATAGCATTGTTATCATATGCTCAATGCTGGGCAAAAGCTATAGTAAAATCAGAAGAACTATTAGACAGTTGACCTATGGAGAGTTTACAGTCTAGTTTGGGAGCTAATTTCAATTCCCCTCCCCCCCAAAAAAATCACTTATTGATATGGTATTAGGGTAGTTCATAGAAAGAGCCAAAGGGTATATGTATAGATATACCTACATAGATATATGAAGTGATTAATTATAGGAATTGGCTAACCTGATTATAGAGGCAGAGAGGTTCCATAATCTGCCATCTGCAAGCTGAAGAACCAGGATGGTCAGAGGTATAATTCAGTTCCAGTATGAAGACCTAAAAACCAGACAAGCCAACAGTATAAGACTGAACCCTCAGTCTCAAGAACCAAGATAATTTGTGTTCAAATGGCAGGAAGAGATGCATATTCCAGCTCAAGCAAAGAAGGGAAATCCACCCTTCCTTTCCCTTTTTATTCTCTTCAGGCTCTGGACAGATTGGGTGATGCCCACCAGCATCAGCAAGGAGTATCTTCTTTATTCGGTCTACTGATTCAAATGTTAATATCTTCCAGATACACATTCACCACTATACCTAGAAATAATGTAGTAGCCAGCTACCTGAGCATCCCTTAGCCAGTCAGGTGGACACGTAAAAAGAACTATTGCAGCATACATTTATTTGCCAATAACATAAAAATAAATTCAGAAATGTGGAATGGAGATGAATTTGGCTTGACCTTGAAAGATGGAACAGTTTATACTGGATGAAGAGAGGAAAAGAGTATGAAATTAAGAGGTGAGAAAAAAGGACTGTTTTTCAAAAGTGATAAAATTAGTTTAATTCAATAGGACATTGGAACCAGATTAGATATGGGGGTTAGTCACAGGTTGCAGTGTAGCTGTTTTTTCAAGTGTGGCCTGAGGACTTCCCCAAGCGTTTTTGGTGTCTTTAAAGTAAAGACTTTTTCCATTTTAGTGAAAATTTGTTTTAGTTTCAAATATTATATGTTTGTTTTAGTTTCAAATGTTATAAATATTGAGGAATATAGCCCACATAAATAAAAGCACCTTGGTATCCTCAAGATTTTGTAAAACTTTGACGAGGTCTTAGTACCAAAAACATTGAGAACTGGTACTATGGCAGAAGGGTAGCCACCCTTTCCATTTGTTTTGCTTACACCCAGCCTTTATACTACAGTGGGGAGCTGTGGTTTTAATTCCTTTTTATATCCTCTTAAAGACTAAGCTCTTTAACAGTTTTCAACATGTCACCTAAAGACCCCTATGAAAACTCCTTAGCTTTATCCTCCAGTTACCACTACCCATATCATATATCATAATTGCTATGGAAGCCAAGGACACATCCTACTATGTTATTTCACACCCTCATGCCTTTGTTCTGCTCTTTCCCTTGTCCAAGAACCCTTCATGCCTTTTTTAGGGGGGAGAGGGAGGGCTCCTGCCTATCAAGATTTGTCTATCATGATCTACATTGGATTCATCTCCCTCAGGAAATTGTAACTGAACTCCCAGTGTGGGTCATGTGCTGCTGCTTTGTTCTCCTAGATCTCAATTTTAGCATTTAGCATCGTATTGTGACATTTCTTGCTTCTGTGGCTATTTTCTGCCCTGATTCATAATCTTCTTGAGAACAGAGACCTTCCAACTAATACATGGATGTAACTTAAAAATGCTTGCTTTTTCTAAAGTTGCTTGTTTAATAATGCTTGCTTAATAAATGGTAAGTTCTTACTAGATGTTATATAATAAACCACTAATTAGGAGAGTTGATCTGCTAACTGCATTCAAAATGTTTGCAAGTCAAAAAGATCATCAGTATGACATAAGAAAACTTCTGCTAAACAAATAAAAAGTACATAATTAAACTCACATTTTTATTGTTGACATGTAGATCACGTGGCAATAGTAAATTTTGTAAGACACATTTAACAATGGTCCATGCAAACACAATTTGACTCAGCTTTCAAAAAAATGAGAGCAATTATTAAATACTTTTAATTTGTTTTTATGAAGTCCAACTCTGATATTTTAAGGTAATTGTTGCAAATTTGATTTCATGGAAATCTGTGCAAGAGTTTTTATGTTTATTTATTTTATTTTATTTTATTTTGTGGCAGAGACAGAGAATGTCAGAGGGAAGATCAGATAGGGACAGACAGGAAGGGAGAGAGATGAGAAACATCAATTCTTCCTTGCGGCTCCTTAGTTGTTCATTGATTGATTTCTCATATGTGCCTTGACCGGGGGACTACAGCAGACTGAATGACCCCTTGCTCGAGGTAGCGACCTTGAGTCCAAGCTAGTGAGCCTTGCTCAAACCAGATGAGCCCGCGCTCAAGCTGGCAACCTTGGGGTCTCGAACCTGGATCCTCCACATCCCAGTCAGATGTTCTATCCACTGCACCACACCTGGTCAGGCTGTGCAAGAGTTTTTAAAGAAGTAAAACTCAGATTGGTTTGAAATAGGATTGTCATAATATCTTTTAAATCATTATGCTAATATTAAAGTCATTAATTAACTTTATTTAATTTCTTGTTTGGATCAAATATGGTCTTTAAATGGCAGTTACATTTAAACATGAAGACACTTTCTAACAGATGTGCTCACTGCCCTCTAATGACCAACTTTAAATTTATTTGGATGCAAGGAACACATTTGACTACAAGAATGACAGATAAGTACTTATTATTAATATTTTTGCACATTAATAATATTGAAATCATGCTAAGAGCTGCAGGGCCTCATTTGATTGCTTTTCCAAGTTTCCTCGCTTTTTTGGCTATTTCCTTAGTTGTAATATAAGTCTGTTAGCAAACTACATGGGTTGAGTTTGCACAGCTTTCTTGCCAAAGGCTGCCCTGCAGTTGCTTCATCACTGGGGTAACCAGCTGTTACTTAAAGTTTCCATCATTTTGTATGACAGAGTAACTTAATTATTCACTGCTTTGGAGATGTTAAATGCCTTATGTTCAAAAGAAGTACACTTTATTTAATATTTTTCTCCATCAAGTACTTGAACTGTGACATGTCATAAGCACCAACAAACTAAATGCTTTATAAATTAAGACCTTCTGATAGGGTAATTATTGCTGAGGCTGAGCACTACTATCAACAGTGTTTTTCAACCACTGGTCCACCAGAAATTTCATGCTGGTCCATGAAAGAGTTAATCACCCTGATGTTGCATGAAGATTACAGACCCAATGATCTTAGTCGAATCACTTATGCTTGGGGTGATTTCTGTCTTAGTAGTCCATAAAATAATTCTCCTATTTTCACTGGTCACCAAATATAAAATGTTTGAAAACCACTGCTCTAAAGTCCCTGAGATAAAATTTATGATGGCTGATGCTGAAGTCTGTATAAAAGTGTTTTGGAAAAATGAAAATGTGGTAAACAGATAATGAGTTGTGGTTATGTATGCTATAGACCAGTGGTCCCCAACCCCCAGGCCACGGACCGGTGGTGGTCTGTGGGCCATTTGGTACTGGTCTGCAGAGAAAGAATAAATAACTTACATTATTTTTGTCTTATTTATATTTAACTCTGAACAATGTTTTATTTTTAAAAAAATGACCAGATTCACTCTGTTACATCCGTCTAAGACTCACTCTTGATGCTTGTCTCGTAAGTTCGACAATTATATTTTAAAATACCACAGTTTTTACACCGGTCGCATAATTTTATTTTGTGCATTTATCTGTCCCACCCTAAAGGCTGGTCCGTGAAAACATTTTCTGACATTAAACCGGTCCGTGGCCCAAAAAAGGTTGGGGACCACTGCTATAGACCAAGTTTTATGTTTCTAAGTATGGATAGGGTCACATTAATGGTTGTTGTAATCTCTTCAGTTGATCATAAAATCTCTTTATTGTGTCATGACCAGCAGTGAAAGAGAGAGGGAAAGAGGAAGAAAGAGAGAGAGAGAGAGAGAGAGAGAGAGAGAGAGAGAGAAAATAAATATGAATGTAAAAGAGTATGTAGAATGCTGAGGGTAAGTTTTGTTTTATGACATCCTGGATCAAATACAAATAGACTTCTTACTATGAACACTTGTTAAAAAACTTTTTGAAGTTATGGGATTAATTGCTATATAAGTCTTTTATAGAAGTTGCTAAACCCTCAATTCTGAGATTAAATTCCTAAACACACTTGCAATCTCACAAATATCTGTCCTTGGTCATGTTCTACCCCCCCATAACTTTTTATATTTGTTTTACTTTTTGTGATATATTACACATAACATAAAATTTATCATTTTAAAAGTACTGTTCAGTGGGAAGTTGATAATACACGTGAGAGGAGAAGTCAGCTGTCCCTTAACAGGTGAGAGATGGAATCTTGTGCCTAAGGGGTGAGTTGGCCTTGAATGGTAACAAGAGGAAAGACAGCAATAATTATTACTGAAGACAGTATGTCACTAAAAGTGATATAAAAGCATGTGGAAGTTCTCTGTCTTTTCTGTTTTCTCAGGGAAATAAGAACTAAGTATCAGATAGAAGTAAGGAGAAGAGTGAGTATTACAGTTTTAAGAAAGAGATGTGAATTAGTCGTGTTCCTGAAGAATGGGATGGTGAATTGAATGGGACCACCTAACAGAATCTAGGGCTCATGAGGCGTAGTTGAGGCTTATCATGACCAATTTGAAATTAAGGTAATTTACAACTAGCTCACGTTTGGTTTTCCTGTGGGAAAAAGGCATAGAAATAGCAGTGAGTTATGTTTAAACAATGTTGGAATTTTATTTTCTGGATACAAGCAGTTATAGGAGAGACGAATAATGAAGGTGAGGACATTTGCTTAGCAGTGCTTTTAATGATAGACAATGAAATCTACGACAGATAAAGAAGCAAAGATAGGAATAGGAGGTGGCTTGAATATGGGTGTATTGGAGGAAATTGTCAAGTTGAAATACCATTGACATTGGCCTAGGAAGGAATAGGCTTGAAATATGAGGGTGATGGAGCTTGGGATTCTCAAAGCTTGGCATTCTCAATAATAATTGTGTGTGTGCACTTAGTATTCAGATGAATGGAATAAAAACACAATTTTTGCAAGTATGGAATGTAGGATATTGAGAGGTCATGGATTTGGATCAATGTAGATTTAGATAATGACATCTCCAACAAGACTGGAAGAGAGAAATAAGTAGCCTGATAAATCATCAATATTATATAAAAGGTACATTATCCTCTTTCCTGTTATTCAGCATTTTAACCCTATTTGCAACAGTTGTTTCTCCTTGATTTTAGACAAATAACGGGGGGAGGAATTGAAATATTATGGTCAACACCACAAATCTAGAATGTCCTATAGCATTTTATGGTCTTTCTGGTTTAATAGGAATTTCTTATCTCATTTCATATTCATAGTTATCTAGTAAGGCAATTAGAGATGGCATTGCTATACAGTTTTATAGGTAAGAAAATAGAATTTTGACATTAAATATTAAACCATTTGCCAGAGTTGTTATGGCTAAAAAAAGTATAGTTTTCTCATGGGAATTTCACATGTGTGTTTTAAAAATGTTAAATGAAGTAAATTTATTAAATGTCAAAACTAAATATGTTTATCTCATTCTTTAATGTTTTTATAAAATCTTTGCATAAACATTTTTATGCAATGGGAATTTATACTAAGAAAGTGCATTATTTTAATATTCTAAACCAAATTTTAGTTTGATTATAGAATACACTTTCCTTATTTTCTGTCTTTTTTTTTTAGATAATATGGATCCAAATTAGAAACAAAAACCTAGATATAGAAAGAAGGAAATTAAAATTATTAAAATTATTTTAATTATGTTGTCAATAGGATTGAAATTATTAGCTATTAATGTTAGATTAATAAACATGGATGATTACTAAGAGGTTCTTTTAAATACCTATGCCCAAATACTTAATATTCATACTATTCTAATTAAGTAAACTATATACTCATTTAATATCTAATATAAAAATTATAATTTTATATAAAATAGTACAACTGAAATTTTTTTCTAAAATTAATTTTAGTTTCAAAAATTGATATTAGTTTCATAGAAAGATTATAATTTTATAAAATAAAAAAATACATGGTAACAAATTATATCTTTTGGCACACCAAGATTTATCAAATATTGGGTGCTGTAGAACTCTAAGTTCATAATTACTTCCTAGTCTTACGGTAAATGTAAGTAAGCATATAAAATAAGTCACATACATATTAATGGACTAAATACATATAATGTATAGTTATTTTAAAATATGATACATTTTATAATATATTTAATTGACCTTGTGAAAGTATATTGATAAATGTGAATAGCATTTAAAGATTGTACAATTAACAATAAATAAGTATATATATCCATAAGCATTATTTGCAGAGTTATGCAATTATTGCATTCCTAAGTAAAAAACTATAGGTTTCAAATTGTGCTTTATAATTCATTAATATAACCCCTTTATCAAAGATTGCAGTTATTCTCTATGAGGGCAATTAGCTTTTTATTCTTTGTCATGTTCAAAGGGTCACACAAGCTCTACTACAATGTTTCTGTAAATCTGATGGAGTAAATTTGGCTAGCTAGTTCACTTTATCTCACTTTTTTGGTGACAAGAGGAAGCTACTAAAAGATGATCTCATTATGCCCATTTATTATGTGTTCCTTTTTTAATAAAACATTTATAGAAATACATGCACATATAAAATGAAGAGGGTATCTCCTCTGTTTAGGTTCTGCTTTTTTTCTTAAAGTAATTGATACTCATTGTAGAAAAAGAAATTTCCGGCCAAAACAACAACAGCAAACAAACAAAAAAAGTTAACATCACTCATGACTCCACCTCATACAAATAGTCAGGGCTAATGTTTTGCTTTATTTCCTTTTATCTAGGTCTTAGAAACAAATGTTGTTTTGGGATCATAACATAGCGACTGTCTCAAGATATATATTCTTTAAATTATTATTTGTCCCATGGCTGTGCCATTGTGTGTATATTCATTCTGTTTTTGGTAATTGAGTTTTGCTGATTTTAATTTTTTATAAATAATTACTACTAAACATTGTTGTAAATAAATCTTGGTCCACAACAGTTGTGCGTCACTTCAGTACTTTCAGAACACTGTTTTAAATACATTATTCATAATCAAGCTTGTTACTTTATCAGGTCAGAAATAATTTGTCCTGTTTTACGTATGAGAGAGATTCATAGAGGTTATTGGCTGGGGGATTACCACCTTCAAGGATGGCAAAGTGAAGCATTTGATTTTGGCTTTCTGACTCACTAAGTAGAAGTGGCCTTTCAATTGCACCAAACTAAATCTCCAGAACATATTAGTCAGTCTTTACCAGTGTGTGCTGCTGTAATAAGCAGCAGTGATTTTTTCTCCCCTGCATTACAGGGGTTCCTCCCCTGCAAGTCAGGGATTGTAGCTGCTCTAGGTCAGCCTCCATCTGGAATATACTGTTCTCTTAGCAGAGAGAAGCAGCAAGTGCCAACCAATGAATTATGTCAAGCTTTAGCTTAGGCATGTTGTACATGGTATCTACTCATAACTCATTGTTTAAACTATATCACATGATAAACTTTGACATGAATGGAAGGAAAAAGATAGCTATTCTCTAAAGAGTGGTTCTGGAAATTACACAATGATGGGCAAAGTTATAATCATATTACAGGGAATGGTATGAGTCAGTGATTGAGGGCAATAATGTAATATACATCAGAAATTCATGAATTGAAATAGACACAGAGGAAAGGTTTGCAGTAGAAATGAAGTATAAATATTCAAGGAAAATATGCCCTGGCCAGTTGGCTCAGTGGTCGAGCATTGGCACAGCGTGTGGATGTCCTGGATTCGATTCCTAGTTAGGGCACACAGGAAAAGCAATCATCTTCTACTTCACCCCAGTTCCCTCTTCTCTCTTGCTCTCTCTTCCCCTCCCAATGCTATCGCTTGATTGGTTTGAGCGGGTTAGCCTTGGGTGCAGAGGATGGCTCCATGGCCTCCACCTCAGTCACTAAGCAATTGAGCTCTCCAGATGGGCAGAGCATTTCCCCTATTCAGCTTGCTGGGTGGATCCTGGTCAGGGCGCATGCAGGAATCTGTCTCTCTGCCACCCCTCCTCTCACTAAAAAATAAATAAAATGAAATGAAAATATTTAAGGAAATAAATAATCATAGAACTTGTCAAATGTTTACTCTCTGAGAAAAGAACCCTCAATGATAATTTCATAGCTTAATTTTAAAAGAATATATTCAGGGGTTGGTGATTGTTGCTTCTGGTGTCAAAGAAGTTGATTAGATTTAGTGTCAAATATGAATGAGCCAAGGGAAAGAGGTCAAAAGAGAAAGCTGTATGTCAGCCATAAGTGCTAAGTTGCTGACTTTAGAATTTCAGACTACACATTGACAGGCCAACTTCCTTTTGTAAGTGCTGAGTTATACAGACTTCCTTTCCTATAAACTCCCTCAGGTAACAAAACCTATATAAAGTGCCTGAAATGATTCTTCCTTGAAAATTTAATAAAAAACCTAGCTTGATTCTTTCTTTCCCCAACCAACGACCAAGGTCACTGAACCTAGGAATAAATTGAATGGCTTGCGGTTATATTTGATAGACTAGACACTTTGTTAGAATGTGGTAATGATGTGAACAAGGTCAATTGTTAGCATTCATCTGAGGATATTGTAACTTCATTTTTCTACAATAGCCATAGACATTATCCTTCACCTTTCTTGACCATCACAATTAGCCTGAGGGAATCACCAGTGGTTCGATACAAATCTACCACCTGTAGAAAAATAACTCGATGTCTATGCTCTGAGTGTACAATATGATTTCTCACTCATGTAACATTCTGTGGCTGGCTGGTTGACTGGCTCTCTCCTCTATGCAAAACCCAGAAAGCCCTGTTTCTTCCATTATATGGTTCTGCCACACTCCCCTATCTCATTGTCATAAGTGCCCAGTCAGCAAATCGGGCAAAGAGTTTGTGGAGAGAGTATCCATACTTGGCTTCTTATAATAAATTCTGTGAAACATTTTTATGACATATGTTATTTTTGTTCATGTTGGTTGAAAACTAGGCAAATGGCTACACTATTTCCACTCAGACTACTCCCTGACTGGTTAGACACTCCCCAGAAACAAGTCTATAAAATAGAAAAAGGGGCATGTATTTTGATACCTATGCCACACCCATTTTATCAATGAAAAAAAAAAGTGTTTTCTTTTCAAAATTTTCTCCTTGGTATGCTCCTATATTTATAACTTTGCAATTAAAGTTGTCTATCAGTAGCAATAAAAGAAAAAAAAAGTAGAGGACTATTTTTTCCATAAGATTAAAATAAAGAGTCCTAAATGGTATTCCCTCTGTGGTAATTTAAACTTTCACTTGGATGCAATTATTCTCAAGGCTGATGCATCAACAGTTTGAAGAAACTTGGAACTCAAGCTATCAGATTTACCAATGGAATAATTAGTCACCATAATTCTCTACTCCTAGTCCTAGGAACACAGTTTTAATAATAGCATCCAGATTGTCCTCCAACTTTAGAAAATGTATGTTCTAAAATTCTGTTAATAATTGACTTGTGGTCTTTGAGATAATATTTTACACACACAATAATACATAAGGCAATTGCCTTTATGCCGTCTGTAAAAGTCTGTTTAACCCATAATCTAACTAAAATATAGGCTTTTTGCATTTTAAAAACATAGTAAATATTGTTGCTTTGATATTGGTAATTAATATAAAAAGCCTAGAGATGAAAAGTCATTTTCTGAATATAAAATATTTAATTAAAAATTGTTGATATATAATGTATAAAGCAGCCGTGGTAACTACACGTGCTTTATTCGATAATAGCTGGGTTTACGTTTTTATTATTATTATTAATATTGGGTAAAATACAAGTTGTACTATTTAACATTTGTTTTTTTCACAGTTGGAAAAGTCTACGTTCTATTACAGTGAAATATGGTCAAAGTTAACAGCCCGATTTTAAAATACTTGCAACAAGTCATAACCAGTTTCATTGCAAAAGGTCCCTGCACACACTTACATTAATTCTGGTACCTTATTAGGCTGTCTGGCAAGCCACCTCCATCCAGAAACATGTAGGATGAGAAATGAGAACTATCCATCCCCTTGGATATTAGCTACTTGTCATTCCTGGGCAATAATGCTCACATCACCAAAGCCTGGGAACATAACTCTATATTTATTCTGAGCAAGATGCAGTGACTTAAGAGAAAATACAAGATAATGTTAAAAAAAAGTCTCTCACCAAAAATCAATATATTAAACCAAAAGTCTTTTACAGAGTTTATTGCAAGAAACTAAAAAGAGTATTTAAGATCCAGGCTGTAATCATGAATGTGAGTAGCTGAGACAGAGTGAAGGGCAATATCATTGGAAATAAGGAGGTTAAGGGAATGATAGGTCAGGAGGATGAAATAGTTATATACATGGATGTAGAGTTTATCAAAGATAACCACGCTGCTTGGGCTAGACAGTCAGACTGTGGGTTGGGGGCTAGATCCTCCAATGAATGATAGCAAATGATAGCATAGATAGGAGCATGAAAGAGACAGGATATATCATGGAAGGTTATGATGGTTTTTAAGGTACGATATTTGAGGAAAAAAGTGAATCTGTAATAACCCAAAAGCAACAAAGGGGAGTAAGGAATGTCCCAACCATATCATCTTCCCCGAGGGGGAGAAGAGAATAAAAATAACCATCATTTGGGATATTGGAGGGGAAATAATGCTATTAGAAAAAAAAGAACTTTTAAATTAAGACCACAAGGTGGTGGAGGAGAAGAGGCTGGGAACAGAAAAGAGGTTGCTGTGGAATTAGAAGTTGCAAAGCAACCAAAGCCAGCTCATGGATGAGGGCAGGGTCAAAAGTTGGGTGAGTTTCAGGAAAATTCAGAGTATTCTGCTTGATGGTTCAGTAGAAGAGTTAATATCAGAGTTGCATCACTTTGGAAGCCAACTGATATGTACAGCTGTAATGTGGTAACCTTAGTCTCAACAGAACCACACAGGACCCCAGAAGATACAGTTGGAAGCCCTGAGGTCAGTACCGAAGTAGTTGTCCAGTTGACCTAAGTGGGGACACAATGAGTCATCTGCATCCACCATGTCAATGAAGCCAGTCATGGTGCTGTGGTCTTTGGAAGGAGGAAAGATGGCCTTTGAGTTCACTATCCCAGGATATTTAAATGCTTGGGATTTCTGGTTGATTCTTGGCTCTAAAATATGATTCACATGTTTCTTGGTTCTAGCTCATGTTTCACAAGTCTCTTGTTCCGGGAACTCTTATCATTGGCAAGACAACCAGAATATGAATGTCAAGAAATGGTCCCAGTGGTTGGCTCAAACCATTATGGGAGGGGCGGCCTTGGGTTACTTTCTCATGAAAGGTTGACCAGGAGGCTCCTCTCATTTAATCTCTGCATTATTAGCCTCTTTAGGTGCCTGGTCTGGTCATCTTAAAGCACTGCTAGATGCCTCATTCAGAGGATAGGCCTCTGCTATAGCTGGATGAGGTTTTCAGCTTTAGGTGAGACTGAAGAACCACCAGGCTCTCTTTCATATCACAGAGCTTGTGGAATACAGTGTGGGAAGATGTTTAGTGAGATCTAGAAATGTGAGCCAGTTGAAAGCACTCTCCACCTTTCACTGGCTGTTATTTGACACCCACAAGTTCTTCAGGCTGTGATTCAATGTCTTGGACCCATCTGAGATGATTCTGTCTTTTCCTGAGAACTGTTAGTACCACAAAGAACCAAACCTCCACATGAGGTACTTAGTGCCAACTTGTGGGATCAGGGCACACTGGTCTGCCATTAGCAGCATGACTTCATCATGGGTAGACATGATAACTTAGGGAGATCAGCATATGTATGGGTAAAGTGTTAATTCTTCTGAATGCTTCAGTCATAGCTTAGACTCAAACAGATTCATGTGTGTATATCAGACATGATAGAGGAAAGTTATTCAAAGTCTAAATCAATGCTTAGGTCTATGATTTTTTCTTCATAGAAATCTAGATATCTTCCCTTATATATATATTTTTTTCTGATAATATTACTTCCATCTAAAGATATCCTTCTATAGATTGTCTCAGAAATGGTGATGTGCTGAGTCTAGAATTTCCAGGATCAAGGCATGTATGTCACAAAAGTAGGTAAAAATATAACTGAGGCAAGGAAGTCATGGTCCCTGAGTTATGGAGGATGCATCGATCAGGGCCTGTGACACAGAGAGGGTATCATCATTGAGGCTGACTTGGAAATGGAGTTGTCACCCTTTCAGACAGCTACATTATACCTCCACCAATTCACTTTATTTTGGGGATAATCTCTGTAAAGGGGTTAGTTTTATATTCAGGCTCCCCAGATGCAGTCCATGGATAAGGGGTGAATGGAGACCCATCAGTGCACCTATAATTACACTTTCCAGCCTTCAGTACTTGTGACTCTCAGTTTGCCTGGCTACTACTGTGTTGTCAGTAGCCTATCTCTGCTGTCTGTGTGCTGACAGTTTGTCTTCAGCATCAAGGGAATCCCTGTTTCTTTTGGTTGTATCACGTACTTCTCTGCTCTGGCCAGTGCAAACTCATTGCTGAGTATCCTCACTTAAAGAGATACTCTTACTTTATTCAGCTCTTTAGTTCCGTATTTCCAGCCAGATAATTCTGTCCAGCTCAACAAGATGCAGTTCTAAGAAGGATGCAGGAGCTTCTGGAAGATTCACAATGATGTTTTTATGAGAAAGGTAGATGATTGATAACAGCAGTTTGGAAGAAAATCCTCTGAATTCTCAATTAAATGTTAATTTGGGTGCTCAGACTGAGTGTCAGATTTTTAAGGAATGTAGCCAAACTCTATTGGAAAAGAGATAATTTTCTGATTTGGTGAGGATTCAAGTCAGACTATTCCTGTGCTTTCACCCCTCCATGTATCTGGGGAGCCATATGGTGTGTGGTAAGGATATGGACTTCCAAGTCAGACAGACCTCAGTTTAAATCTTGCCTTTATTTTCATGAGTTGTGTGATTTTGAATATGTTATTTAAATTTTCCAAAATAGGTTTATTTTTTTTTTGTCTGTGTGACAGAGACAGAGAGAGGGATAGACAGAGACAAACAGACAGGAAGTGAGAGATGAGAAGCATCACTTCTTCATTGTGGCACCTTAGTTGTTCATTGACTGCTTTCTCATATGCACCTTGACCGGGGGGCTACAGCAGACTGAGTGACCTTTTGCTCAAGCCAGCAACCTTAGGCTTAAGTTGGTGAGGCTTGCTCAAACCAGATGAGCCTGTACTTAAGCTGGTGACCTCGGGGTTTTGAACCCTGGTCCTCCGTGTCCCAGTCTGACCCTTTATCCACTGCATCACCACCTGGTCAGGCCAAAATAAATCTATTTCTAATAGGTAGGATTATTGTAAGGGAATAATGTGCATAAAATATTTGGCACAATGCTTAAATCTCATCCTTAATAACTGACAAACATGATGGTTGTAAATACAATACCTAAATTTACCTCTTTAATCAACATCAGAAAACTCTGAGATACAATTGGCATGTTTAAATACAAACCAGTTGCAAGCACAGGGCTTTTAAAACTCTCTGAAGAGACACTAACTCTGTTAGCCTGCTAGGGCTGCCAAAACCAAGTTCCGTTGGCTGCCCGGCTTAAACAATGTAAACTGATTTTCTCCTGGTTCTGGAGGCGTGAATTAAAGATGATGCTGTCAACAGTACTGGTTTTTTCTGAGGCCTTGCTCATTGGTTTTCAGATGGCCACTTTTTCTCTGGTCCTTACATAGTCATTCCTCTGTGCACGCACCCCCCTGGTGTGATAGTCAGTCCTTATCATCTCCTCTTCATATAAGGACACCAGTCAGATTGGGTTTGGAACCACCCTAAAGACCTCATTTTAACTTAATTATAATCACATTCTGAGGTAGTAAGGGTCAGCACTTTGACATATGAATGGGGGGTAGCATATAATTTAACTTATAACACTATTCCTCCTGGTTCTGTTTGCAGTAAATCATAGTACCAGGAAAAATTAGTATTTTAATAACATGTTATGCTTCACCAATGTTCCCGCATTGTGGTACTGATCTGATTCTTTTGGATTTAGGAAGGGTTGTATAGGAAGAGTCTAGCTGAGCAATGACTTAGTGCCTCTTACAAAATTATAGTTGAAAACATTTCCATAATGTTACCAAATTTCCTTCAACAATAGAACCTAACTTATAAATTTCTCCTAAAATTTAACTTCCAGCAAAATTTCTCTCTGCAGATAATAATGATACCTGTTGAATTCAAAATATTTTCTTTTCCCCTGACTGCTGAATATATATGTGTACAGTATGTGTGTATACTACTATAGGTATATATATACTATTATATATACACACACACATATATTATAGATATATATATGATAATATAGTTCATAAAGTTTGTTCTTACAGTAATTGTTTCTTCCTCCTTTCTAAAAAATTTTAAACTTCTGTTATTTGTTCTCTTAATGTAAATATTCCATTTGTTATATTTTATCTCTGTTCAAATAGATACTATTTAAATCATCATAACTAAAGTTATCTCCATTACTCTTCTTGTGATTACTCCATTACTCTTACTCTGATCATGATGTTGCAGAATGACAGAGTGTGAAAGGCAGCACTGAAGCAGGAATCCATAGAGGAAAACCCTGAGAAAACTACCTATAAAAGGGAAACTGATAAACAGTTAGCAAGTAGATGCCTGGTATTCATTTGCATATGTTAGTAGAAAATGTAGCAATATTGTTTGATAAATTATTTTTATTATTTTTTAATTATTTCCTTTGATTTGAGAAAGAGAAAGAGGGGAAGGGAAAAAGGGAGAGAGAGAGAGAGATAGGGGGCAGAGAGAGAGAAGCATCAACTTGTTTCACTTAGTTCCATTTAGTTGTATGCTCATTGATTGCTTCTCATATGTGTTCTGACCAGGAGTAGACCCTGTGAGCTCTGGTGCACCAAGTTGACACTTTATCTACTGAACCACCTGGCCAGGGTCTATTTTTTTTTTTTCTATTTTATTCTCTGAAGCTGGAAACGGGGAGAGACAGTCAGACAGACTCCCGCATGCGCCCGACCGGGATCCACCCGGCACACCCACCAGGGGCGATGCTCTGCCCACCAGGGGGCGATGCTCTGCCCCTCCAGGGCGTCGCTCTGCAGTGACCAGAGCCATTCTAGCGCCTGGGGCAGAGGCCAAGGAGCCATCCCCAGCGCCCGGGCCATCTCTGCTCCAATGGAGCCTCGGCTGTGGGAGGGGAAGAGAGAGACAGAGAGGAAGGAGAGGGGGAGGGGTGGAGAAGCAGATAGGCGCTTCTCCTGTGTGCCCTGGCTGGGAATTGAACCCGGGACTTCTACACGCCAGGCCGATGCTCTACCACTGAGCCAACTGGCCAGGGCCCAGGGTCTATTTTTATTATGTGTCTATAAATAATACTTATGGAGAATAATTGAAAATTAAAGGCTACATTTTATTTAATATTGCATGTGTGCACACTCCTATAAAGGCTGAAATACTTAAGGCTTATTTTGAGAGAGCAGTATTGGTAAGTATTTATTGTGTGAGCGTTGGAGGAAGATGAATAGAGAAACATATTCAAGGTTAATTAATGACAATAGATATTGTTTATTGATCACTATATGTCAGGCACTGTGCCAATATATTACATGTATTATCCCCTTAAATCCTTGAGTTAAGTCTATGGAAGCTTATAAATAGTGTGAGTGCATTATTACCCTCAGTTACACAGCTTTTACGTCAGGGAGGGATCAGGGCTGAGCCCACAGCTCTTATATTCCCAAAGTGCAGACCATTAACTTTTAATTTATATTGTCTTTTGCTAAACTCAAAACAAAATGACCCATTGTTGTCATATTTACAGTTAAAAAGAGCATCATATTTCTGTCCCAGCCAAGATGTTGATTTGAGGGTTAATGGGCCTCTCATATTTTTTATTTTCTAGCTTTGGAATCTGATTTATTGTTTTCCTCTTGAAACTACATGGGTTATTTTCTTTAAGTACCAAATTCAAGACTAAGTACCTACACCACGTCAAAGGATATAGAAAATGTATATCACACAGGCAGTGTTCTAGGTGGGACGTTTATAGCAGTGAACAAAACAGGCAGAAATCTCTATACTCATGGAGTTCTTATTCCAGTTAAGGGAAACGCCAATACATAAATTAAATTAGTAAACTATACTGACTTTCTTGGTAGTAAATGTTAGATGCCACAGGGGAATGCTGCTGGAGGAATGGGGGTTACAGTATTTTCATGCTGTGTTTAAAAAAGGCCTCACTGAGAAAGAACCATTCAGGAAAGATCTGAAGGAAGTAAAGGAGGTAGTCTTTAATATAAATCCACAAAGAAAAAGCATGCTTGCTATTTTTTCAGGAGGTCAGTGTGGTGGGAAGAGAATGAATGAGGGGAAGAATAAAACTAGAGTTGTTCAGATGACGTGATGGGCCATGATAAGGACACCATTGTAGGGAGTCAGGTAGAGCTTTGAGGGTAAGGGTGACTTAACCCGGTTTATAAATCACAGGATTATTCTGGCTGATATGTTAAGATCAATCAGGTGATCAGATGGAAGAGAACAAGGGCAGAAGAAGAAAATCAGTAGGACAGTTACAGGGATAATCCAAATGGGAGAGGATATCATCAGGACTAACAGAGTACCAGGGCGGTAATGGAAAATGACCCGTCTGAAATTTTGAAGGTAGAAGCAACAGAATTTTTCATAGACAGAGTCAGAGGGTAACAGAGGTATTTCAAGGCTTTTGTCTAAACAACCGGGAAGATGGAATTAATAAAAACAAGGAAAACCAGGAAAGAGCAGGGTTAGGAATGAAGATAGGACTCAGACGCTTGTCAGTTTTAGGTGGATGCCAGACACCCGAGGGGAGCGACCAAAAAGGGAGTTGAATTTCCTGAAGGAATTCTAGAATTTTCCACCATGCAAATGACTTTTTTTTTTATAAATAAATTTTTATTTTTATTTTTATTTTTTTATTGGGGTGACATCAATAAATCAGGGTACATATATTCAAAGAAAACATTTCCAGGTTATCTTGTCATTTAGTTCTGTTGCATACCCATCACCCAAAGAGAGATCGATCTTTATCACCCTCTATCCAGTTTTCTTTGTACCCCTCCCCCTCTCCCTCTCCCTCCTTCCCTCCCCCCACCCCCCCGGTAACCACCACACTCCTGTCCATGTCTCTTAGTCTTGTTTTTATGTCCCACCAATGTATGGAATCCTGCAGTTCTTGTTTTTTTCTGATTCACTTATTTCACTCCACATAATGTTATCAAGATTCCACCATTCTGCTGTAAGTGATCCGATGTCATCATTTCTTTTAGCTAAATAGTATACCATGGTGTATATGTGCCCCATCTTCTTTATCCAGTCTTCTATTTTTTTTACAGTGACTAAAAGCCTTTAAGCAAACTCTTGGCCAATACAGCAAGAATCCATAAAAGAGTAGTGTCCTTAACATGTTCACCAAGTCCAAGTTGGCCCCATCACCATGCCAAATCCCTGAAAAATGCAACCCAACCACAGTTCAGTCTGTTAGGAGCTTTCACAGGGAGCAGGAGACCAGGAAAAGTCCACATCCAGGAAAAGTCCGCATGGCACTGGTGTTGTCACCATTCTATACTTTGCAGCTCATGTCCAAGTCCCAATGACCGCTGCTTCTAGCTGGTAATGATTCAGGTAGACTGGAAAAGCCATTTGCAGCATGCGTGGATATGGAGCTTCTGTTCTCCTCTGCCTGGAGAGATGAGACCAGGTTGCTTTTCCCTGGAGCTCTGCGACTGTGGCATGGTAAAGAGAACCTTGGGATACACTAAGCTGGGTGGCAAATGTAGATTCATAATAGAAGTTGGCAAAAGGGGGAAAGAGAGTTGGCTCTAAATTAGGAGTAGGTCCCAGCCTGAAATATGAGTGGGGCACTGAGGTAGGAGGGATAAAGGAAACACTATATATTAAGCAAAGCAGCAGAAAATAGGACTATCAACACCCACAACAGAGATCTTTGAGGGAAGAATAAAAAACCTGACTATTCAGGCAAAACATAGTTAAGTGGCCCTTGTGCAAATGAGATCAGTTTACCTGCTTCTTGGAAGAAAGACCCTAGGCTCGTCCACAGTGTTGTAGATGGGGCCGATGGCCCTGGGCACCTTCAGCCTTCAGTGGCAAACACCAGCTTTCTGGGCAAGATTAGGTCATAGGTGGCTGGAGCAGGGCTGGAAGAGACTGAACCCTCCCTTAGAGGAGCAAGGGGGAAGCCTACCTTTCAGTGTCCCTGTTTCCTCACAGCAGAGGCATGTAAGCCTGGCAGGCTTTAGCTCAATGACCTTCCTTTCCACTATTGAAGCAGGACCCAGATGGCATCTTATGAGACCCCGTTGGGGTGTTGGAGCCTTTAAGGGTGTATCCTAAAAGCTGGTAGTTCCCCTGATCTCTATTGGGCTTTTTCTGCCTCTAGGTATCTTAAAAGCCATGCTCAGAAGATCTTGCTGAGGGGTTTGAGGATCCCCATCTGCCTATATAAATCTTTTCCATATATCTGGAGCTATTTGGAAAAAGACAAAACAGTGTTATTAGCTGGATTTAATAAAGAAGGTAGTAGTTTGCAGGCGAAAAAGATTTGGTGTCTTAAGACTTTTAAGGTGGCTTTCTACACAATTTGGGGAGCCCAGTGAAATAAAACAAATGCAAGGCTATTTACTCAAATCATTAAGAACTTCAAAATGGTTGCAGTAGATTATTAAACCAAGTAGGAGACCCTTCTGAGTGAAGGGACCGGCGTGCAGGTAGCACACCCAGGAAGCCAGTCTTGACTTAAGGCCGTAATTCCAGATGTGATGATCAAGAAAGTAATGTGGATGGATACATAGACACATACGTAGATGGATGGATGGATATCTAAGGAGTGATGTCTGAGTGCTTCAATGTAAAGATGTTGGAGATGAAGAAGATCCCTTAGAATTGACTGAGGAGGAAAAACAATGGTAAACTATGTAAGATGGATTTGGTGGTGGTTCATTAGGGCTCAGGCTTAGCCAAGAGAGTTGGGTTGTTGCCTTTAAGGTTTGCTGTGCCCAATTTCCAGGAATTCTGTTAGAGTTTGAATTGCTGCATGGTGGGTTGATTTGGGGTTTTTACCACCCATAAGGCAACCCCAGAGTTTCTCTGTAACCTTCTCTATCTTTAAATTCTTATAAAATCGCTTATAGCAACTAAGATTTTAACATCCATTGACTGAAGCCCTGCTGAAAAGCAGAAGAAAATTTATTTCTGGATGAAGATGCCACTTTGGCAGACACACAGATGAGGGAACAGAGAACGCAAGCAGAGAAATACAGCTTTAAGTGTGAACATAGCTTTCTAACTGGTCAAAGACTGTGTGCAAAGCAGCCAGATAGAACCTGGCTGACTGTAGCAGAAAATGAGATTAAACCATCCATCCAGGGCACGGCAGAAATATTCAGGAATAAATAATGGATTTGTTTCTTATCCCATGGGACAAACCTGCCTTGGGTGTTAGGTCTAATCATCAGTTACCTTAGTTTCTAAAGCACTGAAAACTTAACAGGTTGGATATAAGAGTCTATGAAATAATGCATGCAGGTAGCTGGTTGAACTAAAATTCTGACCTTTCTCCTTTAGGAATCTAAAGTCCTTCCTCATTCATCCTAGAGTCTTTAATGATTAAGGCCATGATCTGCATTTAATAGACAAGATGACTATTCAGAGAATGGAGAGGGAGCTGTAATAGGTCTCAGAAAAGATGTTATGTTAGTACGCCCCATTGTGCTGGCTCCTCCCTGACTAAACCCAAGATTGTTTAAGTCGTCTCAGTGCACCTGACTGCTTCACATTCAAAATGTCCCTGGAACATGGAGGCAGAAGAAGTGACAAGCTATCAGTGGATGTAATAGAAAATATACTCCCCTTCCTGCAGATATTAATATTTTAGAGTGACGGGGCAGAACGTGGGGCATGAAAAATAAAGATGGGAAGAAAGAAGGTTACATTAACATGTCTGATGCCATTGTCAGCATTCTTCGATGGATATATGTTGGGTATAGGGAGTTAATATAGTTCTCTCCCACATTCTGATGAGTTATAATTTTATACAAAGAGCCAGAGTGGTATTCTAAAACTATAGTACAGACAGTGACTATGGCCTTGACATCAGCAAGTAGAGTTAACTTTGGGGTATAATTTTATTCTGCCTACTCTGAATTAATGTCCCAAAAGCCTTTTCTTTGACGTCATGCAGTTAGACCATGGCTGTCAGCTATTCGGTAAACCAGGGGCAGTCAACCTTTTTATACCTACTGCCCACTTTTGTATCTCTGTTAATAGTAAAATTTTCTAACTGCCCACTGGTTCCACAGTAATGGTGATTTATAAAGTAGGGAAGTAACTTTACTTTATAAAATTTATAAAGCAGAGTTACAGCAAGTTAAAGCATATAATAATAATTACTTACCAAGTACTTTATGTCAGGTTTTTGCTAAGTTTGGCAGAATAAATTTTTATAAAACAACTTACTATAGGTAAATCTATCTTTTTATTTATACTTTGGTTGCTCCGCTACCGCCCACCATGAAAGCTGGGACGTCCACTAGTGGGCGGTAGGGACCAGATTGACTACCACTGCAGTAAACAAACATCTGCTTTGGATAAAAGCTCATAAGCCTCTCTTGGATCCTAGACACCCGGAAGGATGCTTTGTTAGCATCCTTTTTGAGTCAAAGTTGTAGGGAAAATAACTTTTGTTGTGTTACCACTATTTGGTGCCTTTGAGACATTTTATAGAGATTGTCATTCCACCCTCTAACCCTTCTATGAGAGAAGCATTACTTTCCCCCTTTCATAGGGAAGAAATTAAAGGTCAGAGAGGAAAATAGAATCACACAGCTGTCCTGTTGCCAGGGAGTTTTATTAGAGTTTGGATTTTCATCTGATGGGTCAACCTGGGGCTTTTACCATCCACAAAGCAACTCCAGAGTTTCTCTGTAAACTTCCTTACCTTAAAAAACAACCCCACAAACTATAAGTGGTGTTGTCCCTTTCTTACATGGCTCAAATAACTATTATTTTCTATACATACACAAAAATCTATGAGTTTGTTGCAATTAAGTGCTCAGTTTCCATCTTTCAATATAATCTCTCCATTTCTTCTTAAATATGGGAGATTGTCAGAATCTTTTAAGCCATGATTACTAAAGATTAATTTTTCTAGAATGAGAGCAGGTAGCATTTTTATTTCTTTGCTTGTTTTGTCACTGTTGCTTTCACTGGTGTTATGGTATGTATATGCCTTTTTTATTTCATTAAGTATTCAAAGGTGAAATTCAAAAGTTCAGTCTACTTAACAGTACAAGGCCCTCTAACAAATGCTAGGCCACGGTGAAATTTTGGATTTTAGGGTATTACCTTTGTATGGATGCTTTTCTTGAATTGAATTCACATTCAATTTTTCAGAAGCTGTTTAAAAAAATTTTTTTATTATTATTTTAGTGAGAGGAGGAGAGGCAGAGACAGACTCCTGCATGCACCTAGACTGAGATCCACCTGGCAAGCCCAGTAGGGAGCGATGCTCTGCCCATCTGGGGCTGTTGCTCTGTTGCTACTGGAACCATTTTTTAGCACCTAAGGCAGAGGCCATGGAGCCATCCTCAGAGGCCAAGGCCAACTCACTCAAGCCAACAAGCCATGGCTATAGGAGGGGAAGAAAGTAAGAAAGAGAAAAAGAAAGAAAGAGAAAGGGAAAGAAGGGAGAGGGATGGAGAAGCAAATGGTCACCTCTCCTGTTGCCCTGATTAGGAATTGAATCCAGGACATCCACACGCTGTGGCAATGCTCTACCATTGAGCCAACCAGCCAGGGCCCAGAAGCTGTTTTAAAAAGCACACAAGTAGAGCATTTAGGTGTCTTGACAGCAAAGTATCTAATGGGGATCTTGCAACACTAAAGCACAGTAGTGTTTAATCCTAATGTCTATGTTTATTTTATCTTCATGGAGTTGGTTTGCCTAAGAGATATACTGCAGTAATATATTTAATGTGGAAACTATTATTTGAGAATTTTCTTCATGCCTAATATTCAGCAAGATTAAGTTTACTATATATTACTGTATATTGAATAATGGAAGAAAAGTATCATTTATATTTATGGTAGCAGAGGAAATTAACATGATTTTTAATATAGGTATGTATGCATTACTTGAACTAGTACTGCACATGTTAGCAAGACCAACAGATTAAGGCATATAAAAATAGCAGCTAATCAGTGTGAGTGTTCCTGTCATTTCATGGCTTTTGCATGTGTGTGTGTGTGTGTGTGTGTGTGTGTCTGTGTTTTGTTTTTTGTTTTTGTTTTTAGCTAAATTGACTTGCAGGGTCTTACTGAAACAAAACTGATGTGGCTTTGGAATATTTACCAGTGTGGTTTGCATTTGGCTTTATCCTTTCCTAATTTCTATGCCCTTTCTCTGCAGCCCAATTTCTTTTTCTTATACATTTTTTAATTTATTGATTAAGTTTTAGAGAGTGAGAGAGAGAGATCGAGATCAACTTATTGTTCCTTTTCCTCATGCATTCATCGGTTGATTCTTGTCTATGCCCTGACCAGGGATAAAACCTGTAACTTTGGTGTTATCAGGACAACACTTTAAACAACTGAGCTACCAACCAGGGCTGCAGTTCATTTTCTGCATAGAAACACTAGCTCAGGGGTCCCCAAACTTTTTACACAGGGGGCCAGTTCACTGTCCCTCAGACCGTTGGAGGGCCGGACTATAAAAAAAAAAACTATGAACAAATCCCTACGCACACTGCACATATCTTATTTTAAAGTAAAAAAAACAAAAAAACAAACAAAAAAAACAAACCGAGAACAAATACAATATTTAAAATAAAGAACAATAAATTTAAATCAACAAACTGACCAGTATTTCAATGGGAACTATGGGCCTGCTTTTGGCTAATGAGATGGTCAATGTCCGGTTCCATATTTGTCACTGCTAGCCGTAACAAGTGATATGACGCACTTCTGGAGCCATGACGTGTGCGTCCTGTGTCACCGGAAATAGGACTGTACATGAGTGACACCGTGCTTTGTGGCGCCACCACATACAGTACTCCAGGAGCACAGGATGCACCCCTCCACATCCTGTGCTCCTATCACTGACCACCAATGATAGAGGTGCCCCTTCCAGAAGTGCAGCGGGGGCTGGATAAATGGCCTCAGGGGGCCACATGTGGCCCACGGGCCGTAGTTTGGGGACCCCTGCACTAGCTGGAGTATAGGTAGGAAGTCAGACGAGATTAACCAACACATGATACTTAAAATATCATCACCCATGTGTCATAGCCATTACTGATGCTCATGTGACAGAGTAGAATGTTCTGGAAAACATACCTTGTAAATTTGGGTAAATTAAATCTTGTATAAATCATATATTCTTGAAGGTATTTCTATACCAAAAAATAATGAGTCATCATAGCACCTGGAATCTTATGTAGCTTCCTAGAGGTATATATATAAAAAAATGTAGTGTATAGGCTCTTAACAAAGTTTATACTCTGGTTGTACATTTCATATAATTTACTACAAAGTTTATATAAATGATTACAATCACAATTAACACATTAATAAGTGCCTCCATTGTTTTCATTTTTCAATGCACTAGAGCTAAAGACTGAAATAAAAAAAATAGTATAATTAAGATAAGAGTTATCATGGAGGACTTGCTGGAGGAAGAACATTTTAAAACAGACCAGATTTTCTATCATCTTGTTCAAGGTGTTCCCATACCCATGACGAAGACTTATGCAAAAAGACAGTCTTAGTGGTAGATGAACTGAATCATTAAGTCAATGACCTACATGGTATGATTTCACAGACAAGGACTGTCATTTCCTTACTGGTCTCATGGTGTGCTATTTGATAAGAGAAACTGTTTTGTCTTCCCTAGGAAAAGGCAACCCTGAGGCTGATTCAGGTATTAACCCTTGAAAGGGATTGTTTTTATATCCTTTACTAAAAAGGGCAGAGTTAGCTTTGGTCCTAGAATTGCCAGATAAAATATGACAACTTTACATTTTCAGAATCATTATTAGAGTTTTCATGAAGATTATAGACATGTTGTCTTTTTATTTTAAAGAATTGGGCTTCATAAACAATACAGCCTTGCCCATGTTTGCTGTGGAATAAAGAAATGCTTTGCTATCATTAAGGACAATTTCAATAAGTACTTTCTCATGCAACTTTAGCAGAGGAGCTGGGATAATCTCAGAAAACGATAATGTTATTTGCTGTATCTTAGATCGGGTTTACCAACATTAATTTCTTTTTTCTCCCTTCAGATGTACATCCAAACAACAACACTTACTGTCTCCATGAGTTTAAGTGCTTCGGTGTCTCTGGGCATGCTCTATATGCCCAAGGTTTATATTATAATTTTTCATCCAGAGCAGAACGTGCAAAAACGCAAAAGGAGCTTCAAGGCTGTGGTGACAGCTGCCACCATGCAAAGCAAACTGATCCAAAAAGGAAATGACAGACCAAATGGCGAGGTGAAAAGTGAACTCTGTGAGAGTCTTGAAACCAACAGTAAGTCATCTGTAGACTTTCCGATGGTCAAGAGCGGGAGCACTTCCTAATAGATGTACGTTGAACATTCTTCTACTAGTCTTGGGGACTTTGCTGCACGGTTCCAGGGACATGATGGTACTTGCGCACCATGAGACCATCATGGCTGTTAGAACCATTTGGTTAGAACCAAATGATTTCAAGGTGCATGGCTCTTCCCCAGAGTATAAACATATATACAATCTTTTTCACAAGGTGTGACACTCAGCTCTCTTTTGAGGCATTACGGAGCTTGAAGCTTGGAACACTCTTCCAAATATAAAAATTAATTTTTAATGATTAGGAATAATTCCTTAATCTTCGTTAGTTTGCTATTGGATGCTCTTTATAGAATTAACAGTTACCTAACATTTATGGAAAATAATCTGAAACATTTATATAAATTAATGTTATTTGGATATTTAGGGAAATGAGAAAATTGGTTAACTAACATGGTTGGTGCAGTTTACATCAGTGGTCCTCTTCTTTGGTTTTCTTTGATTTACCTTCCTGAATACACACTGCTCACAAAAATTAATGGATCAGGGAACATGCTGCTCCTCCAGTACTTTCAGCCTTTTGTGTTGTGCATTTTCACCAATGAAATAAAAGTTGGTTTTGCATCTCATTTGCATAATCAAACAACTTTCTTTGACTTGTCATTTGCTTTTCTGATTTTCTTGTTTAATAAAAAAAATCAAATGCTTTTTTTTATCACTTCATATTCATTTTGAAATATCCCCCAATTTCTGTGAGCAGTGTATTAAGATAATTAGAGCCCTTGTCTGCATGCCTCACGACCCTGAAAATAGAATCCTATCTATGACTACCACTCCACTTTTCCCTTTCTCACCTCCCTCAGTCTTCTCTAAAGTCCACCCTTGAAGAAGAACATGATAACCAGACACTGGTACCAAGCTAATGCAGGAAAGTGTAACTGAACAATACAAAAAATCTGAGTATAGCTAAGAGAGACAGACAAACAAAAATAACCAACAGCATATTACTAGTTCTATAGATGGATCAAAAAGAAATAAAAGCTAAGATATTTGCATTAGAGGGATTTTTTGTCTTTTGGGAATACAACATAGGTATTTAACAACTAAGACTAAAACCCTGGGCAAAAATACTGTCTTCCTCTCAGATTCCTCCAGCAGACTGTACCCTCTATTCTCTGTACTTTTGACATAAAATACAGGGAAGATTAAGACATGATTTCATCTGACTTTAATTATTAAAACAACTTATAGTCTTCATTAGATTTATAAACCTCCTCTTACACCAACATTTCCAGATGAACATTGTCTACTCTAAATGCCCCATATGCAGAAATATCCTTAGAAGATAAGTATTGACTGATTAAAGTAATAGGCTTTAATCACTATCAGACTTCTTGGAATTATTGGCCAGATCCTCTAGGAAGATTACCTTCAGCTTTCTAATATAAAATTTAATCATATGTAGAGAAAGAAGCTTTTTAAAAAATCTACTAACACTCCCTACATATTTATCTTTCTGCAAACATGAAACTGTAAGAAACTGCAAGAGAAGGCATGATAAGAATGGGTTTTGGTTTAAAGAAAATTGTAATAATCATCTCTGATTATAGGTAAGCAATTTACTAATAATAGATCTATTTGGGCTCTTAGCAAAAGATGTAGTATAGTTACTCTCAAAGTCATTAAAGTAGAAGGCTTGTGATTTGAGGGCAGAATTTTATCTGTGTTTTTCTGCCTTGAAAACACCAGTGGAGGAAGTTGAAACCTATTGTAGGATGCCAGGAGACTGCTGTTAGTCAATGATACCCTTCTCAGTGTGATCCACCACAGTCTGTACTTGTTTTCCAGCTGCAATCCAGAAAAAGTTATATAATATGGTTGCAAATAGAAATGACCAAAGATACAATGAAATAAATACCAGCGATACCAGAATCATCCCTGGATGGTGGTGAGAATAAAAATTCATCAACATTTTCCACTCTTTTACAAAATAAATAGGTTCCCCAAAGAGGAAAATTTAGAATATTGCTAAAGACTTAAACTCATATTATAGAACTAAGTCTCATACATTTTGCTTCCCTTTTATTAGTTTATGCTGATAATGCAGTGGAATTTTTATAGCATATGTGCATTTTCCTGTTTCCTTTGAAATAGGATTGAAAGATTACAATCGTGGGACATGTATAAAAGTAAGCCTATAATATTTGGAAGGAGTAAGATGCTCACTTTTGGAATATAAAGAGAGTTATAAAGATGAATCAAGATCAAGTCAATTCATTGCCTCAAAAAAAGGTCAAATTATACTTTGGAGACTTTAGTGTATTCATCTTTTACAGATGTGGTTGGATTTAAATAAATTGTGATAAAGTAATTATAGCTTGCACATTCAGGAAAGACAATGCATAAAATCTTAACACATCCTGGCACAATCCCACTCCAGATAACAATTGTTAACCTTTGTTCACTTGCAGGACTAGTAATATGGACCTGTGGCTCTGTTATCTTTACTACATATACCAGTAGTTTTTTTAGTTGTTTTTTATTGTCTGTTTGTTTGTTACAGAGACAGAGAGAGAGTCAGAGAGAGGGATAGGGACAGACAGACAGGAATGGAGAGAGATGAGAAGCATCAATCACCAGTTTTTCACTGCAACACCTTAGTTGTTCATTGATTGCTTTCTCATATGTGCCTTGACCATGGGGCTACAGCAGACCAAGTAACCCCTTGCTCAAGCCAGAAACTTCGGATCCAAGCTGGTGAGCTTTGCTCAAACCAGATGAGCCCACGCTCAAGCTGGCGACTTGGGGTCTACGAACCTGGGTCCTCTGCATCCCAGTCCAACGCTCTATCCACTGCACCACTGCCTGGTTAGGCCATATACCAGTAGTTTTAATGGAGTCAAAAGTCTTCTAAAAATCACAAACTATCGAAAAGTTTCAATAAGTTGAATAATTTAAGTGCAATATATGTCTTCTAAACCTGTGTCTTATGTCTTTAGCAGTGTAATTGAATGTTGGAAAAGCCTTTGCCATTTAAGGATCTGTAACTAGTACCATGCCTCCTCAGATTTAAAGCACTTCCTCTTGAAATGGGTATAGTCTATTCTCTATACGGCCAGGGCTGATTAATGAGCAATATCTGTGTTGCTGCATTCCCACACCTTCTACTGCCAGACTTCTGATAAATCACCATTATGACCATGAAGTAACAGTGACATACATGAAAGTATTTTGCAAACTATAAATTACCCTATATGTTTGCCACGAAAATATATAGATTGGTCTGTGGGTAATAAAAAAGAGAAGACATAAAATTGAAAAATAAAAAAACTATTATTGGCCCTGGCCGGTTGGCTCAGTGGTAGAGCGTCCGCCTGGCATGCGGAAGTCCCAGGTTCGATTCCCGGCCAGGGCACACAGGAGAGGCACCCATCTGCTTCTCCATCCCTCCCCCTCTCCTTCCTCTCTGTCTCTCTCTTCCCCTTCCACAGTCGAGGCTCCATTGGAGCAAAAGATGGCCCAGGCGCTGGGGATGGCTCCTTGGCCTCTGCCTCAGGTGCTAGACTGGCTCTGGTCACGACAGAGCAACGCCCCGAATGGGAAGAGTATCGCCCCCTGGTGGGCGTGCCAGGTGGATCCCGGTCAGGCACATGCAGGAGTCTGTCTGACTGCCTGCCTCCCCGTTTCCAGCTTCAGAAAAATACAAAAAAAAACAAAACAAAAAACTATTGTTTTATCATCCCTCTCTCCTTTTTTATGAAATATGTTGAGGCTTTTGATAACTTTTTTATGAAATATGTTGAGGCTTTTGTTGGGATATATTTTTTCTGACAAATTAACAATGTATTTATAATATTCACACAATAGTTTTCCTTCATGGCCAGACAGCAGCTCTACCAGTCCATCATCCTTAGAAACTTCATCTTAATGATGACTGGTCAGAAGTTCTGGTCATATCTTTAAGGTTTTAAAACAGGCATCCCCAAACTACGGCCCCCTGAGGCCGTTTATCCAGCCCCCACCACACTTCTGGAAAGGGCACCTCTTTTATTGGTGGTCAGTGAGAGGAGCACTGTATGTGGCGGCCCTCCAACGGTCTGAGGGACAGTGAACTGGCCCCCTGTGTAAAAAGTTTGGGGACCCCTGTTTTAAAACTTCAAAAGCTACACAGAAAAAAAACATAAGGTGAAACTGGAAGGGAGACCAATAGGTCCATGTTAATTAATAAATTTGCAGAATACTACATTTCAAACAAACAAAGATCTTGTTGTTTCATAAAAGTGTGGGGAGTTAGAAACAGGTAATGTTTATGAATTTTATCAACTGCACCCAATTAATTGCAAGTGCTGTGACATGGCATTCCTTAAGCTATGTTCATGAATAATTCATGAACACAGCTGCTACTGGAGGTAGATCTCCCTTCTCAAGCTTATGAGCAGTGTGGTGTGCACAGGAAATTCATCATTGCTGTATTCTAAAACCTATTTTCACATAAGCATATTTATTGCCAATGCAAAAACTCTCTCCATTAGCTCATATGTACAGCCCTGGTTCATTTTGCCCTGGGATAAGAGAGTCTTGCAAAATATCTGCCATTCACAACATTTGTGCCTTGCCATTGTTTTCATGGCAACTAAATCATCGGTTTCTAGAGCCTTGAACTCCTTTTGTAAACATTAGAAAAATTAAGATTGCTTTTCCTTTGTAAATTATAATTTTGATTCTTGATATACGCCTGCCATCATTTCCCCAGAGATCACTTCTAGGAGTTCACACAATGAAGTATGGATCTTTAATTAGCTGTGGCCTTAAAGTTGGAATAATCCTTGAAGGTGGTCTGATCCAAATCACTTTCTGTTGAATTAATATCTCAATATCATGTTCTTCAAGATCTTTTTGGCTATTGTTCTAGTACTTTAATCCTAATTTTTCTTTCTAGCTACTCACAAATTTGATAAGTATTTCTTACATTTTTAGTTACTGTTGAATATTGTTGAATAAGGCATAAAATTGAGCAACCTTTTTTAAGGGTCATTTTTCTAACTTGTATGACAATTTTTTAATCTTGTCTACAAAGATTTATGAAAGTCTTTCAAAAACATAGCTGAAGTACAGGTTTTATTTTCTGTGAAGAAATTTTGGGGCATATGAAAACATTATATAAATTAGCAATAAAATAATAAAAGTAAGCAAGCATGAACACCATTTACTTCACACCCAACAAAAGATAACAGATACCCTACCTTTTGAAAGGGGGAAGTAGAAAAGTAGGATTTCATATGGATTGGACTCAGACAACAGGTGAACCCCTCAAAAGCTATTCTGCCGCCATACTCGCAAAAACCCAAATGTTTTAAATTTTTGACCAGTGATTAAACTGAGGACTAGTGACCTGATTTAGTGAAACATTTTATTTCTTTTGCAGACAAAATATAGTTTATAACCAGGTCTAAAATCAACTCCCTTTCTCCTGACCCACAAAGGTAACCTAGAAGAATTATGAACATGTAGATAAGCTGATATGTCAAATATTTATATTTTTGGCAAGGAACTCTTAATAGTCAAAAACATCTAGAATTAGCATTTCTTTGGGCTATCTATGCTAATTTTAGTGATAGCAAACTTTGCATTGTCTTGGTCTCTGGTCAGAGCTTGTCTGAGCAATCACCAGTGCTGATGTACACTGAAATGGAATGAGTTGTCTAATCAGTCCAATTATTTCAGAGAAAGAGCTTTGCAGTTTCCTTATTCAGTGTTCAAACATGAAGTTATTCCTTTTCATTCAACTTTATATTTATATAATATTTTATTTTTTAATAACAGATGACATACAATATCATATTAGTTTTAGATGTACCACCCAGTGATTAGACATTAACATTACTTACTAAGTGATCACCTCAATAAATCTAGTACCAATCCGGCACCATAGAGTTATAATATTACTGACTATGTTCTCTATGCTGTACTTGATTTCCCCGACTATTCTGAAACTACCCATTTGTACTTCTTAATCCTGTCACCTTTTCCACTCATCCCCCAACCCCTCTCCCATCCCACAGTTGTCAAAATGTTCTCTATGAGCCTGTTCCTATTCTGCCTGTTCATTTTATTCTTTAGATTTCATGTGTAAGTGAAATCATATGGAACCGTCTTCTTCTCTTTGACCCTTGTTTTTAACATTTTAAAAAGTATTTATTTAGAAAATTAATTTTAATAAGGTGACATTAATCAATAGGACTACATAGGTTTTACATAAACATTTCTAGAACATTTTTTAAAATTTTATTTAGACAATTAATTTTAACGGGATGACATTGATCAATTAGAGTACACAGATAGAGAGAAAACATCTCCAGATCATTTTGACATTTGATTATGTTGTACACCCATCACCCAAAGTCAAATTGTCCTCCATCACCTTCCATTTGGTTTTCTTTATGCCCCTCCCCTCTCCCCACTCCCTCCTTCTCCTCCCTTCCCCTCCCCCTGGTAACCACCACACTCTTGTCCATGTCCATGAGTTTCAATTTTGTGTCCCAGCTATGTATGGAATCATACAGTTCTTAGTTTTTTCTGATTTACTTATTTCACTCAGTGAACAATGCTGCAATGAACATGGGGCTGCATGTGTCTTTACGTACCAATGTTTTTGAGTTTGGGGGGTATATACCCACTAGAGGGATTGCTGGGTCATAAGGTAGTTCTATTCTTAATTTTTTGAGGAATCACATACTTTCTTCCATAATGGTTGTACTACTTTACATTCCCACCAACAGTGAATGAAGGTTCCTTTTTCTCCACAACCTCTCCAACACTTGTTATTACCTGTCTTGTTGATAATAGCTAGTCTAACAAGTGTGAGGTGGTATCTCATTGTAGTTTTGATTTGCATTTCTCTAATAGCTAGTGAAGATGAACATCTTTTCATATATCTGTTGGCCATTTGTATTTCTTCATAGGAGAAGTGTCTGTTCATGTCCTCTTCCCATTTTTTTTATTGGATTGTTTGCTTGTTTTTGGTGAGTTTTGTGAGTTCTTTGTACATTTTGGATATTAGGCCCTTATCTGAGCTGTTGTTTAAAAATAGCATCTCATACTTGGTTGGCTGCCTGTTTGTTTTGTTGTCAGTTTCTCTTGCTGTGCAAAAGCTTCTTAGTCTGATGTAGTCCCATTCATTTATCTTTGCCTTCACTTCCCTTGCCTTTGGAGTCAAATTTATAAAAAGCTCTTTATGTCCAACATCCATGAGTTTAGTACCTATGTTTTCTTCCATGTAATTTATTATTTTGTTATATTTAGGTCTTTGATCCATTTTGAATTAATTTTGGTACAAGGGGACAAACTATAGTCGAGTTTCATTCTTTTGCATGTGGCTCTCCAGTTTTTCCAGCACCATTTATTGAAGAGGATTTTTTTTCTCCATTGTGTGATTTTGGCTCCTTTATCAAAGATGATTTGACCATATACATATATCTGATTTTATTTCTGGTTTCTTTATTCTATTCCATTGGTTTGAGTGTCTATTTTTCTGCCAATACCATGCTTTTTTGCTTATCATGGCTCTATAATATAATTTGAAGTCAGATATTGTAATGCCCCAGCTTCATCCTTTTTCCTTAGGATTACTTTGGTTGTTCAGGGTTTTTTATAGTTCCATATAAAATTTTGATAGGAAATGCATTAAATTTGTATATTGTTTTGGGTAATATGGTCATTTTGAATATATTTATTCTTTCTATCCAAGAACAAGAAATATTTTTCCATTTCATTGTATCTTTTTTGATTTCCCTTAACAATGCTTTGTACCTTTCATTATATAGGTCCTTTATATTCTAGGTATTTTTTGTTGTTGCAACCATAAAAGGGATTCTTTTTTTGAGTTCATTTTCTGATGTTTCACTGTTGGCGTATTGGAAGGCAATAGACTTCTGTATATTAATTTTGTATCCTGTGACCTTACTGTATTGGTTTCTTGTTTCTAATATTCTTTTTGTGGAGTCTTTAGGGTTTTCAATGTACAGGATCATATCATCTGCAAAAAGTGAAACCGTTACTTTTTTTTTTTCCTAATATAATTGCCTTTTATTTCTTTCTCTTGTCTGATTGCTCTGGCTAGAACTTCCAGCACTACATTGAATAAGAGTTGAGAGAGTGGGCAGCCTTGTCTTGTTCCTGATTTTAGAGAAGTACTCAGTTTTTGCCATTTAATATGATGTTAGCTGATGGTTTGTCATAAACAGACTTTTATGTTGAGATGTTTTCCTTCTATACCTATTTTGTTGAGTGTTTTAAATATAAAATAATGTATTTTATTGAATGCGTTTTCTGCATCTATTGATAGGATCATATGGTTTTTGTTCTATTTTGTTGATAAGGTGTATTAAGTTAACTGTTTTACGTATGTTGAACCATCATTGTGATTTCGGAATGAATTACACTTGCTGATGATGAATTATTTTTTTAATGTGTTGTTGTATTCGATTTGCTAGTATTTTGTTTAGAATTTTAGCATCTGTATTTGTTAAAGATATTGGTCTGTAGTTTTCTTTTTTGTGTTGTCCTTGCCAGGTTTTGGTATGAGGATTACATTGGCCTCATAAAATGTGTTTGGAAGTATTGCTTCTTCAATTTTTTGGAAGACTTTGAGTAGAATAGGAACAAAGTCTTTGAATGTTTGATAGAATTCGCTAGTATAGCCGTCTAGCCCTGGACTTTTATTTCTTGGGAGGTTTTTGATAGTTGTTTCTATTTTCTCCCTGCTTATGGCTCTGTTTAGGCTATCTACTTCTTCATAACTCATTCTAGGAAGATTGTATTGTTCTAGGAATTTATCCAATATTTCTAGATTGTTAAATTTGGTGGTGTATGGTTTTTCATAGCATTCTATGTTAATTCTTTGTGTATCTATGACAGTTGTAGTCAACCTGGTCCCTGCCACCCACTAGTGGGCATTCCAGCTTTCATGGTGGGTGGTAGCAGAGCAACCAAAGTATAAATAAAAAGATAGATTTAACTATAGTATGTTGTTTTATAAAGATTTATTCTGCCAAACTTAGCAAAAATCCAATGTACTTGGTAAGTAATTATTATTATATGCTTTAACTTGCTGTAACTCTGCTTTATCAATTTTATAAGGTAAAGTTACTTCCTTACCTTATAAATCACCATTACTGTGCAACAGGTGGGAGGTTAGAAAGTTTTACTACTAACAGAGATACAGAAGTGGGCAGTAGGTATAAAAGGTTGACTACCCTTGATCTATGATATCTGTGGTAATTTCTCCTCTTTTATTTTGGATTTTGTTTATATGAGTTCTTTCTCTTTTTTCCTTAGTGAGTCTTGCCAAGGGTTTGTCAATTTTGTCAATTTTTTTCAAAGAACAGGCTCCTTGTTTTATTGATTTTTTCTATAGTTTTTCTGTTCTTTATTTTTATTTATTTCTGTTCTGATTTTTATTATTTCCTTTCTTCTGCTGGTTTTGGGTTGCCTTTGTTCTTTTTCTAGTTCCTTAAGATGTGATGTTAAATTGTTTACCTGGGCTCTCTCTTGTTTGTTCATATAAGCCTGTAGTGATATGAACTTACCTCTTATTATTGCTTTTGCTGCATCCCAGAGATTCTGATATGTTGTATTGTCATTTTCGTTTGTCTGTATATATCTTTTGATCTCTGCTTTTATTTCTTCTTTGACCCACTCATTTTTATTTATTTATTTTTTTAATAATTTTATTTATTTATTTATTTATTTATTTATTTTGGTATTTTTCTGAAGCTGAAAACGGGGAGAGACAGTCAGACAGACTCCCATATGCGTCCGACTGGGATCCACCCAGCACGCCCACCAGGAGGCGATGCTCTGCCCATCCAGGGCATCACTCTGTCATGACCAGAGCCACTCTAGCGCCTGGGGCAGAGGCCAAGGAGCCATCCCCAGTGCCCGGGCCATCTTTGCTCCAATGAAGCCTTGGCTGCAGGAGGGGAAGAGAGAGACAGAGAGGAAGGAGAGGGGGAGGGCTGGAGAAGCAGATGGGCGCTTCTCCTGTGTGCCCTGGCCGGGAATCGAACCCGGGACTTCCGCACGCCAGACTGATGCTCTACCACTGAGCCAACCGACCAGGGCCGACCCACTCATTTTTAGAAGTATGTTGTTTAATTTCCACATATTTGTGGGTTTGTTTACTTCTTTTTTGCAGTTAAATTCTAGTTTCAAAATTTTATGGTCAGAGAATATGCTTGGTATAATTTCAATCTTTCTGAATTTGTTGACATTAGTTGTGTGGCCCAACATATGGTCAATTCTTGAGAATGTTCATGTACACTGGAGAAAAATGTATACTCTGGCATTTTGGGATGAAATGTCCTGTAGATGTCTATGATAGCCAATTGTCCTAGTGTTCTGTTTAAGACAAAACACTATTTCTTTACTGATTTCCTGTTTGGATGAACAATCTAGAGCTGTCAGCAGTGTATTGAGTTTTCCCAGTATGATTGTATTTTTGTCAGTTTTTATTTTTAGATCAGTTAGTAGATGTCTTATATATGATACTTTGATGCTCCTTGGTTTGGTGCATATATATTAAGAAGTGTTATGTCTTCTTGATTCAATGTCCTCTTTATCATTATGAAATGACTATCTTTGTCTCTGATTATCTTTGCTGTCTTGTAGTCAGCATTGTTAGATATGAGTATGGCTACACCTGATTTTCTTTGGATGTTATCTGCTTGGAGAATCATTTTCCCACCTTTCACTTCGAATTTGTTTTTACCTTTGAGCTTAGATGTATTTCTTGAAGGCAGCACACAGTTCGATTTTCTTTTTTGATCCATTCTGCTACTCTGTGTCTTTTTCTTGGTGAATTCAATCCATTTACATTTAGTGTCATTATTGACACTTGAGGGTTTTCTATTGCTGTTTTCCATATTGCTTTCTGATAGCTCTGTATCTTGTTTGATCCTTCTCTTTTGTTTTTCTGTCATTTGTTTTTGTTTGGTTGTATTCCATACTTCTGTCCTCTTTTTCTTCTTCTTTTTTTTTTTAACAGAGACAGAGAGTCAGAGAGAGGGATAGACAGGGACAGACAGACAGGAATGGAGAGATGAGAAGCATCAATCATTAGTTTTTCGTTGTGCATTGCAACACCTTAGTTGTTCACTGACTGCTTTCTCATATGTGCCTTGATCACAGGCCTTCAGCAGACCAAGTAACCCCTTCCTTGAGCCAGTGACCTTGGGTCCAAGCTGGTGAGCTTTTGCTCAAACCAGATGAGCCCATGCTGAAGTTGGTGACCTTGGGGTCTTGAACCTGGGTCCTCCGCATCCCAGTCTGACGCTGTATCCACTGTGCCACTGCCTGGTTAGGCATTTTTCTTCTTTTCTTAAACCATGTGTTTCTATGGTGTTTTTTTTCAGGGGTGGTTACTATTAGATAATAAAAAGGATATATATCATATTCATTGTATTACATTATCTCATGAGTGCTACTGCATTCCATCCTCCTTTGCTACTGATAATCTTTGTCCTCTCCCCTTTTTTGTTTTGTTTTTTTCTGTCACAGATTAATCTTGTTTTTATTGTAATTTTGTTGGAGCTTTTACTTGTAATTTTGTTTTGTTTTGTTCTTTGTATCTGGTTGGATAACCCCCTTTAGTATTTCTTGATATGGGTGTTTTCTGGTCAAATATTTTCTCATCTTTTCTGTATCTGTAAATGTTTTTATGTCCCCTTCATATTTGAAGTATAGCTATGATATAGTATTCTTGGTTGGAAGTTTCTCTCTTTCACTACTTTAAATATTGGGGTCCACTCTCTTCTGGCTTGTAGAGTTTCTGCTGAGAAATCTGAATATAGCTTAATGGGCCTTTCTATATATGTTGTATTCTTCTTTTGCCTGGCTGCCTTGAGGATTTTTTCTTCGTCATTGGTTTGTGATAATTTCATTACCATATGTCTTGAAGTAGGTCTGTTTGGGTTAGTGTAACTCTGGTTTGTTTGCTTCTTGGATTTGAGGCTCTAAGTTTTTCCACAAGCTTGGGAAGTTCTTGTCTATTATTTGTTTGTATATGTTCTCCATTCCATTTTCTCTTTCTTCTCCTTCTGATTATACCCATTATTTTTATGTTGCTCTTTTTGATGGAGTCAGACAATTCCTGTAAAGCTTTCTCAATTTTTTTAATTCGTGAGTCTTTCTCTTCTTCTCTCTGTAGTGTCTCTAGTTGCCTGTCTTCTATGTCACTAATTCTTTCTCTATCTGGCCTGTTCTATTAGCTAAGCTTGTTACCTCGTTTTTTAGTTCATGTATTGAGTTTTTTATCTGTTTGATTTCTTTTTATACTTTCAATTTCCTTGCTGATGTATTATTTTTGTTCATTGAATTGTTTCTTGAGCTGTCTATATTGCCTTTCTGTGATTTCTTTTATTTTCTTTAGTATTTTAAGGACTTCAATTTTTAATTCATTGTTATTTATCTCCAAGATTTTCAAGCAATTGAAATTTTTTCTAGAGATTTTTTTATTTTATCATCTATCTGAGCTACATTTCTGTCTTTTGTGTCCATGATATTTGATTTCTTTTCCTTAATGGCATTTGAGAGTGGTATTGTTAATAACACTAAAAAGAGATAATTTAAGAAAGTAAAATAAATATTGAAAAAATACAGTGAAAAAATGAAAATTCTATTATGATGAGTGAAACAAAAACTACATAGAACAGGGAGCCAGAACTGAGAGAAAATGACAAAGAGATTAAAAAATGAATTAAAAAACATGCAAAATACCAAAATAAGAATATGAATCCAGAATAAAATAATTTGTTGATAAATGACAATCGAATGAGAGAATATGAAAGAGAAAAAAGATAAAAAAGTTAAGATTTTTGAAATGTAACCCTTATAAAAAACCAAGAATGAAAAACGTAACACCTATAGATAATGAAGTTCAAAAGGAAAAAGAAAGAATAGAATGGAAAGAAGATAAAATGACCAAAGTGGAAAAAAAAGAGAAAAAAGAAAAAGTTATAAAAAATGTAATTTTTTCCTGATTTTGAGAGGTAGCTTCTTCTTTTTTTAATTTTTTTTTTTTTTTGGCAGGTGGCACTGTACTACAAGTTTTGCCCCTGTGGGGCTCTTGAGTAGGAATTTGCTGTTGTGTTGCTATGGCAATGATGTAGGCTGGGCCTCAGTCCCTTTTGATAGGTGGTACTTGTTAGGGTTTGCAGGCGCTGGCAATGGGAACTCAGTTTTCAAGTGCTTCTTCCCATGTCTCTCCCTCCTGAGCTAGCAGCTGGTGACTTAGCTGTGAGGTTGCCCCAGCCACTGCTTACAGAACAAGGAACTGTAAGATCAACCAGGTCCTTCATCCAGCACTGCTCAAAGCAAAGTTCTGGGTAAGGCTGTGCCAACAAGAGCTGCCCAGGAAAGCAGGCAGGGCTGGGAGCTGATTGCTGATCAGGCACCTTTTTAAGGGCTCTCAGGCATGCCTAGTATGCCTCAGTGCTCCACTGGTCTAATCTCCACAGGTTTTTCTCCCTTGTGCCGTGTTTGGTAGCCCGCAGCAAGCTACATGCCCACTCAGCCCCCACAACATCTGCAGTACACTTGAGGTCTGCTCCCACCCACTTAGGTGCCTGTGATCTCAGTCAGTGTTGGAAATGCAGGAATGCACTTTGTGACCCATATCAGCTGACAGAGGCACCCCGCCTGGACTAGTCCAGGCCTGGAGATCCGGCCTTTATGCACTTCCAGTGCTGCTGATTGGGGAGACAAGACCCACAGAAACGCTGGCCATAGCCCACGCAGTAGTCCACTGCTGACAATGGACTCGGTCCTACCCCCTCTGCCTGCAATGATGCATGCCCACACCAGAGGCACCAGGAAGAGACACTCGCACACCACCTGCAATCACGGAGCCAGAAGTGCACAAAGCCCAAAGCCACTTTGGCACTGGCCCCGGCAGGCAACCTGCTCCAGTAATCTCCATCAGAGCCTATCACCCGTGCTAGCCCCATGTCCACGATCTCAGGCCAAGCCGGCACGCTCTCTCCTCTGCTTGATCTTCCACCCTATCCCAGCTTCTTCTCTCTGCCTCAGATCCTCCATTTCTCTTGGTTCCAGACGAAAGTGGCCCTTCCTCAGATCAGTGAGGAAAGCGGAATACTCCATTTCTCTATCTTTTTTCCTTCGGAGTGGATTATGTATTCAGCCACTTTTTTGCCCAATCATACCTTTGTCTGGTGTCTGTATATTTCAGATGCTCCTGAGATTTTTTTTCTCTGTCTGTAGTTGTTGAATTTGTTGAAATTTCAGGAGGAGATATCAGGAGCACCCCTCACGGCACCATTTCTCTGAAGTCAGTTGCCTTTTTTCTTACTCAGCACAATATCCTCTACATCAGGGGTCCCCAAACTTTTTACACAGGGGGCCAGTTCACTGTCCCTCAGACCGTTGGAGTGCCACCACATACAGTGCTCCTCTCACTGACCACCAACGAAAGAGGTGCCCCTTCCGGAAGTGTGGGGGGTGGCAGATAAATGGCCTCAGAGGGCCTCATGCGGCCAGGGCCGTAGTTTGGGGACACCTGCTCTACATCCATTCACATTGTTGCAGATGGCAAGATTTCATTCTTTCTGATGGCTGAGACATATTCCATTTTTGATATATGTATATATATATTTACATATACATATACATATATATATATATATACACACACATACACACACATACACATGTCACCTCTTCTTTATCCATTCATTTATTGATGGACATTTAGTTGATTTTCTATCTTGGCTATTGTAAATAATGCTGAAATAAACATGGATGTATATGTCTTTTCAATTTTTTTTTGGGGGGGGAGTAGTTCTTTAAATAAATACCCAGAATTAGAATTACTGGGTCCTACATTATCTTTTATTACATAGCATTTGTTTTTCAGTCTATTTAGTAAGGTATAAGTATTGCTAACTCAGCTTTTCCTTTTCTTTTTCTTATTTTTCAAGTGAGAGGAAGAGTGATAGAGAGACAGACTCCCACATAAACCCTGACTGGGATCCACCCAGTAACCCCCATCTGGGGCCATGCTTGCAACTGAGTTATTTTTAGCACCTGAGGCAGAGGCTCCATGGAGCCATCCTCAGCAACTGGCACTGATGCACTCGAATCAATTGAACCATGTCTGTGAAAGGGGAAGAGAGAAAGAAAAAGAGAAGAGGGAGGTGTGGAGAAGCAGATGGTTGCTTCTCCCATGTACCCTGGCTGGGAATTGAACCTGAGACATCCACATGCCAGGTGGACACTCTACCACTGATCAAACTGTCCAGGGCCAGTTTTTCATTTTCATTTCCATTTCTTAATATATCTTTTCTATTCCTTTACCTTCAGTCTGTGTGTCTTTTAATCTGAAGAGCGTCTATCATAGATAACAGATGTAAGGAAGGATCTTTTTTTGTTATCTATTCAGCTTCTATATAAAACTAAATTTTTCTTTAAAAAGTTGTTTCATCCTGAATTGGATCTATGTAGTAAAATACAAAGATATTTGCATTTTTTTATATATTTCTTTTTCTGATTATTCATTCTGAAATTCCACTGAAAAATAGGACATCACATTTGAATTTTAGAACAGAGATTTATTTATTCCATTACACCTTTCAGAAACCCAAAGGAAGTGTTTGAATTTAGATTTAGATTCTCTAGAAATTTAGGCATGAGTATAAATTTGACTTAGACTATTCGATTATTCTTATCTTTTCAATAATCTTGTAATAATAAGTTTTATATTACAGTAAATTGGCACTAGAACAATGAAATATTCATTTCCTTTTTTTGAGTCTATCTATTTATTAACATCTTAATTTGTATCATTTGCATAAAATTAGATCATAAATATGTATTGTCAATCCATATATTTACTTTAATATTTACAAATATTCTATGTACTTGATATTTTACTATGTTTCCTTTTAGAGTCTTATTAAAAGTATTATTTTTAAATGGAATATATATTTATTTCCAAAGTACAACTAATTATAATTAGTTAAACTTTTTGGTCTTCAAAGAAGACTCAAAGAATTAGCTGAAGTTGTATAAAGTAATTTTTGTATATGACAGGATAATTGATCTGTTCTTTTATTTTCATATTACAAATCTTTGCTAATCAAAATACACATTAAATTAAATTTTACCTAAATTTATTAAAAATTAGAACTGTTCAATTTTTATTTCCTCCTAAATACCTATACCATAGATGAGAATAGTGGTTTTACCTATTAAAATTGCTGCTGTATAGTTATTATAGAATTTGAATTTTTGAATTATTTGATTAAATTATTCTACTTATTATATACTATTAATTTGTCTTAATTTATCTTAACAGCTTCCTCTACCAAGACAACATATATCAGCTACAGCAATCATTCAATCTGAAACAGGGAAATGATACAATATGAAGAAATCTGGTATGCAAAAATAAATATGATGCTGCCAAAATTCACTCCTGGAGATCTCTGTAGACTACAATCAATCACATCAATAGTCAATCTTGTAAGGACCAAAAAGTAGCCATGAGCCAAAACGTATCAATAACAGAGAGTAAAGAAATCCTTTTTCTACAATACCACCAAGGAGTGTCAAGCTAAAGTATCGCTTACTCATGAGCAGTTAAAAAATAAACCACAAAAGGAAAACTAATGTTAGCTTGTGAAAAAAAAAAAATGCTGTTGAAATAAACCATGTCTGATGTTACTCTTGTAAGTATTTTTCTGTGATTGTGAGAACTCCTGTTCCTGTCCCACATTGTTCAACTTGTATAAGACAATGAATTTGTTTCTTGTAATGGCTGACTGGATTGAAGCCCTGGGTTGTGCTAAAAATAAATGCAATGGTTGACGCATGCAATTTTTTATACAAATAATTTATTTCTAATAATAAAGGAATGTTTTGCAAATGTTGAGAGCTGTTTCGTTCCAGTTTTAAAACCAGGGAAAACAATTTCCAGTTGGTACTTCTGCTATTACTTACCTGCTGCTCTAAAAGCCCAAGGACATACCATTTCTGTGCAGAATGTGTTTCCCTACATTCATGCATATATAAAGATTGTCTTTTAATTGTATATAAAACAGAATGATTTGTGTAAGATTTTGCGACTATTTCAAGACTTATGTGGGGTAGTTTTCATAGTAATTGCTTCTTTTATGGAAAATCAAGCTCTAGCTTGAGGTGAATTGCTTCAGGTGTCACAATTAACTAATGATGAGTTAAACTTTACTTGGGGGGAATGTAATACAAAAATCATCATTATTTTTTTTAGGTGAGAAGAGAGGAGATAGTGAGGCAGACTCCTGCATGTGCTCTGACTGGGATCCATCGGGCAACTCAATCTTGGGCTGATGCTCGAGTACCAAGCTATTCTTAGCACCTGAGGCTGATGAGCTCCAATGGAGCTATCCTCAGTGTCTGGGGCCACTCTCGAACCAGTTGAGTGACTGACTTCAGGAGGGGAAGACAGAGAGAAAGGGTAGAGAGTGGGGTGAGAAGCAGATGGTCACTTCTTCTGTGTGCCCTGATCGGGAATTGAACCTGGGATGTCTATATGTGGGGCCGATGCTCTATCCAGTGAGCCACTGGCCGGGGCCAAAAAATCACCATCTTAAAGTATATGAGAATTTCATGAAATTTTCTGTTTTCTAAGTCACAACATTTACCTAATGAAATACTCCAAGGTATGCAATAACATTTTCTCACCTGGGTCTAGTATCCACTGAAATCAGTGAGGTAATGGGCCTTACCTGGTTCATTCTTTGAAGCTCATCATTAGCATATTTATTTCCTTGGGATCACTAAAGAAACCACAGTTCAGATAATATGTCAACGCTTTCTTATTTTCCAAATGAAAACATTCATTGGTTCATAGAACAGTATAATTAAAGAGACAAGGAGAGTACAGGGAGCTTGTGTCATGCTAATAAACCACACTAGGATGGATAAAGGAGCCTGTTAAAGGCTTTCAAATCTGTTCCCATTTTCATCATGGGCTCCTCTATTCCATATGATCCCACACATCCATCAAGTCAATGGGTCTCTCCAATCATTTTATTAGTAAATGTTCTCTCTGCTGAGTTAGGTTGGATGGCTCATTGCACTCCTTATAGATATAAAGAGCTGTAAGTGCTGTGTAGCTTACCCAAATATCGACAGTCATTTTATTTAATACAGAGAGAGTTGAGGTAGCGTAGTTCAGTCTCCTTCAACATACGGTAACATTCCTAGATACCCACACAGACAGAAAGCTGCATATAGAAAGAAACCTGTCCTTATTGACTTTGTATTGGGTTGCTCCTAGTAGTATTTGTTGTTTGTAGATAACATTTAAATCAAGGAGTAAGGGTACTATTTTCTAGTTGTCAGATCATCTAAATTACTGATAAATATAACCCTCTAATCAGGATCCTAAGCCCATTTTCTAAGGGTGCCTTTTTAGATAAGACTTAATATAAAACAAAATAAGATCATAACTGCATAATTAGCAGTTCAGAACCAACAGCCATACCAAGAAGTAATTGTAATTGTATTTTACTTTCTAAGTTGACAGTTTTCTTTGCATTGAAGATTATTAGTGGCTCTTAAGATTTTTTTTAATGCATGTTTGGTTGAGAAAAATGCTTGAATTTTCCATGCCTTGCATATCTTTCAGAGAGCAAAATTTAAGTATATTTTCATTTACTAATGGACTCTCTCATCAGGGTAAGGGGACATAACAGGGTGATTATGAGAGCAAAGCTTGCTCTGAGGCCAAAGGTAGGTTTTTATTATTATCATTATTACATTTTTTCGTGGTGTTAGGAAAATAATAACATAATGCACATAATTCAGGACATCTCAAAATTGTTCTTCCTATTACAAACTTAATACAAACTTGCCATTTGTTTTTCCTGAGTACTTTTATTATAAGTAATTGATACTTGTTCCATGTTCTACAAAATCTTATTTTACTTATAAAAGAATTGAATAATAGTTCTGGTGGGTTTACATATGCCAATCATACTTTATAACATTATCATTATCTCAATGAGAAACTTTCTTCCTGATGAAACTAGACACCCCCCCCCTCCCCAGACAGTGGGAGTCAAGTCCATCAACCTCTTACAGTAGGTGCTGGAGAATTCTGACCTCCATTGTGGTGGATTTCTCAGGGATTTTGCTCCATTGTGGTGGATTTCTCAGGGATTTTGCTGAGGGCTCAGGAGGTGGTCGTACAGGCTGTGACAGTATGGGGAAGCATCTTGTAAGGAGAAGAATTTAGGATGTGCTAGTAGTGGTTCCTAAGTCCCACGCTTTAAAATAAACTGCCTGTGTGCTATAGATAAGCAAATAAAAATTGCATGGAAAATATAGTATTATATTCTTTAGAATCAACCTTGTGTTTTATTCTGGTCAAGAAATGTCACATCTAATCTCAGCATGCCAGAGGGAATGCTAAAAATGTAGCCCAAGGTAACAGTCAGCAAATGTCACTAGTATAAGATGAGCGATATATTAGTGTGACCTTGGACCAAATCTGACCTCAATATTTAAAAAAGTTTTTAGCTTATACTAGTTAATATAATATTTAAAGAGGTCTAAATCAACGATGGTTGTTGATCTGTCACAAACTAATTTTCTTGTTAACAAAAAATACTTAAAAATTTAACCTTAAAAGAGGGCCCATTGGAACATGAACAACAACTGAATGGCTAAACTTAATTTTTAGTGTTTATCAGAAATTTTTACAAAAACCGTGGCACATCAGATGAACAGGATTTCACATTTTTAATTTGAATTAAATACCCTCTTATAGGAACTCTCACTAGGAAAGAAGGTTTGTGTCATTTATATTTTCTTTTCTTTTTAACTCTATATTCTCTATTATTTACCAATGACAATATAGAAAAATATTAACAATTTTCTAAATTATATTAGCCAACATTTGTATATATTTAGTAAAAAGTGGAAAAAATAGTATTCTTAAACTCTCTTATGTACCTTACCAGTTTTTCTCATTTCACTTATTTAATTTCTTTTCATGTCAGTATTTTCATTTATCTTTTAGAATAAAATTGCTAAAAATAACAGTGAGGTTGCGTGAAAGGATAATTGAGAAATAATAACATTGTAGAATACTCTAATCATATAATCTTTAGAAAGGATTCATTTTGCTTTCAGTATGGTTTCCCTTTGATAAAGATATAAATAATAAAGAAAATTTTGACCACATCTAGAAGAAAACCTTTCTTGAAAAAGAAATTATGTCTGTTAATGTTCCAAATCTTGCTAATAGTCACTCTTGGAAAATGCCATATTATAGACACAGTTGCAAAAAGCAGAACCATAGTTACCTTCAAAAACCATCTTATCTGGCTGTTTTGCTTCACTTTTTCTCTTTTTAATTTTTTTTTCAGCATAATCTTTAATGATGTTATTACTTTTGGGTGCCATTATTTCATCATTTAACCCTTTACTAGGACCATCAGAATATTTTTCTCTATGTTGAACTCAATGTATTTCCAAGGTAAAATCTCATATATTTTGACTTATATGTCTGTTTTCACAGCGGTAAGAATGAAGAAAAAGAAATTTGACCTATTAAGTACCTGTTTCTTATTGCTTACTGCTTAATTAAATAGCTTCAGGAAAACTAAATTGGAGAAATAACTTGTTACAAAGTCAGGAAGGACAGTGTGTATTAGGCCCTATAAACATAGAGGAATTGACCATATAATTACTTGGATGTATGAGTGATGAAGCTGTGGAAACAGGAAACACAAATGAGTAGTGTAATGTTCCAGTTTCTAAAGTAAGTAAAAGAGATCTTTTACTAATGATGTCAGTCCCATCAGGGAAGTTCACTAGACTGTAAGATGATGTTTGAAAACTCATACAAATTATTAGCATATTAAAGCCTAATTTGGAAAGTTATAAATATAATCCACATACAGAGGTAAAACGAACAAGTCAAAGGTTTTATTCAAGTCATTAACTAATAAGAGAACCAGTAAGATATGAAAACTAGTACAAAGAGCATTTGAGAAGCTAGTAGATGTATACTTTATACGACTATAATTTCTTATAATATTTTATATATTTATATGGATAAATCAGATGGCTATATACTAAACTAGTTTGATGTCCTATGATATAATAAATCATAAACATGGAAGCTATTCCACCTGACAGATATTATTTGAATCTACTGGATAAAAATTAACAAATTAACCCCTGTACCTACAGAACTATAAAGTAGAAATGCTGATAGAAATTCAAATGCAGCACCATGCTGAATGAATAACCAGTAATATCTTTTGCCTATTTCCAAGGTTTTATTATTATTATTATTAAGTGAGAGGCTGGAAGGCAGAGAGACAGACTCCTGCATGCACCTCGACTGGGATCCACCTGACAAGCCTCCTACCAGGCAATGCTCTGCCCATCTGTGGCCACTGTTCCATTGGTCTGCAATCAAGCTATTTTAGCACCTGAGGTGGAGGCCATGGAGCCATCCTCAGTGCCTGGGACCAACTTGCTCAAACATTTTGAGCCATGGCTGCAGGAGGGATGGGGGGGAGGAGAGAAGAGGGGAGAGAAAGAGAGAAAGAGAGGATGGAGAGGGGAGGAGAAGCAGATGGACACTTCTCCTGTGTGCCCTGACTGGGAATCGAACTTGGGACTTTTACATACCAGGTTGATGCTCTACCACTGAGCTAACCGGCCAGGACCTCCTATTTCCAAGTTTTCAGTAACTTTTCTGATAGGTTATATTTTATTGTTTCTGCCTCACCTAATTTCAAGCATTAGATCACTATTAATTGAATAATAAAGATCATAAATACACCTCTAAGATCATGGTAAAATAATCCACGTTAGTAATGGATAGGTTCAATTATTCTTTCCTAACTTACTCTTTACTATGTCTCCAGTTCAGAGGCTGCATTGAATAAGAGATATGGAGGGTAAGTGTGAATAAATGGGTAGTTGCTTTCAGCTAAGAGTTCCCTATCTGGCAGTTTCACAAATAATCTAGGAAAATGTAACTTCTTCTCTCCCCACCCCCAACCCCTATCCAGGTACTGTCATCTCTAGTGAATATTTTCCCTCCCTTTTTGTAGTTTATTACCCAAAAAGAAAAAAAAGTACATTTTTTAAAAGTCTCTCTGAAAATGACAAACCACGGATAATTTACGCTGTCTCCATATTTATCTTCTGTTTGTCACTGGCTATTAAACCTGTCCCATCCCAACAAAGCCTTTTCTGAGATTCTTCCATGGGCATCTTCCAGGCAGGAGAAGCAAGAATGAAGTCTTCTTCATCAATGGGCGGGAGTGAAGAGGGGCAGGTGTGATGAATGGGGCTCTGCTTCTCTACAAATACCCTAGAATGTGAGGAACCCCAGCCACCCTTCCCTCCCTCTTACACTCTAGGCTGCAGAGCAGGTTAATAGTGAGTGTAAGGACACTCTCTTTCCATATGGAACCCATTTTCTGAATGGAGTACTAGAAGCTTTGGAGTTCAATGGTCCGTTTTGAGAATCTTTACTAACTTGGGAAGAGGAAGCAGTGGTAGCCTGTGCAAGGTAACATTATAAAATAGATAAAACATGTTTTATTGATTCTTCTTTCTCCATTTATTTTCTCAAAATGTTTTTGAATGTCCTTATATCTCTTGACCATGTTGCCCAGGTGACCAGCGTCTTCAGTGTACATTCTAGGGGCTCAGAGACCCCCTTTTCTCATTTTCCATTTTTGGACTCACTGACACTTTCCTGTGAAACAATGCCTCAATTCCAAATTGCTTTTCTCTCAAAGCTGTCCCCGCCCCCAACACATACAGATAACAAAGGCTCCTGGGGAGCTACTGCAGCTGGATTTTAAGGAATAAACCATATAGTTAAGATAGTTTAACCATTAATTTTATTTAGAAACTATTTACTGAGTATCTACTATGTAGCAGATGTTATCAATACTGAGAATAAAGCAGTGGGGGGAAAATAGTTAATAAGATAATAAGTCTTAAGAAGTGAAAAAAATTATCAGAGAAAGTAGATAGAAAAAGATTAATAGATAGCATTTGTAAAGTAGAGTGCAGGGTTCAAGTTTGAGGTAGAGTGGTTAGAGAACACATTTGATTAAAGGCCTAGAGAAAATGAGGGGTTCTATGTAGTGTTCTGGAGAAAAGAATTCTAGGCAAAGTACTAGCAAGGAGACCTGAGTCCTGAGGCAGGAGCATGTCTAGATCAGGGTAAGGGGCAGGGGGAGGGGAAGTGGAAGAGGAAAGGTATTGGGTGGTGTAGAAGATCTTATAGGACACTGTAGGTCATTGAAAGAACTGTAAGTTTCATCGTTAAGTGATGGAAGACCTTTACAGGATTAACTGAGTCCTTCTGATGCTGTAATGAGATGAGATTAGCCTCCAGGAGGCAATGGCAGCAGGATGGACAGCAGTTATAAGACTCTTGGGGGAGCCAGGGTAGAGATAATCATGAATCAGGCTGAATAAAGTAGTGGAGCTGGTGAAAAATGGTTAAACTCTGTATATTTTGACAGAATATCCTGCTAATTTGCTGATCAATTACATAGACACCAAGAGAGAAGGATTATCCCAGGGCTGACATCCTGAGGAACTAAAAGGGTGGCATTGTGGTGTTGCTATTTACTGAGCTGAGAAAGATCTAGAAGAACAAGTTGAGGAAAATATAATTCATACTGAAGTATGAATGTCTAATATCTCTTCCCACTCAGGCTCATTAATTTGTATCTTTAAAGATGCACGGGTTGTTAATTGGAATGACTCTAGAAATCCTGAGATGAATTTGGGGACATGCAGTACTATGAGAATAAGCATTTGTTCCCTCTGAGATGTTTTCAACAAGGTCTCAGGTTGTTTCCTGATGTCACCAAACCCTTCTCTCTTTTCTTAACTCCTTCTTCTAGGGAAATCCTTAGCTGCTTTCTTTTTTTTCTCCCTAGTTATCTCTATAGCACCTATCTACTTCCTGAACCTTATCTCAGTTATTCTGGGGTTATTTTTAAATTTGTTTGATTATTGTTATAGTTGTTGATATGGTGTTGGTTTCCCCAGGAATAGCTTGTGAGTCTTTGTATCAACTTTTACCCCTAATTTTCTATTTCTTTGGCTTCTGAGCTATTTAAAAGTGAATTGTGCCCCTCAGAATCTACCCAAGGAGAATTATCCCTTACCCCTAATATTTTATCCCAATCAAGACTTGTTTTGGCAAAGAAACTCAGCTACCTTCTCAAAAAGCGTAACTAAATATAGAATAAGTAAATAAAAGGGCTAGTAGTGCCTGACATCATAAACATTAAGGGACTGCAGGAATATGTTACTTCAGTGACATCGTCTTCTCATATAAGAACTTCCTATATCCAAAAAGATGGCCCTTTTCTCTCAGTTATTACCATATTTCATTCATTCAATCATTCCTTTACTTATTCTTGCATTAAGAGCAATGTGTAGAGTCGTACATTATTTCTTGTGCAAAGATGCAAAGAACTTCCTAGCCGGGAGGAATGATAAAACACCTAATTATCATAATTATAACACAAATGATGAGGGTTAAGATTATGAAGCTGTTATTTTATGTCGGTTTGCAAAGTGTTATACTGGAGTAATTCTTGCAACAACCTTATGTGATAGGCATTGTTATTATTATTCCTGTTGATAGATGATGAAATAAAGACAAAGAGGGATTAGTTAACTTGCACAGGATCAGATAGCACACAGGTGGGGAGCTTACACAGAGCTGCAGTGTCAGTCCGGACCTTACTAGAGTGGTAAGGCACTATAGGGAAAACCAGGCACAAGTCTAGGAAAGAAGTTCCTGAAATCTTTTGGTGTTTTGATATCAGTATGTCATGCGTTATTTGTCCTAAGAGAGCTATCCAACTTTCTTGGCTTTGGGAAATATATTTAGATGGAGGAATATTCTTTGGATATATTCAAGCTGGTGTCAACTTTCTTATTTGATGGAGAGTTTTCATTTTTAGTCTGAGTTGCCTCTAATGTGCAATTTTTAAAGTTATCCATGCACGTCACAAGACCAGGTATAGAATATAGACCTTTTTCCTCATGGTGCATGATTAATCTTACTTGAAATTTTTGAAATACTGTACTATAAACTAAATCAGAGAAAAAAATGACAAGACCACTTGAGGAACATATTTACAATTTAGTGATAAATTCACACGTCAACCTAGTCTTATAATTTACTATATTGAAGATAACTTTACACAGAAGATCAGTCAAATCTTTTGCAAATATGTTCTTATTATACCCTTGGGGTGGCAAGCCACGATTGTTTCTTTCATGCACAGGTAGTTTCTTAGGTACCTAGTGCGTGATCTCCTTCATAAGATACAGTCAATATTGTCATGTCTTCCAGAAATAAAGATCAAGAATGAAGATGATTGAAGTTCAGTGTCAAATTATTCACCAGTAATTGGGTGGCTCCGTGGATAAAGCACTGACCTGGTGCACCAGAGATCATGGGTTTGACTCTCGGGCAGGGCATGTACAAGAAGCAATTAATGAGAGCACAACTAAATGGAATGATTATTGATGCTTCTCTCTCTCTCTCTCTTTCATCTTCTCTCTATCTCTCTCAAGTCAATGAAAACAATGTTTTTTAAATATATAGAACCTCACAATCTACCATGCTGGGCTAATCCCTCCTCTCTTGGATCACACTGACTCCAGCCATCATCATTCTGTCTTGAAAACTGTTACAAGCCAATGGCTATTTACTGGCCCACAATCAAAGTATTGCTGTTCGCTGAGGTTGTCTCCTATTACAATGCAAGCAGAATGAAAGGGCAGAATTGCAGGGACCTTGCTGCATTTTTGTCGGCAGGTCCAAATCTTCTAGGTCAGAGGGGAGAGAGGTGCTTGGATATTCAGCTGACAATCCCTTTACTGTTGCTCTAGTGGATCTAGGAATTCATTTAGGAGAAAGCTTTTCTAGGTGTTTTAAAGTATTAACAATCGCATCCTCTCCAGTCCTCCTTCACCTCCCCCTCCCCACCCCCTACCCCCATCTCTCCACCCCTCTCTCCCTCTCCCACATTTGTGCTGATCTTTAAGAAGCAAAAGCTAAACCTAGTTTGAGTTATATAAAATGAAAATTTCAAATTTGAAAACCATTATCCCTATTCGTGCATTGTAGCATGAGTTTGAGAACATGTATCTCCCTCTTATCAGCAGGATCCGAGATTTGAAATACACTTTAAATGGGGCCCTGAGGCTTCTGTGTGGGCACAACAGTCCGTAATGACTCCGTGGAGTAGATCTGAGAACCAGGACTCAGGAGGATTTATGTGATACGTCTTAACTGTTTTGAAGAAGCTTTAATAACCTACTGTAGAAAAAAAAAAAGTACTTTCCACTTTCCAGAAAGTGCTTAAATACTAATTTACACAGTAAGGATTTTTAACTAATGGTGACAGTTGTCCCTGATTGAGGAGGTGTTCCTTTTACTGGTAACCATGAGAAGAATTGGGCACCTTCAATGTATTTAATTTCTAAGTATATTGACTACATAGTATTCAAATATAATTACCATATTTATGGGGTTCATTCTGCTTTCAGATTATGAAAGTGGCATATTTAATGTGAATAATAAAGAGAAAATGTCTCCTTAGTCTATTGCTTATTGCTGGCAGCTTTAGAAATGCACAAATGTATTAAAATATATTTAACTTAATTTTCACCATTAATACATAATAATGAGTCCTTCTTTCAATCATATGTGTTCTGAGGTTAACATTAAAATCCAGCATGAAATGACTCAAGCTGCATTAAGCTAAATAAATATTTAAAATAATTTTGAATATGTAGGCATGACAAATTTTAGCCACTCTATGGATTTGGAATATTAATGATGGTATTTCAGAGTTGTACACAGGCCACTGCCATACCTACATCGTAAAATAAAAAAATATATATATATATATATTAATGGTTGGATAAAATCCATTTGTTATTACACAGACTACAGAGTTTTTAAATGGAAAGTGGAACAGTAATGATTCAGAGAATGTTCTAGAATTGCATAATTTTAAGGCTTAATTTAAATACATTGAGCATGGTAAGGTCCTCCACCTACTAAGCTGACTAGTGTCATATTTAGAAGGAAAAAATTCCACCCACCCAAGAAAAATTATTGATAAGTAGTGATAATTTTCTAAATTAAAATATAAAAGCTTATATAAATATATGCAGGCATGTTATTTTAAATCTCGTTTGGAGGCAAAGGCTTCTCACATGATAAATACTAATAATATTACTGCTGTCATTGAGATAAAGGATCCTATGGATGACACAGTATTGCAGGTCGTACGGGCACCTGGGTAGTCAGAGTATCACCGTGGTATTCCAGATAAAAGATGGGCCAAAAGCAAACAGAGAGCTCAGGCCCATGTTCCTGCCACATACACATTATCATTTCACCATGTGCAGCACCAAAGGAAAATCCTGCAAGAACTAGGACTTCAAAAATAATTTATAAGTCTGTAAACCTATAATTAGTTCAAAATAAATGTGCTTAAAAGTCCATAAATCTGCCTCACCTCAATTTTTCTGATTAGTACCCACCAGACCTAGAAGTTCACATGAAGAGTAAAGTTGAACTCAGGTATTTCAGAAATCATCTAAAATGAGCACCCCCCCCCCCTTTTTTCTTTTAGTGAGACAGACAGAAAGGGAGAGACAGGGAGGAATAGAGATGAGAAGCATCAATTCTTTGTTGCAGCACCTTAGTTGTTCATTGATTGCTTTCTCATATGTGCCTTGACCGGGGGGTTACAGTAGAGCAAGTGATACCTAGAGACCTTGGGCTCAAGCCAGTGATCTTGGGCTTTAAGCCAGCAACCTTTGGGCTCAAGCCAGTGACCATGGAGTCATGTTTATGATGTCATGTGCAAGCCAGTGAGCCTGCACTCAAGCTGGCGACCTCCAGATTTCAAACCTAGGTCCTAAAATGAGAACACTTTAAAGATCATTTTAATCCAGTGCTTCTCCATGACTGGGCTGAACACTATTTGTTCCATAGGAATGCAATTTTTAAAATTATTTTATTAATTTTTTAGAAAGGAAGGCACCTATTCATTATTCCACTTATTTGTGCATTCATTGGTTGATTCTTGTACGTGCCCCCAGTGAGGAACTAAACCTACAACTTTTGTATAATGAACTGAGCTATCTGGCCAGGGCAAGAAGGATATGGTTTAAAATGTAGCTTATGAAGTCCTGCTTGACACCTTGGCCAGTTGGTTTGGTGGTAGAGCATCAGCCCAGCATGTGGGTGTCCCGGGTTTGATTCCCATGCAGGAGAAGCATCCATCTGCTTCTTCACTCCTCCTTTTCTTACTTCTCTCTTTCTCTCTCTCTTCCTTTCCTGCAGCCATGGCTTGATTGGACAGAGTTGATCCCAGGTGCTGAGGATGGCTCCATGGCCTCACCTCAGGTGCTAAAGTAGTTTAGTTGCCAAGCAACGAGTCAGCAGCCCCAGATGGGCAGAGCATTGCCCCTAATGGGCTTGCCAGTTGAATCCAGATCAGGGTGCATGCAGGAGTCTGTCTCTCTGCCTCCCCACTTCTCATTTAAACAACAGCAACAAAAAGAGGCCAGACTTGAGAGCTACTGAATTAAAATTTCGGGGTGTGGGACTTGAGAACCTGCATTTGTAAATGAGTACTCATGAGAATCTGGTGCTCAGGAAGATTGGAAACCACTGGGTTGGAGGGAAGAGTTGGAGGAATTTTCTATATAAATGGTCAACAATGCATTTCAAGTAATTTTTGTTGTCAAATTCTAATTTTAGCCATATATGTATATGTTCTTTGTATGGTAATAATGACATAAATATCTGAGGGTCTTAACTATAAAATTATAGTAGAGTTTTGTTTGTTTGTTTGTTTTTTACACTGTCCTAGGATAGAATGGACCACCTCAGTAGCTTCTGAGGCTAATACATTGCTATCACCACAATTACTTTAGCAAACCTGGTTCCCCTCACTTCTGCAACATCAAGCAGAGTTAGTGATCGAGTTTCCATTATAGTAGAGTTTTAAATGACCATGACCATTTATCATTCTTATATGATATGAAGACTGTCTTGGCTTTTTCCTTGATCTAAATGAAAAGTCTAGACCATACAGTACTGATTTATTTTTCTCTATTTAATAAATGCTTGGCCCAATAACATGTACTTTCCCAGTCTGACAAACCAGAGAAGGCTTTCCTCTGATCTTTGTCTACGCTTTCTCCAACCCAACCCAATCAATACAATTGCATTTAAACATGTGCGTGAATAAAGGGGTCATCCTCCCACCAATATTTTGTCTTGTATTTCAAGCAAGAAGTAAAAGTCAAATAGATACAGTTTATCATGTCATGGGTTACCAGGGAATAGATATGGCTTACAAAATCTGTTCAATTCTAATGGTTTGCTATCACAGTAATATAAAGTGAGTCTGCTTTATGGACATTACAAATTATTCTTTAAGAATTCTAAAAATGCTGACCTCTATGCCAACCGAAATATAATGTCCTCTCTATTTTTGGTCCACATACTTTCTCCTGTTAGCAAACATATTTTTATTGTCTATGGAATGCATTTTTGCACAAATAAAAAAAATGATGTACTTACGATATGTTTTTTTTCTGAAAAACACCTTGCCTCTCAATGCCACAGAGAAACTATCTCTATGGAGAAGTCAGACCTCAATAAACACTCTTAAAGAGGGGCCTCTATTCTAGTTGGTAGTCAGATAATGGTATGTGATTTGACATACCACTGTCTTTCTTTTCTCAGAAACGCTAACAGCTGTCTATTCATTTAGGTGACAATATGCAGTAACTCGCTGTTTAGAGTCGGTAAAATCTCATTCAGCATTAAAATAAGCATGACATTCAGAACATGAAAGAGTTTGTCACATCTTATACTAATCAGACCGAATCTGTAGGTTTATATCTAGGGTCACAGTTGAAGAGAGAGAGTGTCAAATTGGAGTATAATCAAATGAATATGAATTGAAATCATTATATTATAGGACGTTTTGAAAAAGAAAAACAATGACTAAATATTTTAAGTTAGAAAAGAATATTTGAGTACAAAGGAAAGAGCAGGATAACCAATGCTAGATACACAGGCTGTCCTCAGAAGAAAGATGGAATTTGGTGAAACTATCAAGGCAGATGGATTTAAACTGCCTGGCCACATACTGAGGTTTCAGGTGGAAGCTCTCTGACCATCTCCAAGAAATTATATGCAGAAGTGTCTTGCTTTAAATCACAAGGTGTGACTAGATGACCCCTTAGATTATTCCAGCAATTATGGGCTGAGTACCTACAATAGGCCAGTTACCCTGCCAAGGGCTGCAAAGAATACAGAGGAGTAAAGACACCATCTGTGGTCTCAACTGTGATAGATGTCAGAGAAAAGGCTAAACAAATCCTATGGGGATTCAAAGTTGGGCAGGATTTCATCTCTAAGAATCTTTGATTTGTGAGTGCCTTTGAGATTTATCATACAGTAAATAAATGTGACATTGAGTAAGATAAAGCAAAGACTCGGACTTTGTCAACACTAAATAACCTGAAACCAAAACATCTTAGACAGCAGGGAAGTCACTTGTGACTCTAACACGTACACCCTAACCACGGAGACTGGCACGGGTGACGATGGGAGATTGTAGGAGTTTCCAAAGAACTAAAAAATTAATCTGCTCAGGATAACCAATTCTATCTCAGCCTGAGGCAGGTCTCTTTCAGGTACACATGTGTATAGTTCACTGCTAAATAAAAATAGACAGTGTGAAAATGCAAATATGAGCTCATTAGAACTAATTTAAAAGTCTCTTCAATTCGTATTTTAACAGAAAAGTATATCTATTGCCTTAAGTAGTGTTCTGACTCTCAGCATAAGTTTCAGGTGTCTGGAAAGTATGTCGTTTATGGTAAATGGTTAGCCTTTTTGGTTGGTTTGGTTTCATTTTGTTTTCTTTTCATTTTTTCAAGCCTGTGGCTGTTGTGTCTATACAAAGCGTTATGAAATGTTTTTGAACACTGTCACATGGTTTTTAGTAGACGGATAGTACTAAGCCATGGAAACGCAGGAAGAGGGAGATAATGAAGACCTGCCTCAACTCCCACTCTCCTTCTGCCCTAAATCTCTTGTGGCTGCTCCTACTAGTGGCCCTCAGGGGAGGGTCTTGATGGCTTCCACATGGCTTAGCCTACCCGGCACAGAACAGAGTGTAGAAAGACAGAAAGTGCTTCTAGAGTGGCAAATGGAATACATCAGAAAACATGTCTACTATGAACAAGGCTCTCTTCTATATATATTTGGGGTACAATTAGAAAGGGAGAAGTTTCTGCCCTTGAAGAACACAAACAAGTAAATAGATAACTTCAGAGTGGTGTGAGAATCCAGCATGGGGTGCTCCGGGGACAGCATGGAGGAGCCTGACCTACTGTTGTTTCGTCCTCTTATGGACTGTCAGCATTTACCCACAAACACAAGTCACAGGGATGGGACAGAATAAGACGAAACCCACGGAGTGACACAGAGTTTCTAGGTCCCATTTATGCTTTCACAAAGTTCCAAATCCAAGGAGATTTTTCTGAAGACAGTTGATTATTCATACAGAAGGAAAATACGAGTGAAACTTTTTAGAAGTTGATATTTAATAGCTCCTACTGAAAGCAACTTAAAAAAAAAACCCAACAGCATAAAGTGGGAGGAAAAAGAAAAATGTTTTGTTATGCCATGAGTCAAGTACAGGTTGACAAATTTGCCAGAAAGAAAGTTTTGCTGCTTTTTAGATTAGGAGACAAGACACATAATTCATACTGCAGGTTTTGTTTTTCCTTTTATCTCTAGATCTTAGACCCCTTGACCCCAGAAACACTAGGGCTCAGATTCTGTGAGGCTACAAAACAATCACTTAGCCTTTGGGCCTCGACTGCTTTATCTGTACAATGGAAGTAATGAGACTTTCAATCTCCTTCGGAAGACGTCCATTGTGATAACTAATAAGAAACTAATAATAAAATGTTTTGAGCTCCCTGGAGGTCAGCCACCAGCTGGGATAAAGTGGGTTATTATAACAGCACTCCGTGAGCTATTGGTACTTATAGCAACCCAAAACAAAATATATCATATCCTGTTGAAACTGCCCTTGGAAAGGAAGAGTGCAATTATCCAAGGTTGAAATGGATTGCAGAGTGTCTGTACACATCTGGACTTTTATAAAGTGTGTCTTTGGAGCCCTAAGATATGTGCACTATTTACGAGAGTAGACTGCTCATATAGAAGAGGGAATCATAATACACTCTCTTTGTGTCTATATAGATTTTAAACATTGTGGTAGGGTCAGAAAGGTAAAATTTCATTTCCCCCCGCAATCTCAGTCACCAGAAATGCTGTCATTTTTAGGTGAGGGAATGAATATAGATGTTGGTCCTTTTTTTGGGAGAATCGTTAGTGTCATCTAATTGAAAAAGAAGCAACAGATGTGAAACAGCATGTTGTTTTGGGAAAATAAATTTCAAATTCAACTATGCCGGTACGTGTGATATCAAATACGTCTTCTGCAGTCCCTCTTTAATGAAATGAGACCCACTGAATCAGACCCTCCAGGATCGAGGCCCAGGCTGCCATATTTTCAGAAGGGATCCAATGAGCAGCTCTAGATGACCCCCACAGAGCAACTGCTCACCTAGTTCCCTATGTTAATCCTTTCTCTGTTTAGGAAACTGTTTTAGGTAGCCTCATATCCTTTCTGCATAACCTCTAAGACCACCAAGTCAACCTCAGCTCCTCCATGCTTAATGAAGAAGTTTGGTTGGGCAGACCTGTCATTGGTACCCTGCCATCGCAGGCTCTGCCTTTCCCCAAAGCACAGAAAAAAATGGTGATGTCATGGGTGACAGTTTCTTATCTCTTACAGGCACATTAAAACAGAAGGGGTTGGTGGGCTTGTTCTGTCTCTGCCAACATCGCTGACTCTGAAATTCAGCTCATAAAATGGAAAGTCACAGGATCGTCCAGGTAGAATTAATGAAAAGTGACAACCCACAAAGAACAGAGAATGGGAAATAGAAGCAATATTTGGGTTCTGTTCTTAGGTACCATTGAAAGATTATTTTAAAGGCTGCATTGCCTTCAGCCACAGCTGCTTCTCTGAGTTCCCTGGGAACACGAACAGACACACCACATGCATACAAACAAGATAGAGCAGGCAAAGGAGTCCAGACAACGTATCATTACCAGCAGGGGTTTGGATCCTAAATTCCAAAGCAAGACCCAAAGTATGGCCTCAGACCAGCATTGTAAGACTCATCTGAGAACTTGTTAGAAATGCAAATTATGGCCCTGGCCAGGTGGTTCAGTGAAGACAGCGTCTACCCTGCACACCAGAGGTCATGGGTTTAACTCCTGGTCTGGGCACATAGGAGAAGCAATCAATGAGTGCACAACTAAATGGAACAACTCGGTGGAACAATAAGTTGATGCTTCTTTCTCCCTGTCTTTCTCTCCACTCACCACCCCCATCTTTCTATCTCTCCCAGATGAATGGAAAATTTTAAAATAAATAAATAAATGCACATTCTCAAGCCCCACCCCAAACCTACTGAGTCCGATATCTGGAATGGGCCTAGCACTGTGTAGTTTAACAAGCCCTTCAGGTGATTCTGATGTGCTGCTGTAGTTTAAGAACCCCTGACTTAAAGGAACAACATAAACTGTAGCTTCCTGTTCTTCCCACCATAATGGCTTATCCCAGGCCTTTGGCTTTTAATTCAGAAAGGAGTAAGAGCATCATCTTGAAACAAGGTTAGGACACACACTGGAAGCAGCCAGTGAGTGCATGACTGAGTGAAACAAGAAATGAATGCTACCCTTCACCCTCTTCTCTCTCCCTCCCTCTCTTTCTCTGTCCTTGAAAATGAAAAAGAAATTAAGCCCTAGCTGGATAGCTCAGTTAGTTGGAGAGTCAGCCTGGAGCATGGAGGTTGCTGGTTGGATCCCCCCACCCCCATCAGGGCACATACAGGTGCAGCTCCACGTTCCTGTCCTTTCTCCCTGCCTCTCTTAAAGAAAAAAAAAGAGAAGAAGAAAGGAGGACGAGGCAGAAGTTGGAGAAAAAGAAGAGATAGAATAAGAGAAAGCACTTATTCCACTAACCCTGGAGGGTTGCTGATTTGAGCTGTCTGCCCATAAAATCAAGAACACTTTTGAAAACAGGGCAATATCTTTTGGATCAACAAGAAAGAGGTGCTTGGGATGGAGACAGAGACACCCCCAAAAGGCAGAATCATTAAACTTTGCTGACCCTCTTTACAGCTCTAATGATGTTTTCATTTATAATGAAACACCATCGTCTTTGTTTCGAGCTTTCACATATCTTAATCCTGTCCTAGAATAGAAGTGAGAGGAAAGAAAACATAGAGTGCCCTGGGAGGGGGTGGGGAGAGCGAGACACCATGCAGTCTTCCTTTGGGTTCCAGGCATCTATTTCCTCCTTACCAAGTTGCTTCTGTGAACATTAACAAATATATATATGCTGATACCATTACCTTCTTGCTCCACACTCACTGGTAATGCTTTAATCCATTTTCTCAACCCTGAGTAACGCTTGATCTCACTGCTAGGGAGGGTCTCAACAGGAATTAGATTTATCTTTGAGGATAATTGAGAGGCATGAGAGCATGTCTCGAGCTCCCCCTAAAGGTGAGACCTCTTACGCCCTCCGAAATCAATTTTCACAAGTTGCCCACTTGTCACTCCAGCAGAGGCAAAGAAAGTGAGGTTCAACGAGCCCTAGTGAACTGTTCAAAGTAATGCAGCTTGTGACATTGCCAAACCAATGCTAGTACCGAGCCATAGCCACTCAAGTTTAAGATTCAGTTCCTCAGACACATGAGCCACGTTTAAAGTGCTCAGTAGCCACATGTGAAGTGGCCGCAACACAGGACATTGGGGATGGAGAGCATCATCACAGAGCTGGAAGTGGTGGGAGCCTTAGAGGTGAGGGTGTGTCAATAACCTAATATCAATGTAAATAGGTCTGTGGGGAAACGTCTGTGTTGTTAGGCTTGCTAGAGGGTTTACTGGCTGTAAGCACGCTGCCTGATTGGTAGCTGGGCGCAAGGCAGCGCCACGTGTGTGGTCTCTGTAAGGCTGCAGGTGCTTTCCCTCCGGGACAGTTCTCCCAGATTGCTCTCCAGCCAAGGTGAGGTGTGGTTTTCCCTTTTCCCTTCCCTTTCACTGAGACAAGCAGATTTTCCTTTGTTTATTAGCTCTCCTCCTTTTGCTGTTTATACCCTCGGCTGTCTTTGCGAGCCTCCAATAAACGGGTCCAGCTGGACGTTTTCTGGCTCCCCAGTTCCTCTACCCGATTTCAGTGAGAACCTGCCTGGCCTAAACCCCCAGCATTACAACATCCCATACCATGGAAGTGACTCCATAACGTATAGATGCCAACAAGTGTGTTGTCACAGAACAAAAACTTCGGAGTCCAAGGTCAATTAGAGGGAAGAAGGCATTCTGCACCTTAGGCTTTTAGGGGTTTCAGAGACATGGCTTTATAATCACCGAATCTCCCGTGATCAGCGGCTTCTCTATGCTGCAGAGCTCAGCCTTATCATCACCCACGAGAGCCGCCGGCCCTCCTCTGTATGCTACTCTTTATTGTAATCCAAGACCCTGATTACAGGCAAACTCGATTAAACAAACATACCTAGCTAACAGCCTTAAGTTTCTATTTATCTTGAGCTTATTGTACTTATTATGCTCTCTTTCTTTTTCTGGTTGCTGTTCCAATTCACTTTGTAGAGCAGAACTCATTTGCCTACAAGATAGGGAAAGTCAGCCTATCTTCCAGGTTTCTCCCGTACCCTTCTCTCGGTGAGCAGGGTAGGAGAGCTGTCTGGGTAAGGGGTCAATTCTGCATGTAGAATAGTATGTGAACACTATTTAGTAAATACCACTAACTGCCTTGGCAGCTTTTTTTTTTTCTTTGCTTATTTGGCTTGCAGCCCTTTTATGAGCTCTAGCAGTCCAGTCCAATTTATGTGATCTGCCCCTGGAACGGGATGATTTTGAAGCATTATGCAGTGCTATATTTCTGAATTTACTTATCAGCAACTCTGTTTCTGAAAAGATTGAAGGGCAGTTTTCCCTGTACATATTAACTGTTTGGTGGGAAATAAATCTATAATCATATAAAAGGGGTGGTTATAAAATTATAAAATTGAATTCCCAAGTCACAAACCTAACCAAACTCATTAACTCATGGCTGTGATTGTACATGTTGCACAACATATTATCCACGTCAGAGTTACATTACCTGTCCTTCATATAAAGTACCATATAATTTAACAGCATGGTCCAGAAAATTGTAAGATAAAAATAAAAATGCCTCGATCATTGCTAAAACAAAAATCAACTAGTTTTTAAATGTAATAGATACAACACAACAACAACGACATACAAGCTCGGGTTGAATTCTGTACATACATATTCTGTAAAAGCAGGCACGTACCTAGTAAGACTCCTCCAAATTCTACTAATTAGAAGACAAGATAATCAGATCTGGGACAAAATCTGAACACAGTCTCATTATACTCCAAGAAATAACAACAATAATAACAACAAAACTAATTGCTCACAAGATAATTTTCAGTATTGGCTGGCCTTTTTTAATCAGCATATTTCTCTGCACAATGAATTGAAGTGTGTTTCATTGGTTGAGAGGAGAAGGCTAAATCAGATGACCTTTCAACATCTTTCCAGATCATGACTTCATGATCTATTAGTAGCGATATCTAGTTATATAAAACTAATTAATGTGATAAATTACTTAGAAATAAACCTTTCAAGTAAGTTAAACATATTTTCTGATACTCTTTATATTCTGCTTTTTTAAGAGGTAATATAAAACTGAAGCACAGCCTGACCTGTGGTGGTGCAGTGGATAAAGCATCAACCTGGAACGCTGAGGTCGCTGGTTTGAAACCTTGCACTTGTCTGGTCAAGGTACATATGGAAGTTAATGCTTCCTGCTTCTCCCCCTTCTCTCTCTCTCTCTCTCTCTCTCTCTCTCTCTCTCTCTCACCATATCCTCTCTAAAATGAATAAATAAATAAATAAATAAATAACTTTAAAAAAAGCCCAAAAACTGAAGCACAGAGGACTCCAAGATGGCAGTGGAGTAGGCAGATATTTCAACTGCCATCTCCCAGGACCAAGTTGGATTACAAATTAATTTAAGAACAGTCATCTTGAAAAACCAACTTTGGACTAAAGGAAGAGGAATCTATAACCAAGGATCATAGAGAAGCCACACGGAGACTGGTAGGAAGGGCAGAGATGTGGAAAGGGCTGACCCCCTCCCAGGAGCCAGCGGCGGCTGAGGTTCCGGAGGGACTCTCACTGTGGGAAGGGTCACCCTGAGAGGTGTGAGTCCTCAGCCCCAGGCCCAGCCTAGAGCTCGAGAGCCAAGAAGAGGCACCCACTACAGCATTTGGACGTGAAAAGAGCTCAGGTTTCTGTCTGGGAAAAAGAGAAGGTGCTCTTGGAGACACAAGCTCCATCTGCAAGGGCCCGTGCAGAATATCTTGTTTACAACCACTTACCTGGGGCTACAGTGGAGGGAGGGCTGAGAGGACTAGAGTTGTGGGAGGAGAGTGTGATGTTGGTGGCCCAGGGAGAGACACCATGGGGGGAGGGCCACCAGAACCCTGTGCTGAGTCATTCTCTAGTACTGCAGTCGCCATCTTTCTTGGGTGGAACATTCCCCTCTTGCTGCATCAGCCTGGGGAAAAGCAACTGCTCTACCCTCCAGGAACCTCTCCAACCCACCCCATGGAGACCAGCCCATTCTGAGAAGCAGCTAGGAAGCAAGGGGTACATCAGTGACTCAGTTTTCTGGTGCTGAGGTTGCAGCTTTCCCCCACAGCTCCCGAATCTATGACTGGTGCTTCCACCTCAGGGGAGACTCAGTGGAAACTGTCAGAAATGTGGTTAGACCACACCTCTGGCTCTCAGAGGCCACACCCACCAGACTCCTAGGGCCACACCCTACTGAGATCTATGGAAAAACATCTGGATAGACTGACACCTGGGGCCTAGGGACAGAGCCATACCCACTACCCTTCTTAATTCATGAATTGCTCCAGGCTCTAAACTCTACCAGAGGTTTTTTTCAGTGGCAGAGCTCAACAAGCAGCCAGCAGACAGAGGCTGCAGGAGGTGGAGCTCAGGGAACTTTGGCCTTTTAAGCAGACCTTCCCCCAGGTCCATTGTGGGTAAAGGCCAGGCTAGGTGTCCAGCTTGGTATTTCCATGTACACCTAAGCCCAGCAAAGGCAGCCACAAACTCTGGATTGCTTGTAGCTCCAAGAAAGTTGCTAAAGGCCGGTCATGGGTAGTGTCCCTTACTGGTCTGAGCTGGGTTTCCACCAGGGAGGCCCAGGGCTAGCACATCCAAGGGCCAGCTGTGGAGAGCATCACTTCAGGACTAACAACCCTTGCTGGCAGTGTGTCCTAAGGGAGGGCTCATTGAATACAAGGCCCCGCTGAGGCAAGTTCCGCTCTCTGTGGTCAACACAGGCACAGCAGCTTGTGTGTGCACTGGACAGGGTAGAGCTTCATAGTCAGCTCGCCCAGGTGCTGGTTATCCTGCCTTGCTGGGCTAGATTCCACAGAGGGTAGGGAGAGAGGCTTGGAGCACAGACATTTAAAGTGTGGGTCCTTGTAAGCCAATTGTTGGGTCTGGTCAAGGGGCTTAGCCATTTTGGGGGGGGGGGCACAGCCTCAGGGGAGGACTCTCTCAGTCTTCCTCCCTGAGACCAGGAGCTCACCAGCTGGAAGAACTTCTGCAGAGGAGACTGTCAGTTCTACTTGATCTAAACCTATTGCTCACTTTGCTGGTGAGAAATAAAGTTTGAGTTTCCAGCAATGGCTGAGGGATTAGGCTCTGGACTAGCAGCCACTTTCCCCATACTGAGCTCCTAACCAAGAGACCCGTGAAGTAGGGGGTCCCACTAACATTGTATTCCCAACCTCAGCTGCTCTAAACCACTAAGCTTGTAACTTGTAGGTGGGATGAGGCCAGTCTGACCCCTCACTATAGCCTTTCTACAGAAGACTCTGTGGGAAGACCACATAGCTTCAGGAGGAGATAGAGTAGCTGAAAAGTGGAGGCAAATCTTATGGAGTTTACAGCTTTTACGGAGCTGCTGTCATCTCTAAGCAGAAGGAAGCTGATCCTTATACACAGGTTGGCCCTTTCCATACTCCTCGGGCACAGAGAATGCAGACACAAACAATGAACAGAGCAGTAGCTTTAGACAGGTAGTCCACAGCAGGTTACAAACAATGGTTGATGCCAACTCAAGGAGACCCAGAACCAACATAACAAGAATTGGGTGGCAGACAATACCAATGCTAGATTCAGCTAGCTGCACAAGCACACCCAAAGGAAGAGTCCAGCAGGCACCAGACACTGTGGAGGATAAACACATCCAAAAGGACAGACACTGCACAGTGTCTAATACACACGATCAATGTTGGCCCTTAGAGCCAGCCAACCTGAAGGGATAACTGCACCATGAAATGACCGAGAGCTGGTTCTTTGAAAAGGCAAACAATATTGATGAACCTTTAACTAGACTCATCAAGAAAAAAGAGAGAGGATCTAAATAAATAAAATTAAAATTGAAAGTGGTGAAGTAATGACCCACACCACAGAAATACAAAGGATTGTAAAAAGAATACTATGAAGATCTACATGCCAAAATATTGGACAACCTAAGTCCTAGGTCCCTGGTCAGCAAACTGTGCCTCGCGAGCCATATTCGGCTCTTTGGCCCCTTGAGTGTGGCTCTTCCACAAAATACCACATGCAGGTGCTACCTCGATAAGGAATGTACCTACCTATATAGTTTAAGTTTAAAAAATTTGGCTCTCAAAAAAAATTTCAATCATTGTACTGTTGATATTTGGCTCTGTTGACTAACAAATTTGCCAACCACTGAATATGGAGAGATTCCTAGAAACATACAATCTTCCAAAATTCAATCTGTAAGAATCAGAAAAACTAAACAGACTGATTATAACAAATGAAATTAAAACAGTTATCAAGAAACTGCCAGCAAACAAAAGTCCTGTACTGAATGGCTTCACAGGTGAATTTTACCAAACATTTTTAAAAAACTAACACCTATCATTCTCAAGCTATTTCAAAAAATTCAAGAGGAAGGAAGACTTCCAAGTTCATTTTATGAGACAAGCATTATCCTCATTCCAAAACCAGGTAAAGACACTACAACAAAGAAAATTATAGGCCAATATTCCTGATGAGCATAGATGCTAAAATCTCAACAAAATATTAGCAAACAAGATCCAGCAATACATTAAAAAGTTCATACATCATGATCAAGTAGAATTTATTCTGGAAAGGTAAAATTGGTACAATATTTGCAAATCGATAAATGTGATTCATCACATAAACAAAATGAATGATAAAAAATGCATGGTTATATCAACAGATGCAGAAAAAGCATTTGATAAAATCCAGCACCCATTTATGATCAAAACTCTCAGCAAAGTGGGAATACAAAGAACATACCTCAACATAATAAAGGCCATCTATGACAAACTGACAGCCAACATCATACTCAATGGGCAAAAATTAAAAGCAATCCTCTAAAGATCAGGAAAAATACAGCAGTGCCCCCTTTCACCACTCTTACTCAACATAGTTCTGGAAGTCCTAGCCATAGCAATCAGACAAGAAGAAATAAAAGGCATCCAAATCGGAAAACAAGTAAAACTGTCATTATTTGCTGATGACAAATTACTGTACCTAGAAGACTCTAAAGTCTCAGTCAAAAACTACTAAACCTGATAAATAAATTTGGCAAGATGGCAGAATAAAAAATTAATATTCAGAAATCAGTGACATTTTTATACACCAACAATAAACAGTTAGAAAGAGAAATGAAAGAAACAATCCCCTTCACTACTGCAACCAAAAAATGTAAAGTACCTAGGAGTAAACAGGAGGTAAAAGATTTGTACTTGGAAAATTATAAGACATTGAAAAAGAAATCAAGGAAGATACAAACAAATTGAAGCATATTCCGTGTTCATGGATAAGAAGAATAAACATCATTAAAATGTCTATACTACCCAAAGCATTCTATAGATTAAATGCAACTCTTATTAAAATATCAATGGCATACTTCACAAATCTAGAACATATATTCCAATAATTTATATGGAACCAAAAACAGCCTGAATAGCCTCATCAATTTTGAAAATGAAAACAAAGTGGGAGGTATCACACTCCTTGATATCAAGTTATACTACAAGTTTATTGCAATCAAAACAGCTTGATGGTAGAGCGTCAGCCTGGTGTGCAGGAGTCCCGGGTTTGATTCCCGGCCAGGGCACACAGGAGAAGCGCCCATCTGCTTCTCCACCCCTCCCCCTCTCCTTCCTCTCTGTCTCTCTCTTCCCCTCCCGCAGCCAAGGCTCCACTGGAGCAAAGTTTCCCAGGCGCGGAGGATGGCTCTGTGGCCTCTGTCTCAGGCGCTAGAATGGCTCTGATTGCGGCAGAGCAACGCTCCAGATGGGCAGAGCATCGCCCCCTGGTAGGCATGCCGGGTGAATCCCAGTCAGGCGCATGTGGGAGTCTATCTGACTGCCTCCCTGTTTCCAGTTTCAGAAAAATACAAAACAAAACAAAAAAAACCAGCTTGGTACTGGCATACAAACAGGCATACAGATCAATGGAACAGAACAGAGAACCCAGAAATAAACCCACAAATTTATGGCGAATTGATATTTGACAAAGGAGGCAAAAATATACAATTGAGTAAAGACAGTCTCTTTAATAGTTTTGGGAAAATTGGTCAGGTACATGCAAAAAAATGAAACTAGTCCACCAACTTACACCATTCACAAAAATAAACTAAAAATGGATAAAAGACTTAAATGTAAGTCACAAAACCATGAACACCTTGGAAGAAACATGGGCAGTAAACTCTCTGATATTGCTTTTAGCAATATTTTTGCTGATATAGCTCCATGGACAACTGAAATAAAGGACAAAATAAACAAATGGGGCTATATAAAGCAAAAAAGTTTTTGCACGGCAAAAGACACCTTTAACAAAATATAAAGACAACCCACACAATAGGAGAACATATTCGCTGATACATTTGATAAGGGGTTAATAACTAAAATTTATAAAAAACTTCTAAAACTCAACAGCAGGAAGGTAAACAATCCAATTAAAACATGGGCAAAGGAACTGAATAGACACTTTTCCAAAGAGGACATACAGATGGCCAATAGGTATATGAACAAATATTCAATGTCACTAATAATTTATCAGAGAAATGCAAATTAAAAGCATAATGAGATATCAGCTCACACCTCTCAGAATGGCTCTCATTAACAAATCAACAAGTGCTGATGAGGGTGTGGAGAAAAGGGAACCCTCCTGCACTGCTGGTGGGAATGCAGACTTGTGTAGCCACTGTGGAAAACAGTACGGAGATTCCTCAAAAAATTAAAAATGGAACTGCCTTTTGACCAAGTTATCCCACTTTTAAGAATATATTCTAAGAATCCAAAAACACTGATTCAAAAGAAGATATGCACCCCCATGTTCATGGCAGCATTGTTTACAATAGCCAAAATCTAGAAACAGCCCAAGTGTTCGTAGTGGACAAGTAGACAAAAAAACAGGTATATATATACACAATGGAATACTACGTGGCAGTGAGAAGGAAGGAAATCTTACCTTTTACAATGACATCGATGGACTTGGAGATTATTATGCTAAGTAAAATAAGCCAGGCAGAGAAAGACAAACATATATGATCTCACTTATATGTGGAATCTAGTGAACATGGTGAACTGAGGAACGGAATAGAGGCAGATGTGAGGTCACGGGGAGCAGAGGGACAGCTGTCAGAGGTAAGGGGGATAAGGGTACAGAATCAGAGAAGGTGAGGGGATTTGTGAAATTATATATACATAACACAAAGATAAAGATAACAGGACAGCTAATCACAGAGGAAATGGGGAGAGGGAGCCAGGGCAAGGGAGCCAGGAAGAGGGGAACAAAGGAAGTGTAATGGGAGTGTGCTGTTTGGGGGTGAGGGTGTTATATTGAGTGGGACACTTGAATCCATGTTAACACAAAAGATTTAAAAATTTAGTTAAAAAATTTAAAAAACAAAAACAAAACTGAAGCACATAAAGACCAGGTCAAATGACAACATAGTTCACATTAATAGAATCTGAATGAATCCTATTCTTCTCTGATGAATATCTTTGGTGTCCCTGCATGAGAGAGAGACATGGGCTGAGTCCTGGTTCTGTCTCCTGTAACTATGTCACCACCTCTCTGACCTTCATGAGGAGCTGCTGACATGATGTCTCTGATGGGCCTTCTTTCTCTCATCTCTATGGTCACATGCTCAGTTTTAGTTTCCCTGAAGTCTGTGCACAACATAAGACATTAATCCAAAGGAATGTAGGGGTTAGACTCCATTTCTTATCAAACAGAGTTGTTACTTCTTCAAAGCTAAAAGAGAACAAAAATTTTGCATCTTGTCTTCTCTCACGGAAGTGACTAAAAATCTCCCTTATAATAATTATTTTTATCTCTAATCTGAACAGTACTTTTATATGGTCTTTTCATTTTATACTTCAAGAAAAATTCTGGACTACTCTCAAGTTTAATTGTTTTGCTGTTGACCCTGATGTACTTTGTAGCAAGAAGATAAGAAAACAAGAATCCTTTGGCAGACATGGTAGCCAAGTTGAATGCTCCTAAACGTGCATTTCTGTAAAAATCTTAATGACAAGGGATAGGATGAAACTTGCCATACTGCTGTAATTTAGAGTTCCTTCTGTATCAGTGAGAGGTAGATTTAATTCTTGTGTTGCCCAGTTTCAAAGGGTACTTTCAAACAGACGTTAATAAGCAGAAATGCAGCATGCTGATTATTTTTCAGATTCAACTGACTTCTCTGGAGCTTAGACCTTAGAACAATTTTTTTTCTACTGGTCCATGTCATAAAGCACCCAAGGAGTGGGGGGAAAAATCTGAAACTGATACTGTAAACATTAAAATTGGAAAATTTATATACTCTATGGATCTACTGAAAGTCAAGTGACTGTTTTCATTTTGAAGAAAATGAAACAGTAGGTAGAGAAAATAAATTCACGTTAGGTATAATAATTGAAAGTGTACCCACTATTAGGTATTCTGTTTTCATGTGTCACTCAATTGTCCGATTTCGGAGACTGGATCCAACACAAAGGCTGATTTCTTCATTTCAACTGTTGGACTGACTACCAATTGGTCAGCTCAGTCCAAAAATACAGTTAATTAATACATTTAGGTCCAGAATACAATCTTCAAAATGCGAAAGAGTATTTTCAGCAATTTTATGACCTTTCTTCTGGCATTCATCATTTCAGGACACCTCAGTACATTTTGTGAAATGGTTGCAAAACTTCGGTAATTGTGACTTAATTACAATGTCAGCTGACCAAGAGTGAAACCTTGTTAATTGGGAAAGTTTGAAAAGTTACTAACATTAATAGGGGTGGTCTCTCCATGCGAGAGACATTGTTTCTCCAATTTCGCTCTTTTCTAATGTGCTTGTCACTTGATCACAGCTCCAACCGACACCTTGCAAAGGCTTATATTTAACTAGATCAGTAAAGGAAATAACGCCACACGGGAACGTGGGAAAGAAAAAATAACAACATGACTTTGGGGATGAACAAACGCCCTATTGCTATTCAGCGACGGCTTCTGAAAATGCTCACAGGATGTTTGGAAATTGCATTTCTAAATGTTATGGGCTTCGGGTCTTTCAACCATGTAATGAATATATATTTTTTCTCCATTTATATATTATTGGTAGGAATTGAGTGATGGGCTTTTCCACTGATGCCCCTATCCGTATTTATTTTTTTCCTTGCTCCAGTCGGTATTGTTATCTGACAATGCAAAACAAGTTACATTCGGGTTGATATCCAGAGGTAGTGCTTCTGCCAAAGAATTTTCATCTGTCACCATCGTCTCCACTAACATGCAGAACAGGGAGTGACAGAATGATTGGTTTTATCTACATTTTGGTGTATTTTTCTTTGAGTGGCAGTCCCAGCGAACACAATTTTTTGAGATAAAATCCGAATTGCCTAAAGTACCAATGAGTTTGCCCCGGCAGCTTGAAATTGTGTTCTAGAGATTGTTTGGAATGACTGCTTTTCAGAATCTCTTTCTTCATTTAAGAAAATGAAACTGTTTCTGGAAAATGGCAGATGATCAAAAAAGAAAAAAAAAAGACACTGCACAAAATAGCGAGTTTAAAATAAATTTAAATAAAATAGGCCATTTCTCTCCACATTAGTAGCAATTGCCAATAGTATTTTTTCAAAGGAATGTGTCTTTGTTTTCTGAAAGGAAAATGATTTTGAAAGCCTGTTTTTTGCTTAATTTTTCAAGTGATAACAAATTTAAACACCACTGTGGAAGTCTAATAAACTTAAATTCTATTTATCATCTAATCCTAACTGAAATGAAGGCTGATTACAATAGTTAACACTTGATGTTCACAAAGAAGAGCTGCAGGATAAATGCTCACAAAGTTGAGATCCAGCTATTTAAATATGATGAACTCACCGAAGATGACACCTGTTTACTGGGCGTGGGTTGAACTCAGCAGTGGCAAGAGGAGACTGATTGGCCAAAAATGGTCATAATTAATCAAATATTTAGCTCAAAACTCTTCTTTGGTTGTCACTTGCAGCAGAATAATAGCAGTATTTTCAAACCTAAAAGAGAATATTGTTATGTTAAATCATTTCAGTGTCAAAGCATAGCAGTGGGTAAACAACCATTTTTTTCCCCTATTAAGTGAGTTTAAACACCATTTTTTTTTTTTTCTGTAAAGTGGATTTCTAGATTAAGGAAGGAGTCTAAAATGCTGATGAAGCTGTTTCCATCTTTGACAAAATCTGGCCTAATGAGGTCATGTACATGTGTCAACTTATTCTAGGGGTCAGGAAACGTTTTTTCTGAGAGAGCCATGAATGCTACATATTTTAAAATATAATTCCATGAGAGCCATACAATGACCTGTGTACATTATGCATTATCCAATAAAAATTTGGTGTCTCGGAGGACAGCTGTGATTGGCTCCAGCCACCTGCAACCATGAACATGAGCGGTAGGAAATGAATAGATTGTAATACATGAGAATGTTTTATATTTTTAACGTTAGTATTTTTCTTATTAAAGATTTGTCTGCAAGCCAGATGCAGCCATCAAAAGAGCCACATCTGGCTCATGAACCATAGGTTCCCGACCCCTTTTTCCTCGTTCTACAACAGAGGAAAAAATTACGTAGAGATATTGATGTGATTGTCTTAAGACTAAATTATCTGATTTCAGTGAGAACACTCTGGCAATCTGAATAAACATCAAATTATATATACCAACAGATCCCCCAATCATCCTGCCCCTCTGCCAAAATGAAATGTCTTGGAACTTTTAATAATGCTAACACTGTCAACATTTACCCTGTTAGAACAGAGGCTGCCCAATTTTCTAGCCAGCTCTGAGCTATGGATACAGCCAATCTAGATGATTCAGGAAGGGAGAAAAAACTGCCTTGGATCAAAAGTATCTAAATTAGTGAACTAAATTATTGTGAACTCAGCAGATTCTGTCTTACTTTGCTAGTGAAAGACAAAACATTGCATTCTTTCTGGGAACAGTAATATGATTTCTCATACTCTCAGTGGAGAAATGGTTGAGCAAATTAATTATGAATGCATGGGTATAGGAGGTAGTTATCATATTGGGTACCATATCATTAAGATATTAAGATAAAAAATTAAATAGTTGAGCAGTTTACAAAGCAATTTTAAAACTGACTGACAGCTCTGTGTGCCTGAAGTAAGGGGAAAATAAAGCTTTCTCTTCTGATTACTACTTAAATTAAGTCTACCTGGCTCTAAATTACATATTATATTTGAAGAGTGGGCAATGGGAAAGGAAGGAAAAGTACAAATTTTAGTGAGAAGAGTAAATCTGTCAAGAAGACAAACAGAAGTAGGCACTGTCTGGATGATTTTATTCTATCTGGAGAAACTGAAACATTACAATAAGACCTTAGAAGTAACTTCTATATTTTTCATCCCATTTCAAAGTATGTCTACAATTCAAGAATAATAAATCTCATAGCAATTATTATTTTGATTATTTCAATGTTTCTTTTTAAATTTTATCTAGAAAATTAAATTTAATTGGGTAACATTGATCAATAAGAGTACATAAGTCTCAGGTAAACATTTCTATAGTTTTGAACTGTTGATTATGTTGTATACCCACCACCCAAAGTCAAATCTCAATGTTTCTTTACTATCATGAAAAGAAACAGTGATTTAAAGTGTGCTGAATCTTATATTACTACATTAAAACAATGGTGATAAATCTTATATTCTTTATGAAAGAAGTGAATATTTATATATATTAAAACGGAACATAAGATGGTACTATAAAAATCAGTCCTATAGAGTTCTCAATTTTGCTGACACAAATAAATAGGTCTAGAATAGACTCATTTGCAGGGGTCCCCAAACTATGGCCTGCAGGCCTCATGCGGCCCCCTGAGGCCATTTTTCTGGTCCCCCGCCGCACTTCTAGAAGGGGCCCTCTTTCATTGGTGGTCAGTGAGAGGATCACTGTATGTGGCTGCCCTCCAACGGTCTGAGGGACAGTGAACTAGCCCCCTGTATAAAAAGTTTGGGGACCCCTGAATAAGGTTTTCTCTAAAAATGAGTCTCTTGATGAAAAACAGTTCTATGTAGGTAATGTTGTACATTTGAAGGCTTTTAATCTGTTCTTTCTTAAGTAACACTTATTCTTAAATTCATTAAGTAAAGTTGCAAGGGATGGAAGGAAACTTGGCTTGAGGTGGTGAACACACAATACAATATACAGATGATGTATGATAGAATTGTACACCTGAAACCTGTATAATTTTATTAACCAGTATCACCCCAATAAATTCAATAAAATAATTTGAGACCATAAATATTCATATTTGCAATACTAACAAAATAAGAGCTACAATGATTTCTCCAGGGCCCCCTGCGAATTCTAAGTGTTGACCCACTGCTCTAACTTGTCACTCATGTGAAAGCCTAGAGCTCATTTACAAAGTTTAACACTTTAGAAGGAAATAATATAAAATACAGGAATGCCAGCTTTTCTCACAATAGGCCCCAGGCAATGAGATTCATCTTAGACAATATTCATTCTTTGTTCTAGCCAAGCTCCCATTCCAACTAACACCCTGGAGCCAGATCACTGGATGTTGATCAGCCTAATTCTTACTTGGAACCAAAAAAACACAGACTATTATTGAACAGGGGAGACTTTCTAATAGTGTTGAGCTGTTTTCACCTAAGTGAAAAATGCCAGGGTTCCCTTAAGGCTTAAGCATCATTTAAACATCAAGCAATATGCAGTTGCTCACTACTGATGAAGATGAGAAAGGGCACATTCCCACTCTTTCAACTTCCTCCATAGCTTTGTCCTGAGAGTTCATATTCTAATTATGATCTTGCCGTAAGAGTCAATCCAGCTCAAAATTGATCTTAAATATAAATGTACAAATGTAAAACTATAAAACTTTGTTTAAATATAGGAGGAAACCTGCATGACCTAGGGTTAAGCAACAGATTCTTGGATGTGACACCAAAAGTAGAATTCATAAGAAATGTAACTATCAGACTCCATCAAAATTAAATAGTTTGCTCCATAAAAAACTGCCAAATAATAAAAAGAAAAGTGACTAATTTTGATAAACATTTGCAAATCACCTATCAGATACAAAAGGTACAAAATATACTGCTCACAGTATAGGGGATATTTCCAAATGACTATGGATGTTAGGGCAGTGGCCTCCAACCCCCAGGCCACAGACTGGTACCGGTCCGTGGGCCATTTGGTACTGGTCTGCAGAAAAAGAATAAATAACATACATTATTTCCATTTTATTTATATTTAAGTCTGAATAATGTTTTATTTTTAAAAAATGACCAGATTCCCTCTGTTACATCCGTCTAAGACTCACTCTTGACGCTTGTCTCGGTCACGTGATACATTTATCCGTCCCACCCTAAAGGCCGGTCCGTGAAAATATTTTCTGACATTAAACTGGTCTGTGGCCCAAAAAAGATCGGGAACCACTGTGTTAGAGGATATTTCCAAATGAATAAATTTGGAATTTATTCAATAAATATCCCTTAATTTTTGTGAGCAGTATATATAAAGAGCTCTCTAGACTGACCAGGCAATGGTGCAGTGGATAGAGTGTCAACTTGTGATGCAGAGGACCCAGGTTCAAAACTCTGAGGTTGACAGCTTGAGCACAGACTCACCACCTTGAGTGTGGGGTTGCTGGTTTGAGCCCAAAGGTCTCTGGCTTGAAGTCCAAGGTCACTGGCTTGAGCAAGGAGTCACTCATTCTGCTGGAGCCCCTCAATCAAGGCACATATGGAAAGCAATCAATGGACAACTAAGATGCTGCAACAAAGAATTGTTGCTTCTCATCTCTCTGCCTTCCTGCCTGTTTGTTCCTATCTTTCCTCTCTCTGTCTCTGTCTCTCTCACTAACAACAACAAAAAAAGCTCTCTAAACTCAACAGTAAGAAGCCAAACAATTCAATTTGAAAATAAGCAAAAGATTTCAATAGACATCAAAAACTAGATAAAGATGTCAAACAACACAGCAAAAGATATTAAACAACATTATTCATCAAGAAATGCAAACAGGCCCTGGCTGGTTGGCTCAGTGGTAGAGTGTTGGCCTGGCGTGCGGGAGTCCCGGGTTTGATTCCTGACCAGGGCACACAGGAGGAGCGCCCATCTGCTTCTCCACTCCTCCCCCTCTCCTTCCTCTCTGTCTCTCTCTTCCCCTCCCGCAGCCGAGGCTCCATTGGAGCAAAGTTTGCCCGGGCACTGAGGATGGCTCTGTGGCCTCTGCCTCAGGCACTAGCATGGCCCTGGTTGCAACAGAGCAATGCCCCAGATGGGCAGAGCATCGCCCCCTGGTGGGCATGCCAGGTGGATCTCGGCCAGGCGCATGCGGGAGTCTGTCTGACTGCCTCCCTGTTTCCAACTTAAGAAAAATACAAAAAAAAAAAAAAAAGAAAAAGAAAAAGAAATGCAAACAAAGTTATCATGAGACATTTTTTATAAAATGGCTAAAATAAAATATGGGTATATAGATAGATAGACAGATATTTAATGTCAAATGCTGGTGAGGCTATAAAGTAACTAGATATCTCAAACATTGCCTGTAGAAAGGTAAATGATACAGCTACTCAAGAAATTAGTATGGCAGATTCTTCAAAGGTAAACACACACTTACCATGTAACTCTGCTAGCACTTTCACTTCTGGGCATTTATCCTAGAAAATGAGAAATTATGTTTGTACAAAACTTGATCCATGAGTATTCTTAACAGATTTATTTGTAATAACCAAAAACTGGAAATGACCCAAACATTCTTCAGTTTTAATGGTTAAACTAATTGTGGTGCATCCAAATAATGGAATACTACTTGGAAATAAAAAGGAATAAACTATTGATACATAAGACAAATTAGCTAATCCATAAGTTATTCTGCCAGGAATAAAGAAAAAACCAGTCTCAACAGTATACTTTCTGTATGATTCCACTTATATAGCATTCTTAAAAAGGCAGATTGTAGAGATGGAGAACAGATCTGACATATATGGTCTTGTTCTTTTCATGTTTATTTTCTGGGTGCAGATATATAGCTCACAGTATCATCATTCTCATGCATTAAACTTTTGTTGCGTGAATAAATAAATGTAAGGATGAAGAAAATGAATGGCAGTGGCAGAAGGTTGCTCCCTGTCACCGAGCTAGCTACAATTCTAGCACATCTCATAGGGAGTAATAAACTATTAATAACAATGCAGTATCTGGGCAAGGTTGCACAATTATTTTCCAGGGAAAGGTGGATATAGGAGATGAAAGAACTAGCCGTGGCAAAAAAAACCCACAAAAAACCCCAAAACCCTCTAAATCCATCCTAACTCTGCAACAGATTTCTGGAGAAGTGCTTGAGTGTAGTGGTGTGTAAACATGAAATAGCTTGAGAGAAGCAATCAAAACAACCTGATTATTTGGGAAGCATATTTGTATTCAGTAAATAAACATTTTAAACTCTACATTGTTAATTTAGTTTGGGTGAGGTTTTTTTTGTATACTTTCCCAGTGTCTTCATTTTCCCAATCTGGTTCATAACTAAATTCTAATAATCATGATACAAAAAGCACGTGCTCTGTAAATACTGTCCTATTATTGATATCTTTGCACCTGATCTATTAAGGGCTCTCACAAATAACAGGTATTTCATTCAGAAGTTTGTGAGGCCTTCTGCGATAATTATAAAAAAAATTTTTCAACGAAAAATTATTTCTACATTTTGGATTAGTCTCTATTAGATCCTGCCTTTTGCCCACTTAATGATCTGTACTTTATTTTCAAATACATAAGAAAAAATATAATATTGTGTGGGATAGGTGCTATTCCAGGATACAAGACAACATACTTGGCTTCTTTCCAAAAGTAAGGTTTTAAAATAATTAAAGTTTTCTGTCTTACACAAAAGTGATGCATGACTTTCTCTTTCAGAGGGAAAGAAGATTAAATGAACAGTTTATTGTCTTATGTGTGTAGGAATTTTTCTGTTCTTTAAAATAACTAAGGTGTTCCCTACAATCCCCACATGATGATTTAAATGTAAGATTCAGTTACATAATAAATTTTTTACTAATAGTACCTTACAATGCAGCAATATTCAACCAAAGTCAATCTTTGCATCCTGTGCTTCTTAAGTTTCTAACATATGAGGCTAAGCCAAAACAATGTCAAAAATTTTGTATACTCGGGCATATGACTGAACTCCCCATGAAAATTCATTTAGAACTTCTCTGCTGGTTTCACTCACAAAACTATTAATTTTAAAAATAACTGTGTCCTAACTAGCTAGTAAATAATTTCTAGTGTAGTAAGAGTTACTCTAGCTGGTATTATATCCAAGTATTTATTGAAGTCTAAATGGTTAGTTGTGGAGAAAAAACAGCAACTTCAAAGCTATTATTTTTTCCCCCATATTCTCCAGAATATGAAATTTTGGATTTAATTTTGAAAGCAGATTGCACTTTAACTTTAGGAAAGAAGAAAATGGGCCTTTGCAGTTTTTTGTTTTATTTTTTTATTTTTTCAATGTGTTGGCCAATATTCTAGTCCAGAAGAAAACATTTCACTGTAAGGAGATAAAAATTAATAAAAACATGCATAGCAATAAAAGTTTGCTTTCTTTTAGATGAAGTTGCATTTGTGAGATGGTTTATGCTTAGGAAAACAAAAAGAATGAAATAACACAAAACAATGGAGGAAAGTTCTTATTTCCTCATTAGAAACTTTAGAAAGATGAGGGTTGTTGGACAAATATGTTTGTAAATATGATATATATGTATGCTCGCTTATAGTTTGCATTGGGTATGGGGGACAGGTTATAATCAGGCAGGGTCATTATAGCCTAAGGCTTAGTTTTAAGACTAAGCCTTTCCCATTCTTTTAATACTAAGATCTTTTCAACACTAAGCTTTTCTCTACACCCTTGACTGTTGCATGATGTGGGGTGGTGCACTCTCATGAGGAATCCCATTATGCCTCAGATAAGTGACTTTGTATCAGAGACTTTTTTGTTTGTATATTGATTAAAGGTTTTGATTTCTACACTATAAAATGGGGCAGAGGAACCTATGCAGAAGGAGAGCAGAGAAAGGCCATGTGGAGGAGAGGAGAAGCAGCCAAGATGGCGAGTGCTGAAGGACAAGCCAGTTTGTGCAGAGTTTGTGCAGAGAGAAGGAGATGGGGAACAGAGGTAAATAAGGCTGGTGAGGTAGAAACCTTTGATTCTAGAAAACTTGGATAAATCAGTGGCTTTGGGAGCCCTGAATGGAAAGGCAAGTGTTTTCCCACTGTGTGTATTTCTTGCCCAATATGTGCAAACTAGGATTAAACTTAATGGCCCACCAGTTCTTGGCTCCATTGTTTCATTACCATCTGTAGGAATCAAATGCAAACCTGCACAGGCCAGGTGGCTGTGATGGTGGCCGTGGCTACTAGATATAAAGTTCAGATATGGTGGCCTGAAAGAGGGGGTCACTCCTACAAGATTGGTGACTTGGCTTCTTGAAATGATTGACAGCTACAATATCCAGTAGGAAAAGCTGTGGATGTAGGAAGTAGGACAAAGACTTGGCTTTTTCTTATTAAATATAATATGTGTGCTTCTGGATCAATGTCAACCTATTACATTTAATTTCTAAAGAAAAAAATATGATAAAGGCAATGTGGGTATGCCCAAGGGATGGTCCCTAAAGGCTGGAGAAATTGAAAATGGGTTATTATAAAGCCAGTAGCTGCCATCGTGGCCATTCACATGCAGGTTTGCCTTAGATTTGGACAGATGGTAATGAAACAATGGAGCCAAGAACTGGTGGGCCATTATCTTTAATCTTAGCTTGTACCTGGCAGGCAAGAAATACACATTGGGCTCCAAAACTCACTCACATTCAGTGCTCACAAAGCTACTGATTTATCCGAGTTTCCTAGAATCAAAGGTTTCTAGCTCACCAGACTTATTCACCTCTGTTCCCCATCTCCTTCTCCCTGCACAAACTCTGCACAAACTAGCTTCTCCTTCAACACTCCACCATCTTGGCTGCTTCTCCGGGCCTCCTCCACGAGGCCTTACTCTGCTCTCCTCTCTAATACTAATCTCAGGAACTGAGAGAGAACAAGCTCCTGTTCTGCTCCACTTTATAGTGTAGGAACCAAAACCTTTAATCCAATATACAAATAAGAAAGTCTCTGATACAAAGTCACTTATCTGAGGCATGATGGGATTGTATCACCCCACATCAAAAAGGCTGAGAAAGGCTTAGTCCCAAAACCAAGCCCCAGGCTACAAAGATCCTGCCTGCCCACAGCCCGCCCCCAACACACATTAATATAATCATGCCCCTCCCAAGCAAGAACGTCAACTAATATCATCACCTGGGTAATGGGCTTCCACATGGGCAGCACCATCTTTAACAAAGTGAGCATAATATATTGTATCTGCCCAACAGTTATGCAGGAATATGTCATTAAACAGATATATTATTTAAATTGAACTGAACTGTTTGTTCCCCCCCAAAACAGGTCATTACTTAAGTGAAAAAGGAGCTAATATATAGTTAGTTGATCTTTAATGAATATGTCCTTGTTTATTAAGGTAAACTTTTTTGAAAAAGAAATAATCATGGTATTGATTTCTGTGAAAAACACATTTTAATTACAAATGATATTATTTGTGAGACGCAATTGCATGGAACACAATAAGTAAGCATTCTATGATGAATTGGTTCAAAGATGCAGTTTGAAAAGAATGAGACTAAAGTGTACCCCCCAGGGCTTAAGGATTCAGAACACTGTGGCTGTGCTGATGAAAACATAGCTAAGTGATTAATCAATCCATTAATTAGATTAATGCAGCCAGTCACCCTGGGTAAAATGGGGAAAATCTTTTTATTTTCCTCAATAGCAAGATTTTTTTTGTTCTGTAATTGTTTTTAGTCATTCAGATAATTGAACTAGTGATTTTATTTTGCTTATGTGAATGACTTTTCTTGACTTATTTATTTTCTATAAATTAAGTATTTATTTCCAGAGATTTTCTACCATGCCTTGTGTTTGTTGGTAGCCACTCACAAATTGTTCTTGTGAGGTGACTTTTTTTCCCCATAAACTGCTATCATTTCAATAATCTCATGTTTTTTCCCTGTTTTCATCTTATTAATATACAGTTCTATGATAACCACCCACAGATGGTGACTTTGATTTTCCTGTATTAAATCCCACTTTATCTCCTCCATGAAATTTTTATTCAGTTTGTCTGTACATTTATCTTAATTAGCCTTCAGTTCCCTAAGAATTGATAGAATTAAGAATATCTCTATCAATGTTTACTGTAACTAGGACAGTGGTGATAACAGTGCTATTTTAAGTAAGTGTGAGTCAGCTAACTGCAGCCCCAGGAAAGCCATGTCTTTTTCTCTTCCTTGCAAGTCCAAGAGAAGGTCAAATGGAGTTGTTAGAATGAGAGTTAAACCTTTATGGTAGAGGCAGTCCAGAGTTGTCCCTCAAGTTCAGTCATATGGTCATTAGGAAAGCCATTTGTTGCTGTGATGATAATAAATCAAGTGCTGAAATAAGATATTAAATAAAGATGAGATATTTATGTAGGAACCCTTTAGATTTTGGTGATTGTTGGGCAGATAAAATGTATTATGCTCACTTTGTTAAAGATGGCGCTGCCCACGAGGAGGACGTTGCCCAGGTGATATTAATGTGTGTTGGGGGTGAGCTAAAGGCAGGCAGAATCCTTGTAGCCTGGGGCTTGGTTTTGGGATTAAGCCTTTCCCACCCTTTTTGATGTGGGGTGGTACAATCCTATCATGCCTCAGAAGGTGACTTTGTAGTAGAGACTTTCCTATTTCGTATATTGGATGAAAGGTTTGGATTTCTACACTATAAAATGGGGGCAGAATGGGAGCTTGCTCTCTCGGTTCCTGGGATTATTAGCATTAGAGGAGAGAGCAGAGAAAGGCCACGTGGAGAAGGCCAGGAGAAGCAGCCAAGATGGAGGAGTGCTGAGTGAGATGCCAGTTTGTGTAGAGTTTGTGTAGAGAGAAGGAAGGAGATGGGGAACTGAGGAGAATAAGGCTGGTGAGCTAGAAACCTTTGATTCTAGGAAACTCGGATAAGTCAGTGGCTTTGTGAGCACTGAATGTGAGTGGGTTTTGGAGCCCAGTGTATATTTTTACTTGCCCGCCGGGTGCAAGCTAGAATTAAAGAAAATGGCCTATCAGTTTTTGGCTCCGTTGTTTCTTTACCAACTGTCCGAATCCAATGCGAACCTGCATGGGCCGGGCTGCTGTGATGGTAGCCCTGGCTGCTGGCTTTACAGTGATATATATCACTTATTTTGAGTTGATTATGAGGTAGACTTATCACAGCACAATCATGCAGAAATTTAAGAGAAAAGACAGTTGCCACTCTGGCTTAGAAAATGTATGAGACTGGGGGAAATAACCCCCTGCCTGACAGCATCTGATTCTCATATTTCTCTTGTTTGCGTGGAAATGGAGAGAGCAATATTAAGAAAAAATGGGAACCCAATTTTTCCCCATACTTATAAAGCTCTTATAAGAGAAACTTCCCCCCAAATGGAAAAAATATATATAGTTTGTAGAGGAAAACCATTTCTGATGGTAAGACACAACATGTTTAGACATTCACATTTATAATTGTTGGGCAGATAAAATATATTATGCTTATTTTGTTAAAAATGGCACTGCCCATGTGAGGCCATCGCCCAGGTGATATTAATGTGTGTTGAGAATCCTTGTAGCCTGGGGCTTGGTTTTGGGATTAAGCCTTTCCCACCCTTTTTGATGTGGGGTGGTACAATCCAATCATGCCTCAGAGAAGTGACTTTGTATTAGAGACTTCCCTATTTTGTATATTGGATTAAAGGTTGTGAAGCTACAATATAAAATGGGGGCAGAACGAGAGTTTGCTCTCTTGGTTCCTGGGATGATTAGCATGAGAGAGCAGAGGGAGTACAGCAGAGAGCAGAAAGAGGCAATGTGGCCAGGAGAAGCAGCCAAGATGGCAGAGTATTGAGTGAAAGGCCAGTTTGTGCAGTTTGACGCTGGAGAAGGAAGGAGATGGGGAACAGAGGTGAATAAGTCTGTTTCTTTGATTCTAGGAAACTCAGATAAATCAGTAGCTTTGTGAGCACTGAATGTGAGTGGGTTTAGGAGCCCAGTGTGTGTTTTTTGCTTGCCCGCCGGGTGCAAGCTAGGATTAAAGACTATGGCCCACCAGCTTTTGGCTCTGCTGTTTCTTTACCGACTGTCTGAATCCAATGCAAACCTGCATGTGAATGGCCACGATGGTGGCTCCTGGCTTTACAATAATTTTTTTAACATATATAATTTTTGCTCAATTCCTATTTTATTTTATCTGCAATCTATGTGACTTTTGACCTACCTCTACATTTTTACTTCATATGATTCCTGAAAAAAAGTCATTTGCTTTTTAAAATTATGATTCTGTAACCTTTATAATTTTCTTTCTTACAAAATCAAGCTGTAGTTAAATACCTCCAGCTAACTCGCATTGTTTGTTAAAAGGTGAGTATAAGTAATAGGGGATTATGGGCAGATAAAATATATTATTCTCATTTTGTTAAAGATGGCGTGGCCCACATGGAAGCCCGTTGCCCAGGTGATTGCTTGGAATGGGCATGATTATGTTAATGTGTATTGGGGGAAGGCTTTTGCGCCAAAAGGTTTTAAAAGCAAGAGAGATCATGTTGTTCCAGGGGAAGAGTGATTGTGTTCTAGGAGGAGGGCAGAGAACAGGGAGGAGAGCAGAGAAAGGCCACATGGAAGAGAGGAGAAGCAGTCAAGATGGCGGAGTGCTGAAGGAGAAGCCAGTTTGTGCAGAGAGAAGGATATGGGCAACAGAGGTGAATAAGGCTAGTGAGCTAGAAACCTTTGATTCTAGGAAACTCGGATAAATCAGTAGCTTTGTGAGCACTGAATAAGTGGGTTTTGGAGCTCAGTGTGTGTTTTTACTTGCCTGCCAGGTACAAGCTAGGATTAAAGGTAATGGCCCACCAGTTCTTGGCTCCGTTGTTTCATTACCGACTGTCTGAATTTAATGCGAATCTGCATGGGCCAGGTGGCTGAGATGGTGGCCGTGGCTACTGGTCTTACAGGGATACAGAGAAATACATAGGCTTAGCAGGAACAGCTTTTTGGGTAGCAAACTAAAGCCACAGAAAAGTTTTAAGTAAATCCCTCATCAGGTTTTAGATTGCAAGGAATATTCAAAAGCACTTTGCCCAGTGTCTTTATTTTATTGCTGTAGAAGCTAATGCTCTAATGCTCTGAGCTCTGAAAACACTTGTTCTGGCTGTTGGATCAGCTCAGCAGGATGAGGCGTGAGGTTTAGCTGTAGAAGTGTGATAAAAAAAGGCAAAACTTATTGTAGGTTAAACTTCAACCTGAACCTCTGGTTGGTGAGGACAGCCTCCTCCCATGGTTCTAAATGGGGAGAGAGCTCAAACCTTCTTTTCTTCTGTCACATGCTAGTTAGTTCAGTTGTCCAAGTCAAAACCAGTGGTGTTTGATAAGCTTATACCCCTCCAAGTGCCTCTTTAACCATCCTCAGAACTGTGCCAAAGGGCCTGGATAAATAAGCTGTTTTATCTTTTTTTTTCCTCCGCTATTGGAAAGTGCCTTTGCCTCTTCTTCCCTGTGATCAGCTGGCCTGGTGACCTCCTGGTCCCAGCCTATCACTTCATTGCTGGAGGGCTTTGTAAACTGAGTCCATCAGATTTAAGCCTTCATGTATTGAATATAATAAAATAAACTAAAAACTTTCCTCTTAAGGTCACTTCCTTGTTTCCAGGGCCATTGCTTCACTACAAAACCCTATTTTGACAGCCATTTCTTACTCTTAAGTGTTTCTAGGAACATCTAACGTAGCCCTGGAAAGGCGGATGCTTTAGGTGAAAGGTCAAAGAGAAATGCAGTAAAGAAAAGCACATTGATGATTTTCAAAGTAAACTTCTAATGGCATTTGTTTTGTAAGTGAACATATAACCCAGGAAGAAATCAAAAGCGAGAGGTCTTCAATGCACTGGGACAAAAACCAAGTCTCTAAAATACTGTCAATCAGGAAAGTGGCAGGATGCTCACTGAGGATACATTTGAACACAGATTACATTGCACCTGGAGTGATGCCTATGAGACATCAGAAGAACTGAGATTCTAATAGATTTGAAATGCAGGTGGAGTATCTAGGTAGAAGGAGATATATCTTTTCACCTCGGAAGCTGCATATCCTGGTACAGACAGTCAAAACCTACTAAAATAGCTTGGTCATCCAGGAGGGATATGAACAATTTTTCTCAGTCCATCATTCTGGTAGTCTATCATTTTGATGACACAGGGCGAAGACAAATTGCATGAGACCGTTCACTTGGAATGAAAAATCAAAGAATAGCAACCACTCAGAGAAGTCATAATCTTGGCCTCATCCATTCCTGACCTTTCCGCAACTATAAGCAATCAAAGGCATTTTAAGGCTTTTATGGACGCTGTAATTATTTTTCTCTACTCTGTACTATTCACTGTAGGAAACAAAGTATATTTACTTGCTCTTTGGATGGACACACAGTAACCAATGTCTAAATACAAATGAACCTTTGGGGGAAAGGAAAAAGGCTTAATATGCAAAGATCAGGCAATGTGAAGAGGTTTATCCTTCAATGTGGAAGTTGCTGTGTCTCCTGGAATGCCATCTAGTATAATTGTTCTGAATAGCTCTAGTGATTTGAACACTAGAGCTCATAGGGTTATTTCTGTTTAAGTGTTTCTAATCTTTATGAAAAGATGTTCTAACATTTGCTTTTATTTTGTTTACATTTAATTCCGTTTAGGCGCTTGTTTCATTGTTTCTAGGAGGTGGGAAATTGAAACTCCGGATATTTTCAAGGCTAGTAAAAGTGTAAATACTTCTGTTTAAACCTCTTTTTATTTGTATTCAGTGTGAGAATAGAGAGGGGAAAAATGTAATGCTTATCAGCATGTATAGGCCTTTATTTGGGATATTTTTAATAGACTGGGAATAGTGGCTATAATCCTAATGTCACCTGGGTAAGAAAACTCATCTCTGTATAAGTTGTACACATGACATGATATTGGAGATCAGTAACCAAAAAATATATATTTTTGACAGTGAATCTTTCCATCATAAAACTGAAAATAAATAGGACATTTTTTATTTTTTAAATCAGATCATTATACACCGTCAATCAATGTTGTTCTGACTCTATAATGTGTATTTGCCAGGGTTTTAGTTGTAATGTGTAATGGCAGTTTCTTGTTTTATATTTGGGTCTGACTGTTGTATTACTTTTCCTAACCTAGAGTTGCTCTCATTTTTTTTTTGACTTTTGAAATGAAAATGAGACACAGATACAGAAGAATAAACAAAGCAAACATAAAGCACCGTGAATTATTATAAGACCAACATCCTCATATTTAACATTCATGCCAAGAAACAAACTACGCCCAGACTGCAGGAGATCCTCCTCTCTGTACTCCCTGCCGTCACAACTACTTCCCTCCTCAGGAAAGTAGCCTCTTCATTTACTTTTATATTAATCACATCTTTGCATTTTTTATAGCATTATCACCTAAATATTCTAGTGCAGTGGTTCTCAAACTTTTTGAAGTCGGGGCGCATTTAAAATTCTACAAATAATTGTAGGTGCACTATATACAAATTTCTGAGAAATATGTTATAATAATTAAGTCAAATATTAAAGAAAAAAATATAAAGTCCAAGCATGCTTTTATGGTAATTAAACAAAATAAATACGACAAAATTAAATTTGTTCTGACATTAAAAAACATTTTTATGTTACATTTTTTGAGTTATGTTTTTCAGAATTCATAAAAAAGAGGGGTTAAAATTACAAAAAATTATCTTTTTATATATATAATATATAAATATATTATATATATAATATATAGATACATTTTTAGTAAGATTTAGTACATTTGGCAGGTTCCAGCACAGATGTGTTAAGGTTTTTCATTGTTATGTTTATGAGAAACATGAGCCTGATGTGTCCTAGCGATTTCTTCAATGTTTGGGCATATATTTGAAAGGCAAACTCTCATTTCCTCATCCATACATTGAAGAATTCCTCTCTTTTTACTCTTAATTGTGTTGAGGGTAGAAAATCCTAATTCATATAAATAGGGTGTTGAAAATTGTAGTAAAATGTTCAAAGCTTTTTTAGATATTTCTACATATTCTTCTTTTATAGAAATCCAAAAGGCTTCAAGAGACAGTTCCGTATGTTTAATCATCAATTCAGGATCAGTGGATATAGCTGCCAGTTCTTCTTCTGTTAATGTTAAACCAAAATCACTTAAAGCTTCCATGAATGGGTTTCTAATCCAATTGTATTGTTCAGTGTTAAGTGGTGGGAAATGTTATAAATTAAATTCTGCCTGTCAGCCTTCAAGTCTTATATTATTTACACTTAACTTTTGCTCATTTCCAGAATCGGATTCTTCAATATCATGCTTCTTTTTGAGAAATCTATTCATTTTATTTGGGTGTATTTATCTAAAAATAATATAATGATGTGTTAATAATAAATATAATAATGATGTATTAACAAAAAAGTGATATTTTCATAATGAAATGGTATAATAGAGTAACTATATTTATTTTTATATCTGAGCACATGTCACGAACCAGCACAGCTAGTAATTTCAGGTCCTGAGTGGGAATGGTGTCAAATTAAGAAAATATGCAGAATTAAGAAAATATGGGGTCAGGAGGGACATGTAATTGCTGCTAGCAAGAACAAAGCGTGCCCAAAAACCGCATCTTACTTTATCTATAGGGCAAAGTGGGCCATTCTCAAATCAATGAGATCTTTGATCATGTTTCCAAGGCAACCTAAAAATTATACCAAGTGCAGAAAACCCCCACCATACATATTATCTTAACTTTACACCAAACAAAGGATAGAAGAAATTGCCTCCAATCTTTCTGGGGAACATGAGGGGTAGTGTAAACAATCCAGCACCACAGCTTAACAGCCTTTTGCAACCTAATCAGGCAAGTGAGGTGAAGTGTTGGGCAAACTGTCAGTTTACAGCCAATTCCCCACACCTCTGTCCTCCAGAAATCGAAATTCCAAAAACCCTGTTTGTTTTTTTGGCCCCCAACAGGCACATATTTCTCTGGAATACCATAGGGTGCACCTGGAAATCTTTTAGGGCACACCAGTGCTGCCTGATGCACACTTTGAGAACCACTGTTCTAGTGAATGAAACAAAGCCTTGCCAATTGCATATATTTAGTAAGTACCTAAACAAGTTATTCAATGTTGATGCATTCTCAAGTGTACATCCCTAGAAACTAAGTTTTATCACACCCGTATTTAGTTTTGAGTGTATGTGTGTGATTTCTTGATGTCTCCTAAACTATTATTCTATAGTTTTTCCTTTTATTGCTTACTTTTTCTAACAATCTCTTTTTTTTTAAGAACTAGTACTATTTGACCTCTAGATTTGGATAGTCCTCTGACCTCTATATTTCTGATAGTTTGGCAGCTAAGGCAGATGTTTGATTAGACTCAGGCTAGTCAAACCTTTTGGCAACACCATAGGTAAACTGCGTTGTTTTTTTAGGAAGCACAGACTGCTGGGTTCCCCTTTTAGTGATATTAACAACTGTAAATGCTATGCCCAGATCCATTAATTTGATGGGAGCTATAAAATGGTGATATTCTATTGTTGTTATTTATTTTTTAAAAAAAGTTTATTTATTAATTTTTAGAAAGAGAGAAAGAGGGGGGGAAAGTAGGAAGCATCAACTCATAGTAGTTGTTTCCCATATGTACCTTGACCAGGCAAGCCCAGGGTTTTGAACCAGCAACCTCAGTATCCCAGGTCAACACTTTATCCACTGCACCACCACGGGTCAGATGTCATTTATTTTTTATATACTGGCTGGAATAATTCTATGCATAGAGGCTTGCCTTCAACTCTTATTTTGTTACCCAATAATATTAGTAAGTGAAGATAAATGTTCTAGTCTTTCCTTATATTTCCCATTTATCACTTTGACAAATTTGTCCCCAGTAACCTTCTGAAAGTAACCAATCAATTATTTTTTTGGCATCATTTATCAACTTGTGGATTTAAGCATATTTGATGGGCGTCTTAGTCCAATCAGGCTGTTGTAACAAAATACAATAGATGGGTAGCTTATAAACAACAGAAATTTGAGTCTCACCATTCTGAATGCTGAAAGTCCAAGATTAAAGGTCAGTTCTGGGAAGAGCTTTCTTCTAGCTTGTGCACTGAAGACTTCTTGTGTCTTGACATCATAGAAGGGGCCAGATAGCTCTCTGGAGTCTCTTTTACTAGGTTACTAATTCCATTCATGAGAGCTCCACTCTCATGACCTAATAACCTCCCAAAGGCCTTACCTTCTAATATTATCACATTTCAAGGATTAAAATTGCAACATATGTATTTTAGGAGGACACAAACATTCAGTCTATAAGAATGGATTCCAATTTATTGCAATTATTATTCTTATTGGCGTTCAATTTGTGCCCTATTTGGCCAGTAGAAACCTCACTCATGTGTCTGGCTTTGGTGCTGTCAAATAGAGTGATGAGGATTGGGACTTGTGTCTCATCACTCAGCAGGTTAGCCCAGATGTCATCACAGTGGTCAAAGGGTTCCAGAGAGCAGCAAGAAATGACATGCATCAAGTGCAAGAATTTAAGTTTCTGCTTGTGTCATGTTTGCTTCAGTCTCATTAGCCAAAAAAAGTCACATGGCCAAGCCTAGTCTCAGTGAAAGAAGACTACTTCAGAGTGGGAAATGGGGACAAGAATTATTGGGTCACTTTTGCAAACAATCTACCACATATCTAATTTTTTCTTCTTCTATTTTCCTTATTTTTTGTTTGTTTGATAGGACAAGGGTCTCAAGGTCTAAGGAGTTCTTACTAAATGTTAAAATTTAGCACTATATTTTGCAAATGCAACTCTAAACAGGATGAGCTTGACAAGAAGTCAAATGATAAGTGTAGCCAACTGCAAAGAAGAAATCAATTTGTAATTAGCCAAATAGTATATATGAGCAATGGCTAAGCCGCTCTTTGGGGATACAGTATTGAATATGACTCCCCTGTCTCCTTTACTTCCTGCAGGTAAATAAAATTACCTGCAACAGCTGCATCACCTTGAATAGCACACTTTTGAGTTCAGTAACATTTTTGTTTGGTTTACTAAAGCATATATGTATTTATTTTTCTCTAAAATCCAGTAATTTTACTAGTTATGTCTTGCTGTTAGTCATGCTAGGTCATCATCCACTGATATGAAGAAAATATGTAGTTTCAAATATTTTTGTGTTAATTTGCTCTTGTTTTAGATTGTTTTTCTTCAGGTAACCGTATTATCCATATACTAATCTTTGTGTATCTTCAATATGTTTTTCTCTCATTTCCTTCATCTTTATCAGTTTATTTCATTTTAACTATAATATTTTGTGGTTTTCATGGTTTTATTTCCCTGAATCAGTATCTATTGTGTTCATTTGCCTTTTCATTCTTTCTAATTTAGTCTTCTGAGTTTTTTCCTTTAATTGTATTCCTTTCTGAGTTCTGTTATTTCTGAGTTTTAAAATTTTGATTCACGGAATTCCTTTACATTTTGTATAATTTATTAGAGTCTTCTGGTTCATTTTGAAAAATAATACGGTTTTTAATATAGTTATTGGATATCATCTTTATTTTTATCTACAATAACTTTGTATGGAATTTGACTTCTATCATTTTTGTTGCTTAGTTGTGTGTGTGTGTGTGTGTGTGTGTATGTGTAAAATTAGTTCCCTACAGTTAGAGAGAAACATCATTCAAAATAGCTTTCTGAGATTTCCTTGTTCTCTGCAATTTTCCCCCTTTTACTTTTATCTGGGCCTTCTCTTCCTTCCTCTCTGTTGTCCTAATTCTGTTTTTTAAATTATATTCCCAGGAGTTTTATTTCATTGCCCATCTCTGTCCAAGAAGGTAGCTTTACTGGTCAGTTTTTTTTTTTAAAGATTTTATTTTTATTCATTTTAGAGAGGGGAGAGAGAGAAACAGAGAGAAGGGGGGAGGAGAAAGAAGCATCAATTCCCATATGTGCCTTGACCAGACAAACCTGGGGTTTTGAACTGGCGACCTCAGTATTTTAAATCAATGCTTTATCCACTGCACCACCACAGGTCAAGCTTTGTTGTTCAGTTTTGAGAGTTCATGGAATCTAGACTTTTCTAGCTTTCACGCTCTACAATAAGCCCTTGTATACCAACTATTGGACTTGTCTAGACTTCTCCTTGTTTAACCTGCTCTTCTGAGTTCAGCTGGCTGTGTTTTCCGATGCAGTTGCGTGGGCTGTAATGGATTGGTTTCTGCCCTTCCATCTCTCACATGCCTCTGCTTCTCTCTGCTGCTTTCTACACAGATGCTAACACAATGGACATTTTTGACTCTGTTGGAGATGTTTGCCTTCCACTTGTATTGTACTTTGGAGTTCATAGAGGATATGATGTCACCTAGTAAACTAGGTCCTAGTTGATTGTAAATGTTGTACATTGGTTTTGAGGTTTTGTTAGTTGTTTACTCCATTTCTACAGAGAATTTTAGGGATAGTCATGAACAATACAACACTGTTTCCATGTTTTTTCCAGATTCCCTCACCCCCTTCATGTTTCTATTTTCCTGCTTCATTCTTTTCTCTATGTTAAAACAAAGTCATCTAAAACGATCATTTTTACCCTCATAAATTAATTGTTCAACTCAGCATTGCAAGCTATCCTTGAATTTATATTCTATTATGTTGACTTAAAAAAAATAAATATGAGCACTGGCTACGTAGCTCATCAAGGTCACAGATTTGATGCCCCATCAGGGCTTGTACAAGGAGCAATCAATGAGTACACAGCTAAGTAAAACAATGGGTTCCGTTTGATGCTTTTCTCTCTCTCTATCACTCTCTCTCTCTCCCTACCTCTCTTTCTCCATCTCTCCCATTCTTCTCTCTTTCTCTCAAATCAATGGAAAAAAATTGAAAAATAAATATGAATGTTTCAATTATAGATGTTAATTCCAGACACTTTCTTCCCACCAGCCTGAAGCACTGTGCATGCACTAGGTGCCCAGAAGGAATTACTTTGGATGATTATTGATGCTGTGCATAGCCCTTTGGCATTTGGCAGTGTTATAAAAGAGGATAAAAACCGGTCCGGATACCAGCATCTCAAAAAATTGTTGATGTGATATTTCCCAAACAGATAGCATAGAAACTGGGACATGACGCTCTCTTACCTAGCTTCAAAGAATTCATTCTGATTAAAACTCACATAAGGGGAAAAAAAGATAAAAAACTCCTTTCCCAGGGAAACATTTCAAAATGCTGTCTTAAAGTTTCATTCCAAAATAACATGAAAATTAAACATGCAAAATACGGCAGGGTAATAAGAGACCGTTATCTGGCTTAGGGACATATATTGGTTTTCCATAATGAACTTTGCTCCTTTTTTCCTTTTCAAGGGGCTACGCTTGCCCTAAAGGACAAAGTTTTAGCCTGCTCCTCTTTGGGACCCGTCATCATTATCTGTAATAACAAGCCATGCTTTAAACACCCACTGAACCACGCAGCAAAGTGAAACTTACTGGCCTATGCTAGGTACCTGACTCTCATGAACACTGTGATGTAAACTAGCTGAACTTATTTAATTTTCCTTTTTATTGAGTTTATTGGTGAGACACCGATTAACAAAATTATACAGGTTTCAGGTTCACAGTTGCCACAACACTTCTTCTGTACACTATATTATGTGTTCACCAACTCAAATCCAACTGAGCTTATTGAAATACAAGTGATATTTTAGAAGAATCAGCATGTTATCTCTAATTTAAGAACTAAGTTACTGCCTGATCAGGTGCTGGTGCAGTGGATAGAGTGTCAACCTGGGGCACCCTGAGATTGGAAACCCTGAGGTCACTGGCTTGAGCATGGGGTCACCAGCTTGAGTGTGGGATCATAGACATGACTCCAAGGTCACCGGTTTGAGCAAGGGGTCCCTGGCTCAGCTGGAGCCCCCCAGTCCAGGACATATGAGAAAGCAATCAGTGAACAACTGAAGTGCAGCAACAAGAAAGTTGATGCTTCTCATCTCTCTCCCTTCCTGTCTGTCTGCCTGTGTCTTTTTCTCTCTCACACACAAAAAAAGTTACTAAAGTCATGTATATTCATTTAAAAGTAAGTGGCACATTTCTGTATGCACCAGGAGAAAGGGATCCATGCTGAACTCAACGAAGTTTTGCAAGTCTCATGTTTACAGGTACTGTTTTAATTACAAAAATTGTTCAGGAACCAGTCTTTGATCTAAACCCATCAGTCTGCATTGAATTGTAATACAATCTGCTTCTTCCACCCCAAAATGACTAATTTGTGCTACAGCATGGTCTTTTAATAATGTGATCTGAAGTAACTGATAAAACAATTTGATTTGTTTGTTAAGCAGATACCAAAAATAGTGCAGTAGTATTTTTGTCTAAGAAAAGATTTATAATGCCTTTCAGCTGACCTATATTTTCAGAGTCCCAGCGTCCTAGTAGCTGATAATACTGAGAATTAAAAATCCAAATAAAAAGTACTTATGTAAATAATTTTTTTAAGAGACACATACAGGAAGGAAGAGAAAGAGATGAGAAGTATCAATTCTTCATTGTGGCACCTTAGTTGCTCATTGACTCTTTTATCATACATGCCTTGACTGGGGTGGGGGGCTGCAGCCGAGCCAGTGAACACTTGTTCAAGCCAGACACCTTGAACTTTAAGCCAGCAACCATGGGATAATGTCTGTGGTCCCATGATTAAGCTGCCGACTGCTGCTGACCTCAGGGTTTTGAACCTGAGTCCTCAGTGTTCCAGGCCAATGCTCTATCCACTACACCAACACCTGATTAGCATCAGAAGTAGTAAAACAAAAACAAAGTTTGTAACATCATGTGGTTTTGAACTCTATTTGAAACAAGCATTGATAACATGTTTTTGTTTAAATTTTATTTAGACAGTTAATTGTAATGCGGTGACATTGATCAATTTGAATCTATGTACATAGATTCAGAGAAAACATCTCTAGATCATTTTGACATTTGATTATGTTGTATACCCATCATCCAAAGTCAAATTGTCCTCCATCACCTTTTATTTGGTTTTCTTTACGCCCCTCACCTGCCCCCACCCTATCCCTCTCCTGGTAAACACTGCACTCTTATTCATGTCCATGAGTCTCAATTTTGTGTCCCACCTATGTATGGAATCATACATTTCTTAGTTTTTCTGATTTACTTATTTCACTCAGTATAATGTTATCAAGATCCATCCATGTAGTCGTAAATGATCCTATGTCATGATTTCTTATGGCTGAGTAGTATTCCATAGTATATATGTACCACATTTTCTCTATCCAATCTTCTATTGAAGGGCTTTTTGGTTGTTTCCATGTCTTGGCCACAGTGAACAATGCTGCGATGAACATGGGGCTGCATATGTCTTTACATAGCAATGTTTTTGAGTTTTGGGGTAGATAGCCAGTAGAGGGATTGCTGGGTCATGGTAGTTCTGATCAGCACAGGAGTTTTGTCCTGCTCTGATTCCAACCTGGACCGGTTCACCCCTCCTTAGGCAACCTGGTGGTTCCCCGCTCCTGGAGGTCACCACATTGATGCCAAACTTAGTGCGGACACCCAATCGGCATAGTGCACTACAGCCCAGAACTCCTGGGCTCAAGCAATCCTCTCGCCTCAGCCTCCCAAGTAGCTGGGACTACAGGTGCGCTCCACCACGCCCGGTGCATGGTAGTTCTATTCTTAATTTTTTGAGGAACCACCATGCTTTCCTCCATAACGGTTGTACTACTTTACATTCCCACCAATAGGAAATGAGGGTTCCTTTTTCTCCACAGCCTCTCCAACACTTGTTATTACCTGTCTTGTTGATAATAACTAATCTAATAGACATGAAGTGGTACCTTATTGTAGTTTCGATTTGCATTTCTCTAATAGCTAGTGAAGATGAGCATCTTTTCATATATCTGTTGGCCATTTGTATTTCTTCCTGGGAGAAGTGTCTGTTCAAGTCCTCTTCCCATTTTTTTATTGGATTGTTTGCTTTGTTTGTTGTTGAGTTTTGTAAGTTCTTTGTATATTTTGTGTATTAGACCCTTACCTGAGCTGTTGTTTGAAAATATCATGTCCCATTTGGTTGGCTGTCTGTTTGTTTTGTTGTCAGTTTCTCTTGCTGTGCAAAAGCTTCTTAGTCTGATGTAGTCCCATTCATTTATCTTTGCCTTCACTTCCCTTGCCTTTGGAGTCAAATTACTAAAATGTTCTTTATGGCCAATGTCCATGAGTTTAGTACCAATGTTTTCTTCTATGTAATTTATTGTTTCAGGTCTTATATTTAGAGATTTGATCCATTTTAAATTAATTTTGGTAAAAGTGGACAAACTGTATTCAAGTTTTATTCTTTTGCATGTGGCTTTCCAGTTTTCTCAGCACCATTTATTGAAGAGGCTTTCTTTTCTCCATTGTGTGTTTTTGGCTCCTTTATCAAAGATGATTTGACCATATATTTGTGGTTGTATTTCTGGGCTCTCTATTTGTTCCATTGGTCTGAGTGTCTATTTTTCTGCCAATACCATGATGTTTTGATTATTGTGGCTCCATAATATAATTTGAAGTCAGGTATTGTAATGGCCCCAGCTTCGTTCTTTTTCCTTAAGATTACTTTGGCTATTTCGGGGTTTTTTATAGTTCCATATAAACTTAATGAATTTTTTGTTCCATTTATTAAAAAAATGACATTGGAATTTTGATGAGAATTGCATTAAATTTGTATAATGCTTTGGGTAATATGGTCATTTTGACTATATTTATTCTTCCTATCCAAGAATAAGAAAAATTTTAACATTTCATTATATCTTTTTCTATTTCCCTTAACAATGCTTTGTAGTTTTCATTTAATAGGTCCTTTATATTCTTTGTTATGTTTATCCTAAATATTTTATTTTTATTGTTGCAACCGGAAATGGGATTTTTTTTTTTAGTTTATTTTCTGGTGTTTCGTTGTTGGCACATAAGAAGGCAATAGCCTTCTGTATATTAATTTTGTATCCTGTGACCTTACTGTATTGGTTTATTATTTCTGTGGAGTCTTTGGGGTTTTCGATGTACAGGATCACATCATCTGCATAAAGTGAAACTTTTACTTCTTCTTTCCCAATATGAATGCCTTTTATATCTTTCTCTTGTCTGATTTCTGGCTAGAACTTCTAGCACTACATTGAATAAGAGTGGAGAGAGTGGGCACCCTTGTCTTGTTCCTGATTTTAGAGGAAAAGTCCTCAGTTTTTTTTCCATTTAGTATGATGTTAGCTGATGGTTTGTCATAAATGGCCTTTATTATGTTGAGATATTTTCCTTCTATACCTATTTTGTTGAGTGTTTTAAACATAAAGTGATATATTTTATCCAATGCCTTTTCTGCATCTATTGATAGGATCATATGGCTTTTGTTCTTTGTTTTGCTGATAAGGTGTATTACGTTAACTCTTTTACTTATGTTGAACCATCCTTGTGATTCCTGGATGAATCTCACTTGATCATGATAAATTATTTTTTTTAATGTGTTGCTGTATTCAATTTACTAGTATTTTGTTTAGAATTTTAGCATCTGTATTCATTAGAGATATTGGTCCATAGGTTTCTTTTTCTGTGTTGTCCTGCCAGGTTTTGGTGTGAGAGTTATGTTGGCCTCATAAAATGTGTTTGGAAGTATTGCTTCTTCTTCTTCAATTTTTTGCAAGTCTTTGAGCAGAATAGGAACTAAATCTTTGAATTTTGATAGAATTCACTAGTATAGCCATCTGGCCTTGGACTTTTATTTTTTGGGAAGTTTTTGATAGTTGTTTTTTATTTCCTCCATGCTTATGGGACTGTTAGGCTATCTACTTCTTCGTGACTCAGTCTAGGAAGATTGTATTGTTCTAAGAATTTATACTTTTTTTCTAGATTGTTAAATTTGGTTGCATATAGTTTTTCATAGTATTCTACGATAATTCTTTGTATAGCTATGATATCTGTGATGATTTCTCCTCTTTCATTTTGGATTTTGTTTATATGAGTCTTTTCTCTTTTTTGCTTAGTTAGTCTTGCCAAGATTTGTCAATTTTGTTGATCTTTTCAAAGAACTAGCTCCTTGTTTTGTTGATTTTTTCTATAGTTTTTCTGTTCTCTATTTTATTTATTTCTGTTCTGATTTTTATTATTTTCTTTCTTCTGCTGGTTTTAGATTGCCTTTGTTCTTTTTCTAGTTGTTTAAGATATGATATTAAGTTGTTTACTTAGGCTCTCTCTTGTTTTTTCATATAAGCCAGTAGTGTTTTTGCTGCATCCCAAGATTCTGATATGTTGTATTGTCATTTTTGTTTGTCACTTTTGTTTGTCTGTATATTTTGATCTCTACTTTTCTTTCTTCTTTGACCTGCTCATTTCTTAGAAGTATATTGTTAAATTTCTACAGTTTTTGGGTTTGTTTACTTCCTTTTTGCAGTTGAATTCTAGTTTCAAAGCTTTATGGCCAGAGAATATGCTTGGTATAATTTCAATCATTCAGAATTTGTTGATGTTAGTTTTGTGGCTCAACATATGGTCAATTCTTGAGAATGTTCCTATACATGAAAGAAAAATGTATACTCTGGCATTTTGGGATGAAATGTCCTGTAGATGTCGATGATAGCCAATTGTTCTAGTGTTTCATTTAAGGCCCATATTTCTTTATTGATTTTCTGTTTGGATGAATGGTCTAGAGCCATCAGTGGTGTATTGAGGTCTCCAAGTATAATTGTATTTTTGTCGGTTTTAATTTTTAGATCAGTTAGTAGATGTCTTATATACTTTGGTGTTCTTGGTTTGGTGAATATATATTAAGAAGTGTTATGTCTTCTAGATTCAATGTCCCCTTTATCATTATGAAATGACCATCTTTGTCTCTGATTACCTTTGCTGTCTTGTAGTCAGCATTGTTAGATATGAGTATGGCTACACCTGTTTTTCTTTGGATGTTATCTACTTGGAGAATCATTTCCCAACCTTTCATTTTAAATTTGTTTTTACCCTTGTAGCTTAGATGTATTTCTTGAAGGTAGCACAGAGTTGGATTTTCTTTTTTGATCCATTCTGCTACTCTGTGTTTTTTTATTGATAAGTTCAATCAATTTTCATTTAGTATGGTAATTATTGACACTTGAGGGATTCCTATTGCCATTTTGTATATTGCTTTTTTTTAATAATTTTATTTTTTTAATGGGGTGACATCAATAATTCAGGGTACATATATTCAAAGAAAACATGTCCAGCTTATCTTGTCATTCAATTATGTTCCATACCCATCACCCAAAGTCAGATTGTCCTCCGTCACCTTCTATCTAGTTTTCTTTGTGCCCCTCCCCCTCCCCCTTTCCCTCTCCTTCTCCCCCCACCCCCCGTAACCACCACACTCTTATCAATGTCTCTTAGTCTCGCTTTTATATCCCACCTACGTATGGAATAATGCAGTTCCTGTTTTTTTCTGATTTACTTATTTCACTTGGTATAATGTTATCAAGATCCCACCATTTTGCTGTAAATGATCTGATGTCATCATTTCTTATGGCTGAGTAGTATTCCATAGTGTATATGTGCCACATCTTCTTTATCCAGTCATCTATTAATGGGCTTTTTGGTTATTTCCATGTCCTGGCCACTGTGAACAATGCTGCAATGAACATGGAGCTGCATGTGTCTTTATGTATCAATGTTTGGGAGTTTTGGGGATACATACCCAGTAGAGGGATTGCTGGGTCATAAGGTAGTTCTATTTTCAGTTTTTTGAGGAACCACCATACTTTCCTTCATAATGATTGTACTACTTTACATTCCCACCAACAGTGTATGAGGGTTCCTTTTTCTCCACAGCCTCTCCAACATTTGCTATTACCTGTCTTGTTAATAATAGCTAATCTAACAGGTGTGAGGTGGTATCTCATTGCAGTTTTGATTTGCATTTCTCTAATAACTAAAGAAGATGAGCATCTTTTCATATATCTGTTGGCCATTTGTATTTCTTCCTGGGAGAAGTGTCTGTTCATGTCCTCTTCCCATTTTTTTATTGAATTGTTTATTGTTTGTTGTTCAATTTTATGAGTTATTTGTCTATTTTAGATATTAGGCCCTTATCTGAGCAGTTGTTTAAAAATATCATTTCCCATTTAGTTGGCTGTCTGTTTATTTTGTTATCAGTTTCTCTTGCTGAGCAAAAACTTCTTAGTCTGATGTAGTCCCATTCATTAATTTTTGCCTTCACTTCTCTTGCCTTTGGAGTCAAATTCATAAAATGCTCTTTAAAACCCAGGTCCATGAGTTTAGTACCTGTGTCTTCCTCTATGTACTTTATTATTTCAGGTCTTATGTTTAGATCTTTGGTCCATTTTGAGTTAAGTTTAGTACAGAGGGATAAACTGTAGTCCAGTTTCATTCTTTTGCATGTGGCTTTCCAGTTTTCCCAGCACCATTTGTTGAAGAGGCTTTTTTTTCCTCCATTGTGTGTTTTTGGTCCCTTTATCAAAAATTATTTGACTATATATATGTGGTTTTATTTCTGGGCTTTCTATTCTGTTCCATTGGTCTGAGTGTCTATTTTTCTGCTAATACCATGCTGTTTTGATTGTCGTGGCCCTATAATATAGTTTGAAGTCAGGTATTATAATGCCCCCAGATTCATTCTTTTTCTTTAGGATTGATTTGACTATTCGGGGTTTTTTATAGTTCCATATAAATCTGATGATTTTTTGCTCCTTTTCTTTAAAAAATGTCATTGGAATTTTGATGGGAATTGCATTAAATTTATATATTGCTTTGGGTAATATGGCCATTTTGATTATATTTATTCTTCCTAACCAAGAACAAGGAATATTCTTCCATCTCATTATATCTTTTTTGATTTCCCTTAACATTGGTTTGTAGTTTTCATTATATAAGTCCTTTACATTCTTTGTTATGTTTATTCCTAGGTATTTTTGTTGTTGTTGTTGCAATTGTGAAGGGGATTATTTTTTTGAGTTTGTTCTCAAATGTTTCATTGTTGGCACATAAGAAGGCAATAGCCTTCTGTATGTTAATTTTGTATCCTGTGACCTTACTGTATTGGCTTATTGTTTCTATAAGTCTTTTTGTGGATTCTTTGGGGTTTTTGATGTATAGGATCATATCATCTGCAAAAAGTGATACCTTTTACTTCTTCTTTGTCTTGTCTGACTGCTCTGGCTAGAACCTCTAGTACAACATTAAATACGAGTGGAGAGAGTGGACAACCCTGTCTTGTTCCTGATTTAAGGGGGAAAGCCTTCAGTTTTGTGCCATTTTATATGATGTTAGCTGATGGTTTATCATATATGGCCTTTATCATGTTGAGATATTTTCCTTCTATACCCATTTTGTTGAGAGTCTTAAACATAAAATTGTGTTGTTTTTTACTGAAAGACTTTTCTGCATCTATTGATAAGATCATGTGGTTTTGTTCTTTGTTTTGTTGATATGGTGTATTATGTTAACTGTTTTACATATGTTGAACCATTCTTGAGATTCTGGGATGAATCCCACTTGATCATGATGTATTATGTTTTTAATATGTTGTTGTATTTGATTTGCTAGTATTTTGTTTAGTATTTTAGCATTTGTATTCATTAGAGATATTGGTCTGTAGTTTTCTTTTTTTGTGCCATCCTTGCCTGGTTTTGGTATGAGGGTTATGTTGGCCTCATAAAATATATTTGGAAGTATTGCTTCTTCTTTAATTTTTTGGAAGACTTTCAGTAGAATAGGAACGAAGTCTTCTTTGAATGTTTGATAAAATTCGCTAGTATAGCCATCTGGGCCTGGACTTGTTTTTTGGGGGAGCTTTTTAATGTTTTTTCTATTTCTTCTCTACTAATAGGTCTGTTGAGGCTTTCCGCTTCTTCTTGACTCAGTCTAGAAAGGTTGTATTGTTCTAGGAATTTATCCATTTCTTCTAGGTTGTTGAATTTAGTGGCATGAAGTTTTTCATATTATTCTACAATAATTTTTTGTATATCTATGATGTCCGTGGTGATTTCTCCTCTTTCATTTTGGATTTTGTTTATATGAGTTCTTTCTCTTTTTTCCTTGGTAAGTCTTGCTAAGGGTTTGTCAATTTTGTTGATCTTTTCAAAGAACCAGCTCCTTGTTTTATTGATTTTTTTCTGTAGTTTTTCTGTTCTCTATTTCATTTATTTCTGCTCTGATTTTTATTATCTCCTTTCTTCGGCTGGTTTTGGGTTGTCTTTGTTCTTCTTTTTCCAGTTCCTTAAGGTGTGAGGTTAAGTGGTTCACTTGGGCACTCTCTTGTTTGTTCATATATGCCTGAAGTGATATGAACTTTCCTCTTATCACTGCTTTTGCTGCATCCCATAGATTCTGATATGTCGTACTGTCATTTTCATTAGTCTCTATATATCTTTTGATCTCTGCACTTATTTCTTCTTTGACCCATTCATTTTTTAAAAGTATGTTGTTTAGTTTCCACATTTTTGTGGGATTTTTTTCCTCTTTTTTGCAGTTGAATTCTAGTTTCAAGGCTTTCTGATCAGAAAATATGCTTGGTACAACTTCGATTTTTCTGAATTTGCTGATGTTGTTTTTGTGGCCCAACATATGGTCAATTCTTGAGAATGATCCATATACACTAGAGAAAAATGTATACTCTGTCACTCTGGGATAAAATGTCCTGTAGATGTCTATCATATCTAGGTGGTCTAGTTTTTTGTTTAAGGCCAATATATCTTTGTTGATTCTCTGTTTGGATGACCGATCTAAAGCTGTCAGCGGTGCATTGAGGTCTCCAAGTATGTTTGTATTTTTGTCAGTTTTTGTTTTAAGGTCAATAAGTAGCTGTATTATATATTTTAGTGCTCCTTGGTTTGGTGCATATATATTAAGAATTGTTATGTCTTCTTGATTCAGTGTCCCCTTAGCCATTATGAAATGGCCATTTTTGTCTCTGAGTACTTTTGCTGTCTTGTAGTCAGCATTATTAGATATGAATATTGCTACGCCTGCTTTTTTTTTTATGTTATTTGCTTGGAGTATTGTTTTCCAGCCTTTCACTTTGAATTTGTTTTTATCCTTGTTGTTTAGATGAGTTTTTTGTAGGCAGCATACAGTTGGATTTTCTTTTTTAATCCATTCTGCTACTCTGTGCCTTTTTATTGGTGAGTTTAATCCGTTTCCATTTAGTGTAATTATTGACACTTGTGAGTTCCCTATTTCCATTTTATAGATCGCTTTCTGTTAGTTTTGTGTCTTGTTTGATCCTTCTCTTTCATTTTTCTATCTTTTGTTTTTAATTGGTTGTATTCCATACATCTTTCCTCTGTTGCTATCTTTTTTAAATCATGTGCCTCTGTGGTGGTTTTCTCAATGGTGGTTACCATTAAGTAATGAAAAGGGTCCCTACCCTGTTCATTGTAGTACACTATCTTGTGAGTACTTTTGCACTCCATCGTCCTTTGCTACTGTTAATCTCCATCCTCTCCTCCCCTCTTTTTTTGTTGTTGTCACAGTTTAAATTTGGTTTTCTTGTGTTATTCTTGGAGCTTTTACGTGTGGCTTTTTTTTTTTTTTTTTTTTTGTTCTTTGTATCTGATTGGAGAACCCCCTTTAGTAGTTCCTGGAGTGGGGGTTTTCTGATGATAAATTCCCTCATCTTTTCTGTATCTGTGAATGTTTTTATTTCTCCTTCATATTTGAAGGATAGCTTTGATGGGTATAGTATTTGTGGCTGAAAGTTCCTCTCTTTCAGGACTTTAAATATTGGGGTCCACTCTCTTCTAGCTTGTAGAGTTTTTGTTGAGAAATCTGATGATAATCTAATGGGCCTTCCTTTATATGTTATATTCTTCTTTTCCCTGGCTGCCTTGAGAATTTTTTCTTTGTCATTGGTTTGTGCCAATTTCATTATGATGTGCCTTGGAATAGGTTTGTTGGGGTTAAGAAAACTAGGAGTTCTGTTTGCTTCTTGAATTTGAGGCTTCAGTTTTTTCCACAGGCTTGGGAATTTCTCCTCTATTATTTGTTTGAATAAATTCTCCATTCGATTTTCTCTCTCTTCTCCCTCTGATATACCTATTATTCTTATGTTATTCTTTTTGATTGAGTCAGATAATTCCTGTAGGGCTATTTCTTTTCTTTTTTTTTTTTAATTTTTGAGTCTCTTTCTTCTTCTCTCTGTTGTGCCTCAATTTGCTTGTTTTCTATGTCACTAATCCTACCTTCTATCTGTCCTGTTCTATGAGCTAAGCTTGTTACCTCCTTTTTCAGCTCGTGAATTGAGTTGTTCATTTCTGTTTGATTTGTTTTTATAGTTTCAATTTCCTTGGTAATATATTCTTTGTGTTCATTGAGTTGTTTTCTGAGCTCCCTAAATGGTCTTTCTGTGTTTTCTTGTATATCTCTGATTATTTTTAGAATTTCTATTTTAAATTCTCTGTCGTTTAGCGCCAAGGTTTCCAATATATTAATTTTTTTCCATAGATTTTTTCTCATCATCTGTGTTACCTCTCTTTCTATTGTATCCATGATATTCGATTTTCTCTTCCTTAATGCATCTGAGGTTGGTTTTGTTGATAGTATTAATAAGATTTAATAAAGAATAAAAAGTTAAAAAAAATAGAAAAGTTTTTTTAAAAAATTAAAAATTTAAAAAAAAAGAAAAAAAAATATTCCCCCCTCCCTTTTTTCCTCTCCTCTCCTCTCCTTTCTTTCTTGAGATAATCTTGTGGTAAACTGTGAATTATATTGTACAAATAGAACAAACAGTGCCTATAATGGAGGGTCTGAGTTGAAGAAAAGTAATAAAGGGGCAAAAGAAGGGGGTATGGACCCACAAAATGCAAATAAGGAAAAAATTTGGTCAAGAATAAAATGATTTGCTTTTAGGTGTTGGTTGACTAAGAGACTGATGAGAGGAATAAGAGGGAAACAGGAAAATGGGGGTAAAAATTAAAAAAATTACTATTGTATTTAGTGGAACAAGAACTAGATAAAATGGAGAGCCAGGTTGGGAACCCTGCTAGTGAGTTAAAAAAGTGAAGTAAAAAACCCTGAAAATGCCACAAACATAAATTTCAGTCCCAGATAAGATAATTTGTTCATTATTGAGGATTGAATAAGAGGAGACGTAAAGGAGAAAGGAAGAAACTAATGTGGAGGGTGAAAAGAAAGAGAAAAAAAAGAAAAAATAGGGGGAACCACTAAAAGAAGAAAAAAGAGAAAAAAAGAGAGAGAGAGAGTTAAGGCTTTTGGAGTGCAACCCTCATAGAGAGAAAGGAAGAGGAAAGAAAAGATAATGGGAGATGTAACACTTATGGGTAATGTAGTTCAAGGAGAGGAGAGAGTAAGACTGGCGGAGAATTAAACGACCAAATTGGAAGAGGGGAAAATAAAAATCAAGACATGAAGATAAGAGAAACAAATGAACAAATATAATAAAATGGGATAGGTTATAAAGTCTATGGATTATTCTTGATTTTGAGAGGTTATCTTCTTGCTTTTCCTTTCTCTCCCTTTTCCTGGTTGGTGACTCTGTACACCGGTTTCTGCCCCTGTGGCACACTCAGGTAGAAGTTTGCAGTTGATAAGTCTCTATGGCGATGTCATGTATTTTGCTTCAGTCTCGTTGGCATTCGAGGCTCATTAACATTTGTAGTTTCCAACAGTGAGAGAGTCTGTGTTCCCGGAGCCTCTCTCCTAGTCTTTCCTTCCTCAATTAGTAGCCTGGTAATCCAGCTATGGGGTTGCTGCTGCCTCTGCCTGGATAGTAAGAGGCTCAAAGAGCTGGAAACTCCCCACTCTATTCCCACTCAGGGCAGAGCTCTGGGTAAGGCTCAATCAGTCAGAGCTGCTAGCATAATCAGGCTGGGCTTCCGCCCACACAAAGACCTCTGACTCTGCCACTCTGTCCAGTAACACGGGCGGGCAGGTGGGCGCCAACTCCCGGGGCGCTTGGAGTAATCTCTCACTCACTATCTGTGTGCAGACCAGGACATCAGGCTGGCAGTCTCACACTCTGAGTGAAACCCCTGCCTGCATGGAAAAGTTTCAGCGTTGGAATTAGCTCTCGCTCCCTCCTCGTGCGCAGCTTTTTCAGGACGCTGGGGCGGCCCAAGATTCCACTTTTGGCCCACGCAAAGGCTCCTGACTCTGCCTCTCTGTGGGGTAACATGGGCGCCCACTCCCAAGGCGCTCGGAGAAATCTCTTGCCCACTATCTGCGTGTGCCAACCAGGAGATCGGGGCAAATGCCTGCCCCACTTGTTTTTCTTTATCTGGGTTTGGCGCGAGTGTTAGCTTGTATTGCCTGGGTTGCCACAGGCACAGTTTTTCCTCAGCTTGGATCTCCATACCACAGCCTTGTTCGGCCGTTTGTGCTGCAGCCTGGATCTATTCACCTCCTTTGCCAGCCTTAGTTTCTATACTCTCAGTTCCCAGTGAAAGCAGCCCTATTTAGGTTAGTGTGGAAGGCGGAGTATTTCTTACTCCCTATTTCCTTCGGAGTTTGATTATATATTTAGCCAATTTTTCACTTGACCATACCTTCACGTGTATTGCGGAATATCTGGAGGCTCCAAGGATAGGTTTTTCTGTTCCTGGTTGAAGATCTTGTTGAGTTCTTGGGGAGATTTATCGGTATCACTTCCTATCGCGCCATTACTTTGATGTCATCTATATTGCTTTTTTTTTTTTTTTTTTTTTTTGTATTTTTCTGAAGCTGGAAACGGGGAGAGATATTCAAACAGACTCCCGCATGCGCCCGACCGGGATCCACCTGGCACGCCCACCAGGGGCGACGCTCTGTCCACCAGGGGGCCATGCTCTGCCCCTCAGGGGCATCGCTCTGCCATGACCAGAGCCACTCTAGCGCCTGGGGCAGAGGCCAAGGAGCCATCCCCAGCGCCCGGGCCATCTTTGCTCCAATGGAGCCTTGGTTGCGGGAGGGGAAGAGAGAGACAGAGAGGAAGGGGGGGGTAGAGAAGCAAATGGGTGCTTCTCCTATGTGCCCTGGCCGGGAATCGAACCTGGGTCCCCCGCACGCCAGGCCAACACTCTACTGCTGAGCCAACTGGCCAGGGCCTATATTGCTTTTTGATAGCTCTGTTTCTTGTTTGGTTCTTCCATTTTGTTTTTCTGTCATTTGTTTTTGTTTGATTGTATTTTATATTTCTTTCCTCTGTTTCTTTTTTTTTAAAAGCCATGTGTTTCTATAGTGGTTTTTTTCAGAGTAGTTGCCATTAGGTAATAAAAAGGATATATATCATATTCATTGTAGTACATTATGTCATGAGTGCTTCTGCACTCCATTCTACTTTGCTACTGATAATCTTTGTCCTCTCTTCCGTTTATTTTTTTGTTGTGATAGCTTAATCTTGTTTTTATTATGATCTTGTTGGAGCTGTTACTTGTAATTTTGTTTTGTTTTTTCTTTGTATCCATTCAAATAACCCCCTTTAGTATTTCCTGAAGTGGGGGTTTTCTGGTGATAAATTCCATCATCTTTTCTGTATCTGTGAATGTTTTTATTTCTTCTTCATATTTGAAGGATAGCTTTAATGGATATAGTATTTTTGGCTGGAAGTTCTTCTCTTTCAGTACTTTAAATATTGGGGTCTACTCTCTTCTGACTTGTAGAGTTTCTGCTGAGAAATATGATGATAGCCTAATTGGCTTTTCTTTATATGTTGTATTCTTCTTTTCCCTGGCTGCCTTGAGGATTTTTTCTTTGTCATTGGTTTGTGATAATTTCATTACGATGTGTCTTAGAGTAGGTCTGTTTCTGTTAAGGTAACTCAGTGTTCTGTTTGCTTCTTGGATTCAAGGCTCTAATTTTTCCCACAGGTTTGGGAAGTTCTCATCCATTATTTGTTGGAATATGTTCTCCATTCCATTTTCTCTCTTCTCTCCTTCTAATTATATCCATTATTCTTATGTTGCTTTTTCTGATGTATTCAGACAATTCATGTAGGTCTTTTAAAAATTTTTTAATTCGTATGTCTCTCTCTTCTTCTTTTTGTAGTAGCTCTAGTTGCCTGCCTTCTATGTCTCTAATTCTCTCCTCTATCTGGCCTGTTCTATTAGCTAAGCTTGTTACCTCATTTTTCAGTTCATGTATTGAGTTTTTCATCTTTGTTTGGTTTCTTTTTATAGTTTTAATTTCCTTGGTGAAATATTCTTTTTATTCATTGAATTGTTTTTTGAGCTCTCTAAATTGCCTTTCCATGTTTTCTTCTATTCCCCTGAGTATTTTTAGGACTTCAATTTTTAATTCTCTGTTACTCAACTCCAAGGTTTCCAAGTAATTGAAATATTTTTCTAGAGATTTTTCATTATCAAGCTACATCGCTGTCTTTTGTATCCATGATATTTGATTTATTTTTTCTTAATGGCATTTGAGAGTGGTGTTGTTAATAACACTAATAAGAGATTATTTATTTATTTATTTATTTATTTTTTCCTGAAGCTAGAAATGGGGAGAGACAGCCAGACAGACTCCCGCATGCGCCTGACCGGGATCCACCCGGCACGCCCACCAGGGGCAATGCTCTGCCCACCAGGGGGCGATGCTCTGCCCCCCCCCGGGGCATCGCTCTGCCACGACCAGAGCCACTCTAGTGCCTGGGGCAGAGACCAAGGAGCCATCCCCAGTGCCCGGGCCTTCTTTGCTCCAATGGAGCCTTGGTTGCGGGAGGGGAAGAGTGAGACAGAGAGGAAGGAGGGGGGGTGGAGAAGCAAATGGGTGCTTCTCCTATGTGCCCTGGCCTGGAATCGAACCCGGGTCCCCCGCACGCCAGGCCGACGCTCTACCGCTGAGCCAACTGGCCAGGGCAATAAGAGATAATTTAAAAAAATAAAATAATTTGATAAATACAGTATAAAAATGAAAATTCTATAATAATAAGTGGAACAAAAAGTACAGAGAACAGGGAGCAGGAATTGAGGAAAAATGACAAAAGAGATAAAAATAAAGTAAAAAACATGCAAAATGCCACAAAGGAAACATGAATTCAAAATAAAATAATTTGTTGATAAATGATAATCGAATGAGAGAAAAAGAAAAAGGAAAAAAGTAAAAAATATAGTAAAGGTTTTGAAATGAAACCCTCATAAAAAAAAACAAAAATGAAAAATGTAAATCATATGGATAATGAAGTTCAAAAGAAAAAGGAAAGTATAAAAAGGAAAGAAGGTAAAATGACCAAAATGGAAAAAAAAAAGAAAAGGTATAAAACATGTAAAAAAATTTTTTTTATTTTAAGAGGTAGTTTCCTTTTTTTTTTTTTTTTTTTTTGGCAGGCTGCACTGTACTACAAATTTTGCCCCTGTGGACTCTTGAGCAGAATTTTGCTGTTGTGTCGCTATGGCAATGATGTAGGCTGTGCCTCAGTCCCGTTTTGTAGGTAGGGATTATTAGGGCTTGGAGACTCTATCAATGGCAGTTCAGCTTTCCAGGTGCCTCTCCCCATGTACCTCCCACCTGAGCCAGCAGTCTGGGTACTTAGCCATGAGGTTTGCCCCAGCCACTGTCTGCAGGGCAAGAGATTCTAAGAGCAGCCAGGTCCGTCCTCCAGCACCATTCAAAGCACAGTTCTGGGTAAAAGTGTGACAACCAGAGCTGCCAGCAAAAGCAGGCAGGGATGGGAGCTGATTGCAAATCAAGCACCTTTCTAAGGGCCCCCAGGTATGTCTAGTACACCTCAGTGCTCCAGGGGTCTAATCTCCACAGGCCACAGGCATCTCCTTTGTGCACTGTTTGGTAGCCCGCGGCAAGCCACGTGCGCACCCAGGCTCCCCCACTTCCCGACTTCAGCAGTGTACATGGAGGTCAGCTCCCACTCACTTAAGCACACAGCACCTGTGATCTCAGTCAGAGTCGAGAATACAGGAATGCACTTTGAAATCTGTATCAGCCCTGCAGAGGTGCCCTGCCCGGACAGGTCCAGGCCTAGGGATCCCAGCCCTTGCGCACATCTAGTGCTATTGGTAGTGGAGCCTGGAATACACAAAGATGCTGTCAACAGCCCACCCAGATGTCCACCACTGATAATCTCAGGCTAAACCCTCCAGCCTGCAAGTGTGCGTGCCCATGCCAGAGATGCCAGGTGGAGCCACTTGCACACAACCTGTGATAGCAGAGCCAGGAATGCACAAAGCTGCCAGTGCTGGTGCTGGCACCCCGCGGGCAACCAGCACCAGTAACTTTTGTCGGAGCCTGAAGCCCGTGCTCGCCCCGCGTCCGCAATCTCAGGCAGATCCAGCGCGTTCTCTCCTGTGCTTGATCGTCCACCCTAACCCAGCTCCTTTTCTCTGCCTCAGGTCCTCTGCTTCCCTCAATTCCAGATGAAAGCGGCCCTTCCTCAGATCAGTGAAGAAAGTGAAATACTCCATTCTCCGTCTTATTTCCTTCAGAGTGGATTATATTTTCAGCCACCTTTTCGTCCAATCATACCTTTGTTTTGTGTGTGTATATTTCAGGTGCTCCTGAGATTTTTTCTGTCTTTAGTTGTTGAATTTGTTGAAATTTCAAGGGGAGACATTGGGAGTACCCCTCACAGTGCCATTTCTCTGACGTAACTGATAACGTGTGTTTTTTTTAAGTCAATATACACAGATCCACAAGTAGAATCATAACACTCCCTCTTTAATCTTGAATATCATTATGTAAGGAATTTGACTTCATAGGCTAACTTGCAGGTATTTAGTCATTTGGTTTTACCCTCATTTTGAAGGTAATTAATTTCTTGGAAGGTTGGACAGCTGGGGAGTGAAGAAAGGAAACAAAACATATCAAACACTGAAATTGCTTTTTCTTTAAAATAGAATATGATCTTGTCAATGTTGAGTTGAACATAAGGTAAGAAAACCCAGCTGCCTGTAATTTTTTCTATTGAAAGCATAAAATGATTGAATACTTTTTTTCTGAAAACTGATGAGAATTTAAATCATAAAAGTTCTGGGATACAGCAAAAATTGAAGGTTCTTAGATCTAAACAAATTTCTGGTTTTCTTGTACAGAGTCATTCCCCACCAAACCTCAGAGAAAAGAGTGACATTCTTCAAAGGAAGTGAAACCATTATAAAAGTATTTTTATTATTTGTCTTATAATAATCATAATGATAGCAATAACAATGAAAATAATAAAAATATTAGTAATAGAGACTTAACTAAATGTATGGTTTGACTTATGCTACTACAAATACATCACCCATTTTGGAAGATTCCATATCCTGCATCATCTTGGTCTATATAGCCTTTGTATCATATCCTTTAGTCATAGTTTCTTTCTTCCATGTTTGTTCATGCTGTTGCCTCTACTTTTTTTTTCTTCTTTTCCGAGTGAGAGGAGGGGATTCAGAGAAAGAGAGTCCTGTATGTGCCCTGACCGGGATCCACCCAGCAACCCCCATCTGGGGCTGATGCTCTGCCCACCTGGGGTCATGCTTGCAATTGAGCTATTTTTAGTGCCTAAGTCAGAGGCTCCATGGAGCCACCCTCATCATGTCTAATTACAGACACTTTCTAACATCCCCAAAGAAACCCCAAACCTCCCACTTCACCCCTCAACTCGGGAAGCTGATAATCTACTTTTTGTCTTTATGAATTTGTCTATTTTGACATTTTATACAGATGGAATCATACAATATATGGCTTTTGTGTCTAGCTTCTTTTATTTATCAAGGTTCATCCAAGCAGTAGCATGTATCAGTACTTTCTTCATTCCTTTTTATGGCTAAATAATATTCCATTGTGCAGATATACATTTTTTAAATATCCCTTCCTCAGTTGATGGTCTTTTTGATTGTTTATACTCTTTAGTTATTATAGATAATGCTGCAATGAACATTCATGTACAGCGTTTTCATGTGAGCACATGTTTTCAATTTTCTTGGGTATAAACATAGGAGTGCAACTGCTGAGTCACATTGTAATTCTGTTTAACTTATTGAGGAACTTCCCAATTGTTTCCCACAGTTGTTTGGCATTTCACATTCCCACTAGCAATGCATGAGCTTCCACTTCCTCTACCTACTCACCAACACTATGAATTTAAACTAAAATTTGTTCTTTCGTTAGCAAATACTGTTGTGAGACAAGAAATATATTGATAAGGATAACCTATTTGTATAGTCCAGTTGGTTAAAGCATTGTCCTGAAGTACAGAGGTTGCAAGTTCGATCCCTGGTCAGGGCACATACAGGAACAGTCTCTCTTTCCTTCTCTCCCTTCCTCTCTCTCTCTCTCTCTCTCTCTCTCTCACCAGTACAATAACATTTAAAAAAATATTGGAAAAGAATTGAAAAACCTACTAATGGATCAAATTATTTAGTATGAAAGTTTGCCATTCAGCAGGATGGAAGTATATATTTCTAACAACTTTTAACTTAGGAAACAATGATAAAGTACTCAAATTATTTTTTCGGTGAACCTCAAAAGTGTCTGCATTGGTTAAAATTTCAACAGTAAATGATTCTTTTAATTAGAAACAGATTCTTCCAGCCTGACCAGGTGGTGGCGCAGTGGATGGAGCGTCAGACTAGGATGCAGAGGACCCGGGTTCGAGACCCAAGGTTGCCAACTTGAGCGCAGACTCATCTGGTTAGAGCAAAAACTCACCACCTTGGACCCAAGGTCGCTGGCTCCAGCAAGGGGTTACTCAGTCTGCTGTAGCCCCATGGTCAAGGCACATATGAGAAAGCAATCAATGAACAACTAAAAGTGTCGCAATGTGCAACAAAAAACTAATGATTAATGCTTCTCATCTCTCTGTTCCTGTCTGTCTGTCCCTGTCTAAACCTCTCACTGACTCTCTGTCTCTGTAAATAAAATAAAAAAAAAAGAAACAGATTCTTCCAGAAAAATGTATGTAAATGCAACATACATAGTAGGCCAGTTGCTTTGACTGCATTTTTTAAATGAGAGGAAGATAAGGTTGGGAAATAATGTCACACAGGAAATGCACTTGTGTTCCTTTGAGGAAAATAAAGAAAGCAGTGCACAACACACTTCACTATCTCACTATTATTAATTTAAAAATTAAAAGCTTTGCCCTGGCTGGTTGGCTCAGTGGTAGAGTGTCAGCCTGGCGTGCAAGAGTCCCAGGTTTGATTTCTTGCCAGGGCACACAGGAGAAGCGCCCATCTGCTTCTCCCCCCCTCCCCCCCTCCTTCCTCTCTCTCTCTCTCTTCCCTTCCCGCAGCCAAGGCTCCATTGGATCAAAGTTGGTCTGGGCGCTGAGGATGGCTCTATGGCCTCTGCCTCAGGCACTAGAATGGCTCTGGTTGCAACAGAGCAATGCCCCAAATGGGCAGAGCATCGCCCCCTGGTGGGCATGCTGGGTGGATCCCGGTCGGGCACATGCGGGAGTCTGTCTGACTGCATCCTCGTTTCCAACTTCAGAAAAAAAAGAAAAATCAAAAGTTTTATACAGGGTAATGTTTCTAAAATACCTTACAATGAGAAGAGATGTGATCTTGAAGGCCAGTTTTATTAGAAATGTGCTAGCTGCTTTCTCACAAAATACTTGAGTTGAATTTGGATCTGTGCTGTGCCGCAAATTTTTTATTTTAGAAAAAAAATTTTTTTTCCATGTAGAAATTTAATTGTATGGTTTCAGGCAAATATTAATGATAAAACCTGACCCTTCAAAGTACAGTAGAATTTTAGCAGTGAATGGGAAAGTTACTGAATTTTTGAAATAAATTTGCAATATGGAGTAAAGATTTTTAATATGTTTTTTTTTGGTGACATTTCCATTAATTGTTTTTGCAAAAATGAATGTGTGCCATCTAGAAAAAAAATTGTATTTTCAAACTTTCAAGTGAAATTTTAATGTGTAAACATCTTCTAAATAAATATTTTATGATTTGGTCAATTTACTTGTTAAAAATATTTAAAAAACATCTCTGATTAGCTTTTAAAAAGTTCCTAGTCTTGTTTACCTCTAACAGCCATTAAAATCAATTATTTATATAAATTAAACTAGGAATCAAATATCTAATTTGTGGATATAATGTGCTTTTCTAGTTTTTCAAAATTAGTCAAACTTTTGTTATTATAGTGTCTATGAGAGAAACATGTCTTTTAAATCATTAATGAATGAAATAAAATTTTAAATTATTTTTATTTTTAATTTATATTCTTATATAATTCATAATATATTAAATATTAATACAATAGTATTTATTTATAAATAATTACACTTCAGATATATTTTCTACAATTATGCAAAACTGCATATAACCATTGATTTAACTTTTGTTTTAGGTGTTAGTACTGTATATCAGCTAAGAACTACTGGGTTCTTTGCCCTTTATTTAAACTACATTAAAGCTGTTATGAGGAATATCCATTTCTGGAAACATGTTGGAACATGATTTTGAATTAGACCCATTTTTATTAAACAACCTTTATTGGGGTTAGGATACCAAAAGTTGTCTCATATCTTCCCAAATTAGTTCACATCTGGCTGCCCCTTTCCATTTTAAGCTAGTCTGAATTTGTTTCTCTAGAAATGGACTCGAGTGGTAGACTCTGCAGGAAATGCAGGTAAGCTAGCCTAGAATGAGTTGCATGCATATGCCATAGAGACTTTTAGGTACCACAGTTAAGAGGACAATGGCCGAGACATATATTATTTTGCCAGGGTAATTGAGTTTGAATGGTAATTTCTTTTTAAAATATAATTTATTTGAATTTGAAAAGTCAGGGGAAAAATAGTTCATAAATACATTTCTGAGTCAGGGTGGAGTGGACAACATGTGTATCCACTCCACAAAGGCTGCGCTGTGAAAACTTTCCCAATCTGTAATTAGACAGTAATCGCAGTAACAGTAGTCATGGTATTGTCAGGAGAAGTGTTGGCCCTGGTGGTTGTAATAAATAATAATAGTAGCTATTTGAGCACAATTTAAAATAACTTATAAGTAATTAAGTGTTCATTTAATTCTCATAACAACCCCATGAGGTTGGTATTGTAATTACATTCATTATACAGATGAGAAAACCAACGCTCTGAAATGCAAAAAAAATGGCCTGCAAACAAACATCCAGTAAGCAGAACCATAAGAATGCACACCAAAAATTGTAGGATAAGGCCATGCTCTAACCATGGTATTATATTCAGTAGTTCTGCAAGGACAAGTGTCTGTTACTTAGGATCAAATAAAAGACTCCTAAAACTCTCAGGTGTTCATACATATATAAGGCTTTAGTAAAACTGAAGGACGGGGCTGGGAGAGATGCTTCTCTTCTGGGTGGTGTGTGTCCTGGTCCCAGGAGTAGGCGTGGCTTGATCAGAGTGATACCTAGAGGAAGGTGTTGGTAGAAGAGTGATAGAGACAGGAGTTCTGATAATACTGAACTTACATGTTTGTTAAAGCCCAGATACACCAAAATTAACTGTGTGTGTATATTGGTGTATGCTTGCTATGTGCTGGTGTGGGAGAAAATATGGCTAAAAACTAAGGTTTGTGGCCCTGGCTGGTTTGCTCAGTGGACAGAGCATCTGCCTAGTATATGAATGTCCTAGGTTTAATTCCCAGTGAAGGCACACAGGAAAAGTAATAATTCACTTTTCTCCTTCTTCCTCTCCCCTTCTTTCCCTCTTCTCCTCCCACAGAGTGGCTTCACTTGGGTCTAGTGTCAGCCCCAGGCACTGAGAATAACTTGGTTGGTCCCAGCACTCAGCCTCAGATGCTAAGAATAGCTTGGTTAATTTGAATATCGGTCCTAGATAGAGATTGCTGGGTGAATCATAGTCGGGGCACATGCAGGAATCTATCTCACTATCTTCCCTCCTCTCACTTAAAACAAAATACCAAAGTTTGTGCTAAAAATTGAATAATTTTGAATTTACTAAGTTTTCCTCTAAACATGGTAGAGATATCTATGATTTTTTTATGTGAGGAACAAATAGTTTTTATGACAAATATCTAATCAAAATGCATACCTCAGTAGTTAAAAATAAAGGAGACCTAAATTTCAAATAACTCCCACCCTGAGAGTTTCAATATGCAATATAGTCTCTCCATAATCATAGTGAAAGTTGTAACCAATTGAACATCGTCAGAGTTAACTGCAATCTGAATGGTCCAGGATGCCTTTCCTCATGTCAGATTTAATTTAAATGTTTTAAAAAGCTAAGTCTAATTTGTAGTTGGGTTGAAGTCTTCCCCAAAGCATGCTTTGCTAGCTGAAATCTTTTCCTTGTGAACACAATCAAATATGCTTGACACAGCCAGATGAAACACAACACTGTACCTGACGTCCAAGAAATTTACGCTGACAAGAACCTCTTAAAAGAAGCCTAGAAAATGTGGATGTTGAACTAGAAGTTCCACCACTAGACACTGGAGTGGCCTTGGGCATAATGGGGGAATTTTTCTTTTTTAAACATCTCCTTTCTCATATGTCTAGTTAAGGAACTAGAGCTTTACCTTTTATACATTTATAGTTTCTTAGAGAGTTTTGGATACCCAAACTATAAGGTCTACTGGAAAGTTCTGTCTGTGTTTGGAATAAAACAAAATACAAATTTTTCTTACTGTCAATAAACTTTATTAAATAATATATTTCCACACCAATTCTATCTTCCTAATATGGTCCAAAATGGTTTGCTGAGCTTAATTAAGCCTTTCTGCGATCTCCGATGTTGTCAGAAAAGGATCTTGCTCCAACATGGTCTGAACAACATCATCATCGATCAAAGATGGTCGCCCAGAACGTGGCTTATCAGAAAGGTCGAAATCACCTGTTTTGAATTTTTCAAACCATCTTCTACATGTCCTATCAGAAACTATACCTTCACCAAACACTTTCAATAAATTTCTACATGCTTCTGTAGCATTTCTTTCTTGTTGAAATTCATATACAATACAGTGGCGTAAATGAACTTTATCAGTAGCCATGGGTACACTATCACTTCATACATAAGACTAACATGAATTAACTTTGTTTTAGTTAATTTTCTATGTCAGTATGTATACATTAAGTGATAAAAATAGAGAGGCACACATGCGCCAAATAAACATGTGCTTATATGTCGAAACTTGTTGTGATAGAAACGGACAGAACTTTCCAGTAGACCTTAATACTAAAGGCAGATGCTTGCAATAAACTAAAAACACATGGAGAATAATACAATTTATTATTTTGGTTTTATTTTCTGTAACTTAAGATGAATTTAGTATTCCATTGGCCTCAATGAGAATAAAGAATAAAAAATAGATACTAAGTTGTATACTGCATTATTTTAACTTTACTCTCTGCAATTAAAGAGGAAGTTAATTCTCTCCTCTGTCTGAATGAGAACAAAATTGTTTCTCTCCACTCTTCCACATAACTCAGCTGGCATGCACGGAGTCACTTATTTCATTATCTAATCACTCAGAAAGTTCTGTTGCTTGTATATGCATATATAGTATATTGAAATGAATTCTGTCTATCTCCACCTCTTCCTCTGTTCACGTAATCATTATTTCTTAACTAATATGCTCATCAGTAGTTAGGTTCACTAAGTATTTTCAAATGTCAGCTTTCTAGGACATGTTAAGAATATATTTCCTCACTCCATTTGAAGTTATTCACAGCTCAGTGACTTCCTTGTTTCAACAAAGTGTGGGTGGAAATAATGTGTGTTACTTCTAGGTGAAAGCTTGAAAGTCAATATATAATTTTCCATCTTTCTTTTTTATGGTTTCATACAGGTACTCTAGGAAGGAGCTCCCCTCTGCCTACTCCAGGGAGAATGCCATGGTGCAGAGTCAGTGCTCAATGACCATGTAACTCATTCTGGCCAATGAAATACAAGCAGAAATTGCAGCACTCCTTTCCAGGCTGAGATGAGTGAGTCTCCTCTTTCCCTTCAAACTATTCCTTTAAGAAATGACAATGAAGAATATACTGAGACACTGTTGCCACCAAGTCACCATACACTCAAGTAAGGCCTCAACTACAATGGACTTTGTATGAGTAAGAGATAAAATGCTTACATAGTTAAAATGATTTTAAAATTCTAAATTTAAATACATCTGATAAAATCAAAATGTATCAAGCAAATATTGATAAAATTACAAAGAGAAGTGGCTAAACTCATTGTCATTGTCATGCCAAGAATCACTTTAAAAACAACAGCACATATTAGTGAAGAAATTGAAAATCTGAACAGCACAGTCTTGATTTAATAGACCTATACAGAACCCTGCAGGCAACAATTAAAGAGCCCATATCCTTCTCAAGCATTCAAGAAACAAGCATGAAAATTAAGCATATCAATGGTCATAGGTCAAGCCTCTAGAGATGTTAGAGATTTCTATTATATAGACTCTTGCAGAGCATGGAAAATACATAAAAAGTGCTCTTCTGAGATGTGAGCTGGCTTAACCTAGAACCTTAATCATAGGCAAAGACGATAAATGAGAGGAAACAATATACACATTAAGTTATCCGAATTAAAAAAAAAAGTTTTTCGAATCTAGGAACTTACAAAAAACAAAATTAGGTATCATGAATATAAAAATGGTTATTTAAATGCTAAGTGAAATAAGACAATCAGAGAAAGGCAAGTACCACCTGATTTCACTCATTTGTAGAATCTAATGAACAAAATGAACTAAAAAACAAAATGAAAACAGGATCATAGAGACAAAGAACAGACTAACAGCTGCCAGAGGGCAGGGGGTGGGGCGCTGGGTGAAAAAAGGTGAAGGGATTAAAGGAACAACAAAAGAATTTACAGACACAGACAACAAGCAGTATGATGGTTACCAGAGGGAAAGGAGGGTGGGGGGAGGTGGAAGCGGGTAAAGGGGGAAATAAGCAGTGACTTGACCAGGGTGGCGAACACACAATACTCTATTCAGAGATAAATTATACTGATACCTGCTAGAAGCATTGGCCCAATCTTGTACTCTGAGACAAATCTTGGACTCGCTACTCAGTATGCTGTTGATGAAGCTGATGCATTTTGCAATCTTCTGTTAGATTATTTATTGTTTTCCCAATTCTGACATCAGGGTATACTTAGAAAATAATATTTGATTAACAACATAGGGCAAACGGACAGGGCTGCTCTTGTTTCTGAGGGGAACCAGTCCAGACTCACTTGTGGCATGTGCTCTCTCGTAGTGAGAGACCAATGTAAATCTTACTAAGTGCTTTTATAGACATTTGATCTGGCACATAGAAATATGCCGTCATCTCTAGTAAAGTTATTTTTAGTAAAATGATTAAAATGGTTATTCTGCACATGTCTATCTGTCATCTGATACCCCCTCCTGGCAATACAGCATACTTAGAGCTAATTCCAGTTGTAACACCGAACTGTTCACAAAACCATTCATTGGCTTCCCTAAATATCTTTTGTCTTGTCATTTATATACAAGACAATGTTCGGGACCAGGTATCGTGATTCTCTCAATATAAATCAAGCTTGGAATGCTCCTTTAATCCCAAGACTTGTAAGAAGATTTCTAATTTCAGTATTTGCCAACATGAGTCAGTTTCAGAATGTAGTAGGAAACAATATTAAAATTTGTCAATTATATGACTGAACAATTTCCCCTTTCAAACTAGTTTTTGTCTATGAGTTTATACATGTGAATACTACTTCACCTAAAAAACTCTATGATTTATATTTTAATGCCACTTCATCCACAACTTGAGGCAGAGGAGATGGATAAAATATTAATGTGGAGAAGATATACACACTCAGGGCTAAAACTCACGACACAAGTAAGTCAGTTTCCTCCAGCCTGCCTCCTGCATTTCTTATCATTCAAAGAATATCAAACTGGGTCAGTTTTTTGTCGTCTGTTAGCTCAGTGAGTCTGGCTGGCTTGCTTTGCTTTGTGTACCAGCTTATTTATTTCTGATCGCCATTTATCATCATTTTGAACAATCGTCAGCATGAAACATAATCTGCCCCATCAGCCAGCTTTCACAGAGAATGCAAACCCTTTGGAATTTTGCTTGCAATTTCTGGATTTCCCTGGTTATTTCAGTGTTGCTTTCTCAGCATAACCTGATTTTATTTTTTAAAATTTTTTTTATTTTTATTTTTGCCATGAGGGATAGTTCTTGGTGATTTCTTGTTTATAAGAAAATGGGAACTAAAACACGCACATTCAATTAGACATGGTTCTTCAGTGTTGCATAAATTAGAGCCTTTCATTTTTAATAAGATTTAATGTTTTAAAAACTCTTTGTGACCCTGGTGGGTTGTCTCAGTGGTAGAGTGTTGGCCCAGTGTATGGATGTCCCAGGTTCAATTCCTGGTCAGGGCAGACAGGAGAAGTACCCATCTGCTTCTCCTGTCTCACTTTCTCACTTCTCTCTCTCTCTCTCTCTCTCTCTCTCTCTTTCTCTCTTTCCCTCTAGCAGCCATGGTTCAATTGGAGCAAGTTGGCCCCAAGCACTAAGGACCGTGGTCTCCACCTCAGGCGCTAAAAAGAGCTTAGTTACTGAGCAACGGAGCAACACTCCAGATGGGCATAACATCACCCCTTAGTGAGCTTTCTGGGTGGATCCTGGTTGGGGTGCATGCGGGAGTCTGTCTCTCTGCCTCCCTTCCTCACATTGAATAATAATAAAAAAAACCTCTTTGAGCATTCAAACCACATCTCTTTATCTCCTTTATCATAGATCACTATAATATATGCTCATGTAGGCATATTTTCAAAGCTGGGTGAGGTGTAAAACCACATAGATATACATTTTTTGTTTTTTGGGTTTTTTTTTTTTTTGCCCTCAGTATAAGCCATGAAAAATATATTTATGTTAAATCAAGGCAGAATCTCCTAGCTAAATGTGGAGGAGTAAAGCTAAAGTCAGATAATCTCTTAATTCAAATAGCTAATTGAATAATATCAATTAGAAACACAACCAAAAGAAAGTCACTGGCAGTAACTTGATTATACACCCCTAAACCATAAATTTAAGTGTTATCTTATGAAATCAGCAATGCGTTCAACTGTTTGACTTGAGAACCTTTCTTCCATACCTACTTCTTATTTTCTCTGACATCTATATTCCTTGGATTATTGTCCCCCACTTTCTTTACATTGCTGGTTAAATGTGGCTGCAGGAAGTCCGGAAAAGGGGGTCAGCTGCCCTGTGGTTGGCATCCATGGAGTTCGAGTCTTTATCTGGGACCATGTGTATCATCTTCAGAATCAAACTGAGACTCTTTTAGCAAGGAAGTGGTAGGTTATATTGAGATGTGACTCTGCTGGAGTCACATGGGGAACATTGGAGAAATAAACGCTAAGATTCTATACGAAATCATGGAGCAGGCTTATGGTTCCACATGCAATTGGGGAAATAATATAAGCAATATGTATCTCCTTGGCAAACTAAGAAACAACCTCAATTATGGTGTTTCTAATTGATATTATATTTTGGCCATACATCATATATCCTTGGCCAAAAAATAAAAGAAGATATGCACGGCCTCATCTCTGGAACCCTGTATGTCGGGAAAAAAATTATCTTTGCCGAAATGATTAAGAATCTTGAGATGAGGGGATTATATTGTATTTTTCAAATGGGCTTTGATGCCCTAAGTTCTAAATCCTTATAAGAATAAGGCAGACAGAACACACACACACACACACACACACACACACACACACACACAAGTGGGGAAGGCATTGATTACTAAAGCAGAGATGTGGTCATTAACCAAGGAATGCTGGGAGCCACCCTGGACTTTTATTCAACTCTCATGAAATCACTCTCAAATGAGTTAACAAGATTTGCTCAGACATGTAAAATACAATATAATGCGCTATATCAGTAAAGAAGCATTTATTACATTATATTTTCATTTCATTATCTCCCTTTTTTTTTTAACAGGAAATTTGTTTACATTTTGCTGAGGACATTCTTTTATTTTATGAGAGTATGCTTACAGTAAGGAAAAGAAGTTAAAAATGAAAAAGAAAACTTTCTTAAGAAAATAAACCTTAAGTTAATACAATGGTTTAAACAGATGAATAATACCTTGTTACCATGTATACAATAAAACATTTTAATGTCACTATAAGTGAGAAGAGAGAAGATAGTGAGACAGTCTCCCACATACACCCTGACTAGGATCTACCTGGAAACCCTTTAACTAAGTCTGATGCTTGAATCAACCAAACTCTCCTCAGCATCTGAGGCTAATGCTTGGACCAATTTAGCCACTGGCTGAGGGAGGGAAAGAGAGAGAGAAAGTGGAGAGTGAGGGGAAGAGAAGCAGATGGTTGCTTCTCATGTGTGCCCTGACCAGGGATTGAACACAGTACTTCCTCACTCCAGGAAGTATCCACTTAACCAACCAGCCAGGACCACTTAATAAATATTTTTAACCCAATAATAAATACTTTATGCCTGGTGTTTATTCTCATTTTATAAGTAAAAAAATTGATTTAATATGAAATTGAGAAAGCCCTTGATGTGGATTTATGATCCATATATATCTTTTCATGACATGCAAGAATGTGCATTGGAGTATTATCATAAAAATCTTATGGGTTTCAAGTTGTAGCACTGAGATTGGTTTTAGGTACATATATAGTAGAGTTCCTTATTCAAAGGATATAGAGATAGATTTGAATTTCCAACTCCATCCCCAAATCCTTTTACTAAAACCTGGGATTTCTCTCTTAGAGCTGCAGTATTTTAGTTGAAGCCTTTGTTCATCTGTTACATTTACTAGCCTATAGCAGAAGGTAACAGAGTGACTATTATCAGTAAGGCAAAGAATATTTAAAGCTTTCCAAGTTATAGCTTCTGCATAAATAAATAAACATAAATCCCAAGGGACCTGATGGAGTGAGAGTTTTTGCAGAAGGGAGGAATAAGAGCAGGAACAGATAATGGTTTATCAGCATGAAGAGGAAGAACCACTCAGATTGTGAGGAAAGGTAGTGCTAAATGTAAGCTTCAGCTGTTTGGAAATTATGATAGAAGTTTGAATTACAACTATGTGAGATTCTGTACTGAGTTGATAAACATCTTTATCCTATAAAGATACATACTATAATTGAATTCTATTTAATAGCCTAACTGTGTAACGTAAGTCTTAAAACTATGTAACAAACAAAATAAAAATTAAGTTTATAGATTCTTTTTTTTCATAAAGAAATTTGAAATTTGGAGACTTTTTCTGCTTCTTCAACATGTATCCTTGCAACAAACATGTCTGTAACAAGCTTGGATGCAGTAAATTGTGTATATTTGGAAATAAGAAAATAGGTGGGAATTCTAGAGAACACTTGACAACGAGCTTTTAAAAGTTGCTTACATACTCAGAGAGATGCCTGAATAATCAATCATGTTTATTCTAGTATATGTATGTGATGTATGTATTGATTTATTTATAACAAGCAAATATATTGTTTGCTTAGAATGTAATATTTTTGGTTTAGCAGACTACCTGATATAAATATATGTATTTGACAATTTTAGTCCTATGTACTCCCAGTTTAAGTCAAAGAATAAATAGCTATGAAAGGGATTTTATATTCATGAATAAATTTCTAGAATTGTATCTTCCATATATAAAGATAGAAGATATTTCCATATTATATATATGTCAACTAATATCCCTGGAGTTTGGCGGTTCTATTATATTCCCAATTATCTGTAAACCATTGAAACAGAATGATTTTAATTGAGATTCTTTGGAAGTCCGAACCTAAAACTCTGTTTAGAAAAACTATTGTCTGAATAGAAGTCAAGACTTAAGTATAAAAGTGCTAAAATGACCAAGAATCATCAAAATAGTCTTAATGGGTTGCGTGCTGGTCCAACCACAAGAGGATGATGGAGGGCAGTCAGTTCTCAGGATGGGTTGGAGGCAGATGTTGATTAAGTGCAGAATAGAATTCAGTGGGGGAATTGAATGCTGAATAAAAGTTATGCTCAGAATTAAAATGTGTAAGAAGTAAATGAGAATCCTTATTCAATCTAGTGGGAGCAGACTCTAATGAGGAAAATTTAAGAGATGAGAGTGGAAGGATTTAGTTTAAAGAAATTATTGATGGCTTTGGCAGACTTAGAGCTGTTGAGTTAGATGAAAAGGATGGAGAAAATAGATACAAAAGAATGATTGATTTTCTTCCAGCTTTATTGAGATATAATTGATATATAGTTGTGCAGTGCATAATGACATTTCAATCAAGGATGGACTGCATACATGAAGTTGGTCCCATAAGATTATAAAGGAGCTGAAAAATTCCTCTTGTCCAGTGACACTATAGCCCCAATAAGGTTGTAACACAAGGCTTTGCGCATGTGTTTGTGGTGATCCTTGTGTACACAAAGTGCCAGTCGTATAAAAGTGTAGCACATACATTTACAGTAGTAGGCTATTCCATCTAGGTTTGTATAAATACAATGTTCATAAAAGAAAAAAAGTGCCTAAGAACACATCTCTCAGAATGTACCCTTGTCATTAAGCAGCATGTGACTATAAAACATTGTGCCAGTTTAAAGTGTACTAGGTATTGATTTGGTGCACTTGTACATTGCAATATGATGATCTCTATTGCATCACATAATTACCATTTCTTTGTGGTTTTCAAGTATATATTACAGTGCTATTAACTATAAACACAATGCTGTACATTACGTCCCCAGAACTTACTCATCTCCTAACTGAAAATTTATATCCTTTGGCCAACATCTCCCTACTTCCTCCACCTCCAACCCCTGGACGCTACCATTCTACTTTCTACTTCTGTGAGTTCAGCCTTTTCAGATCCTACCATAACTGATTTCTCTATAAAAGACACAGTCCTTTGATACATTATATCAGAATTTCTTGAGGGGAGAGAAAGGGAAATAAAATAATCTATATGCATTGATGAATAATATTCAATAGAATTTTACATGAGAAAAAGTTGAGTAAAGTTGATACTAAGAATATACTGAATATGTTTTGAAATTAAATTCCTAAATACGATGCTTCATAGCTAGAGAGAATGGATACATGGAACAATTATGTTGAACAATTCAATATGGAGGATATTGGCCACTTCTGAGCAAACTTTCTGCTATGTTTTTTTAATGTATATTAAAATACATTGTGCTTCCTTACAAGAAGACTCTATATAATGTCCCTGATATTACAGTGGATTTATTGTTATTAATGGACCAAACAGGAATAGAGTTCATTTTAACTCCCATTTGCTATTGAGTGAGACAGCCAATCTATTTAAAACTATATTATGATTGAGTGGTTATAGCTGAGAGAACTGACTAAGAATTACTTCAACATGGCAAATGAAGAACTCATTACTTTCATATTAAGATAACAGGCCCTTTGAGCCTTTTTAACCAGCATTAAGTTGTCATGGTGATGGTAAATGTTAATGGTGGATTAGGTGAGAATTCTGACCTGAGTTTCTCAAACAACTAAAAAGGTTATTCTGCTATAGGTCTTATGGCTTTTTGAAGCTTGCAAGGATAGAGATCATTTTCAATATTAGAGGCTTAAAATGGAAGCTTCCCCTTGGCCTTTTGGAAGACTGACTTGCCTTTCACTGATCTTTGCTGCTAAGTCTTTTGATTGAGTAATTCATTGTGTTTTCTTTGGTGAGCATTGTGCTTTACATCATTCATTAGGAGAAAAATAATTTATTTTGATGCCTCGTAGGTCATAACAAAACTACAGAAAATATGGTCCTGGTCGGTAGGCTCAGTGGTAGAACATCAGCCTGGTGTATGGAAGTCCCATGTTCATTCCCAGTAAGGACACACAGGAGAAGTGACCATCTGCTTCTCCTCCCCTTTCCATACTCTTCTCTCTTTCTCTCTCTTCCCCTCCTATAGCCATGGATCGATTGGTTTGAAGGCTTCTGCCCTGGGTGCTGAGGATGGCTCTATGGAACCTCTGCCTCAGGCACTAAAAATAGCTCAGTTGCAAGCATGGCCCCTAGATGGGCAGAGTATCAGCCCCAGATGGGGGTTGCTGGGTGGATCCCGGTTGAGGTGCTAGTGGGAGTCTGTCTCTCTATCTTCCCTCCTCTCACTTAAACAAACAAACAAACAAAACTACAGCAAATACTATATTTTACCTTTTTAAACTCCAAGTTTATGTGGTATATTACATGGAAAAGACATAAACAGATTCAAGAGTAAAAGGCCCAATATTGTTTTGTACTTTCTTCTACTCTTTTTCTTCTCTGTCTCATAGAAAAAAAAGTGTAGAAATTGGTCATGGGACAAGATTAAACTATGTGCTTTTTTTTTTTTTTTTTTGAAGCTGGAAACCGGGAGAGACAGTCAGACAGATTTCCGCATGCGCCCGACCAGGATCCACCCGGCACGTCCACCAGGGGCGATGCTCTTCCCACCAGGGGGCAATGCTCTGCCCCTCCCGGGCGTTGCTCTGTTGCGACCAGAGCCACTCTAGCACCTGGGGCAGAGGCCAAGGAGCCATCCCCAGCGCCCGGGCCATCTTTTTGCTCCAATGGAGCCTCAGCTGCGAGAGGGAAAGAGAGAGACAGAGAGGAAGGAGAGGGGGAGAGGTGGAGAAGCAGATGGGCACTTCTCCTGTGTGCCCTGGCTGGGAATCGAACCCGAGACTTCTGCATGCCAGGCTGACGCTCTACCACTGAGCCAACCGGCCAGGGTTATGTGCTTTTTTTGATTAAACATTCTTGCTGGTTCCACCGAAATTTATTCTGTCACAATTAACCTTCCAAATAATATAGTAAATTGAGCCTGACCTGTGATGGCACAGTGGATAAAGTGTTAACCTGGAATGCTGAGATTGCCAGTTCAAAACCCTGGGCTTGCCTGGTCAAGGCACATATGGGAGTTGATGCTTTCTGCTCCTCCCCTCTATCTCTCTCTATCCTCAGTCTCTCTTCTCTAAAATGAATAAATAATTAAAACACAAAAAAGTTTTTAAATGAAAGAATTACTACAAATAATATAGTAAATTGAGAGATTAAGATGTATTCTTAGTGTTGTTCACACTCTCTGTATCTGGTTCTACACTGGTTTATATAACTCACTGGAAATAGTTCTAAGAGAGTGATTTTTCTCATAAGATCACTAAGGTAGAGGAGATCAAGAGGGTTAAAGTGAAATATTAAAGGATTTTCCCTAGAAGATAGATATTAGAGTTTACCTAAGGCAAATCATAACAATACATCCTAAGCAATAAGCAATCTCACTGTCCTATTATTTGGGTTAAGCTGAAGGTCAACTACATAAGCTTTGTATATACAAAAATATATATCTTTTGTGGGAAGCTTATCATTGCATTTATGATCCTTGACCTACATCACCAATGCAATAGAAGAGCTTTACTGCAAATTTTAAAATAGCACTTGATTTAACCCTTAGTTTATCATATAATAAAATTGTTGTGCTTGTGAATTTGCATAGAGCATGACAATGGGCTCTGATTTGGAGCATGTTTAAAACTTTATTTCTGTGATATTTATTTCTGTATGATATATTTCTACATGTGAATTATTTTTTAGAGATGAGGGGAGATAGAGAGACAGGCTCCAGTATGCACCGGACCTGTATCCACTCGTCTGGAGGTGATGCTCAAATCAACTGAGCTATCCTCAGTTTCCAGGACTGACACTCGGACCAACGGAGCTATCCTCAGCGTTCGAAATCAATGTTCAGATCGACCAAGCCACTGGCTGCAAGAGGGGAAGAGGGAGAAGGAAGAGAGGGAGGGAAAGAGAAGCAAGTTGTCACTTCTCATGTGTGTTCTGACCAAGGATTGAACCTGGGACATCTGCAAGCCAGGGTGATGCTCTATCCACTGAACCAACTGGTCAGGGCTGAAAATTTTTTGATAAATTTGTGTTATAGTTTTTTGTTATATATTCCCAAACATTCACTTCTTTATGATCTTTATCTGGCATTATACTAATTTTCTCTTATTATTGACTGTCTCCCATACTATTGGAATGTAAGCACTATAATAGGAGGGACATATGCAAACTGTGGCATCCTCAGTGCATGCTACAGAGCAGATGCTCAGATTATTTGTTTAATCTGACAGGTCATTTATAACTCCTAATTATTATAGGCTGTATGTGTGCACGAAAGCTACTCCATCTTTTTCTCCCTCTCTTCCTTCCTTTCCTTCTTTTTCCTTTACTTTTTATTATGACCATCCATATTAAGAAATCTATCTTATTTCTTACTGTGTACCCTTATAGCTTTCTTACCAAATCCTAATTTTCATTGATGGGTCAGTTGGTACACATACCAGATCATAATTTCCTCTTTTTTTTTTTTTACCCCGAATAAATTCTTTTTGCTGATGGGGAAAAATTTCTTTTATTCTTAGGTAAGTTTACATATTCCAATACTTACTGTGATGTTGCAAAATTATTGTCCTCAGAGATAGTCTCCTATTTGTCAATTTTCTCAATAGTATCTGTAGTCAGTACACCAAGTTCTCACCAGGATAATGCTTTCTTACAGCTACCACTGCTTTGTTGTTTCAGGATGAGTTTCTGTAATGCTTTCTAATTAAATCTCTATTTGAAGACTCTTGAGGGAGTCAGGTCCTAAAGCTGCTCATTTGTAGTGAAATGGAGCATATGGAATGCGTAATGGTGGTTTTGGTGTACCCTGAATAAGTCGCTATTTGCTTTGTGTTGTAATTCAAGATCCAGCTAAACTCTGTTTTAATATCACTTATGGATAACTAGATTAAACAGGAAATTAAAATTGCATAGGGAATCAGTACCTTGCATTATGTGCTTTGGCATTACCCAGTTGGTTTCTAAGTCATTCTTCCCACATTTTTCTACGTAGTAAGCTCTGCTAACCCTTCAGGGCCCGGGACAATTTCTATGTTGTCTGGGAAAACTCCAACTTTCATGAGCAGGTCACTGTTTCTTACTCTGAGCTATCACAGCCCTCTCTCATAGCTCTATGTATTGTATTTTTGACACGTGTGATAACCTATTTATTTCTACCAGCTACAAACCTGGGAATTGTCCTTGACTCCTTTTATTCTTCTTTTCTCACCTAATCAGTTCCCCAGTACTTTGCATTTATCTTCAATGCATGTGGTAGATAGAATAATGTTCCCTTAAAGATGCAGACATCCTAACCTTAGTATTTGGTCATGGACACTCCCTGTAACCCTAAATGCTTCAAGTCCATCATGTGTAACCTGGTGATTATAGAAGCAGTGCTTAAAAGAATTGCTATAAGGATTAAGTTAGTGAATAGATATATAGAAATAGAAATTATAGATATAGATATAAACACACACACACACACATATATGATGCCTGGCAGGAAGTAAGCACTTAAAAAATTGCAATTACTATGAGCTATAGCTCTTTATTTGCATTTTCTCATTTGAGACTTGCAAAACCCTCTTGAGTTTAAAGTATTAACAGTATTCCTGATTGCCGATAAGGAGATTGAGGTTTAGACAGAATAAGTAACTACGAAGCAAGGGTCAGAGTTTGGAAAGCCAGCAATGTGGCTCTAGGATATGTTTGTTGGTTTATATTATAAATTTGGGAGAGATATATTACTCTTATTTCATTAATTTAGAAATGGTTTTTATATTTGAGAATTCTTTTCATATCAAACTTCTAAATCTTTTACATATGTAACAAACCAAGATCCCTTCAGAAACTGGTGGGATTTGGAGGAAGGGAAAGAACAGTTGTAAACTTACCAGCATAATAATGACTCTGACCCATTTACACTTAAGGCAAGTTAGATTCAGATCAAAGCATTCCCTCAGACATGGCCTCAAAGTGAAATATTATAAGAGCAAGTCTGATATTCATCTACCAACCTTTCTTGGATTTAATGCATTAAATAAAATCATGCACATTAAGAAGGCAGCAGCTTATATAGGGGAAGTAAATTTTCTAAGAACCAGGTAATGTATTTTATTCAAATTAAGGAGCAGTTGAGCAGACTTTTAATTTAGAAACTGAAATCAAAGTAAAATTATTCCAAGGAAAAAGAAGAGTTGACCCAAGTACCCTGGATCTACTGTTTCCAAGAATTTGAATTTGTTCTTAACACATTTTATTCTATGTGTACAAATTTTCATTTGGACAGATTTATACAAAATGTTCTAAACTTATATTTCATGAATTAAGACTAATGTGAGACTCAGCATGTTAAGGACTATAAACTATTTATGTTTGTATAATCAGTGCCAGCCTGGCTCATTTATTTATTTATTCAAAACATAGTGCCCACTATGAGACAGAAACTACCCTTAGGTATTAAAATCCAGAAGAGACCAAGACAGCAAAAAAATGGTCTTTATAGAGTTTAGATTTTAGTTAAGAGAAACAAACACTAAACAAATAAATTTTAAAAATTAGTATATAATGTCACTTGGATATTTCTGAAATAAATGACTGCTGAGTCAATACATCCAACACCATTTTCCTTTCTCTCTGTTTTTATGGTTTGTGTGATCACACTTCTGGAAAATAATTTGGGGAGACATTTTTATTTTTCAGAGGAGAGAAATTCATCAATCTATAGATTAAACAATATCCCCAAGATTACACAGCTCGTTGCCGACAAAACCAAAATAAACACATATATCTTCAGATTACTCAATAGCAATATCATGCAGTGTAGTTCTCCCTCTGTTACAGTTTTTTTGTAAAGAATAGGCAAAAAAAATGACTTATTGATTAATTAATCTGAAAAGTATACATTGGTTAATGTTTGACACACTTAAAGGAAATAATTGAAGAATCACAAGTGTATAAATTTAAATCACTGTGGAACAAAGACAGTTCATATAGGAAAAGAAAAATAATAGCAAGAAATAAAATTAGGTGAGAAAAATATAACTAACCACCTAGGTTATGAAAATATCAATGTAATACTATCGACCCTAGAATAAATGGGTTTGAATTATGTGGATCCACTTATATATGAATGTTTTCAATAATTATGTGAGCGTTTTCTCTTCATGATTTTCTTAACATTTTCTTTTTCTCATTTATTTTATTAAAAGAGATATAACACATGCAACATACCAAATATGTATTAATATGTATCAATTTGGACTGTTGTAACCCAATTCCTATAGGGGGACTTGGGTTACAACAGTCTCGACATACAATGTTTCGAGTTTACAATGCTCATTGCATAAAAACTTAAAAAAATTGAGAAGTGTTTCGGCTTATGGTGTTAGCACCATATTTACGGACCATGTGAGTGAACTAGTTTGGTCGTGTATGGCGAAGAATACACAGTACAGTGTAAAGTACAGTATATTAATTTTCTTTTTCTTTTTCTGTGGCTTAGTTGTGTTTTTATGTTCTAGATTAATGTTTTACAACTGTGTTAGGATAGGTAAGTGACTTAGGCTAGGGTGTGTTTCAACTTGCACCAAAATTTGGGTTACATCACTGTCGTAGGAATGAAACTGTGTCATAACCTGAGGACTCCCTGTATTTGTAGTTGAGTTTTAGGGTACTCAAAAATTATATGTAAATTTTTAACTGTGTGATGGGTTGGTGCCCCTAACCTTGCATTGTTTAAGGGTCAACTATATTTTAAAATATATCTAATTATGCACTGTTCATAAGAAACTCATCTACAAAAATTAGAGGTTAGAAATTAATGATGCACAGAGAAAATCAGAAATCTGTAAAAAAAATGTTTAAACAAATATAATTTACAGAGAAGTTGAGTTCAATGCAAAATTCATAAAAATGACAGATTTTTTTACATTAATAAAAGCAAAAAATTCATTTAATAGTCTTGGCATTTTCCCTAGCTGAATAGCACAGTTGGTTAGAGCATCATCCCGATGCACCAAGGTTGTGGGTTTGATCTCCGGTCAGGGCCCATACAGAATAAAGCAATAAATGCATAAATAAGTGGAACAGCAAATTGATGTTTCTCTTTCTCCTTCTCCCTTCCTCTCTTTCTCTCCGAAATCAATCAATATAGTAATTATAATAATAAAAGTAAAATAATGTTTAAATATTATTATTTTAAAATAATAATAATGTTAGCTTTGACAGGTGTTAAACAAAAATGAATAAGATTATTGAAATATTAATGCTTTTCTGAAGTTAAAAGACAGATCAAACATTTTTATGAAAAAATACATTTTTGCTGACATATGCTGATATATTTTAATACGTATAGAGAGATATTTTCTATAATAAATTATGTAACAATTTGACCCCGAATATATATAAAATCCCACAAATTATATGAGACTTTCTGGGGAGAGTTTGAAGAAAAAACTTTTGTAATTTGGTTAAAAATTTCGTATAGAGGCCATGGTTGGTTGGCTCAATGGTAGAATATCAGCTCGGCTTGTAGATATCCTTGGTTCAATTCCTGGTCAGGGCATACAGGAGAAGTGACAATCTGCTTTTCTGTTCCTCCCTTCCCCTTCCTCTCTCTCTCTCTCTCTCTCTCTCTCTCTCTCTCTCTCTCCCTCCTGCAGCCATGTCTCAATTGGTTTGAGCTCATTGACCCAAGCACTGAGGATGGCTTCATGGATCCTCTGCCTCAGGTGCTAAAAATAGCTCACTTGCAAGCATGACCCCAGATGGGCAGAGCATCATCCCCAGACAGGGGTTGCCAGGTGGATCCCGGCCAGGATGCATTGTGAGAGTCTGTTTTTCTATTTCCCATCCTCTCACTAGGAAAAGAAGAAAAAAATATCATGTAGAAAAATAATAAATACTTGGCATAATGATTAAAATGTGTTATGTATTATGTATTTGATAGTTATCAGAGGCGGATTTAATGGCAAGTGCACTGGGCGCACGCCCTAGGCTCTGACTTCTGAAGGGCCCTGCAAAAGTCCAACTTTACAATTTTTTCTAAAAAAGGGGCCCAATATTTTCTTCTGTGCTCAGGTCCTCAACCGACCTCAATCCGCCTCTTATAGGTATTATGCATTTTCAATGTATTACAGCATTATACGGTGTGTCCGTAAAGTCATGGTGCACTTTTGACCGGCCACAGGAAAGCAACAAAAGACGATTGAAATGTGAAATCTGCACCAAATAAAAGGAAAACTCTCCCAGTTTCATACCTATTCAGTGCAGTTCGATGTGGGCTCACGCACAGATTTTTTAGGGCTCCTTAGGTAGCTATCCCATATAGCCTCCACAGAGTCATTACTGACTGATGGCCTACCAGAACGGGATTTCTCCACTAAACTGCTGGTTTCCTTCAACTGCTTATCTACCGAATAATGTTATTGCTATGTGGTGGTGCTTCGTTATAAACATGATGATATTCACGTTGCACTTTGGTCACGGATTTGAATGTAGCGAGCCACAGAACACACTGAACTTTCCTCTGTACCGTCCACAACTCAACTGGCATGGCCGTGGGCTGCTCCGCTGTATACACGGTGTGACGTCACCATCTGCACATGTGCACATGCTGCCACATCATCCTACAGAAACTGGGAGGGTTTTCCTTTTATTTGGTGCAGATTTCACATTTCTATCATCTTTTGTTGCTTTCCTGTAACCGGTCAAAAGTGCACCACGACTTTACGGACACATTGTATTATTTAAAAGTCATATGGTTTGGTTCCATAATCAATACACAGATCAGGAATAACACAAAATATTCTGTTCTGTAATAATAAGTGTTTTATATCAACAACAGTAATTAACTTTTGATAATGATATACATGACTATATTGAATAATATATTTCCCAGCCTCCCTTGCGGTTAGGCATAACCATGTGACAGTCCTGGCCAACAGCACTCAAGTAGTAGTGGTGTGTTCAAGTTTCTTAGTGCACATCAAGGGATATTACAAGACTTTCTCTTTTTTTTTTTCTGTCTAGCTGTCTAGTAGCTTGTTGTAAAACAGGTGTAGTGATTGGAGCTTGATCAGCCGACCTGTGTCAGGAAGTGGAAGCAGAAAATGTTGAAGATAATAGAGAAAAACCCAGAAGGAACTTGCCAAGTAATGACTGGTGACAGTGTTTTTTTCTTTGTCTTTTTAGAGGACTTTATGAAGATGTTTCTCTCAAATTAGAGAAAAACTTATTTGCCAGTAGAGAAAAATCCTTATTTTCAACATAAGTGAAAAACACCAAATATAATTTGGCACCATAACTTTGATAACATCCAGAGTTCCTACTTCCCAGTTCTTTTAAACTACACTCTAATGTAGTATTCAAAGCTTTCAGAAATAATAACAAATCTAGTCCTTCCTGAAATGATACATAATAGTGCTGAAACTTCTCTTCTAATTTCTCCTGTGGTCACCCAGACACCCTAATCTAGCTCACCAAACATCAATCTTCTCTTTTGCATAAAAAGAAATTAATATTAAGTATAATATATGATGCTATCTATTTTTTGAAAAAAAGATTTCTAGTACCACAGCAGAAAAACGTTACTAACAAACCAATTATTTCTTTTTCACTTCAGATGGCTTCATATGCTCAACAGTATGTTAAAGACTCCTATATAGGCTAACATATAGTCTAGTTTTATTTTATGAGAAAAACATACAAACAGTACCTTGTTCAAGTAGTAACAGTTGGAGAGAGAAACCAATTGTAATTTTTGTAACCGTGCTCCTATAGCCTGTCTTTCATAATCAGAGAATGCACAAGGGCAGAGAGTCTGGAAGGGACAATGCTAGTAACGTTAGCAGAATCCCTCTCCTGCTATTTTATTTCTCCCCTGTGCCTGGTTGTAAGGGAAGTTTCTCTTCAGGTTCTTTCTGGAATTGCTGACATAAAGCTATAGGGAGAGCTTAGCAGCAGGCATGGAGCAGCGAGGTATCCCTGCGATTTCTGCCTTGTATTGGTGACCACAGTCTCGTGCTAGTTCCTCAGCTCATTCACCACTGGGTTCCCCTCCACCGGGGCCCTTGAGTGTTTCTAAGCCATGTTTATTACTCCTTAAATACTAGGGGTCACAGTCCCTGATGGAAATGAAAGCAATCTACATGTATCTTGGTTTTTATATTTTGCAAAGAGGCTTGATTTGATTCTGTGAAAACATGTGGGTTTTATATGATAATAATTTATGTGATGCCAAGTACCAACATGACAAGAGAGAACACAAGAAAAATTCCCGGCCTGACCTGTGGTGGTGCAGTGGATAAAGCGTCAGCCTGGAAATGCTGAGGTCACCGGTTCAAAACCCTGGGCTTGCCTGGTCAAGGCACATATGGGAGTTGATGCTTCCTGCTCCTTCTCTCTCTCTCTCTCTCTCTCTCTCTTTCTCTATCTCTCTCTCCTCTCTAAAAATGGAATAAATGAAGTCTTAAAAAAAAAAAAAAGAAAAATTCCCCCTTTCACTTCTATGTTATCCTGCTTCCCTTCAGGCAATCAATATGAATGATTTTATAAGTAATTCTAGCACTATTTTTATTTTCTATTATGTATATCCTATTATATGTAGATGTATACTCATTTATATATAATATATCATTACTATATAATATATACTAGGACATATATATTATGTATTATATATATTAGAAATGTTGTTTTTATATATATAATATACATATAATTTTTATATGTTGACATGTACCTTCACTATATATACCATATCTTTATATATATATATGTATGTACATATATATTTTTTAAAGAAACATAAGCATTCTATTCACATTGCAGATTTGGTACCTTCTTCCAACTAGGTCTTCTCCCCACAGCTCAGGGCACCAGTGACTGTCTGAAGCTATGCTCCATTCTGGAATACTTTAATTAATAGCTTCGATTTCAGGGGAAAAAACATAAAAACAAACAAACAAATAAAAAACAGTCTATCATTTTCTGATTTCCCAGAACATTATTCAAGAAAATGACCTAATATCTCTTCAGCAAATGACTTTTTCAGTCTCTTTTGCAACTCTTGTTTTGTCTGGACTGCTGGCTGTCTACTAGATAGAGTAAATAAAACTTGGTCCTAACCCTGTGGCCCTGGCTACTCCATAGCGATAAGAAACATAGTTCTTCAGTTTATACCCACTGTGTACTAAACAGAGATAGGAGAGGGAGAACTCGGGGAGGTGGGGTCGTTCTGTGTGTCCTAGGTGCGCACACATGGCCTGGGTTTCAGCAGAATTTGTGAACATGGGCTTTTAAGGGAAAAGACCTGGATTCCTCCCAGACAGCAGAGTTTTGGAGCTACATGGGCAGCTTTTTCCAAGTCCTGATCCTAAGTAAGTCTGTGGCAGGGTCTGAACTGTGCATTTTGGAAAGCCCCTCATGTGATCCTGATGTATATAGGACTGGCTGAGTCTTACTCCAGAGCACTAATGGCCACTAATCAAACAACTCTGACTTAAAGCATTAGTTTTGCCTCCAATATGGTTCCTGTCTAGAGGCAAGACTGCCGAGATCAGCTCGGCAGTATGTGTGCTCAAAAGGAAGGAGCTGCAGGACTTAAGAAAAATATACAAGTCACAACATGCAGAAAAGATAGGTTCAGGGGACTCCCATGCTCTAGAACTGAGAGCCCAGATCTCTGCAGCCTTATCGTATGTATTGGGTCTTCACTCATCAAGCAGATTAGCAGAGCCTGGTCAAATTAGCCTAGCACAGATTCAAGTGCAGAGAAGGATGATTAACTAATAGCTTTCAGGTATGTAGGGAAACAGCCATAGGGACCAGCTGTTTCCTTTAAACAATCTTATCAGTGCTTTCAGGGGCAGCGTTCTGCCCTGCAGGGCTTGGCTTCCAAAGTCTGCACCAAAGACTTGTCTCAAGACCACAGTCTAATTCCCAACCATTTTCTTACACAAGACCTTTAACCTTTTCTGATCCTCATTAATAAACCCCAGGAAATATTGTCTCTTCTCCAAATGTAGTGAAGATTGTATAATATGTATCTACAGTGCATAGCACATGAGTATTCAATAAATATAATAATTATTATTAAGTGAGCAAAGTGGCACTGTTCCCAGGGAGTCCATGAAATATGTATCTATTCATTATGGTAGTAAAAAGGAATAAACATCTTTCAGAGAAAGGAAGGACTGACTTTGAAATATACTGGAAAAACTCATTTGGTCAAAAGATGGTCTTAGAATGAAATTCAATAAAATACAGGCTAAGTTGCTGGAAAGAGCTATCACAGAACCCAGTGAAATTCAATTTAATTCTTTACCTGACCTTATAAATAAGTGTTGATGTTGCCTTTCTCCATTTAAAGTGCTTTCAGCTAAGACAAACATCTCAAGTCCTTTTATTTTCCTTTAGTCGCCCTTAAATGAACACCTTAGTTATTTCTGACATCTCTAATTCAACCTGGGGTCCTCCACGCATTCTATAGCTGCTATTCATTCTCTCCACAGTCTAATAGTTCCTGTCCTTTTGAAAGATGAATTCAGAAGTCCCTTCCAGATTTCTTACCCACGGATGCTTCAAGTTGAGAAATTTACTTCAAAACCCATCATGTTACCAAGCAGTAGACCCAACCCCTTTCATAAAGAGGATATGAGATGGAAGGAAAATTGTCCTCACTGTTTTCCAACTATGCAATGATTATGGAATCCATAGCTAGTGATTAATTGCAAAATCTTGGGCTGCCACACGAAAGGCTGCATTTCACGGTGTGACACAGTACGCATCGGAGGAATAACTTCAGGGGGATTCAGACGTAGAGATCACTTAATGTCCCACCGCTGCGGTTCAGAACAGAAGCGAGTTGGTCAGGGATGACATCCACTGACCAGAGCTGCGGCCTGGAAAGAGAATTGTTCTTCCTCTAACAGGTGCCTGCGCCCAAATCCTCTTTCCTTTATAAATAATCATGATATTTGTTTCTAGTTTAAAAATTTAATGAATATATATTTTAATTTTAAAGTAACTCAGTTGTTACCTTGAACATACAAATTATATACTGTCTATATAGCAATAGCACTTTTTTAACCTTTTAGTATTTGTTTCTTATTTTTTAAAATTTCAATTAAAGTAATACATCACGTGAATATTGCTTACAATGTTAAATGTATTCAATATTTTAATATTTATTTGAGTTCCTCTGTGAATCAGATAATCTTTTTTTAGGCACTGACAAATTCAATAGTATACAAAACAAAACATAAAAACTCCTGTCCTGTTGGGGCTTATATTCTAGTTAGAGCTCAGATGCTACAGTAATAAGATCTAAAGAGAAGAATACACTAAAGAATACAGAATAAGATCTAAAGGAGGAAGATGAGAACGGTACAGCATGGGAGGAGGGCGGAAATACAGTACCAGTGACTATCCGGTAATGTAATTGAATCTTTATTTAAAAGATCAAGCCCACAGGTAAATTGGGTTTTGAGCTCAGTCTGCTTGCAGGTTTTCCTCTTAATAAAACAATTCTGTATATTTTGTGGTAATTGGATTTTATATAGCCGCTCTAAAAAAAGTGTCTGTAATATATAATGATGGCTTAGTAATTGGCTTTTAATGAAATTAACTTCCGCTTGCTCCTGGATCATACCTGTCTTCTCTTCTTTTCATTAAGGTACCCAGACCAAAGGAGAAAATACTTCTTAAGGCTAATGGATTTCTTTAATTTATTTAATTCACAATATAACTGTCCAGACACTAGGCTAAGCTATGATGGGTACGGCTATGAGAAACCTCCTGGCATAGCTGGTAAGACGCACTGGGTGACAGTGTGGTACAGCAAGAACCATCACAGGAAAAAGCACAAAGTTCCATTATAGCAGAAAAGCGGGAGTGACTTCAGAGATCACCAAGGAAACGCTACTTGGAGAAAAGGAGACATCTAAACTCCCTAGACTGATGACTATTATCAGTCCAGGCTGGAAGCAGAGGAGAACATCCTGATATGTGCCATAAGCAAAGTGTCAATATAAGAAAAGTCTGAACTGTAATGCAAGATCTGACTCACAGGCATGATTGTCTAATGTCTGGACAGTTATATTGTGAAGTAAAGATCCACAGTAGGCATGAAGCAGTTAGTTTGGTGCAGGCATCAGGGAAATTTTACTAGCTCTTTTGGAATTTGAAACTAAGTGTTCAGGAAAGTCCTGAGTTTGCTATGATGGACAATGGGCAATATCTTGAAAACCCCACATTTTCCAGGTTTTGGCTCTAATAGCAGATGTCATTGGTGCATTGCCCATATCCAATGTCCTGGTCACGAAAAGCTCATCAGCTGCCAGCACCTGCATTCCTTGGTTGGAGGCTTTCTTTTGTCCCTGGAGCCTGCTTTGTCAGTAATACAGTCAGTCAAAAAGGCTGAGGAAATCAAAGCTTCCTCAGTTCAATGTCTTCGGGAGCTGTTGCTTAAATACTCCTGCTCCCCTACCCATTTAGTGGCTCTACCTGGCGGGGCACGTTCTACCTTAGCTCCTAGAGTTCCTGCAGCTCATGTCAGCTTCACTTTCCCACAGTCACGTCCTGGAGGTGGGATGCCAGCACTGATGATGGGAGGTGGGTGTGCTGTTCTTTCGCAATTCTTGAGATGCTCCCCCATGCTGATCTGCATTGGGATATAGGTAGAAGGAGATGCATTGCTTATATAATATCTCTAGTATTTCAGAAATATTCAGACGATGTCAATTATAAGATTTGAGGAGTCAGAGGTGTTAAGGCAGAATGTATCCTCAGGGCTCAAAACTGCCCCCTCTCAAACTGTACTTAACCTTTATGTTGATCAAACAGGAACCCATTACCAATGAAGGCAGGAACCAAAACAGAAAAATACCACAAGCCTAGGCCATTAGCCATGGTAACCATCATCAACAGAAATTGCCAGAAGGAAGCAGCAGAGTATAAAACTATTCCTCTCACCACTGCTCAGGGCTGACTCTCTTATTGGACTCAGCCTACCTGCATCCAGGTGTTTGCAATAAATCCTCTTTTCCACACTTTGGCCTCTGTGTCCTTGGTGCAACTCCTGCTGGGTCCCAGATCTTTCAAGAGGTTATTAAGTGCATTTAAATACTGAAGGGAAAAAAAAATCACAGGCTCAGATTAGTTAAGTACTAACTCAAGGCATAATGTAAAAGCCACAGGGTCTTTGGACACCATTTAAAGAGATTCTTATCTTTCTAACCAGAAAGCAGAATGGGCTGAAACTTAGGTTTCAGTTAAAATTATAAGATGAGTAGATTTTTACATAAATCTGAATCCAGATCTTTTGCTAGTTTCTTTGCAAAACTCAGAGCCCTGAGACCGGGGATGGAAACATTGGGTGGGTGTGGTTTAGAACAGGATGCAGTCTTACGTACTAAGAAACATTTATTACATTCTTGGTAGGAGCATTTCCATCTCTGGATCTCTGTTCTGGTAAAAACTAATGTGGAAAAGGAAAACACAGATTCCCCAAGAGCATCACAAATAGGGATAATGAGATTTCCTCCTACATCTACTCTTTGTTTCCAAACCCATGCTTCTAATTATAAAAAAACACAGCACCGCCTAATCATGATTGGCTCAACATATTAACTAAATCTTGACCAATCACATTCAATTCCCATGCTAGAGCTGGAAGCTTCTGGGACATATTGTAGGACCAGTGGATTCTCTAGTCCTGTGCCATTGTCATACCCTTGCTCCAAGGCAACGTTATATAAGACCACATGTCTATCAGACAGGCAGTGAGACCTGGGATAGTGGTAATGCTTGAAGCACAGAAGGCAAAGATAAACCCCTTACACTATTTCAGATTCAATTTTGATCCACATTAAATTTAATATGTCCTGAGAAGTGTGCTCTAAGTTGGTGGTCACTCACAAATTCTGAAAACAAAGAAGAAAAATACAAAGAAAAAAACAAACACACACACACACACACAGAAAAAAAAAACTGTGTTAAGGTAACATCTTATACCTGCAGCTGCATTTTCTCCTGAATAATTGCTATTTATCATCTTCCTTCTTTATCTATCATTATAAATTCTCCTCATTTTCCATCAGTCCTCAAATATTCATCTCTGAGGGGTCTGAGGTTTGGATTAGCACGCACCTAGGTGAGGGATTGGTACAGTTGGTCAGTTATGGTTATCACCAGGTACAAAAGCACCAAGAAGCTCCCCAGGGAATCAATCCTTAGATTCTATATATCACACGGCCTTCGTTATGTAGCAGCAAGTTTACCTCCTCATGAAATCAGGGTCATTGCCACTGCCAGTAATTCTGTTCTTCCTCTGCTGGTCTGCTGGCATGATCAGCCCACAGTACTAGAAGTCATGCTCTCTCATTAAGGTGGATTTGCATATTTGCTCTTTTCTATTACGGTAAGCCTTTATGGTTTAACTATGAGAGAATAGTGTCATTTCCTTTATTTCTAACTATTTAAGAAGTGCTCTGCTGTTTTTCCTACACAAAAACAATACTTCAATTATCACTAGAAATTCGTATGTGTGAGGAAGAGCTGGCAGGAGAGAATTATGGCAAAAGAATTGCAGACCAACTTGTGAAGGAGTTTAAAGTTTATACAGTAGGCAATGGGATGTTGTTGACTTACTTTTGAGTGATGATGAGATAGGCCCAGATATGTGGTTTTAAAAGCTCATTAAAATGACTTGGAGGTAGGGTCTGAAGGATTAAGATTGGGGGGAGTGGTAAGAGGGGGTCAGTGGTCCAGATGAGGATCTGGAGAGGGCAGTGGTGATGGACTAATAGGGGAGGGAGCAGATCTGAGGACTGTATTACAGGAAACGTGTCCCACTTAGGTAATGCATCAGGAATGGGGACTAAGAAGGTATGAGAATCCTAATGGAATTCACTTCCTCTTTTGGGTCAAGTGTTGCCCAGCCTCATCTCCAAGCTTCTGCTGCTAGTCACTCAGTAAGCGCTAAGACAGAAAGAAGTCTCAGAATACCAGAGAAATAAAAAACTTGGCTTTATAAAGCATGAAATGGTAGAATGTTAAAGAAAAATACTTATTGAGATATGAAGATAAAATAGAAACCACCCAAAGAAGGTGTCAAAGTCACACCTTGTCTAAGACTTTAGGTAGAAAGGATTTCGTGGCTTTGGAATACATTCCCCACGTCTTAGGTAGAAAGGCTCCAGAGATTATTGGCAAAGAGTGTGTTTGAGGATGGTTTTCGAAATGTGTTATAAGGCTCACCCCTCACCCTTCCCCCATCTCTTCTGCTCAGGAAAGAAATGCTTCTATGTGGAGAGTTACAGCTCCTCTCCTCAAGACTGTTGAGAGGGGCTTCTCCAGAACCACTGGGGGAATTTGATAGATGACTCCTGGAGGTCAAGGTGGTAGATCCCATAGACTGTTGTCTTATTCTTACTATGTATGTATGTGTATATTTTGTGTAAATTATTGTAATTTAACCCATACATTATAGGTGTTCTCTTCTGTCTTCCTTTCAGAAACACCTAAAGAGAGTGTCACCAAGGTACACTTGGAGGCCCTAAAGGGCCTTTTATTGAACAACATACACATACATACATATACACATACATATATGTGTAATGTACCACATATAAAATATATATAAAAGCTGAGAGATAAGCTGGTTAACTGTAACCAACAGGACAAAGGAGAAATTGCTGAGTTAAAAATGAATTGTCATTCCACTCCCAGGATTTGTCAGGACAGAGGAATGGAGTGTTACCCGTGGGCAGGATATGGACCACCTAGTGAAGAGAGTCAGTGTCAGGCTGTCTTGAGATAGTTTCTTGTATTTGAGAGTCTTGTGAGACTTTGTTTTTGAGATGAATGAAGGCAGCTGAAATTAAGGCTGTGAATTATGTGTATGAATTTGTCATCACAATCATTCATGAAGCATTCATGAAGAGTCTACGAAAACAGTATTAGCACATACTAACAATGGAATGTTGATAGAAGGCTTAGATAGGTTTAGGGGGACAACAACGATCTCCTTCTAACAATGACACAGCTCCCATAGTGACTGCCCTACTTTAGTTCCTTTTCATGGACATACATACCTTGCAAGAAGAGCCTGTAGTTGCTTCTCCCACTTATTTATTTAGAATTCTTTTCTCAACCCACTGCAATCAGGTTTTCCTTTATACCCCTCAGCTGAGAGTGCTCCAGTCAAGGCCATTAATGTGTGTGCTAATGAAGGCTACTGATAGTCTAGTCCAGGGGTCCCCAAACTTTCTACACAGGGGGCCAGTTCACTGTCCCTCAGACCGTTGGAGGGCTGGACTATAAAAAAAACTATGAACAAATCCCTATGCACACTGCACATATCTTATTTTAAAGTAAAAAAACAAAACAGGAACAAATATAATATTTAAAATAAAGAACAAGTACATTTAAATCAACAAACTGACCAGTATTTCAATGGGAACTATGCTCCTCTCGCTGACCACCAATGAAAGAGGTGCCCCTTCCGGAAGTGAGGCAGGGCCGGATAAATGGCCTCAGGGGGCTGCATGCGGCCTGTGGGCCATAGTTTGGGGACCCCTGGTCTAGTCATTTGCCTACTCTTATTTTCTGCCTTATTTTATTTGAACTTTCACTGGCATTAAACAAACTGACTGCTTCTTGTCTTCTTTTGGCTCTGTGACCCCACATTCTTCTGTATATTCCTCCTACCTCTTGGCTTCTTTACAGTACCTGCCTCCTGGACTTGAAATACAGACATAGAAATGTTCCCAGGATTTGGTCTTGGCCACTTTCCATTTTTGTTTACAGGCAGAGTGCAGAGATAGTGCGGGTTCGGTTCCAGACCCTCACAATAAAGCAATATCTCAATAAAGCGAGTTGTAATCTTTTTGCTGGTGGAGGGTCTTGCCTTCAGTCGGTTAAAAGTGCAGCATCTGTGAAGTGCAATGAAGTGAAACAATAAAATTAAGTATACCTGTACCTGTATCCTTAAATAATATCGTGTAGTGTCTTGGGTCTAGGACAGTGGTCCCCAACCTTTTTTGGGCCACGGACTGGTTTAATGTCAGAAAATATTTTCACAGACCGGCCTTTAGGGTGGGACAGATAAATGTATCATGTGACCGAGACAAGCATCAAGAGTGAGTCTTAGACGGATGTAACAGAGGGAATCTGGTCATTTTTAAAAAATAAAACATCATTCAGACTTAAATAGAAATAAAATGGAAATAATGTAAGTTATTTATTTTATTTATTCTGTCCCTGCGGACCGGTATCAAATTGCCCATGAACTGGTACCGGTCCACGGCCCGGGGGTTGGGGACCACTGGTCTAGGACATCGATTATGTGCTAATGATGTACATATACTGTATCTCTGATATAAAGTTACCAATTTGCTAACTTGATGGAGCTAGTTGAGTGGGTAATAGGTATCTCCAATTTATTATTTCCAAATGGAATTTTGATTTACTTGTGTTCCACCTGCCACCACAATCTCTTCTTCACCGAGTCTCCTCTGTCTTAGTTAATTAAAACCAGACAATATCCACCCAGTTCCTCAAGCCAATCATTCAGGAGTAGTTTGGAATGCTCTTTTTCCTACTTTATATCATCTGATAGATCAAACGTTAAGTCCTGAGGCTTTTATATCTGAAATATATTCTAAATTCCCCAAGTACTATTCTCTTTGTCTAGAAAACCCACACTGCCTTGCATGGAAGACTTCCATAGCTTTATACACATTTTCATGGCTTCCAAAGGCACTTCCCTGTCACTCACAGACCAGCACACACAGCGAAGGAGTGATCACATCACATAGACCTTTTCTGACCACTCAGGCAGGAGTGGCCATCCAGTTTTATTTCTCTGCTGGCTGCTGTATTTTCTTTTTTATTATTAGCATTTTCCCTTTTGCTTATTTATTCTCTCCACCTCAGATAACCTATAAAAACACAGGGATATGTGTCCCCTGGGTCTAGAACAATGTCTGAAGCACAGTAAATACCATATATATATATATATATATATATATATAGAGAGAGAGAGAGAGAGAGAGAGAGAGAGAGAGAGAGAAAATGAAAAAATGGATGAATAACAGGGATAAAACACAGTTTGTAGAGAATTAATGGTTATGTCAAAAATATTGTTTAATATTTCAAGACTTTGCACTTGAAGAAAAAAATTTAAATATAAGTAGAAATTTACAGAGAAGACAAGCTAAGGACGACTGTTGATTTTTAAGACTGGGAAATAACTGAATGCATGGGAAGTTTATAAGGAAGAAACCAATGAAGCAAGAAATTAAAGATATTAAAAAGATAAAGTATGAGACATGGTCTTAAAATAATCGGAAACTATCGGAACAGAGCTGCTGATTCTTGTTGAAGGATTAGTCTCAGAATTAGGAGAGACTGTCTTCCTTCTTCTCTTCCTTCTTTATATATTTTCTCTCACCTTTTTTTTTTCCTTTCTCTCTTTTCACTATTTTCATTCCTCCTTATACAATATCTATTTTAGTCCTTCTATAGTACCAGGTGCTGTAAAATAGAAGGAGATTTAATTAGAATAAAAACAAAAAGCAAGACCTAACAATAGACAAGAAGGAAGGGAAACTGTCATTATCCCAAGGAAATTAGCAGCCTTATACCTAATGGGCTTATTCCAACTACACTTTTAGTCACAGATAGCAAAATAGACTCTAGTTGACTTCAATGGAACATGAGTGTACTATAATTATGGGGGATACTTCAGAACCTAGGGGAAGGTTACAGCAAGAGCCAAGCAAGGTAGAGCTAAGACAACGCATACATGACCAATGGTGGGTCGCCACATCTGCAGTTGGCATCACCTCTAGTATCCTTTTGTCATGGGACCCCAGTACTAGAATTCTCACTCCACTGCAGGAGCCATAATATAATGCTTCACTGACCCTTTCTTTTGCTTCATTCCCTCCAGAATCAGAGTCATGTGATTGGTCATGCTCAGATCACATAGGACCTGAGGGAACAGAAGTGTCTAACTTTTAGCAGGTCTGCCTCTTGTCTTTCTTTGGATTCCCACACACATGAGGATGAATCGTGGTCATCTTCAAAGTTCAATACACACTAGAGGCTATTCCGAAAAAGGGAAGCAGGATGTTATGGAGGAGCGAGTGACCCTGGCTCCCTGGCTCTATCGTTCACACCTCAACCTTGAAACACTAAATGACTTTGTATGAATCCTCTATACTCTCTGGGCCATTGTTCACTTCTCTATAAAATGGGCCTATTGCTTCCTCAGGTTTGCTAGCCCTCCTAGCACTAAGATTCTCTAGGTAGCATCTTATACATGAAGAAATATATCAGTAAACCAAGTCATACCCACGTTTGCAGCATTTATCACTTATGACCTTTCTTAGAAAGACCTTAGGGTATACCGTAGATCAGAATATCTTCACTATGTATTATAAACATAGGAGAATACAAATGAGGAATGGTAAAGGTCAGACGTACTCACTGGACAAATGAACTGAGACTTAGAGAGACGACATGTCAGCACTATGATTATGTTTATGCTCCTGGAAAAAAGGCCAAAAAGGCTAAGGGAACCAGAATTTTCCCTTAACAAACACTTCTACAGAAACAGGTAAAATACAATATAAAAGACAGGATATGTTAGGCCAACACAAACATCAGCTGGAGGTAACAAACTAAACACAATTCAGGCTTCTGTTCCACAGAGGTGTCTCCAAACGGAGATATTTAGTCAAGATTGTGGTCTGTGCCTCAGACGACAGATGATGCAAGACATTTTTGTGACATTATCAACCAGCGCCATAGAATAAAGCATCAGGAACAGACACTAAAAGGTCAGATGCCTGGAATGTTTTTAATAACTTTAAGAAAGTAGAAGAAAAAACGTGCTAGAATTATTGTGAGGTCTCTGATGGTTTAATAAACACACTGGAGAAGAAAAGTAAGTTAAACAAGGAAGGCAGAAGGATATTAAAATTGTTTTTGCTCATGGTACTTGAGAATGAAATTACTCATTCTGGCTGATACACAAGTTTAGTAAATTCAAATAGCAACCCTGACTGTATTTGGGATCTTATGGGTATTTCCCAACATAATAGACGATGATATCGAGGGGAGGAGTCTTCTTTTCCTTAGACCAATTATTTGGGGTAAGGTGTTCAGATTAGGAATCAATGAGTACTAAGAGAGAAAACTGGTTAATGATGTACCAGGAGATAATCTTTTTTGAGAAGTACCTACAACCTTGTTTTCTTACAAAATATTTATTTGATTTAAAACTTGACAAGCCTGCTTTCCTTTATATATAAAGAGTAAAATATCTTATTAAATTCAGAGGGATAAGAATTTTAAGCAGTGTGCATTTTCTTGGTCTTTACTGTTATTGTCTTTCTTTTTATGATTAAAAAATAGGTAATATATTGCCTATTTTTATTCATTAGTATTCTCTATGATACTAAATTGGAATAACAAGATATATATATTTAATAGTATCTTATGATTGGAGTAAAGCCACCAAGACTTGGAAATATCCTGGAACTCAAGAAAATAGAGGGTAAAAATAAAGAGATAAATGCTTTCATGGCACTTTGACCTTCCTGTTGGGGGTCCAAAGATAACCATGACCACATGTATCCTTTAATCATGACAGTCGAGTGGAAGAGAGCACTAAGTGTCTAAAAATCAAAAGACATATTCTGAAGCTATGTCCCTAAGGGAAGGTGCCTGGAGACTAACAGGGAGGGGACACACCATAGAACATGATTTTCCTAAAGGAGATTATTCCTTTAAGATAATTTGACTTTATCATAGGAATGCAATTATATGGCTAATTTTAGGCATCAACAGCTTTTATAGTTCTGGTTACTGCCTATCTTTCCAACCATATATTTTGTCACCCCTCCCCTCATACTGGGCACTCTAGTCTCTCCCAACCCACCACACACTTTCACATCTCTTTGCCTCAGGATATGCTAGTCTCTTAACCTTGAATGCCTTCCCACTGCCATTGACCTGTGCTCCTTATAAGGCTGTGAGCCAGTCAGAACCAGGACAATTAGCTCATGCTACAGCAGCATACACTCCACAGGTTATCAGTGATTGTGGATTACATGAGTAAATGAAAAAGGCAGTGAAGATTGTGGATAAGGTCAAGATCTTTGGAGGCACACTGCTGGGTTTTGACTCCCATATTTTCCTTTTACTCTCTGGATGGTATTAAGCAAGTATGTATATAACCTCTGAATTTTTACATGGATTAAATTAGTACCACACACAAGCTTCTTGAAATAGCATCTGACAGGTGCTATTCATCACTGTAAGGCTTTCATAAGTAAGAAATTCCTGGGTGGGTGGATGTCTGTGGCAGAGGCAATAATTATTTTCAAATATTGTTCAATGGAGAGGGATTATCTCTGTAGATACCGTTGCAAAATTATGTCATGATTTATGTTTAAGGATCTTCATTATAATAGCAAAAATACCTGGAAAGCATGACCAATGACCAGGAAGTGGTTAAATAAATTATAATACATTGACATAATTAAATAAAATAAGGTGAATATGTATGTACTGACATAAAAGAACAACCTGTTTATTTAAATCAAGAAACATTACTGTGTATAGCAAATAGAGTTGTTAGATCATTTTTTATGAGACTCGTGTGTGTGTGTGTGTGTGTGTGTGTGTGTGTGTGTGTGTTCTGAGAGAATATTAGGGCACTATTACAAGTAGTTATCTTTGGTGAAGCACATGACCATACAAGAAATATAAAAGCATTCAACATTTGCATTTATATATCATTTATTGAGCTTATAATTCCTCTGTACTCAGCACATTTTTCAAAGCTCTGGGAATACAAAAGAGTGTGGAAGACATTCATTACCATTGACGTTCAATCTTGTAGTCAACGAAAAAAACAGATATTTGAGATAATTAGAGAAAATGTAAAAGACAATATATGAGCCAGCACAAGTTGAAATGGTAAAAACTGCATAATAAGTGCTGATCAATGTGTTATCAGCTTCGAGAGAAACTGTGCTATCAATCAAAGTATTCTCATTTAAGGCAAAAATCTCCCCTTCCAGGAATATTACGAACTGCTTTCTTATAATTTTGCTTTATTGAGGATAGAACAAGCACTGAAATTACAACTTATTTATCATATGTCAAAGGAGAAAACAGCTAATTCAATTAATACACCAAGTGGTATTTCTCTAATTGCTTCTAGCATGTAACCTTGGTCCATATATGACATCAGTTTCTCAGACACCAAAGGGCTCTATTTAGTGATATTGGCAGCTTTGTTATGATGACTGTTAGCTTTCAACTGAGCCTGACAACATTTAATACATAGGCCATGTTGACAATTACACCAGCTGGATCATTTTGAATTCTTATAGTAGACAAATCCGTCAAAAAAGTCAACTAGTCTGTGTGTCCCTACACTGTCACAGGCGTGACTGACATTTTTGCAGTGATGCTAGATTATATTTCTCTGAGAGAGCATTCTGATATTCATAATTAACTTAAAAAGAAACAGTAAAAGTCCTATGGGGGTGGGGAATGCTGTCAGTTAAATTATTGGAAACTCAACAATGAATATCTCCGTTAAGCCAATTTTGTTTCAAAAAACACTCCCTTTTACATGTTGAGTGTCTAATTGTGATAAATGAGGTAGGGGCTTATTGTTGCATGTTTTTCTAAAATGATTCCAAAATATCCTTAGTAATTAAAATGTCCTAAGTAGCATTATAGGTACAGAACTGAGAAAATACAATGACAGTGGTTTGAACCAGCATTAACTTCCAGTCTTCCCAGCCATCGACATAGAAGGGGATACTAGATGGTAAGTTCCAAGCACAAGGTTCACATCTGCATATGGAAAGTAGGCAAGGCCTCCTCTCTTGGCTATTATATCCACCTCTGTGAAATTCCTCTCCGTGGGTTCATTTGCTGGACTGATTTGAGTATAAAATCTGGCTGGGAAGTGAGGACAGGACAAAAGGCACTTCGTCTTACATGTGAATGATTTGTTGAACTGCTAACCTATGAATAAGCTGGCAGCTTTTTCCATATTTCACCAGTTTCCCAGAAAGCCTGAGAGAGACCTTGTGACAAGTAAGCCACTTGCTTTAGAATTGCTTTAATCAAGACCATTTCACTTGTGCCAGCTTAAATTCTGAAGTGTCTTATTTAATTGTATTTATGTCTTTTATTTGTCTTAGGAGGTAAAGAACTATGATATGGGATGTCTCAGAGTTTCTGATTATTTATTGCTCATGACCACTGTGCTTACTAGGAACAATAGTGACCAAAAGTGATGAACTTTCTTTATTAATTAATTTTAGAGTGAGGAAGTGAGAGAGATAGAGAGAGGGAGAGAGAGAGAGAGAGAGAAGCATTCATTTTTTGTTCCACTTAGTGGTGCATTCATTGGTTGCTTCTCATATGTGCCCTGACCCAGAATCGAACCTGCAACCTTGGTGTTTTGGGATGACACTAACCAACTGAGCTAACCTAACAGGCCAGGGCAAACAGTGATGAAATTTTAAAAACAGAATATTATACTGTCTAAAATATTGTGGATCCCTTTCATATGACACTCCTAGGATGAAGGGGAGGCTCTTTGGGAAGCACCCAGATAAGTGAATCTGCAAACCTCTGCTTACCTGTGGCCAGAACAAAATGGAAAGAGAATTCTTGCTCCAGCACCTGGAGATGATGGTCAATAGAAGGCACCTGGAAGGAACTTGGTTACACATATTTAAAACAAGGATACAGATTACTGGGTTAGGTAGGTCTCCTGTAGAAATCAGCAGGTGATATAAAAAAAAAAAAGTTTTATTGAATGCAAATTCTTAGTGCTTATCCAGTGGAGGATAAAAGTGACATGATTTAAGGATTAATTAAGCTGTTCCTGGAGTTATTTTTCAGTTGCTAAATACAGAGGAGGAAATCAACCTAATCATAGGCAAACTCTTTTAAGAAATAGAATTATCTCATGCTAACTCACCTTTCTCACTTACCATCCAGCTGCTGCCTAGCACCTGCCAAACATATCCTTTGAATGGTGGGTTCTACTATAAACAAAGAGCTGTTTTTCCTATATAACTCAAAGTAGAGTGACCATACCTGGGAAAATTATGGAATTTCTCAAGTTCAATATGTATGGATAACCTAAGCTTTTAAGTGGGACAAGAAGGTCAAGGAGATTTTGAAGCTTGTTTCAACTTTTACTGAGGTCTCAATTCAGATATTGGAAAGAGGCACTGACAGATACCTACCTCAGTGTAAGACTGTTGGATAGCCGCATGGGAAAAGGAAACCTCACCTGAAGCTAACGGTAAGCTAGTCCAGATGCCTCAGAATTCAGAAAAGTATCAAGGAGCAGATATAATATTGAATCCATGAGCTAATGCAAAATCGGGTAATAATATAACTAACGATAAAATGTACATGTATCGAGTGCAGCATGTTTGACATTTCATATGCATTATTTTTACTAATCCTGATAAGACTCCCAGGAATTATATATTATAACAAACATTATCATCATTGCTATTTACCCACTTTATAATGGAAGAAACTAAGATTTTACACTAATTGAGACAATTGCCAAACTCACTTTGCATTTAAATGGCCGTGCCCAGGCTCTAAACAACTGTGGTGCCCTGAGCTATTCACCTGTTCAAAGGAACTTTTCAAAGAGACAGGAAGAAGCATCAAGAACAGGACTGAAAATCCCTAAATAGGTCTGCTGCAGGCAGGGAGACTAAGCTGCAGAGAACCATCCCTAGTTGAACTTCCCTGGTGGGAGCACTTGCTACAATGAAGCTTGTAAAAAGCATTACTGGCATATGGTGCTAGTTAAAATGCATTAGGAAACATTTGCCACTTCCAAGTGTGGTTTCCACACTAACATCACCAGTGTGGGTTATAAACATCCTTGAATTCCAAGTTCACCTCGATCCCACTGAGTCTGCATTATAACACATCTTAGAGATTCACAAAAGATACCTAGTTAAGTCACATACTAAAGTGTCAGAAGCACTACCAACATCAGTACTGTAGGGTCCCACCTGAGATCAAATGTTATAGCTTTCAACTTAAAAAAAGATGAGCTGGTGACAGGAATGGCATATGTGTGAATTTATTATTTACGGAAAGGTAATTACACTGGCATTAAGACAGGACATTCCATTTAGGGATGGACAAGACAGACAATGCTACTCTGTATGACAGGAATTTATGAGACTGCCTATGTACTGAATGTGTGTAATTTGCTGCCAATCCATAAAGTTCAAATCTGTCTATTGAAAAGCTTCTTAGAGGCAGCTGACATCATGGTGCTGTCTTAACACAACTTAGACTTAAAAAAAAAAAGAGTAAGATGCATCTCTATATTCCATTGTGGAGCGGCTATTCTAAAATGAATTTGTGGGGAAACAGCTGTGTTAGGCGTACTGGATGGTTGACCGGCTGCAAGCACTTTGTGCAATTAGTGTAGGAGCATGTGACAACGCTATTGTAAGGATACAAGTGCTTCTACTCAGGGTGATTAGGAGAGGTCATGTTTCTGCCACCGCCAAGGTGCAGTTTGTTTCCTGATCCCTCGCCCTCCATTGCTAAAAAGCAGGTATTCCTTTGTTTTTTTGGGTTTTTTTTTCTTTCTTCTTTTGGCTTGCCTGTCTTTGTGAGCCTCCAATAGATTGGTATGGCACACCATTCTCTGGTTCAACAGTTCCTTTACCATCTTCCCGAATTCAATGTTAATCTGCATGGCCCCTACACCCAGACTTATGGTATTCAATTAAAAAAATTATTCTACTAACTAGGAAACTATAGGTTGAAATGTGGAAAGGATAATTCTAGCATAACAAGTGCAAGCTAAAAGTTGATAGCCCCAATGGAGGCTGGAAAACAAGTTATAAAGTAAAAATCTGTCATTGTCTCATTGGAGCCATCCAGAGAACAAGATGCTGTCACCAATAACCAGACACACTCACTCCGTTGGACAGCTGTATCTATTAGAATACTGTCTTACCAAACTGCCAACGCTGGGTGAACAGCTGCTCAAGGCCACTCAGCTACCTACGTTCTGGTCTCAAATCCCTCAGCAAACTTTTCGTATTTTAATTCACCTTCTCAGGTCAGTTTCCTAACTGGTAAGAAGATGTATTTACCAGATGGAGCATAAATACAGTTCTTGTTATAAATTATTTAAATGGTTTTCTGTTACAAATCTCTTTGGGAAAATTTGAGTGGTGTTCATCTCTATCACGCTAACCCAATGATTTGGAAATTGTTAAAGACACTAGAGCTTGGATGAGAAGTGGTGGTGATCAAGTTCAATATTCTGGAAGGTGCTAGCCTAAAAGGGTCTATCAGCATAAATTGTTTAATTAATTCAGCTATTTTTTGGTCAGTAATAATGTAGGACTTTGAATTGCTAACTGCTGCACTTGACCTGTGCCATCTTTGGGAGAAGAAATATGTTGTGCATGAGCCAGGTAGAAGTTTGTGTCCTCAGTGTCCACCTTGCCATTGGCAATAGTGGGAATGGAACTGGGTGCTCCCAATGTTATGGGGGAAGCCATCCCCCCACTGTTTCTATGATACAGTGGGGAAGTCCTTGTGCACTGGGATAAAAAAGAAAGACAGTTGGTTCCCCAGATGAGACTATCCCCACCACTGGCTTCCCTACTGCCATTAGAAGTTTGAAAGGGGTTGGCTGTGCTTTCTCCCCCATAACCAGTATCATTGTGCAGGAAGGTGGAGAAAGATCCCCTTTACTCCTGTCCTATTTTGCCTGGGACCTAGGAGATTCCTGGGACCTGAGATTTTTAGTGCTAAAATGAGGAAAGTCTCAAGCAAATCAAAATAAGTTGACCACTTCACTGCCATGCTTGGACCATTCTCTCTTCTGCATATAGACCTTCAGTTTTCTGAAGTTACTTTAGAATTATACCCATAGAGCCTCCTTGTAGCAGTCAGCAATACCTGTGCTTATCACACTATCTCTGGGACCAGTGTTTTATTTTTTTCTCCCTGAAATATTTTAGATCAATAAATACAATAAAAATAAATTACAGGCAATAAAATAAAATGATTATAAGCCATTAGTTCAATCTTATATTATTATTAGATTTAATTCATATTAAATAATAAACTTGTCAAATGACTACAAAAGTGTGTAAAGTGCTACTCCCAATTTCTGCTTTTACTAAAACTTTCTAAAATTTATGTGCATAAGTAAATGTGTAAGAAAAAGATGAAAAGGTCAAAGAATATTTTTAATGATAGAAAATAACTCCTGTGTAGTTATATAGTGAGCTGTACTAATGAAAAGCACATAAAAATAGCTTAGAAGGTTGACAAATCAATAGAATAGAATAGAGGACAAAAATAGAACAATTTCTATCAGATATATAATACACAATAAATACAGGTTTTCAAAACCCAGATGAAAAAATAATTACTCAATAAATTGGATTAGTGTTACTGGTTATGTTTTGAAAAACAAGATTTGGATTTTTACTTTTTTTAACAAAATAAATTCTAAATGATTTCTGTTGTCAATAAAATTTAAAAAACAAACAATAAACCTTGAAAAATGTTTATTATATATGGCATAATTTTCTTTTTTTATTTTTTTTAATTTTATTTATTCATTTTTAGAGAGGAGAGAGAGACAGAGAGGGAGAAAGAGGAGAGAGAGACAGAGAAAGAGAAGGGGGGAGGAGCTGGAAGCATCAACTCCCATATGTGCCTTGACCAGGCAAGCCCAGGGTTTCGAACCGGAGACCTCAGCATTTCCAGGTCGACGTTTTATCCACTGCGCCACCACAGGTCAGGCCGCATAATTTTCTTAATCTATAAATAAGTATTAATAATTTATTTCAAAGCATTAACAACTGCATGATCATAAAACAACTACAGATGATCTAAAAAGACTCCCTCCCTCTCTCCCTCTCAGACACACAGATACCATGTAAACGACTAATAATGTACAATAAAACTGAGCTCACTTAATTAAAATATGACAAGTCAAACAAAATATAGCTGCTTTTCCACCGACTAACTCGGCAAATATTAACATTTATTAAGTTTCACGTTGTTTGAAAACTGAGGAAATCAGTTCCTATCCTCTCCATTTGCCAGAAGTATGCAGATGCTTCATAACAGTGTTTGTAAGGAAACTTCACAAGTATATAAAATATATATGTCACTCGGAAATTGTGATAAAATGTATTCAACGAATGCTCATTAAGTATACAAGGATTTTCATTTTGATAGGGAGTGACAAACACAAGTAGCCATTAAATGTATAATGGTTTTTATTGCAGTAGAAATGATACTGAGTTGGATGTGCAAATGAGGCTGCGTACTTACAATGCAGTTCTATGGAGCCATTAATGAAGAGTGAGCTATCGCTATGAGTTTTGCCATAAGAAGATTATGCATAATTACATTTTTAAGTGAAAGTTAAATTATATGCAGTTTGATTACATTAAAAATAGCATACGCACAGGCTTTTTTGCATATGCATGCAAAAAGTGCTGAAATAACTCCCCAAACTACTAACAATAACTACAGCTGTGTAGAAAAATTAAGGCAGCAGTAGGTAAAATAATTTTTTTTTAAATTTTGAACATTTAGGTATTTTCTGAACTTTTTGTAATGACCCTTTTTAATAAAGACTGCTTACTATTTAGTGGTGAATTAAATACTGTGATAGTCTATAGTTTTAACTAGGTTCCTAGCAATATCAAATTTGGAATAAAGCTAGACACATCTCTCTCCAACAAAGAATGTGTTGGGCAGTTGAGCACACCTGTTGCGGAGGCGTTGATAAATTGGACTGATTAAGAAAATCATTGACTGGCTCTGGTCGGCCAGTGTATGGATGTCCTGGTTCAATTCCCCATCGGGGCACACAGGAGAATTGACCATCTGCTTCTCCCCTCCTCCCTCTTCCTCTTTTTCTCTCTCTTCCCTTCCTGCAGCTACTGGCTCTATTGGTTCGAGCGTGGCCTCAGGCACTGAGGATAACGCCCTTAGAGCACATCAGTCCCAGGCACTAAAAATAACTCAGCAATTGAGCATCAGCCCTTGATGGGGTTGTCAGGTGGATTCAGGTAAGCAGTGCATGTAGGCAGGAGTCTACCTCACTCTCTCTCCTTCCTCTCACTTAAAAATAAATAAATAAATAAATAACATGAACATAACCCATCCATATACATGCAGCTCTTCATTGGACTGACCTGCAGACTTCAAGACTCAGGTAATTTTTCCCAAAATTTATTTATTTTGGAGATGGTGGTAAATAATTAACATATTATTTATAACATCATCATACATTCTTGTTCTAATTTTTGTTCACCAGGCAAACTTTTTATAAATGGGTTTCCCAAGTACTTCTGCTTGTGTTGTAAATTAATAAATTGATATCCTCATTTATATCTCAGGCTTTGCAAACTTGATTAATGTGAGTCTCATCCCTGGCAACAGACCCAGTCTTAGAATTCTGACAAAATCAAATTTCTGAGCACGTAGAACCAGGCATAAGCCCTAGTCTCTGGTGTCATCTCCGTGGCAAATGGTAACTGTAGAAACCTTTTATTTAAATGAAACAGACTTTCACTGGAAATGGTTTTAACTAAAATGTCTTATTTTTATCAAATTCCAACCATTATTCAAAGCTTGATCCAAACCGTACCTCCTACATAGAAACTTCCATCATCATAACAGGTGACCTGCCTCTTCTAAACTTTTGTAAAAATTATTTCCCTTGTACTCATTTGGCATTTATCACACATGGAATTGTATATTTGTTCATTGACATTAATTATGTCTCGTACAAAATTAAGCTACTGGTATATCTTTTTACAGTCTATGTTATCTGGCATAATCCTTTGTATTCACTGTGATTATAGTATATTATATACAGGGTGGGGCAAAAGTTGGTTTACAGTTGTGTGTGTGTGAAACACAAAGTTTATTCTTGTATTATTATTTATTAATTATTTTATTATTTTTCATACAAACAACTGTAAACCGACTACTTTTGTTTATTTAAGTTTTTTTAATTGCCTTCTTCTGCTGTTTTTTCTCCTTCTCTGAACCTATTTTATATCCTATTATTTAAACATGTACATTATTACATCAATTTTATATATTTTTATCTTTTGTAAGTGACTATCTTTTAGTTTATATAATATTTGGTGGTAGAAAACTTTTGGCTCTGGGTGGTTTGCTCAGTGGATAGAGCATTGACCCGGCATGTGGATGTCCTAGGTTTGATCTCTGGTTAAGGCACACACAAGAAGCGACCATCTGCTTTTCTTCCCTTCTCTTTCGACCCTTCCTTTTCTCTTTCCGTCCCACAACCAATGGCTAGATTGGTTCCAGCATCAGTTGCAGGCTCTGAGGATAGTTCTGTTGATTCAAGCATCGGGCCCAGATGGGGGTTTCTGAGTGAATCCAGATGGAGGCGCATGCGAGAATAAGGAATCTGTCTTTCTATTTCCTTTCCTTCCTTTCACTTAACACACACACACACACACACATGTACACACAAACATTTATTAATAGATGTGAAGGAAATACTTACTGAATGAATTTAAATGCATTATACTCCTTCATATTACCATGACATATATTGTTTTTAATAAAATAGACCCCCCTATTGAATATTAAGTAAATATATACCCACAAGGAATACCAGTAACTTATAATACAAGATCTATGAATTAATTTGACTCAGGAATATTTTTAGACAATTATTCTTAGATTTGAAGAAAAACATAAAAATCCAAACTTTATTTGGGGTCAGGTTCACTTTAAAGAATGTTAGTAAGTAGATGATAAGAGAACAAGCATTCACTCACCAGCTACACAATATATGTTTTACCTGCTTCTTGTGTGCTTCCAGATTGAAGAAAAAATGAACTGAGTTGATACATTCTTCTATGTATTTAAAAGGCTTCATTAGTTTTTGTTAATTAACTTAATTACTATGACCCAAAGCAACTCAGGCTTGCCTGAAATGTTAGATGGTCTGGAACAAAGTGGGGAATACCTAATAGAAATCATACCTCCTGTGGATTCTGCTCTTCTCACTTTACTAGCTTTTGGACGTCTGGCTTTAACTGGATATTTAATAGGTTATAAAATTATAACAGTGATGCATTGAACCTGAATAAAGAAAGCATTTTTGTGGTAGGCCAGTTACTTCTAGAATTTTATTTAGAAAATTAGCTCTCATATTTATTGCCATTTATTTTGAGGGTCTTAATTATCAAAGCTAGAATGCATCTGTAAAAGGTACATTTCCTGTTTACATTTGCATATATGATTTCTGTGTGTTTCGACCCCTCATTTAGGCTGTAACATCAATTTAGTTCTCCAGAAAGATTCCTCTATTTCTCAAGTTCAAAAATTGAATACTAGCCTATCTTATTCTTAGACATTTCTGTCACTATTTGTTTTTTCTTTTTAAGGACCTTTCCTGACCACTCAGAAATGGTCGTCAAATTCTGAAGATGTTATCCTGCTACTGCTATAGCCACTTGTCTGCTTGAACCTCAACATGCCAAACAATTAAGAGGCAGGTGGCTAGTTGATCTTCCTCAGAGAAGAATGTTGAATGAAAGACTTCCACAGTATGTGACATTGACCAATATAATGGGCCCCCTTGGCTTTCCATTGGCAGTCTGCTACATAAGGCTTTGTAGAAGACAGGAGTCATTGAAGAAGAAGCGTACAGAAGACCATGATACATGGACAGTAGGTTCTAGGATAGTGTGTCATTCAAAGAGGAATTAATGACCCCACACAGGACACAAGAACTCAAACTCTTTTTCACTCCACACTTCTGTCCATACACAGATATCAGAATGGTGAACTGGGTACACTTCACTCAAGGCAGTGCAGGGGAGAAAGCAGACATGAACAGGAAGTGAGAGGAAAGTTGCATATTTCAATAATCTGTCTGATGCTTCAGCTTTGAAGTAAGTGGCTAATGAGAAAGTCACACGTAATAAAAGGAATGAAGGATTTGTGCAAAGTTTGAGGTTGTTAAAATTGTTTTTCTTAGCTAAATGAGAAGAATTCTTCTTAAGAAAAAATAATTTGTAGTTTAAAGTATAAGGAAAATTTAAAGTCAGAGGTTGTGTCTGGTTCTACCACCTAAGCAGAGGTGTGTACATTGCACAAAGACACCACATTTAATGTTCTGCTGTTTGTATCTTAAATATTTATTAACATAACAAACCTGTGGGCTGATTGGAAGATTCCTGGTTTTCAGGCTGTGTCCACTTAAGAAATCTCTTCCATATAAACCTACACCTGTATGCATGGCTGTGTGCAGAAACCCTGCTCTGGGCTTATACTTATGTTGCTTCCTTGACCCACTCACCCTACTCATTGCCCTGCAACAGACTTGATCATGACAGAATAGTCTGATTATCTTATCTCAGGCCAGTGGTGGTGATGGTCTCAGACTTGCATGCTATGAGTTGAGTACATTGTATCTTAAGTAAGTGTGAGCCAGTAAGAGTTGGTACAAGAAACTCCAATGCATCCATTTCCTTTCCAGATATACCTGGGTAGACATCGATAGATACCATGAGTTAATGAGTAATCCTGCCAAACAAGTGCACCGGTAAACAAGTACTGTACCTGAAAGAAAATGGATGTACCAATGTTGTACCAATTAGGTACAATGGATGTACCTAAGTTGTACCAATTTGATGTATCCCATTCAGTAAAGAAATTAAATAGTCCAGTGGCTTGGCTTCATCAAAGTGTCAGAATTGAGGCTCTAGAGTCCTTTAAAACTTTTCTCTCTTCTGCCTCTTACTTTTAATCTGTCTCCAGGTCCCATAAATTCTACCTCTGACATACTTCTCCTGTCTATTTATGCCTCTCCAATCCTATGGCTAGAGATGTATTTCACACTCTCTTAATTTCTTAAGCAATTCACTATAGTCATTTACGAGATTATTTTGTTTATCTATCTTTGTTTATGATCAGCCTCAGACACTCTTCAATAAGCTTGTGAGAGAGAGAGAATGAGATTGACAAGAAGGAGGAGAAAAAGAATGAATGCTTGTGTTGTTTTTCACTGTCCATCCATCATGTATCACATCGCTTGACATGTAGTAGGAGAGCATAATATATGCAATGAATGAATGAAGGGTTTCATGCACGACTAGAAAGATGTATTTAACTTACCATCCTGTAAACTGAAGCCCAGTGATTCATGATGATTTTTTCCTGCTCCATGGTTTTAAATATGAATCCCACCTGATATGGGACTTAAAGCCTTTATGTCAGTTTCCAGCATTGTTACACATACATAGTGTCTAGTTCACTCTCAACCATTTGATTTTTGCCCTTCTCTGAAACACTATTTTGTTTCTTAACTCCATGTGTTTGTGCATAATACTCTTTTTGTTCACAGCAGTTTTTTAGACCGTTACTTCGTGAAAGAAGTTGAGCACACTGCTTACCTTTATCACAGAGCTATTGAATTTATTGTGATTTCTTGTTCATTATTGCTCTCCTGCTTTTGAAAGAGAGCCCATCCTGGTAATAATAGAGTCTTTGTCTGCCCAGGGCCTTGTAGACTCCCCTGCACTTGGTAGACATCTAATATATATTTTGTGAATGGAAAAAGAATGTATCATGGTACACATACAAAAGGTGCATTCGTGTGTTCAGGCTCTTCTACAAGACTTAATTTGGGGGAGACATCTATCATTGCTTAAAGATACTTTCTCTTTTTCTTTTTATATTGTATCCAGTTACTTAAATGATAGTTTTAAAGTGAGAAATCTAAGAGCTGAGACGTGAGAAAGTTGATATTTATTATTTCAACCTTGATTTAGATTGGTTTATAAAAACTACAGGTATTTTCAGCTAAGGATTGAAATAACATGAACACTTAAAAAAAAACACAAAAAAAACGGCACTTACTGCACTCACTTGCATATAAGTATTAGATTTGTATATTTTACTCAAAAAGCACTGCTGATAGCTTTAGATGGATATTCAAAGTACAACCTAGTAATCTGACCCTAGGCGTAGAAGAATTTGGCAACTGCAGTGTTTTCTCTGTACGTCTGTATGGAATTGGACCAGTTAATTTAGTTCTCAGAGCCTTAGTTTCTTTGTGTGTAAACTAGTGATCACAGTATCTCATTCTCAACATCAGTATTGATGATGATGGTGATAGTAGTGATGGCATTTATTTAGCTCTTATGTTTCAGCATCTGTGATAATCACTTGGTATAACCCATTTAACCTCCCAAAACACCTGAATGAGTTCTTGTCTTCTTATATGGGTGTAAAATGACAGTTGTCTTAAGATTTCATAGCAAGTAAGTAATCAGAGTAGAGTATAGTTTAGTCAGATCCCAAAGTTATGCATTTAACAGCTATGTTACGGCAAAACTTTCTATGACAAAACCTTTCATACACAACTCACCTAATTTCCAGGTAATTGTGCAAATTAGAAAGAAAAGATTGATTTTTAAATACAACTTCCTCTGAGAAGCTACTAAATATGATTCCTTAATGGATTGTATAACTGCTCTTATCTTTTCTCCTTAAAGAGGGATATTACACTGATTTCTTTCCTAATTTACCATGGGGAATTAACATTCTATTATTTATTCAGTTCAATAAGCAATACTATAAAAATAAATTGAAGCATTTTGTGTAGAAAGCAAGTAATTAACATTGTTTTGGCTGTGTTCTGCAGTGTGAAGGAATGTGTTTCATAACTTAAAAACTATTTTTCAGCTTTTAAAACCTATTCATCTTCTAAAATGCAGTTATATTATTAACAAATTTTCTCTTGTTATTTCTGGATGCACTTATAAGCTGGTTAGTTTTCTACCCACGATAAAGAAAATAGTTATAGAATATTCAAGAAGGGGTTGAATACTTCCTTCGGGTGTCTCTGAGGTACACTAACATTTTATCACTTGCAATTTCTTTTAGTTAGGTAGTGTTTCTGAATCATGGTAATCATCTAACTTGTAATGGGTTTATATTATTTTTTGAAACTGTGTGAATTCCAATTCAGTAATTTACCCACAGATATTCCCGTACATGGAGTATGGACAGAAGGTGTAACCTCAACCTGACCAGGCAGTGGTGCAGTGGATTGAGCGTCATCCTGGGACACTGAGAACCCAGGTTCAAAGCCCTGAGATTGCCGGCTTGAACACGGGCTCATCTGGCTAGAGTGTAGGGTTGCCTGCCCTAGTGTTGGATCATAGACATGACCTCATGGTTGCTGGCTTGAACTCAAGGTCGCTGGCTTGAACAGGATGTCACTGGCTTGGCTGGAGCCCCGCACCCCAATTGAGGAACATATGAGAAAGCAATCAATGAACAACTAAGGTGCTACAATGGAGAATTGATGCTTCTCATCTCTCTCCCTTCTTATAATCACTTCATTTGCCTTACAGAGAGTATCTTTACTATTTTTAATTGGTCTTACTTTCTTTCAAGAAACTCAGTAATCACTTATTTTGCTTATCTTATAAGGCCAAACACTTTATAGGATGCTGAAATCTGCAACCCTCTCATTTGAAATTTACTGCCTTACAAATTCAGTTAGCATTGATTTTTATAAAATATCTTTATTTTTTGCTCCCAAGTGTAATTGGCAGGCATTTTTTAAAAATACCAGTTTGCTTTTAGAAGTATTAAAGTATAAAATATAGGTCTTATAGCAAACACCTGTCTTTCAATTCTCTAACTCTATTTATACTTTAGTTATTATTATTTGTATATTTTCTAGGACATTTAGATGCATATGTTTTCCATTGTCTATCATTAGCCATCTTTATATCAGGGTTCTTTTGTGCTAATTTTATCAGGGACTATATTTACTCTTCACTTGGGAATAAAGTATTCTATTCAATCCGGGATTTGTTACAACTTTCAAATGCAAAGCAAACTGGCAGGCTCAGTGAAAGTTTCAAAATTTCATATTAGTTTTATGTCTGAGGAGTTGTACTTAAGTAGAGTGAAAAATACATTTGGGCTCCAGCTATATAGTAAGACCTTCAAATAATTATTCAAAGAATGTTCCAAGTTTGTTTAGCTTAATTATACTAATAGTGGGCAGGTACTTGGAAAGCAATTAGGGTGACAGAAATCTTTTTTCATATTCAAATATTAAATCCTACATATTTGTATAAAGCAAACCATGAGAATTATCATATTAGAGATGAGGAAATGTTCAGAATTATAGTAAAGGACATGGGAGATCATGAATCCATGCAAAGACATGCTCCTGGATGGTATAATTTCATTTTATAAAGACGTCTATTTTCATGAAATTAATTTGTACAATTTTCAGTGAGATTTCTTTGTGAAATTTGATAAACTTCTAACATATCCATGTAAGATTAAAGGTACGTGAACAGCTAAGTAAAAATTGAGCTGGTGCATTTACTAGATGTTGATGGTGAACTGGATCATTAAATATCTCTGGTTTTTTGTCTAACACTACAACATAATTAAATACTATATAAAATATACTTTAAGGTAAACTATAGGTAAACTTAAGGTGAAGCTACTAAGGTAATAGAAAGAAAGTAAAGGGGTGTATGTTTGGGACTCTTTTTCTTCCTTCTTCTCTGTCCTCTTGATTTGATTCTGAGTCTCTTCCCCTCCTCTGCCTTCAGCAATTGATTTAGACCATTTATTTATTTAATTTTAAAAAAGATTTTATTTATTGCTTGACCAGGTGGTAGTGCAGTGAACAGACCATCAGCATGGGATGCTGAGGACTTAGGTTCAAAACCCTGGGGACGCAGGCTTGAGTGTGGGATCATAGACATGACCTGATGGTCACTGGCTTGAAGCCCAAGGCCGTTGGTTTAAGTAAGGATCATTGGCTTGGCTGGAGCCCCCAGTTAAGGCATGTATAAGAAAGCAATCAATGAACAATTAAGGTGCCGCAACCTTAATTGATGCTTTTCATGTCTCTCCCTTGCTGTCTGTATGTCCTTGTCTGTCCTTCTCTTACTCTCATTAAAAAAAAAAAAGATTTTATGTATTGATTGTAGAGAGAAGAAAGAGAGAGGAAGAGAGAAGGAGGGGAAGTAGTTGCTTCTTATATGTACCTTTCCCGGGCAAGCCTGGGATTTTGAACTGGTGACCGCACCATTCCACGTGATGCTGTATCCACTAAACCACCACCAGTTAGGCCATTTAAACAGGACTGAAACACTAAATCCAGTTGCCATGTTGATCTGGACTGCATTTTTGATGAGTCAAATAAATGTGTTAAAGTGATCCTGGAGTTAGGAGTAATATATTTATAAATGTCTATATATTTGTTTAGTTTTAAAAACTAGAATTAGACCTTCCTTCTTTCCTTCCTTCCTTCCTTCCTTCCTTCCTTCCTTCCTTCCTTCCTTCCTTCCTTCCTTCCTTCCTTCCTTCCTTCCTTCCTTTCTTTCTTTTGTGACATAGACAATGAGAGTCAGAGAGAGGGACAGATAGGGACAGACAGACAGGAAGGAGAGAGATGAGAAACATTAATTCTTCGTTGTGGCATCTTAGTTGTTTGTTGATTGCTTGTTCATTGATTGTGTTCTCATATGTGCCTTGACCAGGGAGCTACAGCAGAGCAAGTGACCCCTTTCTCAAGCCAGTGACCTTGGGCTCAAGCCAGCAACCTTGGGCTTCAAGCCAGCAACCTTTGGGTTGAAGCCAGCGACCATGGGGTCATGTCTATGATCCCACACTCCAGCCAGTGACCCCGTACTCAAGCTGGCAACCTTGGGGTTTCAAACCTGGGTCCTCTGTGTTCCAGTTCAACGCTCTATCAGCTGTGTTACTGCCTGGTCAGGCTAGATGTTTCTTTCCAATTATTGCATATAATTTACATTGTACAGGTAGGTCAGCTGTCTGAAACAAAGTAAAACTAAATCACCTTATTCACGTGAGTCTAGGTATAAGTTAAATGATTTAGTAATGGTAAAAAATGAACCAAGTCTAAATATGTAAATGATCTTGTGTTTTCTGACAAGAGAACACATCCTCAAGTTATCTTTCCAGTGGTAGAAAACTATTCTAGCTCCCTAAGAGCCCCTGTTGTTTATAGTCAGAGGGTACAAACAAAGTCAAATTAAACTTGTCCTCAAAGGAATAAACTTGTGACTTTGAAGTCTTTAGTTGTGTGGTATATTCTTAGTTAACAAGTTGTAGCCTAAACAATTCAGAATTGTAGTCACATAATACAAATACTTTGAGTATTTTTTGCACATCAGGTAATAAATAGTTATTGCTCACTGTTAATCCCAGGTAAGGTTTCACTGACATTGTTTTTATGTAGAAATGTCATAGGTCCTTGGTTCCACTCCCAACCTACCTTCAGTGTCTTCCTCATTTCTCAGAAACTTAATTTTGGTCTACACATCTTGTATTCTTCTTGGACACCAAGAAAGCTTAAGTTATTAACTGTTAAAAATTCACACTCTGGTTGAAACATCTTTGTTATTGTGTAGCTTAAGGCAATACTGAGTGATGGCAGCTCTCCATTGGGTTGACAACCCAACTCAAGCCACTACTGAAGCTGTAATCCACAGATAACTGTCCAGCAGCTAGTTGTCGAAGGCTTACAGTATTCAGTAATCCATTGGCAGCTATGGAGGATTTGCTTAAAAATCTGTATTTAAAGCACATATTTTGCATGATTTTTTGCATTAGAAAAAGGCATTGAAGAGGATCTCAGAATTAAATAAGCAATTCTATTGGGAAATTTTGGGGCCCAATGTAAGTCAACTAACTGATTGAGGTCCCAAGTTCTACCACTGTAAAATTAAAGGGTTAGACTAGGTTGCCTTTACACTCTGAAATTTATAATTTCAAATTCAGGGAAAACCTCACCAATGCCTTTTTAAAAGCAAATTTTGTTCAAGAATGTCAAAATTTTGACTGGGGGGAAAACTTCAAAGAAGAACTGACTGCAGTAATTGCTAAGGAAACCAGTTGCACAATGATTTAGGTTATTAATCGGTAATAGCTTTCCAAGTACTCAGCCATGGTGGCAGAAATGTTACCATTAGAGCAAAATACCTTTTAACTAAATTGTATATATAGTGGTTTCTGATGATAATGCAAATCTCCAGAAAGGTGTCAATCTATTGTTAGCTATTAATAATTTTTTTAAGTTTATTTATTTATTTATTTTTTAGAGAGGAGAGGGAGAGAGAGAGAGAGAGAGAGAGAGAGAGAGAGAGAGAAAGAGAGGAGAGACGGGGGGCAGGAGGATCTGGAAGCATCAACTCCCATATGTGCCTTGACCAGGCAAGCCCAGGGTTTTGAACCGGTGACCTCAGCATTTCCAGGTCGATGCTTTATCCACTACGCCACCACAGGTCAGGCTGCTATTAATAATTTAATACAAGTATTAGGACAAACCAGGTGTTAATCTATTGTTAGCTATTAATAATTTAATACAAGTATTAGGACAAACCAGGTATATTTTGAAAAGAGGAGATAAAGGAGGAAAGATCTAGAATATGGCAGGTTTTTGTGGGGAAAGAAAGAGCAGGTGTAACTTCACAGGAAGGACTCTCAGATAGTTGAAGGCAGCTTATAAAGCTCTCAGGAAATCCAAGGGAATGAGGCACCATGAGTGATAAAAGACGTGGTCAAAGTGCAAGGAGGAAGATACTGAGGATAGTGTTCTTGATACTGGTGCCCAGAGTCAGTACACCACAAGTGAGGTGGGCAGGTAGGGAGAATAATAAAGTTCATTGTCTAAGAGTGCAGAATATTTTTTCTTTAATTCAAGGTCTTACAGAACATGCTCTAGATATTAAAATACTCTGATCTTAATTTTGCTATTAAGATAAAAACAAAGCAAATATCTTCATGTAAGAATAAAGTTTTATTTCAGTGTTGTTTTTCATGATGAGACCATCAGAGCTTACTATCAGTATGCCTAAAGGAGTTTTACTTCTAATTTTTGAATCGAAGAATGCAAATGGGGAGTTTTATGTAGCTGGACTCATCAGACATTAAGGCAAAGTAATTTGTTTTATCTGGTTTTAGTTTTTCTCAAAAGGATATATCAACACAACCATACCACAAATTTCCCTTTACATTTTATAACCAACCCCCCCACCAAAAGAACCCAAATAGAATAGATGTTCCATAAGGACAGGGATTTTTGTTGTCATTTTTGTTCATGTATTTCAAGAGCCTTACACAGTGCCAGGCACATATTTGGTAGTCAAATATATGTTGAATAAATGAATGTAATGAATGATGTTCAGAAATATACGGTGTCACTATATTCTTATAATGTGTATTCACTTATTTTCACTTTGTTTTTTAGTAGTTTATTGATAAATTTGTCATACCTTTTTTTTAAGTGAAGATAGGTAGAAAAGATGCTATATAAGCTGCTATGGAAAACAGTATGGAGTTTCCTCAAAAATTAAAAGTAGACCATCTGTATGATCCAGCAATCCCATTACTGTGTATTTATCCAACAGAAATAAAATCAGGATCTCCAGGAGATCTTAGCATTCCCATGTTCAGTGAACCATTCATAGCAGCCAAGATGTGGAAACATCTACAATACATGCTGTATTGTGGAATATACATTTAATGAGATGCTATTTGGCCTTAAAAAAGAAAAGAATCTTGCAATAAAATGGAAGAACTTTGAGAACACTGTGAAGTTACAGGAGCCAGTCACAGAAGGACAAATACTGCATGATTCCATTTATGCGAAGTACCTAAAACAGTCAAACTAATAAAAGCAGAAAACAAAGTGGTGCTTGACAAGAGTTGGGGGTAGGGGAAAACAAGAAGTTTATAATGAATGGATATAATGTTTCCATTATGCAAGATGAAGTTCTAGAGTGGTGTTTCCCAACGTGGGGCCCATGCCCCACAGGGGGGCAATTTGATAGTTAAGGGGGGCAATTTGAAAATGGACTCGACATGACTTTAACTCTTTCGCCCTGGGCGTTTAAATGCAATGCTAGATATCAGTGCCAAATTTAACAAAAAATGCAATTCTTAAATAATTGCAGTAAATAATTATTAAGTATAATTTCATTTGATGAGACAAAAATATCAACTAGGTGATTGGCGTCGTCAAGTAAACTTCGTCCTGGGTTCACCGCGGAGCATGCCGCCTGCCACGGGGAACCCCGGACGTTTTAAAAACTCGCTAAACAATGCAGTTATTCTCACCTAATTGGCCCATCGCAACTTCTGTAGTGTTTCACATCATTCAGTTGGTGTTAATTTGAAATAAGTGTCAGTCAAAACTGTTGTAAAAGCTCGTTGATTTAATAAATATACATATATATATTGTATAGATATAATTGGTAAGTATTTGATTTTATTTTTATCAATATTAAACTCTTTATTAAGTACTTTTTGCATTGGGGCTAGAAAGCACTAATATTTTATAAATATTATTGGGGCTATAATAGTGCATGCACGACAATTTTAATTTTAGAAGCATAACTTTCCAGAAAATTTTGTCAAGTGGAAAAAATATAGATACCTTTTGATTTGCGGTGGTAGTGTAGTAAATGTGTTATATACATTTAAATAAATATGAATTTTTAGTATACGTTTACTCTATGTCACATTGAATATATTTTAACACATATTTTAATATTAGTTTTTAATTGATCTTATTTTTATTTCTTATAGCCCATAGTAAAATGAGTGGTGCAAGCAAGAAAAAAACTTGTCAATATTTGGAGGAATATTTAAAATTTGGGTTCATACCCGCTGTTCACGATGAGCAGATTCCTTTTTGTCTTTTATGCCAGCAATGCTTGACCAATGAATCAATGAAACAAGGTCGTTTTGAGGCGCATTTGAAGGCGAAACATAGTGCTCATATTAATTCAGATTTGAGTTACTTTAAAACTTTAAAGAAAAATTTTGAAAAAAGAACAACATTAAAGTCTCTATTTACTGCTCATACTTCAACTAATAATCGTGTTCTTGAGGCTAGTTATCAAATTTCTTTATTCATCGCTAAAACTGGAGAAAACCACACTATAGGAGAGAATTTAATAAAACCGTCAATATCAGCATTTCTTTTTTTTTTTTTTTGTACTTTTTCTGAAGCTGGAAACAGGAGAGACAGACAGACTCCCGCATGCGCCTGACCGGGATCCACCCGGCACGCCCACCAGGGGCAACACTCTGCCCACCAGGGGGCGATGCTCTGCCCCTCCGGGGCGTCGCTCTGCCGTGACCAGAGCCACTCTAGCGCCTGGGGCAGAGGCCAAGGAGCCATCCCCAGCACCCGGGCCATCTTTGCTCCAATGGAGCCTTGGCTGTGGGAGGGGAAGAAAGAGACAGAGAGGAAGGAGGGGGTGGGGGTGGAGAAGCAAATGAGCGCTTCTCCTATGTGCCCTGGTCGGGAATCAAACCTGGGTCCCCCACACGCCAGGCCGACGCTCTACTGCTGAGCCAACCGGCCAGGGCCTATCAGCATTTCTTAAAACGGTTCTTGAAAAAGATGACAAAGATGTAAAAGCTATGCCACTCAGTGACAATACTGTTAGCAGAAGAATAGATGAAATGAGTGAGGATATTGAAAAACAACTTATTGAAAAGCTGAAAACAAGAAAATTCTCCTTGCAAATGGATGAATCAACTTTGAGAGACAGTGAGGCAGTATTGATAACTTACGTAAGATATATTGATAAAGGACATTTTGCTGAAGAAATGTTGTTCTGTAAAAGATTAGAAAGCACCAATACCTCCAAAGATATATATAATAAGCTAAAAAACTACTTAGATGTCAATGATATACCAATGAAAAATATAACATCTTGTGCTGCAGATGGTGCTCCCAATATGATGGGCAAGGAAAATGGCTGCTTAAAACTGATGAAAGATGCGAATCCAGAAATGATTCTTGTGAATTGTGTTATTCATAGGGAAAACTTGGTAGCTAAAAACATCTCACCTGTTCTGAATGAAGTATTACATACAGTAATAAAATGTGTTAATGCTATTAAAGCTAGTGCCAAATGTGAGCATCTTTTCAAGCTATTTTGTGAAGAACAAAATGAAGACCATGTGAGACTTTTACTTCATACTGAAATAAGATGGCTATCTAAAGGAAACTGTTTGAACAGATTTATGGAACTGTTTGATACTCTTAATGATTTTTTAAGCGACAAACCTGAAATGAAGTATCTGTTAACAATAGATGGTAAAGCATTTGTGAGTTATTTAGCCGATATCTTTGAAAAACTAAATATATTAAATAAGCAACTTCAAGGAACAAATAAAACTCTTGTCGATGCAAAAGCAAAGATATCTGGTTTCATTACCAATATTGAGTTATGTCAGAAACATATTAACAACAAAAACTTTAAACAGCTTCATTGGCTCCAAAAATGTGAAGTAACTGATACCGCTTTACTTGTTATTGTCAATCATTTGAATATTCTATCGGCTGATTTGAAAAAAAGATTTTCTGATTTAAAACAAATTGATTTCCCAACATGGATGATGCAGCCAATGTTAGTGGATTTGTCTGATATATCAAATACGCAGTATCAAGAAGAATTTGCAGAATTGCAAAATGATGAGTTAGTTAAAGCTTTATTTAATATCAAAGGAGCAATGGCATGGCTTTGTGAGGAAACAGAAATCAAATACCCAAATTCAACCAAATGTGCAAGAAAACTATTGCTACCGTTTCCATCTTCATTTTTAGCTGAATGTGGATTTAGTGCTGTAAATGATTTACTGGTAAAAAAAAGAAATCGGCTGGATATAACACAATGTGGAGACTTGAGACTAAAGCTAACCAAATTGGAACCTAATATAAAATCTCTGTGCAGCAAGCATCAAGCGCAAGGATCACACTAAATTAAAATAATAAATTAATATAGAAAAATCTGTATTAAAATTATTTGGAATTTAAATTTCTGTTTTTCATTATATGTTTTGAAATTTTACTTACTGTGTTTTGTTAACAATTTCATAGTGATTTCTTCCTAGAACCTATCATTTATGTTTATTAAATGAACAAATCAATTTTTTAATGTTAAAAATTATGTATGTTACATAGGGGGGGACATAAAAATTTTAGAAAAGTTAAGGTGGGGCATGGCACAAATAAGGTTGGGAAACACTGTTCTAGAGATTTGCTGTGTAACATTGTTTCCCCTTCTAACTCAAGGTCTAGTTACCAACATTGTATTGTGCACTTAAAAATCTGTTAAGAGGGTAAGCCTCATGGTAAGTATTCTTGCCACAGTTAAATAAAAATTTAAAAAGGAAAGAATGCTGTGTGCTCCTAGAGCATTCTTTTATAAACTAGCTCAAGAGATGCCAAGGGAAATGTTGCTTGGGACTCTGCATGGAGGTAGAGACTGTAAAGAATGTGGGTGGAGACAAGTGATTTGACACCAGAAGACTGACTTTTCAGGAGATAAACAGTTCTCTTAGATTGTCATGAGAGAAGTGTGTTTCCCAAGGAGCTGAGCACAAGAACTGTGTGCTTACCAAGGTGCCGGTAAGGAGGGGGAGAGTACTTCAGGACTGTGTTCAAGATGGTGGCACTGAAAGATGAGAGGTAATATGAGTAACTTTAAGTAGCTAAAATTAGTGGGAAACTTTTTGGAGGAGAGATGCTTAAAGAGTAATTTTTATAACTTTTCATGTCAAGTATATGCTACCACTTTGAGACATCTACAGTGAAAATTTACATTATTCTTCAGAAATTCTCTAAGATTCTGAAGAAGTAAATTACTTACTTTTTAAAGAAAAACTGTCAAGTCCTAGGCCAGGAGAAAGTTAGCTAGTACCTTTATTTTGTTTATAATCACAGAATCACAAACTATACCTATATCCAGAGCCTCCCTCTCTCCTTTCTGATTAGGATTTTCTCAGTCATATCCTGTCTGAAATGAGTAAACCGCACACTAACCCTAAGGGAAGGGTGAAAGACTTAGGAATAGTGTCAGACAAAAATTTATTTTATATCATGATGTAAGATAAAAAAAGTTTGTAGATATAAATAACCTTATTTTCTTTTATTTAAAATTTAATTTTATTATTCACGTACCTGGAATCCCTGTTCTTTTCTTGAGAATATTATTGACCATCATTGAACATGTCTATTTTCCCATAATGTTTGGATCACAATGTATATGTATAGATTTGTCCATGTGAGAAGAGGCTTAGTTAAAAATCAGCAAACAAGTTTGGACCATCACTAGGACCTCTGATTTGGAGCTTGTAGAGGAAATCACTGCTAGTATTCTGTGTTCCTTATGTCATGATTTACATAGACATCACTCTAAATCACAAGGCACATCTTCATAGCATATTTTTCATCTTCTGAAAAAAAATGACTGCTTGTTTGAAAAAAAATGACTGGGGTGCTCATAGGATAACCTGCAATGTGAGGACCCCATGTGTCCTATTCTGTCAACACACCACACAAATCTGGCAATTACCTATCTAGCTGTTTCAAGTTTATTCAACAACAGAAAAAAAAAACCAGACAAATTCAATTTTAATTTTGTTTTTACATTTGGGATATATTTCATTATACCTGAAGCCCAAAAATTATACAAACAATTTTTCAGCATATCATTCCAGGTGGGTCATGGAGGGTCAGAAAAAGAGTTTAGAATGCCATTATCAATGCGATCCTAACAAACATATACACAAATGCACCTTATTATAAATATATGCTTCTAGTGCATGCATTGTATGTGCACATTCACAAAACACAACAATTATTTCACCCACTGCATTCAACTAATCTGTCTAAAGTGTTCACTTCTGGGAGATAGATATGAGAATAGCAAGAACTATGCCCATGCAGGACATCCAGATTATTGAGAAGATGTTTGGGGGACTCCCAAGGGCATGGAGGGTCAAATGAACTGGTGAATTTCACTAAAGAGTGACTTCACCAAGTTGACCCTAATGCCTTACCAAGACTCCAGAAGATGGAGCAGCTCTATAAACTATTTTCATCATAAAATTCCCCAAGGAAGATTCGAGCATACAATCTTCTTCCCACCAGCCTGGCCTTGTCTGTTGTCTAGACTCCCCCCTCCCCTCGAAGGCTGTCCTTCTCTGACCTGAGCAGAGAGCAAAGTGCAGATTTTTTACCCTTTCTTCTACTGTTTCCCTGTTCCATCTTTATTCTTTGCATGTTTTCTTCTAGGACAAAAAATGTGAGAAGCAAAGAGATAATAATGACACAGTAAAGAAGCCACAAAACTTTTGCTTTGGATCTGTGTTCTATCTTCGTTGATCCTTGAGGTAAAACTCCATGGAGAGAATATAAAGAACCATATTTAGGACTTTGAAATTTATATTCAAGCCAATATGGCATGTAAATACTCTCAATCCTTTGTAATTTTTATCCTGAACTCAAACATAATTTGAAAAGCAATGTGAGATGGTGGGAACGTTAAGTTTCATTATATAAAAGACCTGAGCTTGAAGCCTCATGGCTGTAACTACTCTCTGTGAAAACATGGCAGATTACTAAGCCTTTATAGTTATCAGTTTATTTTTCTGTGTTAAGGAACTAATGAATCTTGGCTGTGGAAGAAGGAGGATAGAGGTTAAAAACTGAATGGCTTTTCAGTCATTATTTGTTCTTTTCTATTGAACAGATATGAATATGATTTTTATTATTTATTTATTTATTTATTCATTTTAGAGGAGAGAGAGAGAGAGAAAAGGGGGGAGGAGCAGGAAACTTCAACTCCAATATGTGCCTTGACCGGGCAAGCCCAGGGTTTTGAGCTGGCAACCTCAGCATTCCAGGTCAACGCTTTATCCACTGCGCCACCACAGGTCAGGCTGAATATGATTTTTAATTTTCACATTCTTCACATTCTTTAAATTAATAAAAGATAATAACATTTATTGAAAACTTTCTATGTTCCAGGAACGGGCTAAGAGCTTTGATTCATTAATTCAATTCTTATAATAACTTTATAAATTAGGAACTATTATTTTCTCAGTATCATAGTCAAGGAAAATGAGGCATGTCTAGTTGTAGGAATTTGCCTGATGTTGAAAACTAGACAACTACCATTCTGATTTGCCCATCTTATCTATGTTATCTGCTAGGCTACAAATCTATTCACTAAATCATCATATCCAAATATGCCTTTCAAGTTAGTATTGTTAGGTTCAAGGGAGTGTGCTGTCTAACTCTTAGAAAAACAGGCTATGAGTCAGAGACCCTTATCAGAAGTTTATGTTTGAAATTCTCCCCTGAGCTATACTATGCTATGCTGCGTGCGACCTCTCCTGCCCTTGTAAACGTTGCTTGCTTGCTCAGCCTAGATAGCCACCCTATAAAAAGGAGCCATTTTAGAAGCTCGTGGCTGCAGTGCTCTAGTCTCTTCGGAGGTGTGGGTTGCCTGCAGTCCCTGCGCAGGTTTGCAATAAAACTTATAAAATTCACTTTGGGTTTGCTGTGGCTTGTCTCCTGGGATGTAACAAGTATCATATGAAATTTCAGAAAAAGATTTCCTTCTAAAACTAAAATGTCCTTATGGTGTACAATTGTTTAAATATGACTATTATTTTTTCAAAGTTTTATTTATATTTATTTATTTTCAAAGAAAGAGTGAAATATCACCATTTGCAACAACATGGGTATACCTAGAGGGCATTATGTTAAGGGAAATGAGTCAGACGAGAAAGACAGATACCATATGATGTCACTTAGACGTGGAATCTAAAGAACAATGTAAATGGACAAACATTTGAGAAATAGACTCATAGACAGAGAGAACAAACTAGTGGTTGCCAAATGGGAGAAAGGGTGGAAAGCTGGGTGAAGGGAGTGAGAAGTACAAATTGGCAGTTACAAAATAGTCATGGGGATATAAAATACAACATAAGAAATATAGTCAATGATATTGTAATAACTATGTATGGGTACTAGACATATCAGAGGACCACTTCATGTGTTGAAGAAATGTCAAACTGCTATGCTGTATACCTGAAAATAATATATAAAATAATATCAACTTTCAACTAAAACTGGGTTTTAGGAGAAGGTTAAATCAAGAGATAGATAAAAACTCAATTCTGAGTTTAGATAACAGTAATAAAACCAAGTTGATCTCCAGACTACAAATATCAAGGACTGTTTCACTATGATCTGCTTCTCTCCAACTCCCTAAGTCTCCTTTGGATATGCTTTATTAAAGTTAATCTCTTTCCAAATTATATTTTGATATAAATAAGTGTAGAATTTATTTAGAATGATGCTAAACATATATCTGTCTTATTAAAATCTAAAGATAATAAAAATTTCTTTTGGGTAGAAGGGCATACTTTTCAAAATAAATTTAAATGTATTTAAAAGGTAAAAGAAGACCGTGAGGTGGCCGTGGTCCAGGAGCTTAGCTGGTTAGAGTGATGTCCTGATACACCAAGTTTGTGGTTCAATACTGAGTCAGGGCACATACAAAAATCAACCAATGAATGCACAAACAAGTGGAGCAATAAATCAATGTTTTGTGCTCTCCCTCTCTCTTTCTCTCTCTCTACATATTGTCCTCTTTCTGAATCAATACATTTAAAAACATTTATTAAAAAAATTTCTAATATATCAGGTTTTTGACAATGGAGGACAGATAATTATTTATCTAGTATAACACTCATCCACCCTCCTATAGCTGGAGAAATGTGTGTATGTGTGTGTGTGAGTGTGTGTGTGTGTGTGTATACACATATGTGTGTGTGGCCTCAGGCCGTTGATTCTGATGGTTGATTGTATTCCTGTTCAGTGAGCTGCTAGAGGTGAGAGATTCGAATCTCCCTGAATTCCTTATCAATTCACTTCTTAGCTTTTCTGTTTGTTTGGCATCATTATTGAACTTGGCCCTTCAATAATCACCTCTACTTTCACATTCGAAGCTCTTACTGAAGGGTTCCAAGATGTCACAAAGATAAGATGTTTAAATGTATGAAGAAAATGGAGAATCCTCAATTCTTTTATTCACTTTAATCTTACTGGTAAGAAGAGAGTGACGCATAATAATTTCTGGCTGGAAAATTGTAAAAAAAAAAAAAAAAAGGCTATTGCCCACAGAAACACTGTATTTTTTTCCAGAAGAATAACTGATTTACCCCCTTGAGAAGTATCTTTTGTGTATGTGTGTGTGTGTGTGTATGTGAATGGTAAATCTTAATTTTAATAAAAGATTGGTGTTGGTTAATTATCAGATTTACCAAAAGAGTCATAATATATACTTTAATCACAGAGGAATATTATTATTATGGACAAAGGCTAGTTTTGTTTCACTATAACACTTGTATCAGTAAAAAATATTACTTTTTAACTTGATTGTAAAATAGATGGGTAACATGATGACCAGGTTTACTCTTGGTTCTGTTCTACTCAGATGAGCCTGAAAACAAATATTATTTGGGAATATAGAATGTTTTCAGAAGCTTTTGAGATGGCAAAATGAAATGATATGTTTAAGATATTTATTGGGAAATAAATAAAGTAATAAAGAAAGCAATAAATGGAGCAGGAGAAGACGGAGACAGCTCACAGGCAGCGGTATGGGTCTGACACCTGTGAAGAGGAGCGGGGAGAATGAAGGACTGTGTATGAAGAGGATAAGACTGCAGCAGAGTTCCAAGAAAATTCAGCCAGTTCTTGAACCAACTCCTCAATAAGAGGAGTCCCAGGACTGGCAAGAATGAGCTTCATGGTGCCCCTGCTATGTTGTTATTTTGACTGGAAACAGTCAATGTGAAGCATGGCTCTGGAACAATAGAGTGATGGATCTACAGCACAACAGGTGGGTCTGTTAGTCAGCGCTGCTGTTCATTGCCAAGAAGTGGTACATTTCACACAGGTGAGTTCATTGGGTTTCCCTGTGTCACTACCTAAGACATCTCAAGCAGAATAATGGTCAACATGATGGAGGTACAATTAAGTAAACAAAGGGTATGAGTTCTCAGCAGATTTGACAAATACAAGTGGTTTACAAATTTAGTTGAATAAATATCAGTATCAGCATTCATGTCCCACATGAGATTGAATGGTTACAGAAATGATCTAAATCTCAATTCTAACACTCTTATTTACGTTAAAACATTTTGGGACATGCAAATGCAATTGTAGTGATAGGAATATGGACTGTAGAATGTCAAAGAAACATAGAGTAGACTGCAAGAGCTTTGCATATAAACTCTTCAAAAGTATTGATGAATTCTTCTATTTGTCTTTGTTATTTCCCTTATATTAAACAAAACTTTATTTTTGCTTTGACACAACTTACACTTAAAGTGAAACTACACATTTAAGCCTATGATCTACTCTCAACTGCAGGCTTCTTTCAGAATATGTGAATATTTCTTAGCTGCTTTGTGATAGGAAACCAATTATGTACAATAAATCACAGAGAGGAAGAAATTATATTCATTTTCTTGGGCCCTGAGAAATTAGATAAGGTTGACACTTGGCACATTGAGCTGTGATAGCAGCTAATTTTTGAAAAGACATAAAATATAGGCCAGGTGGATGGAAGCCATTTGTTTTTAAATTGTTGGAAATTGTGTTACCTTAAATGTTTTCAGATGACAAGAAGGAGTGAAAAAAATTAATTTAAAAATCTATTCTAAATGCAAAACGAGTACTAAGCTCATTCAATAAAAAACAATGTTTTTCAATTGTTCATTCTAAGAACAAACCTACTCCTGGAACCTAACAAATAGTTTCAGAGGGGTGAGGACTCTGTAGAAACCATAAAGAAGATGAAGTCTTATCATTGCTGAATATTCTTTTACTGAACACTTTTCCATGTAAAATGGTGTTCCTTTTTCTTTTTTCTACAAGTCACCCAGAACCCACATTTCTTTTCCTTCTCTTTATTAAAATATTCTTTCATGAAGGAGATAAATTTATCAATACTCTGAGATAGATGGCTCACAATTCTAAACACGTAGAGTGTGTTTCCATCTGTTATTTATTTGGTATCTCTAATGGGACAAATGCTGTACAATCTATTCACCATACCATCCGGGGCACAGTAGTGGTGCAGAAAGTGAACTTATACTAGAACTTGAAGCAAATTTGCTATCCCAGTGTGCTGAATCAGAGGAGAGGCAGTGAAATTCAGTTATAAGGTGTAGCATGATCAGCAATATAGATGTGGGAACAGAGAGATGCATTTGGAGAATTATAAGTGATGCATAAAATCTGGAGCAAGTGACATGGTGATAGTATGTCCTAAATTTTCTGGGACCATTCTAGTTTATAATTCTTGTCCTGGTATTATTAGTAACCAGTACTCACTTTTGGTCACAAATGTCTGGGTTTGGATATTATATTATACAATCCCATTGATCCTGGAAAACAAATGTGAGAGAGGTGGATGAAGAGATTAAAGAGAAAGGCAAGGTCTATATTATGAGTACATCATATGTCAAAGAAAGGCATTTAAACTTTATTTGATGGCAATAGAAAGCTTCTATTCCACAGAGACTAAAACAAACAGACAAACAAAATAGAGGTCTTATGATAAAGTGTTGGGCATTTATAAAATTGGGGAAGAATTATTTCAGGTTCACTTCCTGATAACATCAATTCATGGCACATAAATAACCTCTCATTTCAAACACTGGCTTTCCTATAGCTATATCTATCTCCACACATAAATATTAAGGCATGGCAGCTTGGCTATTGGTTTCATTATTTAAACATCAATGTTAACAAAAAAATTTTAAAATATTTAAATAAAAAAATTGTGTATTGCTTTCAGATATATTATGGAAAGAATGAAATCTCAGTGAATTATAAAAGAACTTTAGCAACTGATTTAAAAAACCATGGAGTCTGTGATCTAATACTCTTTAAGAAAATGTAAAATAAAGAGAAATTCAAACTCATTCTCAAGATTATTTTTCCATGTCCCTAAAATGTTCTGCAAGCCACCTGTCGGGTAAGCCTTCAGGTCTCCTGAGATTAGGTATCCTTTGTCACTTTGGTGGAGACACATCCTTTCCTAGATTTCATTATGGCTCTGCTGTGAAAAATGTTTCTTTTCTAATGACTCCAGAGAGTGCAGTGCAAGTGAGCAAAAGAATAGGCTAAATTCCAAGGAGCACTGACCATTCTATACTAATAATAATTCCAGTGATGTCTCACGTACTGCACATAGAAGTTTAGTAGACACAGCCTGCTGGTCCCTGCCAGGAATTGTGCTGCAGCAACCACCGTGACACCTATGTGTACAGACAACCAAACACAAGTGGGAAGAATAGAAAGTCACACACATACTGACACACAGAGAAATTAGAGCTCATATTAGGTGTGACAGAAGGACTGATCGATGTTTTATTTGTGTAGATAATATTATTGGGCTCCATTTGTTCTCTCAGGGATAATAGCTTTTCTTCCGTAGAACACCATAATAATTGTATCCATGAAGTTTTCTTTTTTCTTTTTTTGGTCCTTTTTTGCTCTATCCTGCCACCTTCCTTACCCAACACCCACCCTCTCAACAGCTGTCAGCCTACTCTCTCTATATAAGTCTGTTTCTATTTTGCTTGTTAGTTCATATTGTTCATTTGATTCCACATCAAAGTGAAATCATATGGTACTTGTTTTCCTCTAACTGGCTTATTTCATTTGGCATAATTTTTTATTGGATTGTTTGTTTGGCGTTGAGTTGTAAGAGTTCTTTATATGTTTTGGATATTTACCTATTGTCAGAAGTGTTGTTTGCAAATATTGTCTCCCATTTGGTTAGCTACCTATTCATTTTGTTGGTAGTTTTATCCTATGCATTTTTGTTTGTGAAAGTTTTCTTTGCCTTTATTGGCCATATCCTCACAGAAAGTAGCCTGTGTTGCATGGATTCCATAAAATACAGACAGGGGCTTAAAATGTAAAAGAGTAAAAGTGCTGAATCAAAAAGGTAAATGGTGTTCACAAGTGCCACAAACTGGCACCGACACTAACACAGATCCACACTCTGTGAGTAGAATTAACTAGAATTAACTGCTTTGACAAGTTGCCAGACATTACTCATTCTATAATGTTTAGATGAAATGGAGATAACATTCCTTGTGGGAAGTCATGTTTAAAATATAATCAATTAAAATTATATATAACATTATTAGAAATGTTAGACAAATTAATATTTATACACATAGAACAAACTGCATGTTACCTTTAAAGTATGAAGAATAAAAATGTGCAGAACTCTAGCACCTCAATAAAAAGAAGATCTACATTAAGAAGAGAAACAAATTGACTCCATGATTATATAAGCTAATTCCTTATAAATAAATATATATTCCTTATTATCTGTATATTTGCACACACACATATCATATATGTGTAAATGGTTCTGTATCTCTGGACAGTGCTGACTAATAGAAATATTAATGAAGGTGAAGTAAATTGAATCCTTTCACACGCTGCAGGAAAAGAGTGAATTTGGAAAATAATACTGTTTCATATAATAGTAAGAAACAGGTGCCTGACCAGGAGGTGGCACAGTAGGTAACAGTGATGGCCTGGGAAGCTGAGGATCCAGGTTTGAAACCCCGAGGACACCAGCTTGAGTACAGAGTCACTGGCTTGAGTGTGATATAATAGACATGACCCCATGGTTGCTGGCTTGACCCCAAGGTCCCTGGATTAAGCAAAGGGCCACTGGCTGGGCTGCAGCCCCCAGGTCAAAGCACATTTGAGAAAGCAATCAATGAACAACTAAGGTGCTAAAATGAAGAATTTATGCTTCTCATCTCTTTCCCTTCCTGTCTGTCTTTCCTGCCTGTCCCCCTTTCTTACACACATTTAAAACAAACAAACAAAAAAACTCAGAATTTTAAAAATCCTTTATCCTAATAGCTTTATCTCTAGGAATCCATTCTAAAGTAACAACCTCAGGAATGTACAACTATTAATGTAAAACACAATCACTATATTATCACTTATAAATAAAATTTTTACTCAACCAAAATATTCAACAACAATGCTCAAAGAGTGATCTTCGTATTCAATGAGGACCTCACGCTGACATGATGCAGGTTGTTTGTAAATATTTATAGGGCCCTGGCTAGTTTGCTCAGTAGTAGAGCATTGGCCTGGTGTGTGGATGTTTTGGGTTTGATTTCTGGTCAGAGAACACAGGCGAAGTGCCCATCTGCTTTTCTACCCCTTCCCCTCTCACTTCTTTAACTTTCTCTCTCTCTCTCTCTTTCTCTCTCTTTCCCTCCTGCAGGCATGGCTCTATTGGAGTGAGTTGGCCCGAGGTGCTGAGGATGGCTCCATGGCCTCCACCTCAGGCATTAAGAAGAGCTCAGGTGCTGAGCAATGGAGCAATGCCCCAGATGGGCAGAGCATCATCCCCTAGTGGGCTTGCCAGGTGGATCCCAGTCAGGGTACATGCAGGAGTCTTTCTCTGCCTCCCTGTCTCTCACTAAATAATAAAAAAAAAGAAAACATTTTTAGTATATAAAATTACTCAGAAAATAGTGTTAAAATAAAAAATATAAACTGTAATATATATAAGCCAAACTTTAAAAGAAAGGAAATACATTGATACTTTGAATATATTTTACATTGGCTAAAGAAATATGACTGCTTTAAATTTTGTACTTAAACATTTTCCAAAGTTTCCAGTTTTATAGAATGAATACATATTTTTGTGACATGAAAAAAGTGTTAATTAAAATAGAAAGTGAAACCCTGGCAATGATAATAAAATTGTTAAAGTTAATGACTAGAAGCCATAGTGAAAAGACTATTTTAGGTTATAGCTAGAATTATTAATAGGCATTCCTAAAAGCCCATAGGCTTCTGGAAAGTATATCTAAATTTCAAAATGAGGCAAATTAATGATGCTCCTAAGCCCTTCACTGGCTGTCTCTCCTATTCCTCTTACTAGACCATGTGTTGTCTACGTCATGAGTGACTTAGAATTTATTAAATAGATGAGATTTTGAGCTGTAATACAACCTTTATTTGATTTATCCCACTGAATAGAATTGGCTATGTTTCTGATTCTTCTAGTTATTTTACATTTCTATAATTTCTGTTAATTAACTTTTGAGATAAATTTGGAGATACATAGTCCTTAAATGAGTAGAATGGAGATACTAAGTCCTTAACAGATATTTAATAGATTACTAGATGTTTAGTTTGGTATTCCAGAATAATTTTCATACTCTGTCATATTCTACATTTCCTGAATTTTATCCAGAATCTATAGAGTTATACTGACTTTCTAAGATATTAAGGAGCATAACTTGATATTTTTTGTTCTATAGAAATTAGAGTCAAGTATAATAACACTTAAAAAATAGTTTAAAGAGAAAATCTCATAGGTACAGATACCAATTTGGTACTTACCAGATGAAAAGGGGGGTTGTAGGGTAGTAGAGGAGAGGAGAGGGGGATGAATGGTTAAGTGGAAACTTGACCTAGAGTGGTGAACACACAATACAATATACAGATGCTGTGTTGTAGAATTGTACACCTGAAACCTATGTCATTTTATTAAGCAATGTCACTCCAGTAAATTCAGTTAATTTTTTTAAAAGAAAAAAATGATTCATAGATTCTATTGCCAGAAGTGAAAAATTTCAAATAAGGAAATAAAAAAATACCTAATCATTTATATTAAAGAGATCAGAAGTGACAAATGAATAATTGTAAAAGGTAAAATATTATATTGCCTAGAAAAAGGGTAACAAATAGAAACAATTTTAGATGAATAGTACACTTTCTTTTAAAATACTCCATGTGTGATGATCCTATTGATCATCCTAATAAAACTTGATAGAAATACACTTAAAAATATTCCACCTCTTTTGTTCTGGTTTTATATTCACAGAGCAATGAGGTTCCTCCTAATTTGGAATTTTGTGTCAAACTCTCCATCAGAAAGAACCACATGCTGATCCAATTACCAAAGTTTGCTGGCAAATTTAACATGTTGTAGTATCAAATAACGGATTAGCACCTGCATTAAAAATCATTTTCTTATGAACTTGCTTATAGTAAATTAACTTCTCATGACCAAGTCAAACATGTCTACGCTGATACAAGAACAGTGTAGTGATAAAAGTGCAGGCTCTTGAGTCTGATTCTGTTAACAGCTTACTTACTAGCTACATGAACTTGTGCATATTAGGAGACAGTTTCTTTATTTTGAAAATAATAATAATAATATATATTTCCATGGATATATATGTTATGAGAGTAACACAACAGAAGAAATAAGTTAGCACATATAAAATTCTTGTAAAAGTGACACACGATATATGCTCAATTCGCTTGAACTGTTGCTGCTTCTAATGCTACTCTTACCATTTAAATTTATGAATCTGCATACTCCAACCAGAGAAGACTAGCTTTGATGATGCTCAGTTTAGATAGCCTGCTAGTCTTACCAGTACAGAAATAAGTGAATAAGATCTATATTTTGATAAAATATGCAAGGTTTTGCTCTACAGTTATTAAATGTCTTGTAGGATCATGTTTAATCAATTATATAGAAAGACACATTCATATCTAGTTCTAAGACTCAATCATTTAGTAATATATGCTTTCGGTTCTGTAACTGAGCTTTAACTGATACATGTTCTTTAGCCCCATTCATAGACACTATATTTCTTTCATGCAGTTAGAATAGCAATTAAAGAGAAGCAAGCCAAAGGAAGTTCATTGTAGTACAATGTGAGTTACCTCCATGAGATTGGTTCTTGCTGGGTATTTTATCGCAATGAAAATGCAGACAACTTGCTTTAATTCATGGCAATTAAGAGTAGTCTGTGTTTCAAGCTTTAATTAATAGCATTTATCTTAATAAATGCCACAAACTGCATTCCAGTGCTTTGCAAAATTAACTCATTTCTACCCCTAAGTGGGAGGTTTAAATCAAAATGATTCTGTTTTAGTATTTTGGTGTCCTAATGATTCACAAATTTCTGCTCTAAAAACACTGGAAAAAAAGTTACACAGTAAAGTCCTTTGCAATGTGAGCTAAGCAACATCCCAGAGAAGGTTCATCAAAGGCATAATCCCCAGACACTCCTTCCATTCCCCAATCAGACAGGTATCTCGTTCTCTCACATTTCCTGACAATTGCATTGAAATACTGCACACAGTGTAAGGATGTGAAGAAAGGTAACTATATAGTGACATAATGGACTAGAATTGGGGTTTGCAATATTATTACCTTAAAAGAAAAGATGTTCTATGTTGGTTTATGCCCAATGAAATGGTTAATAAGCTAAATTCAACACATGGGCATTTAAAAAAACCTATAAAATGATCACTTTTATTTTTAAACAGAGAATTAAACTCTCCCTAGCCAATTCCTTCATTCACTCATTCTACAAATATATGTAGTAATTCTAGTATAGAGTTTCTGGAACTAAAGATGAGTCTGGGAAACAATGAAGCGAGAGAAGTGAGCTGAGACCTTGCCACCGGGTGAACTCTGGGGCCAGGCCAAGAGGGAAAGGCATTAGGGAACTAGGAAACAGTCTAAAGTAGAGGGTAACTCAACCAAGCAAGGTCGTGTCATAGTATATAAATAAGGGTAAAAGATTAATTTTACCTGTGGGTTTAAGGCAAAATTTCATTTTATGTAAATTTCCAAAGATGAGTTAATTAGATAAATCAGCCTCTTATGTGAAAGAATCAATGACACACTGACTCATTTTGAGAACTGGAAATGCATGCATCAATGTCAGAATTTATTCCTCTTTGCATTTGTTCGTACTGACATTGCCAACCTCTTGTTCGGTGGCGGGGATGGTAGCAGGTGAAACAGTGAGGAGAAGACATGAAGACATCTGGCCTTCTGAGTGTTCTTGGCTCACTATGCACGTGACGGTGGCAGAAAGAGTTGGGGGCCTGGAGAGTCATGCCCTTCTGCTTGCTTTCTATGGTGATTACCACCTCCTTTCCCTCCCCACCCCTGGAATTCCCTTGCACAGTCCACACCACTAGAACAAATGCATATAAGTCAGTGTCTTCTTTATGAACAGCAAATGTTTTTCTAAAGTTAAGTTATTCTTCTTACTAAAATATGCGATTCATTATTTACTGCACACTTAATGTTTCTTTCCCACCAGTGGATGTTGGGTTAACTCTTGGAGATAAAGAAATGAAAAATAAATTGACTTTGCCCTCATGGAACTCAATGTACATACTCATATCTAAAATGATACAAAAATAAAATAAAATAAAATAATATGTATGTATAACTGAGAAATGTTTGCATTAGGTAATTAAAATTCAATGAGGAAAGAAAATGTAATTGACTGCTGATTACTTTGTTTTAGCTCAGATGCTGTTGTTCAACACCAGGCCCCTCTGGGATGGATTCTGTTTGGGGATACATATAAGTTTCTGGAAAAATTATCAAAACACGTCTGATCCGTAACAATAATGAAAAGTTGAAAAAAGAGCTGCCAATTAACAATGAATACAAAATGGTTAGCTCTCTTAAAATGAAAATCATCATCATCATAAAAGCTAACATCTATAGAGCAATTACTGATTGAGTGCTTTACCTATATTTTCTTATATAAAATTCATAATCCCAGCTGAGACAAAAGTTCCTAGATATTCTGTACTTCTTAGGGTTAATCATCACCACTACCACCATCATCACAGCTATTCATTCTTATTTCCAAAATGGTAGGGTTTTCACCTGTTTGTTCATTTGTTTTGATCTGTAACTATGTTATTAGTTTCTAGTTCCCTTACATGATGAGAACATATTGTCATCTATATTATTTCTACTTTGATAAAGTAATTAATGATTTACGTATACCTTCAAATGAGGCAATTTTTAAGATTGTTTTAGGACACTTGAACATAAGTGTTAGGAATTTATTGTGGATTTTACTTTTCCTACATATTTCCTAATATGTTTTGCCCTGAACTTGAACCTTGGTATTCTACCAAAAATTGTAGTATTGACCTTACCCAAGTGTAATTCTGGTGGCTGAGGCCAGGCAGGTTCACACTGGATTTGGGTAAACTGTAGAGAAACTGCGGAGCCGGAAGGGGTTGGGCCATTCCGTTTAATAAAGTCTCACAATTGCGGACAAGCACACAGGCAGGGGAAACTGCCTCTCAGTCAAACAAACAGCAAAACGACCCCTCACAGTGGCGGGCAGGCAATCTGTGCATCCACAGTCCCCCTGAGTGCAAGCACCCGTAGCCTCACATAGGCCACACACACACATGGCGCTGCCACGTGCTCACGCACTAATCAGGCAAAGGGTGTGCAGCCAGCGAACCAGCGAGCAAGCCAAACACAGCTGCTCCACACCCAAGTATCTACTCTGTAGGGCTATCCTTTGATTTTTAACAATTTTGACAGTTTTCTGTAAATATGTGTTAGGGGAGACGGAACAAAATGCCCGGAAAGCTCATTTGCTTCTATATTTATGTAGCTAAGCAAGAATCTGGCTGAGCATATCTGAACTAAAATATGTACTTATATTTCCTGGTACTTAATTTACCTGACTGGACAAACTGCTGTCAGGGTAGATAGAGCTCTGCAGCTCCCCTGCGATAACCCCAGTTCCTCAATTGGAAAGGTACCATTGCTCCTGCCCTCCTGTCTCAGCAAATGTGAAAGTGTGTTATGGAGTAAGTTTCTCCTTCTGAAACACTTTGCAGGGTATGGCAATGTAACACTGATGGCGGCTGAGGCCAGGGCTGGTGCACATTGGATTCTGGTGGACAGTAGAGAAAATGCAGAGCTACAAAGCATTCGCCATTCCCATCTAATAGAGTCTCCCAACAGCGGAGGAGCAAACAACAGGAAAAACTGCTTCTCAGGCAAACAAACAGCAAAAATGGCCCCTCACAATGGCAGGCAGGCAATCTGTAATCTGCTCTGAGGGCAAGCACCTAGCCTTACGTAGGCTATGCACACATGTCTCTGCTCCGTGCTCATGCACTAACCAAGCAAAGTGCTTGCAGCCTGTGAACCAGCAAGCAAGCCTTACCCAGCTGTTTCCCACAGGCAAGAAGATAAGTTCCAGTGCCCTCTGTTTCTTCTTTGCTTGTGAGATGTCTTAACAATTCATATTTCATTTTACATTTACAAAAAGACTTACAGTGTCCATGTGCCTATATTACATCATCCATCTTTCATAAACACCTAGATTGGCTTTGTTGTGTGAGCTAAACCAAAATTGGGCACTTATATATTATGATAATGAATTTACCTAATTTATTTAATTTTGTTATAGATACATTTGGCCAAAGCATTACCCTTTTTTTGTTACCCTTTTTTATGATTCTGTTTTTTTTATTTTACTTTCTTTTTTTTTTTTTTTTTTTTTTTTCCATTTTTCTGAAGCTGGAAACAGGGAGAGACAGTCAGACAGACTCCCGCATGCGCCCGACCGGGATCCACCCGGCACGCCCACCAGGGGCGGTGCTCTGCCCCCCAGGGGGGGGTGCTCTGCCCATCCTGGGCGTCGCCATATTGGGACCAGAGCCACTCTAGCGCCTGAGGCAGAGGCCACAGAGCCATGCCCAGCGCCCGGGCCATCTTTGCTCCAATGGAGCCTTGGCTGCAGGAGGGGAAGAGAGAGACAGAGAGGAAAGCGCGGCGGAGGGGTGGAGAAGCAAATGGGCGCTTCTCCTATGTGCCCTGGCCGGGAATCGAACCCGGGTCCTCCGCACGCTAGGCCGACGCTCTACCACTGAGCCAACCGGCCACGGCATACTTTTGTTGTTTTTCTTGCTTTCTCTTCTTCCCTTCTTCTAGTTTTTTCTTTTACTGTAAGATGGTGTTTGCTTTGTTTTATGTTTATGTGCTCTTTAGAAAATTTTTGTCCTTTTTGTAGTTAATCAAACACAAGAAAAATAAAACTTTTCATTTGATCTCTTTACCTTTCTTATTCCTTTTTTGATGTTCTGCTTTTCTTTAGGAAGATCTGAGTTTCTTACCAATATTGTATATCTTCTCTCTAAAGATCTTCTATTACAATTTCTTGCAAGGCAGGTCTACTGGCAGCAAAGTTCCTCAATTTTTGCATGTCTGGGAAAGTGGTCACTTTTGGATTATAATTTTGGAATTTGGAATTATTGGTTGGTGTTTATTTTTCTACACTTTATTTTCCTCCATTCTCTTCTTGTATGCATGGTTTCTGAGGAGAAGGCAGATGTAATTTTTATTTTCTAAGCTCCCTTATAAGTAAGGTGTTTCCCTATAAATAAGGAGTCCCCCGCCCCAATTTCTTTGAAAATACTATGCCTTCATGTAGTCGTTGTTTGTTTGTTTTTAGTATTCATCCTGTTTAGTTTTCTCTGGGCTGCCAGGATCTGTGGTTTGTTGTTCGACATTTATTTAAGGCAATAGCCCTCCTTTTTTCTTTTTTTTGTAACAGAGACAGTGAGAGAGACAGAGAGAGGGACAGATAGGGACAGAGAGAAAGGAAGGGAGAGAGATAAGAAGTGTCAATTCTTTGTTGTGGCACCTTAGTTGTTCATTGATTGCTTTCCCATATGTGCCTTGACCAGAGGGCTACAGCAGAGCAAGTGACCCCTTGCTCGAGCCAGCGACCCTGGGCTCAAGCCAGTGACCTTGGGCTTCAAGCCAGCAACCTTTAGGCTCAAACTAGCATCCGTGGGGTCATGTCTGTGATCCCATGCTCAAGCCAATGACACTGTGCTCAAGCTGGTGAGCCCATGCTCAAGTCAATGAGCCCACCTTTAAGCCGGTGACCTCAGGGTTTTGAACCTGGATTCTGTGTGTCCCAGTCCAATGCTCTATCCACTGCACCACTGCCTGGTCAGGCAATAGTCCTCATTTTTTCAAGTATTTCCTTTGCCTCCTTCTTTCTTCTGATATTCTCATTGCATGCATGTTACACCATTTGTAATTATCCCTTAGGTCTCAAATATTGTTTCCTTTTCAGTCTTTGTGTTTTCTTATTTGCTTTTCAGTTTTGAAGGTATCTATAAAGATATCCTCCAATTCAGACATTCTTTTCTCATCGTCTATAGTCTAGGAAGTTAATTAAAGTCATTCTTCATTTCTGTTACAGCATTTTTGGTCTCTGGCATTCCTTTTTGTTTCTTTCTTAGAATTTTCACCTTTGTGCTTAGATTGCCTACCTGTTCTTGCATGCTGTCTACTTTACCCACTAAAGCCCTTAGCATATTAATCACAAATGTTTTAAAAACATGGTCTGATGATTTCAATATTCTAGCCATATCTCAGTTTGGTTCTGATAATTACTCTGTTTCTTCAAACTTTAAATTTTGCTTCTAAGCGAGCCTTCTAATTTTTTCTTGATAGCTGGCACGATACACTGAATAAAAGAAGAACTCTTGAGTAAGTAGCATTAATGATGTCGAGGAGGTAAATTACTCTCCAGTCCTATGATGAGGTCTCAGCCTTTTAGTGAGTCTGTGCTTCAGGACTGTGAACTTCACAGGCGCTTATCAGCCCACTTCCCTTTAGGTTTAGGTGGGACAGGAAGGCTAGAGTTGGTTGGAGTGGGGTATCCACTTTCTCCCAGCTTAGACTCTGGTTAAGTAGTTTCTTTTGGGGTCAGACCTTGTTAAGAAGAACAGAATGTCCTGATATATTTTAGATGTCTTTTTCCCCCATCTTCCTGCCAGAGGTACAGGGAATTTCTCTCTTCATTCCCCGTAAAGGTCCAGAAGAGATCCCGGAGGTAAAACTAACAAAACTATGTTGATGTCTCATGCCTGGGTCCCCTAGAGTTTTAAATCTCAGCAATGTCTACATTGAGCCTTCGGCAATTCATTAATTACAACTCAGGCTTCCTTCCCCACCTGGCACGGGCACGGGTTCCTACTCAGAGGTTTCTGCTCCAGTAAGTGTAACTGTCTGTATCCATCTGTGGGCTGCTCCAATTTGGGGAATGCCAGTTTGCCCTGTGATTTCACTATTTTTACATATCTAAGAAGAATAGCTGATTTTTCAGATTGTTCCACTTTTTACTTGTGAAGACAGTGTTGACTTTTGAGTTTTACCTGCTGAACTGGAAACATATTCATGCATTTTTTTTCACTCAAAATAATTTTTGGGAACCATTTTCATCCTTATTGGGAAAACATGTTGCAATGTCTTTATCCCTAAGATGCACAATATTTGCTCTTTTTCAGGCTGAGTCTCTGTTAGACACTTCTTTTGAGTTTATTATCCGATGAACAAATAACGTTCACATTCAGTGAGGATCTTAGAATCTACTGCACTAATTATTTCAAGTTTTCTCTTGTCCTTGATCCATCATGGGCTGAAACTAAAGAAGCAGCAAAGCATGGTAATTTAAATCAAACGATCCTTGGTTCTTTACCCAGATTGACACTTATAAATACGGGTGACTTTGGCAAAATTATTCAAACTGCTGTTCATCCTCCTCCACTAAACTTGAGCTTAGCAACCATATCTAGCTAATTAGATTGTTATGACAATTAATCAAGTAATGAATGTAACCTCTTTAGCGCAAAACATTACATAGTAAATATAAAATAACAAATATTAACAATTAAAAATTTGGCACAGCTCTGCTGAGCAGCCAGAAGAGCGACAGAAGAAGGAAGACAAAGGAGCATATAGAAAACATTTGTCTGTGGGTAGACTCGTGAATTTGCTCTAACTTCATGTCTGGATGGCGTAGTAGAGTCTATGGAATCAGATTTTGAGTACAAGTCGCAGTGTCTATGATACTCCAGCATCTTGACAATTATATCCACTTAATAACGGTTCCCAGGGGGAATTTTCTAAATAATTATTTACTGGCAGATTGCCTGTCAGCTATATTAGCCTGACATTTTGCTTGTAGAACTGACAGCTTTTTGTTGTCTTTGTTGGTCTATGAATTACATTTTGTCTGTTGATTCCGGGCCCCACCCTGGAGGGAAACTCCCACTGATTCTGAAAACTGCATACCCTGGCTGCACAGAGTGCATTTCAGGCATTTTTATTTTAAGCTTGTAAACAACAGTAGCTTACATGGGTACTTTAGAAAGTGTCAATGGGTCAACACATTTCTTCAGAGTTATTTGTTCTCGTCTCGTGATTTAGGGCATCCTTCTCACTTCCATCCACTTTGCAGATAATGAATCTGCCTCCAAGAGCAGAAGATGGGAAACACTCTTCTTTTGTCTTCTGACTGTATAATCCAATTTAAATAGTAAAAAGCTTCATAATTTACATGAACTTATAAGAATGCTCATTATTGAATTATACTAAGTACTCTTCCCTCCCCAAAATTCATGGTGTTACTGATTTCCTGTGATGCCGGGAGATAACAAACTGGTCCTCATTCACCTCTGTTGTGGACCGTAAATGGCAAAAAGCCATTGTAGACTTAAGGTTTAGCAAAAGGCTAAATTCTCCTCCTACCACCTCCATATTGGCTATGATGCTGAGTATTTGCAACCACTTCACTTGCTTGCTTAAGCTGCTGGAAGCAATTTACATGCCCTTCCTCTTACTCTTTGTTTGTTTAGATGTTGGTTAATTTCACTTATGCATGGTAGGGGGATTCCTGTTTATGCCTTGGGAGAGTTCCTGTTTTAGCCTCGGATGTGTAATTTTGTATCAAGGACTTCCTTGATTTGTATATGGCTATATAATAAAGCAAACTGGGGCTATGGGGCACTCGGATATTGCTATCAGCTTTGAAGAGTCCTCCTGGTCCCATCTTTTTTTCTTAATAAGTCTGCTTTCTTAATTCTGCACCGTTCACATTCAAAACTCAGAATTAGGAGCCACGCTGGTCAGCGGCAAGTGGCGCCAGAACAGAAAATTTTAATACAAGAAAACTAAACTGAAGGCAGGTGATGGAACTCCCCAAGTGAAGTGTGCACAGTGAGTAGAGAAAGTTTTTGGGGAAAGTATAATCAGGAGTAAAATATTGTGAAACAGGGTAGAAAATAAGGGACTTTTTTGTAGAAATGTTTCCATATGAAGACAAATTGTTGTCTGAAGAATATCAGAGTGAGCTGGAAACTGAGGGATGTCAATACGAGGATAACTTGGAGTCTGAGGATGACTTGGGGGGATAAAAAATCTGTGGCTATGGCTGCCTTAGCCGCAGGGCCTCCGCTGCCCTTGGCTCCTTCCTAAGTTCAATCTTCTGCTCCTCCATTTCCTTATCGGGGTGATTGCGGAGTCTCTAGCTCAAAATCTGGAAAATCCCATCTCCAACAATCTATAGACCAGGTTCAAAATATAGGGGAAACAATAAATGGCTTTACCTGTTTTCCTGTTGTAGAAAGACAGGATGATACAGGGAGACTAGTGTGAGAACACAAACCTGGACCTTTTAGAACTCTGAAAGAGCTTGTGTTCAAGCAAGGGGCCTACTGCCCCTTTTTCACTTGGTTTATTAGATACTATTAGTGCAAATGCTCTTCCCCCAAATGACTGGAAGGCAATCGCTTGTGCTTGTGTCTCCAGGGGTGATTATTTGCTATGGAAGTCAGACTTTCATGAAAAGGCCATAGAGGTAGGGGAGAAAGCTGAGCAAAGTCAACCTGAGCCGCCGGTTACAGCAACTATAGAATTTTAGAATGGATAGGAGACTCAGGTATTAGGAAAGTTACAGCTTTTCCTGTTATGGACTGATTTTCTTTACTCTTTTAACCACAATCTTCTGAACTATCATTTTGTTTCTTTCTTATTCTTTGCCTGGAAATTGAGGCAGAGGATCTGTGTTGGATCTTAGTATAAAAAATATCGCAGCAGCTGCCAAGAGCAAATTTTCTCAGGGAGATTTTATTTAGTCCCATCCTTCAGTCCCTCTGTCAAAAAATGCCCTGACTAAAATCAGGCAGGCATCTTTCTAATCTGGTTGTGCTCTGAAATCCCGGGTTTCTCTCTGGTTTGTCTGGTTCATCTTAATTCTTGTTTCTGTTTAGTCTTTGTTTAATGTTGTCTAAAATGTGTCTGTTTTTAAGGCCTGAATTAAGTTCTCTATTTTTTTGCATGCAAAAATTGGAAATGCTGGCTCTAATATTCAGAATAAATAAAATTATTTTAGAACTTGTAAGGAGCGCTCATTTAAATTTAAATAGAATAGAATGTAGATCATTAAGACTTACTGATTTGGTTAGTACATTGTGAGGTGTGTTCAGAGTTAGGAGCCAAATAGCAATTCAAGTATTAGGATTAATCAAAGTTATATGTTATACTTGTGTTTTTTGTGTGTAAGTTGTCTTGTTTATGTGTAAGGTTATACTCAGGTAGGCAAAACAAAGGAATTGAGAAAAATTAAGCAGGGCCCTAATAAGTCATTTCAAGAATTTGACTCAAGCTGCTTCAGGCAGTTAGAAGAAGTGAGTAAGAATGCTAATTCTGCTTCTCAGGCTATATCCTGCAAGAGGGGCCCCCAGGAAATCGAGGATTTGGCTCCTCTGATTTTGCCTATTGGATTCAAAAAAATAGGTCAGGAACACCCTGAAATGAAACTAACAATACAAGGGTGTAAATTTGAAGGACTTTTAGATACTGGAGCTGATGTATCTGTTGTTGCTAAGCTACATTGGCCTCCTTCCTGGTCCCATCATGCAGCAGCCACAGAATTACATAATATAGGGCAGAGTAAATCCCCTTAATAAAGCTCTAGTTTTTTACAATGGGAAGATAAAGAAGGTCATTCTGGACTTTTTTCAGCCTTATGTGCTCCCTGGATTGCCAGTTAATTTGTGGGGTAGAGGTGTTTTGAAAAATATGGGAGTGTTGCTTGTCAGTCCTACTGGTTTTAGTTAGTACTCAAATGCTTGATTAGGGATTTTTGCCCACTAAGGGACAAGGAATTTGCACACCTATAGAAGAGACATCCAATACCAGAAGGTATGGATTAGATATCAAAATTTTAGCATAGGGGCCTTGGTAGCTCCTGCTACCCCAATAATGCATTGTGGAGACCCAATTACTTGGAAATCAGATAATCCTGTATGGGTAGACCAATGGCCCCTTTCTCAGGAGAAACTTAAGGCAGGTGCTTAATTGGTACAAAAGCAGCTACAGCTTGGGCACAGTGAACCATCTAATAGTCCATGGAATATGCCTGTATTTGTCACTAAAAAGAAATCAGCAAACTGGAGGCTATTACAAGATTTGAGAGCAATAAATAAGACTACTGAAATTATGGGTCCTCTCTAGCTAGGACTCCCTTCTCCTACTGCCATTCCATGGAATTATCACCTAATAATTATTGACTTGAAGGATTGCTTTTTTACTGTTCCTTTAAGCCCTCATGATTGCAAGCATTTTGCATTCAGTGTTCCTTCACTTAATTTCCAGGCTCCAATGCAGCGATACCAGTGGAGAGTTGTGCCTCAAGGTATGGCTAACAGTCATACTTTGTGCTGAAAATATGTTGCTCAAGCTATCTCTCCAATACAAAGGCAGAACCCTATGATGTACGTAATTCATTATATGAATAATATTCTTATTGCTCATGCAGATAAAGACACTGTGTTGACCATTTTGCAACAACTAGAATATTCTTTGAAAAAATCAGGACTTTATATAGCTCTTAAAAAGGTACAGCAATCTTTACCTTTTTCTTATTTAGGACAAATTATTGAGGGACAACAAATTTGTCCACAGAAATTAGAAATCAGGACAGATCATTTGCAAATTTTAAACAATTTCCAGAAATTATTAGGGGATATTAATTGGCTTAGACCTTCTTTGAAATTAACTACCTGGGAACTGAAGCCACTTTTTGATATTCTTCGAGGATCTGCTGAACCAGCTTTTCCTTGGGTACTTACAGCTGCAGGACAGCAAGCTTTAAAGCTTGTAGAAAAAGCCTTGCAACAAGCATAGCTAAAACGCATAAATCCTGAAGAATCAAGTGCCTTACTAATTTGTCCCTTGAGTTACAGTCCAACAGGACTATTGTGGCAAGCTTCAGGTCCTATTGAATGGATTCATTCATTATTGTGGCAAGCTTAAGGTCCTATTGTTACTCCTTAGAAAGTTATATCTCCATATTTTGATCATGTGGCTTTCTTGATTATCAAGGGACGTAGGCAACTCTTACAGCTTATAGGTTTTGAGCCTCAGGTTATTGTTGTTCCTTTTTCAAACAATCAACAACAATGGCTCTGGGAAACTTTCGACTAAATGGCAAATTGCTTTTGCAAATTTTACAGGCCAAATTGATTCTCACTACCCAGCTAATAAAATAGTTCAGTTTTCATTAATTACTACATTTGTATTTCCTAAAACAATTGTTAATGAGCCTATTCTTGAAGCACCTACAGTCTTTACTAATGGGTCCAGCTCAGAAATAGAAAGCTTAATAATTGATGGACAAGTTTTTACTGAAACAGTTGCTATAAAATCAGATCAAAGACTAGTATTACATGCCATTATCATGGCTTTTCAGCATTTGCCATGTTCCTCCTTTAGTCTGTATACAGACAGCAAATATTTACTTATAGTTGTTTCCACTATAGGGACTGCTGTCTTAGGGACAACTACTGATGAGGAACTATTGCAGCAATTTCCCCTTCGTCAAAGACTTGTATGTCAACATAGAATTCCATGTTTTATAGGACATATTCGAGCTCACTCCATGCTCCCTGGAGTTTTAGCACAAAGGAATGCTCTTGTTGATCAAGCTATGTGAAAGAAAATTATTGGAGCAACCACGACAGATCAAGCAATCCAGTCTCATACTATTCATCACCAGAACACTGCAGCCCTGCGTAAACAGTTTCAACTTTCTTGGGAAGCAACACGGAAGTTTGTTAAATCCTGTCCAAGGTGTCCTATACTACAATCTGTTCCTTTGTTTGGATTTAAGCATCGAGGACTCCTACTGGGACAACTTTGGCAAATGGATGTTACTCATATACCTTCATTTGGCAAACAGTCCTTTGTCCACATTACAGTGGATACTTATTCTGGATTTATAGTAGCCTCTGCCAGAACAGGAGAGGCTGCTAAGCATGTTATAGCTCATTGTTTATATGCATTTTTTATTATTGCACTTCCTAAACTGATTAAAACTGACAATACTCCTACATATGTAGGAAAAGCATTTATTATATTTTGTCAAACCTTTCAAATTATGAGTATTTCTTACAATCTTTAAAGTCAAGGTATTATTAAAGTGTACCAGCAAATATTTAAGGTCAATTTAAAAAAATACATATAAAAGGGGGAGTCATATCATGGAACTTCTGCAAATCTACCTTATCTTTAAAAATTTCTTTTGAATGCTGATGAACAGGAGACACCAAATTTTTTTCTCCTGCAAACTTCTACCCTCTTTTATTTTATCCAGCTAATAACACTTTTGTCTTTTTTCAAATAGCTCCAGATATATGGAAAAGGCTTTCATAGGTGGATGGGTATCCTCAAACCCCTCAGTGAGATCTTCTGAGCATGGCTTTTATGGTTTATAATGACCAAGAGGCAGAAAAAGCTCAAAAGAGATCAGGTGAAATACCAGCTCTTGGCATACACCCTTAGAGGCTCCAATGCCCCAAAGGGGCCTCATAGGACTCCATCTGGGCCCTGCTTCAATAATGGAAAGAAAGGTCATTAAGCTAAAGCCTGCCAGGCTTCTTGGCTCCAACCAGCGCCATGCCTTTGCTGTGGGAAAAAGGGACACTGGAAGGTAGGCTTCCCCCTCGCTCCTTTAAGGGAAGGTTTAGTTTCTTCCAGCCCTGCTCCAGCCACCTGTAACCTAACCTTGCCTAGCCTACTGGGACTTGCCACTGAAGGCTAAAGGTGCCCAGGGCCATCAGCCCCATCTCACGTGGACAAGCCTAGGGTATTTCTTCCAAGTAGCAGGTAAACTGATCTCATTTTTTACGGACACAAGGGCCACTTACTATGTCTTGCCTGAATATTCGGGTTTTTATTTATTCCCTTGAAGATCTCTGTTGTCGATGTTGATAGTCCTATTTTCTGCTGCTTTGTTTAATATACAGTGTTTCCTTTATTCCTCCTGCCTCAATGCTCCATTCATATTTTAGGTTGGGACCTACTCCTAATTTAAAGCTCTCTTTCTCCTTTTTGCCAACTTCTATTATGAATTTACCTTTGCCACCCAGCTTAGTGTATCCCAAGGTTCTCTTCACCATGCCATGGTTGCAGAGCTCCAGGGAAAAGCACCCTGGTCTCATCCCTCCAGGCTGAGGAGAACAGAAGCTCCATCTCCACATATGCTGCAGATTGCTTTTCCAGTCTACTTGAATCATTACCAGCTAGAAGCAGCGGTCATTGGGACTTGGACGCGAGCTGAAAAGTATAGAAATATGACAACAATTCCAGTGCCATGCGAAGTTTTCCTGGGCTCTTGCTCCTGTGACAGTTCCTAATGTATGAACTAGAGTTGGGTTGCATTTGCAGGGATTTGGAATAGTTTTGGTGCCAACATGGACTTGATGAACATGTTAAGGACATTACTCTTTTATAGATTCTTGTTATATTGGCTAAGAATTTGCTTAAAGGCTTTAATCACTGTAATCTATTAGAATACTTGTTAGAGTATCTGTTAGCATTGGCTATACTAATTTGGTGTTTGTTCTGTATTTTTTCAGTCTGCCTCCAAATTAGAATCAGGGAAACCAGGAAATCAGATGAGTGCAAATCTCAGCACACAAATTAAAAATAAAAGGAAAAGGGGCTATGTTGTGACTATAAATGGCAAAAAGCAATTGTAGATTCAAGGTTTAGCAAAAGGCTAAATTCTCCCCCCACCACCTCCATATTGGCTGTGATGCTGAATATTTGTACCCACTTCACTTGCTTGCTTAAGTTGCTGGAAGCAATTTACATGCCCTTCCTCTTACTCTTTGTTTGTTCAGATGTTGGTTGATTTTATTTATGCATGGTAGGGGGATTCCTGTTTATGCCTTGGGAGAGTTCCTGCTTAAGCCTTGGATGTGTAACTTTGTATCAAGGACTTCCTTGATTTGCATATGGCTATATAATAAAGCAAACTGGGGCTACGGGGCACTCGGATATTGCTATCAGCTTTGAAGAGTCCTCCCAGTTCAATCCTGTTTTTTTTTTAAAATTTATGTATTAAATTTAATGCAGTGACATTGATAAATCAGGGTACATATGTTGAGAGAAAACATCTCTAGATTATTTTGACATTTGATTTTGCTGTATACCCCTCCCCCAAAGTTAAATTGTCTTCTATCACCTTCTATCTGTTTTTCTTTGTGCCCCTCCCCTCCCCCAACCCCTCTCTCCTTCTTCACCCCATCCCCCCTCCCCCCTCCCCCCACCCCTGTGCCATCACATTTTTGTTCATGTCTCTGAGTCTCATTTTTATGTCCCTTCTATGTATGGATTCATATAGTTCTTAGTTTTTTTTCTGATTTACTTATTTCACTCCGTATAATGTCATCAAGGTCCATCCATGTTATTGTAAATGATCTGATGTCATCATTTCTTATGGCTGAGTAGTATTCCATAGTATATATGTACCAAAGCTTTTTAATCCACTCGTCTTCTGACGGACACTTGGGCTGTTTCCAGATCTTTGCTATTGTGAACAATGCTGCCACAAACATGGGGGTGCATTTCTCCTTTTGGAGCTGTTCTATGGTGTCCTTGGGGTATATTCCTAAAAGTGGGATAGCTGGGTCAAAAGGCAGTTCGATTTTCAGTTTTTTGAGGAATCTCCATACTGTTTTCCACAGAGGCTGCACCAGTCTGCATTCCCACCAGCAGTGCAGGGAGGATTCCCTTTTCTCCACATCCTTGCCAGCACTTATTCTGTGTTATTTTGTTGATGAGCGCCATTCTGGCTGGTGTGAGGTGATATCTCATTGTGGTTTTAATTTGCATTTCTCTAATGATTAGTGATGTTGAGCATTTTTTCATATGCCTGTTGGCTATCTGTATGTCCTCTTTGGAGAAGTGTCTATTCATCTCTTTTGCCCATTTTTGGATTGGATTGTTTGTCTTCCTGGTGTTGAGATTTACAAGTTCTTTATAAATTTTGGTTATTAACCCCTTATCAGATGTATTGTCAAATATATTCTTCCATTGTGTAGTTTGTCTTTTTATTCTGTTCTTGTTGTCTTTAGCTGTGGAAAAGCTTTTTAGTTTGATATAGTCCCATTTGTTTATCCTGTCTTTTATTTCACTTCCCCGTGGAGATAAATCAGCAAATATATTGCTCCGAGAGATGTCCGAGAGCTTACTGCCTATGTTTTCTTCTAAGATGCTTATGGTTTCACGGCCTACATTTAAGTCTTTTATCCATTTTGAGTTTATTTTTGTGAGTGGTGTAAGCTGGTGATCTAGTTTCATTTTTTTTCAGGTAGCTGTCCAATTCTCCCAACACCATTTGTTAAAGAGGTTGTCTTTACTTCATTGTATTTCCTTACCTCCTTTGTCAAATATCAGTTGTCCATAGAACTGTAGGTTTATTTCTGGGTTCTCTGTTCTGTTCCATTGATGTATATGCCTGTTCTTATGCCAGTACCAGGCTGTTTTGAGTACAATGGCCTTGTAGTATAACTTGATATCAGGAAGTGTGATACCTCCCACTTTATTCTTCTTTTTTAAGATTGCTGAGGCTATTCGTGTTCTCTTTTGGTTCCATATAAATTTTTGGAATATGTGGTCTATATCTTTGAAGTATGTCATTGGTATTTTAATTGGTATTGCATTGAATTTATAGATTGCTTTGGGTAATATAGACATTTTAATGATGTTTATTCTTCCTAACCATGAGCACAGTATATGCTTCCACTTGTTTGTATCTTCCTTGATTTCTTTTATCAATGCTTTGTAATTTTCCGAGTACAAGCCTTTAGTCTCCTTGGTTAAGTTGATTCCTAGGTACTTTATTTTTTTGGTTGTAATTGTGAAGGGGATTGTTTCCTTAATTTCTCTTTCTGACTGTTCATTGTTGGTGTATAAAAATGCCTCTGATTTCTGAGTATTGATTTTATATCCTGCCACTTTGCTGAATTCATTTATCCAGTTCAGTAGCTTTTTGACTGAGACTTTAGGGTTTTCTATATACAATATCATATCATCTGCAAATAATGATAGTTTTACTTCTTCTTTTCCAACTTGAATGCCTTTTATTTCTTCTTCTTTTCTGATTGCTGTGGCTAAGACTTCCAGGACCATGTTGAATAAGAGTGGTGAAAGAGGGCACCCCTGCCTTGTTCCTGATCTTAAGGGTATTGCTTTTAATTTTTGCCCATTGAGTATAATGTTGGCTGTGGGTTTCTCATAGATGGCTTTAATCATGTTGAGGTATGTTCCCTGTATTCCCACTTTGCTGAGAATCCCACTTTTTTGATCATGAATGGGTGCTGGATTTTATCAAATGCTTTTTCTGCATCTATTGAAATTATTATATGGTTCTTCTCCTTCTTTTTGTTTATGTGATGGATCACATTGATTGATTTATGAATATTGTACCAGCCTTGCCTCCCCAGAATAAATCCCACTTGATCATGGTGTATGGTTTTTTCCATATATTGTTGGATCCAGTTTGCTAATATTTTGTTGAGGATTTTAGCATCTATATTCATCAGAGATATTGGCATATAATTTTCTTTCATTGTGTTGTCTTTGCCTGGTTTTGGAATCAGAATTATGCTCGCCTCATAAAAGGAGCTTGGAAGTCTTCCTTCCTCTTGAATTTTTTGAAATAGTTTGAGAAGGATAGGAGTTAGTTCTTCTTTGAATATTTGGTAGAATTCCGTTGTGAAGCCATCTTTCACACCATTCACATTCAAAACCCAGAATTAGGAGCCACACTCGTCCATGGCACACCTCAGTACAACACTTAGTTTGAATGTGGCATAGTTACTTTATTTGTTTTGATTTTACGGTACATAGTGAAGGACATGACCATGAATGAGTGTTGAGCAGTCAACTTGTGCATGTTAATGCTTTTAATGAAATCATTTGTCCAAGGGTAGCCCTGGCAGTGGTTGATAAGGTCACAGCTGCTTCTTAGCCACACTGTGAGGAAGGAAAAGAGAGAGACATGGTAGCATCTCCTTGCCTTGCCTTTGGCTCAAAGGCCGCATTTCTAACTTTCTGCAGAGCATGAAAAAAGAAAAAGTTATTTGACTGAAAAAAATATTATTTACAAAGTTATCTCAAAAAATTAAGAATGAGCCCTGACTGAATAGCTTGGTTGGCTAGAGCATCATGCATGCTGAAACACAGAGATTGTCAGTTTGATCTCCGGTCAGGGGAGTTACAGTAAAAGATCGATGTTCTTGTTGTCTCTTTCTGTCTCCCTCTCCTTTCCTCTCTGTCTCAAATCAATAAAATAAACATTAAAAAAAATTGGAGCTGTCTTTTGACCCAGTGATCCATTTCTGGAAATATATCTTAAAAAGCCTGAAACACTAATTCCAAAGAATATATTTATCCTTGTGTTCATAGCAAGCATTATTTGCAACAGCCAAAATTTGGAAGCAGCCCAAGTGGTCTTCAGTGGATGAGAGCTCAGGTTGACAGTTTTGGGAGTTGGGGGTCTGGACAAGGGAGTTGGAGGGATGAAGTAAAACAAGACCAAAATAAAAGAAAACACCTTATGGTGACAGACAACAGTGTGGTGATTACCAGGAGTAGGGAGGTGAAGGAACGTATGGGGACATAAATGGTAATGGGTGAAGACATGACTTGGGGGTGGTGAACATACAATATGGTGTACAGAGATGTGTTGTAGCACTGCGCACCTGAAACCTGTATAATTATGTTAACTAATGTCACTCTAATAAATTCAATAAAAATAATTTAAAAATAAACTTTGGACCCATTTGTCTCATTGTTCCCCATCCAGATTCTGATATCTGTATGCCATTGAAATAGGGTAAGTTATATGCAGTCGCAAACGCAGTGTTAATTGACTTCAAGCACATCAGAATACAATGAATCAGGAGGCTGCTTATACAGCAGAGTCTGGGCTGCTAGCCTGTTGTGTGAAATAGCAAACTGGTGATTTAGTAATTCATGTGATAAATGCTACAAGAACTATGATGTAAGCATGTAAATGTGACATTGAACTGTTCAACCATTATTGATCTACATATAAACAGGCTGAAGGTATTCATCCATAAATATTCCTTTAAAAATTCTGTAACATCTTTGCAATGTCCTAGTTTTTTTTTATTTTATTTTATTTTATTTTATAATTTTATTTTTTTAATGGGGTGACATCAATAAATCAGGATACATATATTCAAAGATAACAAGTCCAGGCTATCTTGTCGTTCAATTATGTTGCATACCCACCACCCAAAGTCAGACTGTCCTCTGTCACCTTCTATCTTGTTTTCTTTGTGCCCCTCCCACCCCCTATCCCTCTCCCATTCCCCCCTCCCCCCCGTAACCACCACACTCTTATCAATGTCTCTTAGTTTCACTATTATGTCCCACCTACGTATGGAATAATACAGTTCCTGTTTTTTTCTGATTTACTTATTTCGCTTCGTATCATGTTATCAAGATCCCACCATTTTGCTGTAAATGTTCCGATGTCATCATTTCTTATGGCTGAGTAGTATTCCATAGTGTATATGTACCACATCTTCTTTATCCAGTCATCTATTGATGGGCTTTTTGGTTGTTTCCATGTCCTGGCCACTGTGAACAATGCTGCAATAAACATGGGGCTGCATGTGTCTTTACGTATCAATGTTTCTGAGTTTTGGGGATATATACCCAGTAGAGGGATTGCTGGGTCATAAGGTAGTTCTATTTTCAGTTTTTTGAGGAACCACCATACTTTCTTCCATAATGGTTGTACTACTTTACATTCCCACCAACAGTGTATGAGGGTTCCTTTTTCTCCACAGCCTCTCCAACATTTGCTATTACCTGGCAATGTCCTAGTTTTAAAGCAAAGAAAATTTATGTTTAAGTCCCTATTTGCATCCTTCTATATCATCTTTTCTGTTCTTTCTCTCTAATAGATCTTCCAAAGATGCCCCGAATGCTAAGCCTTTATGGTTACAGTGCCCAAAAATGCTTGTTCCATATACTCTGGGCTTCTATACCTTTCAAAACTAACCGCTGCTAAGAGCAAGTCTCAGAAGTCTTGACAAGCATTTAATCAATCAATTTAAAAATTAGTTAGAAAAGTGACTGAAAATGAGAACTTCTCAGATAACATTGACATCTCACACAAAAGATTTTTATTCTTTAGGGTAATACAGGGTAGGAAAAACACAGGTTTACAGTTGTTCATATGGAAAGTGACACAGTAATAAATGATAATAGAAGAATAAATTCTGTTTCATGTCCTCAGCCTGTATGTAAATAGCAGCTGGACCACAACTCTGCTGGTAAAGTCAGGGGGGGAGGGGTGTGTATGTGTTTCTCTGTACATTTCAAACCACACAAGATGGGAAGCTATCGATTTTGTTCATGTGTGCACAGGATCTTGTTTCTAGGTGACCATATAGAGCTGATTAAGCCTATCCAAAAACCATGATGTTATAAAATCTCAATTAGTCTTGCAAAATAAATGTATGCAACTGAGAACTGAATTTAATTACTTCTGTAAAAGAGAACTTAATATCTTCTTAATGAAGTTGAACAGTTGTAGAGTATGGCCATTTTTAAAAAGTGAGGCCACTGCAAATATTTACAAGTGATTAGTTTTTGTAAGACTTGAATTTTAACATGTCCTAAGAACAACTAAACATTTTTAAGTTGTTATTGTGGTTTAATGTAATGTGAATTAAAGGATGTTTAAAAGCTAGTATCTATTGTAGCCTACTGTAATTTTCATTGTAAGGTATAATTTGTCCATGATAATAAGCTTATAAGTCACTGACAATTGTTTTGTGATGGAAAACTATAAAACTGACTGAATTATGAAGATGTAATAGTTTAAAAGTATATAAGGAATTCGATTCAAGTGCCAAATTGGAGGAAACTGGATAAGTAACAATATTTTATAGAACTATTTTGTTTAGAGAAAAATTAATTAAACATTTGTTATAACTCCTTAATAGATATATAAAGTATTTATGTAGAATAGATATGAGTTACTCAGAATTTACTCCAGTAATTACTAAAGAGCTACCCCCATCCAACATCATGAAGGAAGAAGTAGGGACCAGGCTGAGTACTCGATATTCTGCAGGTCTGCTATTTGAAAGACAGACACTCTTAAGAAAGTGAACAAACAGACCACAGACTGGGAGAAAATATTTACACAATGAATATATCCTATTTGAATCCAGAATATGTAAAGAAGGAATATAAAGAACATTTATGACTGAATAAGACAAATAACCCAATTAAAAATTTCAACACATACTTCGTAGAAAGTATACAAATGGCCCTGGCCGGTTGGCTCAGTGGTAGAGCATCGGCCTGGCGTGCAGAGGTCCTGGGTTTGATTCCCGGCCAGGGCACACAGAAGTGCCCATCTGCTTCTCTACCCCTCCCCCTCTCCTTCCTCTCTGTCTCTCTCTTCCCCTCCCGCAGCCGAGGCTCCATTGGAGCAAAGATGTCCTGGGCGCTGGGAATGGTTCCTTGGCCTCTGCCCCAGGCACTAGAGTGGCTCTGGTCGCGGCAGAGCGACGCCCCCGAGGGGCAGAACATCGCCCCCTGGTGGGCAGAGCGTTGCCCCCTGGTGGGCGTGCTGGGTGGATCCCGGTCGGGCGCATGTGGGAGTCTGTCTGACTGTCTCTCCTGTCTCTCCCCATTTCCAGCTTCAGAAAAATACAAAAAAAAAAAAAAAAAAAAGGAAGTATACAAATGACCAGTAAGCACTTGAAAAGAGACTTCTTTGGTCCTAAAAGAAAGGCAAATTAAACTAGAAGAGATACCACTGCCCAGAAGTCTCAGCCATTGCTGTTGAAAACGAAACGGGTTCAACCAATTTTGAAAATACCTGGGAAGCCCTGACCAGAACAGCAGAGGTTACCGGCTCCATCCTTGGCACATACAGGAACAAATTGATGTTCCTGTCTCTCTCTCTCTCTCTCTCTCTCTCTCTCTCTCTCTCTCTCTCTCTCTCTCCCCTTTCCTTTCTGTCTAAATCAATAAAATAAACATTAAGAAAGAAAAATAAAATACCTGGGAATATTCTTTAAAGTTAAATATTTTATAATCCTGAAATGTCACTCTTAATTACTTACCCAGGAATTATGGAAACATATGTCCACTTAAAAACCGTGTACAAATGTTTATAACAGCTTCATTCATAAGTGTCAGAAACTGGAAACAACGTGCTGTCAATAATTTTGTCAATGATTAAACAAAATTATGGAATACAATGTAATACTACTCAGGGTCAAAAACCATTGCTTATTAATACAAGAACAACATGTTTTATTTTTCAAAATACGCTGAATGAAAGAAGCCAGATGTAAAAGGATACATCCTTTATGATTTCATTTACCTGAAATGTTAGACAAAACAAATTTAATCTACAGTGATAGAAAGCAGAGCAATGGTCTCCAGCGACTGGTATTGACTCAGACTCAGCTGCAAAGGGGCTCATTGGAAACTTTCAGGATGAGGGAACAATTTTATAACCTGATTGCATTATGGTTACATAGCCAAACATTTGTCAAAATTTATCAAAATAATCACTTAAAGTAAATATGTGGATATGTAAAGCATAAAGTTTGATTTCTAAAAAAAAATCTATCTATATGACAATATAATAATCTTATTGTATTTATTTTAAAGCCTTTAAGTCAAGATTAACATTGTTATTTATATGATGACCTGTTTTAATTGCTTATTTTTTTTCAATATCAGAGGAACATCTTTGTACCAATTATTTTTACATAATGAGATTGGTTTAAACATGAGAGACCTCACCTTTTCTTATTTATAAAGGTATAAATTGGGCCCTGGCCGGTTGGCTCAGCGGTAGAGCGTCGGCCTGGCGTGAGGGGGACCCGGGTTCGATTCCCGGCCAGGGCACATAGGAGAAGCGCCCATTTGCTTCTCCATCCCCGCCCCCTCCTTCCTCTCTGTCTCTCTCTTCCTCTCCTGCAGCCAAGGCTCCATTGGAGCAAAGATGGCCCGGGCGCTGGGGATGGCTCCTTGGCCTCTGCCCCAGGTGCTAGAGAGGCTCTGGTCGCCACAGAGCGACGCCCCAGAGGGGCAGAGCATCACCCCTGGTGGGCATGCCGGGTGGATCCCGGTCGGGCACATGCGGGAGTCTGTCTGACTGTCTCTCCCCGTTTCCAGCTTCAGAAAAATACAAAAAAAAAAAAAAAAAAGGTATAAATTGCTCAATTTAAGAAGTTTATTAACTGGTAAGCCACTAGAATAGAATTATAACATCACATCTTTCCATACATCGAATGATATTCATATGATTTTAAAGATGCTAATACTATTAAAATAAAATGTTCTTTTTTATTAGGAATGAGTCATATAATATTTATATTACTCATATGTTTATATCATGAAAAACCCATGTTTTTTAAAAAAATATTTAATTTATTGATTTTTTAGAGAGAGAGGAGTGAGAGAGAGAGAGAGAAGGGGGAGGAGCAGGAAGCATCAACTCCCATATGTGCCTTGACCAGGCAAGTCCAAGGTTTCGAACCGGCGACCTCAGTGTTCCAGGTTGACGCTTTATCCCACTGCACCACCACAGGTCAGGCCGAGAACCCATGTTTTTTTATTTCTTCTTCTTCTTCTTTTCCAAGTGAGAGGAGGGGAGATAGAGAAACAGAGTCCATATGCTCCCTGACCAGGATCTACCCGGTGACCCCGCCTGGGGCTGATGCTCTGCCCATCTGGGTCCATGCTAGCAATGCAGATATTTTTAGCACCTGAGGCAGAGGCTCCACGAGCCATCCTCAGCGCCCAGGACCGATGTGCTTGAACCAATCGAGCATGGCTGAGGGACCAGAAGAGAGAGAAAGGGAGAGGGGGAAGAGTGGAGAAGCAGATGGTCACTTCTCCTATGTGCCCTGACCAGGAATCAAAGCCAGGACTTCCATAGGCCAGGTTGATGTTCTGCTGCTGAGCTAACAGGCCAGGGCCCATGTGTCTTTTATACAAGAATTAGAAAATGGCTTTCCACTTGTTTAGTGATTGCCTAATATGACATTCCTGCCATCATGGATACGTTCTATATCTGCACTGGCCAAAGTGATACCCTCCAACCACATGCAGCTACTAAGAACTTGAAATGAGAATAATATGACTGAAGAACTGAAATTTAATTTTATTTGCTTTTAATTTATTTAAATTTCAAAAGCCACATGTGACTACCAGTTTCCAAAATGGTCAGACCTAATTTTAGAATGGATGGGCTTGGTCACTCTCTGCATGTATAACACTCTACTGTCTGGTATTACGGGTGAGGGGTTCTAGCTACAACTTTTCACTTCCAGTTAATAGGATGAAACACTAACCTGATTTAGTCGTATTCTAAACACTTGTCAGACCAATGTTACCTTGGCAGGATTATTCGGCATTCAATGATGGCAAAGGTGAGTATGGTGACTTCAGAGTCTTCCTCCACACTCACATGGCAGATGCAAGCAGCCGAGCCCAAAGCAGTGTCACTGGGCGTAGTATGAGCCCGCTTATTTCCTTATTCTCTCATATAAGTTGTGAGATGCTTGGGAGCAACTGGTACTGGTTAGTATTAAGATGTAACTTTGAGAAACCCATTACCGAGTGTCTAGGCTGTTGGTTCTGGTTCAGCTTACTAACATCGGATCTTGGGAATCACGGGCATTGGCAGCTAATGAACAATTTTTTTATTTTCTATCACTTTTTTGGTCTTATAGAAGCTTTTCTACTATGTACTAACTTAGGTTCTAAGTGACTGTTCATAAGTTCCACATCACTAAAAAATTGAAACAGTTTGTCCTTGGATATTTTTAAAAGAGGCACAGTCATTCTCTGAAGTGATTTGTGCTTTGTCTTTCAGAATGGTTTCTACTGTGGGATGTTTTATTCTGTTCATCTCATATACTATCCATCATGCCTGGAAAATGCTTTTGTTTCTTCTGTTGTCACTTCTTCATTTCCATTATAATCATATTCTTACTGCTATTTCACTTATAGGAAGGAATGGAGTTAATGTTGCCTCTCTGGTAGTATAAATACATTCCTGGCCCCTCCACAGGAAAGAGGATAAGAACAGTTAGATAGAGAAGTCTGCTGGTTTCCAAATGAGGAGTTATCCTTTAATATGCAAAAAAGAGAGGATGTCTTATAAGAAGTAAGAGAATCTTAGAGGCACTAAAGCAAGTGTTAGTTTTGAAAAAGTAAATGAGGCTAATCATCAGTAACAGTCATATTCCAAATCAGGTATTTTTACTTCATTCTTTCTTACAAAATTAAAAGGGGAAACAAACTATCCACTCTTAGATAATTAAAGTCTGATAAAAGATACCTAGATAAAACTTCACATATAGTTCAGACAATTCAGTTGCAAAACTCTTTTTAGACTCATTAGTTTATTTATGCAAATAAAATTTCTCACAACTAAAGGTGAAAGTTAGGGAGGGATGGAAAAACTAAACTCTTTTACATGTCTAGCAAAGAATACTATTAATTGATAGCACGTTAATTAATTTTAAAAGCAAGCAAGTTATCCCAAAATTAATTTTCAATATAATTTTATTGTTTTTATTTTTATAATTAGCATAATATATAATATAATTATGTTTTTATGTACCATTCACTAGTGATTGCTGTAATTATAACTCAACATCCAAATAATTTAAAAATATATTAGGACCATATGGTCATGGACAATTGAAAAATTTAAAGAAATAAATTTCAAAAAAAATCTTTTAATATTAAGACAATTAAGAAACTATATATTATGTTAATAATGCCTAGAGCTAGGCACCCAGTGGCATAATAAAATTAATCAAAAATACCTAAGAATAAAACTATATTGTATTAATATTATCATAAATCTGTAAAGAAAATGCAATGGAAATATAGTTTACATTTAAAAAATGAATAAAATTTTTAACCATTAAATGAAAACTTGATCATGTATATTTTAAAATGTTAGGTGGTGTGGGGGGTTAATTATCTGTAGTAGATGTGAGCAATTAAACCTATATTTACAATCCCAAAGAAATTGCATTTTCGTTAACTATTTAAACCTGTGTGCCCTGGCTGGCTAGCTTGGTTGATTAGAACAGTGGTCCCCAACCTTTATTGGGCCACGGACTGTTTAATGTCAGAAAATATTTTCACGAACCAGCCTTTAGGGTGGGATGGATAAATGCACAAAATAAAATTATGTGACTGGTGTAAAAACTGTGGTATTTTTAAATATAATTGTCGAATTTACGAGACAAGCGTCAAGAGTGAGTCTTAGACGGATGTAACAGAGGGAATCTGGTCATTTTTTAAAAATAAAACATCATTCAGACTTAAATATAAATAAAACAAAAATAATGTAAGTTATTTATTCTTTCTCTGAGGACCGGTACCAAATGGCCCAGGGACCGGTACCGGTCCGCGGTAGAGCACCCTTCCGAAGCGCAGAGGTTGCTGGTTCTGTCTCCAGTCCAGGCCCGTACAGGAACAGATTGATGTTACTGTTTCTCTTTTTCTCTCTCCCTTATTCTCTCACTAAAATTAATAAATAAAAAAAATTAAAAATGAACGTGATAATAATTTGGATTCTCCACAAAGCTTTGGAGACAGTTTCTGGTATGAAATGAAAAGCTCAAGAAAAAAACAAACAAAAAAAACTGGAGATTCAGAATTAAATTTATTTGAGGATACCTGGGTTTAAAAAAATTTTTTTATACTTTTTTTAAGTTTATTTTTTTAGTGAGAGGAGGGGAGGCAGAGACATACTCCTGCATACACCCTGACCGGGATCCACCTGTCAAGCCAGCTAGGGGGTGATGCTATGCCTATCTGGAGCCCTTGCTTTGTGGCAACCTGAGCCATTTTTTAACACCTGAGGCCGAGGCCATGGAGTCGCCCTCAGCACCCAGGGCCAACCTGCTCTAATTGAGCCTTGGCTGCAGGAGAGGAGGAGGAGGAGGCAGAGGAGGAGAAGGAGGAGGAGGAGGAGAGAGAGAGAGAGAGGCGAGAGTGGTAGGGGTGGAGATGCAGATGGGCGATTCTCCTGTGTGCCCTTACCGGGAATTGAACTGGAGATATACACACACAGGGCTGACACTCTGCTGCTTCAATAAACTGAAAAAAATCTTTAAAAAAATATTTTGAAGACCAATGGCCTAGACCAAAATGACTAGCATGATCTCAGGCTTCATTTATGGAATTTGTAAGTTGTGTTTGTGGGTAGAGAAGATTTGCTGTTTTTATTTACCTTGCACCTGGAGGATTACAGACAAGTCTAATCTGGGTAACCTGTTTCTAAAACCATTAAAATTTCATGCTGATTTGACATATTTAACTATAGTAATTATTGGTGGACAAAAAAGGACATGCAGAGACACAAAGGTCTCTACAATCACAAGGTAATCTATACCTCCCAGAAACCTGATTCACACCACTCACCCATAAATGAAATCCACTGTTATATACCAGGGCTGAGCACAGTGCTTGTGCAATGTGGGCACGTAGTAAATAATAAACATTCTTTGAATGAATAAGTAATCCTGGACACTTTTTAAGGTTCAGAAAAAAAAACTTTTACTATCTTCCCTCCACCAGAGGACATACACACAAGAATTTGTCCGTGAGCATACAAACAAACATATACTGTTGGGCATAAGCTGATTTTGCAATTTACAAAGATCAGAATTTTATTTCTAATTTTTGAAAATAATGGCATGCAACTCCTCTTTTTCAACCTTTCAACCTTTTTTCTATTATTCCCATATCCACCTTGTAGAAAAAACTGGTTTTGAAAAATATTTTTGCCTTGAGGTTTTCCTAACAGCTTATAATCTATTCATAGGAAAATTTTGTTTCTTTGAATAAATTTCAGTTTTAATAAAACTTGGGTGCTTTAGAGATCACAATACTTTTTCAAACTTAACTTCAAAAAATATTTAAACACTGAGAATTACTAAATTCTATTGTTTTGTTTACATCTAAAATGAATATTTAATTTTACTTGCATATGACTTAATTTTCCCTAATTCTTAACAACACACTTTTAAATAAATGCTATTTTAAAATACTATAAGTATTAATTGGTTTGTATTATATCAAGTGTTTGTATTAGACAGAGAGCCCTCATTGTATAACAATTTATTTTTCTGTAGTCTCACATGTTTAACATCATCCCTGTAACTACCAAGATGTTATGAGCTGCTTCTTCTGTCATTATTTACAATGCAAAATGAACCTTTGTGCCCTGGTGGGGGAGCTCAGTTAGTTGGTTAGGGCATCATCCATCCTGATATACCAAGGTTGCTGATTCGACCTCTCTTCAGGACACATATAAGAAGCAAACAATGAATGCATAAATGAATGGAACAACAAATTGATGTTTCTTCTCTCTCTAATATCAATAAATAAAAATAACCCAAAATGAACATTTATAAGTGTGTAAAATTTATGAAGAGATATAGGAAATTCTATATAAGATATGCAGAAAGGGAAAGGTCTGTCTTTTTCTTTTATGCACAATCTGCCCATCGTGGCTGTTCTGGAGCTTGGGGAACTCATTGGATAGGCCCTTTAACAATTCAGCAATTCAGCAATAAGATGATAATGAAGCTCATCATTATAACCCAGAACTGTTTAGAGTTGTTGAATCAACAAAGACAAATTATATTTTGTTTGATATAGGCATAATGTCAAAGCTATCTACTTGCATTTTAATGTTTGAAAATTTAATTATCTGCAAAATATGTACAGCTACGATTAATCAGAATACCTGATTAAACAGAACACTGATTAGCCACCCTCTGATCACATTGGATGAAGAGAATAAAGCAAAAATGGGTATGAGAAAAGATTCACAGATGGAGGCTTATCATAGATCTGAGTTCTAAGATCCGCATCTTGTAATAAGGAAGTTTGGACACTCATAAAGATCACTGACGTTCACATACACATGTGTGCTTCTAAAGGCGTCAATCTATTTACATTCTATTTACATAACAAATGTGTGTTCTTCTTCAGTTATTACCATATTTCTCTGGCAATCCTTTGAGAGTTGTGTTCTGCCTTTGAATACCATTCATTACTTTCCTTCTTCCTCTGCTTCTGCTCCTGTGCCTGCCTCAAAGCAGAGGAATGGTCAGAAAGTTGGGGAGCTTGGGAAAAAAACATCATTACCCTAGTTTTGTCCTAGTTTTGCTCTATTATCTGCAGCGAGTGACTTAAACTTACACTTCTGTTTGATATATTCATGTATAGTGTGGTTTATTTTATAAAATGCAGTTGTATCCTTAATCCTACCTAAAAATTCTACCTTAAATGCCTGTATGTGTGATAGATACCGGGAGAATTGCTGTGGGTTCAAAGTCAGTCTAGAGTCGCACATCTCAGCAGCTCATTCAGAGGACATCTGTAAAGCCCACAAAACAAAGTTTTAAAACAACTGGACTAGATTTTTTTCCGATGGTTTCTTCCACTCTAAAATATTATAATTCAGGATAAAACACAAGTCAGTTATTAAAGACTTGAAAAGGAAAGTAGTTGAAGTTAATGACAAAAATTGAATTTTACATCCCCTGTCGATTTCTTCTCATGGTATTCTGAGAACACCTAATTAAGAATTACCTGGTCTCTATCACCACTGGCCTGGATTCAGATGTGTTACACCAAATGCTCTTTATTTAGGGGTTAAAATAATACCAGTTCTATGTATTATTAAAAAACATAGTCTGTTTTCTAAAATTATTTAATCCAATAAAATTTGAGTAATTTTTTTTTTAAATGCAGCAATGGCAATACCCGCCTCCATTGCCCTGTTTTGTACACTAACCAATTTTCTCCGGGTCTAATATAATATTCTATTGATCTCTCTGTGTCCCGTCTTCTTATTCCTGATTGCAATATCCCTCAGCACTCTTCAAAATGCTGTGTCCACATTGGTGGGAGTGGGAAAGGTTTGCCAACAAATTCACAGGATCAGCTAGTTTTAAGGGAATCATTTCCCACATCCCCCATTTCTCTGGGTGGCTGGTCCTGGAACTGACCGGCCTGGGAATGCTCCTGTGATCATGCTAGTTCTTCTTTCCCATATTCTCATTATAAGATATCAAATTCAAATGTTGGTTTGGAGAAAACATCTTTATAGTGAGTTGCTATCAATTTTTTCTTTTTCAAAATATTTTTAGGGAATTTGGAGCAAAAATAATCAAAACCTACCGCATCATTGCCAACTGCACTTCTTAGATGCTAATTTGGCCACATTTCTTTTTGGTTCGAAATGCTTCAAAAGCTTTTTATTACTCAAAGGGTAAAATTCGAAATCCTTAGCTTGGTGCTCAAGACTCTTCAAGAAATAGATTAACCGAATTTTCTGGGTTTTTTCCCCCTTAAAGGGACCTTGTTTTAATGACACTGAACCGCTGTGAGTTTCTGGGGAGTCTAACGGCTCTGTGTGCTCTGCGGCCTTCATCTTGAAAGCCTACTCCTCACAGCACTTTTCTCTGTTCATCGAAGGCTTTTTCTCTGTTCCTTGCCATTGTTAAAGAGCCAGCTCACACCTGTGCTCACCTGTGAATAGTCCAACCTCACCTTTCCAGTAAAAATAAATTACATCACACCTTTTAATCTTTCAGAGTTTTTTATTTTTATTTATCTTTATAATTATTTTGGCATTATCCTTATTTATGTATTGATATGTCCTGATTAACTGTAATCTCATTTAGAAAAACAAAAACAAAAACAAAACAAAGACACTTGCCTGACCTGTGGGGTACAGTGTATAAAGTGTCAACCTGGAATGCTGAGGTCAAGGGTTCAAAACCCTGGGCTTGCACGGTCAGGACACATGCAAGAAACAACTATAAGCTGCTTCTTGTTCTTCTCCCCCACCTTTCTCTCTCTTTCTCCCTTTTCCCTCTATAAGTCAGTAAATAAAATTGTAAGAAAAAGAACACACTTTTACTCATTGCTGTATCTGCTTAGTGCCTTCTCAAAGAAATCTTAAGTAAATATTTGTTGAATGAGTAAATAAGTGAATAAGTGATAAAAAAAACTTTTATCTTTTTATTATTTTTCTTTTTGAGAAAAAGAAACAAAATATTGGGGAGATTTTAAGAATGGGGAGGCGAAAATTTTAAGCTATTTGTGTTTGCAAATGGGGCTTACCCAGAGATTTGTATCTTTATGAGGAAAAGACGGGAAGTAGTATTCCATTTTGGACCAAGGTGTCTCCCTGGATAATTGCATTTCAAAGGGATAGCTTCCGAATTCTTGAGAAATATTAGTCCTGAATTGTAAAACAGAAAGCAAGGTTAAAAAAGAAATTGCATCTCAAAGTGGCAGAATTTAGAAGTGCAGGTTTTCTAAAGATGATGCTCTAATGAAGGGGAGATTGGGGACCTAGAAGCAGGAAGAAGCCTGTTTAAAGGTTAATGGACACCTTAAGACCACATTGGTCAGTATGAAATAGTATTTTGAAGTGTTAGAGGCCTTGGGGCTCTTGGGTTCCCCAACCTCGAATTCTCAAAAAAATTGCAGAGAATTTCCAGACACATTGTACTGAGCTTATGCCAAGCACAAGGGAAGCAGCAAAGTAAAAGAGGCTTCTCTGATCTGGCCCAGGGACTGGCTCTGAGTGGCCGCTTTCATAATCTGGGGGACAATGTAGGCTTGCCTGAAAAGACAAGCTTTTTGAAAATGGTGAGCTTGTGGAAGTTTTCATGTCAGGGGAGGAAAAGTGAGTGGTGAGAAGGGAGATGAAATTGCCCCTCCCCCTTTTTGAGCACAGAGTAGAGGGGTGGTGACATTTTCAGTCAGCTTATCCTTCTGGACACCTGGTTTTAACTTGGCTTCCAGGCCACCTGGTATTTTTCCATTTCCAGACCCGGGTCCCTGTATGTATTGTCTTAATGTCACACCAAGTTATATAACAAAGTGTTATACAGCAAGTCCTCTTTTGGAAATCCTAAGAATTTTAAATGTCATCTACCCTAACCTTTCTCCCATTGCCAGGATTTCTTCTTGGTTGACTAAGAGTCACTTATTCACAAAATTCTTTATCAATTCTACTGACAAAAAGTCATTATCTCACAAAGCAGCTATTCTACCTTTGCTCAGTTCTAATTTAAACAAAAATACTTCCATATTGCTTTCTAATTATAATACAAAAGCTTTTGACTAGAAACTTTTAGGTTGACAAGTCTATGGGAAATTATACAAAAATAATGTAGTTAAGCAATCCAGGCTTCTATTTTCAGAACAAAAGTAATATATTACCAGCTACTAGTTTTCTTATTTTATTTTTCTCAAGTGAGAAGGTGGGAGGCAGAGAGACAGACTCCCCAATGTGCCCTGACCAGGATCCACCAGTCAAGTTCCCTGTGGGGCAAATACTCTGCCCATCTGGTGCTGTTGCTTCGTTGCTTGACAACCAAGCTATTTTAGCGCCTGAGGCAAGGTCATGGAGCCATCCTCAGCACCCAGAGCCAGCTTACTCCAACCAAGCCATGGCTGCTGGAGGGGAAGAGAGAGATATATAGAGAGAAGGAAAACGGGGAAGGATGGAGAAGCAGATGGTCACTTCTCTTGTGTGTCCTGACCCAAAATCAAATCTGGGACATCTACATGCTGGGCTGACACTATACAACTGGGCCTAATAGCCAGGACCCAGAATTATGTTTTGTATCTCAATAACTCTCAGAAACAATTAGGAGAGAATGACTATCTACATTGATTAAATTTTAATATTTATTCTCTTCTTGAGGCTTTGGGAACCGTTTTCTCTCTCTCTTTCTCTTTAACACACACACACACACACACACATTGTAGTTCAATTCTTCTAGGCTTTGGGAAGTAAACTCAAGATAATTCTCTGTCCTTGTTTTAAATTATGCTGGAACTAAGCAAAATAAACTTAACTGCTTGCTCAAGAAATACTTGTTTCTAGAAGATAAGAGTATGAACCAACTAAACAAATTACTTACCGAGGCTAACAGCTTTCTGATCAAGATTTCAAAATCTTGACCTCTATGTGCCCACCAACCCAGGGTTAGGATGTCTTAAATGTCTGAGTAATTCTCAGTCATTCAAGACCCTTTGACTTCACCTAGTTCAGTCCCACAAATACCTTGCTTTATCTTCCCATTTTGAGAGCATTAAGACTCTGTGAATCCTGCATTCACCCTTACTGTAGTAAATCTGATAAACTTAACTTTGATGAGTTTTTCTGATGGCCTTTGCAGAAATAAAAAATTAAGGAACAAATGTCTGTGTGTGTCTCTACTACATTAGTATAGCTGAAATTTTATCCTCTCTCATTTCCTAAGTATTCATACCTAAGCATGTGGCATACCTTCTCCTTCCTCTGCATGGTCAGCTTTCAAAGAAATTGGCTTATGGTTTTTGCTTTCTTTTGTTTGGTTTTTAAATACCAATTTAGGCTGCAGACTCTCTTGAGCCCCAGCATGTCTGATCAGTCACAGACACTAAGCTATCTTCTCCACTCCTTCTCAGTACTCACTGAATGGGTCTAGTCTTGCTCCAGGATGTTGCTGTCCACTATATTTCAAAAAATGCCAGTTAAGGGCATTATCTACCAGACTGCATCTAAGAATTTAAGTCCATTTGTTGTGCCTGTTTGGTGTAACTATATGAACAGTTCTTTTAGCCCCCAACCAATTAACTTCTTATGTGTTCCTTTGCCAGTCTCTCTCTTTTTTTAAGTGAGAGAGAGAGAGAGATAGACAGACAGAAAAGGACAGACAGACAGGAAGGGAGAGAGATGAGAAGCATCAATTCTTCATTTTGGCACCTTAGTTGTTCATTGATTGCTTTCTCGTATGTGCCTTGACTGGGGGCCTTTAGTCGAACCAGTGAGGCCTTGCTCAAGCCAGTGACCTTGGACTCAAGCGAGCAACCTTGGGCTTCAAGCCAGAGACCTTTGGGCTCAAGCCAGCAGCCATAGGGTCATGTTTATGATCCCATGCTGATGCCAACAACCCTGCGCTCAAACTGATGATCCTGTGCTCAAGCCAGTCTTGGGGTTTGAACCTGAGTCCTCATCATCCCAAGCCGACGTTCCATCCACTGTGCCATGTATTCTCTTAACTATTGAAGACTAACTTCCAGCACTATTATTCTATGAATATTACATTTTGTTTAAGCAAGTAGTATAAATACAAATTAAAAAAAAATGTTTGGAATAATGCAGTTCCTGGTTTTTTCTGATTTACTTATTTCACTTCGTATAATGTTATCAAGATCCCACCATTTTGCTGTAAATGATCCGATGTCATCATTTCTTATGGCTGAGTAGTATTCCATAGTGTATATGTGCCACATCTGCATTATTCCATATGTAGGTGGGACATAAAAGTGAAACTAAGAGACATTGATAAGAGTGTGGTGGTTAAGGGGGGAGGGGGAAGAGGGAGAGGAAAAGGGGGAGGGGGAGGGGCACAAAGAAAACTAGATAGAAGGTGACAGAGGACAATCTGACTTTGGGTGATGGGTATGCAACATAAGTGAATGACAAGATAACCTGGAGTTGTTATCTTTGAATATATGTATCCTGATTTATTGATGTCACCCCATTAAAAATAAAATTATTAAAAAAAATGTTTGAATTAATGGCCTGATACTGGTTTTGTTAAAGTTAGAACTATAAAGCTTCTCTAGGCCTCGCCTTTCTCAATTAAAAAGAAAAAATATTGTTAAGCAGATTAAATGATATTCCATATGTGATGTGTTTTACAAATATAAACTATCAAAAATGTACTATTGTCACTAGTCTGTAAGTGGGCTTAAATGCTTTGTTCAGTACAAAAGCACATATAAGATTAATAACCTTGTGAATTTGGATTAATAAGCAAATTTGTCCTGGCTGGCTGGCTCAGTGGATAGAGTATTGGCTCAATGTGCTGATGTCCCCAGTTTATCCCTGGTCAGGACAAATGTGAGAAGTGACCAACTGCTTCTCTTCCCTCCCTCACCTCTTTCTCTCTCTCTTTCCCTCTTACAGCCAGAGGCTCAGATTGGTTCAAGCCTTAGCCTCAGGCACTGAGGATAGCTCTATTGATTTGAGCATCGGCCCCAGATGGGTTGTTGGGTGGATCCCAGTCAGGGTGCATACAGGAGTCTGTTTCTCTATCTGCTCTCCAAAAAGAAAAAAAAAGTATTAAGATACATGCTTTGTTACAAACAGAATATGGTTGTGCTCATACATGACAACCTAAAGTAACAATGTGAGTGTTCAAGAACCATTTATTCAAAATTTTCCATCATTTAGGGCCTTTGTTTTCCTGATTCTTGCTTCTGACACTATGGCTCATTAGCATCAGACTCTGAGTGTGGAGGAGGAATGGATGTAAGCTAAGATAGAACTCAATTCTGCATGTGACTTCTTGTTAGCAGCCTTTAAAATATTTGTTAGGGAATAGCCTTTATTCTGCTTTTATCCTCTCCTCACTCAGGGAAGGGCTAAGCAAGGCATGGACTATAAATATTTAACTTTATGCTCTGTGTACTAGGACTTCAGATATCGATAGTTACAAAGGGATAGATATGCCAAAATGTGCTATAAACAACATCATTACTTCCTGCTACTTGAGGCTATAATTTTGACTGTTAAATATTTGTTATTTATATGTACATAATAAGATAATATATATTTATATATCATATAAACATAAGTATATATATATATATACTTCACAGGTATGTACTTCCAAGAGATGGATATTTGAGGTTAATTGTTCTAATAGTATGTTTGTTTTTGTTTTGTTTTGTCTTAAGAGAAATATAAATACTTAGTAGTCACTGCAGTTTGAGAGAAAGTAGTGAGAGAAAGCTTAGCATAGGCTTACCTTTTCTTTTCTGGTTGACCTGACCCTGACTTTCACATTAAAGTGGATAAAACATGGAAAATGGAAAAGCCCTAGATACCATAAAGCCTTCTTTAAAATGTTTCTAAATATTCTTTCTGTGACTAACAGAGGATTTTCAGTAAACATGGGTTTTGATTCAGCCATTAATATCAAATGAAGCACGTTGGGAGGTTTACACAGCTGGAGTCACTGTTCCGCCATGCCCCCTCAGGGCACACACTGTTAGCAATCAGAGGCAGTGAACAGGCTCTCTGCTGTGTCATCTTCTGGTTGCAACTTGGGAAAATTTGGAGGTGCTGTTACAGAAACCCTTAATTAGAATTCTTCACCAGGAGGACACAGAGGGCAAATTCAACTGTGACCGGGGCTAGACATAAGAAAAAATTTAGCGATTAAAAAAACAAAAAGTCATTCTATGATTAAGAATAATCTTGGAAAATCTAATAATTTACTGCTAGTACATACTGGACATGTTTTTATTCTCTATGGCTGTCTCAAAGAAGGAATAAGCTCACTGAAAAACAGACCTTCGTATCATTTTATTTATTTATAGTGTATGGTTACAAGAATCAATTAATATTAAATATTTCAATTTCATAATCAGTGCTTCAAAACTGGTAAGCTTATTTTAGTAATTCAACCATATAATTTGTCTGTTATGCCAAGCATCTTCTGGGTAGTCTCAGGAGGTCAGTCAGCACTTACTTCAAGGTCATGACAGCTTGAATGGAAGTGATTCTACATCTCCAGGATCAGTTAGGAGCTAACCTATGTTCAGGCTGCGCTCACCTGCCCTACATTTTTCTGAGAAACTGCCAAGACCTTTGCACTAAGTATTGCTCTATGGCAAAAAATCTAACCCAGGGTCTCAAAGCTAAAGCAAGTACAGGGATTCCTCAGGTTACCACAGTCTTGACCTAGGACATTTCGAGTTTACGATCCTAACTTTTATAAAATCTTTAAAAAATTGAGATGTGTTTTGGCTTAGGCCATTAGCGTCTCACTTACGGACCATGTGGGCAAATCAGTTTGGTTGTGTGTAGTGGAAGAAGACGCAGTAACACGGCATGTGAGAGAGGGAGTTGGTGTCCCCCTATGCTTGCCTGTGCCATTTTGGACTGTTAAAAGCACAAGTGTTTCATTTCTGTTGCTTTGTTTGGTGACATTTTGATCCTTATCATGGCTCCTAAATGAAAGTCAGTTTTCAGATGGTAGTGATTCGAAGAAGAGGACTTCATGATTGATGTGATAGAGCTACTGGCATCACATGAAGAGGAGCTGTCTGCTGAGGACCTACCTCATTCGGCTAGAGAAGCAGCTGATTGAAGAGGAAGAGATAGAAACTCCAGAACCCAAGAGATTTACTACCAAGGGTCTGGCAGAAGGTTTTTCTATGGTAGAGGATGGGTTGGCAAAATTTCAGGCTGAGGACCCGGGGATGACAGGTTCAGTAAGGTCTACAAAGCTTGTATGGATGCCTTGCAATGCTGTTGGCAGATTTTGAAAGAGAAGAAATCATCAACCTTCCAGACTAGCCTGAACAATTCTTTAAGAAGGTAGAGAGGCCTGCCACAGATCCTATACCCTCTACATCAGCTGCTTCTCGAGATGAAACATCTGCAGTACAGATGGAATCATCTGCAGCATCTCCTAATGTTCCTTAGGCAATCCTGATTCACCTGACCCAGTATCTTCACCTTCTGCAGGTTCTCCTGCCTCTCCAGCTTTCTCCTTCCAATAGGTCACTCTTTCCCACATTGCAATGTCCCTTGCAGTATGCAAGCCAACTACAGGAATAAAGGTAAAAAAAAAATTTACACTAATTTTTTGTCCTTTTTTTCTGTTAGTACAGTATAGTGTACTGTGCAGTATATTTGTGTCCTTTTCCTTTTTCTGTGGCTTAGTTGTGTTTTTATGTTTTAGATCATGATTTTAAAACTGTGTTAGAATAGGTAAGTGACTTAGGCTAGGGTATGTTTTGACTTACACCAAAATTTGGGTTATGTCACTGGTGTAGGAACGAAACTGTGTCATAACCCAAGGACCCCCGTAATTGAATTAAAACACACTGTTAAGAAGATAGACAAGACACAGACTAAAAAAAAAAAAAAAGATTCACATTATATTTAGCTGAAAAAAATTTGTATCTAGTCTTTATAATAAATTCTTCCAGGTTAACATTAAAAGGAAAAGCGCCCTCCCCACAAAAAAAGACATAAGATTGGTGCAAAAATATTTCAAAAAATAAGATATACAAAAACCAATAGTCACATTAAAGGATATTAATTATTATTAATTAAGGGAAGCAATGAGAATACACAAGTATAACTAAAATCAAAGCAAATATTGACAAGAAAATGGAGGATCAAGAACACTCATACAATATCATTTTTCCAAAAAGTACATTTTGAAAACTGGCAATTTCCTTAATTGAAACACATTTCTATGATATAACACTTACATATCCATTTCTATGTATTTTACCCAAGAGAAACAATAATATATGTTTTCAAAAAGCCCTGTGCTAAAATGGTCATAATAGCCTTATTTGTGCTAGCCAAAAACTGAACACAACATAAATATACATCAATTAGAAAACAAATAAACAATAGTGTTATAGTCATACAATTAATAGAAAATGATACTTAATAACAAAAAGGAATGTATTACTGATGTATATACAGTGGTGGGATTCAAATAATTTAACAACCAGTTCTCTGCCCTAATGACTGTTTTAAGTATAAAAAAAGATATACCGAAAGGTAGTTTATTATTTTATGAATTTAATACTTAAGTAAGAACAATAAAAGAGAACAATAAAAGAGAAACACAAAACTAGATAATGACATAAGTTTAAGTTTTAAAATATTAATGAAAAAATATGAGATAATACCTGACAAAAAAAAATGAAACTGTTAAGATATTTCCATATTGCTTCTTGATTGGCATCCTCACTTGTAAATTTTTTTTTTTTTTTTTTACCTATGGACAGAATGAACATTACTCTGGGCACTTAGAATACACTGCTGCACAGATGAACATTAAAAAAGAGAGTACGGAATGAAATTTGTGGTTTCCATATTGGGCAGCTGTCTAAAAACCCACCTTAATGACAACCCTGATTAGAAGTGCCATTTTAACAATCGGTTCACCAAACTAAAAAAAAATTAGGTATTGGTTCTGCTGATCCAGTGTGAACCGGCTGAATACCACCACTGTGTATACAGCAACATGAGTGAATCTCAGTAGGACTGTGTTGAATGAAATGAAATAAAAATACGCACACACTAACACAGCTGTATCTCAAAAACATTACGTTAAGTGAAGTCTGAAAGTGGTTGCCTCTAGAAGTGAGTAAATTTCCTAGAATGAGATATGAGTGAAATCTCTCAGGCGTCTCTCAGGCCCCATGGGCCGCATGTGGCCCCCTAAGGCCATTTATCCAGCCCCCGCTGCACTTCTGGAAGGGGCACCTCTTTTATTGGTGGTCAGTGAGAGGAGCACTGTATGTGGCAGCCCTCCAACGGTCTGAGGGACAGTGAACTGGCCCCCTGTGTAAAAAGTTTGGGGACCCCTGCTAGGGTATGAAAATGCTCTATAGTCTGTGTTAGATGATGGTATGCAAATTTCTTAAAACAAATTTAAGTTTTGCATTTTATCATGTATAAATTTTAAAGAAAAATAGATAAAAAAATAGTGAGAGAAAACCTAAATGAGGACAGGGAAAAAAAATATACTTTGACACACATGCTTTGTACTAAAATGTGTCCCCCCAAATTCATAAGGTAAATCCTTAATGCCCAATGAGACTATATTTGGAGGTAGGGCTTACTCAGAGGTAATTAAAGTTAAAAAAGGTCATAAGGGTGGGGTTCTGATTAGATGGAATTAATGACATCATAAGAAAAGAAACCAGAGAGCTTGATATCTCTTTCTAATCACATTCCCACAAAAAAGAGGTCCTGTGAGTATACAAGGAAATGGCGGTCACCTGCAAGCCAAGAGGAGAGGACTCAGAATAAAACCTACTCGTTAGCCTCTTATTCTTGGACCTTCCAGCCTCCAGATTTCTGAGGAATAAGTTGCTGTTGCTCAAGCCACCCAGACTGCTACATTTTGTCAAGACAGCCTGAACAGACCAAGATACTACCTGTCTTACTTCATACCTGATGCGCGGATCTTTTAATAAAGCTAATTAGGTGTTTAAATTTACTCCACCGAATTTTGATCTTTAACTATGTCATATCTGTTTACCTTATTTATATTTATATTTCTACTTTGTCATTTTCAAAGTATTAAATACATTGACAACAAAATACATTTATCTTAAATGTGGTGATTTTACAGACTCATGCAGTAACCACCACAATCAAGTTATAGATGACCCCATGGTCACTTGCTTGAGCCCAAAGGCCTCTGGCTTGAAGTCCAAGGTCCTTGGCTTGAGCCCAAGGTTGCTGACTTGAGCAAGGGTTAATGGCTTGGCTGGAGCCCCTCCCCTGTCAAGGCAAATATGAAAAAGCAATCAATGAACAACTAAGTTGTCATAACTGTGAGTTGATGCTTTTCATCTCTCCCTTCCTGTCTGTCTGTTTCTCTCCCTACCTCTTTCGCTAAAAAAATTAAAAATTCAAACAAAATGGGGAATCTAGTAGAGAGAAATGTGACTCATTAAAAAAAATATACCTACAACATAACCAAGTGTTTAATCCTTTGAGAAAACATACATTTGTCTTACCCATGTTCTGTGTGTGTGTGTGTTTGTGTGTTGTGTGTTGTCTGTGTGTATGTATGTTAAGAAAATAGGCCTGTGGAAGACAGGAGAAGACAGTATCATACAAATTCAACATGATTTTAAAAAGTATTTAAATGTACATACATATGTTAATATGTACTTCCATTTACTAATCATATACAATTTATGTTATATGTATACACACACATATATATACATATGTATAGTGTGTATAATAATGTATCTGTGATATATATTTTTAATATATATAACAATAGCATTTATAACTACCTAATTTTAATATTAATGTATATGAACTTTTAGAGGGCACTGTTACAGTTAGATTAATATTATAAAAACATGAAAGGTATAATGAAATATATATTTGATTTTAGCCATATGATCCCTTATTTGTAAATATTGAAGGTATTGGCACAATATAAAGGCCTCAAAATGTGTTCATGTTTGAAAGGGCCTCCAGCACTAAAGGTGAATGATGTTACAGGAAGCACAAAATTAGGTTTCACTCTTTGTATTGTCTGGCTCTTGTCCTATATTCCCATTCTCTTATATGTAAGTAACTAGATGAGCACTTATATAGATTTAAAGAAATTGTCACTTTGTGATTAAATGTGGTCAGTGTGAAACAGGATAAAGAAGGGGACAAAGTGACCAGGCTTATTAAAAAAGAGGACAGGACAGAAGAAAAAGCATAAAGCTTCAGTCTGACCCAGTGATGTAGGATAAGAAATTTATGTCTCTAATTTTATAGCTTTTTCATGTTACATAATAGAATTTAGAATACTTACCTCTTAATCGTATGAAAATGAAGTAATATGATGGCATTACCGAGTTTCTATTTAATAAATGATAGCTACATTATAATTCTAATAATAAGCAATGTAGCATTATATGAAACAATAAAATATATTAAGAGAAGTTAGAGATGATAGAAAGCAGATACTATTGAAGGAGACAAAATGGGATTTGTATCTAAAATAGGCAGGTAGATGAAGGCCTTGCTAAAAGCCCAGACTTAGTGTCTAATAAACTCAAGATTTTATTAATAGTAACATAAAATTAGTCATAATAATGTCATGTAGTTATAAAGGAAAAAAGTAAACGTCCCTATTATCAGTTGGAAACTTAGCTATTTATTGTTTTATTAACATGCCTTTTGCAAGAATTAGTTTAAAAAAATACAGTATAATGTGATAAATGTGATTTATGTTAGGAAAATACTACTACTTCTGTGCATAAAATATATGTTAAAGCCATTATTTTCAAGTCCAATCCCAATGTGTTCTCTCGCTTGTTCATGCCAGCAGACAAGCGTAAGCATGAAGAATGGAGAAAATTCATATCCATGCAACTGCATCAGGAAGGGAAAATCGGAAACCAGGGAGGAAACCTGCCTCTAGGAACTGACCTGAATTCAAACGGACAGCAAAATCGGAGCAAAACTAGGCGGTTCACCACACAAAACAGGCAATCAGGGTTTAGTAGGCAATCTGGGTGACAGTTGCACGTCTGAGAGCTCTGTGGCCAATAGCTGTCTTACATGGGCTTTCCCACCAGGATTTCTCTTCCAATAGAGAGGCAGAGTCAGGGGTGGATTGACAGCAAATTTAAATTCAAATCACAGAGAAGGAAAATGACAGAAGTTAGTGACAATTCTGGGTTCCAACCAAATAAGTTATTTTAGATGATATAAAAGAAAGCCAGAGGTACTTGAAGAGGCTATTTTGGTATTTCTAGGAAATCAGACATTCTGTGAAATGTGGTGAAAGATAGACACGTTCTACCCTATGGGGTTGGTGCTGAAAGAAGGCTGAGTGTAGGACGTGCTAAGACTTAGCAGCAAGCACTCTCAGCTTTCTCCAGCCAAAGCAGTGGACCATTCTTTTAGAGATGGATCTTGTGTTTATGCCTAAGTGTGTGAACACTTTCCAAATAAATTTATCATTTTATGGATGCAGCAAGAACATTCGCTGTTGGTTAGACACTCCAGATATGCCAAGTAGACATGTAGTAGACATATCACCTTTATTGCCTCATTATAAATTTTAAAATAAAAAGAAGAGTCGTGTTCCCAACCAAACAGAAATAATTTAATTCCTTCTAGTTTATGCATAAAAAGATAAGAAAATCTAGTAGTTCTCTGGAAACATTTTAAGAGGAAAAAAACCACATTTTCACACTGATTCAAATTTATTAACAATGGAATATTGCCATAACCAATGAGGATGTTTTAGAATTACTATGTATTTTTTTTTAAAAGCTACGTGTATTGGCCTGACCAGGTGGTGGCGCAGTGGATAGAGCATCAGACTGGGATGCGGAGGACTCAGGTTCGAGACCCCAAGGTTGCCAGCTTGAGCGCGGGCTCATCTGGTTTGAGCAAAGCTCACCAGCTTGGACCCAAGGTCGCTGGCTTGAGTTGAGCAAGGGGTTTCTCGGTCTGCTTTAGATGCACAGTCAAGGCATATATGAGAAAGCAATCAATGCCACAACAATAAACTGATGATTGATGTTTCTCATCTCTCTTTGTTCCTATCTATCCCTCTCTCTGACTCTCTCTCTGTCTCTGTAAAAAAAAAAAAAAAAAAAAAAAAAAAAAAAAAGAAAAGAAAAGCAACATGTATTTATAACCTGTTACTGGAAGAAATACTTCCACCATATGGATCATAGCAGAGTGATTCAGGGCTAGGCTTCAAGGGTAGAAACTGTTTTACGTTGATGAAGTGTATGACATTTTTTTAGACATTATAAAGAGCATCAGATAAGCTTTCATTCATCTGGTGACAAAACAAGACAAGGAGATATATTTGAGAACTCTAAGTTTGCATAAAGTATGTGATCAACTCCATTTGGTAGAACATATCATTTAAAAATGATTACAATCACAGCTGCTACAATGATGAAAGGGTTCCCTAAGAATTCTTTTTCAGGTATATAGCATGTTATGACAGTTTGTGGAATAGGTTTTTACTTGCTTTTTCATCTTAAAAATTTAGATTACCCATCTATATCCCATTACACCCTTGAAGATGAAGATTTATATCTTAGAACAACATACATATTTTGTGGCGGCAAACTTAAGAGTGACAGCAGGCTAGTACACACTTTAAAGGAAATGGTAGCACAGGAGTGGATTGCAAAACAATTCTTAGTTACATGCAAAAGCAGTTTTGGTGAGCTTGCAAGTGAAAGTACAAATTTCGCCACTACATATAACAATAACAGATCATGACAGAAATGAGAGCTGTGTTTGATGGTTCCATTTTTTTCTTAAATCTAGATAAACATAAAAAACAACTTAACCTTGATTTTGTCCATTTTTTCCATAAATTATAAGTAAAGAGACAGAGGTGATCAAGAAGAGTATATCTCAGTACAGATTAAAATCAAAATAAAATCCTCTTGTCCACAAACTGTTATAAATAATAATATTTAGATAAGTGTATGGAAGTGACCATATAAGTCTTATTCTGAACTATGTGATTTTGAAAAATATCACAGAAAAAATATATATTATGAATTATATTTTTATGTAGTTTAGATTATTTTTGTAGCCTACACATAATAGAATTGAATAGACTATTCAGCAAAAATCCAAGTGTGTGCAACTTCATGACATCTGTCTACTCTCCTGTGTGCTCACCACCAGAAGCCTAGTCTCTTCTATAACCTTGTATTTGACCCCCTTTAACCTCTTGGTCCTCCCCCTACTTTTCTTCCCTTCTGGTAACCACCTTTCTGTTGTCTATATTGATGAGGTTTTATTTCTTTGCTCACTTGTAGTTTCTTTGTTTCATGGTCCACATATGAGTAAAATCATATGATTTCTGTTCTTTTTCATCTGACTTATTTTACTTAGCATAATACTCTCAAGATCCATCCATGTTGTCCCTGACATTTGTCAACATACATTTAAGAAAATAAATAAACCATCTTTTTCAAAGGAAAAGAAATCCAAGTATGGAAAGCCAGAGAAATTCCTGAGTGTGGGAACTAAGCCATGAATCACGACTGGCATGGGCATACTTCTTGGATGGAGTAAACCTAGCCATACTCTTCAGTATAAAAGAAAATTTGTATAAAGTTCATCCAACTCTCAGAAGTGTTCATAAGCCATGGCATTGACAAAAGAAAAATGGTGGACATGGCTAAAATTCAGTTCTAAAGTAGTAATAATAGTTGACAATTACTGATTGCTTACAATGTTTCAGGTATTACTCTTTAACATAACACTTTACATTTAACTCTTTATTTAACACTCACATTTGCCCCATGAACTGGATAATATTTTTTAAAATTACTTATTGTGGTTTAAAAACCGCACAATGTAAAATTTACCATTGTTACCATTTCTATGTGTGCAGTTCAATAGTGATCATTATATTCACATTGTATTGGACCCAATCTCCAAAACTTTTTCAAGTTGTCAAACTGAAATTTTGTGTCTATTAAACAGTAACTCATCATTTCCTCCTTCTGTAAACCCCTGGGAACTACCATTCTACTCTCTGTTTCTATGAATTTGTCTTCTTCATATATATATATCATATTAAGTGGAGTCATACAGTATACATCTTTTTGTGACCGGCTTATTTCACTTAGCATCATGTCCTCAAGAGTCATCCACATTATAACATTTGTCAGAATTTCCTTCCCCTTTAAGGCTGAATACTATTCCATTGCATCATATGCCACATTTTGTTTACCTAGTCATCAGTTGATTGTGACTATTGGCTATTGTGAATAGTGCTGTAAGGACTCTGGGTGATCACACATCTCTCCAAAATCCTGCTTTCAAAACTTTTGGATATATACCCATAAATGAAATTGCTGGACCGTATGGTAATATTACTTTAAAATTTTTAGAAACCGTCATTTTGCTTTCTATAGCTGCTATACCATTTCACATTTTCTCCGCATCCACACTAATATGCTTTATTTTCTGTTTTTTTAAATAGTATCCATCCTTATGGGTGTGAGGTTTTGATTGGCATTTTAACTTCATTTTTCAGATGTTGAAACTAAGCTACAGAGAGGTTATGTAACTTGTGAAAAGCTACACAGTATACAGTGGATCTTAAAATCCACACTCTATCTTCCACTCTTGAGTTTCTAACCACTTCTCTGCAGCCAGAAGTTACAGGCACATTGAAAAAAGGAAGGTTTCTATGTAAGAACCAGTTGGGACAGAGTAGCTAGTTGATGAATAGTTGGCACTGGAAATGTGAAAATGAAGAACAGGAAAGAGACCGAGTTCATCGTATTTGATACTAAAACTCTGACAACCAGGAAGACTCATTTTGTCAGCTTGTATGAGTCACCATGGGTGAATAAAAAGAGTAATGAGTAATGAAAAAGGTCAATAAAAACTAGAGTAGAAGAGAAATATTTTCCTTTCTCATACTTGGGTAGATTTTCTCTGGCTTGTACTGTGGAACTTGTGAATGCTGTAAATCAGGCTAGCATCACACTGTGCATTATTTATGATTTGTTGCATAACAGTAATTGCCTGGATTAGCTATTTAATGTTATATTTAGAAACATAGACTTCATCATTCTGTAGTGACCTCATTTATTGTCTTTGTTAAGTCCCAAGTAAAACAAACCGGAATATTTTATTGTGTTTCTTTTTATTGATTTTAAGGAGAGAGAAAGGGAGAAAGACAGACGCATCCATCTGTTCCTGTATGTGCCTTGACCAGGGATCAAACCAGAACCTCTATGCATCAGGTCAATGCTCTAACCAATGGAGCCATTCAATCAAGTTGGGAAAAATCTGAATGATTTAAATAATTATTTGATCAGGTAGATGACTCTCATCTAAAAAATTCTGTCAAGATTTGAATACTTTTTTGGGGGAAGTATAGCGAGTGGCACATATCTTAACAATAAAAAGGACTATCAAATAATGAGCACTTACGATGTGCCAAGCTTTTTGCTAAATTTGTCCCAAGCAATGTTCTTATTTAATCCACATAAGTACTACTTAAATGGATTAACAATATAGTGGGAATTATTGAGGCTATATTAGTATCCAACGTCCAACTGTGCTTTTGGAGGACACAGAATACAGAATTGAAATCAGTTCTATTCTTGAGTAAACTCAGTGTGCTACCCTAACAAGTTAACCATTTCTTTGTTTGTTCATATAACCATTCATTATATGAATAGTAAATGTCAAACTTTAGTAAATGTCACCTGGCCACTGGTGGCTCAGTGGATAGAGCTTTGACCTGGGACACTGAGGTTGCCTGTTCAAAACCCTGGGCTTGCCTGGTTAAGCCACATATGACAAGCAGTAAACAATTAAAGTGAAGCAACTGTGAGTTGATACCTCCTGCTCCCCTACTCTCTCTTCTCTCTGAAAATGAATACATAAAATCTTAAAAGAAAAGAAAAATTTTTAGTAAATGTCTTCTACATGCCAAACAAAAAAGACAAGACATAGTCTATGGCTGCAATGACAATGACATTAGCATAGCATGCTTTCATAGGACTTATTCAAATAAAAGGTGGTTCCAACTTTTGCTTCTGAGTAGGATAAGAGGCCAGGGTGGTCCAATAGTTCTGGGAATGCCCAGAACAAGCTGGATGAGTTGCAAAGATCATAATTTTGAAGACAGCAAAGAGTTATGGAAACAATAACCACAAGAGAAGTTGCAGTTCCGGGGAGGGAGGTACATTTAAGATGAGCTGACAACCACCGGCCTTTGGTTTTATTTAGTTCTGAACTTCAGGCTTGACACATATAGAGAGGGGAATGCCAGCGAGAAAAAATATTCATCAAGGCTTTCGGCGGTTACCTGGAACTGGCATTATAGACTTGAAACTTCGAGAGCCTCAAACACAAAACCACGTTTCCCTTGGGATATGGAGACATATACATTATGTTTAGGGATATTTATGAGAGAGGCTGGGACATGAGAGCCTATAGCTCCCCAAAGGCAGACTTAAATCTTAAAGATACGTTGTTCTTAGGAGAGCGGGTTCTTCTAGAACAGGGGTCCCCAAACTTTTTACACAGGGGGCCAGTTCACTGTCCCTCAGACCGTTGGAGGGCCGGACTATAAAAAAAACTATGAACAAATCCCGATGCACACTGCACATATCTTATTTTAAAGTTAAAAAAACCAAAACGGGAACAAATACAATATTTAAAATAAAGAACAAGTAAATTTCAATCAACAAACTGACCAGTATTTCAATGGGCCTGCTTTTGGCTAATGAAATGGTCAATGTCCGGTTCCATATTTGTCACTGCTAGCTGTAACAAGTGATATGACACGCTTCTGGAGCCGTGATGTGTGCGTCCTGTGTCACCGGAAGTAGTACTGCATGTGAGCGACGCCACATACAGTACTCCAGGAGCACAGGATGCTCCTCTCACTGACCACTAATGAAAGAGGTGTTCCTTCTGGAAGTGTGGCAGGGGCCGGGTAAATGGCCTCAGGGGGCCACATGTGGCCCGTGGGCCATAGTTTGGGGACCCCTGTTCTAGAACAAGTGCAGTGCCTCCTATACACACTGGTCTCCACACAGGTATTTGCAAGATTTGAGTTTGACATAGTAGCCAAGATTAAATAGCTGGGCTTAAAACCTCTGGCAAGTAGTAAAAAGTTAAATCCAAGCTCTTTCACATGTCACAGAAATTCCTTATAATCTGAGCCAACAGACAAACAAACAAACAAACAGATAATTTAAAAATACATATATAGATATACCACATGCAACATTTTTTTAAAATTCAGAAATTAAATTTATGGGGTGACAATAATCAATAAGAGTGCATAGGTTTCAGGTCACACTTAACATTTGTATTATCAATTTAATAAATAATAAATATATATTTAATACATTATGTATGCATGTGCACACATATACATGTATATTTCTATACCACATTTTCCACGTCCAGTTTTTCTCTGTGGCACTCTCCCCGATCAAGACCTATGCCTATAAATAGCTGGTGGGGCAACATTACAATGCACGAGGAATCAGAAAACGAAGCTCCTGGTCATACCCACCTAAAAATGTAGACTAAAGAAAAACTCACTATGTATATGCTCTTAAATAAGATATATATATATTTAACTACTTCTGACTCTGTATATCAAGTTTTATATTATCATTTGAACTAAGCAGTCTCATTAAAATATTTCTTTGTTAAATTTGTTCTTAAATACTTTTTTTGATGCTATTGTAATGGAATTTTCTTAATTTCACTTTGATAGTATTCACTGCTAATATATAGAAATCTAACTATTTTTGTATATTTACTTTATATCTTATAAACCTTGCTAAATTTATTAGCTTTAAAAGTGTATTAGTAGACTCTAAGATTTTCAATATACAAACTATGTAAACTAAAAATTGAGATACTTTTATTTCTTCTTTTCCAATTTGGCTGTCTTTTATTTCTTTTTCTTGTCTAATTACCGTGACTAGAATCTTCAGTCCAATGTTGAAGAGGCAAGAGCAGACATTCTTGTCTTGTTTATGATATGATAAGAAAAGCATTCCTCACTTTGTCATTCAGTATGATGCCATCTGTGGGTGTTCCATAGATAGCCTTTATAAGGTTGAGGAAGTACCCTTTTAATCCTAGTCTTCTGAGTGTTTTTATTATTAAAGAGTACTGACTATTGGGATCATCATCTATTATTCTAAGTCATTCTATAAGTTTATCTTCATAGGAGTCATGTTACCACAATGATCACCATTATTATCTCTGAAGGTAATTAAGGACAAGAAATTTGAATATATTGGTATTGGTGTATGTTGGGCAAATAAGTTAGTAAAATTTGTGTTATTTGATTTTGCTCACTTTTATTGTTAAAAATGGTGCTGCCCACATGAATGGCCGCTGCCAGGTGAAACTGCTAATTAATTACCATTCTGCTTGGGAAAGGGCTTTGTTATGCTAATGTTACTGGAGGAGGGGTTTTTGTGCCAAAATATTTTAAGAAGATGGAAGAAGGAGGAGACTGGAGACCATGTTTTAGCAGAGAAGCAGCCAAGATGACCGAGTGCTGACGGAGAAGCTAGTTTGTGCAGAGATGAGAAGGGAGAAGGCATGTAGATGGGAAACCAGAGGTGACAGGTTAGTGGGGTCTTTGATTCTAGGAAAATCAGGAGAAAGTCGGTGGCTTTGGGAGCCCTAAATGGAAAGGGAAGTGTTTTCCCGCTGTGTGTATTTATTCGCCTGCTGGTTCGAGGCTAGAATAAAGGCATGGCCTACCAGTTTTCAGCTCTGCTGTTTCTCTACCATCTGCCCAAATTCAATGTGAACCTGCACCTGCCTGGCAGCTGTCATGGCCACGACTACTAGCCATACAGTGTAATATTGAGAAGATGAACTAAAACAAAAATGATAACTCTTTAGTATGATGCTAGCTCACTTGAAAATCCATAAATGGTAGACCTTGTGATGATGAGGAGAAGGAAAAAGAGTAGAATAATGATGATGGTGATCCCTATTATAACACATCATATTCCTGTTTTCTGAAAGTTATGTCTCTGGTTATGTGCTCATCTGCAGAAACATTTTGGCAGATATATGAGGCTAGTGAATAATTATCCCCTTCTATGATAGATGCCATCTGCATCCAGTGCTCAGTTAACTTTTAGCTACAACTTTCCAAAAAGAGGCTCATCCAGGACCATATTGCTTACACATTTTCAGCAGCTGTGCATATTACAACTCCAATAACATTATTAGATTGCATTCATCCATTAATAAAGAAAGGCTTTCCCTTCAAAACTTCTCCCAATTATTTATTATACAAGCAATATAAGCAAATGTGTTTTTCTTATTCTTCCTTCCACAATGCTGAAATTATTTCAAGAACTGTCATCAATTTCTCTTTTATAAATATACAGAGACAGTTGTTAAACAATATCAGCTCACACATGCATAGATCCTCTTGTTTAAATTCAATGAAATACTCATAAAAATCTTCATGTGAGAGCTGAAAAAGGGAGGTTTTACATGTGATTTATTTTTCTTAAAGGCAAATTGCATGGATCTTTATTGGCTTTTTACTACACTAAACCATTTTCTCTTCATAACTTTGCTACTAAAAGTATTATAATATTTTGCCAGGTGGTGTTTTAAGTCACCTTAAATACATGTTGATCCCCTTCCTTCTCTGAGGAGTGATTTGAGGAAATAGCACAATTATTTTTCAATAATTTTTATTTTTCATACCTAAGAGATTTTCTTTTACTACTTCAAAGGTATTCTGAGGTAGCCATCTCTCTAAGAAAAGAAAAAATTTGAGGTTCCTTTTGTGATGAAACATAAACAGATACAAATAAAAGAGATAATATTGAATCTTCAACACCAGAGCTATGGAAGCTTTTTTCTTATTGAGTCTCTTCTGTCTTGCATCTCAAACATGATATGTATAACATATTGATCACTTACTTAGAACAAAAAAGATTTTCCCCTTTGCAAGACATGTTCATATGTCTTTATTTCTCTCTTTTCTTTAAGTTGCCATGTATTCTACTCACAAAAATCAGAAGATATTTTATAGCTTTATATTCATTTTGAAATATCCCTTAATTCTTTGAGCAGTATATTTCATTTCTTTCTTACTACAACTTTTCTGTGACTATAAGGAAATGAACAAAATGGCATACATATTCTACTTTTTCATATTCCTCCCCCCAAAAAAAGCATCTTTTTTATATAACTGTAAAGTCAGTACATTATAGCTAGCAAAGCTGAATGGTTCTCCTGTGAATGGCTTTTCTGGAAGCATGCTATCTCTGGTGGTCTGTGCAACCCATTGGGAGGAGTTGTTAAAAGGTGTTTTCGGGCTGCAGGTGATAAAAAGGCAGAGGGGGGTGTTTGTGAGCTGACATTAATTACTACCTGTGCTGCTCTGCTGTAAGGATCTGCTCACATAGGATAAGGATAGCTCAGGTAAGCTATCAGAGAGGTGCTTAAATGTCAGGGTGTTCAGAGCTGTGGTCTTGGATCCCTTGCAGATATTTCTGTACCTTCTTATTACTCAAAGTGACTGTTAAACTTGCTGATGCCACACTGGGTCAGGATAGCTCCAGTTTTGAGGATGACAACTACATTTTGTATTTGTGATCAGAAATACACTACATTATAATTTGTCTTAAGTCTTCCTTCTATACATAATTTGTATTCCATAGGTATACTTTGTGTCTTATTACTCATCACACATACCCAAAAAACCCCATATCTCTTGAGTCAAATAAAAACATTTCAGGCTGTCCCAATTTGTACAATATTCTTGATGACTCTGAAGTCTGTTTAAACAAAATATCAGAAGACAGCTCTCTTATGAAAATCTGATAACTTTTGTACCGAACATCTTAATTTAAAGAGAGAGAAAACAATAAAAGTCCTTTTAGTTACAAAGTCAGGACCCACAAAGTGAAGGGATTATGAAAGTTTATTTTTTTTGTACAGCCTGTAGCAAAAAGGGTAAAAATTAATTTTCAAGATACTTTATTATTTCTCGGACTAATATTTTCATACATATTTATTCCTGAAAATAATTCTCTTAACAGTTCCCTGCTGGTTATGAAACGGGACCACTTTATTCCCTTTGTTATTATGATATTATTTTAGCAACTGCATTTCTAGTCACCTAATTAAGTCCCTGGGTAAATTAATGAAAGAAATATAGTTCTACCTGACTCTCCCTAAGGTAGCTTGAATTTTCCCAGCTACCACTGGCTTGTGGCTACAAATGAAGTTACATTTACCTTTAGACTAATATCTTCTTGGATCTTCTTCCTAAAGCTCAACTCTAGGTCTTTAGCCACTGAAAAGTTTTCAAATGCCCACTCACAAGTATGTCTCAATTTCTCACACATTCTTTTGAATACCGTTACTTTTTGTAGAAACGTTTGATGTTCAACAAAAGAGAGCAGCTGCTTTACAGAGGGCATTCCTTCTCCTGCAGGCTCACCATTGCTGTACTTGCAAAACTTCCCTTGAGGCATTCAGTTCTAGAGAGTTCTCTATTCTATATATAAGTGGAAAAGTTATCTATCATATAGTACACTCTAACTCCCTGTCTTCCAGACACTTAAAGAAAACCTCCTTCTACCAGATACCCTTCTGACTATACAAAGAATTTCATGCAAGTAGACATGTATGAGGCTAATTTCCAAACCTGTAGAGATTACTGACTTAAAATTTAGTCTCCAGCTGAATGCTGCTCTATTAGTTTCCAAGTTCTTTACGTATTTGTTGTTGTTGTTGTTTTAGGCGAGAGGAGGGGAGACAGTGAAGCAGACTCCTGCATATGCCCCGACCAGAATCCACCCAGCAACCCCGTCTAGGGTCAATGCTTGATAATTGGAGCTATTTTAGCACCTGAGGTTAATGTGCTTGGACCAACCAAGCTATCCTCAGTGCCCGAAGCCAGGCTCAAACCAGTCAAGCCTCTGGCTGCAGGAGGAGAAGGGGGAGAGGTGAGAAGAGGAAGCAGATGGTCGCTTGTCCTGTGTGCCCTGACCAGGGATCTAACCTAGAATGTCCATATGTTAAGCTGACTCTCCATCCACTGAGCCACCAGCCAGGGCCACATTTTTCTTAAAAAGATTCAGAGAGGATGAAAATTCTAACGTTGGGAGTTATGACCTCAGAAAGACATGTTCTCATTTCATACCAAAATTTAGGATAATAGATTACAGCACAACATTCTTTACTTCCTGGTGGAAAGTCTTACACATGCCACAAACTGCTCAGTGCTGCTCTCCTTTCAGCTGGTTATTGTCATCTTACCTTGTGACCTGCTTGTTCTCTTCCACATGAGATTTCCTGAGTGTTACATCCATTTTTGTAATCCTGAAAAGTATATGACTTGTGGCTTAATTGGGTTCTTATTTAATTGATGCATAATTTTAAGACTAAAAAGTATAATTTAAAAAATCAGGAAGATTGGAGATGTTAGGTAGCACATATGAGTATTAATTTTCTTCCCATCTTTTATATCAGGAGTCATTCTTTGTTAACATCCAAAAATTTAAAAAGTAGGTAAGAAATCTGACTTATGCCAAAAATTAGTTCAGCAAAGGTGATTTTAAAAAAGTAAGTCCAAGAATAATTTAACACATATTTACCAAGAGCTTTCTGTCTCCCAGGGTCTGTGTTATATGACTTAGGACTTTATAATTTGATAAGACAAGAGACTTTATGGGTAGAATGATTGTGGCTTAAAACCGGAGATGACCATTGTTTTCTAATTAGTTCTAGTTATACATTCCAGTCATCATAAGAAAAAAGTGAGGAAATCTTGTGACTTGATTTTTGGTTCTGTTGAGAATGACCTTGTGAAGACATCACATTATTCAGATTTGGATGAAAGCATCTCTTTTCTATTTCAAGGAGCTTAGAAAGCACAGAATTTTGTCTATGCTTTAAAGATCTCTCTGTGTTTGCTTTATCTAAGAGCTGCACAGCTGTTTCAACTGAACCCTGATAGAGAGTTTGCTGGAAAAAAATTCCATGTGCTAAATCAAAGCAGGGTGATATTATTCCTCTACAATTACATAACAATTAAAGATACAGAGACTTCTGTCAGCTTTAGAACTGGCTCTGATGTACTAAACACCCATTAAACAGTTCTGTAGGATTTTGGCATGATATTAACCTACAAAGACATTTGTCCTACATCTTGCCTTCCTATATCCTCCCATCTTGGATCTCATCCCGGTCTTGGATTTAAGCTACCAAAATGTCCTTATCTTAAGGGAGATACAGTAAGTACAATGGAAAATATGCTCTACTGATGAATCAACTTTATTTTAAGGTACTTTGGGTTAAAGAAAATCTTTCTGTGCCAAAACTTACTGTGGTATGGTAAATTATCCAATGAATTTGATTAATTCATGTGCAAAAGACATGCAGATTCAAGTTTGTTTTATTTGTTATTACATTTTTAGCAGTTGTTGTGACTTTGTCATATGTGGTTATTTGTCCTATGGTTTCACTCTTTTATTCATAATTGTATATTTATTATAAAATCTGAATGCACTTTGTTGCGGAGACAATGACTTCTCAGAGACCACGTGGCGTGCACCAAGGGTCCTAGGGGAGGCTGCCTCACGATCCCCTATACAGGTTTTATGAGAAGGCCCTGACCCCAGTCCTTATGGATATTTATTGATATACACAAAAGGGAAGCAGGGACAAGAATGAGAAAGTCAGGAAGCAGAGAAGGGAATGAGAAGAGAATGAGGAAGGCAGGAAGATGAATTTTTTTCGAGCAGATTAAAGGGCAAGCAAAGTAGCTCTAATGTCCCCACCTATTGATAATCATAATTGTTAATTCTATCCCTATTGTGCTGCATTCAGCACAGTACTGGTTCACTACTTTTGTCAGTAAAGTCATGTGGCCTTTGCCTGAGGGCACTGAACTCTATCCCTATTCTATGTTCCTATGCAGGGCCTCTACAGTACTTTATTAACTTTCTTCATGAGATAAACTTGACTTTTCCAAGTCTATACTCTTAGAAAAGTTGCACCAAAATGGGGAGATGCCACAGCATCCTATAAGTCTTCAAATTTAGATAATTATGAACAAAACAAAAAAAGTATTTTTTGACATGATTTAGAATTCTATTTTCTTTTTTTTAAGTAAAATTTTTGAATTCTATTTGCTTTAGTTTAATGTCTTAAATAATAAGTATTAGACATTTTATATATTTGGATAATTATTTTGAATATATGGAGAACATAAAGGTAATTTATCATTTATTACTATGTATACTCATTGAATATGAAATATATAGATATCCTGTATTTAAGAATAATATCTTTAATGATATATTGTTCTAATTATAGTGTTTTGAAATAAATTGATATTTCATATATGCCTTCTTTGTTTTGATTACAAAAATAAAGAGCAATAATAGCAAATTTATCATAGGTAGTATGTTTATACTATTGAGTGCAAAAAACAACATTATGATCTATAATTCTTTTGGTTTATTTTATTGTTGGGACCCAAGAAATAAAAGCTATACTATCCATTAAAAGTACATTTTTTTTCATTTTTCTAGCACTTTATATAAAACATCCGAAAATGTGAACTTGTCAAAGATAATAATTCTTGACATAAGATAGCATCCTTATTGCAATCAAAGTGTATGACTCCTAAAGTTACCTGTATAATGAGGGTTGAGTGCATTAACTATTTTACAAAGCTGTCTTAAGCTTGAAAGACATTAAAACTAATACAAAATACAACAAAGGGCTAGAAAATCAGAAAACAATGAGCATCACTAATATTACCCAAACAGCAATCATGACCATTTCGCTGAGGCTGTGTATTGTATAATAATCTTCTTTACATCATTCCACACCCAACAGTGCATCTTATTAAACAAAACATATCCTTTATGGTTCCCTGTAAAATCCTACAGGTAATCTTTTTCTGCATAACATCAAATATTCTATTACAGAACCGTAAATATGCTATTTTCATGAACCGTATATCTGACCTTGAAAATAAGGTTGAGATTCAAAGTTATTATATTTCAATTACCTGAAAGAATGCCATGAAAATATATAGTCTATTGTTACTGCCTGATTGTTAAACCTGACGGAGCAGTCATGAAAATAAATGCTGTATTGTATCACCAGTGCTTTGATGAATCTGCACGGGGCTAAAGAGAACCACTAGGAAGCCAAAATGAGAAAAGTACCAGTAGAATGAATAATTTTATTTGTTTACTCCTGAATTTTATTCGTTTTCACAAGAATAAATTTTTAGGGTGCAATTTTGTGGCATATTTCAAGTAAGGCACTGCTTGAGTTTGCTTAAAAGAAATGAATGGAACAATAAGAAGAGAAAATGTGAGTTAGATGATTCAGACTCAACTGTACTGATTCATTAAAATAATTGTGTGGCATATGCTACAGGTGCATATTATGATTTTTGAAAAAAATTATCTACACGGTTTCAATATGGATTTTTCTCTGATCATACCCTTAGAAAAATTTTATCATATGTAATACTACTTTGTTACCTTCCTCACTTTAAACAACTGTGATACTTGAGGTCCCAGCAGGATAGGAAAGATTCAAAGTCCTCTGCTCAAAAATCTATAGAAAACATATCATTCTGGCATCAATGTGGTATCTCAGACTTAGTTCTGAGTGAAAGGATTCTCTAAAATAATTATGTACATAGATATGATACATAACACACATGCTGGTTATATGTAACTTATTAATCATAACTATAGTAATAATAAAACAAATACTAAGTTTAGAAAAAAACATTACCTTGTTGAATAAACTATGTTCTCGTCTCCAAATGCAGTCATCACTTGTGATTGTTTTTTTATTATGTACTGACCGTAATGATCAGTTGTCACATATGCATCTATCCCTAAACAATATTTTAGTCAGTTTTGCTGGGTTGTAAACCTGATTTTAACATGATACTAGGCAATGTGTGCTCAATTAAGCAATTCATTTTTGTTTGTTAACAATACTTTTCTGAAATTTGTACATGTTATTGACTGCAGCTTTTGTTCAATCTCTGTTAATGCTATAGATTTATATTCCATTGTGTGACTATACTATAATTTATACATTATTCTTTTATGTATAAATTGAAGGGTTTTCAGTTTCTTAGTATTACAAACAATAGTGCTGTGATTATCTTCATACCTATGTTTGGGCATAGGTGTAGAATATTCTCTAAGTCCTATACATGTTTAGCTCTAAAAGAGAATGTCAAATTGTTTCCAGGGTCTGTGTATAATTTTATTTCTCCCACCTGCAATGCTGAATCACTTCATATTTTAGTCAGTGTTTGGTATTGCATGCATGGGTAATAGATCTATTTCAAAAGAAAAGCAACAGTACAAAATGTTGATATATAGGCTTTCATATTACACAGAGACTCACTTTTAAGACACTACCACTTGAAGATGATATAAAATATTCCTTCCTATTCAAATACATTTGTGTGAGACTAGATTTTCTTAATAAACATATCACAACAAATTAAATACAGAAGTGCATATGTGACTCCAGCTGTCTCCTATTGAGCCATCATTAGAGAGATTTGCAAAAATGTAAAACAATGCTGTTCTCATAGAAGTAATTTTGTTTTGAAAAATATAGTTTTTGCCATAAAGTATGTTTACAGTAAAGTGTAATGATCTTGTTTTTGAAAGATAGAAAATGTGTTTTTATCTATTTTATAGTATCTATATACAACATACATTTTTTAACTAACAGACTATTCTAGAGCATTTTTAAGTTTAGAGAAGAATTTCTGGAACATATGGTGGGTTATGTGACCTTGAGTTGGCTCCAACTCTTGGTGACCTTATGAATGAGTGATGTCCAGAACATCTCATCCTCAACAGCCCTGCTCAGCTGTAAACTCATGTCTATGGCTCCTTTTACAGAGTCAATCCATCTTATATTCGGTCTTTCTCTTTTCCTGCTGCCTTTTATTTTTCTCAGAATTGTTGTGTCAAGTTCAGAATACTGAACTCCAGGGCTGCTTTGTTTGCTTGTAAGCATGGCAAGATGGAATCACCAGCTTCTCAAATGTAGACATTGATGTCAAAGAGGGGCATTGAAGGGTCACTACACAGTGCAGTTAAACATTTAAATTAATGTTTCCCTCATTTACTTAATGACAAATCACTTAGTTGATTGTGTGAATTTCCATGTAGCAGTTGAGACTACAGGTATTTCTTTCTGAAAAAGATGATAAACATTGTAAAACATTATGTGTACACTAAAAATGAAAATCCTGTAAGTTAGTTTTAGTCTAAGCCTAAAATAAACTGTCACTCCTAGTTTCCTTCTCTAGTTTTACTCAACATTCATGGAGTTGGTGCTATTGAATAAAATGTAGGTGATTTCTCCGAGACACTTTTTTATTAGTTGCCATGTATTATGAGACCAGCATTTGCATTCAAACACTGTAGTTCTTTGTATTTAATGGATCTAGACACTGGTAGAGATTCTCCACCCTAATGTTGTGTTAGGAAATTCTATTCATTGAGTATCTGCTTAACTATAAACACTTTCACATTTGTGATGTCATTTTCATCCTTATAATAAGACTCTAATATGTTAAAATTATTAACAATTAAAACTGATGCAGATGCAAAGGAGAAAACTGAGACCCTAATAGCTGAAGTCACGTGCTGAGGCCATGATGCTCGCAGAATTGAATCAATGTTAAAGCCAGAACTTCTTTCAATTTTGCTTATTTCACTATACCACTTCCAAAACTTTTACAGAAAAATATTTTTCATATTTTAAGGTATAATTTATATACACACGTATATAAATTTATATATAAATAAAATTCACCTTTATTTTAGTGTACATTTCTGCAAGTTTTGATATACACATCCATTCAAGTACCCAGCAGCATAATCAACAATAACAGTTTGGTGTGCCCAGATTTCTCTCTGCTGTTTGTATACAATCTGGCCTTCCATTTCCAGCCCATGCCCATCACTGATCTGTTTTCTGTCCTTACAGCTTTGCTTTGGCTAGAATGCCATACACATTAACCATATAGTACATAGCCTTTGGGCATAGCTTTTGCTTCTAAAATATACATCCTTATTTCATCCTCCTCCCATGTCATAGCAGCTATGAAATCACGTGTATAAATTTGACTCACATCTTTTCTAATTTGGATTAAATAAACACATTTTGCTTCTTTAAACAAGTTTGCTTCTGAGCAAACTACAATAATCTCCCATGGTACTTTTTTGAATTAGGTTAAAACCTAATTGACATTGTAAGATATTTAAGTAATAATTATGGCCTGACCAAGCAGTGGTGCAGTGGATAGACTGTCGGCCTGGGACACTGAGGACCCAGGTTCAAAAGTCCAAGGTCACCAGCTTGAGCACAGGCTCATCCGGCTTGATCATGGGCTCTCCAGCTTGAGCCCAAAGGTGGTCGCTACCTTGAAGCCCAAAGTCACTGGCTTGAGCTCAAGGTTGCTGGTTTGAGCAAGGGGTCACTGGCTCAGCTGGAGCCTCCTGGTCAAGGCACATATAGAAAGCACTCAATGAACAACTAAAGTGCTGCAAATATGAGATGATGCTTCTCATCTTTCTCCCTTCCTGTCTGAACCCCCATCTTGCGCGTGCGTGCGCGCGCGCGCGCACACACACACACACATATATATATAAAATTATGTACTCTGTTATTTCAAGGCATATGTTTCAATGTAAGAACCAAAATAGAAAATTTAAGTTAACATGTTTATTTTATTTTTTAATGCTTATAGATGGAAATTATATGTGTAATAAAACTGATTATAGTTATTTTTATAACCTAAAAAGATTACTTAGGTAATAAAGAACAATTTTCTGAGCTAAAGGATAATTTTACAGTGTAATAATTTATTGGTATTGCAGTCTATTAGAACAAAACTCATCTTTGACACATTTTTGGCGAACTAGGGAACACCAGTTTTGTGAAATTTTATTAATTAAAGATGTTCCATATGTTATGTATATTCAAAATCATAGTTCTCTTTATTCAAGTTATTAACATAATGCAGATATTTCTAAATTTGATCATGAGCATTTTTTACTCACCACCTGGTTTTACTTTTATTAAGACTGCTTGAAGCTCTGTGAAACCTTAGGTAACCACTTTCTTTCAAATTGCCACATAAAAGCTAGAACTGTCAAGGGGAGGAAAGATCATGAAAATCATTCCAACATCCCTGGGAAGACCTGGTTTTAATGCCTTAATAAATAGTTGAGTGTAACACATAGCCTTCAAATTTTACTTAGCACCACACTTCTGGTGCCATTTTCCATTTGACCCTATAAAAATGCTGTTAACGGCTCTGTTTGCCAGACTTTATTGCTACCATGGTGAAAAGCCACAAACAATCCTATGAAGCTAGTAATGTAGCTCTATGCAACCTCAAGCTGCATAGTATAATGTGGCTGCATTTTGAAATCATTAAAATGCAGATGAGGATTAAGCTAAAGACGATTTTGTGATTGCTTTTAAGATATTGATTAGTTCTTAAAAATATATATATATGGGTGAGTATGTATAAATAACTTGTATATTAGTGCATTTTAATCTGCTCTGATGGGAAGGGTATTTTCTTTGACAAATGACTTCTTAGTTATTTTTAAAAGGTTCTGTGACTCATCAAGTAATCAGATAGATAAATTTCTGGTTTTCACTATTATGATTATAAATATATAGCTTATACATTTTTCCCCAGTAATTTTCAGGTGTTACTTTATGTAATATATAAAATATTTTGAACTGAGAAATGTTCCGTTCATGACTTTTTGCATATATCTGTCTCAGATTATTGTAGGGAATTTCAAATCAGTACCTATTATTATTCTAAGCCAACTTCTTTAATAGTGTATATTCATATGCACATATTTTAACACTTGTTTTATATATAATACTGTCTGACAGATAAAATTCCTGACTTGCAGTAACTGATTCTAACAAGATATGAATTCAACTTCTCTATATAACACATTTATTATCTATAGAACAAAGTACAGGCATTATGTACCTTATCTACAGAAATATAAATCTGTTGAATCATATTTAAGTCTGAAATTTCAGGAAGGAAATTACTTTTTAGGATAGATGTGTCACACTCTCTTAATATTTGATAGCTACCTTGTCTCTGTTTAAAAAAAAAAGTTGAGACTTTATCCACTTTCCTCTGTTTTTACTTTAGTGGCACTAAATGAACCAAAGAGGGTCCTTCACAGACCACCTAGCTCACCTCCATTGCTCTCTGCCCACTGATCCATATAAGCTGTATTTTTACAAAATGTTATGGAGAGGTTTATTACTTGATTTTCCTTATACTAGTTAGAATTGATGATATAATTCTGGGGCCATCTTGACATTATATATTTTTTTTCACTCTAAATTGTCTCAACCACACTCATGACTTTAACTACTATTTATCTTAACCAAAGGCTTTGACATGTAAACGTTCCCTTCTGACAGCCCTGAAACTACAGACACTTCGCTCTCCCCTCCTTCCTTCTTTGGAACACCTTCCATTCAGTGATTATCCAAACCCCTGTTCTTCCCTTTTCAACCTCACCCGCTCCTGTTCCCTGTCCCCTCCTGGGTTAGAGACATCCTGGAGCACTCATGTCCTCTCTCTTTTCTAGACTATTCCAGAAGTCTACAGCTCACTTCTCTGGTTTTAGTCTAGCTTTGTTCAGTTCCTTTACCCACACTGAAACTGGAATATGATTTATCTAAAACACACATCTTAACCTATTGTTCATTATTTTAGGAAAATTATCAATGCATTCTCAGCCGTCACAGATTAGGGACAAGATCTGTGAAGAGGGATCCGTGTTTGTGTCCTGGGATGTGTCAGGGAAAAGGCACTGCGTGGGGTAAGGCAACATTGGAAGAAAATGAGCAAAAAGGGGAGAAACCAAGAGAGAAATGCTTTCTTTTTTATCTTTAAAAAGGCTATGATTTCTCTGTGGTTCAGGCTCTCCGTGGGCCAGCCCTGACTCAGCCGGGCAAGGGTCCGTCCTGTCTTCCTAGTGTTCTGCCCTGGGAGTGGTACCAATATCTTCGGATGATTACCTCCTTTTTATTTTCTATTTTCTCTGTTCCTCAATCCCTCTTTTTTTTTTTTTTTTTGTATTTTTCTGAAGCTGGAAACGGGGAGAGACAGACAGACTCCCGCATGCGCCCGACCGGGATCCACCCGGCACGCCCACCACGGGCGATGCTCTGCCCACCAGAGGGCGATGCTCTGCCCCTCTGGGGCGTCGTTCTGCTGCGACCAGAGCCACTCTAGCGCCTGGGGCAGAGGCCAAGGAGCCATCCCCAGCGCCCGGGCCATCTTTGCTCCAATGGAGCCTTGGCTGCGGGAGGGGAAGAGAGAGACAGAGAGGAAGGGGGGGGGTGGAGAAGCAGATGGGCGCTTCTCCTATGTGCCCTGGCCCTGAATCGAACCCAGGTCCCTCGCACGCCAGGCTGACGCTCTACCGCTGAGCCAACTGGCCAGGGCCCCTCAATCCCTCTTTGAACTAATTTGTTAACCCTCCATTTAACTATACTTCTCACAAAAATTAGGGGATATTTCAAAATGAATATGAAGCAATAGAAAAAGAAGTATTTGAAGCCCTGGCTGGTTGGCTCAGTGGTAGAGCGTTGGCCTGGCGTACAGGAGTCCTGGGTTCAATTCCCGGCCAGAGCACACAGGAGAAGCGCCCATCTGCTTCTCCACCCCTCTCCCTCTCCTTCCTCTCTGTCTCTCTCTTCCCCTCCCACAGCCAAGGCTCCACTGGAGCAAAAGTTGGCCTGGGCGCTGAGGATGACTCCATGCCTCGCTTCAGGTGCTAGAATGGCTCTGGTTGCAACAGAGCGGCACCCCAGATGGGCAGAGCGTTGCCCCCTGGTGGGCATGCCGGGTGGATCCCGGTTGGTCACATGCGGGAGTTTGTCTGACTGCCTCCCCGTTTCCAACTTCAGAAAAAAAAGAAAATACAAAAAAAAGAAAAAGAAGCATTTTATTTTTTTATTAAACAAGAACATCAGAAAAGCAAATAACAAGTCAAAGAAAGTTGTTTGATTATGCAAATGAGATGCAAAACCAACTTTTATTTCATTGGTGAAAATGCACTACACAAAAGGCTGAAAGTACTGAAGTATCCACATGTTTCCTTATCTCCTAATTTTTGTGAGCAGTATAACTACAATGGATTGCCTTTCACTGACTTAAACCTGCTTGACAAAATCTTTATGTTGGCATCTTTTAACTTTATCTCAGAGGAAATAGGGAGTCTTGGGGCCACACCTGCCTTGTCCCTATAATTATTAGTGATCTCGAACAAATCTCTTACAACTTGTTGAGCCTATTTAACTCATCTCAGTATCTGACAATTATAATATCGGCCTTACAGGTTGGCATGAAGTTATACAAAAATAGATAATGTGCGATGTGCCTCCCCATGTTCTCTCTTACTTTATGCCTCACTTGTAATTTCTGGAGTAAACTGTAAATCCCCTTGCCCTGTTTCATTTGTATTTGCTAATTTTCTTCTCCGTGGCACTCGGTCTTAGTTTTCAAATAATCTAACTTCACTTGCATTCAACACTCACTTCAGAAGCTGACTTTCTGTAGATGGTTCCTTGAATCCCCTCCCCTTTCATCTGTAGTTATTCCCAATACTGTAATTTTCTGATTATATGCAAGTTTATGGTAAGCCCCTTTCTCTAGATGTTTAGTATTTTGCCTGGCACGTAGCAGTCACGTGATAAATGTTTGTTAGATAATGAATCAAGAAAGGGCCGAAACTGAGCTCTTACATAATGCCAGAAAATGCCTCTTTTCTGAGTAAATCATTCTGTTAATCCACCTCTTTGAAAAGGGTTATTCAACCAAATTTTCCCCCTTATTTGAAGAATTGTATGAAATCCTTTACTAAAATTCAGATAAATTGTGTGTCTTTTTTTTGTTTTGTTTTGTTTTATTGTTCTTTGATACATTAGTCTAGAAACCCTGGGAAAAAAAGAGGTAATGATCCTCTTCTGAAGTTACTTGTTCTTGATGAATATGATTTTGGTTTGGATAAAAGCTATTGCTTTCAAAGTGCACACAATCTATTATTTTACTAACTCATTTTAATATCTTAGTTTCAATTAGACAAGACAAATATGGTCTGGAGAGTAAGTACTGTATTGTGCGCCTAAAAATTTGTTAAAAGAGTAGAATGCATGTTAAGTGTTCTTACATATATATTATATTATTATATTATATTATATTATATTATATTATATTATATTATATTATATTATATTATATTATATTATATTATATTATATATATTATAAAAATAAGTACTAAATTTCATTGACTTTTTTTGGTTTGTTTGTTTTTACAACCTATCTTTTTATTCTTCCTGTAAATTAAAATTTTCTCTGGCTCAATTCTTGTGAAAGTTTGTGATTTCTTTTTTTTTTTTTTTTTGTATTTTTCTGAAGCTGGAAACGGGGAGAGACAGTCAGACAGACTCCCGCATGCGCCTGACCGGGATCCACCCGGCACGCCCACCATGAGCGAAGCTCTGCCCACCAGGTGGCGATGCTCTGCTCCTCCGGGGCGTCTCTCTGTTGCGACCAGAGCCACTCCAGCGCCTGGGGCAGAGGCCAAGGAGCCATCCCCAGCACCCGGGCCATCTTTGCTCCAATGGAGCCTTGGCTGCAGGAGGGGAAGAGAGAGACAGAGAGGAAGGAGAGGCGGAGGGGTGGAGAAGCAGATGGGCGCCTCTCCTGTGTGTCCTGGTCGGGAATCGAACCTGGGACCTCCGCACGCCAGGCCAATGCTCTACCACTGAGCCAACTGGCCAGGGCAGAATTATTTTTTATGGTTGTAATGAAAATTAAATGAGTTAATAAATGTAAAATGCTTAGAAGAGTGCCTTGTCAATAGTAAAGCTAGTTTAGCTATTAAAATCCAAAGAGTGTTTGTTACTTTCTTTCTTTCTAGAGTTTGTCTTAATCTTGGTTCTTCCTTCCCTCTTTACTTTCTCTCTTCTTCCCTGCCTCTCTCTCTTCCTTCCTTCTTTTCTTTTCTCCTTCTTTCTTTCCTTCCTTCCTTCCTTCCTTCCTTCCTTCCTTCCTTCCTTCCTTCCTTCCTTCCTTCCTTCCTTCCCTCCTCCCTTCCTTCCTTCCTTCCTTCTTTCTCAATCTCCTTCTCAATCCCTGTCTCTTTTCATCTTCTATAATGACATATAGCTTATTTTTATACTGCTTATAAATTTTCCATTTAAAAAAATCTTGCCAATAAATAATTTTATAGAACTTTTACTTAATGAACACCAAGTTTGTGATTTCTTAACAGTAACTGACATCTCTTCATTTGTGTGTTACCAATACCCCGCGGTAAATTTCTTCTGGCAGTGAAACTTAAATTCATTTAAAGGAGGGAAATGGTCTTGCAAACTTTCTGCACTCCTTGGATTTCAATAATTTTTGATCAATGTTGATTTGCACTTAAGTCTGAAGTTCAAGCCCTTAGCAGAAAAGACCGATTTTAATTCTTGTGTTGTAGAAATGATGCATCTTGACTTCTCTATCTGACAATCACACACACACACACACACACACACTCTCACTCAGACTCACTTAACCTTAATAACAAAGGGGAGAAGAGTAGCTGAAGATGACTTCTCAAGTATCTTTCCCCATTAATGGCAATTCTAAGAATCATCAGTGGCAGAGTTCCATTTTTTCCTTTCATTTTCCTTCAGTTTCTAGGCAGTGATGAAAAGAGCTAACAGACTGGTGAGGTTGGAAGTACTCGTGATTAAGAACTTCAGTTCAAGATCTTGATGACCCAAAATATGGGAGACATTTTTTATGCCTGTTTGGGAGAATTGAATTTTGTTTCTTGATGTCATGTGTGTGTATGGGTGTGTGAGTGTAAACTGAATAGCTATAAAAAATCTCATATCCTTCTGAGAGTAATTACATACATGCTTTAAAAAAACAAGATATGAAAGAGTTTCAGGAAAATAAATAGAACCATTGCTATTATTGTCCTATATATGATACTTCTGAAAACTGCAAACTTTTGTGCACTCCATAAATATTGTTGACTATGAATAATCAATGAAATTGTATCAATGACTGGCAACATCGTCCATCTCATTTGATGTACTAAGCAATAGAAAAAGACAGAGTACATCTGAATCTTTTTTTATTATACTTAATGTTTTGTTATTTGTATGTTTAAGCATCATGGAGTTGTTGTAAATTTTCTTTTCCAGGGAAAATAACCAGCTTTATTTAATTTCTACTAAAGATAAATAATACCACAAAAGTAATTTAAAATAAAATAGGATCAAATGGGTTTTTAATGAGTTAAATCTTAAATTATTTAAAATGAATGATTTTCTGACTGTTTCTTGCACACAAAGAACTTATATGTGCTTAGATTTCTGTAATGATTAGAATCAATGTGTTTTTACTGTCATGTATGTATCTCATGGGTGTGTCATATTTAAGTTGGCAACTTTATGTTTTTAAGGCAGTGATATAGTCAAATAGTAACTACCTAAAACCCATAGATTTATTCTTTAAACTTGCTTCAAGTTAAATATTGTTCATGATCTAAGGATCATTAAAAAATTACAAATCTCTTTATATGAATAATAGGCAATGAAAGCATACATTTTTAATTATACAAATATGTTAAATATTTAGATAATTATTACTCATTCATAAAATTCACTTTGTTATCTAACAACTCTCATACTAGCACATATATAATAATAAGATTAGATTTTAATTGTAATATTCAGATAAATTATAAGTTCATATTTATCTGTTAATTTTTCTGAGTATTTATTTTAGAAATGTTTATTCAGTATAGACAATATGGATTACTAAAAGAGCATTTTAAAAGTAAAATCATGTTATATCACTTCCTAAATATTTACAAATTTAAAATATATATACATATATAGCAAATATACACAATTAAATTATATCTGTAAAATTTCTTTATTGACTTGATTTTTTAAGGTTTATATATTTCTTTTATAAATGCTCTAATTTATTTTACTAAAAAATTATGGAGTACTTAACCTAACACTGGCTCTAAAGGATAGCAAAAGTTATAACTTAAAAAGATTTCCAAGGTCAAATAGTTTTTTAATATTATGGGAATAGAGTTTTTACTGAAAAAATTTTTAGAGGTGTTAATATGCTACAATGCATTATAAATTTCCAAAGAAAATATAATACTTATTTTATCATGGAATCTTGTTCTTTTTTCCCTAGGAGCAACTTATGTGACCAGAGTACCTTCAAACACAATTCAGAAAATTGAGACTCAGGCTTCTGGCCAGATCCTCAGAGAGAGGTAAGATTCTTAAAGTGAATTCTTTAAACAACTGATTTAAGCATTAGTGTGGTGTTGAGGCATTCTGAAATATAGTTGTTTATCTTTCCTGGATAGACTGATGTTTCACCTTGTATTATAGATTTGGTTTTTGTATATAATTCTATTCACATCTTAACCACTAATTTTAACTCAGTACCACTCTTGATGCATATTAGGAAAAAATAAGTATACATTTAAATTACATAAATAGATAGTAATGCATATGACTATAATGAGTATAATAATAGCTATGATGATGAGCAGAAGGTGGAGGTTATCATTCCTACTACAGTAGGAATCATATATATTATTTAATCTTCTAAATGACTACCCACTTAGTATAGGTATGTTTTCCCAATTTACACATGTACAAAAACCAACCACCGATATGCTTAAGTAACTGACTCAAAGTTACATGGACAGGAACAAGATTTCACATATGTATCAAGACTGATTATACAGTGTGTCCGTAAAGTCATGGTGCACTTTTGACCAGTCACAGGAAAGCAACAAAAGATGATAGAAATGTGAAATCTGCACCAAATAAAAGAAAAACCCTCCCAGTTTCTATAGGATGATGTGGCAGCATGTGCACATGCGTGGATGATGATGTAACACTGTGTATACAGCGAAGCAGCCCAGGGCCATGCCAGTTGAGATGTGGATGGTACAGAGAAAACTTCAGTGTGTTCTGTGGCTCGCTAAATACGAATCTGTGACCAAAGTGCAATGTGAATATTGGCGCATTTATAACAAAGTGCCACCACATAGGAATAACATTACTTGGTGGGATAAGCAGTTTAAGGAAACCAGCAGTTTGGTGGGGAAACCCTGTTCTGGTAGGCCATCAGTCAGTGACGAGTCTGTAGAGGCTATATGGGATAGCTACCTAAGGAGCCCTAAAAAATCTGTGCATGAGCCCACATCAAACTGCACTGAATAGTTATGAAACTGGGAGAGTTTTCCTTTTATTTGGTGCAGATTTCACATTTCTATCGTCTTTTGTTGCTTTCCTGTGACCGGTCAAAAGTGCACAGTGACTTTACGGACACACTGTATAATTTATGTGTATTTTTAGTTCTTCAGTTACTTAGAGTAAAGAAATTATGCAAAATTGTTAAATTGTATTATAAAAGAGTTTATGAACCTAATTAATAAAAGTAGAGTCCTAGAAAACTTAAATGACTCAATTGCTCAGATTATGATTGATGTCGCCAATTTAATGATTCACATAGTTTCTTGTCTTCCCTCTTCCAGAGGTAAGCTATTTTATAATAACTTACCTCCTGAATTCTGCACATGTTTCACATGGTTTATAAAAGCCAAACCCCAAGGTGAGAGTCTGTTCCAGGCTCTGTGAACTGTGGCAGAGAGTGGATTGGCAGAAATAGGAGGAAAGGCAGAGATAATTTCCCTGGTCTGCTGAGGAAAATGAACAAAATTAAAATTTCTGGGAAATTAGGCATATTAGTTATGTGATTGATATGTCTCAGATGATTGGTCCTTAAGCACTGGCACTTCCTGTTTCAACAAATATCCCACTGTCTAACAGAGGAGGAGGAAGCACACTGTCATAGGAAGTCTAGGGACCACTGTAGATAGGAAGTTGGAGATCTCACTGGGGGAAATACACTTCCATTTGAGAAACAGTTTTCAAACTCTGGGTCACAAATTTTCAGGAGGTCATATGCATTGCATATGTGAGATAGAGGCAGAATTTTTATTCAGTTAGAAAAAATTAAATTAATAGAGTTGAGCAAGTAAGATAAATATTTCAAATAAAGCTTTACTTTACTTATGTTCAAAAGTTTGAAATACAGTGTGTTACTTGCTTTCACAATTTTCTGAGACCATGTAATTTTCTTAATTATAGATAAATGAGATTTACTATAGCCATTTTAATATGAATTGAAACAGTAAGTGGTTAATTATTTATAGCATCACTGATTTGTTTAGTCTAAGATTAGTTTAAAAATCCCCTTTCTATTCAATTTTTGTCATAATATCCTATGTAGGTAAGACAAAATTATAATTGTGAATCGGCAGTGTGTATTTGCAACTCAGTTGCTCATTTTCATTGGATATTTCTTTACATTATTTTCTACTAGAACACTTTCAATTTTGTGTTAGATTATTATATACTACTTTTATATTTATTAATTTACAAAGTATAAACACTTATAATTAAATATTCACCTCCTGAAAATTTTTTAGGTACTATAAGAAAAAATAAAAATGTTTTGATTAAGGAAATTTTATCAGTTCAGAAAAACATTAATATCATATTAAAATTAGAAGCGAACCTAAATTATTTATATCAAAAAACTTAAATATATGGTTATAAGTGTACTTGAAAATGCATGTTTTCCTTCTTCACAAAATGCTTTCATTTTAGAGAATAATTATTTTATTATGTGTTATGTTTTTCTAACCTTTATATGATTCCCAGAGCATGAAGTAGTATTTCTCTAGAATGTTATGACTGATAATTATTTTATCATGTGTTATATTTTTCTAACCTTTATGTAATTCCCAGAGCCTGCAGTAATATTTATCTAGGATGCTATTACTTATATTAATGACAAAACTCAGAAAAAAGATAATTTTGCATCTTTAGACAATGGCATAACATATCTTTATTTAAATAAAATTAGCATAAAGAAAAAATATCATTGTTAGTCATCTCCCAGTTGCCCTATTTACTGGCAAAACTGTATATGTCAAGGACACGTGGCTAATGTGATTTTCTTTTTATAAAAATTTTAATAAGTATACAACATTGTATATTATAATACTTTATCTTTTAAAATATAACCAGAAGGTATAAATATCAATGTTATGCTATGTTAATGTGATAAGCCTCCCATAATATAGTTTATTAATTGTTACTAACTTATTCATTAATTATTTAATAATTGTCATTTATTAAAGTTTAAGTGCTCATATGTGCTGGGAACAATATCTTATAATTGTAAACATATAAAAAATTATTAAGTATAATTTCTATAAATTATCTAATTTCTACTGCTATTATTTAACAAAAGGCACTATAGCAATATAAAAATATGTATTTTTAAAGAGATCCTTATTCACTGGAAATAAACATGAGAGGAGTATTGACATCATCTATTTGAAATAAGAAAAGATATTTTCAGTCAAAAAATACCTTCTATAGAGGATATATAAAAGACTGCAAAACAGTTAGTTGACATCAAAAAGCATAAAGGAAAAAATTGCGTGCTGGTATCTAGAGTCAAATAACCAAAACTCAGATTTCAACTGCACTATTTAGTTGTTCTGTAATTTGGGCAAGTTTTAAAATCTTTCTGGGCCCAAGGTTCCTCATCTGTAAAGTAAGAATTCTTTTTTATGGTTGTGATGAAAATTAAAGGAGTTAATAAAAGTAAAATGCTTAGAAGAGTGCCTTGTCAATAGTAAAGCTAGTTTAGCTATTAAAATCCAAAGAGTGTTTGTTACTTTCTTTCTTTCTAGAGTTTGTCTTAATCTTGGTTCTTCCTTCCCTCTTTACTTTCTCCCTTCTTCCCTACCTCCCTCTCTTCCTTCCTTCTTTCCTTTTCTCCTTCCTTCCTTCCTTCCTTCCTTCCTTCCTTCCTTCCTTCCTTCCTTCCTTCCTTCCTTCCTTCCTTCATCCTTCCTTCCTTCCTTCCTCCCTTCCTTCCTTCCTTCTCAATCTCCTTCTCAATCCCTGTCTCTTTTCATCTTCTATAATGACATATAGTTTATTTTTATACTGCTTATAAATTTTCTATTCAAAAAAATCTTGCCAATAAATAATTTTATAGAACTTTTAGTTAATGAATACTATTTTTGTTAGAGATAAACTTAATACATTCAACCCATTCTCCTCCTCTCTCCATTATAGGATGCTAGCTTTTTTTCTCTTAATTTGTAGTTACTTTAAACAGTGCAGCAATTAGTGTGCCTATATGTGCATGATCAATAATTTCTGTATCATAATTTTGATGTGGAATTACCATTTCATAAAGTATTCATGGTTTTGAGGCTTTCAAAGTAACATATTAATTTGCATATCTGATATCTGCTGATATGAGTGTCCTATTCCTAGTTAAATACTGTGGCACTGGTGAGGGACTAAATATATAATCAGACAGTGGCCAGGCAATATGGAAAACTAGAACACTGACCCACAATCCACAGGAGTCATCCCAGGAAGCTAACCTACTGTCTATAAGTCAGACAATTAGAATCAGACCTCTATGTCGGAACAATAGTCTAGGAAGCCAAATAATGACCTTTTAACAATCAGCCACAAATGACTAGGTGTAGGACTTGATTAATATAGCTGAGAGCTTCTCTAATTTTTGCCCCTGTTTCTAACTTAGAATCAACAAGAGAAAGCCAAATATGCACCCCTAACCATGAGAAAAGAAGCTCCACTTCTAATTAGCCTTCCTTTCTCTTCCTTATGCCAACAGCTGCCAACAGAAAACACCTAAAGCCTTCCCTTTTTTCCCCCCTATTTTCAAGTTTCCCCATTTCTCTGTCTGCTTTGCAATATCTGCCAAACTCAAGTGATAATTGCTGACTCTATTTATTTACTTATTTGTTTATTTTCATTGAATTCGAAATTATACCTAGCAGCCAGATGGAGGGAACATTAGCTGAAATAAACTTCCCTAAGTGAGTAAGTAGGATAGAAAAGATGAAACAAAACAAAACAAAAATCATACAATTCCATTCCAGTTATAGATCAAAGAGCCTACTTGAATGAAACCCTATAGGGTTGTCTGACCAGACCAAAGACAATTTGGCTAGGGGAATAAAAAAACATATAATACGTATAAAGCCATATTGTTGAATGCCTCTCTGTTGTCCAACCATTTTTATACTGTGACAGTTTTCTGTAGATTTAGCGGTTTCCCTGGATTAAATTTTTATTAACCAGTTGCACAGCTGTTTCTATGATGATGAAAATAATATATTTTCTTTGTAAGATGCCCATAGTTTACTGGAAAGCATAAAATAAATCACTTGTAATTCTATCATTCAGAGATAACAACTGGAAATATTTTGGTATATAGCTTTTCAGATTTTTTCCATACACACATACACATATATCCATATTGGAAAAAATTGAGTCACACTGCAAATAATGCTATTTTCACTTGATCATCTTTCTATATTAAAACTATCATCTTTACAAATAGTCTAATTGAATTCTATTTTTTAGACATGACCCACTATCATTAACTTGTTCCCATCAGGTGATGGTAGCTGACTTTCTTATAGCAAGTTCTAAATCCTGTAAATGACCTTGGGCATTCTCATATAGGTGATCTTTATTTATTTCCAACTGAGTATAATTACTTCATTTCTAGTCTCTAAACAAAACAAGGATATTTCTTTGATTAATCTGATATTTTTTCTTTAAGAGTGAATGAGTATTTTCTCCTGCCATTATACTCTTTTCTTACTGATTTATATTTCAGCTGTATTAACTTGTTATTATATTGTAATTTTAACCTATATTTTACAAATATTTTTACTGATACAAAGGAAAGCTATTGTATTTTGTTTTACCCATTTTTAATATGTATTATATTTTTAGTAATATTCTTGGTATTCTGGATAGAAAATCTATTACCTGCAAATAGTTATACTTACCATTTCCTCTAGGATACATTATTTTCTTTTTATTCATTTTACATTTTCTGTATAAGTCTTCCAAAAAAATATTTTTAAAAGTAATACTAACAGCATTCTTACTTTGTTCCTAATTTAACAAAACTATCTTCAGATCATCATGCTAAGTGAAATAAACCAGTCAGAGAAAGACAAGTACCATATAATTTCACTGATATGTGAGATCTAATGAACAGAATGAGCTAACAAACAAAATAGAGACAGGCTCATAGATACAGAGCTGGCTGACAGGTGTCAGGGATGGGAGGACTCAGTGGGGGGTCATAGAGGGGTTGAGTTAAAAAGAAAAAAACAACAATTTAGGAACATCAACAATATTATGGTGATTGCCAGGGGGCGGGCGTTGGTGGGAGATGGAATAGGGTTTAAGGGGATAAATGGTGCTGGTGGGATGGTGAACATACCATACAGCATACAGATGATGTGTTGTAGAATTGTACACCTGAAACTTGTATAATTTTGTTAACCAGTGTCACCCCAATAAATTCAATAAAAAGTAAACTTTCAAAAATGGTGCTAATTAAAGTGTAAAACCTGAAATTTTACTATTGGTAAAATGCCCATAGTTCATTTTCCTCTGAAATTAAAAAAACATGATATATAACTCCAAGCTATAGATTCAGAATCCCCTATTTTAGTAATTCTCTTTCAAATCTAGTATCTATTTTTCATTTCAGAAGGACTTACAGAATTTTAAGGAAATGTGGCAGAACAGACAAAATTTCACAGATGTGAGATTTGTACTGACTCTTCAGTTAAATGGTGGGTATTCACAAGAGAAGGGGGAGGAGATGGCACAAAATTCGAGAGTAATTTAGGGATAAGAAATAAGAAAGAAAAAAAGAAAAGACAGAACTGTGTTTTGTATGTTCCAGGAGCAATGATTAAACCTTTTAAAGAGGTCTGTCTAATCTAAGAGAGAAATAATGAGAGATATACTAGGAGGAATAGATTGGTATCATACTGAGTAGGGTGTTAAATATTGACAAAGTCTGAGTTTTATTCAATAAGTGGTTTCTGAGTCAAGCATTGATATGCAAAATAACATTCCAGGAATATAACTCCCGTGGTTGTGTACAGGCTGAATTATAGGAATGTCATCCACAGGAAGGGTGACAAGAAGGACAGACACAGCAATATTCTGAGCAGGTTTTGCATTCTTGCTGTGTATGAAAAAATCAGATTAAAAATTGCTTTACCTCCCCAACAATATAATTGTTTATAATTATAATTTGTGCATTTTGGCAAGTGGGTTCCTAATTTTACCCTTGAGTTGTTTATAAATTCTTGAGTATATGTCAATTAGCCTGTCAATATAGCAACGTAAACAGATGTTCCTAACAGAAACCTTTAATTTTTTTCCTGGAATGTATGATGTCACAAAAAATTTAACTGTTTTCTAGAAAGGAAATACTTGATGCAAGTATATTTTATTTAAAGACGTATTTCAAGTGGTAATATGTGAATTTTGATGTTATGGTCAAATTTTACAGCTGAGGTTCTTTTGATGACACTTTTACAAGCAAATATCTAAATAGAGGAAAATCAAGCATGATTTTGGCTAACATTCTGTGAATGCTTCTAATATACAGAATGCTTCTAATATGTATACATGGTTTTTGTTAGCATAGTGTGAAGCCATTTCTCAGAGAACAGGCTTAAGAGAAATGGTCTTGTCAAAGGCGTGGCTTTTCTCCTGTCAGAGAAAGATGGGCAGAAGCAACAACTAAACTAAAAGTGTTAACAATCTATCAATAGCGAATTTTACCTGAAATACTTAAGTGGGAAGAATAGTGTAAGTGCCGTTACTTATGCTTTTCCAGTCCTTACAATAGGTGAAACCTGATACATGCAGTGTGGTGTCTTACTCTGTAAGTGCCATGGGAATTTAATAAACATTCAGAATTATGTTATAGCAACTGACTCTTCAGCTGATTAAGGAATGGGTAAGTCTATGGACTGTCTCCCAAAATATATGCATATTGAAGAAAATTTAAAAATACAGATATTTAAAAATAATAATACAGAATTCTTCAGTCACTTTAATCATAAATACTATTACTTTTTAAAGAATCATTATTTGTGATATTTTCCTTTTTTAGGTTATTATATATAAAATATGTACAAAATATATAACACACATTACATGTGTGTTTTGGAAAATTATATAATGTTGAATTACAGTTCTGGGCCCTGGCCGGTTGGCTCAGTTGTAGAGCGTCAGCCACATGTGGATGTTCCTGGCTCGATTCCCAGTCACGGCGCACAGGAGAAGTGCCCATCTTTTTTTCCACCCCTCTACATCTAGCTTTTTTTCTTTCTGTCTCTCTCTTCCCCTTCTGCAGCCATGGCTTAATTGGGGCAAGTTGGCCCCTGGTTCTGAGGACAGCTCCATGGACAGCTTCTGACCTCTGCTTCAGGTGGTAAGAAGAACTTAATTGCTGAGCAACGGAGCAACACCCCAGATGGGCAGAGCATCACCTCTTAGTGGGCTTGCTGGGTGGGTCCCGGTCAGAATGCATGCCAGAGTTGGTCTCTGCCTCTTCTTCTCTCACTGAATTAAAAAAAAAATAATTTACAGTTCTAGATTTTGCTTTTCCAATACAATGATAAAATGGACATTTTCAATATTTTCCATTTAACTCTAAAATCTATAATTTTAGTAGTGAGATGTCCCATACCACTTTATTTTTATTAAAAACATGCCTATAATTTTTGGACTTGAGTCTATAAGTTATTTATTCTTTTTTGTTAGTGATAAGCAGCCATAGGATGCTTTCTTTCTAACAAACTTCTTAAAGAAGTAATCTGTTTTATTTTCATATTAAGGTGTTTATCTAGATTTTAACAATGTGAGAAGAAATATAAAAATTAAAATAAAATTGCAAAATTTTGGTGAAAATAATGGATAACGGGATTGGTATACGGTCCCTGGAGAGACTGTGGAATATGAAAATGGTGACTTCCTATAATAAAATCACCTGTATACAACCACAGGTCCCTGGCTATGCACAGTGGCATCTCATGCATGAGTGCGTAGCATGCGCTGGTCTGGTAACTGCTTCCCATCCCCTGGAAGAGGAGCAATCAACAGGAGAGCGCAGATATAAACATGCAGACATAAAGACATTAACTAAAGAACATTCCAGAAAATCTCAGAGGCATTCTTACCAACAGGGTATTTTCTATCAAAATATTTTTTCAAAACTGAAGTAGACATACTCCAATACAGTGTATCTGTAAAGTCATGGTGCACTTTTGACTGGTCATAGGAAAGCAAAAAAAGACGATAGAAATGTGAAATCTGCATCAAATAAAAGAAAAACTCTCCAAGTTTCATACCTACTCAGTGCAGTTTGATGTGGGCTCATGCACAAATTTTTTAGGGTTCCTTAAGTAGCTATCCCGTATAGCCTCTACAGATTCATCACTGACTGATGGCCTACCAGAACAGGGTTTCTCCACCAAACTGCCGGTTTTCTTCAACTGCTTATCCCACCGAGTAATGTTATTCCTATGTGATGGTGCTTCGTTATAAACGCGCCGATATTCACATTGCACTTTGGTCATGGATTCGAATTTAGCGAGCCACAGAACGCATTGAACTTTCCTCTATACCATTCACATCTCGACTGGCATGGCTGTGGGCTGCTCCGCTGTATACATGGTGTTTTGTCATCATCTGTACATGCGCACATGCTGCCACATCATCCTACAGAAACTGGGAGGGTTTTCCTTTTGTTTGGTGCAGATTTCACATTTCTATCATCTTTTGTTGCTTTCCTGTGACTGGTCAAAAGTGCACTATGACTTTACAGACCACTATATATTAATGTTATATACAGAATAACAGTGTAAAATAGTTTATTAAAATACAGCTAATCCAGTACAAGTCCTTTGGTAATGCATATGCATATTTCAGTGTCGTACACATGTGTAAAATGTCTGAATTTTCTATTATCCATTAAAAGCCATTAAGTTCAAGATACAAATAGATACTTGTTAAAAAAATAACTCATTTTTGTAATGTACCCTGTGAGCTTCAGCTCCATAGCAGTGTCAGCACTGTGATCTAGCTCTGCTGTAGAAGTATTTGTGACTTTGGCCATTTATTTATTTCATTATGTCTCTGTTTCTTACAGGTAAACTGATATAGTTCTACTGAATGATGTCTAAATATTTCTCTGGTTCTGAATGGCTATCGCTCAATAATTCTACCTGAACAAATAGTTCTTCCATAGAGTGTGCACATTTTATTTGGAGGTGTACTCATAAATAAGATAATTGATTTAACAAATATTGAGTTTCTACTCAGTGGGGGCACTAGGGATGCAGCGGTAAACAGGAACTATGGACTCTATTTCTTTATTAATGTACTCTTTGATGTATAAGGGGAATATGTTTATTTTTTCTTCAATTCCTATGTTTAACCCAGAAGAATAAATTCTGCTTCCTATCCCTAGTGTAGGTGTCTATATACATATATAATTTCAAGCATTTTTTTCTTATTATCTTATGTTTTCATGTTTATTAAAAATATTTAGTATGCCCGACTGGTGGTGGCACAGTGTTGACCCGGGACTCTGAAGTTCTTAGTTTAAAACCCCAAGGTCACTGGCTTGAGCGTGGACTCCTCAACTTGAGCACAGGATCACTGACATGATCCCAAAGCCACTGGCGTGAGCCCAAGGTCACTGGCTTGCTCAAGGGGTTACTGGCTTGGCTGGAGCCCCCCAGTCAAGGCACATGTGAGAAGCAATCAATGAATAACTAAAAGTGATGAAACTACAAGTTCATGATTCTCATCTTTTTCCTTTCACTCTTCCTTCCTGTCTTCTCTAAAAACAACAAACAAAAATTTAGTATGACCCAGTCTTTTAATTTTCATGTTGAAAAAGTCTAATGTTATCTAACTCAGAATTATACTTTCTCTACTAATATAATGCTAATCCTGCCACACCTATCCCTCACTGGGGGTCTGATTCTTTGGCTTCCCATCACTTCTCCCTCCCCACTGCCTGTGGCTAAGAGCTGGGGTGGTGGTTGAGAAAATGTTCTTAGAAAAGAAGTCATTTCAGCTTCATATCACAGAGAAAGGAAGCAGCATTAGAAGTCGTTTCAAGTTCATAAATTGGAAGGCTACAAACCCCACCCAGAATATAGATTTTTTTCTCTGATCCTACCATGATTTAAAGCATCTTCATTAATTGCCAGTTTTATAGAGTTGGAAGATTTTAAGTAATAAAATATATGATATTTCCGGTTTCTTTTATAAATTAAAAAATCTGAGTAGCCGGGAGCCAGTGTATTAGTGTGACCCAATAGCTAGAAGTGGATAAAGCTCGAGGGGGCCAGAGCAAAGCCCCCGTTGTTCAATTTCCTGCCACTCACTAATGGATTATACCGGGTTCGCTTTGCTTAAAAGATTTCTCTCTTTGGCATTTGAGATTTGAATGCTAGCCTGCAGGCATGAGAAATTGCAAGTTCCTTACTATGTATTTCAGTTAGGGTTCTTATTTATGAGCATCGGAACCCAGCCTAACAAATTCAGCAAAAGCAATTTGATAAAAGTAGTAGATAGTTTACATAAACTGTGGGAGGAGCAGAAAATCTGGCTCAGAAGCTTTGCCACCATGAATGACAGCTCAGTCACAGCCCTGTGCTGATCCTGGGAGCTGCTATACATAGGAGGCCACAGTGATGTTGCTGGGTTTCTGGTGCTACGTGGAAAGTTTTCTATTTGTCTACAACACATCACCAAGTCTCTCTAGCAATATTAAATCTGCTCAATGCCAATTTTTTTCATGTAACAATTCCTTTTTTTTTTCTTTAGTGATTCGTTCAAGGTTTCTAAGTCACAAACCCATATTGCATCTTTAAGCAAGGTAGAAAAGGCAAATTCTGGCTTTTACCTTGGTTTGGTGGGACCCACAAAATGGAAAAATCAACAAAGTATTGAAAGCCTATTCAGACCATTCTTGGTATTGATATGGGTGACTGTTTAAGCAGCTTGCCTACAGGCATTTGTAAATTAAAGTGAGCTGTCCTAGTAAACATGAAATATGAAGCCATTTCTATGCCCCAACCCATTATGTTATCTATGTTTTTAGATTTAGATTTATAGAAAGCTCTACTCTTAAAGAAAGGATCTGATATGGTAGATTATACAGGAACTGTAGGGAGACTTTTATTTTTATTTCTTTTAAATCTCCATTTTAAAAACCAGTATTTATCAAAACATGCATTCAATGCTTCTAGCATATAAACTCGGATACAACCAGAAGACATTTGAATTTAATAAAAGAACAACTGATGTAATACTATTTGGTCCTAAAAACACAAAGAATTAACAAGGAATGCAATGATCTCCCTCTCTATACTGTAAATTTCTTATCTTAGGATTTATGTTTATATTTCATGAGACCCCAACATCTGTCCCAGAAGTACTATGTAACATTGAGGTCTTAGTTTTCCATTATAAATTAAATTATTCTGATAAGTAATAACAACGTTGTACATGTGTGCATGTGTGTATTTTGGATAAATGAATGTTAATAACAGGCTTTCAGACCATCAGAATAGCTACAAAAAGCCAAGCTGAGATAGTTCCCACATCCTCAATCATATTACAGTTTTTTTTTTCACATTGTAATGAGCTCTGTAAAATGTCCTCCTTTTGCCAAGATAAGTAAAGGTATCAATTATCTGAAGTGTAATTTAATTTCTTTTGTGTGTCAGGCCAATAGAAAAGGAGGAATACAGATGGGAGAAGAACAGCCATAATCAAGAAATCATAAATAATTCCATTCAGAGGTCTAGTCTGAATAGCTTGTTCTGACTTTTGTTTGTCTTCATCTAATTACATAATTTACAGAAGTAGTGATTAAATGAATAAATGATGATCTTTTCACAAGACAGAAAAATGTGACTTACTATTTGATCCCTGCTCAGTGAAGGCCAAGGAAAGAAAGGAGGAGGCAGAGAGCATTGGCTCTGAGTGATGGATCTGAAATAAAAGTGAGGCAGGAAAGAGCCCCCGGGAGGAAAAGATTGAGTGTGGGAGACCAGCCTCTTCCTTTGGCTTATTTTGTTACAAAATGTGTAGAAGGAAAGAAATAACTGAAAATGAATATCCCCCTTCTGTGAGTATTGGGACAACCAGCCTCTGTTGAAGGTGTGTTTTTTTTTTTTATTTCATGCACAGAGAATTTGTAAAGATGGGGAGACTTGAAGGTACCACAGTTCCAATTATCAGAAATTAGCACACTTAGATGTCTTTTATTCTTTCTTCTTTTTTTCTCTCTTATTCTCTCTCTTACTCTAACTCTTCTTGTTCTCTCTTAGTTTCTCTCTCTCTCATACACACACACACACATAAAAACACACACACGTACCCTCTCAAACATGCGCCTAGATGCAGCGAGCACTGAATGTCAATAGGAATTGACCCTGGCACTTATGGGGAAAACAGAGCATACTTAAATGTTTTAAAATACCAAAGTATTTTATAATCTTTACTATTATTGCTGGTGGTGGATCTGACTATATAGCTAAGTATCTTGTAAGATTACCTCTGGCAGGAATTCCAGGATGGCTACAGAGTAGGCGGACCAACAGCCACCTCCCAGGACCAAATTGGATTGCAACCTAATTTAAAAACAATCAACTTGAAAAACCAACTTTGGACTAATTGAAGAGGAGTTTATAAACACCAATCACAGAAGAAGCCATACCAAGACCTGTAGGCAAGGTGGAGATGTGGAAAGGGCAGCCTACTCTCAGGAGTGGATGGGGCAAAAGATCCAGAGGGACCCTTACTGTAGGGAGGGTCACCCTGAGAAAGGAGGGTTCTAAGACCCAGGCTGGGTACCCCAATCCTAAAGCCCCAGAGCCTAGAAGGGCACCATCAAAACATTTGGCAGTGAAAAGAGCTGAAGTTTCTGTTTGTGAGAATGAGACCGGTTTCTCAGAGACACAGGCTCCATCTTAAAGGGCCAGTGCAGAAAATCTTGTTCACAGCCACTTACCTGGGGCTCTGGAAGAGGGAGGGCTGAGAGGACTAGAGTCACGGAAAGACAGAGTGAAGTTGGAAGTCCAAGGAGAGACACCATGGGGACAGCCACTGGAGCCCCTGTGCTGAGTCATTCTCCAATAATACTGTCACCATTTTCCTTGGGTAGAACTTTCCTCTTCATGTGGCATCAGCCTGGGGGAAAGCAACTGCTCAACCCTCAGGAATCTCTTCTGCCCCACCCTATGGAGACATATAATTTTCCAGAACTCGATCTGGAGGAATCAGAAAACCTAAAGAGACTGAATACAACAAATTAAATTGAAACAGTTTTCAAAACCTCCCAGCAAACAGAAGTCCTATACCAGATGGCTTCATATGCCAATTTTACCAAACTTTCAAAGAAGAACTAATACCTATCCTTCTCAAGCTATTTTAAAATTCAAGAGGAAGGAGAATGTTCAAGCTCATTTTATGAGGCAAGCATTATCCTCATTCCAAAATCAGGTTAAGACACTACAACAAAGAAAACTATAGGCCAATATTACTGATGAACATAGATGCTAAAATTCTTAACAAAATATTAGCAAACTGGAACCAATAATACATTAAAAAGATCATACATCATGATCAAGTGGGATTTATTCTGGGGAGGAAGGCTAGTACAATATTTGCAAATCCATAAGTGTGATTCATCACATAAACAAAATAAAAAATAAAAATCACATGATTTTATAAATAAATGCAGAAAAAGCATTTGATAATATCCAGCATCTATTTATGATCAAAACTCTCAGCAAAGTGGAAATACAGGGAACATACCTCAACATAATAAAGGCCATCTATGACAAACCCACAACCAACATCATACCCCATGGGAAAAAATTAAAATCAATCCCCTTAAGATCAGGAACAAGACAGAGGTGCCTCCTTTCACCACTCTTTTTTTTTTTTTTCTGTAGTTAGAATCAGAGAGGCAGTCAGACTCCCGCATGTACCTGACCGGGATTCACCTAGCATGCCCAACAGGGGACGATCCTCTGCTCATCTGGGCCATTGCTTCATTGTGGCCAGAGCCATTCTAGTACCTGAGGCAGAGGCCATGGAGCCATCCTCAGCAGCTGGCCAATATTGCTCCAGTGGAGCATTGGCTGTGGGAGGGGAAGAAAGAGATAGAGAGGAAAAAGAGGGGTAAGGGTGGAGAAGCATATGGGTGCTTCTCCTGTGTGTCCTAGCCAGGAATCGAACCTGGGACTTCCACATACCAGGCTCTACCTGAGCCAACTGGCCAGGGCCACCACTCTTATTCAACATACTTCTGCAAGTCCTAACCACAGCAATCAGACAAGAAGAAGAAATAAAAGGCATCCAAATTGGAAAATAAGAAGTAAAACTGTCATTATTTGCAGATGACATGTATGTAAAAAACCATAAGGTCTCAGTCAAAAACCTACTAGACCTGATAAATTAATTTAGCAAGGTGGCAGGATATAAAATTAATATTGAGAAATCAGTGGCACTTTTATATACCAAAAATAGACTGTCAGAAAGTGAAATTAAGGAAACAATCCCCTTCACTATAACAATAAAGTACCTAGGAGTAAATTACCAAGGAGGTAAAAGACTTGTACTCGGAAAATTATAAAACATTGATACAAGAAATCAAGGAAGATACGAACAAGTGGAAGCATACTCCATGTTCATGGATAGGAAGAATAAACATCATTAAAATGTCTATACTACCCATAGTTATCTATAGCTCCAATGCAATTCCTATTAAAATTCCAATGGCAAACTTCACAAATCCAGAACCTATATTGCAAAAATGTATATAAAACCAAAAAAGAGTCTGAATAGCCTTAGCAATCTTGAAAATAAAGAATAAAGTGGGGGGTATCACATTTCCTGATATCAAATTATACTACAAGGTCATTGTAATCAAAGCAGCTTGGTACTGGCATAAGAACAGGAATACAGATCAATGGATCAGAACAGAGAACCCAGCCTTTATGGACTATTGATATTTGACAAAGGAGTCAAGAGTATGAAATAGAGTAAAGACAGTCTCTTTAATAAACAGTTTTGGGAAAACTGGACAGGTACATGCAAAAAAATGAAACTAGGCCACCAACTTATTGCATTCACAAAAATAAACTCAAAATGGATAAAAGTCTTAGATGTAGGTGTTGAAACCATAAAAATCTTGGAAGAAAACATAGTAAACTTTCTGATATTGCTCTTAACAATATTTTTGCAGATATATCTTTACGGGCAAGTGAAATAAAGAACAAAATAAACAAATGGGATATATCATACCAAAAAGCTTTTGCACAGCAAAATACATCATTAATAAAATAAAAAGACAACCCACACAATGGGAGAACATATTTGCTGTTATGTCTGATAAGGGATTAATAACCAAAATTTATAATGAATTTCTAAACTCAACAACAGAAGGGTAAACAATACAATTAAAAATGGGCAAAGGACTTGAATAGACACTTCTCCAAAGAGGACATACAGATGGCCAATAGGCATATAAAAAACTTCTCAACATCACTAATTATCAGAGAAATGCAAATTAAAACCACAATGAGATACCACCTGTCAGAATGGCACTCATTAAAAAATCAATACACAACAAGTGCTGGCGAAAGTGTGTAGAAAGGAGAACCCTCCTGCACTATTGGTGAGAATGCAGACTTAAACATTCACTGTGGATAATAGTATGGCATTTCTTCAAAAAATTTTAAATGGAACTTCCTTTTGACCCAGCTATCCCACTTTTAGGAATATATCCTAAGAATACCAAAACACTGATTCAAAAGAAGATATGTATCCCCATGTTTATTGGAGCATTGTTTATAATAACCAAGTTCTGGAAATAGCCCAAGTGTCTATCAGTGAATGAGTGGATAAAAAAGCAGTGGTATATAAATATACAATGGAATACTACATAGCTGTGAAAAAAAGTATGATGACATGGATGAAGATCATTATGCTAAGTGAAATAAGCCAGATACAGACAACAGGACAGCAAATCCCATTACAAAGGGGGGCAGGGAAGCAGGTGGCAGGGGCAAAGCGGGGGCATGTTGTTAAAGGGTGAGGAGGGTGTTACATTGAGTGAGACACCTGAATCCATGTTAACATAATAAATTTTAAAATCCAATAAAAAAATAACTAAAAAGAAAAAAAATACCCACCACTGCCTGAAGGTAACTGTGTTTAGTAGTTCTGCATTCCTATTCCCACATTCTCCCCTTTGGCTACACTGAGACTGAGACTCACCTTCTGTTATCATGACCTGCTGAGACTTGCTAGTGCTGTGAAGAGAAACTCAACCCCTTACTCAGTTTATTCCCTCAAATCAGACTGCGGATTCAGGAAAGAAAGAAGGACTAATCGTGGCAGAGAACAGTCCCAGGGAGCGGGGGGGGGGGGGGGGGGGGGGGCGGAGAATGCAGATGCAGAGCATGGAAATCAGAGACCTAGAGCTGCCAGGTCACAAAGCCACCCCTGTTAACTACTCACACGGACAACGTGTTACGGAGCACATTGTTGGAAGCTGAAAGGTTCCCTTATAACTGTAATAGATGGTCCTTTTTCTTTGTTAACAGATCTCTACACTTACCTACATGTATCTATCTACCACTACACCCGAGAGCCAGGTGCTTCTAGTAAGTCTGATGACATCCCAAGTTTTCATTGGTTGGGCCTTGATTAGTCTTTGCCAGCAGTTCTTTTTTGATTTTAGGTACTCTTTATACTCTAACAAGAGGGAGACCCTAAAGAACTTTTGTTTTGTGGTTTATATATATTAACATTTATCATCATAGAAATAAAAACTTAGAAGTGTTTAAAATTATTTATAATGTATTTAAAAATAAAAATAAACTAAAATAAAAGATGTTACCTCTTGCAATGAAAAAAAGAATCTGTAAGTTTACCCTGTATTGACGTCTAGACTTCTTTTTCCTATCCTGAAAATTTCTCTTTCAATTACCAGAGCTGTCTTTCACTAGTTGGTGGGCAAGTCTATGTTGATTTTACAATTTTGTAGCAGATCTGTAGTAGGAGCACCTGCATAGACCGCTTGGATAAGAAATAGAAAATAATTATTTTTATGTATTTGGAATAAGATGATAATATTTTTGCATTAAATTAAAAAAAGAAAGTCCACATGTGTATTCCTGTCTGGTTTAAAAGCTGGTCTTACAACCTCTGAACCTTTCTATCTAGTAGTGGAGACGTGGAGTGCTGAGTGGGCACAGAGACATGGTGACATTGGGGGCAGTGCATAGGCTTCGAGTGGTGAAAGCAGCAGCCCTGGACGCAAGGTCAAGTGAACACAGGTACCTAAGGTAGTTGAACTGATACCTCTGCGCAAGCTACACCTTTCTCTCTACAGCATTTCATATAATTTACAAGGTCACCATGAAGAGCACTCTTCTTACTCGATGCAATGCTTGGTTATGTTCTCTTTATAACTCTGATTTCTCTACCTCATGCTTACCTCCTGAACTACTGTTTTTGTGTTTTGTTTAGTTTTATACCTCCATTGGTGCTGTTTTCTCACTTTCTGTGGGCATTGTATTGTCGTTGCCTTGTTGCTGTAATTGGCTTAGTTATCATCTCTCTATAAATTCCTAAATCAGTGCTTTCATTTGCAGCCTTTCCCTTAGGGTCAGGCCACACATTTTTTTTTTAAATGATGGGCAATTTTATTTATTTATTTATTTTTAAAAATTATTTTTATTTATTTATTCATTTTAGAGAAGAAAGAGAGAAAAAGAGAGAGAGAGAGACAGAGACAGAGACAGAGAGAGAGAGAGAAGGGGGGAGGAGCAGGAAGCATCAACTCCCATATGTGCCTTGACTGGGTAAGCCCAGGGTTTTAAACCGGCGACCTCAGCATTCCAGATTGACGCTTGATCCAATGCACCACCACAGATCAGGCTCAGGCCACACATTTTTTACTGTCTCTTATTACATATTGAGTACTGCTACTGGATTTGAGTTGTAAGGTAACTCCTGTGACTTCTACATTTTATTATTATTATTGCTATATAAAACTTACGACTCATTGATTACTCCTTCATGCTTATCACCAACCCTTAAATCGAATGAGTTGCAAGACTTATTTTATTTATTAGGTTTTAATATTTATGCCAGTGTTATGAAATTTTACACACAATATCCATTTACCTTACCCTAGGCCTGTGTGCCTTGGCTGGCCTCATTGGAAATGTTTCATTGTTTTGGAAATGTTCTAAGATTGTAAAAATATCCATTATCTAGTATTCTTTAAGGACATTCCTTGTAGGGATTAGGTGGGAGTTAGGAAATACACAACAGTAGGACAATTAAAGCACTTACTTATACAGTGAAATTGTCAGATTCATTGATATTCGCAAAGGCAAGCCAGTAAATGCTAGGGACAGGGAGTGATGGAGCATGGGCTGTTGTCATGTCAGACCACTACTGACTGGCAGCTAAACCTGGACTGCATCGTCAAAACTCTCAGAGCCTTGGGTTTGGTTTTTAACATAAGAAATGAGAATAATAATGTCAACCTCTTCATATTGCTATAATGAACAATAAAGATAATATTAGTCAAGTACCTAAAACTTAGTAGAGATTCAATCATTATGGCTAAATTTTTTTAATGCATGCAGTCACATGGCTTGATGTTTTCAGTATTCACTTTTAAAACATGCTATATCAGGTATTTATTTATTATTATTTTTAAACAAAGATGCTTCTAGTAACTTAACCATCCACTATAGGGAACAACAATCTTATTACATATTTGAAGTTGCTTGACTAGAAGGACCTTGTTCATTATTTGATTTCCTGTGCATTATAGCACATCCAGAACTTTGCTAGTGCTGAGGATAAGCTCACTGAATGAAAATGAAGAAGACTACCAAGAGATGCAAGCTCAAAATTACTTCCAATGATTTTATTAAAACAATACGATTGGAGTGAAGCCAGCTTTCTCTAAAATTTCACATGGGTAAGAAATGCCGAGAAGTCTGAGAAATAGCTTTTTTTTCAATTATAAAATTTGATCTGAAATATAATGAGAGGTGTATCTGAAAAACAAAGGGATCTTGGCAATACTTGATAAAATGTTAAGAAACAGGCCCTGGCCGGTTGGCTCAGTGGTAGAGTGTCGGCCTGGCGTGCAGGAGTCCCGGGTTTGATTCCCAGCCAGGGCACACAGGAGAAGCGCCTATCTGCTTCTCCACCCGTGCCCCTGTCCTTCCTCTCTGTCTCTCTCTTCCCCTCCCGCAGCCAGGGCTCCATTGGAGCAAAGTTGGCCTGGGCACGGAGGATGGCTCTGTGGCCTCTGCCTCAGGTGCTAGAATGACTCTGGTTGCAACAGAGCGATGCCCCAGGTGGGCAGAGCATCGCCCCCTGCAGGGCATGCCGGGTGGATCCTGGTCGTGTGCATGTGGGAGTCTGTTTGACTGCCTCCCCGTTTCCAGCTTTGGAAAAATACAAAAAAAAAAGTTAAGAAATAATGATAAAAATTTAAATCTTTTGTTGCCTTTGGATCTTGGAATTTGAAAAAACAGATACTAAAATATATATCATTTTCTTTCTTGAATTAGGATGAGTTCCTATCATTTAAAATTATAGTTTCTATGATTAGAGTAGTTCTTGGCAATTTTTAGAAAATTTGGTTAAAGAACTAAACTTTAGAAACTATTCGTTATCTAAATGACCATCATCTTTGGCTCTTTAATGCTTACTATTTTCCCAGACTAGGCTGGGTGATTTCTTCACCCAAGTTAGTGGGATCTTTCAAGTCTTGATTTTGGCCTGTACTGTCCAATTAAATGATTGTGAGCCATGTAAGTTACAATGCTGTTAAGTATGATATTATTTGCACCTCCTCAATTACAAATGTTGCCTGCTTTGGAACTCTAAGGAGAGAGAACTGTTGTGTTTTAGCTCCAACTCTATGCCAAACACTTCACATAATATTTGATCTTAAATTTCCACTGCTATGTTATTATCCTCAGAGAACATAATAAAAAGATATAAGTCTCTCAAGATGAATCCTGAACTTTTGGGGTAAATTCTTTAAATTTCATACTATTTCAAGACAACATACTGTGAATATTGTTACCCAAGTTGTTTGTCCTTGAGTGATTGATAAAGATACAATGACTAGGGTGTTATCGAATAAGATTGGTTGTGTTAAATGAATTTATTTTAAACAAGTAAGTTGATGTGTTCTAGTAAATCTAACCATGTCTTCTAGTAAATCAATTCAGCTGGAATATGAGAGAAGGAATCCAAAATAAAATATGAAGCTATATGTCTGAATGGGAAAAAATATTAATAGTAAAAACGTTTAGTATAGTTAAGACATCATTGAATGTCCTTGATGCAATAATTCAGGAATAGCTGTGATTGTGTGATTCTGAAATATGCACAATTACAATTGAGGAGTCTGCTTTGAAGAAGAATCTTGTGGTTTTTGAGTCTAAAAGAGGAAACTACCAATAGCAAAATCCTTGTGAACAGACAATCAGTAATGCAGATTTGGACTCAGCATGGAAAGAACTTTAGGTTACCAATTGTTATATTCAACCATCCTCATTATATTCAGAAGTCAGTAAAACCATCGGTAGCACCATCTTTAAATAGAAGTATGATCTTTCCACATCATTCATCACCCGCTCTATTATCATCTATTTCTCATTCCTCAACAGATCATTGCTCTGTCTAAACACTGTAAATGTTACAGCAATAATTTCATGTCACCTGGAAGGATTCACAATCATGTAAATTAGTTCTAATTGCCATTTCTCTTAATTATTTAGTGTTTTCTTGTCTACATTAATTCCATCATCATAAAGTCGGCTTATCGTGTTTTATACGTGTTTATCTACCTGTAGTTCTGATGTCACTTTATCTATCAAGGTATATTTCAATTTAATAAATAAGTTACATACAAATAAAAGATACCATTATATTTGTAGATTAATGTTCTTATTTCCATGCTATATGAATTACTCAACACATATTTTTCTGCCACTTTGTTATGGTTCACTTAGCTTGACATTTTACAATTCAAAATATGGCCATGTACTGACAAATGCAAAAACAACATTCTTGAAATTTGGGAACAATGTGAAGAGAAAAATGCTATCACTTTTGCTAGAATTAAAGTTTAGTCTTAGTGTAATCACCTAAAATGTAGGTAAATATCAGATTGACAACATATAGAAGCTCTAGCAGAAGACCATTGGTATGAAAGTCCCTGGACCATATACTTCCCAAGTGTGTTTTTGAGTCTGGCATGGACATTATTTTTTTAGGTGTTTTAGATTAAATATGTTAAGCTAGAAAATAGGCCCTGACCAATTGGCTCAGTGGAAGAGCATTGGTCTGGCATGTGGATGTTTTAGGTTTGATTCCCAGTCAGCCCACACAGGAGAGGCACCCATCTGCTTCTCCACCCTTTCCTTTCTGCCTTCCCTCTATCTCTCTTCCCCTCTTGCAGCCATGGCTCAATTGGAGTGAATTGGCCCCGGGCACTAAGGATGGCTCCATGACCTCTGACTCAGGTGCTAAGAAGAGCTTTGTTGCTGAACAATGGAGCAACACACCAGATGGGCAGAGCATCGCCCCCTTGTGGACTTGTCAGGTGGATCCTGGTCGGGACACATGTGGGAGTCTCTCTGCCTCCTTCCTCTCAGTTAATTTTTTTTAAAAAGCCTAGAAAATAAGCATGATCAAAGCCTAAACAAGAGAAGAAATTATGACCTGGAATGATGCAAGAAAAAATTCAATAAGAATATTAAGATTTAAAAATAACAGGCACTGAGATAATTAAATTTGTTTCTGTACCTCCCAGATCCCAACATACTCACCATTTAAAGATCCAAAACAAACAAGGTATTTGCAATAAAGTGTTAACAGTGGTGTGAAAGTCAGATAAGATAATCATGCCAAAGAGAAGGAAATAAGTAATGCCATGGAGTGGAAAATGTGGGTTTAAACATAATAAGAAAGAATTCTATCACAGTGATCAGTTACACCGGATTGTGGTTGTTCTGTGTATATTGTCAATTGTTACGTAAGATAATTGGAGGCAATTCCTAATTCTTAAAGTTGTAGTGAGCTATAGATTTTGAGAACTCTTTGAAGAGGGAGAAATAAATTCCCACTGGTATTCCACTCTTACTGATTGAATGCAGATAATTCCTTTACCTGAAAGCAGGCCCATTAAGAATATAAAGAACTCCAGCCCTACTGATACACAGTAATACTCACTGTCACTTTTCTGTTACTGATTTTGCGTAACAGAGTTTGGCCATCCTCTGATTATTCAACCCTAGCTAAGTACAGCCAGTATAGATAGGCAGAAAAGACAATAGGGAAAAACTATAAGAAAGCAATTGGGTAAAAGAATTGAAACATAGGAGGACAATGAGAAATATACATTAGTTCAAATGAAAGGCAACTCTTTTTCCAAGAGGGTTTTGCTACTTGGGTTCCCTGTAAAGCCAACTCTAAAACAAAGAATAGCTTGTGGAATTTTTACTAAGACGGTGTTCTTGGGATCAAAACCTAGGGAAGCATAACAAGGGAGCAGAATGTATTAGAGAGTAAAGTCCAAGGAAGAGGTTTAGAACTAGAATGGACTTCCAAGGTTGCTGTGAGTTAGGCTGAGATGACCAAGCCTTTGTAGAATGTCAATCAGTCATCTTCATGAGTGCCACCATACGAGGAGACAACTTCTTTAGAAGGGAACTGGTGAATTAGGGACTGACAAGTAAAAGGTGATGACTGACCACATTCCCAGCAGCTGGGCTACAGGTCCTACAGTGAAAAGGAATTTGGGTATATCAAATTGACCATGCCAGAAGTGATATTAACAGAGGGTTGAGCTTGGAGAAGGTTTGGAATATGATAATGGGAAAACTTGTTGGATGTCATACACATTATATATATATCTTGGGATTGATACAAGTTATAATTCCCAAGTTACAGTATAGGTTGAGTTACAGTAAAGGTTGTTTCCCATGCTGGAGGATCTCTCCTCCTCTTACTCCTCTGGGAAAGCACCAGTAATCAGAGGAATTCTTTCTAAGCAGCAGACTCCAGGAAGTGGTTCAGGCTGGTAAATAAGGAAATTCAGCAAAAAAACACAAGAGACATAGTTATGAGAATGTGTTTTCAACTGAGAAGGGAAGACCTGTATCAGTTCCTGTGAAAGGCAAGGTGGGATACAGCTTCCACAGCAGTTATATTGCTAGAAATATATTGTGGATGTGTGGTAGGCAGAATAAAGAAACCCATGTCCTATTCCCAGAACCTGCATATATGTTGCCTTAGATGGCAAAATGGACAATTGCAGATATCATTATGTGTCTGGACCTGGAGATGAGGAAGTGATCATTCATTATATGAATGAGCTCAGTGCAGTTGCAATGGTTCTTAAAAGTAGAAAAAAGCACACAAGAGAAGGCCAGAGTGAGAAAGACTGTCACTGCTGACTTTGAAGATATAAGAAAGCTATCAGCCGAAGAATGTGGGAGACCACAAATAGATGCTGGATTAAGAAAAGAAACAGGTCCTACCCAGAACGTACTGCAGGGAATGGAGTTTGCCGACACTTTTATGTTAGCTTGATGAGACTCTTGTCATATTTTTGAACTACCAAATTGTAAGATAGAAAACTTGTTTTGTTTGAAGCCATTACATTTGTGATAATTCATTATAGCCACAACAGAAAATTAATATAGAAGATGTGTTAAAAGTTTGTTTCTAAATTCAGAAAACAAGGCATAATTTGTCAACTTTGATTTTGACAGTATCTTACATAATGCATTAAAATACAATGGACAGCATCTGATTAGTATGATCTTGTACATTAATCTTTATATAAATATTTATACTTAATATGTAAAATAATGTACAGCATATATTTCCCCATGTATTAGATGTACCTTAATTTTGGGGCCCAAAATTTGAAAAAAATGTATTACATAAAGTTATTGAACTAAAGTTTTATTCATCATAAAATTTATACAACTTCTCATCACCGTCAAAACTCCCATCCATTAGCTTGTCCTCATCTGTGTCTGATGACGAATTACTGTCTTCATATATTGCCTCATCCTCAGTTCCATCTATGACATTTGAAATGCCACAACTACTGTATAAGATACAACCAATTTTTTGAAAAAGGGTGCATCTTATAGATGGAGAAATATGGTATGTATTACATACATGAAAAGTACATATGCAAGAAAGTTAGGCTACTTTTAAAAATCACAAACAGAATCAATAGTCTATGAACTAACTGAATATATGATGTTTCACTCTACTTAGATAAAAGAAGATAAAAAAGACAAGGATATTATTGGAAATAAGGTTTAAATAACTCCCTTTGATACAGGTGAATGAAGCAGGAGATAATTTACTAGAAAGAAGTTAAAACATCAGAGCAGGCGAAGCAATCTTGACTTAGTTCTGATCTCGTGGATTACTGATGAAAGGCTTTTATTACTCTTCCTGTGTAGGAACACGATTGCTCCCAGCATTTGGGGCAGGGCCAGAATTTCGGGGGAGATTAACCACACCATGGGATTCAGAGGCAGAGAGTTAAGTAGATCAATAGAGAGCTTGTCAATTCACAAATAATTTCTTTTTCCTTTATTTTTTTAATTAAATTTTTTTTGCAGAATCCCAGGAAGACTTAAACTACGTTCAGTACTTTAGAGTGAGTTAGAATAAAATGTCAAGGTTTTTTGCTAAAAATAAGGAACTTAAAATTTGTAACCAATGCTATTCCAAACCTGTAATCTTATAAAATGTATGATATACAATACTTTTGGAAATGGATTTCAGACTGAGTTTCAGTATGCAAGGACAATGATTACAGTGGCTAAACAATAAATCACCAGTGTGGTTCAGAGTTAGCCTCCTCGTCTGATCTCAGGAAACCGGAATAAACCTGGAACTACTCTTAAATAAAAGATCCATAGTCAATAAGAGCCTCATGCTTGAGGAGCTTTGCAAGTGGAGGAAAAGAGAGTTCTGATGTTTCCCTTTTGGGAAACAGATACACTTCATTCCATGAACTTTCCAGTGATGCAGAAAAATGATAAAAAGGCCTTCTCTGCTTTTCCTTGTAAATCCAGTACCAGAATAACAGGGTGAGAGTGGGGGAGGGGGGGCGGAAAAGAAGGCAACCCTAGTATCTTTGGCTTGTTTTGGATTTTGATGTCATTAGAGAAGCAAATTAAATATTCCTGGAACTTAGCTATAATAGACCTACTTGTGGTGTATAAGAAAGTATCTGGGCCTTGGCTGGTGGCTCGGTAGATAGAGCATCGGCCTGGCATATGGAGGTCCTGGATTTGATTCCTGGTGAGGACACACAGGAGAAGCAATCATCTGCTTCTCTCACCCTCTCTCTTCCCCTTCTCTCTCTCTGCCTCTCACCCTTCTCTTTTTCTTCCCCTCCACAGCCAGTGGCTCTATTGGTTTGAGCTTCACCTCAAGTGTGGAGGATAGCTCCATCCAAGTGCATCAGCCTCAGGCACTAAAAATAGCTTGTTACAGAAACATTGGCCCCAGACAGGGGTTGCCAGGTGGGTCCTGGTTGGGGCACATGTGGGAGTCTGCCTCACTATCTCCCTTCCTCTCACTTAAAAAAAAAGTATCTGAAGTTTTGCATTATGACAAAGTAGTATTTTTTTTAACTATAAAAGACCACAGAGATGACCATCACAGAGATGCTATTTATAGCTAAATGATACAAACACAGCATCACTTACTATGGCACCTAGTGCATTATAAGTATGTAACACATGAATGTGTAAGTGCCTTGTGAGTATCTTCATTCAAAGTCCACAGGAATATTCAAATAAACTTTATACCTCTTTCTTCCAACATTTTAATTATTAGAATAGATTTGGATAGGTAATTGAATGTATGTGTATGCTAAGTACAAAGGTAAATATTTATCTTGAGTTTACATATTATAGTATTATTTTAGTTTTGCATAGTATAAATATTGTCTTTAATGAAGAAATACCATGTCAAGAGATGGGATGAACTGGTTACAGAAAAGATGTGTACCAACAGTAAGTTTGTTGTGGGGTGCCGTCAATGTCATATGTTTTTAGACAAAATAGAAATGGTTCATAATGTGACACCGATTCTTGACATTTCTTGTCCCACATATTTTATGTGGCCATGAAAATTGCTCTTAATGTGAGACTGTAATCACACACAGAGGTGAAATCACATATTTATATATTTTTTAAAAATTTTATCATTTATTAGCTTCTTCAGAAGAAAAGCAGAGAAATAATTACAATCACATTGTTTATATGATTGTTCTCTAACTAGTGTAAAAAAATCTCTGGCTCTTTAGCTAACCATTGATATTTTCCTTTAGAATCTGACAGTTTGAGAGACAAACAAAATTCTTCACAGACATTTGCCTTTATGTTCACTATCACTATACCTACCTGTTTCTCCAATGCTAGGAAAGGTTTGATTAGATTATTTTCCCTGGTTGCTAACCTCTCAAGCCAACATTATACTTGTTAACATCTCTATGTCTATTTTTCCATATTTAATCTTTAATATTAGGGTGCATCTTACAATGTACAATGAGTGATAATTTAATTGATAGTGTTTTTACTCATATAGTGGCATACCACTAAGCTATATAGCTAAAACCAGTATAAAAGTAATTGGAAAAAAAAAACCACTAAAAAAATAAAAAATAGCCCTGGCCGTTTGGCTCAGTGGTAGAGTGTCAGCCAGGCATGCAGGAGTCCCTGGTTTGATTCCCGGCCAGGGCACACAGGAGAAGCACCTATCTGCTTCTCCACCCCTCCCCCTCTCCTTCCTCTCTGTCTCTCTCTTCCCCTCCTGCACCCAAGGCTCCACTGGAGCAAAGTTGGCCCAGGCGCTGAGGATGGCTCTAGGGCCTCTGCCTCAGGTGCTAGAATAGCTCTGGTTGCAACAGAGCAAGGCCCCAGATGGGCAGAGCATCGCCCCTTGGTGGGCATGCCGAGTGGATCCCGGTCGGGCGCATGCGGGAGTCTGTCTTACTGCCTCCCCATTTCCAACTTCAGAAAAATACTAACTAAATAAATAAATAAATAAAAAATAAAAACCATAATTTTAAAAGCTCCCCAATGATTCCAAAATGCAGCCTTGTTTAAGAACTAATGTTTAAAACACCTCTACCTGTCAAAGTGAAGTCTTTCTTTACTCAAATTTAATTAAACATTCAAATTATTCCTATTTACTATCAAAACTCATATAATAGAAACAATTAGCCTCCAAAATAGTTAAAAATTCTCATAATCAAAAGTGTATTTCCATCTTTCCTTGCTAATTAAAAAAAATATCGTTCCTGGCTGGTAGGATCAGTGGTAAAGCATTGGCCCAGTGTGTGGATGCCCGGGGTATGATTTTCAGTCTGGGCACACAGAAGAAGGGACCATGTGCTTCCTCATCTCTCCCCACCCTCTCTTCCCCTACCACAGTCATGGCTCTGTGGCCTCTGCCTCAGACACTAAAAAAAAAAAAAAAAAAGGCTCATTGCTAAACAATGAAGAAATGGCTCTAGATGGGAGAGCATCACCCCTAGTAGGCTTGTTGGGTGGATCCTGGTTGGGGCACATGCAGGAGTCTGCCTCTCTACCTCCTCTCCTCTCACAAAAAAAAAAAAAAAAAAAAAAATCTCTCTTTAATTCATTGCACACATGTTAAATATAATCTTTGTTGTGCTGTCTGAAATGATATATCATTTTTTGATAACAAAGACTTACTAAATTGTGAATGATAGTGGCAATTGTATTTCCTTTTCTTTTTTTTTCTTTTTTTCTCTTCTTTTCCAAGTGAGAGCAGGGGAGATAGATTCCCAAATGCATCTTGACCAGGATTCACCCAGTAACCTTCATCCCCGGCTGATGCTCTGCCCATCTGGAGCCATGCTGACAACCTAACTATTTTTAGCACTTGAGGCAGAGGCTCCATGGAGCCATCATCAGTACCCTGGGCCAATGCGTTGAAACCAGTAGAGCCATGGCTGCATGAGGGGAAGAGAGAGAGAGAAAGAATGGGAGGGGGAGGGATGGAGAAGCAGATGGTCCCATCCCCTCTGTGCCCTGAACTGGAATCGAACAAGGACTTCCACGGTAGGCCAATGCTCTAACACTGAGCAAACAGTCCAAGGCCACAATTTTATTTCTAATTCTCTCAAATTAAATAGTAAAAATAAAAAAGACTGCTTCTCTAATATCTTCCATTCCCTTCCAGCAGTCACCTTAATTGGTCCTGTTCTGTCTGAATGTTAGTTTGATCAGTCCTGACCTGTCCCACCCTCCTTAGTTAAGCACTCTTTCTGAGTTTGGAAGGGCAATTGGCCCTATCCTCTGAGCCTTGAAAAGATTTCAAATAATTGGTTGTATGTTGTGAAATTTTTTGTTCCTGGGTGATAAAATGGGGGTTGCCAGCATTTTTCTCAGAACTGATGTGACTTAGCAGGAGACCCAGATCACCGAGAATGACGGCAGCTGTGTCACCTGCCTCAGTGCTGTGGATAGAAGCACAGCATGGACAAAACACAGACTGCAGGGAAGAGGAGTCACAGAATACAGAGGTTTACAAATGCTGCTCCAATCGTGCTCAGATCTTGTCATTTCAAAGTAGAGATGCCCACAGAGCAAATGTGTCCCCAGGAGAGCACACTGAGCTTAGAATGGTTGGCAAACTCTACCTGAGTAATGGCGTTGGTGGCTAAGTGGGCAGTTCTCATTAATTCATTGCCTTGGCGATAGGGCTCAGAGAGGAATGACAAGGCAGTGTTCACAGCTTAAAATGTTAAAAATATAAATACCTTTATATAAAAATACATACATTGGATATATATGACATGTGGAAATATGATCATTCTACAACTCTACAGTGAAAAGAGGGGTATTGTTGCACTGATGTGATCTCATGAGAGACCCTGCTGCCCTACACGGCATTGAAACGAACCACATTTGAGTCTGTGATGCTGTTATTCATTTTAAATTGTGATTTGTAGTTTCTAACACTCTTTGCCCTTCCCACCCTCCTCATCATTTATATTTAATTATGCAAAATGTTCTAAAAATATTCAAGAAACTTAGCCTATGATTAATGAAAAATTCTTGGCCATTCTCCCCACTGCACATAAGCACAAAATTATGGGTAGTGTCGCTGTTGACTGACACAGACTTACTGTCCTTTTTATTTTTCTGGAAATCACCTGCTCAGCAACCTGCTTTTCTTTCCTGTTCTAGGAGGAGGCTGAAAGGGAACTTGTTTTTTCATAAATCAGGTTTTAATCTGGTTGTTATAATAACACCAGTGTGAGATAGAAATGTATGCTTCTCAGTTAATGTTCCCCGTATAAGTTACTACTCTTTTATATATGAATGAACCAATAGGTGAGTGAATAAATTAATGAACGAGTTAGCGCTGGTGGTGAGATTTCCTACTGAGGCTTCTCATATTCCTTAGAATTTCCATTTAAATTAAGAATATGAGCAAGAGACATTTTCATGTTCACCATCAGTTCTCTTTCGACTGTATTAAAAATTGGAAAATTTGGCAACTAACAGAGTTTAGCAGGACATGTTTTCCTCACTCATGAGACGGTAAAAAAGTCATGGTGACAGCACCCCACATTTAAATACCCATTCAGCTTCATTGGTTTTCTCCCTCATTCTCTGACATGAGGAACGTTTTCTCAACCTTATAAAAATTTCTCTGCCAACACAGCCTCAAGCTGGTTTTATCTAACTGCAAAGAAATCACTACCCTGGAGTCTTTCAGATTTGAAAAACTAGCCCTATTTTAGAATCTGTTAGTATTCACTCTTTCTAAGGATTTAATTTGTTGTAGAGATAGATGATGCCATTTTATTGTCACAGTGACCCTATGAGACATGCACTATCATTATTTCCTCCTTCACAGATAAGGAAATTGCAATTAGAAAGACTAAGGCATTTGATCAAAAATCCACAGAGCTAGCAAAGGTGTCAGAATTTGAACTTAGACACTTACTCTTAACCAGTGCATCACAGTGGAATTGGCAATATAGATATAAGCAAGTTTAATATCTTTTCAATTGTATCTTTCCAAGGTCAGTAGACATGAAATATTCATTTGCCATCAGCTATTAGTGATTATGAACTATTATAAATATCTTACAGCAAGCAGTGTCTTTTCTGAAATGTGTTCATTAAACTTTTATTCAACTCTGTGTCCCTTGAAACTAGCACAGAGCCTGGCTTATAGTAGATATTTTTTAACTGTTTATTGTTAAACTCCTGAGTTTGAATTAAGTTTATTTGAGATAAAAATAGAAATATGTCCACTTTTGCAGTCATTGATTAATTCATAAAGTATTTATTAAGACCAAGATAAGCCTGACCATGTAGTGGCACAGTGGATAGAGCATTGGACTGGGATGCGGATAACCCAGGTTTGAGACCCCAAGGTTGCCAGCTTGAGTGTGGGCTCATCTGGTTTGAGCAAAAGCTCACCAGCTTGGACCCAAGGTTGCTAGCTTGAGCAAGGGGTTACATGGTCTGCTGAAGGCCCACGGTCAAGGCACAAAGCAATCAATGAACAACTAAGGTGCTGCAACGAAAAACTGATGATTGAGGCTTCTCATCTCTCTCTGTTCCTGTCTGTCTGTCCTATCTATCCCTCTCTCTGACTCTCTCTCTGTCTCTGTTAAAAAAAAAGACCTAGATAATAGGTGGATGGTGGGCAATGGGTTTGGTATATTTGGGGTTAGAAAAATCACAATTTAGCACACCAAAGACAGACAAAAGCATCTTATTTTTCTAGATATTTCATAACTAATTTAATATAATTTTAACTTAGTAAAGAGGAAAGGAGATGTCCCCAGTGAGTGTTATCCTTACCTGATTTTAACCTGAATTTATCATATTTCTCAGGAGTCACCTGACCACTTGGAGTTTATTAGTTTTTGAGCATCTGCAGCTAAAAGAGCAAGTGCCCCTTGAGAACTATTTATTTTGAAAGTTTAAAGATCGTTGTGAGTTTACAGATAATTAGTGTTTCTTTCTTAGCCAAACACACTGTCTTAGGCTGCATTTAAAGAGCCTGTGCAGTTTATCTTCCATAATATGAGAAGATTCACTGGTTTAATAAATGATCAGTTATAGCATACCCAGTTTTGTGAGTTATGGAAATTATTCAGCTAAACAATTTCAGACATAGGTTGTAATAACTATATTTGTCTTAAAAAAGCAGGATGTATACACAAGTGTACATATTTTTAAGTTCTGTTCTTACTTATAAGCAACTTTTAAGAATATAGAGGTTCATTTAGTGCCTCTATTCACTACTCAGTGATACTTGTTTCTCTAAGCAGGTGTCCCCAAACTACAGCCCGTGGGCCGCATGCGGCCCCCTGAGGCCATTTATCCACCCCCCCCCCCCCCGCCACACTTCCAGAAGGGGCACCTCTTTCATTGGTGGTCAGTGAGAGGAGCACTATATGTGGCGGCCCTCCAATGGTCTGAGGGACAGTGAACTGGCCCCCTGTGTAAAAAGTTTGGGGACCCCTGCCTAAGGAAAGTATGACAGGAACAAGGCATCCCTGGATTAAAACGGGGACATAAAATGTGTAGAATCAAATTGTCACATTTGCATAGATTTAGAAAAATATTTTATAATTTTAAATTTCTAATTTTGCTTCAAGTTGGATATTATCATTAATCACTTTTCTTTCTGCTTTAATGCTAATTGTCTTAGAGAGCTTAAGGTTTTATTTCTACTTAGAGTAAAAAATCTCAGTACTGCTTGGTGAGTTCTGGCATTCTGTTTCTGAGGCTTTTTTTTATTATCTTTATAACTGACCTATAATTTTTACATTTAGGAACCCAGTGATGGCAGGGATGTTGGAGTTACTGAGCATGCAGAGGACCCGCGGGATATCCGCTTTATGTCCTGTAGTCTACATGATTTAAAGAACTAAGTATGTGCTCCTTCTGTGTTCTCAGGTTCTCTTCTTGGCTCAATAATTCGAGCCCTGATTGATTTTTTTGCTTTTTTTAAAGTCAGACATATACCTCTGCCTAATGATGTCAAGAAATGAAAGGGAGACAAAGACAGAGACAGAGATAGTGAAAGAGAATTTTCAAATAAGTATTTTTGAGGTTACTCTTTCCTAAGATCTAAAAATGGTCCAGGGCATTTTCTCCGGTTTTCATTGTGCTTGTGGGTTTTTTCTTTTCCATTCTATTTTTTATTTTTAAATCGAGAGTTGTAAAAGCTTACAATGAGGAATCGAGCAAATCCTGTATGCATTTCCCATATAATCACCTTGACTTCCACAAGGTTTAGGTTCACAGGACTATGAAGCTTTGTTGACCACAATGGCTCTCAATCTTGCATGCACTTTAGAATTACTAGGGGATATAAACAACTTCTGGTTCTTGTCCACCCAACCTGAGCTTCTGATTGGCCTTGGGTGGAGCCCAGGCATTGTCAGTTTTAGACACTATATCTTAATATGTAGGCAGAGTGGAGAAGTCTGGTTAAAGGCAGTTTCAGGAATTAAGAAAAACACGTTATGCTGCAATACATTTTGAAGTGCAAATAATCTGGTCTTGAGTAATTTCTGTTGAACCATAGCTGGTCATAACCAACAAACAAGCCATCAGAACAGACCCACTGACAAATAAAAAAGGAATGTTGATTAACGACAGCTGTATGAAGCAGCTCCCCATCAAAGCAGTGTTCCTACTTCTTTGTTCTCCAATTATAGAGAACAATATTTTACATATAGTAAACTCTCAATGAATATTTACTGAAGAAATGAATATGAAAATGATTCCAGAATTTGCTTCCTTCAATGCTATTGTTTTTTTTTCTCTACTTCTACTACAATTAAGAAAACTAGTTTATTTAGAGTATAAGTTAAAATAGATTTTCTTTTTTTTAGATAAATAAAAAACATTTAACAAAATTTAAGTGTGTAATTTAAACTTTTATTTATGGATTCATTGGCTCACTTGAAGTCATTCATATATGGAATGCCTTTAGTATTACTTAAAATTATCAGTGTATACCAGAAAGGACAGACACGGAATAAATAGCATTTGTCTTAGGGAACTTATTGCTTCATGCTTCATATCAATAAAAAAATAAAAATTGTGAAGATAAATCAGTGTTAAGAAAGTGGATTTTTTTAAGCATAAAGGAAAAAAAAAAGCACATAATAGAAAAATTAAGAGATTGAAAAGAGAGGTAATAATAAGCAGACCTCAAGGATCCGGAATAACTTTTGCCCCTGAGTAAATCTCAGCCCTCATGACTTTATTCCACTTGTCAAAAAGAAGTAGTGTCTAGATAACAATAAAACTATATAAAAAAAACTAGGTGTGGGTACTCTCAAAGGTTTATCTTTCAGAAGCTGATAAATAGTATTAAATAATCCCAAACAAAATAAAATACAGAGTTATTTCTGCCCTCAACTAACCATCTTGTAACAATAATTCTTCACAGTTCAGTACATGACTTTATCCATCTATATTAACTAGATAAACATTTATTGTGGAAGAGCTAAGAACATTGGTTCAAATTATCAGATCACTAGTTGAAGGTGATTGTTACTAACTACACATTAGTTGAAAGCTAAAAAGGTTCATGTGTCTTCTGGGAAAAAAATAGTTTTCATTTAATGCATAGCTATGGCTTTTATAAGAAGTCTTCACTTTATTTCTCCTCTTCATATTCTGTTGAGTTATTTGGATTCAGCAAAAACGCGTTGTAGGTTACTTTTCAGTTCTATATTTGAGATGAGCCCTCTCGCCTCTCATTACTGCACATCAGGGTGCCCTGCCAGCCATGGGATTTCCTGGTGTCAGTGAGTCAGGCAACAACTTGGAAGTAGTTATTTAGTTTTTTGGTGTTTTTTTTTTTTTTTTGTGACAGCATCATGACATGAGTTGGAGCCACTCCAACTCCCCTTAGTGCTTATATTTCCTGCTATAAATTCCATGCTATTGCTAGTTTCCAGGAGTCGCCTACTTGAAAGGAACTGAATCTTAAAAATAGTCTTATTACAAGCAAAGAGGTATAAATGACAGTGAAATACATAGACATTAAAAGTATGGCTGTGTGAACTCTGACGAATATGTGAAGTTATAACAATATCTCAGTTAAGATTTGGGGTGTTACTCTACTCCCAGAAAGTTGCCTGTGTCCCTTCAAAAGCCCACAGTTCCTTCTACATCAGGGAACCATTTATCTGATTTTTTTTTGACAGAGACAGAGAGAGAGTCAGAGAGAGGGACAGATAGGGACAGACAGACAGGAACGGAGGGAGATGAGAAGCATCAACTCATAGTTGTGGCACCTTAGTTGTTCATTGATTGCTTTTTCATATGTGCCATGATCTGGGGGCTCCAGCTGAGCCAGTGACCCCTTGCTCAAGCTAGCAATCTTTGGGCTCAAGCCAGACGTCATGGGGTCATGCTTGAGCCAGCGAACCCACACTCAAGCTGGTGAGAATGCGCTCAAGCTAGTGACCTCGGGGTTTCAATCCTGGGTCCTCTGTATTCCAGGCTAATGCTCTATCCACTGCACCAACACCGGGTCAGGCTTTGCTCTCTTAATTAATGAGTTATATATGACATCTTGAAAACAGGTAGTAGCGATTCCACAACATTGTTCTTTTATCATGATTAGGCTATTCCAGGTCTCTTACATTCTACCCTAGTTTTAACATCAGCTTGTCAATTGCTACCCCAAATCATGTTGGTATTTTGTTTTGAACTATATTAAATCTATAGATCAATTTTTAAAAAATCTAAATCTGCACAGTATTGACTCTTTTAAAACATTAGCATGATATTTTTCTCCTCATTTATTTCCTTCAATAATGTTTTCAGTGTAGAGGTTGTACACATCTTGTGCTAAATTTATGCCTAAATATTTTCTGGTTTTGATGCTATTATAACGGGTGTTTTATATCAACTTTGTGTATATTTTATATACAATAAAATACACACATCTTCGGTGTATTTGAACAGATAAATTTACACTTTGCATAACTACCACAATAAAGATATAAAACATTCTCATCACTCCCAAATGTTCCCTTGTGTTATCTTTCAATCAACATGCCAACTCCTGGACCTAAGTAATCACTGATTTGATTTCTGACACTTTAGATTAAATTTTTCTTCTCTACTTTCCTAAAACGAAGCTATGCATATACTCTTTCATGTCTGGCTTACTTGACTCAACATAATGTTTTTGAGGTTATTCCGTATTGCTGTGTTTTCATTGATGAGTAGTGTCACATTATATTCCTCTCACTGTGTGATTATTCCATTTATGTGTTGCTGATTGTCTGGGCTGTTTCTAGTTTGGGGCTATAGAAATATGTGCTATGAGTATTCACATATAAGATTGTTTGCTCAGATGTTTTCATTTCTCTGAGCTAAACATCTGGGAGTAGAAATTGAGTCCTATGGGAAGTGTATGTGTAATTGTATAAGAAACTCTCAAACTTTCATAATAGTTTTATCATTTTACATTCGTACCGGAAATGCATAAAATTTCTACTTGGTTTTCACCTTCATCAACATTTGGTAGTGCCAATCTTTTTAACTTAATCTTTCTAATGAATTTGGCTTTATTCTTTGATTGCGGTTTCAATGTGCAATTCCCTTATGATTATTTATATTTACATAAATTTATTTACTTATATCTTATTTTATATATTTTTTATTACATGGCTTTTCAAACACTTTGTTCATTTCTTTAATTGGATGCTGCTTATTATTGATATGTAACAGATCTTTATATATATTGGATATAAACCTTTAGTGATATATGAATTATAATGAATTTATAATGAACAATATATTGCAACTATTATATCAAAATTGTGGCATTGTAAACATATGTATTATAAACGATAATAAAATATATGTATTTGCAAATACTGTTTGATTCTAGCTATTGCTAAGTCCAAATGAATGAATTTGTAGCCAGTGCTTTTTAAGTAATGATAGTCATATTACCAGAAGAAGGTAAATAATGAAATTGATGTATCAATAAAAATAAACTTAAAATAAAATTTAAAATACAACAGCCACTTGAAGCCAATACATTAGTATTAGAATTCTAAGAAGTCTGTCACCTTACAAATATGGCTTTGAGAAATTGAGGTGATTTAAAGAGTTGAGGTGAGCTACCAATATTTGTTTCATTCCCAAATTCTATTTCTTTTATATTTCACCGATATTTTAGATGTTAATTAGATTATGTTATTTTTCTTGTTTGATTGCTTTATTTGATTGTATTTTTATAGATGAGTTAATTTCTTTTTCTATTTTTTCATCATATTCTAAGAGTTAGAGTTTGTAATGCTATTTCAACATGGAATCCTAACACCAACATCTGGAATTATTATTACAAGTTTCATATTAGGTTATTCTGAACTTTTGGATATTTCTTTTGTGGAAATTTCACCCATTACTCAAGTAATTGTTTATAAACATTTCAACATGTGAAGTAAATTTCAAAGAGCAAGCACAATTCCGGAAAAAAAGAAGGGAACCATGAAATGCATAGATTATAGTACTAGTACAGTCCTTAGCATATGAACTTGTTTCAATTTTGGTCTTAGAGAATAAGTCTGCTGTTTATTCTTTTTGTAATCATTGTCAGTATCAACAGGTGGCCAGACTCTAAGTTCTACTATTTATAGTTTGAAAAAATAATTTTAGAAAGGCATAACTGCAATGTGTCAATACAGTAATATTTTAGAAACAATTTGTCTTTAAGACATCATCTCAAAGGGTCATAAAATTTTTAACTCTATCAAGGATGAAAAATGCAATGAGCAAAGTAACCTCAGCGAGGTCAAGCTTCATATCTAGAAGTTTCCCTTGCAAAGAATTATAAAAAACGTTATAAATTTTTAAGTGACATTGAGATTAATAATTCTACAAGTGGACAGTGAATAAATTTATAAATCAATCATATCTTCCATTTCTCCATGGTAAAAATTCATAAACTTATAGCCATCATTTCCTATGTGAGATAGAAAGATGCTTTCTCAAATCATTTTATACTTGACCCAAATCTTTTCCTTATTTGCTTTTTGTGGGTTCATACCCATCCCCCCTTTTTTTGCCCCTTTATTACTTCTCCCCAATTCAGGCCCTCCATTACAGGCATTGTTTGTTCTATTTAGTACAATATAATTCACAATTCACCACAAGATTTTCTCAAGTAAGAGGGGAGAGGAGAGGAGAGAAAAAAAGGAGGGAGAAAATAATTTCCTTGTTTTTAATTTTTATTTTATTTTATTTTTCTTTATTTAATTATTCATTTAAAAAAACAATTCTTTTCAATTTTTTAATTTTTTTAACTTTTTATTCTTTATTAAATCTCATTAATAGTATCAACAAAACCACCCTCAGATGCCATTAAGGAAGAGAAAATTGAATATCATGAATACAAAAGAAAGAGAGGTAACACAGATGAGGAAAAATCTATGGAGAAAAAATTTAATATATTGGAAACCTTGGAGTTAAATGACAGAGAATTTAAAATAGAAATCCTAAAAATACTCAGAGATATACAAGAAAACACAGAAAGGCAATTTAGGGAGCTCAGAAAACAACTCAATGAAAACAAAGAATATATGTCCAAGGAAATTGAAACTATAGAAACAAATCAAACAGAAATGAAAAACTCAATTCACAAGCTGAAAACGAGGTAACAAGCTTAGCTAATAGAACAGGCCAGATAGAAGGTAGGATTAGTGAAATAGAAGACAAGCAACTTGAGGCACAACAGAGAGAAGAAGAGAGAGACTCAAAAATTTAAGAAATGAGATAGCCCTGCAGGAATTATCTGACTCCATCAAAAAGAATAACATAAGAATAATAGGTATATCAGAGGGAGAAGAGAGAGAAAATGGAATGGAGAACATACTCAAACAAATAATAGATGAGAACTTCCCAAGCCTGTGGAAAGAACTAAAGCCTCAAATTCAAGAAGCAAACAGAACTCCGAGTTTTCTTAACCCCAACAAACCTACTCCAAGGCACATCATAATGAAATTGGCACAAACCAACGGCAAAGAAAAAATTCTCAAGGCAGCCAGGGAAAAGAAGAGTACAACATAAAAAGGAAGGCCCATTAGATTATCATTCGATTCCTCAACAGAAACTCTACAAGCTAGAAGAGAGTGGACCCCAATATTTAAAGTCCTGAAAGAGAGGAACTTTCAGCCACGAATACTATACTCATCAAAGCTATCCTTCAAATATGAAGGAGAAAAAAAAACAGATACAGAAAAGATGAGGGAATTTATCATCAGAAAACCCCCACTCCAGGAATTACTAAAGGGGGTTCTCAAATCAGATACAAAGAACAAAAAAAAAAAGCCACAAGTAAAAGCTCCAAGAACACAATAAAACCAAATTTAAACTGTGACAACAACAAAAACAAAGGGGGGAAGAGGATGGAGATTAATAGTAGCAAAGGACGATGGAGTGCAAAAGTACTCATAAAATAGTGCACTACAATGAACAGGGTAGGAACCCTTTTCATTACATAAAGGTAACCACCATTGAAAAAACCACCACAGAAGCACATGATTTTAAAAAGATAGCAACAGAGGAAAGATGTATGGAATACAACCAAATAAAAACAAAAGATAGAAAAACGAAAGAGAAGGATCAAACAAGACACAAAACTAACAGAAAGCGATCTATAAAATGGCAATAGGGAACTCACAAGTGTCAATAATTACACTAAATGTAAACGAATTAAACTCACCAATAAAAAGGCACAGAGTAGCAAAATGGATTAAAAAAGAAAATCCAACTGTATGCTGCCTACAAGAAACTCATCTAAGCAACAAGGATAAAAACAAATTCAAAGTGAAAGGCTGGAAAACAATACTCCCAGCAAATAACATCCAAAAAAAAAGCAGGTGTAGCAATACTCATATCTGATAATGCTGACTGCAATACAGCAAAAGAACTCAGAGACAAAAATGGCCATTTCATAATGGCTAAGGGGACACTGAATCAAAAAGACATAACAATTCTTAATATATATGCACCAAACCAAGGAGCACCAAAATATATAAGACAGCTACTTATTGACCTTAAAACAAAAACTGACAAAAACACAATCATACTTGGAGACCACAATACACCACTGACAGCTCTAGATCGGTCATCCAAACAGAGAATCAACAAAGATATATTGGCCTTAAACAAAAAACTAGAGCACCTAGATATGATAGACATCTACAGAACATTTTATCCCAACGTGACTGAGTATACATTTTTCTCCAGTGTACATGGATCATTCTCAAGAATTGACCATATGTTGGGCCACAAAAACAACATCAGCAAATTCAGAAAAATCGAAGTTGTACCAAGCATATTTTCTGATCATAAAGCCTTGAAACTAGAATTCAACTGCAAAAAGGAGGAAAAAAAATCCCACAAAAATGTGGAAACTAAACAACATACTTTTAAAAAATGAATGGGTCAAAGAAGAAATAAGTGCAGAGATCAAAAGATATATACAGACAAATGAAAATGACAATACAACATATCAGAATCTATGAGATGCAGCAAAAGCAGTGATAAGAAGGAAGTTCATATCACTTCAGGCATATATGAACAAACAAGAGAGAGCCCAAGTGAACCACTTAACTTCCCACCTTAAGGAACTGGAAAAAGAAGAACAAAGACAACCCAAAACCAGCCAAAGAAAGGAGATAATAAAAATCAGAACAGAAATAAATGAAATAGAGAACAGAAAAACTATAGAAAAAATTAATAGAACAAGGAGCTGGTTCTTTGAAAAGATCAACAATATTGACAAACCCTTGGCAAGACTTACCAAGGAAAAAGAGAAAGAACTCATATAAACAAATTCCACAATGAAAGAGGAGAAATCACCACAGACACCGTAGATATACAAAGAATTATTGTAGAATACTATGAAAAACTTTATGCCACTAAATTCAAAAATCTAGAAGAAATGGATAAATTCCTAGAACAATACAACCTTCCTAGACTGAGTCAACGAGAAGCAGAAAGCCTAAACAGACCTATTAGTAGAGAAGAAATAGAAAAAAACCATTAAAAACCTCCCCAAAAATAAAAGTCCAGGCCCAGATGGCTATACCAGCAAATTTTATCAAACATTCAAAGAAGACTTGGTTCCTATTCTACTCAAAGTCATTCAAAAAATTGAAGAAGAAGCAATACTTCCAAATATATTTTATGAGGCCAACATAACCCACATACCAAAACCAGGCAAGGATGGTACAAAAAAAGAAAACTACAGACCAATATCTCTAATGAATACAGATGCTAAAATACTAAACAAAATACTAGCAAATCGAATACAACAACATATTAAAAAAATAATACATCATGATCAAGTAGGATTCATCCCAGAATCTCAAGGATGGTTCAACATACGTAAAACGGTTAACATAATACACCATATCAATAAAACAAAGAACAAAAACCACATGATCTTATCAATAGACGCAGAAAAGGCTTTCGATAAAATACAACACAATTTTATGTTTAAGATTCTCAACAAAATGGGTATAGAAGGAAAATATCTCAACATGATAAAGGCCATATATGTTAAACCATCAGCTAACATCATATTAAATGGCACAAAACTGAAGGCTTTCCCCCTTAAATCAGGGACAAGACAGGGTTATCCACTCTCTCCACTCTTATTTAATGTGGTACTAGAGGTTCTAGCCAGAGCAATCAGACAAGACAAAGAAATAAAAGGCATCCATATCGGAAAAGAAGAAGTAAAGGTATCACTTTTTGCAGATGATATGATCTTATACATCGAAAATCCCAAAGAATCCACAAAAAGACTACTAGAAACAATAAGCCAATACAGTAAGGTCACAGGATACAAAATTAACATACAGAAGTCAATAGCCTTTCTATATGCCAACAATGAAACATTTGAGAACAAACTCAAAAGAATAATCCCCTTCACGATTGCAAATAAAATAAAATAAAATACCTAGGAATAAACATAACAAAGAATGTAAAGGACTTATATAATGAAAACTATAAACCATTGTTAAGGGAAATCAGAAACAGTATAATGAGATGGAAGAATATACCTTGTTCTTAGTTAGGAAGAATAAACATGATCAAGATGGCCATATTACCCAAAGCAATATACAAATTTAATGTAATTCCCATCAAAATTCCAATGACATTTTTTAAAGAAATAGAGCAAAAAATTAGCAGATTTATATGGAACTATAAAAAAATCCGAATAGCCAAAGCAATCCTAAAGAAAAAGAATGAAGCTGGGGGCATTACAATACCTGACTTCAAACTCTATTATAGGGCCACGACAATCAAAACAGCATGGTATTGGTAGAAAAATAGACACTCAGACCAATGGAACAGAATAGAAAATCCAGAAATAAAACCACATATATATAGTCAAATAATTTTTGATAAAGGGGCCAACAACACACAATGGAGAAAAGAAAGCCTCTTCAATAAATGGTGCTGGGAAAACTGGAAAGCCACATGCAAAAGAATGAAACTGGACTTCAGTTTGTCCCCTGTTACTAAAATTAACTCAAAATGGATCAAAGATCTAAACATAAGACCTGAAACAATAAAATACATAGAAGAAGACATAGGTATTAAACTCATGGACCTGGGTTTTAAAGAGCATTTTATGAATTTGACTCCGAAGGCAAGAGAAGTGAAGGCAAAAATTAATGAATGGGACTACATCAGACTAAGAAGTTTTTGCTCAGCAAGAGAAACTGATAACAAAATAAACAGACAGCCAACTAAATGGGAAATGATATTTTCAAACAACAGCTCAGATAAGGGCCTAATATCCAAAATATACAAAGAACTCATAAAACTCAATAACAAACAAAGAAACAATCCAATTAAAAAAATGGGAAGAGGACATGAACAGACACTTCTCCCAGGAAGAAATACAAATGGCCAACAGATATATGAAAAGATGCTCATCTTCTTTAGTTATTAGAGAAATGCAAATCAAAACTGCAATGAGATACCACCTCACACCTGTTAGATTAGCTATTATTAGCAAGACAGGTAATAGCAAATGTTGGAGAGGCTGTGGAGAAAAAGGAACCCTCATCCACTGTTGGTGGGAATGTAAAGTAGTACAACCATTATGGAAGAAAGTATGGTGGTTCCTCAAAAAACTGAAAATAGAACTACCTTATGACCCAGCAATCCCTCTACTGGGTATATACCCCCAAAACTCAGAAACATTGATACGTAAAGACACATGCAGCCCCATGTTCATTGTAGCATTGTTCACAGTGGCCAGGACATAGAAACAACCAAAAAGCCTGTCAATAGATGACTGGATAAAGAAGATGTGGCACATATACACTATGGAATACTACTCAGCCATAAGAAATGATGACATTGGATCATTTACAGCAAAATGGTGGGATCTTGATAACATTATACGAAGCGAAATAAGTAAATCAGAAAAAAACAGGAACTGCATTATTCCATACATAGGTGGAACATAAAAGTGAGACTAAGAGACATTGATAAGAGTGTGGTGGTTACGGGGGGAGAGGGGAGAGGGAGAGGGAAAGGGGGAGGGGGAGGGGCACAAAGAAAACTAGATAGAAGGTGACAGAGGACAATCTGACTTTGGGTGATGGGTATGCAACATAATTGAACAACAAGATAACCTGGACTTGTTATCTTTGAATATATGTATCCTGATTTATTGATGTCGCCCCATTAAAAAAATAAAATTATTAAAAAAAAAAAAAAGAAAGATGCTTTCTAATGGCTTTTCATGTGGGTCAAGCTAAGAAGTTTAAAGTCCTAAGATATACAGTAAATAATTTCATGATATGAGATGAACAAGATCTGAGAATGTCTTTTAGTTTAATAAGATATATATATGGTGCCTAGTGGCCGAGAGGAGACATAACATGTTACTAAATGACAATTTATTACACTATCTCTTTGGGTGAGCTGATGAGTTATCACTAAAAAGTATATTTTCTTACTGTATCTAGGAAATTTTTTGATTAATCATAGATATTTTAGCTAGTGATGTGATCCATCATTATCTTCATATTTTAAAAATATATATATTTAAAATTCCCTAATGTTTTAACTCCTTTTCGTGAATGTGATTGTTGATATAGTTCTGATGAAACAGAAAAATTAGTAATATCATCATACCCAGAGGATAACTAGATTAAATATAAGTTTTCTCCAATACTAATTTAATAATGATTCTGTTCAATGATTATTGAATCACTAAAAATTAATCTACCAGTATTTTATGTACCTAATATTTTTTAAATCAAGCTGGTTACAAAAGAAATGTACACTTTGTCTTTGTGTGTACTTAATATTATGCAAAGGGAACCACTGCTCCTTAAGCACTTGATCAGAGCTTTACAGAGAAAAAGATATTGGTGTTTTTATTCAATTGTGGCTAAGTCATTAGAAAAAGGTCTAAGCTTATGTTAAATCTGTAAGTTTAATTCTAGTAAATTATGTTGAACATAAATCAGATTCTAAAATGCTTTCTTTGTAAAATATATGATGGTCTAACCACTATCTGTACACCTGAAACTAAAACAAAATAATATTGAATGTAAACTGAAATGGAAAAATAGAATTAGAAAAATAAAATTTCTTTTTGACTGAAAATTTTCTCTAAATAGTTAGTTCTTTGCGAAGAGAGGAATAACTCCCAGTTAAGTATGTTGTTACCAACTTTTATAATGGGCTCTTTTGAAAGTCTTTTCTACTGATAGTGCCGTATTCTAGCATTGTGTTTGTTAAGTATTATTCCCAACCTCCATCCTCAAATACCTGTTTGACTGAAAAACAAATTGGTTCTTTGAAAAACTTTTCTCTTTTTATCTCTGATTTTAGTTGAAAAACTGCTTTTATTAAAATGGATTTACAAAAGTGGTTAATGTAGACAGAATGATGCAAGATTCCAAACATTGAAAATAGATGGAACGGACTTGGCAGGGAACAAATATGGCTGAGATGCTACAAGGAGTCAGAACTGGTTCAGACCATGACAACTTATATCTGCTACCAGTGAAACCTGATTAACCTTAAGCTTTCTTTTATCCAATGTAAGAGAGAAAGGTGATCAGAGATATAATGCACAGTATCCAAAATAGAAAGCAAACTAATTAGTTGAGAAAAGCGAGATACTCATGATATTAAGGTCATAAAGATGCTTCTCCCAAGATTCCTTATAAAGGTAGCACTGTAATGCACAGTTCAATGTCAGTGGCTTTTCACAATAAACCTAGCAGCAAGAGTCACTTTAACTCTTAATGTAGTCTCATGTCCTATATACTCAGAGAAAGCAATTCAGTGTATGTAGCATGTGGACTTTTGTGAGTGTATGTTGCGTGCACTTGAATGTGTGTATTTGGCTAGGGTGGAATGAGAAGGGTTTGTGGCACGTTGATGCTAATCAATGCTGATACACAGCACCTAGTAGAATGAAGGTATTATTTTCTTCAGATGATTACCCAAGAATATAGCTTCTATCATAACTAAGTTTTAATAGTTATTTGGTGATATTAAGTTAAAAATTGTATGCTCTGTAAAGTTTAAATTTGACAACGAACCTTAAATTCCACTCCTGTGGCTTTTTAAATAATACTGAAAATAAAGCCTGCCACTTTACTTGTGGTGTCATTGCTGCATAATCTCTTCAGCCTCAGTATTCTTCTTTAGTTAGGCTGTACTGCAAAAGTATGTCTCCCAAGTCTGGTGAGCAACGCGTCCTTTCCAAAGCACTGCTAATTCATATGTTCTGTTGAATTGGGGTTTCTCTGAATGATCAGTTAAGTTAGCCTTCTGATATGTGAATTTTCTCTGAAGATAATTCATGGAAAATCAACCTAATGAATAGTGAATGAAGTCTTCCTTATTCAGATGGGCTGAACTTGATCAAATATTTCTCATTTTAGCATAATATTTCTAATTTATGAAACTTGAGGCTCTCACAGGGGAGGAGTCTATGTTTGTTTTAATTAATCATTTTGTTGAATTAATTATTAATAAATTGCAGACTTTAGTCCAATAACTAAACTGAAAGTTTAATCTTGATAGGTACATAGCATCTGGCAGGAGGTTAATCTGTTGACTTCCAAGTTCCCAATTCACACTGAGAACCTAATATTCTATGACTCTTCTTTGCACATACATATTTCCCCATGTATAAGATGCACCTTAATTTTAGGGCCCAAAATTTGAAAAAGATGTATTATATAAAGTTATTGAACTCAAGTTTTATTCATCATAAAATTCACACAACTCTTCATCACTATCAAAACTCCCATCCATTAGCTTGTCCTCATCTGTGTCTCATCTGTGTCTTCCTATATTGCCACGTCCTAGGTTCCATCTATGGCATTTTAAATGATACAAGCACTGTCTAAGACACACCCAATTTTTAGACCCCAACATTTTCAAAAAAGAGTGTGGAAAATACATGGGGAAATACAGTACACTACGTCCTGATTAAGGAAATCATAATGAATTACTTTATTAATGGCATGGAAACCAAAGCCTTTAACCTGCTTCTTAGTTTGAGTTGCCTTTCTCAGTTACAAAAATCATCATGCCCATTCTCCCATATGCAGTGCTCTCTCTGTTCATTGTCTGTGCTTGGCTCATGGCTTGAGTTTCTGCTCTGACAGCTCAGTCCTTACCTCCTCCTTCTTCTGTTTTCTCTTTCTCTCTCTCTCCACTTTCTCCTCTTCCTCATCTTGCTTCTAATCCTCTGCATTTTCTTCTTCTTTTCCTTCTGCTCTTCTTATTCTTGAAATGTATGAACACAACTTTTGCACCCTGTTGGCAGTACTTTATTCATAAATAAAATTCTACTCATCTATTGTCCTGTGCTTCCTGCTTTGCAGTGAACTTCTGAGCTCTGAAGGCACATTCTTTCTGCTTAATTCCTTACCACAATTCTGACCAAGACAGGGATGAAATGTGCAGATCAGACCTCACCTAGTGACATAACTCTATTTAAAAAAATATTAGGCCCTGGCAGGTTAGCTCAATCAGTTAGAGCGTCATCCCCAAACAACAAGGTTGAGGGTTTAATCCTCAGTTGGGGCACACATGGGAAAAAACCAATGAATGAATGGCTGAGTAAAACAACAAATGAATGCTTCCTTTCCCTCTCCCCTCTCTCACCCTTCCTCTCTCTCTCGCTCTAAAAATCAATCAATCAGTTAAAAAAAAGAAGTCCTGGCTACATGGGTTGGAGCATTGTCGAAGCACAGAGGTTGTCGGTTAGATCCTCGATTAGGGCACATACAGGAACAGCTCAATGTTCCTCTCTCTCTCTCCCTGCCTCTCTCTAAAAAGAAAGAAAAGTTATTAAAAAGAAATAAGACCCCCAGGTGACCAGCTTCAGAAGACAACAGTGGAAGGTATCAACTTATTGGCCATGACTTCAGTGAACCCTGAGCCATGTCTTTTCTGCGGCTTGCTGATTAGACCACGCAGTTATTTGGGGAGCAGACTTAAGTCAACAGAGCTTTGAGAGTGACCCTGTTTATGTGCTTGGTCTTTGTTCTTTCTATATTTTGAGTTGTCTCTGCCTTTTGCCACTGATATAGGGGGCGTGCAGGCCTGTGTGTACATCCAGTGGGTTTGAAACATGTCATTCAGGCAGTGACTGAAAAAAAAATTTCTTCTTGGCTTCCCTTGCTTTCTCTTGCTTTTTGTTGAAGTCTCTGAGTCTTTCCTCTTCAATTGCTGTACTGTAGTCTTTCACAGCTACTCAAATATTTCTTCAAGATCCTTCGGAATGCCAAGACCACAAGGATCTCATACAGTTTATCAAAACCTCAGAAGAGGCATCTTGTGTAGTCCTGGCCTTGGCCTTAGGTCAAACTCCCCTAAATAGAGCAGAAGCTAAGGATGGCACCATTTTGATTTTTTGAGGTGAAGTCACATCTGAACATTCTTTATACTCCGATTACTTAAGATGTGTTTTCTATCCACTGTAAATACATAATTTATTTATTCTCTAAATTCTCCTTGCATTTAACAACTACATCACTTCTTTCTAGCTTGCTGCTGATGACTTCCTAACAAAATCTGTCTGAATAGCAGCTGTAATTTAAATATAATTAGAAAAGAGCCTAAGCAGGACTCCCTGTTTCTGAATCTCTGTACTTTCCTTTCATTCTGTCATTGTTGCTGTTCTGTTCTGGTGATTCCAAAAGTTTTTCAGTCTTCTTAAGGTATTTTTATTCAATGAAGACACACTTACAAGTCATCATGCCTTCTGTTGTCATTATGTGACAGTCAACTAAAAGTGGTTTTATTTTTTTTTCTTCTCATTTTAAATTTATTTTTATTTAATTTATTGGGGTGACATTGGTTAATAGGATCATAGGTTTCAAGTGTGCATTTCTATGATACATGAATGTATATTGCATTGCATGTCTACTACCCAAAGTCAGATTATCATCTGTCACTAGATATTCTCAACAACTATGCAAATTTCTGTAAAACCATTCCAGCTTTTTTTTTTTCTTTGTGACAGAGACAGAAAGAGAGACAGATAGGGACAGACAGACAGGAAGGGAGAGAGATGAGAAGTATCAGTTCTTTCTTGTGGCACCTTAGTTGTTTATTGATTGCTTTATCATATGTGCCTTGACCGGTGGGCTACAGCAGACCGAGTGACCCCTTGCTCAACTCAGTGACCTTGGGCTCAAGCTGGTGAGCCTTGCTCAAACCAGATGAGCCTGTGCTCTAGCCTACAACCTCAGGGTTTCGAACCTGGGTCCTCTGTGATCAAGTCTGACACTCTATCTATTGCGTCACGGTCAGAGACATTCCAGCTTTTATATGTTTTCTACTATCCACAAATTTTTAAAAAATCTGTGCAAATTACAAATTTTTGAATAATTTCCCTAGTTTTCTTAACTTGGTTTGGAGGAGGATTAACAAATTTTATTGTATTCCTTTTCCTTATTTGTAAGACTAAAAGAGATAATGTAAAACAAGTTCTCAGTTACATAAAATTAAGTCAACATCTATAAAATTAAGTCAACTTACAAATTTACATTCCTAGAATTGTAAAAATTAGTATTTACAGATATTACCCTGCAGAGATACAGAAATGTCATTTATTTTAAAAAATAAATATTTTTAAACATTTTTATTGAGGAAGAAATTTAAAAATTCTAATTAATAAGGTTTTATTACTTGTATGTTTGTGTGTGCATGTTTCTCTTATGTTAATCACACAGTGCATGGATAACAAGATCTTACTGATTAAAGACATAAGTTTTAGAACCTTAGAATCGATGGCTACACTTCCACCAGTTGGAGGGTAAAATGTAAAATTAAACATTTTCTAAGATCTTCAGATTCTGTCTGGCAAGTAAAAGAAAAATCATAACTATTTTTTTTAAAGTAATGACAACATTGATGTTTGTTCTTGATATAGTTCTATCCCAAAGTGATGAATATAATAATGTATGGAAAAGTATTTCTAACCTCATAGTGTATTCTCTTTGTAACAATTATTTTTCAGTGCATTTTTACTATTTCATTGTTTTATATTCTGGGCATGCTCACTGAACTTAGTCAATTCGTTCTGATAAATGGCCATTCCCAGAAGTTGCTACTTTCTCTAAATGTTATCATCTTTTTCAATTTTGCCAACTTATCCAACTTTTCAAAACTGTTTTATTAACTGTCAGATCTTTAGTCATGTTGGATCTTGAGTCAAGTAGGATGTCAAAATATCAAATCATCTCTTATATCCTTTTATATTTTTATTCTCCGGTGGTTTTTGGTAAATGAAAGGATTGATTTTAGACAGGTGAAGTTTGCTTGCTTTGAAAATGCAAATTCTTGTGCAGATAATGTGCTCATTTTTCATTGAAATGGCAGCAGGTTAAACATGGGAGATCACACGATAAGATAAGATGACAATAAAATTGTGTGATGTGGAAATAGAAATCATTCATTTTCTTTTTTTTTAAATTTATTTCCCATTGATAAGAGAGAGAGAGAGTGACAGGGATGGAGGAAGGCATAGGGGGAAGAAGAGAGAAAGAGAAAGAGAGTGAGAAGCATCAGCAGATTGTTCTATTAAGTTATCCCATTTAGTTGTGTACTCATCGGTTGCTTCTAGTATGTACCCTGACCTGGGATCAACCTGTAATCTTTGCATGCCAGGACGACACTCTATCCACTGAGTCACCTTGCCAGGGCTGAATAAATTAATTTCCAAAGCTAAAACCCATTTACCAAAGCTATGGTCTTACTAAAATAATATTACATGCTTTGCTTAATTACTAGTGTTATAGCTATTTCTTCACTATAGGTGTGAAAAAAGTAATAAAAGGAGAGAGAGAGAAGAAAAAGAGAGAGAAAAAAAGAGAAACAGTGATTTGTTATCTCACTTACTTATGTATTCAGTGGTTGATTTTTGTACGTGCCCTGCCCAGGGATCAAACTCACAAACTTGACGTATTGGGACAATGTTCTAAACAACTGAGATACCTGGCCAGGGCCACTGCACCAAATTTTAGAATACTATAACTTATTTGATGACTTCCCAGTGTGCTCAAATAACATACTCCAATGACTCATGAAACTATCATTATTTCTATGGCATTTTATGTAAATGGGTCAAAAATTATTCTAAACCAATTGCGTTTCCATAGTTATGCATCATCTTTTTGAACCTGAGCTAGCTGTAGGACTTACCTCAATCAAGTAATTTATGACTACTTTTAATTATATGGCTCAGTTATTAGAATATTCCAAGAGAGAAGTAAAAACTTGTGTTCATTCCCATGAATCCTTACTTGCTTAGTTCTATTTCCTGGTCTTTGATGGTTCATAACCTAGTGATTTAAAGTAATTATTTTTCCTAATAAACAGCTGATGCTAGAGAGTTGGTAATGTAGTAAAATTCTACCTCTTGTGCCAAAAAGGGAACTAATCATATTTTACTGCCAACATCAATACTTTCAGCAACAAAGAGCAATGTGTATCTCAAGAGAAGTTAGTTGAATGCTTTAATATTGTTTCAGTGTCAGCTTAATTTTATTCTGATATCAAAGAGTTTTAGCACATGGGATAGAACATCAAGGTAGAACCTAGAGGGGACAGAAGTAACAAAATACTCTATTGGATTTAGTCCTTAAAACATGTTTTGTGATCAGAAAAATATTCCTTGCCAGCAAAGTGTACTTTTTTCTGAAATTTAAGAATGGATTCTGATTGCAAATTAAAAATATTAGATTATTTATTACATAATCATTTCCCATTACAAAACCATTTGGTGAATTTGAATAAAGCAAATACATTGTACCAGGTTTTAATTAATGGGGGACTTAGATTTCTGCTATTTTTTTTATCCTTCTGCTTGTTAAAGTCTTAATATATTTTATGTTTGTTGTTAACATGATGTTATAAGCATGATGTATATTAAAGTTTTTTTAAATTGTTGGATTTCTGTTATTGCACTCTCCTTTCTTTATATTGTTTTTATATCGTATCACACATGTACATGGTTCAAGATATATCCCTTAACATTTAAATTTAATTTCAATTGATTAAAAATTTGGTTTAATTTTCAGTTTAACCTCTTTTCATGCCTTTCACCTTTCTCTTTCATTATAGTTAGTCTTTATTAAATTACTTTCTTGTTCATTTCATTTTAAAATATTTCCTGGGATACCAAAGACACTTTTATCCTACCTACTTATGACATGCTTACTATTCAAATTAATGTCTTTTTGCTTATTTATTCAATGCTCTTTACAATATGGCTTCAATTTATTATTTTTAATTAGAACTCAGTTCTATGCAATCCTATGCTCTATTCCAGATGGAGTTTAGTGATACACACACACACACACACACGCGCGCGCGCGCACACACACACACACACACACACACTGGTACCTTGAGATACGATCAGAATCAACATACAATTTTTTTTAAGATACGAGCTGCAACTCGGTTCGTATTTTTGTTCAAGATCCAAGAGAAATTCTGAGATATGAGTCATGATTTGGGAAGCTGCCGCTAATTGGCACATTGGCGCATGGGTCCAGTATTGGCAGTTTGATATACAAGTTGACTGACTTACAAGCTCGGTTACAGAACGAATTAAATTCATATCTCAAGGTACCACTGTGTGTGTATATGTGTGTGTGTGTGTGTGTGTGTATGTGTATGTGTATATGTAAGATTTATCTTAGCTGCATATTAAGATGAGCAGAGGATGGCAGGGAATAGAGTACTGTGAGAGATCAGTTTTTAGTTGCAGCAGGACCAGAATGGTAGAAAAAGTCAGTATTTAAGAAATATTCTGATCTAGCAGTTACTTTACCATAAACTTGCATCATTGCAAACTTATCTGTTCTCCCCAACTTAATGTGGCTACCCATGTCATGGTATTTTTTTAAGAAACTTATTTTGGCATCTGACCCTAGTTACCCTCAATCCTACCTTATATTCCAGCACTCATTAATATTAATTTAGTCAATTGCTGGCCTTCTTCTTCCGGCTTGTTTCTATGGAGACCTTGCCCTAATCCTAACTTCCAACACAGTCTAAATTGACCTGTGAGTCACATTGAAGCTACTTTAACTAATGTGAGATTTGCCACTTCCTAGCAGAAGTTTTAGGAAATAACTGTGTTTTAGTCAGTCTTTCCTACTTCGGAAACAGTCATTGATAATATCCCAGTGTGTTTCCCAGCCTGAGGATGGGGAGGTAATTCAGCAGAGACCTCAGTAACCCATAATAGATATGATGTGTAAGTGAAGCACAAGCCTTTGTTGCTGTGAGTCACTGATATGTTGGTGACATTTGTCATCACAGGATCAGCTGTGCTGTCCTGACCAATATGGTAGACCAGTTTTCACATTTCCTCTCCCCTATCTATTTCTTTCTCTACAGTTAGTGACATCATTTGAAAGAATGCTAAGCTTTAGCCCCTCCTCCCACATTGACTTTCCATTACACCTAGAAAAATATCTAATCTCCTTTCCTGCCCTCTGTGGTCCTGCAAGGCCTGACCCTGCCCGTCTCTCAGACTTCCTCTCCCACCATTCTTTATTGATTTTCTATTTGCTACTCTGGTCTTCCTTTTTCTCCCTGAAAGGGAAATTGTTACTGAATGAGGCAGGGCCTCTCTTAGTTCTTTCATGTCTGTCAGCTTCCCAATTTTCAGGTATTATTCTGCAACCTAATGTCAGTTCTCTCCTTTCTGTGATCAGCTCATCTATTAGAGTTTCCCTCTTCTCTGTTCTTTCTGTCATGCAGCAGGTACAATTTCTTCTGAAATTCTGGAGGTAATAGGAAATACAGATGATAAAATGGAAAGTGTATAGCTTCATATATTTTTTTTTTGTTAAGTTCCTGGCGAGGCGTGGACCATGACTTTCCTTCTTTGTATCCCCAACACCCAGCACAATACAATGTACAACATATAGTAAGTAGGTGATAAATAAATAATTGTTGAACTGACTTAAATTCCTTGATATTTTCACCGTTACCTATTTCTGAATAGATTAAGGATAAAAACAGATAAATCCAAACAGTGAAGCTTCACAATATTTTTTTTATTCATGTAATTGAATGCCCTAAACAAAATTGCCTTTCTTACTTTCCATAAACACCAAGTTTCTTGGACTATTGACATAATATTTGAGTGCTGAGTCTAAGCCACTTGATCATTGTGTCATGTTTTATACTAACAAAGATACTTTTTTTCTCTTTTCTTATTATTTTTAAATTTTATTTTGTCAAAGTAACAACACAGGCAGATAAAAGAAATATTTTTAAAAAGGGAACAAAGCCTTATAATTTAATGCAATGCATGCTCAACCCTTCCCTTCCCCAGATAAAATCATTTTCTTAGCCATTTCCACTTTTATTTCATGTACTGCATACTTCCATAATTAATATGGAAGTATTGTGAGGATACAAAATCATTGTCCAGTGCAGGTGGGAAGTCACATCTTTCTATCAGTACAGTGTAAAAATTAATTGTTACAGATGGATCCTTTGTATTGAACTTGCCACTAGCTGTGATTATAAATTTTCTGAGAGCAAAACAAAGGCATGCATAAATGTCATAAAACATAAGAGAAAATGATAAACACAACAAAATACTATAATTCTAATTCTGAAGGCTTGAGTTAAGAAGAACTTTGGAAATCAAAGATAAATTTTAATAATAAGAGGAGTTCAAAAAAGATGGTGTTCACTTATACAAACACCTTCAAGAGCCTTGTTCTATCTGGGTTCTTTATGCTTTAACTTTACATATTTTATTTAATAACTATAATAAAAGTACTAAGGAGGTATCAAATTATGCATGGTGTTATAATGCAAATGAGAAAACAAACTCAGAACTATTCAATGACCAAAGAAAACAAGGCTTCAACCCTGTTTTCTAAAGACTTCAAGTCCAATAAACTTTCATTATGTTAGCATTGGCTCCTAGCTCTGGGAAGTTAAAATCAAATTGCATATTTCCACCTTTTTCACTTTTATTATTTTACTGGCTAGTCAAGAAATATGGAGGGGGGGGTCAAGATGGCAAATGTATTAACTTCCACCTCCCAGAACAAAAGTGGATTATAGCTTAATTTTAAAAATCATCACCTGGAAAAACAAACTATGGACTAAACTAAGAGGACTCTTTAACCAAGGATCACTGAAGAAGCCACACTGAGACTGGTAGGAAAATTGGAAACATGGAGAGGGCTGCCGAGCTCCAGAGCAAAGGGAAGCCCGGAGGGACTAGCATGGTGGGTAGTGAGTGTAGCGGAGAGGGGAGAGTCCTGGGCCCCAGGAATTAAGCTTAGCCTGCAGCCCCAGAGCCTAGAAGAGGCTTATAGACAGTATTTAGCTGTGAAACAAGCCAGGATACTGTTTGTGAGAAAGAGACTGATTTCTCAGACCCAGGATTCTTCTTAAAGGGACCGTGCAGAAAACCTCTCTCACAACCACTCACCCGGGACTCTGGGAGACTGGAAGAGTTGAGAGGATCAGAGTAGCAGGAAGAGAGTGTAATCTAGGAGGCACAGGGAGAAACACTTTGAGGGACAGCCATCCTACCTGTGGGCTGAGTCACTCCCCAAATCTTTCCCCTGGAACCAGCAATACCAACAAAGGGAAGCAGGACACTAGCCAAACAGAACCTCTCCTGCAGCACTCAGAGCACAGTTACTTAGAAGGAGGGAGCCATCAGAGATAAAGTATTGAGTGCTAAAGTCTGAGCTGCATTGTCCCCACCCACACTGCTAAGTGCTAGCCGGAGGGCTGGAGGTGGTGGGACATGGAACTATGGTCCTGTTGGTGGGAGCGGAAGCTGGGCTGGCCACAACTGAGACTTGGTGGGAGCTCAGTCCCACCCAGTGGGAGCAGAGGCTGAGGGTGGCCGTCGGGGCAAAAGGGGCACACAAAAGTGGTCAGACCCGTGGCTGCAGGCCGGGGAGTAAAAGCAATCCAACTACAGTCTCACCCACTGGGGCAGGGCAAAAGCCAGAAACAGGTGGATACCCATGGTGATGTGTGGACATGCAGCTCTGCATGCAGAGCAGGGGCTTGCGGCCTGGCGAAAGAGTGCATCCCCACCTGCAGGTTTGGGGGGGTGAAAGCTGGGGAAACAGCAGAGACCCACAGCTGAACATAGGTGCACTGCTCTACCTGGCATTGCTGAAGCTTGCAGCCCCATCTCAGCACATGGGTGCAGCCCCTCCCATGGAGGAGAGGAAGAAACCTCAGCAACTGCCACAGTGGGCCCGCGCTGGCAACGCCCATAAGCAAACGCCTGAGGCAGTGGCAGAGCAGGTGGTGGGCTTGCAGACAGACCACATCTAGGGAAGACAGAGGCCACACCTATTAGACTCCTGTGGACTCACCCTTCTTATACACAGGCAAAATAGGAAGGCAGAGAAATGCAACCCAAATGATTCAGGAGAAATCCTCAGAAAAGGACTTGAATGAGTAGGATATAATCAAATTACTGGATGCAGAGTTTAAAATAATGATTCTTAGGATGCTCAAAGATCTTAGAACAACAATAGATGGATATAATGAGCACCTAAATAAAGAGATAGCAAGTATAAAAAAGGACACTGAAATTTTAAAAAAGAATCAGTCAGAAATGACAAATACAATATCAGAAATGAAGACCACAATGGAAGGAATTAAAAGCAGGATGGATGAAGCTGAGGATCAAATCAATGAGTTAAGGACAAGATAATTGAAGGCATGGAATCAGAATTCAAAAAGTCTGAGGAAACTCTAAGAGAGCTCTGTGACAACATGAAGAGAAATAACATCTGCATCATAGGGGTTCTTGAAGAAAAAGAGAAAGAAGAAGGGATAGAGACTTTGTTCAAAGATCATAGCTGAAAACTTCCCTAAATTGATGAAGGAAAAAGTCAGACAGGTTTATGAAGCACAGAGAATTCCATAAAAGAGAAACCGAAAGAAATCTACACCAAGACACATCATAATTAAAATATCAAAGCTAGGAGATAAAGAAAGAATACTAAAAGCTGTAAGAGAAAAGCAGTCTATTAACTACACAGGAACCCCCATAAGGATTACATCTGACTTCTCAACAGAAACACTTGAGGCCAAAGGGAATGGCAAGAAATATTCAAAGTAATGCAGAACAAGGGCCTACAAACAAGACTTCTTTATCCAGCAAGGCTATCTTTTAAAATTGAAGGAGAAATAAAAAGCTTCCCAGACAAAAAAAATACTCAAGGAATTTATTACAACCAAGAAATATTAAGGGGCCTGTTGAAACATAACAAAGGGAGAAAAGAATATAGTAAAAGAGAACTGTATATTTAAAACATAAAATGGCAATAAACAACTACATATCAATAATAACCTTAAATGGATTAAATGATCCAATCAAAAGACATAGGGTAGTTGTGTGGATAAGAAAACAAGACCCCTACATATGATACACATATGTCAAAACAAAAGATACACATAGACTGAAAGTAAAAGGTTGATAAAAATATTTCATGCAAATGGAAATGAAAAAAAAAAGCTGGATAGCTATATTTATACCTGAAAAAAATAGACTTTAAAACAAAAGCTATACTAAGAGATAAAGGAGGTCACTACATAATAATAAAGGGAGCAATCCAACAGGAAGATAGAACCATTATAAATATCTATGCATCTAATATAAGAGCACCTAAATCAATAAAGCAGACTTGGATGGATATAAAGAGTGAGATCAGCAGCACTACTATAATAGTAGGGGATTTCAATAACTCACTAACATCACTAGATAAATTTTCAAAAAAATCAACAAATAAACAGCAAACTTAAAAGACACACTATATCAACTGGATTTAATTGATATCTTTAGAACCTTTCATCTTAAAGCAGAAGAATATACATTCTTTTCTAGTGCTCATGATACATTATCTTGGATAGACCACATGTTAGGACATAAAAAAGATCTCAACAAATTTAAGAAGATTGAAATCATATCAGGCATCTTCTCTGATCACAATGGCATGAAACTAGAAATCAACCACAACAGAAAAACTGAAAAATACTCAAACACTTTGAAACTAAATAGCAAGTTATTAAATGGGTTAACAATGAGACCAAAGAAGAAATTTTAAAAATTCTTAGAAATGAATGATAATGAGCATACAACAACTCAAAATTTATGGGACACAGCAAAAGCAGTTCTGAGAGGGAAGTTCATAGCACTACAGGCATACCTTAAGAAGCTAGAAAAAGCTCAAATAAACAACTTAACCCTGCATCTAAAAGAACTAGAAAAAGAACAGCAAATAAAGCCCAGAAGTAGTATAAGGAAGGAAATAATAGAGATCAGAACAGAAATAAATGACATAGAGATTAAAAAAACAATACAGAGAATTAATGAAACCAAGAGCTGGTTCTTGGAAAAAGTAAAAAAGATCGATGAACCTTTAACCAGACTCACCAAGAAATAAAAAGAGAGGATTCAAATAAATAAAATTAGAATTGAGAGTGGAGAAATAACAACTGACACAACAGAAATAGAAAAGATTGTAAGAAAATAACATGAAGAACTGTATGCCAAAAAATTAGACAACCTAGGTAAAATGGAAAAATTCCTTTAAACATATACTTTTTCAAAAATCATTCTGGAAGAATCAGAAAACCTAAACAGACCTATTACAACAAATGAGGTAGAAACAGTTATAAAAATGCTCCCAACAAACAAAAGTCTTGGGCCAGATGGCTTTACAGGTGAATTCTACCAAATATTCAAAGAACTACCTCCTATACTTCTCAAGCTATTTCAAAAAATTCAATGGAAAGAAGACTTCCAAACTTCTTTTATGAGGTGAGCATAATTCTAATTCTAAAACCAGGCAAAGGCAACACAAAGAAAGAAAATTATAGGCCAATATCCCTGATGAATATAGATGTTAAAATCCTCCACAAAATATTAGCAAACCAGATCCAGCAATATATGAAAAAAATTATGCATCATGATCAAGTGGGATTTATTCTGGGGAGCCAAGGCTGGTACAATATTTGCAAATCAATCAATGTGATCCATCACATAAACAAAAAGAAAGAGAAAAACCACATGATAATTTCAATAGATGCAGAAAAAGCATTTGATAAAATCCAGCACCCATTCATGATCAAAACTCTCAGCAAAGTGGAAATACAGAGAACATACCTCAACATGATAAAGGCTATCTATAACAAACCCACAGCCAACATCATACTCAATGGGCAAAAATTAAAAGCAATTCCCTTAAGATCAGGAACAAGGCAGGGGTGCCCCCTTTCACCACTCTTATTTAACATAGTCCTGGAAGTCCTAGCCACAGCAATCAGACAAGAAGAAGAAATAAAAGGCATTCAAGTTGGAAAAGAAGAAGTAAAACTATCATTATTTGCAGATGATATGATATTGTATATAGAAAACCCTAAAGTCTCAGTCAAAAAACTACTGGACCTGATAAATGAATTCAGCAAAGTGGCAGGATATAAAATCAATACTCAGAAATCAGAGGCATTTTTATATGCCAACAATGAACAGTCAGAAAGAGAAATTAAGGAAATAATCCCCTTCACTATTACAACCAAAAAAATAAAGTACCTAGGAGTAAACTTAACCAAGGAGACTAAAGACTTATACTCAGAAAATTACAAAGCATTGATAAAAGAAATCAAGGAAGATACAAACAATTGGAAGCATATACCGTGCTCATGGTTAGGAAGGATAAACATCATAAAAATGTCTATATTACCCAAAGCAATCTATAAATTCAATGCAATACCAATTAAAATACCAATGACACACTTCAAAGATATAGATCACATATTACAAAAAATTTATATGGAAACAAAAAAGAACACGAATAGCCTCAGCAATCTTAAAAAAAGAATAAAATGGGAGGTATCACACTTCCTGATATCAAGTTATACTACAAGGCCATTGTACTCAAAACAGCCTGGTACTGACATAAGAACAGGCATATAGATCAATGGAACAGAACAGAGAACCCAGAAATAAACCCACAGCTCCTATGGACAACTGATATTTGCCAAAGGAGGTAAGGAAATACAATGAAGTAAAGACAGCCTCTTTAACAAATGGTGTTGGGAAAATTGGACAGCTACCTGCAAAAAAATGAAACTAGATCACCAGCTTACACCACTCACAAAAATAAACTCAAAATGGATAAAAGACTTGAATGTAGGCCGTGAAACCATAAGCATCTTAGAAGAAAACATAGGCAGTAAGCTCTCCGACATCTCTCGGAGAAATATATTTGCTGATTTATCTCCACAGGGAAGTGAAATAAAAGACAGGATAAACAAATGGGACTATATCAAACTAAAAAGTTTTTGCACTGCTAAACAATAAGAACAAAATAAAAAGACAAACTACACAATGGGAGAACATATTTGACAATACGTCTGATAAGGGGTTAATAACCAAAATTTATAAAGAACTTGTAAATCTCAACACCAGGAAGACAAACAATCCAATCCAAAAATGGGCAAAAGAGATGAATAGATACTTCTCCAAAGAGGACATACAGATGGCCAATAGGCATATGAAAAAATGCTCAACATCACTAATCATTAGAGAAATGCAAATTAAAACCACAATAAGACATCACCTCACACCAGCCAGAATGGCCCTCATCAACAAAACAACACAGAATAAGTGTTGACGAGGATGTGGAGAAAAGGGAACCCTCCTGCACTGCTGGTGGGAATGCAGACTGGTGCAGCCACTGTGGAAAACAGCATGGAGATTCCTCAAAAAGCTGAAAATCGAACTGCCTTTTGACCCAGCTATCCCACTTTTAGGAATATACTCCAAGGACACCATAAAATGGCTCCAAAAGGAGAAATGCACCCCCATGTTTGTGGCAGAATTGTTCACAATAGCGAATATCTGGAAACAGCCCAAGTGTCCGTCAGAGGACGAGTGGATTAAAAAGCTTTGGTACATATATACTATGGAATACTACTCAGCCATAAGAAATGATGACATCGGATCATTTACAATAACATGGATGAACCTTGATAACATTATACGGAGTGAAATAAGTAAATCAGAAAAAAAAAAAACTAAGAACTATATGAATCCATACATAGAAGGGACATAAAAATGAGACTCAGAGACATGAACAAGAATGTGATGGCAACAGGGGTGGTGGTGGGGGGAGGTGGGAGGGGGCGAAGAAGGAGAGAGGGGTTGGGGGAGGGGAGGGACACAAAGAAAACCAGATAGAAGGTGACAGAAGACAATTTAACTTTGGGGGAGGGGTATACAGCACAATCAAATGTCAAAATAATCTAGAGATGTTTTCTCTCAACATATGTACCCTGATTTATCAATGTCACTGCATTAAATTTAATAATAAAAAAAAATCAAGGAAGATACAAACAAGTGGAAGCATATATCGTGTTCATGGATAAGAAGAATGAACATCATTAAAATATCTATATTACCTCAAGCAATTCATAAATTCAATGCAATACCAATTAAAATACCAATGATATACTTTAAAGATATAGAACACATATTCCAAAAATTTATATGGAACCAAAAAAGAACATGAAGAGCCTCAGTAATCTTGATAAAGAAGAATAAAGTGGGAGGTGTCACACTTTCTGTTATCAAATTATACTACAAGGTTATTGTACTCAAAACAGCTTGGTACTAGGCATAATAACAGGCATATAGATCAATGGAACAGAACAGAGAACCCAGAAATAAACCCACACCTTTATGGACAATTGATATTTGACAAAGGAGGTAAAAGCATACAATGAATTAAAGTCAGCCTCTTTAACAAATGGTGTTGGGAAAATTGGACATCTACCTGCAAAAAAATGAAACTAGACCACCAACTTACAAAAATAAACAAAACTAAACTCAAACTGGATAAAAGACTTAAATGTAAATTGTGAAACCATAAGCCTCTTAGAAAAAAACATAGGCAGTAAGCTTGATGACATCTCTCACCGCAATATATTTGCTGATTTATCTCCATGGGCAAGTGAAATAAAGGACAGGATAAACAAATGGGACTATATCAAACTAAAAAGTTTTGCACAGCTAAAGACAGTATGAACAGAATAAAAAGACAAACTACACAATGGGAGAACATATTTGACAATACATCTGATAAGGCGTTAATAACTTATAAAGAACTTGTAAAACTCAACGCCAGAAGATAAACAATCTAATCAAAAAATGGGCAAAGGAAATGAATAGACACTTCTCCAAAGAGGACATACAGAATGCCAATATGAAAAAAATGTTCAACATCACTAGTCATTAGAGAAAGGCAAATTAAAACCACAATGAGATATCACCTCACACTAGTAGGAATGGTGTTCATTAACAAAACAACACAGAATAAGTGCTGTCGATGATGTGGAGAAAAGGGAACCCTCTTGCACTGCTGGTGGGAATGCAGACTGGTGCAGCCACTGTGGAAAACATTATGGAAATTCCTCAAAAAATTAAAATCAAACTGCCTTTTGACCTACCATACCACTTTTAGGAATATATCCCAAGAACACCATATCACTGATTCAAAAGGAGAAATGCACCCCCATATTTGTGGCAGCATTTTTCACAATAGCAAAGATATGAAAACAGTCCAAGTGTCAGTCAGTGGACGAGTGGATTAAAATGTGGTGGTACATATATACAATTGGATAGTATGGAACCATGAATAAGAAGGAAATCTTACCTTTTGCGACAACCTAGATGGATCTGGAAACTATTATGTTAAGTGAAATAAGCCAGGCAGAAAAAGAAAAATATCATATGACCTCACTCATTTGAGGAATCCAAAGAACAAAGTGAACTGAGGAACAAAACTGAGAGAGAGGAGAGATCAAAGGGACCAGAGGAAAAGAGGACAGAGGGAAAGGAGATGAAAGAATGAGATTAACCTGAAGGGAAGGAGGGAGGGTGCTATGGGTAGGGGGCAAGGGAGATGTTGAGGGGAATATGGGGGAGGTGGGATGCATTTGGGGCAACACTAGAATCTATGTAAACACAATAAAGTAAAATCAATAAAAAAAAGAAATATGGCACTTTGTTTGGCATTCCAATGTGATTTGATTCATTCTGCTAGGAAATTACAATTTTATAAATTTATTTTCTCTCCCTGCTTATAAGAATTATCGAGGCATTATTCTCAACCTCCAAGAATTTATTCTCCATTATAAAAAGGAAAAGAAATTCAGAAAAACAATTCTTTATGATATAGATTGGTTCTGATGTCCAAGGGATTGTGAAAGAGAAAAGAAAAAATGTACATTTTTTTTCTAACTGAACAGAGCTCCTAAGCCTACTGTGCCCATAAATCAATATGAGTATATTCTTAATAAGGTGTTTTTGTTCTAGTCACCCTGTATGTATACTGTATAACTAAAAAAATTTTTCTACTTTAGTTTCGACAGTATTTCTAGCTTTGGCTTTATGCAGTTCTAGAATACTTAATGGATATAAGAAAATCTGTTAAGAGCTGGAAATCTTACAAATTTAACCATGGCACAAGAAGGGTAGGTAAAACTTTATGGAGTATTATAAATATTAAGCTTGAAGGTAACTGCAAAACTCTGTACACTGTATGTGAACATCACAGTTTAAAAAACTGTTTAAATTTATTTATTATAAATTTCTTACTAAATTTGTTGGGGTGACATTTGTTACTACAATTATATAAGTTTCAGGTGTACAATTCTATAACACATCATCTGTATAACGTGTGTGTTCACCACCCCAAGTCAAGTTTCCACCATCACCATACATCCCTCACCTTCTTCTACCTGTTTTAATTTACATTGAGCTCTCCCCCAATTAATATTTTACAAAACAAAATAGTCTGTGAGATATAACAAAGAGAATTTGCCAAAATTCTTATTTAAAGTCAAATAATATCTAAAGCAAATTTATGTAGCTCACTTTTATTTTTAAATAACTTTAGTCACAAATTTTTAGTCTGTTGAGCTCAAGCAAGAACCTTGAGAAAAACACAAGGCTATAACCTTATGTCCTCGCCAGGGGACCCTGCAACAGAATAATCTTTTTTTCTTTCTCCTCTTATCTATCCTTTAAATTTACTCTGACTCTTCATGCTGTGAAGGAGCTACTAGCTCTAGAGAATCTACAGTACTCTCAACGCAGACATCTGCATCAGTAGACTCTTAGAGTCTCACTTGTGACAATATCTAGAGCAGTCATAAGATGTGTTATAAATTCATCACTATAAGTTCTGCCCTCCCAACTAAAACACATACTTCTTCCTTTTTTTTGCCTTTTAAATTTTCAAAATGTCATTTATTTGTGCATGTTTCTTAAAATACAAACTTCTTAAAATCACTATTTGGTAAGCCCTTAGTACTCATCAAAATTCTTCTCGAAGATGTGATGTGGTAATGAGTTTGTTTTAAACAAGCCAGAGTACAATACTTCCATACCACAAAATAACATTTTCATTTCCCGATTTGTTTTTATTAAAAATAAGATGCTAGGTTGGAAATCAAGTCCTTAGTTGTTTAAAATACTATCTATATGAAAACCAGGCATAAACTCTTTAATTTTTTCAAAAATACTGGAGAATTGGTTTTACCTTAGGTATTTATGCAATTGGTTTTTAAGAAACACTTTTTCTTTTTAAATGGTGACAGTATTTTCTAACAATCACAGGTTGATATAAAAAGGAAAAAGCATATTATTTAAGTATCAAAGAATGCTAACCTTTCTAAGATCTATCTTCAAATGTACTTATTATTTATCTTATTTTCTCATTGCCATAGCAACGTTTTCCTTTATCAGAACCCTAGCCAAAATGAAAAGTAATTAACTGATATTACACCTTTTACACAAATGAAACTGCTTATAAAACCTTTCGAACAATACTAATTGTGACTAATACATAGTAAAAACTAAGAAATGATAACGATTATGAAATTCTATCCACAGTTTTAATGCTTAATATCCAGTATACTAAACTCTAGAACAGTGTCCAGAGTCATCAAATATTATTTCTTTAAAAATGCTAGAAAAAGTAAAAATAAATGAATAATAATACTACACTCTTTTTTTAAAAAATTCTCCACCCAGAGCATATTTAATCTACGTAATTCCATATGGCAATACTTATTCTTTTATTTGGAAATATAAGAAACAAAGAGATTCATTTCTAAAGCACTGTATTTTACTTGTAACCACATCTGATTCTCTTTCTGTAGCATTCAGCATTGTCATATTTATATATCATTTCTGTGAATTCAGGAGGTGTATGAGAGCCATTGTCTACAGTACAAAAAAAGCTAATACTATATTAATTAGTAATGCATGTATTTCCCACCTTGAAATGAATGATCAATTAATTCCAACAGTACAATCATATAAATTGTGTTTCAATCAAGCAATCCTGAAAGGATTCATTCCATCGAGTGTTGTGTTCTTTCTTCTTGAACTCTCAGTACCCTATAATGAGCTATATAACAGAGATGTATCTCATGTTCTTTTCAAAAGGTATTGGAAAGATTTCTTTCTTTCAGAAAGAATAAAGGTATCTGCTACCACAAGCTTGATTTTCTACAATTTGTCTTTTTATCAGATATGTCTAACTTTAAAAAACAATCTCTGTTTTGACTGACAACATTATTCATTGTGAAACTGAGGTGACAGTGAGCTAAGTGTGTCTAAGAGTTCTTAGATACTTGAGAGCAGTTGAAGATCTCACTTTAAGTGTTAGGTTCTCTATACACAAGTAAGAAATAAAATTTTTAAAAATGTAGCATTCATGCTCTGGCTGGGTGGCTCAATTGGAGCATTGTCCTGATGTGTTAGGATTGTGGGTTTGATCCCAATCAGGGGACATGTGGGACTCAACCAGTGAATGCAGAAATGAGTGGAATAACAAATCAATGTTTCTCTCTCTCTCTTTCAAATCAATCAAAAAATATTTAGAAAATATATAGCACTCAGAGAATTTTGTTTAGCACTAATTCACAACTAAAACTTGCTATTTTAGTTGTGGATGTGGCTAGAATTCTTGAAGTTATTTTTTGTTATTATTAAGTGAGAGGTGAGGAGACAGAGACAGACCCCTGTATGCTCTCCTATCAGAATCCAACCCGCATGCCACCTACCAGGTGATGCTCTGCTATCTGGGCCACTGATCAGTTGCTTGGCAACTGAACTATTTTATTGCCTGAAGAGAGGCCATGGAGCCATCCTCAGTGCCCGGGGCCAACTTTGCTAGAACCATTCTAGCTGTAACTGTAGGAGGAGAAGACAAAGAGAGAAATAGAGGAGTGGGGAGGGATGGAGAAGTAGATGGTCACTTTTTCTGTGTACTTTGACGAGAAATCAAACCTAGGACTTCTACATGCTGGCAAATGCTCTACCGCTGAGCCAACAGGCCAGGGCCCAAAGCTTTTTAGATTTGTTTTATTTTTAACTCACCATTGCTATTTATAAATCTTTTTAAGCAAGAAGTATTCAAAAAATCAGAAAAAATAAATTTTCTATCCAGTGAGCAATCATCTAGCTTCAGTCCTCTGTTTCCTCCTTTTAAAGAAACTTGGACTTTAACTTTAGACTTTGCAGGAATAGCAAAATAAATTTTGTGTACATGAAAACATTTAAAATCCAGAAAAACAAAATTTATATTTCTAAATGAGCTAGCAAAAAACACCTTCTCCTATTCATCCAAGAGTTTGTATCAAACTAATTATTTGCTTTCTAATAAGTGATATAACCAATGATTTAGTAGTCATAACAAGGGCTACTGAATTCTATTAATAATTCATTTTATGGATTGATATAGACTTTTCCACATTGTAAAATACAAATTAGTACATATTTTCTGAGAGCAGAGCATGCAGGGTAACCAACTGACTCAAAGTATTAGACAATCACCTGTAGGGAGAGGCAGGATATGACCCCTTAACTGGGAGACATAACTGGACACTGATGAGTGTCCAGCTACAATAGTTAACAAATGAATAGAGGCCAGTTTTAAACTGGTGAAAGAAAAAGAAAGCCCTAGAAGTCAAAGATGAAGCAAAACTAGTACATTGTACTGACCTTCCAGTAGAGATCCTACCAGGTACTCACAGAAACCCATGTGGAGATATCTGACTTCTTGTCCAAAACCATGCAAGCTAGAAGACACTGCAATAACTGCTTAAAGTGCCGGGAAGAATTCCAGTTTTACTAATCCAGTAGTCTTTACCCACCCAGAGAAATTGTGATATGAAAGACAGATTTTTCTAAATAAAAATTGAGATAATTAATTTCCAGTAGGTTTACTCTATAAAACTTTCAAAGGAAGACTTTTAAGGCAAAAAAATGATATATATATACTATCCAGAAATTTGAATCTACACAGAAATACACATAGATGAAAAATAATACACATTAAAATATTAAAGCTAAAATAAAATATATTTTCTTGTTTATTTGCTCTAAAATAAACTAAAACAAAAATTGCAGCAATGTTATGGGTTATTACATAGAAAAATTAAAATGTACAACAACAATCACATAAAAATAGTAGAAGGAATTAAGGATATCCAGTTGTAAGAAACAGACTACCTATGTCTCAAATCAATATAATATACAGTAACTGAAGGTATATTCTGATTAATTAAAGATGTCTATCTGTAATCTTAGAACAAACATTTAAAAATTTTAAGAGGTAGTTAATACAACAAAAACAGAGATAAAATGTAATCTTGAAAATAGTCAATTAAACTGGCCCTGTCTGGGTGGTTCAATGGATAAAGCATTGTCCTAGAGTGCCAAGGTCATGGGTTTGACCCCACTCAGGACATGTAGGAGAAGCAATCAATGAGTATATATCTTAAAGAAATGGAACAGCTAAGTGAAATAGTGGGTTGATGTTTCTCTCTCTATTTTTCTCTCTCCCTTTTTTCTTTCATCAATGGAAACATTAAAAAAATAGTTAAGTAACCCAAGATAAGGTATAAAATAAAGAATAGAAACAAAAAAGAAATAGAATATTTAGAAAGTAACTGACAAGGTGCTAAATTTTAATTCAATTGTTACCATAATCATTTTAAATAAAAAAGTTTCTATCTATATACCAATTATATGGCTGAGATCAGTGATACATATATTTATATAAAATATACATAAATGATATATATATAAAACACACACACACACACACACACACACACACACGATCCTAGTAAGTGCTGTCTACAAGAAACATTAAATTTAAAGGCACAGATTGATTAAAAGTAAAGAGGTCAGTGACGTCAGATAAATGGTGCAGTGAGGGGCACTCCCAGTACCTCTCCCTGAAATTTTTACAAATACAACAACTAGAGACAGAAAAACAATCCCAGGAGCATCTGAAATACACATACATCAAACAAAGGTATGATTGGACAAAAAGGTGGCTGAAAACCCACTCTTAAAGAAATAGGATGGAGAACAGAGTATTCTGCTTCTCTCACTGACCCAAGGAAATTTTTTTCACTTGGAACTGAGAGGAAGGGAAGGATACGGCAGAAACATTCAAGCCAAAGAGAGAGTGTGCCCACGGCTCAACCTACATGGTACTAACACCAGCAGCAAACCTCGGCTGAGGGGGGCAAGTAGCTTGCCTGCAGAGTGGGCTTTGTTTGCCCCCAGCCTCCAGATTGGCGAGTGTGGGCAGTATGCAAGTGGTTCCTCCTAACGCCTTGGGCATCAGCACCTGCATTTCTGGATGGCGGGGCTGGGTTGGAGACTGTCAGCAGTGGCCTTCTATGTGGGCTGTAGACAGAGTCTTCGTATAATCCCTGCTCCCCAATCAACAGTGCCGGGAGCGCATGACAGCCAGCTCCCTTATTCCCAGACCTCTCTGGGGCAAGGCACCTCCACCAGCCATACACGCTAACAAAGCAAATTTCCCGGGAAGAAAACTATGGAAGTGCTGGGGGGAAAGGTGCACAGGCAGCTTGCAGATAGCCTCTAGAAAGCAGACCCGCAGAACGCTGAAAGGAGCCTAACCCACAGTCTGCTCACTTCCCGGCTGGCTAATGCAGGCAGCAGCTCTAGGTGACAAGGTCTTTTTTCCCAGTTCTATGATTTAAGAGAACCCAGAGATGGGACTTGATAGTTCTTAGGTCCTCTCACTCAGCAGTCAGTGGCTGGGGCAACTTCCTGCCAGCCGATACAGGGTAAAAAACACATTCCTATGGAACAGACCTCAGAGAACACTGCAGAAGTTGGGCAGGCTGGGCTGTAGGCTTCCCAACAAGGGAGAAGCAAAGGCAAATTTAACTAGATATACCCGGGGAACCTTAGAAAGGAGCCTGACCAGAAGACAGCTCGCCCCCCTGCCTGCTTAAACTGTTAGCTCTGGTCAGCAGAGCTTTTATACCCAGGGCTATACTTTAAAAGGACCTGGAAGAGGGACTTGGCAGCTTTTAAAACCTCTTATTCTGCAGGCAGTGACTGGGGCATCTTCCTGCCAGCCAATACAGGTTACAAAGTGCAAAAAGCCTGGGTAGAGTAGTCCCATGAAGCACTGAGGCATACTAGACATATCTGGAGGCTCATAGAAAGACACATGAAGAGCAATCAACTCCCAGCCCTGCCTGATCATGCTGGCGGCTAGAGCTAGCAAGGCCTTACCCAGAACCCTGCATTGAGTGGGGATAGAGGAGGTTTTTGGCAGCTCTTAGAACCTCTTGCTTTCTAGTCAGTGGCAACAACAACTTCACAGCTGGGTCCACAGGCTTCTGGTTCAGGAAGGAGAGGCTGGGGGAGAAGCACCAGAAAAACGGATTCTCCCATTGTCAAAGCCTGCAAATGCATCAAGCCCTGCCTACCAACGGGACTGAGACCTAGTTTATGTCGTTGCCATAGCAACACATCAATTGCAAATCTCTACCTAAGAGTGCCACAGGGGCAGATCCTGGGGTACAGTGCCACCGGCCAAAAAGAGAAAGAAGAAAAAGAAAGAAGATAGCCTCTCAAAACCAGGAAAAATCCACAGTCTTTATAACTTTTTTCATTTTTTTTCCTTTTCATTTTTGTATCTTTTTTTCTTCCACCTTGGTCCTTATATCCTCTTTCTGTTTTATTCTTTTTTTTTTTCATTTTGAACTTCATTACCCATAGGCATTACATTTTATTTTTTTCTTTTTTCTTTTCTCATTTTTTCTCCCTTTCTTTTGATTTCTTCTTTTCTCTTTCACTTTTCCTCTCATTTGATCCTCACTGACAAACAAATTATTTTACTTTGCATTCAAATTTTCTTTGTGGCATTTTGTCTGCTTTTTACTTTGTTGTTTATCTCATTAGCATTCCCCCCAAATCCAGCTCTCCATTCTATGTAGTATTTGTTCCACTTAATACAATATAATTTGCATCTTTCACTGTATTTTTTTCTTTTTTCTCTTTCACTATATCTCTTATTTGACCATCATTTACAAAAAAATTATTTTATTTTCGATCCAAAATTTTTTTCTTTGTAGCATTTTGTGGGTTCTTACCTTGTTTTTAGCCTCTGTGTCACTTCTCCCCAACTCAGGCCCTCCATTCTATATAGCTTTTGTTCTATTTAGCACAATATAATTTTCCATTTTTCACTGTATTTTCTCCAAAATTTTTTTTTAATTTTTAATTTTTTATCTTTATTTTTTTATTCTTTATCAATTCATATTAGTGTTATTAAGAATACCACCCTCAAATGACATTAAGGAAAAAGAAATTGAATATCATGGATACAAAAGACAGAGATTTAGCTCAGATACATGAAGAAAAATCTATAAAAAAAATTCAATAGCTTGGAAACCTTGGAGTTAAATGACAGAGAATTTAAAATTGAAATCCTAAATATACTCAGGGATATACAGAAAAGCACAGAAAGGCAATTTAGGGATCTCAAAAAACAATTCAATGAACAGAAAGAATACATCACCAAGGAAATTAAAACTATGAAAATGAATCAAACAGAGATGAAAAACTCAATTCATGAACTAAAAATAGAAATAACAAGCTTAGCTAATAAAAGAGGCCAGATAGAGAAGAGAATTAGTGACATAAAAGACAAGCAACTAGAGGCACTACAGAGAGAAGTGGAGAGAGACTCATGAACTAAAAAAAGAGAAATCCCTACAGGAATTGTCTGACTCCATTAAAAAGAGCAACATAAAAATATTGGGTATATCAGAAGAAAAAGAGAGAGAAAATAGAATGGAGAACATATTCAAAGAAATAATAGATGAGAACTACCCAAGCCTGTGGAAAGAACTAAAACCTTGAAACAAGAATCAAACAGAACACTGAGTTATCTATATCCTTACAAACCTACTCCAAAGCACATCATAATGAAATTTGCACAAACCAATGACAAAGAAAAAATTCTCAAGGCAACCAGGGAAAAGAAGAAGACAACATATAAAGGAAGGCCCATTAGAATATCATCAGATTTGTCAGTAGAAAAGAGTGGACCCCAATTATTAATGTTCTGAGAGAGAAACTTCCAACCAAAAATACTATATTCATCAAAGCTATCCTTCAAATATGAAGGGAAAATAAAAACATTCAAAGATACAGAAACGATAAGAAAATTTATAACCAGAAAACCCCCACTTCAAGAAATACTAAAGGGGGCTTTCTGACCAGATACAAAGAACAAAACAAAACAAAACCACAAGTAAAAGCTTCATCAAGAACAAAATAAAATCAAATTTAATCTGTGACAATAAAAACAAAAAAGGGGAGAAGACAAAGGAGGTTAGAGTGCAGAAGCACTCATGAGATAATGTACTACAATGAACATGATAGGTACACTTTCATTACTTAATGGTAACCATCCCTGAAAAAACCACCACAGAAGCACATGGCTTGAAAAAAGAAGCAACAGAGGAAAGAAGTATAGATTAAAAACAGACAAAAACAAATGATAAAAAAAACAAAAGAGAAGAATCAAACAAGATACAAAACTATCAGAAACAATATATAAAATGGCAATAGAAAACCCTCAAGTGTCAATAATTACACTAAATGTAAATGGATTGATTTCACCAATAAAATGACACAGAGTAGCAGAATGGATCAAAAAAGAAAATCCAACTGTATGCTGCCTACAAGAAACACTTCTAGTAGCTAGAAGGTAAAAGAGAAACTAAAGAAAAGAAAAGCTAAGCTACAAAGGTAAAAACAAATTTAAAGTGAAAGGCTGGAAAACAATACTCTAAGCAAATAACATCCTCCCCCCCCCAAAAAAAGCAGGTGTAGCAATACTTATATCTAACCATGCTGACTACAAGACAGAAAAGATAATCAGAGACAAAAATGGTCATTTTATAATAATAAAGGGGACATTGAATCAAGAAGACATAACATTTCTTAATATATATGCACCAAACCAGAGTACCAAAATATATAAGACAGCTACTGACTGACCTAAAAACAAAAACCAACAAAAATTCAACCATACTTGGAGACCTTAATACACCTCTGATGACTCTAGATCATTCATTCAAACAGAAAATCAATAAAGAAATAATGACCTTAAACAAAACACTAGAACAATTGGATATGATAGACATCTACAGGACATTTCATCTCAAAGTGCCAGAGTATACATTTTTCTCTAGTGTACATGGAATATTCTCAAGAATTGAACGTATGTTGGGCCACAAAAGTAACATCAACAAATTCAGAAAGATTAATATCATACCAAGCATATTCTCCTATCATAAAGCCTTGAAACTAGAATTCAACTACAAAAAGAGGTAAACAAACCCCAAAAATGTGGAAACTAAACAACATAGTATTAAAGAATGAATGGGTCCAAGAAGAAATAAAAGCAGAGATCAAAAGTTACATACAGAAAAACGAAAATAACAATACAACATATCAGAATCTCTGGGATGCAGCAAAAGCAGTAATAAGAGGTAAGTACATACCACTACAGGCCTATATGAACAAACAAGAGAGAGACCAAGTAAACCACTTAACTTCACACCTAAAGGAACTAGAAAAAAAAGAACAAAGGCAACCCAAAGCCAGCAGAACAAAGGAAATATTAAAAATCAGAGCAGAAATAAATGAAATAGAGAACAGAAAAACTATAGAAAAAGTTAATAAAACAAAGAGCTGGTTCTTTGAAAAGATCAACAACATTGACAAACCCTTAGCAAGACTCACAAGGAAAAAAGAGAAAGGACTCAAATAAAATCCAAAATTAAAAAGGAGAAATCACCACAGATATCATAGATATACAAAGAATTATTGTAGAATACTATGAAAAACTATATGCCACTAAATTTAACAATCTAGAAGAAATAGATAAATTCCTAGAAAAATACAATCTTCCTAGACTGAATCATGATGAAGTAGAAAGCCTAAACAGACACATAAGCATGGAGGAAATAGAAACAACTATCAAAAACCTCCCCAAAAATAAAAATCCAGGGCCAGACAACTATACTAGTGAATTCTATCAAACATTCAAAGAAGACTTGGTTCCTATTCTACTCAAAGTCTTCCAAAAAATTGAAGAAGAAGCAGCAATACTTCCAAACACATTTTATGAGGCCAACATAACTCTCATACTAAAACCTGGCAAGGACAACACAAGAAAAAAAAGTCAGACCAATATTACTAATAAATACAGATGCTAAAATACTAAACAAAAGACTAGCAAATCAAATACAACAACACATTAAAAAAATAATACATCATGATCAAGTGAGATCCATCCCAGAATTACAAGGATGGTTCAACATATGTAAAACAGTTAACATAATACACCATATCAACAAAACAAAGGACAAAAACCATATGATCCTATCAATAGATGCAGAAAAGGCATTCGATAAAATACAACACAATTTTATGTTTAAAACACTCAACAAAATGGGTATAGAAGGAAAATATCTCAACATAATAATGGCCATTTATGACTAACTTCATATTAAATGGCATAAAACTGAGGACTTTTCCCCTAAAATCAGAAACAAGACAAGGTTGCCCACTCTCTCCACTCTTATTCAACGTAGTGCTGGAAGTTCTAGCCAGACCAATCAGAAAATAAAAAGAAATAAAAGGCATTCATATTGGAAAAGAAGTAAAGGTTTCACTTTTTGCAGATGATATGATCCATACATTGAAAACCCCAAAGACTCCATAAAAAGACTACAATAAACCAATACAGTAAAGTTGCAGGATACAAAATTAATATGCAAAAGTCCATTGCCTTCTTATATACCAACAATTAAACATCAGAAAACAAACTAAAAAAAAATCCAAACCCCTTCATGGTTGCAACAACAACAACAAAATACCTAGGAATAAACATAACAAAGAATGTAAAGAACTTATATAATGAAAACTACAAAACATTGTTAAGGGAAATCAAAAAAGATACAATGAAATGGAAAAATATTCCTTGTTCCTGGATAGGAAGAATAAATATAGTCAAAATGACTATATTACCCAAAGTGATATACAAATTTAATGCAATTCTCAGCAAAATTCCAATGCCATTTTTTCAAGAAATGGAACAAAAAATCATTAGATTTATATGGAACTATAAAAAACCCTAAATAGCTAAAGCAATCCTAAGGAAAAAGAACAAAGCTGGGGCATTACAATACCTGACTTCAAATTATATTATAGAGCCACGACAATCAAAACAGCATGGTATTGGTAGAGAAATAGACACTCAGACCAATAGAACAGAATAGAAAGCCCAGAAATAAAACCACATATATGTGGTCAAATAATTTTTGATAAAGGGGCCAACAACACACAATGGAGAAAAGAAAGCCTCTTCAACAAATAGTGTTGGGAAAACTAAAAAGCCACATGCAAAAGAATGAAACTCGACTATAGTTTGTCCTCTTGTACTAAAATTAATTGAAAATGGATCAAAGGCCTAAATATAAGACCTGAAACAATAAATTACATAGAAGAAAACATAGGTACTAAACTCATGGACCTTGGTAATAAAGAGCACTTTATGAATTTGACTCCAAAGGCAAGGGAAGTGAAGGCAAAAATAAATGAATGGGACTACATCAGACTAAGAAGCTTTTGCACAGCAAGAGAAACTGACAACAAAACAAACAGCCAATTAAATGGAAGATGATATTTTCAAACAACAGCTCAGATAAGGGTCTAATATCCAAAATATACAAAGAACTAATAAAACTCAACAACAAACAAGCAATCTAATAAAAAATGGGAAGAGGACATGAACAGACACTTCTCCCAGGAAGTAATACAAATGGCCACCAAATATATGAAAAGATGCTGATCTTCTTTAGCTATTAGAGAAATTCAAATCAAAACTACAATGAGATACCAGCTTACACCTGTTAGATTAGCTATTATCAAGACAGGTAATAACAAATGTTGAAGAGGCTGTGGAGAAAAAGGAACCCTCATCCACTGCTGGTGGGAATGTAATGTAGCACAACCACTATGCAAGAAAGTATGGTGGTTCCTCAAAAAATTAAAAATAGAGCTATCATATGACCCAGCAATCTCTCTACTGGGTATATACCCCGAAAGCTTAAAAACATTGCTACGTAAAGACACATGCAGCCCCATGTTCATAGCAGCATTGTTCACAGTTAAAGACATGGAAACAACCAAAAAGCCCTTCAATAGATGATTGGATAAAGAAGATGTGGTACATATATACTATGGAATACTACTCAGCCAAAAGAAATGATGACATCGGATCATTTACAACACCATGAATTTACCTTGATAACATTATACTGAATGAAATAAGTAAATTAGAAAAAACTAAGAACTATATGATTCCATACATAGGTGGAACATAAAAAAGAGACTCAGAGACACATACAAGAGTGAGGTGGTTACCGGGGGATGGGAGGACGAAAGAGAGGGAAGGGGTGGAGGGAGGGGAGGGGCACAAAGAAAACCTGATAGAAGGTGATGAAAGACAATTTGACTTTAGGTGATAGATATGCAACATAATGAAATGTCAAAATAATCTGGAGATGTTTTCTCTGAACATATATGTACCCTGATTTATCAATGTCACTCCATTAAAAGTAATAAATAAATAAATAAATAAATAAATAAAATAAGTAAAGAGGTCAAGAAAAGTATATATATATATATATATATATATATATATATATATATATATATATATATATATAAAAGCTAGAGTAGCTATTTTAATTTAAGACAAAGCAGGATTCAGAACATGGAAGGTTATCAGAGACAATGAGGAAAATTACATAATGTTAAAGAGGTCAGTTTTCTAACAAGGTATAATAATAATAAGACGTGTGTATCTTACAACGAAACAGTTAAAAACTCTTTGAAAATGAAATCTCCAGACCTTACAAGTTTTAATAAGAAATTTTACCAAAGATTTCAAGAAACAATACAATCTGTATAATCTCTTTCAGAAAAGAGGGAATAGTTTCTTTAATTTATGATGTCATCATTGAAATGAGATCAAGATTACAATTATTACACCTGAACTAATACAAAATAATATTGAATGTAAACTGTAATTGAAAAGAAATTTAGTGCAAAAGAAAATCAAGAAAAAGAAAAGATTATAACAAAAGGAAACTGTAGACGAATCTCCCTCATGAACAGGGACAGAGAAATCCTAAACAAAATATTAGCAAGTTGAAGTCAAACCTAATTCAATTCTGCTGTTACAAGGTTGTCCAGGTTATCTTGGATGGAAATCCAGATAGTCCACAATTTTTTTAGCCTCTCATTTATTGTTAGCCTTGAGGGTTACTGCTAAAGATGATTAATTTCTCTATGATAAGTGGCCTTGAGTAGTTAAAGTTTTTAAATATAAATCCTTCCATGGTTTTATAATTACTATTTGAACAAAGTAATATTCTCTTTTATTTTATATATATATATTTACCACTGGATAAATTTAAAAAATACCATTCAAAAGTTATCTTATATAAAATAAAATTTATGTAGTCCAGTAAAATACAAATAGCTGTTTTGGGGAAAAAAAACAGGTAAGGTAATTTATGTCAAATATATTTGGATAAAACAAAATGAAGCTGGGTGGCTCACATAATTACCAGTGCATTTACTCTGAATGTTCCCAACAACATAGCTTTCACAATGTTATTTGAGGAAGGAACCATTTGTATCTATCATACTATTGTATTGTTGATAATTGGGGAAAACCCTGCTCAAAGTTAAAGAGTATTAACTTTTTTATCTGGGAAGTTTTGGGGGCTTTCAGGTGCTGATGATTAAAACGTTCAAATGGTATCTGAAGAAATTTCTCTCTCTCTCTCTTTTTAATATTTTTCTCTGAATTTCAGTCTGATATCTTCAACTTGGTGGCCAAGGTAGTTAGTAAGATGCTGTATGATAGCTGGCCTCATCTGAGTAATATATCTTCCTGGTGGGTGAAAGCAACAACTCCAGTCAAACCACATTGAATGTGTTATGTATCAGAAAGAAGGGGTCCTTTATCAGACAAAATGGAAAGTGGTGTCTGTTATAAAATAAACACAGAGAAGATTTTACAAGTTTGTGAAAAGATGATATATTTTAAGAGGAAACATTGTTTCCTGTTGATATGTTACAGAAATGTTTAATTTAATAGAGTATGCTTCTTCATTAGCAATTTGAAGTTAGAGCACTGCATGCTGGATTATATTTCTTTAATAAACCAAACTGGTTTAACTCTTTTACTGGTCTTCTACTGAGTTACGTTGGCAGCGTCTTGAAAGTTGAGTTTTGTGATAGATGAGTGGCCATGCATCATCTACAGTGTCAGTTACCTACCTGTGGTAGTCCTCCACACTTAGTCTCCAGCAATTCATCAAAATTATCATTCAAGTGTTCCTACAACTGTACATCTGTGGTCTATGTACCCAATGTAAACAGATCTCAGCTGTATTTCTCTAGTTGCAACTGTCTCTTCAGATTTTTGCATGATATTTTGCCTTTGTGATCATAGTGAGAGTCATCAATTTTCAGTTTGTTCAGATTTTTATTGTTGAAAGACAAAGATTGATCATTTCCAATCTCTTTACATATTAGAGCTGAAATCTAACATTTTTGTTTGTTTGGGATGACATTAGTTGAAGTAACTTTCTTGATGTTAAACATTTGCAAAATGTGTTTAGTTAAATTTATTTATTCTCTTTAGTTTTGTATTCTCTTTTTATCTCTATTTTTTTTTCATTTTGTCAGCCTTTTATTTTTAGGAGTAATTTTGTTGAATACAGTACAACCAATGTGAGCAAAAAATTCTATTTCTTGCTATTACTTTTTTAGCATCTCCTATACATTTTGTTGTCAATCTCTTATACATCAAACAGTTTATCAGACCTATATTGCATTGTTTATACTCATTCATTCTTAAACATACATTTGTTGGTTAACAAAATTATTTGTAATAATGAATAATAGAAGCTAATAAGTATTTTTATTCCAACTTTTGTTTTCTATCATTAGATAACATTATTGTAACACATTTTCTTTTCCTTCCCTAATTTTTATGTAGCATGCAGTTAATACTTAGAAAAATGAGAGAATATGTAGAAAAGAAATACAGTGCATTTTAAAGACAACTTGACTTCATGCAATAAAACCTTAAACAGTGACAATTTTTTATGCATATATTCTGATATTCCTATTAATATTTAACCCCAAAATCAAAATTTAATATATTTATGTGTAATGTGTGTAGTTATATAGGTTATTTGGGGAAAACACTTGCTCTTATGCTTTTCTTTTTATACCTGTGGCTTGGTATCTTTCACATAGTAGATATTTGATAAATATGGTTATCAACTAAATTCTAATTTTAGAAATGCAGAACTCCCAGAACCAGCTTATCCTTGAATTGATTTACACTAAAGCAAACTTTTTTATTTTGTGAATTTATATGTGTGTTTAGAATATAAACTCACTTACCTTAAAGAAACCTTTTTTATTCACAGGGCAAGAATTAAGTACACAGATGACTTTCTTGTTCTGATTACCATTAGTGTAATCAGACAGTTAATTTGTATACTAGAATTATTGTATCACTTTATCAATATTTAATATATTCAGAAGTATATGTTTTAAAATTCTTAGAATCTTAAATTGTGGTTGTTTTTCATTTCTATCTTTGCAATATTACTGCTTCTACCTTACAAAAAATAATTAAGAATTGACTGCTAATCTAATAAGAGAATGTTAAAAAAATGGAGTCTTATATTAATCCTTTTGAAAGTAGATGAAATGTGCCCTGGCCGGTTGGCTCACAGTAGAGCGTCGGCCTGGCGTGCGGGGGACCCGGGTTCGATTCCCGGCCAGGGCACATAGGAGAAGCGCCCATTTGTTTCTCCACCCCCCCCCCCTTCCTCTCTGTCTCTCTTTTCCCCTCCCGCAGCCAAGGCTCCATTGGAGCAAAGATGGCCCAGGTGCTGGGGATGGCTCCTTGGCCTCTGCCCCAGGCGCTAGAGTGGCTCTGGTCGTGGCAGAGCCACGCCCCGGAGGGGCAGAGCATTGCCCCCTGGTGGGCAGAGCGTCGCCCCTGGTGGGCGTGCCGGGTGGATCCCTGTCTGGCGCATGCGGGAGTCTGTCTGACTGTCTCTCCCCGTTTCCAGCTTCAGAAAAATACAAAAAAAAAAAAAAAAAAGATTAAAAACAGAAAGTAGATGAAATGTAATATTGATACTGATTGAAGTCTAACCAATTATCATTATAATCTTCTAGAGAACATGGTTCTATTGACTTCATATACATGTACTATTTCCATTGTAATAAAATGGAAATAGTACATGTATAAATAATTATATGATCATTTTCAAAGATGCCTTTATAGTTTAATTTTTATAGAATATTCTTGAACAATAGGTGTTTAGGAAAATAATGGAAAAATTGGCAAAGAAAGGAAATTCTTGGAATGATGCTCACCGTATAAGAAGTCCATAAACTCTATTTTCAGTTTATGTAAACAGTATAATCTAGCTTTCAACTGATATTAAGATATGATTGCATCTAGCAAGTCTATAATTAACAAAGTCTTACTAAACATAATTTATTCATTATCATCATTATTTCCAAATTACAGATTTCTACTTGATTTTGCATACTGTAGAGTGTTTAGACATAAATAGAAATTTATTAGATGGAAGTTTAATAGAAGTGAGGATGTGAATGAATATCTAATCTGGCATGGCATAATAATTGCTAAAAATAATTTTAAATCCCTTCAATTATCTGATAAAGAATTGAGAGCTGTTTTTCTTTTTTTCTTATTTTGTTTTTGGATTGGATTATTTAGATAATAACTGAATGTTCTTATAATTTGGATTTCAAAGGCTAGCAAATAAGAGACTATATAGCTATTTTGAGATTTATTTGTGTTTTGATTTTGTGATCAGAAAAAGTGCTGATTAAAATCAAAGGCTAAAATTACTTCTCTAACATTTATTTTAACAGCGAAGAAAAGTAAGTTTTGATTTTCTCCTCTCATTGTTCATCTTTAATGATTTACATTATGTTGCTACATTACTGCCTCAGATCAGATTTTATTGCAGACCCAATCCTAGTTTGCATGCATATAATTATTTACATCATTACTTGACTAATTTCTTTCTTTGATACTAGGTTGCAAGTCTAGGATGAACTCTTTTTCTTTGGCTCAGATTCATGTTTGATTGTTTAGTGCCTAGCACAGGACCTTGAATGTAAGAGGTACTCAAAAATATTAAAAATACTTAATAAAAATTTCAAATAAAATTAAGTGCTGGAATAAAATTAGTGATAATGAAAACTTTCAGGTTAGGTCGGATAATAGTCATAGGTTAACTCATTTTACCTAATTCATTTATTTTACAGATAATATAGAATCATTATCCAACTTATTATACCAGGGATCAAATATTTCTCACTACCTCATATTTTCCCCCATGCCTCAGTGTGTTACAATTTACATTTAAATTAAATGAACATTTTCTTTTAACTCCAAAGAACTGAATTATGTAAGACTCAAGATATCCTTAAACTATAGACTTGGGCTACCGTCCTATGCCACCAAGTGTTAAGTTACATATTGGCCAATGTTTGTGTAGACTAATGAGAATATTTTCTCCAATCACTGGCATTAATTTAGACCAATGCTAAAGTTGTCAGAAGTTCTTCCCCATAAAAAATATAGATTTTTTAAGTAGTAAGATAAACACTAGTTTTATATACTCTCATGCCAAACACTGTATGGTTCATGCATATAAAATTCAAACACAAACAAAGCTAATACAATATTGTGAGGATATATATAAGTAATGGGATAATAAATTCAAAATTAGAGATATTATTATTTACTTTTTGGAGGGTCAGTACTGTCCTAGCATGTCTCCTGGAACCTTCAAAATATGAGAGATGTTTTATTTTTCAAGCTGTCTGTTGAGTAACTGGGTGTTTGTGTCTTTGTTAATATTTATAATTAGCACAGATATTGTGTTTTGAATTTGTAATCTTTTTCATAATAAAAACAAAAATTTTAAATAGTTAGCTATCTATTACAATTCTGTATGGTTTTGGCAAAACTTCTATGGGTACTGAACAATTTCTGGGAAAAAGAAAAGAGTACTTGATTTTAAAAATTACATTAGTTCTTTAGAACTATTGAACTTAATACAATAATGTAAAGTGAAAATAAAATCAGTAATGAGCATGTTACCCTAGGAGGAAATGTTCAGTTTAATTAATAGAAAAGTAAGTCAACTGATATTAAGAGACAACAAAATTAACTCATAGAGAGTGATAGTTTCCAGAAACAAGAGAACATAAAAAATTAATTATGGCTTTTTGAAGAAGTAAGCAAAGAAATTTGGTATAGAAACATGTATATATAATGGAGAAAGCTAAAAGAATTATACGGCAATCTTTGTCTTTGCTTCTAGAAAACAAAGCAAATTAAAATTCAGAATATTTTATAATTCTTTAAGTGATTTTTAAAATGGCATTTGATATTAGAGTACAGTATTAGACATATTAAAATGATATTAATATCTTCACAGTTATACGTGTATTTCCTATGAAGTAGCATGAACATTATAATTCTTATTTTAATTTTTATTGAATTGATTGGGGTGACATTTGTTAATAAAATTATATAGGTTTCAAGTGTACAGTTTTATAATGCAGCATCTGTATATTGTATTGGGTGTTTACCACCCCAAGTCAAACCTCCTTTGAGCACCACTTATTCCCTCTTTACGCTCCTCTATCTCTCCCCATCCCCCTTCCCCTCTGGTAATCACCATATTGTTGTCTGTGTCTATGAGGTTGTTTTGTTTTGTTTTGTTTTACTTAGTCCTTTTACCTTTTCACCCAGCACCCCAACCACATCATCTCTGACAACTGTTGGTCTGTTTTCTGTATCTATGAGTCTGCTTCTACTTTGTTTGTTAGTTTATATTTTTCATTAGATTCCACATAGAAGTGAAATCATCTGGTACTTGTCTTTCTCTGTCTGGCTTTTTTTCACTTAGTATACCACTCTCCAGGTCCATCTGCTGTTGCTATAGGTAAAATTTCTTTTTCACTCTCTCTCTTTTTTTATGGCTAAGTAGTATTCTATTGTTTACATGCATCACAGCTTTTTTATCCATCAGTTCCTGAGTGGATAAAGAAGCACAAATATTATTCAACTTATTTTTGCAATGTACCAGCAATTTCTTCTGCTCTGGTGTGATGCAGAGGAATCCCTCACCACTTTAGAACACTGTTATAAATTACCTGAGAAATTATAGTTTTTTTTTGTTTTGTTTTGTTTTTTGTTTTTTTTTGTATTTTTCTGAAGCTGGAAACGGGGAGAGACAGTCAGACAGACTCCCGCATGTGCCCGACCGGGATCCACCCGGCACGCCCATCAGGGGCGATGCTCTTCCCACCAGGGGGCGATGCTCTGCCATGACCAGAGCCACTCTAGCGCCTGGGGCAGAGGCCAAGGAGCCATCCCCAGCGTCCGGGCCATCTTTGCTCCAATGGAGCCTCTGCTGCGGGAGGGGAAGAGAGAGACAGAGAGGAAGGAGGCAGGGGGGTGGAGAAGCAAATGGGCGCTTCTCCTATGTGCCCTGACCAGGAATCGAATCCCGGTCCCCTGCACACCAGGCCGACGCTCTACCACTGAGCCAACCGGCCAGGGCCTAGTTGTTTTTGGTTTTATGTATTACCCATGGTATATAATTTTTTTTTTAAATCTTAAGGTTCAAATTTTCTTTAAATTAATAATTATATATATTAAGAACATCTAATTTATAATATATAATTATAAATCATTTGTGAATTATGTAGATATTTCATGATTAATAAAAAGATTCATTCATATATAGATATTGAGAAAACAAACCAACTCACTGTTTTTTGTTTTCTTTTTTGAGAAAATTACTTTATTCCAGTTAACTTATAAGCAATAACATCATAAGGAGGCAGCACAGACATTAGCCCAGCCCCAAACTCTATACCATGTCAATAAACATCTACACAGTAAGGACACCCTTTTCCATTGCAATTCTGGAGGAAGGAAGCTATTAATGATAGGACAGAGGTTTAAGTGGTATTTAGACACTTTCAAATTTCAGTATAAAACATAGTTTTATGCTATATTAACTTGGTCATGAGTAGTCATTTTTCATTTTTTTCAATTTGAACTTTGCAATTAGGCTAATCCGCTTGCAAATCTGCCCTGTTTCAGTACCTCCCTGAAATTCTCACAAAGCTTAAGGTCACCCTGGGTCTGGGCGCACTCCAAACACTGTTTCATCTCACAATGACATGGGCCAAACTGCTACTGCTGCCTCCGTGAGCTGGCCAGACTCCCTGGGCCTCCTGGGAAGTGAGGGCAGGCCTTGAGGGCTCAGCATGTAGTTTCATTGAAGCCCTCAGAGATGGCTCATAATTCTAACTTGAACTCAGCCCTTAATTCTTTGTTACTCATTCCACTGGCACAGTTTGCAAAGCTCTTTTCTCTTCTCTCTACCAATGACTGCCTCATTTTCTCTGAGATCTTCAATTTACGACACCATGAAATATAACTTGAAAAGTTGCATTTGTTTCTGAACTATATATTAATTTTAAGCACATTTATTAAGTTTATACAAAAAGCCAGCCTCTATTACAAGTAATGGAGTACAATATTAATTAAAATTTCAGATTGTCTATGGGTTAACAGAAATTTCCCTCTGCACTACCACATAAATTTGGGCAAGTTTCTTTAGGTTTCACTAAAAATCCTATGCTCCAACAAAATGATTTAGAGATGGACCATGAATGTAGAAAACAGTTTTTTTGTATAACACTCTAGAAAAATAATTTTCATATTGCTTTAAGCTATTTTATTTAAAAATTGCTGCAGGAGAAATTTTGGCTAGTCCTGACTTTATTTTAGAATAAATAATCTGAGAGACTAAAAAGAAAGTATGCTTTAAGATTTTTATCACTAATTTTTTTTTTTTGTATTTTTTTTTTTCTGAAGCTGGAAACAGGGAGAGACAGTCAGACAGACTCCCGCATGCGCCCGACCGGGATCCACCCGGCACGCCCACCAGGGGCGACGCTCTGCCCACCAGGGGGCGATGCTCTGCCCCTCCGGGCATCGCTCTGTTGCAACCAGAGCCACTCTAGCGCCTGGGGCAGAGGCCAAGGAGCCATCCCCAGCGCCTGGGCCATCTTTGCTCCAATAGAGCCTCGGCTGCGGGAGGGGAAGAGAGAGACAGAGAGGAAGGAGAGGGGGAGGGGTGGAGAAGCAAATGGGCGCTTCTCCTGTGTGCCCTGGCCGGGAATTGAACCCAGGACTTCTGCATACCAGGGCAACGCTCTACCACTGAGCCAACCGGCCAGGGCATCACTAATTTAATATATTAATTTATTCATTAATTTGGTAAATATTGGCTAAATACCAACTGGATGTGCCTAATATTTTTCTAGGAATGAGGTACATCAATAAACATGAGAGAAAAAAGTTTTTGCCCTTATACTGCTTCAGTTGTCTTCTGGAATAATTGTGGCTTTTAGGAAATATTGAAAATTATAATCCATTTAGAAATGATTTGGTGTACTGTTTCACCCATCCTCAGAGAGTTCTCTAATTTATCTGACCATATTAAACACATCCAACTTTCCTCCACTATTTGAAATACCTCCTTTCTCATACTATTTCTGTACACACAATCACATTCGTATCCAGACACTCTACCTCTTTTATTGGATACTCTTATTCTTTTCATCTCAGGGTCAAATGATTACCACAAAAATGTTCGTGTGGCTATTTGCCAGGAGCAGCTGTTATCATGACCTCTATTATTGACTGGTACTAATGCTGGAGCCTAATTCAACAGGCATCTTTATGCCTCTAACATAAAATGTATTCCGGGAGACAAAGTGAAAAGTGTAAATTTCACTGAGAGTGTGTTTTAGAACAAGAGGCAATATTGGGTAATAATGGTTTACAAATCACATAAAACTAAGGTGACCAACATTTTTACAATAAAAAGGAGGAAAAAAATAAATTGAAATAAACAGTATCATAAATAAAAGAAACACTTTATTCATTGCAACAATAACACACTATAATATGAAAAATGCATAATGAAAACATTTGTAATATTTTATATTATAATTATGCTTACATGCCTATTAACTTTAATAATAATTGTAAGAAAAAAGTACTCATTTAGATACAAATATGTCATATCACACTCAATGGATCGACTCTGCATCGATTGAATATGGACATTTACAGATTAGTCTTCCAATATCAAAACAGAGGACATGTCAGAGGACACTTTTTGAGGGAGAACAGAACTTACAAAAGAAGGCCTGTCCTCCCTAAAGGAGGACGATTGGTCACCTTATATAAAACACTTCTCTTCTACCAGCATTGCTTTTTTCTAACTCTCCATGTTCTTTGGATCTTCAGCCAACTTCCCCAGCCTCCAGTCTTTTGGCTCCAGCTCTCTGCCTCCTCAAACACTTTATTCTTGGTCCTTAATTTGCATGTAAATTTACTCAGTTCTGCCCTGGCCCTTTCAAAGCCATTAATAGCTTCTAAGAATAAGAATGTGGTGCAAGTTCTTTATACTGAGATTGAATTTGTGCTTAGGAAACAGATATTCTAATTATTAAATCCTACCTGATTTAGGAAAGACAAAATAGGGGAGAGATGGTTAAATAGTGGTAAAAAGATCATGAATTATAAATAACAAAACATCTTTTCATTTATCATCAATGCAACTTATAAAACAAAACACTTTCTTGCTGCATCAAAAATATTGTCTAGGAAATGCTTACAATGTGCTGGATACATTATGTGCCAGAAATGTCACCTATTTTCTAAGTTGAAAATACTGAGTTCTGAGAGATTTCACAAATTGTTCAATGTTGCATTATTAATAAGTGGCAGAACTGACCTTTGAACTCATATCTGATCCAAAGCTTTTAAATACTGTTCTTTATATGCAGTATGTTCTGATATTTGAAAAAGCTAGTACCCATTTATTAACCACTGGTGTAAAGTTTTCTTCTACACTCTTCATCGTTGTTCTTGCAGAAAAATTTTAGCAATTAATGAAAATAAATTATTGAGATTAGAAACATATCTTTGCCAAAGGTAATTAGACCTTGATATGCTACATTCACAGACCTGTACATGTGGTAGTTAGTGTTGTGTCAAATTGGCTATACATACTATATTATCCAATGATTTAATCAAACAGTATTTAACTATTGCTGTTGAAGGTTGTTTGTCAATGTGTTTAACATGTAATTATATGTTAAGAAAATGAAGTGTTTTTGAGTAAAGAATATAACTCAGCAGTCCCAATCCAATCATTTAAAGGCCTCACGAGCAAAAACTGAGGTTTGTAGAAGAAATTCTTTTCCTGCACTACATCAATTCCTGCTGGAGTTTCAGCCCTGTGAATTTCAGACATTCCAGCTTCCATTTTGTATGAGCTAATTTCTTAAAATAAATCACATTTACATACCCATATCTATGTTCATATCCATATCTATATAAAATATAAATAGATGTGTATATGATTATTTATACTGACACTATAGGAAATTAATGTGCATGCATATATATGTATTATAGTATATGTATATTATTTATATAGAATATTATATATGTATTATATATGCACATTATATTAATGTGTGTGCATAGATGTGTATTAGATATATGGTTTGAATATATATACACACACATTAATATTATTTTGATTCTATTTCTCTGGAAACCACTACATGATATAGTACCTAACCCGGTACTCTTAGTGCAAAAAGATTTGCCTTACAACAAAATTTTAGAGAGGTCTACTGTGTTCTAGTCTATGTGTTATGAACTACAGTAAAGCCATTGACTGTGTGGATCATGAAAAGCTATGTGTCACTCTGAATGAAGTGGGCGTGACTCAGCACTTGATTTGTGGACAGGAGGCCACTGTTGGGATGGAATATAGACACAAAATGGTTTCCTACAGGCCAAGGTGTCAGAAAGGAGAGCATTTAATCTACCTATTTGTTTAACGTGTATGCAGAACATATTATATGAAAAAATAGGCTAAACTCAGAGGAAGAAAGAATAAAAATTAGTACAATAAATATCAATAAAAAGATATAAAAATGACACATTATTGGCAGAAAGTAACAATGATTTGAAATGACTTCTGATGAAAGTAAAGAAGTGTTAAGCTAGACTGCATTTGAACATCAAGAAGACAAGAACTGGCCCTGGCTGGTTGGCTCAGTGGTAGAGCGTCGGCCCCGCCTGTGGATGTCCAGATTTGATTCCCGGCCAGGGCACACAGAAGAAGTGCCCATCTGTTCTCCACTCCTCCTCCTCCTCTTTCTCTCTATCTCTCTCTTCCCCTCTTGCAGCCAAGGCTCCACTGGAACAAAGTTGGCCTGGGCACTGAAGATGGCTCCATGGCCTCTGCCTCAGGTTCTAGAATGGCTCCAGTTAAATAGAACAATATCCCAGATGGGCAGAGCATGCCCCTTGGTGGGCATGCCGGGCAGATGCCGGTTGGGCACATGTGCGAATTTGTCTCTCTGCCTCTCTGCTTCTCGCTTTAGAAAATACAAAAGAAAAAAAGAAAAGACAAGAACCATGATTACAGAAGAAATACGCAATTTTAATATAGACAAGGAAGACATCAAAATGTGAAAGATTTTGCTCAGTGTGATTCAGTAATCAATTCAAACAGAGACTGTTGCCAAGAAATCAAGAGAATGCTGAGACTGCAAAAGGCAGCAGTGGAAGAACTAGTAAAGATCACCAGGAGCAAAGATGTGTCATTAGAGACCAAGGCTAAGATCATACTCACCCTCATAGTCCCAGTTATTATGCACATATGTGAAAGTTAGTGAAGGAAGCTGATAGGATAAAAATGGGTGTTTTGATGTTGGTCTTGGATGAGAGTTCTAAATTCTGATACCTTGAATCACCAGAAAGAAGAACAAGGGGGTCTTAGAGCAAATTAAGCCTAAAACATTGTTGGAGGAAAAAAATGACAAATCTGAAGCTGTTCTACTTTGGTTACATCATGAGAAGGCAGGGTTCTTTGGGAAAAAAAATAAATAATAATTCTGGGGACAACAGAGGGCAGCAGGAAAAGAGTAAGGGTTGTTGAGGAAGGACACTGTGTATATCACTCACTCATATGGTCACCGGGAGTCAGAGCTACTCAAGGGCACATAACACACACTACTATACTAATTGTTATTAAAACAAACAAAGACATTTTAAAATTGTATTATATTACAGAATGACTTAGATAGCATTTCCAGTTGCAGAAAACTTTTTAAAAATAGTTTATTTTCTATTCAGAACATTAATTCTATGAGAAAAATTTATTCTCAATGAGTTCAATAATTTATCAGCAATTTGATAATCTAAATACTTACAGTTTAATTATGAATAATTTAGATAAATATGTATATGCTTTGGAGGTTACCATATATTTAAAAATCAAATACAATTATGATATTTTGAAACTAATGTGAAATAATTTCTCATTAAATTTTTTCTCAACTATACGGTAATTTTTAGGAAAAGATTTTAGAATTTCTTAAACATTTGTCTAATTTATTTACTAATTAGTCTACAGAAATAAATATAGCTCTAAAAACATCACAGACTGCCTGGGAAATTATTTAATTAATGTGAAATTTAACAATATATACACACACTAAAAAATACAAATGTGTACAGCCACACATGCATAGAATGTACCAGCATCTGCTAAAGAAAGCAAGCTTTGTTATTTAGTAACCATAGTAAATTTTTTTATTTCTTCTAATAAAGATAAGTTTATTAAATTTGCTTAAGTACTTGACCATAGTCATAAATACATCCCACATAAAATATGATAAAGTCACTGACATTCAGTTCTAACTACAGAGAAAATAGGACATTTCCCACATTTATGAAACTATTCATGCCAGTTACAAAAGGATCATGGCCCTAGTTAGAGTTCAAATTCAAGGATTATAGTAAGGTGTTCTGAAGGCAGGACCACATTGTGCTGACTCAGAAACAAACTCCTTTAGCTGTTAATAGAAGAATGTGGTTATATTGATTTGTGTGGCTTATACACAAGCAAAAAAATAAAATAAAAATAAAAAAGCCAAACAACAAACAAAAACTCCCAATAACTATTTCTATAGATGTCCAGATGTAAGACTTATTATAGAAAGATTAAAAAATATATATTACTGCTCATGAAAATTAGGGCATATCTTATAGCTTCATATTAATTTTGAAACATTCCCTAATTTTAGTGAGCTGTATATAAAGATGTTAAATAACTAAAGAAAATATATCGGGAATAGAATCTCAATAGTTGAAAAGTATAATTGAGGTAAAAAATTCATTAGAGGAACTCAACAGTAGGTTTTACAATTTCACTGCCTGGTTACTTGAATAAAAAAAGAAAAAGCAAGACTTTTAATCCAATGATGCCTGAGAACACCAGCACATTTCTTTGTGTGTGTTGTGTGTTTTAGTTCATAGTATATATTATGTGTTTACTAAACACAGAAGGGTTTACAAGACCCTGGGTATACAAAGACTTCTTTCTTATTTGGAAATGTTCACCTTACAAAGGCAAATGATGAATTATGTATTAATATAAAGACATGAAAATCAATACAATGGTGTCTTAAGGAAAAAAAATCAAATGACTGAGTGTAAGCTTAATGAATAGTATGAAGAAGAATGGTTAAACTGCAGCAGCAGATTTTCTTAGATCACCACATTATGTGGACTTCATATTTAAGGCCATGATGTCAGTGACTTTTAAACTTAGAGTCACATGGCTAGATTTACATTTAGAAAAATCACTACGTTGACAGACAATTTATTCACTCATTTATCCATTCATTCACTCCTGTATGTATTCATACCATGTTTTCTTTCCACTTCTTATGTGCAGGGTCAGTGTTACACAGGATAAAGGGTACAATAAAAATAAGACAACCATTCATTTCCCCATTCATCCTCCTCTTTCTCTCCTTCTCTTTCTCTCTCACACTGAGCTTATTGGGAAGTGTCAAGACTGACTGTAAACAAAGATAGATAATAAACAAAATAACCTAGTAGACAAATATAAAAATTGTATAAGAAATTATGATGGTTTGAAATAATCTCTAGTAGTAGTATTGAAGAGACATGAAAAATTAAAAGTATACTTTGGAAGTAGAAATTTTGTAACATGGAGACAGATTGGAAGTAAGAATCCAGAAACAATATACTGTCTATTGTTTGATTCCATGAACATAAAATGTCCAGACTAGGAAAATCCACAAAGAAGAGAAAAGAGATGAGTTATTGCCAATGGCCCTGTGAGAGGAGCAAATGGGTATGACTGCTAATAGATATGGGATTTCTTTTTTGATGATTTAATATTCTAAATTTAAACAGAGTAATGATTGCACAACTTTGTGATTATACTAAAAACAGTAGACTGTTTACTTTAAAAAGGTGAACTTTATGATATGTGAATTATATTGGAATAAAGCTGTTACAAAAAGTGGAATGCCTAAATATTGTATTGTTTTAATATAACATAACAAGGACACAGTAATCATTAAATATATGTGTTGATTTTCCAGTAGTATTACCAAATAGTTCTTAAGAAAATAATGTCTCTGGAACTTGAACATAATTCCATTGTAAGTTGTCTTTTTTACAAAGGAAGTTCTTCAAGAGGACTTGTGGCCTTTAGTGATTTGTCTTTTTAGACAATATTTTATTTATATTAAGAAGAAAAATATAATTCCCCAAAGCTGGATTTAAAATGGGATAGTAGTAAAGCCTATTGTGTTCTGTGTAATACTACTTTATCCACAATTTGAGATAATACTTATCCAGAGCTTAGTTTCCCAAAGTTCTGTGTAGTCTTCCAACTACTCTATATTTTATAAACAAGTCTTTTATTAGAAGACGTATGCTAATAATATTGAGCTCGTTTGAGTTTTCTTCCAAAAAAAAACGAGTGAGATATTTGAAATTTTTACTCACTTCCAAAAAGCTGTGTTCAAAGAAGTGATATTTTTGCTTAAAAGCATCGGTAACTTTTAATAAAGACAGTGGGGAATTTATAATCCTGGAAGAAAGCTCAGCAAGAAGTAACAATAAAAGGCCAGCCATACAGAAACATTGCATGACGTGCCAGTGGGATATAATTATAACCCGCATTATTATGGTAGGTGGGTTAAGTTGTGGAGCAGTCACCTCAGATGGTAGGAAATCAATGAAGCCACAGGATCACAAATCATTAGAAAAAAACATATATCCTTCGCTCCAGTTATTCTTTACGTGTGTTTTTCACTTGAAGGACTGAAATGAAATTTCAATCGGCCTATTTCACAGCTGCCAATTTTGCCTTTATCGAATATTTATACTCTTAATTCTCCATACGGAAGAACGTTAAAATTCAACTTAAATTATGAATGAAATGACTCTCTTTTTCTGTGAATGTTGTGTTATATATTTGTTCTAAATGCAGAACTTATTTTTTTTCTTATTTCTGAAAATAGCTGGAACCTAATGAATAGACATGTATTTATTCAGAGGGAAATAATACAGCTGCCTTGTTTTGGAATGGAGAAACTGGGATATGATATAGAATATTTACACTAAAAATAGGCCTAAATTTCAGTAACCGCTAAGAGAATTCTCTTATCAATATCGACACATAGAAAATAAGACAGTATGTGTGAACTGGTGAAATGGTAGTTTTAGTTTTCTGTCACTGGGCAACAGGTAGAAACTACTGTAAGGAATGAACAAAGACATGAGTCTTAACTTTGTCCCCAGTTTACAGCTTGAAGCAGATTCTAAGCTTTAAAGCAGTGGTTCTCAACCTTTCTAATGCCGTGACCCCGCAATACAGTTCCTCATGTTGCGGTGACCCCAAACCAAAAAATAATTTTGGTGGCTACTTCATTACTATAATTTTGCTACAGTTATGATTCGGAATGTAAATACCTGATATTCATTATGTATTTTCCGATGGCTTTAGGCAACCCCGCTGGGGTCGCGACCCACAGGTTGAGAACCGCTGCTTTAGAGGAAAAAGAATGGAGAAGATCGCAGAAACTCAGAGACCCGTGGAACAGCCTTGAGGGCACCAACATTTATGAATTGGGAAACCAAGAAGGAGAGGAGAGAAAAAGGTGAGAATACGTTATTTACACATTAGATATATACATTGTTTATTTGGCAATCATACTCCCATAAAGCTGGGAAAAAGTTAAAATCTTTGCTAAGAATAAGCCAGGGTAGTTATAATACACTTTGCTCCACTTCAAACAATACTTCACTGACATTAATTTAGGTTTCATATACTATTTTTAAAAACTGGTTAAAAGAGATAGGAAACCTGACGAACCATGTCTTTGAACAACTCAAAGGGTAGGCAGTGATATTTTTTGAAAATGTATTGATTTTTTAAAAGAAGATAAATATACAGAACAGCTTAAAATAGAACCTGAAGTTTCTTCTGAAATTTGGAGTGAGCAAGCAAAATTTTCTCTAAGTCTGGAAAAGGGTTGATTTAATAGTTTGCTTCTCACTTAATATCAACATAGTTGTGTGAACAATAGATATCCAAAATGGGTAAAGGCAGACATTTCTTTGTTTATTCATTCTTACATTCATCAAATAGGTAATGAAAAGCTGCTTTGTGCTAAATGTTTTTGCTAGGAACTAGGGATACGAGGTTGCAAACCTCATGGATTTTATAGTTTAGTAATCTGTTGCAAGTATTAAAAGTGGAACTTATATGGCCCAACTCTCTCCATATAATATGTTTCCTATGCCTCTTGATGTTATCCAGAGTTCTAGTTGTATCCATAAAAGAATATGGTGGCTATTTACAGTTATAGATGAATTTAAGCTATTAACTCATCATTTTTCTCCCTACTGGGGGCTCTTAGTTTTCTGATGATTTTAAGTTGCTTAACTTTCTCACTGTAACCTTCTACCTTCATTAGTCCAGATTTTTAGTTCTCTCCTCTTGAATGTTTTGCAATGGAATAAATTAAATGTTAATCTGCTCCCTCTTTTATTATGTTTCTCCATTTCATGTTGTGTTTTTTGTCTTTTTATTATTGGGCCTTTGGATTTTAAAGAATATCTTTTATTCTAGGAGTTGTAAACAGGATTTTCCAATATACATGATAGAATCAGAAACAGCAGGGTAACTATACATAAAATGTACTGCTAGTCAAAAGGAGTAAGGAGAGTTCAAGTCTTCATAGCTCTTTGACTTTGGTAGTTAATTATGCAGTGAGACAAAATTAGAGATGAGCTGAAAATCATTGGATACATTCTATGTAAGAAGAGTTCTTTGCTGAGAATAAAACTAACTGGCGTTTTGTTTTTTTTCTGAAGTCAACCCTGGCTAACTGTTATTGTTTTTGTCATTTGGAGTATTTTGTGTATGTGTTTGTTTTACTAAAATAATTTCATCTAATTAAGACAATGCTCCTTGAAAAATTGAAGAGAGTAAAACATCAAATATAATTAATCAGTAGTCACATAATAAAATTATTTTTTCCTCAGTAAAGCTTTCCACAATGAAACTCTTCTCAGGTTCAAAAATGTGTTTTAACTTTATATTTCATAAAACATGCCAAAAATAAAGAACAAATATATCATTATCATGACGTATAAAGGTTAGAGAAACAACTGGAAGAAAAATGTAACATGAATTGAATATTTTTACCTATTCCAATCAAAGGCTTTATCAATTTGCTCAATAATAGAATTTCAAGGAATACATAAAATTATGCCATGAAACTGAAGCCCCAGAACATTTTCTTTAATATTATGAATGCAGAAGCCTGATTATATTTGAATGCATCTCTTGAGATCACTCCCTTGACTTATTTTCTAAGGCATTTCTGCATTAATTTTTATTTCATTATTCTTCTTTCATACAGTTTAATCTGAAGGCCTGGAAGGAAAAGATGATAAAAAAGCAAACCTTGCAAGGCCTTCCGGGCTTCATACATTTCACCCAGGAACTGGAATTCACTATAATTGGCAGCCTCTGTAAAAGTCTGCATTCATCATATGCCCTGGACCATAATTTAAGAATTTAAAATGGCTCTTTTCATTTTTTTTATGAGTTTTATCAGCTTGTTTAAAACTTACGATTCTAATTGGTATTTCTGGACTAACATCACCATTTGATTTTGAATATTAGTTTCCCCGTAGAAAAGATGCAACTGTTGTTGATTATTATAAAATGATTATGCCTAACAAAATGAGACATCTCATTTTAATACAGCTGTGGACTCTGTGTGACATATATATATATATATATATATATATATATATATATATATATGCGCTCAGGAGAATGTCTCTCTGTTTGTTCCTTCTCAATATTTAGAAACTCTACTATTTTGTTCCTGGGTCTGTTAGCAGATCTTTCCTGTCAATCTAATGCATAGATCAGGCAATGAAGTTAATACATAAAATATGTGTGTCTAATTCATCAAAAGTGCTTCAGTTAAAGCTGTACAAATTAATAAAGGCTAAGTGCTTAAACTGCAAAATAGCTTCTTTTGGCAGTCACTCACCAGACTAGTGGTTCATATCTTGTAGGTCTTCAGAGAGGCTTATACGAGTACCAAATATCACTAAAATTAAAGAAAAAATAAAAGTCCTGTGGGAGCAATAGGTTTTGGCACTTCTTTTTCAGAAGGATTGCATGTCCATAAATCTATAAGTTTCTATTGACCTATAACTAACTCTGTGATGAAACTCCTTGTCATCTTAATATTTACACATGGATAATGTGATTCCCACAGGCTTATCTAAAACCATTACTGCAATTGTACAGTGTAGTGCTTCAGCACACACAGTGTTTCTGTTTTGTTTTGTTTTTAGTGAAAGAGACAGAGACAGAGAGAGGCAAAAAGAGGGACAGATAGGAACAGACAGACAGGAAGGGAGAGATGTGAAGCATCAATTTTTTGTTGTGGCACCTTAGTTGTTCATTGATTGCTTTCTCATATGTGCCTTGACCTGGAGTATGGGGGGCTCCAGCCAAGCCAGTGACCTCTTAGTCAAGCCAGCGACCTTTGGGCTCAAGCCAGCGACCGTGTGCTCAAGCTGGTGAGCCCATGCTTAAGCGAGCAACCTTAGCATTTTGAACCTGGGTCCTAGATCCCAGACCAATACTCTAACCCTGTGTCACCTCCTGGTTAGGCTGAGCACACACAGTCTTGAACCAAGCTGCTTTAGATCATGTCTTTGCTTCAGTTTGATCAATTTCCTTAATCATTTTGTGTTTAACTTCTTTCAGTTGACAAGTTTAGATACTAGTACTGGCTTGTAGAGTTCTTCAGATAATTTAATGAATTTTGTATTTAAAGAGCTTATAAAAGATCCTGGCATATGCTATTTTATATCTAAGTGGTTATGACTAGTATGTATATAATATCTTAGTTATAGTGGACATGTGATTCCAGCTGAGGCTCCTGATTCAGTCTCTGCCACTATTTATAATGTAGAGCTCACTCCAGCTTGTTGATTGATCAAATTGTGAGAAAAAAAATTGAACTTTTTCTCATTATAGTTTTTCAACTGTGGGCAAGGTTCAAACATATTTAGATTCCTACTGTTACAGCTCTAGATTAAGTCACATATTCACCTCTTTAAAACCCAAAACCTTCCACCATGATAGCAAATTCTCTACAAGCTGCTTCAAAAACTGGAAACCACATTCCTCCAAATTCTTGATTGTGGAAGACAGACTTTTAGATCAGTTTCTTTAAATTCTTGGTGGGCTTTTTGTTTTGTTTTGCAAGAGAGAGCTTGTTGACCATTAAAGATTATTATATATTCTATGCTTAGGTTAACCCAATAACCAAGTGGAGTTGGGAATCTCTTTCTTTAACCTGGAGGTCACTGAGAACTCACATAAATTCATAGTTATCGATCAAGATTTCAGTAGGTCTCTGCCCAAGATTCCTGAGTTTCCAACTAATAACATGGATAAATATCAGAGAAAGAGTAATAGCATTATATCTACCTATGAGGCCTTATTTCAGACCCCAATTCTTTCAAAAATGTTTTCTTTCATAATAATTTTTTTAAATGTAAAAGCAAAAATAACAGTTTTGTAAAATATAAAAAATTATAATGAAAACTTAAAAAATTAATCATTTATTTTAGAGGGAAAGAGACAGAGAGAGAGTGAGTGAGAGAAACATTGATTTGTTATTCCACTTATTTATGCATTCATTGGTTGATTCTTGTATGAATTCTGACTGGGGATTGAATCCACAAGCTTGGTGTACTAGGAGGACATTCTAAACAACTGAGCTACCTGGCCAGGGCTATAATGAAAACTTTTAAATCACTTCAAATTGGACCACTTCTTCCAACCATTCAAAAAGGTAACTTCTAAGTAGTTGGCTTTTTTCCTTCATATGTGAATGTGTGCAGCTTATAATACTTTTGTTTACTTATTTTTTTCTCTAATTATTTTGATGTTCACATGTTATATTTTTGTACTAGTGATTTTAATTTAAACATATTTTAATATTTATCTATCTCTAGTATTCTATCAATGTGAAGAGAAAATAGTGTCGATTGGTAATCTTCCTGAATAACATGATAAGAAAAATTTATATATTAATACTTTCCTCTCTTATTTATTATGGTATCCACTTCATTTAATAAGGACAGAGGTGTCCGTTTTATATATTCTAAGCCCTTGCTTATCTGATAACATTCTCCCATTTTATTCATACACCAATGATTTCTGAGCACAGAATAAATAATATTTTGGAAGCATTTTATTTTTCATAATTCTATTATTTATCATTGATTTGCATAGAGATGTCCATGTGATAACAAGGTTTATAAATTTTACATTAAAATGGACATCATCAACACTTAGTGTGAAAATTTAAGACTATATATTGTAATCACTAATCACTAGAAATATAAAAGCAAAAAGGAATAGTTATACATTTTATATGTAATTTACAATTGAATTATAAACAGTATTCAGTAATTCAAGAGAAGGCAGGATAGAAGAACAGAGGAAAAATTCAGGAAGCTAACTGAAAACAATTATATAGTGGATCCATTTTATATAAACATATCTATAATTAACATTAAATGTTAATGGAATAAACACTGTGGTTAGAAGGCCAAGAACAACTAAATGGGTAAAAAATAAAACACCTTGTGCTGTCTGCAAGGATATATATTAAATATAGATGTATGGATTGGCTGAAAATAAATTACTAGAAAAAGATAAATAATGCAAACAGTTCATATAAGAAGGCTGGAGTTACTATATTTATATCAGGAAAACAGATTTCAGATTAAGAGTACTACTACCAAGTAAAAGGAATACTTCCAATGAATTATAATTGGCAAGCCATTTTAGACTAATCATAAAAATCTCAAAATTCTTTTATACTTTATGCTTTGGTAACAATAGAGTGTTGAAAAATTAGCACACTAAATGAGATAAATGATTCCTTTTGAAAAATTTCAGAAATGTCTTTATAATATTTGAAGTCCATGTAATGACAACGATTCATATGTGTCACTTTTTGTAGACTTAGTTTTTTGTGTGTGTATGTTTGATATTTTCCTACAATTAGATAATAAGCTACTTGAAGACAACTATTATGTCTTGTGTCTCTGGTAAGCATCAGAATGCACAGCTTCATATTAGCAATTTAGTATAAGCCCAATAAGCACCGTATGCTGACGTCACATTTCAAATTCTAGTAGCAGGACCCTCAAAACTGAACTTTTGATGGCTCTTCTCAGCAGACTTCCATATAATTAAAATGTTTCTGCATTCCAGTTGTTAACTGACTACATGAATAATTCCTCACCCTGTCCTCAGCACTTTGGTAAGTATAAAGTGATAAGAAGAGGAATACAATGTCTGTAGTAGATTATTGTGTTAGCTATTTCTAAATTCTCACTGCAGATCCACTCTTCACCATTCCTTATAATTTAATATGCTTCAGGATGCTGACTTCTTTGGCCTGCATCCATTTGGCTTCTTGTCCTCTAGTTTCTGGCTAGTTGTAGCTAATTGGGGGAGCACTAGTAAAACAGGAGAGGGGGAAACAGAGGTCAGAGTTCATTTCCTCCCAGGTCCTACCATAGGTTGAAACTGACAGTGGCTTTTCTCTCCTTAAGGTTACAGTTACTTTTTAGAGTCAGGTGGCCCTTTTAATTCAGTTCTAGCTCTATTGCCTTTTAATTCAGTTCTAGCTCTATTGCATTCTGAAAGCCTGTTTTTCCTTTTGTTTCTTCAGGACCGGGAGAGGTGAACTCACTCAGCTTCGCTACCTCTAGGTTGTTTTCCTTTGATGTCTTCTCGTAACCCCATAAACTGGTCTCTTCATTAAAGAGACTGTCAAGCACTAAACTCTGTCACCTGTTTTCTTTGGGGATCCCACATTATATGGTGTTTGAAGTGAAAGATGAAAAGATGACAACAGTCTGCCTTCTTTGTACTTCATGGAGCCTAGGTTTTGTTTTTTTTTTAGAGAAAAATTTGTACTTGATACCAATAAAAGATTATTTACAGTACACTTGATGTTTAACTAAATCTAAGTGATGCTGCCTACAAAGCAAGAAAATGCCGCTCAGGTTGATCTTGTGGAGAATGAAATGAACACAAAATATAAAGGATATATTTGTAAAAAAAGCAATGACATTTATCAGCCTCTAAATAAGCATTGTGTTCTCTGTCTTCGTAAGCCCCCAGAAGGTTGCTGACTGAAAAGATCTAAAAGTGACTTGACAAATATTAGACGCCCCACGTTAAAAAGTCTGATTGATATCTTGTCATGTTAACTTTTTTTTTTTATCTCTGCAAAGTCAGATGTTTGTATTCTCCTCTACTTATAAGAAGATTAAAGTGCTGCATGGCAGATGGCTTTAAGAAGTACTTATCATTCCATCTGGTCCCAAATGGAAAAATGAAAGTTACCCACAACTTTTATGCAAAAATTGTAGTAAAGGGATTCTCAAAAATGAACTTTAATACTTCGTAAGGAATTCCATAAAATTCTAGTGATGTTGGATTCCAGTATCCCCCATTAAAAACATTTGCACCACCTGCTATCCCAGATGAGACCAAGCTTTGACCTAAAATAAGCTAATATTTGGAAAGTCCCAGAACCATTTTATGGCAGGCCACTTGGCACAAGTGTTGATGACTTCTCTCTTTCCTTGTAATTTTGATAATTTTTCTTCAGGTAAAGTTTTATCTACTAATCTATTCTGTTGTATGAATGATAGAAATAATTTAATACATTTATTTACTAACTATTCTCATTTATATATAGATAAAGCTTGTATCCAAAGAAACAGAATTATAATTGTGGCATTTTAGTCCCCAGCAAATCAGGTTGAAGGTAGCATTATAGATCCAGAGGGCATTTTCAGTGTGTTAAATTTTCCCAAACGTATTTTCTACTTATATAGATGATGTTCAAAGTTTTAAAAACATTAGGTTGATTCAATTCTGTAGCAGATATAGAGAAAGTTAATTACATGTCCTTGATTTTTATCTGATTTAGATTTAATAACAGACAGCAAGGTTTTTTTGTTTGTTTTATGATAAAAGATAATCCATTGGGATCAGAGCTCATATAAAAACTATATGCAATGTAGACATAATTATTATATAAGTTGTGAAAAATTTTGAACACTTCTATACTTTAGTTCAAAGTTTTATATAATCATGAAATAAAGGGTGGGTATATGTACTGAAAAATAATAATCTAGATTTATAGTAATGTAACATGTTTATAATAATTAACAACTAATGATCAATAATCAGTATTTATAGTTTGAACTTCATAGTGACAATCGCATACACCGTATACGTAATTATGCATATTATGTGTGTATGAATAATCTATATAACATAAAATCTTTTACTAATGTTAAATGACACTTGACTGAATAATTAATAATATATTATACTTTAATAGCTACTTACCTCTTCCTCTGTATCGTTTTCCTAATTGAAAAAGAAAACATTTATGATTCTCATATTATTTACCTATTCTATACTGTTATTACATTGAGTACATAGTATTCTTCTGGAAAGAGTATGAGATATTTTCTCAGACAGTTTTTTTTTTGATGTTTTAGAATAGATTGTGATATTCAGCTATTTTTTTATTATTAGATATCACAATTTAAATTGATTATTTAAATTGACTGAACTTTTAATTCTCTTCTGGCAGCTAATATAAAATTTAGGGCACAAAATGTTAGTAACATAGCTGCTTGTACTGTTATAGAAATATAAATTTCCTTGCTATCTCTTTCTTCCTTTATCCTCTCTTTCCTTATTTCAGAAATATGTGGACTGCCATGAACTGGGATAAATATAGTATGTAAAATGATTTTTAAAATAGTAGTTTAGGACTTGTGTTTTTCAAGTTTCCTACAGGCATTGGCAAAATAGAGAACTACATATAAGTAAATCACTTAAATTTGTGATGTATACTAGTTAAAAGAAACAGCCAAACAAAAAGTAGAAAATGCATCTTGACCAATTGGAGTTTATCTGTGGAATAAATAGATAGTTTTTCATTCAAAAAGAAATCAATATAATTCTTCATTTTAAGAAAGTAAAGCAGAAAAGACACAACCACAATATCTATATCTTTGAGCAAGGGCAACACACAAAAATAAACTAATGGGATCACAACAAAGTAAAAAGTTTTTGTACAACGAAGGAAACCATCAACAAAATGAAAATTAATGTACTGAATGGAAAATCATATTTGCAAATGGCACATCTAATAAGGGTTAATCCAAATGCCACATCTGATAAGCCAAAATGGGATATAGGGAATCCATACAAGTTAACCCAAAAAAGATTTAATTAAAAGTGGACGAAGAACCTGAATAGACATTTATCTAAAGAGGATAATAGATGAACAATAGACATATGAAAAGATGCTCAACATCACTAATCATCAGGGAAATGCAAATCAAATAAAAACTACAATGAGATATCACCTCATGCTTGTCAGAATGACTACCATCAATAACTCAACAAATGATGAATGCTGGTAAAGATGTGGGGAAAAGGGAACCATCGTTAACTGTTGATACAATTGAACACTGGTGTAGTCACCATAGAAAACAGTATGGAAGTTCCTCAAAAAACTGAAAATAGAGCTGCCACACAACCCAGCAATTCTACTTCTGAGTATCCAAAGGGGAAAAAAAGAAATCGCACTAACATGAAAAAATATGTGTACCTTACATTCACGGCAGTATTATTTCAAATTGCCAAGATATAGATGGAACCTTGATGAATATGGAAATACAACCACAATATTATCACCAAGGCAAGACTTCAAATAAGTAGTTTCCAAAAAAACTATTTTAAGAACAGATAATATATATTTTTAAGAAGAGATGGTAAATAATACTTTCAGAGAATAAAAATGAATATAAATTAAAATCAATTAAAAATGTATGGAAAGCATATCTCTACATATTTCTCCCAAGAAATTTCTCCTGAAATTTATAGACCGTTCCCCTTAGGAATTTCAAACGTAGCAAAACTGAAGTTAAATGCATTCTCTTCACATACATACCCACCATTCAGACATAGTTGGTCCTTCCAAATAATAACTCACGACTCATTGCAAAGCCTTCCACTTTCATCGGTAATTTGTTCCCTTGCTTCCACACCCAACCATGGATATTGTGCTGGTGGTTCTAGCCCTATTTCTTGTATTGTCACATGAAAAAGGACAACTTCACTTTCCATGGCTGTATATTGCTACATTTGCATATTTATTTCTTAATCTGTTCCAATGCCTTTTTTTTTTTTTTTTGTATTTTTCTGAAGCTAGAAACGGGGAGAGACAGTCAGACAGACTCCCGCATGAGCCTGACCGGGATCCACCCAGCACGCCCACCAGGGGGCGACGCTCTGCCCACCAGGGGGCGATGCTCTGCCCCTCCGGGGCGTCGCTCTGTCGTGACCAGAGCCACTCTAGCGCCTGGGGCAGAGGCCAAGGAGCCATCCCCAGCGCCCGGGCCTTCTTTGCTCCAATGGAGCCTCGGCTGCAGGAGGGGAAGAGATAGACAGAGAGGAAGGAGAGGGGGAGGGGTGGAGAAGCAGATGGGCGCCTCTCCTGTGTGCCCTGGCCGGGAATCGAACCCGGGACCCCTGCACGCCAGGCCGACGCTCTACCACTGAGCCAACCGGCCAGGGCCTGTTCCAATGCTTTTATAAAATCAAAATTAACCTGGGAATTTTAAATCCTAGAATTTAACACCCAAATATGTTGAAGGCACCGCATAATATGGTTTCTAATATATCTGAGAAACATTCTATTTTCTTTTAAAACTATGGTAGTAGGACGTCCTATAGATTTTCTCTTCCCACCCCCATTGAGCTGCTTTCAATTGTCTCGTAATTTTTAGCATTTTCTTTCTTTCTTTTTTGCCTTTGCTCCTATTTCTTGTTTTCTCTGCATAGGCTGACAGTGTTTTTAAGATGTAGTAATTTTGCTTTCCTAAGTTGATGTGATTTTCAAGATAAAATGGAAATGTCCTCTCTTCCAGAAAGTTTTATCATGTTTCCCACAATAAATATAATGCTGTTTTCTTTACATAATCTCAAATCACTTTGCATCCCCAGTCAAGCTCTGTTACATTTTGACCCAATACTTACACACTGGCACCTTGCCTCTATGTTATGCATAGTTAGATTAAATAAAGTCAATCTTCCACACACAAAAAGTCTTGCTTTTTAATTTATCATATTGCCTTGCACCCTATCAGTTACATAAATGGTCATTGAGTTAAATTGAAAAAATTTTTCTTGTTCTGTTTTCTCGATGCATAAGGGATAATTTTAAAAAATGGGGAAGCATTTAAAAAAGCAGAGAAGAATACTATCCCAAAATTTGTTAAGGGATACTTATAAAATCTTATCATAAAATAGTTACTGTGTGGTTTTTAAACTGTGTATTATGTACCTGGAGGAAAATACTGAATAATATTTCCAAAGATATTCAAATTAATATGTTTTACTGGCCTCTTGCAAAAATACAGACAGACAATTGACTTTCTGACATGGGGGACTACACTTTCACTCTGCCACAGAAAGTTGTTTGGAAATTAGGAATTAGCTTTTTAGAACTTGGTGTCAGAAATCTGACAATCAAGTCAAATTTTCTTTCTTTTTTTATTTTTATTTTTTTTTACAGAGAGAGGTATAGACAGGGACAGGAAGACAGAAACAGAGAGATGAGAAACATCAATCATTAGTATTTCGTTGCGCATTGCGACACCTTAGTTGTTCATTGATTGCTTTCTCATATGTGCCTTGACCACAGGCCTTCAGCAGACCAAGTAATCCCTTGCTTGAGCCAGCGACCTTGGGTCCAAGCTGGGGAGCTTTGCTCACACCAGATGAGCCCTCGGGGTCTCAAACCTGGGTCCTCGGCATCCCAGTCCGATGCTCTATCCACTGTGCAACCGCCTGGTCAGGCCAACTCAAAGAAAAATTTATTCTTGAGTTTTAACATATAAAAGAGAAAACAAAACAATGGCAACTTAAATCATTGTATCAAAACAGGATGATTTTAGGACTTATTTTGTTATCAAAAATGTTGACATCTTTCAATCCCCATAACCATAACATAAGTTAGTCCCAGTCATACATGCCTTCCGGAACCTTCAAACTGGTATCCTGGTATTCCTTTTTACTCTTCTCCTATCCATTGTACCGATGCTGTTAGGTGACCTTCATAAATACACATCAGTTTAACGTTTTTCATCAAGCCAGTTAGTAATGTTTCAAAAATCCTTGAGGTGATATATGTGGTCTTTTGCAGATGTCTCATTTAGCCAGCTTTATATTCTGTGTTTTTTCCCCTTTCTGTCCATTCTTCATTTTTATCTGAAGTAACTTAGAAGTTTTTATGTTTTCGTTTTGGTCTCTACCACCAGACTTTCTATTGTTTTTCTGATAAATCGAACTCACTTTATTAATTTCTATAAAAATTGCTGGATCTTTTTATTGTGATTGATTCCTTAATGTTTACGGATTTTACCTTTCAGACATCCAGTTCCTTTTCCTATAATCTGGCTTCCATCACCCATAATCCCATCTGTAATCTATCACTCCTGCTATTGAAATGTAACTGTAATTGAGAGTGTTTAAGTTCTTTATAGTGAATTCCCAAACACTAAAAATCATCTCACATGGCTAGTTTCTGTGGTGCAGTCTAAATATCAGCATAGCTATTCTCCTGGTCTGATTCCAGCTGGGCATGTTAGCATTTTTTCCTTTTAGTAATATTTTTCTTCTGATAAAGAAAACCATGTAATTATATAAAAACAAGACAAGAGCAAGAGCCTGATAAATACATAGATTACTAAGTAAAAATGATAGATCTCTTCATTTCACCCGTTGTAACCATTCATCATAGAGCACTGCTCCTCCTCCTTTTCTGCCCCTCCCCTCCTCCTTCTCCTCTTCCTTCTTTCTTTTCTCTCTCTCCTTCCCTCTTTTCCTCTCTGTCCTCACTCCCTTCTCTTTCTGTTTCAACATGACAATCAAAAAAAAAAATTTTCTGGGACTGTACCATGACCTGGTACGATTCAAGCAGTTACATTCTCAGATAGGGAGGGATTATAAAGTGAAAACAGTCCCAGAAGGTGGAGCTCTTGATTGTCATAAAACCAGTAGTTTTTTTTTTTTTTTTTTTTAAAGAGAAACAGAATACAAGCAATTTTAACAGCATGATTGAGTGTTACCACTATGGGATTAAATAGCTCATTCTATAAAAGGAAAAAATATTATTAATATATTATAATCTATTTTTCTTTAGGTGAAAGAATTATTCTAATATTTACATTTTTTGGAATACATATATTCACTTAGTGAAATCCACACATTTTATTTCTTACTAGATGGAGCAACATAGTTCTTAAAGCTTTAATTGTTGAATTGGTCTTCTATTGTGTAACAAATTATACCAGCAAATTAAGACAAAATTATCTAGACCTGAATGTTGTGAATATATAATGTTATTGACGGTATTAACAAATGACTCTGACATTTTACTTTTTATATATTTATACATATTTAAATATTTAAAATATATTTATATGCTTATTTAACATATATTTACTTACTACAAGTCTTGCACTGTACTAGAGGTTTGGTTCACATCAGTGAATAAAAAAGACAAGAATCTTTGTCCTCCTAGAGCTAACATTCAAGTAAAAGGAGAAAAGTAAATAATGAAGTAAACATATGTCATGATGATAAGTGTTATTTTCAGAAAGAAAGTAGGGAATTGTGGTGAGATATGGTATAAAGGTTACTTACTGCCAACACGAACTTACATAGATTAAAATCAGAGAATGAGGGAAGAAGGGGTGGAAATTCTTGTCTTCTTGGGGTGTACAAAGATAAAGAGAGATACAGTTACTACAATAAGAGTCCTTAGCATCATAACATTTTTGGTTGTTGTGGAGTTGACTTTATTGGGGGAAGTTTAGAGGTTTTTGCAAGGGACAAAGGATATGGAGGGGAAAATTATCTTAGATGATAAGAGAAAAAAAAACCCTGACAGTTTTACTCAGAATCTACAGGGGATCTATTCCTGGAGTTTATTAAGCAGAGAATGACAACTTTCTGAGTTACATAATTTAGTCATTCAGCCACTTCAAGTAAAATGTTAGGATATGATCATAATTCTCTCTTTAAAATAAAAAAGTGTAATTGAGATAGTATTGACATATAAAAATTCTATATCTGTAAGATGTACAACTTGAGGTTTTTACATACATACACACTGAAATGATCAATACACTCAAGTTAATTAACACTTCCTAATATCTGTCATAAGGATGAAACAGAGACTCTTAAGAATACTTCCCGCATTAGATAAAAGCCAGAGTTCTTCAGTTGGGATTGGTCTTGGGTTGATTATTTAAGACATAAATATGAAGATATTATGTTTACAAATGGTAGAACACAAATTTTAAAATAATATTCTGACACAAAATTACTTAATTATACTACAGCATGTCCATCAAGTGGTGCGGGTCATCAGAAAGTATGTTTAAATTTCAGAACAATACAACCAATCCCATTCAGCTCACAGATAGCATTTATGGTAGCAGCTGTGGCTCAAGCACATATTTCTCCTCATCAAGCAGATGGTTGAATGTGTGTTTTATGATAATATGACTACATCACTATAGGAAATGAATTATCATAATTGTACAAACACTATTTTCTCTGTTCATTCAAATCAAGAATCAAGAGAATCAGTTTTCTTTCTTTCTTTTTTATATTTCCACAGATATACACCAAAGACTAAACTTACTTTTCTTAAAATTCCATTCTTGTGTTACTGTTCAGGTAACACATTTAAAAAAAAAACTACTTTAAAAAGTATACATGTGATTGAAAATTTACTTAGAGTTTTGATATGTTTTATCTATAGTCAGGAAACTGGAACAAAATCTCTCTTACATGTAGCAAATATACATTTATATATATATATGCACACACATACATACAATATAAAAGCAAATAAAAAATGAAGAACATGCAGAAATATACAAGGTAAAAAATAATTTATGTCTACGGTATGCTCCTCTTTCTATCGTATACAACAAGTAATGGTGTTATTCAGGGAGAATTTAAATGATTAAAGAACAGTATGTATATTTAGCTACTTGTTTTGTCATATAGACCAAAATGTTTTTAGTTTACTGTCTATTATGTAGAGCTACTAGCATAATGCTTCTTTACCACTTAATTATTTATTTTCCAAAATTTAGCCTGTTACTTGGGCACCCTGACTTCTGGTTACTTAGTCTCTAGACAAGGCTGAATCCAGGGTTTGTAAGACCCAAAGGTTAAGTGATTTGGAGTTACGCTCAAAAAATATCACAAAATTAGAAACAAAGTTAAGTATGCAAGTAGATTGTTTTTCAGAATAACATTTCACTTGGTTGATTCCTGCCAATGCCCAGCAAATGAATACTTGACATTATGTCTTAATAGGTTATTATTAAAGCTACCTCTGCCACAGGTTTTTAATTGGGTTTTAGTTCTAAAAGTCCTTACTTGAATGTTCAGATATTTATCTCTGTGGTCTGGACCTAAATATTGTTTTTCTCATTCTAAAATTCTACCTGCAGTTTTTACTGTTGTAAAAACAGCCAGATTTTCTTTCTTTTTTTTTTTATCTTTAATCAGTGCTTAATTTCTCTACTTTTCACTCTCTGAGATCTACTTGTTTGTCATTCTTTTAAATAAATGTCTTTCTGATACCTGCATACCCATGTCATGAAATTTTGCACGTGCTGGTAGCTTTATCCAAAATGCTTCTCCTTCTTATTGATAAAGGAATTATTATTTTTTATTTATTCATTTTAGAGAGGAGGGAGGGAGAGGGAGAGGGAGAGGGAGAGGGAGAGGGAGAGGGAGAGAGAGAGAGAGAGAGAGAGAGAAAGGGGGGAGGAGCAGGAAGCATCAACTCCCTACAAGTGCAGGGTTTTGAACCGGCAACCTCAGAGTTCCCAGGTCGATGCTTTATCCACTGCGCTACCAGAGGTCAGGTGATAAAGGAATTCTTAGATACTCTTTATGGCTTAGTTTAACCACAATTCACGTGCCTCTTGCAGTGCTAGTTACTCTCTGTTGTATCCTCCACTATAACATCTACCTCACTGTGTTATCAATGTTTATTTATTCCTTCATTCATGAACAAATGAAATGATAGCAGTATACAAGCAATAAAACAAGGGGCCCATGTAAGTGTGTGGGGTAAATACATGGTATAGATAAAGACATAATAGTGTGTGAATTCAGTACTAGAGTTGTCAAGAGCTTATGCTACAGAGCTAAAATGGGAATTATAAAATTGTTTAATAAGGTGGTTCTGATTTACCTCTTTTCCATTTTTTCCCTTTATCCTATGCTTACAATGGACATACCATATAAGATGCACCATTTTTGGAAAATTTGGGGTCTAAAAACTGAGTGTGTCATACAGTGGTTGTGGCATTTCACATGCCATAGATGAAATTGAGGACAAGGCAATGTATGAAGACAGTGATTCCTCATTAGATGCAGATGAGGACAAGCTAATGGATGGGAGTTTTGACAGTGATGAGGAGCTATATGAATTTTATGATGACTAAAACTTGAGTTCAGTAACTTTATGTAATGCATTTTAATGCATTTTTTTTTCAAATTTTGGGCCCCTAAATTAAGGTGTGTCTTATACATGGGAGTGTCTTATACATGGGGAATACAGTAATACATAGACTCATAAAATATCGCTATGTTTTGTTAGAACATTGATTCCACCACAAGGTTAAAGATATATAACTTTAGGCCCTGGCCGGCTGGCTCAGTGGTAGAGCGTCAGCCTGGTGTGCAGGAGTCCCGGGTTTGATTCCTGGCCAGGGCACACAGGAGAAGCACCCATCTGCTTCTCCACCCCTCCCCCTCTCTTTCCTCTCTGTCTCTCTCTTCTCCTCCTGCAGCCAAGGCTCCATTGGAGCAAGGTTGGCCCCGCGCTGGGGATGGCTCTGTGGCCTCTGCCTCAGGCGCTAGAATGGCTCTGGTTGCAACAGAGCAGTGCCACAGATGAGCAGAGCATCGCCCCCTGGTGGGTATGCCAGGTGGATTCTGGTCGGGCGCATGCGGGAGTCTGTCTGACTGCCTCCCTGTTTCCAACTTCAGAAAAACACACACACACACAAAAAAAAAAAAAAAGAAAAAAAAGACATATAACTTTAAATGAATGAATGCATGCAGTATTGGTTATGTTGCTGGTATTAGCACCGTAGGAATGAATAACACCTGAAATCACTGGTCAATTTCAAATAAAAGTAATCTATCAGGACTGCCTCTGGCTATTCATACACAGAGGCAGAGGATCCATCTGCACCTATAAAAATCATACTTGCTTTTCCAATCTGTAATGCCTGAGCAATTCATTTATTAGAGCTGGTTTTCCACCACTGAATAAAGGACAACTTATTTTTAAGTTGCTGAGGTTAAAAATTATAGAAGGCAATTATATTTCTGACTTAAAAGTAAAATGCCAGCACAACTAAAGATGTATCCATAGCTTAGTCTGTTAGGGTATCTACATAAATTACCTTCAATGCAATGTATCACATAATGTTGTACATACATTCACATAGATATGTAGTATATAACACTATAGCATAGTATGTGCTTCTCTTTATAAATACTGTATATATTCTCACTGCAGAGTTTTTCAATAAATAAAAAATTGAATAAGGGTTAACTTGAATGTTGCATTATTGAGAATATAAGCATATAGAACCTGTGGAACTGAAGGCATATATTCCCATATGAATAAAGAAGGACTTATTTGCTTTTATCTGTTTAGAAAGTACTGGGAAATATTTTGTACATTTAGTTAACTATTTTGCAAAATGGATCTTTATAATCACTGCTTCTTATAAATCACACAATTTTACAACACATGGACTAAGGAAAGGGACTTGATTGGGGACACATACAAGGCAGGTGTTCAATGAGAAAAGCAGGTGCATGTCCCCTTAATCCTGTCATTAATCCCTTAGAGAAGAGCATGCAAGATTGAGGAACTTTCTAAATATGCAGTGACATATTTCATTTTTAACAGATGGAGTATCTTACCTTCTTAGAAGATAAAATTTTTAGCAAGAGGATAAACAGACTACCATAGTACTCCCCAGTCTCAATTGTAATTCCAGCTGTTTGGAGTTTTTCCTTGGGAAAGACATCTGCCTGTTACCTGGAGAGCTTTGAAACTCATGGGAAGTTGGATTCAGGACCAGCACCTTTTGCCAGGAGAAAGAAGGCACTAGATCTCGTAAAAGCAGAGGTTGGATACAACTGCTTCCACTGGGAAGTGGGTCTCAGTCTGCAAGCGACACATCGTTCAGGAAACAGAGTATGCACCTGAGGTAATTTCCGGATAGTCCTGCTAGTCAGACTACACTTACAAAGGTAAAGTGTTTGTGTTATTTTGTTAAAGTTTAGAAGTAACAACTCACTCACTTGCTTCTGATAGGTTGGTGTGATCTTTTCAGACCCAGTGAAATTTGATATAAATTTTGTATTAGAAAGATTCAAAAAAGATAGCAGTCATGGTAGCATTATTTTTTTTTTGTTTTTTTGTGTTTTTTTGTTTGTTTATTTTTTTAGCTCAAAATTATTTTGCCTGACTGGGTGGTGGCACAGTCTGACTGGAATTCAGAGGACTAAGGTTTGAGACCCCGAGGTCGCCAGCTTGAGTGTGGGCTCATCTGGTTTGAGCAAAGTTCACCAGCTTGGACCCAAGGTCGCTGGCTCGAGCAAGGGGTCACTCGGTCTGCTGAAGGCCCGCGGTCGAGGCACATATGAGAAAGCAATCAATGAACAACTGTGGTGTCACAACGAAAAACTAATGATTGATGCTTCTCATCTCTCTTCGTTCCTGTCTGTCTGTCCCTATCTATCCCTCTCTCTGACTCTCTCTCTGTCACTGTAAAATAAAAAAAAAATAAAAAAATTATTTTATATACCATATCAATATTAGTATATTTACCTTTATACCAATGTCATCACAAAATATGATTTTGTACATTCATTATATTTATGTGAATATATATTTTATTTTTTAATTTTTAAAGTGCATTCTTTTGTTTTTTATTAAATTTTTTAACTTATTGTGCTAACATGAATTCAAGTGTCCCCCTCCCCCCCAACAATGTGCCCCCATTAGACCCCCTTACCCTTCTTCCCCTGACTCCCTCCCCCTTCACTCTTGAATTTGCTGTCTTGTTATTAGTATATTGTGTTACATATATACAATTTTACTAATCCTTTCATCTCTGATCCCGTCCCCTCACTTCCCTTCCTCTGACAGCTCTCTTTGCTCTCTGTGACCCTGCCTCTGCCTCTATTTCATTCCTCAATTCACTATGCTCACTAGATTCCACATATAAGTGAGATCATATGACACTGTCTGTCTCTGCCTGGCTTATTTCACTTAGCATAATAATCTCCAGGTCCATTCATGCTGTCACAAAAGGTAAAGTTTCCTTCTTCCTCACAGCCCCATAGTATTCTTCCATTGTGTATATGTATCACAGCTTTTTTATCCATTCGTTCACTCACGAACACTTGGGTTGTTTCCAGATCTTGGCTACTGTAAACAATGCTGCAATAAACATGGGGGTGCATTTATTTTTTTGAATCAGTGTTTTGGGATTCTTGGGATGTATTCCTAAAAGTGAGATAGCTGGGTCAAAAAGCAGTTCCACTTTTAATTTTTTGAGTAAATGCCGTACTGTTTTCCACAGTGGTTGCACCAGTCTGCATTCCCACCAGCAGTGCAGGAGTGTTCCCTTTTCTTTATACCTTCACTAGCACTTGTGTGTTGATTTGTTAATGAGCACCATTCTGACAAGTGTGAGGTGGTATCTCATTGTGGTTTTAATTTGCACTTCTCTGATGATTAGTGACATTGAACATTTTTTCATGTGCCTATTGGCCATCGATATGTCTTCTTTGAAGAAGTGTCTGTTCCTGTATTAGTTTTCTATGCTGAAAAACAAATGATCACTAACAGAAGCTTGAATTAAGATCCACTTAGTCATTTCACATTTTCTATACACTAGAACTCTGGGCTGGATTAGGCTGGCAGTCAGTTCTCTGATCAGTTTCACAAATAGAGAATTAAGGTGCTGGTTTAGTTGCATTCTCATATGGATGCTCAACTAGAGAAGAATCTGCTTCAAGGCCCCCTCAGATTGTTGGCAGAATTCATTTCATGGTGGCTGTAGAATACATGGCTATAGTGGAGGTGGGGGGGCTTGCTCAATTAGGACAAGCTTACCTAGAATAATATCTCTTTTGAGTAACTAAAAGGCAATGAATGATTAGGAACTTTAATTACATGTGTAATATTTCTTCTCCTTTGCCATAACACATGAGATGACCATGAGTATGGTACCCTATACCTGTGTCATATTCAATGGTTTAGAGCATGTTACAGATTCCACTTCGATTTCAGGGGAGGGAATTTTGCTAAGACATGGCCCATTGGTGGTCATCTTTGGCTGTGTCACCAGAGTTCTTAACCTGAAATGAACAAGTTTCTAGCTTTAACAGGAGATAGTGTCATGATGTTTCCACCTATGGTTATTTTAGATTGAACAGGGGAAATAGATAGTGGCCCATACATTACTTGTATGATTTTCCTGGCTTGTGAAGGGAGAGTCAGTATGATGGGAAGGAGCAATTAAAAGCTATAAAAGTGCCACTAGCTGCTATAGAAAGAGTAAATCAAGCCTGACCAGGTCGTGATGCAGTGGATAGAGAGTTTGGGATGTGGAAGACCCAGATTCAAAACCGTGAGGTCTCTGACTTGAGTGCAGGCTCATCTGGCATGAGTGCTGGCTCACCCTCCTTGAGCGTGGGGTCTCTGGCTTGACTGTTAGATTATAGACATGATCCCATGGTCACTGGCTTGAGCCCAAGGTCACTGGCTTGAGCAAGGGGTTACTTGGTCTGCTGTAGCCCCCCGGTCAAGGTACATATAAGAAAGCAATCAATGAACAACTAATTACATGTGTAATATGTAAGAGGAGGCACAATGAAGAATTCATGCTTCTCATCTCTTCCTTCCTGTCTGTCTATCCCTATCTGTCCCTCTCTCTGTCTCTGTCTCTGTCAAAAAAAAAAAAAAAAAGAGTAAAAAGAGTAAATCAAAAACAATGTAGCTTCACTAGGGCTAAAGGAGAAGACAGAACTTCCATCAAATATCCAACAGACACAGGAATGGTGAATCCTGTCACATCCTCATTTATAGCTCATATCTTTTGTTTGGCCTGTGCAAAGTCCAATGTGCTTGGGAAGTCGATAGTAGGGTTTCATAAACTTAATGAGATAGTAATTCCAATTACAGCTGCTGCACTGAATACAATATTTTACTGGGAAAAATAGTCATAACCCTGGCACCTGGGATACAGCCACAGGCTTGCCAAATGCTGTCGGTTATGTCCCCGCAGTAATGGAAATCAGAACAATTTGCATTTATGTCGCAAGGACCATAGTATAGCCTTATTTCCTCATTCTTTCTATTATAATATTTCGAAGACTTTTGACATCTTTATGCCTCTCCACATCTTTCTGATCCTCACATTGATAATATTATGCTTGCTAGTTGGAACTGGTAAGCACCAAGTAACAAGAGTCCTAGATGCTTTACCATTAGCTAGGCTTTCAAGAATGTGGTAAATAAACCCTCAAATATTTAAGACCTACCTATTGGTGAAGTTGCTAGAAACTCAGTGGTATGGAGCTATAGAAATATTCCTAACAAAGTAAAAGAAACCTTGTTCATTTTATATTACCCATCAAAAGAAGGAGGCGCAGTGTTCAGTGAGACCTCTTAAATTTTAGAAGCGACACATTCTATTTATTATCCTTCTCTGTTAATTTTGTAGATAGCCCCACTAGAAGACAATTATGATTGAGAACTGTAATGCATATTCCTTAATGAGGCCCAGTACTAGGTTCCCAACCATTGGATAACACAAGCATACATATTCACATATATTGGATTATCTAAAGCAAAGTTATATTGTAGGAACATCTGGAAAATCCCAGAGAAGAATCAGAGCACAGTCTTCTCAGGTTACTACTACTACACTGCTTCTATCTCAGGCTATACCACTGGTGTCAAGGATAATTACACAGGAGATAAAAGCAGGGTTAGTTTCTGAGCTATCTTCATGATGCTCTGGCCCAGGCTGCGTCAAAGACTTGTTTAGCACTATCAGCCTAATTAGCAGTGATCTTTTATCTTCTTCTTCCTCTTCCTCTTCCTCCTCTTCCTCTTCCTCCTCCCCCTCCTGTTCTCCTCCCCCTCCCCCATTCCTCTCCTTCTTTTCTTCTTCTTCTTTCTCTTCTTCTTCCTCTCCCTCTCCCTCTCCATCTCCCTCTCCCTCTTCTCATTCTTCTTCCCTCCTCCTCTTCCTCCTCCTCCTCCTCCTCCTCCTCCTCCTCCTCCTCCTCCTCCTCCTCCTCCTTCTTCTTCTTCTTCTTCTTCTTCTTCTTCTTCTTCTTCTTCTTCTTCTTCTTCTTCTTCTCCAAATGAGATAAGGGGATACAGAGAGACAGACTCCTACATGCGCCCTGACCAGGATCCATCCAACATCCCCCATCTGTAGCCGATTTTCTGCACATCTAAGGCTATGCTCACAACAGAGCCATTTTTAGCCCCTGAAGTGGAGGCTCCATGGAGCCATCTTCAGCACCTGAGGTTGATGCACTCAAACCAATCAAGCCATGTTTGTGGGAGAAGAAGAGAGAGAGAAGGAGGAGGAGGAAGTGTGAAGAAGCAAATGGTCACCTCTCCTGTGTGCCCTGACTGGGAATGGAACTGGGATATTTATATGCTGGGTGATGCTCTAACACTGAGCCAAACAGCCAAGGCCAGGAATGATTGAAGAGAAAAATTTCCAGTTGGCACAATTTTGGTGGTAAATCTGGTTAGTCATTTAATGTGAGAGAAAAGATTGCTTGAGGATTCAACCTACCAACAGCAGAGGCAACTGCTGATCCATAATAGTCCACCATCTCTGGGAAAAACAGTTGGCTTTCCCGGGAAGTTTCATGATGCTGAGCCTCCTCTCACATGGCACATCATTGTATTTATCTTAGGTATGGATTTGCCCTTTCTGTCTGCACTGGTTCTGTCGCTACCATTTTTCTTCACACTGAATCCTTTATCCACAGCTATGGCACCTTATAACATTGCCTTCAACTAGAGAACATGCTTTTTAAATTTTTCTTAACACTGACTTTGGGTGATGGGTATGCAACATAATTGAAAGACAAGATAACCTGGACTTATTGATCTTTGAATATATGTATCCTGATTTATTGATGTCGCCCCATTAAAAAAATAAAATTATAATTAAAAAAAAGAGAGATTAGCCACTTAAACTAATGCCATGTATTTAAGTTTTCGAGTACACCACCTCTGCTAACACCCTGAGGTGATGTTATATCTTGATAGTAATTTTCGGATCTTCTCTGATCAAGACACAAATGTTTCACTATACAAAGGATAGAGTGGCTGTTGAAGGGGAAAAGACATAGATAGTTGCAATTATCTTCCATTTGTCCCCCAGAAGCATGGTCCCCGAACCTCTACTCTGCTCTCTGTCTTGGGGAACAACTGTGTGGCTATAAGAATAGTCTCCCATTACTGGTTTCAGTTTCAATTCAGTTAATAGGCCTATGAAGAGATAAGAGTAAGGCTGGGATATATGATCTCTTGAGTTTTTCTCTTTTGTTGTCCTTAGGTTTGCTGTATCCTTTCACTGATGGTCACAGCTTCTCAGGTTGGCCCTATGTTATTATGCTGAGTTTAAGTAACTGCTTTCTGACTTAATCTCTTTGGGCTTTGGAGTATTAACAATACCACTCTAGCCTGACTAAGCGGTGGTGCAGTGGATAGAGCGTCGGACTGGGATGCCGAAGACCCAGGTTTGAACCCTGAGGTCTCCAGCTTGAGCTTAGGCTTATCTGGTTTGAGCAAAGCTCACCAGCTTGGACCCAAGGTCGCTGACTTGAGCAAGGGGTTACTCTGTCTGCTGTAGCCCCACGGTCAGACAGGCACATATGAGAAAGCAATCAATGAACAACTAATGATCGATGCTTCTCATCTCTCTCCATTCCTGTTCTGTCTGTCCCTATCTATCCCTCTCTCTGATTCTCTCTCTCTGTCTCTGTAAAAACAAAACAAAACAAAACACACAAAAATAAAAACAATACCACTCTACCTGTCTAATTGCTTTCAATTACTCTGTCTCCTTCTACATTAAGGTTTAAGTTGGTAACTACTATTACTAGTCATGAGATACTACACTGTTCCTTGTGGGGCAATTTGTGGCTCAAACTGTAGTAGATAGTTCCTTATTATTAATTAATTATTGAATTATCCTAATTTGAGTCTGATATCTACTTACTATGATGATCCTGACTTATACAATGATAGAGGCCAGAGCACATTTGAAAAAGTAAATAGATAATATCTTAAAGTTTATCCTGATACAACTCTAGAAGAAGTTAGAATCCAGAGAACTACTGAACAATACATCATAATTTGGCAATAGAGACTCAATAGCAAGCAGACTCAATTTATATATCTTCTAGATTTAAATAGACAATGAAATGAAAAGAAATTAGTCAGTTTCAAGAGAAAAAAATATAGAGAAAAATCAACATGAAATACTCTAAGAACTACTGAGTGAACTTCAAGGTGATAGATATTCACAGTGGGATAAAAATAAAAAAAGGTATTACCAGACCAGAAAAGATAGATATTACATTAAAAGAATATGAGAAAGCTGAAGAAAGGAGATGAAGAAAAGAACAGAAAAGAAAAATGGAAAGGAAAGCAATAAACCTACCAGAAATATATGCTGCTATCTGTATCTTGGCATATTCTAGTCTTCAGACAAACATTCTCTTGAAAGATTTATGTCACAATGATGAGTCCTTTAGACCGTAGGGACATAGGCTTAAGGCACATTTCACTTCACTAACCTACTAATGGAAATACTTTCTTTGGAATAAATTTAGGGCCTGCAAAGGGAACCCTTCTCATGAACAGAGGCTTTAATGGTCTATTCCATGTATTTCCTCCTTTGAAAGAGGTAGGGGCTCTGGCCACTGTGGGTCAGAATTTAATAACATGTTGGCTCACAAAAATCTGGAGACTCAAAAAAAAAAAAGAAATGGAAATGAGAAGTTTTTGATAATTCTTTTCAAATACAGTGTTTCGACATGAACTGCCACAGCTATAAGTAAATAAACTGTGCAAGAGACTTAAAAATTATAAATGACACACACACTCAAAAATGTATACTATAGGTATACATTTCTACGCAATCCCCAAACCCAATCTTGATATGAGGAAAAAGCTTTAAAAATAAAACTTTAAAACTTTTCCTAATTGAGTTTGTGTGCACAGATCACAGACTATAGATTGGGTACCTGTATATACATTCTGGTTGACCTAGGACAGTTCTAGTTTATCTTTGTCCCCCAGAATCCTGCCCACGTTAGCATTTGTTCCCTCCAGCCACTTTCGCAAAAATGGTTCAATTTTGTCCTAAAAGTTATATGGTCATTCTAACTACATATATCTAGCCAATGTCAATTCAGGCAAGATTGAACCGAGGTTTTCTCCCTTGCACTTATGCTTCATTCTGTGGACATAACTGAGGCTCTGTTAGACTCTTTCACGATGCTAGGGATTAGGTCTGGAACTATAAATTTGTCTGTGACAACAGCACCACTAGCAACTAGAGATTTGTTCCTCAGATGTCATGGGCCTGTGCTTAAGTTCCAGCAGGAATATGACTTTTTGTTCTCAGAGTTAGATATTGCCTCTTCTATTGAGAGACACTTGTGATAGTATGGAAAAAAAATTATGGTTTCCACTCCTGGGCAGGCTTCAAATAGCATTAATTCTGTCTTCCTTCTATCCACCAATATTTGTGTAGATATATGCATATATCTATTTATCTTTCTATCTGTCTATCATGTTTTCTTTATATCCTCATTGGCAGCCTTTACTGGGCTGAATGTATGAAGAGCCTTTTTCTTTTTACAGTCTGGGCTCTACTGTGGAAAGCCCATGTGAAGTCACCCTGACTATTCTGGTCACAGCAGAGTAAGGCAATGAAATTGGTAGCACTAGCTTAGCCCCTAGGAGAGCAGCAGGGCAGCAATGACTGTAAATTTAAAACAGAAAAGTGCCATTTTTGAGATATGGATACATTCTCTTTGAACATAACTGTGACTTTGGAAAGGCATTTTTCTGTTTTAAATTCACAGTAATTGAACCTGTATGTCGACTTCTCTCTCCAGGGACTGAGCCAGTATGGCCATTTTGAAAAATTTGCCTCTCTGTGACCTAACGAACAATAGACATTTCAAACAATGGGCTCAGAGGCAAAGCAGACTGTGCATGGGAAAATGACTAAAACCTATTGAAAGGATTTCCAGTGCTGGGTCTTTGGAGGACGGTGCTAGCCCTGCACGTGCTTTCCTGCAAAAGACTCAGATTTAAACACAAAGAAACAAAAGAAAAATGAAAACACATCCTATTGTTAAGAGGGAACTTTAAACAATCATCTGGGAGTTTCTTGTTCGCTTTATTCTTTTTTGTTTCATTGGGTTTGGTTTATTTTGTTAAACTTTCACCTCCTTTACTTGTATTAACATTGGAGGATGGGATAAATGAGTTCGTAAAATATAATGATTCTGGAATGAGTTTTGGGACAATTGGTGAAGAAATACTTGTCTGTAAAATATTTTTCAAAGTTCTACTGACTTTAGCCTGACCAGGCGGTGGCACAGTGGATAGAGCATCTGACTGGGATGTGGAGGACCTAGGTTCGAGACCCCGAGGTCACCAGCTTGAGCGCGGGCTCATCTGGTGTGAGCAAAGCTCACCAGCTTAGACCCAAGGTCGCTGGCTTGAGCAAGGGGTTACTCGGTCTGCTGTAGCCCCATGGTCAAGGCCTGTATGAGAAAGCAATCAATGAACAACTAAGCTGTCTCAACGAAAAACTAATGATTGATGCTTCTTATCTCTCTCCGTTCCTGTCTGTCTGTCCCTATCTATCCCTCTCTCTGACTCTCTCTGTAAAAAAAAAATAAAAAAAAATAAAAAAAAATAATTTATTGACTTTAAAAAGAGAGACAAGACAGGAAAGAGAGAGAGAATGAAGGAGAGAGATAGAGAGAGAAACGTCAATTTGTTATTCCACTTATTCAGGCATTTATTGGTGATTCTTATATGTGCCAAGGTTGTGGGTTCAATCCTTGGTCAGAGCCATCCTCAGTGCCCGGGCTAATTTTGCTCCAATGGAGCCTTGGCTGCTGGAGGGGAAGAAAGAGATAGAAAGAAAGGAGAGGGGGAGGGGTGGAGAAGGAGATGGACACTTCTCCTGTGTGCCCTGGTCGGAAATTGAACCTGGGACTTCCACACGTCAGGCCAATGCTCTGTCACTGAGCCAACCTGCTAGGGCCATAACCTTACTCCTTGATTTCTATCACAGAGCTCTGCCAGTGGCTTCCTACTTCCATTCTGACTTTTTCAAGTTGACCTCCTATCTCTTTGGTGCATTGTCTTTTGTTCTCTGGACATTAAACAATTTCCCCCATGCTACCATTCTTTCTCTTCTCAGCTGCCATGCACTGTGAAAGTCATATTTAAAAACTTAAATCTTTATTAAATTAAGTTTATTTTTGAATATGTAAACTAAAAGGTATAGGCAGAGAAGCCTCATATCCTGTCTCCATCAGTTTCATATCAATTCTGTCCACCATAGAAAATCAATTTGATTATTTTTGGTTCATATCTTGTACATTTATTTTTATGAAAATAAAAATATACATATATATTGTTATTCACTGTTACTTAAGCAAATGTCAGCATACTACATATATTCCTTTGTATCATGACTTTCTTATTCTATTAAAAATATTTTTCTGAGTCACTCCATAGCAGCTTACATAATATTTTTGTTTACTTTTATAGCTCTATAGAATTATATGTTATTGTCTCAATTCTCAGCCTCATCTGGCCTGAAGCTAAAAGAGAGAAAAATTCCTTCAAAAATAAAATAAAGACTGTCTTTTTTCCACCTAAGATATTACTTGGAAATTCAAGATTTTGATTTTCTTTTTCCCATGTAAATTTTCCAGTAATGTCAGAAGTTACCACAACATGCCACCATATTTTTAATCAGTGTTTTCATCAAAATAACATCAATGCCTATGTCACCCAATACCTTCATCTTACCCCACCATTGATAATAATAGTACAGGTGATTATAATATTGCGAGTGTCATGATTTTTAGGATCCTATTCTCTAATGAAAGGATGATTTCTGTTTGTGTTTTCTTATCTTTTGTGTGATAAACACAAAGAGAGACAGATAGTGACAGGCAGGAATGAAGAGAGATGAGAAGCATCTATTCTTCCTTGCGGGACCTTAGTTGTTCATTGATTGCTTTCTCATATGTGCCTAGACTGGGGGGCTACGGCAGAGTGAGTGACCCCTTGCTCAGCTCAGTGACCTTACTCAAACCAGATGAGCCCGTGCTCAAGCTGGCGATCTTGGGGTTTCAATCCTGGGTCCTCCGCGTCCCAGTTTGACACTCTGTCCACTGCGCCACTGCCTGGTCAGGCTGTGTTTTCTTTTGTTATACACACTATTAATTTAGGAACAATGTGTTAATTCAGAGTAGGCCAAAAGTATTGTCATCTCTAAATTATAATAAGACAGGAAAAATGACCTCCTCTTCTTATGTCTACATTTTAATCCAGCTTTGCATTGAGAATAGCCAGGATGTGTGTGTGTGAGTGTGCGCGCACTTGTCCTTTCTCAAGTTTCATCTTCTGATCTTCTGTTTCCTTTTTGGCCATTAAAATGCAAGACTTTTGGGTATTTCACTTTGTAGAATACAGTAGTTACTACAGGCTGATGATCCAGGTAGAAGACTTAGAAAAAGACAACTAAGCTTAAAATAGCCCATATTTTAGAAAGCATTAGTGGGCTATGGAAGCAATGAGGGACAGAATGGATAATATTTCAAAAAGAGAAAAGTCTTTCAGAAGTGAAAAGAATGCTGACAATTGCCATCCCATCCCTCTTATTCCTGGGGACATAGGTGGTCTGGTGTGGGCTAATGATCTAAGCAGAGTGGGGTAAAAAAAAAATCCAAAGTTTCTGGGTTTTTTTTTGGAAAAAGAGAAAATTAAGTATAAAGCATTGACAAGTGAGACTCCTCAATTGTATGGCAAGAACATTTATTTGCTGGGTTCTGAGATTGCATAGAAGGCCGCTAAGTTATAAAACATCTTGTAAAGGCAAAGTGAAATCTTCCAGAATTTCATGGTGTCTAAGAAACAGAGAAGTCTGGTCAAGATGAAGGGCAAGGTGAATGTGATACTTGCAACCTCCCATATGCACGTGAAAATTACATCTGAATTATAGAACAAACATCATTCAGAAAAGCCTGAAATCTAGCTGAGCAGAACTCCTTTAATGATATAATAAGGAGTCATAGGGAGACTGGTAGGAGGGGCAGAGATGGGGAAGGGCTGGCTCCACACCCATGTGTGGCAGATAAAAATTGGGAGGGGTATTTTGGCTGCAGAGGTCCCTCTTGAGGACTGAAGGGTCCCAGACTCTCACCAGGTACCCCAGCCCAGGGCTTCAGTGCTGGGAAGAGAAGTTCCCACACTTCTGAGTGTGAAAACCAGTGGAGATTGAGTCTGAGTGAGACAGAGGTCTGCCCAAGACCCAGGCAGTTCCTCTTAAAGGGCCCACACTGACTTTCTCAAGTTCCAGCTCTCTGTGCTCCAGTGCTGGGGCTTCAGAATGAGGGCTGGAGGAGCAGCCAGACAGAAGTGCTGGTAAGTATACTCTCTTTGCTGACCCCCACCTTCCCTTACAGAACCAATAGGCAGGCACTGTATCTGAATCTCCATCAACTGGGCTCATACTGTTTGCCCCACTTTTGTGACTCCTTTAGACTCCACTCTACCCAACTTTCTGGCCCACCTAAGTCTGAAAGTTGAGTGGCTATTCTATAGAATGGCTTCTCTTGGCTCATGCTTTGGATTTTCTCAAAATCTTTCAAACAAGCAGTGGCTAGCCTCTGTGTACTCCATACATCTTGCTAAGTGGCAGAGGTGGCAGCCAGCCTCAGTTTGCAACATAACCTCCTCCAGGTCAACTCTGAGCCCAGCATAAGTAGCAGCCATCTGCAGATCTCTCTTTAGCTCATGCCGGGTGCTGAGAGAGAACAAGGAATAAAAACCCTATTTGAAAAATTAATGAAGGAAAACCTCCCTAATCTGATGAAAGAAAGAGACATACAAGTCTAGGAAATGCAGAGAGTACCAAACAAGTTAAACCTAAAGTGACCCACACCAAGACACATCATAATTAAAATGTTAAAAGTTAAAGACCAAGAGAGAATCTTAAAGGTAGAAAAAGAAAAGCAGTTAGTTATCTACAAGAGAGCTCTCATAAAACTGTCAGCCAGCTGATTTCTAAACAGAAACTTTGCAGGGAAGAAGGAGTTGTCAAGAAATATTTAAAGTGGTGAAAAGTGAGGACCTACACACAAGATTACCCACAAAGCTATCATTTAGAATCAAATTTCAAATAAAGAGCTTGCCAGAAAAAAAATCAGAGGAGTGCATCATAGCCAAACCAGTATTAGAAGACATGTTAAAGGTTCTTCTTTAAGAAGAAGAAAAAAAGGATAAAAATAGAAATAACAAAATGGCAATAAGTGCATATCTATCAATAATTATTTAAATGCAAATTCTAATCAAAAGACATAGGTAGCTGAATGGATAACAGAACAGGAACTTTACATATCCTATCTACAAGAGACTCACTTCAGATCCAAAGACACACACACATACACACACACACACTGAAAGTAAAGGAATAAAATGATAATTCATTGACAAAAAAATAAAAATAAAAAAGGCTGGGCTAGTAATACTTATACTAGACAAAATAGACTTAAAAAAAAAGGTTATGACAGAGACAAAGCAGGACCCAGCAATTTTACTTCTGGATATTTATCTGAAGAAAACCAAACTTTAAATTGAAAAGACATATATGTCCCTATGTTCACTTCAGCATTATTTACAATAGCCAAGATATAGAAGCAACCTAAGTGTCCATCAATAGATGAATAGGTAAAGAACTGGTACATATATACAATAAAATATAATTCAGCCATAGAAAAGATTGAAATCTTGCCAATTGCAACAACATGGGTAAGCCTAGAAGATATTATGCTGAGTGAAATAAGTCAGACAGAGAAACACAAATGCCAAATGACTTCACTAAAAGTGGAAAGTAAAAACCAAATAAATGAACAAGCAAAAAAAAAAAGGCTCATAGATGCAGGAAATATTTTGGCTGCTATCAGATGGGAGAGGGGTTAGAGGCTGGGTAGAAAAGGTGACAGGATTAAGAAGTACATGTTGGTAGTTACAAAATAGTCACGGGGATGCAAAGTACAGCATAAGGATTATTGTCAATATTGTAATAACTATATAGGATATCAGATGAGTACTAGATTAATTGGAGTAATCAGTAAGTTATATAAATGCCTAATCACTCAGTTGTACACCTGAAATTAATATAATATTGTACATCAACTGTAATTTTAAAAAAAGAAACAAAAGACCTTTTGAGAAAAGGGGTTGGATTTTGAATACATGGTCAGCTATTCAGTTAAGGCATTAGCCATACTTTGAAGCTACATTGGGTAGGAAGCTGGAAACTGCAGGAGAAATCAGAATCACCCATAGTGTTGGGTAATCCAATGTCTTTAATGCTATAGTCAGATACCCAACCAGACACACAATCAAAATTGTAGTAAAACTGTACTTGGGGAAAAGAGATGAATCAGCCACCGCTTCATTTGTATAACAGAAGGCAGAAACTCCTCTTCTGAAATATGACATCACACAGAGCCTTATGTTTTTTTTTTTTATACAAAGTGTCCAAAAACACAAAAACAAAACTAAAATTGCAAAGAGGTAAGAAAACATGACTGATAATCAAGAGGAAGATAAGAAAAGAACACACTCAAATAATTCAGACAAAGAAATTTGCATTCACAGATTTGAAAATAAGTATAAATTTTAAAAAATATAATTTTACTTATAAGTAAAATTAATATATGTTACATAAACCATGAAAAAATGGTTCAACTAAATAAAAGATTTGGTATCTATAATAAATAATTATATAGATATTCTAAAGCTTTAGTAAATTGAAAACCCAAAGGATAGAATAACAGAAATTTGGACATAATTGATTAGATGAGGCAAAATGATGTGAATAATGAATAATGTAATAAATAGCAACTTAATTAGACTTGACCTTTTTCAAGTTATTTTTTACTCAATAAGAAAAATCATTCTTAAGTGCATATTTGATTATTTCCCTAATATATATATTATATATATACAGATTCAGTAAATTTATGATAGTATACATATTTTTTAATATGCTTAATATAATCTTCAAGACCTGCCCTTTGTATCTTCTTGGAACATATATATTACTTAAGTAAAACATAAACTTGTTAGTCACAGAGTGAGGAACCTCACATAATTAAAACAGAGATAAAAATATCAGTTTCTACTAGTTAAAATACTTAGTTGAAAAACATTACAGGTTCCTGTGCAAGGACTTGACTTACTAAAAGTGATAAATTAGAAAATTTAGTCTGGCAGTAGATTACAGAGCAGGTTTCAGTTGAGATTATTTCATTTTAAGGTAAAATAATCCCTGCTTTTTTAAAAGAAAAAATAAAAGCATAGACCCTTGGAACTTATTTCTAAAAGACTCAAGCTGAGATGTAATCTTCCTTCTTCCTGAGGTTCTTAATGATCAATGAGAGACTTTCTATTTAAAAAAAATTTAAATACCATATTTACAAATCTTCTGTGACCATTCCAGACTTTGACAAGAGTGTTGATAATCCTTTACACTATTTCCATTGGTATTTCTCTTTCTTAGGAACAAAAGTTAGTATTAAAAGCACAATTAGAGATTTTTTCAGCTTTAATCAAAGATCTTTATCAATTTATATTTTGAGTAATTATTGGCTTTACTGAGTTCCTCACAACTATAGCAGACTTAAACCAGATTAAACTATGTTAATTATGAAAGAGATGCGTCATTTAAAAATTCTTTTTATGAAGATGTAAAAGAAGAAACATTTCAAAAGAAAATTTTCAAAAGAAATACATCATTCTTGTAAATATAGTTGAGTCTTATTTTTTTTCCATATGGAAAAATTTTAATATCTTTCACTGCTCAATTAAATTGCATTATATAATAATACAATACAGTTACAAGAATTTTTAAAGTGTTAAAAATAACTCTAAAGAATTTCTTCCATAAAAACTCATATTTAAAATAACACTAGAGATGATAGCACTTATGTTGTATAAGCAGAGCTACAGTAAAAACTTCCTGTATAAGAATGATAACATAGAGGTTATTTTGAAATATTTAAGAAATATAATTTTGTCATTAGTTTAACTTTGGATAATAATAGGTTTAAGAAATATAGATTCTTGCCTGACCAGGTGGTGGCACAGTGGATAGAGTGTCAGACTGCAACATGGATGAAACTGGTTCAAAACCCCAAGGTTGCTGGCTTGAGTGCAGGCTCACCAGCTTGAGGGCAGGGTTACTGGCTTGACTGTGGGATCATAGACATAACCCCATGGTCACTGGCTTGAGCCCAAAGGTCACTGGCTTGAAGCCCAAGGTCACTGGCTTGAGCCCAAGGTCACTGGTTTGAGCAAGGGACTTGCTCTGCTGGACCCACCCCCCTCCTTGGTCAAGGCACATATGAGAAAGCAATGAATGAACAACTAAGAAGCCATAGCAAAAAACTGATGCTTGTCATCTCCCTTCCTATTTGTCTGTCCCTATCTGTCCTTCTCTCTGACTCTCTCTCTGTCAAAAGAAGAAAAAAAAAAGAAGAAGATGAAATACAGATTCTTATAATGTAAATATGGAAAATTATGATTCCCATAAATAAAATGTGGAAATCCACTAGTATGTTTTCTGGCAGAGGAATGCTTAAGTTAAATTTTATCCTTCTGCCTGATTATATGAGATGATTTTATCCTAATGTTAATCAATGTAAGATAGTAGTACATGTTATCTCAATTGGTGCCATTTAATTTCTATTTCATTGGTCACAGATTAGAAATTCAAATTTAAGGATCTTGCCAATATGTTCCATTAGCTATGAGAAAAGTGACTGGATAAAAACAGAACAGTCTCTACAAAAACATTTTAAAATACATGTATATTAGGCTATTGGTAGTATTGTTATAGTTCAAAGAGCATATATATGTTTATCTATGGAACAACATATTTTCACACCAATCCATTTCCTCTGCTTAGTCCAAAGATAGATTTAACTTGGGAGAAAATGTTTTAAATACTTGTGCAAAATAGACATAGGACTGCCTACTCAAGCAAGGCAGCAGTAAGACATATTTACTTCTTAAAATGGTATTATATTGATACATACTTTCTTGGTTGTTGTTGTCTTTGGTAGTTTTATTATATATCTTTGAAAAGCTTTGATTAAAAGGCTTGAAAGCCTAAGACACAATTTTAAAAGCATAATAAATATGTATTGTAAAATAGAAGCTGAGTAATTAAGCAGAACCCTAGCAGTCTTACAATAATTTGTCAGTATTACTGCTTCATGTGGAGTGCATGCGCTGCAGAGGGATTCTTTATAGGACCTGCATATGCACTGCCTTTCAAGCACTCGTTACAGTTATTTTTATAATATCCTTGCAGGTTAAGTGCCATCAATTCTATTTTTCACTTAGAGAAATTTAAGTGCCTTGTTTTGTTCGAATCATAGTTAAACCTTATTATAAACTATCTTGTTCTACTGTCTATGGAGTGATAACATATGGGATACACAACGCACATGTAAATCACTGATTATAGTCTCTAAAGAGGATGTTGTACTTAGCCCTAAAACTGGAATTAATGAGTATTTATTTGTTTATGTCATCCATTTTTATTTCTAGGTAGGTAACACAACTTGCCAGTCAGGCATGAGTCTTCATTTGGCTCCTCAGTTTTCACAGTAGAGAATTAATTCTGCTCATTAGTAGCTTACTGTTAAAACATATGGGATTCTCTGAATTAGCAACATAAAATCTCTTCTTTGTAGGGATTTTCCAGAAAACAAAAATTGGAGTTATGTATTGCACCAATGCTTGATGATAGTGTTCTATACATCACAATGGATGGTCCTTATGAGGATTCAGAGGACAAGATTCACCAAGGTCTTAGAAACCGGATAGTTAGACTTCCCTAATTTTGTCTTAACTTTGGGCACTGTGACTCATATAACTGAGGATCTTTCTTCCTTGACAGTGATTTCTGGAAAGTTTAGAGCAAATTTGTGGCCCACTTCTAACAAATGTGTAGGACGTTCCAACATGTGCTTCATACCTGAGTTTGTTTTATTTCTCTTACCATTAATAAACATCACTGATGTTTCCACAGTTATTTATATTGTTGTGCTGTTTGTATTTTAAGCTGTCTAGATAAGTCATAAATATAACTTGAGTCAGGTTCATTTCACAGAAAACTGGAGCTAGTTTTCTTAAACTTAATATAGTAAAAATATAGCAAAGAGATGTATCACAGGGAATATGAGTGTGAATTAAGAACATATGTAGATATGAGTCAAATATCATTTTTAAAAATTGGACTACACATTTGGTTTAGTATTTTCTTGTGGTCTAAGGAAAAACATTTGAGTAATTACAAAATTTACATTGTTAGCTAAGGGAAAAATTTTTTAAGGAGTATATTGGTTCCAGAAAATGTCATTTTTTTTCTATAACTTAAGTGGAAAAAAAGACAATGTAAGGATATGCAACGCTATTTTTATGTAAAATACATTTACTGATGAATCGTGAAGAGATAGTATTGTGTATAAGGAAATACCAGTTGCATTTCCATGAAACATAGGGCTAAATAGAGTGACTGGCAGCAATGATTTACACTAAATAATCAAAATGGCTCCCCCCACATGAATAAAATGTAATATAAATAACATAACAGAAAAAGAAATTGGGGATATCTTATTTTATAATTTCAAAGTAAATTGTTGATAAATACTTTGCTCTAATGGTCAAATACCATTTTATTCAAGGAATATAAGATATGTTTTTCAAAGTATTTAGAAGTCTTATGGTTACACCTTAACAAAGACCTTTCTTTATAAAGGATTTTGATGACACATCACAGCCTCAAATCATAATATGATTCAGGCAGGTTGAGTTTATTCTACATTTTCAAGAGCTTCCACTCCACTTGAAAACAAATATACAAGAGATGCATGTGCATCTGGTAATTTAATGTGCTTAAGTGACAATGAAAATATGTTGATATGTGTGAACTAATTTAAAAATAATTCAGGAAAATTATCAATACAAAAATAGTTTGATCTATACATTTTACCATTCACAAAGACATATAAAAATATGGAGTAGGATATATTTATGATGCTGAAGCATTGACATGTATCTATAAAATAGTTATTAACTTTTCAGACAATATCAAATGATTTATATAACAATTCATAATGAGCAAAGGTCAAAGAAAAATAGCAGAGTGGGAGAAAATATTTACAACATATATAAAAATGTCACCATCTTAGTTCATTCAGGTTGCTATAACAAAATATCATAGATTGGGCGGCTTATAAACAACAGAAATTTATTTCTCATAGTTCTGGGAACTGGAAGCCCAAGGTCAGGGTACCTGCAAATTTGGTGTCTGGTAAACTCACTTCATGGTTCTTTGATATAGACTTTTTGCTGTGTAGTCACATGGCAGAAGTGGGCAAAGAGAGCTAGGTCTCTGAGTCTCTTTCATAAGGGCACTAATTCTATTCATGAGGAGCCCACCTTCATGACCAAATAATTTCTCAAGGTCCTTACCTCCTAATTCCAGCACCTTGGGAGTTAACCTTTAAGGAATTTTGGGGGAGATACAAACATTCAGTTTTTAGCAGTTATAAAATAAATCTCCAACACCTTAACTAATGAAATGTATCCCCCAGCCTATTTTTATCTTTCATTCTTTATCTTGTTCTATTATGTTTATAGCATTCACCTTTCCCTGACATGATATTTCATATTCATTTATTTATTACCTATAGTCTCCCACTAAAATACAATGTCTGTAAAATGGGGACAGTTTCCACCCTTCCAGAACATGCTTGATATTGTATATAATGTTTACCCCAACTTTCTGTGCTTTTCTCCTTGTCTATCATTCTCCAAACCCATTGCAACTAAAGTCCCAGCTTAGGTTTTGCTAAAACAGACACTTGTTGATATTTGGAAAAAAGGAAAGCAGAAATGGGAAGGGCACAAGCTTCAATGGAAACCAACAACTCTTGTCAGCAGTTTCAGAGTTTCTTTGTAAATCACCTGTTTTAGTGCAATAAGCAGCTAAGATCATTGGTATGACTTTCTAATGATTTTTGCACTCCCGATTTTAAGGAATACCACCGTGACCTCCCTGGCCCCTTTCTTATCTATAGTTACAATTGTTTTTTATAGCTTACAGTGTCTCATATTAAGTCGTTTGTTTTTGGTGTAAAATACCTGGAAGGCACCACTTTCTGTATAAATATCCTCTGCAGGTTTTATTCATTCCAAGCAAGATGACTGTCGCTGATCCCAGTGGTTTTGATTTTGCTCCTGGAGACCGCTCAACAGGCCCCTCAGACACAGTCCTCCCTTAGGCAGCAGGAAGAAACATGTTCTCTTGCAGAGCTCCCGTTGGCCAGACAATTGCCAAAAATGTTCCTTTTTCAACATTCATTCAATATACAACTGAGCTTCTGAATCCCGAAGAGAGCTCTGTAACCATCTTAAATTAAGGCTCATGGTGCTACCCAGCTCAGACTTGAAAACTGTCACAAGCCCATAGGCTCTTAAACAACCCTTTCTGTCCGCATCAGAATAGTGGCAGGAAGTCTTTTCAGGTGCAGGCACACCAGTTCAGTACATTTGTGGCATTTACTAGAAACACACACACACAAACACACATATTTGAAAGCTGAAGTTTTGTAACGTAGACTAGTGTAAAATTTACCATGACCAAAGCATAGACTAGTTCAGGGGTCCCCAAACTACGGCCCGGCCCGCGGGCCACATGCGGCCCCCTGAGGCCATGTATCCGCCCCCGCTGCACTTCCGGAAGGGGCACCTCTTTCATTGGTGGTCAATGAAAGGAGCACATTGACCATCTCATTAGCCAAAAGCAGGCCCATAGTTCCCATTGAAATACTGGTCAGTTTCTTGATTTAAATTTACTTGTTTTTTATTTTAAATATTTTATTTGTTCCCGTTTTGTTTTTTTACTTTAAAATAAGATATGTGCAGTATGCATAGGGATTTGTTCATAGTTTTTTTTATAGTCTGGCCCTCCAGTGGTCTGAGGGACAGTGAACTGGCCCCCTGTGTGAAAAGTTTGGGGACCCCTGGACTAGTTGTTTCCCATGGCTTTAAATCAGCTTTGCCTCCATGTAGCCCAGAATGGCAAAATGGAACACCTTCTATGTGGATGCTCAAGCCAAAACCCTATCATCATTTGATAGGCCTTTTTTTCCTTTGCCTCTGCGTTTAATCCATCAGTTGTAATAGTTCTACTCCTAAAATAAAACACCTCAAATTTGTGTGCTTCTTTCTTTTTTTCCCTCTTCTCATTTTAGTGCCTGGGTTACTCCCACCTCTCTGTGAGGTTATTGCTGAGTGTTTGGCTTGGACTGTCCATCGCTGTTGCTGACTGCCTGTGTTTCACAGTGATGATCTTAACTGATAATCACACACACACACACATGCACACACACGTGCACACACACACACACACGATGAATTGGTAACCTTTTAAATTTTTGGATCTAATTGCAAAAATTTTGGAAAAGAGACTCCCTTTTAAAAAATGGAGAATTTGACTACAGAGGATCGTTCTTTGCACATAGCCCCAGGGCATGTGCTGTTTAGTGCCAATGTATCAAGCCCTCCCTGTGGTGCCCTAACTCAAAGTACAGTGTCGGCTGCCAGTTTTCATTCTTCATACTTAAGCGGCCATTTTTCTCATGGTAAAATCAAGAGGAAAGAAAAATGTTTCCCTCACAAGAAACACCTCTCCATCAAAAACGTTAAAAAAAAATAAAACACCGAAAGCATAGAACGATGTAAATAAAAAGTTAAGAGGAACCATGTATCTTTTTGTAAGTGAAAAATATCCTGACATATTTATTACTCAAGCTTAAAGCATCAGATTTGAGAAAAAATTTAAGGTCCCATTATAAAAGCTGGGCTGTAGGTATTTGAGTATTGGACTACTGCTCCAATAATAGTCCTTTATCCACAATAAAGATGTGGATAATGTTTTCTGGCTTAAAAAAAATGCCCATTAAACACAATATCTCATTTGATCCTCACCACATTCCCAAGAAGGGGTTGTGGAAGCTGAGATGCTGACTGGTGTCAGTCTGTACAGTTAATGACAGAACAGGGAATAAATCTTAGTCTTTAGTCTTTAACTTGAACTTTTCCTAACCACGGGCATACATATCCTATCACATCTAAGTTATGAACTGATCTAACCTGCCTACTTCATATGCTTATTATAGTCACAACATTGAAAACTCAAGAGTTCTTGAATCAGAGGATATGAGGGTATTCTGTATGTTGTGACACTTTAAGAAGACAGTCAGTTTAACAAAGATAATTCAGTCTTGGGTTTGCATTCCTGTTCTGATATCAACCATCTTCTGTGGGAACTAAAACATTGAAATAGTCTCATGAATTAAACTTATTCTGCAAGGTTATGGAGAGGAAGGAATAAATGAGATGATACAAGTAAAGTGTCCAGCCTAGGTTTTGGCTTAATAAATGCCAGGGCTATTTCACTTTCCTCCAAATGGCTAGTTACCTGGCCTTCTTACCCAGTCCACCTTGGGCGAGCATATCACACTACTCACTGGACCACTGTGGGCCCACTCTAAACACTGCTCCAACAATGCCCAATAATCCTCTGGCTATGTAGTACAGCTTTTACACTACAAAAACAGGTTAACAATGAACAGGTATGAAGGGATATCTGAGAGATCTTTGCTGCCTATTCTCCATTACCAGGAACTATGAGACTTTAGTTCCAGGTATTCCTCAATACTGAGGCACAACAGCTATTTCCTGGTAGCAATACTTGCCTCTAACCCACACAAATCCTAGTGTGTCTAAGATTCAAAACTTATCTATGACGTTTCTGATTTCTATTAGCTAAGTAACTGCTCGTTAAAATACAATTTTGGGCACATCATATAATGGAACATTTTTATTTCCTCATGTATTAAAAACCTAATTTAAATTTTAACTTATTTTTCTCAGTGGATTATGCAGAAGGGAAAAGCGGAAAAGGACGCCTCACATTCAGTTACAGGTCCAGAAATTTGCTGCCACTTATAAAATTAGTTTTGGAAAACTTGGGTCACAGATAATTAAAAAGAATTCTAGTGATTAACAGAGAGTGTAAGTGAGGAAGGAGTAGCCCAAGCTGAAGTATGAAATTATGAACATGGAGATTTGTAATGTGGTTTTACTTTATCAACAAAAAGCTAAATTTTTTTTTAAAAAGCAAGAAAACTGATCATTGACTAGGACAAACATATTTCATGTCTTTATATACTGGAACTGAATTTGACAAGAGTAGTAAATTCATTCTGGAACTCTCTAAATGAACACAACAGCATCTAATTTAGAAGACCATGGTAAACAATTAAAACTTCATTTTTCTTTTTCAGAGATTTAACTTGAGATGTCACTATGTGTTTGCAGTTCCATTTTAAACAAGGTGTGTCAATTTACTCCTATTTTCTTCTCTTATCTAAAAATGCAAATGGGCAAGGTACATTAAAATCTTTTTCAGAGAAAGATACGTGTCTCAGAAATGTTGATTGAAAATAGCCTCTGCTTGTTTACCAAAGTGCATTTTCTGGAAGATTTTTTCCTCCTCAAACCCATTTGGAAATGCTCCCAGAAAGAATGATATTTCAGGAGAAGCACTTTCTCTAAGCTGACAAGCCCCCATTACCTTCCTCACTAAACACTCCAGTTTTCAGTTTTTGCTATGACAATGGAGTTAAATTCGCCAAGGTGGTATTTTGACTACTCTCAAACTATTTCATCAATTTGGAAGCTTTAAATTCCTTTCTAAGGATATAAGATTGAAAAGCTGATAAAGCTTTTGAGCTTGAAAAGAACAAGGTATTTGAGTTTCCACTGAATCATGCATAGATATGTTCATGTGGACATGGTAGGTTTATCTAATTTTATTGCTATAATGAGAAGTGTAGAAATTTTATACTGTATATAGCAAAACCTAGCACTTCAGTTTCCAGATGTCAATTTATGTAATGTAATAATAAAAACAAATAGAGCCTGACTAGGCAGTGGAGCAGTGGATAGAGTGTCAGAATGGGATGCAGAGGACTCAGTTTCGAAACCCCATGGTTGCCAGTTTGAGCATGGGCTTATCTGACTTCAGTGTGGGCTCACCAGCTTGAGCACAGGGTCACTTGTTTGAGCATGGGATCATAGACATGACCCCATTGTCACTGACTTGAGCCCAAAAGTAACTGGCTTGAGGTTCAAGGTTGCTGGTGTGAGCCCAAGGTCACTGGCTTGAGCAAGGGGTCACTCAGTCTGCTGTAGCCCTCCGGTCAAGGCACATATGAGAAAGCAAACAATGAACAGCTAAAGTGCCGCAATGAAGAATTGATGCTTCTCATCTCTCCCTTCCTGTCTGTCTGTCCCTATATGTCTCTCTCTGTCTCTGTCTCTCTCTCTCTCTCTCTGTCACAAAACAAAAAAACAAATAGAGACATTGTCAAAAGTCTGACGATGCCAACCAGTGCCTGGTGTGTGTGTAGGGGAGAATGGGGCCACAGACATCTTTCTTAGATTCAAAGCGTCTTAATGACCAATGCATGATGTCTGTTGTTACCATGATGAATTGTTTTAGCCTACTGTGTCAAACATGTACACCCATCTTGCAACCACAGCCCAACCTTATTAACAAACAGAACCCTGCCACCTGCCCAGGTCACTGGCCTAGACCTAACCCACCTCCCATACTACTTGTAGGACTATGCACCTCAGGCAGGTTAGTTGTATGGTTTGTAAACCTCAGGAGACCTAAGAGAACAAACCCTACATTTGGGCTAGAAACTTGAAGCACCATTCTTTAAGACAAAGTCTTTATGGTTTCCATAAATTGTGCCAATCAACTAATATTTTTATTTGCTTAGTATGTGCTTAGATTTTGTATTGGTTATTTATTATTTTTCATTTTTAAAATAAGAAATCAGGCAAACAAATAAAAATTTAGACATTAAGTCAATTGCACAATTGTTATCAACAATCATTACCTTTTTAATTTTTAATTTTCTTTAATCTTTAGAACATAGTAATATATGTATTTTTTAATATTTTTATTTTTTAAAATTTTTCAAGTATACAGCAAAAGTAATTATACTTTTTAAGGCACAGTTACCCTTAAAGTATTTTCATATTCAGGGCTGGTTATTGGAAGGCACAGCAGGTTCTATGCAGAAACTACATTTTCTTTTACTTCTATTGACAGACACAGAACAGCTGAGAAACCTGTTTTTATTCCTTTTCTTTTCTTGTGAAAGAAATGCCTAACATGAGATTTACCCTCTTAACAAATTTTTCAGTGTAGAATGCAGTATTATCTCTAGGCATAATGTTGTACAGTAGGTTTCTAGAACTTAACTTGCATAACCAAAATTTTATAAACTGTAGATTAGCAACTCTCGACTTCCCTCTGTTTCACTACTTGAGGTATCTTATATCAGGGGAATCATGCAACACTTGTCTTTCTGTGACTGGCTTACTTCACCTAGCTAATGTCCTCAAGGTTCACCCGTATTGCTGCACACTCCAAGATTTCCCTCTTTTTAAAGGCTGAACAACAGTTTATGATATTTAATGTAGATAGCACATCACACATTTTTTTTTCTTTAATCAATTCATCTGTTGATGAATATTTAGGTTGTATTTACATTGACTATAAATAGAGCTACAATAAATATGGGAATTCTAATACTTCTTCAAGACTTAATATCAAAGCCCAGAGGTGAGTTTGCTGGATCACATACATGGCAATGTACTTTTAATTTTAGAAAACCTCCATACTGTTTTCAATAGTGGCTGTACTTTTGTGCATTTTTACCAATAATATCCACGGGTTCAGATTTACACTCATTCTTGCCAACATTTATATCTTTTTTATATAATAGTCACCCTAACAGGTGCAAGATAATAATTTGTGGTGGTTTTGAATTGCAATTTCCTTATGATTAGTGACACTGAGCATTTTTTCATATATTTGTTGACCCTTTGTATGTCTTCTTTGGAGAAATATCTATTCCAGTCCTTAAATCCTCTCCACTCAAGGATCTAGTAAAAGAAGAATGAACTAAATATGAAATTAGCAAAAGGAAGAAAAAAGAAATAAATACCATTAGAAAATATAAAAAATAGGAAATTCAATGAATATATGAGCATATATGAATATACTCATTTAAATATATGTATCTCATTCAGATCATAATTCTAAGTTTTCCTTCATATAAGGTCAAATATATAGAAAAATAATGAAACTCAATGCAAAGAAGATCAATTCATCTATACACTATATTTTGTTCTTCAGTTATCAATATTATTCATAAAATGCCAACTCTCAATTACATACTATACTAAAAGAAAAGTTGGGATTCTGAAAACTTTAGCTTATAATTTATAGAAGCTTATGTTCATATGACAACTAGTTTTATCAGAAAATTCAGTGGGAATAACAGTCACAACAGCTAACAGGTACGATTTAGCTACATCATCTGACTGATTTCATTGTTTCTGAGCACATGAGTTAGAGTTTTAAGGATATGTTTGTAGTAACAATATGCTCTTTATTTAAATGAGTCTTTCAGTTCTCCGTCTTGAAACCAATTACTGAACCTTTCAGGGCAAATCAAATTTTTATTTAAAAGACTGTAGGAAGAAAATTTGAAGTTATCAGCTCTTTCTGCTATAGAAAGCAGCCAGATTGGTCCTTTTGGTTTGTCGGTAGGAATCCCATGGCTATCGTTTTGCTGAATCCAGTATAAATATCTCAGTTAAGGACAGTGAGACTCGAATAATAATTCTTCTCATTTACATGTCTGACAAAGAAAACTGTGAACACACAGAGGTGTTTTCTATTTTTATTTTGTTCTGTTTTAAATTTTTTTTATAAATAAATTTTTATTAATTTTAATGGGGTGACATCAATAAATCAGGGTACATATATTCAAAGAAAACATGTCCAGGTTACCTTGTCATTCAATTATGTTGCATACCCATCACCCAAAGTCAGATTGTCCTCCGTCACCTTCTATCTAGTTTTCTTTGTGCCCCTCCCCCTCCCCCTCTCCTTCCTTCCCTCCTCCTGCCCCCCCCCCCCATAACCACCACACTCTTGTCCATGTCTCTTAGTCTCATTTTTATGTCCCACCAATGTATGGAATCCTGCAGTTCTTGTTTTTTTCTGATTTACTTATTTCACTCCGTATAATGTTATCAAGATCCCACCATTTTCTTGTAAATGATCCGATGTCATCATTTCTTATGGCTGAATAGTATACCATGGTGTATATGTGCCACATTTTCTTTATCCAGTCTTCTATTTTTTTTACAGTGATTAAAGCCTTTAAGCAAACTCTTGGCCAATACAGCAAGAATTCATAAAAGAGTAGTATCCTTAACATGTTCACCAAGTCCAAGTTGGCACCATCACCATGCCAAATCCCTGAAAAATGCAACCCAACCCTAGTTCAGTCTGTTAGGAGCTATCACAAGGAGCAGGAGTCCAGGAAAAGTTCACATCCAGGAAAAGTCCACATCCAGGAAAAGTCCACATCCAGGAAAAGTCCGCATGGCACTGGAATTGTTGTCACAATTCTATACTTTGCAGCTCACATCCAAGTCCCAATGACCACTGCTTTTAGCTGGTAATGATTCAGGTAGACTGGAAAAGCCATCTGCAGCATGTGTGGAGATGGAGCTTCTGTTCTCCTCTGCTTGGAGAGTTGAGACCAGGTTGCTTTTCCCTGGAGCTCTGCGACTGTGGTGTGGCAAAGAGAACCTTGGGATACACTAAGCTGCATGGCAAAGGTAGATTCATAATAGAAGTTGGCAAAAGGGGGAAAGAGAGCTCTAAATTAGGAGTAGGTCCCAGCCTGAAATATGAGTGGGGCATTGAGGTAAGAGGAATAGAGGAAACACTATATATTAAACAAAGCAGCAGAAAATAGGACTATCAACACCCACAACAGAGATCTTTGAGGGAAGAATAAAAAACCTGACTATTCAGGCAAGACATAGTTAAGTAGCCCTTGTGCAAATGAGATCAGTTTACCTGCTTCTTGGAAGAAATACCCTAGGCTCGTCCACAGTGTCACAGATGGGGCCGACGGCCCTGGGCACCTTCAGCCTTCAGTGGCAAACCCCAGCATTTTGGGCAAGGTTAGGTCATAGGTGGCTGGAGCAGGGCTGGAAGAGACTCCCTTAGAGGAGCGAGGGGGAAGCCTACCTTCCAGTGTCCTTGTTTCCTCACAGCAGAGGCATGTAAGTCTGGCAGGCTTTAGCTCAATAGCCTTCCTTTCCACTATTGAAGCAGGACACAGATGGCATCCTATGATACCCCTTTGGGGAGTTGGAGCCTTTAAGGGCATATCCTAAAAGCTGGTAGTTCACCTGATCTCTATTGGGCTTTTTCTGCCTCTTGGTATCTTAAAAGCCATGCTCAGAAGATCTCGCTGAGGGGTTTGAGGATCCCCATCCACCTATATAAATCTTTTCCATATATCTGTTCTGTTTTAAATTTTAAACTGGCTCTGTCCATTTGGTTCAGTGGTAAAGCATTGACCCCAGCATGTGTATGTCCCAGGTTTGATTTTCAGTCAGGGCACATAGGAGAAGCTACCATCTTCATCTCCACCTTCCCCCTCTCCTTTCTCTCTATCTCTCTCTTCCCCTCCAGCAGCCAAGGCTCCATTGGAGCAAAGTTGGCCTGGGTGCTGAGGATGGCTCTATGGCCTCTGCCTCAGGCACTAGAATGACTCTGATTGCAGTGGAGCAACACCCGGGAAGGCTGAGCATCGCCCCATGGTGGGCATGCTGGGTGGATCCCGGTCAGGCACATGTGGGAGTCTGTCTGCCTCACCTGGCACCCCCCCATCTCCCATCCCGCTTCTCATTTTAGAAAAATACAAAAAAAAAAAAAGACTTCCAAATATTTCCTTGGCACAAATTCTATATCTTCTACTTGTTTTTCTTCACATACCTATCTCAAGAGAATTTAGTTCTTTTCTAGAATATGAAGTTTTAGATATGATAATGTCCTTTGCATAGACATATTTTTTTATAAATAAATAGAAAATATGTTTTGAAATGATGCCTGTCAGTATTTGAAAATGAATCTTCTTTAAGATCCTAAATTTGATCTCTAAATTCTTGGCCATATGCAATCTGGGGACTTAACGCATTTAAGCGTCTGGTGGTATAATGCGTATTATATATCTGCTTCTAACATGTTCCCTGAAGAATTTCAGCCTCTGTGCTGGCAGACTAGGAAAAAATTACTATAGACATGAATAGTTATTTTTCTCCATAATGGTGAACAACACAAAGGAACATCATAATGGACATAAAACAAATATAGGTTGTAAAGAAAATCACAATACAGACAAAACATCTCAAATAAACTGAAATTAAACCCCATTCAGCCAAAAAGTGACTTTTTAGAGGAGGTAAAAATATAACTATTTTGTTCCTGAGACATATCTTCTTTCTCCTCCTCCTCCTCCTTCTTCTAAATAAGCTGTACATTTCAGTTAAATGGACAACTTGATGTGTCTATAGACAACCTATTTTATATTAACTGTTTGTGCCTTATAGAAAATGGGTTAACCGTAATACAGAAATTCAAATATAATTTAAATTTATATTAAGAGAAAAAAATAACTGAAGGGCAGATCTCTGGAAAATAAATTAGAGTCAAGTCTTTTTCCAGCCCATCCACTAGAAGTTGACTAAAGTGACTAAGGAGAAGCAGAATCAGAGATGAAATCATGGATTGGTCCCAAATGCTGTTGAATGGAATATCCTTACCAAGAAAAGCTATTTATTAAATATCAAATGTTATACCAAATAAAGACTTTATAAACAATCGACTTCAATGTAGCAGTTCATTTATATGTTGAATACAGTAAGAGGAACATGTCTGCCTTAGAAACCCTTTCTTTACCCCACATGCTTTATACATATGCTGGTTCCCCCACCCCCTAAGCTTTTAAAAGTTCACAAGTAGAAGAATATGATGGTTCCCGTATTTGTTAAGGCACTCACTCCTGTATTTTGTTGAATATTCATAGAGAGGCAGAGAGACAAGGAGTGCTAAGACTATGGCACTAAATGGGGGAGACTTGATTTTAAATAAACTTAAATCATTATTGAGGTTGTGTGGCCTCTTAACCTTTTAAATGAGAGTCATTGGTCATTAGTGATTTATATGCAACCAATTATATAAAAGCCATATGAGAACTGAGGAAGATTTATGGTTCTCCCCAAACCAAAGGACAGGATTCTCTTAAAATCTATTTTAGTAATTTTTTAAATTTGCACAGAAGGATTGTTTTCTCCCACATTTTGAATCCCAGGTCAAATTTAAAGTGACATGATTTTATTTGTACTTAAATCAAGGTAGTTATGGTGACAACTTTCAAGCTTGCCTAGTGACTTCTCAGTCATATCCTACAAAACATTGCATTATCCCCTAAGGAATTTCATGCTTTAAATGGGTTTCACATTGTCTCTCCACACATACGCATCACACATGCTCTCAGACCAATATTGTTAATTCTCATTTTGTACGATTTAAAGTGCTATCATGAATTCAAGATTAAGATATTAAAAAATCATAAAGCTGCCAAAGCAGTAGATTTCTCTGAAAGTGCAGCAATATAGTGTCTGTCTATGTTATTCAATGGAACACACTTGCGGCTTGAGAGAATATTGCTTCACTATTGCAAGGCACAGAATCATGAGATATATTGAGACCTGTTAACACCTTCAGCGGCATGTCATTGATATTCAAATAAAAATACAAGAGATGAGTTTTCTGTCTTCCAAACTGCTTAACTGCATTTGATATAGTACAGTTAGATTAGACACTTACTTTGTGTCATTTTCAACTCTGTTGTTGATTTAGTATTCTCTCCTCCCATCCATCCAACATCCACACTGTGCATTCCACCCTTCATTGGAGCCACATGATCTGGAGAGAAAAATACAAACCTAGATTGTTCCAACAAAATTCTACTTCATCTGAGAACACAGTACTTAAAATATGGCCCCTCTTATTAAGCATCTATTACATGGTGACAGTATTTCAAGAGGTAGGGATACACCAGCGAACAAAGAAAAAATATTCATGCCTTGGAGAAATATTTTAGTTGGGGAGGGAGACTAAAAATAATAAGTAAACAATTAATTAATAAGTGAAATGGAATGCTCCAAGATGATATGCAGTATGGAAATAACATGAGGATAAGGATGCCTTAGCTGGTTTGCTCAGTGGTAGAGCATCAGCCTGACATGTGGATGTCCCCTGTTCAATTCCTGGTCAGGGCACAAAGGAGAAGCTACCATCTGCTTAACCACCCCTCTCCCTCCTCTCTCTCTCTCTCTCTCTCTCTCTCACTCACTGTTCCCCTCCCACAGCCATGGCTCAATTGGTTTGAGCACATCAGCCCTGGATGCTGAGAATGGCTCCATGGAGACTCTGCTTCGGGCACTAAAAATAGCTTGATTTTGAGCATGGCCTCAGATGAGCAGAACATTGGCCCCAGACGGGGGTTACCAGGTGGATTCCAGTCAGAGCACATGCAGGTGTCTGTCTCTGTCTCTCTATCTCCCCTCCTCTTAGTTGGAAAAGAAAAAAAAATGAACATAAGCTATATTAGATGTTTTTGTAGGGGTGGAAAAGCTGTGAGTTAAAATTCTAAATCAAGTGTGTTCAAGAAAGTCCTCCTTGTCCTCAAAGATTTCAAGGAGATGATGGAGTTTGCCAATTGCTAATGGGTTCAGGGACAAACAAGCAGTCCACCTGAGAGGCAGCCAGCTCAGGCCACAGTATTTAAAATGTTTCCATGAAATAAAACAAAAATAATATTTTCTAACTATCTGAAATAGGGAAATTAATGTGCAATGACAATATGGAGGTCAGTGAAAATTTGAAGTTAAACAAAAGCCCAACGTCTGACAGTACTCTGGGCAATGAAAAAATAGGTAATCATCCAAATCCTAACATCATAGCTACATCACAGAGCAGTGTCTAATATCCATTGCCATTCAAATAGCACATGAGACTTGTTTTCTGTGATTAAAATAATTTGCTCTGGAATTAAAAATTCAGTAAAAAGTTCATCATAAAGTTTGTTGTGATTAGCACAATATATCATTGAGTGAGCAGAATTCTCACAACAGCAAATTACATAATAAATGCATATATACTGATATAAATGTAATGATGTAACATTGTTATCTCTTAATATAAATATAGATACTGTCAATCACCATTTCTAAATCTGTCCACAAATATATTAAACATCAAATAGAACTTTAATTATTTTATAAAGTTGATAAGACTGAACGTTGTCAGTAAGTTTTATAACAGAAGTAAACGATACTAAGTATATTATTATAAGTAAGAAAATTATATATTATATAAAAAATAATATACAAGAAAAATAAAATAACTTATATAAAAATATCTTTTCTAGCTCTAGCTTAGCAGCTCAGTTGGTTGGAGCATTGCCCCCCCTCCACACCAAGTATGTGGGTTGGATCCCTGGGTCAGTGCACATACAGGAATCAACCAATGAATGCATAAATAAGTGGAAAAACAAGTCGATGTTCCCTTCTCTCTCTTTCTTCAATAAATAAATAAATAAGTAAATAAATAATATTTTTAATTAATGCATGAATGGGTGAAATAACAGATTACTGTTTCTCTCTACTCTCTCAAGCTCTCTCTAAAAATAATTAAAAGTTTTTATACAGGTATTTTTTCCTAAAATGTTAAAAACTCATTCTATTTAGGATTCTGATTATTTCTAGAGCGGCTTTGACTGAGTTACTATTTTTACTGAGTGTTTCCATTTAAAGAATTTAAAGAGGGTATAATGAGCTGAAATTATACAACCACACCGGTACTTGAATTTAGAAGTATATCATCACATTGAACCAAATATTTATTCTCACACTAAGCATTACAATTTGATTAATAATTCCTGAAATTACACTATCTCAAAGGGTACTGAAAAAGTTTACCAAGCCATTCCTGTAAAAACTGAATGCTGGAAGCTAAGAAAAAGGGTTTTATTCTGAAGAAAAAAGCAAAGCATTCCAAATCTCTATCAAACAGGTAAAGATCTTTCTGAGAGCCATTCTGCCCGCCAGCTCGCTCCTGCTTTGCTGACTGCTGTATAGACTTGCTGCCGGTGGCTACTGCTAAGCTCCCTTTTGGGACATTTTCTAAACTTCACTATGTGGAAATTCTGCCATCCTGAAATAAGATTATATAAGTCTTTCCTTGAACTGTGACTGACTACCAATAGACGAGACTCTCCCTCATGTGATTACTTCAGGGGCACCAGAACTGACTCCCACAAATTCAAAGAATGAAAAAATATATATATTCCTGAAGCAAGCTATTTAATTCAGGAAGCTTCTTTGCCTTTAAAATATGAATTATTATGCTTCTCATATTAAGGGAATACATAGTCCTTAAATGAAGTTCAACTTGAGTGACCAAAGATTTTTTAGAGAAAATACAGTAGTTACATTTATACATCTTCTCTTGTTTTCTGTATGTAACTAATTTACATTTTCCCCTTATTTTGACATTTGCTATTGCATATTATTTTGGGGTTCAAAAGAATTACACTTTGGAGACCAAATTTTTTCAGGTAACATTTTTGTAACCATTGTACTTTTGTAGTAAATGTAAAAGTTCGGGTTATATTTAGTTGCTGGGGTCAAATTTTAAATAGATATGTGGAATATAATGAATGAAATTTTATTCCACTTATTTTTTACTATAATAGTTAAAATAAATAATGTATTATAAAATATTGAATATTAAATATAAATTAAAGGCAAACTATATGCCAGTATATAATACACAAATAAATTTCAGCTATGATAAATCTTTACTTACTGTTACCTCATTGATGTAAATTCTCATTAAGAATTTTTTTCCTAGTCTACCATTTCTTTTACTTTTCTCTTCTCATTTCCTTTCCTTTCCATCTCTTTCTCTCCCTTTATTTCTTTTCCTTTTGTATAACACTGGCTTAAGTAGACAAATGAACCAAGAACTCTAGCTGAGTTCCAAGCAAATTGATATTTTATTTAATTCTTCCGGCATCAAGTCCTATGTCAGTTTTAGTATGAAAGCATTTTGACTATATGTTTGTTAACAGATTTATGGATGTTTGATGTTTTTTTCCAGTTACTTTTTTATTTTATTTTTTATTTATTTTTTTTTTTTCTGTATTTTTCTGAAGCCGGAAACGGGGAGAGACAGTCAGACAGACTCCCGCATGTGCCCGACCGGGATCTACCCGGCACGCCCACCAGGGGGCGACGCTCTGCCCACCAGAGGGAGATGCTCTGCCCCTCCGGGGCATTGCTCTGTTAGGACCAGAGCCACTCTAGTGCCTGGGGCAGAGGCCGAGGAACCATCCCCAGCTCCCGGGCCATCTTTGCTCCAGTGGAGTCTCAGCTGCGGGAGGGGAAGAGAGAGACAGAGAGGAGGGAGAGGGGGAGAGGTGGAGAAGCAGATGGGTGCTTCTCCTGTGTGCCCTGGCCGGGAATCGAACCCGGGACTTCTGCACGCCAGGCCGACGCTCTACCACTGAGCCAACAGGCCAGGGCCTCTAGTTACTTTTTTAGACATCTACATGGTTAATGTCTGTGTGTCTATTTGTATATGATTGTATGCAGAAGTGATACTTAACATATTTAATTAGAAAAGAGAGTAGTTACCAACAGTGTATATATACTTTAAGTGTGAAGTTTCCTAAAAAATCATGTGACACCCTTCTTAAGGAGGATATTGAGAATTTGCTCCTATTTTATAGAAATGTCAATACATTTATTGTGTTTCAATTTAAAAAGTATATTCAGGAAAGCATGCTTCTACTACATACAGATGTCTTTTATATTTAATTTGAAAACCAGAGTTCTGTTGTGATAGATGTCATTTTATTTATTTTTTGCCAGAGACAGAGAAAGTCAGAGCAAGAACATATAGGGACAGGTAGACAGCAAGGAAGAGAGATGAGAAGTATCAATTGTTCATTGAAGCACCTTAGTTGTTTATTGATTGCTTTCTCATATGTGCCTTGATTGGGGGGCTACAGCAGAGCAAGTGACCCCTTACTCAAGCGACCTTGGGCTCAAGCGACCTTGGGTTTAAGCCACTGGCCTTGGGTTCAAGTTAGCGAAAATGGGTTCATGTCTATGATCCCAAGCTCAAGTCAGCGACCCTGTGCTCAAGCTGGTGAGCCCATGCTCAAGCTGGCTGAGTCTATGCTCAAGCCAGTGGCCTCAGGGTTTCTAACCTGTGTCCTCTGTGTCCCAGTATGATGCTCTATCCACTGCTGTTGTGAAAGATGTCTTAAATTTATTTATATATGTGTATAGTTAATATATATTATATATATTTTATATATAGAATATACACACACACTACATTTGTTTTAATCATTTGCATCCTCAATCTTTTGAGATGAGGATAAAAACATTGAACTCAAATTTGTAAATTAGTTACACTTTTGGGAAAAACAATCTGAAATATTTCTACCTGATAATAAAAAGATATAAGGCCTTAGCCAGTTGGCTCAGCAGCAGAGCACCGGCCCAGAGTGTGAAAGTCCTGGCTTTGATTCCCGGCCAAGGCACACAGGAGAAGCGCCCATCTGCTTCTCCACCCTCCCCCTTTCCTTTCTCTCTATCTCTCTCTTCCCCTCCCGCAGCCAAGGCTCCACTGGAACAAAGTTGGCTTCTGCACTGAGGACGGCTCCATGGCCTCCTCAGGCTTTAGATTGGCTCAGATTACAGCAGAGCAATGCCCGGGAGGGGCCGAGCATCGCCCCCTGGTGGGTATGCCGGGTGGATACTGGTCGGTCCAGCGCATGGGGGAGTGTGTCTTTCTGCCTCCCCTGCCCCTGCTTTTCATGTTGGAAAAATACAAAAAGAAAAAAGAAAAAGATATCAAGATATGTAAAATTGAAACATTATTTTTATCAATTTCATATTTATTTTTTCTCAAAACAGTACCATTTTCAATGCCTACCTTCATCCACATGGGAGTCTAATTTCTATGGCAATTAAAAAATCAGTTATCTTATCGAAAATATAAGACATGAATAGATGTAATAAAGAGATTTTAGTATCATTACTAGGTGAAGTAATTTATTTATAGTGCATTATATAAGAAATATATTGCTTTTTAATGAAAGTTGAAAAGTACAAATAAATTAAACATTTTATACACCTAATAACTTATCTTTAGTGCATAGAAGGCATGAAGTATAATAAATATTAAATGAAACAGACACATTTCACAATTGAAGAATTTAAAATATATAGCTAAACTAGAGGGAAATAAATAAAATACAGAATTTAATTTAATAGATAAAACAAAATGGTTTTCTTTAAAAGGCTAATAAAATAGATTAATTTGGTCAATCTGGGCAAGAAATAAAGATATAATAGTATTAGAAATGGTTCTTCTGTACAATAAATAAAACAATTAAAGTAATTGAATTTATCAATGCTTTGCAATAATTTTAAAAGTTAATAAATGTTTTTTATATTTATTTTGAATTTAAACTCAAGAACAAATAAAATATTTGAATAGCCAGTATCTACAAAAAAATATATAAAAGTTCCTTACAACACAACAAGTTTCTAACAATACAGAAATAGGAGAAATTAATTAGCACACTTAAAACTTGATAAAATGAAAGTACTGAAATTGTATAGAATTGAATAATTAATTATTAGAAGCACTATCTTTCTTTTTTAAAAGATTTTATTTATTCATTTTAAAGAAAGGGTAGGGAGAGAGAAGGAGAGAGAGAGAGAGAGAGAGAGAGAGAGAGAGAGAGAGAGAGAAGGTGGGAAGGAACAGGAAGCATCAACTCCCAAATGTGCCTTGACCAGGCAAGCCAGGGGTTTTGAACCAGTGACCTCATCATTCCAGATGACACTTTATTCACTGTACCATCACAGGTCAGACAGAATTAGTATCTTTCAAGTAGACTGTAAATCATGATTTTACTACTATACCATTATTCAACATTGCTGTATAAGTTTCAGTTAAGTAATAAGAGATAAAAAAGAAATCAATGTACAAATAATGAAAAAAAATGAAAAAGCAAAAGCATGCAATCATTTGCATAACATATGATTATAAAAGTCTTGAAGAATTACAAAAAGAAGCAATATAAATATAAAAAAGTGAATCAATATAACCTTCAATATGCACTAGATCTCACTGATAACATAATGTTTATTAGTAATTGTAATAATAGTAAATATAATTTTAAATCCTAATTAAAATTGCAAAACCTCCCTAGATATTACAAACAATTATACTAAATATGTGATATATAAGAAATTGGCTCTTAAACTAATTTATAAATACCATGTAATCCCATTTGTCATGAAATTATCAAATAGTTTCTAAAACATATAGAGCAAATAATATAATGGACGACTAGCCAGACTTTTTCAAAAGAATATTAAACTTATTCCATAAGATAGCAAGATGTAAATTTAAAATAATTTTAGAAGACTGGTGTTGGTGGAGAAAAAGATAAATAATAGTAGAATCAAACCACTTTCTTCTTTGTGACAAAGATATGAAAGGAGTGTTAAAATCATTCAGAATATTCTGATATTGCAAAACAACTTTATTATATCTTTCGAAGTGTGCATGTCAATCTCTACTCATCTGTTCTCATAAGGCTCCAAAGACTGTATTTCATGTGCAGTCCCCCACATATGCCACCATCTGTCCTCCGTCATCACCCATACAAGACTGCCACTGAAAAGCCATTACTGACTAAGGTCAGAAACCCAGCTGACAGGTGCAACAGTTTTTAGTGTGCAACTGCCAACACTAAAATCATGAAGCAGCTGAATCCCACACATCTTTGATATTAAAGTAGGTTCATCAAAAAGCTCTGCTTCGAGGGAAAAAACAAACAACCTTACATAATTTATTAATAAATCAAAAATATCCTCAAAGGAAGTGCATTTTTAGTTATTGTGCCATGAGAATGATTTGCAAATGCAAAGTTGGTCCAAGGTTTTATATAAGGCACTGCGCAGTGATTGAAGTCATGTACATGTACCAAGGAGGATACCAGGCTAGAAGCAAATGACTGGAAATCCAAACCTATCTGGATGGAACAGACATTCCCACCCATTGAGTTGGATTTTACCAGTTTATAGGATGCAGGGAGATATTTTACAACTGCTCTTCTGATTTGATTTTCCCTCTTACTCCTTTATGCTTAGCAATTAGAAATATGTTCCTCAGTAACCAGTGGATCCAGAATCATGAAAACACAGAGCAGACCTGGATAAAATCAAAAGGCTGAAGCAGGGTCACTCTTGATTACCAAGGGTCCATGAGCAAGAAAAAGAAACATTTTTTATAAATTCCAAGTCTCTGAGACTATAGGTAGTTTGCTTTAAGAAAAATTTGACTAATAAAGGAGAGGTTTGATATTGAAAACAACAGGCTGTCTTTCAATCCTGGGTTTGACCATCCTGATTGTGACCATCTGATAAAAATTAAACAACAAACAAGGGAGGAAGCCTTGCATTGTGACCCAGTTAAACAGGGTAAAAGAAATGGACATTGAAAGTTATTTCTTTATTTTAGTATTGTCAATGATGAAAAATAGAGCAGCAGAATATTTGCTACATCAAAATGGCAATTCAGGGTTCATTTTAGGAATTGTGTAAAACAACAGTACAGCTTCAGATCAACAAAGTTTAAGTGAGGTGAGCAGGTAATACAGCGTCATTACCAAAGACCTGTGTAGCCATCGCAGGAAGAGGCGTGGAAGGAAGCGACAGGGTTGGCGAGAGGACATTAGTCCACAAAAGTGAGATGACCCCATTGTCACCAAAAACTTTGAAGGGAGAGCTAATGATATGATGCTCCTGCAATTAGATAATCAAAACCAATTCATGCATTCTCAATTTAGAAAATTCTAGGAAAATACTAGTTGATTTGTTTTATTCAAAAAATAAACATGCAATTTATCTGAACAAATTTGTCGTTTTTCAGAACTTAAAGAAAACAAGCAGTTTGCATAGCTGATTTAATCTGCTAAAAACAAAAACCTAATTTTAAGTGTCAGTCAAATCAAAAACATACATTTCTGTTTTGGAAGGTTTCCCATATGATATACCTATTTTTAAAAAAAAAACAGAAAGTTTTTATTTTTTATAAATATATCATTTGAGTATAGATAAGTGTTAATTGATTTATAAACATTAACTGGAAAAGATATTATAGTTAATTTTTCCAAAAATTTTAATAGCACAAGATAAGCTTATTTTGCGTAAATATAACATGTAACATGAAAGAGAAAGTCAGCCTATTCTAACATGTCAGTCTTAGTGACCTTGTTAAAATATTTAAGTATTGCTTTCCTAAAGAATAATTAGTGTTGTTAGTTTTTTTCAAATTTTAAAACTATAACACAGATACTATAAAATACATCCATTTTAACTGTACAATTCAATATTTTTAGAAAATTTATAGGTGCAATCATTGCCAATATAAGTTTTAGACCATTCTATCATTCAAAAAGTTCCTTTGTATGCATTTTCAATCTCCATTCCTTCATCAGCTTCAGGTAATCCCTAATCTATTTTTATCTCTATGGATTCATCTTTTTCTAAAATTCTATGCAAATGGATTCATACAGTATATAATCTTTTGTGTTTGGCTTCTTTCACTTAGCATAATGTTTTTGAGGTTTATTCATGTTGAAGCATTTATCAATCATTTGTTCTTTTCATTGTAGAATCAAATTTCATTGTATAGATATATAATGTTTATCCTGTCCCTCATTGACAGATCTTTGGATTGTTTCCAGATTTTAGTAATTCTGAATGGTGATGCTGTATTTGCATAAAAGACTTTGTGTAGATTTGTTTTGAGTCCTTGTGGACTTAAGACTGAAACTGAGTTTATACTTAACTTTTTAAGAAACTGCCAAAATATTTTCTGAAGCATCAGGACTATTTTACATTTCCACCAGAATTGTAAAAAGTTTCATGTATCTCTACATTGATATCAACATGTGGTATCATCAGTTTGATGGGTAACTATTTCTGGAGAATGGCTAGTAGCATTTCATTTGCATTCCACTAATGACTTTTTGGGCAAAATGTCAAATAAATATTGACTATATTGAACAACTTGTCATGTGCTTATTAGCCATTTGTATATATCTTCTTAGATGAAATGTGTAATAAAATATTCTGTCCATTTTTAAATTGGTTTGCATGTCATCTTCATCACTTGATCTTAGCCAAAAGGTCAAGAAGCAATGTATGTCATCTTCTTACTGACTTGTAGAATTTCTTTGTATATCTTCGATACACATTTTTTATCAGAGAGATAACTTGTAAATATTTTGTCCCAGTCTGTAGCTTAGCTTTTATTTGCATAATTGTGTTTCTTAAAGAATGAACATGTTATAATATCAATGAAGTCTACTCTTTTTTCTTCCTCTTATGGATTGGTGTTTGGGGTCATATCTAAAAAATCTTTGTTTAATCCAAGTTCATATTTTCTCCTATTTTTTGCTATTGGAAATAATATAGTTTTAGCTCTTACATTTCATCTAACATGCATTTTAATTTAATTTTTGTTGATGATATTGGTTAGAGGTGTTTTAAAGTCTCTTTCCTTATTGTACAATAGTAGCCTCCTAGTTAGCCATGGATATATAGTTTGTCTAGCCCCTCCATATCTTTGTGTCCTCATATCCAGGGTCTATGTGTTAAGTTTCTGGCCAGTCAGCTAGTTTGTTGCTCATTTGAAGAATAACAGCGTTTACAGGTTAGAAAGTTGCCAGTTCTCCCTGTTAATTTCCTACCCATTTCACTATTTTTACTGACAAACACTACTGAGCATAACTTTTGTGCCTTCTGCTCAATGTCAGATCAGCCCCCTCTCAGTGAATCAACTGACTTTCATGGGTTGTCCAGCCCTGGAAGTAGGTAGCACTATACTTACTGATCTGGGGGGCTGGAGGTGGGAGAGGTGTTGATGAGAGAAGCCAGGCAGGGATGCCACAGATTCCCACTGTTCTTACCCAAAGTAGAGAAGTATTTCTTAAATAAAAACTTATTGGCCTTGGACAGGTGGCCTAGTGGTAGAGTGTCATCCCAGCGTGTGTAAGTCCTGGATTTAAATCCCAGTCAGGGCACACAGAAGTGCCTATCTGTTTCTCCACCCTTTCCCCTCTACTTCCTCTCTATTTCTCTCTTCCCCTCCCATAGCCAAGGCTCCATTGCTGCAAAGTTGTCCCAGGTGCTGAGGATGGCTCCATGGCCTCCTCCTCAGGCACTGGAATGGCTCCAATAGCAGCAAAGCAACTCCCCAGCAGTGCTGAGCATCGCCCCCTGGTGGGCATGCTGGGTGGATCCCAGTCAAGTGCATGCCACAGTCTGACGACTGCCTCTACTCTTTTAACTTTGGAAAAATACAAAAAAAAAAAACCCACAAAAAAACCCCTAAATTTGGTATTAATATTTATTCAATTTCAATAGCCTGGATCAATTATTATCAATTTTTTTCTAGTTTTATAGATATCTTATTGTGGTATTAATTTGCATTTCACTAATAATTAGTATAATTAGTGACCTTAAACATTTTTTCATATGTTGAGAAGACAAGATGGCACTGGAGTAGGCGGACGTACCAACATCTACCTCCCAGAACCAAAGTGAATTACAAACTAATTTTAAGAACTATCATCTGGAAAAACAAACTTTGGACTATACTAAGAGGACTCTTCAACCAGGGAACACTAAAGAAGCCACACCAAGACTGGTAGGGAAAGCAGAAACATGGAGAGGGATGCCCAGCTCCCCGGAACGGACGGCAGCTGGGAGAAACTCGCACGGCGGGAAGTGAGTTTAGCAGAGAAGGGCAGGTCCTGAATCCCAGGAACAAAGCCCCAGCCTGCAGCCCCAGAGCCTAGAAGAGGCGTATGGACAGTATTTAGCTGGAAACAAGTCAGGATACTGTTTGTGAGAAAGAGACTGATTCCTCAGACCCAGGATTCTTCTTAAAGGGACTGCGCAGAACACCTCTCTCACAACCACTCACCTGGGGCTCCAGGGGACAAGGAGAGAGGAGAGGACTGGAATAGCAGGAAGAGAGTGTTATCTAGAAGGCACAGGGAGAAACATTTTGGGAGACAGCCACCCTAACCTCTGGGATGAGTCACTCCCCAAATCTGAAGTGAATATTTCCCCTGGAAACAGCAATACCAGCAAAGGGAAGCAGGACACCAGCCAAACAAGCTCTCCCATGGCACTCAGAGCAGAGTTGCTTAGAAGGAGGGAGCTTTTGGGACTACAGTAGTATTAGGGTCTGAGCTTTAGTGCTCACACCCCGCATGGCTGAGCGTTCGCTGGAGGGTGGACGGCAGCGGGACACAGAATTGCAGTTCTGTCGGCAAGAGCAGAAGCTGGCTGGCCACCACTGGGCCCAGACGTGATCTCAGTCTTGCCTGGCTGGGGAGGAGGGGGAGTACAAAAGTGGTCAAGACCAGCTGCAGGCAGACTGCAATACAGCCTGTGGGAGAAGGGCAGGAATCCTGGAAGGGGTGGAGATCAGCCCTTGAGAAAGTGCGCAGGAGCACAGCCTTGCCCCACCTGCGGAACCAAGGCTTGTGACCTGACTTGAGAGCCGGCTCCTCCCACGGGGGTGGAGCCAAAAACCCAGAACAGGCAGAGTCTCACTACTGAGCATGGGCATGCAGTCCCAACTGGCCTGTGGAGCCAAGGCTTGCAGCCGTCCACGAGCGGGTTTCTCCTGCAAGAGCAGGGCGAAAGCCCAGAAACAGGCGGAGACCCACAGCTGAGTAAAGGTGCTCGCCAATGCCCTCAGGGCCGAGCATAATGCCACCCACGGGGGCAGGGCAAAGGCCAAGGCCACTAAGGCTTGTACACCTGAGCATGTGATCACAGCCACTCCCATGAAGGAGAGGCGGAAACCACAGCAACAGCCCCAGTGGGCAGGCACCGGCAACGCCCATATTCAAACATCCGAGGCAGCAATAGCACAGGGGGTGGTGGGCCTGCAGACAGACCATACCTAGGGAACAGAGGCCACACCCAGTAGACTCCAGTGGCCAAAACCTTTCTTCACACAGAGAAAATGAGAAGGCAGACATATGCAACACAAATGAATCAAAAGAAATCCCAGAAAAGGACCTGAATGAATCAGATATAATCAAATTACCAGATGCAGAATTTAAAATAACAATTGTTAGGATGCTCAAAGATATTAGAACAACAATAGATGGTCATTATGAACACCTAAATAAAGAGATAGCAAATATAAAAAAGGACATTGAAATAATAAAAAAGCATCAGTCAGAAATGACAAATACTATAACAGAAATGAAGAACACAATGAAAAGTATTAAAAGCAGGATGGATGAAGCTGAGACTCAAATCAGTGAGTTAGAGGACAAGATAAATAAAGTCATGGAGGCAGAGCAGAAAAAGGAAAAGAGACTCAAAAAGTCTGAGGAAAGTCTCAGAGAGCTCTGTGACAACATGAAGAGAAATAACATCCGCATCATAGGGGTTCCTGAAAAAGAAGAGAAAGAACAAGAGATAAAGATTTTGTTCAAGCATATCATAGCTGACAACTTCTCTCAATTAAGGCAGGAAAACATCTCACATGTTCAAGAAGCACAGAGAACTTCATTAAAGAGAAACACAAAGAAATCAACACCAAGACACATCATAATTAAAATACCAAAGCTAAGTGATAAAGAGAAAATATTAAAAGCTGCTAGAGAAAAAAAGACTATCACCTACAAAGGAGCCCCCATCAGGATGACTTCTGACTTCTCAACAGAAACACTTGAGGCCAGAAGGGAATGGCAAGAAATATTCAAAGTAATGCAGAACAGGAGCCTACAACCAAGACTACTTTATCCAGCAAGGCTATCATTTAAAATTGAAGGAGAAATAAAAAGCTTTCCAGACAAAAAACAACTCAAGGAATTCACTACAACCAAACCAAGGCTGCAAGAAATGCTAAGGGGCCTGTTGTAAACAGATCAAAGGAGAAAAAGAATACAGCAAAAGAGAAATACAGTTTTATTTATTTACTTATTTATTTTTTTTTTTTTCATTTTTCCAAAGTTGGAAATGGGAAGGCAGTCAGACAGACTCCTGCATGCGCCCGACCGGGATCCACCTGGCATGCCCACCAGGGGGCAATGCTTTGCCCCTCTGGGGCGTTGCTCTGTTGCATCCAGAGTCATTCTAGTGCCTGAGGCAGAGGCCACAGAGCCATACCCAGTGCCCGGGCCATCTTTGCTCCAATGGAACCTCACTGCGGGAAGGGAAGAGAGAGACAGAGAGGAAGGAGAGAGGGAGGGGTGGAGAAGCAGATGGGCACCTCTCCTGTATGCCCTGGCTGGGAATCGAACCCGGGACTCCTGCACACCAGGCCAATGCTCTACTGCTGAGCCAACCGGCCAGGGCCAAGAGGAATACAGTTTTAAAGAATAAAATGGCAATAAACAATTACATATCAATAATAACCTTAAATGTAAATGGATTAAATGATCCGATTAAAAGACATAGGGTAGCTGCATGGATAAGAAAACAGGACCCATACATATGCTGTCTACAAAAGACACACCTTAAAACAAAAGATGCACATAAACTGAAGATAAAAGGATGGAAAGCATATTTCACGCAAATAGAAATGAAAAAAAAGCTGAGGTAGCAATATTTATATAAAAAATGGACTTTAAAACAAAGACTATAGTTAGAGATAAAGAAGGTCACTACATAATGATAAAGGGAGCAATCCAAAAGGAAGATATAACCGTTATAAATATCTACGAACCTAATATAGGAGCACCTAAATATATAAAGCAGACTTTGATGGATATAAAGAGCGAGATCAACAGCAACACTATAATAGTAGGGGATTTTAATACCCCACTAACATCACTAGATAGATCCTCAAAAAAGAAAATTAACAAAGATATAGCAGACTTAAAGGACATACTAGATCAACTTGATTTAATAGATATCTTCAGAACCTTTCACCCTAAAACAGCAGAATATACATTGTTTCCAAGTGCTCATGGTACATTCTCTAGAATAGACCACATGTTAGGGCACAAAAGTGGTCTCAACAAATTTAAGAACATTGAAATCATATCAAGCACTTTCTCTGATCACAATGGCATTAAACTAGAAATCAACCAAAACAGGAAAACTGAAAAATACTCAAACACTTGGAAACTATATAGCATGTTATTAAATAAAGAACGGGTAAACAATGAGATCAAAGAAGAAATTAAAAAATTTCTAGAAACGAACAATAATGAGCATATGTCAACTCAAAATTTATGGGAAACAGCAAAAGCAGTCCTGAGAGGGTAGTTCATAGCATTACAGGCATACCTCAAGAAGCTAGTAAAGCTCAAATAAACAACTTGACCCTACATCTAAAAGAACTAGAAATAGAACAGCAAGTAAAGCCCAGAGCTAGTAGAAGGAAGGAAATAATAAAGATCAGAGCAGAAATAAATGACATAGAGGGTAAAGAAACAATACAGAGGATCAATGAAACCAGAGCTGGTTCTTTGAAAAGGTAAACAAGATCAATGAACCTTTAACCAGACTCACCAAGAAAAAAAGAGAGAGGACTCAAATAAATAAAATTAGAAACGAGAGTGGAGAAATAACAACTGACATAACAGAAATACAAAATATTGTAAGAAAATACTATGAAGAACTGTATGCCAAAAAACTAGACAACCTAGATGAAAAGGACAAATTTCTTGAAACATATAATCTTCCAAAAATTAATCTGGAAGAATCAGAAAACCTAAACCGACCAATTACAATAAATGAGATTGAAACAGTTATCAAAAAACTCCCAAAAAAGAAAAGTCTGGGGCCTGATGGCTTCAAAAGTGAATTCTACCAAATATTCAAAGAAGAACTAACTCCTATCTTTCTCAAGCTATTTCAAAAATTCAAGAGGAAGGAAGACTTCCAACCCCCTTTTATGAGGCAAACATAATTCTGATTCCAAAACCAGGCAAAGCCAACACAAAGAAAGAAAATTATAGGCTAATATTCCTGATGAATTTAGATGCTAAAATCTTCCACAAAATATTAGCAAACCAGATCCAACAATATATGAAAAAAATCATACACCATGATCAAGTGGGATTTATTCTTGGGAGGCAAGGCTGGTACAATATTTGCAAATCAATCAATGTGATTCATCACATAAACAAAAGGAAGGAGAAAAACCATATGATAATTTCAATAGATGCAGAAAAAGCATTTGATAAAATCCAGCACCCATTCATGATCAAAACTCTCAGCAAAGTGGGAATACAGGGAACATACCTCAACATGATAAAGGCCATCTATGACAAACCCATAGCCAACATCATACTCAATAGGCAGAAATTAAAAGAAATCCCCTTAAGATCAGGAACAAGGCAGGGGTTCCCTCTTTCACCACTCTTATTCAACATACTTCTGGAAGTCCTAGCCACAGCAATCAGACAAGAAAAAGAAATAAAAGGCCTCCAAATCAGAAAAGAAGTAAAACTATCATTATTTGCAGATGATATGATATTATATATAAAAAACCCTAAAGTCGCAGTCAAAAAACTACTAGACTTGATAAATGAATTCAGCAAGGTGGCAGGATATAAAATTAATACTCAGAAATCAGAGGCATTTTTATATACTAACAATAAACTGTCAGAAAGAGAAATTATGGAATCAATCCCCTTTACCATTGCAACAAAAAAAATAAAGTACCTAGAAATAAATTTAATCAGGGAGATTAAAGACTTGTACTCTGAAAATTACAAAACATTGATAAAAGAAATCAGGGAAAATACAAACAAGTGGAAGCATATACGTGCTCATGGTTAGGAAGAACAAACATCATTAAAATGTCTATATTACCCAAAGCAATTTATAAATTCAATGCAATACTGATTAAAATACCAATGACTTACTTCAAAGATATAGAACACATATTCCAAAAATTTATATGGAACCAAAATAGAACACAAATAGCCTCAGCAATCTTGAAAAGGAAGAATAAAGTGGGAGGTATCACACTTCCAGATATCAAGTTATATTATGAGGCCATTGTACTCAAACAGCCTGGTACTGGCATAAGAACAGGCATATAGATCAATGGAACAGAACAGAGAACCCAGAAATAAACCCACACTTTTATGGACAACTGATATTTACAAAGGAGGTGAGAGCATACATTGGAGTAAAGACAGCCTCTTCAACAAATGGTGTTGGGAAAATTGGACAGCTACCTGCAAAAAAAATGAAACTAGACCACCAACTTACACCATTCACAAAAATAAACTCAAAATGGATAAAAGACTTAAATGTATGCTGTAAAACCAAAAGCATTTTAGAAGAAAACATAGGCAGTAAGCTCTCTGATATCTCTCATAGCAATATATTTGCCGATTTTTCTCCACAGGCAAGTGAAATAAAAGACAGGATAAACAAATGGGACTTTATCAAACTAAAAAGCTTTTGCACAGCTAAAGACAATAAGAACAGAATAAAAAGACAAACTACACAACAGGAGAATATATTTGACAATGCATCTGATAAGGGGTTATTAACCAAAATTTATAAAGAACTTGTAAAACTTAATACCAGGAAGACAAACAATCCAATCAAAAAATGGGCAAAAGAAATGAATAGACACTTCTCCAAAGAGGACATACAGATGGCCAATAGGCATATGAAAAAATACTCAACATCACTAATCATTAGAGAAAGGCAAATTGAAACCACAATGAGATATCACCTCACACCAGTCAAAATGGTGCTCATCAACAAAACAACACAGAATAAGTGCTGATGAGGATGTGGAGAAAAGGGAACCCTCCTGCACTGCTGGTGGGAATGCAGACTGGTGCAGCCACTATGGAAAACAGTATGAAGATTCCTCAAGAAATTAAAAATCGAACTGCCTTTTGACCCAGCTATACCACTGTTAGGAATATACCCCAAGAACACCATAGCACTGTTTCAAAAGAAGAAGTGCACCCCCATGTTTATGGCAGCATTGTTCACGATAACGAAGATCTGGAAACAGCCCAAGTGTCAGTCTTTGGATGCGTGGATTAAAAAGCTTTGGTACATATATACCATGGTATACTACTCAGCCATAAGAAATGATGACATCGGATAATTTGCAACAACATGGATGGACTTTGATAACATTATACTGAGCAAAATAAGTAAATAAGAAAAAACTAAGAACTATATGATTCCATACATAGGTGGGACATAAAAATGAGACTCAGAGACATGGATAAGAGTGTGAGGGTTACAGGGTGGGAGGGAGGAGAGGGAGGGGTTAGGGGTGGGGAGGGGCACAAAGAAAACCAGTTAGAAGGTGACGGAAGACAATTGGACTTTGGATGATGGGAATGCAGCATAATCAAATGTCAAAATAACCTAGAGATGTTTTCTCTGAACATATGTACCCTGATTTATCAATGTCATCCCATTAAAATTAATTTAAAAAAACCCATTTTTTTATATGTTTATTGACCATCTGTATTTTCTCTCTGGAGAAGTGTTTACTCGAATTTTTTGCCCATATTTAAATTGGATTGCTTATTTTCTTGGTGCTGAGTTGTGTGAGTTCTTTATAAATTTTGGATTTTAATCCTTTATCAGGTATGATTTGCATATATGTTCTCCTGTTCAAGTTGTATTTTCATTTTGTTGATGGTTTTCTTTGCTGTGTAAAAGGTTTTTTTTAGTTTGATATAGTCCTGTTTGTTTATTTTTTGTTTGTTTCCCTTCCCCAACAAGACATGTCAGAAAAAAATATTGCTACAAGAAATGTCTGAGATTCCACTGCCAATGTTTTCTTCTATGATTTTTATGATTTGTGATACATTGAAGTCTTTAATTCATAATTTGTTCTGTGTACCGTGTAAGAAGGTGGTCTTTTATTGTTTTTGCATGCATCTGTCCAATTTTCAACATTATTTACGTATTAAATAGACGGTCTTTACCCTGTTGTATGTCCTTTCCTCTTTTGCCAAATATTAATTAGCAGAAAAGTCATGGGTTTATTTCTGGGCTCTCTATCTAGTTCCACTGATCTAGATGGCTGTTTTTATGCCATTACCATGCTGTTTTGATTACCATGGCCATGTATGATATTATAGTTTTGTATCATGTAGCATAATACCTCTCCAACTTTGTTTTTCTTTCTCAAGTTTGCTGAGCAGGCATCAGACTTTGCTGGAAACAACATTACCTTGGGGGGTTGGGAAGGCAGCCCCTGCACAGCATATAGGGTGATAGAGATCTATCTTTATAGTCAGCCAGCCTGAAGGTCAACTCTACCAACAAGTGTGCTAACAGCATTCAAGACTCAACCACAACAGGAGAGCACACATAACTGCTTCCTTCTAAAGGGACCAGACGAACCTTCGTGTATCATGGTGCCATTTCCTCCAGATGTTTGTCTGACCTTACAGAAGATAGCAGCATGATAATAATTGAAATGGAATTTCTTCCCAGATCAGGGTTTTGGAGACATAAAACAGGTTAAAAGTAAAGTGAAAGTACTGAGAGATATGTCATTTTTATATCCCAGGTTGGAAGGAAAAGTTTACACCTACTACAAATTAGAGTCCTTAAATAGAAAAGTAATTTTTGTTCAAATAAGTCTAGTTTATACATAAAATAGTATTTTATTTTGATAAATTTGCTTACAAACTTAAAGCTACAACATTTACACATGACATTCATCAAGAGAAAAGAGGTTTTTTAGATATACATAAAAGTGTAGATCCAGGCTTCAAAAGGATAGAAAAGTCATATCATTAATTGGCCTTTATTGGTTTTTAGACCATGGAGAAATTTCTGATTCACAAGGCTAAGAAGTTGAATTTTAAATAGCTCAGGTTTGTACTCTCAAATTAGACTGATGAAACAGCTTAAAAGAATAAAAAGACATTTCTGATTCAAATTAAAGAATTATAATATTGAAGAGCTGCTTACTTTCTGTGATAAAAATAAAGGTTCAAGCTCAATGGCTCAAAATGTATATCTTCTCAGACCCTCTTAAATACTGAATTATTTGAACATGATATGCTATGCATTTCCTTGTCATTGCACAATTGATCATTAGGCTGTGACCAGAGCATGCGCCCAGCAGATGTGTTGGGATTATGTCTGGCATTTAATTGAGCATGGCTTTCGGGTTCCATGGATGACTATTACTTCTACATTTTTACATGAGCAGAAATGCACCATACTGAATTTCAATAAGCTCTAATGCAGAGCTAAAATCGTCCCTAATCAATGGTATGTTGACAGAGTTTAAATATATACGAGGTGGAGAGAGTGGCTATGTTCAGACATTTGCCCCCAAAATGAGAGAAATTAGCAGTACATGGCTCACAATGTGAGAAAAGTATTACATAGCCAATATATATTGGACTGTAGCACATTTATGTTTAAATTAAATTGTTAGTAATTATTTATAGAAACTTGGACGAATATCTACCAAAATATAGTACTTGTTATAATAACATTAGAACATAAGTCATTTATTCAGCCAAACTCCCCAAGATACTACAGATGAAGAAGAACTAGACTGAGGGATGGCACCCCAAACTGTTTTAATCATAAACCTAAAAGTCTTTGCTCAGAATTAAGTATTCCTTGCTATGGTCTCCATAGATTTTGACTTCTGTCTTTTACTGTTTAAAGAGGCACATTTGTGTATTGTTTAGATGTGTTGCTCAATATTGTACCCACTGCCCACATGTGACTATTAGAATTTAAATTACAATTAATTAAACATTTAAAATCAGTTTTTTAGTCTCACTAGCCATATTTGAAATGTTCAACATGGCAAACATAAAATATTTCTATCATTGCAGAAGATTATATTGGATGCAGTTGCTTAAAGTTTTAAAAAGTTTGTATGAAGAATAAAGAAATGTGTATTTTTAATTAATGAAGAATAAGAATATGATTTTTTTATAACTAAGGTCATATTTTCTTTTATTTTATTATTATTATTTTTTTGTATTTTTCTGAAGCTGGAAACGGGGAGAGACAGACAGACTCCCGCATGCGCCCACCGGGATCCACCCGGCATGCCCACCAGGGGGCGACGCTCTGCCCACCGGGGGGCGATGCTCTGCCCTTCCGGGGCGTCGCTCTGTGGTGACCAGAACCACTCTAGCGCCTGGGGCAGAGGCCAAGGAGCCATCCCCAGCGCCTGGGCCATCTTTTTGCTCCAATGGAGCCTCGCTGTGGGAGGGGAAGAGAGAGACAGAGAGGAAGGAGAGGGGGAGGGGTGGAGAAGCAGATGGGCGCTTCTCCTGTGTGCCCTGGCCGGGAATTGAACCCGGGACTTCTGAACGCCAGGCCGACGCTCTACCACTGAGCAAACCGGCCAGGGCCAGATTTTCTTTCTTTTAAATTTTATAAAATTTACTGCTATGGCATTGGCTAGTAAGATTATGTAAATTTCAAGTGTACGATTCCATAATAGATCCTTTGTATATTGCATCGTGTGTTTACCATCCCAAGTTGAATATCTCTCTGTCACCATATACTTGAGCCCCTCTACCCTCTTCTACTCCCCCATGTCTCTTTCCCTCTGGTAAGCACCACATTGTTTTTGTCTATGAGTTTTCATCTTATTGTTGTTTGTTTGTAGCTTTTTGTTTATAGTTGACATATATATTTTTTTAAGTTATAAATAATATGACTGGTTTTAAAGATAAAATAATATTTCTTAGTGGTTCTTTCTATCTTTTAGTGTTTCCCTGGAAATATATATTTTAAGATTTTCACATATCATTTTCATTCATCTTTAACCAATATTTATTAAGTTATTTTTCCAGATTTCTTTGGGATACAATAATTGAAATTACAGACAGAATTATGGCCCTCATGGCAGTCATAATCTAGCAGATAAAACATACATTCAATTGATTTTTTCTTACTCTTCCTTCCTGGTTCCTGTTATTATTTTTCCTTGCTCATAATGTCAAGGACATTTTGGTGCTCATTCCCAAATAGGTCTTTGGTGCAGCCATAGGTGAATTCTCTAGTCTTAGGTGGGAAAGTACCAACACTCATGATTCCTTTCCTCTACTTTAAGGTGATCTAGAGGAAAATAGATACCTGATTCTCTTCATATTCCACTTTATCCATACATTTCAATCTTTTCATATAATTTCATACTTTAAAAAAATAGATTGTGTCTCAGCTCATCAGTAACAGAAAACATTCTTGTCTAACAAGCAACACAGACCTCGGTGGTTGTTAAAAAGACCCCACATGCTACTACAGGGACTTTTCTCATCCATCACTGGATTACAAAAGAGAATGACATGTCTCCATTCAGTATCTGCTCTCAGGTATTTCCAGAAATTGCATTTCATCTTATGCAATGATGCTGGCAGCAAATCATTTGGCAAATATTTGGCCTGGAAATTCTTGGCTCAGATCTTGGCCTAAGATCCAATTTAGAACATCTACAACTCCTCTGGGTTTAGCTCTTCCATTCAGCAAACAAAGAAAGGAGCTGATGATTATGGGATTGCAATTTTCCTAGTCTGTTTTATTGATGAACCACCAGATTCAATACCCTCTAAGTGTAAAGATTTCTGTTTATAATTCATTTTATACATTATCACTTAAAGCATGCACACTAAGAAATTATGCTTTGAAAGAAAAAAAATAGGGGGATTATTTCAGTAGTGGTATTTATTACAATTTTCTTTTGTTTGTTTGTTTTTATTAATAGTTTGTGTTTTATTTCCTGCCTTGTTTCTTTTTGCATAGAACCAGCTGTTCAGTCAGCAGTGTGTAGGCAACTCAAGTAGGACATGATTACTGAGATTCCTTTTATTTCCCCCTCCAGGGCAGCCACCTGCTATGCCATTGAAAAAAAATGACTCATGTGGCAGTCTGACAATTACCTGGTTACTCAGCATCACCATGTGTGAGACACTCGGTAGCCCTGCTTTAATGTAGGATAAAAATGAAGATTAAAAATTCATTGAAATATCCCTGTAGAGCCCAGCTAAAAGGCAAAGAAAGATCTTCAAATCATAAATAAAACATTAGCAGAGCCAGTACAGAGCAATGACCCTCTTTTATGATTATTATACCTAAATGATGCAAGAAAACAAGGCAGCAAGATAATATATATATATATGTGTGTGTGTGTGTGTGTCAAAGTAATGTCTGAGTCCAATGTAGCTGCTGACTCGATAGTCAAACTAGTATTTCAGTGCTAAGTTTCTTTGTAGTTTACCCTTTGAATCAGAATCGTCGCAGTTAGATCTGTGTCCAAAATGCTAGCACAGTTAGCACATGCTGCATAATTTAATGTGAAAGAAATGACCCCTGCCCTTCTGTATCGGTAGCTCATAATGCTGGTTTCTCTGCCACTTAGTAATGGTACTGAAAATTGTTTCATTAATCTATTCCTGGGTAGCACATTACTCCAAGAGTATGAGGCTCAAAACAGCTATGTTATTTTTTTTATGATACATGGATAGGGAATTCAAGAATATTTTGACAAAGTGGTTTTCTTTTTGCTCCATGGTGTCAGCAGATAGGTATTTGATGCTAAAGGATGCAATTCCAAAATGACCTCTTCTTTCAAATGTTTAGGGCTCCAATTCTCCTTAGTCTCTTTTTCTTTGCACATGGCATGTTAATGTCCAAGGTCTGTTCAAGTAATACAATGTGGCTTGTATTACTCACCCAGATGGTGGTCTCAGGGTAATTAGACTTCTTACATATTGGTGTGCTTTCTCTGGATGGAGTGTTCCAAAAAAATCTAGATGAAAGATGCAAAGGTTCCAATAACCCAGCCTCAGAACTCCCAGGACATCACTCCACCCATGTTATTTGTCAATCAGGTTACATCCCAGATTTGAGGTGAGGAAGAACAGATTCCAGCTCTGAACGGGGGAATGCTATTCACAGACATGAAAGGAAGGGATTGATGATGAAGGAATTAAAAACAAGCTACTACAGTATTTCAAAGTATATTATAGTCAGAAGATTCTTCATTTGTCATTTCTTCTGCAGTTTATGAACCTCCAGTTATTGTTAGCTTTAAGCCTTTACAGTATGTTTTAAGATACTCTTATTTTAAGGAAGTTTTACATAATTTTATTACAAGCTGTCTGAAATCATGAATTATCATGTTGTGTTCTCCAGTAAACTTCCCTGAATAGAGAGCTTCTACTTACTAAATAATAATTTCTTGAATGTTTACGATATATCAAAAACAAATTTAGGCCCTGTCTAGTTTGCCCAGCATGTGAATGTCCTGGATTCAATCCCTGGTCAGTGCACACAGGAGAAGCCACCATCTGCTTCTTCCTCCTACTTCTTTCTCCCCTCTCTCTCTCTCTCTTAGCCTCCCACAGCTAGTGGCTCAATTGGTTCAAGCGTTGGCCCCAGACAGGGTTTGCCAGGTGGATCCCAGTCAGGGTGCATGAGAGAGTCTCTCTATCTCCCTTCCTCTTACTTAAAAACAAATAAATAAAAATACAATGAGATACCACAACTTACTTGTTTAATGGCTATTACCAATAAGACAAGTAATAATAAGTGTTGGGGAAGTTGTGTGGAGTTAGAAAGCCTAACTCAGTACTGGTGGGAACATAAACTAGTGCACAGCCACTATGGAAAACTGGATGTAGGATTCTCAAAAACATTAGACTAGCGCTACTGTATGATCCCTTCTTCTCTCTCTAAAAAAAAATCAGTAAGAAAAATTTTTTTAAAAGAAACATATAATGATTATAAATTTTCATGGGATTTAATTTCAGCTAACTATATGAATTAGGTAAAACAATAATTTTCAGATGTAGATATATCAATACTTCAGGCGTTTTTTTGGTAATAATTTTTAAAAATCAAAATTTTATTAATGTAATTATATTTCAAATATTCTATGTGGGTTGTTATTAAAAGTAATTTGCTGAAGAAAAGTTCTCTCATTAGAAAAGAATTATTTATATTTTAAAAGTTCTCAGCCCTGGCTAGTTGGCTCAGTGGATAGAGTGTCAGCCCAGTGTACACACGTCCCAGGTTCAATCCCCAGTCAAGGCACACATGAGAAGCGACCATCTGCTTCTCTTTCCCTCCATCTCCCCCTTTTCTCTCTCTTCCCCTCTTGCAGCCAGTGGCTTGATTTGTTCAAGGTGGCCCTGGGGAACTGAGGATAACTCAGTTGATCTGAGCATTGGCCTCAAGCATAAAATTAGCATCGTACATGAGCATCAGCCTCAGACAGGGGTTGCCGGTCAGGGTGGATCCCGGTCAGGGTGCATGCAGGAGTCTGTTTCTCTGTCTCCCCTCATCTCACTTAAAAAAATTTTCTCTTTGATAATACTTGATAAAATTATGGATTATCATGAAGAAAGTGCTCCTTCTTATTGTTATTATATTCTTAAGGACTCTGACAACAGCCCACTTTTGTTGTGCAAACTCCAGTTACCCCCTTTTAGTTCAACATCATATAGATTTCTAAGATAAAACTCTGATTTTAATTATAAATTTATGGAAATTAATGAAAGTTTCAACATATATTTGTAGATTGAGACAGAAGACAGTGAAAAGTAGCTATTGGTATGTCCCATGGACTGTGAATATCTTCGATGGAAAAGCACTAATTATATCAATGTCTAGCCACTATACTGTACACCTGAAACCAATACGATGTCGAATGTCATTTGTAACTGAAAACATTTTTTAAAGATAAATAAAGAAAAGCACTGCAGTGCATATTATACAGAATTGTTTGTGGTGTTATTGAAGTCCTCTGCTAAGCAATCAAACCATCTGGAGGAACTTACTCTCAAGTTCCAGTAGGAACGTTTGTGGGAACATTAAATGAAAACACTCTGTTATACTTCAAACTAATTATTGCCTAAACTGTTTTGTAATAGAACACTTTTATAGCCATGTAGACCTATAGCTAAAAGAGACTAATTACACTTCAAATATGGTCAACTAAATACATCTTAATTCAGACTTTTGGGCTTTAATATTGAAAGACAGCCACTATCTTCACGGAGTTCTCACAGACGTTTTATGGCAAATAGTAGCAATGATGGCGATATTACTACTTCTAGTGCTACTGGTACTACTGATAATGAATTACTGCTACAGTAACAATAATAATCATTTTCCATGAAGTTCCAAACTACAGACATCAGTGTAAAATATTCCCTTTAGTTTCCAAATCATATATGCTGACATTCATAGTATCAAAGCATCACCTACTTGATATACTTTACTGAGGGCTTTTTAAATTTTAATTTCGCCAATTTCTAATTTAGGTAATTTGTGTATAATCTCTAGGGTTTTTTTAAAATAAAATTTAAAGTGTATTTTTATATATTACTGTTTTTTTCCTGCAGAAAATGTAAAACAGCAACCACAAAATTCAAGCGCATATTCATGTTTTTATTTGGAAATATATTTTGGAAAGAGCAAAAACCAAAGCTAGAAAAGCATCACAATTTGGAAGCCCTCTGATTCTTGAGTTGTGTTTATACACACATCCAGTTTTTATCTTTATCTTTACTTGACTTGTTAGGTCCCAGGTAGCATTAGCATATATTATTATTATATTGACTGAAATTATATAAATTATGGAATTATGTAAATATAACCAAGAGAGAAGCATACAAAAGAACAGATAAAATTAGGCTTGTTGTTATTTATTCATGTTTATCTTTCTACAAGACTAGTGAAGTCCACCCTCATGTTATAATTTACACATAATTTCACAAGTGTGCAGCTCTGAAGCATTGGAATAATAAACACATCATTTAGTAAACATGGAGAAATATTTGCATTGGTCATTTATGAGTAAAATTTGGCCCATACCATTTCAAAACCTTCTAGATTCAAGATTACATCTTTTTGCATTTTTCCTAACTACTTATAAATATTCTCATGAACAAGAAACTATTCTTTTTAGCAAATGTTAGTGTGTATGTAACTTTTCTTATGAATTAAAATTAGAGGATAGAAAAAATGCTATGCAAGTTATTTTTTATTGCACCATTTTTTCCTGGTAAAAAACACAAAACTGCTTCCTTGTTTATATAGTTTGATTCCAGAAAATTATGTAGCTTACATTCAGAAATTAGATGCAGAAATCTAATTAGGAATATATCTGATCCACCAGTAGAATTTTGTTGGTTTTTGTTTATTTGTTTGTTTAGGTGTAAGGAGGGGAGATAGTGAGGCAAATTCCCACATGTTCCCTGACCAGGATCTACCCAGCAACCCGACCTGGGCCAGAGCTTGAGTACCAAGCTACTTTTAGTGCCTGGGGCTGATACACTCCAATGGAGCTATCCTCAGCACCCAGGTCTACGCTTGAACCAATTGAGCCACTGGCTGTGATGGGGCAGGGCAGGAAGAGGGAGAGAAGGTGGAGAGAGAGGGGGGAGAAGCAGATGGTTGCTTCTCCTAGTCTCCTATGTGCCCTGACCAGAAATCAAACCCAGGACATCCATATGCTGGGCCAATGCTCTACCCACAAAGCCAGTAGCCAGGGCCAATTGCTAATAAAATTTTATTTGTTCTGCTATTCTACTGTTTCTTGGGTTATTTATAAAAACAATAATAAAAAGCAAAGTACAACTAATGCCTGGTTGATAAGGTGAAGAAAATTGGGACTAATAATTATCCTTGTCCTATTGCAAGTGTTTCTTTTTCTATATATTAATCCACTGTGTCAAAATATGATTGCTTTACTTATAATAAATTTGAAACATGATTAGATAATAATATTATATTTCTCCTAACACTATTCAATGATACCAACAGAAGAAGAATGTTTAATAATAGTTAATATCTAATTATAGAGATATAAATGAAAATATTAATGTATTTTAATATTTCCAGCAAATATTTTTCTTATATTTGCAACTGAAGCTGCCACATTTAACCTCATTAGTTATGCCCATCTATAATATCCCAGTAAAGTTAAACTGTCTAGAACTGGAAAACCTTCCATCTTTATCTATTGGATAAACACCAGCTTGAGGCACCCGTAGAAAGCCAAACTGTCAATTAATGCAAAGTGGTGAGTGTACTTGACAGTGAAGAGTGCTGCTCATTTTTGAGAAATTAACAAAAAAGATTTAAAAATGTTGAAGGGGAAATTTAATAGAAACAAATGAAATGTTTCTTATTAAACAAACATATATGCTAGAAGTTCAAAAACTCCCGCCAAGTGCCAATAATACTTAGGCAGGTCTGGGATAGCAGAGTGGCTTTGGATCACTGGACATAAGGAACACTCCATATCCTATTTTTGCGGAATAATGTGGCACCGTGATGGCTCTCCAAAGTACTAAATAAAACAAATTTGGGTAACATTCTTTTACCTCACAATTTCCAAATATATATGACCTTAGAACCTTGTTTTATCTTTTTGCTAAATACCTATTTAACATAATATATGTTTTGTAAAACAAAATGTATAGAAACATGCAAATACACAATTCTTTTGCATAATTAGATTGTGTAAAGGAAAGATTAAAAGAGATATATCAGTATTTAGAATTTTAAAGTCTTTGAAAACATTTGAGTGACCTACAAAACTATAAGATAACTGTTATATATCAATTTGTGTGTCCGTAAAGTCATGGTGCACTTTTGACCGGTCACAGGAAAGCAACAAAAGATGATAGAAATGTGAAATCTGCATCAAATAAAAGGAAAACCCTCCCAGTTTCTGTAGGATGATGATGTAACACCGTGTATACAGCAGAGCAGCCCGTGGCCATGCCAGTCGAGATGTGGACAGTACAGAGGAAAGTTCAGTGTGTTCTGTGGCTTGCTAAATTCGAATCCGTGACCAAAGTGCAACGTGAATATCAGCGCGTTTATAATGAAGCGCCACCACATAGGAATAACATTACTTGGTGGGATAAGCAGTTGAAGGAAACCGGCAGTTTGGTGGAGAAACCCCATTCTGGTAGGCCATCAGTCAGTGACGAGTCTATAGAGGCTATACGGGATAGCTACCTAAGGAGCCCTAAAAAGACTGTGCGAGAGCCCACATCAAACTGCACTGAATAGGTATGAAACTGGGAGAGTTTTTTGTTTTTGGTGCAGGTTTCATATTTCTATCATCTTTTGTGGCTTTCCTGTGTCCAGTCAAAAGTGCACCATGACTTTACGGACACACTGTATATAAATGGATCAAGTGGCATTCACAGACAGTGATCACACACTGTTCTTTCATTCACTACACGGGGTTTTTATCTTCTATCTGATACCTCATCATAATGACAGCAATCAAAGAAGTAAATTGATTTTCTGGAAACGTTTTGAATTGGACAGTACCTAGAGACTTGGTTATTTATTCACAGTGGACATTTTTTTTTAATCTGACTTATTTGTACTTCAAAGATAACATAAATCATAAAACAGCCTTCAGTTTAAAATATTAATGAGTTTTTATTTTGATAATATTATCTCTACTGTGACCTAAGAATAAATTACAGAAAGGTTGTCAGGATTCTTTCTGTGTGTGTGTGCTTAATCACAAACACCCACAAGCATTTACGCACCAGAGAGAACGACAGAGCTCCTTATGTATGCGGCAGAACAGCATCACATTGAATTGAGGAACCAGTCTCCGGGGACCAATTTCATGCTTTCCTCTACAGCTCTATGGAGGCACTTTGTAATATAATATATTCTTTTGAAGTCAATGATCCCTGAGGGTTCAAAGCAAGATAAGAATTTGGCTCTTGCTAGAATGCATGCATTGTTGTAGAATAGAGTCTTTAATTTTAAGCCTCACTGAGCACGCACACATATCCCCCCCACACACAGGATAGAAAGTGGGGTACCTCACAGGAGACTATACAAAATGATCAGCATACCAAAATATTAATTTAAGATATTAGAAACATAGCCAAAAGTTTAGCCATTCTTTGTTTAAGGGGTGAGGTGGTAGAGATATGTTTATTTATTTGTCTTTATTTTAAAAGGGGAGGGATAATAGGAGGAAAATAAAAAGAAAAATGATCAGACAGTTCAAAGGGATAGGACCACAGAAATAGAATAAAACTTTAACAAGAATATATTACCATTTTATTGAAATTCAGTTTCATAGCATTCATTCTATAACCACTCTCCAAAATGAGCCAAATTTCCAAAGCAGTTTGATTGCAGTAAAGGTCTTCACAGGTTTATCCTAAACTTAGACAATTTATTTATTATAAATATGTGTGCATGTGTGTGTGTGTGCTTGTGTTTAGTTTCTCTGTAGAATTTCTACTGGTCATATTATATATTGATAAAAAATAAAAATAATCCATTTTTTTCTGTGATACATACAGTTAAAGCATGGAAATTTTCAGTTCATACTCACTGAAGTGATTAGATCTAGTGGTATCTGTTTACACATTTTTGTTCTATTTCAGTTCATTGAGAATTTTTATCTCTAAAATCAATTTAGCTTTTATTACTTGTATCTTGTTTCAGATTAATAGACATTGGTTCTTATTTAACATTACTAAGATAGTGGAATTGATGGCATTCTACTAGAAGAGTCTTTAGGGTTTCTATTCAAAGACCGTTATAACTGCAACAGAGTTGAAATTAAAAAAAAAAAATTGTTCACAGAACCAAAGGTTGTGAAACAGGAACTGCTGGTCAAACATCTAAGACAAAAATGACACAGTTTTGTCAGTAATCCTTGAATCCCAAAGACAAAAGACAAGGAGACATTTGCTCTAGGGAAGGGGTTCAGATGCATGTTTCCTTAATGGGTTAGAGACTAAAAAAGAAAGCATGGTTTGGAGAAACTTGAAATGATATAGACTCCTTGATCTTTTGTTGCAAAGGTAAAACTTTTTTTAAGATGGTATTTATTTGTGCAAGATTGAGTACCTTTTGGTGGAAGAGGCAGCAGATGTGATTGCAAATGATAGATATGCTTGACCAACTTCAACATTTTGACTCTTGCTGGGTTCCCTGTTATCTTTACAGTGCTGGGTAGTATTTCCATTAGAATCTTCTGACTTTGGCATCACAGGGCCTAACCTATTGATGTGAAAGCTTTAATCCTCTACTTCTGGGTGCCAACGATAGATCGGAAAGGTTACATATTCTTGGATGGGTTATAGATTGGTCAGCTCTTTTCTAGGTCATATATAGATCGGTATTCCTTCATCTTCAATTGATCCCAACAAATTTCTTACTCTTTCACATTTGCCCAATTGAGCCTTTGACTTTTCCACTGCTTTTTATATGTATTGACTTGGTAAAGTGTTCCTTAAACCCCAAAGCATATTTCTTTTGCAAAAACCTGAGATTGTCATTGATTTCTCTTCTATATATAGACTCCTGGCACAAGGCAGAAGCAAAACCATATATGATTTGTTTGATGTTTGCCTAAAACTTTAGCACACTGTCCCATGTAAAACAACTGATGACACCAGTTTTTCATGGATATCAATATAAAATACAGAGTACAAGCAGTCAGATATACCTGGAAAGTGTTCCTTAAAATTATCTGATTGCAAAACAAAGATGGAAACATTGTCCATTACTAAACAAATGATTCTTTATTGAGTAATCATGTAAAAATTAATGCCAGCAGACAGATATATTACTCTACTATTCCATTTACTTTAGCAGAAAGGAGTGATAAAATGAAACAAAGGAGAAGGGGTATGCATATCTGTAAGTGCCTTACTGATAGGAGTCACTTTCCATAAACAAACACAAAAAGTAAGACCATTTCCATGACAGCAAAGGATGAAGTTACACATTATGAAACAAAACTAGATGCTTTCATTTTAATTCACCTTTCTTCTTCTGACTATTAAAAACATTTGCAAGAACATCTACCACCTGCTTAAGCTGGAAAGAATTTAATTATTATTATTATTATTATTATTATTATTTTGGATTTTTATTTATGCATTTTAGAGAGGAGGAGGAGGAGAGAGAGAAGGGGGTGGGAGAGGAGCAAGAAGCATAAACTCCCATATGTGCCTTGACCAGGCAAGTCCAGGGTTTCAAACTGATGGCCTCAGTGTTGCAGGTCAACACTTTATCCACTGTGCCACTACAGGTTAGGCTGGAAAGAATTTAAAAAGGAAAATATGAGTGTGTCAATTTATCTTAAGAAATAAAGAAACCATACTATATATGAGCAGGAAGAAGTAATAGGCTCAGTGTCACATTTAATGGCCCAATAAAAGATTCAGTGGGAGGTACCAATTGGCAAGATATATTTCAGAGAAGCAAGTAACTGATTTCCAATATCCCAGGAAATGAATACTATAGATGGTCCATGAATTATAATAGGACAATATCCATAGGTTTTAAATAATGGTAATAGGTTTGGTCAATATATCTGAATTAAAAAAATAAGTTAACTAATATCTAGCAATTTTTTAATAGTATAATGCTCACAAAAATTAGGAAATATTTCAAAATAAATATGAAGCAACAAAATATTCCCTAAGTTTTGTGAGCAATACATATCACCTTTTGTAGAAAAACAAAGAGATTACAAAGCTGAAGAAGAAATAAACTTAGAAAACAAATGTTATTTATTTGTCAATCAACATCTAGCAAAGGGAAGCTTAGACCGATGTTTGATATTTTAATTTTGAATTACTTTTACATAAATGGTCAAACCTGAATTATATTAAGAAGCAATCAATTGAAAACTAAACTAGTGAAATTTACATGGGCTAAGGATAGTCCTTTCCTTTTAGGTCTGGTAAACTAGTTGCTAACACTGCAAGACAGCGAAATGATATATTAAAGCATTAGGAACATATGAAAGTACAAATGACAAAAATCCTAAGGAGAGTATTACAAAGATCACACAAATATTTATTAACTTTATTAAGCTACGTATGTTGATATGTTTAAAATGAATTTTAACAATAAGTTACATAAGGTTTTTATTTTGTTTGCTTTTGTGTTCTACATAAGAAGTTTGAATTTTTAAAAATTAGTTCTGAGATATGGTAATTGCAGGGTCCATTTTAGGGAATATGTATATTTAAAATAGGTAAATATTAAATTTTTAAAAAATTGAGTTTTATAAGTTTAATCATTATACATATACATTTTGTGAATGTATGCTTAACATACACTTTGTGGAAGTTATTTCTTTGCATCATGGTGCCTTGAATAAACTGTCAACCCTTTCTGAATTGAAGAATATGATTTTGCATCAAGAAACAAGTCAATCTACTAGGGCAGCAATTATGCTGTTTACACTAATGATGCGCAATATAATTAACACATTAGAAAAAATAGAGAAACCAATTTTATCTATATGGAAGCTAAGTCACTAGATAAATGTCTAACATAAAAAATAATCAAAAGATTCATTGCATTCTAAAATTAATCAACAGTGAAATGAAATGAAAAAGGGAACTTTCATATAGTTGGAGGCAATATGGCTGCTTGCTTTTACATTAAAAAATGTAACTGCAGGAAAACTATACCTTAAGTAACTTTGAGGTTAGAGGATGATGGAACTTCAAACTAACTATAAATAAATCAGGAAAAATCATTGAATCTCTTTATTTCCCACACTCCTGTTTCACTGCAGAATTTGTTGAGATTAAGGACATGCTAAAAAAATTAGTACGGAGGATTTCCTCCACATTTTCATCAAAAATGTGAATATTATTTATTTGCAAGATTATTTTCAGATATATTTTAATCCAAGTTAGAATATTTTGCCCTTTTCGTCCAAATCCATGCAAGTAAGACAAATTTCCTTCTAAAGCAGAATGCTAATAAGAAATAGATCATATCTATAGTATTAGTGGTTGAAAATGATTACTTTTTATTTTTCTTTATATCTTCTTTTTTAACCTATGCTTTTATTTATATTTCTAATTTATTTTAATTTCCCCTTCATCCCAAATGCATGGTCACTACTTTCTGTCACCGAGAGATACTATTTTAGAGTTGATGATTGAAATGCTCATTTGTGATAAAAGATTACACTAGTTTTACTATTTGATTTTTCATCCCTTTCCTAATTCGAGACCAGAAATCAGCAGGGTACCTACTGATCTACAATGCCTCTATAAAACACACTGCATCCTGCAGCCCTGAGCACAAAGTTCAACATAAATATTTGCTTTAAAATGGCAAAGTCTGGAGTTTTTATGTATTGATCTTTCTAAACTTGGATTGCTTTTAGGGCTAGTAATGGTAAAGCAGCCGATTCAGCACAATCTGATAGCAACAGAATTTTCCACAAAAGCTTGCTTTTCTAGTATCCACTCTCTGACCAAGCAAGTCTGAAATTTTCTCAAAAATAATATTATATATGTATATTTGAGAGATTATTTTCTGATATGATTTTATCCAAGTTGGAATGTTTTGCCATTTTCTTCTGAATCCACGCCAATACAGTAAGGCCTTCTTTTATATACTTCGAATTTTTTATTAAATTTTATTGACATGGATGGCCCTGGCTGGTTAAACTCAGTCAGTAAGGAGCGTCATCCTGAAACAAGGTTTGTAGATTGATCCCAGTTAGGGCACACACGGGAGACAACCAAAAAATGCACAACTGAGTTGATCAATAAATTATTTCTTTCTTCCTCGCCTCCCTCTTTCTTCCTCTCTCAGTCTCTTTAAAAATCGATAAAAATTAAGCCCTGGCTGGATTGCTTGATTGGTATGAATCAGCATGGAGGTTGCTGGTACCATCCCCAGTCAGGGTACATATGGGAGGAGCTCGATGTTCCTGTCTCTCTTTTCTGCCTTCTCTCAAAAATTAAATAAATAAATTAAATTAAATTAAATTAAATTAAATTAAAAAAAAAAGAAAAAAGTACCATTATGGCTAATGGGTTAAAATATTTGATAGAAGTATAGACACAGCCCTGCTTATGCTTCTGACCCCTGAGATTTCTGCTCTAGCATAAATAGGCTCTCCACCATGAGTACACTGACCCACCCTCCCTCCTCACTCCCAGTCTACCATGGCCACTTCTATACATGCTCAGATAGACCCTAGACAGGGCATTTGAGAACACAGGCCTCTGTCCTATACTTGAATAAAAGTGATGACCAGGATCTTTTCCAGATTAGCAAGATAACAAGTGTGCCCTGATTCCTACAGAGGCATTTAACATAATCTGGGGGAAGATGCAGGTGGGCAAAGGGAGATACATGAGGACAGAAGGAGACTTGACTTTGTTTAGAGAGCGCACGATGCCTGTGCAGATGATGTTTTATTGAGTGGTACTATTGAATCCTGTGTGGTTATATTAACCCATGTCACCCCAACAAATTCAATAAAAAACCAAACTCAGAAAACAGAGGGTAAATTGGTCGTTGCCAGAGGCTGGATGGAAGGTGAAATGGGGTGTTGCTCTTCAATAGGATCGAGTTTCAGTTACGCAAGATAAGTTCTCAAGATCTGCTGTACAGCACTGTACCTAAAGTCAACAATGCTGTATTATGCACTTAATAATTGATTAAGAGAGCAAATCTCATATTTAATATTCTTGCCAAAATGATGAGAAATCTAATGGAAAATTAACTCTATGGCTTCTCCTTTATCATAGACTGATAAGCAAAGCCTTTGGCTTACGAATCTTCCTCAGAAGTTTCTAACCATATGCAATGCAATGTGCATTCTCTCAAATATAACCTGCCCTTTTCTGTAGCTCTTAACTGTCTTGAAACTTGCAACTTTGTTCTCTGGAACCCTCAGTCAGAGATCCATTATGTTCTTATCCCCTTCCCAAACAGTCTCCAGTGAATTGGAAAATTTACCCATAGAAACAACCTCTTGCTGGATTGACAGGTCCTCTGAATATGTAGTCACAAGGGGGTAAGTATATAAATATTTTATTAGGGGGAAGTCCTATGGAGAAGGACTTTGACCCTTAGTGAAGAAGAGAAGGAGAGAAGATTGAGTGGAAGTCCTGACATTAAAGAAACTTTTAGCAAAAGTGGAAGTGGGTATAGGGAGGATAAATGGTGATAGATGGAGACTTGATTTGGGGTAGTGAACACACAATACAGTGTACAGATGATGTGTTGTAGAAGTGTGCACCTGAAATCTGCATACATTTTAAATTAGTGTTATTCCAATGAATTCAATAAATTTTTTTTTAAAAATGATTTATATCACAAAAATTAGTATAGCCCTATAACCAGATTACTTACTCTCTCACTGTAGTCCTTCCTTGTTAATTTACTGTCTTCAGGATAACATAGCAATTAATTAACAGAGACATGCTTTCAAGATGCTGAGCCTCCCGGTCTTAGAACCATATGATAAGGGATTTGCACACTGCCTAGTTCCATTGGGAAATGTTTTTACACCAAAGAATGAGAAAAAAATTATAAAAGTGAGGATTCAGTATTTTATCAGCCTGTGAAATGTGTGATATTATATCATATCACTGAAGAATAAACATAAGCTTATGAATTTTATATAAGGTAGATTTCCAGAAAGGATCAGAAAACTCTGTTACTTTTTATTACTTAGTGTTGTATCTTAACCTAGACCCCTGGTTGGCAAACTGCGGCTTGTGAGCCACATGAGGCTCTTTGGCTCCTTGAGTTTGGCTGTTCCACAAAATACTACATGCAGGCACTACCTTGATAAGAAATGTACCTACCTATATTGTTTAAGTTTAAAAAATTTGGCTCTCAAAAGAAATTTTAATCGTTGTACTGTTGATATTTGTCTCTGTTGACTAGTGAGTTTGCCGACCACTGACCTAGACCAACCTGGGGTACAGCAGATCCTGAACATTTGTTTTGTTGTTGTTGTTGTTGTCAACTTATCACATTTTTCTTTTGCATTTATTTGTTGAGTATTAATTGGCTTCACTATGCAAAGGATTAAAGTGTAGAATAGTCATCTGGAAAAAACAACTTTAGACTAAACTAAGAGGACTCTTTAACCAAGGAACACTGAAGAAGCCACATTGAGACTGGTAGGAAAAGCGGAAATGTGGAGAGGGCTGCCCAGCTAGCTCCCAGGAGCAAATGGCAGCCCGGAGGGACTCACGTGGCGGGAAGTGAGTTTAGCAGAGAAAGGAGGGTCCCAGGACCCAGGAATGAAGCCCACCCCAGCCTGCAACCCCAGAGCCTAGAAGAGGCATACACACAGTATTTAGCTGTGAAACAAGCCAGGATACTGTTTGCGAGAAAGAGACAGAATTCTCAGACCCAGGATTCTTCTTAAAGGGACCGTGCAAAAAACCTCTTTCACAACCACTCACCTGGGGCTCCGGGGGATGGGGAGAGATGAGAAGACTGGAGTAGCAGGAAGAGAGTGTTATCTAGGTGACACAGGGAGAAACACTTTGATGAACAGCCACCCTAACCCCTAGGCTGAGTCACTCCCCAAATCTAAAGTGAATATTTCTCCTGGAACCAGCAATAGCAGCAAAGGCAAGCAGGTCACCAGCCAAACAGAAGCTCTCCTGCTGTATTGAGAGCAGAGTGGTTTAGAAGCAGGGAGCCATCAGAGATACAGTATTGAGTGCTAAGGTCTGAGCTGCATCACCGCCCACACACACTGCCGAGTGCTTGTCAGAGGGCTGGCGGTGGCAGGACACAGAAGCGTGGTCCTGTTGGCAGGGGCGGAAGCCTGGGGCAGGCCGTAGCTGCAGCCCAGCAGGAGTGCAGTCCTACCCATGGGGGCGGATCGGGGCTTGTTGTGACTGAGGTCCAGCACGAGCGCAGTCCTGCCCAGTGGGGGTGGAGGCTGAGGGCTGCCATGGTGGTGGTGGGAGTGGCACACAAAAGTGGTCCAACCCGCAGCTGCAGACTGAGTGAGCAAGAGCAGTCCCGCCTGCAGTCCCACCGCAGGGGCAAAGCGAAAGCCAGGGAATCGGCTGACTTGTGGCTCAGCGCAGGAGTGCAGCCCTGTCTGCAAGGCTGAGGCTTGTGGCCTCAATGCGTGAGCACTGTCCTGCCCATGGGGGTGGGGCAGAGGCAAGGGGCCAGCCCGGGCTTGAAGCCCAAACACGTGAATGCACTCCCACGCATGGGGTGGGGCATAAGCTGGGCCAGCCAGGGCTTGCAGCCCAGGCACACGAACACAGTCTCATCCAAAGAGGTGAGGTGGTAACTTTAGTGACCCCCGAAGTGGGCCAGTGCCAACAATGACTGTGCCTGAATGCCTGAGGTGGCAGCAGAAGGGGTGGTTATCCTTCAGACAGGCCACACCTAGGGAACACAGAGGCCACACCAATCAGACCCCTATGGCCACATCCTTCTTATACACAGACAAAATGGGAAGGCAGAGAAATGCAAACAAAATGAATCAAAGGAAATTTCCAGAAAAATATTTGAAGGAGTCAGAAATAACCAAATTACCAGATGCAGAGTTTAAAATAATGATTGTAAGATGCTCAAACAACTTAGAGCAACAATGGATGGACATAACAAGCACCTAAATAAAGAGATAGCCAGTATAAAAAAGGACATTGAAATAGTAAAAAGGAATCAGTCAGAAATGACAAATACAATATCAGAAATGAAGACCACATGGAAAGGAATTAAAAATGGGATGGATGAAGCTAAGGATCAAATCAGCAAGATAAAGGACAAGATAAATAAAAGCACTGAAGCAGAGCAGCAAAAAAAAAAAAAAGGCTCAAAAAGTTGGAGGAAACTCTGAAAGAGCTCTGTGAAAACATGAAGAGAAATAACATCTGCATCATATGGGTTCCTGAAGAAAAAAAATAGAAAGAACAAGGTAAAGAGAATTCAACTGAAGGAATCAGAGCTGAAAAATTCCCTAAATTGATGAAGGAAAAAGTCACACAAGTCTAAGAAGCACAGAGAGTTCCATTAAGGATGAACCCAAAAAGGCCAACACCAAGACACATCATAATTAGAATACAAAAATTAAGTGATAAAGAAAAAATACTAAAAGCTGTAAGAGAAAAGCAGTCTGTTACCTATAGAAGAGCCCCATACAGATGACATCTGACTTCTCAACAGAAACATTAGAGGCCAGAAGGGAATGGCAAGAAATATTCAAAGTAATGCAAAACAAGCACCTACAACAAAGACTTCTCTATCCAGCAAGGCTATCATTTAAAATTGAAGGAGAAATAAAAAGCTTCCCAGACAAAAAAGAAACTCAAGAAATTTATTGTATTCAAACCAATGCTACAAGAAATGTTAAGGGGCCTGTTGTAAACAGAACAAAGAGGGGGAAATCTAGTAACAGAGTAATGTAGATTTAAAGAATAAAATGGCAATAAACAACTACATATTAATAATAACCTTAAATGTAAATGGGTTAAATGACCCAATCAAAAGACATAGGGTAGCTGCATGGATAAGAAAACAGGACCCATACATATACTGTCTACAAGAGATATACCTCAAAACAAAAGATACACATAGATTTAAAGTAAAGGGATTGAAAAAAATATTTCATGCAAATGGAAATAAAAAAATAGCTGGGGTAGCAATACTTATATCAGACAAAATAAACTTTAAAACAAAGGCTATAGCCTTTAAGGGATAAAGAAGGTCACTACATAATGATAAAGGGAGCAATCCAATAGGAAAATATAACCATTATAAATATCTATGCACATAATATAGGAGCACCTAAATATATAAAGCAGACTTTGATGGATATAAAGAGCAAGATCAACAGCAATACTATAATAGTAGGGGATTTTAATACCCCATTAACATCACTGGATAGATTCTCAAGGAAAAAGATCAACAAAGAAGCAGCAGACTCAAAAGACACACTATATCAACTGGATTTAATAGATATCTTCAGAACCTTTCACCTTAAAGCGGCAGAATATACATTCTTTTCAAGTGCTCATGGTACATTCTCTAGACCACATACTAGGACACAAAATGAGTCTCAACAAATTTAAGAAGATTAAAATTATATTAAGTATCTTCTCTGATCACAATGGTATAAAACTGGAAATCAACTACATTAGAAAAACTGAAAAACACTCAAACACTTGGATACTAAATAGCATGTCATTCATTAACAAATGGGTTAACAATGAGATCAAGAAAAAAATAAAAAATTTCCTGAAACAAATGAAAATGAACATACAACAACTCAAAATTTATGGGACACAGCAAAAGCTGTCCTGAGAGAGAAGTTTATAACACTACAGGCATACTTTAAAAAGCTAGGAAAAGCTCAAATTATTTAACCCTGCATCTAAAAGAACTAGAAAAAGAATAGCAAGTAAAACCCAGAGGAAGTAGAAGGAAGGACATAATAAAGATCAGAGCAGAAATAAATGACATAAAAGTTAAAAAACAATATAGAGGATCAATGAAACCAAGAGCTGGTTCTTTGAAAAGGTAAACAAAATTGATGAATTTTAACCAGACTCACAAAGAAAAAAAGAGAGAGGACTCAAGGAAATAAAATTAGAAAAGAGAGAGGAGAAGTAACAACTGACACAGCAGAAATACAAAGGATTGTAAGAAAATACTATGGAGAAGTAACTGTATGCCATAAAATTAGACAACACAGGCGAAATGGACAAATTTCTCAAAACATATAATCTTTCAAAAATCAACATAGAAGAATCAGAAAACCTAAACAGACAGACAGATTTCATCAAATGAGATTGAAACAGTTATCAAAATACTTTTAACAAACAAAAGTCCTGGGCCAGATGGCTTCACTGGTGAATTTTACCAAATATTCAAAGAACTATCTCTTATCCTTCTCAAGCTATTTCAAAAAATTTAAAAGGAAAAAAAACTTCCAATCTCCTTTTATGAGGCAAGCATAATACTGATTCAAAAACCAGGGAAGGATAGTACAAAGAAAGAAAACTATAGACCAATATCCCTGATGAACTTAGATGCTAAAATTCTCAACAAAATATTAGCAAATCAGACCCAGCAATACATGAAAAAAATCATACATCCTGACCAGGTGGGATTTATTCTAGGGAGACAAGGCTGGTACAATATCTGCAAATCAATCAATGTGATTCAACACATAAACAAAAGGCAGGAGAAAAACCACATGATAATTTCAATAGATGCAGAAAAAGCATTTGATAAAATCCAGCACCCATTTATGATCAAAACTTTCAGCAAAGTGAGGATATAGGCATCATACCTCAACATGATTAGGGCCATCTATGACAAACCCACAGCCAACATCATACTCAATGGGCAAAAATTAAAAGAAATCCCCTTAAGATCCAGAACAAGGCAAAGGTTCCTTCTCCCACCACTCTTATTCAACATAGTTCTGGAAGTCCTAGCCACAGCAATCAGACAAGAAGAGATAAAAGGCATCCAAATTGGAAAAGAAGAAGTAAAACTATCATTATTTGCTAAGGATATGATACTGTACATAGAAAACTCTAAAGTCTCAGCCAAAAAACTACTGGACCTGATAAATGAATTGGGCAAGGTGGCAGAATATAAAATTAATAGTCAGAAATCAGTGGCATTTTTATACACTAACAATGAACTGTCTGAAGGAGAAATTAAGAAAACAATCCTCTTCACTATTACAACAACAAAAATAAAGTACCTAGGAATAAATTTAACCAAAGAGGTTAAAGACTTGTACTATGAAAATTATAAAACATTGTTAAGAAAAATCAAGGAAGATACAAACAAAAGGAAGCATATATTGTATTCATGGGTACGAAGAATAAAATAAACATCATTAAAATGTCTATATTACCCAAAGCAATGCATAAATTCAATGCAGTTCCTATTAAAATACCAATGACATACTTCAAAGATATAGAATATTCCAAAAATTTATATGGAACCAAAAAAGAACATGAATAGCCTTAGCAAACCTCAAAAAGAAGAATAAAGTGTATGTGGGGGGGGTATCAAACTTCCTGACATCAAGTTATACTACAAGGCTATAGTACTTAAAACTGATTGGTACTGGCATAAGAACAGGCATATAGATCAATGGAACAGAACAGAGAACTCAGAAATAAACCCACACCTATATGGACAATTGATATTTGACAAAGGAGGCAAAAGCATACAATGGACTAAAGACAGTCTCTTTAACAAATGGTGCTGGGAAAATTGTACAGGTACTTGCAAAAATATGAAACTGGATCAACAACTTATGCTATTCACAAAAGTAAACTCAAAATGGATAAAAGACTTAAATATAAGTCGTGAAACCATAAACATCTTGGAAGAAAACATAAGCAGTAAATTCCCCGATATGTCTCATAGTAATATTTCTTGCTGATTTATCTCCATGAGCAAGTGAAATAAAGGACAGGATGAACAAATGGGAGTATATGAAACTAAAAAGCTTTTGCACAGCAAAAGACACCATTAACAAAATATAAAGACAACTCACACATTTGGAGAATATATTAGCCAATATGTCTGATAAGGGATTAATAACCAAAATTTATAAAGAACTTCTAAAACACAAAACCAGGAAGATAAACAATCCAATCAAAAATGGGCAAAAGAAATAGACACTTTTCCAAAGAGGACATACAGATGATCAATAGGCATATGAAAAAATGTTCAACATCACTAATCATTAGAAAAATGCAAATTAAAACCACAATGAGATACCACCTCAAACCTGTCAGAATGGCGCTTATTAACGAAAGAACATATAATAAGTGCTGGAGAGAGTGCGGAGAAAAGGAAACCCTCCTGCACTGCTGGTGGGAATGCAGACTGGTGCAGCCACTGTGGAAAACATTATGGAGATTCCTCAAAAAATTAAAAGATGGCCCTGGCCGGTTGGCTCAGTGGTAGAGCATCAGCCTGGCGTGCAGGAGTCCTGGGTTTGATTCCCGACCAGGGCACACAGGAGAAGTGTCCATCTGCTTCTCCACCCCTCCCCCTCTCCTTCCTCTCTGTCTCTCTCTTCCCCTCCCACAGCCAAGGCTCCATTGGAGCAAAGTTTGCCCGGGCGCTGAGGATGGCTCTATGGCGTCTGCCTCAGGTGCTAGAATGGCTCTGGTTGCAACAGAGCAACGCCCCAGATGAGCAGAGTATCGCCCCCTGGTGGGCATGCAGGTGGATTCCGGTCGGGTGCATGCAGGAGTTTGTCTGACTGCCTCCCCATTTCCAGCTTCAGAAAAATACAAAAAAAAAAAAAAAAATTAAAAAATGGAACTGTTCTTTGACCCAGCTATCCCACTTTTAGGAATATATCCTATGAATACCAAATCACTGATTCAAAAGAAGAAATGTACCCCCATGTTTATTGCAGCATTGTTTACAATAGCCAAGATCTGGAAACAGCCCAAGTGTCCATCAGTGGATTAGTAAATTAAAAAGCTTTGGTACGTATATACAATGGAATACTAGGCAGCCATGAGGAAGAAGGAACTCTTACCTTTCACGACAACATGGATGAACCTGGAAACTATTATGCTAAGTGAAATAAGCCAAGAAGATAAAGAAAAATACCATATGCTCTCACTCATTTGAGAAGTCCAATGAACAATGTGAACTGAGCAACGGAACAGAGGCAGAGGAGTGATCAGAGGGAAAGCGGTCAGAGGGAAAGTAGAAGAGAAGATGGGATCAGAGAAGGAAAAGAGATTAATAAAATTATATATACAGAACACGACATTATAGAGAACAGGACAGCTAATCCTGGAGGGTAGGGGGGAAGGCATTGGGGGGACACAGTATGGGAGGATGAGGGGGAACAGGGGTGGGGGGATATATATTCAGTGGGACACTTGAATCTATGTAAACACAAATTAAAATCATAAAACAAACAAACAGAAAGAATTCCTACACTCTGACTCACCCTCCCATCCTAAATCATGAGAGTAAGGTATACCTGTAGACCAGGGATAGTCAACCTTTTTATACCTACCGCCTACTGTTGTATCTTTGTTAGTAGTAAAATTTTCTAACTGCCCACTGGTTCCACATTAATGGTGATTTGTAAAGTAGGGAAGTAACTTTACTTTATAAAATTTATAAAGCAGAGTTATAGTAAGTTAAAGCATATAATAATAATTACTTACCAAGTACTTTATGTCTGATTTTTGCTAAGTTTGGCAGAATAAATCTTTATAAAACAACTTACTACAGTTAAATCTATCTTTTTATCTATACTTTGGTTGTTCCGCTAACGGCCCACCATGAAAGCTGGAACACCCACTAGTGGGCAGTAGGGACCAGGTTGACTACCACTGCTAGACAAAGGGATCACAAGCCCCTCCTTACCCACCCTAACCAGTATGTGATTTTGTCTGTAAAAGTAGGCTCATAACTGCATTGGGGCCTACATGATTTGGGATTGTGACCCGTATAGCTAACCAGCTAATAAACTCCTCTTTGAAATTAAAAAAAAAAAAAAAGAATTAAAGCACAGATTTGAAGTAACCCATTAGACATTCTGGAATCTATGAGGGATAAAACTCTTAATTTTGCTTATGTTTCAGAAGAGAGGAGATGGAAAAACCTAAAGAAAAGTAACGTTGCTTTGGCTGTGGAGGGCAGTCCCCCCACTCACTGGTTGTATCCTGGAAGATATTCCAATCAGTATATATATTTTTTATAGGATTTCTTATATTGAATCATTGTCTTTTAAAATATTAAAGGGTTTAGCAAACAGTCACTTGCTATCTATGGTGGAAAATTCTTCCTCCTCTCTTCAATATTAAAAAACTCAGTGAAGTGCTGAGACTCCTAACAGATTAATCTTGAAGCAACCACACTGACACTTTATACTACTTCCTTTCACAGTGAGAATTTAGAACTACATATCTGTGTGGTTAAGTGATTGTTTTTTGTTTGTTTGTTTTTGTTTTGTTTTGTAATGTTTTGTTTTGTTTCAACAAGAGAGAGAGATGGAGAAAGAGAGAGACAGACAGACAGACACAAAAGGAGAAATGGGAAGCATTAACTTGTTGTTGCATCACCTTAGTTGTTCATTGATTGCTTTCTCATATGTGTCTTGACCAGGGGGCTCCAGCTGAGCCAGTGACCCGTTGCTCAAGCCAGTGACCTTGTGCTTCAAGCTAGAAATCTTTGGGCTTTACCCAGCATCCATGGGGTCACGTCTATGATCCCATGCTCAGGTGGTGACTCCATACTCACGCTGAGTGAGCCCTCACTCAAGCTGGTGACCTTGGGTTTCGAACCTACGTCCTTAGCATCCCAGGTTGATGCTTTATCCACCACACCTCTGCCTGGTCAGGCTAAGTAATTAGCTTTATAATGAAGGAATAAAAACCTATTTATATAAAATTCTTTAATGGTGACTACTAACATAGTTTTTTGGCCACTATCATTTGATATGAAAAAAATAATAGTGGAAGAAAATTATTTCTATTAATGAATATTCATCTTTTAATGTCTTTGACTTATTTACATCATTTGTAACATAGTTTGAGAAAATGAATTATAAAATGTTCTGAAGTGTTGTAGAAAAATAGGGACAATCATAAGAAAAAGCCACATTCCTTTTCTATATAAACCTAAGAATTATTACTATAAAGCATATCCTGAAAACTGTATCTTATTTTATTTATGAAATACTTGATCTTAGTGCTAGTGAATTTCTAGAAGTGATTCAGGGACACATTTTATTCTGATTTATTGTATCTTACACATGAGTTCCTTCATTTACACTGCATAAAAGGCCTAAATGGATTAGGACTTTGCTATCAATATAACATACCTATGTCAAAAATAATCTTCCTCTACCAAATCTTATTTTAAGTTAAAAGCATTTGGTATTATTGAGCCTGTGTTTCTAAGCTAACATATATATGTCGAGTAAAGGAGTATAATACATTTTTCCATATTGCCAAAAAAAGAACATATGAATCAGACAATGTGAGTTGAATTTGACTTTTATTATCTAATTTGCCTTACCTTTCACATATCACTTAACATCGTTGAGTATTGGTGTGCTCATTTGTAGAACTGGGATGCAAACACAAAATTAAAAGAATTCCAATAAAGATTAAATAAGGAATCTATCCAAGTGCTTGGTGCATGCAAAACAAACAATGATGATACTAAATGAATAAAATCCTATTGTTTCCACCTCTTGTCCAGCTTGTCATCTTTCTACACTGAAGTCCCAAATTTATCTCTCTGTCCAAACAACACTTATATTACTTTTGTGCTTCATAGCAGGCCAATATGAATTCACTGTAACAGACTAAAAGCAATTGATTCAGTTTGGTAAAACTATATCTGCATATCTGTAAAAGGGTATTTTATTGTACTGTTTCTTTGAAACACAAGTAGGGCATTGATTCTGTATATGTGTCTCCAAAATAATTTAAATCGTCCATAGTTTTTTTGTTTTCATTTCTGGTTTATTCTGTAATCACCTGGCTTCTGGTTGGTGGAGGTCAGCAGAGGCTGAATTGGACTGTCTCATCTCAGAGAGGATCCACACTCAGGATTTAATCGCTGCCTAGTTCATTTCTCGCTAGAGTGGCAGGGGCCTTCTCAGGTTATTATAATACCACCAACAGGGACTGATCTGTTTTCCCTGCTCACAAAAATTAATTTTCTCTCCCACATTATGTATCATCTTATACATTTTTTTTCTTTTTTTTTCTTTTTTTTTCTTTTTTCTGAAGCTGGAAACAGGGAGAGACAGTCAGACAGACTCCCGCATGCGCCTGACCGGGATCCATCCGGCACGCCCACCAGGGGCCACGCTCTGCCCACCAGGGGGGTGCTCTGCCCATCCTGGGCGTCGCCATGTTGCGACCAGAGCCACTCTAGCGCCTGGGGCAGAGGCCACAGAGCCATCCCCAGCGCCGGGGCCATCTTTGCTCCAATGGAGCCTTGGCTGCGGGAGGGGAAGAGAGAGACAGAGAGGGAAAGCGTGGCGGAGGGGTGGAGAAGCAAATGGGTGCTTCTCCTGTGTGCCCTGGCCGGGAATTGAACCTGGGTCCTCCGCACGCTAGGCCGACGCTCTACCGCTGAGCCAAACAGCCAGGGCTCATCTTATACATTTTATAGGCCACCCATAAATCCACATAATACCATGCATTACCAATAACACCATTTGTGCTTTAAGTGTATACCTCTAAGAATAGAGCAATATTTGGCAGTCATCTCTGAATTCCACACCAAGGAGCCTTCTTTGTCAGAGATATTTCATTAATAAATATTGTTCCATTGCAAGCTAAACAGTATTGCAGTTTGCATAGGCATTGGGTGTCTATTATGTGTTAATGAAAAAAAGCACTAGCTATTCAGAAATATTAAAATTAATCAGTGGTAGAACAGCAAATAATAACAGCTTCTTCTGCTGTTGATGTCTATGAGAGGGTTTGCTATGGGCCCAGTGCAGGATTGTTCTTAATGTTTACAAAGATGTAGTAAATTGACTTTGGAAGAAATGGGAGGCTAAAGAATTAATCAGAGAAGAAAATAATGAAAAACTGCTTGGTTTCTTTCTGGATGGTATTTTTTCCAACAAGCTTTTACCTCCCGCAGACATATATTACTGTCAGCTCATAAAAAGCTTAGCCTCTAAAGGAGTTATGTCATTACAAATAATAAATGATACAAAAAAATTATGTACTTCCATTTACTAGAAACAAGTAATTAGGGAATAAAATTTATTTAAAATAAAAATGTAGGCCTTGGCCAATTGGCTTAGTGGTAGAGCATTAGCCCAGTGTGTGGATGTCCCAGGTTTGATTCTCAGTCTGGGCACACAGAAGAAGTGATCATCTGCTTCTCCTCACCTCCCCTTTCCCCTTCTCTCTCTTTCTCTCTCTCTTCCCCTTCTGCAGCCATGGCTCAATTTGTTCAAGCCTATCAGCTCTCAGGCATTAAAAATAGCTTGGTTGCGAGCATGGCCCCAGATAGGAAGAGTATAGGCCCTAGACAGGGGTTGCTGGGTGGATCCCAGTCAGTGCACACATGGGAGTTTGTCACTTTATCTCCCCTCCTCTCACTTGAAAAAGAAAAAGGAGAAGGAGGAGGAGGAGGAGGAGGAGGAGGAGGAGGAGGAGGAGGAGGAGGAGGAGGAGAAATAATACCTTCAGTCAGTCCCCCAGCTATGCCACATGATATGCTAACACATTACACAATTTACTAACAGCTACATGGTTTCTTCCTCGCATGCTCTTCAGTCAGGTCTCTCCTTGGCATGGATTTCTAACTTAGGCAAGTGCCACTTTTTGCCAATATGTATCTACATCTAGTTTGTCAAATAAGTTAACAAAAATAACTGGTCTAAGATACCACAGATCTTTGTACTTGTCACATATCTGGTATTAGTTAATTACTTTTATATTCAATAATCATTACAATTTTTTAATAACTTCATAGTGGGACTGCCCTAATTTTTTGTCTGTGGAAACCAAAGCAAATAATTGTATCTCTCAAATGCACTTACATTTGCACTGTAGTTATTGATGGATCTGACTTTTCATCATGGGAGGTATTTAAAGAGCATATTTGTGGGGAGATTCAAGATGCATAAAGAGAATTAGGGTAATTGTCCAACAGCCTGGACAAAATAAAGCAAGCATACACGTGGCTCACTACCTTAGCCTATATTTCTTTCTTTTTTATTTTTTGATACAATGCCTTTAATATCATTTTCTTGCATTCAATATTTCTTTTTTAATTTTAATTTATTTTTTTATTTTAGAGAGAGAGTAATGAAGAAATAGAGTGAGAAACATCAATTTGTTGTTCCACTTATTCATGCATTCATTGGTTGATTCTCATGTGCCCTGGCTGGGGATCAAACCTGCAACCTTGGCATATGGGGAGGATGCTCTAACCTACTGAGCTAAGCAAACAGGGCCATTCAATATTTTAAATCATGACTCTGGTTTTCCTAATCTGAATTCTCTTGTTCTTAGAATATTATCATTTTATTTTCATTTTTTGGCACACCTTTACTAAGAAAGTTCAAATTGAAAATTTTCAACTTCAAGACATTTGGTATGTAGTATCTTTATAAACTTGGTATTTGACGCGCCATTAATAGATTGTGGGTCTGAAGTTATGACACTCTCCCAGCCTCCTGGGCATCTTCTCAGATGTGTTGACTGAGTGTATTGAAAAGTTCAGGAGATGAAAATTGGATCTCCAGATGATACTCTTGCCATTACTGCCGGCTCTTTTTCTGTGACTGTTCCTTATCGAGTTATGACGGAAGAGGGAAAACCTGAACTGGGAGTTATAAAATACAATACAGTGTAAAAGAGGATTAGGTTTATATAAGCTTTTGTTAGAGGCTATTTTAAAAGTTGAGTGTGTTGAACTACAATATACATTCTTCTAAGGTCTGAGAATAAACTATATCATCAATTACACCTCCTAAGATTTAGTTAGTCTGGTGATCTCTGTCTTAACTAACTGCATTTGTGAGTCTGAGAAGGGTTTCAATTTCTCAAGAAACCCATAGCTTTTAATATTAAACCTACACTAATTTCATTTCACTTAATTCTAAATTGGACTTTGCCCACCATCTTTGGTAGAACAATTTTGGAAGAATCTCCATGATAGCTTTATTTTGATCGTTCTTGTTTACCTACATCTGTTATTGTTTGATTCATGAAAAGGCAGCACCATTCAAAATGTAAGAAATGATAAGAACTTGCATTTGTTCACAATTATGATAGGTTAATTTTTGAGTAAGTAAATTTATAAATAAGTAAACAGTATGACAGAAATAATTTTAAATAAATCTACCCAGCTATCTTATTTTTAATTTTCCTCAGGTACAAATACTATTAAATAGCTTGTGGAGTTTATTTCATAACTGAAAATCTATGTCAGCCTTTGAAATATTTTTCCATAAGGTTTAAAATTTCTTACCTGCTAATATTCTTTCCATAAGCAAATATTTTTCCTTTAAAAAAAATCAATTGTAATATCTAGTAATTTTTTAATTCTCAAAAATGCCATCATAGTTTCCATGATATCATTCTTGCTTAACCTTCTGTAAACTTATCTGTGATAGGCAATATTTTTCATCTTAGATGAAATAAAAGTGGTGAAATTGCATTATTCCACTACATTTTTTTAAAGACTGAGATCTCTTTTTTCTTTATGATTCTTACACATGGGCAACTGTTAATATTCTAAGAATAATAATCACTGCTTACAAAGTAAAGTATTGTCAAAATAATAAAGACAATTTATATATCTCTCTCCATAGAAAATTGCTATTTTATAATATTTGACAAGTAGTATTATCCTGTGTAAAAACTGGTTCATAGTACATTTTTGTTCATGCATTTCAAATTTATATTGTGGAAGTACAGTATGCATTTTCTTTTAATAGCCTTCTAAATATTTAATATTTCATGTAGTCAGGAATCTACATATTTTATAACTAGGGAATTCATTTTTTATTTATACCATGAAATGTACTATAACAATTCATAGAATTAATATCCAGTAGCTTGACCAGGTGGTGGTGCAGTGGATAGAGCATTGACCTGGGACATTGAGAAACCAGGTTTGAAACTCCAAGGTTATTGTTTCAGCACAGGGTTACTGGCTTGAGCACAGGGTCACTGGCTTGAGCACAGGGTCACTGGCTCGACTGGAGCCCCCCGGTCAAGGCACATATGAGAAAGCAATCAATGAACAACTAAAGAGCTGCAACTACAAGTTGATGCTCCTCATCTCTTTTCTTTCCTATCTCTCTATCCCTGTCTGTTTCTCTCTCGCTTACTAAAAAAAAAGAAAAAAGAAAGAATGACCCAGTAGAGGTCATGTTTTTCACTATTTATTCAAATCCCTCCCTTTCTTTCCTTATATTTCAGGAAGACATCTAATCGGGAACTCTTGCCTGGGATCCAGAATTCCAGGCTCATAACAAGTAAGTTGCTGAGTCAACACTCAGGAGGCAGGGAAGGGAAATTCTGACTGCCAGAGATCCTGCTGTTTCATCATGAAGTAGATGCCATGTGAGATGCATTAATTACTTTTACTGTCAAATCACTATCTTCCCTTGTCTCTAATGCCATTTGATTCAGTGGACAGAGTGACATGCTACTCCAAGTCTGCTAAATGCTTCAGAGATAGATTTGTCACACAGAGTCCTCTAGGCAAGAGAACCTCAGGTACCTCTCTGGAGAGAAATCTGAGATAATTTCTGATGAATGCCAGGGCCAAGGGGGGAGGAACAAGCCTTTTTGATAAAGGACCCTTAATTTTAGCAGTGCAGAACAGGCCTTTGAATATTATTCTAAGGAATTTTCATTGGTTTTTATCTCTATTCTCATGCATTAAAAGTTTAGGGAGTATAGAAAGTACTCTAAACAGTAGGCAAAATGAATGAGAAGCTCAATTTTCTTTTACTTTATATATGAAAAGGTAAATATAGTTCTTCAAAATCCCGCATATTTTCAAAATTATGTTTCTGAATACATAAACTAATATTTCTAATTAAAGTTGCTACTACTAAAAATGTACAAACAAAAAGAATAATTCTGTCTCATTTGAGGTCACTGGACAAATGGAGTTTAAGAATTTATTAGACGCTGGCTGGTTTGCTCAGTGGTAGAGTAATGGCCCACTGTGTGGAGGTCCCGGATTTGATTCCCAGTCAGGGCAAACAGGAGAAGCGACCATCTGCCCCACCACGCCTCCTCCTTCTCTCTCTCTTTCCCTCCCACAGCCATGGCTCATTGAGCAAGTTGGCCAAGCAACTGAGCAACAGCCCCAGGTGGGCAGAGCATTGCCCGGTAGGGGGCATGCAAGGTGGATCCTGGTCGAGGGACATGCAAGAGTCTGTCCCTGCCTCCTGCTTCTCACTTAATAAAAAAAAAAAAATTAAATGAATATCATTTTCTTTACTCATTTACAGAACTTATTTCTAACACTAATGCAATGTTGTGGCCCTTTAAGTAGATTTAAAAATAAATTGATGATATAAAATAATAATTGATTGTATAAAATAGTAGATAATATAAAAGCATCAAGTCATTGCTTATTAATTCCTTAATAGGTGTGTTCCAAATAACATAATACATTTTAAATGAATTATATAATTTAATTCCTACCAAAACCCTCTTAATAGTTTCATTTCTAAAGATGAGAAAACTAATGCTTAGATAATTTAAACAATATGCCCAATTCATGCAAAAAGAAATTGAATTCTGGTCTATTGAATCAAATTAAATTCTGTGTGCTCAAAAACCATGCTATAATGTTTTCTAAAATCACTAAAAATAAGGTCCTTGTAAATATAATCTTTTTCTAAACAAGAAAACATTTCAGCTACTTGACATTGAAGAATGAGGGCTTTTCAATGAATACTTTCTCTGGATAATTACTTAAAATATTTTATTTAATCTTTTGTAATGTAAATATTTCTGAAGTATTTAACTTAATTTTTAGGTTCAGTAAAACCACAATTAACAATTTTTAAATGATTCGAGTATTACAACAATCTGCTTACCCAACTAAATACAGTACATGGGTAGCAGAAATTTGAATAGATCTTCATTAATGCCCACATTAATTACATGAACAAAAAGCTTCATCATTTGCTTATTGCCTATAAAATGTATGTACAGAATATAAGTAGTGGCCACGTTATAATAATAATCCTCTAAATATAAGGAATTGTTAAATAAAATGAGAAATTTTTTGGTCCCAATAAAATCATTGTTTGAGACTGATAGTGTTGAAACAATCAACACTGTCAGTCTCCTAACAGCATATTGCAACGTTTATTTTGTTTACCTCAAGCAACAGTGTTCGATGAGTATTTGTAGAATTTATGAATTACTAGAATGTATATTTCTACCTAAGAAGTCAAAGGGTTGTATATTTTGATACAATTTTACAGTTTCCTGAGTGTATAATTCCATTTGTATATAGTAGCATTTCTGGTAAACACCAATACATCTGAGTAATATTTAGGAAAGCTTAAATAATCAGATCTCAACACTTGGTTCCTTTCATGAGAGCTGACTTTCTAAGCATTCTTTTTCTACACGATTCCTCATTGTTAGAAAACTTAAGCCAACTTGTGTCTGCATTTATTTTATATGTAAAGATCCAAGCCATGTCCTTTCTTTCTCTAGAATACCCTACAGATTCCAATGCTATAGTTACAAACTTAGATATAATTCCAAATCCCAGAATAGGGTGTAGGGTGAGCAGGGAAGTTTATCCAAAACTGATACTATGCCCGACACTGTGTCTGCTTTTAAAAAAAATGTCCAAATCAATCTTTACAAAACTTTTAACTTATATCTGATCCACATTATACATTAAAAGCTATGAAACTTAGAGGAAAATAAAAAGATTTAAGTAACTTTCCTAAATTACACAACTTTGGGATCCAGTATTTAAAACCAGGTGTGTGCCTGGCCTCATAATTCATTGTTTCAATTCATCAATATGTGAAATCAAAGTACTCAAATAAAGTGACCCTTATTTCCAAGAGCCTTCATCTTTAAGATTATTAGATTAAATGAATACAAATTTAATATTTCTAATTGTTTTACTTTTATGTTCTTTAGTGGTTGTAATTTGAATACAAGTGGCTGCAGGTTAAGAAGTAAGTACAGTTTCCACTTCTTCCACAAATTGAAACGATTTGTTTGGCACAATTTTATAAAATCTTGATTGTTTTTTGCTGAAGAAATTATAGTTTTACTACCAGTGCAGAAATACTTAGGTTTCTATAATTTATTGTTCACATTTTTCAAGGCAGTCGACCAGACCACAAAAGACACTGCAGTAAGGTAGATTTCAGCCCATTATTTAAAGAAATAACTATGGCAGAAAGGCCACATTAACATACTGCCAATTTTCCCACTCACATATCCATGAAGAGTTAAAGGTACACATTTATATTTCAGAAATTGATAGGTATAGTAAAAAACATTGGTAGCAATAGGAGGAAATATTTCTGTTCACCACAATTGTAATTTATAGGTTACATGATTAGTGATAAGGGTAGTGAGTCTATTAGAGCTACAAAATAAAGGTCAATTTTTATTATTTTTATATGCATTTATTTATTTATTTACTTACTTACTTACTTACTTACTTACTTATTTCTGAAGTGAGAAGCAGGGAGGCAGAGAGACAGACTCCCATATGTGCCTGACCAGGATCCACCCAGCATGCCTACCAGGAGGTGATGCTCTGCCCATCTGGGGTATTGTTCTATTGTAACTGGAGCCATTCTAGCACCTGAGGCAGAGGCCACAGAGCCATCCTCAGTGCCTGGGCCAACTTTGCTCCAATGGAGACTTGGCTGCAGGAGGGGAAGAGAGAGACAGAGAGGAAGGAGAGGGGGAGGGGTGCAGAAGCAGATGGGCGCTTCTCCTGTGTGCCCTGGCCATGAATCGAACCCAGGACATCCACACACCAGGCTGATGCTCTATCACTGAGCCAACTGGCCAAGGCCAAAGCCAATTTTTAATTACTTGTAAAGTAATACATCAGAGGAAATGTCCTATAATATATCATTGCATGATCAAAGTGGCATATTTTGTTTCGAACAACTTGACTCAAGTAAAAATATTACACCCAAGATTTGGTCAACCCCAAATGCAAACCATCTCAATTAGAAAGTTTTTACTAGCCAATAAAAGTCTGAACTCCTAAAAAAGTTTCCTGTCTGCTTGCTAGGGATTTCAACTGACACAACATGAATATATGATTTTGCTCACAACGGTCAGGGAAAAATTTGTTTTTAGTAATCATCTTTTTTACTTTAGAAATTACTAACTTTTTAGATTATAATTTCACATTCTTTTTGAAATAATTTTTTTGAAACCTGGAGGCATCCTACAAGTGATGTGAATGAGGATTACAAGTTTAAAAAAATAATGAACTTATATAAATTGTTATGAAAATAATGGTGGATACTTATGTATATAGCATCTTAAAATCAAGGAAATATGACATATTCTGAGATGCACGTAGCAAATTACAGAATGTGCTATATTTTATATTTCAAAGGCTGATAGCTAGCAAACAGACACCTGCAAAATTACTTCCCCATATGTAGTTCCACATTCATGGGCTAGCTAATTAACCTCTCTGTCAGATTCTACATGTAAAAATGTGGATAATATGACCAGTATCAAAGTTGCTATGAAGATGAAATGAGATGATAAATATATAAGTCCTTTGAAAAGTAAAGAGAACCTGGTGATTTCCCCCGACTGGGTAAAGCAGACTTTGAATATAACCAACAAGTAGCAAATCCAGCACCAATTACTGTTTTCCCGCACAAAGCAAACATCTATAAATTATGAAATCTTCAAAGCCTGAATGTGGCCTGAGATTCTGAGAATCTGAGAATGGGAATTACATGCCTGAACTCCTAATTTTGCATCCAAGATACTCACTACCACAGTGACAAACTTTGGCAAACTTAGATGAGTAAGTACATCCTTGACACAAATAGAAAGACAAACTCACACGGACTGAGTGAATAAACATGATGTGCTAAAAGAGGAGATGAAATAAAAACAAAACTATAAACGTCTGAAATGTACTGCTCACAAAAATTAGGGGATATTTTATTGCTTCATATTCATTTGGAAATATCCCCTAATTTTTGTAGCAGTATATTTGTAAGGACATTAGAGAAATTCACATCATATGCATGCTTCCTCAGAAGGAAGCACTAGCAGATTGAGCCAGTGGTTTGAATATAGGAAGAACTGATGTTGATACAACATAAAATATATATATATATATATATATATATATATATATATATTTACATTTCCATAAAAGTTCGATTCAGTGATTTTTTTTTTCTGACAATACTAGAAATCTGATTTTTAAATATAAAATGCTAAAATAGAAGTGATTAAAATTTTAAATCCCTGAGAGAATGTTTTCAATCTCAGGTTTAAATTGCCACATGAAAATCAGAAGGTCAAGAGGGTTGTTTTAATTATTGAATTAGCATCTCAAGGTAATGAGCCGTAAAAATCTCTTGGACCTGTGCCCCAATCTAGACACACAGGTCAGCTTTTCCACCAGCTTCCACCAGAGGTCCCATGGTGTCTGGAGAGGTCCAGTGATATACCCAGAGAATCTCCCCGGCAACTCCCAGCAGATGTGAACCTCTTCTCACATCCTCTCTCCTGGCTCCAGGCCATTGGGTCCCTCCTCACACACCTCTTCAAACACAGTTTTTTAAAATTTTAATTTATTGGGATAACATTGACAATAAGATTATATAGATTTTAAGTATATATTCATTTTCTTTCATTTTTTTTTTTTAATTATTGATTGATTTTAGTGAGAGAAGACTGGAACAAGAGAGAGAGAGGGAGGGAGAGAGAGAGAGAGAGAGGATCATTGAGCTGCTCCTGTATGTGCCCTCACCAGGGATCAAACCTACAACCTCTGTGCTTTGGGACAATGTTCTAACCAACTGAATCATCCAGCCAGGGCCAAGTGTTTACTTCTTTCTTCTTTTTTTTTAATTTTTATTAAATTTTTAAATTTATTGTGTTAACATGGATTCAAGTATCCCACTCAATAGAACACCTTCAACCCCCAACATGTGTCGTCATTACAACTCATTTGCCCCCCATCCCTGCGGCTCCCTCCCCACTTCCCTCTAGGATTTGCTGTCCTTCTGTCTATATCTCTGTGTTATGTATATATATATAATTTACTAATCCCTTCACCTTCTCTGATTCCATCCTCTCATCCCCCTTCCCTCTGATGGCTGTCCCTCTGGTCACTGTGACCCCACCTCTGCCTCTATTCCGTTCCTCAGTTCACTTTGTTCCTTAGATTCCACATATAAGTGAGATCATATGATATGTGTCTTTCTCTGCAGGGGTCAAGTGTGTATTTCTATGATACATGATCTGTATATTGAGTTATCTCACCATCCAAAGCCAAATCATTTTCTGTCACCATATATTTGCCCCCCTTTATCTAACTCCTCATTTTCTTTTATTTGAATAGGCTCCTTTACATGAACTGTGGGAGCTGAATCCTAAACTAATCTCTTTCCAATAGTATTTGTTTATTAGCGCTCGAAAGATAATACTCTCCCCATGTTCTCATTTTAACATGAAAAAAAAAAATGTCCGTTTTGTTCATTATCTTGGAAGACCCAGAATAAGAGACCCTAAAAATCCTTACCTATCCTTTTCCAAGCATTCTTCACCATAAACTCTTTTATAAATTTATATTTACCACATGCATTTTCTAGCCATACATATACACTTTTAATGTCTTTTAATGCTGTTAGTGTCATTAATCCAAATTACTAAATGCTGACTCACTTGTAGGACAATTAAGAAAATTGAATATGCTAGAACAGAAACTAACAGAGTTGTTAGCTCTCAGTACTTATGATTCCTGAATAGTCAATTATATTTGACATCTGGACTATGGCATCTTCTTGAAAACTTTCTCTTATCTTCCATGACACTCTAGTGCAGTAGTTCTAAAAATATGACCTCCAGAATAGCATATCAACATCACTTGAAAGCTAATTTGAAATTCATATATTGACCCTATCCAAGACCTACTAAATTAGAAACTTTAATGTGGCCCCAACATTTTGTGAATAACAAGACCACCAAGTTATTCTGATCTAGTATAGAGATTTGATTTGAAAATAAATACGCCCCGTGAAGGACTCATCTTCCTCATTCTTCCATTCTTTTACTTACCAGTCCTCATCTTTCTCTTCTTCTTCTTTCTTCTAAAATCTAAGCTTTCATTGTGAAAAACTTCATAGTCTTATTACTTTCTTTCACATTCTCTTTTCTCTTTAGTTCTCACATTCTAAATGATGCAAGGCTTAAAAAAATTCTAATTGTTATATCTAATCAGAGGAACTTATTTATCTTCATTGGCAAAATTTTCCCCATGCTCTAACTCCAAAATCTAACTTCTGGACGTACTTTGGCTGTAGTAATCTAACTAGATCTTTCAACACAATTCATTCCCTTCATCTTCTTGAACAAATTATGTTTCTGAATTCTCTGCTTTGAATTATGACACCATTGTTCTTGCAGTCTGAAATGATTACAGATTCAGAGTCATCATTAACTCCTTCTTTGACATCACCTGATCGAATTTGTTTAAAGAATGCTATTTCAAATAGCTATATCACTTAAAATAATTCTGTGTCTGCATCCCAGCATTGTAAGGAGCATTGACTTTAAAGGATATCCTGGCATTAAAGTCTTTGGAATGAGAGGTGGTACATTTATTCTATTTTCTGAAATATTTTATTTCCTTAGAAAATTATGATTTCATTTCACAAGCAAAGTGTATACAAAAATTTTAGCACAATGTTTTAGAAATAATTATATTGTTCAGCATGATCTGTTTATGAAAACACACTATTAAAATTTTGGAAATATTATATATTTGTGTGTGAAAATCAAACAAACATGTCAATCAACAGGGAGAGTCAGATAACTAGTTTATTACATTAAAAGAAAAATGTATTGAAACACCCAAAAGGAGAGCATATCTTCTTCACCCATCTCTCAGCAGGTATCTAAGCACTGTTCACTCCAACTCAATCAGCATTTACATGGGCCATAGTTTCCTTCAAGAATAGAGCAAGTTGGAAAAGGATGCTTTGTTTAATAAGGAAAACGGATAAAAAATTCAGATATCAAAGAATTAAAAATGATTGCATACTTGCACTAGTCAGAGTTCTTTAGAGAACACAAACCCTTGATACCTGAACCCATAAATTCTAACTATAGGAGAAACAATACCATTTATTGGATGCTGATTCAGAGTATTTATACCTTTCTGTAGAACCATGGCCCAGCCTTGTAAGGTATTATTACCTACATTAAAATCAACCAGCAAGGTTTCGAAATTTAACTAGTGCCTTAGAATGACTTTTAAAATTAAATTGTTCAGGGATTGAGCCTTAGCTGATTATAGTCGATAGCCAAAGTTTAAAACCATCAAGCTACTTATCAGCACAATACTTTGCTGTGCAATTTTATCAGAAACTCAGGTTTTTGTTTTGTTATGATTTTAAGCATTGGGACTAACATATAATAACCTGAATATTAAGGCATTATGGATACGCAGGCCTTACCACAAAAACACCAGAATACTGGAAAGAATAGGAAAACCTCAGTGTGAAAAGTCTTGTTTTTAAGCTGCTATTATATCCATCTTCAGAATTTATTGCCTAGGGGTTGCAGATGGTAGAGTGCTACTTAGAAGAGACGCCCTGTTGGGAAAATCACATTGCAGAGCAATTAACAACCAGGGAGGGTTGGTTTTCTATACCCTCTTAGTTATCGATTGAAAAAAATCTTCATTGATGCATGAGATTAACTATCCATATAAATTTGGTAATATATAAAATGGATTTACTTTTTAAACAGGTTTAATACAGACAACAGAGAAATAGTTTACAAATATCTGTTTCAGGGTCAAGTCAGTGGAGAAACAGTCTTTATTGTTGTTTTTTATACAAAAAAAAAAATAACTTCAGTACCTGGTGGCAAGTATTTTTGTACCATATTAGATTTAAAAAAATAGACAAACTGATTTGCCAAGTAGAAGTTTTGTTATTTTTGTCAACATTTCATTCAACAAATACACAGTGAACAAGCAGAATAAAATTTTCCTTTTACCTGTATAGATCTTTATATTGTTACAGCTTTTATATATTTAGAAATTTAAGTTTTACCTCTTAATTGTTTCTGAAAGCCATGCACACTTCATAACATAATATGTGCAAATGGCCTGTAAGCACATGAAACTATGCTTAACAAAGTCCATGTGCGCATCTAAATTAAGTATACAATAAAATATCACTTCACACCCAATAAAAAACTGACAACAAAATGTTGGTAAGGACAGGGATCCTCTCATCTCCTCACTGCCTGTTGGAGTATATATATATTCTTATTAACCAAGGTCACCCTAATCCATTTAATTTTAAAACATTTATGGTATATTTTAGAAAAATTATTTTAGTCAGGAACATGTGTTGTGATTTATGCCCTTAGGTATTTGGCTTGTTTATTCATTTTACTAATAGTTTGTTTGCTGAATACTTATATGTTTGTTGTTGACCAATTTGTCATGTCCTTTGTTCTTTAATATATTCCTATGTTTATCTCTAAAATATATTTATATGTTTATCTCTAAAAACTTTATGATTATAGATATTTTGCCTTTTGGAGGGTTGTGAATGAATGAGTTTTACTTATTTTTAATATGGCTATCTAATTATCTCAACATTTGTTCAAAAGCTTTTTCATTCTTTATTGATTGACTTGGCATCTTTGTCAAAATCAGTTCATTGAATATGTTAAAAGGTCTATTTCTCAACACCTTACTTAGTTATATGCATTTAATGCCTTATTCCAATATCAATATCTCTTATTTCTGTTGCTTTATAGTAATTCTTGAAATCAAGTAATTGAGTCCTTTAACTGTCTTTTTTTAAAAAAGACTGCTTTAGATATTATACATCCTCATTACTTCCACATAAACTTTAGAATTATTTAGAATATTTATTCAAAGTAACTAGCTGGAATTTACATATCAATTTGGAAGAATAGTTTCTTAACAATATTGATTCTTCCCATTTGCAAATATGATTTTTTTTGTTTATTTTAGGTCTTCATTAATTTTTCTCAGTAATAATGGTAGCTGCTAAATTAGAAACATTTTACATGTTTTTAAAAATTATTATTAAGTATTTGTTTTTTATGCTATAATCTATGGAATTAAGTTCTTTTCATTTGGGCTGATTTTACATCAATTACATAGAAATAAAATAGATTGTATTGACTAACTTGTAATATTGAATTCTATTTCACATTTTAGTAGCCTGGATTCAAAAGGTCTCTATTTTAAATCAATTTCCCTAATATTGGGTCATATGGAAATCTTCATTTTGGAAAATACTCATTCAGACATTTACAAAAAACATAAACTGCAATTCTTTTTAGCAGTGGTTTCTAAGCTAAAGGCAGAGTAATCAATATGGTGATATTTATTTGGAAGACAGCCTACCAGGTTAAACATTACTCAAGGCAAATAATAGAAATTATTTATCTTGTAATGTGTTATTATTATTTATTTTATCGTACTAGTTCAGAGGAGGTACAAGGTGGGAAGATCAGAGCACCAAACATTGATTGAGTTTTTTGATGATTTCAGAAAATGGCCATTTGATAAATTATTTATTAACTTTTTGTAATGCATCTTGGTATCATGCAAAGAAAGAAATAGAGAAAAAACAAAAATGTCCTGATTTTCTTTATTTCCCTCCAGAATTTTTTATAGTTTCCCTGAACTACATTTAAAGAACAGAAGAGAGAGTCTAGGAAAATAGAATTTTAGTTCTGTGGAGAGGAGTGTTCATAATACAACAAAGATATACACAATGGCCCCTACACTAGAGTCACAATATTCATAGTACCTCTGAATCTAACATGATCTTATCTCATTTAGAAATTACATTACTGTCATTGAAGTTGCCTTTATAATTAACATCTATTAAACATGGATGCATATTTTGGAACTTAATTTAGCCTGAGGTTCATTAGAAATATATCTAAATATTTTAGCAGGCTAGGGCCTACATATTTTTTTATTGTTTACACAATAATTTAGTAGTGTTTTTATGATGAAAATGCTTTTCTCAGATAAAATGAAGAGAACTGACAACAGTCTCGTAATTAGTTACTCATGTTGAAGAGTGAATAACTTACAGTATTGGAAAAGAGCATGCCATGTAAGTCTCTCAGCAAGAAGTCAAGATGTTGCTCAGACTGTATCTGTATACAAAGAGACTGTTCACCTATTTTATTGACGTTGAGCGATAGTTTTAGTTGATAGTTTTAGTTTGCATCACTAATTAGTTCAAATAAAAAAACAAACTAGTTAGAATAGTAGTTGAACACATTAATTGGATATTAAAATAATAACAATAACTCTCATGTGGCTGATATGTATTTAATTCTAAGCAATTATTTTATTTTTTTCTTACCTTTCAATACATTTTAGAATAGATTTTATTTTTGCAAGAGAGACATAGAGAGGGAGAGATAGGGACAGACAAACAGGAAGGGAGAGAGATCAGCATCAACTCATAGTTGCAGCACCTGTTGTTCACTGATTGCTTTCTCATATGTGCCTTGGCTGGGGGGCTCCAGCCAAGCCAGTGAACCCTTACTCCAGCCAGCGACCCTGGGCTCAGGTCAGTGACCTTTAGGTTCAAGCCAGTGGTCACGGAGTCATGTCTAGGATTCTACACTCAGACCAGTCACCCCACACTCAAGCTGGTGAGCCTGCGCTCAAGCCAGACAAGCCCACACTCAAGCTGGCAACCTCAGGGTTTTGAACCTGGGTCCTCTGTGTCCAAGGCTGATACTCTATTTACTGTGCCACTGCCTGGTCAGACTTAGATTTCTGTTCTTATGAAATAACATCATAGTCCACTCAGGCCGCTTTAACAACATACTGTAAACCAGATGGTTTAAACTACAAAAAATGTATTTCTCAGAGTTCTAGAGTCTGAAAAGTCCACTATCAGGTGCCAGCTTGGTTGAATTCTGGTGAGAGCCCACTGGCTGGTCTGCAAATGGCCGTCTTCCTGCCGTATCCTTGCATAGCAGACACAGTTATCATATCTCTCCTGTCTCTTCTTGTAAAGGCACTGATACCACTCACAAAAACACTACCTTCATGACCAAATTACCTCCCAAAGGCCTCATTTCCAAATACCATCGCACGGGGGATTCGGGCTTCAACATATGAATTTTGGAGAGACACACATATTCAGCTTATAGCAAATAACTTTCTCTTAACTAACAAACAGTAATTGTACTTTTTTTTTTACAATTACTAGTACAAAATGTACTAGTATTGTCAAGGCAGTTATATACTGGCAGCCATGAAATCCAATTAAATACAGTTTACATAGCATTGAGGTTGCTTTGATAAATATATAACTTTGATTTTTATATGCATTGTGTTATTTTTTATTTTGTCTTACTCCAATAATTATATTTAATAAAACATGTTACCAGAAACTAAGCAATCAAAATAGAAAATCTCATAGTGGGTTAATATTTAGGTTTAGAAAAACAGACAACATTTTACAAATAACATGGAATTCCAGAAAAATAATGGCTTGGAGTGAGCATACTATCAAATGACACATTGCTGATTTGGCATTGTGTTGTATATGATACATTTATAATGAAAAATTATAATATACATATTTATAAAGTGTACAATAAAAACTAGTAAGTTAAATAAATAAAACAACCTTTGTAGATAAAAATGCAAGTATTATAATGGTAAAACAAGTTCTAATGTTCTGGTAATTTTTTTCCCCTTTATTCCCATGTAGCTTTTAATGGATATTGTAAAGCCATTATGTTATTTTTTTTTAGAGATTTGTTAGATTGTATTATTTTCTCATAATATAACTTGCCTTCCCCTGCTATGACTTACTACAGGCAAGACCTTTCTCTATCCCACTAATTTTATGGTTGACCACATCTCTTGCTTGTAAGCCAAACCCCCAGTGTGCCGATTCTGAGCCAAGGCCTTAAGAGGCTTTGCATGTTCTTTCTCTACTCTCTTGAGCTTCTGATTATAGCCATAAAAAAAAGAAAAATTTATGCTCCAAGGCCCATTTTCCCTTCATCCTAGGAGTCAGAGTGAAGACAAATAGGGTATACCTAAATGTAAAGCCTGAAGTCAAGCCAAGTTCATCTGACCCCCAGAACCAAACTATCTGCCGAAACTGAAGCCAATGTGCAGGTCCATGCATAAAAAATCATACAAACTGTCATAAGCTACCAAGATTTCAAGGTCACTTATTATGTAGCCTTATCAAAGTACAGTCATGGAGGACTGAGAGACTAGGGCTTACTTAGAGCAATGCAAGTGCATAAGTCAAACTTGCTGATACCCAGGACATCAGTTGGGATGTGGTGAGTGAGATTACAAAAGAGAAACAAGTTTAGATACCAATCTCAGTACTTTGTAATTTATCCTAGAACCAGAGATGCATTGAAAGGTTTTACTCAGTGAGGTAAAATAATTGCATTTAAAATTTAGAAAGGGGCCCTGGCCAGTTGGCTCAGTGGTAGAGCATCAGCATGGCGTGTGGAAGTCCCAGGTCTGATTCCTGGTCAGGACACACAAGTGAAGTGACCATCTGCTTCTCTACCCCACCCCTCCACTTTCTCTCTCTTCTCCTCCTTCAACCATGCTTTCTCTATTGATTCTATCAGATCTAGCTTCTGAGGATGGCTCCATGGAGCTTCTTTTATCTCAGGTGCTAAAAATAGCTCAGTTGTGAGCATCGGCCCCAGATGGGCAGAACATCAACCCCAGATAGAGGTTGCCAGGTGTATTTCCATCGAGGTGCATGCAGGAGTCTGTTTCTCTACCTTTCCTCCTCTCACTTGGAAAAGAAAAAATATATATATAATTAAATTAAATTAAACTTAGAAAGGGTATTTGGTCAGATTTGTAGCAAATACTAACTAAATTTTCAGAGGCAATCCTCCTAATCCAATACACTGAATATTGCTCCATGAAATATATTGCAAATCTGTTTTATGCCATGGTGGGGGTGGCAGAAAAATCAATTATGCAAATGTTATAGAAGCTTTATTCTAGAAGGAGAGGTGAGCTCTGCCATTGGCATTTTCCCTGACCATATCTGGTAAGAGAGAACCTAGGTTTTAACAGGTGTTTGCCTTAGAATACAAAAGACAGCTTGAATATTGATAATACCTTAAGGCTTTATTAGAGAGACACTCCACTTCCGCTGCTCATGAAGCTTGGAGCCCCAAAGGACAATGCATTGCAGAGAAATATCACCTTATATAGAGAGGGAATATCTGCCTTTCTCCAACTCTACTTACAGCAGAAAGGACAAAATGAAATAAGTATCCCTTAAGAATTCCTAACCAGATAGCCACATGCTTTGAGATTTGGTCCATGAATTTATGCTACCAGTGTGATTCAAAGCACACGAGTGAGTATTTTATTTTATTATTGTCTTAAATTAGTAGTGCTTCGAGGTGTCTGTCAGAAACAAGCATACTGGAAAAGTGAACTTCAGATGATCATCCCAGGAAATTCTTAACAATAAAAAATATATCAATCTGAGGACATAATATTTTTTAAAATATCATTTAAAAACATATCAGTAAATAAGCAAGAATTCTAAGAAATACAGAGATAAAAATGATCAATTATAGATATTGATTTATTTAATAGGTTTAAAATATAAAGGACGCATTCAAATTATATTGGAGTAGTAATCTATACAAATTCAGTAAAAGGGTATTTTAAAGAATATTCAAGATTTTAATTTATAATTAATGTAGAAAGATGTAACAGATTTGGCATTGTTGAATAATGAATCAGTGGATAAAAAGATGAATCTGAATAAAAATTGCCAGCATTAAAACATGTTATTAGTCATTAGTGGGTCTAGTGAAATATATATTAATTATAATTATATATATTAATTATATAATTATAATTAATATACATTAATCTGTTCTCTTCATCTGGCAGACTGAGCTGGGACATTGGTCTTCTCCTGCCCTATGCCCTGGATTTATATATACCATTGACACTTCTGGTTCTTAGGTCTTTGGGATTAGACTAGAACTTAGATCACTGGTTTTTCTGGTTCTAAGATCTTCAGACAGATCCTGGAACTTACATCATTAGCTTTCTTGGGTCTCCAGCTAGTAGAAAGCAGTGATACTACTCAGACTCTATAAGAGAATTAGCCAGGTTCTTATATATTTTTTTTGTATTTTTCTGAAGCTGGAAACGAGGAGAGACAGTCAGACAGACTCCCGCATGTGCCCGACCAGGATCCACCCGGCACGCCCACCAGGGGCGACGCTCTGCCCACCAGGGGGCAATGCTCTGCTTCTCCGGGGCATCGCTTTGCCGCAACCAGAGCCACTCTAGCGCCTGGGGCAGAGGCCAAGGAGCCATCCCCAGCGCCCAGGCCATCTTTGCTCCAATGGAGCCTTGGCTGCGAGAGGGGAAGAGAGAGACAGAGAGGAAGTAGGGGGAGGGGGTGGAGAAGCAGATGGGCGCTTCTCCTATGTGCCCTGGCCAGGAATCGAACCCAGGTCCCCCGCACACCAGGCCGACGCTCTACTGTTGAGCCAACCGGCCAGGGCCGCCAGGTTCTTATATTATAGCTATAAATTTCTGTATGTATACCTATATAACTCAGATATATAATGCATATATAGTAATATCTGTAGCCATATAACTTAGACCTGTTTTACTAAGGAACCTTAATTAATGACATAAATAGATATAAATGAATATAAATACAGATATACTGGGTCAAATTGTTAATTATGCTATTCATCACATCTTTATATCATTAACAACTCTCTTATTCAATCATCTTGTGAGCTGTTAAAACCTACCACAATGACTACTGTTACTTTTGATGTTGATTGTTTTCTCTTTTTTCATGGAAGGTGGGGAAATCTTTTCACTGAATCAATATATTTAAAAAGAAATGGGACCATATCATACATACTTAGCCCAATGAGTTTCCCTGCATACCATGTACCCTGATCAAGAAACAGCTGCACCCACACTCCAGAAGTGCTTTGCGTGCTGATTTCAAACCACAGAATTCATCAAGGTACACAATACCTGACTGCTGTAACAAAGGTGAGTTTTCTGTCTGATTTTGAACTTCCCATAAATGAAGTTATAAAGTATATACTTATTTATGTCTGGTATCATCTGTTCAACACTTTATATGAGGTTCATAGAGGTTGCTGTCCATAGTTTTATTTTTATTTTTTGCTTTGATTGTTATATAGTTGTGAAATTTTTACCTCAATTTATGGGTATGTTTCTATTGCAGATGGACATTTAGGTTGTTTCCAGCTTTAGACATTTTGAAGTGTGCTGCTATAAACATTCTTGTGTATATCTTTTGATGAACAAAGGCACACATTTCTGTTGGCTATATTCCTAGATTTAAAATATTTATGTCATAGGATAGGTGCATGTTCACCTTAATTAATTCAAATACCCCATATTATATTTAGGAGAGCTAGCTTGAGCAATCTTTATTGTGGGATGTCTTCTTTCCAGTATACACTAGTCACTCTATCTAAGGAAGAATTAAGTAAATCTTTATGAAAACATTGGCATTTATATATTTCACAGAAAACATAAGGAAGCACTACTGTCATATTTTTATCTCATTACAAATATCAATTTAATAGTAGAAAGGAGGATATGTTGATAGAACAAAGATATATTATACAAGTCATGAAGCAGTATCCTTATAATGTCAAATCTTAGTGTGATCACTTAAGTCAAATTAGACAGCTCATGAATAACACAAGAGAAGTAAAAGCTTCACACATAGTCAATAAGAAAATGCACACAAATCAGAGGGTGTATAAGAAAATGCCATATGAATACCAGCAGAGAAACAAATCTTTTATCTCTCTTTTTGGACTCCCTATTTCATGTATACTTTCAATATTTTTTCAGGAAGAATAATTTTTTCTCCTGTTGTAGCCACAAATTAGCAGAGAATTAGCATAGAATTAACCAAAATACTTACTCAAAAAAGTGCTGACAAGATCAAAGAACTCAATGAATCAGTTAAGATATATCAATACTTTTCTATAGAACATAGAGTTAACTCAGATAATGGAAAGTAGATAATTTATCCCTTTAAGAATTCATGCAGTGTACAGGTAGCAACCTGAAGTATTTCTACAACAATCAGTGAAAGTTAATAATACATAATGATTTGCCAATTCAAACCACTGAACATGTTTCTAATTATTGCACAATAATTTCAAGATCTCCAGGGTCAAATGCAATCAGTTAAGCAGTCAAGTTCAAAATATTTAACTATCAGAAATTGTGGTAAAAATGTCAGATAATAGTAATGGCCACATTATTTGGAAGTAAATCAATCTATAGTCCAGGCGTTGGGAAACTTTTTGGCTGAGAGAGCCATGAAAGCCACATATTTTAAAATGTAATTCCGTGAGAGCCATACAATGACCTGTGTATGTTATGCATTATCCAATAAAAATTTGGAGTTGTCCCGGAGGACAGCTGTGATTGGCTCCAGCCACCTGCAACCATGAACATAAGCAGTAGGAAATGAATGGATTGTAATATATGAGAATGTTTTATATTTTTAACGTTATTATTTTTTTTAAAGATTTCTCTGTGAGCCAGATGCAACCATCAAAACAGCCACATCTGGCTATGAGCCATAGTTTCCCGACCCCTGCTATAGTCATATCTCTTGAGCTTTAAACGCCCTGCTACAAATGTTTATATTTTTACAACAAAGGCAAAACACAATAAAGTTAATTTGAAAATCTATTAATTGTCTGGCATGGTATATATTACTGGACTACATTAATATCATCATTAGGCATAGGCACTATTTTTTCTAATAATATGTTTTAATCCATAATGCCACTTTTTGACTAATTCTAAATGGGTCAATTATGTTTCAAAAGGTGAACAAGCAACAACATTAATTGTATAAAATCATCAAAATATTACAAGTCCATGTGGGATACTTAGACCATGACAAAACTGCTAAATAGTTCTAATCCCTTGTTGAAAAAATAAGATTTGCCATGGAGAAGTCACAACAGCAACAAAGGGATATTGGAAAATAGACCCACTATGTAGCTGAGAAGCTGGAATCGGTAGGAGAGTTTTATTTACTGAAGTTTCCTAAAAACATAGACAATGCAGGAGTGCTACTGAAGAGGCTGTGATCGCAGGACAAAGGACACACTGAATTTTAGTGTGGAGATCAGGTACTCAGAGGCAGCTGTCTTCTGCATCACATTGCAGTCTAAAATAAATGAGTCCATGGAGAAAGAGCTAAATTTCTCTCTGAGTTCTGGCCTCCATACATCAATAACTGGCTGACTGTGACAATTGAGGTTTGGGGAGTTGCCTTACCCAAAAACATCACTGAGGGGTATCACAATGGTGATACAGAAAGGTACATATCGCAAGGTAAGAATCAGACTTGTTCACTAACTACATACAGTAGTGTAACTTGAGATGAGAGCTGTAAGTACAGGTACAGCCTTAAAAATGCACATTTGGCCTGATCTGTGGTGGCGCAGTGCGTAAAGTGTCGACCTGGAACACTGAGGTTGCTGGTTCAAAACTCTGGGCTTGCCTGGTCACAGCACATAGGGAAGTTGATGCTTCTTGATCCTATGCCCCTTCTCTCTCTCTCTCTCTCTCTCTCTCTCTCTCTCTCTCTCTCTCTCCTCTCTAAAGTAAATAAATAAATTTCTTTTAAAAAATGCACATTGTTCCATGATTATGGCACAACCTGTTTGTTTGACTGAGGTTCCTAAGCAGTGGAGCATTTTAAGAATTGTATCTAAAACATTTTCCCAGGCAATACACTGATATTATGCCATGGAAGAATGTCAGTAAAACATTAAGAGGTATAATAATCTCCTGATATTTTAGCCTTCTAGTTGAAGGCAGGAGAATATTTTCAAACTCCACTGATTGTTGGAAAACAAGATCACCAGCCGAAGTGAACTCCAAACCAGGGAAAATCTATAAATAACTGTGAACAATGCTTCATAGGACACGGTAGAATTGGTCCTAGAAAAACATAATATAATAGAATATATAAAATAGTAGAAGTCACTTATCCAAAGCTAATAAAGTTATAATTACTTACTTATGTCTATTATATATTATCGATTTGAAATCTCAAAGTACTCTCATGAGGCAATATAGTTATTTCCATATTAAACAAATTAGAACATAATTGAAATAATAGTTTTTATGGGACCAATGTTTTGTCCATAAAAGAACAACTTCCCTTAATTGACATCTGAAGGATTCAAGGTATGTATTTGAAGAAACATTTTTTAAATACTATTTGCTTCTACAATAGCCAATTAATTTAAATATGATATAAGCTTAATTCAATTAAAATTTAATACATTCTTTCTCCTTTAACTCTCTGTTCTCTTCTCACTTTAATTCTAATAAATATGTTATTTTGAATTTCTCATATTTCTTTCATTTAATACCAGTACATCATATATATATATATGTAAAAGTTCACCTATAAAAAAAACATAGAGACAAAAAAGCCTTTAGAGTTTCTAAAAAGTAGTGACCAGATTGGTTGCATTTGGTTGCATAAATGCAAAATGGTTATACATTTGAATTTAGGCCAATAGACAACATTAGAAAACGCATGTTAATATGCACGGTGCATGGTTCACTGATATAAAATCACAATATGTGATTTTTTCTAACGTGTTATCTCTCATTAGCAATGTGTAGTTCAATGTGTTTGGCAAAATTGAAATGAATGTAGTGATTTAACATGTCAGTTCTATCATCTTGAAGATGAATCTGTGAGGGTCTCAGATTTTCACTTGAAAAAGGAAGAAGTTCATTTAAAAGTTAATGGATGGACCTGGAAACTATTATGTTAAGTGAAATAAGCCAGGCAGAGAAAGAAAAATATCATATGACCTCACTCATTTGAAGAATCCAAGTAACAATGTGAACTGAGGAACGGAATTGAGACAGAGGAGGAATCAGAGGGACCAGAGGAAAAGAGGACAGAGGGAAAGGGGATGAGAGGATGGGATAAACCTGAAGGGAAGGGGGGAGGGTGCAAATGGTAGGGGGGTAAGGGAGATGTTGAGGGGAAAATGGGGGAGGGGGGATGCATTCAGGGCAACACTAGAATCTATGTAAACACAATAAATTAAATTTAAAAAAGGTAATGAAGAAAAGTGCATTACTCTAAAAGACAAAGTGAGAACAATCTATAAAGAAATATAATGCTATTATTTATTTTCTAGATCATGTAGCTACTATCCACACACAAAGGCAGATTCTATTAAGCTTTAACTAAATATATACTGTTGACTTTGAGACAGCATTTTGTCTTAGCATAAATTATTTTATTTTCAATGTTATTTCAACATATAACGTATGTCAACATCATTGAAATCCACTTCCTTATTCATATGCTTAACCTTTAGATTCAGTTCCAGTACATATTGGTGCTAAGTACTGGTTGCATATAACCATGGGTAAGCACTTAACCTCACTGGATATCAATTTTGAATAGATATATATTACATATATTATATTAATTATTACATATAAGTCTAAATAAAATAAAAAACAATAAATAATGTAAAGTTTAAATAAGATACTTTCTATAAAACACATGCCACAATTCTGATGTACATTTAATTACTCATTTCATATTAATCAAAAATCTATTTAAAAATTAAATGCTTACAATTATAATAATCTTTTTTACCAAAAGTTTTCTAGCTCTTCTCAAAAACCTATTCTTTCTGGAGAGCTTTCTGAGACAAGAAAATTGTTCAAATAAAAAAATTCTTTAAAACCCAGTAACTGGTTTACCAGAAGTATGTGTTTTATTCTTTGCACTTTTCAATTCCAGAAATATGATACGTTAAATTAAAAATGTAACACACTGGCTAAACACACAATTTTCTGAAAATATTAAAAATAAAATAATCTCTTTCCTTAACTCCATTAAAAGAATAAGACCTTCTATGTTCAAAGTGGTGTCCTGGTAACAGGAGAGACATATTGGATAAGTTAAGTTTCCCCTCGTATCCAGAATGAGAGACTCTCAACTCCTCTGTAGCACCTCACTTAGGTGATTTGCATAATTCACGCTGTTTATTTGTGTCTCCTCTTGTAAAATATACATTTCGTGTATGAAGGCCCTGTGTCATTCTTTTGTCTCCTGCTATCCCAATTGCTTTACAGTGTCTTCTTCCCACTGAGAAAGCTCATAAAGGTCTCTACTCAACTTCTAATTGGTGTGAAAAAAGAAACAGTCCTTGTCCCTGAGGGGTGAATGCATGTAAAGGTCTATTGTGTGCTACGGTCTATAAAAAGGAAGTGAATGCTATTGGGACAGATTTGGGTATAGATCCCACTTCTGTATGTGATGATCTGGTCGCAGTGCCATCACTGTCCAATACAACGATGACTGGAGCCATAAACGTTAGCCATGTATGTCATTTTAGACTTTGTATTATCACATTATAGAAGTAAAATAAACCATTACAATTAATTTTAATAATGTATTTTATTTAAGCTAATTTATCAAAAATATTATAATTTTATCATATAATTAATCTAGAATGTTAAGAAAATTCACATATATTATAAGTCTTTGAAATAGGACATGTATTTTATAATTATTATTTTTTTTTAATAAATTTTTATTAATGGTAATGGGATGACATTAATAAATCAGGGTACATATATTCAAAGAAAACATGTCTAGGTTATTTTGTCATCAAATTATGTTGCAAACCCCTCGCCCAAAGTCAGATTGTCCTCCGTCACCCTCTATCTAGTTCTCTGTGCCCCTCCCCCTCCCCCTAACTCTCTCCTTCCCTCCCTCCCATGTCCTCCCTCCCCCCCCACCCTTGGTAACCACCACACTCTTGTCCATGTCTCTTAGTCTCATTTTTATGTTCCACCAATGTATGGAATCATGTAGTTCTTGTTTTTTTCTGATTTGCTTATTTCACTCCTTATAATGTTATCAAGATCCCACCATTTTGCTGTAAATGATCTGATGTCATCATTTCTTATGGCTGAGTAGTATTCCATAGTGTATATGTGCCACATCTTCTTTATCCAGTCTTCTATTGAAGGGCTTTTTGGTTGTTTCCATGTCTTGGCCACTGTGAACAGTGCTGCAATGAACATGGGGCTACATGTGTCTTCACGTATCAATGTTTCTGAGGTTTTGGGGTATATACCCAGTAGAGGGATTGCTGGGTCATAAGGTAGTTCTATTTGCAGTTTTTTGAGGAACCACCATACTTTCCTCCATAATGGTTGTACTACTTTACAGTCCCACCAACAGTGAATGAGGGTTCCTTTTTCTCCACAGCCTCTCCAACATTTGCTATTACCCGTCTTGTTGATAATAGCTAATCTAACAGGAGTGAGGTGGTATCTCATTGTAGTTTTGATTTGCATTTCTCTAATAACTAATGAAGCTGAGCATCTTTTCATATATCTGTTGGCCATTTGTATCTCTTCCTGGGAGAAGTGTCTGTTCATGTCCTCTTCCCATTTTTTTATTGGATTGTTTGTTTGTTTGTTGTTGAGTTTTATGAGTTCTTTGTAAATTTTGGATATTAGGCCCTTATCTGAGCTGTCGTTTGAAAATATCAGTTCCCATATAGTTGGCTGTCTGTTTATTTTGATATCAGTTTCTCTTGCTGAGCAAAAACTTTTAATTCTGATGTAGTCCCATTCATTTATCTTTGCCTTCACTTCTCTTGCCATTGGAGTCAAGTTCATAAAATGTTCTTTAAAACCCAGGTCCATGATTTTAGTACCTATGTCTTCTTCTATGTACTTTATTGTTTCAAGTCTTATATTTAGGTCTTTGATCCATTTTGAATTAATTTTAGTACACGGGGACAGGATGTAGTCGAGTTTCATTCTTTTGCATGTGGCTTTCCAGTTTTCCCAACACCATTTGTTGAAGAGGCTTTCTTTTCTCCATTGTGTGTTGTTGGCCCCTTTATCAAAGATTATTTGACCATATATATGTGGTTTTATTTCTGGGCTTTCTATTCTGTTCCATTGGTCTGAGTGTCTATTTTTTTGCCAATACCATGCTGTTTTGATTATCGTGGCCCTATAATATAGTTTAAAGTCAGGTATTGTAATGCCCCCAGCTTCATTCTTTTTCCTTAGGATTGTTTTGGCTATTCGGGGTTTTTCATAGTTCCATATAAATCTGATGATTTTTTGTTCCATTTCTTTAAAAAATCTCATAGGGATTTTGATGGGAATTGCATTAAATTTGTATATTGCTTTGGGTAATATGGCCATTTTGATTATATTTATTCTTCCTATCCAAGAACAAGGAATATTTTTCCATCTCATTGTATCTTTTTCGATTTCCCTTAACAATGCTTTGTAATTTTCATTATATAGGTCCTTTACGTTCTTTGTTATGTTTATTCCTAGGTATTTTATTTTTTTTGTTGCAATCGTGAAGGGGATTATTTTTTTGAGTTCGTTTTCTAATATTTCATTGTTGGCATATAGAAAGGCTATGGACTTTTGTATGTTAATTTTGTATCCTGCGACCTTACTGTATTGGTTTATTGTTTCTAATAATCTTTTTGTGGAGTCCTTCGGGTTTTCGATGTATAGGATCATATCATCAGCAAAAAGTGATAGCTTTACTTCTTCTTTTCCGATATGGATGCCTTTTATTTCTTTGTCTTGTCTGATTGCTCTGGCCAGAACTTCTAGCACCACGTTGAATAAGAGTGGAGAGAGTGGACAACCCTGTCTTGTTCCTGATTTAAGGTAGAAAGTCCTCAGTTTTATTCCGTTTAATAGGATGTTGGCTGATGGTTTATCATATATGGCCTTTATCATGTTGAGATATTTTCCTTCTATACCCATTTTGTTGAGAGTCTTAAACATAAAATTGTGTTGTATTTTATCAAAAGCCTTTTCTGCATCTATTGATAAGATCATGTGGTTTTTGTTCTTTGTTTTGTTGATATGGTGTATTACGTTAACCGTTTTGCGTATGTTGAACCATCCTTGAGATTCTGGGATGAATCCCACTTGATCATGATGTATTATTTTTTTAATATGTTGTTGTATTCGGTTTGCCAGTATTTTGTTTAGTATTTTAGCATCTGTATTCATTAGAGATATTGGTCTGTAGTTTTCTTTCTTTGTGCCATCCTTGCCAGGTTTTGGTATGAGGGTTATGTTGGCCTCATAAAATGTGTTTGGAAGTATTGCTTCTTCTTCAATTTTTTGGAAGACTTTGAGTAGAATAGGAACCAAGTCTTCTTTGAATGTTTGATAGAATTCACTAGTATAACCGTCTGGGCCTGGACTTTTATTTTTGGGGAGATTTTTAATAGTTTTTTCTATTTCCTCCCTGCTGATTGGTCTGTTTAGGCTTTCTGCTTCTTCATGACTCAGTCTAGGAAGGTTGTATTGTTCTAGGAATTTATCCATTTCTTCTAGATTGTTGTATTTGGTGGCATATAATTTTTCATAGTATTCTACAATAATTCTTTGTATTTCTATGATGTCTGTGGTGATCTCTCCTCTTTCATTTTGGATTTTATTTATTTGAGTCCTGTGTCTTTTTTCCTTGGTGAGTCTTGCCAAGGGTTTGTCAATTTTGTTGATCTTTTCAAAGAACCAGCTCCTTGTTTTATTGATTTTTTCTATAGTTTTTATGTTCTCTATTTCATTTATTTCTGCTCTGATTTTTATTATCTCCTTTCTTCGGCTGGTTTTGGGTTGTCTTTGTTCTTCTTTTTCTAGTTCCTTAAGGTGTTAAGTTAAGTGGTTTATTTCGGCTCTCTCTTGTTTGTTCATATAGGCCTGAAGTGATATGAACTTTCCTCTTATTACTGCTTTTGCTGCATCCCAGAGATTCTGATATGTCGTATTTTCATTTTCATTTGTCTGTATATATCTTTTGATTTCTGCGCTTATTTCTTCTTTGACCCATTCATTTTTTAGAAGTATGTTGTTTAGTTTCCACATTTTTGTGGGTTTTTCCCCCTCTTTTTTGCAGTTGAATTCTAGTTTCAAGGCTTTATGATCAGAAAATATGCTTGGTACAATTTTAATTTTTCTAAATTTGCAGATATTGTCTTTGTGGCCCAACATATGGTCAATTCTTGAGAATGTTCCATGTACACTAGAGAAAAATGTATACTCTGTCGCTTTGGGATGAAGTGTCCTGTAGATGTCTATCATATCCAGGTGTTCTAGTATATCATTTAAGGCCACTATATCTTTATTGATTCTCTGTTTGGATGACCGATCTAGAGCCGTCAGCGGTGTATTGAGGTCTACAAGTATGATTGTATTTTTGCTAGTTTTTGTTTTAAGGTCAATAAGTAGCTGTCTTATATATTTTGGTGCTCCTTGGTTTGGTGCATATATATTAAGGATTGTTATGTCTTCTTGATTCAACTTCCCCTTAATCATTATGAAATGACCATTTTTGTCTCTGAGTACTTTTTCTGTCTTGTAGTCAGCATTATTAGATATGAGTATTGCTACACCTGCTTTTTTTTGGGTGTTGTTTGCTTGGAGTATTGTTTTCCAGCCTTTCACTTTGAATTTGTTTTTATCCTTGTTGCTTAGATGTGTTTCTTGTAGGCAGCATATAGTTGGATTTTCTTTTTTAATCCATTCTGCTACTCTGTGTCTTTTTATTGGTAAGTTTAATCCATTTACATTTAGTGTAATTATTGACACTTGTGGGTTCCCTACTGCCATTTTATAAATTGCTTTCTGTTAGTTTTGTATCTAGTTTGATTCTTCTCTTTTGTTTTTCTATCATTTGTTTTTGTTTGTTTGTGTTCCATACTTCTTTCCTCTGTTGCTACCTTTTTTAAGTCAAGTGTTTTTGTGGTGGTTTTTTTAAGGGTGGTTACCATTAAGTAATGAAAAGGGTACCTACCATATTCATTGTAGTACCCTATCTTATAAGTATTTCTGCACTTCATCATCCTTTGCTACTGTTAATGTCCATCCTCTCCCCCCTTTTTTTCCTTTGTTGTCACAGTTTAAGTTTGGTTTTATTGTGTTCTTGGTGGAGCTGTTACTTGTGGTGTTGTTTTCTTTTGTTCTTTGAATCTGGTTGGAAAACCCCCCTTAGTATTTCCTGGAGTGGGGGCTTTCTGTTGATAAATTCTCTCATCTTTTCTGTATTTGTGAATGTTTTTATATCTCCTTCATACTTGAAGGATAGCTTTGATGGGTATAGTATTCTTGGCTGAAAGTTCCTCTCTTTCAGGGCTTTAAATATTGGGGTCCACTCTCTTCTAGCTTGTAGAGTTTCTGCTGAGAAATCTGATGATAATCTAATAGGCCTTCCTTTATATGTTGTACTCTTCTTTTCCCTGGCTGCCTTGAGAATTTTTTCTTTGTCATTGGTTTGTGTCATCTTTATTATGATGTGCCTTGGAGTGGGTTTGTTGGGGTTAAGAAAACTTGGTGTTCTGTTTGCTTCTTGAATTTGAGGCTTTAGTTCCTTCCACAGGCTTGGGAAGTTCTCGTCTATTATTTGTTTGAGTATATTCTCCATTCCATTTTCTTTCTCTTCTCCCTCTGATATACCTATTATTCTTATGTTATTCTTTCTGATGGAGTCAGACAATTCCTGTAGGGCTTTCTCATTTTTTATTATTATTGAGTCTCTTTCTTCTTCTCTCTGTTGTGCCTCAAGTTGTTTGTCTTCTATTTCACTAATCCTATCTTCAATCTGGGCTGTTCTGTTAGCTAAGCTTGTTACCTCGTTTTTCAGCTCGTGAATTGAGTTTTTCATTTCTGTTTGATTTGTTTTTATAGTTTCAATTTCCTTGGTAATATATTCTTTGTGTTCATTGAGTTGTTTTCTGATCTCCCTATATTGCCTTTCTGTGTTTTCTTGTATATCTCTGAGTATTTTTAAGATTTCTATTTTAAATTCTCTGTCATTTAGCTCCAAGGCTTCCAATATGTTAAGTCTTTTCTCCATAGATTTTTCCACATCTATTTGTGTTACCTCTCTTTCTTTTGTATCCATAATATTTGATTTCCTCTTTCTTATCGGCATCTGAGGGTGGTCTTATTGATAGCACTAATTAGAATTAATAAAGAGTAAAAAGAAAAAAAAAAGGGTAAAACACCCCACAAAAAAAAACAGTAATAATTTATTATTTCCCCCTTTTTTTCTCTCTTCTCTTTCCCTCCTCTCCCCTCCTCAGGGAAATATCGTGCCTATAATGGAGGGCCTGATTTGGGGTGAAGAGTTCAAGGGGCAAAAAAAAGGGAGTAGGGACCTACTAAATGCAAAAAAAAAAAAAAAGGAAGAAAATCTTAGACAAGCATAAGATGATTTGCTTGTAAGTGATGGTCAACTAAGAGATATAATGAGAGGGATAAGAGAGAATCAGAAAAAAGGACCAAAGAAGAATAATAAAGAAGAAAAAATAAAAATAATAAGTAAAAATCTGTTGTATTAAGTGGAGCGAAGACTAAATACAATGGAGACCTTGGGTTGGGAGGACCCAAAATGCCACAAAAATAAACAAACAAGAAAAAAAATAAAAACAAAAGCAAAAAAGAGAAATAAAGCCAAAAAAAAGTCTTGAGTCCCAAATTAACTAATTTGTTCGTGATTGAGGATTATATGGGAGGAAAGTAAAATGAGAAAAGAAAAAATGAATAGAAAGGAAAAAATAAGAAAAAGAGAAAAACGAAGGAAGAAATAAAATAGGAGGAGAAAAAAACAAAATAAAGCAAGACAAAAAAGAAACACAAAAAAAAAACAAAAGAGGAGAGAGTGAGAGTTAAGTGTTTTGGAGTATAACCTTAAAGGAGGGTGAGGATGAAGAAGAAAAATAAAATGCAACACTCATGGGTAGTGTAGTTCAAGAAAGGGGAAGCATAAGATGGGCAGAGAATAGAAGGACTGAGGTGGAGGAAATAAAGGCAAAAAGATAGAAGAAACAAACAACAACAACAACAACAAAAAAAAAATTAGTGGATCAAGTTGTAAAGTCTGTGGGTTTTTCTTGATTTTGAGAGGTTAACTTCTTCCTTTTTCTTTTCTCTCCCTCTTCCTAGTCGGTGAATCTGTACCCCAGGCTCTGCCCCTGTGTCACTCTTAGGTAGGGATTTGCAGTTGATGGGATTCTATGGCAATGTCATATAATTGGCTTTAGTCTTGCTGGAAGTAAAGGCTTGTTGGCGTTTGCAGGGTCCAACGATGAGAGAGTTTGCTTTCCTGGATTCTCTCTCCTAGTCCCCCCTTTCTGAATTAGCAGCCTGGTGATCCAGCTATAAGGCTGCAACTGCTTCTGCCTGGGGAGTAAGAGGCTCAAAGAGCTGGGAAATCCCCACTCTATCCCCACTCAGTGCAAGGCTTTGGGAAAGGCTCTGACAGTCAGGGCCTCCAGTGTAATCAGGCGGGGGTGGGAGTCAATTGTTGTCAAGGTGACTGTTCAGCGCCTATCATTTAGTTGGACCTCTCAACCCAGGCTTTCCACACTTTGTAGCCTGTTTTTGCAGGGAAGAAGAGGCACTAGTCTCTGCTTACGACTAGTGTAGTATAGACCTTATTATCTGCCAAGTCCTTCTTGTTAGCGTTTATCCCTGAATATGGAGGCTCTATCAATCAGAAGTTGCCCCCGCCCCTTTAGCTAGAGGCACTAAAAAATATCACGCCTCTTGTCTTGGATCGCTGAACTGAGAGAGATCTTATCAATTAGAACCGAGGGTGCGCAGATTTTATGGGTTAAGCTAATTTCAGTGATTGGGTCGCAGCTGTGCTTCCGAAGGTATTTTAGGCTGCCTGCGCGCGCCCCTCCCCCAACGCTTGATTGTTAGCTTGAATGGCTGGGTGAGGTGCCCCGCCCACGGAGAGAATCTCCCAAGCCTCTCCCGCTGGCCCCGCCGCTGGCGGCTGGACCGCACCAGGCGCAGGATAATGGAGCCCCCTGGGTGTGCGGGCCAGCAGGGCGCCCTGGGCACGTGGAATGCCCAAGGCACGCTCGCGAATGGGGCGCTCCGGGCACCGGTGGCCGGGGACCCCCACTTGCAGTGTGCGGGCCGCTGGGAACGTCAGCGGTGCTCAACCGGACCGGGCGCGCGCGCGGTGGCTCGTGGCGGCCGCTCATGGTGGCTCGCGGTTCCCAAGTATATGGGCTGACTCACCGCAGGCGCACTCCCTCGCGGCTTGAATGAGCGTCGCTGCTGCGGTAGCTTCCTCCACACCCTCGTCTCTCAGATTCAAGTGATAACAGTCCTTTTGCTTTCAGTTTGTGTGGAACTCCGGAATGCTCCGAGGATAAATTTTTCTGTTTCTAGTTGATAAATTTGTTGTGATTTAGGGGAGAGCTGTCGGACGCGCTTTTCACGGCGCCATTTCCGTGACGTCCTTTTATAATTATTTCACATTCCTATTCAAACCAGCTACATTTAGAATATTGGGTATGGCTGGTGGCTACCATACTGGACAGAACACTTCCAGAATGAAAAAGAAGGTATTAAAGTAATTTTATTTACTTTAGTGGAAAATAGTTAAAATATTTAAGTAGGTAAATCTATAAAATGTCTCCAAAGTTGATATGTATAGTATTTAAAATTTATTTTATGCCTGACCTGCAGTGGCGCAGTGGATAGATACAGTGTCAACCAGGAACCCTGAGGTCGCACGTTTGAAACCCTGGACTTGCCTGGTAAAGGCACATATGAGAGCTGATGCTTCCTGGTCCTCCCCCCCCTTTTTTTTCTCTCTCTCTGTCTCTCTTCTCACTAAAATAAATAAGTAAAAAATTTAAAAAAAAGAAATCTATTGTACCTCATTTTATTGAGAGGGATTGCTTGAGTGGACTTATCTCTCTCGTCTGGTGGTTTTCCTTGTACTTTTCTGTTTCTATAGAGGAAACAGGTACTGTTCTTGCTGTCCTCTTCCATCTTTTGGCCTTTTATCTTTTCAAAAATGTTTTTCTTTTTTTTTTTTAAAGAGACTAAGAGAGACTTCAATTGGGGAATTTGATAATTGCAGATCTGATTTTCACTTCTAATGCCCGAATCAAAATTGTTCTTCAGTGAAGGAAAAACTGATTCCTGCATAACTCCTATAAAACATTTGTTGATATTATAAATGTTTTTCACAGATTATATCCAGAAACACACTTGTAGAAGTCTCTTACTCGAGAATTTTCACAGAAGCTGCCTAAACCTTTATCTTTAAACAAGAAGCATGATTTTGCGGCGCTGCCTGCTCTGACACACTCCTATTCAACTTTTTATAGTTCTGTGTGTTGGACTGTTTTCAGTGCTTTACTCATGAAACTTCCCAAGAAGTACTGGTGTGCAGCAATCCCTACTCTTATTTATCTGTGTCCTGTAACAATATTTCAGTTATATATGCCACAGGGTCATAAATCAACGTGGGCTGCCTCTGCAGGGTGCTTAAGCATACACTTCCCACACTGGATTTATTCCATGGGAATCACACAGAGTTTAACAGAATTTTGGCTTATGTGATCTTTCACTATCTCTACTTCTCTCCTTTCTCTTTTCATTAAATTAAGTTTAGCGAGCTGTGCCAAACAGAGCAGTGGATTATAAATTTCTTTTCAAACCAGTCCAGTTTTCAAAAATGTTATGGAAAGTCAAAATCCCAGGCATTTTTTAAATGCCCTGTAGTTTAAAAGGCTACTTAATATAAACTGTAGCAATTATCTGGTGTGGTAATCTTGTAAATAGGGAACAGAATTTTAAAATGACACATTTTTTTTAAATATCAAAGCTTTGAAAAGAAAACTGCTAGGTATAAAATCTAAATGCTATCTGATTTCATTTTGGTTTTTGCTCCCCTAAAATATCCATTTTCTAGGTTACTTTTAGAAAATGACAATTTTAGTGTAAATATAATGTACTTTACTTAGGCAACAGAAGTAAGAAATTCAAAGAAATTAGCTACCAAGATAGTAATAAGAATGTTTATTTTGGTCCATTGACAACAAATTCAAAATTAATCCTAACAAAATTATTCAACTACAAATTATATTTTCATAAGAAATATACCAAGAAACACAATAAAAGAATTCTAAAACAGACTCAATTAAATATTTAAATAGGCTTCTATAGTCACAAACAATGTTTTCAAATTTTTTTCTTTTACTGCTCACCTCATCAGTCAATATTTTTCTTATGCAAAAAATACTAAAACTCTAATATTATTTCTAAATCAATAGTGTATCAGTATTTATAATTAAATCACGTTAAATATTTAAAAAGTAGTATACAAAAATTTCAACTTGGTGTTTTATAAATAACAGCTGACAACTATTGATTCTGAGCTGAAGGTTAGCCTATTTTCAATGCTGTCATGAAGGAAATATCTATTCAACAGTCTAGTCCAGCAATGTTTTTCTAATTCTCATAGTCTCCCTAATTATTAATAATTTATGATACCAGATTCTTTGAGGAGTTGGAAGAAAAATAATATTTATTTTTCATATGGAGAAAGGAGAAAATATTCCAAAGCAATAGAATTATAGCCACAGAAGGAAGCCATACTTGACCAGCTGTTCTATGACACAGAGCAAGAAAGGATAAAAAATAAGCAAATGTGTGTTTCGGGCAAGATTCTTGTGCTGCATCACTGACTTGGTAGTGGCGTAGGGACATATGGAACTGAGAGAGAAAGGGAATGGAATTTTACTTGAATGAATACAATAAATATGCTTATATGCGCCAAAGAGTTTTCAATGTCACTGTATGACTAATGCTGAAGGAAAACTTATTTGTGTCTATAAATGACATTGGTAGAATTCCACAAGGCTATTTTATTAGGTAAAATGCTACTCCTTAGAAAAAACTGGGTTTTTCATAAGAGAAAAATAGCATATACTAAAGATTATTACTTTTACTCAGTTATTGAGTATTTTTGTTTTTACCACAAACTTATCATGTAAACTCACCATATACTAGTGACCTGGTAGCAATTTATTTTCAGAGCGTGATGTTCTCCCAGTTTCCATGCTGTTCAGCATTCATTTTGGCAATTTAGATAGAGTTGTTTTTAATAAGAACTTTATTGCTATGGCCCCATGACACAAATAAGGCAAATAAAAAAGTAGCATAACCTTGGGTTATGTGGTGAATGGGTAGAATGTCACCCAAAGAAAATCATCTTTGGCATTTTGAAGATGACGAGGATGATTTCTGCTTTAAAACATAAATGCTTTTAAAGGGTTTTATATAAATGAAAACCATTAGTTTAATTATTGTTGAGTTAGCAAAATACTACTCAAAGTCTCACAAATTTTAGAATTACTTATGCTTTTCTATACAAATGTCTGTTGGAAACATATAGAAACAGACAAAAGTATTTGATTACCCCCAAATAGGGCTTTGTTGTCATTAAAGATATTTGCAATGTTGAGAACTGAAAAATGAAATGCAAGAGCTGGTAACAAAATAGTACAAACCCCAATTTCCAATTGATTTTATAAGGTAATTTATGGAGCAAAGCTACAAGTATTAAAATGACACATTTTGTCACTCAGTGAAATTTAAACTGCAAAGGAGAACAAAGATGAAAAGGCACCTGCCATCAGTTACCTCAGAATTGATTTTAGATGAAGAAAAACTTATTCTCTTTCCTAAAGAGGTTGATTCCAAGGACAGATACAAACTTGAGTAGTCCCAAAGAATAAAGAACTTATAATGAGCATATGGTAAAAAATATTTATAGCATGCAGAAATATCCATCACCAAGAAGAAAAGTCAACATTGTTTGGCCTCCTCTTAAATACTAACAGACAAGAAACAATTACAGTATGGCTCATGATTACAATACAAAAAAATAAAAGTTGATCCATGGATTGAAAGCAAAGAACATTAATAGCAAAGAACATTAAAATAGTTATTGTAGCTGTATTTCATTTGTAAAAAAAAGGAACTATATGTTTATTACACTAGCAGAGAACATAAAAATAAAATTTGAATTTTCATTCACAATAGAAAAACAAAAGTCAGAATAAGTTTTCAGAAAACCATGTGATATTTCTACACAAACTAAAGAACAACCAAATTAAAGAACACTAAAATTATGCCTGACCAGGCAGTGTCACAGTGGATAGAGCGTCAGACTGGGATGTGGAGGACCCAGGTTTGAGATCCCAAGGTCGTCAGGTTGAGCATGGGCTCATTTGGCTTGAGCAAGAAAAAAAAAGCTCACCAGCTTGGACCCAAGGTCACTGGCTCAAGCAAGGGGTTACTCTGTCTGCTAAAGGCCTAGACCTGCGGTCAAGGCACATATGAGAAAGCAATCAATAAACAACTAAGGTGTCCTAACGAGAAACTGATGATTGATGCTTCTCATCTCTTTCCGTTCCTGTCTATCCCTCTCTCTGACTCTCTCTCTCTCTCTCTCTCTCTCTCTCTCTCTCCCTGTAAAACAAACAAACATAAAAAAACACTAAAATTAAATAAATCTTGTTACATTTTAGAAAAAAAAGTTTCATCTTATGGATTCAAGGCAATAACTATCAAAATCACTACAGACATTTTTGGAGAAGTAAATTAAGATGATTCTATAATTTTATGGAAATACAAATGACCTAGAATATCTAAAAAATGTTTTGAAAAAGAAGCATCCAGCTGTTGGACTACACTACTCTATTTCAAGGCATACTATACATCTAAATGATCAAAACAGTATGGTATCAGTGAAAGAACAGATACATAGATTGGAGGAACAGAAGAGAATACAAAAACAGACCCACCCATATATTTTAAATTAATTTTCAGCAGATGTCAAGGCAAATCAATGGCAAAAAGAAATATTGAAAAAAATAATAAATACAGAAATGCTGGAATCATTTAATTATATATTTGGGTAAAAAATGAATAAACATTAAAATACTTTCAAGTGGGTCAAAGCATAAATTTAGAAGCTAAAGTTATATGAGTTTCTAAATAAAACATAGGAGAACATCCTGGTTGCCTTGAGTAGGCAAAGATTTCTTAGATAAGACATCAAAAAATGCAAATAATAATTTAATCTGCATTTAAATCATCTAAATTGACAAATCAGAGTGAAAAAAGTAGAAGCATTTTTATCTTCAAAACATGCCATTAAAGAAACAGAATTACAAGCCACCAAATGACAGTAAATAGTTTCAATATATATATATGACAAGTAATATTTGCAGCAAAAACATTAAAAAGTACAAGTAATTGGAGAGACAAGTTGGCCAATAAACACATGAAAAAAGTATTTAACATCATTTCTCAACAGGGAAATGCCAATCAAAATACAGTTTCATACTACTCTACTTTATTAGAATGGCTAAAATTATAAGAATTTTCTGTATAAGTGTTTTGCAGTGGATGTGATATTTCTGACCTGTAATGCTTTGCTAGTAGAAATTTAAATGCTATAAATATTTGAAAAATATGTGGAACTCTCCCAAAATATTAAATTTCATTTGCCTTATTCCCAGTCATTTCACTTCTATATATTTACTTGACATAAATGGAAACATTTGTCCACATAAAAATATATAATGTTTATATATTCAACACTGTCCTTCTTTTAGCACTGAAAGGCCTGCATGCTGAGAAATTCCTTAACTTTTAGCGAACTGGGATTTTTTTTAACCCATCATACAGAAAGAAGAGTAAATAAATAAAGCAATTTTAAGTTTGATGAGTTACAATGTTTATCTATTTTCAAATTGTCTCTCTCTAAACCACATTTACAAAGGAGCACAAATAACTTTTCAGAAGGTGGCGGACACCACATCAATCAAATGATTGAAGTGAACATCATCAATAATGGTACAAGTGAAAATTGTATGCTACTTGATAGGATACAGTAGAAACCGTGCAGCACACTTTTATGACATTCTTGTCAAAAGGTGTACCATGAATCTAATCATTAGGGAATATCAAATTAATATGGAGACTTTCTTAAAAATAATGAGGCTGCAATTTTCAAAAGTATTAAGCTTCTGAAGTCCAAGAGAGAGTGAGGGACTCTTTCAGTTGAAGGAGATTAAAGAGATAAACATTTAAATTCAGTCTGTGAGTCTGAAGCGGATATTTTCTCTATAAAGAATATTAGTGAGGCACTGATGAGAAGGAACAGGCTCTACAGATTAGATAATAGTAATGTATCCATGTAAATTTCTTTATTATATTGGTCCTAACGGATAATATCCTTTTTTGTAGAAAATATAAATTATTCAAGGATGCTGGGCATCAGGTTAATAACTTACTCTCAAATGGTTTAGGAGTAAAATTATTTTTCTATTCTCTACCTCCTTGATTGTTTAGGTTTGTGATAGATTAAATATACACACAAAAAAATAGAATCTTTGAAATAAAGAAAAGAGACATGGATAAAGCTTTTAAAGTGGTACACTCTAAGAGAAGATGCGTAGTCAGCAGTCTTCCTTGCCTAATGAGGGATTTCTTTAGTACACAAGATTTGCTGAAGAAATTCAGGCTGCAGGCATGCAAAAAAAAAAAAAAAAGTATATCTATCTCTAACAATATGCAATGTGAAACATTTTTTAAAAAACTTAAAACTACATTTATCATCAAAATTTCTATGAAGCACTTCTTTTTCACATTCAAATTGTTGTGATATAGTTTAGTAATTTATAATCTATCTGAGTATATAGAAACTCATTCAATAAAACTTTTATACTTTTGGCCCTGGCCGGTTGGCTCAGCGGTAGAGCGTCGGCTTGGCGTGCAGGGGACCCGGGTTCGATTCCCGGCCAGGGCACATAGGAGAAGCGCCCATTTGCTTCTCCACCCCCACCCCCCCTCCTTCCTCTCTGTTTCTCTCTTCCCCTCCCGCAGCCAAGGCTCCATTGGAGCAAAGATGGCTCGGGCGCTGGGGATGGCTCCTTGGCCTCTGCCCCAGGCGCTAGAGTGGCTCTGGTCCCGGCAGAGCGACGCCCGGGAGGGGCAGAGCATCGCCCCCTGGTGGGCAGAGCGTAGCCCCTGGTTGGCGTGCCGGGTGGATCCCGGTTGGGTGCATGCGGGAGTCTGTCTGACTGTCTCTCCCCGTTTCCAGCTTCAGAAAAAAAAAACAAAAAACTTTTATACTTTTAAAAATTATATTTAATAATAAATTTCACACTTCCATTTTAATAAATAATAGGTCACTTCCATAAATAAAGTTCATTTTTCAGCATATATGTATTTATTACAATTTGTATAACTATTACCTTTTATGGAACTATTATCACAAATTCAAGTGTATCCACCCTTTTTGAAGTAACAATGTGAACTGGAAATTTCAAATGTCTCTATAACATTTTAAAACTGAGTTGGAATAAGTTAGTTTCCCATTTATACACTAAAATATTTTAGAAAATTAGAAAAGTAAATAAATGAATTCTTTGGAGAACATTATATTTTTCATTCTTTCTAAATTTACTTCAAAGGAAGAAAGGGTGATGTGATTAATAAAGTCAAAAGTTTAATTGTGCAAGTGATAATTTAATTGTGCAAGTGATAGAAAGGATCTTTGCCATTGCAGGTGATTTGAATTTTCTTCTATATAAATAGAAGTAAGTTTAAAGAAAATACTAAAGAATACAAAGAAAATGAGTGATATAAAAGAAGACAACCTTTCCAGCTGGCTCTTGGAAGATGAATTGTATGACAGGTCCAAGGGCAACTTAAAATCTTCCAGGACAGCTTCCTGGGGAGTCTGCCAATACACAAATGTTATTGCTAGAAAACCTGTTTTACCAGCTGGACTTCAGAACTCTATGATGACTTATCAGGGTTTGAGTGGTGACTTAAGCTTCTGACCTTCTCAACAAGAAAAAATGGAGGCAAATAAGTTGAAATATGGGCTGATAGGTCTGTGAATTGCACGTGTCATCACAAGTCATCTTCCACGACTGTCAACAGTATGTACCCTTGACACAGACACAATTATGAGAATTTGAAAGTCCATTTTTTTTAAAAACAAACTTGGCTTACATATTTAGGATTCATATCTTTACATATGTACCTCAAATATTAATGTCTGATTTTGTGATAAATATAATACATTCATACTTTAATTTTCAGTATGTTTTTAGTTGTTCACTACACTAGTACTCTCCAGAATCTATCTATGTGATAAGCATCATTTCCAGCCATAATTTATGAAGAAACATTAGAAAGTGTAAGTATCTGGAGAGACAAGTTGGCCAATAAACACACACTGTACCTCTGAAACTAATGTAATATTGTATGTCAATTGTAATTAAAAAATTAGAAAATATACGGAAAAAATTCTACCCTCTCTTCTTCTCAAAAATTGTCAATGTTGGAAAGTCTGAGTTCACTGTTGTATTCCAAGGGTCTGAAACTGTGCTGGCACATAATACTGTTCAGCATGTGTTTCTTGAATGAATAAAACCAACTCCCTGTCCTAATGTTTAAGATCGGACTGTCTGGTGCCAGATGGTGAAGTTCAACTGTTCAGATAGTTCATAGCTCTGTAATAGGCAAAAACTTATTTAACTTACTAGTGGTTTTTTTGTCTATAAAATTGAGAAAATAGTACCTTACAGAAATTTTAGAAAGATCACCAGGGATAATTTATACAAAGTACTTTTCACAGTGCCTGGCACATAAGAAGTACTCAAATGTTAGTTATTATGATTATTTTTTCCTATTATGTTGTTGTACAAATATGAAGATTAGTACTATAGCCAATAAATTCTCTACATTGGTTAATTTGGGAGCCTTTATGGAAAAGATAGATTTTAGACTACATATTTCTGTATTGTCTAGGTAAATATAATTTTTAAATAATGTATCTATATATAGTGTTTGTATATATCATATGTGTCTATTTTTTATACATCTCCTCTTCCTTAGAAATAATTTTTTTTCACTCTGCTCATACTTTCCACCAAGAAGTGATTATAGATATACTATTTTTCACATCCTCTATGGCCCTTGGGGAGGCAGATTTATGATTCTTTTAGTGCTCTGAAGGCCCAGCTCTGACATCTGAGAGTTTTATTCCTGGAGGCTTTCTTTCTCAACTTCCCAGGTGGCCAGCTCTTCATTTGCTTGACAGCTGTGTGGTGGTCCATCCATTAAGAATACAGCCCTATAGCTTTCAAAACCAGCAATCCACTCCAGGAAAGTGGAAAGTTCTCATCTACTCCCTCAGTGGTTTCCTCTCAAGAAATCCATGCCATTTCACTTTAGTCGGCACATAAATTCTTTTACAAAATCCCTGTCATGGTTGAAAATCATTAGTTATATTTCTGTGATTTCAAGAAGAATGAAGGAAAAATACTGTAAATGTTTTTGAGTTATTTGTATTTTATAAGAACAATGTACTTTTTATTTTTTATTACTGAAAATTCTGGGGTAAAAATACAAAGAGAAATGAAAAACATTCAAATGTCATATTTTTAAAAATAGAAATTGCTCAGCAATAAATATATATATTAAGATTTAGATATAATTCTGTGTATTATATACTATATATTTATATCTATACACATACATATACAGTATCTATATAGATATAATATATATATATTTTGTAATGTCTTCAGATATTTATTTTAAAATCTAAATATGTATATTTATACCTACAGAAACTATTTATGTGTAAGGATACACACAAACACATCATTATTATAAATTTACATTCTTAAATAAATGTACTTTTTTATATGGTCAAAGAACTATTATTTTTTGAAAACTTTAATAATTTAATTTAAGTACCAATTATGAAATTATTTCCAGAAAAAAATTTAGACATGGCCTTCATTCTTTGATATATATCATTATATTAGTTCTCAAAGTACAACATAGCAAAGAACTATTAAAATGGCCTCTTCTTTTTCTCCCTCCTTTTGTCTGTGTGTCTGTTTCTATCGCTCTCTCATTCTCATATTAACTAAAAAGAGAGGAATAATTTCATTAATTAAAGTATGTTTTCTTTTACAATTATAACTTAAAATGATCATGTTATTAGCCAATTTTAGTTTTTATTTTAAAAAAGGCATATTTCTTCCAGTTGTACATGTTTATATTGTTTAAATGGTGGTGGTGGTGCTACAATCTTCATTAATGATTTTCTTATGGAATAAATTGTGCCCTTCCCCTAAATTGATATGTTGAAGTCCTGACTTCCAGTCCTTCAGAATGTAACTGTACTTGGAGACTTGATGTTAAAATCAAGTTGATTTTGTTGTTATAATCTATAAACTTTTCACAAGCATGCCATTTTTTCCAATTGGAACTTTCTAGTTTCTATTGATATTTTCTTGGGACTCATGATAACTATTTTTTACTGTTTATTTTATTGATTTTTAGAGACAGAGGAAGGGAGAGAGAGAGAGGGAGAGAGAAAGCTAGGAACATCAATCTGTTCCTATATGTGCCCTGGCTGGGGATTGAACTGGCAACCTCTGCACTTCAGGACAATGCTCCAACCAACCAAGCTATCTATATGGCCAAAGCATGTGATAACTATATTTGTGTATTGAAAATTATATCATAAAAGTTTGCTAATTTCTTAACCAAATATTTTGTGACTGAAATTCCCTTTTGTGAGTGTGTAAATTTACGTGCTTTAGAAGTATACAGATGTTCTATTCTAATTTTGATAGATTGCTTTTGGGGTCAGATGTACAGCTTTACTCTATGGTTTATCATTGCACTTTAGGTTAGATCTACTCTTTAAAGTACATAAAATGAGTAGTTGTATGTGGAATAAGAGTTAAGAGACTTACTCCAAAACTGGAAAATAGATCCAAGAAATGAGAAGACAAGGAGTCAAACTATGAAACAGAAAGTGTGGCTACAAAAACCAGGAGTATGTGAGCCAATGAGAACAGAGCAGGTCAGAGGAGAAGAGACACGAGCAACCGCATAGAAGTCTGGTGATGCTTACTTACTCCCAGGGTAGCTCTAGCAGGGAGCTGAAGAAGGCAGGCTGAAGTACTCGCCAAGCAAATCTGTGCATTTTTCAAGAGTGTCAATTTCTTATTGTATGCTGAATTACTTATTTGCCACAGTTTCTTGAAATAAAAATTGAATTTATTTCCATTGTATTGAATATTTTAAAATGTTATCATCTTTCTAAATATCAAGGTATTAACAATTGAAACAGAACTTATGTGACCACATTCTTTTAACATGACATCTATTTTGAGGACATAGTATTAACTAATGATTGTCCATTTCTGCCACATCTTTTGAAAGTAGTTTACAACTTTTGGTTTCTGAAAAACACAAAGAAGAAAAGCATAAGATCTTCCTTTATATTTAGCTACTCACTGGGTTGGCAAATAAAAAATCATTATAAATTATCTCCACTTTCCATATTGTTTTAATCTCATGACTTCTAAGGATTTTTTAAAAATTTGATAAGGTATTGTTTACTCTGACTGAATTTAATAACATATTGTCTTCTATGTCAAGCAATCTTTCTGCTGGAAAACAACTTTTTTATTAGTGACTCTCATGATCTCTGCTAATATGAAGAATGTCTCTTTGTGTATCTATATATCTATGACTACCTATCTATCTATTATTTTATTTAAGTTATCCATATGTATTTCTTTGAATTCTACTCCTTCCTCAAATTAATTTCTATGTAATATTCAAGCTAATCTTACATTTAACTATAGTGGAAGCAGGAATAGTACAAATAAATTCTGGAGACTTCAGAAAGACTTTTAATATTTTTTCAGATTTTAAGCATAGGCATCAGATGACTCTTGCACCTGATACTTGAGGCATTGTTGTTTTCAAGGAAGGAAGTACTCTGAGGTAGACTTTGAGGATATGAGATGCTTTGAGTAGGGAAAAGGCATTGCCACCCATCAGAAAAAAACTTAAATGGTATTGTTAACTGTTGTCAGTAATGAACAAAACTTTAAAAAATACAAGCTACTCAAAAAAACACTAAAATTCCTAATTTAGAAGGTCTAGGTTGTATCTTGGTATCTGTATGTTTGGTAGCCTACTTTAATGGAAAGGAAAATAAAAGTTATTTATTGATTTTTCCTTGTATTTTTTTTTATTTCTCAATGTGTAAAGGAGCAAAATAAACCAATCTGGGGTATATTTGGCTCAGAAAGTAGTGATATACTATGTAATATATATCTTTGAGTTCTTTTTAAAAAGATAAAAGCTTAGTAACATACTGAAGATGAACACTTTTCTCTTATTCCTTCCAAAGACGATTCAACTATTCAACTGAAGGCTATTTCTGAAGGGCATTTGGAAAAGGAGACATAGCGAAGCCTGCCTGCCTCCTGAAAAGACCAAATTCGGAGTGCAACAGTGGGCAGCCTCCATGTACTGGTTTACAAGGCTTAGCTGGGTGGAGTAGCGACTCAGAAAGCCAGCTGAATGGGGCCCCGTTTTATGCATGAAACAAGATCTCTGTGATATCTGAGGAGGCCAATAAATTAGATTGAGTTTAGGGAATATCTTCAGCATGTCTAGAAGGATTTTAGTGTTTTTCACCCCATCTGTCATCTAATGCAGACTATCTCAAACTAGCCTCTTGAGATAAACAGTTTTTCTAAAAAGGAAAGGTATGATTTATCTACACTCAAAGTGCACAGACTCCAGGCATTCAGAATTCCCTCTGCTACTATTCAAGTGAGAAGCTCCCGCCTTTTACATACCAATTTACTGTAAAAGAGAATTATTTTGTCATTTTACCTGCCAGTCATCCATGGCTTGGGTTTGTTCATGTAGTTTTGGGGTTAGGGGACAGAAAATGAATTCATACTGGGCAGTTTTGATGCAATTAATTTAAAGGAGTGATAGATCATAATAAATCACAACATAGGGTTCCAATTCAAACATATTTAATAAATGAAAAAAGATCTTTAAAAGGTTAATTTTAAGAGAGAATTTAAGAAATAATTGAGTGTTTTTAAAGGAGTAATGTAAAGGCTAGAAAGAGTAATAAATTAAAAAGAATTCACAAATATAAAAATCATGATATACAAAGAAATTGTACTATAAAAATTGCACGTAAGACTTGAAATAAAAAAAAGTAAAAATTATTTAAAGAAAATATACTTGTGGTTATTTGTAACCCTAAAATGACAGAAGCAATTTAATTTGAAAAGTATATGGCCCTGGTTGGGTAACTCAGTTGCTTAGAGCATTGTCTTAATACATCAGGGTTGAAGGTTTGATCCCAAGTCAAAGCACATAAAGCAGGGGTAGTCAACCTTTGTATACCTACTGCTCACTTTTGTATCTCTGTTAGTAGTAAAATTTTCTAACTGCCCACCAGTTCCACAATAATGGTGATTTATAAAGTAGGGAAGTAACTTTACTTTATAAAATTTATAAAGCAGAGTTAGAGCAAGTTAAAACAAATAATAATAATTACTTACCAAGTACTTTATGTTGGATTTTCGCTAAGTTTGGCAGAATAAATCTTTATAAAACAACTTAGTATAGTTAATTCTATCTTTTTATTTATATAAAAAATTTATACTTTGGTTGCTCCGCTACCACCCACCATGAAAGCTAGAATGCCCACTAGTGGGCGGTAGGGAACAGGTTGACTACCACTGACATAGAGTATCAACCAATGAATGCATAAAAAAGTGGAACAACAAATCTATGTTACACACAGTCTCTCTCTCAAAATCAATTAAATGTTTTTAAAATGGAAAGCATATGGAAAGAGTTCTATAAATACTGGTACAAACAAATAAGCAAACTATATATATATATATATATATACACACACACACACACACACACACACATCTAATGCAGACTACCTCAAACTAGCCTCTTGAGATAAACAGTTTTTCTAAAAAGGAAAGGTATGATTTATATAAATAAATATATATATTTATATATTAATATAAATATATATATTTTTTATATATATACAATCTTGGGGTTGATCCAGGAGATAGAGTATAAGAAGAAGGAAATTATGTGTGGCATATACATAATATATTAGGAAATTATTTACCTGAATCTAAGCTGAATCAAAGGAAGTTACAATTTTCTTCTTTTCCTCCAAAGAAGTCTCTGTATGCAGAGCAAATTTAACAAAATAAAGTATATCCTCCAAATATGTCCTCCTTAAATATTTTAACCCTTAGAATAAAGAGATTATACAAGTATAAGGCAGAAATGCCCTGGGTAGATGCTTGATTGGATAGAGCATCATCCAGAAGTACAGAGGTTGTGGGTTCAATCACTGGTCAAGGAACATACAGGAATGGATTGATGTTACTGTGTTTCTCAATCTTTCTCTCTCTCTCTCTCTCTCTCTCTCTCTCTCTCTCTCTCTCTCCATTACTCTCTGGCTAAAATAAATAAATAATTTAAAAATGAAGCCTATCACAATATTTTTAAAAAAATACAGAAATAACAGGTTACTTAAAAATAAATCATAACTGCATTAGATTTTCACTGCAAGACTTACTCTGTAACCTATCAAAGTGCTGTTTGTGGATGTAGGTAAAAGAATAGCGTTTCATCACGCACACTTTCAAAATATATTACATCCATCAAGTGCAGTTTACAGATTGGCAGTGAATAGTTCTTACATACATATTCGTGTGTTGACAAATTTAAAGAATGAGAACAAGCTTGACGTGTTCTAGAAAAAAAATTGGAAGCTCAATGTGTGAGACTGCAAATGAGAAGTGCACTGGTTTCAGATTACAGAGGGAGCTAGGAGACAAGCCCCCAGAGCTAGAGACAGAGTATGTGCACCTTTGAGGTTATGCTCAGAATCAAGGATTAATTATACACCTTAACATAAATAACAGTGAAGTGGTTACCAGGGGCAGGGGAATGGGGAATGTTGTGGAGAGGAGAGGAGGAGGATGTAAAGAGGGACAAATATGCGGTGACAATGACTTGACTTTGGGTAATGGGTATATAACATAATCAGGAGTTCAAATGCTATAGAGATGTTTACCTGAAACCTATATACTCTTATTGATCAATGTCACCCTGTTAAATTCAATTCCCTAAATAAAATAAAAAAAATTAAAAACGGTAAGCACTGTACTCCTTTGTTAGTTAAGTTGCCAATGAAGTGAACAGCTTGGCTTTCACCTCATGTGTGTTTGTCAGACTTCATTTCATGATACACAACAATGATCTTCAACCTTTGTCATGTTATGGCACATGTAAACTAATTACTAAAATTCTGTGGCGCACCAAAAAAAAAAAAAAGACTATATTTTTTGCCAATCTGACAAAAAAATAGGTATAATTTTGATTCATTCACACTTGTCGGCTTTTGTTATGTTGTCTGTTTTTGTTTTGTTTTGTTTTTTGACAATCTGAGGTAAACGAGGTCAGTGCTCCTGACTATTAATAATCAGGTACTGCATGTTTTAAAAATTCTGTGGTGCCCTGGCCGGTTGGCTCAGTGGTGGAGCATCGGCCTGGCGTGCAGAGGTCCCAGGTTCGATTCCCGGCCAGGGCACACAGGAGAAGCGCCCATCTGCTTCTCCACCCCTCCCCCTCTCCTTCCTCTCTGTCTCTCTCTTCCCCTCCCGCAGCCGAGGCTCCATTGGAGCAAAGATGGCTCGGGCGCTGGGGATGGCTCCTTGGCCTCTGCCCCAGGCGCTACAGTGGCTCTGGTCGCGACAGAGCATTGCCCCCTAGTGTGCAGAGCATCGCCCCTGGTGGGTGTGCGGGTGGATCCCGGTCGGGCGCATGCGGGAGTCTGTCTGTCTCTCCCCGTTTCCAGCTTCAGAAAAAAAAAAAATAATAATAATTCTGTGGCATAATGGTTGAAAATCCCAGATATACAACATTAATCAAATTTTTTGTATGCAACTGTTAGCTTTAAGCTTGAACCTGACAAATATTTCACTTACTATTAAAGAGAGGTAATACAGTCTGCCAAAAAGTAGCTATTTTAGAAACTGGTGACAGATTTTAGGATAGGTAACCACTGTTTACTGTTAAGAAAAGTCTGCCCATTAGCTTTCACTTTCAAGGTTTTGGCAAAATCTAGCTCACATATTTCTGTCATACTAAGCAGAGATGTTGGTAAAATTTAGGTAAGTTGATAAGATTGGGTTCTGAATGGAGATGTAGATTTTTCACATCTTATATTCACACATTTTGTGAATAACTACCCCAAACTAGGAAAAGCATTTAGAAGCAGGGAAGCAAAAAAAAAATGGCAAGTGTTCACTATGGCGTATATTTTAAAAGGAATGGTACAAAATGTGGCACAAGGTGGCAACTGAACATGTGACACTTAGCCTCTATCAGAAAAGCAGTATTATGAAAAATAAACATAAAGCAAATAAGTGTATGTAAATATTTAGGATTTAACAAATTCATGTGGTAGGTGAAGACGGCAAATGAATTAAGCAGGAAAGATCCTGAAATACAGAGTTGGGCCGGGTGGAGCTGTTACTGTCAGTATATAAACAGATTTGGGCAAATCGCTCTGGAACCCACTAGGCGTGCATCTGTGTAGAGGATTTTGTGCTGGTCAAGGTAGTGTCTGCAATTCTAAATTCCAATTTTGAGAATAGGGAGACTGGTGATAATCTATACAGAAGACGTTGAGAAGGAAAAAGGATAGGGTTACATAGTGAAATTGGAGTTTAGTATGTGCTGTTTGCACTGATAGTGACATATATCAAGTACACTGCCTGGGGTCAGCTGTGTGGAAGATTCAGCTCAGGTGAAAAACAGTGTAGGAACTGGTTTCATTTTTGAGCCAGCAAATGAGAAAATTGCTTGGTTAGAATGCTATAGTCCAAGTGTATTAGTATTATGCACATCATTCATATTAAAATCAGAGTGAAAAATAGCTCTTCAATTAGGTAAACTCACTTAACTAAGTATGTTAATATTAATAGAAAATATGTTATTTGCTGGTTTGTATAATGTATGCTTTTATTACAGATTTGTTAACATAAAGATAAATGTCAGTAGTAAAAATGTTTTGATTGGCTTTAGGAGTTGGGTTTCAGAGTCAAAGTTCAGAATGTTCAGATTTAAGGCTAAAACATGTAAAAGAAATTCAATAAGCTCAGTAAGAGGAAAACAGGTTGTCAACAAAAAAAATAAGAGCAATAATTTTCAGTGTTTATTATATATGAATGCATATGTAAAGTTATGTTAATACAAAAATTAACTAAGCAAACTGAGGGCTAAATACAGAATTAAAATATTTGTCCTGTTACCATTATATAACTTTAAAAGTGGTGTTATCAAGGAAGATAAGAGACTATACTGAAAGCTTGGATACACAGAAATTTATTTACATCAGAGATATACTGACTACCTTGCAAATGATTGTGCAGAACACCTCATATTTCCAGAAATATATGATACAAAGAAGTGAGTAATAGTTTTGATGAGCTTATATAGGCAGAAGTCATTGTATATACATTATCACTAAGGATACATTATCAGATGAGCACCAATTGATTATAGTACTGTACAATTTTGGTACCTATAGGCATATTTAGTTTAATGCATACAATCAAATGTATGAAAATTGGGTTTTGAAATGCAGAACATTTTAATATGCACTGTGAAGGATTTATTTTTTACTACCATAGAAGCACTATCATTTCACCTAGTTTTAATTTGCCTTTTTAAAAACTCAGCTTTCACTTATTTAATGCATGCTCCAAAAAATAGAGACCATACCTATCATGTTTATAATTATATTATCAGTACCAAGAATACTACTTTGTGTAGAGTAGATGTTTAACAAATATTGACAGACTCAAAAAATAAATAAACTTCAATTTGTATAACAATTTTATTTATGGGAATAAAGTAGTATCCATTTTATGTCTATTAAAAGAATCTGAGGTACCATTTTTAAAGAACATATTTTGTTTATACTTTAGTGTCTGGCAGATAACAGAAAATTGGTAAGTGCTAATTCTCTCTTGTTCCTTTTCTTGAACACAAACATATACTCAAAGGACAGCTCAGTTACATTTTGAATTGAAGATTCCATTAATATCTACCATTAGGTATATGAGAAAAAAAATTCACTTATCATTCTTAAAATTAAACTTTAAAATTGTATTATGTATATAAAAATGCATATTAGCAGAGCATTGCTTTTGCAATATTTTTGTCAAACTGATTTCTCATAGAGCCACTTCTTTTGTTATTAATATGATGTATAAAAATATGGAATCCCACTTTATGCATGTCAAATTAAGTTGAACATGGAAGTATTATATAAAAAAGGGTTTTCTATTATATATCATTTTAAATGTAAGATTTTATGTCAAGTCAATATTTTACTTTTTAATCTAGACCTCAAAATGTTTTTCCCATTAATTTCAATTATTATGAAAGTTATACTAGTCTTAGTTGACTCCTAAACATTAAGACAATTAAGACATTCATTTTGCAATTGGGTATCTATAGATACCCAATTATCTAGAGAACTCTTTATTACAATAGCTGAGTAGCAAGTAATTAGTATTTCCTATAAGTTATCTCAAAAAATCTAACTTCATTATGTTCTCCATTAGATCTGGTCATTCATATAATATTATATCATATCATATTATGCAGTTGTATCACATTATGTTGTATTTTAAAGTATATAAAATCTCTCAACATGCATATCTATTAAACAGGAGAGTAAAGTGCTGTGGTCCCTAAATGGTTAAGTAATATAGCGTCTACTATATTTTATCAATTGTTAAGTGAAATAATTGAAATTGTGGTTGCCCAGATTTGGACTCAATCTCTTTGCATTGAAAGTCTTTGTTTCCACACCTTTGACAGTCATTTGGTTTCATTTTAGTGTTGTTCTATTAGATAGCACCGAATGAGATGAGATTTGTTTTTATATTTCACATTCTCACTGAAGGCATTCCTACAATACAGCTAGAAACAGTTTCAGTCAGAGATTCAGATGATTATATGGTTTCTAGAATGAGTAAAAACAAATAGAACTGTTAAAACACAATTTTTAAATCATAAGTTAAAATGTTAGGAAAGGTTTGTTGTTCATTTGTAGCTTTAGGCCAGTTTAATCATTCCTATCTACCCCAATGAAATTAGTTCGGTTGAACGTAATTCAATTACTACGTTTAAAGACAGGTAGCCTCTGAGGAGGATGTGAAAAGCATGTGCTGTAAATGTATTTTATGGTGTGTGAAACTGTTTGTATTACTTTACAGCATGCATAGGAAGTATGTAATTTTTCACCTGGTAGATGAACCAGAAAGCACAGTCGAAAAACATAAAGATAAATATCAGGAAGCAGAGCGTGTTTTAGATTTTAATATAATTTTTAATATTTTGAGTTATTTTGCTGGGATGCATGTGTATGTGGATGAATGTGTAACTCATTAGACTCTCTGAGGTTGAAGGGGCTGAGTTTTCCACACATTCACATTGTCAATAAAATAGAAAATATAAATATTAAAAAATATGCAAACATAAATTCAAAATTAAGTCATAACCATTTACAATAATGTGTTAATATTATTTCATAGTAAGTTATAATGGTTTGCAGTATAACATGTAGGGAAGAAATGTTGCAAAGCACTACATAGCAAGCTTATAGTTACCTGATTACAAATATTACATAAGTGTTTGCATGTAAAACAAGTTCCTCCAGGAGCACTCAAGGTGAAGAATCAAACATTTGGTATATTTCTCCAAACTCACTGCCTTGATTTGGAGAGACACTCACTTTTGAAACAAAATAAGAATTGTCATTGGCATGAGACTTCATTATCTAGATCAGTGTTTTTCAACCTTTTCACGCTTGGGACTGGTGAAAATAGGAGAATTATTTCGGGGACCGCTAAGGCAGAAATAACCCTGAGTATAAGCAAATTCGACTAAGATCACTGGGCCTATAATCTTTACGCAACATGAAAGTGGTTAACTCTTTTGTGAACCGACCCAAAATTTCTGGGGGACCAGTCATCAGACAAGCAGTTGAAAAACACTGATCTAGCCCTGGCCGGTTGGCTCAGTGGTAGAGTGTTGGCCTGGCGTGCGGAAGTCCCGGGTTAGATTCCCGGCCAGGGCACACAGGAGAAGCGCCCATCTACTTTTCCACCCCTCCCCCTCTTCTTCCTCTCTGTCTCTCTCTTCCCCTCCTGCAGCCAAGGCTCTATTGGAGCAAAGTTGGCCTAGGCACTGAGGATGGCTCCATGGCCTCTGCCTCAGGTGCTAGAATGGCTCTGGTTGCAAAAGAGCGACGCCCCAGATGGGTAGAGCATCGCCCCCTGGTGGGCATGCTGGGTGGATCCCGGTCGGGCGCATGTGGGAGTCTGTCTGACTGCCTCCCAGTTTCCAACTTCAGAAAAATACACACACAAAAAAAAAGAAAAATACTGATCTAAATTATACTGCTTAGTGTACATATTTAATTTTTAAAAAGGTTAGTGGGTTTTTTCTAGCCTTTAAAACCATAAAATAATTTATAGACTAGTATTTGAAGATAGAAAAAACTCATACTTATTATATAAAATATATTTCATATGCATATATACAGTTATCAGGTTTATCAAAATTAGTGTCATGAATTAAAATATGCAATTGTAAATCTTTTATTCTGTGTATACTAGGAGTTCTCACTTTGAGAAAAGGATGTATATATTGCAGCTCACAAAAGAGAGAAATTTAAAACAGAAAATAGGAAATTTTGGTCTCTAAAGTTTAGAACAAATTTCAGCATATTTTGTTTTAATATTTAGGTAATGTAAAATCCAATGGTTATTGAAATACAGGCTACACAGCAGGGAGAATGATGCTGTCTACTGTATATAAAAATGTTCCTTTGAGCAAAAAGCACCATTGTGTTGTGTTCTGTTCTTAATAGAACAAACCCCTAAAGGAAGGAAGTTTCAGCCAAATTTTCTCATTCATCATGAAATGACATTTTGCTTTCAGTTTCTATAACCCAACCTGGTTCTTTAATATCTACCCATTTTATTATCTAACTGGTGTGAGGACTTCAAAAAATAAAGAATATCTAAAAAGCCGATACATTTCTGACAGCTACGGTCTGTACTAAGGTGAAAAAAATACATTAAAGTTATCGGATTGGCGACTTCCCTAAACCATGCATGTACAATGTTGCTCCCACAAATAAGCCAAGATATGGTTTCACAAGTTATGTTATAAAAGATGTGATTCTGGGGTATCAGCTAGTAAGTCTGACTTATTCTCTGGTGCTTTTTATAAAATTGTAAAAGACTTAAATATATATAATATGGGGGGAAACACTGAACTGTGATCAGTGGACATAGTAGATGAAAATCGTTAATACCAGTCAAATTATGTATTTCATACCATTGTCATAAATAACAGGTGATCATTTTGTAAGCCCAAGTCACCTGCCTTAATGTTTGTTTGTTTGTTTGTTTTGCACAGAGAAGAAAGAACAGGATGTGTGGGGATAAAGAATGCTGCAATAGATAGAATTAAGTGGAGATAGTGAATTTATGTCCCTGAAATGCTATCGTTTCATCTGTAGCACACTCAGAGAGTCTAGGGTACCCCTCATGGCCATAATTTCAGCCAGGATCTCCAAAACAGAGAGCAAGCAAAGAGCTTCATCATCTGGGCATTAGGCAAGAGCTGGGGAAATGGAGTCAGAGAAGAAGAACATGCGTCCTATCCTGAAGCTCTGGGAAAGTGAGTGAGCTTTTTTTTATGTCTCAACCACTGGGTAATATTTACCATCTAGTTCAGACTCACAGGTATTGCCACAGCATCCACTAGTACTATTTGTCATTACCCAACCGATCCCATAAACCTACCTCATATGGATAAAAAAATAACATAAGTGAAGTGTAATTAAAGAAAAATAATACAAGTTACCTAATTGAAGGAGGATCAGTATTCCGATGGAGGAAGATCCACCTAAAAAGAAAAAATTAGTGGCTCCTATGGAATTATACGATGAAAAGAACAGACACACTTTTAGAAAAATTATAATGAAAACTCTCAATGATATAACATTACAGGCAAAAAGCTTCTAGATTTAAAAAAGAAGTAAAAAAGTGACTTTGACATGAACAGATTAAACAAACTAAAATATAGAATGCCACTACTAAAATCTAAATATTCTGAAAGATCAAGTGGAAATATTACCTGGCAGTAACAAGACTATAATAAGTTCCAACATGGCAGGTGCACATCTGTACACTTTTCTCTACTTTAAGCACCAGAAACAGTACCTGGCACAGGGAAAGATCTTAGTCAATGTTAATGAATACATAACACATAACAACTTAGAAATTAAATGTAAAAATGATTGCAGAAAACAAAATCAACAAGTCTAAACATGAAGAAAGGAGATCTGGGAGGAGAAAATCATTAGCTCATGATATAACAAATAAAGACATGGTGGGAAAAATTCCCTGGCAATGGAAATATCCATTATGTGTGTGTGTGTGTGTGTGTGTGTGTGTATGTATGTATTTTAGTAAAAAATATAAGTAGTAGATTAATATGTACACTGTGATCTCATCTTTTTAAAAATATATATAAAATTATGTACATTTAGATAATCCAAAATGTTTTTCAATGAATGAATCAATGTGTGTATGAACTTCAAGAGCGATATGTAAACCTAACAGCAGACATCAAAGGAGTGGAATGGGGCCTGAGAGTGACAGTTTTAATTTATCTTTATGCCTTCTGAATATTTAATTCCTTTTTCATTATTAAATTTTATAATAAAGATCAATTCAAAAGGAATGTTTATGGAAAGCAAATAAGGCTAGGGAATTCAAGATGTTTGTAATCATAGCAGCTGTACATCTAAAAGGCAGGTGATATATTATTTGATTAGTTTTACTGTAATATGTGACAGTATATAATCTGTTTGAGAGTACAGATTTAAACTGGGTTTAAACTGCTTGCACTACACACACACACATACGTACACACACACACACACACACACACACCACACACACACCTTAGTAGGAATATTTTCCTCTCTCTTCCCTAGTTTCTTCACCTGTAAATGAGGATGAAAATAATAGTTCCAGCCATATCAGGCTGTTGTGAGAATTTATGAGTTAACATATGCAAATAATTTGAAAAAGTAGAGGGAACATAAGATAATCATGGAGCTTAGCTGGCATCGTTTGTCTAACCCGAAACTTGAACCAAATAAATGGACTACATGGCATTTTAGCCACATCTAAAGTCCCCAAAGACCCTAGGAAATTTAATGTTGGAAAGATAGGTGAATTCAGTTTTATAAAATAACTCACTCTCACAAGTTGTTTAGTCACTCCAGAACTGGAAGATGATCCTTATTCTCCTTTATTGTCCCCAGAGTGATAGGACAATTTGAAACAGACTCTGCTCAAGTGGCCTGTGAGCGGTCTGGCCACTTCCCTGCAGGAGCAGAGATAGAAGAAGGAACCACTGACCCAGTGTGCTTTGGCAGACAGGGAGATATCCTAACACCTACCCAGGGCTCCCTAAATATGACAATGTTGCTGCAGATAATTCTAAGGTGAAGTACAAATATTCTTGGGTCGATTTATGTTTATATCTTCCTGCTAATGGATTTTAGAGTTTATCCGGAGAGCAGATTTTCAAAGTTACAAAATATAACTGAAGTGAGAATTGAGTAAAAGTCCATAGCTGGAAAGCCAGGGATAACTACTTTGTACTTTGGCATAGGTTGGTACAGACCTCATGTATAAAAAACACATAAACTGAATATTCACCACTATCTTCCCGCAAGCATTTGGCAAGAACATACTTTGGTTGTGTTATAAACCATCTTCTCACAGGTTTTGTTTTTGTAGAAGTTATGTGGTTTCATGATAACTGAGTCAAGGAGATGGGGTAAAAAGAACAATTTTCTGAATCTTGGTGGCAACTTAAGATCCTAACCATGAATGTATACCTTGTATTGCTCATCATGTTAATGTTAACATTTAAATTTATTGACTACCAAAGCCTTTCCTTCTCTTTTGATTTAACATGGAGTGGACTCAGTTTACAAATTAGTATATGTGTGTTTGTGTACGTGTGTACATGTATGTGTGTATAATACAGTCTACGAATGCACTATACCTCTCTACCGATCGACTAACCATCTGTCTCTATTTTGTGGCTGCCTGCTACTTTTTTGTAATTGTACATCATAATTTAACCAAATCCTTATCAAAAGCTAGTAATATAATAAAAAATGTTGTCAAATATAATACACACTTTTATACGCATCTAGTGATTTTATCTACTTTTTCCTTAGAATAAATGTCAAAAATTCTGGATCAAGGTCTAAGCTTTTTAAAGTTCTTGACACCTGCCCTGTCTACATAGATTGGTCGGTTAGAGTGCCTTCTGGAAGTACAGAGGTCACCAGTTCAACCCTTGGTCAGGGCACAGACAGGAACAGATCAATATTTCTTTCTCCATTCCTCTCTCACTACATTAATAAATAAACATTTAAAACAATTTATTTTTTAAAAAAGAATAAAGTTTTTGTTACCTAATAAAATAATTTGTAGTGTATTGCATACATCTACCAAAAAATATTTGTCATGACATACTTGAAATATTTTTAAGTGGAAAACTGAGAAAAAATTCAGGTTGTTGTGTTTTTTTTTTCTTTTATTTTTTTTTTCATGTATTTGGTTACTGGTATGTGGAGGTTTATTTTTCATATCATGTTGGTCACCTATGTTTTGTACAAATTTAGATTTTCAGCACATTTTTCTATAACATTTTAGGGTTTTCTCACTGATTTGTAAAAAACAATTTTATAATTTAAAAGTAGTAACACTTTATCTATTATTTTTATATTATACCTTCTCCAAGTTGTTTGTTTGTCTTTATTTTAATAGTTCCCCTTTTAGTCACCCAGAAGTTGTACATATTATGCAGTGTGAATTTCAGTGCCTTAGGGAGGAATTCTTTGCCCAAGCATTGCATAAACATTAGAGCTTCTAAATGTGAAGATATTTCCTTTATGTATATCAGGCATGCAGAACTACTATTTTATTCAGTATTCCACAGCAACTGTCATTAGATCCAGAATTAAAAAGATTAAATTTTTGACAAAATACAGAAAACATGTCTAGATGGTTCTGTCAACTTTTAAAGGTGTACAGAAAACAGCCTCCTGGTATATCCTTCACTTGCATCAAGAAATTTTTTTTTGCGATGAGAGTTTCATAGTCACTATTTAATTAATTACTACCACTTTTTTTTTTTAGAAAGAGTAGGCACATTTATTAACCTTCATGGTAGACAAAGAAACTGTAGCAGTATGATTTCACTGAATGACCCCAGTCACTCCACAGACCAATATTAAGAGGAAAAAAATAAATCCTCGTCTGCTCTCCAGACTCTTCTAACTTGCCCAGCCTTTCATCTGACCTTAGCTACTGGCAGCTGGGATTGTAGATATCACTCAATTCCTTGGATTCCAAGGGTCAAGAACGTGAACTTCATGGGATTTGCAATATTCCTGAGTAGACTGGGAGAACACATCACAGATAACCCCGGGATGCAGAAAGTTAAGTAAAATAATTACAAAATGCTGCCATGGAAGCCACTCCTCAGCATGAACATGACTAAAATTCTCAACATTTCAAGACCCCAAGAGTGAAAATTGTAAGATAGCTATCAGAATAAATGCCGGTGCAGTTCCCGAGTCACAGGACCTGGAGATGCACAGAATACAATCTTCCCTTGGAGTTGCCCCCATTAATGAAATTTCACCCACTGAGTACTTAATTGTGTAGAAGACTGCGCTGGAAGGATTTGGGTTGCAGTATGGGAGTTTTCACACAAATCCAATATATAAACTAATGAATGGGAAGCAGAAAAAGAAAGAATGTCTCCTCAATTCCTGTCTGAATCTCTGTAAACAGACAGCCAGCTGGCATAGAGGAGGAACCAACTGTGAGTTTTTACAATTAAACTCCCCTCAAACGTGGTTTCCCCAGAAGGATAAGTCAATGAGTTCATGGAAAACATGGGATGTTGATCTAAATAATTGTCCTTTTGTTTTAGCTGCATACCTGACCAACTACAGCTCGGTATTACCATTCCATTGTAATAATCATCTGATTTTCAAAGTTGTTTTATTTTTGTTTGTTTGTTGTTGTTGCTGTTTTTTTTAGTATTGGCATAATTATCTTAAAATAAATAAAAACCAGAATAAACATTGAAGGTTGTTATGTGAATTAAAATAAGTTTTCTGAAGTGCACAGGCTGGGATCTAACACATGTGTGGTGTTTAAGAAATGTACATTGCATTGCATTTTCTCTCTCCCCTTCTCTCTCTCTGTCCCTCCCTCTCTCTCTTTGGAAACTTAATTGAATATTTCCACATTTAGGTGATTACTCCTTACTTCAGTTACATCGGTTGTTCTTATTCTTTTCCCTTACGTGGAAACTTACGTCATGTACCACCATCCAGTTACTTATTCCCGTAGACCTCAACCTATATACTTCAACTTCTTTCCACTTCTACTTCTAATATACAAATTCAGATATTTTAATGAAGCTCTTGTTGCTATTATTTCTTACTTTATTCTTTCTCTAGCTACCCCCTTCTTCCCAAGCCTGACACACACATTTTCTTCTAATACAATCTTTATGTTATTTTAATAATTATTTCACACCTCATGCAAACCAACGCTATAAAATCTATCAGATTGTACTGCATTAGTTGGATTACATTTCTCTTCCTTCTAGGCAGAGATTGGCATATTGTCTGAACGAAGAATGCTGTTTTGAAATACTTGTGAATCTGTTTCACAGAGAAACAGTAAAATACAATGTAATATAAACATATAGATCAGACAAAAGTTATAAATCCTTGATGTAACCTATGGGAAACTGCTTGAATTGTCTGAGCCTTAGTTAGTCATCTAGATATCGAAGTGTTTACTAATCAAATGTATTTTTTAGAATAAAACAAGGTAGTGAAAATGAGATTTTTGCAGTTGCTATTGCTAAGTAACCACAAAGTTCACTAGCATAAACATTTCATAAGGTGACAGAGTCTGTTGATTAGGACTTAATTGTGGAAAGACTCAGATAGAAATTTTTGCTTGGGATCTCTTTGTGGCTGATGTGAGCTCATAGCTGGGACTAAAATTATCTGAATGTTCTACCTTGTTTTCCAGAATAGTCCTTTGGTGTCATGAAATTCTTTGTATAAATTCTACTATCCTAAGGAAAGCTCAGTCCACATATTGGTGCCCTAGTTTGTAGTCCCAGCTGATTCCCAGGTAATTGCCATTTTAGATTATTCACAGAGCTTGTATTTGATTTAGATCTTGTGGGTAGAGTGCAGAGCACATTCCTAGAAGCCATGGTTGATGCAATACTGTGAGAATACTTCAGCTCCCAGAAGCTTCCTGGGCATACCTAGAAGGAAGCTCGCCCGCTATAAAGAAGTGACTTAGCGCCAACCATGCAGCTCCCTGACCTTTCAGCCATTGGCTATGAAGGACATGCTGTAACATCCTATTGGCTGAACCCATGTATATAAGCTAGCTTACTTCTTGAATAAAGTGGATCTTTGTCACTGAACCTGGTCCCCGGAGTCGGGTCTTTGTGTCTCCATCGTCCTCACCCCTGGCAGGACTTGTCCACAGGATCTCAGCTGGACTTTCAGTTGAGGCTGCTTACTGGAGCACCTAAAAGTGGCCAATCCATGTAGATTGAGCTTCTTCACAGCATGGTGGCCTCAGAGGAGCTGAACTTCTCATACAGTGGCTCAGGGGTCCAAGCACAACCAATCTGAACAAAAGACTTGGGCTGCATAATCTTTCATTTTCTAGCCATGAAGCATAACTTGTTCTGATTTCTTTTCTCAATCTAATTAAAGGTGTTTATAATTAATTCATTGAAATGTATAAATCTGTAAAGGATCAAAAGTTAAAAAAATACAATGTGTTGTTTGTCTAACAAAAACCACTGTTAACTATTTTAGTATAAGTTTGGAGGCATAGAGTCCGAAAAATTGAAAAAGACTGACACCAGAAACATGGCCACTTAACTCAATAACCACTCTTCCTTCTTGGTTGCTGGGAGAGTTTCTGATTTTTTCAGTTGCTCTCTGACCATCTGGCCATCTGTTCACGTCCCAAGTGGGTGGATACTGCATATTGTAAGTCATCCTGGAAGTCTTGTTTTCCATACTTGTTACTGGTTTGGGTACATGATGTAATTGGGTTACTAAAGGGAAGATTATTGAAGAGCATCTAAAAAAGTGTTTCTTCTCTTTTCAGTCAGAAACATGGGAATTTTTCTTTTCTAACTATGAGGAGGACTATGTGAGGAGGTAGTGTTTGGAAATGTGGCATTATATTGAATCAGAGATTGGATTTTGAAAAACCCAACACTAAGATGCAGCTAAGACAGATAGAAGAACCTGAGCCCTTAATAGTATCACTGAGTCATCAAATTAACTAGCTATGGCATCATCCTTTCTCTGCTTTTCTGAGCATGAGAAAAAACAAACAAACTATTTATTGATTTAACTATTTTGAGTTGAGTTTTCTGTTAGTTGTAGCTAAACATATTCTTACTTATTTAGGGACCTTAGAGGTTAACTTGCCCAGTCCACATTAAGAAAGTGAAGAAATATAAGTTACAAATCACTCAGGTATTTTCTCCTATTTTCTCTCCCCTTCACTTCCCTCCCTTCCCCTTCGATTCTTTCGCTGCCCCCTTCCTCCACCATTGTCTTCTCTGCCTCTGTCTCTTTTTCCTTCATTTCATACAACCTAGTCCTACGTAACCATTCAGTCGTCACTCGATTCTGCATTCACTGTGGCCAGAGGAAGACCAAGCCTGAGCACTAGGTCTTGACTCAACTGAGTGTCCAGGCTACTCAGAACATTGACTGTCACGTTAATCTGCCCATTAGATACAAACCCACAATTGTTTTCATATTGTGAGCTCCAGAAATTTAGGATAATGATGCTATAAAAAGTGTTTGGATTTTTATATAAAATATTTATTTTGGGTATATTAAATTCAGGATTTAATATATGCAATAAAATTGAATCCATACTTAAAATATATTCTGAAAAATAGGAGCCAATGAATACATTCTGGTTTAGTAGCTATTCATTTCTAAAATAAAAGAATTGTATGGCTTAATAAATACAAAATATTATTGAATCATAAAGTGGCTAATTAGTTTTGTGAATTTAAAGTGCTGTGTTGGCACATGAAAAGTAATTACTAAAAAAAAAAAGTAATTACTGATTATATGTAGCCTTGAATCAATAGTTTTTTACATGCTAGTCTGATGATTGTAAACTTAAATTCACTAGAGGTTGCATGAATTTTCCTAGTATTTAGATTTAAAATATTCAGTCAGAAAATAATTTTGTGTAATAAAATTATAAAAAGTATATATATATATATATATATATATATATATATATATATATATTTGTTCCCTCAAGTGTAATCACCAACAAATATAATCTCAAATCTTTAAGAAGTACCTTAAGTTTAATATTTACCAGAATTCTACATCATGGAGTCTACCCTATGATAGGGCAGACTCTGGCATATGATACATTAACTGCAGTGTTTTAATTAACACTATCAGAATTCTGGCCATTACTTCTCAGAACATTCAGCTGTGTTTAAATATTGTCTGTATGCTCTGAATCAATTATGAATACAAGCACAAATATTTAAATTTAAAAAAAGAATACTTGTACATTGTTTCTAGTGACAATGGGGGAAAAAAACCCATGAAGTTAACCAAATAAGTAAACATACCTGCTTCATCAAAAAATAAATCCACACAAAAATACTATTTGCAAAACTGGCATTTATTTTTGGGAACCTCAAAAGCTGAGGTTACACTGCCTATAAACTTATTCTCCCCAAGGAACCATCTGATGAAAATATGTCACCATGACTTCAGTGTATTATTATTTGTCTATCGAAAAACAATCAAACAAACAAAAACAAAGAATGAGTTTTACTGTTTCTCTCATCCTTAATCTAATCCTCCTTGGGATCTACCCACATGGGTACTTTAGGATCATGCCAATTTTTACTTGAGTAATAATAGTTTAGGTGAATGGGGATGAAAGAGAGGAGAAAGAGAGACAGAGGGAGGGTGGGAAGGAAGGAGAAAGAGAAAGAGAAAAAGAGGGGTAGTTTTTCGGTATTAATGGCACTGCCATGGAATGTAACTTTAACTGAGGCATATATGTCCCCCCCCAAAAAAAAGCACAAATGTGCTTGTGTTCCTTTTAAAATGAATTCCCTTTTCTACCATATGTGACAACCTGTGCCTCTGTGTACAATTTTGCTCCTAATTACCTAATACTCTAAGCTCTTTTCTCTGGAACTTTTCTTTTAATTTCCTACCAAGAAAACCATATTTGATGACTTTATAACTAATACTCACTCATTATATTCAAATATATGTAATTAATTAAGATTAATAAATAAAATAGATTTTATCATTTTATGGGAAAGCATGTTCTGATATTTTAAGTTAACGGTCACCTGAAGAGGTAGGGATACTTCTTTGATATCACAAGAAAAACAGGTTTCAGAGAGAGTTTCCCCATTCCTCTGTTTTGATATTTTCTTTTTCACCCCATTAGTATTCTTCACTCATCTCCACTTTTATACTTTGCCCTGAATTTCAGGTATGCTTAGAGTGTTTTTATTTTTTTCAGATTTTGACATTTCTTTTTACTCAAAAGAAGCCCTCGTTTTAAAATAGTAGATGTAGGTAATTCTGAATAATGGCATTCCATAATATTAGTTTCTCAGTACACAAAATTCTATACTCAATACATTGTTGCTCAGCATCTACCTTTTATTCTCACTCCTTATTCCTGTTTCAATGTGCCACACTGATCATTTATATTTGAGACCACAGCCATTTCTGTTACAGGTTATCATGTTATCTTTTTAAAGTAGAAACATTTGTTTCAGTGGGGAGATCCTGGAGTCCTAGACACCTTACTCTGCAGCTAAGCAGTTCAGAGTGACATGGCTAATCATGTGCACACTGCTGAGTGGAATCCACAGTGCCACAGTAGCATGGACAGGAAAAATAACAGATCGGAATACTTGAAAAAGGTGCTCATTTTTGTCATTATTTTTAGGAAGTACATTCTAACTTTGAAAACTGCCTTTCTGACTCCAAATGGATATTAAACAAATGTTTTATCTGACTTCACACACACACACACACACACACACACACACACACACAAACATGCAAATGCAGGGTTAAAAAATTTCTGTATAATTCACAATTTTTTTAAAAAACCAACAACTGAACAGAGATTGACCTTTGAAAAAATCTTGTAGGTTATTATGGGTTCAGTTAAGAACCTATAACACCAAAATATACTGAAAAGACTATTGATGAGCTGTGAATGAAACCAACTATCTTAGAAAAAATAGATGGAATTGCTTCTTTATTCAGTTTGTCTGTCCACTAGAGCACAGCACTCATTTTGAAACACAATCTTAAAAACAGACATAGATACACTGAAGAGTTAAGAGGATAGGGATGTATAAAATAAAAAGTTAAAAAAATTTAATGAAAAGCTTAATAATTTTTAAGCTATTATATCTTATTATTTCCCTTGATGTAAATAATAACCACAATGTATTAGAAAGACATTACTATGCATAACTACATGGGTTTCTCTTCCCTAATGATGTCCATTTTAGTAAAGTCAATATTTAAAAAGTAGTTTAATTTTTAAACTTTTTTATTGATTGATTTTTAGAAAGAAATATATATATAGAGAGAGAGACATCAGTTTGTTATTCTACTTACTTATGCATTCATTAGTTGGTTCTTGTATCTTTCGTGACTGGGAATCAAACCCAAAACCTTGGTGTATTGAGATGATGTTCTGACTAATTAAACTACCCAGTTTGGGCAATGATTAAACTTTTTAAAGTTTACACTTGGATATTCTCAATAAAATTTATAAAAGTAATTCAAAAATGAATCACTCCATATACATTTTCAGCCTTTTGCATCATTGAAATTATGTCTCACAGTGTTTATGATTTGATGGATATAAAGCATAATAAATTTATTAACAGTCTCTAGTTGTAAAATGTCTCCATTTCATCAACCCCAGGTTGTTTGTGAATCCTTAATTTCTTATAAGCAATCCTACTTCCCTGATAGGCATATATCTCTGTCTTTAAAACTAACTTTTTGGCAGAAACTTAGATAATATGATACAAATATTTTTTTCACAGTAATCTCATCATAATTAGCAATAAAAATGAACTGAAAACTTTTGATCTCCAAAATCAGTGCTTCTTTCACATAAAAAAGGAAAGATTTGATCTCTTGGGAAAATATAAATACAATATTTGATGGATTTGACTATGCCTAAATGAAACATCTTCATAATACTAAAGATAATTTAGCTGCTAACTATGAGAATCTATTTGCAATAAACATAGTAGACAACACTTTGGTTGTTTCCATATCTTTGCCACTGTGGATGATACTGCAATGAACATGGGGGTGCATGTGTTTTAGCATACCAATGTTTTACAGTTTTTTGGGTAGATACTCAGGTACTCTTACTGAACAATGTCACCCCATTAAATTTAATTTTCTAAATACAATTATAAAAAAGATAACAAAAATATAGAAGAATTACTTATTTCCATAATAAATAATCATGCTTACAAATCCGTTAGAAAAATATATACAATACATGAATAGACAACTTATAATAAAAGAAATCCAAATCCGCTACCAGAATATTTTTTAATTAACTTCCCCCCCACCCCACCCATAGTTCTGGCAATAGATGCCAATTAACAGCTTTTGAAAATAGTGTGAAGGGAAAGCTGCCTTTGTGACCATTAGCTTATCATTCACAATAAGGTCATATAAAGACTGATGCTGGAAATTAGTAGGACACAGAAATTAGAAAGCAATGGTTTGCTCAAAGTGGTGCCATGGGATTCAAGCCTCGAGTCCAGAGCATGTTCATAGTTGAGAAACACCAAGACTGGTTGGCATTAGACCAATGCCTAATACTGAATTACTCTAGTAGCCCTCTGTTGGCTGGCAATGAGCAAGTCAGAATGAAAGACTTGCCACCCTAGGTGGAAGAGTTGCTAAGGGGCCAGATTTCTAGCGTTACCCATAGAGTTGCTGTTGATATACCAAGAGTTGGAATGCAACTTGACTAAGCAAAATTAGCACTCGACTTCTTTGCTTTTAAAGACTACTTTCATGGAAAACCTTTGTATATGAAGAAGAGCAGAGAGTGAAGTCATTCTCCTGCAGCCCAAATCATGGTGTCTCAGCTATACTCTAACCGAGTACACACTACTATAAGATCTGAAGGAACCAGCTATGGCCTATGTCCAGCAGCTGCCGGACTTTGAGCCCATGCTCCCTACTCTTGCACATCGTTTGATAAATCAAGAGTAATAAGAGAAGATCCCCAGATCATGGTTTGCCATTTGCTTGAAATCCTGTTAAGCAAACTGGGTAGAGGTAAATCTTCCCACTTCTGACTTCCTAATCTGAGTCACATTCCAACAGCGGCCTGTGGACATCACTCTGAGTCAAAGGACTATTGAAAAATTTTCAGATAAAATTAAAGAAATACGTGGAGCTGAAATTGCATGTCCAGAGAACAAAGGTAAAAAGCTTGAAAGCAAATCAAATTTCCAATTTCTACCAAAGTGCTTCTCATTTTAATATGCAGTAGTCAGCTTAGTACTGGATTTGATCTTTTCAATAATATTTAGGACCTCCATATTAATCCTCCCCCTCCCCCCCAGGAATGTTCATACATTTTGGAATCCGAAAAAAATAGATTTATTTCCCAGATCTGTCAATATTTTAACTTTTATAAAATCACATACATAAGGCTTCTGAGTTTAAATACTCATCATCAAAATAAGAATGATAAAGATCACCTCACTAAGGCTATTTTAAGGGTTAATGAGATGATATATATGGTAGTTCTCCACAAGCCACTTCATATGGGTTGGCAATCTTTCTTCAGCACATTGGGATTAATTAGTGCTGGTTAAACTGTTCTCATCTTATCTCCTATGGTGCTTTAAAAATGCAAGTCAAATAGAATGCCTTTGCCTCATTTTTTGTCTGTATCATGTGATTTACCATCTCTGCCAAGGGCACTTTCTTTGTGACAATTTGAATTACTGACCGCACAGAGAAAGACTGAATAGTGCTGGGGGCCAAATTCTGCCATCTGATATGCATCAGAACTTAGCTCTGTAAAGCAGAATAAGTTAAACTTACCACGAATTGGCAGCAGCATTTGTACATGATTTACGATCTGCCAGCACCCTTGCATCCAAAAAAGTGTTTCTTTATAACTGTATATCCCAGGAATTTCTAACAGTAGCTAACGGACCGCAACTTCCTCTTAGATTTTCATTGTAAACCTATTTAATGACTCTCTATTTGTATTTATAGATCAAGAGTAGAGTGGATGAGAGAACAGATAGGATGATTTCTTTTTAATTTGCATATTTGAATTTGGAACACAATTTTGTATTTACAGTCAAATATATATACCTTAATTCATCATCCATCATTAACCTCTTTATATTGATACAAAATTATAAAAATCAGTTATCTCAATTTCTAACCACAGTATCATTTAATTCCTACTCTCACAGTCAGCTTTTCCTTGTAAATGGGCTGTTTGGTCTCACAGAACTGCTCAGTGCCTTTTCTCCACCCACCAGCCCCATGGACACTAATTTTCCTCCTCTCCCAGCCTATAGTTTATGATGCATTATTATTTAGCCAATCACAGGTGAGAATCTCAGTCTTGGTTAGATTCCATGGTCACTGTTCTCCAGCCTCTATTTAAGCCAATGAGAGGTATTCTACAGCCTCTCTCTTTGCACCCCAATGGTACATGCAAGGGCCAGTTGGCAGTTCATTCTTTCATTCCTGTAAAAAGTATTTTAAATTCATATCACGGAGTATTGCCAACTTATACAAAGTAAACAAAACATTCTACTAAACCACCATCTACCTATCATCTCCCCTTAACAGACATCAACCACCTGCCATTTTTGTTTCATCTAAACTCTAATTTACACTCAGTTGCATCCTGATTCTCATTTCTTTATGTGAAATTTCTACACATTGAAGAGGACAAACCTTAACAGTAAATTTTTATATATGTGTGTCCATGTGATCTACATTCATATTAAGATACAAAGCATTTCTTTCACAACCACAAAGTTCTGTCCCCTCTTAGCTAATGGCCTCTCTACAGAGGTAACCAGTGTTCTGATGGTTTCCTCACCATAGATTAATTTTGCATAGATTAGATTAGATTAGGTTCATTAGTTTTCTAATGAAAGGCTAGCTTCTTTCAATAAAGATTATGTCTGTGAGATTCATCCTTGTTGTATGTGTGTTTAGTCCCTTTTATTATAGATACCATTTTACTTAATAAGTATACTACAGTTTGTATATCCATTCCTTTGTTGATGACATTGAGTTGTTTCCAACAAGCAGCTATTATGAATAAAGCTGCTAGAAGCATTCTTGTACAAGTCTTTGATGGACATGTGCACTCATTTTTCTGGGGTAAATATGGACAAGTGAAATGGCTCTGTCCAAAGGTAGATATATAATTAATTGCTCTTTATTTTGATTATATTTAAAGACAAAAATGACTATTTCCTGTAGAGCATTGAGAATCCATGGCATAATCTGACAAAAAATAAAATAAAATATTTTTTTAAATCTCCATTTAATTCTCCTAATCAAACATCTGTAGGAAGTAAGGACTGAGTTACGTATACATGATGCTTTAGAATATTATGCCAAACAATAACTATAATATGGTAGGCTGGTAGCTCCTGATATCTCTGGACAAAGTGGATAATATATAGGGTAAGCTCAGAAACTGCCATTCCCACCACAGCATAGTATAAATGACCTAAGAGCTTTTAGACCTGCCTAGAAAGAGACCTTACACTTTCTGTACCGCAGCACTCAGATGGCTGAAGTCCAAACTGAGTAGCTGAATTACAACACACACTGAACTTTCCATGTCCAGGGTGCTTGCTACCAAAATCAGGGAAAGAATAGGGGTGCATGGCATGACCTTGATGGAGCTGATGAGGACAGTGAGCCACTAAATCCGATGTGCCCTCTTTGTCAGTAAAAGCAGCCTATCCACTCCCAGCAGAAGTGGCCTCCTCACTTTCCTCTTGTGAGAGCATTAACCTGTACTGCCCAAGGAAATGTAATAGCCTTCCTAGGAGGAGTTGCCTTGCAAGACAATACTGCACCTTCAGGGGACCCTCCTACCACTTCTCTTTGCTTCTACACCTATCAGTAGACTCAAGTCCCAGCAGCCTCTTAATGGTAAGGTACAATGTGAACCATTCAAAAACACAACTTGAGTTTTTTAATTTATACTGACAGAAATCTGGAGAATATATGTGCAAATGGATATTAAGGATATGAGATAATCAAGAAAGAAGAATAAAGTTGGAGATAACATACTACTTTATATCAATCTATGCTACAAGGCCATAATGATTGAAAGAGCATGGTACTCTGACACAATAGTAAAGGCTTAATATCCAAAATTTGCAAGGAACTTATAAACTCAATACCAAAACAAACTAAAACCAACCAACCAAACAAACCCAAACAATACAATTAAGAAATGGCCAAAGGACTTGAATAGATATTTCTTCAAAGAGGACATACAGATGGCCAATAGTTATATGAAAAAGTGTTCAGCATCACTAATCATTGGAGAAATGCAAATTAAAATCACAATGAGATACCACCTCATACCTGGCAGAATAGCTATTATCAACAAATCAGCAAACAGCAATTGCTGGAGAGGATGTGGAAAAAAGGGAACCCTCTTACACTATTGGTGGGAATGCAGACTGGTGCAGCCACTGTGCAAAGCAGTATGTAGTTACCTTAAAATATTAAAAATGGGACTACCTTATGACCCAGAAATCCCACTTCTGGGAATATATCATAAGAAAATAAAAACCCTAATTCCAAAGAATATGTGCCGCCTTATGTTCATTGAAGGATTACTTACAATAGCCAAGATTTGGAAGCAGCCCAAGTACCTATCAGTAAATTAGTGGATAAAAAAACTGTGGTACAATTATACAATAGAATACTACTCACCTGTAAAATAGAAATAAAAAAAGGAACTCTTACCTTTTATGACAGCATGGATGGACCTAAAGGGTATTATGCTAAGTGAAATAAGCCAGTCCAAAAAGACAAATATTTTATATATGGTTTCACTTATATGTGGAATCTAAAGAACAGAATTCACTAACAAGTAAAATAGAAACAGACTCATAGATACAAAGAACAGACTTATAGCTGTCAGAGGGGTGGGGTGGGCGCTGGGTGAAAAAAAGTAAAGGAATTAAGCAAAGAAAAAAAAACTTATAGACACAGACAGTAATGTGAGACTGCAGGAGGGAAAAGTAGTGGGGGAGGGAGGAGGGGAGAGGGGGATAGATGGTGATGAAGGGGGACTTGACATTTGGTGGTGAACATACAATGCAATATACAGATGATGTGTTATATAACTGTACCCAGGAAAGCCATATAATTTTATTAACCAAAGTTCCCAATAAATTCCATTAAAAACTAATCATGGAAGAATCATAAAGCTAGACAAGGCCAAATTTATTGATATGGATGCACTAAGCAAAAATTCTGCATTTAACAACACACCCAGATTCTAGACGATACAGCTTTCAAGATGAGAAATAAATTTGTAAAGAGAGCCTGGACATGATAAAAGAGTTCTGTGATCATTGTTCTGTGCAGAGCAAAACTTACAGAAGGGTCTGAGGCTACAGATTGGGGAAACCAAAAAGTCATACAAGTAATTGAGTGGCAGGAGTCAAGTGACAGTGTCCAACTGCCAAAACAAGATAAACATGGCTGCCGTAGGGTATAGCAGACTTGGGGTAACACTCATCATACTCTGACATATATGAACTATGGCATTGACCAGCTGAGCAAAGTGTTTCTAGAGGTAAACTATATAGAGAACCTACTCAATTCTTCCTTGATCTCATAAGCAGAAGAGTTTTAGGTCAAGTGAACAACAGTCTTGTAGGTAGAGCGCAGAGCATTTGCATAGCAGCTGTGGCTGACACAATGCTGTGAGAACACTCCAGCTCCCGGAACCCTCCTGGGCACACCCAGGAAGGAGGCTCGACCATCATACAAAAATGACTCAGCACCAGTCAAGCAGGTTTCTGACCTTCTTTGGCCACTTGCCCTACTATAACATCCTATTGGCTGAGCCCATGTATATACTCTAGTTTACTTCCTGAATAAAGTAGATCTGCATCACTGAACCTGGTCTCCGGAGTCCACTCGGGTTTTTGTGTATTTGTCATCCTCACCCCCGGCAGGCCTTGTCCACAACTGGCACCTCAAACAGGGACCCAGCCAGCACTCAAAGTATGGGTGAGTGACCCTCTGCAATGGGAAACCTTCTCCCTTACTCTCGAGCCCCGCAGGCTCGAGCCCTGCACGTCTTATTGCAGAGTAGGCGAGTTAAAGTTTGTGAAGAGGATCTCTGTATTTACTGGGAGATTCTCTCTGGTCTCAATCCCTGGATTGAGGACACGCCCCTCTGGGACCTGGATACTTGGGCCCAAGCTCTCCGACGTGTTCTTCCAGCCAAGGTACATGAAGGACAAACCTTCCCCCTCGGCCTCACTCCTGCCTTATTAGCAATACACGCCTGCTCCACCGGTGCTCCTGCTGAGGACCCTCTGCCAGTCCCTAAGGTCCTACAGGCTACTCCTCTTTCAGAGCAACCCCTTCCTCCATATTCACCACCCCCTGTAGAGGAAGAAAAGGGTTGGGACACTGAGTTTGATGGACTTGCAGCCGAATGTGCAGAAACAAAACTAGATACATTAGAAAATGCACAATCAGCTCCACCACCCAAAGAAGCTGAAGTCACTACTTTCACATTCCCTACCGGGGCTCAATGCCCCACCTCAGCCTTTCAGACACCATTGTCTACCCCAGCTTTAACTCCAACATATGTTCCTGCTGCAGACCCATGGGCCAGCCTACACGCCCCCATGTGTCAGCAAAGAGATATTTCCCATGCAGAACCAGGACTAGAGCCCCCTCACCTTTTTCAGGTCAATATTAACCCTACTGCTACACAACCACAAGCTTGGTATCCACATGACCAGAAAACAGTCATTACTCTCAGAAAAGCTATCCAGGATGATGGCCTTCATTCTCCCTGTGTTCAGCAATTACTTGAAAATATCAGTATTGATAAATATCTTCATGATTGGAAAACGTTAGCCCAAGCATTCCTTACCATGGGAGACTTGATTCAATGGAAAACTTTATACAACAAACAATGTGAAATAATAGGTGAAAGGAATCAAAGAGCTGGTATTAACCTCCCCCCAGAAGCCCTCAAAAGAGAAGGGCAATTTGCCTCCCCTGCTGTATAGGCTACCAGGCCCCCTCAGTATTTTGATCAAGTATGCCTATACTAGAGCATTTACTCAAACTAATGCTGATGGAAGGTCCTTGAAGCTTTCCAAATTGCTTCAGGGTCCCAATGAGCTTTTTTCAGACTTCTTAGGAAGGGTCCAAGAAGCCGGAAAGCGTAAAGTTACGCACGCTGATGTGGCCGATACTCTAACTAAAGACTTGGTGTGGGAAGGCGCCAATGGAGAGTGTAGACAGGCAATAGGGCCAATTAGAGCTGCGCCCCTAGATGATTGGGTCCTTGCCTGCCGAGATGCGGGCAGCGACTCAGCAGCGGCCCTCGCTACCGCTCTTACAGCCCAGTTAAGCATTTCCTGTCAGGAGGGCCAACAGACACAAGGGGCCTGCTTTGAATGCAAGGGCACAGGACATTTTATACAGCAGTGCCCTAACAAGAAAGGAAAGAATGATAAAAAAAAAAAACCACCTTCTGTGTGCCCCTGTTGTAAAAGGGAATTTCACTGGAAGCGAGATTGTCATTCAACCACCGCTGCGGATGGAAAGCCTCTAGAGAGCCTTTAAACCGGCAGTGGGGCAGCTCTCAGCCCCGCCCATAAGGGAGCAACTTCCCACAGGAGTCTATTGGACCTTACCCTTAACCCAGAATAAGGCCTTTCTAACCTGTGAGTAGAGGGCCATCCCATTCTTGGGCTCATAGATGCTGGTGCTGATGTTTCTGTAATCAGAGAGGAAGATAAAAAGGAAGGCTGGGCCATGCGGCCCAGACCTTTAGTACAAGGAGTTAGTGGAGTATGACCGGCTCAACAAGCCTTCCGGCCACTCCATTGGACAGATCCTGATGGGGTGACTGGAGTTTTCAGTCCTTTATGACTGAATTGTCACATACACTTTGGGAAAGGATGTGCTGTCTTTACTCCATGTCTCTATTACTAGCCAGCCCCTCTAATTCTAAAGGCCATTGCTCAGTTAAAAGCTTCGGAACCCATCAAACTTACATGGGATACTGACCAACCAATTTGGGTTGAGCAGTGGCCATTAACAGCCTCTAAATTAAAAGAATTACACAAACTAGTTCAGCGACAATTAGAAGCCAAACATATTGAGCCTTCCACTAGTCCTCATAATTCACCTGTTTTTGTAATTCATAAAAAGGCATCCAGAAAATGGAGATTCCTTCATGATTTAAGGGTTATTAACAAGCACATGGCAAAGATGGGCACTTTACAACCAGGCTTGCCACATCCCTCTGCGGTGCCACGGGCTGCCCATATTAAAATTCTAGACATCAAAGATTGTTTTTTCTCAATCCCCCTCTATCCGGAAGACAAGACTTATTTTGCTTTTACTGTGCCTTCTATTAATCATGCCCTTCCAGCTCAAAGGTATCAATGGGCAGTCCTACCACAAGGCATGAAAAATAGCTCCACCATTTGCCAGTACTATGTAAGCACGGCAACACAACAATGACAGGAACAGTGCCTCATCTACCATTATATGGATGACATATTAATAGCTCGTGTCAATCCTACGATCTTAGAAGAATGTTACCAGCAGCTCTTAAATAATCTGAATGCCATTGGGCTTCCTGTAACACCAGAAAAAGTACAGACCTTGCCGCCCTTTACTTTCTTAGAGTACCACATAGGGGAAGAAATAACACCTATTTCCCCTATGCTCGCAATCCCTCAACAATGCTCTTTACATGAATTACAAGAGCTATGTGGCCAAATAAACTTGATACGTGGATATCTATCTATTTCTACTGCCAAATTAGACCCCCTATTCTCCCTGGAGGAGGTCCTCAGCGCTCCAGGAGGAGACCTCGTGAACAGTGTATTCATAACATAACCTGGGGAGATATAAAGGCACTAGCAGAACAGGCTCAAAGATTAGTCTCTGACAGATCCCCAGGTCCAGGCACTCTTTTCCTCCTCATGTGTTCCATTATCACAGCAAATTCCAAGGTGCAAGGAGATCCTCACGGCTAGGCAGCTGTTCCCCACCCTGGCATAATTATGCCTGTTAAAGTTAATAGCCCACAGTTTCCAGCAGTATATTCCAGTAACTGCTCCCTTAGTCTCCCTTGTGACAATACTGGCCAGGAATCCCAACAGTGGAACGGCACTATATGAGGTAACCTCAGTGACCCAATGCTACTTAAGTTTACTCTGAATAATAACACCGTCCCCTCGGAGGGGTGGGTCCTCCTTTGAAATCATACTATGGGGAAATTTGCTGAAAACATTACTATCAACCAAGGCTCAGTACTTGGCCTACAAGACATCCTCCCCCTAGCTACCAACATCTGGGCCTGCCGTGCTAACCTTGCCTTCCCAGGGTTGCCTCTTTACCCATTCCTGTATGACAAACATCTAAGAACACTTCTGAGAGAAGGAATTCCCTGGAGAGACTGCCACATTGCCTCTGGCCCAAATGCACAGACCATCAACCTTGGAGTTTGGCATTGGACGCTGAGAGACAGAATGCAACCATATGCAGTACACAGCCCACAGCAAGCCATTCGTTCTGTGTTTGGATGCTGGGACCTTTGTGGGAAGGGTGCATGCATGGACCTACGTCCATTTTTTACAATCAAATTGGAACTGTGTTTAATGGCACCTGGAAGGTCTCTGTAACACAATGGGAGGGAAATGACATCCAGACCCCTAGGAGGAATCCCCTGTTTAAGACACACATTCTATTTCCTAACTAGTCAAACATTACAGAAGCTTGCCTCATTATTTAATCCAGCTAATCTATTAGCATATAGTATAATAGGTATTATAGTTGTTTTACTTCTACTAAGGTTCTGTTGCATAATGCATAGCATCAGAAGCTACAACAGCAACAAGCAGTCATCAAGCAAGTTTAACTAGCCTTAATTAAAAGAGAAGGGGGAGATGTAGGGAGAGCACAGAGCATTTGCCTAGCAGCGGTGGCTGATGCAATGCTGTGAGAAACTCCAGCTCCTGGAACCCTCCTGGGCACACCCAGGAAGAGAGCTCACCCGCTATACGGAAATGACTGAGCACCAGCCAGGCAGCCTCCTGACCTTTTTTAGCCATTTGCCCAACTGTAACATCCTATTGGCTGAACCCATGTATATAAGTTAGTTTACTTCCTGAATAAAGTAGATTTGCGTCACTGAACCTGGTCTCTGGAATCCGGTCTTTGCGTCTCTGTCATCCTCACCCACAGCAGGCCTTGTCCACACAGTCTAATCAGAATCATAGAAATGAGAGTTGCAGCCCCTTAATTCCCAGATGTAACCAATTTACAATCCTAGATTCCCCCCTGAGGAAGAACTCTGGTACATTGTCAACAATTTATGTTAATTTTTCTTTTCGGCCTACTCAAAGGGACCTATGACCTTTATCAGGGTTACAATGCAATGGGGGCAAAATAGTCACCTTTAGGGAACTGCTAGACACTCTAAATTGACACTAAGTCTGGGAAACTAAGCCTATCCCTGTGGTCTAGTGGTCAGAGAAGTTTTCACAGAGCAATAGAGTTATAGCTCAGGATGTTTAACTCACCTTGGGTCCAATGGTCCCGCTGAACTTATACTGTGGTTATTTGCCTGGTTCCCAAATGCAAAATGATAGAAACACTCCCCATCTTGGTTCCCTGACTATGGAATGAGTGTTATTAAGGTGGGAAAGGTGAGGCAGAAGCCGCTAGAACTGCCTCTAGCAAGGAAAATTGTGAACCAGAAGCATTACCAACCCATTCCTAGAAGGATTGTGGAGAACAGTGCCACAATCAAGACCCTGAAATATGCATGAATTGTGGTTTCCTCCACATATCCATTCTAATCACCTACTTAGCCCTGTGCAGAAGGAAACAGACAGTCCTTGGAGAATGATGGTGTAGTACGCTTAAGCTTGTAGGGAGTCAAACTGTAATTGCTTTCCAAATGATTCTCCTGCTTGTGCAAATTAACACCTGCCCTGGGATCTGGTATATCACTACTGATTGGCTTTCTGTCTCTACATCGTCAGTAAGGCCTACCAGAAGCAGCTTTCCTTTCCAGTGTAACCAAACCGCATGATCTCCCAGTGAACGGTGCCAGAGGAGCACTCTACTGTCTCAATGCTTCCCCACTGCCTTTCAGGGATGTCTCAGAGAGAGACTGTAGTGCAGCAGCCTGTCCCTTTTGCGTGGTGTTTGTGCATGGGACAAAGTCATCTCTAAGGCAGGCCCAAATCTTCTCTCTTCCTCCGTAACCTGACTATAGAGAACTCCCTTTGAGAACACAGATGCAGGTGCAGGTGCAGGTGGGGAGAAAGTAGTATAGCAGGAGTTGGGACCATGAACATTTGGTCGGCATCTTCATGTAAGTTACTTGTAATTTACAAAGACTGCCTGGACCCTCAAATAGTGAAGCATTGTTGGGTCCTATGGTAATTAGACTATGCATACATATTTTTTCTTCTGCCCCATGCAATGAAAACCTTCGTGAGTTTAGGCCACTATGATTGATCTTTATTATATTCATTTGGACTAAGTACTAATCATTATACCAATTCAACTCTATCTACCACATTATAAGCCAGAATAATTAGAACCTCTAAAAGGCTTCTAATTCCCAGAAGATTAGAATCTCAAAATAATGTAGCACAGAGGATGCATTTTAAAATCTCGAAACCGCTTTGTTCTCTGGCTTACCTTTTAGAAGTGATTCTCTATGTATTTTGAAATCCAATAATGCTTCATGACTGAAAGGTTTGTTAATATTTTCCAGCTTTCAATATTGGGGCTTTTACAGGATATTCTCTTGGACCTTCCTCTTAATGTCTTTCCCACGGAATTATTTTTTAACTCCTAGTTTTAATTTCAGAATTTAGTTTCAATATGATTTTATCTTTGAGTCAACCCTTCCCTGATTCTTCCAGGCTGTGTGGTTTGTTTCTTCTCTGTTCTACCAGGTAAGATCTCTTTACTCCTAACTCAGTTATTACAAATCTGAATTGAAATTCCCTGTTTATCTCTTTCTCTTTCTTATATGTGGCACTTTGAAAGATGCTTAGAGGAAGGTATTGTCTGATTTGTCATCTTCCCTATGTATACGATAGAAATTTTACATACTCAATACTTTGTTTGTTAAATTTTAGTTATAGAGACAGAGCAGAACTACTTAGAATTATAATGTCATCAGGTCTTTCAATATTTTTTCTTCTTTTCCAAGTGAAAGGAGGGGATATAGACAGACTTCCGCATGAGCCCTGACCGGGATTCATCAGGCAATCCCTGTGTGGGGCCAATGTTCTGCCCATCTGGGGCCATGCTCACAACTGAGCTATTTTTAGTGCCTTAGGCTAAGGCTCCAGAGAGCCATTTCAGCAACTGGGTTTGATGTACTGGAACCAATTGAGCCATGGCTGCCAGAGGGGAAGAGAGACAGAGAAAGAGGAAGAGGAGAGGGGGAGGAGTGGAGAAGCAGATGGTTGCTTCTCCTGTGTGCCCTGATCCAGAATCAAACCCAAGACATCCACATGCTGGGTTGATACTCTACCACTGAGCCAGCTGGCCAGGGCCAGGTCTTTCAATTTTAGTAGATACTTTCTATAAAAGGATTATCAGGAATATAAGCAGGATTTTTAAGTATAATGACTGCTATTATAAGTATAATTTATAAGTATAATGACTGGAACAAAGCTTTCTATTCTTCAAACTTTAGACTGTGATGGGCTCTTTGTTGTTGTTCAGTAAGATATTTTCACGGCATATGCTTGCACCTTAACATCTGTGCATTGTGTTGCGAATGTGTGACAGGGAAATCAGTCTACAGGTACCCCACCTGTCAAAGCATGCCATTTGTGATGCTTTAACAAGCAGCACAGGCTCCTCAAAGGAATGGCCCCGGAGCAGGGGGAACCTCCGTGGGGAAGTGCCTGCCTCCGGTGTTTTGAAGCAGGCAGAGGACACTTACACTTTTCATCATCAGGTCTCCCGCATTCCTGCAGAATCGGCCTCTGCTCATCACTCTTCCTTATTTTCCACTTAAGGTGACAGCCATATGATTGATACCATTTTCTTGCTTCTCAACAGGCCGTTAAAGACTGTCTCATCTTGGATGTTTCAGTTCTCTCTGGTGCCTTTCTTGTCAGTTATTTATCTCATGTATTAATTATTTCTTTATTTAATGGTGACCTTTTTCTGAGAAGTTCCATGTGCTCAGTGTACAATTTTTTGATATCAGAGAAAGACTCAGTAGCAGAGACAGGAGAGGGTGATAAAAAGTGATCTAAGGGCAGTATGATCTAAGCTGCTTCAGGGAAGCACAAACTTTTGCTACATAAGAAAATTTTTTCATATAAAGCATACCTTTGATTATTTAATAAAAAATATTATTTCAGGGAATGTTGTACCATTTAAGATAAGAAGGGGAAACCACCTGTTTTCTGATTCTCTAAACCTTTTATCCCCTCTGTTACTGATCTTCATCAGTGACTCCTTATTCTTCCCGAAGTTTTAAACCAGAAAACCTGAAACAGTCCTCAAGATTGCCTCTTCATGTTCACACATTCGTCATATCCTGCTAAACCTATTATATTTACACAATCAGACAAATCTTGGCAAGTACCTGACATGTGCCGCGGACTTTGATATACAGTGAGATGGTGGGATGGGCTAGAGCTGTGTGAGCTTGACATCATGGGCCTTATGGACCAGGTTAGAGACAGACATACATAAATCAAATGACCTTACAAACAACTGTAGTTATAATATAGGTAGGAGAAGGTGAGGTCTGGAGTGCTTCTAGTGCCTACAGGTTGGGGTAAAAGTAGGTATACAATCTTGAGAAAAATGCAGTTTATTCTTGTATTATTTATGAATATTGCACAATTTTCCATACAAATAACTGTAAGCATACCTTTGCCCCACCCCATATAATAAAAACTTCACTTTAAAACTGATGCATTGTGTTCATGTTGGAAGGAAAAACAGGTCGCATGTTGGAAAAAAATAACATGTGCAAAGCATTTATTTGATGTATCTCACTAGAAATAAGTCATTTCTGTCTAAACATAAAAATAAACATAACATTTATGTTTTCATAAAATGTAATTTTTTTCTAAATATAATATTCATTTAAACAATAAGTTTTAGAAACATATTTTCTTTACCCACACCCAATATTAGTGAAGAAACAAGGTTACACGAAAAGCATGAAATATACATTACCTCACATGATACATATGAAATATAATATAGATTTTCCTATCCATTCCACAACTGAACTTTCATTAGTTGGGCTTCTGATGTGGGTGGCTTAATAATTTGCTTAAGGGGTGTCATTAGCTCACTGTCTATCCACATGGGCCAGAAAATCAAGGTTGGAGGCAATACCTAATCTCATGCAGAAAATGAACCCAGCTGAAAACATCAGAACCTGGAGCCATAGAAACCAGACACGGCACATGCACCCTAACACTGGGCTTTGTATTCTGGCTATATAAGAGATGATGCCACTGATTCTTGAAACTGGACACGGCACATGCACCCTAACACTGGGCTTTGTATTCTGGCTATATAAGAGATGATGCCACTGATTCTTGAAACTGGACACGGCACATGCACCCTAACACTGGGCTTTGTATTCTGGGTATATAAGAGATGATGCCACTGATTCTTGAAACTAGACACGACACATGCACCCTAACACTGGGCTTTGTATTCTGGCCATATAAGAGATGATGCCACTGATTCTTGAAACTGGCAGAGCTGCTTTGACTCGTCTTCAAAACAGGTTCTGCATGATCTATCCTTCCTGTCCCATAGATCTGACTAAGGTCGTTGTCCTCTGAACAGTGGAGTGTGTATGCGATGCTCAGGCAGTAGCTTCTAGGGAAACTGCAAAAGATACAAAGTACAGCTTCTTCAGTGGGAGGAGACTATCATAGAAGAGGGAGCATTCCCCTAATACTGGAAAAAGTTTCAGATGTTGGTGTGCCAAACAAAGGAAAGAAAATCACAACAGACATTAGTAATGGTTTTTAGCAGCAAAGATGACATACATTTTCTCCATGTACTGACAATTACTTTGTTCAAAAGGTTCTGGTGCAATACAAAAACCTTAATTAATGTTCACGGGTTGTAGCCCATTTGACACTCTTTAATTAGGAGGCAGCACTCCATAACTTAGGAGGAAATTACTTAGATACTGTGAGGGTCTAAATCTTGCTAGTGTTGCAGTTAGATATTCATTACAACCTAAAAACTTCAGTTACTCAGTTAAAGGCAAACATTAAACAGGAATTTTAAGTACCATGTTTCCATAAAACCTTCAGGTTCATTGCTAAGAAATAGTCAAAAGTATGTGAGACTTAGCAGAACTTTCTGACATGGCTTCACCTCCATCGTCAAACTCTGGTTGAGGATGGAAGGGCCATTTGAAGGATTATTTTTATAAATGGACTGTGAGTCAGACCTTCTGGCCATCCTATCTGAATACATAGCTGTGAATATAAAGTGCTATCTCCTTTTATGCAAAGTAGAAATGATATGTGAAGGTTTATAAAATGAATAAGAAGAAGATGATGATGATGATGATGATGATGATAGAGAAATGAATTTATTTAAATTTCTCCAAAGGAAAGTACTGTCCATAAGCACAGTGTAATGTATATATGCTTTTTCTTTTCTTTTTTTGTAATTAGATTTATTATTTTATTTTAATGAGGAGAGAGAGAGAAAGAGAGAAGGAGGGAGGAGCAGGAAGCATCAACTGCCATATGTGCCTTGACCAGGCAAGCCCAAGGTTTCAAACTGGCTATTACAGCATTTACAGGTCAAAACATTATCTACTGTACCACCACAGGTCAGACTATGTATGCTTTTCTTACTCTCCTTTTCCTCTCATATCTCAGGTAGATTCCATAATTTTAGTTAGCGTCCATTTACATCTGTTTTCTTCTCTTCCTACTGTCACTCAGTCCACATGTACTAGGACCCCCTGCATTTGGAGTACAAAGCTAGCATATCATGATATAAACTGCCTTTAAGACACCCTCTTCTGGTTCTGGCCAGTGGCTCAGTGGATAGAGCGTTGGCTTGGCATATCAACATCCCAGGTTCAATTCCTGGTTAGGGCATACTGAAGAAGCACCTGCTTCTCCCTACCCCATCTCCTTTTTTTCTCTCTCTTCCCCTCACACAGCCAATGGCTTGATTGGTTCCACTGTCACCCTGGGCACTGAGGACAACTTGGTTGGTCAGAGCATGTTAGCCTCAGGTGCTAAAAATAGCTCGGTACTCAAGCATTGGTCCCAGGTGGGGTTGTCGGGTAGGTCTTAGTGGAGGTGTATGTGGGAGTTTGTCTCACTAAAAAAAAAAAAAAAAAAAAGACATCCTTTTCCTCTTCCTCCCAGGATACCTTATCCCTTGTGCAGAGAAAGGGCCGAACAGAGTCATGTGACTTTTAAATGATCATGGATGTTAACTCTTCTTTGTTGGATGTCTCTGGGTCATGGCTAACAATATCTGGTCTCCATTGCTGATAGTTTCAGATGTTTGCCTAGCAGGAGGCTATGTGAAGTGATGCAGGCTGCGCCCTGTATGAGACACACCGTACATGGGGGTGAAGGCAGACTGGCATCCAGCCTGCGCTCTGCTCAGTAAGCATACATCCTGGCAGCGGGCTCGACTTTCCCAGCGGGGGTGCCTCTCTTTTAATTTGTACTAAGTCCTGCTATGGGTAACATATGACTCTGGGCATGTGCCCAATTTTTGAAGCCTCGGTGAGAACTCCCCACTGTACTGTTTCTTGATTTGGGAAATGTATCCTAACTATCTTTTCCATGCCTCTCTCCACTGTTTACCTTGGAAATGCACATTTGCAACTTTTAACTGTTGAAGTCTTCTTCCTCAGCCCTTTAAAGTGGGGGAAAACAGCAAGATGACTCAATTCATTTTCCCTTCCCTTTGTCCACCTGGTTTGCAGGAAACTTACATTCCTGTGCCACTGCAAACAGTGGGGTGCAAACTAAGCAATAGCTCAACCTCTGTTTCCCCTTAGTTTCTCCCAAGCTTATACCTAAAAGGCTCAGTTGTAATCTCACTTGGAATCTCAGGCTCCTTCTCTTGTAGAAACTTAAAGTTTCTAAAACACCTTAAAAATCTTTTCCCTGTTCATTAGGCCAAGGGTGGGTGGAGGGAGTAAAAAAAGTCCCCTTTCCCTTTTTTCACAATGGAAAAGCACGAAAGGAAAGGAATCGCCTCTCACAGGGACTGCAACTCTGCCGATAGGCAAGGACACCAGAACCTCTTCCCAGCCCCCTCCACTGTTTTGCTTACATATACTGAGGAAGAACATTAGCTGCTTATAGGTTTTTCTATCACTGATCCTTCTGTCTCTAAGAAAGTTAGAGAAAAGGAGTTTATACCCTTATGGTTAACAGTTTTCTTCATACTTAGCTTTGGACCTTAGATTTCAAGGTAAAGACAACAGGAAAAGTCTCAAATCCACAGGAAAAATCCTTACTAAGTAAAATATACACAGTAGGTACTCAATTAATGTTCATGAAAACAGAACTTTAGCACCTTTTGTTTATAGTGTGATAAGGTACCAAAGATTTGCAAAAATTAATATTCATATTTTAGAAGGAAGGGTCAGGTTTCTTGCCCCCTCATTTCTGTGGAGAATGGAGGGAGAAGAATGTGGGAGCTTCCTGGCTTACAAGGACATACTATGTACTGAGATAAGAAACCCCCTTTTACTAACAGGCTTAAAGGGCATTTTCTGATTTAGGCCAAGCATTCAGAGAGACTTTGTAAATATGTATGCCTTTAGACTTTATACTTGTGTATGATTTACACCAGTTCAAGATGGCCGATCGCATTCATGCTTAGGAAGGGCTATTTATATCGTGCATAGAGAGGTTTTTGTACTAGGTTTTGAATGGAAGAAGGAAGGAGACTTGGACCCCCTCTTCTCCCCACACCTGTGAGGAAGAAGGTAAACAGCTAGCCAGGAATACGGGAGAAGAAAAAAAAGATTTAAGTAGCCCTTTCCTCTCCCCTTTCTTTCTTCTTAAGGGGCAATTTACAAACACTTATCCTTTCACATCATTTTGCCCCCTCATTTTCTCCCAACCTATATGTGATCAAGTGTATATAACTAGTCTCAGAGCTATATTCAAGGCTACACTATTTGGGTCAGCTATACCCCATGTAAGTTAAATGCAGCTGACTTATTAATAAATCTCCTCTTAAAAATTCTTCTGGCCCTGGCTGGTTGGCTCAGTGGTAGAGCGTTGGCCTGGCGTGCAGAAGTCCCGGGTTCGATTCCTGGCCAGGGCACACAGCACCCATCTGCTTCTCCACCCCTCCTCCTCTCCTTCCTCTCTGTCTCTCTCTTCCCCTCCCGCAACCGAGGCTCCATTGGAGCAGAGATGGCCCGGGTGCTGGGGATGGCTCCTTGGCCTCTGCCCCAGGTGCTAGAGTGGCTCTGGTCACAACAGAGCGACACCCTGGAGGGGCAGAGCATCACCCCCTGGTGGGCAGAGTGTTGCCCCCTGGTGGGCGTGCTGGGTGGATCCCGGTCGGGCGCATGCGGGAGTCTGTCTGACTGTCTCTCCCCGTTTCCAGCTTCAGAAAAATACAAAAAAAAAATTCTTCTGTATCCTGCTTGGTGTCTCTACATAACCCATGGAATTAAGGTACTTTACAACAATAGACTCTATTTATTGTATTTGTTTACAATATTAATGATGAAGATTCACTGGCTTATTTCTCTGTTAAAAGCATATACTGCAAAAAAAAAAACAAAAACACAGACTTATATTATGTCTAAAAGTAAACGGAATAATGTAAGTTAGTGGCTAAAAGTTATTCTACAAATAACCTAAGTCGAACAATGCATTTCAGAACTCCTGAATCTACTGATTGGTAAAAAGGTTGGGAAGGAGCTTATACCTATGGTTGATAAATGTTATTCTATTTCTCAGTCAGTATAATTTAATGTTTCTGTATTTTCAGAATACATAACAGTCCTGGAACCTGAAGTCTTACTTGATCTGCCACTAGTGCTGCATAACTGTGTGACAATAAAAATCAGAACAGTGGTTTGATCTGATAGGGAGGTGACTGAAAAGGAACACAAAGATCAGGCACAATGAAAATGCTCCTTATCTTCATCAGTTTGATGGTTACAGTCATGTGTAGTATTTTTAAATTTTAATTTAAAAAAAGAATACATGTCAACTCTTTTGCATTTAAATGAATGTACCTGCATAATGGTTTTTATTATTTTTATTCATGCTATTGCATGTATCAATAGTTGGTATATTTTTTGCTAAACAGAATTCTATTGTACAAGTAAATTACCACATTAAAGAAATAATAAAATATGTTATCTCAAGTAATTGACCACAGCTTGGAATTAGACACATATCTATATTCATATCCTGTATCAATAGTCTATATATCTGTGTCTTGGTTCCTGTACATATGCTACTTCTGAAAACTTATTTTACTTTTTTGAGCCTTGTCCATAAAACAGTATTCATAGTACTAATAAGAGAGTAAACATCTACCTCTTAATGTAAGAATAAAGAATTATACAAAACTCATTTACTGTACAAGGTCCACAGAAGATGCAAGCAAGCTATTACTTGTGATTTGTGCCACACATAATGGTTCACAAAATGTTTTCAGTTGCATTCTCTTACTTAATATGTTATTTTATTAAGTTTATTATTCCTGTAAATAATCTTATGAAGCAGTTTTTTGGCCTCTCTAGCACTATTGTGTTATAACTCTCTCACCCATTCACTCAACGTGCTTCAATAAATATAGTCATGACTTATAACCCCTCCACAATATTTATGTGACATATGATCATGCATGTCTGAATGTGACCTCTGTCACTTAATATCCAACACATATATGCTATATAGCCAATGCCCAATCATGACTAGTCACTTGATAAATTGTTCTTAGGTATTTAAATGATTCTTTCACCTGATAAAATTACACCAAATGTTGTTGTTGTATGTATATTGAAACTTTTAACAGTTTAAAGCTTTTACTAGGATTATTTCATATATTTGAATATGCAAGTTTAGGGTAAATATTTTAGTGGCAAAGATATTAAAAAGTACTGTATAATAGAATACCATATATTCACACGAAGACATAATTGGAGGAAGGGAAAGAAGGCTTGAGATCTAGCGGTAGATTCACTATTTAGTTACTGCATGATCCCCAGTCAGTCCTGGAGCCTAGAGTCTTATTTGATCTGCCACCAGTGCTGCAATATTGCATATTTGATGTCGAGGTTTCTAAGCTGCTTTTAACCTTTCTGTGTTAGTTAATTTATATATCAGGTGAGGAGTATGTATATTAAAGACAAGATCACAAATATTAAAATGTAAACCATGAATCAAAAATGTCTTACATGGTGATTAGCCCATACAAGTTGCTCAGGAGAGTTCTCTCTCTCACTTCTCTCTCTCTTTCATTTTTCTCTCTCTCTCTCTCTCTTATTCATTTCTTATGATGCCTAGACACATTAAAAACAGCTTTCTCCATTAATTTGTTTAATATCCTCACATTCATATTGAAACAAGAGGAGAGGAGATACAGATGGATTGATCAATAGATACTTTGAAAAAATTACATTGCCCTTATTGATGATAAAACACTTGCTTAGCCATGTTTTACAAACACTGTTGAACATGCTCCACAATTCTAGAAGGCAATGTCCATTAATTAAAAAAAATAAAAACAAAAGTACATCCTTTGACAGCACATATAATCTATTTGTTTTTCTGACCAGCCCTCATGATATCACACATGACATATGATACTCTAAGCAGAAGTTAGGACTCGTCTTGCAGAAGTATATATGACTTGAGAACAACAGAAAAACATAACACTGAGCAGAATAATTATGCTACTTAGTTTCATTACAATGATGTTGATTTCAAAGACTATCCTGGGCAAATAAACTGGCTTTCATCTCCACTGCTTAAGGTTGAACAAGATTGCTGATGTAGCTGGAGAGATGATGAAATGACTACTTAATGAACATAAATTAAAAATTCTTCTTATGTCTGTACTGATAAACTCTCTATTCTCTGTAATGTGTTTCCGGTTCCAACCCACTTAGAAGCATCTGAAGTCTGCAGTTTTGTCTGATTTGTCCCATCCCCTAGCACATAATGCCCTTGCACATCTGACACTGGGGTTTCTGGAAATGGCACCATCTAACCCTACTCCCATTAACTGAGCTAACAGACGTGGATATGAGTTGAAAAAATATAGTGAAGACCCAACGAAGAAGAATGAGAAAGGTAGGAAGAAAGAGATGTGTGTAGCCAGGGGTGCTATTTCATAATAGAAAACAATAACCATTTATAGAGTTGGTGTCCTTAGGAACTTCACACTAAAATCAATATGCCAGCTTTGAAATACAGCTTTGTTGTGGGTGGGGTTTTTTTTTTAAGGAAAAAAAAATTTAACAGATTTAACAAAAGCAAAAAGTATATGACTGAATTTATCCCCAGAGAGTGAAATAGTTCCTAGGAACACAATGTAGCAGGAATATCATTCGCTGCTATCATGCCATGGTTTATGCACTAAAGGAGGCAAGCTGGGAGGTGTGGCTTTGAACCATTTTCCAGGATAGTCTCATCAGTAAGAGCCCAGTGTGCTCAGCCTTCCGTTTGACTGAGTTTTAGCCTTCCCACCTCCACCTTCTGCACACACATGACACACACTATTTTTTTAGGTGAAAGGAGAGGAGACAGTAAGGCATGCTCCTGCAGTTGACTCCACCAGGATCCATCCTGTCTGAGGCCGATACTTGAGTACCACGCTGTTTTTAGTGCCTGAGGTTGACATGTTGGACAAACTGAACTATCCTCAGCCTGGGGCCATACTTGAACCAATTGAGGCACTAGTTGTAGGAGAAGAAGGAGATAAAGAGAAAGAGAGGGGGTGAGAAGCAGATGGTCACTTCTGTGTGCTTTGATTGGGAATCGAACCTAGGATGTCCAAATGCCAGACCGACATTCTATCTACTGAGCCACCAGTCAGGGCCAATACACACACTATTTTCACAAGGTTGATATTAAATGGCTTTTCAATTTTTAAAATATATATTTACCTAATTCTCAAATGACCAGGCACTCTTATTGTCTTGCTTTACCTAAAGAAAATGGTTGTGTTTTTTGGTAAAGGTACTGTATTGGATACATGCTCTTACTTTAGATTCCATTAGGAATGGTGCTGCCTTTAGATCCACTTGAATGTACTAGAATTATGCAATGCCTCATCTTCATTTACAAAACTGTAAACAATGGCCCTCCCTCAGAACTTCTGACTCAGGGTGTTGATAAATGCAAGCTTGTAGGACTGGCAAAAGTTAGTGTATGTGTGTGTGTGACAGAGAGAGACAGAGAGAGGGACAGACAGACAGGAAGCAAGAGAGATGAGAAGCGTCAATTCTTTGTTGCAGCACCTTAGTTGTTCATTGATTGCTATGTGCCTTGACCAAGGGGGGCTTCAGCAGACCGAGATACCCCTTGCTCAAGCTATTGACCTTGAACTCAAGATGGTGAGCCTTGCTCAAACCAGATGAGCCCATGCTCAAACTGGCGACCTCAGCGTTTCAAACCTGGGTCCTCCGTGCCCCATTCTGACGCTCTATCCATTGCGCCACAGCCTGGTCAGGCAAGTTAGCACAATTCTTACTGAATTAACAACCAGGCTGTCAATATCTCAAAGTGGGGAAAGAAAACTACTCCCACATTGTTTCTTTTGCGAATGATTCTGAGACAGTGCTAAAATGATAACTAATAATTTTGGACTAAAACTATGTGTCAGAGACTTTCCTATATTTTTTAAATTAATTTTTAAAATATTATTATTCCTTTTTTGCAGTTTGAACTGGAGGTACAACACTTTCTAAGATAAGACAGTTAAATGATTCTTCTTGTTCCACTGAGAAGACTTGACACTAAAATCGTTTGATAAATAATGTAAAGAGCTCATGGACATAATGAGAGAAATGAAAAGGGAGATTAGGAATTAAAGTAAAATATTTAAAATTTTCTCCTAACCATAAACCTGGATAGACAAAAAGAATTATCTCACAATGGAAGAGAACTGCAAAAATCATTATTGTCCTACACCCTTGTAGAGCCAGTGGCCACAGCCAGGACCACCATCAGAGCAGCCCCCAGCCCAATGCAGGTTCGCATTGGATTCGGACAGTTGGTAAAGAAACAACGGAGCCAAGAACTGATGGGCTGTCATCTTTAATCCTAGCTTGCACCCGGCAGGTAAGTAAAAACACACACTGGGCTCCAAAACCCACTCACATTCAGTGCTCACAAAGCTACTGACCTATCTGAGTTTCCTAGAATCAAAGGTTTCTAGCTCACCAGACTTATTCACCTCTGTTCCCCATCTCCTTCCTTCTCCCTGCACAAACTCTGCACAAACTGGCCTCTCATTCAATACTCCGCCATCTTGGCTGCTTCTCCTGGCCTACTCCACGTGGCCTCCTTCTGCTCTCTGCTCTGCTCTCTCCTCTAATGATAATCTCAGGAACCAAGAGAGCAAGCTCCCGTTCTGCCATTTTATAGTGTAGAAATCCAACCCTTTAATCCAATATACAAAACAGGGAAGTCTCTAATACAGAGACACTTCTCTGAAGCATGATTGGATTGTACCACCCCACATCAAAATGGGTGGGAAAGGCCTAATCCCAAAACCAAGCCCCAGGCTACAAGGATTCTACCTGCCCACAGAGACACACATTAATATCACCTGGACGACGGCCTCCTTGTGGGCAGCGCCGTCTTTAACAAAGTGAGCATAATATATTTCATCTGCCCAACAACCCTCCTCCCATGCAAGAAATGAAAACTCAGATGAAACAATATATTTATAAATGAATAACTGCTTCAAGATTTATTCTTAAAAATTGAGCTGAGAATCATAAATAAGTCTTCTGCAGAATATCACTTGTTGATACTTTCATGAATAAATTACTCATGTTGAGATATTTTATTTTTAACACACTATACTTTCTCTTTTTTTAAAGTTATATGGAGTTTCCATCTCACAATTAGAGGTAGGTTTCTAATTCTTGATACATATACAAGAATAATCTGTTTTAGATTATTTCTTGGTTTTCCTAATAAATAAAAAAGAACAAAATCAATAAACCAGAATAATAACTAAAAGTCACAAGATTTAAGAGTTTTACTTGAATATGCACTCTCTAGTTTGCAGTGGGATTTCCACTCCCTGAGATATTACAACTGGCAGTTTTATACATTCGTTTATGTGTCTATCAAGTGCTTAAATACTCACATGAGTTAAAAACATTTTTACCCTAACATAAATGCACTGGCTTGTTACGAGGAAGGTGGAAGACGGCAGGGTGGTGTGTAGAAGACCATCACTCTGTTTTGCACACTACACAACTTGTCCTTGGCTATCTAATGAGGCTCTGTCTTCTGAGGAAAGAATAGCCTACCCAAGTAATGGGAGTTGAATTCAGAAGACCACCTTTGAATGTCTTGTGATCTGAAGTCTCATTCCAAAACACCCAGCATACGGAAATAGGTTAACCTTTCGCAGTGATGTGAGAGCCCTGCCTGTCTCTCTGGGACACGGGCTGTAGTCAACACTACTTGATACTGCCTAAAACCCTGTCCTGAACTGCAGCCTCCTCTCTCATGGTAACGTCAGTGAGGATCGAATCGTCAGAAAACCAAAAAAGGAATTAGCTTCCCCACATTGATCAATTTTTTTTCCTGAAGTTGTCTTAGGGCTTTCGCTTTGATTCTTAATTTTTAAAAGAATGAATACATATAGTATATTTTCATATGTCCACAAATAGATTGATATAAATATATATAAATTGCAAGGGACCATGAGACTTATATCATCTCAGGTTATAAATGTTTCACCACTATGCTTCTGAAATCTGGCCAATGACAAAAAAATAATCGTGTGCTGTCTTCACTTTGCAGGAAAAAAAAGCACTAAAATATATACATGCTCCTTATGCCAAGCATGGGAATTTAACTCATGACAATGACAGCCAATTTTCTAACACGTTTTCCACACCTATATTAATGGAAAGGGTTAAACAAAGCTTAAAATTACCATTAAAGAAAACAAAAACAACCCCCCACAGAAAAGGGATATAAATAGCTTGAACTTTGCTTTATTTCCCAACACATAAAATAGAAGAAAGTGACATCTCAGATCAGGCCCGCCTGCACCTGCCTTGTTCCTAAAGCATGACACACACCCTGGGCCACCCACACAAGATTTCTATGACCGAATCATGGTCCAACCTCACTGCGTACGTCACCTGATTTCAGATTTCATGGAGCCGCTGTTGTCGACGTATTCTTTTCATTTGAGTTTTAGTGGTAGGAACAGCTTCTCAGGCTCAGTTATTTTCTATTGAGCGCTAATAAATTAATTAGCCAGCAGATCCAGGGTGAGGAACACCATCACTGGGTTAGATACATGGTCCATGAAGACCAGCACTCATTGCTGAAACCTGCTTCCAAAGACGTGCAATGAGGAACTGCTGCTGTGTTTGCTGGATGCACTGCTTGGGCTTCAGGGGAGCACGGCTTCTCCTACGGGCCTCAGGCTGTCAGCCACACAGCTGTTCAGTCCTTGGAGAATTCGTTCATTTTTCCCTGACTGCACCCAGTTTTGAAGCAATGGATTATACTTACAACAAAACATATTAAATAAAAGAAAGCAAGCGATTAGGCCTTTAGCTGTAGAACAAATACTATCTTGGCCTTTTTCTATGAAAGGAAATATCCTATTTAAAAATAATAATAAAAGGAGATGCTTCATCTTCAAAGAGATTTCATTTCCTTAGAAGCACTCCGCCCATCTTGCTTCAAGCTGTGACTCAATCTCTGGCTTAAATATCTGCTTTTAAAGGATTTCCACAAACTGTCTTAGTAGCTGTCCTCTTGGCAGCATTGTGGGAGAGAAGGGGAGTAGAAAGGAGGGGGTATAAAGACTCATTCTTCTTCTTCTGATGTTAACCCTTAATGTGCCTCAGCTGGATGGGGACACACCTTTAAACTGTAACAAGAACTTGGCCAGAAGTGAAAGCACCGGATTGATTATATACCGTACTTCTGATTTGTTACAGAATACATAACTTTGATCAGTGGTAACATTTAATCATAGTTATAAGAGCAACAAACTGGATTTAACATTTTACAATAATTGTTTTTATAAGCTTACTTTGTTAGTACAGGTATTTCTATTGACTGATTTGGGAGAGACAGAGAGAGCAGGAGGGGAGAAGGAAAAAGGGAAAGAGGGAGGGAGAGGGTGAGAGGGAGAAAGAGAGAGATGGAGAGAGAGAGAGAGAGAGAGAGAGAGAGAAAATGAGTAGCATTCGCTTTGTTGTTCCACTTAGTTCTGCATCCATTAGTTGCTTCCCATTTGTGCCCTGACCAGGATTGTACCTGCAATCTCGCTGTTTTGGGACACTGCTCTAACCAATTGAGCTAACAGGCCAAGGCCAGCGCACTTATTGAATTCCATTTTATGGATAATCAGACTAGTATTAGTAAATCAGTAACATGACATATGTATTTCCAGCTATGCTCCCTCACCTAGCCTGTGGTTTCTAAGTTGAAGTCTTTGGCTCTGCCTTGTGAAGCTAAGCATTGCCTGGCTCTGTGGAGACCCACCCTTTAGAGCTCTTGTTAGCAACCACACTGGGGTAATTCCCACACATATGGAACTATCCTTGGTAGTACCTGCATCCATTTATATATAGTGTACTTATTTTTCTGTAGTAACAAGTGGCATGAATAATTAAAATAAAGGGAGGAATCAATTTTAAAATAGTTTGTGTTTACAGTGATCTTGACTATAAAGTTGGAGACTGACAATCAATTTGTGAAAATAACAATCTTACTCATGGCATGACAGTATATTATTGTATTATTTTGTAAAGCATGGTCTTGGAAGACAGGAAGACCTTCATCTCCTCCACCTATGCCAGTCTGGAGCTGTTCCTTCATGCCTCCCATCCTCAGTTTCTTGAGCTGTGAAATAGGAACAGCAGTATTTTTTTTTTATGGCCATTCATGAGTTTTCCATGCCAAGGTTCTGTATGACCAGAATATTTTGCAACAACTTCTTTCAAGATGGAGAATTTAATGTTCCATCTATTTGATGACAATACATTTAAGAGCTGTTTTGAACAACAGCTCGTGACATAAACAACTTTGTACAAGTTCTAAGGCTTAAGCCTTGAGACGTACCATGGATTCTTCCACCACCTTGAAATGCTGACCCGAGACTGCCATTTAAGGATGCCAATTTGGCTTCCAGGGAGTGAGAGGATTCAGGGGGATTTGGGGGTGTCCCAGGGGACATTCAGTACTTACTGCCCAAATTGCAAGGGACCTTTAGCTCAGCCATCCATCCACTGAACTAGTTACAAGAATAAACAGGTAAAACCAGAAGAAATCTGCCCAGCCAAACCATGAAATTCTGAGTTAATAACAGTGTGGTTGCTGTAAACCACTAAACTGTGAGCCACTTTCTACGTAGCAATAGATAACTGAATCACTATTGACAGATTCATTTAGAAATAATCAAGAGACTTTTCTCAGGAAAGGATCTAAGTAAAGCTGAACACACAACATCTTTGTCTAAACCATGTTTTAGCAATAGTTTCCCTAGGTATTGTACACCTGCGATTAGAGAATGCTAGCTGACGGAAATTTTGTAACTACGAAATAGATTATCACAGAACTATAAAGTAAACTGAAGTTTCATATCTAAAGAACTGGGCTCTTATGATATTTCTCATTAGAAGTTACTTCATACGTGATGGTAGCAACAAAACTACAATCTTTATTGGCCTTGATCGTTAAATACCGTGTCCCTTTGGGATCTATTATAATTTCATTCAAAAACTTTAAGTTGCTTAAAAGCAGATCACAATTTAACAGTCTTTGTTTTGTTTTGTTTTTACTCTGAGTTTTTTTAATACCTTATAAAATTTTTTATTTTCATTTATATATATGAATTTATTTTAGAGAGAGAGAGAGAAATCACTTACAGCTAATTTCAGAATGCCTCCAAATCTTCTAATTTCATGAAATGTAATTAGGAAAAACAATCATTCTCAAAGGAGAAATTACACTGAAATGAAGCTGAATCTTCTAAAGTTGTTAAGACTAGAGTAGTTATCTGTTCTCTTTCAGCTCCTCCACCACTATAATCCTCAATACCACTATGCTTATAGTGAGTGAGAGGCAGAGAATCAAAATACGTTACCAGAGAATACATTCAGTCCAATTTAAAATACAATATCAGTGATGGCAATTAGTACAGAATAAATGTCTTTTACTAGGGAGTAAGGTTTTTGGCTATTTCTATACCTGATAAAGTTTACTGAATTAACCTTAGTCAATAATTTCCACAGTTTTGTTTTCAAACTGATTAGGAGGTTTCACCAACATCAAAAATGTCAAAGAAGGACAGACCATGATTTTCTGAAAATGTAAATTGAGGATCATTCACTGACTTGCAGATACAGTTGTATGAATTTTGACAAGTGCACAACGCCTTCTCTATGTCTATAGTTGAGACACAAGAATTCCCTTCATGTTGCTCCTTTGTAGCTGCCCCTCCCCCTGCCCTCAGCCCAGCACACGTGGTCGGTTCTGCTTCCCTATAGTTTTTACTTTTACAGCAGAGCCCATGCATTTTAATTATGCAGCTTTCATCTCATAGAGATATCAGTCTTTAATAAGATAAAACAATGTTTTTCACAAGTGCTGAGTTGCCTTCAGAGGAAAAATTTTCCTTTGTAGCTCCACCAAGCTGTGATTTTTAGGTTGGTGTTGAAAAACCTTTACTGGGATTATTTTTTTAAGATAAAAGAGTCCTCTAACACTGGGATAAAAGATTTTGGGGGTGGAAAGGAATTTCTAAAATGCCAGTGAGCCACTCATGCTTTAACATAGACTGTCTGCCAGTTTAATAGTTCCTCATTTTAAAGAACAACAACAACAACAAAAAAAAGAGGAAATACGATAATAAGAGAAAGTACAATAAAAACACAAGTAGATATTTGCTATATGTTCACTCACTGATTCAACAAAAATTAAGTTAGGCATATAGTCCGATGGCCAGTGTTTTCTAATTGCTTGGATGAAGCAATGAATTTAGAAAAACAAGATCTCTTCCCTCATGTAGTTTATAGTCTTGTGAGAAAACATAGACAATAAACAACTAAGCATAATAATTTACATGTAATAATATTGTTTTTTCACACTGATATGTAGGTTTGAGATCCCATAAGAGTTTAAAAGTATCTGAGGACAGTTGGTCTATCTGGGGGATGAACCTAGGAATACTAGCAGGTGTCTGGAAGGCTGAGTTAGGGAAGGGAAAGAAGCCAGTAAACCTTGTTATCCCTGAGCTCAGTCCCTCTTGGGAACTCAGGGAGCATGTGTAGAAAGGCTTTCAGATTTATATAATCTGAAGATGAAATAGCTAATGTTTCTACTGACTTCTCTCAGTTTTTCATCAATTATTTTATGCTCTATTCTTCACATTGAAGAATTCCTATTGAGCTATTTTTTCTTATTCTTTATTATTTTCTATCTCAAATGTACCCCTGAATACATTAAGTTAATTTTAAATTTTACCCTAGAATTGGGCTTTTCAACCCTAGAATATTCCTTTTTGAATTTCTATTTCTTGAGTTTCCCCATTTGCTAAGCTATAATGAACACAGTTTTTGTTAATTTTCCAAATGTGATATAATTTAGTCTTTAAGCATATTTATAACAATTGCTTTGATGTCCTTTTCTGCTTCATCTAATTATTTGGCTTACTTAAGGTTGGTTTCTATTGCCTTTTTTTTATGATGACCATTTATTTACATTATTTATTGTTTTATATTTCAGTTGTCAGCTAGGATTTGGGCAGATGGTGTGCTCAGAAACTTCATGCCCTTTGTGCCTGTTAGAGAGCTTGAGATTTCAGCCAGTTTTCCCACCTGTCTTGACTTTAACTCAGTTTCTCCTGCATGTGTGCAGAGTTTCCTACCAGTCAGGTAGTGCTGGATAACTTAAGCGTGGGCCTCTCATTTCTAAGCCATCATTCAAATTCTGGCAGGTCTTCCATTTGCCCCAACTCTGACTGCAACTTCTGGCTAGCAGATATGTGGCTTTCCTCTCTATTTCCTATAAATTAGCAATTTTTACTGATAATATCATTAGTATCCACTTACTGCCCCAAAGAGAATCCATCCCCTCTGGCTAGATGAGTGCTGATTTCCATGGCCAGGGGCATCCTGGTACCCTCCCATTCTTGCTCCCTGAGTTCAGTGTGGCTGATTACAGCAATAGTGGGAAAGATTGTCACAAATTCTGCTACTCTTACCAGAATTGCTAACAGTTTTTATAGATTCATGTCTCTTTGTTTGTTTGATAATTTACAGAGAATATAGTATAATTTTTTTCAACCATTTAACCCAAACTTTACACTTTTAATATTCAGGAAAAGATTGGCTAACTTTCTAATGTTATTCTTGGTTGAAGTCTTTCCTTGCCTTTCGTTTCTTTATAAAAATACTGAAAACAAGGTGTGGTGAAGAAGCTCACATATTTTTATCAGGTTTCTCACTAAAGCAAGTCACATAAAGTCTCCATGTTTCAAAATTCTTGCTGTGCTTTACAAATCATGATTAATAAAAAGTGGTCCCTATTAAGCAGCAAGAACTCAACTGAGGGATGAAAATATTGGGGTTTTTTTAGCTGCATCCATGCTATCTTCATGGGAAAAAAATAACTTTTCTAAAGTTATGCAGAGAAGACACCTTCTGCAGTGATAACTTTTCTTTATTCCAGCTCTGTATTGGTGACAGAGATAAAAAATAATGACAAAAAACCCCACAACCTGATGGCTAATATTTATTCCCATATGCGTGTGTTTGCTTTCTGACAAAGTCATACCCAACTTAGTATTTCTTTATTACTTGTTCCAACTTGAGGTTTTCTTTCTCCCTGAGAATGCATACCATTAAAATCTGCTTCTTATCCCTCTTCTATTGACTTTTTGTTAAGTTCTCTGAAAGCTTTCAGTTTGAAAGTTGTTTTCTGAAAATAAGATATGATTTTCCTAATACTAATCCTTCATTTAAGTCCTCTGTGGTTATGAAGTCATGGCTTTTCCTCCTTGTGCCTTCTATAATCCATTTGCTTTAAAACTGTACATTTATTATTTCTTTCAAATTTATTAAAAATTGCTTCTAATGGCATAGTTTATGCAAATCAAATAATTACAAGCATCTTTGAATTTCACATAGATTATTTAGGGCAATTAAGAATCATCAGAGACAAAGAGAAAGGAGCTGTAATTGGAAAGCAAAGCAGTCAGGCTAAGGGAATACATCTTGCAGCAGCATCCTGAGGCTTAGCTTTCCTTTGTAATACAGAGTGAACTAAGAAAACTAAAAAATGCATCCCCTTGTATATTTATATGTGTGTGTACCTGCACAGCTGTATGTATTTCCATGGAGTATCAAAGAAAAAAAATTACAAAATTTTTAAAGTTTTTTTTAAGTATTCTATGTATTAATACTTGCAAAAACAATAATGAGGTCAGAAAATTTTAACAAAATGAGGAATCAACTATGAAGTTTATTTGAAAATAAAGACAGGCTGCTAATGCTTAGGCTAAAATAAATAAATAAATAAAAGTTAGTTGCATCATTTGAAACATTTCTAAATGTCTGACATGTGGTGGCACAGAGGATAAAGTGTCAACTTGGAACGCTGAGGTCGCTGGTTCAAAACCCTGGGCTTGCCTGGTTAAGGCACATATAGGAGTTGATGCTTCCTTCTCCTCCCCCTATTCTCTCTCTTTCTCTCTTGCTCTCTCTCTCTCTTTTTCCCTTATTTAAAATGAATAAATAAAATCTTAAAAAAATAAATGTTCCTAAACTGATTAAAATAATACAACTGAAAAATCAGGTTTTCATAGTTTTCCGGAAGATGGCAGTGGAGTAGGCGGATGCACAGACACCCAGCTCTCAACACCAAACTGGAATACAAATCAATTTAGAAAAAATCAGCATGAAAAACCAACACTGAACTGCAAGAACAGCTCTCAAAAACCAAGGAGCAAAGAGGAAGCCACAATAATCCTGGTAAGGAGTGCCTGAATCTCCTCTGCTTACAGGAAGGGAAGGAGGGGGGTGAGGCTGAGAGCCCAGAGAGGATTTCACAGAGGAAAAAGAGCAGAAACTACTGCTCACAGCCACTTACCTGGCGACCAGGGAGCAAGGTGGGTTGAAAAGACCAGCTTATCTCCCAAGTGGAAAAGACAGGGAGAGGGACAGACTGTGAGGGGCTAAGGTATGCAAGAAACAAAATAAAAAAGCTGACTCATTCGTGCTGGAGGCAGCCATAGCTGGGGGAGGGACTGAACCTTTCACAAAACAGAGCTGAAGTGCTTCCGGATCAGAGATCTCCGGACATCTATCCAGCTCCAATCAGCACAACAAGACACAGCTGAAAACAAGAAGTGGGGAGGAGGGGCAGTAACTCAGGTCTCCATGGAGATCTGAGATACACCTCCCCCTACTGAAGCTGAGAGAAAAAACCCTGCCCCCAGTGAGATTAGTTGGAGGAAGAGACCTTCAGCGTCTCAGGTTACACCCACAGCATTCCTGGATACAGTTTCAAGGAAGCCCCCTGCTGAGATCAGTTAACAAGACTATCACCTGTTAAGAAAACAAACAAATCAAGACTTCAAAGCTGCCCAAATCCGAAAGTGGATTACAAATAATAGCTGATACCAACCCACGAAGACCTAAAAATAACACAACTGAAAACTGGAGGCAGACAACACCAAGCCTAGACTCAATCAACTCTACAAATAAAAAAAAAAAAGAAGAAGAAGATGAGAAAACAAAGGAGTGCAATCCAAATGAAACCACAAGAGACACTTTCGAGAGATGAACTGAGTGATATGGAAATAATCAAACTTCCAGATGCAGAGTTCAAAATAATGATTGTAAGGATGCTTAGGGATCTTAGAACAACAATGGAGGGGGAGTTTGAAAACCTAAATAAAGAAATAGCAAGTATAAAAAAGAATCAGTTGGAGACGACAAATACAATATCAGAAATAAAGACCACAATGGAAGGAATTAAAAACAGGATAGATAGAGCAGAGGATCGAATCAGCGAGTTAGAAGACAACTGGAATGAAGGCATGAAAGCAGAGAAGAAAAGAGAAAAAAGACTTAAAAAGTCAGAGGAAACTCTTAGAGAGCTATGTGACAACATGAAGAGAAATAACATCCGCATCATATGGGTTCCTGAAGAAGAAGAAAAAGAACAAGGGATAGAGACTTTGTTCAATCATATCATAGCTGAAAACTTCCCTAAATTAATGCAAGAGAAACTCTCACAAATCCAAGAAGCACAGAGGACTCCATTAAAGAGAAACCCAAAGAAACCTACACCAAGACACATCATAATTAAATTACCAAAGCTAAGCAATAAAGAGAAAATATTAAAAGCTGCAAGAGAAAAAAAAGTTATCACCTACAAAGGAGCCCCCATAAGGATGACATCTGACTTCTCAACAGAAACACTTGAGGCCAGAAGGGAATGGCAAGAAATATTCAAAGTAATGCAGAACAAGAACCTACAACCAAGACTACTTTATCCAGCAAGGCTATCGTTTAAAATTGAAGGAGAAATAAAAAGCTTCCCAGACAAAAAACAACTCAAGGAATTCATTACAACCAAACCAATGCTGCAGGAAATATTAAGGGGCCTGGTGTAAACAGATAAAGTGGGAAAAGAATACAGAAAAAAAAAAGAAAAAGGAATACACCTTTAAAGAAGAAAATGGCAATAAACAACTACATATCAATAATAACCTTAAATGTAAATGGATTAAATGATCCAATCAAAAGACATAGGGTAGCTGCGTGGATAAGAAAACAGGACCCATACATATGTTGTCTACAAGAGACACACCTTAGAACAAAAGACACACACAGATTAAAGGTAAAAGGATGGAAAAAAATGTTTCATGCAAACGGAAATGAAAAAAAAGCTGGGGTAGCAATACTTATATCAGACAAATTGGACTTTAAAACAAAGGATATAGTAAGAGATAAAGAAGGCCACTACATAATGATAAAGGGAGTAATCCAACAGGAAGATATAACTATTATAAATATCTATGCACCTAATATAGGAGCACCCAAATATATAAAACAGATTTTGATGGATTTAAAGGGCGAGATCAACAGCAATACTATAATAGTAGGGGATTTCAATACCCCACTAACATCACTAGATAGATCCTCAAGAAAGAAAATTAGCAAAGAAACAGCAGACTTATTGGAAACACTAGATCAACTCGATTTAATAGATATCTTCAGAACCTTTCACCCTAAAGCAGCAGAATATACATTCTTTTCAAGTGCTCATGGTACATTCTCTAGGATAGACCACATGTTAGGGCACAAAAGTGCTCTCAACAAATTTAAGAAGACTGAAATCATATCAAGCACTTTCTCCGATCACAACGGCATGAAACTAGAAATGAATCACAGCAGAAAAGCTCAAAAATTCTCAAACACATGGAAACTAAATAGCAGGGTGTTAAATAATGAATGGATTAAGAATGAGATCAAAGAAGAAATAAAGAAATTCCTAGAAACGAATGACAATGAGCATACAACAACTCAAAATTTATGGGACACAGCGAAAGCAGTGCTGAGAGGGAAGTTCATAGCACTACAGGCACACTTTCAGAAGCTAGAAAAAGCTCAAATAAACAACTTAACCCTGCATCTAAAAGAATTAGAAAAAGAACAGCAAGTAAAGCCCAAATGTAGTAGAAGGAAGGAAATAATAAAGATCAGAGCAGAAATAAATGACATAGAGGCTAAAGAAACAATACAGAGGATCAATGAAACTAGGAGCTGGTTCTTTGAAAAGGTAAACAAGATTGATGCACCTTTAAGTAGACTCACCAAGAAAAAGAGAGAGAGGACTCAAATAAATAAAATTAGAAATGAAAGAGGAGAAATAACAACTGACACAACAGAAATACAAAATATTGTAAGAAAATACTATGAAGAACTGTATGCCAAAAAACTAGACAACCTAGATGAAATGGACAAATTCCTTGAAACGTACAATCTTCCAAAAATCAATCTGGAAGAATCAGAAAACTTAAACAGACCAATTACACCAAAGGAGATCGAAACAGTTATCAAAAAACTCCCAACAAAGAAAAGTCCGGGGCCCGATGGCTTCACAACAGAATTCTACCAAATATTCAAAGAAGAACTAACTCCTATCCTTCTCAAACTATTTCAAAAAATTCAAGAGGAAGGAAGACTTCCAAACTCCTTTTATGAGGCAAGCATAATTCTGATTCCAAAACCAGGCAAAGACCACACAAAGAAAGAAAATTATAGGCCAATATCTCTGATGAATATAGATGCTAAAATCCTCAACAAAATATTAGCAAACCGGATCCAACAATATATGGAAAAAATCATACACCATGATCAAGTGGGATTTATTCTGGGGAGGCAAGGCTGGTACAATATTCGTAAATCAATCAATGTGATTCATCACATAAACAAAAAGAAGGAGAAAAACCATATGATAATTTCAATAGATGCAGAAAAAGCATTTGATAAAATCCAGCACCCATTCATGATCAAAACTCTCAGCAAAGTGGGAATACAGGGAACATACCTCAACATGATAAAAGCCATCTATGAGAAACCCACAGCCAACATCATACTCAATGGGCAAAAATTAAAAGCAATACCCTTAAGATCAGGAACAAGGCAGGGGTGCCCCCTTTCACCACTCTTATTTAACATAGTCCTGGAAGTCCTAGCCACAGCAATCAGACAAGAAGAAGAAATAAAAGGCATTCAAGTTGGAAAAGAAGAAGTAAAACTATCATTATTTGCAGATGATATGATATTGTATATAGAAAACCCTAAAGTCTCAGTCAAAAAACTACTGGACCTGATAAATAAATTCAGCAAAGTGGCAGGATATAAAATCAATACTCAGAAATCAGAAGCATTTTTATACACCAACAATGAACAGTCAGAAAGAGAAATTAAGGAAACAATCCCCTTCACAATTACAACCAAAAAAATAAAGTACCTAGGAGTAAACTTAACCAAGGAGACTAAAGACTTGTACTTGGAAAATTACAAAACATTGATAAAAGAAATCAAGGAAGATACTAACAAGTGGAAGCATATACCGTGCTCATGGTTAGGAAGAATAAACATCATTAAAATGTCTATATTACCCAAAGCAATTTATAAATTCAATGCAATACCAATTAAAATACCAATGACATACTTCAAAGATATAGAACACATATTCCAAAAATTTATATGGAACCAAAAAAGGACACGAATAGCCTCAGCAATCTTAAAAAAGAAGAATAAAGTGGGAGGTATCACACTTCCTGATATCAAGTTATACTACAAGGCCATTGTACTCAAAACAGCCTGGTACTGGCATAAGAACAGGCATATAGATCAATGGAATAGAACAGAGAACCCAGAAATAAACCCACAGTTCTATGGACAACTGATATTTGACAAAGGAGGTAAGGAAATACAATGGAGTAAAGACAGCCTCTTTAACAAATGGTGTTGGGAAAATTGGACAGCTACCTGCAAAAAAATGAAACTAGATCACCAGCTTACACCACTCACAAAAATAAACTCAAAATGGATAAAAGACTTGAATGTAGGCCGTGAAACCATAAGCATCTTAGAAGAAAACATAGGCAGTAAGCTCTCCGACATCTCTCGGAGCAATCTATTTGCTGATTTATCTCCACGGGGAAGTGAAATAAAAGACAGGATAAACAAATGGGACTATATCAAACTAAAAAGCTTTTGCACAGCTAAAGACAACAAGAACAGAATAAAAAGACAAACTACACAATGGGAGAACATATTTGACAATACGTCTGATAAGGGGTTAATAACCAAAATTTATAAAGAACTTGTAAAACTCAACACCAGGAAGACAAACAACCCAATCCAAAAATGAGCAAAAGAGATGAATAGACACTTCTCCAAAGAGGACATACAGATGGCCAATAGGCATATGAAAAAATGCTCAACATCACTAATCATTAGAGAAATGCAAATTAAAACCACAATGAGATATCACCTTACACCAGTCAGAATGGCGCTTATCAACAAAACAACACAGAATAAGTGCTGGCGAGGATGTGGAGAAAAGGAGACCCTTCTGCACTGCTGGTGGGAATGCAGACTGGTGCAGCCACTGTGGAAAACAGTATGGAGATTCCTCAAAAAACTGAAAATCGAACCGCCTTTTGACCCAGCTATCCCACTTTTAGGAATATACCCCAAGGACACCATAGAACGGCTCGAAAAGGAGAAATGCACCCGCATGTTTGTGGCAGCATTGTTCACAATAGCGAAGATCTGGAAACAGCCCAAGTGTCCGTCAGAGGACGAGTGGATTAAAAAACTTTGGTACATATATACTATGGAATACTACTCAGCCATAAGAAATGATGACATCGGATCATTTACAATAACATGGATGGACCTTGATAACATTATACGGAGTGAAATAAGTAAATCAGAAAAAAAACTGTGATGAATCCATACATAGAAGGGACATAAAAATGAGACTCAGAGACATGAACAAGAATGTGATGGCAACAGGGGCGGGGGGAGGGTTGGGGGAGGGGGGAGGGGGTGAAGAAGGAGAGAGGGGTTAGGGGAGGGGAGGGGCACAAAGAAAACCAGATAGAAGGTGACAGAAGACAATTTAACTTTGGAGGAGGGGTATACAGCACAATCAAATGTCAAAATAATCTAGAGATATTTTCTCTCAACATATGTACCCTGATTTATCAATGTCACTGCATTAAATTTAATAAAAAAATATTAATATTAAAAAAATCAGGTTTTCATAGAAGAAATAGGAACTAAAAGGTTTGGGGGGAAATTAAAAAGACAAAAGTGAGTTAAAAATTTTGAAACTAAGATAAAAGCCAAACAAATCAACAAAAAGAACTTTATAAAGTTCTACTAAACAGTGCAATGCATCATTTTTCCAGATTGTGTTTGGCTACATTTACTTTTATTTTTCCCATTTTTTTATTTAGAAATTAAATTTAATAATGGTGACTTTGATCAATAAGAATACATAGGTTACAGGTAAACATTTCTATAGCATGTGAACTGTTAGATTGTGTTGTGTGCAAAGAAACAAGATTTTACAGCTTTTTTCAGTAACCAGGTCTTGTACTATGATGAGTTAGGGTTCATTTCTTTAGTAATAAAAATTTCAAACCAAGATAAAAAAAATCTCTAGCTAACTTTGTCCTACATGGTTAATCAAGATTAGGGGTTTACAAACATTTTCTGTAAAGAGACAAATAATAAATATTTCAGACTTTGCAGGCTAAGAAGGAAAATTGAGCAACTGTTCTCATTTAAAAGCTGACAGTGTGTTTTAAATTGTACATGACACATTTAAAAATGTAAAGACTATTCTTCATATCATAAGCTACAAAAAGAGGTGCCAGGCTGTAGTTTGTTGACCCTGATATAGATCTCTTTGAAATCTACTGTGTCTGACCAGGGTGTGGTGTAGTGCAGTGGTCCCCAACCCCTGGGCCGCATACCAGTATTGGTCCATGGGCCATTTGGTACCAGTCCACAGAGAAAGAATAAATAACTTACATTATTTCCATTTTATTTATATTTAAGTCTGAATGATGTTTTATTTTTAAAAAATGACCAGATTCCCTCTGTTACATCCGTCTAAGACTTATTCTAGACACTTGTTTTGATCACGTGATACATTTATCTGTCCTACCCTAAAGGCCAGTCCGTGAAAATATTTTCTGACATTAAACCGGACTGTGGCCCAAGAAAGATTGGGGACCACTGGTGTAGTAGATAGAGCATCAAACTAGGATGTGGAAGAACCAGGTTCAAAACCCTGAGGTCACTGGCTTGAGCTCAGGCTCACCAGCTTGGGCATGGGGTTGTTGGCCTGAGCTTGAGATCATAGACATGACCCTGTGGTCACTGGTTTGAGCAAAGTGTCACTCTCTCTGCTGTAGCCTCCCTGTCAAGGCACATATGAGAAAGCAATCAATGAACAACTAAGGTGCTGCAATGAAGAATTGATGCTTCTCATCTCTCTTCCTTCCTGCCTGTCTGTCTCTCTCTGTCCTTCTCTTTGTCTCTGTCTCTGTCACATAAAAAAATAAAATAAAAATAAAAAAGAAAGAAATCTACTGTGATAAAAGGCAAGAAAGTCAATATTGTCCTGGTGCAAAATAGTAAACCTATAAGGTTATCTTGATCCTCTTTTTCAATTAGAGTACAAAAGACTATAGTCCCCAATCAGTAACTGTCTACCATTTGTTGGTTGGCCATTTCCTTTTCCTCTTGTCTACAGTATTCTATCAACCATCTTCATAACTCTCTGTGGTCCAGGCCCCTTAATTGGCACTCTGGCTTTCCCTTCTCTACAATTACTTTGTCCACAAAGCCTTAGTCAATTAGGAAACAAAACCCTGGTTCTGAGGGTTCTGAGTTCTACGATGCTCATTACTCTTAGTGAGACTACAATAATTATGTCCTGGCCTCTGCTACCATCAGCCCTGTATTATGGAAAAAAAAGCCAACAGGGAACATTTTAGCAATGCTGAAGCCAGCCCCCCTCTCCTATTTTCTATCAATCTTGGTATTCTCAAATCTCAACAAACACAACAAACTTCTGTCAATTAATCAATGTAGGTCTATTCTTCTAGCTCTCTCCTCCACATCAGGGGCACTGCCTCAAGTCCTGTCCAATGGGAGAACTTCCTCCTTGCAGAGCCACATTCCAAAGGAATCCAAACTGCAGCAATATTGCTTTTTAGCATCTCATGCACACTCACTGTAAATCAAGTTTGACCTAGTTTTCTAGAGGCGTCATGGGGAACATCTCGCGATAACATCATTTAGGCTGAAGTATGGTCAGAAATACAGCAGGGATAAGTATTGTGGAAGACTGAGACACATGCTCGCATCTTTTTTTTCTTTTTTCACTTATAAAGACCATCATTATCCCTTTTACACACTCCACATTACCCAATACAAGCATCCAGTATCAATATCTGTTCTCTGGGACTACTCTTGAGAGTGAGAACATAAGAGGTCAGGGTCTAACTGGAAAACACAACCTTGAGGATTAAAACAGACTCTTTAATCTAGGGAATTGGTTGTATTTAGCATTACGGAATGAGACACCAAGCAGAGGACGTATGAGTATATGTATCAATAAATTCAATTATCTGAACTATCAGTAAACTCACATTCTTTTATCCATTTGTAGAGATATTATGCGGGTGTATTTACTAGATCAACTTTTAAGTGAATTTCATGATATTTCAAGATGTTATAGATTATGAACCTTGCCTCATAAAGCTGTAACTTAAAAAGCTTGATTTCTTAGTAATTACATAGGAAAATATATTTGCTTTTAACATCAGGCTGCTTCTTTACTGATATCTAGTCCTGATCATCAGTATATATTTAGCTTTCAATAAACTTTCAGATTTATAGAATTTGACTTTCTCTGACCAAATCATTCTGAAAAATAAAAACTGGTGTCAGCTGACTATAATGATAAAGAAAAAATATATATATTTTTTCTTTTCTTTTTCATCTCAAACGGCTGTTTCATGTGTTCTGTGTATTTGCATAACTACTTTAAATTCCAATTTAGCCTTGCATTTACAAAATTGGCTATTTGGACCTTTTGCTTTTAAACCTGTTGTAGCCTATTATTAATGCATTTACAGCACACTAGCTAGCAGTGGCATCTTGATAAATTATAATCAACATTAGTTAATTTTCTTTTGTAAGAGCTGTAACTTTTACAAATCGAAGGATATTGATCATTAGCACAATGATCCGAGTCACAAGCATCTCCATTTATCAAGGTCTTGTTTTTATGAATGGCAGTAGTAAACACTAATTCACTTCCTATAGTGAACAGGATGTGATAGAGCTTTGTAAATACATTCAAGGGTGTGGGGGAGAGTGAGAAGTATTCTACATCTACACTAATGATTACACAAAAAGTGTATATATTAGATGAGGCATCATTCAAGTATGTCTCATGTATGCTGGATATTTTTTAAAGATTTAAACCTTTTAAAAAAGAAATTTAAACTGAAAGTTGATGGCTCTTTCTTATTGATACCTGCTAATATGTTATAAATACAGCATATTTGTTAAATGGACATTGATTGTAAAGCACATGCAATACATTCTGAAATAACCCTTTCCAATCCAGAGGTGGAATAACCCCCTATATTGAGAATGATGCTTTTTCTATAGAAAATGATTTCTCACCATGGGTAATTGAGTATGCTAAACCATTTCAGTGTTAAGTATCTCAGAAAACTGTAAAAGGGAGGCTTCTGCTCAGAGTATTAAAACAGAGAGTTTTATCTCCTGATACCACTGGACAGAATGGTACTGGGCAGAGAGCCTGTTGTTTATGATGAAAAACATATTAATAGCCAACATCTCAGTACCCCTCAGAATTAGCATTTTTATTTTTACCACAGTGCTTTTTATTATGTAATACACTGTTTAGCAATCATAGATGAGAATAAAATGCTGGGATAACCTGAGAACTGATATGGTTGATAGCCAACAGGTAGCACAGTTACAGAGAGAGGCTTTAAAATGAATTATGTTGACATGCATTTACTTTTATAGACATCTCTATTTTACCTGTCTTTCATCTACAATATTTATGGAAATTTAATTCATGGTTCACTACACCTAGAAATTGCTTAAATGCCACAACTGGCCTGACAGATTCCCAGGTAGGGAAAGCAGAAATGGAAAAGAAAAACATGTGATACAAAAAGCAATATGCTGAATATCTGCTTCGAAAATCATAGCCTCTCTATTCAGAGATCACATTTTTAAAGGCAGTGCTGGCATTAGGAAATTTTTATTTCTGTATAGGTTCTTAACTTTGATCTAAAAGTAACTGCTACTAAATTAAAATAATGATAATAATAAGCAAACAATATAAAAATAGTACACAGCAATATGTTATCTATTCATATAGCTCTGTACTAGACTGAACAGTCTGTGTATAAAGACAGCTAATTGCATGGCTTCTGGAAGCAGACCAAGTTCAACAACTACAGCATGTTCTCAAGTAATCTCGTTTCCTTCCATGCCATTTTGTTATAATGATGAGATACCACAGGAATTTATCTTGTGTTTATGTCAATGAGCTTATGGTTAATTTGGTTTTGTTATATATTGTTTTTGTTTCAAGATGCAGAACCCATTAACAACATTGAGGACTTACATTAGTTTGAGCAAGTCACTGACATGTTGTTGACTATTTTTTTCATGTGTAAAATGTCTCTAGAGTATACTCACCCTATAGGTTTGTTATAAGAATTACATGAGTTAATATATGCGAGGCCCTAAAGAAATGCCTAGAACATCAGAAGAACACTGAGTGTCCTCTACCTTGACTCTCTGGGAAACTACATAACTGCGGTTTGCTTCTGTTCATCAGAAGCAAGGAACAGCTGTGATGGTGAATCCATCTGTGTCCACAGAGCACTTGTGCCGGTAAGTGTTCAGTTGAGGCATGAATTTAGTGAGTTTTGGTGTCATTTGTTTTATTCTGTTGCATTGTATTTATCAATCATTTGGCATAATGATAAATACATGACAATTATGCTCTGAAGAGAGAATCATCACATCTATTAGGTTTTGCAGAGTGACATTTCAGGGTCTCCTAGTGAATGACTTATGTCATTATGTGCCTTCTCTGATCCATGAAATCTAGCTTTATTTTAAATGACAAGTTAGATGTGGGGAAAACCTAGGTGTTCTAATCTTTCCATGAAATGGCAGTCCTACTATATCCAATAATTACTGAATCACATTAGCTTTTTTTTTTTTTTTATTCTTTGAGGAGTGTTTTGGGGGGTTAGGCTATAAGCATAGTACTATAGTGATATAAACATAGAGAAAAGTTTATTCTTTTATGAATATATTCAAAAACTTAAAATTTAGTGACTCGACTCAAGTTCATGTTTGGCACATCTGCAACTTCATTTAAAAATCGCATGTTCTGCCTGACCTGTGGTGGCGCAGTGGATAGAGTGTCGACCTGGAATGCTGAGGTTGCCGGTTCAAAACCCTGGGCTTGCCTGGTCAAGGCACATATAGGAGCTGATTCTTCCTGCTCCTCCCCCCTTCTCTCTCTCTCTGTCTCTCTCTCTTCTCTCTTTCTCTCCTTTCTAAAATGAATAAAAAAAAAATCACATGTATTTTTAATCCCCATTGAGTCAGAGTTTGACGAAATAGAGCATTTACATGTTTTTATTTTTAATTCTTTGATCTCTATAGTAGTATAGTGGTTTATAAGGCATGTAATACTGTGGTAGCACCAATCATGCCCCCCCTCCACGTCCTAGGCCCTAGCAGCTGTGAATATGTTACCTTACATGTCAAAGGGATTCTGCAGATGTGTTTAAATAAAGGACCTTGAGATGGGGAGTTTATCCAGGATTATCTGCATGGGTACAGTGTAATCTTAAAGGTCCTTGTGAGAAGCAGGAGAAACAAAATAAGAGAAAGAAGATGTGGGGACAGAAGCAAGTGTCAAAGAGGAGAGCAGGTCTTATGATGCGGGCTTTGAAGATAAAAGAAGGGGCCATGAGCCTAGGAATACAGACAGCCTCTAGCAGCTGGACAAGAGGAGGAAGCAGGCTTTCCCCTAGAGCAGGGGTCTCAAACTCTCGAACAATTTTGTGCGGCCCGCAGACTAATCCACGAAGTTCAAAATATTTTGGATAAAATTAAGTAAGCCTAGGGGCCTACTTGTATTTTTCATTTCTCTAGCATCCTAGCTAGATATTAGCTTAGTTAACAGCAGTTGTGATGCGAACTACAGTTTCTGGTCGTTTTGTGACACTGAGTAAACTGCATGTACGATTGTGCTTGTTGTACTGATTTTTTTTTGTTTTCAACTGCAGTGAGAAAAGTGTTGCAACAGTTGCCTTTTGTAGACCTAGTACGGCCCGCCGAATGGCTGTGATCTTGCTCTGCGGCCCACATGCTGAGTTGAGTTTGAGACCCCTGCCCTAGAGCTTCCGGTAAGGATACAGTCCTGAAAATCCAGTTTAGACTTCCGAACTCCAGCAGTTGTAAGATCATAACTTTGTGTTTCTTTAAGCTGCATGTTACAGCAGCAGTTGGAAACTAATGCAAACAGACATGAGCTTTGGACATATTCTTGCTGGTGGATGACTTCCCTTCCTTTTTTTCTTTATTATAATCACCTGCACATTTCCCATACATTTAATATCTTCCAACTGCCCTATCTCCCCAATCATTGACATCTCAAAGAATCATATTTTTCTGTGATTTATGAAGCTCCTCCAACTCAAAGATCTCCTTTATTTACTTACAAATGGTAAAGTTGAAAAATGCCAAAAGAATGCTAAAGATTACTAACAAGACTAAAAATAAATTGTCAAAATATATAAAGCAGCATGCATGTGTGTGTTCTGTAGCTTTAACTGAAAATTTTCAGGGCAGATGGCACATGGACCACCATTTCCTTAAAAGGTATAATCACTAGTCATATTTTCTGATTTTGATGAACTCTATAGAAGCAGACACTACTATATAATATTTGATGAATGTATTATTAAATTTTATTGCTATGATAAAATTCAGAATCTAAAAGAGGAACATATTTATTATATTATAGTATATAATAATATATGCAATAATATTTATACTATTAATAATAGTATTTAAAAATAAACTCTGAGAACATACTTCATTATAGTGGTTTTTACTATTATCTTATTTAATTCTCACCACAAGTGTCTGAGATAGGTACTGTTACTGACTTTTGCAAAAGAAATAACAGAAGCAAAGTGATTTGTCTGAAGTCAAATGTTCTTATATTTTGCATGTCTTTGCTACAGAGACAAAAATGTAACTATCACAAGTGTATTCATAGATTGCTTTATTTCTGAAAGACTATTAATACATCTAATAGTATATATTTGACCAAAACTAAAAGCTGTTCATTTTAAATTGTCATTTTTTAAAAGTAATGGGTTATATAACTTGTCTATGCAATCACCGTCTATTTTAACTATATTTCATTCCTAATGAGAAAACTTGTTTTTTTTTTCTTTTTTTTTTATTAAATAATTTTATTTTTTTAATGGGGTGACATCAATAAATCAGGATACATATATTCAAAGATAACAAGACCAGGGTATCTTGTCGTTCAATTATGATGCATACCCATCACCCAAAGTCAGATTGTCCTCTGTCACCTTCTATCTTGTTTTCTTTGTGCCCCTCCCCCTCCCCCTTTCCCTCTCCCATTCCCCCCTCCCCCCCGTAACCACCACACTCTTATCAATGTCTCTTAGTTTCACTTTTATGTCCCACCTACGTATGGAATAATGCAGTTCCTGTTTTTTTCTGATTTACTTATTTCGCTTCGTATCATGTTATCTAGATCCCACCATTTTGCTGTAAATGTTCCGATGTCATCATTTCTTATGGCTGAGTAGTATTCCATAGTGTATATGTGCCACATCTTCTTTATCCAGTCATCTATTGACGGGCTTTTTGGTTGTTTCCATGTCCTGGCCACTGTGAACAATGCTGCAATAAACATGGGGCTGCATGTGTCTTTACGTATCAATGTTTCTGAGTTTTTGGGGTATATACCCAGTAGAGGGATTGCTGGGTCATAAGGTAGTTCTATTTTCAGTTTTTTGAGGAACCACCATACTTTCTTCCATAATGGTTGTACTACTTTACATTCCCACCAACAGTGTATGAGGGTTCCTTTTTCTCCACAGCCTCTCCAACATTTGCTATTACCTGTCTTGCTAATAATAGCTAATCGAACAGGTGTGAGGTGGTATCTCATTGCTGTTTTGATTTGCATTTCTCTAATAGCTAAAGAAGATGAGCATCTTTTCATATATCTGTTGGCCATTTGTATTTCTTCCTGGGAGGAGTGTCTGTTCATATCCTCTTCCCATTTTTTTATGGGATTGTTTGTTTGTTTGTTGTTGAGTTTTATGAGTTCTTTGTATATTTTGGATATTAGGCCCTTATCTGAGCTGTTGTTTGAAAATATCATTTCCCATTTAGTTGGCTTTCTGTTTATTTTGTTATCAGTTTCTCTTGCTGAGCAAAAACTTCTTAGTCTGATGTAGTCCCATTCATTAATTTTTGCCTTCACTTCTCTTGCCATTGGAGTCAAATTCATAAAAGGCTCTTTAAAACCCAGGTCCATGAGTTGAGTACCTATGTCTTCTTCTATGTACTTAATTGTTTCTGGTCTTATGGAGAAAACTTGTTTTTATTTTAACTAGCTATATCATGGTCATTATTGCCCATGAATGACATATAACAGACTGTACTTAAGATAGAATTGACATTACCTATGGGTCAGGGGAGGCAAACAAATTATTCAAACATGCTTCTGAAGTAAAAATAAACAAACTGAATATTTTGAGACAAGTTTTGTCAAAATCACAGTAGCTTACTATTAAGTTAAGATTGGTTTCTGATTTAACTTATTATTGAAGCCATCCATATTATGATTGAAGAGAAACACATCAGGTCACAATAAATGGGGAATCCTCTCACGGGCACCCCTGTTCATCAACATTACCTACAGCGGCTGCTCAGCAAGCACCTTTCCCAAGAGAATTCGTCGTGTTTGTGTTGAAGCTTTGTCTGCTGTTTTACTTCACTGGGTTGGCAGCCATGACAGACCCTGGTTTCCAGGTTTTTGTTTTTTGACAACAGGAAAAAAAGCTGTAACTGTCAGTTCTCATCCATCACAGAATTAACATGAGCCACTCCAGTCATGGACTTCATCTAATCTATTCTTAAAAAAGCAGCCTAAGATTTCTCGGGTATTTTATGTTTCCCAAAGTCCCCAGAGAAAGACTACTGAGATTCTTGGCAGGCTTTTAAATGCCATATGGCAGTTTGGGTGTTTGGATTATTTTATCATGTCAGTATTTATTATTTGTGCTGGCTTTTAGTCACTGGGGATAGAAATAGATAAGATGACAAGGATAAATCGCAGCTAAAAAGGAGCTAATTAGCACAGTTGTGAAGACAGTGAGGTTACCGTCTAGTTAGGCACCGACATCTTAAGAAAACTATGATTATGCATCATCACAGCTAGAGAAGAAGTGGTGGCTGAGTCCGAGTCTCCAGTGCCAAACGTCAAACAGTTTTACATGCAACTGTGGAAAGGACTACACGGTGCAGTTTACCCATGGGCTCCAAGGGGATGAATAGAATTTAGTCAAACTATTTTATAACCTTTAAAATGAAAAGTGCAACTAGCGCCCTAGTTCATTGGCTAGTTGATCTTATTTCTATACACACTTAAACCTGTGTTTAGCACTATAGATACTGAAGTCATGGTGCAATATGGTGACTAGTGTTAGAATTCTGCAATTTTGTCTGGTATTATATGATCAAACTGCTAGTAGCCACTTCTTTACATGGCCCCCGAAGCAACTCTCAGAATGACTGAATAAAACCCAACTTAGAAACAACTCCGTTCCTCAAAGTGGATTGGTGTAAAAGTATCCATACAGATTCACGGTCGAAAAAAAAAAATGTCAGTCCTCTCTAGAACAGGTGTTTTTTATTTGGGGTCAATGAATTTGGGCTGTGTTGTGGGTTGAACTATGGCTTTTCAAAATCCATATGTTGAACTTCTAACTCTGGTACTTTAAAAAGCGGCCTCGTTTGATAAGAGGGCCATTGTGGTTATAATTCGTTAATCACATACTAGAGTCATACCTGAGGATGGTGTGCCCCTAATCTAATAGGATTGTTGTCAGCATACAAAGGATAAATTTGGACATCCATCTATAAGCCAAGGAATGCCTGAGGGTGCCAGAAGCTAGGAGAGAGGCCTGGAACAGGACGCTGTTAGGAAAGGAGGGTGTCCCTGCAAACCTCTGATGATTTCTAGCCTCCAGGACTGTGAGAGAGTACACTGTTGTTCTAAGCCATGTGCTTTGTGGTATTCATTATGACAATTTTGTCTAGGAAAGTAATAGAGATAGGAAAAATTGGATATTTATTTTCCCCAATCTCTAGCTCCAATTTAAAGTTGTCTTCCATTAAGAGTAAAGAAACATTAAACAATATTATTTGCAAGGCCTGAGATTTGCCATCAGTAGAAAACATAGATGTGTTTGTATTATTAGTGCTGTTGGAGATATCTCTAGAGAATATTGATGCTCATCATTAGTTATTTAGAGTAGTTATAAAAACACAGCTAGATTTTGTTAGTTTAAATAATGAAGTATATTATTAATAAATACATGCTAATATAGAATAATTGTGTTAATATATTAACACCTATTTCAATATGATTAGATTCCTGTATTTTTTTTCTATGTGATTTATAATGTACATTTAATCTGAGAAGGATTTAGAGATTCATAAGACTGTTAAGGGTGCCTCTTTCATAAAACATGCTAACAATCTTGTTCCAAAGGAAATAAGAATATTCAAAGTGATAATAGCCAGGGTTTTCTGAATCTAATAAATGACTTCCAACCTCAGATTGAAGAATCACAAGAACATAAAGAACCTGAATGACAAAAGAACACCTAGGTGCATTTTTATTAAACTTCTGATTAAAAGAAAGACTAAATAATAGCTTTTCAGTGTTTGTCATTTTTTTTTAGCACCTCATCTGTTTTTATCTTATGAGTTTATTATAACTGATCATTAGTATAACTAATCAGATTTCTTTTACTGAGGCTTCTACTAGAAAATTAAGAATGGGCCCTCACTGGCTGGCTCAATGGATAGAGTGTCATCCTAGCATTCAGACGACTCAGGTTTGATCCCCTGTCAGGGCACACAGGAGAAGCCATCATCTGCTTTTCTCCCTGACCCTCTCCCCCTTCTCTCCCTCTTCCCCTCTTGTATTCAGTGGCTTGATTGGTTCCAGCGTAGGCCCCGAGAGCTGAGGATGGCTCAGATGGTCTGAGCATGTCAGCCTCAAGTGCTAAAAATAGCTTGGTTGATTTGACATCAGCCCAAATCGGTGTGCTTTTTAGACAGGGATTGCCAGGTGGATCCCAGTTAGAGTGCATGTAGAAGTCTGTCTCACTATCTCCCATCCTCTCATTTAAAAATAAATAAATAAATAAATAAATAAATAAATAAAATGATAAGTGTGGACAAAAGGACTGGCTCACATGCACTGTTTATGCTACATCTGACCTGATTTTATGTTATTTTCCTTTTCCTTCTTTCTTCTGTTCTCATTGGCATTTTTCTATGTTTTCCTCAGGTCACTTTCTTATCAACTGTATATATTTTATAAAATGTAGTCAAATACATTTTTAATTAAATATATTTTATTTACATTTTATATTATTTTATCACTTTTATATTATCATATTTGTATCTACATAAATATCAATTTTATTTACACATTCATTAACAAATTATCTATATATTATCATTGCTCATTTCATTCTTTCATAAATAAACATATAAAATGGGTACCAAGTACCAATTTAAACTTCAATTTTGTTTTAATATACTCATATTTTAATATTTTAAGACAGAAATAGGTGGGTTTTCAAAAAGACTATTATTAGAAGCAATTTTAAATACAGAGACACTTTTTAGACAATCATTATTATAGTCACTGTATTCATATTACAATAATAAGTAAAGAGCTAACCTCTGAGGTATGCTTAGATTTTAAGGAAAAAACAAATTATTTGTTTCAACTTGAAAAAAGTAGCATAGTTTTATGTTTTTTACACATAAAAGAAATATGTATAAGACAATACAAGAAGAGGGATAGGATACAGTTCGAAAACAATGAAAATATATATTTCGCTTCATCTTTGCTAAAGATGAAGTTTTTGACATTCAGAAGATAGCCAGCACAATAACAGAGATGTACATCATGCAGAAAATGTCAAACTGAGAACAGAAAGCCCATAGCAGTAAGAAGAGTATCACTGACTAGTTAGATCAGCTGAGGACCTTTTGATCACAAAGTATATGAATTTCAGAATCTGGATAGACCAGAGATAGAAATCTGACTCCATGGTGAGGTTTCATAATACATTTTTAAAAAATTATTATCTCAAATTTGTAGGTTGAAATTTGTCAGAGTTATAATAGCTAATGGAGAGAATAGAAATATGAAATTGTCAATTTTTATTTAGGCAAGTATTCTTAAAATCTTACTTTTTATGCTTAATCTGCTTTGAATCTGACAAGACAAAATTCCTAGATGTTCTAAATTAAATTACAGTGGGCCAGAGAGTTAAAAAAAGAGACGACTGAAGTAGTTAGTTAACAGCTGCGGGTTGAAACTAGCAAAAGACCACTCATATTCCATAATGTTTTTTGAAACTTTCAACCAACTATCTGGAGGCTATCTAAAATATAATAATAATAATAATAATAACAATAATAATAATAATAAATAGCCAATCACTAGATGTGACCATGTCTTGTTTATGCATGAATTTTCTGTACTGTTGTCCACAGTCAATCAAGAAGTAGGGGATATCAAGTCAAGATGGCAGAGTAGGCAAACACTGTGCTTACCTCTTCCCACAACCACATCAAAAATAAAACTAAATTACAGAACAATGACCCTTAAGAACACTTATATACTATGAATAGAACTCCTATAACTAAGGATGTAAAAAGCCAAATCCAGTTTGGTAGAAGGGGCAGAGACTCCCAATGGGCTCATTCCACACCCATATGCATCTGCTCGTCAGGAGGGCTCATAACTGACTAATGGGAACGGGCGGTGGGTAGCATTACAGCACGGATATGCTGGTCAAAAAGATGATTCACATCTTGGGCTGGATAGAGCAGTTTGGTGCAAGATCTCACCAAAATGCTCAGAAGAGAGTACAATTTAAAAACAATTCAGTTTTGGATTTTCTATTTAATATTTTTGGACCATAGTGGAATGCAGGTACTTGTAATCATAGAAAGCAAAACTATAGATAATGGGGAAGCACTACAACTGTTTAGTGCAGGTTTACCTTCTCCTGTTGCTATGGAGAAGGGTAGTTTCTATAATGACAGCTTTGAAATCATATTTTCTGATTTTGCAATTATTTTCTTCCTCCTTCACCTTCTCTTTCTCTAGAAGACTTATTTTCTTCTTACTTCGTTCTCTTCCATTTACCGCCAACCACCTGAGGAATTCCACTAAAATTTCCTCTATTTTGTCCCATAAGTGACAAATTTCTGCCATTGCCATCCTTTCCAAAATTCTTTCTTGATGTTAGGACTCAGACCTATTTTTTGTAGTCTTGCTTAGGATAGAATTTGCTCTTCCTGATAGTATATTTATCTCTGTCCCAACAACATTTTGCACCCACAACCCTCTTCCACAGGTTAACATTTTAAATTATGTATAAATTATATTTATTTCTCTATTTACAGGTAAGTTAAAGCACATGTGCATGAGTATGTGTCAATATTAGCTTCTCTAGTATGAATTATGTATGGTTTGATTTTTTCAATGCATTCATCTCTATGATTCTTGGAATATGTGCGTAAAGAACTAGGAATACGTGCAAAGTGCAGTAAAACAGAATAGATTGAATTACATTCACACATAGAGTATTTGGAATGTGCATATGTTTGCATGTGAGCAAATAGAGATATATTTATATATTATATAATCTTTATTTACTGAAAAAAGTAGAAAAGGTAAAAGCAGTCCAGTAGAATATATCTGGTACCTTTTCCTATCAAACCTGGAGGAAAGAATTTCTGATGGAGATGAGCATTGGTAGAGAGGTTTGGGTGTCCAGCTGAGAGAAGCATTTTGCGTGAACAGTGCCAAGTCAAGCCAAAGGCAGCACACTGTGATAACATATTAAAGGAGTCACCCTCCTTTAAACTAGATCTTGAACCTCAAACCCAACTAAATTTAATCTTCACAAAAACTTGAGAGAGAGCAAAAGATCAGCGAATAAAAATAATGTTCTTAGGCTATACATTCAAGTTACAATTTTTTGCTTCAATAGTCTCATTTTACTTTGAATAAGAACTGAATGTCCTTGTTCTATATAACTGAGTTGCTCCACACAACCAGAAAAATCTTTATATGTCCTGAAACTTTACAAATGCAGGCTTGCTTTACTCTATTTTTATCAGAAATGTTATTTTATTTGGTTTCATGATCCTAAATAAAAGCAATTAATCTGAATATGTGAAGGTATTTAAATTATACAAGTACCTATAAAAAGGAGGAACTCATATAGTTTCTTAACCCTATAATTTTATTCTTTAGAGTCTAAATAGCAGTGTGCAAATACCATAGCACTCCAAAGATTAAGTTTCTTAATTAGACCTCCTGGACAGCCATACCATAGATAAATGTTTTCTGGTGTTTCTTATTAGAACCTGCCATATTATGAAAGTTAATATACAAGTATACATTTTTAAAAACTCAGTTACTAGTTAAGGAAATTATCCTACTACTTTGTCATATCATTTATGGAGCCTGTGAGATTCTGATGTGAAGAGTGAATAAAATTATTACTACAATTTCTTGAACTTTTTGTATGTATGACATCCTACGTTGCACATTATAATCTGTTCTTATTTAAACCCAATAACAATACTCTGATCATTATCCCCTTTTTATATGTGAAGTAACTGAGATTTTAAGGAGTTAAATAACTGCCCCAAAACTACAGAGTGTGGGAGACAGAGACAAGCTCTCACTCTCCTTTTTCCTGCTTTGCACATTCTTTTCAGACCCTCATCCCATTTCTTGTCAGCCAAACTGTGATCATTGTTTGTTCCCCACAAACAATGAGGTTCCTAATTTCTCTTCACTTTGATAGTAATCATCTGAAATGAATGAATTTCATGAACTAAATCCTACTAGTTCATTCAAGTATATCTGTTGTCTTTAATTAAGCTAGTGGTTCATCATTTAAGATCCATTTTTGTGAAGCATAAATTCAGCCATATTCTGAAACATAATTGTTTGGATGAGAAGTTGTAAGTGTGCCAGAGTGATTGGTCCTTCCTGCAGTCATTGGCACCACCAGGATAGTCTCAAGCTTTGCAGTACTCTTTTATGGACCTAATTACCCCTTCCATGACAAAGATAAAAGTTTTAAAATAAAATAAACAACCTTAACTGAGAAGGAAGGGTTGAGGGTGGGGTGGGGTGCCAATGCACTTTTGAAAGAGAGGAGTCTGCATTTAGTGTCTATATTCCTAAGAGATGGATCACAAAAATCACTGTAATAAAATTATGAAGAAGTCAAGGAACCCTACTCCAAGGCACACTGAACCAAATTGCTAAAAAACTACATATATATACACATATATCAATATTATATATAATATATATATTAAAAGCTGACAGATAAAAAAATTTTCATCACAAACAGAAGATTAAAGAAAAATAATTTCTTATCTGAAACAATGGGAATTTACCAAATTAGGAATCGAACCCATAGACTTTATTCTTCACTGTTCTAATCAAGTAACCTAATCAGTCCTGGGTCAATATATCACTCAAGTATCTAGATTTGTCTTAAAGTTGCTCTGTTCTGTTCCCATAGTGAATTGAAGAAACACACTTGAAATGAAGTAAATTGTGTAGGAGAGGGCTTGCAGATACAATCATCTCATTGGATCTGAAAAGTGGTACAATATTTTGTCATAAATTCTGTGTTTATATTTCATTATTTCTATGAATCTAATGAGATAGTATTATTTTTATTTTAATTATAAAGAAACCAAAATACAAGAATGTAACAAAACTTGCCAGTAGGATAGATGAAAAACATTATAGAAAATTTATATGTACTAATCAAAGAAAACTTAGAAAATACAGAATTGTCTAAAGAAATAATATTTGAAATGTCAGTCCTAACCCCCAGAAGTAAATTCTACTAGTAATCATTTACCTGTATGGTTTTTTCTTTTTTATTTTTTAAGCAAGAGAGACAGACAGGGACAGAAAGACAGAAAGGGAGAGAAATGAGAAGCATGAACTTATTGTTGCAGCACTTTAGTTGTTCATTGACTGCTTTTTCATATGTGCCTTGACCAGAGGAGGGTGGGGTTCCAGCTGAGCCAGTGACCCCTTGCTCAAGCCAGTTAATTTGGGCTCAAGCCAGCGACCATGGAGTCATGTCTATGATCCCACACTCAAATCAGCGATCTTGAGGTTTTGAACCTGGGTCCTCAGTGTCCCAGGTCAATGCTTATCCACTGCACCACCATCTGGCAAGGCTACTCCAAAGTTTTTTTTTTAAATAGAATTGAATTGAATTTATCTACCTGTAAGATAATGTGATTCTAATATTTATAATATAAAACAGAGTTCATGCTATTCAAAGAATGTTTCTTACATAATAGATTTCCATTTAATTTTTAAAGCAAATATCTACCCCTCTATAACCATAAACAATGTTTAATGTTGAGTAATTCATTGCAGTAAGTAGTATTTGAAATTTTAAAAATCTACACATATTATAAATGGAAACAATAAATTCAAATCCAAATCTCCATTATTTCAGGTCCTGTGTACCTAATTATTATGCTATAATTTTCTCTGAATAAACTGTACCTAAAAGATATTTATGGTCCTTGGAGTAGCATCAAACAAGACTAATATGACCAATGATATAAATGTCAGGGATGTCCAAAAGTATAAGGAGGTAATTGGCTTTTACATATGAAACAATGAAGATATATATATATATATATATCTTCACTGTTACATATGTAAGGATATATGTAAAGATATGTATCATGCATAAAGATATATGAATATATATATAAGATATATATATTCATATACATATACACATATATATATATTTATTTTTTTAGATGAGAGGAGGGGAGATAGTGAGGCAGACTTCCACATGTACCCCAACTGTAATCCACCCAGCAACTCCATCTGGGGTACATGCTTTAGTACCCAGCTATTTTTAGCACCTGAGGCCAATGCACTACTACTGAGCCTTCCTCAGTGCCCAGGGTCACACTCGAACCAATCAAGCCACTAAATGCGAAAGGGGAGGAGAAAGAGAAGGATGAGAGGAAGGTGGAGAGAAGCAGATGGTTGCTTCACCTATGCGCCTTGAGCAGGAATCAAACCCAGGCTGTTCATATGTCAGGCCAGGCCAGTGTCCTATCCACTGAGCCACACATATTATTAGGTACACATAAGCAAATAAGAGCCATCCCAGGTCTCTTATATTTTCAATATTCTTGTTTCTCAGTCTTGGCTACTGCTTACAAGAAAAATGGAGACTGTTACCTCTAGAAAATTCAGGAACTTTGTTTTTTTAAACTAGTAATATATAAATATTGTGAAGTTGAGTTGGTAACTTAATAACTGAACAAGAGGCAAAAAAATATTTGTTCTTATTTATTTTCTCTGTCATTGTTTGAACATAGTTTTTCCAGTAAATCAGCTACACCAATTCTGCCTAGATATGAATTATTGCGATGAGGTTATAACATTTTCAGAGGAAAAAAAGACAAGTTGTATTATGATGTTTGACATTTTTATAATAAAAGACAAGAAACAATTATTTAAATTCTTACAAATGTGGAGGTGGATTTCCTAGAATTTTGTTCCAATTTTAAAATGCATATGGTGCATTTTCAAAATTATTTTCATTGCCTCTTTCCTTTATGCTTTTAAGGTAGACAAATTGTAATTTTGTTGGTGTCTATTTAAGTTCATATGCAGAATTTCTTTTGTAAAGTCATGCAGAGGATATAGGCTAGAACAATGTGCTCAATTGAACAATATTATCTCTACTTTACAGATGACAGAACTAAGACAGAAAATTAAAATGACATGTTTAATGCCACAAAATGAGTCCCTGGAAAAATCAGGATTAGAACTCACTGTCCATGATTTCCAGGATGAATGTTGGCAGAACTTCCCCCATATTTAACTAGAGGTATTTGTTAGCTTTGTAAACTTCAAAATGAACAAATTTATTTATAACACTGGTGAGGCAAAAAGACAAACCTCTGCTTAGAAATAAACAAGACATAGATTTTATCATAGAAGAAATAGATTTGAATACAAAATGTGACCCGTGGAATATCCAATTTGAGTAAAAGCGAAGTGTACTATAAAAAAATTATATGTATATGTTTACATTTAACTAAAACATAACATATTTAGTTTTAAGTCATATTTCTAATGTTTAACATTTCAAATTGAAAAGTGATAATTTCATATGGTTTCACCTTACATATAAATATTAAGAAATATAATTATGTAAATAGTTTTCTCCTCAAATTAAAGTCTTAAAATCAGAACTTCTACATTACTTCCCAAACTTGGTTTCCCAAACACTAGGGACAATATCTTTCATTTATATAACATTTTATTGTCAGAGCTTATAAAACAACATTTCAGGGAGAGGTCCAATCTTCTAAACTATTTTTGCCTTAGGACATTGTTTCTCAGATGATGCCAGGACCCCTGGAGCTCTATTAGACTTTTTTATGGAGTAAGTATGGTCAAAGCTATAAATATTTACAAACTACTAAGATATATATGCCTTTTTATTCTCATTAGTGTCCCTAAAGGCTGCATCACCTTTGATGACATTATTGCTTTGATGGCTAATAAGTGTTTTTGAATTCTCATTTCTTAATTATTTTGTTTTGACTTCTAATATTATAAATGCTGATAGTGATTGTTACATAAGCAGAAACTCTTCCAAGTACTTGATAATTTTAAAAACAAAAAGGAGGCTTTAGACCAAAATTCTGGGGACTGCTATTCTAAAAGAAATAAAAAAAATAAGCAACGGAGATGTAGAAATAAATGTAAGGGTGTAATGTATGCTAACATGGCATTATATACAAAATTCAGTGGAGATACTATAAGTGATCAGGATCAATTTTTTTGAAAAGTCGGTAAATTTCTAAAAAGAATACTTGACCTTAACTGTGTTGATTATCGAGAGTATCTGGGCAGTATCCTTGAAGGACTGCATTGAGTTTATGCAATGGTTTATGTGATCAGAGATGACACAGAAAGGTTTTGGAACTTACAGGAGTACAAGCCAAATTTTCATGTGGCAACTTCCAGCCTGTGGGGGCTTCCTACTTATTGCAACAACAACAACAACAGTAAGAAGACAGCATTTATACAATCTTTACTTTACCGAAGATGATTTGCTAATTTTTTTAAAAGAGAAAACAACTCCCTGATGGTCATTTTTTTAAGGAGTAGTTTTAAAAATCCTTCTGTGACCCTGGCTGGTTGGCTCAGCAGTAGAGCATCAGCATGGCGTGTGGAAGTTCCAGGTTCGATTCCCAGTCAGGACACGCAGGAGAAGCGACCATATGCTTCTCCATCCCTCCCTTCCCCTTCTCTCTCTCTCTCTCTTTTTCTTCTCCTCCCACAGCCATGGCTCAAATGGTACAAGCAAATTGGCCTTGGTAGCTGAGGATGGCTCCATTTCCTTGCCTTAGGCACTGAAATAGCTTGGTTGCCAAGCAACAAGCAGAAGCCCCAGATGGACAGAGCATTGCCCTGTAGGGGCTTGCCAGGTGGATCCACGTTAGGGTGCATACAGGAGTCTGTCTCTCTGCCTCCTGCCTCACCACTTCTCACTTAATAAAAAGAAAAAAAAAAAGAATCCTTCTGGAAAATTCCTTTAGGTTTATATTGTTTTGCAAATAATTCTGTAAACCATTTAACAACCTAAAATGAATCCATTTCTCTATAAACTAGCCACAATGTGTACATTTGTTTTCATCTGAACTGACCAATAAGTCATTTCTTTTTGGTCAGGAAAGGAAGATATTTCCACAGCTTAAAGGACTAAAATTTGTTAAGAATGTATGTTCAGGAAATGGTGAAAAATCTAGTCTAACTAACACCTAAGAAGCATGGCTATCAATGACAGGAAATGGCCTAAAAATGAGGGTAAAGTACAGAGTGTGCAAAGCCTTAAAAATGCCAAGTTGAATAATTTACACTATTCTTTGGGGCATGTGTTTTTATATCTGCCTAGAAGTTTTATAAAATACATATTTCCATGCCTCACTCCAGACATGTTTAATCATAATAATCTGTACTTTATCACAGTTTCCCAGATATTTGTTGGCCAGGTTTTTAACCTAGACTTAAATTAATGGGAAAATAGTTGAAGGCAGAGAATCAAAGTGTTCAGCTATGTGTTTAAGACAGAATTCCGTAGTTTTCTTACTGGTAATTGATAGTGAAAGAATAATAGGAAACAGAAAATATTCAAGGATCTGTCATTAATAGTCAAGCTATTATAAAAAAATGAACAATGGGGAAAGATAAATGATTATCAATTCAAAAAGCATTTTATGCAACTTTCTTTGTCCTGCGTGTCTCCCTCACTAATATATATTTTTCTTCAACATAATATATATATTAAATATATATATATTATATATTATTTTATATAATTTAAGAAATTATATAAAATAATTTAAGAAATTATTATTATTATCATTTAAGAAATGACTTATTGGTCAGTTCAGATGAAAACAAATGTACACATTGTGGCTAGTTTATAGAGAAATGGATTCATTTTAGGTTGTTAAATGGTTTACAGAATTATTTGCATTAAATATAATATATATATATTTAATATATATATATATATTTTAGCAAGAGGTAGAGAGAGAGACAGAGGGATAGGCAGGGACAGACAGGAAGGGAGAGAGATAAGCATCAATTGTAGTTGAGTCACTTTAGTTGTTCATTGACTGCTTTCCCTTATGTGCCTTGACCAGGGGAATCCAGCCAAGCCAGTGATCCCTTGCTCAAGCCAGTAACCTTTGCACTCAAGCCTGTGACCGTGGGTTTATGTCTATAATCCCACACTCAAGCCGGATGAGTGCATGCTCAAGCCAGCAAGCTCAGGGTTTCAAACCTAGGTCCTCAGCATCCCAGGTCCCCAGTCTCTCCACTGCACTACCGCCTGGTCAGGCACTTCAATATAATATTTCAAAAGTGCTCTCTTATTTCAGTTTTGAGCTCATAATTAAAAATCTCTCAATTCCCCTGTACAGGAAGTTTGCTAAATGCACACCCCAACCATTTACTGTATCAAGATCTAACACTTTTTGGTTACAAATATATATCCTACTTCCAGAGTTCGCAATGCCAAGCAGCTGGGGACAGACCATTTTTTTCCCAGGGTTTGTTGAATCATTAAAAATACACAAGCCACAAGAAGTCCTGCAAATCTAGCTAGCCCTACCCAACTTGCCACACAGAAGTTCCAGCTAGCTGTGTGGTTTTCATAGGTGGAATCCGTCCTGTGGGTTTGCCTGGCAGTCTCCTCCCGTTAATAGCTACTGAGTTCTTCCATCTATTCCAGAGGCATTGTGTTGTAACCCACCATCATCAGAACCTCCCAAATGTTAAACCAATAAAACACCTTGAGAAATAAATCCTTTTTTTTTTTCTACACACACACTATTAGGAATGGTAGAATATGCAGAAAGACTCAATACATATTATTGATATTAAATTGGAAGTATACCTTTTTCATTAATTCTAATTTGTAGGTAGCTAAATACTTTATCTACTAAATTTAGAATCAATAAATATGAATTGTTGGGTGAAAGTAAACTTTTCTTGATAAAGGCAGAGTGTATGAGATGCTGACATTTTATATTGAATTTTTTAATAAGTTTATTGGAGTGACACCGATTAATAAAATTATATGGGTTTCAAGTGTACAATTCAATACAGTTCAATTCTATATTAAACTTCAAAGACAATATTCAATTCTCTTTGTATTTGAAAATCTGTTTATTCTTATATCTCTAGTGCATGACAGTTATATCTTCTAATGATACAGTGCTTCGTGATTAACATATGTGGTATATAAGTTTGTTGTCTGGCTCCGATCTCTCCTCATTGGATTAGGAACTTCTCCAGGGCTGTAAGCCTTGTATGTTGTGATCACTGCTAGAACAATGTATAAATATTAGTGCTGGTAACACGATAAGTGCAGAATACATATTCTTTGATGAATAGATAATTTTCAAAACCTATATATGGAGAATTACTATCTTTTCTCATACATATTAGAGATAATGAACATACTCTGACACAATAGGCTACAGAAACATGTTAGGGATTATTCATATAAATTAAAGAGTTCAAAAACAAAAAAGAAAACAGATTTGCTGACCAGAGAGTTGGGTTTCATGATGCATGACTAATCGAATCTCTGTGTGTTGTCTAAAGGCCTTGGCTTAGTGAAATAGAAAGATATATCCTCTTAATGTGATGTGTAAAGAACTAGAAAAAGAAAATAGAGAATAGAAGCTAAAAACAGAAATCCAAAATAACAAAAGAAAATTCAAATTATCAGGAAAAGGAACGGCATGTATGCAATAGAAACAAAATACCACTCCTCTTATAGTAAGTTCCCTAAGATCATCTATGTTAAGACAAGAGTATCAAAGAGAATATGTACATAGATCCTGACCAGGAGGTGGTGCAGTGCATAAAGCATTGGACTGCAACACGGAGGACCAAGGTTCAAGACCCCAAGGTCGCCAGCTTGAGCGCAGGCTCATCTGGTTTGAGCAAAGCTCACCAGCTTGGACCCAAGGTCATTGGCTTGAACAAGGGGTCACTCAGTCTGCTGTAGCCCCCCCCCCCCCGTCAAGGCACATATGAGAAAGCAATCAATGAACAACTAAGGTGCCGCAACGAAGAATCTCTCTCCCTTCCTATCTGTCTGTCTCTATCTTTCCCTCTCTCTGAGTCTCTCTGTCTCTGTCACATAAAAAAAAACTATGTACACACATAATTACATGTATATGATTACTGTACCTGTGTTTATTTTGGAGCTACTTCTACATAAACAAATGTGTCATTTGCAAAGATAGATTTATTTCTATCTTCCCCATATTTCCATTTTTTGTTTATTTTTATTGTCTCATCACACTAGCTAAGCATTCCAGTATGCTGTTGAGTAGGAGTAGCAGGAGAGGACATTTTGCCTATTTCCATTCTTAGAGAGTAATCATTCGATTTTTCACAATTTGGCATGATAAGAGCTGTAGGTTGTTTTGCTGATTTTTAAAAATCAAATTGAGGATGTTTCTGCGTGCTTCTTTGTTTTCTGAGAGCTTTTATAATTGTCAAATGCTTTCTCTTCATCAAGTTAATATGATTTTTTTTCTTTATTCTGTTGGTATGGTAAATTAAATGAATTGATTTTCAAAAGTGAATCAGCCTAGTGTACTTGGAATAAATCCCATTTTATGATATATAACTTTTTTTTACATCTTTGAATTTCATTTGCAATATTTGTTGTGTTTATGCAGAATTTCTTCTGTAGAAATTACTGAAAGAACAATATACTTTTGTTTCCATTATAAATAGTATATGTAGTCATTTAATAATTATCTTTAGCTAATGATGTCTTTCAGATGAATCTGGTTTTTGCATATTGATTATATATCCAGTCAAACTGAGAACTTACCTAAAAATTACTGTGCTGTTCTACTATGTACTTGAGATATTGCCTGTGAAAATTATTGTATTCCATATCCCCTTAACTTTTATTTTTTGTCTTATTTTTATTGTACCATATAAGATAACTGTTATGGTATATATTGATCATAATGAATAGTAATGATATATTTATCTTGTTCTTAATAAGAAAGGAACAGGCTCCAACAACTAAAGTCTTTGATGTTCACTTTTCTCTTGACTTCTGAAATTACACAAATATCATGAATATGATATATACTGAAAAATTAAGTTCAAAATTGTGACAAACACCCAGTAGTATTTTAAGAAAAAGAAAGGGGAAACTTTAGCAAATATGAGCAAGATTTCTATTGAGGAAAGTATAAAACTTTATTAAAGTTATGGTAGAAAACCTGCCTTATTTCCATACATTTTGATGATCTGAGTGCCAGCTCATGTTTGGCTAAATTAAATCTCTGGTAATTGAGGTAAATGGATTTACCATGATAAAGCAAAATTTTACTTGCATTTCCAGGTACCAAAGGGCAATACCAATCTTGAGTTCCATTAAGTTTTTGGCCTGGATTTTTTTTCTTCAGGAGAATGAACCAGCAGACTTGGCAAGAACAGTCTATTGATTACAAATTCTCAGAGGATTCTATTACTGTTTGCGATGAACAGGGGAAGAAACAGATTTCCCCATTGAGACCAGTGCAGGAAGGCAGATTTGCTCATACATAATCTCTCAATTACAGCACAGTACTCTTGGGTGTCCCATACACAGAAAATTTTCTTTGCAGCCCAAACCTACTTAGGTGTAAAGCTTGATACTCAAATACCTGGTGGTTATTATACTCACAAAGGGTGATTTAGCATTTGTGTTGTACAAGTTCTTATTGCTTACTTTACATTTCAATGAAGCTTTAAAAAAATGCCTCTGTATTCTCTGACTTGCAATAGATAATCTCCTTGCATCTGCATTGAAAATAAATATTGACTGAATTCTGACTTTCTGTAGAAGAGACGGGTGAATTAGAAGGAAATACAGATAAAGACTGTCCTGTAGTTTATAACCTACTTAGTGGTATGCACTACTCACATCTGAAGAAATATTACAAAGTCATATATCAAAAGATGTTTACTGAAAATAAATGTATCTAATAACTTATATAAATCTAGCAGGAGACCGGCCAGGGCACACAGGAGAAGCGCCCATTTTCTTCTCCACCCCTCCGCCGCGCTTTCCTCTCTGTCTCTCTCTTCCCCTCCCGCAGCCAAGGCTCCATTGGAGCAAAGATAGCCCGGGCGCTGGGGATGGGTCTGTGGCCTCTGCCCCAGGCGCTAGAGTGGCTCTGGTCGCAACATGGCGACGCCCCGGAGGGGCAGAGCATCGCCCCCTGGTGGGCAGAGCGTCACCCCATGGTGGGCGTGCCGGGTGGATCCCGGTCGGGCGCATGCGGGAGTCTGTCTGACTGTCTCTCCCTGTTTCCAGCTTCAGAAAAATGAAGAAAAAAAAATCTAGCAGGAGAAAAGTGAAGGTACAATCAAAGCGCAATGAAGTTAATTAGGGGCAACACTCTGATGAAACAAGAAATCAAACGTGTTTGTTTTTAAAAAGTCAATAAATATACACTGCTTTTCCCAAACATATTGTTTTTCAGAATGCTCAACTATTATGTGGATGTTAAAATGCTGTTTCTGCAATACCTCCAACCACGGTAAAGATACCTGCTTGCTCACAGAAGAGATTTGCCTCATTTCATTACTTTCTTAATGTACTTCACTATATTTGTTTTACATTTTATCTCATTTGTTGGGCTCTGTGATTATTTACTTCTGAAATTACTTCAAACATATGAACACAAAAATGATTGATTTAAAACATGGAATTTGGCAAGCAATTATACATAATGTTCTCTAATTACTTGCAGCAGAGTTTTTATCCTATGAATTTTTCATAAGGATAAAAAGTGCATGGTAAAGTAATTAATTGATGATTTTTTCCCCACTTAAACAGTGAATATGTTTGTAACTTAAAGATTAAGACAATTGTTCTGGTTGACTATAATTATAATACATTTCTGAATGTTACATAAACATATTGGTAAAGCTATTATATTAGGATCTGTAAGTAAATCATATAAATTTATTTCAAACAACTAATTATTTTTTACCAGTGGGTTGTCAAAAATCCTGTTGAAACTGGGTATTTTCTATTCTCTATGCACATATTATAAATTTCCTCCTAAAATATATGTATTTTTAAGAATAACATGGAATTTTAAGCAGTAGTCACCTGAAATAATGGTTCTCTTTTAGACCTGAATTATATATATATTTTTATCTCATACATTAATAAAACTAAAAATACATTTCAATTACTTTCAAGGAAAGTTTTGATAACATATATTAGAGATATCAAATTGGGAAGAATTAAAGAAGAAAAGGGCCCTGGCAGGTTGGCTCAGCAGTAGAGCATCAGCCCGGATGTGGAAGTCCTGGGTTCAATCCCCAGTAAGAGTACACAGGAGAAGCGCCCATCTGCTTCTCCACACCCCCCTTCCTTCCTTTTTGTCTCTCTCTTCCCCTCCTGCAGCCAACTTTGCTCTATCGGAGCAAAATTGGCCCAGGTGCTGAGGACAGCTCCAGGGCCTCTGCTCAGGTGCTAGAATGACTTCAGTGGAATGAAGCAATAGCCCCAGATGGGCAGAGCACCGCACCCTGGTGGGCATGCTGGGTGGATCCGGTTTGGGCCCATATGGGTGTCTGTCTGACTGCCTCTCCACTTCTAACTTCAGAAAATACAAAAAATAAAATAAAGAAGAAGAAGAAAAGGGAGGAGAAGGAGGGAAAGAAGGGGAAGGGGAGAAGGAAGCTGAAGAGAGAAAAATTGCAGTGACCAATAAGAGAAGCTAAAATCTTAATAGAAAGTGCTACCAATTTTTACCCATCTAATTAAAAGTTATAATTGATTCTTTTCTCAATGTAAAAATTGTATTTATTACATTTACTTTGAAACAGTATACAACTTTTGGAAATAACTCACTTCATTCATAACCTGGTATACTGAACAAGTCAGTGTTTGAAGTCCACATACACCTTGACTTATAAGCTGTATTTGCTTGGCATTAGAGGAAATTTTAAGTCACAAATTATGCAATTAAATAAATATCTAGTCAACTGTTCCATTAAATTCTATTAGTCCTCTAGAAATGTCACAGCAGATTAGCTAAAACTGAATGGCTTTAAACAACAGAAATATATTTTCTCATGGTTCTGTAGGCCAGAAGTTTGAAATGGAGGTGCTGGTGAAGCCATGCTCCTTCTGAAAGTTCTGGAAAGAGGTAAAGATATCCCTTACAGCAAGTTTGCAGTCCAGCAAGGCAATTGTCAATAGGTTTCAAGGCTGAGTATAATCTGAGTGGTTTATGTGCCCTCTGGCCTCTGGAGAAGCTGCAGGTCCTGCCTCTGGGTTGTGTCAGCTCCTGACTCTGGCCTCTGATTCTGCCTCCATCTGCACTGTGACCCAGATGTCAGTTTTTTCTTTTTTTTTCTTCTTTTTTTTTATTCATAAATAAATTTTTATTAATGTTAATGGGGTGACATCAATAAATCAGGGTACATATATTCAAAGAAACATGTCCAGGTTATCTTGCCATTCAATTATGTTGCATACACATCACCCAAAGTCAGATTGTCCTCTGTCACCCTCTATCTAGTTTGCTTTGTGCCCCTCCCCCTCCCCCTTCCCCTCTCCCTCTCCCCCCTCCTCCCGTAACCACCACACTCTTATCAATGTCCCTTAGTCTTGTTTTTATGTCCCACCAATGTATGGAATCATATAGTTCTTGTTTTTTTCTGATTTACTTATTGCACTCCTTATAATGTTATCAAGATCCCACCATTTTGCTGTAAATGATCTGATGTCATCATTTCTTATGGCTGAGTAGTATTCCGTAGTGTATATGTGCCACATCTTCTTTATCCAGTCTTCTACTGAAGGGCTTTTTTGTTGTTTTCATGTCTTGGCCACTGTGAACAATGCTGCAATGCACATGGGGTTACATGTGTCTTTATGTATCAATGTTTCTCAGTTTTGGGGGTATATACCCAGTAGAGGGATTGCTGGGTCATAAGGTAGTTCTATTTGCAGTTTTTTGAGGAACCACCATACTTTCTTCCATAATGGTTGTACTACTTTACATTCCAACCAACAGTGAATGAGGATTTCTTTTTCTCCACAGCCTCTCCAACATTTGCTATTACCTGTTTTGTTAATAATAGCTAATCTAACAGGTGTGAGGTGGTATCTCATTGTAGTTTTGATTTGCATTTCTCTAATAACTAATGAAGATGAGCATCTTTTCATATATCTGTTGGCCATTTGTATTTCTTCCTGGGAGAAGTGTCTGTTCATGTCCTCTTCCCATTTTTTTATTGGATTGTTTGTTTGTTTGTTGTTGAGTTTTATGAGTTCCTATGACATTTTTTAAAGAAATGGAACAAAAAATCATCAGATTTATATGGAACCATAAAAAACCCTGAATAGCCAAACAATCCTAAGGAAAAAGAATGAAGCTGGGGGCATTACAATATCTGACTTCAAACTATATTATAGGGCCATGACAATCAAAACAGCATGGTATTGGCAGAAAAATAGACACTCAGACCAATGGAACAGAATAGAAAGTCAAGAAATAAAATCACATATATATGGTCAAATAATTTTTGATAAAAGGGCCAACAACACACAATGGAGAAAAGAAAGCCTCTTCAACAAATGGTGCTGGGAAAACTGGAAAGCCACATGCAAAAGAATAAAACTGGACTGCAGTTTGTCCCCTTGTACTAAAATTAACTCAAAATGGATAAAAGATCTAAACATAAGACTTGAAACAATAAAGTACATAGAAGAAGACATAGGTACTAAACTCATGGACCTGGGTTTTAAAGAGCATTTTATGAATTTGACTCCAAAGGTAAGAGAAGTAAAGGTAAAGATAAATGAATTGGACTACATCAGACTAAGAAGTTTTTGCTCAGCAAGAGAAACTGACAACAAAATAAACAGACAGCCAACTAAATGGGAAATGATATTTTCAAACAACAGCTCAGATGTTTTTTTCTTCAAAAGTAGCTCATATTTGTAGCTTAGTAATTCTATGAGTATTTTCTGCCTATGGAATCCCAGGAGTCTCATAGCTTCCCTTCATTTGGCAAAAGTGCATCTACTGATACAACATTCTCAAAAGTCTTGTTGGTCTTCTATGAAGGTCGAGGTGATCAATGCCATTAGTTCTTGCTAAATCCTCCCTGATAACCACATCGTTATTCCTGGCTTCTCCTGTGATGGTGGATTAGATCCAGGGAACACAGGACTATTCTCTGTAGCATAAGATTGTCCAGTCACACTCATTGCCCTGTTTCCAGAGTACACTAACTAGAAAGGCTGTTTCTCAAATCATAAAGTTCTGATTCCTTTATACTTAATAGTTTCTTCATCTATTTATCTCTTTCTTAGTTTATTATAAGCATCAAGGAGAAACCAGGCTGCACTTTTCACACTGCTTGAAATCTTCATCAGCTAAATGTTCAAGTTCATTGCTTGCAAGTTCCACTTTACACACAACACAATCCAGCTGGGATGTCTGCAACTTTATAACAAAGATCACCTTCCCATCAATCTGCAATAGCAAGAAATATAATTCTTTATGTCCTTTAATTTAATTTCCACCAACACTCTGTTCACGACAATTTGTGTTTTTCAAGTAAGAGAAGCATTCTCTAGTGTTGTCTTTATTTTCTTCTGAGTCTTCAAAAATATCACCATTAACATTCATATTTCTCTTTACAGCAACATAGGCTTTTCCTATCATGTTCATCATACATCTTCCAGCTTCTACTCATTCCAAGGCCATGTACATAAAGTCAACTGATGGTAGATGTTAACTACATCTACAAAATACCTTCACAACAACACCTAGATTGGTCTTTGTTTAAATAACTGTGTACGTATACAGTCTAGCCAAGTCAACACATAAAATTAACTATCATATTGAACATGCCATAAAAATATCTATATCCTACTATCGTGTAATTTTATCCCTTAGTCATAGAGAAATTTCTTTTAGGAAAGAAATGACATTAAATGTGACCCTGTTTCCATCAATCCACTTTAACGCCTTCAGCAAATGTATTCAGCAAAACCATGATTTTGACCAGAACTGACATTTGCTATCATCTACCTGTTTACATTAAAAATTAAACTAATAAATGATAGCCACTATTTAGAACCAACTTTAGTCCCAACATCAGTAATTACCAAACAGTGCCTCCAATTTTACACTAATAGAGAATAATATTCTTCAGAATACTTAAGAGGAAATGTGACTTTCTTTGACAAGGTGTTTTTATAGCATATATTAAGTAGAGACGATAGAAAACAAAGTAGTAAACTAAAAATAATTATTATATTTGAACACAAAAGAAGAAGAAAACTTGGACAGAAGTTGAAATTAACAGTAAATATCAATGAAACTACAGGGGAAGTGACCTACGGGGGTTCTGAGGTTATTTAAGAGTACAACTAATTGAGAGAAGAGCAGCGTAATGCTAGATCGAAAAGGAGCAGTTATCTAACAGAATCAAGTTGTACAGAGATAGAATATGACTGGACAGGGCAGTTGTGCTAAATTCCAAGGAGAATGAACTGGCTGGAGAAGAACAATTGGAAGTTAATGGAAACTTACAGGAGAGAAATACAAAATAAGTGCGCAGAAAGAATCAGAGGAGGAAAGACTCCTCAAGTCTCTATATCATTTACTTCAGAATCAATACCAAGAGCTTTTGCTACAGCCAGCCCCCAAGGAGAGTCACATGTCCAAATAGCCCATACCTGGGACCTGCCCTATCAAAATGGGCCATTTATAAAGTATGGCAAATGAAGGTAGTTTCTGAAAGTTTGTGCAATGGATATGTGTTATTGGATCAAAGCTCACAATGACATATTAATCTATAAGCATAATTTTATATCAAAATGAAAATAGAATATATCTGCAATCATTCAGTCCATTATTGCCTACAATTATATTATTGAATTAAACTCCCCATGCTCAACAACAACATGACAGACATACCAGTAAGTTCCAAACATTTTATTCAGCCCACCCAGTCTGTTCAAACCAAGCCTGGTTTTGATATGTCAGAAATTGATATCATCATATTTATCACTGCAGAAATAGTAAGGCACAACAGTCACCATAATAGATTGCTTTTTGTGTAATTGGAATTGCATATTTAAGATAAACTTGAATTAATATGTGTATTAGTCTGCTTGGGCTGTCATAACAGAGTTCTACAGACTAGGTGGCTGAAAGAAACAACAGAAACTTATTTTTTTCCCAGTTCTGGAGTCTGGATGCCCAATGTCAAGCTGCCTACAGGGTTCCTTTTTTTTTTTCACAGAGACAGAGAGAGGGATAGATAGGAACAGACAGACAGGAATGGAGAGAGACGAGAAGCATCAATCATTAGTTTTTCGTTGCGACACCTTAGTTATTCATTGATTGCTTTCTCATATGTGCCTTGACCGTGGGCCTTCAGCAGACCAAGTAACCCCTGGCTCAAGCCAGCGACCTTGGGTCCAAGCTGGTGAGCTTTGCTCAAACCAGATGAGCCCGTGCTCAAGCTGGCGACCTCAGGGTCTGGAACCTGGATCCTCCGTGTCCCAGTCCGATGCTCTATCCACTGCACCACCGCCTGGTCAGGCCAGGGTTCCTTTTTGATGAGACTTCTCTTCCTGACTTGTGTATAGCTGCCTTCTTGCTGCATACTCACGTGACCTTTCCTCTACATATATGAACTCTTGGTGTCCTTGACTTCTAAGGACACTGGTCCTATGGATTAAGGCCCGATTTTATGACCTCATTTGACTGTAATTACCTGCTTAAGGGCCTTATCTCCAAATAGAGTTTTCTTGAGGGTGAGGATTTCAACATATTAATTGAGAGTGGGTAAAGGTGAGGGATACAGAATTCAGTCCATAATAACGTGAAGAGCATAAAGTAAAAGATAGTACATATTTTATCTTAATGACACATCTGTTTAGTTGTGATAGTAAAACTCTTCACATTAGAAGCAAAATTAGTCTTATTGGCAGGCAATATTAAGAACAGATTTTTGCCTCACAAATGGATCCATTTTTTCTAAAGTTTTCCTATAAGTATGTGTACTAAGCAAACATCCCTCTGTTATTGACATTAACAAAGAAATAAAAGGAAAAGGCATATTAAAATAAATTAAAAAATAAAAAAGTAACCCATTGAATTGAGAGAACATATTTGCCAATGATACATTTAATAAGGGGTCAATTTCCAAAATATATAGAACTTATACAACTCAACACCAGGAAGATAAACAACCCAACTAAAAAACAGGCAAAGGACTTGAATAGAAACTTCTTCAAAGAGGACAAGCAGATGGCCAACAGACATATGAAAAATTGCTCAATGTCACTAATCATCGGAAAGATGCATATTAAAACCACGAGATAGCATCTCACAGCTGTCAGAATGCAGGGCTCCCAGTCACAATTCCTTATTTCTGGAATTGGGAGTAGTTTTCGCTGTGCAATGTAACTACGCAAAGCCACTGCGTGGCTTCCATGGGGCTTTCTAATGTTCGTCCAAGAGCAGGTTAGGCTTGAGGTATCCACCTCCTCAGGTACAATCACATCTGAATGTGGAATCTTGAAAGGGGTATTTCAGGCAGTCTAATACATTTTGTGGTATAAAAGGTCCTAGATACAGCAGGAGAAAAGAGCCCCTGGATCACCTGAAGACTCACTGAAGGTCTTGAGGGTCACCATTTTCAGACAGATATTGTGAAACTAAAGCTATCACCAGTATATTAAAACTATCACTTTTTTTTTACTTTTCTTCCCCATATATATTTTAAATGTTTATAACAATTTAGTCATAATTGTCTAAACTTGGAAACAACTAAGATTTTCTTCAGAAAATGAAAGGATATATATAAGCTGGCATACATCCAGATAATGAAATATTATTTGGCACTAAGAAAAAAATGAGCTACCCAACCATGAAAAGACACGAAGAAACTTAAATGCATATTACTAAGTGAAATTACTGGATCCGCTTGAAAGGCTATATACGGTATGAATCCAATCACGTGAATTTTTGTAAAAGGCAAAAATTTGGAGAGAGCAAGAAGATCAGTGGTTTCCAGGGGTTGAGGGTAGACAGGGATGAATATGTGGATCCTATAGGATTTTTAAACTGATGAAACTACTCTGTATGATACAATAATGGTGTTGCTATGTTCTTAATCAGCACCAGAGAAGCAATAATAATTCATAGAGCCACTGAGCTTTGGAACTCATTCTTGAAGCATCTAAGCATTGACTTCCTTGGTATAAAATATACAAAAATCACTCCACAGGGTCAATTATTAAGGATTTGTATACATTCTCTAACTGATGCAGGATTGCTCATTATAATATCCTCTAAAATGTATCCATTATGTCTAGTTTAAATATTGTACTTTAACTTTCCTCTCTATTAGATCAATACCATTAGACACAGACCTGTCAATGTTACAAATCCTTTTTCCACCACAGGAACTGAGATCTTGGTATATTTCATGTCTTCAGTTCTCCTGAACATGGCTATGTCTACATCTTTCATTAAAGTCATAGAGTGTCTTCTTGCAGAAGGAAACGATCTCTATGTTACTATTCTAAGAGTGAAGACTCCTATCTGAGGTCCCCAATAATATGTAATCCATAGGAAAAGTCTCTTATGACTTACAAAGGGACATTGTAGCTAAATCACCAAATATACTGCAATTTGATGCCAGTAAGTTCTGATATCAGAGTTTAATGGCTTATTCTCTTATACCATGAAAAGGGCACAAAATAGGTATGGAGGCTAAAGAAATTTCTATTTTATCCCTACATGCTTAATGTCCTGAGTGAGATGTTAAAAAATGTCTGCCTGACCAGTGGTGGCACAGCAAGTAGAGCGCCAGCCCAGAACTCAGACATCACTGGTTCAAAACCTGAGGTTGTCAGCTCAAGCCCAGGGTCGCTGGTTTGGACATAAGGTCATCAGCTTGAGCATAGCATTGCCAGCTTGAGCCCAAGGTTGCTTATTTGATCCCAGGTCAAGGCACATATAAGAAGCAATCGATGCACAATGAAGAGGAGCAATGAGTTGTTGCTTCTATCTCTCTCCCTCCCTTCCTCTCTCTCTCCTTTTCTCTGAACCCCCTTTTAAAAAGTCTGAAAATTGGAGGTTCCACTCTTGGGCATATTCAGATTAAAAAAGTTTGACTTTTTTCTTTTTTTGTTTTTTTTTTTTTGAAGTGAGAAGCAGGGAGGCAGAGAGACAAACTCCTGCATGCGCCTGACCAGGATCCAACTGGCATGCCCAATAGGGGGCAATGCTCTGTCCATCTGGGGTATTGCTCCATTGTAACTGGAGCCATTCCAGCACCTGAGGCAGAAGCCATGGAGCCATCTTCAGCACCCAGGCCAACTTTGCTCCAATGGAGCCTTGGCTGCGGGAGGAGAAGTGAGAGACAGAGAAAGAAGAGGAAAAAGGGTGGAGAAGCAGATGGGCGCTTCTCCTGTGTGCCCTGGCCAGGAATCAAACCTGGGACTTCCACACGCCAGGCCGATTCTCTACCACTGAGCCAACCGGCCAGGGCCTCAAGTTTGACTTTTTATATACCTTAGACACTAGTTTACAACATAGAACTAAAGCTTTAGAGCCATCCAAAGAAAGATATTTTATAAAAGAAATGGTCACAAAATCATATGATAAATGCTAGTTTATTGACTGATTCATATATTTATTTATTCAAAATAATTGTTTATTATGACAGTATTCTAATTACTGTAGATACAAAATAAAACATATAAACACCTGACCTAATTGAGCTTAGATTCTAGCAAAAGAAGTCATACTAAATGAACACATTATATGTATTGGGGAAATATAATTTTTAAAAGTTTTCTCCTAATCCAGAAAAATTCTCACAAAAGTAGAAGAGAATGAAAAAAATTGTTATTGAATAAACCTTAGACAAGAATGTGTTGTACATAATAAATGATAATTTAAAAATTTCAAAAACAAATCTCACCCTTTAGTAAGACAAGCAGATACACCCACTCTGTACATGTTGTCAAGATGAACAGTAACTGTCCCTGAGGTATGTGGACCTGACAGCACCATTTGTCCACACATAGTTCATTCTACTTTCATTGGTAATAGAAATGGTTATCTAATTTGACAGTTGTCTTTATCCAAAGAAAAAAAAAATTCTCCTATCTGTATAACAAAAGGTAGTTCTGCAACTTAAAGGGAGGTGCTGGCTTAAGTTAGACTTCTCCCTTTCCACAGAAGCTCAGAGATAAGGTCACTATCTTCCCTAAAGATTATACACCAGAGATGGATCCCACATCCCTGAGAAGGACATTCCTGGGTCTCAAAACTGGCAAGAGGCCATTTTGCTTTTAATCACTTTGTATACATTCCAAAAGTAGAGAAATAATTTAATATTACAAATTTTCTAAAGTTAAATACTCTAAGAAAAGGGAGGGAAGTCTTTTATTTTCAACAAGGAGAATTAAGCTTTATATTTTTCATTTGTGTTTGCCCTTACAATCTCTTATTCATGTTACAATAAAATAGTAGCTTTATAGTTTTTTAATTATCTCCACTGCTATTTTTACCTTTCTCTGGGCAAGTTACAGATGACTGAATATCCAACAAGTCCAATGAAATTAAACACTTTCTTTGGAGTTTGTGATAAAATGAATTTCTCATTATCTACTTTTAGTTTAGTTTTTTTTTTTTCTTTCTGGAGTAAATGAGATTTTTTGCTTTTTCTCCTCCTAGAGAAGACTTTAGGTTTAAGAAAAAATGTTCTCTTCCAAACTCAATTTGATCAATGTTATCTGTGTTGTAACAGTGTCTCGAAAAAGAAAGATATTACCTGTTCAGATACTGAATCTCTTTTGATCTTCCTTTTGATGGAGAGAAAAGTGTTGGGCTAGGATATTATGACAGTGTCCAAAGGTAAAAAAAGAAAAACAAAAACCAAAAAAAAAAACCAGTACAACTGTTTTTCAAGGGAATTTCCAGTTATCATTTCTACTCATATGAACTGATAATAATTGGTGATACCATCTAAATAAAAATATAAGATATGGACCTCAGTCTATCTGGTAAAAATAATTTTTGAGTCTTAAATTCATTTAGAGAACTAAAATCTTCTATTATTTATCAAACAATCCCTGCTCCAAAAGTCTGTGGTTATGGGGAAGTATACTTAGCTGAATGAAAGGGAAATAGTGAGGAGAACAAATGGCAGGTAAAAATAGGCACTTCATTCTATATATTTTTTTCATATTTCTTTTTTGTGTGTGTATAGCCAGTGTAAAGCCAGTAGCCAGGGCTGCCATCACAGCAGCCTGGCCCATGCAGGTTCACATTGGATTCGGACAGTCAGTAAAGAAACAATGGAGCCAAAAACTGGTGGGCTATCATCTTTAATCCTAGCTTGCACCTGGCGGGCAAGTAAAAACACACACTGGGCTCCAAACTCACATTCAGTGCTCACAAAGCTACTGACTTATCCGAGTTTCCTAGATCAAAGGTTTCTAGCTCACCAGACATTATTCCCCTCTGTTCCCCATTTCCTTCCTTCTCCCTACACAAACTCTGCACAAACTGGCTTCTCACTCAATACTCCGCCATCTTGGCTTCTTCTTCTGGCCTCCTCCATGTGGCCTCTCTCTGCTCTCCTCTCTGCTCTCTCCTCTCTAATGCTAATCTCAGGAACTAAGAGTGCAAGCTCCTGTTCTGCCCTCATTTTATAGTGTAGAAATCAAAACCTTTAATCCAATATACAAAATAGGGAAGTCTCTAATACAAAGTCACGTATCTGAGTCATGATGGGATTGTACCACCCCACATCAAAAAGGGTGGAAAAGGCTTAGTCCTAGAACTAAGCCCCAGGCTACAAGGATCCTGCCTGCCCACAGCCTGCCCCCAACACACATTAATATCACCTGGGTGATGGCCTCCACATGGGCAGTGCCATTTTGAACAAAGTGAGCATAATATATTTTATCTGCCCAACAGCCAGTATCTGCGACCACCATCAGGGCCGCCTGGCCTGTGCAGGTTCACATTGGATTCGGACAGGTGGTAATGAAATAACAGAGCCATGAACTGGTGGACCATTAGCTTTAATCCTAGCTTGGACCCAGCAGGCAAGTAAAAACACACACTGGGCTCCAAAACCTACTCATTCAGTGCTCACAAAGCTACTGACTTATCTGAGTTTCCTACAATCAAAGGTTTCTAGCTCACCAGTCTTATTCACCTCTGTTCCCCATCTCCTTCTCTCTGCACGAACTCTGCACTAACTGGCTTCTCACTCAACACTCTGCCATCTTGGCTGCCTCTCATCTCCTCCACGTGGCCTTTGTCTTCTCTCCTCTCTAATGTTAATCTCAGGAACCAAGAGAGAGCAAGCTCCCGGTCTGCTCCACTTTTTAGTGCCGAAATCAAAACCTTTAATCCAATATATAAAATAGGGAAGTCTCTAATACAAACTCACTTCTCTTAGGCATGATGGGATTACACCACCTCACATCAAAAGGGGTGGGAAAGGCTTGGTCCTAAAACCAAGCCCCAGGCTACAAGGATCCAGCCTGCCTACAGCCCGCCCCCAACACACATTACCTGAGCGACTGGCTTCTATGTGGGCAGTGCCATCTTTAACAAAGTGAGCATAATATATTTTATCTGCCCAACAATCCACCCCTATGCTCACTTTACTACCCACAATCTACTCCACCAGCATCCCTGTGCAAATAACTTAGGCATATTACACAAGTTACAATAACATGACAAATTATACAATTTCAACAATTACAGAGGTACACTTCACCAGTCTCTGAGCACTTTGCCAAAAGCACAAAATATTCCCGGCCTTCTTTCTAGCCATGGGAAAAGCTTCCCGGGGCAGGGGAAGGGCCTCCAGGAAAGTCGCCCCCCACCCCCATCAGGGTATTTCACATTGTCCAAAATCCATAAGTCCATCCAACAAAGGAGCCAATGCTCAGTCCAGTCATAGTCTAGGGTGGGGTGTCTATCACATGGGGTGTCAGCCACCCCCCTCATTCCTGTCATCCTGGCAGGTCTTACACTGTCCCAAGGAGGAGCATGTGGCAATGGCAGTCAGCATTTTCATCTCTGCTCCGGAGAGCATGATGACATCCGCCCCTATGTCCCAAAATCGCAGACCTACCAGGAGAGTAGTAGATACTCCTTACTGCTGGGCTTTCACCTTCTGGAGACTGCGATTCGCCACTCCATCCCAATTCTCCTCATCCTCCAAAGAGGAACTGAAAACATCAGCTCCTGCTGCTGGTCTCAAGCCCTGGGTTGCCGCAGCCTTCTGCTCCACAGACCTTGCAGCTCCGGACCCGGCCTCAGCCTCAGCCTCAGCCTTGGCCTCCCACCGCTGCTGGCTCTCCACAATGTTCAGGGCAATCTCCAACTCACAAACCTGTGATTCCTTCTCCAGCATCTGCTCCATTTCCAGGTGAATCTCATGAACCTGGTCATCCTCCTTCTCCGGTGCTTGCTCCAGCTCCAGGGTCAGCATCTCTTTCTCCCACGTTTGCTCCAGCTCCTTCCACTGCTCGGTTTGCAGGTCCCAGGCAGCCTCTTCCACGGAGCTCTTGGTTTCCTCATACATGGCTGTAAAAGTCAGCCAGCCCACAGTCCCCAAAAGGACAGCCATGGGTAACCATAAGAGCAGCCAGTCCTCTACTCCACCGCTCAAAGGTGGTGGTGGCTCCATACTCATCTGTATTGAATCCTGCCACAGACTACACCAAATGTAAAGCCAGGAGCCGCCATCATGGCCATTCACATGCAGGTTCCCATTGGATTCGGACAGACGGTAATGAAGCAACAGAGCCATGAACTGGTGGGCCATTAGCTTTAATCCTAGCTTGCACCCAACGGGCAAGTAAAAACACACACTGGGCTCCAAAACTCACTCATTCAGTGCTCACAAAGCTACTGACTTATCCGAGTTTCCTAGAATCAAAGGTTTCTAGCTCACTAGCCTCATTCTCCTTTGTTCCCCATCTCCTTCTCTCTACACAAACTCTGCACAAACTGGCTTTTCTTTCAGCACTCTGCCATCTTGACTGCTCTCTTCTCCATGTGGCTTTTCTCTGCTCTCCTCTTTAATGCTAATCTCAGGAACCAAGAGAGAGCAAGCTCCCGGTCTGCCCCACTTGATAGTGCCGAAATCAAACTTTTAATCCAATATACAAAATAGGGAAGTCTCTAATACAAACTCACTTCTCTGAGGTATGATGGGATTGCACCACCCCACATCAAAAGGGGTGGGAAAGGCTTAGTCCTAAAACCAAGCCCCAGGTTACAAGGATCCAGCCTGCCCACAGCCCACCCCCAACATACATTAATATCACCTGGGCAACAGGCTTCTATGTGGGCAGTGCCATCTTTAACAAAGTGAGCATAATATATTTTATCTGCCCAACAGTGTGTATGACAGAGACAGAAAGACAGAGAGGGGGACATATAGAAACAGACAGATAGGAAGGGATAGAGATGAGAAGCATCAGTTCTTCACTGTGGCATCTTAGTTTCTCATTGATTGCTTTCTCATATGTGCCTTGACTTGGGGTGGGGGACTACATGAGACTGGGTGATCCCTTGCTCAAGCCAGCGACCTTGGGCTCAAGTGGGTGAACCTTACTCAAACCAGATGAGCCCACGCTCAAGCCGGTGACCTCAGGGTTTTGAACCTGGGTCCTCTACATCCCAGTCCGGCACTCTATCCACTGTGCCGCTGCCTGGTCAGGCAGCACTTCATTCTAATCTTAATTATTTAAAACATTATTACCCCGCTTAATCAAAACAGTTTATCATTGACTCAGTGTTGTATTTTGGGTACTCTGGAAAGTCTGTGGAATGTTTCTTAACTTTCAGTACAACTCATCTGTTACCTCTTAGATCACATCTCACCACCTAAGCTCTATACCTTACTGCCCCCTGGCCCAGCCATGCCAAACTCCTCCCTGTAATTCAGTAGCTGCTCTCCTGACTGAGCCTTTGTACTACTTTCGTCTCTGCCAGGAAGAGTTGACCCTCCCCAAACCCCAGCTATCCATTCATATAGCTCACTCTTTCTTTCCTTTAGGTTTCCCCTCCTATGTAATTTCATCAGACAGGTTTTATCTGACTATCCTGTATAAGTAGCGCTTCCTCCTTCTCTGCTAGAACTTCTCCCATCCCATTTCCCCCAGCACACAGACAACACCTGACATGTGTAAGGGCAGAAAGGTCAAGTGGACATAGAGAATCATCCTTCTTTTGTGATCTCTACTGAACCCTCTTTTACTCACAAGTGTTATAAAATGTTCTTAGGATTCTGAACCTAAAGACTTCTTTTTCTTCCCACATTATTATTACTTTTAAGATTTTATTTATTGACTTTAGAGAAAGAGAGAGAGAGAAAAAAAGTAGTGGGTGGAGGAGCAGAAAGCATCAACTCATAGTAGTAGCTTCTCATATGTGCATTGACCAGGCAAGCCTAGGGTTTTTTTTTGTTTTTTGGGGTTTTTTTTGTATTTTTCTGAAGCTGGAAACAGGGAGAGACAGTCAGACAGACTCCCGCATGCGCCCGACCGGGATCCACCCGGCACGCCCACCAGGGGCGACGCTCTGCCCACCAGGGGGCGATGCTCTGCCCATCCTGGGCGTCGCTATGTTGTGACCAGAGCCACTCTAGCACCTGAGGCAGAGGCCACAGAGCCATCCCCAGTTCCCCGGGCCATCTTTGCTCCAATGGAGCCTTGGCTGCAGGAGGGGAAGAGAGAGACAGAGAGGAAGGAGAGGAGAAGGGGTGGAGAAGCAGATGGGCGCCTCTCCTGTGTGCCCTGGCCGGGAATCGAACCCGGGACTTCTGCACGCCAGGCCGACGCTCTACCACTGAGCCATCCGGCCAGGGCTGAAAGCCTAGGGTTTTGAACCAGCAACCTCAGCATTCCAGGTCAAAGTCTTATCCACTGTGCCACCACAGGTCAGACCCACTTCTGATATTATTAAATATATTTTTAGTTTCCTCAGCTATTGTGTCCATATTTATCCCACAGCATTTACTATCTTCAATCTTTTACTGTAGTGAGCTATCTAGAAGTCTCTACTATAAGGATTAAAGGCTTTTGAAGACAAAGACTGTTCTGTCTCCTTAACTTTAAAAATTGAGTTACAAAGTACATGTATCAAATAACATGTACCAAATAAATAGTTGGTAAATATTAATATTTGTTCCAATATCAAATATAAATATTAAAGTTTATAATTTTAGACAAAGTTGAATTATCTCTCATAAAGAAATTATTTTAAAAATAAATATTACAGAATGAACTTATTAACGTTCCCAGGAGATATTGGAATTTGAATTGTGGAATTTATTGCCCTATCCCAAAGGTGACTTGGGCTTGCAAACCTATTGTTATAGTTGAGCATATATCGGTGCTCAAATTCTTCTTATGTGACACTGTGTAGACTGCCTGCTCCTGTATTCTAATGATAATTGATCTACTATTGTGCTTCTAAATAAAGAGGCCTTTCGAAGTAGAGCCTATTTTCTATACATGGTCCTTTCTTGTTTGAGATTATTCTGTAACTCTGCAGATTTGTTAATGATCGTACCATTTATTTCCTGTTCATTCCTTTTTCTACGTTTAGACACTATATCAGCAAACTTCACTCCAAAGACTTTCAATACCTCAAGAGGGCAAAATCTGTCTTTCAATCTAAGGTACCATTACAACATAGATGACATTGATAAAGCTGTTTTGGAAACAAACTTTTTTTTTCTTAACACCAAAGTCTTCTTTACAAGGAGAAAAAGGTATAAGTATTTTTGCTTACTACAGAAAAAACGTAAGCTAAAATAACTAAATAACACAAGATTTGTTTTATCATAAGCTCCATATGTAACATCCCTGAAATAATTTTAAAAATAACTTGCAACTATAAAAATATAAATCATCCATCTTCAATCCAGTCAATCTTAAAAGAAGCCCAATATTGAGTCACTTTATGTAAAAACTTTATCCATGAAAATGTTTTTAAAACCTAAGCCTTATATATCATTTTATATATCTGAACTGTTTAGTATTTTATATGGTAAGGTTGAAGGATATTTTCTTTATGTCAATTAAATAGAATAATTTGGGTTATAGACTCATTACTAAATCATTCAAGTTTCTTAGTGTTATTTTTCAGATCATATGTTGTTATATGATAGTTTTATTACAGTCCCTAAGAAGGAAGAATGGCTAGGTAAATCGAAATTACAAGCTTGCTGTATAAATTCAGTGATTTTAGATATTCAAATATTCTGAAAATATGTTGTGCTTTGGAAATGGTTTTAAATCTAGAAGAGAAGACTTGGCTGTTACCTAATCATTAAAAATCAGTATTTTATTTTCATCAATATTTCATGGGATTATACCCATCCCTACATGCAATGGAATTAGGAGAATGAGGCCAAAGAGCTTCACTATGGAAGCCAATGACTTCCCTCTAGTCAGGGTCTTACCTAGTCATTCATTTAATCAATCTGTGCCCAAATAGGTATTCTCTCTGAGATTCTGAGTTTCATAGAGTGTTAGGTATCAGTAATTAAACATATGTTGAATAAATATAAAAAACTACGTTATTGTAAAGCACAATTAAATATAACTATTTGATTTCAGTCTCTCTTTTAAGGTTGGTTACCCAAATTGATGTAGCAATGTAGAACCTGGAGAGGATTATAATCACTCTTCCAAACCTCTTAGATCTTGTCCCTAAACCTACATTTCGTCCAAAGCAGAAAAGTATTTACCATCCCCCCACCACTCAATAGGAATCTTCATAACACAGACAGAAGCCTGGCAGAAAATCTGTTATTTAGGCTTTTCAGTGAAGACAGAATTGATGGTATTCATTTTTATTAGACAGGGAGTTCTGCACATCTTCCATGCCCTAGCACGTTCTACCTGACACACCATGTGAATGTCAAGATGTCAGACTGACTACCTGCATTCCCATATATGGGTTGCCTTAGTCCATCTGCAAAGCTACAACAAAATACAGCAGATTGAGTATTTTATAAAGAACAAAAATGTGTTGCTCAGAGCTTTGAAGGATGAAAATCTAAGATCAGGGTGCCAGCGTGGTTGGGTGAGAGCCTTCTTCTGGGGCTGAGACCTCTCATTGTGGTCTCATATGGTGTAAGGGGGTCTTCCTAGAGCCTCTTTTAAAGGCAGTGGCCCCATTCATGTGGGTTCTACACTCATAACTGAGTACCTCCCAAAAGTCCCCTGTCTCACTATCACCACCTTTGAGACTTAGGAATTTCACATATGAATTTTGGGGTGGAAACAGTCATTCAGATTATAGCATAGGTATAAAGCAAAACCAGCAAAAATCAGAGACATTCAATCAGAGAGAGGCAAACAGAAAGAGAATATATTCTGGTCTCCTACATTCTCACCTAAATTGCCAGTGAAATATCTTCAGTTGGCAGCAGTTTTGGAATCAATGCATAATTCTACCATAGAGATTTCTGAGTTCCTTTACTTCATTGTGAGAATGAAGAAAAACCCACACACAGAACACATACACAAAGAAAACCTCATGATCTTATATGGGACTTACTTTCAAATTAAAAAAAAAAAAGATTTACGCATGGTACCATAATATAAGGGAACATCTGTGTTAGATGGAGATCATGAAATTACCATGAACAGACTAATTTGAATTTGACTGGAGGGTGCATGATGTGAGCAATCTCATACTGAGCATAGCTTTTCTTATTACCTTTCCCATAAAGCCTCACTGAAAGATTTCTTTGAACTCTTAAAAGTGAGATCAATACCAGATCCACCCCTCTACCTCTCCCAGTAGAAGCAAAATACTGGCCTTTTTTTGGTCTCTAATTATGTACTCCAAATTTGACATGTAATATGATCATTTGATTTTTTTAAAAATGGGTGCTTAATGTGTGAGTTCTAGGTTTACAACGCAAAACTTCAGGGTTCTTAAAAGTCAGGATGATTCACCTCTTAAAAGACAATGCATCTGTTGTTCGCTTGCAGAAAAGGAGGATGGGCACATCCATTACTTACATTAGGAGCTCCCTTCCTTTTAAAAACCAGTTAATTTTGTCCTTATTTGGTCTAAATTATACTTACTTTTCTCCTAAATAAGATACAGTAAGACTTCTTGAAAACAGGTAATTACTATAGGACCTGGGCAAGGATTGATCTACTTTCTTGTTTTCAGAAGAGCCTACACTTCTTTGTTTTACTTATTTGAGTTTCTGGTTTAATAGATATTAAAGACATATTCACCCATATTTTGAGTCACAGGATTTTCTTTTCCAAAATATCAGCAAATCTCTCCTGATCAAAAATGGCATGATCTTATAAACATTCCAGACACCAACTACATTTTGTAGAAAAAGTAAATTGGTGGCATGTGCTATCCTCATGTTCAACCAGGAATTAATTATAGACTTCCTTTACTTTAACATGTAGTCTACTCAGCTTCATTCAGTTTACCTGATGAATGAGAGGATTCTGTTTCAATTTCTGTAACGCATGTGTAAGTTAAGAGAACATGGTGGATTCAGGATATCATAACTTCCAGATAAATAAAAAATTAATTTGCATAACACACTTAAATCTTAACAAACACTATTTTTCCCTAAAATTAAGGCAATCATATAATAATAACAAAACAAGTAACAAAAAGAATATCATTCTGTAGTATATGGTGATAATGAAATTTGTAGGAGAATGTATGCTAAAGCACCATAGGTGATTGTAACCCAAAAAGTTTTCAATAATTTAAAAAAAAACAGAATTAAGAAAATATCTTCATGAAGTTCTAAGTTTAGAGTCCAGTAGTAAAAAATGTTTTGAAATATTTTTATTTATTCATAACTGTAACTGTTTCAGAACTAGAATATATAGAGTTTGAGGATAATTTAAGTTATATTTTTCAAAGCAATATTAAACACCTTCCACATTTTAAAAAGATTTACATATTCTCTTTTAATTGGTTGAATTTTTTGAGAATGCAAATGCCATATAAAAATATACACATACCAAAAAAAATATATATATATATAGCTACATAGTTTTATCATATATATAAAATATGCTTATCTAGACTGACTGTAGTGATATGTGTGTGTGTGTGGGTCTGTGTGTGTATGGTTAAACCATATGAGATCATTACATGTAAAATATGTATTTTTGAATCTCACAATGCCTAACACACATTAACATTAAGTATTTGAAGAAAATTTATCACAGTAAAATTAATTGAAACATTGATTTTTGCATACAACATGTCTTTCAAAGAGTAATGCAAATGAATATTTAAATATAATGGATATTTTAATTTAATATGGAAAAGTATGAATTACCTTTCTTTTTTTTTTTTTTACAGAGACAGAGTCAGAGAGAGGGATAGATAGGGACAGACAGACAGGAACGGAGAGAGATGAGAAGCATCAATCATTAGTTTCGACACCTTAGTTGTTCAATGATTGCTTTCTCATATGTGCCTGTCTGTCTGACTGTGGGGCCACAGCAGACCGAGTAACCCCTTGCTCGAGCCTGTGACCTTGGGTCCAAGCTGGTGAGCTTTGCTCAAACCAGATGAGCCTGCACTCAAGCTGGCAACCTTGGAGTCTCGAACCTGGGTCCTCCGCATCCCAGTGGTGCTCTATCCACTGCACCACTGCCTGGTCAGAATAAATTACCATTCTTAAGACACCTGGAATGTTTACTTACATTGAATAGAATATAAAGCCATAGGCAATACAACATAGAGTGACCTCACTGAAACCATTAGTTATATTTTCAAGAGTAATATTTGCTTTCCAATAATAAACATGTATGAAGTAAAAAGAATAAATTAAATTGAAATTTTATCAAAAATTTTTTTAAAAATATGGAGACTATATACTACATAAAGAAAAATCAGGTAGATACATGAGTGACTTTGTTGCATTATATTATATAATATTTGATAAATACATTAGAAAACTGAAATAGAAAATGATTGAATAAAATATAGAGTAGAAAAATTGGTCCAGAAATATAGAGAACTGGGGAGTGTATAAAAATATAATTATAATTAATCAGATAAAAATTTAATATTTTAAATTTAAGCAATTCTAAAATATCTTAATGGTTTTTATATGACAGCTCATAGAATTTAGTATATTTTGCAATTAAAATTATGAAACAATAAAAAATTAAGGTTGCCTGAATTTGCCTTGATCAACTAGTTATTCTTTTTAGAATTTGCTTATTGATTTTTAGAGAGAGGAGAGAGCAAGAGAAGGGGGAGGAAAAGGAAACGTCAACTCCCATATACGCCTTGACCAGGCAAGCCCAGGGTTTCAAATGGGGTGACCTCAGAGCTTCAGGTTGATGCTTTATTCACTGCTCCACTACAGGTCAGGTCAAAAACATAATTTTTTAAACATATTTTAAGGCCTGACCTGTGGTGGCGCAGTGGATAAAGCATCGACCTGGAAATGCTGAGGTCGCCGGTTCGAAACTCTGGGCTTGCCTGGTCAAGGCACATATGGGAGTTGATGCTTCCAGCTCCTCCCCCATTCTCTCTCTCTGTCTCTCTCCTCTCTAAAAAAAAAAAAAAAAAAAAAAAAACAAAAAAAAACATATTTTAAGATGTCCCTCAATAACATAATATAGAATGACATTTTACTCATTCCTATCTATATCAGAAAGATATATACTGTTGACTAACTCATTGTATAGATCCTTTTTATCATTTTGAATAGGAACATTATTTCTTTTGGATTAGAGTCAGTGAGTATAAAGACACCTTACCTGCTCCCTAAAATAAAAAAGTACGTGAGATCTTCCATTCCATATTTATGTGTCCAAAGATCCTTGAATATGAGTTATTTGGGAATTTCTGGGCATAGAACAGGAATTGCACTTCCCAGAAAGGTGATTGTTGACCTTCAGAGAAGTATAAATCTAAATATCTATGGAAAATAGTCCTTCTTCTAAGTAGTAGCCACAGACCTTCCAAGGCCACAGACATCAGAATGCAAAACCAGGTGGTCAGGTCTGATCTGAAGCATTTTAAATTCTTAACTCAAAGCAATTTTTTTTTCTTTTCATAATTTCTTCTCTTTGAGTTTTAATTTTTTTTATCTATCCCTTTAATTACTAAAGTGAAGCTCTGTTGTTGTTGTTTATATAAAATAAGAATGTTTTGACCCTTCAGGAAAGAGCTCTTCTTTTTAGAGTTCATTTTCCTTCGAGAGTGCTAAGAAAGCCCTTGAAATTCAAAACACAAGGCCTATGTATTTTCTGAATGCAAGGGGCAAAATATTATCAGTTCCTACATGGTAACTCAACTTTCTTCTCCTAAAAGAATGGAAGAGGGAGTTTCTGTTCACATGTGTAAGAACAAAACAATTAAACATCCACAAATTGAGTGCTGAGCAAATTAATATATCATTTGATTTTTTGTCAAGATACCCAATTATAATTGTATATTGAGATTGATCAGCCAACCCAAAGAAAAAGTTAGCTGTTAAATAAGAGGTAAAATATGTGAAAAAGTTGATAAAATATGAGTACCGATCCTAGTTTACTAAATCAGCCAGTATATAGTAAACACTCAATAAATTATCTAGATTTTTATTTACTAAAAATGCATGTAGAAAAGCTGGTTGTAATGCAAACATAATATAGGTTAAAATGAATACTGAAGAGGGATATTAGCTCAGCTTGAATTAAAGTCATTTTCTGTGATGAAGCAAAAGAAACTAGATTTTTCTAATAACAATTGCCATTGGGCAAAAGAGTTCCAATAATCTAAAAAGGAAAATAGTACAGTCAGTTTAATCAGTATTGAAAGTAACAGAAGTTATCAATTGGGCTTTTAACTCCCACAGAAAGTAATTTTAGTAGTGAAAGCATCTTGGAAGACAAAGGAAAATGATCTGTGAAAGTTTAGAACAAATATGAGAGTTATTTAAGTAGTGTCTAGTAGAACAAGGCAAACTGTGATATGTGAACCTGTAAACTAGATTTTGGTAACAGAGAAACTACCATAACATTTATCATGGGACTGAGAATACAAAAGAAAGGGAAATCCTTAGATTAAAGGTAATTCTTCTTCCATCTCTCAGTCTTATCTAGTAACAGTAAATCTCAATGTGAACACAGGCTCTCTTTTTGCCTTTTCATCGTTCTCGGTTCCTGCTTTTCCCTTTAAAAATATTTTTTGCTCAGTTGCACAAAAAATATATAATTTCATAAGGCTTTGGAGATTTTTTTATATAAAAAGTGCCACTAATGTGAATAATCAGTGGACTCTTAAGACAATTCCAACTCAATAAATTAGAGTAAGTAATCAAAATGAAGAAACCAGTATTTGAATTCCACTTAGGATATAGGAAACTAGAAAGAACATTATTCCTAGCCTTACAATGACAGTAAACATTTGGAAAAACTGCAAGTTCATGGCTCCTCTTGAACTTCTCAGAGAGCTGAGGTCACAAGGCAACCAACCACCCAGAAAGCTAATGATCAATAAACTCGTACAGGGAAAGATGAGACACAAGGACGTGCTTACCTGAGGAAGACTGAATCAGCAGCCTAAGGGTCACTGAGTTAGCAGAGGTGACTGTGGAGTCCCAAAGTTATAGAATTAGGGAGACTGTATACCCTCTTGTAGGCTCTCTTCCACTGTCCACACCACAGGGTGGGGCAAACGTGTTTTATAGTTGTTCGTATGAAAAATAATACATTAATTTATAAATAATAATACAAGAATAAACTTTTTGTTTTGAACATTCACAACTGTGAATCTACTTTTGCCCCACCTGTATACCCCCCTACACACACACACACACACACACACACACACACACACATATATAGACAGAAAAAGAAGAAAACCAGAGGGAGGAATTGAGTGAGGGGAAAGCGGAGAAAATGAAGGAGACAGACACCAAAAAGGACAAACAGGAAGAACACTGGTGAGAACCCTGGTCAAGTCTCTCTCAGGATGCATGCCTGGAAAAGGAGACAATGAAAGATCTCTTTCGGAGGGACAAGAAACTTCATCTGAACCCTTTTTTAAAATCTCTGCTATAGTACTAAAATCTTTACCTGTATAAGGACAGGCAACTAACACCATTTCCGTCAGACACTGGGGAAAATTCATTATAGATGGAGTACAAAACAGGAAAATCTAGGTTAACAGAATTACCCAAACTGACACATAAAGAGATAGAACAGCTCATTACAAAGAACACGGCATCCGAGAGGTGTGGAACAATATCAGTCAATCTAACGTCTGTAATGGATGTCCCAGAAAAACAGAGAATATGGTAGATAAAATATCCAAAGAAATAGTGACTTAGAATCTTTAAATTATTAACAAACACTGAACACAGACTCAATAAGATTAGTGAACACAAAGATGAATAAATACCAATGAAATAACATTAGGGAATTGTGGTTTCAGCTTCAACATCTGGAGAGCTTAGAAGCTGTCACTCCTGTTATTACAGGAAGAAAATGTGCAAAGAGCTGAAGCTCAGTAAGTTTTCTTGGATACATCCGAGACCTAAGGTTGCAGCACAACTGTCACCCTGACATCTGGAAAGACAGGCAAATCCAAAGAGTCATGACTGAGATTTACTTAACCTCGAGCAGAAGCTGCTGCAGCCATAAACTGGTCAAATATTTAAATGGCAATTTTGTTGAATTGTGGGAGGTTGTGTGTTTACTAGTGGGAGAGTGAAAGACTCCTGGGGGCCATGTTCTCAGAGGTAAACTTAGGTAAAACCTTCATGGGTTTTACCTCCAGGATTCTCATTAGGTCATGCAGGTGAGAATTCAAGAAAGATTCCCACATGGCTCTGGTAATAGGAAGAAAAGAGTGATTATTATGAAATACACATCAAGAAAAAAAAGGCCCACTTTCCAGGGAAGTAGATTTTATCACAGCCTTATCTTAATGGAAGGACATTCACTGACTCTTGCTCTTGTATATGCAAGGGGAAAGCTATACCACCAGGAAACATTTTAAGGTCACGACCCCAAGTTACTTGCCCACTAAAAAAGACATATTTATAATGTATTACAGAATGCTTCCCTTTCTCCATACCCACTTAGAAATTACTCAAACTGACACATAAACATAAAAAAGTCCCAAACATAAGAAAGGAGACAAAAAGAAGAACAGAAGAACTTACAGCCTTGGGGAGCTATATCTAAAGCAAACAACCAACTTCTAGTCAGATTAACATGACCCCATACTACATATCTGACTTTCAATTGAAAGTGGCAATGCATGTGAAAAGCCAAGTAAAAATGCAGTCCAAAGAGGCAAAGCAAATATTAAAATCAGACTCAGCTATAACACAGATGGTAGGAATTTAAAGTGATTAAGATGTTATGGGCTACACTGGGACAAATTAAACAGGTATGAGAATAGATGAGTAATATAAATAAGAAACTAAGAAATAATCAAAATAAAATGTTATAAATGAAAACATTTGACAGAAATGGAAAAAAGATGTTTCCAATGATATAGTTCATCAGTAGACGGTGACATAGCTAAAGAATCCATGAACTTGAAAATGAATCAACAGAAACTTCTCAAAGTAAAATGCAGAAGAAAACACACACACACACACACACCAGAACATCCAAGAAACATGGGACCATTTCCAAAGGTATAACATAGCAAAAATGAAATATTGGAAGAAGAATAAGATGGACTAGAGGAAACATATCAAGGTATTAATGGCCAAGACTTCCCAAAATTAATGAGACATCAAACCAAAGGTCTTTAGAAAGCTCAGATAATACCAAGCAGGATAATATTTAAAGTATTGAAAAATATAACCACTAACTTAGAATTCTATGTCCAATGAAATTTTCCATTATAAGTGAAGGAGACATAAAGACTTTTTCAGATAAACAAAAACAGAACAAATTTGTGACCAGGGGTCCTGAACTACAGGAAATGATAAAAAGAAGTCATTGAGGCAAAAGACAAATGACAGGTCAGAAGCTGGTATCTTCAGAGTTTACCCACAAGGGGTCTAAGGAGACACGACAAGTATATGCAACATGGTCCTCTGGGTGGGATCCTGTAAGAGAAAAAGGATGTTATGTACAAACTAAAGGAATCTGAATACTGTGTGGACTTTAGTTGATGGTGTGTTAGTATTTGCTTATTCATTATAATGTATGCACTATATTGATGTAATTTATTGACAACAAGGAAAATATGGTGTGGAACATACAGAAACTTTTCACATCATTTTACTATATTTTGTGTACCTAAAAATGTTCTTATAATAAAAGTGTTTTCTTTTACTCCAACAAACAAAAACACCTTGGCACATCACAGTCAAAATGTTGTAAACAAAACAGGAAATCTTGAAAGCAGCCAGAAAAATATGACATGTTCCATAGACAGGAACAAGGATAGAATCTATAGATTTCTTGTTAGAAACCACATGACCTTGAAGACATACAACAATGTCTTGTAACATTAGGACATTAAAATATGCCCCATATCACTCCCCCTGCCCACACACACACGGCTAAAATTCTGCACCCCCAAAAAATAATTTTTAAAATTGAAAACTACCTTTCAGGTCTGACTAAATTGAAATAATCACCAGACTCTAGCTCTAAATCCTCCACTGATTCCAACTAGAAAGCCCTGGAAAATAAGTAAATGGGTATCTGTTTAGAGACTCTAAAAAACGCATAATGGCAAGCAGACAGGAAAATAAATAATCAAAACTCAAATGACAGCTGATCAGGCGATGGTTGTTGTTGTGGTTGTTGTTTCATACGTTCAGGTTTAGGCTCCACTGTTATTGCTCTAGCCCAGTGCTGGCAGCAAGCACAGATCAAAAGTCCTCAAGAGGAAACCTCTCTCTCAACTGAGGTCCAGGAAGAGAGGCTACAGGAGTAATTCTCTTTTTTATTGGTTTGTTGGTTTGTTTATTTACCCTCCTCGACCCAAGCGAGTTACAGTAATGAGGCTTCCTCCTAAGTTCGGCAGAGGCCAGGAGGTACCTAAATTTACGAGAGAAAAATCTTTCTATTGGGTCAAAGGAACTGGGAAATAGATGTCCCTGTAGTCTGATGTTTATGTGGGGAATTCCTGTCATCTTTTTCTCTCTGTTTGACCCACACAGGAGACCAATTTAAAGACAATGTGCAGAGGTTAAAGCACCATGTTAGCCAGAGAACCGAGACAAAGGATTCTGAGGAGCCACAGGATGTGAAGAAACCTCAGGGGAGAAGGAAGATGGAAAAAGAAAGCTCCTAAATGTGTGTATGTGCTCTCTCCCCGAGAAGCACACGTGTGAACTGAGTTAGTTATTATGGTCTCACTCTTGACAAGTTGATCGCGTGCCAAAGAAAAAAAAATTAAATAATCTCTATAGAGTTTTAATAGAACCCAAAGGCACAAAATATAACAGTAAAACTGTTTAGGATGGAAAGCAAAGTCATTTTGAACAGTAGGAACCAGAAAACTTTTAACTATGAAGAAAAAAGAAAATCAACAGTCTCTAACTCAAAAACAGTTCGAATAAGGTACCACTGGCCAATTCTAGAACAATTTAATCAAAAAAAAAGTAAATTTAATAATAGGTAATAATCCACAGATAAAAATTAAAATATTTGTTTAAACTAATATAAATGAATGAATAAGTAAATAAATGGGGAGAAAGGAACTTCTTCCTCATAGCTCAATGTCAATATATAATATATAGGAGTGATATATATATATATAAAATATAAGAGATTAGAAAATTATTAATACCTCCTAAAACAAAGGGACAAAGTTTTGTTAAGGAACAGAATATTTACCAGTGTTTACATAATCTCAAAATATAATCCCACAAATTGTTTATTCCAGAGGGCATTGTAGTAATTTACAAAAGATAAAAATGACAGACTTTTTATCTGATTAAAATTAATATTATCACTTCAGTTACTTCAGTTGAAAACATAGTCTAGTGCAATTTAAAATCTCAATTTCAAGTTAACATGTCAAGCCTATACTTGCTTGCTGCAACCAGGAGCCACTGGGCAGAGCCAGAGCAGTGTACCCTGCAGTTTAATCTGTCTTTCCCCACAGCTCTCTCTCCACTTGTGCCTGTTCTGCAGATGCTGAGAAGCAGTGAAAGCATGTTTGCTCATTTACTTCATGAGCAATGGTGGCAGTGAGTTTATAAACTTATTTCTTTGTGTTCCTTACTGTATACTTGTCTGCAGATGTCCTTATATAATCTGGTTTCAGCTTTTAACAGCTAATTAGCAGCCAGCCTTAAGTGTGGCACATAAGGCAGGTTTTGAATTCAAAGCTGACACCATCATGCTCATCTTCTAGAGGGGGGTGTCTGCAGGTGCTTCAAACTCTGGTCTGTCATACCCCAATGCAGCGAGAACCTTCCTTTTTCCTTCTTATGTCCATTTCCTCCTTTTTTCTTGCCTGTCTGCTGCCTACCTTCCTCTGGTTGATATTTAGTAGGCACATACAATTCAAATTATTTTAGATAATCTTCTAATAATAATATATGAATATTAATATTAATGACTTAGTCTCTATAATAACCTCTTTAGTGAAGCATGCATCAATAACATTTAATACTTGAATACCATCATTATAATCATAGCCAGTAACTCCAGAAATGTATACAGAATGTATGCTTTTAATGCCAGGTAACTATTTCAAAATATATTAAGGTCCCTAACAAAATATCTTCCGTGTATTTTTCTGCAATGCTAATAAACTTGCTATTGTTTCAAAAGATCAAATTCCATAAAGCCCTCCAAGTTGAACCATGAAACCAAGTATCAATGGCAAGATATAGCAACATCTAATTGTGATTCCATTAAGGTCTCAATAGATATGAGAAAGGTCCCTGGGTTTCAATGCAGCAATATAAAGATTACTAGGGTTCCACACTGGACAAGGAAAGCTTGAGGATCATCAGATATTGTCTTATTTCAGCAGTTTGAAGAGCAGCTAGGAGAAGATTCTGCCCACAAAACAGACCCATGTTCTCAGATCTGATAATGCTTCAATCTAAAGTCAAGAAACAATCAATTTAGTCCACTGTACTACAGAAACGCCTTCTCACATTCCAGAATCAAGTGGCTAGCACAACCCATTTCCATACGCTGGGCATTCATGAATAAAATCCTTCATGACCTACTTTTCAATCAAAACATTAAGAAAACATTTTGCCATGTATCACTTTGAAGAGATATTAAAAGGGGTTCAAAATTGGGATCTTGGATTTATAGCTCATAAACTATAAATTTTAGAAAAAGTAATATAGATTATTAGATAATGGTACAAAAGGTAAAACAGATCTTGATACACAGAACTCAGTAAATGGTATTCATTGCTATACTGAACGAAGGGCATTAGGAATATATTATTTTGGAGGCAACAGTGACAAGATTGCCAAAGAGTTATTAAAGATATTTGAATTTCTGAGTTTAGCATCTCACTAGTACTTCAGGTTCAATACATACAAAATTGAATTCAATATCATTAACATCTGGCCTTCCTTTAAACACACACACACATACACAACAAATAAAAAGAAAATATATGGGTTTGTTGTACTTTGTTTTTAATCATGGCTTGCCTTCCGTGATTTATTTTCCCAGACCAGAAGCCTGGTGATTCTCTTACAGCCTTGACCTGCTGTCAATGTCCAATCTTTATCAAGATACATTAGCTCTTCTTCTTCAATAAACATTTTTCTCTCCTTTTCCACTGACATTTTTAAATTTAATTTAATTTTTAAATTTTAATCTACATTCAAGATTATTCTGTATTAATTTCAAGTGTAAAGCATAGTGGTCCCACCAATATTTCAAATACCCACCTGGCCCCATACGTAGTTTTTACAATATAGTTGACTATGTTCCCTATGCTGTGCTTTACATCCTTGTGACTGTTCTGTAACAACCAATTTGTATTTCTCAATCCCTTTATTTTTTTCACCCCCATGTCTGGCTACCATCAGTATTATCTCTGTATTTGTGTTATTTCATTTATTTATTTTGTTCTTAAGATTCCACATATAAATGAAATCATGGTACTTTTCTTTCTCTGTCTGACTTATTTCACTTAGCATAATAGGCTCTAAGTCCATCCATGCAGCTGCAAAAGTTAAGATTTCAAACTAAAATGTTTTTGCCCACCAACAAAACAAAAAAGGTAATCTATTGAATGGAAGAAGATATTTGCTAATAATACACTTGATAAGCGGTTAACATCCAAAATTTGTAAAGGATGAAGAAAACAGCGCACAAGAAAAACAAGCAATCCAATTAAAATTTGGGTAGAAGACCTAAATAAAGTCTGATCCAAAGGGACAAACGGAGGGCAAATAGACACATAAAAAGTTGTTTAATATCACTCAGCATCAGAGAAATGCAAATCAAAACCACAAAAAGACACTTCCTCACACCTGTCAGAATGGTTATCAGCAATAAATCAACAAACAGCAAATGTTGGAACCGTCGTGGTAGGAATGCAGATTGGTGTAGCCCAAAGGAAAAGTGTGGATGTTCCTCAAAAGTAGAACTGCTTATGACCCAGGGATTCCACTCCTGGCTGTATATCCATAAAAATCTAAAACACTAATATGAAAGAGTATATGCACTTGTTCATTGCAGCATTATTTACAATAGCCAAGATATGGAAGTAACCCATCAATAGGTAAGTGGATAAAAGTGTGGAGATACATACACAATTAAATATTATTTGGCCGTAAAATAAAGGAAGAATAAGAATGAAATCTGACCTTTTGAGACTTCACTGACTGCTTCAGATTCTCATTATGTCTTGCTCTAAGTTACTATTATAAAACGATGACAAATGTCTCTCTTGCCCTCTCTCTCCATTGTAGTCCCATTAATAAATTGTCACACTTTTCCCAGAATATTTTTTAAAATATCAAATAGATGATGTCATATCTCTTTAACAGTTCTTTATCACTTTTAGAATGAAATGCAAACTCCTTATCATGTCGTACAATACTCCCCAAAATGTGCTCTTTCTTTCCCTCAACATCAAAAGTGCGTCATGTTTCAACTTGCTAACTTTATTAAACTTTCTTAAATTTTTCATATTATTTCTGCATATGAAATGATTTTATTCATTTTCCTCACCTGGTTGGCTTCTTGGGAAGAAAAGAAGGAAAAGTATATTCTATGATATCAACTCTTGACTGGCATAATAATCCCTGCAGTACCTTGTAGTTTTCTTAAATCAATCTTATTATAAATGTCTCCTTAATTTCCAGTGCCCCTATTACATACAGAATTAAAAAATTAGTAAAATATAATTTCTAATTTCAAGGAGCTTGTATGCATTTGGGGGAATGTTAAACTATATGAGCAAAGAATATATATAATGACACAGTTTATTTATCAGGACTATATTTTATTGCAGGTGTTTTCTGTACCAATTTTGATAAAACCTAACTTCTAAATCTCTTTAAAGCAACCTTTGCTTCAACAATTCTGTGTCAATATCCTCTCAAGTGACCACCAAGACTTAATCTCATATCCTTTTAATGCATTGTCAACGCTACTGGCAGACTGATGTTTCTAAAATATAGATTGGATTCTGTAACTTTCCAGCTTAAAAGCTTCCAGTGGCACCACAGCGTCTATGGGATAAAGTTCAAACATGGTAACATTGCCTTCACAGCCCATGAAAATCTAACACTAAATTACCCTTCATGTTTTATATCCTGCAGTTCTACTCTGGTTTGAGCAACAACAAATTCTATCATTCTTTGAACCTACCATGACTTCTCTCTGCATGTTATTCATTTTTCTTGAATATCATTTCTACTTGAAGAATCAATACTAACAAAACTACATTTTCCTCTCAACTTTTCTTTGACTTACCACTCCCTGATATCATTAGTTTTACTCCTTACTCTATAACCATGAAAGTCTACTAAATACTTGTGCAACTGGACGAGGCTGTAGTTTCATTTTAGAACAAAGATGAAACTCTATTAGCCTGAAGAGTTTTCAATACAGAAGACTATCATTTTTCATCCTTGTGCCTCAAAGGGTTTAATACAGACTAATTTATAAAGAATTAAAACATGTTTATGAAATAAATGAATAAAAAATGAATGAATGACTATATACTTACTCATACACACATATATACTATTATCCAACTTATTTTTATATCAATATATTGTGTTCATCCATATTGCACATACACATTATGTATTACACATACAAATGAGTATATCTCATATGATATATATATATATATACATGCAGAGTTTAAATAATAAGAACAATTATGTATTCACCATTAGAAATATGAGCACTTCAGTTTACAGAAATGTTATATGGCATGCTGTGTTATAATCCAATGTTATATAAGCCCCAGGCATTATACAATAAGGCATTGGGGCAGGAAAGGTAAACCAATATCTGGGTTAGATACCAATTCCAGTCAGGATAAACTACTGTCCCCTAATAGTTGGGACAAGATCGATGTAATCAGTCAACGACCAAGTGATTGGATGGTCCCATTAGTCGACTTTGCTCCATTCAGTGCTTCATGCTTGTCTCCAATATTGGCAGGTTAAGCATGCAGCAGTGGCAGGAGCTAGATCTGACACAGAAAGGGCAATCCTGCTCTTGGACTATTCCCTTTCTGGGCCTATTTGCATAAGCACTGGAGTAGCTGAGAACAAATGTTGGCTAATATCCTTAACAGGAGTCTTCTCACCTTCAGGTTGTGAACAGGGCCTCTTCTAGGTTGGATGCTCTTTGGTAAGTAATACTGTGAGACATAGATCCTCATGCTTTATGCCCATACTGTTTATCCAAGTCCCTCTACTGTAAAGTTTTTATTGTTTCTTCACTGAATCCCTATCTTCTTTTCAGTCTCCTGACCAACCTGCCTAGCCATTTGTAACTGCTCAAGTATCTATGTACATAAAATCTGATCACATTTCCTGCATGTTGCTCACAGCTATTCACACTGGGACAATTTATGTTTATCATCACCTTTATGGCCATTAGAGTATAATATGGTGGGAGTTCAGCTTGTTTTTTTAGCAATACATCAAGTTAGTTTCCTCAGTTAGGAAAACCCCCAGGAGCCCCAGGTATGGGCTAAGGGAGAAGCATTGCTTCCACAGAGTAAGTGAAATAATTTACACTTCTTTATGTAAATAACTGTTTCTTCTGGACCACCTAAGTCCCAAATCCAGATATACCATTTCAAATATATATTGTGTATGTTGGACTTCATTGATGGAGACCTGCTCTGGTCAACAGATATTTCACATACCTGCATTTAATTTCCACTGGGCTATGTAGCAAATAAGGATCTGGTCCTTTTCTACAGAGGACATGACCTTGAAATACATGCAACAACTATATCTAGTCTGGATACTTCTGACACCATTGAATTTAAGAGTAATGAGGTGCAAGCTGCAGGTCGGTTTTCATCGGACTAGAATGTTAGTTCTTAGTGTGAAAGACCACAGTGTGATTCTGTTATAGTGGTATGATGTATAAGGGACAATAACTTGTCTTTTATTTCAGAAAGTAAATCCTCATTGATGGAGAATGCCTCTAATCTTCCAGGTATCTACTTACGACTTCAAAGGTACATATAACTTACTAGGGTATCTAGAATAGTTGTGGAACAACCAGATACAACTAGTATAATGGAATCACTTTAAGTGTACAACTCAATATATTTTTTTATAAATAAACAGATATTTCCATTTAATTAGTGTTTTCCTCTCCAGGCCTTGTTAAACACTATTCAATTTCTGGCTCTCTAGATTTGCCTTTTCTGGATAATTAATATAATTATTCACATAATTTTACACTAAGGAGTGCTTATTTTAATGAAGATTTTTTAAATTTAGCTCATGATTTTAAACAGTCATATAAGTCTCTGTAACTTTGTCCATCAAGTTTATTACTGAACATGAAGATTCAGGTGTGGAGGGTTATAAAAGGTCTCAGAATAAATGAATTAAACCTAGTAAGTGTTCTCACAGTGTAGTTCACTGCTTGAACACCTCAGGACTGTGCTTTAGAGAGTTTACCATGTATTTGTTTTTGTCACCAGTTATATATACTATGTTGCTTTGATAATGAGTACTAAACTCAAAGTACTCAACTGTTATTTTCTTTGTCATCGATTTTTTAGTCTCAGGGTGACCCAGGCTGATGGATGCCTATACCCATATACAAAGTTCTCAATATATTCTAGCAGGCAATAATACCAAAGGTAATAAAAGTTAGAAGTCATCTATCTGAAACTATCTGGATAATAAAAGCTCATTTCAAGGAGCTGAATAGATAGGATATTGATTCTGGTGAAAGACAATGTATGTGGATGCATGGTCTGGTAAGAGAGGGACTGGAATTAGAGAGTCTGGCAGTCACCACAAATAACCTGAATCTCCTCATGAACTAACATGAATCCCAAATGTGTGAAACTCCCAATTTGGAGGAAATTTAAAACTACAGCATGGCCAAGTAAAGCAGAATGAATGCAGAGGAAGATTTCATTACTTAATTACAAGCCAGATACTTGGTATAGCTCTTCAATTAAAATCAGCCCCAAATCCTAGTCTGCCTCACATATTAAACTGAGATACCTTTTCTTTCTTCATCCTTTTGTTAAAGAGAAGTTGTATCTTGTTTGTGTTGTTTGTTTTATTTTTAGGGCCTTATACCCCTAGGCATTGTTCTAAGTTTTAGAAACCCAGTATTGAAGAATTAATGAAATAGAAACAGCATCTGAATTTATAGAATTTATATTTGGGTGGAAGAGAAAAAAAATAAAGCTAAATGTACAATTTGGTTTTCAGTAGTAAAAAATTAACAGTGGAAGGAAAGAGTTTTTAGAAAGTAGGAACATCTTTTTAGACAGGGTTGTCAGGAAATATCTATATAAGGTTGATATTTGCATAGAGAATTAAATAAAGTGAAAGCACGGCCATGTGAAGTTCTGAGCATGAGCTCCCTAACCTGAGGGCAAATCAGGCATAAATCTTCAGAAGAAAACATGATAGGCACATTTTTTGGGGGAAAAAATGTCCAGAATATTTGAACAAGAATATTCAAAGTCAGACTCTGAGGTCCCGGAGTTATCCAGAAGCCACATCAGGTAAGACCTTAGGAGGACTTGCTAAGTACTATGGATTGTGTTCTACATATATTGGAAATGAATGCAGAGATTCTGAGTAGAAGAATGACAGTCATTTATAAAAGAAATTGTTTGTTGAGAGGAGCTGCAAAGACAGGTATCATAGTGACTAGCTGATTGAGTTTTAGACATCTCAAACAAGAGATAAAAGTGGCTAAGACAAGAATTTTAGTGATTACAGTAGAGCTATGTTAAATTTAGAAAATAAATCAAAGATGAAGTATACAAATTTTCCTTATATATTGGATATAGTATTTGAGAGAAAAGTAAAAAATGATTGCAATTTTGTGTCTGATGGACTTGTAGCCCCATATACTTAGAAAAGAGTAGGCAATAAAAAACATTCGTGGAGATGATATTAGAATCCAAAATTTTGGACCTGAATATGTTATGTTTGAAATATATTTATATATCAAGAAAAAAAATATGTCAGGGAATTGAAAAGCCACAAGATAGAGAAAGGATGAGTTTCTAAATAAATATTTGTGAGTCATCAGTAGAGAAAAAATTTAAAGCCATGGGTCTAGATAAAACTACCAAATGGAAAAAAAATGTATATAGATTCTTGGGACATTATGTCTCTCAAAGGCACAAAGAGCAAGAGAGAAAGCATAAAAAAATAAAGTATTGATTACTAGCAGTGATCACTACCAGAATCCAAGAAACAAAACTGTTTTAATGAGAAAATGATCAAGTGTCAATTGCTCTGTAAGTTCAATTTTAAAAAACTGAATTTTAATAGATAATTCCTATGACATCTACTCTAAATCTCAGAGGGGCAACACAAATGTTTATTTCTTATCCACATAGTAATTAAATGTTCATTAGCAGAGGGCAGAAACAGTGGGGTTTGCTCCATGGAGTCATTTTCATGCCTGGCTTCTTCTAATTCCAGAAAGAATAATTTAGTTGTAGGAGTGGTCACCCTTTGGTAGAGGCACATAGCAATATATCTTTGACAGTCTGTCATGAAAAGATTTAGAAATAAAAGATGCCTTCCTTACTCTCATCCCAACCCCTCATCTCTTACTGATCTTCCATTGATTAAATTCAACTGGAAAATAAGAATTAAGGGAAAGACTGCTGCAGTTCTTTATATAGTTAAATGTGGTTGAGGTCCAGTGTAGATTTGGTGGGGCAAACCCAAGATATCACTACATCGTTGTTTTAGTTGCTTAAAATTATGTAAGAAATATTGATATGTGGCTATTTTCTTTCTGTATAACGTTTTGGATATTCTTATACATAACTTATACTATATGAATTTCAAGCACAAAAAATGTGTTATCATTATAGTTGGACTATTTTTGTACTTATACATTATTTATATTTATACATTAAAACTCAAGATTTTAGACAGACTTTTCAGTTGTATATTTAGAGTTGAGATGAGGTTAGTTTCAAATGCCTCCTCTGTAGGAAATTATGAGAAATGTAAAAATGTAAGTAATTGATTTTATGAAGTGTTTATTAGCTGCTACTCCATCCACACATCCCAAATTCCTACAGACATACATCTGGGGATCTCTTAAAGGCCTGAGTAAAATTTTGAGGTGTTTTCTGTTATTTCTTTAATTAGATGGGTTTGATTTAAAGTATTGGGCCTAATCACCCATAAATATTAATTTATAGTAGAATATAACCTATGACCTTCAATTAATGAATTTGTTGGTATACCCAAATTTATGGTTATATTTAGTTATAAAATATATGTATATATGGTTCAGAGTTACATAACCCAGAGGAGACTTACTGAGCAGTGGGGAAAGAGGACCCTGAAGATGTATTATAATTGCGCTTTGCTCTTTTAAGCTAGTGCTTAAGAAAGCCAAGATTCTTAATTTCATCAAAATTTACATAGTCACGAAAACAGAATTTAGAGCATTGATATTCAACATTTTTTTTTCATGGCACACATAAACTAAACTAATTACTAAGGAAAAAGAGTGACAGTGACTTCATCTCCCTTAGTAACTAATTTATGTGTGCATGAGATGAAAATGATGGAAACTCACTGATTTAGAGCACTGATTTTCAACCTTTTTTGAGCCGCGGCACATTTTTTACATTTACAAAATCCTGGGGCACACCACCTACCAAAATGACACAAAATGACAGTATAACACAGTACATATTATACATATAGTTAATAATATAGTTTCTAAATGTATTTATACTCACTTAGTGTGAAACCTGGGCCTGTTTCCATGAACACAAAAGGGATATCCTGGCAGGAATGGTAGAAAGACACACACAAAACTCTTCCTCAACAGTTCTCAGTCTCTCTCTGTTTTTAGTTTTTATCACAGTCAAGCTTGAAAAGCTCAGCTCACATAGATATGTGTTGAAAACAGGAGCAATGTCAAAATAGCTTTGTTGGCCAGAATGGGGAACTCCTTGGCAACAGATAACCAAAAACTGTCCAAAGGAAGATCAGCAAACTTTAGCTTTAAAGTTAGATAACATTGTGATGCATTGTGATGCATTGTATATCATCCTCTGCGGGGGCCTCTTTTAAAAAGAAAAAGGTCAAATATCTATATACACCATCAGGATAGACATAACCAGCTGAGGCTGAGGCTTCATCTAGTGGTGGCAACATTTACCTCCAGCCCTGACCAAGATTAGAAATCAGGACCATGGGGAGGAGTAGCAGCTTCAACTACTCACCTTGGCCACACAATGACAAGTGCACGGCAGCCCGATCAGGGACCTTCCTGGGTATGGATGAGAGGCGGCCTACTATTGGTTCATCACTAGTGGTCGGGATGAATCCTAGAAGGTGATTGGTCAGTGAGCGTTCCCTGTGCCTCCACTCTTCCTGTCGCTGATAGTTGGAGGGATTGTGAGGGGAATGTTTATGTTCAGATGGAGGTGGCTGGCAGCGGGCCGGATAAATAGCCTCCACGGGCCGTAGTTTGGGGATCCATGTTTAATTTCCCCACGGCACACCTGACCATGTCTCACGGCACACTGGTTGAAAAACACTGATTTAGAGTACCTAAAACTTCCCAGAACTTTACAATGCAGGTTTGTAACAGTCATGTTAACTAATTCTCTCCTGCTGACTTCCCCTTTCTTGCTCTCTTTTATCATTGATTCCCTGACTCCTTTAAGTCTAATTTTCATGACAGTCCTTCAGATTTCTGGAAAGTTGAGTCCTGTTTCAGTTAATACAGCCTCATGCTCATCCTGCAGCCCCTCCTACCACTCCTTGTAAGTTACTCAGTGCTTAGAAGCAGGCCTTCAGCAAGAGAAAAGGCATTGGGCATTCTGCCTTCACATTAGAGGTCACTAATAATCTTTTTGCATTTGTGATAATACTCTGATAAACTTCTTTCTTTTTGCACTGGAGCTGCTAAAAGTTAACTTTCATGCCTAAACCTCATGTTATATTGCCTGACCAGGTGGTGGTATAGTGGATAGAGTCTCTGACTGAGACACAGAAGACCCAGGTTCAAAACCCTGAGATTGCTGGCTTGAGCGTGGGCTCACCGACTTGAACATGGGGTCACTGGCTTGAGTGTGGGATCATAGACATGATCCCATGGTCACTGGCTTGATTCCAAAGGTCCAAAGGGCACTGGCTTAAAACCCAAGGCCCCTGGCTTGAGCAAGGGGTCACTGGCTTGGTTCTAGCCCCCTGGTCAAGGCACATGAGAAAGCAAACAACAAACAACTAAGGTGCTGTAACAGAGTTGATGCTTCTCATCTCTCTCTCTTCCTGTCTGTCTGTCTCTCTCCCTGTCTCTCTCTCTCTCTCTCTGCCTCTGTCACACACACAAAAAAAATCTTATGTTATAAAAATATTAAAAGGCAACAGTGAAATAGGTTGCGGGAGAGGAGCTGGGATGAAATATTATAGGAAAACTCTAAGGAAGTTTATAAAAATCTAAATTCAATGACACCAGGAGACACAGCTTAATGAGGTAAATTGATAGAACATAGATTGTGAGCATAAGTAACCAAAGGAGGCCATTTATGTAAAATAATTGCATGGAAATATCTCCCCATATGTCCCCTAAAATAATTCCCTATTTGTCTAAGTTTCTAAAATTTTACCACTGACTCTAAAATATTTCTTTTTCTTTCAGAATTGTTAGTTAAATAAAGGGTAACAATATAAGCTTCTAGAAGCATGTGATTTAATGTGATTGAAAGAATGTTAAGGAAAACATTTTAATTAATTCCTAATATGCATACAATAAAATATGATTATGGTATGGACACCAGCCTTGTAGAATTTTACTTTCATTAACAGAGTAGAAAACAAAGGATATAATCAATCTATTTAAAGAGCAAGACACAAATTGGTTAAAGTATTAATAAGCTACTAGGAAAGGATTCAAAGAGAAACATGCATTTAAAGTCAGCATTTAAGGGTGAACAAGAGCTTTATTATGGAATAAACTGAATCCACTGCTGAGAGAGAGAAAGAGAGAAGGAAGGGGGGAAGAGGGAGAATGACTGGCTGGATTTTAGAGAAAAACTATAAGAAAGATGTGATGGACCCTTCTGTCTGAGAAGATTTAGCAAAGATTTGATGATTGCCATTCAATTCCTTTGTAATGACATGTTAGGAAAAATACACACGGACACAAAGGCCTAATCTTTTCTTTATCGAGACTAAGTAGGCCACAGTTTGGGAAATGGACTGTCACACCTCCCTGATGGTCTGGCATTCCTTCATGGGCAGGAGCAAGCTTTCTCCTGAGTAGAAAGAGTTGGGTCAGGTGAGGTCAGAAAGGAGGTTGGTCTTAGAAGGCAGCAAAATGGAATGAAAAACGTCTCTTTCTGAACACCAGACATTCAGTGGAGGATGTTAGCAACACTTAAGCAGGACTGTGCTCCAAGCCCCATGCACTGATGACCACGTGGCGGACAACAGAGTGAAGCACTGAAAGGCTTTGCAATGAACAGAGAGGCTATATCTGAGCAAACATATTTTAAAAATAGCCATTTCTAATATTAGCAGTTACATGTTATGCTTTTGATATTGTAGTTTTGCTCTTCCCAAGTCTCTAAGAATGTTCTTTTTCTTATTATTAAGTGAGAGGTGGGGAGGCAGACAGACAGGTTCCTGAATGCTCCCCAACTAGATGGACACAGGAAATTTTCTACCTGGCCAATGCTCTGCCCATTTGGAGCTGCTGCTCTGTTGCTTAGCAACTAAGTTATTTTTAGAACCTGAGGCAAGCCCCCCTTCAGCCATGCTCAGCGCTGGGACCAACTTGTTTGAGCCAGTTGAGCCATGGCTGCAGGAGAGGAAGAGAGAGGGAGAGAGAAAGAGGGAGAGAGAGAGAAAGAAAGAAAGGAAGAGGGGTAGAGAAACAGATGGTCACTTCCCTTGTGTGCCCTGACCAGAAATTGAACCCAGGACTTCCACAAGCTAGGCTGATGCTCTACCACTTAACCAATCTTCCAGGACCTCTAGGAAAGTTTTATTAACAGTCACACCTTTACAAATAAGATAAAATGTTATCAGCAGACAAATCTGAGTAAAGTGTATATGGATGGCTTTTGTACTATTCATATTCTTGCAACTCTTCTATAAGGATACAATAACTTTCAAATAAAAAGCTATAAAAAGAAAAAATATACATATGAACCTTTAGCAAAAACCTAGTACTATTATCTATATCAAAGGTCAAGTTCATATAAGGCACTTGGAATAAAACCAGCCACAGCTTAGCTGGTTTCAGGATAAGTTTTCAGTTTCTATTATCTAACAAGAGATGTTAACAAATCCACCTAGTTTGTGAAACTTAGTTATTTTCGTTTTGGTTCACTTCTAAGGTTAAATTTTAAGCTATCCAGGACATGTGGGTTGGACACATATATACCTTTTGCAGAGCCCTATTTCAAAAACATAGAATGCTTTAATATGCAAATTAATTCAGTACCTAGGGCAAGCTATGTTTAGATACTTTAATTGACCTATATTTCTCACTTATATGTGGCTCCATTTTAGTGTATTAAAAGTTCCTCTGACCTATGTTATGACTTTTCAAGGTCTTCCCAAAGCTGGAAATGTGTTCTGTAAGGTAATCCAGCAAAAAAAAATTAAATAATTCATCTAGGAAATATTTGTGCAAATCTTCTGAATAAAATTTGACACAGAAACTGTTAAGAAATAAGAAATCATCTGAATAATTCACTCAATAATTTTTACTAAATAATAGAAAAATGAGGCAGTCTTTGATGTCATATATTCATTGATATCTTCTGCTGTCAAAATTTTAAGGCATTTTATGAATAAATAAGACAACAATCTGACCTACTTTTGCATCTGAACTTTAATATGAATACACCTGGTCTTTAGATAAAAAAATGCAATCAGAAAAAAATAAATTATATGTAAAAATCCTGGAAATAAATAAATAATTTATAATAATTATAATTCTCATATGATTCTGGGAGAATTAAATTTTAGGCATTTTAGATTTATATAGGCTGCTTACACTCAAAGCAAACTTTTTTTATACATAAATTTTTATTAATTTTAATGGGGTGACATAAATAAATCAGGGTACATATATTCAAAGAAAACATGTCCAGGTTATCTTGTCATTCAATTATGTTGCATACCCATCACCCAAAGTCAGATTGTCCTCTGTCACCTTCTATCTAGTTTTCTTTGTGCCCTTCCCCCTCCCCCTCTCCCTCTTTCCCTCCGCCCCCCGTAACCACCACATTCTTGTCCATGTTTCTTAAGTCTCATTTTTATGTCCCACTAATGTATGAAATCATGCAGTTCTTAGTTTTTTCTGATTTACTTATTTCACTCCATATAATGTTATCAAGATCCCACCATTTTGTTGTAGATGATCAATGTCATCATTTCTTATGGCTGAGTAATATACCATAGTGTATATGTACCATATCTTCTTTATCCGGTCATATATATATATTTTTTTTTTCTACTGTGATCAAAGCTTTTAAGCAAACTCTTGGCCAATACAACAAGAATCCATAAAAGAGTAGTGTCCTTAACATGTTCACCAAGTCCAAGTTGGCACCAACACCATTCCAAATCCCTGAGAATGCAACCCAACCACAGTTCAGTCTGTTAGGAGCTATCATAAGGAGCAGGAGTCCAGGAAAAGTCCACATCCAGGAAAAGTCTGCATGGCACTGGAATTGTTGTGACAATTCTATACTTTGCAGCTCACATCCAAGTCCCAATGACCACTGCTTTTAGCTGGTAATGATTCAGGTAGACTGGAAAAGCCATCTGCAGCAAGTGTGGAGATGGAGCTTCTCTTCTCCTTTGCCTGGAGAGATGAGACCAGTGTACTTTTCCCTGGAGCTCTGCAACTGTGGCGTGGTAAAGAGAACCTTGGGATACACTAAGCTGGGTGGCAAAGGTAAATTCACAATAGAAGTTAGCAAAAGGGGGAGAGAGTGCTCTAAATTAGGAGTAGATCCCAGCCTGAAATATGAGTGGGACATTGAGGTAGGATGAATAAAGGAAACACTATATATTGAACAAAGCAGCAGAAAATAGGACTATCAACACCCACAACAGAGATCTTTGAGGGAAGAATAAAAAACCTGACTATTCAGGCAAGACATAGTTAAGTGGCCCTTGTGCAAATGAGATCAGTTTACCTGCTTCTTGGAAGAAATACCCTAGGCTTGTCCACAGTGTCATAGATGGGGCCGACGGCCCTGGGCACCTTCAGCCTTCAGTGGCAAACCCCAGCATTCTGGGCAAGGTTAGGTCATAGGTGGCTGGAGCAGGGCTGGAAGAGACTGAACCCTCTCTTAGAGGATCAAGGGGGAAGCCTACCTTCCAGTGTCCCTTTTCCTCACAGCAAAGGCATGTAAGCCTGGCAGGCTTTAGCTCAATGACTTTCCTTTCCACTATTGAAGCAAGACCCAGATGGCATCCTATGAGACCCTTTTGGGGCATTGGAGCCTTTAAGGGCATATCCTAAAAGCTGGTAGTTCAACTGATCTCGATTGGGCTTTTTCTGCCTCTAGGTATCTTAAAAGCCATGCTCAGAAGATCTCGCTGAGGGGTTTGAGGATCCCCATTCACCTACATAAACCTTTTCCATATATCTGGAGCTATTTGGAAAAAGACAAAACAGTGTTATTAGCTGGATCAAATAAAAGAAGGTAGAAGTTTGCAGGAGAAGATTTGGTGTCTCCTGTTCATCAGCATTCAAAAGAAATTTAAAAATTTTTAAGTAAAAAACATGATATGGTAGACCCATAGGAGTCAAGCAAACTTTTGATGCATTGATTTTACTCTGAAATTAAAATATATCTGTATTGTCATATTAATATGTAAGAAAATTAAAATTTTTAAAACATTCCCACTGTACTTTTAAATATTTAAAATTATTTGCTGTTGAACTTCAACATCTGGTTTAAGAGATATTAGAGAATTATTTTAAAATATCTATCAAAGCACCACATTGTAAAATGAGGTAGATTTACTAAAGTGTTAATTTCTAAGTAAATTAAATAAAATGGAACAGGTATTAGTTTTTCTACAAGAAATATTTAAAAATAAACTGGATTATATCTAAAACATTGTTTCTGCAGTGTCACAAATGCCTGTTAAAGGTCAAAGTGAAAAGTCATTTTTATCATTTCTATATAACTAGAGATATTTATGGCTCACAGAAAGTGTATTTCCCTCAACTTTGTAAAGACAAAAAAAATCAACATTTTAGTTTGGATTTCAGTTTAGAGCTAAATACTCAGCCAGATTTAATAATTATGCACTATTGAATTCAAATTTCATTTTTAGCCTCTTATATAGTAAAAACTATTGGAAGTCTCCTAAATATTTTTTGAGAAGGAATTATGTGGTCTACAAGTAAACAACTATTATTTTTATATGAAAAGCACCTGGCTAGTGGTTCAGTGTATAGAGCATTGGCCCAATGTATGGATGTCCTGGGTTCAATTATCAGTCAGTGCACACACGAGAAGTACCCATCTGCTTCTTCCCCCTCCTCTTTCTTTTTCTCCCTCTTCCCCTTCCACAGCAAGTGTTTGGATTGGTTTGATCGTGGCCCTGGGTACTGAGCATAGCTCAGTTGAAAGGCATCAACCTCAGGCACTAAAAATAGCTCTACTCAAGCACTGGCCCCAGATGATGATTGCAGGGTGGATCCCAGTAGGACACATGGAGGAATGTGACTCACTATCTAACCTTCTTCTCATTCAAGAAAGAAAGAAAGAACGAATGAAAGAAAGGAAGGAAAAAAGAAGGAAGGAGGGAGAGAGGGAGGAAGAAAGGAAGGAAAAAGGGAAGGAAGGAAGGAAGGAAGGAAGGAAGGAAGGAAGGAAGGAAGGAAGGAAGGAAGGAAGGAAAATCACCAATATATCTGGACTTCTTCCTGTGGAAATAGTACCAAATCAAAGGTTAGAAAATATTTGCCTCCCACAAACACTGATTTACATTGTATACTTCTATCCCTCTGTATAGTGAAGACACAGCTCTCCTGAGGTAGCAGCATAGAAGGAAAATGTTATTTAATTCTGTTTTTCTACAACACAGAGACCAGTGTTTATAACAGTGTCTGTTGTGATAAAGACCCTGTTGGAAATAAGACAAATGTAGAAAAACAATAGGTAAGCAAGGTGCAGTGTTATGAAACACAATAATCAGAAGTGAAGAAGAAAAAGAAATAAAGAAACAAATAAACAATGAATGATTATGCTTCAGATAAACAAATGCTCTGCTAAGCTCACTAGTAAAATGTCACAAAGAATTACAGAAACCACATTTTACTTTTATTTTCCATTTGAAAAGAACCCTGAAAAACTGAATTGCCTAAGAACAACTATTTTCTCATTTCTCCTTAGCGATTTTATCAAAAGCCATGTCAATTATATTTAGCTATTTCTCTTTTTCTTTAGAAAATCTTGACTAATCTCATCATAACACTCTTTTATTATAGTTCATTTACCATCAGAAGCACAGACCTCCCAGGTGATACAAATTTTCAGGGATCACTATCCTAGTATTGGTCAATATATCTCTTTATTGATCCCAGCTCCCACCCTTTCCACTTTAGCACTCTCTTTCACAAAGCCCCCTGGAATTCAAATTCTGTCCTCACCACTCCTACACTATGTCCTCAAAAAACTATGCTTTGTTTGCTCTTTATCTTCTCATTCCAAGTAGCACCTGACTGTTCACTAAGCTCATGTTTCCTTGCATTCCACTCAAATGTATATACATGTTTACCACGGCAATTTTCAAATAAACACAAAAGATTCATCAACCTCATTTTTTTAAACGGAGATATATAGTAACTAACATAGGATGAATCTTGGATAATTTCTAATACCTATTATCTACTCACCCGAAATGAACAATTTTACATAAGGCATGTATCATTTTTCCATTAAATAATCAGTAGGTTGTTTTAAAAGCATAGCCATGAAAAAATATTTACCAAAAATATTTTCTCTTATATATATAGTCAGTGTTAAAAATTTCCTTGATTGTTCCATTTCAATAACTATTTTTTTAATATTTCTTTTGTTAAAATACGGATCTTAAATTCTATAGACTAAATTTTTTTTTCATGGTTTTAACACTTCTTTTAATCTCAAACAAATCCCTCTCCTTCCTGCCCCCATCCTACTCCCACCCCCCACTTAACTTCTTGAGGAAATGAGTCCTTAGTCCTGTAGAATTTCCAACATCTTCCACTTGGCTAATTGTGTCCTCCTGTCAATATGCTCTTAACCTCAATACTTCTAGGGAACTTAATTTGACCTATGAATATGATGCGATTTATGTTAAATTTTTAGATAGTGATATTTCATAAGTAGTGCCATTTATTTTCAGTTGCTGTGCATTTCTTTTATTATTTACTTATATGTAAATTATTTTTTGTCAATTACAGTTGACCTACAATATTATATTAGTTTCAGGTGTCCAATATTGTCATTATATAATTTATATACCTTATGAAGTGGTCAACTCAATAAATCTAGTATCCATCAGACACTGTTCATAATAATTATATTCTTATTCACTATATTTCCTGAATCTTGCCTTTTGCAACAGTATGAATGGCCCTGGAGGTTATTATGCTAAGTGAAATAAGCCAGTCAGAAAAAGAAAAATACCATATGATCCCACTTATATGTGCAATCTAATGAACAAAACAAACTGATGAAATAAATAGGAACAGAGGCATGGATTTATGGAACAGTGTGACAACTGTTAGAGGGGAAGATAGAGGAGGAACTGGATGGAAGACAGTGAAGGAATTAGTCAAAAAACATATATCCATTACACATAGATACAGACAACAGTGTGGTGATAGCCAGAGGCAGTGGGGGGGGTAGGTAGGAATGGGCAAAAGGGAAGGTATTGGGGATGGAAGAGTTTGTTTGGGGTGATTGGTACACAATGCAGTCTGTAGATGATGTGTTGTTGAGTTCCACACTTGAAATCTATATGGTTTAGCAAACCAATATCATCCCAATAAATTCCATGAGTTTCAGTTTTATACTCCACATATGAATGAAATCATGGTTCTTAGCTTTTTTTGACTGACTTATTTCACTTAGCATAATATTCTCAAGGTGTATCCATGTTGTGGTGAATGGAAGTATTTCATTTTTTCTTTTGATTGAGTAGTATTCCATATGTATATATGTACCACATCTTCTTTATCCAATCCTCTCACAAAGGATGCTTTGGTTGTCTCCAAGTCTTGGCTACCATGAATAATTCTACAATTAACACAGGGGTGCACATGTCTTTGCAAATAAATATTTTTGAGTTTTTTTGGATAGATAACCAAAAAAGGAGTTACTAGATCATAAGGTAGCATTATTCTTATTTTTATTTGAGAAACTGTCATACTATTTTCTATAGTGGCTCTACCAATTTACATTCCTACCAGCAATGAATAAGAGTTCCTTTTTCCACAACCTCTCCAGCACTTGCTATTATCTATTTTGTTGATAATAGCCATTCTCACAAGTGTAAGGTTGTGTCTCATTGTAGTTTTGATTTGCATTTCTCTGATAGCTAGTGAAGCTGAGCACTTCTTTATATACCTACTGGCTATTTGTGTGTCTACTTGGGAGAAGAGTCTGTTCAGGTCCTCTGCCCATTTTTTAATTGGATTGTTGAGGTATTTTTCTTCCATACCCATTTTATTGAGTGTTTAAATCAGAAATAGAGGTTATATCTTATCAAATGCTTTTTCTATATCTATTGATAATATCATATAATTTTTATCTTTTGTTTTGTTACTGAAATAAATAAAAACATTAACCTATTTGCTTAGGTTGAAACATACTTATGTCTCTGGAATGGACCCCACTAATAATAATGTATTTTCTTTTAATATATGATTGTTTTTGATTTGCTAGTATTTTAGAATTTTTGCATCTGTATTCATCAGAGATATTGGTCTATAGTTTTCTTTGTTTGTGTTATCCATGCCAGATTTTAGTATCAGAGTTTTGTTGGCCTGATAAAATATGTTGGCTTCTTCTATTTTGGAAGAGTTTGAGAAGTATAGGTATTAAATCTTCTTTGAATACTTGGTAGAATTCAATAGTGAAGCCATCTGGTCCTGAATTTTTATTCTGGGGGAGATTTTTTTTTTCTGAAGTTGGAAACAGGAAAGCAGTCAGACAGACTCCTGCATGCGCCCGACCGAGATCCACCCAGCATGCCCACCAGGGGGCGATGCTTTGCTCATCTGGAGCATTGCTCTGTCGCAACCAGAGCCATTCTAGCTCCTGAGGCAGAGGCCATGGAGCCATCCTCAGCGCCCAGGCCAACTTTGCTCCAATGGAGCCCTGGCTGTGGGAGGGGAAGAGAGAGACAGAGAGGAAGGGGAGGGGGAGGGGTGGAGAAGCAGATGGGAGCTTCTTCTGTGTGCCCTGGCTGGGAATCAAACCCAGGACTCCTGCATGCCAGGCTGATGCTCTACCACTGAACCAACTGGCCAGGGCCCTGGGGGAGATTTTTGATGGTTGTTTCAATTTCTTCACTGTTTATCAGTCTATTTTTAGATTTACCTATCCTATACTTTTGCAGTCTAAGGAGGTTATATACTTCTAGAACAATGGTTCTCAACCTTTCTAATGCCGTGACCCTGCAATACAGTTCCTCATGTTACGGTGACCCTAAACCAAAAAATGATTTTGGTGGCTACTTCATAACTGTAATTTTGCTGATCAGGCGGTGATGCAGTGGATAGAGCATCGAACTGGGATGCGTAAGGACCCAGGTTCGAGACCCCGAGGTCGCCAGCTTGAGTGTGGGCTCATCTGGTTTGAGCAAGGCTCACCAGCTTGGACCCAAGGTCGCTAGCTCCAGCAAGGGGTTGCTCGGTCTGCTGAAGGCCCGTGGTCAAGGCACATGTGAGAAAGCAATCAATGAACAACTAAGGTGTTGCACCGCACAATGAAAAACTAATAATTGATGCTTCTCATCTCTCTCCATTCCTGTCTGTCTGTCCCTGTCTAACCCTCTCTCTGACTCGCTCTCTGTCTCTGTAAAAAATAAATAAATAAATAAATAAATAAATAAATAAATAAAATAAAAGAATCAAAGGCTTCTGCCAACACTTCTGTCTCGGAGAAAGTGGCTCTTCCAGCCCTCATCCTGATGTCAGACAATTTAGTTTCAAACCATATGTCCCAGGCACCTTTCCAGCTGCTGCCCGAGCGCTGGAGCTCACACTAACCAAATCTATCACCAAGTAAGTCTATGTGTAGGCCCTTCAAGAGGAATGTCAGGGACTCCAGCAGCCCTCTGTCCCACTAAACCAAAGATCTCTGATGGTTTTCACAGCTTGAGGTTATGAGAAGATCTCTTGCCAGCACTGCAACCTTAAATTTGGGAGCCTGGAATATAGCTGAGACTCTTCACCCCTCTGCGAGGACCTCTGCAGTCTAGATGTTCCTTTTAATTTTTAAATGCCAGAGGTATTTTGTGCTTCTGCTACCAGTCTAGATGTGGCTTCTTCTCTATATCCTTAGTTATATGACTTTTGTTGAGCAAGATTTCAGACAGTTCTCAATGATGGTTTTTCTGTAGTTTAGCTGCAATTTTGAAATGGTTGTGGGAGGAGGTGAGTACAGTGTTTTCCTACTCTGCCATCTTCAACAGAAGCCTATTTGTTGTGCATTTCAAATCAAGAGATACATCATGTATATTTTTTAAGCCTTTAAAATTACAAGAGTTAAAATCTTAACAGTAGAGAATCACCTATCTGATCTTGGACCCTAATTTAGATTAAGGAATTTAAGTTAAAAAGCCCTGAGTCTGAATGCTCATGTGAATATAACCCCGTGCTGCAAACACAGGGAAATGGGTTTCTTGGATACAAACACCAAGAAACTGTGTGAGTGAGTGACTTTTGTGCAAACATAAAAAAAAAGGCACGTGAATGGGCTTTAAGAAATTAGCCTAGAGGTTTATAGATTGCCCTCCCTTTCTGCTGGTTAATTAGCAAAAAAAAAAGAAAAAAAAAAAAAAGAATATACTTACTGAAACTAGCCCTTTTTTTATATCAATAAGAAATATATTAGTCATTCTTTCCCCTTATCACCTGATCTCCCTCCCTTGCAATCCTGTTACCTTTGTTGTGCTTCTGATCAATAAAAGCTCTGGGAGAAGGAGACTTGGGAGGTTAGTCTTTCTTGACTGCTTCTCCCTCTTCTCTTTTTTATTTTTATTTTTGTGTGTGAAAAACACAGAGAGAAAGACAGGAAGAGGGACAGATAGGGACAAAGAAACAGGAAGGGAGAGAGATGAGAAGCATCAATTTGTAGTTGAAGCACTTTAGTTGTACATTGATTGCTTTCACATATATGCCTTGGCCAGGGGGCTCCAACTAACCAAGTGACCCCTTGGTCAAACCAGTGACCTTGGGTTCAAGTTAGTGAGATGTACTCAAACCAAATGAGCTCATGCTCAAGCCGGTGACCTCAGGGTTTCAAACCTGAGTCCTCTGTATTCCAGTCCGATGCTCTATCCACTGTGCCACTGCCTGGTCAGGCTTTCCCTCTTCTCTTGATAACAGTTTGTGTATTGAGAGTTTTTCCATGTGACACTGGTATTTCCCAGTGGGCTGGAGGACTACATTTGACCATCATTATAAAATTTCCCTACTAACCTTTCACATACTGATTTTAGTAGCCACTGAAGGTCATTTCTTATGATTCATTCTCCTTATCTACATATTTTTAAAATTTAAAGTCTTAATATTTTAAAATATAATTTCATAATTTATAGCACTAGACTATTTCATTTATATCCAAGTATCTATAAACCATATCTGATTGGAGGTTTAATACATAGACCCAAATTAACTTTGCTAAACAGAAATATTAGTCCTGGCCCTTAACTCATAACCAAGTTATTTCAACTCAAAATGACAATATCAGTTAACGAGTTTCTATTCCCATAAATGGAGACATATTCTTGATTTTTCTCTTCCTCTCATTTTATATAATCTATTGTTATATTACTGTTGGGCAGATAAAATATATTATGCTCACTTTGTTAAAGATGGCGCTGCCCACATGAAAGCTGTCGCCCAGGTGATATTAATGTGTGTTGGGGGCTGGCTATGGGCAGGAAGAATCTTTGTAGCCTGGGGCTTGGTTTTGGGATTACGCCTTTCCCACCTTTTTTGATGTGGGGTGGTATAATCCCATCATGTCTCTGATAAGTGACTTTGTATTAGAGACTTCCCTATTTTGTACATTGGATTAAAGGTTATGAATCTACAGTATAAAATGAGGGTAGAACGGGAGCTTGCTCTCTTTGGTTCCTGAGATTATCATTAGAGGAGAGAGCAGAGAAGAGAGCAGAAAGAGGCCATGTGGCCAGGAGAAGCAGCCAAGATGGCGGAGTGTTGAGTGAGAAGCCAGTTAGTACAGAGTTTGTGCAGAGAGAAGGAAGAAGATGGGGAACAGAGGTGAGTAAGTCTGGTGAGCTAGAAACCTTTGATTCTAGAAAACTCAGATAAGTCAGTAGCTTTGTGAGCACTGAATGTGAGTGGGTTTTGGAGCCCAGTGTGTGTTTTTACTTGCGCTCTGGGTGCAAGCTAGAATTAAAGATGACAGCCCATCAGTTTTTGGCTCCATTGTTTCTTGTTTCTTTACTGACTGTCCGAATCCAATGCGAACCTGCATGGGTCGGGCTGCTTTGATAGCAGCCCTGGCTACTGGCTTTACAATTATTTTGGCTCTATTTTTCAAATGTGTTCTGACTATAATGAACTAATGTTATGTTATAAATATATATTCAGAACAACATTTAAACATTGTTCTTTTCTCTTACATATCAGCCAAACTGACCCTTTAAAAATGTTCCATGTAGTTTAATAACTTTGTGCTTTTTATCCCTGAGTCTAAACACTGTCAAACACATGGTTTGTATTAAGAACTTAATTTACTAATTGGTGAGTGACTGATTTGTAGTAGAAAAAAAATTCATTCAAATAATATGCAAAGAAAATTTTCTCATGATCTAGAAAATATAGGATATGATAAGTTTTATTAAAATTAAGCTGAGAATTACTTAAACCAAAAGGCGTTAAACAAAGGTGTATGTCTCAGCATAGATATAATAAATTTTGAAAGAGAAAACATGTTAAAAATTATGAGTGTGTCAAATAAGTGTCACTAACAGGATTATTTTAAAATTCTAGGATTAAGGGAGGATTATTGAAAAAACTGAAATTTTTTCCAAGTATATGTTTGAAAATAGGATCTCTTTGTCATATTTTGCAAGTCAAATATGGCATAAAATATATTTTAGGATGAAATGCTTTTATAACAATTATGTCCTATATTAAACATACAAATAAAACCTATTTTATTATATTTTATTATACATAGTTTAATAAATGTAAGGTAAAAATTATATTTATAACCTATACTTTATTTTATGTAAGGTATAATTTGTAATTTTTTGGTGTTAGTATAAAAAGTCCCAATGCAAGCTTACTATTGCTAATTCCTATAGCATTTTATTTCTTTTATTTAATTTGCCCCTTGCTAATACCAGTTATCAGAAAATCTAGTAAAAACTACCAGTACATATTTTATGTGTTGAACTTAATTAAAATTAAATCTACCTTAAAGGTTTTTATTTTTCCAGATCAAATTAGGTAGATAAAAATGTCCAGAATGATGTCAGGCACATAGAATAAATGGCAGTAAATGTGTTTCCTTCACTCTTGAATAAATACACCAAAGTTGGGTATGGGAAAGGAGGGAGCAGATTAAATTTTTCTTAGTGACACTGTTATAATTGGCTTCATCCAATGCTCTGGGTTTAATTGTGTGTCACATAACATAACGTTCTGTGTCTTTTCTTCAAATAGATGAGCTCCATTTATATGCACTTCTACCATTGGGATCATGGCAGACAAAGCATTGTGTTGGACATGGCACAAATACTTTACTACTTAAAAGTTGTTGAACACTGTTGCACTTTGGAATAAATGCCTTAAATTCTTTTCATGTGTTTTAATACTTAACGCAATGAAAATACTAATCATCACCATATCTCATAACTATCACAAGATTGTTATATAGCTCATACTACAGACATAATATATGAATGATTGTATCACTGTTCATATTTCTGTTATTTAGTAATATTAACAAATAACTTACTAAAAGGAAATGACTGGAGAAAAACAAACAAACAAACAAATAAAAGGGAATGGCTGGTTTTTCACAGTCTTGTTTTAAATTCAATTTTGATACAATCTGTAATGCTTACAAGCATCTCTTTGTTGCTATAAGGTTTAATTTTCCCTTAATTTACCTAAGTTCTGTGTACCCCTAATGATGATAAGGGTTGTTTTACCAAGGAAATATCTAGCTCATCTAGGTTCCTAATTATACTATATACCACATATAAATATTAGGTTAGACAAGGTATATTACAAAATGGTAATTAAAAAAAAATATTTTGTGTGACTAAACTTTAGGGCAGTTCAATTTAGGGCAGATTGTTAAAGATACTGTACCACTAGAGAGGGAATGTATTTCTGAAAAATTAATTGTTTCCAGGCCTGGTTGTCAGTTACCATAGTGACCAGATTATATATTGAGAAGTAAAATATTTTATATTTTATGGTAATGTTTTTCAGTTTCTTTTCTGAAATGGTTCTTGAGTTGACGATATCTCCATCAAACAACAGCAGTTGGAATAGACATTTATCTATGATACTACCTCACAGAAGTTGATTGGCATAATCAAGGCATCCTTATGACATAAGACATAGTCATTTTCAGATTAGCTGAGACCAGTAACCAAGCTAATGATAAGATTGCATTATGGCTGATTCATGTGGTCTGCCATACATAATAAGCTATTGTTAACTAATATGACAGTCAAAAACAAACAAAAAGTAGATGAAATTAACATAAAATTGATGTTATTTGGCACAAGTTCTCTATGTTGCAGTTTATTTACCATTGGATGTTGGATAATTGATTGTGAGTGTCTTGGTAATATTTCCAGGCACCTTTCATTTAGTTAAAATTAACTAAATCTAGAACAAGTCAAATATAGCTTTCTTTTACTGTCATAAATATATCTGGAGTTTAAAAGGTTGCTATCTAGCCACCTGACCTGTGGTGGTGCAGTGGATAAAGCATTGACCTGGAACACTGAGGTCTCCAGTTCAAAATTCTGGGCTTGCATGGTCAAGGCACATATGGGAGTTAATCTCCCTGCTCCTCTCCCCTTCTTTCTCTCACTCTCTTTCTTTGTTTCCTCCCAAAAATGAATGAATGAATGAATAAATAAATAAATAAATAAGGTTGACATCTAAAAACAAAACATAATGGCCTCCATTATCAATAAACCTAAATTCCTTTAAAATATATGTAACCATCCAAAGGAAGTATACTTTCTTGTGAATTTTACACAGAAATAATGTGCTAAAAATCAAAACAAAACATCTTTTTCCCCACAAGTATACATTAGTCAATCATTGTGCAATTGACTATCAAATTTAAGTAATTTTAAATGATCTTTATATGTAAAGAGAAGACTGCTAGGTCTTTTTATGTTGTCGTCGTTCTAGGCCCTTTTATTTACTTGGTAAAAGACATTGTTACAAACACTCAAAAACCTCTGGATGCCATGATAGCACTGAGAACAGTGCAGGACACAAAGCCGTCATTCAGTTATGCTAACAGGGACCTCAGGCTCATGGGCCTCCAGACCTCACCCATTCTCTAATGCAAGATTCCACCGAAATTGAACAAAAGCTCACGAGCCCTGTTCACAACAGTCCCAGATACCTCCATTCACCCAAGCATGAGTTTCAATTTCACAAAGTTAATTTTAACCCACTCTAACAGTCATAACACGTTCATGCGTGAAACAGCATTGCTAGGATGTGGGGATGCAGGGTCTGCACGGTGACTGACAAGTTGTATGCCAAAATTGGACTAAAGCCATATTCAGTGAAAAGCAAACCATTTTCACTAGAGCCTAACGCAGAGACACAGAGATGTGGCATTCAAGTCCCTGGCAATCAGACAGCTTTGGATGGCAGGTGAAGCATAATCAGATTCTAGCATCATGCAGTAGGCCAAGAGAAGAACCCCAACTGAATGTGCTTAAAGGAAAGTTCACCAATAAGAAACAGGTCAGGCAGTTTGATGAATGATGACTTCTGATTGCTTACAGTTAGAGGAAATGTAAACAGATATTCAGATTTGGGTCAGGAGAGAAGCAAGTCAGGCAGTTATGTTCTGTGGCAGGTCTCCTACCACGTGGAGGGGGATTTACTACTTGAATTCTGATGTCCAGAGATATAGAAAAAGTAGAGAAAACATCTAAAAGAACAGTAAAATCGTGGAATCCTTGAGACACCTGGCAAGGAAAGGGACCCAGCTTTGGACTCTAGTCCAGACTAACCCAGCAGGTAAGCTGACTTGATGAGGAACCAGTTTTCTTATTTAGGTTTTGTCAAGCATTTAGTTCGGGTTCAATTTGTAGAGCACTGAGAATACAACTATAAGTGAAAGGGAAGTTATAAAATATGCCTGAAGGTTTTCTTTCAGAAGTGGCAATGATGAAAGTCAGAAAGATACCTGCAACCTTCCGAATGAGGAAACTCTGAGTGTGCAACAACTGAAGGTAGAATGACCATTGATCGGGAATGGTTGACAGAATGATAAACCGCTTCATAAAGTGAACTGGAATTAATCATGGTGATGGTGCTGGTCCATTAGCTGTCCTCAGATGTGAAATAGAGGATCTTTGCTTGAGAGGCAGTATCTCACAAGAAAATAGAAACTAATTATTAGTGGATCGAGTCATCAGTATAAATAAAATGAGCAGAGGGAGAGAATCCAAATGGGAAATCAACTAGGGTACATAATAAGAATTAAAGAGTTCAATGACTATGTGAAGTAATGAACACTGGAGCAGTTCTCTGAGTTTGTAGATACGTGGTTAAAGCTTCCTTCTATCCTTGTTATTCTGTACTGAGCGTCTTCTTCTAGTTTTGTCCTTGTCCACACAGGCTCAGGAAATGGGAAGCAGCTGTTTAAAGTATATAAATTAGTTAGATAACATTGAAATGACTATCTTTTGAGAAAAGGTATTATAAAGTCTCCCGTGACTTGAGGTTGAGAGATAAAAATGTATGATACAACTTTTACACATTCTGCAGCTTGTCTAGGTTAAGATTTTACTTGTACTATGGTAATAATAAACACATAGGATCAAACTTATAAACCAAGATATCCCCAAAAGGGGGTTTGCTGTAGTCTGATACATCCTCAGCAGTCAAGTAGTTCCAATCCCAGGAGAAGCTGTAGCTATAAGGTAACAGGAGAAATGCAAGAGAAGCAGTAGAGAGAGAAACAGATGTGTTATTCTGTGGCTATTTCCCTTGACCCCACAAAATGTTACTTTGTATGAAGAAGCAAAGATGAATGGGACATTTGGCAGAAAACAGTGATTGAAAAAAAATGCTGGGTGCATATGGAAATTAGCAGGGAGCCTACTGGTTCATATGGAAATGGGGAAAAGTTACTGTAAAGCCAATATACATGGCCACCATCACAGCCAACTGGCCCATGCAGGTTTGCATTGGATTCAGACAGATGGTAATGAAACAACAGAGCCAAGAACTGCCGAGCCATTAGCTTTAATCCTAGCTTACACCTTGCATGCAAGTAAAAATACACACTGGGCTTCAAAACCCACTTATTCAGTGCTCACAAAGCTACTGACTTATCTGAGTTTTCCTAGGATCAAAGGATTCTACCTCACCAGCCTTATTCACCTCTGTTCCCCATGTCCTTCTCTCTGCACAAACTCTGCACAACTGGTTTCTCCTTTAGCACTCCACCATCTTGGCTGCCTCTCCTCTCCTTCACATGGCCTTACTCTGCTCTCCAACCTGCTCTCTGCTCTAATGCTAATCTCAGAAACCAAGAGAGCAAGCTCCCAGTCTGCCCCACTTTATAGTGCAAAAATCAAAACCTTTAATCCAATACACAAATAAGGAAGTCTCTAATACAAAGTCACTTATCTGAGGCATAATGGGATTCCTCATGAAAGTTCACCACCCCACCTCAAAAAGGGTGGGAAAGGCTTAGTCCTAAAACCAAACCCCAGGCTACAAGTATCCTGCCTGCCCACAGCCCGCCACCAACACACATTAATATAATTACACCCATTCCAAGCATAAGGGCAACTAATATCATCACCTGGGAGATGGGCTTTCAAGTGGGCAGTGCCATCTTTAACAAAGTGAGCATAATATATTTTATCTGCCCAACAGTTATGTTTATAAGATATTTCAGAAACCCATATTTGAAGCTAGAGGGCTCTAATTGGAGCCACATGAGTGGTAGGAGGACAAAACAGAAAAGGGATAAAAATTCAAAAACATTAGTAAATGTATTTAGGAATTGATAACTAAGTTGAGGCCACTTTGACACTGAAAGCTTTCCATTTACATACAGTGTGTCCGTAAAGTCATGGTGCACTTTTGACTGGTCACAGAAAAGCAACAAAAGACGATAGAAATGTGAAATCTGCACCAAATAAAGGAAAACTCTCCCAGTTTCTGTAGGATGATGTGGCAGCTTGTGCGCTTGCACAGATGAAGACGTAACACCGTGTATACAGCGGAGCAGCCCACGGCCATGCCAGTTGAGATGTGGACGGTATAGAGGAAAGTTCAGTGTGTTCTGTGGCTCACTAAATTTGAATCCATGACTAAAGTGCAATGTGAATATCGGCGCATTTATAACAAAGTGCCACCACATAGGAATAACATTACTCGGTGGGATAAGCAAGTGAAGGAAACCGGCAGTTTGGTGGAGAAACCCTGTTCTGGTAGGCCATCAGTCAGTGACAAGTCTGTAGAGGCTATACGGGATAGCTACCTAAGGAGCCCTAAAAAATCTGTGCGTGAGCCCACATCGAACTGCACTGAATAGGTATGAAACTGCGAGAGTTTGATGCAATATTGAGTCTATGGAGTCCTGTTATCTTGAGTTGATACTTTAAAACAGTAATTGGGCCATCTATTATTTATAAGCTTCTTTTACTTGATAAAGTTACTTTACAAAATAGGTAACACATTTGAATACTTTCAATGTCTCTCTGAGGCAAATCCAATAATTTTTTACATTTTTTTTAAAATTAGGATACTGAAAATCTGCATTATAAATTAAGAATTATTTCTATAGATGACTGTATTTGGTCTTTCTGTAATTAACCCAAAAATTGAGTGCCTAGGACAATGATACTTGAAATGTTTAAATAGTGAGTTTAAATGCCACAGAATTCCCTACTATATATTTGTTTTAATTGCTTGTTTTAATGATTAATAATAGAATAAGACAGCACCAGCTTATCATGTTTACTCTCAGTCAATATGTTTTATTAGAGATTCCAAGCAGGTAAACTTGGTATCCATGGCACATACCTAAAGAGAAGCCTGTGAAAACTAATGGGTAAACATTAAGACTCCCAAGTTCTGATCCATGGGATCATCAGGTTATTGATCTCGCTTGTTTACATTCTTCTTGCAAATCAAATATCTTTTCTTCACCTGAAAAAATTAATCATACCTGAAATAAACATAGTGTGACTTCATAAGGTATTTTTCTATTGCATAAGTGACATAATTTCAAATTAAACTATGTGTAAAATTGTATATTTATATTTTTTATAGGAAAGAAGCTATAATAATTAAAACTAAATCACAAGTAAATGAGCCAGAATGACTTGTTAATGACCTTATCTTGTGCCTTGAATTGTTCTGTGTATAAAATGCAAATTTCAAATCATTAAGTTATGCATGGAAGCTTTAATGTTTGTTTTAAACCTTAGTTATATACAGTCACATCATAAGAGTTATCAATACCTGCCCTGCATTCTTTATTTGGATTTCAGGATTCCTCCAAAATGAGTTCCTTAAAATAGAAGCCAAGTCACAGACATAGAGATAGAAGTCTCTGATAAGTGAAACAAAAAGATGTGCCTTAAAAATAGTATAATCTTGCCCTGGTTGGATAGCTCGGTTTGATAGCACATTGTCCTGATGCTCAGACATTGCCAGTTCAATTCCCAGTCAGGGCACATATAGGAATAGACCGATGTTTCTGCCCTTGTTTTTCTTTCTCTCTCTCTCTCTCTAAAATCAATAAATCAATTTAAAAAAAAGAAAAATAGTATAATCTTCTTATGTCTATGCCACGTAATCCTGTGCAGTCTACAATCATTGATAATTCATATATTTTTACCCTTGGAGAAATGGGATTGAAAACATTTAAGACTTAATATGTACTGAATGCCAAATAAATTATGCTTGATTTAACCTGGTTTTGGAAGATACATATTTTTAAAAATTTGTGGTCCTTCTTTTCAATGACAGAGATATAGTTTCCCATATTTGTCTTCATGTAGGATGATAAATATTTTAATCAATTAACCACTAATTAATATCAGCATGTATCATGGGCCTACAGTGTGTTGAAACTATATGAGTGACATGAACATCTTATCTCCGTTATTCTTTTCAACTTGAAGGTGCCTATAAATACCACTATTTTCCAGTAGCGGAAACTGTAAATGGCTCATTAAAGTTCACAAAGACCAGTAAGTGACAGCGTTGGAATTCAGGTTTTCATTTGTTTCCTAGCACACACAACTAAAATAATTCCTCTTGTATAGCAACAATAAAACAGAATAAGCATTTTTATAGCAAGGGATATTGGAGAATGGCCTTAAAAGGTAAGTATGATTTCTCTTAGCACATTGGTTTAAGGTTATTAGAAGAAAGAATAGCAGAGAGAAAAATAATCTGGAGTTGTAACTAGTTAAGGCATATTTAAGGAATTGATTTTGCTGAATAGATTGGGGAGGCAGTAGAGCAAAGTATATAACATGCCTACTCAACTAAAAGAAAGGAAAGCGCAGTTTAGGGAAGATTGGTTCTATTCTGTAGTAAGAAATAGAGCCTGACCTGTGGTAGCGTAGTGGATAAAGGGTCGACCTGGAAAACTGAGCTCGCCAGTTCAAAACCCCAGGCTTACCTGGTCAAGGCACATAGGGGAGTCGATAATTCCTACTCTTCCCTCCCTTCTCTCTCCCTCTTCTCTCTCTAAAATGAATACAAATAAAAACTTCAAATTAAAAAAAATAGGATTCAAACCTTTGGAAAGTAAAGAAACACAAAATGTTCCTTCCTCTTCAAACAAAACAAAAACATATCACTCTGTTTGCAGTGGAAATGTTAGATTGTTTCAAGATGGGAGGCAGGGATGTAATTTTCATATGAAGTAACATAAGAATTTGCACAATTCAAATGTGAGGAGTTATTCAGTTGAAAAGCAGCATAGTACCCAAAGACCAAAAACAATGGGTAGGCACCTCCACTATTAGCAGGGAAGTGGCTGAATTCCCAGCAGGATGTTTAGGCTACATTATCAAATGGAATGTGTCTAATTTAATACAGAAATATTTTCACACCTTCAGTTTTTGACAGGTGTTTTGACATAAAGTCTCAAGAAGGGATTTGAGGTGATGGTTTGAAAAATTACAGGGAAATCTTGGAAAAAGTCTAATAAAGTTTTCTTCAAGTCATGAGCACATAAAACAAATTAATATCTAGAGGCATTGTAGAAAGTTCTGTAAGTAATAAGTTAACATCTAAAAATGGGAAGAGGGGTTTCCAACTGATGGTGCCACGTCACATTTTGGATCAGACACAAGCAGAGTTGAAACATTGTTGGAAAATAATAGTAACAATATTAACAAGTGAAACTCTGGAAACTCAAGGGTAAATAGACTGGAAGATGCCACCAATTGCCTCTTTCTGAAAAAGAAAGAAATAAAAATCAATAGTACATGCTTAGTTTTAGAGTAGTTGATGATCTGATTTAGTGTCCACAGAGGTCAGGACTGGCAAAACATGTAAAATTTGTGAAGTTATTTGAACAACTAAATGTGAACTTCCTTTAGACTCATAGTTTCCATTGCTCCATATGATTATGATATTTTAAGTAAAACATTACAGATATCACCCTAAGAATTGTAAATTGTAAATATGTCAAGAATTGCATTTTCTTTTTTCTTTTCTTTTCTTTTTTTTTGCATTTTTCCGAAGCTGGAAATGGGGAGGCAGTCAGACAGACTCCCGCATGCACCCGACTGGGATCCCTACTCCCCCACATGCCCACCAGGGGGCGATGCTCTGCCCCTCTGGGGCATCGCTCTGTTGCATCCAGAGCCATTCTAGCGCCTGAGGCAGAGGCCACAAAGCCATCCTCAGTGCCCGGGCCAACTTTGCTCCAATGGAGCCTTGGCTGCAGGAGGGGAAGAGAGAGACAGAGAGGAAGGAGAGGGGGAGGGGTGGAGAAGCAGATGGGCGCTTCTCCTATGTGCCCTGGCCGGGAATTGAACCTGGGACTCCTGCATGCCAGGCCAATGTTCTACCACTGAGCCAACCAGCCAGGGCCAAGAATTGCATGCATTTTCTATGCTTTTCTTATTTTATCTTTCAATAACAGAATGATTCAGATTTGGGATTTTTTTTTCTAGCTATTATTTTTGTGAAGTTCCTTCAAAGCAAGCTTTTCATTATTTGTTTTCATTTAAATAGAAACATATAACATTAAATGATAGAGTTTCTTTAAGTGACTTACTCCATTCCCCAAACACTACAGAAGAAAACTTGGAGCTCTATGAATCATTATTAGCAGGGAAGTGACTGAATTAGAAACATGTATGGATATAGCTAAACTGTGTCTTAGGCAACATGCTGTGAACAATAAGAAGGTTTTTGCTCATGTATTGCTTTTTATACTTTGCAAATATAGTTTTTAAATATAAGAAAACCAATATTCAGTAGAAACTGAAGTAATTAAAGCTTTAATAATACTTGATCTCTTTCAAGACTTAGTTTGAATTATATCCATAATACACAATGCTCCTAAGGAAAAGACCAAGCACAATAACAGCAAGGGAACAATAAGATAAAATAAAATTTCATACTTTTGCTATCTTGAACCTACAGACTATGCCACAGAGTCAATTGTTATAGATTTTTATTTTCTTAAGATTCAACATTACTAATGAAAGAGTAGTCAACATTTGCTAAATGTATGTACTACTATGGTTACTGAATTACTATTAGAGCAATTGTATTTTTCCTTTTTTATTTATTTTTTCTTCTTTTTCAAGTGAGAGAAGGGGAGATAGACAAATTCCCACATGCTCCCTGACCAGGATCTACCAGGCAACCCCATCTGGGGCCAATACTCTGCCCATCTGGGGCCATGTTCGCAACCAAGCTATTTTTAGCACCTGAGCTGGAGGCTCCACAGAACCATCCTCAGTTGTTGAGGCCTCTCAAACCAATTGAGCCATGGCTGCAGGAGAGAGAGAGAGAGAGAGAGAGAGAGAGAGAGAGAGAGAGAGAAAGGAGAGGGGTGGAGAAGCAGATGGTCGCTTCTCCTGTGTGGCCTGACTGGGAATTGAATTTGGGACATCCACGCTCAGATCTGGTGCTATATATTAGAGCAATTGTAATGCTAGATATTTTTGCAACTTTTAAAGTGCAATTTAACATGTTGTTGCAGTTACATGCACATACATACATACATACATACATACACACACATACAAAATTTTGCTTGTTAATCCACTTGAAGACTTGGAAACAGCAACAAAGCAAATACATTAAGGACATCTAACAATAGGTCTCTTATTACTATCTCCACTTAAAGGAACAAGAGCTCTCCTTTCTTGGGCTGGCACAGGAAAAGCACAAAATAAGCCTTGAACACTACTTTGTTCCAGAGAGAAAGAAAGCCACAATTCAGTGAGAGGGACTTGTCCAGGATACACCTGGGTAAAACCTCCCCTTCTGTTTGAGATACAGTAATGGGGACTATAATGTACTCTTCTGCCTGAAATAACTAATAAACGAATGATAAAATATATGAAACAATATTTTTTTTGTATTTTTCTTAAGTGAGTAGTAGGGATGCAGAGAGACAGATTCCTACATGCACCCAACCAGGATTCACCCGGCAAGCCTACTAGAGGGCGATTTTCTGCTCATCTGGGGCCATTGCTCCAGAAGCAGAGGCCATGGTGCCATCCTCAATGCCTGGGCCAATTTGCTCCAATGGAGCCCTGGCTGCAGGAAGAGAAGAGAGAGATAAAAGAAGGGAGAGGGGGAAGGGTGGGGAAGCAGATGGGTGCTTCTCCTGTGTGCCCTGACTGGGAATTGAACCTGGGACATCCACATGCTGGGCTGATGCTCTACCTCTGAGCCAACCAGCCAGGGCCTGAAACAATAGTTTTCAAGACACTGGACATCAGATAACAAAAGAGAGTGATCCCTGAAACATGGGAAACAAACAAGGTGAACACCATGTCCCTGTTTAGAAGTTGGGTAGAGTTTTAAGGTCTTGGTGCAAAGAGAGACAGAATCCAGTGGAATCCTTCAGGTGAGGAGAGGCCACTCTGAGGTTCAGCAGATCCAAATCTATGCAAAGTGAAGGCCAAAGAAAAACTTGCTCAAAACCCAAAAGCTGAAAAAAATGAATCCCCACATATTCACATTCTAGAGCTGCTAAAGGAAGTCCTTCAGTCTGAAGGAAAATGACACCAGATTAAAATCTGAATGTACATCAAGGAATAAAGACAGTGAAAATGGCAATTTGGTGGGATTTGGTTCTCTAATGATTAACTATCTTTGAAAATTCAGACAACTGACTGCCGTTTCAGGGTTACTAGGAAACACTGTTAGGTTTGCAGATTTGTACACTCGTGAAAGCAGCTACACCTACGGTGACAGTTACAGACAGCAAAATGATAGTTTAGTCAGCCATGGGGACAAGATGCCTGCATGATGTCCAGGAGGGTCCAGGCACACACTTCCACGTGTCCTCTTGCAGAGGATCCTATGGATGTGCCTATTCTCCCAACAACGTGTGTCAGCGAATGTTACCCACTGGAGAAGCTCACCTGAGCCTCAGTGTCCAGGGTTTTAATTGGCAGTCAGTCATGTAGGCATGGATTGAGCCACCATTTTCTGCAATTCAGACACAGCCTGCTGTTTCAGACCTCTGTACAAATATAAACTTCTTTCAGGTAGGTTTGTAGATAGGCGCTAACGCTATTCCTATAAGTGAAATACACATCTTCCAAAATCCAAAACCCAACCAGGTCCTTTGCCTCTTGCTTAATTTCAAGGGCAGGAAACAATAACAGTTTAATTTTAGTTAACTCCCTGTGGAATGTTACAGGTGGTTTCTGCCAGGGCTTTTCCTAAGAACTGCACCTGGGACCTACCTTTCCTGGATTTTTCAACGGGTTTCTCTTAGTTATGTGCATAACTAACGCATGCATGTCATCTAGCTTATTTTTCAGTTTCTGATACTATCAGGCTATCTTGAAGATAGTGTATTTGCACACTCAGAATCTGCAGTAAGACCAAAACCCTTGCAAATAATGACAGCTAGTGATTTCAAATAACCCTGTGAAATCAGTAAATGTAAATGTGATCATTTGCCCATGAAGGCAAACTGCTGTTTGCTCCTTTCCAAGATCAAGACGAAGAACAAAAGCATTCATAAATTCAATTACTGAGTACCATTCTCCTTTACCTCAATGTATATTTTGCAGTTTTGAAACCATATTGAGGACTGCTAATGCTAGAGGTGGCACTTAACTATTTTATTAAAGTCTCACTGATCGACCATTGATTCCCATGAACTATTTTTTGTCATGGGGCACTCAGGGCTAGTGTATATATGGTGATATCAGCAATCCATCTTCTAACAATCCATCTTCTAAGATTCCATTAATTAAATTGGTATTTTATTAGTTTCCTGAAGTCATTGTAAAAACATTATTACAAAATGTGTAGCGAAAAACAACGTTCACTTTTTTTCGGTCTCACTGTTCCGCAAGTTCAAAGCCCCACATTAATGTTAAATCTGAGGTTGTTCAAGCCTTAAGATTCCACTGCCAGTTTGCAGGACACACAGAAAACAGAGGGACAGACGGAATTGTATGAAATGTGTCCCCTCGGCAACATTTACATTGTGGGAACTCTACAAGTCAGTGGCTTGGATGTATTAATAGATAAAATGTAATCAACAAGGTTGCATGGAAAGAGACTTGTACATTAGGGTTTTTAAACATGTGTCCTAAATTGTCATTTAAAAAAAGATTTAAAATGTTACAGGAGAATACAGATGTTTTGACATATTCTCTGATTTTATCAATTTAAAATGCTGATAGTAAATTAGAATGTAAAATAAAAAGAAGACTACAAAAATTGTGCCATCTGATAGGACAAAGGGCTATCTTTATTTCAACCACTGTTAGAATAATTTTGAATATTATAGAGAATTAACACTAATTACAGTACGCTTTTTTAGTCACCTAAAATGGCATTTAAGAAATGTGTTGTCAATTATGATGATAAATACCTTTTAAAGATAATTTTATAAATTGAGAAGATTGTTGAGAATCCTGTTTCTAATTACTGCCAACATAAACCCAAAGAAGATTAACTTTTAAATGCTAACAAGTTATTTACTTGTCTGGTGCAGTATAGCAGGCGAACTTTGACTCTTGAACCATTCCATCTGTCTGCTACCCTATGTTTTATACCTTGGAGAGGTTGTCTGAGCTGGGTACGCTAGGGTCTCACCCTTTCAGGTAACAGAAAAACTACAAGATTGGAGTCTGAGTCTGATGGGAGTCCTAGTCCAACCTCAGGGTAAGGAATTATACTCAAAAGCAGGTGCAATAGTCATTTGCTATGTCTGTTCCTCAGCTCATTGAGGGATTAAGGGTGAAAAGGATAATGCTTTGGAAAGAAAAAGGTAATTTCTTAAAGTGAGAAAAATTTTGCCAACTGATTTTGAAGTCACTGCAGTAACTGATATGATTCCTTTCAAATCAAGTCACTTTCTACATTCATGAGCTCTCTTTAGAGAAATGGCCCCCCTGGATATTGGCCCCCTTTACATCTGACTGTCCTCCACAAATATTCAGATAAAATAAGCTGTATTTATAATATCAGCATTAAGTTGGCTGTAATTGAAATAATTGGTTTTACATTGTTTTTTTTTTTAATCTTTAACCAAGACTTTATAAGAGGTAACATTTTTATTTTATATGTTGTGTGCTTTATCTTTAGAATAAGAAATTTCAGGGTGAACTTCATACAATTCGATATCCTAAATTATCTGACTATTCCTCTTGACAATTATGAACAGTGAAAAAAGAAAAACTTCATGTTCCTAAATGACATTGAACCTAAGATTTGGAGAGCTACAGAGACATGTTTTGATTTTAAAATTGAGCAGAACATGTCAAATGAGAGAAAATGAGAATATACACATGCCAAAATGTCATTTTCCTAAAATACCTATTTTAAAGACACTTCATTTTAAGCAGAAGATTAAATAAGCCTATGAAGAAATAACTAGGATCACTTCAGAGTATTCAGGATGTTTTTTTGTGTTGATTTATATTATAGATTCAAAGGTCGTTATACTTTTCTGCTAGCCAAACTAGGTATTTGTGACATAGATGAAAAATAGATCAATAAGATACATCATCAAAAATATTATCAGAACATTTATCATAACAGATTCGAGTCTAAGTTAGAAAACTCCCCATTTTATATAACATATAATGGTCCTATAGATGGTATTTAAGCCATATAAGCCTTTAGAACTTATATGACTTATATGGCTTAAATACCATCTATAGGACCATTATATGTTATATAAAATGGGGAGTTTTCTAAGAAACAATATAAACTCTTCCCTAATATAAGCTAAATTTAACAGAGCAATGACCCTTAGAGCTTTCTTGTCATTTCCAATTAGTGAGGTAAGCTTGGTAAAATGTTGCCTTTTAACACATAATTGCTAGATTTAGCTAAAATTATAAGCATTATGAACATTGTGTCTTTATCAATTTTCTCTAAGATATATTGGCAAGTTTCAGATCCTTTTGAATCAGTTAATGCTCATAATTTTTTTTCAAATCTGTTTGCTTCTCCCTCTCTCCATTGTCAACAATTTAGCACAAACTACCTTTATTCTGCATCTATATTAATAAAAAACGTTACATAAGTTTCCTTTTTATCTGCAGGCTTGCTTTTTCTAAATACTTTGTACTTAGGTCAAAATGGCCCACCTAGTGTGAAAATTTTATCTAACCAACTTCTGCCTAAAAGCATAAATTACCAGTTGCCTTTGGTAAATATACAGACTCAAAATTACCAAGAGCTCCTCATGACTTGGTTCCTTCTTATTTTGCCAACCCCCTGTCTACTGCTAACTTTGCCTTTAGTATGACTCAAATGTGCTGAACTGATTGTAAAACCTCTAGGTCAGAGGTTCTCAAAGTGTGCGCCAGGGCACTCTGGTGCACCCTAGAAAATTTCCAGGTGGGCCCTATGGTATTCCAGAGAAATAGTGCCTGTTGGGGACCAAAAAACCAACAGGGTTTTTGGAGTTTAGATTTTGGGGGGACAGAACTGTGGGGACTTGGCTGTAAGCTGACAGTCTGCCTAACCCCTCCACCTCACTTGCCTGATTAGATTGCAAAAGGCTGTTAAACTGTGGTGCTGGATTGTTTTTGTTAAACCTAATCCGGAGGGACCCAAAACATTGAAGACACGAACAAAGTCTGTTGATTACACATCAAAGCTTTCTTGTCTAGTTTGGCCAAGCGGCGGCAACTCCCACAGAGGTCTAAGGGAGAGTGCATCGGCCCTTTGTTCTACTTAGTTTTTATAGTTTTGTAAGTGGGAAGTACAGAAGCAAAAATTGTAATTAGGAGCCCCTTACCACTATTGGTTATAGTCATATGTCCTTTAACATGATAGGACCACGTTCAATTTGCAAGCCATACATTATTTTGGAGAAAACAAAATTTACAAGTCAACACAATGGTAGAAAGATGTCTCTTTACATATTGGAAGGCATTCCTATATTATCTAGTGTTTATCTGCCATCTCTTTGTCCAGAGTCACATGTTTTAACCACACGCATTTACATAGGAGAGGTAGTTTCTGTGGGGACAAATGCCCGCAAATGTTTCGTTGCTATAAGAAAAGGTTTATTTTGGCTTTTCTCTCCCTGTACCTAGCTAGCCATTCACCCCTTTCCCCACAGGCGTGGTGGAATGTCTGGGAATCCATGTTTTCCTCCCCTTTGCATTTACAATACAATGCCAAGGGCCATCCTGGTCATGCCAATCACTCGGTACAGGGACTATTTTTCACAATTTCTCTGCACACCTTAACCCAAATCAATAAAATGTTCTTCAAGCCTCCTAAAATATTAATATTAATTCTGTAGCTTTTGGTACTTTACAACACCTGCGGGTGAGGTGGCACAGTGGCTCTTCAGTTTTCACTACCCCCATGTTCCCGTAAAGACTGGAGGCAAGTTTCTTCTATCCTTTGTTTGGTGTAAAGTTAAGATGATATATATGTTGGGGATCTGCACTCAACACAACTAAGAGTAAAAAGAGAGGAATTCTTCAATGTATTGATGAGGAAATGAGAGTTTGCCTTTCAAATATGTGCCCAAACATTGAAGAAATCGCTAGGACAGATCAGGCTTATGTTTCTCTGAAACACAAGAATGAAAAAACTTAACACATTCACACCAGGACCTGCTGAATTTACTAAATCTTACTAAGAATGATTTATATATAAAAAGATAACATTTTTGTCTTTTTAAAAATTTTTTAACCCCTTTTTTACGAATTCTAAAAAGCATAACTCAAAAAACATAACATAAAAATGTTCTTTAATGTCAGAATAAATTTAATTTTGTCACATTTATTTTATTTAATTACCATAAATGCATACTTGGACTTTATATTTTTTCTTTAATATTTGACTTAATTATTATAACATATTTCTCAAAAATTTTTATATAGTGTGCCTACAATTATTTGTAGGATTTAAAGTGTGCCCTGACTTCAAAAAGTTTGAGAACCACTGCTCTAGACCTTTGTGTGATTTATTGATCAGGCCCACATAGAACAACCCATGCTCCAGCCTATCTATTCGCCTGCACTAATTCAACAAATATTTACTGATCTCTTTTAGGCTTAATAGTCAAGGCTGACTCCCTGACTCTATCCCATTCAGCGTTGTATTATTCTTCACCCAGCTCTCCAAGGAAGGTTCAGCTAGCCTAAATGGCTTACTTTAAGAAATGTGTCTGAGCCCTGGCCAGGTGACTTAGTAAATGAAACATCGACTTGGGACACCAGAGGTCATAATTTCACTTCTGGTCAGGGCATATATAAGAGGTAATTAATGATTGCATAAAAAGTTGATGCTCATTCTCTGTGTCTCTCTCTCTCAAATCAGTGGGAATTTGTGAGTGTGAGTGTGAGTGTGTGTGTGTGTGTGTGTGTGTAACAGCAACAGAGAGATACAGATAGGGACAGACAAACATGAAAGGAGAGATGAAAAATATCAATTCTTCATTGCAGTACCTTAGTTATTCATTGATTGTTTTCTCATATGTGCCTGGGGGGGGGGGGACTACAGCAGACTGAATGACCCCAAGCTCAAGCCAGTGACCTTGGGCTCAAGCTGGTAAGCCTTGCTCAAACCAGATGTGTGGGAGACTGCAAGTGTCAAAAAACCTTTGTATGTTTGAGGCTTAGCAAAAGGCTAAGTTTCCCCACCCCCACACCACCACCTCCATACTGGCTATGAAGCTAAGTATTTGCACTCATCCCATACCCCCACTTCACTTGCTTCCTTAAATTGCTAGAAGCAATTTATGTGCCCTTCCTTTTACCTTTTGTTCGTTCAGATGTTGGTTGATTTCACTTATACATGGTGGGGGGATTCCTGTTTATGCGTTAAATGGATTCCTGTTTATGCCTTAAGAGAAATTTCTGTTTTTGCCTCAGATGTGTGACTTCGTATCAGAGACTTCCTCATTTGCATATGGCTGTATAATAAAACAAACTGGGGGCTATTTTGATCTGTCTTGCCATCTGTTTGCAGAGGTCTTTGATCCCATTCTATTTTTTTCTATTTTCTTCATTCTGCATCATTCTCCCTCAGGACTTGGAATTATTAGCTGTGCTGGTTCATGGCAAGTGGCACCCAAACAGGTACCTGGGTATGAGAAAACTAAACTAAAGGCAGGTGACAGAACTTTCCAATCCACAGTGAAGTGAAGTTTTGGGGGAGTGTATAGTCAGGATTAATAAATTATGGGACAGTTAGGGTCAAAAGTTAGGGATCTTTTTGTAAGAATAGTTATGCAGCTAGAATGCTTTTTGTGATATGTTCAAGATGTATGCTCCTGGTTCCTGGAGAAGGGAATGGTTGTTTCTGCTACAGGGGAACAAATAGGTAAAGTTCTGAAAAGGCAGTGGTGTGAGGAGACTATGGCAGGAGGAGTGAATGTAGTGGTCTCTCTGGCAGTTGGTGCTGTACTTTGTAGCTTGGGGGCCAAAGAACATGGACAGTGAGGCTGCTCCTGGTTCTCTCTGGCTGCTTGATTTGCTGCTCTGCTGGTATTGGGATGGAGAAGAGGTCTCAGCATAGTCAACCTGAACCACCAGTTATTGTAGCAGCTATGGAATTTGAGAAGGGATAGGAGATCCAGGTATTATGAAAGTTACAGCTTTTCCTGCTATGATCTGATTTTTTTTTAATGTTTTAGCTATCATCCTCTGAATTATCACTTGTTTCTTTTCTATTCTTTGCCTGGAAATTGAGGCAGGGGACGAGTGTTGGATCTGACTATAGAAAATATCCCAGTAGCTGCCAAGAAAATTTTCTTGGGGAAATTTTATTTAGTCCCACCCATCGTCAGTCCCTCTGTCAAAAGATGCCCTGACAGATCAGGCAGGCATCTGTCTAGTCTGGTTGTGCTCTGAAAACACAAGTTTCTCTCTGGTTTGTTGAGTTCCAGTTTCTGTTTAGTCTTTGTCTGATGTTGTCTGAATTGTGATTTTTTAAGGCCTTAATTAAGTTTTGGCATGCAAAAATGGGAAATGCCAGCTCTAATATTGAAAAAATAAAGTAGTTTCATCTTTATGTTTTGCTTCAAACTTGGAACTTGTAAGGAGTGTTCATTTAAATTTAGGTTGGGTTTTTTGTTTGTTTGTTTTTTTTTGTTTTTTTTACAGAGACAGAGAGAGGGATAGACAGGGACAGACAGACAGGAACGGAGAGGTGAGAAGCATCAATCATTAGTTTTTCGTTGTGCATTGTGACACCTTAGTTGTTCATTAATTGCTTGTTCATTAATTGCTTTCTCATATGTGCCTTGACCATGGGCCTTCAGCAGACTGAGTAACCCCTTGCTCGAGCCAGCGACCTTGGGTCCAAGCTGGTGAGCTTTTGCTCAAACCAGATGAGCCTGTGCTCAAGCTGGCGACCTCGGGGTCTTGAACCTGGGTCCTCTGCATCCCAGTTCAATGCTCTATCCACTGTGCCACCGCCTGGTCAGGCTCATTTAAATTTAAATATTAATCAGATTTATGTATTATACTTGTGTCTCTGTACTGTAACTGTCTTGTTTTGTGTGTAAAGCTGTACTCAGGTCTACGAAACAAAGGATTTAAGCAAAATTAAGCAGGCCCTTGATAAGTCATGTCAAGAATTTGTCTCAAGCTGCTTCAGGCAGTTGGCTACTTATCAGGCCACATCCTGCAAAAGGGGCCATGAGGAAATCAGGAATTTGGCTCCTCTAATGCCCTGAAATTGTAACAATACAAAAGCATAAATTCAGAGGCAATATTGGCCTTCTTCATGGCCTACTTATGTAGCAGTCACTGAGCTATAAGGCATAGGGAAAAGTAAACTTCCCCAAAAAACCTCTAAGTTTTTTACAACAGGGAGATAGTGAAGATCATACTGGATTTTTTCAGCCTTATTGGCTCCCTGGATTGCCTGTTAATCTATGGGCTAAAAATGTTTTGAAAAGTATGGGAATGATATTTGTAAAAGCATCTACTATATTTGTTACACTTTTGGAATTGACCTGAGGATGGGTATTCCTTACAATCCTCAGGGTCAAGGCATTGTAAAGTGTGCACATCAAACACTTAAAATCAATTAGAAAAAATTTAAAAGGGGGAGTTATACCCTCAAACTCCTGAAAATCTTCTTTATCATGCTCTTTTTACTTTAAAAATTTTTTTGAATACTGATGTACAGGGCCATTCAGTGGCTGAGAGACTCTGGAATCCAACAAGGAAAGCCTTCCCTAAAGTACAATGGAAGCACTCGCTCACAGGAATGAGGCAAGGGCCAGACCCGGTTCTCCTGTGGAGCCAAGGGTATGTGTGTTTTTCTTAGGTCTGTTAAGGCTCCTTGGTGGGTTCCTGAATGTATGGTAAGACACCATGAGTCAGAAGGAGAGACCCACCCATAAGAGCAATTATATAAGATTTATTTTACTTTAAAAAGTTTTTGAATATTATCTCCTCAGGACTTATGGCAAATGAGAGGCATTTTACACCAGCCGAGCAACAGCCTAAGTTTCTCATGTTATACCTGGATATATTAACTAAGTGACAAAATTCAATCAAATTACTAACTTGGGGGCGAGAGTATGTTCCAATTTTGTCACCAACAGGTCCTCTTTAAATGCCAGCAAGGAACAAGGAATGTGAAGCCTCATGGTGGATTGATATAAGCCCTTAGAAAGCAACCTGGTTCTAGAGATCCAGAATGCCCATTAAGCTTAAGTCAGAAGCTTAATGCACTGGAAGCAGTGGTCTTTGGGACTTGGATGCTAGCTTCAGAGTATGAGAATGTGACAACAGTTCTAGTGCCATGTGGATTTTTCCTGAGTATGACTCCTGCCTCTTGTGACAGTTCTCGATGGGACTGAAGTGGGGTTGGCTTGCATCTACAGGGAATGTGGAACAGTGATGGTGTCAGAATGCACTTGCATCAACATATTAAGGACATTTAAAACAGCAAAAATTTTATTATAGACCCTGCTGTATTGGCTAAAAATTTGCTTGATAACACTGGGGAACATTTTTTTTTTTTCATTTTCTGTTACATGACGTTGTAGAACTGTTTCTATATATTTCTGCATCACTGATTCCAAATCTGAAATCTGTTTTTTTGTGCACATACTCTAGTTTTTATACAATTTTAAATTTTTTTGTTATAGTTCATGGCATGCATTGGTTTTTTAAATTGGAATTAAAGGGCAATGACTCTTGGATTGAACATAACCACAAGGCAATTAATGTTTTACAAACATCACTTTTACATAATTGTAGTTGTTTTTGCTTTTATCCACTGCACCACCACAGGTCAGACTATTGTAGTTGTTTTTAAATGTAAAAAATTATTATCTGATAAAAACACCCTCTTATTTTGTTTTAAGATTGAATCATGGCTTCTTCGAGTAGGCATAAATGTAAGAATAGTCCTGACAACTTCTGTTATATATGTGGCTGTTACACACTTCAATGTCAAAGGTGAAATATTTCATCATTTGTGTCATGTGCATATATTGCCCATTTTCAAATTCCTCTTGGCGATCAAGACAAGAATTGGGCTCCTCATATTGTGTGTCATAATTCTGAGGAAATGCTTCATGACTTGGCAAAAGGAAAACTCAATGGAATGCCTTTTGGTATTCCCATGGTTTAGCGTGAACCTAAGGACCACAGCAGTGACTGTTATTTCTGTCTGATCCATACAAAGGGCATCAGCAAGAAAAAAATGGCATATGATCGCATATCCTAATATTCCTTCAGCAATACGACCTATCCCACACTCTGATACACTCCCAGTTCCAGTTTTCAATGGTTTTATTTCTTCTAAGGACGAAGAAAGTGAACATGGTGATCAAGTGTATTTTGATAAGATGCATGAGGAAATGGTTGTAGAATCTGAAGAATCTTCTTCTTCTGATGCCAAGCAGTCATTAACCCCTCAGCAGTTTAGCCAACCTGAACTGAATGACTTAGTAAGAGATTTGGGCCTATCAAAGAAAGCAGCTGAGTTATTAGCCTCCAGGCTTCAAGAAAAGAATGTACTTCACCGGTCAGCTAAAGTATCCCATTTCAGGAAGTGTGAACAAATTTTTGTGGACTTTTTTCCAAAGACAAACACTTTGTTTACTGTCATGATATCAGTAGTCTTCTCAGCCAGCTAGGTGTTACCACTTACAGTCCAACAGAATGGTGGCTATTTCTTGACAGCTCTAAATGAAATCTGAAATGTGTTCTCCTACACAATGGTAATGTTTATGCAGTGGTTCCAATTGGTTATTCAACTCATCTGTGAGAAGATTATAATGACATAAAAATTGTCCTCGGCCCTGGCCGGTTGGCTCAGCTGTAGAGTGTCGGCCTGGCGTGTGGGGGATCTGGGTTCGATTCCCGGCCAGGGCACATGGGAGAAGCGCCCACTTGCTTCTCCACCTCCCCCTCCTTCCTCTCTGTCTCTCTCTTCCCCTCCTGCAGCCAAGGCTCCATTGGAGCAAAAGATGGCCCGGGCGCTGGGGATGGCTCCTTGACCTCTGCCCCAGGCGCTAGAGTGGCTCTGGTCACGGCAGAGCGATGCCCCGGAGGGGCAGAGCATTGCCCCCTGGTGGGCAGAGTGTTGCCCCTGGTGGGCGTCCCGGGTGGGTCCCGGTCAGGCGCATGTGGGAGTCTGTCTGACTGTCTCTCCCCGTTTCCAGCTTCAGAAAAATACAAAAAAAAAAAATTGTCCTCGACTTTCTGAAGTATGAGGAGCATAACTGGATCATTTGTGTGGATCTTAAAATGGTAAAATTCCTGCTAGGACAACAGAGAGGTTTCACAAAGTATCCTTGCTTTCTGTGTTTATGGGACAGCTGAACTCATGAGAAACACTGGACACAGAAGGAGTGGCCAAAACATGAAGCTCTGGAAGTAGGGATGCAAAATATTGTGAATGAACCTATAGTTAATTGAGACAGGATCATTTTTCCCCCACTTCACATCAAACTTGGCTCAATAAAGCAGTTTGTTCAGGCTTCGCATAGAGAAAGTGAATGCTTTCAACATATTATTTTTGCTTTTCCTGCCTTGTTTTTCAAGAAGATAAAAGCAGGAGTATTCAATGGACCTCAAATTTGAACCCTCATATGTGATGAAGAATTTGCCAGGAAGATGAATAAGGAGAAAGCAGCATGGCAGTCTTTTGTGGCAGTTACAAAGAACTTCCTTGGCAACAAAAAAGCAGAAAACTATGAACTTCTGGTTCAAAGGATGCTGTTGGCTTTCCGCGACATTAGATGTAACATGAGCGTTAATATTCATTTCCTGAACAGTCACCTTGATAAGTTTCCTGAAAATCTTGGAGCTGTTAGTGATGAGCAGACTACTGCTGGAGCATCAAAGAAGATTGTCCTCAACAAGTACACAAACGCAAGAGCTACAAACACAAAGTTTTGCCTGAATAGAATTTAAATAAGTTTTGTGCAAATTTTATGATTAAAATAAGTGTTTTAATATGTTCTATTTCAAAATTGTAGAGAAATTCTGATGCAATCATATCTTTTAGTGTATTAGTGTTTTTACTGCATTATATAAATTTTTATATTTTCACAAAGATGATGCTTCAGAAGACATTCTACTTCATTATGTTAAACTAAATGTTGAAAATTTTAAATAAGATGAAAACCTAAAATCTTGAATTGCAAAAAAACTGTAGCTTACAGAGAGAAACTAATGTCAGAGTTGAGATCAGCAAACTCAAATTAGGTAAGAACAAGTGTTTTTGTGGATGCAACAAAAATTTTGTTCCCAGTGTTATCTAAAAGGCTTTAATGTTTTTAATGTATTAGGACACTTGTTTAGACATCTGTTAGCATTGGCTATACTAATGTGTTTATTCTGTATTTTTTCAGTCTGCCCCTGAATTAGAATCTGGGAAGCTAGGAAATTAGATAAGTGCAAATCTCAGCATATAAATTAAAAATAAAAAAGAAAAGGAGGACACGTGGGAGACTGCAAGTGGCAAAAAGCCTTTGTAAGTTTGAGGCTTAGCAAAAGGCTAAGTTCTCCCCCCTGTACACACACACCACCACCTTCATATTGGCTATGAAGCTGAGTATTTGCACTCATCCCATACCCACACTTCACTTGATTTCTTAAGTTGCTAGAAGCAATTTACATGCCCTTCCTCTCACTCTTTGTTTGTTCAGATGTTGGTTGATTTCACTTATGTATGGTGGAGGGATTCCTGTTTAGACCTTAAATGGATTCCTGTTTATCCCTTAAGAGAATTCCTGTTTTTGCCTCAGATGTGTGACTTTGTATCAAATACTTCCTTATTTGTATATGGCTATATAATAAAGCAAACTGGGGGTTATTTCCCTCTGTTTTGCCATCAGCTTGCAGTGTTCTCCCAATTCCATCCTATTTTTCTCTAAGTCTATTTTCTTCATTCCAAATTGTTCTCCCTCAGGACTTGGAATTACTAGCCACACTGGTTCACGGCACAGATGAGACCATGCTCAAGCTGGTGACCTTGGTGTTTCAAACCTGGGTCCTCCGTGTCCCAGTTCGATGCTCTATCCACTGTGCCACCACCTGATCAGGTAGTGGGAAAAAATTTTTTTTAAATGTGTCTGAGTATGCAACTGTGGGTTTAAGAAACTGGTAAAACCATGACATTAAGAATAAAGAAGGAAGTTGAGGCTCTAGTAGAATTCAAATCATCATCAAGCCAAAAGGAATGCACATTATGTGGGGATCCCAGCAGCAGTTAATGGTAGAAATTCAGACAGGTTCCTGTTCATAAATAACACTATTTTATCTTTTATCTGGACTATAGAGACAGATTTCAAATGATCTTGTCTTTTTAAAAACTACTCCTTCTCTCCTGGTGTAGAACCAGGGATTTACTTAGCTTTTATATGATGATGACCACAAGCCTCATGGACCAGGACCTCTCTTAGAGTTGAGTTTTGTGTTAGACAGAATCACGGTCCTACAAAGTTATCAAGTCTTAATCCCTAGAACATCTAAATGTTACCTTATATATAAAAAAGGTTTTTTACAATTGTGATTAAATTAAAAATTTTAAGATAAGGTGATTAGCTGGCTCACAAATCTCATGATAGAAGAAATACAGATAGAAGAGATCTGACATTTGAGACTGAAAATTAGAGTGATGTGGCTACAAACCCAAGAATGCTTGTAGCCAGCAGAAGCTGAATGAGTAATGAAACAGAATTTTCCCAACAGTCTCTGGATAAAGTGTGTTCCCGGGTCACCTTGAGTTCAGCCCAGTGATAACAATTTCAGACTATTGGCATCCAGAATTAAGAGAAAATATATTTTTGTTGTTTTAAACCAATGAGTTTGTGGTTATATGTTACAGTGGCCAAAGAAAACTAATACTCATATGTTACCAGTTTATTTCTTGCATGATTAATTTATTGTGTTTTTATCTGTCCAATTTAGTAAAAGCAATACTGGCTTGACAGGATTTCTCAATAGTTTTGTTTTTTTTTCTGTAGGAAAACCTGTGTTTCCTCTGCCTTTCTCTTTAAATTCTTCTTTCCCATATGATTGAGTTAAGACAATATTCTCATTTGAGTATAACAGTTTTAAGAATGTATAGACTTTCCATTTTTTCTTCTACATAATATAATGAGTTAACATATAAAGAATATTATCCTAGGCCCTGGCCGGTTGGCTCAGCGGTAGAGCATCGGCCTGGTGTGTGGGGGACCCGGGTTCGATTCCCGGCCAGGGCACACAGGAGAAGCGCCCATTTGCTTCTCCACCCCCCCCCCTTCCTCTCGGTCTCTCTCTTTCCCTCCCACAGCCAAGACTCCATTTGTGCAAAGATGGCCCGGGCGCTGGAGATGGCTCCTTGGCCTCTGCCCCAGGTGCTAGAGTGGCTCTGGTCGTGGCAGAGCAATGCCCCAGAGGGGCAGAGCATCGCCCCCTGGTGGGCAGAGCGTAGCCCCTGGTGGGCGTGCCGGGTGGATCCCGGTTGGGCGCATGCGGGAGTCTGTCTGACTGTCTCTACCCGTTTCCAGCTTCAGAAAAATACAAAAAAAAAAAAAAAAAGAATATTATCCTAAGTCATTCTAATGATACTATGGTTTTATAACTAATCTAAAAATATAAACCTTCAGTTTCAAATACTTCCCCGTCCTTTGCATAAATTGTTTATTTTTAAATCCTAAGTAATTTCATTTATGCAAAATCTTCACATTTATATAGTAAGTGCTCTGAAACAAAACAAATAGGTGAACATTGAAAAATAATCTTATTTGTGTTTTGTTTTGGTTTGTTTTCTTGTTTGCTTGTTGTTGTTTTTTTGACAGAGACAGAGAGAGAGTCAACGAGAGGGACAGATAATGACAGACAAACAGGAAAGGAGAGATAGAAAGCATCAATTCTTCATTGTGCATTTTAATTGTTCATTGATTGCTTTCTCATATGTGCCTTGACTGAGGGGGGCGGGGGTTACATCAGAGTAAGTAATTCCTTGCTCAAGCCAGTGACCTTGGGTTCAAGCCAGCAACCTTGGGCTTCAAGCCAGTGGCCTTTGGGCTCAAGTCAGCGACCATGGGATCATAGATATGACTCCATGGTCAAGCCAGCTACCCCACACTCAAGACGGATGAGCCCATGCTCAAGCTGGTGGTGACCTTGGGATTTCAAACCTGGGTCCTCTATGTCCCAGTCTGATGCTTGGTCCACTGCAAAAACTGCTTGGTCAGGCTTATCTTCTAGTTTTTGTTTTGGGTTGTGGGATAGTCTATTTTCTGAGAGCCAAAAATAATATGAATTTCCAGTCACATCTCATTTTCTTTAAATGAAAATGTTATTTATATATTCCGATGATTTATATAAGCTATTAAATTTATTTCATTTCCCTTTGCATTTGAACACATGGAAAAATAGTCCATATCTACTTTTGTAAAGCTGAGGATTGGCTGATATCAGTATGCATTAGAATTTTCATTTTCCCTCTTTTATTCTTCATACTATAAAGCAAAATGACAAAGTACAAGATAAGCAAACACTTTTTCCATGCCCCGTTGTAGAGATAAAGATGTTTCTATGACTCAGTATTTGTCAGGTGGTGTCACCGTATAACAGCACAGAAGACTCAGTCATTAGTAAAAATATGATATAAAATAGATATACAATGACATCAATTACTTAGAAATAAAGCTACAAATCTTTTCTACTCTTCTGTCCCAAGCCCTTGTGTGTTCCCTTCATTTTTCCCAGTATCATAGAATTCTAATCAATAAATACGTGCCCTATTATTCTTTCTTATTTGCATAGCTCCTCTTCTGGAAGACTGAAACACTTTGCATAAGATTCAAAAGCCAATCTGAATTACTTTTAAGAACATGTGAAGGCTTATAAAAAGTTATAATCAAAATTAAATAAGACATTCATTTTCATTCCCGGTTGTAACCCAGAGTTCGGAGGCATTCTTATTGGTTCCTCTTTTGCCTTTGGCATGCTTTTATTAAAAAAGAAAAAAAATCAAATAATTATTCTCATTCTTCCCCCAAAATTTAACTGAAACCGCCTATTTAAGGGAAGAAGAAAATTATACACTATCTGGATGATCACCTTAGGTGTCTGTTTTATTTTGCCTTAGTAACACTAATTAATATGAACTTCCGGGACATCATTTCTGAGAACGGAAGTCTCCTAGGGCTTTCAACGGAGGCGTAAGCAGCAGCAATAGTTATTCTTCCTCTTAAGTGCCCTGACTTGTCGAAGGGATGCATTTGTTGCTTTATTTGATTTGCAGCCCAGCCACTCAGCAAAATTATGTTCCAACATCCTCTATGCACATGTAAGCAAAGTAAATGTCTCTTAAGCTTATTATCAACCAAAGGTCCCCATCAGATGCATTAGCAACCATAACAATAGCCAAGTACACTCAGACCAAAGGCACAGAGAGCTGAGCCAGGGGCCTCTAGAAGCTCTTTCCACAAATCAATTTATAAAGTCTTTACTATGGAGTATCCAATTAACTGTAAATAAAACTTCAGGCATGCTTAAAAATGCTTTCTTTCCCCAAGAAATGATGGAGAGAAATAGCTTACTGATAGCGAACCTTGCTGGCTTTTAATATTTAGTACAGATGCCCTAACCATGGCTAAAAGGTTTAATTTTTATGTTTCAAAGGTCACAGAGTCAAAAACATGGATTTATCTGTGATGGCAAAGATAACTATAAATTCGATTACTGGTAACAGCAATTTTCCTTCGAAGAACTTAGGGTGAATGTAACTTTATTAAGCTTTCTAGGAGGGACTTACAGCCTATTTCCATTTTACGGCCACCGTGTTTGAGCTCGCAATCCCACACTTCAGCCGACTCACAGCAGCACGTAATGTCAAGGAAGAAGTGTCACACACGGACTGCGTGATCCACCGGCACTTGCCTCCGTGTCCTGGCTGCATCATCGTCTATGAGCTCCAGCCAATCAATAAGTCTGGTCTGTCTGGGTCAGATTGGCAGGGCACTGGTGGTCACAATTTTTATGTTGCGTTCAAGATTCTCTCGTTGTAATGTTTTTACATATCCCTGGTTGGGCGACTGTGGCATCGAAATGCAGCCGAAGTCAATATTTCACATGGAACTGTTTGTAAATGAGAAGTCACTAATTAGAGACCCCTCCGGTATAGTTAGTGCACTCATGGCCTAATCGCCTTTGTTTTCACAGCTAATATCAAAGTTTGAAAAGAGTTTACAAAAATTGTTTTTAGATACCAGATTAACAATAGAACTAGTATATTTTGCCATGTTTTAAAAAAAACACAATGTCAGCTATATAATAAAGATTTATAAATTATTAGTTTTATAATTTACTTCTTAGAATATTAATTCAGAAGGCAGAACTATTATACTTTCATTATAATCTGGATACACGACAATAACAACAGGGTAAAATTTCCAGCTAAAGAGACCTGGTAGAGCATGAATACTTCAACAAATCCATTATGATAGTATCACGATTATGATTAAAAAAAATAAAACATCTATATCTTCAATGTCACCTTATGAAGCATCTTCACGTATTTCAAGGCATAGGATCATGGCAACATGGAGAAAAATATGTAACATATTTCTATGTTACAGAAAATTGTGTTGAAAAGAAGAATATTTAAATTACTTATTCAGGATAGCACTGCTATTAAGAGCTTACCCAGTAATGCCTTGTATGTTGGTAAGTATCATAACTGTGACCAGAGCCCAGAAACAAGTGTCCAGAGATAATGAGTGCTCAATAAACAACTGTGAAATAAGCGACTGAAGATCATTTTAAATACATGTTTGGAGCTTAAAAAAAAAAAAAGATCCACTCACATATAAGCCTAATTAGTATTTGTTGGGTTTTTTTGTTTGTTTGTTTTGTTTTTAGCCATTGTTTCTTTAAGGCAATATTTTAAAAAACAGGTCTCTATGAAAAAAAAAATCACCAAAGGTAATTGACTTGCCAACTTAAATTTGTTTCCTGTCTTGGTTAATAATGTATCCTAACGGAAAATAAAGATGCAAGGCATGTAATTTATAACCAGACATTCTTTCACTTCATTTTCCCTGACATTTGGTATTAATGACATTCATAAATGTATTACATGTGATCTGCTTCTGTAGTTAATTCAATATTTGTGTCATGAATGGTGTTAAAAGCAGCTAATAAACAGATGTGCAAACATAGGAATGGTGGGAAAATATTGAGAAGAAAACATGTTCATGAAATTTAAAATGAAAAGCTTTAATTAAAAGTTCAACAGATGCCCTGATCTGCTCATGCTGTTTTGTTTTCTTTTACTTCTCTCAGAAATTTTCAAAATATTGAATTACTTTTACCTTATGTGAGACTTTTATTTTTTGGCAGATGCAAATTTTCTATGTAGGTACAATTTTCTATAATGCATTTGGATGTGTCACATTTTCAAATGCCTCATTTCATTATAGTTTTTTCCAAGTGTCTACTTTGTGGTTCTGATTTGCCTTTCTCATTTGTACTTAATCACGTCCTACGTGTATTCCCCAGTAGATAGAAATGTGTGTCTCATCAGTAAGTTTCTCTGGAATCTGCTAAAACTTCTCCCCACACACCTACCTGGTGCTTTTGGGACTTTGTACATTAACTTACTCCTTTACCCCACAATCTAGAATGTTTTCTAATATTTTTTTCCAGTTTGCCTCTTTCTGAGAGTTTGATATTCTTTTTAAAATATGTTATTGATTGATTTTAGAGAGAGAAGAGAGAGAAAGAGGTGAGGAGAGAGCAGCAGGAAGCATCAACTCACAGTAGTTGCTTCTTGTGTGTGTCTTGACTGGGCAAATCCAGGGTTTCAAATCAGAGACCTCAGCATTCCAGGTCGACACTTTATCCACTGCGCCAGCACAGGTCAGCAGTATTCTTTATTTTAAAGCAAACACATGAGGGCTTTGCTAAGACGTTACCACATAAAAATTCAATTATTTTTCACTATCCTAAAAACAATGCTGCAGAATCGAGGTCAGCGAAGTCACTTTTTAAAACTGAACTCTGAGCTTCCTGCCAATGCCAGGCAGCATAAAGCCTGATGAGACCCATGAAAGGAACATTGCAGATCAGGCTTCTAGAAGAATCTTTTTAGGGGTTCTGCAATATTACTGTTGACTCCCTTGAGAGATGAAGAAAATGGACATCACCTCCTCTATTCTTTCTACTCAACACAAAGTATATTTGGGGGGCTCAGCAGCACTAGGACCATTTATAACAATGGTGAGCCCTGCAGTTTATCGACAAGCATTCCTGTGAATAGGTGTCAGTCAGTGAAAATTCTTATAGAGATATCTGAAATTGTGGAGATAAATCAGACAGCTAAAGAAGCATTAAAAATGCAAAAGAATGATGGCAAGCTACTTGCAGCTTAGCACAAATTTATTCAGCAAACAAAGAAACAGAACTTAAACTTTGTAAGCTTTTTCTCTACAAAATCTCCCAGGCTCTTTCCATCAGCTATTCCCCAAGTCAGGGAAAAGAGCAGGAGTTCTGAAAACATTGGTAAAACTTTTAAATCTCATATTTTATTTTTAAAAATATATAAATCATCTCCATTCTCTTGATGAACTTTTAGCTAACTAGACTATAGAGAAAAATTTATTGGCTGCCACCTTAACCAGTCAAATTAATATAACTAAATATATAGACAAACCTACAGCATATGTCTATGATGCAATAAGAATGGCATAACATCAGGAAAAATTGTGTGGGGCTTTTTTTGTTGTTGTTGTTTTCTGCCAAAATTATAGCTTGAATCTTATTAGAGAGAGCGAGAACATAAAAAATGTAGCAACATGTTAGAAACTGGCTAATTTAAATAAATATAAGAGCTCGCTGTTATGTTGCAATTTTTTGTTCTAATTGGGTTGATATATTTTGTTTTAGGCATAATTTGGTCTTTATAACCAAATGCCAAAGATGTTATGTGGACTGCTGTTTGATAAAACTTAATTGAATTAAATGGCAAAAGCTAGTGTGCCATAGTATTTTAGGAACTCATTAACAGAACTTTGATTGAACCAGGGAAGTGTTCCAAGGTACCATTTTTTAAAAAAATTCTGCATTCAGAATGGGTGCTGGACCATAGGAAACCACTGTTTCCCACCTAATTTACTTCATTGTATACAGACCTAGAAAAAGAACCTCAAGTTTTACATAAATCATATCTTTCACATAACAGTGAAAATTATGCATAAACTTTGCATAACAAGACTATTTGTTCCCAGGCTATCCCTGAGTCATGTAGGACCCACCTTAAATTAGATTTCATTGCTTAATTTTACCTATTTCCTCTAACTGAATAGTGAAAATAATATGTCCATATAAGAATCTGGTAGTGAAAAATATATTACCCTCAGTTTAACTTGCCATCTATTGGTTAGAATATAAAAAAAGAAAATGGAAGCTGAGGTTTACAAAATGCATATTGAGGTGTGCATAAATGATTTTTAGGTATACTTATAGAAACATATATAGAAATAAAATGTATTAATATTAATTAAATCTGAATCTTTTTACATACACATTATCAGATCATTAATTTCTCTTTCAAATTTCCTATTGACTATAAATATCAATAAGTACATTGAAGAATTAAAACCAATGTGCAAAGCAGAAACTCTCAAATTAAATTCTCTCTAAGTCAGTGACTACTACTATTACCCCACTAATAAAACACTATTGCCCATAATTTCTTCCCACTCACTTTGTTTTCCTACTAGGAAAAAAAATAAATGAAACAAACTCTCAAGGGTCCGAGATGGTGTTCTTAGTAGATATTAAACTGTAACTTAAATGACATAGAGTTTGGCCCTGGCTGGTTGGCTCAGCGGTAGAGCGTCGGCCTGGCATGCGGGGGACCCGGGTTCGATTCCCGGCCAGGGCACATAGGAGAAGCGCCCATTTGCTTCTCCACCCTCCCCCTTCCTCTCTCTCTCTTCCCCTCCCACAGCCAAGGCTCCATTGGAGCAAAGATGGCCCGGGCGCTGGGGATGGCTCCTTGGCCTCTGCCTCAGGCACTAGAGTGGCTCTGGTCGACACCCCGAAAGGGCAGAGCATCGCCCCATGGTGGGCAGAGCTTCGCCCCTGGTGGGCGTGCTGGGTGGATCCCGGTCGGGCGCATGCGGGAGTCTGTCTGACTGTCTCTCCCCGTTTCCAGCTTCAGAAAAATACAAAAAATAAAAATAAAAATGACATAGAGTTTAAATTGAGGCCCAATATACTAAGTGAGAAATAGTAAAAATGTAGGTTATTACATTTTAAGGTAAAAATGTAGTGTTATTACATTTATCAAAACCAGAGTCCAGGTGTTTAATTTACTTTATTTTCTACCTACTCGACATCATGAAATGTGAAACTATGCCAATGTAACATTTTTTATTGATTCTAAATTACAGTATCCTTTTCTTTATTATTTTTTGGATGTTGGAAGATGTCACACACATGCATGCATGCAGGCACACACACACACACCAATACTATTATATATATAAAAAAAAGGAATACAACTAAAAAAAGAAAAAGTTATTCAGTGGTTTAGATCATTTATATCTCCATGAATGAAAAGAAGCTGAACAATGCTATTTGAAGAGTATATTATCATGCAGTCACGCAATCAGATGAAGAAGTCAGGTATCAAATAAATTGTAACTAAATCACAGCTATTCTAATAGCCACTTTTTGTAATTCTTTTTTAAGTGTTTGCTGGTGAAACTATTGCAAAGTTCATGGACTTGTATATAAAATTTTAGGATTGAAACATTTTATTCAATATACGACAGGAAATGCAAATTCAGAATACAATTTAGGAACAAATTATTATTTTATAAAAATAATAAAATCTATTGCATTGTTAACTTCATACACTTTGTTTTTACCTAAAATAATTCCTTTGTACTAAAATATAGCCGGAGGGATAACTCTCTAAACCAGTTAGAGTACAAAGGAATATACAGCAATATGTTAGCACTATTTCTGAACTTCTCTTTGAGTGTTTTTATAGCTGATTGTTTAAATTTTAGTTTAAAAAAATTTTTAATTAGCAACACTATTTAACTGTAAATGCTTTTATTTACATGGTTTGAAATATACACTAAGCTTAATTTTGACTTACAAAAGTAAACTCTTTCTGTTTCTTACATATTTAATTCATTGTCATCATAGTAAATGTGATTTTGCTACAGGTTTTGCCAATTAGAGAAAACATTTTGTTAGGTTTCAGTGGGAGAAATGAAACGGGAACTTATTCTAGCAAAGATAACGCCAGAGTTCTCTTGGACTCAAATAGTTTGCCCAAGTGACCATGTCTTAATAAGTGGATTAGAATTGCCATGCCTGCTAGTTCCATCTCTGCTTCCAAACAAGGGCTTTGACAGACGGTATGTGGCCTGTAGGGGATTGCTCGTAACCCCCTGTTGGTGATATCTGTCACTGTATCTTGTTTCCATTCCCTGACTTGACAGGAATTCTGCATCAGGGTTAAGAATGGTTGGGAACCTCGCCCGTTTATGCCTGTCAGCTTCGTTGACAGACAGACAGATGCTGGAGCTGCCCTCTGCAATGCCACCTAGCTCAGCTTCTAGGCACACCAGAAATATATATATATTAGTATTAACATAAAATATTTTAGCATTCAAAATTACAGCTAATTGATGCTCATTTATAAATGTTTAATTTTTCAATGAAGTCAATTTGTTAAATTATCAACTGTGGCAAAAAAGGCAATACTCTCATTCAACTCCCTTGATAATTTCAAAATCCCAATTGATTCACTATCAAGTCATCATTATTTTAATATTCAGAAAGAGTGATTACTGTTGAAGGACAACTTTGATCAATTGTCTAAGAAATGAGGAGGGGATTACAGTAAGTGTGTACACTGTCGGATTGAATTCTCCCGAGCTCCCTGGATCCCACACACAGCACTGGCAGCTTGGATGTGCTGGAGCAATTTCATGGCTCCGTCCCTACAGCAACTATCATATCGCACAGGGATTACCGTGCCGTGGTGAGGAATAACAGAGACTTAGAGGGACGACGTGCTCAGCTCAAAAAGTAGAGTGAATGAAAGCTCGTGATAACTGCTGCAATAACTCTCTGGAACGCAGACACAAAATATTGCAAAAAAAAAAGAAAGTAACTTGTTTATGTAAGAAATATCTACATCTGAGATAAAACAGCATAGAACATGGAGATCTGCAAAAACAAAACAAGCAAAAATGTTGCCAAGCAAGGAGTGCCAAGCATTGTTCTAGCTACTGAAAAGTGACAGGGCGAGGAAAAACCAAGAAAACATCTCTACTTCTATGAACCTTATAATAAACCACAGTAAATAGTAATAAGAAGAATCCTATATGTCATAATTCAAGGTTCTTATCTTAACTTACAAAACACTAAGCCATTCAGTCTCTGACTACCCCAAACTACCCCATTCCCACCCACACTGCTCACGGCACACTGGCTTCATTGCTCCTGTTCTTCCCCCACAGGTCCACTTGGCTATTGTTATGTTCTCCAGGTTTCTATTTTATACCACCTTATTGAAGAGACCCTTCCTAATTTCCTTTTATAAAATAGGACACTCACTTCTGGTCACTCTTTATACCCTTATCCTGTTTCATTGTCTTCATGAACGCAATCAAGTCTTGGCATATAGGATTCTTTTCATTACTATTTACTATTACCACTTAAAATCAAACTCCGTTTTTTTAACTTAACCCCTCCAATGTTTGTCTAGAGGAATGTAACTCAGGTTGGCTTGTACACTGCCTGGCATTCAAAATAGAATATACTTCCAAGCAAATACCACATTTAAGGTAGGCATATGTGTAAAACTAGAACTTTGGGGCCCCAGTCCATCTTGATGTCATGTAAGCAAAAGAAAACAACATCAATACAAAAACCGAAACAAACAGCATAATTTTCAGTCAATACCATGTGGTGAAGAACGTGGAGTGAGATCAATGGAGAAGAATTACCAACAGACTATACACCAACATTTGTGGCGCAATTCCAAACAAATGCTCAAAGAGCACAATGGGACAATAGGTGAAGGAAAGCAATTAAACATTGTGCTTTGCAAAACCATTTAAACCTTTAAATTTATCAAGTGAGATGGTTATATTTTTATGAGTGTTAATTACTTATTTTTGTCAATAACAACAAGAAGCTAGTTGGCATTGTTATTTCAACTTGAAGGATAAAGTGCTAAATCAGTAATGTGTTTTTAATGAACTAATACCAGGTTGCATGTTTATATAACAATTACACCATTTAGTAATATTTAAAGTTCACTGACAAGAAATATCATGTAGTAGTTACTTATCTAGGCACTGAAGTGTTCTTGTCTTGGTTCAAATAATTTTCTCCCTCAAGAAAAAAAAACATTATTATATGAAATGTAATGGAGAAAAAAATATAATACCAATGTTATAATTAGTCTTATCTGTTTTTTTTAATCATCAGAACACTGTATCTTTAAAAGAGATTTTAGCACAAATGCATGTCATTAGTGCTTTATGCTCCATGTAACATAGGAGGTAATATATAAGTTGCTTGGAGGTAAAAATTTGAAAATAATTTGACCATTAAAATATATAAACCTAGAGGTTTCACTGTTCTCCATAAAAGTTAATGAAACAGTTCCTTTTTCATTGGAGTTCATGTAGAACACTAGATTGATCTATATTCATATTTTCAGTGAATTAAATATTTACTAGTTACTAAAATGGTGCTATGAGAGCATTATTCGGATGATAATTTTTTTTTTCTGAAGTGAGAAGTGGAGAGGCAGAGAGACAGACTCCAGCAGACATGCGCCCAACCAGGATCCATCCGCCGGCATGCTCACCAGGAGGCAATGCTCTGCCCATCTGGGGCCATTGCTTCATTGCAATCAGAGCCATTCTAGCACCTGAGGCAGAGGCCATGGAGCCATCCTCAGCGCCTGGGCCAACTTTGCTCCAATGGAGCCTCGGTTGCAGGAGAAGAAGACAGAGATAGAAAGGAAAGGGGGAAAGGTGGAGAAGCAGATGGGTGCTTCACCTGTGTCCCCTAGCCAGGAATCGAACCCAGGACATCCATAGATCAGGCCGACGCTAACGCACTGAGTAAACTGACCAGGGCCTTGGATGATAATGTTAAAAAAAAATGAGGGAAATGTGTACCATTAGATTAAAAGTACATTCAAATCTACAAAATTCTATTTGCAGAATTTATATTAAAAGGCAACAGATGTTCACAAAATGAGAAACAAAAACAGGATTAGGAATGGCAGGATGACATGCTTGTATGTCAATGAAAATCAATTGTCTATTCATTGACAGAAACCTAGAAAACAAAACGAAGCTCTAAAGATAAGTGTTTGCAAGGTGTTCTGGAGAAAGGAGCCCAAAGAGCAAGAATTTGGCAGTCTACCAAACACTGCACGAGAGTCTCTTGTCACGCTTGGCGAATCACCGCTTCCCTGATCAGCTGCGATATTCCTGGCTATTTATTCCTCAGGAATAGATGCCCAGGTTCCCCTACCAAGCAAAAAGAAGTTATGTGTTTTTACTTATTCTACATCTTGCCCTACTAGAAGAGAAAAGGATTGTCAGAGATACAAGTAATGAATCTACTCACTGGGCAAAAGCCACTAAATTCATTAATCTTGTCATGTATACTTTATTTCCATGTACATTCAAAATGTGCAAGGCAGATTTTCATTGAATAGGTTATGGTGGATATAAGGCAATGTGTTCAAGATATTTTCCTAGACATTTAGGAAGCTGTATGTCGTAACATCTTTACAATTAGGTGAGTAGAAGTGAAGGCTTTTCTACGGTGAAGCTCTATCAAAGTAGCTTGTGCGATTTCAGGGAAGTCAGTGAATGTCCCTGTCTGACAATCAGGCTTTACCAACCCCACCCTACATGGCACAAGAACATCTCACATTGTGTAGTAGAGCCACAAGGTCTACACTGTAGGACAGCTGACCCGAGGAGTGGCCCAGACCTGCTGTGGACTTTATATAAGATCCAGAACTAGATTACTATAAATTGTGTGAAAAATAGAACATTTTCTATTGCTCATGTTAAAATTATAAACAGAAAGAGCTAATATTTTTGCTGTAGTATAAACAACGGAAAAGAAACCAATATTATTATGAATAATTCAGTTCTGTTAGATTGTAATAAAAACTATGATGAGTGTGTAGATATATATTTATCCTTTGAATTCTTTTTCAGACTCTTCAGGTACTTTAATGAGTGACATTAACTAGATCTTACATAAAGCATTTTCTTTTAACTATTTGGTAGAAATCATATACATGTTCTAAGAGAAGTATTTTACTTTTACACCAGACCAAAAATGAAGTTTTGCTTTTTTTTTTTTCTCAAATAGACAGTTACATTTTTACTAGATACAATAAGGTTTACTAAAATGAGTAAAGGATAAATTTCTAAATAATACACTTTGATAAATTATATTTAACAACTTTGAGAATAGATTCTAGGGATATAAATTGCTAAAGTAAACAGACTTTCACCTGGGAGGGTCAAATATTTTATTTTCATCAAAAGCTGTTATATAGAGAGCAAAAACCTTTCCTACATACTAGCAATCAATGTAAATATATCTAGCATTGAGCATTAACTTACAGTATTTCATAAAAACTCTTTTCTGTCCCTTTATCAGCATCTGCTTCCCATACAATAACCTAAAACTTGATATGTGAATTGTTTCTTAAGGATCATAGTATTAAATAGCAATGCAAATAGCTGACTAAAACAAATTGTGTTAACTGTACATATATTTTGTGCAACCACTCTTTAAGCCAATATACCATAATGCATTTTGATCATAAATATTATTTTTAAAAGTCATTTGTATTAACTTTTCAAAGGCACCAGATATGTTTCTCTCTGCCATCTTGATGATGTCTGTCCGAAAGAAAATCATCTATTGCCATATATACCTCCTTCTTTTTGTTTTTCTTTTTTCCAAGTGAGAGGAGGGGAGATAGAGGGACCGAATCCTGTACACATCCAGATTGGGATCTACTAGGCAACACCCATCTAGGGCTGATGCTTTGGCCATTTGGGGCCATGCTCAAAACAGAGCCATTTTTAGTGCCTGAAGGGGAGGCTCCATGGAGCCATCCTCAGTGCCTGGGGCTGATGCACTCAAACCAATTTAGCCATGGTTGTGGGAGGAAAAGAGAGAGAGAGAGAGAGAGAAGGGGGAGAGGAAGGGTTGGAGAACCAGATGGTCATTTCTTCTGTGTGCCCTGACAAAGAATCAAGCCTGGGACTTCCACACACCTGGTCGACATACTACTACTGAACAAAATGGCCAGGGCCCAAGTATCCCCTTTAATTGGAGCATTCCTTATTATTAGAAATGCTGATCAGTGAAAAAAGAAAAAAACAGAAATCACATTATCTCAAACTTAGGAGTTAATTTTCTGTCAAATTATCTAAAGTTTAAGTATGTATGCTTATACCAATTGTACTCTACATTGATAGACTATAAAAGTCTCTTACATCAAAGGTGCTATACAGAGAATGAAAAGATAAGCTTTAAGCTGGAATGAGCTACTTACAACACATATGATCAGAGAAATATCTGTATCTAAAATATATATAAAGCATCTACAATTCAGAAAGTTCAATAAAATAATAGACAAAAGAAGATAAGCACAGATATTTCACAGAAGAAATAACACAAATCAGAAATAAATATATAAATATCAATTATATAAAGTATAAATTAAAATCACAGTGAGATACCTATTTTATATTCATTCACTTGTCAAAAATGAAAAATTCTTTAAATAATTGTAAAGGTGAAAAGCAATTGTGATCTTTAAATAAAATAGCTAAATAATTAATTGTTAAATAATAGCTAAATAATTATTAAATAATTTAAAAGAAATAATGCAAGTACTAAAGGTAATATAAATATCAAAATAATTTAAAATAAACTATAAATTGAGTGTTATCAGACTTGCCATCAGCAACACTGAATGTGGCACACCACAACCCTTCAGCATTTTGAAAAAAATGATTTAAAATTGACAAATTCTTAGTCATATGTAATAATGACATAATAAAAAATAGTTTTAAAACAGTCCACATACTTTTTAAAATAAATTATTTGTGGAGGATCTTTTAAAAATTCATCAGTAAACAAAGAAGAGGAAGGGAAGAATTCAGTGAAGAGTGGATCAAACTCAGGAAGGCAGTGGTGAGATGATTCGGATTGACGTTCTGCAGAAGGTTTAGAGAGTAACCAGTTCAGACAATAACTAAAAAATGCAGGAGCTTGGTAACTTGAAAATAATACTGGTAACCAGGACAAAAAGATAGCATTTCATGTATGGATATCATGACTTGGTCATAAAGGCTTATTATTTTAAAAATAAGATAATTAAAAACTCAGAAATAATAGGGCACTTTACAAAGAACCAAAGACAAAGAAAAAGCAAATTAAAAAGTGTCCTGTGTCAGCAATTGATAGAATATTAAGAGAAGTGAATCTATTTGAAATTAATCTGACATGAATTCCACTTAGAATAGTCCTTGGTTAGAGGCACTGAGCACAAAGAACATGTACTACTAGCATACTTTTTAAATAAACATAATACTGTAAATGCTATTTCTTCTTTTCATTTTTGTTTTACTTAGCCTAAGGACAGTGCCTAAATATATTGGTATGTGATTTTCAGATTAAAACGTAAATGATATCAACTTTTAAAACGTAAAAGGGAAAGTGATATAACATACAGGATTGAAAGTGGAGTAAAATATAGAACTACTGTTACTCTTATTTTAGAAATCAAGAGAATAATAATATAAATAAAAACAGGAGTGTTAATATATTTTCTAAAAATTTAATGCTAATAGCAAAAGAATCAAGAATACTAATCAAGAATAAATGTTATTTATTAGTAAGAATGGGAAATAGTCAAACAAATTATTCAAGTTCTCATCTTTTGTGTTAAAAATGAATAGATATCATGTAAAGTTCTGAGTAAAAATTAGAGATATGCAAAATAAACCATTGGTTCTAACACACCTACTACAGAATCAATAAGTAGGAACTTTTTGGAAGCCACCACCCAAGATGGCAGCCATAGAGCCTTACGTCCTATTATTCATGTTGCTGTGTAGTTTTCTTCCACATTGAATAGAGTTGACATATTTGATATACTACTATGGAAAAAAATAGTAGCTTTCAAATCTATATCCTGAAAGACATTGGAGTTTACACTTTCTTCTGTTGTATCAGTCACCTTGGAAAAGCCAGCTGCCATGTCATGAGGACACTTAGAAAGCCATGTAGAAAGGGCCATAGGGTGAGGATCTGAGCCTCCTTACCAACAGCCATCATCAACTTGCCATTTATTATGTCATTATTTCGGGGACTAGAAGGATTCCAAGTGGTCCAAACTAGTTAGTTATAACCTCAGCTAATAATAAAATGTTATTTTGCAACTCTGAGCCTAATGTTTATATCTTCTCTTTGTCCCTGGAGAACAGTAAGGATAACTGAGACAAATAAAGATCCAGGTATTACATAAATCCCTAAAAAATTACCCACCTCATTTTCACATTTATTGTTCATATGTTTTAGTATTAAAACATTTGTAATTCTTGATAGTCTATAAGCATAATAAATTAAACATCTATCAATACTTGCAAATAATTATTTATATTTTGGTAATATTATTTTAGGTGTTACTGTAAAATATATTTATGTGTGGAGCAATTCTTTCATTGTGAGAACTCTAAAACAATCTTCAGACACCTTCAGCATAAGCTTGAATTTTTTAGATGTTTATGACATGACATATGAAAGTTAACATTTCATTCTAAATTCAGGAGTAGTTTTTATTTATCCTATTTTAGACATATACATTGATATTATAAAAAGATGTAAGAGTTGTTATAAAACAATGGCTATATAAGTGAAAATACAATAAATCTAGGTGAATTCCTTTCAGGTCACTAAATAATGGGGTTTGAACATCTCACTTTACTGCAATAAACAAAAACAAATAAAATACCTACACTGGCATCTATAGTAGATAAGTGGCTGATCAGATCATATATTTTGATTTATACACAAGCAACAAAAATTTCTCTTTCAGAAATATGTCTAAGATCCTTATGCTGAAAAGTGAAAGATAAATAAGAAACTTTTAACGGTACCACTAATGCAAAAGTTGGACCAAATAAAGCTTTTAAAATGTAATCTGAGAAAAGGAAAAAGAATTTTAAAACTTTCTCATTTTATTCACTAACATTTGTTCTTATTAATCTCACTTAACTATTATAAATAATAATTTTAAAATATTAAAATCTTATAAATGACTCAAATATTAATTTAAAAGTAGAGAAAATAAAAATTATAGTTAAAAAATTAAAAAGGAAAGTATTCACATGGAAAATTAAACCTAGTAAATATGGAATATATGAAAGTAATTACAGAGCATGTGCTACCCAAAATTTAGACATATTTTGTTTTGGATGAAAACATAAAATATAGTAGAACCCCCAAAAGAGAGGTCATTTATATATGTAAACATTACTAACATTCTAGAATCCAAAGCACCAAATGAGTTTACAGGTACTAAAGTATGAACATTTAATTCTTGGAGACAGAAACAATTATATGGATATAGTTGTAAGCTATGGAGAATCTCAATTTTCTCACTAAATTTATTTAAAATATAATTATGGAAGTCTATGTATGGACTTGACTTAAGCTATATATAACACTAAGAAGTCTACATACACCCATTTGGAAGTGCAACAGAACTCTAAACAATGAGTATTTTCTAAACTATAATATAACCTTCCACTCTAACGTTGCCTCTAGACTCCTTTAGCTTTTGCATTTTTCTACCTTGAATAGAAAGAGTGAAGGGAATCACCAGATTGCCTTTGCTGGTGATTTGGCACCTGTCCTTTCCATCAATTTCGATTTCCAATTAACTTCCAAAGCTATCCGACCATTCTAAGTGTCGCTCAGTCCAGACTCAGCATCATCTCTTTCTGGTTGATGTTTACATTTCAACCAAATCTTTTTACCTCTAGAAAAACCCACTCCAGGCTACAGTCCAAATTATCCCTTGAAAACATAAACATGATCATACCATCCCCTAATTAAAGTGTTATAATTGTTTATTTTTCTAGTGCCTAGTTCTCTTTGGCCAGATTCCTTAATTTTGTTCACAAGTACCCACATGGTTTAGTCTCGTACTCTTTTTCATAACTTATGATTTAGGTGCAGTTACCCAAGTGGGCAATGCTGTATTTAAACCCAGATTATTAATTTTGTACTCTCTCTAACTACAAAACTTTATACCCCTTTAATAGACCTACCCTCTAGAACAGGGGTCCCCAAACTTTTTACAGAGGGGGCCAGTTCACTGTCCCTCAGACTGTTGGAGGGCCGGACTATAAAAAAAACTATAAAAAAATCCCTATGCACACTGCACATATCTTATTTTAAAGTAAAAAAACAAAATGGTAACAAATACAATATTTAAAATAAAGAACAAGTAAATTTAAATCAACAAACTGACCAGTATTTCAATGGGAACTATGGGCCTGCTTTTGGCTAATGAGATGGTCAATATGCTCCTCTCACTGACCACCAATGAAAGAGGTGCCCCTTCCCGAAGTGCAGCGGGGGCCGGATGAATGGCCTCAGGGGGCCGCATGCGGCCCGTGGGCCATAGTTTGGGGACCCCTGCTCTAGAACCTACCTAAATTCTCTTTTTTTATAAGTAGTGTGCATGTGTGCATGTGTGTTTGTATGTGTGTTTGAGAGGGAGAGAGAGAGAGAGAGAGAGAGAGAGAAATAGGATGTTCTAGTAATTAAAATTCTATGATGATGTGCTAATATTTGATAAATTTTTATGTTTGTAGCATATTAGTTCATTTGATTGAGTCAGTTTTTCCTGTCCTATTTAGTTTCCATTTTTTTTCTTATGCATTGCTTCAAATATGTATCTATCATAATTTTTTCTTCTAAGATTTTATTTATTGATTTTACAGAGAGAGGAGGGGGAGGGTGCAAGAAGTATCAACTCATAGTTTCTTCACTTTAGTTGTTCATTGGTTGTTTGTCATGTGTGCCTTGACTGGGCAAGCACAAGATTTCGAACAGGTGACCTCAGTGTGCCATCCACCGCCCCACCACAGACCAGGCTGACTTTTCCTCGTATTTTGCTTCATCTTTGTACATGTCATTACAGCTAGCTTTAATTACATTTCATCACATTTCAAAGCAGTTGTTTTGAGAGAATTAAACCAATAGTTAATTTCATTTAAATAAAATATGTTCTTTAGATGTTGAGAAAACTGGTCTCAGGAGCTCAGTGGTTTTCAGAGTATTTTGCAAATGTACAAAAACTACCATAATGACCCCAAAATATATAACGAGCATCAGTCAAAATAATTATGTCTTTTTTTGTGTGTGACAGAGACAGAGAGAGATACAAAGAGAGGGACACATAGAGACAGACAGGCAGGAAGGGAGAGAGATGAGAAGCATCAATTCTTCATTGCAGCTCCTTAGTCTCCTTAGTTGTTCATTGATTACTTTCTAATATGTGCCTTGACTGGGGGAGCTACAGCAGACCAAGTGACTCCATGCTCAAGCCAGCAACCTTGGGTTCAAGCTAGCTATCATGGATTGTGTCTGTGATCCCATGCTCAAGATGGTGAGCCCCTGCTCAAGCTGGATGAGCCTGCGCTCAAGCCACAACCTTGGGGCTTTGAACTTGGGTCCTCTGCGTCCCAGTCTGACACTCTGTCCATTGCACCACCATCTGGTCAGGAAAAAATATTTATGTCTTATTCAAATAGATCTGATTAGTTTAAAATAATAAAACTTGATACAATGCAAATTGATCACACATTAACTTTGTGTTATGTGACCTTCTACAGCAAAGGAAAAGAAACTATATTATATGATACTCTGTTGAATGGAACGAATTATTTTTAATATGCAAAAATAATGTTTTGCAACCTTCGCCCAATGTCAAAAGAAATGATCAAGATACAAAAATATCAGTTTATTTATTTATTTTATTATTATTATCAACCATCTTGCAAACTTTTCTGTAAGTTTCATCTTGAATTCATGTCTTGTCCTATGCATTATCTCATAGTTATAAATTTAAAAAAACTTTTTTGATTACTTGCAAGTAGTTCCAAATTTCATTTGCCATACCTTTGCAGCTAATTTCTAAACCTAGATAAATTCACAAAAGTGTTATCCCTGGCCCTCTATGCTGCCTTAGAAACAAACCTTCAAAATCTCTTGCTTGAGGCCCTGGCCGGTTGACTCAGTGGTAGAGCATTGGCCCAGTGTGCGGATGTCCTGGGTTCGATTCCCAGTCAGGGCACACAGGAGAAATGACCATCTGCTTCTCCACCCCTCCCTGTCCTTTTCCTCTCTCTCTCTCTCTCTCTCTCTCTCTCTCTCTTTCCTTTTCTTTCTCTCTCTCTCCCCCTCTCCCCGCCGTAGCCATGGCTCAAGTGATTGAAGCACATTAGCCCCAGGTGCTAAGGATGGCTCTGTGGAGCCTCTGCCTCATGTGCTAAAAATAGCTTGGTTGTTAGCATGGCCCCAGATGGGGGTTACCTGGAGGGTCCCATTCAGGGTAAATATGGGAGTCTGTCTCTATCTTCCCTCCTCTCACTTGGAAAAAGAAAAAACAGAAAGAAAATCCCTTAACTGAGATTTGAAATATTTTCTATCTTGTGTCAGTACTTCTAAAAACGTAGTCATTCCAAAATGCTGTAATAGTTCTCCGTGTGCCCTTCAAAACTCTTCAGCTATTCTTCTTTTTTAAAAATTTTAAATCCAAATATTTTATCAAGGTATACAAAAATCCCTAGACAACTCATCCAGAACTGGCCTCTGTTTCTCTCACCTTCCTCACACTCAGTGCTCAGTTACGCACAATTAATTGACATTTACCAAAAGCTTTATTACTTTTTCCCTCTCCTCCCCTTCCTTCCCACCAGAAAACTCCATTTAGAAAATAAGAACTTCAATCTTTCTCATGATGTTTTTCTATTCCACCCCAAATGACCTCACTGCAGCAGAATTCTTCCTTCCTTCCTGGGTCTTCTTTTGGCATTTTGTGTAAGCTTCTATTTAACATGGTAATATTCTCATTGTTGATCTTCCCACATTAAACTTTCAAGATAGGGATCACACCTTTATATCGTTCAAGCAACATTTACCCAAAGGCTCTGTCATGTTGTAGAGATTCAAAGATATAAAACACCGCATGGGGCCAAAGAAAAAAGTTGCAAAACAGAAAGACAATTATAGGAAAATATAAATTTGTATGATAGTAAAAGACTTAGAGGTTTATAGGATCATGACTGAGACATCAAAAAACACTTCCTAGAGCAGATAACATTTGCGCTGAAATGTAGTCATTCTTGTCTTCATTACCAAATACAATGTCTCAATTAATATTGAATTTTTAAAAAGCTAGAATAAAGAAGCACGGTTTATAGAACGCTTTACCTTTCCATAGATTGTCTCTGAAAAGAAGCAATATTTTGTTAGTTGTGATCTGAATGGTGGCTATGACTTTGCAGGTGAAAGCTCACATTCTTTAAAAAAAAAAAAAAAGTTGCCTAAATTCACAAGCTCTCACTCAGAAATGACTATCAACTTTGAGTTACTTCAGACTAACCTGTTATAATGTTATGTATTTGGTTTTGTTATAGATGCTTCATTTTAACACTGTTAGCCTTATGCGTTTCAGAAATGTGAAAAGAAGAACCTGTTTATTTTTCTAACACTAACTTTAGACTGTGCCCATATCGATTCTTTCTTTGCTTGTTGATTTAAAAAAAAAAATAGAATCAATTATTCTACACACTCTCCCCCTGACTGCTCAGTTATTCACAAGAGAGCAATGCATCATGCCTAGGAGCCACTAATTAATACTCCCACAACAGAGATGGATGGGTCACGCACCTTCTTGGAAAGTAGCCTAAGTCTCTGGACCTGAATTGTCCTTAGTCATAAAAATACTGTCACTATAGATTAAGTGTCACTAGATAATTCTAGCCCTTAAGCTTCTGGCAACATGCCAAATGTAAAAACCATTCATTTAGCTACAATCACAAATACAAGAACTGTATTCAAAATTTGTATGCTGTTAAAACTGTTTCTAACACTCAACTGGTGAGTCCATCAGTTCCTGACAAATGATTACATCACTTATTCATGTGTGTGTCAAAGTAATACATCACCTTCCCTCTGGGGAGCTCATTGTACTTCCTGGCAAACCAATATTATATTCTACTCTATTACAGACAGGAAAATTAAAAAGGAGAGAAAAGGCAGATGTTGTCAGTGGATAATGAAACAGTAGATTCTAAATTAACTTCTGGTCAGAAGACAAGAGACAAAAGAAGTTTGTCACAGGAGGACTTATCTAGGGGTTTTCATAAATATATTGTGGCTTCAATCAAATATCTTGTTGTGGTTATTTTGCTTTTTTTTTTTTTTAGTATATAACTGTTGGGTATTTGGGGGGTAATGAAAATTTTGTAATGAATGCAGTAAGCTTTCTCTCCCTGCCCTACAGAGTATGTAGACAGGAGCTGAATGCTAGTCTTCTAATGGGGGGATTCCTTTCTGATCCTTTGGGGGGAAAGGTGGTGAGTAGGAATAATGCTAAATTATAAAGCTCTAGCAAAATATTGGCCAGGCTCTAGTAAAATAACTTTTGATTCTTAAGGTAGAACTGTTTTTATTCTTCTAAGTAACAAAACTGTTAGAACACTGAAAAGAATATCCCATAATAATAAGCATTGTAATATAATCAATACATGCTATTAAAGTCAAATGCCTAAACAATTTCCAAGATACAGTTGGATAGAAACCAGAAGTAGAGGCAGGAATGAACAAACAAATGAGGACTTGGCCTTGGTGGAATATACACAGTAAACTGATCATTGGGTGAATAGTTTATTGAAATAATAACAGGGCTATTACCCCTAGGATCTTTTAATCCCACTCTCTAGATTTTGATACAACGGGAGGGCAAGTCCAGGCTAGATCTGTGTTGTTCATGTGGTTTTACCCTAATTAGCAGAGTGTCTGGCACTTCAGAGAACAAACAATTAAACATGTTTTTAGAAATATCTTTTGCCTGACCTGTGGTGGTGCAGTGGATAAAGCATCGACTTGGAATGCTGAGGTCACTGGTTCAAAACCTTGGGCTTGTCCGGTCAAGGCACATAGGAAAAACAACTATTATGAGTTGATGCTTTCCACTCCTTCCTCCACCCTTTTATTTTATCTCTCTGAAATCAGTAAAAATAAAATCTTAAAAAAAGAAATGTTTTCTATAATAAAATATGGAACAAATTTCTTTATACAATAACAGAATAAAGTCTGTTTCTTTCATCCATCTGATTCATTGTTTTTCTTCTGAGAAACTAGAGACGATGTACAACATGTGGTTATTTCTTGAGTCTCCCAAGGTACTACTTCAAAAAAATTTAAATGTTTTTAGTTTTTCAATGATTTTTTAATCATTTCAAAATATATGAGATTATTAAGACAGTATGGTAAAATGCATGTGTTAATCATCAGTTCTTTTTTTTTTTTTTTTTAGCAATGTCTAGGCCATGTATGCAGAAGAGATTTAAAACGGTTATTCCATCTCAATTTACAATGGCCCAATGTTATTTTATCCCATGTGTATAACTGCTTATATCACTGAAAAGACTGTCATCAGTTTTTAAAACTGGGCTTATGTGTTGACTGTATGACAAAACCACTGACCTGACCTGTGGTGGCGCAGTGGATAAAGCGTCGACCTGGAAATGCTGAGGTCACCGGTTCGAAACCTTGGGCTTGCCTGGTCAAGGCACATATGGGAGTTGATGCTTCCAGCTCCTCCCCACCTTCTCTCTCTGTCTCTCTCTCCTCTCTCTCTCTCCCTTTCTCTCTCCTCTCTAAAATGAATAAATAAAATAAAAACAAAAAACAAAAAAACCACTGAATGACAATTTATAGTTATCTTTTAAAGATAGATGTAGAGGAGTCATTTATTATTGTTAAATTAATGCAATTAGATAAATGTGGAAACCTATTATACCTACACAATTTTACACTTATGCCAGATTTCAGATGCTTGGGTCTATTTGGTTCCTCACATCACCAAGATTAATTTTTATGATGATTTAGGATGGGCTAATTTAAATTTAACCAAATTATCTTTTAATTTTAAAGTTTGTTATTTTATTTTTGCTCCGGTGAATCTTCTTTTGGTGGTCTATTTTAAATTTAGAGAGGACTGAAAATAGGGTGAGAATTATTTTTAAATATTAGAAAGTAACCTAGTAGTTTAATTTTTGTCTCATATATGTGCCATACCTTGTAAAAAATCTGGAGAATCACATAATACAAACTGAAGTCTGTAAAATATTGTCTGCTTCAAAGAAAAGTAGTATTGGGCCTTGTTCTTCAAGTGTAGCAATTTGAAATGTTCAACAATGCTGGTGATACCTTATAAACATTTGTGATAAAAATGTAAGATTAACTTTTCTTTAGTAAATTAATAATTTATAGAGGGGAGTGTCTTTTTACAGCAGGAAATAAATTTCCCTCATTCCTTGTCTTTTTTTTTAAATTTAATTTAATTGTGTTTACATAGATTCTAGGGTCACCCCGCATGCATCCCCCTTCCCCCCTACTCCCCTCAACATCTTCCTTGCCCCCCTCCCTACAGCACCCTCCCCCCTTCCCTTCAGGTTTATCCCATCCTATCATCCCCTTTCCCTCTGTCCTCTTTTCCTCTGGTTCCTTTGATCTCTCCTCTGTCTCAATTCCGTTCCTCAGTTCTCATTATTCCCTGGATTTGTCAAATGAGTAAAGTCATATGATATTTTTCTTTCTCTGCCTGGCTTATTTCAGTCAACATAATAGTTTCCAGGTCCCTCTATATTGTTGCAAAAGGTAATATTTCCTTCTTTTTCATAGCCCCATAGTATTTCATTGTATATATGTACCACAGCTTTTTAATTCACTCGTCCACTGATGGACACTTGGGCTGTTTTCAGATCTGTGCTGTTGTAAACAATGCTGCCATAAACATGGGGGTGCATTTCTTTTTTTCAGTAGGTGATATGGTGTCCTTGGGATATATTCCTATAAGTGGGATGGCTGGGTCAAAGGACAATTCCATTTCTAATTTCTTGAGGAATCTCCATACTGTTTTCCACAGTGGCTGCACCAGTTTGCAGTCCCACCATCAAGCTATTTCAAAAAATTCAAGAGGAAGGAACACTTTCAAGATCCTTTTATGAGGCAAGCATAATTCTGATTACAAAACCAGGAGAGACAACACAAAGAAAGAAAATTATAGGCCAATATCCCTGATGAATTTAGATGCTAAAATCCTCAACAAAATATTAGCAAACCAGATCCAGCAATACATGAAAAAAAACAAAACCATACATCATGATCAAGTGGGATTTATTCTGGGGAGGCAAGGATGGTACAACATTCGTAAATCATTCCTTGTCTTCTATTGGTTGTTATTCTAATTTCTTTTTCTGTAACAATTTTCACTTTTTAAATATCCTTGTATGCTATTCAAAAAACAATGCCTATACAAACACATACAGAAAAATACTTATTATCAATTTCATTATGAATTATATATAAAGTTTATGCTGAGCCATAATTTGTATGTATCTATCTGTTATACATATATCTGTATGTATAAGTTGTAAAATATTCTTTGAAAACTGCAGGATAATTTTTATATTTTATGTAACCTTTCAAAGCATGGAACATACAACAAAACACTGTTGAGTGGTTATTTAGTCTTACATGTGATTACATTATAATTAGAAACTTTCATATATATTTATATAGCTGCTTTTATCTAATTTCAAATTACAGTTTATTCAAATTCCTTAGTTTTTGCCTAATGAACTTTTTCAGCTCTGGGATCTCTTCCAAAACACACGACATTACATTGAATCATTATGTTTCCTTAGGCTCCTCTTGGTTGTAAGTTTCTCAGCCTTGCCTTCTTTTTTAATGACCTTGACAATTTTGAGGTGTAGGTCATTGTACAATGTCCATCAAGTAAGGGCTCATGGTTTTTTTTCATGATTAGACTGGGATTACGGGTTTGAGAAAGGAAGATAAAATCAAAATGTCATTAAAGTGACATCATATCAAAGGCTTTTACTATCAACATGACTTACCACTGTCAATGTTAATTTTTGGCACAGGGCTGATGTTTTGTCCACTGGGTTCTTCACTATGAAAGCGCCATTTGTTTTTACTCTCATTTCATGCTACACTCTTTGGAAGAAAGTCCCAATTCACATCCCACTCTTAATGAGTAGAGTTATTCTCATCAATTGCCTTTTGTCTCTAATATCAACTCCATCATTAAAGTCAATTTGAACATAATTAAGTTTCTCCCAATTGTATATTGTGTGTTAATCTAATACATGTGTGTACTCACACAAACACACACATACACACATATTTTTCTTTTATTTAATTTTTCAAATACAAACTATATTAAATATTCTGTATTAGCCTTAGATATATAGAATAGTGGCAGCCATGTCCTCTGCAGAGTGGGTTTCCCCAGATACTTCCAGCACTCACCTGGCCCCATACACAATTATTACAATATTGTTGATGCCATCCCCTATATTGTCATTTACATTCTGTGATCATTCTGTAACCACCAGTACACACACTATTTGACTTCAGTCAATTCTCTCTTTCCCTCTCTTCCATAATTAAACTTCTGAAAGGTGTGCCCAGGCTCCCTCCTTTGAATAAGTACATAGGCAGTCATCTTCAATAAAAGGATGCATGAAACACACCTTTAAATATTTCTATCAGCTATAAAAACCATCCCTCAAGTAGACACTTTTGGAAGATGCTGTTCATTTCTCATCAACAAAGTGACACAATCGCTGCCTTAAAAATACTGACCTCAAATCCATGTTTGAGTCTTTAATGTCACCAGCTTTAGTACAGGCTTAATCAACTTGAGCACGGGATTGCTGGCTTGAGCATGGGATCATAAACATGATCGCATGGTCACTGGCTTGAGCTTAAAGGTCATTGGCTTGAAGCTCAAGGTCGCTGGCTTGAACCCAAGTTGCTGGCTTGAGCAAGGGGTCACTTGCTCTGCTGGAGCCCCCCCGCCCCCCACCTCTGCGGTCAAGGCACAAATGAGAAAGCAATCTGTGAACAGCTAAGGTGCTGCAACGAAGAGTTGATGCTTCTCATTTCTCTCCCTTCCTGTCTGTCTGTTCCTATCTGTCTCTCTCTTTGTCTCTCTGTCTCTCTCGCTAAAAAAAAAAAAAAAAAAAAATATGGACCTCTGTTGGGTAGATAAAATATATTATGCTCACTTTGTTAAAGATGGTGCCGCTGCCCACATGGAGGCCGTCACCCAGGTGATATTAATTTGTGTTGGGGGTGGGCTGTGGGCAGGCAGAATCCTTGTAGCCTGGGGCTTGGTTTTGGGATTAAGCCTTTCCCACCCTTTTTGATGTGGGGTGGTACAATCCCATCATGCCCCAGATAAGTGACTTTGTATTAGAGACTTCCCTATTTTGTATATTGGATTAAAGGTTTAGATTTCTACACTATAAAATAGGGCAGAGAAGGAGCTTGCTCTCTTGGTTCGTGAGATTAGCATTATAGAGCAGAGAGCAGAGAAAGGCCACTTGGAGGAGGCCAGGAGAGGCAGCCAAGATGGCAGAGTGTTGAGTGAGAAGCCAGTTAGTGCAGAATTTGTGCAGGGAGAAGGAAGGAGATGGGGAACAGAGGTGAATAAGTCTGGTGAGCTAGAAACCTTTGATTCTAGGAAACTCGGATAAGTCAATAGCTTTGTGAGCACTTAATGCAGGGGTCTCAAACTCGCGGCCCGCGGGCCACATGCAGCCCGCTGAACAATTTTGTGCGGCCTGCAGACTAATCCACGAAGTTCAAGAAAAGTGTTGCGTAACAGTTGCCTTTTGTAGACCTAGTGCGGCCCGCCGAACGGCTGTGATCTTGCTCTGCGGCCCACATGCTGAGTTGAGTTTGAGACCCCTGACTTAATGTGAGTAGGTTTTGGAGCCCAGTGTGTGTTTTTACTTGCCTGCCGGGTGCAAGCTAGGATTAAAGATGAAGGCCCATCAGTTTTTGGCTCCATTGTTTCTTTACCGACTGTCCGAATCCAATGCGAACCTGCATGGGCCAGGCGGCTGTAATTTTGGCCCTGGCCACTGGCTTTACAACCTCAAATAGTTTCATTCATGTGAAAGAAGCATCTGTAAACAATCAATAAGTCAGTAACATACAGCAGAGACCTAGGGAAAGACTATTGTATACCAGGAGCTTCTTGATAGAACCATACTATCAAAGCAGCTTCAATTCTTATATATACATTTGAATTGATTCATTATAATCCTTCAAAGACTGGCTAATTGTCAAGTAAATTACAAACTGGGGGTACACTGCAAAGGGGGGAAGAGGTTGAGGAAAGTGCACACTTGGGAGTGGAGATTAAACTGACTTTTGAAGAAGGCTACTGAACTAGTCCGGCTTAGCATCTTCTTTGCTTTTCAAATGTTATCCTTGTTTTATCTTGTTCCCTTCCTGGATTATAGTTATGCATAATAATAGCTCATTTCTTCTGGCTTTTTTTTTTTTTAAGTCTTATCTGCTAACTCCTTTCTGTTTATCTCATATGTCTATGGGTCAGGGGTCAGTCAGCTCAATTAAGGACTGTTATTGCTTTTGCATGCCAACAGTTAAAATTACAATTTAGGTTTCTATGTGTTTTTCCTCTTCTGTTCCTGCTCCCTCTCTTTCTTTCTTTTTCCCCCCTTTTATTCTTTTCCTTCTTCTGAGACAGGTTAGTAAGCTAAGAGAAGTAGAATAGGGAAACTGAAACAGATAGCTAAATGACCAAGCAGTTTACAGTCATCTAGTAAACAGTAAAATTCTATCTGCCCTAACCAAGCACATTTAATATTAAGTAGTTTCTCTTTTTTTTCTTTTTTTTTTACTGGAAAAATGAAAATAAACAAATGGAACTACATCAAACTAAACAGCTTTTGCACAACAAAGGGAAGCATCAACAGAATGAGAAGACACCGACTTAATGGAAGAACATATTTGTCAATGATACATCAAATAAAGGCTTAATATCCAAAATTTTTAAGAATTTATAAAACTCAACACCAAAAAAACAAAGCATCCAAATCCAATTAAAAATGGACCAAGGACCTGAATAGACGCTTCCTCAAAGAGGACATACAGATGGCCAATAGACACATGAAGATATGCTTAACATCACTAATCATCAGAGAGATGGAAATTAAAACCACAATGAGAAATCACCTCACACCTGTCAGAATGGCTATCAACAATAAATCCACAAACAACAAGTGTTGGCATGGATGTGGAGAAACAGGGACCCTCATGTACTGGTGGTGAGAATGCAGACTGGTGCAGTCAATGTGGAATGCAGTGTAGTTTCCTCAAAAAATTAAAAATAGAACTGCTTTTGGAACCAGCAATTCTACTTCTGGCTGTTTATCTGAACAAACCCAAAACACAAATTTGAGAGAATAAATCCAACCATATATTCATTGCGTCATTATTTACAATAGCCAAGATTTGGAAACAGGTCAAGTGTCCATCAGATGATGAGTGGACAAAAAGCTGTACTACATTTACACAATAAAATACTAGTTGGCCATTTACGAAAAAAGAAAAAGGAAATGTTACCTTTTGTGACAGCCTGAATGGACCAGGAGATTAATATGCTAAATTAAAAAAGCCAGTCATTGAAAGACAAGTACCATATGATCTCACTCATCTGTGGACACTAAATGAACAAAACAAACTAACAAACAAAATGGAGACAGACTCATAGAGAGAGAGCAGGCTGGCAGCTTACAGTGTGGGGGGCAGACTTGGGGGACTTGATGAGGGGGTGTGGAGAGATTGAGTAAAAAGGAAAAAAAGGAGAAAAAACTCATGGACGGAAACAACAGTGTGGTGATTGCTGGGGGGGAGAAAGATGTGGGGGGTGGAGGAGTTTATGAGGGGATAAATGGTGATGGACAGAGGCTTGACTTGGGTGGTGAATGCACAATACAGTGTGCAGATAATATGTTGTAGAATTTTTACCGGAAAGCTATATAATTATATTAACCAGGGTCACCCCCATAAATTTCATAAAAAAAGAAGAAAAAAAGATTAAATGGTTTATACTTCTCTTCCTCAGCCAGAGGGCAAATGGCTTAAATCACCCTCCTCAAGAAGACAGATAATAGAAATCCAGTTAGTGCTATTGGTACCACGCACCTGCAGGGACAAATGAAGGAAACAAACTCTTCTTTCCTCTTCATTATTTCCTTCTTTTCAAAGTACTGTCCTTGATTTAAACTTCTAGGTGAGTTTATTTATTTGTCATTTATTTAGGTTGTGTATGTGTTTGTAATAGGATACCCTTCTCAATATGGACTCTGTAGAACATGAATTGAAATTCTTACCCCTAGTAAGAAGAAGTAAAACAGTCACTGCCAGGAAATAATCGTGTATTCTAAGACATGCTTTGTAATAATATTTTCATTCATAGAAAATATGCACAATGAAGTTATAATGTATTTGTTCTATCCTAACTCTTAGTTAGCTTGAAATGATTAATTTTAAGGACAACTCTTTATATTGAATTTTTTCAGCATTTCCCTCCCCCCTCCACAAACTTTTAAAATATTCATTTATTTTCTCTCTGTAGTTCATTTGTATTTCTGGCATTTGACCTCTCTGATAAAAACACTAAAACGAAAACCTTAAAAAAATTTTTTTCCCGACCATTATATGCACAACTTTCTTTACAGCTAACCTTGATTTGTAATGTTATTTTGTACATTTGTTGAACTTATTTAAAATTGTTTCCAAAGTCTCACTTTATATTTTTTGACAGTACATTTGGGCATTTTTCTTTCCTGTTGCTGACCATAATCACTGGAGACCTGAGTGCTATGGAATAGCATTTTTGATAGTACTGAGATATATAGGAAAGGAAGGTTAGAGCACTCTTTCCGATAGTGGACTGTGATTATCTGTGGATTGTCTATTTGAGAGCAGGAGATAGATTTTTTCTATTAGAGTACATGAGACCCAGGCTTTCATCTTAGATATTTGAAGTAAAGAATTGTCACAGATCACATTACTCAAAAGTAAAAAATTATTTTCCTCATTGAGGCCAAAATAGTAAAGTCAACTACATGTGTACCTGTGGTGGCTTTTCTGCCTGCTCCCTAGATTTCAGGCACGATACATTCTTAATACCCATGTGCCATACATCTTGATCTCAGGAACTTTTGTTTATTTTAGTTTATTACAACATAAGGTCAATTTATATCCAAATATACATATGAAGAATGCTTGTATTAAAGCCATGACTCAAGAATGTTATTGCAAAATAAAAATGTGCTCTATGAATATAATTTTTTGCTCAAATATAGTTATAATCATTGAAAAGATGGCATATTTTGTATTTTGAAAACTACTACAAATTCAGCTGCAGTTTAAATTTTTAAAATAAATGTCTTTATTTGGAAATTCAATGTCAAGGAATTAGTGATGTATTTACCAGCTTAGCATGAATAAATAATGCTTATTTGAAAATACTATAATCTTAAATAAAACATCTTTAATCAAATTGCTGATTGATAAGAATTTAAACGATATGTTGAGTTTTTCAACACACTTAAAAATATATATGTATATGCTAATTAATTATACATTACTATATGCTAATTAAACATATACATTAGTAATTATAATGTGATTCAATCAAGGCTACAGAGAAAAATAAAAATAATATATGAACACATGTCCTTGCATGTGAATAGTTATATCTTTTAACTTTAACTCCACCAAATTATTAAAATCTACATTTCTTCAATATTAAACTATATAAAATCTTTTTATTATGTAGCATATATTTCCCCATATATATATACATATAAATTAATAATTCAGCAATAATTTTTATATTTATTTTGTTTCAAATGTCTGTTGTTTAATATGAATAAAATAAAAAAGTCCAGTTCTTGCCTGACCTGTGGTAGCACAATGAATAAGGCACTGACTTAGAATTCTGAGGTTGTCAGTTCGAGACCTGGGACTTGCCTAGTCAAGGCACATACGAGAAACAACTGTGAGCTGATACTTCTCGCTCCTCCCTCCCTCCTGTCTTTCTCTCGCTTTTCTCTGTAAAATCAATAAATAAGGCCGTTATATACCCAAGATCTGGAAACAGCCCAAGTGTCCATCATTGGACGAGTAGATTAAAAAGCTGTGGTACATATACACAATGGAATACTATGAGGCCATAAAAAAAAAAGGAAATCTTACCTTTTGTGACAGCATGGATGGACCTGGGAACTATTATGTTAAGTGAAATAACCCAGGCAGAGAAAGAAAAATATCATATAACCTTATTCATTTGAGGAATCCAATGAACAATGTGAACTGAGGAACAAAATAGAGGTAGAGGTGGGATCAAAGGGACTAGAGGGAAAGCAGACAGAGGGAAAGGGGATGATAGGATGGGATCAGAGAAGGGAAAGAGATTGGTGAAATCATATACACATAATGCAACATTATAGAGAGCAGAAAAGCAAATCTTGGAGGGAAGGGGGAAGGTGTTGGGGGAAGGGGACAAGGGGGAAGTTGAGGGGAACACAGGGGTGGGGGGATGTATTCAGTGGGACACCTGAATCTATGTAAACACAATAAATTAAAATCAATAAAAAAACAAAAACAAAAACAAAAAGAAAGTCCTGTTCTTAATAGATTTCGGATCTTTTGGTTGAAATTGAATACACATTGAAGAGAGTGAAACCTGCTGAAGGAATAACATGTAAACAAGGTGTATTTTTTTTTTTTCAAGTTAAATACCTTAATGGTGCATCAATTCTATGAACATGAGTTTTCTTACTATGGTTTAATCCAGGGGTCAGGAACTTTTTGGCTGAGAGAGCCATGAACGCCACATATTTTTAAATGTAATTCCATGAGAGCCATACAATGGCCTATGTACGTTACACATTATCCAATAAAAATTTGATGGTGTCCCAGAGGACAGCTGTGATTGGCTCCAGCCACCTGCAACCATGAACATAAGCAGTTGGAAATGAATGGATTGTAATACATGATAATGTTTTATATTTTTAACGTTATTATTATTTTTTTATTAAAGATTTGTCTGTGAGCCAGATGCAGCCATCAAAAGAGCCACATCTGGTTCTCGAGGCATAGGTTCCTGACCCCTGGTTTAATCAGAAAAAAATTATTTTTTAAAATTTGTAATATAATTCGTAGGGGTTTATGAAGATAAATTGTTCATTTTCTACCTAAGGCAGACTGTTTTTAAGGAAAAGTCACCTATTACCCAATTACCATATATAACAAACTGTTTCAGATCTTGGTAACTGACATCAAACAGGTGGCTTCCAGGATTGCATTTAGTCAGAATGTCTCTGAGTGAAGCTGCATTTCATCCGAAATACCAGCTTCTAGTTTGAATTTACATGTTCAACCTTCTCCTTGGATAGCAGGTAACTAAAGCAGGTTCTTTTCCTTACAAATCACAGGAGCACAAGCAGATAGCAGAAGTATGTAAAACTCTAATGTCTAGGTCACACTGACCAAGGGTCACTTCTGTCCATGTCCCATCGACAAGATGGAAATATGACAAAGTGAAGGACTTCTGTGCCCCACAAAGGCAACACTTAAACATACATATCCTGACAATGGTTTTTTTCCTAACTTCTCCATCATATTGCCTGAAATTTCTCTGGAATATTTCCCAGGGCCTTTTTGAGGTAGAGTTCCTACATAAAGTCAAGAGTCATGGTAATTAGTATCAAAGAATTAATTGATTGGGAAGGACCATTTTATATTTAGAGAATGCTACAATTAAGGATTATGCCATGCTATACTTACAGCATTTCATAATTCTTATTTTTAAGCTCTTCATTCTGGAACTGTCCTTAGAGTTGTAGGCTTACATATTGTTTATATCCAGTTCCAAGAAATACCAAGGCTATCACAAAACAGAGATTGGAAATTGTGGTGGTAAATTTTATGTGTTAGTTTAGCCAAAGGGTGCCTCAATGACACATCATTTCTGGGTGTGTCTGTGAGCATGTTTCTGGATGAGATTAGCATTTGAATCAGTGAACTAAGTAAACAAGATTGCCCTCCTCAATTCAGGTGAGTATCACCCAACCAGTTAAGAGCCTAAATAGAATAAAAGGCTTGAGCTGGGACATCTGATCTCATTATCATTGACCTTCAGATGGATTTATATCATCCTCCCCTGGCTTTCAGGCTGAAACTGACTTAGACCACCACCTTACCTGGATCTTTAGCTTGCAGATGACATATCTTAGGACTTGTCAACTTTCATAGTTTTGTGAGCCAAGTCTTAATAATTATATCTATATGGCTACATCAATGTCTATATCTATCTATCTATCTATCTATCTATCTATCTATCTATCTATCATCATCTATCTATTATCTATGGTAGAAATAATCTGATATTCCTATAATAAAAGAGAGTATTTAAGACAAATCTCAATACTCCTGTCAGAGAATTTTAAAAGTCTTTTGTATCATGCAGCTGAATGCACACACACATACACATACATGTCAAAATATAAAAGCTTTTAATTCTGATAGAAATTCTGGAGTCAGATATAATTCTTTTCTAAGAAAAGAGGAAAGACCACTGCTAGGTTAAACCAAATTAATAATAATTATAGAATAGTAATAAAATTTTCAAATGGTGTGTCTAGGATTTAATGATTGACATTTTCATAATACTTTAATAATTTAACTATAATTGCTAGCAAATTTATTTTTAAATTTACCAATAAAAATACTTACGTTTTAGTTTCTTACAGGAAAATAATAATATGTAGAGAAATAACTCTTTTGGATTAACCATGTCAGTAAGAAATTGATTGTTCACATTGTAAGCACAGTGTCTAAAACAAAATAGTTTCTAGAGTGTTACACTTTCCAAAATCAGATCTTTTGAAGTGCCATCCAATGGCCTTGGTTGTATAGTATTTGTTTCTATGAAAAATGTACTTTGGTTTATAATAACATATATATCATCTACAGATAAGTAAAAAGATGGAAGAAACAGAGAAATAAAAACCAGAAAGTGAAACTCATGTGGGTTTTCCGGGGAACAATTGGAAAAAATGTTTTGTATTATTGAACATTAACCACAGACATCTTCTGATTTTGCACATGCTCTTTATCTGAAAAATGAAGTTTCCTTTTTCTATATTCAAGTGAAATGGTTTGATAAATGGAAAACTCCCTGAAACTGAAACATCAGAAAGATTTCATCTGCTTTAAAATATCTGACTAAAATAAAGAGGACACCAGAAGTTCCAATTTCAACTAAGAGTCAGGTAACTAGCATTTGGGATTTGATAGTCCTTGTCCTCTGGAATGTTGTCCAGCCTGAGTCAGTAAAGTCCTTTTGTTTGTAGGAAGCTCCCCTACTGGGTTAATTGACACAAAAAAACAAGGTATACTTGTGGAAGAATAAGTATGCATAGTGATCACCTACCCTAATGCCCTATCGCTGCTGGCTCAGGTGCAATCTGGACTAGCATGTATGATGGATCAGAAATGTAATCTTTCTGATAATCCTATTTTAAAAGACAACAAGGAGGACTACCAAATATTTCTTTTGGGGGATTATTAGTCAACCCACTGCCCAACACCTGTCAGCCTGTTCTCTATGTATGAGTCTGTTTTATTTTGCTTGTTAGTTCATTTTGCTTCTTAGATTCCACATATGAGTGAAATTATATGGTGCTTGTCTTTCTCTGACTGGTCTATTTCACTTAGCCTAATGATCTCCTAATGATCTGTCATCCGTGCTGTCACAAAGGGTTAGATTTACTTCTGTTTTATGGCTGTGTCGTATTCCATTGTGTAAATGTATTGCCATCTACTGATGGGCATTTGGGCTCTTTCAGATCTTGGCTATTGCAACTTTATGTTGCAATAAACATAAGGTTGCATATACTCTTTCAAATTAGTGTTCTGAATTTCTTTGGATATATTCCCAGAAGTGGGATCACTGGGTCAAAAGGCAGTTTTATTTTTAAGTTTTTGAGATAATTCCACACTGCTTTCCACAGTGGCTGCACCAGTCTGTAATTCTACCAGCAGTGCACAAGGGTTCCTTTTTCTCCACACCCTCGCCAGCACTTGTTGTTTGTTGATTTGTTGATGAGCACCATTCTGACAGATGTGAGGTGATACCTCATTGTGGCTTTAATTTGCATTTCTCTGATGATTAGGGACATTAAGCATTTTTTCATATGTTTATTGGCAATTTGTATGTCCTTTTTGGAGGTGTCTATTCAGGTACTTTGCCAATTTCTTGATTGAATTTTGAAAGCAGGGCCACCATAAGGTTATTTTAGCATTAAAGCTATATTTCAATTACATTTTCAAACAAAAATTATTTGTCATAATTTTTTTGAGACAGAGAGAGACAGAAGGAGGGACAGATAGAGACAGACAGACAGGAAGGGAGAGAGATGAGAAGCATCAATTCTTCATTGCAGCACCTTAGTTGTTCATTGATTGCTTTCTCATGTGCCTTGACCGAGGGGACACAGCAGACCGAGTGACTCCTTGCTCAAACCAGATGAGCCTGCGCTCAAGCCAGTGACCTCGTGGTTTCGAACCTGGGTCCTCCACGTCCCAGTGCAATGCTCTATCCACTGCAACACTGCCTGGTCAGGCTATCATCATCATTTTTTTTTTAAATATTTTATTTATTGATTTTTTTTAGAGAGAGAGGAGTGAGAGAGAGAGACAGAGAGAGAGAGAGAGAAGGGGGAGGAGCAGGAAGCATCAACTCCCATATGTGCCTTGACCAGGCAAGCCCAAGGTTTCGAACCGGCGACCTCAGTGTTCCAGGTCGACGCTTTATTCCACTGCGCCACCACAGGTCAGGCCTCATCATCATTTTTTAATGATAACATATGAGAACTAGTTGCATCTACAACTTTGAAAGTTCAAGAATGTTTGATTTCTCTGTATAATCTTTCACTCCCATTTGCAAAATATCTATTTGGCTAATTCTTATTGAATCTCTCTTTCTCTCATTCCACGTAAACCACAGACAATTCAACCAAGACATACCATAAAAATCTGTTTCCAAACTGATTAAAACTACAACTTTCTAGGTACAGAAAGTGTCATCTAAATATTTTCAGGCAAAAGAATTATCAAATGGTTTGCTGCAACTCAATATGAATTGCCATTTTGTCATTTGTTTCCTAGCCACTGTTAACAGATTCCTCTTTATTAGCTTTCTGCTTCCAAATCCAGTGCTATCTAATACAAATGTAACTCATCTTGCATTTATATGTTAGTTTCTGCTAGGTTATACTGTAGTAACAAGTCAAAACATTACAAAACAAAGTCTTACAAAAATGTATCACTTGCTCACAATATACATCCTGCACACATCATGTGACTTGTGCCTCTAGTTTATAGGTCTACTAGGAGTTCCACTTCCTATATAGGATAAGGCAAAAGTATCCTAATAGTTGTGAGTATGCAAAACAGAGTTTATTCTTCTACTATTATTTATCAATTGTTTTATTGTTTTCCATATGAACAACTGTACACCTACTTTTGTGCCTCCCTTAGTTACACTATTTTGGGATATAGGCTAAAAATATTTCAGACCTGGGAATGACATTATCATAACAATCAAGAAGAGTATAATGTGATAGTTTCCAATTGCCCTACCCCCAGATATGCTCTTAGGAATTTACACACATTGAATTGGTCGAAACCAACTATGTTGGTATCGATCATTTGGAGAGGGAGCTATTAAAGACTCCTCTCAAGAGTCACCACTGTGACTACAATTAGTATTTCTTCACTTTTATGCTATATCCCCTCCTAGTGATACATATTAAAGGCTATAAATATTTTACTAAGTAAATACAAGAAGAGTATAATGTAATAAAAACCTTGGCTATCAGCAGACAAATAATAGATGGCTTCCTTCATTTGCTTTCAATTAAAGGCAAACTACATGATATAGAAGATGTTTTACAATCTCATGTTTCTAGGCAGGAAGTTTATATAAGACCTTTTAAATAAGAAAAGACATACTTTGTATTAAAGAAGCTGCTTTAATAAAATAAAGTCTTAATACCTATCCTACAGTATATAATGTAGCATATAGCAGGACTTGCAAACAACCAGTTAGTTTGTTTTTTGGAACCTGAGGAAGAACTAACTAAAATTACATTTCCAGTGGTGGCAAGTGTTTCTCTATGATCTCTGATATACTGAACATACTTTATAGAACACAATGAAATTGATATATAGCATGAAAAGGTACTGCTGGGAATTCACAAGTGCTTTTCCTTATCCTATAAGCCAATTATATTGTTCCTTTGCCACATTTCTGCATTTAAGATTCAAGAATAAACTTTTTTTCTTATTTGACTATATAAAGCAACAAAAGTATAGAACATTATTGGCAATAGGAATATAAATGAGAGAATAAATCTGAAATCTACTTCTAGTATCTTCTCCCTGAAGTATCAAGGCTTTGGTTTGTACGACTGCTTGGATAAAATCATCTTCAGTGGTATAATCTTCAAATCTAATAAATAAATCTTCAGTCAGACACAGCTAAAGAGGATAGGATCAACCTTACAACATCAGAAATGTATTCTGATACTTCTAGCCCAAAGTATCTTCTTCTTGATGACTAAGCAAAGGTGAATATAGATCTAATTGTGCAAAGAAGTAGAATGAACACATCAGCAAAATAACCACCAAGGCTGTCGATAAATTACTATGCCTACAGTCTAATGCTAAACTTTTATAAATAGCCTATAACATTTAAAATAATATAATTGTAAGATGACATTAAAATGTTAATAAAATTCTAGGTTCTTATCTTTGTTCTACAATGGTGATATTTATCTTCTAATAAACACTGATTTTAACACCTGCTATTTAGCATCTGGCTAAATTGTATATTTGTTAAAACTATATAAAATTCCAACATGATTCACTGCATATTTATAAATTGTACACATCTACAACTAGTTTTGCTCACAACTTTTTTTTTTTTTTAATCCTGAGCTTCTTATATAATTGACAGGAGTGCTTATGAGCAAATCAACCATATATAGGCATCTGACCCTCCGCATAGTAATTTGGTTTTATTTCATCTCTTACTACTTCCCTTTTGTCTTTCTGCCTCTGTCACACTGACCTTCTTAAACTTGGCTTAAAGGCTATGATCTTAGAAACTCGATTTTAAATATTTCTCCTGTTTGGGGTACAGCTAACTTCCTCAAATATTTGCCTGACTTTGTACCTTACTTCCCTTAATAAAATCTCACTTTCTACATGAGAATGACCCTGGCATCCTATTTTTTTTTTTTCCTTTTCTAAGTGAGAGGAGGGGAGACAGAAAATTAGATTCTCACATGTACCCTGACCAGGATCCGCCAGGCAACCCCCGTCTGGGGCTGATGTTCTGCCCATTTGTGTCAGATGCTTTATTGAGGAGGAGGATCTAAGAAGCCAATCTCAGTGCCTGGGCCAATGTGCTCAAACCAATCAGGCCATGGCTATGGGAGGGGAAGAGAGGGAGAGGAAGGGGAGGGGCAGAGACAGATGGTCATTTCACCTGTGTGCCCTATCCGGGAATCAAACCAGGGACTTACACATGCCAGGCCAAGGCTCTACCACTGAACCAACCAGCCAGGGCTCCTGGCATTTATTATAACAAAAGCTCTTGCTCTCAGCAATTCTAATTCCTTCAACCCTTATCTATGTTTTCTCATTTTATATTGTACTTACCCCTGCTGAGATACACAGATTTTACATTTTCATTGCGTTTGTTACATATTGGTTGACTGTTCCCTTCCCCTGTTTCAAAGTAAGTTCTTCAAGGGCAGGGAGCTTGGTCAGTTTTATAACTAGTATATAGTAGTTTCTAATAAATATTTCACAAATGAATGAATAGGTCATAAAATAGGGCTTTGAGTACCATCACATATGTAATAATGATTATAGTGCCCATAATCATCCACCCTTACGAGCTTAATTCTCTACAAACACTTTAAAGCTTAAGTGGACTTCCTGAATAGATGCCAATAACATCTTTTTTATATAAATATTGATGATTAAGTAAGCCATTTAACAGAAAGAAGATAAAAAGCTCTTGCTAGCCATATTTCCCCTATGAGACATAGGTACTACAAAGTTACAATTTAAACAAATTTATTGTGAAATGGCAATGATGACATTATTTTAAGTTGACTACACTCCAAGCCTTTTTGGTGGCAATAGGGTTGTTATATGAGTTAAACTCCTTTCTTTCACATTGCGGAAACAAAAGTCTAAAGTGAAGAGTGAAAGCAAAAGTAATGATTTTTTTTTTTTACATTGGAGTTAAATGATATGAAAAGACTTCCTTTATAGATAATAAGCATGGTACATTGATTTATGCTAATGATAGTAATAAAACAAAGCATACTTTTATGATATTATAAAATGACTGATAGGACTTAGTTATCTCCCCCATGCATATCTATTGCTATAACTTTGGAAGTGAGAATTTTAGTTCATAGAAAATGGTAGGTCTATTCACCAAATATCTGCTTTCAATATTTTTAGATGCCGCTCTCTCTAATGTTAATAAATTATTTTGCGACAGAGAAAGTCAGAAATATAGCATCTGCATTTGTCTTATCATACAGTGTTGTTGTTCTCTACAACACTGAATATTACATATGACAGACATTGTGTATGCTGTGTTCAATTCTGAATTGTAGGGCCAGTTGGCAAGGATTCTCATAGCTATTATATGTTAAATCACAAATGATATTAATCTTATAACTTTTAGTATAGAAAATGAAAATTATTGTTTTCTTAAAATTAATTGGCAAAGTTTTATACAGGAAGTGATGCATTGTACACTGGTATATTCAGCATTTGTTTTTCGTGAGCTATATAATATATGCATATTATTAACTTGACCTATCAATAACATTAGAGTAATACCTACTTCATAGGACAGTCATTAGATTTAAATGGGATAATCCTACTAAGACACTATGCAATAAATAGGCAATAAATATTAGCTAGTACTTAAAATTAATTTAGGCAACTTCATATAAAGTTTGAAACAATCCTTTGAGATGCTTACATGCAGACCAAAGCATAATACACTGCACGGGACAAATTAGAGCACCAACAAGAGTTGGCATTAAATCTACAACAGATGCATAAATGAGTAGAACAACAAATCAGTCTCTCTCTTTCCCTCTCTTCCTTCCCCTCTGTCTCTCAAAAAGTCAATAAATGAAAAAATTATATTTACAAAATTAGTTGAGAATTACAGAAAGTCTGTAAATGTAGTACAAACAATTTTCAATATCCTTCACCCCATTTTCTCCTAATGTTAACATTTTACCAACTCTGCTGCCCGCTCTCTCCATGTATGTGTCTGTATGGGTATATATACACATATATCTGCACTAATATATATATACACATGTATCTCACACACACAGAGTTTTCTGAACTATTGAGAGTAAGACACATACATAATGCCTGTGACCCTCAATTTAAGTACTCCAGTCCATTCTTCCTAGTAACATTCACTCATTATCAGTCCTTTCCTAAAGATATTTTCCTACATTTCTACAGTATAATTATGAAAAGCATAAATTAATATTAATGCATTTTACAATATATGGGTCCTATTTGAGTTGCCCAATTTTCCTACTAATGTTCTTTAAAACAACTCAAGATTAAATGTCAACTTTATTGTGTTTCTTTAGCATACTTTAATTTGAACATTTTCTCATTCTTACTTTATATTTCATGACTTTAATATTCTTGAAGAGAACAGATTATTAATTTTATACAATATATCAGGTTTTATTTGTCTGATGTCTCTTCATGACTGCATTATTGGTAGGAATGTTACAGAAATTATCCTATGTCTTCTCCAGGCAACATGCATGAAGGCAAATGATATGTGTTCATCCTATATTGATGACAATAATGGATTATAACTTTTAGAATAAAATTAAAATCTAATAATCTATACTGACATACACACATACACAAATACATACATACATAAGAAAGAGAGAGGGAGAAGTTTCTCTTTATAATAGACTAAAACTGTGATATATAAATTTAATAACAGAAGTAGAAAATTACCACTTGGCAATTATCACAAAAATAATTGATTTAGGTTATAAGAAATAACAGAATCTGTCTGGGAGATTTCAAAAAAAAAAGTTTTTTATATAGTCTCAAAATATCTCCCCATGGCATGCGTATCAATTACAATTACAAAGGAAAAAAATACTGACTTCACATTTTAGAAAACTGGTAGATACCATCTAAACCAAGTGATAAAAGAAGCCTTTTTTTATTTAAAAATTACAAGTATCACATAAAGGTAAATTAAGTGTATATTTATCTCAAATTATTAGATATGATCCAAAATGGTAAAAAACAACTATCATTATATTGAAATTTTCATTATAATTAAAAGATGTTTTAAAATATTAGTTCTCTAAATAATTTGATTAATAATCATGTGTTTAATAATCTGAACATTTTTCTAAGGTGGCATCTTAACCCACTTGATAGACAACTATACCTGTCTTTTTATACCTTTCAGGAAAATTGTTAAAATAATCCTTCAGTTTTACTTTTCAAAATGAATTTTTTATTAATTTCTCTTAATACTCTTTATATAATGAGACACAGAAGAAATTCTTCCAAATTTCAAAAAAGTGAAATACATCAGAGGGAAAGACCAATTATATATAATTGAGTTAACTCTGCTTAGAAGTAAGTTGATTTAACTCTAGTTAAGTCACAGCATTGTACTACTCTCAGAGAATAAAACAACATAGAAAAAAAATCAATGAAGTTTTGGAACGTTCTTCAAATAAGGAAAATATATACTCTAATTAGAATGAGAAAGAAGTAGCAAGATTTTGTTGTATCAGTTACTACTTTAAGGGAAATGATTGGTATATCTACCAAGTGGAATACATTACACTTAACAAAACGAGTCACATAGAATAAGAATTGTTTTTGAGATGTGTCAGAGGAGAAAGAAAGAAGACATGGGATAGTCATGATGCAATTAACTGAGAAAAGCAATGAAATCAACATAGATCCCGAAATGGCTGAGTAATTCAGCTCATTTTAATTTCACATTTAATAAGAAAACTGAAAACTAGAGGGAAGTGTTAAAGAAGCATAGAAAATTAAAAAGCAATGGAAATCATACCAAGTTAAGTAATGTTTTCCAAAAAGAATGCCCTAAAGTCATTGATTACAACTAGGCATGACCCATTTTAAAACAAACATTTATTGAAACATCAGTATATATCCAGTTATTTAGAAAGAAAGAGTACAGACATGACAAGTAGAAAAGCATTATAGAATACCTTGAGATATGTGAAGAATTAGCCCAAATAACTGAAATCCATTTCCTTAAAGGTTATATATCTCACAATAGAAGTATATCAATGACAAAGTAGGGTAATTTTTAACAAGTGTCAATTCTAATTCCTTGAGTTTATTACTAGAGTTTGAGGGTAAAACTTCATCCTGTGAGGCTTCTCTTATGAGTCAGTCATGGGAATACTTTGAGAACACAATATAGACAATAAAACTGAATACAAAGATTTAAAGACAAAGGCAGAATATATTCAAAGAACTCCTTAATTAGCTTTTCTCCACATTGTAACTCAAATTTGCCATGCCATTTCATATATCTAAAAATTCTTGAAAATTACACCTTTGAAGTCCTCTCCAATTTATCTGTTTCATATCTCCATGTAAACTGGCATCTTCCAGAAATACTTTTCTAAATATTATTTAAATCTCAGAATTTTCCTATAATGTATTATTCACTATATTGTCTTAGTTCAGACTACTGTAACAAAAAGAGCATAAACTAGGTTGCTTAAATAACAAACACTTAGTTTTCACAGTTGTATTAGAGGTTGAAAAGTCCAACATCAAAACATCAGCAAAAGCTGTATCTGGTCAAAATCCACTTCCAACTCATAGACAGCCACCTCCTCACAAGGCTGAGAGAGAAAACTCTAGTCTCTATCTCTTCTTATAAAGGACATTAATCCCATGATGGGGGTTTTACCCTCATGGCCTCATCTAAATCTAATTACCCTTCCAAAGTCCCAATTCTTAATACCATTCCACTGGGTGTTAAAGTTTCAACATAAACATTTTGGAAGGGCAAAATATACAGTCTTTAATAGCAGTGAATAACCCAAGCCAATGAAACACCAGTAAAGCTTTTTACACTTAATCCTTAAGTGTAGAATTCACCTATTACTCGTAAACATACTTGAATCAGAAATTGCCTCTAATTGTAAATTTGTTAGCACAGATGGTAGGTTGTTTGAAATTGAATGTTTATTTTCTTGATGCAATAATATGTGATTACCTTAATATGTAAGCTAATTGGACAACAAATAGATAAAATTGTTATTGGGGTCTGGAGGCATGAAAGAAACTAGATATTAAGAAAAGGTTATGGGTCCTGGCCGGTTGCTCAGTGGTGGAGCGTCAGCCTGGCGTGCAGAAGTCCCGGGTTCGATTCCCGGCCAGGGCACACAGGAGAAGCGCCCATCTGCTTCTCCACCCCTCCCCCTCTCCTTCCTCTCTGTCTCTCTCTTCCCCTCCCGCAACCAAGGCTCCACTGGAGCAAAGATGGCCTGGGCGCTGGGGATGGCTCCTCGGCCTCTGCCCCAGGCGCTAGAGTGGCTCTGGTTGCAACAGAGCGATGCCCCGGAGGGGCAGAGCATTGCCCCCTGGTGGGCGTGCCGGGTGGATCCCGGTTGGGCGCATGCGGAAGTCTACTGACTGTCTCTCCCCGTTTCCGGCTTCAGAAAAATACAGAAAAAAAAAGAAAAGAAAAGAAAAGAAAAGGTTATGTTTCTTTTTCTTCTGGAATTCCCTATTCATTGTGAAGAATTTCAGCAGGAGAAGGTGTTAGTCAAATGAGATATATTCTAGAAAGGATGACCAACAATGTCATGAAAATGGTAATTTTTAAAGAAAGTTGTTCTATTCTATATGATAAAGTGGGAGAATTTTTATATTTCCAAATACAAAACCTTAAAAAGAAAGACTAATGAGTCAGCTGGTTGCAGAATACTATAATTTGAATCTGTGGAATCACCTGCAAGTCAGTTCTCCTTTGCATGAAGGACTGAATTTAAAATGCCTGTATTGTTCCTGTGTATTCTTCAAAATTCATCCCTCCTCTCAGATCAATTCAAAAACTGAAACATGACTGTAGATGCAGGTAATACTTATTTCTTGACATTCATGTTCTTTTCCAAAGGTGACAAATTAAGTAGCACAATTTCAATTGCCTTTAGAGAAAATAATGCAGAAGGAACGGAAAAGAAAAAGAAAACTAACTTTCTCACTAATTGACATTGGAAATCACCTGCTCCTCAACGTTGTTCTCTAGTTATTACAAAATAAAGCCAAAATACTCTAGTGAATATTTTTTTTAATTTTATTTAGACAATTAATTTTAATGGGTGATATTGATCAATTAGAATACATAGATTCAGAGAAAACATCTCCAGATCATTTTGACATTTGATATGTTGTATACCCATCACCCAAAGTCAAATTGTCCTCCATCACCTTTTATTTGGTTTTCTTTATGCCCTTCCCCTCTCCCTCTGCTTCCTTTCCCTTCTCTTGGTAACCACTGCATTCTTGTTCATGTCCATGAGTCTCAATTTTGTGTCCCACCAGTGTATGGAATCATACAGTTTTAATTTTTTTTGATTTACTTATTTATTTATTTAAACTCAGTTTAATGTTATCAAGTTCCATCCATGCTGTCGTAAATAATCCTATATCATCATTTCTTATGGCCGAGTAGTATTCCATAGTATATATGTATCACATCTTCTTTTTCTAATCATCTATTGAAGGGCTTTTTGGTTGTTTCCATGTCTTGGCCACTGTGAACAATGCTACAATGAACATGGGGCTGCATGTGTCTTTACATACTAATGTTTTTGAGTTTTGGGGGTATTTGCCCAGTAGAGGGATTTCTGGGTCATATGGTAGTTTTATTCTTAATTTTTTGATGAACCACCATAGTTTCTTCCACAATGGTTGTACTACTTTACATTCCCACCAACAGTGAAAGAGGAATTATTATAAGAAAATTGAGTCTCCTTTAAAATTAAATCCATGCTGCTTTAACTGTATTTAAAAGAAAATTAATGATTTTTCTTTAACTATTAAATTTCTAAAATCATAAATCTTGATACATTATTTTTATAGTGAGACAATCATTTATAAATGTGTCTGATTTCAGGAATCTCTGAGACTGACCGAGCTTAATCTCATTCTTCTAAAGTATTCATTGAGGTCATTCTTATTTAGACACCATCCTGTATACTGGAGAGTCATCAGGCAACTAAACAAAAAAAAAAAAAATCTCCCTCCAGGAAGCTTATATTCCAAAAGCAACAAATAATAAACAACTAAAAAATGACATGTATGATAAATGAAAATGAAGCTGAGAAAAATATGAGGGAATTACACTGCAAAAAGTGACTTTTGAGCTAAATTCTTTAAAAGATGAAGAGTTAGATGTAAATACTGGTTGGAGCAGCTCTCCGTGTGTTGGTCAAATAAGTTTGTAAATATAATATATATGTTTGCTCGCTTATAGTCTGCATTGGGTGTGGGAGACAGGCTGTAAGCCACCAAAGTCATTATAGCCTAAGGCTTAGTTTTAAGACTAAGCCTTTCCCACCCTTTTAATTCTAAGATCTTTTTAAAACTAAGCTTTTCCCCATACTCTTGATGGTTGCATGATGTGGGGTGGTGCACTCTCATGAGGAATCCCATTTATGCCTCAGATAAGTGATGTTGTATCAAAGACTTCCTTGTTTGTATATTGGTTTAAAGGTTTTGATTTCTATACTATAAAATGGGCAGACTGGGGCTCGTTCTCTCTCAGTTCCTGAAATTAGTACTGCAGAGGAGAGGCAGCCAAGATGGCGGAGTGCTGAAGGAGAAGCCAGTTTGTGCAAAATAGGAGATGGGGAACAGAGGTGATTAAGGCTGGTGAGGTAGAAACCTTTGATTCTAGAAAACTTGGATGAGTCAGTTGGCTATGGGAGGCCTGAATGAAAAGGGAAGTGTTTTCTCACTGTGTGTATTTCTCACCCACCAGTGCAAGCTAGGATTAAATGTAATGGCCCGCCAGTTCTTGGATTTGTTATTTCATTACCGTCTGTCCGAATCAAACATGAACCTGCATGGGCCAGGCGCCTGTGATGATGGCCATGGCTACTGGTCATACACCATGTCAGTTAATTAGAAACATCATAATCAACAGGGGAGCTATGAAATATATCAGTGCTGTGGACAGACCACAAATTAGTTCATCTGAAACATCGGTGTTTAGGGCCCAAACGAGATTTTAGAGTAATTTACTCATAGTGAGAAATAAGAGAAACAATGAACCTAGAGGTACTGAGATAGAAATGAATTTTGTGTGATAAAGGGAAAGAAAGAAGACAATAGTTGCAGCTTAATTATTCAGTGAGAGAGTAAAATGTCAGATCTTTTAAGCCATACTAAGAAAAGATTTAGATTCTACTCTATGACTGATAAGAAGTCATTTGGGACACTTAAACAAAGAAATCACATGCTCTAACTTATGTTTTTTTTAAAAATCACCCCAGAGGCTGTGAATCTTAACTGTGGGAGAGGAAAACCCTTTATCTGCTTTCAAGCTAAGATTACAACTCAAGCCTTGACCTCTCCAAAGAACTCTCTATCAGTATACCTTGCTGCCTCCTTGCTTTCTCGCCTTGCAACACTAATAGACATCCCAAGTGTACCTTGCCTATAGCCAGGCTGTTAGACCAGTTTTTTATGCAATATCTTTAATTCATTCACCCTCTACCTCAAGGTACCAGTAAAGAGAGTTGTTTTGGCTCTAGGAAGACAAAGGGATTGATAGAATCCCTTATGTAAAGCCAGTGGCCATGGCCACTATCACAGCCGTCTAGCCCATGCAGGTTTGCATTGGATTCGGACAGTCGGTAAAGAAATAACGGAGCCAAGAACTGATGGGCTGTCATCTTTAATTCTAGCTTGCACCCGGCGGGCAAGTAAAAATACACACTGGGCTCCAAAACCCACTCACATTCAGTGCTTACAAAGCCACTGAATTATCCGAGTTTCTTAGAATCAAAGGTTTCTAGCTCACCAGCCTTATTCTCCTCAGTTCCCCATCTCCTTCCTCATCCCAGATACAAACTCTACACAAACTGGCATCTCACTCAGCACTCCGCCATCTTGGCTGCTTCTCCTGGCCACATGGCCTCTTTCTGCTCTCTGCTCTCTCATGCTAATCGTCCCAGGAACCAAGAGTGCAAGCTTCCACTCCGTCCCCATTTTATAGTGTAGAAATCCAAACTCTTAATCCAATATACAAAATAGGGAAGTCTCTAATACAAAGTCACTTCTCTGAGGCATGATTGGATTGTACCGCCCCACATCAAAAAGAGTGGGAAAGGCTTAATCCCAAAACCAAGCCCCAGGCTACAACGATCCCCAACACACATTAATATCACCTGGGCGACGGCCTCATGTGGGCAGTGTCATCTTTAACAAAATGAACATAATATATTTTATCTGCCCAACACCTTAGAAATTATAACTACAAGCTGGGCCTTCCTGAGTTTACAGACCAAAATCCAATCACACAGTGGGTTTACTTTAGACTGCAAGGGAGCACCTGGCACCTAAAAAGTCTTCTGAGGAACCCTCATGCCAGGCCAGAGTGGACTTCCACTCATAATATGCCAAAGAAAGCCAGCATCACACAAAGGGACAAGCCTCCTTGTGAACAAAAATAGAGCAAGGCTAAGCAGAAATCACAACCACAGGGAGCACTAGGACTATAAGCAGCGGGGTTATCAAACAATATGACCAAACGACAATGTCTAATAAGTTTTGAAAGAAATAAAAGACAAGATTGAAAATATCTACAGGGAGCAAGCAACAAAATGAATGACCTAGCAGATTTGAGAAAAGGACCAATTTGAACTTGGGGATGGAAAACACAACAACTGAAATTGAAAGTCAAGGACAGACTTAGGGGATTGGATAGAGTTGAAAAGAAAATTATTGAACTTAAGCAAAAAAAAGTGTTGAACTTTAGCAAAGGTGTTATTAATAATCAAAGAGAGCTAGAGATGGAGAGTAGAGAAATGAGAGTAAGTGACATGGAGAACAGTGACATGTAAAATCAGTTCTAGAAGGAAGAGAAAAACAACACAACAAATCACTTGAAATCGTGATGGCTCAACAATTTCCAATATTAGTAAAATACTTTAATGAATTCAATGACTATCCTGTAAGTTTTTTAAAAATCCATACCTTAGAATGAATAGCCATTTCTCAATAAAAGCAATGTAAAGTATGAAAAAAGTCAAATAATTATTCTAAGTACTGAAAGAAAACTATTATTACCAATCTTGACTTGAATACCTAGTATTGCTTTTTATTTCAAGTAGAATGTGCAAAAAAGTTATTTTGAAAAAATATTTTGAAAAAGAGCAGTTAAGTGTGCTTCAAGCAGACACTCATTAAAGAGAATTCTAAAAAACAAACATCTCAGAGGAGTGAAGTGTTTCAAATCAGAAGGCCTGAGATGTGAGAATTTACAAACATCATTCAAAGGTTTTTAAATATAAGTGAGCTCTTTGTATGAAACAAAGAATGATAAATTTAATATTATCTTAGTCTGAACAAATGCAAGTTTAATCCTTAGTTATTAACAATTAATAATTCATTAAAATACATAAAATAATGTAATTTGAGAGAAGGAAAAATGGGCTGTACAGTCTTAACTTTTTCTTATTTCCTGAAAGAATGAAAATGGCATTGATTATATTTGCATACCCATAAGTAAAGTATGCATGTTATAACTTTTAATGCAACTGCTAAAAGAAAGCATAAAATAAACTATATCACAGGCACAGAAGAGAAAAGAGAAAATATTGAACAATAATTATATATCCCAAAAATATGAATGGAGGAAGAACAAAGAGAATATATTACTTTTAAATAAATAAATGGTCAAAAAATTATCAGAATAAATACAAAATATTCATGTAATTGCATATTTATAAAAGATATGTCATAAATATAGTGATATCAATAGCTAAACACAGTGGCAGGTCTATGTTTTGTGGGACTTGGACCATACACAATTTAGGAGATGTAGGGCCAGTAGCCACAGCCACCATCACAGCCACCTGGCCCGTGCAGGTTTGCATTTGATTTGGACAGACGATAATGAAGCAACAGAGCCAAGAACTGGTGGGCTATTATCTTTAATCCTAGCTCGCACCCAGCAAGCAAGTAAAATACACACAGCGGGAAAACACCTTCCTTTCCATTCAGTGCTCCCAAAGCCACTGACTCATCCGAGTTTTTCTATATAGAATCAAAGGCCCCACCCGCCTTATTCAACTCTGTTCCCCAACTCTTTCTCTCTGCACAAACTCTGCACAAACTGGCTTCTCCTTCAGCACTCTGCCATCTTGGCTGCCTCTCCTCTGCAATGCTGATGGCAGGAACTGAGCAAGAGAGCCCTTGGTCTGCTTTATTTTATAGTGTAGAAAATTAAAGCCTATAAGCCAATATACAAATAAGGAAGTCTCTGATACAAAGCCACTTATCTGAGAAATAAATGGGATTCCTCATAAGAGTGCACCACCCCACATCATGCAACAGTCAAGGGTGTGGGGAAAATCTTAGTTTTGAGAAGATATTGGTATTAGAAGGAAGTTGAAAAGATCTTAGTATTAAAAGGGCGGGAAAGGTTTAGTCTTAGGCTATAAGGATTTTGCTAGCTTACAGCCTGTCTCCCACACCCAGTACAAACTATAAGTGAGCAAACATATACATCATATTTACAAACTATTTGACCAACAGAATACCACTAAGAAAAATAGTAAAAAAATCAATGTAGCATTAGGAGCAAAATAAAGATTTTAAACATGTGCAAATACTACAAACATCATAAATCATGAGAAAAAGCATATTATTACCTTAACTTTTACTGCATATTGTAATTTATTTTTGTTCTATTACAGAAAATAGCCAATTTCATTTTAAACTAGCATGGCTGTTGTGATTATTAATAATTTTAAAAATAATATTCTTTAGCTTCACAACTCAATGTAGCACAACAGCCACATCTATGATGTTCTCTGTCATTTCTGGCTCAGGTATGCTTCTATCTGGGGGCTTGGCTCTCAGGGAATGCCGGACCTCTGCTCTCAGGGATCAGCATGTCCTGATCCCTTTCTTCTCTCCTGAGGCTACCTAGTTGATCTTTACAAAAAAAGTTGGTTTGAAGTAGGGTCTTACTGGTCTTCAAGCAGCAACTCAGCAGTCTCTCATTCAGATTTCTTTGTATGGCAAACTGAAGTTCCCAATGTTAAATAACAGGTTGTCACTGGGGAATAGGACAATAGGTACCCGTTGCTAGCAACTTTCCAGCAGGCTGGGAATCTCAACACCACATCAGATGACCCCAGGCCAAGCCAGTATATCATACTCCTGGCAGAAAGTAGAAAATAAAGATTCTTTTCTGTGTTTCTAGAGGAGACCACACAGCAATTATATTCCTCATGGTAAATCCAAATCTCATTGAAGATAAAATAATGAGAAAGATAGCCCATTCTAATACTAACTAAAAGATAACTGTTCTTCCTCTATTGTTATCAGACAAAATAGACCTAAAGGCAAAAAGGATTTCCAGTGGAAAAGAGGTTAATTTACAATGACCAACAGTTTAATTTATCTGCAATCTACAACTATAAATTTGTATGTACCTGATAATATCAACTTTAAATATATATAATCAATCTTGAGAAACCTATAAGGAATAACAGACAAATCTACAATAAAAGCAGAAGACTTCGGCAACTGCTGAATCAGGTAGACAAAAAATATCAGTAAGAACAAGAAATTTGGGCAACATAATTAACAATGTTAACCTGAACTGCAGAACACATGTTCTTTTCCATTACTATACATGACATTCAAAACATGGCCCATGTATCATCTTCAGTTTTTTTCTTGGTGTCTTATAATTTTCCAAGTACAGGTCTTTTACATTGTTGGGCAGATAAAATGTATTATGCTCACTTTGTTAAAGAGGCCGTTGCCCAGGTGATATTAATGTGTGTTGAGAATTGTTGTAGCCTGAGGCTTGGTTTTGGGATTAAGCCTGTCCCACCCTTTTTGGTGTGAGGTGGTACAATCCTATCATGCCTCAGAGAAGTGACTTTGTATTAGAGACTTCCCTATTATGTATATTGGATTAAGGGTTTGGATTGCTACACTATAAAATAGGGGCAGAACGGGGGCTTGCCGCTCTTGGTTCCTCGGATGATTAGCATGAGAGAGTAGAGCCAGCAGTGGAAGGAGGCCACGTGGAGTAGGCCAGGAGAAGCAGCTAAGATGGCGGAGTGCTGAGATGCCAGTTTGTGTAGAGTTTGTATTTGGGATAAGGAAGGAGATGGGGAACAGAGGTGAATAAGTCTGGTGAGCTAGAAACCTTTGATTCTAGGAAACTCGGATAAGTCAGTGGCTTTGTGAGCACTGAATGTGAGTGGGTTTTGGAGCCCAGTGTGTATTTTTACTTGCCTGCCGGGTGCAAGCTAAAATTAAAGACTATGGCCCATCAGTTTTTGGCTCCACAGTTTCTTTACCGACTGTCCAAATCCAATGCGAACCTGCATGGGCTGGGCTGCTGTGATGGTGGCCCTGGCCGTGACTACTGGCTTTACATACATCATTGGTTAAATTTATTTCTAGGTATTTTATTCTTTTTGAAGCAATTGTAAATGTGGTTGTTTTCTTAGTTTCCCTTTCTAATAGATCATTATTGGTGTATAAAAATGCAAGTGATTTTTGCATATTTACCTTGTATCCTGTTATTTTACTGAATTTATTTATCATATCTAGTAGTTTTTTTATCCAATCCATAAGATTTTCTATATGCAGTATCATATCTGCAAATAACAACAGTTTTACATATTCCTTTCCAATTTGGATGCATTTATTTCTTCTTACCTGATTGCTTTGGTTAAGACTTTTAGTACTATGTTGAATTAGAGTGGTGAAAGTAGACATTCCTATCTTGTTTTTGATCTTAAGGGAAACACTTGTAGTTTTTGCCCATTAAGTACAATGTGGGATGTGGGTTTTTCATATAAAATCTTATTATGTTAGGTATGTTTCCTCTCTTCTTGCTATACCTTGTAGCATAGTTTGATGTCAATCAGGTACTGTGATTCACCCAACTTTGTTTAATAAATGGTGTTGGGAAAACTGAACAGATATATGCAATAAAAAGTGAAACTGGACCACTTTCCTACACTACACACAAGAAAAACACAAAATGGATTAAAGACTTACTTGTTAGACTCAAAACCATAAAAATCCTAAAATAAAGAACATAGGCAGTAAAATCTCAGACATGTCTTATAGCAATATTATTTTCTAATATGTCAACTCAGGCAAGAGAGAGAAAAGAAAAAATAAACAAATGGGGTTATATCAAAATAAAACTTTTTGCACAGGAAAGGAAAGAATCAACAAAATAAAATGACAACACACTGAGTGGGAGAATATATGCATTGATCCACCTTAAAAGAGCATTATATCCAAAATCTAAAGAAACTTATAAACTCAACACCAAAAATCAAACAATCCAATTAAGAAATGGGCAAAGGACCTGAATAGACACTTCTCCAAAGAGGACATACAGCTGGCCAATAGACATATGAAAAGATGCTCAATGTCACTAATTGTCAGAAAAATACAAATTAAAATCACAATGAGATATCACCTCATACCTAGCAGAATGGTATAATAAATAAATCAACAAACAGCCAGAGTTGATGAGGATGTGGAGAAAAGGGAACCCTTGTGCACTATTGGTAGGAATGCAGATTGGTGTAGCCATGATGAAAAGCAGTATGGAGTTACCTCAGAAAACTAAAAATGAAACTAGCCCAAGTGCCCATCAGTAGATTGTACATTTACACAATGGAATGCTACTTAGCCATAAGAAAGAAGGAAATCTCATCTTTTGAGACAGCATGGATGGACCTGGAAGGTATTGTGCTAAGTAAAATGAGCCAGTCAGAAAATAAAAACAAAACAAGTACTATATGTTTTCACTTATGTGTGGAATCTAAGTAAAAAATAAACTAACAAACAAAATAGACGCATAGATATGAAAAACAGACTGACAGCTGTCAAAAAATACAGACACAGACAACAGTGTGGGGATTGCAGGAGGGAAAGAAGGGGTGGATGGTGGTGAAAAAAGGTAAAAGGCATTAGATCAGGGGTCGGAAACCTTTTTGGCTAAGAGAGCCATGAACGCCACATATTTTAAAATGTAATTCCGTGAGAGCCATACAATATGTTTAACACTAAATACAAGTAAATGTGTGCACTTTATGTAAGACCAACACTTTTAAAGTACAATAAGTCTCTGAATTCTTTTTAATAATGTTGTTATGTTGTTGCTAACTAATGATGAATAAAGTACTTCTTACCATTAATGCGACTCCTGGTGCTTCATGGTTTTGCTGATGGCTTTGTAGTCTGGTTGATACATGGCGAGGTTAAGTTTCAGGCAGGCGTTGAGACTTCCATCCATTAAACGTGATCGTAGGTTGGTCTTAACGTTCTCTAGATGTGAGAAAGACAGCTCACATGCATACGTAGAGCCAAACATTGTCAGTACAGCAATACTCACATGCTGCAGTGTGTGGAATGTGACAGGAAGCGCGTTCCAAGTTTTGACAATCAGCTTGTCCACAGGTTGAAGTTTTTCATTTCTCCCCACTTGTGTTTGCTCACCAACTCTGCTTGCTGTCGTGCAAGTCTTTCCAAATCTTCATTCAGTGACTTGAACTTATTTACCCACATGTCTGAGGCCTTCAGGTCAGCAGACTTGTAGCTCAAAATCTCTGGCGGAGACATCAGGGATGTAACTCAGGTCGGTGCTGTCCACTGCACACTCGTGTAGATGGGTGATAAACTTTAAAAGACAAGTATGCTCATGAAATTCTCCAAAGCACACTTTAAATGACTACAGGAGATTAGATGTGAAGCCCACTAGCTGCTGCAGATCAAGATGTTGAGCAGGGTCACTTGCTGTGTATGCATCTTTAAACTCTCCCAGTTTTTCAAAGTATAGTAAATGACCTGTTTCAATATCAGCAATGAAGAGTTCCAGCTTGTTTTCAAGTACAAACACTGCTTGTTGAAGGGATAAGACTGTATTTCCAATGCCTTGCATTTTCACATTGAGCTGGTTCAGATGTTCAGTCATGTCCACGAGATAGTAGAACTTCAGGAGCCACTCAGTGTTAGCTAACTCAGGATGCTCAACGTTTTTCATTTCAAGAAAAGTCCAGATTTCGCTAGGACAAGCCACAAAATGGCTGAGCACCTTCCCTCTTGACAACCAATGCACATTGCTGTGAGGAAGCAGACCAGGATAATTATTCCCAACTTCATCCAGCAGTGTTTTAAACTGGCGATCATTTAAACCTCAGGCAACAATAAAGTTTACCACCCGAATGACCAGTGACATCACCTCATCAAGCTACTTGCCACACATCTGAGCACAAAGCGCCTCCTGATGTAGGATGCAGTGAAAACTTAGGATGGGTCTCTTTTCATGTTCACAAAGAAGCGCTATGAATCCTCTGCTTTTCCCCACCAGGCACAGAGCACCATCAGTACACACCGAAATAAGTTTATCCATCGGTAGATTTTTATCTTTAGCGAACTCAGTGAAAGACTCAAATAAATCCCCCCCTCTTATTGTCTCTTTCATAGGCAAAACAGCAAGACTTTCCTCACATAGTGTGTCACCGACAGCATACCTTGTAATCATGCAGAACTGGGATAAATGGCTTATATCTGTTGACTTACCAAAGTGAGAGAAAAGAATGGTGCTGCATTTATGTCCTTTACTTGTGTTGCTTCAATTTGATTTGCCATGATAATGGTACAATCATGTTGCTGACAGAGGTATGTCTTTTATTCGTTTGATTATCTTGTCTTTATCCTAAAAGTCATCAAAAAGTTTATTGGCAACATCAAGCATGAATGTTTTGGCATACTCCCCATCTGTGAGTGACTTTCGGTTTCTCATAATTGCTAAAGCACCAGCAAAGCTAGCCAAATTCCATTTGTTGGGTCCAAACACGGAGTTGCTGCTGACTAGCTTGCACTCTGCACAGTAGCTCTTGACATGCTTTCTTCCTGCTGTCCCCCGCTGGATATTTCAATGCAAATGTAGTATGACATGTGTCAAAGTGCCGCTTTATATTTAACTGTTTCATCGATGCAATTTTATCATTGCATATTAGACACACTGCAGAACCTGCTCCTCCACAAAGGTGAATTCCTCTGTCCATTCCTGCTGAAAGGTACAATACTCCTCATCTTTTTTTCTTTTAGCCATCTTCTTTGTCAAAAGGGTTTCTGCAATTAACTAGCTGACTATTTGATTAAAAGGAAGGAAGTTTACTTTCTGACCTCACAATGACCTGTGTACATTATGTATTATCCAATAAAAGTTTGGTGTTGTCCCAGAGGACAGCTGTGATTGGCTCCAGCCATCCACAACCATAAACATGAGCGGTAGGAAATGAATGGATTGTAATACATGAGAATGTTTTATATTTTTAACGTTATTATTTTTTTATTAAAGATTTGTCTGCAAGCCAGATGCAGCCATCAAAAGAGCCACATCTGGTTTGCGAGCCATAGGTTCCCAACCCCTGCTTTAGATGGTGATTGAGGGAGATTTGACTTGGGGTGGTGAGCACACAATGCAATATACAGCTGACATATTATAGAATTGTACAACTGAAACCTGTATAATTTTATTAACCAATGTCACCCCAATAAATTCAATAAGTTTTATTTAAATGTCACATTAGATAATTAAATTATTATTAGATTATTAAATAATTCCACTTAGCCCACAACTTTTGTTGTTGTTGTTTTTTTACAGAGACAGAGAGAGAGTCAGAGAGAGGGACAGACAGAGACAGACAAACAGGAATGGAGAGAGATGAGAAGTATCAATCATTAGTTTTTTGTTACAAAACCTTAGTTGTTCATTGATTGCTTTCTCATATGTGCCTTGACCATGGGGCTACAGCAGACTAAGGAACCCCTTGCTCGAGCCAGCGACCTTGGGTCCAAGCTGATGAGCTTTGCTCAAACCATATGAGCCCACGCTCAAGCTGGTGACCTCGGGGTCTCGAACTTGGGTCCTCTGCATCCCAGTCCAATGCTCTATCCACTGTGCCACCACCTGGTCAGGCTGTAACAAGTTTTAAAGGTAATATCTACCTTATTTTCTTCTAACCTCTCTAACACAATGTAAAGCCAGCAGGCACGGCCAGGGCCACCATCACAGCAGCCACCTGGCCCATGCAGGTTCGCATTGGATTCGGACAGTCGGTAAAGAAACAACAGAGCCAAAAACTGATAGGCCATTTTCTTTAATTCCAGCTTGCACCCGGTGGGCAAGTAAAAACACACACTGGGCTCCAAAACCCACTCACATTCAGTGCTCACAAAGCCACTGACTTATCCGAGTTTCCTAGAATCAAAGGTTTCTAGCTCACCAGCCTTATTCTCCTCAGTTCCCTATCTCCTTCCTTACCCCAGATACAAACTCTGCACAAACTGGCATCTCACTCAGCACTCCGCCATCTTGGCTGCTTCTCCTGGCCTACTCCACATGGCCTCTTTCTGCTCTCTTTGCTCTGCTCCCTCTGCTCTCTCATTCTAATCATCCCAGGAACCAAGAGAGCAAGGTCCCGCTCCATCCCTATTTTATAGTGTAGAAATCTAAACCCTTAATCCAATATACAAAATAGGGAAGTCTCTAATACAGTCACTTCTCTGAGAGGCATGATTGGATTGTACCACTCCACATCAAAATGGGTGGGAAAGGCTTAATCCCAAAACCAAGCCCCAGGCTACAAGGATTCTCAACACACATTAATATCACCTGGGCAACAGCCTCTTTAACAAAGTGAGCATAATACATTTTATCTGCCCAATACACACACACACACACACACACACACACACTTAATCATCTTTTTCCAAAAAGGTATTTGTAAGAAAGAAAATTACAAACTTTGAAAAACAAACTGGGATCTTTAAAAGTATCCAACCCCCCAAAATCAATTACTTATCTATTGCTTTATCAAAGTCATTTATGTTATTTGTTGGTGAAGCTTGGCTACCTTAAAATAATTTATGTAAGAAAAAATACACATACACTGTTGGGCAGATAAAATGTATTATGCTCACTTTGTTAAAGAGGCCGTTGCCCAGGTGATATTAATGTGTGTTGAGGATCTTTGTAGCCTGGGGCTTGGTTTTGGGATTAAGCCTTGCCCACCCTTTTTGATGTGGGGTGGTGCAATCCAATCATGCCTCAGAAAAGTGACTTTGTATTAGAGACTACCCTATTTTGTATATTGGATTAAAGGTTGTGAAGCTACAATATAAAGTGGGGGCAGACCAGGAGTTGGCGCTCTTGGTTCCTGAGGTTAGCATGAGAGAGCAGAGAGAATAGAGCCAGCAGCGGGAGGAAGCCACATGGAGAAGGCCAGGAAAAGCAGCCAAGATGGCAGAGTGCTGAGTGAGATGCCAGTTTGTACAGAGTTTGTATCTGGGATAAGGAAGGAGATGGGGAACTGAGGAGAATAAGGCTGGTGAGCTAGAAACCTTTGATTCTAGGAAACTCGGATAAGTCAGTAGCTTTGTGAGCACTGAATGTGAGTGGGTTTTGGAGCCCAGTGTGTATTTTTACTTGCCCGCCGGGTGCAAAGCTAGAATTAAAGACTATGGCCCACCAGTTTTTGGCTCTGCTGTTTCTTTGCCGACTGTCCGAATCCAATGCGAACCTGCAAGAGCCAGGCTGCTGTGATGGTGGCCCTGGCCTTGCCTCCTGGCTTTACATACACTCTAAGACTTAACATATGAAATGGTAACAGACATCACAGGGGACTGAGTCCATTACCATTCACTTCAGCTGTTCAGAATCCCAGCTGTAATCCAGTTAATCTCTGTAGCCATTGCCCCAGGCGTTTCTTGCATTTCTGAAAAACTTCCCAAAACCCTGCTTCAAATCCACTGCTGCCTGAAACTGCCAACAGTTTCACTTTAAAGAGTCTAGTGATTTTAGAATTGCCTCTATTAATGAGAGAGGAATTGGTAAAAATCCCAAAAGGTAGCGGCCAGGAAAAACTGTCACTGGTAATAGCAAGGAATAACACAAAACTGCCAAATGAATTTTTTGATCGATGGAACTGAGATGCAACTGAAGTTTAATATCTAAGGGTGGTGATAACTGGAGGAAAAGAGAGGACCAAGGCACGATCACTCACACATGAACACACATCAAGGGGAAAAAGATTCAAAAATAATTTATCTTCTTGATAAAGTAAAAATCACATGTTGGATAAATTAATTTTGGGCATCAAGATTCCAGCACCTATGTAGAAGCAGTTGTCATTTTCTATTTTCTTCTTTCCATGTATCATTAAACATGGCATTTTCAACAATTAAAATACTTACTGGCTCTGGATAGTTGCTCAGTGATAGAGTGTCCGCCCAACATGTGGAAGTCCCAGGTTTGATTCCCGGTCAAGGCACTCAAGAGAAGCAACCATCTGCTTCTGCTTCACTTCCTCTTCCCCTTTTTCTATCTTCTCCTCCCACAGCTAGGGGGCTCGATTGGTTTGATCATAGCCCCAGGTGCTGAGGATGGCTTTGTTGGAGTGTATAAGCCTCAGGTGCTAAATAATAGCTGGGAACTCGAGCATCAACCCACAATGGGGTTGCCAGGTGTCTTCCGGTTGGGGTGCATGTGAGAGTCTGCTTCACAGTTTCCTGTCCTCTCACCAAAATAAAAAAGCACTTACTTGCAACAGTATTGAAGAAAAGGAGTGTCTAAAAAGTCAGTGGCAAGAATATAAATATTATCCAAGGCAAAGAATAAAATCTGTAGGATCAGCAGGATGTCTCAGCAAAAACTCAATCTACGTTCTTTATTTCTTTAAAAGGACACACACATAACCAAAAGTTCACCTTGAGAAACTAAATATTAATTACATTTAGTACACTGTGTCAAGTACCTAATAACAACACAGTGATAGAGCTCTTTAACATTAATGATACATTATTTTTGCTTTGAATGTTAATTGCTTCTCTTTGTTTTTGCATCTTGTTGTAGTTTTTAGAAAAGCAATTATACAACAGCATTAAGTAAATTAATACTTAATTTTTTTATTATAAACATAACTCAAAATTAAATAAATTAGTTTTCTAAGTAATACTGACTGACATTAACAAAGTAAAGTAGTATACCTTTGTCCCAAGCATATGGCACGTTTTCAGATAATATATTTACATAGAATTTTATTTTCTATGATGAAAATAAAACATACTGTTTGGCAGATGAACAATGTTAAACTGTTTTCCCCCACCCCATAGATTCACTCATAACCCTTTGGAAATTACTTCATTGTGTTCTCCCTGAGAGTTTGTCAATAACTCGAAATGCCCCACCCTGACATCTAGCACTACTAAGCAGCAGATAATCACAACATGACAAATGTCATTCATACCTGATAGTTCCTACTCAACTGCTCGTATTTTCTGAAGAAGGTAATTCTGACACACTTTATATAAATGAGCACCTTTCTGTAGGAAATGACAATAGAGCAGTCCTTTTAGAATTCTAGGACCAGCCTGACCAGGTGGTGGCGCAGTGGATAGAGCATCAGACGGGGATGCCCAGGATCCAGGTTCGAGACCCTGAGGTCGCCAGTTTGAGCACAGGCTCATCTGGCTTGAGCAAAGCTCACCAGCTTGAGCCTAAGGTCGCTGGCTTGAGCAAGGGGTCTCTCAGTCTGCTGTAGCCCCCTGGTCAAGGCACATATGAGAAAGCAATCAATGAACAACTAAGGTGCTGCAATGAAGAAAGAATTGATGCTTCTTATCTCTCTCCTTTCCTGTCTGTTCTTCTCTCTGATTCTGTCTCTGTCACAAAAAATAAACAACAACAATAACAAAAAAGAATTTTAGGACCATATTTTAAAGGGAGGCCATATATTCTTCATTATTTATTTTTAATGACCTTACTTTCTTCTTCTATTCTTCCTTCCCATGAAAGTTTATGAGAACAAATATATCCACAGTCCTCCTATTCTATCAGCTTTCCACTAGTCAGTGAGCTGCCTTGTCACTTTGTAGATTCCTGGGTACCAGGGCTGAGAGCCAAAAGCCCTGAGTGAATGGCAAGTTCCAAGATTGTGTTGATATCCTGTGATACCACCTGAGATACTGTAACCTCAAATACATATATTACAGGTGAATATAAGAACTGGGTTTTTTCCATAAATGTTTCTCCAAGTGCATTAATACTGGTAATGTTCTATATCTCTATAAAATATTACATTGACTAACAATACCATGTAGAAATGAGAATGAATTCAAAGCATCCATATTCAACAAATTAATCTCACTAACATTTTTTAATAAAATTTAAAAAAATTAAAAAGACAATACTGTATGTTTGCATTTATTGAAAAGTTAAAATCTAAATTAAACTAATCTCTAGTGCTAAAAATGAGGAATCACCCATGGGAGCTGGTTATGACTACAAGAAGACATGTGGTGGGCTTCTGGGAAGTAGGTAATATTCTATTTCTTGATATGGTTACTTGTTATCTTCTAATGATATTTTTAATTAAACACAAAACATTAATTTTTTAATTAATTCCAAAGTAGAGGGTAACTAAAAAAATATTCAGCATGAAATTAAGCACTTTCGGAACTAAATAAAGTTTTGTTATTTTTTTTCTGGTTACTGGCATGACCTTTATTAAATATGTACTTTAACAACACATACTTTTAATAAGAAATGCCATCATTAGCAAATGTTTTTAAATTCCTAAGGGCCAAATAACTAATTGGAAAAATGAGTTTTAGCATCTTAATTCTGCACAAAGTTGGGATATTTTGGGGCTGGTGAAATGGCTGCGACACTTAACAGAGTACACAAGTCAGGAGAAATCGGGCAAAGAAAAGTAATCAGGTTACCTTTGTAGTCATTGATGTTTGAGTGTTTATTACGTGCCAAAACCTTCTCTCAGTCTCTCTTACTTCAGTTGTAATGATTTCTATTCAGCAGTTGAATAGTTAGGTTCTTAATAGGACAAATATAAACAGTCTTTTATGTTTGAAAAGAAACAAGAGTAAGTGACTAAGTTGTATCTATCATAATTAATTCCAGGTTTACAATAAAAAAACTAGAATAGAAGTCATGCTTTCTATAAGTAATGGACAATAATAATTTTGGTTTATTTAGTTACATGTTTTTCTATTACAAAAAAAAAGTCAAGAAAGCATTTTTAATGTTCTCTAACACAATGTGATAAAGATGCATTTAACATTAATTTTCTGTTCTTTACTAATAAGAGTCATTTCAAAAATATATGATGAATTATTTCTCACACACAAAAGGTATATGATCATTTACTCTTAGCAGAAAGCCAGAAGAAGATATTTTTAAAAAGAAACATTACTGCAGAAATAATATAGTCTTAGCAGAGGCAACATGTGCTTAGGCTTCTTCTCTTAGGAAACAGAAGTTTGCAATGTCATCTGCTTATGTTACTTCTTCATTTCAGAGAGGGAGGGAGGAAGGAGGGAGGGAGGGAGGGAGGGAGGGAGGAAGGAAGGAAGGAAGGAAGGAAGGAAGGAAGGAAGGAAGGAAGGAAGGAAGGAAGGATCCAGCTTGAGCCCTGGATGTTGAGAATAGCTCCTTGGTCCAAGCATCAGCCTCAGGTGCTTAAAATAGCTCGGTTGATTTGAGCATTGATCCAAAATAAGGGTTGTCAGGTGGGTCAGGGTGCATGTGAAGTCTATCTCACCTCCTCTCGCTTAAAAAAAAATTGTTAATAAGCTCAAGAAAAATAAAACAGTCTTTTCCACCACTTTCATTCCTCATCTTTTTTTGTGTGTGTGACAGAGACAGAGAGAGATACAGAGAGAGGGATAGATAGAGACAGACAGACAGGAAGGGAGAGAGATGAGAAGCATCAATTCTTCGTTGCAGCACCTTAGTTGTTCATTGATTGTCTTCTCATATGTGCCTTGATCAGGGAGCTACAGCAGACTGAGTGACCCCTTGCTTGAGCCAGAGACCTTGGGCTCAAGCTGGTGAGTCTTGCTCAAGCCAGATGAGCCTGCGCTCAAGTTGGCAACCTCAGGGTCTTGAACCTGGGTCCTCCACGTACCAGTCCAATGCTGTATCCACTGAGCCACCACCTGTTCAGGCTCATTTCTCATCTTTTACAGCACTGTGTTTCCACTGTCTGTTTGATTTATTCATTCATCCACCCTTCAATAACTATAGAACTATAAGATCCATGAGGCTAAGAAAATTTCTGTTTTATTTGCCCCTGTATACCCAACATTGGGCAATATGTCTAATAGACTATGAACAATGAATATTTGATGACTTTGTCTAAAAACTTTATTATCTAGGTAAATTATATACTTTCAAAAAGAAGTAGACATCAGTATGACAATAAGAAATTTATTAGAGATAAGACAAAATTATTTTTATTATACTTACTGTTCTAAGTGCATATTATTCTAGGTTCTTAATGTCAATTTTTACTCATAAAAGTTTATTATAAATAGAGCTGCTTATCTTCATGTCAGGAGCAATGGTCAATATAGAAGAAATTATTAGTTGAGCTTGTTTTTGTCTTAAAAATAATTCAAATTGGGTTCTGATATCTCTGTAAAACAAAAACTTTTTATTTAAACAATTGAGTGTCAAAATGGACCACAAATAAATTAATACAATCTATAACCATGAAGATAATAAATGCTAAAATTTTCATATTAAGCCAATAAAACAGAATAGGACAGAGCACATTTCTTTTATAGAAAAACTCAGTACAGCTTTAACAACTGACTTTTTTTTCTCAGGGAGTTTTTCTGACATATTCAATTACACAGCAATGGAGAGAAAAATCTTTTTAAGTCTGGAATTTTAACACTAAAGATTAAAGTCATCTTAAAATTGAGTTATTTCCTCAATGTCTTGGAAAAGTGTGAAATTAGGGAGTCCTCTCACAAAAAGATAAATCAGCAGGATAAATACTGTTGATTGCCTGATTATTGACTGCATAATCCCTATATTTGAAATAAAATCAAGAGCTACAGTCCCAGGATCAGAGGCAACAGAATTGCTATTGATTATATCCTCGCTACGCAAGGTGTGCTTGGGTAAACATCTCTGACATAGTAGAGACAGCACTAGGTAAAATCCGGGCACAAGCAAAATCATTAAATGGAGTGCCCACTTCCATCCCATGGTTCTTGATCTCTTTAGCTGGCTGCCCTTATTATTTTCCTTAAAGTTAGCATAGTATAATATAAACTGAAAATTTGAACTCCCTATTTTATAATCCTTTCCATTGTTTTAGAAAGAAAATTAGCTTAGAGCTAAACTGGTATGCTTTATAGCAGGGGTCCCCAAACTACGGCCCGCGGGCCACATGCGGCCCCCTGAGGCCATTTATCCAGCCCCTGCCCCACTTCTGGAAGGGGCACCTCTTTCATTGGTGGTCAGTGAGAGGAGCATAGTTCCCATTTAAATACTGGTCAGTTTGTTGATTTAAATTTACTTGTTCTTTATTTTAAATATTGTATTTGTTCCCGTTTTTTTTTTTTACTTTAAAATAAGATATGTGCAGTGTGCATAGGGATTTGTTCATAGTTTTTTTTTATAGTCTGGCCCTCCAATGGTCTGAGGGACAGTGAACTGGCCCCTGTGTAAAAAGTTTGGGGACCCCTGCTTTATAGACTGAATTTTAGTATGGCATACAGATTCCTTTAGATAAAATCAGCAATTTGACTATTCCAACAATTTAAGGGGCACTGATGTTCTTTAATATAATCTTTAAAAATTATTATTTCTTTTAAAATTAGATCTTATGTACAAAAATAGTGCTTTGTCAGTTTTAGATAAACAGACAAAATTATTTCCTGCACGAGTATGTGTGTGCGTGTGCAGAGAGAGAGAGAGCAAGAGAGGAAAACTGTATCACTCATTACATTGTTTTCAATTATCTTCAAGTAATTCTTCCTTGTAGAGAATTAGTGCTAAATAAGGACTTTTTGTATTCTAAGTATCTTCATTCCACACCAAGATATACAAAAAGCATGTAAAAATAGAGCTCATTCTGCTCAGGCAACACTGGACTCAGGACCACTGGACTCCATGATGTTTCTTGTGAACACAGTGGATACGCTTCCTTGGAGCTCTTGAACTTGCTGGCTCCTGTTCTTGGAATGCTCTTCACCATGCATCCCATTTGCTCCATTCCTGTTACCTCTGGTTATTGCCCATCCTAACTACCGAACTGAACATTTCAACATGCCTTCTCCATCACCTCATTCACTCACCCATTTCTGTTTTCTCTTTCTCCACAGCACTCACATCACTGGGCTAAATTAATTTCTTCGTTTATTTACTCCCCCCCCCCTTACTGAAACAATAGCCTATAAGCTCCATGAAGGCAACATTTTTCAGAAGAAAAGGTCTTCAGAGCTAACACTACAGTCTGGCACATTGCATAACTATGTTTGAATGAATTGTATTCACCTTATGCAATCAGCACTATTATTTTATAACCTCGCTTCATATGTGAAGACTACCATAACTCTCCTGTATTCCATATTTTGATACAAATCTTTTTTTTAAATTGCACCCAGGATGTCCATATGACAGGCCAATGCTATATCCACTGAGCCACTGGCCAGAGCTGACACAAATATTTGCATATGCTTTATCATCTGGGGTCCTTTGCTTCTTTTTTATTTTATTTTTTTTTAGTGAGAGAGACAGACAGGAAGGGAGAGAGATGAGAAGTATCAACTTATCGTTATGACATACCAGTTGTTCATTGATTGCTTCTCATATGTGCCTTGACTGGGGGGCTTCAGCCAAGCCAGAGACATTGCGGCTTGAAACTGGGACCTCAGCATCCCAGGTGGACACCTTATCCATTGTGCCACCACTGGTCAGATGAGTCCCTTGCTCTTTATCTCACATAGAGCCCCCTTCTTCATTGCCTTATTTCATCTGTAGCATTTTTTCTGCACTCTCTCCTATTATCCACATGTTGTGATGTTTGATCTGCAATCCTCTGCAAGCATTTCTGTCATGTGTTCTTGGCAATACTGTCCTTTTCAACATCAGTACCTTCACACTCCATTGCTGCCACAGATTATTTGTTGCTCTTCTTCCTGACATTTCAGCTATTTACCAAACTATTTTTCTAATTTTCATTTTGCACCTCTTTTTTGTGATCAGACATAGATGAGGTGTGGCAGAATAAAGTGGTAGGTACACAGGTTAAAGAAAATACCAGGGAAGCAACAATTTGAACTTATATTACCATTTGACCATATGTCTGTCACACTAGAGAAAATTGGTTTCTCACATTTTTATTCAATAATACAATCAATTTGGTTGAAAGGAGCCAGTCTAGAAAGCTCCAAATGTCTTTCTTAATGTTTCAATATATTGTAAGGTCAAGCTGAGCAAAACTCAATGACTGCATTGATCGTTTCCAATTCCTTTCTCTCTCATTACATTCTGATCAGTAATCCTTCTTCCCACATTAACTGTGAAATCCTCTAAAGAGCAGTGTATAGTTTTTGGAGTAGTATCAGTAAGTTCTCTTAGTTAATTTTAGAAATCATCAATTTTATTTCTCATAGCTTTTGGAGTTTAGGTATAAATTTGAATGATATTGAGGAAGAATAATAAGCTGACCACATTCCATTGAATTTAAGGACACTGCTTTCAAAAGACAATCGTTTTGATATTAGCATCCTTTATTCAATATTTTACTTTTGTTTACTTCTATGTAATTATTTTTCAACTTATTTAGTGAGGACCATTAGTCTACAGATTTTCTGAATGACCAACATACACCAGTAGCTCTCTCTTGTACCATCAACAGTGGTCTTTAGCTCTTTGGATATTAATTACAAGTGTTATCACATTTTAAGATATTTCCAAGCCAACTAGTCTTTCATATATGAAAAAACAACTCAGTTTGTAGCACAGCTGCTAAAATATCTTTCTGTTCAACTTTAATTTTTGAATGTCTAACAACTTTTGAATGAGAATCATTCTGGCTCACAGGGATTTCTTTAATGACTAAAATAATGATGATAATAGATATTTTTCACTTCACTTGCAAGTATTTCAAGGACTTTATAAATATAAAGCAATATGCTTTAAGCTGTGGGGCTATAAATACTAATTACACAGACTGTGTGTTCAGAAAGAGTGTATGGAATAACCAGAAAGATAAGGATTTATGAAGGAAAAAACACAACATTATAGGTAGAGCATGAAATGTCCAGGATGTGATTCTACTAATAAGTGCTTTAGGAGTTCAAAGGAAGGGGTCATGAAGTGATTGGGCAATTTAAATTAACTTTTTAGTTACATAAAGGGGCACACACAATGAGAAGAACCTTCACCAGGGAGGAAACTGTGCAGCACAGGTGTAAGCATCAAGGTGGAAAAGTTGTTCTTGAAGAAGAGGTGCACTGAATAGGCAGAAAGGAATGACGTGGACATTGCAGGAGCATGGACAAAACACCATAGGAATATTATTTATGTTATGTGAAGAGGGTAGTAGAGAGAGTAGTCTAGACTTCTATGAAGGTGTTCTGGGAGATAAAATTGGAAAGATATATTTACTGCCTGTATCTGGATTCTCATTGATTCAGCTCCTACATCCTCTGCAGTCTTCATAAAATAAAAATTAAGCCATATGTGACCACAGCTTCTATGTCCATATTTATAGAGTAATTTTCTTAGAATGATATTCATGTCTGTCTATGAAACACGCAGATAGGGTTGCTGGATGGATCCCAGTCAGGGTGCATGTGGGAGTCTGCCTCACTCTCTCCCAGCCTCTCACCTAAAAAAAGAAGGAGAAGGAGAAGAAGAAGGAGAAGAAGCAAACACAATAAAATCAAAGCCCAAGATGGCAGGGAGAATAGCCACACTGATGGGCTGACCTGACATGAGCTGTAATTGCCTTCTTAGGGTGAGGTTTTGTCCACACAACACCTGGTATTAGAACCCAGGTGGCTAGGAGAGCAATTTGTATGGGGTGGGATTGGTAATAGTGGCTGAAGAGTAGTTATGTATGAACTTTAAATAAACATATTAAGACAAACAAGAGGCAAGATTCTCATTATCAGAGAAGTGAGTTACAATCATTGAAATAGAACAAAAATAAAGTATCTGTTGTTGAAATACTGGTTTTCTTTCTATCCATTGATTGGTTGATAAATATAGATATAGCAATAAATATAGATGCAAGGTATGTGTGTGTGTCCCTGAGTATAATGTATAAACATAAATATATCCTAGTTCTGTCCAGTGAAAGGCTTGGGAAAAGTTACAGCTAACATGTAGATGTTGGACTATAAACAGATTGTAACTATTACTTTTCACTAAACGGAACCAGCTTTTCTAGAAAAATGGCTGATTCTATGGCTGGGATAGAAATAAAGTGTCTAAGCGCATCTTGCTTGTCAGAAAGCAAGGACGTGCTCAAAAATGACGTCAACATGCTCAGGGGTCACAGGAGCTAGCTTCAAGGGGCTTCGGCAGACTAATCTGGGAAAATGCGATACTAGGAACAGTGGCAGAAACACATTATTTAGTGCAATGAATAAAATAAAAAAAACCAAATCCATAGTTAATTTATTAATTAATATATTGATGAGACATTTTTATTAGCTTTTAAATCCTGATTGGTTATAATGGAAAATTAATGACTTGACAGGAGAGAAGCTTAGTACTTAATACCTTAGTCAAATAAAATGGACATCACCAATAATGGAACAAGTCAAAATTATGTGCCACCTGACCCGAAGTAATAAGAAACACATAGCAAATTTCCTGCAATCTTCCTGGCAAGGATGCAGAAAGAAAATCTAATTATGAGAAACATCAGATAAAACCACATGGAGGGACATTCCTTTAAATATCAAGCCTATAATTTCAAAAATATCAAAGATGTGAGAATCAAAGACAAAATGAGTAACTGTTCAAGAGAAAATGAGCAATTAAGGCAACACACAATTCTGAGCCAGATCCTTCTCTAATAAGGAACATTGCTGAAGCTTGACCAGGAGGTGGCACAGTGGATAGAGTGTTGGACTGGGATGCCGAGGGCCCAGGTTGAAAACCCCAAGGTTGCTGTCTTTAGTTTGGGCTCATCCAGTTTGAGCGTGGAGTCACTGGCTTGAGCATGGGATCATGGTCACTGGCTTGAAGTCCAAGTACACTGGCTTGAGCCCAGGGTCACTGGCTTGAGCAAGGGGGCACGTGGCCTGCTGTAGCCACGCCCAACCCCATGTCCAGGCTCGTATGAGAAAGCAATCAATGAACAACTAAGGTGCTACAATGAAGAATTGTTGCTTCTTATTTCTCTCCCTTCCTGTCTGTCCCTATCGGTCCCTCTCTCTGACTCTCCCTGTCTCTGTCAAAAAAAAGAAAGAACATTGCTGGAGAACATGGCCAACTTCTCTCAGGTATGAGCATCATACTTCATGTGGTAGTAATGTATCATTGTTAATTTTATTTTCTTTTTTTTTTTTCCTTAAATTTTTTTTATTGAGTTTGAGATCAACAGAGAGACAAAAAAATTAATCTGTTTTATTCATTTATATATGCATTCACCGGTCAATTCCTACATGTACCCTGACCAGGAATATAACCCACAAATTTGGCATATTGGAATGATGTTCCAAACAACTGAGGTTCCTGGAAAAGCCATTGTTAATTTTTTTATATATATATATATTTTGATACTATGTATTGTGCTTATGTAGGAGAATGTCTTTGTTTGTATGGAAAGCAAACTAATGTGTTTGGGTGTGGTAGAGTATCATATAGGAAAATTACTTTCAAATGGTCCAGGCAAAAGTGGTCTTTGAACTAACTGTATTTGCAGATTTTCTGTAAAGTTGATATTGTTCCAAAAAATTACATATTTTGGGGACTGTTGCATAACAAAGAAAGAAAGAAAAGAACATATTTTTCAAATTTACAATTCTGCAAATGAAAAGCATGGCTAAAAAAACCCAAATACCTCAGTATTTTTAATGCAAGTAAAATTTTTTTTAAAGTTGATTTTATTGTGAAACGAATCTCAATTTTTTTTTTTTTTTTTACTGAGGATTTTAATAGTTGTCATAGGAACAGGGAGAAAGAGAGCCAAAGTCAATAGTTGACTTAAGGTCATGGGTAAGGGATCAGGCACGTGAAAGCAACAGACTGAAGGTTTTTCTCCTCTTTTACGGTGAAGCCAATGGTTAACCTTGAAATTCAGTCCCAAGACAACAGGTTCTATTATGTATAATGAAGCACCTGAATAAAATAATCTATCACAGGACTAAAGAAACATTTATGGTGTTTTTCTTATTTGTACATTTTTTACTTAAGAAAAAAAAAACCCTACACTATGTTTTTGTTCTCCTTCACAATTTGGAAGATACATATATAGAATTAAAATTTATTGTTAAATTAGAATTAGTTAGTACTGGTTAGACAAGCTGTGAAATGCATAGACTAGATAAATTGATCATTAATGATCGAGTTTAACCTTTACTGATTATTTTACGGGAGTCTGTAATAGGGTGACAAGTATAAGATACTTTACATCCATTTATTTCAATGCATTACAGGATAAGTTTTTAAATCAGGACACTTAGTATGTGCAAGTCATTAACATTAATATGTTTTTTGATAGAATAGAATATATTTTAAAATATTTCATAAAAGGTCTTGGCCAGTTGGCTCAGTGGTAGAGTGTTGGCCCAGTGTATGAAAGTCCCAGGTTCAATTCCCGGTCAGGGCACACAGGAGAAGCGTCCATCTGCTTCTCCATCATTCCCCCTTTCCTTTCTCTCTCTCTCTCTCTTCCCCTCCCACAACCAAGGCTTTATTGGAGCAAAGTTGGCCTTTGACGCTGAGGATGGCTCCATGGCACTGAGGTTGGCTCCATGGCCTCCACCTCAGGTGCTAGAATGGCTAAGGTTGCAATGGAGCAACAGCCCAGATGGGCATAGCATCACCCCCTTGTGGGCATGACAGGTGGATCCCAGTCAGGCACATGTGGGAGTCTGTCTCTCTGCCTCCCCCCTTCTCACTTCAGAAAAATACACACAAAAAATTGTTTTTTAATAAAATATATGAAGAGGTCAGATAATGTTCTTTTGTTATTGGCTGTCAAAAATTTAAAGTTTACAGATTTATTGACTTACTACCCCTTCATAAATCATACTCTACTATAGATCAAGTTTCAATGAGTCTCATTGTTGTATTTACTGAGTTGTCATGGTACTGTGCCAAGGAGATCTAGAAAACACCACACATAGCAATACATGAAGAAACTAAAGTGCAAAAAGCTTAATGACCCTTTCTTGTCTCCGTAGACACACTGCCAATAAAGTATAAGGTCTAAATTTAGTAACTGATTTTTCCATTGCTTATATTATGACATTTCCCTTCTTCGCCTCATGAGCTTATTTTATTGAAATTCAAAAATCTATTTCTTATATATATTGAATATTTCAATAAGCAAAATACTCTGTGATAGACAGCAATGATATAAAATCCATAAGACATAGATTATGCTCAAAATACCTGAAGAGAAAAAACAAAGCAGTTTGTGAATTTAAGGTAAGAATAGACTATTCTCAGATGATAGAATTTACAATAATCACATGCATATAGATTGGATACTAAAGAACAGGTAAAATGTTAATATGTAGGGTTGAGAGAGAAGGTGAACCTAAGGGGTAGAAATAAGGTTAAGGAATTTAAATTGGAAAAATATATTCAGCTACACTGAGGGAAGAATTTGTACTTTCTTTTGGTTGTTAGGGTGCATGAGTGACCTGTATGATCTATATTCAGAAAGTGATATCCTGATCACATTTTGGAGAGTGTTGAATAATACATTATGGGTTTGAATTTATTCTTAAAACTTCAAGAATCCATTGTGACACAATCAATGTCTTATTTCAAAGAGATCAACTGAGCAGCTATAAAATATGTGGGAAGATTATACTAGATGGGAAAGATAGTTAGGATACTACTGCAATAGTCTAAGTGTGAGATAACAGTTTAGGTTAGATAGGTTTACTTAAGTTATAAATATTGTTAATAAAGAGGATGGGACAACTAAAACATATCACAGAGATAAGACAGACAGGATGTGGCAACTTCTTGGATGTGAAACACAAATATAATATGTATGTCAAAAAATTACTGCCTTAGCCAGATAACTCAGTTGGTTAGAACACTGTCTCAAAGTGCAAAGGTGGCCGGTTCAATCCCCAGTCAGGGCACATACAGAAACAGATTGATGTTCTTGGTTCTCTCTCTTTCTCCCCCTTTCTCTCTCATTAAAATCAATAAATAAAAATTAAAAAAAAAGAATTTAGAAGGACTTTTACCTGAATGACTAGGATAACAGTGATATCATTAAAGGAAATTACGTTAAAAGCAAAAGGGTATTGGGAGAGAAGATAGTGCATTTGGTTTTGAATATTACTGCTGGCCCTGACTGGCTGGTTCACTGGTAGAGCATTGGCCTGGCATGTAAACATCCAAGTTTGATTCCTGGTCAGGGTACACAGGAGAAGAGACACTCTGCTTCTCCACCACCCCCCTCACCCTTCTTTCTTTCTATCTCTCTCTTCTCTTCCTGGAGTCATGGCTCAGTTGGAGCAAGTTGGCCCTGGGTGCTTTGGATGGCTCCTTGGCCTCACTTTGGGTGCTAAAATAGCTTGGTTGCCAAACAACGGAGCAGGCCACAGATGGGCAGAGCATCACCTGATAGGGGGTTTCCTGGGTGGATTCTGGTTGAGACACATGCAGGAGTATGTTTCTCTGCCTTCTCATTTCTCAGTTACAAAAAATATATATATATAGAATATTACTGCTGATTTACTGACTAGTCTCTAGATTATGGTGTTCTGATGGTTCTTCTTATACAACAATTAATCTTGCATAGCTACTATCCCTTCCCACTCCCAGTCTGGAAAAGGATGCATTTCAAGCTGGTTTCCCATAAGAAATGATGGGTTGCCCTAAACCAACCACAACTTCTCATTTCCTAAGACAGCTAATGGTAATTCAGACATTTCCATTTGGGGACTGAGAGAAGCAACTGAATATACACATGGCAATTATTTAAGTCAGGTATAATAATAATGTTTTAGGAATTATATTTTTAAAAGAGTTTTAGAAATAAACAATTATGCTCTCCTTGGAATTACAGTTAAATTTTTTTCCATTAGCACTATTAGTTTTTGCAATGGACTGTTATAATCAGGAGTATAACAAAATTTTTATATTGCCTGTGACTTTTAATAACATAAAGGTCAGTGTGGGTTTTGCCTTTGAATTATATTTATATGTGAATCTTTAATTGAAAAATATGGAAATGAGTATTAGTTTATTTTAGCATCCAATTAAAAAAAGGATTCTATCAGTTCACTGAATAAAAAATCAAATCGGTTTTATTCCCAAGGTTATATTTTCTCAGATATTGCTATTCAGTCTTATTATTTTTTCTTTTGTGTGTGTGTGTGTGTGTGTGACAGAAACAGAGAGAGACAGAGAGAGGGACAGAGCAGGATAGACAGACAGACAGGAAGTAAAAGAGATGAGAAGCATCAGTTCTTCATTGTGGCACCTTAGTTGTTTATTGTTTGCTTTCTCTTATGTGCCTTGACCAGGGGGCTAGCAGAGCAAGTGACCCCTTGCTCAAGCCAGCAACCATGGGCTCAAGCCAGCAAACATTGGGCTCAAGCCAGTGACCATGGGTCATATCTAGGATACCACACTCAAGCCAGTGATCCCGTGCTCAAACTGGTGAGCCCATGCTCAGGCTAAATGTACCCGCACTCAAGCTGGTGACATTGGGGTTTCAAACCTGGGTCTTCTTTTCAGTCTTATTATTAACTGCTGGCTTTTTTATTTCTGAAAATCATCCTTTTTTATTTTCTGACCAATTATTATAAAGGAGATATCATATGCTTTGAAATAATACTAAAAGAACATCTAAAACTCTTTTTCCAAAGCCCAAATGTTGTCTTGGTAGTTATTTTAAAAGATATAATCAGAACAGAATAGAAAAACAAACTTTTGTGTCATAATCTTCTTATCATAGAAGAGTTTATTAAAAATTTTCTTTCTATCCAACTACGCACACACACACACACTCATATATATATATATATATATATATATATATATATATATATAATATGTACAAGAAAGCTACATCCTATAGGAAATTAACCATTCAAATCTGGTTTAATCAAATGTTGGGTCTGCCCATTTTAGCTCTGTGACCTTGCAAAAGTTACCTGATCTTCTCACATTTGAGTTTTCTCATTCAAAAAATAAAGATAGAAAAAGTAAATAACTCCTTCATGGGTTTGTAAGAATCAAATTGGATAATATAACATCTATTATGGTGCTAGATTTCTGGTAAGTATGCAATTAATGTCAATGATTAGATCTGATTTTGTGATTATTGTTTTTACTAATAATATTATCACATCAGAGTATTTCTATATGATCTCCCCTGTTTTTCTATCAATACCCATCAGAATATTATGACCTTAATCTTAAATATTTCTAAAACATGTCCTCTATTTATCAGTGTTGTTGCTACTGCCTTTGTATAGGCTATTGTCTCCCACAGGTAATATGGAAACAGCCTTCTAATTCTATCTCACAGTGACCTAAACCAGAAACAGATGTATGTCTCCACATCTTTGCCCTAAAAGCAGGTTTAGACACCATCACTTCATGTGTATTGTATGACCATATATAATTCTGTCTAATTCATTAAAGTAAACATAGAAACAAAAAAAGAAATACTTTATCTTGTATGTAAATATATTAAACTTTTTTTTCAGAGAAACTTCAGAAATTTTCTTCCTGAAATGAAACATATCATTATAAAATGTTGAGATTAGTTTTTATTAAAAAAAAACACACCATAATTTCAAATATTTTTGGAATCGAAATGTTGGGGAAAAACACCCAACTGAATCAAAATCACTATTTTAAATTCTTCTAGGCAAATCATTCTATTCCAAACCTTGTGTAATGCATTAGACACCTCAGTGGGCAGAATTCTGTTTATTCATCAAGATTCAACTAAAATACCACTTTCTCCATAGGCTTTTTCCACTAACTTCACATGCCCTCTTTCTTTGGTCCTTGGCCTCAATTTCCCGTAGCTATATTAAATGTTACATTATATCAGCAACTAAATTTTACATGTTTGTAGTAAGGATAAAAACTTGTGTTTGTATTTTTCCATTTTGACTAATACTTGGCCCAATGGAAATCTTGACAAAATAAAAACTGAGTTGATCAATCTACTACTTGTGGAAAAGACCTTTCCCACAGTGGGAGGATGAGGAAAAGCAGGTTGTAAATCTTGACAAATAGTTGATATGTATTGGAAACTCTAAACCGCAAACATAGAACATTGAAAATAATTTTTGTGCTCTACCTATGCTTCCAGGAGAGAGTCAGTGGTACCTGCTTATTCTAGGATTCCATATTTGTAAGTCAGCCTACACCCTGACATGTATTTGTAAACTCAAAATCAAAACTGCCACCAATTTTCTTGTCACTCATGGGCGTTCAACACAGAAAAGAGCACTGATATACTAGAGAAGCCTCCTGCACAAGTTCTCCATTGAGTTTGAATAAGAAAACACTCTATTCTCTTGTCCAAAGTCTCATAATGTAAACAAGCATCCATTTCAGTCCATGTAGTGTTTGTTTGTTGTTTGTTTGGTTGTTTGTGTGGTTTCACTGTTTAAAATGGTTCCCATGTGCAGAGCTGAAAGACTACTGTCTAGAATTCCTAAGTGCAAGAAGGCTGTGATGTGCCTCACAGAGAAAGTAGGCACAAGATAAGCTTTGTTCTGGTATGCATGACATTGGCTGCAAGTTCAATGTTCTTAAATCAAATGCATATGTATAATACTGTTATTAAGTATAAATAAGATGGCTTTACAAACACAGATAACAAAGGTTATGTGGCTTTTCCTTTGAATTGACTAACTTCAGTTTTCTTTCCTGAAAGTGGGCCCGCCTTAATTTACTGAATTTACCTGTAAGCAGAGCTGGAGCTGTTTTCCATAAGCACCTGTTTTTCCATTGGCAAAAGGCTGACGAGGTCACATTTAGAGAAGCTCACACCTCACTCATCCAGCCCCAAATCTGAGCCTGATGCAGAACCAAATGGAAAAATACTTTCCTGCCCCCCTCCTCCCACCTACTTTCTCATCTGGCACTCAGCATGTCTCCGTCACCTGGTCCCACCCACGGTCACTGAGCATGGGCATTCCTCTTCCTGACTCCTGCCTGTGTTAGTCCATTATATGTTGCTGTATTTGCTTAAATGCTGGAAAGTAACTGTTAAAATGTGAAACTGTAATTTTTAAAAAGGTGACAAATTATAGCCAATGCCACTCACAAAAAAAAAGAAAAAAAAGGTTATGTTCTGAATATTCAATAAAAATATTGTAACCAGAGGCTCATAGGAAATTTATTGTGTGTGTACCCTAGAAACAATGGCTCAGTATTCACAAATTCAATATTCCTAAAACAAAACTCCTGTGAACAGTGATAATTGACTATAATTTGGTGTAAAAGCTCAGGATATCAGGAAAAGAAGAAAAAGCATTTAATACAACTAAAGAATGCTCCCCCACAGCTTGTGAGGTGCTCTGGTTTTGATGGATAAGAAATGATGAGTCTTCTCAGGGTCGAACAAAAATGAAAACACCTTCAAGCAAAAAAATAAAGTTCTCTTTTCTTCTTTTTTTTTTGTTTTGTGTTTGCAATTTTAGAGCCAATTTTCATGCTTTGCCATCCCCCGGTGATGTGAACGAACAATATTTGCCCTTTCTTATTAAAACAAATACAGTCACTTTATTAAAGATATGCACACAGACTGGCTTTACTTTCTCATGTCTACTCCTAGTGGAAAGAGGACAAAATGTTACAAATCCTCCTTCACTAGTTCTTGGACAGAAATGGTTGACCTTGGCAATGACAAGGAGATCTGTTAGTGGTTGGGGGAGCTCCAGTGTTCTTGTCACTTTTGTGGACAAAAGTGCCTGTTTTTGAGATGTGCAGGGGAGGTATACCAAGAAGGGTGTGTGAGGGATAAAGGGATATGGTACAGAAAAAGTTAAATCAAAAACTGATACATAATTTTAATTATATGTATACACTCAAAATTACAGATATTCCCATCAAATAAATCTTATTTCTGAATATATCAGAAAGTATTTCTTAGTTAAGGGAAATAATGAGTTCCTTTGTTGTGCATACGTATACATGTTTATATATGTATATATGTTTATGTATGTATTTGAGGTATTAAATACAAAAATGCACAGATATTATTTATTTGGATACATTGTAACTATTCTATACATCCATGTAACCACTAAAAATACATGCATGTACTCTTCTTATTTCCAGTTCTCCATGTGGAGGGCTTGGAAGTTAGCCAATAACAAGTAAAAGGCTGAACAGACTGAAAAGTTAACATCTCTTTTTAGAATCATAAGAGAAGGAAAGACACATGGCAAACCCCTGCCCCCAAGATTAGAGAAACTGAAAAATTAGATCGTGGAACCACAGCTCATCAGAGCAGAAATCACCAGAAACCAGTGTAAGGGCAGGAAAACCTGAACTGTAATTGACAAATTGCTGGAGGTCCATTGTGGATGATTCAGAGAATTAAAAACTCCCAGAGCACCCAGTCATAAGGGGAGCCACAAAAATGTAGTGAGATTTACCAACAGGAGCTCAGTGAGGTTTCCACAGTAAATCAGATAAAATCCCTCTCCTTCAGGCAGGATGAGGGGAGAAGGAACCATTTTAAAATATGCCAGTGCTCTGTTCTTAGCAAGCCTGCCCCAGGGAAAACTGGTTACCCAGAGACTAATGTGCTGGGTATTATGAGAGTCTGACTGACCCGGAGAAGGAAAATATCCAACTCCTGACCACTACTAGCTATACTCCCCACCTAAGGGGGGGGGGAGAATAAAAACTGAGAAGGACTTGTGAAGGTCACAGTTCAGAGGCACAGGATCACTAAAAGACTGAGGACTAATCACAGGTGTGTAGAAGCCTTCCCCTGCTTACACACCTCATCACCACATGGAAGGCCTATTCCCAGCAGCTCCTGTTAGCCAGAAATATAATTTTAGGCTATCATGAAAATATTATAAGGCATATCAAAAGCCAAAGAACTCAATTTGAAAAGACAGCATCAAAACTAGAGATGGAGTGTGTTTGTATAATCAGACTGGGAATTTAAAACAACATGTTTAATATGTTAGAGCTTTAAGGAATAAATCAAATGAAAGAATAGATTGGCAATGTGAGCACAGATTTGGAAATCCTTAGAAAAGAAAAACAGAAAGAAATGTTAGAGAAAAAGGAAATAAAAATAAACCACTATGATAGAATAAAAACATACATTTAATAGACCTATTAGTGGACTGCAAACAACTGAGAACATCTCTTAGCTAGAGGATATATCAATAAATTCCTCAAGAAACAAAAAGCAAAGATAAATACTACCAAAAATATATACCAAGGACTGTGGGACAATTACAAAAGGTGTAACATGTGTAAAGGGAGTACTAGGAAAAGAAAGAAAACAAAATAAGGATATCTGAATTAATAATTTCTTAAAATTTCCACAAGTTAATGTCAGACACCAAACCATAGATCCGGGAAGCTTAGAGATCACCAAACAGCATAAATGCCAAATACAACTACACCTAGCTATATCATTTTCAAAATAGAAAAAGTCAAAGATAAATAATCCTGAAAGAAGCCAGAGGGAAAAAACATATTATTCTACTGAGGAACAAAAATAAGAATGACATTCAACTTCTTCTCAGAAACTATGAAAGCAAGAACAGAGGGAAGTAAAATATTTATAAAGTGTTGAGAAAAATTCCACAAACCAAGAATTCTGTGCCCTGCAAAATTATCCTTCAAGAATGAAGTAGAAAGGAAGATTTTCTCAGACAAAGTTCAGGGAATTAGTTACTAGTAAACTTACCTTGAAAGAAATGTAAAAAGTTCTTTTTTTAGGTGAGAGGAGGAGAGATAGTGAGGCAGATTCCTGCATGTGCCCTGGCCAGGATTTACCCAGCAACCCCACTGGGGCCAATGGTTGATTACCGAGCTATTTTTAGAGCGTGAGACTGAAACTCGGACCAACAAGCTATCCTCAGCACCCAGGGTGACGCTCAGACCAATTGAGTCACTGGCTGCTGGAGGGGAAGAGGGAGAGATGGGGAAGGGAGAGGGAGAGAAGTTAGATGGTCATTTCTCCTGTGTGCCCTGACTGGAATTCAAACCCGGGACATCTGTACCTTGGGCTGATGCCCTATCCACTGAGCCAGCCAGCCAGGGCCAAAAGAAGTTCTTTACTGAGAAGAAAAATAATATGCCACAAACTCAGATCTATATAAAGTGTTAATCTCTTTAGGTGGGCCATCCTCTGGGATGTCCAAATTGTAAATGGAACACTAAAGCTTCTTACTAAAGCAGGCTTTTCAAGGTTTATAAAATATAATGTCCAACTCCCTTTGCTTTCTTTCCCTATCAGTATCTATCTACCTGCCTATGTTAACAGTAGCAAATATGCATCACCCATTGAAACCCAAAGGAGCAATTTTTTCCTTCAGTAAAATTGACCATAGAATCCCATTTAACAATAATAATATAAATTCTCACTGTACCATGTTCACTCCACTGGGAACCTTGGTGTTTCTCTCCTAAGTGGCATCATCCCCACAGTCTGAGGTATGCCTGTACTATATACAGGTTAAACTTCAGGATCAGAGTACTCCAAAATTAAGGCAGTGATTGACTTGAGGACAATATTCTGATCCTAGCTTTTGATCTCCTTCTAATGGTCTTTGGTTTGAAAAGACTTTGCAGATACAGTCCTCTGCTAAAGATATCAATCAGACCCATTGTGTTGAACTACATAGGAAGAAAAATATTAACTTGATTTTACTTAATCTCCCATATATATACCCTTGCTTAAAGAGGAAATGTGGAAGGAGAAAGGAGATAAAAAGTGTGGGGGGGGAATGGATAAAAACAAGGAAAAGTAAGCAGTAGGGTAGCAGACAGAAGCAAAAGTTTTCAATAATTCAAAAACTCCCGTCATGATAATTAAGATTTAATGCAGCAACCTAACTAACAACATAGCCAGGAAAATAGCGAGACTTTTATAACAAAGTAAAAACTCCCCACTTGTAGAAGGAAATGTCATTGCAGGAAAAAAGCAATCGAGCTTAGGAATTAGGGCAACAGCGAAATCTTTAAAGAGAGAATCAATGAGACCAAAAAAGGCCACAGCCCATCAGATTCACATAATCCATCAAGGGACAAGTGAACAAAATCCTGCCTCCCGATGCCTTTATATCATCAGTCTCTTAACATTTAATAATTTTAAACAGAAAACACCGTTTGGCTTAAGAGTCATTAAAGCTAAAAGTAAAGCAGATAGGAGCATCTGGATGGCATGTTAAGAATCTAACACACACTTTAACAATTCTTCATTTATTTTTATCATTTACAAAACTTACTTCTTGAGTACATGGATATGAAGTGAAGTCAACTATTAAGACACCATATGCTCCACTCTTACTCATGTCCCAAATTATATTTCCACTGGACACAGAGATGCTTTATCCTTTTGGCAATTTAAATGGTTAAGGGTTATCCCTGGCAATCAAAGCCCTATTTCTTTTATATGAATGACATGCTTAGCAAAAATGCCTCCCAGATCTCCTGATCAGTCACTACATCTTTACAAAAATAAAGTCTATCTCCTCATTCCATACATAGTGAATAAAAATCTCTGGTGCTGCCAACAGGGAATCTTTATTTAAATGATTTTCAAATGACTTGAATGCAGCTATCCTGGCTCTTGTCCTCAGACTGACATTTAGAATCCTTCTTCAGAGCTCCATATTGCCCATGTTAATTACCATAGAAGAGACTGATTGTTTAAATCCCACTTCTAATGTGTTTAGCATCACCACTGTCTATTCTCCTCCCAGTCCCAAATGTGTTCACATTTTGGCTGGCTCCACCATTGACCAAACTCAGTACTCACTGACCTCCATTATTAACATGATAACCAGAGAGTTCATATGAATTATCTGCAATATGTGAAGACTTTGTTCTTTATGCCAAACTAAAGATCCAAAATGCCTAAAATGTCAAATCTGAAATTGATTCTATATCTTTGGGAGACTAATAGTGAGCTGACTTGCCAAGACTAAGGCTCAAGAGAATGGACCTTCTGCTTTTGTTAAGCATCAGTGGACGGAGCTTAGTTTCAGCATACTGCTGATCCAGAAGCTGATGCTTTGAGACTATACTAAACTCCTTCATAATGGAGTCTGTGTGGTCAGAGAAGAGAAGTGAACCTAAGCATATCAGAGGATTACTGTTTCTCAACCACCTTGCAGTACTGTGTGTGATTCTTATCACTCTCTGAGAATCTATTCCTAGAATATATGTATCTATCAGCCCATAGGATAGCAGAATTTAAAAAGGAGGAAAGTAGACACATTTATACTATTTTATAATCATGATATGCCAAGACGATGAGAATTACCACAATGAATTATTGACTAGGTTTGGTCTTCTGGCTGAAGATTTTAAAGAGCTCAGCGCATTTGGAAGATGCCTAAAATTCTTACACTTCTGTCAATAAATGCAAAACTTAGGGCTTAGTGTCAGCTTTTTCCAAGAGATAAATATTCAAATCCTCAAGAACATTTTTTTCTTTTTTTAAAATTTTTATTAATTTTAATTTATTGTATTAACATGAATTCAAGTGTCCCACTCAATATAACTCCCTCACCCCCACCCCCTTGTCCCCCATATCCCCCACTCCCTCCTTCCCGCTGAGACTTTCTGTCCCGTTATCTGTATCTGTGTGTTATGTGTGTGTGTGTGTGTGTGTGTGTGTGTGTGTGTGTATATATATATATATATAATTTCACTAATCTCTTCACCTTCTCTGATTCCATCTCCTTATTCCCTTTCCCTCTGACACTGTCCCTCTGCTCCGTGACCTCGCCTCTGCCTGTATTCCATTCCTCAGTTCACTTTGTTCATTTTTTGTTGTTGTTGAAAATCAGCATTATTACTGTATTTAGAAAAAAATGTTGCTAATGCATTTAAATTTTTATCAGTTGAAAAGGCATATCAAAATATGTGATCAATAGAATAAATAAATTTTATATATATTAGAAGTTTCAAGATACTTCAAGAACTATCATGGTGCCTTTGGAAATAAGATCAATATGTGTAATAATTGAGGAGTATATGAAGATTAAAGAATGCAGAATGCTCTAAAACAAGAGATTGAATAAACACCATTTTGTTTATCAGGTAAAAACTTCTAGTTGGTCTAGAAATACAATGTTTTGGTCAAGCAAGTGTTTTAAAGAAATTGCACTTTATGTGGAAAGAGCTGTAATTAGTAACTGTCACTTGAATAAATAGATGAAAGTTTAAGATAGATGAAAATCTGAATGATTACTTGAATTATTTTTCTTTACTAGTAAACATTAAGAGGGCGTCATGTTACTACATCAAATACTGATTAAAGGATTCAACAATGGCTTTTAAGTTAGAAATATATTTTTATGCAGCACAAGTAGAATAAAGAGGATGAAAATAGGTAGACACATTTGATATGACCCAATTAAATAAAACTATGAGCATACTAGGAAGAGTAACCAAACTTTATCTGTCAATCAAATGAATCAAATTGTTGCTGAGAGTAAAATGAAGTCTATTGCATTTGCCACTGTGATAGTGGAGGATATGTATCCTCGATACCTTAACAGAATTCTTATGCCCCACTGTTTTCTAATCACTCTGGTTTGGCAGAGGGTTAACCAAATTTCAATTCTTAGTTATTTCACAACATAAAGGATGGTTGTTTTAGAGATTCGTTGAGTTTTAGCTAGAGTAAGTACAGCAGCAAAGTGATGAATGTTGTTGCCTGGGAAATAAAGAAATGCAAGAGGTAATTTCTTTCAATCTTTATTTTGCTCACCCACTTGATTTGAAACCACATATTGCTTCTCCCAAAATTAGCAGTTATGGCATCTTCTTGCAACTCCACTAGCACTGCGATGTGCACTCAATTTTGAGTATACTGAAAACCCCTATTACAAAAAAATTTCCTATGGCATCTATACTTAAAATAAAAGCATTTTTTAGTTAAGCCAGCAGATTTAAACACATAGAAATGAAGACACTTCTGTGTATGTCTTGATTCATTTATTTTATACAATCTTGCTCATTCATTTCAAAAGTAGAGACAGTCCAGTTTCAATGTTCATTGTAAGCTCAATTTGGTTTTACTTCTTTATTATGCTTTCCTGGCATCTGCTTCTATGGAAGAAATAACTGGTCATTAGCACAGCATTGCATGCCTTACAACTATGTTGTTTTTTTAATGTGAAATAAACACTTGTAAAATAATTACAGATGGGAAAGTATGCCCCATGGAATTTTTTTCTTTATGACAAAATTATCCTGTTCTTATTTTATATCGACTTCATTATAAGGAAAGAATACAGAGAAAATCAAGTCTGTTGGTTATGACAGCAGTCTTCAGAGTATTTGTTCTTTCCAAATGAGAAGTGATGGTTTATACATAAAAAGGAATATTATGAAAAGATTTACTTACTAAATGATTTCCAACCCTATTCCTTTTACCAATCTCTCCATTCTATGAGAACAGCCTCTCTTCAGTCACATCTGAGTCTCCTATGAAAGTTTCCAGATATCACAGTCTTGGTGGACTTGTCAACTAAAACCCAGAAGAGGAGGATTTGCCATGAAGTATTATTTAGTCATCACTCTATCCAGCTTCTCCTCCCAGCTTTTAGTAGAATAACTCTGAGCTGAATGTTCTCCATATGTTTATCCAGATCTATTTTCTACCCTTTTCTCTCCTACTGTTTGCCTCAGAAGATTGTCCTGTATGAACTACAGCAACTGAAACACTTTGTCTTCTAATTCCTAGTAGGTTTTGTCATTGGGCAGCACCAGCAGGTGATTTTAGAGGAGAGAAGGGTCAGGATGTATTCCCTTGACTCTGAAGCTGCCAGGCTTCAGTGGGCAGTACCTATATCTTTCCACTCAAGTCCATGGCTCTAGGTGGGCAGGTCTTTCTTCCAGTTTTCATTCTTCACAGGTTATGGTAACTGCTCTTCATTTTTACCAAGTCAAGCCTAATGGTGGCAATGTCTTCAAATTGGATTGCCCCTTTTCTTGGTATCCTCTGCTCATATATTGTATGCAAGCCCTTTACTAAGTGGTTCCATCACTTTTGCTGAGAGTGCCAACTATTTCCTTAACCATACAGACCCCTACTCTTATCTTGCTTCTGTAGAAATAAAAGCACAAGAATGATAGACTGTTAGAAGTGGAAAGGAGTTTCATGCACATAACCATGATAAAAAACCAGACCCTAAAACATGAAGTATTCTGCCCAAGTCACATAGTGGATTGGTTGAAGAGATGAAATCCAACCAGTCTTCCAACTCCTAGTCAAGGTTTTTTTGTTGTTCTTGTTTGTTTGTTTACCTTAACAAAATATATATTTGATCACCCAGAATCCAAACATGAGGGAGTCCACAGGAATATAAGTTTTGGTAATTTGTTTTTCTTATTTTTGTTTGTTTTTTACTGTATCTTTTGAGGACGATTCATACAAATAGTGGAAATGGAGGAGATAAATATAAGAGAGGAAAACAGAAGAATAGAACAGTTGAGCAGCACATTGTAGGGACATTGATAGCTAAACTTTTTATTTGAAATAATTAACAAAATTCACTTTAGCATCTCCAGTATGTCTCTTCAGTTTGTGCTGAGAATGGGTAGACCTTGCACACAGAGTAAAATCTGTATCTAAATTATTTAACACACAGTTGCTCACATCACATTTAAAAGTGCATTATTTCTTGAAATGGGTTCAAGAAGTGCGTCGAGTCTATATTTCAATGATGAAAAACTAACAAACAAACAAACAATCTCTATTAGATAATTAGACTTTCAAGATTAGACATACAACTCCCTAATACTAGTACTAAAACAAAAAATTTTACTTTTTTAATGTTTAACCTATTACTTTATATCTTTTTTTTTTTTTTTTTCTGAAGCTGGAAACGGGGATAGACAGACTCCCGCATGCGCCCGACCGGGATCTACCCAGCACGCCCACCAGGGGCGACGCTCTGCCCACCAGGGAGCGATGCTCTGCCCCTCCAGGGCGTTGCTCTGCCGCAACCAGAGCCACTCTAGCGCCTGGGGCAGAGGCCAAGGAGCCATCCCTAGCGCCCGGGCCATCTTTGCTCCAATGGAGCCTTGGCTGCAGGAGGGGAAGAGAGAGAGACAGAGAAGAAGGAGGGGTGGGGGTGGAGAAGCAAATGGGCACCTCTCCTATGTGCTCTGGCCGGGAATCGAACCCGGGTCCCCCACATGCCAGGCCGACGCTCTACCGCTGAGCCAACCGGCCAGGGCCCTATTACTTTATATCTTATAGAAGTCTACACATATTCCAAGCACTCAGAAATAGTTTCTAGGAGAAACTTTAACACCTTTTATTACCTTTAATATTAATTAAAAATAGAATTAAAATATATTTACCAATTGAAGCCTTCTTATGGGCAATGTATTTTGGCAAAATTGAAAAGAAGTTATTCCATAATCTGGTTGGAGGAAGATACCCTTTAATTTGTAACCATAATTGTGTGTGTGTAGATTTCAGTAATTTAACAACAGAAAAGATAATTGATAATGCATATACAAAGCAGTCCTCTTTTATACAGTTATATTTTACTTATTAAATTTTTGCGTAATTGACAAAAATTGGAAACACCTAATATTAAACCCTGTGATAGTAGCATTCTAATGGGACCATTCAATTGCTAAATATTGTTTTGCTTAAATTCATCAAGCATCTTCCATACACACATTGTGAATAACAGAAAACATCCTTGTCATAGAATATAAACCAGGGGATTATTTGAACAAAGATGTCAGTTGATTTTACATTTAAGGAGGGTACACAGTAAAATAACCAACATCTATGGCAGTTATAAATAACATTAGGCCTTGAACCTCATTAAAGCTCCATAGCTCTGAATCTGGCTTTGATATGAGTTCAAACACAGCCTGCATGAACACATACATCAAAAAGAAACAGAATTAAATGGGAAAATATACAAATCAGCAATCCATCAATAATAAAACAGCTACAAGAGAAAACACATGAGACTTAGAAGAAAGACAATTAAGGCTCATTAAAGACCTGGCATATTTCTTCTAACAAATGAGAACACTCTGATGATGTTCATCAGGAGTTGGCTGAGCATGATGGAGCCCTCACATGCATTAGGCTGGCCTTCAGGATCCAAGATGCCCTTGAGCATCATGTACGGGTCCAGAAACCAGAAAGTGGCTGCAATGAACCCAACTGGTATTTTTCCAAATCATGTTATTTGATCATTACTACTCAACACAAGCCAGAAAGTAACATGAAAAATAGCAGCTAAAATTACATGTGATTAGAGGGTCCATTTATTTATTTATTTCTAGTACCTAGTATGGTGCCATTAAAGCTAATATATACTTATAGTCAAGTCATTAAATGTTAGATTGCATTGAATAAATGAACTAGAGCTCCTTCATTTCTAGTAATCTGCTGTATAAACTCGAACAAGTTGTTTCAACTCTCTAAGCTTCAGTTTAAACACCTGAAAATTGGGAATCATCATAGAATTACCTCCTGGTTCCCCCCCCCCCAAGAAAGAAATGAGATAATGCACATGAACATACTTTTTTAGACATTAACATACCATTAAATACTTAATGCTTGTGTTAGTGTTGCCATTCTAATATTTTATGGGTTAAAAAGGAATGCTAATTTTGCCATTGGCAGTCATCTGTTTGATATATGGTTAGATTCATCTGACAATTTTCAGGTTTTATTTTCCTCAAGAGATTCAATAATACTTTCAATTTGAATGAAAATTGATTTGCAAACACTTTTATTTTTAACATATTTGCCCTTAGTACAAAAAAAAAGGTGGCTCATTATTCTTCCAATATAAATGAGAGAGAGAGAGATTTCCATAAAGGATACAAAAAAAAGAGAGCTGTGAAATCTGGCATTTCAGACACGTCTACACAACTGATGTTCTCCACAGGGGAAGTCCTATTGGCATGAAACACCTTTGAACCCTACCAGTGGGAAAATACCTATACATCTTCTCTCATACAGCAAACCTTCAAGGAGCTATGACAGCCAATCTTGGACAGAGACAAAAGGAAGTATTTCTATAGCACAGAGCAGCATAGTCTTGGCAGCTCAAGGGGGACTCTAAAATAGTTTAATAACTAAGTCTTTCCAAAAGTGCTGCAAGCAAATTTATCCCTGGGAGAGAATGAAGTCCTTTCTCTGTACCTTCAGATAAAAGTCAGAGTCTTGTAAAAGGACTCAGCATTCATGATCATAAAAATAGCTACCAACTGGCAGACAGAAAGGTAGCTATGGATAAGTGAGGGCAGAGTTGACAAAAATCAACAATTGAGTATTGTTGGTGAAAATGGGAGAAAAGGCACCTTGAGGCAAGAAAGAGATGGTAGGGGTTACTTGAAATTCATGTGAGTATTTATACATTCCCAAACAGCTATTAATTGCTGGGATTTGGAAGAAATGAGAATTTTCTAAATCATAAATTATTCATAAATTACCAACATTCTTCATACTCTTTACTCCTTATTAGAGTTAAATGCTTACTACTTAGAAAACACTACAGTAGTAACAAAATTTTTAGCCTAAAGCCAATACTCAAAAACAGCAAAACACAAGCAAATATTGTTGGCTAGTTTTCAAATAACAGCATTAATATCTCCTATCCAGGTTAAAAAATAAAATACACTGTATTTCCAAAATGGACTACTTCTTGAAACACCTTAGAAGATTAGCAAGAATGATTCACCTTTGGCAGAAGATATAGGACGAGCACAAACATACAAAACACAGAAGCAGCTATGAGCAAGACTTGCTAATTAGGAATAATAACTTAGGAATGAGGAACCACACAAGCAAAGAGCATTCATACAGAGGTCAGGGAAGCCATATAGCTCCTAAGAAATGACAAGAGAATCTTTGATATCTTTGATTTCCTAATTCTTAGTTTCTTTCCCAATAATACTGTTTTTGCTTTTTAGATACAAATTGCTGGGAACCTGCATGGCTAGTAATTCCAGGTCCTGAGTGGAAATGCGTGAAATTAAGAAAACAGATTTAAAGAGAAATAGGATGAGATCAGGAGGCCTCTGCAAGCTAATGGCAAGAACAAAGTGTGCTCTCCACCCCTAATCCTGCTTTATTTATAGGGCAGAGAGAGTCATTAGCAAATCAGTGATATCTCTGATCACATTTCCAAGGCAACCCAAGAATTCTACCAAGTGCAGAAAACCCATACCATACATAACATCTTAACTTCACAAAACAAAAAATAAAAAAGAAATTACCTCAAATCTTTTCAAGGGACATGGGGGATAGGATGAGTATAAACAATCCAGCAGCACAGCTAACATAGAGGTGTGGGGAAAAAATGGTTTTTAGCATTTTAGCAACTTCACTAAGCAAGTAAGGTGGGGGGTTGGGCAGACTGTCAGCTTACTTTCCATTCCGTACACCTTTGTTGCTGAAAAATCTAAACTTAAAGACTCCATTGGCTTGTGGCCTCCAACAACAAATACCTGTTTTATTTATATAAGAAATATACTGTAGCCTGACCAGGCAGTGGCGCAGTAGCTAGAGCATCGGACTGGGATGCAGAGGACCCAGGTTTGAGACCTCGAGGTTGCCAGCTTGAGCGTGGGCTCATCTGGTTTGAGCAAAAAGCCCAACAGCTTGAACCCAAGGTCACTGGGTCCAACAAAGGGTTACTCGGTCTGCTGAAGGCCCACGGTCAAGGCACATATGAGAAAGCAATCAATGAACAACTAAGGTGTTGCAACATGCAATGAAAAACTAATGATTGATACTTCTCATCTCTCTCTATTCCTGTCTGTTTATCTCTGTCTGTCCCTCTCTCTGACTCACTCTCTGTCTCTGTAAAAAATAAAAAAAAATAAAAAAAAATAAGTAAATATACTGTAAAGCCAGTGGCCAAGGCCACCATCACAGCAGCCTGGCCCATGCAGGTTTGCATTGGATTCGGACAGTCAGTAAAGAAACAATGGAGCCAAAAACTGATGGGCCATCATCTTTAATCCTAGTTTGCACCCAGCGGGCAAGTAAAAACACACACTGGGCTCCAAAACCCACTCACATTCAGTGCTCACAAAGCTACTTACTTAACCGAGTTTCCTAGAATCAAAGGTTTCTAGCTCACCAGACTTATTCACCTCTGTTCCCCATCTCCTTCCTTCTCCCTGCACAAACTCTGCACAAACTGGCTTCTCACTCAACATTCCACCATCTTGGCTGCTTTTCCTAGCCTCCTCCACCTGGTCTTTCTCTGCTCTCCTCTGCTCTCTCATCTAATATTAATCTCAGGAACTGAGAGAGAGAGAGCTCCTGTTCTGCCCTCATTTTATAGTGTAGAAATAAAAACCTTTAATCCAATTGTAAAGCCAGGAGCTACAGCCAGGGTCATTATCACAGCAGCCGTCTGGCCTATGCAGGTTCGCATTGGATTCGGACAGTAGGCAAAGAAACAGCGGGGCCAAAAACTGGTGGGCCATAGTCTTTAATTCTAGCTTTGCACCCGGCGGGCAAGTAAAAATACACACTGGGCTCCAAAACCCAGTCACATTCAGTGCTCACAAAGCTACTGACTTATCCGAGTTTCCTAGAATCAAAGGTTTCTAGCTCACCAGACTTATTCACCTCTGTTCCCCATCTCCTTTCCTTATCCCAGATACAAACTCTGCCCAAATTGGCTTCTCACTCAGCATTCCACCATCTTGGCTGCTTCTCCTGGCCTCCTCCACGTGGCCTTTCTCTGCTCTCCTCTGCTCTCTCTTCTAATGATTATCTCAGGAACCAAGAGCCCAAGCTCCCACTTCGTCCCCATTTTATAGTGTAGCAATCCAAACTCTTAATCCAATATACAAAACAGGGAAGTCTCTAATACAAAGTCACTTCTCTGAGGCATGATTGGATTGTACCGCCCTACATCAAAAAGGGTAGGAAAGGCTTAATCCCAAAACCAAGCCCCAGGCTACAAGGATTCTCCCTGCCTTTAGCTCACCCCAATACACATTAATATCACCTGGGCAATGGCCTCTTTAACAAAGTGAGCATAATACATTTTATCTGCCCAATACCAATATACAAAATAAGGAAGTCTCTGATACAATGTCATTTATCTGAGGCATAATTGGATTGTACCACCCTACATCAAAAAGGGTAGGAAAGGCTTAATCCCAAAACCAAGCCCCAGGCTACAAGGATTCTCCCTGCCTTTAGCCCACCCCAATACACATTAATATCACCTGGGCAATGGCCTCTTTAACAAAGTGAGCATAATACATTTTATCTGCCCAACACCAATATACAAAATAAGGAAGTCTCTGATACAATGTCATTTATCTGAGGCATAATTGGATTGTACCACCCTACATCAAAAAGGGAGGGAAAGGCTTAGTCCTAAAACCAAGCTCCAGGCTACAAGGACCCTGCCTGCCCACAGTCCACCTATACACATTAATATCACCTGGGTGACGGCCTCCACGTGGGTAGTGCTATCTTTAACAAAGTGAGCATAATATATTTTATCTGCCCAACATATACACTTCCCCCTACTTTTGCTGGAATTAGCTGGAGAAGTCTCTTTTTTGTTGTTGTTTTTTTTGTTACTGAGACTGAGAGAGGGTGTAAAGCCAGTAGGCACGGCCAGGGCCACCATCACAGCAGCTGCCTGGCCCATGCAGGTTCGCATTGGATTCGGACAGTCGGTAAAGAAACAACGGAGCCACAAACTGATGGGCCATAGTCTTTAATCCTAGCTGGCACCCGGCGGGCAAGTAAAAACACACACTGGGCTCCAAAACCCAATCACATTCAGTGCTCACAAAGCCACTGACTTATCCGAGTTTCCTAGAATCAAAGGTTTCTAGCTCACCAGCCTTATTCTCCTCAGTTCCCCATCTCCTTCCTTATCCCAGATACAAACTCTGTACAAACTGGCATCTCACTCAGCACTCCGCCATCTTGGCTGCTTTTCCTGGCCTCCTCCACGTGGCCTCCTTCTGCTGCTGGCTCTACTCTCTCTGCTCTCTCATGCTAACCTCAGGAACCAAGAGGGCAAGCTCCCGCTCCATCCCCATTTTCTAGTGTAGAAATCCAAAATCTCTTAATCCAATATACAAAATAGGGAAGTCTCTAATACAAAGTCACTTTCTGAGGCATGATTGGATTGTACCACCCCACATCAAAAAGGGTAGGAAAGGCTTAATCCCAAAACCAAGCCCCAGGCTACAAGGATTCTCAACACACATTAATATCACCTGGGCAACGGCCTCCACGTGGGCAGCGGCGCCATCTTTAACAAAGTGAACATAATACATTTTATCTGCCCAACAGAGGGACAGATAGGGACAGACAGACAGAAAGGGAGAGAGATGAGAAGCATCAATTCTTTGTTGTGACACTTTTGTTGTTCATTGATTGCTTTCTTATATGTGCCATGAATGGGGGGGGGGGGGCTACAGCAGACTGAGTAACCCCTTGCTCAAGCCAGCAACCTTGGGGTTTTGAACCTGAGTCCTCTACGTCCCAGTTCGATGCTCTATCCCCTGCACCACCACTTGGTCAGGCAATCTCTCTTTCTTGAAACTAAAATATGACTCTAACTAGAACAGCCAATGTTGCTTGAAAAAGTCCATTGTGTCTGTGTCTTTGTGTGTTTATAGCAAGGGTCTATTTTCAACTTGAGATATTAGTTTGTTTTGTTTTCAGATACAGTTTTTTTTATTGATTATTTTTTTAGAGAAGAGAGAAAGGGACACACAGAGAGAGATCAATTTGCTGTTTCACTTATTTATGCATACATTAGTTGTATCTTCTTTGTACTCTGATTGGGGATCAAACCCACAACCTTGGTGTATTGGGAGCATGCTCTAAACAACTGAGCTATCTGGCCAGGATCTAGATACATTTTTATGTGTTACCTCAGTTGGAGAAAGGACAATAAATCTTGGCTGTGATCTCTTGATTTTAGGGAAAGAAGCAGTACAAAAATGGAATAAGATATAATAGAAATTAACATTTACTTGTTACCTCTTCCCATTCTAAGTCAGATAGCCTGAAAACTCAGCTTTCCATAATGATAGCTATATCTACTACATAGCTACAACAATTACTGAAGAAATTTACTTTTGCAGGAACAAGCAATTAATACAAATAATAGCAAATAAGGATCCCTGTTGGTCAAAAAGTTTGCAAATATGATGTATATGTTTGCTCAATTATAGTTTTCATTGGATGTGGGGGGACAGGCTGTAAGCAGGCATGATCCTTATAGCCTAAGGCTTAGTTTTAAGACTAAGCCTTTCCCACCCTTTTTGATGTGGGTGGTGCACTCTCATGAAGAATCCCATTATGCCTCAGATAAGTGACTTTGTATCAGAGACTTCCTTGTTTGTATATTGGATTAAAGGTTTTAATTTCTACACTATAAAGTGGGGTAGACCAGGAGCTTGCTCTCTCGGTTCCTGAGATTAGCATTAGAGAGGAGAGCAAAGAAAGGCCATGTGGAACAGGCCAAGAGAAGCACCCAAGATGGTGGAGTACTGAGGGAAAAGCCAGTTTGTGCAGGGAGAAGGAAGGAGATGGGGAACAGAGGTGAATTAGTCTGGTGAGCTAGAAACCTTTGATTCTAGGAAAGTTGGATAAGTCAGTAGCTTTTTGAGCACTGAATGAGTGGGTTTTGGAGCCCAGTGTGTGTTTTTACTTGCCCGCCGGGTGCAAGCTAGGATTAAAGCTAATGGCCCACCAGTTCTTGGCTCCCTAGTTTCATTACCATCTGTCCGAATCCAATGCGAACCTGCATGGGTCAGGTGGCTGTGATGTTGGCTGTAGCTACTGGCTTTACAATCCCTTAAATATACCTTGAAGACTGCATTTCACCATGACATTTAATGCACTTTCTTATTGCAACTATTAGTGTTTCACTGTTTTAAGCTAAGCATTTTTATTCAAAATGAAAGCTGCACAACCAAAGTTCATTTGTGACTTATAATGCTGATGGCTGAACTTAAGTTTGCATAGAAAGTATCTTCACGCCTAACCTGTGGTGGCGCAGTGGATAAAGTGTCAACCTGGAAACACTGAGGTTGCCAGTTCAAAACCCTGGGCTTCCTTGGTCAGGGCACATATGGGAGTTTCTGCTTCTCCTTTCTGTCTGTCTGTCTGTCTCTCTCTCTCTAAATGAATAAATAAAAAATAAAAAAAATAGTATACTATTAGAAATATAAAAAGAAAGTATCTTCACGCAATAGAAATGCACATAACAGACAAATATGAATGATGACTGACACTAACGGATGCTATGAGTATCAGACTAACCTAGAAAAAGCCTGCTAATTATATGCCATGAATCTAAAGGAATATTATCCTTATGTGAGATAATACACCCAATTTATTTTATTGTCACATTACTATAACTTCTAACAAAATTGTAAAGTTCTGTTATTCTAGTTAATAAAAAGCAAAGGCAGGAGTTCTTAGTGCATGACTATTTTTAGACATCAAAATATAGGTGGCAGCCTGACCTGTGGTGGCATAGTGGATAAAGAGTGGACCTGAAATGCTGAGGTTGTCCATTCAAATCCCCAAGCTTGCCCGATCAAGGCATGTATGAGAGTTGGTGCTTCCTGCTCCTCCCTGCCTCTTCTCTCTCTCTCTCTCTCTCTCTCTCTCTCTCTCTCTCTCTCTCTCTCCTCCACTCCCCACTCTAAAATGAATAAATTTAAGAAAATTTAAATATATAGATGGTACTTGGGTTTCTGGATATGGACACAGAGAATAAAGTATGTAATACAGGTTGAAGTGTTTAAGCAGGAGAAAAATAAGATTTGAACCATTAGCTCAGCCCTCACACAAGGGTAAACTCACTCCAACAGGATATTCATACCAACACTTAATCAATACCCTCCTATTTGCCAAGGGCAGAACATCAGTTCTCATGTTAGAACTGTGTATATACAAAACATGGACTGTGTTCCCCATAGACCACTGACTTTAGCAGTTATCCTCTGGTGTTTCTGCTCTGTTGTCTCCTGCCTGTTCCATTAATCTCTTCCTGAATCTTGATGATATCCTGCAGGTCACCCTGAGGCCACTGTCAAGACCAATGCTACTCCCTGCTCCAGTGCATATTCTTGGGCTGATAGTCTCTTGAAGCAAATGCAGAAGCACTGAACTCTGTTCTGTCCGCTGTCACTGTCGGGATGGTCTCTCCATTTACCATGAGATCTTCCGCATTGGATTCTTTCTCTAGCCACTGTGAAGCATTCTCATTATTTTGTGAAAGGGAAAAGGGAATAGAATGGTCAGCATTATCCCGGAAACATAACTTACTCTGACCCTGGGAGCTTCAGCTGAGAATAGCCTACCCTACCAGCCTTCTTTCTCATCATGTGTGGCAATGTTCTCTCAGGAGTTCCACTGTCTCTTCTTTCACTTTGACTTTTTCCAAGGAATCTGACATATGTGAAGCTGTCCCCATCATGGGTAGGTTCTAGGTCCTTGCCCATGATGCTGCCCAACTCTATGTATTATAGATAATGAACTTTATAGTAAAGAGATTCCCAAGATAACTATGACTTTAAATATGTTGCTGGCCAGTAACAAAGGAAAGACTTGTGAAATGGAGGTAGGTGTTATAAAGAGAAAAATTAGATGTTGCTTAATTTTACACAACATCATCTCTGAGTATCAATTTTTCATGCAGGCAAGAACTGAAATCTACATAGAAATTTCTGGACAGAAATTCTAGTTATAAAATATTTTGGTAACTTCATAATTCCATGCAAAATATTTCTAGTTCATTCCCTGGAAGTCGATACAATGTGAATTTAAATAATTGAGGGACAGTATCAAAATGATTCTGTTAGTGAGAATTAAATACAGGAATTAAATTTCTTTTTAACTTCATCATCTTTGTTTTCCTTTATCTTCAAACTTCTCAGGGCCTGTGTTTATGCTAAAGCTAATTTTAGGCTCTAGTAGTTGACTTGAGTAAGTAACAATTTAGCAAGTACTTATAATTAGCGATTTAAGCAAAAAAAAACACAAACCCAATATATTCTTTTTTTATGACTTGGATTTTGGCATTAACCAATGTGTGTGTGTGTATTTTATTAAGAACTTATTAGGGAGTATAAACTAAATTTAGAAGTAAAATAATCTCTCTCTGTATACAAAATATGATTAGATATAAACATTTAACACCAGATTCTTAGATTAGTAATTTGTTATTATTATCTGCCTATTGATTTTGGAGTGAGAAAGGAGGGGTGGGAGGGAGAGACAGAAAGAAAGAAAGAATCATCGATTTGTTCTCCTACTTATTTATGCAGCCATTGGTAGATTTTTATATGTGCCCTGACCAAGGATCGAACTGGCAACCTTGGCATATCAGGACAATGATCTCACCAACTGAGCTAACCAGCAAATGCTAGATCAGTAATTTAAGATGTCTTATTCTTGCCCTGACAGATAGCCTGCTTGGCTGGAGCATCATCCCGAGGTGTAGAGGTTGCCAGTTTGATCACCGGTCAGGGCACATGCAGGAATAAATTGAAGTTCTTTCTCTCCTTATCTCCTCTTTCTGTCCGTTCCTCTCTCACTAAAATCAATAAATAAAAATTTTAAAAAAGAAATAAAAATATCCTTTTCTTATTTTCCTAAAGTATTACCTTTCACCAACTAGTTTATCAAATTCATTATCTTCTTTCTCAAAAAGATTTCCTCTTCCAAGTTCCTTTCCATCTTGCTCACCACTACCATTCCACCACTCCCCATGTAAAATAGCCACATTATACGTGATTGCTCTTTCCTCATAGTCAAAAAAATAACAAATCATCTTTTAAAGTCAATTTTAATAAGTCTTACATTTAACCTCTTTTTCTTATCGCAGCCCTCATTTAACTGGGACTCACTGTTTCAAATGGAGGATATCTACACTATTTGCTGATTCTTCCTATGGGTGCGACACCTGTGTTATTGCCTGTAGCCGAAAATACAAAAACACAGTTGTTTACATTCAGCAGGTCCTCAGTTTACAAATCATTCACTGTCCCTTCCATTTCTATTTTCTTCCTTTTTCTGTTCTTCTCCAAATTTAGATTCTGTATGGTATTGCCAGACTTTATAATGTTTTCATTTACTATGAAAGTAAATCTACATTTCCCTGCTTTAATCTTCAGTCTTGCCAAAGCCAGGCCCTGCCACACCCACTAAAACTCATTGATACAGCTTCCCGGCATAGCAGGGCTTCGGCCAAGCAGCCCTAACACAGTTCTTTCAAGGTGGCATGCTTGTGCCAAAACTCCATTCTTCTATTTGCCAAGAATGTCTTTTCCGCTTCAAGTTTATCATTTAAAAAGAGGTCAAGTTCAGTTTTTAACATATCTACTGTACTGCTACCAGTTTTGCCCTTTCGGTCATCACTTAAGGATGTGCTACTACTTTATAAGAATTCTGAGCACTTCTTATCACTTGCTTCCCCAGTGAGAGAGTAAGTGTCTCAGAGGCAGGGATTAGGCCACGTGCTCCAAGTATTACAGAACTTTATGGCTGGAAACCACTCCAGAAAACAGTTAGGTCAATCCATACATTTTAAAGATAACTCTGAGGCTCAAAATAGTTAACTGACTTTTAAAAGGTCAGAGAGCCTTTAGCAACAGAGCTGGTAATAGCACCCTATTTAGCTTAGTACATTGCCTACTGTACATACGTATATATGTATATATGTGTATATATATGTATGTACACACACACACACACATATATACATATTATACAAGCACATATACACATATACTATGCATATTTATACATATACAGTGTGTCCGCAAAGTCATGGTGCACTTTTGACTGGTCACAGGAAAGCAACAAAAGACAATAGAAATGTGAAATCTGCATCAAATAAAAGGAAAACTCTCCCAGGTTCATACCTATTCAGTGCAGTTCCATGTGGGCTCACACATAGATGTTTTAGGGCTCCTTAGGTAGCTATCCTGTATAGCCTCTACAGACTCGTCAGTGACTGATGGCCTACCAGAACACGGTTTCTCCACCAAACTGCCGGTTTTCTTCAACTGCTTATCCCACCAAGTAACGTTATTCCTATGTGGTGGCGCTTCATTATAAACACGCCGATATTAATGTTGCACTTTGGTCATGGATTCAAATTTAGTGAGCCACAGAACACACTGAACTTTCCTCTGTATCGTCCACATCTCGACTGGCATGGCCATGGGCTACTCCGCTGTATACACGGTGTTATGTCATCATCTGCGCATGCGCACATGCTGCCACATCATCCTATAGAAACTGGGAGGGTTTTCCTTTTATTTGGTGCATTTCTATCATCTTTTGTTGCTTTCCTGTGACCGGTCAAAAGTGCACCATGACTTTACAGACACACTGTATATGCTTCTATATGCGTATGTACAGCATATATATATATACGTACTATATTATAATATAAATATGTAAATATAAAATCACCACTTCTTGATTAATTGAGTAATAGGTAAGAAAGAGTGATTTTTTTTATCAGTGAAATAGCCTCCAAAGCTGCCTGATTTCAAAGTATCCTGTTGTGACAGAAAATAAAAAAATTAAGGTAAAACATATATTTAACTGCAAGTTACTTCTGTTTTCTAAGAAGAATGGAAACTCAGGTATTTTTTCTGAGTGAGATGATGAACATCAACAATCAAGTCTGAAAATGGGAAAAAAAATATAAAGCAAAAGAGTTAAATAGAAAGAAAAGATGGAGAACAAAATGAGAAGTTTTGGACTAAAATGTTGGGTCTTGTGTATTATAGTGTTCTTTACTCATTAATCACTCCACAAAACCTTTAAAAAATTAATTGTATAACTTACAAAATTTTTTAAATGCATAAAAGTGCTGATGCACTGTTTGAGAGTGAGTCTAAAGGAAAAAGCTTAAGGTTGCAGCTGTACCTGTATTACTCTGTAATATACAATAATCAGCTACCTTTTGAAGTTTAAAGTATGTGTCTTCTCTTTAATATTGACAAAATCCTAGTCAAAAGAAAGATAATTTATAAAAATTAGACACTTTTAGATATTTTATGGAAGATCATTGGTATATGTATGTGTATATATATATATATATATATCTTCAAATTCTTCAAATATGTCTCTTACTCTATGTCTTCTGCCTTCCTCTTCTACTCATAAGGAAACAAGAATTATATATATATATATATATATATGACAAAGATATATTTCAATGATTAAATGAAACTTCTCATGTAGGTAAAAATATGAATAAAATTTACAAATTTTCTACATAAAACTGAACTGGTAAAATTTTAAAATAAAAACTGATTTTAGAACAGTGTTTTTATAAAGTTTTGACAAGTCATCAGGCCGTACCTTACTTGATGAGCACAATTTAGATGTGGCAGAAACATTTTAAAATGTTAATTATAGATGGAAATTATTAGCTCAGTTAATTGTAATATATTCCTCACCTAATGAATATGAAATATATAAGTACCTATTGATTCCACATTTTTAATTGATTAGTGATTTATATAGTTTTGTGTAGTTTATTTATAACTAGAGCTGAATGAACACCTTGGTATAATTCTTACCTCCTTCCACAGACCAGAACTGTTTGCAGTAATATTTTCTTCAGAATGTCATACATGTTGACCACTTAAACTTTTGTTAATATTTGTAACCTCAGAGATACTGACACTGAGGTTCTGTTCTATGAAATATTCTCCTACTTAAATTCAATTGGTTATTTAGAAAAAAATAAACTCTCAAGTTTTTGGATTTTGTTTAAAATTGGAATTAATTTAGTCAATGTGCCAAACTCTATTCATTTTTAATTGTTGCTTTAACCAGTTACCACAAATGTAGTGGTTTAAAACCATTCACAATTGTTATTTTAAAGTTTTGGAGGTAAGAAATCCAAAAAGGGGCTCAAACCAGGGTGTCCAAGGGCTGTGATCCTTTGTAGGTTCCTTGGAGAGCTGTACCCTTGTCCCTTCCAGCTTCAAGAGTTGGCCTGCATTCTTTGACCTGGGGCCCTTTCCACCATTTTCAAAGCATCTTCAAATTCTTCAAATATGTCTCTGACTCTATGTCTTCTGTCTTCCTCTTCTACTCATAAGGAAACAAGAATTTACATCTGGCCCTCTAAAATAATCCAAAATAACCTCATCTCAAGGTCAGTTAATTAGTAGTAGTTTAAATTCACATGCAACCTGAATTCCATTTGCCATATAGGCTAACATATTAACAGGTTTTAGAAATTGACATGGATATCTTTGGAGGACCATCTCAACTACTAAGAAAATTGATGTTGCTTTATTTTATGATGTCTATAGCTCTGAGTTTTAGGCTTTGTATTTCATTTTAGATTAATATTTACCATAAACTCTATCCCTACCAACCTATAGGACAGATTTTACGTTTGCATAGAACTGATATATTTTTGTGTTAAAAATTCTCCAGTACCTTTCAAAATTGGGGAGATAGTATATAGTGTACAAAACCTTAGATTTGTATGCATTGCCCACTTCATAAAGACTGGCTAGGACCTTACTATAAAATTTCATGGCAAATGAATGCCTAGGGAGGGAGAGATTTCTTTCCCACCTCTCCTCCATCACTTTTGGAGCACAAATTATGCTATAAATGTCAGAATCTGCTTTTTCACATTTCAGTTTTAAAAGTTTCCCTTCTGTAGTAACTGAAATTTAACAACTTCTGAGCCAAACAATGAACCTAAACCTTATAGGCAAAAGTAGCTTTCAAAATAATAAAATTCTAGTATTGACTTAATAAAACACCACTATATTGTAAAGAGTTTTTATGATATTCATTGTAATATTGTACTATTTCATATTTGGCATTTACAACTAGAAGAACAAATTGATTTTAAGTTTTGGTCCGCATTAAATTTATATAGCTCAATTATGCTTAACACCGGGCGTTATTCTCTAAGTACATGTGTTTATAAGATCTCAAAGAAATGTAATTTGGAATGAAACATTGTTATAAAATAACTTTGTAGTAGTTCTCCTTTAGTATAATAGTCTGAATGTTCCATAAATGGATATTTGAGAATGACTATGGTTAAAAATATTTTTGTCACTGAGTTCCCTGAGGAAGGTATACAGGGTAGGGCAAAAGTAGGATTACAGTTATTCATATGGAAACTAATGTAATTAATAAATACTAATACAAGAGTAAACTGTGTTTTGTGTACTCACAACTGTGAATCCACTTTTGCCCTACCCTGTATTGAGTCTAGGGCAGTGGTCCCCAACCCCCGGGCCATGGACCACTACTGGTCCCTGGGCCATTTGGTACCAGTCTGCAGAGAAAAAATAAATAACTTACATTATTTCTGTTTTATTTATATTTAAGTCTGAATGATGTTTTATTTTTAAAAAATGACCAGATTCCCTCTGTTACATCCGTCTAAGACTCACTCTTGACGCTTGTCTCGGTCACGTGATACATTTATCCGTCCCACCCTAAAGGCCGATCCGTGAAAATATTTTCTGACATTAAACCGGTCTGTGGCCCAAAAAAGGTTGGGGACCACTGGTTTAGGGAAATTACAAAAATGTCCCTGTGATTTTCTGACCTAATGAATATAGTTCAATAGAAAGATATCAAGTATTTGACCTAGATAACATTTAGAAGTTTTATCTAGTGGAGGAAGATGCCTACATTAGAGAATATTATAATGACATTAATCATTGTTGACAATACCTACCACTTTGTAGACCTGAAAATAAATGAACTTTGATTTAGAAAGGCCTGGGTTTATATCCAAGACTAGGAATTAATTATACTGGTAGCTTCATACCCCAGTTTTCTTATATGAAGTTATCAAGAATAATGTGAGCTTTCTAACTGAGGATTAACTATAAGTAAAATATGAGTGATTAGTATATGTGTATACATTTTACTTGACTCAATAAATGGTAGCAATTTATGAAATTAAAAATTCAATCTCTATATGCTGTTGGTTAGTGGAAAACTGGTAACAAATAGTAACAAGTATTAATAAAGAATATATTTGGACTTTCACATCTAACTATGATAAAGAAATTAGTCCTATACTAGTCACAAAGAAACATAAAATAAAAAAGAACATACAATTCTGACTAGAATTTATTAGTCAGTGGATTGCTGATTTAGTTTTAATGATATTTGGAAAAAAAGTTTATCATTTTTCACCTATATTTTCCTTTCCCTTCTTTAGTTTCTAGTTTCTTTCTTCTATGTCTCCAACTAGTTATACTTTTTAATATTAGGCCATAAAACACTGAGAATAAATTTTATTTTAATCTTATTTTCAAAATGAGTCTTAATATCAATATTTTATTTCAATTTAAGCTCATTGAGTTTGATTTCATTTTTCTCTGTCACATTAGTTAGTAGAACTTTTATAAACTTTTCTACTATGTCTGAATTGTAAATCTCACCATGTGAATTATTTTTATTTCAAATATTATATATTTCATTTATTATTTCATTCTTTTAGAGATTTTATACATCTTCTAATATACTGCATATACTTTTTGTGTGTATGACAGAGACATAGAGAGGGACAGATAGGGACAGACAGACAGGAAGGGAGAGAGATGAGAAGCATCAATTCTTCATTGTGGCACTTTAGTTGGTCATTGATTGCTTTCTCATATGTGTCTTGACCGGGGGGGTGTGCTACAGGAGACTGAATGACCCCTTGCTCAGGCCAGCAACCTTGGGGTCAAGCTGATGAGCCTTGCTCAATCCAAATGAGCCCATGTTCAAGCTGGTGACCTCGGGGTTTTGAACCTGGGTGCTCCGTGTCCCAGTCCGATGCTCTAGCCACTGCACCACCACCTGGTCAGGCTATATTGCATATTCTTATCTACATCTCATTATATATATTTGAATTGTAGAAATATATTTTACATAGCTATTTTTACTGCTTTCACTCTCAACTTCAACATCTGTATCATTTGTTTATCTTTTTCTTTACTTTTTAAATTCCTCTTGATTATGGTTTTATTTGTCTGATATGTATAGTAATTTTTATTATATTCTAGACATTGAAATATAACATTATAAAATTTCTGTATTATTTTACTTTCTTCTGAGGATTTCTAGCTTTTTGCCAGCAGGTATTTAAATTATTAGCATTTTGCCCTGGCTGGCTAGCTAAGTAGTAGAGCATCGGGCCTAGCATGTGGAAGTCCCAGGTTGAATTCTCAGCCAGGGCACCCATCTAATTCTCCACTCTTCCCCCTCTCCTTTTTCTCTATCTCTCTCTTCCCCTCCTGCAGCCAAGGTTCCACTGGAGCAAAGTTGGCCTGGGCACTCAGGATGGCTTCATAGCCTCTGTCTCAGGCACTAGAATGGCTCCAGTTGGAACGGAGCAATGCCTCAGATGAACAGAGCATCGCCCCCTGGTGGGCATGCTGGGTGGATCCCCATCGAACACATGCTAGATTCTGTCTCTCTGCCTCTCCACTTCTCACTTCGGAAAAATACAAAAAAAACAAAAAGTATTTATTAGCGTTTCACTTTGATTAAGCAGAAATTTTGTTTTACATTTTGCCTGGGTGCATTTATTTTAATTTTGCATTGGGTTCTGGGAAAATTCCTTTCTCCACAGGTATGGTTTTTATTCCTAAAATAGAATTCTCGTAGGGTTTCACTGAGAGCCTGAGTGCTAAAATGTGCCCCCTATTTTGCCAAAACTTCCTCTTGAACATCTGTATTCCCAGAACCTGGTAGCTTCTAAACAGTCTAATCAAGTCTTTAGTTTTTATGTTACTTTTTCTTTGTGCCCCATTGAGCTGTGCTTTACTTTGCTGCTCTTTTATTTAAATATTGTATCACCACCAGTATTTACTACAAGTAAATGTTTATAGCAATTTTATTTATAATTACAAATAACTAGAAGTAAATAAGATGGCTGTCAGCAGATGAATGGGTAAACAGAGTGTGGTACATTCACACAATGGAATATTATTCAGTAAAGAAAAGAAAGGAGCTATCTAGCTAGAAAAATACAGATATGAATCTTAAGTTAATATATAGCTATGTGAAAAAAAATCAGTTTTAAAAGGCTGAATACTGTATGAGTCTAACTAACGAATCTAGAAAATTATGTGAATTCTAAAAAAAGCAATATTCATGTTATAATAAGACGATCACTGGTTTACAAGAGTTTGTCAGGGAAGGAAAGAGAGTTTATTTGATGAAATACAAGAGCTAATATAGGGTGGTGAAGCTATTCTGTGTGAGAACGTAGACACATGCATAACACGACACATACATCAAATCCATAGAATTTTACTGTACAGAGAGAAAATCTTAATACATGCATATGCCTCACCTCTCGTGGCTCAGTGAATAAAGTGTCAACTTGGAATGCTGAGGTCACTGGTTCAAACCCCAGAGCTTTCTTGGTCAAGGCACATACAGGAAGCAACTACTATGAGTTGATGCTTCCTGCTTCTCCCTTTCTTCCTCTTCTTTCTCTCTCTCTCTCTCTCTTTCTATATCCTTAAAAATCTATAAATAGGGGAGGGAAACAGGGGGAGAGAATGAGGGGAGGGGAGGAAGGATATAAAGAAGGACAAAGATAAGGTGACAGAAAATAATTTGATTTTAAGTGATGGGTATACAACATATCAACAGTTCAAATGCTATAGAACTGTTCACCTGAAACCTATGTACCCTTATTGATCAATGTCATTCTATTAAATTTAATTTTTTAAATTAAATATTTTTAAAATCTAAAAAAAGATATATGCATATTTAAAAAATCATTTAAGAAAAGGATGCCATTACAAACTGTAGAATGTAACAAAATCATCTAACTGCATTACATGTATGAAAAGGCTTGACGAAAGAGGGTGGACTGACCTGAGTAATTTTTTTTTAATTTAAATAAATTTTTATTAATGTTAATGGGGTGACATTAATAAATCAGGGTACATATATTCAAAGAAAACATGTCTAGGTTATCTTGTCATTCAATTATGTTGCATACCCATCACCCAAAGTCAGATTGTCCTCCGTCACCTTCTATCTAGTTTTCTTTGTGCCCCTCCCCCCCTCCCCCTAACTCTCTCCCTCCTTCCCTCCTGCATCCTCCCTCCCCCCACCCCTGGTAACCACCACACTCTTGTCCATGTTTCTTAGTCTCGTTTTTATGTTCCACCAATGTATGGAATCATGTAGTTCTTGTTTTTTTCTGATTTACTTATTTCACTCCGTATAATGTTATCAAGATCCCACCATTTTATTGTAAATGATCCGAAGTCATCATTTCTTATGGCCGAGTAGTATTCCATAGTGTATATGTGCCACATTTTCTTTATCCAGTCTTCTATTGAAGGGCTTTTTGGTTGTTTCCATGTCTTGGCCACTGTGAACAGTGCTGCAATGAACATGGGGCTACATGTGTCTTTATGTATCCATGTTTCTGAAGACCTGAGTAATTTTAGAAATGAAAAGAGTATCTAAAACTACAGACAAAAACAGCTGTATGTAAGCACTATCTCCAAACGATTCAGCAGTTTCCCATCAGGGTATGTATAAGTATTTAATGCTGCTATATTTGTATACTGGAACTGAACAAGTAAGTAAATGTTCTGTAGATGGCAGGTACCCAGTTTCTCACTGTTGATGAAGGAAGTTACAGATAAGCAAGGAGGAACATCTACAATAATCCACATGGTACCGGATCAGTATTGGAGACACATATTAACTCATGTTTGGTCTAATATAAATAAAACTGGTTATATACAGAAATGCTTTCGATTTATGTATGTACATATTAGCACATTCATTTTTGTCTACTTGCTCTGTCAGCTAAGAGAGCAGGTAACTACTTTCCTGTTACAATGAACACACCTAGCAGAGAATTCTTGGTTGCTCATACCATGTTCACATTTTAAAAACTAGTGTTCTTTGTAAAAGTCCATAACATGAAAGATGAACTTGGAGCATTTTGTAGTGTCAGAAAGTAAGGAAGTGCTAAAACAAAGCAAAATACTAATAGAAGCCCTGGCCAGTCGGCCTGGTGTGTGGAAGTCCCAGGTTCGATTCCCGGCCAGGGCACACAGGAGAAGTGCCCATCTGCTTCTCCACCCCTCCCCCTCTCCTTCCTCTCTGTCTCTCTCTTCCCCTCCTGCAGCCAAGGCTCCACTGGAGCAAAGATGGCCCGGGTGCTGGGGATGGCTCCTTGGCCTCTGCCCCAGGCACTAGACTGGCTCTGGTCACAACAGAGCGACACCCCGGATGGGCAGAGCATCACCCCCTGGTGGGCATGCTGGGTGGATCCCAGTCGGGTGCATGCAGGAGTCTGTCTGACTGCCTCCCCATTTCCAGCTTCAGAAAAATACAAATAATAATAATAATAAAATAATAATAATAAATTTTATTTATTTATTTATTTAATTTAAATGGGGTGACATTGATCAATCAGGGAACATAGGTTCAGAGAAAACATCTCCATGTTATTTTGACATTTGATTATGTTGCATACCCATCACTCAAAGTCAAATTGTCTTCTGTCACCTTCTATCTGGTTTTCTTTATACCCCTCCCTTCCTCCCACCCCTTCCCTCTCTTTCCTCCACCCACCCCTGTAACCACCACATTTTTGTCCATGTCCCTGAGTCTCATTTTTATGTCCCACCTATGTATGGAATCATATGGTTCTTCGTTTTTTCTGATTTACTTATTTCACTCCATATAATGTTATAAAGGTCCATCCATGTTGTTGTACATGATCCAATGTTCATTGCAGCATTGTTCACAGTGGCCAAGACATGGAAACCACCAAAAAGGCCTTCAATAGATGATTGGATAAAGAAGATGTGGTACATATATACTATGGAATACTACTCAGCCATTAGAAATGATGACATCAGATCATTTACTAAAAATAAATTTTAAAACCTACTTGTTGAGGGTATGCCAAAGGGACACAGAAGCCAACTGAAGGAGCTCATAATAGTCAAAGCTGGATCCATTTGAGAAGAGAAGACAGAGAGACAGAAAGACAAAGACAGATATAATGGATTATGTTCCAAAGTATAAAATTAGTATGAATGAGTTTATAAAGATATACATAGTAATTGGTTATATAAACAAATGGGGAAAATAGTGCTGAAACACTTTAAATTACTATATTTTCCCCCACGTTCTACCTCTTCATAAGGCAAAAGTGATGGACAAAAACAAATCAGGGAAAATTACTTTTTAATTTGGGCATGACTTACATGCTAATGTGTTCATGCTATACTTTTTCACATATAGAGCTGGGGATGAGAAGAAATAAATTGCCAAGGGACAACTCTTATTACAACTGTAAGATACATTTTCTCCTGAAATTCAGTGAAATATGTCATATTTTTTTTCTCATGCTAAAGAATCTATTCAACATTTCAGACAAAAGGTAGGATAGCCAACAGTGACCGTCGGGATAAGCCCCGTAGAAGTGAAGGTGTTAAGGCATTTTTAATGAAGAGGTTTAAATACACTCTGATCACAAAACACTGAGGGAAGGGTGGAGGGGTTGGAATCAGAGACAGATTTGCAATCAACTTGTTCAAACCGTTCTGTTGTCACAACGGACAACTGCAATAAAAGGATTAATGTAGGTTTGCTGGTAACTATAATAACAAAAGATATTGGAATATACTTGGTCTCCTACACTAAAACTGAAATACTTTCTGATCAGGCATTTAAAAAAATTATATATAGGGTATGTAGTAGAACAGCTGCAATCAATAAAAGCTGCAGGAGCAGCCCTGGCCGGTTGGCTCAGTGGTAGAGTGTTGGCCTGGTTTGTGGAAGTTCCGGGTTTGATTCCCGGCCAGGGCACATAGGAGAAGGGCTCATCTTCTTCTACATCCTTACCCTCTATCTCTCTCTTCCTCTCCTGCAGCCAAGGCTCCAGTGGAGCAAAGTTGGCCTGGGCACTGAGGACGGCTCCATGGCCTCCACCTCAGGTGCTGGAATGGCTCTGGTTACAACGGAGCAATGTTCAGATGGGTAGAGCATTGCCCCCTAGTGAGCATGCCAGGTAGATCCTGGTCAGGCACATGTGAGAGTCTGTCTGTCTGTCTCCCCACTTCTCACTTCAGAAACACACACACACACACACAAAGCTGCAAGAGCTGTCAAAAAGAAGGAAGTCCAGAAACCACCAGACTTATGGTTTAAAACTGAGAGAGACCAGCTTTGTCAACATGACCACTAATTTTACCTAAAGATAACCCGATAACCTGTAACCTTACTATATGCCCATTGTAATAATACATTAGCATGCTAAATGACACACTTCCTGCCTCCATGATAGGAAACAAAAGCTCATAGAAGGACACAATATCATCAATAGAGCTCCTCTGAAAAAATCTCCACCTCTTTCCCAAGAAGATCCTGAATATTTCTCCTCCTCATTAAATATCCTATCCCCCAATTAAATTCTGCTAATGGGCAACTGCTCTGTCTGTGGAGTAGCCCACTCTCTGTCTCACTACTTCAATAATAAACTCATTTTCAGTTTAAACTCTACGCTGGCTCATGTTCCAATTCTTTCTTGCACAAAGCCAGGAACCCACAGTGGGTTACGATCCAGGCAATGCCTGCATCAGAATCATTTTGGACACATCATGTCATATGTAAATTGTTTAATTTATTCATCCACTCTGTATATCTTCACTTGAGAATTCATTTTGCTTTTGTTCTATACCTCTATCTCATCTCCAGTATAATGACTGTCACAAAGTATAGTGTCAAAAATCATCTTTGGTTCTTTCTAGTGAAAGATACCAACATGGTGAAAGGAAAAACAAAAACAAAAACAACCAGAATTAAAAAAATTACTCAGCCACTATCTTGTCTGTGATCAATGAGGTAAGAACCTAATTTCTTTAAATGGCAGGTCTAAATGAAGCCTGAGCTAAGACAGCTTTTATTAATAGATAACCAAAGCCTATGGCTGAAGTTTATACAGCACAGAAAAGGACATGAGTTTGATAGTGAAGTGAAGGAAGGAGGCAACCAGAGGAGGGGAGGCCTAAGCTTAACAAGTGGGCTCTCAGTGAGAGCACCGAATCCTAGCCACTAGACTATCCAAGTGGTACACGTATACAATACTACCCAGCCAATAAAAAAGATGAACTGCTCCCATTTGCGACAACATGGATGGACCTTAGGAATATCATAAGTGCAATAAGTGTCAGAAAAATCTAAGCCCCGTTTGATTTCATTCATACATAGAATATAAAACTAAGACTCATAGACACAAACAACTGTATTGTAGTTACCAGAGGTAAAAAGGGGTGGAGGTAGTAAGGGTAAAGGGGGGTCAGATATATGGCAATGGAAGAGAATATGAATTTGGGTGGTGGGCACACAATGCAATATAAAGGTCATGTATCAGAATTATACACTTGAAATCTATATAATCTTATTAACCAATGTCACCCTAATATATTTAATAAGAAGTGGGTACTTGGGGAATCCAATGGAAACTGAGGGGAGACCTAAACAGAGGGCATGGGTTTTTTTCTTCCTTGTTTTTCTATTCTGTAGTAATGAGGAACAAAGAATAAGTCAGCAACATGAGTGTTTGTTTTAGAGAGGGTTTTGGTCAAATGGTTGGATGCTTCCCAGGGTATTTTATCTCTTCAACATAAACAGAAGCCTGATTCTAATCTAATTTTTATCATTAGTAATGCAATGTTTTGTGAAACATGAAAGAAAATAGTTTCTGTTTTTCCAGAGGACACAATGCACTAAGGACTAACATCAGACAATGAAAAGATATTTCTGTCATTTGTTGTTTCAGAAATAAAAATAAGAGGCCAACCTCAGCTGTTCAGAGCTACCCAAGTGCTGAAGGGAATTGTTAGAGGGACAGAGGCAGCTGAGAGGGGCTTTGTCTGGGAAGGCTCCATCTTTCGAATCCCCCAAGTGATTTATTCTCTCCTTACAACAACCTTGAGTTTCCTGTTTTCTGTTTGAAATTTAGACATAGTGTCTCTATTCCATCTGGTTCTTCAAAATGCACATTTTTCAATGCTGAAGAAAAACCAAACCCACTTTATCTAAAGTTGACAGCAGAAAAGTTTGGAACAATTTCTAAACTGTGTGTAAAAAAAAACAAACCACAATTTATCTAAATTTGTTAGAAATTTCAATTACATTTCCTGATTCATTGAAGTTAGTCCAATTTACTGATTACCCTTTTCACACACTCTATTTCTCTTTACAATTGGAGCAGGGCTGATCTGAATGTCAGGGACACAGTGGGGAAAGAAGTACATTCGGGAGAGGGGGAATTAAGTAGAGAAGATGGAGTACTAGATCTCCAGTTTAGGTATTGCTATGACAACACCAATAGCTGGGCTCTGACAGTGCAAATCTCAAGGGCATTAGAAAGAATGGGGAGTAAAAACTGTAAAGGAGAGAAAAAGAAAGGAAGATACCATATAAGGGTTTGCAGTGGGATGGTAAGAAGGGAGTCTCAGTTTTTGCCAAGTCTGACCCTACAATGACTGTGGAATACCGTCCATTGGTAGATCATTTTAAAAAAATGTTAACTCTTTTGTATGTGGTAGACACAGTGCTGGAAAATGAGAAAACAAAACTAATTCTAAAATGTGTTTTTCTTGCAAAGTAGTAATAATTTAGCCAATAAATATGTTTATATAACTATTATCAACTTATCAACTTGCAATTGCTGCTAGTTTTGTCTTAGAAGCATCTTTCTCTTACATTGTTTACTATGTATTTTTAGCTAATTATTTTCTCCACTGGTATTACTTTACCCAATCTGTTTTATTAGCACATTCATTCAACTAGTCACAAATTTATTTAGTTTATATCCATTCATTTATTGATGTCATTTGTGTACCGACTAGTGAAGATCCAACAGTGAACAAAATAAATATAGTTTCTACATTATTTTACATAGTCCCTATATAATTCCATCATTAATTTACAATAAAATAGAAAAGACATTTAAGAAATGGTCACAAAAATAAGTAATATAAACAACCACCTATGATTGTTAGTCTCTTACTACACTCTTTTTTTTTTAAATTTTATTCAATTTTCAGAGGAGGGAGAGAGAGAGAGAGAGAGAGAGAGAGAGAGAGAAAGGGAAAGTGGGAGAGAGAGAGAGAAGGAGGGAGGAGCAGGAAGCATCAACTCCCATATGTGCCTTGACCAGGTAAGCCTAGGGTTTCGAACCGGCGACCTCAGTGTTCCAGGTCGACGCTTTATCCACTGCGCCACCACAGGTCAGGCCTTACTACACTCTTTATGTGACTCTCACTCTTTACCCCTGAGATGATGGTGAGTGGTGTCTGTGTCTGTGTGCATGAGACTCAAGAGGTCTTTCAGGTTTGAGGATTACCATACCTACAAGAAAGAAACACCCCTCTCAAGAACCCTTGGTAGAAAAGTGGTAAGCATTCAGTGCCATCCATATCTTGAAATCTACCTCAGGTATTTTCTTCTTTCTATACCCAAATGATATCATTCAGACATGACTTCACCTCCAAGTCAAGTTTTCTTTGAGTAACTTACATCTATACATATTGTAATAGGGAAACTGACCTAGTGTGGAAAGAAAGAACTACAGAAGTATTTCTTATGAAAGCGACCTTAAGCAAAGATCATAAAGTAGGTAGGTGAAGATATAGGAACCAGGCAGACAAAGATCTAAGCTTTGAGATAGAAAAGAACAAGTGCCCTGGCTGGTTGGCTCAGCGGTAGAGCGTCGGCCTAGCGTGCGGAGGACCCGGGTTCGATTCCCGGCCAGGGCACACAGGAGAAGCGCCCATTTGCTTCTCCACCCCTCCGCCGCGCTTTCCTCTCTGTCTCTCTCTTCCCATCCCGCAGCCAAGGCTCCATTGGAGCAAAGATGGCCCGGGCGCTGGGGATGGCTCTGTGGCCTCTGCCTCAGGCGCTAGAGTGGCTCTGGTCGCAACATGGCGACGCCCAGGATGGGCAGAGCATCGCCCCCTGGTGGGCAGAGCGTCGCCCCTGGTGGGCGTGCCGGGTGGATCCCGGTCGGGCGCATGCGGGAGTCTGTCTGACTGTCTCTCCCTGTTTCCAGCTTCAGAAAAATGAAAAAAATAAAAATAAAAAAAAAAAAAAAAAAGAAAAGAACAAGTGATGTGAATGAAAACCTTATACTATAAAATCAAATGGAGAAGAAATATCATTTTTATATTTCCCTTTAAAGTCAATTACATGATTCCAATCATGCAAGGTGAAGGGGAATTCAAGCTTTGTCATTATCCTGACTTCCTGCCACATTTTTCACAGACACGTGATGACACAAATCTTAGCCTGAGCAGCATACTCAGGAAATTCCCTCCAGTTAGTGGTTCACTAGAATCATAAAAGAGATGTTGATAGTCTGGTTTTATGACACATTTAAACTCCGCTGCTTTGCTATTTCTGTGCAATCTTAGACATGGGAAAGAGTTCTTAGAAAAGGCTCCTGGCTCCTATGTTACACAGAGCCCAGACATATCAAGTATCCTACCTAGGTCCTTTCGAGGAAGCCAATCGAAGAATACTTCTATCAGTACCGCTCTAACAGCCACCAACTTCCCACCATTAAAGATGAATGTTCTCCTCACTCACTCTGTATAAGCTTCTCTCATAACTCAGGCTGTTGAAAAAGAGCAATGGGCTTGCAACTTTTGTTTTCAGTACTCCTCAGGCAAGGGAACACAAAATATTGAGTACTTGGTGAATTCATTGGAAATGTCAAGAAAAGTAAGTCAAAATTAAAAAAAAAATTTTTTTTTAAATATGTGACAGTGGCCATACAGAAAAGATTTGAGGAAATTTTTTATTTAGAGAAGAATAAAATAATACAGCATCTTGAGCATCACCGAAAAATCAATGTCTACTGTCATATAAAATGTGTTAATAATATTAATGTCTATTAATATGCTGATGGTAATATTAATAAAATAACATTTTACAAAAGTATGCATTATGTATTGTACAAACATACATATATATATGTGTGTGTGTGTGTGTGTATTTAACTCATTATTTTCTGAAGAGTAACAAGAATAGAGATTATTTTACTACTGATGATAATAGAGGTAGGCATTAAAATCAGTTACTATGAATCAGAAAAGAAATCTAATTATTAGAAGACTCTCTGTTCTTTAGAATTACATAAGAGCTATAAGAAAATATACAATGTTACATCTACTGCTGGGTGAGATGTCCACCCTCCTTGCTTTACAGAGTGTATGTTTAAACCTCTCCTTAGCTACTGACATGGAATAAAGGAAATTAGAAATATCTAATAAGTCACACTGTCACTTTTATAGATATTACAGTTCAGAATGCTGGATGTTTCTCAAGCAATTGAGAAATTACAAGGCTTCTTTTTTTTTTTAGGCTTTTCAAAAATATCTATTTTTATCATGATGAAGGGACAGGGGAAAGCAGCTTAGAGAATATGGAATATGTCACACCCGGGACTTGATGAAAAAGGGTCTGAGCTGGAAATGATAAGTCTTGCTCTAAAACATTTTGTTTTCACACTGACATACACCAGTGCTTCCCTGATGGAGGGACAAGAGGAGGTATTGAGAAAGAACAGAAAAATTGGGAAGTGCTAACAATAAGAACTGGATAATTTAAATTTGAAGTTATGCGACGTGGGTCTTGTGTCTGTGACTCAGAGATGGAGTCATTGAGCAATGAAGGCACTACAGGTTGTTTGGATATGAAAAGAATTATGCTAATGAGTGAGGGGGAGAGCCACCGTGGAGACAGAATCATGGAGCACATGAAGCTTAGTCACCTCGGCCATATCTACCTATGACTTATGAAAGATGGCACAGTGACAAATTGATGTTCATTTAATATTTATACAACAGGTTGATTTAGTGCCTATCCTAAACCAGAAATAGAACTAAATCCTGAGGTTAAGTGTGGGCAAAGAATAGATGAACAGTTGGTAACATTTTGATTGTTCCCAGTCAAGCAACTAATGGGATAGTTTTGCTCATAATGCATCAAATTTCTGCTACACTTATTATACATTTGTATGCTATCTTTACGATGATAAATATGTCCCTGAATTACGTTTGTTATTTTCATTAAATACATTAAATGCATTTTCAAACATGTTTTGATTAATCTTTTAGTAAATTTTATTCGAGGTTGATGATGAGTTCCACTCTCTAATATTTTTTTGAACAAAAAGTTGAATGTATGCTTATAGTAATCTAAGCCAGAAAAGGAAAGAAAGGCTTCTTCACATGGTCATCATAGGGAATATAATTTTTTTTAAGTTATGGGGTCATAGCTGTTAACATGAGGCATATCTTTATAGGAAATTAGTTTCTGTCATCTCTGATAAAAAATAGTGCTTCTTTTGAAAGACTGTCTTTGCCCTGGACTGAAAGACGGGCTGAAACAATGAAAGGATCAGGAAAAAATATAGAGGAATGAGGGGCTAGAGAAACAATCTTGCAGAGCTCTGCCTCTTTAGCTGTCCCTAAGGACAAATGAATTACTTGAAAAAGATAGGCTCTCTCTATTGCATTCTCAATTCTTCTCAATTCATATTCCTCCCTGGACGTTTATTTGTCACTATACTGAAGGCTCTCATACATCTACAATCCATTCTGGCACATGTTTTTGACTGTCAAAGAAGTACTCCAGAAATTCATAATCACTTTCCCACATCATTTTATAGAGGCTAAGAAAGAATCAGAGGAAGCTAGACGAGCACCTAACCTCTCTACGATTGCTCTGCAGATCAAGACTGGGTATCCACAGTGCTGGAAAAATCCACGAGCCAGGAACGGCTGCACAGCCAGAGCAGCCACAATAGCCCAGAAAATAGTCCCGCAGGTCCCTGCTGCAAGATATTATGACTGAATTTTCTAGTTAGGCACTGTAAAAAGTAAGAACAGAAATAAACAATGAATGCCAGCTAAGAAAGTTTTCTAAAAGTACCATAGCATATCAGTCTCTTCCCCTCCATTTATTCTGTCTTTAGTTTTCACTGTATGCAAAAAAATAAAGTAAAATCATTGCACACACAAAATAAATGTTTTGGTAAAACATTATCAAGTTTAATTGTTGTACCCTGGCTGGATAGCTTGGTTGGTTCGAGCATCACTCTAAAATCAGAGGTTGCCAGTTCAATCCCTGGTCAGGGCACATACAGGAACAGAGCGATGTTTCTCTCTCTCTATCTATCTCCTTCTTCTCTTGCTAAAATAAATAAATAAATAAATAAATAAATAAATAAATAAATAAATAAATGTTATAAAAAATTAAATTGCTGTTCATCACACTTTAGTATAAATATAGTTCATCATAAAAATAATTGAGTACAAAAAATAAAGTGAATTAAATCAAAAGAATTGTAAGTGTGCAAAACATGTAATTGCTGGCTAAAATCTATTGCAGAAATGATACATAAGAACAAACAAAAGAAATTCTTGTGAAGTTGCTGTTGTTTAGCTTAATGAAACCATTATTTTTACAATTATTCATTCATGTGTTCACTAGAGAATTTATATATCAAGAATAGATTATAATGATTCCCTGAAGAGCAAAACAAAGGAACAATAAAATTAAAAAAAATTAATGTTAATACCCTTTAATGAGTTTATTGCCTTTAGATATTTAGATATACAGAGTCAAAAAAATAGGTATTAACAGTATATAATTTGTTCTGTGACTTTGAAAACTGGTTTTAATAAAATAACCAATGAAAGCAGATGTTTAGATCTTATTTTAGGCAAGAATATACTAAATGAACATATAAAGCACTAACCCAAAAGGAAAAAAAAAATTAATTCGACCAAACTTGAATACCTCTGGTGTTCAAAAGACAATTTTTTAAAAATGAAAAGACAGTCTAGGCCAGGGGTCCCCAAACTACGGCCCGCGGGCCGCATGCGGCCCCCTGAGGCCATTTATCCGGCCCCCACCGCACTTCCAGAAGAGGCACCTCTTTCATTGGTGGTCAGTGAGAGGAGCATAGTTCCCACTGAAATACTGGTCAGTTTGTTGATTTAAATTTACTTGTTCTTTATTTTAAATATTGTATTTGTTCCTGTTTTGTTTTTTTACTTTAAAATAAGATATGTGCAGTGTGCATAGGGATTTGTTCATAGTTTTTTTTTATAGTCTGGCCCTCCAACGGTCTGAGGGACAGTGAACTGGCCCCCTGTGTAAAAAGTTTGGGGACCCCTGGTCTAGGCCCTGGCCAGTTGGTTTAGTGGTAGAGCTTCAGCCAGGCATGTGGATGTTCCAGGTTCAATTCCCAGTCAGGGCACACAGGAGAAGCACCCATCTGCTTCTCTACCCCTCCCCCTCTCACTTCTCTCTCTCTCTCTCTCTCTCTCTCTCTCTCTCTCTCTCTTCTCCTGCAGCCATGGCTCAATTAGAGTGAGTTAGCCCCCAGTGCTGAGGATGGCTCCATGGCCTCTGCCTCAGGTGCTAAAAAATGACTCCAGTTGCAACAAAGCAAGGGCCCCAGATGGGTAGAGCATTGCCCCCTAGTGGGCTTGCCAGGTGGATCCACTTCAGGGCACATGTAGTAGTCTGTTTCTGCCTCCCCACCTCTCACTGAAGAAAAAATAATAATAAAATAAAATAAATAAAAAGACAGTCCAGATTAGAAGACTATATTGGTAATACACATATCTATGAAGTGTTTTACAAGAATATGTAAACACATTTTATTACTAAACATTAAGACAGACAACTTAGCTTAAAAAAAGACAAAACATGTCAAAAGACAATTCATCAAAATTTTATAGATATCAAATAAGAACCACACACAAAAAAAATTCCTACACAGCATAAGTCATCGGGGAAGTGCAAGTTTAAATGACAGTGAAAGCAGACACTGTGGGAATAGCTACAATGAAGAAGATGGACTCTATCTCAGTCTGTTCTGTTGTGTCCTGGCGCCAGCCACCAGGTGTGTTGGTTCTGAAACCTCTTGGGAGGGAGTACAGTCATTGTCAGAAGCTGCCTGTAACTGGCCCTGGGCTACCTGTAAGGAGGAGCTACAATGGGATCCATGGTTGCTAGCTGCCTGGTCTGGGCCTGGGTGAGCATGGGAGGGGCTACGCTGCACACAGAAGCTGGCTGCTACTAATATCAGGCCTGGGGTAGGTCTGCAAAAGGCCCAAGGCACCTCAGAGGAGAGGGCCGTTGAGGGGCTGGGTGAAAACGGTGAAGGGATTAAAAGTACAAATTGGGCCCTAGCCATTGGTTTAGTGGTAGAGTGTCAGCCTGGCATGTGGATGTCCTGGGTTCAATTCTGGGTCAAGGCACACAAGAGAAGCAACCATTTGCTTCTCCCCCCTTCACCTTCTCCTTTTTTCTTTCTCTCTCTTTTCCCCTCCCACAGCCATGACTTGATTGGTTTGAGTGCATTGACCTGGGTGCTGATGATGGCTCGGTGGACCCTCCCCTCAGGTGCTAAAAATAGCTCAGTTACAAGCATGGCTCCAGATGGGCAGAACATCAACCCAGATGGGTTGCCAGGTGAATCTCGTTCGGGGCAAATGAGGGCATCTGTCTCTCTGTCTCCCCTTCTCTCACTTAGAAATGAAAAAAAAATACAAAATGGTAGTTAAAATAGTCACAGGGTTGTGAAGTACAATATAAGGAATATAGTTGATAATATTGTCATAACTACCAATGGTGCCACTTGAGTACTTAAAATATTGCGGGGAACACTTTAGATATTATATGATTGTCTAACCACTATACTGTATACCTGAACTTAAGATAAAATAATATTAAATGTCAATTTTAACTGAAAAAATAAAATATTAAAAATAAAAAATAAAATTATTGATAACACCAAATTAAAAATATAAACAGAAACATGACAAAAAATTGTATATATTTTGACAGAAATGCAAAATTGTATCACCATCTTGGAAACAATTTTTAGTTTTGCATAAAATTAAACATACATTACAATGAGGTAGTAATCCTATCAGATTACTGAAGGGAAATAATGCATGTTCATAAATAAGCTTGTATTTGGGCCCTGGCCGGTTGGCTCAGTGGCAGAGAGTCGGCCTGGCGTGCAGGAGTCCCAGGTTCAATTCCCGGCCAGGGCACACAGGAGAAGTGCCCATCTGCTTCTCCACCCCTACCCCTCTCCTTCCTCTCTGTCTCTCTCTTCCCCTCCCGCAGCCAAGGCTCCATTGGAGCAAAAATGGCCCGGGCGCTGGGGATGGCTCCTTGGCCTCTGCCCCAGGCATTAGAGTGGCTCTGGTCGCGACAGAGTGACTCCCCGGAGGGGCAGAGCATCGCCCCCTGGTGGGCAGAGCCTCCCTTTCTGGTGGGCGTGCCGGGTGGATCCCGGTCGGGGGCGCATGCGGGAGTCTGTCTGACTCCCCATTTCCAGCTTCAGAAAAAAATACAAAAAAAAAATAAGCTTGTATTTAGATTTTTATAGCAACTTTATAATAACTCAGAACACAAAACAACCCACATGTCCAAAATATAGACAGGTTAGAGTATAAGATAGTAAAAAGAGATATATCTTGTCACTGACTAAGAATGGGTAGGATTTTCTGCAAAGGAGCTATGGGAATGCTCTTAGTCTTGATGTTATGGTGCTTACATAAAAGAAATAATTTTTTATACATTGAACTCTATTTTTAAATAACTGAACTGTACCATATGTAATTTATAACTCCAAAAGCCTCATTTAAAAATTGAGGACCCTTTATCTCAGCAAGTGCACATTCAATTGAGTAATAAGATATTTAGTTTAGAAAAGATATTTGAGGACTTACTTTCCTTGGAATAATTGATCACTTACAGAAATCTAACACTACCCTACTAAGCTTCATATGAATAAAACAGGACCAGTAAATGCAAGTTGAAAGAGGACAGATTTTATCCCTATGTAAGAAAAAAGTCCCACCAAAACCAGCATAGCTTATTCTATGAGCTGGTGACTGCTTTATGACTCGACTAAGGAAAGCTGGAGGTTCACATCATTGAGATGACACAGAATGATTGATAACATTGTTTGGTTGAGTTTTGTTAATGATTCATTTTAATTCAAAGGGTCACTGACTGCTTTTATGCTATAAATTTAAAAGACAGAAAGAAGGAACATAGGAGACAGTATTTTCATTTTTTGTGCCTGACAACAAAAACAATCACAGTTTTATCCCCATCTTATATTTTGTAGGATCTATAAGTTTTGATACTGTATCAATTAAAAATTAAATTAGTCTTTATAATATAATTTATTCTTTTAGATTTATGAGACAAACAACACAAGCTGCTGTTTGCTTAGAAAATATGAACAATTTCTTTATTAGTGAATATCTTCTACATGACACTGATTAGAAGTATAGAAATACAAAATTGAATAGAAAATCTGTTCAATGAAAAGTTTTCTATAAAAATTTCAGGGTCTAAAAGCAAACAAGAACTTGATAAAGTATACAGAAATAGGTGTTTTTTCTTTTCAATACATGAAAAAGTATATTCAGAGATCAAATAAAAATATGCTATTTTAATTTCTATCAACATTTTAAAGCTTCAAATTATGCATATATTAATTTTAAAAAGTTATTAGAATCTATATCATCTAATTCTGAAAAAGACTTCCTGTTTGGATACCAATAACATGGTGTTTTGGAACCAGTGATGGAGAAGCTCAAGTTGACAGCAGAGAATGAGAAGATATATTTGAGCTATAAAAAGAAGGGGCAGGAAAACAAAGTTCAGAAGACAGAAAATCAAAAGACAGCACACTTTGAAGGCTTAGAAAGTTAAAGTGGCAATTGGCTATGTCTGAAAAAGAAATGTACTAATGAAGACCAATGGATTGAAGACACAGAAAGGGCTGCTTGTTCCAAAGATAAATAGACGCATAGGTGAGGTAAGAAGAGACAGGGGTATAGAATGAATGATAATGCCTGAAGAGGCAGCGTGTTTACTACTGAAGTAGCTTATAGCACAATAGATAAAAACCAAAAGTGTATTAAATCATTTACTAGCTTGCTATGAATCATAGAAGACCTGTTACTATGGTATGGTGTTACATAAAATCACCTGTTCCTGATAAGATATCCATGGTCACCTGCAAGCTTCCACAGGGATTTAACAATTTAGAATTTTCTCATGTGAACTAGATCAAATACTGAATGTCTCTCAGAAGAATGACAAACATTATTATTCAAAATGGTGCAATAAAATTTTGTCACTCACCGACATACTGATTAATCACTGGATGTATTAAATCTAAATATCAAACTTGTGAGGTGACATTAAAATTTAGATGACATACATTTTTCCAAAAAATGTTTTGGCTTTGAAGAAGTAAAGGTAGTTGCTGACTTGTGGGAAAGTAAGTCTTGGAAACCAACTTCTTATATTTTTTTAAATATAAAATAAGACATATATAACAGGAATAGCTTCAAAAATTTTAAATAAGCATTTACATATAAGTATGTTGAATAGTAATAATAGCAAATAAATAAATGCAAATTACTAGAAGCTACATATTGATTATGCATTAGTAGCATGCATTGATATTAATAATGATTAGGTAGATAAATACCATATCATAGGTATGAGATTTTGAATTTAAATTTTGGGTTTTCAAAAAATAAAATAAGATAAAAATTCATATATTTTATACATTTGAAATCAAGAATAGAAAATTAAATTTTGATAAACATAAGCATTATTTACATACTAGAAATTCATGCTGATATACATAGAAAAAAATTAATCATAGGATTAAACAACATAGGCATTGGATTTCTTGTCATTTTATTTTAATAAATTAGTCAGTAAATCAAGAAATGTTGATTAGGCAGTAACAAGTTTCTAGTAGTATACTAGACAATGAAAGAGATGCAATGGAAGGAAGATAATGTAATTTATATGAATAAAAACCTCAGTTGTTGGGTTACCACCATGACTTATTTGTGAGTTTCAAATTTAATAACAGAAAAATATGTGAAGTATATTGTAGCTAAATTAGCTGAGGTTTTCTTCTAAACAAAGCAAAATGGCTAATATGTTTTTGGATGAATACAATTTTTCTTTTAATAATCAAGAATGAGAACTTAAACAATATCAATGTTGGCTAAAAATCTGCACCAAACAAATCTGTTCTGTTACTTTTCCAGTGCAACTCTTAAGTATTATTTTTTTATAGTTTATAATGTGTAAAACAAAGCTATTAAGCTGACAGATAGAAATGAGACCCCAATAATTGTATTTCTAATAGAATTTTTTAACATCTGCATGGACTATTTGAAAAGAAACAAATATAATTTTGACTTTCCTACATGGATACTATTGAAGGCACACACACATATACATTTTTTAAAATACCTTTTGAGTTTTAAAGAAACTCATAAACGGAGTGTTTGACAGTCTAAGCTATTTTTAGCTATTTGGATCATGTTATTTAGACATATTCTGTATCAATGTATATACTTATAATTTACTCTTCCCTCAAGTTTTATATCAAACTCACAATAATTATAATAAAAGAGGCAGGATTTCTTGATCACATTAGATTTAGACATGTTTTAAATAAAATAATACTAATATATTTAAGTCCCTTGTTAAACTTTCCCTAATGTGATTTTACTCCCTCTCTTTCTATCTCATCTGAGTTAACCACTATCATGGCTTTTGATGAATCCTCAAATACTATTCCTCTCTAAATGTATATTTATGAGCTATAGATAATTTAAAATGCCCATAACAACTCTACATCTTTATAAGTCTAGAAATAATTTTAGTTTCTATCTTCTCTTTATGGGGGAAAATTGTCAAATATTTTTTTCCTCAAATTTTTCAAAAACAATTTCTACATAATTTTCCAGATGCATGCACCTGTCAAGACATTCATCTCTATTATTCTCAGGCTCCAGTACTTGATTCCTAAAAATATTTTTGTGGTAAAGATAAATGATTTTTCTAAACATGTGAAGCACCATTGATTTCAGTGGTGGTATCCTACATAAGCATTAGAAAGCAGAATTTTGTTCTTGCTATAATTTTAATCATTAAATTTAAAAATTCATAGGCTATATGTCAATCTAGTCTTTCTTCTTATTTTGTTTATGCCCTTGGAGTCTAAGTTTCCTCCTGCAATTTTTTAGGTATGGTATTTACTTACATAGAATAGTTATGCCCTTAAGCAATATTCAGTAGAGGTGTTTACAAATAAAGAAAAAAAAAGATTTTGCTGCATCCTAAGGTGAAATAACAGGCATGCAATCACAGTAACATTTAGTCTCTCACCTGAAAAACAACAGCAGCACAAATTCACTTTAAAAAACAAGATAACAGGAGAAGTTGAAACCTATCAATGCAATGAAATTTATTGTTAAAATTTTTCCATATAGAAAAGTCCAGATTCATATAATTTTAATGGTAAATTCTACAAATATTTACAGAAGTAATAATATTAATTCTATGCTTATGCTTCCGGATAACTGAAGAGGATGAATGATTTTCTAATTCATTCAAAGATACTAGAATTACTCTATACATTATGAGAAAGCTATAAACTCCTTTATGAACATAGATGCAAACATTTTAAACAAAATACCAGCAAATCAAATTCAAAATCACATGTAGTTATAACTCGTGACCCTATGGAGTTTATCTCAGGAATGTAAGTTTGGTTTACTATTTGAAAGCTACTCAATCTAATTCATCTTATAACAATTTTAAAAAGAAAAACCATGCCTGACCAGGTGGTGGTGCAGTGGATAGAGCGTTGGACTGGGATGCAGAGGACCAGGTTCAAAACCCTGAAGTGACTGGCTTGAGTGCAGGCTCATCTGGCTTGAGCATGGGGTCACTGAATTGAGCATGGTATCATAGACATGACCCCATGGTTACTGGCTTGAGCCCAAAGGTCACTGGCTTGAAGCCCAACATCTCTGGCTTGAGGCCAGGGTCTCTGGTTTGAGCAAGGGGTCACTATGTCTGCTGTAGCCCCCTGGTCAATGCACATGTGAGAAAGCAATCGAACAACTAAGAAGCCACAATGAAGAATTTATGCTTCTCATCTCTCTCCCTGCCTGTCTGTCTGTTCATATTTGTTCTTCTCTCTGTCTCTCTCTGTCTCTGTCACACACACCAAAAAAATGTAAGAAAGGGAAAGCTGTATGACACTCTCAAATGCATATGAGAAAACACCCACTCCTCATAATACGGAAAATAAATAAATAAATGTCTGCAAACAAAGTACGCAAGGATATTTCATGAGCCTCATAAAGGGCATTAAGAAAAACAAAGAGCAACACAAGGAAACCCATGGCCACCATTTATACTTAACATTTTACTGGGGCTCTAGACATTTCAAAGGACAAGAAATAAAAGATCAAAATTGAAAAAGAAGAAGTAAGCTTGTCTTCATAAAAAAAATACGATCATTATGTTGATGGAATCTACCAAAGGATCAGGAAAAGGAGGCTGGGAAGGTGACCTTTCCAACAATACATACCATATGCTACCCAAAGAGCAAAGGAAAACTTGTTCCTTCTCAGCTGCAGAGTTGTGCCTGAATCTAAACTTCCACTTCAGCCAGCAGCTACCAGGGAGTGTGGTGGGCTGCTGGTTTGCATCCCTGCAAACCAGAGTTCTCCTGCTGGAAGACCAGAGGGAAAGGAGGTGTGGAGGTCGAATACATGAGGATGGAAAAAGATTTCACTTTGGGTGGTGGGCACACAATACAGTGTATGGATGATTTTTGTAGAATATGTACCTGAAACCTGTATAATTTTGTCAACCAGTGTCAATAAATTTAATAAAAAGAAAAAACATTAAAAATAAACCACAGTGATCATCAAGGGCCAAAGGTGAAAGGAAAAAAGGTTGAAAAAGCAAATGAGAAACACATTTTATAGATATAAAATGATAGAGTGTTCTTTCTCTTGATTGTGGTAGTGATTACACAGATAGATACATTTGTCAAAACTCATCACCAGGTATATTTAAAATAGGTGCATTTTACATTCCAATAAAGTCAATTTATAACAAATTTACTTAAATGGGGAACAATGTTTCATAGCAAATAGTAGGAAAAATATTGAATTTTTTTCTTTAAAAATCACATTTTTAATATTAAGAAGGAAGTTTTAGTTTGTATTTAAACTATACATTTCTGAGTAAATATTAAAAATTAATCAGGTATTGATTTTTATGTATTTCTGATGAAATAGTATGATGTTATGATACGGTATTCTTAATCTCATATTTGATTTGAACATTAGAATTTTTTTCCCCAAAATATAAAGTGAAACATTAATTTTCCTGTGAATCTCTCAGAATAACTGGAAATTAACTCTCCTTAACATGTTTTTCTTTTTGCCTGACCAGGCAGTTGCACAGTGGATAGAGCATTGGACTGGGATTAGGAGGACCCAGATTCAAGACCCCAAGGTTGCCAGCTTGAGAGCGGGCTCATCTGGTTTCAGCAAAGCTCACCAGCTTGGTCCCAAGGTCACTGGCTTGAGCAAGGGGTCACTTGGTCTACTGTGGCCCCACGGACAAGGCACATATGAGAAAGCAATCAATGAACAACTAAGGTGTTGCAACGAAAAACTAATGATTGATGCTTCTCATCTCTCTTCATTCCTGTCTGTCTGTTCCTCTCTCTGACTCTCTCTCTGTCTCTGTAAAAAACAACAAAAAAACCATGTTTTTTTCACCATCTTTACAGATTTCTTCTTTTACAGGTGTTAACTTATCAAACTTACTGACAATTTAAAATTACTGTATTTTTCACTCTACAAGATGCACCTGACCATAAGACACACCTAGGGTTTTAAGGAGGTAAATAAGGAAAAAAGTATTCTAAACCAAATGGTGTGTTAAAATATTTAATAAAATATACCACAATAATATTTCAACAGTGCAAACTCAACAACTTTATTTACAACCATTAGCACTGTATTAACAAATGAGAAGAGACTTTAATGTTCAAATACTCTTCTAGTTGTCCAGGAACCTGAAGCAGCTAAAAAAAATGAACATTTGCTCCATAAGATGCATGGGCATTTTCCCCTCCACTTTTTGGGGAAAAAAGTGTGTCTTATGGAGCAAAAAATATGGTAATACCTTAACATACTCTTTGACCTGACCAATTCTTCAGTTTGCCTCTATATTTGAATTAATTTTACTTGCGTTATAAGTGGATTAAGAGGACAACAACGTGTTTGACAGAGCAAGAAAAGAAAGCTAGTTTTAAGCAGAATTTTACAGTGTTCAGCTTACTAGTGACTATTCTCACTTTATTGACTTTTTCTTTCTTAGGCAACATCATAGCTACAGGCATATGAATTCTGGGAAAACAAAAATTCTTTCTATATGAAAGCTCAGTGTTAAGGGACCCATTTTTAGTAGGAGGCAGAGTACAGGTGCTATTATTAATGAGACTGCTTGACCTCAAATAAGTACAACAAACTCGGGTTATTTCCAGTGTTAAAAATTAAAACAAAATATAAGGAAGTATTATGAATATGGACTCTTCCCAATTTAAATTAAACAATGTTTCCTTAGAGCTAATTTTTTTCTCATCTCTATTACTCAATAAGAAAGTATGTCCTAGACTCACCCTTGCTGGCTTCCTTTATACAACAGCCTTTCCTCAGTACTTACAAAATATTTAAATTTTGAACCAATTGATAAACTAATTTTTATAAGAATTGATACACTAATGCACTAATGCAGTGTTAATTGGACTAATCTATTCACATTAGCAATACTGGCTATAAACATGAAATAAAGAACCTAGGGAGATGCTAGCCAGTGTCTCATGTAGTGCATATTTTAAAGCTCAATTCATAGATACAAATCTATGTTTCAAAAAAAATAGCAGTTTAAGCACTGGTCAGATAGCTCGGTTGGTTAGAGCATCATCTGGAACCACAGAGGTTGTGGGTTCAATCCTTGGTCAAGGCACGTATAGGAACAGATAAATGTTCTTGTCTCTCTTTCTCTACTGTTTTTCTTCCTCTCTCTAAAATCAATAAAACAAACATTTAAAACAAATAACAATTTACAATTCCATTTGAATTGTGAAAAGTATAAATAAATAAACAAAGAAAACTCATAAATCAATGGTATTCACTGAGGCATCTGCCTCAGTTACATAATAAAATACAACTTTGCCAAAAATTTAATCATAAAAGTATTACAGAAAGAGCCTCGATACAAACTCATATAATTATGAGAAAGGAAGCTTGTTAGAATTATATTCCATTAAGAAGCTTGAAATCTGGAGAGCTTTCACCAGCTTTATAACTTGAACTTAGAACAAAATCTACCTATAAACTGAGAAATATATATGAGGTCAATAGTCTTGATTTCCATTTCTAATTTAAATATTTTTGAAATACTTTGCTCATACATTACAAAAAAAAAAGTAGGTAGAGACTAGGGAGTTAAAATTTAAGATTTAATTCAGAAAACCAGATTTAAAATTTTTCTCTTTTATTCAGAAAATACTAAGCATTTCCCATCCTGAACTATGTTCTGTTGTCTATTGAGGAAAGAAGCACGATTAAAAAATTAAATACAGTTTAATTTAATATAGATGATGAGCATCTTAGTCAAGAAGGCAGTTATAGACTTCAAACAAGAAGGGCTTCCTGATTTGCTAGCCCAAGGCAAAATGGAGAAACAACAGAATTGTGGTTATGCTGCCTAATGACAAATTTCATTAGTATGCTACGAATTATTCTGTCAGCTTCTTAAGTAGACATTTAATTAGATGTGTCTTAAAAAATCTTAAGTGACAGAAAGACAGCTGCATACCTACCTTGAAAATGACAGTCTGTGTTTTCCCTGTAAGCTGAACTCTGCAGCTGTCTGATAGTGTTCACTCTTTTAAGGAAATTATTTGTAAGAACTAGACAAGTGATCGGCTCTGGGCCCATTCTGACTTGTGCAGGATTTTGAAAAGGCTGAGCCTAAGAACAAAGGGAAATTTACATCAGTGCAGAAAACTGGTCATGCGCTTGTGATTTCTGCTGCCCGGCGTGGGCTTCTTCATTGTGATATTATAATGTCTTTTTCTGGAAAAAAAAAAAAAAAAAAAAAATATATATATATATATATATATATATATATAGAGAGAGAGAGAGAGAGAGAGAGAGAGAGAGAGAGTGTTAAAGTTTGAAATGCAAATAGTACAGAGGAATAGATTCAGTCCTGCCCATGTGACAATTTAACATTGGCACGCTATATTTCTGACATTTCATTCCTTTCCAGTAATTTTTTTCTTCTCATTCAAGTTTATGAATTACTCTGGAGGCACTGGGAGATTCATTTATCTTTCATTACCTTTGCACAGTCTGTTATTTTAGAGGAAATACATTGATGCTACTGGGAAATGCATTGCTGGAGAGATAAATAGTGACAGAGAAATAAAATATTTCAACAACTCACATTGTTAAAGGAAAAATATATTACTGGTTAAGTCTTTTTGGTGCTTAAAGTTCTAATGTTAAGCCTGGAAATTTTATTCAAAACGTTTAAATCAAATGTATGTTATTTGTATAAATCACGGGCTCTAGTAGACTCAGGGAGGGAGACAGGGAGCCAGTGGAACCAGCGGCCTGGGAAGGAAGTTAGGTGTGGGGACAGTGATTTAGAAGAAACCTGTAGGTTGAAATACTAAAGGCTTTAATTTTCTGGAAACACATAGCAGAGGTGAAGATCAAAGTTTATCAATAAGATAAATCAAACCCAGGAGGGAAAATACACATGTTGATGTAGTGATTAAAAACAAAACAAAACAAAAAACCCAGCAAAAGTCTATGTCTAGGTTCATTAGAGAAACATAGGCAAGGAGGTGCCCAGAGCAGTCTTTCAGTTTACTGAACAGCAGCTTGTTTGTGACTGCTCTATAGGTCTCAAGACAAGAGAATTTCTGCATTGCGGGATTGCCTGGCTATCTTAAGTGTATTCAAGGACTAGTAACAAAGCACCTTTGGGAGCAGTTGACAAATTTATGTTTTAAACACATCTTTATTTATAATCAGTGATGCTTCTTATACTCTCTGAATCCAACTCGAGTTTACCGTGTGATACGAGAATCGGGCAATTTCAGAAAAGTAGCACCATGAGATGAAGCCAATGCTGAGCTGGGCATTCTGGCGCAGGTTTCTGGTTTCAGTTTCTCATTCAAGCACTCACGACTGCTTTAGGAATTACTTTTCTTTAGGGAGGAATAAGGGTTGGAGAGTGGAGTACAGGGGCAAGGACAAATGTTTTTCCCTTATTTTTTCTCTCTGGAGATGGGTTAGGTGCTCCTTTCCACAACTCTCCCCATTGTCTTACCTTCTTTCCCCACTAGGCTGAACAGTTGATTGTACAGTCAACCAGAGGAAGGCTGGTCTATAGTATATTATAAGGAAAGTAAAAATCTTCACCTTCATAGATCCGCTCTCCTATCTCCAGTTGTATAGTTCCATTGTGAACAGCTCCAGTACTACTGAACTACTGATTGGCAACTCAACGTTTATACCTAAGCCTCAAGGTTCTGAAAGGCATTCGAGGCACAAATATTCACTGGCCTGATTTTGGACTAATTCATTGAGCCTCATTTTTTTTTCCTGGTTTGTGCAACTGTTTTTTTAAACCAGTTTTCCATTTGGTAGCACTCCATCCCACAGTGGAACTGAAGGCTGGAGGCAGATTTTCTAAGCAGTCTTAGCCATGGCTACCTCCCTACCAGCCCAAGGGCTGGGCAGCACTAAGGAAGCAATGAGCAGAGCACTGCAGTCTCACAGCTGCTGTGATCTGTGTCTGATCCTGGTCCTTGAGCAGCTTGTCGGCCATGGGGTCCCAGAGACAGGAAAGGAAGAGCAAATGAAGGTCCACTCACCTTCTTGGACTTTTCATCTAGCCTCATTCTTATAGCAGATATATCCATCTATGTGTTCTGAGATGGCGCATAGGTGTTATGAAGTAACTCCAAATGCCAACAGAAAATTACTCCAAATATTAAAATGTCAGCATCACTAAAACACACTAAATTTGAAACAATATTTATCCCCTTACATTATTTTGTTCCCATTGCAATTAATGACCATAAATCAGATAAATTTCTCATTTAAATAAAATTATAAAGAAATCAATTGCTAAAATTCTTATATCTAAAGAACTTAAAATCCAAAAAAATCACATTGCTATATATATTTTTTTCATTATATTAAGTCTTAGCCAGATGAATCTTATTCCAATGCCTGAATATTGTTGGGATTCCTTCACCAACTGCAATCCAGGCTTTGGTCTTGTGGAATTCATAGAGTCAACCACAGAAATTGAATTATTTTAATAAAAATCCTCTTAATCTAAGAGTATGAACTTGGCTTAGCCAAAAGTCTCAAATTTTCCATTTAGTATTTCAGTGTTCAAACAAGTATTTGTTATTATTTCTCAGAATCTAAATAACAAAATATATGTTGGGATTTTAAAGGTTTGTCCCAAGTTCAGAAATAAGAAAAACGAAGATCTAGTAAGAGCATAATTACTGATAAAAGTTGCATATGAGGATGCAGCTTAATATGAGGTCCAGTGGGTTTCTATTATCTGCCACTTACATTGAATTAAAGAAACAGGGAATGAAAGACCTCAGTTGAACACATGGGAAATAGAAAATTCAAGCCTTCAAAGTTTAGGTATCTATGAAAATCAGAGGGCAGAGCTGTGTACAGCATGCTTACTATTTTCCTACCAATCTTACCAATTGGGTCAGTGAACACTGTATGTCCATCCATGCGTTGAGGTGTTCCTCTCATCCTTTTTCCTTCCTGGTGAGTGAAGTGGAGCTTTACTTCTCTCCATGGAAATTTTAGGAAAGAAAGAGTTATTTCCCATTTAAAATAAATATATCAAAAAATTGTAACTAATAGAAAGATGGGCTTATGATATTAATACTAAATGTGATTTTCAAACATAGTTTTTAAAGGGCAAAGCAATTGGTCTTGATAAAGTACATATACCATTTAAAGTGAATGTATTACTGCTGTGTTAGGCACATGAAAAGTTTTTCTTCTTAGCATTTCTTTTCCTTCTCGGGGAAGCAGGACTTCCTTTTTTTTTTCTCTTTTTCTTTGCCTCAGATGGGCTTAACCCCCTCTGACAGCCCTACCTAGGTTCAGGCACATAATAGAGGCCTACTCTTACAATCTTGGATGCCAGAAGCAGTTCGACAAAGGTCAGAATATTACATAAAGACAATAAGAATTCTCTCTGTGATTTTCTTGTTTGAACTATTGAGGAATAATTTATCTTTCCAACATGAAATATTAGTAAGAGGTACAACTGGATTATAGCTAATTTCATATTCTCCACATGAGGATAGCTTGTTCTAGAAATAAAGACCTAGGACTTAATTGATGGCATATTTAAACACCTGATGGATTTATGCCTAAAATCAGAAACACTTAGAATTTTCAATTACATTATTCATTAAATTCTCCTTTTGCTTAAATCAGTTTGACTAGGTTTCAGTCTTGTACAAGAATAATTCAGAGTGGAGAACATTTGTATTAAAGGAATACTTCATAAATTTAGCAAAGATTCACATTTTTTCCCCTTCTTTTCCAAGTTGGAGGAGGGAAGATAGTGAGACAGGCTCCTGCATTTACCCCCCACCAGGATACACTTGGAAATCACCATCTTGGGCCAATGCTCTGCCCATCTGGGTCTTTGCTTGCAACTGAGCTATTTTCAGTGCCTAAGATGGAGGTTCCAGAGAGCCATTGTCAGAACCTGGGGTTAGTGTGCTGGAACCAATTGAGCCATGGTGTGGGAGAAGGAGAGAGAGAGAGGGACAGAAGGGGAGGGAGAGGGAGAGGGGTGAAGAAACAACTGGTCGCTTCCCTGTGTGCCCTGATGGGAAATCGAACCTGGAACATTCACATGCTGGGCTGACACTCTACCACTGAGCCAACCAGCCAAGGCTAGGATTTTTATTATTATTATTATTATTATTATTTCTTTTCTTCTTCATGCTGGTAAATAATGTGTTCTGCCTAAGATGATTTGATACAATATGAGCAATATGGTTTGAGATGTGCTAATTAGCAAGTTCTTCCATTTTTCCTCTTATAAACACTGCTAGCTTTATTTGAAAACATATCCTCTTCCCTAAAATCTAAAAATGATACTAAAAACATACTCGTTCCTAAAACTGAAAATGAAATATCATTTGATCGATTGGAAGGTCAACTTCACATAGAAAAATGAATTTAAAAGCAACAGGAATGGCGTGATTTTGCAAAATGTCAAAGACTTTCCCTCTTATAATTGTCTTCCAGTGAATAAAATTGTGAGGCTTTGGGACAAATTTCAAGGTTCACCCAACCTTGAACATTCAGTTCATTTTCATGTTCTTTTAAAGAAGCACTGGTATGCTGCTTAAATAGCTGGTAGTCACACGTGAATATGGGGAATGTAACATGGCGAATCTCAAATTCTGCTATACTGCTACATCTGTAGTTAATAAATAATATAAATGAAAAGTTCTAAATTTTCTATGTAACATATGCATTTTTATTCCTACTCTTTTATTTGTAACTATCTATGTCAGCTTGTGATTTTTGTATCAGTACCAGTGATGAAATGAAAGGCAGCTGTAATATAGTTATAAAATATTGTACCATTGTAGATGATTTTCCAGTATTTAGAAATCAATGTTATTTATGTTCACAAAGCTTTTTTTTTTAAAAGTTCAGGGTTTCTTTTTTTAAGAGTTATAAATGATCTCTAATATAATACCAATTTTGGAGCAGTGGTTTATTTTTACTATGTACTCCTATACATAACAATACATTATATAAATATTTGTACAGTAAACATGACTTGAAATATGAACATGCATTCAAGCATGTAAATGTTAAAAAATTGTGTCCTGTAATGTCAGTATACAAAGAATATTATGAGTTTCAACACCATCCTACTGATTGTAACATTAGAACTAAGGTCCTTCCTCCCAGTGGATCGTCTCCTTCCTTCCTTCCTTCCTTCCTTCCTTCCTTCCTTCCTTCCTTCCTTCCTTCCTTCCTTCCTTCCTTCCTTCCCTCCTTCCTTCCTTCCTTCCTTCCTTTCTTCCTTCTTTCTTTTCTTTCTTTCCTTCCTTCCCTCCCTCCTTCCCTCCTTCCTTCCTTCCTTCCTTCCTTCCTTCCTTCCTTCCTTCCTTCCTTCCTTCCTTCCTTCCTTCCTTCCTTCTCTCTCTCTCTCTTTCTTTTTTTCTTTCTTTTTCTTTCTTCCTTTCTTTCTTTCTTTCTTTCTTTCTTTCTTTCTTTCTTTCTTTCTTTCTTTCTTTCTTTCTTTCTTTCTTTCTTTCTTTCTTTCTTTCTTTCTTTCTTTCTGGGAGACAGGGCGAAAGAGAACAAGAACATCTCTGTTCCTATATCTGCCCTGACCAGAAAATCAAACCAGCAACCTCCATGTTCCAGGTGAGGCACCAACCAAGCTGTCCAGCCAGAGCTTAATTATTTACTTTTAGAGAGACAGAGAGAGGAAGGGAGAAAGAGAAGTTGAGAAGGAAAGCATTCATCGTTGTCCCACTTAATCATGCATTCATTGGTTACTTACCCTATGTGCCCTGGCCAGGGATGGGACCAGCAACCTTGTTGTTTCCAGACAATGTTCTTAACCAACTAAGCTAACTTGCTAGGGCCATCTTTTATATATGTATATCTGAAATCATCTTTATGTCAATGTTCTCCACTCTTGAAGCTTAATACCTGTGGCCTGTGCTGTCTGTCCCCTGTCATCCAGCTCCTGTAAGAATAAGCATAGGAAATAATGGAAATGAACAAGATGACCCCCCAAAAATATCAGTAGTAGGAAATTTATATATTGGAGAGCCAGTCAGTCAGAAGGTTAAAAGCAATGATCAGTTTTGCTACTTTAAAAAAAAATCCCGTGGCTCATCTTTCTCCTCCTGAGAACTCAGAAGCTGATGCAATCAATCCCCATAGCTGTGACAGAAGGAGGACTGCCTGTTAGAAGCCGTCACACAGTGACAGGACTTCATTTATCTTAAATTTTTAAATGTTTCAGATGATTTGACTTTTAATGGTATGGCCCTTTGTTGCTCTACAATCCTTTATTTAGAAGTGTCTGCCTGTTTTTAACATCATAGGGAATTTTCATAAAATGTATTTTCTTTAAAGGAAAATACAGGATTTAAAATTATCCCAAGGATGATATCTAGTATATTTTTCAATGGTATAATCAGAATTATATCAACTTAATGGTGACTTGTACTTACAATAAAAAATTATATATCTAGAATTTTCCCCTAACAACATAGAGAAATGTTTTCACCATTTAAAAAACTAACAACAACAAAAACAACAACAAAAATAAACCCTGTATATAGATTGAAGGCATCATCCTTTATATGTCTTCTTTAAATTGGTCACTATTGATTTGAGCTCTCTCATTGAAACTGTTGTTCAGAAATGTACCTGTATACTATGATAATTCATTACTATTATTAAAGAGAACTCCAAGTACAAATGATTAATTCTATGCAAATAGATACTTCAACTTATTTAAGGATCAGTTTTCTTTAATTTGAAAATACAAGGTCTTAGGAGTAATGTTTTTCAGGCAGCTTTGAAATGCTGGTATAATGGGATGATTTTCAGGTGTCTAAAGCACGGATATATTTTTCCCAGGAGTACATTCTGACAAATGTCCAAGTTATTTTAGGCAAAGCTACTATGTTTTAAAGGAGCTGTGAAACAAAGAAAATATCATGGGACTATGGAACAGCAAATTGTTTGGACTAATAGTCAAATTTATTTTCCTTGGCCCTGGTTATAACATCAAGGCTGCAATTAGTATTGAGCTTTTAAAATTATTAGGTAATATATCTAGACACTGATAATCTCTGAATAACTATAGAATTTACAATAAGAATTTGAATTTGCTTAGTCAATTTTAATCTTCAAATATATTTGTACAGATTTTATCTTAGTGTACCACTGTAAAAATAAGATTGAAATTCTACTTTATTGTATTAAAATTCTTTCCTTTTTTAACCCTTTAATTTTAACAAGTCTTATTGACAGAACAAGCATATTAAAATCTTTTATTCAGGTTAATTTCTATGTGTTCTATGTACTTAATCTCCCTACAGTATTTTTAAATAATTACTTAGCTGAAGTATTAACTATAGTTACCAGAGTAGAATTGCAAACCCACGTTTACTAACACCTAGAACAAGATCTGTCCCATTAACTAAAACTGCTTAAATAGAGTTGCTATTCAATATTGTTAGTGGTCTAGACCAGTAGTTTTTAACCCTTTTACAGTTGGGGAGTGGTGGAAATAGGAGAATTATTTTGGTGACCGCTAAGGCAGAAATCATCCTGAGAATAAGTAAATTCAACTAAGATCATTGGGTTTATAATCTTCATACGACATCAGGGCGGTTAGCTCTTTTGCAAACTGGCATGAAATTTCTGGCAGTCTAGCACCAGTCCATAGACTGGTGGTTGAAAGAAACTGGTCTAGACCATGGTAATGCTTAGAAAGTTATGGGTAAATATTTTAAAATTTGGGGGTAGAGACCCAGAAGAAGAAAGATATATGCACCCTTATGTTCATGGCAGTTATTGCAGCATTATTCATGGTGACTAAGACGTGGAAACAACCACGGTGTTTTTATAGCTGATTGAATAGAGAAGATGCGGTACATATATATAATGGAATACTATGCAGCCATGAGAAAGGATGAAATACTGCCATTTGCAACAATATGAATGGACCTTGAGAAATATTATACTAAGTGAAATAAGTCAACCAGGAAAAACTAAGAACCATATGATTTTACTCATATGTGTAATATAAAACTGAAACTCATAAACACAGGCAACACTACTGCAGTTACTAGATGAAAGGGGGATGGGCAGATACTGAAGGGTAAAGGGGGACAAATATATATATGTGTATATATATATATAGTGATGAAAGATGGTCTGACATGGGTGGTGGACATACAATGCTATATACAGATCATGTATCATAGAAATGTACACTTGAAACCTATATAATATTATTAACCAATGTCACCACAATAAATTTAATAAAAAAGAAAGTTACAGGTGCTAAGACTATACTTCAAACACCATCTTATAAACAGACACGAAGTGAGCAAAAGAGACTCCAAGAATGATTTAAAAATGGCAGTGACAAAATGACACAGAATCAGATTGCAATGTTCTTTTAAAATGATAAGATATGATTCAAATGATAATATATAGTCAATTGTGGTAAATTAGATATCACTTAAGGTAGAATCTCACTGTCAGAACCATCTTAAAAAGCATTCCTAAGTATGGTTAATAGTTGAGAAAGTAAAATTTAAAAATGTCAGAGATTAAAGGATATGGTAATTAGTAATATAATGATGTGTATTTATATATTTGCATATTTTATATACTTGCATAGGTATTTATATGTATTATATGAATGTATTTTTATATACGCACATATACATATGTGTAAATTCATATATTATGTGTATGTTAACATAAATACAGAAGGTAATATATATATGCATGTATTACAAACATGTAAAATAAACATACATATATGTGTATAAAAGGTATGTTTATATGTATGTTAGGACATAGAGTAGAAAATGTAGAAGACATGCTGAACAGTCACACATGGAGAGCGACATTGGGTTTGGAGCTTTGTGAACTGCAATTACCAATTTTAGCTTCAATGCATTTGAATGTTATTGAAAATTTGCAAGGAACATATCTTTATGGGTTACTTATTATACTAAAAAGTCTTAAAATGTAAAAAAAATACTGCACTCTGGGATTCTGGATCATGTTCGCTCTAATTTTCCACATACAATATTTATTCTTTACAAAGTCTCTTTGGAAGTACCTCTGTCATAAGATTTTCTTATGAATCTAAAATTGTTAAAATGCAGGTCAACTAAGAATTTTGAAGGTATTTTCACACACAAATATTTGTTTCTTTTTGCTCCAAAAATTGAACTCTGGTTCTGTTATTTATATTCATTGCTGTTGCATACCACCACCCTCTATTATTCCCAGAGTCACCAAGCCAAGCAAATATAAACATCTGCCTGAAGCAAATATACTCAGATAGTCTCTACAGACACAATTTCCTGAAAATGGAGATCAAAGATAGTAAAATGAAGAGACTCTAAATGTAAAATTGACTTCACTTGTTAATTTCCAGTATGCCTGCCCTAATTACCTTCTGATTATGTGTCACTATTGATCAGCATTTTCTTGCTTAGCTAAGATAGCAATAATAAATAACATTTTAACATTGGAAAGACATTATTTTTAAATTCAATGGATAAAAGGAAAATGTTAGTTGTCATTCCTTTTTCAATGTATATTATCAGAATTATCCAAGGGGAGAAACACAGTGGTAATGATATTCTTTAAAATTTTTAATTTAATGTTTTCCTGAGCTTTACAACTAACATCTTCTTTCTATCATATTTTTTGCTGATAAAAGTTTTGAATCTTAAATAGAGTTTTAATATCAATTAGTAGATTTAAGCAGAGATAAACCAATTTCTTAAGCACATAAAAGTAATTGAACATAATTTAATTAGAGAAAATTGTAAGAAGTAAAATATTTTAAATGTAGTTTTTAACCAAAATATTTACAATAATAAAAGTCTCATCATTAAGAAAAAGGCTGTATGTTTTTCTATTTAAATTGCTATTTTACAGATAATCTGTTTTCTGAACATTAAGTAACAGCCAAACCTCCCGAACGAGTTATTGCTTGTAATTTCCTGGCAAATATATCTTCAATCTAAATATAAAGAGTTCATAGCTTTTATAATACATAAATTAGAACTGCATCAGATTTGCAAATATTTAATGGGAATATTTACCCAGAATTAAATGACAAGAAATGCATATAACTGTGCAATACTATATTCATTTTAAAAATTAGAAATATTTGACAAACGAGAAATTAAATGAACAAAAATAGTGACAGAAGTTATATAAGCACATACATTTATGCTACATAATGGACCATGGTCTATTTTATTTTCAAGTCAGAAGTTGCAAAATAATTGTTTTAGAGATTTCACATAAATTTGGATTTATAGAATTTTCTATCTGAGCAATTTAAGCCAATGTTTAACCCTTTCTTAGGCTAATGAGAAAATATTTAAATGGCAAATATCATAATCTTGTTTACTTCAGAGGTGATATTTATTGAAGATCATTCTAAAAATCCACAGATTATGAAGATGGTTTAATAAAAAGTCATTAATGAATTAATTTAGTCTACATAAAATAGTATACATAGGTGACATCCAGCTAATAATAATTTTAGATCTATTCAAGTAAAAAAGACTACTGAATATCAGAGAAACTTCTCATGCCTGTTTTTCATTTAGATATATTTTCTCTTCAGTGTGGTATTTATCCCACTATGATCTAAGGTTATTTTACCTGTTGAAGGAAAAGATAACAACCTTGTCAAAAAAAAATATGGTGATAGGCAATATATTTATTTAAATATCTATGGAAATGGTAATTATATTTATATGTGTGTGCATGTATATGTGTATATACACTTTTCTATTTTAAGATAATATTTGATAATATATACACATCACATATCCATAACATTGGGTTTAGCTTACATATACTATAAAAGAGGATGAAAATGACATTTAAGGTTACAAAGAATGTAAGTTACCACCCTGAAGATAGAAATGTTTTCCCTAAAATGAAAACAAAATAAAGGCAATATGAATGAACTAACCAAAGTAATATTAAGAACATTTAAAATGGTTCTTCCTTTACATTTTAAAACATATAAGTAGAAAATTTTGTATTAGAAAATTTGTTGTAGTCAATTATATTTTTTAAAGAATAATTCAAATTAAAAGGTGTCTAATGTTTTGTCATTGGGAAGCATTTAAATTAAATCATATACTAGATCATGAAATGCTCACTACAGAGTCAAAAGTTTAAAAAAAGGAAAAATTGTTTTTAAAATGTGAACCAACAGGAGTTTCTGAACATTGCTGATGGAAATACAAATTACTACATCCACTTTGGAAAACTCTTTGGTTTTACCTAACTATAATATTCTTACACCTACGAATCAGCAAAGACACCCCTACTTATACACCCAATGGAAACATGTGTCTATATTCAGTAAAGACATGTCCTCTTTATAGAATAATGTTCAAAGCACCCTAAACTGGAAATAATCTAAATGTCTATGAAACTGACTCTTTGACAATAAGATCTGAATGTGTAAATATATCAATCTGTCCAAGTATTCTTCATGAAGGAGAAGTATTTGCCAATCAGTATGGAAAAGAACAAATTATTCACCCACATAACTGAACCATTTTATAATCTTTGTAACCAAAAAGAATATTATTCTGGCTTTGTACTTCCTTTTCTCTCTGTGTCTCAAGAGATAAATGTCCTTATTTGTCTTAATGACCAGACTGATGGGTTAGAGTAGAAAAGAGATGCTAGAGCCCCTCTGATTAGGGTAAGATTCCTAAGGGATGAGGCTATCAACGAATACTTCAAACTCAGTCTCTGAGCAAGAAGAGGAGCATATCATAGTATGAACACCTGCACTTCAGTATAGAGTACTAAGTTTTGAAATCTTCTGTTGTGGTGTCTGATGATTGTTAGAGCTGATTAGGCAAGTTAATTTTTCTGAAAAGTGCTCATTTTCTTCTCTTACCTTAAAGAAATAAAAGCATTACTTTTTATTTTATAATTAGGGCATTGGAAGGGATGTTAGAAAATGATTTCTAAAACATTGTCTTTAACACAATTTAGGGGTATATTTTGCAGCATAAATTAGAATGTGAGAGAGTAAGTTTAGAAACACCCCTAAAATACTTTATATTTCAAAGCCAGGGTTCAACAGAGCCAAATATCTTTTCTCAACACTATTCAAGGTCACCACACTAAGAAAGAACCAAGGGAGATGGGACAGAATGCTAATTTAACACTTTAGGACTATATATTGGAATGTTTGCCAAAAATAATAAATTTACTAATAAATCTCCTCTGTCACCTTTACACAAATATCATACAAGATTTGGAACTTGTTTTCTCTTTCACATTGGATCTTAATCATCTCTTCTCAGATTTTCCAAGTTCAATTTTTGTGGCAAATACTGTCTAATGTAATTTTCACATGCAGTTTTCTGAGTAGCTTCTCTGACCTATTACCTAAGAGTTTGCTTTTCTTTCTTTCTTTCTTTCTTTCTTTCTTTCTTTCTTTCTTTCTTTCTTTCTTTCTTTCTTTTCTTTCTTTCTTTCTTTCTCTCTTTTTCTCCCTCCCTCCCTCCCTCCCTCCCTCCCTCCCTCCCTCCCTCCCTTCATTCCTTCCTTTCTTTCTTTTACAGCAAAAGCAGTGTATAGCATTATGGTCTATCATAAAATCAAAGGGAATATATGCAAATCTATGTTTTTATTGTTATTCTGAATGAAACATGAAGAGCCTGAGGATACAAATAAGGGAAAGTCAGGACAAATGAGAAGATAATATCTAATATTGAATGCAAATGAAATTTAATTTGCATTGATTGAATTTGCAAGCTCAGAAGATGTAAAACGTCATAGCTGTGGTCTCACTTAAAGGGGATGTTGAGCTTTAAAATACACACTGGGCAATCAATACCCGAGAACACTTGCTTTTTATCTTTAAGGCAAAGTACACTTTTATAGCATTTAAACTATTATTTAATTATATTCTTTACACATTGTCTCTTAAGAATTAAGTGAAGCCAGGCATGATGGAATTGGCATTTACTTTCATTTGATTACTATTATTATTGTGATCACCATTATTTTCTTATAGTAAGACATTGGCTCTTCACATCCTTTAGTACATAGAGGACATGGATTTAAATACTCAGTAGAGCCCTGGCCAGCTTGCTCAGTGGTAGAGCATCAGCCCTGTATGTAGATGTCCTGGGTTTGATTCCCGGTCAAGGCACACAGGGAAAGCACCCATCTGTTTCTCCACTCCTTACCCCATCTTTTCTCTCTGCTCTCTCTTCCCCTCCCACAGCCAAGGCTTCATTGGAGCAAAGTTGGCCTGGGCACTGACGATGGCTCCATGGCCTCTGCCTTAGGCACTAGATTGGCTTCAGTTGCAATGATCAATGTCCTAGATAGGCAGAGCATCGCCCCCTAGTGGGCTTGACAGGTGGATCTTGGTCAGGTTCATACAGGAGTCTGTCTCTCTACCTCCTGCTTCTCACTTCAGAAAAATACAAAAAAAAATACCCAGTGATAATATCATTTTAAGCCAAAGCTGGTGAATTACAAATGACTGTCATGGTAATGATTAGACTCAGGTTATCAAGTTTTGGAATTCTAATGAAATTAATATAGTATCAATGTTTACAACCAATACTCGAGGAAATACCTGTTTCAAAAATCTGACTTACAATGGTGAATTCCCACATTGCTATGTTTACCACTATGACAACGTTACTCATTACAAGACAGAGTGAAATCTAGATTTTCTCAATCAAAAGAATTTTGCAGAATAATCATAATCACAATAACAAAGTACTGTAATGAACACTGTATTTGACACTAATCTAAGCTTTTTATTAGCAATATTATTTCATTTTAACCACTGTTAAAATTTTGAAGGTCCTGCTGGTTATCTCAGTCACTTAGAGCATCATCTCAAAACACCATAGTGGCAGGTTTGACCCCAGTCAGGGCACAAATGGGAAGCAACCAATGAGTACACAGCTAAATGGAATAAAAATATGAATGTTTTTCTCTCCTTTCTTTCTCTCCCTCTCCCTTTATCTCTTTCTCTAAAATCAATCAATAAAAAAAGTTTTTCAGTATACAAATAAAAAACATAAGTCTTAAAGAGTTTGAATAAATTACCAATGCACATTCATTTATTAAGTGTACTGTCATGATTCAAAACTATTTATTCATTCCCCAAAGTTTGTGAGCCAGTCATTGTTATCCATTATTTCCAGATGTGGATAACTGTATTTAGAGAGTGAAGTAAGTTGCACAAGATTAACATGCATACAAAAGCCACAGAATTGATAGTTGAAAGCAAAATAATATATTAAAATAGAAAGTCAAAGAAGTAAACAAACCAAGATTCATAGAAGTTGAAAAATTTATATGTGCAACATCAACATGATTGTCTCCATGCATTAACTATAAAACCACATTCACTGGCTTATATCTTAATAATTATGTGACTAACATTTTGCTAATGCAGTCTTTTAAAGTCATATATTTCTCAGCCCTGGCCAGTTGGCTCAGTGGTAGAGCATTGACCAGCATGTGGAAGTCCCGGGTTTGATTCCCAGTCAGGGCACACAGGAGAAGTGTCATCTGTTTCTCCACCCTTCCCCCTCTCCTTCCTCTCTGTCTCTCTCTTCCCCTCCTGCAGCCAAGGCTCTACTGGAGCAAAGTTGGCTTGGGAGCTAAGGATGGCTCCATGGCCTCCACCTCAGGCACCAGAATGGCTCCAGTTACAACAGAAGGGCAAAGAATTGCTCCCTAGTGGGCTTGCAAGGTGGATACTGGCTGGACACATGCAGGAGTCTGTCTCACTGCCTCCTTGCTTCTCACTTCAGAAAAATACAAAATAAAATAAAAGTCATATGTGGACAAGTCCTGCCAAGGGTGAGGATGACGGAGACGCAAAGACCAGACTCTGGGGACTGGTTCAGTGATGCAGATCCACTTTATTAAGGCAGTAAGCTAGCTTATATACATGGGTTCAGCCAATAGGGTGTTATAGCATATCGTTCATAGCCAATGGCTGAAAAGATAAGGGAGCTGCATGGTTAGTGCTGAGTCACTTCCTTATAAGCAGGCGAGCTCCCTCCTGGGTGTGCCTAGGAGGGTTTCAGGTGCTGGAGTGTTCTCACAGCATTGCATCAGCCACAGCTGCTAGGAATGCTCTCTGCGCTCCACCCACAAATCCCCCTTCTCTTTTAATAAGGGCCAGTTGGACTTGATGAAGATAGTTTGCTGTTGTTGTCTCTACGGGCAGGACAATGCCAGGGTGGGAAAAAGCAGCCCAGATGTGGAGGTCCGCCCATGTCTGGGAGTTAGATAACAGAGTACCAGGGTCTGGGGGCCTCCAGGGGCCACTCTCTGGGCCCGCCCCACCAAAGCCTCCACATCCTCCCAAGTGATAGGGTGTGCATGCTGGCCTCAAGGTCTTCTTCTGGAGCACTGAGAACCTCTTCCCCTCAGGTGTAGTAGATGTGGAGAAGGCCAGGGCTGTGGCTTTAGACAGTGAAGACTGAATCACTTAGTGGGTGCCCAAGAAACCCTGTCAAGCAGGTTGGCTGGTTCCTGGGATCCAAATTGGTTGAAAAACACAAGCATAACCTCTCCTTTGCATTAAAAGAGGGTGTGGACCCCACCACTATGCCATGCCTGGGTCCTTCCAACATCACTTCAGAGAGAGAGGTGGGGGAGAGAGAGAGCAAGAGATACAGAAAAAGACAAGATAGACAGACAGAAAGAAAAAAGACACATGGGGGCGTATAGGCTGGCCCATGTGTCTGCAGCAGGAACACGTGTTGGAGTTAAAGTTGGGGTAGAAAGTGGCATCTGAGAGGCTGGGGTGGGGCATTGAGCCCCGGTAGGGAATGCGGAAGTAGTGACTTTGACTTTTTCTGGCAGCAGATTGATAGCATAGTTAGCAATTCAGTTGGTTTCATTTCTGCGCGCTCAGCTGCAATTTTGTCAAACTCGGAGGCTAAATACTTTCCACTACTTTCCTCCTCAGTGGAGGGGGGCGAATAGGAAGGTAGGGACTCCCCAGAGAGAGGGGTAGCCTGTAATGTTTTTGACACTGGCGGAGGGTCCCCAGGAGGAACACTGGTCAGGCAGGCATGTATCACTAGCAGGGCAGGAATGAGGCCAAGAGGGAAGGTTTGTCCCCCATGTACTTTGGCTGAACGGATGCACCAGAAAGCTTGGGCCCAACTATCAGGGTCCCAAAGATGCATGTCCCGGAGCCAAGGGTTGAAATCTGAGAGGATTTCCTAGTAGGTACAAAGATCCTTTTCACTAACTTTAACTCTCCTACTCTGCAATAGGGTGGCAGGGCTTAAGCCTGCAAGGCTCGAGAGTGGGGGAGAAGGTTTCCCATTGCAGAGGGTCACTCACCCATCCCTTGGATGCTGGTTAGGTCCCTGTTCAGGTGCCAGTTGTGGACAAGTCCTGCCGGGGGTGAGGACGACGGAGATGTAAAGACCCAACTCCGGGGACCAGGTTCAGTGATGCAAATCCACTTTATTAAGGAAGTAAGCTAGCTTATATACATTGGTTCAGCCAATAGGGTGTTACAGCATATTCTTCATAGCCAATGGCTGGAAAGATCAGGGAGCTGCATGGTTGGTGCTGAGTCACTTCCTTATAGTGGGTGAGCTCCCTCCTGGGTATGCCTAGGAGGGTTTCAGGTGCTGGAATGTTCTCACAGCATTGCATCAGCCACAGTTGCTAGGAATGTGCTCTGCACTCCACCCACAGTCATACATTTCTCCATTGGGTTGTTGATCATGTCAAATATCTTTCTTGCTTGATATTCTTTGGGTCAACTAAAGCAGCTGGCTAGATAGAATTTGAAATGTAATGAGACTTTTTATGTGTCCTCTATTTAAAGCATTTTCCCCCTGAAAGCCCTCTAAACCTTCAGAGGCCAAGGTTATGAGTACGGGAAACAAATTTCCCCCAGTGAGTCTGCTGGTATGATAATAAATACAGCCATTCCTACTTACCATCTTAACTTCTCCTATTCAAGCAGTGTACCCCTAAGCCCACAGACCACATAGAATAAATAAGACAGAACAATGAGTGTTTATGTACAGCAGGGGTAGTCAACCTTTTTATACCTACTGCTCACTTTTGTATCTCTGTTAGTAGTAAAATTTTCTAACCACCCACGGGTTCCACAGTAATGGTGATTTATAAAGTAGGGAAGTAACTACTTTATAAAATTTATAAAACAGAGTTACAGCAAGTTAAAGCATATAATAATAATTACTTACCAAGTACTTTATGTCAGATTTTCATTAAGTTTGACAGAATAAATCTTTATAGAACTTACTATAGTTAAATCTATCTTTTTATTTATAATTATACTTTGGTTGCTCTGCTACCGCCCACCATGAAAGCTGGAACGCCCACTAGTGGGCGGTAGGGACCAGGTTGACTACCACTGATGTACAGCAGAAGCTCATCATGGAGGATGATACCCCATCAGTGCAGTTCTCCCACAAGAGGGCACCTTCATGAGCCCATTTCATGTTGCAACATCAAATAGGTCCAGTTATCTCATGGCCATGGGAGCACTTTTATCTAAAGGGTATCTTTGGTCCATTGTGATGCAGTAAAGAAAAAAAACATAAGGACTGAACATTTCAGTGGGTGACATGGTTTAAGGGAGGAGGGGGAAGAGTTTGGCCACAAAAGGACAATATGAGGAGTGCCTTTGAAATGACAGCCCACTTTCATGTCTTAATTACGGGAGAGGCAACATAACTTTATACATTTGTCAAAACATGTAATGTGCAGCAAAAAGTTATTTTACTGTAGAAAAATTAATTTTTTAATAATTTTTAAGATTTTATTTTATTGATTTTTTAGAGAGAAAGGGAGAGAGCAGGAGAGAGAGACAGGCACATCTGTCCTTGTATGTGCCCTGACCAGGCATCAAACTAGAAACCTCTGAGCTCTGGGATGATGCTCTAAACAACTGTTTAGAAATTAAATTTAAAAATAAATAAGTTAATAAGAATTTTAAGGATATGTAAATAGATCAATTCTTCTCTGTAGGAAGATACCCTCTTTCCCAAATCATGAAACAGCTCATTCCTTTAATGCTGACTACTGCACCTATTTCAATAAATAGGATTTTGAGCTACTAATAATATCAGTTTGGAGAATGTCAACACTTAAATCTTTTTATTCAGTAGTTCTTAAATTGGTGGGTCATGAGTGAATAAAGCAAATTCTATCTGCTGCTCTGTAATGATCCCCTCATAATTACTTCAACTATTTTCTACACAGTATTATTGCCTAAAATCGAAAAGATCACCATTATTTTTTAAACAGGAGACATTAAAAAGGAGAATGATCTTTAGTACTCAGCTTTTATTCCTTTACGTCCATGCTTTCTTCTCAGAAATCTCTTAATACCTAGCCAGTTCTCTTCTAATTAACCAATTACCACTACTTGTTTGTAAGGTAAGGTTATGTTCTGCTAAAACTGCTGAATGTCTTTGCAGACTGTCTTCCTGTTTCTATGCTATTGTTGCTTTAATTCTTTATAAGCATTGGGGCAGAAAGTCAGAACTGTGTCTGTTCCTCCTAAATCACTATCATGGATCAGAGCACTTAAATCCTGACCCTGTCAATTATCTCCTATTAGCTTCCAGAGAATGATGATATAAAATTAAGAGATGTTAAAGAAAAAAGGCCAAGAATAAAAGAAAGCTATAAGAAAAATAATATATGATGAATATTTCACAGTTATTCTTTCCTGCTCAAGCAAAGACACAAGAAAGAATGATGGATTGTTTTGATTTTGGCCTCTGATACATAATTTACTGATCACTCCCTTTATTTATTTTAATATTTATTTATTTATTTATTTTATTTTTGTGACAGAGACTCAGAGAGAGACAGAGGCAGGGACAGATGGGGACATAGAGACGGGAAGGGAGAGAGATGAGAAGCATCAATTCTTTGTTACAGCCCCTTAGTTACTCATTGATTGCTTTCTCATATGTACCTTGACTGAAGGGCTACAGCAGAATGAGTGACCCCTTGCTCAAGCCAGAAACTTTGGGCTCAAGCCAGCGACCACAGGGTCAGGTTTATGATCTCATGCTCAAGCCAGCAACCCCTTGCTCAAGCTGGTGAGCCTGCACTCAAGCCAGTGACCTTGGGGCTTTGAACCAGAGTCCTCTGTATCCTATTCTGATGCTCTATCCACTGTGCCACAACCTGGTCAGATTAATAATTATTTTTTAACTGAATTTATTGGGGTACAGTTTCAGGTGTGAAACTCAACAAAAACATCATTTACACATTGCATCATGTGTACCCATCTGCCAAAGTCTTTTTAGTCCCCATTTCCCCCCAACTCGACCCACTTCCACATAATCCCCCAAACCCCTTTCCCTCTAGCTATCATCACACTGTCGTCTGTGTCTATGTGGTGTGTATGATGTATGTATGTATCATATGTATATATAATCATTATACAACATATATATATATATAAAATCATTCCTTGCCTGACCTGTGGTGGCACAGTGGGATAAAGCGTCGACCTGGAACACTGAGGTTGCCGGTTCGAAACCCTGGGCTTGCCTGGTCAAGGCACATATGGAAGTTGATGCTTCCTGCTCCTACCCCTTCTCTCTCTCTCTCCCCTCTCTCTAAAAATCAATCAATAAATAAAAAAATAGTTTAAAAAAATCATTCCTGGATATCTATTCTACCTCTTAAGCCCAGATCTCTCTCCAAAACACTCAATAGCCTATAATCAAACACAAGCCAAAAGTTCACTTATAGCGGATGACATCAGAGTAATGGCGGGGTAGGAAGCAATACCGATAAATCTCCCCCAAAACTCAACAAGATCTTCAACCAGAAACAGAAAAACCTATACTTGGAGCTTCCAGAAGCTTCGCAATACACCCAAAGGTATGATTGAGTGAAAAATTGGCTAAATATATAACCAAACCCCGAAGGAAATAGGGAGTAAGAAATGCTCCGCCTTCCTCACTAACCTAAACAGGGCGGCTTTCTCTGGTAACTGTGAATATAGAAACTGAGGCGGGCAAAGGGGGTGAATAGATCCAGGCCGCCGCGGCACAAACGGCCGAACCAGGCTGTGGCACACAGATCCAAGCCGAGGAAAATCTGATCCTGTGGCAACCCGGGCAATACAAGCTAACACTCGCGCCAAACCCAAACAAAGAAAGACAAGCAGAGCGGCCATTTTACCCGGTCTGCTGGTCGGTGCGCAGTTAGTGGGCGAGAATTTCTTCCTAGGCCCCGAGAGTGGGTGCCCGTGTTGCCTCACGGAGAGGCAGGGTCAGAGGCCTTTCTGTGGGCCGAGGGCAGAGTCTCTGGGCAGCCCCAGTGTCCTAGGAAAGCCACACACGGGAGGGAGTGAGAACTAATTCCAACGGTGGAGATTTTCCATGCTGGAGGGTGTCTCACTCAGAGGGAAACGCGGCCGACCTCATATCCTGGTTTGCGCGCGCAGATAAGGAGTGAGCAATTCCTCCGAGTGCCTCGGCAGTGCGCGCCCGTGTTATCGCACAGAGGGGCAGAGTCAGGGGCCTTTGTGTGGGCCAAAGCGGAATCTCGAGCCACCCCAGCGCCTTGCAAAAGCCGCGCACGGGGACAGAGCGAGACTCAATTCCAACGCTGCAACTTTTCCCTGCGGTTGGGGGTTTCACTCAGAGCATGAGACTGCTGGCCGGATATCCTGGTCGCAGACAGTGAGTGAGAGTTTCCTCCAAGTGCCCTGGAAGTGGGCGCCCGCTTGTGTTACCAGACAGAGTGGCAGAGCCAGAGGTCTTTGAGTGGGCGGAAAGCCCGCCTGATTATGCTAGCAGCTCTGACTGACTGAGCCTTACCCAGAGCCCTGTGCTGAGTGAAAATAGAGTGGGGAGTTGCCAGCTCTTTGAGCCTCTTACTATCCAGGCAGAGGCAGCAGCAACCCCATAGCTAGATTATCAGGCTACTAATTGAGGAAGGAAAGACTAGGAGAAAGGCTCCAGGAACACGGACTCTCTCACTGTCGGAGCCTATAAATGCTAATGAGCTTTGACTGCCAACGGGACTAAAGCACAATACATGACATTGCCATAGAGACTTATCAACTGCAAACCTCTACCTGAGCGTGCCAAAGGGGCAGAACCCGGGGTACAGAGTCACCGACCAGGAAGAGGGAGAGAAAAGAAAAAGCAAGAAGATAACCTCTCAAAATCAAGAATAATCTGCAGACTTTATAACCTATCCCATTTTATTATATTTGTTCATTTGTTTCTCTTATCTTCATTCTTGATCCTTTTTTTTCCTCCTCCAATTTGGCCAATTAACTCTCTACCAGTCTTACTCTCTCCTCTCCTTGAACTACACTACCCATAAGTGTTACATCTCCCATTATCTTTTCTCTTCTCTTCCTTTCTCTCTATGAGGGTTGCACTCCAAAACCCTTAACTCTCTCTCTCTCTCTCTCTCTCTCTCCTTTCTTTTTTCTTCTTTTAGTGGTTCCCTCTTTTTCTCTCTCTCTCTCTTTCTTTTCTCCCTCTATATTAGTTTCTTCCTTTCTCCTTTACATCTCCTCTCATTCAAACCTCAATAACAAACAAATTATCTTATCTGGGACTCAAACCTATGTTTGTGGCATTTTGGGGGGTTTTTACTTCACCTTTTTAACTCACTAGCAGTGCTCCCATCCCTGGCTCTCCATATTATCTAGTTCATGTTCCACTAAATACAATAGTAATTTTTTAATTTGTCCCCCCATTTTTTCATTTTCCTCATTCCTCTCATCATAACTCTTAGACAACCAACACCTAAAAGCAAATCATTTTATTCTTGACCCAAATTTTTTCCTTATTTGCTTTTTGTGGGTCCATACGCTCTTTTTTTTTTCTTTTTTTTTTCCTGTTTTTTTTCTTTCTTTTTTTTTTTTTTTGCCCTTTCATTACTTTTCCCCAATTCAGGCCCTCCATCACAGGCATTGTTTGTTATAATTCACAGTCCACCACAAGATTTTCTCAAGAAAGAGGGGAGAGGAGAGGAGAGGAAAAAAGGAGGGGGGAATAATTTCCTTTTTTAAAAAATTTTTATTTTATTTTATTTTTCTTTATTTCATTATTAATTTTTTTTTAAAAAAAACAACTCTTTTCGATTTTTAATTTTTTTATTTTTTTTAACTTTTTATTCTTTATTAAATCTCAATAATATCAACAAAACCACCCTCAGATGCCATTAAGGAAGAGAAAATCGAATATCATGGATACAAAAGAAAGAGAGGTAACACAGCTAGATGAGGAAAAATCTATGGAGAAAAAATTTAATATATTGGAAACCTTGGAGCTAAATGAAAGAGAATTCAAGATAGAAATCCTAAAAATCCTCCGAGATATACAAAAAAACACAGAAAGGCAATTTAGGGAGCTTAGAAAACAACTCAATGAACACAAAGAATATATGTCCAAGGAAATTGAAACTATAAAAACAAATCAAACAGAGATGAAAAACTCAATTCACGAGCTGAAAAACAAAGTAACAAGCTTAGCTAATAGAACAGGTCAGATAGAAGAGAGGATTAGTGAAATAGAAGACAAGCAACTTGAGGCACAACAGAGAGAAGAAGAAAGAGACTCAAAAATTAAAACAAATGAGATAGCCCTACAAGAATTATCTGACTCCATCAAAAAGAATAACATAAGAATAATAGGTATATCAGAGGGAGAAGAGAGAGAAAATGGAATGGAGAACATACTCAAACAAATAATAGATGAGAACTTCCCAAGCCTGTGGAAAGAACTAAAGCCTCAAGTTCAAGAAGCAAACAGAACTCCAATTTTTCTTAACCCCAACAAACCTACTCTAAGGCATATCATAATGAAATTGACACAAACCAACAGCAAAGAAAAAATTCTCAAGGCAGCCAGGGAAAAGAAGAATACAACATATAAAGGAAGGCCCATTAGATTATTATCAGATTTCTCAGCAGAAACTCTACAAGCTAGAAGAGAGTAGACCCCAATATTTAAAGTCCTGAAAGAGAGAAACTTTCAGCCACAAATACTATACCCATCAAAGCTATCCTTCAAATATGAAGGAGAAATAAAAACATTCACAGATACAGAAAAGATGAGGGAATTTATCATCAGAAAACCCCCACTCCAGGAATTACTAAAGGGGATTCTCCAATCAGATACAAAGAACAACAACAACAAAAAAAACAGAGCCACAAGTAAAAGCTCCAAGAACACAATAAAACCAAATTTAAACTGTGACAACAACAAAAAGAAAGAGGGGGAGAAGATGGAGATTAACAGTAGCAAAGGACGATGGAGTGCAAAAGTACTCACAAAATAGTTCGCTACAATGAACAGGGTAGGGACCCTTTTCATTACTCAAAGTTAACCACCATTGAAAAAACCACCACAGAAGCACTTGAGATAAAAAAGATAGCAACAGAGGAAAGATGTATGGAACACAACCAAATAAAAACAAAAGATAGAAAAACGAAAGAGAAGGATCAAACAAGACACAAAACTAACAGAAAGCAAGATATAAAGTGGGAATAGGGAACTCACAAGTATCAATAATTACACTAAATGTAAACAGATTAAACTCACCAATAAAAAGGCACAGAGTAGCAGAATGGATTAAAAAAGAAAATCCAACTGTATGCTGCCTACAGGAAACTCATCTAAGTAACAAGGATAAAAACAAATTCAAAGTGAAAGGCTGGAAAACAATACTCCAAGCAAATAACATCCAAAAAAAAGCAGGTGAAGCAATACTCATATCGGATAATGCTGACGACAAGACAGGAAAAGTACTCAAGACAAAAATGGCCATTTCATAATGGCTAAGGGGACACTGAATCAAGAAGACATAATAATTCTTAATATATATGCACCAAACCAAAACACCAAAATATATAAGACAGCTACTTATTGATCTTAAAACAAAAACTGACAAAAATACAATCATATTTGGAGACCTCAATACACCGCTGATGGCTCTAGATCGGTCATCCAAACAGAGAATCAACAAAGACATAGTGGCCTTAAACAAAACACTAGAGCACCTGGATATGATAGACATCTACAGGACATTTCATCCCAAAGTGACTGAGTATACATTTTTCTCCAGTGTACATGGATCATTCTCAAGAATTGACCATATGTTGGGCCACAAAAACAACATCAGCAAATTCAGAAAAATTGAAGTTGTACCAAGCATATTTTCTGATCATAAAGCCTTGAAACTAGAATTCAACTGCAAAAAAGAGGAAAAAAATCCCACAAAAATGTGGAAACTAAACAACATACTTTTAAAAAATGAATGGGTCAAAGAAGAAATAAGTGCAGAGATCAAAAGATATATACAGACTACTGAAAATGACAATACAACATATCAGAATCTATGGGATGCAGCAAAAGCAGTGATAAGAGGGAAGTTCATATCGCTTCAGGCATATATGAACAAACAAGAGAGAGCCCAAGTGAACCACTTAACTTCCCACCTTAAGGAACTAGAAAAAGAAGAACAAAGACAACCCAAAACCAGCCGAAGAAAGGAGATAATAAAAATCAGAGCAGAAATAAATGAATTAGAGAACAGAAAAACTATAGAAAAAATTAATAGAACAAGGAGCTGGTTCTTTGAAAAGATCAACAAAATTGACAAACCCTTGGCAAGACTTACCAAGGAAAAAAGAGAAAGAACTCATATAAACAAAATCCAAAATGAAAGAGGAGAAATCACCACAGACACCGTAGATATACAAAGAATTATTGTAGAATACTATGAAAAACTTTATGCCACTAAATTCAACAACCTAGAAGAAATGGATAAATTCCTAGAACAATACAACCTTCCTAGACTGAGTCAAGAAGAAGCAGAAAGCCTAAACAGACCTATCAGTAGAGAAGAAATAGAAAAAAACATTAAAAACCTCCCCAAAAATATAAGTCCAGGCCCTGACGGCTATACCAGCGAATTTTATCAAACATTCAAAGAAGACTTGGTTCCTATTCTACTCAAAGTCTTCCAAAAAATTGAAGAAGAAGCAATACTTCCAAACACATTTTATGAGGCCAACATAACCCTCATACCAAAACCAGGCAAGGATGGCACAAAAAAAGAAAACTACAGACCAATATCTCTAATGAATACAGATGCTAAAATACTAAACAAAATACTAGCAAATCGAATACAACAACATATTAAAAAAATAATACATCATGATCAAGTGGGATTCATCCCAGAATCTCAAGGATGGTTCAACATACGTAAAACGGTTAATGTAATACACCATATCAACAAAACAAAGAACAAAAACCACATGATCTTATCAATAGACGCAGAAAAGGCTTTCGATAAAATACAACACAATTTTATGTTTAAGACTCTCAACAGCCTGACCTGTGTTGGCACAGTGGATAAAGCGTCGACCTGGAACGCTGAGGTCGCCGGTTTGAAACCCTGGGCTTGCCTGGTCAAGGCACATATGGGAGTTGATGCTTCCTGCTCCTCCCTCCCCCTTCTCTCCTCTCTCTCTCTCTTTCTCTCTCTCTCCCTCCCTCCTCTCTAAAAATTAATAAAAGTAAAAAAAAAAATTAAAAAAAAATTAACTTTATAAAAAAAAAAAAAAGACTCTCAACAAAATGGGTATAGAAGGAAAATATCTCAACATGATAAAGGCCATATATAATAAACCATCAGCTAACATCATATTAAATGGCACTAAACTGAAGGCTTTCCCCCTTAAATTAGGAACAAGACAGGGTTGTCCACTTTCTCCACTCTTATTTAATGTGGTACTAGAGGTTCTAGCCAGAGCAATCAGACAAGACAAAGAAATAAAAGGCATCCATATCGGAAAAGAAGAAGTAAAGGTATCACTTTTTGCAGATGATATGATCCTATACATCAAAAACCCCAAAGAATCCACAAAAAGACTACTAGAAACAATAAGCCAATACAGTAAGGTCGCAGGATACAAAATTAACATACAGAAGTCAATAGCCTTTCTATATGCCAACAATGAAACAACTGAGAAGGAACTCAAAAGAATAATCCCCTTCACGATTGCAACAAAAAAAATAAAATACTTAGGAATAAACATAACAAAGAATGTAAAGGACTTATATAATGAAAACTATAAACCATTGTTAAGGGAAATCGAACAAGATATAATGAGATGGAAGAATATACCTTGTTCTTGGCTAGGAAGAATAAATATAATCAAGATGGCTATATTACCCAAAGCAATATACAAATTTAATGCAATTCCCATCAAACTTCCAATGACATTTTTTAAAGAAATAGAGCAAAAAATCATCAGATTTATATGGAACTATAAAAGACCCCGAATAGCCAAAGCAATCCTAAAGAAAAAGAATGAAGCTGGGGGCATAACAATACCTGACTTCAAACTCTATTATAGGGCCACGACAATCAAAACAGCATGGTATTGGCAGAAAAATAGACACTCAGACCAATGGAACAGAATAGAAAGTCCAGAAATAAAACCACATATATATAGTCAAATAATTTTTGATAAAGGGGCCAACAACACACAATGGAGAAAAGAAAGCCTCTTCAATAAATGGTGCTGGGAAAACTGGAAAGCCACATGCAAAAGAATGAAACTGGACTACAGTCTCTCCCCCTGTACAAAAATTAACTCAAAATGGATCAAAGATCTAAACATAAGACCTGAAACAATTAAGTACATAGAAGAAGACATAGGTACTCAACTCATGGACCTGGGTTTTAAAGAGCATTTTATGAATTTGACTCCAATGGCAAGAGAAGTGAAGGCAAAAATTAATGAATGGGACTACATCAGACTAAGAAGTTTTTGCTCAGCAAGAGAAACTGATAATAAAATAAACAGAAAGCCAACTAAATGGGAAATGATATTTTCAAACAACAGTTCAGATAAGGGCCTAATATCCAAAATATACAAAGAACTCATAAAACTCAACAACAAACAAACAAACAATCCAATAAAAAAATGGGAAGAGGATAGGAATAGACATTTCTCCCAGGAAGAAATACAAATGGCCAACAGATATATGAAAAGATGCTCATCTTCTTTAGCTATTAGAGAAATGCAAATCAAAACAGCAATGAGATACCACCTCACACCTGTTCGATTAGCTGTTATTAGCAAGTCAGGTAATAGCAAATGTTGGAGAGGCTGTGGAGAAAACGGAACCCTCATACACTGTTGGTGGGAATGTAAAGTAGTACAACCATTATGGAAAAAAGTATGGTGGTTCCTCAAAAAACTGAAAATAGAACTACCTTATGACCCAGCAATCCCTCTACTGGGTATATATCCCCAAAACTCAGAAACATTGATACGTAAAGACACATGCAGCCCCATGTTTATTGCAGCATTGTTCACAGTGGCCAGGACATGGAAACAACCAAAAAGCCCATTAATAGATGACTGGATAAAGAAGATGTGGCACATATACACTATGGAATACTACTCAGCCATAAGAAATGATGACATCGGAACATTTACAGCAAAATGGTGGGATCTTGATAACATGATACGAAGCGAAATAAGTAAATCAGAAAAAAACAGGAACTGTGTTATTCCATACGTAGGTGGGACATAATAGTGAAACTAAGAGACATTGATAAGAGTGTGGTGGTTATGGGGGGGAGGGGGGAATGGGAGAGGGATAGGGCGTGGGGAGGGGCACAAAGAAAACAAGATAGAAGATGACAGAGGACAATCTGACTTTGGGTGGTGGGTATGCAACATAATTGAACAACAAGATAACCTGGACTTGTTATCTTTGAATATATGTATCCTGATTTATTGATGTCACCCCATTAAAAAAATAAAATTAAAAAAAAAAGTTCACTTATAATTTTCTATTTATATTTCAGTGGCTTCTCATTTTCACCTTTATTCCTAAAAGAATACAAATGTTCTTAATAATAGCGACAAGTCTGGGATGAGGGGATCTATTCCTTCAAGATCCCTCTACATTATTTATTTCTGACACCTAAGTTCAAGGTATAATACCTACTCTTACATATTCTCTCCCTCTCTTCATTTTTTTTATTATTTTAATATATTTTTTATATTATTTTTATATTTTATATTTTTTATTATGTTTATTGTTAAAAGGTCTAATATTTATTTTTATATCTTATTACATTTAACAGTTCCGTGTTGGGAATGATAGGTTTAGTTATTCTTGCTATTCTTCCTGAACCTTATTAGTTAAATCAGTGTGGACTCTTTTCTGTTGATATATTGAGCTTACTGGAATAACACAATAATGATACAATGCCTGAACTCCCTGCTACATCAGAAGCAATAAGCTCCAATGTAAGGTGAGTCATTATGACTCATCATGAGCAAATACCTATGTTGTCAGTATTCAATTTGCTTGGTTTTAGAGAGCTTTTTGTTGGTAATTGTGTGGTCTTGATTCCTGAATGTCATGTTGGACCTTTTTGTTAGATAATGGAAAAGAAGTTCTACCTGGGTCAGTGAAAACATGAAAAGTTGCCCATTGCCTCATTCTTCTGAGAAAATATCAATATTGATTACTGTGTAGTCTATCTTCAGGGAGTATTAAAAACGATAAATTTCTTTGCCTTGCTTATACCCTGAAAGTCTTGACATTACCAGTTCCAATATTCAGATTTGGCTTAGTGATGTCATTTTCTTCAACAATTTTAAACAAAATACATGAAAAGAAAATATAAAAATAGAAACATTTTCATGACATATCTTGATTTAGTTAGTCTTTATTTAAGATACTGCAAAAAAAAAATAGCATGTATATCATTTTTCTGTACAAAAACTAATACCAAATCATTTCAAAGTGCAGCCCAAGCATTGAATGTTTAAAACTTTCCCTAGCTTCAGACAGTGGCTCTCTAGTCCTTATCCTATGGCTCTTTGTATATATTTTCACTTGGACACATATTCATAGATAGATAGATAGATAGATAGATAGATAGACAAATAGACAGATAGATAATCACCCAATAAGCTATATAGTCACTCAAGGACTCTGAACTCCTGATCATTTATTATTTCAGTAGTAGTAATAGAGAATAGAGTGTGTAGGCACTTAAAAATTACTCTGCAAGAATTTATAAATAAATATGAATGATAAAAATTTGTAAAAAAAATAAATTTTAAAAATTTAAATTAAGATCAATAGGTCCTTGTAAAAATGTCCTTTCCGTAGGTTATGGCGCAAATATTAAAGGTGACTGTACGAAGCACTCATAGTTTCAGAGCCCAGGACTCTATGTAAAGTATCTATCTGCCTATCTGTTCATCTATCAATCAATCTGTCTATACATATGTACACATACATATACATATATTCTATGCTTTAAAAAATCAAGCAACATTCCAATTTTTAGAAAATAACAAGTGGGCCTTAGATCAGATTAAGTCTGAAACATCACTGGAAGCAAAAATGACAAAACTGAAGTTGCCCTGCTTCAACACATCATGAGAAGGCAGGGCTCTTTGGAAAAGACAGTAATATTGGGGAAAATTAAAGACAGCAGGAAAAGAGGTAGACTAAATATGATATAGATTGAATCCATTAAAAAAACACATAGGCATGAGTCCACAGGAGCAGAGCAGGGCAGTTGAGGCAGGACATTGTGGATGTCACTCATTCATAGATTTGCCAAGACTCAGAGCTTGTAGCTAACACACAGTGAGAATGCATTAAAATCTATTTCTTAAACTTTATTACTTTCATACTACACATTTTAATATTGAATACATTTCAAGTGTGAAAACTAGAAAGACTTAAAATATATACATGTCTATTTAAAGTGATAATGTATCTGAAAAATATACTATTTAGGAGACACTTTCTCATACATTTTGTTAATAAAAGCACAAGAGAAATAAGGATTACAATTTTTGTAGTAAATATAGTTAATATTTAAGTAAAATTTCTTTTTTGAACTTTGATTCAAATTCCATTCATATTTTAAGTGCATGTACACACTGCTTTCAATAAAATAGTGCATGTTGATTAATGTATATGATGCTTTCAAAATCTTACCCCTATCAGATGTCTGTAGACATCTATGATGCTCTTTTCTAATAACAGAATAGCACCTATGAAATAACTGAATTTCTTAGTATCACAAAATTAAAATGTACTTTTTTCAAAATTATTTCTTAAATTTTGTTTCAATTCTTCTTCCTAGATAATAAAAGTTTACATCGAAGGGTATAATCTGTACTTTAAGACACCAAAATATCTGCGACAATGTAAGCCACTGTGACTCTGTAAATGATGTTTCTAATGAAGGGCTTTATAGAGTAAAAGTTGTAGCTGCATTGTAAAATGTAGCAAAATTACATGAAGAGATCAAAATCACTTTCTAACTGTACTCACATACAAAGCCTCCAAAATATCTCTATGGTTAAGTCATATAGAATAGCCAAAACAAATACAAGATCATTTCATAAAAAATTCATAAAGAATCCAGGATACAGATTTGTCTTAAAACTTATATAAATGTTATATGTTACATATGTACATGTATATATGTGTGTGTATATGTATGTATATATATGTTATATCCATATTAAAATGCATTAATGTTCAAATCTATGAAATAAAGCATACTCTGAATTTAATTATTTAAGTTACAATATACTCTAACAAGACATTTTGGCTTATCATGAACCTGGTACTTCAGCTGAAGGACTGTCCCTCGGTCACGTGCCCTCCCTTCCCAAATTCAACCTCTGGATTTGGACTGGGAAGCTACATTATGGGGTATCTTGTGTACTCCAGCAGCAGACTTACATGGAACAAAATAATCAATATTCATCACTTAAACTTGTCTGATATGGTCTCAGTCAGACACAGGAAAAAATAAAATATGATAGTAGGTCCCCAGGGGAACCTCACTCACCATATGGAATATTGCTTTCCTCAGGTAATTAAATTCAACTTGAGAACCTCAGATACAGAAATCATGTATTAATTCTCTGTACAGTGTGCAGCTAATACAGAATGACTGTTCCCCAAAACAAACAAAAAAATGAAAACCCTCATTTTAGCATTACTGCCACAATAAAGGCCAGGGGAAGGTGAATTATTAACTGCTAGACCACCAGTGACATCTGCGACCCTCACTGAGTATTATATTGTAAAGAGCATCATTCTACTTAGCAGCAGAAGCCATCTTGATCTGCATGAAGAAGCACATAGAAGTGGCCATCATGAGAGAACCACTGGGCTTGTGCTATCTTGAGAATGAAGCCAGAATGATGAAGGGAAATAGTGATTGGCCAGTGCTTGTTTTCAGAGTTTTGCCGAATCAGGACATCTGATTTCCTGGAAGGTTATCTCAGGTGAACATGAGAAGGACTGGTTCAAAAATAAACATAAATAACTCTTATACAGTCATGGTTTTATTTGGAATGAAACCTTGGAACAAGACCAAATTCTAGACTAATTTAACAGATATGGTTTTATAGATATCTATTTAATAACAGTTATTATAATTAATTCTAAGTTAAACCTCATTATAAGGCAGTCATTCTTTTAAATTGATTACATTTAATGTTCTTTCATCAAAATCATTCCATTTAACAGATACGATAATTGGGGACTGGAAATAGTAAGAAATTTGCCCAGTACACACATTTAGTAACAGGTAGAATCACATCAGAACCACAGAAAGCTGACTCCAAAACTTTACTTTTAAAATCACTCCTCTAACACAAGCTATTAGAGAAAATATAAATTTACTGTGGAGATAAGGCTACTGAGATCTGGGATACTTAGGTTTCAGCTGGGCTGCTCCTATTTACTTGAGCTTGTCTGAAGATTATTTAACTTACAAGACATTATTCTTGCATCTTTCCAATTGAAAGTTTAGTCATTTCTACCGATGGAGCTTGAAAAACAAGTCTCTTTTTCAATAAATAATCATCTTGCTTTTAGCATCTAAAACTTATTACCAGAAACATACATTCTGCCAGACAGACAAATGGTATTGTTTCTTATCCCAATGCCGTAGGGTATGATAGGCATTTTGATTGTTATTATTTTTATTGTGTTTATTTCTGGAAGTTTCTGTTTCTTTGAAGTTGCCATCCTTATCATTTGCTAGAAGCTACAATATGAATTTTGCATCCAAAGCCTCTGTTTTTTCCTTTGTATGCAAATATTATACTGCTTTCAAATGATAATATAATCTGTTCACATTTTTATTGGAAGAACTCAAATATTAACACTTTGTTCCCTTTGAAGATGGTGATCTAAGTTTTATATAATAAACATTTGAATGAAATTATTAGTTTGAAAGGCTATATTTACAATTTTGATGGCAGATACTTGAAAATGTTTTTGTCAGATGAATGAGGCATAGCTTTATTTGTTTCTTATAGCTTTATTTTGATGTATTGACACATAGCTTTGCTACAATTCATGGATAAATTATTTTTAAGAAGCATTTCCAAATTTCAGGTTTCTATTTAAGATGAGTATAAACACCCTTTGATTGTTTCAACACGTTCACTATCTTTAAGCGAAGATTTGGATGTAAAAGTTGCTCTCTCCCTTTCAATGCTCCTAAAATTTCATATTACGAATGATTACACAGAAACGCTAAAAACATCACGTATAAAATGGAAATTTATGCTCAAAGTATATGAATAAAAGCAAAATTGGTAACTCATAAGATATAAAATGACCTTTTGTAGAGTAGCTGCAATCAGTTATTATTATAACAAAGAAAATTCACTCAACCACGTTTAAGAAAATTAGACAAAGTCTTTATGAACACTGCTTCTTCATTAACAATGCAGCTGCAATTTACAGCCTGTTTGGAAACATTTAAAATATCACAAATTAATGGTTCAGGAATTATGAGAGGATTTTAGAAAACAAAATCTTTATGAAAATTCCATAATGGATGCAGGTGAAGTCTGAAAGCTGTATATAATGAGACTTTTTTGCTATTCTTCAGGGCCTTACAAGATTGGATGAGGGGAACATGTACCATTGAATTGGATACCATCTCTTACATGAAGTGTAGGGGGCTCAGGAAAGGGACACTTTTGTTTCCCCTTTATATTCGTTCAATGTTGTCTCTTGATCTTAAAAAGCATTTATTAATGATAGTCAGACTTTGTTGCAGCTAAAGAAGACTGAGATTAAACCTCCTGCTGGGAACAATTAGAAAATCTAGACACAAACACCCACTTGAAAAAAAAAAAAGAAAATTATAAGGAAGAACTAGAAATTATAGTAATAATTTATAATAATGATATTGCATTGACTCAATTATATTTAACAAATACACTTAACAGTTTAGAAGTCTCCTTTATCCTGATATTAATTCTTCAGGAAATAGACAGTATATAGGATAATTGACATTTCACAGATGAGGACACTAAAGCCAGAAGAGTTAAAATTAGTTAGCTCAAAATTATACTCAAATTTAGAAGTGGAGACAGGATGAAGACAGACATCTTTGGAAAGTAAGCATGGTGCTCTTTTTGGTATAGCATTCTGATCTTTTGGAAAAGTGTGTATTCTAAAAGGTTGTAGTTCTTTGCCAGTGGTATCTGATAGGCGCATTTGACCTATTTTATATTTATCTATTTTTTTAAAAAAGAAAAGGCACTTAGAATATACTTTGTTTATTCATAACTCACAATATTCCAGCATTGTTTTAAGTGCATTAATGCTTTAACTCATTTAATCATTCCAAAATTCTCTGAAGAGATTACTATTACTAACACGGAGTGATTGGTCTTTAAGTGAAACCACATCCCTCAGCCTATGTTCTCCCTGCCTCTGGCTGCCACAGGACCCATCTCTGTGACAAACAACTGCAGATCAAGGAAAATGTTGGTCTCCACTTTTCCTCAAGGAATATTTCTTCATAGCCTCAGATCGAAATGCCATTCTGATCGAAATGCCGGTTTTCTTTGGTCAACGTCTCAAGTACAAGTCCCTGCAATAGGGCTGCCACTACCCGAGGGCTTGAACGCAGAGCATAAATAAGTCTTCAAAAATCAAAACACCATGGTCTCGCTAACTTTCATATCGCTATAAATAGACCCCCACACTCTTCATGTTCTCAGCATGTTATTTCTAATATTCCTACAACTTGTTAAGAGTTTTGCTTAATGCACCATTTCTTATGCACTTACTTAAGTGAAGACTATATTATCAGAAAACATATAAACCAGAATCAATTTGTTTTTTATCACCATATGCACCCCTCTAAAATTAAGCACTCAAGGCATTTAAAAAAAATACTAATAGCTAACAGTTAATAAGCATTTTCAACTGCCTAATCTTTTTAAAGCATATTACATGTATTTGTACATTAAATCCTCAAAATACGTCTGAGACAGGATTACGTGACTCAAGTCTATTGAAGAGATTTTACATGTCTTAAGTCACACCACCAGGAAGTAATCATTTTAACCCTCATTATTAACCTCTATTAATACTGCTTCTCTACATTTGCTTTCTTAAATAATACTTTAAACAAATCAGCAATCTTTTTTGTCTTTCAATAACTTACTTTCCTTATTTCTATTAAATAAATACTTTATTGTTGTCTTTTCTTTTTCTTCTATTATTTTCTATTTTGCCTTACTTGTATTTTAAGGAGGAAGAACTTCTTCATTCCTTCATTCATTCTGTATGCAGCAATTTTCAACCCTTTTTATTTTATGAACACATTAGCTAATTACTAAAATTCTGCAACACATATGTGTGTGTATATATATATATATATATATTAATGTTTCTGATATGACAAAAAAATAGGTATAATTTTGATTCATTCACACCAGAAGGTTATTGTTATGTTGACTGTTATCATTTTTTTATTTTACAATCTATGGAAAAATAGGTCAATCCTCCTGACTAGTCCAGTATTGCATGTTTTAAAAAGTCTGATGGCATACCTGTCAAAAATCACTGCTTTAAAGAGACATTCAAGCCAAATCTGAGCAAGAACAATGTTGCTATGACTTTTGTTTTGTGTTTCTACTTAGTTTCTTTTCCACTGGATCTGTTATACTTTTCTTACGAAGGCAATAAACTATAGATGAGAAGCCTGATAGAATATAAGCTCCATTTTTAAAAACATATTAAATAAGAGCCTTAAGGGAGAAAAGACTACCAAAAATCCAGTTGTAGCAAATCTCCAATTTCTGACTGTAGTAAACATACTCTTATATGCATTAGCTGATTTGGAAATCAAATCCACAGGCCACACCATGGTTCAGTACAGCTATAATAATTGCTACAATTTAGATAGTGAACCAACTTTTAATGTCAGAGATAATCTTTAATACACAGATCTTTTGATTTTGCCCATCTACCTAAGACAAGCTAAATAATTTGTGGGAATGTGTTAGTGCTGTCTGCATAAGCAATGGATTTGAAGCCTGGTTACAGAAATGTTTATTGTTATGTCAACACCCCAATATTATTTATAAAGAAACAGCTATTGGAAATATGCACATAAACTTAAAGAAAGCATCTAGTGGGAAAGAACACTTGTAACTTTCTACTAGAATTTCAACATAAAATATTAAATACTTGCCACAAAATCCATGTGCCTTCATTAACTGATGGCTGTACTCATGACTATTTCTTTAAGGCACATAACATAAAGGAAATGCCACAGGACTCCACATAACTTATGTGTTGACCCCTTGAGAGATATATGTGTTTGTGTGCACTATGTGCTATTGCATTATACTCTTCTTTTAAAACCTACTATTCCCACTAGCAACAAACTGTAGCTGAAAATAAAAAAAAATACTTGAGAAAGCATTCATATTGTATAGAATTCTTAGAAGAACCTTTGAAATTGACATTGCGAAACTCATGTTTTTGGATGTATTTGACATCTGATTTTGTAAGAAAGATAGCACATTTGATTAAAAAATATACTACTGGGTTGATATTCTTCATTCTTCTTGTTGTTTTTATATTTTTGTTATTATAATTTTTGAAAGGTTAAATATTTTCCAATATTCTAAAAGAAGCTTTCAAATACAGTAGTTTGAAAATTATGCTAGTTATATGATATTTATAATCTTTCTACCTGTATCATAAGTATAATTTCTTCCTTATTACTCTAGCTATTCCCATCTGTTTGATAATTATTTATGGATTACCTACTTACTTTGCACCTGACATGATCCTAGATTCTAGAAATGTAACTATGAACAAAATAGACAACCCACAGTATATATTTTAATAAAGGGGGACTGATAATGATTAAAACAACAAGTAGAAAAATAAAAAAAAATCATACCACATGATCATAAATGCTATGCAGAAAATGAAAACAGTGATATGCTAAAAAGTAACTGAGTGTGAACTATAGATGAAGTCATTAGAGATTATTACACTAAGGGAGTATGGCAAACATCTTTAGCTGTTAATCTAATAATCACTCCCCTGACATTATTCTCCTGAAAAAAGTATGACTTGTATTCATCTATTCACTCCTGGATATAATGCTTGGAAGGCATCATCACCTTGAAAGGAACGTAGAAAGAATGAACAGAAAAACTGCACAGGTGCCTCAGTACACCCAAACTTCCCGATTAACTAGTATTGTAATAACCTTCTTTCAGAAATCTTACAAGTGAAAAAAGCAAACTCAGTGTAAGATTACTGTTAGGTGCATCTTCCTTTCATTAGAAATAAACATTTTAACAGACACAAAAGTAGCATTGAAGTGGAAGCACCAGGCTATACAAAAGTCACAATGAAAGTGTATTTCAGCAGAGAAAACAGCTGGTGCAAAGAATGTAAGGCCAGAATTAGTCTTCTGAAAAGAACATAACATGTCTGGGGCTTGATGGGTAGGGTGAGTGTAAACAAAGATGAGGTTATAGATGCAGCAGGCTCACACTGTTGGGCTCTGTTAGGATCAGGTGTTTGACTTTATTCTAAAAGTGTGGGAGCCATGACAATGTTCTGATCTAAGGAGTAACATCGCGTAGATTAACATTTTAAAGGAATCACACTGATTCCTATGTGTGGAGAATAGAGAGGCAAAAGTGAAAATAGAGAATTGAGAAGTATAGGTAATAGATAACAGTGCTATGGATTTTATAACAACAGTGGAGAGGACAGAAGTACATAGATTTGATAAGTATTTTGCTGGGTCTGTCAAATCTAATAACAGATTGGGTATATGATGAAAGAAAGAAATAATGAAAGTTGAATTTAGTTATTTGGTTGGTCTTTTAACTAAAATGGGCTCAAATATTTATATTTAAGAAGAATATAGCCTGGGCTAGGTAACTTGATTGTTTAGAGTATAGTCTCCATATGCCAAGGATGTGGGTTTGAGCCAGGGTACATACAAGAACAGATTAATGTTTCTCTCTTTCTCTCTGTCTTCCTTCCTCTCTCCCTAAAATCAATAAATAAGTTTTATTTATTTTTTAAATAAGTAAATTTTTAAAATTTTAAATATATGTAGTTATTGCATATAAATATATATCTAGCATGAAGTGAATTAAAACTTTCCTAATAGAATTATTTTACTCATACAAAAATCTATTATCAAATATCTACTATAAAATTAGATTTTGTATCACTGATTAGAAATTAAAAACATGGGTGAGAAATAGCTCCTACCTAGAAGGAACTCTTTAATTTGAGACAAGTACGTAAATAATGACTCTGAAGTGTAACAGATGTCCTAAAAGATGTGTAGGATCCTGTTGGTACCCACACAGTAAATGCATAATTCTAGGTATCTCTTGCTCAACAACTAAATTGAATACTTCCTTAGTGTGGGAAGTGTTTGTTTTGCTTCATTGTTGCCCTATAGAACCAAGAAAAGTGCAAGGCATGTAACGATCATCCAGAACACTCAGGGAAGTTGAGAGCTTCTGACCTGTGTAATTCACTGACATGCAATTTATGGGTGAGGCATGAAGGTAAATTCTGAGTAAAAACTTCTCAAAGATGCTTGGTTCTTTTGTAAAGAACAAAATAAACCTGTGGAGAAGAGTAGCCTCTTCTTCACGATACAGGAGGTGTGATCAGACATAATTCCACCATCTATAAAACAGGTAAATGTTTAATGGTCAAAGATTATTACGTAAAAAGTACGTGTTTTAGATACATGGGTAAAATAAGGTCTACTTCAGCTTTCATACATCTGCTATATCACACTATTCCTTGTAAGAGTTCTATATTCCAGTTTAACTCTTTGTTTAAAATGGTTGAAAAGTAGGCTATTTGTGCCAGTGCCTCTGCATGCTGTTGAGTTCAGAATCACCAGCACAGCTGTCCTTTAAAACAAGGATGCAGCCAAGTATGCAAATACACTGTGTGCTGAGGGAGGACAGGCAAGAGATCTGGTCCTCCGGCCAGCTGGCTCATGCCTTGTTGGTGGCTTCACTGATTTTTCCCCCTTTATCTGGAAAAGAAGATAAGAACATTCTTGTTTGTTTAACAGGAATATTTTTGTTATATATACAACAAACTATACAGTTTTTTGGGTAAACTGTTTACTGATTTTAGCAGGAGAAAGGTCTAGAGTTAATCAGTTCTGCCCTCATTATCGTAGTCAGTGGAGATCATTACATTTGGCTGCAGGGGACACAAGGATAATTTGTTCATCCAAAAAAAGAAATTAAACATTGCAGATACAAAAATCATAACATTGCAGTACAATGGAATGAAGAAATTGACCTTCTTACATTGTAAACAAATGCTTTGGTTCTACACAAACAAACAAATGCAGAGTCACAGTCCTGAATTAACTTATAACTTTTCTTGATCTTTCAAAAGGTAAGTTCGTCTGTTCACTAAGATGCCATAAGTTGTGACCTTAAATTTGTGGCAGCATTACTCTCCCTATGCCTTTATTTCTTTGCCTTAACATTTAAACTCACCCTTCAAACTATACGACAAAACACATTTACAAAAGAGATACTCTTTGCAGTCCTTTTAGACAAGCTTAAAAGCCTCAAGCACTGAACTCCATTTGGGAGACACAAAATGGGATGTTCTAATTTCTAACTCAAAGCAGCTCGCCCCAAGATTTAAAATGCCATGTGGATAAAACCATTGTTGAAATGTACTTTTTGGACAGACTCATTAAAAAATTACCCTTAAAAATATATACGAAGAATTTCTTGTGGGGTCAATCATGATGAAACCAAATACCAGTCTTCATTTACTTAAAAAAAGGTTCTTCCCTTACTTACATATGACATTACCTGAATATTAATGAATGAATACATTTCTTTCATATTCACATAGTCCCTCTCACAGAATAATGTGAATGTAACCAAATAAATATATTCTAAGATGTTATCATGATAAAGAACTTAGGTAGGAACTATTAACGTAAGTTTCAAAACTGTATATGAACTGTCACACACGAATCTTGAGTTAGTCATTTTTTACTCTCAGTCCCACAGTCTCTCCCTGCACTTTCTAGTGTAGATAGCTGGACAGTAAAATAGATTACATATCTGATGAAAAGTGCTATGGAGAAAAAAATATAGCAGGGAAAAAGAATTCACGATGCAGGGGAGGAATGTCTGCTGTTTTATATAGAGAGATTAAAGAGGCTTGACTTATTAAAGAGCGACAATGGAGAAAACCTAAAGGAAACAAGTCATGAGCCTTTTTTTGTAGGCTATCTGCCAAAGACCACTCCAGGAAGAGGAAACAGCATAGAAATATTTTAGAGGATGGTGGAAATGTTCAGCAAGGAGGAAGTGAATGGAGCAAGACCTGAGTGAGCCAGGTGTGGAGTTTGAACTGATTACATCGAAAGTTAAAGGCATGTAGGTTTGTGTGGTGTGAAACCATACACAGCCATGTGAGTTGCTGTGATGACTTTAGGCTATTCAACTCTGAGTTAAAATTATGATACGATTGTGTAGAAAAGAGAGACATCTTTTCTGGGGATCCTTCTGGCCACTACACTTTAGCTCACTCTGTTCAGGAGTAGGGCCAAATTACGTGAAAAATGTTGATGATCTATACTTAGATGGCATCAGTGAAGAAGATGAAAATTGGTCAGATTATGTTACAATAGTGTTTCCTTTTTAATTAATAGACTAAATATTTGCAACAACTTTATGTTTTAAAAAACTGAGCAGAAAATATACAGAAATACCATAATTACCACCAGGTAGAGCTTAACTTCTACAACATTATAGACTAAACATGAATGAACTCCAACAGAGTTGCCATGGAAAGCCAGATGCACCCGTCATCACATGTGACAGAAGTCCAGTGTTTGGGCACACAGCTGCCATCTCAAAGGCTCGCTATCGACTCCAAATCTGACTCAAGAATCTAGTCCACATGTGGAATATTAGCTTTAAGAGAGTCTGGGCTATACAATATTTTAGTTACCACCGTCCAGAGCAGTGGATTGGATGTTGAGTAAGTCAGAAGGAAGGTATGGCTTCTTACACTATTCATAAGTAAATGTCATGAGACGAGGAGAGTACTGACTGAAAGAAGGCGGCCTAAAAATTCAAATCGATTATTATAGATGCAATTTCTTATGTACATGCTCTGAAGTTTCCTAACTTGTGGGTATAGAGTGTATCCATCTGTGCATTTATTAAATTTCATTTTTTTTCTATTTCTATACACACACCAGCTCATACAAAAGCCATCCCTCTGCAGCACTTTCTACAATAATTCTGAAAGCCTTTTCAAAGTAAACAAACAAACAAAAAAAACCCAAAAAGCTTCTGTCACTAATTGCTCCCATTGACCATAAGCTGCCCCTCTACAGCTAACTTCCGCTCCTGCAAAATACTATTCCAGCACCCCAACCCATGGGAGCACATAATATTCTTGTGCTCCATGAGCACAGCTCCCTCTTTCAAAGTGGGAAGCCGAGTTCCATCCTGCAGGCTTTGCACTCCAATTTTGGTCAGTCTTACCAACACCATTTCTGGAACCACTGTTTCTGTTTCTTCTTGAGAAACAGACATCCATGTTTGGAGGGACTATAGGAGAATTCCCAGTCCGTTCTGCAAAGAATGATGCTCCAGCTCAGTTAGTGAATTCAGCTTATTATACCTGAAACTCCCCACATGATGAAGCCTGCCCTCCAGGGACACCTCAAACTGCTCCTCCATGCTGGCATCCGTCACCTCCCTCCTGCTGTCCCTACCCCTCCGGCAGTCCAGATATGCATCCAGATATGCATAAATCACAAACATAGACACAGTAAGATTTTATCAGATGGCTCTATAGACCCATGTAAATACAAAATAGGACAAAAATAAGTTTATGGTTGTTCATATGGAAAATAAAAAAATTAATAAATAACAATACAAGAATAAACTCTGTGTTGTGCGTGCTCACAACTGTAAACCTACTTTTGCTTGACCCTGTATATCTTTGGGAAGATGATAATCATTGGATATATTCAAATCTGGATTCTGACTCAGAATTGTTCAAATTATCTAAACTAGTTTTGACCATATAATTCCAAATTTTCTGTCCTATACAGAGGTGCTACAAGGTCATTATTATTTATGTATTTAAATATTTAAAAATAATAATTTAAAAAATTAATATTTATTGAGAATCTCATATTTCTATCCAGCACATATTTCTATCATTTCATTTCAAAATTCTCTCTCTATATATATATACTTCATTTTGAATTGCATCACTTTCTTCACCATATTGTTTTTCCTGGCTCATTTTCTTTTTGAGAGTTTTCTAGTTACAAACTAACTAATACTAACAATACACATTAAACTTTTTATGTTCCAAGTACCGGTCATATTTTATTAATAAAAGCTTATAACTTTATAATATGTGGTAGAGAAGAAAAGAATTCTTAGTATTTGATTGTAAACTGAGTGGGATGGAAAAGAATTAGAACCTTGTTCAGTTAAAAGGAAAAATAATAAGAAATCAATTGGTTTCCCTACCTACTCAAAGATAGACTATTTGAAAGTTATACGCAAAAAATTGCACTATATTGGTTTTTAAAATAAATGACTGTTCCCTAGTTACAATCATACAAAGGTGTCTTAATTTATTTTCTTAAAGTTCTCCAAAATAATTTATTCTTACTTCCCTTCTGTATTATTTTCTGTGATTGGCTAATTTGAGCCTTATTTTGTTGGTCTATAAAATTGTCAGCAACAATAGTGGCTGTTATCTTGAGTTAATCATTTGGAAAAAAAAAGCTGAAAACATTTTTTTTTACTATATTTATTTTTTATTTTTATTGAATTTATTGGGGTGACACTGGTTAACAAAATTATGTAGGTTTCAGGTATGCAATTCGATAACACATCTCTGTACACTGGATTGTGTGCTAACTATCTCCCAAGTCAAATCTCTGTTTATTACCATTTATCCCCCCATACCCTCCCCCTCCTCCTTCTCCCATTCTATATCCCCAAAGCAATCACTACACTGTTGTCTGCTTTTCTTGTTTGTTTTAAATAACTTCTGAAGATTTTGATTTGGTATGTCTGGGGTAGGGTCCAGCTGCTGTTATCTTTCTAAAGTTTCCATGGGTAATGCTGATGCATGCACCCTATCTCCCAGTGAGGTCTATTGGTTTCCAGCAAATTGAGAAAAAAAAATTAAAATATCCAGGGTTTTCTCAACTTATTTAGGATATATACATCCTCTTAATATTGATATATTTTTTAAAAAAAACAGATACATCTTATGACTTTTACTGAACCAATAAAAGGAAGTATTCCACAAATATTTTCTCAAATAAACATTCAATTCCTAGTCAATTAATCTTTGTCCACAATGGGTATCTTAGCATCCTTATTTTTTATTTTTCTTACAAACTTTACAATACTTCAGTTTTTAATGCCTTTTTTTCCTGCTGCCCTTAAAGTCCAGAGGAAAAGCCAAATGAAGCAATCCATCTTAAGATGGGCACTGTTGTCAAAGACAAGCCATCTCCCCATAACAGGAAAATGTCCAAGTGTTTTCTGACCCCTTAGTCTTTAGCTGTTTTAACTATTAATTTTAGTTGAAATGTTCTCTTTGGGTATTTGAGATACCTCAGCAGTAAGTGTTTCTACAGTACTATGTTAATAATGACACTAAATAACATTTTTACACATATTTAATGATTAAGCATTCTCTTCTTATCACTTTGAATTGTCTATAGACATATATGAAAATCTGTGGGCATACACAGGATGGACAAAAGTAAGTTTACAGTTGTGAGTACACAAAACACAGAGTTTATTCTTATGTTACTTGTTAATCATTATATTAGTTTCCATACAAACAACTGTAAACCTACTTTTTCCCTACCCTGTATATAAGTCGATGTATATATACTACTCACAAAAATTAGGGGACATTTTATTGCTTCATATTCATTTTTTAAATATTCCTTAATTTTTGTGAGAAGTTATATAATGTAAACATCTCTCTGCTGATCTGCATTTATTACATGAGCATATAGGTAGACAGTACATTTTTATCACACATATGAACACACACACATCTCTGTGTCTATAATGGTTGGCATAATATTGGACTCACAGAAGTACCCAGTTAACAGTTACTGAATAGATAGAGTAATGGATAAATGAGTGGATAAATTGACTTGGCAAGTGCTGATTTTCAAAAAGACAAATACTCACATATGAGCATTTACTGAATCCTCTGTGCACATGACCTATTTTAGGTCCCATCCCAGGTAATCACAATGGGACAGTGAAAAGACCTCAAGGATACGTGCAGCTTCTGATCATAGTACATTTACACTTTTGTTTGTTTCTTTGTTTTCTAATTAGCAGGCATTATTTTTAGAGTAGTTTTAGGTTTACAGAATATTGAGCAGGAACTACAGAGAGTTCTCATATACCTCCTGAACAACCCCCTACATAATTACTGCAAATTATTAACTTTATGCATTACTGTGATACATCAGTTATAGCTGATGCATTGATATTGATTCATTATTACTAGATAAAGTTTATAGCTTGCAGTATTAGTTTCCACTTTTGTACTGTACTCTCTGAGTTTTGACAGATATGGAATGAACTGCATCCAACGTTATGTCATCAGTCAACTCAGATTCCCTGCCATAGAAATCTGTTCTGCTCCTCTTAGTCATCTCTTTCTCCAACCACTGTTGTTTTGCACTGTTTCCAGAGCTTAGTCTTTCCCAGAATGTCGCATAGTTGGGATCATTCAGTATGTAGCCCTTTTTTTATACTGGCTTCTTTCTCCTATCAATATGCACTTTACATTCTTTCATGTCTTTTTATAGTTTGAGAGCTTATTTCTTTTTATTGTTGAAAAATATTACATTGTAAGGATATACTTAAGATAAGTTGTCCATTCATCTATTGAGGGACATATTTATTGCTTCAAATTGTTGACAGTCATGAGAAAAGCCACTATAAATATTTGTGGGCAGGTTTCTGTGCAAACAGAAATGTCTGAACAGACATTCTAGCAGAGTGGATGTACAGATAGTGAATAAGGGCTTAAAAAGATGCTCCACGTCATATGTCATTGACAAATTGCAAACTAAACCATACAGTTATTAGAATGGCTAAATTCCAAAACACTGTCAACATTAAATGTTGGCCAGGATGTGAAACAGCAGGAACTCTTATCCATTGCTGACAGGAATCCAAAATAATACAGCCACTTGGGAAGATGGTTGGGTGGTTACAAAATGATAGCTACTCTTACCATTTGATCCAACAATTGCGCTCTTTGGTATTTATCCAAATGAATTGAAAACATGTTCACACAAAAACCTACTCACACAGACGTTGATAGCAGCTCTATTCATAATTGCCAATTATTTAATTGATCTAGGTTAAAAAGTAGAAAAATCTCCAGTCTTCCCCAAATTTTAAACCTGATAGAACTGCAGTACCATTGATGAAAATGAGTAAGCTAGTTAGAGCTGCCCCTTTGTCAAAACAATGAGTTTGATTGATGTTGGATACCTGTTAAGTATGTCATGGCAGAATTCATATTGCCCCGTAAATGTCAGTTAAATTTATTATGTAAAATCTCCAAGAGGAGAATATACAGAAAATAGCTAGAGACTGCTCAGCTATTGGAAACTCTATATTCATGAGATTGAAGAAAAAATGATTACCAGGACTAGATAAAGTGAAGAAATGAAAGATCAAAAGAAAGATGGAATATATCTGGTATAGAATATAAATTTAAAAATTGTTGATTTATATCTTTATTCTAGACTGTAGAATACAGATACCACAAAATTGGAAACATAGTCTGATATATTTATAGAGATAGGTAGATAACTTCATTTTCATAGGAAATGTTCTGACAGTTCCTAAAAACTATATCTATGTAGATTTTTTTAACTAAGGAAAGTTGTTTTTCTAACTATCTGTCTTAGAAACTAAAGTAGCAACAAGGAGAGCATCTTCTTCTTGAACTTAACTTATTTTTTCATTCTATTTTTGTTCTCATGTTAAATCATAACATTTAGCTGAGCTTTAACTCTCACACTTAAGAAAAAAACCTTCAAATGTACATTTAATAGGAATGAAACTCTCAAATCATACTACTTTATGATGCCTGATTTAAGAGTTTCATTCCAATTAAGTGTGTATATAAAGCTATAATCATTGCCAGTCTGCCTTTCTATTTATACTTTAACCCTCCTTTAAAGGCTTAATGAGTCTATTGGATGATTTTGGGAGATAAAGCCTAAATCCAAAGCTTCTTTATTTCATTTGAAATTCTAAATACAGTGGTGTTTGGTTACATAATGAATCACACAGTTTATCTTCCCCTGATGATAATTCTGGCCTTTCCTTGAAAGGTATCATAATGGAAATGATATAAATTTAACCAGCAGATGATAAAAATTTTTCCCCTCAGATTATGACAAGGCAGCTTGAGAGTAGCTGTTGCAGTTCTGTCACCATTTGTTGGAGCAATCCTCTATGACTCTCTTCTTAATGGGAAAATGAGTTTGTTTGTGAATGTCTCTCCTACTTTGAGGCCATATGTTTCTCTTAAGAATCCTTGCTTCCTTTTAAAGAGTGCCTATTTTGAGGAGGAAAAGGTAAATGAATCCACAAGCTGAAATTGTAAGTAATCTGAAACAATCCCATTAATTTACAAGAAGGGTATGTCAGCAGGTCATTGCTGTGCCATCCCAGTGGGAATGTCCTGAAGACAGCAAGGGATGTTTTCACATGTTGCCAGACTATAAAACACAATGTGGTCTTGTTTGCTGTTCCCAGTGACCTGCTAGTGTGGAATTCTTACTACTTTGGGGGATTATGGTCTGCATTTTTAGCTTGAAATATGTCACCTTCTCCACTACGCATAGAATCTCATGTTTCATTGTATTTTCAAAAGGAAATGTTCAAAAATACAGCGAAGTATGCGATTGGGAAACAAAACATGTCTCAGAAATAATATTTTTTAATTTCTATAAATAAATATATTATATATAACATCTATCTATAAATACATAACTTTGACTTTTCTTATTTATTCATTGCAGAATATTCATACCTTGAAGGATACAAAAGCAAAAAGACTAGTAGCACTCTATTGTTTTGGAGCCTTGATTTCATACCTTGTACAAAAGATATATCTCAAGGATAAAAAAAAAGTTGGAAATTAAAGGTTGGAAAAATATACAACATGTGAACACTAACCAATTTTGTTTAACTATAATAATAACAGACACAATTGACTTTAATATAATAAACATCAGCAGAGATAAAATGGGACATTTAAAAATAAGTGTTCAGCCTGAACTCTGGTGGCTCAGTGGATAAAACATTGACCTGGAACACTGAGGTTGCTGGTTCAAATCCCTGGGCTTGCCTGGTCAAGGCACATACAGGAAGCAACTACTACAAGTTGATGCCTCCTGTCTTCTCTCTCTCTCTCTCTCTCTCTCTCTCTCCCTCTCTCTCTCTCTCTCCCACCTCTAAAAATTAATAAATAAAAAATAATTTAAAAAAAATAAGTGTTCACTTCTACTAAATGTGGAACTAGGAGTCATACCTTACAATAGGAGGAGAAAAAAATTAAGGTATAATTATTGCAAAGTAAGAAATAAAACTTTTTTATGCATAAAAAACAGAAAGTAATACAACTTCTTATAAGTATTAAAAAAGAGTAAATGGGCCCTGGCTGGTTGGCTCAGTGGTAGAGCATCAGCCTGGCATGCAGGAGTCCCGGATTTGATTCCCAGCCAGGGCACACGGGAGAAGCACCCATCTGCTTCTCCACCCCTCCCCCTCTCCTTCCTCTCTGTCTTTCTCTTCCCCTCTTGCAGGCAAGGCTCCATTGGAGCAAAGTTGGTCCGGGTGCTGGGGATAGCTCCATGGCCTCTCCATGGCCTCTGCCTCAGGCGCTAGAATGGCTCTGGTTGCGACAGAGCAATGCCCCAGATGGGCAGAGCATCGCCCCCTGGTGGGCATGCCGGGTGGATCCCGGTCGGGTGCATGCAAGAGTCTGTCTGACTGCCTCCCCGTTTCCAACTTCAGAAAAATACAAAAAAATAAAAAAGAGTAAATGAGTTCAGCAAAATTATAGAACACAACGTTGAAACTGATCATGTTCTAATACTGGTATTTAAAAATGAAATTGTTAGAATACTATTGCAATACCAGTCAAGAATATCAAATATTATAGTTCTGAATAAATCTAAAATAATGACAACTCAGAAAACTGTACTGCTTCTCTCTCTTTATATTCCTAGAGTTTATGTTGGCTTCTTCAATTGACCAACTCTTATCATTTAGGTATCAGAAGATAGATGACTGACTTATCTCAAGTTGTTCCTCCAATGCTGTTTTGCATTGAATATATTACCTGGATTTTCTAGTTGTACTCAGAGAAATGGTCTACTAAAAGCCGGACTGTCGTCTGAACAGGTGGTAGCACAGTGGATGAAGTGTCTGACTGGGATACAGAGGACCCAGATTTGAGGCCCTGAGGTTGCTGGCTTGAGAGCAGGTTCGTCTGGCTTGAGTGTGGGCTCACCAGCTTGAGCGTGGGGTCACTGGCTTGAGCATGGGATCATAGACATGACCCCATAGTCGCTGGCTTGAACCCAAAGGTCGCTGACTTGAGCAAGGGGTCACTTGCTCTGCTTTAGCACCCAGTCAAGGCACATATGAGAAGGCAATTAATGAACAACTAAAGTGCTGAAATGAAGATTTGATGCTTCTTATCTCTTTCCCTTCCTGTCCATCTGTCCCTGTCTGTCTTTTTCTCTGTTTCTGTCTATGTCTCTGTCACAAAAAAAAAAAAAATGCTGGACTGTCATAAGAAGAAGTCAAAAGTTTTCAAAAACCAGAAGGTGAAGTGACTAGTGAAATTATATATACACAACACATAGATACAGATAGTAGGACAGCAAATCCCTGAGGGAAGAGGCGAGGGAGTCAGGAGGAGGGGAGCAAAGAGGGTTTAATTTGGGCACATTGTTGGTGTTAAAGTGGTTATATTGAATGGAACACTTGAATCCATGTCAACACAACAAAATAAAAATGTAATTAAAAAATTTTTAAATGTTTTTATAAACCTTTTTTATAGCAACAGGGATATTTCCTTCCTATATATTCATCATAAAAAATTAGCTAATGCCTGATATGAGAATATTTAGTACTTTGTATTTACGTTTTACATAAAGAAAGCTAATTGGGTAGTTGACAGATTTTTTACTTGACTAACAGTTATTAAATTATCAATTAAATGTTTCCAATACTCCTATACCTATTTGAATACAACAAACACTAGATTTTATACAAATACTGTTAACTCTTGAAATTTTACGTTAGAACACGTGAAAATACAAAAGTATGAAATTTAAAATCCAATGTTTAAATTTTGAACTAAAAAAAAATTTTGCTATTTATCCATTATTTTTTAATGCTGTTATTTATATAACAATCTAATCAAGTATGTAGATTCTAGATTTTCACTGCTCAGATTCAAATCCTGGCTCCATTGCTTGCTACTTAACATCCTTGTATCTCAATCATAAAAGGTTCTCAAGACTAGTAACTATATCAGGATTGGGGTGGGGCTTAATTGAAATAATACATAGAATACATGGACACCATGGCCAGACTCAGATAAAACCTAGTGAGCCCATGTAAACCCTTATTATCTTTGTGCTTTTGAATAGAGCATCCAATATTTTTATTCTTTTTACCAAAATATAAAATTATACAACAGTATTCTCTTTGAAATGTGCTCAGATACTTGAATGGCACGTAAAACCAAAGTTTCCCAACTTGCAAATACTTTTCTTTCAACCACACTTGCTCACTTTCTAAATTTAACGTTGCAGATTTACAGCAAAAAGCCTGTCTCACACAATGAGAACACAAACGTATTAGCTCTTGGAATGCTAATGTCAATGATTTTCTTTCAATCAAAAACTTTCCTTGTTTTTACTTTCCCTTCTTTTTGTTCCATGCCCATCTACTGAGGATTTTTTCAAGCACTGGGAATACAGACATAAAGACTAATTCTTGTTGTCAAGAAACCCACAGCCTAAGGGGAAACAGGAGTGAAAACAGGCCAGTGTTGTCTGTGTGAAGGTAAAGAGATGTACAAATGAACATGAAATGACTGTGGTGGTGTTTTCTGTAATGATTATTTTGTGACAATTTTTTTTATTTTAATTTGATCTGATTAATATAAAAATATTTTAAGGGACATAAAAACAAGCTACACTTGAGTAAAATAACAATGGGACACCTATTACTATTGTTTATCTTCTAAAGGAAATTATTAAGACATAGTCATTTTTTCAAGTAAAGAGAACAATGTGCCATGCCAATAAAAATCTGTGTTCTATAAAAACTGAAAATACTACACCTTCTTAATTTCTGTTCAGTAAAGCAGACTTTAGAAGTTTTTGTACAATCTGACTAGTAGTTTAGTGAGAGTAAAAGTACTTGCCAGTAATCATTATTTGAAGCTATATTGAAGTCTGACTAGTTAGTTAAATGATTTAATGGACATGCTTAGAATACATCTTACTCTTAGGGAATACACCCTGTGATTAAAAAAGCTAAGGGTATAATTTGCCATAATCCTTCTCTGAGGACTGAATATGTGAAAAAAAAAATGAAAATACATGCCCTGAGAAACACTTTTATCTACTCCTTAGATTTTCCACATGGCCACCACTCCTGGCTTCTCAGGCATAGCCTGAATATGATGAGCCTTTAGTTTCAGAGGCTGAGGGTGGATTGGAAGTAAGAATGATAAGAGAAAAACATGTTCAGCATAAAACTTGAAAAAAATTATGAAGAATACCTGGAAACTCTTAAAATGTTCCACTGGGTAGGCTTTTTTTTTCTCTTTTTTTTTCTTTACAGAGACAGAGAAAGGAATAGACAGGGACAGACAGACAGGAACGGAGAGATGAGAAGCATCAATCATTATTTTTTTGTTGTGCGTTGCAACAACTTAGTTGTTCATTGATTGCTTTCTCATATGTGCCTTGACAGTGGGCCTTCAGCAGACAGAGCAACCTCTTGCTTGAGCCAGCGACCTTGGGTCCAAGCTGGTGAGCTTTTGCTCAGACCAGATGAGCCCGCACTCAAGCTGGCGACCTCGAGGTCTCGAACCTGGTTCCTTGAGCATCCCAGTCCAATGCTCTATCCACTGCGCCACTGCCTGGTCAGGCTCACTGGGTAGGCTTTAACATCCCTCTTTTCACTGTATTAGCCACCTCTCCTCCACTTTGTTAGTGGTGATAATCTGGCACAGGTCCTAGCACTTCTGGATGGGAACAGAGACAGAAAAGATAGGCTAGTGGGGTGCATCACAGTTTGTCACCAGTACCAGTGCATTTTCTGCAGCCCGAGACCAGCTCTGATGTTCTGCCAAGTATAACCGGGGAAAGCTGTTTATGTAACAGAATGCATTGCTCAGCTTTGACTCCTTCTTGTTCAAGCCTGAGTTGCTCCCATGGCCTTCAGGCTAATAGCTCTTGCTCTAAGTATGCTAATAACCATTAGAAAGATTATGCATGGAGTAAGAGTTTTTACAAAAACAACCCCTTCTATTTTCCTGTCCCTCAACATAAAAAAAATGCCTGAACTTTGCACTTTCTTAAAATGGATGTGAAGAATTACTAGAGCTCCCATCTTTTTTTTTTTTTTGGCACCTTTACAATCAATAAACTTTTCCTTACTCCAAACTGTGATGCTATTAAATTTGGCCCTTTGAAGTGCTGGGCACACAGATTTGAACTGGTAACAACTTGTTGAGCCTTAGCTAGGAGCTAGAGCCTATGGTGGACCATTGGCTGTGGGTTTCCCTTCTGTGAGTTGGAAGCAGCTGCCAAGGCTGTTTTGCTTTGGGGGCATGGGAGGGACTCTCCTGGCTGGTGTGTCTTGTCTCCCTTGGTACATGAACGTTGGATGAGTAAAATTTATGTTCAAGGCACCCTGGAGAAAAGCAGGTCCCTTTAGAGGAGTCCCAGGTGGGCCATGGGAAACATTGAGTGCATCAAGGTTTTTAATGCGTATGAGATCATATCCTACTAAATATTGAATAAAACAGATCCATTTTTTCAGAAGTTTAGAATATTCTACATCATCTTACTGAAACTCAGGCTGTAAAACATTAGATTTTCCCAAAGCCCAAAGCCTTATCCACTGTTGAGGGCCAGATCACTTAATAGCATAGAGCTTTGAACACATCCTTTTTTATATGAAGCCAGTAAAAAAGGTACTTCTTCTGAATAAAGGTGAAATATGTTACATAAAAATTTCTTTAGTTACTGAATAACAGGGTTGAAATCTCTAAGTCAAAGATAGTGAGGGGTGTGTCCTTTTATAGACTGTTTCATATTGATTAAATTGGTATAAACCAGTGTAGTGATATTCATTGTCACTGACAACTTTTTAAAATCAATTCTGCACGTAGTTTATAACAAACAAGAGATATATAAAAGGTTAAATGCATAGATGCTCATCATGTAATTATGTAATAAATATAAAACTTAAATGTCCAATAACAGAAAATGATTAAATACTTCAGAGTAAATAATTAGATGAAAAGCACATAATTATAAGATGACATTAACAAACCAACTTCAATGGCATGGAGAAGTGCAAATACTACAATGTTAATTAAAACCACACAATAAAGCTGTCAATCACAGTATGATGGTTATATTTAAATAAATGTTTGTAGTTTATACAGGAGAAAAATGATCAATTTCAATAGATTAGCATAAATCAAAATAAAAATATTCAAATATTAACTTCTATTTTCTTTGGGTTAAACTTTATAGAATATACATTTATTCTTCATTAATTTTTGGGGGGTTAAGAAATATTTTCTAGATTTAAAATTAGAAAAAAATTTTAGGCTTCTAACCAAATATAGATTTTTATTTAGTATTTTTAGGAAAATATTTCAAAGTATAACTTACCATGGTTTAATGGGGCCCTCATTATTCAGAAGTATCCTTGCTGGTACTTATATAACCCACAGAACATGAGAGAAAATCCCCATGAAATCAAGTGTAGTTATGTACTTTATAGAAGATCATAGGACACACAGCAGCTTGCTAATGCTACCATGATGCACTTTTTAAAGTACAACTCTACAAATGTATCTCCTGAAATATAATATGCCTAAAATTATGCAGTCTGCACAAACGTAAGTGGAAATCAAATAATGTGACCACAAACACCGTCGTGCTGGGGAGAGATGTCTGCAGAGCCCATTTTCACATAACGCGATGAGAAAACTGGGCGGCTCATGCTTTGCTCCCTCGCACCTGCTGCTTCCGGTCCCCTCAGGAGGCATTTTACAGCGTGCATACTCAGATCTCTCTCATCTCCAGCAGATGCGATGTCAGCACACAGCTTGACGCTGAGAAACAGGATTTGGATTGGTGCTAGTGGCTGAGGAATTACGGGGTCTATAAACTAAAAATATATGTATAAGGTTACTTCTCCATTACTCATTTTCTGAATGTCAGACAGTGTTTATATGGTTTGCATGTTACTGTTTTAAATGGAAGTCGGTATTATTAAGTTTAGCAAGTTAAAATATAGACTAGATAAACGTTTACAACTAAACTGAGAAAAGCTAAAAATTACTGGCAGGGAAAAACAAAATTGGTTTGTTTACTGAACAGAAGCAAAGAGAGTTCCTGCTTACAGGATAATAATATTTAGTAGGAAGACTATATATGCATTGTCTTCTATGCCTTGAGTTCATACATAAACTGCTAATTTATACTTTTATAAATATCCTACTGTCAGAAGATTTTCAAGTTAAAGAAATAATAAAACATAAAATATGAACAAAAGTTTTGAAATGTGATTGCCTGTGGCCAAGGCACAATGGAAACATAAACTACTCTGCTTAAACGCCAATTTCTTCTTCTTTTTCATTTTTTATTTCTTGATTCTTTTGCACTAATTCAATACACTTGACTCAGATACCTGAAGCACAGAGCTGAAAGGGCAGCAGAGACTCAGATGATTAAAAGGGGGCAGAGATGGGAGAGTATTCTAGACTCAGCATGGGAGCAGATACTCAGAGGAGATGCAAGGTTGCTGACATTTCTGTGTAAACGACTGGAGAAAGCTTAGGGGGAAATGTTGGCTCTTTTAAATGATATAAAACACCTTACATCTTTTTTCTCCCTTCTCTCTAGATATATAGTATCACCTTTATATATATATATATATATATATATATATATATATATATATATATATATAATGCCTCAGTCGAAGCAAAATGGTCCGTTTTCTATAGACATGCTATACATAGTTCATCTTTACATTTCACATTGACCCTGCAGAGAATCCTTCTTTGCTTGTGCTATTCTTTTGTTCCAGGTTCAGAATTGCAAACCCATTAAAATCAGCCCAGCTTGTGTTTCAAAACATTGGATAGTTACTAACATGGCCAGTGATTGAAGGGTCAGGTCTTAGATACCAGGGGAGTGCATTAAGGAGACTCCCACTGTCTGCATGTCACTTTGCCCATGGGACACTTACAAAGTCTGGAACAAGGCAAAAAGCTGAAAAGTGCTACAGAGCTCATGGCTAACAGGTAGAAAATCCAGCAGAACTTAAAGCAGTCTCTGAGGTACTCAGAGACAAATATTGAGTTTGGAATTGTCCACGTATCCAGACATTGACAAGCCAGATCCCCAAGAAAGGGTAGCACAGAGCAGTGAAACTCTTTACACTGAGTTCTCCCTAAGAACGTTTACCACAGGTAAGGGAGGACTAAGAAGCCAAACAGAAATATATGAAATGCAGAGGAGAGATTCTGGATAGCTCACTGTATTGGAAACAAAATATTAAGATCCAGAAATCACCAAATATGAGAGATCCCATGTAAATAATATAATGTACATTTGCAATTACCAAAGGGCTATAAGACAGGAGTGAGGGTAATTCCAAGAAGAGAGAAACAATGAAAAATTAGAGAGAGTAGAAGAAGGAGGAGGGGGAGAAGAGAGGAGAAGGAGGAGGAGAAAGAGAAGGAGGGAGGGAGTAAACAGAGAAAGAAAAAGAAGAAGGGAGGGAGAAAGGAAGGGAGAGAGGGAGGGAGGGAGGGAGGGAGGGAGGGAGGGAGGGAGGGAGGGAGGGAGGGAGGAAATAGAGTTCCAAAATTAACAATCAAGCCAGCTGTGTCTTTAAGTGGATTGGTGTGATTTGCTCCTCTGAGTTTAACAAATGATTGTGTAAGTTATCTTTGGAGAAAAAAGTAGGAACCCACTGAAATGTCTAACACAGTGTAACTACAGTTCCAGACTTGAGAAGAAAGAGAAAGGGGAAGGAGAAATATTTAAAGAATTAGCAGTCAAGAACTTTCCAAAACTGACAAAAGGCATCAAGCCACAGATTAAAGACATTCTACAAAACCCAAGTAAATAAGGGGAAAAAAAAAACTATATATCTAAAACATCATAGTAAAATTGCTGAAAGGCAAACACAGAAAAACATCTTAAAAGCAGCCAGAGGCAGGAAACTAATGTTTTTTTCCAAAGGCAAGCAATTAAACTAGCAGCTGATAAAATAACATCTTTAAAATGCTGAATGTAAACTTCTGCCAACCTAGAGTTCTAGATCTAGAGAAAATTTCCTGCCAAGGGGAAGGAAAAAAATAAATCCTATTTCCAGTAAATAAAGTAATTTGTTGCCAATAAACCAATAGTAGCACTTTTAACTGTCCAATATTGTACAATTACCTATAGGCACAATGTCATACAGCAGATCTCTAAAACATATCTTAACTGAAATTTTATGCTAAATATATACTATATTTTTTTTCAAAAAATATATATGAACACTTACTAAAAAAATACAGCAGTTATTTATTGAGAGGTTAAGTATATGTACCTATTTATTTTTCACACCATAATTTTAATCTAGAAAAGTTTTTGATGAGTCTCATAATAAAAGGAAAGCTATTAGTTTCATTTTCTTCATAGAATTCACTGGCTCTGAAAGTTCAGAGCTGGGATTCCTCAGAGTTATATTGATGAATACTTGTGAAGATAAAACAAAGTATATGAATCAGTGTATAAAGAGAGTGTTATTTAAAAATAACCCTCAGTATGTAAAAATTCTGGAGCCATGCTACACTGAAATGTGGAGAAAAATCTTCAAGGTTACTACTGATAACTGCAACTGATAGTTTATATACATGAAGCGTTTATAAATTTTGACAGGAAACACAATACCCATCTCTGTAACATATATGCATCCTCCTGTTAAAATATTAAAACAGGCTTTATTTAGAAAGGCAATGTGAGTAGCTGAATGCATGTGCGTTCTCAAGGTCACAATTGGTTGATAGCAGAACTGGGATTATGACCTAGAGCTCCATGTAATTCACATGTCACACCAGTTACAGAATTGGAAATTGTGGTCCTGAATATTTAATCTGTCAGAAGACAATAAATATACTTTACTACAAGTAAAGTCATCCCCCCTTTCATTATCATTAATAAAACTCACATGTGAATCCTTAATTTTTTATCAAGGTTTTCTTGATCAAATGATAAGGAAATCCACTCAAAGTATACCTCAATTTCTCTGTTTGGCATTTTTTTCTATAAACAGTGTTTTGTTGGCTTATGATTATATGATATGATGTTTTGAATTCTTGTTAATGCAAAGAGCAAAAGTAAACTAAACTCTAAATCTGACTACTTTGATTTCTTTTAAAAATGCCATTACTTTTTGATCTTATGCCTCACTTCAAATCTCCAAAATCTGTCAACACATTTAAAAATAAATAAATTCACAAATCGACCAGCAAAATAATATGATTCCTCTAATAGTTCTGGAGCTTGGAGAATGAAGATTATGTATGAGTACTGCTTTTCTTCTATAGATGAAAGTGATTTTTATTTTAAGCCATTACAAAGGAGCTAGTCTTAGCTACATTTCATTATCAGGTGCTATAACCACGCATGTGATTTCTTACAATGTGTTCATTATTGATATAATAAAATTTTATTATAATTAAATGGGATAATGTTTGTTAAAATTGGATTTTAATTTTATCATTTCACAAAAATGAAGTACCCATATAGTTCTTTCTGTGATGGTCCACTTGCCTTCTTTTTACATTTGGGGAACAATTTTTATATTTCTAAATTTCATATTCATTATCTATGAATGGTACTGACCTCAGAATGTTTCTTAGAAAATATATATATAGTACAGAGAGACAGATAGACAGACACTTGCATACACACATACACCACACTTGAGTACACAAGTCTTTTCTCCCTTTTCCAGGCTATACATTATCTTTCTATCTAGGATATTTTTGTCTTAGCTTTGGACCCTCCAGTTTATTAAAAGTTCACTATTACACTCTAGTATGTATAACTGACATAACACTCTGTATGTTGTTTGATTAATTCACTCTTTGGGATAATATGTTCAATTTATTGAAATCAAATAACCCCTTAAACTCTCAAGCATGGCATTTCATGCCTAAAAACTAACTCCCTTTTCTATCACTGATGTTCTAAAAGTCTATAATGTTTTGCTTAAGATTGGTTATTTTCTCATTTAGTGTGCTGCACATAAGGAAACTTTTTTTTATTTTATTTTATTTTTTACAGAGACAGTGAGTCAGAGAAAGGGATAGAGAGGGACAGACAGACAGGAACGGAGAGAGATGAGAAGCATCAATCATTAGTTTTTCGTTGAGCGTTGCAACACCTTAGTTGTTCATTGATTGCTTTCTCATATGTGCCTTGACCGCGGGCCTTCAGCAGACCAAGTAACCCCTTGCTGGGGCCAGTGACCTTGGGTTCAAGTTGGTGGGCTTTGGCTCAAACCAGATGAGCCCGTGCTCAAGCTGGGGACCTCGGGGTCTCGAACCTGGGTCTTCCGCATCCCAGTCCGACGCTCTATCCACTGCGCCACCACCTGGTCAGGCACATCAGGAAACTTTTTAGCCTATTTGTTAATATCTATAATATTAACACTAGAAAGATTCTTTAGTATTGTTTTATCATTTACTTCTCATTTTCTCTATAGAGTTCCTCCTGACCATATGCTGAGACTCTAAGGCTGTATTTCTATGACTTCCATTCTTTTCTCATTTTTTGTAGTTTGATTATGTTTTTAATTTATTGAAATTTAAGTTAATCTTTTTATCACAGCGGCTTTTTAAAAATATATAGCAATTCTTTTTAGTTTAGCCCTGGCCAGTTGGCTCAGTGGTAGAATGTCAGCCTGGCATGTGAATGTCCTGGGTTCAATTCCCTGCCAGAGCACACAGGAGAAGCAACCATCTGCTTCTCCATTCCTCCCTTTCTTCTCTCTCTTTCTCTCTTTCTCTTTTCACCTCCCACAGCCATGGATCAATTGGTTTGAGCACATCAGCTCTGGGTGCTGAGGATCGCTCTGTAGAGCCTCTTCCTCAGCAGCTGAAAATAGCTTAGTTGCAAGCATGGCCATAGATGGGCAGAGCATCAGACCCAGATGGGGTTGCCAGGTGGATCATCGTCAGGACACCTGAAGGCATCTGTCTCTCTATCTCCTCTCTTTTCACTTGCAAAAGAAGGAAAAAAGAAAAAGAAGCACCAGATTACATTAACATTCAGCACACGTCTCAGTTTTGCTTACAAGGATAGCAGGACATATTTGTTAAATGCCTTGTTAATATCTCAGAACAATGTAGTTTACATTGGCAAATGTTGAGTAACATTTTTATTAAAGAGAAAATGATCAATGTTTAGTGACTTGGTCTTGGAGTATTTGTTTAGATATAACTTTAAAAATCAGAGTACTTGGTCATGGGGGTTCTATGAAGGTCTTCATCACATATTACAAATATAACCCCACAATTTGACTTTAGAGGCCCATACATTGGTATTTTCTATTTTAAACTGGCAGTTGAAGCTTTATTCTGGCTAGTTATGAAATGGCTACAGCAGAATCTAATTTTCAAAAAGTCAACAGTAAGGTAGTGGTGATTCTTGAAAAAATACTTAAATGTACAATGCAAGAAATAATTTTTTTACAATGTAAATAAAGGTTACAGCAAAATAAAGATCAATGCAAAAGTCTCCTTTCTTCTCTCTACCCTCTCTCTATGTGATAGTTCCAAAATAAGTAAGAGCCAAATCCAATCTTTAGGGCTATAAACGCCAAAAGGCAAACATGCTACTCAAGATGTCCTGTTGGAAGTCACACAGTCCTCTGTATTTCACATGTCTTAGAAAACAATATTTCCACTTCTCTAAACCCCAACTTTCATGTATCAGTAAAAGCAACACCATTCTCACTAAATAGTTTAAGTTATTAACTGAAGAAATTTCTCTAAATTCATCATCTTTCCCGACTGTACACATGTGATTAATTTCCTGCCATTTCTCTGCCTTAATTCTAGTGCAGCCCACCATCATCATATACATATCAACAGCATCATCACTCATCTCTCTGTTTCCACTCACATCTCCCTCAAGAAGTATTACCACTAGCCATGGCAAATCGATCAGGGGATAGAGCATCATCCTGGTATCTGTACATCCGAGGTTTGATTCCCAGTCAGGGCACACAGGAGAAGAGAGCATTTGCTTCTTCCCTACTTCTCTCCCTCATCCCCTCCCACAGCCAGTAACTCAATTGGTTTCAGCATTAGTGTGGGCACTGAGGATAGCACCCTTGGAGCACCTCAGCCTCAGGCACTGAAAATAGCTAGGTACTCAAGCACTTGGCCGCAGATGGTATGTCAAGTGGTTCACAGTCAGAGTGTATGCAGGAGTCTGCCTCACTGTTTCCCTTACTCTCACCTTAAAAAAAAAAAAAGAAGTATTATTCCCAAGTGGCAAAAATGTTCTTCTTAAAATGTTTAACATCAATGTATTCCTCACAACCCTTTCTTTTGTTTTTTTGTTTTGTCATTTGTTTTTTTATTAATTTTTAATTTATTGTGTTTACATAGATATGTGTCCTACTGAATATAACTCCCTCACCCCACACTCCTGTGTCCGTTTTTATACCCCCCCCTTTGCTCCACTCCTCCTAACACCCTCCCCCTTCCCTCTAGGATTTCCTGTCCTGTTATCTATATCTCTGTGTTATGTAAATGTAGTTTCATTAATCCCTTTACCTTCTCTGATCCCATCCCCTCATCCCCCTTCCCTCTAACTTCTGTCCCTCTGGTCCCTGTGACCCCAACTCTGCCTCTATTCTGTTCCTCAGTTCTCTTTGTTCATTAGATTCCACATATATGTGAGATCATTTTTCATTCTCTGACCGGCTTATTTCATTTAGCATAATAATCTCCAGGTCCATCCATGCTGTCACAAAGATAAGTTCTCCTTCTTTTTCATAGCCGTGTAGTATTCCATTGTGTATATGTAGCACAGCTTTTTAATCCACTCATCCCCTGACAGACACTTGGGCTGTTTCCACATTTTGGCTATTGTAAACAATGCTGCAATAAACATGGGAATGCATATCTTCTTTTGAACCAGTGATTTGGTATTCTAAGGATATATTCCTAAAAGTGAGATAGCTGGGTCAAAAGGCAGTTTTATTTTTAATTTTTGGAGGAAACCCCTTACAGGTTTCCACAGTGGCTGCACAAGTTTGCATTCCCATCAGCAGTGCAGGAGGGCTCCCTTTTCCTCACACCCTTGTCAGCACTTATTGTGTGCTGTTTTGTTAATGAACACTATTCTGACAGTTATGAGGAGTATCTCATTGTGGTTTTAATTTGCATTTCTCTGATGATTAGTGATGTTGAATACTTTTTCATATGCCTATAGGCCATTTGAATGTGCTCTTTGGAGAAATGTCTATTCAGTACTTTTGTCCATTTTTTAATTGGATTGTTTACCTTCCTGGTATGGAGTTTTCGAAGTTCTTTATAAATTTTGGTTATTAACCCCTTATCAGATGTATTGGCCAATATGTTCTCCCATTGTGTGGGTTGTCTTTTTATTTTGTTTATATTGTCTTTTGCTGTGCAAAAGCTTTTCAGTTTGATATAGTCCCATTTGCTCATCCTGTCCTTTATTTCACTTGCCCGTGGAGAAAAATCAGCAAAAATATTTCTACGAGAGATATTGGAGAGTTTACTGCCTACGTTTTCTTCCAAGATGTTAAGGTTTCACAACTTACATTTAAGTCTTATTCATTTTGAGTTTATTTTTGTGAATGGTGTAAGTTGGTGGTCTAGTTTCATTTTTTTGCATGTACCTGTCTAGTTTTCCCAACACCATTTATTAAAGAGACTGCCATTACTCCATTGTATGCTTTTACCTCCTTTGTTAAATATCAATTGACCATAAAGGTGTGAGTTTATTTCTGGGTTCTCTGTTCTGTTCTATTGACCTATGTGCCTGTTTTTATGCCAGGATCTAACTGAGTTGAGTACAATGGCCTTGTAGTATATAACTTGATATCCGGAAGTGTGATACGTCCAACTTTATTCTTCATTTTCAACATTGCTGAGGCTATTTGTGTTTTTTTCTGGTTCCATATAAATTTTTGGAATATTTGTTTTATATCTTTGAAGTATGTCATTGGCATTTTAATAGGAATTGCATTGAAATTATAGACTGATTTGGGTAATATAGACATTTTAATGATGTTTATTCTTCCCATCCATGAACACAGTATATACTTCCACTTGTTTGAATCATCATTGATTTCTTTAATCAATGTTTTATAATTTTCCAAGTACAAGTCTTTAACATCCTTAGTTAAATTTACCCCTAAGTACTTTATTTTTGTTGTTGTTGTTGCAATAGTAAAGGTGGTTGTTTTCATAATTTCTTTTTCAGACAGTTCATCGTTGGTATATAAAAATGTCATTGATTTCTGAATATTAATTTTATATCCTACCACCTTGCTGAATTCATTTATCAGGGCCATGAATTCATTGATCAGGGCCAGTAGTTTTTTGACTGCAACTTTAGGGTTTTCTATGTACAGTATCATATCATCTGCAAATAATGATACTTTTACTTCTTTTCCAATTTGGATGCTTTTATTTCTTCTTGTTGTCTGATTGCTGTGGCTAGAACTTCCAGAACTATATTGAATAAGAGTGGTGAAAGGGGGCTCCTCTGCCTTGTTCCTGATCTTAAGGAGATTGCTTTTAACTTTTTCCCATTAAGTATGATGTTGGCTGTGGGCCTGTGATAGATGGCCTTTATCATGTTGAGGTTTGTTCCCTGTGTTCCAACTTTTCTGAGAGTTTTGATCATAAGTGGGTGCTGGATTTTATCAAATGCTTTTTCTGCATCTATTGATATTATAATGTGAGTTTTCTCCTTCCTTTTGTTTATGTGATGAATCACATTGATTTGTGAATATTGTACCAGACTTGCCTCCCCAGAATAAATCCCACTTGATCATGATGCATGATTTTTTTCATGTATTGCTGGATGTGGTTTGCTAACATCTTGTTGAGAATTTTAGCATCTAAAATCATCAGGGATATTGGCTTATAGTTTTCTGTCTTTGTAGTGTCTTTACATGATTTTGGAATGAGAATTATGCTTGCCTCATAAAAGGAGCTTGGAAGTCTTTCCTCCTCTTGAATTTTTTGAAATATCTAGAGAAGGATAGGTGTTAGTTCTTCTTTAAATATTTGGTAAAATTCACCTGTGAAGCCATCTGGTCCAGGACTTTTGTTTGCTGGAAGTTTTTTAATAGCTATTTCAATTCCATTTGCTGTAATAGGTCTGTTTAGGTTTTCTGATTCTTCCAAATTGAGTTTTGGAAGATAATATGTTTTTAGGAATTTATTTCTTTCATTTAGGTTGTCCAATTTTTTGGCATGCAGATCTTCATAGTATTTTCTTACAATCCTTTGTATTTTTGTGGTGTTGGTTGTTACTTCTCCACTTTCATTTCTAATTTTATTTATTTGAGTCCTCTCTCTCTCTCACACACTCTCTTTTTGACAATTCTGGTTAAAGGTCCATCAATTTTGCTTACCTTCTTGAAAAACCAGCTCTTGGTTTCATTGATCTTCTGTATTGTTTTTTAGCTTCTATGTCATTTATTTCTGCTCTGATCTTTATTATTTCCTTCCTTCTACTTCCTCGGGGCTTTATTTGTTGTTCTTTTTCTAGTTCTTTTTTATGCAGGGTTAAGTTGTTTATTTGAGCTTTTTCTTGCTTCTTAAGGTATGCCTGTAATGCTATAAACTTCTCTCTCAGGAATGCTTTTGCTGTGTCTCATATATTTTGAGTTGTTGTTTGTTCATTTTCATTTGTTTCCAGGAAATTTTTTATTTCTTCCTTGATCTTGTTTTAACCCATTTGTAATTAAATAACATGCTATTTAGCCTCCAAGTGTTTTAATGTTTTTCAGTTTTTCTATTGTAGTTGATTTCTAGTTTCATGCCATTGTGATCAGAGAAGATGCTTGATATGATTTTAATCTTCTTAAATTTATTGAGACTCATTTTGTGTCCTAACGTGGTCTATCCTAGAGAATGTACCATAAGCACTTGAGAAGACTTGTATATTCTGCTGCTTTGGAGTGAAATGTTCTGAAGATAGCTATTAAATCCAGTTGATTTAGTGTGTAATGTAAGACTGCTGTTTCTTTGTTAATATTTTGTATAGAGGATCTATTCATTGATGTTAGTGGGGTTTAAAATTTCCTACTATAATAGTATTGCTATTGATCTTGGCCTTTATGTCCATCAAAATCTGCTTTATGTATCATATTTAGGTGTTCCTATATTAGGCACATACATATTTACAAAGGTTATATCCTCCTCTTGGATTGCTCCCTCTATCATTATGTAGTGACCTTCTTTATCCCTTTCTATAGCTTTTGTTTTAAAGTCTATTTTTTCAGATATAAGTATTGCTACCCCAGGTTTGTTTGTTTTTTTGTCATTGCCATTAGTGTGAAATACTTTTTTTCATCCCTTAACTTTTACTGTATGTGTATCTTTTGTTCTGAGGTGGGTCTCTTATAGACAGCATATAAATAAGTCCTGTTTTTTTATCTACACAGTTACCCTATGACTTTTGATTGAAGCATTTAATCTATTTACATTTAAGGTTATTATTGATATGTAGTTGTTTATTGCCATTTTATTCTTTAAATCTACAATCCTCATTTTCTCAATTTTTTTTTCCTTTGCTCTTTTTACATCAGGCCCCTTAACATTTCTTGCAGTACTCACTTGGTTGTAATGAATTTTTTTATTTTTATTTTGTCTGTGGAGCTTTTTTATTTCTCCTTTAATTTTAAATGATAGCCTTGCTGGATAAAGAAGTCTTGGTTGTAGATTCTTGCTTTGTATCACTTAGAATATTTCTTGCCAATCCCTCTGGCCTCAAGTGTTTCTGTCGAGAAGTTGGATGTCATCCTCATGGGGGCTTCTCTGTAGGTAATTAATTGCTTTTGTCTTGCAGCTTTTAGTATTCTTTCTTTGTCTCTTAACTTTGACACTTTAATTATAATGTGTCTTGCTGTAGGCTTCCTTGGGTTCCTCTTTAAAGGAACTCTCTGTTCTTCTTGAACTTCCTTCATCAATTGAGGGAAATTTTCAGCTATAATTTCTTGAAACAAATTCTCTATTCTTTGTTCATTCTCTTCTCCTTCAGGAACCCCTATAATGCAGATGTTGTTTCTCTTCATGTTGTCACAGACCTATCTTAGCATTTCCTCAGACTTTTTGAGCCTCTTTTCTTTTTTCTGCTCTGCTTTCATACTTTCCTTTATCTTGTCCTCTAAATTGCTGATTTGATTCTCTGCTTCATCCAGGCTGCTGTTAATCCCTTCTAGTGCAATCTTTATTTCTAATATTGTATTTGTAATTTCTGACTGGTTCTATTTTATTATTTTAATGTCCTTTTTGATGCTTGCTATCTCTTTGTTTAGGTTCTCATTATGTTCCTCCATTGTTGCTCTAAGATCCTTGAGCATCCTAAAAATAATTGTTTTAAACTCTGCATCTGGTATTCTGGTTAATGCCATCTCATTCAGTTCTTTTTCTGAGGATTTCTCTTGTTGATTCATTTGGGTCACATTTCTTTGTCAGCTCATTTTGTCTATTTATTAGGTAGCGCTGTCTGACCTTGAAATTTTTGTGTAGTATCTATAAAGAAGATGGGTTTGGTGGTCCTGTCCTCCAGACCACTTGTTTTCCTTGTTCTAGGAATGCTTCTTGAGGGTACTATTTTTCCTCCTGTTGTATGTGAGTATTAGATGCAGTTGGTTTTTTCATGGGTACATTTATCTCTTCAGGCTGGCTGGCTCTAAAGGTCAACATAGATTATGTGTATTACACACTGTGCAATGTCTGTCCTGTTTGGCATAGTTATTCTCCACAGTGTCTGGTGCCTGCTAGACTCCACCTTTGGGTGTGCTGTTTGTGTAGGTAGTTGAGTCTAGGGTTGGTTCTCTCCGCCACCCACTACCAGTTGTGTTGGCTCTAGTTCTTCTTTTCTTCTTGGGTTGGCATCAGCTGTTGTTTGAAACCAGCTGTGGGTTGCCAGTCTGTAGGTACTGCACTTTTTGCTGTTTTTGCCTGCCTTTTCTGTGTCTGGGTACTGTGGGAAGGGCCAACCTATGTATAAGGATCAGTTTCCTCCTGCTTAGAGATGAGAAGAGCTCCTTAAAAGTCCCAAGCTCTGTAAGATTTGTCTCACTTTTCAGCTGCTCCTCCTCTTTTTGTAGCTGCCTGGTCTTCCCATGGACTCTTCTGTGTAAGACTGTAGTATTGGCTCAGATTGGCCTCACCCAACCAACCATTCGACAGGTTTCATGCTTGGTGGGTTAGGGCAGCTTAGGTGGTGAATACAATGTCTGTAGGACACTCTATTTCAGGATTCTCTTGGTCAAGAGCTCAGTACTCGGAATGTGGCCCCTATTACAAAGCTTGATCCCTCAGCCAGCTGGATACTCAAATTTTATTTCTCCCCAACAAGATTAGAAGCAGGTTCAGACTAAGTGTGGCCAAGAGTCCCCTATGCAGAAGTTCTTTCAGCTGTTGAGACCCCAGTATCAGGGAAGAAGACTAAGAGAGTTCTCTCCTGGGGTTGACTGTTCCCCTCCCAAGGTGGCTAAGCCCCTCGACCAGATTCAACAATAGACTCACAGGGGCTCACACTTTAAATGTCAATGCTCCAAGCCTCTCTCCCTTGCCCCTGTGGAATCTAGCCTAGCAGGACAGACTATCCAGTGCCCAGGTCACCTGACCATGATGCTCCACCCTATCCAGTGCACATGAGTCACTGTGCCAGTGCTGATCAGAGAGAGCTGAACTTGCCTCAGCTGGGCCTAGTGTGAAGAACTTTTCCTTAGGATATCACTCTAGTAAGGGTTGTTAGGTCCTGAACCAATGCTCTCCACAGCTGGCTCTTAGATATGCCAGCCCTGGGCCTCCCAAGCAGGAACTCAGCACAGACCAGTGGGAGACACTACCTATGACTGGCCTGGAGCAACCTTCTTAGAGCTACATGCAATTTAGAGTTTGTTACTGCCTTTGCGAGCCTGGGTGTACATGGAAATACCAAGATGCACTCTTAGACTGGCTTTTACCCACTCTAATTCTAGGGGAAAGTCAACTCAGATGGTCAAGTTTCCCTGAGTCTTGCCTCCTGCAGCCTGTCTACTGGCTACTTATTGGGCTCAGTTGCTAAAAAAAAAAAACCTCTGCTAGAGTCTAAAGCAGAGGTCGGGAAACTTTTTGGCTGAGAGAGCCATGAACGCCACATATTTTAAAATGTAATTCCGTGAGAGCCATTCAAAGACCCGTGTACATTATGCATTATCCAATAAAAATTTGGTGTTGTCCCAGAGGACAGCTGTGATTGGCTCCAGCCACCCGCAACCATGAACATGAGCGGTAGGAAATGATGGATTGTAATACATGAGAATGTTTTATATTTTTAATGTTATTTTTTTTTTATTAAAGATTTGTCTGCGAGCCAGAGGCAGCCATCAAAAGAGCCACATCTGGCTCACGAGCCATAGGTTCCTGACCCCTGGTCTAGAGCCTGCGGCAATTCAGGGATTAGGAAGGGTAGTGAGTGTGGCTCCGCCCTTGGCACCAGGTGTCAGTCTGTCTAGACTTTTTTACAGACCTCTGTAAGGTGTGATCCCAGGAGTCTGGTGGGTGTGGCCACTGAGATCCAGAGGTATGGTCTGCCCAACCACAGTTTCAACTGAGTCTCTGGTGAGGTGGAAGCACCATAGACTCGGGATAGTGGGTGGAGGGAGCTCCGGTCTCAACACCAGGAAGTTGAGTTACTGATGCGCCCCCTGCTTCCTGGCCTCTCATCACAACCTGTCACCATCCCTGGGGTAGGAGAGACTCCCAAGGGTGGAGCAGCTTTTCCCCAGGCTGATGCCACATAAAGGGGATGCTCTGCCCAAGAAAGGTGGAGACTGCAGTACTGGAGTATGACTCAGCACAGGGGTTCTGATGGCTGTCCCCCACAGTGTCTCTCCCTGGCCCTGCAACTCTACACTGTCCTCCTGCAACTCCAGCTCTCTCAGCTCTCCCTCGCCAGAGCCCCAGGTAAGTGGCTGTGAAGTGGTTTTCTGCGCGGGCCCTTTAAAACATAGTCTGCATCCAAGAGGTATGTCTCTTTCTTGTGGACAGAAACCCGGCTCTTTTCACAGCTAAATGCGGTCTGGGCGCCTCTTCTAGGCTTTGGGGCTCTAAGCTGGGGCTTTGGTCCTGGGGCATAGGACCCACACCTCTAAGGGCAATCCACCCACCGTGAGAGTCCCTCTGGGCCGCTGCTTGCTTCTGGGATTGGGGCATACCTTTCCGCATCTTCACCCTTCCTACCAGTCTCAGTGTGACTTCTTTAGTCATCCTTAGTTATAGATTCCTCTTAGTTTAGTCCAAAGTTGTTTCTTTAAGATGATTCTTTTTAAATTTAGTTGTAATCCAATTTGGTCCTAGGAGGTGGCAGTTGGAACGTTCACCTACTCTGTCGCCATCTTTCTTCCCTCACAACCCTTTAAAAATACATTTCCAACTGTCCTTAGCTAGACCAGGTGGTGCACATTAGATAGAGTGTTAGACTGAGACACGGAGGACCCAGGTTTCAGACCAAGGTCACCAGCTTGAGTGTGGGTTCATCTGGTGTGAGCAAAGCTCACTAGTGTGGGCCCAAGGTCTCTGGCTTGAGCAAGGGGTCACTCGGTCTGCTGTAGCCCCCTGGTCAAGGCACATATGAGAAAGCAGTCAATGAACAACTAAAGTGGCCCCAATGAAAAATTGATGCTTCTCATCTCTCTCCCTTCCTGTCTGTCTGTCCCTATCTATCCCTCTCTCTCTCTCTCTCTCTCTCTGTCTTTCTCTGTCAAAAAAAAAATGAACTCTTTATCTTGGCTAAACTTCCGTGATATGTCTCTTCCTACCTCATCTGCTATCACTCAGCAGTCAGAATATCCTTCCAATTTAAGAAAGGTCATTCCATCTTCATGTTTAAAAGCCTTGTTTTAATTTTTTATTTCTTCCCCAGCACGGTACTTAACACTGTTTTGTTAGATGAAAATAAAAAGCATCTATCTTAATTGTTGAGAGAATCAAACAAAATGAAATAAATATATATCTTTTGACGTATATCAGGTACTTTACACTTGCTAGTCACTTTATATATCATATTACTATTATCTCCATTACTTTTTTTCTGTAAATATAAATACATGAGATGTTATATTCATGAATTCATGAAAAAGAAAGTCAATAATATTTGGTATGTTTTAAATAAATGATAATCTATAAATTTTTTCTAATTTATGAGAAAGTATATCAATAAGAGCAATATCTTAATTTCTTATTCTATAAAGCAGAAAAAATTATATATTATGAAGGAGATTTAAGGTAAAATCTCTCTTAAGGAATAAATTATCAAATTAGACTAAGCAAGCAAAATCCATTAAAAGCCTTCTTCATGATTTCCTAAATAGAGGGCTGCTCAGCATTGATACTAAAATTAAATTAGACAAATGTTTGTAGGGTGTTGTTTTTGTTTGTTTTTTAGTGACAGGAAGGGAGGCAGAGAGACAGACTCCCACATGCACTCCAACTGCAATCCACCCGGCGTGCCCACTAGGGGGTGATACCCCATTGGGGGCATTGCTCTGTTTCTTAGCAACTGAGCTCTTCTTAGCTCCTGAGGTGGAAGCCATGGAGCCATCCTCAGCACCAGGGCCAACTCACTCCAAGGGAGCCATGGCTGCAGGAAGGGAAGAGAGAGAGGGAGAGAAGCAAGAAGAGGGGTGGAGCAGCAGCAGATGGTTGCTTCTGCTGTGTACCCTAACCAAGAATCAGACCCAGGACATTCACACACTGGGCCAACACTCTACTGCTGAGCCAACCTGCCAGAGCTACAGGGTTTTAAATATGTTCATATCCTAATTAGGGGATGTTTTATCACTTTATATTCATTTTGAAATATCTCCTAATTCTTCTCACAAAAAGTAGGGGATATTTTGTCACTTCATATTCATTTTGAAATATCCCCTAATTTTTGTGAGCAGTATATTAACCCTGGCAATATCCACCAGTTACCCATCAAGAAATAGATATTGAACACTACACAGTTATCAAAGTGAAAGAGAGAAAAAATACACTCTGAATTTATTATGGGATAGGAGGTGCTTAAAATTTATTTTTCATAATTAATAAATACTTTCAGGTGACTGAGAGTTATCTTCGTTCTCATCCTGCTGTGAAACCAACTGGACTAAAGGTAAACGAGAAACAGAAAAAAATACCTTTAATGCTCTAGTAAGTATCTATAACCCTATACACACTATGTGAAAAGTACAACCAAGTATCTTAAGTAATATTGCCACAGACGACAAAGAACTAGCAGGTCTTTTAGGTTAGAAAGACCTAAAGGAATCTAAAGTAGGGACAAAAATCAAGGATTTCACACTTGAAATTCCAGGGTTGTAGGCAGAAACTTGCTGTGATAGCTTCCTTGAAATTTGTTTACTAGTTCTGAGTGACACGGGCTGGACTAGAGGTCTCTGTAGGAACAAATGTACAAACCACTTCTGCAAAAAGCAGGCTGCAGGGTTTGCCATGTGAAAAAGAAACAGAACATCAAAATGTCCTGGACCTGCCAATATTTGTCATCTGACAAGCATTGACAGCTAAATCATACTAGAAAAAATGTCTGCATATAAACATGCACACACACACACACACACACACACACACACAAATGAACTGCCGCAGTAGAATGGCTTCGTTGTGAACTAGACAGATTTCCTACTTGCAAGGAACAACAAACAGAGTCATGTCCCAGAGTACACACTGGTGAGAATGCATTTTTAACTAAAGTTCTAAAAGTTACCTATTGACTCTGATTTTCAACATTACACATTCACATCGCCCAAAATTTCATAAATAATAATCCACAGGCTCCAACCTAGACAATCAGAATCTTTGGGGATGAGACCCAGATATCACTATATTTTTAAAAGGTCCTCTCTTCACACTCCACTTGGAAATTCTAATGAAAAGCCCAATATAAATATGGTAGAAGAAATACAAAAAACAATAAGGTCAACCAAAACTAGGGGCAAAATGAAAAGGAGAAAACAGAAATTGTGAAATTGTTAATTTTTTTTTGTGTCCTTATCATTCACACCAAAAATTACTATATTGCACTATATAAAATTTGATATGACATATAAAAGAATGAATATAATCAGGAAAAAAATTAGTACAAGCTCTCTCAAGTGGTCAGAAGGGGAACACACAAAACAAAGACTTTAAGGAAGATTAAAAGAATCCTACATGGTTTGGCAAACCAGTGTCACCCCAATAAATTCAATTAATAAAACATAAATAAATAAAAGAAATAATTAAATAGTGTAGATATAATATAAAACAAGCTGTTATAATAAAGGCCAAGTGCATCAGGCCAAGAATATACACTTTTACACATTACATATACACACACACAAACATACACACACAAACATACACACATACCTATATGCATGTTTGGCATGTTTGTAATCAGCAGTTCAAAAGTGAAAAATAAAATAAAACACAAAAAACCTCCACATATTCACTAAAAATGAGACATAGCTTAAGCTGATATAAGAAGTCTGAAAGGAAAAGGATGATCAGAGACAGATCCAGAAAATGCAAGTAAAAATAAAACAAGGAGCATAATCTTACATCAACAGTTTAAACTTAAGGGGGGACTCTTTCACTTCAACGAGGCGACGTATCAGACATCCCACCTGACCAGCAACGTCTGACTTTTGCGGCAACCAGCTGGAGGATGGCCGCACTCTCTCAGACTACAATATTCAGAAAGAGTCCACCCTTCACTTGGTGCTTCGCCTTAGGGGCGGAATTATTGAGCCGTCCCTCCGCCAGCTTGCCCAGAAATACAACTGTGACAAGATGATCTGCCGCAAGTGTTATGCCCGCTTGCACCCCCGTGCTGTCAACTGCGGGAAGAAGTGTGGCCTCACCAACAATCTGCGCCCCAAGAAGAAGGTTAAATAAGGCCCCTCCACCACCTCCATGGACCTGCAGGGCAGTCTTCTGCCTGAACCCCGTGACCCTAGGTCCTCAATAAAGTTTCCCTTTCATTGACTGGAAAAAATAAAAATAAAAATTAATAAAAATAATAAACTTAAGGGGGAGGAAAAAAACCTTACTCAAGATGGAATGGTACTGCAGAAATAAAGAACAAACTGAATTGTGAACACTTATAAGACTTTTCATTCCAAATATCCTGATATCAATATTAAATAAAATTAATTTGAAACAATTAAAAAAATCTAAAAGTTGAGACACAATCATGAGAGTTGAAATAAGAAGGAAGGAGACTTTATAAAGACTTTGTAGTCAAATAGTAGAGCTTTAATATTTATAAATAAAAACTATAAGAAACGCAAGGAGAAATACTGAAACAAAGATTAAGTAGAAGACAAGTTATTTTCATCAGCACATAAAAAGCAAGTAGAAAAATATAGATAAATATAATAGAAATTGAATTGATTATTTTTGAAATCTATACTATAAAACAAAAAAGGGAGACTTTAGTTTCAGGGGTAAAAGACTTTTAACCACCTGAATTGAAAAAAAACTAAATTATTTTCTAAAAAAATAAAATTACATATTCTGATCACACTGCTGGAAAACTAGCAATTGATGATAAAAATTAAAACAAAACAATGAAGCCCTGGCCGGTTGGCTCAGTGGTAAAGCGTCGGCCTGGCGTGCGAGGGACCCGGGTTTGATTCCCAGTCAGGGCACATAGGAGAAGCGCCCATTTGCTTCTCCACCCCCCCCCCCTCCTTCCTCTCTGTCTCTCTCTTCCCCTTCTGCAGCCAAGGCTCCATTGGAGCAAAGATGGCCCGGGCGCTGGGGATGGCTCCTTGGCCTCTGCTCCAGGCGCTAAAGTGGCTCTGGTCGCCCCAGAGGGGCAGAGCATCGCCCCGGGTGGGCAGAGTGTCGCCCCTGGTGGGCGTGCCGGGTGGGTCCCAGTCGGGCGCATGCGGGAGTCTGTCTGACTGTCTCTCCCCGTTTCCAGCTTCAGAAAAATACAAAAAAAAAAAAAAAAAAAAAAAAAAGAAAATTTAAGAAATAGTTTTCTTAATACATTTAAATAAAATACATAATCAAAACCAAAATTTCAGAATATCTAGGAAATATTGATACTAAAAATATTATGTACTACACTAAACGGATTACATTCTGGAAAGAGAAAATATTTAGCTTTAAATATTTAAAATACAAAATAAAAAGATGCAACTTTATCGACCATTAAACCAAAGATGTTACAAAAAGTAACAAAACATAAAACTAGAAATATTGGTGGAAGAAACCAAGTAACATAGAAGCTAAAATTAGAAAACAGAAAATCAGCACTGATAAGTAAATCAATGATGTGGATCTTTAAATATGCAAACGGAAAACAAATAAATAAACCACTACCTAAGCTAATTCAGTGGAAAAAAAAGAATGAATATGAAAAAAATACATCTACACAGTATATTAGAAAATAAAAATCACAAGAAATTATTTTGCTAAATACACCATAAATAAATTTTAAACATTGGCATGAGTGACCTTCCAACATAAAAATATCTTGTTTAATTTAATTTGTTCCCAAAAAAGTGAAAATAAAGAATTCTGTTTTTGTTTAAATGTTGATTTTAAAAATTTTAATAAATGTAAAAACGTAATTTTTTACATCATAAAGACATTCCAAATATATTTGCAATGAAAAATTACAAGTTAATTTTTGTAGTTAAAAAATAACCTGAGACTGACCAGGTGGTGGTGCAGTGGATAGAGCGTCGGACTGGGATGCTGAGGATCCAGGTTCGAGACCCTGAGGTTGCCAGCTTGAGCATGGGCTCATCTGGTTTGAGCAAAGCTCACCAGCTTGGACCCAAGGTCACTGGCTTGAGCAAGGGGTTACTCAGTCTGCTGCAGCCCCACGGTTAAGGCACATATGAGAAAGCAATCAATGAACAACTAAGGTGTCTCAATGAAAACTAATGATTGATGCTTCTCATCTCCCCATTCCTGTCTGTCTGTTAGTATCTATCCCTCTGACTCTCTGTCTCTGTAAAATAAATAAATAAATAATAAAAAAAATAACCTGAAAATTTCTGTATGCCCTACATCCAGTATTCACCAATGATAAGATATTACATAATGATAGTATAATTACCAATATAAGGAAATTGACATTGGTACAGTATTATTAGGTAAACTATAGTTCATATATGAATTTGAACAGGTTTGTCACTAATGTTGACATTATGTCTAGTTCTTTTTTATGTCTCTTTAGTCTTTTCCAGTCAGTTAAAATTTCTCAGTCTTTCCTTGTCTTTAATAATTGGATGCATTTAAAGAGTACTGTCCATTATCTTATAGGCTGAATCTTACTTTGTGTTCATATAATAATTTTCATGGGAAATTTTCATTCTATTTTAATTTATATGAGTTTTATCACAAATTGAATTAATTCATTAAATGTGTGCAAATTTTCAATGATCATTTGCTTTCTTCCTTTTAATCTATTTAATGAGTTATATTTCATTGCTAGATTTCTAATATTTAAATGTTATTGAATTCATAGGATGAATTTAATTTGTAATTCAATATATTTTATTGAACTATTAAATTAAGAGAGTTAAATTTTGTTTTACATTTTCTTGACCTTGGCCAGTTGGCTCAGTAGTAGAACATTGTCCTGGCATGTGGATGTCCTGGATTCAGTTCCCAATCAGGTACACAGAAGAAGCAATCATCAGCTTCTCCATCCCTCCTTATCTCCCTACTTTCTCTCTCTCTCTTCTCCTCCCACAGCCCTGGTTCAGTTGATTCGAGCATGTTGGCCCGGACATTGTGGATGGGTCTGTGGCCTAACCTCCGGTGCTAAAAATAACTTGGTTGCCAAGCAATGAAGCAGCGGCTCCAAATGGAGAGAGCATTGCCAGATAGTGGGCGTGCCAGGTGGATCCCAGTTCAGGTGCATGTGGGAGTCTGTCTCTCTGCCTCCGTGCCTCTCACTTAATAAAAACTGAAAAAATATTTTAAAAATAAAAATATTTTTTAAATTTGTATTAATTTTAATTTGTTGTGTTAACATGCATTCAATAGGCATATAAAAATATTTCTAATTCACTTATTTGTAAAATAAGAATATCTGTAATGTTATTTTCCGATATTATACATTTATTTGGAATCCAGGTTATAAGCCTCAAAAAACATATAATGTTATTTTTCTTTTCCCTAGAAGTTAGTAGATTATAATTTCTGGAAGTTTATAGATTTTAGCACTTAGAATTTTTGATAAAATTGTTTCTCAAACTTATAATGTTTTGTTTGTTGTATAGATGTGTGCTTTGTGTTATTTATTTTTCCTTGCTATGTAGGTCTATGCAGGTTTTTTATTTCTTTTTGACTTAATTTAAATAACTCTTCTCCCAAGAAATGTAAATTTCATAAAAATTTTAAAATTTAAGGCATATAGAATTTATACTATGATAATATTTGATCTTTGTTACATCTGTGGATACATCTGTCTCTTGTATTTTTATTAATTTTTCCCCTTACCTGTGTTATTTTTTTTGTCTGCTTTTAACATCCAGGGAGTTAATTAGCTGTTTACTTACTAAAGTATAAAAGAAAGTAGTGACTTTTATTAGTGACTTGCAAGGCATGGTGTTTACAACTAGCTTATTTGCATTTACTCTGAATTTATCGAGTTCTCTGTCCTGTGCATGTCATGTAATCTATGTTTCATTCATCTGGAAAATGAGATCTAATTATATCTTCTTCAAAGTGTGGTTTGAAAATTTAAAAAGTAGAAACTTTTAGAATAGTTTGTCGTTATCTGATACTTTCAAATTATTTAGAATATATTTTAAAATTTTAAATGTTTAGCATTTTAATGTTTAATCATTAGTTAGCCATTTATTTTAAAATTCCATTAAGTATTATATCTTGAGGTATAAGTTATTTTTGGATTTTGTGATTTCTATTATTCTGTAATTGACTCATTATTTAGGAATTTTTATTTTTCATATTATACCAATGTGTTGTATTTTTTGCTTTTTTTTCCTCCTTGCTTTATATTAAATTTTATTATTTTTGAAAATTGTTTATATGATCTCAAGTTCTTTGAAAGTTGCTCAGACTGGATTTATGGCCCTGACATACATAAAAATTCTATGTATTCTTGAAAAGAATATACAGTGTGTCCGTAAAGTCATGGTGCACTTTTGACCGGTCACAGGAAAGCAACAAAAGACGAATAAAATATGAAATCTGCACCAAATAAAAGAAAAACTCTCCCAGTTTCATAACTATTCAGTACAGTTCGAAGTAGGCTCACACACAGATTTTTTAGGGGTCCTTAGGTAGCTATCCCGTATAGCCTCTACACACTCGTCACTGACTGATGGCCTACCAGAATGGGTTTCTCCACCAAACTGCCGGTTTCCTTCAACTGCTTAGCCCAACTAGTAATGTTATTTTTATGTGGTGGTGCTTCATTATAAACGCACCGATATTCACATTATACTTTGGTCACGGATTCGAATTTAGCGAGCCACAGAATACACTGAACTTTCCTCTGTACCGTCCACATCTTGACTGGCATGGCTGTGGGCTGCTCCGCTGTATACACGGTGTTATGTCATCATCTGCGCATGCGCACATGCTGCCACATCATCCTACAGAAAGTGGGAGGGTTTTCCTTTTATTTGATGCAGATTCCACATTTCTATTATCTTTTGTTGCTTTCCTGTGACCGGTCAAAAGTGCACCATGACTTTACGGACACACTGTATATTACCAAGCTTTTCTGTATGTTTCTGTATGTCTATTAAATTTGTAGTATATTTTGAAATTGTAGTATTTTTAAAATATTTTATGTCCATAGTCTTTTCTGGCTTTTTTATCTAAATCTGGGACAAATTTCTACTGTAATTATATGTTTATCAATTTCTCCTTGAAATTCTATCAATATCTCTTGTATACTTTGAAGTTGTACTAGTGCATAAGACTAGAACCACTATAATTTTCTCATGAATTATCTCCCCAGAATTATTTAGTGAAAATCTGTCTCTTATCATTTTATTACTTTCATAATTATAACGTTTTTATATTTTGGAGATAGCTTTCATAAGAACACATTTAGATTTTTAAAAATCAATTTTGACAAACTTTATCTTTTAACAATAATGTGTCACCTCTATGCTTACCGTAATTACTAATAACTTTGAATCTATTTTTAGCATCTTATTTTAGGTTTTATATACTATGTTGCCTTTTTTTTTTTTTTCCTTTTTGATCCTTCATTGCCTTTTTTGAATTGAATGAGCTGCTTTACTTTTTTCCCCCATTTTTATCATTTTTTTAAGTTTATAAGTTTTTATATTCTCAATTTTTCATTCATTATTTGAAATTCTTGAAAGTTTCATTCCCCTTTGGGCTGTTTTTCTAACCTTTGCACAAAGTCACATACTTATATCCTTATGTGTTGTCAATTGTGAGCTTGTATTTAACAATGATTTATTTGTGCATATCATTGGGGAGCCTATTGTAGCCTTTTTCCACTAGACATAATTTTGGTTGGCTTTTCCCATACACACAGTGGGCTTCCTACTTTTTAGATCACTATAGACTGATAGACTGGCCGACTGTTTTTCAGACAAATCCATGTGAAAAATGGTCTATGGCTCTGAATTTTTAAAAGAGATCATTTTTTAATCTAGCTTTCAAAAAAACACATTTTTCTTGACTTATCATTTTGCTTGTGGTCAGAATTTATGTAAACCTTCGAGTGGTCTGAATCTACATGAGGACATGTTCATTCCAGCTCTCCATTCTCTTTAGTCTGAATCTTGCTTCTGCTCCTCAGGCTAGCAAGTTCAATACCAATAAAGACACTTGGTTCCTCAAACAACAAAATGCCACCAGAACAGCCACTGTATCATTGCCAGCTACCGCAGGCACTTGTAAGGAACCTAGAGATTTTTTTTTAATATATGCAAGCAAAGTAATAAATATAAAATGATGTTTTTATTATACCTTTTAAAGGTACGTAACAAGGGATTTGGGGGAGGATAGTCAATCTTCAATATTGTCAATAATCATAATCAATGTATTACTTTTAACTAAAAATACTTCTAGTCTGTTTAAAAAAAGAAATCATAACATATCTTGGAAAGATTTCTTTAAACAGACTCAAATTGTTGAAATTCTTTGATTCCTATATGATCATTTTCCAGCAAAGTCAACACCTGATTGAATAATTAATATAATATATTTACCCTTTTCATTTTCCTGAAAAGCAGGAATTCCAACTTATACTAAAGTTCAATCATCCACAGCAAGTAGCATAGTATGGAAAAGCCTAAAAACTCCATAAAGATATGTTAAAAATATAAAAAACAATAAATTAGTGTACTCAGTCACCAATAAAAACAAAAACAAATCTTTCCATGAAGGCATATCACTGCCTTAGGTCTTACCAGGCCATGGTAGACACTTAGAAAAACAGATAAATATCTGAAACAACTCTTTAGTCCCTGTCAAGAGTCACTGCAAGAGTGTGACAATGAAATGAGCAATTGTAACAATTTACTGCCTAGATGCCATTTCCAGGCCACTGCAGGGAGAGGAGAAACCCAAGTACAGTCTAATAGTCTCAACAGGTTAAGCAGATAGATAACAAAATTTGGGAAGGGAGATCTGACCAGAACCACGGGACTAAATATCAGAGAAAACAGAATTACATGGAGAGTGATAGAACTCTCTAGATGCTGATCTGTGCAAATTTGAAATGAAGCTCCATAAAGCTTGGAAAGGTACCACTGGAAAGAGACAGGGCAAACAATATATAGAGGACAGTTAGAAATCATTTTCTTTTCAGTTAGAGTAGAAAGATCTTATAAATCATGAGGCCCTGTGTAGAGTACTTAGAAGTTAATTACTTCAGGAGTGATTCCTAATTAGCATTGAACTAAAGATTTAGGCCCAAATTAACAAAGCTGAAAAACAACTTTCATAGGTTCTAAATCACCTCAGTATTATATTGCCAGAACACTCTGGAATACAACACTAAGATATAACAAAATTAAGCATTGAACAAAGTAAAATTCCTAATGCCTAGCATCCAATAAAAGATTATCACCAGTGAAAAATAGTAAGAAATTATGGCCCATTATCAATGGAGAAAAAGAGTAAATAGAAATAGACCCAAATTGATATATATGATAAAAATATGACAAAAACCTTTAAAAAATGTGAATATGACATCTATGATACACAGCATGTACATAAGAACATAAATATTATGTGGATGAAAAAGGAAAATATACAAAAGACCCAATGGAGCTCTCACAGATAAAAATTATAATATCTAAAATTATAACTACAGTGAATGGTATGAACAATGGATTAGAGACTGCAAAACCTGAAGAATGAATTAAAGAAATAAAGTTTCCAAAAATATTTTTTAATTGAAAAAAATAAACAATATATTAATCTAAACAGGCTAAATTGTGTCTAGTTGGAGTTCCAGAAAAAGGACAGCAGAATAAACATTTCTAAAAACTAGTGATAAGTCAAAAAGGAGCCTGAGGGGGGAAAAAAGACAAATTCTGTACAGAGGAACAGATATCTTAGAATGACAACAGGTTTTTCATATGATATCTTCTGTGCCATAGATGTAGTGTCATCTTTAAAACATTGCAGAAAAAAAAAAAACTGTCAACTTAGAATTCTGTAGTCAGCAAAAGTAGCTTTCAAAATGAAAGATAAAATAAGATGTCTCTGTCTTCTAGTGCAGCACTAACCTTTCCTGGGACAATGAGAGAGCTTAAAATATTTCCATTAACTCAGCCAGACTGACACCCTTAATTTTTGGCAATGGATCTAGGTTCTGATGTGAGGTTAAAAATGTAAGGACATTTGGTTGGGGTAATGCTTTCTCCAATGTTTCCATAAAGGCAAATGTGGTTCCTGGGCCCCTGAGGAAACTTAGAAAAAATTTTAGTAGCTCTAGGAGTGCAGGGAGGCACTCTCTGGCTCTTCCAACCCATCATGAGGGAAGTCAGAGTGCTGGAAGGGATTTGTAATTTTACTAGAAGCTCTTCCATGTCACTGGTGTCCTCACTGAGCCTCAATTATCAGCACCATCAGTTCCGGGGTTCTGAGGTAAAATAGAAAATTCTGAGATAGCACAGATAAGGTTAACTCTTTTTCCAGCATTTCCAGAAAGGAAGGAGCAGTTCCTGAGTTTGGGGGTGATTCAGGCCACCCCAAGAGTTCTGACTGGTTCTTCCATACCTTGTGTTGGATCCTCTAAAGAAACTTTGTGGATTTTTTCATAGACTCAGGTCTAAAGTTTCCTACCCATGGCTATTTTGCTAACACTAGCTGTTTTCATGCTTCTAGAGTGGGACTTGGAATATTTCTGTATTTGCAACCCACAAGAAGGGACATAATGGTACAGAGGAAGACCTGGAGCCTCAATGTCTATGTAGGTCTTTGGAGAAACTTCTCATAATAGCTTCCTATAAATCACACACTCATGAAGAAAGAAACTATACTCAATGCATATAACAAAATAAATTAATAAGAAATATAATAATAGAAACTGTTATACATTAATAACATATAGGTAATTATAATAATATGATTAATTGAAGGTAAAGTAAGTAATTTTTCAGACAAATATAATTTAAAAGATTATCTCCCAGAAGATAAATACTACAAACAATGTAGTTCTTTGGGTAGAAGAAGAATGATTATGAATTAAAAAATGGGATCTACACAAAGGAATAAAAAGTCATAGAAATGACAAATGTATGTGCAAACTAAAAGATAATTGTGGGTTTTATAATATATATAAAGTTAAAATGTGTAATAACAATATCATAAAGGATGAGGGGAAATAGAAATATATATTGTTTAAGTCTCTTATATTCCAAAAAAGTGGTATGGTATTATTTCAAAGCTGAAATAAGTTAAAAATATGTACTACAGATACTTAAGCAGTTGTTCACCAGTTTATCAAAATAATCTGGAGAACTTGAATAGAAATATTCTCCTTTTTTTTTGTATTTTTCTTAAGTGAGAAGCAGGGAGGCAGAGAGACAGATTCTCACATGCACCCAACCAGTTCCACCAGGCATGCTCACTAGGGGTTGATGTTCTGCTCATCTGGGCCATACCTCTGTTGCAGACAGAGCCATTTTAGCACCTGAAGTGAGGCCATGGTGCCATCCTTAGTGCCCAGACCAACATGCTCCAATGGAGCCATGGCTGTGGGAGGGGAAGAGAGAAATAGAGAAAATGGAGAGGGGGAAGGGTAAAGAAGCAGGTGGTCACTTCTTCTGTGTGCCCTGACCAGAAATTGAACCCAGGACATCCACACCCTGGGCTGATGCTCTACCACTAAGCCAACAGAATAGAAATTTAGCCAGCCTGAATAGAAATATTCTGAACCCAGCAATAGTGTTTCTTGTTCTGCAAGACTGCAATGGGGGTTTGGCATGTGTTTACTCTGACACTGTACCTTAGTTGGGTAATTCTACCTCACAGGGCACAGGCTAGTAATTATGCAAATCATTTACATATATTCCAGGATTGAATGAATGAATGATTGAATGAATAAAAATATAAATTACTGATCATGGGAAACAGGTTCTTAGTTGTCAGAGAATAAAGATAAGCAAAGGTGAAAAGTTCAGATGAATTCAGTGGTACTGTATTCAGATCAGAAATGCCAGTATGGCCCTATCTTATATAGAGATGGAGATAATGAAAAGAGAAAATTAAAAGACAAATCACTGAGTAGGAGAAGGTATTCATAAAAATTTGATAAAGTTTGGGATATAGAAATATATTTTTAAACTCAATAATAAGTTTTAATAGGACATGAATTACAATAAAAATTGGGTAAAATGTTTGAACAGATATTTTACCAAAGAATATGTAGGATGAAAATCAAGCACATAGAAATAATTAGTCATTAGAAAAAGCAAATTAAAACTACAGTGAGATTACAGTTTACACACATTGTAATAGCTAAAATTAATTGGGTTGATTATAATGTATTGCTATCTGGCAATTGGAGTTCTCTCATTGCTTCTGCAAATGTAAAATGGTACAGCCACCTTTGAAAACAGTTTGGCATTTTCATATAAGGTGTGCAGGTATTTACTATATGACCCAGACAGCCAACTCTAAGAGTAGGTGGAAAAGATATGTCCATATAAAGACTTGTATTCAGAGTCCCATAACAGCTTTATTTATAGTAAGCAAAACTGGAAATGAGCTAATGTCCATTGACTGCTGAATGGATAAACGAATCACACAATACCTATACAATTTAATATTAGTAAAAAACATAATGGATTACCTGACCAGGCAGTGGCACAGTGGATAGAGCATTGGCCTGGAATGCTGAGGACCCAGAGTTGGGACCCTGAGGTCAACAGCTAGAGTACAGCCTCATCCAGCTTGAGCATGGGCTCACCAGCTTGAACATGAGGTCGTCAGCTTGAGCATGGGATCATAGATATGATCCTGTGGTTACTGCTTAAGCTAAAAGGCTGCTCGCTGGCCTGATGCCTAAGGTTGCTGGCTTGAGCAAGGGGTCACTGGCTCGGTTAGAGCAGTCGGTCAGGGCACATGTGAGAAAGCAATCAATGAACAACTGAAGTGCTGCAACTATGAGTTGATGCTTCTTATCTTCCCTTCTTGTCTTTCTGTTCTTGTCTCTCTCTCTCAAAAAAAAAAAAGGATCAAATTACTAATACATACATAATACAGATGAATCCCAAAGGCATTGTGCTAAGTAAAAAGCTAGACACAAATACTGTTTACTGAAATGGTTTCCTTCATTTAAAATTCTAGGGGAGGCAAAACTAGTGCCAGAAAGCAGGTAACTTCCAAAAGACAGAAAGTAACAAGACTGACTGCAAAAGGACACAAGGGACGGATCTTTCATGGGTGATAAAAGAAAATGTATGATTGTGGTGGCGGTTACATGATGAATATGTTTTTCAATTCTCAGAAAATTATACACTTAAGTTAGTAAATTTTATTGTGTTTAAGTTTAATTCAATAAAACTGATTTAAAAAAATATTTCTGGCTTCTCTGTTTTTTCTCAAGGAAAGGTCATTCTTTTCTCTGTGCCTAGTGAAGGTAAGCCAGGTAAAGGGCACAGAAACTCCCTAGTTTCAATGTTTATTCCTCCTACAAAAATATCTACAGGAAGATCCAATTAAGTATGAATATGAAGGTTATTGACTTTTGATCAGTCTTTAGTCTCATGTGACAAGCTTGCTTTTGCATTGAGAACCACATCTTAAGTTTTGACTGAGATTACAAATGCATAACTCCATGTTTTGTTTTGTTTTGTTGTGTTTTGTTTTGTTTTGTAGAGGAGCCATTGAAGGGCACCCATCTGATATGAATTAAACCTATTGGCAAGGAGGATAACAAATGTAAAACATTTCTTGAGAAAATAAAAGTGAATTTACATCAGTATATCCATTTTATGATGAATCTTGATGGGCTTTACCAAAACAGAAGATCTGAATTGGTGTTATACATTGCCCATCACTTTGGAACACAATATAACAAACCATATAAACCAAAAACTCTGCTTTCTTAACTTCTCTAGCCAACCCAACACTCCCTCTTTTCTGCTGCTTTACTCACTAATTAACCATATAAACTCATGTTAAAACTCTTTAGGGCATGTCCCTTTACAGTCTGAGTAACTAATGTCCATGGCAATGGGGAACATAAATTGAGCTCCAATAATTTACAACAGCAGTGTAACATTTGGGATCACAATCCTCAGAAAAAAGGTCTACTGAATTTCCTTATGCTCAACCCAAATTTCAGAAACATAATTCTAATTTTTCACAACTATAATCCTTACAAGACTATAAATCTAAATAGTCTAGGGATATGTTACACAACAGTATAAATATACTTAGCACCATTGAACTTACATGGTTAAGATGATAAATTTACATATATATATATATATATATATATATATATATATATATATATTTTTTTTTTTTTTCTTTTCTGAAGCTGGAAACGGGGAGAGACAGTCAGACAGACTCCCGCATGCGCCTGACCGGGATCCACCCGGCATGCCCACCAGGGGGCGACGCTCTGCCCACCAGGGGGCAATGCTCTGCCCCTCCCGGGCGTCGCTCTGTTGCCTGGGGCAGAGGCCAAGGAGCCATCCCCAGCGTCCGGGCCATCTTTGCTCCAAAGGATCCTCGCAGGGGGAGAGGAAGAGAGAGACAGAGAGGAAGGAGAGGGGAAAGGGTGGAGAAGCAGATGGGCGCTTCTCCTGTGTGCCCTGGCCGGGAATCGAACCTGAGACTTCTGCACACCAAGCCGACGCTCTACCACTGAGCCAACCGGCCAGGGCCTCCATTATATTTTTTAATCTCAATATAAATAGCTAAATAGAGTAAAATATGTAGGATTTTAAATAAACATCATAGTGCCTCTGTTTGTAGAATTTTCTTACAATTATTAATTTTAATTTTATTTTATATGCATATGCCAGTCATTCTACTATAAACTTTTTATTTCAGTACTTAGTGATCTGCTTACAAACCACTATTATATTGTATTGTTATTCATGATGACGTTTTTACTTATATAACAACTGAAATGTGAGAACAATCGAGCTGGAAGAACTGTCACACAATTAATCATCAGCATTGATTCTGTTGCCTTGGAACGCCAGGCAGGTAAACTCTTCCTCATTCACAACTGCATCTGTCTTTTTTCCAGAGCCATCCATACCACTGAAGTGAATGACCTTCCTAGGTCATTCTAATCAGTGTAAAGTGATATCTCACTGTAGTTTTGATTTGCATTTTCCTAATAGTTAGTGAAGTTGAGCACTTGAAACAATAAATTACATAAAATGAAACATAAGTACTAAACTTATGGACCTTGGTCTTAGAGAAGATTTTATGAATTTGACCCTAAAGGCAAGAGAAGTAAAGGCAAAAATAAACGAGTGGGACTATATCAAATTAAAAAGCTCCTGCACAGCAAAAGAAACCACCAACAAAACTAGAAGGAAACCAACCCAATGGGAGAAGATCCTTGCAAACTACAGTGCTGACAATGGGTTAAGAGTGAGAATATATTTTTAAAAACTCATACAACTTAATACCAAACAAACAATCTGATTAAAACGTGGGTAGACCTGAATTTACACTTCTCACAAGAAGATATGTTAATGGCCAACAGATACCAGAAAAGATACTCAATTTTTTTTAAAATAGAAATGATCACCACCCAATAACTTCCTTAAACATACCTACACATACATACATTCTATAAATTGGAGAATCCCAGTGTTCACAAAATCTTTTTCAAAAATAAAAAACAAAAAAATAAAAAAAAATAAAAACAAAGCAGAGTTAATTAAATTCTTTGTTCAGCATGATGTATTCAGAAAAAAAATACAAAGCTAATGTTGTTTTTATGTTACCTAATGCATGATAATATTTTATAACAAACATTTCCCAATTTGGTGACTTAATCAGCTTTCATTTTCATTTAGTTCTCATGGGCTGGGTCATCTGATGACCTTCTGGGGCTTGCACAATCTTGCTCAAGCTCAATCATGCAACTGTGCATCCGGTGGGTAGGACGGGGACTACTCACATTGTTGACCGATGTAGCCAGTTTCAGAGTGGCATAACAAAGGTCAGGAAATGCAAAAGAAGTAAAGACAAAAGGCACTTTCAAACAGATGTCATATCAGGATCAATGTAGAAGTCCACTTAGTCTTGACAGGCTTGCCTAGTAGCTTTTATATATTCATCATTTATCGTTACTTAAATATTTTTTAATTACAGGAAACCTCTAATATCTGTTTCACAGAGATGTCTAAACATTAGATATTGAATTTTATTTTCTGAAAAGGCAAGCAAAAATTAAAAAGAGTCCTTTTAAAACCAGTAAGATGCACAATCCATCTGACACACAAATCTTTTCTTTTTTTGGTCAGTTTATGGGACCAGAAATGTCAGTAGTCTGTTAGTTAAAACAAATAAATAATGCCTAACCAGTGATGGTGCAAGTAGATGGAGCATTGACCTGAAGCGCTGAGGTCATCAGTTGGAAGACCTGGGTTTGCCTGGTCAAGACACATACAGGAAGCAACTCTTAGGAGTTGAAGTTTCCCACTTCCCCCTCCTCTCTCTCTCTCTCCTCTTTCTCAAAATAAAAATAAATGAATGAATAAATAAATAAATAATAGGAAAAAGAAGAAGAAAAAGCAAACAAACCAAAAACAGAAGTATGTTCATTTTCTTTTATTAAATGATAACCAGTTTCTAGCTAATAGATTCAGATTGATGAATTTGCTTAATTATTGAATTCCAGGAATACCATAGTGTCCTATTACATATTTCAAGAAATTGTTCCCCCCCCCAACCCTGACTATATTGTTGTAGAGGGAATTATCAATCGCTGTGCCTAAAAACTCTGGTGGTAGTTTTGGACCCATGAGCAAAATCACACTAATTATCATATCCCTCTACAACATTTGAAATCTGAGGACTGAGATATATACAATGTCCCTCGTGGAGCAAAACTGAAAATATGTGAGTCTGAGAGCTGCCAGCACTATGGAGAATTAGTCAGTGAGCTATAAAAAGCCTGAGAGAAAACACCAACATAAAGATGCGGAGAATAAGCAACACCTGATGTCTTTTAAATCGCTGTTCTCACTTATTTCTGAGAACAGCTAATGCTTTGTGATTTCTGTGTGTAAACCATCAATGCCACTCTCTGAGTGTGTTGTGTTTGGATTTCTGCCATTTACAATCAGAATGAATCTTGGCTGGGTATTCTGATCAATCCCTGACATTTTCTAAGACTGACTTTCCTCTTGCTCATCTACTAGATTCAGTTGCTGTGTAGTCTGAATTAATGCTTATCATGAGAGAATCGGGCTCAAAAGCAGGAGAATCTGTCTGTCATCATTCTCATTCTAAACTTTAACAGCTCCTTATAGATTATAAAAAGACTCAATTATTTCAGCCTCTATCAATATGCCAACACTTTGGCAACAAAAACCATTGCATTGTATAAATATAAACTATAAATCCTAATAAAAATTAATCATTGTTCAGTAATTTAAACCTATTTCTACCTGTTTAAAAAAAACAGTGTTTTCTCTTTTTCACTAGCTCTTTATTTTACTTATATCCATATGGACAATTATACATTTATTTAGAATATATCTTCTAAAAACCCAGTATAATTCAGGTGCATGATAAGAACACACTATGTTACTAACCTTACAATACAAAGGATAATCACTGTTAACCACTGTTGGATTTTGTGTGTGTGTGCGTGTGTGTGTGTGTATTTAACACAGGATTATTGAGAAATCAATCTCATACGTCAAACAAATCTTATAATTTTGAATGAACAATGTTTCATAATTCTAAATGTTGTTCTTTCCTAAAACAAACACTCAAAATTTCAAGTTTACAAGTTACTCATCCATGGAACTATCAAATCATTCAATATTATATTTTAAAAAGTCATTCCAACTTTCTACAAAAATATATATATATATAATTAATTCTCAAGAAAAAGGATACAGAATAGTACAGATTCCACTTAATTTTATGGTAACTGCTGTGTCAATATTTGCTAGGTTTTACTATTTTTCTTTATAAATGAAAGTGATAGATAATTCATTTCTTTACAGATCCAAGCACTTGTGTGAGCAGCTCCTTAAATATTATCATTAAAGTTTTATCACCAAATATTAACTTGACATTTGTGGCCTCAGGAATCAGCTCTGATTTTAATCAAATGTGGATGAAAAGTATTTGGGGCTTATATAACTAACACAAAAAGAACCAGAGTTCAGAATAGGGGCCAGTACAGATATATCTAAAAATATTACAAAGTAATTAGTTCTTCCCAAGAATGTTTAAGAGGACAGTGTAAGTATAGAGGCCAGGGAAACTGGTGTCCATGCATGGGTGGAGTCAGAAAAGTCTCCACAGAAGGAATGAAATTTCATCTGGATCTAAGATAAATTAGATTGTTCAGTAGAAAAAAAAAATAGGTTAACAGTCTGTTAGTTTCCTAAGGGTATAGTAACAGGTACCACAGAGTGTCTTAAAATAGCAGAAATGTATTCTCTCCTAGTTCTCAAGACCAAAAATCAAGGTGTTAGCAGGGTTGTCCACCCTCTCATCCACTAGGGGAAGATCCTCTTGGCCTTGGCGAGGTTCGGCCAGTCCCAGGCATGCCCAGGCTCATAACATTGTCCCTCCAACCTCTGCCCTCACCCTCCCCAGACTGGCTTTTCCCTGGGTATCTCTTCCCCACTTTTTATAAGATCACCAGTATTGGATTCAGAGCCTACCTTACTCCAGTATGACCTCATCTTAACTAATTATATCTGCAGGGACTTATTCCAAATAAGGTTACATTCTAAAGTACTGGGGAGGAGGAGTTCAACAGGTCCTTTAGAGAGACACAGTTTACCCATATGCCAAGGTTTCAGTTTCAATCACTGATCAGGGCACATAAAGCAGTCAACCTATGACTGCATAAATAAGTAGAAAAATAAATTGATGTTTCTCGCTCCCTCTAAAATCAATAAATGTAAATTTAAAAAAGGAAGTGAAAACCTGAAAAAATTCTCATAAATGTCACAATTAATCTTTGTTGGTTGAGATTTAAAGACATTTTCTTTTAATTTTTCCCTAAATCACTAATTTCTATATATTACTCCACATTTGAGCATAAAACAATCTTTAGCTAATATGTAGTAAAAAAAAAAGTTTGATATGTTTTGAGCCTTTATATGGGTTATTTTTAATATTTAAAAATTTTCTTCAATTTAAGTTGCATCTTCTTTTAGACAAACTTATTAAAAATGGTTTTACTGTACCACAGAGCTGTTCAACTCTGACTTTTATGAGAATTGGAGAAGGTTTTCAAACTCTTAGTTAAGAGCTTTTGTAAACACTTTCTATACCATCAATTTTTAAAAATTTTATTTATTTATTTATTGATTTTATAGAGAGAGGAGAGAGAGAGAGAGAGAGAGAAAGAGAGAGAAGGTAGAGGGGGGAGGAGCAGGAAGCATCAACTCCCAATGTGCCTTGACCAGGCAAGCCCAGGGTTTTGAACTGGCGACCTCAGTGTTCCAGGTCGATGCTTTATCCACAGCGCCACCACAGGTCAGGCTCTATACCATCAATATTAATAGAAACTATACAAACAACCTAAATACCCATTAGGCAGAGACAGGCTAAATAAATTACAATATAGTTCTACAGTATGATATTATGTAGATTTTTAATGAAACTAAAGTAATTTTTATTTGCTACTCATATGTTCTGTTCCTTCCACTTATTTAACCCCTTTCACATATTATTCACACAGCACTCTTAATGTCACTTTCACCCAGAAGACTATCAGATCCTCCAAAATAGGTTAGGTTTCCAAAAGCTTTATATTTCTCAGCAGCTGTTCAAAAGGATATTGTTTTTGTAATTTTTATTCAATGTCTTTCTAGATTCCAGACTTTAGCATTCATAGGGCAAAGATAATACACATTTGTTGCTTCACAGAAATTGTTCACATATTTTGTTTCTCAACTATTTAGTGAAAAGACCTGACAGTACTAATGTTTCCTGTGATTAACTGATCCATCAGTCTCTGTTAGCTCTCTATGTTGCTCCAGGACTAAAACCACCTTTCTTACTAAGGAGGAGATTCTACTAAAAGACCACCTAGGTTTCTTAGTAGAGTATTTTACATGGTAATTCAAAGAGAGTCCTGCATAGGTATGTTGCTGTAGCTACAGCTGTAGTAATTAAGCTCATACTTTCTTTCCAAAATAAAGTACTGCTTTTTGAAGGTTTTATTGCCAGTTTAATGCTACTCAAGTTCATATGTTTTTGCAATTAGGATAAAATCTTATTAGAAAGAAATTTGAGCTACAGGCAGAGTACTTTCTCAATATAAATATTTAAACCTATAATCTACTGTATTTTATGAGACATAATAAAAATTCACTTTCTAGAGCTACTCAACTCAATTGTATTTGAATACAATCTTGATTCTATATGAGTCATTCTCATATAGAAATGTTTTCAACTAAAGGTTACTATGACTTTCAGGAAGTAAGGAAAAAGGGGGTGAATATTAAATTGCATGGGAAAATGCTCATGACATAAAATTTAAATTAGAAATAGTATAATAACTTTAAATAAAATATGATCCCAAGAGCTCAACATGTTTCCAGAGCACCAATGACTACTAAATATTATTTACTTCTGAATCACAGAGCTTCATGAGCTCAAAGCTTTGAAAGGAGGCAGATATGAATTCAAAGACTTAGTCTACCAGTGTGAACTTGTAAATTAAGGTACCCATTTTCTCAAATGTAGAGGCTGGTGTGTAATGGTGTTGCAAAGATTAAAGAAAGTATGTTCATAAAATAATCACAGGTTTTAATTCCCTGTATGTAGTAGAAATGCAACAAATGTACCCTTTTATTTTCTCCCTATATTCTATTTTTTTATGAAGAAAGTCTGCCCACTAGATGACACCCCAAAGGTCATATAGCTATACCTCAACTGCTCCACCTCTCCTCAATATTCACCACAGACCTGCTCAACTACACCACTTTTATAACTCAAGTTTTATCTTTTAAAATTATATAGAGCAGAAGAGGACCTGGGTGAATGACACCCAGGGAGAAAATATTTGGAGGTGATTAGATTATAGATATTTTCCATTTTCTGTAATGCTGTGTGTGTGCATGTGTATGTGTATGAGTGTGTGTGAGAAAGAGAGAAAAAAACAACAAGAAAAAAGAATGAAAGAAAAAAAGAAGGGAAGGAAGGAAGGAAGGAAGGAAGGAAGGAAGGAAGGAAGGAAGGAAGGAAGGAAAAAGTAGAAGAAAGAAAGGAAAGAAGAGGAAGAGGAAGGGAGAGAAAGAGAAAGAGGGAGGGTGGGAAGGAGGAAAGGAGGGAGAAAGGGAGACCTACAGAAACAGAAAAAATGTGTCTTCTCTAGGAATATTAGCTTGAAAATAAAGAAATCTCTGCTATCTGACGTTTTGGGGAGAGAAATATATAGGCAATTTTATTTAAATTTTACTTAACTTACCAATAGGATAATTATAAAACTTGATGTTAGTTTTGGACAATGTTATATGTGTAATATTATGCAGTTATTTTATTTTTATTTCTATGAATTTTTCCTCAATGTGTTCTTCAAGGATTTGAACTTTAATATACTAAAGTGAAAATACGATGGGCACATTCAAAAAACAAAAAGAAAAGAATTGTTATACACTCAGAAAGTCTTTAAAGAGAATGTAGATTTTAGACATCCTGTCTGTATTTTTTGTGGAATGTGGAATTATGGACAAGTCCTGCCAGGGGTGAGGATGATGGAGACGCAAAGATCCAACTCCGGGGACCAGGTTCAGTGACACAGATCCACTTTATTCAGGAAGTAAGCTAGCTTATATACATGGGTTCAGCCAATAGGGTGTTACAGCATGTCCTTCATAGCCAATGGCTGGAAAGATCAGGGAGCTCCGTGGTTGGCGCTAAGTCACTTCCTTATAGCAGGTGATCTCGCTTCCTGGGTATGCCCAGGAGGGTTCTGGGAGCTGGAGTAGTCTCACAGCATTGCATCAGCTACAGCTGCTAGGAATGTGCTCTGCGCTCCACCCACATGGAATGAAGACTTGGAAGTGTTAAATAAGTTTCTCCTAATACCCGTTTTTTAGACTTTTTAGGACCAAAATTACATTTTCTAAATTCCTTTTTTAAAACCGCAATCTTACACTCATAGAGTATATAGCTATCTATTCATTCAAGTTTTACATGCTATTGTATATTCTATAATTCATAATTATAAAAATTACATATAATATACATTATCCCAAATATACTATGTTTACTTTTAACACAGTTTATTTATCTGACAGAAGGCTTGACTTAGATATATTTTACAGCATAATGGACTTCCCATAAAAATAATGTGCATACTGAAAAATGTTACCATAATATCACAGAAAGTGTTCTCCAGTATAATTTTTAACTTGAATTAGTTTCAGTGCTTTGAATATTATAATATCCATTCTAATATATGTAGAATGGATTATAAAAATGAGCTATGATGAAACTAGTTAAAGTCTCTATTACAAAGCTATGGAACAAAACCATTTTTACTTTTCCTCTTCTGAAAACTTAAAACAGAAACCCAAAAAGAATATAGCAAAAAGGAAAAAAAATTGATCATCAAAATTTGTAAATGGCTTTATACAAATCACAAAACCTAAAGAGCTTTTGGAGACTACATTGAAATTTTAATTAAAATTGTGGAAAATTGCCATACTTTAATACATTCTTCTCTATGATTCTTATCAGCTTTCAGAATAAAAAAATCCTAAAGATGCCATAGCTGACAAAGTGACAAGGCTTGGGCAGATCATGAAAAACATGGGAAACTTCTCTATAGCAATCCATACTCACCCTGATGACTGGCACAGGAAGTATACTTAGCAAAAGTGGGGATAGGGAGGTTCTGTCACTGATCAGAATCAGCTCAAGAGAAAGAACTCTAAATCAGAGGTTTGTGACATAATAAACAATAGGAATCATGACAACATCCTGTTTATTCTAAAAGTGAAGCATGCTAACACATCACAACCCTCCATGTCAGGTGTGTGACAGCCAGCTAACCCACATATGCCACACTCATTGGTCCCCTTCCAAGATTATTCTTGAGCAAGTATCTTCCCCCCTTGAGTTGTCTCAACTCAATATATGTAATGATTAGTAATGAACCAGCAACAGAAAAATCAATAGATAGATGAAGAATACATACCAGAGTTATTACAGAAGAAATTTCAGATATATAACTCTCAAAACTATTTCCGAGAAATAAAGCAAAATTCAGAAATCAACAAGAATATCTTGGAACACTAGTGAGAGATCAGTAAGTTAAAGTGCTTTTAAGGTAAAGGGATGAACACTTTGGAAACAAACACAGAATAAGCCATGATGAACTGGGGAGAATTAACTGAAATACAATAAAATTTAAAGTGATCATTCATTTTTCTCATCATCTTCTAAAATGAAGACACAGTGATACCATTTTTCCAAACAAAATATGTTGCTGGCTATCTACTGTGCTTTGAAAGCTTTTAAATTTTTTGTATGGCTTTCAATCTGGATCTGATCTGTTTCTTCTTTCACCTCTACCATTCTATCTTACTTGTTGACTTGTTTGTAAACATCTCAAGAGCTTTTGTAAATTATATTCACTTCTGAGTGGTCTTCCTACCACTTCATTTAAAAGATCCTTCCTGGAACTTTTGCTGTTGTTATTGTTGCTATCTGTTAAGAATTGGGTCAATGTTCACCTTTTCTATGAAGCTTTCCTTTGGCTGGCAAAAAATGCTCTTTTGTTATTTTGTTTATGGTTCTATCAAAATATATGACACAGAACTACATTAATTAGTGGCATTTGAAAAATAATTATTTTTTTTCAAATGAAATTAGAATTTCAGGTAGACTATGAACAAGTATTGGATCAACAGTTTTTAAAAAGAGGAGAGAAAGGGGTGGGTTGGCAGCTGTCAGAAGAGAGACTATAAATTGAATCTGTGAGGGACTCAGACTTATTTATGAAGATTCTTAAGAGAATGAGCCAAGTATAGAAGCCACTCCCTAAAGGGCATGGGAGACAAGAACAGAAAGAACAAAAAGGTTGACAAAACAGAAACCCAGGGACAGAAGTCACTAGAAACCCATGCCAGCAGGCTGTGTCTGAGAAGTTTATCTACAGCCAACAATAGCTCTAGTGCCATACTGCATCTAGAAATTGGAAAATTTATGAGGTGTAAAAAGAAAAAGCAATGACAAAGTGAGGATAAACCAAGCATTAAATGGATTACTATGACAGGGATTAAAATAAACAAACAAACAAAAATATGAGAGAGTAGTTGTCAGAATTGGAATCACCATGAGGATGTCAGAACTCAGAATTGAGCCTGACCAGGCAGTGGCACAGTGGATAGAGCATTGGACTAGGATGCAGAGGACCCAGGTTCGAGACCACCGAGGTCGCCAGCTTGAGCGCGGGCTCATCTGGTTTGAGCAAGGCTCATCAACTTGAGCCCAAGGTCACTGGCTCGAGCAAGGGGTGACTCAGTCTGCTGGAGCCCCCGAATCAAGGCATATGTGAGAAAGCAATCAATGAACAACTAAGGAGCCGCAACAAAGAATTGATGCTTCTCATCTCTCTCTGTTTCTGTCTGTCTGTCTCTATCTGTCCCTCTCTCTGATTCTCTCTGTCACTGTCAAAAAAAAAAAAAAGAAAAAAAAACAGAACTCAGACTTGGTACTGTCTCTTAAAATACAAATTCCAGGTTAGATGACGTCAGAGTAATGGAGGGGTAGGAAGCGATACCGATAAATCTCCCCCCAAAACTCAACAAGATCTTCAACCAGAAACAGAAAAACCTATACTTGGAGCTTCCAGATGCTTCGCAATATACCCAAAGGTATGATTGAGTGAAAAATTGGCTAAATATATAACCAAACCCCGAAGGAAATAGGGAGTAAGAAATGCTCTGCCTTCCTCACTAACCTAAACAGGGCGGCTTTCTCTGGTAACTGTGAATATAGAAACTGAGGCGGGCAAAGGGGGTGAATAGATCCAGGCCGCCGTGGCACAAACGGCCGAACCAGGCTGTGGCATGGATATCCAAGCCGAGGAAAATCTGATCCTGTGCCAACCCGGGCAATACAAGCTAACACTTGCGCCAAACCCAAAGAAAGAAAGACAAGCGGAGCGGCCATTTTACCCAGTCTCCTGGTCGGTGCGTAGTTAGTGGGCGAGAATTTCTTCCTAGGCCCCGAGAGTGGGTGCCCGTGTTGCCTCACGGAGAGGCAGGGTCAGAGGCCTTTCTGTGGGCCAAGGGCAGAGTCTCTAGGCAGCCCCAGCACCCTGGGAAAGCCACGCATGGGAGGGAGTGAGAACTAATTCCAACGGTGGAGATTTTCCGTGCTGGAGGGTGTTTAACTCAGAGGGAAACGCGGCCGGCCTCATATCCTGGTTTGCGCGTGCAGATAAGGAGTGAGCAATTCCTCCTAGTGCCTCGGCAGTGCGCGCCCGTGTTATCGCACAGAGGGGCAGAGTCAGGGGCCTTTGTGTGGGCCAAAGCGGAATCTCGAGCCGCCCCAGCGCCTTGCAAAGCCGCGCACGGGGACGGAGCGAGACTCAATTCCAATGCTGCAACTTTTCCCTGCGGTTGGGGGTTTCACTCAGAGCGTGAGACTGCTGGCCGGATATCCTGGTCGCAGACAGTGAGTGAGAGTTTCCTCCAAGCGCCCCGGAAGTGGGCGCCCGCTTGTGTTACAGGACAGAGTGGCAGAGCCAGAGGTCTTTGAGTGGGCGGAAAGCCCGCCTGATTATGCTAGCAGCTCTGACTGACTGAGCCTTACCCAGAGCCCTGTGCTGAGTGGAAATAGAGTGGGGAGTTGCCAGCAATTTGAGCCTCTTACTATCCAGGCAGAGGCAGCAGCAACCCCATAGCTGGATTATCAGGCTACTAATTGAAGAAGGAAAGACTAGGAGAAAGGCTCCAGGAACACGGACTCTCTCACTGTCGGAGCCTAAAAATGCTACTGAGCTTTTACTGCCAACGAGACTAAAGCACAATACATGACATTGCCATAGAGACTTATCAACTGCAAACCTCTACCTGAGCGTGCCAAAGGGGCAGAACCCGGGGTACAGAGTCACCGACCAGGAAGAGGGAGAGAAAAGAAAAAGCAAGAAGATAACCTCTCAAAATCAAGAATAATCTGCAGACTTTATAACCTATCCCATTTTATTATATTTGTTCGTTTGTTTCTCTTATCTTCATTCTTGATACTTTTTTTCCTCCTCCAATTTGGCTGATTAACTCTCTACCGGTCTTACTCTCTCCTCTCCTTGAACTACACTACCCATAAGTGTTACATCTCCCATTATCTTTTCTCTTCTCTTCCTTTCTCTCTATGAGGGTTGCACTCCAAAACCCTTAACTCTCTCTCTCTCTCTCCTTTCTTTTTTCTTCTTTTAGTGGTTCCCTCTTTTTTTCTCTCTCTCTCTTTCTTTTCTCCCTCTATATTAGTTTCTTCCTTTCTCCTTTACATCTCCTCTCATTCAAACCTCAATAACAAACAAATTATCTTATCTGGGACTCAAACCTATGTTTGTGGCATTTTGGGGGGTTTTTACTTCACCTTTTTAACTCACTAGCAGTGCTACCATCCCTGGCTCTCTATATTATCTAATTCTTGTTCCACTATATACAATAGTAATTTTTTAATTTGTCCCCCCATTTTTCCATTTTCCTCTTATTCCTCTCATCATAACTCTTAGACAACCAACACCTAAAAGCAAATCATTTTATTCTTGACCCAAATTTTTTCCTTATTTGCTTTTTGTGGATCCATACGCTCTTTTTTTTTTTTTTTTTTTTTTTTTTTTTGCCCCTTTATTACTTTTCCCCAATTCAGGCACTCCATCACAGGCATTGTTTGTTATAATTCACAGTCCACCACAAGATTTTCTCAAGAAAGAGGGGAGAGGAGAGGAGAGAAAAAAAGGAGGGGGGAACAAATTCCTTTTTTTTAAAATTTTTATTTTATTTTATTTTTCTTTATTTCATTATTAATTTTTTTTTAAAAAAACAACGCTTTTCAATTTTTTTTATTTTTTTTAACTTTTTATTCTTTATTAAATCTCATTAATACTATCAACAAAACCACCGTCAGATGCCATTAAGGAAGAGAAAATCGAATATCATGGATACAAAAGAAAGAGAGGTAACACAGCTAGATGAGGAAAAATCTATGGAGAAAATTTAATATATTGGAAACCTTGGAGCTAAATGACAGAGAATTCAATATAGAAATCCTAAAAATCCTCCGAGATATACAAGAATACACAGAAAGGCAATTTAGGGAGCTCAGAAAACAACTCAATGAACACAAAGAATATATGACCAAGGAAATTGAAACTATAAAAACAAATCAAACAGAGATGAAAAACTCAATTCAGGAGCTGAAAAACGAAGTAACAAGCTTAGCTAATAGAACAGGTCAGATAGAAGAGAGGATTAGTGAAATAGAAGACAAGCAACTTGAGGCACAACAGAGAGAAGAAGAAAGAGACTCAAAAATTAAAAAAAATGAGATAGCCCTACAAGAATTATCTGACCCCATCAAAAAGAATAACATAAGAATAATAGGTATATCAGAGGGAGAAGAGAGAGAAAATGGAATGGAGAACATACTCAAACAAATAATAGATGAGAACTTCCCAAGCCTGTGGAAAGGACTAAAGCCTCAAGTTCAAGAAGCAAACAGAACTTCGAGTTTTCTTAACCCCAACAAACTTACTCCAAGGCATATCATAATGAAATTGACACAAACCAAAAGCAAAGAAAAAATTCTCAAGGCAGCCAGGGAAAAGAAGAATACAACATATAAAGGAAGGCCCATTAGATTATCATCAGATTTCTCAGCAGAAACTCTACAAGCTAGAAGAGAGTGGACCCCAATATTTAAAGTCTTGAAAGAGAGGAACTTTCAGCCACGAATACTATACCCATCAAAGCTATCCTTCAAATACGAAGGAGAAATAAAAACATTCACAGATACAGAAAAGATGAGGAAATTTATCATCAGAAAACCCCCACTCCAGGAATTACTAAAGGGGGTTCTCCAATCAGATACAAAGAACAAAAAAAAACAGAGCCACAAGTAAAAGCTCCAAGAAGAACACAATAAAACCAAATTTAAACTGTGACAACAACAAAAAGAAACAGGGGGAGAAGATGGAGATTAACAGTAGCAAAGGACGATGGAGTGCAAAAGTACTCACAAAATAGTTCGCTACAATGAACAGGGTAGGGACCCTTTTCATTACTCAAAGGTAACCACCATTGAAAAAACCACCACAGAAGCACATGAGATAAAAAAGATAGCAACAGAGGAAAGATGTATGGAATACAACCAAATAAAAACAAAAGATAGAAAAACGAAAGAGAAGGATCAAACAAGACACAAAACTAACAGAAAGCAAGATATAAAATGGCAATAGGGAACTCACAAGTATCAATAATTACACTAAATGTAAACGGATTAAACTCACCAATAAAAAGGCACAGAGTAGCAGAATGGATTAAAAAAGAAAATCCAACTGTATGCTGCCTACAGGAAACTCATCTAAGTAACAAGGATAAAAACAAATTCAAAGTGAAAGGCTGGAAAACAATACTCCAAGCAAATAACATCCAAAAAAAAGCAGGTGTAGCAATACTCATATCGGATAATGCTGATTATAAGACAGGAAAAGTACTTAGAGACAAAAATGGCCATTTCATAATGGCTAAGGGGACACTGAATCAAGAAGACATAACAATTCTTAATATATATGCACCAAACCAAGGAGCACCAAAATATATAAGACAGCTACTTATTGATCTTAAAACAAAAACTGACAAAAATACAATCATACTTGGAGACCTCAATACACCGCTAATGGCTCTAGATCGGTCATCCAAACAGAGAATCAACAAAGACATAGTGGCCTTAAACAAAACACTAGAGCACCTGGATATGATACACATCTACAGGACATTTCATCCCAAAGTGACTGAGTATACATTTTTCTCCAGTGTACATGGATCATTCTCAAGAATTGACCATATGTTGGGCCACAAAAACAACATCAGCAAATTCAGAAACATTGAAGTTGTACCAAGCATATTTTCTGATCATAAAGCCTTGAAACTAGAATTCAACTGCAAAAAAGAGGAAAAAAATCCCACAAAAATGTGGAAACTAAACAACATACTTTTAAAAAATGAATGGGTCAAAGAAGAAATAAGTGCAGAGATCAAAAGATATATACAGACTACTGAAAATGACAATACGACATATCAGAATCTATGGGATGCAGCAAAAGCAGTGATAAGAGGGAAGTTCATATCGCTTCAGGCATATATGAACAAACAAGAGAGAGCCCAAGTGAACCACTTAACTTCACACCTTAAGGAACTAGAAAAAGAAGAACAAAGACAACCCAAAACCAGCCGAAGAAAGGAGATAATAAAAATCAGAGCAGAAATAAATGAATTAGAGAACAGAAAAACTATAGAAAAAATTAATAGAACAAGGAGCTGGTTCTTTGAAAAGATCAACAAAATTGACAAACCCTTGGCAAGACTTACCAAGGAAAAAAGAGAAAGAACTCATATAAACAAAATCCAAAATGAAAGAGGAGAAATCACCACGGACACCGTAGATATACAAAGAATTATTGTAGAATACTATGAAAAACTATATGCCACTAAATTCAACAACCTAGAAGAAATGGATAAATTCCTAGAAAAATACAACCTTCCTAGACTGAGTCAAGAAGAAGCAGAAAGCCTAAACAGACCTATCAGTAGAGAAGAAATAGAAAAAACCATTAAAAACCTCCCCGAAAATAAAAGTCCAGGCCCTGACGGCTATACCAGCGAATTTTATCAAACATTCAAAGAAGACTTGGTTCCTATTCTACTCAAAGTCTTCCAAAAAATTGAAGAAGAAGCAATACTTCCAAACACATTTTATGAGGCCAACATAACCCTCATACCAAAACCAGGCAAGGATGGCACAAAAAAAGAAAACTACAGACCAATATCTCTAATGAATACAGATGCTAAAATACTAAACAAAATACTAGCAAATCGAATACAACAACATATTAAAAAAATAATACATCATGATCAAGTGGGATTCATCCCAGAATCTCAAGGATGGTTCAACATACGTAAAACGGTTAATGTAATACACCATATCAACAAAACAAAGAACAAAAACCACATGATCTTATCAATAGACGCAGAAAAGGCTTTCGATAAAATACAACACAATTTTATGTTTAAGACTCTCAACAAAATGGGTATAGAAGGAAATATCTCAACATGATAAAGGCCATATATTATAAACCATCAGCTAACATCATATTAAATGGCACTAAACTGAAGGCTTTCCCCCTTAAATCAGGAACAAGACAGGGTTGTCCACTCTCTCCACTCTTATTTAATGTGGTACTAGAGGTTCTAGCCAGAGCAATCAGACAAGACAAAGAAATAAAAGGCATCCATATCGGAAAAGAAGAAGTAAAGGTATCACTTTTTGCAGATGATATGATCCTATACATCAAAAACCCCAAAGAATTCACAAAAAGACTACTAGAAACAATAAGCCAATACAGTAAGGTCGCAGGATACAAAATTAACATACAGAAGTCAATAGCCTTTCTATATGCCAACAATGAAACAACTGAGAAGGAACTCAAAAGAATAATCCCCTTCACGATTGCAACAAAAAAAATAAAATACTTAGGAATAAACATAACAAAGAATGTAAAGGACTTATATAATGAAAACTATAAACCATTGTTAAGGGAAATCAAAAAAGATATAATGAGATGGAAGAATATACCTTGTTCTTGGCTAGGAAGAATAAATATAATCAAGATGGCTATATTACCCAAAGCAATATACAAATTTAATGCAATTCCCATCAAACTTCCAATGACGTTTTTTAAAGAAATAGAGCAAAAAATCATCAGATTTATATGGAACTATAAAAGACCCCGAATAGCCAAAGCAATCCTAAAGAAAAAGAATGAAGCTGGGGGCATAACAATACCTGACTTCAAACTCTATTATAGGGCCACGACAATCAAAACAGCATGGTATTGGCAGAAAAATAGACACTCAGACCAATGGAACAGAATAGAAAGTCCAGAAATAAAACCACATATATATAGTCAAATAATTTTTGATAAAGGGGCCAACAACACACAATGGAGAAAAGAAAGCCTCTTCAATAAATGGTGCTGGGAAAACTGGAAAGCCACATGCAAAAGAATGAAACTGGACTACAGTCTCTCCCCCTGTACAAAAATTAACTCAAAATGGATCAAAGATCTAAACATAAGACCTGAAACAATTAAGTACATAGAAGAAGACATAGGTATTCAACTCATGGACCTGGGTTTTAAAGAGCATTTTATGAATTTGACTCCAAAGGCAAGAGAAGTGAAGGCAAAAATTAATGAATGGGACTACATCAGACTAAGAAGTTTTTGCTCAGCAAGAGAAACTGATAACAAAATAAACAGAAAGCCAACTAAATGGGAAATAATATTTTCAAACAACAGCTCAGATAAGGGCCTAATATCCAAAATATACAAAGAACTCATAAAACTCAACAACAAACAAACAAACAATCCAATAAAAAAATGGGAAGAGGATATGAATAGACACTTCTCCCAGGAAGAAATACAAATGGCCAACAGATATATGAAAAGATGCTCATCTTCTTTAGCTATTAGAGAAATGCAAATCAAAACAGCAATGAGATACCACCTCACACCTGTTCGATTAGCTGTTATTAGCAAGTCAGGTAATAGCAAATGTTGGAGAGGCTGTGGAGAAAAAGGAACCCTCATACACTGTTGGTGGGAATGTAAAGTAGTACAACCATTATGGAAGAAAGTATGGTGGTTCCTCAAAAAAATGAAAATAGAACTACCTTATGACCCAGCAATCCCTCTACTGGGTATATATCCCCAAAACTCAGAAACATTGATACGTAAAGACACATGCAGCCCCATGTTTATTGCAGCATTGTTCACAGTGGCCAGGACATGGAAACAACCAAAAAGCCCATCAATAGATGACTGGATAAAGAAGATGTGGCACATATACACTATGGAATACTACTCAGCCATAAGAAATGATGACATTGGAACATTTACAGCAAAATGGTGGGATCTTGATAACATGATACGAAGCGAAATAAGTAAATCAGAAAAAAACAGGAACTGTGTTATTCCATACGTAGGTGGGACATAATAGTGAAACTAAGAGACATTGATAAGAGTGTGGCAGTTACGGGGGGGAGGGGGGAATGGGGGAGGGATAGGGGGTGGGGAGGGGCACAAAGAAAACAAGATAGAAGATGACAGAGGACAATCTGACTTTGGGTGGTGGGTATGCAACATAATTGAACGACAAGATAACCTGGACTTGTTATCTTTGAATATATGTATCCTGATTTATTGATGTCACCCCATTAAAAAAATAAAATTAAAAAAAAATACAAATTCCAAATCCCCCTTCCATAGATTTGGCATCAATAAATCTGCATTAAAAAACACAAATAAAGATAGATAAGGAAAGGTCATTCTAATGTCATTCAACCTGTTGGTTCTAGTTTGGAACAATCAGAGTCTATTTTTTCCATGTTTCTAGAGCTTTTAATTTCATTTCACCAGTTTTTGCATTAAAAACTGCTCTCATTTGTAGTGGCTAACCTGGACTCTTCTCAGACTGTACCTTGGACATCTTGTCATGTGTGTTGGTTTGTTTTGTTTCGAGGAAAGATTCCAGGTGGCTGGAAATGTGTTTTCTTCTGCTTTTCCAGTAGTCCTCCACTTCAAATCCTTATTTGTAAGTAAGCTGGTGTCTTGATTTCACTTTCACTAGCATCAAGATGTCTTGATTTACCAGCTTCTATTCTCACATGTCTGTCAACAGATTCATCAAGAATCTTTGCTGTTAATATTCTTATGCTAGTGTAAATGGTACAGATGCAAATCTGTAATTAACACATCAGTATATAATTAATACCAACATTTCAACCATATATTACATCTGACAAATTTCTGATTAAATGAACAAACTGAATAAGCATTCAACAAATATTTATCTACCACTGCTGTCTGGACTATAGTAATTAGATGAAGATTGTGGGATAATGACAAACCAATTTCAAAGCCCAGTTTACCACCTTTGAAAATAAAAAATGAAACCACAATGAAGCTATGTTTTGATTTTAATAATGGTGAAAAGTAGAACATATGTCATATGCAGGCCAGGTATTAGGAGATATTTTATTATGCTCAATTATACTTTAATGCAGAAGTAGAATATCTTCTCCTGAAAAGAGCCAGATAATAAATATTTTCAGATTTATAGGCCATATAGTCTTTGCTGGAGCTATTTAACTTTGCCACTATAATGTGAAAGCAGCCATAGACAATATACAAAAAAGGGGTGTGGTCATATCCCAACAAACTTTATTTACAAAAATAGGCAGGTGACTGAATTTGACCCTCAGATTATCCTTTACCAGTGCCTGTTATAGTGGACATGATTTGATTCATGGTATAATATATTGGTGCAATAAAATCTGAAAAGATTGTTTTTCTTTTAAAAAATCCTTTGTATAATATGTATTGAAGATACAATAAAGTTCAATTATGTCGAATGTAACAAATTACTTTCATGATATAAAAGTTCTAGAACTCATGCCACCAAATACAGAATGGGACAAAAGTAGGTTTACAATTGCAAGTACATGAAACACAGAGCTTATTCTTGTATTAATATTTATTATTGTATTATTTTCCATATGAACCATAACTCTGTTTTTGTCCAGCCCTGTTTTTATCACACACTCCATGCTGCATGATGCAAGGGGGAAAGGACAAGAGAGCATTTATTGGTATAAACATCTTCCTAACAAGCTGTTACGAGTTTGTTAAATTAACATCTGTGTAAGTGGAGCCTGGGGTGCTGAATGGTGAGTTACTGGTCAACAACGGTCCAAGGAAGAAATTGAAATAGAGAAGTGTATTACTCTCAGGTCCTGGAGGAAGGACGTTGCACAACACGAGAGGCCACAATTAACCATCAGAAGCTAAACGAGGAAGGAAAAATGTTTCCCTGGTGCTTTTAGATGAAGCATGTCCACAGCTTGATTTTACACGTTCACCTCTGGAACTGTGAAAGAATACATCCCTGTTGTTTAAACCACCATGTTTGGGCAATTTCTTATGGTCCCTTAGTGGGAAAAACACTCATAATATATCTCTCAAAGCTATGCTGAAGGGGTGGTTCTTTAGATCCTCCGTTGACCTAGTTAGGGAGTAAGAAAACAGGTGACATACCTCTTTAAGCTGTGGACACCCAAAGACTGTCTGATATCTCATATATATTATTTTTAATATCGGTTTGGCCTTCACTGTGTCCTAATTACCATAGGCAATGGGATTGTTAATGCTTTTAAGTCTAATTAAATTGGAGTATCAATTCCAGATTCCCAACCTCAAGGCTGCTCCCTGGAAGCAGTGCTGGTATTAAAGATGTCATTAATGTTGGTGTACTCAAGGAAATAGAACCACTACAATTTTTCAAAATTATCAACTAATCATTTTTTTCATTATCACCATTATAATAAAAATAGCTCTGTGTGTCTGTTTGTACAACAGAATTTCAAAGTTCAGTTTGCTTAAACACTCATTTATTGTTCATCTTCTTGCTTTTTTTTTCAAAGGAGATAAACAGAAACCAAACAAACCTTGGATTGACTACAATGAAACACAAAATCTTAGAAATTATATATATATATATATATATGGAAGACACAAATCATACTGAAGGGACTTTGATTCTGTTTGAAGGAACATGTAAAATGTGCAGATATATATCCAATCTCTTCTGATGACCCTTAGGGTTACAGCCCCCTTTTCCATAATACCTACCTTGTTGCCACTGTTAGAGACAAATACAGAATGAAAGAAAGTAGACAAAATATTGTCTTAGGTTAAAGTTAGTATATTTTGAGGGTAGCTAAAACTGTGTATAAAGCTAGAATTCTGCTTTTACAGGTAGAAAATTTTTAAATGCAGTCATTCAGTAACTACTCTTTGTTGCTTATCTATTATTTAGAAACACATAACAGTCAAACTTAAATGCTATAATGATTTAAGAGGGGTTAAAGATCTTTCATGACATTATATTTAAGTAGTTTGGGGGAACTTTGATCTGTAACGGTGTTTTGAATACATTAGGTATTAGAATAGGATTATTTAGAAAAAGTAAAAACCTAAGTAATTACACTTGGACTTTATCAAATTCTGAGTTGTTAGGTCACTGAGGGGTTTTCATGTGTGTGCCTCTTATAATGAGATATCTCAGTTGAAGCTGCCGAAGGAGGTCTGTGAAGCTAACAGGGACATAATTTCTGGAACAACAACATAGCAGTTGAATAACTCCACTCAAAACCAGCCTCCAATAGTTTTCAAAAAGTCCTGACAGTGAGAACTTTGGGAAGTTACTTCATTTCACTGTGCTTGATTTTCTTTTTTGGAAAAAAACAATGACCATATTAATAGTTCCAACTTCATATATAAAAGATGTAAACATTTAAAGTTTGTCAAGCATGTATAGACGTGCAACAGTGTAATTACTATTGTTTAAGTTTCAAATATTTTTGGTCTAATTGAAGAGAAATGTGGAATATACATTTTGACCCTTAGAGATTCAGGTTCCCTTAAATGCAGAGTCGATTACTATATAAATCGGCTTAGACATTCTTGCAATTGTAACATAAAGCACCACATTTTCTCAGGACTCATAAGTAAAGCTTCCTTCTTATGCCTTTCCCCAGGAAGTACAGTTTTTGGTTATCTTTACATTATTTTCTCCTTTCTTTCTTTTCTTCTTTTGTCCTGTTTTCTTCTTTTTCTTTATATTTTTTGTTTCTACTACAATTATTGCTAACATTAAAAAAATGTTCAGAAGCAAAAGAAATTTTTCAATTCCCTAGTGACTCTCATCCCTCTCTTATGCCCGCACAGCTCCTGACCGATTTCATCAAAATTGGTTCCCGCCTGCATCTGTTCACTGGTGTTTCCACTAGTGCCAGAGATGTAGGGAAAGAGGTTAGTTAGAAAAGGGCCACAGTACTACCCAGGTTTCACCCAGAGGCAGGTCAGGTGGAGATTCACAGAACTCAAACAAGAGGGCTGGTGGTCTCACACTCACATAGTCTAAGTGAAATGGGCTGGAGAGGAGACAGGGCTGACCCCTCAGAGGCTTGGTCATTTCACAGGCCTGAGTCAAATTCCAGGAGGAGAATGAGTCGGACCAGGGAGACCGTCTTGTGTGAAGTTTCACAATTCTTCCATATTCCATGTTGGGAGGCAGGGAAAGTCTATATGGCACCAACAGCCTGTACTCATTTTGGCATAGAAACTTACTCCAGGAAGTCACAAAATTGCCATGGACACCGAGAGAGGCAACAAGGGGAGGCACAGTGTCATAAAGCATGGTGACCACAGTCCCAGAGCAGCGGAGCACATGCTACTGACTCAGAAACTGAAATTCAAAAGCAGGGAGAGTAGATTTTCAGGGAGAGACCCTGTTCCAGTCATCCAGAAGTGACCCCAGGTCAGACAAGCTGGTGAATTTCACAGAGAAGCTGACGATACAGGGAATAGTGAGTGTCACATAAAAATAACTTACAACAAGCAGCTAGAAGAAAGGAATGGCAGTCAGCTATCCAGGGAACAGTGTTGTCAGGTCCCAAGAGGGAACCTTGGAACCTGACAACAATACTGCTGGTTTGGTGGCCACATGCATAGGGGTCAACACTGAAGAGGGTCGTGGTCCAGCAGTCATTTATGAGGAGGAAGAGGATCCAGGAAGCAGCTTCAGGGAACATAGATGGGGGTCTTGAAGGGCAACGTCAAACAGCCGATCAGAAAAAAAGAGTGTACACTCTGCACCACAGGTGAAAACATAGCCTGGAGCCCAAATAGGGAAGTGGGTGGACATCACTGACTGAGATGGCAGATAGAACAGCCTCTCAGTAGCAACCATAGAGCCACAGGAAAATACGTAACCGCCTGATCACAGAAGGCTCCTTCCATCCTGAATGGGAAGGCACAGTGTCACAGAGGAACAATGGCCCCCTTTTGGGCAAAGTGTCAGCGAACAGAGCAGTCAGATTTATCTTCTGTAACCTGGGGGGCACTTGGGTGGGCAGATATTCTTGACAGAAGACCAGCTTTTGAACGTTTGAGGGTTTCTCTGCTCTTTATAAAAGTCTGCCCTGGCCGGACCCCTGTGGACCGGTTTGGGAAAAGGAGGTTCGTCATTGACCATGTCCCACCAACCATGACCACGAAAGCCAGACTTAGGACCCAGATCTTTCCAAATGGTGCCTCCATTCTAGGGAGGAGCCAGGGGGCTCAGCATTGATGGAATTACTGATACCCTTCACTTTAGAGGAACTCTATGAAGAACAATAGGCGTGCACGTTGCAGTCCCCAGTCTCTTCCGGTCCTGGCAGAGGGGTCACTGTAGCTGCTGCTGATTCAGCTTCTTCTTGGGCATCATAGTTGCAGTGATGACTGCAGAAGCATTTCCTTTATTTCTTTTGAAACCACATTTCCTTATCCAAGTACTTATGAACTTCTTGGGGACTTACATATGTCTTTGTTTCCCAGACAGTTAGACCTTTCCTTCCCTCCTTGAAGTTTTCCTGAAGTGATAGTTATTAAAACATTCTCACATTAATTCATTCAAGGTGCAGACCCAGCCCCCACTAAGAGGAGATAGTAGTCATTAGTAAGAACTGTAACAATAGAAAAATAATACCAAATTCTATATATGATTGTGGGCCCAAAGTAAAAGGAAATATTTATAGTCTTTAATCTCACCTCTTCTACCCTACCAGAAATTGGGTAAAATTTCTAAACGAACAAACAAAAAGTCGGCTGAAGCACATCTTGCCATGAAGTGCCCCGCCCCCAGAGAAAGAGAAGGCTATTTCTGTCTTCATGACACATTCTTGGGTATCTGGGGCTTTTCTTTCACTCTGGTCATCCTCAGAGTTTATCTTCAGTGTTTGAAGGATAATCTATTTTAGAAGATATCAGTCTTGAAATTTCAAACATCAATTCAGCACTAAAAATATAACAACCAAATAGGTAAGAGTTCATATGCTAATATACGAATCTCCATGTAAGCATCAAAAGTAGAAATTTTGTTTTTAATTTTTGAAACCAATTATTAAAATTGGTGTCCAATGTTTAAAACATCTTATTGACAGGTTCTGGTAATTGAACTCCATTTTGAATTGAATAACATATTTTAAAGAGAAAAATGATATAAATTACTAATGAAACAAACACATTGACTAAGTAAGTAAAAATGCTCACATTTCAATTTGACAGCATGCATCACTAATCTATGTTTGGAGGAAGGCCTCGTATATGAGAAGCTCATGTAATCACGGTTGAAGTTTGACCACAATGGTGCAGGTGGTTTTATTCCTGTATATTGGTACTATGGGTCCCACCTGTTTTTGTGCAAGTGCTATTTTTACCCATTTTGAAGCATGCATTTACTTATTCTTTTGAAATGTGTGTGCATGAAGTCAGTTTTATTATTAGTAGACGACATGCCACCTTCATGACATGATTTTACTTTTGTTTAAATTTATTTGATTATTTCTCCTTCTTAATCTTTCACCATCGCCACCAGCCCTTTATTCCCATAAGCACAGAGTCTTGTGATTTTGTTCATTTTTGCTTATGTAGTATCATTGTCTCCTGGAGACAAAATCTAAAACACAATGCTAAGATAAAAATACCTGCTGTGAAGAACTTGACTTACAAAGCCTCCTTGTTCTCAGTGCTTACTCTCAAACTAAACACAACAATAATAGTCAAGTAAGTAATTTTAAAAAAAATCACTCTTTTTAAATGTTTTACATTTACTGTTTTAGGGCAATAGAAAATAGAAGTTCAAGTATAAATCCTGTTATCCAGCCATAGCTATGTTCCAAATAGATTTTCCCCACAAGGTCTGCATTAACTGATTGAAATTTCTTCCCAACATGCATTAGAGTCATAAACATTTATTTGTTTAAATACCAATATAGATATGCAGGACCTATCTTTACTATACATGGGCTGTAGAGATCAGAATAATAATTACATGATTTTAAGAGGCACAAAAAACATTACCGCTACTGATTTACAACAGCTGCTTCCATAAACCTCAATTTTTTTTTTTTCATTTCTCCGAAGCTGGAAATGGGGAGGCAGTCAGACAGACTCCCGCATGCGCCCGACCGGGATCCACGCGGCATGCCCACCAGGGGGCGATGTTCTGCCCCTCTGTGGCGTCGCTCTGTTGCATCCAGAGCCATTGTAGCGCCTGAGGCAGAGGCCACAGAGCCATCCCCAGCGCCCAGGCCAACTTTGCTCCAATGGAGCCTTGGCTGCGGGAGGGGAAGAGAGAGACAGAGAGGAAGGAGAGGGGGAAGGGTGGAGAAGCAGATGGGCGCTTCTCCTATGTGCCCTGGCTGGGAATCGAACCCGGGACTCCTGCATGCCAGGCCGACGCTCTACCACTGAGCCAACCGGCCAGGGCCCATAAACTTCAATTTTGAATACAATAGCAATTACACAGAAGGAGACATAGAGTAAGAATAAGGATACTCTTCTGTATGATTGTAAACTGATGGTGCAACAGCAATAGACACTCTCTTCTCTGGCCTGGAAAGGTAGCTCAGTTGGATAGAGCATTCTCCTGACACCCCAAGGTTGTGGGTTCAATCCCCAGTCAGAACCCATATAAGAAGCAACCAATGAATGCACAAATAAGTGGAACAACAAATCAATGTTTCTCTCTCTCCCTTCTCTCTTAAAAATCAATAAGTAATTTCATAAAGGAAACCCTCTGCTCTCACTTTTCTGATAAAATTTGATCATGTCAGATTGCTTGATAAGCAGAGCATACTGACTAATTCCTTTCTAAAAAATAAAATCCAGTATTTTTTTTATTAATTGCTTTTTTCATATTTTTAAAAAAATAAATTCTACTAATTCTGATGATAATGATGACAATAGAGTTTAAAAATAGCCTGACCAGGAGGTGGTGCAGTAGATAGAGCATCAGAACATCAGCCTGGGATGCTAAAGACCCAGGTATGAAACCCCGAGGTCGCAGGCTTGAGCATGAGCTCACCAGCTTGAATGCATGCATGGTCACTGGCCTGAGTGGGGGACCATGAACATGACTCCATGGTCACAGGCTTGAGTTTAAAAGTCACTGTCTTGAAGCTCAAGGTCATTGGCTTGAGTCCAAGGTCACTGGCTTGAGCAAGGGATCACTTGCTCTGCTGGCACACAACCCCATCCCTGGTCAAGACACATATGAGAAAGCAATCAATGAACAACCAGGATGGCTCGATGAAAAATTGATGCTTCTTATCTCCTTTCCTGTCTGTCCCTCTCTCTCCTCTCTCGCTAATAAATAAATAAATAGCATTGTAACTCTAATAGAGGACAGTGGGGCAAAGGAACTGAACTAGTTATTTCAACTTTGTGAGAGCAAGATCATGCCTTGAATTTGTTTTATAGTAATGATGGCCTTTTGCAAGATATTATGAATATTGCAGAACAATAGGTCTCTATTATGTAACTGTTGCTAGCAAGATAAAGTTATAATTTAGATAGAAATAACTGTCTCTTTTATAGTCATGTGTATAATTCATAGTGATATGAAAACTTGATAAGAATTGGAGGCTGGACTTTAACAAAAATCAATTCTCACCAAGACACAATAGAGATACCATGCATTAAATATGCACTATACTGATAGGGCAGTGAAATGAGAAATAAAAGTAAGAAGACAGAAAACATGGAGGTATAATATAAATTTATAACTATTTGACAACAGATCTGATCAAGTCTTAATAAAAAAGTCAGGTACTGGACATTCATCTGGTATCATAGGGAATCCATAGTATGTGCAACAATAAGGCAGAGAAAGAAAACAAATAAAAATTAAGAAAATAAAAAAGAATTCAGTGAAGACTTTATAAAATCATTAAAAACATGAGCTTTCAAAGGGGAAAGGGTAGTATAGTAAAGTCAAGTGGACAAGATAATCTCTTACTGTGTAGTGTTGTTAGATAGCTGTGAAATTATACTATTACCATCACTAGCAACATCATTATTATAACTAAAAATCAGTTGAGTATTTACTGTGAGTCAAACACCATGCTGGCATCCATCAGCTCTTCCAGATAGCTAGTCTCTAAAATTTACAGATCAGTAAATAAGGGCCGTAAGAACTTCTAAGGTCTTACTATGAGAACAAACAATTTGCCTTGAGTCAGATGTAACTAGTCTTGAATCTCAGTTTTTCTTACCTCATCTATCAGTAGCATTGGGCAAATAATTTAACCATTTAACGTCTTGCTTAACTGTGGCTTATTATATTAGATTAGTTTTGATATTTAAAATTGTACTTTATTTATTATATATCATTTGTCTCATTGATTCAGTATAGTACTTTAAACTACACTGCTTTTGAAGTTTTTAAAATATAGTCTTCTCCTATTAATTCTCCTTAGATATTTTCTTTATAATTATAGCTCTATACTTGGGGTTTACATGGAACAATCATTTCTCCTTCTTTTCTAAACACTAAATATTCTACCTCAAATTCAAGCGAGCACACACATTCTGCAAAGACATGTTTATAGGCTAATCTATTGGTTTGGGCATAGTATATAGCTGTCGAGTTCTCTCTGGGATGATTTCTAGAAGTATTTTGGTGCTACATCAATAATTTGGTAAGATCAAATTTTGTAACTCTGGTAAAAGCAAAAAATTCTGTTTCTATCTGTCCATGCTAATAATTGAAGTCCAGCACATCATAGCAATGAAAAGAATGACCAAACATATTAGGCTATTATAATGAACCTTACATTTCATTCCTAAGATTATGTTAAGTATATAAAATACTCTCAGATTTTATATATTTTTCTTTTTTTAATTTTTTTTAAAATTCATTTTAGAGAGGAGAGGGAGAGACAGAGGGAGAGAGAGAGAGGAGAAACAGAGAGAGAGAAGGGGGGGAGGAGCTGGAAGCATCAACTCCCATATGTGCCTTGACCAGGCAAGCCCAGGGTATATATATTTTTCTAATAAAGATAATAGCTATGTGATCATTTTAAAATCTTTAATTGGTCTGTGCAATAAATAATTTCATTTTACATCAGATTTATCTTTCCAAGTATACTTGCCTTAGGCTAAAATTGTTTTCCAATCCTTTTTTTCTCTTAAGTGAGAAGTGGAGAAGCAGAGGGATAGACTCTTTCATGTGCCCCAACCAGGATCCACCAGGCAAGCCCCCTATGGGACAATACTCTACCCATCTGGGGCCGCTGATCTGTTGCTTCACAACCAAGCTACTTTAGTGCCTGAGGTGAGGCCATGGAGCCATCCTCAGTGGCCAGGGCCAACTTACTCTAACCGAGTCATGTCTTCGAGAGGCAAAGAAAGAGATGGGAGAGGGGGAGTGGTGGAGATGCAGATGTTGCTTCTCCTGTGTGCCCTGACTGGGAATCAAATTTGGGACTTGTACATGCTGGGCCAATGCTCTACCACTGAGCCCACTGGCCAGAGTTTCTTTTTTTTTTTTTTAAATCAATCTTTAAATATATGATCAATTGAATAAATAGGTCATAGGATGATCTAAAAATGCATAAAACCAGAAAAGTAATCTTATTCCACTACTCCATGGGACAGAAGTGAAACAAAAGAAAAGTCCTTAGAACTAGATATAACTGCCAGATATTAACAAAGGGAAAACTTAGGATAACAGCATTTAGAATCAGTTATTCACTCTAAAAACTTTATCTAGTTCAGGCAACTTGTAGTAACACTGATATCTCTTATATTTACATTTGCTTCTTTATTGATAGTAAAGAGATGACACATGGATATATACAAGTGCCCTTACTCCATTTGTTATAAACAGTTTGTTACTATCCTTGGCAGACTTTTTCGGGAGGGAAGAAAGCAATAACAAATTAAATCATTTATTTGGTGAAATTTCCTTTTAGTAATCATTCTGGTTTTTTTTGTTTGTTTGTTTTTAAACACAATTCTAAACTATATGTTTATTCCCAATTTTGAGTATTGATTGTTATTTTGATTAAAAAGGTTCACATTTCAAAGCTGTCATCTGGGGATGAATCTACATCCTATATATTATGGGCAGGTAGACCAAGGAGTTTCTCTGCCAAATTATGATCCCAGAAGTAGATGTAGACACTCGAACAAACTCTGGGAACAGTGACATCTGTATCTGTGAGAAGGGACCAATTTGCTTGCCATCTGGCACCAGAGAGTTGAGCCACTTAAAGTCAAATTGGAGACATTTTGGCTCTGGTAATTAGGGTTACCGCTATGGTGAGTTAAGTACTCTGTGCACTGCTGCTAACTGGAGCATCATGGCCCTGAAAGGGACGAGCTGGGTGGTACCAGTGGCTTGGCTAGAGTTATCGTAACAAAAGGAAGACGTCTAGGTGTGGAAAATCCAGAAGGCTTATGTGTCATAATAATTCTCAGTATTAAAGTTTATCCTTATCAAATAAGTTCATTTTTAAAATAAAGATATTTGCCTTGAGACTCAATTAAAAAGGATAGGAGTGTTCTGCTGAAGGTGCAGCATAATGCGTCTGTAAGTAACAGCTTGAGAGAAAATGAGAGTCCTTAGGGTGCAATGGTAAAGAGTTTTTATTTCTATTTAATGCAAATTAAATCCGATTCAAAATACAAGGGAAACAGGGGTGGTTATTGCCAGGGATGCTATTAGAGCTTCTGTTCAGCATTGCTGTAGCCTCTTCATTAACATGAGACTAACAGCACCAGTACCACATTGCCCTTCTGTTTGCTCTCCGTTCACCACTGCTGTGAACGCAGTTGCTTCTGGCTGGAAGTAGCATCAGGACCAGAGAGGGAAGGGCCAAGGAAGGGAGGCATGAGTGGGAACAAGTATTATCACTTATGAGAAAATAAGTTTCAGAAATTGTACTCACCATTCCCCACAATGAGTTGATAAAAAGAAACTCTGCACATGGTTTGTGATACCTACATTTTAAGAGCAAATTAAAGTGTTGATTTTATATTCTTTTTTTTTCCCTACAGTGTCTTGCTCACAGTAATTTTCTTAAAGCTTCCACTAACTTCCAAGAAGAAAATACTTAATGTACTTATTTTAAAATTGTGTTGCCACAATCTGTTTTATTTTCTGACCATAAGATAGATGTTATAAGATAGACATTACTGAGTGATCATCTCAGAAGCTAACAATTTCTGCCACTGCTAGCTGCCATCCTATTGTGACAGAGAGTGTAATGGTGTCACAGTCCTCAGCAGCATTCCCTCATGTGGAAGGAAACAAAAGGAAGTCACTGGCCTTCTTGCCTCTGGAGTCATTATTCACTCTTGCATGATCTTATTGAATAATATCCTGAAGCAATTAAAGAAATAGTCTGTTTTTAAGAAGCTTCAAGTCTACTATTAGTAAAAAGGTATGCAAATAAGTAATTATATAGATTGGTGTTTTTTTAACCACTGTCCACTGATTAGTTCGCCAGAAATTTCCTGCCTGCAAGAGAGTTAACCACCCTGATGTTGTAAGAAGACTGGACATGGAAAATGTTATACTGGGTGAAATAAGTAAATCAGGGAAAACTAACAACTATATGATTTCACACATATGTGAGATATAAAATTGAGACTCATGGACATAGTTAAAAGTGAAGAGGTTACCAGGGAGAGAAAGGTGGAGAAAGAGGAGAGTGAAGAGGGACAAATATATGGTGACGGAAAACGATGTGACTTTGGGTGACAGGCACACAACACAATCAACAGTTCAAATGCTACAGAAATGTTTACCTGACACCTAGGTTCTCTTACTGATCCATGTCACCCCATTAAATATAATTTTCTAAATAAATAAATTTTTAAAATCTGCATTAAAAAAGAGACCCAATGATTTTAGTCAAATTCACTTATGCACAGATAATATTTTCCTTAGCGATCCCCAAATAATTCTTTATTTGTACCAGTCCCCAAGTGTAAAAAGGTTGAAAAACAATGGTATATATAAGAGAATGCAATATGGTAAGAGCTCTAGGTTTAAATCACGTGATCAGGAAATACAATAGAGAGCACTTCCAATCATTTATTTAATAAATACTTGACAGCTCTTACTTGGTTCCACACATCACTCTATGTACTTTTTAAAAATTTAATTCTTATTAAAACCCTCTGTAAAACATATTATTATTTCCAAAACTTTTTTTCATGACATAAGTTTATGCCTAAATTTGGTGTTGATTAAAAAAAAGAAGTCAAATTGTTCATTGTTTGAGGACAGCTATATTTCCCAAAAATACAAACTAAAAGAAGTATAGTACCCAATTGTATTAAAATTAGATTTTTAGAATTTATTTACAAAGTCTAATTAATAGTTGCTGACTGAATCAAAGAAATCAGTTTCAAAAATTTAGTACATTTTCTGACATCTGTGCTTGGGCCATTATTTACTGAAGCTGCTCTTTTAAGCAGGAAGGGCAATTATTATAAAGTTAATTATAAACTAAGCATTTCTTCCAGCAGGAAAGAGCTAATTTTACAATTGTAAGTGGGCCTGAAAAATTTAAAGCACATATTCAGGTGGTCCCAGATCTATAAACACAGCCTCCTTAATACCAATAATTTTACCTAGTACTTCTTGAAGACCCTTAGTGTCAAGTCATTTACAACAAGTACTACATTTAATGAATAGATAGAACTAATGCGTAAATTGTCTAGATGTCCCATTTTTTCAGATGAGTAAACTTAGGTTTATATGAGTTAAAATAGTTGCCCCAGTCATATCATTAGTCATCACTTTTGAGTTTGATTCCAAGAGATAATTATCGTAGAGCAAAAAGAAGATTTTAAAATTCTGCCATTTTCCTTGTAGCTTTTAACAATACCTAGTAAGAAGGAAAATACCAACTAGTAGGTTTTATTGCTGACCAGAGAATGAAGCAAATGTTTTAAGATTCACTTTCTGCAAAAGGTCCAGAATAATAAAGAGCTATGAAGAAGAAAAGAAGACAACTCTTAGAGTGAGAATAAGAGTTTCACACAAATAAGATAAGGAGCAAGAAAAAAAATATGGAAGACAAAAAAATATAAAAAAGTTGAAAAAAATGGAAGACTGAAAAGGAGAAGCAGATTTCCAAGAGAATATTGTACTATATCAATCCATAGACATTGCATGTAACTATTATCACTGTTCACATATTCCAAATTCAAATCTCAGCTCTTCCCTAGCAGGCTCCCAAGCCTGGAGATAATGAATTTACTGAGCTTCAGCTTCATATTTGGAAAGTTACAGGAAAGAGTAAATGACACATTTTAAACACTTTGCAAACTAGGCTTTGCAAAGGGATATTGTTTCATGTGAAGAGGTTCAAAAAGTTACAGGATAAATATGAGACATGTCCATTGAGTAAAATTATATTTTACAAAGGAAGCAAGAACATACAATGGGGTAAAGACAGTCTATTCAATAAATAGTGTTGGGTAAATTGGACAGATATTTGCAAAAAATGAAACTAGACCACCTTATTATACCATATACAATAATAAACTCAAAATGGATTAAAGACTTAAATGTAGGACTTGAAACTATAAAACTCCTAGAAGAGGCCCTGGCCGGTTGGCTCAGTAGTAAAGCGTCGGCCTGGCGTGCAAAAGTCCCAGGTTCGATTCCCGGCCAGGGCACACAGGAGAGGCGCCCATCTGCTTCTCCACCCCTCCCCCTCTCCTTCCTCTCTGTCTCTCTCTTCCCTTCCCACAGCCGAGGCTCCATTGAAGCAAAGATGGCCCGGGCGCTGGGGATGGCTCCTTGGCCTCTGCCCAAGGCACTAGAGTGGCTCTGATCGCAACAGAGCGACGCCCTGGATGGGCAGAGCATTGCCCCCTGGCCCGCTTGCCGGGTGGATCCCGGTCAGGCGCATGCGGGAGTCTGTCTGTCTCTCCCCGTTTCCAGCTTCAGAAAATACAAAAAAAGAAAGAAAAAAAAAAAGAAGAAGAAGACTCCTAGAAGAAAACTTAGGCACTAAAATCTCTGATATTTCTCTTAACAATATTTTTTTGATAAATCTCTTTGAGCAAGAAAAAATAATAATAAAGAAATGGAAGTACACAGAACTAAAAAGGGCCCTGGCCGGTTGGCTCAGTGGTAGAGTGTCGGCCTGGCGTGCAGAAGTCCTGGGTTTGATTCCTGGCCAGGGCACATAAGAGAAGCGCCCATCTGCTTCTCCACCCCTCCCCCTCTCCTTCCTCTCTATCTCTCTCTTCCCCTCCCGCAGCCGAGGCTCCACTGGAGCAAAGATGGCCCAGGCGCTGGGGATGGCTCCTTGGCCTCTGCCCCAGGTGCTGGAGTGGCTCTGGTTGCAACAGAGCGACGCCCCCGGAGGGGCAGAGCGTCGCCCCCTGGTGGGCGTGCCAGGTGGATCCAGGTTGGGCACATGCAGGAGTCTATCTGACTCTCTCTCCCCATTTCCGGCTTCAGAAAAATACAGGAAAAAAAAAAAAAAAGAACTAAAAAGGTTTTTCACAGTAAAGGAAACCATTAACAAAATGAAAAGACAACCTATTAAGTGGGAGAACCTATTCACCAATGATACAGCTGATAAGGGATTAATATCTAAAATTTACAAAGAATTCATACAACTCAACATCAGAAAAAAATCCCCAAACAATTCAGTTAAAAATGGGCAAAGAACCTGAATAGACACTTCTCCAAAGAGAAAATAGACATAAGAAAAGATATTTAACATCACTAATCATCAGAGAAATGTAAATTAAAACCACAATGAGATAGATATCAGTTTACACCAGTTGGAATAGCTGTCATCAATAAATCAACACGTACTGGTGAGGATGTGGAGAAAAGGGGACCTTAGGCCTTGGCCGGTTGGCTCGGCGGTAGAGCGTCGGCCTGGCGAGCGGGGGACCCGGGTTCGATTCCCAGCCAGGGCACATAGGAGAAGCGCCCATCTGCTTCTCCACCCCCACCCTTCTCCTTCCTCTCTGTCTCTCTCTTCCCCTCCCGCAGCCAGGGCTCCATTGGAGCAAAGATGGCCCGGGCTCTGGGGACGGCTCCTTGGCCTCTGCCCCAGGCGCTAGAGTGGCTCTGGTCGCGGCAGAGCAACGCCCCGGAGGGGCAGAGCATCACCCCCTGGTGGGCAGAGCGTTGCCCCTGGTGGGCGTGCCGGGTGGATCCCGGTCAGGCGCATGCGGGAGTCTGTCTGTCTCTCCCCGTTTTCAGTTTCAGAAAAATACAAAAAAAATAATAATAAAATAAAAGAAAAGGGAACCCTGTGCACTGCTAGAGAATGCAGCTTGATGCAGCCACTGTGGAAAACAGTATGGAGGGTTCTCAAAAAATTAAAAATGGAAGTGCCTTATGACCCAGCAATTCCACTTCTGGGTATATATTGAAAGAAACCCAAAACCCTAACTTGAAAGAATATATGCAACCCTATGTTCATTGCAGTTTTATTTACAAAAGTTAAGATATGGAAGCAAGCCAGGTGCCCATCAACAGACAAGTGGGTAGAAATGGTGGTAAATATATACTATGGAATATTACTTGTCCATAAAAAAGGAAAGAACCTTACTATTTTTGACAGCATAGATGAACCTAGAGAGTATTATACTAAGTGAAATAAGTCAGTCAGAGAAAGACACATACCATATGACTCACTTAATGTGGAATCTAAAGAACAAAACAAATAAAATAAAAACAGACTCATAAATATAGAGATCAGACTAATGGTTGTCAGAGAGGAAGGGGTTGGGAGGCTGAGTGAAAAAATAAAAAGAATTAGGAAGTATAATACATATTGGTATCAATAGTTCCAAAACAGTCATGGGGATGTAAAGTACAGCATAGGGAACCTAGTCAATTATATTATAATTACTATGTATGGTATGGCATCAGGTGGGTATGTGAAATATTGAGGGTATCAGTTTGTAAAGTATATTATGCCTAACCACTAGGCTATACACCTGAAACTAGTACAAAATAATATTGAATGCAAATTGTTATTAAAATATAAAATAAAAAATATACCTAAAGTATATTTGAAAGTAGCAAGCAAAATTCCACTTTTTATTCCAGATTACATACAAAACTTTTTTTTTGTTTTTTTTTTTTTGTTTTTTTGTTGTTTTTGTTGTTGTTGTTTTTTTGTACTTTTCTGAAGCTGGAAATGGGGAGAGACAGTCAGACTCCCACATGCGCCCGACCGGGATCCACCTGGCACGCCCACCAGGGGCGATGCTCTTCCCACCAGGGGGCAATGCTCTGCCCCTCTGGGGCGTCTCTCTGCCGTGACCAGAGCCACTCTAGCGCCTGGGGCAGAGGCCAAGGAGCCATCCCCAGTGCCCGGGCCATCTTTGCTCCAATGGAGCCTTGGCTGCGGGAGGGGAAGAGAGAGACAGAGAGGAAGGAGGGGGTGGGGGTGGAGAAGCAGATGGGCGCTTCTCCTATGTGCCCTGGCTGGGAATCGAACCCGGGTCCCCTGCACACCAGGCCGACGCTCTACCGCTGAGCCAACTGGCCAGGGCCTACATACAAAACTTTTGAAAAGCTAATATATACTAGTTATTCTAAATAGCACTTGATTTAATAAGCGCTATTTGTCCCCTGAAAGAAAAGTAAATGTTCTGCTTTTATAAATCCCATTAGAGTCTCATGATAAAATACATTTAGAAACAAGTGATGCAGTGTCTTACAACACATATTAATGCAGATTATTAATAAATATATTGATAAACTTTATAGTAAGAAAACTTGCTAAATTTATTCAACCCCAGTATTACTCAGTATATTTCCTTATAAAATTCTACTTTTCTTTGGAATAGCTATTAATAACTCTGGGAACACTAATGGTCCGAACGAAAAGTTTTAGAAAGCTGTTCTGAGACCTTTGCTCACCAGCTTCCATAAATACTACCCTTTCTCAGGAAGCACACAATTGGAATTTTCCATAAATACCTTATAAAGAACTTTTTAAACATAATCCACATATAGTACAAGAACAATTTTTATGTGACATGATTGTTCTAAGAGTTGGACCTCTTAATAATACAATCTCTGACCAAAATGGAAAAAATATAATTCTATTCCTATTTTCTATATGAAAGCTGCTATATAGAAAGAGTAGGTATCTTCAAATTTATGTATAATTTATAATTTTCCTCACAAAGGCAGAAAATTATTTTGAAAAAAATAATTCTCATTTAGATCCTGTCAAATAAAGTTAAAACTATTAAAAATAAATTTTATTACTAAATTACAACATATGAAATTTTTCTTGAAACATTAACCAGGATTCTTGTATAAGCTGCAAAATTCTTATTTTAATACAGTCCCAGCCTATGGATGAACAAGTAGAGGACAAGAAAAGTGTACGGAAGTGGTAGAGCATCAGCCAGGCGAGTGGAAGTCTTGGGTTCAATTCCCAGCCAGGGTACACAGGAGAAGCACCCATCTGCTTCTCCATCCTTTCCCTCTTTCCTATCGCCCTGTTTCTCTCTTCTCCTCCCACAGCCAAGGCTCCACTGGAGCAAAGTTGGCCTAGGCTGAGTGAAGATGGCTCCATGGCCTCTGCCTCAGGCCCTACAAAGGCTCTGGTTGCAACTGAGCAACAGCTCAGATGGGCAGAGCATCGCCCCCTAGTGGGCTTGCCTGGTGGATCCCAGTCAGGCACATGTGGGAGTCTGTCTCTCTGTCTCCCCAATTCTCACTTCAGAAAAATACAAAAAAATAAATAAAAAGAGCGAGAGAATTGTACTGAGATGGGCTAACAGGGCATCATTATAAAAGACCACTATTTGGCTAAATGAAAAAAATTAAACATTAAATTATTTAAATTTACACATCATCATATCAAAATCATACTCTAATACATAAATGGACTTATAGGTTTCTACAGATTAATCAAAATTGCAGATCCTGAATTTTCTATTATGAGAATTACACATTACTACAGAGAAAATGTGTTCTAACTAATAACAGAACTACATAAAAGTATGTTCTAATACTGTCAAGTGAGGGCTTGAGTACCTAAATTAACATGTTGGGTAATTCAAAAAATGATTCAAATCTTTCACATTTGAATATACCAGTTTTCATGCAAAAAGGCAAATTTCAGCCTTCTTATGAACAACTGTATAAATAAAAAGATATTTATGCTTTGTACATTCATTTTCTTGAATGACATCAAAACCAAGTTTTCCATTAAGCTTCCTGCTTGGATGACAGTTTAATCCTCAGTGTAGAAAGCTGCAATAAATCTCATGAAACACTGGTTATTGATTACTTTCTCTAATTGCAATATTTCAAATGAAAATAACTATTTAAGCAATGTTGATTTAAAATATTTAGTGATTAACAGTAGTTTGAACTTTTTGTGAAAAAAAATGGTGTTATTTCAATGATTCAGTTTCACATATAAGAGAATTGTGCAATTGTGTCTGGTTTATCTCACTTAGCATACTGTCCTCTCGGTTTATCCGTGTCATTGCCTATGGTAGTATCTCCCCTCTCAAGGCTGAATAATATTCCATTGTATGTGTATGTATCCATACACACAAAAAGTAATATTCTATTTTATATATATTCCACAATTTCTTTATCCATTCCACTGAGGGACATTAAGTTGTGTTCGTTACTGTAAATAATGTTGCAATAAATATGGCAGTGCAAATATCTCTTTGAGATATTGATTTGATGTTCTCTGGGTATATATCCAGAAGCAAGATTGTTGAAATATGTAGAAGCAGAGTAAAATATTGGTTAACAGTTGGGATGGGGAAGTTGGGGAAAGGGGGGAAATGTTGGTCAAAGAGTACAAAGTTGCAGCTATGTAGGATATATAAGCTTGGAGGTCTAATGTGCAGCATGATGACTAAAGTTAATAATCCACCATCCAATACTAAATATTTCCTAGAAAAGTAGATTTCAGATGCTTTCCTAACACACACACACACACACACACACACACACACACACACAGAAAAGGGTCACTATGTGTGGAAATGGATATGCTAATTAGCATGGCTGCAGTAATCATTTCACTGTGTATGTATATCTATACATATATATGTATATACTTAGCATGTTGTACATCTTTTTAGTTTATTATTATACTAAGTGAAATAAGCCTGTCAAGAAAGACAAGTACTTCATGATCTCACTTATATATGAAACCTAATGAACACAAGAAACTGATGAACAAAATAGAAACAGAGACATGGACAATGAGACAGACTGACAACTGTCAGAAAGAAGGGGGTGGAGAAATGGAAGAAAGAAGGTGAAGGGATTAGCCAAAAAACATTTAACACATAGATACAGACAGTAGGGTGGCTATAGCCAGAGGGAAGGGTGCTGGAGGTAGGGAGAAAAGGCAAAGGGCAGGGATATGAGGGCACAGAGACTGTGCTTGGGGCAGAGTCTATGGTGCAGTGTGTATATTGTGTTATATTTAGAGTTGCACAGTTGAAATCTGTATGCTTTTTTTTTTTTTTTTTACAGAGACAGAGAGAGAGTGTGTCAGAGAGAGGGATAGATGGGGACAGACAGACAGGAACAGAAAGAGATGAGAAGCATCAATCAGTTTTTTTGTTGCAACACCTTAGTTGTTTATTAATTACTTTCTCATATATGCCTTGACTGTGGGCCTTTAGCAGACTGAGTAACATAACCCCTTGCTTAAGCCAGTGACCTTGGGTCCAAGCTGGTGAGCTTTGCTCAAACCAGATGAGCCCACGCTCAAGCTGGCAACCCAGAGGTCCTGAACCTGGGTCCTCCACATCCCATTCCGACGCTCTATCCACTGCGCCACCACCTGGTCAGGCAAAACCTGTATCGTTTAGTAAACCATGTCATCCCAATAAACTAAAAATAAAATATGTAAAAACAAAATGATTGTTTGCAGGCTGTATTGGATTCAATACTCTGGCAATAATTTATTTATTTAAAATGATCATTACGATATGATTTAGATCAAATACAGAAGAACTTCAGAAAAAAGAATTCAGTGGTTTTAGTTAAACATGATTTTTAGGCACATTTGAATGCTCCATTTATTGTCCATCATTTGAAGTGTATAAATCATAAATTTATACATCCTTCTACCTGAATGCATATTAATGCTAATTCAGTTAAATTGAAATAATAAATTTCACTCAATAAATTAATTTTTTATTCTAAATTTCAGACTTTCTAACAATTCAGATTTTTTTTCATCTTGATTTTATGTAAGAATAACCGGCCATGCCACGGGTGGTCATAATAATAAGTACATGTTGGCCCTGGCCGGTTGGCTCAGCGGTAGAGCGTCGGCCTGGCATGCGGGGGACCCGGGTTCAATTCCTGGCCAGGCACATGGGAGAAGCGCCCATTTGCTTCTCCACCCCCCCTTCCTCTCTGTTTCTCTCTTCCCCTCCCGCAGCCAAGGCTCCATTGGAGCAAAGATGGCCCGGGCACTGGGGATGGCTCCTTGGCCTCTGCCCCAGGCGCTAGAGTGGCTCTGGTCGCGGCAGAGCGACGCCCCGGAGGGGCAGAGCATTGCCCCCTGGTGGGCAGAGCATCGCTCCTGGTGGGCATGCCAGGTGGATCCTGGTCGGGCGCATGCGGGAGTCTGTCTGACTGTCTCTCCCCGTTTCCAGCTTCAGAAAAATAAAAAAAAAAAAATAATAATAATAATAATAAGTACATGTTATTTGTTACTTTGTTTTTATTATTGTTACTCTTAAGAAAGTCTTCAAAGTTCAGTATTATGTACTTCAAACATAATACTTTAATTCATTTTAAAGAGCATTAATATTTACCAGGAAAGATTAAGGAATCTTATGAATTACTAATATTATGAGACTAGAGTCAGAAACTCTGGAAATAAAGTAGTTCATAATGAACTATTGTAATAATCTATTAACAGTGATTGATATTACATGTATTAAATTATGTACTTCATATCTGAGAATGTTTTTCAGATAAGGTAGAATAAGGAAAATTCTTATAACAAATCTTGTCACCTTTACTTAAACCTAAGATTTTTAAAATAATATTATTACTAAAATTAATCTCAAAAGTATATTAGCTCTACAAATAAAAAATTAAACATCTGAACCACATTTATTTTGCAGTAAGACTACTTAACATAAAATTTACCCTCTTAACAAAATTTCAAGTGAACAATACAGTACTGTTAACTATAGGCACAATATTCCATACAGAACTTAATGACCTTGCATAATTGAAACTTTATATTCATTGAGTAGCAACTTCCTATAAACTAGATGTCAAATAGATAGAAACAGAGAGTAGAATGGAGGTAAGAGGAAATTAGGAATTGAATCACATATTTTAAGCAACAATTTGCATCCATAGTAGCCAATTAGTGTTTTTAACAAAGAAGAGATTGCTGAGATAGTAACAGATTGGTAACATCTTTCCAGCTAGCATCAGAATCAGAAGAGTCAGAAAATGTAAATGACTGTGAGTCAGCAGGCATTGTAAGTATATTTAAATTAAAAAAAAATTAACAGGTATAGCCACTATGGAAAACAGTATGAAGGAACCTCAAAAAATTAAGAATAAATTTACCCTATTACCCAGCAAACTCTCTTCTGGGTATTTACTTGAAAATTTTGAAAACGTTTATTCACAAAGACATATGCACCTTATTTTCACTGCAGCATTATTTATGGTAGTCAAGACATGGAAACAACTAAAGTGTTCTTCAGTAGATGACTGGATAAAATTGTGATTCCATATATATAATGGACTACTACTCAGCCATAAGGAATAATGACATATGGCCATTTGAAACAATAGAAATGGACCCTGAGAATATCATGCTAAGCAAAGTAAGTCAGAAAAAACTTAAGAATCTATGATTTCACTCATATGTGGGACATAAAACTAAAAGTAATAAATGAACAAATAAGAGAAACAAAACTCATAAACACTGACAGCAGCATGGTAGCCACCAGAGAGAAGAGGGGTAGAAAAGAGTAAACGGGTCAAATATATGGTGAGGGAAGATAACTTGACTTTGGGTGGTGGGCACAAAATGCAAAATACAGATAGTTCATGTATCATAGCAAGGTACACTTGAAACATATAATCTTATTAACCAATGTCACCTCATTAAATTTAATTTTAAAAAGTCAATGCTTGAAGAGCACATTTCATTTAGACTGGGTCTAACAGTACCAATGAGATAACTGTAAAGTAATGGTACTTAAATATGAATATCCGAATACTCAAAAATGAATCTTGGTGCAACCATTATGGAAGAAAGTATGGTGGTTCCTCAAAAAATTAAGAATAGAACTACCATATGACCTAACATTCCCTCTACTGGGTATATACCAACAAAACTTGAAAACATGAGTACGTAAAAACACATGCACCCCTATGTTCATCACGGCATTGTTCATGGTGGCCAAGACATGGAAACAGCCAAAATGCCCTCCAATAGAGGATTGGATAAAGAAGTTGTGGTACACATATACAATTAAATAATACTCAACCATAAGAAATGATGACATAGAATCATTTACGACAATATGGATGGACCTTGATAACATTATATTGAGTGAAATAAGTAAATCAGAGAAAGCTAAGAACTGTATGATTCCATACATAGGTGGGGCACAAATTTGAGACTCATGGACATAAACAGGAGTGCAGTAGTTACTAGGAGGAAAGTAATGATGGAGAGGGAGGAGGGTGAGGGGGAGGGGGAGAGCTTAAAGAGAAACAAAATATAGGGTGACAGAAGATGATTTGACTTTGGGTGATGGGTATACAGCATAATCGACTGTCCAAATGATGTGGAGATGTTTTCTCTAAATCTATGTACTCTGCTTGACTAATGTCACCCTGTTAAATTTAATAGTCTAAATAAAAAATTTTTAAAAACTGCACCTTGGCAGCTACTATCACAATTACATTTGGAAAAGTTACATATATATTACACTGAAAACTAAAAAGAAAAAAAATGAACACTTGCTAATAGCTATAGTAGAAGACACATTGACCTGTTTTCTAAAAGTTAATCAGTTATTTAAACTGTCATCATGTATCAATGGTTGCAGTCTAATTGTGTTTTCTAAATCCAAAATTATTTGGTATAAAATGCATATTATGGAAATCAAATATACTTATGAAATGCAAATGTAGACTCACTTACTGATTACTTTATCTCTGAATATCTGTGTCCTAGATCTTGTCTTTTATATACGATACATATATTAAGCAAGAGGCAAGGAGGCAGACATACTCCCACATGTGCCCCAACCAGGATCCACCAGACAAGCCCCCTGTGGGGTGATGCTCTGCCTATCTGGGGTCACTGATACTCTGCTCAGGCAACTGAGCTATTTTAGCACCCAAGGCAAGGCCATGAAGCCATACTCAGTGCCTGGGGCCAATTTGCTCAAACCATTTGAGTAATGGCTGCAGGAGGAAAAGAGAGAGAGAAAGAAAAGGGGGAGAGGTGGAGAAGCAGATGGTCACTTTTCCTGTGTACCCTGACAGGTAATCGAACCCGGGACTTCCACACACCAGCCAACGCTCTACTGCTGAGCCAACCAGCCAGGGCCAACTCTTGCTCTCCTAAAGTATAAATAAAAAATAAAATATACAAAGAAATCAATTTAGTTGAGAGAAAAGAAAGCAGGTTTCATGTTATAGCAGAAATATATATATTAAAAATAACTTTGATAAAATAAGATACATCTAAAATTATTCCATATACATAATATGCATTACCAAATATGCTTATTTAGCTAAATTCTACAAATACTATCAATAAAATTGAATAAGAAAACTGAATCTGAAAATGACAAACTATATAAACATAACAACACGCATCAGAGTGAATAGATTTAAATTATATGACAACACATTTTATAAGTTATGTATATAAAAATTCTAATTATTTTTATTTCATCAGATTTCAAATCAACTTGAGTTGGCTTCTAATAAAACAGCCTTTTAGGATAATTTTTAAGGATAAGCCAATTATGCTTATTTTCACATGAAAAATAAAATGAAAAATTTCACTGATATATACAATTAGAATGTAGACTAACTTAGGCTGCAGTTACAAAATAAACAAACAACCAAAAATAAAAGTCTTGGTGATTTAAACCACAAGGATTTGTTTCCTGCTCATTCTTGTTTATAACTCGTGTCGTAGGCTGGGTTCTGCTGTTAGTTACCCTGTGTGTGTACATAACGCTAATTTGACCGGGGGAGGAAAGCTGAGTTTCAAATAGCCTTTTATACACAAACTGTTTTCAATCTTTTATTTTTTTTAAATATTTTCATATTAAAAGAGTCAATATTCAAGTGTTCTTAATATTGCTTCAAATGGTCTTAAATATGTTTGTATTACTTTTATTTTACTTTATTTTGCATGTGCCTATTCCAACACTATAAGACCTTAATTTTGTGAGTTTTTCCTAGTCTCTTCTGTTACTTCGCAAACTACCAAAGCTAATTATTCTCTCATCCTACCTCTTTCATGTAATACACTGCCAAATGTAGCCAACAACAACCAACACATGCTCCTAACACTGTACTCCAACCTCTTTCTATAAGTCTGAAAACTGATTGTGCTGAACTGTGTTCCAAATTATCTCAGCACCAATTGTGTATGTACACTGTTTGACCACTGCATAGATAGATGCCATGTTTCCCAATATCCAGCAATCTTCCATATTTAAGTGTTTTCCCCTTGTGGCAACATTCATTTTTATATCAGTCAGGATGCTATGTTAAAATGCAGAACAAATTACTTCAAATTCCCTAATGATTTGAAACACTAAAGGTTAATTTTTCATTACATTATGTCCTTTGCAGGTCAGTGTAAGCTCTGTTCTGAGTCATCCTCATTCTGGAGTCTCAGTTGGCAAAGAAGCCATTTGCTGGAATATTTCTGGTCATGGTGGCAAACAGAAGATAAAATGTGGCAGATCACATGCTGGCTCAGTCCAGAAATGATTCATTCCAGAGATGACACTAGTCACTTCTGTTCACATTTCATTGTCCAAAGCAGTCCACATGGCCATTTTCAATTGCAAGGTGGCAGGAAAGAGAAGCAGGCATGAGCGATGGACCACACTTGTGACTATGACATACATTATTCGAATCAAAGTTATGATACAAGTTATGTTTAGTTTTCTAACTGAAATGAAGAGCAGACCTTTAGGTATATAATTTGTTTACAACCAGGAACGCGGCATTACAATGTGTGAGGTTCTGAAACAGACCACAGCACAGAGGGTTTCCTTGCAATGAGAGACACAAAATTTTAATGGTAAATTTGTTATTCTATCCACACTTGAATTCTTTTTACATTATAACTAATCCCATATACCAAGAATTGTAGAGGAAGTCATAAAAATATCATTTTTATGGATGACAATATTTATATAAAATGGCATTGTTTATCGCACAATATTAATGCCTTAGATTAGAAAATGAGAGTGTAAGCTACAGTGTTAGCTCATTTAATTATATCTGTGTAAAAAGGTTCCTGACTATGTCATAAGAGATCATTCTCTTGTAAGAATTAGTTGCAAAATCAGAGTCTCATATGTGAAAGCAGATGCAATGAGATTCACTTTCAGAAAAGTGAAATGAATCATAAGCGCATGTTAGGTACACGAGTATCGTGTAGCTTCTATTTTAGGGTTAGTACTATGGAATCCCAAGTCTTTGTCTGAACCAAGTGGCATGGTCTTTGCCATTGAGAGATAGAGAAGGAGAGTTCGTTTTAGGCAGTGTCCACGCTGGGGTACTTTTAAAAGTACCCGAGGCATGAGCCTCTCAATGACACTGTTTTTAGATTTCGTCCCTGGAGCATAACTATTGAACAACATAATATATCAAATGCTGGGAATTAGAAAAGGATAAAGAAGGGAAAGAAAGTAATTTAATCACAAATGATGAAGAATCAGTATTATCATTAATGTATATTCTGTATTAAGTTGTCAATTGTATAGCATCTTTCAAGCCATTTTATAGGATTGTAGGAAAAGGAGAACTTATTTTGTAAACAATAAGCTGTCAGAATCAAAAAGGAAACAAATTCTATGAGCAGTAACAACTTGAGATCACCCCAGAGCACAAGACTTATTAAAAATCCATGATTCTATACAGCTTGTACTAGACAAAGAAGGTAACAAATGAACTAACGACAAGAACCTGTAGAGAGCTATTAGTCCTGTAATGATGCCTTGGAGACCCTGTAATAAATGCTTAATTTGTTTCTTGGCAGGAAGAAATGCCTTGCAAGGCCTAAGGTGATATGGTCAAAGCAATATGAACAAAAAAAATTGCTTTTTAATAGCTATATAATGAAGCTTCCATGACTTTAGAAGGGTCAGTGTTTAACAGAATTATTTTCAAAGCCAACCTTCCCTCTTCTCCCACAGTGCATGGGGGAAGAGCCCAAGTGTCCTGCATGTGGTTTCCATTGTCTGAGCATCTCAAGTAATCAGCTTTATGTGCACCCCTGATCCTTTCTGCTCATTCGCACCAAACATCATTGCAATGCCTCTGTAGCTATATCTAAGACAGCATTTCATTTTTATCTTGTGCTTCTCCCTTTTGGTTTTGTCACTTCTAAGAACCTTTTTTGGTCCAAGAGCCCATAAGTGCCTATCTGACAGTTTGTCTGTACTTCACGTTCTACAGATACAAGTCCATCCATCCTGCTCTCACTAACTCTGGTTCTGTGCTTCAGCCCAGGTCAGAATCACCCTAATACCTGAGAAAGGTGTTCAAGTAAGGCTGGAAGACAAGTCAGGCTGATTCAGTCACTACTTGCTATTCATGAAATAATGAAACAAAAAAAGGATACATTGCAGCATGATAACTTCAGAATTCTGTGCAGGAAATAGGATGGCTGATACAGAAATTCAATCACTTAGACAAACAGTTCCAGAGCACTAAAATCTAACATGTAAATCAGGGAGACTGTCCACAAGATTTAGAATATAAAGAAATAAACTTGGGAAAAGTCATTAGTTATAGCTGTGTCTGTAGCCGTGATGGTGAACCTTTTTATAAAAACCGTCCACTTTTGCAGTGCTGGTCAACCTGGCCCCTCCTGTCCACCAGTGGGCTTTCCAGCTTTCATGGTGGGTCAATGGTGGCGCCGTTTGGTTGCTCTGATACCGCCCACCATGAAAGCTGGAACTTCACTAGTGGGTGGGAGGGACCAGGTTGACCAGCACTGCAAAAGTGGACGGTTTTTATAAAAAGGTTCACCATCCAGGGTCACCATCCATGGTCTAGAGGAAGACCATGGATAAAGTAAAAGAAAGGGAAAGGAAGATGAGGAATAGTTATACAGAGATTTACAATTAACTCAAAGATAGAAAATTGTAATAAAACAATTGATTAAAGATTATAAATTTTTTTTAAAGATTATAAATTTAAATGTTAATTGAATCAATAGCATAACCCTTTTCCAAAAGAACCATAACAAAGACCAAACTGATTGATCTTTGGTTGAAAGTCCAATACAATCTTAGGTCCATACTCATTTCAATATATTTAACTACCTTATCCAAAAAAAGCTTAATGTTATTTTTATCTAACTAATGCAGTGGTTCCCAAACTTTTTGAAGTCGGGGTTCATTTAAAATTTTACAAATAATTGTAGGCACACTATATACAAATTTCTGAGAAATATGTTATAATAATTAAGTCAAATATTAAAGAAAAAATATAAAGTCCAAGAGTGTTTTTATGGTAATTAAATGAAATAAAAATGACAAAATTAAATTTATTCTGACATTATAAAACATTTTTATGTTACATTTTTTGAGTTATGCTTTATAGAATTTATAAAAAAGAGGGATTAAAAAAATAAAAAAAAACAACAAAAAGTTATCTTTTTATATATATAGATACATGCTTAGTAATATTTAGTAAATTTGACAGGTCATGGCACGAATGTGTTAAGTTTTTTCATTCTTGTGTTTATGAGAAACATGAGCCTCATGTGTCCTAGCGATTTCTTCAATGTTGGGCATATACTTGAAAGGCAAACTCTCATTTCCTCATCAACACATTGAAGAATTCCTCTCTTTTTACTCATAATGGTGTTGAGTACAGAAAATCCCTACCATACATATCATCTTAACTTTACACCAAACAAAGGATAGAAGAAACTTGCCTCCAGTCTTTCCAGGGAACATGGGGGGTGGTGTAAACAATCCAGCACCACAACTTAACAGCCTTTTGCAATCTAATCAGGCAAGTGAGGTGGGGGGTTGGGCAGACTGTCAGCTTACAGCCAATTCCCCACACCTCTGTCCCCCAAAAATCTAAACTTCAAAAACCCTGTAGACTTTTTGGTTCCTGACAGGCACATATTTCTCTGGAATACCATAGGGTACACCTGGAAATCTTCTAGGGTACACCAGTGCACCCTGGTGGACACTTTGAGAACCACTGAATTAATGCAATTCTTAGTTAAATAAGAAAATATTGTAATGAGAAAATAAATAGTTCAGTCCTGGAGTGTTTTTTTGTTTGTTTGTTTGTTTGTTTTGGGGGGGTATTTTTTTTGTATTTTTCTGAAGTTGGAAACCGGGAGGCAGTCAGACAGACTCCCGCATGCACCCAACTGGGATCCACCCGGCATGCCCACCAGGGGGCAATGCTCCACCCATCTAGGGCATTGCTCTGTTCAACCAGAGCCATTCTAGTGCCTGAGGCAGAGGCCATGGAGCCATCCTCAGTGCCCCGGCCAACTTTGCTTCAATGGAGCCTTGGCTGTGGGAGGGGAAGAGAGAGACAAAGAGGAAAGGGAAGGGGAGGGATGGAGAAAAAGATGGGTGCTTCTCCTGTGTGCCCTGGCCAGGAATCTAACCCAGGACTCCTGCACACCACGTCGATGCTCTACTACTGAGCCAATCAGTCAAGGCCCCCTGGAGTGTTTTTTTAACACCTTCAGGAACAAAACATTCGACATAAATAACAATTCCGAATATTTATCACCTGTTTAAAGTGGTGGGTGCTAAATTTAGAACTCTGTCTTAGATTTCTAAAAGTATAGCTCCACCCTGGCCGGTTGGCTCAGCGGTAGAGCGTCGGCCTAGCGTGCGGAGGACCCGGGTTCGATTCCTGGCCAGGGCACACAGGAGAAGCGCCCATTTGCTTCTCTACCCCTCCGCCGCGCTTTCCTCTCTGTCTCTCTCTTCCCCTCCCGCAGCCAAGGCTCCATTGGAGCGAGGATGGCCCGGGCGCTGGGGATGGCTCTGTGGCCTCTGCCTCAGGCGCTGGAGTGGCTCTGGTCGCAACATGGCGACACCCAGGATGGGCAGAGCATCGCCCCCTGGTGGGCAGAGCGTCGCCCCTGGTGGGCGTGCCGGGTGGATCCCGGTCGGGGGCATGCGGGAGTCTGTCTGACTGTCTCTCCCTGTTTCCAGCTTCAGAAAAGTGAAAAAAAAAAAAAAAATAAAAAAAATAAAAATAAAAGTATAGCTCCATCATTTTTAGTAAGTTATTGATAAAGAAAAATCACAACTATTTACTTTGTCTCTGAGAATATCAAGTGAAGGGCAGAAAATCAATTCTATTCTGCCTAAGAGTTTTTTCAAAGGCACAAGAAACACCAAAAGGTTGAGGACAAGCAATAAAAGACAACAAAATAATTTGACTTCTGTCTTTCTGTGAATTAACTGTATCTAGCACAATAAAAATGGTTGATGAAGTTCACAGTATAGGCTACACTGTGGTACCTTGAGATACGAGTTTAATTTGTTCTGTAACTGAGCTCGTAAGTCAGTCAACTCATATATCAAACAAATTTCTCCCTTTTAAAATGACTGAACTAGATTGAATCCATTCCAACCCTGTGAAATATCTCCAAACCATCCTAAATTATAAAAAAAGACATTTTTAATTAAGAAACACACATGTATACTTTACCAATGCATAACAAAATATAAGAAATGAAAGAAAAAAAAATGTTATTTAGTACTGCATTCTCTCCTTGGAGACAGACAAGTGTGGCTAACAGAGGTGAATGGCGGAGAAGGAGGGAGGGAGGAAGGGATGCAGGCACTGTAGACACGTGAACTAAAACTGCACTTTCTTAACACTAAATGTAAACTAAAACTGCATTTTCTTTATTTAAACAAAACTAAAACTTCACTTTCTTTACTTAAAATAAAACCACAAAAACTTAATTGTAAAAAAATGCACTTTCTTAACTTTAAACTTAACCTAAGCTTACATTATGTATTTTTCATTTAATTATTACTTATTTATGCCTTTTTGACTGCACTTTTCACACTTTCACTTGCAGGAATTTTGAATAAAAATCTATCCAAAGATGTTTGCTTTTGCCTGCTTTTTTTTTTTTTTTTTTTTCATTTTTCTGAAGCTGGAAACAGGGAGAGACAGACAGACTCCCGCATGCACCCGACCGGGATCCACCCGGCACGCCCACCATGGGGTGACGCTCTGCCCACCAGGGGGCGATGCTCTGCCCATCCTGGGCGTTGCCATGTTGCGACCAGAGCCACTCTAGCGCCTGAGGCAGAGGCCACAGAGCCATCCCCAGTGCCCGGGCCATCTTTGCTCCAATGGAGCCTTGTTTTGCCTGCTTTTTAAAATGTTACAGAAATGTGACAAATAAGTGTCATTAAAAAGTGCTGAAGCACGACCAGTTGAAACTTTTTCTAGGTGTTTCTTTTCCACGAAACTTGAAAGCTTCTCCCACATTGCCAGCATGTCTTTAATTTCACTTGTAGAAATCACTTCCTCTGACTCTTCCTCCTCCTCACTACTAATCTCTTGCAGAAGCTCCGTATCTTGCATCATCTGTAGCTCCTTCAACTCCTCAGTTGAGAGTTCCTCCTCATGTTCCTCAACAAGCTCGTTTACGTCACCCTCATCTACCTCCAGACACGTCAACTTTCCAAGGGACACTATCTCCTCCAATGCTTCTACCTCAGTCTCGTAATGGTTTGAATCCTTCCAAGTCCCTGTCTGCAACATCAGGCTATAACTTTTTTCATGCCTACTTCAAGGTTCTTCTTGTAACCCCTTGCCATGACAAGTCAATAATGCGTAAACATATCACGATATTGTAGTGATCTTTCCAAAACACTGGTAGGGTTAGATTTGTATTCTCAGTCACCTCAAAGCAGCGGCGGAACAAGTGCTTTGTGTAAAGCTTTTTTTTTTTTTTTTTCATTTTTTCATTTTTCTGAAGCTGGAAACGGGGAGAGACAGTCAGACTCCCGCATGCGCCCGACCGGGATCCACCCGGCACGCCCACCAGGGGCAAAGCTCTGCCCACCAGGGGGCGATGCTCTGCCCATCCTGGGCGTCGCCATATTGCGACCAGAGCCACTCTAGCGCCTGAGGCAGAGGCCACAGAGCCATCCCCAGCGCCCGGGCCATCTCTGCTCCAATGGAGCCTTGGCTGCGGGAGGGGAAGAGAGAGACAGAGAGGAAAGCGCGGCGGAGGGGTAGAGAAGCAAATGGGCGCTTCTCCTGTGTGCCCTGGCCGGGAATCGAACCCGGGTCCTCCGCACGCTAGGCCGACGCTCTACCGCTGAGCCAACCAGCCAGGGCAGTGTGTAAAGCTTTTTAAAGTTGGAAATGACCTGCTGATTTCATAGGTTACAAGATTGAAATCATGTTGTATGGGAGGTAGAGGACTTTCACAAATTTGAACTCATCGAGAATGTCATCTTCAAGAACAGGTGGGTGGCCTGGAGCATTTTCAAGGATTAGTAATGCTTTCATCGGGAGTTTGTTTTCTTGAAGATATTTCTTCTTCACTGCAGGACCAAAAAAACGAGATTTACCCATTCAATAAAAAACTGCCCTAGCATTGGTGCACCACATAACCTGCAGTTTTTCTTTAAGAATCTTGTGAGTCTTAAAGACGCGAGGATTTTCAGAATGATACACTAGCAGTGGCTTTACTTTATAGTCACTGCTAGCGTTTGCACACAATGCAAGGGTCACAGTGTCCTTCATGGGTTTATGGCCTGGAAGCTTCTTCTCCTCTGCTGTGATTAAAATCCTCCAGGGCATTTTTTTCCAAAACAATCCTGTTTCATCTCAATTGAACACTTGTTGGGGGATGTAGCCTTCCTTTGCGATAAGCGCAGCAAAACGTGCGATGTACTCCTCAGCTGCCTTAACGTCAGCACTCACAGCTTCACCATGCCTCACCACCGAGTGGATGCCAGATTTCTTCTTGAAATTTTCAAACCAGCCATGACCTGCCTTAAATGTATCTTCTGCTGTCTCTTTTGAGGTTGATGGTTCTTTCTTCTTCAAGTCACTGTAAATAATACGTGCCTTTTCACATATTACAGTCTCCATCACTGTATCTCCTGTCAGCTCTTTCTCTTTCACCCACACCAGCAGAAGGTTCTCCATTTCTTCGTGGATATATGTCCTTAATTGGGACAGAATTGTAGTCCCTTTTGCTGGATTTGCTCTTTTGATGGCATCCTTTTGTTTAAGGATGGTACAAATTATAGATGTATTGTGGTTGTACAGCCTTGTCAGTTCAATCACTCGTACACCACGCTCATGTTTTATTATTATTTATTTCTTGCTTTACTTCTATCGACATCATTCTCTTCTTCTTCTCACCACTGTCCTTTACACTCACTTTCTTTGGCCCCATGATAGCACACAAAAAAAGTTAGTAAAAAATGCAAAAATGATGCGAGAATGAGTACAGCACACTAAATTTGACTTGATTCTGCTGGTAACACGTGAGAAAGAACGAGATGCTGGTGTTATGCTGCTGATACTGGACACAAGCACCAACGTGCCAACTAGTGGTAGCTTCTCGAATCACCACTTGTATCTCAGAATTTCACTCAGATCTCAAACAAAAATACAGACTGAGTCGCAGTTCATATCTTAAAAGAAATTTGTATGTTGGTCTGCTTGTATCTCAAGGTACCACTGTAAAGAGACTTCCAACAATATTTATTTATTTTCTTTCTTTTTTTGTGACAGAGACAGAGAGAATCAGAGAGAGGGACAGGTAGGGACAGAAAGACAGAAAGGGAGAGAGATGAGAAGCATCAATTCTTCATTGCAGCACCTTAGTTGTTCATTGATTGCTTTCTCATATATGCCTTGACCAGGGGGCTACAGCAGACTGAGTGACCCCTTGCTCAAACCAGTGACCTTGGGCTCAAGCTGGTGAACCTTGCTTAAACCAGATAAGCCTGTGCGCAAGCTGGCAACCATGTGATCTCAAACCTGGGTCCTCTGCATCCCAGTTCAATGCTCTATCCACTGCGCCACCGTCCAGTCAGGCTATTTTATGTCTTTAACTACGTGGTGTTGGTAGTGATTTGTGAGAAATATAAGTGTCATTTGGAACTCTGAGTTATCACTATTTATTAGACATTATATTTTGTAGCAATTTCTCTTTGACTATACATTTCAAAATTTATGCCAAACAGACATATATTTTAAACTTTTTGGAGCAAAAGACGAGTACTTTAGTGTGTAATATTTTTTAAATCCATTTGTTTTCAAATAATTTCAAAGAAGGACAGAGATAGTTTGGGTAAACCCTTCACTTATCCCTAATGTTAACATTTTATATAACTATGGCACTTACATTTTCAAATTATCCCCATATGCAAGTAAGTACATAGTACAAAGGTGCTTATGAACATTGGGAAACTGAGTGTAAATGCAACAGCCTGCCTGGAGGCTCTAAAAATGAGACTGAAGGAACAGATTATATGGGTGAAATTGCATTACCAAGAAAAAGCACTGTAAGATGCTTTCAGGATCTCAGTAGTGTATAAAAAGTTATTTAGAAACTAGGAACCACTTGCATATCTCATTTACTTAACTGATGAGAGATAAATGAGCTAAGCATTTAAAGCACAGCCTTGAGGTATTTTTGTTTTTGTTTTTGTTTTTTTGCATAGGAACCATCGTGTAACTCTACTGAATGAAAAAAGAATCAGTCATTAACTTTCTGCTACCTCAGTGCCAGCAGCAGTCACTAACCTTTCCTACCATAAATAGCTTCAGAAATAATATAAAGCAATTATTAATCACACTTTTCGTTGCTGACTTAGTACATTTTGGAAATCTAAACAAGCAATACTATAAATGGTAATAGTTTATTGTGTGTAAACAGGATATTACTATTTATTAAAAATGTCATTAAATCACATTATGGCAGTATGAAAACGGTTCATTCGGCCTCATGGGAGGTCTTTATGATGAAGCAAGCTGAGACATAAATATCCGTAGACTGCTTTAAAAACAGATGAAAATTTCATTTGCTGAGAGTGGTGAACATCACCACCATTTGGGCTATTTTAAAATCAGACTTGATATTATTGCCAAGACTAGAATCTCCCTTGCTGCTATAAAGGCTGGTGACAAACTGTCTACAGTTAAAGTGAGATGGAAGTAATATTAATTAGAAAATATGGTAATATTTTCTAATAGTAGGAATACAGGTTGAATGGTAAATTATGTCTAGCTTTGTAACAGACTCCCACATGTCTTTCAAATGGCTGTATTATTTTCCATTTTCAGCATTAATATATGAGAGTTCTTGTTTATGTCCCCACCAGCAATTATTATTGTCCATTTTGCTTTAATTTTAGCTACTCTAATACATGCATAGGAGTATCTTGTTCTCTAAATTTGCAACTCCCTAATGACTATGATATTGAGCATTTTTTCATATGCCTATTTCTTATCTGTGTATCTTCTTTAATAAAGTATTTTCTTAAAAGAGGGTGTTCGTTTTCTTAGTGTTGAGTTTTAAGAGTTTTTTCTTTGTAGATACAAATATTTTATCAAGTAAATGTTTCATAAATATATATTAAAAAGCTTTAAACTTGGGTAGTGTGAGTTTTCCAACTTTCTTCTTTAGTATTTTGTTGGTTACTACGAAATAGAGGGGTGGAGGCATGAACAAAATCTGTGTTTGGACAGTGTTCTAGTTACTACTGACATATAACATGTCATACCAAAATGTACTTGTTTTAAAAAATAACTTTTTTCTTTAAATTTCCTATACTTGCTTTGGGTCAGGAATTTGGGATCAGCTAAATACTTCAGGCACAGAATATATCCTGTGATTTTAATCAGACAGGGATTAAAAAACTAGAACAGCAAATGACTAAATTCACTGGAAGCTAAACAGGCATCTTTCTCCATGTAACCTCAGGACCACCCCTTGTGGTGTCTCTGCATGTACTACATTGGGCTTCCTCACAGTATGGCAGCCTAGGCAACTAGATAGCTCACATCCAAGCCCAGGGCTCCAAAGGTGAGTGTCTCAGCTACAAGATGAAAGCTGCACGCTTTTAAGGTCAGCCTTTAAATTACATTGCAGAATTTTTGCCACACTCTCCTAGATATATGAAAGTCTCAAGTCTTCTCAGAATTAAGGTAAGGGGAATTAACTTTCATCTCCTGATATGGGTGTGGCAAGGTTCTAGAAAAGCACATGGGATGAGGGTTTCTATGTAGCCATCTTTGGAAAATACTGTCTGCCACAGAGAGAAGGAGGAGAACTCCCTGTCAAAGAAATTACTCTGCTTTTCCTTTGTGAATGAGTTTGGGCAAACATTCAGGAGCAGGAAATGTCTAGGCCAGTAATAAATTCCTGGATTGAAGATATTATGCATATTTATTGAGGGAAAGAAAAGAGTAAAGGGGAAATAACAGAGAAAGAAGGTTTCAGAAATGGTAATAAAAGCTATAGAGATGCCAAGTAACTGATTTCTATTTATTTTTTCATAGTGTTGCCAGTGGTTTACCCTTTACAGCCACCATCAACACTTGTCAAATGTTTATGACCATGCCTCTGGAGTGCCACAGATTCAACTAGCCTCATACTACTGTCTGTGCTCAAGAGCATTGCCCATTAGAGCCTCTTTCCAACATTTATAGCCATGGAACTCTGCCTGAAGCTATGTTGCTATGAGCCTTTAGAGAGTTTCTTCCTGATGTCCTGATGATTCTAAGTTCAACCCTGCATACCATTTTTAAAATGAGCTAATACAGTTTAAAAAGAGATGTGGCTTGGTAAATGAATGAAAGGAATTTGTGGTCATACTATAAAGGACTTATATACCACCTTATTCTGGCCAAGATTTCAATCAAAGAGTAAGAGATGTTACAAGAGGGCCTGATGACTTAAAATAATTTAACAAATTGGGAAAGGACATTTGAACTGAGAGAGCTGTAGAGGAGAGGGGAAGAATTTTATGGTTTACAGCAGTAGTAGTCAACCTGGTCCCTACCACCCACTAGTGGGCATAACAGCTTTCATGGTGAGTGGTAGTGGAGCAACAAAAGTATAAATAAAAAGATAGATTTAACTATAGTAAGTTGTTTTATAAAGATTTATTCTGCCAAACTTAGTGAAAATCTGACATAAAGTACTTGGTAAGTAATTATTATTATATGCTTTAACTTGCTATATCTCTGCTTTGTAAATTTTATAAAGTAAAGTTACTTCCCTACTTTATAAATCACCATTACTGTGGAACCGGTGGGCGATTAGAAAATTTTACTACTAACAGAGATACAAAAGTGGGCAGTAGGTATAAAAAGGTTGACTACCCCTGGTTTACATGGACAGAATCAATGAGTGACTTGGTAGCTCAATGATACAATGCTGAAGGAAGGCATATCAAGGATGGTTGAGTTTTCAAGTTCAGATGTTTATTTACATTATTAACAATGCCACTGATTTCATTTAAAGAAATAGGAAATATGGGTGGCTTTGGAGATTAATTTAATTTGACCTTTTCACATTTTGCTTAGTTGGGAATGTTTACTGTGTGTCATGACATTTGTAGAGGTGGATAATATCACCCAAAGAAGGATGTCTAATGGGTTAAGGGTCAAAGATAAAATCATGGGATAAACCAACAATCAAGAGTAAGGCAGGAGGAAAACCAAGAAGAGAATAATAGTGAGCTGAAAGGGGGAAATAGGAGTAACAGGATATAGAGAAAGAAGGAGAGCATGATTAGCAGTGTTTTGCTATAGAATAGTCAAATTAAATAGAAGGCCGGTCACTGGATTTGATGATTCACAGTGCATATTTTGCCTTATGAAAATTAAAAAATCATGTCAAAATGAATTTAGTAGCAAATAGAACATGAAAGAACTAGCATTTTGTAGACTCTAACAAAGTTTGTTTATAGAGGGGAGAAAATGAGAGCATCTGCTTGCAAGGATGAAGCATTGATAAAACGTATGTCACAGTGTGTTTTGAGGACATGTTTGTAAATTGAAGTTATGAATGGTATTGTTAGAGCAGGTGGAAAGGGTGAACTTGAACTGAAGATTGTCAGTTCCTCCTATGAGGAAAATGGGATAGGGAGTGATAAAGATTGCTGGAGGAGAAAACAGATGGGCTGTAAATGGTTTGATGAATATGATGGGCGTGGAGGGTTTAAGAAGCTTGAAGGGAATGTAACATATCCACTGGATGATGTATAATTTAAACAAACATGGCCAGTCAAAGCATGGAGCTGGGCTGAAAGAAACAATCTAGCAACTGAAAGTAATGAAAAGAAATCACCATTTACAGGCATCTTCTGAATGTCAAAGGGTAAGAAACATTCTCATTGCTCTGAAATCTTTAAAATGTTTTCATTTCTGTCATTATCATTGAATGACACTGATTTCACTCAAAATTTCCCTCCTCACTATGACTCTTAACTGTTACTTCTTTTATTGTGAGACACTATCCTTCCTATTTTTTCTCTAAAGTCCTTTGCAGAGATACTCAACTGACGTGTCTTTCTCTCTATTTGTTGTCCTACATTCATAATGCTTTCTTTGGTGGTACCTCAATTTATGATCCTGAAATTGCATTACAAAACCTAAAGAAATAAGTGACACAAAGGAAATACTAGTCACTAGATATGGGTGGGGTGAAGAATCTCAATGGAAAACAATCATAATGTTCTTAAACATCCTGGGCATAAGAAGATTGAAAATACTCAAATGTAGATGTTTTTTTACCTTGTCACAGATGAGAAAGGAAGCCGATGTTGCAAATAACCTGTTCATAACTTTCTAGCTAGAGTTGCTAAAATATTGATGATTCTTCAAGGGTAATTCAAAGACTGTATTTGTTCAAAATGTGAGCACATGTGTCCCTACAACCATTATTAAAGTGTTATATCTTATTAAATTCTCATGCATCACCTCACAAGCCCTACTACTTACCATCAGTATGTGTGGATGTTGATATTTTGAACCACATGTGACTGGTTGTAAAATTACATTATTCTCTATGGTAATAATAGCTTCTTAAGTGTGTAATGTGTGCCAGGTTCTGAGCATTTACTCTTCACAACAACCCTATATACTATGTACTACTTCTATTACTTTTTACAGAGGAGACCATAAAGGTAATGAAACCATAAAGGTAAATGAGAAGTAATGAAGATCAAACACAATCAATCTAGATAGATGATACAGGAGTATGACAGGCAGAATAATACCCTCTCCCAAAAGATGCTCATGTCCTCCTCCCCGGAACATGTGAATATATCACCTGTTATGTTAAAAAAAAAAAAACAAACAAAAAAAAAAACCGGTCCTGGCCAGTTTGCTCAGTGGTAGAGCATCGGCCTGGCGTGCAGGGGTCCCGGGTTCGATTCCCAGCCAGGGCACACAGGAGAAGCGCCCATCTGCTTCTCCACCCCTACCCCTCTCCTTCCTCTCTGTCTCTCTCTTCCCCTCCCGCAGCCAAGGCTCCATTAGAGCAAAGATGGCCCGGGCGCTGGGGATGGCTCCTTGGCCTCTGCCCCAGGCACTAGAGTGGCTCTGGTCGCAACAGAGCGACACCCCAGAGGGGCAGAGCATCGCCCCCTGGTGGGCAGAGCGTCACCCCCTGGTGGGCATGCCGGGTGGATCCCAGTCGGGCGCATGCGGGAGTCTGTCTGACTGTCTCTCCCCGTTTCCAGATTTAGAAAAATACAAAAACAAACAAACAAACAAACAAAACAGCTATGCATATGTGATTAAGTTTAAAGATCAGGAGATAATCCTAGATTTTCTAGGTGAGTGCAGCTAATCACAGTAGTTCTTATAAGAGGGGAGAGAAGAGTCAGAGTCACAGAAGGAGAAGTCATTATTGAAGCAGACATCAGAGAAATGCAACCAGAAACCAAGAAATGTGGGCATCCCCTAGGAGCTAGAAAAGACAAGGTATGGGTTCTGCTCCAGCATTTCCAGAAGGAAGGCAGCTCTACTGATGACACTTTGGGTTTAGCCCATAAGATGCATTCCATATATCTGATCTCTAGAACCATAATGTTATAAATTTGTGTTGTTTTAGCCATTAAGTCCTTAGTAATTTGTTATAGCAGCAATAGAAAACTAATAATAGAAAAGACAGAAGGAATATTAAAAAGAGTGAAGTCTGAGGAGCCCTAGGGAAAGCAACAGACTGCACAGGGACAACTCTTTTTGTTTCTTGTTTTTTGGAGGAGATATTTTTTCCTTATATTTGATTCTTATTGATTATATATAGGTATGTGTGTGCTTGTGTGTGTGTATGTGTGTGTATTAAAGCTCTATAAATATTTATTTGGAGGATTACAAAAGGCTAAAAATATTCCCCCAAACAGTAGACCATCCACTCTATACTCTGAAAAACGATGTAAATTTCTAACTTGTTTATTCACATTATTTTACCTCTTCTATCCTATCTTTTTAAACACTTTGTTTTTACTAACATGATCTACAAAAAGACTAAAGGAGTGTTTATAAAAATAAGGTCAAGGGAGATTCAAATAAGCAACAAAAAGGAGAGAAAGACACCCTCAACATGCCAGAGCTAACAAGTAGATTCTGACAGTCATGTGCTGAGGACAGCAGACAGAAGGGAAGGCCAGCCAATCTGTTACTGACGTATATGCAGGAAGACTGCTCCTGGTCAGCAGGTGGAGTCGGAAGAATGCACAAGCATCTCCGGAGCACAGTGAGAGAGGCTCTTGATAGGGTTCCTGCTGGTGCTTCTTGACTACCAAGACCACCTAGAGAAAGAACCTGTAAATGGCCCTACCATATGCAACTAAAGACAGTATTTTATGGCCCACTTATGATAGCCACCATGCCAGCTAAATCATGGGTACCCCTCACACCTAACTTGGTGATGACATAACGAGTAAAGATAGCTTCTGACACAGATAATAAGAGTCTCACTGAAAGCAGCCACCAAGGACACTGTACCCTAATTTTTTTTTTCTGTGGTTGCTGCCTGGGTGGTCAGGGTTCACAATACATGTAAACTTTCTGGTCTTCTCCCTCTAAGGTATAAAGAGATATTCACTATACATTTGTATAGTCACACAAGCTACAAATTATTTCTCTTTCCCCATTTTTCCATGAGCAGTTGCGATGATTATAAGATACAAAACTCATCATATTTCTGTGCTGAAAACATTTAGCAGCCTTCTAATTGACCTCAAGCTAAACTGCTTAAACCTGGGCCTCATTATCTTGCTTCTGCCTATTTCCCCAACGTCAAAAAGCCTCTCACACATTATGTACTAGTATCACAGGACAACTTCTATTTCTCCTAAAGTTTAATGTTCTCTTACCTCAGGGCCTTTGCACACTCAGTGTTTCTATCTATGTGGCATTCTTTGCCTCTCCTCCCCTCCAAGTTTCCAGGCTCATAAATTTGATAAATTAGTTCAGCAGATCTGCATACATTTCAGCTGAGAAGACACTTCCTCCTGAAGGTCTTCTGTGACTCACCATAAAAAAAAAAAAGTGATGTGTCTTTCATGTGTCCCACAGCCTTGCAGGACCTCATCCTAGGCTTCTACTCTACATTTTGGAAGTGCAGAAAAATATGAGTACTAAAATTCCTCTCTGGGAGAGCACTATTTTGGGGCAGATAAATACATTACAAGCTATCCAGAGTGAGTTCCAGGAATATAAATAATTGGTACACTGTTATACAGATGTCTACAACAAAAATTTATTCTCTTTCACAGAGAAAGAAGAGATAAAACATAAGGAAGAAGAAGAGAACCGAAGAGGGGAAGTGAGCTAACTAACGCCAACTGTCCTGTGTTTACATGTCTGTGCCTTAACATGTCTGTGATCATTATCTCTGGATGAAGTCATTATTTGTCATTCATATTCTCTTTATATATTTTAAAGATTTTTAAAATAAAAATTATTTACTTTGACATTAAAAAAAAGATTCCGGGTTTATATATTCATCAAACATATATTGGACATTTGCTAAGTACCACGCACTTTTCAAAGCACATAGAATTAAACAGCAAACAAGACAGATGTGGTTCCTGCTTTTAAGAAGCCTGCATTCTAAAGAGGTGCAGAAAAATAAGACAGACGATATCAGATAGTGAAAAATAATAAGTAATATAACAAAACAACATATAGTAGTCTCTGCCCTTATCTGCTGGGGATACATTCCAGGACCCCCAGTAACTGCCCCCAAAAGGGTAGACAGCACTAAGCCCCATGTTCTCTCCTCTGCATTCATTCATACCTATGATAAAGTTTAAGTAGGCACAGTAAAAGATTAACAATAATAATTGATAATAAAAACAACAATTACAACACTGTAGCATAATAAAAGTATGTGAATATGACACTATTAAGTTAAATAAGGGTTGACCCTAGCCAGTAGGCTCAGTGGTAGAATATAAATCCCAGCATGTAAATGTCCCAGTAGAATTTCATGCAGGGCACATAGGAGAAGTGACCATCTGCTTCTCAACCCCTTCCCTCTCCCTCCTCTGCTTTCTCTCTCTTTCTCTTCCACTCCCATAGCCATGGCTGGATTGATTTGAGTGAGTTGGCCCCTGGTGTTGAGGATAACTCTGTGGAGCCTTGCCTCAGACACTAAAAATAGCTTGTTTGCCAAATAATGGCCTTAGATTGGCAGAGCATCGCCAATAGAGGGGTTGCAGGGTGGATCCCATTTTGGTGCATGCGAAGGGTGCATGGGTGGTTTAGTGGTAGAATTCTCCCATTCTTGGTACATGCAGGAGTCTGTCTCTCTGCCTCCTTTCTTCACACACACACACACACACACACACACACACACACACACACACACACACAAAGACTTAAATAAAGGTTACCTAAACACAAGCATTGTGATAACAGGACAGTCAATCCAATAACCAAGAGGAATACTAAGTGACCAATGGGTGAATAAGGAGCTAAAACAGGGGGAATCTGATGGACAAAAGGATGTCAGGTCTGGAAAGGATAAGGTGGATGGCATGAGGTTTCATCCCACTACTCAGAATGGTGCACAATTTAAGACATATACATTGTTGGTTTCTGGAATTTTAAATTTAATATTAGACTGATTGTGACTGATTGGAGGTAAATAAAACTGCAAAAAGGGAATCCACCAATAAGGAGTGAGTACTGTACTAAAAACTGAGTACATGGTCAAAGGCGGCTTTTTCAGTGACGAGAGGTCATGTTTGTGTGAAGATATAAGGACTGCTTTCCTGCAATGAGAACAGCCACTGCAAAGTCCTGATAGTGAAAAGGTCTTAGAGAGTTATAGAAATAGAATAAATAACAGTGATGACTGAGGGAGATAGGTGTTTGAAATGAGAGGTATAGGTATATAGGGGTCCAATTATTTAAGACCTTAGAGCCCAGAATGATGAATCTAGATTTTATTCTCCATGTACTGATAGTAAATGTATTAATTTTTTTTCCAATTTTACTAACTATTCTTCTGAAATATTATTTTAATGGCTTCACATCATTCTGTCATATGGATGTGCTGAGATTCAATTAATCATTCCCTTATTATTGGACATTTAGTTTATAAGACTTGGCTAAAATCCAACTTGAATCAATTAGTGAAACAGAATGAATCCACCCTCTTTACCACTTCAATCAAACGCCAGTTAGTAGCAATTAGTCCTTACCAAACATAATATACGACTCTGGAAATTATAATCAGGTAAGAAACGGGTGTTATTTTCCCTGACATAACTTATTTTGACATGTGTGGAAAAATGGTAGATGCTTAATTTAATATCATAGCATGTTTTCAGCTTCCTCTGGAGAACTCTTACAAATCTAATAAGTGGATAAATGACAATTTTAAAAGCTTTATATTTGAGATAAATATTCATTTCACAGGAGACATTCAAGATGCATCAAAGTAAACATAGCATATAAATGTTTTGAAGGAATAAAGGAGAAGGCTTTTCGATTTGTAGTGGGACTAGTCATCCTTTTCAAGGAAAAATTACATTAACATGACATCTGTCTGCCACAGTCAAGGATCCTGTCCTATCCACCCCAGCTAGAGCTCTAAGGTTTGATTGGATCTGCAACATTTGCCAAGTCCATTGCTGCCTTTACCAGGATCCTCTAGAGCAGGGTCCTTAACGTGTTTAGTGCCGTTAGCTTTTGATAACTGGGCAGAGCCTGTGGGTGCCTTCTCAGAATATCAACTTTAGCTGAATAAAAGTAAATGCATAGGACTATAATGGACACGAGTTATATAAAAATGTAGTTCTAGCCATTGTCCTTGACTCAAAAGAAGCCTGAATTATCAGTCCTCCAGGAATGATTTTTAAGTTGTAGCATAAGACTTCTCTGATCCTGGGATAATATAGATATACAGATATATAGAGAATGGTAGAGCATGTTTATGACAGCATTGTTCGGTATGTTTATAAAAATTGTTCCCTCAGGCTGCAAGAGACTGGATTTGTAGTTAGTGTATAAGCAAATTTAAAAAAATTAAAAAAAAAAAACACAACTTACTTTGCATTTGGGCCCAGGAACACTCGCCTTATACAGTGATTCCTTTACTTTATTTTTTTTTAATTCATTTTAGAGAGAAGAGAACGTGAGAGAGAGAGAGAGAGAGAGAGAAAGGGGGAGGAAGAACAAGAAGCACCAACTCCCATATGTGCCTTGACCAGACAAGTGCAGAGTTTTGAACCAGCGACTTCAATGTTCCAGGTCGATGCTTTTCTCCACTGCACCACCACGGGTCAGGTCTGATTTCTTTACTTTAGTTCAGCAGTTGATGGCCTAGGGAATAGAGAGTCACTATATCTTCCTAAAAGCCATCATCCTGTGGGTCCCCTATGAATTGGGAGGTAGATCTCAGTGAATTATTATGTTAGCCCTCCAGAGATGCTGCTGACTATGAGCAGGGGCCAATTTCTGCTTTGGTCACAGCAGGTGCTGCATTCTTATTGCAACCCTCGCTCACCAGCCCGAGAGCAGCAGACCCCGTGTCCTGCTGGGATGGCACACAGGACAGTTCACTCCACTCCCTAAACAGAGGCTCTGTGCCCTTACCTACATTGTCTTTCTCAAAGAAAATGCACTATAAGACCGAGTCCCCAGGCCAAGTTACATTTTTTTTCCCAGACTTGAGCTATTTTTGTTGTTATTTGCTTGATTTTGTTTCCTTAGATTTTATTGATGGGATTGTTCAATTCTGGCTCCTTCTTTGACCAGGAAGCAATGTCTGTTCTTCTACCCAACTGTCCACAGAACTCCTCCACACTCTCTTTTAGAACCAATTTGTTCCATACATCCTGAAATTATTGGTGGACTATAGGCAGTCTCTGAGTTATGAATGAAATAGATTCTGTAGGTTTGAAAACATTTAAGTATTTATATGCACAGAAAGGTAAACATAAATATTAGGTTAAGACAAACATTGAGTTGCATTCAATAGGGAAATGTACCTGTTTCAACTTAGATACAAATTTAACTTAAGAACAAGCCTATAGAACCTAACTCACTTGTGATGGGGGGAATGCCTGTACTTCTTTCAAAATTTCAGCAGCACACTAGATTTAAAGCTAATTTCCCATGTCCACATAAGCTTCACCATCAAGTGTGAGTTGTCTCAGTTTCTTTAAACTTTCACTGCACATGCTATGACTACCCTTTGCTCTAGATGCCAGTCTTCCTCACCCTCTGATTTCCAGTATGCCTCTATGCAGTGTGTTTTAGTGAGTAGAGGGATACCAGTGTGTATCTTGATGTGAGCATCTGTCATTGCAATTGAAACATTGGAAGACGTATGTAAAATTCTGTAAGGAGAATTTTTTTTCCTTTGTAGTTGCACAGAGGATTATAAGGAAAAAGATACACACAGTTATGTCTTTCCAAGAGGTCCTCTGGGCATGTATGTGGGAACCATATGCAAATAAGCATTTAAATTGTTCTGATTGGGTAGTGAGTGAGAGAGATCACTGCAGGAGCAACAAAGATTCTCACGTAGAAAGAGAAGGCAGCAAGTCCGTTGTCACTGGAAGGTCTTTGAACTCTTTCCATCTGCTACCTGCTTTGTAACCTCAGCCACTCAGGGCTTCAGTTTTCCCAACTTTAAACAAAGAAAACATTATTATTTGAAAATTAAATGCCTGGCACAGTGTAATGAATCAATGCAATCAATAAATGGGAGGTCCTAAGACCTCTGTGCTTAGTGTCTAATTGTATAGGTCCATAAAAATAACAACTTTTATTGAGTATTTAATATATAGGAGGTGCTTTTCTCAGTGCTTTAAATCTTCCATACTATTTTATATCTGTAAAAACTTTTAGGATAAGTCTTACTGTTATTTGCACTTTACAAGTGAGTAAACAGAGGTCCAGAGATACTAACATGCTGATGGTCACAGAACTCATAAGCAGAGGACCTGGGCCTTGAGTCCCCACATCTATGGCTCTAGAGTCCTTGCCATTTTATTCTACCTGACACAATAATTCTTATAGAGTAGGCAGAATTGAGAAAGTGAGTCCTGATGCAGAAATCAGGGAGATTTCTGGTTTGGGGGAATTAGGAAGGAATAAAATGGTCTTTTCACAAAGATAAATGTGTAGTCAGTATTACACAAGACTCAGTTGCTGTTTATAAAGGACCCTGGGTGTTCACTCTGTAATGACACCCAGGACAATGAGCTAGCTGGGTTTCAGGATGCTACTTCTTGTCCCAGCTAGAGGGGGGCCAAGATCAGCCTTCCACAGGATTAGTGGCTCTCTCCATCTGGCATATAACATCCATGGGCTTAGTGTCTCAGCTGTCCCCTGCTCAACAGGTGGAGAGTACCTGGCTTTTCCAGATTCTTCTTTAAATAATATCCTGTCATGAAGATGATCTATGCTAAAGGGCCTGCTTAATTTTTCCTAAGCAGATTCCTTCTTCAAACTTACTCTATATGAGGGCACTCACAGGTGGGCGGGTATGTCCTCTACTCATGAATGGGTCTCATACTCCACAGGATGATGGGAAACTGAGGACTGTCTGCATTCTCTGCCTGGTTAACATTGACCCCAAAGCTTCTCCCTGAGACCATGCCAGTCTCCTTGTGGAATTTGCTTCAAATCTGTGCTTGACATGTGACCACCTTGAAAGCAGCCAAGCAGACATGCAAGTTCTTTCATCCATATAAGGGAAAAGAGGACTGTTGTTTTCGGCCGTCATGTGGCTTAAATAAAATGCTTCCGCCAATACGATGACAGTGATAACAATGATAAGACTTCACACTTGTACATCACTTTACAGTTGAAAAATCTTTTTTTTTTTTTTCAGCTATTGACACATTTTATCTTCAAGAAAAGGAATATAAATTATCCACATATAACAGCTGAGGGAACTGAGAAAGTGAGGAATAGGGTCTTTTCCAAGTTGGACCACTAGTGAATTCCAGCATCGGTTTGATATCTCAAGCCTTCTGATGATTTTACACCACGTTGCAGGAGAAAAATCAGGTAATGAATTCAAATCTCTTACCTCTAAATATCAGTTTAGAGATTGCTCTCAGAATAGTAGGAATCCTGTGTGCAATGAATTATGATTAGCTAAATATAACCAAGTTTCATATCAGTTACCCTCAATCACAGCAACTTGATAGTTTACACTCTGTATCCTTCCTCTGTGCCAACAATGAGTCTGCAGGAATAGCTGAGGTGAGAAGTTTCCATTTAGAGTGCATGTGAATAACTAGCATAATTGTGCTAGCTGCATGTGTTTTCTTGCCCGACAGATTGATTACCACTTTTAATTTGCCAAGATAATCTGACCCAATTAAAAGGCACAAGATGAAATTTTTTTTTTCAGAAGTCAGCATTCTTCTATTACTCATTGCTTTTTGGTTTTGGAATCATTGTAAAACTGTTGTCCTGTTGTTTCTAAATGGACATTCCAAGCTCATCCTGGCACAAAAAAACTTTGCATAGCCAAATTGAACATGACAAAAATGTCAGTTAGCTCTGAGAAGTACTTACCCTTTTTACATTAGCTTTTTTATTGAGCATCAGTGAAGACTATTGTCTTTTTTAAGACTCATCACAAATGATTCAGTATGGAATAATTTAACTTCTATTCTCTCACCACAATAAATAACTCTTCTTACGTATATTTCTCTATTGGATTTAAAGTGGTTAATACTTTTTATAGGAAGAACTAGTCAAGAAAGAATGAATGATGCATAACTAATAGACTAGTTTATCCTTAAAATTCCAAGATGGTACTTTTTTTGCCATCAGCAAAATATGACATAATCTTCTATGTTGACACAGAAACAGCAAAAATGCTTTACTCAGTAACTGTTTTATTCTTTGGTTACCATTTTATACATAAAAACATGGATATTGTTATGCATATTATTCATATTGTTATATAACTAATAAGTATATTACAGCCCTGAACAGTTGACTCAGTGGACGTCAGCCCAGCATATGGACAATTCCCAGTCAGGGCACACTGGAGAAGAGATCATATACTCCTTAACCCTTTCCTCTCCCCTTCTCTCCTTCTTTCCTCCCACAGACAGTGGCTTGATTGGTTTCAGCATCAACCCTGGGTTCTGAAGATGGCTTTGTAATGAAGTGGGTTATCCTCAGGCACTAAAAATAGCTTGGTACGTGAGCATTGACACCAGATAGGGTTGTCAGGTAGATCCTGGTTGGGGTACATGCAGGAATCTTTCTCACTATCACATATCCTCTCACTTAAAAAATAAAAATAAAAAAGAAAGAAATAATAGGTATATTGCACTTTTGTTGAAGGTATCTACAATAGGATTGTCAATAATAGAACATTGTATGAATATTGCATAACTGGGTCATTGTGTTATAGTCAAGAGTCAGCTACATGTATTTTTGAAATAATTGTATAAATCTTGGATTAGCATTACTATGTTTTAAAGGAAATAGAATGAAATATCAAAAAAATATTATATTTTTACTTTAATTTTTCTTTTCTCTATATTTGGTTTCAGACAATTTTTTACCTGGATGACACATATCCCAGGTGCTTATGAATTCTCATATTCTGATATTTGGAAACTCATGTATTAATAAACTGATAGTTCCTCAGTGGTCTGGTACACATAATATATAAGGTTAGTTTCTGATGTTGTGTTTTTTACTTTGCCTTCTAACATCAGAAGCTTTAACAGTGATATATCAAAATAAAATTTTAAACAATATAAAATAATCACTTGATATTTATCCAGCTCTTCTTGCATAAAAGGGATATATAATTAAATTTTATTAAAGCAATACATTATTATTTAAACTCTATTTTGTATTTTTATCTTCATAAGTCTACTTTATCTGTCTAATGTAGACCCAGCTCCTTGTTGCCCTGAATCCAGAAAAAGCTAACTATCTTGCATCAGATGCAAATGCTGACTGAAATGTTGTAATTGTATGATGGTGACTCAAGAACCTTTATAGATAAATAAAAAATAGATTATAGCTGTGTACTTCATTTAATTTTGTATGTATCAGTTTCTCGTTTTTGTCTGTTTGTTTTAAGTCAAGAAAAAATATGTAATGAGTTGACATGTTGAGGGGTCAGTTTGAATTGGTTTAGTTAGAATGGGGGAATTTCTGAATGGCATGATTCAGAAAGCATCAACCCCTTTCCTTTCTTTGTACTCTTTTATCCCCCAATTTTTACTGAGTGCTAAAATTCAACAATGCTTTATTTCTTTAACCTCTGTTAAATGTAAATTCCCCTAGGCAAAATTATAATTGAAGTAATTAGTGTTGATAAACTCTTCCAAGTATTTCCTCAGGAATAGTTTTCATGAGGGGAAGAAAGAAAATATAACTCATGAAGTATAAAATAAAGACATATTTCACTCACCTCACTTTTTTTCCTAGGGTCAGCTCTAGACTCTAAGAAAGGCTACATTAATCCAAAGTCGTATATAGTAGAGCTCATTTTTACTGAATTTTGAGCTAGAGGATGATTTCCTTTTATGGAAATAAATCATGCAGTAGATTTTCTGACCTACTGGATTTCAAACCATCTGTATATAATACAGAACAGTAAAGTAACTTGAAAAGCACATACTTTCAGAACATCAGAAAATACTACTTTTACAACTTGAATAAAAACAAAAGAAAATGTGTTAACATAAACCTAATTTTGAAAACACACACAAAATCATCAATTAGCATTATTACAGAATGTTACTAAAATAAAATGCAATGTAATGTTTCAGTTGGATATATCTGGCATGATTTTTTTTAAAAAGGAGTATCTGAAGAACAAAAAGTAATATTAAAAATAAGATAATGAGAGCCTGGCAAATTAATATCTATTTATCTCAAAATGTCTAAGGGTGCAAAATAACACTCCATGATACTTCAAAGTTCATCAGCAGACTGTATCAGCATTTGCTGAAATACACTGCAAAGGATGAATTTTATTGACTAAACATCAACCACTCTTCATTTCTCTCTTACCAACAGAAATCCTAATTTTGTAAATAGGTGCAGTAAACCAAGCTAAAGGATACTGATCATGATGAGGAAAGAACAATCCAGTTTCTTAAGAAATTAAAATACATGTATTAATTAACCCAGAAATTACATTCTTAAGTATTTACCCAAGAGAAATAAATACATGTACCCATAAGCATATGGATAGACATATGGCCCAATGGAATAGAATCAAAAGTCAATAACTCACACATCTATGGTCAGTCAGTTGTTGATGATGGTGTCAAAGCCATTGAGTGGTGAAATAATATGATAGTTTGTCAACAAATAGTAGAGGAAAAATTAGATAACTATCTACATATTCAAACCACAGATAAAAATTAACTCAAAAATGGATCAATGACTTAAATATAAAAGCTAAAACCAATACAAAAAAACACAGCGTACATTCTTTATGGCCTCAGATTTTGCCATAGATTGTTAGTTTTGACACCAAGAGCACAAGCAACAAAAAAACATATATATAAATTGGACTTGGTCAAATTAAAAACTTTTTGTGTCTGAAGGAAGTAAAAATGTAAACTATAAAACGGAAGAAAATATTCTCATATCATATACCATGTGAGAGTTTAGCATGCAGAATATATAAAGAACCCTTATAGGTCCTTTACGTTCTTTGTTATGTTTATTCCTAGGTATTTTATTTTTTTTGTTGCAATCGTGAAGGGGATTATTTTTTTGAGTTCGTTTTCTAATATTTCATTGTTGGCATATAGAAAGGCTATGGACTTTTGTATGTTAATTTTGTATCCTGCGACCTTACTGTATTGGTTTATTGTTTCTAATAATCTTTTTGTGGAGTCCTTCGGGTTTTCGATGTATAGGATCATATCATCAGCAAAAAGTGATAGCTTTACTTCTTCTTTTCCGATATGGATGCCTTTTATTTCTTTGTCTTGTCTGATTGCTCTGGCCAGAACTTCTAGCACCACGTTGAATAAGAGTGGAGAGAGTGGACAACCCTGTCTTGTTCCTGATTTAAGGTAGAAAGTCCTCAGTTTTATGCCGTTTAATAGGATGTTGGCTGATGGTTTATCATATATGGCCTTTATCATGTTGAGATATTTTCCTTCTATACCCATTTTGTTGAGAGTCTTAAACATAAAATTGTGTTGTATTTTATCAAAAGCCTTTTCTGCATCTATTGATAAGATCATGTGGTTTTTGTTCTTTGTTTTGTTGATATGGTGTATTACGTTAACCGTTTTGCGTATGTTGAACCATCCTTGAGATTCTGGGATGAATCCCACTTGATCATGATGTATTATTTTTTTAATATGTTGTTGTATTCGGTTTGCCAGTATTTTGTTTAGTATTTTAGCATCTGTATTCATTAGAGATATTGGTCTGTAGTTTTCTTTCTTTGTGCCATCCTTGCCAGGTTTTGGTATGAGGGTTATGTTGGCCTCATAAAAAGTGTTTGGAAGTATTGCTTCTTCTTCAGTTTTTTGGAAGACTTTGAGTAGAATAGGAACCAAGTCTTCTTTGAATGTTTGATAGAATTCACTAGTATAACCGTCTGGGCCTGGACTTTTATTTTTGGGGAGATTTTTAATAGTTTTTTCTATTTCCTCCCTGCTGATTGGTCTGTTTAGGTTTTCTGCTTCTTCATGACTCAGTCTAGGAAGGTTGTATTGTTCTAGGAATTTATCCATTTCTTCTAGATTGTTGTATTTGGTGGCATATAATTTTTCATAGTATTCTACAATAATTCTTTGTATATCTATGATGTCTGTGGTGATCTCTCCTCTTTCATTTTGGATTTTATTTATTTGAGTCCTGTGTCTTTTTTCCTTGGTGAGTCTTGCCAAGGGTTTGTCAATTTTGTTGATCTTTTCAAAGAACCAGCTCCTTGTTTTATTGATTTTTTCTATAGTTTTTCTGTTCTCTATTTCATTTATTTCTGCTCTGATTTTTATTATCTCCTTTCTTCAGCTGGTTTTGGGTTGTCTTTGTTCTTCTTTTTCTAGTTCCTTAAGGTGTGAAGTTAAGTGGTTTACTTCGGCTCTCTCTTGTTTGTTCATATAGGCCTGAAGTGATATGAACTTTCCTCTTATTACTGCTTTTGCTGCATCCCAGAGATTCTGATATGTCGTATTTTCATTTTCATTTGTCTGTATATATCTTTTGATCTCTGCGCTTATTTCTTCTTTGACCCATTCATTTTTTAGAAGTATGTTGTTTAGTTTCCACATTTTTGTGGGTTTTTCCCCCTCTTTTTTGCAGTTGAATTCTAGTTTCAAGGCTTTATGATCGTAAAGGACCTATATAATGAAAATTACAAAGCATTGTTAAGGGAAATCGAAAAAGATACAATGAGATGGAAAAATATTCCTTGTTCTTGGATAGGAAGAATAAATATAATCAAAATGGCCATATTACCCAAAGCAATATACAAATTTAATGCAATTCCCATCAAAATCCCTATGAGATTTTTTAAAGAAATGGAACAAAAAATCATCAGATTTATATGGAACTATAAAAAACCCCGAATAGCCAAAACAATCCTAAGGAAAAAGAATGAAGCTGGGGGCATTACAATACCTGACTTTAAACTATATTATAGGGCCACGATAATCAAAACAGCATGGTATTGGCAGAAAAATAGACACTCAGACCAATGGAACAGAATATAAAGCCCAGAAATAAAACCACATATATATGGTCAAATAATCTTTGATAAAGGGGCCAACAACACACAATGGAGAAAAGAAAGCCTCTTCAACAAATGGTGTTGGGAAAACTGGAAAGCCACATGCAAAAGAATGAAACTCGACTACAGCCTGTCCCCGTGTACTAAAATTAATTCAAAATGGATCAAAGACCTAAATATAAGACCTGAAACAATAAAGTACATAGAAGAAGACATAGGTACTAAAATCATGGACCTGGGTTTTAAAGAACATTTTATGAACTTGACTCCAAGGTAAGAGAAGTGAAGGCAAAGATAAATGAATGGGACTACATCAGAATTAAAAGTTTTTGCTCAGCAAGAGAAACTGATATCAAAATAAACAGACAGCCAACTATATGGGAACTGATATTTTCAAACGACAGCTCAGATAAGGGCCTAATATCCAAAATTTACAAAGAACTCATAAAACTCAACAACAAACAAACAAACAATCCCATAAAAAAATGGGAAGAGGACATGAACAGACACTTCTCCCAGGAAGAGATACAAATGGCCAACAGATATATGAAAAGATGCTCAGTTTCATTAGTTATTAGAGAAATGCAAATCAAAACTACAATGAGATACCACCTCACTCCTGTTAGATTAGCTATTATCAACAAGATGGGTAATAGCAAATGTTGGAGAGGCTGTGGAGAAAAAGGAACCCTCATTCACTGTTGGTGGGAATGTAAAGTAGTACAACCATTATGGAGGAAAGTATGGTGGTTCCTCAAAAAACTGCAAATAGAACTACCTTATGACCCAGCAATCCCTCTACTGGGTATATACCCCAAAACCTCAGAAACATTGATACGTGAAGACACATGTAGCCCCATGTTCATTGCAGCACTGTTCACAGTGGCCAAGACATGGAAACAACCAAAAAGCCCTTCACTAGAAGACTGGATAAAGAAGATGTGGCACATATACACTATGGAATACTACTCAGCCATAAGAAATGATGACATCAGATCATTTACAGCAAAATGGTGGGATCTTGATAACATTATAAGAAGTGAAATAAGTAAATCAGAAAAAAACAAGAACTACATGATTCCATACATTGGTGGAACATAAAAATGAGACTAAGAGACATGGACAAGAGTGTGGTGGTTACCAGGGGTGGGGGGGGAGGGAGGACATGGGAGGGAGGGAGGGAGAGAGTTAGGGGGAGGGGGAGGGGCACAGAGAACTAGATAGAGGGTGACGGAGGACAATCTGACTTTGGGCGAGGGGTTTGCAACATAATTTGATGACAAAATAACCTAGACATGTTTTCTCTGAATATATGTACCCTGATTTATTAATGTCATCCCATTACCATTAATAAAAATTTATTAAAAAAAAAAAAAAAAAAGAACCCTTATAACTCAACAACAAAAAGACAAACACCCTATTTTAAAAATGGGCAAAGGACTTGAGTAAACATTTCTCCAGTGGAATCAAACAAAATGGCTAATAAGCACATAAGAGGATATTTACCACCATTGGTCATTAAGAAAATGCTGATCAGAATTACAATGAGATAGCATTTCCAACCCATTAGTATGACTATAATTAAAAGAAAATTTAAAAAAACCCAGAAAATAAAATGTGTCATTGAAGCTGTAAAGAAACTGGAACCCCTATACATTACTGGTGAGAATATAACATTATGCAGCCCAGCCTGTGTGAAAAATAGAGTTTGTTTCTCAAAAAGGTCACTGCTAGGTATATGTTCAGGAGAAATAAAAACATATGCCCCTGAAGAAAATTTTACACAAATGTTCATAGCAGCATTATTTATAATAGCCTATAAGTGAAACTAACCTCTATGTCTATCAATAGATGAATGGTTAAACAAATCATGTTATGTAGTAGAAGAACACTACCTACTTTTAAGACTTAATATAAACTAAAATTTGTGAAATGTAGATATATAGATCAATGAAAAAAAAAAAGTTGAAAGTCAAAGTGCCCATAAACAGTTCACTAATTTTCTTGAAAGGTACAAAACCAATTCAATAGGAAAGAAAGATTTTTTTTTCAAACAATGGTGCTGGAAAAACTGGATCTCCATTTGGGGAGGAAAAAGAGAACACTGACTTCACATACACTGTAATAAATAAGTAACATAAATTAAAGCACAGAAATGAATTAGCCTAAAACTTTCTTTGCTTTAAAGTGAAAGTCTCCTATTCATATGAATTAAAAAAATAAAGGAAGACAGTAAAAATTTCAAAATGTCAGAAAAGCGAGATATTTATAGAACACAAAACATAGACTGGTTATACTATTTGATTAACCAGTTAATCATTGATTAGCTGGTTAATCCATTGATTCTATTTAGACCACTAATGTAATCAAGGGTAGATTATACAATCTACCTAGCCTTGGTTTTTATACCTATAAAATGGGTACAAGATTATCCCAAGGGTAGAACTAATATAAATTATTATGCCTTAGCATAGCAATTTTAAGTTTCTCCCTAGCATCAGACTGGACACAGACGACCCAGGTTAGAAACCTCGAGGTCGCAGGCTTGAGTGCAGGTTCAACAGCTTGAGTGAGGGTTTGCTGGCTTGAGCGTGGGATCATAGACCTGACCCAAGGTCACTGCCTTGAGCCCAAGGTCACTGGCTTGAGGAAGGGATCGCTTGCTCTGCTGTAGCCCCCTGGTCAAGGCTACAGTAATACTGTCACATTCTTAAATAGCCAAAATATTGAAGTAGGTATGATACTATTACAAAAGACAAAGCAATTACTGAACAACTAAGGAGCTGCAATGAAGAATTGATGCTTCTCATCTCTCTCCTTTCCTGTCTGACTGTCCCTATCTGTCCCTCTCTCTGACTCTCTCTCTCTGTCTCTGTCAAAAAAAAAAAAAAAGAAGTGTGTCCCTTAATTAAAAGTTAATCAATAGATTATGTTATTTACCACTGCTTTTATAAAAAGTTCCATATTTCAATAAGTGAGAAAAAACTTAGTTAAATGTGATTATTTTACAGGTTTTCATGGAATTAATTTTTTTTAAAACTGAAAACATTTTGACCATTTTTGAACCACTTCTTCTAATAGAGCCAAAATTTTAACATCTCTCACTTTATTCTTCATGGTGCGTAAGAAAATTAGAATTTAGTCATCAAGTAAATGAATATATAAGCCATTTAATTTATAGGTAAAGTCATGTTTTATAGAAAAATATAAATACATAAGGGCACCCTCTGCAACACTGTCACATTCTTAAATAACCAAAATATTGAAGTAGGTATGATACTATTACAGTAACTAAAAATATTATGTTTTACCAGACCCATACTGTGTATAAATATAACTATTTATAAAAAATACTTGGTTAAAAACTAAAAAATATGAGACAAATACTACATTGAATAAATGCCAAGACAACAGAAGAGTCCCAGACAAACCAGAATGTGCACTCCACCATATTAAACACCACATTATACTTGGTTATTTACATGTACGATGGTGGCATTTAGAGTAGTGTGCTTTCAAAATCTTAACTTAATTTTATAAAATGTGTAACCAGCATTATATACTTAATCTAAAAGATTTAGAATAATTTATATAGCCTAGTGAAGAGGATTTTACAAGTTTTAAAACTATCATTATAAATTAAATCTTGGAAAATGAAATATTGGATGGTTTATTCAATAAATGAAGCATATTATAAAATTCTATGAATATCATGAACCTACAATTGTCATAATATTTCATTTTATGTTTCTTTTCCCTGAATATAATGGCAAAGTGGTATTGTTAAACATTTGTCTTCACTTAAATGTTCCATTTTCCCTTTGCTAAAAATAATGAACTATCATTTTTCTCATTGATTTCTTTTTATTTAAAAGTCAGTGCATAATTATTTCTTATCATGGAAACTGTAATTTGAGTAAGTTTTGAAACATTATAAAGAACAAATCATGTTCTTAGTCTTCACATGCTGTGCACCAAGATTCAAAATAAATTTCATAATATCTGACATGAGTTAAGGAATATACTTTACTGATACAACTAACATAAGACAAAGGTCAACAGCAATCTCTCAGAAGCCCCTGATCCTCTCATCATTACACAGAGAGGGGAACAGAAGCATTGAGCTTTCCCCACTATGACTCTCCTTTTTATATATGGCAATCGTGAGAAAACAGATTTGTCATTGAAGGAATAAACCAACTGTTGGATTTTGGGGGCCATTTATTTGTAAAGGTGTTATGGAAATACTAGTGATTCAAAACTGGGAGATCTTAAATCTTGGGCAAGCCCTTCATCAGGGGAGGAAGCCCCAGCCTTACTAAAAAAGGTAAACTTGGTTGAAGGGAGCCTCTGGTCCCATGTGGCTAATGTACTGGCAACACAACGTGAGAATCCAAGGTCAGTTCCGCGCATTCTGTGTGTGGTACCCCAAGTCTCACAAAAACTTACTGTGGAAAGAAAGTATCATTTTTATTTACTTCTATACCATAACCAGGATCATATTCTCTTATGCAAATGTTATTTATTATTAACAATTATGCATGGCAAATATTCCTGAATTCTATGAATACGGCTCAATTTTTAACCTTCGTGTTTATGAAAAAATATAGTCACTTGTTGCCAAACAATCTTAACTGTTGTAACCGTTTCTGGGCTTAATATGATGGACCTGGGAGAAGACACATTCCAAGCTGTAATCTATACTTGCCTTTTGTGACCAAAGAAAAAGTGCAAATTACTTATATATAAAAGTTACTGTTTTCACTTCTAGACATACAGTATTAGAGTCTCACTATTTGTCCTTCTTGAGTAATTGAATATTAAATTTAATGGACTTAAAGATACTAATAAAATTGATTTTGTTTATAAAGGGCTGAATTGGAAAGCACTGAAATTGTATCAACAGAAATTCAGTTCTTTGATATACACAGAGAGGATGTCATTAGACTATAAATTCTTTAGTCTATGAATTAACATTACTTAATATGCTAATTGTTTTATATTTAGTGTCACCACAAATTCATCACTGTCTCTAATTCAGGGTATGTAAAGTACTATTTTGTGGAAATATTAGGTATAATAGAACACAAAACATAGATTGGTTCTATTTTCATTGATTCTCTTTTTTACAACTAACGTAATTAGAGATTACATAACCTACTGGCTTCAGTTTTCACACCTGTAATATATAGATAAGATTACCTCAACAGTAGAACTAATAGAAATTACTATGCCTCATCACAGTAATTTGAAGAGTGACTCCCTGAATAAAAGTTGATCAATACATTATATTAGCTACCACTGGTTTTATGAAATAGATTTGATCCTTATTTGACTCAATATTTATCTTTATAGTTAATAAAGACTTCCATTTTTAAATAACTGAGAGAAAGCTAAGTTAAACTTGAATATGATTGTTTATGGCAGGCTTTAGTAATGTGCCACCGTAAAAACTGAAGAGAGTAAAGTCAGTATGAACTGACTACCAAACATCAAGCTCCTCACCCTTTTATTTGAAAGAGAGCTTCCAGGGACTAGCTTCTCTTAGCACACTTTGGAAAGCATTCATCTCATTATTTTTAAATTTTAAAAGAATCCCATTTTTATTGCCAGGTGTTGTAAAGCTTTTAAAATCATTTAGAAGAACAATATTTCATTTCCACTCATTAATTGCAATCTGGTCTTTAGCTAAACCACAGAAAATACACATTTATAGTTATACTTGGTTGTGTTTTTTAAAATGACATTTGAGTTGATTTTTTTTTTTTTACAGAGACAGAGAGAGAGTCAGAGAGGGACAGACAGACAGGAAGGGAGAGAGATGAGAAGCATCAATCATTAGTTTTTCATTGTGACACCTTAGTTGTTCATTGATTGCTTTCTCATATTTGCCTTGACTAGGGGGCTACAGCAGACTGAGTAACCCTTTGCTAGAGCCAGCAACCTTAGGTCCAAGCTGGTGAGCTTTGCTCAAACCTGATGAGCCCACGCTCAAGCTGGCAACCTCGGGGTCTCGAACCTGGGTTCTCCACATCCCAGTCCAACGCTCTATCCACTGCATCACCACCAACTCAGGCAAGTTGATTTTCTTCTAATCGGGAAAGACTACTTGTTTATTTTTCATGGAACATGAATCCATGTGAAACAGATTTTGTTTCTATATTGTCAGATTTTGGGAATGTTGCCTGTATGTCCACGAGACCCATGGTTGAGGCCCAATGTTGCCAGTATGTCCATGAGGCCTCCACAACGGAGGTCTTTCACTAACTGAAGTGAAAATATTCAAGAACCAGGAATGAAGGCTTCTACTTGGTTGAGCTGAGCGTACACTGAGCACCATGTTATGGGTCCTAGAACACTGCCTCAACTTAGTCTTGCCAACAATAGAAAACTCAAATGCACACAATGTATAATTCTCCACATATTTAAAGGCACTTCTGGACAGTGACAACAACAACAACAAAAAGAGACATTTTATTTATTTATTTATTTATTTATTTATTTATTTATTTATTTTTATAAACAGCCAATAATGGTCATAAGGCAACAGACTATATCAGTTTTCTATTGCAGTTGGAATGAATCACAACCAGCTTTGCGGCTTACAACAGTGCAAATATGAGAGTGACGTCACGGAAATGGCGCCGTGAGAAGCGCGTCCGACAGCTCTCCCCTAAATCACAACAAATTTATCAACTAGAAACAGAAAAATTTATCCTCGGAGCATTCCGGAGTTCAAAGAAAAAAAGAAAACAACACCACAAGTAACAGCTCCACCAAGAACACAATAAAACCAAACTTAAACTGTGACAACAAAGGAAAAAAAGGGGGGAGAGGATGGAGATTAACAGTAGCAAAGGATGATGAAGTGCAGAAATACTTATAAGATAGGGTACTACAATGAATATGGTAGGTACCCTTTTCATTACTTAATGGTAACCACCCTTAAAAAAACCACCACAAAAACACTTGACTTAAAAAAGGTAGCAACAGAGGAAAGAAGTATGGAACACAAACAAACAAAAACAAATGATAGAAAAATAAAAGAGAAAAATCAAACTAGATACAAAACTAACAGAAAGCAATTTATAAAATGGCAGTAGGGAACCCACAAGTGTCAATAATTACACTAAATGTAAATGGATTAAACTTACCAATAAAAAGACACAGAGTAGCAGAATGGATTAAAAAAGAAAATTCAACTATATGCTGCCTACAAGAAACACATCTAAGCAACAAGGATAAAAACAAATTCAAAGTGAAAGGCTGGAAAACAATACTCCAAGCAAACAACACCCCAAAAAAAGCAGGTGTAGCAATACTCATATCTAATAATGCTGACTACAAGACAGAAAAAGTACTCAGAGACAAAAATGGTCATTTCATAATGATTAAGGGGAAGTTGAATCAAGAAGACATAACAATCCTTAATATATATGCACCAAACCAAGGTGCACCAAAATATATAAGACAGCTACTTATTGACCTTAAAACAAAAACTAGCAAAAATACAATCATACTTGGAGACCTCAATACACCGCTGACGGCTCTAGATCGGTCATCCAAACAGAGAATCAATAAAGATATAGTGGCCTTAAACGAAATACTAGAACACCTGGATATGATAGACATCTACAGGACACTTCATCCCAAAGCAACAGAGTATACATTTTTCTCTAGTGTACATGGAACATTCTCAAGAATTGACCATATGTTGGGCCACAAAGACAATATCAGCAAATTTAGAAAAATTGAAATTGTACCAAGCATATTTTCTGATCATAAAGCCTTGAAACTAGAATTCAACTGCAAAAAAGAGGGGGAAAAACCCACAAAAATGTGGAAACTAAACAACATACTTCTAAAAAATGAATGGGTCAAAGAAGAAATAAGCGCAGAGATCAAAAGATATATACAGACAAATGAAAATGAAAATACGACATATCAGAATCTCTGGGATGCAGCAAAAGCAGTAATAAGAGGAAAGTTCATATCACTTCAGGCCTATATGAACAAACAAGAGAGAGCCGAAGTAAACCACTTAACTTCACACCTTAAGAAACTAGAAAAAGAAGAACAAAGACAACCCAAAACCAGCCGAAGAAAGGAGATAATAAAAATCAGAGCAGAAATAAATGAAATAGAGAACAGAAAAACTATAGAAAAAATCAATAAAACAAGGAGCTGGTTCTTTGAAAAGATCAACAAAATTGACAAACCCTTGGCAACACTCACCAAGGAAAAAAGACACAGGACTCAAATAAATAAAATCCAAAATGAAAGAGGAGAGATCACCACAGACATCATAGAAATACAAAGAATTATTGTAGAATACTATGAAAAATTATATGCCACCAAATACAACAATCTAGAAGAAATGGATAAATTCCTAGAACAATACATCCTTCCTAGACTGAGTCATGAAGAAGCAGAAAGCCTAAACAGACCAATCAGCAGGGAGGAAATAGAAAAAACTATTAAAAATCTCCCCAAAAATAAAAGTCCAGGCCCAGACGGTTATACTAGTGAATTCTATCAAACATTCAAAGAAGACTTGGTTCCTATTCTACTCAAAGTCTTCCAAAAAATTGAAGAAGAAGCAATACTTCCAAACACATTTTATGAGGCCAACATAACCCTCATACCAAAACCTGGCAAGGATGGCACAAAGAAAGAAAACTACAGACCAATATCTCTAATGTATACAGATGCTAAAATACTAAACAAAATACTGGCAAACCGAATACAACAACATATTAAAAAAATAATACATCATGATCAAGTGGGATTCATCCCAGAATCTCAAGGATGGTTCAACATACGCAAAACGGTTAACGTAATACACCATATCAACAAAACAAAGAACAAAAACCACATGATCTTATCAATAGATGCAGAAAAGGCTTTTGATAAAATACAACACAATTTTATGTTTAAGACTCTCAACAAAATGGGTATAGAAGGAAAATATCTCAACATGATAAAGGCCATATATGATAAACCATCAGCCAACATCCTATTAAACGGCATAAAACTGAGGACTTTCTACCTTAAATCAGGAACAAGACAGGGTTGTCCACTCTCTCCACTCTTATTCAACGTGGTGCTAGAAGTTCTGGCCAGAGCAATCAGACAAGACAAAGAAATAAAAGGCATCCATATCGGAAAAGAAGAAGTAAAGCTATCACTTTTTGCTGATGATATGATCCTATACATCGAAAACCCGAAGGACTCCACAAAAAGATTATTAGAAACAATAAACCAATACAGTAAGGTCGCAGGATACAAAATTAACATACAAAAGTCCATAGCCTTTCTATATGCCAACAATGAAATATTAGAAAACGAACTCAAAAAAATAATCCCCTTCACGATTGCAACAAAAAAAATAAAATACCTAGGAATAAACATAACAAAGAACGTAAAGGACCTATATAATGAAAATTACAAAGCATTATTAAGGGAAATCGAAAAAGATACAATGAGATGGAAAAATATTCCTTGTTCTTGGATAGGAAGAATAAATATAATCAAAATGGCCATATTACCCAAAGCAATATACAAATTTAATGCAATTCCCATCAAAATCCCTATGAGATTTCTTAAAGAAATGGAACAAAAAATCATCAGATTTATATGGAACTATAAAAAACCCCGAATAGCCAAAACAATCCTAAGGAAAAAGAATGAAGCTGGGGGCATTTCAATACCTGACTTTAAACTATATTATAGGGCCACGATAATCAAAACAGCATGGTATTGGCAAAAAAATAGACACTCAGACCAATGGAACAGAATAGAAAGCCCAGAAATAAAACCACATATATATGGTCAAATAATCTTTGATAAAGGGGCTAACAACACACAATGGAGAAAAGAAAGCCTCTTCAACAAATGGTGTTGGGAAAACTGGAAAGCCACATGCAAAAGAATGAAACTCGACTACAGCCTGTCCCCGTGTACTAAAATTAATTCAAAATGGATCAAAGACCTAAATATAAGACCTGAAACAATAAAGTACATAGAAGAAGACATAGGTACTAAAATCATGGACCTGGGTTTTAAAGAACATTTTATGAACTTGACTCCAATGGCAAGAGAAGTGAAGGCAAAGATAAATGAATGGGACTACATCAGAATTAAAAGTTTTTGCTCAGCAAGAGAAACTGATATCAAAATAAACAGACAGCCAACTATATGGGAACTGATATTTTCAAATGACAGCTCAGATATGGGCCTAATATCCAAAATTTACAAAGAACTCATAAAACTCAACAACAAACAAACAAACAATCCAATAAAAAAATGGGAAGAGGACATGAACAGACACTTCTCCCAGGAAGAGATACAAATGGCCAACAGATATATGAAAAGATGCTCAGCTTCATTAGTTATTAGAGAAATGCAAATCAAAACTACAATGAGATACCACCTCACTCCTGTTAGATTAGCTATTATCAACAAGATGGGTAATAGCAAATGTTGGAGAGGCTGTGGAGAAAAAGGAACCCTCATTCACTGTTGGTGGGAATGTAAAGTAGTACAACCATTATGGAGGAAAGTATGGTGGTTCCTCAAAAAACTGCAAATAGAACTACCTTATGACCCAGCAATCCCTCTACTGGGTATATACCCCAAAACCTCAGAAACATTGATACGTGAAGACACATGTAGCCCCATGTTCATTGCAGCACTGTTCACAGTGGCCAAGACATGGAAACAACCAAAAAGCCCTTCACTAGAAGACTGGATAAAGAAGATGTGGCACATATACACTATGGAATACTACTCAGCCATAAGAAATGATGACATCAGATCATTTACAGCAAAATGGTGGGATCTTGATAACATTATAAGGAGTGAAATAAGTAAATCAGAAAAAAACAAGAACTACATGATTCCATACATTGGTGGAACATAAAAATGAGACTAAGAGACATGGACAAGAGTGTGGTGGTTACCAAGGGTGGGGGGGGAGGGAGGACATGGGAGGGAGGGAGGGAGAGAGTTAGGGGGAGGGGGAGGGGCACAGAGAACTAGATAGAGGGTGACGGAGGACAATCTGACTTTGGGCGAGGGGTTTGCAACATAATTTGATGACAAAATAACCTAGACATGTTTTCTTTGAATATATGTACCCTGATTTATTAATGTCATCCCATTACCATTAATAAAAATTTATTAAAAAAAAAACAAAAAAAAAACAGTGCAAATATGTTACAGATCAGAAGTCTCATCTGGGTTTTACGGGCTAAATTCAAGATGTCTGCAGAGCTGAATCCCCTCTGGGGGCTTCAGGGGAAGACCAGGTTCTCTGCCTTTTCAAGCTTTTGGGGATTTGACTTCATCCCTTAGTTCATAGCTCCCTTCCATTCTCAATAAAAGCCAGAAATTATACCACTGTGACGTCTGCTTTTGTTGTCCCATCTCTGCGTTACCTGCATCCCTTTATTAGCACCTTTGTCATTATATCAGGCCCACCCCGATAAAGGAGACTAATCTTTCTATCTCAGAATCCTTAACTAATCACATCTGCAAAGTCCTTTCTGCCGTGTAAGATGACCTGGTCACGAGTGATCCACGATGACCTGTGGATAAGAATATGGCCATTTTTGAAGGACCATTTTTCTACCTACCGCAGCACCCTTTTAGTTCACACTAAAAAAAAATACAATTGAAACCTTTCTTTGAGTTAGTAATCATACTTCTCACTTTCCTGAATTTCAACAGTAATGCTTTAGATTTTTCAGAGTACTGAGAGAAGATTTATTTGCCAGATGACTGAATCATATAAATAGCACCAGCATCTGAGTTAAGAAATAGAGGATATTATTTCAGAGTGTGTATTACACGTGGCTTACATGGACACAGAATGATCGTGTCTCATAGTTGTTATATCCATCATCTCAATTTTATCACTTTATTTTTCTAAACAAGAAAATGTTTTATAAATCATATATATCTGTCATCTTATTTGTTGCTGTAAGAGGCAGCATGTGCTGAGAACAACTGTTTAGAGTTCAAAGTGATGTATCCGCTCTTTTCCATAACTTGTCTCTGCCTGATATTTTCTAACCTTGCAGCAAAATTTCAAAGGTCACTGTGTTCACTGGTGAGCTCTTATAAATCCAAAGAGATTTACCACGTAAAGAAAAAGGCTTTTGTTTGTTTGATAATTCACTGAACCCTTTCTTCACATCAGATAAATGCTATTTGACTATGTGAAATCTAACACAAGCCAATGCCAGTTTTTCTAAATTCCTTCTCTGCTGCATCTGTGCATGGGTCCTTTCACACCTTCAGCTTTTCCTGTGTAGTGGGCATTATAGCCAGACCTGGTTCAGCTACATCAATTTGTAATGTATGTCATTTAGTCACAAATTTTCACTGCTAATGCTTTGTAATATAATTCAAGTATTTAGTTATTTAACAAAATTTTTTTAAATAACTCTACTCAAATTGAGGACAATTGCTTTTATTTATTATAATTAATTTTTTACTCCTTCACTCTGGTTTTGGGTCTCACTTTGCTTGTATCCTGAATTTGTATCAATTCACACAAATTGCAATACAGACAGAGCAGGGCTCTCTCACAATCAATGTGATCAGCAAATTTGTGCCCGAGTAGAATATCAGACACTATAATGCAATAAAGTACTCTGAGTCATCTCTCCTGTGGGCCAGCAATACAGGAGAAACACATATAAGATCATTTTGATAATTCAGTAAGTACATTATTTATTTATTTTTCTTTAAGTTTTTTGAGAATCTAGAGCATTCTGACTTACTCTGAATTCCACTCCTGGATGAGTTTTAAAACATGATTTCACTGTATTCAGATATCTGAACGGGATCCTTCAGGAGAACTCAGAAGATAAGCACCCATTGGGCAACCGCTCTTTTCAGAGACTGTGGTACGAGAGACATCTAAAGAGTATGTTACTGGTGAAAAGGTATGCATTTCTAGGGTAAATGTAGCTTGCTCAGGTTTGGTTATTGAGTATGCTTTGTCGTGGGGTATATTATACTTGCCAGTGAACTAAAATGGGGCCAACATCCAATCGGTGGAATGCAGAGCTAACTTGGTGTTCTAATAAGAGCCAGCAGGAGATGTTCAAATACTATAGAGTCCAGGGAGGGGCTCCAGTCCTTCACTGGTACTACTCTGACACCACGTGGTATAGAAAGCAGCCTCCAGTGTGATTAAAGGTGGGCGGATGGCTGGGCTTAAGACTTTCCTTTAAATTGACGCATAAAGAAGGTGGGGAAGACTATTGCAAACAGGGGCTCGTATGGAAGGGATACTGGAAAAGGTTATCCAGAGAGAGGAAAATTAAAAGATAAAGGAAAGTGTAAAAAATAAAGGTAAAGACAGGCTTTCCACCTGAACTAGAATAATTTACTAGTAATAAGAGCCTACATAGTTAAAATTTATAGACAAAGAAAGTATATAATTTTACAAAGAACATTACTTTTTGGGGGAGAAATGGATATTAGATGTCCAAGATTGTCAGCCACTGTGGAAACTGACAAAAGGAAAATGCCAGAATGCTATCCTGTCGCTCTTATACCCTACCTTTCATTTAAGGTTTCCCAGCAGCTAAACTGCATGACCAGCAAGTAATACACTGGGTAGCAGAAGAAAAGTTACACTGGGAATGAGGTCTTTGTTTTCCCAGTTTTGCCCATTGCTAGGCAACTGGGGCTTTCTACCCTGGTGACCTTCTGTAACTGACCAATGTTCTTTCTCTGCTCACATCTGCCTGCCTATGACATGCCCACTGATGTAAAGAGGTTTGATAAATATTGGTTCTGCCATAAATGTTTTGGGTGAATGAGCTGCTATCATAGAGCAATGTATGGGATGACGTCAGCGGCTTTCTTCCAGGTCCCATTATGCTACTTAATTGTCATCCCTTCATCATAATACTGAAAAAGTTATTTAATCGTTTTCTTTTTCTTACTCGCCTACTCTCTTTTCTTCTAATTTTGTTTTTATTCTCTTTTATTCTCCTCCCCAAACTATACTTTTGGGTTCCCTTGGCCAACAAGGCTGAAAAGTTGCTAACCTTGCAATATAAGACTGTATCTTATCAAATATTCTGCCCTCTTATGTTGAGGTTTCAAATAGATGATTTTGCATTTTCACTAAAAACTTTCAGAAATGAAAAATATACTGTATTAATCAGTGTTCTCCAGAAAAACAGAACCAATAGAACTAGAAAAAAAAAAAAAATATATATAAATATATATATATATATATATATATATATATATATATATATATTCAATTCTCTCTTCCTCTCCTTTTTGTGCTAGTCAGACCCTAAATTGATTGGATACTGTCTATCCTCACTGGGGTGGACAATCTACTTTACTGAATTCACAGACTCTAATACTAATTTCATTCAGAAATACTCTCACAGACACATCCTAATATAATACTAACCGGCAAATCCCATGGCCCAGTCAGGTTGACATATAAAATTAATCATCACACATATCTTTCAGTATTTGATATATCCCTTTTGAAGTGGCATGAACCAATCTTAAGTGATTTTGCATATATAGAAAGCTAATGTAGTCTTTTGAACTCTACACACATCTAGATCCTTTAAAGAAAAAGTATATAATACTTTATCTAAAAGAAAACTTAATATTTCAGCTAAAAAGGACTCCTTTCTTGATGAAATATTATTTTATCAAAATTCATGATGCAAGAATTATATGTTGTTATATTTTGAAAAGAAAGAAAGGAAGGGAAGGAAGAAATAATAAATGAAAAGGTTAAAATGACAGAACCAATCTACAACATCAAACAGACTTATTTCCTTGCAGTTTTAAAAATATAAAACATTTGTTTTGGTTTCATGCATATCTATTTCATTGAGGTTGCCCTAATTTTTTTAATGGGATATAGGGGTATGTAAATGTTATTATTATTTTGAGAAGTGTTTCTAGATTCCACAATTTAGAATCATGAAAGATGTGACTGCTGAGATAACACTCTATTTAAATAGAAAATGTGCCAAATAATTTCCTGCTTGTTAAAAATATTTGATGATCTCACCTATGTGGCTGACAAAGGAACTTCAGAAGTTTTGCAATAATTGCATGTGTCTCAGTTAAACACACACACACACACACACACACACACACATACACACACACGCACAATTTCTTTTCTCCCTACGTGCCCTCCCATATCCCAAACACTGTGGCTTTTTTTTTTTCATGGTTTCCCCCCAAGGAAAGTAGTTTTCTTTATATCATTTTCAAGGTCTTTAAATTGCCTCTGTACTGGTCACAGACATCTTCCATCCAGTGTGGTATTAGAATTTTTAATTGCATTATGCAGCCTATTAAAATTAAGCAATCAGGGAGAACTGGTTGCAAGTCCGAGAGAAGTGGTAAAAATCATATGCGACTAATCCTTTTGCTATTTGAAATGACTATAAAAGATAATGGATATATCAGCAGACAATTAGATCAGTAGTGCAAAGAAGAGAAAATGCAATATAGGAAAGAACTTCAATACAAAGCGACTGTTAAAAAGAAAAAAAACTCCCTCTGTTGGGCCTTTGGAAACATCCTCCCCACACACACATTCAAGTTTTCATTCCTCTTCAAATCTTGTCAAACTGGTGATTAAATTTACAAGTGTACAGATTATTTGGAATGTTTTAAAAGCTAGAGTCGTTTGATAAAGAAGCTTCCCAGAAGCCACTGAGCCTCTAAATGACAAAAACTATTTACATAATTAAAATATTCTACCTCTACCCAGGATATTAAGTGTTCCAGAATTTGCATAAACTTTCATTTTATTTATCTGTATGCTTCGGAAACCCCTGTTGCAAAATATTGAATATAGAAGTAGTTACAAATGATAAAGAGGAACAAGAAATTACTTCTTTGGCAATATCTCAAGTTCAGTATCTTAAATGCAAAAGGAATCTGGTCTTAGCTTCCTCTACATGAAGAGAAAATGAAAAAGACAGCTAAAATTTGCCTTTTCAAGCTTTGTGCTTAGAGAAGATTCTAAAGAACAATTTCTATGTTTACCTTCTGCCTGTTCAGCACTTTGGTGTCTGTCCCTACACAGGTCTCTAATTTCTGGTGTACTAAATAACATTGAAATTAACAACATGAAGAGTTTCGTTTCACATATTGCTAAGTATAAAAATACTGTTCTTAATGAACTGCTCTGCTAGCTTATTATTCCTGAATGAAAGAGTGGATGATTGATGATGAAATGAACTAACAATTTGAAGATAATAAGTATATATGATAGAGAGACATACATGACATTTCTCACCAACATGTACCTACCCAAGGATAATACAGGAATCGCCTTTTGTTTGACAGTATCAATTTTAAATCAATCCCATTCAGTTAATCAGAAGCAAAGAGGCTGGTCTGGTTCCTGCCACGGCTTTTATGTTTGTTATTAACTTTGCTCCCAGAATTTATGAGTTATTTATTTTTTTAGTACCCATCTCACACAGCATACACTGACGGATCAGCTGTGATTTAAGATTCAAGAGATCTTCAAACCTATATTTTATACAGGATAACACATCCCTTAGAAATGATACTATTTTCAAAATTATCCACAAGTAATAAGTAAAACTATTAGCCATATTTAGAAAATAGAAATTAAAAAAAACAAGTTGTGGTAGTATTCAACTCTGTACAGAAAAAATATTAAACAGAAAATTTGAAAAAAGTATGTAATTAAACAATCAGAGTACACTATGAGGGGTTTCTGCACTGCACTTCCACCTTAATTATCCTTCCCCTGCCAGGGACACTATTTCATTTTTCTTGTTAACTTTCTTGACACACTCAGATACAGACCTTCCCTCTATGAACCTCCACCAACAGAGATCAGTCAGGAGTCCCACAACTTAATCTAGTCATAATGCAAACCCTAAACCCTCTTTCTCCGAACTTCACCACTGTGTGTTTGGAATCATCAGAATGACACTTACTATAACCTTTATCTCTCTTTAGGTCAATCACCAGAGGAAGTCAGGTCTCCAGATTATTCCTCATTCCACAGATTTCAATTCCCAGAATGCTCTCCAGTCCCTTTTCTACCTACCTTTCCCCTTCCCCAACACCAAACACTTTTCTGCTTTGGCTGCTAGAACTCACTGTACCCTCAGATTCTTTTTTTTTTTTTTTTAATAATTTTATTTTTTTAATGGGGCAACATCAATAAATCAGGATACATATATTCAAAGATAACAAGTCCAGGTTATCTTGTCGTTCAATTATGTTGCATACCCATCACCCAGAGTCAGATTGTCCTCTGTCACCTTCTATCTAGTTTTCTTTGTGCCCCTCCCCCTCCCCCTTTCCCTCTCCCTTTTCGCCCTCCCCCCCCCCCAACCACCACACTCTTATCAATGTCTCTTAGTTTCACTTTTATGTCCCACCTACGTATGGAATAATGCAGTTCCTGGTTTTTTCTGATTTACTTCGTATCATGTTATCAAGATCCTACCATTTTGCTGTAAATGATCCGACATCATCATTTCTTACAGCCCTCAGATTTTCCTTTGAGAATTCCAGCCCTTCCTTGTTCTACTCAGGCTTCCATCCAAGATAGCTGATTTAATGGGTGTGTGTCTCCTCACCTCCTCTCACCACTGGACCTGGAGATGTGGTAGAAATTCCTGTTTTTATTTTTTTAATTTATTATGTGGACAAGGTTTCAAGTGTCCCACTAAATATAACATCCTCTACCCATTGCCTCGTGCCCCGCATGCCCCATGCAAAGTCTCTTTCCACCCCCACTTTATTCCATTTGTCTCCTACCCCATCTCCATCAGATATTCCTGTTCTAAGAGCCATTTCCCACTTACCCTCTTCTCTTCCTCTCTAAACATTCTCAGTCTAAGTGATCTCAGCCACTTTCCACAATCCTTGCAGAGTTGATACCTCAGTCACTGTTACTCTTCAAAACTACCCCTTTTTAATTTTTAGTGATGTTACATTCACTCTATTGGTGAACACACAATATGGTGTAGAGATGATGTGCTGTAGAATTGTGCACCTGAAACCTGCATAATTTTGTTAACTAGTGTCACCCCAATAAGTTCAATAAAAATAAAAATTATTTAGTTAAAATTAAATAAATAAATAAATAAATAAATTCACTATGAAAAGCTACACAAAAATCAAGGAGGTTACTAGGGACCCTCTCTGCCACTTTCCACCAGGAAATTACTCACACATGCACAAGAGAGGATGTTTATTCTCCGGAGAAGTTTAATCAAAAAGGCTCTGGAGTAAGAAATGGACAGAGTAGATGGAAGCAGTGTTGTAATTTAGGTCTTTGCTGCCAAAGTATGCTCTGTGGACTAGAAGGAGTTTTATCACCTGAGATCTTGTTAGAAATTTAGAAACAGATTCTACACTAGACCAATGAAATCAGAATCTGTATCTTACTATGTCTTTCTATACACATTAAAGTTTAAGAAGCAATGACATGGTATTAATAAGAAAAATGTGGTGATCTGTTTTATATTCTCCGGGCAAGCCCCACAGCTCAGATCCACAGAGGCTGAAGTTTCAGGGTAGTTTCCTGTGACTGAGATAGTTAGCTGGTGTCAAAATTGACACCCCGGCCTGACCTGTGGTGGCTCAGTGGATAAAGCGTCGACCTGGAAATGCTGAGGTTGCCGGTTCGAAACCCTGGGCTTGCCTGGTCAAGGCACATATGGGAGTTGATGCTTCCAGCTCCTCCCTCCTTCTCTCTCTCTGTCTCTCTCTCCTCTCTGTCTCTCTCTCTCCCTCTCTCTATCCTCTCTAAAAATAAAAAAAAAAAAAAAATTGACACCCTGTCTTCCACAGCCTAGAAGTGCCACTAGGAAGCAGTAGCCTGGCCTGAGGTTACATTTTCCAGTTCACTGCACACTGAACTAGCTCTGGATACTCCTAGCTGGAGCAAACACTATGTATGGTGTTTCCAGATCAGAGATTTAAAATGCACTATGGGGTAGCTAACACCCTTTTTCCCTTTCTGCCATAAGGGATAAGTAGAATTCCAAGATAAAGACAGTCAGTGTATCTGAATATCTCCAGACAAAAACCCACCCTGTTGGGGAGATAAATTTATTATGCTCACTTTGTTAAAGATGGTGCTGCCCACATGGAAGCCCATTGCTCAGGTGATTGCTTGAAATGGGTGTGATTATGTTAATATGTGTTGGGGGAGGGCTTTCGCGTCAAAAGGTTTTAAAAGGGAGAGAGATCATAGTTGTTCTGAGAGAAGAGTGATTGCATTCTAGAAGGAGGGCAGAGAGCAGGGAGGAGAGCAGAGTGAGGCCATGTGGAGGAGAGGAGAGGCAGCCAAGATGGAGGAATGCTGAAGAAGCCAGTTTGTGCAGAGTTTGTGCAGAGAAAAGGAGATAGGGGACAGAGGTGAATAAAACTAGTGAGCTAGAAACCTTTGATTCTAGGAAACTCGGATAAGTCAATAGCTTTGACTGAATGAATGGGCTTTGGAGCCCAGTGTGTGTTTTTACTTGCCCATCAGGTGCAAGCTAGGATTAAAGATAATGGCCCACCAGTTCTTGGCTCCATTGTTTCATTACCGTCTGTCCAAATCCCATGGGAACCTGCATGTGAATGGCCACGATGGCGGCTCCTGGCCTTACACACCCATTATGCAGAAAATAAACAAAAATGTCTATTGTGTTTGAGCCTTTACACATTTCAGGTTGTTTGTTATAGAAGCTAGCCATGCTTTATACAAGACAAATCCCAACCAAATATCTGTGTATATATCAAATCAACTTACAGTAAAACTCAGGTACCAGTAAGGTCCAGTTCTGTACATGGTTTCTAATGAACATTCTAGTGCCTCACTCTTCAATTTCGAATAGGTGGTAAGTATCACCAAATAGTAGAGGAAAACCTCTAAAGATTCTAAAAGAAATAGGCAAATAGACATAAGGAAAATAAGTCATTATTAACACTAAGGTAAGTAAAGGGTTATACAAGAAAGAAAAAATAATCAGAGTATATTATAGGATATGTGCTAACAATATCTACAAAGTTACAATAACATAAGCAGGAAACACTGGTTTGACAAATAATTATAACTATATTGGGAGACAGAGGAAGGCAAACGAGTTGTGGAGATAGGGATACAAGAGAAAGGGTCCTTATCTTCCAAGTAAAGTTATAAATCGCCTATACTTAGAAATCAAGAAATAGCAGTATAAGTATTTTACTTATGTATATATAAGTAAATACAAGAAGTTATAGTTAAAGTGTTGAGCCTGACCAGGCAGTAGCACAGTGGATAGACCTAGGATGCTGAGGACCCAGGTTCGAGACCTCAAGATTGCTGACGTGAGTATGGGCTCATCTAGCTTGAGCATGGGGTCGCTGGCTTGAGCATGAGATCACAGACATGACCCCATGATCTCTGGCTTGAGCCCAAAGGTCGCTGACTTGAAGTGCAAGGTCGCTATCTTGAACAGGAATCACTGGCTCAACTGGTGTCCCCTCCCTCTGTCAAGGCACATATGAGAAACATTGAATAAATAACTAAAGTAACACAACTATGAGTTAATGTTTCTCATATCCCTTCCTGTCTCTTTCTTCCCTTCTCTCACTACAAAAAAAAAAAATGTCTACAAAACATTATTTCTCAACCTCAGTCTGATCACAGAAGTTAAACTCAATAAACAGAGTGATTCACTTCACCTCTGTATTTATACAAATGAAGACCTCCTATGCATTAATTATACTTTGTCACTTTACATAATAATATAGCCTGCAGTTTACTTCTGTTTTCTAAAAATCACCTGGAGATTGGAGATTGCAAACTGTTTTTTGCAATTATCTGATAGTCTATCTAACTGGGACAGAGCTTCTCACACCATCAGGCTGATTATCCTGGGGAGACTTCAATCTTTTCATGAGATGTAAAAGCCAGTCCAAGGAGAAGGGTAGGATATTTCCCTGTTCACTAATTATTTTCACTAATGGCTGAGAAAGCAAAAGCACTTAATTAGGAATTAACCAAAAGGTATTTATGTGTTTCATTAGCATTTATACACTATGGAGGGAAAGATGTACAATTGGCCATTAAACAATTGAAGGGTTAGGCCTGCCAACACCCATGAAGTTGAAAATTTGGGTATAATTTTGACTCCTCTAAAATGTAACTATTAATAGGCTTCTGGACCCTGAGAAGAAAGATTTGTTTGATGCAAAAGCCAAAAAAGAATTTATCTGTGAAATGAACTCTCTATGGTCAACTGAGGGACCAAATTTTATAAATAATAAAAGCCTAGGGGCCATTTGCTCATGGGAGCTGCTCATGTACTTTTTATACGGGAAGAACCTCATGCTGAATTCTCACTTTCCCTTACTATTCCCTGCTCATTTTTACTGTCTGAGTCAACTATTATAAGAGAGTTCCAGGTTTTGTCTTTAGACCAATGGACTAAGACCAGCCCTGTCCACACAAAACTGCTTCATAACAACCAACCAGAATGTATAATGCTGACCAAACAGGACATTGAGATTCAGATCAATCAGAGTATACAAATCTGATACTTCAATTAGAAAAAAACAGACCTAATTGAAACCTGAGTAGGAATTTTGATGTAAAATGTATCCTCCTTTTTGAGTCAGTGGATCACAATTTAGATTTTTTTCAGGCTGATGCTCTTTTTGGTCAAATAAAATGCTTTTTGACCAAAATCATTTGACAGCCTAAAATCAATTTTGGTTAACACGCTACTAAGGACATAAACATTCAGTTAACACATATTTTGAATGTTACAGGTATTATATACCACACTGTCATAATAAAGTAGAGAAAAAAATGTTATTAAAAAAATCATGAAAAAGAGAAGATATATGTATAGTATTTATTGAAAAAATCCGCATATAAGTGGACCCACACAGTTCAAACCTGTGTTGTTCAAGAGTTAACTGTAATTTATTTTGATTATCAGATTAATAAATATCTTTTATTTTTATTTATTTATTTTTGTGACAGAGAGAGGCAAAGAGAGGAATAGACAGACAGAAAGGGAGAGAGATGAGAAGCATCAATTCTTCGTTACAGCTCCTTAGTTGTTCATTGATTGCTTTCTCCTATGTGCCTTGACCAAGGAGCTACAACAGACCGAGTCACCCCTTGCTCCAGCCAGCAACCTTGGGCTCAAGCTGGTGAGCCTTGCTCAAACCAGATGAGCCCACACTCAAGCTGACGAGCTCAGGGTTTCGAACTTGGGTCCTCCGCATCCCAGTCAAATGCTCTATCCACTGCACCACCACTTGGTCTGACTAATAAATATCTTTTATTTATATTTCACTGTATATAGAAATGTAAATATTTCAATAAACTCTAAAAAAACTTGGTTCTACTTGCTTTATAACATACCCTATATATAGACAATAAAAATATTAATAATTATATCACTTCTGAGATATAATATCCCAATTTGTATTTGACTTAACAAGTCATTAAGTATACCTCTAATTTTATAAGCTCTCTCACAGAAGAGAAGCATTAAAACATTAGAGAATATTTTGCATGTCAAATGAGATTGAAGGGGAACAGAAGGTTCCAGTTCAAAATATGCCTCTTTTTTATGCTGATTGAGCTGATTCTCTTAAGAAACAGCAGACATAGAAGAATCTCTGAAAACCAAGTAGAAGTTATTCTTCTGAATGAGACATTTACATTAATAAGTGGCCATTACTAAGTGTGTCTCCTTCTCTGTGCCAAGGAAGAAAAAGATAAACTAAATCTCTAGAAACTCTTACTAGTGGAGAAAGCAGAAACTTAAATCTGCATAACAACCCCATAAACCTTGCTTACTGCGCTTTTTCTGATAACCTCTCATAACTGCCTCTCCCTCCTACCACTCCCAGTATCTTTTGTCTTTAGCTATAAATGATATTTAAGTTGGTGGCTTGGGCTATTTTGAGTAGTTATTCAGTTTTCCTGGTCTCCTTTTAATTTGCCTTTTTATCATCACAGGGGTGTCTGAGCTAAAAATATAGAGGGGTAGAAAGAAAATTATTTTTTCTCCCCCATCAGATCACACACAAAAAAACTATATGTTTTCTACAGTCTGGCCCCAGATAAGGTCAGGTGTAGAATGAGCAGTAATAGTCCACTGAAAAGTGAACTTTCTCCAAAGCCATGCTCTGGTAAGTGAAATGTACTCACTGCTTAATAGCTGATCTATTGCCCAGAAAGGGTGTAAACAATCTTTACTATTAGCAAGTGTAATTAATAACCGTAGGAATAATATACATGCCATGGTTTATTTTGACCCTGTTTAATTACCTATAAGTCTAATGGTTGCATTCTTTTTGACATATTATTCTCAAGAATTCTTCTGTTGGTACTGCCCCCATTGTGTATTTTTCCAGAGTAAACATTTTTGTATTTGATTATATAAAATTATCTTCATTAACTCTATATGGTCTCAAAGATAATAAGGAAAATGTAAAAATATAGACCTAATAATTCATTTACATTTTCATATATTTCCCACTAATAATTTTGTTTATATTTTCTGAAACAAAACACTAAATCTATAATTTTGTATTCTGCTTCTAGTTATGCTTAACATTGTTTTCTGTGAATTTCATATATGTAGATTCAAAAACACATCATTAAGTGAATGTACCAAAACCATTATAGACATGCTGGGAGGATATTAAACAGTTAATATAATTGTCTTACCCAGTTCAAAGATGCATTAACGGAACAGACTGTGCAGAGAGAAAAGCATTCCCTTTCTTCCCTTTTAGATTCTTTGGCTTGTCTAATGATTAATTTTATATAAGACAGATTAACAGGAGAAAAACAAATAAAATTTTGATAACATACGTATATCTCTTATATACATGGGAAAGACCCCCCAAAAAACTGAATAATTCTCTGAAACGGCCGAGGACATCTCCTTAAATACCATTTTTAACTAAAGACAAAAGAAGGCATCAGGAATGTGTGGTTACCAGGAAGAGTACAGTGAACAAGTGTAAGGTCCCTTTGAGATGATTCTCCCTTTCCCATAATGAGTACCTAGAAATCTAGGGTCATCCTTCCCCTATTGGTGAGGACAGGGAGATTTCCCTTAGAAATGCAAATGTTCCCTGCAAAAAGGCCTCTTCTACTCAGTTTTCAGATGTTCCCCTGTGTCTGCTGTTTTTTTAAAAAAATAATCAGCTTAAATGAAAATAATCAGCTTAAATGAATCAATGTGCTAAAAAGACATATTTCGGGGTGGCAAATTCTACTCCTCTACCAATACAAATTAAAAGAGAGAGGAGAGTTCTGTTTTTGTTGTCCATTAGTGTAATGAGATATATTTATTTCTATGAAAGAGTAAAGAAATGAGGGAAACTAAAATGAAATCTGAAGAGGTTTTTAACAGGCTTCCTAAGATATACTACATTGGCATGTGAATTCTTTTGAGCTGAAGGCAATGAAGACCCTGCAGTCTCACGAGGAACTTTCACCTTTCCCTTAAAGAATTTAAGCTTATTTACTATGAATCATCACCAGAGATAACTTATTTATAACCTATCTATAGGACAGGGAAATCTTCTAAACACTGAATATTCTTATGCCCCTAAGAATGACCTTCCTCCCCTATGAATCCCCAAGGTGTCTGACCTCATCTTTAGCTCAGAATGTCATATATATCTCATTTTCCTTTCCTGTCCCTGAAACTCTCATGTATATGGGGTTACTGGCTCTTTCATGTATGTGGGGTTCCCATACACATGTATGTAATTAAATTGGGTTATTTTTTCTTGTAATGCATCTCACGTCATTTTAATTATTAGACCAGCTGAAAGAACCATGAAAAGTAGATGAAAGTTTTTTCCTTCCTAACAGTTAAAATAAGGCTCAGTATGACTTTGATTAAATTTAGTTTTAAATCCTAGCTCAGGATATCATATCCTTCTCTCTATTTCTCTCTCCCCCAGAGACCTAGCCTTTCCCCCAGATAATGAGCTACCCAAGGTAACAGAAGACAGTGGCCCAGACCTGACTTACAGTTGCAAGGTTGAACCTCTGGCAGCATAAAGATATTATCTTTATCTAAGTTATATTTCAGCTCCTAAGCTTTAAGGTGGAACAACTGCCTACTTTACCATGAGATAAGACAGAGAGAAGGGAGAGATGTCAGAGTAGACCTCAGACTTGTCCTCACAATTGGAAGAAATGATTTATCACTGTCCCGGTAGAGCCCAAGCTCTATGTCAATCAGGCATCCCTGATTTGACTTCCCCATGCAGTGGGACACTCCTGCTTATCAGCAGGGCTGGCAGCCTTTTCGAGGCTAGTCTTGAGGCGGCTATGAGGATGCTACTGTTAACTGCCACCGGAGGAGAGACATAACTGACACACAAATTAGTTGCAATAATCACACAGGCAATTTATTACTCACAAATCCTTTTGGCATGCCTAGGTACAGCTTAAGGGGGCCCCAATGGTGTGCTCCTCTCGGCTGTCTTTGGTCAGAGCTCAGAGTGGTGTGGAGACAGTCCACATCAATGTCGGAGTCTGGGCAACTACTGCAGCTTGTGGCTCCTCAGCTTTAGTACCTTTTCTGGCCAGTGCCTTCTAACAGGTGTCAATCTACAGGATTATCAATTCAAATCACCTTTTTGGAAGTTCCTGGTAGGGAATCCCCTCTATGTCAATATCCCCTCTATGCCTGTTACAGGAAGGAGCTATCACTGAAACGTTTATATCAAATCACTTTTTAAGATGTTCTTAAAAAGCCAAGCCACTTCTTATCTAGGTATAACTTCACACACATACTAACTGGGCCCTGCTTGAAAGTCAGAGTCTGTTTATCACATTACAAAGTTATGGCACCAAATCACTTCTTATCTATGTATAACTTCACTCACATACTAACTGGACCCTACTTATAAGTCAGAGTCTGTTTATCATATAACAGACTAAAGCCACTATATTAATTCCTATCCAAATGGCATAACTTTATTTCATTTTAATAATTATTTTTAATATCATTTTAATTACTTTTATATATCTTCCATATTTTTATATATTTAATTACTATAACCTTCTATTAGTACAACAATCATCCTTACCTTGACTCAGACCAATCAGCTTCCAGCATGACCATAAACCACCAACTCATGGTGTTTTGTGATTTTGCCTATATAATCTATCATCTACATACCATCAAGTAGTCAGGTCTTTAGATAATAAACTCCTCGCCTCCATACTGGCCAATTTAATATTAAATTATTTTTCTTTCTGTACTGTAAACTCCTGTTCATGCACTTTTTGAGCCAGTGGGTGCAAGCAAATGGATTAAAAAAAGATACCCACAAACATAGAGGTCCCAGTAACATTACAGTGAAAAGCCACAGTTTACCAAACCATGCAAACTCAAATAAATTCATCGACCAGCTACAAAACAATGAACCGAAGAAGAGCAGAGTATGTCATCCAAAAATCTGCCTGTGTGGGATATTGATTATTTTAAGCTCATTATTGTTAAGGACCAGAAGGCTCAGTAAGGACCTTTGACCTTTCCCCTAACAATCTAAGGGTACTTAAGGTAAAAGGCCTGTGTCAGGAAGGAGCTATGCCTATAAATACCTATAGTTTAATCTGAATTAAATGTGGTAGAGAGGGAGGAACCTAGCAAGGTCAATCTGGTCAAAGTCCTCTCTGTGTCCCACTGCCTCCAGGTGGCCCAGAACATTTGTTTCCTGTACAAGAACTCCTTGCTTCTTCCTGTACATTTCTTTACTTTTCATTGACTGTCTCCTGCTCCATAGCCTAGAATGACATGTATATTTTGCCCACTGTCTTTGGAATCCTTCATGCTTATATTCATTACCTGTGCATGTAGCTATTAAAACTTCATGTCTCCTGTTACACGCCTACACCATCTTAATTATTTGACGAATCATAAGAATCAAGAAGGAAGGGGGGAATTTTCTCCTCCTCAGAACGAATGAAACGTATCTCACTTATTAAACTAGCCGTTGGTGTGAACCATAGAAAATGAGAAAATGTTTGCCCTGCTTATAGCAAATCAAATTGATTTTGTCATGCCCAACAATGTTTCTGATAACACGTGTGTAGGCTGTGACCTACAGAAAGCTAATGTGACATCCTCCTGCCTGTACGTGAAGAGAATTCCAAAACATCAGACATCACTGTAATTATGAAAGTGAGGGTCTGGATTTAATGTGTGATTTCAATGTCATTGGTAGTCCCAGCATTTTATTGTTTCTTCACAAGATGCCCTGTAGCTTTAGTTTTTTTCCTTACCAGTAGTTAACCCCCCGAGGCAGCCAGAATCAATGCCTTGACTAAGGGTCACAAAGTATGGATTTCCGTTAAGCTAAAGATAACATCATGGCCCAAATTGTGTCTCAGCTCCTGAGTCCTAAAGTGGAATGACCCCAGACATAAGTACTTCCCCATCAAACCAAGCTGAGGAACACCAAAGCTGACCTCAAGTCCTGAATTTATGATTTACTGCCCTAACCTCACTCTTGATCGATCAGCAAGACCCATGACCCCAAACCCCTTATTCATGGTGAGTCATATTTTTGCTCCATATAACCCCTTGCCTGTAAAACACTGGGGAGTCCAGGCTTTTGAGCAGTAGCTTCTTGTTCTCCTGAGTGGTGTCATGCATAATAAAATAGCCAGTTTTTCTCCATTGCAAGTCTCGGTTTTAAGTGTTTGGTTCTGTTAGAGAAATATAAAAGACTTCAAATTATTTAATTTTTTGCAATGCCTCCGATTCTCATTTTAATAAATTCTCTCTTATGGCAGCTTCTCCTTATTGATATGTTTATCTACCCATCTGCTATGTGACTTTTCATATATACTCAGTAACCATTATGTACTAGAAAGTTATATGCAAACTCAAACATTTTGTATGCCTTACTCCTAGCAGTGGAGCTTTGTGAGATGTGCTTTCTCCTAAAGATTTTTCTCAGCTTGTAGAATATTTGAGTCTTGTGATTATTCACTGCCTACTATTAAAAGGCAGTACTATAAACTATTCTTCAGCCTGAAAACACTGTCAAGACTAGGAAAACCAGCCAAAAACTGTTCCAAAGAAAACTTTATAGACCAAAGTTTGCCACCTCATCCCATGCTCTGCAAAAGTATAGGGTTCTTATGAAACCATTCATAAGCCGAAATAATGTAAAGTGAGGGTATTCTACTTTCTGAAAGTTCACATATGGTCACTTCACTTTTATGAAAGAGTTACATTAGTACACTAACAGCTTTTTCACAAAAGTGAAAAATCTCTTTGGGTTTCCTTTGGTTAGTGGAAAGAACAATGATGCAGGTCTTTAGTGGCATAATGCAAAGCTACGGACACCTGTATTTGGAAATTAGATCAGCAAGAACATGCAGTGAAAAGGAAAGTAAGACTATGGTTTGAGCAAGGGGTCACTGGCTTGGCTGGAGCCCCCTGGTCATGGCACATATGAGAAAGCAGTCAATGAGCAACTAAGGTGCCACAGTGAAGAATTGATGCTTCTCATCTCTTTCTCCCTTCCTGTCTGTCTGTCTCTCCTTCTTGCTAAATATATATATATTTGATTTTATAAATATATATATGATTTTACATATTTATATATAAAATTTGGTGATAGAAGAAAACATTGTTCATCTCTGAATTACCATTGTTTAAACAAAGAACAGGTATCCTTCATAAGTTTAACATTCTGTTTTACCACCCTTTTATTCCCCATGTTTAGCCTAATGATATGTATGCCTATATGACAACTTTTGCTGCTACAGAGAGTTGTATTTCTAGCTTTTACCCCTTTAAATATTTTTTAAGACCTGGATTAGATATTACAATCACAGTGACGCTGTATACACTAGAAATTTTAAATACTTCACAAAGTACAGATATTTTCAATCATTTGTCTTTTTACTTTATGGAAATAGAGAACAATGATCCTCTAATCACAGCATATTTACACTTTCAAATATTGTATTTAATTATATACATCTGCTTAAATAAAAGAAAGACAATTGCAGGCAGGTAGGAGAATTTTCCGCAATGGGTTTCTGTTATAAGATGAGCTCACCCTCTAAGTGGAGAGCATTAGTGTTTCTGAATTACAATATTGCAAGTCTATTAATTCTGCCTCAGGGAAGGGGAGTTCATTGAATTGTTTGAATAGTAAAAACTAAAATTTTATCAGAATGACCTCTTTTCTAGTTAAGTGGTCAATCATAATGTGTTACCTATTGAAACAGTAACTATTTATAAATGAAAACATAGACATGACTCAAGGGTATACTGGAGCTTTTTTTCTAATATGAAGTTAATAAAAAATAAAATTTGATGGTAAATTTACTTCTTAGCAGGCCAGTGCATTGAGGGTAGGACTGTATGTTTTATCTTATTTTATTTTATTGGTTAATTTTAACCATAGAGGAAGGGAGAGAGGGAGACAGAGACATCGATCTGCTCCTGTATGTACCCTGAGCAGGGATCAAACCAGCAACCTCTGCGCTTTTGAACGATGCTCTAACCAACTGAGCGAGCTGGCCAGGGTAGGACTGTCTTAATGAAAACTATTCTAATGATCATTTGTCTAGCAAATTTACCTGAACTATCTCTATTTCAGTTAAATAACTGTTCTCACTAATGTTTTCTTCATACATCAGACAACCAGCTCAGACAACTGTTCTTGTTAAGACTTTAACATAAACTAAATACATGGCATACATAACTTGATAAGTTGATCTAGGAGTTATCCTTTAGAAAAATCTTTTCAAATTTTGCAAGAGTCATTTATTCAAGATTGAGGTTTCCTTAGGAAAGTAGAAATTAAGAAATTTATAAAATCTAAATTTTAAAGTTTTAAAAGGTAAAATACAGAAAAAAAAAAAAGATGTGAAGTGTGGATAATTTAAAAATTCCCATGTCATCATCATACACATACCTCTAAAATATTAAAAGGTCAAGGAAATTTCCCCTTATTCCTAAAACATTAGTATTGAATAGTTAGAGTACTTCCTATATCAATAGTGGCAATCCCCAGTAATATGACCACTGAGTTTTATCTATTTTCCATAACATAATCCTAATATTTAATCTATTATCTCTCACAAACATGGATGTGAATGTATGTGTTTATGTTTGTAATTGTATACATGTATATGTACAACCATATGTGTACTTGTGTGGATACATCTATGTATATGCCTATGTATGTGTGTATGAGATTATGAGTGTGTATTTATGTGTCAATATTTATTTTTTATTTATCATCTGCTCACCTTTAAATATCATTTCACTTAACAAATTTAAGTAACAATAAAATCAAACATATACGCTCAATGCCTAAAATGTTCTAGTCACAATGCCATTTACTGTAACCACAAAGTTAAAAAATGCCAAGGTTGTGCATTTAAAAAATATTTCTGCTCTTTAGAAAAGCTTTTAATATTGAGATGATAAATATTCAATTAAAATGTAACTTATTTTAGTCATTGAACCAAAATTATATAATCTTACCTAAAATTTCTCAACATGTCATTAAATAAAAGCTTAAGAATCCTTAGCCTTGCATATTGGACACTAACAATCAGAAAGATGCTCTTTCCAGTGTTCCTGCCCAGTTTTCTGTCACCTAACTGGTATTCTAGTGAACCTGAGGAGTTCACCATTTCATAAACATTCACCGCTCAATTGACTCAAAACATTAAACAGGCCCTGGCGGGTTGGCTCGGTGGTAGAGCGTTGGCCTGGCGTGCGGAAGTCCCAGGTTCGATTCCCAGCCAGGGCACACAGGAGAGGCGCCCATCTGCTTCTCCACCCCTCCCCCTCTCCTTCCTCTCTGTCTCTCTCTTCCCCTCCCGCAGCCGAGGCTCCATTGGAGCAAAAGATGGCCCCAGGCGCTGGGGATGTCTCCTTGGCCTCTGCTCCAGGCGCTAGAGTGGCTCTGGTCGCGACAGAGCAACGCCCCCTGGTGGGCATGCCGGAAGGATCCCAGTTGGGCGCATGCGGGAGTCTGTCTGACTGCCTCCCCATTTCCAGCTTCAGAAAAATACAAAACAAACAAACAAACAAACAAAAACATTAAACATACTTTTTTTTTGGCTTACTCCTTCTCTCTCTACCAGTTGCGATGCATTTAATCTAAATCTCTTTTTCCAAGCTAACACAGATTCTATATAGTAACTTATACTTCTTTAGTAACCTTTCTTTATAGTGTACCTCTCCTATAACAATTCTTAATCTGCATAAATCAGTCTAAAATACATAGCAGATGTGTCACTGATGTGCCCCTCACTGTGTTAGGCACTAGGGATGTAGTCACTAACAAAAGGAACACTGCTCCCACCCACAAGGAGTTTAGGACTCAGCAATCAAGGTGGACTTTAACAAATTATTTAAAATAAATACATGAGCCCTTGCTGGTGGCTTAGTGGATAGAGCATTGGCTGACATATGGATGTCCTAGGTTCAATTGTTGGTCAGGGCATACAGGTGAAGCAACCATCTGCTTCTACCATCTCTTTTTTCCCCTTCTCTCCCTCTTTGCCTCTCACAGGCAATGGCTTGTTGGTCTGAGCATAACCCCAGGTGCTGAGGATAGCTTCATTGAAGCATATCAGCCTCAGGTGCTAAAAATAATACAGTACTTGAGCATCAACCCTAGATGGTATTGCCAACGAATCCCTGTCGGGGCACATGTGGGAGTCTGCCTCACTATTTCCTCTCCTCTGACCTAAAGAAAATATGAATAAATAAATAAATAAATAATGAATATATGACAAAAAGAAAGTAAGTGTCATGAAAGCATATACAGAATACTATGTAAGAAAAACGTTCGTATTATTTATGTGGAGAAACATTGCTAGATGGCAAATGCTTTGAGAGGAGAGACTACATGTCTGTGGCACCTCCAGGGTACCTTGTCCACATACAAAACATTCAAATATTTATTCAATGGCTAAAGAACTTTAAAATATAAAGTCTAGTAATTTAAAAACAAAAACACCAAATTAAATGAAATTGCAGTGAAATATATAATATGTTAACTTTTTATTAACTTTTCTAATTTGAGACCTGAGCACTCCCTCCCTCTCAATTTTGTTTGGTATCAGCCTCAGCAGGTGGAAAGATATGAATGCTCTAACTTCTCTTGAAGCAAAATTTTGAAGCAATTTCCTGGTTTTCTTTTCTGTTTTAATACTCAGCCTTCTATAGACCTTGACCCTGAGTTTCTGTAATCATATGTAAATTTGCTCACTGCTCTTCAGTATCCTTCTGTCCAGACAGCTTGATTGAACCTTTCTCTTACTCTGTGAACTTATTTACTGCTCTATTTCTTTTCCATCTTCAAAATATTTGTTGTAATATATTATCTACTCTTGTCTCTTATTTTTGTCCTTGTTAGTTTAAACATTCTTAAACACATTATTTTCATCTTGTCAAAGCCTCAGGAGTAAGAAGGAATAAGCACATAGAGCCAACAACCATGTTTAACTAATAATGTAGGTGGCTGGCTTGAGCAAGGGGTCACTAGCTCAGCTGTAGCCCCCACACCTCCGGTCAAACCACATATGAGAAAGCAATCAATAAACAACTAAGGTGACACAATGAAGAATTGATGCTTCTGATCTCTCTCTTCCTGTCTGTCTATCCCTATCTGTCCCTCTCTCTATTTCTCTCTCTCTCTCTCTCTCTCTCTCGCTAAATAAATAAATAAATAAATAAATAAATAAATTGTGAAAACTACATCCAGTGCTCTTTAAACCATGGATCACTGAACTGTTTGAGAACCAAAAAAAAGGCTACAGACCCTGTGCCGCTATGCCTCCCCAAATGCACACGTTTGCTGCACAGAAAACTAACAGAATAAACTACTACCACAGGATTAGCAAAGCCTGTGAAGCCTAGCCACAGACTCCTAGGGACACTAGAATAAGCATCCTTGATTTATAAAATCATTTTTGTTTGCTGCATGATATTCTTTGCATGGGTGAGTATAAAGTTATTAGATAATCTCATATAGTTATACATTAGGTAGTATCTAAATTCTAAGCATATTAAATAATGCTATGGTGCACCTTATATATATACATATATATATATATATCTACTTTGATTACAAACCACATATCTTTTGGTTATATAAGAAGTGGAATTACTTGATTAAAGAATAAGCACATTTTGAAGTTCGATATTTATTGGCAAACAGTGATTCAGAGTTTATTTTAATTAAACTCACACAAGCAATGGAGTATCCATTTCATTTATTGATACTCTCATTCATTTTTATCCAAATGGGTTTGATGGAAAAAAGATAGTGTTTTATGGTTGCTATAGCTTGCATTCTTTTTAATTTAATTAAGTTAAACACACTTTTTTACGTCTTTATTGGCCATGTCTATTTCCCCTTTCTTTGAAATTTCTGTACATGTCTTTTGCTCATTTTTATTGGTGTTTCTGATTTTAAATCAAAGGTATATATCAGAGATACTGATGGTCAGTTTCAGGCCACCACAATTATTAGAGTATCACACTAAAATGAATCATACAAATTTTTTCATTTCCCAGTGCACTTGAAGGCTATGTTTACTCTATAAGTGTCTAATAGCATTATGTCTAAAAAAAAAAACAGTGCATAACCTTAATTTAAAAATAATGTACTTTATTGCTAATAAATTAACCATCATCTTAGGCTTCAGCAAGCTGCAATCCTTTTGCTAGTGAAGACTTTGTAAAAAACGCAGTAACTGCAAAGCTCAGTCAAGTGAGGTACAATAAAACAAGATCTGCCTGTCGGTAAGAGTGCTCTTTGGCTATGAATAGTAAGCCTGTGTTATATGTTTAAATATTTTCTAATTTACATTTACCTTTCAACTTGGTTTTTAATAAAATACTTTCAATGCTATACTCATATCTACTATATTTTTACTTATTTGAATATTAGTCATACCAAGAATTTCCCTACTAAAAATTTTACATATATTTGTTATTTCTTTTAATATTTCAATAGTTTCCCTCAATTTAACAAACATAAGTTTATATTTTATGATCAAAATAATTCATGTTGATTGCGATACTTCACAAACAATAGATAACTATAAAAAAGAAAAAGAAAACAACTGAATATTCAGAGGATATCAGATTTAACACATTGGTTTTTAGCCTTTAAAATTTGCACCTACGTTACACAGACTCAGAATCTTTTTCCCCACTAAAACCTGTTAAAAGATAAAACAATAAAGTCAGTGATCTGCACAGATCCTGTTTTTGGAAATGTAAATAATTCTTTAACTCAGAAGCCAGAGAGTAAACTCAGACATACACACACACACTGCTGTTAAAAGTTCTAATTAAACTCAGGTTGAGCTCTGACCTCGCCAACCTCAACTACAATAGCCTTGAGTCAAGTCTTCCTTGCCTGTTTAACTCTGGCAAATTTTTTGCTTTAAAGGTACCTTTTAAGATTATTACCATGATCAACACTTAATTAACATTTGCGTTTGAAATATATTATTCAGGGAATTAACGCTAAGAACTTTATACCTTAAATGATTCATAAAATTTTCTCTAATTTTTTTTTTTGGTACAGGTGCCAAAACTGTATAAAAAAGAACTCAGAACATTATATAAATATAAATAATTACATGAATGAATATGGTGAATTAACTAATGTCTTCAAAATGCAATATTTAAAAATGTGTTGATCACAAAAAAGCACTTGAATAATTTATAGATGAAAATGCAAAGCAATACAATCATTACAAGTAAATTATACAAATAAATACTCTGCACATAAATATACAGAACTGCACTTCTATTCCTGGCATAGTAAGAAAGGAAAAAAGCTATCCAATGATAATATTATTTGTCCTTGCTTTGGTGACCATAGTCCACTGATACCCTATGACAAATATTATCTCTATGTTCCACACAAGAGTGCAGGTAGACCTGGCTTTCTAAATCCAGGCATGGGTTTTCTATGAATAAAATTATACATAAATAATCCAAGAAATTTTCTCTTTTAAACTGTACTTCGAGATGTAAATATATATACACACACACACACACACACACACACACACACACACACCTTGGCTTGCTTATCAAATTATGTTTGTAAATATTTTTTTTTCAAAGAAGCCTTCTCCTGCATATCAATAGTCTAAGAGCTTCATGAACCCACTCCAGTTAGCTGACCCTCAATATTAATTTGAAGCAGTAGGTAGAATGGTTAGAGCAGGGATTCTAAACTACCACAGGCTGGTTTCATGTTCTAGGTTCACCACTCATCAGCTGTATAAGCTTGGGCACATTATCTAAACTCTTTACATTAAATTTCTCACCTGTACAATAAAGACATTTGGTATCTGCTTACAGAGTTTTGAAGATTAAATAATTACGTGTAAATGTGCTTGAAAATGTATATGTTGTACTAAATGCTATAAAATGCTTGTGGTTTTTATTACTAAGAGACATTTTTGGTCATTGAAAAATAATTATTTTGTACACTATAATCTTAGTGTCCATGTGAACAATTAAAATGTTTAAGTGAATTAGGTTATTTAGAATAAAATAAATGTAGCAATGAATGCATCTTCAAAAAGCACTCCACGCCTTTCTAGTAAATGGAATATTGAAACCTCCTACTGAAGCAGGTTATCCAGTTTTATTAAATTTAATGTCTGATTCCCTTTGCTCCCTTTCCTTATTAATATCTAGCTACCTACCCATGTTAACAAAGAGACCTCTCCAGCAACTGAGTGGTGTTCATTTCATAGCACTATGCTTTAGTGTCATTGAAATTATATCAGAGAAATAAGTACAGAATCTAGGGCTAGCTGAGCTGTGTTCAGTAAAACTAACTGAAAGAATTTAGAGGAATTTCCACAATAATTTAAATACTGTAGATTTTAATATTATGCAACCCTCAAGCTTAAAATCTATCTTATGTATATGGATCTTAAGAGAAAATGATCAAAGGATAGCTAACATGAGCACTGAGGAAGCACGATTAGTAAATCCATGCATAAAATTCAAAGCCGATTTTATTTCTGTTTTGAAAATCAAAAACATTTTTATGTTAAGTAAGGCTCTGTGAATCAACAAGTGATGAGGTAATAAAGTATTGACTGCCTGAGGACAAACTACAAAAATGTAGTGTGCCAAAAAATGTCTAATCTTTGATATGTAAAATATAATCTTAGATATTAAAATTTTTCAATGTACTCTTTTTCCTTACTGATTATAAACAGATCCATATGCAACTTAAGTATGCATACATTTTCAGGGACTACTTATATTTTTAAGGTTTATGACACTGAAAATGCAATTAAGCTGCCAATAAATTAATTAGCAAATGTCTCTTCTCTGCTTTGAAGCCCGGCTTATACAACACAGCTTTCACTAGATATGGTGTATATATCAGAGTCTACCTTCAGGGTAATTTAAGAGTTCAGAGAAAGTGAAAAATAGATTCATCAGCAATTTTACTCTATAATAATCCTTAACTACATTACATAGTTCCATTGAAGGAGAAAAAGATTTTAATATTAAAATATTTTGTCTGCTCTGTCATCTGGCCTATTAAAATGACACTAGTGTAATAATTTGTTTCCTGGCCCTGGCTGGGTGATTTAGTGCCTACAGGCATTGTTTCAGCACACCCAGGTCACAAGTCCCAGCCCCAGTCAGGGCAGGTATGAGAAGCCATAACTGAGTACACACCTAAATGGAACAAATGGCCTTGGCTGTTTGGCACATTGGTAGAACATTGGCCTGGCATTTGGAAGTCCCAGGTTCAATTCCCAGCCAGGGCACACAGGAGAAGCACCCATCTGCTTCTCCACCCTTCCCCTTTCTTTTTTCTCTATCTCTCTCTTCCTCTCCCGCAGCCAAGGCTCCATTGGAGCAAAGTTGGCCTGGGTGCTGAGGACAGCTCCATGGCCTCCGCCTCAGGTGCTAGAATGGCTCTGGTTGCAACAGAGCAACACCCCATATGGGCAGAACATCACCTCCTAGTAGGCTTGCCAGGTGGATCCTAGTACGGCACACGCGGGAGTCTGTCTTTCTGCCTCCCCACATCTCACTTCAGAAAAATACAAAAAGAAAAAAATGGAATAACTAAGTTTAATAACAAGTTGATGCTTCTCTCTCTCCCTCTCTCTCTCTTCCCCCCTTTCAAATCAATTTTTTTAATTCACTTTTTTAGAAAAAATAAAGAAATGATACATTAATGTATACCATTTAAAATATTTGCTACTTGATATTTCAATAGCAATCAGATGAAGGGAATTATAATGGTTTAAAGGTAAAAATTAAAATGAGTCTTCAAGATGAGTTAAACACATTCCCTCTTTGCATGTATTGTAATTGCTGTTTATAACAAAATTGGACATTATTTTGGTCATTAGGGTGAAAGTTTGGAAGTTTGTTAAGATTCTTCATAGGAAAGATAAATAATTTCACATCTACATATACAATAAGACATATATATAGAACAATGTATATTTAGAATTTACCTAGCAAGTAACTCTATATTGTAACAAATGCATCATTAGAGCACAAGAAAAAATTATTTGGCTCTAGTTGCCTTGTGACTCAGTATAGCAAATGGACATACCACCAGGGCCTCATTACTAACTTTGTTTTTGGCTCTGAGACACAGGTCCAAGAGCAGAGTTTTCCATTAAATTCAGATTGAGACAATTCAATCTTAGGAAGCTTGGGGCAAGGGAAGGAGCAGGTACCTGGGGAACCAGGAGGAATACAGAGCTCTGATCCTCATTCGATTATCCTCTTGATACTAAATGCTGGGCCAGGAAACTTGCCAGTCTGTGATCCTATTGGACAAACACTTCTGCCAGTTCTTGGGATTCTATGTCTAAATGAGCACCAGGGCTCATTACAGGTTTATTGCTGGCTGCAGTTTTCTGCTTCTCTGGGGTTCCCTTCAATTCGGTTGAAATAGTGCACTAGATTTTGAGAACACTAAGCAACTCCTCTATATGTTTGCTTACTTAGCCTGAGTTCCTGCAAAGGCAGAGCTGCAGCAAACTAACGTTAACTCACAAAGCTGGTGGTGAAAAGGGTTTAACAAGCAAATAAAGAAAGCAAACTAAAGGATGCATTGTTTTGAGGAAGGAGACCCCCCTTGAGATAAGAGGCTTCAAGGATATTTTATAATTTAGGCCAAGTGTTGAGAGAGATTTTGTAAATAAGACTTTTATACTTGTCTGTGGTTTACACCAGCTCAAGATGGCTGATCCCATTCCTTCTTAGGAAGGGCTGTTATACTGTAAATGAAGAGGTTTTCGTACTAGAAGGTTTTGAATGGAAGGAGGAAGGAGACTGGACCTCATCTCTTCCCCAAACCTGTGAGGAAGAAGGTAAACAGCCAGGAATGCAGGAGGGGGAAGGGAGAGGTAAGCAGCCTATTTCTCTCCCCTTTCTTTCTCCTTAATGGGAAATTTACAAACATTTATCCTCTGGCGTCTGGTAAGCCCCTTCCCATCCTGAATCGTGTGATTTACTGTGTACCTCAAGACAAAGGAATCACGAGACCTATGAATGTGAATTTGTGTTCTGTAAAGAGTATATAAGATGTAAGAAATCTAATCTCGGGGAACACATGTCTTTGGAGCTGCAGCCCTGCATGTTTTGCTGGCTTTTATTAATGTTTATTTTTCCTCTTATAGTTATCTGAGTGTCAGTCCTTCGAGGTTTTGCTCTCCTGCAACAGTTTCATTACTGACCAGGCTGGGACACCAGTATTTGATCTTGCAGGACATGTCAGAACTTCCAGCCCAGAGGACAATAAGAAGATTATTTATGCATTAACTTCTGTCCCTATTGGCCAAGGGCAGCTCCACAGACACTGACACCCCAACTCCAGTTGTCCATCCATAAGTAAACATCAGCTCCCTCTAAGAATTCCATGCTGTATCCTCAAAACCATCTTGGAGCAAGACACTAGGGGAAACCCTTGCCCAAGGTGAGACTGTCAAGCTGAGGTTGAGGGACATCTTCAAGAAATTAAGGCCCTGGCCGGTTGGCTCAGTGGCAGAGCGTCGGCCTGGAGTGCGGAAGTTCCGGGTTTGATTCCCGGCCAGGGCACACAGGAGAGGCACCCATCTGCTTCTCCACCCCTCCCCCTCTCCTTCCTCTCTGTCTCTCTCTTCCCCTCCCGCAGCCAAGGCTCCATTGGAGCAAAAGATGGCCCGGGCACTGGGGATGGCTCCATGGCCTCTGCCTCAGCCACTAGAGTGGCTCTGGTCGCAACAGAGCGATGCCCCGGATGGGCAGAGCATCGCCCCCTGGTGGGCGTGCCAGGTGGATCCCGGTCGGGCGCATGCGGGAGTCTGTCTGACTGCCTCCCCGTTTCCAGCTTCAGAAAAATACAAAAAAAAAAAAAAAAAAAAAAAAAAAAGAAATTAGACACCAAAGTAGTGAGTAGTAAGAGATTTCCCCAGAGGATTTGGAGTAATGTACAAGAGGTCCCCACATGATGGCTTAAATTAAAAATTAGGCCAGAATTAATGTACTGGAAATAGGAACAAGAGGGAAGGGGAGATGCAGAAGTCACAGGACTGTTTTCTAAATATAATTCAAGTATGTTGTCCTGAGTTATTTTCCTCTGTACATGGTAGGTGTTAAGCCTAATCTGAAGGGACTCGAAACATTGAAGACACAAACAAAATCCATCGACTACACACTAAAGCTTTATTGTCTAATTTGGCCAAGCAGCGGCAACACCGACAGAAATCTGAGGGAGAGCGCACTGGCCCTTTGTTCTACATAGTTTTTATAGTTTTGCAAGCGGGAAGTATAGAAGCAAAAATTGCAATTAGGTGCCCTTTACCACTATTGGTTATAGTCATATGCCCTTTAACATGATAGGACCATGTTCAATTTGCAAACCATACATCATTTTGGAGAAAACAAAATTTACAAGTCAACACAATGATAGAAAGATGTCTCTTTACATATTAGGAGACATTCCTATATTTTCTAATGTTTATCTGCCATCTTTTTGTCCAGAGTCACGCACATTAAATATATGCATTTATATGGGAGAGGTAGTTTCCATGGGGACAAATGCCCACAAATGGCTCATTACTATAAGAAAAAGGTTTATTTTGGCTTTTCTCTTCCTGCACCTGGCTAGTCACTCACCCCTTTCCCCACAGGTGTGGTAGAATGTCAGGGAACCCATGTTTTCCTTCCATTTGCATTTACAATACAATGCCAAGGGCCATCCTGGTTTTATGCCCATCACACAGTACAGAGATTACTCACAAAATTTCTCTGCACACCTTAACCCAAATTAGTAAAATGTTCTTCAAGCCTCTTAAAATATTAATATCGATTCTGTAGCCTTTGGTACTTTACAACACCTGCAGGTGAGGTGGTGCAGTGGCTCCTCATGGCTCCTCAGTAGGCAGTGCCTCAGATGGCTGGCTATGGAGATCACACACAAAACACCATTATATGGTCAGTATATTCAGTGATAACATCTTAATAAGACGCACTTCGAATGAAAATGGAATTGTTACCAATAAAAAATGTCATTATTTTTATTAAACAGCAATATTAAAGAGTAAAACATTCTGGATAATTTAGTGTTTTGGCTAATTGGAAACTGGAACACATATACTGTGAAATGTCCGGAGGTGGTAATTCTCCCTCCTGACATAGTAGAAAGAACACTGAACTTGGACTTAGAAGCTGTAGGTTTGAACATGAGGCCTGACACCTTCCAGCTGTACATAAATTTGGTAAGTCTCTTTGCTGTAAGGTACCAGAAAGCTGAAAAATTAATATTGATATTCTAGGAGGAAAGGTCAGGCTTTCCTGTTAGGCATTTCTGTCCCGTTCTTCCTTTGGGGAGGGGAGGGAGAAGAATGTAGAAGTTTCTAGTTTGCAAGAACAATGGGTCATTTACTTTTATGTCTAAAATAAAGGTTAACCGAGAAACTTTTTCTCTTTCAATGGGAGACAGAATTTACATACCACCTTACATTGATTGAAGTTCCTCTCCCTTCCTGGAATCTTGAAAGTAAAGTACCTCTAGGCTAGTGAGGGAAGGTGAACCCTAAAAGATTTGTAAACATCTTTGATTGTGTTACCTTGAAAGTCTTAATGTTTCTGTATATCCCCTAAACAAATGTTGTCAACTTGTGCCAAGATGTCATGCTCTCCCCTGCCCATGTGTGATCAAGGGTATATAAACAGACCCTTAAATATTTTTTTTTCTTTTTTGTTATTTTCTAAGGGTGGCACTGAGTTATTTAGAGTTTTGGGGGTTTTTTTTGACATTTATTGGAAAACATGTTTATGTAATGATATAGTCAGCTTTCTTTACAGGGGTCTACGTGGAGAGTCATCAGAGTTATAGAGAAAGTTCACATAATTTTAGTGTATTGAAATGTGTAGAGTTTGCCTATCATCCCATAGGGTTAGTTTTTAAAAAGTTGCAAGCATTCTTGTAAAGTGTGGTAGATTCGAATATTTAGGGTATAGTGTGTAAGGTATTTTTCCCCACCGAGAAGGAAGGAAGAGGGCCAGAGCCACAAAGTGCAGAATAATAAAAGGCTTTATTGAGTACAGTGTGCATCCCGCCCGAGGATGTTCCCTGGCCCTGAGAAAAGATGGAGGCCAGGGAAGTCGCAAGTGGTGACCCGCATGGGGGATATTTAAAGGGTCTTTAGGGTGGTCGAGCTGATATGACGTGGTGAAATCTCACTGGCTGGCAAGCGGTCACTTTTTTCCAAAGGATTCCTGGAAAGTTTCTTTTGGCGTGCTTGGTTGTGGGCGGTTCCAGCCAAAGTTCGTGGGTCTGACCTTTTCTCATTATCCATCAACCTTACATAGTGGAGCAATTATGTATATGGAAAGTTATGGGCTCTTTAGGTTATTTTTTTTTATTAATTTAATGGGGTGACATTGATAAATCAGGGTACATATATTCAGAGAAAACATCTCCAGATTATTTTAACATTTGATTATGTTGCATACCCTTCACCCTAAGTCAAATTGTCTTTCGTCACCTTCTATCTGGTTATTTTTGTTCACCTCCCCTCTCCCTCCCTCTCCTCCCCCCCTCAGTAACCATCACATTCTTGTCCATGTCTCTGAGTCTCATTTTTATGTCCCATCTATGTATAAAATCATATAGTTCTTAGTTTTTTCTGACTTACTTATTTCACTCTGTATAATGTTATCAAGGTCCATCCATGTTATTGTAAATGATCTGATGTCATCATTTCTTATGGCTGAGTAGTATTCCATAATATATATGTACCAAAGCTTTTTAATCCACTCATCCACTGATGGACACTTGGGAACAGCCCCTAAAATATTTTTAAATGCACATGATTTAGGCTTCCAGAATGCCCCACGTAAGCTATATGTACCAGCATATTTAATAAATCTCCTCCTTTAATAAAACTCTTCAAAATTCATCCAGACTTGGTGTCTCTACATAAACCCACAGAATTGAGGTACGGGTACTATACAACATCTTAAGATCTCTGAGTCTAACTATCCTTATTTGCAATACTACACAGGTAAAGCCTGCTTCCAAATGTTAATGTTTGAGTATACAGTCAAACAAGATAATGTGTTACAAGACATTGTTCACCTGGACCATCATTATGACCTCCCATGGTTGAGAGATTTCAGAGACCACCTGAGATTGGTCCTTCGTCTAAGGCTAACCAAGGAAGCCTGCTATAGTTCTCATGCCTGCCACTTCTGAAGAGGCTATAGGCAAGTTTAGTCATCCTCCCATACTCGTACAATTCTTTCTCCATGTTGATCATTCCCAACCTACACTAATAACAATTTAGTCCTTTGATTCTGAAATTGTGCCTCTAATCATAGACTGGTTTTTAACATTTAATGTTAGATGGTCATATTCCTGCTTATTCTTCTTTCCTTAATGTATACTCTCTTACAGTCAGAATTTTTTTCCAGATCCTCCTCCAAAGGATGTCACACCTCTCTCTCTGCCAAACATGGCTTCTTCTTCAGCACTCTGCATTCTCTCTGCTCTCACTCTGAAAACATGACTTCTCTCTGCCTCTTCTCCTTCTCTCTCTTTCCTTTTTTTTTCTATTTTATAATTTTATTTTTTTAATGGGGTGACATCAATAAATCAGGATACATATATTCAAAGAAAACATGTCCAGGTTATCTTGTCATTCAATTATGTTGCATACACATCACCCAGAGTCAGATTGTCCTCTGTCACCTTCTATCTAGTTTTCTTTGTCTTCTCTCTCTTTTCAAAACTTTCTGGCAGGAAAATCTCTGCTCCAGCAAACATTAGCAAAACAATGGCCCTTCCCAAGCAGGAAAGTAATTTGCAGTTTCACAGATCACATATACCTGATGCTGCCCAGCTCCCAATGCAAACTATAAGCGAACAAACATAAAAATCATGTTTTACAAACATATTTAACCAACAGGAACCCAGCGCTATCATACTTTCTTGTCCTCAGGATGAATATCTTTTTATTGTTCCAATTTAAATACTTCTCAAAATGTTGCAAAGTCAAAATACTAATGATTTCATTATAAAAAGATAACAGAAACTGTTGCTAAGAATTTGTTAAGGTAGTTAGACTTGCATATTTGATCTGTATGTTATTTAGTTTTAGAAATATAAAACTTTTGCATTCAAGCATTTATAAGCTATAACTGGTCTACCAATCTCAATAACAAGGTACTTTCAAAGAGACTTTATAAAAAATGTGCTGTTCGACTCGTCTCTGATGACTTTTTTCCAAATATAATTAAGCCAAAGGGAAAAACAGTCTTTCCCAAAAATTTCACAAAAGCACAAAAAAACAGAAATCTACAGAAGTCTGAGAAATGTATTTTGGAAACAAATTCTAATTAGATATACTAAGAAGCTAGAGGTGATTATGATAAAAGGGGGGGGGCACCACCTGACCAGGTGGTGGCATAGTGGATAGGGTGTCAACCTGGGATGCAGAGGACCCAGGTTTGAAACTCTGAGGTTGCTTCCGGCTTGACCATGGGCTCACCAGTTTGAGCGTGGGGTCACTGGCTTGAGCATGGGATTATAGACATGAACCCATGGTCACTGGCTTGACCCCAAAGGTCTCTGGCTTGAGCAAGGGGTCGCTCTCTCTGCTATAGTCCCCTCCAGTCAAGGCACATATGAGAAACCAATTGATGAACAACTAAGGTGACACAACGAATAATTGATGTTACTCATCTCCCTTCCTGTCTGTCTGTCCCTATCTGTTCCTTTCTCTCTGTGTCTCTGTCACACAAAAAAACGAAAAAGAAAAAGGGGTACCTAAATAGGAAATAAATGTATTAAAGCAGCTGGAGTTGAAAGTATGAATATAAAGTTGACTTTATACTAAAAGTATAAACTGAAAGACTGAGGCAGAAACCAGAGTTCCAGAAGTGTCTAGGTTCAGCAAGGTTCACAGTGTTCTGGTTACATTTACATGCAGTCCATATCCATCGGACTACTGTACTTGCAGTGGTACTAAGATAATAGATTATGCACCCATGCTGACTTTACGAAGGGCGAAGTTAGCCTCTGTTCCCTGATTTCTACCTCCTCCACTCCTCCCCAAGGGATGATAATGCTGATCTGATTGTAGAACATTAACTGGATTGTGTTTAAAACCGGAGGCCTGTTTTATTTAAAAGCAAACCACATGTGCTCTGGGCCCCCTGCTGCTTCTGCCAGCCTATGGCCAGGGGACAAGGCAGGACATGCCACCAGCAGGCCCTCTCATCATGCTTAGCTCCCTTACCACCCATATAAATAGCCAGTGAAAAATAAGACTCAATATATAGGTTTTCTATTAAAGGAGCCCAATGTTTCACCACTCCAAAAGTGTGCCTTTTGGGATATTGATTTTAAATTGATTACTAAGACACAAAAGACCCAGAAAGAACCTTTGACCCTCTTCTTTTTTTGACTAAGATTCAAATGAACAGGCTTGCTCCAGGAAGGAAATCTCAGCATAATTCACCTTAGATTAGACTGGAAGTCCCCAGACAGAGGCCTAGTAGCAAGAGTCTCCCCCTGTGTCCCATTGTTTCTGGGTTGCCTCACCAGAGTTTGCCTGTCTTGCATGTTCCCCTCCTCCCCAGCTACCTGGAAATTGCCTATTACTTTTGAAATCTCAGACCCCTGTCCCTCTTCTCATTTCTGTCTATAATGGTATAGAAATTTCAACTGCCCAATGTTTTTGGGCCTCATATTTGTTTGTTTGTTTGTTTGTTTTGTATTTTTCTGAAGCTGGAAACGAGAAGGCAGTCAGACAGACTCCCACATGCGCCCGACCGGGATCCACCTGGCACGCCCACCAGGGGGCGATGCTCTGCCCACCAGGGGGCGTCGCTCTGTCGTGACCAGAGCCACTCTAGCACCTGAGGCAGAGGCCAAGGAGCCATCCCCAGCGCCCGGGCCTGACAACCCAGCATGTACCTTCATAATAAACTTTGTACATTTTCTTGTTAATCTGTCTGTTAAATTTGATTATTAGTCCATGGAGAAGAATTTAGAAGTTTGGGAAAAAAAGTATTTTTTTTTTATCCTCCACAATATTATAGGTAAGAAAGATGCATATCCTTCCAAGTTTTATCAGGATCATACATTATAAAATATTTGTCACTAATCCTTGAACAGAATGATTTCATTTTTATGTCCTTTGGCCATTGTTTCTTGTTTGTACCAGGATTATTTATTCTTTCTCATACCTTTTCTCTTAAATATCCAAAATATTTTACATTTCTGTTCTCTCCACCTACATTCACCAATTGTTAACATTTTGACTTATTTGTTTTTAATTTCTTTCTCTGTTTCTCTCTGTATATATCTTTGTCTCTAGATGGATGAATGGATGATGGATGGATGGATGGATGAATTTACATAGCTTTAAATAGGTAATAGATACATACATATATAGAGGACAAATACACGCGTACATATATACACAAGTACGCATACAATTATTTTTTCTAAAACATTTCAAGTTAAGTGCTAATAATATCATGATATCTTATCCTAAGTACTCCAGCATATATCTCATTAATTAAAGGCTATTCCATGAGAGCAGCAAGAGATAAATAAAATATTACAGTTTAAAGTTGAAGGGGAACCACTTCAAAGATTATTAAATCCAACTTATTTAGCAGGTTAAAAAACTGAGGCAGAAAAAGGCAATTATTTTCCCCTGAAGCAACACAGCCAGTTCGTTCTAGAAATGAAGTTCTTGAGGCCAGAATCAGTGCTCTGATAATTTCACCTAATTATGACTATGTAACAGATTAAAAAATATCAATTAACTCTTTATATATCTATAAGCTGACACGTGGTAAAATATTGTGACATCATGCTACCTTTTTTTTAAGCGAGGAGAGTGAGACAGAGAGGGGACAGAGAGGGACAAACAGACAAGAAAGGAGAGAGATGGGAACATCAATTCTTTGTTTGTCACCTCAGTTGTTCATTGATTGCTTTCCAGCTGAGTATGTGACCCCTTGTTCAAGCCAGCGATCCTGGGCTTTAAGCCAGCGACCGTGGGGTCATGCGTATGATCCCACACTCAAGTCAGTGACCCCACATTCAAGCCGGTGACCCTGCACTTAGCCTGGCTACCTTGGGGTTTTAAACCTTGGTCCTCTTCATCTCAGGCCAATGCTCTATCCACTGTGCCACCGCCTGGTCAGGCCATGCTACCTTCTTAATGATAATCTCTTGGAAAACTAGCTAGTCGAATTATGCCCCAAAATTCATGAATTCTTGTGATGAGAATATGGCTCTAGGACTCATATATATTAAAAACATTCCCATAATAAAATCATATTTTTTCTAATCTTCCCAAGGATGTTTTGTCATTAGAAGTTTAAAAGATGAATATTATTGGTGATTTTCTTCAAATAATACAGACAACTTAACTCCAGACATAAATTCTTAAAAGCTGCAGTCTTGGTCATTTGACTCAGTGGTTGCACATTGGCCTGGCTTGTGGATGTCCCAGGTTTGATTCCCAGTCAGGACAAACAGGAGAAGTGACCATCGGCTTCTCCATCCCTTCTCTTTTTCTCACTCTCTCTCTCCCCTTTCCGCAGCCATGGCTCAATTGCACTGGCCCACGGTGCTGAGGATGGCTCCACGGAGCCTCCACCTCAGACTTAGTTGCAAGCAGGGCCCCAGATGGGCCGAGTATTGGCCCCAGACAGGGCTTGCAGGGTGAATCCTGGTCGGGGCACATGCGGGAGTCTGTCTCTCTATTTCCCTTCCTCTCACTTGGAAAAGAAGAAAAAGAAAAGCTGGAAAAGTATTTTAAAAAGCAGAAACCCACTCTGTGTTTTTATCTTTTCTGCATACTGAATATCTTTCTACTAAGTTTGCTATGTCTGAAGATGTGTCGACCACGTTCATACTTAATACAGAGGAGGAGTACTTTCATTTTTACTGAGTCACTGTTTAACTAGGGTAACACAGAGACCTGTATTGGGGTACAGGAAGAAGTGGCAATTTTATCATTTTGGTTAAACAAACCAGATCACCAAAATAGGACATTCACATATTTCAATAACATTTTCTTCAAAAATTACTGCTTATCCAAATAATAGAAGGTGAGTTAGATTTCCTGTGCATGGATATGAAGTAAATATAAGCCTCCAAAGAGGTTTTTTTTATTATTATTTTTAAAAATTATGCTTAGATATGTTAGGAAGGATTACCTCTGCCATGATGTTCATCATACATGCAAGACACTCAGTATGGAAAGAGGATGTGGCCTGGGACACCGGCTCTTCCATCCTGAATTTAGAGTTACAATGAAGTTGAAAGGATTCACTACTCACTTAGTTACCAGGGCCAAGCAGCCCTGACCCCCTGCCCTGCCCCTACCCCCAACTTCATCCTTGGGGTACAGTAATGGAAACTTTCACCTCTGTTAACCCTGTAACATTTACTTAGTCACACAGTACATATGTCTGTAAGAGTATTTCTCAAACTTCTACCTGCGATTATATAAATTCGTGAATTCACATCAGAAGGTGAAGCAGACTCAGGTTTCTGTGCTGAGATTTTTCCTCTATGGATAATCCTTTCCCCCTAAATAAATAAAGGCAAATTACTTATTAATTTTTAGGATATTAATATTTAGGAAGGAGAAATATTTTGGCTACAAATGTAACACTAAATAATTTCCTTTTTACAATGCTGAGTCTGACCCAGGGGAAAAAATGATCTGATTTATTTAACTTGATCTGTAAAAAGAAATAGTGGAGCTAGTAATAATAACCGTTATTTTCTTCTGTCTGAACCTTCCTTCTTTTCTTCTCTCCTTTTCTTCCCTTCTACCTTCCCTTCCTTACCCCTTTCTTTTCCCTCCTCCCAACCCTTCCCTTCCCTCCTCTTTTCCCTTCCTTCCTTCCTTCCCTTCCCTCCTCCCTTCCCTTCCCTCCTCCTTTCTCTTCCTTCCCTTCTATCCTTGCCCTCTCTTCACTTCCCTTTCCTTTCTCTCAACAAATAGCACCAACTCTCCATAGTCAGTGGAATGCGATTGTAGCAGTAAAAAAGAGACAGCATGTCTGCCTTCATGGAATTTACATCTTATTGTGGGATATGAACACTAAGTGAGTAAATAGACATCGAGCTTAGCAATCTAACTATGGGATGAGAAAAGTTCTATGAAAGAAGTAAAAGAGTAAAATGAGGTGATGGAGAGTAAGCAGTAGTATTCCACCTCTGTTATCATGTCTGGGAAGGGCCTCTGAACACATATATGAGATGTGTCTGCAGGATAAACAGGAGCCACTCTGAAGAGCCAGAAACAGTGCACTAGAGGCAGATGTAGCAGGAGAGACAGCGAGGGTGAAAAAGGACTTGTGTTTTCTCCAGAGAGCAAGAGAGAGACGGGGACAGAGAGCTGCGAGTGAAGAGCTCACACCGACTCTGGGAGACTGCAGCAAATGTTCCTCCCCATATTCTTGGTGCAGTGAGAAGCCCCTCAGAGATTTTAGTTGGCGAAGTTACATGATGTGTTTTACATTTTAGAAAAATCATCCTGGCTGCTGTGTGGAGGGCAGAGACTAAAGTAAGAAGAAGGTGAGTGAGGAAGCTATTGAGATCTTGAACAACCATGGTTTTAGTAGGAAAAGAAGCCGAGAGGAGCCTGCTAGCCAGAGAGAGCTTCAGAAAGAGAGATCTTAAGAATCTACGTTTTGGCCCTGGCCAGTTGGCTCAGTGGTGGAGTGTTGGCCTGGCGTGCAGGAGTCCCAGGTTCAATTCCCGGCCAGGGCACACAGGAGAAGCACCCACCTGCTTCTCCACCCCTCCCCCTCTCCTTCCTCTCTGTCTCTCTCTTCCCCTCCTGCAGCCGAGGCTCCATTGGAACAAAGATGGCCCGGGCACTGAGGATGGCTCCATGGCCTCTGCCTCAGGCGCTAGAATGGCTCTGGTTGCAACAGAGTGATGCCCCAGATGGGCAAAGCATCGCCCCCTGGTGGGCATGCCGGGTGGATCCCGGTCAGGCGCATACGGGAGTCTGTCTGAACCAGTTCTGGCACACTCTGAATCGGGGCCTCCCCATATCCAGCTTTGGAAAAATGAAAAAAAAAGGAAAAAGAAAAAAGAATCTACTTTTCCTCTGATGGACAAGAATGTGAGCAACTTCTTTGATAAATCAGCTTCACAGTTTTCAAGTAGTGGACAAATATTTCCCTCATTTTCTATGCCATTCACAAACAACTACAGACATAACACAATTTTCATTTAATCTCCGTTATTAACATGTTCTCCGTCACTGTTTTAAGTCCAGACAATCAACAGAATGATATATCTGTGGGTTTATAGTGTTTGCGAATTTATGTATGTAAACTCTCCCGTCATGGACAGTTTTCAGCTATTAATATTGCATCCCTGAATGCAGAACATACAAATACATATTATTTCCCATGTACATACAATAAATATAACTTCAAGCTTGCACATAGGTAACAGAAAAATGTGGAAAATGATCAGAATGTGGTGAAATGTAAGTATTTAGTAACTGTGCTTTGAATAAAATTTATTTAATTATGACTTTTTTACCTTTAATAATGGCTGTATTTAACAGCAGCTCAAAAAATTCCTGAAAATATGACAAATAGCTCATTTGCCATATTAGCTGTCTGAACCAGTTCTGGCACTCTCTGAATCAGGGCCATGTGACAAGTGTAAGCTCTGGTACTGTGGCTGCTATCTGTTCCTATTCGACTCTATGCTGAGACCCAGTCCTTCCTCTCTGCCCTAACCCCACTTCTCCTAAGGATAGGAAAAAACAGTAACTGTGTAGCCAAGCCCTAATTCCAAGAAAGGCATCGAAATCACATCCATCCCCAAGAGAAGAACACCAGGATCCAAAAGACAGTTTTTCCAGGTTCAAAAGTCAGAGAACAACTCGCTGAGTAATTGGCACAATTTCTGCATTTCTCCCTGGTACATATATACTCACATTTCTGAAGTTCAACAGTGCTTCCTGTGATTAAACCACGTAAATGGCTAGGAAAGAAATTAGACCCTGGACCTCTTTCTTAGCTCCCCAAGTATTTCAAAAGCTTCTAAAGGTCAGGGATGGGTTGCTTCAGTACTTTGTGCAGAATTAAATAATTTAGCCTGGTATTATGTACATAAAAGGTAATCAATAAAACTTAATAAAGGAAATAAAAAGTCTTGGGCAATTTTAAGTTTGCTCTCCCTTCATTATAGATCCCTGCTTTTCCTCTTTATATCATGAATCCTACTGTTGAAGCGTCTGCAGTGTTTTGGTAGCTAAAAGTAACTTTTTCTCTCAGGTCAAGAAAAAACAAATGTTTATAGGCACATCCACTGGTAGTACTAATTCACAGAATTAAGTTTTTAGAAACCTGAGGTTTAATGCATCATTGTGGCTTCTAGGCTAATAATAATTATAACAGCCTTACCTTTTTTTTTTCCTTTTCTTTTAAGTGAGAGTAAGGAGTTACAGAGACAGACTCCTGCATGCACCCTGACCAGGATCCACTTGGCAATCCCCACCTGGGACCAATGGTCTGTATATCTGGGGCCATGCTCACAACATAGCTGTTTTTAGCACCTGAGGCTGAAGCTCTACAGAGCCATCCTCTGTACTCAAATCAATCAAGCCATGGCTGCAGGAGGGGAGGAGAGAGAGAAAGAGAGAGAGAGAGAGAGATGGGGGAGGGATAGGGGAGAAGCAGATGGTCACCTCTCCTGTGTGCCCTGATCTTTTCTTAATATAAGTATTTGTGTACTCTAGATAATAAGCTATTTTAAAGATTATTAAATCTTTGTTTATTCTCAAACTACACAGTCACATTTTTAATTGTAATAATGTAGTCATGAGTCTACTTACTCTATTATTGTTGTTATAGAACTTTTAGATATTTCATTTATACATATACCAAATATGTTTTATATATAGATAAAATCTTGTATTCTTTTTAAGTTCTTGTGTTATATAGTGTTGCACATGTGTAGAATAGGTTCTGTGTAAAATAAATACTGTGGAATGATTGTGTTGTATACATTCCAGTCCCAAATCCTACATACAAAACCATTCATAGACAATAGACCCTTAATCACTCTGGACTATTTCACTCATAATAGCACATACAAAATGTGCTAGCTTCAAAAAAAATAATCAAGAAAATATCATTCATAGTCTATGTTATAATAAAATACATGTTCAAATAGCATCTCATTCACTTAGTTATGATGGTCAACCATGTATTACAGATATACTATGGTTGCTAGGGAAGAATGTTTGTTCTAATATTTCTCTGGTTTTAAGATTCTCCCCAACCTTTTAAAATCTGTTTAAAAACTACCCTACAGATTTGTTTTTAATTATGCTATCTCCCTTAATTTGCAAATGAATATGAAAATAATTGGTTATTCCAATGGCTTATTTAAAGTATTCCATTTCAAAAACTTCTTTCATTTCATTCATGTTTTTAAAGTTAACCTTTTACAGACAATTCACTTACAATGTGCATGAGGTTCTGTCAGGATTTACATAGTTTTCTTTAAGTTTTAGTGGTTATTATTAATAATTAAAAATTTGTTAAAATGTATTTGCAGCCAATATTTTCAAAACATTTTAAATAAATATATAATATCATGACAGGTTCAATTTATTCATCTCTTTGGTGAGTCACCTCAAATTAGTCATATTTCATTTAGTGATAATTACAAATTTTAGACATTCCTTAGCAGTATTTCTGTGATTATTAACTACAGAAAGTCATAAGTGTGTTGAAAATAGAAAAACTAAATATGAATAAAACACCTATGTTGTTTCACAATCTTAAAACGTTGGATTTCATACTTTAACAAATACACCAAAATAAAAAATAAACTTACATAGAATGTCTATGTTTGTATAGAAAAATAAAATGTATCTGCATCTAGTTATAATTGCTAATACAACACGTTAAAAATTTTGAATTATAAGGTAATTTTTTGAAACTAAGTTTTATGTTGAAATGACAATTGTTTAAGAAGAGTTAATATTTGGCCCTGGCTGGTTGGCTCATTGTAGAGCATTGGCCTGGCATGTGGAAGTCCCAGGTTCAATTCCAGATCAGGGCACACAGGAGAAGCAACCATCTGCTTCTCCACCATTTCCCTTCCTTCTTATCTCTCCTCCTCTCCCACAGCCATGGCTGGAATGGTTTGAGCAAGTTGGCCCCAGGCACTGAGGATGGCTCCATGGCCTCACCTCAAGCACTAAAATAAGCTTGGTTGCTGAGCAACAGAGCAGTGGTCTCAGATGGGTAGAGCATTAACCAGGAGGGGGCTTGCCAGGTTGATCCTGGTTGGGGTGCATGTGGGAGTTTGTCTCTCTTCCTCCCCACCTCTCATTTAATTAAAAAAAAAAAAAAGATGGCCTGACCTGTGGTGGCGTAGTGGGATAAAGTGTCGACCTGGAACACTGAGGTTGCCAGTTCGAAACCTTGGGCTTGCCTGGTCAAGGCACATATGGGAGTTGATGCTTCCTGCTCCTCCCCCTTCTCTCTCTCTCTCTCCCTCTCTCCTCTCTCTCTAAAAATCAATAAATAAAATATTTTAAAAAAAAAGAACGGTGAATATTTTTATGGTGCCTTTTCCTTCTTATACAGTAAAAATTTTCTAAACAATGCTTTCATATGTTTGATTAGTTTATATTAAGACTATGTGGTATAGAGATGCTAGCAAAAGTGTTTCTTTTATAAGATCAAATATTTCCTTAAACTGAGTGGGTTTAAATACCATTTAAATTTGAATGACTTTATGCTGATTTGTGCTGATATCAGCCTACAACAAGTTTAATTACATACATCAAAGTTAGGAAACAGAACAGTGGTCAAACAGGATTAAGTATAGACAATCAGTTAATTCATTGACTGTAAAAATTCTGATGTGTGTTTGTATTCAACCTTTCATGCTTAAAATAGTTCTAAGTAAGAAAAATGGTAGTTAGTATCCATCAAACCCATGTTTAGGAGATAAGCCAGTATTATGAAAAAGAGCTTTAGAGATTTTAGGACAAACAAATGTTTTGATGATAATATTTATTTTTTTAAAGATATTGATGACAGTATTAGTATTTAGAAAAATATTAGTGAAGTCAGGATAATTATAAAGAAGCCTACCTCTAAATATAAAATTTACCATTTTTATTTAAATAACTAGGAATGTCTTCCAATTTTTATAACTATATTTATTGAAAATGGACTGCCTAACCAGGCAGTGGCACAGTGAATAGAGCATCAGACTGGGATGCTGAGGACCCAGGTTTGAAACCCCGAGGTCGCCGGCTTGAGCACAGGCTTACCAGCTTGAATGTGGTGTTGCCGACTTTAGTGTGGGATTATACATATGACCAAACGGTCGCTGGCTTGAGCCCAAAGATTGCTGACTTGAAGCCCAAGGTCACTGGCTTGAGTCAAAAAATGCTGGCTTGAGCAAGGGGTCACTCATTCTGCTGGAGCCCCCCCAGTCAAGGCACATGTGAGAAAACAATCAATAAACAACTAAGATGCTGCAATGAAGAATTGATGCTTCTCATCTCTCTTCCTTCCAGCCTATCAGTCCCTGTCTGTCTGTCTGTCTCTCTCTCTCCTTCTCTCTCTAAAAAAGAAAAATATATATAATGAGTTTATTTTCATTAATGTAGCATATTTGCTTCATAATGGAAACTTCCTTATTTCTAACTCTGTTGGTTTTTTATTTTTATTTTTATTTTTTTTTTGTATTTTACCGAAGCCAGAAATGGGGAGGCAGTCAGACAGATTCCCACATGCGCCCGACCGGGATCCACCCGGCATGCCCACCAGGGGCGATGCTCTGCCTATCCAGGGCGTCACTCTGTTGTGACCAGAGCCACTCTAGCACCTGAGGCAGAGGCAACAGAGCCATCCTCAGCGCCCAGGCCAACTCCGCTCCAATGGAGCCTTAGCTGTGGGAGGGGAAGAGAGAGACAGAGAGGAAGGAGAGGGGGAGGGGTGGAGAAGCAGATGGGCGCTTCTCCTGTGTGCCCTGGCCGGGAATCGAACCCAGGACTCCTGCATGCCAAGCCGACGCTCTACCACTAAGCCAACCGGCCAGGGCTGTTGGTTCTTAAAGTACTTTAAGCTCTTCGTGAAGACTCTGTAAAGTAATTGTCTATACCTCAAACTGTTATGTCATTCAGTATGTTGAACAAGACACATGACTAAAATATCAATGATGCACAAAATCAGGAGTGAGATCTGTTAGGGAAACCAGCTTAACGACTCATCCAACACATGTCTTCAGAAAGCACTATCTATTTACGTAGCAAATATTTGCTGTACCTAATTGTTATATACAGTAATAAACTTTGAATTCTCTGATTCTATTGTTTTCTGGCATATATATAAATTAGGTTAACCAACAGGAAGATGACACATGATCAGTCATGAATGAAAATATCAAAAGAAGAGGCAGCAACACTTTGTGAAAACTGAAAAAATCACTTTCCAAAGCAGAAGTTATTTTTCTTGCTTGTATTTTCAAGACCTCCATCCACTCCTGTTTTAAGTTATTTTCTTTAGAACTTCATTATGTTCCTTGGCAGATTATTTCACACTCTATTAGTTATAGTCAATTTCATCACATTACTGGAAGTATAAACACCAAACTCTAGTCTTTGCACCTCTTGAAAGCACATTTCGTTCTTCGTGGTATTTAATAACCTCTAGCTTGGCACTTGAATTAGGGGATAATTTTTACCGCTTTTGCAATATGGTTTTCAGTGGGGAAAATTCTAATTATCAGTTTCAAATTCCATATTATATGAAGATACTGTTGCATAACTATTTTGTATCAGAAAAAGTGTCCAACACTTGGGAATAAGACAAAGAATTTGAAGCACACATCTTCTGAATATTACAAATGGACAAAAGCTACCCACAAATTGTCTAGGATTATTGCTTAGTTCATTTCATTATTTATTATTAATGTCTTGTTAATTTATAGATTCTATCTAATGAAAATGAAAATAATTTCTGCTTGCTAGACCAGATGATTCCAAAGATTTATAATGTATTAGATATTAAAGAGTATTATTCCAACTCTTATCTTAAATTATCTTTGATAAATTGCCTATAAGTGCCCTAAGTTCTTAAGGGTTTTTTGGATCGGTCATAACTTCTCACTGATCCCTTCACTAATTAATGATTTAAAGAAATTCTTTGACATATGTTTTTTGATATTTGCCTGAGAGTTACAACCTTACTTTGTTAAAGTTATGCTTTAGTCTATGCAATGATTAAAATTCCTCCAAGTGATATTAGTAATAAGTTAAAGACCACAAACCTACCCAGATTCTTGCCAAGAAACTCAAACACTGGTTAAGACTATATTATTAATATTGCATGAAGACTTTCATTAAATTTGTTGATAACATACATCTTACTCTTCCATAGTCATTGTCCTTCATGTGATTTACAGCTGAGACTATGTCAGATGAATGACTAAAAGAAAATGTATTTTTCAGGAATGTGACATATGTAACATCATTAAATACATTTACATTCTTAAGACCTCAAAAAATTCATTTCCACAATAAGTTACATGTACGTGGTTTTAATGTGTATAACATACCAATTTTAAGGTGCTTGTTATTTAATAAAATCTCCATATACAATATTCAAGAATTTGTTAAGTCCATATCCACAGATAAATATGTCCATATCCACAAGTACACATATTGAGACAATTTTCATGTTTTAAGAATAGTACACTGTTCCCCACCGCTACAAAAAGATGTATTTCTTATAAAGCAACAAAACATAAATTATTATGTACTAGCTTGATTGTGTGCCATTATATTTGCTCAAAAATATTACTTTTTGCCCTGGCTGGTGGGCTTCATGGACTTAGTGTACACCTGGCATGTGGACATTGTAGGTTTGATTTCTAGTCAGGGCACACATGAGAAGTGACCATCTAGTTCTCCCCCATCTTCCTCCCTCTTCTCTCTCTCTTCCTCTTTCGAAGCTTGTTTGTCTGGACTATCACCCCAGGCACTGAGGATAGCTCAATTGATTCAAGCATCAGCCTCAGACAGGAGTTGACAGGTCCATCCAGTTAGGGCGCATGCGGGAGTTTGTTTCACTATCTCCCTTCCTCTCACTTAAAAAAAAAATTCCTTTTTGTGCTTTTAGGAATATGGAACATAGAAGTGAAACAAAACAGAACGTATGCATTAGCAGGTGGGATGAGTTGAAGGGTGAAAGAAAGAGCAGCTAAAAGTAGACTACACAAATAAGTTAATAGCCACCTGCCATGAATACAGCAAATATACAATTATACTATACCTCAAAAGCAAATATGGAGTGTTGAAAAAAAATTGCAAAGAATCACTTGCCCTGAACCCATCAAAGTAAAATTAGAAATCTCCATCCATAGCATTAAGTATATACCAATATATCTTATTTTGCCTGGACTCAGAATTCATCCATATATGAACTGATGCCACTAACATTCCCTTCAGGCTCCATCAATAAAGTTGTGTGCATGTGGTTTGTTTACTTGAGATGGAAAAAGTAAAGAGACCATTTGTTTGATTTTTGCTTAGGTGCTGCTTCAGAGAAATTATTTCCAGATGACTGGTGATATAAAATATATTAAAGGATATTATCTTAATTCCATTTTAGAGATAGATGAGTAAGAAGTAAATAAAAGCCATTTCCTTCAGCTGGTTTCCCAATACTAACGAGTCAGCCAACCCCACAAGAATGAGCCTCATAATTAATATACCTTTTAGATAAAGGCTATAAATAAGTTTCTTATTCTCTCTCAAATCTCCAAATATGTTAGATTCTAATAAGCTAGTTTAATTGAATTCCAGGCCCTCGATTATCCCATGGAGATGATTTAGTATAGAAATAATATTCTTCTCCAAGCAACGTAAGTGCAGCTAAACAAAAAGTATCTAGGAATAGGGCTTGAAACCCCTATTTTTCTGTGTGCTGAAAATATCACTGATGCCAGGAATTAGTTGATAGTAATAGATATTAGCAATATCTTAATTTTATATAAGATGTGGTTATAAAAACTATAAAGGGAAATCGATGTTTGAGTTAAAGATAGAATGAAACAAGAAAAGGTCTTAAGCCTAAGAATTTATAAGCAGTCTATAAAAATAGTACCCAGGTCTTCTTTTCTTGATAAGCCTCATTTTAAATATTTTTTCAATAAAAAGTAGCATACACATAGAATTATACTCAAATCATGTGCAGAGTTCAGAGGATCACAACATAAATGTGTAATTTCACTTTACTACCAAAGTCAAGAAAAATATGATTAACACCACACCAGAAACTCACTTCCCATCACTTTAGAATCACTACTCTTCCTTTCTACTCAAAGGTAACTATCATTCTGAATTCTAATAGTCTTGATTAATTTTCCTGTTTTTGAACTTCAAATAAATAAATGCATATATAAATATACATATATTTATTGGGGCTGGTTTCTTTCACTCAGCATATATTCTAGAATTTATGCATATTACTGTTACCAGTAGTTATTTCATATTTATTGTATTTGAATACATAAACATGCCACACTTTATTCATTCTATTAATGGACATTGGGGAGGTTTCACTTTGAGGCTATTAAAAACAATGCTACTCTTAACATTTTTATACATGTTCTTTGGTGGCCATATGCACACAATTTTGTTGGACTGTACTTAGAAATAAATTCTTAGATTATAGGGTATATGCATGTTAAACTTTAAAAAACACTACTAAGCTTTCCAAAGTGATCTAACAATTTTCAGTCCTATCAGAAATGGGATTGTCCATATCATTTTAAGATCTTGATATTATCAGTATTTCGTAAATAAACCATTATGGTGGTTGTGTGGGATGTTATATTAAGGTTACATTTCCCTGAGAATAATGAGGGTAAGCATCTTCTAATATATTTATTGACCATTTGGATGTCTTTTATAAGGAGCTTCTCAATCTTTTCATGAATTTTTCTGTTTGATTATCTGTCTCATTTTTATTTATTTATAGAAGACCTTTATATACATTGGACATGACTATTATATATGTTGCAAATAAATTCATCTAGTCAATGTCCTGACTTCTCATTTTCTTAACAGTGTCATTTGATAAATAGAATTTTTTAATTTTAATAAGATACTAATACTAATAGTTTTTTTAGTGATATTTATATCACATTTTATAACCTTTTTTAAAAAATTATCTATTATTATTATCATCAAGATGCTTAATGTGTACCATCCCTATTTAAACATATATTATAGCTGGAGTTGAATTCTGTCTTTTGTATAAAGCAACGATTGAGCATTTTTCCCACTTGGCCAAGCACTATTTCCTGAGATAAACCATCCTTTTCTCACTACTCTGCAGTGGCATCTTTATCGTAAATCAAGAGTCATTGTATGTGCCTTCATAATTCTGTTCTATTTTATTAGACTATTTATAATTGTGCCCATTTTGCATTTAGCTTGAAAATAAATATTGATGTCCAAACTTGTTCTATTTTAAGATGGTCCTAGCCATCCTTTTGAATTTTCAATATAAATGTAGTCAATGTGTCGATTTTTATAAACAGACCTGATAGAATTTTGGTTGATGTCACACTGAACTTTTGTGTTTCCCACCAAACAAGTGTATAGCAGGAAATACAGGTAACTACACTTGAATTTATTTTAAAATAACCAGAAAGTTTAAAGGAGTATATATTGCCATTCCTCTATCTTATTCAAAGGAGGAGTACCAATGACAGTAAGTGTCAGAAACATGACTTCAGAGTCCTGAGTTCCATTACTCTCTGATGGAATGTAAACATTCATGCCCAGCACCCTGATCTGTATCCCACCCATCTTTAGTTAAGTGAGAAAACTTCAGCTCAGTCCCAAAGATGCACCACATCCAGATTCTGATCCCAAATATGTCATTCTCAGGTGTGTAATGTGACAATTCATTGAAGCTCACTGGATTTCATTTCTCTCAACAGTAAAATTAGCAAGGTCACATCCACATTTCTTAAAACCTTTTACTTGTATAAAAATTCTTTTATTTAAAGGAATTGTTAGATTTCTTTTAAAGATTTTGTACTTAAAAGTTGCTGAATAAAGAGTTTCATTTCTTAGAATATAGAACACACAGATGAATACTGTCCCCATTCTAACAGATAACAAAAAAGTGGGTAAACCACAATATATAGATATGCATGTGGTAAATGACTTTAGCTAAGGAACAAGGTCAAGTCTCTGAAACAACCAAAACGACTTACTAGGCCAAAAGATGGTGGGTACTGGGAGTAATATAATACTATGACTTACTCTTGCCTCATCACAATTTCTTATCTTGCTAATTAAAAACCACATCCAATTAGCAAAAATAAACAAGCAGGACCACATCAAACTAAAAACTCTCTGTACAGCAAAGGAGACTATCAACAAAATGAAAGACAATATAATAAATGGGAGACCATATTTTCAAGTTATATCTGGTAAACGGGTAATTGTTAAAAGATATAAAGAACTTAACTCTATAGTGAGAAAATCTGATTTAAAAAATGCACATAAGCTCTAAATAGGCATTTTTCTAAGGTAGACATATATATGGCCAATGAGTACATGAAAAGATGCTCAGCCTCACTAATCATCAGGGGAATGGAAACAAAACCACATTAGATATCGCCTCACAACTGTTAAAATGGCTTTATCAAAAAGGCAAGAAATAACAAGTGCTGGTAAGAATGTAGAGAAAAGAGGACCCCTGTGAACTGCAATGGTGCAGACACTATGGAAAACAGCACAGAGATTTCTTTAAAAATTAAAAAGGGAACTATACCGTACAATGCAGAAATTCCACTTCTGACTTTTATACAAAGAAAAACACTACCTTAAAAAGTTATATGCAACCCTATGTTCATTGTAACATGATTTACAATAGTCAAGATATGAAAACAACCTAAGTGCCCATTGATGATTGAATGGATAAAAGAAAACATGGTGTGTATATATGCAATGAAATGTCATTCAGACATAAAAAATTAAATCAACACGAATGAACCTTGAAGGCATTATGCTAAGCAAATACAATATGATCACACTTACATGTAGAATCTAAAACCAAGAATAAAACAAAATAAAACTAACACTAAAAAAAACTCTGAGCTCTTAGAAATAGAGAAAGAATTAGAGGTTGCTATGGGCAAGGGCTTTGGAACAGAGGAAATGAATGAAGGGAGTGGAAAGTTACAAACTTCCAGTTAAAAAATAAACAAATCATTACATAAGTATGGGTGTAATGTATAGCATTTTGACTGTAGTTAATAATATATTGCATATTTGAAAGTTGCTCAGAGAGTAAATCTTAAAAGTTCTCATCACACACAAAAAAGTTTTTTTGTAATATGTATGGTGACAGATATTAATTAGACTTATTGTGGTGGTCATTTCAAAATATATACAAAGCTGAATTATTTTGTTATACATTTGAAACTAATATAATGTATATGTCAGTTATACCTCAATAAAAAAAATAACTATATCCAATTAATCTCAATGGAAGACATTTATATCTAAAGAAGGAGAAAAGGTGGCATCCCCTTAAAGGGGATAAGTGAAACACATATGTAGGAGAGAACTATAACAAGTATTTGAGAAAAATAAATTAATATTAAAATGTGTTTTTAAGAAATGTGTTTAAAGCCTGACCAGGCAGTGGCACAGTGGATAAAGCATTGAAATAAGGCGTGGAGGACCCAGGTTTGAAACGCTGAGGTCTCCTGCTTGAGCGCAGGCTCATTTGGTTTGAGCAAGAGGTGACTCGGGCCTGACCAGTCGGTGACGCAATGGATAGAGTGTCGGACTGGGATGCCGAGGACCCAGATTCAAGACCCTGAGGTCGTCAGCTTGAACACAGGTTCATCTGGTTTGAGCAAAGCTCACCAGCTTGGACCCAAGGTCGTTGGCTCAAGCAAAGGATTACTCAGTCTGCTGAAGGCCCCCGGTCAAGGCATATATAAGAAAGCAATCAATGAACAACTAAGGTGTCGCAGTGCGCAATGAGAAACTAATGATTGATGCTTCTCATCTCTCCATTCCTGTCTGTCTGTCCCTGACTAGCCCTCTCTGACTCTCATTCTGTCTCTGTAAAAAAAAAAAAAAAAAAAAAAAAGAGGTCACTCGGTCTGCTGTAGCCCCTCGGTCAAGGCACATATGAGAAAGTAATCAATGAACAACTAAAGTGCCACAACAAAGAATTGATGCTTCTCATCTCTCTCCCTTCCTGTCTGTCTCTCTCTATCTCTGTCAAACACACAAAAAAAGAAATGTGTTTAAATAAATATTAAATAAAGAATATGTGAAAAACTGAATTTAAATGTTTTTAGAAATATACATGCCTATTATTGAGAGTTTATATTTCAGAGGGCATTATTTTATCATTATATGAAAATATTTTAGAAAACCCATGGAAAGTACTTATTTACCAAAATTACTGATCATGTTCATTGTGGCCTTCAGTGTTCTTTTTGTATAACTTATCAGTTACTGTCTCTGAGACTATGCACAAGGGTTTGATGAAGTGCATACTAAATATGCTCTAATAATTGTTTGAAGGTTATGTCAAATATCACTGTGCTGACTAAATCATGCATCACTAAAGTTATGATTTGCAGTAATAAAGTTATGCTATTGTAATTTTTTTGGAACATTGCAGCATATGGTACCAGATGCCAAGGGCATACTAATCAATGAGAAAATTAGCACGTAGATATTAGATCACTGTCATATGTCTGCAAAAGCTCAAGGTGTAGCTTAGAAAGCAATTTGAAATTTTAAGTTTAATATTACACAAAACTTAATGCCCTTAACAAGATTATATTGTACAAACAAAATACTAACTAAAATAGTTGAACAATCAGAATATATAAAGAGTGCTATCTTTCCATTTCAGGTAAGAATTATGCTGAGGACAAAGCTGTACCTCACACTACTTTATCTTCATAAACAATATTGTTTACACTCCACTTTATCTCAAGAATAAGAGCAGACTTCAGGGTGGAGTCATCGTTACGTCTAACAGACATTAGTCCAATATTTTTTTGCTTCAGGCTTCCTAGGTGACGAATAGAATGGAATTGGTTGAACAGAAAAAAGGCTTCCCAATGAAAGATCACCCTGTCTGTATCAAGCAGTCTTGATGACTACCATGTTACACAGTTCAAATTTTTATAATAAAAAGTGGTATCCCTTTATATTTCTATACAATTCATATATTTAAAAATTATTTTGTGACCTAGAAGTTAAAAGCATGAGTTTGGAGACAGATTGGACAGACTTGCACAGACAAATTCCAACTTGAGCACTTAGGATCTTTGTAATCTTGGGAAAGTTACCTAAACTCTTAATAGTCACAGTTTTTCCTTCCAGTGTAAATTACTACAGTATTACTTCAAAGGGCTATTGGGAGATTAACTGAGATACTTCGTGTGACGCAGTTACCACTATGCTTGACACATAAAAAGCACTCAATAAATGTAATAAACCATAACTATAGAATTATTCTCCCAACAACTCAATTATGTAGTTATTAAATTCACAGTTTTTACAGATGGAAAACATGTGAACAAAGGATTTAAATGGCTTTCCAAAAATTTTTAAGATGGTAATTACAGAGTTGGAACTTGACTCCAGGACCCTGCGCTCCAAGCCTGGAGTTCCTCGCTGTACACCCACTAGCTGATAAAGAGATGGACCAAAAATGACCTGGGTTTCTTTGGTGGAATATATCAGATTCTTGGGATTATTTTATGTTTAGTAATTATTTGTTCAGGCTTAATTACACTCTAAGTATAAGTAATACATTACCTTACAGATAAACACCTCAAAATTCTTTCTGAATTGTCCCCAAATTATTAACCCAGATGTGCCCTTGACAGGCCCAGTTGCTGAGAACAGCTGTTGGGAAATTCCTGTATAAAAGCAGGGGTGGGGGGAAGAAGCTTCAACTCCATACCCATCCTCATGTTAAATGTTCAAGTCATGATACAATACTTGAGGAAACTGGAGGAAACCATAGCAAATAAAACTAAATGCTACAACTATACACTTTAACCTGTAGTTCTTGAGTTTTTGTAAGCTAAATCTTTGCAACTGAAAATCACAAAACATTTCCCACTTGGTAAACTAAAAACAAAATAAAAAACGGCAAGAAAACATAAGTCTATCTTAGTTCTCTCAGAGGACCCCTCCGTGTGGTTCACAGAGAACCTTGAATCCTCTAACTTCCCCAGCTGTTAACCTCAACTCTTGTTTTATATACTTTTTTCTATGTCCTTCCAAAGATTTTAAATCTCCTATTTCAGAAAAAGACATTTCTGTGTGAATACTGAAATCACTAATGCTTCCCACCAGAGAACAAAAGATTGTTCTTAGAAAATTGTTTGCTGAGGCAGGTTCAGAATTATTCTGAAAACTGTCTTGCAAATTGAAAAAAATAAAGCCTAAGTGACATACATCAAATGGGATATTAAAATGTTTAATAAAAAAATCCAAAAGCATGACCACTAATAGAAACTAAACCATGTCATCCTTGTTAAAAAGAATTGAAAATCGTTAGCAGACTCCTCAATAACCCTATAAAAGTAGACTGAACCTAAAGAAGCGAATCTGATTTTGAAGAGGCATTACCACTGACAAAACTGACTCTTTTCTAAATGTATTTTCATTATCTCAGGTGCATAAAAATTTTTTTTCTTTCCCTATCTCTCTCCTCTCCATTTCATTTTCTTTCTCATATTTGTATAAAATATAATACATTATTTTATAAACTATCTTATATACCAACTAAGCCATGAGCTGACTAGCCTGAACTCATTAAAGAAATCTGAATTATGCATTTTTATAATGTACTTTATTACTTTTCAGTATATAAAAAATGGTATTGTCTTCAAACTGCAACAATAATATCTACTCATGGAAAAATCTTTCTGAAGGCTTTGTGAAGAGAAACATTTAAGAACATCTGGCTCAAATTCTGGATTGCTCAACTAAAAGGGAATAATAGGAATATGTAACCATGAGCCAAACTCATGTTGCTTCCATCCTGTCCCCAAGACTCAATATATATTTAAGTGAAATTGTATAGTTACTTGTGATGTTACTATGTTTTGTTTTTTTTTAAATGTTGTATTATCCTTCCATCTGTAAGGGTTACATAATGTTTCTTGTATTTCTGGATGGAAAATATCACTATCCCTACCATGATAATTAAATTGTCACCATATAGTTTTACTCATTTCTTTCTGTTTTATAGACTCCTGATATTTTTTGTCTCTATATAACAGTCCTCAAGATGGAAAATCTAAATAAGTTCCCATAAGAGTCCTTGATATGGTGATTGCCAGGAAATTAATCATAAAGTTAAGGTTTAAAAACTAAAAGTAATTATGCTAAGAAAAATACAATTGATTTAGATTATGTTTAAATATATGGCGAGTGCATTACCTAGGACTTAGATTCAATTGTAATGAGGAAGAACACAATTAGCTTTTTTTTAATTCTGTTTTTAGATAGATTCTTTTTTTATTAATTTAATGAGGTGATATTAATCAACCAGGGTACATAAATTCAGAGAAAAAAATCTCCAGGTTATTTTGACATTTCATTATGTTGCATACCCATCACCCAAAGTTATATAATATAGTCTTCCGTCATCTTCTATCTGGTTTTCTTTGTGCCCCTCCTCTCCCCCCATCCCCTCCCTTCCCCTCCTCACTCCTGGTAACCACCACACTCTTGTCCATGTCCCTGAGTCTCATTTTTATGTCCCACTTATGTATGGAATCATATAGTTCTTAGTTTTTTCTGATTTACTTATTTCACTCAGTATAATGTTATCAAGGTCCATCCATGTTGTTGTAAATGCTCCGATGTCATTTCTTATGGCTGAGTAGTATTCCATAGTATATATGTACCACATCTTCTTTATCCAGTTATCTATTGAAGGATTTTTTTATTGTTTCCATGTCTTGGCCACTGTGAAGATAGATTCTTTAAATCTTTATTTTACTGATTTTAGAGAGAGGAAAGGAGACAGCAAGAGAGGGACAGGGACCTGTATTCCTGTCTATGCTCTGACTGGGGATGGAACCAGCAACCTCTGCATTCTGGGACGATGCTCTAACCAACTGAGTCATTCAGCCAGGGCAAAATAAGCTTTCTCAGATGCTCCATCAAACTTTTATTTTCTAACTTTCTGGAGATATGATCAACATATAACTAAGTGGTAGTTTTAGGTATACAACACAACAATCCGATATATGTAAAAATTGTAAAAACGATCACCACGCTGTTTAGTTAACATATCCATCATCTCATAGTCACAATTTTATTCTTTTTGTGACAAGACCTATTAAGATCTACTCTTTTAGCAACTTTCTAATAAATAATGCAGTATTGTTAACTATAGTCACCATGTTGTGAACTATATTACCAAAATTTATTTTGTAGCTGGAAGCCATCAGAATCTTACTTTTATCTCATGCAAACCCTATTTATGGAAGAGACATTGAGAGCCATGTTGTTATTTACTTGGTATACTGCCTTCCCTCAAAACGCAGGGGTTCTTTTACTGAGAGAAGAAAGAATGGTAGGTTAGTGGGCAACTAGCACTCTCTTGTGCAGGGTCTGAAACTAAAGTTGCCAATTGTTCTTGAACTTTGTTGTGAACAAGGCACATAGATAATGAAACGTATTAGATATTTCATTTACTTTATGGAAATCTGTAGAATTTCCTTTGGGGAAACTTCTCCTAATTTTAATTAGGAGAAATTTTAGTACATATAAAATATCTTTATCTCCTCAAACACTTAGTACAATGTTAAATTAATACATCAAATATACAAAAGAATTCATCTCTACCGGTAAGATAGTAAACAGCACTATAAGGCAGAGTGGAATAAAGCTAAATAGCAATAAGGAATTTTTTTTGATAGAACAAAACACTCTTTTCTGCCTGAGGGAGTTAAAAAAAAAAGGTACACAATGAAAATGAACTTGGTGTTTATACATAAGTTTCATAAATATCCAAAGAGAATATATCTTCTTGTTTGAGAAATTGAGCCATTAGATGATATAGTCTATTCGAATGCCCTCTTAACTCCTGATCTTTCCTCAGTCTCATGTGATGAGCACTTTACTTCACTGTCCTATATACTACTTACAATAATTTCATTTCAGTTCATTTCAATAGATATTTATTGAAACACTTGACGATCATCTTAATACAAATTCTAATAAACATTTCTATTTATAGTCACTCTCTTCAGCATGTAGTGCTTTTAATTATCTTGTATTTTCATTCTTTATTCTACATATATCTATTTAATGTCTGAAAACTGTTGGTCTCAGTAATGAGAAGTCCCTGGACTCCACAACAAAACCCTCCTCCCTGTCCAAAAAATAAATATCCAAATACAGTATTTCTGTCATCTTGAATTTTTACAACTATCCTTTTTGAAACTATTTTTTCATTTGGTTCTCACTGTGTTGCAGTGCTTAGTCAATAGGACTGCCTACATAAACTCTTACATAATGCTTATACTTCAAAGTTTGACAAAAAAGAAAGAGAAAAAGAAGAAGAGCTATTAAGTTAGAATAAACAGAGTTTTTTACTTAAAAGGAGAAAAGATTGTTTCAAGAAGAAAGGGATTTTTTTTGCAAGTACCTGTCCAATTTTCCCAACACCATTTGTTAAAGAGACTGTCTTTACTCCATTGTATGCTCTTATCTCCTTTGTCAAATATCAGTTGTCAATATAAGTGTGGGTTTATTTCTGGGTTCTCTGTTCTGTTTCATTGATCTATATGCCTGTTCTTATGCCAGTACCAAGTTGAGTACAATGGTCTTGTAATATAACTTGATATGAGAAAATGTGATACCCCCCACTTTATTCTTCTTTTTCAGGATTCCTGGAGCTATTCGTGTTCTTTTTTTGTTCCATATAAATTTTTGGAATATGTGTTCTATATCTTTGAAGTGTATCATTGGTATTTTGATAGGAACTGCATTGAATTTATAGATTGCTTTGGGTAATATAGACCTTTGAATGATGTTTATTCTTCCTATCCATGAACACGATATATGCTTCCATTTATTTGTATCTTCTTTGATTTCCTTTATTAATGTTTTATAATTTTTCAGGTACAAGTCTTTAATCTCTTTGGTTAACTTCACTCCTAGGTACTTTATTTTTTTTGTTGCAGTAGTAAAGGGGATTTTTTTCTTAATTACTCTTTCAGACAGTTCATTGTTGGTGTATAAAAATGCCACTGATTTCTTTTTTTTTTCAGTTTTTTTTTAATTCATTGTGGTTACAGATTCTAGTGTCACCCCGAATGCATCCCTCCTCCCTTGTATGACCCTCAACATCTCACTTGCCTACTTCCCAATATCGCCCTCCCCCCTTCCCTTCAGGTTTATCCCATCCTATCATCCCCTTTCCCTCTGTCCTCTTTTCTTCTGGTCCCTTTGATCTCTCCTTTGTCTCAATTTTGGTCCTCAGTTCACACTGTTTCTTAGATTTCTCAAATGAGTGAGGTCATATGATATTTTTCTTTCTCTGCCTGGCTTACTTCATTTAACATTATAGTTTCCAGGTCCATCAATGTTGTTGAAAAAGGTAATATTTCCTTCTTTTTCATGAAAATGCCACTGATTTCTGAATACTGATTTTATATCCTGCCCTGTGCTGAATTCATTTATCAGGTCCAGTAGTTTTTTGACTCAGACTTTAGGGTTTTACACCATTCACAAAAGTAAACTCAAAATGGATATAAGACTTAAATGTAAGTCATGAAACCATAAACATCTTAAAAGAAAATGTAGGCAGTAAACTCTTCAATATCTCTTGTAGCAATATTTTTGCTGATTTATTTCCACAGGCAAGTGAAATAAAGGACAGGATGAACAAATGAGACTATATCAAACTAAAAAGCTTTTGCACAGCAAAAGACACCATTAACAAAATAAAAAGACAACCCACACAATAGGAGAATATATTCACCAATATGTCTGATAAGGGGTTAATAACCAAAATTTATAAAGAACTTGTAAAGCTCAACACCAGAAAGATAAACAATCCAATCAAAAAATGGGCAAAAGAAATGAATAGACACTTCTCCAAAGAGGACATACAGATGGCCAATAGGTATATGAAAAAAAATGTTCAACATCATTAATCATTAGAGAAATGCAAATTAAAACCACAATGAGATACCATCTCAACCCTGTCAGAATGGCGCTTAGTAACAAAACAATGCATAATAAGTGCTGGAGAGGGTGTGGAGAAAAGGGAACCCTCTTTCACTGCTGGTGGGAATGCAGACTGGTGCAGCCACTATGGAAAACAGTATGGAGATTCCTCAAAAAATTAAAGATGGAACTGCCCTTTGACCAAACTATACCACTTTTAGGAATATATGCTATGAATACCAAATCACTGATTCAAAAGAAGAAATACACCCTCATGTTTATTGCAGCATTGTTTACAATAGCCAAGATTTGGAAACAGCCTAAGTGTCCACCAGTGGACAAGTGGATTAAAAAGCAGTGGTACATGTACACAATGGAATACTAAATGGCTGTGAGGAAGAAGGAAACTTTACCTTTCATGACAACATGAATGGACCTGGAAACTAGCATGCTAAGTGAAATAAGCCAGGCAGAGAAAGAAAAGTATCATATGACCTCACTCATTTGAGGAATCCAGTGAACAATGTGAACTGAGCAACAGAACAGAGACAGAGGCGGGATCAAAGGGACCAGAGGGAAAGTGGTCAGAGGGAAAGTAGAAGAGAAGATGGGATCAGAGAAGGGAAAGAGATTAATGAAATTATATATACAGAACACAGCATTAGAGAGAACAGGACAGCAAATCCTGGAGTAAAGGGGGGAAGGAATTGGGGGGAGGGAGTATAGGGGGGGCTGAGGGGAATAAGAGGGTGGGGGGAGATATATTCGGTGGGACACTTGAATCTATGTAAACACAAATTAAAATCATAAATAAAAAAATAGAAATATAAATGAGAAGAAAGGATGTTCAGATTTGAGTAGATTGACTTCTGTGAAGAAGTGAATTTGGGAATGCCCTTTGTAATCTTTAACAGTGAGGGCAAAAAATAAAATTTTAAAATAATAAGATCATGTCTTTATAGATGATGTACTGAAAATAGGAACTATGGAATGCAAAACATACTAGTGCCTAAAAGTCAAGTGCATGCAGTGAATAAAGTCCAGTGTCTGCCAGACAGTTCACTTAGAGAGCAATCATACTGCTGCCATCTATTCCCAGCCACCACTTTGCTTTGATAGCATTGGGTTATGACTAAAATTCATGCCTGATTTGGAGACTAGAATGACATTGAGTTTTTCTTTAATTACATATTTACTATGGACCTATTCAATCACATCCAAACAGAGAAAGTTGTCTAAAATAGCCCAAAGTATCCTTTAACCAAGCTTCGCTAACCAGCAGCCAATGGCCCGTCTTATTTTTTATCTAGATCCAAGATCACACCAACGAGGTAGTTTTGGAGCAAATCTCAAACATAATATACTTATTTAATTTTTTTCTCTTAGTGAAAAATAAAAAAAATATTTTTAAAAATATAACCACAATACCATTACAATAATTAAAAATTTGCCTGATCAGGCGGTGGCACAGTAGATAGAGAGTCGAACTAGGATATAGAGGACCCAGGTTTGAAACCCCAATGTTGCTGGCTTGAGCTCAGTCTCACCAGCTTGAGCACGGGGTTGCTGGCTTGAGCAAAGGGTCACTCACTCTCCTGTAGCCCCTGGTCAAGGCACATATGAGAAAGCAATCAATGAACAACTAAGGAGCCACAACTAAGAATTGATGCTTCTCATCTCTCTCCTTTCCTCCCTGTCTGTCTGTCCCTATCTGTCTGTCTCTTTCTCTCTGTCTTTGTCACACACACACACACACACACACACACACACACACACACAATTGACAAGATCCTTTATCCAGTGTTTCTATTTCCTGACTATCCTGATAGTCTTGTAGACTTTAATGAAGTATTTGTTCAAATCAGAATCGAAATAAAGTCCACATGTTGCAAAGAAATGGCTCTTAAGTCCCTTTTTATTTATAGATTCTTTCTACCTGTAATACTTACTAAATATGTGTGGAAGAAACCACATCATTTTTCCTGTGGTATCCCAGTCTGAATTTTGTTGATAGCATTCTTATGCTGTCATCTAACACATTCTTCTGTTGCTATAGTTTCTAAAAATTGATATTTACATTCAACAGTTACAAAGATTTAGTTTTGTTTTTTTTGAGGGACAGTGTAATTTATAGTAGTTTATATATCTACCATGAGGTACATGATGTCTGGCTGTCTCTTCTTTGCCTATGTGTGATATTAGCTGTCATTGATGCTCAATGCCAAGATCCATTATTTCTACAAGGATTTCAAAATGGTAATTGTTTGCCTAAATCTATCACTTTTTCTTCATATTTTATCTGGAATATTCCTGTAAAAAAAGAACTTACCATCTATTTGGTGCAGATGGTATAAGTAAGCCAGAAAAAATGCATGGTTCTTTTTTGTTCATAAGCTTTCACATATTTGCCCCTTAGTATTCACATAACATAATCAAGTTAATATTTGAGTCATTATGAACTCTTGAATATAAAAATATTTCACGTGTTTCCAATCCATTGTAGTTATATCCTTGATGCCCACTCTTAGTTAATGGGAAGCCTCTACATGTTGGCACTTGAGTTCTTGTGACATAACATATTACAGTTTGTTCTGCCAGTTTAAGAGTTTCATTTAAATGAAATTATAAAGGATGTAGTCTTTGTGTCTGGATGTTTCCAATCACCATAATGTCTGTGAGATACATCCAATTTGTTGAGCATATCAGGAATTCATTTGGTTTTATTGTAAAGATATATTCCATTGTGTGAATATAAGCTATTTATATATTCAATCACTGGTTGATGGACACTTCGATAGTTCCAGCTTGAGACTACCATGAATAATTTTGCTGCACTGTCAGCCTTTAAACTTTAGCAATTTAAGAATATGAAATGCTAGCTTGATTTTAATTTGCATTTCTCTGATGACTAATAATATTGAGCATCTTCATGTGATTATTGGGTATTTATTTTTTTTGTGCAGTGTCTATTCTAATCTTGTACATTTTTATTTGGATGTTTTCTTCTTTATTAAATTGTAAGTTAATTATATATTCTCTATATAGTGTGTATATATATATGTGCATATACATTCCATATGAAAATATGTATATATAAATATGTGTGTGTGTTCTAGAAGAATATTGACAATATAAAAACACCATCAAAACTTGAGCCAGCACTTATAAATTTGTCAATGTGTAATAGCTTTCTATATCACCTGTAAAACTCTTTGTCTTGAATTTTATGCTTTCTGATTTTTTTTTTTTACAGAAACAGAGAGAGTTAGAGAGAGGGGTAGATAGGGACAGACAGACAGGAACGGAGAGAGATGAGAAGCATCAATCATTAATTTTTCATTGCGACACCTTAGTTATTCATTGATTGCTTTCTCATATGTGCCTTGACTGTGGGACTTCAGCAGACCGAGGAACCCCTTGCTTGAGCCAGCGACCTTGGATCCAAGCTGGTGAGCTTTTGCTCAAACCAGATGAGCCCACGCTCAAGCTGGCAACCTCGGGGTCTCGAATCTGGGTCCTCTGCATCCCAGTCCGTCGCTCTATCCAATGCACCACCGCCTGGTCAGGCTGTTGTCTGATATTAATATAGAGCCACTCAAGGTTCTAATGGTTATGTTTGCATCATATATATTTATCCCATTTTTATTTCAATTCTTCTGTCTTTATATTTGTAACGTTTTCCTTTAGATATTATACAGTTGAGGCTCAAATTATATCTAGCCTTCAAATATTGAACATTTAAATGTGTTTAACTATTTTTACTTGATACATTATTGATATGGTTGGGTTCTGTTTTTTTTTTTATTCCCCTTGGATTTTGAAACTGTTATTAGCACACAAGCATTTAGGATAACTATATCTCTTTTATAAATTGACTCCTTTATCATTATGTAATGTCCTTCTTTATGTTAGTAATATGCCTTGTTTTGACATCACACTTCATTTGTTTGTATGGTATATCTATTTGACTCTTTAATGTTTGTTGGTATGTTTCAACACATTCTGTCCTGCTGTATTTCTTTATGTGTAATTTGTTTTATTTTCTGTCTTTTAATGTCTTTTGTATTTGCCGTCTGTTACGAGAATATATTTTTTCTTATTTGAAAGGTATGTAATTTTCTTCCAGTTTTCATGATTATATCCATGCCTTTATACAGTAGTATCATTACTCCTTTCTATTTTAGGTATTCTGTATCAGTTCCCTACTCTAAGCAATATAAAAATTAGCTAGTCACCTTTCTCTCCTCTCTCTCAGGCTTCTAATCTGTACTAATATTTTTCTACCCTCTGTCAATTCCTATTAAGTTAACAAGTGAGCCTATCCTACTTTCCATAGACTGTATGCATCTCCGTTCATTTTTAATAGTTCTAATATGATTATATTTTTAAATATTTATAAGTATATTTTATATTTGCATATGCCCTTTTTTTCTTATACTGTCTCGTACTAATATGTTCATCTTAGTTCTGCAAGTGAATGTATACTCAATACTCATTATCATAATTTAAGTACATGTTCTTCAGTCATTTTGGAGTTCATTGTCTAGTTGATTTTAAAGGTAGCTCTTATAAAAATCAACATTACTTTATTTCCTAAATTATTTTTAGCAGTTTGTTGTGTTTGTACATGAAGGCCAGCCCTTTGGTCAGATATAAAATTCTTAGTTTCCATTCTTCTTACTTTGATTATCCCAAAAATGGTTTGCCATTTTCTTCTAGCAAAACATATTAAAAAGTCTAATAAATGCTTATCTTTCTCTGATAAATAACTTGAACCTTTTGCTTCATTGCCACTGTATTTTTTTAAACACAAAGGTTTTATTAGATTATATCTCAAATAAGTTTTTTACTGTTTTCTCCAAGTACATAATAATCTTTTCAATATTTAGATACAATATTTTTTATGGCAGGATTTTTTTTAACTTATAAGTTTTAGCATTTGTTTTGTCCCATTGCTTGTATTATCAAAGGGGAAATAATTTTATACACGTTTTATGTTATTTCTAATTTTCTATACCTATCACTTGCTCATTAATACCTTTTCTCCAATTCTTTAAATATTTTTACATCTTCCATTTTGTTTATTTTAAGGCATCATTCAAGGTATTTATTTGCTCTTTTTAAAATTCTAGTTTAGGCCTACATTTTTAAGTGATTTTATATTTTATTTTTAAGTCCCTCATGAGTTATGTCAAATCACTTTCGGTCCTCTAAACATCTTTTTTGTATCTTTGTCTGCTTATCCAATCTGATTGACTCATTTATTCTTTCCCTTTTCACTGTCCTAAATACTTTAGTTCATACTGAAACACATTCATTCTTTGTAAAAATCTTACTCAGATTATTTTTTTCCTTTTAATTTTAAGTGGGACTGGACTGTAATCCTTTTATGTTGCTTATATTTTAACATGATAAGATTCCTGCTATCACAGAGGAAAGTGGGTCAGCATAACTTCCCAATATTTATGATTTTGTTTATTTTTTAATTTTTTAATTTTTTATATTATTCTGAAGTGAGGAGCAGTGGGCAGAGACAGACTCCCACATGTGCCCGACCAGGATCCACCTGGCATGCCCACCAGGGGGCGATGCTCTGCCCATCTGAGGTGTTGCTCTGTCGCAACCTGAGCCGTGCTAGTGCCTGAAGTGGAGGTCATGGATCCATCCTCAGCGCCCAAACAACTTTGCTCCAATGGAGCCTTGGCTACAGGAGGGGAAGAGAGAGATAGAGAGAAAAAAGAGGGGGAAGGTAGAGAAGCAGATGGACACTTCTCCTGGCCAAGAATCAAACCCGGAACTTCCACACTTCAGGCTGACACTCTACCACTGAGCCAACCAGCCAGGGCCTCCAATATTTATAATTTTGGATTCTCCCTTGGTATTCTCAAAGGTTCAAAAATATAGTCTTTGGCACTTTTTAGATCTCTTCTCCATGTTTTTTTTTTCCTTTTTCCCCATCTGTCTCAGGTTGGGTTCCTGCCTCAGTCATATTTCATATCGTGAGGCTTGGCACTAGGAAAGAGCATCAGTTGGTTAGTTTGAGAATTCATTTGTGCAGTCTGACCTGAAACAACTAACCTGTCTGCTGACCTATGTTTGCTCCTGAAAGGAAGCTTTGGAAGCACCCCCTTAATTTAGGCCACTTTCCTGAAACTGGGCCACTGACTTCCCCGTGCTAACTGGGACTTTGTACTGTGTTTCATGTTATTGATTAAATAAATGCACATATTTTTGTGCTGAAAAGGTCATCAGAGGTCACTTCCACTTCCTCAGAATATTCTCATACCAATGTTCATACCAAAAGTGACTTACTGCTCTTGGGAGTGGCTAACATTCATATTTTGGATTCTTGGGATATAATTTTTACTGTTATTGAATGTTTTTGAAAATTCTGTTAGCTTACTTTTGTTTTTTTGTTTTTGAGGGGTGTCAAAAATATACCATAGCTAATATATATTATTAAAAATGATTTTTTGTCTGTATATCTGTATATATATATTATTTTTTTAATTTTGTTATTCAAGAAATGCAAATCAAAACTACAATGAGATACCACCTCATACCTATTAGATTGGCTATTATCAAGAAGACAGGTAATAACAAGTGTTGGAGAGGTTGTGAACAAAATGGAAGCCTCATTCACTGAAAGAAAGTATGGTGGTCCCTCAAAAAACTAAGAATAGAACTATCATATGGGCCCTGGCCAATTGGCTCAGTGGTAGAGTGTCATTCTAGCATGTGGATGTCCTAGGTTCAATTCCCAGTCAAGACACACAGAAGTGCCCATCTGCTTCTCTACTCCTCCCCTTATCCCTACTTTCTCTCTCTCCCTCTCTCTTCCCCTCCTGCATCCATGGCTCAATTGGAGCGAGATGGCCACGGACAATGAGGATGGCTCCCTGGCCTTCACCTCAGGCTCTAAGAAGAGTTCCGGTTGTTGAGCAAAAGAGCAACACCCCAGATGGGCAGAGCATTACCCTCTCATGGGCTTGCCAACTGGATCCTGGTCAGGATACATGTGGGAGTTTCTGCCTCCTCTTCTCTCACTGAATAAAAAATAAATAAAAGAACTACCATATGACCTAGCATTTCCTCACTGGGTATTTACTCCCAAAACTCAATAACATTCATATGTAAAGACACATACACCTCCAAGTTTATCTGTATATGTTTTAACGCTGCCACATCAACATGACTGTCTTATTTTATACTCTATGATTTCTTTGTAATTTTCTTCTTACCAACATCCGAGTGTATGTTACAGCAAATGTTAAGGGGGAGGCTCATTAGTATTGGTGAAAGGCGAAAAGTATTAATAAAGAAATCATCACTTGGGCATTTGTATTCACATCTTAACCATGTCTTCCACAGTATATATAATGTATCAAAAGAGAAAGTATACAAGTGCATTTTTCTCCTTGGAGACAGAATAGATGGCACTAGGGAGAAATGCTAATTTTACTCAAAGTCCTCGAGTGTACCAGGTAACCTATTCAGGACACAACCATGTCTTCTGAGCCCTGCTCTCTCAGTGCTTTTGTGAAGCAAATGGCAGGCAGGCTGATGTATGACTTTGTTAAAACCAAACTGCGCTCTTAAAATGCCCCTCAGTTTTAAAATACAACCTATGCTTGCAGTTTGTTTTAAGTAAAAATTCCACCTGAAGTAGCCGATCACAAGGTATTGACTATTTTATTGTAGTTTACAAAGTAATCTAATTGCTAATATTCTCCCTAATGTTTCTTAATGTAATGTTGTATTTATAGTCTCCTGTTGGAGATCAAATAAGCCAACAGAATGTTTTGCAATTTGGATATATCTTGGGACAGAGGTGCTGGTTCAACCCCCTACCTCACCTGCCTAGTTGACAAAGAGCTATGTTTGATTCTCGCTTGTCCTGCCCATGTTCTCCGAAGAGACTGGAAGCTAGTTTCTTATTGGTGTAAAGTTTGATTGAATGGTAGGGTGGGGGTTGTCTTTGAGTTGCCTTAGAAATTTAATTGAATTGTTAATGGACCACATTTTTACTGGGAATAAAGACGAATGCTCTTCTGGGGGCAGCCATTGCGCCGGCTCAGTAACAGTGGTAACTGTTCACCATGACATCCTCCCGAACCCATCTGTATGTATATATCTTTAAGTCTCTATCTATTCAATTTCATACCTTTTCCCACTCGAGACCCCAGAATAGACTTGTCGTGGCTGACTCGCGATAGTCTCCAAAGCCTGGTGAGAGAGGAGCAAACACTCTAATTTAACAAGCATAGGGTCTGACCTGTGGTGGCACAGTGGATAAAGCATCAGCTGGGATTCTGGGGTCGCTGGTTGGAAACCCTGGGCTTGTCCCATCAAGGCACACACAAAAAGCAACTACTACGAGTTGATGCTTCCTGCACCCCCATCCTCCCCTTCTCTAAAACATTTTTTGAAAAAACATAGAAAATAAACTCCACTAAACATGGTTCATAAGCATATGTGACATTTCCATTGTTGAAGATAGTTTCTTGATTTATAGAATCAGCACGAATGAGGGTCACAAAGACATTTACTTTTACTGATACCTTTGCTGAAAAGGTCACGGTCTGTATCAAGCAGTTCAGAACGCCATTAGTCTGTGGAAAGGTAAACGTGGTTCACACAGTGATAGCTTTGCCACCTCTCTCAACCGGTGCTTTTCCCTGTTCATTATTATGTTTCATATATTCTGTGAGCTGACTTTGTCTCCTTCTCTCCTATGCACTCCACACAGGCAGTGGGACAGGTCTGGCAGTTGAGGTTTGGCATTGAATCAGATTAACCAGTATGACATTAGTGGGTTTCACTTACCTAACTAAGACTAATAAAGAATCTATTACAAGGCCCGGCCAGTTGGCTCAGTGGTAGAGCGTCGGCCTGGCGTGTGGAAGTCCTGGGTTCCATTCCTGGCCAGGGCACACAGGAGAAGCGCCCATCTGCTTCTCCACCCCTCCCCCTCTCCTTCCTCTCTGTCTCTCTCTTCCCCTCCTGCAGCCGAGGCTCCATTGGAGCAAAGATGGCCCGGGCGCTGGGGATGGTTCCTTGGCCTCTGCTCCAGGCACTAGAGTGGCTCTGGTCGCAGCAGAGCGGTGCCCCGGAGGGGCAGAGCATCACCCCCTGGTGGGCAGAGCGTCGCCCCCTGGTGGGCGTGCCGGGTGGATCCCGGTCCGGCGCATGCGGGAGTCTGTCTGACTGTCTCTCCCCGTTTCCAGCTTCGAAAAAATACAAAAAAAAAAAAAATCTATTACACCTAGGAATCAAATTATGAGCAAGTTTATGGTTTATCACTCTAGCTGCACATCATCTAAATCAGATGAGAAAGAAACATTTCTGAGAGATTCCATAGCTTATAAAATGTTGGTGTTTCTACTGCAAGCTTCCCATATTGGTTTAGAAAATAAAATGAGAAGAAAAACTACATTTTTTCTGGTGTCTCTGGTCAGCCTTAATGGGAGTAGCATGTAGTCTCTTGGAATCTTTATAAAACATATAAATAAAAATACTTCAATGATTTCATAAAATATTGCCCTGCAATTCTTTAATCAGTATCAACAAGGAGTACAATAAACACATGATGACCATATTTAATATTAACCCCTCAACATAACTATATCTGAATTAACAATAAAAATCAGAATATATGAGTTAGATAACATTTTATTTACATAAAACTTTTTAGAACACTTCCTAATTAATTATTGCATCAAAACAAGCATGCAAGGGAATGGAAAGAATTCTGACTCATACCACACAGATATGAAAACGGAAGGACTATACAGTCATTTCGGTGAAGTTCAGTAATAACAACTTAGTGTGAACTCTGCCCCAATTTTCCCTCCATCATCTGCTTACCGATATAAGTCGCCACTCCGATCCACACACGGTGAGTAGCTAAATCACGTACCTCTGGCTTTCAAGACCCAGTAGGGCTCTGTGACCTTCTGCCCAATCTGCTGCCTTTGTCTCTTTATAACATTATCTATAAATCCCTCGTGTTTCCTGGTTGCTTCGTGATGGATAGCTAAGTAAAGTAATCCAGTCTCCTTTTCCTCAGAACAACACTTTATGCGTCTGGAAAATTAGAAAGAATTTTGCAACTGAATGTTTTGGCAGACAGAAGAGACAAATAAAGTAAATTGCCTAATTGGAGGAACAGAGGCTTGCAGGCTCAAAACTGAAGTTTGGATGATACGGGCTCAATGGGGTTGGTGATCTGATTACAGGTTATTTTCCTAATCCACCACCCAAGTTACCTTTAATTCTGAATAAGTGAAACTGAGAATCATGCTGTGATGGACTCTTTTGTGAGTTTCCTCTCTGGCTGTCTAAGTTGCAAGCCCTGACATGGAAGACATCCTTATACCACTCTGCTCAGAAATCCATAAGCAAAATTAGTGTCTTCAACCAAGTCACATATTCCATGGGCTTTTCATGAGATCGTCACACCAGTCTTTTAGCTATTTATTATAATCCCATTAATGTGAAAACACACAAATGAAAGTAATAAATTTTCTTGTTACTTTTTTTTTTTTTTTTCTTTTTCATCTGCATGGGATTCAGAAAAGGGTCAACTTTGAAAAAAAGATCTGGGAGAAAAGTTTATGTGATACAACTGACAAGTGACCTATAAGCAGCATCTCTATCTGTTACTGCTAGAAAAGCTAATGTTTTAAGTAATGGAAAGGCAGAATCACCATCTTGGTCCTGTCACATGCTGAGAAATAGGAAGGAAGTTTTTCTTCTTTTTTTTCTGAGATTGAAGTTAGAGGCAGAACAGCCTAAGCGCAGTAGCCTGCACATAGCACAGTCCAGACACTTCATAAGTATAGCAGACTGATCAGCCCTGGAAATAATACAATGAGCAGGGGGCAAGGAGGAGGCATCTTGGCCAATCTTAAAAGCAAAAAGCTGGTCAAATAATATTTTAAAATTAACAAAGACAAAGTTCTGCACTTTCACTTTTCCTTAGGTACTTTCTATTTTTGTGAGTACTTTTAGGTTAGAACTAAAATGTAAGTAAGAGATACTTCACTGGGCATTGTGTGGGCTGAAAAGTTTGGGGCCTGTTTTAATAACTATATTGTAAAATAGGTAATGACATAAGTTTTCCTTGTTCAGGGATTCTGTATTGGTTTCTAAGGTCCCACTGTGAATTCCAATTAATCCTTCCTTTTTCAGACTATGCCCCCAATACTACCCTCATCAAGGCCTGATGACATAATATCATGAGTCCTCTCCTTCCCAACCAACACATATGCTCCTTCTATTCAAATTTACCCACCATCCCTCAAAATTTGCCTCTGCAAAGTGATGATAGGCTACTCTTAAAAGCAATCTGTCTTAATAAACCAAAGAGAAAAAACTCTAGCTGGCATCTTACTTTGTCTCAGGTATAATTTCTTCTCTTAAGTCAATGATGTTCTACATAGGCTAAGCACAACCCTAGAAATGTATGAAGATTTATACATAAGCAAGTGACTCAAATTCAGATGCTATTTTCTAAAACTAATACCGTATTTCCCCATTTAGACACTCCCATGTATAAGATGCACCTTAATTTTGGGGCCCGAAATTTGAAAAAAAATGTAATGAACTCAAGTTTTACTCATCATAAAATTCATACAACTCCTCATTACTGTCAAAACTCCCAACCATTAGCTTGTCCTCATCTGTGTCTGATGACGAATCACTGTTTTCATATATTGCCTCATCCTCAGTTTCATCCATGGCATTTGAAATGCTACACTTCTAAAACCACTGTATAAGACACACTCAGTTTTTAAACCCCACATTTTTTTTAAAATGATGCATCTTATACATGGAAAAATACAGTAGGCCTGAAAAGGATTTTGAATTTAGTCTTCATGCTTATTTCACTTTTTAACTCTTCTCTTACAATGGTCCTTCCTCCATTTTATAAAAAAAGAAAAAGAAGTAAGTGGAGAAGGGAAAAGAGGGAGGGAATGAGGGGGAGAGAGAGAGAAAGGGAAATTACCTCCTAATCTTGTACCCAAAATTTTTTCACAAATACTTACTCATTTCCTTCTGTGATATTATAAAACATAGTATATAACGGAGTAGTAAAGTTCTTGAACTTGGGGTTAGACCTGAGTTCTAATCTCCAGTTGTTCATTTATAAATTGTGCAACTTTATGCAAGTTGCTTAACCTAGAAATCTGTCAACATTACATGAACACTCTCTAAAGAGTACAAGGTTACAACAGTTATAATTAATCTACAGATCTCCAAGTTATGCTTTCTCTTCTAAAACTGACCTGCCTGAGAAAACACTAAAATCAGGATGTCACTCAATTTCCCTTTTCTAACCTTTTACATGCATATCTTCTGAGGGAGAATCTTGCATATGAAAAACAAACGGAGCTCTGGTTAAAAAAAAAAGTAAGATCAATGGTGCCTCTATCAACTGGGATACATTCTATTCAATACCAGGGTTGGGCATATCCCACTTATTTATCTTAGAGTTATAATTCAGAAGCAAGATTGGTGTCACAAGGAAACATGTGAATGTGTTTATTTGAAGTGAAAAAAAATAGGTCAAAAATAATTCTAATTGACTGATTAGTTTGACAATGAGGATTAGCTTTTCCCATTAGGATTTATGATAAATATTTTTGATAGACTGAACTAAATCAGCAATTCCTAGGTTTTGAAAATTATTTATTCAAAAATTGTGTAAGGTATCGGGGAAGATGGCAGCAGAGTAGGCAGACACAAAGACTCTCAGCTCTCACCACCAAACTGGAATACAAATCAATTTAGAAACAATCAGCAGGAAAAACCAACTCTGCACTACAAGAACAGCTCTCAAAAACCAAGGAGCAAAGAAGAAACCAGAACAAACTTGGTAGAAAGCACCTGAATCTCCCCGGCTAACAGGAACGGAGGGGGCGTGAGGCTGATAGCCCAAAGGGGCTCTCACTCCAGGGAAAAGAGCACAAAATACTGCTCACAGACACTTGCCTGGCAACCAGGGAGCGAGGTGTGTTGAAAGGACTGGCTTGTATTCCAAGAGGAAAAAGGAGAGAGAGGGACAGACGGTGAGGGGCAGAGGAATGCAGGGTATGAACTAAAAAGCTGACTCATCCAGGGCTGGAGGCGGCCTTAGCTGGGGGAGGAATGATCCTTCCACATTACACAAGACTAAAGTGCTTCCAGATCACAGATCTCTAGACATCTCTCCAGTTTCAATCAGCACAATAAGACACAGCTAAAAACAAGAAGTGGGGAGGAGGGGCAGTAACTCAGGTCTCCATGGAGATCTGAGATACACCTCCCCCTACTGAAGCTGAGAAAACACCCTGCCCCCAGAGAGATTATCTGGTAGAAGAGGCCTTCAGAGTCTCAGGTTACACCCACCCCATTCCTGGATACTGGTTCAAGGAAGCCCCCTGCTGAGATCAGTAAACAAGACTATCACCTGTTAAAAAACAAACAAACAAATCAAGACTTCAAAGTGGCCCTAATCTGAAAGTGGATTACAAATAACAGCTGATGCCAACCCAAGAAGACATAGAAATAACACAGTTGAAAACTGGAGGCAGACAACACCAAGCATAGACTCAACCAGCTCTACAGATAAAACACCCAAAACACAGACATAATGAGAAGACAAAGAAGTGCAATCCAAATGAAATCACAAGAGAAACCTTCAGGAGATGAACTGAGCGATATGGAAATAACCAAACTTCCGATTGCGGAGTTCAAAATAATGACTGTAAGGATGCTTAGGGATCTTAGAACAACAATGGATGGTCATTACAAACACCTAAATAAAGAAGTAGCAAGTATAACACAGGATATTGAAATATTAAAAAAGAATCAGTTGGAGAAGACAAATACAATATCAGAAATGAAGACCACAATGGAAGGAATTAAAAACAGGATGGATAGAGCTGAGGATCCAATCAGTGAGTTGGAGGACAACTGGAATGAAGGCATGCAAGCAGAGAAAAAAAAAAGAAAAGAGACTCAAAAAGTCTGAGGAAACTCTTAGAAAGCTCTGTGACAACAAAAAGAGAAATAACATCCGCATTATAGGGGTTCCTACAGAGGAAGAGAAAGAACAAGGGATAGAGACTTTGTTCAATCATATCATAGCTGAAAACTTCCCTAAATTAATACAGAAGAAACTCTCACAAGTTCAAGAAGCACAGAGAACTCCATTAAAGAGAAACCCAAAGAAACCTACACCAAGACACATCATAATTAAAATACCAAAGCTAAGTGATAAAGAGAAAATATTAAAAATTGCAAGAGAAAAAAAAGTTTTCACCTACAAAGGAGCCCCCATAAGGATGACATCTGACTTCTCAACAGAAACACTTGAGGCCAGAAGGGAATGGCAAGAAATATTGAAAGTAATGCAGAACAAGAACCTACAACCAAGACTACTTTATCCAGCAAGGCTATTGTTTAAAATTGAAGGAGAAATAAAAAGCTTCCCAGACAAAAAAAAAAAAAAAAAACTCAAGGAATTCATTACAACCAAACCAATGCTGCAGGAAATGTTACGGGGCCTGTTATAAACAGATCAAAGTGGGAAAAGAATATAGCAAAAGAAGAATAGTTTTAAAGAATAAAATGGCAATAAACAACTACATATCAATAATAACCTTAAATGTAAATGGATTAAATGATCCAATCAAAAGACATAGGGTAGCTGCATGGAAAAGAAAACAGGACTCATACATATGCTGTCTACAAGAGACACACCTTAGAACAAAAGATGCACATAGGTTGAAGGTAAAAGGAAGGAAAAAAACATTTCATGCAAATGGAAATGAAAAAAAGCTGGGGTAGCAATACTTATATCAGACAAAATGGACTTTAAAACAAAGAATATAGTAAGAGATAAAGAAGGCCACTACATAATGATAAAGGGAGTAATCCAACAGGAAGATATAACTATTATAAATATCTATGCACCTAATATAGGAGCACCTAAATATATAAAGCAGACTTTGATGGATATAAAGAGCGAGATCAACAGCAACACTATAATAGTAGGGGATTTTAATACCCCACTAACATCACTAGATAGATCCTCAAGAAAGAAAATTAACAAAGAAACAGCAGATTTAAAGGACACACTAGATCAACTCGATTTAATAGTTATCTTCAGAACCTTTCACCCTAAAGCAGCAGAATATACATTCTTTTCAAGTGCTCATGGTACATTCCCTAGGATAGACCACACATGTTAGGGCACAAAAGTGGTCTCAATAAATTTAAGAAGATTGAAATCATATCAAGCACTTTCTCTCATCACAATGGCATGAAACTAGAAATGAACCACAACAGAAAAGCTCAAAAAACTCTCAAATGAAAACTAAATAGCAGGTTGTTAAATAATGAATGAATTAAGAATGAGATCAAAGAAGAAATAAAAAAGAAGTTAAAAAATTCCTAGGAACAAATGACAATGAGCATACAACAACTAAAAATTTATGAGACACAGCAAAAACAGTACTGAAAGGGAAGTTCATAGCACTACAGGCATACTTTAAGAAACTAGAAAAAGCTCAAATAAACAACTTAACCATGCATCTAAAATAACTAGAAAAAGAACAGCAAGTAAAACCCAAATGTAGTAGAAGGAAGGAAATAATAAAGATCAGAGCAGAAATAAATGACATAGAGGCTAAAGAAACAATACAGAGGATCAATGAAACTAGGATCTGGTTCTCTGAAAAGATAAACAAGATCAAGGAACCTTTAACTAGACTCACCAAGAGAAAAAGAGAGAGGACTCAAATAAATAAAATTAGAAATGAGAGAGGAGAAATAACAACTGACACAACAGAAATACAAAATATTGTAAGAAATACTATGAAGAACTGTATGCCAAAAAGCTAGACAACCTAAATGAAATGGACAAATTCCTTGAAAATACAATCTTTCAAAAATTAATCTGGAAGAATCAGAAAATCTAAACTGACCGATTACACCAAATGAGATCGAAATAGTTATCAAAAAACTCCCAACAAAGAAAAGTCCGAGGCCTGATGGCTTCACAAATGAATTCTACCAAATATTCAAAGAAGAACTAACTCCTATCCTCCTCAAGTTATTTCAAAAAATTCAAGAGGAAGGAGGACTTCCAAGCCCCTTTTATGAGGTGAGCATAATTCTGATTCCAAAACCAGGCAAAGACAACACAAAGAAAGAAAATTTAGGCCAATATCCCTGATGAATATAGATGCTAAAAGCCTCAACAAAATATTAGCAAACCAGATCCAACAACATATGGAAAAAATCATACACCATGATCAAGTGGGATTTATTCTGGGGAGGCAAGGCTGGTACAATATTTGCAAATCAATCAATGTTATTCATCACATAAACAAAAGGAAGGAGAAAAAGCACATGATAATTTCAATAGATGCAGAAAAAGCATTTGATGAATTTCAGCACCATTTCATGATCAAAACTCTCAGCAAAGTGGGAATACAGGGAACACATACCTCAACATGATAAAAGCCATCTGTGACAAACCCACAGCCAACATCATACTCAATGGGCAAAAATTAAAAGCAATCCCCTTAAGATCAGGAACAAGGCAGGGGTGCCCCATTTCACCACTCTTATTCAACATAGTCCTGGAAGTCCTAGCCACAGCATTCAAACAAGAAGAAGAAATAAAAGGCATTCAAGTTGGAAAAGAAGTAAAATTATCATTATTTGCAGATGATATGATATTGCATATAGAAAACCCTAAAGTCTCAGTGAAAACCCTACTGAACCTGATAAATGAATTTAGCAAAGTGGCAAGATATAAAATTAATACTCAGAAATCAGAGGTATTTTTATACAGTCAGAAAGAGAAATTAAGGAAACAATCCCCTTCACTATTACAACCAAAAAAATAAAGTACCTAGGAGTAAATTTAACGAAGGAGACTAAAGACGTACTTGAAAAATTATAAAACATTGATAAAAGAAATCAAGGAAGATACAAACAAGTGGAAGCATATACTGTGCTCATGGTTAGGAAGAATAAACATCATTAAAATGTCTATATTACCCAAAGCAATTTATAAATTCAATGCAATATCAATTAAAATACCAATGACAGCCCTGGCTGGTTGGCTCAGTGGTAGAGCGTCAGCCTGGTGTGCAGGGGTCCAGGGTTTGATTCCCGGCCAGGGCACACAGGAGAAGCGCCCACACAGGAGGGGTGCTTCTCCACCCCTCCCCCTCTCCTTCCTCTCTGTCTCTCTCTTCCCCTCCCGCAGCCGAGGCTCCATTGGAGCACAGATGGCCCGGGTCCTGGGGATGGCTCCTTGGCCTCTGCCCCAGGCGCTAGAGTGGCTCTGGTCGTGACAGAGCGACGCCCCAGAGGGGCAGAGCATCGCCCCCTGGTGGGCGTGCCAGGTGGATCCTGGTGAGGCGCATGCGGGAGTCTGTCTGTCTATCCCCGTTTCCAGCTTCAGAAAAATACAAAAAAAATAATAATAAAAATAAAAATAAAATACCAATGACATACTTCAAAGACACAGATTACATATTAAAAATTTATATGGAACCAAAAAAAAACATGAATAGCCTAGCTACCTTAAAAAAGAAGAATAAAGTGGGAGGTATCACACTTCCTGATATCAAGTTATACTACAAGGCCATTCATTGTATTCAAAACAGCCTAGTACTGGTGTTAATCGTAATCCGGAGAGACCCGATACATTGAAGACAGGAACAAAGTCCGTTGATTTCACATCAAAGCTTTATTGGCTAGCTTGGCCAAGTGGCGGCATCTCCAACAGTGGTGTGAGGGAGCGCATGCCAGCCCTTTGTTCTACTTAGTTTTTATAGTTTTGTAAGTGGGAAGTACAGAAGCAAAAATTGTAATTAGGAGCCCCTTACCACTATTGGTTATAGTCATATGTCCTTTAACATGATAGGACCATGTTCAATTTGCAAGCCATACATCCTTTTGAAAAAAACAAAATTTACAAATCAACACATTGGTAAAAAGATGTCTCTTTACATATTAAAAGACTTTCCTATATTATCTAGTGTTTATCTGCTATCTCTCTGTCTAGAGTCACACGTGTTAACCACACGCATTTACATAGGAGAGGTAGTTTCTGTGGGGACAAATGGCCGCAAATGGCTCATAGTTATAAGAAAAGGTTTGTTTTGGCTTTTCTCTTCCTGCACCTGGCTAGCCATTCACCCCTTTCCCCACAGGTGTGGTGGAATGTCTGGGGATCCCTGTTTTCCTCCCCTTTGCATTTACAATACAATGCCAAGGGCCATCCTGGTTATGCCAATCACACAGTACAGAGACTATTCTCACAATTTCTCTGCACACCTTAATCCAAATTAATAAAATGTTCTCCAAGTCTCTTAAAATATTAATATTAATTCTGTAGTTTTTGTTACCTTACAACACCTGCGGGTGAAGTGGCTCAGTGGCTCCTCACTGGCATAAAAACAGGCATATAGATCAATGGAACAGAACAGAGAACCCAGAAATAAACCCACAGATCTATGGACAACTGATATTTGACAAAGGAGATAAGGAAATACAATGGAGTAAAGACAGCCTCTTTAATAAATGGTGTTGGGAAAACTGGACAGTTACCTGAAAAAAAATGAAACTGGATCACCAACTTATACCATTCACAAAAAGAAACTCAAAATGGATAAAAGACTTAAATGTAAGTCGTGAAACCATAAAATCTTAGAAGAAAACATAGGCAGTAAGCTCTCCAACCTCTCTCGCAGGGATATATTTGCTGATTCATCCCCATGGGGAAGTGAAATAAAAGATAGGATAAACAAATGGGACTCTATCAAACTGAAAAGCTTTTGCACAGCTAAAGACAATAAGAACAGAATAAAAAGACAAACTACACAATGGGAGAACATATTTGACAATACATCTGATAAGGGGTTAATAACCAAAATTTATAAAGAACTTGTAAATCTCAACACCAAGAAGACAATCCAATCAAAAAATGGGAAAAGGAAATGAATAGACACTTCTCCAAAGAGGACATACAGATGGCCAATAGGCATATGAAGAAATGCTCAACATCACTAATCATTAGAGAAATGCAAATTAAAACCACAATGAGATATCACCTTACACCAGTCAGAATGGTGCTCATCAACAAAACAACACAGAATAAGTGCTGGCAAGGATGTGGAGAAAAGGGAACCCTCCTGCACTGCTGGTGGGAATGCAGACTGGTGCAGGAAAACAGTATTGAGATTCCTCAAAAAATTGAAAATCAAACTGCCTTTTGACCCAGCTATCCCACTTTTAGGAATATACCCCAAGAACACCATAGAACTCCAAAAGGAGAAATGCACCCCCATGTTTGTGGCAGCATTGTTCACAATAGCGAAGATCTGGAAACAGCCCAAGTGTCCGTCAGAGGGCGACTGGATTAAAAAGCTTTGGTACATATACTATGGAATACTACTCAGCCATAAGAAATGATGACATCGGATCACTTACAATAACATGGATGGACCTTGATAACATTATACTGACTGAAATAAGTAAATTAGAAAAAACTAAGCACTATATGAATCCATACATAGGTGGGATATAAAAAAACTCAGAGACATGGACAAGAATGTGATGGTAACGAGGGAGGGGGAACGTGGGGGGGGATAGAGCGAGGAAGGAGAGAGGGGGTGGGGGGAGGGGAGGGCACAAAGAAAACCAGATAGAAGGTGACGAAAGACAATTTGACTTTGGGTGAGGGGTATACAGCATAATCAAATGTCAAAATAATCTGGAGATGTTTTCTCTCAACATATGTACCCTGATTTATCAACGTCACTGCATTACATTTAATAATAATAATAAAAGAAAAAAATTGTGTAAGGTAAAATAACTTTATTAAAAATATTATATTAGCAGTTATGCTGAAATTAATTAACAATATTTGGATGTTTTACCCACCTTTTCTAATTATACCAGGCAAAGCAAGCTAACTCTAGTGTAAGGGTTAAAATGCAAATTAAGATGCTGATAATTTTTGGAAAGTCTTTTGATATGCTTTCCAGAAACTTAGGAAGTAGATAAACAGTGGAGAAAATGTGTCATAACATTCTATTTTGATTGATTAAAGGATGCATATATATATATATATATATATATATACACACACACACACACATATATATACACATACACATTATTAAATAAATAATTAAAACAATATATGCAAATATTATATATGTGGTGAGAAGGTAGCTAAAAGAATTAAGCGGATTATTGAGTGGATTTTAGTGTTTAAGACCATGAATGAGGCCCTTCCAGAAATAAAAAGCCAATATGTTTCAAAGCAATGTTTGTATAAAATTTGCACTAAAATCTGAGGGATAAATTATAAACTTTCTTTCTTAATGGAATACCTACCCCCAACAGCTGAGGCTCTAAACCAGGGGTCTCAAACTCAACTCAGCATGTGGGCCGCAGAGCAAGACCACAGCCCTTAGGCGGGCCGCACTAGGTCTACAAAAGGCAACTTTTACGCAACACTTTTCTCACTGCAGTTGAAAACAAAAAAAATCAGTACAACAAGCACAATCTTACATGCAGTTTACTCAGTGTCACAAAACGACCAGAAACTGTAGTTCACATCACAACTGCTATTAACTAGGCTAATATCTAGCTAGGATGCTAGAGAAATGAAAAATACAAGTAGGCCCCTAGGCTTACTTAATTTTATCCAAAATATTTTGAACTTCGTGGATTAGTCTGCGGGCCACACAAAGTTGTTCGGCGGGCCGCATGTGGCCCGCGGGCTGCGAGTTTGAGACCCCTGCTCTAAACTATTCCCATATTTGTCTGTAGTCTATAAATATACCCTCAGTGAAAATAAATGTTTAAAATTGTGAAGCATACTATGCTCAATTTAATTCAGCATTTTTTTCTCTTCTTCCTCCAACAATTATTTCAGATTTTACAGCCATGCTTACTAGGGCAATAGGCCCAGGGTTATTTTAGTCAGATGGACCTAGATTTGATTTCCTGTTCTACCAATTCTGACTCTAAAAGCTTAGAAAAGTTACTTAACCTCTCATCTTAATAACCTTAGAGAATAATAAAATAATACTATCTAAATCACAGGGTTATTTTGCATCTTAAGGGAAATAATGAATGTTAATATGTCTATCATATAGTTGTCACTAAACATGTGTGAACTCTATCACCCTTTGGATCTCTTAATATTAATACAGACTATTTCTGCCTCTACCTGAACCTAAATCAATATGGCCTTACATGTTAATCCTGAAATCTAAGAGCAGAAGTAAAAGCCATGCCACATGTTAAATAGGTGTCAGAACTCAGGATGCAGGTAGGTAGAAGAGATTTGGAAAGGGCAGGAGAGTCTGATCTAGAACTTTTAAACTCAAATCATACAGATCACTGTTTATTCCACCGTTTTGAGACCAGATTTATGTATATGAGAGAGGTATTCATATTGTTTCTTTAAAAGTAAATACATACAAACACACTCACACACATACACATCAATACATGTACAAAATTGACAGTGAACATTGTTCAAACCTTAATTCCCATGGACCGAATTCCAAAATTTTCCTTAATTCCTTTACAGCCTTGAACCATTGGGGTAGTTTTCTTTCTCAGTTTATTAGTTACTTTTGACTACCGGAAATAGCTCTGGAAAAAATTTTTACAGAGAACCACATTTCTGTTAGCATAGTTCCCTTCTAACTACTGATCAAATTCTGGAGACAGCACAAACACAGAAACTTAATTTTCTGAGGTGACTGAGTGTGGCCACCAGTTCCTGTTCCAACCACTGGTGGCACAATATAAAAAGGCTCTCAGAAACTTAAAGTGACCCTCAAGAGAATTAGCACATCTGATATGGACAAAGTACTGTCTTCTTATGAGACATCATTTGCTTACTTGATGCTTTTTATGTACACAATTACTCAAGGGACACAATTTGGACAGTTTTTAATTATGCTAAAAAGTAGCAGTAGTATTAAAAAGTAGCTTTTTTTTTTTGTAAAACAGTAAAGTAGTTGGATTTATGGAGAAATAGCTGGAGGGTGAAGATATTATTTTTTTCAAGTATCAGCAGGACCCCATCTGTGCACCACTGTCTGGTGATATCTTAATTCTCAACTTTATTATCAAAGGCTCTCAGCAAAGGTCATCAAGCAAACAAACAAACAAAGCCATTTGTTAGAGACAGAAATTAGAAAAAACACGCATGAGTCACAGCACTGCGGTTTTCCTGTCCAGACAAATAGAGTAGAATATATTTATACAAATGCTCCTAAACAGTATTCCATACTAAAGAAAATAAAGTCACTCATCCTAGAAATGGTTTATTTCTAGTAAACATCTTCATTTGGAAAGTCAAAAAGGCTCCTGCGGAGAAATGGCAAAAGATCTGTGCTTTATGAAAAAGGAAAAACCATTCAGATTTTTTGTTTTCAGTTTTCAAGCACTGTTTTGTTTTGTTTTGGTTTGTCTGTGTGTTTGTTTTTTTAATAAATAGTAGATGAAAATCACATAGGAGAAGATGACTTAAGAGGAGCTTTCATTGTGAGCACAGAAATTCTTAGGTAGACGGTGTTCCTTTATTTGTGAATTAACCGCTTTTTGTACACTATTTAGAAATTTGATCCTTAAGGAGAACGTATAACTCTTTTTTTTTTTTTTTGTATTTTTATGAAGCTGGAAACAAGGATAGACAGTCAGACAGACTCCCGCATGCACCTGACTGGGATCCACCCGGCACGCCCACCAGGGGCGACGCTCTGCCCACCAGGGGGCGATGCTCTGCCCCTCCGGGACGTCGCTCTGTTGCGACCAGAGCCACTCCAGCGCCTGGGGCAGAAGCCAAGGAGCCATCCCCAGCGCCTGGACCATCTTTGCTCCAATGGAGCCTCGCTGCGGGAGGGGAAGAGAGAGACAAAAAGGAAGGAGAGGGGAAGGGGTGGAGAAGCAGATGGGCACCTCTCCTGTGTGCCCTGGCCGGGAATCAAACCTGGGACTTCTGCACGCCAGGCCAATGTTCTACCAAAGAGCCAACCAGCCAGGGCCTGAGAACGTATAACTCTTACAGAGCGTCTCCCTTTGGGTGTGTTGACAAATGGTCTCTGCTAGGAAAGGAGCTAAGAGATAAGATTCCCTGAGACTTCCAATGCCAGAAAACCTGGATTTCACAGCCCTAACACTAAAAAAGGTGTAAACAAGGACAGTACTTATTTTTGCACAATGAGCAGGACCTGCCACAACCATGAACACTACCTGTATGGAGTGAGAAACAACTGAAGTTTCAAAACCCAAAGCCTCCAGATATAGCCTACAGAGCTACACAGACTAATATGCTAACCCTTTTCTGTAAAAGATAATGACATCTATTCATTCCTTCAATCTTTCATGCATTTTCTCTTCCATTTGTCAATTTACTGAGCACTAGCACGTGCCCAACACTATTCCTGGAGCTGAGATACATCAGTGAAAAAAGCAGGTAAACTTGCCCTCAACATAGCTTATATATTCTTGGGGGAGGGGGAAAATATAATAGACAATATAAATGTATTGATAACTAAGTGAACAAGATAATTTCACATAGTTATGTCTTATGAAGACAGTTAAAAAAAAAGGAGAAGGAGAAGAAGGAGGAGGGGGAGGAGGAGGAAAGGGGAGAGGAAGAACAAAGAGAGAATGAAAGTGTCTGGGAGTAGTTTCTGAGAAAGTTTGAGCCTGAAACATGAGTACTCAAAAGAGTCTGACACAGGAAGATGGTGAAAGGAAGAAATTCAGGCTGAGGAAACAGCAGCTCAGCATGTGCGAACCAAAGAGAGCCCGCAAGGCTGCAGGGTAGAGAGTAAAGGAATTAAATAGGAGTGGGGCTGCAAAATGCAAAATAGGAGTGACAAGCAAAATGCAAATGGTCACAGACTGGATGGTCATAAGGAAATTAGATTTAAATCCAGCAAGACATAGCTGTATAGTTATCAGCAGAAGACCAGCATGATTTTATTTATACTTTAAAAAGGAGTAGTAGGAGAGTCTTTAGAAGTGGCTAGAGGATGAAAAATGGACTGTAGACAAGTCAAAGAAACAATGAGAGCAGCTGAGAGGATGCTACAACCCCAGGTTGAGAACTGATGATGGTTTTACTGGAAGGACAGCAGGGGACCTGGTTGGAAGTGTGGGAATTCATGGACACCTGCCATAGACTGGGAGGTGAGGGAGGGAAGAAAAGGACTCAAACAGTAAATGATCCCTAAGTTTTTGGTTTGAGTAAATGGATGGGTGGTGGATGCACTGCCAGAGATTGGGAAAACTAAAGAGAAACAGACTGTGTTAGAGATAAGAATCAGAGATTTCCTTTGTCAATATTAACTCTCAGATGTCTATGAGACAGCCAAGATGTCTATTAGAGATTTCAAGTAAGATGTTGGCTACATCAGTCTAGAGCTCATAAAAAGGTATCAGTTGGAGATATAAGTGTGAAAGTCCGAGACATGGAGCTGCTATTCAAGGCCACGGGACTGGGGAATGATATAAGGAGAAATAACAGTGGATCATGCCCAGGACATGCCAACAGTTACAGGTCTACCACAAAGGAAGGAGAGAGCAGAGGCATCTGAGTAGGAACCTCAGGGAGGGAGGAGAAACACTAGAGAAATATGCGGGGAACAGATGCAATTTTAATTTACTTGTCAGGTACAGGCTTTAAATTAAGAAACGTGAATTACTTAGAATCATATCTACAGCCACCTGATTTCGTCCAATACCTCCTCCTTTAGAAGAACTCATTAGGAATACATCAGTACTCTGTTTCTGATCTTTGCTACCACATTTACACACTTGCTGTTGTTGGTGAAAGGGGCCATGGTATAGGAGTAAGGATACAATAACCCCTGTGTGGCCTGCACACCTATTATTATCATTCACGGCTCTGATTCCTGACACCATGGGTTCACGATGTATTTATTGAGGGACCTTGTTGATCATATTTTTCCCACTCCCTAGGAATAAGTGGTAATGTCACTCAGAGACAAGTAGTAAAGTGTCTCATCTATTTTCTTTTGCTCAATTGCTTGCGGCTACCTGTCTTTTCTTTGCTGTGCCAGTAGCTCTCAGACAACCCTCTCTCTTACATGGATCTTTTCTGTTTGATTGCTCACATGTTCAGCTGGGTAGAGCTCACTCTGAATACAGCCTCAGTGCCCACTGATCTCGCTTTAGAACTTTAATGCAACACACGAAATAGTCAATCTGGAAAGCCAAATAAAACAGAAGAATTAAATGTAACTTTATCCATTGGCTCGTGTTATAGGTGAAATGGCTCCCTAAACTGTGGCTGTTTCAAGGGACCCAAACCCATGGTAAAGTGTAAATATCAATGCAAATATGTGTAGTGTGCTGTCTATATGCCCATCACTGTATGTCCTTGTAAAGAACTTCCTCCTTCCTTCCAAAAAAACATCATGACATGGAGAAAACAGCTTGACTGGGACAGAGGCACATGGAGTCAAGAATTGGGAATTATAAACAGTGTAAATAAAAAAAAATCCATAACATAGTCTCTACCCTAACAATCTCAGAAGCTAGTTCTTTTCTTAATAACCAGCGTTTTAACAATAAATGGCAAATATTGTTATAGTTATGTAATTCTACAAATGTTCATGGAATCTTTATTGTGTGAGCCTGATGCTATTTTGAGCACTGTGGATGATAGTAGAGATACCAATGACAGGGACCTCGATGTTGAGCAGCTTGTAATTTAGTTGAGAAAAGTGTATTTCATTGTGGAAAAATGAACAAGTAATATATGATAATATAATGAAAAATTAAAGCATACTTAACTGAAAAAAATGCTCTGAGAGAGGCCATCAATCAAAAAAGATCAAAATGTATTGGAGTCAGTTTTATGGAAGGGGAGGGGGTGACTAGAAGCCGGGCTATAAACACGAGGTTTAGATGAGTAGCGAGAAATAAATAAAACACTTAGCCTTGGCCAAGTAGCTCAATTGATTAGAGCATTGTCCTGACACTCCAAGGTTGTGAGCTTGATCCCCGGTTAGGACACACACAGGAATCAACCGATGAATGCATAAATAAATGGAACAACAAATGAAGTTTCTGTCTCTCTACTTTCCTTTCTCTCAAAAAAAAAAAATCAATAATAACTTTTTAATTAGAAAGAAAACACTTAAAGCAAGGTTAACAGCATAAATATTGGAATGAGTATGACAGAACTGACAGTCTGTGATGTGAAAGTTTGAATATCAAAGGAGTCTATTTTTGTATCTAAATTTTCAAATTTGATCTCTTTCCCTAGGCACCTTCTCAGTAAAGAGCTTTTTGAGCTCAGGACCTTCCTTTCTTCTTAAGCTTCCGCCTGCTCCTCCCACTGAGAGACTTACTCTATAGCCCAGTCTCTGGTTGAGACCCTTGTATCCACTTTTTAATATCCTCAACATTGGCTGCCTGCTGAACTTCTTGACTAGGTCACTAATTCCAATTGCTGAGCACCCAATGAAAGTAACATCTTAGCTGGATGTTCTGTTAACGGACACTGTATCACCTGCAGCCAGGATACTCCTCCAGGGTGTTCCCCATCTTAGGAGAGCTTTTCCTAAGCAAAACTTGCTCATACGTACCTTCCAAGTTCCTATTCTGTTGGTGCTTTGTTCTGTGGCTCTAATTTAATGAACAAATTTAGACCACGGAACCAATTTGTTTGGTCAAAGAATCAAAATGGCTGATTTATTCACCATTTTGTTTCTTTGAAGTGGCAATCTATTCTTCTAAAGAATGTCTGTGGCACTCTCCTGACAGTGACATCTCTCCATGGATTCTGAAAATAGCTACCCTCTCTCACCACTTGAGGCACTGCATTGGTAAACATCCTATTTCTATCATTTTTAGGGTACCGAACAGTCTTTGTTTTCCCTATAACCACTCCCACACTTTTGTTTTTTTGTTTTTTTACTTTTTTTTTTTTTTGTATTTTTCTGAAGCTGGAAACGGGGAGAGACAGTCAGACAGACTCCCGCATGCACCCGACCGGGATCCACCCGACCGGGATCCACCCGGCACGCCCACCAGGGGCGATGCTCTGCCCACCAGGGGGCGATGCCGCTCTGCTGCGACCAGAGCCACTCTAGTACCTGGGGCAGAGGCCAAGGAGCCATCTCCAGCGCCCGGGCCATCTTTGCTCCAGTGGAGCCTTGGCTGCGGGAGGGGAAGAGGAGACAGAGAGGAAGGAGGGGGTGGGGGTGGAGAAGCAAATGGACGCTTCTCCTATGTGCCCTGGCCTGGAATCGAACCGGGGTCCCCTGCACACCAGGCCGACGCTCTACCGCTGAGCCAACCAGCCAGGGCCCAGTCCCACACTTTTGTAATGATATTTTATTAACATTCACCTCAACTTTCTCCCAGTTGACTGTGCTATTATTTCCTGCTCGGACCTGTCTGATACCCAAACAAAAATCAAACAGGTTGTTTTCTGGCATCAATTTAGAGAATTTGTGTGAAATTAATAAGAAGAGATTTTCAAATATTGCTAAGTTTCTCATATGCTACTAGCTACATATTTTTGGGCTAGCAGCAATGGGGAATTTATAAAGATAAAAATATGGACTGTGGAGGTAGACAGGTTTTAGGAATATCCTTTGCTAGAGCTGAGGACAGCTGTGGAAACAATAAAGCTAGCACTGATTATGGGCAATTCTTTGCTTAAAAAATTTCAGAAATTGTATAAAGTGTAACTCATTGTGTGTAAGAGGTCAGTGGTCAGTGGTTGGTCAAGGACAAATGTAGGTTATCAGGAAAGTCATTCATTGGATAAAAAGCTTTGACAAAAATCAGCTCCTTAGACCTATTTTTGATATTATTTCACTGTATTTAAATTTCTTTTTTGGAATGAATTTTTCTTCAAGACCAGCTTAACTGCATTCACCTTTCTAGAGGCATGTCTTCCCATCCCACATGACCCAATTTGAGCATCAGACACATGGCTCACACTGGCTATTCCCTGGAACTGCTCCTTCTGAGTTCACCTCCACATTGTCTATCCACCAAAGGACATACATACCCTTTCCACTTTCTCTGCGTACTAGATTCTAGTCCCTCTCCAACACCTAGTCTAATGACAACTCCTCTGCGAGATCTACCCAGATTCCTTCAAGAAGGTCTATTACTTCCTCCACATTGTCAAACTATGGGGTAGACCTCTACATTAGCATCTCTTTATAATTAAAAGTAGAACTCTTACTATATTGTGAGTTTCTGGGTGGCAAAGATCTTATTTGTCTTTCCCTGGAGCCGAACTCAGTGTATAATAGTATACAATAAGCATTTAATAGATGAATAAATGAATAAAGTTATTAGCCACCAGAAAACAAACCAATATATAGCATTTTGATTCTGTCCTTATAAAGCCCCAAAAGTGTATTCTTTAATATGATTGGGACAATTTTCTGACCCAAAATAATTAAACATATATCTATTAAATTGAAATGTATATAGATCTATCTATATATATATACATATATATTGATATATATATATAGAGAGAGAGAGAGAAACGGGGAGAGAGTACTTGCTATTTTAAGTGAGCTGGGATATTTTATTTCTTTATATAAACACAAACTTCAATTGTGTCTGTTAAAACATTATATTCATTAAGTGCTTTCCATTTAACTCTATTAGATGGTTGACAAAGGATACCTGGGGAAACTATTTGAATATTTCTCATCCACGATTTTAACAGTGAACTGCTCACTAAAATCTTTACAAAGCCTAGCTGGTAATACAATGAACGGCTATGTAGGAAATCAGCAGGTGGTATTCCTCAGGGCTGTAATACAACTGGACATAATGACTAAGTGTACAATTGTACAATTGGCCCACAATTTTAACAATGAATGCTGTAAATTTCATAGGTCTGTAGGCTGACCAAACCAGCATGATTCCCCTCACTCGATGTAAATATAACTGCTTATTTCATTGGGCTCTTCCATCATCACTATTTTATGGTTGCTAAGCAACCTTAGTAATACTGTGACATGCCATTTAAAATAATGGAAGCACAAAAATGTGTTTGTTGATTTATTTATTTGAATGGAAATTATTCAGGTCCAAAATAAAATCTTATCAATGTGACAGCTGGCACTGACTGAGTAACAACTTGCAACTTCACTGTCATCACAGTAATACATTTTTTTCCTGAAAAGGTAAGTAAACTCCTAGATGCTCCCTTATCCCGAATGAATATTTGTTTAATCATTTTCAATGGAGATTGCTGATGAATATCTAAAGATCGATTTTGGCCTTGGAAGTCCATGCTAAAAAGTGTGTATGTAGTGAAACCCAGGGCCAGGACATTTGTAGGACAATATGAAGCATGAATTATTGCAACTATATTACCCAGTGAGCAAACTAACCCATCAAGCTATATAAGTTGTCACAAAATGTACTGAGGCACTCCATTCTACTCAGGTGAGACAGGACAAAGGGCAGAAAGAAGGAGTCTGAGTCATAAAGTCTTTGCTGCCTCAGGGTAATAGTAACTTATTTTCACTATATTTATAGGTCACTAATGGTAACTGATCCAAAAGAAATGGTAGATCAAATTGTCCTTGGCTTTTGTCAAAAAGAAAGAAATCATAGATGATTACAGTCATTGACAAAAAAGAAAATCCACCATACATAACTCTATTAGCATAAAATACAGAAATAATAATATGTCATTTATTCCTTTTATTTCCAATGTTGATTCTAATGGAATTGTACAAGTTCTAGTGCATGCAGATAATCTATCACACAGGGAAAAATAGAGCGTGCTAGCGTACTATTCAGAATTACAGGAGACAAAAATTGCTACCTTCACTTTGGACTATCGTAGTGAACAGATTATCACAATGAATCATCCACCTTTTTCTTCCTCGAGTTCTCCTTTCCAGGTCAGATGGTTTTGTCTGGTGGAACTGCGATATTGGAAAAGAATTCCAGCTTTTTCCTGTGCTGTGTATATCTCAAACTGGCACACGTACATTTTCTAGTTTTTCATTTTTAACCCTTCATTCTGTTTCTGAGCTGCCCTTCCCCCACAATAATGTGTGTTAAAGAAATAACATTATTTAAAGATACTTCCCATGGCGACCATTTATTGAGGACTTGAAATGTTACCAGAGTTGATACCACTCTACATTATTCTCTGCTTGTTTTTCCAATGTAATAAAATTCACTAAATGACATATTTGCCATGTATAAAATGCTCCTATGTATAAGACACCCCTTAATTTGGGGGCCTGAAATTTGAAAAAAATATATTACATAAAGTTATTGAACTCAAGTTTTATTCATCAGAAAATTCAGCCCTGGCTGGTTGGCTCAGTGGTAGAGCGTCAGCCTGGTGTGCAGGAGTCCCCAGTTCGATTATCAGCCAGGGCACACAGGAGAGGCGCCCATCTGCTTCTCCACCCCACCCCTCTCCTTCCTCTCTGTCTCTCTCTTCTCCTCTCGCAGCCAGGGCTCCATTGGAGCAAAGTTGGCCCCAGGCACTGAGGATGGCTTTATGGCCTCTGCCTCAGGCACTAGAATGGCTCTTTTTGCAACAGAGCGGTGCCCTAGATGGGCGGAGCATTGCCCCCTGGTGGGCATGCTGGGTGGATCCCAGTCGGGCGCATGCGGGAGTCTGTTTGACTGCCTCCCCGTTTCCAACTTCAGAAAAATACAAAAAAAAAAAAAAAGAAAGAAAAAAAAGAAAAAGAAAAGAAGAAAATTCATACAACTCCTCATCTGTGCAAAAAAGCGGGAAATGCAAGTTAAAAAATCTACAACCGCTGTATAAGATGCACCCAGTTTATAGACCCCAAATTTTTCAAAAAAGGGTGCATCTTATACATGGGGAAATATGGTAATAAAGAATATGTTTTAGGGAAGAAAAACTGCAGAACTCAAGAGAACCTTTTTTTTTCTTTCTGTGATAAACAACACAGGGAAGCAATACAATGCAATGGGTTACCTTTTTTATTCCTAAGACATAAACTATGATTCCATTCATTCACCAGTTAATTCTGCTGAAATACTTTGAAACAGGTCTAACTCAGGCATGTCTTTGCTAAGTAGCCTCCAACAGGTGTATATTACAAAGCTGTCCCGCATTTCCTGTTTAGGGCCAAGCTCTTTTCATCAAGTTTATATTAATTAATTCTAAATTCTGTATCATTAATTGTTACAAACATGGTGATAGATAATATTCTTACCTATCCACTTAGAATTTAGAAATTCATGTGGCAATTCTGTGATAATTTTTGAACACAGAATTGCATAATAAATTTCAGTTTTGTACAATAAGTGTGCATGTTTAAAAGTATACTTATGACTAAGTTTGTGTCTAACATAATAAGTAGTCTGACTTCTTAAAAATTAATGAATTCCTTAATTTACTGTCAAATTTCACGTTTGATCACATATTAACACAAAGAAATCATAATTAACTTTTTTGAACTTCTTTAAATTGATGTCTGATTATATTAGCTGACTACTTTGCTTAATACATTAATGAATTCCTGAAAATTTATATTTAAATTAAATTTCAATTATTATATAACCTTAAACACAAGAAGAAAATAAGTTGTTTGAAGGCATACCGTTCCTATGATAATACATACAAGGTAAACAATCATCTTCACTTTTTTTTTTTAATTTTGTGATCTATTTCTTCTTGTAAAATGTGCCTTATATTGTAAAAAACATTTGGAACTTGATTAAGAAAACTATACGATAAACTGAAATCCAAGCTTAGAAACTAATACCTTCATTACCCACTAAAAAATAAATTATTTTAGTTAGACTTGATTCAGTTTTAGAATTGTTTTCTTCTGTAGCATCAAATTATGTTTATGACATGCAGATAGCTGATAGCTTTTCCTGATTCAGGGGTGTCTTCTTTTGCATTTACAAAGCAGTAAACATTTTTATGGCATAAAACTGTTTAACTTAAATGAATGGCACCCACACAGGGCCTCCTAAATTGCACTTACACATCTCATATGACAGCACATTTACACGAACCCGCCTGTTCTGGAAAGCAGGCTTCCCCTGCGAGGCTCACCTGAAATGTCAGCCCAACCACAGCAGCAAGCTCTAGCCTATGAACAAAACAATAGCCTGCAAATATTCAGGTGCTAAGTTAAAAGTAATACTCTATTGTTTTTTTTAAATAAGAACTATAAAGTAAAACCAGCTTATTAGCACCTATGTAGGTGTTCTTTTAAGCTTCTAAACTTAAATCAATCTACATTTTGTGTTTTTGTCCACAAAGGAAGAAAGAAAAAACAGAAAAAAAAGTGAGATTACAACATGTTTAGGATTCAAACTATTTTGAAATAAAGTTCTTTTAGTATGTAAAATTACCAATATTCAAATGTTTACAATAAATACCATTGCACCTAAATATCTGAAAAATATCCTGTTTGGTAATGTGATAATTATTTAGTCATAACTCAGTGTTAACTTCATCACATTTGAAGAGACTAAATTTACATGTCTTTAAATGTGCCATCTCTGCTTTTACACAGGTGGGGCAAAAGTAGGTTTACATTTATGAGTACACAAAACTCACTCTCTAAAATCAATGGATGAATAATACTTTTTAAAATTATATTTTAAAGAAGGTATCCGTCTCCTCTGGAATAAGATAGGAAGCTAATTTTTAGTTATCACATATTTATTCTGCCTTTCCTGGATGATAGGTGTTTCCCTTTAAATAATTATCACACTACAAAATCAATACCTTTAATGAAGTAAATGTCACAGGCATTGAATATCTATATCTACTACATCAGAAAAAGAGGGACAATTGAAGAGTTTATGTCTCCTGAAAGAAGAACACAATGCACCTGTGAATACCACTCTTGCCAAATAAATGTAAGGGACGTAGAATCAAACCGCTAGATGAAATTTCCAGTACAGACGCTAGAGGATCTCATCCTGTGGGTTGCAATAAGCCCAAGCAAACTGTGAGAAACACCACAGGTCAGACCTACTGGGTTTCTTCAATAAATTATAAGAAAAAAGAAGAACTAGGATTATCTGCACATTAAAAGAGACTCACAAGACTTAAATGCCCCCTAAACTAACAGAAAATCTGTCCTGATTAGATAGGGATGGGACACTTGGGTTGCTCTCTTCTTATCCCTCTTTCATTGCTTCATTCAGTTTTTGGGTGGTTGTATTTTTTTTTCCATTTGTTTGTTTTTTTCATTCTCAAGTGCATGAGAAAAGACCAGGGAAACAGAAGAATCACATCTGTGCTGGATTCTCTGTTATTAACTGTATATCACCACCACCTCCTTACAAGAACTCTACGATCATACAAGAAAAATCAAAGGAAATGCGTTTCCAAAAACACGCTGTGCTGTAAACTGCCAAGGTAGGCACGCACACAGAACTCAGAAAGTGGAATAGGAGGAGCACAGGTGAGCACAGTTAGACACATCGGCGTCCTGGTTGACCAGCTCACTCCCACTGCAGACTCCAAGTGCAGACTGCTGCAAATGGAGAGAAATTCCTATAGGGATTCCCCTTCAGCGCAGTGGCTCCCGGATGAACTACGTGGCCCCAGCAGAGTCAGGAGTGGTCATCCGGCATTTACTCCCTCGGCTCTCCCAACAGGTAAAAGCTCCTAATTCTCTGTATTAAAACCCTTAACACCAGGGGTACATAGAACGCACTCTGTTTTTCTGACCAAATCTTAAATGACATAAAATCCCTATGGCTTTTTTGATCAGGAAAAAAAAAGAAGAAGAAGAAATGATTACGAATTGATTCTAGTTTTACAGTCTTAAATAAGAATTCTGACCCAGTTTGGTACAAATGTCCACCCCCCTCCCCATATCAATCACTGTAACCCAAAAGATGAGTTATATGATTAGCTTAGCCTGTGCAATTTCCCTTTGACTGGCATGGGGAGGGCAGATGTAATGAAGTAAATTCTTAAAAGAAGCCATACTTAAATTGAAAGGAAAGCATGTTCCTAAAAGGATCTCAGAAATAAAGGGGAAGAAGTACTGGGTATATGCAAAGACAGATTGGCATGATACAACTCATCATTAGAACCCCTGGCCCCCTACCTTTAAGGATATGGTACCCTAAAGACAGCTTAGACTATAATTGATGGTGGTTTGTCTTACAGCTAAAAACAGTACAGCCAGAGGAGAGTAAAAAGGAAGCAACACAAAAGAGCCAATTGTGTGTGACTGAGCATTTCATGAAACAAGAAATGCAAGACATTAAATGGGTAGATAAATCCATAAATTAAAAAATGCAAGTATTCTAGAAATGACCATTTGACCTTATCTGACTGTCTAACCAAAATATTCACCTTCATCACAACCTATATTCATGCTATGTTTTGTGTTTATTCTTGTATTTATAATATTACAGGTTGTGAAAAAAGTTAGTTTACATTTGTATGGAAATACTATAAATAATACATAATAATACAAAAATAAACTCTGTGTTTTGCATACTCACAGTTATAAACCTACTTTGGCCCACCCTGTATGTCTCTATTTATTCATCTGTCATCCTACCAGAATTTAAGTGGCATGAGGTCAGGCCCATGGCCAATTTTGTTCATAAATATATTTGTAGTTTCCGGAAGAGTACTTGACTCAAACCAATGCTCAATAAATGCTTCATAAATTATGTGGTTGACTTAAGTTGGGATGGGGCAAGATAAGCTGTGAAAATTTCATTTCCACTCAGTTTTTGTGAGCATAACATTCATTTCAGAAGAGTTCTGACATTACCTTAGATGTGCCAGAAGAGACTTTGCATTTATTTGATAGTATTAAAGACACTAAAAATTTAATTCTAAATAAGTAGCTGTTACTCTCAAAGAGCTCACAGTCTAGTGAGGCTGATAGACACAGAGGCAGGTAATACACCAGAGTGAGGTTAGAGATACAGGAGAGATATAGAATTGTTATAGAAGCTTTATAGCAGAGACATCCTGCAGCACGGAGAGGAGGTGCCATTTAAGGTACAAGATAAGAGGCAGCAGAACAAAGAAATGATCAAGAACAACTTCAGTCCAGTCCACTTAACTTTTTCCATGGTTATCCATACTCTGATTTTTGAAATAACAGTGTTAACTCAAAGGAAATGCTCTCTAGTTAGAGTACTTGTTTATCACAACCCAGAGGTTACCATAATAAGTGAATTAATGGCTGCATCTGAACTGTGTTGTTTTTATTATGTTTCCTCCCTATATAATGCACCTTTCCTACCAGAGGAAAATGACATACCATTCATAAACGATTAGGTCTCTTTAAAAAAAATGAGATAACAACTCACGGCAAATGACAGCATTTCCTCATGCTTGCATTTATATAGCAAATGGTGTTTTCACATAGCAATTCAAAAAATGTTGATTCAACATTAATATGAGCAAAGAAAAGTATGTAAAATAAGAAATCAACTTCCAGTGTCATATATAAGAAGCTTGAAAGTCACCAATCAGCTCTACAAGTAGAAGCTGAACAGACTGAAATTATCTGTAACTCTTTTAGGATCAACAAGAGAGGTGAGGATAGGGCAAATCACTGACCCCAAGACCAGGGAGTCTAACAGGTGTCATTTCTTACCAGAACAAGGACTCGGGACCGGAACCCCAGGACAAGTGCCGGGTGGGTGAGGCTGGACTGTACTGAGGAACTGATGGAGACTCCGAGTGCACAGCTCAGAGTTTACAGCGACAGGGAGACAAAGTCATAAGGAAACTCCCACAATTCTGTGAGACCTCATATATCTCCAGTGGCCTGACCAGGTTCTCACAGTAAGTATCAGAGCAAAAGCCTCTCCGGCTTCCCGCACGGAGAGGGACCAAGAAAACATTTTGAAAGACATCAGACTGCTTAGGTTCTTAACAAGAGCTGTCTTCAGGGGAAACTAGTTCCTGAAGCCTCACCTGCTGGGTATTATCAGAGCCTAACTGACCTGGGGCAAGAGAAGCACCCAGCTTCTGCCTACTATAGCTGTTGGAGAAACAGATGGGAAATTCACAGGCCAGAGGCACAGGTGCACTAAAAACTGAGACCTGATCTTAAGACTGAAGAAGGCTTCCACCACTCCACACCTTATTACTACATTATTAAAACCTAGTCACAGCAGATCCTTTTAGTCAGTACATTATTTTTGATTATCAAGAAAATACTACAAAGAATTTCCAAAGGCAAAAATAAAACAAAACAAAACTTGAAGAGACAGCATCAGAACCAGACATGGCAAGAATGTTGTAATCATCAGACTGGGAATTTAAAACATCTATGATAAATATTCTAAGGGCTCTGATGGGCAAAGTAGACAGCATGCAAGAACAAATGGGCCATGCAAGCGAAGGGTAGAAATCCTAAAAAAGAAATACATACATGCACCTGCAGCCTTATATAGACTATACCCATGTGGTGCTGCCCCGTGCTCATGCACCAATCAGGCAAAGTACAAGCAAGCCTAACACACTTGTTTACCCAACAGTCACTCTTTACAACATTTCATTTACTGTGAATATTTTTATCCTGTAAGGTCTCTTTAAAATTTCACAGCCCTATTTTTTACTTTTGATAACACTAAACACAGATTTTTTTTACAACTTTTTTGATATTCTTCATTTAGGCAAATAGACTTATTTTAACAGTTATTATGATCTCTTAATCATTTAAAAAGTCACAATGAACTAGGTACTACTCATAGTATAGAGCCCTTTGCTGCCATACTCATTGAACTAGTTTAATGGTTTCATGACATAATTTCATGTTGAAATTAGAAAATTATATGCATAACTACAAGATGAGAAAGACAATTCAGAATGTCATAACCACTTGTAATCTTTGGGGTATTATGACTGAGCTATATAAATTAGTGAAATTAAATGGGGAGTGATTGAAGGGATGTTACTTGTAAGCAACGAATGTATTCTGTATAGTGCCACAGAATCCGCAGTCTATAAGCCATCAATGCCGAGGTGATAACGGTGCAGGGAGGGGAAGGGGATGGGCACCGATAACATGAAAACTGGACTGGGTAACCTTTGATTCTCTCCAGCTCTGGACTCTAACAATTCTGTGTTCAATGTTTTCCAAGAACAGAAGGCAAGTTCCCTATAAAGATGTTATAATTCCCCATTAAATTTTACAATCCGACCTGTCAAGTTTGTGTGAGTAAGAAAGAAAAAAAGGTTAGAAAATAATAAAAATAATGTTATTGCTTACTGTCAAAAGAAGAGATGATGGCTGGGGTGTGTTTGTGTACAGATTTGAAAGATCTTCTCATAATTGTGTGTCACTTATTCACTCCGGTGATTACCCAGGACAATTTCCAAGACACTCCTATGTGTGTTCCAGACTTAGAGCTATGGAACTACTGATGAACTTGATGTTGAAATGGTCAATTGGACTAAATTATTTTTATTTGATTGGTTTTATTTGGCACCATATTTAATCTAGACATGGTGAAATATGGTGACATGGTCTGTTCAGAAAAGGAATCTGTAAGAATCAATACAACTGCTATTCATCACCAAGACAGGATACTGTGGCTGTATTCATAGAGCCAGTGATAAATGAGGAAGAATAAAAGGCCTCAGGGACAAGGATCTGTGCAGAATTCTTATGTGTGCCCAGCAGAGACAGACTGGCCACTTGCACTCATCCCCTGGCCTCGTCATTTCACCTGTCCTTTTACTTTTAGTTTTTCCTTAGTCCTATCTGAGGATATATCTAAGGACATACCCTGTTTCTTGTTCTCCTTCCCAGGTTTGCTTGCTTATTCTGGCTCACATATTCACAGCTGCAGATCTAGTAGGCAACGTTTTCTAATTGAATCCTGCTCGAGTCAAAAAATCTTTCCATGGGAAAGCTTACCACTTTTTTTGGTGTCTCAGTATTTGCATAACACTTTTTGAAACAATTCCTTTAAAAATAAAATAAACCTATCTCTAACTTTTACATGTTTCCTCATTGCAAAGAGGGTAAGAGGAGCAACCACTGGCTTTCAGATATTCCATACATCGGACTGTATCCATTGCTATCATCCTAACATAACTTGTAACATTGATTTAAGGATTTTTAAAGAAATAATACTCTAGCCCTGGCCAGTTGGCTCAGTGGTAGGGCATCAGCCCAGCATGTGGATTTCTCAGGTTTGATTCCTGATCAGGGCACACATCTGCTTCTCCACCCTTTCCTGGCTACCTTCTCTCTCTCTCTCTCTCTCTCTCTCTCTCTCTCTCTCTCCCTCTTTCCCTCGCACAGCCATGACTCATTTAGTTCAAGTACATTGCCCTGGGCACTGAGTATGGCTCCATGGACTCTCCAGCCTCAGAAGCTAAAAATAGCTTGGTTGCTGAGTAACAGCCCAAGATGGTCAAAGCATCATCCTATAGGGGGCTTGCAAGGTGGATCCCGGTGGGGCACATGCAGGGGGTCTGTCTTTCTATCTCCTCTTTTCTCACTTAAAAAAATTTTAAAAATTATATGATACTCTCATTACAGTCTAAAATTATTTATTTTTTTTGACGGATCAAGTGTTTATTTAAAAGGGAAGTTGAGCTTTTTTGTATTCTGTCCCTGAAAATCTCTTACATTTCTTTTTTTTTTTTTAATAAATTTTTATTAATGGTAATGGGATGACATTAATAAATCAGGGTACATATATTCAAAGAAAACATGTCTAGGTTATTTTGTCATCAAATTATGTTGCAAACCCCTCGCCCAAAGTCAGATTGTCCTCCGTCACCCTCTATCTAGTTCTCTGTGCCCCTCCCCCTCCCCCTAACTCTCTCCCTCCCTCCCTCCCATGTCCTCCCTCCCCCCCCCCCCACCCTTGGTAACCACCACACTCTTGTCCATGTCTCTTAGTCTCATTTTTATGTTCCACAAATGTATGGAATCATGTAGTTCTTGTTTTTTTCTGATTTACTTATTTCACTCCTTATAATGTTATCAAGATCCCACCATTTTGCTGTAAATGATCTGATGTCATCATTTCTTATGGCTGAGTAGTATTCCATAGTGTATATGTGCCACATCTTCTTTATCCAGTCTTCTATTGAAGGGCTTTTTGGTTGTTTCCATGTCTTGGCCACTGTGAACAGTGCTGCAATGAACATGGGGCTACATGTGTCTTCACGTATCAATGTTTCTGAGGTTTTGGGGTATATACCCAGTAGAGGGATTGCTGGGTCATGAGGTAGTTCTATTTGCAGTTTTTTGAGGAACCACCATACTTTCCTCCATAATGGTTGTACTACTTTACAGTCCCACCAACAGTGAATGAGGGTTCCTTTTTCTCCACAGCCTCTCCAACATTTGCTATTACCCGTCTTGTTGATAATAGCTAATCTAACAGGAGTGAGGTGGTATCTCATTGTAGTTTTGATTTGCATTTCTCTAATAACTAATGAAGCTGAGCATCTTTTCATATATCTGTTGGCCATTTGTATCTCTTCCTGGGAGAAGTGTCTGTTCATGTCCTCTTCCCATTTTTTTTATTGGATTGTTTGTTTGTTTGTTGTTGAGTTTTATGAGTTCTTTGTAAATTTTGGATATTAGGCCCTTATCTGAGCTGTCGTTTGAAAATATCAGTTCCCATATAGTTGGCTGTCTGTTTATTTTGATATCAGTTTCTCTTGCTGAGCAAAAACTTTTAATTCTGATGTAGTCCCATTCATTTATCTTTGCCTTCACTTCTCTTGCCATTGGAGTCAAGTTCATAAAATGTTCTTTAAAACCCAGGTCCATGATTTTAGTACCTATGTCTTCTTCTATGTACTTTATTGTTTCAGGTCTTATATTTAGGTCTTTGATCCATTTTGAATTAATTTTAGTACACGGGGACAGGCTGTAGTCGAGTTTTATTCTTTTGCATGTGGCTTTCCAGTTTTCCCAACACCATTTGTTGAAGAGGCTTTCTTTTCTCCATTGTGTGTTGTTGGCCCCTTTATCAAAGATTATTTGACCATATATATGTGGTTTTATTTCTGGGCTTTCTATTCTGTTCCATTGGTCTGAGTGTCTATTTTTTTGCCAATACCATGCTGTTTTGATTATCGTGGCCCTATAATATAGTTTAAAGTCAGGTATTGTAATGCCCCCAGCTTCATTCTTTTTCCTTAGGATTGTTTTGGCTATTCGGGGTTTTTTATAGTTCCATATAAATCTGATGATTTTTTGTTCCATTTCTTTAAAAAATCTCATAGGGATTTTGATGGGAATTGCATTAAATTTGTATATTGCTTTGGGTAATATGGCCATTTTGATTATATTTATTCTTCCTATCCAAGAACAAGGAATATTTTTCCATCTCATTGTATCTTTTTCGATTTCCCTTAACAATGCTTTGTAATTTTCATTATATAGGTCCTTTACGTTCTTTGTTATGTTTATTCCTAGGTATTTTTGTTGTTGTTGTTGCAATCGTGAAGGGGATTATTTTTTTGAGTTCGTTTTCTAATATTTCATTGTTGGCATATAGAAAGGCTATGGACTTTTGTACGTTAATTTTGTATCCTGCGACCTTACTGTATTGGTTTATTGTTTCTAATAATCTTTTTGTGGAGTCCTTCGGGTTTTCGATGTATAGGATCATATCATCAGCAAAAAGTGATAGCTTTACTTCTTCTTTTCCGATATGGATGCCTTTTATTTCTTTGTCTTGTCTGATTGCTCTGGCCAGAACTTCTAGCACCACGTTGAATAAGAGTGGAGAGAGTGGACAACCCTGTCTTGTTCCTGATTTAAGGTAGAAAGTCCTCAGTTTTATGCCGTTTAATAGGATGTTGGCTGATGGTTTATCATATATGGCCTTTATCATGTTGAGATATTTTCCTTCTATACCCATTTTGTTGAGAGTCTTAAACATAAAATTGTGTTGTATTTTATCAAAAGCCTTTTCTGCATCTATTGATAAGATCATGTGGTTTTTGTTCTTTGTTTTGTTGATATGGTGTATTACGTTAACCGTTTTGCGTATGTTGAACCATCCTTGAGATTCTGGGATGAATCCCACTTGATCATGATGTATTATTTTTTTAATATGTTGTTGTATTCGGTTTGCCAGTATTTTGTTTAGTATTTTAGCATCTGTATTCATTAGAGATATTGGTCTGTAGTTTTCTTTCTTTGTGCCATCCTTGCCAGGTTTTGGTATGAGGGTTATGTTGGCCTCATAAAATGTGTTTGGAAGTATTGCTTCTTCTTCAATTTTTTGGAAGACTTTGAGTAGAATAGGAACCAAGTCTTCTTTGAATGTTTGATAGAATTCACTAGTATAACCGTCTGGGCCTGGACTTTTATTTTTGGGGAGATTTTTAATAGTTTTTTCTATTTCCTCCCTGCTGATTGGTCTGTTTAGGCTTTCTGCTTCTTCATGACTCAGTCTAGGAAGGTTGTATTGTTCTAGGAATTTATCCATTTCTTCTAGATTGTTGTATTTGGTGGCATATAATTTTTCATAGTATTCTACAATAATTCTTTGTATTTCTATGATGTCTGTGGTGATCTCTCCTCTTTCATTTTTGATTTTATTTATTTGAGTCCTGTGTCTTTTTTCCTTGGTGAGTCTTGCCAAGGGTTTGTCAATTTTGTTGATCTTTTCAAAGAACCAGCTCCTTGTTTTATTGATTTTTTCTATAGTTTTTCTGTTCTCTATTTCATTTATTTCTGCTCTGATTTTTATTATCTCCTTTCTTCGGCTGGTTTTGGGTTGTCTTTGTTCTTCTTTTTCTAGTTCCTTAAGGTGTGAAGTTAAGTGGTTTACTTCGGCTCTCTCTTGTTTGTTCATATAGGCCTGAAGTGATATGAACTTTCCTCTTATTACTGCTTTTGCTGCATCCCAGAGATTCTGATATGTCGTATTTTCATTTTCATTTGTCTGTATATATCTTTTGATCTCTGCGCTTATTTCTTCTTTGACCCATTCATTTTTTAGAAGTATGTTGTTTAGTTTCCACATTTTTGTGGGGTTTTCCCCCTCTTTTTTGCAGTTGAATTCTAGTTTCAAGGCTTTATGATCAGAAAATATGCTTGGTACAATTTCAATTTTTCTAAATTTGCTGATATTGTCTTTGTGGCCCAACATATGGTCAATTCTTGAGAATGTTCCATGTACACTAGAGAAAAATGTATACTCTGTCGCTTTGGGATGAAGTGTCCTGTAGATGTCTATCATATCCAGGTGTTCTAGTATTTCGTTTAAGGCCACTATATCTTTATTGATTCTCTGTTTGGATGACCGATCTAGAGCCGTCAGCGGTGTATTGAGGTCTCCAAGTATGATTGTATTTTTGTCAGTTTTTGTTTTAAGGTCAATAAGTAGCTGTCTTATATATTTTGGTGCTCCTTGGTTTGGTGCATATATATTAAGGATTGTTATGTCTTCTTGATTCAACTTCCCCTTAATCATTATGAAATGACCATTTTTGTCTCTGAGTACTTTTTCTGTCTTTTAGTCAGCATTATTAGATATGAGTATTGCTACGCCTGCTTTTTTTTGGGTGTTGTTTGCTTGGAGTATTGTTTTCCAGCCTTTCACTTTGAATTTGTTTTTATCCTTGTTGCTTAGATGTGTTTCTTGTAGGCAGCATATAGTTGGATTTTCTTTTTTAATCCATTCTGCTACTCTGTCTTTTTATTGGTAAGTTTAATCCATTTACATTTAGTGTAATTATTGACACTTGTGGGTTCCCTACTGCCATTTTATAAATTGCTTTCTGTTAGTTTTGTATCTAGTTTGATTCTTCTCTTTTGTTTTTCTATCATTTGTTTTTGTTTGTTTGTGTTCCATACTTCTTTCCTCTGTTGCTACCTTTTTTAAGTCAAGTGTTTTTGTGGTGGTTTTTTTAAGGGTGGTTACCATTAAGTAATGAAAAGGGTACCTACCATATTCATTGTAGTACCCTATCTTATAAGTATTTCTGCACTTCATCATCCTTTGCTACTGTTAATCTCCATCCTCTCCCCCCTTTTTTTCCTTTGTTGTCACAGTTTAAGTTTGGTTTTATTGTGTTCTTGGTGGAGCTGTTACTTGTGGTGTTGTTTTCTTTTGTTCTTTGAATCTGGTTTGAAAACCCCCCTTAGTATTTCCTGGAGTGGGGGCTTTCTGTTGATAAATTCTCTCATCTTTTCTGTATTTGTGAATGTTTTTATATCTCCTTCATACTTGAAGGATAGCTTTGATGGGTATAGTATTCTTGGCTGAAAGTTCCTCTCTTTCAGGGCTTTAAATATTGGGGTCCACTCTCTTCTAGCTTGTAGAGTTTCTGCTGAGAAATCTGATGATAATCTAATAGGCCTTCCTTTATATGTTGTACTCTTCTTTTCCCTGGCTGCCTTGAGAATTTTTTCTTTGTCATTGATTTGTGTCATCTTTATTATGATGTGCCTTGGAGTGGGTTTGTTGGGGTTAAGAAAACTTGGTGTTCTGTTTGCTTCTTGAATTTGAGGCTTTAGTTCCTTGCACAGGCTTGGGAAGTTCTCGTCTATTATTTGTTTGAGTATATTCTCCATTCCATTTTCTTTCTCTTCTCCCTCTGATATACCTATTATTCTTATGTTATTCTTTCTGATGGAGTCAGACAATTCCTGTAGGGCTTTCTCATTTTTTATTATTTTTGAGTCTCTTTCTTCTTCTCTCTGTTGTGCCTCAAGTTGTTTGTCTTCTATTTCACTAATCCTATCTTCAATCTGGGCTGTTCTGTTAGCTAAGCTTGTTACCTCGTTTTTCAGCTCGTGAATTGAGTTTTTCATTTCTGTTTGATTTGTTTTTATAGTTTCAATTTCCTTGGTAATATATTCTTTGTGTTCATTGAGTTGTTTTCTGATCTCCCTATATTGCCTTTCTGTGTTTTCTTGTATATCTCTGAGTATTTTTAAGATTTCTATTTTAAATTCTCTGTCATTTAGCTCCAAGGCTTCCAATATGTTAAGTCTTTTCTCCATAGATTTTTCCACCTCTATTTGTGTTACCTCTCTTTCTTTTGTATCCATAATATTCGATTTCCTCTTTCTTATCGGCATCTGAGGGTGGTCTTATTGATAGCACGCAGGCGCACTCCCTCGCAGCTTGAATGAGCCTCGTTGCGGTAGCTTCCTCCACACCCTCGTCTCTCAGATTCAAGTGATAACAGTCCTTTTGCTTTCAGTTTGTGTGGAACTCCGGAATGCTCCGAGGATAAATTTTTCTGTTTCTAGTTGATAAATTTGTTGTGATTTAGGGGAGAGCTGTCGGACGTGCTTCTCATGGCGCCATTTCCGTGACGTCACCCAAATTATTTAATTTTTAAGATGGTCAAGATATATTGTCCATTTAGTCAGTAATAACCCACCTAAGCAATATTTGAGATAGTAACCTATAAAATTAATTTATCCATGTGTATTGGTAAATTCTATATAAGCAAGCAAAGGAGTTGGATGTGAATGACATTTCATATGTGCCCTGACTAGGGATCACACCTACAACCTTGGAGATCCAGGATGATGCTTTATTCACTTAGTCACCCAGTCAGCAAAAACTTTTATATGAAAAGCATCTCTTTGCAATGGCATCTATTTAAGGAGTGATTCACGGGTTTCTAGAAACAAAGCATGTTCACATAGCTGAATGCACACAGTATACTTCAATTCTAGCAGTCTCAGCAGATTCCCTTTCCAACCCTCTTACATTCTCCTTTCTTTTAACTCTGATTCTTCTCCTAGCTTTCTCTGCCTGTACCACCATACTCGACAGTGGTTTTCCATGGACAAGCTTCCTAGAGACATAATGCAGGACTTAATGACATAGTTGACATTATTCTAGTAGAATTTCTGTTTTCAGTGGTAACTATTCCCCTACACTTTTAGAGTGTATTGGATGCATGCATATGCCTCCTCTGTTTTTTGTATGCTTGGTAGCAAAATTATTAATCATGTGCACAAAATTACAACTTATTATTGTAAATAGAAGTTGTTCAAATTCACGCCAGTTATAAGAAATAAGTAAAAATCTTTTTCTCAGTGGGAAGCCGGTTTAGTTCATTATCTTGTCAGAAAACTTTATCTGTGAACTGTATAATAAAAAAGAGGCGAGTGATTAACTTCTGCAATAATCTTCCATTGCCTCAGGCAGCATGTAAGAAGTAAAGAAAGAATGGATTCCTCAAATATGGGATCCATTTAGAAAGTAGGAGATGGCCTAAAAAATAGTAAGAAGAACAAAGTGCTCTTCTCTTTAATGATTGTTTCTTACTGAAAAGAGTCAAGAAGTAAGTAGTCACAGTAATAGCCCTTCCCTCTCGTTTTGGGGATCAAAAACATGCAACCTACATCCAAAGATCAATGAGGCCAAACCTTCTTGTTGAAAGTAATTAAAAGTGGAAGAGGAAAGCAGAATTTTAAGAGGGTGGAAGAATATTCTAGAAAAGAAAGGGAAAGCTGAGTTCTCTGTGTGGCTTACGTGGGAAGACCAGACCCTGTCCTAAGAGCTCCTGCCTCGCCAAAAGTGCCCCAGTCAGGTTCCAGATGAGCCCAATTTGAACTGATGGTCCAGGACCTCCTTTCCACTTTATCCATAAAACCACAACATCAGGATTCTGTTGAAAAATGAAGATTTGATTGAAGATTGAGATGGAAGAGAATATTGGAAGTGGAAAAATAATACCTGCCAGACTTCTATTTTACATTGATTTCAGTGTGAGTCAATGTGAATCTTCAAAATTACCTGCATTATGTGGAAATATAGTTCATGTTATTATTTTCACTATGGTACCTGTCACTTTTGGCTTTGATCTAAAAATTAAATGATTAGTTATTAAATAATAAGACACAGTTTCACTAAGCTTTGACTTATTTCATGAAGCTTGGAACCAGTGAACATCTCAGGGTATTTAATAGTAGGAGCTTTCCTGTGCTTAGAAAAGAATCAAGGACTTGCCCTGGCTGGAAAGCTTGGTTGGTTAAAGCATTTTCCCAAAGCACAGAGATTGCTGGTTTGGTCCCCTGTACAGACCAGTGTTCTGTCTTTCTCTCTCTTTCTCCTTTCCTCTCTTGCTAAAATCAATAAATAAAAATCTTAAAAAAAATTAAAGAAAAAGATTTTTGTAATTGCTCTCATTATTCTTTACAGACATAGAAATAGGATAAAGTACAAATGTTAAACAAACAGTATGTCTTGTATTCTTTCCCTGTAAAGAAGTTTGCTTTCAAAGCTATATTGTTTGTAAATTTATTGTAATTTGCTTTTCTTAACCCAGTGGTTCTCAAAGTGTGTGCCAGTGCCCACTGGTGCGCCCTAGAACATTTCCAGGTGTGCCCTATGGTATTCCAGAAGTGAGAGGAAGAATAATGGAGAAGCAGGTAGACGCTTCTCCTGTGTGCCCTGACTGGGACTTGAACCCGGGACATCCACACGCCAGGCTGGTGCTCTACCACTGAGACAACTGGCCAGAGTCCAATTCTCATTTGTAACTTGCCATAACAGTATTTCTTAGTGATGTTTTCTACCATCATACATAAAAGGTTAAATTTTACTATCATTGTTTATTAGCTTGTTAAAATACAAACCCAAACATCCTATGCTGAAATCCACAAAATGGTCTTTAAAGAAGATAGTTTTTTTCTGAATGACCATGTACTTTTTTAATGTTTTTATTAATTTATTAGTCATTCCAACTCTATTCTAATATTAATTTTGCAAGTTTGTTTTAGTAAAAAGTGCCAGTCATTACTTCTCAAAAAAGTTTTATTAATAGAATTTTCATAATTAGAAACCTGTTCATAATATCACATGGGATATTTTCAGTCAAAATAATTTATATTTTAAAAATTATCAGATTGAGCCTAACCAGAGGTGGTACAGTGGACAGAGCATCAAACTGAGATGCTGGGGTCCCAGTATTTTTGACCATTTGCATTACTAGATAGAGAATATATATCCAAAACATAAAAATTTCTGTATAAATTTCCAGAGAAATGCATTTTGCTTAAGTGACATAGACTCTATGTCATAGAGAATGAACCCATAATTTCTATTTATTTGAGGAAGATAAATGCCCTCTTCAGTGTAACTCTGTCCACAGCATGATTCATCCAATTTTTTCAATATTATGATTGCAGCTTAGATAATGGTCCTTGTATGCTGTCTTAGTTCTAGCACTCTGAGTTTAAAAATAAAATTATTTAAAATCTCAAAGGATTTCCTAATAAGCTAATTAATATGCTAAAGAGCTATAATAATAACTAATACCCAGGACCTCTGCATTGAGGAAAATAATAAATCATTCTCTTTTTTTCCTCTCACCAAGAGCCTTCCTCAATAAACCTTCTCTTTTCTCCCGAATTTTTAACATTTAAAATTCATTCCCTAAAATTTATTGAGCTTTTCATTAAACATTAAATTTACTTATTAGATTTTCAAATTCAAATGATTATAGAAACTAAGTAGGTAATGTAATGTAAATTTAAAAAAAATAGGTCCGGTGTGATAAATTAGAGTGCACATGTCCTATATAATGAGGGCAATGTCTAGTGCATTATTCTTTTGGGAACTAGGGTATAGTTTTGCTAAAACTTCTGACTTTTCAGAAATCATAATCAATTATTTCAGCAAAATAATTTGATTTTAAAGCTGACAACTAATTCAAATTTAATAAGAAACAACTACAAGAGGCAGAGTCATATTTATTGGATTAAACAATATGTTCATTATTATACGGAGTCTTAAGTTTCTTACTACTGTGCTATACAAACATAACCAATGGAATGTATACAATTCTATCATTCTTTGTCTCTTCCCAACTCTTAAAATTCTTTGGGTTATTTCCCCCCTGGAGAAACAGAAAAGCTCTGGTTTTTCTTCTTGTCAACAAAGAAATTTTGAACCCTGTATAAGTTTATTTTATAACATTGGTTCTCAAGTGAAAGGTATTTTGCCTCTTAGAGGACATTTGGCAATATCTTGGACACTTTTGGTTGTCACACTGGGGCTATAGGGTGCTATAGGCATCTAGTGAGTAGAGCTAAGAGCTGAGGATCAGTTAATCATCATACAATGCACAAGACAGCCCCACAACAAAGACTTACCCGGCCCCAAATGTCGATAGTGCTGAGAATAAAAAATCTGGGCTTACAATATCACCAAATTCTTAATATTTCCTAAATTTCTTATGGATGTTTAATGTGTGAGTAGTAGTGGGATTGAAAAAGAAGTGGATAGCAAGGTGTGAGGAGGGGACTTACAAGTTGTAGGATGAGAGAAGAATAGCTCCAAATGTAAGGAGAATTTTAATTTTATTCCATTTTTTCTCAGTTGGTGAAAATCAATCTGGAATAGAATGCTTTATTTAATTTTAATCTTACATTCTCATTAGCTTCTCATGATAGAAATATTGAGGAAGAAAGGAAGAAGAAAAATCATTCTTATTTTTTTCTACCTTAAGTCTAGATGTTTTAAAGTCCCTGATTCCTGCCTGACCAAGCAGTGGTGCAGTGGTACAGTCGATAGAGTGTCGGCCTGGGATGCTGAGGACCCAGGTTTGAAACCCTGAGGTCACCAGCTTGAGCACAGGCTCATCTGGTTTGAACACTGGCTCACCAGCTTGAGCAAGGGGTTGCTGGCTTGAGCATGGGATCATAGATATAACCCTATGGTCATTGGCTTGAGCCCAAAGCTCGCTGGCTTGAGCAAGGGGTTACTTGCTCTGCTGTAGCAACCTGGTCAAGATACATATGATAAAGCAATTAATGAATAACTAAAGTACTGCAACAAAAAACTGATGCTTCTCATCTCTCTCCCTTCCTGTCTGTTCCTATTAATCCCTTTCTCTGTCTCTCTCTGTCTCTGTCACAATAAATAGATAAATAAATAAAGTCTCTGTTTCCTCTGTTATGTTTGGAGCTCATGGTATCCTATGTAGATGCTCAATTTGCTATATTACTAATACTGGATAGCCCAAATAACAGTCCAGTATTTCTGATATTTGTGAGGTCTTGTGGCATGTAATAAATGTTCAAGAAATAATGTTAGTAGTAGTATTGTTTATCCCTAAAAACCTATAGTTTCAGTGATTTTTTAAGATATATAGATGCAGGATTCATGTGATTTCAGATTATCTGAATGTTAACTAAAAACCAAAGAAACTTGGTATTTCATAGGTAAAGATTTCAATCAGTCTTTTCTTTTTATATGACTTGCCCTATTTTTTAAATACACTTTAACTGAAGAGTTGGAGAGTTCATTCCAAAAGGTTTTGAGCACTCTAAAATAAACAATCACATACTAACATTGGAATATCACTGTAGCAAGATAGACGAGCTCATCTGGATGTATTTTCCTTCTCATGGGTGGCCATTCAAGTATTATGGAGCATAAATTTTATTAATACAGTAGTGATGTATTTAAAAGCACATTTCCCAATGAATTAGCTATCTGCATACATAATCAATATATTTAGACACAGTAGTCTTGCTCCTTTCTTGAACACAGGAATCACTCAGTGGGCCAGACCCCTTGCTAGAAAAATGTCTTTCATTTTCTAATTCATAACAGCTGAAAATTACTTGCTTACATTTTCCATAGAAATTCATATTTCATATTTTAGGGACACTAGGAAGAGTGATAGTATTCTCAGGTTTTAAGAAACTTCAAAAGTAACTCATATTTTCTTTAAAAACTTCTGACAAGCATCAAGTTCATTTAGACTGATGAGTTAGTCACCTTAAAAATTTCGGTTTGCCCTGGTCTAATAGCTCCATTGGTTGGAGCATCAGCCTAAAGCGCAGAGGTTACCAGTTTGATCCCCGGTCAGGGTTCACAAAGGAACAGCTCGATGTTCTATTCTCTCTCTCTCTCTTTCTCTCTTCCTCTCTAGCTATAAAATCAATAAATAAAAATTAGAAAAAAAAATTCAGTTCATCTAAATCTATGGCCAAATACACCATTAATTTCCCTTCATTTATTCTCTCGGAAGCAATATTGGGGAGGTTTAACTTCTTTAAAACATCTATTGATGCTTAGATATATTTTTGCTTATCTTGTGGCAGTCTAGGCCTGTTAAGTGTGTTTATTTAGATTTGCTAAATTTTTTACTTTTGCAAGTTTGCTTAGGTATCATATATAGATGCAGGATTTAGGTGATTTCAGGTTACCTGAATGTTAACTACAAACCAATGAAACCTGGCATTTCAAAGTTAATTAAAGATTTCAGGCTTCTCCATCTTTCCAAAATTGAAGGACTTTAAAGGACAAGTAAATTTTTTATTTAGTCATAAAATAAAAACGTTATAAAATATTTTTCTTACTCTTTGCAGCATGCAAGCTCTATTGTTAAAGAAATTGTTAACAATCAAGAGTTTTGAATTATTATTTTATTAACATTAAAACATAGCTAGGTCAATATATAGAGACATATTGGGCACTGTGTAAAGAGTTCTGAATAGTTCCAAATAATTACAGCTTCTTGAAACTTCCAAAAATATAAAACATTTGTTGCATAAACTCAGGAATACTACTAGTACTTTCTTTCCTATTCCTTCAAACTCAAGGGGATTTATTCAGGACAAATAAGTGAACGTGCTACTTTAGGCCATACAACTTTTGTGGATAGCACCATTGAAGGGAAAACATCTCTTCACACGTACCACCCTTAAGGTTCTATTTTCCCTTCCTCTCAAAAGATAATTAATTTACAAAGCTTCAAGTACAAATGTCTATTTGTATGTGCATATACACAGCTTTATTAGTTTTTAAATGACTGTGAGTACTTAAATATGGTGACCTTGAACACTGGAAAATTACCATTATTATTTAATGACTTCATCTGGATTATCTGCAGAAGAGAACACCAAAGAAGAGAAGCTGCAGATATTTTACAAGGGTTCCTTCAGTATTTAATTATATACTAAGCAGCACATACCCAGGGTGACACTCCGTGAGGCTTAGCAAAGACTAGTTGCTAGGGGTATGCTACAATCTGACATAGGCTTCTACACATGGCCTCCAACAATATGTTAAATTTTCAACTGATTTTTCTTATCTGCTTGTCTGGTAACACCCCTTGCTCCACCCCTCCACCACAGATAAGCCACACACGTGGTGTTACTCTCTGGAGGGACCATTTCTGCCCTGACTTCTATGTTACTTTGTTGGTCCTCTGCTTCCGCTCTTTGATAACCTCAAGAAGTTATTATTTTTATGGTTTATCCTGCCATGTATAGATTTTAGAACGGAGAAGACGTTTTCTAATTTATTATGCTAGGCAGACACAGAAATCTCATTTCTATGACTTTCAACAAAGATGACAAAGTAATTAAATTGGGAAAGAAAAGTCTTTTCAGCAAATGGTTCTGGGATAGGATAATCGAATCTACATGTGGAAAAAGTGAAAACCAACCACTATTTCCCATCACAGAGAAAAATTAATTTGCGGTAGATCTTAAACCTAAATGTGAAAGTTATAGCTCTAGAGTTTGCTGAGGAAAACATAGGAGAATATTTTCATGGTTAAAGGTTAAACATTGTTTTCTTAGAATGAATGAAGAAAGCAAAGCCAATATTTTTCATGTTAATATATACTTCATTAAAGTAAAATAAAGATTGTGCCAAAAGACAGCATGATAGAAGGAATAGGCAGACCACACTGGGAGATTGTTTTACTGGGAAAAAGTACTTTTACACATATAACTGACAAAAGCTTACATATTGATATAAAAGTACCTCCTACAATTCAGCAATTAAAAAAAAACTCGATAAAAAAATGAGAAAAAGATTTGGATACTTCACAAAGAAGAAATATAATGTCCAAGAAGTATGCAAAAAGTTGCTCAGTAACTAGTTTTTAGGGAAATACAAATTGAAATTACAAATGAGTTATTTATAGATAATAGTGAATATGCCTAGAATTAAAAGACTGATAATAAACATTGAAAAATATGTATAGAGGTATTGAAACTCTCATAAATTCTTGAGAGGAGTGTGAAATGGTACAAGTAGTTTGGGAAAAATTAAAAGTTTATAATTAAGTTAAACATAAATTGATACTATGACCCAGCAATTCCATTCCTAGGTATTTCTCAAGAGCCCACAAAAACAAACAAAAAAAAAAACATGAACAACAATGTTCATAGCAGGTTTTTTTATAATTGCCAAAAATAAAACAACTCATATTCTCTATAATAAGAATAAATAAATGAATATTAATATATATAATACTACTCACAATAAAAAGGGGAAAACCATGTATATAAATCAACAAGATGAATGAATCTCAAAAATATTTTGTTATGCAAAATAGGCTGGAAAAAGTAGTATACATAGTGTATGATTTTCTTAGAGAGACAACTGAGAAAATTTGAACATAGACTATGGATCAGATAATAGTTTTGTTTTAATTTTGAGTTTGAAAATATAATGGAGTATTATACTTCCAAAGGAAGAAAATGTCCTTTTTTAAGAAAATTCACAGTGAAATATTCAGAAGTATTGAAGGACTGTATTTTAATATACTCTCAAAAGTGTAAGAAAAATGTGTGTGTGTGTATCTGAGAGAGAGAGAGGGAAAGATGATTGTAAGAGAGAGAAAATAATAAATAATAGAGCAAATGAAGAAAATATGAACAAGTGAAACTGCTTAATATATAGTGATTCCTGTTTTCATAACTTTTCTGAAAAAGGAAATTATATCAAAATTTTATAGTCCCAAAAATTAGCCTGCTTTACTTTATAGAATTAAAGTGCATACAAATGTCCTTTAAGCAAAGTGTTTTTAATGCTCAAGGATATTTATACAAGACAAAGCAAATCACCCTCACACTTTAACTGAGATGTTTATACCATTCCTTCTTAATAACTAACAGCACACTGGATACCTTACATGCCCAATGTAAGGCTATCTCTCATATAAGACAGGTAAAATGACATTATAATAATTCTTAAAATCATCCTACTTATGACCTCTGATGAGTCTTGAGTCTAACTAATTATAGTGGAGAAGTAGGCCAAAGCTTTATATACTATGGGAAGGCATTTGGATTTCATAATGAGGGCAATAGGGAGCCATTGAAGGATTTAAAGGAGATTTTACTAAGTTCAGACTGCCATTTCATAAAGTCACTTTGAAAGATTGGAGAACTGCAAATTATTGTCAAGAAAAGGAGCTAGGAATGTATTGCTGTGATTTAGAAGTGAGGAAAAGAAAGAACTCAAAATAGAGGAACCATGGATATTAACTATTATCTCAGAGACATAAAAAAGTTGGAGCCAAAAAGATGTATTGTTGATTCAGTGTGGTGCCAAGGGAGAGAAAAAAGCGCACATTTTATAAGACGGGGAATAAAGAGTAAGAGCAGATTCCAGAATATAATCAGGTCTACCACTGATTTTGTGATTTTGTTGTTGTCATTGTAGGTCTTCATGTATAGCCCAGTTAAAATGATCAGCAAGTATCTGGAGCTCAAGAGTTCTGGGCTATAGATAGTGCTTAGGAAGGCACAGTATACAGATCTGTTTTGTTTTTTGGTTTTTTGGGGGTTTTTTTGCTTCAAAAATATTAAGCAGGTAACTTTTTTTTTTTTTTTTTAAGGAGAGAGACTGATACACAGGGACAGACAGGAAGGGAGAGGGATGACAAGAAGCATCAACTCATAGTTGCAGCACCGTAGTTGTTTATTAGTTGCTCTTTCATATGTGCTTTGATGGGGGTGAGGGGGAGCTACAGCCAAGCCAGTGACCCCTTGCTCAAGCCAGCAACGTTGGACTTAAGCCAGGGACCTTAGGGTGTTGAATCCCAGTCTTCAGTGTCCCAGCCAACACTCTATTGGCTGCGCTACCACCTTGTCAGGCTAGGCAGGTAACTCTTTAAGCATAAGGTATTTTGAGCCTACATGAAATTCATTATTAACCATCAGCTAGTGTCCTGAACTTTCCTTAAGTCTATCATCCAAATGAACAGATTAAAACTCATTAGTGAGAACTGACAGAACGCAGATGAACCACTGGAAACAGGAATTATCCATTTCAGTTTCTTTAATAGAATTTCCTATATTTTCTCTAATACTTTCTTCTTCTAACTTCAAATTATGTTTTTCCAAAAGCTAATATTACTGGTTATTAAATGAGAAAAATGTGTATAGTCCAATTTTCAAGGGCTGATGCTCTAATTATCCCAATTATATCACACTCCTTGACAGGCTCTATGTTAACAGTACATGACATATGGAGTTTTCTTCAAATGTAAGATCTCTTGAAAGATGTTCAACAGGCCATTAGGACTTGTTCAAGAAAAGCACAGGAAAGATAATTTAATTCTAAAATATTTCAGATTCATGGTGGTATTAAATAAGTGTAAACCGTTAACATATGAGAACTATAAGCGTTCAGCAAAGCCTTTCTTATAGAAATCTTAATAACAGCCATGATATAAATTGTGGGGAAAAGCAGTTATTCACCCACCCTATCACCAGAGAATGACTTAGAAGTGTGCGCACATGCATATGGGTGTCTACACAAACACGAGGAGGAATTTGGGAGAAAAGCAGTAGAGAGAAACTGAAAAAAGTTGGCTGATTAAAGAGTTTTTCTTCTCTACTACTGACAGCATCAAATTAGAACAAGGAAGTAGAACATATTTTGCCTCCTGTGCTGGCCACTGAGGCAGACCCTAAACCCATGTTTTGCAGGTTTTCTAGATTTGGGTTCCGGTTTAAAAAGAATAAGATACTTTTGGTTTTCAGAAACTGGTCTGACATAACCCATCCACTCTGCGAACATTACTCATAGAAATATAAAGCGATTCTGAATAAAATAATTATTTTTAAAAGTATATTCCTTGACTAGCCTCATATTTAACTTCTTTTCATTTAGAAATGAAGCCTATCAGTGCTGAAAAAATTTCAGGACTGTTGCCACTCTAAATACATTATGAATTTACATAAAGTACACTAGTAAGATATTTTTAAAAATAATATATGGAATAATGCCTAATAGGTTAGTTAACCAGCCAAGAGTAGAAAGGAATTATGAATGTTTCCCAGTATCCTTTAAAGATTGAAAGCCATGGCCTAAGTGGGTTACTTAAAGTAAATAAACTGTCCCTCATTAAATTGAACTGAACGTCACCCAAAAAAATCATTGTTCCAAGGAGAGCAGTCAGAGGTTTCCTCATTGACATTTAAACAATGACTTTCTACAATACATAATGAGACTTGCAAAAATAATAGATTATGCCATATGTTCTTAAGTAGTGCCTGCCCCCAGAGGTCTGGAGAATGAGCATAGTTTTATAAATCTAAACAAATTAGATACATGTTTTGCACGTGTAACTCTGTTACTTTATCAAAAATATATATAATAAAATAAAATGACTGTCAGGGGAGCAATAGAATTAGGAGAGTTTATAAACAAAAGAACAGAAGGCTGTTTGCATCTTTATCACAAATGACCAGAACACAAGACAAACTATTATACATCAGATAATTCAATTTAGCAGAAAAAAAACAGTTAAGTTATTGCAGTTTATCCAGATGGACTTCATATAAAAATATTTACAGTCCCTGGTCAGTTGGCTTAGCAGTAGAGCATTGGCCCTTCATGTGGAAGTCCCACGATCAATTCCCAGTCAGGGCACACAGGAGAAGTGACCATCTGCTTCTCCCACCCCTTCTCTCTCTCTCTCTCTCTCTCTCTCTCTATCTCTCTCTCTCTCTCTCTTATCCCCTCTTGCAGCCATGGCTTGAATGGTTAGAGCAAAGTTTACCCCAAGAGCTGAGATGGCTCCATGGCCTTGCCTCAGGCACTAAAAAATAGCTTGGTTGTTGATCAATGAGTAGCAGTCCAGATGGGCAGAGCATCTCTGGTAGGGGTCTTGCCAGGTGGATCCTGGTTGGGCACATGTGAGAGTCTGTCTCTGCCTCCCTGTCTCTCACATAATAATAAAAAAAATGACAATTTCATTTTATTTTGATTGTTAATAGAAAAATATGACAAAAACCTTTAAATTTCTCAAGAAATTGAATATATTTCAAAGAATAAGATGTAAAAAATCTTGACTATTCTCCCATCATCTTATTTCAGCTTCTGCTTGTACCTATAAATTCAAATAGTTATGTTTCTTCACCCTGTAATCATCTTACTGTACACCAGCACGTGTGTCTGAGCCTCGCTGGGCATCCACACTTCCGGGAATCATAATTATGTTCCTCCTAAGCTCTGCCAATTTTTTTTTAACTTTACTACATTCAGTATCAGTCAAATTTTATAATTTATATACAATGAGAAATCAATACAAAATAATAAGCATAGATTTTTTTTGCCTATTTAGTTATTAATCTTATTCTCTTGTTTTCTATTTCTTCTGATGAATTTGTGTACAAAGTAGATTATAAGTCTTAAGAGAGTTTGCTTCCCCAAATTGGGGCCAGTATTGTATTAACCCAAGTATATCTCTTATGTGGGCCCCATATGGTCAAATGGTGTGATTTGTTACTGGCCACCCATTAAGTCATTTAGGGAATCCCATCACCTTACTGATGATGACCTTGAATGAGATTTATTATCAGCACTAGTAGCATTGATGGGCACTTAATTCTTAATGTTCACAATTTTTATCCAACTTTATAGCCCAGAGAAGACACTTCTGGAAACAAGTAGAAATTTCTACTTTAAAGGCAATTAAAACTTTGCTTTTGGATTCTTAAAAGGTCTGTTATTCCATTTCAGCCACATTTTAAATCACCCAGAAATAAAAAGTCATATTCAACAATAGGCTAAAACCTCTGTTTATAGAATCAGAAATGCAGTACACTCCTAATTAAAACGTTTTAAGATACTCTACTCATTAAAGTTTCAATCATTCAATTATTTCCAGAAATTTCTAAAGCAAATATTATACCCAGCTTGTGGACTAGTTGCTTTAATACATATTCTACGCTTCTCATTTCTCCTTTAGCAGCACAATACAGCATATATCATCAACACAACATCCTTCAAAAACAAAACTTGTGTCCAATCTTGAAATAGAGGCAACTGGACAGGAGAAAAATAAAAACAAGAAGTCAAATTCTTTCACCTTTCCATACATAAATTGTTCTCTCTTATGATACAAACAACCTCCCGCCACAATATTTAAGCCAGAAACAGTGTGAAAGAATTGTAAATCAATTATTTTAGAACCCCCTAACAGACAGGTACCAGTATCAAAACCCTCCTCTTTTCTGTACCAGAACTTCCCAATGATTATTCCATGACATGTCTCTGCTGTATATGGGTTCCAGGTAGGATTAGATTTTGCTCCCCTCATTCCTTGGGATAGCTGGGTATATAGCCTGGTGTAAGATGCCCACAAATGGTTGCCTCTACAAAACTATGAATTTTATGAATGCCATGACTTGTAAAAGGTTTAAAACACTATATATCCAAATGTCCCCATTTTTCTTGACCAATGAGAATAAACAGTCTTTAACTGATCTCATATTCTCCTAAATTATTTTCTCCCATCCAAGTACTAATCAGGCCCGACCCTGCTTAGCTTCCGAGATCAGACGAGATAGGGCGCGTTCAGGGTGGTATGGCTGTAGACTAAATTCTTTTCTAATGGCATGCACTTTATTCTCTCTGTCCTTCAGGGTTTTATTTAGTAATTCTAAAGCTAAAAATTAACTCTCCTTTCATTTGCTTTTCTGAGGCAATAATTGTTTCTGACTGAAAGGGAAAAGGCTTTACAGAAACTACCAGGACCAAATAAAAGTTGGCTAATATATCATAATAATATCTTTCTATCTTTGTGCAGTGTATTCACCAGTAATCAATTATGGTTAAAAATTAACTGAAATATTTTCAAACTAGCTTTAGAAAAATTGGCAGGGTAGTGGGATAAATTTATGAAAAAGAGACCTACCCAAGGGCAAGATGAGTAATTGAGCCAATGTGGGACTGGGCCCAAGGTCACCCTCTCTGTCTCTCTTGTACCACTTGGTCTTCTTTCTAGATTTCAGATTCATTCTTCCTTTATTCTTTTTTTATGCAGAAGATATTTTCCTAATTAATTCACTCACATATTTTGCAAAAACCATTTTAAACCTCTTTTCTTCTAAAATCTCTAATACTCCCTTTCAAATATCACTCTCAAGTGATAACTTTATCTTCTATTTTACTAAAAGTAATCAGAAAAGAATTCATATACTCTCCCTACTATCAGACCTACCAAACAATTTGCAATCCCCTTATAGCTTGTACCCTATTCCTTCATTCTTTCTTTCTTTCTTCAAAAACTGGGATACTTGTCTATATCTACTGTCTTCACTTCATTGCTGCTTATTCACTCTGGAGCTCACCCCATACATCTTTTGGTCCCCACTAATCCAGTAAAACTGCCCTTGTCCATTACTCTGCTGAACTGAAGATATATATCTTGGGACCTTTTCAAAAGCTAACAGGCTTCCTAAATTTAACATGTTCACACCAAACTCTTGGTTCTGTTGCCACTTTGGCCCCAAACTAACTTGCATCCCGCCACATGTTTCCATTTCCATAAGGCACCGCAATCACCTAGTGGATTCACCCAGTAAATCTGCTCTCTACTAACGTCTCCTGTACAAACGGAGGGCAAACCCTCTCAGCTCTGCTTTCAAAATACACCTTGAATCTAACCATCATCACCTCCACCACCATCACCTTACTCCCTGACCAGTGTAACAGTCAGTTTCCCTATTCCCATTTTTTGTCACACAGAATTATCTCTTGACAATATAAATCACTCCCCTACTTAAAACTTTTAAAAGGTTTAACAGTGCCATTAGAAAAGAAAAAAGTTCTGCAGTCCTTCTGTTGCGCCCCTTCCCAATCCCAAAGGGCTAATTCCTGACTATGCCTCCAGGCTCATCTCCTGCCATCACCTACCTTGCTCGTGGTACTCCAAGCAAACTGGTCTCCTTGCTTTTGAGCTTTTGCGCTTGCTGTTTTCCCTACTTGCATTATTAGTCTCCAAGCCATCCAAATGATTTGTTCCTAACTTCATTCAAGTATCTCATTGAGCGTTACCAGTTCAGAGAGTCAGTCCCTAACTACCCTATTTAAAATAATACCTCCTTGTGCTATCATCTTTCCCTGCCTTATTTTTCTTCATAACACTAATTTTTTACATGATACATGTAATTATTTTTAATAATCCATAATACCAATAAATATAAGCATAAGGGCATGCTTTATGCTTGTCACCTAAGTATTCTTAAATAGTTGGTGGACAATCAATACTTGCCCATTGAAAAATTTACATTAAAAAGCCAACCTAATACCACCCAGGTCAAATGCCAAACACAGTTTCATGAAATCTCCATGGCCCAATTCCATATTTCTGGAGCGAAGAAGTCATTGACCAAATTTGTCTTAGGCCCATCCATCTACCATGGTGTCCTACATACCATGGTGAAATGGTGGTAATGCAGGCCACATTGTCACACAGTTAGGCCTATGGGAGCATAATTTTATAAAAAAGGGATATAAGTAAGCAGCAAAATTAAATAACTTATCCACACTTTCATCTATTGAAAAAATATTGAGTACCGACAGTGTGCCAAGAATTCTGGGAAGCAAGCTACAACAGGAACTTGGCAACAAGGAACTTTTCTCTTATCAATGTTTTATTTAGTGAGGGGAGCTCCAAGTATATACGGCACTCTAACCTATGGCCATACATAAAAGAATCAGACAGAATAAATAAAATTGAGTTATCTTATTATGCTGCATGCTCCAGATATTTAAATGCATTAATTATAATAGGAATATTTAAAGAATTCTCATACCATTTCTTTATGAGGTGAATACTAAATCATTTTCACACTGGCCTTGATTATAATTTCATAGGTGCATTCTTAGTGGAAATGCTTATTTCCTACATGTTATATATTCATAATTTATAAATATGAATATTTCAAAAAGTATGTAGCTAATTCGATTTGTGGTATACACGCATTTCACTTCTCATAAATACCACTACCTAGCCACTACCACTTCTAGTCACTGTTGCATCTCTAGCATGTTGCTCAGCCTCCTTCAACGTTATTTTCTTATCTATAAAATAAACAGATTGGTTTAGATGAATAGAAAGCCTTTTTGTAAGCTTTACAGATTTGTCAATTCAATAAAAAAAGCAATTGAGACAAATCACTCCATTCTATAAAATGTACACACATGGTCTACCATTACTGTTATGTGACATTCCATAGACTGCAAATGATTTGAATGGGTAAGACTGTGCTGTTTAGAAGGCATATGTATAATTGGGGACAGCAATGTGTTTCCCGGATAGTTGAATTGCGACTAATGAAAAATTGACCATTCTAGAGATAACAAGTATCAAAATCCCTTTAAACTGAAGACATAAACTGGTGATATCATGGATTAAATAACTCCCTCGTATGTGGTTATTTTGACTTGGTCCGCTCAGTTACTTGATCTTGGATTAGAATGCTTTAAGACTTTCCCTCTCTAGTTCACTATAGTTCATAACTCCCCTTTATTCTACACTGGCTGTTCTCAAACTTGAGCATGAATCAGAATCACCTATACAGCTTGTTAAAAGATGTATTGATGGCCTCGCTCTACATGTTGGATCTGCCAGGTCTTCAGCTGGGCATGAGAACTCGCATTGCTTACGAGTTCCCTGGGGATGGTGATGCTACTGGCCCCAGGACTAGTATTGACAACCATTGTCCAACATCACCTTTGCATTTCTATTATTTGTAAAACCCCTAAAGATATCTAGATTTATGATTCATTATAGTAGGTATATATGCTAAAAACTATGTATCATAACTCAAAGGCATTTTTTACCCTTAATAAGAAGATGTGAAAAGGTAATTGAACTGAGTTTGTCAATCTCCATCATCCCTGGATTGTGATTAACACACACAGTGTTCTTTAAAATTGGTTCACCAGGACTCTTATGTGACTATCTTACTAAGACCACAGGACTAAACCATATTCCAGGAATCTGGTATGGATTTCTCCCAAAAAGAACAAATCTCATAGTCTTTGAAAAATATTATATATTGGGGTATAAAACTTGTGATTATAGCTTTTATCTTTAGAAACTGCTAGTGAGTTCACCTTCAAGTAGTCATAACATAGGTAGTAGCAATTATCTTTCATATTATTTCTCACTATAATAAATATATAACAATATATATGATTATAAACATATATATGTATTTATCACTCTAATGGACAAATATTAAACATATATATATCCACAGTGTATGTATGTATGTATACACACACACATATGTACACAGTGGACACATTATATTTTATTTCTTTTCCTTATCTGCTTTATCTTGTCTAAAAGAAATCACTACTGATCACTTTTTCCAGAGTCTAACTATTCTTCAAGATGCTAAAATGTTCTCCTTTCTGACTTGGACTCCGAGAGAACCTTACCTGCTGCTGTAATACCGAGCAGGTATGACATGAGAGGGTAACCACTATAAAGATCTATTATTTATTTAAAATGTGATATCATTTCAAAAGAGAAAAGGCATTTGATTGATAAAACAAACTTGCTTGCCAGAGAATTAATTAGAATGGCCGTAAGACCATAACCTTTTGTCTTTATGCTCTCTATATAGAACTTATTTATTGAAAAAAGTTGGTATGTGAAAATGTCACAGAAATATTAAGTATTCAAATAGGTTTATGCTAATCATGATATTATTGATAAATATCTAAATTCAATATAGGTTAAATGAATCTTTGCTTAGGAAGTTTAAAAGTATTTTATAAGCTCATTATTTAATTGATTATTTATAAATCATTAGATATAATCAGTATCACATTACGGGAATTTAAAACTGTTAAAGATCTTTTATCTAAAGAAGCTAGCAAATTGCATTTTAATATTTTTATTTTAGTTATTTCACAAATAATCCACTGTCTTCTCCTGGATCTATAAATCAGCATGGCCCAATAGAAATATAATGCAAGACACAAAAGTGACCACATATGTAATTTTAACTTTTCTAATCGTCACCCTGAAACAGGAAAAATAAACCAATAATAATTTTAATAACTTTATTTAAACCAAAAGGTTAAAAAGTACTTTTTGCCATGTGTTTTATATATAATTATTGAAATTTTCCTTTTTTTTCATATTGAGTTATAACATGCAGTGTATGTGTTATACTTATGGGACATCTCAAATATCAGCCTAACTCTACACGTGCTCAAAGCCATGTATCTAATGGCTTCCCTATCAAATAGCACAGTGTTTCTATTTATCTCAGATTTTCAGATTCTTTTGATAAATCAATTGTTTAAAAACTTACACATTTGATCTTGCACAAGCATATAAATGTAGAGAAACAGAAACATACAAATGTAGAAAAATTAAGGATCTCTCTTTTTGAAGTAAACGGTAGACTCTGTTTTTTGGTTAAATTCAATAACCAAAAAAATACTCAATAATCATTTTTTATTTCTAATTTTATAACATTAAATTTCTGCCTAATGCTACTGTGATTCTTATAGGAAGATTATCTACTTTCACATGGTAATTTGAATGAGTTCTTGAAGTACACTAGATTTGTTTAATTTCTACCATAAAAATTACTATCATTTTGAAACAAAGTCCAGAGTCATGTTTAAGAGAGACAGGCTTCATACTAGAAAATAATTGAAGATACAGATTTCACAGTTACAGGGTCAATCTTTTGATTAAAACTTAGCAAACACATAATAGTTGGCAAAAGAAAGTCAACAATCTAAAGAGTACTTAGAGTAACTCATCGATCTGTGTAATATATCTGTTTGGTCGATTAATTTGGTAGTAGCATGGCTATATGTTATGTTTAGTGACTTATTGACTTTCTGCAAGCTACTTAATTTCTAAGAACTTTTTTTTTTGGTTTTTGCTATTTTAGATTTTTATTCTTTTAGTGATTCTAACTAATCTTTAGTATTGGTATTTGGCTTGTATATAGTTGTCCTTACAGAGTGAATGGGTAAATATGCCCAGTATTTCTGCATTTATTTAGACAACATTACTAAGCTGTATTGTACAAAATTCTGTGATCAAGTCATTTGTGCTTTAAATGTTATTGATTTGGAATTCAATAAAACTAGATAAATGGTAACTTATAAGGACAGCACTTGCTGGTAAGGTGAGTGTACACACACACACACACACATCTCAACAGTAAACAAAAATGTTAGAAAACCTCTGAAATATATTATGTCATCAAGAAAAACATATCTATGGAGGTTCATAAAATTGGTCACCTTAATGTTCTAACCCTCCTTAAATCAAAGAGTATTCTTTCCATGTGATTAAAAAGACTGATAAAATGTGTGCCCATTGTGCAAAACTAAATAAGGGAAACCATATATCATCATATGTAGTGTGACTTTTCCCTTTTAAATCTGATTATCCAGGTCTTTTTGTGACCACACACGATACAACACTTATTTTTGTCAGGCAGTATCATTTTGTTCATGATGTCTCTACCCATTTACTTAAAAAATTAGTGAACAAAACGACCCAAATTTCCAACCCTTCCTTGGATGCAGAAACCTCCTCTTGGCCTACATCTGGGGCCAGTGATAGACAACAGTCTAAAAACCCTTTAATGTTGGGAAAAGTGATCGCCGGCTCAAGGTGTGGGCTAACTTCTGCAGTCCCGCCAGCAGGGGCGGCATAATGCACTCAGGTAGTGCAGGCTTGCAGTTACCAGAGTCCACATTTGACACCACTGGCAGCACCTAGCTGGTCATTAATGACAACCTTTGTATTCTCTCTGTTGACACATCCACTACTGCTGACATGGGAGTTGCCACCAAGATGCCCAACACCAGGGACAGTAGCTCACTGTTTGCAGGACATCTGCAGGCCCACTTGTGCAGCACCCATGGATGGTGGGAGCCGAGGGCCAGTGTGTCCACTCAGGCCCCACTCACTCACAGGAACCCAGAGCATCAATATTAGAGGTGGGCTTAGGAAGTCATGAAGCTGCTGAACACAGACCCGACAAATGCCTGAGTTCAACGGCAAAGTGACCATTCTGTTTCTAAAAAGTAGAATGGCAATTCTATATTATTTTTTCTTTCTTTTTCTTTTTACTTATCTCTCCTAAGTTTTCTATACTGAACATAAAGTGCATGTGTAATAAAAAAAAAGACTTATGTTTTCATAGAATGGTGAAAGAGCAGTTTACATCAATCGAAAGATAATGTCTTGATCTAAGGAATCCTACTACTTATGGAAGTAATAGCCATACTTCATCCTCTGCTGATCAGCTCACCTCTACACACTATTCTGACATCACATTTTAAAGGACAGCATTGATATATTAGAGGGAGAATGGAGCAGGAAAAAGGGGGTTTGACACCATCTTTTTTATTAAATGAGAGGAGGGGAAGCAGACAGACTCCTGCATACACCCCAACAGGGATCCACCCAGCAAGCCCACCTAAGGCATTACTCTGCTGCTCAGCAACTAAGCACTTCTTAGCACATGAGGCAGGGGCCATAGAGCCATCCTTAGCACCCAGAGCCAACTTGCTCCAAATGAGCCTTGGTTACAGGAGGGGAAGAAAGAGAGAGATAGAAAAAAGAGAAGCAAGCGGGGGAGGGGTGGAGAAGCGGATGGTCACTTCTCCTGTGTGCCCTGACCAGGAATTGAACCTGGGACATCCATATGCTGGGGCTGTACTCTACCAATGAGTCAACCATCAGGGCCTTGACATGACCTTTTTAAAAGCAGGAGTTGAAAGAGCTAAAGTGCCCACCCAGGTCTGCCTCACTCACAGGTTCAATATTATTCCATTGTGTATATAACGTATTTCTTTATCCATTTGTCTGTTGACAAACACTTGGAATTTCTTCCAGACCGTCGCAATTATGAATAATGCTGCAATGGACATGAACATATAGATCTCCTCAAATAATGATTGCTTTTTTATATACATACCCAGAAGTGAGAGGAAGAAAGGGTTTATGTCACAAATTCAGCATGTGCAGAAGATGTAGTAGTAAAAAATATATATAAATATCTAGAAAGAAATGGATACCACACAGTTCGAAAGGACACTGTTCAAGTATCTACATAGTTTAAAATAATGACATTTTGAGTGAGCCTGTGTGAATAAAGACTTGCTTATTCTTCTGGATTTAAATAGAGTGCAAATGTGTCTAAGTTTTGTTCAATACCAAATAAAAAGAGGGATATAAATATTGTTTTATTTTGAAACTGGGGAAAAAGTAAGCTTTATCAACAATATTAAAGCCCACTAGAATTTTTTTCTTTTTTTTTTTTGGTGACAGAGACAGAGAGACAGATAGGGACAGACAGACAGAAAGGGAGAGAGGTAAGAATCATAAATTCTTCATGGTAGCATCTTAGTTGTTCATTGATTAGAATCATTTTTTTTTATTTTAGAACAATTTTGAAAGCAAGTAAGGCCTCTGAGTCTTCACTCAATGTGTAAGATTTAAGTTTTAATGGCACATTGTGAAGTGTCAATGACACAATAGTTGACTTGAAAATAGCTCTTAAAGCTACAGAAATTGGACATTGGGCACAGAAAAAGGAAACAAGGTAAATCTAAAAGAGTAGAACAACAATATTAGTAAAGAGAAAATAGAGAAGAAAGGCAGTAAACTGAGAAATAAAACCCAAAGCTTATTGTTTAAAAACACCATGAAAAAAAAGTAATTTTGGCAAATATAACTTAGATGTGATAAGCTATAAAACACCGAGATATTTTTTAATATGAAAGAATAATAAGCTCACTTTATTGCAACACATTTGAAAATGTAGACAAAATGGATGGTTATTAAATAAATTCCGTGAGCCAAAATTTACTCGTGTTTTGACTATGAGATACACAAATAACCTTGTGATGTTAGAAAATATAATCAAATGTCTACACATTGGAAAGAAATCAGTAGCTTTCTAATTTATTAAAGAAGCTAGAGGAACCCTAATGCAAATATTGGGTATAAAAAATATACAAAAAATGCCAGTAGAGACACATTTCTTCTAGGACCTTATCTAATTAATATCAGCAAATGGATTCTAGCAGCAACATATTAAATAAAATGTCATTATAATCAAGAATTATTCACCATGATAAAGATTTGAAGAGTAGAATAATAGTTGAGATGAGGAGAGAAGTCTCCATATCCAGTATGAAAATATGCTCCAAAGCTTTAGGAATTTTAAACATCTAATAAGCGGTACCAGTGCATCAGTATATTGCTGAACCGTAAAAAGAAATCATGTAGATATGCACATAAAATACAAAATAAAAAAGAGCTGTTCTTACTTTTAAAACTTCAAAAATAATCAGGCAAACTGAACTATAGGAAGCCCTGAATGATGAATGGGAAAAAAAAATATGATTGTTCCATGACCTTAAATGTTTACTGACAAAACATTAGAGATTCTCTTCTGGTTGGTTATGAAGGCAGAGATAAATTTTGAAAACATTACAACTTATATTTAGTTAATACACTGCAACTTAAAGCATTGAAGATATTAAGCATTAATATGTTTTATTCCATTGTGAAAATAGATATTAGACTTTGAGTTTCCAGGATAGCACATAGGAGCTTGGAAGTAGCCATTCTGTCCAAACAAATAAAAAGCTACCCAAACTGGCAAATCAACAACTCTTCTTGTCTTCATTAGACCTGAGGTCACAAAGCAAGTCACTGTTCCCAAAATTGGAGAGGCTGACAAGCAGACACAGAGAATAACATTTTATGGAGCAGAAATCTCTGCAGAAACCAGTACCAAAGTTGGAAAACCTTAATTGCAATTGACTTATTACTGGAGATTCCTTGTGGAAAATTTGGTGAGTTGAAAACCTCAGGAAGCCCTCACACTTTTGTGAGTTGTATTCCTTAGAGTTCTTCCAAGTCTTTCATTGTGAAGAACAGAGAAAAATCTTGGGGTTCAGGGTAAGTGGAAGGGGGCATTGAAATATACCAGAACATTGTGTTGTTTCTGACAAGTCTTGCCCTCAAGAGAAAATATTTTGCCACAGGACTAACCTATTGGGATTGTGCCAAAGCCTACCTGATGTGGGGGAAAGAAAACATCCAACTCCATCATCTTCCTATCATCCTGCCCCACTTCAAGTGGGAGAAAACTTAGAGGACCAATGAAGCTCACTCTAAGACTGACATAGGACTACAAAATGTTTCCATCTCCCTCACACCATAACAGTGCACCCCTCAAGGGCTACTAACTGCAGTTAATTCTATGTAGTGCATCATGTCTGAATTTTCAAGAGAGAAAAGATGGAATCATATAAAATGTTTGATTAAAACCCCAGATGGCAAAATGAGAGTGGAATATAAAAATAGGAATAAAGAATAATAACAACAAATACAAAACAGTTAAGGAATATAGTTGATATTAATCTGACTATAGCATACATTTTAAATGTTAATGGTCTAAAATACACCAATGGAAAGAGATTATTAGGATCAAAAAACAAGACCCAACTACAAAAAAATCTACTTTAAGCCTGACCAGGCTGTAATGCAGTGGATAGGAGTGTTGGCCTGGGACGCTAAGGACTCAGGTTCAAAATCCTGAGGTCTCTGGCTTGAGCACTGGCTCACCAATTGAGTATGAGGTCACCAGCTTGAGCATGGAATCATAGACATGACCCCATGGTCACTGGCTTAAGCCCAAGGTTGCTGGTTGGAGCAAGGGGTCACTAGCTCCAGTGGGAGAAAACTTAGAGGACCAATGAAGCTCACTCTAAGACTGACATAGGGCTACAAAATGCTTCCATCTCCCTCACACCATAACAGTGCACCCCTCAAGGGCTACTAACTACAGTTAATTTTATGTAGTGCATCATGTCTGAATTTTCAAGGGAGAAAAGATGGAATCATATAAAATGCTTGATTAAAGGCACATATGAGAAACCAGTCAATGAACAGCTAAGGTGCCACAACTATGAGTTGATGCTTCTCATCTCTCTCCCTTCCTGTTTGTCTATCTCTGTCTGTCCCTGTACCCCCTCTCTCTCTCTTCCAAAAAAATATAATAAATAAACCTACTTTATGTATAAAAATACATAGATTAAAGGAATAAAGAAAGATATGCCTTGCTAACAGTAAACAAAAGAAAGTTTAAGTAGTTATATTAATTTCAGACTGAGCAAAATTTTTCAAGTACAAGGAGGAGCATTGTATAATGGTGAAGGGGTCAATTTTCCAAGAGGACACAGTAATTCTTAATGTATATGTGCCTGACAGCACAGCACCAAAGTCCATGAGACAAATACTATAAAAACTTTAAAGAGAAAGGCAGGAATCCCCATCATACTTAAAGATTTCTACAACACTTTATCAGAAATGGGTAGATCCACTGAGGAGGAAATTTGTAAAGACATACCTAAATTTAACATCACTATCAATTGAATGTATATAATTAAAGTTCACAGACTACTTCATCCAACAACAGAAAAGTAGACATTGTCTCACACTCACATGGAGTATATACCAAGACATACCACATTCTGGACTGTAAAACACACTTTAACAAATGTATAAGAACAGAAATTATACACTGTCTCTTTTCAGACCACAAGAACTCAAACAGAAATCAATAACAAAAGGCCACAAAATCCCCAAATACTTGGAGATTAAACAACACACCTCTAAAAATGTATACATCAGAGAAAAATAGTCTCAAGAGAAATTTTAAAATATTTTGAACTAAATTAAAATGAGAACATGCCAAAACTTGTGAAATTCAGGAAAAGCAGTGCTAGAAGGCATTTTTAACATTGAAAGAATACATAAAAAAAAAGAACAATGATCTAAAATCAATTGTTTAAGCTTCCATCTCAGGAAATTAGTATAAGAAAGTCAATTTCAACCCAAGGTGAGCAGAAAGTAAGAAATAGTAAAGAATAGAGCAAAAATTAATCAATTTGAAAATAGCAAATAAGAAAGAAAGTCCACCAACTGGCCTTGGCCAGTTAGCTCAGTGGTAGAGCATTGGCTCAGGCATGTGGAAATCCTGGTTTCAATTCCTGGCCAGGGCACACAGAATTGCCCATCTGCTTCTCCACCCTTCCCTCTCCCCTTTCTCTCTATGTCTTCTTCCCCTCCTGCAGCCAAGGTTCCATTGGAGCAAAGTTAGCCCTGGCACTGAGGATGGCTCCATGGCCTCTGCCTCAGGAGCTTGAATGGCTCCAATTGCAATGGAGAAACACCCCAGATGGGCAGAGCATTGGCCCCTGGTGGCGTGCCAGGTGGATCTGGTCGGGTACATGTGAGAGTTTGTCTCTCTGCCTCCCTGCTTCTCTTCTCACTTCAGAAAAATACCAAAAAAGAAAGAAAGAAAATCCACCAGCCAAAAGCTGATTCTTCAAAAATATCAATAAAACCAAAAAGCCTCTAACCAGACCAACAAAAAAGAGAGAACGATGACAAATTAGTAATATCAGAAATAAAAAAGAGGATGCCACTATATATCCCATGGATAGTACAAGGATAATAAAGAAATACTATGAGCAACTACTACTCACAAAATGAAGGGCCTAAGTAAAAATGGAACACATTTTTTGAAAGACACAATCTTTAAAAACTTATACAACTAGAAACAGACAATGTGAATGAGCCTTGTCTATTAAAAAATTGAATCAATAATTAATAACTTTTCAAAACAGAAACACTAAGCCCAGATGTGCTCATTGGTGTATTCTACCATTTAATCAAGAAATTATACCAATTCTCTGCAATTTCTTTGAGAGGGTAGAAACGGAGGGTATATATTCTAACTCATTCAATGAGATCATCATTAACGTTATACTTTATGGTGAAAAAGTAGAATATTTCCTGCTAAAAAAAGAGCCAGGCAAGACTGTCTTCTCCCAACACTTCTTTTCAATATAGTGCAGGAAATTCTAGCTAATGTAATCATACATGGAAAGGAAATAAAATGTGTACAGATTAGAAGGGATATATCATAAAAAACTGTCTTTATTTGCGAATAACATTCTTGTCTATGTAGAAAATCAGAAACAATCAATAACAACAAAGAAAAACTGGAAGTAACAAACAATTACAGGAAAGTTGCTACACACCTATTAGAATGGTCAGAATTCAGAACACTGACAACACCAGATGTTGAGAAGAATGTGGAACAACACAAACCCTTATTCATTTCTGACATGAATGAAAAATGGCACAGCCATTTTGGAAGATTGTTTGGTGGCTTTTTATAAAACTAAACATGCTTTTGCTATATGACCTAGCAATTGCACTTTTTGATATTTATGATAAAGAGTTGAAAACTCTGTCCACATCAAAATCTTCACAAAGGGTGCATGGGAAGCCAGTTGTGGGATGTCTCAGGCAAGTCTGCATGAAGCCAGAGAGACATGGAGGACTCGGCTTCAATCACACTGCAACCCCACCTGCCACCTCCACTGTGATCTCAGCCTAGACCTCAGCGACAGCGGTAACAAGGGCAGATCAGAAAGGCAGCGGAAGCTCTGTGGGCACATTCCAACTCCAGGAAAACCGTACAAGGATCGCTTTTAAATGAGAATGAATACTGGTGGTATTATGGAAAACTCCAGGTAAAGACTGAGGGTCAGATTGTCCTTGCTTCCCTGTATGTGATCAGATCTGCCAGATTTATTTCTTAAGGACAAACCCAATGTGACTCCTGAAAAGACAGAAAGCTTTTATAAGAAGCTTTTGAACAAGCATGGAATTAAAACCATTTCTCAGATTACCTCCCTCTGCACTTTAAAAAAGAAGTATAAAGCTTCTGAGGCCAAGCTCTGCCTCCTGGGTGGTTCCAACTTCCTCACTGATGCAAGAATCAGGATGCTTTCACCTCGCACCTTGGGAGACATTTCTGTGAGAGCAAGGAAGTTCCAGTACCTGTAAACATTCAAGCCAAGAATCTTTCCAGAGAGAGCAACGCATCGCTACACCAAGCCATTTTAAACAGCTCTAAAAGGGGCTGTTGCAGCACTATGAGCGTTGGTCACACTGCCCTGTTATGGAACAGCTTTCAGAGAAATGGGAGTGTGTGAAACTCTTGTCCGTAAAAACTGAGAGATTGGTTGCCCTTCCCATTTTTCTTCGTTTGTCAACAGTCAGGATGAAGCCAAAGCAGTGTGCCCTACTTATCAGAAGAAAGAAAAAGAACCAAAAAACATACAGAAAAGGCTGTTCACTGCAAGAGTGTACAAGTATGTGTTTAACCAATGCCATTATGCTGCATATTTAAACTAGTCTTCAAGATTTACTATTACTCAAAATTCTGGGATAAATATCCTTCTCTGTACATACTTGGAAATTTTTCAATTATTTTTGTGGCATAGAAGTAGAACAATACCGATATTTTTAAGCGTTAAATATACATCACCAAACCAAATTCTAACATTTTGTACTAAAGTCTTGGGCAGTGTAGGCAGTGATACTAAATCTAGGCTCTCCAAATGCTTAAAGGATAGTTAGGAAATTCATTGAAATCACAGGAAATACATAAATCCACCCATTTTTTTAGCAACGCTGACTGTAAACATTTTTATGTGTGTCAATTTTATCAACGACAAATGTTACCTTATTTCAAATTATAGTTATTAATCAGTTTGTGATTTTTTTATATGTAACAATCATTTAAATAGCTTCTTTGCTATTGTGTGTTTTTCTCTATTCTTCATCACTTTCTGTGAAGTTAAACCCACTGGGGTTGGCCTGGTATGAATGAGAAAGAAATTCTACATACAACTCTCCCCTACTAAACTCAAATGGGAAAATTTTAATAATTGAACCATTCTTAAGAATGGTTAGGACCTGGTCACAGGACCACACAGTTGTGGTCACATATCCAGCATCATTTTGCACTAGCTTCCTTCATCTTTCCTGAGATCTTCAAAGAGAGTTCCTAACTCTTCATTAAGGTTTTAGGGAGCTCAACTTTCCTTCCATATACGGAGTGCCTCCCTAACTGATTCATTCTAGGCCACTACATGATTGCTGCAGAGAACTGTTTTCCGGGAATTATTTTCCAAATGTCAGCTAATTTCCCCTGCACTTAGTCTCCAGCTTACCTGACCTAGAGTAGCCACCTAATCACTCTGTCACAATGGTGAGTGGCACACAACACCCTGTACACTTGATCAGAACTATGTGCCAGGCCGTTCTTCCCTCCCTGGGTCTACTTCCACAATCTTGTCCTAGGGTCAACTAAAAACAATTGAGTAATATAGAGATTTGTACATCACACATCTAGATTTCTCCAAGCCCTCTAATAATGTGAGAGACAATTCTAGAAAGGTGAGGATAAACCCTAATACAAGTATTTGAGGCCATGTTAAAATAAGAAAATTGGGGATATTTATCTTGAAATGTTAATGAAGATCATGGCGAGTGAAAAGGGCACTAAAAACAAAAAAAATCTGTTAGGTTGCTCTGCATTCCAAAAGAAAGATAATGAGTCAAGATCATGGCAGTGGCAGACACCACAGAGAAAAAAGGAAAGGGATTTCATGTAGAGAGAAGTACGCATGGGGGAAAGGGGTACACGTGGTTGTGATGGAAGTAAAAGGAAGCGAAAACCAAGGATGATCGTACGGTGTGTAAGGAACCTAGGTTAATGGTTATTCTGCCTATTTATATAGTCCATAGGCAACAAGCCAATTATTTTTATTCGGTGTAAAGGTTATTTCATGTATTAGAAACCCTTCCAAAAATGTCTCAGTGATTCAGGTAATATTAGATATCAGAACATCTAATAAAGCTATAAAAATATTGAGAACATGTTACAATTTCTGGGATAACAATCATTTCAATCTTCTAATTATAAATACAGCCTAGGACACATTGTTTTAAATGGACCCCATTTATTAGTGTATGCCTTTTAAAAAAATCCTGCTTTAGTCCTGACAGTTTAGCAAGAAGCTAGGTAGAAACTTGGTTAATTGGTTCATTCTGCTATAGGAGCATGGCTACCAGTTAGAGTGCAGGCTCGGAAGGGGTAAGTTCTGCCGCGTTGCAGGTGGAAAAGGGACTCTAAGGTACTTCCTAGTTTTTTCCAATAATTATATTTTAAAAACATAGCTTCTGGCATAAATTAATGTATTTGTATTGAATACAAAGCAAAAACCACCTAACTGATTCCTGTTTATATCTTTCTTTGTTTTGGCAGACACATGCAAGAGTCCATAAAATAGAATTAAGGGAGCAGGGAGGAAGACAGTACCCCCAAGATAGTAATTCCATACCCCAAACAACCTGGATTCAAGTCTAGGTTCTGCTGCTTATTAGCATTCTGACCATGCTTAAATTACTTAATTCTCTAAGACTCAGTCCCCTCTAAAACAGAGATGATAAAAATAATACCTACTTTTAAAAATTAAAAAGTTAACTAAGGTATGTGGAATACCAGTATGTCTAGCACATAGTATATAGTCAATGATGATTAGCTATTACCAATAGTATAAAATAACAATTTTCACTGTTCTTAATTCTGAAGGTAAAAGTCACAAGAGCTTGAAAGCAACAGACACAAAGTATGTCAAAAACAGATTAGCGTCTTTGGGAAGAAGTCTCTTTTTTTCTTAGCCGCTTCTTCTTCAGAGTAGGTTGTAAAAATTCTTTACTTTTTCTATGTCCACATTCCCTGCCTTGTGACTTAACAGCTCCTTCCTTCAGAAGGTAGAGACTTGGGCCACAAGAATAAGGCAGAAGTGACCCTATGTCAGTTGTCTCAATAACACTACACACATCCTCATTCTGTTTCTTAGAAAAGAACCAGCAGAGGTTGGTCTGCTGGAGGATGAGACCATGTGGGTGAGAGGGAAGGAGATGCAGCTGAGGCAGTCCTGGACAAGCCAATTAATTTGCAGCTGACCACAGACACAGTAGAGACTGATCTAGCCCAGCCAGTTCAGCAAAACACCAAACAATGGTCTTGTACGCAAAAACAAATGTTTATCATTGTATCTTACTGAGGATCCTCCTTTGTTTTCCAGCATTACTGTGGCTGTTGATTGTTGGTCATTCTCTCTGTCTATAAGAAACGGAACACATCTTTGATAAAGGCAGTGGGGGGGAAATGTCTGATTTGTGAATAAACACTTAAAAATCATCAAAGGAAAGAAAAAAGCAAAACATAGTAATCTAAGTTACCATTTAAGCACTAAGGGCTAGACAGTGTGCTAAATAACATACGTAGATATAAAAATACATATACACACACACATGTGATTTCATTTCGTTCTAATGAGAAGCCTTTGAAACTAAAAAGAACTAAAACTGAGGGAATTTAAGTAACTTATCTGAGCTTTCACTGTGATTTCTGCTCTGGTTTGTCTGACTCCAAAGGTGTGTTTTAACTCCTCTGTGATACTGTCTTTCAATATAGATTTATTCTCAACTCATAACGCTTCTGTGTTTATTAACTCGAGTTTGATTAATACACAATTTCATCAACAACATAGAGATGCAGTTTCTATGGTAATCATGAGTTATTATGCCACACTTTGGCTCCATTTACTAGAAACCAGGAATCAAAATAAATAATCTAGATAGGTGCAAATTAGGCAACACACTTTGTAGTAATGATACCTCCTTTTTTTTATATAGTTAGCAAAGTACTAAATTCTCAAGCATTTCAAAGCACCCACACTCTGAGGACAATTGAGAACTAACTGGTCTAATCAGGAGGTTGAGGGAAGGAGACCAATCTGGTGAAGGGATATGTAACCGTTCTGTTCCCAGAGCCTTCCGAGAGCAACTCCTCTTTTCTAAAGACCTAAAAACATATCATTTTGTGGAAATTATTAGAAGAGAAGCAAATAATGCCTACGGTTCTGAAATGGGAAGGCACTCCCCTTTGGAAAAGATTATCCTGAAATTTTATGGACTTAGGACCATTACTGTACAGTTTTTTCTTCTGAAAGAGTTAGGGTGTCCAATTTAAAGAAAAGTTGTCATCAGCTCAGCTGAATGAAACTTGTTTGTGCAGCGTCTTCCCCAGTGAAGGGGGAAAGTCTGTTTTTCTGTTCCAGGAGCTGCCAGTCATGCAGTGGTGAACATGAGCCCTCACATGAGTCACTTGTCTTTCATCTCGAATCTCTTTTCACAGTGACAAATGAATCACAGAAATCAATCTCGACTCTGATTGAAAAATATTCTGCAGGGTTTTTTTATTTGAAGGGACGACAGATCGGCGACCAAAAATTTCATGTGAGTAGGTAGACAAAATGAGTGTGAGCCAAGAGGGGTGCAAATGCACCTTCCAAGGGTCCAGAGCTGTCATTGGCATTTTGCAGAGAGCTGACTCTTGAGAGAAAGAACAGAGGAGTCCACATCTGTCCCATGGCCGATTAGCTATGGGAGTGGTTGAATCAGTCTACTCCTGTGGGATTTAGTTTACTCATTTATCAAAAAGAGAAAACAGTGTCTACACGGGGTTGCCATGAGTATTAAACAGCATATTTAGCATTTTGTAGCATTCTAGTAAAAGCATTGATCAGAAATCAAATAGCCACTAATCAATTCCATCATCATTTTGCACTATATCGTTTAGTGCTATAAAATTTTTTCTTTTGCTATTTTCTCCATGAATATGTTTATTTTGTCTCCCTAATTAAATGGCTGTTTCTAAAAAGCATTGTTTTCTATTTCTTTTTTAATGTATCCATCAGTTCTGAATACTCTGAAGACAGTCTGCCCACAGCAGAAACTCAATAAATGTGGTGGGTAACTATTCAGCTACATATTAAAGAGAGAGAGAGAGAGCACGAAAGTGAAATATTGCTGATCTATGCATTGCTATAGATTTAGAAGGCATTGCAAGAATGATACCAAAACCAAAACAAAATTGCACATGTACTGATGCTCTTTCTGCTCATTAGTCAAGTTTTATACTATCTCCACAGTTTTTTCTCCTAAACCAATGCCTTGTAGATAATCTCAAGGCATCCAAAATGTTTTCCAGTCATTAGTAAAAATTAGCAAGATAGTAATGGATAACTGAATGGAATTTTTGCTGAATACTTTGGTCTGTCCACTTATTAGACATAATTACTGTCAGGTTAAGAAGGAAATCTCTTAGTGGTGGCTGAACTCCCATTGCTACTCATTAGAAAATTCTGGAGCCAGGAGCAATAGAGAAGGAAAGAGGTTTATTAAGGTTCATTTCTTATGCTGAACAAAAGTTCCGTTATTAGCACACATTGAGGCATTTCAGTTTATACTAAATTGGCTGCCTTTTAAAAGACACCTATATTTAATGTCATTAAATGACAGCACAGGCTGAAGGGGTCCCTGGTCTGTTACAGCACCACTCGTGAATGACTGTGTCTTTCTGTAAATGAAACGAAATGCAAACAAGCTAAATTTTTTGGACTATTGTTCAATGTAAATTACTACAAATACAAAAGCTGCTATTTTGTGGTTAGTCCCATGGAATCATCACAATGTTAAGGGTTGGCTTTGGTTTCGTTTATTTCATTTTTCCAGCACAGGAGTGGTTGTGTGTATGTGTGTGTGTGTGTGTGTGTGTATTATGTAAATATACAATTTTCAAATGATTTCAAATATAACTTTAGATTTTGAAATCCACTAATTGGCCATCTTTTTATACCCGGGTGTTTCTATAACTTAAAAAGGAAGAAGAGTAAAAACATGAAAATAATTATACTAAAATATTTTAAACTTCTGCCTTCAAGTGTGTACCATACTTTTCATTTTAAGATAGAGCCATTAAAAACAAAGGTGACCATATCATTAGAGAGTTATTTGTCAAACCATAGGAATTGTTTTTATTTTAATCCTTTGACAGTATCTATCTGCATTCCTTAAAACATAGATTTTAGTTTATTAATATAGCGCCATCTTCTGGCAAATGGTAAGAAAAGCAGTTGGTTTTATATCACAAAAAGTATTGAAATCATTTAAAGAATTTAATGAAAAATTGATTCATTGTCACAAATGTCAAGAATTGCATTCTACTGGGCTCTCTCAACAGTTCAATGTTATATTAATTTGCTACTTAATAACTGTGACTTGTAACCTCCAAGAAGTTTGAAGTTGTCAAATTGCTACAACATGGCATAAAATCAATTAAGCCAAATTGTAAGATAAAATTATACATAACATATGCCTTTTACTTATAATATATGATTTAATATATAAATATGTCCTGTATGTAATATAAAATACATGCAGGTATAAAAATCAAAATGTACTTGGATTAAAATACAGTATTTGAAGATTTCAAAAATACTGTACATTATGTGTGTATATGTGTGTGTGTGCATGTGCAAATTTCCCCCCCAAAAAAATTCTACATATATAAGACCAAAAATACAAGAACTGGCTAGCATTAACAGAAATAGAAAAGTAACACATCAAAAAACAGACTGTTCTTCTAAATATACCTTCCCAAAAAGTAAAATGCCCACAAAGAAACTGAACAAAATTTCTTAACATGCATGAAAGAAAATGTAAAGGGCCAATAACTCTCAAATAGAATCATCATCGCCTGACCAGGCGGTGGCACAGTGGACTAGAATGCAGAGGATCCAGGTTCGAGACTTCGAGGTTGTCAGCTTGAGCACAGGCTCATCTGGTTTGAGCAAAAGCTCACCAGCTTGGACCCAACGTCGCTGGCTCGAGCAAGGAGTTACTCGGTCTGCTGAAGGCCCATGGTCAAGGCACATATGAGAGAGCAATCAATGAACAACAAAGGTGTCGCAATGCTCAACGAAAAACTAATGATTGATGCTTCTCATCTCTCCGTTCCTGTCTGTCTGTCCCTGTCTATCCCTCTCTCTGACTCTCTGTTTCTGTAAATATATATATATTCATCATAATAACCATCAAATATTAGTACTAATTTCCTTAGTATGTTAATTATTATAATGAATCAATAAGAAAAAGACAGCCAGGCCCTCAGGCCCTGGCTGGTTGGCTCAGTAGTAAAAGTCCCAGGTTGGATTCCGGGTCAGGGCACACAGGAGAGGTGACTGGAGAGGCAACTATCTGCTTCTCCTCTCCACTCTTCTCCTTTCCCCTTCTCTCTCTCTCTCTCTCTCTCTCTCTTCACCTCCCACAGCCATGGCTCAGTTGATTCGAACATGTCAGCCTTGTGTACTCTGCCTTAGGAGCTAAAAATAGTTCAGTTGAGAACAATGGTTCCAGATGGGCAGAGTATCAGCCCCAGATGGGGGTTGCTAGGTGGATACCAGTCAGAGCACATGTGAGAGTCTGCCTCACTATCTCCCCTGCTCTCACTTAAAAATAAAAAATAAAAATAAATAACTTGGCAAGATCCTTGCTAAAACTGCACTAGGCCAGCTGAAGATAGGGCCCAAGAAAAAAGTCTAGTCAGAGAGTGGGCTCAAAGCAGACTGATTAAATTTGGTCAAGGAGAGACTCTTTGTTGCCACTAAAATCAATCTTTGAAAGGAAGAGCAGGGTAGAGAAACAGAATTCTATTTGAAACAAACAATAAGTATCTTTTAAGTTTTTTCATTTTTTCAAAGTTTTTTGTTTATTGAATTTAGAGATGAGAATGAGAGAGCAATAAGTATTTAAATACCCTAGTAAAACTCAATAGACACTTGTAAGAAATCAGTCATGAGTTAAGCCTGCTTCTCACTTAAAGATATTAAAGATGAATATGAATTTGATGTTGAAAATTAATCAGCATTTTGTAGGAAGAGATAAGAGCTGTGAGGAAGCTATTGATAAGGAAATCAACTGTGAACAAAGACAGGAAAGCAAGAAAGGAGAGATGAGTCTGTGTGAGAGTAAGTTAAACAGTTTGGCTAGAGCGTAGGATTTGTGTTGAGAATGAATGAAAGATAGGCAGTAAAAGGAAGTTAAAACCGCACTGTGGGGTATCATGAAATTTCAGCAGAAGACCTTGAACTCAATCTGACTTCTCACCCAAGGGTACTTACTACTCATGTCTTCAAGAAAATTTGGTAGAGCCAGGGACACTTGGAGCCACAGGTCTAGGGTGGTACATCTTCCTGGACATCGACATTACTTTAAGATTTGGAATGAAGCATTAGGCTATTTATTCAGGAAGTGTTTTTAATTCCATTAAAACAAATATTGATAGTATGTAGTAAAGAACAAAACATTAACTTGAATTTTAAAGAAACAGGATGAGATTTGAGGAGGACTGTTTTCAGTCACTCCTCTCTGCCAGTTGGGTGGGAATTTTTGAGGACCCTATGCACCCCGTAGAACAGTGGTCCCCAACCCCCAGCCGCGGACCAGTACCAGTAGCAGAGAAAGAATAAATAACTTACATTATTTCCGTTTTATTTATATTTAAGTCTGAACAATGTTTTATTTTTAAAAAATGACCAGATTCCCTCTGTTACATGCATCTAAGACTCACTCTTGATGCTTGTCTCAGTCACGTGATACATTTATCCATTCCACCCTAAAGGCCAGTCTGTGAAAATATTTTCTGACATTAAACCGGTCCGTGGCCCAAAAAGGGTTGAAGACCACTGCCATAGAAAATTATCTAGAATATGTGAGCATAAAAATAGTATAGAGAGAAAAATGACATTATATAAAGATTAATATAAAAGTAATATGTAGACTGATTTAAAAAAGCAGTAAGAATAGAGAAGTAGAAGCTAGTAAGAAAACTAATTATTTAATATAAATCATTTTAACACTAGGATGCATCAAAACGACACTAAGGTCATGCTTTCATAAACAATGCCTGTCGAATACACTGGGTTCCTTGGCCCAGTACAGCTTTTTGTCAACTCCAATATTGTTCATCTGCCACAATACAGGAGCCAATAATGCTGATGATTAAGATGGTACACCCCTGAACAATCGCAGACTTTTTCCATTGCACTCCAAGTCTGACGTGACAAAAGAATCAGTTATATAACTAATGAGCAATTCATTCTGCCAGTTTCAACAAGACACACTTTCCCTTAGGGATGTTAAAAAAAAAATTAGAAGCAGCTGATAAGAGTTGATTAAAACTCTGAATGTTGAGTAAAATTCTGGTGTCATTTCTGGAAAAAGACAACACAGAGATCAAAAAAAGAATAAGAAAAGGAAGCTAAAATCAAGAATTCAGGAGTTCAGTGGTCCCTTAGCATAATACCCTGTAGATCCAACCGTCTTTGCCACGAATGGCAATATTGATTTTTTTTTATGGATGAGTTAATATTCCATTCTATGTGTGTGTGTGTGTTTGTGTTTTTATCATATCATATCATATTTTCTTTATCCATTTATCTATTGATGGACACTTAGGCTGCTTCCATATCTTGATTACTATAAATAATGCTGCATGCAAATAGGGTGCATCTTTTCAAATTAGTGTTCTAGTCGCCTTCAGATACCCAGAAGTGGAATTGCTGGGTCATATGGTAGAAATGGATAAACAAATACCATATGATTTCACGTATATATGAAATCTAAAGCAACAACTTAACAAAACAAACTCATAAGTATAGAGAACAAACTGGTTGCTGCCAGAGGGAAAAGGGGTGTGGAAGGAAGGGGAAACATGGTAAAGAGGAATAAGAAGCACACATTTTCAGTAATGAATAAGTCACAAGGCCTGACCAGGTGGTGGCACAGTGGATAGTGTCAGACTGAGATGCAGAGGACCCAGGTTCGAGACCCCAAGTTCGCCCACTTGAGCGCGGGGATATCTGGTTTGAGCACAGCTCCCCAGCTTGAGCCCAAGCTAGCTGGCTTGAGCAAGGAGTCACTCGCTCTGCTGTAGCCCCCTGATCAAGGCACGTATGAGAAAGCAATTAATAAACAACTAAGATGCTGCAACAAGTAGTTGATGCTTCTCATCTCTCTCCCTTCCTGTCTGTCTGTCCCTCTCTCTGTGTCTCTCTGTCTCTGTCACACACACACACACACACAAGTCACAGGGATAGAATGTGCAGCATGAGGAATATAATAAATAACACTGCATTAACTTTGAAGTGTGACAGCAGTCATTAGACTTACAGTAACATTTTCTTAGGTATATAAACGTTGAATAACTGTTGTACACCTGAAACTAATAGAAGATTGTATGTCAACAGTATTTTAATTAAAAAAAAATAAAGTATGGCTAATAATGCCCTTCCTTCCAAAAAGAATAGAGTAGCCTCACCTGTTATCTGCAGGGACTATGTTCCAAGACCCCCGTAGTTGCCTGACCACACAGTCTGTGCCAAACTCTCTGTATACTATGTCTTTTTTCCCCTGAATATTCATACCTGTGTTCGAGTTTAATTTATAAATGAGGCACAGTAAGAAGTTAACAACTAATACTAGACTAGAAAATTTACAGTATACTATAATAAAAGTTATAGAAATGTGGTCTCTGTCAGAATATCTTATTGTAATCAACACAGAGGATAAAAAAGCTGGACAAAGAGACGATTCGTGGCCTGAGTGAGACGGAGGGGGCAGGGCATGATTCCATCACGCTATCAGAATGGCGGCATGCAATTTAAAACTTATTATTTACGGAATTTCCCATTTAATACTTTTGGACCCCAATTGCCCACAGGCAACTGAAACCATGGAGGGCAAAACTGAAGATAAAGGAGGGAGTGTTGTATGCAGAAACTTTCGAATGAAGAAATGGGAGAAGGGTGAAAACGACAGAGAGGTAAATGGAACAATAGCACCCAAGCGCTTGGAAATTTTATTTATTATAACCCATTCTATTTCAAGAATAAAACTTGTTGTTGTTATCATTATTTTAAAATTTTAAATGAAGAAACTCAGGATCCAAGAATTTGGGAATTTGGGATAAAGAGGTGTTAGAGGCTAAAACTAAAATTACATATAAGTGAATAAATATTCAAGGAAAACTCAGATTCATAAACAGCAGCTTCATCATGAATAGTGAGTCTATGTTATGGGGTATGGAGTAGAAAGCTAACCTTTTGAGACTGCAGCATGGAAAGTAATTGGGAAGCCATATAACACCCCCTCTTGGCTCTCTCAGAAACAGACTGTTGAATGTGCTCTAGCCTGATGAATGTCAAAGTTGTTAGTGTGTAACAAATATTTATCAAGTACAGTGCTTAGGATAGCTTAACTGAATCAACATCCCTCATAAGACATTACTATGCATGACCAAATTACCATGTTAAAAATACTGTTGTGTGTTCTTTTATGTCAATTGCTTTCCTTTGTCTTAGAGACCTGGAACTGTACCTTGAGGCTAGCCACAGACCTATGCCAGGAATTCTGTTATAAATGAAGGCTTGGTACAGTGAGACACTTTTGGTATTTTTAGTAATAAACCTCCTTGGATAGGACCAAAAACATATCTACTTTATCCAGAATTCTGCATTCTCCACAGCAGTGCTGTGAGGCTCCAGCCTTACATCCTAAATGTGAAAGTAAACCCACCAAAATGTTTTGGTTTTGATGAAAAACCTAAGAATTATCTTTAACATGACCATGGAATCCTACGTAGAATTCCGCGTAGCTACTGTGTAACTGCACTGTCTCATGAGAACTGTGTACCGAATAAGAAGCGCCAACCCAGTTGAATTCAAAGCCAATTTCTAATTTGTTACTTCATGGGAGCTTCGAAACACATTCATTTCAAACTGCTACAAAGCAGCAAGTTCTGTCCCACTCTTCTGTAATAACAGTGTAATATCACCAAGCCTGCGAGTGAAGCAGGAATGTTGACACTTAATTATGGATATTAAATTCAGTCTTTCATTTCCGTTCTATGTCAGATGTCACCACCTTCAAGAATTCAGAAATGATCAGCTCGCTTTCTCTAGTCAATGGAATATGAATTAAAGGATGAAAAATATTAGGCTAAACCATTCCTCTTTGGTTACACACCTATGAAATCTTCTTTTGGGCCCAGAAGCTTTGGATCATAGAAATTTTCCAAATACTTCATCCATCATGATGATATAGTTACCTCTAGGGAATGATTTCAGCAGTAGAAGGTGAAATGGAGCATAGCAGATCATCACTTCTCACTAATTAATGGTTAAAACTGTTATGCCTGGCAAGCTTGAGCATGTTTCAAAGTGAGACTTGCAGTGGCCCTTTTTCAGAAGCAGTGTGGTCTAATTTACGACTACATGTCTATATATGTGTGACTTTGCAAAATAGAATATACGAGTGTGTTTATAATAATAGGAACGGTTAGAGTCATCTTTTTATTGTTACCCATATGTTCATTAGCAGGAAGTAAAAAATAATCATAATAAAGCTTTATAGTTAGCCTTCTTTGACAACTTAAGTTGTGTACTGAAAGGTTAAAAATTATATCAAAAGTTAAAGGTTTACAATCAATTCTGTCTTAAACCCTAACCTTAGAGCTCAGCTGCCATAAACATTTTTATAGCTTCTCTGGAGACTTCCTGTTCGTTGCATTCATGCTGCGAAATCATATCAGAGCTGCGACGTTTGTACAAGGTGCTGTGATAAATGCCTTCAGACAATGGCCCAGCCCTGGAGCCGATTTTCTTACAGAGAATTCTATAAGTATAGTGAGAGCCAAGATCATCAAACAAACATGGTCCACTTTTGAGCAAGAGTTAACCATTTCACAGTCCCTAAATCAACTATCACTGCTTTTCCCAGTCGTGATTACTTTTAATAACCAGTAGGCTATAAAACATTTTAAGAAATGTATATATCACAAACTGATGACTTTCAGTGACAATTCATTATTCCTAACTCTTTTATTGCCATTTTATCATTCCTGATAATTGCATGTTCTGGTAGTTTCTATGAAATGTGTGATACCCAGTAGTAATTGTTGACTATTCATCCAGCAGTGGTAGAAGCACAGTCAGGGGAGAATGTGTTCCTGAGGATACATCGGCAGATGCTATTTAGGCTTTAATAATTTCACGTTAATTTGTGTTTAGTACTAATTAGGGAATTTGTGCCTTAAATATTTTCACTTTCATTGACATTCTTAAATAATTGCAATGATTAATAGAAAAGAAAAAGTTTCTTACTGATTATTTTAGCAGAGTTTTTTTTATCAGTATAGGAAACTTAAATCTTTTTTTAAGGGAAGTTTTCTACCAATAATGGCCTGTGATTTATTATATCATAGGTACAAGTTTTGTTTTATTATCAGTTAGTTCCCCTTTTCGAGACAATTTAACCTTATTTCCTAGCTTAATTTTCCATTTGAGTGTGCTATATTTAAAGAGAGAATCTTTCTGTGGACAAACAAAACCAAACAGTAACCCACAAATGCCACAGAAGCTGCTTGTCCAGTGTCAGTGATGTATTTCAAGAGAGCTGCAATTCAATCACAAGCAACCACTTCAGTGGTTGCACTTGAAACCCCAGCAAAGTCTGGGTTTACCTATGGCTGTTCAGCGAAATTGCAAACCTGATTCACTAAGCTTTTCTATGCATTCTATCTCTTCAACTCAGTCATGCAAAGAACCCAAAGGCATCTGACCTGCTAAGTTGCCTGAAAATATGAAACTGTCTTTCTGAGTAGTTTTTCTCTGAAATAACTCAAGTATGGCTTTGGTTTTATTATAGATTTCACTTGGAGGCAAGAAAAGAAAATAACACGCTTCAAAGGCTGTCCTTGCTAATCTAGCGACACCCAGTCTGGGGCCGAGCTCAGAGTGGACACTTTGGAAGTACTTGTTAAGTGAACAGCGTTTGCACAGTAAAATAGAGTGTCATCAGTGAGAGAGAAGTATCTCTGTAACTTCAAACTTCACAGCATCTATATAAATGCATAGTTTCTTACTTCAGACCACCACAAAATTAAGAGGGAAAAACTTGGTGTCCATTTGCTCATGATAAGTTGATTTATTTACAAGTCTCTAAGGAGAATCCGTGATGTGTTAAGTAGTAAGGAAAATAAAGAAGTAAAATTAGCCTCTGTATCAATGGCTGTCCAGGTTTATAAATAGAATACTAATATTTAAATGTTACCTGGAAGATGATTTCACGGAAATATGGAATAATAGCATTTTAATTTTTTCTGTTTGGTAGGAGACTATGAATCTGGAGGGTGGTCGCTATGAACCTCAATGCACAACAAAGACAAATAATAGCAGTAAGATTCAAATGGGGATGGGGAGAGACATGGAACCCACTCTATTTTCTTACAGATACAGCTCTCCCAGCTTAGGCATGTTTGTACAGGATGCCGAGTGAAAATGACAGACAATGCCAGACTCCAACGTGAACAGCAGTGAAATGGGAATGAGGGCATGAGAGATTTCTGAGCCTCAATTTGCTCACCTATAAAGTTTAAGGGGTGTTCCCATATTATTACTCAAATACACATGTGTTTCAATGTGTATTGAACACTGCCAAAGGCAGGGTAGTGTGATTTTATACGTCTGAATATCCAGAAATACAAAGTTACAGTCATCAATTAGAGACAGGGGAAAAGATCTCTGAAAACCAGACACAAAACTCTGTCTCGTTGATGCATTGCCATAGCCCATCATAAGTACGACTGTATTAGTTATGCAAACTATATGCAATATATTTATACTATTTAGAATAAAAGCACATCATCATATGCCATTTCCTTCTCAAGAATCATAAACTTGGTTTTAATTTTTCTGCTTATCAGAATATGAGTTAGAAAATCACCCCAGTGATCACAGCCCAGAGTCTTTTGCAACATTTAGATAATAAAGAAATATCGCTTTCTTAGCACAAATTACACACAACACCTACGGAGAACTCTCCTGAAGCCTTGCAACTTGAGAGAATCATGTGAACGGGATGGAGAGGAAAACAAGCAGTGTTGATTCCGAACCAACCGCAATTTCTCTTTTTAAAGCATCCTCTCAGAATGATGTCCCTATAATCAGAAGGAAATTGTGGGTGAAGCCCCAGTAATATTTTTAAACCAGGAAAACATATTATCATATGCAAATCTTCCCTCTTCTGTTCACCCACAGGAGCACCATCACAATCACCATGAATTTTTGCAAACACTCTCAAGCTGCCTAGTTATTCTGATACACACTTAATTCACACCTGACCTTCCACTCATTCTACCTTAGTTCAGAAACATTAATTTAAGGGAATCCAAATAAAATTAATAACAAAATAATTTACTAATCACACACGCCCTCAGCTTCCACAAACACCATTTTAAAATGTTTTATTAATTTTATAGGAAGAGAAGAGATAGACAGAGAGAGTTGGGGGGGGGGCATAGATTTGTTCCTGTGTGTACCCTGGCCGGGGATTGAACTGGCAACTTCTGTGTGTTGGGATGATGTTCTAACCAACCAAGCTATCTGGCCCGGACCACAAACAACATTTTTGAACTTTGATTTTCAGAGAAACAATAGGCCAAATGGTCCACCTATGTATCTTGGATGTTTATTAAATTTGGGGATAAAAAACTTAGAATAGTGAGGTAAAATTCCTAACTAAATCAGGCAAAACCATCCTACTAAGCATTGTTTTGATAAATAGATGCTCAGTTATCTTCATATCTGTTTCTCTCTCTGCAGGGGAAGACCCTAAGTCTCATGTAAGTGTGTATTCTCAATAAGTGTGATAACACCAAATTTTTCATAATATTTTACAATGTCAATCACATCTCAAATATTCCATAAGAAGTTAATGTCTCTCACCCCCTTATTATCTAAAAATATTCCTTCAAAGACCAAGAATCATCTATTACAATGTTGCTAATAACTTTGTTGTGACAATGACCATCTTAGTTCCTTGAAGCAATTAATAATCGAGTCATTTTCTTTTTTAACAACAAAACTCAACACATTAGTAGTTTAGAGATAATAATGTTTCTCTAGCCACTTAATTTGTTTGGAATTTTGTAGACTAGCTAAAGAGTGGTAGATAAGTGTAGGTTGCAGTTAATATTCTACAGGGATACATTGTATTGACTTCTTATTGAGTATGAGTTCTCCACTGGCATGACAATGGAAAGGTATGGGTTAAATCAATACAAGTGATATAGGGGAAAGGTTTCTACAACACAAAGTACCTTCCCCAGATTTCAATTAGCCATTCCATAGTCTCAAAATGGGGGTGGAAATAAGGTATACATTGAAAGACTGCAACCACCTACTACATTCCAATATCTCTATCCCTCACCCTCTCCCCACCACAAAACTAAGAATCCTCAGGAAGAGACCAGAGTACATTTTTTGAGAAAACTCTACAGAATGACTTTCATTGATGTTTTCATCTCATTTTCATCTTCATCTACATGAAAAATTCGTATCTACTAGGTAGAATTATATTTTTAAATGCACAGATGCTGCAAATAGAGCATCTCATGGCTATTCAACAGAAACAGAAGGCCACGGAAATATATTAATTTGTCAGTGCATATGTAAACCTGGCTTAGCAGAAATCAGACAGAAGAACAAACATTCTCACAAAGAAAAGACACAGAAAACATATACAATTAAATGAACCCAATTTTAACCCCTCAATAGATGAGAGAGGCGTACCAATGACTATGTCTGCATGGTAACTATATAGTCAATTTTCTGGATTATTAGACAAAACATGCACAGAGCTTTTCAATGATTAACTATGTACATTAGAATTCCATTAATTTAGCCAACACTTACTGAATATCCACCTTATTCAATGCACTATGATAAACAAAAGAATAGTAACAATGAAAGGAGGCATGATCCCAGGTACTCAAAGACCTAACACCTCAACTCATCCCTTTACTGCAAAGGTTTTTGGTGTTCTATATATCACCTGACATTTCTTAAAAATCAACAAAAGTCTAACAGAACATGATTGTTGGGCGGATAAAATATATTATGCTCACTTTGTTAAAGATGCCATAGCCCAGGTGATATTAATGTGTGTTGGGGGCAGGCAGGATCATTGTAGCCTGGGGCTTGGTTTTGGGATTAAGCCTCTCCCACCCTTTTTGATATGGGGTGGTACAATCCAATCATGCCTCAGGAAAGTGACTTTGTATTAGAGACTTCCCTATTTTGTATATTGGATTGAAGGTTTTGAATCTACACTATAAAATGGGGGCAGAACAAGAGCTTGCTCTCTTGGTTCCTGGGATGATTAGAGGAGAGAGCAGAGCAGAGAGCAGAAGGAGGCCACATGGAGGAGGCCAGGAGAAGCAGCCAACATGGCGGAGTGCTGAGTGAGATGCCAGTTTGTGCAGAGTTTGTATCTGGGATAAGGAAGGAGATGGGGAACTGAGGAAAATAAGGCTGGTGAGCTAGAAACCTTTGATTCTAGGAAACTCGGATAAGTCAGTGGCTTTGTGAGCACTGAATGTGAGTGGGTTTTGGAGCCCAGTGTGTATTTTTTACTTGCCCGCTGGGTGCAAGCTAGGATTAAAGAAAATGGCCTATCAGTTTTTGGCTCCGTTGTTTCTTTACCGACTGTCCGAATCCAATGGGAACCTGCATGTGAGTGGCCACGATGGTGGCTCCTGGCTTTCTATGTTCTTCAATGCTCTTGCCTTACTCAAGCGTGTATAATACAATTCAGTTTATACTCTGTAATATTCTAGCAATATATAGACAGTAAAAATATATTTCATTTATAATGTCTCATTCATTCAACAAAAACTGAAGAGAGAGCAATGAAATATCAGTACAGTTCTTGTTTCTGAGAACTATAATTTTACATTTATTCTTTTTCCAATTACAAAGCTTCTAGGCAGATCATTCACTTTGCTGCTAGAGATTGCCCTCCTCCTGAGACTATCTAAACTTCTCTTATTTCCATCAAAGTTATGTGGATTGATTTTTATTTCCTTCCCTATTTAATCTGAACACTAATGTATGTTAATGAATCAACAAAATCTCTCTCCCCTTGTAAGGAATCACCCATTTAAATTTGAACCCTCTATGATTTCAGTTGGGGAACTTTAGTTTAAAAAACCCTGCCTCTTAATGTGCTCTTGGATGCAAATATCAAGAAACTGTGTGAGTGAGTGACCATTGTGCAGACACAAAGGAATGCATGTGAACAGGCTTTAGAAAATTTAGAAAATTCGCATAGAGGTTCTAGATTTTCCCTCCTTTTGTATATGTTGATTAGCAAAAGAAAAAAACTGTACTGGCCCAAATTATCCCTTTCTGTAGGTCAGCAAAAGGTCCATTAGTCATTCTTTCTCTTTTGATCTCCCTCCCCTGTAATCCTGTTACCTTTGTTCTGCTTTTGATCAATAAAAGCTGAGGGAGAGGAAGATTCAGGAGGTCTTCTTTGCCTCCCTTGGCAAGCCTCCCCCTCTTCCTCTTGACATCAGTTTGTGTTTTGAGTAGGTTTTTTCCACATAACACTGATAGTTCTCAGGGGGCTGGAGTACTACATCCCTTTCTGTGGGACAGTTGTGTGTTTGTGCAATATCCTTCTATTTAAACCAATATGATTCTAATGGTAAGGATTTCAAACTCTGAGATAGACAATTGAGAAAATAATTAAATGAATTCATAAGTAGTCACCTATATACCTATGCAGGAATTATGCCTACAGCCACCTGGTGTTAAATGTTATGAAAAGTATTTTGGCATTTAATTGTATTGCCCATTGCACAGTGAGGTGGTCCCAATATGATGCTCATACCTTCTGTTTTAGAGACTTAGGCACGGACCTTTGATTGATGAATGCAATCATTTCATTACAGGATTTTTTCATCCTATTGTGTCCTGCTAATCATCCACTAAAATTAGCAGAGAACATTCATCTGAAAAACTCTGTTTTAACAGTGTCTAGTTCAAACACACTGGCAATCTAATCTGCAATCAGGTTAAGCCAGCCACCGGGAATACTTTCTACTACTTGTGACAAATTTCAATTTTCAAAATGCAGTTTACATAGAGACTACCCTTTAAGGAAAAATGAACATTTATGTGCTAGAAACTGAGCTACTTCTCAATTACCTGCCATCTCGTGTAGTTCTTTTTGTGGTTCTATGAGGTAGATTATGCATCCCCATTTCTCCATGAGGAAATTGACATTCAAAGAGGCTATATCTTTGGCAATGGCCACATAAATTAACTAAAAGCTAAGACTGAAGCAAACAGAACAGTTTTCAATGGTGCCAGAAATAGATGCCGATCAAAATATACCAGCCACTGCCCATTACCATGATTGAAAATCTACCTTTAGTAAATCATTTTTTCGAGTACTAAAATTATTTTATTTGTCGATTATTTTTTCATTTCAGATGCTTATTAAATATGTGTATCCCTAAGAGAAATAATGCCTAAAGATTTTCACCTTACATATAATTTCATTAAATCTAAGATTCTATTAATTATAAAATGCACCACTTTTTGTGTGTAGCACAGAAAAAAATGCCAGCTAACCCTGACAATGGTAATGATTTTTTATCACATCATCTTAAAGTCGCATCTCAGAAATGGTAACATGCAAAAAAATGAGCTTCTTATAATTGACAAAACAGTGTAAGCCCCTTTGAGAGTACCACTGAAAACTAATTTTATTTGTTTTATCATTTTAGTAAAGATTGCTGAAATTGCTAGATTATATAAACTAGTTTGGGAGATTAGAAATTAAAGAGTTGTGTGACTGCAGAACTAGAATATGCATAATTATTCAGGGGATTGTAGTTACTACAGTTATGACTATAATTAATAAAAATGCTGCCCTGGCCGGTTGGCTCAGCGGTAGAGCATCGGCCTAGTGTGCGGAGGACCCGGGTTCGATTCCTGACCAGGGCACATGGGAGAAGCGCCCATTTGCTTCTCCACCCCTCCGCCGCACCTTCCTCTCTGTCTCTCTCTTCCCCTCCCGCAGTCAAGGCTCCATTGGAGCAGGGATGGCCCGGGCGCTGGGGATGGCTCTGTGGCCTCTGCCTCAGGTGCTGGAGTGGCTCTGGTCACAACATGGCGACACCCAGGATGGGCAGAGCATTGCCCCCTGGTGGGCAGAGCGTCGCCCCATGGTGGGCGTGCCAGGTGGATCCCGGTCGGGCGCATGCGGGAGTCTGTCTGACTGTCTCTCCCTGTTTCCAGCTTCAGAAAAATGCAAAAAATAAAATAAAAAATAAAAATAAAAATGCTAATTTTATATCTGTTACTTAATGTTACTTTATACTCTACAATGTAGAGGCAAAGAAGAAGAGACAATATTCTGTGCTCTTGGAATTTTAAGTGAGGCCAAGATGAAAAACTATGTTTGTATGTGAGAGGTTGAAGATAGCATATCTTCATCTTAAGGTCACTTGTAAAGTACTCCTGATAGCATTTCTGAATTCAGTTTAGAGACAACCATAATCTCTTATATCAGAAGCCGATCAACAACTTCTGGTTGACACAGTCACAGCAAAGAAAATCAACAGTTGCTGGTTGACACAGTCAAGGCAAAAGAAAAGGCGCAACGATACTTCCCCCTTAACTTCTTGAATTAATTTGGTTTTTTATTCCCCCCCCCACTTTTATCTCTGAGGTGTGTGTGTGTGTGCTATCATTTATGGCACAGGGAGAATAGCACTGTACTTTCCCTGCAGATTTGCAGTAATTTCTCTGGAAGTGAGACAGAGGGTGTGAATTCCACAGAAAAGCCTATGAACATCTTTGCCTAGGTCTATGGACCTAGGGGGCTGGCTATGATATCCCCTAAAAGGGGCTAGATCTATAGAAAAAACTCCCTCCTGAAATCCTATTAAGAAAATATAGATTGTGACTTATGAATAGGTAGGACTCAGAGACTAAACACAAAAGCACCTTTCAGCCTTTACCCATTCTATTGTTTTACCTCCCTAGTCCTTTACTCATTATAAAAGAATAGAAAAACTTTCTGTTCCTCTCACATAGCCTCTCATATACCTAGCCTTCAGGTAGTGGAACGTTCTGGGAGTAATAGTAAACAAACATACTTTTTACTAGACAATAGGTTGCTAAGTAAGATAGAATCAACAGGATCTTTTTAGAAGCTTGCGCCAGTATTGTTGTTACTGCTGCTTAAGTTATTGTATAACTGTGCTTAATAGCTTATCACCTGATTTATAGTTTAAAGAAATGTACTAAACTTTTCCTAGAATATTTACCCAAATTAAAGTAAAAAACAACTGTTAGTCAATGTATTCCACATACCATGTAATTATAACTTAGTGTATAAAAATAAAGCTATACTAGCTAATGGCAGAGATGCCTGTCAGTGAATGCTAAAAAATTCAGCTCTCTCACTCATTTCTTGCTGATGCCATTTCTTCCTGCAGGACCCCTGGATCCACCCCCTGGGCAGGACCCCAGCACTCTAACCTCGTCCCAAGAATACCCCATCACTGCCTGGATAACTTGCAATATTCTATGTGTGCCTTCTCTTATTATTGAGACCTTACTATGGTAACTATCTGAGCAAGATTTTATCATCGGTTACTTAGCAGAGAAATACATTTCCTGTTTTTAAAAATTATCCATTTATCTTTCACAGCTAAGCAAACATCAGAGTAGTTCATAGAAATATTGTAAGCCTTACATTTGGAGTTCAACTTAGATCACCTTTCTGCAGTTGTTGATTATAAGAATTAAAAGAAATAACACATAATGTATAGAAGTATTAAATGTGTAGTATTTAATGAGCATTCGATATCTATTAGTTCCCCACATCTATATGCTTTATAAAAAGGAAGTTATAATGGTTTCTTTAATGAGTCCCTACAAGTTGACATTCTGTAGTACTAGCAGTAAATAAGAGAGGACACAATAATGGTGGCTTCAAATCTTCTACAGTAATTAGGATCTTAGGTACAAGTCAGGTGCCACATGATGACAATCTTCAAGCAGCAATTTGATAAGACTCCCTGTATAGTCAGTATTCACCGCCACCATCAAAGCCCCCAGACCACTGCAGGTTCTGGTTTAATTCAGATCAATCATAACAAAACAATTGAGCCAAAAACTGGTGTTTCATTTTCCTTGAATCCTAGCTCACACCCAGCAGGTAAGAAAATATACACAGTGGGAAACACTTCCCTTTCCATTCAGGATTCCCAAAACCACTGACCCATCTGAGTTTTCCTAGAATCAAAGGCTTCCACCTCACCAGTCTTATTCACCTTTTTCCCATCTCCTTCTCCTCTATGAACTGGCTTTTCCTTCCCCCTTTCTGCCATTCTTGCTACCTCTTCCACGTGACCTCCCTGCCCTGCACCAGTCTGGACTGTTCCTCCCTGCAAGAACGTGGCCACTCTCTCCCAAAACAACATGATCTCTCTCCAAAACTGCCTCCTAGCTCCTCCTTCTAAAACATTTTGATGCAAAAGCCCTCCCCCAACACACTTTAGCATAACCATGCCCCTTCCCAAGCAAGGAGGCAATTAATATTATCACCTAGGCGACAGCCATCCACAGGGGCAGCACCACCTTTAACAAAGTGAGCAAAATATATCTTTTCTGCTTGACACTCCCCAATCCTCATTCCTATCATATTGAAAAAAATCTATTTGCAAATATTTCATTTCAACTTCATAATGAATTATTGTTCTGACTTGTTTTAGGACTAATTCTTGTACTTTGGTAAACAAATATTCACATTTTTTATTTCCATATTCTAACTATTTTATGCATACCACTACTTTGTAATAAGAATGGATAAAAGAAGATCAGTATTAATTAGTGATAACTCACAGCCATGGAAAATTCTTTTTAAATCAAAATCTGTATTTTTGATTAATTTTTAGTATTTTGGAACAGGAAAAATTTTGTCTAATAATTATTTTTAGAATACAAGTTGTAATAAATGGGAAAAAAACCTGAAACACTTCAAATTCATTTTTCTGACATGTATGATTACTAAAGTTCCTATAACTATATTTGTGTGTTTAATTTCTCAGCACATCTACTTTTAGAGAGAATAGCAAAAGCTCTGGCTGGTTGGCTCAGTGGTAGAGCGTTGGCCTGGTGTGCAGGAGTCCCGGGTTCAATTCCCGGCCAGGGCACACAGGAGAAGTGCCCATCTGCTTCTCCACCCCTCCCCCTCTCCTTCCTCTCTGACTCTCTCTTCCCTTCCCGCAGCCAACGCTCCATTGGAGCAAAGTTGGCCCGGGCGCTGAGAATGGCTCTGTGGCCTCTGCCTCAGGCGCTAGAATGGCTCTGGAGAGCGACGCCCCAGATGGGCAGAGCATTGCTCCCTGGTGGGCATGCCAGGTGGATCCCGGTCGGGTGCATGCGGGAGTCTGTCTGACTGCCTCCCCGTTTCCAGCTTCAGAAAAATATAAATAAATAAATAAAATAGAATAGCAAAGGTTATTATTTATATTTTTTTTATAGGACTCTCCAAAAATCTCCCATGTTGAGGTTTTATTGTATATTCACTTAGGCTCATGGTTTCTGCTCTACTTTCTTCATATTTATATTCTCTGCAGGGAGATGCTAATATTTTCTAAAATATATAATAAACTGTTGTCAGCTGGTCGTTAGTGTAGTTATATACCTGAAGCTATTATACTTGAAGCAACTTTGTAATTTACACCAAATTATACTGTCAAATTTTATTAAACACATTTATTCATAATAAATCATTCTGAATCAATTAATTGTGGTATTACAAGCTTTTAATTTTAAGGAAGTCTCACACTGAGAAGCCAACAACATTTTGTATGAAATGCATATTTGTTCTTTTAAAAAAGTAATAGAACGTTTCCTATAGCCAGATGGACAATGACAGGAATCTTAGGTAAACAAAGACTTTACCTAAAGTTTATTCTTGCATAGATGCCCCACACTAACTGGCAGAACAGTCTGGTTGGTGAGGACTTCATCTGTACACCCCAGTTCCTGATCATTGTGCTTAAAATCCTATGATTGTGAGAGTTAATATCATAGACATATTTTCAAAGCAAAATAAAGCACTTCAGAAGCATTGACTCTTGACCAGGTGGTGGCACAGTGGATAGAGTGTTGGACTGTGATGTGGGGATGTGGAGGGCCCAGGTTCGAGACCTGAGGTCGCCAGCTTGAGTACAGACTCATCTGATTTGAGCAAGGCTCACCAGCTTGAGCCCAAGGTGGCTGGCTCAAGCAAGGGATCACTAGGTCTGCTGTAGCCCCCCAGTCAAGGCACATATGAGAAATCAATCAATGAACAACTAAAGAACCAGAAGCATTGACTCTTGTCTAATGACTTATTTTACAAATAAGGAAATTGAAGACCCCTCCCTGCCTTGTCCACGGTAACTTCTGTCCTGTCGAATTTTCCTCATCCAAGAAAAATAAATTCAATGAAACCAGATCTTTACATGCACAGTATTTCTTTTCTCATAGAAAAAAAATTACAACTTTTTACACATGAGAACTTGCTTACCTTGAAAATGTTGGAGGATTTTTGACCCAGTTTAAAATAAAAATTAATATATTTACTGATTAAGAAACTGACCATTTTCAGCCAATAATAAGAAATTCTTCATATATACTAGGCATTTTATTAAATACTGAAGAATCAGAGAAGAATAAATATGGTTCTCTAATTTGAAAGATCTTACAGTCTAGTGGGGAGGCAGAAAAAGAGAGGTAACTGTAATTCACGATACTGATTTCATAATAAGGTTGCATGTAATATGCCGGGAAGAACAGAAGGTAGAGAAACTATCTTCCAGACAAACTTAGAGTGACTTTATATCTGATGACTTTTCCTTCTGATCCTGCCTGCCTTTTAAAAAATATATCGTTTAAATCCTGGCATTTTAACATTGATGTTCTTGTTATTGTGCTTCATGGCATTTCATCAGACTACTTGTGAAATCTATACTATACAGCACATTGATCTCCAGAACTTCCTAATCTAATAAATCCATCATTACATTAAAAAAGAAGAAAAGCATAGTCTTCTATAACCTTTAATAAATTCTTTTCATTGATCACTTTTTAGATATTTTGTTCTCAGGTGTTCACATATCAGAAGTATTTCTTGGGTCATAAATTTAAATAAGTTTATAAATCATGTGACTTAACTTTGTGAAAACTTTCTAGGTATTTATATTATATGCATCCTAGAGTATAAAAGTTTCCATCTAAACCATGTAGGGCAGCGATTTTCAACCAATGTGCTGCAAGATATTTTTAAAACATGGAATATCTGACTAATTAGGGGCACTGACCTCTTTTCCCTTAGACTGTCAAGTTAAAAAATGACAATAGCCAACACAACAATAACTGTCCACTGTGAATGAATCCAAATGATACCTATTTTTTTATCATATTGCAAAAGAAAGTATTTTTTGGTGTACTGTAGAATTTTAGTAATTAGTTTATATGTGCAATTTGATAAAAAATGGTTGAAAATTGCTGATGTAGGGCATTGAACCTACAAGGAAGTTGAATAGGTTTTGATAATGTTGTTACATTAAAATTGTGATTGGATAACTCTTAGGTAAGTTCTTATCTTAACCCATCCCCCATATACTCACTGGCCATTTGATTTTTTTAAAGTATAATAATAAAAAGCATTAAGATAAAGAAAATACAAAGTCTATCAACTAATTAATTCACTGAGTTTTCTATGAAATTTTGTATGCATGTAAATCATTTAATTCTCATAAAAATTCTATGAAATAATAGTTAATATCTCCACATTTACCATGTAGGAACTGAAGTTTTGAAAGTTTAGAGATTTGCATAATAGCCACACGTTAAGTAGAGAGCCTAAGCAGGACTTCAAAATCTACTCTGTTGAATTTCTCAGTGACATATTTTCTAATCTAAAACATAATACTTTTACTTGTTCTAAGCATCTCCACCATTTATACTAAACTATGTACACTGCTCACAAAAATTAGGGGATATTTTATAGCTTCATATTCACTTCGAAATACCCCCTAATTTTTTGTGAGTAGTATATATAGCAATACACAGTTATAATTGTAGGCTTCAATATGTTGAAATATTTATAAAATAAACTAAATGACTAAAGATTGTTATAATTAATTTTAAAAATCACATGAAGAGCCTGACCAGGTGGTGGCACAGTGGATAGAGCATAGGACTGGGATGCAGAGGACCCAGGTTCCAGATCCCGAGGTCGCCAGCTTGAGCGTGGGCTCATCTGGTTTGAGCAAAAGCTCACCAGCTGGGATCCAAAGTCGCTGGCTCCAGCAAGGGGGTTACTCGATCTGCTGTAGCCCCCCGGTCAAGGCACATATGAGAAAGCAATCAATGAACAACTAAGGTGTCGCAACGAAAAACTGATGATTGATGCTTCTCATCTCTCTCCATTTCTGTCTGTCCCTATCTATCCCTCTCTCTGACTCTCTTTGCCTCTGTAAAAAAAAAAAAAAAATTAATTTTTAAAAATCACATGAAGAATGTAGACAGACTCTGGGGTTAGAACCAAAAGATAGCTCTGTCACAGCATGACCTTGAGCCAGTGACTTGAATTCCCTGAGCTCCTATCCCTCTTCTCTAAAACATGTGCAGTAATACAATGCATGTATCACTCTTACAGCAAATGAGCTGCAGGGAAAAGCTATAAGGCACCAGTGGTATAAAGTATGCACTTAATAAGTAGTAGCTAATATTTATTTTAAGAAAAATTATCTTAGGAATTAACATTATTTTAAAGTTGTTAAAACTAATTTCGATAGAGTAAAACAACTGCCAAAAGTTCAGTTTGATTACATGAGGAATTAATTTTGTGCATGAATTTCAAATAGCTAGTTAATTTACGAGCCTTTTCTCTTTAAGAAATAATAATTTTTTTGAGAGGGAGAGGGGAGGAGAGAGATGAGAAGAAGCAACAGAGCCTGCACATAGAGCTGCCCATGAGAGTGAGCAGTGCTCAGCTGAGTGTGCAAGGTGCTGTAGCTCCTGGAGAGGGTGCAGGACTAGCAAAGCACACTTGTGCACACATAGAAAACTTGTCCTACCCGGAGGAAGGGCAGCACTAGCAGGACATTGAGACACAGACATACATAGCAGCCCACCCAGATCCTGCTCTGACAATGGTTAGAGCCTCAGGGCACCGCAAGAGTGCACTGAGCAACCCATCTACACCAGACAGCCTAACCCGATTAGAAGGGCAAGAAACCTACACACCAGGCTCCCCTACCCCAAATCCAGGTAATGCACAAGGCACTGCACATGCTCACCCTAACCACAACCAGCCTGCCAAACCTATTTGACACACAGTCTACACAGAAACCGCTTTTTCAAGACTGGGAGAGAAGCCATTCCATCCAACGCATAGGGACAAATACAGAAAGCCAATCAAAATGGAGATACTTAAGGATACATCTCAAATCCTTACTAACAACATACTAACATACAAAACCCCACCAATATTTTAAAAAATTAAGTAATTAAACCAGTGGTTCTCAAACTTTTTGAAGTCGAGGCACATTTAAAATCCTACAAATAATTGTAGGTGCACTATATACAAATTTCTGAGAAATATGTTATAATAATTAAGTCAAATATTAAAGAAAAAATATAAAGTCCAAGCATGCTTTTATGGTAATTAAATGAAATAAAATTAAATTTATTCTGACATTAAAAAACATTTTATAATACATTTTTTGAGTTATGCTTTTTAGAATTCGTAAAAAAGAGAGATTAAAAAAATTTTTAAATGACAAAAAAGTTATCTTTATATATATATATGTATATATATAGATACATTCTTAGTAAGATTTAGTAAATTTGGCAGGTCCCGGCACGAATGTATTGTTTTTTCATTTTTGTGTTTATGAGAAACATAAGCCTGATGTGTCCTAGCGATTTGTTCAATGTTTGGGCATATATTTGGAAGGCAAACTCTCATTTCCTCATCAATACATTGAAGAATTCCTCTCTTTTTACTCTTAATTGTGTTGAGGGTAGAAAATCCTAATTCCCATAAATAGGATGTTGAAAATTATAGTAAAATGTTTAAAGCTTTTTTAGATATTGCCACGTATTCTTCTTTTATAGAAATCCAAAAAGCTTCAAGAGACAATTCCTTATGTTTAATCACCAATCCATGATCAGTGGATATAGCTGCCAGTTCTTCTTCTGTTAATGTTAAACCAAAATCACTTGAAGCTTCCATGAATGGGTTTCTAATCCAATTGTATTGTTCAGTGTTAAGTGATGGAAAATAAGAACCCAATTTTTCTTCTAAACTTATTAAATGTTCAACTATTATTGGAAGTGTTTCATTTATGCAAGTGTTATTTACCAATGGAAACATTTCCAAATTACCTTCAACAGCTTTCCTTTTCCAAATCTGTAGTTTTCTCTGAAATGCTTTCATTTTGTCAATGGATGTGAAAATATTTTCTTCTTTTCCTTCTATGCTAGTATTCAAAATATTGAGCTGCTGAAATATATCGGCCAAATACTGTAACCTGGCAATCCAAAATTCGCACAGAAGGAGGTTACAAAAATGTAACTGTTTCATCTCTTCAAAAAAAGCAAGAAGTTCTTATAGCTTGTGTACACGGGTAAGTACTTTTCCCCTTGACACCACCTCATCTCAGTATGTGAAAGCAGCTATCTCTGTTGTGAATCCATATCGATACAAAGCTTTTCAAATAAACGTGATTTGACAGGTCTTGTTTTCATAAAGTTTACTATCTGAACAACTTGATCTAAAACTTCTCTTAAATTTTCTCCCAATGTTTTTGCCATCAAGGCCTCCCTATAAAGAAAGCAGTGACTTATGATATTCTCATTTTGTTTTTTTAACAAAAGATATAAGACCCTTAAAACAGCCTACCATGGAAGGGGCCCCATCTGTACAGATGCCTATACATACCTTCCATGTTAACTGCCATTTATCAAGACAGTTATTCAAAATGTTAAAAATGTCTTCACCTTTTGTAGACACGCCTAATTCTTTGCAAAAAAGAAACTAATTTACTATTTGATCTTCATCAATAAAACGGATGAATGCTAAGAGTTGCGCCATGTTGGTAATGTCTGTTGACTCATCAACTTGCAATACAAAATTTGAATACTGAAGCTTACTACTGCATACATTTTTCTCGCTATCAGAAGACATTTCTATAATATGCCTGGGAACTGTATCATTGGACAGAGGAATCTTGCTTATTTTCATTGCTGCTTCATTTCCTAGCATTGTCATGACCATTTTTTTTGCATGCAGGCAAAATAAGTGACTCACTTAAAGTATGAGCTTTCATATTTTTTACTATCAGTTCTGAGACTTGATAAGAAGCAATATGAGCTTATCAGAAACAGTCACTATACTTTTAAAAGAATTTGCTGCTTTTTGTGCTGTATAGACAATCTCTTGAAAAACTTACAGATTTATCTTGTAAATTAGAGTGTATAGTTTTAAAGTGTTTACTAAATTTACTAGGAAGCAATGATTCATTTGCCATTTTACATCCACATACTAAACATAGCAGTAAAGGATGATCTTCACTTCCGGTCCAAGTGAAACCAAAGCTTAAGTAACTGTATTCTATTTGCAAGTAGGCTGTGATTTTGCTTTCCTATTTGCACTTAACTTTTGCTCACTTCCAGAATCAGATTCTTTGATATCGTGCTTCTTTTTGAGAAATCTATCAATTTTATTTGGGTGTATTTATCTAAAAATAATATAACAATGTGTTAATAATAAATATAATAATGTGTTAACGAAAAGAGTGGTATTCCTTAATGAAATGGTATAATAGAGTAACTATATTTTTATATCTGGGCACATGCCGTGAACCAGTGCAGCTAGTAATTCCAGGTCCCAAGTGGGAATGGTGTGGAATTAAGAAAATATGCAGAATTAAGAAAATACGGGGTTGGGAGGACCCTGTAATTGCTGCTGGCAAGAACAAAACGTGCCCCAAAACCGCATCTTGCTTTATTTATAGGGCAAAGTGAGGCCATTAGCAATCTTAATTTTACACCAAACAAAACATAGAAGAAACTTGCTTCCAGTCTTTCTGGGGAACATGGCAGGTAGTGTAAACAATCCAGCACCACAGCTTAACAGTCTTTTGCAACCTAATCAGGCAAGTGAGGTGGCGGTTGGGCAGACTGTCAGCTTACAGCCACTTCCCCACACCTCTGTCCCCTAAAAATCTAAACTCCAAAAACCCTGTTGGTTTTTTGGTCCCCAACAGGCACATATTTCTCTGGAATACCATAGGATGCACCTGGAAATCTTCTAGGGCACATCAGTGCACCCTGGTGCACACTTTGAGAACCACTGAATTAAACTAAAACCCGGAAGCAATGAAATAGACAACATACTTTTTAAAAGGCAGTAAAATCATGTTCTTTTAAAAGGCTAAAAAAAGATAAACCCCTAGTAAGCCTGCTCAAGAAAAGAAGAAAAGAAAAAAAGACAATAACAATATTACGAATGAAAAAAGGACATTACATAGTCCACAAACATTAAAAAATAGTAAGAACAATTTTGTCAATAAATTTGAAAATTTAAAGAAACTAACTCAACAAATTCCTTTAAAAGTTCAACTTCCAAAATATCAATAGGTCTTTACCTGTTAAAGTAAATGATTCTATTATTTTAAAGTTAGGGGGGAAAACAAAACAAAACAAAAAAACAGGTCTAGATGTACCTCTCGTGGAACAAGAATGTCTGCTCTCACCATACTTATTCAACATTGCACAGAATAGAGCAATATTTGTTGCCATTGGAATAAGGCAACAAATATTAAATGTACTTCTCTATTTAAGTTTTTTTTATATGTATATAAAATTTCTATCTGCAAATGACCAATTTCTCACCTTCCTTTTTAATATTTGTAACTTACAGCATCTTCCACTGGCTTCCAGTACTGTGTAGGGCTGGCTTCTAAAGTTCCACCTAGTTAATGTGTCTTCTGCATGCAGTGCTTTTCAAACGTTTTACACATGGGGACTGTTGAAAATAGAATTATTTCATGGACCACTAGGGCAGAAATCACCCTGAAATAAGCGAATTTCAATAAGATCACTGGGTCTATGATCTTTATACATCAGGGTGGTTAACTCTTTCACGATCAGCACCATATTTCTGGGAGATCAGTCCACAGACCAGCAGTTGAAAACATTGCAGAAAACAAAATATATGTCCTAAGGATAGAGGGGGCACAGTTGAATGAAAAGTCTAAAAGGCAGAGACAGTTTTTAACAGAATTACAGTTTTATAAATTCATATTTATCAGACTATTCCCTGATTCTGAGTTTTCTGTTAAAATAATGCACACTATTAGTTGCAGTTCATTATAATTTGCAAGTTTCTAGTCCCTGCTGGTGTGTGTCTTCAGGAACAAAAAGAATCAAATGTTTCTATCTGGAACCAGGATAAATGGAAGGGACCACAAATTAGTTGTTCTGTTTTTCTGCTAACAATTTTTTGTTTGCCAAACCAATTAAGAAAACAAGCTGTAGTTTCCATTCTAAAAATAGAAAAACATGAATTTACTGTTGCTCAACACTGTTTTCCTTTTCAAAAAAAAAGAAATACTCAGAAGACTTAATTATAATAAGGCTGACATTTGTGGCACAAATATCATATGTGAGTTTATGCTTGTGTCCTTTCTCTAAATATAGAAACAAACTAAGGTACCTAGCAAGCCAGCCTGGAATTGTACACCAACTAAAAAGCTAGAAATCTGCCATATGAATATGTACTCTAATAGTGTCAATTAGCTGGCAGCTCCTGGACAAAAAAATGCTCGTTCCTCAGAAAATTAGTGTAGTGCCAGGGGGAAATATTGGGAGAGTTAATATAGTTCTATGCAGGTGATGTGAAATGGGAGGAAAAAGGATTAATAGCAGCCTACATTGGGAAACTGCAAGATTCCACAAATGAGAGTCTAACACAGGGGTCGGGAGCCTATGGCTCACGAGCCAGATGTGGCTCTTTTGATGGCTGCATCTGGCTCACAGACAAATCTTTAATAATAAAAAAAAAGTTAAAAATATAAAACATTCTTACGTATTATAATCTATTCATTTCCTACTGCTCACGTTCATGGTTGCGGGTGGCTGGAGCCAATCACAGCTGTCCTCCGGGACAACACCAAATTTTTATTGGATAATGCGTAACGTGCACAGGTCGTTGTATGGCTCTCATGGAATTACATTTTAAAATATGTGGTGTTCATGGCTCTCTCAGCCAAAAAGTTTTCCGACCCCTGGTCTAACACATTGCTTTCAAAGGGATCAAGCTGAAGTCCCTTAACAGCTGCTTTCCATTTAGTTTATAGATATTTTAAATTTCAAAGTTCAGCTGGGGCAAGTGCTGGGCAGAGGCTTAAAGGATCCTGCCGGGAAATTATTCACAATGGGATGGCTACTAAGAAGAGGAGGAGGAGCATTCAATAACAAGGACTGTCCAAAGAAAGAATTTTCCACATCCTGATTAGAACATCTGCCAAAGGATCATAACTTGCTAACCCTAAATATGAACCAGGAATCTAAAGTCTCTTGTATAGGCAGAACTTTTTAATAAGCATTTCCATTGTTTCCTTGCTTTTGAAGACAGTTTTCTAAAAGGGATTGATGAATTCTATTTAAATCCAAATTCCACTTCTAAAATGAGGAGTTCCACAGAGTTACTCGATTGATGGATTCATAAAATGAAAACTGAACAGAGAAACTCATTCACCTGCCAGTACTGTGCTCTTTTGGGTGCTTTTTCTTGCCTCTATCTATTATTATGAACACTTACTTCAACGTAGAACACTCTTAGTTCTGTCTGAATCTCAGCTGAGACATTCCTTCCTCTGGGGATCTATCTCTTCATGACTCTTCCAAATCTCCAAAATACAGAACTTGTGCAAGGACACATAAGAACCTACATGTTTCTTTTTTTTTTTTTTCCTATTCTTAAAATGCATTGCCAATGTACTCTGTATTTCTTTTCTTATGATACATAGCATGCAGTGTATTCAATTTACTTCTTTTTTCCTTTACTGTTGAATTCACTTCCTTTTTTCTTTACTATTGAATTGACTTACTTTTTCCTTTACTACTCTTACTAGCTGTATGGAAACAGAGACCTGCCTTTCCTGCTAAATGTTACACCCAGCAATTAGTGCAAAGTCTGACACACAATGAGAACACAAAAATTCACTATGTTCTGATTTGGGACAAATATTTGACTTCGGACAGCACTATCAAAATAATAATAAGCCAACAGAAAGCACTATAAATCAGAGAGAAGCAGCATCTCTAAAACAAGTATCCAGGCGATATTATATAAATATATATATAGATATATATATATATACATACACATATATATATATGAGCAATAGCAGCAAAACTTACAAAGACCATACACCAGAAAGTAAATCTATAAGCAAGATAAAAATTGTACCAGTTATTTTGTCACAACTTTAAAAACTAATACTTCATGAAGCCATTCTTTTGTAAAGGGAATCACAAAGCAGAAATATAAGAACTCAAGACAAAGATGAGACAACAGGGGAAATAATGTGTGAGCTGTTAGTACTTGGGAAAGAAATGAGATAAAAAACAATCATAGAAATTAAGACAAATTTTGAAGGAAAATAAAAGAATAGAAACTGCTGAAAATATAGTAAGTGACACACAGAGTACAAATTTAAGTATCAAATATAAAGAAATGAGTTAAAGTTGAAAAGAATTCAGAAGACTGTATTAAATACCGGAGACAGGCAAAACAAGCCAATATATTTATCACTGGAGTCTCCAAAGGAAAAAGCAAAATAAAATTCTATAATATTTAAACATTCAATTTAAAAAAAATATTCATGGAATATATATTTATATATGTATACATATACACTATATATAGAGTCAGTTAGATAAAAGTGAGCCAGACTGATGAACACTGAGCTATATTCCAGTCAAGTTATTATGCCTTCATAATACAAAAGCAACCAGTTGAAATTTTAAAAAAAATTTGTAAAGAGAATAAGGCAGGCTTCAGAGTTCTCTGCAGTAATAGATAATGTCATAACAGAGTGGAGCAATACTAAAAGATCATTGAAGAGAGAAAGTATTATCCAGACAAATTGGCCTATAAGACTAGTATCCTAGAAATATTGTTTCTATGAACTTGCTTAAGGATTTAAGTACTTAGAAAAATTGCTGGAGAAATCATGAAAAATTAATCAGCCAGAATAAATGATCTAATTGCAGAATTTAGACTAAAATAAAAAATGGAGATCAAAGTACTTTGACCACATTAATTTCTATTTTTATTGTTCTTTATTTCCTCCTGCATCACTGAATTTCCATGTGGAAACAGTTTTCAGGTAGTCAAATGGGAGAAGATATGTGCATACAACTGCTCTGACTAGGGGTTAATACCCAAAATATATACAGAAATCATACAACTCAACACCAAACAAATAAGCAATCTAATTTAACAATGGGCAGAGGATCTGGCTGCTTAAAATTGATGAAAGATGCGAATCCAGAAATGATTCTTGTGCATTGTGTTATTCATAGGGAAAACTTGGTAGCTAAAAACATCTCGCCTGTTCTGAATGAAGTATTACATACAGTAATAAAGTGTGTTAATGCTATTAAAGCTAGTGACAAATGTGAGCATCTTTTCAAGCTATTTTGTGAAGAACAAAATGAAGACCATGTGAGACTTTTACTTCATACTGAAGTAAGATGGCTATCTAAAGGAAATTGTTTGAAAAGATTTATGGAACTGTTTGATACTCTTAGTGATTTTTTAAGCGACAAACCTGAAATGAAGTATCTGTTAACAATAGATGGTAAAGTATTTGTGAGTTATTTAGCCGATATCTTTGAAAAACTAAATATATTAAATAAACAACTTCAAGGAACAAATAAAACTCTTGTCGATGCAAAAGCAAAGATATTTGGTTTCATTACCAAGATTGAGTTATGTCAGAAACGTATTAACAACAAAAACTTTAAACAGTTTTATTGGCTCCAAAAATGTGAAGTAACTGATACCGCTTTGCTTGTTATTATCAATCATTTGAATATTCTATCGACTGATTTAAAAAAAAGATTTTCTGATTTAAAACAAATTGATTTCCCAACATGGATGATGCAGCCAATGTTAGTGGATTTGTCTGATATATCAAATATGCAGTATCAAGAAGAACTCGCAGAATTGCAAAATGATGAGTCAGTTAAAGCTTTATTTAATATCAAAGGAGCGATGGCATGGCTTTGTGAGGAAACAGAAATCAAATACCCAAATTCAACCAAATGTGCAAGAAAACTATTGCTACTGTTTCCATCTTCATTTTTAGCTGAATGTGGATTTAGTGCTGTAAATGATTTACTGGTAAAAAAAAGAAATCGGCTGGATATAACACAACGTGGAGACTTGAGACTAAAGCTAACCAAATTGGAACCTAATATAAAATCTCTGTGCAGCAAGCATCAAGCGCAAGGATCACACTAAATTAAAATAATAAATTAATATAAAAAATCTGTATTAAAATTATTTGGAATTTAAATTTCTGTTTTTCATTATATGTTTTGAAATTTTACTTACTGTGTTTTGTTAACAATTTCATAGTGATTTCTTCCTAGAGCCTATCATTTATGTTTATTAAGTGAACAAATCAATTTTTTAATGTTAAAAATTATGTATGTTACATAGAGGGGGACATAAAAATTTTAGAAAGGTTAAGGTGGGGCATAGCACAAAAAAGGTTGGGAAACACTGGTCTAGACTCACATGTCTGACAGTTATCAAGCAGAGGTATGGATGCAAATGTGGCCAGTGGGAACTTATCATCCACCAGGATGGCTTGCACACATGGTGGCAACAGAGTTCTACAATTAACAAAAATCGAAGCTATGAGAACTTTTGAGATCTGGGCTCGTAACTCATATTACTTGTAACTCATCATTTCTACTCCATTCAATTCTTTAAAAGAAGGTCACAAGGCCAGCTCCAGGTTTAAGGGGTAAGAAACCAGGCTCCACCTCTTGGTGACAGTTACTGCAAAGTATTGTTGCCATTTTGCACTCGCCACCAGCCACCCTGGAAAGTATGATAGCCCTGCATTTACTGAAATGAGGATAACTAAAGAAAGTACAGCTTCTTCCCAAGTACCACAAACAAAGGTCATGCTACTGCCCTCTGTCTTCATACACAGGTCTTAGAATCTGGAAAACATCTCCTTTAAAAGCCATACCAGGACATCAAAATACTAAAGAGATGATGGTCTGGGAAGTTGTCTAACACAGACCCTTTGCATTAGGATAATCTTTCAAACTCTACCTAAACCATTCAGATCCTTGGAATAAAATATGCATCTCTAAAGCAGATGCTTACATCAGGCATATTTACTGAAGATATTGGTCAAACATAGAAGATAATTGCCCATTTCTGGTCCTGTGCTTCCTGGTTTCTCAAGCTGCCTCTGGGGCAAAAGACTCTCCTACCAGCCCTAGAATTCTTACCTTTGGGTGAACATGTGGATGGCAGCCGCAAAATTAATAACCGCCACAGACCATTAGTAATTTTTCTGTAGCTTTGGCTAATTTTCTAAGGAAATTCATAAAGAATCATGATGAAATTCAGAACATCAGAACAAAGGAAGAATGTGCCAACCCTACAGGTCACATAACCTGACATGTTCTTAGCTTTAGTCTTCTTCTGATACCCCCATTCTCTCCTGCCTGCAGGGCAAGGTCTCCCCTAGTCCACACTGTAACCAGATTCCCACCTCCTCAGGAACCTAGCCAGCTCTCGAAGGACCAAGATTTTACAGAACTGTTGATTTTAAAGAGTTTCCCAGGGTATCTTGATGAACGTCCAGGTTTGAGAAGTATGGGTGTGATTGACAAGTATGTAGATGAACCTAGATTCTTTCCTTAATCTTATTCCAAATGACATTTATTTGTCTTGGAACTAAACAAAGCATAATGCCTAAATTGTTTTCCAAGAAAAGACAAATCATTTTTTTTTAATTTCTTTGAGATACTTTTACTAAAAAAAAGAAAATGTCATGTCACTAAATAAAAAGAAATCTTTGGGCCTGACCTGCGGTGGCGCAGTGGATAAAGCGTCAACCTGGAAATGCTGAGATTGCCGGTTTGAAACCCTGGGCTTGCCTGGTCAAGGCACATATGGGAGTTGATGCTTCCAGTTCCTCCCCCCTTCTCTCTCTCTTGCTCCCTCTCTCTCTCCTCTCTAAAAATTAATAAATAAAAAGAAATCTTTGTAGCGGTACACTTCTCAAATTTCAGACACCTGGTCCTGTAAATTAAAAGTTGCTTAGGAATATGGCTGGCATATGTCATTTTATGTAGTCAGTCTTTAAGACTGTACATTATTTTACACAGAGAACTTCTGCAATATATAAAAATAAATAATAACTACAGAGCACAAAGAGAAAAAAAATTCCTGCTCAGTCGCACATAAATCAATGAAGAGCAAAATAAGTGCAAAGAGCAAGTTTTGCTATTTGTCTTGGTGTATAACAGACACTGCCTAAGTAATAATAGCAGCAATGGTTGTAATCATTGAGTCCTGCACTCTAGGCTCCATGGTCCTTTCCCTAAGCAAGCTAGGCCATTTAATCTTCACAAAATCATGAGGTAGGAGTATTATCTCTATTTGAAAGATAAAAAATCCAGAACTTAAGAACGTTAAGTAACTAAGTCACACAACTAATTAATGATAGAGCTTGGAGAGAACCCTGGTCATCACACCCCCAAACCCATCAATTCCACCATTATTACAACCCGACAGAGAGTGAAATTACTTGGGGTAGAGCAAAGGCCCAGAGGGTAACAAGATCTGAAAATACAGTTGTGATTTCTCAACAGATGCTTAGTGATGACTACAAGTTTTACTTCCAAATTTGAGATTCTCCCAAATCCAATGATCGATCCACAATTCAGATAAATATATAAGTACTCTCAGGGGGAAATGATGGGGTCATCATGGCTGATCACAGGTTCAGTCTTTCAGCCCATAATACTTACAGAATATTACTAAGCTAAAATGCAGGGTTTTTTTTAGGGGGAGTATTGTCTGATTTTGTTTCTATCATATTCATTTCTGTCAATAAGATTAAATTTTCTTTGGTGCTTGATCAATAAAAAATAAGGGATTTTAGGAGTTTCCTACCAAATGAACAGAAGTCACTGGTGGGAATTAAATGATCCAAATGAATGGATCCCATTCAAGAGGGAAAGAGGAATCAATACAAGTCCTCCTTTCCCATATACCATTATGTGGATTGTCCTGCAGGAAAAAGAACATTTCACCAATTTGCCAAGTAGTTCAGGAATTTTTACAACTAGTAAAGCAAAAGTTAAGACATACACGAATTATTCCTAGGAATAATTTGGTTTGAAAGTGATTTATGTCTCAACTGATGTCAACAGTCAGTAAAAATCATTTGAACATAATTTGCACTGTAAATTTTTCCTTAAAAAAAGCTTTCTAGGCCCTGGCCAGTTGGCTCAGTGGTAGAGCATCAGCCCTGCATGTGGAAGTCCCAGGTTAAATTCCAGGTCAGGACACTCAAGAGAAGTAACCATCTTCTTCTCCCCTCACCCCTTCATCTTTCTCTCTCTATTTCCCTCCCACAACCATGGTTCAAATGGTTGAAGCAAAGTTGGCCCTGGATGCTGAGGATGGCTCCATGGCTTCGCCTCAGGCACTAAAATAGCTTGGTTGTCAAGCAATGGAGCAGCAGCCCCAGATGGGCAGAGCATCACCTGGTAGGGGGCTTGTCGCCAAGGCGCATGTGGAAGTGTGTCTCTGCCTCCCTGCCTCTCACTTAATTTAAAAAAAAAAGAAAAAAAAGCTTTCTGAATGATTAAAAAAGACTTTAAAAACATCATGAGTTCATGTATCTCTACTGTGTTTTGCTTCTGTTATTACTTATCTTCTAAGTGTGAACAGTCTTTTTAAATTTCCACAGCAACTGCTTTCCGTAGTTTTATTAAATATATTCCAAAGATACATTGTTTCCAGTAAATGGAATATTTAAATATCTATACTATATCTCTATTTTCTCTGGAATGTTATACACAGAGTCTCCCTACTATTATGTAAAATTTTAATTGAATTATGTGGGGAACTGTGTAGGTAATAATTTTAGTTTAAGAAATCATACATACCAGTAATCATATTTAGATACATAAAATTCCCCTACAATTTCATGCCACATGGTGGGTCCAGTTAGTTGAATGGATCTACTATATGAAAGTCAAGAAAACAGAAACACATATTTCCTGGGACTCTGTTCTTAATTTCAAACCCCTTTCACCTCCTCCTGTTTTCAAGAACAAAGGATCATGTGGCCCGAATACCAAGCTTGTAAGAGACTTTGCCTCCTTATATATATATTTTATATATATATAATATATCTCCGTTTACATATATATATAATTTTAAGACTTTATTCATTTCATAGATATGAAAGAAAGAGAGAGAGAGAGAAGCGGGTAGGAGCAGGACGCATCAATTCCCATATGTGCCTTGACCAGGCAAGCCCAGGGTTTCAAACCAGTTACCTCAGTGTTCCAGGTCAACGCTTTATCCACTGCGCCACCACATGTCAGTCTCCACGCCTCCATTTTAGCAAAAGTGTGATGAAGTTGAACCACACTCACAGACCTCCTGAAACCCCTCAGTGCTAGCTAAATCTGTGAGGGAGAGAGCTGAGCCAGGAGTGGGGAGTCTCAGGATAGGAACATTGCAAGAATCCTAACAAAATGTGTAGAGAACATTATTTTTCTCTCCAACACTCCATTTAAATTATTTCCCTGGCCCTGGCCGGTTGGCTCAGTGGTAGAGCGTCGGCCTGGCATGCAGGAGTCCCGGGTTTGATTCCCGGCCAGGGCACACAGGAGAAGCACCCATCTGCTTCTCCACCCCTCCCCCTCTCCTTCCTCTCTGTCTCTCTCTTCCCCTCCCACAGCCAGGGCTCCATTGGAGCAAAGTTGGCCTGGGCACTGGCCTCTGCCTCAGGCGCTAGAATGGCTCTGGTTGCAACATAGCAGCGCCCCAGATGGGCAGAGCATTGCCCCCTGGTGGGCGTGCCAGGTGGATCCCGGGCAGGCGCATGCGGGAGTCTGTCTCACTGCCTCCCCATTTCCAACTTCAGAAAAAAAAATTATTTCCTCATAATTGCTGGTAGAAAAACAAAGGAAATATATGCCTTTTTCCTTTAAACAACTTAAAAAATCTTCTGTCTATAGCTAACCAGAATTTTCCGATATGTCAGGAACTCCATTTAAAAGGAATACATAAGAGGCAGATCTAAACTCAGCTCATCTAGACAATAAAAAAAAAAACAAAAAAAACGTAAAATTTTCCTTTTAGTCAGGGCTAAATAACTAAGACGAGCTGTCTACATTAATAAAATTACATAAGAAATGGCCAAAGTATACTTTCTGTTGTGTGGAGACAGACACTGACAATTAAAGCTACTGAGTTTTAATGAGAAGGTTTAATTAAGACACTTCCTCTGCAGAAATATGAGCCCTTAATTCTGGGGAAATCATTGCCAAATTTAGTTCAGCTGTGCTAATTATCAAAGATGGAAAATTCAGAAAATCAGGCTAATTAAAAGGTAAGCTGGCCTTAGCCGGTTGGCTCAGTGGTAGAGCTTCCCAGGGTGTGGAAGTCCCTAGTTCAATTCCCAGTCATGGCACACAGGAGAAGTGACCATCAGCTTCTCAGCTTTCCCCCTCCCCCTTTTTTTTATCTTTTTCTTTCTTTCCTCCCCTTCCCTTTGGCTCCACTAGTTAAAACACATGGGCCTCAGGCACTGAGGATGGCTCTGTGGATTTTTTTTTTAGTGCCTCAGGCACTAAAAACAGCTCAGTTGCGAGCATGGCCCAGATGGGCAGAGCATCAGCCCAAGACAGGGGTTGCTGGATGGATCTCAGTCAGAGTGTATGTAGAAGTCTGTCTCTCCGTCTCCTTTACTCTCACTTGAAAAAGAGGAAAAAAAGAAAAAGAAAAAGGATAGTTTTGGGTGTGGTTTTTTTGCCTTAAAGTTTAAAGTGCTAAAGAATGTTTCTCTACTGATATGAATTGATACTTTAAAAGTGAGTGTATGAGCCCTGGCCAGCTAGCTCAGCAGTAGAGCATCAGCCCAGCATATGAAAGTTCCGAGTTCAATTCCCAGCCAGGGCACACAGGAAAAGTGCCCATCTGCTTCTCCACCCTTCCCCCTCTCCTTTCTCTCTGTCTCTCTCTTCCCCTCCCGCAGCCAAGGCTCCATTGGAGCAAAGTTGGCCCTGGGCACTGAGGATGGCTCCATGGCTTCTGCCTCAGGTGCTAGAATGAATGGCTCTGGTTGCAAGGGAGCAAGGCCCCAGATGAGCAGAGCATCACCCCCTAGTGGGCATGCTGGGTGGATCCTGGTCAGGCACATGCGGGAGTCTGTCTCTCTGCATCCCAGCTTCTCACTTCAGTAAAATAAAAATTAAAAAAAAAAAAAAAAGTGAGTATATGTTGGCCAGATATGGAGGAGTAAAGAAACATTCTTCTGGGGGGAAAAATGCATAAGTAAAAAAAGCTTAGTAGTTTTAAAGAAGTGATAGCTAGCCAATTTGCCTACAGATTAGTGAGGGAAGCTGGAGATAGGAGCTAAATATTGGTAGGGGCAGTATCATGTTCTTATGCTTGATTTCTAAGTTGGTTCCCAAATTTGCACATAATTTACAAAGAATAGTAACATATAAAATACAGTTTGCTATAAATGCCATACAACCAATTGGGGTTCACAGAGCAATTTTGTTGATTTTTGCTAAACTCTTATGTCCATAGCTAATCTATGCTTGCAATTAACAAACAAGCCATAGGTTCAACATTAATATTAGCTGATATCTTCATTTTCATTAACAAGTAAGATAAAGGTGAAACAATGAAGATATATCTCTGAAATCATACCTCTTGGTTAATGATGTACAGGATTTCTTTGTTGACTCATATAATAGTTTTCCAAACCTGAAAGAATATTTAGTTAATTTGTTATGATACTTAAAATGACATACATGACACTTTTCAAGTTTAATCTGTATTATTAACATTTTTTCTATCACTTTCTTAATTTTTTATTGGTTCATTGATTTTATTTTTTTTAATGTTTCTATTGAGTTGAGAAAGAGAAAGAAGCATCAACTTGTTGCTTCACCTAGCTGTTCCATTTAGTTGTGCACTCGTTGATTACTTCTCCTACATGCCCTGACTGGGGATTGAATCTGCAACCTCTGACACACAAAGTCATGTTCTATCCACTAAACTACCCAGCCAGGGCCTGACTGATTGATCTTAGAAAGAGAGAAAGGAAGAGAAAGAGTCATTGACCAACATGATGTCATTAAATGCTGAGTTGAGGAGAACTGCACAGTAGCACTGCATTGTATGGTATTTCCATGATGTAGGCACGATAGGTATAAGATAAGAGTAAACTTCAAGACGCTAGTAAAATGCAGTCAAATAATTTGAAAGTGATAAGTTTTGAGTATTTATTACCTTTGTTTCAAATCTAATCTTTTTTAATTTTAAGTTTATATATGACTGCCTGTTAGTTTTAAAATAATATCTGAGTTTAACAACCAGCTCACAAAATTCCTGAAAGCTGAGCTCTTCTTACAAAGCTGGTACAAACCAACTGACTCCTTCATACCAGTGTGTAGGGCCATAGGATACAGTGTCTCACAGTTCACATTAAGAAGGTTTGATATCAAATTAAGTGCAAAGGGAAGCCATAATGTGTTTTAAATATTTAAAAGTGGAGTAGGAGGAGCAATTAGTCCCACAGAAGTATTACTAGTTTATTCAATAAAGTCTTGTTGATTGCTTATTACTTCAACAAAACAGGAGAATTTAAAACCATGGTTTGATAGCAGCTGGGAAGAGTTGCATTGTAATACACTACAAATGTTTGGAACTATATGCTTATTTTTAATCCTTTCCAGTTTGGTTATTCTGTGATTCTCTATGACTACACCAACTGTTGAGAATATTAAAATATAGGGCTGACAGCTGACACTCCATGAAAAAGACCTTGGATGTCTGATGCTTCAAGCCCAGTAGGTTTCAGTGGAAAGCATGCTGATCTCAATTCTGGTGAGCTGTTTTGCAAGGTCCAAAATCTGATAAATCTGCATAATTAAAAAATCAGTGTTGTTACTAAAAATATGTGAGTGGCAGATATAAATAAAAGGTGAAAATGAAATTTGTATTGCATGCTATAAAAGCTAATGAAGAAATAGTTTAGGAAAGAAAGGAAATCATCATAATACTTGCTTGTACATACCATTCCTAGCAAGAAAATTTTGTAAAGAGAGGGGGAGAGATGAAATCACTCCACAAACCTGAAATTCTACTCAATGTTTAGAAAAAAGAATCTGCAGAATCAAAAGATGTGATTTTTACACCTGTGACACTAGCAAACTGTTTTCAATGTACTTTTAAACAGTGGTTTGATGTGCAAATTGATTGTTTTGAATGTACTTTTAAACAGTGGTTTGATGTGAGCCAAAGTATCTTTTGGCTTGTGAACCTATGTGATAAATTACTCAACCAACATGTTTTCCCTCTCCAAGCCAGTAGAAGCTTTTAATTACCCTGTCAGCGACAGTTGGTGAGCAAGTCTAGATAACCAAACTAAAAACTACTCTTATTAAAAGTTTAGAGCTGTATTGAAAGTCTTGAAAATAATTTGAAAAGTATACTTTATAGTACAATAGTATTATAGACCACAAAGTGTAGTTGTGAGTCCAAGATCTAAAAATGTTTCTTTCAATTAGAGAAATGTAATCGTTAAAGACAATTGATTGAAATTTTATTTAGCTCTCTTTCAATTTATTGTTAAAAAGTGACAATTTTATTGCAATCGTGAATAAATAATATTCTTGAGAATGTAGAGTTAAATTCTTTCCTGTTCTTCATAATTTAGTTATATACTTATTTAATGCATTGTTTCACATTATTGATACATGTATAGAAAGGGCAGCATAATTAAGTTATTCTTGTTAAAATATTATTGGTAAAAAAAAGAAAAAAAGAAAAACACTATTGAGTATTATCATTCATTGACAGGCATAGATATCTAATGTAATAAATTAACACAAAGGACTAAAGACCTAACTAGAAGCATAAAAACTAAAAATAGAATGAATTGATTTTCATAAAATTATTTAATAATGAAGCATCATGTTTCCAAAACCCCCTTTCACCTAAACCTGTATCATTAGTCAGAAAAGAATTATCAGCTAATGTGATATTACATAACCTTGACTATGTGATGCAACATTATGTCATCTGCATGTAATATAATATGTAGTATGACTATTTTTAACTCTAGAGACTTCTTAACCACCACCCAGATTCTCTCTATAATATCTTTTTATTTGGTAGCAGAATTAATTCTCATCAATTTTCTTTAGACATCAGTTTGGTTTTTCAAGTGTCTGACTCAGAGAGAGAATGACTTTATGCACAGGTACTTAATGAGTACATGGCTGTGAATTATCTGTCTTGCTTGGAGATAACAGCCAGAGGATGGTAATAATAAGAAGAATGGTAGCAAGCAGTTGTTTTCACAATTTTGATTTGAAAAAAGGTCCTTGTTATAAGTTCATGAGTGAGTTGGCAGGGTAATTATCTAGTTTGTGGCTCTCTACAGTAGAAAACAAAGGCTCTTCAAAGCTCAGAGATGATTAACAACATTAAGGTGAGACTTACAAAACCAACTCACATAAAAATAAGGATATGTACTGCTTACATAATCAGATATATTTATTAAAATCACAGTTATAGTCTTCCAAATCAGTAATTTGTGCATAATAATATTAAATACCAAGGTTTTTGTTATGCCAAATAAATGATAAATTCTTGTAATGTGAGCTGTGCTGAACACATAGTAAATGCTCAAGAATGGTAAATATATATGATCTGAAGTAGAATAATGAAGGAATAATGAAGTCACCTCAAATGTATTATCAGACATAAGTTTTTAAAAGCATCTTTTAGGTGTAAGCTTAATCTCCTTTGACCCAGCAATTTCCACTTTAAGAAGCTTTTTCTAAAGAAATAATTAAATATGTATGCCAAGATTTATATGTAATGATTTTCATAGAAAATTAGGATGAAGGTAGTGTTAGCAGCCTACATATTAAAAAAGGGTAGAAGGGTTAAATCAATCATGAGCCATCAACCAAATGAAATGCATGCAGCCATTATAAATAATGGCATTGGATGACAGGGCACATTTTTCATAGTATGTTGTTAAATGGTAAAAATTTGTATATCCAGGGTGATTTGGCTATGTTTTGAATACATATAAATAATATATTCTTGATATTATTTATATTTCAAAATTTCTAAATATTATACACACATACACAGGATGAAGATATATGTAACTAAAATGAACACTATCATGAGTAGTGATTACATGTGTCTTGTTTTTTTATGTCCATTTTTTCTGCATATTTCCAATTTTCTATGTGATTATACTTTATTTTTATAATGTTAATATCAATTGAATAATCTACTAAAGGAATATTTTAAGATACTAAATAGGTCTGGGAAAGGTATTTAGTGGATATATTGGTTTGATTTATTTTGAAATTTGAGGTTTTAACGATCCTAGAATCATAAATCAGAGTGCTAACCAATGCAGAAATGAATGACCCGGGGAATCTATTAAGTCAACTTTATTTTCAGAAGCGACAATTTAAGAATAACCCACAAATTCTTCAAGCAGCTTGGGACACTAGTTCACTACATCAAGCAGGCACTTCTTTGACAAGTTCATTTTGTATGATCTCAATGATTCCTCATGCCTTAAAATCTATAATTTGAGAATGTGTCCCCTCCACATCCTGAACAACTGAGGGGAGGAGCTAACATAAAAAAGTGGGCAAATGGGTATGAGAATTCAAAAAGTAGATGGCTCTGGTGGTCTCCAGCAGGTGCTCATTTGCATGTTTTGGCCATAACCCCCCTTGCCTTTTGCCCAGCCTGCCAATATGCTCTGACTTGAATGCACAGTTTGACCAAAAGCTATGTAATCTAGTGAAAAATGGACTGAATACAGAGTCTTAGGTTTGATTTATGATCCTTAGGCACACACACAGTACATGCATGGTCCTCAACATGACCCTTCAATTTGCAGATGCCCCTTATCTCAACCAGATGTCCTGGTCATGCAAAGATTAACAAGAACAAATAGAAAACTGGGCTTGAGGAACCTGGGATCTCACCATAAATACTGACATTTTAAGGACCCAAATTCTGGGAAGAGTGCTTGTTTTGGCAGCACATATATTGATACAAATTCTAGGAAGAAGCAGAATGGTGTACTCATAGTGTGACCTTCATCCGTCCTCAATTTACTGATATGCAAATCATGAAATCATGGGTCGAAGAAAGAGAAAAGAGAAGGTAGAATTTAAGCTATACAGTGTTTAAGATCTCATTAAAGTACAAAATGCTTTAATTATGCTCTATGAAGTAAGAAATCTTATAGGTTTTTTTTGAGAACAGTAAATTTATTCCGAAATTTTAAGTGACTATTATGTTAATGGGAATATATAATAGGACATCATTGAAATAAAAGGTGTGTAAAAAAGAATATCACTGAAACAAAAGGATATATAATGGGGTATAATATTGAGAAATACCTTCCCAACACATTTTATCTACGAATAGAAAATAATTGATATATCTATTAGATATGTTATTTCTTTTCATACTCACTAATTATACGGGTTTTTTCTTACATATAATATTTTATAAACTTTTGTCTCTATGATCCTTTTAGATAACAGAAATATTGGCTCATTTAGACTTTCAAATACCAGTGACACTTTAAAAATAGTAGATTAATTAAATATGAAAATTAAAGAGAAATTCCTCAGACTCGTTTAAAAGATGTTTTGTAGAAAATGACGAGTGTCTTTTAATAGTTATTGCTATGTAGTCAATACATTCCAGGTAGGGTCACTTCATAATCTGTGTGTTATAAAATAAAACTAATTATGGAAAAATTCTACTCAGCAAAGTAATAAAACCATCTGGGCAGTTGATGAAGCAGTAAAATGTTTTAATACCACATTAAATACACTGACATTTTATAAATTAATTGAAAAGTTTTATTCAGAGTGCATCCGTTTGTTGAGCAGCCTTTAATCTAGCGTCTGATGTGTATGCGGCACTGTCATAGGCATTCAAGTCTTCACATAACATCAGGTGAATGTTTGAGAAGAAACCGCTGCAGTCCAGGTTTCGGTGTATTGTGCTTTTGTCTTTATGATATGCTGATCTTCCTGCTTAAAACAACATCTTTTTATCTGGTAAGAATTTTCAGTTATTTGGAACCATAGAAAAATATGAACATGGAGAAATTTTATAGCCAAAGACCAGCTTAAATGAATATTGTTAGAGATTAGAAAGAATCCCACCAAACTATTGAATATTTATTTGTATTCTAGGATGCAGACAAGTGAGCAGGTTTCAAGCACAATACCGGTGAATTATTCTGAGAATGGATTATGTCACCTTCTAAAAGGATAATATCTTTCATATTGAATTTTCACAGATTTTAGAGTGAAGATGACAATGGCTCATACTCAAAGGTTCATAATAATGAATCTTTTGTATTATTTTTTTTCAATTACCGACAGCATTGCATTTCCATCCCTGAAAGAAAAGAGTGATGAAATTCTGAAATCTGAACAAGTTATCAAGTTTTCAAGCAAGGATAATACAATCCAATTAAAAAAAAAAACTGAAAAAGAAATTCTCAAAATCTTATGAACAATCCTCTTTAATTTTGTGAGAGTTGCCTCAACTCCACAGAGAATCTAGAGCTTTTCTGTTACTAGGCATTAGATGTTTTCTAAAGATCTTGTGTCTAAACTCTTCTGCAACCTACTCTCCAGATAGCAATTGAATTGGTTTGTAAGCTTTATAATGTTGATAGCAACAAACAGAGGCCAAATCTGTCAGAAGTGGTATCATTTTTTAATGGCGATGTAAAGGTCAATCGTATTACTTCAGGTACATAGACTCAATATATTTATGCATAAGTGTAATGAGAAAGAAATAATTTGATTATTACAGAAAAGTAAAGTGTTTGCCATTAGCTCTTTTAAAAATCTAGGATGATATTAATGCCTAAATAATTACATCAAAGCTTTAAAATCAATTTCCAGTGGTCACCCATCGTTCAATCAAGAGACCTAACTGGCCACTTTTGAACACCTTTACTCTTGTGACATTTTATATTTTCTTGGGTTTTTTTTTTTCTTCCTGGTTTTTAAATTAATCTTGATAAGTAGCAGTTTCAAAACTTTTTTCTTTTTTTTTAAATTTATTAAATTTAATGCAGTGACATGGATAAATCAGGGTACATATGTTGAGAGAAAACATCTCTAGATTATTTTGACATTTGATTATGCTGTATACTCCTCCCCCAAAGTTAAATTGTCTTCTGTCACCTTCTATCTGGTTTTCTTTGTGCCCCTCCCCTCCCCCAACCCCTCTTTCCTTCTTCACCCCATCCCCCCTCCCCCCACCCCCACCCCTGTTGCCATCACATTCTTGTTCAGGTCTCTGAGTCTCATTTTTATGTCCCTTCTATGTATGGATTCATATAGTTCTTAGTTTTTTTTCTGATTTACTTATTTCACTCCGTATAATGTTATCAAGGTCCATCCATGTTATTGTAAATGATCCGATGTCATCATTTCTTATGGCTGAGTAGTATTCCATAGTATATATGTACCAAAGCTTTTTAATCCACTCGTCCTCTGATGGACACTTGGGCTGTTTCCAGATCTTCGCTATTGTGAACAATGCTGCCACAAACATGTGCTGGCAAGGGTGTGGAGAAAAGGGAACCCTCCTGCACTGCTGGTGGGAATGCAGACTGGTGCAGCCACTGTGGAAAACAGTATGGAAATTCCTCAAAAAACTGAAAATCGAACTGCCTTTTGACCCAGCTATCCCACTTTTAGGAATATACCCCAAGGACACCATAGAACGACTCCAAAAGGAGAAATGCACCCCATGTTTGTGGCAGCATTGTTCAAAACTTTTTTCTGTAGTGGAAAAATTTGAAACAAAATTATTTAAAACTAGCTGTACCCGGCCACACGTTGCTGTGGCTCAATCAGGTTAAATGGAAAAGAAAAGAGAAAGCACACGTTTCTAGTATGTTTAATTTCACAATGCTTGTGGGTATACAATATTTTTTGTTGTTCCATTGTCTGTGCAGATATAGAGATGGTCTGGTTTGCCGACTCTAGAACATGCAACATATAATTGTCCATGTGAGAAGCAATCCGTGTCTAGACCTAAACTGCACAATTCTAAAGACTGGCCCTGAGCTTTGTTGATGGTGACTGCAAACGCCAATCGAATTGGGAACTGCAATCTCTCTCTTTCTTTTTTTTTCAGAGACAGAGAGAGAGTCAGAGAGAGGGATAGATAGGGACAGACAGACAGGAACAGAGAGAGATGAGAAGCAGAATCATTAGTTTTTCGTTGTGGCACCTTAGTTGTTCATTGATTGCTTTCTCATACATGCCTTGATTGCGGGGCCACAGCAGACCAGGTAACCCCTTGCTCAAGCCAGCGAACTTGGGTCCAAGCTGGTGAGCTTTTGCTCAAACTGGATGAGCCCACGCTCAAGCTGGCGACCTCATGGTCTCGAAGCTGGGTTCTCCGCATCCCAGTCTGATGCTCTATCCACTGTGCCACCGCCTGGTCAGGTGGGAACTGCAATGTCTTAAATTGAAATGGCATATCCATTGGAATCATAGGAATGCGAGGAATGAAGACATCTTCACCTTTGAAAGGTCCTGTCAAGATTGTTGCTTCTACAATGTTACTCATTAATTTTTTTTACTGCAAGCCACATGTCATTGCAAAGCTTTGGCTGGTTGATATTTCACAACATGATAATTGGCACACCAATTTTCAATTGCAGTACATGCGGTGGCATCCCTGGCAGATTGAGTGAATTCAAAATTCTGTTGGATAATTAACCGCTTCATCTGCTTCCACAACAGTGTCGACGGACTTGTATGTGACTGCCTCGCTTTGAATGTTAGACTGAATAATATTGTTAATTCGTAGATGTCTTTGTTCTTGGCCGCAAAAATAGCTCATTCACTCAGCCAATCGTGATTCTTATAATTGGTTTGAATATTGGGAAATACTTTTTCAACCAATTCTTCTTTTGACGTCACTAAATTGCAGAAGTTATGAGGCAATGAAATTTGTCCTAAGGTCAGATCAACTGGCACCTTTCCGTTCCCAGTTTCCAGCAATTGATGTGAGAATATCTCAGCTGATCAATCGTTTTGCAGCTAGACATGTATATTTGTAGTTAATTTTAAGGTCTTTACGTGTCGCCACAAAGTAAAGTATTTCAGGCAAGCATTTATTTCATCCACTGGTGTCGATGGAGGAATTACAGGTAACGTTTGCCTGAAATCTCCTGCAAGAAATATTAATACATTCCCAAATGGTCTGATGTTTCCATGCAAATCTTGCAATGATCAAGAACCTTGAGTGATTTTTTGTGTGCCAGTGTGCATCCATCCCAAACAATAAGTTTACATTTCTACAACTTTTCCCATGCCGGATGCTTTGGAAATGTTGCATGTGGGAATTTCAATGAATTGCATGTTCAATGGCAATTTCAAAGCAAAATGAGCAATTCTTCCACCTGGTAGCAATTTCGCAACTATTCTGGACGACGCAAGAGCTAAGGCTATGTCATTTTGGGATCAAATTGCTGCCAGAATGAATCTAATTAGGAACGTTTTACCAGTTCCTCCTGGCACATCTAAGAAGAAGATTTCTCCAACCCCGTTATTGACAGTTTGCATTATTTTATCATAAATGCCTTTTTGCTCAAGCATTAGCTTAGTAATATTTGATTGCACATATGACAAAAAATCACCCATGTTGTAATTTTGTTCACAACGCAATTCTACATGGAACGAAGCAGCAGCAGATCGATTCAGTGATGGCATTCCCAATTGATTGAGAACTTTGTTCACGATTTCTAAGCACAAATCTTCGATCATTATCAATGCTTTGTTGTAGATTTCTGCTGTGAAATCCATGTTCATATTTGAATTTTCCTTGCGTATTCAAAGGAAAATATCTTCAGCCATGTGTGATTTATATTTCTCCCATAACATTGAAATGGAATTGTGAAATATTTAGTATAGCGTGTGTTGCTTTTACATCCAACAGATGGCGCTGTTTTTCAAAAAAGCATATTTTTACCTGTCACAGGTGTGACATCTATATAATTGCAGGTAAATAAAAACATGTGCATATTTGAATATAATGTTGTGTCAAAATTTCAAAGCAATCGGTGAAGAACTTTCAGAGATTTAAGATTTTGAACAAACATTTACATTTTTATTCATATAGATGACAGTTATTAATAAAAATTTGATGGCATCATATAATTTAAAAATAATTTTGCATTGATAACTTATTTTCAGATATCCTTTAGAAGTTCTTATTGATATATCACCAGCCATTTTGTTCTTTAAAATAGGTTGATGTACATGTAGAATTTAAGTGAAATTGAATCTCTGATAATAAAATTGAATTGTTATTCAAATTCCTTTTGAATTTGCCATTTTCATGCATATTTAAAGACTGAAATCATACTTGTGAATAAGTCTTTCATCAATAAAATTCAGATTAAATACATATTTTTTCATCAATTTCTCTCAGTCTCTCTAATTCTCTATCTCCTTCATGCTTGAGTATGATTTTAACCAGGGGTCTCCAAACTTTTTACACAGGGGGCCAGTTCACTATCCCTCAGATCATTGGAGGGCTGCCAAATACAGTGGTCCTCTCACTGACCACCAGTAAAAGAGGTGCCCCTTCCAGAAGTGCAGTGGGGGCTGGATAAATGGCCTCAGGGGGCCGCATTGTGGCCTGCGGGCGATAGTTTGGGGATGCCTGATTATAACAATGTTTATTTTCATGAAATGCCCTTACCCAATTTTGGGGCACACACACATATATGGAAGAAAATAAACATTGTTATAACCATATCAACTCATAGTTTCTTCTCAAATATGCCTTGACTGGACAAGCCCAGGGTTTCAAACAGGCAAACTCAGAATCCCAGTCGATGCCCCATCCACTGTGCCACCACAGGGCAGGCCAGTATCATCTTCCTAATGACAGATGGCAAACACCACAAGGGAAGCTTAGGAGTGGGACAAGAGAATATAGACAGAAGTGAAGTAAAATCCTCTACTAAAGTTATGTTGTAAATCTGTAGGGAACAAATAAGAAATAAATACCGAAACTTTAAACTTTCTCTTTGTTGCTCAATCCATTAGACCACATTGCCTTTCAGGATATGTTGAGTTGAGCAACTCTTATTCTCAACAGTAGAAACCAATGGAGAAACACTGAATTGGGTTTAAGCCTGAATGGGAGTGAACCGACAGATAGTTTGATGAAGGTAGTCATATGATGACTCTTCACAAGAAAATGTTTGACAAGCTGTCAAAACTCTTTTGGAAAAAGAAGTAGTGGATAGAGCTGCTCCAAGGAACACATGTCAATTCAGTTATCTTACTCCTACATCATATTTTGATGCTAGATGAATGATCTCTGTGGGTCGCATGCGAAAAATCAGGTTAAAGTAAAGTGACTCAGACCGATTTTGAAGCATTCAGTTAAGGTTAACAGAACAAAAAATTTCATGCCAAAATTTTACCACGAGGTAGGCTTGCTGTTACCAAGATTTCAAACAGTTTTCGAGGATACACAAATACAAGTTTATGGCTTGAATACAAACAGTGTAGTGCAGAGGCTTATATAGCAAATGTAAAAAGTTAGAGTCTGAAGAGAAAAGCTATCAGGAAAGAGGGAAATAAGAGCAATCTCTTGAAGCAGACTAAAACCATCATCACCGTAATGAGATTAGGAAATAGCTATATAGTAAACATGGCTATAACCCCCTAAACTTCTTCACGACGTGGCACTTCCTAGGGATTATGTTTAACTACTTTAACATTGGCCTTCCAGACCTTCTGTGATCTGAACCTCATGTGACTCCCCAGCCTTATCACCGATCCCTATATCCCTGCCACACTAGACCAATGACCTGATGTTTATGTCAAATGCCTACAAGCCTTCGCTGCTATTTTCTTTGCCTGAATTCCTTGCGCTCTGCCTTTGCCTCCTAAACCCTTACCTACCTTTTAAGGCTTGGTTTAATTACTCAAGTCCGATATCTTCAAAAAAACCACCTCTGATTTCTTAGTGAGAATTATGCTCTCTTGAACACATAATAAATCTTGATTTGACTCTCAATTGACTCATTACATTCTGCCATGAATTATAGTTGATTTTACTCATCTGTCTCTTCCCTATTTATGTTTTTTACTCCTAGAGTACAGAAACTGTATCAATCACTTTGTATCCCATTTATGTTTCAAAAGCTTGTGGCCTTTAACTAAATAATAAGCAGATTAAGAAATCACAGAGAATGTAACATTCTTTTTTTAAAAAAATGAGAACCATAGAATGTTTTTGTAGACCTTGATTTGCCATTTATTATAAATGGGGGAGAAATATACTCTTGGGTCTTCTGCCACGTATCTAATTTGTCATTTGAACACCTAAGTATTATTCTAGGGCAGTAACATATCTCTGAAAAATTCATCTTAGACTCACCCTGCATATTTATCTCCTGGTGCATGACTACAGCATCACGTATAGTATCCCCCCCTTATCTCCAGGGAATATGTTCCAAGACTTCCAGTGGATGCCTGGACTCATGGGTGGTACCTAACCCTATATATAGTACAGTATGTCTTTTCTTTCTATATGAGCATACCTATGATATAGTTTAATTTATAAATTAAGTCCAGTTAGAGATTATCAACAATAACTAATTACAATAGAACAATGATAACAATATGTTGTAATAAAAGTTATGTGAATATGTTCTCTCTTTCCAAACAATCTATTGTACTGTACTCACCATTCTTCTTGTGATGACATGAGATGATGAAATGCCTTATTAAGTCAAGAACTTTCACTTTTCACTTAAAGAAAGTATTTGATAGCTTTCTTTGGCACATCTGAATTGCCAGCATCACAATCCTTACACTTTGGGATATTATTAAGTAAAAAAAGGTTACTTCAACACAAACATGATACTGCAACAGTGGCTCTGATAACCAAGATGACTAAGGGCAGGGGGTATATATAGCATGAACATGCTGGACAAAGGGACAACTCAGGGTCCAGGCAGGACAGAGCTGGATGGCGCAAAATTTTATTACGCTACTCAGAATGCATGCAATTTAAACCTTATGAACTGTTTATGTCTAGAATTTTTTATTTAATATTTGCTGACCATACATGCAGAAATAAAAACTGTGGATAAGAGAAAGGGGAGACTACTTTGTCCATGCTCAACAGGTACACCCATTTTCTCTTTGTGTGAGATTACCACAGTCTCTGGGCAAACCATCATACTAACTGTTCTCTGAATGCTGAAAATTGAAGTTGGAGGCATGAGATTCTGATAATAACATTTATACACTTTTATATACACATGGAGTTTCAGATGCTAGACTAAAATGAGAATTTTTTTTTATTGTGCAATAACTGCAGGGTGTTCAACAATCACATTTTGAATTTTCCCACGTAGCAAAAAAGAACAGTATCTTTGTTGTTTACTGGTTTTAAAATAAAAGAATTATGTTAGAGTTATAGTCCAGCGTGAAGTCGGTTCTCACCAGAGGCTCTCAGCAGTTAACATCTTCTAACTAAGCCGTGTAACGTTAATATTTTATGAAGAGCCAGGCTTAATATAAAAACTGCCTCTGCCAGAAAATTGTGTCTGCACCCTACCCGGGTCATCCCACAGTAGTTAGCTATTTGTTTTTAGATTCTAATACCAACAGACATCCAAGCAGAAGTTACTCAGGACTGAAACTCGTCAGTGTGAGGCAGAAAGGACTCTGCCTGGGGTGTGGGGGAGCAGCTGCAGCTTCTGGATTTTTCCTTTCCTTTCTCCACTACTCTCTGGTTCTGGTCACTGTTCTCAGGTTCCATTGTCTTTGCTTCTTCAATAGGTGAATATTTCTGATCACATTTTCACCAACCTTCTCCTACTGCTGTTTTTAAAAAAATATGTTTATTTTTATTGATTTTAGAGAGAGGAAGGGAGAAAGCAAGAGAGAGAGGAACATGTGTTCCTATATGTACCCTACCTCCCCCCTCCATCCCACCCGCACCCCCACCCCAACCGCCGATCAGACCAGCAACCTCTGTGCTTCCGGATGATGCTCCAATTGAAGTATCAGGCCAGGGCTCCTACTGCTGCTTTAATTTCTTCAGATGTCCCTGTTGCTGATGACTTACATGAACATATCTCAGCTGTCTCTTTTATCTGCTTACCGAACATTAGATACTTCTCTTGCCTAGACATACCAAGGGGATCTGTGTTCTACTTCCCTCATTATAGTGCTTTAATGGGCTTTTCTACCCACTACCTGACCTCAACTTTTCCTAAGTACCAGTGGTCACTCGGTTTATTAAAGGCACTACATAAAATTTTTTTAGCCCAGCCGAGTAGCTCAGTTGGTTAGGTCATTGACTTGATATGCCTTTGTTTCCATTGAAGCACAAAAGACTGTTCACTCAGTCCCTGATATTTAAATCTAGACCAAAATTAGTATCTTTGTTTTAATTCTCCTTCTTTTTCCAAGTGAGAGGAGGGGAGATAGAGAGACAAACACTGGCATGTGCCCCGATAGAGATCTATAACCCACATCTGGGGCTAATGCTCTCCCCATCTGGGACCATGCTCGCAACTGAACTATTCTTATTGCCTGAGGAAGAGGCTCCACAGAGCCATCCTCAACACCAGGCCAATGTGCTCAAACCAATAGTGTCATGGCTGTGGAAGGGGAAGAGAGAAAGACAGATAGAGAAGGGGGGGAGGAGAAGCTGATGGTTATTCCTCCTGTGTGCCCTGACTGAGAATCGAACCTGGATATCCACAGGCCAAGCCAATGCTTTACCACTGAGCTAACCAGCCAGGGCCACATTTTCTTTTTTTAACAATAGAAATAAAGAACTCTGATGAAAGAAACTTACTTATTATTTTGTTTCCCATTATAGATATTAACTTTTGATCTTTTGCTCAAAACTTTATTTACAGAAAATATCCAATAAAAGATACAAGGTGTATATGTGTTTTAGATTTCATAACAGAGAGTGATATTATTGGGAAACCAACTACCCCAGTTTGCCTGGGCCTGCAGGGTTTCCTAGGAAACAGGACATTTAGTGCTAAAATCAGGCAAATAAGGATGATCGTTCACCCTAGACTGGTATAACATTATATTTTTTCTTTTTTAACTTAAATATATACTTGAAAGAGTTTCTAGAATTTTACAAGACTGCATCTCTAAGGTATAGTTAAAGAGAGGACGGTAACTCATTTTTGTTTGAAAGGTTGACACTTTTATGTTTTATTTTCATCCCAAGATGGTGATGATTATTTATTTATAATAGTTGTAAGGATACATGGCACTTACAAACACATAAAAGACAAAGCTCCTGTGAGATTTCCCATCAAACTCAATACACAACATAGCAGATAAGAGCAAAAGGAGAGGTAGAAAGGGTTGGGGAAAATCAATACTGGAAGGCTTAGTGAAAGAAATGTGTGTCTTCAACTTTCAAGGAGAGATGGCAAAGAATAAAAAAAGGAAGTTTGCTGGGGTGGGACTAATCTAGTTTTAACCTTTTGAAAATTATTCATGTATAAACACTCAGAAAATGAATTTCTAATTTCTTCTTATCAGATCTTCCTAGTGAGTAATTTTTTAACATACCATTTCCCAATAACCCTCTTTAGCCTGAAGGTTTTCTAACTTAAACAGTTTTCTCTAAGAGTTTTATAGCTACACCAGCTTATTTTGATTATTTGCCAGATATGTCATTTTTCTCCCCCTTTCAAATTTTCCATGTCATTATGTTTTAGATGTGCCTTTTAAAATAGCTTTTAGCTGGAAATTTGTAATCCAGTCATAAAATTTCCTTCTTCTATTAATTTATTTTTTTTAAATGTTCTCTGTTGCCTTTTTCTTGTCTTTTTTTCTATTTATTTTATTTTATTGAATTCAGAGAGAGGAGGACAGAAACATCAATCTGTTTCTATATGTGCTCTGACCAAGAACTGAACCAGCCACTTCTGTGCCCTAGGATGATGCTCCAACCAACTGAGCCATCCAACCAGGGCCAAAATTTTCTTTTTTTAATGGTCATGTTTATTACATTTCTCTTTATGTGTTTTTCATTATTTTATTTGTGCCACCTCATTTCATGTGTGTTTTTTCTTTCTTTACTTTCTTCAATTGGATTGAACCATGTCCTTATTCCATATTTTCCTATAAATTATTGGAAGGTATACACTTTTCTGTATTTCAGTGGTTCTTCTTAAATTTCTAATATGTATAACCTAACCTGGAAAAGTTTAATATCAATCAATATCGTTATACTCCTTATTGCTCATTGAATTGCCTTGACAGCTATTATAATTAATTTAATAACTGTTAACTTGGTTGGTCCACAGTGCCCAGATATTTGGTAAAACATTATTATGGATTTTTCTGTGGAGGCATTTTTGAAAAGAGATTAACCTTTAAATCAGTGAACTTTGAATAAAGCAGATTACCCTCCATGTTGACCTCATCAAATCAGTAGACGGCTTGAAAAGAGCAAAGACGATCTCCCCTCTAGCAAAAAGGAATTCTGCCAGCAGGCTGCCACTGGACTCAAACTATAACATTTCCCTGAGTCTCCAGCTTGTAGGAGGCCTCCCTTGCAGATTTTGGACTTGCCAAGCTTCCACAATTGTGTAAATGAATTTCTAAAAACCAAGCTCTCTCTCTCTCTCCTCTCTCCTCACCCCCCACATATTTGTGTATACACACATATACATATACATGAATATCTTATAGATTCTGTTTCTCTGGAGAATTCTAACATAACACCATCATCAAAAATCATTGGTCTTAATTTTACAAGTTTTTATTGAATTTTCAATTTGATTATTTTACTCCATTTAGCTATAAGTCTATCCTTACCATACAAGTACCAATATTAACACATATGTTTTATTTCAGAATTCACAACTATAAGATTCACACATGAACACAAGTTGTCTAAGATGAGGCTTCAAACCCATGTATAACACACTCTTGGTTTTGAACTCTTATGAAATGTTTCTGTGTTCTACCCAGAGAATTGAGAGGACACATGATCACTTGATTTAGATTAGGTCACTGGAAGCATTTTGTAACCCCTTTTTCACCAAAGGACTCCAGATTTATACAGAAGCCTTAGTTCCAACTCATGTGTTATTGGCCTCAAATGTCTCATCTTTTGTCTCTGCCTAAACATTAAAACACAAGTCTTGGAGCATTGTACTTCATCTCTGAATTTGATAATCACCTCCTAGATGGACAGCATCAACATGTGTTCTTAATTGATCTTTCTCTTTATTTTTAACACCTTAAATTTTCATTTATTCATTGAAAATATATTGATATGTTTATGTATATAGATTATTTTGAACAAAATCCATCTTTTCAAAGTATTTATGAAGGTAGACATATTTTGGCTACAATGTTAGAAGTAGAATTTAAATATGTTGATTTTTTTTTGTTTGATAACTTTTTAAAGTCTGGATTAAAAATTCAATATGAAATATATTCTCCTATAAAAAGAAAAACATGAGTGCTCTAAATACTATTAATAAGAATACACTAAGTTTTTTATGTATTGAATGTATATACAAAGTCATTATCAATATTAAATGAGATAGTCCAAGAAAGGCTATTAGTAATTAGAATAAGTTAGTTGTCACTTAATAATTGTAATTATTATATTAATTTTGTTATTATTACTTGTACATTAGATTACAGGTATGTGTGGTTTTCCCTAGTAGTTACTTAATGCTCACTATAGTACTGCTGTCTTCATAAGAAAAAAAAAAGTGCATTCAGAGTTCCAAATAACAATTTTCTAAATACATTTTGAAATAAAAAGAAATTAGTGCCCTGGCGGGTTGGCTCAGCGGTAGAGCGTCGGCCTAGCGTGCGGAGGACCCGGGTTCGATTCCCGGCCAGGGCACATAGGAGAAGCGCCCATTTGCTTCTCCACCCCTCCGCCGCGCCTTCCTCTCTGTCTCTCTCTTCCCCTCCTGCAGCCAAGGCTCCATTGGAGCAAAGATGGCCCGGGCGCTGGGGATGGCTCTGTGGCCTCTGCCCCAGGCGCTAGAGTGGCTCTGGTCGCAACATGGCGACACCCAGGAGGGTCGCAACATGGCGACGCCCAGGATGGGCAGAGCATCGCCCCCTGGTGGGCGTGCCAGGTGGATCCCGGTCGGGCGCATGCGGGAGTCTGTCTGACTGTCTCTCCCTGTTTCCAGCTTCAGAAAAATGCCAAAAAAAAAAAAAAAAATTAGTGTCATCACTTTATAGTATAAATAAGGCTCTATTTACTTAAAGGCAAAACTATGCAAATATAAAGGCAGAATATCTTGTAGTGAGGTAAACAATTTCTAAATGTTCTCTCTGCCTCACTGCAATGAAACATTTATGGAGATGCATGATTTAAATAATTGATTTCTGAAGTCTCAAAATTTTTTTACTATTTAACTGTAAAAATAATTAGCTGTGGGAGAGTCAGCAACTTCAATTAATAATGTATTTATATGATGCAACAAACCACAATCATCTTGAGGACATTTACCTTTAGTTCTTGAGATGGACCACCCAACTTCTATTTTCTAATGAAGGAGCAATAAAATAAACACTCACTCCTAATATTTTTATGTTCGAGCTGTTTTAATACTGATATAATCCCAGTGGTGATAATGTTACTTTAAGAGGTCAGCTATGAAATGTATTTTTAAACTAAAATTTTAAACATTTGAAATTTTTCCTGTCAAAATGTCTTGTTTCTGGAAAGCTTTTTCTGTGTTGTGTGCTGTCAGATACATTTTGGAAAGCAATGAAACAGTATTTTAACACTAAAACTGATTCTTCTCAAATAAATATTTCAACAAAACTTACATATCAGAAGTTTTCTTACAAAACAAATGATTTCACATAGATCTAAAATATCTTCTAACCACACAATTTTTTTAAAAATATTTTTTTATTTATTCATTTTAGAGAGGAGAGAGAGACAGACAGACAGACAGAAAGGAGGAGCAGGAAGCATCAACTCCCATATGTGCCTTGACCAGGCAAGCCCAGGGTTTTGAACCGGCAACCTCAGTGTTTCCAAGTCAACACTTTATCCCACTACGCCACCACAGGTCAGGCAACCACAGTTTTGATTACCTTCATTTCTCCTGGTTAGAGAGTTACCAAGTTGGATATTTATAGTAAATGCCTATGAGGGTTATTTAGGAAAGAACATAAACCAATATATACAATGTGCTCGGTGTGTATATGAATTTATATATATGGTTTTACTCCAGCAAGTAGAATGATTGCTAAACTATATATACCTCTTAATTGTAGGTACTACATTGCATAACCATAATTTTGATAGAAGCAGATGAATACATCTACAGAAGGTAAAACTATGTTTTACTTCATATGTATTTTACATATCTTTTATTTTATATATTTGTGGGTGAAACACAAATCTAATTAAAGCAATTAAATTTTATCTAATTGAAACATACTTGAAATTTATCAAAATTTTGCCTTTAAGTAAATAGAGCCTTATTTATACTATAAAGTGATGACACTAATTTTTTTTTTTTTTTTTGGCATTTTTCTGAAGCTGGAAACAGGGAGAGGCAGTCAGACAGACTCCCGCATGCGCCCGACCGGGATCCACCTGGCACGCCCACCAGGGGGCGATGCTCTGCCCATCCTGGGCGTCGCCATGTTGCGACCCTCCTGGGTGTCGCCATGTTGTGACCAGAGCCACTCTAGCACCTGGGGCAGAGGCCACAGAGCCATCCCCAGCGCCCGGGCCATCTTTGCTCCAATGGAGCCTTGGCTGCAGGAGGGGAAGAGAGAGACAGAGAGGAAGGCGCGGCGGAGGGGTGGAGAAGCAAATGGGCGCTTCTCCTATGTGCCCTGGCCGGGAATCGAACCCGGGTCCTCCACACGCTAGGCCGACGCTCTACCGCTGAGCCAACCCGCCAGGGCACTAATTTCTTTTTATTTCAAAATGTATTTAGAATAACCAAATAGATATTTGGTTTTGCATTGTGGGCGAGGGAAAATAATTTTCATTCACTCTTCTAAGTTCTTTTGGCTGGTCTAATAATCAAATTGACATGAGACCGATTAACTGGAGAAAACAACCACATTTAATTACACATGTCCATATGGAGGATCCATAAGACTCTGAGGACCACAGGGCAGCACAGGCTTATATGCTGTCTCCAGCTAATGAGAAAGGAGGATTGCGGTTTGGGACTTCAAAGGGGAGGAAGGCAATTCACACAGAGATGTAGAGCAAACGTTTGGGAAACAAATGCATACTGGGCCATCTTTAATAATGGGACATGGAGGGGACTTTGATCAAATGGGCCTTGCTAGTTTCTTCTTTGTCCCTCACACATGTTTATACCAAACTATAGTTATCTATGATGAGAGCTATCTTCCTGGAGCAGGTCCTCTACCTAAATTCTTTCAGGCACTTAGTGGAAAGGTCCTTCCACTAAGGACCTGGGTCTTTCTTCCTGGGTCTTTCATTTCTTAAAAGTAACGAGCATAAAATAGTCAATGTCCCCAAGAGGCATATTTGGATAGCAAACTCTGCTCTTCCAATCATAATTCTTTCAGTTCAATATTAGAAAATGAAGCTTCATTCGGATGCTCGCTCAACAAGATTAACAGATGACATAGTCTGCCTTAATCGTATAAGCTTATTTCATAAATAATCCTTTTGCTTTGTTGCATCTCTAGATTGAGATCAATCTCATTTTCTTATAATTAAATCTTTTAAAATCTTTAAAAGTGCTGTTTTATTATGTTAATTAACTTCCAAAGAACATTTTTTCTTCTTTGGAAATAATCTACTCATTTTCACATTTAGGTGAAAGTGTAAGATTTTTTTTTTTTTACTTTTAGCAGATGTTTCTGCAGCTCATTTGCTTTTATATCATCTATTATTTAAGAGTTTCCTTTTAGTTGTTTGATGTCAACAATGGTGCGATAAAATAAATATAAGGGCTTCATTAAACATATATAAGATACAATAGTGTCTCAGTTAGGATAAATAAAAAATGCTATTCGCTCCCCAATGACAGAAAAAAAAAAAATCCTTACTATATCTCAAAACTTTTTAAGGTAAGGGAAAAGATAGGTCTGCCTGCATTTCTCATATTTGAGAGGTAAAAATTTAAAGTTAATTTTCTGGTCCACCTCAACAGAGATTCTGAATATGATGACAACTTTCCTAGACATCAAGAATTATAAATTTGTTCTAAAATAATTCTTAAAAATATTTTTGAATAAATTATCAGAACTTCAAGAATATTGTCAAAGTACACATACAATGTATTTTGTGTACTTGTAATTTTGTCAGTTGTTATATTTCAATTTTCTATAGAGATCCTCATTGTAAAATAGGCTACCCAGCAGTTTTTATGAAATACATGCATTTCTATAAAAATCTTGAACATCCTTAGTATGAGATAATGGTTGAACATAAGAGTTGAGAATAAATACAAGATTTTTATATAAAAAAATCTTCATTTCTTAGCTGATTTACTTCAAATTTTACATGAGCTCTGTTATTAATAAATTGGGAGGAAATACTCTTCTCACTATAGATTGTGCTGTTTTTACAACCTAAGATTCAAGATACCAAATAATAAAATAGTTACCCTCTGTGGTTGCAGAGATAGCCTTTCTGCCAAAAATCAATGTACTAGCTTCTTGTGAGCATCTTTGAAGCCAGAGAGCATGGAATAATTTAACACCAAGAGAGGTGTGAATTTCTTCTCTTTATCTTAATAAAGTGTTAACTTCAAAATATTTTAAGTGCTTGCAGTTTTATTCCAAAATAAAAATGCTCAGATCCAGTTATGGAAACTTAATTAAATCACTTTCATTTCCCAGAGTTGTTCTTAGGCTCTGCAATTTAATTACTATATTTGAAAAAGGGTTCTCTAGAACTAATAAAGATAATTAGTAAAATAAGTTTCTGATCCTAAAGGCAAAAGTATTTTATGACAGTGGCAAAAATGTTATCAATAATAAATATAACATTGTATTTGTCTATCATGTTGTAAAACTACAATGTTACTACAGAGTCATACATTGGGCTAGAAAAGGATTCGGCTTAGTTATGAAACACTGAGTCTGGAGCAAGAAATCTTAGCTCCACAGTTTATTATCAAAGACTTTTTGGGGAGTAAATTATGTAACCATTTTGTACCTCAGTTTAGTTTTCTGTAGATGAAATAACAGTACCACCTCATAGAGCTGTAATAAGTGTTAACTGAATTGATATTTCCATTTAAAACAGTTTCTGGAACATATAAATAGTTGTCAAAGAGAAAATTGAGACAAATCAAAATTTTGAGTTTGAGCAAATACAGTGTCAGGGTTTTAGCATAGCAAACATTAATCTTTGCAAAAATGTGGATATTTGCACTTTCACATAAATGGCTGTTCTTATGCTTAATTAATTAATTAATTAATTTTGTGACCGAGACAGAGAGGGACAGATAGGGAGAGACAACAGAAAGAGACAGAGATGTGAAGCATTAATTCTTTGTTGAAGCACCTTAGTTGTTCATTGATTGCTTTCTCATATGTACCTGGACTGTGGGGCTACAGAAGACCAAGTGACCCCTTGCTCAAACCAGTGACCTTGGTTTCAAGCTGGTGAGCTGTGCTCAAACCAGATGAGCCCACGCTCAAGCCGACAAGCTCGGGGTTTTGAATCTGGGTCCTCTGAGTCCCAGTCAGATACTCTATCCACTGTGCCACCGCCTGGTAAAGCTTGATTTCAATTTTTTTTTTTTTTAAATGGAGAATATGTCAAAGCTAACTTGGAAAGTCTTACATTAAAGTTTGAGTAATGTAATCAAACTAGGTAATTATAATTAGAATATGCTTAAACCATCAATCTGTAAATATGACTCTAACTGTAGTGTGTATTTTATTAGTCCTGGGGAAAGCAGCAAAATTTTAATGTTTACATAGGCCTATAGAAATTATCCCATATAAAATATCTAGGAAAAGTCTTATAATTTAAATATTTCACCTTTATATTAATATTTTATGACTTTTCTTTACAGGCATCTGGGATTTACAGTAGTGCTAAACTAGGGTAATAGATAGTTGTGTTTACCAAAAGGTCTCTTAAGAAATTGGAATTGGATTAACAATTCATAACAGATTTCCGTCTGTACTGAAAAGTGTCTTTGGCACTGTTTTCTCCCAGATTGCTTTATTTATCCTCAAAAACAAATACTTTGAATGAGATTTGCTTTGCCTTGAGGGCATGCACTGTCTGAGCTTGTTCTTTTTTATTTAGTAATCCTTAAGGGGCAAGTGTTTAACTTCCTAATTAGATAATTAAAAATTAGTCTGCCAGCCTGACCAGGCGGTTGAGCAATGGATAGAGCGTTGGACTGGGATGCAGAGGACCCAGGTTTGAGATCCTGAGGTCACCAGCTTGAGCACAGGCTCATCTGGTTTGAGCAAAAGCTCACCAGCTTGGACCCAAGATCGCTGGCTTGAGCAAGGGGTCACTCGGTCTGCTGTAGCCCCGCCCCTCCGTCAAGGCACATATGAGAAATCAATAATGAACAACTAAGGTGTTGCAACAAAAAACTGATGATTGATGCTTCTCATCTCTCTCCATTCCTGTCTGTCTGTCCCTATCTTTCCCTCCCTCTGACTCTCTCTCTGTCTCTGAAAAAAAAAAAATTAGTCTGCTAAAAGTAGAATAAAGATTTCTAGAAGGACATGCCATATATCCTCTCTTTGCCTTCCAGACACTGTAATTTTTCTTTGCCTCGCTCTCAGCCAGAGGAGGCTGACCTATGTACAGTCCATATCATTGCCACACCATACCTTTCGGCTTTTGGTTGGCTTTGGAGAATGCAGAACCCTGGCATAGATCTTAGGGAGTATGGATCTATAGGGTGGACTGAGGCCAGCTGCCACCCTGCATTGAAGGTTACATCTCCAATCAAGGCAGTCTTTTCTACATGACTCTGAGATACAAGAACTGCTCCCTGTCCCTGCTGTTGACAAAGAAGTGGTCTATAGCCTTACAAAGTCCTGTTGACAAGGATGATCTCAAGTCTCATAAAGGAAAGAGTGATCACACTGGCAAAAAATAAAATTAAAAAAGGAGTTGATAATAGTTTCAAAAGTGAAGTTCAAATAGTAAGGCCAAGCTTAGTTTTGGTTCATGGAGAGTGAAATCTTGCCTTAACTATTTTGTTGCTAATAAAAGAAACACATTGTCAAAAATGTCATAAGCAAAATTGGATTAGCTCTTATAACTGAAAAGCTTAAGAACAGATGAGGTTTCCACAGACTTCATACTCAAATATGTCATTTGAACAGGTCACCTACATGCTTTAAAACAAATACAAGATGGTAAAGAAGTAGTGAGTATGTGATTAGGAATGCACACTACAAGAAGGTGACTTTTCAGCAGAGATTGAAGAAGGTGAGTTACGTGGACATTTGAAAAAGAGAATTTGTTATGTTTAATATGTTTAGGTTGCTTCAAAAACAGCAAGAGGGTCAGTCAGTGCTCTTTAGCAGTGGGACTGAGGGAGGATATTTGACTACAGAAGTGGAGGTGGTAAGAGGCTAAATTGGTGTGTTTTTTATTTATTATTGTGATAAAAAAAACATTAAAAGATACTGCATGAAGGACTGTCATTTTTCTGATGACAGTATATTTTTAAAAAATCCCTCTGTGTCCTATGTGGAGATTCAGATGGAAGAAGATAAGAATGGAAGTTAGGAAACCATTTAAGGAGGCTGTTGTTTTGAGCCAGTGAGCTCTCTCTTGGGCCTGTTAATGGTTTGAAAGTTGGGGATGTTCTTGTTCTAGGAATTCAGGTGAAGCTAACAAGTATACAGTTGAAAGCCCATGTCTGCAATTCATGAACATCTAAATTTTGGATATCATATCAATGTCTGGAGCTGAAGATATAGATTGAAAGGCATGAGCACATAACTGCACTGAAATTGGGAAATAGAATGCCAAGGACAGCCTGACCAGGTTGTGGCTCAGTGGATAAAGCATCAACCTGGGATGCTGAGGACCCAGATTCAAAACCTCAAGGTTGCTAGTTTGAGCGTGCGGTAGCTGGCTTGCATATGTGATCATAGACATGACCCAAAGGTCACTGACTTGAATCCCAATGTCGCTGGTTTGAGTCCAAGGTTGCTGGCTTGAGCAAGGGGTCACTAGCTCAAGGGGTCACCAGGAACCCCCTGGTCAAGGCAAATATGAGAAAGCAATCAATGAACAACTAAAGTGCCACAATGAAGAATTGATGCTTCTCATCTCTCTCCCTTCTCATCTGTCTGTCCCTGTCTGCCCCTCTCTCTATCTCTCTGCCTCTCTCTTGCTAAAAAACAAAACAAAACAAAACAAAACAAAAAAAACTGCCAAGGATGAACAAGAAGTTAAAACCAGAATTCTTGAATTCTTAGATGCTATTTTCTTTTATTCTCCCATCTAGTATCATATTTTTCTTTCCTCCCTTCCTTCCTTCCTTCCTTCCTTCCTTCCTTCCTTCCTTCCTTCCTTCCTTCCTTCCTTCCTTCCTCCCTCCCTCCCTCCCTCCCTCCCTCCCTCCCTCCCTTCCTTCCTTCCCTCCCTCCTTTTTAAATCTAGTATCAATTTTTGCTAAATAAAGATTAGGTACAAGATGGTAGATACTTTGTACCTATGAATTCCCTGGTTTCACATGAAAGAATGCCACTTTGAAAAGTAACAGAAAACTGAAAACTCAAAATGACTTAAACAATAAGAAAATTTACTAGCTCATATAATCAAGATGGCAGTATTTTTTTTTTTTTTTTAATTTGACATTCTGCTCAGTTATCACTGACTGGCTTTATTTTAAATCAGGTTTTTTATTTGTTTTTTGTTTTGTTTTGTTTTTGTTACTGTTGTTTGTTTGTTTTTGTTATAGAATGGTTTCCAGATTGGTTTACATGTTAGTTAGTTAGTTAGTTTGTTTGTTTGTTGTTTTATTTTACTTGACATTAGGAAGAGCAAAGGCTGATTTTTTCATGTTATCTCTATAGAGAGAGACAGAGAGAATCTCTTGCAGATGACCCAGCAAAAATCTCTTTACCTCTCCTTGGCATAAATTGGGTCAAATGCCCATTTTTGAATCTGTAACTGTGGAGAATAAAATAAGATTTTTCTGATGGAGAAATAGAGGGTTTGATATAAAGAATACCTGGGAGAAATGGAAAGAAAAGAAGCAGTTTTAATACAAGAAAAAATTAATAAGGAGATTGATCAAGGATAATATTATTTATATTTGTAAAATTAATATGAGTAAAATTAGATTACTTGGCATGCATAAAAAACTCTTGATGTTCAGATATAAACAGGAAAAACGGAATAAATTTCCTTTTCTATTAATTAGAATGTCCTTTCATTCTAATTAATACCCTAGCTATAATCCTATTATTCTAACAACACAAAATCTTTGACAGGCAATTGTGGGGAGAAAAGACAAACTGTCACTTAGACATAGAAAATTTCACTGTTACTGTACAAAATTGAAAAAAAAAATGTATTTCTATTCTTGGTCAGGACACACAGGAGAAGTACCCATCTGCTTCTGCAGCCCTCCCCCTCTTGCTTTCTTTTCTCTCTTTCCTTCTCTCTCTTCCCCTCCTGCAGCCATGGCTCAATTGGAGTGAGTTGGTCCTGGACACTGAGGATGTCTACATGGCCTCTGCCTCAGGTGCAATGAAGAGCTCTGTTGTTGAGCAATGGAGAAATGCCCCAGATGGGCAGATCATCGCCCCCCAGAGGGCTTTCTGGGTGGATCCTGGTCAGAGTGCATGAGGGAGTCTGTCTCTGTCTCCCCTCCTCTCACTGAATTAAAAAAAAATGTATAGGCCCTGGCCGGTTGGCTCAGTGGTAGAGAATCAGCCTGGCGTGCGGAAGTCCCAGGTTCGATTCCCGGCCAGGGCACACAGGAGAGGTGCCCATCTGCTTCTCCACCCCTCCCCCTCTCCTTCCTCTCTGTCTCTCTCTTCCCCTCCCACAGCCAAGGCTCCATTGGAGCAAAAGATGACCCGGGTGCTGGGGATGGCTCCTTGACCTCTGCCCCAGGCGCTAGAGTGGCTCTGGTCAACGACAGAGCAACGCCCCAGATGGGCAGAGCATCGCCCCCTGGTGGGCGTGCTGGGTGGATCCCGGTCAGGCGCATGTGGGCGTCTGTCTGACTGCCTCCCTGTTTCCAGCTTCAGAAAAATACAAAAAAAAAAAAATGTATAACATCCCTCAATTTTCATTAAGAGAACTGTGATACTGACTTTTCCATTTCCTGAAAAACAAGGTATGAACATAATGAATAAATGCAGATTTTATTTAAATTAACAGTAAAAACATCCAACAAAGTTACAAATTGTCTTTCTGTCTTAAAAACGCATTTTGAGCCTAAAGTAAATGGTCTCAAATATTCCAGATGATGATGAATTTAAAAAAAACAGGCAACCGCCTAATCTGTTTTCCATTGTTTAAAACTATTCACTATAAAGGTTTTAAAATGTGCCTAATTTTGATCTCTTACAAAAGAAATTTTTAAAAAGAGGGAAAATGAGAGAAAAATATCAGCCTAACAAATCGCTATATGCTACTGTGCCCTCCATACCTTAGAGCTGGACCATGGATTTTCAAACCAAACCATCAACACATTTTGTTACTCTAAGATTACCTAGAAATAAGTTTCTCTTCTTGAGTGTCATTGTGGGCTCTTTCAGGACATATTCTCATGGTATAAAATGTAGGGCATGTAAAAACGAAGGATTCTAAACTTGAGAAATAAACCCCTACTTCTACAGTGTTAATAAGCTGACAGAACCTTTTTGATTAATCTAGGCTTCGTGTGTGTTAATTTCCAGCAAATCTTTTCCTCTTATTTTTTATTTCCCCTCTATATTTGCTTCCTTGTTTTTAAAGATTTTTTTTGTTTTGTTTTTGTGATGGGTATTAGACCACACAGGCAAAAAAGAGTGACATCTCTTCTGAGAACCAGGCACCCCTTTTGGCTTTGGGATGGTTCCTCCTCAATTTTTATCTCTTCCCCACCTCTACAGAGAAACCTGAAGAACCCACCATCTTCTTAGGCAACGTGATTCCTAAATGGATGTCTTAGGGTCTTGGTGTTTCCCTCAAAGCTTGTCAGAGAAACTTTCTGAATTAACATTAATGTTTATGAATACAGTTTTTTCTCCCTATATCAGCATATATCTTTGGTGTAACTTAATCAGAAGTTATCTCTGTTGTGACAGCTGACCTTAACCCTGTTCCTTTTATACACTATGTGCCACCTAGGTGTCACATGGCATGGTCCAAAACAGAAGGATGACCCATTCTTCATAATGAAATCTTGGCCCTTCTTGCTTAGTCCATGTCTTTCTTCACATATTTGGGTCCCTTGTTATGCTAACTTGGCTTTCAGGCTTTTATTTTCTCTTCCCAGACATTCGCTCCCCACAGTGTATGGTTTGTCCACCAGGATTCCTCTCTTTTCGCTGCATTTGTTTGAAAAAAATGAAATTTGCACTTCTGGGGCTTATCATTTATTAGTGAGAGTCTCATTTTAACTCTTCTTAAAATTGATAATTTTTACATTGTAGATTTTATATCAAAATTCTTCTTTGCACTTTACAAAATGACAACTTGTAATAGTTATTACATTGTTAGTCTTGAAGAAACTTTCATGCTGCTTTAATAAACAGAAAAAAAACCCCACAGTAATAGATTGTTTTGACATATATGATGTCAGTGCCTTATCTAGTTGATTCAACCCCCCCTTTTTTTTTTGTCTTATCCTAAATTTCAGAATTTTCATGTTCAATTTTCTTAATTAGTAGGACAAACGAATTGCTAATGTGAGGGAAAATAGAACAGGCTCTTGAGCCATATGCATCCCCAGCTCTGCCACTAATTAGGAGACTGAAGAAGAAACAAGATTGAAATTTACTTGAATGTGTAAGAAGTGTGTAAGCGCTACAGAAATGAGAATAATCACAATAAAAAGTTACAGACAGTTCTATTAGATGTCTTCATTGCACTAGAAAATGAACATTTATAGATTAAACAGAGGAAAAGAAAAAACTTTAAAAGATTAAGGTGATACTAGATAAGAGGAAAACTAAGAACATGTGGTAGCAAAATTAAAACACCTTAAAAATGATGAGAAAGAAAGACTAAAAAGTGTCCTTTTGGTTTAGCAACAAAAAGGAGTTCAGTGATCTTGACAGGCAGTTTCAATATAGGGAGGTGGTGAGACAGAGAGGTGGAAGCCACAGATAGAGAACTATTTTGTTGTTAACATTTTTTTATTCAACAAATAATTAGCCCCCACAATGTACCAGTCACAGCAGAAGCTTTATGAAAATATTAGTAAATAATTCTGCCTTTAGTAAGCATAGGCTGTGGAAGAATGTGCTTAAATGCTGATGGAAAAGAATAAGAAGGAATAGCCTAACCAGACGGTGGCGCAGTGGATAGAGAGTCGGACTGGGACACAGAGGATCCAGGTTAGAAACTGAGGTCGCTGGCTTGAGTGTGGGCTCACCAGCTAGAGGGCGGGGTCTCTGGCTTGAGCATGGGATCATAGACATGACTCCATGGTCGCTGTCTTGAGCCCAAGGTCGCTGGCTTGATGAAGGGGCTACTCGGTCTGCCATAGCCTCCAACCACCCTTTCCGTCAAGGCACATATGAGAAAGCAATCAGTGGACAACTAAGGTGCCACCAGGAAGAATCGATGCTTCTCAGCTCTCTCCCTGTCTGTCCCTACCTGTCCCTCTCTATTTCTCTCTCTCTCTGTCTCTACAACAAACAAACAAAAAGAATAAGAAGGAAGAATTTAATATATGTTGAGAGAAGATAACTGATGACAGGTGTATGAAAGTATCAAGATCCCAAGTGGAGGAACTTGCTTAGGAAGAACAGTTATTTCTGAGCTGAGTGAGACTAATGTAGGGAGAGGAGTATCTAAGCTTCACTTAGCATAGTTGTTTTCAAACAAAACAAAACAAAAAAAATACTGCCACTGCTTGTTTATTCAGACTATTTGAAGGAGGATAGGCTAACATCAAATGTTCCCTGCTGAAAAAAACTTACTTCCTCTTGCAAATATGTATCCACACAGATATTTTAGTTCAAATTAGCCTTGAATATATCTATGTAATTCTTTTTATTTTAATTTTTTATTTATTGATTTTAGAGAGAGAGATGGAGGGCAGAGAAAGAGAGACAGGAAAATCATTCTGTTCCTGTATGTGCCCTGACCTGGGATTGAATTGACAACCTCTGCCTACCAAGATGATGCTTTAATCAGCTGAGCTATCTGGCCAGGCTCTATGCAATTCTTTATAATTGTTTTGCACTGGGTGGTTTCACTTAACTGAAATGATCGGTGACATGAATCATAATTTAGCAGAGGATTTACATTTAAGAGGATCTTGTTAAAATTTATGACAGAGACCTTAACCAAGACAGGAATGTGAAGGTCCTGAAGGATGACTTCTCACATTCTATATCTGCTATGAATGCCCCACAGGAAGAACGTAACTTTACAGTTTCTCATTCTATGAAAGAACTTCCTGTTGTCTGGTTTTCTTCTTGCCAGTGGCTTGTCAGGGGGCAGTCCTTCCTCCCTAGTTCCAATACATCCTTTTTTGCTGAAGGAATAATTGGCCCACTTTTTGTTTGAGGTGACCAATGTCTTATTAATTATACCACAAAAATCACAGCCCTATAAATCGGTGAAGAGGTTCATTACTCACTGCTGGAACTACTTTGTAGACAGTACAATGATTGGGTTATTGCTGGGGCGCTGGGGGTGGGGAGGAGAACTAGAGGTTAAAAGAAGTGCCCCGCCCACCGGAGCCTCCAGTCGACCAAACTAAACCTCAAATCCCGCCCTGGCTTGGAGTAGTTTGCAATTGGTCACATGGTTTAGAAATCGGTTCCCGCCTCAGTTGCTGGAGTTTAAGGCTCCGATCGCGGGAAATTGACGAAGGGCGGAGCTAAGGGGAGTGGCTTGAAATCCGGGTGGACGCTGGACCGTCGTCCACTGTTTCTATGGCGCCGTGCCCTGCATGTATCTTGCATTCTGTTCAACTTCCAGGGCATCTTAGACATAGCGAAACATCAAGTTGTTTGTCTTCTGCTGGAGGGCGAGTAGCCATTTAGCCCTAGAGCTCTTGTACGCATGCGTGTGACGTCACACGCGCGCCCGTCTACGCTACGTTCTGCTCTAGAGCGCGGTGAGTCAATTTCTTAGAGGGTTTGGAGTCTGTTACGTGGGCACAAGGTGAACTGGGACCGAACGGGTGTGATAAAGAGGCTGGTTTAATTTAGAACAATTACTGGATACAGTGATGGCAGAGAGACTCTTCATGGTGTCATTATCGTGCGCTTGCTGTGTTCAGCTTCTGGCTTGACGTTTTGGGAGCCGCTTAGTGGAGTCGGTCCAAGTCCCCGCCCTCACGGAGCTCTGCTGGCCCGGGAACGCCTTAGAATTAAGTGTTGACACTACTGCATGTCCCAGTTCAGAGTTTTTAGACTTAAGATCGAACCTACTATGCACAAATTGACATGAGTTTAATAGTCATTTCTTTTCGATTGTATGGGGGTTGGAAGGAGAAAGAAACTGATATTTTGAAGTAATTTGCGTTGGATGTACATTTTGCATACACAATATTAAAACTGTCAAAAGGATTACAAAATGAAACCAAACTTCTTCCTAGGTAGATTGTACATTTTAAAGCACAGTGGTAAGGCTGTTCTTAGACCAGTTTTCACAGATCCTAAAACTGACTTTTAGAGGTACTTTTTAATAAAACTAAATAGAAGAGGGTTAAGTTTGAATACCTTAGAAGAATGCGTTTATTGATGAAATAAAATATAGCATAACCCATTCGCCTGCCCTCATGTTTCTCCCCAGCAGTGATAATTAATTTAAAAAGCAAGCCTAAGTCAAAGAATCTTAAAGAATACAGTTTGTATAAAACACTGGTCTTTGTGTTTTCAGCAGCAAGATACCAACTTCCCTGACTGAATTTGCTCTGGACAGCACTGTAAAGTGGATCAGATATGCCACTTGAATTAATAAAAGAAGTCAGTGGGGTGCCTGAAATTGAGCCGCTAGTTAAACTACACAAAGTAGATTTTAGGTCTCTACAGCTAGGTTGTGATTATAGCAAGAAATATATCCAGGTAAGAATTTTCATAATTCAAAATAGTCATCTTTTGTTTTTAGCAGTTATACTGTCATGTGGCTAGGTGTGGTTTTTCTTTGAATTTCTCCTGCTTCTTGGCAACTGAGCTACTTGAATCCATTAAATCAATGTTTTTCATCCAAAGTCGGGGAAATTATTGGCTAATTTTCCTTGGTGTTCTTTCCTTCCCACATTATTACTCTCTTCTCCTGTTTGTTGTTGTCCCAAGGATCTCTTGAGGTCCTGTCCCTTTTTTGTCTGTGTTGTTTTCTTTTTTGCTGGAGCAATATTTTTAGCAACTCATTACAATAAGTTAGATGAATTTTTCTTAAAAATGTCAGGCAGCATTTGCCATTTATCTCATGTACACAAGTGCTTACTCCCCATCACCCATTGGAGGTCTTCCCTCTCCTTAGGTTTCTGGCTAAGTGTTGCCTTTTGACCTCAAATCACGTGCCTCCCATCTCATTGGAGATACTTCTTTTTTCCTAGATTTCCGGTTATTTAGTTGCCTTCTGACTTCAACTCTGGTGGGTCAAGAAAAAATTTGAATATATGTATCATCCAACATTTTCTTGTTCTTTCCAGCTTCCTATCTCCAAAGAGGAACTATTTCCCTTTACCTTTGACTGAATCATTATGTAGTGCTGATAGTCATTTTTTTTCCTGATTCTTATCTTTTAAGTAAAATTGATTTATGAACATTACTGTTAATTTTTTGTTTTTGTTGTCTGTATCAAAGTCTGGAATGTTAGTTTGGGAGATACGGATTAGAGCAGGGGTCTCAAACTCAACTCAGCATGTGGGCCACAGAGCAAGATCACAGCCGTTCAGCGGGCCACACTAGGTCTACAAAAGGCAACTGTTACGCAACACTTTTCTCACTGCAGTTGAAAACAAAAAAAAAATCAGTACAACAAGCACAATCGTACATGCAGTTTACTCAGTGTCACAAAACGACCAGAAACTGTAGTTCGCATCACAACTGCTGTTAACTAAGCTAATATCTAGCTAGGATGCTAGAGAAATGAAAAATACAAGTAGGCCCCTAGGCTTACTTAATTTTATCCAAAATATTTTGAACTTCGTGGATTAGTCTGCGGGCCGCACAAAATTGTTCGGGCTGCGAGTTTGAGACCCCTGGATTAGAGGATCTATTGTTAAACTTTATTAAATAAATGATATTTCTCTGTGGAAGTTTTCAAAGAGCCCTGTAATATATTTGCTCATGAAATAATTAAATTTTAGAGCCAGAAGAAATTATAGAAAGTATCCAGATTAAATACTTTTTTATGAGACTCTAATTAGAGTTAGTTACAGAAATAGAACAAAGACTAAACTTCATTTATGCCTAGTCCATTGATTTGTCCATAATGTCCTTATTTATGAGATTATCACTTTGTATTTCAAAGTTTCTCCTTAATCAGGTTTAATTTCTAGGAGCAAACTCTTAATCTTTTCCTTTGGAAAATTATTTTACAGGCTAAAATAAAGCTGAATTGAGCTAGTTTATCTTTATACATAAAATGAGGAGTTCATAATATTTAACTAATAAGATTAAGAAAATTAAATTATGAACCAAAAATGTTTTTAGGCCCTTTCATTTTTCTCTAGATAAATCATTTCATGTCTTAAAAATACTGACTTGCCTGACCTGTGGTGGCGCAGTGGATCAAGTATCGACCTGGAAATGCTGAGGTCGCCGGTTCGAAACCCTGGGCTTGCCTGGTCAAGGCACATATGGGAGTTAATGCTTCCAGCTCCTCCCCCCCCCCTTCTCTCTCTCTCTCTCTCTCTCTCTCTCTCTCTCTCTCTCTCTCTGACACTCCTCTCTAAAATGAATAAATAAAAAAAAAATACTGACTTGAGCATAGTTCTTTAATTTCTTAAAAGATAAAAATATGCTTTTAAAAATATGATTCTAATTTTTACTTGTATCTGGTGTTATAAATTTTTTTGGCTTTTCTATGTAACTCTTTTTCTCTCATTTCAGGGAAAACTTTCATGTATCTCTTCTTTAACTTATGGTGGAAACAGAACACCTATCTTGAAGGTTGGACTACAAGGTATGTAATATAGGACCATTTCTGTTTAACTTTTTGCCTATAAGCTACAAATGGGTAACTTTGTATATAAATATGCACACATACTTACCTACACACAGAAGCACAACTTTATTTATACAATGATATAATTGAGTCTTAGCATTTGCCCCTGCTGCAGTTACAGGAAGTGACTTGTAGAGAATGAAGATAATGGAGATTCTTGCCCAAAGCCCAGAAGATACAAATAAGGGTTACTTGTTGAGTCTTGATTTCTTAATGCCCAAGTTATTTTTATTTTCAAAATTACAGATAGCTTTGTCTTTAATACACACACAGCTCTTTTATTCTTGAGTATGTAGGTGCTGGGGAAGAAGACCACACTTGTCTAAATTAAAACTTAATACACCAATAGCTGTAGATTACTAGAAGCTCAGTAAAAATGAAATTTGTGGAGTGATAATGTTATATTACATAAATATTGAATAATTAAACCTTACTCAGTTTCTTTTTATTGTAAACATGGGAAAATGAATAGAAAGTGGCACTAGGTGATGTTAATGTGATATTTATAGAAATTTCAAAACATGTTCTAGTTGAAACTTTTTATAATTTTGGGTTTTATGCCCAGTAGCCTTCTGTTCATTATTTTTGAAAATAAGGTATTATAGTAAACGAAAAGTGAATTATAAACATTTTAATTAGTCTTGATTATTATATTTTAAAGTAACTATTGTTTTTAGAACGTAGTTGCCACCAGTTTTCTTGTGTATATAAAACTGCTATATCTAATGAGTGTTTTTCTGTGTGTGTGTGTATGTGTGTGTTTTTCTCTAGAACAAGAAAATTCAGATTCAGAGAGTAACGCGATCAATGTATTATTTTTTGGAAAATTAGCAAAGGACTGTGCAAAAGTTTTCTCTGAAGGGGTAAAATATTTTCATACTACTTTATTGTTTTAGAAGTAGATTAATATTAATTCATTTTTCTCATCCCTGTAAGATTTAGTTCTGAAAGAGAGAATAGAGTAGTGCCTTCTTGGAAATTGGGAGATCTGGATTTTTGTCTTGATCTACAACTAATTAGCTGTATGTGACCTTAGGCTATTCATTTATTCTCTCTGGCCCTAATTTTTTGAAAAAGGAAGGCCCTTTTCAGTTATTACAATGCTAACGTGATGTAAGTTTTATAGTAGTTGTACGGTGTATTTTACTTAAGATTTAATGAAGGTATTCTTTCTGTGTATATTTATTCTTATTCATATGTTCAATCATCCATTTGGTTGTCTAAACATTTGTTTAATGTTTTCTGTCTTCTATACTAGATGTCAGAGACAATTTAACTGAGTAAGACAGTTATAGACCTTGCCATGATGGAGAAGAGTGAAATTAAATAACTGTTAGGAAATTATTTTACTTAGATGTAATATTTAATAACCAAGAAGACTAAGCAGCAGAATGAGAAAAATAGCAGAAAGAATGAGCCCAAGGGTACCGGGAGAACAAATAGAAAGAACAGCATGTTTAAAGGTCCTGAGTGAGGACGCTAGAATGCTAAAGAATTAGGAGAAGGTGTAACTCCAGAATGAGTCGCACAGTATGTGGCTGGTGGGATGGGTGGGCATCAGATTACATAGTGATTTGTAGGCCATTTAAAGATGTTGGTTTTTGTGATATTAGCATATACTACTTCCAATTATGTCCTTGTTGTTACATGATCCAAGCAATGCTAACACTCACGAAACCCATTTTTTATATTAGAGAAACATTTTTTGCCAATCACTACACTATCAGTGACGTCAGATCCCTGTTCTGAACAGTGTTTTACAATATGATAAGCTACTAAGATTTGTAAGATCAGCCTGACCAGGTAGTGGCGCAATGGATAGAGTATTGGATTGAGACGTGGAGGACCCATGTTCAAAGCCCCGAGGTCTCCAGCTTGAGCCCAAGGTCGCTGGCTTGAGCAAAGGATCACTTGGTCTGCTGTAGCCCCCCTGGTCAAGGCACATGTGAGAGAGCAATGAACAACTAAGGTGCTGCAACAAAGAATTGATGCTTCTCATCTCTCTCCCTTTCTGACTGTCCCTATCTGTCCCTCTATCTGTCTCTGTCTTTGTCTCTCACACACACACACACACACACACACACACACACACACACAAAGATTTGTAAGGTCAGAATAATGCCTGTTGAAGTCAGATAAGTGTTTTTCTATTAGGATTATCAATTGTTTTATATTGTCTGTACCCTTTTCCTGCTCACTAAGTGTAATAACATGAGAGTTATTAATATATTGTCCACTAAAAATAAGCAAATTAATACCTTGTGGTTTACATTTTTGTTATTTACCTATTTTCTTTTTATTTTCACAGATGATTGTATTCTTCATTAAGATATATTAGCATGTAAAAACCATATTTGTTAATGTACAAATAAGTTTTCTGATTATTTTGCCTTGCCATTGTTGACTTTTCAAGAAAACTAATTTATGATGAAAAGGCCTGTACTGATTTTATTCATTTTCCTTGAGATTGGTTTGCAATAGAAATATTTCTGTTTGCTAAGCTAAACATGAAATTGTTTTTATGACAAGGGTTTACTTACTCTAAGAGGTACAGTGACACGTTAGTACAGACACAAAGGGAAATGACGCCCAAATATCCTCCTAAGTTAGTTTAAGAGTTCAGTTAGACCAGATATGTTTTTGCATTTATGATATTCATGCACATATATTGATAAAGCCTTTTCACTTTGAGCAGTGTGGTATTCTACTCAGGCTTGCTTCCTAATACTTTTTTAGCAGATTGAGAAAACATCTACTCTGATATAGCAGTATATACTCTTAGCATTGAACTATGTAATAATGCACATTAAATCTAATTTTCAACTCAGTCTAATGAGTGTTTATATAAGCTAATACTGCCTATTATATATTTATCTTTCTTATCCTCTGTGTATGTGAATTAATTTAAAAGCCATTATGATTTATAAATTCATAGGAACTGACTCCTAAGAGCCATCTTTTTCTCCTTTGTTTAGCTCTGTGCTTCAGTTTTTACCAGTATAATTTATTCAACAAATATTTGTTGAGCACTGACTTTGAACAGAATGGCAGCCTCTTCCACTCACTTGTATGGGATGTACAGATTAATAATACATTATTCTTAGTCCCAAGGAGCTTAATGAGTTTTAAGGGCATTAAAAACATTAAAAAACTTTATGAATAACACACAAAGTAAAAAATATCAAAATGCTGCATAGGAGAGTTCAGAGGAAAAAAGAATTATTTTCTGAAAGAGGGACAAAAATCTTAGCCACACCTCAGAAGAAAGAAGTATTTATAGCCCAGACTTTAAAACAGATAGGAATAAGATAAATAAATAAATCAGTATGTATGTATGTATGTATGTATTGATATGTACTGCTATGTATGTATGTAAAGCAGCAAGACAGAACTTGTTGAGTGTGTATGTTTGAGTATTTGGAAAATAAGGATTTTTTTTGAAGTCCCACTAAATAAATAAAAGATTCCAAGTGATTTAGCTCATATATTCCTGGTCCACGAAGTGGGATGCTTTACCCCTTTATGGCTGTATTGCTGATACCCTTTTAGAAGGGGTGGTAGGCTCACTCTTACATTCAGAAAGCATTAAACAAGTTTAGGTTGACCAGTTTTCCATTTTATAGAAATGATTTCTGTTTTTAAATAAGGATTTGTAGCATTCACAATTACAAATATTTTGGTAATTAAAACCTTTTTTTTATGTAGGACATGATTGCATTGGCTGGATTTATTGTTTTGCCTTCATCTACGAGCAAAGATGGTGAACATAGCTTAGTTTTGAAAGCATTTGAGGACTTAAAATCAACTGTTTATGTAAGTGTATAACTGTTTCTGCTCATGGTATGAATGAGCTAAGGTGATAGACTAGAAATTGGATTTCTGTAAATCTTCATGTAAACTGTTTAGTCTGAATTATTTTAATATTTTAAGTTTTAAAAATAGAAATTCTTTTTTTGGCTATATGTTTAGATGACTCCCGATAGAAAACAAAATTCCCTTAAAAATATTTAGTGAACTTCACTGACACTCTGGATTTGATCATTCTTTGCAGTTATACTGTATTCCTCTTTTGAGGATCCATTTGATATAAGCTTCAATTGATCAAGTGCCCCTTTTTAGGTAAAACTGATTTCCTCCTATTTTATTCTTAATGAAGGTGCTCATCCTCTTTCTCTTCACCTTTTCCTTTCTCCGTCCCTACCCCCCACCCCAGCACATACATTTGGAAACTACCTGTTTAAGGAAGGCTGTCAGGTAGAGTTGAGTCAAGCCATGTGCTTGCAAAGGCCAATGTTTGCCTGTTTTTTCCAGCATGCACAAGGGCATGTTGGGGTTAGGGGTTTCCCTCTGATATTAAAATTAATGAAGTAGACGGAACCTTAGCTTAGACAACTTTGCACATGTCACTCTTAATTTGTAAGCCATAAATTTATGATATTTGAATATTTTATACAGATAAGTTTGTAGTGTTACTGCAATTAAAGAACTGTAATAACATTGGAAGTCATTTGTTTATGAATAAGCCCTTTCTTTTTTTTTTTCAGGTTTATGTTAAATCTGTAGTAGATTTTCCTACAGAGTCATTGTCTTTGGTAAGATATTTGTTTAATTTAGAATATATATATACACTCCCCCACGTATATATATATGTAGATACACACACATGTATATATATGAATGTTTTGACCCACTTTATAGTCTGATTTTGAAGTAGTATTAACATAATACTATGAATAGTGGGAAAACGTAATCTCTACTTCTGTGATATTGATGTTACATTCAAGTTATATATTTACCTACTAATTAATATCTGGTTATTCTGTTGTCTGAAATATTTTGCATAAACTATATGCATAACAAAACTAAAATGGAGAAAAGTTTTATTGCGTGAACACATTGGGATTTCTACTACTTTTAAACTTCAGACAATTGTATTTCCTTTGTTTTTATCAGCTTGTGTTTAAACACATTATTAATTATAAGTAGCTTATTATACTTGTCACACATTTTACTCTTTATCATTTTTTTCAGTATTTTATAAAATTTTGTTATCTCAGTAATAAGAAGGTTCCTGTTTTTAAAGGTGAGCTACTTACAGTTGAGTGAAACCAGAAAGAAGCTAAAAGATTGATAGTTTACTATAAAATTCATGTTCTACTGTGTTCTTAAGCCTTTAGTTTCTAATAGACAAATGGAGTCCAGAGATTTTGTTTCTAGTTGATGATGACTACTAGATACAGGTTTTAAATTCTGAATAATTCTATAATGGTATCATTTGAATTTGTGTGTTAGGGAAAGTGTGGCTAATAAAGGATTGCTGTACTTTTAAAAAAAAAAGTGAAGTAACCTTGGATATTAGTATTTCTCAGAATTATTATGACTAGGTCAGCTTCAAATATTTGACACACCCAGGAACACATAAAGTAAAGCAAAGGTAAATGAAGGAGCTCTAAACTTGACAAAAACGGTTTTTCGGAAAGTCCTAGTATTCTGAGCTATTAGAGTCTCACTCAGATGCTCTCTGTACACATAGACTGGCTTATTTACCTGGAAAGCCAAGTTATAGTTAAGTTGTTTATTGGTCACAAATTAACAAGTGCATTATGTGAGTGACTAGTGATGGTGGTCCTTGAGCTGGGCTGGCGTTCCCCATTCATCTCTACATTAGGGAGATATTTATTAAGGTAATTTATTGGCTGGGTGATGTCTGAACCCTTTTGTGGAGTGTTTGACTAATATTCAGGCATATCCTTGTCAATCACTTACTTTTCTTTGCAAACTTATGTACAATTATTTTCAGAAAACTTTTTTTCCCTTATTACCATTTTTAATGTCTTTATATCATTTACAATAAAAACCTTTATGTAGGCCTAAGTAAAATCTTTATAGCAGTCCAGGAAAAAAATGAAAAGAAATATATCCCACAAGTTCTGAAGTGATATTACTTAACAAGGTTAAAAACCAGAACCAAATTCTCTTAAACATTATTTCTTAGACTTATGTACAAATTATGCCATTTATAATGAGTTATTTGTTAGAAAAACTAATACTAGTGGTTTCTATAGCAACATTTTAAGCTGTACATTTTCTTCAGGCTTCAGCCTCTTTTTTTTTTTTGTATTCAGTGAGAGAAGGGGAGGCAGAGAGACAGACACTTGCATGCGCCCCAATCGGCATCCACCTGGCAAGCCCACTAGGGAGTGATGCTCTGTCCATCTAGGATGTTGCTCTGTTGCTTAGCAGCCAAGCTCTTCTTTAGTGCCTGGGGCAGAGGCCACGGAGCCATCATCAGTGCCCAGAGCCAACTCATTCCAATCAAGTCATGACTACAGGAGGGGGAGAGTGAGAGAGAGAGAGAGAAACAGGAAGGGGAGGGTGGAGAAGCCGACAGCCACTTCTCCTGTGTGCCCTGTCCAGGAATCAAACCCGGGATATCCACATGCTGGGTTGACGCTCTGCCACTGAGCCAATGGCCAGGGCCTTCAGCCTCTTTTTAGACACTTAAAGGGAAAAAAATGCAGTCAGATGACTCATCATTGCTCATAACATGATTCTACAATGTAAATATTTAACATTGATACAGTTACTGTCTTTCTTCAGGTTCCAGCCACACGCTACACATACACACGCCTGGATGAACTCAAGGGGGGCATGATTGTCAATGTCTACGGTGTTGTTAAGTTCTTTAAGCCTCCATATCTAAGCAAAGGGACTGGTAGGTATTAAAATTGGTCAAGATTTCAATGGAAACTGCTTTTCAAGATTTCCTGAAACTGCTTTACTGGTTTCAGGAATACAGCTTCTGTACTGTGTCTTAGACGCTTAAGTTTGATTTACACTTGCCCACTAACCCTCATGCAGAAATTTTTTTGCTGTTTTTATTTATTAAATAAGTATGGTCTTTAGATTCTAAAGTATATATGAAGAAAAGAATGCTAAACAGAAAATGACAGCATATGAAAGTATAAAAAATTCTAGAAAACATAGACAAATACAGAATATTATTCTACTATAGCAGTGAACTGTAAATTACTTCTAATTCTGGCCTAAAAGTTAAAAGGCAAAGTGTAAAAAATAATGACCTGTGAACATAAGTTAATATAAAAATATATAAATTGTGGCCCTGGCCAGTTGGCTCAGTGGTAGAACGTCGGCCTGGCGTGCGGAAGTCCCGGCCAGGGACACAGGAGAGGCACCCATCTGCTTCTCCACCCCTCCCCCTCTCCTTACTCTCTGTCTCTCTCTTCCCCTCCTGCAGCCAAGGCTCCATTGGAGCAAAGATGGCCCGGGCACTGGGGATGGCTCCATGGCCTCTGCCTCAGGCGCTAGAGTGGCTCTGGTCGCAAAGAGCGATGCCCCAGATGGGCAGAGCATCGGCCGCTGGTGGCGTGCCCGGTGGATCCCGGTCGGGCGCATGCGGGAGTCTGTCTGACTGCCTCCCCGTTTCCAGCTTCAGAAAAATACAAAAAAAAAAAAAAAAAAAAAAAAAATATATATATATATATATATATATATATATATATATATATAAAATTGAGGCATCAGTAATGTAAAATGTATATGTAGAGGGTGTAAAAGTGTCAAGTTTTTGTATGTGATAGAAATTTATTTTTTATCAGCTTAAGACACTTTGTTATAACTGTAAGGGGTTTTATGTAAGCTTGGTAACCACCAACAAAATACCTATAGGAGATACACAAAAGAAAATGAGAAAGGAACCAGGCAAACACAAGGGAAGACTATACCAGAGGAAACCAGGGACAAAAGAGCTACCAGACAGACAGAAGACAGTTAACAAATTGGCAGTAGTAAGTTCTTCCTGTCACTGAATACTTTAAATGTAAAAGGATTAAACTAACCTGACCAGGTGGTGGTGCAGTGGCTAGAATGTCAACCTGGGATGCTGAGGATTCAGGTTTGAAACGCAAGGTGACCAGCTTGAGTGCGGGCTCATAGACATGACTCTACGGTCTGTGGCTTGAGCCCAAAGGTTGCTGGCTTAAGCCCAAGGTTGGTGGCTTGAGCAAGGGGTCACTGACTCAGCTGGAGCCCCAGGTCGTGGCACATACTGGAAAGCAATCAATGAATAGCTAAGGTGCCACAACTATGAGTTGATGCTTCTCACCTCTCTCCCTTCCCGTCCCTGTCTGTCCCTGTCTGTATCTGTCTCCCTCTCTCTCTAAAATTGAATGAATGAATGAAGTAATAAAAAGGATTAAACTACCCAGTGCTATAGTGGATAAAAATGGAGGTGAAACAGCTTTCAAATGGCAGTATTTTTTGTAGATTATATAATTTATGCACAGATGCTGCTTTGATTCAAGACCTAGCTTAAATGTACTACCAGCTTTTTCTTGTAATAAAACTCCAAGGTAATTTACACTTAATCAAACTGATGAAATTAAGTGAATTGCTCAAGATTACAGAACATAGGGCTTAATATATCATTTTATATCTTTTTCCATATTTATATCAAGTTACATGAAGTATTACCTAAGTGTGAAAGTAGTGAAATACTTTTGTCAAGAGTTTATGAAGTCTCACTAATGCATTGAAGTCAATACTTTATCACCAACTTGACTATATTTTTAGAGATTATGAACTCTTTAGGTGAAGTAAAAATACTGACTTATTAAAGGTCTTTTGACTGTCCCAACCTTTCCTGCTGATGTTACCCATCAGAAAATAGACTATTAAATTACCTCCTTAGCTTTTAACATTAATAAAATATGAATTTATAAGTTGTCTCTAATAAGAACTAAAGTTATTTTTTCTTCATTTGGGAATAAGCAAAAAAAATTTTAATTTTATGTAGTCTTCATTGAAAGATTATATAAGTATGTATGGTATTTCTCCATGTATAAGACACACTCTTTTTTGAAAAATTTCAGGTCTAAAAACTGGGTGTGTCTTGTACAGTGATTTTAAATTTTTTCCCTACATTTCTCACTTTTTCACGCAGATGAGGAATTGTATGGATTTTATGATGAATAAAACTTCAGTTCAATAACTTTATGTAATACATTTTTTTTCAAATTTCAGGCCCCAAAATTAAGGTGCATCTTATACATGGGAACATATTATACATGGGGAAATACTGTATGTATTTTGTAGAACACTTCTTGGGGTAGCTAAGTAAAACTTACTTGACTAGTTTGCCTTTTCAGTGTTTGTTGAAATGGGTAGCTTGTTTTCCAGTCATGTCATGGGTCTAATACTAATGGAATAAACCCGAAAGTTAATATTGTATTTAGATTGCTATTTGCCTTTATTATTCCTGAGAGCAAATTATTACACAGACTTTTTAAATGCCACTTGTTTCTTAAATCTGAACTTTTATTTCCCTCTTTTATAAATATATACATATTTAAATATAAAAAGAAAGTATATAAATAGTATCTTATTTTGAAACTTCACTATTTTATAGATAACCTTAGGAGGGTCTAAGAACATCCTTATGTTTAGTTATGCTATTCTAGAGAGCTTGTTTTGCAGCTGATACATGATTTTTTGAAAAATATTGCCATTGTGAGTCTTGTCTAGGCCTACCGCTCGGTAATTGAATAGAACTGATGTGTGTGCATGTGCACCTGAGCACCTGCAAAGAAAATACTTATAAAGTTAGACTTAATATACTAACAAATAAACTTCACAGATAATTTTAAATTCTATTTTTGCAATTTTTGATTTTAAGGAAGTAGTTCTTTAATAATTCTATAATTGACTACACATCTTCATATGTACATATTCATATTTGTTTATACAACTCAGAAATACCCAGAGATAATGTGGTAGCACAAGAAGTTCTTTGCTGAGAGTGGTGACATTATGGAATTGTTCATAATTTGATATAGAAGGGAGAAAACTTGAAAGTAGGAAAAATAATTTGAGATTATAACAATAGTTCAAAATGAGAGCTGTAGAAATGGAGATATAAAAAGTCTGAGAAATCTAGACAAACCCACAGCTAACTTCACACTCAGTGGGCAAAAACTACAAGTTTTTCCTCTAAGATCAGGAAAAGGACAGGGATGTTTGCTTTCACCACTCTTATTCAACATAGACTGGAAGTGCTATCCATAGCAATCAAATAAGAAGAAGTAAAAGGCATCTAAAATGGGAAGGAAGAAATAAAACTGTCCTTATTTGCAGATGACATGATACTGTACATAGGGAGCCCTAAAGATTTTACCAAAAAACTACTAAAACTGAATTTACTAAAGTATTGTGATAAAAAATAAATATCCAGAAACTGGTTACATTTTTGTACATTAATAATGAACTGTCAGAAAGGGAAACTAAGAAAACAATCCCATTTACAATTGCATCAAAAAATAATGTAAAATACCTAGGAATAAATTTAACCGAGGTTGTAAATGACCTGTATTTGAAAAATTATAAGACATTGAAGAAATTGAAGGGAATACAAGTAAGTGGAAACATATGCCATGTCTATGAACAGGAAGAATTAGCATTATTAAAATGTCCATACTACCCAAAGCAATCTATAGTACATTGCAAATCATATCAAGACACCAATGCCATATTTCATAGAACGAAAACAAATATTCCAAAAACTTACATGGAACCACAAAAGACCCCGAATAGCCACAGCAATCCTACAAGAAAAGAACAAAGTAGAAGGAATCATGCTACCTAATATTGAATATACTGCAAGGCCATAGTAATCAAAACAGCATGGTACTATCATAAAAACAGACACAGGTCAATGGAACAGAATAGAGATCCCAGAAATAAACCCAGAACTTTATGGTCAATCAATACTTGACACAGGAGGCAAGAACATATAATGGGGTAAAGACAGTCTATTCAATAAATGATGCTGGGAAAATTAGGTACATGCAAAAAAATTAAATCATAGCACCTTCTTACACAAAAATAAACTCAAAATGAGTTAAAGCAGGCATCCCCAAGCTACAGCCTGCGGGCCGCATACGGCCCCCTGAGGCCATTTATCCGGCCCCCGCCGCACTTCCAGAAGGGGCACCTCTTTCATTGGTGGTCAGTGAGAGGAGCACTGTATGTGGCGGCCCTCCAACGGTCTGAGGGACAGTGAACTGGCCCCCTGTGTAAAAGTTTGGGGACCCCTGGGTTAAAGCCTTAAATGTAAGACTTGAAACCATAAATCATTCCAGAAGAAAACATAAGCAGTAAAATCTTGGATATTTCTGATAGCAATATTTTAATATATAGTTCCTTGGACAAGGGAAACAAAAGAAAAAATAAATAAATGGAACTACATCAAACTAAAATATTTTTGCACAGCAAAAGAAACTATCAACAAAATAAAAAGGGAACTCACTGAATGGGAAATCCTATTCAGCAATGATACATGTGATAAGTGGTTAATATCCAAAATTTATAAAGAACTTCTAAAACTCAACATCAAAAAAACAATTAAAAATGGGCAAAGGATCTGAATAGACACTTTTCCAAAAGGGACATAGAGATGGCCAATAGACAGATGAAAAGTTGCTCAATGTCACTAATCAGAGAAATGCAAATTAAGACCAGAATGAGATACCCTCGTCCCTATTAAGAGTGCTTGTCATCAATAAATCAACAAACAAGTGTTAGTACATGCAAAGAAAAATGAAATTACATCAAACTAAAAAGTTATCAGATGTATCATTGATAAATAGGATTCCCCATTCAGTGAGTTCCCTTTTCATTTTGTTGATGGTTTTCCTTTCACTATGAAAAAATGTTTTAGTCGATGTAGTTTCATTTTTTTTTTGCATGTACCAACACTTGTTTGTTGATTTATTGAGGATGAGGAGAAAAGGGAACCTTTGGGCACTGTTAGTGGGAATGCAGACTGGTGCAGCCACAGTGGAAAGCAGTATGGAGTTTCCTCAAAAAATTAAAAATGGACCTGCCTTATGACCCAATGAAGCAGTCCAAGTGCCATCAATAGATAAGTAGATAAAACCAAACAAACAAACAAACAAACGAAAAAACTGGTCCATTTATACAATAGAATACTACTCAGCTATGAAAAAAGATAGAAAATCTCACTTTTCGGGGCAGCGTAGATGGATCTGGAGAGCATTAAGCTAATAGAAATAAACCAAAGATAAGAATCATGATTTCACTCATGTGGAATCTAATGAGTAAAATAAAATAGAAACAGATTCATAGATGAAAAACAGACAGACAGCTGCCAGAAAGGAGGGTGTTATAGTGCTGGGTACAAAGATTAAGAGATTAAGCAAAAACAAACAAAAATTATAGACACAGACAACATGGTGATTTCCAGAGAGGGAATTAGAGGAGGTGGAAGGGGGTTCAGGTAGAATAAATGGTGATAGGAGTCTTGATTTGGAGTGGTGAACACAAAACAATATATAAATGATGTATTGTAGAATTGTACCCCTGAAACCAATATAATTTTATTAACCATTATCACCCCAATAATTAAAAAAAAATGACTCAAAAGGAGACTGTCACCTTTTTTTCAAAAACAAATGTTTGAGAATTATATAATAGCCTCATCTTCATCATCTCCCCTTCCCTGAATGAAAACAAACAAAAAGTATCTTCTGGGTTAATAAAAGAATATAAAATAAGGTTGGAAATAATAAAAAGATTTAAAATTAATTTATGCATTGAAATGTTTCTTATAATCCTTCTCTTGTCCCTCTTTCCTTCTGTCTGTCCTTCAATTCCTCTCTTTCAGTTTTGTTCTGTTTCTGGTAGTTGCTGTTTCCATTTAAATATGTAGGTATGGTTTATTTGGGGTTGTAGACATTTGCCTCCCTTGCTTTTTATATATGCAGTTCATATTTCCAACTTGATCTCTTCCTTGAATGGGAAGTCCAATGGAGACAGTACTTGCATATGGTGTTGATTGCAAGAGTCAGTCCAGGGGGGTGAGGAGAGAGCTATCTGGCTGTGGACCTACTAATGTGATAATGAAGGAGGGATTTAATTCTGGGTGGTAACATCCACTTTAGAAGCATTGCCACTTCCCAGTTAATCAATGAAACTGACAGGAAACAGCCTGTGCTCCCTGAAGTGATGGGATTAAAGACTAAGATACAATGCCTATCTGCATGAAGTCATTTTCACAGGGCGCTGGGGTCAGGATGTGTGGACGCTGAAGTTGTTCCATGTGTAGGCTTTTAATCAGCATTGATTTTGGCTCTGCTTTTCACTTCCACTCTTCATCTCAGTGTCCCCCATCTTTGCTGTAGCCCTTTTATAGTGTGTTCTGGTTTGCAGTCTTCTGTTTTATCCCTTACTCTTACTTTCCCATCTTCCTGAAGAATGTTGATATATTTTTGCCCTTTACTTTCCTTTTCCTTTATCTTCCTTCACTGTTCTGGGTTCATTCTTTTTTATTTTGTATTGTAATTACTAGGCTACTGGGAAGGGCAGGAAACCAACACATTTTTTTTAGTGTGGAATTTTCTGAAACATGTCTATTGAAAGGCAGCATATGTCACAGTTTTACTACCACCAGTATTTGAAGTTACTGCTTTCACAGCAACTCAACTATCATTAAATTTTTTTCCAGTTCAAATTATATAAAATACATTTTGTTCTGGTGTGTGATCTTTTGGAGGTAACTAACAAATCATCATTTTCCTGTTTGAGTTTGTTATTATATAGTTTTTAGCGAATTGTTCATCCATTTGAATTACATATTTACTGTGAAATTCTAAGCTTTTTTTTTACAGGGACAGAGTCAGAGAGAGGGACAGATAGGGGCAGACAGACAGGAAGGGAGATGAGAAGCATAGATTTTTTTTTTTCATTGTGGCACTTGAGTTGTTCATTGATTGCTTTTTCATATGTGCCTTGAAGGGGGGGGGGGCTTCAGCAGACTGAGTAATCCCTTGCTCAAGCCAGCGACCTTGGGCCCAAGCTGGTGAGCTTTTCTCAAACCCGATAAACTCGTGCTCAAGCTGGCAACTTCCAGGTCTTGAACCTGCGTCCTCTGCATCCCAGTCCGATGCTCTATCCACTGTGCCACCACATGGTCAGGCAAAATTCTATACTTTCTAACCAGTTTTCATTGGACCTTTATGCAATACATTGACTTTTCACATTTTTTGCAAATATATTCTAGTCTTTTGCTTTCACTCTACATTTGTTTATTTTCTAAATTAATTTTTTTACTGAATATGTTTATATCTGCATTGTGACTTTTTAACTTTGAAGTAACAAAAAGTTATTGCCACTCCAGATAATTTATATAAAGTAGGATTTTCATTTTTGTTTACCACATTTATTATTTTTTTTGGAACACTTATAACATAATTTTGTAGTACATTTTGAGAGCAAAGAAAATGTCTCTGTGTTTTTATCTTATTCTTAGAAGATTTAATTAAAAGGAGGGATAAAGTCTGTTCAATATTTTGAACTGAGCATATTCTTATTTTGTTAAATCCTTTGAAATACAAAAAGTCAAGTAAAATATTTTTTTTGTTTTCCAGATTATTGTTCGGTTGTTACACTTGTAGACCAGACAAATGTCAAGTTAACCTGCCTGCTCTTTAGTGGAAATTATGAAAGTCTTCCAATAATTTATAAAAGTGGAGATATCGTTCGCTTTCACAGGCTGAAGGTATATTTTTTCTGTCTAAAGTTATATTATTTTGAAGAGAACTTTGTTCACTAAAACTGTATAGTTAGCACTAATTATGTGGTTGCTTTGTTAAAACATGTCGTCAAGCATTTCAAGAGATGAAAAGAAATGTAAGTAGCATCAGACTTCAAATAATTTATATTAGGAAATCTCTTTATTTGAACAAACTGCCTGCCCCCCTCCCACAGAAATATGTTAGAGGCCATGATTCCGACTGATTGTGGTCTGTCTTGCTTCTAAGCATAGACTGATGTTTTAAATGTCTTCCATGTAGAGTTTATACAGAATTTTGTTTTAAAAAGTCTTAGGTCAACAACAACAAAAGTATACAAAGATTGGGAGATTGTATAATTTTTTTCTGTTTGTTGTACTAATTCAAGTACAATGAAAGCATTAAGATGTGAAGTATAAAATCACAATAAGCTGATCATTTATGAGTAATGTGTTAAAATAGGAATAGCTACTTAGGTACTTTTAAAATTATGCTAGCAGTTAAATTAAATATAAGAACACCTTTGATATACTACGCAGCAGTGAAAAAGAAGGAAATCTTACCTTTTGTGATGGCATGGATGGACCTGGAGATTATTATGCTAAGTGAAATAAACCAAGCAGAGAAAGAAAATAATCATATGATCTCACTTAAATGTGGAATCTAATGAACAAAGGGAACGGAGGAACAGAATAGAGACAGAGGTGGGGTCATAGGGAGCAGAGGGACAGCCATCAGAGGGAAGGGGGATGAGGGGATGGGATCAGAGAAAGTGAAGGGATTAGTGAAAATATATACATAACACATACATACAGATAACAGGACAGCAAATCCCAGAGGGAAGGGGGGGAGCTAGCGGGGAAAGGAACAAAGGGGGAATAATAAGGGACACAGGGGTGGGGGTTGTGAGTGTTATATTGAGTTGGACACTTGAATCCATGTTAACTCAATAATAAAATTAATAAAACTTTTTAAAAGACCACCTATGATATAAGAGCAAAGGTATTAAATAGTATATGGTTTTGTAAATCAGCTTTTCAGTACTTGAATAGTTTCAGTCCCATACATTTTAAACACTTTAGTCCCTTTGTCTTTCCTCTTGTTATGTGAGTTTCCATGCAACCCATTCAGTGTGTTGGTTGTCTTTTTCTTCTAATACTTCAGGTTGTTTCCCTTCTGGTCAACATAATGCTTATAAATGAGCACTATGTTCAGATGTATTCTGTTCTTAGATATGGTGGGAATTACCTCTCTTGATCTGTGAATGCCTTTTCCCTAGGAATAGATGAATAATAGACAATATGGGTGTAAAGATAAAGATAGAAATATTGTAGCACTACATTAAGGGTTTATTCAAACTTTACAAAGTAGCTTATTTCTCATATACTGTTGGATTCTGTAATATTTGTATTCATACTGTATACCCTCTCCTGCTAACATCTTTACTTATTTTGTTGTTTAATTGAAGTAGAATATACATCTCTCCATTCATGTTCACAGTATAGTATACTCATATAACTAGTACTCTAGAAACTACCTAGGGTTGTAATTAGCACTTTCTCCACCATCAGGAGTAAGTAGTCCCATAACTTTGAACAACATGTATTAGTTTCATCTGTATTTTTTCTTTATATAAAGGAATTAGACTGTATAGTTTTTGCTTTTTTCTAATGTATGTCTTATGCTTGTGTGATTCAACCTTATTGCTGTAGAGTTTTACTTTGTTCATTTTCATTTCAAATGGTATTCCATGTGAAATGGAAAGTAGGAAGTATGTAACAGAACAATATTGATTCAAAATCGACTTTGCGATGTTAAGGATTTATTCATAGGTAAGAGGAAGTAAATGGAATGCTCATATGCTCAAAATTAGACAAAGGAACAGTAGAAAACAAAATTTTTATAAAGGAAGACAAGATAGTAGCCTTAAATGTAACCATATCGATAATTGCATTTACGTAAATGGACCCAACACTACTTTTGCAAGAAAGAAATAGATTGATAAAAAGCAAGAACCAAATATTTCTCTACAACAGGGGTCGGGAACCTATGGCTCGTGAGCCAGATGTGGCTCTTTTGATGGATGCATCTGGCTCGCAGACAAATCTTTAATAAAAAAAAAATGTTAAAAACATAAAACATTCTCGTGTATCCATTCATTTCCTACCGCTCATGTTCATGGTTGCGGGTGGCTGGAGCCAATCACAGCTGCCCTCTGGGACAACACCAAATTTTTATTGGATAATGCGTAATGTACACGGGTTGTTGTGAGGTCAGGAAGTAAACGTCCCTCCTTTGAATCAAGTAGTCAGCTACTTAATTGCAGAAACCCTTTTGACGAAGAAGATAGCTAAAAGAAAAAAAGATGAGTATTGTACTTTTCGCAGGAATGGACACAAGACTTCGCCTTTGTAGAGAGAGCAGGTTCTGCAGTATGTCTAATACGCAATGATAAAATTGCATCGATGAAACGGTCAAATATAAAGTGGCATTTAGACACACGCCATACTACATTTGCATCGAAATATCCAGTGGGGGACAGCAGGAAGAAAGCATGTCAAGAGCTACTGTGCAGAGTGCAAGCTAGTCAGCAGCAACTCCGTGTTTGGACCCAACAAGGTGACTGGAATTCAGCTAGCTTAGCTGGTGCTTTCGTAATTGTGAGAAAGGGAAAGCCATTCACAGATGGAGAGTATGCCAAAACATTCATGCTTGATGTTGCCAATGAACTTTTTGATGAGTTTTCGGATAAAGACAAGATAATCAAATGAATAAAAGACATGCCTCTGTCGGCAAGAACTGTTCACGATCATACCATCATGATGGCAAATCAATTTGAGGCAACACAAGTGAAGGACATAACTGCAGCACCATTCTTTTCTCTCACTTTGGATGAGTCAACAGACGTAAGCCATTTATCCCAGTTCAGCGTGATTGCAAGGTATGCTGTTGCTGACATACTACGTGAGGAAAGTCTTGCTGTTTTGCCTATGAAAGAGACAACAAGAGGGGAGGATTTATTCAAATGTTTCACTGAGTTCACTAAAGATAAAAATCTACCGATGGATAAACTTATTTCGGTGTGTGCTAATGGTGCTCTGTGCATGGTGGGGAAAAACAGAGGATTCGAAGTGCTTCTTCATGAACATGAAAAGAGACCCACCCTAAGTTTTCACTGCATCCTACATCAGGAGGCGCTTTGTGCTCAGATGTGTGGCGAGCAGCTTGGTGAGGTGATGTCGCTGTTCATTCGGGTGGTCAACTTTATTGTTGCCTGAGGTTTAAATGATCGCCAGTTTAAAACACTGCTGGATGAAGTTGGGAATAATTATCCTGGTCTGCTTCTACACAGCAATGTGCGTTGGTTGTCAGGAGGGTAGGTGCTCAGCCATTTTGCGGCTTGTCTGAGCGAAATCCAGACTTTTCTTGAAATGAAAAACGTTGAACATCCTGAGTTAGCTAACACTGAGTGGCTCCTGAAGTTCTACTCTCTTGTGGATATGACTGAATATCTGAACCAGCTCAACGTGAAAATGCAAGGCATTGGAAATACAGTCTTATCCCTTCAACAAGCAATGTTTGCATTTGAAAAGAAGCTGGAACTCTTCATCACTGACATTGAAACAGGTCGTTTACTACAGTGGTCCCCAACCTTTTTTGGGCCATGGACCGGTTTTATGTCAGAAAAATTTTCATGGACCAGCCTTTAGGGTGGGACGGATAAAATGTATCACGTGACTGAGACAAGTGTCAAGAGTGAGTCTTAGACGGATGTAACAGAGGGAATCTGGTCATTTTTAAAAAATAAAACATTGTTCAGACTTGAGTATAAATAAAATGGAAATAATGTAAGTTATTTATTCTTTCTCTGTGGACCAGTACCAAATGGCCCACAGACCGGTACTAGTCCGCAGCCTGGGGGTTGGGGGCCACTGATTTACTACACTTTGAAAAACTGGGAGAGTTTAAAGATGCATGCACAGCAAGTGACCCTGCTCAACATCTTGATCTCCAGTAGCTAGCAGGCTTCACATCTAATCTCCTGCAGTCATTCAAAGCGCGCTTTGGAGAATTTTGTGAGTACACTCGTCTTTTTAAGTTCATCACCCATGCACATGAGTGTGCAGTGGACAGTGCTGACCTGAGTTACATCCCTGGTGTCTCCGTCAGAGATTTTGAGCTACAAGCTGCTGACCTGAAGGCCTCAGACATGTGGATGAATAAGTTCAAGTCACTGAATGAAGATTTGGAAAGACTTGCATGACAGCAAGCAGAGTTGGCGAGCAAACACAAATGGAGAGAAATGAAAAAACTTCAACCCGCGGACCAGCTGATTGTCAAAACTTGGAACGTGCTTCCCGTCACATACCACACACTGCAGCATGTGAGTATTGCTGTACTGACAAAGTTTGGCTCTATGTATGCATGTGAGCAGTCTTTCTCACATCTAAAGAACGTTAAGACCAACCTACGATCACGTTTTACAGATGGAAGTCTCAACACCTGCATGAAGCTTAACCTCCCCACGTATCAACCAGACTACAAAGCCATTAGCAAAACCATGCAACACCAGAAGTCGCATTAATGTTAAGAAGTACTTTATTCATCATTGGTTAGCAACAGCATAACAATGTTTTTAAAAATAGAGACTTATTGTACTTTAAAAGTGTTGGTCTTACATAAAATGCACACATTTACTTATATTTAGTGTTAAACATATTGTATGGCTCTTATGGAATTACATTTTAAAATATGTGGCGTTCATGGCTCTCTCAGCCAAAAAGGTTCCCGACTCCTGCTCTACAAGAAATGAAGACAGAAACAAGTTGGAAGTAAAGATGTCCCAAGCAACCAGTAAGCATTAGGAAAATAAAATAACTAAATTAATGTCAGATAGAGTTTATAAGAGATCAGAAAGTAGGGAGCAGTTTACAAGGTCAAAAAATGTTGCTTTGTAAAGATGTAACCGTCATAAATGCAAGTACATCTAATAACTGAGCTTCAAAGTTCAGAAAGCTAAAACTGAGCTTAAAAGTTCAGAGCATATCTAAGCTCTCTCAGTCAGACTGATGAGACCTTAGGCTCAGTTACATTTTATTGATTACAAATACTTAAACTTTAGTTTTTCTAGTTCTATTGTGTTCATAAGTAACTATCACTTGTTATTTTTCCACCTGTAAATTCTGTCTTGAAACTAATGTAAAAGCACAAGCTGGATAGGATTAGGGCAACTTCACACCCAGCTCTTTACAGAATAGAAATAGATTTCACATAGTGTTTACAGTTAACATGGTGCTTGTGGATCTTGATATAGCCCAGTTGATTTTATTTCACATGCTAATTAAATGAAATATGGAAGGATTATATCCTCCATTAACTATGCTGGCAAGATTTTATCATCTCAGGATTTTCAGTTCCTGGGTTCTGCGTCAGTAAGCAGTTTTGTGTGTTTCTGTTTTACTTTCTACTTTGTCCCACTTTCTCAGATCCAAATATATAAAAATGAGACTCAGGGTATCACCAGCTCTGGCTTTGCATCTTTGACATTTGAGGGAACTTTGGGAGCTCCTATCATACCTCGTACTTCAAACAAGTATTTTAACTTCACAACCGAGGACCACAAAATGGTAGAGACCTTGCGTGTTTGGGCATCGACTCATATTTCACCTTCTTCGACGTTAGTAAAATTGTGTGATGTTCAGCCAATGCAGTATTTTGACCTGACTTGTCAGCTCTTGGGCAAAGCCGAAGTAGATGGAGCGTCATTTCTTCTAAAGGTACATATTTTTAAGTACCACCTACATGTCTATAAAAAGCTTACATTTTAGCATCCTGATGGAAAAACTATACATGCTATGTTTTGTCTAGTTTTTGCTCACAAAACTTAGGGGATCTTTCAAAATGAATATGAAACAATAAAAAAAGAAGCCTTTGACTTTTTTTTTTTTTTATTGAACAAGAACATCAGAAAATCAAACGACAAGTCTAAGAAAGGTGTTTGGTTATGCAAATGAGGTGCAAAACCAACTTTTATTTCATTGGTGAAAACGTCCTATACAAAAGGCTGAAATTACTGGAGTATCTGCACCCTCCCTACTCCCCTAATTTTTGTGAGCATATATTAAGAATCTAATCTCTTAAAGTTATCATTTTTGATAAGCCTGGAGATCCATGCAACTTCACTCTTTAATTTCTCTTCTTTATCCTATCCATCCAGAGAAAACTAGTATGATCAGATCTGTTTTAAATGTAGTATAGTTTGTGTTATACTTATTTATATATTTTTTCAATACTTCCCCTAAAATCTGACACTGGCAGACACCTTCTCTGTAGAAATGTAGTGGTTTTCTTTATTCAAATAGCCTATTGATTTTTGTCCAGCCAACCTTTTGACATGCAGAGGCATCCCCGCCTCAGCAAATGTCTTGTCATACCTTTTATAGTAGAGCACAGCCCAGCTCATCTCTGAAAACCCAAGCATAGCACAGGCCAGCTGTGTCTTAGGATGGGGTATTATGTACTTGTCCTGTGCCCACATTCCCGTCTTACCTGAGTGCACCTTACGTAGCAATCGAACATACAGTACTTGTTTTCTTTTCATTGTATTCACAACATCTAATATAAGCAAAATATTCATATCTATACCGTTAAAGTCCTTTTTTAAGTCAGAACAAACTGAATAAACATTCCTAAATACTAGGAATTTATTTTTAAGAATATTAGTAAAGATACTCATAAAAGTTTGTATACAAGGTGATAATTACTAAGTTATTTAAAATAGCATGGAAGATTTGGAACAACCCAAATGACCAATAAAGAGATTATTTGTTTAATGAATTTATGTGCATTTATATCATAAAATAATGTGAAGCCATTGAAAACCATATTTTATAAGAGTATTTAAATTTCCTGATAAATTGCTCAACAACATACTAAAACAAAAATCAGAATATAGTGCCAGTTTGTTAAAATAAAAGACACAGGAAAAAAATTATAAATACACAGATGAAGAAAAGATAAACTTCAATAATATGTTAATATGTTTTCTACATTGTGGATAGAACTTTTTTCTTTACATTTTTTATATTGACTATATGTAGTCCTTTTACAATCAGAAAAGGATATATATCATATTTAAAGTTTAGCAGATATTTGGGATGATGCATTTAATTACTTTCAAATTATATTACCAGCAAAAAAAATTTATTAGCCTCTACAGTTTTACAAAAAGGTTGTTAAACTTTGCTGTGCCCTCTTACGGCAGGTATGGGATGGCACCAGGACCCCATATCCATCGTGGAGAGTTTTAATACAAGGCCTTATTTTCCATGGTGATTTAAGTGACATCCATCGGCTGCAGAATCTGACAGTAGACATTTTAGTCTATGATAACCATGTTCAAGTGGCAAAATCTCTGAAGGTGATGTTGAGTGGCAAGCATGTTTGCTATTTTTTTTTTATTTTTATAAATTTTGGGGTAAATCACATTTATAGATATTTGAAGTCTAGAAATTAAATTTATATTTTAATTTTTAAATTTTTATTTGTAAAGATGTGTGTTCAAAATAAATTATTGGTATATTTAAATATAATTGCATGAAAAGCTTTTTAAAAGTAAAAACATTTCCTGAATATCTTAAATCTGTATATAATTTTACTATGAAAATAGTTAAAAAAATTTATTGTGGAAGATAGACTGCTTTAAAATGACAAAGAATATAAAAAATATTTGTAAATTTAAACATGAAGCTTTGTTAATTTTTTTGATGAAATCTAGACTTTGTACTTAAGAAATTATAAATCCACCTCTACTATTATAAGTTGTGTGTGTGTGTAGTGTGCAGTCCATTAGGATTTGCTCATTATTTTGGGATATTTCCACTTGCACATTGTGTTACAAATAAACCCCATCCAACTCAAATCAATAAGTTAAATTAAAGTCATCATCCAGGAAGGTGATAAGTGCACTTTCTTATTCCTTTGTGTGTGAATGTGTGCAAGTCTTCTGACATATAGAAGAATTATCTCTTGAAGATATATTTTTGATGCTATTCCCTGATTTTATGTATATTGATTAGCTTACTTCAAAAATGTAATGTTAGGGCCCTGGCCAGTTGGCTCAACGGTAGAGCGTCAGCCCACCGTGTGGATGTTCCAGGTTCAATTCCCAGTCAGGGCACACAGGAGACGTGCCCATCTGCTTCTCTACCCTTCCCCCTCTCCTTTCTTTCTCTCCCTGCCCTCCCCCTCCCCCTCGCACAGCCAAGGCTCCATTGGAGCAAAGTTGACCCGAGCACTGAGGATGGTTCCATGGCCTCCGCCTCAGGCACTAGAATGGCTCTGTTGGAATGGAGCAAAGGCCCTGATGGGCAGAGCATCACCCCCTAGTGGGCGTGCTGGGTGGATCCCAGTTGGGTGCATGTGGGAGTCTGTCCCTCTGCCTCCCCAATTCTCACTTCAGAAAAATACAAAAAAGAAAATAGTGTTAAAGCTAGTTATAAACTCTTAAAAAAATACAGATTTTGTTATATATGTGAAAAAGATGTACATTTTAGGCCTATTTTCACCATTTAATGTTCTTCTCTTTCACTAGGCTGCATCTATATGTCTTTCTGTTCCCCTCACTTGTCCTGAGTTCCTTATCCAGGTTCTAAACCCCACCAGCACAGTGCTTGGCCATGTAGTAAGGATGAATTAAATACTGCCTTCTGGTAAATGAGTGAATGAATGAGTGCTGTGGATATTTTTTTTCAGATTTTTTTTAATCTCACCCACTAGAGGGTGTTGTGAGCACACAATTAAAATATAGTGCTTAATTTTTTCTAAAGATATGACATTATTAATCTGCAGAAAAATGAAAGGATTTTCTCTGTGTAGAAGTAATATAACTGTAGGCTTTTATTAATGTACAATGATATTACATTTTACTTTTTTCTGAAATAATCTTTATATCAACCATTTCATATTAATTTAAGAAATCCCAGAGGCAAATGACATTGATGCAAATGAATTCTTATCAGTATTTGAAGACAACTGTTAAAAATAGCATGGGACATATTTTTATTGTATAGCAACAGGAAAAGATGTGTGTTTCCTTTAAGTAAAGAGAACAGTTAAAGTGATTATGAAGTATATATAATTTTTTTTTTTTTTGTATTTTTCTGAAGCTGAAAACGGGGAGAGACAGTCGGACAGACTCCCACATGCACCTGACCGGGATCCACCCGGCACGCCCACCAGGGGCGACGCTCTGTCCACCAGGGGGCGATGCTCTGCCCCTCTGGGGCCTCGCTCTGCCGCGACCAGAGCCACTCTAGCGCCTGGGGCAGAGGCCAAGGAGCCATCCCCAGCGCCCGGGCTATCTTTGCTCCAATGGAGCCTCGCTGCGGGAGGGGAAGAGAGAGACAGAGAGGAAGGGGGGGATGGAGAAGCAAATGGGCACTTCTCCTATGTGCCCTGGCCGGAATCGAACCCAGGTCCCCCACACGCCAGGCTGATGCTCTACCGCTGAGCCAACAGGCCAGGGCCAAATTTTTATATATAACACATTTTACAGCCTAAGTTGTCCATAACATTTTTCATAAATCTTGCTTTCAATTTATCTCATTGCCTAAACATTTTGCACAAATACACACACACAGAAACTAACAATTTAAATCTTTTGTCTAGAAGTTAAAGTAGTGTATTTTCCATCCCCACTCTTATCCTGACACAATTTAAAAATTACTATAAAGCGTAGTAATAATTATGTTGGGCCTTTAGTGACACAAGAGCCATAATTTGTTTTTTCAGACCCATACAGGTCTTTGAAAACAATAAACCTAAAAGTGCAGTTCATGAGAGTTATACGGAATCTTTAAATTACTTCTAGAGGGCTAGTGATTTCTAAATACCCATATTACCTTTACTTAATTTTTAATGTTTCCAGGTTGAAATGGGCTTTTGTAATGATTATTTAAGGTAGTTTTTATAACTGTTTGTTTATGACTCCCTCACTTGTATTTCTGGAATCTTATATTACCGACAAGACTCAGCAATGTCTGTGTATTATAATAGAGCCTCTGGCGCCTTTCCTAGTATGTTTAGCAAGCTTAAAACAAATCCAATGCTGCCTCCAGAAGGAATTTCTGGATATAACATTTGTCATCCTTTATAGCCTATTTATATAAATGAATTCTCTTTTGGTCTTTTTTTTTTCTTCTGAAATGCAGTAGTAGAGAAGACAGTATAATAAGCATCATGTGTTTGTCATTCAAACTTAACACTTCTAAATGTTTTGCTATACTTATTTTAGGAACTTCTAATTTTTAAGAAATAAAGTACATACCGAACCTTCTTTGTACCCCTGCTTATTCTCATTTTTGCTCCCCAATATTCTCCTTTTACATATCCTAACATGTAGGGATGCATACCCATGTTTATTATATTTTTTGTGCTTTTGTCTGAAAAATGTATATTGTATACATAATATTCTGTGGTTTGCTTTCTTTCTTTGACATTATATTTTGAGGACTTAGCTGTGTTCATACATGTGTCTGCATTAATACCAGACTGCCTTAATTATTATACCTTTATTTTTAAATGATATTCCAAAAGTCAGCACCCTGCTTCCACTTTAGTCTTCAAAATTGACTTGGCTGTTCACTTTTATACTCATTTTCAAAGCAACTTTTCAAATCTCATGAAAGACACTGGGAATTTTCATTGAAATTCCATTGATTTTTAAAGATTAATTAATTAGGAGGAAATTATCTTCATAATGTTGAAGCTTTTTATATATGAATCTGGTGTCTTCTTCCTTGTGCCTGGCCTTTTATAAGTCGTGTGTGTGACTTCACATGTACTGTACTGAGTATGGTATGTATTAAAATAGAATCCCAATTACAATAAACATTCAGAAAACTCAGACAAAAATAAATAGACTTTTATATTTTCTTTCAGTATCTTTGGATACCATGAGGAAAATAAATATTTTCGTGTGTGTGTGTGTGTGTGTGTGTGTTTTCCTTCTCTGACGACCCTGTTCCCCTGCTGTGATACAGATGTTAGTGGAATAAGTCAGAGGAAAAAGCTAGCTGCCTTACCTCCTCCTCCCCAGATCCATTCTTGGCTGGGAAAAAGACCCTTGCGAATTAAGGAGTAGCATCTGGGTGTGTGCATTATTCCTCCTTACTTTCTTTCCATTTCTCCTGCCTTAAAATCCAGAGGCGGTAAGGGGAAATACAGTAAGCTGAAACAGCAGTAAGCCAAGGCAGGGGGTTGGTTTGCTAGCTCATCTTTTTTATATCCCCCTCCTTATATAGCTTTGCTGTTGCACAGATTCGCAACCACTGTTTTTCACTCCTGACCTTGAAGGCAATAAAGAGAATGTATTCCCACAGTCATCAGCAGTCAGGAGTACTTACTGCCTTATGCCAATGAATTAAATTTCCTGTTTGGTAACTCCTTTTGTTTATAACTCTTTTTTCATAAAAATAAATGTGATTTAGGTTGTATAACTTCTTCTTTTGAATGGGTATCAATTTCTTTGATGAACAGTCCCCATCTGTATTATTTTAAGACTACATCAAAGACATACCAAATTTCTATAATTAAAGGCATTTTTAAGACTTAAGTTTAGCAAGACTTAACTATGGAAATTAACTATAGAACATTTAGTTCAAGACTATAAATGATTTAATCCTATATTTGAAGTCATAGAATGTATTTTCCATTATGATGTACGAACACAAATTGTTTATTACAGAAGTTTTCATGGGATTCCTGGAGTATGGGATGTTTCATTTTGATACAATAGCAGATTTCTAATATTCTTATAAAAAGAGTGGTTTCGTGATCATATTTAATTAAACCCTACCTTAAAGTAGTTAAAACAAGTTATTTTTAGAAGCCTTAATCAAATAAGTTTATTAATAAAATAAGGGGCTTGTACTTGATTTGGGTCATGGGTTTCTTAACTACTGTATTTTATCAATACTAAGATTCAATTTTATTTCATACTTTAATGTCTCTGAAGTGGATATATGTATATATATGTTTAATCACATACATTTTGGTTTCAGTAACACAGTGTCCTTTGATACTCAGTATACACATCACTTATATAACATACCATTATCTTTTCTGATTGGTCGGCTCCCGTTTGCCCTATATGGATGCAGGGCACGGAATTAATATGGACCAAATATTTTGAGTACCAGAAATTGTTTGCTTTTTCTCCATTTTCTAAAAAAATAATAATAATAACTTCCTTTTAGGTTGGAAGCTTTCTTAGAATTTATAGCCTCCATACCAAACTTCAGTCAGTGAATTCGGAGAGCCAGGCAGCGTCGCTCGCCCTGGAGTTTCATCTCCACGGAGGGACCAGTTATGGTCGGGGAATCAGAGTGTTGCCGGAAAGCAATTCTGATGTGGACCAACTTAAAAAGTAAGCATATTGTATCCCTATTTAAAAATTGTGAATAAGGCCTTAATTAAGCTGATTTTCAAGATAATATTGTTCTGGAAAGGGAAGGGAAGTAAGTACCTAATAGGTTTCTTGTAATCGATCCTCAGAGCCTTCTGTGGCATTATCCATATTTTTTTAAATGGGAGGAACCAAACGAAACAAATCAAGTGATTGTACCTTCAAATAGCTAAATACTAGCAAAGCCAGGGCTATAGTCTAAGGTTTCTGCTTACATGCTTATGTCTATTCTTGTACTTATTTCTTCTACCATTTGCGTGTCCTGCAAGGACAGTAACAAATTGTGGAAACTGGAACTTGATACATATCTAGCATTCCAGACCAACTTGATCCTGCCATGAAAAAGAACTTGGCCTTTCTATAGTGCCTTTGCTGATAAAATAGGTTAGCAGAAGTGTTTTAGGGTATAATATTTTTAAAACTTTTAAACGTTTCTAGAAAGTGAATAGTACCTTAAATCCTGCTATACATGCAGTTTATTTTCCTGATGTATTTTTAGTAATCTCAGTATCCCAAAACTTTTTGACCAGTGTTCTAGAGAAATAAAAACAAATCTTCTGCATATCTTCAAAGCAGTATAGAAAATATCCCGTTCAGTATGTTAAAATGATTTAGGTATTTTCTAACTTTTAGTATATTGAATCCAATGACTTTAAAGTCAACTAAATTAGCTATCTTAATCTTATATCAACTTTATTACTTTCTCATATTGTAATATATAGCAGCATACTATTTTACTTCTTGAATCTAGAGTGAGATTGTCTGAGAATGTTAATTTATTTTTGTTCACAATATTTCATCACTCCACTGTTACACTTGTATCTTTCTAGACTCAGTTCTTTTTTAACTTGGGGGCTTTTGGAACCCCAGATATGAAACCACTACTGAGGAATGCATACACACACAGAATTTTTTGTACAATTTTAGTGAGTTCTTAGTTTCTGTGAGTAGAGTTGAACTGACCATACTGACTTCGTTTTATGCAATTTGAACTTATATTTCTTTCAATTATAGGGTTTTAGAATGTGCAAGTTTGACAGCCAATCAGGGTTCAGATGGTGGTATATGCCGATCAGAATGTGAGGACAGCTTTCCAACAAGTAAGAACAATTTTTAACATTGACAATTCAACTTCTTCCAAGTCAAATAGTTTTATCAACGTTAATCTTCCATTTTAATATCTTCCTATCTCTGTTGCTTATCTTCTGTTAAATTTATATTCATTGTAAAGGAACATGCTAAATCTTTATGTCCTTTGCAAAAAGGTAAACATTGTTCCTCCCTTAATTGTATAATTACATTTTCAAATAGGGTGCTAGGGATTATATATTGACTTGTGATACATATAGTGTTTATATATGTGTGTGTGTGTGTGTGTATTTATTCATTAATTAAAAATCTGTATTAATTTCTTAGGTAACTAGTTTGCATAATAGTATCTAAAAGGAACAAGGTTGTTTTTGCCATTTTATTTTAAACAGCCTAAGTATTTTTTGATTATACATATCTTAGATGTATACATACTTCTCAAGCTTTATTGAGTTAATTAAATACCTACTTATAAGATATTAATAAACAGTTGGTTGTGTACTTATATGATTATCTATCTGCATAGGTGAGTGTTCAAATCTCTAAATTTTAAAACTCTCAATCTATAAGATTTTTTTCTTTTATCACTTTGTCTTAATAGCTCTCTGTACTTTCTGTGACCTAGAATCTGTCATGTTTCTATCTCATATATATATATAAAATTTTTTCTTTTTTTACAATCTAACTCCTCTGCTATCATTCAACAAATCATTTTATAGGTATTTACTCTCTTTTTAAACCAGTAATGATAAGTATTAAAATTAACATGTGTGGTTTATTAGGCACTTGGTAGTGTTTACGTGCATTATTATTAAATCCTAACAGCACTCACTCCTTTGAGGCTGATACAGAAAGGAAACTGAGGCTTTGTGTGATGCAGGCTATATAATTTTCCCAGGTTTACTAAGCTTTTGACTAATGGAAAAACCACTCAGATTCCAAAGCATGCTACTTGGGATTTTTTGTACACATTTTAAATTTATCTCTTTATTCTCTCTGCCTTAAAACTCTCCATATTTATTAACACCTTTGTAATGGCATTTTAGCCTGAGCTGTGATTACTCCCAACAACCATTAAGGGGCCATTGTGGCTCAATGGACAATTATTTGGAGACAATATAATTTGTAATTATGCTTTTTGAAATCTCTTTTCTCCTTTTGAAAGGATTTTTAAATTAATTTTAAACTGGAAAAGTAATACAAGTCATAATACCAAGTTACATAGGTTTCCTGTGCCTTTATGTCCATTTCCTGAGCTGATGTTAATAATGTAGTGTGATTTCTTTAACACCTTCATGCTTATACAAATATATGTACCAGTATATAAACAGATAAGACTTTTCCCTCTGTTTAAAATTTTTACAAACATGGGACCATACTATCCCAGCTGCTTTATCAGAGACCTCTTTCTGGGATAATTCAGATAGCTCAAACTTACTCTTCTAATCATTGTGTTATATTTTATAACATGAATCTAACACTACTAATTCAGTCATTTTATACTTCATAGACATTCAGGTTATTACATCCTTGAACAGGTGTACTTTCATGTCTCTAAAATTAGCTCCTAAAAGTGGGGTTGGTGGATAAAAGGGTAAGCACATTTTATTTTCATAAATTATGCCCGACCACATGCCAGAATGTCATAGGATTCATGGGAATCGCAGTGTAGGAGAATGTTCTTTCCTGACACTCAGCACAGCACAGTGGAGGTTAACAACGGGTGTAATTTTTAACAAGTTGGCAAGTATAAGGTGATATCTTATTTATTTTTCCTGAGAACTTGGAAACTTAAGAAAATTATCACACATTTATCGGCCTTTATTTCTTTATTGAATGTATCAGGTGACATTGGTTAATAAAATTATATAGGTTTCAGGTGTACAATTCTATGAACCATCATCTGTATGCCGTGTTGTGTGTTCACCATTTATTCCCCCTTTACCCTCTTCTACCTCCCCCATCCCCTTCCCTGTGTAATCACCATATTGTTGTATCTGTGAGTTTTTGTTTTGTTTTATTTTGCTTAATCCCTTTACCCAATCTGCTTCCCTATTTTTTCTTCCTCTTTTGTCAGCTCTTACCCTTTATCTGACTTTTTGTCTGGTTCTTTATCTTTCTTGTTTCTCTCTAGTTTATAGGAGACCTGTATATATTTTACACATATGTTCTCACTATTTGACTGCTTTTAAGGTTTTTGTCATTGTTTTCACTTCATGCAGAATGACAAATATTAAGTAATCAAATTCATTGAAACTGTGCTTTGCCAGCTTAACTCTTCCATTCAAGGTATCTTGCCATGGAGTCTTGTGTGATCTGTCAGTCATGCTGAAGAAGAAGGACAAGTAATGCATATGTTGGTATATGATACCTCATAAGTTATAAAAACATAACTATTTTATATACTAGAATGTAAGCTAAAGTAATTATAAAATAGTAACACTTCAAAAGCATTATTAAAACTTATAGCTCTGTTCACTACTTTTACTTTCTTGGTGAAGTAAAATTCTGTTTTTCAGTGTTTATCAAGTCATCCTATTACAGTTAGTAAGCTTATTATTTTATCCACCTCTCCCTTTATTTCTTTCACATTGTATTTTTCCAAAATAATAAAAAATTTGAAACATACAGAAAGATTGAAACAGTTGTACAGTGAACACTCATATACTTATCACCGTTTTTCCAATGAAGCATTACTTTATGTGCTCTTTCATTTATCTCTTAATCTATCAATCCATCTTATTTTTTTACTCATTTCAAGTAATTTGCAGATAAAAGTATACCTCCGTAACCCGAATGAACATCATTAACTAGAGTTCAACATTTGTTTAGGATTTCTTTTTTTGAGGTAAAATTATATACCATGACATGGACAACTTAAATGTACCATTTCATGATTTTTAACTAATACACAAATCTCTGTACCCTAAATCTCTTTAAATCTAGAGCATTACCCTTGTCACAGAAAGTCCCTCATGCTTCTTCCCAGTCTACCCTCATTATTACCCCACCCCGAGTTCTGATTATTTTCCACCATAGATTAACTGCGCCTCTTCTAGAACTTCAAATATATGGGTTAATATGTACTCTTGTACTTACTATATGTTTCTTATCCATATTATTGCATATATCAGTGACTTGTTCCTTTTGGATGCTAGTAGTGTGGTCTGAGGCAGCCGTTTTAAAAAACATTAATTTGTAGTTAGAGCACCTGTTTGTTTTCTTTTTCTGTAAGATAGCTTCGGCATCTTTGTCAAAATCTAATGAGTATAAATGTGGATTTATTTCTGGGTTTCCCAGTTAGTACCTACTAATATTACGAAGTAAGGATTTTATTTCCTCATGCTAATTTCCAGTTGTTGCAAACCTATTTTATTTATTTATTTGTTTTTGTTTTTTTTGGGTTTTTTTGTATTTTTCTGAAGCCGGAAACAGGGAGGCAGTCAGACAGACTCTCGCATGCGCCTGACCGGGATCCACCCGGCATGCCCACCAAGAGGCGATGCTCTGCCCATCTGGAGCGTCACTCTGTCGCAACCAGAGCCACTCTAGCGCCTGAGGCAGAGATCACAGAGCCATTCTCAGCACCTGGGCCAACTTTGCTCCAATGGAGCCTTGGCTACGGAAGGGGAAGAGAGAGACAGAGAGGAAGGAGAGGGGGGAGGGATGGAGAAGCAGATGGGCGCTTCTCCTGCATGCCCTGATCGGGAATCGAACCCGGGACTCCTGCACGCCAGGCCGATGCTCCACCACTGAGCCAACTGGCCAGGGCGCAAACCCATTTGTTGAAAAGAGTTTTTCTTTCCCCTTGGATTATTTTGCTGCCTTTATCAAAAATCAGATGATTGCATAAATGTAGGTTTATTTATGAACTTTCTATTCAATTTTATTGATATGTTGGTTAGTCTTTATGTCAATACCATATTGTCTTGAATTTAGTAAGTCTTTAAGTCATGGAGTATAAGTCCTCCAATTTTTTTCTATCTTAAGATTTAGTCTAGCTTCTTACATTTCCACCTAAGTGACAGAATTTGCTTATCTTTTTCTATAGTTAACCCTCTGCAGTTTTGATTAGGATTGAAATGAATGCACCAATTAATTTGGGAAAATTTGATATCTTAGCAGTACTGAGCCTTCCCATTCCTTCACATGGCATATTTCACTATTTGATTAGAGTTTTTCAGCTTCTCTCAGCAGTGCTTTATAGCTTTCAATGCCACATTGAATTTTTAATGGATTTTAAAACTGTATAATTCTCTTTTCCTTCTCCTTCCTATAGGCTCTGGATCAGTGTCACTCTTTGAGGTAGAAAGATGTCAACAATTATCAGCTACAAGTAAGATTATATCTCATTTAATTGATAATATTACATCAATATTAAATGTTCTAATGTTGGAAATTGCACTGTATTATGTAAATGAAATTTCTTGTTTTTGTAAAATACACACTGAAATATGTAGGGATAAATGGGAATGATCAGGAAATTATTCTCAGATTTATACTTGGATCTATATGCACATATAAATGAATCATGAATCTGTAAAGTATATATATGTGGAGAAACAGAAAAGACAGGCAGATGGAGACAATGATAAATGTGGCAACATGTTAACAAGGTTGGCAAATAATATAACTTAATTGGATTTTATTTTATGTATCATCAAGGGGATTCATGTCATGAATATACTCAATATTCTTGTAGGTTATTCTGTCTTAATCTAAAACCTCTTTATAGTACTTACAGACCATCAATATTTGGAGAACACCCCGCTATGTGCTATTTTGAAACAAAAAGCTCCTCAACGATATCGCATCCGAGCAAAACTGAGGTCATACAAGCCTAAAAGACTCTTTCAGTCTGTTAAACTGCACTGTCCTAACTGTCATTCACTGTAAGTATTTTCCATGTAAAACAAGTTTCACTTCATAACATCTGTGTGTTTGTTTTTTGTATATGGTAGTTTAAGTCCTGGTTTAAGTGAGCTGTGACTTTATATATTGTATTTTGATAAAATGGTAATGTTTTTAGGAGAAACTACTAAATTTTAGAAAGTAAAACCTACTGATATTTCTTAATGATAATAAATAAAAGTAGTGGCTATTTTTAGATCTGAAATTCAATTTAGCAGCTCTAGTAAATGCAGACAAATAATAAACTATAAAAATATTTGGGGAGACGTTCTCATTTTTCACAAAAAATATTCTTAAAAATAAACCATTAATAACTACCATTGTTTATTTAAATTTATTGCGGTGACATTGGTTAATAAGATTATATAGGTTTCATGATTCTTTATATAGAAAACTCTAAAGACTCCACCAAAAAAGAAAACTATTAGAAACAACAAATATAATAAAGTTGCAGGATACAAAATTACTGTACAGAAATTCACTGCATTCTTATATACTAACAAATGAAATTTCAGAAATAGAATAAAATACCTAGGGATAAACTTAACAAAGGATGTGAAAGACCTATATACTGAAGACTACAAAGCATTATTAAAAAGAGATTGCAAAATGCACAATGAATTGGAAGGATATTTTGTTTACATAGATTGGAAGAATAAACAGTTAAAATGTCCATGTTACTCAAAGCAAAATCAGATTCAGTTCATTCCCCATCAAACCCGATGACATTTTTAAAGAAATAGAACAAAAAAAAAACCCATCAGATCTCTATGGAATCACAAAAGTCCCCGAATAACCAAAATCTAACTAAAATTCCTAAATAGAAAAAACTGGTTAGTTGAAATGTTTAATTATGGGATACAGAAAGGCTTGTTGGATATATTTCTGTCCTGCCTAATAAATACAATATAGTAAATATAATTTAAATTCTTGTTAGTAATGGGGAAATTCTCAGTATCTCAAAGGCTTTATTCGAAACCTCAATTATTACATGAACATATAAATTTATAAGACATTAGAATGAATGTGTACTTATTGATTTCACAATCTTCCTTCTAAATATATAATATACACGTATAGGGATAGGCAAACATAGGTTTACAGTTATATTGCAAATAGTACAATTAATATATAATAGTGCAAGAATAAACTGTTTGGCATACTCACGACTGTAAACCTAAGTTATTGATACACATGTCCATTCTATTTGTGTTTTGTATATTGTTTGTAGTTATGCTTCTATGTATACTAGTATATGTATATTTCCCTGTAAAATCTAAGTATAATACTATTTGTGGGGAATTTTGATTATCAAATGTCCTTCAATGAGGGGCAGACTGTCTTCTACCTGTGTGAATTTGAAATGATAGTTGGAATTAAAATATCAATACAGATTTTAAAAATTCTTGAAGAATTATCAAATTATATAGTTTGTCGAATTTTGTAAAATCATGTAATTTTGTGCAACAAAACCACCTTCTGTGATCATTTTTTTAAACAAATAAGGAAATTGCCTCAGAAAGGTTAAGAGGTGTTAGGTAAAGTTACATGGCTGATTGAGAACAGATGTTTTGATTCCAGACCTTGTCATTTTTACTCTATTGTACTTTACCATGTGACTTTTTAAAATTATTACTCTAGATGAAAAAAAATTGAAACAAATGTTGGTTTGCGAAGTAGATGCCCTATGCAAATGAGATTACTTATATAGTAAGTGAATATTCACTGGAGTGAACATAGGGAGGGGACTGCTGCATTTCTTACTCCACTAGGAAATAGCATTCCTTACAGAGGAGAACAGATTGATTGGTGTTAGAAAATTTATATTAGTAACCTGGATAAGTACAAAGCCAGGCAAGGAAGTGGCTGAGGTTAATGTAATTATTGATAGGGAGCTACTTAGCCATGAAGTACAAATATCTTTCTATTGAATAAGTCTTTAATCTGCAAAGTGAATTATCTCCATATTTTAAAGTAGCTAGCTCATAAGCATATAAATTATTTTTTAGTTGGATGTTTTGTAGAATTTGACTTTTCAAGCCAATGCCGATTGTTTTGTGTTATGTCGTTTATTTTAGGCTAGAAATTCCACGTGAAGGTGATTTGGATCTAATTTTGCAAGAGAGTGCAACTAACACTCCAGATGCCAAACTACAAAACACATTATTATATGACTCGAAAGTCTGGACTACTAAAGATCAGGGAGAACGAAAAGTTGCTGTTCATTTTGTGAAAAATAATGGCATTCTTCCACTTTCAAATGATTGTCTAATTTTGATAGAAGGTAGGACATTTAAGTTACTGTTTTATTAGATTACAGCTTTGCTTATGTCTGTCTCTAATTGTTACATATATTTTAGGGGGAACCTAGGACACATAGTCAAAATATTCACTCAAATTTCATAAAATGAAATATATTACTAGAACAACTAGATTCAAATCTATATATAGATGTATATACACATACACACATACATATATATATATAAGGTCTACCTGAAAGTTCTGTCCGTTTCTGTCACAAGTTTCAACACGTAAGCACGTTTATTTGGCGCATGTGTGCCTCTCTATTTTTATCACTTAATGTATACATACTGACGTAGCAAATTAAAACAAAGTTGATTCACGTTAGTCTTATGTGTGAAGCGATAGTGTACCCATGGCTACTGATAAAGTTCATTTACGCCACTGTAATTTTTACAAATTTCAACAAGGAAGAAATGCTACAGAAGCATGTCTGTCACATCCACCATATTCCCTGGACTTAGCACCCTCCGACTATCACTTGTTTTTGTCCTTACAATATTTTTTGAAGGGCAAAAAATTCAAAAATGAAGAAGATATCAAACAAGCACTGGTTCACTTTTTCGCATCAAAAGATAAAACATTTTTCAAAAATGGGATATACAAATTGCCCTCACGCTGGCAAGAAATCATTAATAATAATGGCAACTATATTATTTAATAAGTTTATTGACGGTAAGAAAAATTTGTATTTTGTTTTATTCCAAAAATGGACAGAACTTTTCGGTAGACTTTATATATAAATTCATCTGAATGACATTTTGAAATTATACATTAGTCTCAGGTATTTGCATTTGTTCATTTTGTCGGAGTTCTGCCTGTCATCCTACTCGGATGCAAGCTGCTTATCAAACTGAGTAATAATGAGGAGGCCTCCTGTGACGACCAGCCACTGCTATCTTGGCCTCTGGATGTCACTGTTGTTTCATAAAAGTAGAATTAAATAGCTATTTATTGATATGTAAATCAAGGAAGGGACCCTTGAAACAAGTAAAGGCAACTTGACATGCTTTTAAAAAACAAAATTTTGAATCATATTTGTTTTTTGTCTTTTTTTGTATCTTAATGTATGCACCGCAGATTTTTCCCTGACAAGTTTAAAGTTTCATTATTTTCCTTGAGACTTTCCTTCCATAAGAATATTCTGTAATAAAAGGAAAGCATCATCTTTAATTTGTATTACAGATATCTTTAGTTTTATTTTGTTTTTTAGTTTAGGTTTTTAGAAGAATATTATAGGGGTGACACTGGTGAACATAACATGAGTATCAGGTGCCCAATCCTACATCACATCTCTATGTACCGCTTCATTTTACAGATAAATGACTTTTATTATAATGGATTATAATCATTTTTGTTACTTTTTTTTATTTAGAAAAGCTATACATAATTTTTTTTAGAAAATAGGTATATTCAGGCCCTGGCCGGTTGGCTCAGCGGTAGAGCGTCGGCCTAGCGTGCGGAGGACCCGGGTTCGATTCCCGGCCAGGGCACACAGGAGAAGCGCCCATTTGCTTCTCCACCCCTCCGCTGCGCTTTCCTCTCTGTCTCTCTCTTCCCCTCCCGCAGCCAAGGCTCCATTGGAGCAAAGATGGCCCGGGCACTGGGGATGGCTCTGTGGCCTCTGCCCCAGGCGCTAGAGTGGCTCTGGTCGCAACATGGCGACGCCCAGGATGGGCAGATTATCGCCCCCTGGTGGGCAGAGCGTCGCCCCTGGTGGGCAGAGCGTCGCCCCTGGTGGGCGTGCCGGGTGGATCCCGGTCGGGCGCATGCGGGAGTCTGTCTGACTGTCTCTCCCCATTTCCAGCTTCAGAAAAAATGAAAAAAAAAAAAAAAAAAAAAAAAGAAAATAGGTATATTCAGAATATATACATATATAAACATTGGTATCACTTCCATTAATATCTCTTGTTTAAATACATTTTAGTATACCGGAAACTTAATTTCTTTGTATTAATTTAATCATTACAGTAATCCTATGCAGTTGGTACAACTATAAACTATTTTTAATCCATTTGAAAACTGAACCACAGAGAAGTTAAATGTCTTTCCCAATATAGGTGGTAAGTGGTGGAACTGAATTGTTTCTTGTTAATGGGCAAAGTAAATCTGTGAAGAACCTTATTTATCTCCCCTTTGGATGAGGTATAGTTATGAGGACCCATGTCATGAAGTAAATAAATGTTGCCAGTTCCTTTTCAGTGAAGTTATCCTAGTCTACATGTACTTTAGCAGCATATGAGATGATCTGTTCTCCTACCCTTTTCATGTATACTAGTGCTTTAAAAAAGTTGGCTACTTGGATGAATGAAATGTGGTATCTTATTCCATTAGCAATACTTTAATCTATACCAGGAGATAGATTTAAATACAAAACACACAAACACGTGCATATAAAAAAATGGAGTAAGAGTATTTGTAGATTATAAAAGTTAAAGCTTTGATCCTATGAGGTTTTATAAGAACTGTCCTTGTAAGGCCAACTAAGAGTATGTCATGTATACCTTAGGACCCTCACGTTGTGCGGACTCCCTCAGAACTCTGTGCTGAGGCCAGGTTGGCATTGAGGGTCGAAAGGAAGCTTGAATTGGAAAGTCCTTTAGCTCCTGATCCTATCCTTAATTACCACTCATCCCACAAACTTCCGATCTCATCTCCTACGATTCCCATCCTACCATCCAGCCATACTGAACAGGCAGAGGTTCCTAAACCCCTTCTGTTTCTCTCTGCCTTTTTGCCATTCCATTGCTATTCTCCTGAGAATGTCTGCTCTAGTTACACTTTGAAAGTAAACCCAGTAATTCTACTTATTTAGCAATTTATGTGGACTATCTAATTAGTACCTACATGTATGAGCATTTTTTTCTGATTGGGTGAGTGGTTCTTATCACATACTGCGTGAACTTCCAAAAGAGCACTTTCGTCATGTTATATTTGTGTTTTATCTGTTTGTAGAATTGTTTTCCTATTAGAATGTAGCTCTCTAAGGGCAGGATATGGGTTTATTTTAATCTATTTATCTTTAGCACCTGCTGTAGTATACCTGGCATATAACTAGCTCTCAGTAAATATTTATTGAATAATTAAGTTCATCCCAAGTAATAACACTTTACCTTACAGTGTGTGTGAAGGCACTTTAAAATTTAAAAGGGTTTCATCGATATGAAGTATTTTTATTTTACTGTGTTTCTGAGTGTTTTAACCCTAACTGACCCGAGGCCAGGCTCCGTCTGCAGGGTGACCGGGCAGAACCGGCTTCCAGCTTCACTGAGCTGCAGAGAGGGGTGGCAGCAAGTCAATTAAAACACCGCAAAGCTGCTGTTTTGACCAAAATTTATCCACTTTTTCAAGAAAAAGTTTGTCCTTGGGTGGTTGTGAGCCTTTGGTTAATTTCTGGAGTTCTGAAAGAGTTGAACCTGACAGTTGGGCCAGTGTTCATTTTGCTTGTATGGAGATGTGTGTTGTTGGACGTCCGTAGTCTGCTGAGCCAGGCGGCTTCCCCTAACATGGACCTTTAATGCTACAAATTTGAGGAAATACACCAAAATATTTTTCCAGATCATATTCTCTTCCCCTGGAGAGGAAGAATTATCGATCTCTGTAAAATGTGCACCAGGAGGTTTGAGTTATCCCAGATAATGCTGTCTTCTGATAATGGTCCACCATTGGGCATTGTTTTCTTCTCAGTCAACATGACGGTTTAATGCCCATCCTGTCATAGAATTGGGGTAATTATGACAGTTTCTCCAGGAAAAATGAACAAACATTTCATACAAATTCATGTTACATGAACTATTAGCATCTATATTTAAATTTAATGTTGACCTGAGTTTAAAAGATTTATTTTGAACTCAGGACTGAAGTTGCCTAGACATTAGTAGTGTTATGTGTATAGAAAATTGAATAATGAGAATCCTGTCATACTTGGGCTCTCAACTTTATTCTTTCGATTCTTTGAATCAGAGTGTTCTGGCCTAAAGAGTAACTTGTATGTATTTAAGAAGATGGTTAAAATTTCTCAAGCCTTATGTTTTGCTTAACTCTCGGCATTTTTGTGCAGTGGTTCTTTAATACTGCATGGGATCCTAAGTTTACAAATCACTCTTTTCCACAATAAATGTACAAATGTATTAAATCTCTATAAATTCATGGCTTTCATTCTTTTTCTATCAATCCCTTTAGTCCTTTACTACATCTCAAGTATTACTTAATAGGTACTTCATTTTACCTACATTATATTTGTCCTACTTGAAGGGTTTATTAATTCTCTTTTAATAGGAGGTACACTAAGTGAAATCTACAAACTGGCAGACAAGTTTCATAGTGTAATTCCTGTGAGATCTGGCCATGGAGACCTGGAACTCCTTAACCTTTCAGCACCATACCTTATTCAGGGAAAAATGCATCACTATGGGTATGTTTGCAATTCTGGGAAATTTGAGAATTAAAGTTTTTTAAGTGTGCTTAATGTCGTTTGGGATTGTGAGTTTGTGACCTCTTATTCTGTCAATGTGTGCTTTATATATTTTGGGACTCTGCTGATTCACTCAGGTATTTCATCTTCCAGTGAATTAGTTGTTTGGTGTGTATCCTTTTGTAATGACTTAATTTCTAATCATTTATTTTATGCCCTGAGGTTGTTTTTTGTTTTGTTTTCATATTTTTATTGTTTGTTTTATTTTTTGTTTTTGACAGAGACAGCAAGAGAGTCAGGAGAGAGGGACTGATAGGGACAGATAGGAAGGAAGAGAGATGAGAAGCATCAATTCTTCATTGCAGCACCTTAATTGTTCATTGATTGCTACCTCACATGTGCCATGACCAGGGGGCTACAGCAGAGCAAGTGACCCTCTTGCTTAAGCCAGCGACCATGGGATCATGTTTTTGATCCCACTCTCAAGCCAGCGACCCCACACTCAAGCCGGTGAGCCCATGCTCAAGCCCGGTGAGCCTGCATGCAAGCCGGTGACCTAGGGGTTTCAAACCTGGGTTTGCTGTGTCCCAGTCTGATGCTCTATCCACTGTGCCACCACCTGGTCAGGCCATATTTTTATTGTTATATCAAGTTTCTTTTTGGTTCATAATTGCTTGGTATCTTATTCTCATCCCTTTGCTTTCTTGTCCCTTTGTTTTTATTTTTTATCTCATGAATAAATACATGTAACTAGATTTTAGTTGTTTTTAAACAGATGAGTTAAAATATCTTTTTTTTTTTTTTTTTTTGATGACAGAGAGCGGGACAGGCAGATAGGAAGAGAGAGAGATGAGAAGCATCAATTCTTTGTTGTGGCACCTTAGTTGTTCATTGATTGATTTCTCATATGTGCCTTGACCAGGAGGTTACAGCAGACCGAGTGACCCCTTGCTCGAGCCAGTGACCTTGGGCTCAAGCTGGTGAGCCATGCTCAAACCAGATGAGCCCGTGCTCAAGCTGGTGACCTCGGGGTCTCAAACCTAGGTCCTCCGCATCCCAATCTGACACTCTATCCACTGCACCACCGCCCGGTCAGGAGAGTTAAAATATCTTAATTGCTGACATATTTAGGTTTTATTTCTACATTTTATGTTGTTTCTCATTTATGCCATACTACTTCATTCTTATTTTTGTTATTCTGCTTATTTTTTTTCCTTCAGTCTTCAATAGAATTGATTTATTAAAAATATTTTTAACTTTGTCCTTTTTTCTCTTTTGCTATTTTGGAAGTAATAAATACTCAAGTTTTATTTATTACCCTAAATTTTTATTTTTCATATTTTTTTTATTTGTATACTTCCTTTTCATGTCTAAGTTAATGTTGCCTTTTATTTTTAAGGCAATAATACTTCTTTGAATTACCTTTTTCTCTTAAAAAAAACTTAGATGTGTTTGAAGGGTCAAAGGGCATAATATTGGTTATAGTTACCCTCTGTTTTCCCCAGATTGCACATAAAAAGAAGTCAGCATGAACCTCTTGAATATTGATTTTTATATTTTTATTTATATATTTTCTCATCTCCTAAACGTGAGATGTAATAGAAAATTACTTAAAATACATTTGTATTTAAGTAAATCACAATACCTATACTAAATAATGTACAATTTTAATATATTGTATAGTTTTACATTGATTTATATTATGAGTAACTCTTGTACTGGGCATCATAAATGATCAACTTCTAATATATGCTTACGGAATATATTATCCTGAATGTTGCTAGTACTTACTTCTTTAGTTGGAATAATTTCCTTATATTGGATATATTTAATGAAGACCAAGGCTGTTATTTCTTGTTCCTAGAGCCATAAAATGGAAGTTCTTAAAGATTGTCTGTTTAAACTTTTTTATTTTACCAAATAAGGAAATCAGCCTTAGTAATTAATAATATGGACCTGAAACCTCTCTTATTCTCAGTTTAATGTTGTTTATTCTGAACATTATTGCTTTATTGTAAAAAGCTTATTTTTAAAAAATAATTCTGTTTGTAATATGCACATTGAAATATGGAAGGCTCAGTATCTTGTTTAATTCACTTTTTAAATCGCGCATACTTGAACAGCAAAAATAAGCTATAATATTGAGGTATAAGTAATTATAATAAATTATTTTAAAATGTTTGTTTTTGTTTTATTGATTTCAGATGTAAAAAGTGTTCTAGTTTGAAACCAATACAAAATCTGAATAATGTGGTTGATAAAACAACATGGATTCCTTCTTCTGTGGCAGAAGGTTAGCTAAAGTTCTATGTCCTGTAATTTAACTGTCTTTGTATAAAGTGATCTCACTGATTATATTTCAATATTTGTGGCTATAGTAAAACTAGAGCAAAGTTTAGTTTTCCTTAAGCAAAACCATCCACAGTCATTGTAATAAAAGTATAACGTAAATGTTTAAACTCTTTGGAAACTTACCTTTCAGACATCTGACAGTATCTTTTCATCTTTACTCACATTTTAATGTTCAATAATTTGTTTTAGTATTAATTATTAATCACAAATACAACCTCTGAATAATCTCTCCAGTGAAAGTACCTTGGGATTTGACAAATTTCAGAGATAGCTGTTACAATGTTTTCCCCAATACATCTTTGCTGGAACAATAATCTTTTTATATCATATTCTTAACAATGGTCACCTAGCCTTGGCTTAAAACTCTTAGTGACAGGACTCATTACATTGCAAGGCAACATAATCCCTTAATTTTTAGGCAGTTTTTAATAGTGAGGAAAAATATGCCTTCCTATAATTTTAACCTGGGCCACATTCTGTTTACTAGAATTAGAGTGTATCTCTTCCTTCTTCTATGAGATCAACAGACTTTGTACATTTGAAGATTTCTGTCGAGGCTTCTTTTAGTCTTTATTTCTCCAAGCAGGCATCTCACTCCCTTTGGTACTGTCCACATTCCTTACTATTTTTCCAATGTTCCTTATTTCCAATGTTCTCCTCAAATTTTGGCATTCAAAGCTGGAAATAGGGCTGCAGATATAGGCTAATTCAGTATATGAACAAAACTTTTATTTTCCTAAAAAGTGGACACTTTGCTTATCTAGCCTGAAAATTTCATTGTACAGCAGGTCCTTGAATAACATCATTTTGTTCAGTGTCATTTTATCATAGCATTAATGAGATGCCTTAGGAACTTAACTCTTGTTTATATTAATTAGCCTCAAGTAAAATTGGTTTTATTATATGTTGTTTCACCTCAGTTCTAAGAACCTGTTGACGATGTTAAGTAAGGATTTACCATGTAGATATTAATTTATACTTTGTTTTTTCTTTCTCTTTTAATATGCCAATGCTATCTCATATTTTGTTTGTGGTCCAATGAAACTCAAGTTTCCTTTGTCATGAACCACTTGCTCTCCAGTCTGGTCTCCCTATCCTATTCTTAATGCAGTTATCTGTTAATTTGTTTGTCTGGTCCCTCAGAGTAGGTTTTATGTTCATGTTTCTTGGTTATGGCACACAGTTTTAAACTATTGAGACCTCTTAAATCCTAAAAATCAATTTCTCTTCAGTAACAATTTCCGTCATGTCTGTATGTCCTAATTATTCTTTTTACTTGCCTCCTTAATTAGTTCTGTTTAAATATTGACTCCACAAATGGAAAACAATATTTCATTCTACAAACATATTCAATGTCTTCTATTTGCAAACACAGCTGTTCATTTAACATAAATTTTTAAGTGATTTGCTATACCTTTAATTTCTTCCTTTTTCCTCATCTTACCACATTATGAAATTCCACCTTTCAACATTTTTTTTCTTTTAACAAGATAATATCTCTTAAAAAATAAGTGATCCCTATATTTATAATATGAAGAGGAGAGACATGTTACATAATCATAAATATTGAACTGCATGCTATTTGTAAGAGTATCCCAGTACTTTAATTTTGTCTTTCATAAGGCCAACTTGCAATGAATTGTATTTTAAATCAGTTTTTATGTTTTTCATTTTACAGATATATTAATATTTAATTCAGAAAGATACAATTGTTTATAATTCATTACCTTTATATAGGTACAGTGTAATGTTCCTAGTGAACCTGATAAAATGAGCTTAATATGTTGGGATTAGAGAACCAAAAGGCATATGTGATAGTTTTTCTCTTGCTTTGCTTTAGTAAACAAAATTAACAGATTCATACTATCTGAAAATAATTTTTACATTACTTTAATTATAAGGGGTAGAACATTCATATAGTTAATCTTTTCTTCCTTCACTAGTATTGGGTATTGTACCCCTTCAGCATGTGTTTGTGATGACATTTACTCTTGATGATGGAACAGGAGTATTGGAAGCTTATCTCATGGATTCTGTAAGTAACAGAGGTAGTGAAGATATTTCTAACTAAAAGTAATACCTTAAAATTTTTTAATATACTTATTCATATCTACTTTATTAGAAGATTTAAGGCAGCTTAGAAGAATAAAATACGAGTGCATAGATTTTAAATTGTCTATATGTGTTTATCTCTCTTTAATATTATACTGTAAATTGTGATATCAAAATAATGAAAAATGAGGAATAGGAGTTTAGTAGAGAGTCATTTTTTTATGACTCTGAAATTCTGTTTCAGGAGCCAAAAACAGAGGTATAGCCACACCCCCTAGGCATCATCTATCACCATTTCCCTAGGCTTGTTTAGGCTCCTCATTTCACATTACAGGGAACAAAATTACTTTGATAAGAGGGTCGTTACATTGGCTTTCCACTAGACCACCTTATTTCTGATAACAGTCCCCAGTATGGGGATTCCCAAGACCGATCTCACTCTGGCACCAGTCTCAAGTTCAGAGGTCCCAAAGACCACTCTTAGTTTTGATAATTCACTGGACAGACTCACAGAGTTCACTGAAAGCTATTATACTCACCGTTACAGTTATTACAGCTAAATGATACAGGTTAAAATCATCCAAGGGAAGAGGTGCATAGGGCAGAGTCCTGGAAAGTTTTCAATGTGGACCTTTCATTTGTGCTCTTTCCTGGAATGGAAGACAGTGTTCCTTTCCTGGCAACAGTGTGTAACGGTACACATGGAGTATTGCCAACCGGAGAGCTCAGCTGAGCTTTAGCATCCAGAGTTTTTACTGGAGTTCTACCAGTAGTCATGATTGAATCTCAGTCTTCAGCCCCTCACCACCAGTCAAGCTAATACCACATAATACAAACTCCCCACCCTAAGTCACAGTATTACACTATCCAGTGTAACCCAGAGTCTCCAGGTAAATAAGGACACTTCTATCAATCATGACATTCCAGGGGCTTAGACATTACTTCCCAGAAGCTAAAAGAAAAAGCTAGGCCTGACTAGATGGTGGTACAGTGGATAGAGCATCAACCTAGGACACTGAGGACCCATGTTCTAAACCCTGAGGTCGCTGACTTGAGCATGGTCTCACCAGCTTGAGCATGGGGTCGCCAGCTTGAGTGTGGAATCATAGATATGACCCCATGGTTGCTGACTTGCAGCCCAAGGTCGCTGGCTTGATCAGGGGGTCATTGGCTTGGCTAGAGCCCCCCAGACAAGGCACATATTAGGAGCAATCAATGAACAACTAAGGTGCCACAACTATGAGTTGATGCTTCTCATCTCTCTCCCTTCCTGTTTCCCTTTCTCTCTCTCTCGCTCGCTAAAAAACACACACACACATACACACACAAAAAAAACTGGTAATACTAATATTTTTATTAATATTTTTACTACACACATTGTAAAAGAATCTGGAGTGAGGTTGAGTGGAGACTTTTTCTCCTGCCTAAGCAATCCATTTATCCATTTATTAAATAAATATTTAATGAGCACCTCCTATATGCCCAGTACTACTCTTTGTGATAAAGATATAACTGTGAGCAAAGCAAGCAAAATCTGTTTCCTCCCCATAATTTAGTAGTGGAGAAAAATATTAAATATAAACTGTATGTTATACTCTTAATACTTATACATTGTAGGCTCTCAATATATGTATTATCAAGAGAATAGTAAGTCTTGCTGTTTTATTATTACTAAGTCAAAGCAATTTAACTTGATTTTATATCTCAAAGTAGTAAGTCAGATTTTAGAGTTCAGACTGGCACTCTAGTTTATGAATTCTGCAATCTTGATATAGTCTAGATATATCAAGATAGAATCAGTGATCGGCAAACCGCGGCTCATGAGCCACATGAGGCTCTTTGGCCTCTTGAGTGTGGCTCTTCCACAAAATATCACATGCGGGTGCTACGTCGATAAGTAATGTACCTACCTATATAGTTTAAGTTTAAAAAATTTGGCTCAAAAGAAATTTCAATGTTGTACTGTTGATATTTGGCTCTTTTGACTAATGAGTTTGTCAACCACTGGTAATTAAATGTATTAAAATACAAGATTAACAAAAGTACGTTTAAGTTGTTTCTATGGAAAAAGACATGGAATTACGATTATTGCAATAGCTTTATTAACTCAAAAGAATGTCACAGTACAACTGTAGACCTACTTTGCCACCCCTGTACTTTTGTATTAATTATAACTTTAATAAAAGATTAATATTATTTTCTTTTTATTTTATTATTCTTTTAAGGACAAATTCTTCCATATTCCACCATCAGAAATCTTAACCAATGATTACCTTCAGGAAAGTATGGAAATGATCATGAATATGTTTTGTCCTCCAGGAAAGAAAATTGGTAAGCAATAATATTTTAACAGTCCCATTCATTCTTTTTTTAAAACATAGCACCTAGCATATATAATCTATGGACTTTTAGAGGTATGAAAAGTTTGAAATGTGAATTCGAATAAATTTCTAAGTGCTAGCTTACTGTGGGATCTACCTTTTGGTGCAGACAGGGGCAGGGATAAAATGGCTGTGCATCACAATTCCTGAAACGAAAAGATTTTTCAATATTTTGAAACAAAATAAAGGGGAGGCAGTTTTGATCACAAGCACATTTCATGCTATTTATGCATGCAGACATTTTAGTTGAAATTATATTAACAGGGCTAAAATTTTTATTAGTAACATTTTCTGTAAAAAACTGTATTTAGCCAGTTGATGAGTTTTCTATTCCATATTAACTAGTTTCAGATTTTACAGTATTTTTATTTTACTAATTATTTTGAGCGGCTTTAGTTGTTTTCTCTATAACATTTGATATATCAACCAGATCTTCAGGTCATATTATAAATAGAGCTTGTACCTATTGAAACCGAGTTTTTCTTTTGTGGCCATTATCTGTATTTTCATTGAAACTTGGCAGATCTAATCATCAAGACAGTTTGACTATTCTGACAATTTTTCATCAGTAACAAATTTTACCAGTTTCAGATTTAACTGTTAAGTAACTTTTATGGGTTATTTTTAATCAAGCCTTGTTTTCCCTTGGTTGATCTATGCATTTTATAACAATCCTAAAAAGACAGTTTTTGTACATCTGTAACAAAAGTTAACTTACATACTTTTATTTGATGTTAGTTTTAATTTTTGTTGGCTACTTGAATTCCTTTGGGTAGATTTTTGGAAATAAACAACCATGTCAAAAAGCACAGGCCTGGTAGACTTTCGCTATGTACTGCAAAATTGCTTTTCAGGAACATTTTAACCATGTATCGTTCTACCGGCACAGTGGAGGGCGCCTCTCTGGCTCGAGCCTTGCCAATACTTGCCGTACTTGTACCTGTAGTCTCACCTGACACATGGGATGGGTTCAGCTGATTGGAACTTCAGGATCAGTTTTTTTGTGGTCAACCAAGAGGAAGATAAGTCAATAAATAAACAAAACAGGGAGATCAGTAACCAATTAGCTGGAAATAAAGGAATAAAATTTGGGAATGAGATAACTTACTATTCAATACCTTCACTATCAAACATTCTGAAAACCCCACAGTTAGTAATTCCTTTTTCCTATTGTTAGGGAAAAAATTCAAATTAGAAGTGCTGTAAAACAGTAATATACTGCTCACAAATGTTAGGGGATATTTTATAGCTTCATAATCATTTTGAAATACTCCAGTGTGGACTTTGACAGCTAAGTTAGAAGATAATAACAACAACTTAGTAAGGGGACTGAGGGCTCTGCTTTAGTGTGGTGGCCGCACCCTGTGGGGTGGAAAAGGTGACTCTTCCGTGTGCAAGGCGTGTTCACGGTTAAGTGTCTTATCCCTGCCTATGGAAAAGAAGTGTGTGTCTATTCATTTTGCTTTTTCTCTAGTCCCAAAGATTTCCCACTGCTCTCTCTCACCTCTCTAATCTGTCACAGAGGAGCGGCTCTCCTGTCCTGTCCCCCTTACACCTTCCCCTTGGATTCTGATGTTTAAAATAAGTGGTGAAACTGCCATTGTTTGGAGCATCTTCTCTATCCATTAAGATTTTGCTTCCTGCCAGTTGTCAGTTTGGCTCAAATAAGCTAATAAAAATTCAAAATGAAAAAATTCAGTATGTAATTTGGAAGAATAGATAATGTTCTATTTGGTAAATGTATTTATAAACTTTTCAAGCTTCAAATTAAATATATTAGTTTTTCTAACTAAGCATTATGTTTGGCTACCCCGGAGTTATTTGTTTACAAGTTTTAATCATTAAACAACATTTTCTTTTGTGTTTGCAGATACATATCCATGGTTGGAATGCTTCATCAAGTCCTATAATGTCAGCAGTGGGACAGAGCAGCAGATTTGCTATCAGATTTTTGACACCACAGTTGCAGATGATGTTATCTAATATTTTTTTTTAAATAAATAAATTTTTATTTTAATGGGGTGACATCAATAAATCAGGGTACATACATTCAAAGAAAACATTTCCAGGTTATCTTGTCATTTAGTTATGTTGCATACCCATCACCCGAAGAGAGATCGTCCTCCGCCACCCTCCATCCAGTTCTCTCTGTACCCCTTCCCCTCCCCCTCTCCCTCCTTCCCTCCCCCCACCCCCCATAGCCACCACACTCCTGTTCATGCCTCTTAGTCTCGCCTTTATGTCCCACCAATGTATGGAATCCTGCAGTTCCTGTTTTTTTTCTGATTCGCTTATTTCACCCCGCACAATGCTACCAAGACTCCACCATTCCGCTATAAGTGATCCAATGTCACCATTTCTCCTAGCTGAATAATATACCATGGTGTATATGTGCCCCATCTTCTTCATCTAGTCCTCTATTTTTTTTTTACAGTGATTAAGAGCCTTTAAGCAAACTCTTGGCGAATACAGCAAGAATCCATAAATGAGTAGTGTCCTTAACATGTTCCCCAAGTCCAAGTTGACCACATCACCATGCCAAATCCCTGAAAAATGCAACCCAACCACAGTTCAGTCTGTTAGGAGCTGTCACAGGGAGCAGGAGTCCAGGAAAGTTCCCCACAGGAAAAGTCCGCATGGCACTGGAATTGTTGTCACCATTCTATACTTTGCAGCTCATGTCCAAGTCCCAATGACTGCTGCTTCTAGCTGGTAATGATTCAGGTAGACTGGAAAAAGCCATTTGCAGCATGCGTGGATATGGAGCTCCTGTTCTCCTTTGCCTGGAGAGTTGAGACCAGGTTGCTTTTCCCTGGAGCTCTGTGACTGTGGCCTGGTAAAGAGAACCTTGGGATACACTAAGCTGGGTGGCAAAGGTAAATTCATAATACAAATTGGCAAAAGGAGGAAAGAGAGCTCTAAATTAAGAGTAGGTCCCAGCCTGAAATGTGAGTGGGGCACTGAGGTAGGAGGGATAAAGAAACACTATATATTAAGCAAAGCAGCAGAAAATAGGACTATCAACACCCACAACAGAGATCTTTGAGGGAAGAATAAAAAACCTGACTATTCAGGCAAGACATAGTTAAGTGGCCCTTGTGCGAATGAAATCAGTTTACCTGCTTCTTGGAAGAAATACCCTAGGCTCGTCCACAGTGTCGTAGATGGGGTTGACGGCCCTGGGCACATTCAGCCTTCAGTGGCAAACCCCAGCTTTCTGGGCAAGGTTAGGTCATAGGTGGCTGGAGCAGGGCTGGAAGAGACTGAACCCTCCCTTAGAGGAGCGAGGGGGAAGCCCACCTTCCAGTGTCCCTGTTTCCTCACAGCAGAGGCGTGTAAGCCTGGCAGGCTTTAGCTCAATGACCTTCCTTTCCACTATTGAAGCAGGGCCCAGATGGCATCCTATGAGACCCCTTTGGGGTGTTGGAGCCTTTAAGGGTGTATCCTAAAAGCTGGTAGTTCCCCCTGATCTCTATTGGGCTTTTTCTGCCTCTAGGTATCTTAAGAGCCATTCTCAGAAGATCTCGCTGAGGGGTTTGAGGATCCCCATCCGCCTATATAAATCTTTTCCATATATCTGGAGCTATTTGGAAAAAAGACAAAACAGTGTTATTAGCTAGATCTAATAAAGAAGGTAGTAGTTTGCAGGCGAAAAAGATTTGGTGTCTCCTGTTCATCAGCATTCAAAAGAAATGTAAATTTTTTTTTTTTTTAATTAAAAAGCATGATATGGTAGACCCGTCAGAGTCATTGGCCTGGTGTGCAGGATTCCTGGGTTCGATTCCCGGCCAGAGCACACAGGAGAAGCGCCCATCTATATTGACACTCAATTTAGCATATCTAAAATATTGTGATTTCCAAAAACATTACTATTTTCTATGAGATTACTATAAAACATGTAAAAGATTTAGCTCAATAGTTTATTTTGTTTTAAAATGGAAAATTTAATTAACCACTAATTAAATTTTAAAAAAATAGATACTGTGTTATATTAACACATTCTAGTTGAGTAAGTTAAAAATATTCCTGTTGCTCATAAGTATCCAGTGTGATGGCCGCTGGGTCATAAAGGAAAGAGAGACTTTGAATAAATGAAGGCCGTTTTCATTTGCCCTTTGCAGTCCTCAGGAGAAGCTGCTTGCTTACCCTGCCCTGAAAGGCACTTTCCCTGTTGATTTCACCACCAATTCCCTGGTTAAGCTTCTTGCCTAGGTCACTGTATCAGCACTGCTGATGATGTTATCATGACTATGGGATTAAAAGATATCCTCACCTAAAATGTCTGAGCTTTGACTGAGTGCAGGTATGTAACAGCTGTTTTGTTTTGTTTTTGTACAAAAGGATCTACTTAAACAAGAACTCCTCAAAGAAATGCTGTTCAGGGGGCTACAGTGAAGAGTGGTGTTCTCTAAGTGGAAGTGGTAGAATTGCTTGCTTGGGATGCTAATATCGACCAGTTTAGGATAAATTTGATTTTCAGACCAGAATTATATGCTTTGATCATTTATTTCTTTACTGATATTAGAAATTATTCCATTCCACTTCAACTTAATAAAGTGGTCAAATTTACAATGTTAATGACTCAGCCTTTTTTTAAATAGCCTTATGTAAAATATGTCAGATTGAACATTTATACTTTTTTTTTTTTTATAGAGACAGAGCGAGAGTCAGAGAGAGGGATATATAGGGACAGACAGGAATACAGAGAGATGAGAAGCATCAATCATCAATTTTTTGTTGTGGCACTTTAGTTGTTCATTGATTGCTTTCTCATATGTGCCTTGACCGTGGGCCTTCAGCAGACCGAGTAACTTCTTGCTCGAGCCAGCGACCTTGGGTCCAAGCTGGTGAGCTTTGCTCAAACCAGGTGAGCCCACACTCAAGCTGTTGTTGACCTCGGGGTCTCGAACCTGGGTCCTCCACATCCCAGTCAGATGCTCTATCCACTGCTCCACTGCCTGGTCAGGCTCAGATTGAACATTTAAATGAGATGTTAACTCAATATGTAATCCACTTTTTACCTGACAATATGTCAAATTTAAAATCATGACTTTTCAGTTTTATAAAAATATTTGTGTGTGTGTGTGTGTGTGTGTGTTTGTGTATGTGTAGATTGATCTGTTATTTGCTAAAGACAGAGAGATACTGCTCCTTCTAGTTCAATAGTTAATAAATGCACACAGGTCAGCTGTTTGGCTTGTTTATACTATTTGAGGTGTGATTTGAGGCAAAGAATCCAAAGCAGGTATATCCATGTAGGAGATATTTAGGACGGTCTACACACCAGGTACCGTGCTAAATACTTACATATTTGAGTTTCACAACAAACCATTTTTCTAATAAGAAAACTGAGGCTTGATTCATGAGCTGACTTGTCTAAGTTTATAAAGTTTTTCTATTACCCAGAATTTTTTTTTAATAAAAGTTAACATGTACTTACAAGAATGTGAAACAACATGAAATATGTAAATTTAAATTAATTCCTGTTCTAACACACCCAGAGGAAACTGCTTTTCACCGTTTGATGAATAGTTTACCAGACTGTTTACCATTGTAAAAAAAAAAATGTTTTAAAAATAACATCGTGCTATAAATGTATAAAATAGCTTTGACTGTTTTCATACAAACATAAATATATACACTTTTAAAAAAATAGCATTATGCTTTATATTTATGCAACTTGCTTCTGTCATTTTGCAGTGTAGACTTTTTATGTCAATACATGCACAGGGCGAGACTTGTTTTTAATTGTTGAACATAAGTAATTTTTAGTGGGGAATTCTCCAATTATTTTACTTTCTATTCTTGTAGTAACTTTTTATCTATTTAATTGTTATAGTTTTTATTGTGTCAATACATTTTTGTAAGAATATATTTCTGTGTAACCTCTTCTGTTCACTTGATAACCTTATAGTTATTTATTATATTATTTTATTATTATTATTTTACTCTATTTAATCTGGTGTTATTTTCCCTTTAAGTAAACCTGGAGCCTCCAGAATCCAATGTCACAATATTTTCTGGAGGTTTTCAGGTGATCAGAATTTTAAAGGCCCGTCCAGACTCCTAATACAGATTAGAATTCTGCCATGACATAGTTATCTTGAAATATTTTTTCATACTTTAAAGAATTCATTGTGAAAAGAATTATATTAACGTAAGAAAGGAAAACACCTTCTGTAATACTTTTCATTATGAAATCCAGGTTTTGTGGAGGCAATGATGTCACACCAAAGGTTTAGAACAGTGGTTCTCAACCTTTCTAATGCCGGGACCCCGCAATACAGTTCCTCATGTTGCGGTGACCCCAAACCAAAAAATAATTTTGGTGGCTACTTCATAACTGTAATTTTGCTACAGTTATGATTTGGGATATAAATACCTGATATGCATTATGTATTTTCCGATGGCTTTAGGCGACCCCAGCGGGGTCGCGACCCATAGGTTGAGAACCGCTGGTCTAGAATATCATTTTAGGGGAAATAAAAATAGTTCTTACAGTGTAGCCCCCTCAGGATCTCGTGATCATGTCAAAGCCTCCTACCAACTCCAGAAAAACGGAGAACTAGCCAGCTCGTAAAATCTGGACATAGTGATCTCTTAATTCTGGTACTTGTAAGTAGTATGGGAACTCACTAAGCAGGAACTCACCAGTGTGCTTAGGCATGTGCGATTTTATCTTTGGCACTCAGGAAGTGAATCAGTAGCACCATGTATTCTTTTTCCCTGGCTGTATTGTCATTTAAACTGTTAAGAAATTTGAGATCACTTAAGGTTTCAAAGTGAAGATCATCTTACATGGAGATGAATGTCCCTTCCATTCAGGAGTGCATTTGATGGGTTGAGAAGTGTTCGCATCAATTACATGATAAGGCTAATGTGTCGATGTATATGGGAGCTCTCTCTCAGAAGTGCAGTTGCAGAAACATGGATAGTTCAGAAGCTTCCCTGCTATTTTTAGACAAGAGCAACATCTTAATGAATATCTATTTTTTCCCCTTGAAATCTAGGCCACAAAGTCACATTGGTTGTGTGTGTGTGTGTGTGTGTGTGTGTGTACATTGCTTTTATTCTCTGCTTTGAGTTCACTTTGCAGGATACTGCATTGTAATTTACTTGACAACCTAGTCCACAGCTGCCAAAGAAAGATTTTTTTTTAACTTGTGTAAAGAGTTTCTTTTCTTTCATCTATTTGTTGACAACATTTTGAAGGTTTGGAGCATGTGTTTAGTGAAAACCTATTTATCATCTATTTATAAAGTATTCCATCAAATATTGTGGCACTTTCCAAACAAGTACCTTTTCATGTATAATCTTAAAGTTCAAGTATATACCTTCTTTCTTTTTCTACACCTTCAGAGCAACTTTTTCCTTTGAACTATGAGCTCCCAAATAACAGTGAGTTTGTCATTACGTGTAACTCTGTTCCTCAGCAGAGGTTTGTCCTCCAGTGGAGAGCAAAGCCTTTCTGGAACTTAAAATCTCTGCCTCTTCAATGACCTCTTCAATGACTTCATGCCCCAAGCTTCTGTAGCAGTTAATAGGAAAGGTAACATATTTTTAAAAAATCAAAGTTATTAACTTGTGGAATCAGATGAAAACAGCTTACAGTAGATAGGCATCATTGGGGTTTAATGTGATTGGATAGGAAATTCTACATGCTTACTCCCCATTAGATAAGATTTTAGAATGATAAACTTCTTCAATTTTGGAATAATTGACAAACATTTCTGTACAATGATCCAAGCTTAAATGGAGGTTAAGATAAAGAATTAAGAGTACAAAAGAGGTAGTTAAAAGTCTGCTCAGACATTTGCATTCATTTATTATTCATATAGTGTCTCTCCAAAAAGGATTTGACATAGTTTACAATAAAGAACACAGATAAAACACAACCTTTAGAAATAGCGCCAGAAGACAGGAGCTAAAAACAAACAAAAATGTTAAAACAGTTTACTATTCATAACCTATGCAATGCTGTAGGTTTTGAAAAAAACTTACCATATGTGAAAATGCAACAGGTTACATTGCTCTTAATAAATAACAGAAGTTATACCATGTTATTAGAAGATACAGGCCTTTTATTTATTTTAATATTAGGAGTAACAAGGTGAATTTTTACATTAAGCACACTAAACAACCATTATTTTTGCGATTGATAATAGTTATTTTAAAATGCAGAAATTTGATCCAAAGTAATAGGAGGTAAGATCAGAAGCAGGAAGAAATATAGTAGGGGAATTTTCAATGAGTTGTCCACCTCTGGCTCTTATTTGAGGTGCTTTTTTTTGTTTCAGTTTTATTAATGATTAGAGCATTTCAAATTATGCATATGCAAGAATTATTAGAAGCCTTAATTACAACAGGAGAAAATGAAAAAGTTCCCTTCTGATCCACATATCTCTAGGAAAAATAGCTCTTCTTACCTTTTCCTTTTCTAGTACAGGTAATGAAATAAAGGAAATTTTTTGTATTTGATGTTTAATGTCTAGCAGAAAATGGATTTTAAGAGTGAACATTTGTTGGGATGCTGAGTTCCGGTACAGTGGTACCTTGAGATATGAGTTGAATTCGTTCTCTAACCGAGCTTGTAAGTCAGTCAACTTATATATCAAATTTCTCCCATTTAAAATAACTGAAATAGATTTAATCTGTTCCAGCCCTGTGAAACATCCCCAAACCATCCTGAATTATGAAAAAAGACATGTTTTTAATTAAGAAACACACATGTATACTTTACCAATTCATAACAAAATATATGAAATAAAAGAAAAAAAGTGTTATTTAGTACTGTATTCTTACCTTGGAGACTGACAATTGTGGCTAACAGGTGAATGGCAGAGGAGGAGGGAGGAAGAAAGGGATGCAGGCACTGTAGACATGTAAACTAAAACTGCACTTTCTTAACACTAAATGTAAACTAAAACTGCACTTTATTAACATAAAACCACAAAAACTTAATTGTAAAAAAATGCACTTTCTTAACTTTAACCTAAGCTTAACATTACGTATTTTTCATTTAGTCATCACCTGTTTCTGCCTTTTTGGCTGCACTTTTGGCACTTTCACTCGCAGGACTTTTGAATAAAAATCTATCCAAAGAGGTTTGCTATTTCCTGCCTTTAAAATGTTACGGAAATGTGACAAGTGTCATTAAAAAGTGCTGAAGCATGACCAGTCGAAACTTTTTCTGGGTGTTTCTTTTCAATGAAACTTGAAAGCTTCTCCCACTTTGCCAGCATGTCTTTAATTTCACTTGTAGAAATCACTTCCTCTGACTCTACCTCCTCCTCACTACTAATCTCTTGCAGAAGCTCCATATGTTGCATCATCTGTAGCTCCTTCAACTCTTCAGTTGAGAGTTCCTCCTCATATTCCTCAACAAGCTCATTTACATCACCCTCATCTACCACCAGACCCACGGACTTTCCGAGGGACACAATCTCCTCCAATGTTTCTACCTCAGTCTTGGTCTCTGGTTCAAATCCTTAGAAGTCCCTGTCTGCAACAACATCAAGCCATAACTTTTTCCATGCCGAGTTCAAAGTTCTTCTTGTAACCTCTTGCCATGACAAGTCAATAATGCGTAAACATATCACAATGTTGTAGTGATCTTTCCAAAACTCTCGAAGAATTAAATTTGTATTCTCAGTCACCTCAAAGCAGCGGCGTAACAAGTGCTTTGTGTGAAGCTTTTTAAAGTTGGAAATGACCTGCTGATCCATAGGTTGCAAGATTGAAGTCATGTTGAGTGGGAGGTAGAGGACTTCCACGAATTTGAACTCATCGAGAATGTCATCTTCAAGATCAGGTGAGTGGGCTGGAGCATTTTCAAGGATTAGTAATGCTTTCATTGGGAGTTTATTTTCTTGAAGATATTTCTTCACTGCAAGACCAAAGATGAGATTTACCCATTCAATAAAAAACTGCCACATAACCCATGCCCTAGCATTGGCACACCACATAACCTGTAGTTTTTCTTTAAGAATCTTGTGAGTCTTAAAGGCTCGAGGATTTTCATAATGATACACTAGCAGTGGCTTTACAGTCACTGCTAGCATTTGCACACAATGCAAGGATCAGATGGTCCTTCATGGGTTTATGGTCTGGCAGCTTCTCTGCAGTGATGAAAGTTCTCCAGGGCATTTTTTTCCAAAACAACCCTGTTTCTTCACAGTTGAACTCTTGTTGGGGGATGTAGCCTTCCTTTGCGATAAGTGCAGCAAAATGTGCGATGTTCTCCTCAGCTGCCTTAACGTCAGCACTCGCAGCTTCACCATGCCTCACCACTGAGTGGATGCCAAATCTCTTGAAATTTTCAAACCAGCCATGACTTGCTTTAAATGTATCTTTTGCTGCCTCTTCTGAGGTTGATGGTTCTTTCTTCTTCAAGTCGTCATAAATATATAATACGTGCCTTTTCTCATATTACAGTCTCCGTCACTGTATCTCCTGCCAGCTCTTTCTCTTTCACCCACACCAGCAGAAGCTTCTCCATTTCTTCATGGATATTTGTCATTAATTGGGACAGAATTGTAGTTCCTTTCACTGGATTTGTGCTTTTGATGGCATCCTTTTGTTTAAGGATGGTACAAATTGTAGATGTATTGCTGTTGTACAGCCTTGCCAGTTCAGTCACTTGTATACCACGCTCATGTTTTTCTATTATTTCTTGCTTTACTTCTATCAACATCATTATCTTCTCACCACTGTCCTTTACGCTCTCTTTGGCCCCATGATAGCACACAAAAAGTAAAAAATGCAAAAATGATGCAAGACGAGTACAGCACATGAGAGAAAGAATGAGATGCTGGTTTTGTGTTGCTGATACTGGACTTGTGTGCGAACACGCCAACTAGCGGCAGCTTCCCCAATCACAACTTGTATCTCAGAATTTTGCTCGGGTCTTGAACAAAAATACAGACTGAGTTGCAGCTCGTATCTTAAAAAAAAAAAATTTTGTAGGTCTGCTCGTATCTCAAGGTACCACTGTGTTCACACCTTCCATGCTGTAGGGAAGGTGTTGCTTTATCAAAAGTAAAACAAGCTTTATATTGGTGCCTGCCTGGGAATTTGGTGGAAGATTATTTTACCTACACCAGATTTGCTCAACTAAATGCCCCAGTGTTAATAGCTCATCATCCTTGATTTCTTGATTTCTTTCTTTGGAGAAATCTCTGTGGCTTGCTCTTTAAAATATATCCAAAGTTTGACTACTTCTTACTACTTCCTCTACTACTATGCTGGCCTTGCTGCCATCCTCTCTTACCCGGACCAGAGCCGAAGGTCCCCAACTGACCTTCCTGCTTCTGCAACTGCCCCACATGGGATATCAGCCAGGCTGATTCATTAAAATGTAAGAAAAATACTGTCATTTCCTAATGTTTTCTAACGTCATACAGAGTGAGACTGTGGTGTTCACCACCCAATGTGAACCCTTACCGCCTCTCTCACATCTCTTACTATCACTTTTTTTTTCTTTGAGAGGGACAGACAGGAAGGGAGATGAGAAACATCAATTCTTTGTTGCGGCTACTTGGTTGCTTATTAATTACTTTCTCATATATTCCTTGATTGGGGAGCCACAGCAGAGAGACCCTTTGCTCAAGCCAGCAACCTTGGGCTCAAGCCAATGACCATGGGTCATGTCTACAACCCCATGCTCAAGCTGGTAAGCCAGTGCTCAAGCCAGCGACCTCAGGGTTTTGAACCAGGGTCCTCTGCATCCCAGTCCAATGCTCTATCCACTGCACCACCACCTGCTCAGGCTCTTACCATCACTCTTCTCCTCCCGCTCCTCTCCAAACACTGGTCTCTATTTCTTCGGTATATTGGACAAACTCGCCCTTCCAAGGCTTTGTACCTGATGTTTCTTTAGCCTGAGCATTGTTGAGCTGTTCCAGGTTCCCTGGCTCACTCCCTCACACCCTCTGTGCCAAACTGACCTCCTCAGAAAGGCCGCCCTTGACCATATAAAAGCCCAGTGTACTCCGTGACAGTTCATTGCCACCGCTGACATATTTTTCTTCCTTGCACTTACCCATCTGCCATTTATTTGTTCCTACTCTGTTCCCTTCCCCAACAGAGCATGGGCTCCTTACAGGCAGGGAGTTTGATTTGATTACTACTGTTTACCCGGTGCCTGGAAGTTCCTGACATATAATAGATGCTCAGTAATATTTCTAGAATGAATAAAATATCTTCAAGTCCATCCTCAAATTCTGAGAATTCCTGAACTTATCAGCACCGAAAGTAATAGTAGCCCTTAAAGTGATTTTCAGAACCCAGAAATTTGCATTTAAAAATAAAACCTAGGTATTTTGGTGCAGAATGAAGTCTGTAGGGCTGAGGCTCACTAATTTGCACTTTTATAATCTCCCCAGGTGATTCCTTTCAGGTAAAAGATTCAGAACCATTATTTTAGAAATAGTTCCAAGTATGGAATCTATCTGATCGCTTCCCTTTCACTGCCTGACCCTGAAAGCATTTAGGTTGAAGCACTTTGATCTAGAATCTGGAAGTCTGTTGGGGACCAAAAAATCAACAGGGTATTCTGCAGTTTGGATTTTGGGGACAGAGGTGTAGGGAACTGGTTGCTGCCCAGCCCCCTACCTCACTAAGTTGCAAAAGGCTGTGCTTCAGTACTCGTCCTACCTCCCGTGTTTCCCAGAAGGACTGGCAGGACGTTACTTCTTTGTGTACGGTTGTGTATGTTAAGTATTGGTGGGGGGTTTTCTGCACCTGGTGGAATTCTTGAGTTCCCTTGGAAACTGTATGCTAATTTCCACTTTGCCCAGTAAATAAAGAAGGCTGCAGTTTCTGAGGGCGACCATGTTTTGCGGCTCTGCCAGGGCGGGAGTTACTGCTGGTAGGGAACTGAAGTTCTAACGGGACCCATCTTTTATATGTCTTTCCTTCTTTGTCTATTTTCATCAATTTTGTACCATTCCCACTGGAGACCTGAATAAACTCGCCGCGGCTGGCCCGTGGCAGAAATCAGTGATTCTGAACTCAGGCTTCATATTATAATCACCTCGGAGGGAATTTTAAAAGCATCAGATCCTGGGCATCACTCTGGGCTCTTTGGTAAAACTGCAGGGATTCAGCAATGCCCTTGGGGTCCCCTGATCTGTCTCTTACTTCAGTGGTGTTTGGATGAGACAGACCCGGAAACACCCTTCTTCCACCCTTTCACCTTTTTTCCCATCACCACCTTTAGAACCATCTCAGCCATCCTCAGCCTTTGAAACCAGCCAACACCATTTTTTGAGCTTAACTCCTTATTGCCAAACAACCATGAGCTCCCAAATGCATCAGTTATTGCACCGAAGTGAAAGCTGCCATCACCAACCTGGCCAGCCTGCACCTGTGGGCCTCCTACACCCACCTCTGAGCTTTAGTTCAACAGCGATGACGTGGCTCTTGAGAGAAGCGCAAGGTCTCAAAGTGGCTCTTGAAGGGACAAAGCCAGCCTGGTGACTGCTCTCTATAGGATGTGCAGAAGCCTTCCTAGGGTGATTGGGGTGACACTCAGGATGCCAGGGAAGCCACTATAGTCCTGGAGAAGAACCTGGACCAGGCCCTTTTGGATCTGCAGCCCCTGGGTTCTACCCGCCCAGCCCCTCATCTCTGAGACTGCCTAGGTGAGCAGGTGAAACTCACCAAGAAGGTGGACGGACACCTGACCAACCTCTTCAGGCTGGCTGCCCCCAGGCTGGGCTGGGCTGGGCAAGTGTCGCTTCGAAAGGCTCACCCTCAAGCATGACTAGGAGCCTTTGGAGCCCAGAGGACTCTGAGGGACCCGTCTGCATCCCCCCAGTGTCTGCTGTCACCTGAGCCTCTCCCTGCAACCACTAGGCACCCTTTTAATCAGGCTGGATCCCACTCCTATGCTGTGGACAAAATGGAAACAAGAAAGCTTTCTGCAGCAATAATTAATTTTTAAAAATGCATGGATTTAACCCATATGCACTCCAACCTAGTTGTTTGACTTTAGACCAGTTGCTTACCCTCTCCTGAAAAGTGAGAATATTCACAGCGCCCTCCTCAGAAACCACGGGGGGGGGGGGGTGCAGGGGATTAAAGGGAACGAGACACATGAAACAGAACGCCGCATGTAGGAAACCCTCATACAGGGTTTAGGTTTTATTACACTTTGGTGACAAAAACTAATCTTTATTGCTATTCTGTTTAACAGAAGACTTACAAATTTTTATTTATCATCCACTAAATATCCGGGCAAGCCCCGCTGCAGTGGTGACAAGGACAGCGGACAGCAGCCACTCAGTCGGGCTGTGTCAGGCCCTGTCCCCTGAGGCTGTTACGGAAGTGGGGACGGATGACCAAAGAACCCTGTCCTAAGACACTTATCTCTGGCAGTTTTATTACTTCAAATTCCAGTTTCTCAGTATTTCATTCTTACTATGAAAAATACACAAAACAAACTCAAGATAAACAGTGGCTGTGTACCAGCAGGGCTGATAGTTGTTTTGAAGTAGGGACTAGGGTGACAAGGGACAAGAGGAGTGTTGGGCAAATGAATGTGTTAGGCTTGTTCACTTTGCTTTGCCTGATTGGTGCACGAGCGTGGGGCAGCACCACGTGTGTATAGTCTAGGAAAGGCTGCAGGTGCTTGCCATCAAGGTGGCAGTTGTAGATTGTAGATTGCCTATCACCATTAGGAGGGGCCATTTTTTCTATTGTTTGCCAGGGAAGACATCTCCCCCCACCCCTTTACCACCACCAGTTTGCTCATCAGCCCTGAGAGAGAGAAAGGGAAGTGGTCTTCCCTGCCTGCTTGCTCACCTCCCATTGTGAGACTCTAATAAAACAGAATGTCCCACCGTCCCCTGGCTCCACAGTTCCCTTCCTGTCTGCCCGAATCCAGTGAGAACCTGCATGGCCACGGACACTGGCCTTACAGGGAGGAATCTGAAAACAGTGCCGTGTGCAAGAAAGGAAATATTTTGTCTGATTAAAAACACAACTCTCAAGTGATGGTGGAAAAGAAGAAAAGTTATACGTAAATATTATGGAGAAATTTTTCTTTTGCCATGTAGTCTGTAAAAGTCTCTTTAGTTTCTTCATTTGAGTCACTTAGAATTAAAATACAAATAAATCAGCCTGACCAGGCGGTGGCAAAATGGATAGAGCATCAGCCTGGGACACTGAAGACCTAACTTCGAAACCCCGAGGTCTCTGGCTTGAACCCAAGGTCACTGGCTCGGCTGAAGTCTCCCTCCCCACCCCCGCCCTAGTCAAGGCACATATGAGAAAGCAATCAATGAATAACTAAGGTGCTTCAACAAAGAACTGATGCTTCTCAGCTTCTCATCTCTCTCCCTTTCTGTCTCTCTCTCTGTCATGCACTAAAAAATAAATAAATAAAAATAAAATACAAATAAATTGATGGATTTCCCCATGCTTTTATCACTCAGGAGTAGTTATATTTAATAAGTCACTAACCACTTATTAGTTGTGTTTCAGAGTAGTCAAGAAAGTTTCTTTGTAATATTTGGTAGGATCTAATTTTGGAATGGGCCCTGTGACTCCATGTACCTGTTTCTTCTTATTAATAGAGATTTAAACAAAGAATAATGATGTAATACACCACTAGTGTTGAGTCCCTGTGGTTTTAGTTAAATCTAAATGCAAATCAAAATGCATTTTTTATGCCAAGAGATTTGGTGAGATATTTTAATGCTTATTTTATGGTTTTACAGATAATAACTGACACCTACTCCAAAGCCTCAAATTTCCAATACTGAATGTGCAAAGTGACTTTCTACTCTAACATCACGAAGAGGCCCTGTGACACATAATCTATGTGCCTCAGAAAATAAGTTTGGTTCTCCTAGAGATAACAGATATTAGGTATTTAAGTTCACTGAAACCTGGCTTCCATGTGTTTCTGTCTTTATGTCAGAACACTTGGTGATCCTAGAACAGTGACAGGCATATCAAACCAGACCACGCCTGCAAGATCATGAAACCACTCATAGCAGGATTTCCCCAGGTCCACTCGAAATAAATCACTGTTCTTTGGAAAAGTTAATAACCACTTCATACTTGTTTTATACTGGCTCTGTACCAGAAATCCCTGTCTGCCATAAAACACCTCTTAAGAGGTTGAACTGCTCTTGAAAGCGTTTCCCTTGTGTGGTTCAAGGTCTTAGGCATTCACACAATGCAAATGAGTCTGGAAGAAAGGCAACACTTTATGTTGTTATGAATATTTAAAGTTAGTATAAAATCCTAAGTGAAATTCTACTGAAGATAGAGGCCTGTTCAGGTGTCCAAGTACAAGAATAAGAACCACCACATTGCACTACTCCAGAGATCACTCCGCGCCAGCTGCCCAGGAGTTGAAGAAGTGTGGAAGTGGAGGCAGGACTGACTAGATGAGGAGGTTGCTTGGCCCACCTCTCTCCGACTGGGAGGCAGCAAACTTGAAATCCAGTCCCAGGTTTCAGGCACTCTGATCCTTTTCAGTACATGTGTCCACGCGTTTATTCAACAAGCACATTTCCTGCACACTGTGAGGACTGGGAGCGCAGCTAGAACAAGACAGTCTTTTCCTGCAAAATCAGCCACATGCCAGAAATTACAGGCAGAACCGGTCCAAATGCTGACAGTTTCACATTTTTAAACCTGTCTATACTTTTCAGAATCCTGGGAGGATCATGTACCAACTTATATTCAGACTAAAGCATCAACACATTTTTGTAACTTTACTCACTGTACTTTGCTTCGATGTGCAGAAACCCCAGTGGAATAAAAGGGGTTTTCTTAAGCAGCTTGAGAAAAGTATTCTCATCACATCAGATCATTCTGATAATCTTCACAACATGTTCCTACTTTCTAGGTTGACGGGGAAAAGAGCCCACTATTTTCTGGTATTTACATTTTGCAACTAAAAAGAGGTATTATCTAAAAATTTAGTCAAGTGTCTCCAGGGAAAATTGGTACAAAAAATGGAAGAACCCATCTATTATTATCAATACTTTGGCTATTCAGAATTTATATAAATCACAACATCTTTTTAATAAACTAGAACACCATCCATGATGGTCTGTAGCTTTTAATTGTACAAAAAATTTTTCATTTAAAAAATATCATCAAATAGTTTATGTACCAATTTATAATTATCATTGTAAAAACATTTTTATTCCACTAAGTTTATAGATATAATACATCATTCAAGAAAAATCTTGTCTACAGTGCTCAAAATTGTATCTCAGTACTCACTGAGCAGATGTGATTTCTATGCTTAGGATTTATTTTTTCCTCCATCAGAAATTCATTTGAAATTACTTTCTAAGAGGAAACAGGGATGAATTTGGGATCTATGATTGCACAAGAAACTTATTTCACACATTACAAAGATGTGCTTTTAGACTTCAACACCTTAAAAAGTTGGCTTCGTATCAGATGCAAAACATTCAAGTCTTGAGTGTGAGAGAGAACTTCAGAACACTAACTAGTTTTTATGATCACTATCCATCTCTCAAATAAATCTGAGTAAAAATATCAAAAGTTCTATGAGATTAGGCTTGCATTAAATCCAAACCAAATTGTCCCTGTTCTTGTCCTGTGTTATCCTAATAGAACAAATAGGCTTAAAAAAATTGTATCTGTTGGACGCCGCTATTTCTTTAAAAGTTGAAAACTGTGAATGACCTTAGATCAGTTTTGGAAACTTTCATCCCATAGGTCAGTCTCTTCATGGAAGTTTTGTTAGGCAATAAATTTTACTGCATGGTTTATATGGTTCATTTAGGAGAGAGTCTTTTGTTCCTTCATTTAATATATAATATATGCATGAATATCTGCTATGTAACAGTGCTAATTTACAAGTCATTATGATTATCAATAACAAATTGTACAACTCTGTGTGAAATTCTAGAGAAGAATGGAAATACCCAGTAGGCCAAGAATGTTCTTGTAACTGAGAAAAGACAGCTTGACTCAAATACCTTATTGGTTCTGAAATTAATGTATGTTGTGAGCTACTTCCTTGGGATGCATTTTTTTCTCAAGTTCAGGTACAAAATATATTTGCTATTTTCTGAAGCAATGTTAACGACCTGTCTTATGTAGTGAACTTTATAAGGATTTTTAAAAAGAAGCTTTTGTGAAGAATATCAGGTTATTTGCTTGTTATAAAATTGTGTAAAGTATTTTCATTTAGGTCAGCAGGACATTTTTTTTCCAAGATTTTAGAAATCTTCATATCTCAAATGCAAATACATTTGGTCCTTAAACTTTCTCCACAGTTTAAATGAAAATAACAAGGATTATTCACAATTTTATCCAAAATACCAGATTTTTCTTTTCTTCTATGGTAGCACAAAAGAGCAAAATCAATATTTTATAGATGAGTATCTTTATCTCAGAAAAAATCATGTCTTAAGAAGCTGCTTTGTTTGCTTAACCAGGTGGTGTCACGATGGGTAGAGCATTGAACTGGGATGCAGAGGACCCAGGTTCAAAACCCCGAGGTTGCTGGCTTGAACGTGGGGTCGCTGGCTTGAGCATGGGATCACAGACATGACCCCATGGTTGCTGGCTTGAGTCTAAAGGTCCCTGGTTTGAAGCCCAAAGTCGCTGGCTTGGGCAAGGGGTCATTGGCTTGGCTGGAGCCCTCCTTCTCCCCCAGTCAAGGTACATATGAGAAGCAATCATTGAACAACTAACATGCTGCAACTACAAATTGATGCTTCCCATCTCTCTCCTTCCTGTCTCTCTCTCTCTCTCTCTCTCTCTCTCTCTCTCAAAACAGAACAAACAAACAAACAGAAAGAGCCTGAGCCCCTGAAAGCTCAGCTAACTTCCCTCCTCTGTACTTATTTTTCTTTAGAACCCCTCTTTGCTTTCACTTCTATTTTAGTTTCCTGTTCTTTGTAGCTGCACCCATTCCTAATCAATTTATAATTTCAAACCTTTCAGTTGTGTGCTATTAATTGAGTTGTGATGTTCCAAGCATTGTGATAATACTGAATCCACGTTACAGCCCAGAGGAAAAGAACTCTTCATTACAAACAAATTGGCTGAAGGGAGGATGGGTCCCCATGTGACTGGCATGAGTTAATCAGGTGAAGAAATTGAAGCACAGAAATGTTAAGCAACTTTGCATAGCTACTAGGTGGCGATACTGAAATTCAAACACTGTAAGTCATAAGATCTCATGACTATGATTTTCATGACTTAAACTCATTTTGAATTGTGCTTGACTTATTGCCCTTTTTATTTTCTTTAATCAGGATATTTCTACAGTTAATAAAGGGGCTGATTCACAGGTATTCTTACCTTTTTGTCATTTCTCATTTTTATTTTGCTTAGCGGTTTTATTTATTTTGTCATGAAAAATTGTTTTATTGTGAAGTTAAATCTATTAACAATCTGTATTGGGCCTGACCTGTGGTGACGTAGTGGATAAAGCGTCGACCTGGAAATTCTGAGGTTGCCAGTTCGAAACCCTGGGCTTGCCTGATCAAGGCACATATGGGAGTTGATGCTTCCAGCTCCTCCCTGCTTCTCTCTCTCTCTCTCTGTCTCTCTCTTTCCTCTCTCTCTCCTCTCTAAAAATAAATAAATAAACAAACAAACAAACAAACAAATAAATAAATAAATAAAATGAACAATCTGTATTGTACTTTCTGGTTATATCACATCTAAAATTTTCTTAGGTCATGTTTCTCCCATAATTTTATTCAAATACTTATAGAGTCTAATTATTTCTTTCTAAATCTTTGCTGTCCCTAGAATTTATTCTGATGTGAAGTGTGAGGAAAACAAAAACTTTCCCAGCTTATTAACATTGCTACCTCAATTGTGTGCTCAAACGACATAACGAGGGACTATATAACCTAGTCACAGCTCTTTTCTGCATCTTTCCCAGTCACTTTTGCCAGCTCCCATCAACCCTGCTCTGCACTAGAATTCTCATTTCATCCAAACACAACATGCTAAGTCACACCATCCTAGCCTATGAGCACTCCATGCCCTCTGTCTGTCATGTCCACTTCAGTCATCTGTTTGGCAAATGATTGTAAGCCTTTCAAGGATTATTTCAAATGTCACCTCCTGTTTGTCATTTTCTATTGAGCAAATCTCCATGAAGCCAAGCTCAGTAGACTCTCTCCCATAAGCATTTCGTCACGTAAGGTAGTGAACTGAGTAAGGGTGACTTTTCATGACTCTCTATCTCCCACTAGATTCTTTCAAGGGTGGAGCTTACATGATGGTCCCCTTCTGTGTTTGAATCACTGACTACTATCACAGTGGAAATGCATATCGCTACATATTTAACTGAATGGAGCTGGGAGGGAGAGCACTGTGGGTGTGGGAAGTCAGAGAGGAATTTTCAGTGTTAACCCTGGGCGGGGCCTTTGAGGGACTGGGTTGCTGGAGTGATGGAGTGAGGGGCAGACAATCACATGCAATCCACCAGTGACATGGGAGTGAGTCCTGTAAAATAGTAGAGAATTAGGAGCTGAGTTCAACTGGGGGTCTTCATATTGTCTTATAGCAAACACAATTATAGAAGGACTAGATAGTTTTATGATTGGCTTTACTATATTTCAAATAATTAGCTTGCTTCAGTTTATACTTTTTATAATGTAAAAACTCTTAGAATAAGATGTTTGTAAGTTATATTATAACACTAGATTACAGAATGACTTTTTAACTATTTTGATTTAAATAGTACCTTTGATTTTCTTATCAGTATATATTTTATTTTACTGTAAAGATTTTAATAATTTTTTCTCTTCCAGCAATGCTCTTAATCAGATGAAGAGAGAAAAGAAACAGATCTACCCCTTCTTCTGTTTTAATTTTTTCTTAGAACTTACCAGTATATGTCACTACTTTCTGTATATATCTATCTGTCTTTCTCTCTATTTCACTAGAATTTCAGCTCTCTGAAATGGGGAATTTATCTATTTTGCTCACTGTTATATTGCCAAAGTCAGGAAGCATGCTCAGCACATATGATGTGCTCAACAAATAAACACTGGTTTAATGAATGAATAAAGAGGAGTTTTATTTAAAATATCAACCAGTCAACTGACCAAACAGGTGTTCTGGTTCTGATCATGGTGAAGTAAGTTGTATTTGACCAACAGTTCTTCACACCTACTGCAAGTAACAATTAAAGAAACTTCTATTTCAGTGTTTTGAGATACAACTGACATATAACCTTGTTTAAATTTAAGTTATACAACATGATTTGATATATGCTTATATTGTGAAGTGATTACCATAGTAAACTTAGTTAATATCCATCCCTTCACATAGTTGCAAATAACAAAATATTAAACAAAAATAATAGAGCCACTAGAGAATGACTAAAAGTGGCATTTGGCCCTTGACATATGGAGACTGCATTTGTCCTTTTTTCCATCCTACTCTGTGTGGTGTAAGGCAGTGAGCACTCACGTGAAAAAGTAAAATGTTTTAGGTTGGAGTTGTAAAGGGACAGAATTTGATGCCAAGTGGCTGAGAATTTCCTCCCAGTAAGGGGTTATGGAGGAGGAGCACCACAACATAAATATAAACTCTGCTCAAGTCCTCGGTGACTGTGTAAGTGTAAAGGAAGAACCAAGGAGTTCAGTTAAAATCAATAGCTTCAAAGTTTCAAAGGCTCAATAGAGATTTTAGCTGCTGCCCCTACAGGGAAGACAAACATTTGGGGGGTGAATCACAGCAAGTTGGAAGGGCTTGACAGATACCTTGGGTTTTCCATTGGAGCACCATAATGTCAAACTACAAACTGCCCTATGGGATTTTTGCTGAGATATGAACAATTACAAATTAGGCCTGCCTTCACAATATGCAAAAGTAAGTTCAAGATGAAGTCAATAAGGTAACTCCCAGCTAGGAAGTTTTTTAAAAAATCAATAGTGCTCAGAGAACAATATAAGATCAGGCATCTATCCAATGTATTATCCAAAATGCCTAGAATATAGTAAAACCACTAAATATTTAAAATAAAATTATGACACTGAATCAAATAGGAAAATAAAGCAGTCAATAGGAACAGACCAAAAGACTCAGAGCTGGATAAGATGTCGGAATAATCAGAAAATACCTTTAAAAACCACTTTTATAAATATGTTTAAGAACTGAAAGGAAAAGATGGTCATACTCAGTGAATGTGTGTAGAGAATTTCAGTGAAATGAAAACTATAAAAACAAATCAATGCAAATTATAGAGCTGAAAATTAACATATCTGAAATGCAAATGTCACATGATGGGCTTAATAGTAGATTGGAGATGACAGAAAAAGTAATTGAGCTTGAAGACAGATAATAGAAATTATCTAATTTGAAGAACAAGAGAAGAAATTCTAAAAACAAGAAAAAGACATTCAGTAATACTTGAGATAATATTAAGTTATTTCATGTATATATCCTTAGAATTCCAGCTGTTGAGAAGAAAGAAAATAGGAAAGAATATACATTAAAAATATAATGTCTAGGGCAAGAGGTGCAGAAGGTTATAAGGGGGATAAATGGTGATGGACAAAGACTTGATTTGGGGAAATGAATACACAATGTGGTATAGAGAGATGTGTTGTAGAATTGGCTGACTGAAACCTGTATAATTATGTTAACCAGCAACACCTTGATAAATTCAATTAAAAATGGTAATAAATAAATAAATAAATAAACAAGAAAAATTAGACTAAAGAATTTTCTTGCCCTGGCCGGTCGGCTCAGCAGTAGAGCATCAGCCCGGTGTGTGGAAGTTCTGGGTTCAATTCCTGGCCAGGGCACACAGGAGAAGCACCTATTTGCTTCTCCACCTTTCCCTCTCTCTTTTCTCTCTGTCCCTCTCTTCCTCTCCTGCAGCCAAGGCTCCATTGGAGAAAATTGGGCCCAGGTGCTGAGGATGGCTCCATGGCCTCTGCCTTGGGCACTAGAATGACTCCGGTTGCAACAGAACAATGCCCCAGATGGACAGAGCATCGCCTTCTAGTGGGCATGCCAGGTGGATCCCAGTGGGGCGCATGCGGGAGTCTGTCTCTCTGCCTCCCTGCTTCTCACTTCAGAAAAATAAAAAATTTTAAAAAAGAATTTTCTTTAGGTTGAAGAAAAATGATGACTAGAAAACTCACATCTTCAGAAAGAACTGCAGAGCTTAAGGAAAGCTAAATATTTGGATACATGAAAGTGAGGTGGAGGGGCAAATTAGTATTTGTGAGAGCAATTACCATGAGGGCTGCTCATTCCCAAAGTAACTGCTCTAAGTGTGGACACTTAGGCCCTTTACATATCTACAGACTCAGATCACTGAGAGCAAAAACTGTGGCTTTTTTTTTTTCCTTTGGCTTTAGAGGTTCCTGCATTTCATTATAATGTTTGGAGGTGGGAATTTATTTGTCATTCTCATTGGGCTTCCTGAATCGCAGTCTTGGTGTCCTTTTACAGTTCTGGAAAATCTGTAGCCATCGTCTCTCTAAGTGTCTCAGGTATTCCATCTGGAATTCTAGTAGTCATATGGGCCTTTCTCTGACTCCCACTTTCTCACTCTTGCTTTCCTTTCTGGACAGTTTTTCCCTTGGAGATCAAATCATTCTCTCTTCAGCCATACATATCTGCTGTGTAATTCTTCCTTTGTATTTCTTTAATGTTTGTCTTTTCAATTTCTTAAAGTTCTATTTTTAAAAAATTAAACCCAGGACTATTTGAAATTAAAATTTCCACTCAAACTTTCTTCATACATCAAAAGTAGTGATAACTTGGTCTAGAGACTCGAATGAAAGCTCACTAATGGCTACAAATCCTCAGAGGAGGCATCAAGTTCTAGACAGACAAGTTTCTTTGTTATCCTCTTCTAAAGAGAGGATTTATTTCTCATTCAACTTTACTCTGAAAGTTTGATATGCTGGGGTCCGAGCTGTATTCAGGCTTTAGGCTCTACTCCCGGCCTCTTTCTGTTCAGTCTGGCCATGGCATAGTCACAAACCACTGATACCAAATCTAATTTTGTCACTCACCTACCAGTGTTCTTAATGTCACTTCCGGTTTGGAATCTGTTCCGCAATTTTGTGCCAGGTCAGCTAGGCATTTAGAAAGATTTTTTGATGTTATAACTAGTATTTTTGCTGTTGCAGCAGGGGCACCATTCAGGGCACTGAACTTGAAAGGCTTCAAGTCCATTGTGAAGCAGGATGAAATCAACTTCTGAGAGAGTAAAGCCCCCAGGACTTCCTTAGAGTGGCTGGTAAGGGTTTTAAGGGAAATAGGAGCAGAGAGTGTCCCCTACGGCCACTGAAGTCACTAGAAATCTAGTCTGATGAGTGTGGGGGTGTGATCAAGAGCTAAGAAAATGGTGGTAAAGAGAAGCCTAGCGTGTGTTTATATCATAATGGATAAAAAAAAAAATTGAATTGATTGGAAGATCAGCTGTAGAGTATCCAAATCAAATGCATTTTATATGGTTAAATAAAATAATCCTTCTTTCATTAGAAAACAGAAAAATTAGCCAAGCATAATCAACATAAAAACAAATAATAAACTTAAATACTCATCTGTGAATTCAAGTTTTATTCCTTTTTACTAACTGGAAAGAGAAAAGAATGATTAAAGCAAAAGAAACTGGAGTGGAAATTAAATTTATCTTGGGAAGTTAGGTAAAAGGATAGCATGATTTAGTCTTTATGGGAAAAAGAAGAGAAAGTGAGTGATTAAGGTTATAAGGGAGAAAACGGGGAATATAAACTATAGAGATAGAAGGTGCAAATGACAGGTGATTTCCTGAGCAAAAAGAAAACAGAAGGATAAATGTCAGATGATATAAATTAGAGGAAAAACATACAATAAAGATGCTTGGAAGACTGAGAGACTACCTGAAGAAAATACTACACAGACCCCAAAAAATGTATAGAGGTGAGGAACAGAAAATTAAAAAATGAGAAGAGTTCAAAGGACAGGTGAGAGGGAGATCCTGAAAAGGACAGGCGGTATGTTGGGTGAGTGTGGGTGTCTTTTAGATTAGCTGTGAAATCCTGTTCAGAAAATGTGATTTCCAGCCTTTGGTGAAATGCACCAGTTCTCCACTTGTAGGGCACCTGTGTCTCTTCCTTAGCAATAAGTAACAAAATGGATAGTGGAGTAATAGTAGCTTTCCCATGGAGAACCAAATGACCTTTGATAAATAATACTTGCTTAGAACTTTTAAAATTTTATAGGACATGACTTCCACTTAAATTTCTTTAATGTGGCCCTAGCCAGTGGCTCAGTGGATAGAGTGTTGTCCCAGCGTATGGATGTCCTAGGATGATGCTAGGTCAGGGCACACAGGAGAAGTGACCATCTGCTTCTCTTCCCTTCCCTTTCCCCCTTCTCTCTCCTTTCCCCTCCTGCAGCCAGTGGCTCACTTGGTTCTAGCATGGCCCTGGGCGCTGAGGATAGCTTGGTTGGTCCGAGTGCAGCAGCTTCAGTTGTTAAAAATAGCTCAGTTGATTTGACCAGGCATCATGCTGGGACGTCCATACGCCCGGGCCAACACTCTATCCCAGGGGTCCCCAAACTAAGGCCCACGGGCCACATGCGGCCCCCTGAGGCCATTTATCCAGCCCCCGCCGCACTTCTGGAAGGGCACCTCTTTCATTGGTGGTCAGTGAGAGGAGCATAGTTCCCATTGAAATATTAGTCAGTTTGTTGATTTAAATTTACTTGTTCTTTATTTTAAATATTGTATTTGTTCCCGTTTTGTTTTTTTACTTTAAAATAAGATATGTGCAGTGTGCATAGGAATTTGTTCATTGTTTTTTTTATAGTCCAGCCCTCCAACAGTCTGAGGGACAGTGAACTGGCCCCCTGTGTAAAAAGTTTGGGGACCCCTGCCTATCCACTGAGCCAGGATGGGTTTGCCAGGTGGATCCAGTCAGGGCACATGTGGGAATCTGCCTCACTATCAACCCTTCTCTCACCACCCACAAAAAAAATTTAAATTTCTTTATTTTTTTAAATAAAAGAATTCTTTAAATAATATGTAATCTGAATAAATATCTAAAGGAAAATCATTTCCTTCTCTTCCATAGACTGCAGACAGGTATTGAGGCTTATTATATTTAGATTCCTATCTGGGAAGGCCCCACAACATTTAGTCCAACTGTGACATGATTATAAGCCAGACAAAAAACATGAGATCCGTTTATGTAAAAGCAACGAAAACACAACGAAAAGTATCACATTTACAATATGATACTTGCATTCATACAGTGTACTTACAAGTACTTTGAGATATAGTCTAGGCTTAAAAATATTTTAAAAAATTAATTAGAGGACTTCCCAGGTTCATTTCTTAGTTTTGAAAGATTTAAATTTCATTAAACATGTATGCAGATGGCCTTCTCAAAAAGGGCTGAGATTTAAGATGGTAACTTTAACACCTAAGTGTTAAAGGACTATCCTTCTCTACAGATAGTCTTTAAAATGACCAATGGCCTGTTTAACAAAAAAAAGAGGGGGGGGAGGAGGAAGAGAAGGAAGGAGGAAGGGAAGGAGGGAGGGAGGGAAGGAGGGAGGGAGGGAAGGAGGGAGGGAGGGAGGGAGGGAGAAAGGGAGGGAGGGAGGGAACCCCTTTACCCCTTTACCAGGGTGGGTAAAGCTGGAATAGTCACAACCACTCCAGAAACCGAGAGATTTCTACTCCATGTATATCCGAGGGAAAAATACTGAAGGAGAAACCTAAGCTGGCACCTTATAGCAAAGTCCCTGGGAGTAAGTGGAGAAGCTCTCGTAGAAGCCTTTGACGTTCACCATGTGGGGAGCCCAGGGACCTAAGTTGGTGCTAAAGCCACAGTGAATATGATCCATCATGTGAGTTTAACATGTCCTAGTTTATCATGCACACAATGATAGTGCCCAATTTTAATTCCCCATTGTCCATCAAAACAAAGAAGATAATATTTTCAAAGAAATAGTATGCACCTCTTCACTTCCTCTGGTCTGTTGGGTCTCTTAGCTGGTCAAGTAAATGTACAACATAAATTTATCCTTTTCCTACAAGGTATATCCTGGATCCTTTTACTCTGACTTTAGCTGCTCCACACAAAATTCATTAACCAATGGTGTATCCATTCAGGTAATGCAAGGAACTGTAGGAGAAAGCATTGTTGTTAGTCAATAATTTAGTCTGAAATAGACAGCGTAACGGTTAAGTGCACAGAGTCTGGGACCAGACATTGGTTGAAAACATAGCTCCACTACTTTTTGGCAGTATGAGCTGGTCAAGTTATTTCGTTCCTTTGGCCTCAGTTTGCTTAAATTTTCTTGAATTCCCAAGGTGTAAAGATAATAATGAATGGAATGCAATTAACACACTGCCTACCATGTACTAGTAACTAACATTTATGGAACACTCTAACTTGAGGATTTTCCAAATGAGTGATGAGAATTGAAGAAAGCACAAGTGAGTGACATTACTGAAAATTAATTATTTTGTGTTTATCTTTTAATCTCATACCTTTTCACAATTCTTTCCTTTTATTCAGGATCTTATAACATTTCTAACAGAAGTTAAACTTTTATGTTTGAGATTCAGAAATGGTAGTATATTTTCAAGTATTTATGAACAGACAAAACAATTGATCTCAGAATGATTGTTTCAATATACCACTTTTCATTCTGAAGACATGTCTAAAAATTCTGTCTATTGGAATGGATACTGTAGCAATGTGTTGTGATGGAGGTGGTAGGTGGGGCTTTGAGTGTGTTTTCTTACTTGTAGCATTTTGAGTATTTATATTTTATATCATCTGTTATCAACAAGTGAAAATTTATCTGGCAAGTACTAATTAAAATGCTCCTGACATTCAATAATACATCCACAGGTAAGGCGGGTCTTTCTGTGGTTTGTCATTTTCATTACAACGCTAAAGCTTTAAATTTTAATATTTGGCATGCATACCTCTGCCAAAATTCATTTTAACTCATACAGAAATGTGTAATTTGCATGTTGATTAACCACCTCAGTGTCCTCTTTGACAATCTCAGATGGGACGTGCACATAAATCACAACTGAACAGGTTTCTATTAATCCCCAAGCCTCATGTGAAATAATTTTTGGTTTTTTGAAGAAAATCTGAAGCCAATGAGCGTGTTAAACATTTTGTTCATACATGCCATCTATAGTTAATATTTTGATAGTAGATTTATTAATACATGAAATTTGGGTTTCTGAAATGAGGAGTATCAACATAGGAGAGATCTAGCCAGACTGAAGTGCAAGCTCCACAGGATCAAACCCACAGATCGGCTGCAGGGGGCAGTTAAGGAACCACCACTCTGGGTGACCTTCTGCAAGGCAGGCGTGGGAGCTCTTCCCCGTGGGATTCTGACCTCACCCTGCAGGAGGAGCTCCGTGTGAGAAGCCAGCCCGCTCAGAAGAAACATCCTGCAAGTTTAAGTCGTGTCATGACAAAGCCATTATTTAGAGATCTTGAGAAACATCATTAGGCCTAACTCAGCTGAGGGTGGGGGGTGGCGGACGACCTTTCACAACTGTTTGGAGGTTTTTAGAGATGCCAAGTGGTTTCAGAAAAATACTAAAGTTGCAGTGTCCACTGTGAACTGAAAAAAAAGGAGGGTTTCCATGCAGTAAGCTCATCCAAGTGCATCCCCACAATCTCAAATGCATTGGAGCCAAACTAGACTCGCTGGGCGAGCGCCCTCTGACTCGATTCTCCTGGGTAGCAGGGCTGCTGGGTAAGGTTGTAGAAGGTGGAGGATGCTACAACTCAGAAAAGAAATTAGATTCTGACTTTGTTTTCTAGTTTCCTTTCTTCACATAAATATCCTTTCAGAGATCTGAAATACAAAATAAAAGTTTGCGATCTCTGGAAGGTTGAAGCTTTGAACAGCCACAGATTTTATTTAAGGAATGATTTTAGGTATTTATTTTGGGAACTTAACAGTTAGAATCTTCCTGCATTCTTTTGTTCTTCTTTAATTTGTAATACGATGTCATAAGCTTCATTTCTTAAAGTATTATCAGTCACGTGGAGACATGTATTTGTTTCTGCTAACAATGAGAGTGAGGATTGCATACTCCCATATTTTAAGACAGAATATCTACTGCGTAACTATATTGAGAATATCACAACCTCTTTTAATGGCACTATTTGCTTTAATCCTGTCCTTCAGAGTGAGTTTTATATGTTATACATTATAGAGGCTTTGAGGTACTCATCTCATTATCTCAGTCACTGTCATTAATGCCCAAAGTGGATGCATTATGTTCTTGTTTTTAGCAAGTTATTGGACATTTCTTGGTTTCAGCAAAGGGCTGAAAATAAAAACCAGGGTGATCCCAAATGTGATAGAATGAATTACATAGTTCACATAAAATTTGTTTTCTCAGAAATTAAAAACATCTGCCAACATAGGTGATTATGTTGAAAGGAAATATTTCAATAGATTTCTAACGTTCAGAAAATAGTGCAGGGGTGGATATGTATATTTTCAAGGTAAATAAGAAAGATGGAACCCAAATGGAATTTTAATGGCAAATAGGTATTTAGCTATCCTTTATTATGAGAGAGAGAAAGAGAGAGAGATAAGGAGACAGATAGGAATAGAAAGAGATGAGAAGCATTAGTTCTTCATTGCAGCATCTTAATTGTTCATTGACTGCTTTCTCATATGTGCCTTGACTGGGAGGCTCCAGCTGAGCCAGTGACCCCTTGCTTAAGCCAGCAACCTTGGGCTTCAAGCCAGTGATAGCTGGGCTCAAGCCAGCAACCACAGGGTCATGTCTGTGTTCCCATGCTCAAACCAGCAACTCTGCACTCAAGCTGGTGAGCCCATGCTGAAGCTAGTGACGTCACGGCTTTGAACCTAGGTCCTCTGCTGGGTCCTAGGCTGATGCTCTATCCACTGCGCCACTGCCTAGTCAGGCAACATCTAGCTATTCTTTAACTAAAATTTTCAACTAGGGAGGCCATCTGGGCCCTGGAGGAAGGAGCAGGAGAGTGAGGACACCTGGGGCCTTGGGTCTACCATTAATAAACTGTCTCAGGGCAATGCTTTCTTCCTACTCTGAGTCTCAGGCTATAGAGCTGTTGAACATACAGGATGGGACATGGCAGAGGGAAAAGTCATTTGAGAAGTTAAAATTATTTCCACTTATATGATATTGATTAGAAAAAAATGAAAACATATGTTTTATATATGTATCTATATCTAAACATATAGTGATAAAGACACTAATCTCTATATTCTATGATAGCTAGCTATTTATCTCCACTCCATGTCACAGTTGACATTTATGGAACACATTTCTTTTTCTCTTCCTTATGCTCACATTATAATATATACATTCACCCACCATCAGCCTCCCTGCCCTTTTCCTTTCATTTTTCTTTTTTCTTTTTTTTCCAAGTGAGAGGACAAGAGAGAGACAGACTCCTGTATGTGCCTTGATTGGGATCCACCCAGCAACCCCCATCCGGGGCCGATACTCTGCCCATCTGGGGCCATGCTTGCAACTGAGCTATTTTTAATGCCTGAGGCTGAGGTTTCCTCAGTAGCAAGGGCCAATGTGTTTGAATCAATTGAGCCATGGCTGCAGGAGGGGAAGAGAGAAAGTGGTGGGGTTGGGGTGGGTGAAGAAATCAATGGTCATTTCTTCTGTGTGCCCCTACTGGGAATTGAACTGAGGACATCCACATTCTAGGCTGATGCTGTATGACTGAGCCAACCAGCCAGGGCCTCCCTGCCCTTTTCTAATACTTATGTCCACAATGGCCCTACTTGTGGTTGTTGCTCAGGACCTCAACACTATTGCTTGTCCATTTGGACGAGTCACTGTAATGCTCAGAGCCTACATGCCTTTATTCCTAAAATGGGTGTAGCAATTTCTACGTTGTCACACTAGGATGGTAGTGGTATCAATGGAGAGATGTAAGGCTTCAGTGGCAAATGGTTAGGAACCTTACAGAGATTGGAAAAAAGGCTACAGTTCCATAAAGCAGGGGTTAACACAGCGTGGTTTCAGAGACAAGGATGGCTTCTCACGTCCCCCCAGGTTTCCAGTGGAACTCTGTAGCCTCAGACAATGTTACTTGAATGGAGTGAGGCTCCTGCCAAATGGAGAAGCTTCCTTTGCCCTTTTTAAAGTTTTTTTAATAGCCTACTATTGGTATCAGGTGGGCTGGGCTGTTCTGGAGGCTGACTATATGCTTGCCTCCTCATTAGGTGCAAATAATTAGTGCAAAACAAAATTAGCACCTTCCTCAGTGTTTGCATGGAGGTGGGATGAAGGGAGGTTCTATCACCCACGTGCAGGCTTCAGCAGGCCTGGGACTCAAGCTCTGTGAGGACCCCCTGCAAACAACTGGCTCACAAAGATTCAATATGGAAATATTTAAAGCATCTAACACATAACACACACTAAATCAATCAATAGCTGGAATTATGTAATGTGTAATATTGTCCATAATTCTATTTTCTTAAAGATTTTATTTATTGATTTTTAGAACGAAGAGAGAGAGGTGGGGTGAGGGAGGAGAAGGAAGCATCAACTCATAGTGGTTGCTTCTCGCATGTGCCTCGACCAGGCAAGCCTGGGGTTTTGAACTAGCAACCTCAGCATTCCAGTCGTTACCTTATCCACTGCGCCACCACAGGTCAGGCTATAATTCTATAGGTCTATTACTATATTTTATTTGAAAATATAATGTTCTATAGGCTGGCTTTTCTTTATTGCTGAAGTCACCATAATAGCAAGTTATTACTATGATTATTATCAGAATGTGTTAATTCATGTATTATTATTCAGTGTACTATTGCTTGCAGGCATCCCCAAACTACGGCCCCCTGAGGCCATTTATCCAGTCCCCACTGCACTTCTGGAAGGGGCACCTCTTTCATTGGTGGTCAGTGAGAGGACCACTGTATTTGGCAGCCCTCCAATGGTCTGAGGGACAGTGAACTGGCCCCCTGTGTAAAAAGTTTGGAGACCCCTGGATTCAGATCTTTTATATTCTCAACCTATTGTATATTTACTGTATCTTAAATTCTCTAAAATAGGAACACTAGTCACCTTTGAATGTAGCCAATACTGCTGGGTGTATAATATTTTATTCATTATTTTGCTCAGAAATAGCAGTGCATATGGTTAAAGGTGATTATTTAAATATTTAATTGTTTTAGTCAGAAAAAGTTTTCTCTTGATTCTGTTCACATTAAGAGCAAATTATACTACAGGGGATAAGAGTAGATTGAGAGTTGTGAATGTGCAACACAGAGTTTATTCTTGTATTATTAATTATTGTATTATTTTCCATACAAATAACTGTAAAGCTACTTTTGCCCCAACCTGTAATTTGGAATACATACCATACATTTTTAAAAAGCCACTCAGTTACATTATGTTACAAATGAAAACATGCAAAACTTGAGATGGTGTTTATGTATACTGGTTTAATATTTTCTTTGTAAAGGATGCTATATTTGTGCTTTCCACGATCTAGAGATAAACCCATTTATATTCAACTGCGATCGCTCTTACCATATGGAGAAACTGTTACCAAGGACAATTGTCTGTTGGTAAAATTAAGAAGTGATTAAGTAAAGTACAGAGTATGGAAGTAAACTGCCTCAAGCCATGCCACCCAAGTAGCATGACACCCACACCAGCAGCAGACACACACCATGCATGAACACACATGCATGCAGAAACACACACACACACACACACACACACACACATACACACACCTGAGATACTCCGTTGACTTTATAAGTCTCTCGAGACAGAGGCAGAACCATTCACTGTACCTGTGAGGTCCTTCATGCTTTGGCTCCATTGTCTCTCAGACCCATAGTGTGCTACAGCACCTTGACACTCTGCTTTAGCCAATGACTTCCTTTCAGTCTCAACTGATCATACCCTCTGCTGCCACCATGTTTCCTCTGCCTGGAGCATCCTTTCCTCCCTTGTTGAGTAATTAACTTCTAAGAATCCTTCTGAACTTCTTATAGTCATCTTTGACCTTCTGGGTTAGATAAAATATTCCAACCATAGATTTTAAGAATCACATAGCTTACCAGCAAATTTGTATCTGCTGCAATTTTCTATTTGTTTGCATGAACAGTACATTACTATGCCTGCCTCCCCATTCCCACCCATTAAACGCTGGGCTAGGTGAGGGAGAGTCCTTTTTGATTTCTGCTCACCATTGCATTCTTCCAGTTCCCCCCAGCACTGTGTGTTGGAATGGTAGAAGCCTGATAACCCTTTGCAGAAAGAGTGAAAAATGAGTATGTGCAGAGTGTGAAAGCATGTAATGTTGGCCAGGATTCCAGCCCAGATATCTGTGCAATTAAATATCAGAAGATATAAAAGATGGTTTAATTTTTGTTTGGAATATTGAAATCAAAAGATTTTAGTGAATGGAATGCTATTTGTTTCTGCCCTTGCTTTTGATTCCTTAGGGCACCTACTAATTGGCCAAAATAGCTTTGATGAAAATGTTTGCATTTTGTTTGATTTTTATTTGTTTTCCTGTTGTCCTTAGGGAGCAGAACGCTTGTCTAACTCATCCTGACAGATCAGCGACGGCAGGTCTGCTGCTGTAGGAAATTCTCTATCCCAAAGGCTGTCGCTCTCCTGCAGGGAAGGCTCAGGAGCAAAAGCTGTCATTAGCAACCATGCACTGCCAGAGACACGCAGTGAGAAAATATGTCAGGCGCTGTTTCAACATAGAAAATCACAAAGAATTTTCAGCATGTTGAATACAGATTAAAACGACCATAACCTCTCATCTAAATCCTGAGAGCTTCCATTGCTATTTTTCTTTTCTTATTTTTTCTTGCCCATTGTTTTAACTTGGATGCATTGTCTTTGTATTATTCAGGGAAAGATACTTTCATCGGATAATTTTTTTAAGTTATAGTATTGGATTTCACTTTATGTTTTACATTGTCTATTTTATACTTCAATTTTTGACATGGTCATACTTCTCTTTAAAATATGTCTGCTTTGTGGAAAATGAGTTTGGAGGAACAAAAGTAAATGTGGAAAGACAACAAAGAAGGCTGCTCTAGAACAATCTCGAGGCGGTATTGATGATATGGTCATCCTGGAGATGGTCAATGGTCGTATTCAGGATGGATTTTAGATGCTGAGTTGACAAGGTTTGGTGTTGGAGTAAATGCAGAGAGTGAATGGGAGGCAGGACTTCAGGTTACCTCCCATAGAGGATGAGGTGCCATTGTCTGAAATGGGAAGGAGGATCACAGTTCTGGAGGCCGGAAGTCCAAGATCAAGTGGCTGGCAGATTTGACATCCGGTGAGAGCCCTCTTTCTTATGCATAAAAGGGGTCTTTTGCTGTATCTTCACATGGTAGAAGGGCATAATTCTTTTTTAAAATCATCAAAAGAAACCTTCCCAAAGACAAGAACAATAGGCATAGCAAACTTCCTAATGTGAGATCTTTTTCCCCTTTTTCTTCACATACATACAACACACTACCTTGTCTTGTGTGTAACACAATCAATAAATATTTGCTGAATTAATAAGCACATAAAATAGTTATACATCTGTTTATTTCTTCCCTAAAAGGCTTTTCTGGAAAATAGTAAGACTTTATGTAATCTGTTCAAGATAAAATGCTGCCTTTTTTTTTTTTAACATTTAAAGCTATAAACTATAGTAATAATTTTTTGATCTGAAGGAGACAACAAAGTTGGGTGAATGGACTGATTTGACCGAGAAATGAATTCCTTTAAAAATTGTAGAAATTAGAATAACAGTCAGGATTAAAAGCAGATTGTTAACTGGTGCTTCTGAGATAATTGGATTTAAGGTGTTTCCTTTACATTGTTATAGTTCAGGGTGTATCTATGTTTTGTTGATAATTAAAGGATTTGAAAAGAAAGGAGGGGTTTGAGGTTCAAGTGTAAGACAGAGTAGGAAAGGAGCCACAGAATGATTATTTAACATATTGGCATTTAAATAAACAGTTATAATAGGAGTTCTTTTATCTAACTCAAGGAAAACCTATAGTTGGTTATATAATTGAAAAGCAATGAACGTGAGGACTCATTAAACAGTGATTAATATATACCTTAAATACTTTATTTATTTTTTAATTTCTTTTTATTGATTTTAGTGAGAGTGGAAGAAAGATAGAGACAGGAACATCAATCTGTTCCTGTATGTGCCCTGACCAGGGATCAAACTGGCAACCTCTCTGCCTTGGGAGAGTTAATTAACCAAGCTACCCAGCTGGGGCTTAAAACATATACATTTATTGTTTATTCACCAACTTTTTGAGTAGTGTCTTCTGATGGGAGGTACTCATCTTCTTTTTGGCATAAACCACACCCGTAACACATCATTTACAATCCAGTTTGAATTGCATTGAAGTAGAAAAAGGACTTGATTTTTGTAAAGCAATTCAAAAGTATAAGCATTTTAAGTTTTTATCAGATTGCACAATTGTCTCATCACCCCCAATTTAATAACACTTTAAACATTTCTTTATAAAATATTCAAATATAATAACCCTTTATTATAATAATCACCTCATTAATTTTTATAATAATGTTAATTTAAATAATTAGAGTGGCAAGTACAACTGGCTTTCAGGTGTAAAGAAACAAACACAACTGAATTTGACTTTGTAAACGACACAGTTCAAGGGGAGAAGGAGAGGACAATCAGTGATTGGCAGGCCATGGGCAGTCCATGTCTTACAGGTGAGTGAAAAGCATTAGTGAATCCAAACATTTGATTAATTCTAACTGAGCAATATGCTTTTAAAAATTTACTTTTCCTTATCCTAAGAACAACATTTTTATTATAGAAATTTTGGGGAAAATTATAATGAAAATAAGAACAACACACAATGCATTACCACTTAGAAAATCACTATAAATATTTCCATTTTTTCAGTCATTCTCAGTCCATAAATGCACAGACTACATGCATCATCTGTGCGTTTAACTAATAGTACATGCTTCATATAAAGATATAGCAACATGTGCTTATAATGAGCCATTATTTCTGTTACAATTCATATAACAACTTAACAACTCATAAATATTAGTAATGATGTTGGTGGACCTACTTTAGAGTTCCTAGATTTTTTTTCTCTTTTATAAAGCTCTTGTATCAAAGAGAGATTTTTATAAACAATATAAAGATATAAATTACTAGTATGGAAATTATATGAACATTTTAAAATTTTTATTATATTTTGGAATACCATATTTTTTAAACGTCTTAACCATTTACAAATGAAGATACGTAAGTATAGGAGGATTAGAGATATTCCCAAGATTACCTTGCCAGGTAGTTAATGAAAGATCAGGATTAGAACTCAGATCTCTCTGCAATATTGTAATCATAGAAGTCTAGTTTTTATGATCTACATGAACAGTATGCTATAAAGATCTGAGACAATGTTTTCTTACTAAAATATGTTCCTCTATTAAAATATGGCAGATTTCTTTGTGTACCTGAAACCTGTATAACTTTATTAACCAGTGTCACTCCAATAAATTCAATTTAAAAAGAGGGAAAAATAGCAGATTTTTAACACTTTAAATAGTATTTCCTACCAGTAGGTTAAGATTGTAGCATTTTTATAAGCAGTTTCAGAACAGCAACAAAATATCCTTCAACAAACAAAACTCTGAATTGCTTTTTCAAAAGTGACACCTGAAGTTAAAAGAATTTCAGAACTTGGAGAAATAAAAGTGCTCTGTTATTGCCTCCAAAATCCTGCATATAATTTTGAAGACAAGTTTTAGATTGTAAACAACTCAAAGTTAAGAACTATCTTGGCTCTGTCCACTCTGTACAGCACACAGCCCAGAGCCACGGAAAGGAGTGTAAAGTGCAGACCTGTTTCATTGCCACCAATCAATTTCCTTTCTGTAATATGATCTCCCTATTTTTTCTTAAATATTGTACTTGTTTCATTTTTTCTTCACCTTGAGCTTGGACAGGAGAGATGTTGTTTCCACCCAGCTAGAGTCACAGAAACCTGTTCTTAGTAAAGACCTAGGTGGTGGACACCCGTCCCTTTCTGTGTCATCAAGGGCACCCAGCGGAAAAGGAGAACCTACGAGTCAGCCTTGTATCACAGCTCCACAGAAGGGCTGGGGCTCAAGGACACCTCTGGCAATTCAGTGGGTAGAAGTATGAAAGGGATATAACTGTCTTTCTCTTTTTATTTTCCTCATTTTTAGACCTACACGGGAACTCTGTCTAGGTATGAAGTCCTCCATGGATTGCAAACGCCACAAGTAATAAAAAAAACCTTATACAGCTGAAAAAAATCCAAGATCTAGAAAATCTAGCCATTTCGTATAAAATTCTGCTCCTGGTTTATATACTACCTATAGTTGCTCTACTAGGTTTAGAATGTACATCATGGCCTGACCTGTGGTGGCGCAGTGGATGGAGCATCGACCTGGAAATGCTGAGGTCGCCGGTTCGAAACCCTGGGCTTGCCTGGTCAAGGCACATATGGGAGTTGATGCTTCCAGCTCCTCCCCACCTTCTCTCTCTGTCTCTCTCTCTCTCCATTTCTCTCTCCTCTCTAAAATGAATAAATAAAATAAAATTAAAAATAAAAATAAAAAAATAGAATGTGCATCATAAGTCTTTGCAGTCAGGATACTTAAGAGTGTTTCCTTAAAGACTGAGCAATTTGTATATAAGAAGGCATCATGAAGAGTCTGAGAATGGAGAACGTGTATTAGCAGTGACAAGTCTGATCGCAAGTCGTTGAACCACAGTTCGACCTCACTGAACGAGAAAACGTTGGAATAGCGCGGGGACTCCAAGGACTGAAAGGCTTTCAAGTGTGTCCATAATACGTTCCTTTGCTGCCTCTCTGACCCGTCTCTCCCTCTTCCGCTTTGAACTCTATTCCCAGCCGCCCTGCACCGCTGCCACTATTGTCCTGTCTATCTTGTTGAATTTCAGCTCTGCCCTAGTTTCTCCTGGAGGTCTAGCTCCTCCCTCCTCTCTCTGGCCCCGTTTACTTGCAGGCCTCAACTTCTGTCTTTTTTAAGGGCATCTACTTTAACCCTAATTACACAGTCTGCATAAGACAGCTCTTTACATTTTCATTAGCAGGCCCTCCTTTCCTATCCTAGAGCTGACAGACATGGGAGATTTCAGTTCAGTGCCGACTTCCCCGATTGAATTCTCTATTACAGTGTTAAGTCCCCTGAGGAGATGGACCATCGTTGTTTTGTTCACCACACGATGGTCACCTCCCCTAGAAGGTAGAGCACTGCAAGGGATCTCAGTCATATGATCACACATATGTCCCCTTTCTAATACAAGAGGAGACAATTCGCTTCTTTGTTATCTGAGGGTGGAAGTGAAAGGCCTTCCTAGTCTCAGAGGTGGACGCTCAGGGAAGGGTACTGAACTCATGAAGGGGTGAGCACAAAGCAGCTGGCAGCACTGAAAATAGCAGCAGGTGTTAGGACAGTGGAGTCAGACCGGACCGCGGATCAGCAGCTTCGGTACTTGAGTTCTGGCTAAGAGAGAATTCCAAGTCCAGCCTCAAGCTACAGAGAAAGTTTATTTAGAAAGTCACAAAGGTAGAGGAAGTGAGTAGTAGAAGAAACAAGCTCAGGAAACAAGTTACAGAGGCGTAGGAGAGAGAAAGGTAAAGGTAACACACCTGGGAGGGAGAGGAGAGGGAAGGGAAAGGCTTGGGCACATCCTCCATCCTCAGGAGGGAGAGCCCTGCTGGGTCCTCCAGCCTAAGGGCTTTTAATCCTGGAGATTTTTAGGGGAGGACCAAGGCTTTCCTTGGACCTCAATAGAATATTCATCAGCTTTCCAGGTGTGTCCACTCACGGTAGGTAATGGTCTCCACTGACTGGTCAGCACCTGGTCAGGGTTCATCAGTCAATGCAGCTGGTCCTGGCATCACCCACCTGGTTTTGCTGCTTTTCTGGACCTGGAGCTGATATACAACTGAGGCCTAGCTGTTATCTCTAGGGAAGAAAAGTCAGGGGGTCTAAACCAAACGACCGGCCCGGCCGTATGCCAGGGGTGGAAAGACAATCCTGAGGGTGAGGTTCGGCATCAGCTTTGCCCGTTGCTAGGCACCTGGGGCTTTCCATCCTGGTGACCTTCTGGCTGTAAATTGCTCAGCCAGTCTGCTCGGCTATCTGTCTCAGTTTCTCCATTCCACCTGCTGAGAGATCTCCCTAACTTCTTCCTATCCTGCCTCAGAACCGTTTATATTTCAACCACTAATCAAGAATACCAACGCTAAAGGGCCAGGACTCAAAGATTAGATGTGTCCATCGAATTCATTTCTTTGCTGAAGCTAAACTTTAATAGGTTGCCCTGAAAGCCAAATCAATGATGTGTTCCTTCCTTAAAATCCTTCTAACTATCTTCGCTTTTCAGTGTTCATATAGAAAAGCATAGTATTCCTTAAGGGTTTTGTATGGAAAAGTTTCATCTAGTCATTTTGCTAAATGTTCAAATGAACGAGTATCTGAAATAAAGAATGCTTCTGTGGTTTGGTTTGATTTGCTTTTGTACTTGAATATTATTCAGTTTCAACATTACACAGAAAGTCAATTTAAAGTACAATACTTGATCAGAGATGGAACATAACAACAGCGTAGGAGGATTTGTCTTAGAGACTCTTGGAAGGAATCTTATTTATCCTGTAGACTGTGTGGATCCAAATAATAGAAGGAAGTAAAATGTGTATCTTTATGATATATATTTTTTCAGATACTGTTGAAAAGTTCTGCTTACTATAATTATTTATAGGATTTAAAACTAAAGTAGAAACCTGGGGAAACATGTTACTCAGAAGGTGAACCCTGAAGTGCTCTGGTTGCCAGTTATCTTTCTAAGGGCTCAGAGGCAGCTAGTGTCTCTGCTTCTCAATAGATTTTCATCCAAGGTGAGGCTGCATTTCACAGAGCATTTACTGCATTAACTTCCATAAAGAGCTGCTGACGGTTAGAATGTGCGGTCGTATGTGTGTTAATTCATCTTCAATTTTACCCCCTTTTACATTCAAGTTTCCTTCCAATTTAAAAAAAAATGTGGCTATGCAACACGGTGTAGTGGTCTAAACATATTTTATGTAGCCCGATAGACATTTTTTTCTGTCATAAATAAAGGATTATTTTCACTATTGTCCTTTCACATTACATTTTATATAATCACATACTGATATTTGAATTTTGAGAAAGACATAATCATGTTGGTGATTTATCCCTAACAGTACCATTTTCCCCCCATTAATTCTAATCGGGCTGTTGTTATAGGTGCCAAAGAGAAAAGACAGTTAATGGAGGCTTCCAAATGAACAATTACTAATTCAGGGACAGAGAAAGTTTGCAACCACAAACTGTAAAAAAGACATAGTTTGAATCTCAGAAAATAATAACCAACTGGTTGCATGCTAGAATTTCTTTTAGAGAAATGGTTCTTTTGAATTCTCTGGAACTAGAAGGAAAGAAATGAAGTGAGTGTTGGGTAAGTTTTCCTGTTCAGTGATATAGCTTAAAACTTAACATAGTCATTTCTCTTATTTTGTAACATGTCTTATTTTAGTGCACTAAACACTGAATGAAGTTAATAGAGTGTATAGAAATGCCTAGACAGGTAATAATTTATATGTTCTCTTTTGTATATAAAAAAATCAATATTAGATATTATAAACTGTGGAATGCTGACATGAAAAAATCCATGTTCAAAACCGTTTTTGTGTAGATAGATGACCTCTGATGTAATTAGCCAACGTATTTTCTGATTATATTTCTAAGCTAGAACCTACAGAAATACATGAGCTGTGACAATTTTCTTTTAAAAAATATAATTACAGATTAGATGAGCTTTGGAAATAGATTTGAAAGACATTTGTGTTTTCTTTTTGCAGTGGATGCTTTCTAAATTTTATTATAAAACAAACTCATTACTTTAGTTTAATTTATCAAGCACAATCTCCTACAAGGCCTATAGGTTTTTAATGGCATTTAAATTTTGCTAATAGGAAGAAATAGTGGAACTACCGAAAGCAGCAACAAATATTGTACACTTATGAAGTCTTTTCATATGAGTCCAGTTATCGTAACAACGTGGTTGGGCAGAGGTGAAAAAGGTATGAGTATCTTTATTTGACAGAAAAGAAATGTGTGTTTCCCAAAAGACAGAGGATTGACATTGTCCCAGGCTCCAATTGAGTGCTGGAGTTCTCTGTGATTTTATTCATGATCATTAAGTCTTTATTCAATGAGCCAGAGCATGGCAGTTATCCAAATAGGACAGCATCATTGTTCAGGGTAAGGAGGGAACTACCTAGGAGTAACAAGGTATCATCTTGGACAATCACAGGCAGCCCCACCTCCAGGATTTTCCTAAACCACTCTCCGAGCAGAGACCTCAGTTCTGCAGCTGACCACTTTGAGAATACTGTAATGTCCAACTCGGGCCAGGCACGTGTCAATGACAATGGAGTTTCTCGGAAGGATGCAAGGAAATTTTCCCTGTTGAGCTTGGAGTTCTTTCTGGGTAGAGGTGGAAGTGAGTGACATGGTAATGTGATCCAGAGTAAAAAAGATACAAAAAATTGCTTACACTTATAACCAAAATTTCAAACTAATGAGATAACATGGGAACAATAACCATGGTTTTATTTTGCCAATTTCTTTGTTGTTGTTGTCCACAATTAACCAGATTGCCCACTGCTGAGTTTTTGGTTTAAGGATTAAAATACTATAGTTACAGCTCTCTCCCATTCCATTTCCAACCCTCTGTCCCCCAGGGGGACTAATATTCTAAAATTAATGTGTATTTTTCCCAGCCATATATTTTAACTTTTATGATATATATGATTTATTATATACTGTTTTGTGTGCTAAAAGTTACACAAATAGTAGTATAATATACCAAAGACATTGAGTCTTATGCCTAAACCTTTCTATTTCTGTGATTCAGCCTTGTGGATACGTGTAAGTCAAGTTTGTCCTTTTTACAGAATAATTAATTTTTCCATTCCTATACTGATTGACATTTGCATTGTTGCCATCATTCTTATTCTTAAAAACAAGTATAGAGATTTTCTTATGGCCACATGCGAGAGCTCCTAAGAGTTTATATTTAGGCATAGTACTCCAAATTCAGAGGGTATAAATACCAGCAACTTTTTAGGTACCTGTATTGCCAATTTACTTACTCTCTTCTCCAAGAGTACGTTATAAGAACTCTCATTTCTTCCCATCCTCTTAATTAGTTGACACTGTCATTTTCTTTAATTTTTGCCAGTCTAATAGAGGTGAAATGGCATTTAATTATTATTATAATTTGTAGTTCTCTAATTATTCAGATGAACCATTTTTCTACACTTTTTGGTCATTTAAATTTACTCTTTTGTGAAATTTCTGACCCTGTCCTTTGTCCATTTCTTTACAATTTATCTTTTATTTTTTTTAAGCCTTATCAATTTGTAGGTGTTTTTTTAGATATCAGATACAAGTTCTTTTTTCTGAGTTTCAGGACAAAAAGTAGATTCCAAAGACCTCTGTGGAATGTGTTTTATTTGAGAGAAAATGACAAAATACTAGTAAAGAACCTCAAGATTACAGCCTGCTTGTGTGTTCCCCTGGCATCCGCCCCTCTCAGTCCCAGAGCAAAACTTTGATAAGTATGTCCCAGACAGGAACACTGCTGGGGGGACCACTTTGGCAAGCCCCCTCAGGAATTTTACAAATGTACATGCAAGTTAATATAAATGATATCATTTTGTTACGATCACTTTTATAACAATAACTTAGCTCTAAGCAAGTGCTCTGGAGACTCATTGTATCAGATACACCATAACATTGTTTTGTGTCTTTAAAAGGTTGACTTGAACTAGGCTTTCTTCTCACTAGTAGCAGCTTTAGTTCTCACTATTCATCCCACAGTCTGCTCCCAACTTGTGGCTTGATTTTAAGTTTGCTCATGGTGTCCTTATTGTCTCAGAAATGTAAAATTTTAAGGTAGACATATTTATTTTTTTTTATACTTTTGCTGTTTGAGTCCTATGATCTCTTTCTCATTTTGATGTTATAATGTCATTTTCCTAAAATTTTTTCTCAAAGTTTTTAATCCTTAGGTTTCATATAAAGGTCCTTAACCTGACATACATTTTATATAAAGAATAAAGAAGGAAATATAATTTTATTTATCCCTTATATAGATTGTCAACTTTTTCAGTACCATTTTTTTCAGTGCTATTTTTATATTCTTTTTACTCTAGTCCAACCATTCCTTCCATTTTGTAAAGGCAATTCTCTTATTATATCAAATTTCCACTTACCAAATACATTTATGCACAATTCCTTGTTTTCTGTTTTATTTCATTGGTCTCTTTGGCCATCCCTATGCCAACACCACACTATTTTTATTTATTGATTTTTTTTTTAGAGAGAGAGGAGTGAGAGAGAGAGACAGAGAGAGAGAGAGAGAGAAGGGGGAGGAGCAGGAAGCATCAACTCCCATATGTGCCTTGACCAGGCAAGCCCAAGGTTTCGAACCGGCGACCTCAGTGTTCCAGGTCGACGCTTTATCCCACTGCGCCACCACAGGTCAGGCCAACACCACACTATTTTTATTACTGTATCCATATACATCTTGATATATGGTAATGTACAACTGGTAACTATAAAAGCTTATCTTTAGATTTTGTATGCAGGTTTATCTTACTACATATAACATTATATTTCTTTACATTCATTTCTTTTTCTTTTTCTTTTTTTGTGACAGAGACAGAGAGAGGGACAATAGGGACAGACAGACAGGAAGAGAGAGAGATAAGAAGCATCAATTCTTTGTTGCGGCACCTTAGTTGTTCATTGATTGCTTTCTTATATGTGCCTTGACCCAGGGGCTACAGCAGAGCCAATGATCCCTTGCTCAAGCCAGCATCCTTGGGCTCAAGCCGGTGAGCCTTGCTCAAATCAGATGAGCCCACACTCAATCTGGTGACCTCGGAGTTTCGAACCAGGATCCTCCGCTGCATCCCAGTCCAACATTCTATACACTGTGCCACGGCATGGTCAGGCCATTTCTTTTTCTTTCCTTATTTTATTGGTAAGGGCTTTTTCAGTACAGTGCTGATTATAGAAGAAACAGTCCATGTTGTGTTCTATTTAGGTTTCTAAAAAAATTCATCATGAGTTATTTTTGGTAGTTTCTATTTTTCTATAAAATTGTTTTGGTCTATATTTTCAGATTAATTGGTGTATTAGTTTACTATTGCTGCTGCATCAAATTACCATAAACTTAGTGAGTTGAAACAACACAAATTTATTATCTTGTAGTTCCGGAGGTCAGAAGTCTAAAATGAGCAAGCAGAGTCTTTCCCTTCCTTTTGCCAGCTTCTGTAGATTGCCAGCCTTCCTTGGCTCATGGCCCCTCTTCAGTCTAACCCTTCCTGGAGACTTCAAGGACCCACTTGGGTAATCCATGATACTCTCTTCTCAAAATCTTTAACTAAACCACATCTGCAAAGGAGCTTTTGCTATTTTCACAGGTATTAGCAATTAGGATATGAACATCTTTTGGAGGGCCATTATTCTACCAACCACAATTGCCATCATATTTTTCATTGTATTTTAGCCTGTCTCTCTAGACCAGGGGTCCCCAAACATTTTACACAGGGGGCCAGTTTACTGTCCCTCAGACGGTTGGAGGGCTGGACTATAACAAAAACTATGAACAAATCCCTATGCACACTGCACATATCTTATTTTAAAGTAAAAACAAAATGGGAACAAATACAATATTTAAAATAAAGAACAAGTAAATTTAAATCAACTAACTGACCAGTATTTCAATGAATGGGAACTATGGGCCTGCTTTTGGCTAATGATGGTCAATGTGCTCCTATCACTGACCACCAATGAAAGAGGTGCCCCTTTCGGAAGTGCGGCGGGGGCCGGATAAATGGCCTCAGGGGGCCGCATGCGGCCCGCCTGCCGTAGTTTGGGGACCCCTGCTCTAGATGTTGCCCTTTTTTAAAATTTCAAATGTGTTTAATTCTTCCGTTATCTCTTTCTGTCTTTTAATCAATTTGTATGATAGTTGTCTACCCTGACAGCTGCGGCAGGAGTGCGGGTTTAGTATAAACGTTGGAAAGACATGGTCAACCATGCTGAGAATTTTGTTCAAGCTAATTTCCCCCTATCTGTCATTTCCCACTGCTTCATCAAACACAACTATAGTACTTTCATTGCGCTCTGGGCGGTTTGAAGTAACCCCTGGTAGGGTGCTTCCTATCTCAGCGTTAGAGATAATAGTGGGTTCTGAGCATTCTCACCCTGCATCCCACCCTCGTAACTGGTCATCCTCTCCGACTGAACCTCTGAGCTTCCTTTCTCTCCCGAAATACCTACCGAGGTGAATGCCTCACTAGACCATTCGCTGGGACCCGAGGCCTGGGCATGAGCACCGGCCACAGCCTATTAGTAGCGATTGCCAGGGTCTCTCCTTCTCCCGACTCCGGGACCGGTCTGGCTGGTTCCGACATCTGGGAATTAACATGTCCCGCCCATCCCTGGCCTAGAGCAGCGCAGGCTCCGCGCCTCCGCCCTCGTTCCCTCTCGGGTCGGCTTCCAGCTCCGGGGAGTGGAAGCCGCTACGAAGGGCTTGAATGAAACGTGTGTGGGATTAGTGAGTCGTAAACCACCAGGGAATTCCGTCTCTGCACAAACCAGCATCTCTCCGCGGAGGCGGAGGAGGGGGAGGAGACAGGGAGTGGAGCGCTCGGTGTCGCCGGTGCGCGCAGCGGCTGGAGCCGCCGGGAGAGGCCAGGCCACCTCCCCCACCCCGGCCATGCACCGCCTCGCCCGCGGCGGTTCCAGGCACCACACTCCCCGCCTGGGCAGCGCCCGCTGTCGCAGCAACAAGCTCCTGTGGCCGCCGGCAGCGTCTACGGAGGAGCCGCGCCCGCCGTCCCCACCCCCACCGGTTCCCTTCCCGGCGGGGACGCGCCGCCCCCTGGTCAACTTTGAGCAGTAGGAGCAGCAACTTTGACAGTAGCTGCGGGTTTCGAATCCCGCTCCTTCTCCGCAGCAGTGGCCTCGCAGGTCGCTGGGGTTAGAGGGCAAGAGTTTCCTGCGCGCCTCTGCGCTGCGTCTGGCTGTTTTGCAACCTGTTCCCAGCGAGCGGGGGAACGGGCTTGCAGCTACTAGTCATCAGGAGGGGAACTTTCTCCTTAGCTCACCTCGGCCGCTACTGGATAAAGCAGTATCGAAAGGATGTAAATAAGCAGAGCAACCGTTACCAGGAAGGCAATCAGCCCGAGGCAGGGAGGAGCGTGGGGCTTCGTGCGGGCTTCTCCCAGTCGCAACATTAATCAACAGTCAGGTGTTGGTTGCAACTTTTCAAGGTCAGCCACCGGGAGCAGAGTCCCTATCCGAACCTTGGGGATACGCGGCGCTCGGGTTGGATTTGGCAGAGAAATGCACAGGACGCCCAAGGAGGAAGGATTGTAGAGCGGGGGTGTTGTAACCCCAAGACCCATCCCCCAACCTCCCCATAATCTCTCATCCCCTGCTGCCGGGGGTGGGGGTGTGTGACATGTGCCCAACTCTCAGCAGCAACTTAGGCAGCAGGTGTCGGTCCTAAGTAGGAGCCGCGGCTGCCGGGCGCTCCCTCACCGAGCCATGCGGGCCCCGGGCGCGCCTCTCGCCTGCATCTCGCGGCTGCTGCTTTCGCTCCTGCTCCTGATCCAGGTTTCTGCCTTACTTGCCCTCGGGTCCGCCCCTGCGCCTAGGAACACAACTTGTCTGGGAGAAAGCTGTTCACCTACATTGAACCAGCGTCGCAGCAGGGACGCTTGGGGACCGGGTAATCCTGCGGTTGACCTGCTCACCCGTGAGCCCAGGGAGGGGGAGCAGGAAGCAACGGCGCGCGCGGCGCCCCCGTGGGACCTCCAGGCGGCCCCCCGCGGTGACCCAGGTGCGGGCAAAGGGGCGGAGGCGGCGACAGCGGAGCCCTCGGGACCTCTACCCTGGCCACCTGGCGCCTGGAGGTGGAAAGGTGCCCGGCAAAAGGAGCCCCTTGGAACTTTGGGGAGAGGGAACTCCCCGGCTGTCCAACTCTTTCTTCAGACCTTAGAGGAAAAGGAGAAGGGTTCGAGAGGCGCTGTCATTTCCGGGCGCAGCCAGAAGCCGAGTGTGAGCACGGAACCGGGAGCCAGCGACCTTTATTACTGGCCAAGGAGAGCTGGGAAACAGCAGGGATCTCAGCACGACCCTCCACCCAAGGCGGACGATGGACCATCGGGGCACGAAGGGCGGATGATTGCACCTCCCGGCAGGGCGCTGGCCCAGAATGGGTCCTCGGGTGAATGGGTCCACGAACGCGGGGGTCCCCGCAGGGGAAACAGCACGAATCGGCGCTTGCGACTCAAGAACCCCTTCTACCCGCTGACCCAGGAGTCATACGGAGCCTATGCGGTCATGTGTTTATCGGTGGTGATCTTTGGAACCGGCATCATTGGGAACCTGGCGGTGATGTGCATCGTGTGCCATAATTACTACATGCGCAGCATCTCCAACTCCCTCTTGGCCAATCTGGCCTTTTGGGACTTTCTCATCATCTTCTTCTGCCTTCCACTCGTCATCTTTCACGAGCTGACGAAGAAGTGGCTGTTGGAGGACTTCTCCTGCAAGATTGTGCCCTACATCGAGGTAATGCCTTCCAGTGGGTCTCCAGCTACTGGCTTTACCCATTTTCGGGATTTATAGCATCGGAACTGTTGCTCCACGTACCTACCTGGCCACTGATCCCCTATGAACCCCTTCACTTTTTCTCTGGGGCCCTTCTTCATGTCTATTATCTATCTGTCTATCTATCTATCTATCTATCTATCTATCTATCTATTAATATCTATCTGATCATCTTTCTAACTATCTACTTACCTACCAGGAGGGGCAGCTTTGTTCACTCACCTTAGAACTTATCTGATCCCAAATTGTGCATTAATGATCTCATAATGTCTACAATTATTTAGATTTTAAATTTATCTCTCTAAATAGAGTGTCACATATGTTACTGATTTGGCAACTAGCAGAGATTCTAGAGTTAATGAATGGCCAGGCCACGGTTATCATTATCAGAACTCAGCAAGAAAAAAACCCCAAAACCTGTATCATTTGTCACTAGATTTCTAGGCTCCAATGTATTTTCCCCAAGAAGATTATTGCATTTTTTATAAAATATCAAAATAGGAGTAATATTTTACTTAACAAAGGAAATACGCCTTTCTTTGTTGGTTGGCCTCATGATATATTAATAACTTCCTAAATTAGTTTAAGTGCCTTTGGCTGTCTGCCATGCAAACCCATCTAAATTCTCATGTCAAGTCTTGTTTCTTTCTGTTTCCTTCTCAATTTCTTAACAATTTTATTTTTTTTTTATGAATGAGCTTAAACAAAAAACAATACTTTGGCCATCATGACACAGAATTTGTTTAACATTTTTAAAGTATAGTTTGTTGTTTGTGAAGGTACAAGGGACTGGCTATTTTAAGGGATTGACACTAAGACTGGACAATTTCTTAAGAATAGGGGCAAATAGTAGCTTCTGAACTTTGGAAAAGAAAATCTTTCTGAGCAAAATCTGACTGTTGCATCCTACAATTAGTGTCCTGCACCGTTATTATGGCCCTTGGAATTTGCTCTTTAAATGGTCTCCCTTTAAACACCAGCACTTGGAAAGCGCCCAAGTGCTTTGTTGCCAGTTGTGTTTTTAGCCAGCTGGCCCTTGATTTCCTCCATTCATACGGCCCGTTTCATTTATGGGAGCAGAAGAAGGGGAACTGTAAATATTCCAGAGCCCCTGATCCTGTTTGGCACCAGGGCCAGTGACACTATGTTCAACATTGTTCCAGGGCCTAAAGCTGGGGGATAAGTAAACAGAAAACAGTACCTACTTAGAAGGACCAAGGCAAGAGACAGTAAATAAGACCCTCTGTTATCCTGGCAGAGATCAGATGCCGCATCATTCCATGCTTGCTAAATCAGCTGTTGCTACTTTACTGGGATCCAGGATTTCTCTTGTTGCCAAGCTCCAAGTAGCCCTGAAATATCTAATGTATTTGGTAGTTCTATTTTGAATTGTAGAGGAGGTTGCTGTATTTATGTTGGAGAATATGTGTCTACCGATTGCCTTTTCAAGGTTAATTATAATTTAAAATGTTTTTGTTTGAATAATGCAGAAGAAATTGAAATATTTAAAGAACAGGCAAAAGTAAACTGTAGAGTGAACAGGAGCATTAGCCAATAAGATAGGAGTGTATGGGCCTGGCTTAAACGTATTGGACATGGAAAACCTTTATCATTAGAGGAAAAAACAATAACAAAGACCAAAAAGAGAAAGAAGAAAGAAACAAAGAAACAAACAAACAAACTTGGGAAAGAAAAATATTCACCAAAGTTCTTGAAAACACTTTAAAAGAAAAGAATCCATCCAAATTCGGGGGGGGGGGGGGGAGTGTTGATTAGTTTAATGAGACCTATGAGTTGTGAGTAATGGGTTTTAATTTTCATTCTAATTCTAAGAAGTTTTAAAAAGTGTATACCTTCATTTGTATTTTATCTTCCAATTTAATGTTCTGCTCCTTGAGAATATTCTTTTTACCTCATTATTATTATCATTGTTATTTTTTTTTCTCTGCACTGGTTTTTGTTTTTTTGGGTTTTTTTTTTGTTGTTGTTGTTTTGGTAAACCTACTTTTTTTTTAAGTTATTGATACCAGGCTTTATTATCCCTAGAAAAGCAAGGGTTTGGAAAAAAAGATTCTCATTCTTTTCTTAAAAATTAAACTATATCATAAATATTTTACTGTTAAAATAGTGAATTAAAATCTCAATCTTTAATCCAAAATGTAGAATGGGTTTCTATGTTCCTACCTAATTTTATTCTTTTGAAGTAATTTTATAATGTTTTATCATGCTTCTTGAAAATAATTTTGAACATTACTACCAGCTCCATTATTCCCGATTATGACAATAAGAAATACAGTCCAAATCTCAAAATAAAACATTTCTATCTCCAGGAGGCACTGTTATTTTTATAGATGTCATAGAGAGACATCTTTAGTTCCTGTTCCATGTTGGTTTTCCCCCAAAACAGATCCTAATGTGGAGATTTGCTTTCAGAAAGTTTATTGAAGTGTGCACTCAGGTTCAACACCCAGTGGGGAATGAAGGATGCAGGATTGGGTAGAGGCAAAGTTGACCCGTGATGTACATGGCACAGAGACCTCAGCTGAGACTTCAGAGGGCTCTAGGGTTGGGGTGGCCCTGTAAAGGTCCTGATTTGAAGCAAGAGGGCCTAGATTTTATGTTCCAGTCATTGGATGCTAGTTCCTAGAAAGGTAGACTAACCTTGAGCTGGGTAGATTTCTTTGATTAAGGGCGATTTCTAGAAAAGAATGCATTAAGAGCTATCAACCACCTAATGGTCACTGGAATTAACGCTTCATTCCCATTAGCGCTTCATTTTGTGGGGAGAGAATCTGGATGGGGAACCACAGCCTCCACTATAGTAGCTTTTGAATTATCATGTTAAATTAGAATCAGATGGCATTTTAATCCAACCCCTTGATTTTCAAGATGAAACATGAGGCTGAAAGAAGAGAAATGTCCACCCTAAGTATATATCCTTAGTGAGTGGCAACCAGACTCTAACTCAACACTTGGTATTGATGTGTACTTATTAGGCAGACATCTATGAAGCAAATGAGGTCATTGAGTATTTTCTTTTTATGTCTGCTCCTTGGCTTCTTTTTAAAAAAGATCTCTATATCCAATAGACAGGAATAAAATAATAAGCATCAATTGTTATAGGATGAAAAATATAGCTTCTTGTATTCTTAAGTTTCATCTTGTTTCTTGTTTCATAAATTAACAAGTTCCACAGTTGGTAGCTCATTAAGTTTTTGAAAATTGCAATAATCTGTGACAACTGCACTTTTTAAAGTGCCAAACATAATTATTTTAGTGATCAAATCAAGTTATATAGCTTATGTTTTATGTTCTTAAAATCACAAAGTGTTTTAGATTGGTGAGAAGCATTATAATTTTAAACAAATTAAAATCTGCCTCTTCCCAATTGTTTTTTTCTTGACCCCAAGAATTTAAAAATTATTTGAGATTTTACCTATTTTTATTATCTAGATTTAGCCTGTTCTTCATTTTCTTATGTTTATTTTATTTGTTGGCTTCCTTTTTTTTTTCAACACACACCCTCTTATTGATCTATAATGTATGATTTGCCATTTTCCTTGTAATATGTTTTGCTTTTTCCAATTTTTTATTTTTAATATTTCTTAGTTATTTAAAACTTTTACCCACAATTTTATTTCCTTTTTTTATTGAAATATAATTGACATGTAATATTATATTAGTCTTAGGTGTACAGCATAATGATTTGATCTCTGTATACATTGTGAAATAATTGCCACAATTGGTCTAGTTAATATCTTTCATAGAGTTCATTTTTTTTCTTGTGATGAGAATTTTTAAGACCTACTTTTTTAGCAGCTTTTAAATATTTGATACAGTATTACTTAAAACCATGCCGTACATTACAGTCATGACTCATTTATTTTAAAACTGGAAGTTTGAACCTTTTGACCCCCTTCAACCATATCTTTTACCTTACTCTACCTTCTGCCTTACTGCTGTCTTTGGCAACTATCAATTGATTCTATAAATTTTTCAGTTTGGCTCTTTTATCTTTGTATTTTTTTTAGATTCATATACAGTGTTACCTTGAGATACGAATTTAATTCGTCCTGAAACCAAGCTTGTAAGTCAGTCAACTCGTATATCAAACTGCCAATACTGGACACGTGCGCCAACGTGCCAACTAGCGGCAGCTTCCCAAATCATGACTCGTGTCTCGGAATTTCTCTCAGATCTCAAACAAAAATATGGACCGAGTCGCAGCTCGTATCTTAAAAAAATTCGTATGTTGGTCTGTTCGTATCTCAAGGTACCACTGTGTAAGTGTGATCATGCAGCCTTTGTATTTCTGTCTGACTTATTTCACTTACTATAATGCTCTTGAGACTCATCCATGTTGTTGTAAATAGCAAGATTTCACTCTTTCTTTGAAAAATATTCCATGTGTAAAGGTACCACCTCTTCTTCTTTTCCTTTTTTTTTCCCTTAAGTAAGAAGCAGGGAGGCAGAGAGATAGACTTCCAAATTCACCCCAACCAGGATCCACCCAGCAAGCTCACTAGGGGGTGATGCTCTTCCCATCTGGGACCGTTGCTCCATTGCTCAGCAACTGAGCTATTTTAATGCCTGAGGCAAGAACATGGAGCCATCCTCCATGCCTGGGGCCAACTTGCTCCAACCAAGCCATGGCTGAGAGGGGGAAAGAAAGAGAGAGAGAAAAGATAGGGGAGTTGGAGAAGCATATGGTCATTTCTGCTGTGTACCCTGACCAGGAATCAAACTTGGAACATCTGCACGCCAGTCCAATGCTCTACCGTTGAGCCAACCAACCAGGCCATACCATATCTTCTTAATTCATCATCTGACAATGGATACTTAGGTTGTTTTCACATCTTTTCTATTGTAATTAATGCTGCAATAAATATGAGAGTGCATACATATTTTCAAGTTAGTGCTTTTGTTTACTTTATATAATTTCCTTGAAGTAGAATTACTAGGTCATATAGTTGTTCTATTTTGAAATTCTTCAGGAACCTCCATACTGTTTTTCATGGTAACCACAATCTATTTTTATTTTTTAATTGAATTTATTGGGGTGATACTGGTTAACATAATTATACAGGTTTAGGTGCCCAATTCTATACAACACATCTCTGTACATTGTACTGTCTGTTTACTCCCCCAATAACTTTCCATCACCATTTATCCCCCCATACCCTCCTCAACCTCTCACCCCCACAATCACTGCACTATTGGTGTCTGTGAGTTTCTTCCTTTGTTTTTGTCCTTTTTTGCTCTATCCCACCACCTCCCTCACTCAGCAACCCCCTCACAGCTGTCTGCCTGTTCTTTATGTAAGAGTTTGTTTCTATTTTGCTTGTTCATTATTTTGCTCATTAGATTCCACACACACAATTCCTTTTTAATGATCTTTAAAAATTTTCTCTCTCATCTTCTCTTTTTACTTCTTTTTCTTTTCCACCACAGTTCTTTTTTTTTCCTGCAGCTTGAGTATTAACATACGGAGGTAGTGGAATTTAGGGGGAGAGTTAAGTTTGTATAGAAAAATAGGAGAAGTTTCTTTAGCAGAAATTACAGATGATCTTTGCAAGTTGCATTCAACTTTTCTGTTTATTTCAATTTTTTGACATAAAGCTTGAGGACAGCACCCAGTTTCCAGGATTTATCACTAGAAAGGGAATTTTATGTTTAATATTGCTTTGAGTACTGGGAACTGTTGCAGTTGATATTCCAGGATTATGATGCCTTTGTGGCCTAGTGATAAGTCCTATAGGCCCAGGGGCTGATGGAGTGGTAGGAGAGCGGGGAGAGAGGAAAGAAGGGAATTTGGGTGGATGGTAGACATCCTAATAGACACGTTATTTTAAACTGGTTTATGGGATGGTCATAAGACAAAAACTATACTCAAAGCAATAGTTGTATGTGGAGAGAGGGAGAGATTGAGAGAGAGAGAGAGACAGACAGACAGATGGAATGGAGGTCTGGGTGTGGATACAGCAGGAAAATGGCAGAGGAGTGTCCTATCACACCTTTTCCATAAGGATCTAACAAATGGTTAAAATGGTGGCAACTGAAACAGCTCTTCCCTCATTACTTGATGGATACCAAACTGAGTCAATGTATCATCTGGTCTAGATCCACTGCTAAATATTTATTTGTTTGGACCTTAATTGGAGGTTTTGAACTATATAAACTCCTTATTTTATTTTATTTTTATTTTTTTGTATATTTTTCTGAAGCTGGAAATGGGGAGAGACAGTCAGACTCCCGCATGCGCCCGACCAGGATCCACCCTGCACGCCCACCAGGGGCGAAGCTCTGCCCCTCCGGGGCGTCGCTCTGCCGCAACCAGAGCCACTCTAGCGCCTGGGGCAGAGGCCAAGGAGCCATCCCCAGCACCCGGGTCATCTTTGCTCCAATGGAGCCTTGGCTGTGGGAGGGGAAGAGAGAGACAGAGAGGAAGGAGATGGGGGGTGGTGGAGAAGCAAATGGGCACTTCTCCTATGTGCCCTGGCCGGGAATCGAACCCGGGTCCCCTGCACGCCAGGCCGACGCTCTACCGCTGAGCCAACCGGCCAGGGCCTAAACTCCTTATTTTAAAGAACTCATATCAAATAGTTCTAAGATATTTGCAACTCAAACTGCATTTTTTTAAAAAAAATTGAGATACAAGATTCTTGCATGAGGGTAGAAAATGAGTAAAGGGAATGCATTTCACCAGACCTCAGGGCTAGAGATGATTTGTGAAAAATCTAGAGTCTCTTGTGATGAAGAGAGCCAGATTCTCCAATGGCTTTAGAAATACTGGTTTTAAACCAAATGCAGCAAATTGCCCTTTCATTGCCTTAGACCTTAGTTAGCACTGACGGGTAAGAAAGGAAGGTAATGGAAGCTGAAGATGATAGAACCACGCAGGCATGCAGTTATGTGCAGGTCTCCCCAGAATCCCTACATTTGAGTAATAGCATATTTATCATGGCAGATGGTAAATTTGCTTGAGTGGCGGATTAGCCATTAGGTAGTCTAATGGATTTTTAAGTGGAAACATACAGTTTTATGAGCAATTTCAAAGTTACTAATATTCTCAGGGAAAATAAAGTCAGTGTGTGAGACTAGTGCTTAAAAAATAGCTCACAACTTCCCATTAATCCCTTTATAATTATTTTCTGCATTCCTATGCAAATGAGAATATTTAGCTGATAACTCCTGCAGAAAGGAAAGAAAAAGTTAGAGTATGGTCTTATTTATAACTCCATTCTTGAATAGTGTATGAAGTTTACTGAATTTGGGTTCCTTATGAGAAATAAAAATATATGATATTCATATGTGAAATTCAAATGATTTCTTTAACTATGGATTATAATAAGAACCCTATTCTTTTCTAAAGTTTGCCAATGAAGTATAAACAGGAACATGATTTTTCTTAATTCAATTCTAGAAATATTAGTTGTCCTTCAGCTTTTAAGGATTATCCATAAAACAGCAGCACCCACAAACTGATTTGAGAATTGTTTGACTAATTCATTTCCTTTTTTTGTGTGTGTGACAGAGACAGAGAGAGACAGAGAGAGGGACAGATAAGGACAGACAGACAGGAAGGGAGAGAGATGAGAAGTATCAATTCTTCAGTGCTGCTCCTTAGTTGTTCATTGATGGCTTTCTCATATGTGCCTTGATCAGGGGGCTACAGCAGACCGAGTGACCACTTGCTCAAGCCAGTGACCTTGGGCTCAATCTGGTGAGCCTTGCTCAAACCAGATGAGCCCACGCTCAAGCCTGCGACTTCAGGGTTTTGAACCTGGGTACTCCACGTCCCAGTTCAACGCTCTATCCACTGCGCCACTGCCTGGTCAGGCAACTAATTCATTTTTTATCATCTTTTTCCATATATATCATCATTCATTCACTTATTCACTATACATTCATTCATCAAATGATTATTGGGCTTTTGTATTTTTTCTATTATAGACACCATGTTAGGAGGATACAAGACTGGAATGGGGAGGGGGAAAACTGGAAAAATACCCAGAGATTAGTAACATAGATGAGTAACTTCTACTAACATTGTAGGAAAGTAAAATGTTTATATCATGACTACTATAATAAAGGTTTAAACAAGGTATTATGGAAGTTCAGAATTGGCCCTGGAATGGGTCAGCTCACAATTGTTATTGGTTATGAACAGAGATAGAAAAATTTAAGTGATATTGTGTTTCCTCTAATTCTTTTTGAATAGTACTTTCAGACAGTTAGTCTGCCTAAATGCTATACTCCCTAGATCTGTGATGTTCCATCTATGAACATCTTTTAATTCTTGAATTCTTGTTTTCTCCATCTTTCCTGGGAAGGGAGACCCAGAAGAATAATTAGCAAAATCATTCAGTACATAGGACAGTCCTAGAAGTGTTGTTTAGAAAACAGAATTATTCTAAATATTCTTAAATATTTAATTGTTATTTAGAATATAATGCCTGAGATAACCATCTCTGCTTTGTAATTATTAGTCCTTATTAATTATAAGGATATTAATTAAATAAAATTTAACATTTTTTCTTGGCCCTGGCCAGTTGGCTCAGTGGTAGAGTGTTGGCCTGGCATATGGGTTTGCAAATCAAGTCCTGGGTTTGATTCCCGGTCAGGGCACACAGGAGAAATGACTATCTGCTTCTCCACTCTTCTACCTCCCCTTTCTCTCTCTTTATCTCTCTCTTCTACTCCCATAGCCATGGCTCGAATGGTTCAAGCAAGTTGGCACTGGGTGCTGAGGATGGCTCCATGGCCATCCTCAGGTGCCAAGCAATGAACAGTGGTGGTGGTGGTGAGGGGGAACAGATGGGCAGAGCATTGCCTCCTAGTGGGTTTTCCTGGTGGATCCAAGTCAGGACGCATGCAGGAGTCTGTCTCTCTGCTTCCCTGCCTCTCAATAAAAAAAATAAAATAAAAATTCCTTGAATGAATATATATATATTAGATTGAGTCACTGCCTTCTGAAAATCTCAATAACATACCTAATATTTAATTTGACCTTAGAGAACCTAGGAAGAAAGGCTGACAAAAGAGGTACTTTAGACACTATTATTGAGTAGGGGGAAGGGAGATGTAAAGAATGTCTTTCCAAGAATTGGACTGCTCTCTTAAGAATACAGTGAGAATGAGGAATTATCCTGAATTCTGAGGGCTGCCAAGATATCTGGTTGTGTCAACAAAGCATCCTTTAACAGCAAGGAGGGATCAAATATGTTTGCAGAAGCAGAGGTCTGAGCTTATACATCTACCCAAGGCTGAGGAGGTGTGGGTCTACCTTGTCCTTTGCCCTTAACTGCCTGGACCTCGATAGATTGTTTTCACCTTTAATAGCTCTTCCTATATGCTACAACTAGATTCGGCAGCATCACACTGGACACACAAGGATTGGTGCCTGGGATGTGGACTGTGGGGAGATGGATGGATAGCTGCTATGCAGTGAAGCTTGTCTCTGGCACTGCACTTCCGCTCCTATCCCTAGGGTTCCGCCTGTCATTTTACTTCCTGAGAATGGACCTGCCAATGTCCCATAATTAACTCAACCTTGCTGCCAAGACTAGCTCTTAAGTATCCTAATTAGAATGGTATTCTTTGTGCCAGAAGAGATGATCTTATCTAAAATTTCAAGGTGGAGTGAGAAAGGGATGACAGAAACCTCAAATATGGGGTATTTCCATTTGAAAACTAGGTATAGATACTTTCCATAAAACACTGGACGTCACCACAGTGCCAAGCTTACTCTTTTTTTTTTCTTTTACAGGGACAGAGAGAGAGTCAGAGAGAGGAATAGACAGGGACAGACAGACAGGAATGGAGAGAGATGAGAAGCATCAATCATCAGTTTTTTGTTGCGAGACCTTAGTTGTTCATTGATTGCTTTCTCATATGTGCCTTGACAGCAGGCCTCCAGCAGACCAAGTAACCCCTTGCTCAAGCCAGTGACCTTGGGTCCAAGCTGGTGAGCTTTTGCTCAAACCAGATGAGCCCGCACTCAAGCTGGCGACCTCGGGGTCTCGAACCTGGGTCCTCTGCATCCCAGTCCGATGCTCTATCCACTGCGCCACCACCTGGTCAGGCAAGCTTACTCTTAACGTCGAATATTTTCAGTTGGTGAATTCATGATAGTTTTTAATGTTATTTGTCAGCACATTTGAGTGGTTCATAGCATTAATGAGGCCAAGGTCATTGATTCAATCCCTGCCTGAAGTGAGTCATTTTCATTACATCTGTGACTGTAGTTAGGGTCACCGTTTTTACTCCCTCCTCATCCTTCTCTACGTTCTGCTTTTCCTTCTACCTTCACTGCCTTCTTCTTGGATCAAGTCTCTCATGTATAAGAAAAAAGTCCTGTTAACTAATTCATAACAAGATGTGAGATTTAGAGATGTTTCTTTTTTGCAAGAGGGTTGAATGAAAAAGAGTACTGCTTCCTTAACAGGCTACCTAGGAAATTTATAGAGAACTTTTGTATTAAAATGTATTTTATCAATATCATTCAAACCATAATTACCCAACCAGAAATAGAGGAGGACAATTCTAATTGTTTCTTCAGTGTAGGTTCACCAGAATGCCAATCAGTGTCATTTGGCATGGGGAAGATATGTGAGCAGTTGTTACTCTTCTTTGGAAACTCATCAGAACCCCGAGTTAAAACAAAGAAATGCTAGGTAACTTGAAGATTGATTAGAAACATTATAGTACCCAGCATTGAAAACTGAACTGTGGGTGGGGGGAAATATTACATTTTTAAGTGAATTTCTAATTGTTGAGAATAACTATGGAATACATACTTCCCTAAAACCTGCTGATTCCAATAGATGACTTTTCCACCTTAGGACAAATGATGTTGATCTTGCTTCATTTTCATTTTTATACTAATGAGCATTGACATATTTATATTTAAATCATAATATCTTAGACAAGTTGTAGTAAAATGATTTTTTTTTTGTAGTAAAATACTACAAAAGAAATATACTGTCTTCAGAAATTGCACTTGGTAAGAAACCTCATGTCAAGGTGAGACTATAAAGCTAAAGAAAGATTTATAGAATCAAGATAAGTTTGGGATCATAAATTATCCTTTATTTTATTTCTATTGATTTTAGATAAAGAGGAAGAGAGAGAAAGAAACATCAGTTTGTTTTTCCACTTATTCATGCACTCATTGGTAGATTCTTGTCTATCCCTGACCAGGGACAGAACTGGCAATGCTGGCATATTAGGATGATGCTCTAACCAACTGAGCTAACTGTGTATTGGCATATTGGCTTTTAAATAGTCTCAAATGTTTTTAAAATAAGTAAGAGCATGTTACCAAGCTTAAGTAAGAGAGAGGAAAGAGGAGAATGAGGTAGTAATGACAGTTAATGCCTTCAAAATATTTTTTCCCTGTGATATTAGGAATCACCTATAGGTGAGATAAGCTAGACACAATTGAAATAAGTGGATATTTATGATATGTGGATATATCAGATTAAATCTCAGTGCAACTGATACAGGTAAGAAGCTTTCTTTGTGGAAGAATGACTGTGAAGAATGTTACTTCATTTCAAAGATGTATGCATGCTTGTGTGGGTGAGGCACATCTCTCCCACTCACTCTTAGTTTGGAAACACTAATGGAAGTGTGTCACTGCCATAGAATCACGATTTGCACACACTCTAAAATGAAGACCTTTTGATAAAGGCCATCTCATTCATGGCTCTCTGATAAACAGTGGCTCTGATAAATATGCCGTCCCCTCTTGTGTTCAAAGAAGTGTGGCTTCCTGGGGAAGTTGCCCTAAAGTGCTGGGAGGAATAGCATTGTGGAAAATGCAAGAGAAAGCCAAAGGCATACAAGCTCAAGCCATTTAGTTTTCAAAGGAAAACTCTACCCTGTGCTCGTCCTGCTTTTTTCCTGACTGATTGTTAGGACTGTAACCACAGACTCATAATAGATAATCATTCATGGCCAAATGAATGGGCTTTCTTAACAATAACACCCTTGTTGGGAGAGTTACTTGTAAACAAAGGGCAGCACAAAAATAGATACACTTAAACATCTTTTTGAGGTAAAATATGTTACATTAGAGGCCAGTTGTCATGACTGAGTAGAAGTTTCCCTGTTTTGCCACAAACCAGCACAGCTAGTAATTCCAGGTCCTAAGTGGGAATGGTGAAGAATTAAGAAAATAGGCTTAAAGATAAAGGATGGGCTGAAAGGGCTCTGTAATTACTGATGGCAAGAAGAGAGTGCACTCCATCGCTTCTTGTTTTATTTATAGGGCAAAGTGGGCCATTATCAAATCAATGAGCTCTCTGATCATATTTCCAAGGCAATCCAAGAATTTTACCAAGTGCAGAAAACCCTCACCATACATAACATCTTAACTTTACCCAAAACAAAGGATAGAAAAAACTTGCCTCCAGTCTTTCTGGAGGACATGGAGGATAGGATGAGCATAAACGATCCAGCACCACAGCTTAACAGCCTTTAGCAACTTCACAGAACAAGTGAGGTGGGGTGTTGGGCAGACTGTCAGGTTACTGCCAGTTCCCCACACCTCTGTCTCCCCAAAATTTAAACTGCAAAAACCCTATTGGCTTTTTGGTCCCCAACATATCCCCCTTTTCTATTTTTTTAACTTTTTAATTCATGTGCTGTGAATTATACTCATCTAATTTTCCATTTCCGATTTGGAGGCAGACTGGAAAAATATAAAGTAAACACAAAATTAAAATAGCCAATACTAACAGATACCAAAACAAGTATCTTAATACAATGAAGGGATTAAAGTCTTTTAGATTATCAAGCAAATTCTTAGCTAATACAGCAGGATCTAAAATAAAATCTTTGCAGTTTTGAATGTCCTTAACATGTTAATGTAATTTCACCAAGTCCATGTTGACACATTCACTGTTTCACATTATTTGTAAATGCAACCCAACCCCACTTCAGTTTGAGAACTGTCCCAAGAAGCAGGAGTCACACGGATTCAGGAAAAGTCCACAAGGTACTTGAACTGTTGTCACATTTCCACACTCTGCAGCTAGCATACAAATCCCAGTGACCACTGCTTCTAGCACATTAAGCTTTGTCTCAAGCTCAATGTCAACACTAGATTTCTGGCAATGATTCAGGTAGACTGAAAGGACCATCTGCAGTATGTATGGAGATGGAGCTTCTGTTCTCTTTAACCTGGAGAGATGAAACCAGGGGCCTTTCCCTGGAGCTTTGCAGCTGGGGGGTGGTGAGGAGGCAAAGAAGAGAGAGAGAGAGGCTCTGAATTTGGAGAGTAGGTCCCAGCCTAAAATAGGCATGGTGCATTGAGGCAGGAAGAGAAAAGAGTGTGTAATGTAAAGGATACACTATGCATTAAACAAGGCAGTGGATACATGGAAAATGGGGAGGAAAATAAGACCATCAACACCAACAACAGAGATCTTCGAGAGATTAGTGTTGGAATCCATGGGCATCCGAAAGACCAGAGTAAAAGGCTTTATTGAAAGGAAGAAAGGAATCCTGCCGGGCACTTCTCCTGGGGGAGAAGAGCACCAGTTACAGACTAGGGGCAAGTTATATAGTGTTTGGAGAGCCTGAGGGGATACTGAAGCAAAAGTCTTGGTATGTCCAGAATGCTCCTCCTTGGGGGCTTGGAGCATGTGGGTGTTGAATCAAAAGTCCTGGTGTGTCCGGAGCCCCTCCTTGGGGCAGCTTCTCAGCTTTTTGGAATTCCTCTGTCTCAGAGGCAATAGTCCAGTAAGGGTGAGGTCTGACAGATAAGCGGAACATCAAGAGGGCAGTTTGGAGTTCATGTATCTATCAATTAGCAGAATGCTAATATTCAGGCAAGGCAGAATAAGTGGCCCTTGTGTCTATAAGAAATGAGATCGGCTTACCTGCTTCTTGGATGGTTACCCTAGGCTTGTCCACAATGACATGAGATGGGGCCAATGGCCCTGGGCACCTTCAGCCTTCAGTGGCAAGTCCCAGCAGGCTGGGCAAGGTTAGGTCAGAGGTGGCTGGGTGGGCTAGGACTTGAAGAGACTGAACCCTCCCATGGAGGAGTGAAGGGGCAGCCTACCTTCCAGTGTCCCATTTTCCCACAGCAAGGACATCCCCTGGCAAGGGCTGAGAAACCAGGCAGGCTTTAACCCCAATGACCTTCCTTTCCACTCTTGAAGCAGGGCCCTGATGGAGTTTTATGAGGCCCCTTAGGGGTATTGGAGCCTTTAAGGGCATCTTTCAATAGCTGGTATTTTGCCTGATCTCTTTGTGCTCTGTCTACCTTTTCCTGGTCCTCTCAGTCATTATAGACCTTAAAAGCCATGCTCAGAAGATCTCATTGAGGGGTTTGAGGATCCTCCTTTGCCTATATAAACTTTTTCTGTATATCTGGAGCTGATTGGAAAAAGATAGGACAGCATTATCAGCTGGATCAAATGAAGGAGAGTAGGAATTTTCAGGAGAAAGAGATTTGGAGTGTGCTAAGAGGATTTGATTGATGGAACAGGTTTGACAGAGAAAGGATGAGAGCATAGTAAATAAGCCTTATACAATTGTTCTTGTGAAGTGAGTCTCTCATGGTGTCTCACCAGATATTTAGGAACCCATCAAGGAGCCTCAGCAGACCTAGGAAAAAATAAACACATATCCTTGGCCCCATAGGAGAACAGGATCTGGCCCTTGCCAGATTCCTGTGAGCAGGTCCCTCCATCGCACTTCAGGGAAGGCTTTCCTTGTAGGATTCCAGAGTCTCTCAGCTGCTGAATGGCCCTGTATATCAGCATTCAAAAAAATTTTAAAGTAAAAAGCACGATAAAGAAAATTTGCAGGAGTTCCAGGATATGACTCCCCCTTTTTTACTTTTTATAATTGATCTTTAAGCATTTGCTGGGCACACTTTATGATGCCTTGACCCTGAGGATTGTAAGGAAATACCTGTCCTCAGGTTAATTCCAAAAGTCTGACAAAATATAGTAAATGTTTTTCTAAGTAACACTCCAATATTTTTCAAAGCATTTCTACCCCATTAATTATCAGGCAATTTAAAGAGCACATAGGCTGAAAAAATGTAGAATGACTTTTGTTATCTTCCCATTCTTTTAAAAAAAGTTACACCTTTGTTATGGAAAATCCACCCTGCCCCAAGCCTTGCAGCTTGCAGCTCAGTGACTGCTTTTTGAATGAGTAACCAATGTTGCTTAGTAACAACAGATACATTAGCTCAACCAAATTAGTAAGTCTTTAGGATTCACATTCCATTCTATTTAAATTTAAATGAGCATGCCTTACAAGTTCCAATTAAAAAAAATGTAGGGATGAAACCACTTTATTTTTTCAATATTAGAGCTGGTGTTTCCAATTTTTGCATGCAAGAACTTAATTCAGGCCTTAAAAACAGACACATTTTAGACAACATTAAACAAAGACTAAACACAAGAATCAGACGAACTAGACAAACCAGAGAGAAACCCGAGATTTCAGAGCACAACCAGATTAGAAAGATGCCTGCCTGATTTTAGGCAGGGCATTTTTTGACAGAGGGACTAAAGAAGGATGAGACTAATCAAAACTTTTTCAAGAAAAACCTCAGGCGGCCACATGAAAATTTTGTATAGTCAGATCCAATAGGTATCCCCCGTTTTAATTTCCAGGCAAAGAATAAGAAAGAACAAAATGATAGTTTAGAGGATTGTAGCTAAAACATTAAAGAAAATTAGACAATAACAGGAAAAGCTCTAACTTTCCTAACATCTGAGTCTTTTACATTGTGTCCGTAAAGTCATGGTGCACTTTTGACTGGTCACAGGAAAGCAACAATAGATGATAGAAATGTGAAATCTGCACCAAATAAAAGGAAAACTCTCCCAGTTTCATACCTATTCAATGCAGTTTGATGTGGGCTCATGCACAGATTTTTTTAGGACTCCTTAGGTAAGTATCCCATATAGCCTCTACAGACTCGTCACTGACTGATGGCCTACCAGAACAGGGTTTCTCCACCAAACTGCCGGTTTCCTTCAACTGCTTATCCCACTGAGTAATGTTATTCCTATGTGGTGGCACTTCGTTATAAACGCGCCGATATTCACGTTGCACTTTGGTCACGGATTTGAATTTAGTGAGCCACAGAACACACTGAACTTTCCTCTGTACCGTCCACATCTCGACTGGCATGGCTGTGGGCTGCTCCACTGTATATATGGTGTTACATCATTATCTGCACATGCGCACATGCTGCCACATCATCCTACAGAAACTGGGAGGGTTTTCCTTTTATTTGGTGCAGATTTCACATTTCTATCATCTTTTGTTGCTTTCCTGTGACCGGTCAAAAGTGCATGATGACTTTATAGATACACTGTATTTATTCTCATATTTCAATAGCTGCTGTAACTGGCAGTTCAGATTGATTATGCTGAGATTTCTCTACCTCAGTTTTAGCTGAGCGGCAAACTTAGTTGACGGAGGCGGGAAAGGCTCCTCTGTCCATTTCTCTGAATCACCTGCCCTTCGGCAGTATACTTAGATTTACAATCATTTGCCCAATGTTTACCTCTCCTACAGTGTGGGCAGAGGTCTGGAACTTTAGGAGATGGCTGCTCTTGAAGGAGAGGCTGAGACTAACATCCAGTGGGAGCAGGGCAGTTTCTAGCAAAATGTTCTAAACCCCCACATTTGAAACAAGATCCATGGGCAGAAGTACTTCCTTGACCTTCCTTTATTGTCTGGAGGCCTCCCCTGAAACACTGAGGCAATAGCCAGACCTTGCATATATGAAAGCCCAATATCAGCACATGTTCTGATGTAATAATCCCCTATATCTCGAGCCTGATCTAAAGCTTGTTGGAGCAGGAATCTGCAAAGGTCTGAGACAAAGACCCTGGGAGCAACCCGATAACCATAGAAAGAGCAGAGGGTAGCCAAGGCTCAAAGGTTAAAATGGCCATAGCCGCGACATCCTCAATATCTCCCGAGTCATCCTCAGACTCCAAGGTCTTCTCATATTTACATCCCTTTGTTTCTAGCTCATTCTGATCAAACAACAGCTTCTCCTCAAAAATATTTGTACAGAAAGGTCCTTCACTTTTGACCCTGTCTCATACTTTATTATTCCTGATTATACTCTCTGCCAAAACTCTGCTCCAAAATTTTACTTACTGTGCACACCTGGGGAGTTCTGTCACCTGCCTTCAATTTAGTTTTCCCTTTCTCAGGTGCCACTTGTTGAGAACCAGCACAGCTAGTAATTCCAGGTCCGAAGTGGGAATGCACAAAATTAAGAAAATAGGCTTAAAGATAAAGGATGGGGTCGGAAGGGCTCTGCAGTTGCTGATAGCAAGAAGAGAGCACACTCCAAGACCACTTCTTGCTTTATTTATAGGGCAAAGTGGGCCATTAGCAAATCAATGAGATCGCTAATCGTATTTCCAAGGCAATCCAAGAATTTTACTAAGTGCAGAAAACCCCCACCATACATAACATCTTAACTTTACACAAAACAAAAGATAGAAGAAACTTGCCTCCAGTCTTTCTGGGGGACATGGGGGGTAGGATGAGCATAAACAATCCAGCACCACAGCTTAACAGCCTTTAGCAATTTCACAGAACAAGTGAGGTGGGGTGTTGTCAGGTTACTGCCAGTTCCCTACACCTCTGTCCCCCCCAAATTTAAACTGCAAAAACCCTGTTGGCTTTTTGGTCTCCAACACTATTTTATAAAAATCAGTGTATTCCAGTTGCTTCGCTGTACTTAAAGCCTATAGATTCAAGTTTATACAAAAGAAATTTTGCTTGGAACTACATTGGTCTTTTCTTTCCCCCATTAGGGTTGTCACTGATGTCTACTGAGAAGGTTTAGTAAAAGACACTCTTTGCTTGGTTAAGAGTCAGACGTTATGTGACATGTGGTCTGTTTCACATTTTCCTTTCATTCACAATGATTTCTTAACCTCTGCAGCAAGCGTCTGAGAAACGGAGTAATAGCTGACACAGGGTCCTCATAGGTGGTTTTTTCCATAAAATACCCCTATGCTCGTTCTTCATCTCATTTTGAATGAACAGGGGCTTAATGTAGTGCAGTGAGTATGGCAGCCCAGGTTTTCCCATGACATGACAGTTGTCTTGCGTTAGAAATGTCACAGGCGGGGAGGACGTTTGGCTCAGGAGCTTCTGTTTTTCCACCCAAGTGCTCAGGTCTGGACTGTCCCTGCACCTGTGGTGCTGGAAGCAGTGGTATAGGTGGCTGCAGCTGCCCCAAGCCTCCCCCTCTCCGATGCTGATGGGACAAGTTGAAGGAGCTTTACTCTTGTGACTCGAGTACAGAGAAGAGCAGACTGCTGTTGGAAAGAAACATTTTAGACCTGTTTATGTTGATTCTCTTGCTTCTGTATTTTGATGCCAATCCCCTCAAAATGCTCCCGATCTTATTTTCCCCAATAGTTAAAACTGTCTACTTATTGCTTTCCTCTGATGTTGTCTCAAAATTAATAGTCTTGTCTAGTTAAAGTGTTTACCGTACTGCTGCTGTAGATGTTAATTATTCCTCCCATTGCAGTTTAATTAATAAGAGGTTGCATCTTATTCATTTCATCTCTCAGGATGTTGCTTCAAAGAATGAACCATCTAGCTAATGCTTCTCAGCGTTACCCCCAAGAGCATATTTCATAGTGATATTGAATTTTAGCAATAAGATATGGTCATTAAATGCAGAATTTCTGGCATTCACGATGCAGTTTTATAATTGCATATAATTGCACCATTCATCTTGGTAGAATTTCTAATGAGCTGTATATAAACAAGTATATTTAAAAATTGTGATAGAAATCTTTTCATGTTACCCCAACATTTAGCAATTTTAATTACATGGGTATGTTTCATATCTGAGTAAGCAGAAATTAGCCCATCATCCATCAGCCAGATGATTTCTATCAATTAATTCCTGAGGTATGCTTACAGCTTTCTGTAAATGATGTTTAAAGCTTTACAGATGTTCAATGCTTTCTGTAAATGATCTGGGAAAGTACTGAGCAGGGACTTAGTACTTTTTGGTCCTCTCACATCATGAAATTGAGTGTGTAAATGAATTTCCAAAAAAAAAAAAGAAAATCTGAAGTAATAACACTGCAGGCAGTGATAGCAGGAGGGAGCAGGTATCTGGGACTGATGGTTGGGATGTGGTTGCTGTAGCAACTGCGTTGTGAGCGCTGTCTACTCACAAGGCAGCATTTTCCTTAGACACTCCATTAACAACTCTCTCTAGCTCTTGTGACCTTCCCGAACAGTTTACCCTCTTTCAGCTGGAGCTGATGGCAGAGAATACTATCAGAGAGAAGTGCAATTTGAAAACAGGAAGCTGGATATAGGAGCTCCCTGAAATTAGCCTATGAACTTTGGGAAGATTCCCTCAACCCATGAGCCATCAAGAGGATGACAGATCAGCTATGTCTGAGGTTCTGACTCAGGACCAAAGCTTTTGGGAATATGGCTGGAGGACTGAGCATTTTAAAAATACAGTAGAGAAGAGTTGTTGAACAAAAAATTGGAGTACATGAAAATCTTGCTTAAAAATGTGTCCCGGTTTTTGTTATGTGAGATGAAGTATACAGACACTGAGAAACCCTGTTTTGCTTTTTGAAGCAGTGAACAATTAAGAGTGAACGTGTAGCACAGCTTTTGATATCTGAGGAGTGGCACTCTAACACATTCTCTTAATCCACGTCCACCCACATTCATTTGCTGTTACTGCTCAAGAAATGCTTTGCAACTGACTTGTGGTTAGGTATGCAAGTGCTAGCTAGCTCTTGTGATAATTGTGATAATTGGTCCAGATTTTAAATCTCTAGATTTAAAATTAGGGAGGTTAATTAAGGATAAAGAGCTATCCCTGGTGTGTTCTTTGTAAGTAATGATAGAAAAATACCAAGAAAATAGATCATTGGGCCCTGGCCAGTTGGCTTAGTGGTAGATCGTCATCCTGGCATGTGGATATCCTAGGTTCGATTCCGGTCAGGGCACGCAGAAGAAGTGACCATCTGCTTTTCCATTCCTCTCCTTCTCCCTCTCTCTCTTCCCCTTCCTCAACCATGGCTTGACTGGATTAAGCACATTAGCTGAGGTGTGAGGATGGCTCCATGGAGCCTCCACCTCAGGCGCTAAATGGCCCTAGATGGACAAAGCATCGGCTTCAGAAGGCGGTTGCCAGGTGTATCCCAGTTGGGGCACTTGCGGGAGTCTGTGTCTCTGTATATCCTCTTCTCTCACTTGGAAAAGAAGGAAAAAAAATAGATAAATGGCACCACTGAGGGATTGCTTCTCCTTAGGGTTGCTAGTATTTTTCATATCATCAAGCTGTCCTTTCAATTCAACGTGTGGCAATTACTGACATTAAAAATATATAATCTGACCTTAAGATAGTTGCACAGTGTGGACCACAATTTTAAGAATTATTTTGAGTTTTCAGTATAGGTGCAAAATAAATTTCTGTCAGGGTCAACAACTTATTCATTTAAAGGTTAATTCTCAAAACTTGCAAGTAAAGATGACTTTTTTTATATAGAAGTCATTCAATCAATATTTCTTATATTGGTGTTTATGGAAAAATTTCTGAAGAATTTGTTAAATAAGACTCAATTTTATAAACTCAACCAGAACCTCTTGTTCTGCACTGACCTAGACCTTCATTAGTCGTATTTTTTCTTCATTTTTGCTTTTCCTACAGGTAACCCCCTCATTGTGTCTCCTTTTCAGACTGTCTCCACTAATAGGAGAATATCAGGGCATGGATATGATGTCCTTTTTTTTCATTTTGGAAGTAGCAAACACTGACTAATATGTAGTGTGTAAGAAGAGGAAAGACTGTTTGATCTTGGAACTCTTAGCAACCACAGGGCTTGCTGGACACTGGTGCTGCAGGAAAAGCCCATGACCTCTTTCCTGCCCAGTGTTCTGTATGAGGTAGGAAGCCAGGCTACCTCTCCAAGCAAGGACTTCCACCATCTGGTCATCACCAATGCTGGGGTTATCTGGAAGTCATGGGTGGTTTCTCTCTATCTGGAACAAGAAACAACCCTCCGAAGAGAGGCAAGCAAACCCCATGCTTTATCAGTTTTCTGCTGACAAAGCAGCTACATAGGCAGATACAGAAAGTGTTTGACAGAGTACTGAATTATTCTTTGACTCTGTGTCTGTCAGTATTTGATTTATGAGTTCTCATACTGACAATATACTCCTGCAGATCTCTTTTCTTAATTTGGGTGACACTGGGCAGCTATCAAAAGCCTGAGAAAGAATTCCAAAAGATATGTGACAGTCAAGAATTCTGGGAGAAATTTAGAACTTTACAAGATGAAAATGCTTTTGATACTAAGAAGGTAGAGATAACCATTTATAAGGAGCTGTTAGCTTTCACCAAAATGCAGCCCAACAGAAGAGCACTTAGAGAAGACAGACAGCATTTCTCTAAACTTCACTGAAGTGACAAAATGAAAAAATAAGGACCTAAACTGAACTTTCATATAACAGTTACCACCATGAGACCTTGCCTGGAGCTGAGACTGGGTTGAAGCCATTATCTGGTGCATTTGAGTAGGCTAATTTGTTTTTCTTAAAAAAAAAAACAACCCAAAAAACAAAACCGCCTTGAGTCTGAATATTGTTGTGAAAATAAACTTATTCACTCTCTCAATAAAATTAAAAAAAAAAAAGAAAGAAAAGAAATGAATCCACAAGGCAAGTTGCCATCATTCTGGGGAGAGTGACAGCTTGAATGTAGTACATAAACAACTCATGTTTTGAGTGCTAAAATTGTTATAACAAATGGTTTTCCTCTTGTCAACATGATCCCCTTTTGAGTCCTAGAAAATTAAACATTTACATTATATAAATACATATATTTTTTCCTTGTCTCTTTGCCAAGGAATGACCTATGGCTGTCCTTGAACATTTCCACTAGCAGAGGGAAAAGTGAGTGCATGTCCCCAGGGGTACCGCCCAAAGCATCTCATTCACGTGGGGAATTTTCTTTGAGTCCGTTTTCTCTTCACACACATATTTTACTTTCTCTTTATTGTCCTTATTTAAACATATAAATAAGGACCACATTTATTAAACATTAAATCACTTCCATTTCCCCCAAAATAACTGAGTAAATTTGATGCTCCCAAGATGGTCCCTCTCATCCTTAACAATGATTCAACTAAACTCACCGGCCTGGTTACCATGCCTTATTATTCCAGGGAATTGTTCTCTGGTTTTTGTTTTCATTTTAATCTTTTGCCAATCTGTATTTACCGCCTAGTGTCTTGATCTTTTCCACAGGTTGCTTCTCTTGGAGTCACGACCTTCACCTTATGTGCTCTGTGTATAGACCGCTTCCGGGCTGCCACCAATGTACAAATGTACTATGAAATGATCGAGAACTGTTCTTCCACCACCGCCAAACTGGCTGTCATCTGGGTCGGCGCGCTCCTCTTAGCGCTTCCCGAAGTTGTGCTTCGCCAGCTGAGCAAGGAGGAGCTGGGCTTGAGTGGCCGGGCCCCTGCGGAGCGCTGCGTTATCAAGATCTCGCCTGACTTGCCGGACACCATCTACGTGTTAGCCCTTACCTACGACAGCGCGAGACTCTGGTGGTATTTTGGCTGTTACTTCTGCCTGCCCACGCTTTTCACCATCACCTGCTCCTTAGTGACTGCGAGGAAAATCCGCAAGGCAGAGAAAGCCTGCACCCGAGGCAATAAGCGACAGATTCAGCTGGAAAGCCAGATGAACTGCACTGTGGTGGCTTTGACCATTTTATATGGATTTTGCATCATTCCTGAAAACATCTGCAACATTGTGACCGCCTACATGGCGACGGGGGTTTCCCAGCAGACGATGGACCTTCTCAACATCATCAGCCAGTTCCTGCTGTTCTTTAAGTCCTGTGTCACCCCGGTCCTCCTTTTCTGTCTGTGCAAACCCTTTAGCCGGGCCTTTATGGAGTGTTGCTGCTGTTGCTGTGATGAGTGCATTCAGAAGTCTTCCACGGTGACCAGCGATGACAATGACAACGAGTACACCACGGAGCTGGAACTCTCGCCTTTCAGCACCATACGCCGCGAAATGTCCACCTTTGCTTCAGTGGGAACTCATTGCTGAGGGGCATTGGGTTTGGTTAGATTCTGTTTGTTTGATTTTCATACCCTGTGAAAGTTTTTACTCCATATTTTTCCTTACTGCGAAATAAATTCAGAGAGAGAGAGAGAGAGAGAGAGAGAGAGAGAGATTAACTATGGTAGAACTGATTTTGCAAATTAATATTTGTGCTTTGAAAAAATGTTTATATTTAGTCATTTAAGAAGTATGAGGAGACCAATAGTTTTAGATCATTTTCTCTGGTATGGTGCTAATATTTTATTTGAAGAGAAGTTATTGCACCTTAATTAATCACTAATTTTTCTTTCTTTTCCAAATATAACCACTGTATATTGATTAAGACCATGTGATTTTGTAGGTTATTTTATGTTTGAGTTATGATTGAAAGTATATTGTATATAGTATGAAATGATTTATAGTTAAGAAAGTCACAAAGTAAATAAATTACACTTTATTCTTTAATGTCACTGTCAATCTGCTTTTAACCAATTTTCAATAAATCTTTTAATTGCCTTAAATACACAATTACTGGTTCTATGCACAATTTGAAATTGGCCTTATTATTTTATACTTCTCCTTTAAGGCAGGGAATTGCTGCGTTACAAAGTTTTCTGAATAGTACTACCATATTTTTCACTCCATAAGATGCACCTGACCATAGGACACACCGAGGGTTTTAAGGAGGAAAATAAGAAAAAAAAAATCTGAATCAAATGGCGTGTTAAAATATTTAATAAAATATACCACAATAGTATTTCAACAATGTAAACTCAACAGCAGTATTAACAACCATTAGCACTGTTATTAACAAATGAGAAGAGACTTCAATTTTCAAATACTCTTCTAGCTGTCTGGGAACTGGCAGCAACTAAAAAAAATGAACATTCATTCCATAAGACGCACGGGCATTTTCCTGTCCACTTTTGGGGGGAAAACGTGTGTCTTATGGAGCGAAAAATATGGTATTTTATATGCATGGCTCATAAAACTATATTGTACATTGAAACAAATTGTATTTTTATATTTACAAATAGATGTAAAATTACTTCCAAATACTTATAAAATATGAATAAATAGACAGCAGAGTAGGAAAAAACTTTTTTTTTTTTTAATTTACCTCTGAGCTAGCACAGAGAGCTATAGGTTTTCCTATGTGGAATAATGAGCAGAACTGAGGGCTAGAACTCATTCACCTGCCATCGGATATCATCTGAAGCACCGGGAATCTTGTGTGAGACACTTGGGAAACCTAATTTTTCTCCTTTTCAATAGTGAACGTAATTAAATTGGTGGAAATGAATTTCTTTACATTGAATGAAAGTACAGTAGAGGAATAATAAAATATTTATATATCTTGATTAGATCACTCAAATATTCAAATGCTATCTTTAAATCAATATTCCATAAACTTCCAGCAAAAGGACAAACTCTATTTGAATAATTTGAATTCCTTAAGGAGTTTAGGTCATAGTAGTTGTACCTGCCGTGGGGGACACATGTCTAAATTGGACAGCAGAGATAGTGACCTAGTGACACAGTGTGCTTGTAATGTCTCTGTCTTCAGAAAAAACACATGAGGGAGTCCAGTGTTCTGGCTGGAAACCACCTGACCTGTTCTCTGCTTGTCAATGTCTGTACTATTTGCCATAAGTGAGTAGCATCATTTTTTTTTCTGGATTATAACATGATGTTATTTAAATCATTACACTTTAGTGCTAGAAAAATTAAAATACTTAATCCAGATCTTTGACATAGAACCTAGGTTATGACAGTGCCCAGAATTGCTTTTTCCCCCCTCAGTGCTGTTCAAAGAGATTCTTCCTCTTACTGTCTGTATTTTAAGTGATTTGAAGGAGAATAAGAAATGGTATCATTGTCTTCTTACAGATACCTGTAATAGGTCTTTGGCAAACTTCTTAAGAAAGCCTGAAATAGGTTTCACTTGCAGAGCAGATCAACAGTTATGATTCCCCACTGTCTCTCATCATATTTTTGAGAGCCGACTTTATAAATAAAGAAACATTAACTGAGCATACGGTATAAAAAATGTTCTATGCTATTACCTGTGGTAGATAAAAGTAAATAGAGCTTAAGTCAGACTTTACAAAACCAGGCAGAGGTGGGATGGGAAGAAAGAAATAAGACAAATATATCAACTACTATGATGCAAGGTGGGACTTGTTAGGAAGGGGTGAAGTTCTAGGACAGTACAGAGGACATTGTGCATGGTTTTAGGAGGTAAGTAGATGGATAGGCCTTTAGAAGGACTTGATGAAGGTGGTATGAGAAATGGACACTTCAGGAGGAGAGAGCTAATGAAGCAAAAGAATAGATCAAGGAGTCATGAGGTGTGGTTGAAGAATAAATGAAATAAGTAGCTTAGCCCAGGTTGGTGCCTAAGCTACGTGTGCATAGAAACCTCATGAAAAATACTGATGAATAAATCCATTAAGATCCTATTATAAAAATGTATGGCCTTATGTCTTTGGCACTTTAAATCTGTGTTCACAGGAGAGGCCTTGCCCTTCCTCTGCCCCACACTCTCATACTATGTGTGCGTTAGTGTCAGGCATAGCCATTTCCTCTCTGCTACATTCATACCTAGTCCTGAACTGAATGTGTTTGGTAGGGAGCCCCATTCCTCTGAGAACATATAAGATACTTTTAGTCAAGAACATTTTTTATCCTATCCTTCCCCCTCATTTTAAAAATAGGTGGACTATTTTTTTCCCCCTCAATTTTCAAGCATTCTCCAAGTTAACATGTTAAGGATTCTTCTGGATATTTTGAATTCATCTTGTGTTCTAAAGTATTCAATTATTTTCTGTTGGTTTGGCTTCCTATGTTCTTTTTCTAGGCAGCATAATCCAGTATTTCTGATTACAGCTAACCTTTCTCATAAAGAAGAAGGAAAACATATTAGAAGTTTCTATAATTGCATTATCATGTTTTATGAATGTCCCTTCCCTCTTTCTGGCAACTAGAAAAAAATATATTTTCTTTTAGTGGATGCAGTTGAAGAGTATTAACTGAACTCCACTTTTGCTTTGCTACATACATTGTCAGTCTTTAAATTTGAAATAACATAGGACCTATATAATAGACTGAAATCACATTACTTTGGAATCCAAAGCAACCTCAAAATCTTTCAATATTACCGAAATCCTTCTTTATATAAACAGAGCTGATTCTCTGAGAAGTTAACTGACTTACACAAAGTCAAATAATTTGACCCTTCTTGAATATTGATTTAGCATAAGAATTCTAATAAAAAAATCTCCTTTCAGGAATTATAAATAATAATTCTTTCTACTTGACCAATACAGTCACAGAAATCTATAAAATACCATCTTAATTTGGGTAACACATAGTAGGTATTCAATAAATATTTGCTCAATAAAAAAAAAAAACACATGTTTAAACTAAAAGAGCATGTGGAAAACATCATTTAACAAGTACAAATGGAAAACCAGGACTATGAGTTAAGAGGTGTGACAAAAGAAAAAGTAAGAAAGTACAGTTTTCTTGTAACAATGTTCGGAACATAAAATTAGTCCAGTATTAATCAAATGATGTACATACATGTCCTGGGAAAATGATAATGTCTGAGTGCTACAACTAAGTCTTCAAATTTCTTTATCTCAAAGTTAAGTCCTGGTATCCTAAAAGCCACTTTAGTACTTTGCTCATTTTCTTCTTTCCATCATTGACACCATTCGTGCAGTTAAAACCCTATATGCCAGACACTGTGCTAAAAATCCCTGAGAAATAGCAGTGTATAAATTAGATATAATTAGATCCCTTTTGGAGTTAACAGTTTACAGCCATGAAACATCATTTCCTCCATCAACTATTTAGCAAAATGTGAGTAGTGCTGATAAAAAAAGTCTGGAAAGAAAAGTGCTCTGAGGCCCTGGCCAGTTTGCTCTGTGGTAGAGCAGTGGTCTGGCGTGTGGAAGTCTCAGTTCGATTCCTGGTTAAGGCACACAAGAGAAGTGACTATCTGCTTCCCCAACCCTCTCCCTTCTCTCTCTCTTTTTACATCCCGCAGCCATGGCTTGAATGGTATGAACAAGTCACTAAAGTAGCTCGGTTGCAGAGCAAGGAAGCAACGCCCCAGATAGGCAGAGCATCACCCCTAGAGGGCTTGTTGGGTGGATCCAGACACATGTGGGAGTCTGGCTCTCTGCCTTCCTGCCTCCCACTTAAAAAAAACCAACAAGTGCTCTGACAGTATGTGATAAGGGAACAGGACCTAGTGGTAAGTCAGGGAAAGTTTCCTCAAGAAAGTGCTAGGACCTTTGCTATTGTGAACAATGCTGCCATAAACATGGGGGTGCATTTTTTTTTTCCAGTCAGTGATATGGTGTCCTTGGGATATATTCCTATAAGTGGGATGGCTGGGTCAAAGGGCAGTTCCATTTCTAACTTTTTGAGGAATCTCCATACTGTTTTCCATAGTGGCTGCACCAGTCTGCATTCCCACCAGCAGTGCAGGAGGGTTCCCTTTTCTCCACATACTCCCCAGCACCTATCCTGTGTTATTTTGTCAATGAGCGCCATTCTGACTGGTGTGAGATGATATCTCATTGTGGTTTTAATTTGCATTTCTCTAATGATTAGTGATGTTGAACATTTTTTCATTTGTCTATTGGCCATCTGTATGTCCTCTTTGGAGAAATGTCTATTCATTTCTTATGCCCATTTTTGATTGGATTGTCTGTCTTCCTGGTTTTGAGATTTTCAAGTTCTTTATAAATTTTGGTTATTAATCTCTTATCAGATGTATTGTCAAATATGTTCTCCCATTGTGTGGTTTGTCTTTTTATTCTGTTCATATTGTCTTTAGCTGTGCAAAAGCTTTTTAGTTTGATATAGTCCCATTTGTTTATCCTGTCTTTTATTTCATTTGCCTGTGGAGATAAATCAGCAAAGATATTTATGGCAGCATTGTTCACAATAACGAAGATCTGGAAACAGCCCAAGTGTCCATCAGTGGACGAGTGGATTAAAAGCTGTGGTACATATATACAATGGAATACTATGGGGTTATGAAGAAGAAGGAAATATTACCTTTTGCAACAATATGGAGGGACCTGGAAACTATTATGTTGAGTGAAATAAGCCAGGCAGAGAAAGAAAAATATCATATGACCTCACACATTTGGGGAATCCAAGGAATAATGAGAACTGAGGAATGGAATTAAGACAGAGGAGGGATCAAAGGAACCAGAGGAAAAGAGGACAGAGGGAAAGGGGATGATAGGATGGGATAAACCTGAAGGGAAGGAGGGAGGGTGCTATAAGGAGGGGGACAAGGGAGATGTTGAGGGGAATAGGGGGAGGGGGAATGCATTTGGGGTGACCCTAGAATCTATGTAAACACAATTAATTAAATAAAAAAAAGACTTATGCCTGAAAAAAAAAAGTGCTAGGAAAGGATCAGAGGTGGCAAGGGGATGAGTGAGCCAGGTAGAGGGAAGGACTGTATTCACGCTCTGTGTGAAGACAAGGCACAGCAGGTCAGCAATCAGAAGGGCCAGGGAAGGCTGACCTGCAAAAAGCCAAGGAGAGCATCGAGTGGTAACATGAGACCAAAGTTTGAATGAGAAAAATTTCTGTTCATCTTCATTGGCTTTCTGGTATGTGTAGGTAGAATAAGTTCAATTTATCAATGTTATACTGACCTTCTGTGGTTCATGGGAGACCGCTCATCATTGTTATTAGAAAACTGACTTTTATATATTTAAATGTTAACAGTTACAATTTGCAGTCTTGATTTTTTTTTCATTGGATTTCACTGAATGTGTTTCCACACTTGTACTTCAAATATAGCAGTCTAAGATGGGCTAACAAGTCTTTGAAGAGATTATATTTATATAAGTAGAAGAAAATTATTTACTATCATAGTTATGAGATCTTTTCATCCCTAGACCTCTGGAGCTAACTCAATTTTCCACTGCATTTTATAAATTTGTGGAGGATTAGGAGTCTTTCAGATCAAGTGCTTAGAATTTGAAGACGAAGTAAAGAAAATAGTATGGCTTAATCAATCTTGAAGTGATCTTTCTCCTGTACTAGTAATACTTTAATCAATCATGTGTTTGTTAAATGACATTTACATTTCCCTTTGGCCCATTGTTGTCAATTCTACAAACTGGATTCAATACTTTTTACTTGAATTTTTAAGACATATCATTCATATGCAATATATTTTGTGAAATCCACAGAAAACTTCTGGGTTGGTTGGATGCTTTGAACACAGACATGTGATTGACTTGTTTTATACATTTTATATATACTAAATTTAAGTATAACCATAGACATTTAAAATTTCTCTATTTAGTCATAATTTATTTTACCCAGTCTTAAGTGAAAATGTCTGTGTTATTTTATTTCTCATTTCTGTATTTCTATTGATAGTGTATATAGAACTTTAAGTTGACAAAGATTTCTCATCCCTAATCAAATATTTTAAACTTGATAAAATCTGAAAGTTTATCTGAGACAGAAGTTGAAGATTTAAGGGAATAGTGTTTCAGAGAAAGAGAAAAAGAACATTTGGAATGTCTAGAAGAGATTGTGACGGTCGTGAGGGAAACTTTCAATGCAGTTCATAAAATGACAATAACATTTTCCTACACTCTCTAAGGACTTTTTTCCTTGAATATCTTATTGTTTCTAATTCTGTTTATCAGAAAAGTGGGCTCTGAGTACCAGTACCTTCAAGGCAATGAACCTATGCCTAACGCAAAGCATTTGGGGGATGGGGAAATCACATTGCAACATACAATTACGTACTTCAGTCCTTTTAAAAATGCATCCACCTTTTTGCTTAAAAATATTGTTGAACATGTAGACCTATTTAAAAACTCTCTGTAACTTGTTTCCATTACATTAACATTTCAAGTTAAAAATCTAGAGAATTTGAGAAAAGTTTGTAAAGATGAATATGATCTTTTGTGAATTATCAGTGTGCGGACAGGAGAGACATCATGAATCCTATTTAAGTTCCTGAAAGTTATATTCTCTTTCATTTGGAAGCCGAGCTCTTCCACCATAGAGTTAGGCTCATGTGGGCAGGGTTTAGTTCTATTACATTTTAATCGTGTTTTCACTGACTGCTCTTAGGAAAAAGACTTTGTTTGTTTGTTTCTCTGTATTTGATTAGCCTTAGTGACTTGGTGTTAAGGCAGCCTTCTATTCTGATTTACTCTGATTTGAATTCCAAATTGATTTAACAAACCCCACATTAACAGGTTGGCATTATTCTAGGAGCATAATACGATGATTGTTGGTGAAGTGTGGCTTCAAAGTCCACCCAGGGTGTCAGACAGTAAATGGGTCTTTTGTTGGCTTTGGGTGTTGGATTATTTTTCTTTGTCTTGCTGATTTGGAGATTGTTGGACAGAAATTTAACTTTTTTTTTTTCATTTGGCAAGCGATTAAAAAATCTCAATAATGTTTCTTGAAAAGCCTTCATTGATTTCCACAGTTCTTTGTTTCTGAATTAACTTTTATCTCCTGAAAACCTTGGGGCAGGACAAGCCTGGCATTTTACATTACATTCAAAACAATTAGAAAGTTCACTGGTTGGGACTGATCTTTGGTCACTGAAGATTGGATGTTGTAATGCCAACTGATGGTGTGATTGTTTAGACCTTACTCATGAAGGGTTTTAGCTGAAGAGTCTTTGTCAGTGGCAGGCCTGTGAGACCCAGCTGCATTGGTCCCTGGAATGAATGCCTTTGTGTAAATGGTCAGCCCCACTCTGATATTTGATCAGCCCCTATTTATGTCTCAACCTATTTCTACATCAGCAAAGTGTGCCCATAATGCTGGGCTTTTTAACTGGATGAGAAAGTGCCTGGGTGTTCAGAGGTCCCACCTACACGGTAACCTACATATTGGAAGAATATGTCTAATGGAAAGAAACATTGTGTGAATAATTAAAAACACAATGACAGATTAGTGCCAAGCTGAGTTAGGACAGTGACTGTTTCCAATGTTGCAATTCCCTGTTGCCAAGGTGAACTCTCTGATTAGGATATGTTGATTGATCAAATTAACTAGAATCGACTTTATTTCCTTTAGGACTATGTCATTGGACTTCAGCCTCTGAAAAAGAAGAGAAAATATTTTTATTGTTAGAGCGGTTGAAGAGTAAAGAAACTCATACAAAGCCAGCTACACACACACACACACACACACACACACACATACACACAGTTACAGAAAATGATATGGAAGAGGTAAATTAAGCTGGTAATGCTTTTTGATATTTTCTGATCTAGCAGCAAGAAATGCAGTTAGACCTCCATTATATTTCTGTTTTGAATCCTGATCTCAGAAAGTCATAATCAATCCTTACATCATCAGTGACTAGGAACAATGTTTCTCAACAGAACACAATTGGTCTTTGGATCAAGACAGTTCTTAGTTGTTGTTTTGTGGTGCGTGATTTTTCCCAATGTTGCAACATGTTGACTATACCTTCCTCCCACCCAGGACCTAGATACCAGTAACATCTAGTGCTCCTGATAATAAAATATTCCTTCCTTCTTGTGCTCATCCTCCATACTTCCAAACGTGCCTGGGAAGCTATGGAGTGATCCAGATCAGGAAAAATGAGAACCACAGTAAGATATTAAGGTTATTGAAACAGTTTAAAAAATACAGAGGCGTCACCACCATTCATGATTTACCATGTTTTATAAAAAGTATATGAAAAAAAATTCAGCTCTAAAGTTATAGCATATAGGTAAACAATTCCTGACTTTTAAAATATTATTACAAGAGGGCTTTTAATTTTTTAATTAGTTATTTATAACTTTATACGTACTTCTTCATAGAAACTATTAGGCTGTATCTCCATATTTATGTAACCAGTTGTAGACATGGTAAGGTGTGGGTATGCTGTGGGACAGAGACTCTATTGTGTTGAATTTGTCAAAGTCCAAAATCCTTTTTTGGCCTTGAAGTCTTTCAGTATACCTCAGAGACAATGTGACTCTGGTGTTGTGTCTTAATATCAGAGAACCTGAGGATTTGCATTAGTAACCACATGGTTGCTTGGTGAGTGAAGGGAGATGACAGAGCTTTAGGGCTAGTTAGGCCTTAGAGATGTCTGAGCAAACGTCTTTTCATGGCAGAGTTGCCAATATCCCTGATTCTGAGTCGCCTTTGACTAGTGTTACCTAAGCTGCAAGAATTTACTTCAGTATATGTTGGGCAAATGAGTTTGTAAAATTTGTATTTTTTGAGTTTGCTCACTTTTATTGTTAAAAAAATGGCTCTGGGCAGCCAAGTGTGTGAGCAGTTGATTGCAAATTGCCAATTGCATTCCTGCTTGGGAGGGGCCATTGTTTTACTAATGTTTGCTGGAGGAGGGGGTCTTTGTGGGGCCCCACCAGTTTTTGCAGGGAGAGGGGAGAGAATGCAGAGTGCTGAAGAAGAAGCCAGTTTTGCAGAAGAGAAGAAGGTGTGCAGATAGGGAACGAGAGCTGAGGGGCTTTGTGAGCTCCGCTGAGACTGGTGGGGGGCCTTTGATTCTAGGAGAAACCAGAGAAGATTTTCCTGGTTGTGGAACCCAAGAATGTGTCAGGGTTTTGGGATCCATGAATGAAAGGGAAGTGTTTTCCCTGCCTGTTTGCTCGTCAGCTGGTGCGAGACTTTAATAAAGGAATGGCCCACCGTTTTTTGGCTCCACTGTTTCTTTACTGTCTGCCTGAATCCAATGAGAACCTGCAGGGCCCTGATGGCAGCGGCCACTGGCCATACAGTATACCTCTATTAATTTCACTGATTAAATCAAATCCTTTTTTATTTTTTAACCAAGTTTACCGTTTCCACATGTCTAAGTAAGGAATGATCTGGTGTGTCGTGTTTGGGGTTGACATTGATTTTACCTTTAGAGAGAAATAGTCTTTTTCATATCTCAGAGTTACTCTGGATGAAACTCATAGGCATTTAATATACTGACACTCATTACATAGATAAGTAAAATAGTATTAATTACAGCAGATATCTATATAGCATTTACTGTATGCCAAAATAGAAATAAGTGTAACAAGTTCAAAAATAGGTCTTAATTAATATGCAAACATTTAAAGAACTATTGAAAGGCCTCAGTGAACTAAGGATTATATAATAAGTGGATTGCTGCAATGTTTTTCTTGTGTTTATGCTCCTAGATTGTTCTCTCAAGGTAATAAAAACATTGTCATTGTACTCTATAAACAGTCATAATAGCATCTTAGCCTCCTTTTTCTTCCAATGAGTCATTCTTTTCTCCATTAGGCACTGAGTAAGAAGGCTCTAAGCACTAAACATCACAACATTCACCTCACTTCAGAGAGGCCTTTGTGACAAATGACAGCCTCCTCAGATATTAAAAATACATTGATCAAGAGAAGTTGAAAGGCATGGAAGAAAAATTAATCCATACCACTCATAAAAAAAAAGAAGAAACCACATTTCTGAGTAACCTTCGAACTGAACAGACTACAGTCTTAAAAGCATCTGTCAGGGTCACATCATTTCTAAGGCAGGTGCAGGACTGCCCACCCACGTGCTAGTCTCCATGAGAGACAGCCACAGACCAAGCAGATTGCTCCCCAGCTCTAAAGGTAAACCAGTTGATTCTTATCCCAGTTTTCTCTCCAGAGCAACTTCTTTAGTTTCTTGACTTATGCTTCAACCAATCGCTCATGGCATTTCTCTTGCCATTGTGATATGTTCGGGGTGGGTCTTAATTTGTCCAATCTGTGTGAAACCCAGTATATCAGTATTCTATGGTTAGTGTGGCAAATTACCACAAATCTAGTGGCTTACACAGTGTGGATTTGTTCTCTTACAGTTCTGCAGGTCACAACTCTGACACGACGATGCCACGGATTTACTCTTCTAAAGAATGGCAAGGTTTTAAAATTCTCAATGATCTCATAATAGGACAATGAGTTACAGCAATGGAAACTTTATCCAAGTAATTTAAGTGACAAGGTAAATGTATTGAAAGAATAGGAATGGCTTACATCTTAAAATACAGAAACTACGGTACCTCTGGAATCCAGATCAGAAAATAACATAAGCAGCATGAAGATAAAATCTGACCAACCCTTTTCTGTGCTAGCACCCCTGTGAAGATCAAGATTTAGATATTCAGTAGAGTTTGATTAGCCTTGGTTGGGTCATATGTCTACCCAGTGGGTTATAGTAGACTGCTGTGATTGACAACCCCACAAAGATTGCCATTATGGGATTCGGAGGGTGGTGGATAATTTTCTCAAGAGAAGTAGGGCTTTTATTACCAAGAGAAGGCAGAAAGGAATCTGGGCAGCTGAAACAACAGATGTTCACCTTGCTGCTTTCTAGGGTTGGTAGGGAAATAAAATGTAGGAGGATGTACGAGATGGGTGGGACATAGTACTCCAAAAGTAGTAATTATTACAACCTTCACTTAAGTAAAACCAAGAGTCACTGTCTCAAACGTTAAACATGCAATTAAAAAAATCCATACCATTGATCAGGTTTTCTATCTGGGAGAAAGATTAACCCCCAGGGAGCTAATGCACACACTCTTATACTTAGAGTTGTCGGGCAGGTAGCCATTCAGATAAGCACTCAAAGGGTAGAAACACCGATAACTGTCTCTTATTCCTTCCCAAGCCCATGCCTAGACTAAGACAAGCTCTCTCACTGGGAAAGCTGGCAGTGATGCGAGGTTCAGAGCCAGTGTCCCTTCAGAGACAGATAAGCAGGACAGTAGTTGGCTCACTGCATCATGTTCAAAGGCACATACAGGTCTCGTGCGAGAACTTAATCCCAAACACCTGCAGCTGTTAGGGAAGGGGTGCATCTTCATGAAGAGAACAGTGATGCTTGGCAGCAATTTGGAGAGAATATGCTTGATCTAAGGGGACATCTGCTCCTCTCTTCCCAACAGTGCAGTGAGGAGGGGAAGGCAAGCCCATGTTGTCAGATGGCTTGATTTTCAAAGGAACTAAAAATTCTGATTTTTAGGTGAAGTCAGTTGAGAATAAATTCAAAAGGTTTAAAAAATGCTTTGTAATCTAACATTATGCAGACCAAAACAAACAAACAAACAAACAAAACTCCATTTCCCTGTTAAATTTGTCCGTTGGGTGGTCTGTTTGCCATTCCTGTTCCCAAAAAGGCCATCAGCTCGAAACTTCATTGCCAGTAAATAAGTTCACTCCGTTCACAGTTGTGCACTTCACGGTTGCTGCATTTTCTGCTTTATCTTCCCACTCATGCTGCTGTTCACTGCCATTCATTTCAGCATGAATTTAGTTGCAGGCGAGAAGTGTTGGGACGAGGTAAGAGGAACACTGGGGATGATTTTTTCAGGCCATGACATGCACTGATGGACTCAAGTCTTAGGCTATCGGGCTCAACTACTTCCAGAAATGCAGGCTGCACACGGTGGTGGTTACACCCTGGAAAAAGGAGGAAGCAGAGTCGTCTTCCCACCTGCCCACATCCCTTCATATGCCTAATTCATAAAATATATACTTGTGGCATTGGGAGTTGGAGTAAGAGACATATTATTATGTCTGTGTTTTTCTTTAGTGACATTTCCTTTCTTCCTTCTCTGTTGGACATCCTATACAAAGCTACTCTGGGGAACTTCTGCCTCTTGAATAAGATCTCTGCTGGATTTTTTTAAATTTAATTTTTTTTAAGTGAGAGGAGGGGCAATAGTGAGACAGACTCCCGCATGAGGCCTGACTGGGATCTACCTGCAACCCCCATCTGGGACCGACGCTTGAACCAATCCAGCCACTGGCTGTGGGAGGAAAAGAGAGAGGGAAGGGGGAGATGGAGGGGAAGAGAAGCAGATGGTCTCTTCTCATGTGTGCCCTGACCAGGGCTCAAACCCAAGATGTCCGCATGCTGGGCTGACATTAAGCCCAAGATGTCTGTCTACTGGCCAGGGCTCCACTGGATTTGTATACAGTAGTTAACACCAAAGCCTCCCATTGCACGATGGTTAGGGTTTTACAAGCTGCATGTATTGGCCTCTGGGCAATGTTCTTCCAGGATCTGGGCATTCCCTAATGACGGTGTGCTATTTAGAAGGCCCAAAGAAAAGGAAATATTTTTCAGCAGAGCTTTATCTTATGTTGTGATGTTCCACAACACCTAAATTAATACTACGCACAGAATTAAGGCTTCCTGATTATTTTATAACAGGGCTGATCTTGCGTAAGACAGAAATACAGAGCCATGTCAATAGGGTGCTTTGAAAATTTCTCCAGTAATTTATTTATTTTTTATTAATAAGATACCAGTAAATATATTTTCTTATTAATACGATACTTAAAATTTACATCATTCATCACTCATTTGGAATTTCTCTCGAAGATAACATGTAATCATTACCAGGAACAGCATGCGTTATTCTATTAGCTGCCATTATTGTAAACTGTGAAATAATTGTAAAATAATATGTAAAATTGAAAATGGATACCAAAGCTACTCATTCTGGACAATGGCTGCTTAAGGCCTCTGAAGGCCCCCTGGGTTTTAGGAAGTAGGAAACAAAAAGAGGCGGTCTATTGAGAAAGCATGTCAGTGGACCTTAGTCTTCTCTTAAACTTTGGTCAAGATTGTTGGTGTCAGCATAGTTTCCAGTGGCTCTCAAAGCTTCAGAAAATTCACCAAGATTCAGGTTATAACTCCTGTTATCTTCGGGAGAAGAGTCTAAAACCTGTGAGGCAGGTGAGAGTGAAAGATTTAGCATCCGCTCGTTTGCAAGCAGTGTATAATGGAAACTCGAGGACTAGAGCCTCTCTCACTGTCATTACCTTCAGTAAACTCCAGATACAAAGAAGACGAAGGGTGAAGTATATTTCTGACTGTAAATGCTTTTCTTGAGTGTTTTAAATTTAATAGAGTATCTAAAGAACATTTTGAGAAATTTGAGTAGGAAGCATATTGCAAATAGTACTTGCCACATTCCACTGGGAGCCAACTGCCTTAAGTGGTCTAATTGTAATTATGAACATCAGCAAATAAATCTGTTACAGCTCAGTATTAATTATGGATTAGGCTTTATTTCTTCAGTTCCAAAACTACCCATTAGAGGTTTCTTAATAACCTTTGAGATTTAATGACCATTTTTTGTTGTCATGCTTCTATCCTTTTCCGTATAAACATTCAACTCTCACCTTGGGTTTAGTCAATCTTAAGACATATCAAATGAATAATTGATCCAATTCCCCCAGTTTTATAATATTGTAAAAATACTTACTCAAAGAGCTAAGTAATATTTTTCAGGAAACATCTCAGTATCTCAGAGTTTCACGACCGGGTTTTACTGAAGCTGGACGGTGTGTAAGCTACAGATTCCATTTTAATTAATAATGGAGCTGTTCGCTACCCTTGGAGGTTTGCTCATGGAGGTGAAGGTCACAAATGGGGTCATTACTGCAACTTCTTGACAGGACTAGCCAGTGTTATTAAATTAACTTTACAAATGCAAGCTAACCTGGAATAAGACAAGTATCAAATATGTGTAATAAGACTATATCAGGGCAACGTGTTGTCGGACAGAACACGTCCACCTGATAACGTGACTGTAGACTCAGGTTCTGCCGGTGCTGGAGATTCTAGGACTACCGAGGAGACACACAACTGAGTAAATTATCCTACAATAAAACTGATATTTCTTTAACAACAATATCAAATTGTCATTTATTAATTTGTCAATACAAATCAGTGAGCTAAAATGATTAATTGCAAGTATTATTAAATATCTTTTAATCAAGAATTCTTCTTAGAGGAAGTTAAAGAAATGGTAAATGCACTATACCTAGAAGTTTATAAAAACATTTCATTCAATCACAACCATAGAAGGATGTAAGCATAGAAGATGAATTACACAATTGCCAATTTGGTAGATTAAAAACCATCAAACATTGGCAATTTCATATAGCTCAACCTAATCGTCAAGTGTGGTGGTTATGGGGGGGAGGAGGGAGAGGGAGAGGGAAAGGGGGAGGGGGCGGGGCACAAAGAAAACTAGATAGAAGGTGACGGAGGACAATCTGACTTTGGGTGATGGGGATGCAACATAATTGAATGACAAGATAACCTGGACATGTTATCTTTGAATATATGTATCCTGATTTATTGATGTCGCCCCATTAAAAAAATAAAATTATTAAAAATAATAATAATAATTTAAAAAGAAAGCCAAAGTTTTGAATGATTCAATAATTTGAACAAACTCAGATAGCTTGAAGTGGCACAGCCAACTCTGACCCAATGTCTGTGTATGTTCAAATCTCTCGGCCACTCAGCTGGCAGTGTTCTGTCCTGCTCTGTGTCCCAGGAACATCTCCTGCCTTTGGCAGTTACACTATTGTCCAAACAACTTGAACATAGAAGCACTCCCACATTTTGTTGGGACTCAGGGACACATTACAATCCATTTCTTTTCTGAACCATTCCAGTCTGCATTGGTCTATTTTCCTCCTGGTGAGGAAGGTCTTGTCCTTGGTTATATCCTGAGTGGCCAATAAAGCAGTCAAGAGAACTTATGCTGCTTTCTCTAGAAACGCACTAACCAGTGTAGTCAGGAGTATACACAGGAGCAAACTAGCTAAGTACATTAAAGGGCACAGTTCTCACATAGATCTTTTCTAAGCTGATAACACTGATTTTAATTAGTGTTCTAGATGTGCTCACCAAGACACTGCACTATTGTAGGATACATATATATCTTTTCCCTCAGACACATGTTATTTAAAGCAGGAAACAAAAATATGCTTGGGTTGTATCATAATTTATTTTCTTACATAACTATGTGCTTGAATTTATTTGCCATAGCTGGCTTATTTCTTTGCTTGTTTGTCTCAGTGATTCAAAATTCAGGGGTGGGAAAAAGTAGCTTTATACTTGTGAAAACACAAAACACAGAGTTTATTCTTTTATTAATATTATTTTTGCTGATGATGTGATCCTATACATCGAAAACCCGAAGGACTCCACAAAAAGATTATTAGAAACAATAAACCAATACAGTAAGGTCGCAGGATACAAAATTACCATACAAAAGTCCATAGCCTTTCTATATGCCAACAATGAAATATTAGAAAACGAACTCAAAAAAATAATCCCCTTCACGATTGCAACAAAAAAAATAAAATACCTAGGAATAAACATAACAAAGAATGTAAAGGACCTATATAATGAAAATTACAAAGCATTGTTAAGGGAAATCGAAAAAGATACAATGAGATGGAAAAATATTCCTTGTTCTTGGATAGGAAGAATAAATATAATCAAAATGGCCATATTACCCAAAGCAATATACAAATTTAATGCAATTCCCATCAAAATCCCTATGAGATTTTTTAAAGAAATGGAACAAAAAATCATCAGATTTATATGGAACTATAAAAAACCCCGAATAGCCAAAACAATCCTAAGGAAAAAGAATGAAGCTGGGGGCATTACAATACCTGACTTTAAACTATATTATAGGGCCACGATAATCAAAACAGCATGGTATTGGCAAAAAAATAGACACTCAGACCAATGGAACAGAATAGAAAGCCCAGAAATAAAACCACATATATATGGTCAAATAATCTTTGATAAAGGGGCCAACAACACACAATGGAGAAAAGAAAGCCTCTTCAACAAATGGTGTTGGGAAAACTGGAAAGCCACATGCAAAAGAATGAAACTCGACTACAGCCTGTCCCCGTGTACTAAAATTAATTCAAAATGGATCAAAGACCTAAATATAAGACCTGAAACAATAAAGTACATAGAAGAAGACATAGGTACTAAAATCATGGACCTGGGTTTTAAAGAACATTTTATGAACTTGACTCCAATGGCAAGAGAAGTGAAGGCAAAGATAAATGAATGGGACTACATCAGAATTAAAAGTTTTTGCTCAGCAAGAGAAACTGATATCAAAATAAACAGACAGCCAACTATATGGGAACTGATATTTTCAAACGACAGCTCAGATAAGGGCCTAATATCCAAAATTTACAAAGAACTCATAAAACTCAACAACAAACAAACAAACAATCCAATAAAAAAATGGGAAGGGGACATGAACAGACACTTCTCCCAGGAAGAGATACAAATGGCCAACAGATATATGAAAAGATGCTCAGCTTCATTAGTTATTAGAGAAATGCAAATCAAAACTACAATGAGATACCACCTCACCCCTGTTAGATTAGCTATTATCAACAAGACGGGTAATAGCAAATGTTGGAGAGGCTGTGGAGAAAAAGGAACCCTCATTCACTGTTGGTGGGACTGTAAAGTAGTACAACCATTATGGAGGAAAGTATGGTGGTTCCTCAAAAAACTGCAAATAGAACTACGTTATGACCCAGCAATCCCTCTACTGGGTATATACCCCAAAACCTCAGAAACATTGATACGTGAAGACACATGTAGCCCCATGTTCATTGCAGCACTGTTCACAGTGGCCAAGACATGGAAACAACCAAAAAGCCCTTCAATAGAAGACTGGATAAAGAAGATGTGGCACATATACACTATGGAATACTACTCAGCCATAAGAAATGATGACATCAGATCATTTACAGCAAAATGGTGGGATCTTGATAACATTATAAGGAGTGAAATAAGCAAATCAGAAAAAAACAAGAACTACATGATTCCATACATTGGTGGAACATAAAAATGAGACTAAGAGACATGGACAAGAGTGTGGTGGTTACCAAGGGTGGGGGGGGAGGGAGGACATGGGAGGGAGGGAGGGAGAGAGTTAGGGGGAGGGGGAGGGGCACAGAGAACTAGATAGAGGGTGACGGAGGACAATCTGACTTTGGGCGAGGGGTTTGCAACATAATTTGATGACAAAATAACCTAGACATGTTTTCTTTGAATATATGTACCCTGATTTATTAATGTCATCCCATTACCATTAATAAAAATTTATTAAAAAATATTATTTAGTTATTATTATTAACCTTCTTTTGCTCACCCCTGTACATTGCATTAAAATAAATTAATTTGAAATTTAAATTAAATAAAATTGTTTTTTCTTCTAGGAGATTTAGGTATGTATGAATATATTTTTCCCTCTTTTTCTCTTTCTCCTTTTTTTCTCCCCTCCCCCCCAACAGTCTCCTGTATATGTGGCTATTTCAGAGACATTTTGTTTTGAACTAATGAACACAGATCGAATTTGGCATGGGCTACTGTTTTCCTGATTAAGAGTATGTTAGATCATGTCAGTCATGATTTCATTTTCTGAAAACAATTTACAGATCCATTTCTGCACTGTAGTGGCTACTGGAAAGTCTTTTTTTCCTTTATCTCACTAAGATTTTTATCTCTAAGTGTTTGGAACAAAAACAAATACATTTCTATAAAAAACATCTTCAAAATATGTATAGTATCAGAGAAAATAGGCTTTTGAATAGTCTACAAAGATAAATATTTCAGTTTCTTCTCTTTTGTATATTGAACTACAGAACTGATATTGTGAGAAATTGCTTTTTATAAATGCATATTAAGGCCAGAGCATAAGTAGGGAATGTATTTTATTTCATGATTATGTGAATATCAGACCAGTTGTCCAGAAAGAATGCAGATGTAATTAGTATGATCCCAAATATATGCTATAATAATAGTTTATACTACGGATGTAACTGAAACTGGAAACAATGCTCAAAGCAAGATATGACAAACTATGTTTCCTGGGCCAAAATCAGCCTGCTACTTATTTGTATAAATAAACACACCCGTTTGTTTACATATCATCTTTGGAAGCTTTATCGCTACAATGACAGAACTGAGAAGCTGCAACAGAGATCATGTGATCTGCAAAACTGAAAATATTTACTATATTGCCCATTTATTTTTCTGACCCCAGAAAGTAACAAGACTATTTATAAAGAAATCCTATGGAATTAATATAGGTAGGAAATGATGGTACATTTATTTACATCTAAATGAGAAGGAAAGCAAGAAATCTTCTTCACTGGCTTGAGCAAGGGGTCACTAGCTCAGCTGGAACCCCGGTCAAGGCACATATGAGAAAGCAATCGATGAAAAACTAAGGTGCTGCAACAAAGAATTGATACTTCTTATCTCTCTCCCCTCTTGTCTGTCCTCTCTCTGTCTCTGTCACACACACACACAAATCTTCTTATGGTCTTAGGTTAAATTGACATTCCTTCAAAAGACTTCCAGCTTAAACAAAGTGTGGCAAGTAGAGCAGAGTAGCTATATGAACTGATGGAGTCAGTTGGGTGGTTGATTAGTAACTAACTTTATTGGATGCATGATTTTCAGTGAATAGTCACACTGAGTGCTTGATAAAAAATATTAAAAGGTAGTGTTGTAACTCAAGTGATAAAGTTGCAAAGAAGCCTTCAGCCATAAAGTTCCTTTCCAACCTAATTGTCTGCCAGTTTCAATACAAAATAATGAAAGTATTTCTTTAGTTTGAGTCTTTGGGGAAATGAGAGCTTGTCTTAGTCAGGGTAAGTTAGGTTGTAATAAACAGCCCCCAAATGCTAGCAGCCTAAAAATGAAGGTTCAGACAAAGTACATGGTGCATAGGTTGAAATATAATTCCCAGTGTGATGGTGTTTGGATGGGTGGGGGGCTTTCAAAGATAATTGGGTCATGAGGATGGAGTCCTCATGAATGAAATTAGTGCCCTGTAGAGTCAACTATCTGCAATCAAAGTGACAGCCTTCACAAGAACCTGACCATACTAGTATTGTGATCTTAGACTTACAACCTCAAGAACTGTGGAAAATTAATATTGTTGTTTAAGCCACCGAATCTAATTTGTTACAGCAGCTAGAACTGACTAAGACAAGCTGCTTAACCACAAATGTATAACACCATATAATATTCATGAAATAACTTCAGTCTGCTCATATGCAGCTGTGGAAAAGTGTTATTTATGATGGTCATTTTACTTATAGCATCAATTATTAAAATTTTGTTGAAACAACAAGAGGTTCCCTTTTTGGAGTTTTTTTTCCTATTGTAGGATGGAAATGATGGATGGTGGGTCATGTGTTCCAAACTTTGTAAATTAGTGCCGTCCTCAACATTTCACCCAAATTTTGCCCATCAAACTTCCTCTTTACCAAACCTCTTATGTTTTTCATAACTTAATGAGTTTTTATTTCAGTTCTTTTAATGTGTACATATTCTAAAACAGTTCCCAGATTCTTTATGTTAGATTTCTTCTTCTATGAATATCAAGTGAAAACACTTTAAACACATTTTAAACAATATTAGAGTCATTGCTATATCTGAACTAAGGATTCATTCTGGAAACTTCACAGTATGTGCAATTCCCAATGATTTAAGTTGAGATTTCTCACAGAGAGGACATTTGAATTTTACTCATCACTGGGGTCCTCAAAAGTTAACAACTATTACTGTATTTTCTTTGTTTCTCTCACTTGAGGGGCTACAACTTGAGAAAGAGCCAAAACTAACTGGATCCCTGTTCCGCTGTTTAATTTTCGGCACTTTAGTATCAACTTAGGTCCCTGATTAATCTTATATATCGCTTCTCCAGTATCCAACTTGGAAAGGACTGACTCATGTGAATCTAAAAATAGCTGGAGTTTGATTAATATCTTGCAGGTTCCTGAGGGGGCAGCATGTAGAGACCTGCTTCAAAATGGTGTCCAGAATTCATAAGTCTTTGTCTTGCCATCAGAACGGATCAATGACCATCACCAGTGAACAATCGAGCATAAGCCTGACAGTTTTCTATTAACACTGGGTCTTACAGACGATGCCCTCTCACATCCAAATATTCGTGTGATTCACAGTTGGCATCTTGCTGAAGATTAATGGTCCAATATGAAATGATGAGTTTGCAATAGATTTCACTTATGATTGTTTTCTGACTATTTCACTTAACATTCTTCTCTGGCTAGACATTCTCCAGCTGGAGTCATTGAACTCAGTCAATGCAATATATTAAATGTACACACATCTACCAGCCATAGCTTTTTAAAGCTTACTTTTCTCTATAATTGAATCAAAGAAATGAAATTAGTATTCTTTTAAATTTTCTAGCCAACGGAAATTGTTCTTTTCTAGCTATCAATTGCTGGGCACCTACTTCACATTTGGGTATGCGTTATACTTTTTAAAATTCACATAAAATACTAGTCACAGGATATTCATAAATTCCTATTCCTCACTGTGTAAAGGAAGATAAAACATTTTCTATAGTGGCTACACCAATCTGCATTCCCACCAACAAACAGCTCACATGGGTTCCTTTTTCTAAAAGAAGATTAAAAAAAGACAAACCATCATTGAAAAAAGAATACCATATTTTCAAAATTGTGATGGAGTGTTAAAAATAAATGGTTCAAAAAAAAAATAAATGGTTCATTGAGATTTAAACTCAAACCAAACAGTTTAGGAAAACATGCATATTTTAGCTCTGGGTGACTTTTGCATTACTCTTCCTCTGATGATGCTTGTTAACTAATTTCAATGTATCAACACATGGTTTTGTGGCCTCTCTTTTCCCTGACTTCCTGTTCATCAGTCTGTCAATAGTGTCCTTCACACAACCTCAGTCACTTACTCCCTCACTTATACTTGGATTTTGAATATTGAGTTCTCTCTCACTCTCCCTCTCTTCCCTCTACCCCTGATGACTACTTCTTACCCTCACCTGTTTCATCACGTGTCTAACCCTGTTTCTGCTACCCTCACTTTTCACTGAAACCTTGATTCCTATTTCATGAATTAATATGAACAAAAGGAAAACAACTTTCCTGAACTACATGACCCCTTCTACTCATCTATGTCATCACAGCCAATACGCCATGTCTCCCTCATCACTACGGATTGATGACATCATCCAAGCTCCTGATGGATCAGCAGTTTTGCTGCACTCACTCCCATCCTTTCTCCTCTACTCAGTGGCTTTGACTTCCTGTCCTCTCTATTCTATCCGTTCACCTCTCTGCTATATCAATCCCATCAATGTTAAAAAGTGCTCTTGTTTTTCCTTGCTAAAAAGAAATGAACAACCTTCTATGGACCCCACTTTCTCTCCATCTACTGTCTCTTTAAAACAAAACTTTTCAAAAATGTAATCTATGATTTGTGTCCAATTCCTCCTCCTGCTCATCTCTCTTAAACCTATTGAATAGTCATTTGTTCCTTCAATGCCACTAAAATTCCTCTCATTCAGGTCACCAATATCCTCCCCATCCACTCAATCAGCAAATCCCATTGGATCCAGCTTCCCATTATATCTCAAATATCATCACTTCTATTGCTGTCACCCTGGTCAAAATCACCTGGATCATAACCCACCTGGATCACTGCAATAGCCTCTGGACATGTCTCTCTGCCCAACACTCATTAGGCCCCCTCTCCCACATGCCTATTTTCAGCACAACAGTGTGGTCTGTTACAAAGTAAGCAGATCATTCTACTCATTCTTCAACATTTGCCAGTGCTTCTTTTCTCCTTCAAAGTTAGTGTCCATGTAGCCGTGAAATTGATTGCTCCTTCTTAACTTATTGACCCTTTTCTCCTACTACTCTCCACCTTGTCAGTTTACACCATCACCGGGGCTTCCTTGGTGTTCCTTTAACATGCCAGAATACTTCAACCTTGGGGATTTGCCTGTTTTCTGTCTCTGCCTGGAATGCTGTTCCCTGGGTAATTCACCAGGCTCTCTAGCTTACTTTCCTCAGGTTTTTGATTAAATACCTTCCTTCTCTCTCTTTTTTTTTAATTGAATTTATTGGAGTGACATTGGTTCACAAAACCATACAGGTTTCAAGAGTACAACTCAATTAAGTGTCATCTGCACACTGCACCCTGCGCCCATCGCCCCATGCAAAGTCTCCTTCCATCCCAATTTTGCTCCCTTTGCCGCCACCCTCTACCCCCCCACTTTCCCTCTGGCTATTTCCACACTGTTGTCTGTGTCATATATATATCTGTGTGGGGGTTGTGTGTGTGTATGTGTGTGTGTGTGTGTGTGTGTAATCCCTTCACTTCCTAACCAAATACTTCCTTCTCATTAAGACTTCTCATTAAATTGTCCTTGACCGTTCATTTAAATGTTTACCTCCATTCCCCTTACCTCCCTCTCCTCCTTAACATTTTTCTCAGCATTTATCATCATTTGGAAGATGATTTATTTTACTTTATTAAGTTTTGACTCACTTTCCACCACCGCAGCGTTAGCTCAATGACAGCAGAAACATTGGTCATCATCTTTGTTGCCATTCCCACAGCCAGAATGCTTGGCCCATGGCAGGCCTTTGATAAAATGTCTTCAATCAGATATGAATGGCATTGGATACTATGCTTGATGGGAATTACATGGTAGATGTGGAAATATCAAGTATTTCTCTAAAAGTGTCTGCCTGCACACTCCCAGAGGACACACCAAGACAAAACTGAGCCCAATCCTTTTATCTCCCTATGACATCTGTAGATATCTTGAAAGCATATATGGTGGTTTTAATTTTTATATTTTTACCCCTGAATAAAAGGATGCATGCAATAAATCTTGAATGAGTAATTACATGTAAGAACAAATAATAATTTGACGAATAGCTAAGACCTAACTGTTTTCTGTGTTCTCTAAGCCAAGAACCCTGCCAGCGGATGAAGCCCTAACGAACTCTGCGGTAGTGTTGTGAGGACTCAGGCCCCAAATGGCTTTCTGACCATAAGGAACATTCTATTCTTCTCTGAAGCCAGCTCACATGTGAACATGTCGATAACCTTGATGGCTAGAGGAGTCAGGTGATGCCAAATACGTTGATGTTAAAATAGTAGAAACAGAGCTGGTTTTCAAGGCTGCCTTTAATTTTGTCATTCAGGAACAAACTGAGGGCTGCTCTCCTAATGGCATTGCCATTTACAAACAGCAGTCAGAATCCTTTTCATTTCTTCGGCGGAGATGGTTCAGCACATAATGGATACATGAGGTGCTACAACACAGCAGCAAAGGAAAATCAGAGGCAGTTCTGGCTTTTTGACCCTCCAGTGATTACAAATTGTGCTTATTGTTACCATGACACAGAATAGGGTATCTTTAATTTTATTTTTTAATTACAATTTTGGTGAGATATAATTACCATCCTAGAAATTTATCCTCTTAAAGTACACAATTTAGTCTTTTTCACATAGTCACAGAGTTATGCAACAATCACCATAATTTGAGAATATTTTTCACATCCGAAAAGAAACTCCAGTCCCCACTAGCAGTTACTCCCCAATCCCTACTTCCCATCTCCTGGCAATCACTGATCTACCTGGAGCCTGTGTGGATCTCACTACTCTGAACATTTCATGTAAATGTCAGCTTCCTGTATCTTCCCTTTGTGACTGTTTTTCCTCACTTAGTGTAATGTTTTCTAGGTATGTTTATGCTGTGGCATGTATCAGTACTTTATCCTTTTTTGTGGCTGAATAACATTTTACTGTCGATATACCAGACTTTATTACCCATTCATGAGTTGATAAACATTTGGATTGTTAATATTTTGTGGCTATTATGCATAATGTTGCTATGAACATTCATGTACAGGTGTTTGCATGTATGTATGTTTTCATTTCTCTTGTGCATATACCTAGGAGTGGAATTTATGGATCATAATGTAACTCTATGTTTAATATTTTGAAAAAGTGCCAAACTGTTTTTCCAAAGTGGCTCTACCATATTTAATTCTTCCAATAATATATGAGTGTTCCAAGTTTTCTGCATCTTTGCTGACACTTGTAATTGTCTGTCTTTTTTATTTTAACTCTCCCAGTTGGTATACAGTGGTGTCTCGTGCTTTCGATCTGCATTTCCCAGATGACTAACAGTATTGGATATCTTTTCATGTGCTAATTGTCCAGTAGGAATGATATACTCTGATAAAATTGCTGTGTTCAAGGAAGGTCTCTTTGAGGACAATGTATTTTAGTGAACATAAAATATAGGTAGAGTTTAACTGGGATATGCAGGAAGAAAAGAACTCTCTATGCTGAGAGAACGGCTACTATAAAGACCCTGAGGTCCACAGCACTTGCTTTTGGGAGGCACTGAGATGGTTGATGCATCTGGGGAGCAGTGAGAAGGTGGAAGGTGTAGTTACAGGTTTTGAAAAGTCAGCAAGCGCTGGAGCATACAAACCTTCAGAAGGCATAATTCAGTGAACTTTCATTTGCAGGGTATAGGGAAGATGAATCCTTTTTTTTTTTTTTTTTTTTTTTTTTTTTTTTTTTTTTTTTTTTTTTTGTGAGAGAAGGGAATATAATGAGGCAGACTCCCACATGGACCCTGACCGGGATCCATCTGGCAACCTCATCTGGGGCTGATGCTTTAGTACTGAGCTATTTTTAGTGCCTGAGTCTGATGCACTTGGACCTACAAGCGACTGGCTGTGGGAGCAGAAGATGAAGAGAAGAGGGAAAAGCAGATGGTCATGTCCCCTGTGTGCCCTGACCGAGAAATGAACCTGGGATGTCCATACGCTGGGCTAATGCTCTATACACTGAGCCAATGGCTAAGGCCTAGGGAAGACAGATCTTTTAGCAGAGAAATTAAATAATCTGATTTATGTTAATAGCAGCTGATGATATAGAACACATCATATTCTAGGCACCATTCTAAGTGCTTTATGTATATTGACTCCAACCATAATTTCATCAGGTAGAATGTAATTTTCCTATTGCTGCTATAACCAACTGTTATCATCTTAGTGTTTTAAAACAACACTGTTTATTATTAGACAATTCTGACAGTCAAAAATCAGTTCCACTGGGCTGAACACTGAATTAGGGCATCAACAGGGCAGTGTGCCTCCTCCAAGTTCTAGGGGATAATTCATTTTCTTTTCTTTTTCTTGTTCCTAGAGGCTTGCTTTTTTCCCCCCTGGTTTTTGTTTGTTTGTTTGTTTTGTTTGTTTTTTGTTTTAGTTTTGCAAGCAATATTCCTTGGCTTATGAACTTGTAACACTCTGACCTCAGCTTCCCTTTTCACACCTTCTCTGACACTCCTGCCTCCTTTTCTTAAGGGCTCTTGTGATGGCATGATCCAGGATAATGTTTCTATCTCAGGATCCTTAATTTAATCTCATCTGTAAAGTCTCCTTTGTCATTTAGGTAGCATAGTCACAGCTATAAGGGATTAAGGATGGGGCATCTTTTGAGGGGACATGAGTCTGCAACCATGTATGTACCGTTATTTTCTGCACAGTAACTGTTCACAGCCACACAGGTAGTGACAGCACTGGGCTTTAAACAGAGGTTTGGTTGCAGAGAGCACATCTTTAACTGCTAGGCTACCCTGCATCTCATAGTTACTATATTTTTACAAATGTATACTTATTTCTTTTCTGATGGCATTGCTCTATTGAAGCAGCAGAATATAGTTAACGTAATTAATAAGTGATTCTCCTGTGTGCTCAATAGGTCTGATTCCCTTTAAAGTTGTGGGTTATTATTTTCTAGATTTTTAGAAATGCTTTCCTAGATGTTAACATTGGGATCTTTCTTTTACCTTTCCACAGAAGGCTGGATATTTCATGAAAAAATATCTAAATGGTAAATTTCTACCTATTAGTATGGGGGGAAAAATAGACATTTGTATCAATTGTTCCTAGTATACAAACTAAATATCCCTAAATATCCTATGTGCTGATCAGTTTTTACAAATGAGTGTAGTGAGGAAACACCCAGGACATACCTGTCATCTTGGGCCACTTTAACTCTCTGAGGCTGAATGTTGATTAATAATTTCAGCTGTATAGTGTTTGGTTGTTCAGAAGATTTACTGGAGGGAAAATATATGAAATCATATAAAAACAAGAGGTATATATAGTATATATATGGAGAGAAATTCTAATTACAACTGAACCGTTAAAACCTATGTTAAACAATAACAGTTCTAAAGTTTGCAGTGTCTTTAGCCTGGCCAGTTATCCCACAAGCACAAATAGGAAACGCAGCCTACAATGTACTTTAAAGTTTAATATTGGAATATATATGCCTTTAATTTACTTCTATTGTTGGAATAACTACTTTTGTCTTTTGGGCAAAAGTTTGCCTCAAATTTACCTCATCTGTAATTTAGCTTTTCTAATATAATTATGTTCAAAATAAGTACGGCTTTTTATTGTTTGGGGAAGCAAGTACTAGAACCAGCAAATACATTGCTCATTGCTACACAATGTCTTACAGCATATTGGAACAAGGCTTGGCTTTTTGAATAGTGGATTAGAACTGTCAAAACCTGTACAAAAATTAAAATGTAGTTGGAAAAGAATTTTCTGTGAAAAGAAATGCATATCTTTGCTCTTGAAAATGTTGATAATACTGATAAGCAAGTCTTTGTAAAGGATAATTTTATCCTCAAAAATAGCAAAGTTGTTTACATGTATAAATTCACATCCAACTCTTGCAAGTATAATATAGTTTAAAATCTGGCTGGGACTTAAATGGAAAAGAGGATTCCAGAAAATGATAAAAGCTTTTCTTCATTGTTGTATTTTTATTTCTTTAATTACAGTTTTCTTGTAAGCACTGAAGGCCACACTATGGTGACACACCAGGTCCGGCCATGTTGGGTTCCATTTTTCTAAAGAAGTGTGTATGTTGTGTGTGTTTGGAAGGAGAGGTTGAGGGGTTTCCTGCAACGGTCGTTCCCTCTTCTTCATCCTTCCTCTCCATTGTCTTGTGCCCAAATGGAGCACAATTCAGGAGGTTTTGATGTTTTTGTTTTAACTCTCCCAGCTGACACATAGTGGTACAAGTAGGGGCGGTCTGGAGAACTGGGTTTCAGAATTAACTCCGCCTTAAATATGACTTAGACTCGTCCCTTAGCCTTCTGGAGCACTGTTTCACTAAATTACAAATGAGACAGCCTAAACTGGGGATGCTGAATTTCTCTTCCAGAGCACAGTGATATGCTTTCCCAGGAGTTAATTATGCAATGCACGCTGTCCAGGCCTGTCATGGTCCAGGGAAGGCCACCACAGCGTCATCGCTATTTGGCATTCTGGGGCTGGGAAGCCTCAGCTCATTTGCTGAATCTTACCTCTCCCCATCTGAAGCCCCTTCTTTTATTTTTCAGGGTGGGGGTGGAGGGTTTTCTTTAAAATATACTGCTCACAAAAAGTAGGAGATATTTCAAAATGAATATAAAATGATAAAAAAAGAGAAGCATTTGATTTTTTTTATTAAACAAAACCACATGATCTTATCAATAGATGCAGAAAAGGCTTTTGATAAAATACAACACAATTTTATGTTTAAGACTCTCAACAAAATGGGTATAGAAGGAAAATATCTCAACATGATAAAGGCCATATATGATAAACCATCAGCCAACATCATATTAAACGGCATAAAACTGAGGACTTTCTACCTTAAATCAGGAACAAGACAGGGTTGTCCAATCTCTCCACTCTTATTTAATGTGGTGCTAGAAGTTCTGGCCAGAGCAATCAGACAAGACAAAGAAATAAAAGGCATTCATATCGGAAAAGAAGAAGTAAAGCTATCACTTTTTGCTGATGATATGATCCTATACATCGAAAACCCGAAGGACTCCACAAAAAGATTATTAGAAACAATAAACCAATACAGTAAGGTCGCAGGATACAAAATTACCATACAAAAGTCCATAGCCTTTCTATATGCCAACAATGAAATATTAGAAAACGAACTCAAAAAAATAATCCCCTTCACGATTGCAACAAAAAAAATAAAATACCTAGGAATAAACATAACAAAGAACGTAAAGGACCTATATAATGAAAATTACAAAGCATTGTTAAGGGAAATCGAAAAAGATACAATGAGATGGAAAAATATTCCTTGTTCTTGGATAGGAAGAATAAATATAATCAAAATGGCCATATTACCCAAAGCAATATACAAATTTAATGCAATTCCCATCAAAATCCCTATGAGATTTTTTAAAGAAATGGAACAAAAAATCATCAGATTTATATGGAACTATAAAAAACCCCGAATAGCCAAAACAATCCTAAGGAAAAAGAATGAAGCTGGGGGCATTACAATACCTGACTTTAAACTATATTATAGGGCCACGATAATCAAAACAGCATGGTATTGGCAGAAAAATAGACACTCAGACCAATGGAACAGAATAGAAAGCCCAGAAATAAAACCACATATATATGGTCAAATAATCTTTGATAAAGGGGCCAACAACATACAATGGAGAAAAGAAAGCCTCTTCAACAAATGGTGTTGGGAAAACTGGAAAGCCACATGCAAAAGAATGAAACTCGACTACAGCCTGTCCCCGTGTACTAAAATTAATTCAAAATGGATCAAAGACCTAAATATAAGACCTGAAACAATAAAGTACATAGAAGAAGACATAGGTACTAAAATCATGGACCTGGGTTTTAAAGAACATTCTATGAACTTGACTCCAATGGCAAGAGAAGTGAAGGCAAAGATAAATGAATGAGACTACATCAGAATAAAAAGTTTTTGTTCAGCAAGAGAAACTGATATCAAAATAAACAGACAGCCAACTAAATGGGAAATGATATTTACAAACAACAGCTCAGATAAGGGCCTAATATCCAAAATTTACAAAGAACTCATAAAACTCAACAACAAACAAACAAACAATCCCATAAAAAAATGGGAAGAGGACATGAACAGACACTTCTCCCAGGAAGAGATACAAATGGCCAACAGATATATGAAAAGATGCTCAGCTTCATTAGTTATTAGAGAAATGCAAATCAAAACTACAATGAGATACCACCTCACCCCTGTTAGATTAGCTATTATCAACAAGACGGGTAATAGCAAATGTTGGAGAGGCTGTGGAGAAAAAGGAACCCTCATTCACTGTTGGTGGGACTGTAAAGTAGTACAACCATTATGGAGGAAAGTATGGTGGTTCCTCAAAAAACTGCAAATAGAACTACCTTATGACCCAGCAATCCCTCTACTGGGTATATACCCCAAAACCTCAGAAACATTGATACGTGAAGACACATGTAGCCCCATGTTCATTGCAGCACTGTTCACAGTGGCCAAGACATGGAAACAACCAAAAAGCCCTTCAATAGAAGACTGGATAAAGAAGATGTGGCACATATACACTATGGAATACTACTCAGCCATAAGAAATGATGACATCAGATCATTTACAGCAAAATGGTGGGATCTTGATAACATTATAAGGAGTGAAATAAGTAAATCAGAAAAAAACAAGAACTACATGATTCCATACATTGGTGGAACATAAAAATGAGACTAAGAGACATGGACAAGAGTGTGGTGGTTACCAGGGGTGGGGGGAGGGAGGACATGGGAGGGAGGGAGGGAGAGAGTTAGGGGGAGGGGGGGGCACAGAGAACTAGATAGAGGGTGACGGAGGACAATCTGACTTTGGGCGAGGGGTTTGCAACATAATTTGATGACAAAATAACCTAGACATGTTTTCTTTGAATATATGTACCCTGATTTATTAATGTCATCCCATTACCATTAATAAAAATTTATTAAAAAAAATAAATAAAATAAACAAGAACATCAGAAAAGCAAACAACAAATCAAAGAGAGTTGTTGGATTATGCAAATGAGATGCAAAACCAACTTTTATTTCATTGGTGAAAATGCACTACACAAAAGGCTGAGAGCACTGGAGTATCTGCACGTTCCCTGATCCCCTAATTTTTGTGAGCGGTGTACATCTTTGCAGATACTCTCTGTTTCACTTCCAAACCAAGTGAAAGCTCTTGCCCTAAACTCTCCTGGTTACTGAAGAAAACAGGATTGTTGTTTTACTCCCCCTTTGCTTTTTTATTTCTTCAAGATGGAGCAAGTGGAGTAAGTTCTTAAATTCCTACACCTCCTGTATGCACATCTTTTCAGGTGGGTCCCAGGGGACTAGAAGTTCCCAGGGCTTTCCGTGTCACTGGTTTCTCCCTTTTGCCTTCTGTTGCTCACTCTTCCCTTCTTTTATCTTCTTCCTGCTTTTTTATTATGAGCACGCGTGGGTGATTTCTCTCTTCTCTCTTGCTATTCATCTTCTAACCATCTGTATCAGCCAAATGGCAAAATCAAATGTCTCATCTTTTTCAAAGTAGCGCATTTGATTGCTGCTTCTCCGAAGAAGACATATCTGTGCGCTGACTACCAGCAAATGCAAGGGCACATAGAGGGCTTATCCTCACTTATTTCTACACTTCAGTGATCAAATACAACTTTTATGGCTTTTTGCTCTTAAGATGTTTCCAGATTGGGAGTGAGGATGAGTGATCAATTTATTTGCATTTGCTTAATTAAACATCTCAGGTGAAATAGCAAGAGTAATAAGCTTTTTCATGTAGGACAGCAGAAAAACTGGAAGTCAGTAGAAGATATTATATGCTATAAAGCATAGGAAGTTTTAAGGACTAGGATGTAGCTATTTAGATGTTAACCTAGTCTCAACTGTTGCAGTGATGATTCATGATTCACAAGTATACAATCTGAACTAGAAAAAATATTTCTCTATCTTGACTACTTAAGAAACATATTCTAGACAGAGCTTGGGACCCAGTGTGGACCTTGAACCAGCAGCATAAGTGTGATTCTGGAGTTTGTTAGACAAATCAAAGTTAAAGGCTCCAGGCCTAGTAAATCAGATTATGCATTTAAAAAATGCTCTAACCAGGTAGCTCAGTTGGTTAGAGTGTTGTTGTGATACACCAAGATTGCGAGTACTGTGGGTGGAGCGCAGACCACATTCCTAGCAGCTGTGGCTGATGCAATGCTGTGAGAATACTCCAGCTCCCAGAAGCCTCCTGGGCATAACCCAGGAAGGGAGCTTGCTGGCTATAAGGAAGTGACTTAGCACCAACTACGCAGCTCCCTGATCTTTTCAGCCATTGGCTATGAAGGACACACTGTAACACCCTATAGACTAAACCCATGTATATAAGCTAACTTACTTCCTGAAAAGTGGATCTGCATCACTGAACCTGGTCCCCTGAGTCGGGTCTTTGTGTCTCCGTTGTCCTCACCTATAAAGCCAGTAGCCAAGGCCAGGGCAACTATCACAGTAGCCTGGCCCATGCAGGTTCGCATTGGATTCGGACAGTCGGTAAAGAAACAATGGAGCCAAAAACTGATAGGCCATTTTCTTTAATTCTAGCTTGTACCCGGCAGGCAAGTAAAAATACACACTGGGCTCCAAAACCCACTCACATTCAGTGCTCACAAAGTTACTGACTTATCCGAGTTTCCTAGAATGAAAGGTTTCTAGCTCACCAGACTTATTCACCTCTGTTCCCCATCTCCTTCCTTCTCCAGCGTCAAACTGCACAAACTGGCCTCTCACTCAACACTCCGCCATCTTGGCTGCTTCTCCTGGCCACATGGCCTCTTTCTGCTCTCTGCTCTGCTCTCTCCTCTAATGATAATCTCAGGAACCAAGAGGGCAAGCTCTCATTCTGCCCCCATTTTATAGTGTAGATTCCAAACCTTTAATCCAATATACAAAATAGGGAAGTCTCTAATACAAAGACACTTCTCTGAGGCATGATTGGATTGTACCACCCCACATCAAAACGGGTGGGAAAGGCTTAATCCCAAAACCAAGCACCAGGCTACAAGGATTCTACCTGCCCACAGAGACACACATTAATATCACCTGGGCAACGGCCTCACGTGGGCAGCGCCATTTTTAACAAAGTGAGCATAATACATTTTATCTGCCCAACATCACCCCTGGCAGGACTTGTCCACAGGTACGATACCTGGTCAGAGCACGTACAAGAAGCAACCAATGAATGCATAAAAGAGTAGAACAATAAATCAATGTTTTTCTCCCTCTGTTTCTCTTTTTCTTTCTCTCTCCCTCTTCCTCTCTCTCTAAAGTTAATTAAAACATTAAAATAAATTGAAATACCCCAGGTAATTCTTCTGTTTATTAAAGTTTGAGAAACATTGCTATAGACAGGGTTAATACAAAAAACATCTAGAAAAAATATTCATAGAGGTGTGAAAATATAAACACACATTTCTTTATTGGTAAATTTAAAAAATGGAAAATTAGATTCATTTTTATATATAAAGATTGCTCATATTTATAAAAACCACAATATTTTCCCAATAGTTTTTAGGTAAAATTAAAATTCAGAGATAGAATTATTTCCAGGTTTTCATGTGACAAAATATGGGATAATAATTTCAAACAAAACACAAAATACCTTCATGTTTGGGAGAGTGCAAAATATAAAGAAATTCGTTGCGTTATATGTTACTAAAAGTAATGCAAGTAATACTGCCTACTAAAACATCTCATAGTTTAAGGAAAGGTATCTTTAGCCTAACTTAATTAGTTTCTATTTTGACCCCCACTCCATTATGGAGTTTTCATAAAGGCTTAATCACACTGTTCTTTGTGTCTCCCACCTAATTATAATCATTCTACCCTCTTCAGTAGAGGGCTAATTGTTTCAAAATACAGTTCTGAAGCAAAAGCCTCAGGTGTATAGTTAAGTGAGGTGTTAATTGGATGGCAGACGCATTACCTTGAGAGCAAGACAATCAACGGGATGGTGGTTATAGACAGCTAGGAGGCCAAAGGGTCATTTTAAGTATTTACCACCCTGGTTTTTAAAGATATAATAATTATATAGTTTTTCAGTCACAATATCCGAGATTCAGGTGAGGACTGGGAGAATTCAAATTGTGCTTAAAGGCTAACTGCGATAGAAACTAGAAATACAACTCATTCCTATTGTACGACCTTTTGCTGTTTACTCGAACTCCTCCTGTTGATCCGGCTGCCTGTTGCATTTAAATAGTTGGGCATGGCTTGTTGGCTCAGTGGTAGAGTGTTGGCCCTGCTTGTGGATGTCCCTAGTTCAATTCCTGGTCAGGGCACACAGGAGAAATGAGCATCTGCTTATCCACCCCTCCCCCCTCTCCCTTCTCTCTTTTTCTCTCTCTCTCTACCTCTCCCATAACCATGGCTCGATTGCTTCAAGCATACTGGCCCGGGTGCTGAAGATGGCTGTGTGGAGCCTCCATCTCGGGAGTTAAAAATAGCTTGGATGTGAGCATGGCCCTAGAAGGGCAGGGCATCAGCCCCAGATGGGGGTTGTCGGGTGGATCCTGGTTGGGGTGGGGTGCATATGGGAGTCTGTCTCTCTATCTCCCCTCCTCTCACTTGAAAATAAGAAACATAAATAAACAAACAGTGCAGGTGGGAGTGTTTGCTGCCTTCTCTCTCATCTTCAGCTCCTACCCCCAATGTACATACAAATCTGTGAATCTATCAATAGTCATAACTGCTTCCTTATCACAAATGAGTGCTTTCTTGCCTGTTTCTGAACCTCGCTTCACCACTTAGCACCTGTTCTGAGACAGTTACCACTTAACCTACCCTACTTAGGATACAACAGAAGGGTGAATTTTAGGTGTAGCAAAGGGAAAGTGAATCGGTAATACAGGACAAGGGTCTAGAATGGTCTCCTGGACATCCCAGTATCCTCTCCAAGCCAGCCCCTTATATCTACTTCTAATCAGTTAGTTCATGAGGTGACTCTATTATGTTAAAGAGATCACTCCCATAGACAAAGTCAGTGTTTCCAAATATGGCTGCTAACAGCCTACTGAAAATCACCTGGGGCGTTGTTAAAACTGCAGTTCCCTGGTCTCGCTCTAGTCATTCAGAGTCAGAAACTTCGGGGATGCCCTTCAGAAACCTACCTTTACACAAAATCCCAAGTGGTCAATTTGTACAATGAACCACTAGTTATATTTTGGGATAGACAGGACATGAGGCCCATTCAACTTATTGTCAAAGATTCTTAAAGCAATTCCCTGCCCATTATTCTGTCTTTTCTCTAGAAAAACAAGCAAGCAAAATGAAAACCCCCACCTGTTTTAGTGTGTTTTTAAAAACTGTAGAAATTTCAGTATGGGAAAGATGGGTGAAAATTGTGTAGGCCTTATTTTTTGTTTTTGTTTTGTTTTTAACTTTCCATTAATGCTCAAAGTGGAGTATCCTTAAGCACTGTTGAACAATTAAATAAGAATATAAGACAACCACTTAGTAGCCGTACTCCATAAGGGTGGCTAAGGGAGATAAGAGATGAGTAGATATCAGTGTCATCTTTCACAATGTCATTCACACAAACATCTATTGGATAGAGATGGTGATTATTCTGAAAAGAAAAGCTTTCTATAGTCACATTCCATGATATATGCTTAACATGGGCTACATAGAAACCATAGATGTCAATAAGGCTGCAGTACAACGTGAATAGTTGAAAGAAAATGAAAAAGATGATGAACAGGAGTTTTGCCTGAGTAAGCAATTGTAATTCAATTGCTGTAACCCTTTGGGGACTAATTAGCAAGGACCATTGGGGGCATCGGATACAGTGAATGCCCCAGGATATTGAAAATATAATAAGTTTTTCTAATTTAAAAGACAAGTTATGTATTTAAAATAAGCTTACATCTTTGGTTGGTTGGAAACATTATTTGGCTAATTAAACTTGGTTGATTGTTGAAACATCATTAATAGATGCTAAAACTTATTTGCACAATCATATAAATTAAGATATTCTAGAAAATAAAAAATGATAGAAAACTTTTTTATTTTAACTCCCTGGGTACTTTTAAGAGTGTGCAGCAAATGGCAGGAAGAGTATATACAGGGGGTCTTCAGGTTATGACATTCTCGACATACCACGTTTTGAGTTTACGATGCTCACTTCCATAAAAACTTTAAAAAAAATTGATACATTAGTGTTTTGGCTTACGCTGTTAGTGTCGCACTTATGGACTATGTGGGCGAACTATATATAAGGTCTACCGGAAAGTTCTGTCCATTTCTATCACAACAAGTTTTGACACGTAAGCACATGTTTATTTGGCGCATGTGTGCCTCTCTATTTTTATCACTTAATGTATACATACTGACATAGCAAATTAACTAAAACAATTTACGTTGATTCACGTTAGTCTTATGTGTGAAGCCATAGTGTACCCATGGCTACTGATAAAGTTCATTTACACCACTGTAATTTTTACGAATTTCAACAAGAAAGAAATGCTACAAAAGCATGTCTGTCGCATCCACCATATTCCCCAGACTTAGCATCCTCCAACTATCACTTGTTTTTGTCCTTACAAAATTTTTTGAAGGGCAAAAAATTCAAAAATGAAGAAGATATCAAATAAGCACTGGCTCAATTTTTTGCATCAAAAGATAAAACATTTTTCAAAAATGAGAAATACAAATTGCCCTCACACCAGCAAGAAATCATTAATAATAATGGTAATTATATTATTTAATAAAGTTTATTGACGGTAAGAAAAATTTGTATTTTATTTTATTCCAAAAATGGACAGAACTTTCCAGTAGACCTTATAGTTTGGTTGTGCAGTGGAAAAATACACAGTAATGCAGCATATGCATGAGGGAGTTGGCACCCCCCAGTACGCTTACCTACACCATTTTGAACTGTTAAAAGTGCAAGTGTTTTCTTTGTGTTGCTTTATTTGGCAAATTTTTGGCCTTTATCATGGCTCCTATATTTATGTACTTTTCATTTTTCTGTGGCTTAATTGTGTTTTTATGTTCTAGATAAGTGATGGGCAATCTTTTGAGCTTGGTGTGTCAAAATTCGCCAAAAAACCGAGCATAACTTGGGTGGTGTGTCACTTCGAGAAAAAAACATAATTTCATGATATTTATAGTTTAAATAATAAAAATGTATAATTGTAATATGTAACTGTATTTAATAAACCAAAAATTAATTATTTAAATTACCTGCTTAGTGACTTCTTTGTTCATCTGTCATTCGGTTTCTTTTGTTGGTCTTGATATTATTTAACTTGTGTGGGGTGCCGTGAACTAAGATAAGTGAGGGGGAGGGGGAATTCTTTAACTAACCTGCCTATTAGTGACTTTTTTGTTGCTGAATTTCATTGGTTAAATCTTCAATTGAAGGTTGGTATTTTGTACACTTCAAGCCCAAGCAAGTGCTACTAGCTTCATCTGTCAATCTGTTTCTTTTGTTGGTTTTGATATTATTTAATGCTGAGAATAAAGTCTCACAAAAGTACGTAGAGGGAGGTGCGGTTCCATTGGTAAGGGCAGAAGCTGGCTGGCCATGATTGAGGCCCAGGTGTGAGCTCAATCTTACCCAGCGGGGACGGAGGGAAGTGCGAAAGTGGTCAGGTCCAGCTGCAGGCCGCCTGGAACCCCGCCTGTGAGGGAAGGGTGGGAGCCCCAGAAGGGGCAGAGACCCGCCACTGAGCAAGGGTGTGCAGGCGTGTAGCCTCGCCCAGCCCGCAGAACCAAACCTTGCAGCCAACCTGAGCCGGCTCCTCCTGAGGGGGTGGGAAGAAAACACAGAATAGGTGGAGTCCCGTGACTGAGTGCGGACACACAACCCCGCCTGGCTGGTAAAGAGGAGGCTTGCAGCCTACCTGCACGTGGGCTCCTCCCACAGGGGGTGGGGTGAAAACCCAGAAACAGGTGGAGACCTACAGCTGAGCAAAGATACTCACCCCAGCCTGCGGTGCCGAGGCTTGCAGCCCATCCCTGGCGCCACATATAACCCCACCCATGAAGGCGGGGCAAAAGTCGAGGCCGCTGAGGCTTGTAGACCCGGGCACGCGATCACAGTTCCTCCCATTAGGAGAGGCAGAAACCGCAGCAAGAGCTTCAGCAGGCTAGCTCCAGCAATGCTCATACCTGAACGCCCTAGGCAGTTGCGGCAGAGAGCGGGCCTGCAGACAGACCACACCTAGGGATCACAGAGGTCACACCCATTGGACCCCAGTGACCACACTCTTCTTATACACAGACAAAATGGGAAGGTAGAGAAATGCAACACAAATAATGAAGAGAAACCCCCAGAAGAGGACCTGAATGAGTCAGATATAACCAAATTACCCGATGCAGAGTTTAAAATAACAATTGTTAGGATGCTCAAAGATCTTAGAACAACAATAAATGGTCATTATGAACACCTAAATAAAGACATAGCAAATATAAAAAAGGACATTGAAATAATAAAAAAAGAATCAGTCAGAAATAACAAATACAATATCGGAAAGGAAGACCACAATGGAAGGAATTAAAAGCAGGATGGATGAAGCTGAGAATCGAATCAGCGAGTTAGAGGACAAAATAAACAAAGTCACGGAAGCAGAGCAGAAAAAAGAAAAGAGACTCAAAAAGTCTGAGAAAACTCTAAGAGAGCTCTGTGGCAACATGAAGAGAAATAACATCTGCATCATAGGGGTTCCTGAAAAAGAAGAAAAAGAACAAGGGATAGAGACTTTGTTCAACCATATCATAGCTGAAAACTTTCCTAAATTAATGCAGAAAAATGTTTCACAAGTTCAAGAAGCACAGAGAACTCCATTAAAGAGAAACCCAAAGAAATCTACACCAAGACACATCATAATTAAAATCCCAAAGCTAAGTGGTAAAGAGAAAATATTAAAAGCTGCTAGAAAAAAAAGGTTATCACCTACAAAGGAGCCCCCATAAGGATGACATCCAACTTCAAAACAGAAACACTTGAAGCCAGAAGGGAATGGCAAGAAATATTCAAAGTAATGCAGAAGAAGAACCTACAACCAAGACTACTTTATCCAGCAAGGCTATTGTTTAAAATAGAAGAAGAAATAAAAATGTTCCCAGGAAAAAAAAAAAAAAAACCTCAAGGAATTTACTACAACTAAACCAATGCTGCAAGAAATGCTAAGGGGCCTGCTGTAAACAGATCAAAGGGAAAAAAGAATATAGCAAAAGTGGAATAAAAGTTTTAAAGAATAAAATGGCAAGAAACAACTACATATCAATAATAACCTTAAATGTACATGGATAAAAAGATCCAATCAAAAGACAGGGTAGTTGCATGGATAAGAAAACATGACCCATACATATGCTGTCTACAAGAGACAAACCTTAAAACAAAGAACGCACATAGACTGAAGGTAAAAGAATGGAAAAAATATTTCATGCAAATGGAAATGAAAAATAAAGCTGGGGTAGCAATACTTATATCAGACAAAATGTACTTTAAAACAAAGACTATAGTAAGAGATAAAGGAGGTCACTATATGATATAGGGAGCAATCCAACAGGAAGATATAACTATATAAATATCTACACAACTAATATAGGAGCACCTAAATATACAATATAAAGCAGACTTTGATGGATATAAACAGCAATACTATAATAGTAGGGGATTTCAATACCCCCGCTAACATCACTAGATAGATCTTCAAGAAAGGAAGTTAACAAAAAAACAGCAGACTTAAAGGACACACTAGATCAACTGGACTTAATAGATATCTTCAGAACCTTTCATCCTAAAGCAACAGAATATACATTCTTTTGAAGTGCTCATGGTACATTCTCTAGGATAGACAACATGTTAGGGCACCAAAGTGGTCTCAACAAACTTAAGAAGATTGAGATCATATCAAACATTTTCTCTTATCACAATGGCATGAAACTAGAAATCAACCACAACAGAAAAACTGAAAAATACTTAAACACTTGGAAACTAAGTAGCATGCTACTAAATAACGAATGGGTAAACAATGAGATCAAAGAAGAAATTTAAAAATTCCTGGAAACGAATTATAATGAGCATAAATCAACTCAAAGTTTATGGGACACAGCAAAAGCAGTCCTGAGAGGGAAGTTCATAGCATTACAAGCATACCTTAAAAAGCTAGAAAAAGCTCAAATAAATAACTTGACCTGCATCTAAAAGAAACAGAAAAAGAACAGCAAGTAAAACCCACAGGTAGTAGAAGCAAGGAAATAATAAAGATCAGAGCAGAAATAAATGACATAGAGGATAAAGAAACAATACAGAGGGTCAATAAAACCAGGAGGTGGTTCTTTGAAAAAGTAAACAAGTTCAATGAACCTTTAACCAGACTCACTAAGAAAAAAAGAGAGAGGACTCAAATAAATAAAATTAGAAATGATTGTGGAGAAATAACAACTGGCACAACAGAAATGCAAAATATTGTAAGAAAATACTATGAAGAACTGTATGCCAAAATATTAGGCAGCCTAGATGAAATGGAAAAATTTCTTGAAACATATAATCTTGCAAAAATTAATCTGGAAGAATCAGAAAACCTAAACAGACCGAGTACAACAAATGAGATTGAAACAGTTATCAAAAAACTCCCAACAAAGAAAAGTCCTGGACCTGATGGCTTCACAAGTGAATTCTACCAAATATTCAAAGAAGAACTAACTCCTATCCTTCTCAAGCTATTACAAAAAATTCAAGAGGAAGGAAGACTTCCAGACTCTTTTTATGAGGCAAGCATAATTCTGATTCCAAAACCAGGCAAAGCCAACATAAAGAAGGAAAGTTATAGGCCAATATCCCTGATGAATTTAGATGCAAAAATCCTCAACAAAATATTAGCAAACCGGATCCAGCAATATATGAAAAAATCATACATCATGATCAAGTGGGATTAATTCTGGGAGGCAATGCTGGTAAAATATTTGCAAATCAATCAATGTGACTCATCACATAAACAAAAGGAAGGAGAAAAACCACATGATAATTTCAATAGATGCAGAAAAAGCATTTGATAAAATCCAGCACCCATGTATGAACAAAACTCTCAGCAAAGTGGGAATACAGGGAACATACCTCAACATGATAGAGGCCTTCTATGACAAACCCACAGCCAACATCATACTCAATGGGCAAAAATTATAAGTAATCCCCTTAAGATCAGGAAGAAGGCAGGGGTGCTGCCTTTCACTACTCTTATTCAAGATAGTTCTGGAAGTCCTAGCCATAAGAATCAGACAAGAAGAAGAAATAAAAGACATCCAAATTGGAAAAGAAGAAGTAAAACTATCATTATTTGCAGATGATATGATATTGTATATAGAAAACCCTAAAGTCTCAGTCAAAAAATTACTGGACTTGATAAATGAATTCAGCAAAGTGGCAGAATATAAAATTAATACCCAGAAATCAGAGGCATTTTTATACACCAATAATGAACTGTCATAAAGAGAAATTAAGGAAACAATTCCCTTCACTATTGCAACCAAAAATATAAAGTACCTATGAGTAAATTTAACCAAGGAGATTAAAGACTTGAACTCGAGAAATTATAAAACATATATAAAAGAAATCAATGAAGATATAAAGAAGTGGAAGCATATACTGTGCTCATGGTTAGGAAGAATAAACATCATTAAAATGTCTATATTACCCAAAGCAATTTATAAATTCAATGCAAAACCAATTAAAATACCAATGATATACTTCAAAGATATAGAAAAAATATTTTCAAAATTTATATGGAATCAAAAAAGAACACAGATAGCTTCAGCAACCTTGAAAAGGAAGAATAAAGTGGGAGATATCACACTTTCTGATATCAAGTTATACAACAAGGCCATTGTACTCAAAACAGCCTGGTACTGGTATAAGAAAAGGCATATTCATCAATGGAACAGAACAGAGAACCCAGAAATAAACTCATACCTTTATGGACAATTGATATTTTACAAAGGAGGCAAGAGCTTACAATGGAGTAAAGACAGCCTTTTTAACAAATGGTGGTTGAAAAATTGAACATCTACCTGCAAAAAAATGAAAGTAGACCAACAACTTACACCATTCACAAAAATAAACTCAAAATGGATAAAAGATTTAAATGTAAGCCATAAAACCATAAGCATCTTAGAAGAAAACATAGGAAGTAAGCTCTCCTACATCCATCGCAGCAATATATTTGCCGATTTATCTCCAAGGGCAAGTGAAATAAAAGATAGGATAAACAAATGGGACTATATCAAATGAAAAAGGGTTGCACAGGTAAAGACAATAAGAACAGAATAAAAAGACAAACTACACAATGGGAGAACATATTCGACAATACATCTGAAGGGGTTAATAACCAAAATTTACAAAGAACTTGTAAAACTCAACACCAGGAAGACAAACAATCCAATCAAAAATGGGCAAAAGAAATGGATATACACTTTTCCAAAGAGGACATACAGATGGCCAATAGGCATATGAAAAAATACTCAACATCACTAATCATTAGAGAAATGCAAATGAAAACCACAATGAGATATCACCTCACACCAGTCAGAATGGCCCTCATCAACAAAACAACACAGAATAAGTGCTGGCGAGGATGTGGAGAAAAGGGAACCCTCCTGCACTGCTGGTGGGAGTGCAGACTGGTGCAGACACTATGGAAAACCATATGGACATTCTTCAAAAAATTAAAAATTGAACTTCCTTTTGACCCAGCTATCCCACTTTTAGGAATATAACCCAAGAACACCATAGCACTGTTTCAAATGGAGAAATGCAGCCCCATGTTTATGGCAGCATTGTTCACAATAGCAAAGATCTGGAAACAGCCCAAGTGTCTGTCAGTGGACGAGTGGGTTAAAAAGCTTTGGTACATACATATATACTATGGAATACTACTCAGCCATAAGAAACGATGACATCGGATCATTTACAACAACAAAGATGGACCTTAAAACATTATACTGAGTGAAATAAGTAAATAAAAAAAAACTAAGAACTATATGATTCCATACATAGGTGGGACATAAAAATGAAACTCAGAGACATGGATAAGAGGGTGGTGGTTGGGAGAGGCACAAAGAAAACCAGATAGAAGGTGACGGAAGACAATTTGTCTTTGGTTAAGAGGTATGCAACATAATCAAATGTCAAAATAACCTGGAGATGTTTTCTCTGAACATATGTACCCTGACTTATCAATGTCACCCCATTAAAATTAATAATAAATTTATTTTGATTGAATTAAAAATAAAAGTACGTAGAGGGAAAAATTGTGAGTAAAGCCATTGCTATATTTTTCAGGGTGCTAAATGTGTCTGGTAATCGGTTCCAGGCACTCCAAATTCCTGTTCATAGTGGTACTCCTCTTGATTCTCCCAGTGGCAGCTTTCCAGATTCTCAAGCTTTGACCTCAAGTGGACAAACGAACACCTGAGCCCAGATGCTGTCTTGAAATTCTGCAAGTTGCATCTTAATGTAAATTAAGATGGCTGCCGCTATTTCTAATGGTGGGAAACGGCACCCATAGCACAGGCCCTCGCTTCTCCCAGCCTCCCCCTCACTTATGCCAGTAATGATGGTCAATTAGAAATTCATGACACCCCAGAAAAGTAGATTGGATGATAGTTGCTGGTAATGGCTATCACAAGGCCCCCAGAGATGCATCCCCCGTGGCATTCTGCTGCTCCCTGCACTGCCGGCCGGAAGTGAGGTCAAAGATCCCCTAACGGCCTAACCGGAAGTCCCAGAACTAGACGCTCCGTGCCAGAGTTCTGTTATTTTGGCCTACAGACCTCCAGCACAGAGTGTCTACACTACAGCAAATGTTTTATCCTCGGCTACTGCACCTGGCCATGCAGAAGCCGAGGATGAAACGTCCTTTTCGGCATGTGGCCTCATACTTCTCTGGTATATGGCCGCATGCAGCTGCGTGTCATCGAAAATGGCTACACGTGTCAGTGCCAACACACGTGTCATAGGTTCGCCATCACGGTTCTCGATTGTGATTTTACAGCTGTGTTAGGATAGGTAAGTGACTTAGACCAGGATGTGTTTCAACTCACACCAAAATTCGGGTTATGTCACTGTTGTAGGAACAAAACTGTGTCGTAACCCGAGGACTCCCTGTATAATGTATTAAAATTTGTAATTTCTTGGGGAAATTTCTGTGTGGTAGCATAAAAACATTACTTTAATAATATCAATAAAATGTTACTATTTTCCATAAGAAGAAAGGTGCTGTTATACAGTCAATTAAGAAAAAAACTTTTATTACTGCTATTATGAAGATTAAAAGAGCCTGTCACTGATTATTAACTGCCAGCAAATGCCTTTTGCAAATTGACTTCAAAATATCAGCTGTCACTTTGAGTTTTGTTATTTTGAGCCTCGGGGAAAAAAAATCATAGATGTCTTCTAGATGTTGTTTTGATTTAATTGGAAAATAATTTATATCAATCTGTGTATGATTTTTATAGGAATTGGTTGTCTTTAGAAAAAAACTTTATTTATTAGTCACTTCCTTTATGAAAAAAAATTGCACAAGTATATGTTTTAATCAAATTTATTTTAGTGTATTCAAAGCAAACACTAGTTTGAGACAATTATAAAATTTATCATCTATGACCAAAAGCCTAATGGATATTTGAATACTCACAGTTTTATTCTCGTGTCCAATACATTATTATACAAATTACTTATATAAATTAATTAGTATTCATGTTATGTTTCTCTATGAGGTAAAAGTTTACAGATGTATATTCTTACCACCTATATCTTTATGCTATGTTGGTTGTTTATCTACTGTGGAACATATGAAGTGATTTTTTAATCCTTAGTTGATATGAGCTTTATTTTGTCATCAAGCAGTGAGTGTTGAGGTAGAAATGCTGCCTTTATATAGCTCCAAGTCAGTAGCTTTGATACAATTCCTAAACTGTACTCTATAACTTGGTCCCAAATTTTCTTCTTTCTCTACTCTTTGTCTAGACTTTTTTTTTAATAGGTGGGGATAAAATAATTAATTTGTGGAATGAATAAGCCATAGATGTCAAACAAAGGCTTGGAATCAGAATATTTAGTAAAGGTTAGGGTGGGTGTAACTATTTTCACCAGCTAATTATTCCATAACACACACACACACACATATTCATGTGTAATCTCACCTAATAACTTTAGCAGAATCATTTTGCAAGAATTATTGAGACTAGAAGGCAACTGGCACTTGTACATACTGCTAAAGGGAACGTGAAATGGTACTGCCACTTTGGAAGAGAACTTGACAGTTTCTTACAAAGTCAAACATATACCACCCAGCAACTCTACTCCTGGGAGTTCACTCAACATAGGATAAAATATGTCCCAAAAAAGAATTGTGTAAGAATGCTAATAGCAGCTTTCTTTATAATAATTGAAACCTTGAAAGCAACCCAAATGTCCATCAGTGAGAAAACAGGTATAATTACCTAAAAAAAAAAAAAAAAAAATATATATATATATATATATATATATATATATATATATATATATATATATAGTGAATGGACAAACCAAGTTATAATTATACAACTGGATACCTCTAAGCAATGAAATAAAAAAGAACTGAAACATGAACGGATTTCACAAACATTATGTTGAGTGACAGAAGCCAAAAATAAAATAGTGCATATTATCACATTTCATTTTTAGAAAGATTACAACAGGCAATACTAATCCATGGTGTTAGAAATTAGAGTAGTAATTGCCTCTTGTGGTGGGGTGGTGGTGTGGAGGTGATAAGAAATATATACAAAGAAACGTCCTATTCCTTATCTTGATTGGACAAGTAATTGCCCAGATGTATACATTGTCAATATTCATTGAACTGTAAACCAGTATCTGTGCATTTCACTGTATGTAATTAATAATGCAATATAAAGATCTACATAGATACAATAGATACATGGATGGATGGGAGGGAAGGAGAGAGGGAGGAAGGGAGGGGGGAAGGAAGGAAGGAAAGAAGGAAGGAAGGAAGGAAGGAAGGAAGGAAGGAAGGAAGGAAGGAAGGAAGGAAGGAAGGAAGGAAGGAAGGAAAGAAGGAAGGAAGGGGGAGGGAGGGAGGGAGGGAGGGAGGGAGGAAGGAAAGAAGGAGGAAACTGATGGTCTCTGGATTCATAAAGTGTAGATTTAAATCTTGACTTTCCAACTTCTTGGCTATGTGACCTTGAAAGTTTTCTATTTTTCCATAGTTTATTTTCCTTAAACTTGATAATAATGATGTGTTGTGTGGATGAATTAAGTTAATGCATCTTAAAAGTAGAGAACAGTCATAGTAATGCTTGAAAATATTTAGTATTTTGACATTTTTCTCCCTGTGATATAAAGACATCAATTGATTGCTACTCAACATCAGTCTGCTATTTTAGATACTAGACTGTTTCTATTGAGGTAGCAAGATCAAGGCTAACACTCCTGGTGTGCTCTATTGTTATACAAACAACTATATTTTATGAAAAAAATGAAGGTAGTAATTTATCACTTGCTGTTTTATTGTGTTATACTAGATCTGTTCAAATTTAACTATTGTAACTTTAGCTGTCGATGTAGTGGGTGCAAAACTAACATAGAAAGTTTGATTGGGACCATTAAAAAATTTGACCCTACATACATGTTTTTTATACTGAATTCAAAAATTCTTGGTTTAAATAAAGAGCCCTATGAATAAAAGTCTTAGACACTTTCACATAATGGACAGAGAAAAAACCGACTAGTTGTCATAATTAAAACAGCAGAACTAGTAGCAGATACAACTTCTACTTCATTTCATTCATTGAGTAAAGCTTGCTTTAAAAACACCATAGCGAAAAAAAACTATAAAACTTTAGTAATTTAGGATTTATCTGTTAGCTGAAAAGGTATTGAATTTCCTATCAGGAGATAAATTACCAGTGGTATTACAGATGCTTGAGTCTATTTGGTCTTAATACCTTCTTTTTAGCCCTGCATATGTGAGCCATAGGGAAGTCATCTTGTCATCTCTCAGGACAGCTGTAGTCACAATGAATGACTAGGGGAAAAATTGGTTCTCTCCCTAAAGTCATTAATTATTGCCCATAATTTCTTACTTCTAAGGCCTCTAGAAAGTCATTTCTTACATTGTTAGGTCCTTAGGAGAGCAATTGGAAAAGCAATAGACTTAGCTAGCAGCAATTTACATTTATTGAGTCATAAGAAAGTGTTCCTCTTTATTAAATGTAGTCTCATCAAACTCCTTGTTGAAGGCTTTGTTTATTTATATAAGCATTCCTAGTGTTCTCTTAGTCTGCTCAGAGATAGGATATCCATCTTCCTTTTAAGAAAAGTTTTAGATTTTTTTTTTTCTTGAGAGCAAGAAAGACAGTCAGGGACAGACAGAGAGAGAGATGAGAAGAATCAATTCTTCATTGTGGCACCTTAATTTTCATTGGTTGCTTTCTCATGTGTGCCTTGACTGGGGTGGGAGAGACCCTCCAGCCAAGCCAGTGACCTCTTGTTCAAGCCAGTAACTTTGATCTTCAAGCTAGTAACCTTTGGATTCAAGTCAGCGACCATGGGGTCATGTCTATGATCCCACGCTCAAGCCAGCAAACCCACGCTCAGCCGGTGACCTCAGGGTTTCAAACCTGGGTCCTCTGTGTCCAGTCTGACGCTCTATTCACTGTGCCACCACCTGGTTAGACTTTAGATTTTTTGATGTCTGAAATTCTTTGGGTCCATTTATAGCAAATCTGTTAATGATAGAGAGCTCTGACTTCAATTTCTGTTTTGATTAGTTACTAGCATTTTCTTAACTGCTCATATAGATTGTAGTCTGTAAAAAGGGGGAATAATATAGAGATTGATTTACTATTACTTTAATGGAACTTAGGGGAGGGGGAGATAATTAGCATTTATGCTAATACATTTGTATTTGATATTATACTAAGCACTGGACATGCACTTTGTAATTAATTTCATTTTCTAGTTATTACTTTAAGTAATAACAGTAAAGTCACTTTTCTTAAGTATAATAGAAAGGCTAGTTGGACTTCCATACCTGCTACCCCTAGAAACTCTTTTACTGGTTTTATGAATGAGTTCAGTCACTGTAGGCCCATAACCTTTTAGCATGTTGTTTACAAACTTAGTCCTAGAATTAACAATTGTGAATTGGGGTGAACAATTCATTTTGCCTAAATTTCAAAAGTTTCTAAAGGAAAGGGCTACGGTATGACGGTCTCTACGGGAACACAACAACAGCGATAGCATTTCATTAAATATATGCACTCAAACAAGATTATATTAGTCCCCTTTCTCTTCCTTCACTTGCTGTCAGAAATGTCAGGATTTTCCTGTAAATATTTCTGACATCCCCTTGGCAGATTACTTATTGGATGCAAATTGAGCAATTGGAGGGGATAATCAATCATTTTTGCCTTTTAACTGCTGGGAAATTGTTCAAAAGGCTTTTGCTGATGCAAAAATGTATAAATGGGCATTGAGGAAGAAGTCACCGAGCACTAGGAAAATGGAGAAAAACCTCCCATTTTAAAAGCCTTCGGGGAGGCTTTTAAAATGTCAATTTGAAAACTGCTGGGAAATTTATTACAGTATCTCTATACAATTATTCAAAAACAAAATGAGTCAGTGTTATACCTCTGCAGGGAACCTCTTATTATGAAGATCTTTGAGTTAAAAAAGATATGAAAGAGAAATTTACCTTAGATAGCATCATATAGCTCAAACTGAAACCATATCAGAAATCTGATTAAAGAAAGCATTTTTCCTCCTAGAAATTGAAGTTAAACTTTTCAATTTGGTAGTTGAATATTCCCTCTTATTTTCCTGTGTTCATTCATCTTTTCAGAATTTTGAGAGAAACGGTCCTTTCAATTTTAGTCTGATTGCAAAATGTTGATAGTCAAGACAATAATTACAATAATAACTAAGTCCTATCAATTTAATCATAGTATGTAGTTGGCTATAAGTTATGTTTAGAAAATTTTGATCCCTATATTCACAACAAGCTCCAAATGTTAAAAATTTACAATCCAGACATAACAATTTTTGTATATTTCAAGTTTATATAATTTATGCACATATGTAATGGTCTTGTTGTTTGTACCATTTGGGGGGAATTCTCTTTTAATCTGTATGGGAGAAGATATGAAGGCTTTGTCCCAGGCTTCACGGAACATGTCCTGTTGCTGTTTCCCTTGCATTGTAGCCAAGGCACGACTTACGAAGCAAGAAAGAAAGGGCAGCACATGATGTCTGAGTGAGGAGTGGATTCCAAGGTCATTGGAACTGGCCCAGCAGCAGAGGCTGAATGTATGAGTACAGCCTTGGGGGTCAGGCCTCCAAGTATGTTCAGCTCTGGTTTTCAGTAAGAAGTGTAAAATAAAATAATGGTTAATACGCAAGAGCCAACTAGCAAACAACCATCCCATATTTTATTTTATTTTATTTTATTTTATTTTATTTTATTTTATTTTATTTTATTTTATTATTTTATTTTATTTTATTTTATTTTATTTTATTTTATTTTATTTTATTTTATTTTATTTTATGTGAAAGGGGAGAGATAGTGAGGCAATCTCCCATATACACCCAACCGGGATCCATCCAGCAACCTCATCTGGGGCTGATGCTGAAGAACCAGATTAGTTTTAGTGCCTAAGGCTGACATGTTTAGACCAACAGAGCTATCCTCAGTGCCAGGAGCAGCGCTCAAAACAATCAAACCACTGGCTGCAAGAGAAGAAGGAGATAAAGGGGCGAAGGAAAGGGGTGGGGAGAGAAGTAGACGGTTGCTTCTCCTGTGTGCCCTGACTAGGAATTGAACTCAGGATGCCCATATACTGGGATGACACTCTATCCACTGAGCCACTGGCCAGGACCCATACTGCCATCCATAAGATCTGTCAATAGGTTGTTAGTTCCAGTTCTAGACCTTCCAGAAAAAAAAAAAAAAAAGGTCTCTAACATCCCCAACCGCTAGGCTGGAACTGATCCCAGAAGCTTAGGGAAGATGATAAGGATTCAGGTTAAGAACTAAGACCTAAAAGGCTGGCAGCAGGTAAAATTGGTCTGATTTATTATAATTAGGTTAATTATAATCATGATCAGGCCTGAGAGAGTGACAATTGCTTTGTTTTGTCTGGTAATTATACTCTGTTTGTGGTGTATATGTTTCCAGGGGCACGGTATTAAAGGGAAAACCTCATGGCTATCTTTGGTATCAGGCAGGGTTGCATCAGGTCATGGGACAGCTCTCAGCCTTCCGGTGAGGGGCATGGATAGTCCTACCTGACAGATGCTGGAAAAGAGAAAGGCAAAAGGAAGAAGGCAGGAGGTAGGACGCAGAGCTTTCAAAACCTTTAGTCCATAATGGGAGTCCATTATCAGAATGGGAGCCCTTGCTTTCCTAAGATTTAAGATAAAAGTCTTGAACATCTCTTAGGAAATTTTTTTTCTAAATGTTATAGCTATTGGCTACATTTGAGATGTTTTCTGCTTAACCTGGGAGTTTGTAGTTCAAACAAACAAATAGCTATGTTAAGAGTTGAAGACTAGGTTTTCTTCTCTTGTCGAAGCTGCTCACAGAGCAGGGTGGAGAGAGTAGAAAAAGTACCCAAAGTGGAGAACTGAGGTGCTTTCTTCTGCAAGCTTGGATCTCATAATCCTGCCAAAGACAAAGAGGACTGTAGAAATACGGACACACTTCAATGACAATTGAATACGTGTTAATTACAAAATCATATCTCATATTATTATGTCCTCAGCTATTTTCAAGTTGGCTGAGTGTGGCTGAGCTCTTTTTAACTGACACAGGGAGTACAAGGCCACAAAATGTAGATGTGCTCATGAAATTAAACACAGTTTATGTGTTTCACCTGTCCTTAAGGCATAATTAGCTACCCAAGTAAACAATAAATACATTTATGCGACACTTCAACTGAGGATAAGACAGTTGTTCTTCCACTCTCCAGATGGCTGTTAATTATATAACTTTGACATGTTTTATATAGTGATCGTTGGGACAACTGAATGAAATTTGGTACTCTGTCTTGTGGAGAGAATAGGAGACCTATCTGTCTCTAGTAAACAGTTCCAGAGGATATACAACTTAGACCCAGAAACAAAGAAGGCTGGAGGGAAGTTTGTATGGTAGATGGTACTGGGGATCCCAGGGGCTCAGCTCATACTGAATGCCCCTAGAGCAGAGACTTTCATGTTTATACATGCCAAACACATCGTGAATGTGTGACAGCAAAAAGAAAGTGATAACAATATTATTTATTTATAAATATATGAAAAATCCACCAACATGAAATACTGTCAATTTTTTTTCCTTTTGATGCTACCTCTTTGAAGAAACATATACTGACATGCTCAACAATCCATTCCAATGACTATTTGAAATTCAAAGAGAAAACATAATGTAGCTTTATATTCAGCAGGATTTCAGTGCATATAATTGCTTGGTTTCTTGAGATCAACACTGCTAGGAATTGGCCTCCTTTTTAAAACTTTGTTTTTGAGATTCATAGGTGTGGTCCTTCTGATCACTCTCTAGAGATATTTTTGGCATAAATTGTGGCTTGTTTGTCATTTATTCCAAGTGACTTTCAATAAAACAGTATCTTCAGATAGCTACCAGATATCAGATATATATATTTTAGCTTCAAGCATTGATATAATAATAGTGATAACAATAACAGTAATAGCTATTATAAAATTTGGGCCTTGGTACATGCCAGGGACCTTGTTTTTAAAAAATTTAATCTGATTTTATTTTATCTTCAAAATAATCTTATGGGGTAAGATTTATTCCCCTTAATTTTTCAAATAAGAAAACCAAGATTCACAAAGAGTAAATAACATGCCCAAGATCTTAGAGTCACGAATGACAGAGCTTCTGATACCCAACACGGAATCAACTTTCCTCACCTACCCGAGCAACTGGACCCATTGAGAAGAGATGCAAATGTGCCTTTGGCACTGACTGTCAATCTTTCAACATGTCTCTGCTCAGTATGCTCAGCCAACTCTTCACTGTCCAACCTCTTGCCCTGTCTCCTACTTTCTCACTCTAAGCAGATGAAATTGCGTCTTACTTCACAGAGAAGTTGATGTAATCAGAGATGCCTCCCTTGAGTCATGGAGATGACTGCCACATCTGCATGCCATTCTCTTCTCTTCCCTCTTGTTGTAGTAAGAAGGCACCCCTCCTCCTGGGGCAGCTGACCCCCAGTCTTCTCTTCTACCTCCTAGGACCATAATACCATCACATACCCTTTTTATCTCTTGTCTCTTAAAGGCAAAATAGGGATAACAGTTATGCTTCGTTCTTAAAGTTATCATGAGGATCAAATTAGGATATATACCAAAAAGTGTCTGACACATAACTAACATTGAAAGAAGGATGAAAAAGATGAGAAAGATGACCCTATTTTCCGGTCATCTTTTCCTTCATTGAAAAATAGGATCTCTACATCCTTCCCAGCTTTTCTAGGACAAAACATTGGCAAGAGGGTTAACAGTCGAGAAAAATACCACAAAATGTCTCTGCAGGCTTTGGGAATAGTTGTGGTTTTAAAGCAGGAGGATGCTTAGTGATTTGAGAAACAGGTTTAATATTCTTTCATTGCAAAAGAAATAATAACATATAAAATGTCTGAGTGGATATTCTGTGAGCTAATATTATGATGCCAAGGAATTATAAAAAGGTTTCAGATGGCTTACCATTTTTTCTTTAGGTTTGCTTTTCTATTTTCTCAAGGTTCCTGGCCTGTGAATTCATGGGCTGGTTTTAGCATTTCAAGAGGACACTGTAAAATCCGTATTAGGGGCATCTCTCTGGAGCCACATCATTTTAATGAAGTATAAAGTAAGTTGGCATGGAGACAATTACCTGGAAATTTCTTCTCTCCCAGTTATTTTAAATAATTTATTTATAATAAGTAGTCATGAGCCAAATGCACTTTTATAAAAGGCTTTAAACCTTTTAAATACTATTATTTACAAGTTTCTTTTCGCTCATTTCCTAAAGTTCAGACCAAATTATGCATTCATTTTATATCCATAATTAATTCTTTTCCTTCATTTGGTTTTGTTGTGTGTTTTTTTTTTTTTAAAAAGGGGGGGTATCTTTTTATGTGTTTAGAATATTGGCACAATCCACCAGTAGGAATTTCAATAACTTTTTTGTTATCATTTAAGTGAAACCCCAGATCACCAAGAGGACCAGATCAGAGTTAAAAAGAGTATGTTTGATGGAAAAATAAACATAAAACCATCTAGTTCAATTTTTTTTTCTTTAAGTGAAAAAAGAGGGTTGATAGAGAGACAGACTCTCACATGTGCCCTGACCAGGATCCACCCGGCCACCCCTCGTTTGGGGCCTATGCTCAAATCAACCAAGCCACTGGCTGCAAGAAGGGAAGTGAGAGAAGGGGGAGAGAAGGAAGAGGAGAAGCAGGTGATCACTTCTGCTGTGTGCCCTGACCAGGAATCAAAACTTGGACATCTGCATGCCCAGCCAACATTCTATCCACTGAGCCAAATGGCCAGGGCCTAGTTCAGTTTTTTAATATTAAGAATTTGTAAACTGAGGATGTAGATCAATTGTGTTCTCTGCAAGTGACCCAGCTGGTTGGAGACAGAGTGCACCATGATGTCCAGGCCTTTAGGCTCCCTTCTGTCTGCCTCTCATCCAAACAGTGTAACCTGCAGAAATGTAGGATGTATAAATTAGATTTCCCTAGTCAAGCAAAAATTCTGTAACATCACTCTTCCAGAAATATATTTAGCAACATATTCTAATTAATTCATAGTTAAGCAGAGATTTATCTTTTGATCTTAAAACCCATTTAAACACATTCATTTGCTTTTCTACTATTTGACTAGTAGGGGCAATTTAACCCTTTTTATTGCATGATCTTAACTGCTTCTGATTCACCTTCTAAAACAAATGCTGGAGGATAATGAAAAAAACATGATTGCATAAGGTAAACAAATAAAGGCTGACTTAAAAGACTCCTAGGTGACTTCACGCAGCTCAGTTAGCCAGGTCAGGGTTTCTGCCTCTCACGGGTTCCTGGTCCGTAAATGGAGAGCATACCTGTTTTGTATTCTTTCCAGGATGTCTGAATGTCAAAAGAGTTGACCTATGTGAAGATATTCTTTAAATTATAAACTATTATACAGTTTCATGGTGATATAGGGAGATTTATGGTAACAAAAGATAGAGAGCAGCAAGTGGAGGTGTACGGAGGGAAAGCTATTTGGCCAGTTTTCTAGAGCTCTCAGGGGTTAGTACCTGGGTAGGCTTTGTATACGCGGAAACTCAGTTTGATTAAACTCAGTTGAATTAACTGACAAAAACTAAATTCAAAATCTACCAATCTATAAGCCAGCAATACAATTCCTAATTTATTTATTTTTTTTCAGTGAGAGAAAGGGAGATAGTGAGACAGACTCCCGCATTCACCGTGACTGGACCTACCTGACAACCCCTGTCTGGAGCTGATGCTTGAATCAATAGAGCTATTCTCAATTTCCCCCACCAGTTGTCGGACCAATGGAGCCACTAGCTGCGGGAGGGGAAGAAAGAGGGAAGGGGGAGAGGGAAGGGAAGAGAAGCAGATGGTTGCTTCTCTCGTGTGCCCTGACTAGGAATTGAACCTGGGACATCTGCACACTGATCCGTTGTTCTCTCCATTGAGCCAGCCAGTCAGGGCCCAATTCCTAATTTTTAGTAACCGAAACGTTTATGTTTTCTCTCCAACCATCAGTCTTCTGGTGTCTGGAAGGATGTAAGCAAGAGAACTTTGTAAAGAGGAACTGAGTTTCTTCATTTACATTCTGTAATGTATTTACAAAATACATTAGCATGGGTCTTTTTACTTTTCGACTTTCTTTTTCTTTTTTTTTTTCACCTTCTTGCTACTGGTTTTTATTACTCCCTTTATTGCTATATACACACATACATATATATCTAAAATATTCTAAACCATTTGATATTAGATTATTTACATCTTGACCTCTTATAAAGCCTTCTGTGTATATTTCCTCAGGACAAGGATATTCTCTTATATATTCTTTATTATTATTATTATTATTATTATTATTATTATTATTATGTGAGAGCAAGGGAGGCAGAAAGACAAACTCCTGCATGCCCTGACAGGGATCCACCTGGCAAGCACCCTCCCTTCCAGGCAATTCTCTGCCCATCTGGGGCCATTGCAGCCATTGCTCCATTACTTGGCAAACATGCTATTTTAGTGCCTGAGTTGAGGTCATGGAGCCATCTTCAGTGTCTGGGGCCAAGTTGCTAGAACCAATTGAGCCATGGCTGAAGGAGAGGAAGAGAAGGGAGGAAGGGGTGTAGGAACAGATGGTCACTTCTCCTTTGTGCCCTGATCAGGAATCGAACCCCGGACTTCCACACACTGGCTGACACTCTACCACTGAGCCAACTGGCCTGAGCCTCTTATATACTCTTTTTACTACAGTTACCAAATTTGAGAAGTTTCACATTGATACAACGCTTTACTATTCATATTCCATTTTTGTCCATTATTCCAATAATAAACTATTTAATGTTTTTCCCCTTCAGTAGAGAATTACATATTGCATTTAGTTGTCATGGTTCTTTAGTCTGTTAATCTGGAAGCATTCTCTAACCTTCCATCATCCCTCATGACCTTGACATGTTATCTGAATACAAGGCACTTTCTTCTTCTTTTTTTCTTTTAAACGAGTATGTTCCTCATTTGTGGTTTGATGTTTCCTCTTGATTATACATATCTGGCTTGAATTGACTAGCATCTTTCTAAGGATATCCTATTGAAGGGCTTCCTCATTAATATTAATTTTGATGATATTAATTTGTTGATATTAATTTTGATCACCTGTACAAGGTGTTACCTCATTTCTCCACTGGAGAGATACTGTTTCCCCTGGGGACTCATGTGCAATCTGTAGGGAGACACATTAAGACCATACTTTGCTCCTCATTAGACTCCTCACACTCATTATCAGGAGGTAACCAAGAACCTTGATTTCTATAAAATACAGTCACTCTTCATTATTTGTGCATTCTTTACATTCAAATTTGCCTACTTGTTAACATTTATTTGTAACTTCAAAGTCAATGCTCACAACTCATTTGTAGTCATTCAAAGACATGCACAGAGGGGTGAAAAATCTGATTCATCTTCAAGTGCGTTTCCAGCTGAGGCTGAATAAGCAAAGCTTTACTTTCTCATTTCAGTTCCCAGACTGTGACCAAGCGTGTCTTTTTTTATAGCTTACTTAGTCCCATACTTTTCATATCTTTGTGCTTTCTGTTGGTGAGTTCACTGTTTAAAATGATCCCTAAGCATAGTGTTAATGCTGCCTCATGTTCCTAAGCAAAGGAAAACCACGATGTACCAGAGGGAGGAAATAACTATGTCAGATAAGCTTCCTTCGGGCATAAGTTATAACACCATTGGCCTTGAGGTCAACGTCAATGAATCAGTAATGCTGGACATCCAGCAGAATGAAGATAAAATGTGCTGATCTGGATGTTAGGCCACTCTGGAAAATGCTAAAGTATCATCTATAGTGAGTTCTAGAGCTATGGAAAAGATAGAATCCTTTGTGGATTCCTGAGATGGACAGCATTTTTATAAATCTGAAAGTCAAAGATGTTTACAGTCACATTACTCAGGGTCACAGAAATGTTTAACTCTTCTGAGGTAATTTTTTTTATAAAGAAATAGTGTATATCATTAATTTAATTAATTTTAATGGAGATATTTAAATGTGGCATTTTTAAACAGAAACACACAAAAAAGCAAGGTTATATTCAATAGGTTGATGAAAATATTGTAACCAGAGGCTCATAACAACCTAACCCTCAATTTTCTCTAGGAGCTAAGTTAGTGTTTGTGGAAAGTTTATAAACCATAACTGCCACAAACCATGAGAATTAGTTGTAAAAATATTCAGATTTTGTAGTTAATTTTAAATGATGATCCAAGGACACTTAGGGGAATTGGAGGAAGGCTGAGTGATTGAACAATATTCTTAAAAGAAGGTCCATGAGTTATTATTAGCCTTCTATAATAACAGTTGTGTGTATCCATTTTATATATAAAAAGTTCTGAGTAAAATTTTCCTTGAAGAAAAGAATCTGAAGTGTTCTATTTAATTATGAATTTAAGAGCCATTGAAATTGAATAACTCTTAAATATAAGAACTATTTTAATTCTGACACTCTGGAACTTTAGAATTCTCTTAAGTATGTTAAAATCCATTTGCAATAACTTGTTTTCTAATTATCACCCAATTTTTTTTTTCTTTTAGGGGATAAATGATTGCTATCTTTCAAAATTCTTCTATTTGCATGAAAAAAAAAATCCGTCAAAGTCCTCATTGTATCAAACATGGTTGGCATGGGGAATTCTCAGCCCGATCAACTACTTTCTAATTATCCTGATGGTGATGAGTCTCAAGATAGAAGTGTTTTGACACCAGTGTTTTGAGGATATCAGAGTGGCTGTCAGGTTGAAATGTGTTTACCTTCTACCTGGGAATTCTAAAAGCCAAACCATGCAAGCTAAGCCATTAAAGTCCCTGAACGATAAAAGCAAGGCTATTCCACATAATAATAGGAAATAATAATTAATATTAGTGACTGAAAACTAAAATTTTTATTGTCCCGTAAAATAGATGACCCATATTATTGTTTTCTTATTTTAACTTATTGCCTCTAAATTTTTGTTTCACATTAATTAATGATTAACTCCAAGTGAAACCCAATGGTTAGCTAAAGGCCTATTTTCATAGTCAGTTTAAAGTAATTTTTAATTCACTGATGTATAAAATTTTTTCTTTTTTGTAGCTTTACATGATGACAAAACAGTCCTAACTGGCATCAGCCCAGCAGTTAATTGTATTGTGTATGATCAAAAGACAGGTCAGTCTTGCCCCTTAAAAGAAACAAACTAGATTTTTTTAAAAAAAACTAAAGTTTTCTGATTTTTCTTTTCTTTTATGCATTTTTTTTACTCAACCCCCAGCATACATTTTTAGGGAATTTTATGGTGGACAATGATATTATATTACAAAGAATCTTATCAAAAAATTGTAGAAAATAAAAAGGAGGTTCCCTTGAGGTAATAGATAAAAACAAGCAACATTATTCTCTCATTATTCTGAAATTAGGCACCTACTTGGAAAAGATGGTTATCTTATAAGAGATACAAAGATCTCTTTGAGGCCCTGGTTGGTGGCCAGTGGATAGAGTATTAACCTATAGCAGGGGAGGAGGGAAGTTATGGGCAGGGAGTCACCTGTTTGAGCCAGGGGTCACCATCCTAAGCCCAGGTTACCCTGAAGGCACTGGCACAAGCCCTGGTGAAGGCACTGATGAGAAACAATCAGTGGCACAACTAAGCGGAACAATGAGTTGAGGCTTCTCTCTCTCTCTCTCTCTCTCTCTCTCTCTCTCCTTCCTCCCCCGAAAGAAAGACCAGAGCCACTCTAGCGCCTGGGGCAGAGGCCAAGGAGCCATCCCCAGCGCCCGGGCCATCTTTGCTCCAATGGAGCCTCGCTGCGGGAGGGGAAGAGAGAGACAGAGAGGAAGGAGAGGGGGAGGAGTGGAGAAGCAGATGGGCGCTTCTCCTGTGTGCCCTGGCCGGGAATCGAACCGGGACCCCTTGCACGCCAGGCCGACGCTCTACCACTGAGCCAACCGGCCAGGGCCTAATTTTTTTAAAATAAAGATAGAAAACAAAGACAATCGGTTGTTTGCTATAGCTAAATCATAATTTAAAATCATTGGCATGGATTGTACCCTTCAGTAAAAGGTAGGCAATAAACAAGCAGGATGGCAAATCCTAAAACTATATTTAAAGACACTGCTATTTCTGTTCATGAAAAATGACTTACTGTGGTGCAAAAAAAAATTGTGATGTAGCATCATTTTTCACATTCTATAAGTTTTCATGAACAACTTTTAATGTGTCTGAATGCATTAAATCTTTAGCAAACACTAATGTGGAATCTGTTATCCCCAATACTTGTAAATGCCTCTGTGAAACGATTTCTTTTAGAAGCTCAAATAAGACTTTCCTCTCCTTTGGTAGAGGTCACAAAGAATGCTCAGTTTGCTTTTGATCATGCCTACCTGATTGATGAATTAAAATAATCAACACATCAAACCAATTTTCAAAAAGTTTTCTCCTTTTTAACTCTATGGGAATTTTGCTGTGGAAACATCAGAGAATAATTTAGCTCAAGGCAACTGATTCATCAATCCCATCATTCCCTAGGCAGTTTCACTCTCCCAGACTAAACTTCTGTTAGCTGGAGCAGCATAATTGAACTGTGAGCAGCATATTGGGGAGATATCCGCTTTTGCCCCTTGCATCTATTTTCCACATAGCAACCATGATTTTTCAAAACATAATTCCAATTGAGCCATTTCTCACAGCAATGACTCCTCATGCTTTTAATTCAAGACCACATGGCTCTGCAAACTACACCTATCTCTCCATTTTCATCTTAAACCTGACCCCTTACATAGCTGCCTTTCTCTTCCTGCCCTGGATGCTAGATACACACTCCTTGCTATCAGCATTTCAGCCTCACTGGCTTTCTGTGGTTCATCGGTTACAGGATAGTTTCCCCTGCCAGGACCTTTTCTAAACTGTTTCCTATGTTTGGAATCATTTGTATGCATCACCCTTTCTCTTTCACTAAATTATACTTTTCATTTTGAGATCATTTTAGTTTCACATGCAGTTGTAAAAAACAAGACGGACATATTTTGTGTATCCTTGATCTAGCTTCCTAATGACGATATCCTACAACACTGTAGTTGAGTATCCACAGCCAGAATAATGGCATTGATGTGGGAACATTTTCATACAGGGATCCCAGATGTTGCCCTTTTATAACCTCACACTCTTCACTCCAGAACCCCAACTCCCAACTGACCTCTGGCAACCACTAATCTGTTCTCCATCTCTATAATTTGTCATTTTAAGAATGTTTTATATATATAAAATATGTAACCTATTGTGGTTGTGGTTGTGTTTTTTCACTCAGCATAATTCTCTGAAGATTGGCCCAGGTTATTGTATGTACCCCTAGTTTGATATGTTGAATCGCGATGCAGCAGTTTGCTTAATCAATCATTAGCTAAAGGACAGGTAGATGTTTCCGGAGTTTTGTACTATTATGCATAGAGCTGGTATAAGCATCTAGGTACATGTTTCTGTATGAATGTAAATCTTCATTTCTCTGGGATAATTGCCCAGAAGTATAATCGCTGGGCTGCATGGTAGCTATGTGTGAATTGTTTTTAGAAAAACCTGCCAAACTGTTTTGAGGGGCTGCACTGTTCTTCATTCCAACCAGTAATGGGTCAGTGATCCAGTATATCTATATCCTCACCACCATTTGGTCTTGTCACATTTTTTATTTTAGTCATGTTTCTTCATGTGCTTTGCCGATGTTTTAATTGGATTGTTTGATTTTGTACTAGTGTTTGGAGAGTTCTTTATGTATCCTAGGTACTTTGTGGTATACATGGTTCAACTCTGTAGCTTCTTTTCTCTCTTCTTAACAGGATTTTGTGCATAGTAACAATTTTTATTTTTAATTAAGTTCAATTTATTAATTTTTTCTATTATGAATCATGCTTTTGGCATCAAGTCTAACAATTCTGTTTAGACCTAGATTCTAAAGATTTTTCTCATATTTTTTTATTCCTAAAACTCTTATAGTTTCACATTTTACTTTGAAGTCTTTGATCCAGTCTGAATTAGTTTTGTGTTTGCTGTGTGACTGAGGTCAAAGTTTCTTTTATTGTCTCTTGATGTCTTTTTGGTCCAGTGATAAGTTAAAAAACCATCAACCCTCCATTAAATTGCTTTTGAAACTTTGTCAAAAAATCTGTTGGGTATATTTATGGGCATCCATTTCTGTGTCTTTTGTTCTTTTCCATCGATCTATTGTCTATTTGTCTAATATACCACAAGTCTTTATGACTGTAGCCATATAACAGGTCTTGATATTGGGTAGGTAAATTCCTCCCACTTTATTTTTCTTTTTCAGAATTGGTCTAGCTAGTCTAGTTCTTTTGCTTTTTCACAAACATTTTAGAATAATGTCTAGATCTATAAAGACACTTGCTGGAGTTTTTGTAGAAAGTGCATTGTACTTGTGTATCAATTTGGGAAGTATTGACATCATTACTATGTTGAGCCTTCCAATCTATGAAAATAACATGTCTCATTTATTTAGATTTTTCTCTCTTCTATCAGTGTGTGTTGTTTAAGCATATCAATCTTTATATGTTATGTTACATTTACATCTAAGTATTTCATTTCTTGAACAATTATATTTAATTTTGTTGTCCACATCTTCAAATATTAATATATAGAACTACAATTGTTGTCCTATATTCCTTTAGGGACAAGTCTTCTGGCAACAAATTCTTTCAGTTTTCTTCCAAATGAGAATGTGTTGATTTCTTCCTCTTTCTTTCTTTTTCCTTCTTGTTTTAACGTAAGAGAAGAGGAGATAGTGAGACAGACATGCACATGTGCCCTGACCAGGATCCACCTGGAAACTCTATCTGGGCTGATGCTGGAATCAACTGAGCTGTTTTTAGTACCTGAGGTTGACACACTTGGACCAACTGAACTATCCTCAGCATCTGGGGTCACACTCAAAACAATCAAGCCACTGGCTGTGGAAGGAGAAGAAGGAGAAAAGGGGAAGAGGAATGGAGAGAGAAAACAGATAGTTGATTCTCCTGTGTGCTCCGAACAGGAATAGAACCTGGGACGTCCATGCACTGAGCCACCAGCCAGGGCCTTTTCTTCTTTTCTAAAGGTTATTTTCACTGGGTACAGAATTCAGGGTTGACATATCTTCTCTTTCAGCCCCTGAGAAATGCTCTGCTACTTTCTCTGGTTTCTGTAATGCATGATGAGAAACCTGCGTTACTTGAATTGCTTTTCCCCTATAGGCAAGGTGTGGTGTTTTTTGGTTTTTGTTTGTTTGTTTTCTGGCTGCATTCATGAGTTTTTCTTTGTCTTTAGTTTCCAGAAGTTCAATTATGATGTTTCTTAGCCTGGGTTTCTTTGGATTTTTCTTGTTTGGGATTCACTCAGCTTCTTGAATCTGGAGTTTATGTTTCTTGCCAAATTTGTAAAGTTTTAATCCATTGTTTCTTGTAGTACTTTTTCAGCCCTGCCTTCTTGCCCTTTTTTCCTGGACTCTGAAGATGTGAATATTAGATATTTTGTTATAGTTCTATAGGTCTTTAAGTCTCAGTTTATGTTTTTTCTAGTATACTTTTCCTCTGTTTTTTAGATTGTATAGTATTTAATTTCCTAACTTCCATTTCATTAATCTTTCCTCTGTTCTCTCTATTCTGCTGTTTACCCAATTACTGATCTTTTTATTTAAGTGGTTATGTTTTTCAGTTTTAAAATTTGTTTTTAGCCTGACCAGGCTGCGGCACAGTGGATAGAGTGTCGGACTGGGATGCCAAGGACCCAGGTTTGAGACCCTGAGGTTGCCAGCTTGAGTGCGGGCCCAGCTGGTTTGAGCAAAAGCTCACCAGCTTGGACCCAAGGTCACTGGCTCCAGCAAGGGGTTACTCAGTCTACTGAAGGCCCGCGGTCAAGGCACATATGAGAAAGCAATCAATGAACAACTAAGGTGTTGCAATGTGCAATGAAAAACCAATAATTGATGCTTCTCATCTCTCCATTCCTATCTGTCTGTCCCTGTCTATCCCTCTCTCTGACTCTCTCTCTGTCTCTGCAAAAAACAAAACAAAACAAAACAACCTTAAAATTTTTTTTAGTATTCATTCATATGTTCTATTTCTTTTTTGAACATTTCTATTTCTTTAATAAAATTTATTTTTTTTCATTTGTTTCAAGAATGCTGGCAATTGCATGTTGAAACATTTTTATTGCAGATGTTTGGAATAGATATTTTAAATGGAATTGACTGATTATTTTATTAATATGCCTTCTTTTTCTTTTTCTTTTTTTTTTTTTTTTTGCATTTTTCTGAAGCTGGAAACAGGGAGAGACAGTCAGACAGACTCCCGCATGTGCCCGACCAGGATCCACCCGGCACGCCCACCATGGGGCTACGCTCTGCCCACCAGGGGGCGATGCTCTGCCCATCCTGGGCGTCGCCATATTGCGACCAGAGCCACTCTAGCGCCTGAGGCAGAGGCCACAGAGCCAACCCCAGCGCCTGGGCCATTTTTGCTCCAATGGAGCCTTGGCTGCGGGAGGGGAAGAGAGAGACAGAGAGGAAGGCGCCGCGGAGGGGTGGAGAAGCAAATGGGCGCTTCTCCTGTGTGCCCTGGCCGGGAATCGAACCCGGGTCCTCCGCACGCTAGGCCAACGCTCTACCGTTGAGCCAACTGGCCAGGGCCAATATGCCTTCTAATTAGATTCTAAGGTTAATGTGGGTATTGGTCGTGGCTATGTTTTAATTATTTTACTCATAGTTCCTTAAATCTATCTGGCATTAATAGTAGACTCTCAACAATTTGTAGACTGAATAAAGCAGTATAATAAAGTAGAAAGAGCTCTAGTTTTGCAGTTAGACTTGCCAATGTACTACAACTGCGATCTTTGTGGGGGTTTTTGTTTTGTTTATTCTTATTTTTTATTTTTTTGCCTTTACTCTATTTTCTCACATGTTGATATACTGATATAATGCAATGCTTCATGTGGGACACAATGGCTTAGAATTTCTAATAGCTAACTTTTTCCTTTTTCTGCTTCTCCTCTTCTCTAGGAAAGTATATTCTTGATTTGTTTCATCTTATCTCTACCTTTGGAGACAAACACAGTGCCCATAACATGATAGAAATTTAATAATCATGTAATGAAATTAATTTGATATGTTTATTATTGTTCAAATGAGTCTTATATGAGGTTTATGTATAACGTATATCTAGGAAAATGTAACTAGAAGGAATCAAAATTTACATGGGTAAAAAGTTTTGTTTAGAAGGTGAAGCCAATTTTTCAGTGCTTCACCCTTGAACTAGAACAGCAGGCTGAAAGTAGTAAATACATTTCAAGGAAAGGATACACAACCTCATTCTGTTCTAAACACCATAGAAAGTTTGAAAAACACATACACTTGAAGACCTAGAATTTGAGCTGTTTAGACACCATGAATCATCTGGAAAAATAGTTTAGAGTTTTGTGGGGGTTTTCTCCAAACGTAATTGTCAGGCGGATAAGTTATTTTTTCTCACTCTTATTGTTAAAGATGGCCGCTGCTCTCACATGGTGATGCTCTCACGTGATACAGCTGATTGCCCTTCTTGCTTGGGAAGGGGCTTGGTTATGCTAATGTGTGCTGGAGGAGGCAGTTGTCCCATCAAAAAGTTTTAAAAGGAGTAGCTAGGAGGCCATTTTGGAAAGAGAATGACCACTTTTTTGTAGGGAGGAGGAGCCCATGCTGTAGCAGGGTAGGGAGGCCATGTAGAGAAGGCAGCCAAAATGGCAGAATGCTAAAGGAGAAACCAGTTTGTGCAGGAGAAGGAGATGGGGAACAGAGGTGAATAAGACTGGTGAGGTGGAAGCCTTTGATCCTAGGAAACTCAGATGAATCAGTGGCTTTGGGGGTCCTGAATGGAAAGGAAAGTGTTTTCCTGCTGTATTTACTCGCTTGCCGGGTGCGAGCTAAGATTAAAAGTAATGGTCCACTGCAGTTTTTGGGACTGCAGTTTCTTTATGATTTGTGTGAATTAAATGTGAACCTACACAGGCCAGGTAGCTGTGATGGCAGCCACGGTTACTGGCTTTACAAGAATCAATTTTATAGCTTACCAAGTCAGACAAAGGGCACAAAAAGACAGGATTTAAAATGTGTACTTGTCCTTGGTTATCAGAATTAAAGAGGCACAGGCATAGGGGATGCAGCCTCATATGGACCTTTTCTTTAGCAGGTCCGGGCTGTGTCATGGTGCTTGCGGCACTGCCCATATAGTGACTGTTAAGGAGTCGTCTGTGAGGTTAAGGGTTCCTATTGAATGTTGGGCACTGTGATATCAGATACTTCCATTTTCTGAGAGAGCTGTGATTTGTGACTGTGGTAAAGGAAGAGAAAAATCCCAGTGAAATTCACAACTTTTCTGGTTCAGATGTGTGTGAAAAGGGGAAGCTGGTGAGACAGGAGCCCAGAGTGAATGTGTTAAAAGTGATAGTAAGCATTTATCTAACATATCTTATGTGCTGGATACTGCTCCATGAGCTTCTCAGCTATTAAATTATTTAACCTTTTATGATTGATGAGCACATAATGCTATTTCTATTGGATATAAAAGTTACAACATTCTCATAGGTATATTGATACTCTCTATCTTAACAGGTTTGAAATGGAGAGATGTACAGTTGAGATGGGAAGAGATATAACATCCCACTACTCTGGTTTCTGTTACGGGCTAGAACTGTGTCCCTCCCAAAATTCACTTGTTGAAGTCTTAACCCTCAATACGTTATTTGGAAATAGGGTCATTGTAGATGTAATGACATAAGATAAGGTCATGCTGAAGCAGGTGAAACATAATTTAATATGACTGGTGTCATTCTAAGGAGACATTGAGATACAGATGTACATACAAAGAGCATGTCATGTGAACACGAGACAGCCATCTACGAGCCTAGGAGAGAAGCATGGAGCAGATCCTTCCAGTACAGCTCTCAGAAGGAGCAAACTCTCTCACTGTGCTGATTTCAGAGGTCCAGCCCCCAGAACTGTGAGACAATATATTTCTGTTGTTTAAGCCACCCAGTTTGTGGCCCTTCTTTATGGCAGCCTTAGCAAATTAATACACTCCCTGGAGTGCTGACCTCTGTAATTTCAGAGGCTATGGATTCTTTTGAAAATATAAATGAAACAGTAGAGCCTCTCTCAGTAAATGCAAATAGCCATAATTTTACACACAATCTCAAGAGTTCGCAGATGTCCTCAAGGTTATTGATGGACCTCAACCCTAGCCTAGACCAGACTGAGAACTTTTTTCCTAGAGTCAAGGTGACCTCACCCAACCCCTTTCTTAGGTGATGCTTTCTGAACATGTGCCCTACATTGAACCACCCTTTGCTATGAGAAAGCATCTTACAGTAGCAGAAGGAATGACTGTGATAAAGCCTTGGTCCCATGGAGCTGTGACTCACATGGCATTATTCAACTACCTTAGAAATATTGCGAGCCCTACAACAGCGCCCTGCTAAAACATATGCCTAATTTTCTTTATCCTTTTTCTGGTTTTCATTTAAATTAAAACAATCTTTTTCTTTCTTGTAATTGCTACTTGTAATTCATGGGGCTGAGCATAGAAATAGGTAGAGTAAGCTGTTGCTGTTTGAGTGTGCCTTCAGCAAAGAACTTGAACTCAAAGTGATTACTTCTATTTACATTAAAAACTCCAAACAAAATGTTGGAGGTGTCAGATAAAAAGGAAAGCAAAAAGGCTGAGGAAGTGGTTTCCCAAAAGACAGAAGAGCTCTTGCAGAGGAGATGGGAGCAAGCCAAAAAAGTCCCTTTGCTTCCTTCACTCTGATTCGCACAGAGCATGTTTACACGTATTCCAGCTCTCACACAGTATGTGCTGTAGGCACGAGCCTGAAAGGTATGAAGAGAAACCTGAGAACCACCTTGCCTACTTCCTTCTCTGTGTGGCTCTGTAGCTATGTCTTGCTGTCCAGGAGTTGGCTCTCTCCTCCTGCTCAAATAACTCCTCTCTCTCTTATTGTGGTTAAAAATTCTGCAAAACCACCTTTTAAATTTTTAATTAAAAAAAATTAGTTAATTAGGATGACCTTGCTCATAAAACCATACAGGTTTTAAGTGTACAACTCAACAAGACATCATCTGCACACTGCATAATGTACCCCTCGTCCCAAGCAGTCTTTTCCTGTCCCCATTTTCCCCTCCTTAGCCCACCTTCACCTCTTTCCCTCTGGCTATCCCCATACTGTGTATATGTATCTCTGTGTTATATATATATATGTTATATATATATATATATATATATATATATATATACACACACACACATATATATATATATACACATATTTATATCCCTTCACTTTCTTTTATATGGTGTCCTCTGTTGTCATTCTCTAGCTGACAATAACAATTGCCTTTGTATGGCTTCATGTGATCCCTGAAGAATGCCTTCTACCTGCGTTTGTCTGATTTTCTCTCTCATGCACTTTGAGGAAGAGGTGCCTTGTCTTAATATGGCCAATATGGTTCATACTGACCTATAAGAGTGAGTCTATATTGTTCATCTGTCATTATTATCGTCCAACAAACATTAAACACAGTCTGGCAGATAACCTTATCTGTAAGCCCAATGAGATTTCAGGAAGCCAGGTTGCCGCCACAGGATGGAAGGGTCATCCTTTAAGATTCTTCCTCCCTTGCTGCTCCCCCTCTCTGTCTGGAATGCTCAATTATTTGTGCTTGTCAAAATCCTGTGCACTTGTTACCACCTAATACACATGCCACCTTCAGGAAGCCCTGTGGCTCTCTCAACCTTATAGAATTTCTACATTTTATGATTTTCCTTAGGTCACAGAATTCTGCTCATAATGCACTTAATGTTAATTCTACTAGATTGTAAGGTCCTGAGGACAATCCTTGGCTTTGTGTATTTTTGTGGTCTCCCTAGGAATTTCATACATGTTGCTCATAGCAGGGTGCATTGGATTTCCCCCTCTCCCACCAAGCCTTTTAATACCTGGCTCTGCCACTTAGTCACCCTAGGTTAATCAGAATGAGGCTTGCTTCTGGATTTGAAGGATCTAGGGCCAATGCTCATAACTGAGTTATTTTTAGCACATGAGGCAGAGGCCCCATGAAACCATCCTCCATGCTCGGGGTCAATGCACTCAAACCAGTTGAGCCATGGCTGAAGAAAAGAAAGAGAGAGAGAGAGAGAGAGAGAGAGAGAGAGAGGAATGGAAGAGGTGGAGAAGCAGATGGTTGCTTCTCCTTTGTGCCCTGACCAGGAATTGAACCCGGGACATTTACATGTCAGGTTGACTCTCTGCCACTGAGCTAACTGGCCAGGAAAAATTTTATTTTTCAATTATAGTTGTCATTTAATATTATTTTGTATTAATTTTAGGTATACAGCATAGGGGTTAAACAATTATATACTTTCCAAGATGCCCCCCCATAATTGCAGTACCTCCCCGACATCATATATAGTTATTACAATATTATTGACTAATTTTATTACACTGCATTTATATCTCTGTGACATTTTGTAATTACCAATTTGTACTTCTTAATTTGTTCACCTTTTCACCCAGTACCCTAACCCCATCCCCTCTGACAACTCAACTAGTTTTATCCATAAAAGGAAGAAGAGTAAGGGGGCTGTGGGTAGAAATAGGCACAATTCATTTATTATAAGGAGGGAGGTGTACTTTAAGGATATAGATGGAGCGAGAAATCTATTTGATATTGAATACAAGAGGCCATTATCTTCAGATTGCAAGAAAATGAAAAGGAAAACAGTTGTGCTTTTTTTCAAAATTATCCATCACCGTATTTTCTGCTAGATGAAATGTTAAATTACAGAAGAATGGGAACAGCAGTGAGGCTCAAGAACACTGCCTTGGAGTTTATTGTTTTCATGTTTCATGTTCATACATAAGTTCTTTAAACCATGATTTTTGGTCCCTAGAAAATCTTTTTAGTGAATTCTGTGCAGAAAAAATGAACAATACAGACCATTTAAAATGCTTTCTATTGCTGTTTGGGCACCAACTTGATACATAATTATGCTTTGATAACCATCTCCAGTTTAGCTTGTATCTCTATATGTATTAAAAAAATACAATAGTGGAAAGTTCAGTGATAACCAGTGATTCTACAAATAGTTCTGAACTGTTATGTAGTCAGCATAAATACATAAACAGAAACCAGCTTGTCCTGGTCCATCTCTTCAGATTGCAAAATTCAGAATATTCATACTGTTTTTGCAGAATAACAATGAACTAGCAATTTAGCTATTCTATGACCTTTCAAACATATAAAATAGTTGACAAAGGTCCAGCATTTTAAGAACTCAGGGTTCTCTTAATATACACCCCCCACTAACTTTTGTATGATATTAAAATACATAGAAATTTTTTCAAATTTTAGTATATGTGCTTTTCTATAGAAAATATTTATGTACATGAAGAATTTTAAAATTATAAAAACTGTGACCCTAAAATGTAAGCAAGAATGATTTGATAATGATTATTATTATAATAAAGGTTTAGACCAATTACATAAGGCTCCATATCAGGATATTGAGGATTGGGATGACTAGGACGTTTTCCCATAAAATACCCTTTGATTCCAAACTCAGAGATAGAACATAGGGATAGATTATCAGATCCAAAATGATCATTGCTCTATTTTCCTGATTTCTCTGGTGTAAAATAAACCAACTGAAAAAAGACTCAAACTCAGAATTATTTTTTTACTATGTGCCTGGGGCTATGCTAAATAATGTGTATGCATTGTCTTGCTTAATCCAACAAAAATGCAATGAGGTCATTCTCTTGTTTTCATTTTAAAGATCATAAAACCGAGATTCAGAAAGGTATCATGAACTGCTCATGGTCTCATAACCAGTAGGGGTGAAAGAGCTATCGGTTAATTTGACCTGATTCCATGGTCCTTATTCTTAACCTCAGTACTCTATTATGTCTATTTTGTAGTGATGGCAGACCCCAATTTTAAAGATATGTGACTTTAGATAATCTCCTGCAACTCATCCTGTTCTTATTAATATATCCTTTTTGTTTGTGCAAAAACTCATATGCCAAACAATGATAATAACCTCATCAAGGTGTTGAGTTGGACTCTCACAATTATTTCTAAGTGTTTTGCAAGCAAACATTTCCTCTATAGCTACCGTCAAGATCTATGTTTTGGGGGAATGAGGAGAACTTTATCAATGTTCATTGGTACAGCTTCTCTGTATTCTTGCTCATCATAATTTGCTGACTTTCTAAATGATGCCTTTGAAATGAAAACATTCTTTGAAATAAAACCACTGTGCCAGAAGACACTGTTTACAACAGCTCTTGGCTATACATATACACTGTCATGCACTAAGAGACATAACCATTTCCAGAATATGCTCTCATGGAGCTTTATTATTAACACACAATCTAATTCAGGAAGCCTTTAAGTATTTGGAAGCCATTGTGAAGCAGGTTTCTGCTTGTTGTATTTAGATATTTTTCTGCGGGTCCTCCTCACCCAGCAATCCGACTATGTGGTTTATTAGGAGCACTCTGCTGAGGATTGGTGGAAAGAGCATGGCTTTGGAAGGCACCTAACCTAGCTTGATTTTGACTCCTCCACTTACTACACTAAATGCACGATTATGGTCAATTTGAGAAAATTGCTATAATTACAAACAGAATTTTAGATTTACACCTGATGAAGTAGAGATATGTGCAGTTGTGTGGAAATACATTTCATGTTTGTCAGGGCAGAAGGAACTGGGAAACACTTCAATATTAACTTAACCTACCAAGGCAGGTAACAAGGAAGCCAGTCTAGGTGAGTTTCATGTTCATTTCTGGTTGTATTTTTTCCTTCACTCTTTCCCTTCTCTTCTGGAGTTTCTCCAAGTCCAGCAGAGTTGACAAACCATAGACACTACCCCATGGTAAGGTTGGATGTCCATGGGTAAAGTTGGATGTCCATGGGTAAGGTTAGATCCCTGAGGGCAGTTGGGGAGAAGGGGGTAAGTAGGGAAAGACTTTCCTAACCCCTTTTTTCTTATCCCTCCTTACACACTGAATTCTGATGCTGCTCGATGACATAGCTAAGTACAGAGGTCTCCAGGCAACTTTATCATCCAAGACACCAGTCTAACTTTTCTCTTCATGTACAATTTTATAAATTCTGAGAAAACTGCTTTTTATTTACTTTTTATTTTAGAAACTATGACATATATATACAATGCAATACTATTCTGTCTTTAAAAAGAAGAAAATTTGCAATATGCTACAACATGGATAAAACTTGAGGACGTTATGCTAAGTGTAATAAGTCAGTCACAGAAAGACAAACAACTACATATTTTTAAGGCATGTAATAGTCAGATTCATGAATCAATGTGTGGAATGGTGACTGCCGGGGGCTGGAGGGAGGAGAAAATGGGAATTACTAACTAATGGGCATAGTTAGTCACAGTGAATAAATACTAAGGATACTCTGTACAACATCATACCTATAGGCTATAGTCAACAATACTGTATTGTACACTTTAGAGTTTGTTAAGAAACTAGACATCATGTTAAATGTTCTTCACAAACACACACACACACACACAAACAAACAAAATAAAAAACATTACTTTTCAAAATCTAGTTTTCCAATGCAGAAAGTTAGATTATACTTGGGTTGAGCTCAAACTTCTAAATCACATCTAGTCTCTTATCTGGTAATTTTCCATAGTCAGAACTTAATTTAACTTTGTAGAACCAAAGAACTGAGTTTCTGTGACCTGGTATGCTCTTTTAAATTATGTTACCTAGAAAAAAGACTTCTGAGAAAGACTTATAAATAATAGATGCCTTAAAATCAAGGCTATTACTAAAGTTAATAAAGTTTTGAATTCTTAAAGATACATGGTATTCCCCATGTTATCATCGAGGATATGAAATACTACTTTCAAGATCGATTCTCCTTTTTCATACTAGCTTTCAATTATTTTCTGAAGTTTGTGTCAAATACAATTCTTGATAAAGCAGACAATATTTCTTCAACATGAGCAGTTCTCAGTGTTTTCAGCTTCTAATTTTGTTGCCTCGATTTTCATTGTAATTTGTGTTTTCTGAGCCAGAATCATTTTAAATGAGCACAAAGTTTCCATTGTTTGGTGGCCTACAAAATGAGTATGCCCCAGTTGCAGCCCTTAGGAAGCCTTATATGGGTCCCTTTCAGTTATTGCTCTCCCCAGCACCCGCCTTCCCTTTTTATTTTGCATGGGTAAACTAAGAAGAAGCAACTATTATTTGACCAATTTATTTAAATCGAGAGGGAGTAGACATGTTTCTCCTAGAAAGATGGCCAGATATGGTTTTAAATTCTGAATGCTACAACTAAATTTAGCCAAAGTGCATTGCTTTCTGAATGCTTCCAAAACGAAACACTGGGCTTTTGATTGCTACTTTTGGAGTTTCATTAAGACTCTAAAAGGTCAAAGGAACAAGGACTGGAGCAAGATACATTCATTTATAATACACACAGTACAATCAAAATGGAGAAATGGGCTACGAACCAACGTCATGCGTTTCTACCAGGATGTTTGTGTAATGCAGAGTCCTCTTTTTTTTTTTTTTTTTTTAATTTTTTATTTATTCATTTTAGAGAGGAGAGGGAGAGACAAAGAGAGAGAGAGGAGAGACAGAGAGAGATGAGGGGAGGAGCTGGAAGCATCAACTCCCATATGTGCCTTGACTAGGCAAGCCCAGGGTTTCGAACTGGCAACCTCAGCATTTCCAAGTGGACGCTTTATCCACTGTGCCAGCACAGGTCAGGCCAGAGTCCTCTTTTTATGGGTAGCTGATGTCTCTCAATGGTTAAATTTATCCTACAAGATGTCTACAGTGTTGCTACTGGTAGAGAAACATTTTAGATTGTCAATTGTTTGCTTCATAAACTAATTCCTGAACAGAGAATGATATCCGAGTTAGATATGAGATATATATATATATATATATATATATATATATATAGCCATAAGATTAAACCCATCCCCATAGGTTCAAACTTTCTTAAAAGACAGGTGTTCTTCATGAAACCTCTGCTCTAGCACACATTTTAAAAATTAAGTGAGGTGAGGAGGGAATGCAATGATGTTGGCCCCTGGAAAGTTGCCGTTGAAAGATGACATCAGATTTTTACAAAGAACACATTGAGAGTACAAACTAATTTGAAACTCACTTTTCCCAGAAGAGTCTGATCTAGTTTGAAATTCAATTTTCTCAGGTACATTCCAGTAATTTGTCTCTGCTAGTAATAAGGAGATTTTTTTCATGTGTATGTGATGATAACCTATAGAGGAATCACTAGGGGCCTTTCTCTTATTTGAACTTAGGCTTTAATGTTTTTCTTCCCTTACAATTAAGAGAGCAGCTTAATTTTAAACACCATTCTGCTTGGTTTTTCACATTCTATATTTAGCTTTCATTTTCTTTGAGTCTTGAGTCCCTCAAAAATTTTTTTAATAAGGTAACCACAGGACTTTTCTTTTTTGCTTCCAAAATTGATTGCTATTGTATTTAACATTCTTACATGTATTAAAACCTACCATGTCCAAACACTGGTCTAGGTGCTTAGAATTTAGCAGTGAAATAAAGATAAAAAATCTCTGCCTACAGAGTCCTTTTATTCGTGTATATACGTCTATGTCTAATTTGATGTTTTCTACCTTCAACCTCTAGCAAAAATTACAAATGATTTTTTTAACCCATGTTTATTATTTTAAAGGTTGCATGCTTTGAGAATAAATCACCATGAATTATTTTAAATCTGGAGAGATAATGTTCATGGTACTTCTCAGAGGTGAGAAGTAAACCAACGCTCTTTAATGGTTTTATCAATGGACAAGATCAGTGTTGCTTAATGTATCTTCTGGACCACCTATGACAGAATGCCCCAATATAATGGTTACATCTATGAGATACACTACACAATTCCTGATTCAGAATATCAGGGTGAGAATCAGGAAACTAAATTTTTAACCCAGAATCTCATTGATCCTTATGCATGCTGAAGTTTAAGAATTAATTTCTAATTTAGACCCAGAGCTGAAGAAAGTAAATCTTAAATTAGAAAATGACCAAAAGCAATTGGGGGGGGGAGGGAACTGAAGTTTAGAATGAACAGAAAGTAATAAATTCAAATATAGTTAGCATTATTTGGGGACAAGATGTTAATTAAGGGTATTTATAAAAATTGATGACCTTATTTTCATTTGGAGTGTTCCAAGGCACCCTCCTCCTATCATTTTCTTAACCTGTCTGATCATTTAATATTTACAGGTTTTCTCCACACAGACAGCTATTCTTAACACATAAAGTGGTGTAAAAGAACAGAAAAGTTTATTTCTCTCAGGGAAAAGCCTGTCTTGTTAAGGCAATAGTTTTGTGTCTGCTGGAGAAGAGAACAGAAGACTATGAGGGTAAATGTTGCCGATCGACAAAGGAAAGACCAAAATTAAATAAAACTGGAGACATTAGAGAAGGGACTCTGGGGAGAGGGACAGAGAGCCCCACAACATGGGGGGGGGGAGGCTGGCCACAGAGAGAATGTTTAAGTCTACATTGAGTGTCATTTGTAATATAAACTTCTTTCCTCTTCCCAAACATTCAGGGATGCCTGCTACACCTGCAAAGGCCTAGGGTAAGTAGTCTGTGTGGAGATCAAATTAAATCAATGGAGGTCTGTGTTGAGGTTCAAGTGGAGCAGAGAGGATAGGGGAACAGCTAGCCAAACAGAATATGGAGGATTGAGAATTAGGGGTAAATCAGAACCAGAGAGAGAGCTGGGAGAAATAGCTGGGAATTTTTAAGAAATTCAAGAGAAAGGCATTAATCTTCTCACTGAAGGAGAAATTGAAATTCAAGCTAATCTTGGAGAGATCTTGAGAGTTAAAATGACCCTATTGAATATTGGACTTTTGTTTATTTACTGTTTTATGCAATTATATCTTATCTTTCTTTTATTAGGTTTTGAGGTTCTAATTAGTAGGGCAACATTCTTATATTTTTTATAGTAAATTATTTTCCTGCATATGAGTTCTGCATATTGTAGGCTTGCACATGTTTGTTGAATTTTTTGTGCTGCAGTGACAAGCATGGTGGATTGGGAGTAAAAAGTGCCTTCTTTATGGTCTTTTGGTTATCCTCTTGTGGACCTTTTGAATTCTGAGCTGTTGTCTTATAAACACTTTTAAAAAAGAACTCTATCTGTGCTTCAGACTATTTATAGAATGTCTGAGTTATTTAATATTTCTATGGAATGAAATGGTTATTATTTTAAAACAACATCTATAAACCACTTTTCTATGTGAAAATACACTACAGTTTAATTTTCTAAAGTTAGTTTAATTTTTCAGCGAATATTTCAGACCTCATCTGTGTTCTAAAGCTTATGCTTATTTTAACTTGGTGAGTTAAAATCTGTGGCTAAGCTTGTTATATTTTTAATGTTGAAAATACATTTATTTTCTTATGAGGATTTTAAATCCTTAGAGCAATTATACTTGGCATCTAGAATTTTGTTGGAAGATGCATTAAAAAACACTACTTGCCTTCACTTATGGATAATGAAATTAGAGCATAAATAAGTGGGTAAGGCATAGAATGTCATTTTATCTTTGGGATTCTATTCATAACTCTAACAATAATTTCTATGCTCGGAGACATTCACTTTAAACCTTTTCCATTGCAAGAGAGCTATTCTGTTGATTTCTCTATATATTAGTTCCATGGTTTACAACAAACACTTGAAATAAGCTATATGCAAATTGGTCCATGAGAATATATTTATGTTTTGCTTTTATAAACAATCTTGTGTGGCAGGCAATATTATTTTCACTTTACACATGAGTGGGATAAGCAGCTGTTAAGATGACCTCCATGTTGCTCTATTGACTTACTTTTGTGTGGGCTGAACCTAGTGACTCATTTCTAAAGAACAGACTATGGCAAAATAATAAGATGTCACTTTTCAGAATTGGTTACAAAATGACTGTTCCTGATATTTTGCATGCTCTTCTTTCCTCCCTCATGGGCTTGCTCTGAAGGAAGTCAGTCACTGTGTTGTGACCTGACCAATGGTGAGGTCCATGTGACAAGGAACTAATGTTTCCCATCAACAGCTATTGGGGACCCGAGGCCCTGCCAACAGCCATGGACATGGTTTAGAAGTACTCCAGCGGAGCCTTGGTGTGACTACACCCTGACTTATGCTTTGATTATAGCCTTGTGAGTGGCCCTGATGGCTAGGAATAGACAGGTAGGAGGGAGTGGTGGTGAATGGTGGATTGGATATATGTAAAAACAGAACCAACAATAATTCCTGATAATTAGGAATAGCTGTACTGGAAAGACAAACATCAAGGATTATTCTTTTGTTTTTCTAGACAGTGTTGTAAATTGTAGTTTAATTTAATAAAGAGGAGGATATTAGGAGAGGGGCAAATTTGAAGGGTAGATGGGAAAGGCAGGGCCTTTTTAAAAATTTTATTTATTGACTGATTGATTTTTGGAGAGAGAGAAAAAAAGGGGGAGAGAGATAAAGACATCCATTTCTTATTTCACTTAGTTGTACATTCATTGGTTGATTCTTGCATGTGTCCTGACTTGGGATTGAATTCTCAACTTTGGCGTATCAGTAGCTACGCAACTAGGGCCAAACAGAATCCTAATTTAGATATATTGCATACAGTGTCAAATAGGTCATCGAATATATGAATACATACTTTAAAAGAGACATTGGAACAGGATACACATTTGGAAATAATTGATTTATAGTTGCTATTTAAATTCATAAATCTAGAGAAGGTTCCTTAGAAAGTAAGTACAGATAGAGATGATATAAGAAAACTGAGTTCTGGGTATTCTGCTATTTAGAGATCAGGTAAATGAGGAAGTTCCAGCAAAGCCAAGAAGTAGTGGTCAGTTGACTGGAAGGAGAACCAGAAGAATATGGTATTTAGACAGCCATACACAGAAAGTGTTTTAAGGAGGATGGGGTGATTGATTGTGTCACACATCACTGGCAAGATCAGGAGACCTCCACTAGAGTGGATCAGTGGTGTGGCAAAAAGGATAGCTGATTGAATCAAGTCAAGGAGACAATGGAAGATAGAAGCATGAGAAAGTAAAAAGAGCAGTTATTTGTGGAAAAGTTTCTTTAGAAGACCAAGCAAAGAAATGGAGAGTAGTTAGAGAGCAATGTGGGGGTCTAGGGAGTGATTTTTTTTGTTATGAAAGGTTATATAGCACGATGGTATAATGGGAATAAACAGTAAAAAGGACGACAATATTAATTCAGGAAAAATAGAATAATTGCAGCAATCAAAATCTTTGAACAGAAGAGAGCCTGGAGTCTGGTGCACAGGTAGAATGAGTGGGCTGAGGTAGGAAGCAGCACAGTTCAATCATTTTAACTGGAGGAATTCAGGTTACATGGGGCGGGGAGAGTTTCAAAATTGACAGTTTTTATTTGTAATTGCTTTGATTGGCATTTTGTCAAGCGCATGCCATTTGGAGCACAGATTTAATTGTGACCAGAGTGCAATCTGAGTTTTGATCACTGGAACTTAATGGTTTTGAAATTGTAACTGTAACCAAATTAGACGACTGTCTTGATGCAAAGCCCTCAGAACTGAGAGAAGAGTTAGATTCAAGGTATATCCAAAGGCATAACACAGGTTTGGTATTCTCCTTAGATTTCAAGCAGATGGCCCTGAGTGTTGAAAAGAGCCAAGAGTTTCTTCAGATTGACTTAGAATTTTCATTTGCCCTTGTCCTATGCAATCTAGATTACAATTAGGTTTTGTTCTCCTCCCATTTTCTTTCTGACTGGCTTCCTTGGGAGATATCAGAGAACTCTCTTAGCATTTTACAATGCTCTTTTTCTAAGAAAATACACACAAACTCATACAGCTGAAAGATGGCACAATTTATATTTGACTTCGTTGTGTGGGAGAACACAGAGTTTTAACAATATGCAGAGATTATATAAATTTGCATGTTGATTGAGGTCCCCAAGGAGCTAAACACTGGAACTTTTATTTTGAAATGTTGAATTGCTGCTGCATAATCATTAATCTCCCATCTTCTTCCCAAAGGTTTTTCATTCTTTAGATTTGTCCCACTAGGGGGCCAGAGCTGAGCTCATTCCAGGAGAGCTCTCTGTATATTTAATTTGTTCATTAGCTTTATTTTAGGAAGATAAAAAGGAAAAGTTCATCTGGTAATTTGAGTCTTTTCTATCTTAAAAGAAGAAATTATATGGTAACATTTCAAAGTAACCCTAAAATATATTTCCCTTTGGATAAATGTGACTGCCTTTTTCAAATTTTGAAAATAAGGTTCAAACATATTTATATTTCACATATTCAGTGTAAATGATATGAAACATTTGTTCTTCTTATAGAGTATGATTAAGATTTCAGGTAAGACATATTAAAGTTCCACAGATCAACTTCCTCAGTGATATATTTATGTAAATCATGGATTTAAAAAGTAAATACATTTTGAGGGAATACAATAAATGATGTTTGAGAAGTTATACAGATTAATTAGAGAAGACATTGTTTTCATTAAACTGAGTTTAAGCAACTTTCTCAGCATCTTACCAAGAGCTATCACCTGTTTACCATTCTTTGATCATCTACTACATTTAATTTACCACAGATGAATAGTAGCCCTTTAACCAGTTAGTTAGATTCATCTAAAGGCAGAAAATATATGTTATTTTCCTCTCTCTGATTTGAGAAACATTATATTACATTGGGCATTGGAATAATTCCAGCCTCAGAATGTCCTATAGAATTCCCAGATGTCCTTGATTACATTTATTTCCAATTCAGAGTAGAGGTATTGTAACCTGGAAACTGCTAGAAAAAATAAAAGGCCTATACAGTCATTAAATTGGGTATGAATAAAGAGATGTATATTATTTGTACCTTTTCTCATTATACAACAGCAAAGGGGTTTTCATTACTTTATCACAGTTAATTTATTATTTTCTAGTGGATGCCTAAACTCCTGGAACACAAAATTAATGGACTCTTGGAAACCCTCTCTGAATCACCCAGAGTCAATAGCGGTTCTTCCCATCTGTCATCTTAATTTGTGGTATGTCTTCCAGATGCTTTAAAACAAAATACATGCTAAACTTCTTTTCATTTCCATTGGCACAAGTGAAAAATTAAGAGTAGTCATTAATAAATTCTTTGCACAAAAATTCCAAAAATAATTTAAAATAAACTTGGATGTCACTCAGCATTGTCAAGCAACTTCTGTAGACTGCAAATGACACCTTTACTTATAGAGCTATTTAGATAATAATAAAATAAGGTTTAATGATTTATTTTCTAAACTAGCAACCAAATTAATAGGTTTGATGACTACTTGTAAACCAACCTATTTACATCAGTTTCTGTTAAAATAATTAAAATTGGGAGTGATAAGAATATATTAGTATTTAACATCATACTTGTTTTGGTTATATTTGCTCATAGAGAGAAGACTACTTTTGGTCCAGAATTATGATATTCAAAGTCATTGAAAATAAATTAATTCATGGCTCCCTCTATGATAAGAGAAAAATGAAAAATTTGGGTAAGTAATTTTTGCATTTTCTGTTAACTCAGGTTGGTAATGAACGCAGTTTAGCCTGGGGCAAAAATCCAAATCATAGTTGAAAGGAAACCAACTTTGGAGTAAAAAACAGAACAAAACAAACAAACAACAAAAACAAAACAAAAAAACAGTGCTATGTATACAGCAAGTCAAAAGAATGAGGGAAGGCCAGTGTGATAAAGAAGAAAATCTTACCCTTTGCGGCAAGATGGATGGACCTGGAGTCTATTATGCTAAGCAAAATAAGCCAGGCAGAGAAAGAATATGAAGAATCCAATGAACAATGAGAACTGAGGAACAGAAGAGAGGCAGAGAAATGGTCAAAGAGTCCAGAGGGAAAGGGGAAGAGAGGAGGGGGTCAAAGAAAGGAAAGACATTAGTGAAAGTATATAAACATAACACAGAGAAATAGAGGGCAGGATAGTAAATTATGGAGAAAAAGGGGGAAGGCATTTAGGGGGGAAGGCAAAGAGGGTATCAAGGAGAACAAGGGGAGGAGGGAGGGAGATATATTCGGGAGTACACTTGTAACCCTGTAAACACAACAAATTAAAATCAATATAAAAAATAATGAGGAAAGACTAGGGAAAAAAAAGATAACGAAGTCAGAAAGCTGGAAGAAAAAGAGACAGTTGGAATTTAGTTTAAAGAATTGGTCCAGAGCAAGTATATTCAACTAAGGTCAACCATGAACAGATAAGGCCATCATTCCCCAGAAGTGGTGGCAGCACATCATAGTGGGAATGGGAATTATAAAATCACAGATTCCCAATCACAGGGATTGTAAAAGCAAGACACAAACCTTCACTGTCTTCACTCCTTACCCAGAAGAGCTCTAGTTCCTTAAGTATTTATTTTTTCTTAGTATAGGATAGTTAAAAAGTTGAGTGACCATGCATGCCGGTTTCCCTGACACTGTCCTAGTCAATGTCTACTTTTTTGTATAGTTATGAATAACACCTGATTTTTTTTTTATTTTTATTTATTGGTTTTTAGAGAGAGGAGGGAGGGAGTAGAAAAAGGAAGCATCAACTCATAGTAGTTGCTTCCTGTATATGTCTTGACCAGGCAAGTCCAGGGTTTGGAATCAGCGACCTCAGTGTTCCAGGTCTATGTTTTATCCACCACAAGTCAGGTTCAATAACACCTCTTTTTACTCTCCCAAGTTTTCTAGTTTGAATGATAAGACCCAACATAAGAAGGTATGACCACTTTAATCCTTCGTGGATTATTATCTTACATTTTTCTTCCTACAAAGCCTGCTGAAATCTACACAGGAAAAGATTTGTTGGATTGTTCCTTCTTTGGAAGATGATAATGTGTGTGGGGAAGGTACAAGATATTGTATTTCCAGAGAACTAAAATACAAAGCAACTTTGATGAGGAATTCGGTGATTAAGTATTCAGGACATTAAAAATCCATAGCCCATGAGGGTAAAGTTAAGAAAATTGATGTAAAGATGTTACTTATTTTCTTTTCACAAGGTTTTTTCCTGAGACGTTATTTAATTCTTTTGTTGGGAACACATTCATTTGTTTAACATGTTCTTGCTTGACCCTGTGTTGGTTTCTATACAATAGATGAAGCATCCACCTCTTCCAGTCTTGAAGCAGTGGCCTTGCATAGAGACAACCCTCATGATCCTACCCTGCCCTAGCTCCTGGTTGTCTCTCAAACCTTTGTGACTGTCAGGGCAGCCTAGTTTATTTTTAGTGGCTCCCAGCAGTTGAGGGTGTGCCAGACCTGTCAGTGTCCCAAAGGGGGACATCTCAGTCAACACTCTGATTCAGGTTAATTGGAATCCAGATCTGGAGACAGCACCTTTTCAAGTGTGCAAACATACAGTGTGGGGCAAAAGTAGGTTTACAGTTGTGAGGATGGAAAATAAACTCACATACACACAACTGGAAACCTACTTTTGCCCCCACCCTGTATGTACAGTTACGAGGGACCATAAGCCTAAGCCTTGCTGGTCACCAAAGCCAGGTTATCTGGAGGTGTCCCCAGGGCCATGGCCAGTTAGCTCAGTGGGTTAGAACATGATGGGGAAACACCAAGGTTGCCTGTTCAACCCTGGGTTAGGACACATATTGGAAGTAATGAGTGAATGCACGACCAAGTGGAACAACAAATAAATGCTTCTCTCTCTCTCTCTTTTTTACTCTTCCTGTCCCTCTAAAACCAATCAGCTAAAACAGAGAACCAGATGCATAGGGAAGCTCCCTCCTCCATGAGGCACTTGGAGCCCAGCACAAGGAGAGCAGAAGATGGCACCCTCCTGGCTGGAATGAGGCAGAGGTGGGACGTATCTATGACACCTACAGAGAGAGAGAGAGAGAGAGAGAGAGAGAGAGTGAGAGAGAGATGGTGCTCTGCCCATTGGCAAGAACGCAAAGGTAGCACCTGCTGGCTGGAACTAGGCAGAGGAGAGGTGTATAAACGGTGCTCAGGAAAAAAAAGGGGGGAGATAAAGAGGAGGGGAATCCAGTTTAAAAAAAAAGGTGCCCTTGACTATGGTGCCCCAGCCAGCAGGCCCCGGATGCGTGCTAAATTAGACACACCTGCCTCTCAGCTTCAGGCTTTAAAATCTGCAAAGGAGCTCCATGCACATGAAATCTGTGCACCTGTTCTTCGGCATCGGGGGAGCCCCGCGCAGGTGAGTAGGAGCTCGCACGCCCCAGGGGCGTTTCTCAGATCGCTATAGCTTTGTGGGGCTCAAGGACGTGACCCCTAGATGTTTTGGGGGCTCATTTGTCAGGTGCAGGTCTTAAAAGCTGGTAATCGAGCAGGGGGTTCAAACCATTCCGGAACAGCTCCACGTTTTGCATTCCCTAGCTATTTGTGGGTTGTCGTGGGCACCGGATGGCCTTAAAGGTGAGAGTGGGTCCCAGCCTCCCGCCTGCTCAGATATGGGTCTCCTCTTGTTTGCTCAAGGCCTAGGAAACTCTCAGCCAGTTTTTAGGTTTTTCAGGGGGAACTTATTCCAAATTAGGCTGCAGGGTGGGTGGGTCCGTGAGAGATAGATGAGCAGCCTCCTATATTACCACCTTGATTCAGAATTCATTGATATAAACACGGACCTGCTTGGAATTCTTAATGTTGAAAGCTAACCAGTTAACTCATGTTTGCACTTCCATTAGCTATTTCAAATTTTGAAACTCAGGGTAATATAGGATTATTGTATTTGATTGTCCGAGTGATTTTGAAATATATTGTAGCGATGTAGAAATTGATAGTTTACTGGAAGACAGTAATGAGTTGGATATTAGACCATAAAAATGACAAAAAAGAAATGTAATAAGATCTGATAGTGAAAGTGATTTTGAAGAAGAGTAGATTGAAAATGATATTACACCAACTTTGGAGGATTATTCAAATATTTTGGGTGGAACTGCTTACCTTAGTGATCCACAGAGCATCAGGGAAGTGATGGAATTACTTTTTAGTGATGATTTTTTTTATTTAGTTGTTTCTCAAACCAATTTATACCACCACCAAATGGAACAATTTTACAAAATATCTACTAAAACTGTGCCATGGACAAAATTACTAAAATATATAATAGTATAAAATATAATATGTAGTAGATATGTACAAAGTTTTATTTAAATTCATTATGTATAAAGTATACTGAAGTTTATTTAGATTGTTTCACTTTCATACTCAATTATGAAAAAATAGCTGGTGACATGAGACAATTTCTGCATAAAACTGCCAGTCACCAATGTGTTAAAAGGTTTAGTGGAAACCTAGGGTCAGATAAAACATAGCACAGGCTATACGTAAATGTGTCTTTAATTGAGATAAATAAGAAATGGCTAAGTTAATATCAGAGTGTGACCCTTTATTACATGTATGATGTTCTTTATCCAAGGGCTATGAATGCCAAAAACAGTTATCACTTACAACTTGAGAGGAAGACTTCTTTAGGCTTAAAAGTAGATAAGAAAATAAAAACATTCATGGGGATTTGAATTTAAAGGTGAAATTAATTTATCACTTCTCATTTTACTGTTCAGTCCATGTTCCTGGAGATGTTGAGATCTTTCTCATAAATGGCAGAAACTGTGTATACAGGTGGCATGGGGCCTCCACGTGGTGGCTCAGACTGCAGGGGCATGTGGGAATCACTTGATCACTTGGGTGTTTAGTAGTGCAGTTAGTGTGGTATATTGTGAGCATTTCTGCAATTAGAAAATAAAAACTGATTAGTAAGTGGAACTAATTTGGAAGGAATTTATTAAAAGTTTGTGCATGGTTAAGTGTTAAATAGAACATTTGAGTTCTCCAATTAATGCTTTTATGGAAACTGTCAGATTTTTTTTTAAAAGAAGGTAAGGCTCTCTTGTCCCTGCTCTTCCTTAGTCTAATTTATACTCTTGCTTTTCCTCAATTCCCATTTTCTATTCAACCTGCTACAATCTGATCTGTGCCTATAACTCTGCAGATACTCTGAAATTGCTCTCACAAGTCATTGCAACCTTCAGTCATAGAGTGGACTGCTCTTTTGCATTTGACTGTACTACCTTTGTGTCCTAAAGTCACATTCTCCGATTTCTCTATGAACAGATCTTGTTTCCTTCCAGGAGTTCTGTTTTCTGCCTATCCCATCTAATGACATTACTACAACCCTATTCCTGTTGTGCTTCTCCCTCCATCTTTGTGTGCTCTCTTCTTAAGTCATTTATCCTCATTGCTTAAGTTTTCATCTGTATCTTGCTTACTTCCAAAACTACGGCTGTCAAATGGATGTCTTGTTAAGGTTGAGCTCTATTTCTCTAGATACCTTCAGGGTATCTCTTTATCAATGACCCCAAGCACCTGCTACTCCACATGCCTCACACTGACTTCATCATATTATTTTTTTCAAACCTTGCTCCTCCCATATCCTCTAACTCAGTTCAAAAGAGAAAACAAACTCAGGTATACTGGGAACTAAAAATAAAAACAACATAAGCCAGGCTATTGATTTCTACCTAATGTTAATTTTTAAAAGAGGCAAAAGTATTCTATTATCAAGTTGGTAATCAAATGCCATGACAAACATGAAAGTCCTAAAAGTTAGCTATTTTTAATGCTTTGAAATATGAGGTTTGAAACTAGTAGAAAAGTCATAGGTGTTGTCCTTGCACCTCTAGAACAGATAGGAAAGCTAAGGACACAAAAGCCATGATATATGCAGGTAAAACAGAAAAACAAAAAAATTGGATACTCCAAATTCAGGTTTATCTCATTTCTCACTGCATTATTGGGCCATGTAACATATAATAAAATACTTCTAAAGATCAGTGATATTTGAATTTGATGCCTTACAGTACTGACAATTATTGAGAACCTCAATACACTTTTGCTCATAAAGGTTATATCTCTTGATATTTACTATATAAGAAACTGAAACTAAGAAATTTTTTAAAAACATGTATGTTAAAGTTATTCAAAAATAATAAAGCTACTGCCTGACCAGGCTGTGGTGCAGTAGATGGAGCATCGGACTGGGATGCAGAGGACTCAGGTTCAAAGCCCCAAGGTCGCCAGCTTGAGGGTGGACTCATCTGCTCTGAGCAAGGCTCACCAGCTTTAGTCCAAGGTCGCTGGCTTGAGCAAGGGGTCACTTGTTCTGCTGTAGACCCCCGGTCAAGGCACATATAAGAATGCAGTCAACAAACAACTAAGGTGGCACAACAAAGAGTTGATGCTTCTCATCTCTCTCTCTTCCTATCTTTCTGTCCCTGTCTCTGCCTGTCATGATAATAATAATAATAATAATAATAATAATGCTACTATATGTTAATAAATAGTATATTGTTATGAAAAAAATTTTTTCTTCCCTAACAAGTAATACATTAGTTAGAAGAATGACATTGTGTTGTACCTTTTTGCAAATATCTTTATGTCTGGTTTAATAGAAGATGTCTGAATTCTCATATCTCCTGCATTCAAGCTGTCACTTGTCATGTAGTCTCTAAAACATTTAACCATAACCTTATAAGAATAGAGCAAAAAAGGAAAATAGAGTCCTAACCTTAAAAAGAAAATGACATTGATCTCTTTGTCACTTGAAAGTACCTAAGAGGTATTCCCAGAGTTTCCAGGATGACTCTTCAAGATTTGTAAGTATACTGGAAAGTTCTATTCTTTCAAAGAAATTTTGAATCCTGGCTTTGCAGTAATGCTAATGACCATTTTGGACAATTTAGCTATTTTTGGTCCTCCTTTTCTTTATAGATACTATAGAGATAATACTTTTTATAGCATAAATTTTTGAGAGCATGGACTCTCATACTAAAAGGCTTTGACACTTACTAGCAGGTGACAATAGGAAAGTTAATTAATCTTTCTCTGTAGAAAAAGTGAGGATAATAAGTCTCTACCTTATACCATTGTTAAAAAAAATAAATGTTTATATTTGTAAGTTCTTATAAAACCACAAAGTAATGGTTGTATTTATTATGTAAATTAAACAAGTATAATATTTTAAACAAATATTATATACAAATATATTTATATTAGTTTGAGGATTTAAAATAATACAGTTTACAAAGGTACGGGAACACCTGGTATAAAGTATATGCTTCAACAAAGTCTTAGGAACAGTGACTGTAGTGTCAAATGGTTTGCAGATATCATTTGGCACTCACAGTCTAATTAAAAGAATTAAATAATAGGAGGATTAAAAGAGAGCTACAGAGGTCCAATAATATTCAGTGTATTGATTGATGATTCTACTAATGCATTGCAAAGCTCAGTTTCTATGAGATTTAACATTTTCCTCATCTCAAATTTGCAACTCAGGTTAAGGAAAAATAGTCCTAGGATAAAAATGTGCTACATTTTACCACAAAGGTATGAGCAAGTAACAAATACTTCTTGCTCTCTTTTTTCTCTCCTGTTTGTTAATTTCAGGAGTTGGGCCAAGACACCTCATGTCACAAACAAGAAAGCTTTTTCTTAACAAATAGTGAATATCTAAAAGTTTTGAGGACCTTATTTGTTATTTTCATTCACTTCATATATTGATGCTTCTCTTGACTTTAGGTCTATTCTTGAATTCTAACTCCTGCCTTATCTTCGTTGCTGCACTTTGACTTTCCTCCTCTGTGTTGATACAACACAGATGGAGAATTCAGGTGTGCCCTTTTGTGTGGATGCCATGCCCAATCCACTGTGTCTCTTCTGCTAGCAGCGGTTCTCAACCTGTGGGTCGCGACCCCAGTGGGGTCGCCTAAAGCCATCGGAAAATACATAATGCATATCAGGTATTTACATTCCGAATCATAACTGTAGCAAAATTACAGTTATGAAGTAGTCACCAAAATTATTTTTTGGTTTGGGGTCACCGCAACATGAGGAACTGTATTGCGGGGTCACGGCATTAGAAAGGTTGAGAACCACTGTAGTGGAACTGTTTTTATCCTGTTGCCTTTCTTACCACTGCTCTGCATAGAGTCATTATTTTCAGCAAAGGGGAATATTTCTCTTAAAAATGTGGTACCCCAATTCAGTCATCATTCAAAGATTTGTCTCTAAGTAATTATAGCTCATTTGACCCCCCAATAGGACCTTTGCTTTCTTGATTACAATGTCTCAGATAGGACCTACATATATGTGAGTGGGTGTTTGGTGAACTCCTACACTCTTTTCAAGTACCTTAGGTTTTCCTCCCAATAGAAGAAATAATTTTTTGTGCCATTCTTTGAGATTTATCCAGAGAGAGTTATTTGTCCATTGATTTATTCCTGACTTTAGGGGAATATCCCGTTATTCAAGAAGTTGGAATAGTTTTCTTTACAAGTCAAAATCTTGGGGACAGCAATTAGACACAGTCAAGTGCTCTTTGCATGGTGGCCTCTGAGAAAAAAAGTCTATGTCTGAAGTTTTTTTTTTATTATCTTTATTTTATAGACAGGAAACTTCTGTGAAAGATTAAGTGATTCTCCTAATGTTATTTAGTTGATACTTATAAACCTGAGACCCAACTCAGATGATCCAACTCCTGTCTATATTTCTCCCAAATGTACAATTTTATTACAAGAATAAATTTTTTGGAGTTAGTGTCCAAGCATTAAAATAATTACTTCTAATTTTAAACATTTATGAGTTTTTAATTTTATATTCTATAATTGGAGTTAGTTCAATAAAAGCAAATCAATAAGCTGGAAATTGTATTTCAAACCTGAGAAAATGAAATAAAATCAGGCTAATTACTTTATCTAAAGGTCTCTAGCTAAGGAAGCATAAACTTATATAATAAATCCTTCCAGGAGTTTGGGAACTTAGTTGAGTGTGAGTAGTTATATTATGTTATTTTCCTGGATGTGTCTTTGATTTTTTAAAAATATTATATTAAACAATAAATAAATTACAGTTATTTCTGGAAAAGTAACTAGAAGAAAACAAATATAAAGTAATAAAAGTTTTTTATGATGAATGAATGAGAAAAATGCATTAACTTGAAGATAATAGAAAGGAGTGATTCAAGGTTCAATGAGTAAGTAAAGTTAGATCCTAAGGAGACCATGAATCAATTTTGTGACTAATCATCTTAAAATAAGATACTAATCAACTTAAAATTCTAGGCAGAAAAATAATTTTTCTAGTTTTGGATTGCAACCTTATCATTTTAATAAGGGTTGTGCAACAGAAGAAGCTCTTAGAGAAAAGAAGGAATTCTATAATGTAAAATCCTTGAAACCAGGTTAATGGATGAATTAATATTGATTACATCAATCCTATAATGCAGGAGAGTTGCTTAACTGACTCACTGGGGAACATTACTGATTCAAATTATGTTCATCTGCTTGAAAATAATATTTTAGAGGAGTTTGGATAGCTGCAAATATATGAATTTTTGCTTTTTCCAATCATTCAAAATAAAAGATGTTGCCAGAAACTCATCAAGTCGGTCAATGGATAACAAAATCTTGATTCTGATTCTTTTTAAATTCTCAAATTTTATATATTTCACCTTAATTTAAGTTGTAGGAACTTTTGTAATATTGTTTTAAATTTTCTTTTGTCTTATGAGTAATAACTAAAGAATGGTTTACATATTTGCTAATGATTTTTTGCCATAGATGTTTATTATTTATGTGAGATTTTTTTTAATTGAAATGTAGTTTGCAAAATAAAGATATACCTTTCTTGGAGCAAAACACACTTCCTGAAAGAAGACATATTTATCCACTTTCTGGCTTAAAATGGCTTCTTGCCTGGCATTCTGTCAAATTTCCACGAAAATGCTTATGGAATCAAAGAAAAAGTTGAAAGAAAGTAAGGCATTGTAGAATTGACTTTGGAGCCATGTAGTCAAAAAGACAAAAATACCCAATAGTTTCAAACTTACAAGGATGTTGTAAAAGTAATACAAAGAACACTCCCATATCCAGTACCCAATTCAACTTTCTTCAATTGTTTTAATCAGATCTATTATATGATACCAAAAAGAATCCAATCTGAGATCTTATATGACACCTGATTGTTATGTCTTTTCAATCATTTTCTTGAAGATCAATTTCTAAGTCTTTCCCTTATTTTCATGACCTTGAATATTTTTTTTAAGATTATAGGTCAGACATTCTCTTTGTTCTCTCTCAGTCTGTTAATATTCCTCCTGATTAGAGACAGATTATGTATTTTTGCCTGGAACATCACAGAAGTGATACTGTGTTTTTCCACTGTATCTTAACCAGGTTGTGCACAATGTCCATTCATTTCTGGTAGTTATAGTTTTGATCACTTGATTAAGGTAGTACATTGGCCAGGTTTTACCACTATAAACCTACTTCTTTTCCTCTCTGTAATTAAGTTGTTTTCAGGGGAAAGTTATTTTGAAAATAAGCAAATAGCTTATTTCTGACCCCAATTTCACAAACCATTACTTTTAGCATTCATTAATATGTTATGCATAGATTAATTATTACTGTGATGGTGCCAAATAGCGATGTTCTGGTTTCATTATTATTTCTACATGATTAGTTGTCGTTCTATCGTTCAAAAGGGCTTTTCTTAAAAATAAATTATTTATTTGCTTATTGAGTTATATCAATAACAGATTTCTACTTTTCTCAAGGTGTTATGGTTACATAATTATAAAATAAAAACAATAACTAAAAATAGAAAGTAAAAAGAAACACATGAACCTGGATTTGTACCCAGTGGTAACATAGCCTCACAGATAGGAGTTGTTCCTAGTGACCCTAAAGTGGACTAATGTGGCTATTCAGTCCTAGTGGATATTTTAAGGCAAAAAGAACATCCAAACAAAAAATACCCCAAATATTTTAGTAGGTGGATTGTTGGTGAGAGTGCTATTATTGTGATGGCTATTGTGTATATAATGCAAAATGAAGCAAATAAGTAATATTTTCCAACTCTGTCTACTGGAAAGGTCGAGGGAGCAATGCCAGTGAGTTAGCAAATATCGTCTTACACTTAAAGTAATCAAGGCTCATTCTACAATTAGTGATTCCAAAGAAATGTCTAATATGAACTGTGAACAACTTGTCATATCAGAAGGTAAAAATATCCACTAGGCTCATGTCCAAAGGACTCAGAGCCATTAGGATATTGACATCCAGAAAATAGTGAAGCAGGTGGTAGAGATACAGAGATGGGAGACAGACCAGAATGACACCTTGTATTCCAGGAGGTTTAATTGTGACATTAATTATCCAGAGAAGAACATAAACCTTACAAGTGTGCATATGTTAGAAATTGTAGATGTTCATGCACTTCATTGGGTTTGGACACTAGCATAATTGATTAGGGCACACTAAATGAGTGCATTTTTTGACATTGGAAACAGGGTTAGGTCTGCTTCATTATACCCAATTTTAGATATTACTGTAAATCTGAGAGGATTCTATACTCTGATAACAAGAGAGAACACAAAGGAAAAAAAAAAGAAAACAAGAATCATGCACTTATCTCTTAGCAAATAACAGATGCAGAAACTACTCTTTTCATCCTAAAATGATTAAGTAGGAATATTTGAAATTGAGGCTACAACGCAATGCAGCCAATGATGAGACTATCATCTGGAATGAGCAATGTAAGAAAATAGCTGTGAGAATAATTTAGTAAGGGAGCTCAAAGGAAAGTATTTTTCAACATTACTAGTGTTTGTGGAAGCGTGTATTCTCTATCGGTGCTACCTCTATGTGGTTATTTAAATTGAAATTATAGAAAATTACAAAAGAATTTTCTTGGTTGTAATAATCATCTTTCAGTGTCAGGAATCACATATGGCCACGTGTTGTTAGGGGCTACTCTACCAGACATAAAACATTCCCACTATCGCAGAAAGTCTTTGTCAACAGTGTTGCTCTGCACAAAAGCACAGACTGTAATTTGGAGATAAGAGTTTAAAATAAAGAGTCAAATGGATAAAAAAAGATCAACTTTTAAGTTTTGTAAGGAAACCAAAACAACAATTGAAAAGTTAAAAATCAAGACAGTGGTACCTTGACACATGAGCACTTTAAATCACGAGCAATTTGAGAGATGAGCTGTCTCTTGCGGAATTTTTTACTTTAACTCATGAGCAGATATGTGAATCATGAGCTTCTGCCACCCTCTACTAGATGGCCTGCCAAACGTTCTGAAAGGGAGGAAGAAACAAACTTCCATGGAAAGGTTTCTGTTCGAATGGCCTCTAGGTGAAAGTGAGGAAAGTGTGGCGAAAAAGCCAAAAGTCAGTGAAGAAAATGATGATGATTAAACAAAGTAAAAAAAAAAAAAACCAATTAAATTTAGCAATAAAGTTACATATTATACATAGTGTGTAAGCTGAACTTTGCAATTAAAGGTAGCGTTAAGTGTGTAGAGAATAAGTTACGTTAAGCGATAGTGCACGAAATGCAAACATCTCTGCAGGTCTCCTCCTCCTCCGCCAGCATCTTCACCTGACCTTGAAGGTAAATGCACTTCATAAACCAGTTTATTTCTTTACATTCTTTCTTATTATGTATATTTATATATGTATTTGTTATTTATAAAGTACATTTTCTTATTTAAAAGCATATAAAACAAAAAATTCCTGTGGTTTGGGGAGGCTAGAATAGATTAATTGCATTCCCATTAATTTAAATAGGGAAATTCTATTTGACAGAGGAGTAAATTAAGTCACGAACTTGGCCATGAAATGAATTAAACTCATGTGTCAAGATAAGCACTGTATTTCAAACAATAGAAAGTAAAATTGAAATGTAGAAGGCTTAATTCAGGATATACAAAGTAAAACACAATATTTCCATTTAAGTGGACAGAAAAAGAGGCATAAAAATAACGTACCCTTTGGTGTGTTTGTGTATATACGTGGATCTGTAAATATACACACAAAGACACACAAAAGCACACATAAATATAAAGGACAGAGAGAGACAAATGTCTGATTTTTAGGTGTTCCTAAGGCATAAACATTAACAATTAGATGAGAAGAAATAAGAGGCTAATTGAAAGATAAATTTCTGGGGCTGAAGTAAGAGCTGAAGAGGTTTTACCACATCTGAGACAAAATAAATGAAAATAGGTTTACCCCATGGCACACACAGCAAAACTTATGAATTAAAAGAACAATTCAAAATTCCTACAAGCATCAGAGAAGAAAATCAGGTTACTAATGTAATGTGGTAAGAAACGTTTGCTCATCAGAATCCCTAGGGTGTTTTCTTCTCTTTTGAAGAATACTTTGAGAACAAAAATACAAATTAAAACCACAATGAGCTATAACCACATACCTGTCAGAATGACTGTCATAAATAAACCAACAAACAACAAATATTGGCGAGGATGTGGAGAAAAGGAAGCCCTTATACACAGTTGGTGGGAATGCACATTGTTGTGGCCACTGTGAAAAACTATATGGAGTTACCATGTTCTCAAAAAGATATAAAGATTACAAACATATATACAGTATATATATATATATATACACACGCACATATATATACATACATATAAATATACACACATATACACATATATTTCCTATCATGTGTTTATGTACATGTATTTATGTATGTATATGTATATAAATACCTATCTATATGTATATATTCATACACACACACAATGTTTAGTCACTCAACAGCTAAACTGATAGTTACTGGAAAAGTCACAAGCCACTGATCTTGAATATAAATTTTATTACTTACATTTTTCTTACATTAATATCAACAATTCACTGGGGAACAAATTTTTTTTCATTTTCTGTTGCATGAGGTTTTAGAACTGTTTCTATATATATGTGCATCACTGATTCCAAATCTGAAATCTGTTCTTTGGTGCATGCTCTAGTTTTTATGCAATTTTAATTTCTTTTTGTTACAGTTAATGGCATGCATTGGTTTTTATTTTTTATTTTTTTTGCATTGGTTTTTAAATTGGAGTTAAAGGGCAATGACTCTTGGGTTGAACATAACCACAAGGCAATTAATATTTTACAAATATCACTTTTACATAATTGTAGTTGTTTTTAAATGTAAAAAAATATTATCTGATAAAAAACACCCTCTTATTTTGTTTTAAGATTGAATCATGGCTTCTTCGAGTAGGCATAAATGTAAGAATAGTCCTGATACCTTCTGTTATATATGTGGCTATTACACACTTCAACGTCAAAGGCGCAATATTTCATCATTTGTGACATGTGCGTGTATTGCCTATTTTCAAGTTCCCCTTGGCAATCAAGACAAGAATTGGGCTCCTCATATTGTGTGTCATAATTGTGAAGAAATGCTTCATGACTGGATAAAAGGAAAACACAAAAGAATGCCTTTTGGTATTCCCATGGTTTGGTGTGAACCTAAGGACCACAGTAGTGACTGTTATTTCTGTCTGATCTATACAAAGAGCATTGGCAAGAAAAAATGGCATATGATCGCAAAGCATATCCTAATATTCCTTCAGCAATACAACCTATCCCACACTCTGAGACACTCCCGGTTCCAGTTTTCAATGGTTTTATTTCTTCTAAGGACAAAGAAAGTGAACATGGTGATCAAGTATATTTTGATAACATGCATGAGGAAATGCTTGTAGAATCTGAAGGGTCTTCTTCTGATGCCAAGCAGTCACTAACCCCTCAGCAGTTTAGCCAACCCAAATTGAATGACTTAGTAAGAGATTTGGTCCTATCAAAGAAAGCAGCTGAGTTATTAGTCTCCAGGCTTCAAGTAAAGAATGTACTTCACCGGTCAGCTAAAGTATCCCATTTCAGGAAGCGTGAACAAATTTTTGTGGACTTTTTTTCCAAAGACACTTTGTTTACTGTCATGATAATCAGTAGTCTTCTCAGCCAGCTAGGTGTTACCACTTACAGTCCAACAGAATGGCAGCTATTTATTGACAGCTCTAAACGGAGTCTAAAATGTGTTCTCCTACACAACGGTAATGTTTATGCAGCAGTTCCAATTGGTTACTCAACTCATCTGCGAGAAGATTATGAAACTGACGGGCTGTCTGCTGCTCTAAGAGGGCCGCTACAAGAAGATTATAATGACATAAAAATTTTCCTCAACTTTCTGAAGTATGAGGAGCATAACTGGATCATTTGTGTGGATCTCAAAATGGTAAATTTCCTGCTAGGACAACAGAGAGGTTTCATGAAGTATCCTTGCTTTCTGTGATTGTGGGACAGTTGAGCTCAGGAGAAACACTGGACACAGAAGGAATGGCCAAAACATGAATCTCTGGAAGTAGGGATGCAAAATATTGTGAATGAACCTGTAGTTAATTGATACAGGATCATTTTTTCCTCCACATCAAACTTGGCTTAATGAAGAGTTCGTTCAGGCTTTGAATTGAGAAAGTGAATGCTTTCAACATATTTGCTTTTCCTGCCTGTCTTTCAAGAAGATAAAAGCAGGTGTATTTGATGGACCTCAAATTTGAACTCTCATACGTGATGAAGAATTTACCAGGAAGATGAATAAGGAGGAGAAAGCAGCATGGCAGTCTTTTGTGGTAGTTACAAAAAACTTCCTTGGCAATAAAAAAGAAGAAAACTATGAACTTCTGGTTCAAAGGATGCTGTTGGCTTTCCATGACATGGGATGTAACATGAGCCTTAAGATTCACTTCCTGCCCTGGCCGGTTGGCTCAGTGGTAGAGTGTCAGCCTGGCGTGCAAGGGGTCCTGGGTTCGATTCCTGGCCAGGGCACACAGGAGAAGCGTCCATCTGCTTCTCCACCCCTCTCCTTCCTCTCTGTCTCTCTCTTCCCCTCCCGCAGCCGAGGCTCCATTGGAGCAAAGATGGCCCGGGAGCTGGGGATGGCTCCTTGGCCTCTGCCCCAGGCGCTAGAGTGGCTCTGGTTGCAGCAGAGTGATGCCCCGGAGGGGCAGAGCATCGCCCCCTGGTGGGCAGAGCGTCACGCCCTGGTGGGCATGCTGGGTGGATCCCGGTCGGGCGCATGCGGGTGTCTGTCTGACTATCTCTCCCCGTTTCTAGCTTCAGAAAAATATATATATATAAAAAAGATTCACTTCCTGAACTGTCACCTTGATAAGTTTCCTGAAAATCTTGGAGTTGTTAGTGATGAGCAGACTACTGCTGGAGCATCAAATGAGATTATCCTCAACAAATATACAAATGCAAGAGCTACAAACACAAATTTTTGCCGGAATGGAGTTTAAATTAGTTTTGCGCAAATTTTACGATTAAAATAAATGTTTTAATAGGTTCTATTTTGAAATTGTAGACAAATTCTGATGCAATCATATCTTTTAGTGTATTAGTGTATTTACTGCATTATATAAATTATTATATTTTCACAAAAATGATGCCCAAGAAGACATTCTACTTCATTATATTTAACTAAATGTTGAAAATTTTATAATAACATGAAAACCTAAAATCTTGAATTGCAAAAAAATTGTAGCTTACAGAGAAAAACTAATATCATATTTTAGATCAGCACACTCAAATTAGGTAAGAACAAGTGTTTTTGTGGATGCAACAAAAATTTTGTTCCCCAGTGTTATATACATTATGTATACATAATATATGTATGCTTTTTTTATCAGGATAAAGATGCTTATAGCTGGAAAAAATATATATGAGTATAAAAAATAAAAGACAAAGGGATTGCAACAACAACAAAAAAAAAACCTAGGCATAATAAACAGAGTTATAAACAAGGTGAACACACAGAAATGCTTGCTGGACATTCCTGTGCAGGAACAGGTATGAATAAATTTGTTTCTTTTTTTTCATTGATTGCTTCCCATATGGACGTTGACTGAGGTCTCCAGCCAAGCTGATAACTCCTTGTTCAAGCCAGAGACTTTGGGCTTTAAGCTAGTGACCTTTGGGTCCAAGCTGTTCACCATGGGGTCATGTCTATGATTCTAAGTTCAAGCCAGTGACCCCATACTTAAACCGTTGAGCCGGTGCTCAAGCCAGTGACCTTGGGGTTTCGAACCTGGGTCCTATGTGGCCCGGGCTGATGCTTTATTCCACTGTGCTACACCTGGTCAGGCAAAGACATTAGTTTCTGAGTCACCTCCTAAGAGCAAAAAAGTGAACAAACCAATAACATATATCGTACTGTTAATAAAATAGAAACAAATAATTTATTCTGAATAAAACTAAGAAACATTCCTCTTATGAATCCTCATAAATGAAATGTACTATATGTAAAGAATGTTTTAAGTAAGAGTTCTGAAATAAATACATTAGATAATTTTAAGTATTAGGTTCCTGTTTGCCTTGTGCGAACTAGTGGAAAAATGTACTGCTTGTTAGTGAAACAATTCTACAATTTGCAAAAAAATAAAATAAAATTTTACATAATATAAAAAATGCTAAAATTAAAATCTATGTTCAAGTTCAGTGGCTCATGAATTTTCAGTACTTTTTTGTTTAATTTTTGAGTGACAAAGCAGAGCATTTCCAATACACTGGAGCATCTCTAAGAAATGAGGAACCGTGATTCAGCAAGGGCAAATCTTCCCTGAATTCCGTCAAAGCAATTTATTATTGAGTATATCACAAGAAACTCATTACAATCTTGTTTCATTTGTGTAGCCAACCTGAGGCTATGTTGTAAACTCTTGGTGAGTACAGTCCCATATTTGTTCATATTTTATAAATATCTAAGACCAAGTATGCTGTGTTGATAATCTTCTTTTTTTTAAACTAGAGACATACAGACAAACAGATAAAAAGGTAGAGAGATGAGAAGCATCAGTTCTTTGTTGAAGCACCTTAGTTGTTTATTGATTGCTTTCTCATACGTGCCTTGACTGGGGGTCTCCAGCCAATCCCGTGTCCCTTTGCTCAAGCCAGCGACCTTAGGCTCAAGCCAACAATTTTGGGTTTAAGCCAGCGACCATGGGTTCATGTCTTTGATCCCACACTCAAGCTGGTGACCCCATGCTCAAGCAGGTGAGCCTGTGCTCAAGCCAGCAACCTTGGTGTTTCAAACCTGGGTCCTCAGCATCCCAGCTGATGCTCTATCCACTGCACTGTGACCTGGTCAGGCAAGAGAGGACAGTCTTTTAAAAAGCCAGTTTGAGAGCCTCGATGGATAGATAATATTTGACTAGCAGGAAAGAAACTACTTCTTCCTGAGGTTGTAAAGAGTTTAAGTAGAATAGATACACATATGTTGAGTGAAGAGAAGAGTAGGGCCTAAGGTAATTCCTGACTTCTAGACCAACTCTTTTTTTATCCTGAACCAGAAATGATGGGACAAAGACATCCTGAGGAGTGGGAGGTTATTAGGTGCTTATTATAGTCTCTTTGGGAAATGGTAGAAGAACTGAGCCAAGTAAGCATCAGAGACTATACATTTCTAATACCAGTCTATATGATTGTGTGACCATTTTTAGCATGATTCACAAGCTAGGAATAAAAATGGAGAAGCTGATGGGGAAGATTTCTCTGTGAATAATGATTTGAAGGATAATTGAGGCATACAGGTATGTGGAGCAGGAGATTAGAGTTAATATGTTACCTATTATTAACTCAAATTCCATGATATAACAGGCACTATTCTGAGTATCTAAGTATCTAACCAGACCTTAACATTAATTTCTGAACTAATAGCTAATTTAACTCCACAGTCATTATTTATTGGATATAACTTTAGTCTTGCCTGGCATTAGCCAATTGTTCAGAAAAAGATTTCTGGCCCAAAAGAAACTCATTCATTCAGAGACTTGGTAATTCAGAATAAGCTCTATATCTGAAGGTCAGCTGATAAACAATTATAATTACATCTTCAACTTCAATTCCCTTTTGCAATGTAAGAAAACATATTAACAGGGTTCAGTGATTAGGGCGTGGATGTCTTTAGGCCCCCACTATCTGCCTACCTAACTACCGTAACATGACTACTAGCTGAGATCAGCCTCCTATTTGAAGATATTTTAAGATTGAAAAAAATACATTCTGCAACATGTGGACATTTTAATGTACTTTCCAAGATGCCTGCACATTTTTGTAGAACTTTTATTTTTTATGGTTACCCCTAGTACTGAGTCAGATTCTCACTGAAATACCTACTTCCTCTCTTTCTTTTCCTATTCTGCACCACACCAAACAAGATGGTAAAGGTTATTTCCGGGGTTGGGAGTGGGAGTGCTGGGGAGGGGCGCTAGAGAACAGTAAATAAAAATGTCAGTCTCAGAAGGCTTATGGGTACAGGAGACGTTACTGAAGATTTGATGAAATTGAGGAAAAGATCAGCCCTGGTCAGTTTGCTCTATGGATACAGTGTTGTCCTGGCATGTAGATGTCCGTGGTTCAATTCCTGGTTAGGACACATGTGAGAAGTGACCATCTGCTTCTCCCCCCCCCTTTCTCTTTCTCTCTCTCTTCCCCTCTCATAGCTAATGGCTTGGTTGGTCTCAGTGTCAGCATCAGGCACTGAGGATAGCTCAGTTGGTCCAAGCATTGGCCCCAGATGAAGGTTGCTGGGTAGACCCTGCTCAGGGTGCATGTGGGGTGCATGTCTAACTCCCCTCCTCTCACTTAAAAAATAAAAAAGAAATTGAGGAAAAGATGACAGAATGGTGCAATTATATAACCAATACAATGCAATGTAAGAAAACATATTAACAGGGTTCAGTGATTAGGGCGTGGATGTCTTTGGGCCCCCACTATCTGCCTACCTAACTACCGTAACATGACTATCAGCCTCCTATACTTCAAAATTAAACATCCCTAGTCTTAAAAGTTCTTTTGTTCACTCATTCCCAGCATGTCACTCTACAAGATTTCTTGGCTTCTGGAAATCTACTAATGTTTTTTCCTTTCTACTCATTCCTTTCTCCTTTTCTAATAACTAAAAAAAGAAAAGAGAAAGAAAGAAAAAGAGAGGGGAAAATAATTTTACCTTTTATTTTTCCCCCTGCTTTTTCTTATATATTCAATACTTTGTTCTGAGTCTGTTTTATATCCAAATTAGAAAATATTTGTAAAGTGATTCATAGGTATTAGTCAACTTTTAAGCAATTATTATGAGATCTTCTTTTCTGCTTGTAATGGATTATTGCAGTTTTGAAAGTCTCCACTTCTGAGTTAATTTGTTACTAGTCTCTAACCTTAATAAATTGACCTGTTGTTGATCAAGTTCAACATAATAATTGTAGTAGGTCTTCCTTTGAAACTGTTCAAGACAAAGAGTAATTTCTCTTTTATTCCTGTGCTCAGCACTAGACACTATATTTAGCTTTATGTATAATTTAGTTATTGTATATTCTGAATTATTTAGTAATGGAACAAAAGTTGTGTCTTTATAAAGCATTTCATATTATATAATTTAAATTAAAAAGGACATTAACTGAAGATTTTATTTATACAAAGAAATGTTCTGAAGAAACAGTTTTATGCTTGTAAAAAATTTCCTAGAATGAAGTATTTTTATTGTTTGAACATTACAACTTCCATGTTAGTGAATGTAGTCAATAAGAAGTAAGTAGAAAAATTTCACATTATTCAAAATGTTATGGTGAATTCATGGGCAATATGAACTACTTAGGATTAAAATTTGTCATTGGATTGCATTTTAACTATAAATAAGTAAATGGACATTTTATTAGCTGTGGAGGGTTAGTTGAGAGAAGTATACATGACCACAACCTTAGATTATTGCCACAGCAGGTCATATAATCCCTTTCAATAACTCACAGTTAATATTTATTTCTATTTTTTTTTAATTTTTTTTTAAATTTTTTGAGGAACCACCATACTGTTTGTTTTTCAGCTGATGTATTTTATTTAGTTATTTATTTTTTTAGAGAGGAGAGAAAGAGAGAGAGAAAGAGAGAGAGAGAGAGAGAGAGAAAGGGAGGAGGAGCAGGAAGCATCAACTCCCATATGTGCCTTGACCAGACAAGTGCAGGGTTTTGAACCAGCGACCTCAGTGTTCCAGGTTGACGCTTTATCCACTGCGCCACCACAGGTCAGGCTTATTTCTATTTTTAAGGAAACTAAATTACTTTTAAAAAGAAACTATTTAAAAATATTTTTATTGTTTGATATTCCCTGAGAATTCTATTATGTTACTGAATCTTTGTAAGAATTATGGAGTATCCCTATGAGTAAGAGAATCATACAGTATGCATATCTACCAACAACTGAATCTAAAAAATGTAGTAACTGAACAAGCAGAACAGAAACAGACCCATAGATACAAAGAACATTTTGATGGTTCTCTAGGAGGGGGTGCCAGATGGGTGGAAAAGGTGAAGGAATTAAGAAGTTCAAATTGGTTGTTACAGAATAGTTATGGGATGTAAATTACAGCAAAGTCAGTATAGTCAATATTATTTTAATAACTATGTGTGGTGTGAGATGGATGTGAGAATTATTGAGATGATCAGTTAGTAAGTTATATAATGTCTAGTCACTGGGTTGTACACTTGAAACTAATATAATAATGTATGTCAACTATCATTGAACATAAAAAATGATAATTTAAAAAACATAAATTAAACAGAAAAAGACAACCTTTTAGGAGAACCATACCTAAACAAGTTCTACTCGCTTCTTTAATATTCTATTGTACATGAGAATAATAAAAAATATTTCACTGAAGGCCCTGGCCGGTTGGCTCAGCGGTAGAGCATCGGCCTGGCGTGCGGGGGACCCGGGTTCGATTCCCAGCCAGGGCACATAGGTGAAGCGCCCATTTGCTTCTCCACCCCCCCCCCATCCTCTCTGTCTCTTCCCCTCCCGCAGCCAAGGCACCATTGGAGCAGAGATGGCCCGGGTGCTGGGGATGGCTCCTCGGCCTCTGCCCCAGGCGCTAGAGTGGCTCTGGTCGCAACAGAGTGACGCCCCGGAGGGGCAGAGCATTGCCCCCTGGTGGGCAGAGCTTCGCCCCTGGTGGGCGTGCTGGGTGGATCCCGGTCGGGCGCATGCGGGAGTCTGTCTGACTGTCTCTCCCCGTTTCCAGCTTCAGAAAAAGAAAAAAAAAATTTTCACTGAGAATTGGGAACTGGGGAGCTACTAAAAATAGATCCACAATTCTTTAACTGAGAGATAAATAAATAAGCATAAGCAATATTTACAGAACATCATAAATATCAGAATTGGCCTTCTCAATAGCCATCCACAGTGAGACTGAGACTGCCCTGAGCAATAGTGAGAAATTGGAGGTTTGTCATTTCACCCAACTTTCTTTTCTCAGGACCCCCAGTGACAGGTGTCCCCGAGCCTGAGCCCGGAAAGTGTTCCTATTGCAGAGTTCCTATAAATCCTTTACCAGAGGTGTCTGAGCCACACCCTCAGAGCCAACTCTGAGTGAAGTTGCTCTTCTTCCCATGTGCACTGTTTTCTAGAACTCAATTACATGAACTAATTCTTCCTTAGGTATATGACCGGAAATGACTCAGTAAATTGTAGAGTTAGAATTAGCAGTCAGATCCTGAACTCTCACTCATTAAGTAGAAATTTCAGGGAAATTCAAACTACTTATTCAAATGCAATGGGAAAACGATTTAGGGAGACAACGTACCCAGCATCCTTCAAATTGTTTCATTCAGGGATAGCCTATTAAATGTATGCAAAACTCTGCCCAATTAAGTAGAAATAAAATTTAGACAAGCCCAATTGATTTACTTTCAGTATTTTGTAAAAACTAATTTGGCCAAGATACAAATAGGTTTAGGGAAGCATTGACCTTTTTCCCTGTCACTTGTGGTTTTTCTAAAGAGTCTCAGAATAATAGAGGCAGTCACTGGATTCTGTTATCATGAACTGAGACGTCACTTCTGAGAAAATAAATTAAAATGAGAACATGATATTGTTTGCACACTTTTATGGCAATAGGATAAAAACAACAAGAAGTTGAAGCTAATCTATAGGGGATATTTATCATGTGTGAAATGCCACATCTGTCTTATGATAGATGTTGCTTTGGATTGGGATGCTCAAGTTCGTCTGGTTGAGTAAGGGGTCCAAGAATGAAGCACAGTTTTGCAGGGTGTGAGGCCAGCCCTGGTGAAGCCTGAAGCTTTTACTTTGTTCACCTCTGTTCTTCTAAAACATTTCAAATATTGAAAAGAAATTGTGAGTAAAGAACAATCTGTTTTACTTGGAAATTAGCAATGATGATTTTAACTTGACAAGAACTGAGAATTTTTGGCCCTGGCCAGCGACTCAGTGGATATAGCATCGGCCCAGTGTATAGACATCCCAGGTTTGATTTCCGATCAGGGACCACAGGAAAAGCAACCATCTGATTCTCTCCCTCCCCCTTTCTCTCACTCATCCTCTACCACAGCCAGTGGCTTAATTGGTTTAAGCATGGCCCCAGGGACTTAAAATTGCTCAGTACTGGAGCATTGGCCCCTATAGGGTTGCCAGGTGGATCCCAGTCAGGGTGCATGCGGGGAGGGAGTCTGCCTCACTATTTCTCACTATTTCCAATTCTCTCACAAAAAAAAAAAAAAAAAAAAGAGAGAGAGAGAGTATTTTTGCTATTATGAACTTGGTCCTTGATCAGATGGAAAGGATCATTCTAGTTCATTGTCTGAGATCAGACCAGGTATTTAGTGTACATGCTGCCAAAGCAAGCACAGACCACGTTTTTAAATAAATATCACTAAGTGTGAAATACTTTTAAAGCATCCTTGACTTTTTTTTTTCATTTCATTTTTGCATTCGACATCTTTGAAGACCTAGCAAATGGTATGGACACTCCTAAGAAAGATGCTCATTTGCCCAAAACATGTTTAGATACCCCTGATGCTTATTCTGATTCACCCAAGCTGAAAACTGCCTGATCTAGAGGCTCGGGATAAAGAAGAGATCTAAATAATGTTACAAGCATTTAACAATTTTAAAAGGAATCATGGATTAACCTCACAAAAAGTAGTTCTAAAAATTAGCACGCATTGCTGATTATTCATTCCTGATAGGAACACACACTGGAAGAGGCTTTAGATGATTCTAAGAGACAAGAACATATTAAAGTGATTGTCATTGCTTTGGAACATATATAAAAATGTTTGTTTAGTCAAAAAATAGAGTACATTTGCATTAAAAATTTGATCTTGCTGAATTCTTAAGCAAATGTATATGAAATCTACATAGGTAAGGTACCCATTTTTAATTCTTTGCAAGTTATATTTGCACCTATCTGGTGATTTTCTTGTTTCTACTTTATTTCTTATTTCTTGCCTCTTTGCCGCAATGTCTGATTGATGCTTAAATCCCCCCCAGACTTCAGCTTCTGCTGATGCTGGGCCTCCCTGTGCTGGAAGAATGAGAATAAATAATAGGAAAAGAACAAATAAGCCTCATTTGTCAGTGCTCATCGGGCTTTGTTAATCCTCTGGGCCACGCTCTATTTCTCCACAGTTAACCGGGCTATTTTCTTGGATGTGTAAACAACAATCTTTAATCAAAACTGTGCCAAGTCATCTCGGAGAAACAGCCATTCACATTTGGAGGAAGATAACAAGCCGGACATTGAGTGCTATTTCAGTCTGAATGGAGGTTAAAGAAAAACAAATTTGTTCAAGAACAGCAGGAGGAACTCAAGGGAAATTGCTTACTGCTCTTGGCATCAGTAACATTTAAAACCAATGTTGCCTTGAGTCCAAGGACCATATCGACTGAGAAGTATTAAAATTCCAAGCAGTCAGCGCTGGGCATACTTGGAAGAACTCAGGACCCTTCTTCAACAGGATAAGATGTGACGAGTGTAAATATTTTTAATGGCTTCAATGTGAGGTCCCCAATCTCAGTAATATCAGCCAATGTGTAAATATATATCAGAATTGTATTTTTGTGCAATTTTACCATAAGAAGGACTGATCTTATTTATTTTTTCAAAAGCTATTTTGCTTTATATGGACAGTCTTCCAAGCTTATGAAGAAGCAGAGTTTTGTAATCAAAAAAATTATTTAATCATATATTATACATACATTTATTAAATACCTACTATGTGCTATGCACTATTCTGGATACTGGAGATACATCAGCATCTACATAGAGCCTTCATAAAAGATAGTAAAATGATAAGCAAATTGATAGTGTTTTAGAAATTAATAAATATTATGGAGGGGGGAAAAAGTCCAAACTGGAAGAGAAAAGGTCACACGTTGGGGTTTGTGACTTCAAATAGTTGAGCCAGGGAAGAGCTCACTGAGTAGGAAACCTTTGAACAAAGTCTACAAGAGAGTGACGGTATAAGTCACATGATTATTTGGGAGGGGAGCATTCAGGCTAAGGAAAGAGGAAGGGCAAAGGCCCTGAGGCAGGTGTGTATCTGGAGTCTTTTCAGAATATAAAGAAGGCAGTTGTAGCTGGAACAACTTAGTGGTGACAGAAGCCAGTGAAGTCAGAGAGATGGAGCTGCATCATGTAAGGCCTTGTAGACTTGTAAGAATGTTGACTTTTACTCTGAGTAAGATGGGATGTCGTGCCAACAATGAACTATTTGGAGACCAGATGACATGCTCTGAGGGGCTGATGGGAAGCCACAGCCGCAGTAAGCAGACTGAAGGACTGAGGCCCCATCTGCAGCCTTACTCAGATATTTATTAGCAAGTACAAATAACTCAAGGGAACAGACAGCAGAAGTTTTAAGGGGTGAAGTAAAGGACAAGGAACACACTGACTTCTAATCTCTGTTCTGAGAGCCTAAACAATCTCTGTTACTGAATCTTAACCTGCTGCTTTGCTGTTTCCAGCATGCTCTGTTTCCAGTACAAGTCAGAGAGGCTGATCCATTCAGGGCTTTCACCCAAGGGTGCCTTGCTGTCTCTAATTGTTGTCTTAACTCTGCATATTTTCATAGCGTATTCCCACAGTGGAAGCACTGGAGGTTTTGAGCCTAGAAATGACATAATCTGACCTACATTTTAGACAGGATCACTTTGCTATAATGTTGAGAATAGACTGTAGTGGGACAGGGTGGTGTCAGGAAGACCAGTTTCACCTACAGGTGAAAGGGTGATAGCCATGGTGGTGGTAATGAGAAGTTGTCTGCATTTGGATATATTTTGAATTAAAGCCAATATTTTCTTGCTGATGAGGCAAAGAGGAATCAAGGATAATAACAAAGTTTTTTGTTTGTTTATTTTTTGAGATAGATGGGCAGGCAGAGACAGACCGACAAGAAGGGAGAAAGATGAGAAGCACCATCTAACCAACTAAGTTGCAAACAACTTAGTTGTTCATTGATTGCATTCTCATATTGCCTTGACCAGGGGCTTTAGCTGAGCCAGTGACTCCTTGCTCAAGCCAGCAATGTTGGGTCAGGCCAGTGACCATGGGGTCATGTGTGTGATCTCATGCTCAAGCTGATGACCCTGTGCTCAAGCTAGCAACCTCAGGGTTTTGAACTTCTGTCCCCCAGCTGAAGAGCCATTAGAATAGTGACTACAATGTGGTGTTGAATTTTGTACATATGACTGGGGAAAAGGTAAAGAAAATGTGCTAAGTTAGGTTACTGTACTGATTAATTATGTAGGGCTCAATTTGCACATTGTCCATGTTCTCCATCCTTTTTTTATTTATGTTCTCTACCCCTCAGTCTCCAAAACACATTAGCTCTAAAGAGAGGGAGATGACTGGACAGAAACATGATCTGAAATGTGCTTCTAAGAAAAGATTTACTGTGGATAGAGATCCAAATTATAGTTTATTTTCCTCAAATGACATTTTAAACTTTATCAATGAATCTAATGAGTTCTCTAACATAAAGGAGATTTTTTTTTAGGTGAGAAGAGGGTAGATAGTGAGGTAGACTTTCACATGCTTCTCAACTGGGATCCACCTGAAACCCTATCTGGGGCCAATGCTACAGTACAGAATTATTTTTAGTGCCTGAGGTTGACACAGTCCAATGGAGCTATCCTCAGTGCCCAGGGCCATGCTCGAACCAATTGAGCCACTGGCTGAGGGAGGGAAAGAGGGACAGAAGAGGGGGAAGAAGTAGATGGTCGCTTCTCCTGTGTGCCTTGGCTGGGAATCAAACCCAGGGCATCCATACATCAGGCTGACACTCTATTCACCGAGCTACAGGCGAGAGCCCAGGAGATCTTTTTAAATGGATTCTATTTTATCTATATACAAAGCTTCATAAGTCTTGTAGAATTAAAAGAATTTATATAAAACATGATATTCTTGCAGATAGATTTTAATAAGGACCATGGTAGGACCTTACTTTCAATGTGGGCCACTAAATTTTGTTGTGGTGCTTCTTCACTATTGATTTTTAACCCTTACCAACATGTTCAGAGTTCAGTCATTGGTCAGAGATTGCCAAGTGTGGGTATAGGTGTGAATCAACACAAACCCAGCCTTACAACTGTTAGATCAAAAGAAGGAACCCTTGTTGTTCTAGCAGTAGTCCCTTTTCTTATACAAAGGTAAGAATTATTGTTATCCTCCTGAGAATGCTTTCTATCGTACTGAACAATACCAGCACAGTTGTGTTTGAGTGGCCTCATGTCCTGAAGATGGATTAGGACCAAGAATGTCTGGGTATTATTTAATTAGTAAACTTACCCATTTAACAGATTTAATGGGCACCTCCTATAGACTACTTAGCACTCCTCCACTGAAGAGTTGTCTGTGCACAAAACTGTTAAAAAAATATCTCAACTTCTATGGACACTATATTCTAGCTGGGACAGATAGAAAATAAGCAATAAAGGTAGCTGACAAGTAAATGATATTGTATGTTACCAGCTAATAATTGCTATGGAGAAAAAAATACATTAAGGTAAGGAGAAATGAAAATGACGGGAATAATATTAGTTATAAATCTCTTCTTTGATGCTAACACTCCTAATAACACAAAGAGCCTCGAAGCAGAGAATGAGTTCCAAATCAGCAGAAAGAACTGTATTATGTTTTATGTATAATGTTTTCTGCTTTTAGCAGCGCTGCATTCTGACGACGCGGCGGTTGTGTGGGAATTGGATGAACTGAGCTGTCACCCTTTGAAATCCTTGTTCCTGCCAGGTCAAATAGATCCAAATCTCTTGTTAGGAACATTTTGAGCATGTTCCTTTCTAGGGGAGATTCTCATCTTTAATAATAACCAACTTAGAGAAAGTAGGACAGAGCAACGAGGATATTTTGAAAACCACTAAGAAATAGATGCTTCGTTGATAATTGCTCGGCACTCTGTAAATTTGAAGTATTTGCAAAGCAGTCGCCATTTTTCTACAATTTGAGTAAGGTCACAGTTAACAATACCATCAATGTAAAACTCTGATAATAAAACTAAGGAAATTGGAAACTAGTGATATTATACAGGGTATTAAAAGAAGCAAAGAAAATCAGGTAATTATTTTTCTACTTCCCTGACACCCACACTTTTCAATAAAACGCTCCAGAGGTGAGACTATCTTAGATTATTCCTGCATCCCCACAGCTGAGCACAAGACTTACTATAAAGTGCATTTTTTCTTGGATACTGAAGACTCAAAGAATCACACAGGATACTTATTACAAATACATAATCTTGAGGTCCACTCTATGGAATATAATTATACTAACATATTAATAAAATAGATGTTGTTAATGAAATTAAAATTTAAATCTGGCAACCCTAAGACATGACTAAAATTAAAACTGACTAAAATGAGATGCTTAGGGTATCTCATACACCTCAGGACAGATTCCATAGCTATTAAGATAAGCATTTGCCTAGGTAATAAGTTTCTGTAAATTAATTCAGGTGTTTTTACTTTTTATGGTTCTAAACAGACTAAATTCTTTTATTTGACTGAGATGTAGGTTTGTTTATTACCTTCTATTCTAAGGCCAGAAACAATACTGTTTCCCCAGCTTAGCGGTGACTGTGATTAGTCATATAGTAGGGCACAGCAGGTCAATGTGACTAAACACAATCCGTTACCACTATTAAGAAACTTCTTAAATCAAATATCCTAATGACATGATTGAAGCTTCACTTGTCATATATGAGGATTATGTCATAATAAACGAAGGGAAAATCTAATTATTTTGGTTTATGTGTGTTTGTGTTTCAATGGAAGATGCCAACTATTAATTTATTAGATGGAGCTCAGTGCTCCAACTATTGTTTAGTTCTTAGCAATTCTTATATTAAAATGATCATAAAATTTTCTTCAGACTGGCTAAATATTTTTATTCCTCTAGTATGTTCAGCTGGTTTCATTTCATGATCAGTTTGATTGGTTTTCATTAATTCTGCTCCACCACCAAGAGTTTCAAACAAACCAATGTTAAAATGTTGTGGTTTTTTGTGCTGAGAAAAAAAAAATAGTTTAAGATCCCTACAGAATTAGAAAAAGATATTGCACTAATTTTCTATTTCTGTGCACAAATCACCATAAACTTAGCAGGTTAAAACAACATTCATCTATTATGTCACATTCTCTGGGGGGTGCAGGCACAGGCGCAGCTTAACCAAGTCCTCAGCTTCAGGGCTCAGGGCTGCAGTCAGGGGGTTAGCAGGGGCGGAAGTCTCTCCTGAGGTCCTTTTCTTAACTCACAGGTTTGTTGGCAGAGTTCATTTGATTGAATCTTGAAAATTTGAGGTGGATGGCTTCTTTTCTTTTCTTTCTTTTTTTCTTTCTTTCTTTCTCTCTCTCTCTCTTTCTTTTCTTTATTTCTTTCTTTCTTTCTTTCTTTCTTTCTTTCTTTCTTCTTTCTTTCTTTCTTCCTGTGTGAGAGAGAGACAGACAGAAAGGGACAGATAGGGACAAATAGGAAGGGAGAGAGATGAGAATCATCAATTCTTTGTTGTGGCATCTTGGTTGTTCATTGATTACTTTCTCATATGTGCCTTGATCAGGGGGCTATAGCAGAATGAGTGACCCCTTGCTCAAGCCAGTGACCTTGGGGTTCAAGCAAGTGACTATGGGGTCATGTTTATGATCCTAATCTCAAGCCAGTGACCCCGTGCTCAAGCTGGTGACCTTGGGGTTTTGAACCTGGGTCATCTGCGTCCCAGTCTGATGCTCTATCTATGTACCACTGCTGGTCAGGCTGGACTGCATCTTCAAGTTCAGAAAAAAAGAGTCTCTGACTTATAGACCCTATTTAACCTGACTAGATCTGGTCCACCCAGGGCAATTTCTCTTTTTAATTAACATAAAGTTCATTGGTTAGGGACTCATTTACATCTGCAAAATCTCTTTACCTGGTCATAATGATGTAACAGTATCACAGGAGTGACATCCCATCACTACATTCTAATGGTTAGAAACAAGTCTTCACTATACTCATGGAAGAGGCTTGGGTCATTGGGGTCATGTGAAAAATCTACCTACTATTTAGCTTATAAAATTAGCACTCAGATCCCAACCAAAAGTAAAAAGTAAGTAAGAAGTAAAATAAAAAGATAATTTTGACTTAGCAGGCAGTGGTGCAGTGAATAAAGCATTGGACTAGGACATGGAAGACCCAGGTTCAAAACCCCGAGGTCACTGGCTTGAGCACGGGCTCATTTGTTTTGAGCACAGCTCACCAGCTTGGACCCAGGCTCGCTGGCTTGAGCAAGGGGTCACTCAGTCTGCTGTAGCCCCCTGATCAAGGCACACATGAGAAAGCAATCAATGAACAACTAAGGTGCCACAACAAAGAGTTGATGCTTCTCATCTCTCTCCCATCCTGTCTGTCTGCCCCTATCTGTCCCTCTCTCTGTCTCTCTCACAAAAAAAAGATAATTTAACTTTCCTCTATGATATATAACTATATCATATTTGTACAACTATAGTGTAAAGAAAAAGGGAGGTCAAAGCTGTAGAGAAGGGACACCCGACATTATGGTTCCAATAAAATAGCTATCAAGAGAAATTAAAAGGCAAGTATGTTTACACCCGAGACCTGTATAATTATATTAACCAATGTCACCCCAATAAATTCAATAATTTTTTTAAAAGAATTTTAATAAATTTTATGATAAGTATAATCTAAAATTCAATTTAAAATTATTTACTTATATGTGAAATTACTTGCTCATCTCTGAAAAAATTATTTGCTTATTTATATGTGGAATCAAGAAAGAAAGAGAGAAAGAGAGAGGGAGGAAGAGAGGAAGGAAAGGAGGAGAGAGAGAAAGAATGAAAGGGAGGAAGGAAAGGAGGAGAGAGAGAGAGAGAAAGAAAAAGAAGGAAGGAAGGAAGGAAGGAAGGAAGGAAGGAAGGAAGGAAGGAAGGAAGGAAGGAAGGAAGGGAAGGAAAGGAGGGAGGGAGGGAAAGAAAGAAAACCAAACTCATAGATATAGAGAAAGAATTGCAGATAGAGGATGGGGGTGGGCAAAATGGGTGAAGGGGGTCCAAAGATACAAAATTCCAGCTATAAAATAAGTCATGGGGATGTAATGTACAGCAAGGTGACTATAGCTAATAATATGATACATATTGCATATTTCAAAGTTGCTAAAGGAGTAGACCTTAAAAGTTCTCATCACAAGAAAAAAATTCTGTAGCTATGTATGGTGATAGATGTTACCTTATTGTGGTTATCATCTTGCAATATATACAAATATCAAATTATTACATTGTATACCTGAAACTAATATATCATATAATTATAACTCAATAAAAATATTTTCTATGCTGTTTGGAATACAAATCCCTATATTGTCCCAGAATCCCAGAAAAGTTTGTTACCTGTAGAGACTGAAAATTGAGTGGAAATATAAACCTCAAACAATAGGTAGTCATGACTTGTTTGATACATTGTGTGTACTATGGGTTTCCAGCATATATGAGATCAGAATTTGAGTCCACTTTTTCGTAGATATTAGAGAACAAGGTGATTCTTGCAAACTGAAAGTTTTGGGAACATTTAAAAAGTTAATTTGTGGGTTACAATGCTTTTGTCTGAGAGAAAATTGATTAGAAATTCTTTTAAAAAAAGACTTTATTCATTTTAGAGAGAGAGAAAGGGTGGAGTAGCAGGAAACATTAACTCCCATATGTGCCTTGACGGGGCAAGCCCAGGGTTTTGAACCAGCAACCTCAGTGTTCCACGTGAACGTTTTATCCACTGCACCACCACAGGTCAGGCTAGAAATTCTTAGATTACATTGGCAAACCTGCATTAAGATGGGCCAGGAGAACATGGTTCATTCTGCAAAAAGGGCAAGGAAGTAAACTTTAGGGTCGTAAAACAAGCCGCCACTTAAACATTCAGAAAGAACTGAGAAAGCTTACATTGGGTTTGCAAGAGGTCGCTGTCACATGACCTTCACAGACTAGCGACACAATTCTAAATATTACTTATGTCAGCAAAATGCTTCCCCTTAGACATATGACAGTTTATTAAAAATTTAAATTGCACTTTTGTGATAAAATCACCTCTGAGCTCGAGTACAAAAGAAATAACATGCATATATATGAGTTTGACCCAGCGATCAGAGGATGTGAAATATTAATGCTATTTACATCACTAAACACCTGCTGAATATAAATTTATACAAAGTTAGCATAAGATTTCTTCTTGTTGGGAGAGGATTGAAATCACACAATAGTTCAACCTATCAAAATTAGGAAAATTTGGTGTTTAGTTTGGTTCTCAGCTTGCTTCAGTACCAGGCAAATGATTAAGAGAAATAAGGAGAAGCAGTGGGTGGGAAGAACACGAGATTTGGAGTCAAAATTCTTTCTTCCAATCCCATCAGTGTGATGTGGATGGCAGTCTCTGAGTTATTTTTGTTGTTGTTTTATTTTTTAAAAACATTTTAGACTTTCAGTTTTCTCTTCAGTAAAATGGGGAGAGCCTCACAGGATAAATAATAAACTTTCGAGGGGCTTGCAAATTATAAATTACCATAATAACTTTGGTTATTATTCTCTAATGGTTTTTAAGCTAGCTAATATCCAAGTGTTTACTTCACAGGAAAGAGGCAGGTTAAAATGACTCCAGCTGTTAAATCACAGTATGGGATATGGTGATACGTTTTTAACAATAAATAAATAAATGGGATATGGTGATATGTTTTTAACAATAAATAAATAAATACATAAATACATATGTGTCCTCCGGTTACACAGTCTCGACATACAATGTTTCGAGTTTATGATGCTCACTCCCATAAAAACTTTAAAAAATTGAGACGTGAGTGTTTTGGCTTACTCCTTTAGCATCGTAATTACGGACTACGTGGGTAAACTAGTTGAGTGGCGTGCAGCGGAAGAATATGCAGTAATGCGACATATGAGTGAGGGAGTTGGTGTCCCCAGTACACTTACTTATGCCATTTTGGACTGTTAAAAGCACAAGTGTTCTGTTTTTGTTAGGCTAGTGTACGCTTTCACTTATATTAAAATTTGGGTTTAGTCACTGTCGTAGGAATGGAACTGTGTCATAACCTGACAACCTCCTGTAAGTGGATAAACAAATAAATAAACAGAATATGTATCGAATGCAATCTGGGACCGCTGATGCTCCATGAGATTCTTCCTTTGTATCTGTTCTCACTTCAGCCAAACTCTTTCAGTCACAGGAGGTACCGGTTCCTGTCTGGGGAAAATCACTTAGCTTACAATCTTCTACATGAAAAAAAATGTATGAAATAAAATGGCAAGAAGGCTAAAGTCTGGACAAGGATCTCCACTCATCACTTTTGTGGACTAATGTTTTGCAGTACTTTGAAGCGAGGCAGGATAGATGCTATCACATTATACTGAAGAAGGCGCTATCTTACAGAAGCTTTGCTGGCATGCTATTTCTAAGGCATAAGATGAAAGCACAAGGTAAGTAACATCACAATACTCTCATTTCTTTCCCCTTCATATTAATATTTGCTTCTCTTTCTGTGCGTGTGTCTCTTTCTCTTTATGTCTCTCATTTTAAAATTTATATATAAAAGTTAAGTGAAAGGAAGTCTTTTGGCTAAAAAAGATAAAACGATACTTTTTATTTTATCTTACTTTCTTACTTGTATTATACTAAGACTCATTGCATACAAAACAAAGGTTGCTTTCAGATTTCACTCAGGATCACCAAGAAAACTAGAGTCACACTCGAAAACAAACAACTCCACTCGGAGGAAGACCTGTTGACATTAAAAGACGTATTAATGAAAAATGGGTGAGATTAGCTTTGTGTTCTGGCCATTTGCAGTCTGTTACCAGATTTCAGTGAGTGATTTTCATGTTTTAGTATATCAAATTTTATTATTAATCTGTAAATAATGTTCTAGAAAAATTTCTTATTGAGTTTACTGCAAAGATTTCCTTTTTCTTCTTAGGTCTTTAACTTTTGATTCTGCCTCCTCGCTGCTGCCAAAACTCTATTTTTCAAATAACATATCAAATTATGTTAGGTCCCCTGACCAGGTGATTGCACGGTGGATAGAGCATCAACCTGGGATACCAAGGACTCAGGTTTGAAACTCCGAGGTCTCTGGCTTGAAGAAGGGGTCAGTGGCTCCACTGCAGCTCCCAGTCAAGCACATGTGAGAAAGCAATCAATGAATAACTAAGGAACCACAAGAACAAGTTGATACCTCTCATCTCACTCCCTTCTTCTCTCTCTCTCTCTCACTAAAAAATCCTTATGTTGGTTTCTTTCCTTTGAATATCTTTGTTAAGTCTACCTTCAGGAAAAATACTTAAGCCTTTGGCTTGGCATACAATACCCCTCCTAATATAGCCCAGCCTTACTCCTGTAACCTTATTTCAATGCATGACCCTCACATACCCTCTCATGTGACTCTAGTCTAGAATATTCCTCTCTCAGTCTTCAATCAATATCCCACACCCTTTCATGAGGCTAATTCATTGCAAATACTGTCCTTTTGCCTAAAATATCATCTTCCTTTTATGCCTGGAAAATTCAGCTCAGGCTTCAGGCTCATGCATGACTTTATTTGTATGGGAATGCTTCTCTGACTCCTGTGGGCAGGCAGTCTCTGCTGGCTCCGAGTTCTAGGAGACAGTCTCACCTCCTTATCACAACACGTGCTACGTTGCATTGCAGTTTATCTATTTTCATATCTTACTCCTCTCTGCACTCCAAATGTGTCTGGTACCAGGGCCATCTAACTCATTGTTAATTCCACAGCACCTTGATACGGTGCTTAGACCAGAACATAATGAAACGTTTGCCAAAGCAAATCATGGCTCCCAAAGCTCTATTCTCTGCATTGCAAAAAAATTTCTTGATTTTTTTAAGATCTTTACTTATTTTTACAAATATTTTAAGAGTCTTGATTTCATGTTCTAGGTAGAATGTAGTGGGTCACAGAAGACCAATACACCCATTAGCGTTAAAGTTTTCCAAAATTTATTCAAACAATGAGTAAGTGAAATAAAATTACAAAGAGGCAAATGGTATACAATTGAGTTTTAGATCACCAGGTATTTTTCTTGCATGGGAATTGGTAGTTCTGGGTCAAGCTGAGGATCAGGGTTGGCCTGTGTGCAGAGATTTTGTGGGTGGAGGGGATCTGGAAGCTCAGCCTTGGTGCGTGTCTGGAGCAGCAAGTTACAATCTTGGGGAACCAGAAACATGTACAATCAGCAACAACAGGATTTAAGCTCACATGGAATACTTACCAAAATAATGATCTGATGGACCATCAAGAATCTCTAGAAATTTCAAAAGATTGGAGTAGCTTAGATTATATTCTCTGATCGTAAAGCAATTAGCTTAGAAGTCCGTAATGAGATAACAAGAAAAGGCTCACTATTTGGAAATTAAAAAACACATCTCTAAGTCCTACATGGATAATAAGAAATCAAAATGAGGATTAATTTAAACTGAATCATCATGAAGATAGAACATTTAAACTACAAGGTACAACTAAAGTATACTAAAATCAGTGTTTACAGAGACATGTATATCTATAAATATATATACTAGAATAAAAATTAAGGTTATAATTAATAATTTAAAATTTCATCTCAAGAAACTAGAAAAGAATAGCAGATACATTCTATGGAAAAGAGAAGAAAAGAAAAATAAAGAAGAAAGCAGGAACTGATGGATTGAAATGAGAAAAATGGACTAACCTAAAAGCTTTATTTAAAAAAAATTAATAAAGTAAATAAAGTCCTAGCAGGATGTTTAACAAAAATAAAAGAAAACATAAATTATAGTTACCCTATTTTTGAAATCTATTATTAAATATCTTCCCACAAAGGAAGTGATGCACCAGGGAATTGTTCCAAATATTTAAGGAGAAAATTAATACCCAGTTTATAAAAACTTTTCCAGATAATAAAATAGGAAACATTTACCAGCTTTTTTTCTTTTTCAGTGATGCAGGTGTAGCCCAAAACCTGTAAAAGATCTTAGAAGACAGAAAAATTAGAGACCAATCTCTCTCATCAACATAGACATAAACATTATTGATACAATACTTTAATTAAACCAAATAATAATTAAAAAGGAAAATAATACTACACAATAGAGCAGAGTTTACTCCACCTATGAAAGGCTGGTTTCACATTTCACAATCAATGTAATTCACTTAATTCATGGAGAAAATGAGAAAATTACATTATTTTTTCAATAGATACATAGTAAGCTTTTGATTCAGCATCCTTTTTTGCTAAATTCATAGCAAACTAGTTATAGAAGGGAACTTATTTAATTAGATAAAGAATATTTATAAAACACCTACAGCAAACATTATACTCAGTGGTAAAATATTGAAATCTTTCCTTTTAAAATCAGAAATGAAAAAGTATGCCTACACTCATCATATTTATTTTACATTGTACTGGGGGTTCTATTCAGTGAAATAAGATCAGGAAAAATATAAAACATATTGGAATATGTAAAGATAGCCTACAAATCAATAAGAAAAGGATGATACATTAGCAAAAAAAAAAATGAGCAAAGACTTGAACAAATCTTTTACAGAAAGGAAATCCAAATAAACAAAGACTGGCTCAAATATATTTATACTATTCATAAGAGAAATGTATATATATTGAAACCATTAAGCAGTAATTCTATAAGTACACCAGAAAGGCTAAAATGTATTTACTTTTATTTATTAAGGTTTTTTTCAATTAGAATTTATAGTCAATACTGTTTTGTATTACTTTTGGGCATACCGCCTACTGGTTAGACAATAATTTATTGTAGAGAGTGATACGCCCCAATATTTCAAGTACCAACCTGGCACCATACATATTTATCACAATATTATTGACTATATTTCCCATGCTGTACTTTACATCCCTATAACTCTTCTGTAACTACCAACTTGTATTGCTTAATTCCTTCATTTATTTTTACCTGATCCCCAAACTTCCTTCTTTCTGGCAATCATTCTGTTCTATAATTCTACTTCTATTATTTTTCCTTCATATTCCACATATAAGTGAAATTATATCCCAGATTTATCTTTCTCTGTCTGACTTATTTCACTTAGCACAATGCCCTATAGGTCCACTCATGCTGCCTGAAATAGTAATATTTCATTTTTTATGGCTGCATAATATTCCATTGTATATACTATATGTAGCACCACTTTTTTATCCACTTCTTTACTGATGGGCACTTAGGTTGCTTATATTTCTTAACTATTGTAAATAATGCTGCAATGAAATAAGGGTGTATATATATTTTTGAATTAGTGTTTGTTTGTTTTTTTAAAAAAATACCCAGAAGTGGTGTCACTGAGTCATCAGGCAGATCATTTTTAAATTTTTAAAGAGCCTCCATACCATTTTTTATAGTGGCTAAAGCAATCTGAATTCTCACCAACAGTGCATATGGGTTTTCTTTTCTCCACATCCTTTCCAACACTCATTTTGTTAATTTATTGATGACAGCCATTTTTACAGGTGAGGTAATATCTCATTGTGGTTTTAATATTTTATTTTTCTGATGATTAGTGACATTGAGTATTTTTTCATGTGTCTATTGGCCATCTGTATGTCCTCTTTGGAGAAGTGTCTGCTCAGGTCCTCTGCCCACTTATTAATTGGATTTTTTTATGTTGGGTTGAATGAGTTCTTTAAAAAATTTAGGAGATAAACCCCTATCTAATATATCACTGGTGAATTTCTCTCATTTACTCAATAAATTGTCTTTTCATTTTTAATGGTTTCCTTTGCTGTGCAAAAACTTTTTAGTTCAATATAATTTCATTTGTTTATTTTTTCTTTTTTTTCCCTTACCCAAGGAGATATATCAGAAAAAAATATTAAGAGAAATGTCAGAAATTTTACTGCCTATGTTTCTTCTGAGTTTTATGGTTTTGAGTCTTCCATTTAAGTCTTCAATCCATTTTGAATTTATTCTTGCATATGTTGTAAGAAGGTAGTCTAGTTTTATTTATTGCATGTATCTTTCCAATTTTCTTAACGCCATTTATTGAGTAAGAATGTTTTTACACCATTGTATGTTCTTGCCTCCTTTGTGATACATTAATTGACCATAAAGACATGGGTTGAATTGGGCAAGATGGCGATGAAGTAGGCAGATGTACCAACTTCCACCTCCCATAACCAATGTGGATTATGACTTAATTTTAAGAACCATCATCTGGAAAAACCAACTTTGGACTAAACTAAAAGGACTCTTTAACCAAGGAACACTGAAGAAGCCACACTGAGACTGGTAGGAAAAGTGGAAACACAGAGAGGGCTGCCCAGCTCCCGGGAGCAAATGGCAGCCCAGAGAGACTCTCATGGTGGGAAGTGAGTTTAGGAGAGGGAAGGGACCTGAGCCCAGGGAACAAAGCCCCAGCCTGCAGACCCAGAGCCCAGAAGAGACATACAGACAGTATTTAGCTGCAAAACAAGTCAGGATACTGTTTGTGAGAAAGAGACAGATTTTTCAGACCCAGGGTTCTTCTTAAAGGGACTGCACAGAAAACCTCTCTCACAACCACCCACCTGGGGCTGTTAGGGACAGGAGAGAGGAGAGGACTGGAGCAGTGGGAAGAGAGTGTAATCTAGGAGGCACAGGGAAAAACACTTTGAAGGACAACCACCCTAATCCCTGGGCTGAGTCACTCCCCAAATATGAAGTGAATATTTCTCCTGGAAACAGCAATACCAGCAAAGGGAAGCAGGACACCAGCCAAACAAGCTCTCCTGCAGCACTCAGAGCAGAGTCGCTTAGAAGGAGGGAGCTTTTGGGACTACAGTATTGAGTGTTAGGGTCTGAGCTGCAGCGCTCCCACCCATATGGCTGAGGGCTCACTGGAGGGTGGGCAGTGGTGGGCCACAGAAACGTGATTCCGTTGGCAAGGGCAGAAGCCAGCCTACCACAACTAAGGCCCGAGTGAGAGCTCAGTCTTGCCCTGAGGGGGTGGAAGGGACCAGCAAAAGTGGTCAGGCCCAGCTGTAGGCCAGCCTGCAATCCTGCCTGCAGGGAAAGGGTGGGAGTCCCGGAAGGGGCGTGCAACGCCCAGCCCACGGAACTGAAACTTGCAGCTGACCTGAGCCTGCTCTTCCCGTGGGGGCAGGGCAAAAGCCCAGAAACAGGCAGAGACCCACAGCTAAGCAAAGATGCTCACCCCTGCCTGCGGTGCCGAGGCATGCAGCAGGGCTGCAATGCATAACCCCACCCACAGGGGCAGGGCAAAGGCCAAGGCCACCAACACTTGTAGACCCAGGCACGTGATCACAGCCCCTCCCATGGAGGAAAGACGGAAACTGCAGCAACAGCCCCAGCAGCCTGGCACTGGCAACGCCCATAACCCAAAGCCCTAGGCAGCAGTAGCAGAGGGGGTGGTGGGCCTGCAGACAGACCACACCTAGGGAACACAGATGCCACACCCATTGGACTCCAGTGGCCAAAACCTTCTATACATAGACAAAATGGGAGGCAGAGAAATGCAACACAAATGCATGAAGAGAAATCCCTAGAAAAGGACCTGAATGAGTCAGATAACCAAATTACCGGAAGCAGAGTTTAAAATAACAATTGCTAGGATGCTCAAAGATCTCAGAACAACAATAGATGGTCATTATGAACACCTAAATAAAGACATAGCAAATATAAAAAAGGACATTGAAATAATAAAAAAGAATCAGTCAGAAATGACATACAATATCAGAAATGAAGACCATAATGGAAGGAATTAAAAGTAGGATGGATGAAGATGAGGATTGAATCAGCAAGTTAGAGGACAAGATAAATGAAGGGATAAGAGCAGAGCAGAAAAAATAAAAGAGACTCAAAAAGTCTGAGGAAACTATAAGAGAGGTCTGTGACAACATGAAGAGAAATAACATCCGCATCATAGGGGTTCCTGAAGAAGTAGAAAAAGAACAAGGGATAGAGATTATGTTTAATCATATCATAGCTGAAAACTTTCCTAAATTAGTACAGGAAAAATTTTCACAAATTCAAGAAGCACAGAGAACAACATTAAAGAGAAACCGAAAGAAATCTACACCAAGACACATCATAATTAAAATATCAAAGCTACGTGATAGAGAGAAAATATTAAAAGCTGATAGAGAAAAAAAGGCTATCATCTACAAAGGAGTGCCTATAAGGATGACAACCGACTTCTCAACAGAAACACTTGAGGCCAGAAGGGAATGGCAAGAAATATTCAAGTAATGCAAAACAAGAGCCTACAACCAAGACTACTTTATCCAGCATGGCTATCATTTAAAATTGAAGGAAAAATAAAAAGCTTCTCAAACAACAACAAAAAAAACTCAAGGAATTCACTACAACCAAACCAATGCTGCAAGAAATGCTAAGGAGCCTGTTGTAAACAGATCAAAGGGGAAAAAGAATATAGCAAAAGAGGAATACAGCTTTAAAGAATAAAATGGCAATAAACAACTACATATCAATAATAACCTTAAATGTAAATGAATTAAATGATCCAATCAAAAGACATAGGGTAGCTGTGTGGATAAGAAAACAGGATCCATACATATGCTATCTACAAGAGACACTCCTTAAAACAAAAGATGCACATAGACTGAAGGTAAAAGAATGGAAAAAATTATTTCATATAAATGGAAATTTTAAAAAAGCTGGGGTAGCAATACTTATATCAGACAAAATGGACTTTAAAACAAAGAGATAAAGAACGTCACTAAATAATGGTAAAGGGAGCAATCCAACAGGAAGATATAACCATAATAAATATCTATGCACCTAATATAGGAGCATTTAAATATGTAAAGCAGAATGTGATGGATATAAAAGGTGAGATCAACAGCAACACTAAATAGTAGAGGATTTCAATACTCCACTAACATCACTAGATAGATCCTCAAGAAAAAAAATTAACAAAGAAACAGCAGACTTAAAGGACACATTAGATCAACTGGATTTAATAGATATCTTCAGAATCTTTCATCCTAAAGCAGCAGAATATGCATTGTTTTCAAGTGCTCATGGTACATTCTTTAGGATAGACCACATTTTAGGGCACCAAAGCAGTCTCAACAAATTTAACAATACTGAAATCATATCAAGCATTTTCTCTGATCACAATGGCATGAAACTAGAAATCAACCAGAACAGAAAAACAGAGAAAAACTCTAATACTTGGAAACTAAATAGCATGTTATTAAATAACAAATGGGGCCCTGGCTAGCTGGCTCAGTGGTAGAGTGTCGGCCTGGCATGCAGGAGTCCCAGGTTTGATTCCTGGCCAGGGCACAAGGAGAGGCGACCATCTGCTTCTCCACCCCTCCCCCTCTCCTTCCTCTCTGTCTCTCTCTTCCCCTCCCGCAGCTGGGGTTTCATTGGAGCAGGGTTGGCCCGGGCACTGAGGAAGGCTTCATGGCCTCTGCCTCAGGTGCTAGAATGGCTCTGATCACAACAGAGTGATGCCCCAGATGGGCAGAGCATCGTCCACTGGTGGGTATGCTGGGTGGATCCCGGTTGAGCACATGTGGGAGTCTGTCTGACTGCCTCTCCATTTCCAACTTCAGAAAAATACACACAAAAAAAAATAATGAATGAGTTAACAATGAGATCAAAGAAGAAATAAAAAAATTCCTTGAAACGAATGATAATGAGCATACATCAAGTCAAAATTTATGGGACACAGCCAAAGTAGTCTTGAGAGGGAAGTTCATTGCCTTACAGACATACCTTAAGAAGCTGGAAAAAGCTTAAATAAACAACTTGACCCTGCATCTAAAAGAACTAGAAAAAGATGAGACTAAAAGACATGGACAAGAGTGTGGTGGTTACCAAGGGTGGGGGGGGAGGGAGGACATGGGAGGGAGGGAGGGAGAGAGTTAGGGGGAGGGGGAGGGGCACAGAGAACTAGATAGAGGGTGACGGAGGACAATCTGACTTTGGGCGAGGGGTTTGCAACATAATTTGATGACAAAATAACCTAGACATGTTTTCTTTGAATATATGTACCCTGATTTATTAATGTCATCCCATTACCATTAATAAAAATTTATTAAAAAAATAAAATAAAAGAACTAGAAAAAGAACAGCAAGTAAATCCCAGAGGTAGTAAAAGGAAGAAAATAATAAAGATGAGAGCGGAAATAAATGACATAGAGGCTAAAGAAACAATACAGAGGATCAACGAAACCAGGAGCTGGTTCTTTGAAAAGGTAAACTAGATCAATGAACCTTTAACCAGACTCAGCAAGAAAAAAAGAGAAGACTCAAATAAATAAAATTAGAAAAGAGAGTGGAGAAATAACAACTAACACAACAGAAATACAAAATATTATATGAAAATACTATGAAGAACTGTATGCCAAAAAATTAGGCAACCTAGATGAAATGGACAAATTCCTTGAAACATATAATCTTACAAAAATTGATCTGGAAGAATCAGAATACCTAAACAGACCGATTACAACAAATGAGATCAAAACTGTTATCAAAGAACTCCCAACAAAGAAAAGTCCTGGGCCTGATGGCTTCACAAGTGAATTCTACCAAATATTTAAAGAGGAACTAACTCCTATCCTTCTCAAGCTATTTCAAAAAATTCAAGAGGATGAAAGACTTTCAAGCTCTTTTTACGAGGCAAGCATACTTCTGATTCCAAAACTGGGAAAAGACAACACAAAGAAAGAAAATTATAGGCCAATATCCCTGATGAATTTAGATGCTAAAATCCTCAACAAAATATTAGCAAACTGGATCCAGCAATATATGAAGAAAATCATACATCATGATCAGGTGGGATTTATACTGGGGAGGCAAGGCTGGTACAGTATTTGCAAATCAATCAATGTGATTCATCACATAAACAAAAGGAAGGAGAAAAACCACATAATAATTTCAATGGATGCAGAAAAGGCATTTGACAAAATCCAGTACCCATTCATGATCAAATCTCTCAGCAAAGTGGGAATACAGGGAACATACCTCAACATGAGAAAGGCCATCTCTGACAAACCCACAGCCAACATCATACTCAATGGACAAAAATTAAAAGCAATCTCCTTAAGATCAGGAACAAGGCAGGGGTGCCCCCTTTCACTACTCTTATTCAACATAGTTCTGGAAATCCTAGTCACAGCAATCAGACAAGAAGAAGAAATAAAAGGCATCCAAATTGGAAAAGAAGATGTAAAACTGGCCTGACCTGTGGTGGCGCAGTGGATAAAGCGTCGACCTGGAAATGCTGAGGTCGCCGGTTCGAAACCCTGGGCTTGCCTGGTCAAGGCACATATGGGAGTTGATGCTTCCAGCTCCTCCCCCCCTTCTCTCTCTCTGTCTCTCCTCTCTCTGTCTCTCCCTCTCCTCTCTAAATAAATAAATAAATAAATAAAATTTAAAAAATATATAAAAAAAAAAAAAAAAAGAAGATGTAAAACTATCATTATTTTCAGATGATATGATATTGTATATAGAAAACCCTAAAGTCTCACTCAAAAAACTACTGGACCTGATAAATGAATTCAGCAAGGTGGCAGGATATAAAATTAATACTCAGAAATCAGAGGCATTTTTATACACCAACAATAAACTGTCAGAAAGAGAAATTAGGAAACAATCCCTTTCACTATTGCAACCAAAAAATAAAGTATCTTGAAATAAATTCAACCAAGGAGATTAAGGACTTATACTCAGAAAATTATAAAACATTCATAAAAGAAATCAAGGAAGATACAAACAAGTGGAAGCATATACTGTGCTCATGGTTAGGAAGAAGAATCCTCATTAAAATGCCTATGTTACCCAAAGCAATTTATGAATTCAATTCAATACCAATTAAAATACCAATGATATACTTTAAAGATATAGAGTAAACATTCCAAAAATTTATATGAAATTATAAAAAGACATGAATAACTTCAGCAATCTTGAAAAGGAAAAATAAAGTGGGGGGTATCACACTTCCTGATATCAAGTTATATTACAAGGCCATTGTACTCAAAACAGCCTGGTACTGGCATTAGAACAGGCATATACATCAATGGAACAGAACAGAGAACCCAGATATAAACCCATACCTTTATGGACAACTGATATTTGACAAAGGAGGTAAGAGCATACAATGGAGTAAAAACAGCCTCTTCAACAAATGGTGTTGGGAAAATTGGACATCTACCTGCAAAAAAATGAAACTAGAACACCAACTTACACCATTCACAAAAATAAACTCAAAATGGATGAGAGACTTAAATGTAAGTCGTGAAACCTTAAGCATCTTAGAAGAAAACATAGGTAGTAAGCTCTCCGACATCTCTCGCAGCAATATATACATATTTGCTGATTTATCTCTTCTTCTTGTCTGATTGCTGTGACTAGGATTTCCAGAACTATGTTGAATAAGAGTAGTGAAAGGGGGCACCCCTGCCTTGTTCCTGATCTTAAGGAGATTGCTTTTAATTTTTGTCCATTGAGTGAAATAAAAGACAGGATAAACAAATGAGACTATATCAAACTAAAATGCTTTTGCACAGCTAAAGACAATAAGAACAGAATAAAAAGACAAACTACACAATGGGAGAACATATTCGACAATACGTCTGATAAGGGGTTAATAACCAAAATTTATAAAGAACTTGTAAAACTCAACACCAGGAAGACAAACAATCAAATAAAAAAATGCACAAAAGAAATGAGTAGACACTTCTCCAAAGAGGACATACAGATGGCCAATGGGCATATGAAAAAATGCTCAACATCACTAATCATTAGAAAAATGCAAATTAAAACCACAATGAGATATCACCTCACACCAGTCAGAATGGTGCTCATCAACAAAACAACACAGAATAAGTGCTGGCGAGGATGTGGAGAAAAGGGAACCCTCCTGCAATGCTGGTGGGAATGCAGACTGGTGCAGCCACTGTGGAAAACAGTATGGACATTCCTCAAAAAAATTAAAAATCGGACTGCCTTTTGACCCAGCTATCCCACTTTTAGGATATACTCCAAGAACACCACAGCACTGTTTCAAAAGGAGAAATGCAGCCCCATGTTTCTGGCAGCATTGTTCACAATAGGAAAGATCTAGAAACAGCCCAAGTGTCTGTCAGTGGATGAGTGGATTAAAAAGTTTGGTACATATATACTATGGAATACTACTCAGCCATAAGAAACGATGACATCAGATCATTTACAGCAACATGGATGGACCTTGATAACATTATACTAAGTAAAATAAGTAAATCAGAAAAAACTAAGAACTATATGATTCCATACATAGGTGGGACATAAAAATGATACTCTGAGACATGGACAAGAGGGTGGTGATTACTGAGGGGGGGTGGGGGGGCAGGGAGGGGCACAAAGAAAACCAGATAGAAGGTGACGGAAGACAATTTGACTTTGGGTGATGGGTATGTAACATATTGAAATGTCAAAATAACCTGGAGATGTTTTCTCTGAACATATGTACCCTGACTTATCAATGTCACCCCATTATAATTAATAATAATAAAATTTTAAAAAAAAAAGTCATGGGTCAAATTTGGGGCTCTCTAATTCTGTTCTAATGATGTACGTGTCTGTTTTTATGCCAGTACCATGCTGTTTTGATTAATGTAGCCTTATAATATAGTTAGGTATCAGGTAGAGTGATTCCTTTAACATTGCTCTTCTTTATTAAGATTGTTGTGGCAATTAGGGGTTCTTTGTGGTTTCTTTAAATTTTTGTTTTATTTGTTCTAGTTCTGTGAATAACACCATTGGTAATTTTATAGATATTTTTTTGAATCTATAGATTTTGGGGGGTAGTATAAACATTTTTAATGATGTTAATGCTTCCTGTCCATAAATACACTATATGCATCCATTTATTTGTACTTTCATCAATTCCTCAGAAAGGCTAATGTTTAAATGAGGAAATTGCTTAGTGTTGGTGACAATATAGATACTGGAGTCCTCAGATTATGTCATTGGGAGATTAAATAGGTACAGTCTCTTTGGAAATATAGTGACCAGTATTTTCTCACTTACTTTCTGAACATATGTGGGGCCTTTAACCTGGCAATTTGACATACGTTCATTTAAAGATGTGATAAAATGTTCACAGGAGCAGTATTTAAATTAGCCAAGAATTGGAAACTAAAATGCTTATCAACAATGGAGCGAATTAATATTAGCATAAACCATATGCAGTTTTTGGTTTTATAAATCAAATAGTTCCAATATTGTTGATATTTTTTTTCAATCTCTGTGTTGTGAAATAGCAGCACAATGAATGCTGTTCAGCTATGAGAGTAAGGGTTCACTACCGCATACAATGCCATAGATGGAATTTTTAAAATGTCATTGATGAAATTTAAAAATATGAGGTGCAGCCCCCCAAAAAAGTCCAGATATGAACAAGTATATATTGTACAATCCCACTTAAATAAAGTAAGACAACTTAAAATAAACTATGATGTCAGAATTAAAGATAATTATGATATGTTATCCTTGCTGAGAGAGTAACGGAAGTAACTATGTGTGAACTATTTGGGTTATAAGGTTTTGCCCATGTATTGGCTCTTAAATTGGGTGCTGATTTTACAGATAAGATCAGTTTGCAAAAATTTTTGAATGATATAATTGTGATTTGTACTTTTCCATATATATTGTTTACTTTAATAAAATATTTAAAAAGTAAGAAGCAGATGCAAGTAAATATGAGAATCACTATTTTTGTATTGTTCTGTATATATAAGCATTAGAAAATTATGTCACAGACATGTCATTTGATCTCACAATATCTATATGAAGAGGATTATTTTACATTATAGATGTGAAAATTAAATATCAGGGAGGACCCATATGTAGCCTCAAGTCTTGTAAATGGCCACGTGACCCCTCGCCAGCTCTGTTGGCTCATCAGAAGTGCCTGGGCCACTCTGAACCCAGAGAAAGCTCAGTGTAGGCTCAGGCTGGGGCCCTGGTATTCATGACATCACAGATCACTCTCCTCCAGGTTCAGAGCAGGACACTTGGAGACTATTGGAGGGGGATAAGTGCCAATTATGGGTACAGGAACCAGGGACTTGTCTCTGAGGGGATGGCAATGTTCTTTGTTCCTGTAGTTTCTAATAAATAAAAGATGGGAGACAAATAAAGCAGAAAGGCATGCCAGACAGAGGAATGGGATGAGGAAAGTGTGGAACCTGGGAAGCAGAACCTGTTTCCCAAGAGTAGAGAGTGTGGCAGAAGTCAAGTGGGTGGAGGATGTTTTGGGCTAGACATCAGACAGGATGCCAAATTAGGGCCAGCCTTGAGTGCCACCATGAGGAGTGAGCTTGGGAGAATGGAAGATGTTCCATCCTACTGAAACCCTGCTTTGATTGCCCATAAAAATGGGGCTATTGGATCCTAAACACTGGCAGAAATCACCTGTCTTGAGGTTTGCTTGTTTGAGCCGTGTGGAGTGTGGATGCTCACACTGGACAGGCCTGAACGCATAAGAAACATTGGGCTGAGTCACTGGGCGATTTTGTCTTCATTTGAAGCCTCTTTTTGCATATCTTACTAGACTAGAGCACTGTGTACATGTAGCAAGTGATAGAAAATCCAGCTCAAACAGGTGCAAAGGGTGTACAGACTTGAAGCACTGACCGTGTAGGCATTAAATTGACTTCAAACCTGCCTGAGGTCTCCCTCACTCTCCTAGCTAATATATATATATATATTATTATATATATATATTAATATATATATATATATATATATATATATCTTTTTTTTTTTTTTTAATAAATTTTTATTAATGGTAATGGGATGACATTAATAAATCAGGGTACATATATTCAAAGAAAACATGTCTAGGTTATTTTGTCATCAAATTATGTTGCAAACCCCTCGCCCAAAGTCAGATTGTCCTCCGTCACCCTCTATCTAGTTCTCTGTGCCCCTCCCCCTCCCCCTAACTCTCCCTCCCTCCCTCCCATGTCCTCCCTCCCCCCCCACCCTTGGTAACCACCACACTCTTGTCCATGTCTCTTAGTCTCATTTTTATGTTCCACCAATGTATGGAATCATGTAGTTCTTGTTTTTTTCTGATTTGCTTATTTCACTCCTTATAATGTTATCAAGATCCCACCATTTTGCTGTAAATGATCTGATGTCATCATTTCTTATGGCTGAGTAGTATTCCATAGTGTATATGTGCCACATCTTCTTTATCCAGTCTTCTATTGAAGGGCTTTTTGGTTGTTTCCATGTTTTGGCCACTGTGAACAGTGCTGCAATGAACATGGGGCTACATGTGTCTTCACGTATCAATGTTTCTGAGGTTTTGGGGTATATACCCAGTAGAGGGATTGCTGGGTCATAAGGTAGTTCTATTTGCAGTTTTTTGAGGAACCACCATACTTTCCTCCATAATGGTTGTACTACTTTACAGTCCCACCAACAGTGAATGAGGGTTCCTTTTTCTCCACAGCCTCTCCAACATTTGCTATTACCCGTCTTGTTGATAATAGCTAATCTAACAGGGGTGAGGTGGTATCTCATTGTAGTTTTGATTTGCATTTCTCTAATAACTAATGAAGCTGAGCATCTTTTCATATATCTGTTGGCCATTTGTATCTCTTCCTGGGAGAAGTGTCTGTTCATGTCCTCTTCCCATTTTTTTATGGGATTGTTTGTTTGTTTGTTGTTGAGTTTTATGAGTTCTTTGTAAATTTTGGATATTAGGCCCTTATCTGAGCTGTCGTTTGAAAATATCAGTTCCCATATAGTTGGCTGTCTGTTTATTTTGATATCAGTTTCTCTTGCTGAGCAAAAACTTTTAATTCTGATGTAGTCCCATTCATTTATCTTTGCCTTCACTTCTCTTGCCATTGGAGTCAAGTTCATAAAATGTTCTTTAAAACCCAGGTCCATGATTTTAGTACCTATGTCTTCTTCTATGTACTTTATTGTTTTAGGTCTTATATTTAGGTCTTTGATCCATTTTGAATTAATTTTAGTACACGGGGACAGGCTGTAGTCGAGTTTCATTCTTTTGCATGTGGCTTTCCAGTTTTCCCAACACCATTTGTTGAAGAGGCTTTCTTTTCTCCATTGTGTGTTGTTGGCCCCTTTATCAAAGATTATTTGACCATATATATGTGGTTTTATTTCTGGGCTTTCTATTCTGTTCCATTGGTCTGAGTGTCTATTTTTCTGCCAATACCATGCTGTTTTGATTATCGTGGCCCTATAATATAGTTTAAAGTCAGGTATTGTAATGCCCCCAGCTTCATTCTTTTTCCTTAGGATTGTTTTGGCTATTCGGGGTTTTTTATAGTTCCATATAAATCTGATGATTTTTTGTTCCATTTCTTTAAGAAATCTCATAGGGATTTTGATGGGAATTGCATTAAATTTGTATATTGCTTTGGGTAATATGGCCATTTTGATTATATTTATTCTTCCTATCCAAGAACAAGGAATATTTTTCCATCTCATTGTATCTTTTTCGATTTCCCTTAACAATGCTTTGTAATTTTCATTATATAGGTCCTTTACGTTCTTTGTTATGTTTATTCCTAGGTATTTTTTTTGTTGTTGTTGCAATCGTGAAGGGGATTATTTTTTTGAGTTCGTTTTCTAATATTTCATTGTTGGCATATAGAAAGGCTATGGACTTTTGTACGTTAATTTTGTATCCTGCGACCTTACTGTATTGGTTTATTGTTTCTAATAATCTTTTTGTGGAGTCCTTCGGGTTTTCGATGTATAGGATCATATCATCAGCAAAAAGTGATAGCTTTACTTCTTCTTTTCCGATATGGATGCCTTTTATTTCTTTGTCTTGTCTGATTGCTCTGGCCAGAACTTCTAGCACCACGTTGAATAAGAGTGGAGAGAGTGGACAACCCTGTCTTGTTCCTGATTTAAGGTAGAAAGTCCTCAGTTTTATGCCGTTTAATAGGATGTTGGCTGATGGTTTATCATATATGGCCTTTATCATGTTGAGATATTTTCCTTCTATACCCATTTTGTTGAGAGTCTTAAACATAAAATTGTGTTGTATTTTATCAAAAGCCTTTTCTGCATCTATTGATAAGATCATGTGGTTTTTGTTCTTTGTTTTGTTGATATGGTGTATTACGTTAACCGTTTTGCGTATGTTGAACCATCCTTGAGATTCTGGGATGAATCCCACTTGATCATGATGTATTATTTTTTTAATATGTTGTTGTATTCGGTTTGCCAGTATTTTGTTTCGTATTTTAGCATCTGTATTCATTAGAGATATTGGTCTGTAGTTTTCTTTCTTTGTGCCATCCTTGCCAGGTTTTGGTATGAGGGTTATGTTGGCCTCATAAAATGTGTTTGGAAGTATTGCTTCTTCTTCAATTTTTTGGAAGACTTTGAGTAGAATAGGAACCAAGTCTTCTTTGAATGTTTGATAGAATTCACTAGTATAACCGTCTGGGCCTGGACTTTTATTTTTGGGGAGATTTTTAATAGTTTTTTCTATTTCCTCCCTGCTGATTGGTCTGTTTAGGCTTTCTGCTTCTTCATGACTCAGTCTAGGAAGGTTGTATTGTTCTAGGAATTTATCCATTTCTTCTAGATTGTTGTATTTGGTGGCATATAATTTTTCATAGTATTCTACAATAATTCTTTGTATTTCTATGATGTCTGTGGTGATCTCTCCTCTTTCATTTTGGATTTTATTTATTTGAGTCCTGTGTCTTTTTTCCTTGGTGAGTCTTGCCAAGGGTTTGTCAATTTTGTTGATCTTTTCAAAGAACCAGCTCCTTGTTTTATTGATTTTTTCTATAGTTTTTCTGTTCTCTATTTCATTTATTTCTGCTCTGATTTTTATTATCTCCTTTCTTCGGCTGGTTTTGGGTTGTCTTTGTTCTTCTTTTTCTAGTTCCTTAAGGTGTGAAGTTAAGTGGTTTACTTCGGCTCTCTCTTGTTTGTTCATATAGGCCTGAAGTGATATGAACTTTCCTCTTATTACTGCTTTTGCTGCATCCCAGAGATTCTGATATGTCGTATTTTCATTTTCATTTGTCTGTATATATCTTTTGATCTCTGTGCTTATTTCTTCTTTGACCCATTCATTTTTTAGAAGTATGTTGTTTAGTTTCCACATTTTTGTGTGTTTTTCCCCCTCTTTTTTGCAGTTGAATTCTAGTTTCAAGGCTTTATGATCAGAAAATATGCTTGGTACAATTTCAATTTTTCTAAATTTGCTGATATTGTCTTTGTGGCCCAACATATGGTCAATTCTTGAGAATGTTCCATGTACACTAGAGAAAAATGTATACTCTGTCGCTTTGGGATGAAGTGTCCTGTAGATGTCTATCATATCCAGGTGTTCTAGTATTTCGTTTAAGGCCACTATATCTTTATTGATTCTCTGTTTGGATGACCGATCTAGAGCCGTCAGCGGTGTATTGAGGTCTCCAAGTATGATTGTATTTTTGTTAGTTTTTGTTTTAAGGTCAATAAGTAGCTGTCTTATATATTTTGGTGCTCCTTGGTTTGGTGCATATATATTAAGGATTGTTATGTCTTCTTGATTCAACTTCCCCTTAATCATTATGAAATGACCATTTTTGTCTCTGAGTACTTTTTCTGTCTTGTAGTCAGCATTATTAGATATGAGTATTGCTACACCTGCTTTTTTTTGGGTGTTGTTTGCTTGGAGTATTGTTTTCCAGCCTTTCACTTTGAATTTGTTTTTATCCTTGTTGCTTAGATGTGTTTCTTGTAGGCCGCATATAGTTGGATTTTCTTTTTTAATCCATTCTGCTACTCTGTGTCTTTTTATTGGTAAGTTTAATCCATTTACATTTAGTGTAATTATTGACACTTGTGGGTTCCCTACTGCCATTTTATAAATTGCTTTCTGTTAGTTTTGTATCTAGTTTGATTCTTCTCTTTTGTTTTTGTATCATTTGTTTTTGTTTGTTTGTGTTCCATACTTCTTTCCTCTGTTGCTACCTTTTTTAATTCAAGTGTTTTTGTGGTGGTTTTTTTAAGGGTGGTTACCATTAAGTAATGAAAAGGGTACCTACCATATTCATTGTAGTACCCTATCTTATAAGTATTTCTGCACTTCATCATCCTTTGCTACTGTTAATCTCCATCCTCTCCCCCCTTTTTTTCCTTTGTTGTCACAGGTTAAGTTTGGTTTTATTGTGTTCTTGGTGGAGCTGTTACTTGTGGTGTTGTTTTCTTTTGTTCTTTGAATCTGGTTGGAAAACCCCCCTTAGTATTTCCTGGAGTGGGGGCTTTCTGTTGATAAATTCTCTCATCTTTTCTGTATTTGTGAATGTTTTTATATCTCCTTCATACTTGAAGGATAGCTTTGATGGGTATAGTATTCTTGGCTGAAAGTTCCTCTCTTTCAGGGCTTTAAATATTGGGGTCCACTCTCTTCTAGCTTGTAGAGTTTCTGCTGAGAAATCTGATGATAATCTAATAGGCCTTCCTTTATATGTTGTACTCTTCTTTTCCCTGGCTGCCTTGGGAATTTTTTCTTTGTCATTGGTTTGTGTCATCTTTATTATGATGTGCCTTGGAGTGGGTTTGTTGGGGTTAAGAAAACTTGGTGTTCTGTTTGCTTCTTGAATTTGAGGCTTTAGTTCCTTCCACAGGCTTGGGAAGTTCTCGTCTATTATTTGTTTGAGTATATTCTCCATTCCATTTTCTTTCTCTTCTCCCTCTGATATACCTATTATTCTTATGTTATTCTTTCTGATGGAGTCAGACAATTCCTGTAGGGCTTTCTCGTTTTTTATTATTCTTGAGTCTCTTTCTTCTTCTCTCTGTTGTGCCTCAAGTTGTTTGTCTTCTATTTCACTAATCCTATCTTCAATCTGGGCTGTTCTGTTAGCTAAGCTTGTTACCTCGTTTTTCAGCTCGTGAATTGAGTTTTTCATTTCTGTTTGATTTGTTTTTATAGTTTCAATTTCCTTGGTAATATATTCTTTGTGTTCATTGAGTTGTTTTCTGATCTCCCTATATTGCCTTTCTGTGTTTTCTTGTATATCTCTGAGTATTTTTAAGATTTCTAGTTTAAATTCTCTGTCATTTAGCTCCAAGGCTTCCAATATGTTAAGTCTTTTCTCCATAGATTTTTCCACATCTATTTGTGTTACCTCTCTTTCTTTTGTATCCATAATATTCGATTTCCTCTTTCTTATCGGCATCTGAGGGTGGTTTTATTGATAGCACGCGGGCGCACTCCCTGGCGGCTTGAATGAGCGTCGCTGTGGTAGCTTCCTCCACACCCTCGTCTCTCAGATTCAAGTGATAACAGTCCTTTTGCTTTCAGTTTGTGTGGAACTCCGGAATGCTCCGAGGATAAATTTTTCTGTTTCTAGTTGATAAATTTGTTGTGATTTAGGGGAGAGCTGTCGGACGCGCTTCTCACGGCGCCATTTCCGTGACGTCTATATATATATCTTAAACACTGAAAGGTATCAATCCTGTCTGCCATGAACACCCAATGGGAGTTGAGACCTTTCAGAACATTTTCAAATGAGTCTTGAGTGTTTCCATTTCCATTTAGTGAGACACATCTTCCAATGGATAACATTGAAATCTGTAAAATGTTGTGCCCAAGAGAAACAAAATAGACTCGAGTGTCTGATCAGTTCAACTGCCCAGCAGACTTGTCCAGATGACAAATGGGAAAGAAATGCTTTGAGTCTGGTTCTACCAGGTAAGAACCTGCAACCCATGAGCCCAGAATGCGATTTTTACCTCTGCCTCCAGACAGGCTTTATTGTTTGTCCACGGGGACCAGGGAGTGATGCTATCAGAGAACTCCCAGGGAATGCTAATGACTTTGGAAACTTGAGCAGAGTCAGTTCTGCCATAATACTTGTTTTGAAAATGCAACTTTGAGAACGAACTCAAAAAAATAATCCCCTTCACGATTGCAAAAAATAAAATAAAATAAAATACCTAGGAATAAACATAACAAAGAATATAAAGGACTTATATAATGAAAACTACAAACCGTTGTTAGGGGAAATCAAAAAAGATATAATGAGATGGAAGAATATTCCTTGTTCTTGGTTAGGAAGAATAAATATAATCAAGATGGCTATATTACCCAAAGCACTATACAAATTTAATGCAATTCCCATCAAAATTCCAATGACATTTTTTTTAAAAATGGAGCAAAAAATCATCAGATTTATATGGAACTATAAAAACCCCGAATAGCCAAAGCAATCCTAAAGAAAAAGAATGAAGCTGGAGGCATTACAATACCTGACTTCAAACTATATTATAGGGCCACGACAATCAAAACAACATGGTATTGGCAGAAAAATAGACACTCAGACCAATGGAACAGAATAGAAAACCCAGAAATAGCCTGACCTGTGGTGGCGCAGTGGATAAAGCATCAACCTGGAAATGCTGAGGTTGCCGGTTCAAAACCCTAGGCTTGCCTGGTCAAGGCACATATGGGAGTTGATGCTTCCTGCTCCTTCCCCCTTCTCTCTCTCTCTCCCCCCTCTCTATAATGAATAAATAAAATCTTACAAAAAAGAAAGCCCAGAAATAAAACCACATATATATAGTCAAATAATTTTTGATAAAGGGGCCAACAACACACAATGGAGAAAAGAAAGCCTCTTCAACAAATGGTGCTGGGAAAACTGGAAAGCCACATGCAAAAGAATGAAACTCGACTACAGTCTCTCCCCCTGTACAAAAATTAACTCAAAATGGATCAAAGATCTAAACATAAGACCTGAAACAATAAAGTACATAGAAGAAGACATAGGTACTAAACTCATGGACCTGGGTTTTAAAGAGCATTGTATGAATTTGACTCCAAAGGCAAGAGAAGTGAAGGCAAAAATTAATGAATGGAACTACATCAGGCTAAGAAGTTTTTGCTCAGCAAGAGAAACTGATAACAAAATAAACAGACAGCCAACTAAATGGAAAATGATATTTTCAAACAACAGCTCAGATAAGGGCCTCATATCCAAAATATACAAAGAACTCATAAAACTCAACAACAAAGAAACAAACAATCCAATAAAAAAATGGGAAGAGGACATGAACAGACACTTCTCCCAGGAAGAAATACAAATGGCCAACAGATATATGAAAAGATGCTCATCTTCTTTAGTTATTAGAGAAATGCAAATCAAAACTGCAATGAGATACCACCTCACACCTGTTAGATTAGCTATTATTAACAAGACAGGTAATAGCAAATGTTGGAGAGGCTGTGGAGAAAAAGGAACCCTCATTCACTGTTGGTAGGAATGTAAAGTAGTACAACCATTATGGAAGAAAGTATGGTGGTTCCTCAAAAAACTGAAAATAGAACTACCTTATGACCTAGCATTCCCTCTACTGAGTATATACCCCCAAAACTCAGAAACATTGATACGTAAAGACACATGCAGCCCCATGTTCATTGCAGCATTGTTCACAGTGGCCAGGACGTGGAAACAACCAAAAAGCCCGTCAATAGATGACTGGATAAAGAAGATGTGGCACATATACACTATGGAATACTACTCAGCCATAAGAAATGATGACATTGGATCATTTACAGCAAAATGGTGGGATCTTGATAACATGATACGAAGTGAAATAAGTAAATCAGAAAAAAACAGGAACTGCATTATTCCATATGTAGGTGGGACATAAAAGTGAGACTAAGAGACAATAAGAGTGTGGTGGTTACGGGGGGTGGGGGGAGAGGGAGAGGGAAAGAGGGGGAGGGGCACAAAGAAAACTAGATAGAAGGTGACAGAGGACAATCTGACTTTGGGTGATGGGTATGCAACATAATTGAATGACAAGATAACCTGGACATGTTTTCTTTGAATATATGTACCCTGATTTATTGATGTCATCCCATTAAAAAAATAAAATTATAAAAAAAGAAAAGAAAATGCAACTTTATTCCAATGCAATGATCTATTTGAACATGATGCAAGTTTTAAATTTTATGTTAGTTTATGTGCAGCATTATCTGGAATACATGCTAGAGAAGTGCAGAACATGACATGCAGCAGAAGCCAGCTGTGTGGAAATATAGAAAACTTGTACATGCATGCACACCAAAGAGCCACCAGCTTCCTCAGTTCTCTCTGTGGGATGAGACACACCCATTCCACAGCTAGTACTACAACTTCCTTTACCAATTCAGGTAATGGCTCCTTTAAGCACTTCACAAAAATCTCACAAGCTGGGATCCCTCCAATACCCACAAGCAAAGTTACGATCACCTTTCAAAGTCATGTGTAATATTTATTATGTACTTAGGAAGTTCTTAACCATTTGACATATATAAAATGGTTAGCATTTTTATGATTCCTGTATTTTATATAAGTATCACTGGTGAGATTTAGGAACTTTGTATCCCTAACCCTTTTTCTCCCACAAGCCCTGTGTTTTTATTGGAAGATTTTCACATAGTGTAGAGATTTTCAGAAATAAATATGTTGTAGTACAGCAAAACTGACTGCACATATAATTCACTGAAAGTCAGTCATGGCATTTGTGTGCATAATTTATCCTAAGGCAATTGATATAAAGTGTAGCTTTGGACTCTTTAGATATAAAATAAGAAATCAGAAGTTATTAGGTGTGTGACTTTGTACCCATATTCATAGGTGTGTTGGGAATATATTACTCTCAAATCTACTTCTGCTTATGTCTAACACTGTTCTCTGCATCAAACATATTATAAAGATTAAAACAATTATTGAGTCTCTACATATTTATCCAATAGACATAGAATTGTGTTAAATGCATTGAAACATAATTAGTCAAATCAGACTGCTTCTAACAATAGCTTCCCCTTTCCCATTGGTGATGACATGGTGTCACAGCTTGCAATGAAGTGTGTTAACACGGATATCAGTAATGTGGGACTTAGAACTGTCTAGCACGTGGTAATATAAATAAAGGTATACCCTTGTAGGAGAAAAATATTAAGGCTTTAGTGTCATTCTTGACTGCTTTGGGATGGTTAGATATATGTTTTTCATGAGATTTTTTTTTAAAAAATTATTTATTTATGAAGAATAATTTTGATTATATTATTTGTGAAGAATAATATATGATATGAACTACTTTATGTCATCTGTTGGGGACATGATAAAGAAGAGCATATTTTTTAGGACAAGCTGTATAGAGATAGCACTGATGCTACAAAAGGCCTGTCTTGCAAGGCACACAATGCCTGCATCCCAACTTCCTTATCATAACACAAACAACAATAAAAAATACACACAATGTTGAAAAGGAGCTTGGGGAGCCCTAGTGTTGGATGCATCTAATTACTGAGATGTCGCCAGAAATCTATTTGTGTTGGAGGGAGGGAGGGGGAGGTGGTGATGACATGGCAGGGCCTAAGACAAAGGGTGACATTGTCTCTTTGTATCTGGATCTCCGTGCTTTGGATCACGCGGGAATCTGCAATGCTCATTAACCCTTTGCCAGGTTGATGAAAGAGGCCAAGTAGTGCCGCTACATTAGTCATTGTCACTTGATGCTTGATATGAGTATAGCAAATGACTTTTGTTTTCTTTGCATTTGGATTTTAGTGTTCATGGGAGACTTTTTACATTTCAAACCATTTGATCCAAATTGATGAGCCCTCTACTTGCTCTTTCGGAATGCAAATAGCAATAGTGGGGCTAAGTTATGTTTGTTGACTCATCTTCTGGCCAGGACAGGAAGAACAGAGCCATCCATCTGCGGATAGCACAACCGGCCTCCCTCTCCCCCTGTGGGTGACAGGTCCTAGGACTCCCAAGAACCCAGTACAGGCTCTCAGACTCACCTTTGTGAACCCAGGGCAGGCTGCCTTTTATTCCCAGGGGAAAAAGAGCCAACCAAAAGGGCTTTGAAAAAACTTAGCTTTGTATTGAAGTAGCCCAGGAATGCTGAAATACTGCTTTGGTAAACTTTCATGAGTTGGGAGAATGGGCTTCTGTAGACTGTCCTGCTGGGGTACTGTGTGGTTTTGAATTATTTGCAGAGGTAGGTGTGCTACAAGAAAGACAAACCTGATTTTCTTGTGCCCCTGGCAAGTCTATGCACTTGAAAAGGTGAGAAGTAAGATTAATAAGGGTAGACGTAGACAGAGTTTCCAAATTACCTCTATGCCCATATATCCTTCATATATTATTCATCAACTCTTCTTCTAGGTGCTGAGTACTCAGGTTAGCACTGGCGACAGAGACAAATACAGCATGAACTCTGTTCTGAAGGAGGATGAGAGGCAGGAAAACAAGTAAGGGATCAGTGTTATGGGAACTCTGAGGAAGTCAGTGGTGGGGGAGGCAGTTGTCATGTCTACCTAGAACATGGGTCTTTAGACCTTTTTGTCCTGTAGACCACTTAGGCAGTTAGAGAGAATTAAGTCCTCATGCTACCAATTTAACAAAAATGTTCAATAAAATATATATTAAATGTGATAATATGTAGACCATAGTTAAATGACAGAGCCATGGTGACTGCTAATTTGTGAGTCCATGAAAAGGAAATGAGTGTCGTGTCAAAATTCTGAGTTACTCAGAAAGAACCCAGAAAATCAATTATTGCCTTAGCTTTACAACTGTGTGATTTCTGGCCAAGTCACTTGCTTTTGGGCTCAGTATCCTGACATATAAAATGATCAAGTCCTCCATTTCTAGAATAGTAGTGATTACAGAAAAACTCAAAGACAAAAGTCAAAGAACATCAACAGTGTAAATGCTGAATAGTGTCTTTGTGTATAAACGGACTTTACAGAGGAACTGAATGATTTTAGCCCTCCCCTTGAAATTCAAAACAAATTGGAAACCAGATGGCTGTTACCCATAATCCCCACATGAGATGAGTTTCAGGAAGCCCATCTGCTTTAATTCCCTAGTTCCCACGTGGAAGTTAAGATCTCTAGATATTCATAATTTGTGAGTCATTTGATCGTCTCTTTTCTCATGCCTCATGCATGCCAAAGAAAATTTCTGCCGAAGAATATAAGGAATCTAAATTCTGCCTGGTGACCCTGGAGTATACAAATAGCCCTTATCATGAATATCTGTAGGAAAGCAGAAAAGTACAAAGCAATCCATATTGTGCATTTTATAAATTAAATTCTCTTTCCTACTACGCTCCTCAGGACTTCCAACCCAGATTATTAAAATTAACTTCATGTTTCTAGTTTCCTTCCTGGCTGATCCATTAGTAATACACTTCCAAATTCATCTTTTGAAGCAGCTCTGTCGGATGGAACATTCCACGATGATCAAAATGTCCTGTATCTCTCCCGTAAAATATGGAAGCTACTAGGTATCGAGCACTTTTAAGCATGTGAAATGTGGCTAAGGCAGTTGAGCTGGATTTCTTATTTCATTTTGATTCATTTCAATTTAAACTTAAGCAACGAGCTGTGCTAGCTGCTTCTCCACTGAACATTAGAGTCCTCAAGTACAGCTGCGACCACGCTCCTCCTCTACTTAAACCTTCACGTAGCTTTGCTCTGCCTACAGTGGACCACTAAAATACCTTATGCTGCCCCTCAAGAAATTCCAAGAACTGTCTCAAACTTTGCTTGTCACGTAACCAGTACTTTATCCAGATGAAATGTTTCCTGTTCTCAAACCTATCTCCAGTTTTTCCAGGAACCACATTGTCCTTATAATTTTTAAAAAAAATAAGAATGACATTTTGTTCATTTATTGAATTATATCAGATATTGAACTAGTGCAACTCAATTTTCCCATCTCTAGAAGATCTTATTTATAGCAATTGATGACTCTCATACTCATGGAATCTCATAAACCATCCTAATGACATTGAGTACATTTAACTGTATATTTGAGAATATACATATACATACATACATATATATATACATATATATATGTATATATATATAATTTGAGAATATATATATCTACAGCTGGATTGTAATCTTCCTGAGACTCCTGTCCATGGCTGATTTAACTTTGCATCCTTCCTGGCTCTATCCACAAAGAAGAAATATGAATTAGTCATTAAGCAAAACATCAGTAACATTACATTTCAAGCCCACTTTCTTAAATGACCACCTGTGTGATTGATTACCATGCACTAGGCACATAGCAAGTGCTCAGCAAATGCGAAGTAATTCCTATGTGCTGGAGATATAAGTTCAGCTGTTGTCATAATTACTTTTGATGCACAAGCCAATGACCATGCTCTTTTACTGAAAGAAGTACAAGGTCAGCAAGTATCTTATTCTTCAAGACTGAGTGTTAGAGGAAGAAGCTTGTTTTCTCACACAGCAGGAATTCTTGACCTACATCCACCTCTCTCTACTTCACTGAGAAGTGGAGTTTGGGGCAGAATGTCAAGAAAGAAAATTTGAAACTTAGCCCGTGGCAGGACCAGCAGCAGGTCATCCGTGGTGCTAGTCCTTGGTCAAGGCAGCCCACATCCACGGAAATCATGTGGTTTCCTGCCTCCGGCCATCCACTGTGTTCCCATGCCAAAACTCACTGTTTGCAGTACCAGGGTTGCATGGCTTATTTTCTTTGGTCATGGGCTTAAAAGGAATTCTAAAGACACATAGGTAAAAATGGAAGTGCACAGATATAAAGGGAAGCTCCCCCCTCAGCCTTTGAGTGAATTCTTTGTTCTCTGCTTTGGACACGAATCTTTGGGTTGATTATTTATGCTTTTTCACAAAAGCTAAAATCAAATGCTTTCAAAACTATACAGTAGGGAATTTTAAAGATTTTGCTCAAAAATATAAAATTCAACTGAGCTACTGAGCACATTTCAATTACCAAACTCCTGATTCAAAAATCTTCCTAAGGAAATGTCATTTTTATCTGTGAAAATCACAAGAACTGACTTCTTAAATTACTCTTAACTAGTGATTGATAGTGGCTGATCTTCCTTAATAAATTAACAATATAAGATTTATTTGGGTTTGAATCTAATTTGCTGTTTACTTACTATATAAATAATTTTCTTTTCTGTTAAGAGTCTTCTAGGTTCGAATCTAAGCTGGGCTACTTATAAACTTTATAATCTCCCATAAATTACTGAACTTATCTAAGCCTGTTTCCTCATTTATGAGATAAGCTATAAAATAATATTTCTCACTTCATAAGAAAATGGTTACATTTGAATTGAATGATGTCATAAAACACTTTGCACAGTACCTGGAACATAAAAGGCACTCAATATATTTAACTACTTTTCCTATGTGGTTTGTACTAAATACTGTAAATTATGCAAGAACAGTTTCTTCTCTGACTGGGCTATTTATAACTTTTCCATGTAACCTTAACTATATTATTTTCTTAATTTTTTATTTGGAAATAATTTTTAGCTTACCAAAAAGCAGCAATGTTAGTACAAAAAATTCTATATACCATTTACCCATGATCACTATTTAAAAAAATATTTTGTTTCATTTCCTTTATCATACGTACTCTCTTCCTGTTATATACAGCTGTATATGTATGGATGAGCATGTAGGGTTATTCAATCATTAATATAAAAGCTACATACATCATGTCTCTTTACCCCGAGATATTTCAGTGTATATTGGCAAAGAATGAGGACATTCTCTGACATAATCACAGATCAGTTATTAGCCTCAGCAAATTTGGCATTGATATAATACACTTACCTAATCTTCAGTCCATCCTCCACTTTGGTCAACTGACCAAATTATATTATGTTTTCTATTGGGTTTTTTTTTTCTACTTGGTACAGAATCTAATCCAAACTCATATTTCATTTACTTGTCATGTCTCATTAGTAGCCTCCATTAATACGAAAACCTCTCTTAGCATTTTATCATTTTTCATAACATTAATGTAGTTGAACACACATACACACCACACACACAAATATACACACACACCATCCCATGTATAATTACTGAATATAGAAATCAACTCTGCAGAAGATAGGATCTAAGATGAACTTAATGACCCCAGTTTCTTAGAATCTGTGCCTTTGTGCAGCACAAATGTGTGGGCTGGACTCTATGACTTGCTATTGACAAACAGAATACAGCTAAGATCAGGAGATGTCACTTTGAAGATTAGGTTACCAAAAGTTGCTCACCTCACACCTTTCCAAACACCCAGTTGGCTTTTTAAATAGATCCATTTTTAATATAAAGAAATTTGAGATTTAGTCTCAACCTCCTAAAATGCAAAAAGCTCAAATATTAGTAAAATATTTTCTGAAATTTTCCAAAAGTTTTATATCAACTCATTTAATCTTATTTGCGGAATCCTACTAAGACTTTTTGCTTTTATCACTGTATGTAGTTCATTCTCATCTCAGTTCCTATCTATTAACTAGTAAAATTTTGATACAGTAGTACCTTGAGATACAAACAGACCAACATACGAATTTTTAAGATACGAGCTACGACTAGGTACATATTTTTGTTCGAGATCCGAAAGAAATTCTGAGATACGAGTCATGATTCAGGAAGCTGCCACTAGTTGGCGCATTGGCGCACAGGTCCAGTATTGGCAGTTTGATATACGAGTTGACTGACTTACAAGCTCGGTTATAGAACTAATTAAATTCGTATCTCAAGGTACCACTGTACTTCTGTTGTTTTGAAACAAAAATTTGAAAGTTTATACATTTATATGTTGAAAGTCTACATCAGCCCAGTCTATATTACCAGTCAAAATAGCTCAGTTATTATCTATTTCTTCCTTTTTGAATGACAATCCCATTTTAAATTAGAGTTCTTCCTAATTGAAACACATGATTATGAAAGTCTCTCCTATAGACAAGGCATTACCACACCTCATCTATTCACAATTTCTATTGACTAGAATCATATAGTAATCCTATGTTTGAAATTTTGAAGAAGTGCCTTTTTCCCACAGTGTCTGTTTTATTTTACAGTCTAGTCCCAAAACAATATATGAATGAGGGTTCAGTTTCTCGGTTTCTTTGCAAATAGTTGTGATTGCCTTTTTTATTGTAGCAATAATAGTACTTATAGAATGGGATCTTGTTGAGGTTTTGGTCTGGATTTCCCTAAGGGGCATTATTGGCTATTTAAATATCTTCTTTTGAGATAATGTCTAATCAGAAACTTTGCTCATTTTTATTTGTTACAATTCTTTATTGAACTTATTGAGGTGACATTGGATAATAAAATCATTCAAGTTTCAGGTGCACAATTCCTTAATACATCCTCTGTACACTGCATGGTATGTTCACCACCCCAAGTCAAGTCCCTTTCATCACCGTCTGTCCCCCCTCTTTCCTCCTCCATCACCTCCCATTTTTAAAACTGAGATATATGTCTTGCTATTTTTTACTTTTAAGAGTTCATTATATATTCTGGATACTAGACACTTATCAGAGATATGATTTGATTTTCTTCTATTTTGTATTCTATTTTCTTCTATTTGTGTGTTGTCTTTTCACTTTTTGATGATATCCTCTAAAGCCACAACAGATTACCATTTGATAAAAACCCAATTTATTCTTTATTTTGGAAGGGTCAATTTTATATTTGGTGTCATATCTAAGAAACCTTTCCTAAACTATGCTCCCAATGATTTACTGCTATGTTTTCTCTTGTCTATTCTGTGTTAGCTTTAATATTTAAGCATATGAACCATGCTTGTATGTGACATGAGGCAGGGATCCAAATTAATCCTTTTATATCTGGGTACCCAGTTCTCACCGCATTATTTGTTGAAAAGATTCTTCTTTCTCCATGGTACACTTGTCGACAGTCAAATGACCATAATGACGCGGATTATCTCTAGCTTCTCAGTTCTATTCCTTTGACCCATGTGGCCATCTTTCTGCCAGCCACACACTGCCTTGTTTACTATAACTCTTGCACTATGTTTTGCAATTGAGAAGTGTGAGTCTTTCAACTTTGTTCTTTTTCAAAATTCTGAACAACCATAGATGGTTTGTTGGCTGTTCTATGACAAAAGTAGCTAGTTCTACTCTCAACTCAATTACACATTGCTTTTTCTCAAGACAATGATTGTACTTGATTGTCTGTAACAGGGGCTTTATACTTCTTACTTTGTCATTAAAGGATGTATACTCAAGGATCAAGATTTAGTCAAATTAACAAATTTTACTGTTATATTAAAACTTTCTGGAGAAAACTGGCTTCGTGTGTGTGTCAGTGAAGAACACAATGACTACTAGTACATTTTGGTGTCACTGCCTTGATTTCTGCTAAGACAACGGCAGTTGGCCCATTATTGATATTATACCATTCGTGTAAATGTCTACACAGTAAAAAATTCAAAATTTTTTTACATATACTTGGTAATATCAAATGTGGTTTTAAAAAATATATGTGATGTGTAAACTTCAAAATGCCATTTTACTGGCCACATGACTTAGTAAAAATATCAATAAAGTTTTAAATCATTTCTCATCACAGACATTTATTAAACTATATACAGTAAAAATAATTCCTCAAATTATCATGTCACACCTGACCTGTGGTGGCGCAGTGGGATGGAGCGTCGACCTGGAACGCTGAGGTTGCCAGTTCAAAACCTTGGGCTTGCCCGGTCATGGCACATATGGGAGTTGATGCTTCCTGCTCCTCCCCTTTCTCTCTCTCTCTCGCTCCCCCACTCTAAAAATCAATCAATAAATAAAATTTAAAAAAAAATTATCATGTCATGCTTGTGAATATTTACTGCTGGTATAGAGTTGTTATCACTAGCACTATTATTACTTGAATAAGAATGCTTTTTAAGTCTTACAAAGTATTTCCTTGACCCAGAGTAGTCTATGCTTGTGTAATAAAATATTTTCTGTGTAATGTAATTGATGATGCTGGAATCTGAGATAGCATAAAATATTTTAGACAAAAGCTTCTTTTAGTGAATTTATACTTTTTCTACTAGCAATTACCATATGCCAGATTTAATTTTTCTCTGATAATTATTCCTCTAGCATACTTGACAATCTTGGGCATTTAACTCATTCATTAAAATGCAATAATGTTTTCTACAATGGTTTTCTCTACTGGTAATGCTATGCATTATTATGCATCACTAATTTCAATAAAGAACAAGATGCCATTTTATTGGCATTTTCATTTATAGGGCCCTACTTTGTTTCATGCTTGTGAAGAAAATGACAAAGGGACACAGATCAGATAAACCTTAGGGTTTTCTTTTCTTTCCTAAAGATTTAATAATTAGCCATATGATGTTACAGCTGTATCTAAATATTTTTATTACTATGTAATTTTCGTTACTTATTGGAAAAAGTATACAACCAAGAAAGACAATAGTTAACTTATTAAAATAAGTGTATGATCATAATTGTGAGTAAACATGGAAGTAAAATATTTTAAATATGTCAAAGTCTAATTTAAAAATATTTGAATTCTATGCTCTAAAGTTTTTTTCTTTGATGTTTGACATTAACATTTGTTGTTATTACTTTCTCTATTTACTAAGCATTTGTTATCTTGATAAAAAGTCAGTTAACATACTGGACTATCTACTTTAAATGCTTTTGTTTTGTAATTCAACTATTTAAATGTTTATATTAGTATTCACTAAAATAACAATGACATTTTGATAAAAGCTTAATTCTGGTTTGAGCCATTAAAACACAAGAATTCAAGCTTTTCTGTTTTGCTTCAAAAGTTTGCCTCAGTTGTATAAAATCAAAAGGTAAGATTAATACATTACATCAGAGTTTAGATCTAATGAGTAATATATCAAACTTTCTGCATATGTTTATTGACAGAAACACTGATTCAGTTGAAAAATTATTAACTGATATGCAAATATTTTATCAGGTAAGGTGAGCTTTACTCAAAATGGTGTTATTTCTCCTCACCATGACATCTTCTCATTGCAAAGACATGCCATTTTCATCCTGTTTGCATGAAGCATCAGTGACCTGCAGGGGCTGATTAGCTAAATAAGATGTTTTTGTCTTAAGCAGTAGCCTACCTTCCCTATAAAGATGATAGCCATAATTCAAATTCATTCCAATCCAAAGCCACAACTGTCTCAATTCAGATAGTTCCATGATAAAATTGAAATATAATAAAGAGGAAAGAAAGATTGAGCCTGTAATCATTTAATATGTTTTTTCGCAGGCTAAAAAAATAATTTTGCACATTACTAAGGCTTGGCTCTCACTAGACTAACATCAGTAGGCAACTTATTTGTATAGTACTTGCAAAATTTATCTGTATCAGTCATGAACACATGGATGTATAATGAGAGTGGGTATTTTTCAGGAAGGGAACACACATTGAATTTGACATTTTCTTCTTGAACTTGAGGCAGCCAGCTTTCCTGGCTTTCTTCCATCTTTTCATCCCACCAAACTTTCCCTCCTACTCATCAAATAATCACAGCATTCTTCACCATAAAACATAGGCAGATGGATCTTGTGTCATTATTTGTAATCCTATTAAAAAGATCTGTTTTTGCTTCTCCTGGAACCCATTCCATAGTTCCCTAAAATTCATATTCAGTTTCTTATAAATTCACAGTCTTACCTTTTCTTAGCAAAGAAATGAAACTTACCAGTGGTGGTTTTGCAGATTTCTCATGTAATTTCTAGTCATGCATAATCTGTGGGCGAGAGTAATTTACATGAAGTGTTAGAAATTCTTTTCCTTAATTCAATAACAGTAGTACATTAAAAATGTATAATACCAAAATCTAATAACAACAATTTTATTGAAGTCAAATCATCTGACCTTTCCTATAACTGTAAATTAAGCATGCATTTAAGAACCATTTTCATGGGCTCTATTTATTTATTACCATTTATTCTGAATTGCCTTATAATTAGATTATTTCCAATTTTTGTTTAATACTTGCTTGAAGCATCTAAAAAGTACTGTGTTAGGGAGATCATTCCTTAAGAGTGACTGTTAGATTTTCTAGAAAATGGCTGTCCTAGGTTTCCAGGTCACATTTTTCTTTTCCTATTAGTATGCCCAAAATTCTTTGTTGAGCAGGGAAGGAATATATGATAGTATGTCCTTAAACTTCCCAATGAATATCTGCATACACACATTCTTAAATTTTTTAACCTACAAAGAGCTATGCAAATATAACACATAAAAATATAAATGAACAGTAAGTCCTATTAGAGACATATAAAAAATACAGCAAGAATAAGTAAAATAAGAATAAAAATAAGTTTAAATTCTGAACCTTGGGGCAACGTTTTGCAAGGTAGCATTTCTTTATTGTATGAGTTAATTAAAAACCTTACCTGTATCCCGGGGAAAGTGAGGCTATGTTCAAAAACTTATGGCAGATTTTAGACATAGTTAAATCTTTGAACAAGAAGCAAGAGTGTTTGAATTTTAAGCTTGACTAGGGTGAAATTCATGTTCTGTATTTAGTAGACATTCTAACCTACTTTAATTACAAACTATAGAACTACCTCAATGGAAAAGGGAAGGAAAGAGTGAAAATTTTATGAGAATTAGTTTTCCCAACTCTTTCAATTGTCTTCTTCATCCTCAGTCCATCATCTTGGTTTCTATTTTTTCAGCCTATCTACAAACATGATTACAAAAAGTACCTCATAGGAAATGTAAACTTTCTAGAGACAAGCAACAAAAATATTGAAACTTACCAGTGTGTTATTTTTACCAAAAGATAATATCACTTCATTCTTTTTCAATAAGGTAAACAAAAAGCGAGTTATTATATTTTAAATTATCTACTACATAGAAAGAATTTTGTTTGGTATCAGGAAGTTAATTCTGAAAAGGTAACAATCTCTGCTTCAGAGTTTACCTTGTGTCCACTTGATACAAGCTATTTTTGATAGCTACATGATAAAAAAAAATGAAGCTGAAATGTTATAAAGATTTTTATTTAACTGATAAGTTATCTTTTAAAGGATTATTATCTAGCATCTTGCAGTGAAAAATTCATCATACTGGGGATAGGAAACAGCACTAATTTGGACTCTCTTGATTGGGTGTCCCTTGGTTACATCACTAAAAATATCTGGGCTTCAAATTTATTATCTAAACAAAATAAAATTGACTGAACAATCCCAAATTCATAGTTATTATTCTGTATCCTTTCTTATGAAGAAAATGTTCAAGAACAGGTGTTGTATAGCACTCCTTATTAAAATGCTTATGGTTCCTCTTCTAGCATAATTTTTGCATTCTTTCTGGTGCTTAAGATCCTCCTGCCTATCCATCCATCCATCCATTCATCCATCCATTTAATACATATGTGTATTATTTTTTTTTTTACAGAACAAACAACATTGATTTTTTTTCACATGGTGAAGCACTTTTATGAATATCTAATACCACAGCTCTCTGAGGTGTTATTATAATTATGCTTATTGTCCAGGTAAAGACACAGAGACTCAATGAGATCAATAGCTAAACCAGGCTCATGTTAACAGTAAATGGAAAACTGAGGCTTAAGTTCAGGCAGTCCACCTTTGAAGCCCACTTTCTTAACCACACCACCACATTACATTCCAGTGCTGCTGATTGCACGCCACACTCCAGGTCTTTCCAAATGCTTCTCTTCCCAATGAGACTGATTTCTTTGTTTCCTATGAAAAACAGAAGCCTATGTTTTCATTCTTGACAGCAAGTGTTTATATCTTTCCCCCATCCTAAATGTTTTTCTAGAATCTTTGTGTTCCAAGTGATACACTATTCCAGGGGCTACCGTGGCAGTTGTTCGGAGGTGACATCTGAGAAGAGCCCTCTGCATTATAATATGTGGGCAGTGCTATAGGCTCTTCAGCTGACATCTCCCTTCCTTGTGTTCTCTTATGGGCAAAGCTTCCACCAACTCTTCAAGCAAAACTTTGGAGGAATTCCCAGTTACTCTGTCCCTCATATTCTGTACCCATTTTCTGTAACTTGACATATTTGTTCCTTCCAAGTCTCTGAAATCCCATTCTTCTCCAATAGTCAGAGTCATTGTCATAAATTTTTATAATTTATTGTCTGTATTATCACAACAGCCCTCGTATCTTCTCCCTGTCTCTCCCTGTGCCCTATTTCAGTTCGTTCAGCATAAATCTGACATAATAATCTTCAAAAGAGAATAACCTTTCAGTTTTTCTCCATCATTGTCAATAATAAAATCTAAACTCCTTATCATAACTTCTAATGCTTTTCCTGACCTCCCTTTCTACCTTTCTCACCCCTTCTCCTGACACTCCTGACACTCTTCACCTCAGGAGAAGTTCAGCCACCTTTCCTAAGGTACCTAACCCCTCCACTGCCTTCCCCTCTAAAACAAGTAAGGTCATACCCCTTCAATGCTTAGACTTTAAACCTACATAGACCTGGTTTAAATTGCTGAGACTAGCTTATCTGGGTGAACATGGACAAGTAATGTGACTTCCCTGAGTCTTAATTGCTTTATCTTTAAAATGGGAATAATAAAGAGACTATCTCACAGACTTGTTAGGAGGATTAAACAAGGTAATTATTGTAAAGTTCTGAACTATTATGACTAGAACACTGTAATTGCTTAATGAGTGTTAATACTCCAGCTAATGCAATGCATAGAATTGAATTAATAACATAAATTTTAACAAGAAATGTACAAATAAAGGAACAGGGTGTGTAGAGTTAAATCCACAGAGAAGAGACAAATGCTCCAGGTCAGTGACGGAGAGATTCAGGGTGAGATCAAGGAAATAAGCATGTTTCAGATTTGTCAATGTTCTGCCTTACAATTTGTTTCATAGTTGATATTACTTTAATACAAAAGAAAAATTAAAAGCTTGTTTTGAGTCAGGCTTTTATTTGATATTTCCACTGCCATGCTCTTCTTTCCGCTTGAGAGATACTTTCTACTGGTTACTTCCACGATTGTGCTCTTTGTGTATCTTTACTGAATGAGAATAATGCACTTTCTACTGATAGAGCCATCTGAGCTTCCTGGCCTTGAGGGGCACAGATGAAGGAAAGCTGGTGTCAGCGCATTTAGGGCACACGGAGGACAAAGGAGCAGTGTGCAGAGTCCCTGCAATCGCTTTCTCTCATGAGATACTTTTTAAATGTTTGCATGCTTGCCAACGGCAAACATCAAGTAATTGGGAACAAAATTTTTCATTATCCCCTGTAGTTTTGGGGGGTCGGTGTGAAAGGAAGGGGGAGAATGAGGCAGACTTCCACCTGGTAACCCTGTCTGGGGCCAATGCTCAAGTACTGAGCTATTTTTAATACCTGAGGCTAATATGCCTCAGTGCCGTCAGCCACACTCAAACTAATTCAGCCACTGACTGTGGGAGGGGAAGAGTGAGAGAAGGGGGAGAGGGAAGGGTGGAGAAGCAACTGGCCATTTCTACTGTGTGCCCTGACCAGGAGTCATACTGGGATATCTATATGCTGGGCTGACACTCTATCCACTGAATCACCAGCCAGGGCCCCATGTAGTTCTAAAAAATTGGTGTTTAATATGGTTTTTTTTTTTCTTGGAATGGCTTTGCAGTTAAAAGATTTGGTCAAGAGTCAGTGCCCAGAGTAAATATCTGGTGATCTGTGCAGATGAGATGACAGGGACTCACAAGTATTTCTGTGGGTCAGCGATTTTCAACCTTCTTCATCTCACAGCACACATAAACTAATTCTTAAAATTCTGCAGCACACCAAAATATGTATTTTTTCTAATCTGGAAAAAAATAAGCATAATTTTGATTCATTTACACTGGATAGCTATTGTTGTGTTGGTTGTTGTCATTTTAACTTGACAATCTAAGGGAAAAGAGGTCAGTGTCCCTGACTGAATAGTCAGGTACTGCATGTTTTAAAAATTCTTGTGGCACATAGGTTGAAAATCACTGCTATAGGTGGTAAAGTATGGACAGCAAGATCATAGCAGCTAACATTTCATTTGGGCTGTTTTCCTAGGTATGATCTCAGATGAAGTGGGCAAGTATTTTTATTAACTTCTTTTACCTGAAAAGAAACTTAAGATAATAATTAGTTAATTGCTCAAATTTACTTCTTAGTAAGTAGCATTGTTAGGTCATTTATAGTGAATCTCATACTTTTCCCTGCTCACCTCCAAATCGTTCGAGAGTCTGACTTTATAATGGATTTCTATATTGAAAAGGCAAGAGATGTTTACTACTACTGGAGGGAAAAAATAAGGCAGATGTACTCCACAATAGGCAAATTTAAGACAATACATTTAGGGAAATGTGTACTGTCGGGTGATGTGGTTCATTTAAACAGTTGTTATTTGGAGAAGTGGGGCAGGATGAGAAAATTAGGTGGAGAAAAAAGTAACCACAATAAAGACTTTCTCTTGTTTCAACCACCATTTTAACTTACCTGCCACAAGCACAGGGTTGGCAGATTTGTCAGCGCCACTTCTGAACTTGATCTGGAATCTGTTTTACAGGCTCTGGCATCGAGTCCCATCTGAGATGGGTCCCCAGAGCAAACAACCTTCACTGCAAAATCGTGTTATATCCCTAATTACTAATGCCTTAAAATACAATATTACTAACTTTTTGACCAATGCCTTCCACCATTGTTTTAAAATCATCATTGGAAATTTTTTTAAAGTCTCTGATTTCTGAGCATCAGTGTTTTCTGTAGTCTTGCAGCGGTTCTCTGAATTTTTTACATCTTACTTGTCTTTTACCTTCAGTGATGTATTCAGTAAATATTTGGAGCAACTACCATGTGCTAGAGGCACAAAGATAAAGGCAGAATGTCTCTGACCTCACAGTTGGTTGAGTTTCTGAAACAGGGAGATAAGTATATGAATATCTGTGCCCATCCAGATCATTGCCGACTCCTCCCAAGGAGATCGAGTCTCCCTCTCCACTGGAAACATGGATTTCCTCTGGTGAGCCAGAGCACAGCTGATGCTAGAAAGGCCTTGGTACTGCCTAGGCCTACACTCCAACCAACAACAGACAGCAGGGGTTAGATCACTTGGCAGCCTTGTGGTACATTTAATCCACAGGATTCATATTATTATAATTTCTGGACACCACCCAGTATATAGATTCCTCAAGTCATCTGCTCTTTGCTGCAGTCTCAGCCTTGGAAACCTTTAGGCTTCCCACCCCTGGTCTGTCCTTAGTTACTCCTCTCACACTGCCTCCTAGTCCTGATCTCTATATTCTACTCTCTGAAACTCCTCGGTCATCCTTAACAAGCCTTCGTAATGTCACTTTTAACCCATTCCTTAATTGCAACCAAGACCTTCCTTGTGACAACTGTTCTCCCATTTATGTGGGAAAATCTAGTATCAAGAAGGAGGTAATCCTAAGAATTTGTGTGTACACATGACTCATTGATAAGAATTCTCAAAAATAGCGGTTTGTTTTGGTGTTGCTTTAAGAAACCATAAGTGTTCCACAGGTGCGTTCCCATGATCTTGAACTCCATCAGGAGTCAGCATCTGACACTCGCCTGGATCTTCAACTATCACAGTACCTGCTGAAGTAGGGGTGTGGCATAAACCATTTGGTCAAGTTCAAGCTATTTATCAATTGAATTTTCTTTCAAGGTTGTGTGTATCTGACCTATAATTACTTCCATTTAAAAAATATATACCTCAAATAGCCTAGTCTCCCACCTCAACATATTTTCCTTCTTTTGTCTGTGGATTTTTCTATATCTTTTCCCACTTAATTGTGTTTTTTTCCTTTATTATCAATTTTTCACTGCTATTTCTTGAAGTGAAGAGTTTACTATGTTTGCACAATTGAGGAATGGAGTATTCTGGTTACCAGAAATAAAAAAGTCAAGCTGCATAATTAAAAAAAGTAAGGACATAATAGAATATATCTAATAATAACTGATCTGTTTTAACTTTAACTTATACTTACTTTGGATGACTCTGAAGGCATTTGGAGATCATGCAGAAACCTCAGGGACAATATGGCTTATTATGGTAGACAGGCGGAAATGTCAGCAGAGTTTGCTTTATATTTAATTGTAAAATATACTGCACTAATATAAAGTACCTTATAAGTAGAACTATATGTGCTGTTCCTGAGAAAATGATAGAAATAGAAGTCTCAAGGTCATTTTCTTGAACTCCAGAAACTTCTTCCAGAGAATAAATCACTACTCTATTTTCTAGGTTTCATTATCTTCTTTTAAAAATGATACTCATTTTTTTCTTTGCCTGTGACAGTAATATATTTTCTGATTCCACCTTCTCCGTGCCAACAAGATACAGCAATGAATTAGAAAGAACACGGGAATTCAAGTCACAAACCTGGGAATGCAATAGTCTTACCAACTTAAAGTTTTAAAATTAAAGAAAAACTATTGTTTTTTGAATTTTTAAGTTACAAGATACATTTTTAAAGCATTTCTTACTTAAGTATTTTCCAAATCTATAAAACAGAGGTAACTTTAGCACTCTTGAGTTTTTATGATAAGTAAAGAAGACAATTTAGGTGAAACATTTATAATTGTTCTTGGTACCTACTTTATACTCAGAAAACACTTTCTATTAAACCATTATTTCTTATCTTTAAAATTAGTAGTGGAGGCTTGGGAAGTAGGGAGAGCCTTTTAACTATAAGATAAATAAAATTTGAAAGTCTCATGCATAACATAATGACTAAATTGATAATACTGTGTTGTATATCCAAAACTTGCTAAGAGCTAGAACCGTGATGGCGAACCTTTTAATAAAAACTGCCCACTTTTTTGCCTGACCTGGCGGTGGCACAGTAGATAAAGCATCGGACTGGGCTGTGGAAGACCCAGGTTCCAGACCCCGAGGTCGCCAGCTTGAGCCCAAGGTCGCTGGCTCAAGCAAGGGGTTACTCGGTCTGCTGAAGGCCCGCGGTCAAGGCACGTATGAGAAGGCAATCAATGAACAATTAAGGTGTTGCAATACACAACGAAAAGCTAATGATTGATGCTTCTCATCTCTCCGTTCCTGTCTGTCTGTTTCTGTCTATCCCTCTCTCTGACTCTCTCTCTGTCTCTGTAAAATAAACAAACAAAAAACTGCCCACTTTTGCAGTGCTAGTCAACCTGGTCCCTTCCACCCACTAGTGGGCTCCAGCTTTCATGGTGGATGGGTAGCAGAGCAACCAAATGGTGCCACGATTGGCCCACCATGAAGCTGAAATGCCCACTAGTGGGCGGGAGGGATCAGGTTGACCAACATTGCAAAAGTGGGCGTTTTTTATAAAAAGGTTGTCATCAAGGACCTAGAACTTGTATTCTCACATACACAGAAATGGTAATTATGTGAGGTGATGTGTGTTACTCAACTCAAATGTGGAAAACCTCTCACAATGTACACGTATATCAAAGCATCACATTATAGGCTTTATGTATAGTACAATTTTATTATCAGTTATACCTCAATAAAGCTAACAAAAGAAAAAATATTACATAGTTGTTCATAGGTCTGGTCCTATTATTTTGAGATTAGGTGAACATATTTTTGTAAAGTTGAAATGGACTATATTCTCTTCTAATGGTTATTGTTCCCTTTCATCTGGGCTATCACTGCTGTCACTGGGGTTGCAGTGTGTGGCAGCTGAGGACACGATGAGGTGCTGCGGAGGAGGAGGAAGGAGTCAAAGTGCCCCTAGTGTCTCAGTCTGCAACTGCTCTCTGTATTGAAGTGAAGTCAGCTTTTCTATACCTCCCTTTAACTTTCCTGCTCCTGCTCCCTGGGCTACATGGAATGTGTAGTCCTTGTGGTCATTGGGCAAAACTTCTAATATTTAAGTAGGCGTTGTTTCATATAAAGCCTCTTTTTTCCATTTCAACACCTCTGGTTCCTACAATTTTCCTGGTAACTATTTTTCTCAAAGATGTATCATTCTGGTCTCTCTCCCTTTGAACATAGTATTTTAAAGTGTTCTTTGAGTAGAACATGCTATTCTAGATACTGTAAGAATGATTTGATTTTCCCCTTTTTGTAGATACTGTGTTTCCATTAGTGCAGTTTAAGATTGCATTTATTTAGAAAATCCTTGCTACCTTGTTGGCTTGAGCTCAGTGACAATATTTGAGTTTATTTTTGTTTATTGGAGCAACTTGCTGTTAAAACAGGATTTTTATTTATGTAATTGTGCTGATACATTTTAGATTTTTAAGTTACAAGATACATTTTTAAAGCATTTCTCAGTAGTATTTTCCAAACCTATAAAACAGATTTATTTCCTTGTCAAATTTTATCTTATTAATTTCATCTTATTGCTCCAGTATATTGGGGATTGTAAATTATTGTTATATAATATATTATTGTTTGATTTCAGCATCAGGGAATCTAATATTTTGATGAGTATACTATACTATAATAATGGAAATCTTATTTACAAAGAAGAATATAATGTTAAAATTTAATATACAAGTGGTTGACATGCTGACAATCTCTGTTCATGTTGGAAATGAACAATAATAAATATTCTTTAGTCCCTAGTATTATTTTACCTTTTTCATCAACTGATAATTATTTTTACTGGGTGATTTGTTGAATGATGTAGGTAAATCATTAGGACTGACTCATTTAAAGTGAGTATTCTCTTACTATTTCCCCATGTTCCCTCAGCTTAAAAGTTTTTCTTTGAAAACAAACACACACACTCACACACACACACACACACACACACACACACACACACACACAAATTTACATCCCTTGTAGAAAACTTAAAAATTACTTTCATTTAGAAAATTTAGAAAATGCAAACAAATTCGATAATTCAAAGATCAGACAAGCTGTATGACTTTTTCCTGGTTCACTTTCAACTAGTAGCTGAATGTTTCTTCTCTCTTTAAACACAGACATGCGCACCACACATACCTCCCGTTTATATAAGATTGAGATCATACAGTATATAATAATTTGTTGTCTTAGTCTTTTTTAGCATTTTCCAAAGTAGTGGAATAATATAGGAGAGCATTTTACATTTATAATAATTTATTTAGCAAATTCCTAGATTGAGTATATATTAAAATTTTGACTATTATATTGTCATGACAAAAATATTATCTTCAAATAGTTCTCAGCACATCTGGTAATTTTATTTTTATTTTTATTTTTTATTTTTGTATTTTTCTGAAGCTGGAAACGGGGAGGCAGTCAGACAGACTCCCACATACACCTGACGGGGATCCACCCGGCATGCCCACCAGGGGGTGATACTTTGCCCATCTGGGGCGTTGCTCTGTTGCAACCAGAGCCATTCTAGCGCCTGAGTCAGAGGCCATGGAGTCACCCCCAGCCCCCGACCAACTTTGCTCCAATGGAGCCTTGGCTGTGGGAGGGGAAGAGAGAGACAGAGAAGAAGGAGAGAGAGAAGGGTGGAGAAGCAGATGGCCACTTCTCCTGTGTGCCCTGGCCAGGAATCGAACCCAGGACTCCCACACGCCAGGCCAATGTTCTACCACTGAGCCAACAGGCCAGGGCCACATCTGGTAATTTTGGGGGGGATAAATGCCCAGAAGAGAGAAATTAAACAGCCATTTCACACATATATACAAATATATCCATATTTTTAATTCTTTTAACAAAAGTTATATTTGTATCTTTTGACAGTTTATGACATATAAAGATTGAAAAATTAAAGGAGAAATTACCTACAACCTAGAAAAAAACCTGTTATTAATTTAGCATATGCATATATTTTCTGTATTTTAATATATAATATATTTGCTGGTTAAATTATCAGAAGGTTGTACTATATGTGCTATTTTTAGAAATTTTTAAAATTAAAAATAGGTCATGATCATTTTTCTATATCAGTTATTATAATTTCAGTTTCTATACAGTATTTTGTAAGGCTTTAGTTTTAAGAAAACAACTTATTTATTATTGGTTATGTCACTTCTGTATTCTTTATTGTGCAGACTGTGCAAATCTTTGTATATATTCACAATGATTTTCTTAGAATAAATCTTAAGCCGAAACTGCTTGTCAAAGGGTACACACAATTATAAAGCTTTTTTTTTAATGAAGATATTTGATTGTTACTAAGAAAACATCCACAAATTTTTCCTCTCATTAGTCTGAAATCGCATTTTCTTAGAGCTTCACTAAAATCACTTGTACATTTTGACCTTGTTTGAAGTGAAAACCAAGCTGTATGGTTCTTCACATTTGGCGTTTCCTTCTTTGATTGCTAGTGAGGTTTCCTGTTTGGGGCTGTGTGGGAGGGTGGGGAAGTGGAGAGAGAGAGATGATGATGATGATGAAAGTTTCTGTGTAAATTTCCTCTTCCATATTTACTATCTTCAATAGTTTTAGCTGGTTTTTTATTGATTTAGAAAATGCATTTGCAAGTAATGAAATTAAGAATTTATTTTCAAATACCTAATAGCCAGTTTTGCAACTTATCTTCAGAAATGTTGTTTGCCATTCTCCAATATTGTAAAATATTCAACTACATTATTATTACCCTTGTTTTTCTTAGTATTTCTGTATCTTCTTCTGGAATTTATTCCTGTGAAGGTTGTGAAGTAAGATTCTGACTTTTTTTTTCCCCAAAATTTTAAATCAGCCCTCCCAGCACTATTTAAAAAACTGTGATTCATCTTCCCAGTGATCTGAAGTAATTCAAGTTAAATATACTTAATTCTAGTATACACAAGAGTGGTTTTTGTTCCATTATCTACGATTTCTACTATTTTCTACTTAGAATTTGTAAATCTGTGTTTATATTTATATAAACACATATATGTGTGTATTATTTATAGTGAGTCTTTGTATGATTTACCTTTTAGACTTTTTAATAGGAAACTGTATTTTTACTCCATATATATATTTTTAGGAATATCTCTGATTTCCATTTTGCAATTATTTTTGTAAACTTTAATACCCCTCCTATACTAGATACAAAGCTTGCTGCAGTTTTGATGTCTTCCCTTCTCTGTCATTTGAGATACAGTTTTAATGTTTTTTTTTCCAATAGGAACACGTAAGCAATATATTTTCTGAAGTCTTTTATGTTTGTGAATGGCTCTCTTTTATTTATTCATCAAATACAACATGGATTGTTTTAAATTTCTTGAATGCCAACTTTTATTTCCTTTGAATCTACATGATGATGTTTACCTTCTCTGTTCCTACAGGGATTTTTCTTAGCCTCTGTTGTTTTACTTTCCCCTTATTGTGATACTTTCATATTAGAGATGAAAGGCAGATTTATTAGAGAATAAAAGTGAATAAGGCTTCTAATAATTTGAGAAACATAATTGCTTATAATTCTTAATACATCATACTTGAATAAAAATACTAATATTTTTGTGTCTGTACTTGCTAAAGATGTGTTCTAATATGAACATAGGATCATATTTATCTGTTAAATATAAATACCAATAATATAAAATAATAAACTATAAACACTATGAGATAAAGTATTAAAATCATATAAGTTGAGAGCCAGTGGCACACTCAACTTACTTCAGCATTTAATTTTATATTATTACCTAAATTCACATAATTTCTTGGGGTTGTTTAGGCATATTCATTAATCACCCAAAACGTTTTGGAAATGGAGAGTTCATTTTACATTATGAATGAGAAAGTCTTCTTTCTCAGATACCAATCTTTCAATCAGTGCCAAACCCCACATCATTGTTTTGACATTTGGCTTACTCTTTAATGATTATTTGTTGAGATCTCTCAGCTTTTGTTTACCCAGCTCTCTCCAAATGTAATTCAGCTTATTTTTTCACCTCACTTGAAAAGATTTTCTTATGCCAATAGAAACATTTTAAAGCCACACAGAAGATACACAGAGAAAAAATGGAGGTTTGAGTTTGTTCTGCCAAATCATTCATTGCAGAGTCCCTGTGTTATAACCAGCACCTAAGTAAGCTAGCCTAGCATGCAAGAATTTAGTTTTTGAAGATGGAAAAGACCCCAAGAAACTGACTTGTATTTATCATTTAATTTACAGAGAGTAGATTTGATGAGAGTTAGCCACTGTGTATGTTCGATATCAAACAATTCCCAAAACTCCGTGGCTTAAAGTAAAAGCATTTATTTAGGTCATAAATCAGTGGGTTAGCTGGTGGCTCTTCTGATTTTGACTAGACTCTCCCACATGCCTGATTTGGACTGAATTTGGGGTAATCTTGAATGGCCTTGACTGGGATGTCTCATCTTTTTGTCCACACGTCTGGATCTGTAGTAAACTAGTCTTAGCACGTGCTTCTCATGGATGACAGCCAGCAGACAGCAAGCCCAACTGGGCAAGTGGGTTCAAGCCTGTGTTTCAGGAAGTCACATGGCTGACTGTAAAATCAGGATGGGGTGAGGGGGGAGACTTTAAGGCCACATAGCCAAGGGTATGGATAAGGGAGGCATGAAGAACTAGAGCCATTTTGCGATCAACCATTGTGATTATCCTAGGATCGTAGTCACTGCAACAGAATATGATATACACTACATGTATACTCTACTTTCCAGAGAGCAGAGCAGCTTCAAAGCTGTTAAAATCTCAGAGGGAAATGCAGTTAAAGCTATACTACCTTATGGCACCATGCCCCATAAACATTGTGCTGAAATACTCAAAGTTCATGCTGTTGACTAATAATAAGAAAGATGTCATTTGAGAACATTATTCTGATACCAAGGTCAGAATAATGACACTTTAATAATAAATAGTGACACTTTAACCACAATGCAATTCAAATTTTCCCAGATTTATCTCTTAGGAGAAATAAAGAAAACACAATTAAATGTTAAATTATTGCTCTCGGGCAACCCATTTGTGAAGGATAATGATCTCACCTAAAAGATAAAAGTTTTCATGTGATTAGGTTCTTTAGTCCATGAAGCATTATCCAACGCTAGAGAGTAATATGTAAAGACCTTCCTTGACTTCCTTGAGCTAATTAAGAGGAATAGTGTCTCTAAGGAGTCTTAACGCACAGGTCTTCCACAAATTCCTCACTCTCGTATTTTCAGTGCAAGTTTTGACTCACAGTACTGGGTTTTGTTCAAGATCATATAGTTTATTTTCAAGATATGGTATGAATTTTTCTCATTAGGTTCCATTTCCAAGCAAACGCTTTCACTGTTCAGCTCATAAATTGCACAACACAATTGCAAGCATTTTTAAAAATTTTCTATTTTATTCTATCTCACAGAAGTCTCCTTGTTAAAAAAAAAAAATTCCATTTACTATGATTTGCAATTATTTGGAATTTTTCATGCTTTTCCCAATTTTATAATCTTTTCCCCCTTTATTCTTTTTCTTCCTTTTTATTGAATTTATTGGGGTGACCCTAGATAACAAAATTATACAGGTTTCAGACACACAATCTTTGTGTACATCCTCCACATACCCCAACCCCACTTTGCCTGGCAATCACCACCCTGTTGTGCACGGTCATAAATACTTCCATTTTGCTAAATCTTTCCAATACCCCACTCAACCACCCCCTTCCCTACCAGCTATAAACCTGCTATCTATGAATCTGTCTCTATTTTCCTTGCTAGTTCATTTTGTTCATTGGATTCCATATGTGAGTGACATCATATGGGACTTGTCTTTCTCTGACTGGCTTATTTCACTTAGCATAATGCTCTCCAGGTCCATCCATCTATTATTTTCATATGGAAGTCTGGTGCTGGTTTTTAATTGAGTATGAAAGTTGGATTCTTCGGTTACAAAAATTTCTATTTTTATTGACGGATTAAAATATTTTGCATTGCTATGTAATTAGATTTATGTTGCCTCTATTGCTAAGGAGTTTGATGCAATAACTCTCTTTAGCCTAATATTTTTGGTATAAGTATCTGTTTCCAACTTGCGTAGCATGATTTCATGACTCTTGTTATTTTGTTTCATTTTCAGTGATTCTATGCACTTATTATGCACTTGACTGTAAACCAACTCAAATTCTGTTTAAAATTAAGTAAAATATGTGATTTAAAAATAAAATTACTGTCTTAGAATCAAGATAATATACTGGAAGTCTTTATTAGAACAATAGCTTCTATGCCAACTGTCAAAATATTCTTCCCTCCATCATTATAAAGGATTCAAAATATTTTAATTCTGTGACTCTTTAAAGCCAAAAGTGATTAAATTAAAAAAATTAAAATATGCATACATATAAGATTCTATTTAACCAAGTGATCACTATTTTATAAAATTTTTCAAAGAGAAATTTGGTTCATAGATAGACCTACTAATGTATATTTTAAGGTTATCTGACCTTGCCCTTATGCTCCAGGTCTACATGGAGAGATGGTGTAAGAAACAACTCTCAAAATCAATTAGAGGGTGTCATTGGAGATGAAATTTATTCCATCAATGTGATAAAAATCCGGGAAAGAAATTTTGCTCAAGTCATTGTATGTAGAAAAAAAAAATGAAGCTACCCATGGGATTGTTTTAATCTTAAGAATTGGGACTCAAAATATTTCCCTTTCTGCTTTGGCTGTTCAGAAATCCCAAACGACATTGTGACTTACTTCTTTCTATCAATTGTGTGGGATCTTATGCCATGCATTTCAGGTGTTTATTTTCCTCTGATATTTTCTTTCCCAATTCTGACTTTTCCTGCTTTAACTTACTCATTGATTTTTATTTGAAGGCTCTAATATTCATAAAATATTTGGAGTTATGCTAGGCATAATACATATATTAAATATTTAACTATTTATTTCCTCATTGATGAACTATATTTAAAATTTTATTAACTGAATAAATAGAATTATAAAGTCACTTTACTCAAAGTAAAACTTAAATATACATGTATTCATCTCAGCCCCTTCTAGGACACTAAAAAAAAAAAGGAACTACTAAATATATGACATTAAAGCAATTGTTAAATATACTATTGTCTTTGTGTATGATTTCTTTTAAATAATATTAAATGGTAAGGGCAAATGCTTATGGCATAATCTTATTAAAATAATAATGAGATGTAACACTTCATTACAATATGATCTTTTAAAAATTAAAGTTCAGGTTCTGGCCTGTTGGCTCAGCGGTAGAGCGTCGGCCTGGCGTGCAGGAGTCCCGGGTTCGATTCCTGGCCAGGGCACACAGGAGAAGCGCACATCTGCTTCTCCACCCCTCCCCTCTCCTTCCTCTCTGTCTCTCTCTTCCCCTCCCGCAGCCAAGGCTCCATTGGAGCAAAGATGGCCCGGGCGCTGGGGATGGCTCTGTGGCCTCTGCCTCAGGTGCTAGAATGGCTCTGGATGCAACAGAGCGACGCCCCAGAGGGGCAGAACATCGTCCCCTGATGGGCATGCCGGGTGGATCCCGGTCGGGCACATGCGGGAGTCTGTCTGACTGCCTCCCCATTTCCAGCTTCGGAAAAATGAAAAAAAAAAAAAATTAAAGTTCACATTCAATATTATTTTGTATTCATTTCAGGTATATAGCATAGTGCTAATATGATCTAAATTTAGTTGTACTTGAATAGAAATTGTCTACAAATAACTACATCAAATGTGAAATGTTACTCATGAATGTAATGGTTACAGTGATTTATATCTTGTCTTGTGTCTATAGTTTTCATGCATTCTATAATGAATATCTGTTAGTTTCATGAATAGAAACATATACTATTTTAAGTCACCTTTTAGTTTTCAGTTTGGTGTCATAATCTTAAAATATATTTAGTGGAGATACTGGTAAGACTGTTGACTTAAATCTTTGTCTCACCCCACCTTAAGTTTACTAAGGGCATTAAGACCTTAACTCTCGAAGGAATTGTCCTTTTCCTCTAAAATTATCCTTAGATGTTTTCTTTTTGCCATAATGATTGGGGTAATTTTTTTGCATCATAAAAGTGAAAATCTAAAGTGTCAAAGTCATATGTGTCGCTACTCAGGATAATCACTTGAGCCCAACAGTTTTCCATAATCTGTGAAATAAGTTGACAGGCCTTTCAATGACATAGACTTTTTCTCTTTTGCAAACCACTTACTCTCCATCGTGCCAATGCTAAAGGAATTGAACTTTTCCACACTATTGAATTTTATATTTTGACTCTACTTCAGTGGCTTTTATATTCTGGAAAAGGTAGTGAGGAAAATCTGGTAGTGCAAGATATATCATGATTAGAATGGGGTCGTTTTCCTCCATGCATAATTATGCTGATTGCATTTTCATATTATTCTCTATTGACATTAGTCAATATCATTTACTACGTGTTGCGAACATAGTGTATTTTATTTCAAAGGAGATAAAAACAAGAGATGAATTGTAATTGTTCATGTTGAGTTATGAGTGACTTTTTCTCCTCAGCAAGATGAGTTCTATTTTAGTTCAGTCTTCAGTTCATAGAACACTTGGTAATTTCTTTCTTTCTTTTTTTTTGGTCTTAATCTTTTCTTCACAATAAAAAATACTCTGGTGTTGAGATAAATGTAATTTATTCCCGTGCTTGTCTAGTCTACGTTCCTATCCAAATTACTGCCCTTTAGGAACATTGTTTTAGCAGAGTATGTATGTAGATATGTTGTGAATGTTTGTGTATGTGTTTATGTGTGAGTTAGAAAAATAAAACCAAAAAAATTCAAACCCCAAAAGGATTTTGTTATATCTGATTATTTTAATATTTCTAATAGTATGAGAAGTCATTTTAAAAGATTTTGTTCTTTAATATGTAAAATTACGGTAAGTTTTCTACATTCCTTGATAGTGTAAGTGATTTTGAAATTCCAGTCATAGAAACAGTGAGAAGAATTCTTCCAGCTAATAATTTTTAGCACTAGGACTTAATAACAACTATAGAGGGCAATAGTTATTAGTTTTCTCTCCTTTGCTTCTTAACAAATATACTACTTAATTTTTATAACAATACTGTAAGATTATTCAGATTATTTGCTCAAAGAGATTTTTAAAATTATTATATATTATATATGCAGAGAGTCAGTTATCCTTTTTAGGTCTGTAAGCTTTGGGAAATGAAAACATTTGTTTGACTGATATTTGGCATGCATTTTTCCTAGAATGACTTACACAAAACCAAAATAAAAGTGAAGAAATTTCAATATTCTTGGATGTTCTCCTGCACTTAGAACACTGCTCTAGTCTCAACCTTCTTGTCTCTTAAGATTCATTCAAAGATTTTGGATTTGCTCCTAATATTTTTAAACATGGGAAGAAGAAGCTGAGTGTGTTTGAAAGATCGTATTGTGTTTATGGACCAGAAACCACTGCTCATTCGATTACATCAACCACTACCTCTAAACAGTAATGTCTCCCTAGTCTAAAAATAGACTTTCAAAGATTACATTATCTTTTGTTGTTTCTCTTTGGCACACATATTCTTAAACAAATGTCCTTTAGAAATATTCTCAAATACCCACAAATAGGGGGAAATTCATCTTATTTTCTCCATTAAAAGAGGAAAAAAAAATACTTGCTAGTCTTCATTTTTCCATTTTTTAAATTTTTGCATCAAAATTCTTTCAAAAGTCTTTCTACTCATACTCTCTGACTTTTCTCCTCTCATTTTCTCTTGCACTACTCCAATGACCTTTTATCTCCATCACCCCACTAAAACTACTTTTGTCTAGGGCATCTCTGAATATAAAGTCTAATGCCATCTCTAAATCTTCAAAATTGTCGATAATAAATATCTGTAAAAGGCACTAATGAGGGCAAAGAACTTGTGACAAACATGGCATACCTTTAAACTTTGGAATAAATTACATTATTTTGGATAACAGACTAATTTTTCTAAAATGTTTTGCGTATACTCATATCAAATTTACATTTTATTACATTGTATTTCCATTACCTTACATGTATTAAACACTCCATAAAGTATTCTTGGATTGCATATAAAAGAGAGAACTAGGAGACATGAACAAAGTAAGATTATCAGGCTATGATTTAACAATAAATAAGGCTGAGATAACTGAGTTGAATGAATATCTTAGAAGTAAATACGAAAATTTGTAGCATCCTCTCCCTTAGGCAATAAAAGACAATTGTTGAAAAGCTTTGTGGACACATCTTAAACACTCTTGATGTTAGTAAACTGACGTGCTGAGAATGATTTCATTTGCAGTGTTTTGTGCCACTTTCTGGGCAGAATATTAGACTTATCTGTCAGTCTAGATATATATTTAGGTCATCTATTTTTAGTAGAAATTAATTTTTTTTCTTTAAAAAATATGATGCACTAAAGCCAAAAATATGTCCCTATTATGTTCCCTGATCCTAGATTCTGCTTTCGCTAGGCAGTCTGGATGGTATCTTTCTGGATTCATGGGAAGAAAGCCCAGGGAGAAGTCTGGCCACAGGAGTTGTAGTCTTCGTTCCATTTATCCCTCTTCTTTCACTCATCAAGCACTGCTCAGTATATGTGTTCAACTACGACAATCTGTTAATGACACTTTTGAATGTCGTGGGTTAAAATCCATCATGTATATGGAAGAATTTTGGCTCTTACTCTGATATGATTCTTGGCCAGAGGTGTACTTGAGAAGATTCTCAAATTTTATGCAAGTTTACATTAGATGTCCTCCAAGTTCAATTTTAAGTTGCTAGATTTGAACATCTTTAAAAGATACCTATTTATGTACTGTATTGTACTGTTTACACACACACACAAAAAAAAAGAACTGCATTTCTGGTCTTATTCATAATTTCTCTTTAATAAAAACTGTGGGTGGAGCACAGAGCGCATTCCTAGCAGCTGTGGCTGATGCAATGCTGTGAGAATACTCCAGCTCCCAGAAGCCTCCTGGGCATACCCAGGAAGGGAGCTCGCCCGCTATAAGGAAGTAACTTAGCGCTAACCACGCTCCCTGATCTTTTCAGCCATTGGCTATGAAAGACACACTGTAACATCCTATTGGCTGAACCCATGTATATAAGCTAGCTTACTTTCTGAATAAAGTGGATCTGCATCACTAAACCTGGTCCCCAGAGGCGGGTCTTTGTATCTCCATCGTCCTCACCCCCCCGCAGGACTTGTCCACAAAACACCTGTAGTTGAAAAATGTTTCTTACTCTATAAATGTTGTATGAATGGAGACCAGAAGCAATTGGCAGGTAGTATCTACAAGAAAAGAAAATAGGCCCTGGCCGTTTGGCTCAGCGGTAGAGTGTCGGCCTGGCGTGCGGGGGACCCGGGTTCGATTCCCGGCCAGGGCACATAGGAGAAGCGCCCATTTGCTTCTCCACCCCCCCCTCCTTCCTCTCTGTCTCTCTCTTCCCCTCCCACAGCCAAGGCTCCATTGGAACAAAGATGGCCCAGGCGCTGGGGATGGCTCCTTGGCCTCTGCCCCAGGCGCTAGAGTGGCTCTGGTCATGGCAGAGCGACGCCCCAGAGGGGCAGAGCATCGCCCCCTGGTGGGCAGAGCGTCGCCCCTGGTGGGCGTGTGGGGTGGATCCCGGTTGGGCGCATGCGGGAGTCTATCTGACTGTCTCTCCCTGTTTCCAGCTTCAGAAAAATACAAAAAAAAAAAAAAAAGAAAGAAAAAAAGAAAATGATAACTAGAATACTTTAATGTGACACACTGTAGAAAATGTATTTAAGACAGCAAACTGGCTCTAGTTGAAAAGCATTATAATACATCGGTTGACCTATGTTTGTCTCCTAAGAGAGAATGTGGAAGAACATGATTGTTCTCTGAAAATGGAGATTAAAAATTAAGAAGTCTCTTCATATGCACATATATCAGCAGCCTCATTAATAAAAACAGCTATCTAATACTGGTACTTTTAAAAAGAACAATTAACATTTAATGTAGCATTTGGCCATGGTATAATAAAAATAAATAAAAGTTTATATAAATCAGTCTATGAACATTAAACAAATTATTGCTAAATTCTTTGTAGACCTCACATAACATTAATAAAAAACTTGGGACATCAACACAAGACAAGATCAAGCATTACTATTTTAGTTTTAAAAGTATGTTGGCAACTTCCAGTTTCTGATCTAGCATGTTAAGAGTTTAGAAGTTGTCCCTCGACCTTAACAAACAAAAAGCTGAAAAAAACAGAAAAGTCAACAACCCTTCTTAGATCTATTCGAGAAGTGAAGTCATAAGGCAGACTGCTGACCCCGAACTAGAGGAACAGTCAGGCAGCAGATACAAGGAATCAGAATTTACTGGAGCAGAAACTCACAAGGAGGCATTTCTGCAGGAACAACTACTGGGTTGGAAAAACCTGAACTATAATTGGCTAATCGCTAGAGGCTCAGTGTGGACAAGTCTGAGAGTTAAAAACTCTGCAGGAGCCCAGTCTTTGGGGAGCCCCACACTTTTGTGCTTTTTTACCTCCAGAAGCCTCACAGTGAGTATTGTAGAAAAATTTCCTGCTCTCAGAAGAAACTACTTTGCCAGAGGCTATCTGTGGTTCTATCAGAGCCTACCTCGGAGAACAGAAATACCCTATTCTACCCTCTCTAGCCAATTTGTTCCAAATAAAGGAGATGTCTGAGAATCTCTAATGAAATTCATAGCCCAGGCACACAGAAAGACTGAGATCTGATCACAGGACTATAGAACGCAACCCTTCCTCCCAAACCTGACCATGATATTACGAAAGGCCTATTTACTGCAGATCTTTCCATCCAGTTCATAATGTCCACCTTTTAACAACAAAAAATTGTAAGAGATACTAAAAGCCAAAAAATTCCACCTTGAAGAGACAGAATAAGCATCAGAACCATGGCAAGAATGCTGGAATTATCAGACCCAAAATGTTTTAAATTGTAATTAATATGCTAAGGGCATTAATGAAAGAAAAAGTAAACAGGCAGGAACAGAGGATGATGTAAGTAGAGAGATGGAAATTCTAAGAAATAATTTTTTAAATGCTATAGATCAAAAACACTGTAACAGAAATGAAGACAGTCTTTGGTGGATTCCTTAGGAAACTAAACAGGGAAGAGGAATGAAGCCGGAAGCTGGACTGAACATTGTTGAAACCTTCAAAACCAAAAAGAAAAGAAAAAAAAAGACTGAAAACCCAACACGGAATATCCAAGAATTATGGGATGACTCCAAAAGGTGTAACATATGGGTAATGGGAATATTAGAAGGAAAAGAAAGGGAGAGAAAGAAACAGAAACAATATTTGAAGCAAAAAAAAACTGAGAATTCCCCCAAATTCGCATCAGACCCCAAACCACAAGTTCAGGAAGCACAGAGAATAGCTAATAAGAAAATACCTAATAAAATCATACCTGGGTATGTTACTTACAAACTATCAATCTATTCTTTCAGAACAGATTCGCTGATATAAAATTTAAGCAATGACAACCAAGAGGAACAAATGTCTATTTAACCCATTCACTTAAGGAGAAATGCACAGGGACAATAACAATCAGAACTGACTGCGTGGGAAGAAAAGCTCCTCATCCATTACATAAAATACACCTGTAACCCCAAACTTGCGGTCTCTGCATGGAAGCAATATGCAAGCGATGATCTTTGCTTTTCTCTCTTCTTTCTTTTTAGTTTTCTGGGGTCTAGATATTAGAAACTCTGCTCTTAAAAGCCACGCAATGCCTCACCAACCTATTTGTCTGCCTTGTTCACTAAAGTACTCACATGTCACCCAGGCCTTTTCTGTTCCTTTGTGTTCTCTGGGAACACTTAATTACCCCGACATGGCAGCTCCCTTCAAAAACAAGAAAGACACAGAGAGGAACGCAAGGAAGTTGATTATTTTCCTCTTGCTCCATTGCCTTTGGGGAAAAGTGCTTCCACAAGATTCTCATTGATGTCAGGACAACAGAGCTTAGCCCTGCTTTTGTGATTGTGTGCCCAGACTTCTATCTGGCCCCAAATAGATGCTGTTAAAGATTCAAGCTACTTTTCAAGCACTTTCAGCTTATAAACCTTGAAACTTATTTCACTGAGTTTTTCTTCCACTCCTTGGGGAAATTCATCTATACGTTCAATGTTTCAGGCACAAATGACAAATGTGCTATGTGGTGAAATTAAAACCTATTTGATTTATTAAGCATATTGGAAGTATGGTGATTTAATTTTTGTGAGGTATTTTGAGTTTTGTTTTAAATTTGCTTTAAATCAGCAAGTTATTTCAAACATACATATTAATTAATCCATGCCTGATATGACTAGAAAATTCCTTTGATAACAGATATCCAGGCTTATCCAAATAGGCCCTACTTAAAGAATAAAGTTAAATTTACTGTAGGATTAAGTCAGCAAAGCACATATTTTGTATTATTACAGGATGGAAATATTTGGAAATGTTTTGAGAAGAACAAAAATAATTATTTTAGATTCCTTAAACAGATCTTTGAAAAAGACATCATGGAGCCTGACCTGTGGTGGCGCAGTGGATAAAGCATCGACCTGGAAATGCTGAGGTCGCCGGTTCGAAACCCTGGGCTTGCCTGGTCAAGGCACATATGGGAGTTGATGCTTCCAGCTCCTCCCCCCCTTCTCTCTCTCTGTCTCTCTCTTCTCTCTCTCTCTCTCTCCTTTCTAAAATGAATAAATAAAATAAAATAAAATAAAGAAAAAGACATCATGGAAGTCAAAATCAGCCCACTAACCCACAAAAGCTGAAAGGTTATGTGGGAGGCCAAATTCTCAGATAACCCCCAAGTTTCCCAGCCCTGGTACTTAAACACCCTGTATACTCCATTCTCCTGGGATGTGGGCAGAATCTGTGAATGCAACGGTATAGTCACTCCTTGATTATGTTATGTAATAAAAGTAAAAATTTCTGGAATATAATAATTAAGGATTCAAATCAGTTGTTTTAAGATAATAAAAAAAGAGAGAGTAACCCTAAAAAGGGAGGAATGAACACAGATTCGAGTGAAAATAAGTGAAATAGAAACTAAGACATCAATAGAAAAGATCATGAAGGTAAAAGCTGATTTTTTGAAAAGATTTTTAAAAATCGCCAAGCCTTTAACTCAGTTAAGTGAAATAAAGAAGGCTCAAATAAATAAAATCAGAAAAGAGAGACATTATAACTGATAATAAATAAATACTAAGGATTATAAGAAAATATTATGAACAATTGTACTGTTAACATATTGGGTAACTTAGAAAAAAATGAGTAATTACTAGAAACATACAGCTTACCAAAACTGAATCATAAAGAAATAGAAACTCTAGCCCTGGCCAGTTGGCTCTGCAGTAGAGCGTCAGCCTGGCTTGTAGAGGCCCCAGGTTCAATTCCCCGTCAAGACACACAGGAGAAACGAACATCTGCTTCTGTTCCCCTCCCCTCTACTTGTTTTATTTTTTTTAAAGATTTATTTATTCACTTTAGAGAGGAGAGAGAGAGAGAGAAAGACAGAGAAATTGAGAGAGAAGGGGGAGGAGCAGGAAGTATCAACTCCCATATGTGACTTGACCAGGCAAACCCAGGGTTTCAAACTGGCGAACTCAGCGTTCCAGGTTGACATTTTATCCTCTGTGCCACCACAGGTCAAGCTTGTTCTACTTGAATATTGTCTTTGCTATTTGTGGATTCTTGCTCTTCTACATAAATTTTAGGACCCATATCAACAAATTGCCTTTTCACACTAACCGAGGTTTAGGAAAATTGCGCTGACTATACTGCTGAGAATGATCACCATAACTGAGAGAGCTATCCTTCTCAATACTTATGATTGCTTGGTTTTGAAATACTGAAAACTTGCAAATTGTGTGTGCTGCATAATATGTCCTTGCCTGTGTACCAGTGCAAAAGCAATACATTGATTTTCCTATGAATTGAAGACTAGAGTGGCAGAGCACCAAAAAAGCACAGCTACAATTAAAAAAATATCACTGACCAGGCAGTGGCGCAGTGGTTAGAGCATCGGATGGGATGCAAAGGACCCAGGTTCGCTCCTCGAAGTCGCTGGCTTGAGCATGGATTCATCTGGCTTTAGCCAGTGGGCTCACCAGTTTGAGCACGGAGGTCTCTGGTTTGAGATTGGGATTATAGACATGATCCCATGGTCCCTGGCTTGAAGCCCAAGGTCACTGGTTTGAACAAGGGGTCAGTCATTCTGCTGTAGATCCCCAGTCATGCCACATATGAGAAAGCAATCAATGAGCAACTAAGAAGCTGCAATAAAGACTTGATGCTTCTCATCTCTCTCCCTTCCTGCCTGTCTGTCCCTATCTGTCCCTCTCTCTCTCTCTGTCTTTGTCACAAATATAGACATATTAGACATTAGACATGTATATGTCTATATGTATAGACATATACATATAGACATATATGTATAATATATATATATATATGCCTATATATATCTTCTGAGCTTTGTGAAGGGTGGGAAAACAAAATGAAATTAAAAAGGTGTGCTTTTGAATCACCAAAGATGAGATGATTTTGCTGCTTAAGATTGACCTTTGCCTATGAACACTCTTTCTAGTTTTGTAATCTTTGGCCCCTGATACCCATCACTCTTCTGATTTTAGGGAAATCACCCATAGAAAGGAGACATCAGATCTGGCTCAGCACCATTTACTCCTGTCTCACAAGAGAACTGGAAGTGTATCAGAAGGGCAAGACATAATGATAATCTGTGTCTGGAAAACCACTCCAGCTGCTGGACCAGGAGCCAAGGGAAGCAGCTCTGAGAACTCACAGCTTTGTTTCACCACCAGCTGATTGAAATATTTATGGTTCTGAAATTACCACATGCAAACGTGCACTCTCTTCCCCCAACCAGGAAGTACTGAGAACATAGTCAGGATCCTTACAAGTAATTTAAAAGTTGTCATGTCTAAAAGAGTTGGCATTTCAACAAATGAACAGCTTTTACAAACTTGCTGTTTAAGGCAGAAAATAAAATAAAAAAAAACAGATTCCACTCTAGAGTACCAGAAGCTTTGATTGTCATTTGCAAGGCTTGATGAGAATAGAGGGATATTCTGATTCCCAGTGCTCTAATAGCATCAGGGGAAAACAAGCTGATGCCAGGTAAAGTTAGGCTTGAGTGAGTGAACACGATGGAGTCTTTCTGCACCAATTCCCCCACATACAGTGTAACACATAAACATATGTAAACACACAATACATGTGCATGTGCACACGGTGTATGTACACGCACACATGGTGTCTGCCTCAAAAATCAGAAAATGATGTATACTGACGTACTGAGTCGGATTTTTCTAGGTAAAGCTTGTCTGATAAACTCAAGGCAAATCTCCCCCCTCTCCTTCCTCTCTGTCTCTCTCTTCCCCTCCCACAGCCGAGGCTCCATTGAAGCAAAGATGGCCCCGGCGCTGGGGATGGCTCCATGGCCTCTGCCTCAGGTGCTAGACTGGCTCTGGTCATGACAGAGCGACGCCCCAGATGGGCAGAGCGTTGCCCCTGGTGGGCATGCCAGGTGGATCCCGGTCGTGCGCATGCGGGAGTCTGTCTGACTGTCTCTCCCCATTTCCAGCTTCAGAAAAATACAAAAAGAAAAAGAAAATTTAAAAAAAAACTCAAGGCAAATCTAAACACCCATTTAATTGATCATGCATAATTCTGATCTTAATTTGAATTGAAAAAAAAAATCTAATTGGCACCTAGGAAGCACTCTTCCAGGTAAGTCAGGCGAATAAAACTTAACTATTTTAGATCTTTGATTCTATGCTTTAAAACAAGACACCCCTCAGCTTCCAGTCTGGCAGACAATATGGAGCTTTAATTCATCACCTAATACAGGGGTTGGGAAACTTTTTGGCTGAGAGAGCCATAAACACAACATATTTTAAAATGTAATTCCATGAGAGTCATACAACAACCGGACCGTGTATGTTATGCATTATTCAATAAAAATTTGGTGTTGTCCCGGGGGACGGCTCTGCTGGCTCCAGCCACCCACAACCATGAACATGAGCAGTAAGAAATGAATGGATTATAATACATGAGAATGTTTTATATTTTTAACATTATTTTTTTATTAAAGATTTGTCTGTGAGCCAGGTGCAGCCATCAAAAGAGCCACATCTGGCTCACAAGCCATAGGTTCCCAACCCCTGACCTAATAGCTCATTTCTCCATTTTCTTAGGCCTAATCAGACATAGTGATATATATCTACGGGCTAATGGTGTTTTTAAATTGATGTTGTAACTTTGATATGACAAATTTGGGAACATCCATTTGTTATTTAAGAAGCTATTAGCTTCTTTACCAGGTCTGATTTATTGGCAACATCTGACTCTAGTTCACTTGTTTATATGCTATTTCAGAAAGGGGATCAGATTTTATTCATCTTGAAATGTTCTAGAACACTAAATCAGTTCTTTAGAGATAATGGGTTATTTAGAGACTTTTTATTAAGTTGAGTGAAATAATTGAATAATAAAGCATGAAAACATTGCTTTTACTGCAATTCCATCTCTTGCTTTAAACCTAAAATGAACATAATAAATAAAAATTTCTGTCCCTAGTAATGTAAAGGAGACCAAAGAATCCAACTGAACTAGGTTTGGTTTTGTTTTTTGTAAGGACTCTTAATTATTAGCCATTTCTTTGCTACCTCCTTTGCATTCATCAGTGGTTTTCAAAATTGGTTGCACATTAGAATTACTTGGGGGCAACTTTAAAGATTTTAATGCCCAGGTCACACCCAAATCAATTAAATGAGAATTGTGGGATGGTAGTTAATCATCAGTAACATTTAAAACTCTTTCAGTGATTCCAATGTTTAGTAGATGTTGCAAACACTGCTTCAGATAAAGGTGAAGAGTAATTTGACAATTATTCTTTCTCTATCTTTCTTACTTTTATCTTAAAGCAAACAATAACTCTCTCATAGCTTGAAAGGGTTGGAATAATATTTGTTTTACGTGACACTGACCATAAATCACTAACTTTCCAATAGTTCAAATGTGGTCTAGGCGACTGGTGGTAGAACACTGGAGAACCTTTGGCGCTGTAACTTTAAACAGAAATCTTACAAAAAACAGTTCAGCAGGTTGTGTTGTAAATGAATTAAACCTTTATGAGCACATGGAAATGATAATTTACAGATTTTTCATCCATCTCCTTTTCTTACCCACTCTGTTCACAGATATTCTTGAGGTGAGAGAATTTAATTTATAGTGGTTCATCACACATTATCCTTCAATTGCCATTATTTTGGGCTTTGAGTACAGCAGTTAAATGTTTATTTGGTTTTAGCAATGTAATATAAAATAGTTCTTTCAAACAGGATTAGGAGAATTGCTAGAAATGATTACAGTATCTCCTCTATGAGTTCACTTTCTTTACTGATCACATTTAAAACAAGTAATTAACATATATATATATATAATAGATACAGATTATTCATCTTGTGCTCCTTTTTATCTTTCATGTAAATTAGCACATTAATGAGATCTCTCTTTACCAGAAACTTCAACATTAGTCAAAATGTTTCAAATCATTTTTTCAAAGAGACTAAAATGTTTCGAATCAGACTAAGCACTTTTTTTTTAATGACAAGCTAACTTGTAGCACATTTTATGCCACCTCTCCCTGCCCAATTTATCTTGGGTATTGTTGTATCTTTTTAATGAGAATTGATTATAGATTTAAGAAGATTTTGCTTGGTACAGTCTAGTTGAGGGAATAGGTTTTGCATAACCTAGTATATAATCACCCATAACCATAAACTAAGAACAGCAATTTATTTTTAATTTCAGGAGAACTATACTTATGGACATTTTTCTAATAAAAATATTGCTTACAATGTCTAAGAGGACATTAACTTTTCAGAACATTGGTGCTAAATGCAGCTGTATAATATACTATGTATTCATTCATTTGTTTATTTCATAAGTGTTTATCATGTGTATATATTATTTCTGGCATTTCCTCCTGGAAATACAAGTTTAAATATGACAGAGTCTCAGCCTTAAGTTTGCAAACAGTATAAGAGACTGTGTCCTGGTGAGAGCTCACCAAATTGATATGGAGGAGGGGATTCTTTACTAAGATTGTCTATATGCAATCATTTTTGTTATTTTGTTTTTATGCATATAAAAGTGTTTGAAAATTGGAGTATAAGTTTTATATATCATTTGTTTTACATATATAGAAAATTGCTATGATTCTTTTTACTATGATAAAGATGTTGTCTTTTGTTTAAAACCATAAAGAATCTGTTTTGGATGGCTCTGGAGATAGAATTTTTATATAATCTTTCTGTGGAGTTTCATCACTGGCAACAATATTGGTTCAATACAATATAAATGAGTGTGTGTGTATGGCAAAATATATATATATGGCAAAAATAGGTTTAGAGTTGTTCATATGAAAAAATAATACAATAATAAATAATACAAGAATAAGCTCTGTGTTTCATGTACTCACAACTGTAAATCTATCCAGTAATCTATCATATCAGTGGGCATAGGGTAAACATTTAAGAGAACATAATTTTTTATTATTCTTTAAAAAATATTTTATTTTTCTATTAATTTCAGGTTTATAGCATAGTAGTTAGACAATCACATACTTTATAATGCATTCCCCTCAACTCAGTATTCACTGAGTATCATACATAGTTATTACAATATTATTGACTATATTCTCTGTGCTGTAATTTACATCCCCATGACTATTTTATAATTATAATTTATAATTGGTACTTCTTAATCCCTTTACCTTTTTTACCCAGTTCCCCAACTCCCCTCTCCTCTGGCAACTATCAGTCTATTCTCTACACCTATGACTCTGTTTCATTTTTAAAAAAGAACATTAATGTTTGAAAGCAATGATTCAGAAGCAAGTTCAAAGCAGCTAATACAGACACACTTTATGGGGATAACAAAGATTCTTAACCTTAATGCAGGTACTTTACAGAGAAGTTATGCTGGTTCTCATAGAGAAGAAATGAGGATCCCGAGGGAAGAGTCAGTCCACAGTTACTGAGAATACAATTCCTCTTGATTCTGTGTGAGAGCTCAGGGAAGCTCATCTCCCAAAGCAGAATCCAAATTAGGATGTTACTCATTTGAAAGAGTTAAGTCATTTGGTCTCTGTTCCCCACAGAAACAATGAGACCTGTCATTTTTCTACGATCGCAGGATCCCCTGCAGGTTTTAGTGACACCTTGTACATCATACATTGTTGGCCCACTATGTCCAGATGCAAAATCAACAAGGGGTCTTCAGACAGCCAAGTCCATGCACTTGCCATTGGTTGCCAGAGACTCCATGTGTCACGGTGTCAAACTTTTCCGGGTTAGAATCTGGTAGGGCATCATTCTATGAATGACATGAAAATGTATGATGAGCATAAGCTGCTTTGAACATCTCATCAGCTCCTTAATATTTATCAGGGTGGTGGATTGTGAGGAACAAAAACTGTAGTAACTAACAGACAGTGCATAATATATGCTGGGCACTGCTCTGAGTTCTTTCTATATCTCAACAGACTTTATCTTAAACACAATCCTATGGTGTTAATACTATCATTATTCCTATTTATAGATGAGGAGCGTGAGGCAAAGAAAGGTCTCACTTATACAGATCTTGCTCATGTTACCCAGGTAACAAGTAGGGGGACAAGGGCTCGACCTTATGCCATCTGACTCAAGAGGGTGTCCAATTAACCACTCTGCATTGATGTTGTCATACAAAATACAGCTTACATCAATCTGCTTCAAATAGGAAAACAAACTGCTTACATATGTGGTTTCAGGGTATTGGAGACAAGGATAACAGTCACACAAAAGTATTTTTGAGGAGGTAAGGAAGAGAGAAAAAAAGAATTAATAAATACATCATCATGTCTTAGGAAGTAACTTAAGCTATAAGGTAATTTTACTTAGTTCAAGAATCCTCACAAAAAGATGGCACATAACTTACACATTTTATCTATGTGGGACTGTAAGAAGATATAAAATATTACAAAAAAATCATAGGGCATTATAGCTCCAAAACTTTGAGTTGTTTATTTTTGGGAAATACATATTTTCTCAATATTTCTTTAAAAGTTAATGTATCTCAAAGTAGATGAGGAAAAAGTTTTGGGAAAAGGATGAGATTTTGACTAAATGGAGAGTCACTCAGGATTTGTCTCCCGAGTGATTGTTGGGGGAAATTTCCTGTTCTCTTTATCACCACATGACCTTTATAATCCAGTGGGAGGAAGTCAGACCCTGAATTTGTCTTTGCTTCTTCTGGTGACCCTTTGTTGTGGCCAGATAAAAGCATTTAACTTGTGATTCAGAGTCTCCGCATGTGAAATGGGTCAAGGGATCATTTTGCACTTTCTTACTAAATGAGTTTTGACAAGGATATATTTGGCGACTTTTAAAAGAAAGAGGCTAGCCGATCCTTGAGAGTAACATGATTGTTGAAAGATTTCAGAATGACTTAGACAGTTGGAGCACCATTTAAATAATTTTAAACCTTGAATTTTTATTTGATTATGCTTTATTTTGACATGATTCAGTTTATGACATAATAGAAACTGACATAACAAAATACGATGTTTCCTAGACTTCCAAATGAATTAAGCTTTGAGGGGCTTTTATCCCTGGTGATCTCTCTGGGGTCTTTCTCTGCCTCCCCAGGGCATTTGTGCCCAGGTCATGCAGGAGAACCTTTTAACAGAAACACACATCATTTCCTTCAAAGTGTATGTCGATTTCTAATCCCTTGCCTCTTCCTGATGTGCTGTTGAAGAATCTTAAGAAAGCCATAATGTAACTTTCCATCTCCAGGGTAAAACCCTGATAAAACTCTTGCTACATATTATGTTCCAGATTTGAAGGAAAGAAAAATCGCTTCCTGCAAATCATGTCAGGGCAACCAAAACACATTTTAACAGATTTCATCTTAAACACAATCCTGTGGTGTTGGTACTATCATTATCCCTATTTATAGATGAGGAGTGTGAGGCAAAGAAAGGTCTCACTTATACAGATCTTGCTCATGTTACCCAGGTTACAAGTAGGGGGACAAGGGCTCGACCTTATGCCATCTGACTCAAGACGGTGTGCAGGAAGAGGGAACCAAGGCTGGATTATTCTACATGGAAACTCTTGACTAAAGGAACATTAGGGGGCAGGGGAGAGATAGATTTATTCAGAACATTCAGACTTTGCTAAAGTTAGAAATAGCAAAAGGGCAGTCTCCTTGTGTTTTATTTATTCTGTATTCTTCCTGAATCTCTCTGCTTACCCCAAGTATATTTGCACCGAACCCACCCCATACCCAAATGCTTTGTGCACTATAAAGTCTCATGTAGGGTTATTTTTTAATGTACTAGGATTCTGAGTTTTTTCCTGAGCCTGCCTGTCACAATTATCATCATTTTATACTATCTTGCTATTTACATGCAATCATTTAATCAATTCATTAGTCATCAAGCTTATTGTTTTTTAGTAAACCTCTTCCTCCCCTCCTCTTCCTTTCCGTCTTTCTTCTCCTGTCCTTGTCCTTTCTTTCTCCCTTGCTCCCTCCCTCCTTTTCTCCCTTCATCTCTCCCTCTTTTTTATCCTTCTCCTTGCCTTCCTTCTTCTTCCTCCCTTCCACCTTCTTTTTCTGAGCCAAACCCCTTTTTGAACAATTACATTGAACTAAATATCTTTTCCTTATAAATACTTTTCTGAAACATTTGTATCATATTTATCACACTAGTTATAACTTAAAGAAAAACCAAATACTGTTTCTAGGGGGAGTTTAAACATGTAATACTCTTTTTTATCGAATATATAAAATATAGAAATCATAACTTCACCACCTTATCTAAATAACATCTTTGAAAAGAACATTTTTGATTATTTTTAGTTTTATGTACTCTTTAAAAACACTTCTTGTTTGGTTCGAGAAGTCACACATCAGGGCTGAGACTGTATAGTCTATTTCTTGAAAGCAGGATTTGAAGTCTAAATGCCCAAGGTGTGGGTCTCCGCATCATCCCAGAGAGCCCATATGACATTTGGTGGATTAACTTCTCTAATCTTGAGGTTCCTCATCTATAAAGTCAGGATAATAATACTTCCTAGTTGATAAAAATAATTATGATGGTTAAATAATGTGGGTAAATTTTTTTATAATAATTTTATTTTTTTAATGGGGAGATATCAATAAATCAGGATACATATATTCAAAGATAACAAGTCCAGGTTATCTTGTCGTTCAATTATGTTGCATATCCATCACCCAAAGTCAGATTGTCCTCTGTCACCTATCTAGTTTTCTTTGTGCCCCTCTCCCTCTCCCTTCCCCCCCCATAACCACCACACTCTTATTAATGTCTCTTAGTTTCACTTTTATGTCCCACCTACGTATGGAATAATGCAGTTCCTGTTTTTTTCTGATTTACTTATTTCACTTCATATCATGTTATCAAGATCCCACCATTTTGCTGTAAATGATCCGATGTCATCATTTCTTATGGCTGAGTAGTATTCCATAGTGTATATGTGCCACATCTTCTTTATCCAGTCATCTATTGACGGGCTTTTTGGTTGTTTCCATGTCCTGGCCATTGTGAACAATGCTGCAATGAACATGGGGCTGCATGTGTCTTTACGTATCAATGTTTCTGAGTTTTGCAGGATGTCTAGCATGTGGCAAGGTATTGATATATTTTAGTTACTTTTTGTAGTTATACTGCATTGCCTATCAAATCTTTTCTTTTCCTTTCTCCCCCCTTTATTTCTCTTTCTCTCTATCTCTCTCTTTTTAAGTGAGAGGCAGAGGGGCGGAGGGGCAGAGAAACAGACTCCCACATACACCCCAACCAGGATCTACAGGCAAGCCCCAACCAGGGTATGCTCTGCCCATCTGCAGTGTTAATCTGTTGCTCAGTAACCGAGTTCTTCTTAGTGACTGAGGCTACAGGCCATGGAGCCATCCTCAGCGCCCAGGGCCAACTTGCTCAAACTATTCGGGCCATGGCTGCGGGAGAGGAGAAAGAGAGAGGGAGGGCGAGAGAGAGGTGGAGAAGCAGATGGTCTCTTCTCTTGTGTGCCCTGATCAGGAATCAAACCTGGGATTTCCACATGCTCAGCCAATGCTCTACCACTGAGCCAGCTGGCCAGGTCCTCTTTCTCTCTCTCTTTCTTTAGTTACCGCAATAACAAGAAAATGTAAGGTAGTTCCTATGTTCTCATATATTGGAGTGGAGATTGTAGGTATAAATAAACTGCAAAGCTTATTGAAAAATTCAAAACTTGATAGTTCTCTCAGATAGCATTTAAGTATTATAGATGAAAATAGAAAAAAGTTTTGAAGACACAAACTTTACAGGGAGTTTAGAAGTCATTAAGTCTCACAAGAATAGATACAGAAAGAAACAGCCCTGGGGGTGAAATCCACAAAGTTTTTAGAAGAAATTTATAAGAAAATCAAATTAAAAACAAAAGTTTGGGGGGGGGGGAAATATGATAATGTAAAAATGTGCACACATGCATACTCGTGGGAAAGAAGGGAGATGATATAAAAGAAGGAAAAAATGAAGAAATGAAGAATGGCTATTGAACAATAATCTATGAACTATTTTTTCATTCCTGTGTACAGGCCTGATAACCAATATGCTGATGAAATTTTTTCATGTAATTTTCCTTTAAAAATGTTTATATCACTTTCATATCATCTATTAGTTTATATCTAAAACTGTCCTAGCCTTTCAGGCTTCTCCCTGATATTCTTATCATTACATCTGACTAACTCACCCCCATCATGGACCCTCATGTTAGCTTTTCTGATGTCCTTGCCATTCTGTGAACCAAATCATGCTTGACAGAACTTTTATGACTTTGCTAAGGGTAGTATTTTTAGCTAGAATTCCTTCCTTACACTTAATATTCATATGTAGGTCAACTCATGTTATCTTTGGAATATCCTTATTATTTAAAATCATAATTGTACATTTTACTTGTTATAATGTTATTTATATTGTCTGTTTTTATGCTTTAAATAGCTGTTGGGCTTCTTCAGGTAAAGGGTCTTATTTTCTGCTTCAGTTGTATCTTCTTCAGTAATTAAGAGAAGTCACTCAATAGATTGTTGATTGAACAACATTTCCTAGTTCCTAAAGTCTCCATTATTTAGTACTATATTCTTTAGTCATTATATATTTTTTATTTTTTGTTTCTATTCATCCATAAACTTGCCATCATAAAACCATAACCAGTATTCCCCATATTTACAATAATTTATTTGCATTTTAACAATTTACCAACACAAAAACACAACCAATACTACTTATAATCACCACACTTTTATTTGCATTTTTTAATCTAGTCTTCTAGAAAGCTATTTGTGCTTTGACATCCTTACTCATGTGCTCTCCATGAATGTAAGAGAGAATGTTTCTTTTTCAACAAATACCCCCTTTTGCTTAGCCAGTGATGTCCTCTTGATTATCCTTTGAGACCTATCGTCCATGTCAAGAGTTAAAGAATATTTTGTTCTCAGTCATGCCACCAGGCTCTTCTTTCTTAGCTTACTTTGGGATATATTCTTGCAGTGAAGTTCTCTGATATTTAGTCATGGTTTATTAAATCTCTCTCTTGAGATACACCACCCCTTCATTTTATATCTCAGTACTGTTACAAATCATACATATCTTTCAAGCTCCATTTAAAATGCTTCTTACTCCAAGATACCATTCACAATTTATTTCTCTCTTGCCCCCTTGACCTTCCTCAACACTCTGACTTCACCTGTACCACTGAATGTCACATTGTGCTTTTCATCCATTCAAACTCATTGAGCACCTGTCACTTTTTGGTCACTGTATTGTGTTACGCCACAGAGACACAGAGATGAATGAGTCAGGGTCTCTGCCCCCATAGATGTCACAGATTAGTGAGGGAACCCAAAATTATGTGGTGGGTTTTGTAATGGAACCAACCACAACAAAGTAAATGAGAACAAGGGAGAAAACCTATTTTAGTATTTGGGCCCCAGAAAAATCCCTTCATAAGCTTAAACCTAAACTGAATCTTGTAAAAATGATCATGGAATTGGTGAGGTTGAGTAAGAGTACTGTATTGTGTTATTTATTTTTTACAATCCAGAACCTAAATAAAGGTGTGGCATTCTATAAACTACATTTGAAATTTTATCTTTATTTTTTATTGGATTTATTGAGTGACATTGGTTAATAAAATTTTATAGGTTTCAGATATACAATTCTATATACATTATCTGGACATTGCACTGTCTTTTCACCACCCCAAGTCGAATAGAATTATTTCAGATAGTGGTGAATGCTTATTATTCCTAACCTGTTAGAGCATGGATGCAGAGCATTACATATTCTTCAGAGAGTTTTTGGATTATAGAGTGTGAGCTGAGAGTGGAATGAAATAAAACAAAATAAGCAAATTATTATCCCTGAACTGAGTTTACAGGGTTTGCATGTCAGCAAACAATTGGGCTTGGGCATGATCTGTGGACAGTGAGGGTTATTGAATTGTTTTTAGCAGAGAAATGATATGGCCAGAATTGAACTTTAAATTAATTATTCTTGCCCTGGTGGGATAGCTTGATTGATTAGAGCATCATCCAGAAGCACATAGGTTGCTGGTTCAATCCCTGCTCAGGGTACACACAGGATCAGATCGATGTTTCTGTTTCTCTCCCTTCCTCACTGTCTAAAATTTTAAAAAAAATAAATATTAAAAATTAATCATTCTTGCAATTTTATAAAGAATGACTTTAAGGATGCAATACTGTTGACATAAAAAGTAATTAGAAGGCTGTTGCGGTAGTCCTAGTGATAGAGGAATATTGCTAGAGCTCTGATATTGGTAGCAGCAATGGAGGGAATGACTGGAGAGATATGTAAGGTTAGAAACTGAAGGACTTGTTGATATATTGTACTGGAGGGTGATGGAGAAGAGGAAACTCAAGGATGAATCTCAGATTTTGAGGGTTATACTGCATCTGCTGTTTGCTAGGGAAACACAGAGGATAAAAGAGGGGGAAGAGAGAAAGAAAGGGGGGAGGGAGAGGTGCAGCCATAATTAATCCCAGGATGGTCATTAAGATTAAAATATTGCTTTTACTTCCCTTTTTATTCTACTTTTGCTCCTGTTGAGTGGTGTGAAAGTAGTGGGTGCAGAAGTGTGAAGAGCTTTGGGGGATACCACTGAGTTTACAGAAATGTATCTCATATGGCTGACGTGATGTGTGTGCATGACTGAGTGAGAGACTTCCTGGGCAGAGCTGGGTTCTCGGAACATGTTCCTCACACACAGGGACCTACCTGGCATGGTGACATTGACAGTACATTAGCTTGCTATGTGTCTTCAGTTTGAAATATACCCAGATTATATATTAAAACTCACAGCCCATACATTTAAAAAAAGTTGATAAAAGTTTTCCCAATTTGAAAAATATTTCTACTTTTTACATGACGCTAACAATATTGAATTATAAAACTGAAACTTTCTTCAACTCAGCAATAAAAAACAAATTTCCTCCAATTTTATCATAGGAAAGACTAAATTATTGTTATATTTACAGAAAATAAAGTCACAAAGTCATTGTTTAGGAACAGGTGATCAGAATATGCAGCTGCAAATGTAGAAAAAATAATTATAAAAAGTTTACTAAACAGTTGGTTTAAAAATATTATGTCTTTTAAAATGAATTTTAGACTGTGGCCTGCTTTAGATTAGTTTTCTAGGACTGGTAATTTGTTGTGACTTTTTTTTTTCCTCTAAAGAAACGCTTATTTTTGTCCTTATTTTATATTCATAAATTGTATTATTTTTCTTTTAAAAGCCTGCAATATATATTACATCGCACAAGACCTGCATTTTCTCTAAAGGTCATTGAAACTGATCAAGGGACTATGGTCAGGGGATGGACCAAGTAACAACAGGAAATTAAAGACACTAAGAAAATTGGTTAGACTAATGGTGAAGAGGAAGTCTGAGATCCAGACTCCAAACCTAAAATGAACATTGGCCATGAATGAGAGGTACTTTGTAGAGATTATGAGGACATAGAATGGAGTTGTTGAAGCCTGGACCACAAAAGAATTATATATCCTGCTTGCTGGCATACGGTCCCATTGCTGGTCTATATATTATCCTGGAAGAGGATGTTATACATTTTTGTCCATTCACTATACCTAATACACTGCATTACACATAGTAACACATGTTTTTGACTTGACTTCCATCAAAGACATTTTATTTCATAGTGAGAATTCCATTGCCTCCATGTAAACATTTCATTGTACTATTTTTCTTTTTACATCGTTTCAACAATTGACACATTTTCTTTTTGAACACAGAATGCGTGTTTGATCTTTTTTTTTTCTTATTTTTACAGCTTTTAACTGCTATTTTATTTTTTTCTATCTTTGAATAGTTTCTTTGTTTTCTAGGATTTGACCTCATACCATATATAATGTGCCCTCACTGACACATGAAATTCCTTATTTTAGTTTTAATTTTTGTTGAACCATGACTGAGAACTTGGCATAGAATAAAATGGAGTGAAAGGTCTAGTTCTTGCCCCTGGGGCTCTGGACTTCATTATTGTGCACTCACTGTGCTTAAGTGTGGTCTGGGCTTCTTGCCAGGGATTGTCACCTGTGCTGTCTAAGACCAGGCCAGGTATGACTTCCTTCACCCCCAAGAATAGGTGGAACCCTGTCTATCTTGTAACTTCACTGCCACCCTGTCTTCCTTCTTCAACATCTTTTTTTTTTTTTTAACACTAACACTTCCTTTTTGGGAGGGTCCATCTAAGTTAAATGGTAAAGGACAGGAAAAAAAATCATACTGAACTAGAGATTAGGGAAAAGCAGTTCTGAATGATGACAGATGCAAGATGTTTCCTGGAGTAGTTGCTAATATGTGGAGAAGGTATATTTGGATTTTTGTTTAAAAATGGTATAGTCTGCTCACTCAGAATGATGACAAGGCTCAAGGTAGAGAAGGAGTCCACTCTAATGTTTCATTAGCTTGATATTTATTTTTTTTTAAATATAGAACCCTTAAGTTTTGGGGCAAGGCTTACATTCATTTTATAATATAACATGCTATACTTAGAACGTTGCATGGAATAAAGCTTAGAAAGTAGTAATAATTTAGTAATAAACCGATTTCTATTACTGTGCTGTATCCATACATATTTTTTAACTAAATGAACTAATCAATATTTTTCTTGGAGGGGATATTGGGATAGAGCCAAGCAAACGGTTAAAGCACCCATTTACCTCATCTGTTTAAATAGTTGGTGTTTAAATGCATTAAATGTTTTGCAAGTAGTAAAATGATGGGAAACACTCTTACTCTCAGATACCCTGTGGTTTGTCTTATTATAACTCTTTTCTTATTGCACTTGTCTGACAGTGAGGAGCATATTCTATCAAGATTCTAATGATACCAGTCTAAGAAAGCATATGTACTAAATTCTAAAATTTGGATAACATTGGACTGTCCTTGAAAGCCCAATTTCACTACAAATGGCCACTGCTAGTTGTTAGGTTAACCCTGCATTGTCTCTTTGTCTAGAAGATTCTGCTTCAGCACCAAAATTTTATAGTGGCACAAACTGTAAAATTCATATGATGCCAATTAAGTACACAAGCTGAAATTTTAATAAGATTATAAGATTACAATAAAGATATTAGTTATTATCTGTCTTATGTACTCAAATTTTGTAAATAGCACTATTGCCTGATAAACTGCTGACTCTAGACTATGGATACATTAAAATATTTTGCTTGGAATCATTAATAAATCAAGTATAAGTATAAATATAAGGAGTCACTTAGTCTGCTGTAGCCCCCAACCCCCATCAAGGCACATATGAGAAAGCAATCAATGAACAACTAAGGTGCCACAGTGAAGAATTGATGCTTCTCATCTCTCTCCCTTCCTGTCTGTCTGTCACTATCTGTCCCTCTCTCTGTCTCTCTCTCTCTGTCTCTGTCACAAAAAAAGAATATTTTATGTTCTACTTCTTTTCAAATTTTTACCTAGGGAATTATCAGTAAATTCTTTAAAACCAAAAACATTATTTTAGCTCAGTTATTTCAAATCAACTTCCCTATTGTGTTTGTTATATTGTGAAGTGCTAAGTATCATATGTATGATTAAATAAGTCCAAAAGGAATAAATATTATATTAGATAAAAATAAACAAGGATAGTATTTTTAAGATACAAATGTAGGCCTATAGCCAGGTTTAAAAATATCACAATTAGCCTGACCAGGCATTGGTGCAGTGGATAGAGTGTCAGACTGCAATGCAGAGGACCCAGGTTCAAAACCCTGAGGTTGCCAGCTTGAGTGTGGGCTCATCTGGTGTAAGCAAGACTCACCAGCCTGAGCCCAAGGTTGCTGGCTTGAGCAAGGGGTCACTCGGTCTGCTGTAGTCCGCCAGTCAAAGTTCATTTGAGAAAACAGTAAATGGACAACTAAGATGCTTCAACAAAGAAATGATGCTTCTCACCCCTCTCCCTTCTTGTCTGTCTGTCCCTCTCTTTGTTTCTTTCTGTCTCTGTCACAATAAATAAATAAAAATATCAATTAGATATTGCACTCAGGGAAGATGTACTCTGATAGCAGTTACTGTGAAACGGACTGTTGCATCTATTAGCTCAATTGGATGTTAAGACAGGTAATAAATATTAACTTATTGTTAAGCTGCAATTGTAGGAAGGCAGTATTTGGATCAAAGAAGGCAATAGTCAATTTCCTCATTGTTTACTACCACTGTCAGACTGTTTATGGAAGATATATGCAGGTAGAGGAGCCTTACCTTACATTTAAAAGATGGTCAAGAATTTAGAAATTATAAAATGTGAGAAATGTTTGAGGAAATTTTGGGATGTTCAATCTGAAAAAATTCAAAGAAACATGATAGAAGTTTTTAAAGAATTCACTGTGTGATTCATTCGAATGGAATCCAAGTATGGAATTTATAAAAAAATGCACATTTGAACTTCACGGGTAGGTTCATCCAAAATGAGAGTAAGAAATGGATCTTATAAAGAGGTCAGTTCTCAATCACTATATGATCTTATGACTCTATGTGAAGTTCCAGTAGGGATTCCTTTGTGATGAGACTGGACCAGAGGACCTATAATATTGCCTTCAGGGTTCAGGTTCAGGGAGTATGGCTTCCATAAAGCAAATAAGTTGTATATGTGATCCTCTAAGGCAGATTTTCTGAGATCTTGCCCCTAGATTTGTCTTCACCTCTAAGGCAGTAAGAGGTGATCGATTTGTTATAAATTCATTAATTATAGTGAACTCATTATATTTTAATTTTACTACCACTTGTAACTTACTATGAACTCAAACAAACATTTCATACACTTTTAATTATTACAATTAATCCAAACACCATCCTTCAGCATATAAATTATTAGCTTCATTTAGGATCAGGGAAATTTGGCTTTAAGAAGTCTAGATAACTTACCTAAAATCGCACAGTTAGTAAGTACAAGAAACATTAATCTTGCAAATCAATAAAACAATGAATTTGAAAGCAATAGTGCATTATGATTTAATGTAAGGATAGCTGGGACTCAATCATCACTTTGAAGATGTTGAAGATTTCTTCTTTCAGGACCCAGATATGGCCAGATTGCAGAAAGCCAAATTATTAAGAAGCAATCATATATAAAACTGCATCTGTATTCTAGAAAATGTTACAATAATACTCTCTGCTCTTAAGCAATTTTTCAAAAAAAAAAAAAAAAAAAGGTAACCATTTTATTTATTTACCAAGGGACATTGTATTCATAAAGTATGGGAATTCAAGACGTGCTTGGAGACCATGACATCTGAGGAAGAAGAGTTAGCTAAATCAGACTGTTAATGGATTACTCTATGATCTCTGGGATTTTATTCAGATTGCAAACTATCTTATATGTATTAATATATTTAATTTATTTACCAGAATGCTTGTTACCAAGTCTCCAATCATTTTCTTTTAAGTCGTCAACAACCCATGTTCTAACCCATAGTGTTGATACATTTTAAACCTCAGAAGACAGAGGTATAACCCTAATTTTCTAGTTAATGAAACTTCTACATACTGATCAGAGAATCAGTTTGTCTCACTCCAATGCCCGTTGAAAGCCATGTGTAAGAAATAATTCATTATGAACTATTTGTGCCGAATTAAAAAAATATTTACTTTGAGTATAACTATAAATTCTTAAGCTGACAATTTCAAGGGGGAAATCTCTAAATTGTTAATGTGGCAATAAAAATGAAGTTGGATGATCAGTCTAGGAAATTTTTAAAAAAGAAAATAAAGGCAGGTGTTTTGGAAGCACCATAAATTATGCTGTTAAATTGTGGCTGGATTCTAATGAAAACCGGGTCACCCAAGCATGAAAGACAGCGCAGTTGGCAAACCCCAGGTTATTTACTTTCTGGATGAGCCATCTATCAAATTCTTGTTCCCTCACCAAACGTGCTCTCACACCACAGAGAAAAAGAAATCGGTGGTGATGGAGTGTAACCCTGAAAACTTCTTTTCTGAACTTTAGTAGAATCAAGTGAGAAATCAAAGTCCTCTGTAAATTAAGTATTCGCTTGCTTGTCTGACACAAACAAGAGGGTTTATTCATCTGGTTGCTAAGCAGACAACGTGGCATCTGAAATGTGCCATGCCCTGTTCCATGAGCTTGTCAGGTGCCTTCTCTGAATCTGCGGCAGTAAAGCGCACCACTCTTAACCTTACAGAAAAGGCCACTCGTTATGAAAACTACCAATTCTTTTATAGCTCAAAAGAAGAATAAAAATGGATGGAGAGATTGTATTTTATAAATACTATACTTGAGCCAAATAATGAATAGTAGGGATTTTTCTAAAGTCTGGAGCAGAGTGATTTAGAAATATTATCACTTCTTCAGGTCAGAGAATTTCTTCTTTATATGTTATTCAAAAAAAGGGAGGGCATTTCTTCATCACAGTATTATTTATTTATGACTGACAGAAGATTTAGGAGGGGTAGTGAGTATAAACCTTAATCCACAGTCTTAAAGATGCAAGAAAATTAAATCTGACCCAAAACTCTGTCCAGCTATTTGATAAGCATTCAAGTAAATTTGGAAGGTATTCCCTTCTCTTTACCACCTTAATAATGCAGTGATTCAGAGCTACCTGTTATGAGAATGGGCAAACACCCTTCATATGAATGTCTATTATGATTGCTACTGCTTTGATAATTGTACAAGTCCACAGAGTCACCAGGAGGTTCACACTGTACTGTGTCCTTGTCACATTGCCAAGTCTGGAAGCCAGAATCTTGGTTGCAGCTGAGAATTCCAGTGCCCTGTAATCACCCTTGAAAAAAGGGGCGTAGTCACTCTCTGTAAAGGATGTAGACGCAGGAAGAAAAAATATCACTTAATGTGTCAAAAAGCCAGCACTAACCAAACACAAATGAATGTACCAGACATCATTCCTACTAAAATAGAAGCCTCATCTAAAACTTTGCTTGAGGCCCAGATTTTTAAAAAATTTTATTTTGAAATAATTTTAGATTCAGAGAAAAGTTGCTAAATAGTTTTCATTTACCCTCACCCAAACCACTCCTAATGTTAACATGTTACATAACCCCTGTAGAATGATCGAAACCAGGAAATTAACACTGATATAGTACTATTAAATAAAAATATAGACCTTATTCCAATTTCACTAGGTTTGCCTTTAATGACCCTTCTCTTTTCTAGATCTGGTCCAAGATTTCACATGGCATTTAGTTGTCCTTTCTCCTTAGGCTCCTCCAATCTGGGATCATTCTTGAGTCATTTTTAATCGTTCAGGACCTTGACACTACTGAAAAGCACTGGTCAGTTAATTTATAAGATGCCTCTCACTTTGTTTTGTCTGATGTTCTTTTCATGGGTTTATACATGTTTACAAAGACCACAGAAGTGACCTTGTGCCCTTCTCAGTGCGTGTCGAAAGGCGCATAATTTCAGTATTATCATTAGTGACATGGCTAGTGATCACTTGGCTAAGGTTTTGTCTGTGATTCTTGAGTCTCTCCACTGTAAGTTACTCTTTGCCCATTTATATAATTAATAAGTATTTTGGGGAAAATACTAGTGGCTATGCAAAACTGTTTAATTCCCCTTCAAAATTTCACCCACTAATTTTAGATTACGTTGCCTGCGATTATTATTATTATTATTATTATTTGCCAATGGTAATTCTTCCCTTACTCTTCTACATTTGTTAATTATAATTTTTCATTAAAGAGAACATGTCCCTTCTCATTAATTTGTTTCTTCAATTTACATCACAATGGATTCACAGATATAGTTTGCTAACATCAGGGGTTCTGACTTTTAAGCTGTAGTGACAGCCTATTTCTTTCTCTCTCTCTTTTTTTTTGAATCCCACATATTCCCTTTTCTATCATAATTATATTAGTCTCTGGTTCACTGAAACATGTATATTTATTCCATTTTTTATGGTTTCCTTTCATTTTCCTTCTCAGTCTTACCATGATTCCTCCTTTTAAAACTTATCTCCAATATACTGTCATCCTTTATTAAAAACTTATTATGTTTTCTTCTCTTTCCTCCCCCAGTATCGCATCTCCCCCAGGTCCCACACCCCCTTTATTTCTATTTGCTCTTTGTATAGGGGCTGGTGGGCAGAGATATTTTATCCAGTATGAACCAAGACAAATGGCCTGTTCTCATGTTTTAAAAATAGTTCATTTGTTCTTTTAACTTTCAAGATGAATGGGAGCAAATTAAAGCAGTCATTCTCTATTTTAGCCATTAATTTTCAGCAGGCACTGAGTAAGGTGACTACTAATGACACTGGCAATGGGTGACACTTCTTTTTGTTGTAATATTGTGGATGACGTGAGAAAAAGATTGCAGTCCTTTTTTGAACTACTAGTTTTATCAATCTTTGAACTAAAAATAATCAAGAACAACATGTATTTTTCTGCAAGAAAAATTAAAGCAAAATTTTGTCTTTTGTATCTCTGTATGACAGTCACTTAAATTGCCTATATACTCTCATAGTTAAAGAGTTAGAGCCACATCAGATGTATAAATTTTCCATATCCTAACCAGAGGTTATAAATATGACTTTATTTTTCCAGGTATATCAAAGTACACACCTGTAACACATGTTTTATTATGGGTGTAGGAGAGAAATCTTGAAAGGAAAAGAAAGGAACCATAAACTGTATTCCTTGGACATTTTGAACATAAGCTTATTCAGAAAGCTTTTTCTTATTACCAATTACTGAAACTATCTTTAGAACGATAGATTTTTTACTTTAGTGAGGGAGCAACCAGCTAAACATGTCTAATTGCATCTATATACTTTTCTTTTTTTAGAAAATTAACTTAGATATTTGAAATTTCCAATGGCTCATCAAAACCAACACTAATAAGTAGAAAGCAGAGAGAGCCTTTTAAACCAAACATGGTATAAATTTAGCCGTGGATAATTTCAAAAGTTTGAATGTCATTTAAAAGTACCTAAACTATTAAAGAAAGCAAAACTTATATATGCCTTTCAAAAGTGTAATTATATTAACATTTTTTAAACATGAATTAAAATTCCCTAAACATCCTGAGGTTATCATGTACATACAGACAACACAGAAAATGTATGTTCTGAATTCTTTCCTATTAAAGAAAGAATCAGTTATTATAATTAAAAACAATTTTTATTCCCCAAAGTAAAAATAGAAATATTATATAATAACCTAAGAAAGAAATGTGAAGGTCTAATGGGAGGGAGGCGAGGTTTAACTTATGAATATTAATGACTCTTTTATAAATAAAAATGTGGATATCACACTCCTGTATAGGAAAACAAAGTTGTGGTAGCTACTTCCAGTTGTGACAGCTATATCTAAATACATTCCAAGCCAAACCTTAAAAGATACTGCTTGAACTTGAGAAAATGAAGCCAAAATTCATGTAGGAGAAAAAAAAAATTACACAGAATTAATGGGAGTAAAAAAACATAAAATAAATGCAAAGAATGGAGACATGCCTGATCATTTTTAAACTTCATTTTAAGGTCACAGTGCATTCAGTCTTCCTATTTTATATGTGTTTCTGTATAAAATGAGTATTTTGACCCATTTGGGGATACCCAAAATTAAGACATATGATCTACTGGGATGTGTGCAGTAAGAGTAATTTTGACCCATTTGGGAATACCCAGAATTTAGACATATGATCTACTGGAATGTGTGCAGTAAGAGTAATTATTTTGAAATCTTGCTCCTTATTCTTGCACCAGTATGATAGAATGCATCACTATCAACAGAAAGTGTTGTGAGCAATTCTGGCTCATTGACTCAGCGGTAGAGCATCAGCCTGGCATGTGAATGTCCTGGGTTCGATCCCCAATCAGGGTACACAAGACAAGTGACCATCTGCTTTTCCACCTCTCTCTGTTCTCTCTCTCTCTCTTCCCCTCCCACAGCCATAGCTTGATTGGTTTGAGCTCAACACCCCTGGCACTGAGAAAGGCTCTGTGGAACCTCTGCCTCAGGTGCTAAAAATAACTCAGTTGTAAACATCGGCTCCAGATGGGGTTTGCCAGGTGGATCCTGGTTGGGGCACACTTGGGAGTCTGTCTTTCTTTCTCCCCTCCTCTCTCACTTGGAAGAAAATGAGAGAGGAAAAAAAAGTGCTGTGGGCAAAGTAAAAAGGCCATTAGTAAGAAATAAGCAAAAACAGCACTTATTTAATAGTAAGCAATATTTTCAACTCTTTCAAATCTCATACCTAAAACATGTTATTTCATTGGAAAGCAAATAACTTTCAAATAGCCTAAGTAGGATAGCTGAGCGATGTTGATTATTTTAACTGCAATTGTAGTACTTTTTGGGTCACACAAGTATTTCAACGTGTATTGGTTAAAACTCAGAGGTAAAACTTTAACAAGATTTATTGCAAATTTGGTCCAACTTATTCAATAAGATATTTAGAACCATTTTGTAAAGTAAAAGGAACTATTCATACCAATTGCTGGTGATGCTAATTTTGCTCACATTATAAAATGTTTCTTTTCTGTCTCCTACTAACAAAAAATAAAACTACATGCCCATTGCCTGATTGATTAGATATTAGCTGTAAATGCTTTCTCTTTCTCCTTATTTCAGCATGCAGGAAATACTTGATGATAGTAACTAATGAATTCAATTGAATTATGTCTGATGTTACCGTTGATTTATATTTAATTCTTTCCAAAAATAAAGTTCAAACTATACAGTGGTACATTGAATTATTGGTATCCAATCCTTCCTGTATCCAAATCCTTAGCTGTGCGACTGTGCCCTGTTCTCTCTCTGTGACCCAGCCTGATCTCCCACTCCTCGGTTTGGCCTTGTGACCTGTGGTGACCAATAAAACGACAATATCTAGCCTAAGCTGCAAGAGGCTTACGTGTTTAGAAACACTGAGCCCCACCCCAACACACTTTAAAAAAATTATTTTTAGAGAGAGAGGAAGGCTAGGGGAAAGAGGGAGAGAAACATCAATTTGTTGTGCTAACTTATTTATGCTTTCATTAGTTGATTCTTATATGTGCCCTGACCGGGTGCAGAACCTGCCCCCTGGAGGATCAGAATGATGCTCTAACCAACTGATCTGCTCAGCCAGGTCTGGAAACATTCTTTCTTGACCATCACCTTGTAAAGGATGAACCCGAGCAACCTGCTCATCTTAGAAAAACAATGAGAGACATATGCGAGAAAGCTGACCCGCCCCTCAGAGCCCAGCCTGGCTCAGCTGCCTCCCAGGCAAATTAAGGGGCCTAGCTAAGCATAGAAGAGCCAACTCGTCCAGTCGAGTCTAGATCAGCTGACGCCAGAAATGAACCTGAGAAACAAATGTTTACTGTCATAGGACATGGATGATATGTGGTTGGTTGTTTTGCAACAATATTGTATCATTAGCTAACTGATAAACCCGCACACTTCTTGAAAGATTGCCAAGTCTTATATTATCCCTCTTGTTTTATAAAGAAATTAAAGTTTTAGCTAACCATTTATGAAATTATTACAAATTAAGTACTAAGAAACAGCATGCTGATTTATTATATTTTTTTATAATGCATCAACTAATCGTGATTGAAATCATTTTAATCCTAATGACTGCTTATGGTAATCTCTATATGCTATATAGTTTATTTCCTCAAGACTCTTTATAATAACTCTTGAAAAGTATATTGCTTGTTTGAATTGAGATGTGAAGGAAAAATTTATCTGACAAACATAACCCTCATTAGGAGCTACTTTGCTGATGAGGTAGATACCTTGTTGATTAAGTTGAAGGATAATTATTCTCTATATATTTAATAACTTAATTCTCCAATGCCAAAGCATTGATGAAAATATATTTAAATATATAATAAGATTAAAAAAGAATTTAATAAGAATATTAAATTAGGAAAAATATAATGAAATTGTAAGGTCGGTGGATAGAGGGATGGTCACGTGGGTAACTCAGACCCTCCCACTTTGGCTAGGACCACCCACAATCAAGCCCGCCAAAGGAAGCTTCCCAGGAACCATTTGGAAAGAAGTGATCGTCTGTCAGCCAGTGAAATTTCACCACGTCATAGTAGCTCCACTTCCCTAGAGGGACCCTTTAAATATCTCCCACGCGGTTTAATCTTTGCAACTTCCCTGACCTCCATCTTTCACCTCCATCTCTCTTTCTTTCTTCGGGGCCAGGGAACCTTGCCGGGTGGGGTGTGCGCTCTGTACTCAATAAAGCCGTCTGCTATTCCACACTTTGTGGCTCTAGCCTCTTCCTTCCTTCTCGGTGGGGAAAAATAACTTACATTTTGGTGCCGAAAACCCAGAAGGAGTTAGACGTCCGCAAGGACCACTCCTTTCTCCTCCCCTCCGAGAAAGAATCAGGAGAAAGAACCAGGATCTTCTATCTCCAACCCACTTCAGTGCACAGTGCGGTAAGTCCCCTGCCTCCAGCTTTCCTCTCAGTTCTTTCCTCCGAGACTCCCTGTCCGAAACCGTAGCTACGTCAGGGAAGTCTTTTCTGTCCATCCGTCCAAGTGAGCATGTGCTGTGGAGACCTCCCCAAGCACATCCACTTTCATCCGTGGCTGAACCTTGAGTTTTTAGGACGCTAATACTCAAGTCTGACCACTCTGAGAACTGAGCGCGGCTGTGAGGGCACAGGAATTTCCCTCCCTAAGGAAGAAGAAACTGTTCTTCTCCGCTGTGGCCAGGCCACAGAACCCACTCAATTAGCCTCCTGAAGGGACTTTCGGTGTTAACACCCTCACCAATTTAACTATCGCCAAAAAAGTTGGGAACTGATTGGAGATCTCTTACATTCACAGCTCCTAATTATTTGCGCAACCGTCCTTAATCTCTGTGCTGCCTGTTCCACCACGCAGGCCTTTTTCTGGCCAGAGAAACCTTACCTAAAACTTCTACTCCTAATCTTTCCTTCTCCGCGGACTCCAAACTCTCTCTCCCCTCCCTTCGCAAAAACCTGTTTCTTATTCGCCATCTACTACCATCTCTTTCTCCTCCCCTGCTGGCCAGGGGCCCCTCCCTTCACTGTGTTCTCTAGTCCCACCTCCGTCAGGCCTTTCTCAGCCTGGCATTGGCTCTTACACCGATTTTCAGGACGTCCAACCCCAATTTTCTTACAGGAAGTTCCTTCCCTGTCCTTTCTTTGGCTACAGTGTTTCCTGCAGGATCTGGGTGCCAGGCTCTGCATGAGCCCCCCCTCCTCTTATTCCCAATCCCCCAAACCCCTATCCGGAACCTGTGAACATGGCATTTAAAGTTTTTAACGGTCCCAACTAGTAAAAACAGGCCTGTTCGCTAGGTCCCCATGCAGCAGAAGGTAACGCTCCAAACCCCGACTGTTGTGGCAACCCTGAGACCAGCAGAGCCACCAACAGGTTTTTTCCTCAGCGCCTCTACGTGGAGGACAAGCCGCCCAAATGGAAGGCCAATCCAGCCAGGTGGGTGCATTGCTCAAACTCCTAGGACACAGCCTGGACTCGGAGAACCCAGGGTTCTGCAACAAGTGGGTAAGTCAGTCCATCTCATTTCTTGTGGACATGGGGGCTGCCTTCTCTGTTTTTGCCTTTATACTCTGGACCTCTAGTTCCCTCACAGGTTTCGGTTATGGGAATGGATGGGACCCTCTTCCTTTCCCCTTTTTATGCCACTCCTGACATGCAGTTCTGCCTCAAGCTTACCTCCTTATAGGACCACTGGCAGTCAGAACCACTGGACTTCATCCATCTCCAGCTCACCAAAAGGCTGGACCCTGAAAATTTCCCTATTACTCCTCTTTTTTTTTTTAAATCCTTACAGGACCGCATCTGCGAAGTTTCTCCAGTCACAGCCACACAGATGTTCCTCCTGACACCCCTCAAAGCCACCACCTTCTGTTCTCCCCCTCTCCACGACACCCCTATTCAGCAGGAAGTAGCCAGACGAATAAACGGCGCCCCTTTTTCTATTTAACACAAAAGGTCAGAATGTAAGGTCAGTGGATAGAGGGATGGTCACGTGGGTAACTCAGACCTGCCCACTTTGGCTAGGATCGCTGACAATCAAGCCCGCCAAAGGAGGCTTCCCAGGAACCATTTGGAAAGAAGCGATTGTCTGCCAGCCAGTGAAATTTCACCACGTCATAGTAGCTCCACTTCCCTAGAGGGACCCTTTAAATATCTCCCACGCGGTTTAATCTTTGCAACTTCCCTGACCTCCATCTTTCACCTCCATCTCTCTTTCTTTCCTCGGGGCCAGGGAACCTTGCCAGGCGGGATGTGCACTCTGTACTCAATAAAGCCGTCTGCTATTCCACACTTTATGGCTCTAGCCTCTTCCTTCCTTCTCGGCGGGGAAAAATACCTTACAGAAATAACATTTAAAATTTTTCTAACCCTTTTGGACATATTGAATTATATAAGATACCCTTAAATAAGAGAGGAATAGATATAATTTATAGTCATTTGGTATGTGCTTATAAAGTTTTTTGGTTTAGCGTCAGATATTGAGAGAATGTGATCTGTAATGACTGGACCACAAGTAATTTCTCAATCCGGTGGTTGTTTCTAGTTCTTGGTTTTTGCCCATTTAAAAGGAGCCTCAATTAAAAATGACTAAAAATAATTTTTGGTGATGTAGCACTGTGATTTTGGCCTTCAAAGATATGTCAACCAGTCTATATTGAAAATCATTTTTGATGATAAATTAATGTGATTTTTGGCATTAAAGGAATTAAATGACACATCTCTGAAAAATAAATACAACTTCTACCATTCATCTTTCTAGATTTCTGTGACTATAACTTCTCTGTGTTTACATCTATAAAAAACAAGACAAACTATCGTAAAATTTATGCAAAACTCTGTCCCACTTTAGCAATATTTTAAGCATTCACAGAAATGACAAGTAATTGAAAAAATAATACCATTAAACTCAATTAGAAATGCAGAGAAATCTAATAAAATTTTACTTTTAGTGTCCAATAATTATATAGCAATATTAATGCTATTTTTATGATTCACAGTAATAATACTAATGACTCAAGCCAGAAAATTTCCTTTAATGTTTATAATTTACAGTCAAAAGAATTTTTCACTCTCTATATGTATTTTTACTTTAGAAAGAATAATACTAGGATGATCAATAAAAATTTTTCAAGAATAAAATTGATTATATTAAGAACATTTTATGGTTAAAAATGAAATGGAAATATGAATTCAAAGGGAAATAAAAGCAAAAGGTGTAAAATTTCTTAATGTCATGGAAGAAATTGATGCATTGTTTCTTAAATTTCACTGGATGTTTAAAAGAGAAGTATAAATATTTTTATCAAATGCTAGAAATCATGTTTTTTTAAACACATTATAAGAAATCTCTAGACCCTGGTTGGTTGGTTCAGTGGCTAGAGCACCGGCCCCAGCATGCAGATGTCCTGGGTTTGATCCCCAGTCAAGGCACACAGGGGAAGCAACCATCTGCTTCCCCACCCCCTCCCCTCCATCTTCTCTCTCTCTCTCTCTCTCTCTCTCTCTCTCTCTCTCTCTTCCCATACTACAGCCAGTGGTATGGTTGGTCCGAGCATCAGCCCGAGGTGCTGAGGATAGCTTGGCTGATTTGAGCATCAGCCCCATGGGGTTTGCTCATGGGAGTTGCTGGCTGGATCCTGGTCAGAGCACATGTGGGAGTCTATCTCCCCTCCTTTCACTTAAAAAATAAATCTCAGATCTCAAGTTAAAAATATATAAGAGGAGCATGTAGACTTCCAAAACAATTTTAGGAAGTACTAAATGACCACCGATTTAGGCTCTTAGAGCCCCAGAAGGCGCTGCCATTCCAAAAGCACTCATTCAAATCTTTCTCTCGCATTATGCCAGTAGTTTGGTTGAGTCTTTTATTTATGCTTTAGGCAGAAGAAGAGACCTTTGAGTCGTCAGTGAGAGAACAGGATGTGGACAATGCATGTAAGATAACTTACAACAAAACCCTGTCACCTTATATTTGTAGATAATAGCTAATTTTTCCTGAGCATTTATCATTTTGCAAGTTCTGTTGCATCTGCATTCAATACTCATTTAACCTTCACAGGTACCATTTTACATATTAAAACTGGCACCCAGAGAGGCTAAATAGTGCACCCACAGTTGTATAGCTACTAAGAGTGAAACCGGCAGCCTGATTTAATATCCCATTGTGGGAACTTCCCCATCTTTTTCCTTTTCCCTTCCTGGTAACCCTCTCCCCTTCCATCACCCCTTTGTTAATGCCTTCCCACCACTCATTCTGCTCTGTGCCCACAAATAAAAAGGCAGGAAGGATAAATACCAAAGATTAATGCTGGTGATCTCCGGATGCTAGGTTAACCAGTGATGTTTATTTTTGTCTTTCTTAATGACTGACATTTTCTAAATTATAAAGGGGAAATAAAAACCTGTGTCAGATTAGCTCATTGTTTAGCTAATAATCATTCTCTTTCACCATCTCTATAGAGAAGCAAACATTTCTACCCCACTGAGGCTGGTTTTGGCCAGGAAAAGATGCTTGGGGCCAGAGGATGTGGAAAGAGGTGGTTGCGTGCCTTTCCCAAGCCAAGGTTTTAAGAGGCATCTCTCATTTGTACCCACACACCTAGTAGCTTCTGACCTCTGCCCCGGAGAAGATACTTCACACTGTCATCCTCCAGACTGAGCCCACTGACAGACTGTAGCCAGACTCAGATACCTCACTTAGGCATGTGGGAAAGAAAGACATAGTAGCTCTATCTTGGGGTTGAGTTTAGCCCAGAAAAACTCAATGAGTAGCACAGTACAAAACTGAGTAACACAATACATGCCTATTGCATTTAAATCCTCTTCTTTATCTATGATGCATCATAAAAATTTCCTTCCAAAAAGAATAAACTTAGAAGCTGCCCTTCATAATACATCAGAGTTCTTAATCATTGACATTGTGCATTCATTCATCTCTGATATATTTGATCTGTGAGCATGTAATTCATTTGTGGGTGTTTGATTTTCCATTTAAACTAGATGTTTACACAGAGAAGAGCTGGAGCTAGGAATCATTTTCTAAAGCATGACTTTCTGCCTTACATCTGTAAAGCCCTTTTCTTACCCCCTACGGAGAACATTGGTGAGCAATCCCACTGTGTCTTCACTGACAATGGCTATGGGTTGCCAGGAAAATACTGCAGGCTGCAAACGATTTCCACTTTTCGGCAGTTAGATGCCCTTGGTTTATAACCCTGCACCGCATGGTACCCTCTTTCAGTGTGCCTCCATTAGGAGTAAAATCCGGTCTTTTAAAAACTAATAGTGGTTTGTTATTTGTAAAACTTGGAATATTTATCATATCTCCAACTAGTATCCAGTGGTCATTTTCCCAAGAAAGGTACCATCTGGATCAGCCTGTCCTTTGTAAGAGTAAGACTGTGGCTGTATGTTTGGGGAAAGAGGATCAAATTGTAACTGAAGGTTCTTGGTTGGTTGTTTTCTCTTTATTCGTAGTCCTGGCCTATTTATTCAAGTATACTGCTCACAAAAACTAGGGGATATTTTTTCACTTCATATTCATTTTGAAATATTCCCTAGTTTTTTGTGAGAAGTATAGTTTCAAAAAAAGAACAGAGATACCCACCAGGAATATAAACTAACCAGAGGAACCACCTACAACTTCAGACATCAGGAGTCAGTGTGACTAACACAGAGGGAGTAAGTGGTTAAGGTTGGTGACAGATGCCTCCCTAACAGAGAACTGGCATGTTGGCCTATGTTCAAACTTAATCTCTTATTTTATTTCTCTTATTAGGCCCCATTTGGCTTGACAAAACACCATTGGAGACTATCTATCCATGAGAGAGTCCATGATAAAGCTTTGATTAGGTTGCCTTTTGCTATTCAAAAAAGAGACACCACTGATTATTGATTAGAAGACACTTGAGTGGAAAATAAGAAAACATCCCTTTTCAAAGGGAACCTGTGCCTTTAATCACTTGGTAGGCAATCTCTACAGTTAAAAGATTTTTATCTGAAGCAAAAGAACAAAACTTCACCTACAATTGTTCCAAATTGGAAGCTATAAATAAAATCATTTGTGGGGCAAAGGTCTAAAGAGATTAAAAATAGTGAATACAGATTAAAGGAGGACTTAAGGATCATTTTTTAGCTCTGTAACTTATTCTTTTTGACAGAAACAACTTCTCTGAAAGGAAATCCCATTAATAAAACCTTTCAGATTTGACCTTTTAATACCAGTACAATTGAGTTACATAAATTCTTTTAATGGTCCTGGCTGCCTCCCAGTTTAAATCTCTCTGATATTGTAGAAAACTGCTCATCTCCATAATCATTTTCTGTAAAGGAACTGTTGAAAATGGTTTCACTCACTGAAGTCAGTTAACTGAGATGATCAGCTTTGAAGCTACAATTAAATAAGTGGAAAAGAGTCCGGACCCTGTACTACGTTTTATGATGCAAAGGAACTCCTAGACAACATAGTGAAATTCCCAAGGCAAAGGCATTTTCGCAATTCCTGTTCAGCACAGCACCCGACAAGGGATGGACGCAATGACATCCTTGAACTAAATTGATTAGACCTCTTCAAGTTTCCTAATTGTTTGAGAGAGAAGTTACAAGTAGAAGAAAAAGCACAGAGAGCACCAAGTAAAGAAAAAGAATGTCCAATATTTAGAAAGGAGAATTACTGTTCAATTAAATAATAGTTGGACCTGAGGGGTGAGGAGATTTGCACGGGAAGGGGCTGGAACAAACTAAAATCCCTATCACATGGGTTTCCCACAGTGGCCAAGAGGCAGAGCTCATGTTTTTTCAACTTTAAGTTTCAGTTTCTCTGAGCAACCTAATTCAGAGAGCTTTTATTGAAATAAGTAAAGTTTGTCAAGTGGTTAATGTGTTGCTCAAAACAGAGTAACCATATCCTCTATTGTTTTGAGGGAGGAGTCAGAGACTCACTTTAGATACTAGTAAAATGGGCACGCACCCTGCAAATTATAGCCTAAGGCCATGAAAAGTGTCATCCTTTGCTACTACTGTCCATCAGTTCGTTGAATGGATGGATCACTAGTTGGACCCAGTGGAGGGCATGCAGAGGGTCTTGACTTGATGAGGACTATGAAGCTGCTGGGCAAAATAGGGCATAGCCAGGGTGAGGAGACTTACTCGGAGGTGCCACAGCTATGAAAGTGGCATAGATGATAAACTGGTAAATTCTTTGTCTGCCTTTGGTTCTGTCCTTGAACCTGACGTGATGCATGTGTATATTCTTCTTTGGTGAAGAATCTGCCAATTGACTGTGAAAACTTCCAATTTAATGTCAGATGTCTCTGGGAGCCCTGGTGAGGAGGTGCCAGGGGCTGAGGACAGTGAGTTGCAGTTCCAGCCATCAGAGGCAGAAGAAATGGTAAAAATGGGACTGTGCCTGCATTCTCTTTTGTTGTTAAGATATGCTGAGAATATATGTAACATTTTCCTGGGTTTTTTTGGTGTCAAAAACCATTATCACTCTTAAAACTGAGATGATTGCTATAGGGGTATTATTTCATTACACTGGGTGGGAAGAGAAGAGAGTTTGGCACAGAATCATGTTTAGTTACTCCTGAGCTCTTTCTTTTTAAATTTCATTTACTTTAACATCTCAATTCCTTTGCCATTTAAGAAAATAAGATCCCTCTTCCAGCACCTACTATTCAAATCCAGAATCTATTATTCGAGTAGATGTGTGCAAATTTTACCATGTGTAAATTCCAAGATAGCTTAAACAATACCAAATTCCAAAGAAAGAGAATGAGATTAATCATACTTGAGTCAGGTGTCTAGCTCTGATATAATCAGTTATGGTCTTGAAGGCAGGGGATATAGTCTAAATAAAAATAAGAAGGGCCAACCTCTGTAGACATGGTGGGAAGTTCTAAAAAAGAAGAGACTGGGGCCTGACCTGTGGTGGCACAATGGATAAAGCATTGACCTGGAATGCTGAGGTTGCCAGTGTAAAACCCCGGGCTTTCCCGGTCAAGGCACATATGGGAGTTGAAACTTCCTGCTCCTCCCCCCCTTCTCTCTCTCTCTCTCTCTCTCTCTCTCTCTCTCTCTCTCTCCTCTAAAATGAATAAATAAATAAAAAGAAAAGAATTAAAAAAAAAAGGAGAGACTGGGTAGACATTCAATGGGGATCTATTACATACAACTATCAATATAGATCATCCTATGAGTATGGCATCAACAATTATTCCAAGTAAATGGAGGATGAATAGAATTTCATGCTGAAAGTCATAATAAGCATGATGCACTATGTCAAAAGCAGATCTGTACTTATATCTTTAATACAATTTCTAAAGAGACATTTCTGATTTGTGACTAGTTGAAGAATAATCAAAGAAGCTTCTTCTCTTTCATGAGTAATCGTTATACGTTTTGGACACTTCATACCCTTCTGCAGCTTTCTAGTTGCTATGTGAACTTTTCTGCTGCTCAAGAGAATCCTAGTTGTAAAGATTTCTAATAAGATCCTGCTAGGATGGCTTGGGCTGCATCAGATCCTTTTAAACAGTTGTAACTGTTTTTTTTCCCAAGTGACATTGGAAAAATATCACATAGGTCCCACATTGGGACACTTTAACAGACTAGACTGCCTTTTAAAAAAGTCATTTGCCCCCTATACCTTCCTCCAGCTCCTTGAACTGACCCCTATGCCTGGCACTCACCACTCTGTTGTCTGTGTCTATGAGGGGGATAAATGGTGATAGATGGAAGCTTGACTTGGGGTGGTAAGCACGCAATGCAGTGTGCAGATGATGTGTTGTGGAATTGTGCACCTGAAACCTGTATAATTTTGTTGACCAGTGTTATCCCAATAAATTCAATAAAAAAAAGTCTTGCCAGATTGCTGACATTCTTACATAAAAATGACCATATCTAATGTCTTTAGACATTAAGGCATGCCTGTTTTGGGGTGCCATGGCATTGTTTTCCTAGACAATTTCTACAAAATAGATGCTGCCCTGTGTATAAGAAATTTACTCTTTAGAAATGGGCATGTACTTTATTTTTTTAGATGAGAGGAGGGGAGATAGTGAGTCAGACTCCCAAATGCGCCCCCACCAGGATCCACCCAGCAACTCCCATCTTAGGCAGATTGTTAGCTATTATTAGCATCTGAGGCTGACATGCTTGACCCAGCCAAGTTATCTGCAGCACCCAGGGCCACGTTCGAACCAATCAAGCTGGTTGCAGGAGGGGAGGAAGGAAAGAAAAAGGAGAGGGAGGAGGGTAGCAGATGGTCAGTTCTCTTGTGTGCCCTGACTGGGAATCAAACCCAGGATGTCCATGCTCCAAGCCAATGCTCTATCCACTGAGCAACCTACCAGGGAAGGGCATGCACTTTAGATTTTGACCCTTCTACTCCATTGTAGAAAAAAGGTTCTTACTGATCTTATCTGTCACCTGCACTTTCTGACTAACAACAAGGAATGACTGAAAATCTGGCTGAATTTAGGGGTGAGGCCCCCAGCTATATAGAGGTAGTAAAATAACTGATATCTGCAGAAATTAGAGATGCAATTCCCCAAGTCAAGAGTATTTGGTGGTTATGAGAAGCGTCTCCTAAGATCATGCAGAGAGATTAGTCAACACTATGGCAATCTTCCAAGACTCAGAATAGCCCATAGGCCACTCGAATCTAGTCTCTTCTCAATATTTCTGCTATCAATATTTAGAATGCAGTGTCATTGTTCATCCACTACTTACTCATTTACCATATTGGGGAAAATACACAGAAAGACATCAATTATCATACCAGATGAAGAAAGAGAGAGAGAGAGAATGATCCCTAATATATACTCTCTCCAAACCTTCCACTTTCCCCATGGGCATAGAAGCCAGTGCCCCAAAATTACACCTGGTTACATATGCCTACTTGGAAAAATTGATCAAGGCTCTGGCCGGTGGTTCAGTAGATAAAGCATCAGCCCAGGTACAGAAGCCTGGGTTTGATTCCTGGTCAGGGCACACAGTAGAAGTGACCATCTGCTTCTCCTCCTACTCCTCTCCCACAGTCAGTGGTTTGGTTGCTTCAAGCATAGCCTCAGGTGCTGAGAATGTTGGAGCACATCAGCTTCAGACACTAAAAATAGCTCAGTACTCAAGCTTTGGTTCCAGGCACAGGTTGCCAGGTGGATCTCAGCAGGGTCACATGCAGGAAACTGCCTATCTCCCCTCCTCTCACCTAAAAAGAAAGAAAGAAGAAAGAAAGAAAGAAAGAAAGAAAGAAAGAAAGAAAGAAAGAAAGAGAGAGAGAGAGAGAGAGGAAGAAAGAAAGAAGAAAGAAGGAAAGAAAGAAAGAAAGAAAGAAAGAAAGAAAGAAAGAAAGAAAGAAAGAAAGAAAGAAAGAAAGAAAGAGAAAGAGGAAGGAAGGAAGGAAGGAAGGAAGGAAGGAAGGAAGGAAGGAAGGAAGGAAGGAAGGAAGGAAGGAAGGAAGGAAGAAAAGATAACCAGAGACAAAATCCTAAGTAAACTGCAATCTCTCTGTTTTTTTATCTGAATTACCAGTTTGGAATTATATATAACAAATTTGAGATTGACTCCAAGAGTTGGTCTTTGTTGAAATTACAGATTTCTGCAACAGGAGCTTCTAAATTTAAAGTATCAAGAATGGAGCCCAAGTATCTACATTTATTTTAAAGCTTCCAAAGTGATTCTTATCCAGCCAGGCCTACAAATGTCCTCTGACTGAAGTTTGGGAATGAGACTATCTGAAATCCACATAATTAATTCAGGAAGACAAAGGGGAAATCAATCAAAGAAGTTATTTCCTTGAAATTATACAAACATAAGGAAATATACTGAGTGAATTTCTTTTTTTTATCGTTAGTTTTGTTGACACCCTATCAACAAAAAGAAACACCCTTTTTTCTCCTTAAATAAAAGCAAAAGAAAAGGCGAATTTGGTCAATTGAATTAAATCAAGTGTCAGCAACATTTGAAGAAACACAAAGGATTGTGTCAGCCAAAAAAATGATTCTTGCTGTTCCTTCTTTCTACCCATCACCTGTAGCTAGAAATGAGATTTACTTTATGTCTACCTTGCTAAGGCATAATGGTCACCTTTGTGAATAAGCAGCAGAATGGAAGATCAGTGGCCCAGGGAGATGAACCTTTACAGCCAGCTGCCCTTTCCCCAAAACTTGCAGGATGCTTAGAGATCAATATCACAATTTTCCACACTCTGGAAAGGGTGGTGCTGGGTGTCAGGGGTGAGCAGGTTACTGAGGCAGCCAACTGCTTCTAAGGCAAAAGCATTCCTTCTATTCCTTCAATTTGTTCTTTCAAATTTAAAATCTTCAGGTTTTCTCCAAGGAGATAGTTTACTCAATGAGCTGCCCAGGTAGTCAAGGAAACACGGAGGTGAAGTGAAGGGGGCAAACAAAACATAAGAGAGTGGACCTCTTCCTCTCTGTCACCATAGGGACTTCTAGTGCATGGGGGTCCTCCCCTCCTATGAGAGATCACCCTCTAGAACAGGAAAGGAAAAGGTCCCTAGAAAAGTCACAATGAGGCCCTGGCCAGCTGGCTCAGTGGTAGAGTATCAGCCCAGTGTGTGGAATCCCGGGTTTGATTCCCAGCCAGGGCACACAGGGGAAGCACCCATCTGCTTCTCCATCCTTTCCCTTCTTCTTTCTCTGTCTTCCTCTCCTGCAGCCGAGGCTCCATTGGAGCAAAGTTGACCCGGGCGCTGAGGATGGCTCCAGGGCCTCTGCCTCAGGCACTAGAATGGCTCTGGTTGCAATGGAGCAATGCCCCAGATGGGCAGAGCATTGCCCCCTGATGGGCATGCCGGGTGGATCCCAGTCGGGTGCATGCATGAGTCTGTCTCTCTGGCTCCCCACTTCTCACTTCAGAAAAATACAAAAACAAAGAACAAAAAAAAAAAAAAAAAAAGAAAAGTCACAATGCACAATGACAACTGTCAGTTTTCTCTTTGAAATATATATGTGTTTGGGGTTGATGAGCTGTCAGAAGGAAAACGTGGTCTCCGTTGGTCTTCCTAGGAGGATCTCACTGTATTTTTATCTGAAATGCATATTAAAATACTATATAAGGAAAATTAAAGCTTGAGAAGTTTATCAAATAAGGATTCTACTGGCTCATTAATACAGGTACTATTACTTTTACCACAATGACGACTAGCTCCCACTTACACAGTGATGGCTGCCTACCAAGCAAAGGGCCAGGGACCAAGAATTCCATCCCAAACACTATGACCCTATAAAAATTAAGAAATTAAGAGATTGTCTTATGTAGGGTGAACTTATCAGTGTTTTTTTTGTTTTGTTTTGGGGGGTTTTTTTTTGCTTGTTTTTTGTGAGAGGAGGGTAGATAAAGAGACAGATTCCACATGCATCCTGACTGGAATCCATCTGGCAAACCCTGTCTGGGGCTGCTGCTTGAATCAACCAAGCTATCCTTGGCAACTGAGGCCAATGCCCAAACCAATGGAGCCACTGGCTGCAAGAGGGGAAGAGAGAACAAAGGGGGAGGGGAAGGGGAAGAGAAGCAGATGGTCACTTCTCATGTGTCCTTGACCAGAAATTGAACTCACGACATCTGCATGCTGGGCCAATGCTCTATCTACTGAGCCAACTGGCTAGGGTCAATCAGTGGTTCTTTATGCAGCCAGTGGAGGAGCCTGATTTGGAACCCAGATTCATCTTGACCTTGCTTGCCATATATTACCATTTTCCAATTATAATCCTAGAGTGTTATCATTCACTGAGTACTCACCAAGTGCCAAGCACTTTGCATGTTATTTCTACCTCTTTACAACTCTATGAAATAGGTGTTATTCCTTTTTTTTTTTTTTTCCTGAGAGGAAAACAAAAATGGTATAGAGTTTTTAAATAACTGGTTCAAGGTCGTATAGTCTGTTATGCACAGAGATGGAATTTTAATCCAGGTCTGTTTGACTCATTGTCTTTTCTCCTAAACAGTCTAGGTGTGCAGGAAACAGTAGTGGGTGTTCGGATTTCTTGCTTTGGAAGACAATGTTTTGTCATATTTCATCAAAAACAGTTTCATGAATAACATCAAGTTCATGAAAAAGAAAAATACTGGTCTTTCTATTCTTTTCCTTTTGTATCCCTTCTATGGTCATAGCAAAAAAGGCTCTTTTGTTCTCACCAATTAACTCTCCACTGATGTTAAGAGATGAAGGCAAACTGTGATGGAAGAGAAGAACAAGAGATGTTTTAATTTGTTTGTTTAACTACAGAAAGGCCAATTTTGTCTTAAAGACATTTAAGCCACCAAACTGCTCCCTTCTTGTGCTGAAAATATTAAATTGAATTCTTATAGAGAAAAAAGTAGTAGTTATGCCTATAGGGAAAATATAAGGTTTCTATTGGAATATGTCAAGTCACCCACTAATTAAATGGAGACTCAAAGTAAGCAAACCATCTGGCAGATAAATTCTACAGTAGTCATTATAAATCTGTGCAAAAACCAAAGCGTAAATTGGATATAAGCACAACAAAAGTCCTCAAGAAAGTGTGGATTTCGCCTTTTGCCTTGTAGAATTAATCACATAGTTGGTGTCTTCAGGAAAGTGGATTACACGATGGTGTCAAGTTAACTGCCGGCTCTTTTTCTACCTATCTTTCCTTTTTTTCTTCATTTCCAGACTCCCACAGGCACGCCCACTGGGATCCACCCAGCAACACTTTCTAGGACTGATGCTCTACCCATCTGGGGCCATGCTCACAAGCAAGCAATTTTTAGCATCTGAGGCGGAGGCTCCATGGAGCCATCCTCAGCACCAGGGGCCAATGTGCTTGAACCAATCAAGGCATGGCTGTGCTACCTGCCCTTTCTATGTTCACTGGATTTGAGAAGTCTGGGGAAGTTTTTGAAAACTTGTTTAAAAAGTTAAGCGCTGGGTACACTAAACAGTTTAGAGCTAACTGGCATCAGAAAAACAGAAAACCCATCTGCAGCTCAGCAAATGTGTTCTGAGTGAATTCCAGAGTGATTCCGGGGTGAGATTTGCAGGCTGTTCAGTACATAAAACCAGTCACAGCTGTAATAGTATTTTTTTCCGTTACAGCATTTTTTTTATTCCTAAGATTTATGTCAAGAAAGAACATGTTCTCCTCCTTATAGCTGCTGATTAACCTATCTTGCCAGCACATCCTGCTTCCCCAAGATTAAAAAAAAAAAAAAAAGTCTTGCAGATTTTAAGAAGTAATAATTTTTGTTTTCTATCCCTACTGGAAGGAAAGAAGCATACTGTTGGACAGATAAAATATATTATGCTCACTTTGTTAAAAATAGTGCTGCCCACATGGAGGCCGTCACCCAGGTGATATTAATGTGTGTTGGGGGTGGGCTGTGGGCAGGCAGAATCCTTGTAGCCTGGGGCTTGGTTTTGGGACTAAGCCTTTCCCACCCTTTTTGATGTGGGGTGTACAATCTCATCATGCCCCAGATAAGTGACTTTGTATTAGAGACTTCCCTATTTTGTATATTGAATTAAAGGTTTGGATTTCTACACTATAAAATAGGGGCAGAACAGGAGCTTACTCTCTTGGTTCCTGAGATTAGAGGAGAGAGCAGAGCAGAGAGCAGAGCAGAGAGCAGAGAAAAGCCATGTGGAGGAGGCCAGGAGAAGCAGCCAAGATGGCAGGGTGCTGAGTGTGAAGCCAGTTTGTGCAGAGTTTATGCAGGGAGAAGGAAGGAGATGGGGAACAGAGGTGAATAAGTCTGGTGAGCTAGAAACCTTTGATTCTAGGAAACTCAGATAAGTCATTAGCTTTGTGAGCACTGAATGTGAGTGGGTTTTGGAGCCCAGTGTGTGTTTTTACTTGCCCGCTGGGTGCAAGCTAGAATTAAAGATGACAGCCCATCAGTTCTTGGCTCCGTTGTTTCTTTACCGGCTGTTGGAATCCAATGCGAACCTGCATGGGCCAGGTGGCTGTGATGGTGGCCGTGAATACTGGCTTTACACATACATTCTTGACTCTGCTGCATTTGTTGGCCTGATCATCAGTCCACACTTCACATTCCTGGTAACAATATGACAGGCTTGGTAAGGGACAGCCTAGCAGTTTCTATTTCATTCTTGAAATTCCTAAACTCCTAGAAAAACAATATAGCTTCGAATTCAGTCAGGGCTGGCTTAGCTTTCAATTTAGTAATTAATTACTGTAAGGCCAGGAGCCGCCATCCTGGCCATTCACATGCAGGTTCCCATTGGATTCGGGCAGATGGTAAAGAAATGGCAGAGTTGGAGGATGGTAGGCCATCCTGTTTATTGGTGTCTCACCAAGACAGGCAAACCACAAAAGAAGACAAGGATAAAGCAGAAAACCAGTTTTTCCCATGAAGGGCAAGGGATCAGAGAAGCCCCTGCAATGGTGATAGCAGGAACTGAGAGAGCAAGCTCCTGGTCTGCCCCACTTTATAGTGTAGAAACCAAAAACCCTTAATCCAATATACAAATAAGGAAGTCTCTGATACAAAGTCACTTATCTGAGGCATAATTGGATTCCTCATGAGAATGCACCACCCAGATCATACAATCAGTCAAGGGGAAAAGCTTAGTCTTAAAACTAAGCCTTAGGCTACAATGACCTGGCCTGCTTACAGCCTGTCCCCCATACCCAATACAAACTATAAGCGAGCAAACATATATATCATATTTAAAAACTTATTTGACCAACATTCCACCCCTTTTGCTCGCTTCACTATCTAAACCACAGGTATCTTCCATGATGGTCACTGTGCAAGGAGTGGGATACATTGCATAAACAGAAACAATACCAACTATAGCAATAGGATTAACAAATCAAAAGCTAAGGGCGAAATGAGAGAGCTGTCAGTGGCACCAAGAGAAGCAAATCTTTTCCCTCTGGCAGAATACAGGCCAGAGTTTTGTTTGCAGCCAGCACAGCAGCTGGTACCAGAGGCCACCCTGAGCAGACATACCAAACCTTATTGGCCAATACACCAGCATCTGCTGGTTCTATGTGTAGTAAAATAGGAGAACTCATTATTGGCCATAAAGAAATCACAAAGGTGCCCTTCATAATGCTGTCCCCCTGAGCACTCAAGGGATAATACATTTCTACCTTAGGTGGCCAGGTGCTCGTTGCCCAAGGAGTTAACTGGAGGTCCATCTCTAATCCCTTTCCTCATGGTGCCAACAAGGCCATCCATCTCAGATGGGGGGGGCCTGTACGGTCCAGGGCCAAGTCCATTGAAGCCGTTGTCCTTTAAGAAGGGCTGTTGGGGCAGGCAGGAGCACATTGCCCTGATGTCCAAAGCCTGGCTTGAGTAAAATGTCCTTGGTCTGTATCTGCAACTGAATGGGGGCAGCTGCCCGATGCAGGAGGGCCTCTACTGGAGCTGGGTTCCCCCATTGAGGTTTTTCATTCAAAATCCGGAGTACTGTCCATAAGCGCGTGTCCATCCAGTAAGAGAGCCGGTGCACCCCTCCTGTCACAGTCCCTGCTTTAAGAGTCCATTATACCACTCAATGATATCAGCAGCCTGGGGATGGTAGGGAACATGGTACTTCCAGTCCACACCCAGCTTTTGATCCCACTGCCTCACCGTTGAACCAGTGAAGTGGGTACCATTGTCACTTTCAAGGATCAGCGGTCGCCCGTATGCAGCACTTAGGCAATCCAGAGCCTGAATGACCGTCCTCTGGTCAGGCTTATGGGCAGGGTAAGCAGCAAGCAGCGCAGTGGCAGTATCTACACAAGTGACTGCATACTGGTACCCTTCTGACTTTGGTAAGGGTCCAATGATGTCTATCTGCCATCGTGTCAGTGGAACATGACCCCTCTGGATCTGTCCAGGTGACACCAGTGGTTTCCGAGGGTGCTCCTTGGAACATACTGCACATTGCTCACAGGCTGCAAGTACCTCTGCATAGGACACAGGCAAGTTCCAAGCCTTAACCGTAGCCCACATAGTTTTCTGTCCTGCATGGAGCAGGCGCCGGTGGAGCCACTGTGCCACATCACCTGCAGGGGCAGTCTCCAACCATCGCACCCTTGCCAACGTATCTGCCTCATCATTCCTAGAGGGGCATGCCCTGTGACATGATATACTGTCACCTGCTTCTGGTGTCCTATTTCCCATAAGTCCGGCCACATGGCCTGACCCCATAGTGGATGGTGCATTACCATCCACTGGTTAATGTGCCAAGTAGCAATCCAAAGGGTCAGTCCACGATAGACAGCCCAGCTGTCAGTACAGATCACCAGAGGTGAAGGTTCATTATGGGCAACTAGCCAAACAGCTCTTAATTCTGCCCATTGGCTGCTCTGGCCTGTACCCATGTCCATCCAAATAGTCTCAGCAGCCGGATGGAAGGCTATAGCTGTCCATTTGGCAGGTTGGCCCCTGATGGAACCATCAGTATACCAAGCATCCTCGATGATGGGTGTCCACCCCTCCTGGTAGGGACTGTCTTCAGGTTCTGCCTCCTGGGCTCCAGCTGCACCTGACTCTAAGGTCGCATAGATGACTGGACCCAAGACTTCCTGCAGTTCTGCCCTCAACAGGCTGTTGCTCAGAGCACAGCATTGTTGCAGGTAGGCACCCCACTTGGCCAGGATGGACATTTGGGCCATACCACTACATGGTTTAGTTGCCCAATCTCTCACCCATCCTGCAGTAGGGTATGTTGTCTTGACTGTAACTGGTGTTGTGGTTGTAATACTCTCAGTGGCCAGGAGGGCAGCATACACAGCTGCCAGCTGCTTCTCCACTAATGAGTAACGAACTTCAGCACCTTTTCACAATTGGAAAACCCAATAGGTTGCTGTAAGCACTCTGTCCGCTGTCACAAGCCCCATCCAAACCCCTCCGAGGTTACATCCAGCTCACAGCCTGGCAGGATCAAACACATTCAAGGCCTGTGCCACTTTGATAGCTCTCTTAGCTGTTGAAAATGAACCTTGCACCTGCTCGGTCCAATCCCAACGAATCCCCTTTCGAATAAGGTTGTACAAGGGGCGTAGTAGCTGAGCAAAATGGCTCACCAATACCGCAACAAACCTAAGAATTCCTGTAACTGTTTTACCATAGTAGGCACAGGTATGCTTGGATCTTATCTATAACTGCATCAGGGATAACTTTTGTCTTACCTGACCAGACAACTCCCAAGAATTTAACAGGTCCTTGTAATTTGTTCTTGTTGACTGCCCAGCCACATACTTTCAAATGGGATAGCAGGATAGGAACTGCTTGCTCCAATTGTGGAAGAGAATCACTAGTTAGCATAATATCATCAATATAATGGTACATGCGAACTGCCTCTGGCTGTTTCCATTTAGCCAGGTCAGCAGCCACCAGCCCATGGCACAAGGTGGTGCTATGCAAATAGCCCTGGTGTAATACTGTAAAAGTCCATTGTCTCTCTCCCCAACTGAAGGCAAATTGGTCTTGACTCTTTGAAGCTATATCAATAGAGAAAAAAGCATTGGCCAAGTCTGCCACAAAGTGGTATGTCCCCAACTCATGGCTTAGCCGATCCATCATGTTAGCTATGGTGGGAACAGCAGTGTGCAAAGGGGAACAACTTTATTAAGTTCTCTGTAATCTACTGTCATTCTCTGGGTTCCATCTGGCTTATGCACAGGCCATACTGGGGAGTTGTTAGGACTGTGTGCTGGCCGGATAGTCCCCACCTTTTCTAGTTTGAGGACTGTCCCTGTGACTTCTTCATAACCACCTGGCAGGTGGTACTGCTTGGTGTTAGTCACATGCTGAGGAATGAATAATTGCAAAGGGGAATGTGATGTGTGTCCCCACAATACTGCCTTCACAACCTTGATCCGCAGACAGAACCCAGCTGTAGTTTCCAACCACAGTCCTTGCAAGACATCTACCCCCAAAATATATTCAGGAATAGGAGATACATATACCTTATATGGCTTAGGAGGCAGTCTTCCTATCCCCAATGGAATAGTTATTGGCTTCACTTGAACAGTTTGGCCCCCATAACCATCAATGGCCACTGGGGTCCCAGCAAACCGCTCTGGGTTCCCATAGAGGAGGGAACATTCTGCACCTGTATCACCAAAACCAACACCTGTTGTACATTGGAAGGGGACCAGTGGATAGCCAGTTCCATGTGTGGCCTCCGGTCCCTGCCCATCAAGGGTGGTGGGCCTACACCGATCTCCGAATCCTGCCGCAAACTACACCAGTTGTAAGACCAGGAGCCGCCATCGTGGCCATTCACATGCAGGTCCCCATTGGATTCGGGCAGACAATAAAGAAATGGTGGGTCATCCTGTTCATTGGTGTCTCACCAAGACAGGCAAACCACAAGAGAAGACTAGGGAAGGACAAGGGATCAAGGAGGTCCCTGCAATGGTGATAGCAGGAACCAAGAGAGCAAGCTCCTGGTCTGCCCCACTTTATAGTGTAGAAATCAAATCCCTTAATCCATTATACAAATAAGGAAGTCTCCGATACAAAGTCACTTATCTGAGGCATAATTGGATTCCTCATGAGAGTGTACCACCCAGATCATGCAATCAGTCAAGGGGAAAAGCTTAGTCTTAAAACTAAGCCTTAGGCTACAATGACCTGGCCTGCTTACAGCCTGTCCCCCACACCCAATACAAACTATAAGCAAGCAAACATATATATCATATTTAAAAACTTATTTGACCAACAATTACATTTCTACATTAGTATTTTCTCTCTCCCTTCCTTCCTCTACCATTTATGTGTGGACATGTGTGTATTTGTGAGTGTGTATCTATAGGGTAAGAAGAAAAAGACCATTGATTTTTAAATCCTCAAATCATGCCTGTTAAGCCAGTATCCAGGGCCACCATCACAGTTGCCTGGCCCATGCAGGTTCGCATTGGATTTGGACAGTCGGTAAAGAAACAATGGAGTCAAAAACTGGTGGGCCACCATCTTTAATCCTATCTTGCACCCGGCAAGCAAGTAAAAACACACACTGGGCTCCAAAACCCACTCAATCAGTGCTCACAAAGCTACTGACTTATCTGAGTTTCCTAGAATCAAAGGTTTCTACCTCACCAGACTTATTCACCTCTGTTCCCCATCTCCTTCTCTCTGTACAAACTGGCTTCTCCTTCAACACTCCACCATCTTGGCTGCTTCTCCTCTCCTCCATGTGGCCTTACGCTGCTCTCTGCTGTCTGCTCTCTAATGCTAATCTCAGGAACCAAGAGAGCAAGCTCCCAGTCTGCTCCACTTTATAGTGCAGAAATCAAAACCTTTAATTCAATATATAAAGTAGGGAAGTCTCTAATACAAAGTCAGTTATCTGAGGCATGAAGAGATTGCACCACCACAGATCAAAAAGGGTGGGAAAGGCTTAGTCCTAAAACCAAGCCCCAGGCTACAAGGGTCCTGCCTGCCCACAGCCCGCCTCCAACACACATTAATATCACCTGGGCACACCATCTTTAACAAAATGAACATAATATATTTTATCTGCCCAACAATGCCCTTCATTTGGCATTCAGTGAACATTTGAGAAGCAATAGTTCATTACATTACTTGGTCAAATTATGTCAGTTTCCAAAAGGGTACACATAGGCCACTACATTAAATTATAGTGGAATTTCCCATTATAAAAAGTGGGACACATTGTTATTATTATTGCACTTTTGAAATTAACCTGTATCATGCCAAGGACATCACACACATCACACACACACACACACACACACACACACACACACACACACATGCACACGCTCCTGATTAGGCCTCCAATGTTCTTCTCTGGAAGAGAAGTTTTTCTACGGAAGTTGGGCTGTTGTTTACAGCATGAGTAGAATCACTGATTGTTCAACAATAAGTATTCCCCCACCTACTTCCTAGTCTGTTTCATCTCTTTGTGACTTGCCTCAGCCAATGGAATGTGAAGAAGTAACTGTGTATTCTCTGGTGGGATAATTCTGAGCCAAAGTGTTCAGAAACATTGTATGTTTTTATTTATGTATCAAGGATATTCCAAATTTTGTCAGTAGAAGTACACCCTGAGAGAGCTGTGGGCCAAGAATAAGACTCATAAAGCAGGCTTGGATTCATCCATAGCATAATGCAAAGGATCTGCAGTCCCAGAGTCAGCAAACTAAAGCAAAGCCATGGTTGGTGACCTTTCTCTTTTTTTTAATTTTTTATTTATTTATTCATTTTAGAGAGGAGAGGGAGAGACAGAGAGAAGAGACAGAGAGAGAGAAGGGGGGAAGGAGCTGGAAGCATCAACTCCCATATGTGCCTTGACCAGGCAAGTCCAGGGTTTTGAACCGGCGACCTCAGCATTTCCAGGTTGACGCTTTATCCACTGCGCCACCACAGGTCAGGCGCTTGGTGACCTTTCAACGATATAATTAATAATTGTCTTTATACACCACTGAGTGTTAGAGTGTTTTGTTACACATCATTTACAGTTACAATAGGGGAGAGATATACCAACACAGTTTGTAGAGTTGATAATCTGAGATTCTAATTCTATGATTTGTTCTGGATTATACCTGTTGACTACTTACTCATTTTAAAAAAGTATAAGATATGAACACAAATAATAATATGGTTTCTTGGCAACTTTCAGATTTTGTTTTGCATATACTTTTCTGTGTATGGTTATGTAGTACAGATTTAATTCTGTGGTTTAACATTAATAAACCATTTCTCAGATGAGCACATATTATGAAGTCAGATGAGAAATTATTTTCAGGGGAGTGTTCTGAGCTCTAAGACTCCAGAATATCATGTTCTGACAAAATTACTTAACTTCTTTAAAGGACTGGTACAAATCCTGTTTATGTTTCTCCCCCTCTACCCAGTATGGGTATGAAGAATTGGACATTTTGACAAATATACCAGAAAGCCTATGCAAAATCTTAGTGGTGATTAGAATGAACATATCAATATTCTATATTTTTCTAATTTATTTTATTTATTTAGATGACTGATATAGCAAATGATTTTTAATTGAATGGCTCTCTTGATGACCATTTTGGGGGTTTTGGCCCTAAACATCTTTTGATGATTAGGCAGATGGAATGGATCATCGAGATAGTAAATCCAACATTAGCATCAGCAAGGCTAATTGAGTGATAATCCCTCAACAATGCTGAGAAACTTTCATATTCTAGCCCTCCAATGGGAACTCCTCCTAGTCACAGGTCACTTCTTGTACTGCACCAAAAAGTGGCTCTTAAAGCAGTATATTTGCACCTGCCTCAAGAAATTAATTTAGCTGCTCTCCTTATTAGCATACTTTGTACACTTCATTACCTCGGAGACCTTGCTGAAAATGTGACCCTGAGTAGCTGTTGTTGCCTTCTTTGAGAATTGAAAGCTAACCAAGCTTAGAGCTAAATTAAGTGGCATGGAAATTTAAGAAGACAGCTGGTGCCCTACTCCCAAATGGAAATACTACACTCAGACCTAATATTTCATTATAATGCAGTAGAGATATATTAGGGCCCAAAAGAAACAACACAACAGGATTCCTTCAAGCATCAATAATCTCTTTCTCTTACTGTTTAGTCATTGGAAACTTGGTCATCAATCACTATTGGCTACTATAATGGATAGGACAAGAAAAATTCTATCTATCTATCTATCTATCTATCTATCATCTATCTATCTATCTATCTATCTATCTATCTATCTATATCATCTAGCTCTCTCCTTACCTACTTACTTACCTGTCTACAAATATAGAGAAGTGGTAGCTTGCCTATTTTCTGAGATTAAGAAATTCTAATTTAAAAATCAGATTGGGCTACTATGAATTGTAAGTTTGTTTTTCTCTTATTAGTTTTAATAGTAACAAAATGCTATATAGTCACTCATTGTTTATTTCTTTGCAACCTGATTATGCCTTGCAAGAAAATAAATTCTTTAAGATTAATCTACCCTGAGCCAAAACCTCAGATGACTTTTTAAATAACAGAAATGAGCACAAGTGGAAGTGTGCTTTCATCCTGGCTATGTTAAATATTCATGAAGAAGGCTGCTAGTTTACTTTTGACTACTCATCACACTTTCTGAGATGGGTATTTTCTGTCTGAACATGTGTTTAACGCCTTGGGAAAGGGAATGTGCAGTGGATAAAAAATAACATTATTGATGATTCACAATGAAGATTTTACTATGCAAGCAATGTAAAATTTTTCCATTTATTCTTAAAAGATTAACCTTGCTATCCAGCAGGATAGTAATTACATATGACCACTGTTACACAACCCTTGAGTAGTCAAAGAATTTAGATACTTTTTATTAATCATCATTATGCCCCTTTAAAAATAGATGGGAATAGCACTGTTATTCTTTTATTATTTCAAGAAGAAAGGAACAGTGTTCTAGGTATGCTATCCAAGGCTACATAATATTTAGTGATCATCAGAGGCTTAGTATGGTGTCTAGAAGTCTCAGCCATGCTTGGTATGTGGTATCCTAAAATCTGACTTATTTTTGCACTTAGGAAAATACTTAGTTTTTTTACTTTCACTTTTTATGATCTATGTAGCAATCAAGGTTTGAACTTCATTATTTCTCGTAACAAAACTAATTACTAACTTCTTTGCAATATAACAAAAGCTCTTAGAGCAATAGTAATAATAATAATAATAATAATAATTTAGATCAGTTTCATTTTTAGGCTAATTTAAATTTTATTACCTAAATGTTTTTTCTTAACTCCATTGAAACTATTAATTAAGCCACCCCATTCTTATGTTTCATAGCACATTTTGATACTTCTTCATGTCTTTAATTTATTATTTCTATATCTATTAATATTTGTCTCCTCTACTAGAAATACAATGAGGTCAGGCATTAACTATCTGAGAAAATAATAAATGTAATACACAACAGTATTTTGTATATATAAAATGTATTTGAAATGATTAAATTTCAAGTCTTTCACTAATCTTGGGCCTCTGGTTAGTTGAGTATTTGTTGAACAAATCAACTGATCAGGTAACACGTTTCACACAGCCAACAAATATAAACCAACTTGAAATAATTCAAGCTCATGCATGTGATGTAATTTTTCTGGAAATTGACATTTGTAATTAATGACCATTAAGTCTTCACCACATGGAGGTACGTATTGTAGCCATTCTTGCATGTGCAAACTTATAATGTTACACCCTCTTGGTTTTCTTTGGATGAAATAGGTCCATGTCATCACTGCTTTCTCTCGTGTGTCTCTGAAAATGTACATATGGGTTGAGAACAGCTTTCATCCTCAAAACTACAGCCTAGAAAAATGCTTCTAATAACTGGAATTTCCCCAGATAGTCTTTTGAGACTTTCATTTACTGTATCTATAAAATGGCCACTTTTGCCAATCAAACAGCAAGTTTCCTGCTGGAAGCACCTGATGCTGAGACTAGTTAACTCACTTGTCCAACATCTAAGAAGTTGGTGAGCTACAATCAATATTGGTTTATCTTATTCCATAGACTTAGCATTGGCTCATAATTTATACAAAAAAGGTAATAATAGTACTGGATTCAGAGTATGGCCACAAGGACTCTATTTATACAGGTCAAGCTCTGAGTATACCTTGCAAATTTTAAGTTAAATAAAATAGATTCCACCTCTGAGTAACACTACTGGCTATGTGCCATGATTACAACTGAAATATAAGACAGCAATATAGGTGTGAAGAAAAGGGACACTTCATGCTCGTTAGGGGTTGTTAACTCTATTTTGTAGGCAAAGAAAGAGTTACTCCAGAGAAGATAATACTGGTTCTTGCTCACCAAATAGAAGCTCCTTCTTTTTTCTTTATTTATTTTCCCTTTGGTTTCAACATGCCCTAATGTTGATGTTCTGAATACATTTAAAATGCCTCAAGTAACTGAAGTCTCCACAAGGATTTCACATAAAAACAAAAGGTATCACAATTGGCCTATGCTCTTCTGAACAAAAGTGAATTGTATTTGGAGTTGACCCCATATTGCACTGGACGCTAATGTGGTTTTATGGCTGGCTTTTTACCAGAAGCAACCTGAGAAAGGTGAAGAATGGCATCCTATCATTTAGGAATCGACAAAGTCCAGATAAGAAACCAGGTGAGAGGAAGCACAACACCAAAGATGTTTTTATGTGATGTTCAGGTGATGTTCTGATTTAGGAGGGTGCAGGGAGAGGAACAAGAAGAGGAAGTAAAAAGCAGCCATTCAAAAGTGATTGAGAGACACTGTGAGAGAAATCTCAGGGGAGGAAGCTATTGGATATGAGACTACTCAAGAGGAGAAAGATCCAGTGACACAGATTGTGGTATAAACTGTTCCTTGGTGATGTAAAGGTTTAAAGCCAAACCCCAAGTATTAGAAAAAGAAAAAGAAGGGGAATGGTGGAGAAAACCAATCCAGCCTACCAGGCAGTTCATAGAGAAGGAAAAAGGTCATTTCATAACCCAATTTTTATGGCCTTCATTGGGACTTAAAATTTAAAGGTATAAATACTGGTCAAAGGATTGAATTTATGTAAGACTAAAGTCTTTTAACTATGCTGAGCCACAGCATCGTGATCAACCTTCTCTTTAAAGTAAAAAAAAAAAAAATGGATTCCAGTAAATTAAGAGGATCATCTTTAGTTCTGAAATCCATCGTGGAGCTAGTTTAGACAAGTGAGCCAGAAAGGAGGTGGAGGTGGAGGTAATTAAAGAGAGGGAAGAGAAAGAAACGACATAGTAGGAAAAAAAAGAAAGAATAGAAAAAAATAGATAAAGGAGAGAGAAGTTCTAGAAGGCTACAATCAATTGCCTTAGTTTACCAACTTCTACTCGAGCACACTACATTCTACAGTGCTCTCAAGAATGCTTTTTTCCTTTTTCATAGACACAATACATGAACAGTCATAGAAGAAAGTTGTGGTAATGGTGGGAATTAGAAAGCAGCCATAAATCAAGTCATGGGATAGATTGTTCTGTATCACAAAGCTGGAAGCGTTGGTGGCAAAAGTGGCATGATTTTTTCCTTTGATGCATGATTGTCCTCTTTGACTACAAAAGATAAGACCAGAAGGATTTTGCTAGTATTTCTACTATTTACAGAAGGCTTCAAAATCTTATGTCTAGAGAATATTGTGTTTGTACATGTCCAAATAGGCAAAGCAATCTTATCTCTATTCTCTCATTTGTTTTATTCCTCACAATAATTCTGTGAAATATTTGAGAAAGATTTTCTCATTTGTCTTTTGTTCAAAAGTTTTTTTGACTAGTTGGGAGGTCAGTTGATTAGATTGTCATACCAATGTACCAAAGTTGCAGGTTCAGTTCTCAATCAGGGCATATATAAGAATCAACCAGTGAATGCATAAATAAGTGGAACAACAAATCAATGTTTCTCTCTCCCTCCTTTCCTTTCTCTCTCTCTAAATTCAATAAATAAAAATTTAAGACAAGTTTTTGGAAGCAAAAATTGTTAAATGTTAACTGAGCCAAGAATTATTTAGAAGTATGCTATTTAATTCTGAGCTATTTGGGAAGTTTTCCTAGATATCTTACTTTGATTAATGCCTAATTTTATTCTGTTATGGTTAGGGAGTATACATCATTTATTGGAATGTTATGATCTAATTTGATGAACGTACCAGGTGAACCTGAAAATAATATGTATTCTTCAATGACTAGGTCTAGTGCTTTATACTAATTAGTTGAATTTAAACAACATACTGATATATGTCTGGTTATTCTACCAATTGCCAACAGAGAACTATTCAAATCTTTTACATTACAACCTTATAACTGTCTGGTTCTGCTTTTAATTCTGTAAATTCCATTTCATGTGTTTAAAAACTCTGTAAATAAGCACATATACACTTATAATTGTTGTTTTCCTGATACATTGTTCCTTTTATCATTTTGAGATATCCCTCTTTACCTCTAATAATACCATTTCTCTTGAAAATCTTTTTTTCCCATTTTAAATATCCACTGCAGTCTGCTTAATGCTTCTTGTTTGCCTGGTATATTTTTTCCATCTGTATCCCTTCAGTCTAGCAATGTTTGTACATTTGAAGTCTGTCTTCTTATGCAATCTATAAATTGTTCTTTTATCAATCTCTACATTTTTGAAAATTTATATCATTTATTTTTCAGTTAAAGTTAACATACAATATTATATTAGTTTCAGGTATACAACATAGTGTCAGTTTCTGTCTTTCAACTAGAGTATATAGACTGGTGCTATCTAATTTAATCAAAATTTAAAACTTTCTCTTCATTGAAAGACATCATTAAGAAAATCTAAAGATGCCTGACCAGTGGAAGTGCATTGGATACAACATCAACCAGGAACACGGAGGTTCCAGGTTAGAAACCCTAAGGTCGCCAGCGTGAGCACGAGCTCATCTGGTTTGAGAATGGGCTCACCAACTTGAGTGTGGGTCACTGGCTTGAGCATGGGATCATAGACATGACCCATGGTCATTGGCTTGAATCCCAAGGTTGCTGGCTTAAGCAAGAAATCAATGGTTTGGCTGGAACCCCTCAGTCAAGGCATGTATGAGAAGCAATCAATGAACAACTCAAGTGCCACAACTATGAATTGATGCTTCTCATTTCTCTCTCTTTCTGTCTCTCTCTCTCTCTCTCTCTCTCTCTCTCTCTTGCTCTCTCAAAAAAACAAGAAAAAAAAAAAGAAACTCAAAAGGCAAGCCACAGACTGGGGGAAAATATTTTCAATACATATACCTCACAAAGGAATTAGTTTGAGAAGATATAAAGAACTATCATAACTTAATAATGAGACAAACAAACCAATTAGAATACAAGCAAACAACTTTAATATATACATTTACCAAAAGAGTTGCTCAACATTATTAGTTAATAAGGAAATAAAAATAAAAGCCATGAAGAGATGCCACTATACACCCACTACAATGTCTAAAATTAGAAAGATTGACAATACCCAGTGTTGGCAAAGATATAGAACAATTGGAACTCTCATATTGCTGATGAGAATGTAAAATATGACAACCACTTTGGAAAATAGTTTTGCAGTTATTTATGTAGTTAAATATGCATGGGTCTATCATATGACCCAGCCATTCCATTCTTAGGTATTTATGCAAGAGAAATAAAATCTACTTGTATATGTATGATCATAATAGCATTATTTATCATAGCTGGAAACAACTCAAATTCCATAGACACATGATTGGGAAAAACAAATTGTGACATATATAGAAAATGTGATACTGTACATAATAAAAGGGAATAGAGGGTTAAGTACACAATGGTATAAATGAATCTCAAAAAATGTTGCTGAGCAGAAACCTGATTCCAAACAATATTTACACTATGATGCCACACCTATGACATTCTAGAAAAGCCAAAGCTAATCAGTGTGTCAAAATACACATCAGAGATTCCTAGGGCTAGAAGTTGGAATGAGAACTAGGGGACAAGGAAGAGATTCACAGTAGGGGAGTCGGGTAAAACTTTCTAGGTGATGACAATAGCCTATGTCTTGATTATGGTGTCAATTACACAGGTATAGACATAATTTTAAATGCATTTAACTGTACATTTGAAATGGGTAGATTTTAGGTAAATTATATTACAGTAAAGTTTATATTATTTTTATTGAAATTATTGGGGTGACATTGGTCAATAAATTTACTTAAGTTTCAAGTGTACAATTCTGTAATACATCTTCTATATATTGCACTGTGTTTTCACCAAATTAAAGATAAAAATTACATGATCATATCAATAGATGCACAAAAAACATTTGATAAAATTCAGTACCCAATTATGATAATAACTTTCAGTAAAGTGGGACTAAAGGGTACATACTTCAAATAATAAAGGCCATATTTAACAAACCCACAGCCAACATCATACTCAGTGAACAAAAACTACAAGTGTTTCCCTTAACATCAGGAACAGAACAGGGATGTCTGCTTTTGCCACTCTTTTTTTTTTTTTTTTTTTTTTTTTTTTTTCATTTTTCTGAAGCTGGAAACAAGGAGAGACAGTCAGACTCCCGCATGCGCCCGACCGGGATCCACCCGGCACGCCCACCAGGGGCGAGGCTCTGTCCACCAGGGGGCGATGCTCTGCCCATCCTGGGCATCGCCATGTTGTGACCAGAGCCACTCTAGCGCCTGAGGCAGAGGCCACAGAGCCATCCCCAGCGCCCGGGCCATCTTTGCTCCAATGGAGCCTTGGCTGCGGGAGGGGACGAGAGAGACAGAGAGGAAAGCGCGGCGGAGGGGTGGAGAAGCAAATGGGCGCTTCTCCTGTGTGCCCTGGCCGGGAATCGAACCCGGGTCTGCTTTTGCCACTCTTAATTAACATAGTACTGGAAGTCCTAGTCACAGCAGTTAGACAAGAAGAAAAAATAAAAGTCATCAAAGTGAAAAGGCAGGAGTAAAGCTGCCATGATTTGCAGATGACATGATACTGTATATAGAGAATCCTAAAGATTTCACCAAAAAAATTAGTATAACTGGTAAATAAATTTAGGATTGTTGCAGGTTATAAAAAAATAAATATCTGGAAATTGGTTGCATTTTTATACACCAGTAATGCAATCTCATTTACCATTGCCTCAAAAAATTAACCTAAAATAAATTTAATCAAGGTTGTAAAAACCTGTACTCAGCAAATTATAGGACTGAAGAAGATACAAATAAGTGGAAGCATATACTGTGTTGATTGACAGGAAAAACTAACATCATTAAAATGTGCTATAGATTTAATGCAACTATGATCAAGATACCAATAATGTATTTCACAAACTAGAACAAATATTTCAAAACTGATATTGAACCACAAAATACCCTGAATAGCCACAGCAATCTTGAGAAAGAATAAAATAAATACACAAAGTTGGGGGAATCAGGCCACCAATTTGAAAGAATATATGGACCCCTATTTTCATTGCAGCATTATTCACGAGAGCCAACATTTAGAAGCAGCTCAAGAACCCAACAATAAGTGAGTGGATATAAAACTGTGGTACATTTACACAATGGAATATTACTCAGCCATGAAAAAGAAGGAAATCTTACATTTTGTTCCAGCATGGATGGACCTGGAGATTATTATCAAAGTGAAATAAGGCAGTCAGATAAAGATAAATACCATATGATTTCACTCATGTGTGGAATCTAATAACAAACAGACTCATAGATATCTCCCACGGGCCCTTCACATGGTTCTACTCCAGGCTTTCTTTTCACATTTTTTTTTTGCATTCAAATATCGGTTTATCCCATGTCCACACACTGAAATACTACCCTCTTTCATGGCTCAAATCAGGTGACATCTCTTGGAAGGACTCAATGATGCTCTCATTTAGAAAGTATTGTCTTCCCTCTTTGCATTTTCATGATGTGTTTTTGATAAATATCCATAAAACTTGTATCCTCTTATGTTTCATCACAAAAAATTAAGTATCTTCCTGAAGACAGCGAGAAAAAGAAAGTTTGTTTCCATGTGAATCCTCTATAATGTATGGTAAATTATTCATGATTGGGATTCCTTAAATATTTACTGAATGAATGAGTGATCTCCAAGAAGCCAAGTGGAGTCAATAATAGGACTATTTTATAATTTCTGTAATCAGAATATATGCATTGCAATAAAAAAGAGAAAAGTGCATATTTGAATGTTGGCCTTGTCTGCTCTGTTGTAGTAGGTCCAATAAAGAAAAACACTAAAGATAAAGGTCTATTAATTCCAAGAGTCATGGGAGAAGAGTTCTCTGCTTTATTACACTGGGGATATCAGTGAGAAATTATGCAAAAGATGTATTGATGAGATCAGTGTTCACAGGGTTATCTCTGAAGCCGTTTTACATCATAGTCATGTAGAATTGTATAAAGACCAGACCAGTGGTACAACTAGAAATAAGATTCTTTGATGAAATAGCATTCTCCACAAAGCATAACCTGAAATACAGTAGAAGGTCTTGGACGAAAACCATTTGGAAAGAGTTTTGTGACCAACATAATTTTAGATGTGAAGGTTCTGTGCTATAAATATATGTTTTACCCTATTTTCTCAGTGAGGTTCCAAGTTAATAGATAAATGTGCTCCCTGAAACACAATTTAAACTTTGGAATATAGAAACATTTACTACAGGCCCTTACTGGTTGGCTCAGTGGATAGAGTGTTGACCCAGTGTGCAGATGTCCCAGGTTCGATCCCTGGTCAGGGGACACATGAGAAAGAACCATCTGCTTCTCTCCCCTCTCTTTCCCCCTTCCCTCTCCCATACTCTCCTTCAGCCAGTAGCTTAATTGGTTTAAGTGTTGGCCCCAGGCACTGAGGATAGCTTAGTTGATTCGAGCGTCATCCCTAGATGTGGGTTGCCAGGTGGATTTCAGTCAGGGCGCATGTGGGAGTCTGTCTATCTTTCCACCTCTCACTTAAAAAAATTTACTACAAGTATTATGCAAGCAATAATTAATGACCTTGTTTAATACTGAAAATACAAAAATCTTAAGCCATAGGCTTTTGGGTTTTTTTTTCAAATTCCCAAAGCTGAGAATACTGGGCAGCAAAATACATGTTCAGATAACAATTCTTCTCCCTTTTTCTTTACTATACAACAAAGATGGATGAAATAACACATGTTCTGACACTTCACTCCCGTTTTCCCCACATCTTCAGGCTTTCTGTATTATTGGTTGCTATGGAATCAGCAGGGATCTGTACACCAAGGGTATGTCTAGGATAGAAGAGGGAGACTTGTCTCAAAATATAGCACACCAAGTAGAAAATGTTTTTCTTGGGAAACTTTCCTAGGAACTCAGTAGAAAAAAACATTACAAGCTAAAGACAATTTTGACAGACAGTCACTTCTTTTTTAGTTCTTCCGTTTTTTTTACCCAAATGACCCTAGGATTATGTGTCCTTTGATTAATTTTTTTCCCCAAGTGAACTTCTTAATAAAGAGCCCCTTTGGCTATATTGACTGACATTTTCTAAATCCTCACAAACTGGCATTTTAATCTAACAAAGGTATAATAAAAATTGAAATTTCTTTAAGGCCACAAAATAGAATTTAGGCATTTGCATTAAAATTATGCTGTTAAAACCTTACATGTCATAAAATAATTTAAAAGCCAAAGCAATTTTATAAAATAATCCAATGTTTAATAGTTCTGTGTAATTTTTTTTCCTTTCTAGTAGCTTAGAGATTTAATTTTAATCGAGATGATGTCCATGAAGGTTAGGAAAAAAATACAACAACACTCTGACATAGTCATGATCATTTATATCTCCCAATAGCCCATCTGGTCAGAAAGGAAATAATGGTGGATCTGTAAGGCAGAGTTTAGGGCTACTTCCTGCTAAGCTTAGCTCTGGTTAAATCTGTTATATGGAATAAACCAAATTAATGCAAAGGCTGATTGCAACCTCTTTTGTCTAAAACTGGTTATGATTAATCTTGTTAATATGCCAGTTTTTGAAGGAATATCCCATAAAAGTTTAAAAGGTTCACATAGGCACTTGTGACCATGGAAATGTAAAGTAGGATGTCATATTTTATTCACCAATTAGATGTAAAAGCGTGAAAAGGAATAAAGCTATCTTATTTTGGCAAGAGTATGAAAAATTATATTTGTGGGCACCTTTGGAGGTAGACTAAATTGATATGACCTATTTGGAATAATAAAAAAAGATGTTTAAACATTTATCTTATTTTTATTATTTAGACAATTAAATTTAACAGGGTGATATTGCCTCAATTAAGAACAGAACTACCATATGACCCAGCAATCCCTCTACTGGGTATATACCTCCCAAACTCAGAAACATTGGTACGTAAAGACACACGCAGCCTCATGTTCATTGCAGCATTGTTCACAGTGACCGAGACATGGAAACAACCAAAAAGCCCTTCAGTAGATGACTGGATAAAGAAGATGTGGTACATATATACTATGGAATACTACTCAGCCATAAGAAATGATGACATAGGATCATTTATGACCACATGGATGGATCTTGATAACATTATACTGAGTAAAATAAGTAAATCAGAAAAAACTAAGAACTGTATAATTCTATTTGTCATTTTTTAAATGTGGTCCCTGGAAGCAAGATATTGGCTATTTATAATTTTACCTTCTTGAAATATGTGCTAAAACAATAGAATTAATAATACCTAATATTAATTGAGTGCGTAGTATGCACCAGTATTGTTCAAGGGCTTTACAAACATTAAGTCATTTTATTATCACCATAACTCTGTGAAGTAGGTTCAGGTATTATCAAGAAACTATGGCCCAAGACAGTTAAGTAAGTTGCTCAAGGGCCCCAGGACTCCAGCATGGGGCTCAGCATCCTCAGCACCACTCACTGGCTCTCTCAGCAGAGCTACAGGGGTTGCCCATGGGCACTCGCTGCAGCACTATTTGTGGTAGAAAAAAAATTAAAAGCAAACTAATAGCTACCAACAAGAAAATTATGAAATGAGTATGGGTGCTTCCAATACAAACCAGGCTTTTGTCAAACTTTCATCTATTGTAACCCTATAGAAATACTCCAGATACATAACTTATTTTATTCTATTTGCTTTATGTGCCAAGGGTTGGGTTACTTTGTCAGTACTGGCACATTATTTTCATTGGTCATCACAAGGCACATTCTTGCTTTGCTTATTTTTTTATTGTTTTTTATTTATTATTTTATTTTTTCTCATTCCTGTTTCCTTTCTCTCTCAGTGTGTCTAGACCGTAGGTGGTGTATTCTTATAGAAGATGAGTGGTTGTTTTTTGCACATTTTAATATATACAAAAGAACTATGTTATACATTTTTGTGGGATTTCTTCTTTAACTAGCAATATAGTTTTAACTATATTAGCTAGCAATATAGTTTTAAGATTCTATACATATAGTTGCTAGGTATAGAATCAATCTGTTGTTTCTATACACATATTACAAGGTGAGCAGCAACTCAGCTTATTATGGACGTCTCTTGTAGTAGAAGTCTGCACTGACTGCAATATCCTGCCAACAAAAAAAAACACTAGGCTGAGCTTTCTTATACATCTTCTTGTAGGTCCGCTCAGTGTTGCATACCGGAGCAGAACTGCTGGTATAAACTCATTGTGATTAAGTGCTGCCAGGCTGTTCTGCAGAGCGCCTGCTCCAGCATTCACCTTCAGCAGGTACACAAGAATATTTCTAAGGTCCCATATCTCTGCCCACACATGGCATTATCCAATGTTCTCATTTTTGTTGGTCTAATAGAAGTGACATGATACCTCATTATTTTAGTTTCATTCTGAAAAACAGGTTAAACATATCCAAAGTTAAAAGATAAAAACAGGAAATGTGGTGGTACAAGGACCAAAAAAGAAACCCAAAGTCAATGATGGCACTTTGCTGGCCCATCATAAATCTTGCTGGCCCATCAGAAGTTAGATGCACACATCTGTATGTAGATACGACCTTGGGTTTCATCAGTGAGAATGGAGAGTCCTACATATACAGTGTGTCCGTAAAGTCATGGTGCACTTTTGACTGGTCACAGGAAAGCAACAAAAGACGATAGAAATGTGAAATCTGCATCAAATAAAAGGAAAACTCTCCCAGTTTCATACCTATTCAGTGCAGTTCAATGTGGACTCACACACAGATTTTTTAGGGCTCCTTGGGTAGCTATCCCGTATAGCCTCTACAGACTCGTCACTGACTGATGGCCTACCAGAACAGGGTTTCTCCACCCAACTGCCGATTTCCTTCAACTGCTTATCCCACCAAGTAATGTTATTCCTATGTGGTGGTGCTTCGTTATAAACGCACCAATATTCACATTGCACTTTGGTCACGGATTCGAATTTAGCGAGCCACAGAACACACTGAACTTTCCTCTGTACCGTCCACATCTCTACTGGCATGGCCGTGGGCTGCTCCACTGTATACACGATGTTACGTCATCATCTGCGCAAGCGTACAATGCTGCCACATCATCCTACAGAAACTGGGAGTTTTCTTTTTATTTGGGTAGATTTCACATCTATCGTCTTTTGTTGCTTTCCTGTGACCAGTCAAAAGTGCACTATGATTTTACAGACACACTGTAGATGAGACCCTGATTCCTAATTTGAGTTATTTCAAAAGCAGGATGTGACACAAAAATTTAAGTACAGGTAGTGTACGTAACATCAGCAGGAGAAAGGAAAAATGTTATATAAGTAGAAGGTAGGAATTCTAGGATGCATTATCCAGCCATCTATTATGGTAGACAACTGGAGATTGAAACTGCAGAAAATACCTGTGTTACAATGATCTCACCTAAAGCACAGGGGAAATGGGAAATGTACACAGATTCCAGAAAATCACTGATAGATAGCTACTCCTAAAAGTGTTGCTTCCGCCTGACCTGTGGTGGAGCAGTGGATAAAGTGTCGACCTGGAAACACTGAGGTCACCAGTTCAAAACCCTGGGCTTGCCTGGTCAAGGCACATATGGGAGTTGATGCTTCCTGCTCCTCCTTTCTGTCTGTCTGTCTGTCCTCTCTAAAATGAATAAATAAAAAAATAAAATAAAATAAATAAAAGTGTTGCTTCCCCTGATGCCCAAGGCTGGCTACGTGACAAGCATGGAGATGCAGGTGCAGATGCAGGTACTGAACTCTGAACTAGAGCACAAAAGCAGGCTGCACAGAGTGCTGCTGTGGTCTCCCTGCACCACTGCAATTCACCATGCACTTTACTCCATCGCTGCTTCTTCAAGGTGTGGTCCAGCTATAATTTCTCAAAATAAATTTCCAGCAAGTTTAATGGGAAAAATCACAGTTGCTCCTTCAGTCATACTAATATATGTATATTACCTGCTCTTTCTCTTATTCATTCAAGATTTCCAAACCCTGGCTAACGCTGGTGCTAGTGACCATTGCTAGTCTAGGGCCAAACCCACACTTTCATGTTTGAGTGGCTGAGGACCCAGCGGCCTTGTTCTCTCAGGCCAGAGCTGTTGCAATTGCCAGTCTATGATTACTACTTGAAAGGGAAGCATCAGAGAGATTCATTTGGGTTCCAGACCCATGATGCCTTCCTGTTCCTATAATGAGCAGTACCCCTTCCTCCTCATGATTACCTGGCTTGATTATCTCTGCCAGGATGGCAATTTCTTCTTTTTCCTGTTTGTCTGGTGTGATGAAGAACCCAAAATGACAGGCAGGAGCTGTAACAGTAGGTTTAGTGAAAACTTTTCTATGTCTTCTGGTAGAAACCTTTCTCCTCTAGGACATGAGCCCTACTAGAGTCCATACATAGGAGAAGGGAATAAGAAGCAAAAGATCCCCAAATGAGCAGGTCACTCTTATACCTACATTTGGTTCTTCTTAGATTCACATATTGGAATAGAGAATAAATACCTCATAATTACTATTGACTAAAAGTACAAACAGTATTTTGGTAATTTTTTTTTTTTTTTTTGTATTTTTCTGAAGCTGGAAACGGGGAGAGACAGTCAGACAGACTCCCGCATGCACCAGACCGGGATCCACCCGGCATGCCCACCAGGGGCGACGCTCTGCCCACCAGGGGGCGATGCTCTGCCCCTCGGGGTGGGGGGGTCACTCTGCTGCGACCAGAGCCACTCTAGCGCCTGGGGCAGAGGCCAAGGAGCCATCCCCAGCGCCCGGGCCATCTTTGCTCCCTTGGAGCCTTGGCTGCGGGAGGGGAAGAGAGAGACAGAGAGGAAGGAGAGGAGGGGGTGGAGAAGCAAATGGGCGCTTCTCCTATGTGCCCTGGCCGGGAATTGAACCCGGGTCCCCCGCATGCCAGGCCGACGCTCTACCACTGAGCCAACCGGCCAGGGCCTATTTTGGTAAATTGATGCTCTTTATATTCTATGACCAACAGTTCTACGACTTGGTATTATAAACCGAGTCACAACATTTTAAAATTTTCTTTATGACTTTATTCATTTATTTTAGAGAGGAGAGAGAAAGAGAGAAGGAGGGAGGAGCAGGAAGCATCAACTCCTTTACGTGCCTTGACCAGGGAAGCCCAGGGTTTCAAATCAGGAGACTTCAGCATTCTAGGTTAATGCTTTATCCACTGCGCCACCACAGGTCAGGCCTATGGTGTATGTTTAAAGAGACACAGGCTACTCATTGCAGCAAGGTTCATATAATCAAAGACGGAAATAAGATGAAGGAAATTAATACTGAAGTTTCCTCAAAGTCTTTTCCAATCTTAATTTTCAATTTCTTCTATTACTACCAATTTCTGCCATATAAGATTTATGTATGAATTTAGTGTACTGAATCTAAAATGTAAAATATCTAGCAAAGTTTTTGGAGCACTGAAAGTACTCAATAAATAGGCATTTGTTTAGGTTTTTATTATTACCTAGGATGACAGTATATTCTGTGACTAAAAACAAATAAACAAAAAACAGATAACTAAATTTAAAAGAATAAATCAGAAATGTATGTCCCTTGTAGGAATCTCTGGCTCCCTCCAAGAACTGTTTTTCATTTCTCATATATTCAATTTCAAGAATTAGACACAGGGAAAACCTTAGATGAATAGACATCCTTTACTTGTTAGGATTTAGTGCAACTTTAAATGGTAAAACGTACAAAATTTGTAGAGTTGAAGCTTGTATGATTGAGCCTGAACTTGATTGATTTACAGGGATGATGTAGAAGGCTTCCTTTTCATGCAAAGCAGAGAGAGAGGCCCCCTGGGCTCCCTGTGCCCCTGGAATCTGGAGTCTCTTGACAGGAAAAGCAGGACACCACAAATGAGATTTCCTGCTGGTGCCAGGAAAACATCCCCTTGTGCAGAGTCTCAGCAGGAGGCTTTGCTGATGACAGAGGAGGGTGGAGCTGAGACAGACTCGCTGGGCCCTGGAAACAGGAATTTGGAAAACCTTTTAGTAAACTAAATCTGTGACTTGATCAACAAATCCAAAAACTTCTGATTCTGTATACTTGATGGCTTGACCTTCCTGGGGTGACTAACTGACCTATAAAAAGCCACTGGTTTCTGGCCCTGGCCGGTTGGCTCAGCGGTAGAGCGTCGGCCTAGCGTGCGGAGGACCCCGGTTCGATTCCCGGCCAGGGCACACAGGAGAAGCGCCCATTTGCTTCTCCACCCCTCCGCCGCGCTTTCCTCTCTGTCTCTCTCTTCCCCTCCCGCAGCCAAGGCTCCATTGGAGCAAAGATGGCCCGGGCGCTGGGGATGGCTCTGTGGCCTCTGCCTCAGGCGCTAGAGTGGCTCTGGTCGCAACATGGCGACACCCAGGATGGGCAGAGCATCGCCCCCTGGTGGGCAGAGCGTCGCCCCATGGTGGGCGTGCTGGGTGAATCCCGGTTGGGTGCATGCGGGAGTCTGTCTGACTATCTCTCCCTGTTTCCAGCTTCAGAAAAATGGAAAAAAATAAAATAAAATAAAAAAATAATAAAAAAAAAAAGCCACTGGTTTCTAATAAATCCCAAAACTATTACTTTCCCATCCCTGATGGCCACCCTGGTATGCATGTTTGCAAAGCCCCACTCCTTTAAATCACTTTCCAGTGACCCTATTCTCATTTATATCCCACAACATTCTGTATTTAGGATTATTCCTAAGTAGCCACTGGTTTTAGTTGGTTAATGGACCCCGAGTAAATCTGTAACCAAAAATAGCTCTCTCCTCCAATGCAGGCTGAAAAGAAATGGGAGTCTTTTTTCATTAAGATAAGTCTTATAGAGACATTTATTTTTATTATCTCAAAATTGGTCTGTCCTTTCCTGACAGTTCTTTAACCACAGACGCCCACAAGGTATAGGGAAAGACGTTTCTCCGGAAGACATACCTCATGCCTGGGTTGTAAACCAAGAGGCCAGGATTACAGGCTATGAAGAAATACTTTTATTTTTGCTTGCTTATCTGCATTTCATTGGTTGATCTTCCCCCAAAATAACATTTTGAAAATACTTTAAAAGTAAACTGCTTCTTTCCTTCAAAGTTTAATTAATCATAAAATGCAATCTCATATTTTTATATATTTCTATTATTTTTAGATCCTAATTGGTTTTGTTCCCAACCAACAAAAGGTGGATTTATTTCTTTATCATTTAGGCTCAATAGTTCAATTATTCTGACTTCTGGTTGTTTTACTCTGATGTTAAAAAGCATCGATCACATATTACTATTGTAGCATTGTCCACAATGCAATAAAAAAACTGATGGATGCAAAAATTTCCACTTAAAGAAAATAAAATCATTCGTGAATTATTATTAAAAACAACAACAGAAAAACTCTTTCGTTCATAAAATTTTTCACTACCTAGTAATGATTTTGATATTGTAGATACAGATCTATTCTTATGCTTTAGGGGGAAGAAATGGCATATGATAATCTGAGTAAATTATGATTATTTTAATTTTTGAAACTACCAATTAAAATGGCAGTTTTGGCAACAGAGTGTATGTAATAAAGCCTTCTAGATGCAATGAAATTTATTTTTGGTGTTTTCTCATCAAAGGACACTTCTATATTTTGCTGTGACAATTATCTAAGGCTGTAGATAAGTACCTTACAAAAGAAAAAAACCATTACAATGGTAATTTATACTTTTCTTTATTTCTTTTTCTCTACGTCATATTTATTTCTAAATAACCCTATCATTTTGAAAGAAAGAAATGAAGAAATTTATTATGTTTTGAGACCCCCTAGAGCAGGAAAACCTTCAATTGAAGCCAGAATTTTCATAGCAAATATATTGTAAATTATATGAGGTATTACACCTAATACAGAGCTCTGTGAATGCTCAGAGACTTTAGTTCCCCTTCAGGGTATGGGTCCTTATCTCGAGAGAATTAAGATCTTATCAAATTTCACTAGCAGCACAATAGAACCTAGTCATTCACTGTATTCTATTTATTTATTTATTTATTTCATTTAAAAATAACCAATTTATTTTTTCTTGTAATATGTTCGCTTATCATTATTGAATAGCATGATTGTTGTCAAACAGTAATTACTATAATTGCCTCTGATTTCATCTGTTGCACTCTTTATGTGGAATTTCCAGGATAAATGAATGGAAGAAGAACTTTATGGTGATAATCATGCCTGAAGAGATATCACGAATAGTCATTCACTTTAAATTGGGACCCTTTAAATTACCTCTGTCTGTAGAGCATTCACCAGTGTCATTTGTATAGACAGTCCTTTAAAAATACATTTTGAGGGTGACAGTTACATTATTCTTAGCTTTGCATAACAGCTGCAGACTAGAATTAAGACAACTAAAATTTGTAGATGACATTAGTCTCCAATTTTATGTTGGTCACACCAAATGCTGTCCAGAATCAGAGCCTGCCCCTAGGACTCTTCATGCAGCAGTGGGAATTGTGTTAACATTATTTCCAGAAATTATTCCCAGTAGCCCAAGAGAGCTGCAACACCCAGGGGTCAACATCCTGAGCTCAGCGGCCCCATTGCAGAGACACTCTCCCCAGAATCTCTTCCCAGATGATTAATTTCACCTGTTCCAAGAGTTTCTATTGCTGTAATTTTTTCAGATCTATTTTTGATCTTCACGCCATTGATTTTTTTAGTTGGAACATTCTAAACCTCCATGACAGGGTATCATACCATTCTTTTCTTAATCACAGCAATTTCTCATAAAAATATTTAAAATCTGCCTCAAAATAATTGAAGATGGAAGAATAGAATAGATCTTACTTTAAAAGAAAGTGCAGCCTTTAGTGAAATACTGTGAATTGTGGTAATGAGAATTCACTAGGACTTTTAAACTATAAACAATAATGCAAAGATGAATGAAAGGTGGAAAGAAGAAGATAACGGAAATAGGAGGAGAAATGGAGGGGAGAAACACTAAAAGTGTTTTGGGGAAATGTTTTAAAGAGTACACTGCAGCTTAACTGGATTCAGAATAAAAGGTTCTTGTAAGGTATTTTTCCCCGCCAAGAAGGAAGGAAGAGGGCCGGAGCTGCAAAGTGTGGAATAATAAACGGCTTTATTGAGTACAGAGCGCACACCCCGCCCGGCAAGGTTCCCTGGCCCCGAGGAAAGAAAGAGAGATGGAGGTGAAAGATGGAGGCTAGGGAAGTTGCACGGATTAAACCGCGTGGGAGATATTTAAAGGGTCCCTCTAGGGAAGTGGAGCTACTATGACGTGGAGAAATTTCACTGGCTGGCAGACGATTGCTTCTTTCCAAATGGTTCCTGGGAAGCTTCCTTTGGCGGGCTTGATTGTGGGCGGTCCTAGCCAAAGTGGGCGGGTCTGAGTTCCTACGTCACCATCCCTCTATCCACCGACCTTACAGTTCTGGTCTCAGAAGCGACTTTGCTCTCACCTGGTCAAACCCAGGGCACCAGTTCTCATCTGCCAGTGCTCAGGTTCCTAATATAATGTGAAATGAGTTTGTTGGGGGAAAAAAATCTTTAAGGTCTCTTCTAATTCTAATAATTTTGTGAAAAAGGTAAATAATTAATAATCAAAACTGATTATACCTTTTAGGATCAAAATTAGTAACATAGAAAAAAAAGCTTCTGCCTTCAATACAATCATGTCATTTAAAACATCAGTGTCAAAGGCTAGAGACATTTTTCTGTCTGTTCTCTTATTCATTGATATTCTGTGACCACTGGAACTAGGAATTAAAAAAAAACAACTAATCTACTTTTCTTTGAACTCAGACACTAAACTTGTTTCACTAGAATAAGGGAACTATAGGGAAGTTTGTGTTGAATAACAACAAAAAAAACGCTGCTTTTTTTCCCCTCAAGAATATCAAGACTTCAAATTCTGTTGACCATTGACTACTCTTTCCAGAGCTAGATTTATGCGTAAGATAGGTATGACACCTCAGTCAAGGTGTTTAATCACTATTGCCATGTGTCTTTGATTCTATAAACTTTTTCCTGTAAATAACTTTCTCTACAACATCTGTGAACCTTTCCTTGGTGCCATTTCAATGAACATTGTCAGTGCAAACACAGATCTTTTCTCCCTACTTTCTTTCAATTTTCTATGAAATCCTTCACATTATCTACTTGCCTGTGGATCTTCCACAGGCTTGCCACTATGAAATGATACAGCAATATATATGTAACCTTTCCACCCTTCATAAATTATAGGTAGGCAAATAAAGTCCTTATTGGTGTTTCTAGCCCCTTATAGAAAGGCTTCTTCTGGATGGGGTGGCTAGTGTTAAGTATTTAGAGGGTAGTTCCCTGGGCTTCTTGTCATAGGGTGTGTTTAGGCATTCCCTGCATGTGATAGTATGCAGTCCTTTCAGATAAATGGTAAAATCAGTGCTCTGCTCCTAGCCAGATCTATTCTCTTTAAGTCTTTGGTGCTGTGAGCTCCACCTTGGCTTAATTCTCACCTCTGAATTCTTGACGCGCTTCTCATAGTTTAGAGACTTTCTCAAAGCAATTGACTATGCTCCTGAACCTGCATCTTGAAATACTTTTGCTATTTGACTGCCTTGATTCCTGGTATAAATATAGAAAATTTAGAAGTGAGCTAAAAAATAAAAAAAGAATATGTAATCACAGAGTGTTAGAACTGAAAGGGTTCTTATCAAGCATCAAGTTCAAATAATTTCATTTTAGAAATGAGAAAATAATTTCAAAGAGATAGAGTAATCTTCCTTGTGATAAGTTACAACTAAAGCATCCAAATTCAGTGCATTTCCCACTTTGCTATAAAGAATTAGATGGCAATTTCATGTCTCTTGACACAGTCAGAGAATGAGAGATCTGGGACTAAAGAGGCTCCTAAAACAAGTATACATGCACATATACCTGTTGTACCTGCAACTCCCAATTGCAGTATGTGAACGTGGTTAACAAACTACAAATTTCACCCAACACATTCAAGATATAATTTTCAGTATCATCTTCCTTCATATGAGACTGGCTCCAGGAGGAAGATACAATTTATTTTTCTCCAACTTTGATAAATGATTTGGTCTCTTTTATTTTGAAAGATGATTTTTAGCATTCAGCTGCACTCATCATAAAAATCCCTTGGAATAGAAACACTTAAACAGGAATTTATTATTTATGAACTAGAGTGTACATGATCAGAGTTAATATAATTAAAAATGAAAAAAATCTGTGCAGCTTTGAATACAAATACCAATAATAATAGAATGACTTGCTTTTTGAACTGGTATTTAGTCCAACGTGTCTACACTTCTAAGCTTGAATATGTTTTTATTACTGTGTATTTTAAGTCAAATGGTCAGACTAACTTAAAAAAGAGGAACAGAAAAAATTGGAGATGTCTTTTTTTTCATGCTTAGAAACATTGTAGTTGGTATCAATGGTGGCTTCATTGTCTCATTCTGCTATATACAGGACTCCATTTGTTTCTTTATCCTGTTAAGATGCTGCTTTTATAAACAATCCCTCTTTTGTTCTGACAGCTTGAAAGCTATTGTACCCATTAAAGAGTTACGAGTCTTTCCAAGTTGAATTCCAGAGTGATTATGGTGCTGCTGTTGTCATTGCCCAATATAAATGCTATGGTCATAAATAAAAGCATAGTGTGGCAGCCTCTGGACAGCACAGCTTGTTTGGGAACTGTTACCACTTAAGATAGGTTTCAGGAAGGTTTATAGACATAATAGTGATACTTTCCAAAAGCAATGACCTTGCTGTTGTGAAATACGGTGTCATTTGGCACCTGTTGGTGTCTTGAATTCCAGGCAGACCTCTCAGGCACTGGAGGAAGTAAAGAACTCAATATCCAGCTTTACTTTGGGATAAATAAAGAGTTAAAAAAATTATCTGCAAATGCCCTTTGTTTTGGCCTGTAGGAGATGGTGATTTCCAATCACACCTGAAGTCAGAAATAAAAAAATTTCCTAGAAATCTCACATCCTGGTTCTGAAGCTGTTCTTCTCTATGGAATGCTTCCTTGCCTTGCTCCTTTCCACCCCAGCCCTTGATTTAATAAATCTTCAATGTTCTCGCACTTATTTTCACTATTTCTATAAATTTTAGAACTAAAAGGCAGGTATGGTGGGAAACAGTGGAAGAGCTTGGGAAAGTCATGGACAGGTACTCAAATATTAAGTCCATACTTTGTGCCAGAGCATGTGCTAACTGCTTTCTATTTACCAGTTTATTTAATATCTAAATCTCAATGAGGTAGTTATCAATATCATTTGGAGTGGAGGTAACTGAGACTCATAGAACATTAATCAATGGACCTATAGATTTTAAGTGCAAAGTTCATACTCTTCTTTCTATGGTATTGTTGTGTCCAGTGATCCCATATAGGTTTCTGCTGGTGGAATAAGGGCTCAGTGATTTCCAAAATATCATATCACATGGATTAAAGAACACAAATTATACGGAAAAGAAAGTACTCACAACACCAGGGTCAACAAATGAGAGATACGGAAAGTCTTCTCATCTCCGCTTTTCTCTCTAGAGAGGCATGCCAGGTCAGGAAGTCTGCACCACAGAGTGTGGGTTTCATTCCAGTAGAAGGACAGCTAGGGATCTTCATTTGTATGTATGAGAAAATAATTTCCTTCATGGTGGCATACAGAGCCTTTTGGCCTTAGGCAGTCTGGATTTTGAATGTCAGATATCTACAAGTGTGTTCTGAGATTACTAACCGCCTGATGTCAAAGACCTTGGGCAGCTGGGGAATTTTGGTGCTCATGTTTGGAATGAAGAGTCTTGCTTGGTGCTGCCCTTTTGTCTGGGAAAAGAGAAGTCAGCTGGCACCCAACTGTTTAGTCCAGGCAATCCAGAGTGAGCTCCTAAGATTGTTTTCATATGATCCTGGCCAGATGTGTTACCTAAAATGTGGACAATTAGTGCTCACTTCGGCAGCACATATACTAACATATGGGCAATTACCTATGTCCTCTCCAAGGATCAGACACTGATGCTTCCAAATGAAGAACTTCTGTATCGCTTTTGAAAACTGGGTTGTTTTGTTTTTTTTTTTTTTGTCATTTATTAGCATGGTTGGTAATGACAGAAAGTCATCAAAGAGTTAAATATGGGTCTTTGTAAAATTTCTATTTTCTTTTGAGTGATTAATATTTTTTTTAAAGAAATGTTGGTGTTTGCTCCTCCTTTCCCCCTTCCCACCTAAGTAAGGAAAATGAGGCTGACAGCCATGATGATCTTGCCTGGGGTTCCTGCTTCCAAACAGTAATGCCAAGATGAGCACGAGGCAAGCCCGCTCTAATTTTCCAACCCGGTGCTTAGCTCCCTGACTGCAATATGACTGGAGTGTTAAACTTACAAGCACTAACTTAGCAATTTAAAAAGAAGTTGAATTATATCTATGGCAGTCCTAACTTCCAGTTTGTTGTTGGCAGTATGTGAATTTGGGGAATTGAGGGATTTGGCATGCTACTCACTTTACCTGCGTCTGCCTCTTCTCCTTATAATTTAACACAATGCAACAAATATGTCCAAAGCACCTATAAACAGGATATTGTGCTGAGTACACTGGCAAATAGATGAGTAAGACCTTTGTACCAACCAGGCACTGGATGCATCTGTTTAATTTTCCATCTTGGGCAGTATTGACTGCAAGAGGATCTGCCTAAGTAGGTGTGTGGATGTAGCTTTGTAAGCTGCTCAGAAGGTGATCCTGAGCCATGTGAGCAAATGTGTGCTTTGTCATGGTGGTGATGATTTTAATGATAAATTAAACAGAGAAGCAAACTAGCATGTCTGGGCTAGTGAAGGAGTATGAGCCCCACATTTCCAAAAAAGAGACTCAGTCTCCCAGTAGATCATGGCAACTTAGAAGTTAGATGCCTCAAGTTTGTTGCCGCTTCAACATCTTTGCTATAAAATCTCTTTCCAAAATGATTCTCTCCTGGAGAAACGAGTACTTTCCTTTTAGAGGCTGTTCCTCATGGCAAATCTACCTTGACTTTCTGAACGAAGTACAGAATCCTGCCTCCCCCTGAAAATACTGGGAGAAAAGAAACAATTATTTTATCATCATCATAATTACACCATAGCTGCCCCTAAGTCTCAAATGCACATTTTAGGGACACTTTTTCAATTACACCTTCTTCAATATGACTTTGATTTGCAATCACTTCTAAAACAGAAAATGTCAGAGCTCTTTGGGGTCCTCAACATCTTAAAATCAGTTCATTATTTTTTTTTCCTCTGAAGACAAAGTAAGGATTTTCAAAGAGAAGAGTGAATGTAGAAAGGGAAATATTGCAAATCCAAAATTAAATGGGCCAAGAAATAGAGGTCAGTGTATGAAGTCACAAAATAGAAATACAGACATTTAATGAGACAGGGGAAAGTCTTGTTAATCTCCAGTGCTTAAAAAAAGAAAAAAAAAAAAAAACCCTAAGCGTGAGCTGGGCAGCCAGTTGACTATCTCTATAGGATGTGACCTGGCTGCCAATAAGGTCAGTGCAATTTGGGGCTGGCTCTGCCAAGTCATCACTTCCTAAGGTGCAGAGATAACGCTCTCGGCTCATGGACTGGGCTTCTCCCAGAAAATATGTAAGAGGCTAACAAGGTGAATTTGAGAATAAACACTAATCCACCCTGACCTTGAACACAAGTAATTAAAGAAATGCAAGATGACACCACCCTAGGTCACCTAGTCATGGAGCAGTCCTGTCCCTAGTCATGTGGCGCTGGGTCTTCTGAGAGTGTGTGGTCATACCCAGTGGCTCTAATTGACTTGTCAGATGCCCGCTGCAAATGAGACATTTTAGATCACTGTTACTGAGTTAACAGTGTAATGAGCACAAAGAGTTCCTCTGAGAGGCTTGAAAATCAATTTAGAAGAGGAGATCTTGAATATTTCAGTTTATGGTGAGAACTAAGCTGCTCTTTATGTCTTTACAGCGGCAGTCAGGAGTGTCGCTCACACCAGATTTCTGATTCCCTTCAAATTCTGCTGAACGGAAGATAAAAGCACTACAGTTTCTTTTTAACTTTTTATTTTAGTGCAGATTTAGATTTACAAAAAAAAAAAAATGTTGCAAAGCTAATAGTTCCAAGAGATCTTCTGCACCCCATATCTGGTATCGCTATTATTTTGGAAGGAACATTATAAGACACTTGTTTTACATAGTATGTAAATTTCTCAGTATACATAAAATAAAATGTTGTAATTACATTTAACAACCAGAAAGAATTATAACAAGGTAGACCCTAGCATACAGAATTGCTGAACAACCCTGAGAACACTTGCTACAAAAACTACAATTGAAAATGGCTTTCTGAAATGTTTTTGTTATTCCTTTAATTTAGGCCATATTTTATTATTTTGCTTATGGTTTTAGAAAACAGTTTTACTTCAGGAAATGTCTATTTTTCATTTGATTCAGAAAGAGAAAGGGAGATCTTATATTTTTCCATTTGGTACAAAAAAAGAAACAATGGTGGTTTAGTCTCAAATAGCACAAAGGTTAGTTGCATTCTCAGTCAAGAAATACACAATATAACATTTCAATCAAATTATGTAACAAGTATTAGAAGTCAGACTGAACAATGAGCAGCTGGAATAACAAATACTGCTAGGAAACAGAAGGTCTGAACTGTTGCTTTTCTTCTCTTAAGAAGTTGATAACAATCTTCATATGCTGAACACATTATGCAAAATTGCAGAATCACCTTAGTGACTGGTTATCTTTGAGTGTGGAAATGACCTAGAAAAACTTTGGAAGTCACTTTTTTTTCTCAATATTTGATTAATATGAATTGGATTACATAGCATGTACTCTCCAAGCCTGAATGTTTTCTAATTCTATTTTAATTATGTTCTTTGTTTGGAATATGTCCTTTATAGTCTTCCTCCTAGATCGTTGTCATGTTTGCAGGAGCCTACTTTATATAATAAATTTGAAATATCCCTTATGAAAAAAATGTGAGGTGAGCCATTATTTCTGCTATAGGGCTCATTCATCAACATTGTCCCACCCACACATTTCAAGACCTGCTACTAAAAACTTATTTTGAATTCATAAGTCATGTGTAATTCTGGTGGAATTTTATTATCTAAATATAGTAAAACACAGACTGAATTAAAAATAAACTAAAATCATTTTTCAAAATCACATTTACATATTCTAATCTGTATAAATATATATTTCAAGTCTGTAAATAGATTTTGCTCTACAAATTGCATCTTTCAATAATATTACTTGTCCTTTAAATGGATTTATCATTAATCACATAGAGACATGGATCATAACATTTTCTAAGCATTTTTCATGTAATTCTTTGTTGATATTTTTTAAATATTATTTTTCAGCTACAGTTCACATTCCATAATATTTTACATTGATTCCAGGAATATGGCATAGTAGTTAGACAATCATGTACTTTACAAAATGGTTCCCCAAATGTTTTCAGTACCATACGTAGATATTGCAATGCTGTCAACTATTTCCCTGTTCTGTACTTTACCTCCCAGTGACTATTTTGTAACTACCAACCCCCTCTCCTTTTTCATTCAGTGCCCAACCCCTTCCTTTCTGGCAACTATCAGTCTATTCTCTGTGTCTATGAATTTGTTTCAACTGTGTTTGTTCATTTATTTTGTTCTTCAGATTCCAAGAGTAAGTGAAAACACATTTATTTGTTTTTCTGTGACTGACTTTTTCCTTTTTGAAATATCTGGATGTCCAATAGAGTTAATTTGTTTAGAGATTATTGGGAATTTTACACTGCCATCTAGTGATGCCCAAACTAAAATCATTGGTGGTGTGGGTGAAGCTGGGTAATTTGCCTAGCCCATCTAAAAAGAAAATTTAAAAAACCTGCCTACACATTGACAGTCCTTTCTAATAGTTTAGAGAACTCTCACTTTAGTAGTTTTTGGTTTTCATCTCAATTTCTTCATCCTTTATAATTCATACTCTAAACTGTAGGCAAATGTAAGGTTACCTTCGTAAAAGAAAAAGTGTATTCAGTGTACAACATTCCTCTCTTTGGTGTACTTGCGACAGCGTCTAGCATTTATTGAAGGCTCACATTTACCAGGCACTGATCTAAATGCATTTCACACACAGTCATGCTCTGCCTAATGATGTGTATACTCTGACAATGTGTCGTTGTTGGAACATTGTCTAAACAGCATGGCACGGGCAAGAAAAACAGATATGTAGACCAATGGAATGGACAGAATCACTAAACAAACTCATGCCTTTATAGTCAATTAGTATTTCAGAAGGAGGCAAAAATATGCAATAGGGTAAAGACAGTCACGTTGATGGATAAGGTTAGGGAATTTGGACAGATACATGCAAGAAAATAAAACTAGGTAAGTTTTTTACATCATATACAAAAATAAACACAAAAATGATTAAAGACTTAAATGTAAGACTGAAAACATAGGCAGTAAATTCTGTGATATCACTCCTATCAATATTTTTTTTGGATGTCTCCACAGGCAAGGAAAAAAAAGGAAAAAATAAACAAATAATACTAGATCAAACTAAAAATTCTTGCACAGTGAAGAAAACCATCAACAAAACAAAAGATGACAAATTTTTTATAATAAGTAGCTCTATATCTGGACAGCAAGGAAGCAAACGTTTTACAACACAATTAAGTAGCCAAATTAAAAAGTCTTTAATTCAATGCCAGCGACCATGAGTGGATTCACATCCTAAAGAAATTGCGGCCCAAAACGAATTTAGGGGTTTGCTTTTATAGGCCTAAAGAAGCTGAGGGTGGGGGTGAACACCTAGTCAAATCAGTTTTACAGAAGCAAAACAGGCTTTCGGTTATCATTGGAACAATCCAAGGACAGAGTGCTCAGCAAAGGGTTTTAAAAAAAGCAAAAGAATGTGCTCGGTTATCTTGGCCTTTTACAGAGGTTGTTAGAGTAGCATCCTGAGGGCTTTCTAGAATCTAGACGTTAGTGAACATTTATGGCCTTTACAGAACTCTTTTTCATTTACTCATTTGCAAATCTTGCAAAATTCGTTCTATGGTCAGGGATATGGTGTTTCTACATTTCATTCCCTACTGGTTTTACTTAATTTTTAATCAAATCCTTGATTCAGTTTCATTGCTATTGTCTTAGATATTTGTATATTGCACTCTGATTACTATTAATTTAATAAAGTTTACCTTTTCTTGAACACACTTTGCTATAAATTTGATTAAACATGGTACAAGACAATATTAAAGTAAGAGGACCAATCGCTGCAGACAATAGGGTTGTTAGCCAGGGTGACTAATTAAACATTCTTTGAAAGCAGTTTTCTGACTTCAAATTTATTTCTTCTTTTTTTTTCTGTATTTTTCCTGACTAAAGATAAACTTTACTTAATAATTCCAGACTTATTAGCATAAAGGCAATGTCTCCCCTAGGGCTGCACATAGACCACACTGTTGGAGGAACAGTGGTAGATCTAAACCTTCTCTACTTTGTAAAACTATTTCCTCTATGTGAATAAACTTGAGACATAACGGATACTAGAATATACAATAGAGGCTTATTCTGTTCTCTAAACCTGTTTTTCTTCTTTTTTTTTTCCTTTGTACAAACCTCCTATAACCTGCACAAACCTTCTGCAACTTACATAAACCCTCAAATTTAACAACTTACTTTCTCCCATATTTTTCTTTCAAAAATATCTCTGTACCTTGTACCTTTCATTATCAAAACTATACAATCACTTTTTAATTAGACCTCTCAATTTTAAAGATCTTAACCTTCAGTGACAACTTAAGTTAGTAATAAGCAATTTTTTAAAAAAAAATTATGCCTCTTTCTTAGTGAAGGGACTTATACCCTCCTTTTTTAGGACTCATAGCAACACATGTATTAAATCTTAAGATGACTCATTCTGGCCTTCCCCAACCTGAGCTCCCTCCCTCTTCCCAAAGTTTAATTACAAAGGAGTCCAACACGGCAAGGGTCCTCAAGTTTCTGCTGTGTGTAGACCAGCCAGTTTCAGGTTTGTGGCTGGAGCAGGGCATGTCGTCCTTTTCAGGGTCAACTTACAGGATTTGGTGGGATCCATTTGCACCTTCTCTGTCTCTGAGGGGGTCTTGAGATCTTGGATACAAATGCAGGCCCATTATCAGACCTAATATTAATGGGTAGGCTAAATCTGGGAATAATTTCATACAGCAATTTCTTAACAACAGTTACTGTGGTCTCATTTCTAGTAGGAAAAGCTTCTACCCATCCTGAAAAGGTGTCAGTAAAAACTAATAGATTCTTATATCTCTGTGCTAATGTTCTCCTAGGAAAGCTCCTCTTTCCCTATTTTTTTTTTTACAACTTCTCTACTTTGCTTAGCATTTACTTGAGTACAGACTAAACACTTGGACACTATGCTTTCTATAATAGATTCTAAGCCTGGCGAATAGTAATTTTTCTTAAATAGTTCTATTAGCTTAGTCTGGCCTAGATGAGTAGCTGGCTGATAATGCTACTGCTTCATATAGGAAAAGTCTCTTATCTGGTAGTTCTAACTATCCTACCTTAATTTTAGACATTCCTTTCTTGTTAGAAAAATCTTCTTCTAGTTGGTTATAAAAAGGAGCCTCTGGCAACAAGGGTTCAGTCCCTACTGGTTTTGGGCTACTTCTTATCAGCTACCCGATTTCCTCTTGCCTTTCTGGTGCCCTGGGTAGTGAATGAGAGCTACAGTCTCTGGGAAGCAAACGGCTTCTAGTAAGGTTAAAATTTCTTCTTTGTTTTCAATGTCCTTACTAGCAGTTGTCAGAAATCTTCTCTCTTTCTAGATTGCTGCATAAACATGAGCAGTAGCAAAAGCCTACCTACTGTCAGTATAAATGTTGACCTTCTTTCCCTTGGCCCGCCTCAATGCCTGATAGAGCAATAAGTTCTGCCTGCTGTGCCGAGGTCCCGTGGGGCAAGACTTGGGCCCAGATGACCTTATCAAGAGTCACTGCAGCTGCTCACGCATGTCGAACCCCACCCAATACAAAACTGCTACCATCTGTGAATAGATGTTCTTCTACACTAGCTAGAAGTTTATCAGTGGAGGTCTGGCTTTGCAGTTTGAACAGAGTCTAGTACTTCCGAGTAGTCATGCAAGGGGATGCTAGCATCCTCATCAGGCATTAGGCTTGCTGAATTGATGGCATGTGTTTGGACAAACTTGATGCGAGGCTGATAGATGAGCAGAGCCTGATAATGTGTTATTCTAGCATTAGACATGCACCTTTCTGGAGTCCCTTTAAGCAAAGTCTCTACTACATGGTAGGCTGTTAAGAACAGTTCTTGCCCCATAGTCAATTTATCTGCCTCTCTTATTAGTATGGCAGTGGCTGCTCTGGCTCTGAGACAGTTTGGCCACCCAGATGCAACAGGATCTCAGGATCTAGTCTCTTGGAGAGATAAGCAACAGGCCTGCGCCATGGCCCTAGCGTCTGGGTCAAGACCCCTTTCGCGATTCCTTTGCTCTCATGAACAAAGAGCTGGAAAGGCTTTGTAATGTCTGGGCATGGCCAGGGCAGGAGGGGGATCCTTAGTGGGATCCTTTTTGAGGATTTCGAAAGCCTCTTGTTCCTTATCTGTCCAAATTAAAGCTTGGGTGTCTGCTGTGCAGGAGTACAAAGGCTTGGCTATCTCTGCAAATCTAGAGATCCATGACCTGCAGTATCCAACTGCTCTGAGAAATTCTTGGAATTGTCTCTTGGTGGTGGGGGTTGGGATCTGAAGGACTGCCTCTATACTGCTGGAGGAGAGACTATGCTTCCCTGCCTCAATGTGGTAGCCTAGATAGGTCACCTTGGAAGTGCAGAATTGTGCCCTTTTGGCCCACACTCAGTACCCCAGAGTCTGCAGTGTTTGTAAAACACCTTTATTGGCTGTCCAGCAGCTTACTTTTGTTTCCACAGCAAGAAGCAAATCATCTACATACTGGAGCAGCATGCATTCTGGATGTTCATGGTGGAAAGCAAGCAAGTCCTGATGCAGTGCCTCATCAAAGAGGTTCAGTGAATTCTTGAAACCCTGCAGTAATCTGGTCCAGGTTAGCTGTCCCAAGATGCCTGCTTCAAGGTCACTTTACTTGAAGGCAAAGATGGACTGACTTACAGGGGCCAGGGACATACTGAAGAAAGCATCCTCTAAATCTAAGACTATGTAAAATTTCAAGTCCAGTGACAACAGGCTCAAAAGGGTGTAGGGGTTAGACACAGTGGGGTGTATTGTCTCAACCCACTTATTTACTTCCATTAAGTCCTGGACTGGATGATAGTCTCAGGTGCCTGGCTTCCGAAGAGGCAATAAAGGGGTATTCCATTGGGATTGACAAGGAACAAGAATACAGTACTAACTTCTAACAGTCTTTTAATATGGGTGGTTAATCCCTTTTTAGCTTCTCTTTCTTTTTATTCTGGTGTTCTAAAACAGCTACAACTACCTTAGTTATTTCCTCAGTTTGTTTCTTCTCTAAGGTGTCTCTATTATTGTAAACTTTCTGAGCTATCTTTAATAGTTGGGAAATTACTATCCCTGGGAAGCCTTCTAATTTTTTTTTCTAAGTAGCTTTCTCCTAATATCTGGAGTTGACTGGAACATGAAAGCTCAGTTAACCACCCTAGCATTTTCTGATGCCCCTGGGTCTAGAGGCATCAGACCTGCAGTCTTTCTAAGAAAGACTTGGGAGCCTCCTGAGGATCTCGAATAACTTCTGGTACCTTAGACAAATTCACGGGTTTCTTAGAAGCTCCCCTGACCCTGGGTAACATAAACTGGTGAAAAGTGTTCCGAGTTTTCCGTCTTGCTGTGGCGTTAGGGTCCTACTCAGGTCGGGTAACCGGAAACACCTTCTCGAGGTGGTCTTGGTTATCCTCCTCAGACCTATTTATTCCTAATATAGCAGCTTTTCTCGCCTCAGTTTTGATTCTTTCCCTTTCTTCGGCAGTGAACAAGGTAAACAGAAGCTGCTGACAATAGTCCCAAGTGGGGCAAAGTGTGTACAGTACAGATTCTAACAGTCCTGTTAGAGCCTGAGGTTTATATGAAAAAGGAGGATTCTGAGCCTTCTAATTATACAAGTCACTCAAGGAGAAATGGATTTAAACCATGAAAGGGGGCTTTCCTCAGGGGCAAAATGGGTTTAGAAGGGGCAGTATTCCCTAAGTCTTCTCCTCAGGTCTGGCTCTAGGTATGAGGTGGTGATTCCCCGGAGCCAAAGCAGAGGAGGAGGGGAGCCTGTAGCAAGAGGGTGGCAGCCCCGAATTCCTCTAGCACTCTCTTAGGTCTTTAGTTAGTTTTAGCTTTAAGAAATATAACATTTCTGGCCCTGGCCGGTTGGCTCAGCGGTAGAGCATCGGCCTGGCATGCAGGGGACCCGGGTTCGATTCCCAGCCAGGGCACATAGGAGAAGCGCCCATTTGCTTCTCCACCCCCTCCCCCTCCTTCCTCTCTGTCTCTCTCTTCCCCTCCCGCAGCCAAGGCTCCATTGGAGCAAAGATGGCCCGGGCGCTGAGGATGGCTCCTTGGCCTCTGCCAGGCGCTAGAGTGGCTCTGGTCGTGGCAGAGCGACGCCCCCAGATGGGCAGAGCATCGCCCCCTGGTGGGCAGAGCATCACCCCTGGTGGGCGTGCCAGGTGGATCCCGGTCGGGCGCATGCGGGAGTCTGTCTGACTGTCTCTCCCCGTTTCCAGCTTCAGAAAAATCCAAAAAAAAAAAAAAGAAATATAACATTTCTATGAATTTTGCTTTGCTATTTTTTATAATTTGTGGGCTTTAGAACAGTTTTTTTCAGAGTTGCTTTTCAAAAGTGACAACCATCTGCTGAGTCCACCTTGGGATATTCACTCTCCTTTAGTATAGGCCAGTCAGTATACACCCCTGACTAGGTCAGACCCGGAGATGAAGGATGTTTCCCTTAGCTTCCGGCGAACAGCCACTAAACCATATGGAGTTTACGAATTTCCCTTCACTTTTGCCCTCTGGTTTTAAGCCAGAAATTTCCAATTGAAATTGCACCAGAGATTTTCCTGACAAACAAAGAGAACCTACAAAACAGACAATTCACTATTTATATTTACACTTGACTTTTCAACACAGTGTAACGAACAAGAGAAGAGGGTGCCCTGTCAGGAGCCACTCAGGGACTCGCCTGACTGCGTAAACTCAGGTGTTGGCACCAGAGATTCTAATTCACACACCATTCCCTCAGGGGTTTTCAGTGAAAAAATAATAAAGCAAGAACAAAGAATGAGATCTCGGCAAGGACAGCACAAATAGATGTGTCCCGGGAAGCCCGAGGTGGGACTTAACTTAGTCCCTGCAATGTCTTCCCTGAGAGGACACTTATTCTCCGCCAAGGTCTTGGCCCTAGAGAGCCCGCTGTGTGAGTATGGTCACGTCCGATCCTTGATCACAACAGGTGCAAGACGGCTAGCCACAAGCCAGTTACAAATTGAGTAAACTGCAAGTTTGCTCTACTCACCTCCGGAGTCTTTCTAGATGACTCCAAATGGGTGGATGGACATACTGATTTTCCACGGCTGACTGTAAGCCAGACAGAGAAGACCAGCATGCGCCTGGAATGTCTCAGGGGTGCCTCCCCTGCTAGGTTTCCATTCCCAGCAGTCAAGCCTAGGAGGCCAGCTGCCCGTGTGTGGCAAAACCAGATATGTCCAGAGGACACGATACTGGACGAGCCCCCAAAGTTATATCTGGACAGCGAGGAAACAAACGTTTTGCCACACAATTAAGTAGCCAAATTAAAAAGTCTTTAATTTAATGCCAGTGACCATGAGTGGATTCACATCCTAAAGAACTCGTGGCCCCAAATGAACTTAGGGGTTTGCTTTTATAGGCCTAAACAAGAGAGGGGAGGAGGTGAACAGCTAGCCAAAGCAGTTCTACAGAAGCGAAACAGGCTTTCGGTTATTGTTGGAACAATCTAGGGAGAGAGTGCTCAGGAAAGGGTTTTACAAAAAGTAAAAGAATCTTGGCCTTTTACAGAGGTTGTTAGGGTAGCATCCTGAGGGCTTTCCAGAATCTAGACATTAGTGAACATTTATGGCCTTTACAGAACTCTTTTCATTTACTCATCTGCAAATCTTGCAAAACTCGTTCTATGGTCAGGGATATGGTGTTTCTATACTTCAGTAAGAAAAATATACACCAAAATAACAATAAAAAGTGTGTATCATAGTAAATACATAAACCAGTAACATAGTTGTTTATTGTCACTATCAAGTATGTAGTATGTGCTGTACATAACTATATCGCTATGTTTCTGTACAGTTGGCAACACAATGAGTTTGTTTACAAAGCATCACCACAAATATAAAAGTAATGTGCTAGACTATAATGTTACCACGGCTGCGAGGTCACTAGGAGACAGGAAGTTTTCAGCTTTGTTATAACTTTATGGAACCAGTGCTGTATGTGTAGTCATTGACCAAACTGTCTTATGCAGCACATGACTGTACTAACTCATTTAATCCTGACACCAGTCTTAAGAGAAAGTTATTCTTTTTTCTTTGTTTAGCCCAAACTCACACAGTAAATGACCCTACTGTGTCAGGCTGGTTCTATGTGCCTAACCAGTAGGCTAGTCTCTTACTCTCCACAGAGGCAGATTAAGGTCAGAAGAGAGATTGAGGCTCCGGGTGCAGAAGAAAATATTGGGTCCCTTAAAAAAAGAGAGAGAGAGACAGAGAAAATAAAAATACACGTTAACCATACTTTTTAATAAATAAAAAATATTACATACTATTAATGTTAAAACTGCACATATGGACCTGTGGTGGCGCAGTGGATAAAGCGTCGACCTGGAAATGCTGAGGTCGCCGGTTTGAAACCCTGGGCTTGCCTGGTCAAGGCACATATGGGAGTTGATGCTTCCAGCTCCTCCCCTCTGTCTCTCTCTCTCTCCTCTCTAAAATGAATAAATAAAAATTTAAAAAAAAAAAAAAGCTTTAAAAAAAAAAAAAAAAGCCTTTTTAAAAAAAAAAAAAACTGCACATATGAAACCAAATTTGGTGTCATTAGAAAAAAGTGTAAAGTTGGGATTTTGCGGGGGCCCTTCAGAAGTCAGGGTCCAGAGCGCATGCCCAGTGTGCCAGCCATTAAATCTGCCTCTGACTCTCCAACTCTCCCACACACATGCACACAAGCATGTGCACACACACTAGCTTTACTCTCTCTCCCAAACATACATGCTTACATGCATTAATCCCTGACTGCCTAAGGTCACCTTACCAAGGAATCCCACCTTGGTAATTGCTTTGTGCAAGATATTATCTTACAGCCTCTGATAGACTTACAGACCTGAATAGATTGCCTTGTTATAGGTTTTTTATTCTTCATTAATAATCAGGGGATTATTTCTGTCTTGCCATAATTAGTGTTTAATCTTAAAATAAAAACCAAAGCCCATTTGACAATACAATCTTAAAATGAAGCTATTTCTCCATAGGGGGTGGCAAATTATTTTTTCTTTTCTTTTTCTCCAAGAGAATACAGAATAAGAATGAAGAGTTGATTTTAGCAGAATAATGTAGGACATGACTACTTAATTGTTGTTTATAAGACAAGAAACATTCAAGTTAGGTGAATGATTAGTTTTACAACAAATGTGGCAGTCAAATTATATATTTCATAGACCTGGGCAACCTTAGTAATTGGTCAGCCCTGACTTCTCTGTTAGGTGACTGCACACAATTCAGAGAGCTGTGGTATGTGAAGAGTGTGAGGTGTGTGTGTTGGGAAGCAGGGGAGGAGAAAAAGAGATGATAGGCATGTACATGTGTGTCATGTGGTAATGGGTTGTGCATGTGCTTCTGTGTCTGCAAGGAATGGGACAGAGCCTTATGCTAAACAAAATAGAACTCTGTCCTTGACCCAAATAGATCATGAAAAATGAATAATTTAACAAACAAAAAACTTAAGTGCTACTTAGAAAATATTTTCTTGTATTTCAGAACATAAGGAGTGTTCTAAGAAATAAAAGAAGTTTTCTTAGAAACTATAGGATTGGAGCTAAGCCCAGTACTTCCCCATGTGGCCCCATCCAGCCTGTGGCATATCCTTTTCTCTTGGGAATTATAAGTACAACAAATTCTCTTTTTAATAGCAATTGTATCTTGATCTGTTGGCCTCATCATACCTGAATAATCATAAATCACACATTTTATTTTAGTTTTTCTTCTTTTCCAAATGAGAGGAGGGAAGATAGTGAGACAGACTCACACATGTGCCATGACTAGAATCCATCCCCACCTAGGGTCGATGCTCTGCCCATCTGGGGCCATGCTGGCAACTGAGTTATTTTTAGTGCCTGAGGTGGAGATGCCATGGAGCCATCCTCAGTGCCAGGCCAATGGGCTTGAATCAAGCTATGGATGCAGGAGAGGAAGAGAGAGGGACAGAAGGGAGAAGGGAATGGGTGGAGAAGTAGATGGTCACTTCTCTTGTGTGCCCTGACCGAGAAATCATGTTGACCTTATTCCAAATCCAACGACTGCAAAGTTAACAGAAAGGCACAATAATTTATTTCTGTTTATATTTTTTTCAGATTGGATGATGAAGATGTCATGCACTGTGCCTTTTTCTCCGCTAGGCGAATCTGCATCACAACAGTACACTTAATGCTTCTCATCTCTCTCCCTCCCTGTTGGTCTGTCTGTCTGTCTCTGTCTCTCTCTCTTTTTCAAATAAATAAATAAATAAATAAATAAATAAATAAATAAATAAATAAATAAATAAAAAATACAGAATAGTAACTTATATTCTAAATGTGATGAATAACACCCAACAACCTAAAGTGTCTATGTCTGTGGGTTAACTGAATAGCAGATAGAAGCTCATTCTTAAGAGGATCTAAGTATCTAAACAAGAAGGTAAACCAGTAGCACTGAGTTATAGCTTTCTCAGTCCTGGGAATTCTGAAAAGAAAAAGGACTCCTTCCAGAAAGAGAAAGAATAGGTAAGAGCTGGGGGGATATTTGGCACTGAGGTGTTTATAAGTAAGCCAAGTGCCTAGAATGAAAGGATAGAATTCTGCCCTTACAGTTCTTAAAAAATTTTGGTTGCTAAGATTTCCATAAAGTAGGCTAGGATGCACAGAAGAATGGGCATTAGCATTAGCAATGTGCTAATTGTATGTTTGAGGAATTCTTAGTCATACTCTTAAATTGGTAGAAATCTCACATTGGGAGACATGTGTGGCATTCTAAGTTGACCTGAAAATATAATATTAAAATTAACTGAGTGAAAAAGTAGGATCTGAAGGTCAATGATGGAGAAGTTAAGTAAAGAAAGCAACTGAGAGGTTGTCTAAGAGTTACTCATCCAGGGGTTGGAAATTTTAAATTTTGGAATCCTTGTTCCTGGTGACCTTAATTTTCTTTGTGTAACATATCTGCTGGAGATGTGTAGCATATCGGTTGTTGGAGAGTGACAGAGGACAGATGGCTAGTTTCAGAAAGAGTCCGGGACAGCTGGTGAGATGATGGAACCTGGGAGGCAGGTGAGGAGGAGAGGAAGAAGGGAGGAAGGGAGGAAGGGAGGAAGGGAGGAAGTCCCTAGCAGTGTTGCCGTTAGAGCTACAGCACCAAGATTTTCATGGACAAGTCAGCATGATCCCAGAGTCCCATGCTATCCTCCTTTTTCAGAGATATATTTTTTTTTATGCAATGATGAAAGCAAGCAAGGCTTCAAGCCAAGTTTCTCTCTCTATATAAAAAATATTACCTTTAATTTTTTTCTTTTACATTACAGCTAGGTGGTTTGTTAGGAGAAGCATATTCATCAAACCTAAAAGGGTATCATTTATAAAAGCTTGTTCTCTGTGTTCTTTATAAAGGCTACTATGTTATTATATTCTGTATCTAAAACGCTCTCTGCACAGTTAAGGAATGTCCTTGAATGGAATAAAGTGTCTTCACCACCGAAATAGAAGTTATATTAGTTATATTATTAAAAAAAAAAACTTTTAGAAAAAAAGTATAAGTGTTTAAGGTGAATTTTGTGTGCTGTGATAAAATATTCTTTCAAAGAGGCCAATTTAATTGTTTATATTGGCTATTAACAAATAATTAAATAATTCTTGCATCTATCATTTTTGTTGTATTTTATAAATACAGAAATCTTCTGTAAAGCGCACTCAGAAATCATTTGTTTTACTTCTTCTATGATGGGCCAATGTTAATAGCCTATGTCCAAGTCTACTTCATTAAAACTTGTAAGAGAATGCATGGTATCTGTTTGAAAAAAAAGGGATCTTGTGCCCATTTAGCATATGAGTCAAGGTATGGTTTGTTTACTTTGACATTCACATTGCCATATTACTAATTATTTTCATTTATAATAAATTAAATTACCTTTCCAAGATTTGTGATCATTTCAATAAGCCAAGAATATATGCTGACTCTTAATATTTTAAAGTTCTTCTTTGATGTCTAGGGGAGGTTATTCTATTCCTTTAAATGGATGTTGTAGAATTACTATCCCCTTGGAATCTCAATAGTCAGATATAAATCTGGACAGTTATACAATTCAGTTCCTACTTGTATGAAGTATGAACATAGGTGCTGAATAAGACACACAAGAGCTGAAACTTACAACACAGAGTAAAAATGGCATGAATGCAATCTATTGCACACAACTCCCATCTTTCAATTTTCTATTATCTGGTTGAAATTTACCAATAAACGTTAATGAGCCATATGTTACTTCAAAAATCTCCTCAACTGTGTGGCAACACCCTAATTATAGGAAATGATAAGGACCATTTAATACATGCAAATTGTTCACAGCATAGGGGAATTAGAGGGTTGAATGAACTGTAACATTCCGCTGTAAAAGATGGGTTAGCAGCAGAGATATTTATCATTCTGTCCTATTTCAGTATTTGTCACGTGTAGGCTCACCTCACTCCATTACCTATGAACAAAAAAAAAACCCCAAAAACTGTCTTAAATGGTCTGACAGCAAACCCATATTAATATGCTAAGAAAAGAAAAAATAAAAACCTGTGGTTTAGTTGTGTGGAGAATGAGATCAGTTGAGTGCCTATGTGCCATTACTATATTAATATAGACTGACACCAAAAGAAAGAAAAAAAACAGATTTCATACACAACATTGCTCCAGCCTCTCTAAAGATGAGCATTGTAACCTAGGATTTAACCAAAAAATCAGAAAATTGCTGACCTTAGAAAACTATTCTATCTAACTTGATCTTTTTAGTACAGTATAAATTTAACATAAAGCATAAAATATTCAGCAACATTTTTAAGAGCTAACATCTGTGGATGGAATACCAGAATCTCTTATTCACTCCCTTGTGTTTATGAATGGGCTTCCTCTTTGTCTTGAATGTGGCATAAAAGCTTAGCCATAGACATTTCAAGTGGTATCAGCTACAAGGGAAGCTAATGAATGAATGGGCACCTTCAAAAAGGCTGCGTTTTCTTCTACAGTTATAGAGTCTTTCATAGAATTTTTCTTGGCATATCCATCTCAAGAAAAATAAAATGAATATTAATACTGGCAGAGGACCACAACAATTGGGAAATTGTTAAATAAGAAATCAGAAAAGGTATTATGCCTTGATGGCAATTAACCTGCTAGAACAATGCAGTTCCTTCAACATGTATTTCTGTATCTTTGGATCTTCTGCAGACTCAAAGAGAGCACATTATCTGGGTAACTATCCAATATATATTTAACAAATTGCAGTGTATTAAAATTTCATGATTCTTGGGTTTTTGAAGACTTGGACCAAAATGCCACTTCAATCAACACATTTATATATTAAACCTCTGCTCCAAGTATCAAAAAACTTATTTAATATGTTGTTTAGCTTTTCTACTGAAAGAAATTATTTCAGATTTAGGTTTCTAGGAGTTGGAAGTATCCCCTGCTCTTTGGGATTTTGAAACTGTTATACAATATGGGCATGTCCAGGGGCCAATGGAGAAAGTACCAGAGGTTCCTACTTCTTTAACCAGAACAGCTGTACTTTTAACTGCTGCACATGTTGTAAAATCTTATTTGAAACTATGTGAGAAGCTAGTCTAAAGCATACACTTCTTAGAATTCCTTTCATGTAATTGAGGTGAGACCAATAAGTTTTTAAGTGGCTTATGCTTATAATGAATAGGGGATCGCTACAACTGTTGTTATAATGAATGTATTTATTGCAACTTCCTCTGCTGACAAACTTATATTAAAGTTGCTGACAAACATGGCTGACTTTCACTTGCAATACGCTCATGTACATGAACTTGTTATACTGTTGATTGGTCTGTGCTCATGCCAAAGTAATTATTAAATGGTTTGATGTAACCACTGCTGCTATGGACCACATGTTCTTATTTAAATTTCATAAATTTTCCCTACTTACAGATATGCTGATGGGCTTTTTAAAAAATCACTAAATACAAAGTGAAGAGAAAAGTTAAAAACTAGACTAGTTGAGAGCTCTGTACCAGATCCCTTGAGGAACATCTTATCCGGTCAAAGTAAAAAACTCACTATTCCTACGACAGGTCATTTCTTCCATCTAACAGAGACTTTGATCCATTATTAGGTTTGAACTCATCAGAAATAGCTGCTCTTTAAAAGATATTGGGAACACCATGTTTACATAATTAAAAAAAGGAATATTTATCTATAAGCCAAATTCCAGAACTCCACTACATTTTTCAATCCGATATATTGAGTCTACATGGGGGGCAAGAGGGTAATGGGTGATTACAATGATAGTTGCCTATTTTAAAAGAGAAAATATGGACAACTCAGTGCATATATATTGCTTGTAAGTATATATAGAAGATGTCAAGGAAGTTCTCTGATAGTATCTACAGTATTAATATGAGTGAATAATAAATAGCACTCCAGTTTCAAAGAGACTGGTGCTTGAATTGGATTAAGTAAGCATATTAATTAGTAAAATTTGGGTGAGGGATTATGGAAGGGTTGTTAGGACAAATATCATATTAATGGAGAAATTCATTTACATTAACTTATATGATATTTTTTAAAAATCCTTTGTTGTTGAAAGGGCAATGATTCTTCTTTAGTAATGAAAAACAGTGATTCCAAAAGTTAGTTATATTGTCTCAGGTCATAGTATGTACATGGTGAGGCAGAGACTCAAACTTAGAACTGGTTGTTCTAGGTTCGGTGCTATCTTCACATCATCATTATAGTTTCAATCCCATTCAAGATGTAGAAAACGGTATTACTGATTGATTTCTGTAGTTATATTGTCACTTGCTTACCTTTAGGAAGATAAAAGCAACCTTGAATATGAAACGGGATTCTCACAGCGTTTAGGTAGTGGCAACTGCTACTCCTCATGGAAGCTCTGAAGATCGTAGATACCTGTGCCCCTTGACCTAATGACCATGACGGACTCCCTAACCAAGTTCACTTTAGTAACAACCAGACAATCTTTTTGATCTGAGATACAGTAAACATGGACTGACAAACGTAACTATACATAAATTAAGTCCTTAATTAGATTTTTTTCCCCCTGTATTGTATGTAATCAAAATAGACAGGCTTGCTTATTTGAATGTGGGCAATACCAGCCCTGGGCATCTGGGAAAAGCTTCTCTTAACATTGATGGCTCATTGCCCAACTGTCATAAATGCCTCACCAGGTTTAAGTCATTCCTCCTTCTCAACTCAGCAGTCTCAAGGAGTTAAAAATATGTTTGTTGTTGTTGTTGCTGCTGTTGTTTCACGGTTGAAAGCAATAATTGTAAGTGCTTTTAATGGACTTTCTACATTAAAAGTTTTATTATTCAAATTAAACCTTTCCTTTAGAAGAGTGAATGAATAGTTATTTCTCCCAAACTCTGATATTTATTCTCAGAATAATTCAATAAAATAATTCATTAGGTTTCTATTACTATTTTTTAAAAGGTATGTTTCTCTCTTAGATGCTTTGGCACTAATTTAAATTGACAGTGGTTGAAAAAGGGGATAATAAATGCAGATAAAATGGCTTTCTTTTAGAGAACTGTCAAAGAACTATGAATGCTAAATAAGGTAACAAGGGAGCAACATTAATAGACAGAAGTGTTGGAAATATACAATACTGTGTCGTTACACTATATTGGAGAAATCAATTCAGTGAATCATTTTCTGACTGACAAAGTACTTAGTCAAAGAAAAACTGAAAACAAACAAAAGAAGCATATTCTAAAGAGCTGCAAGAATTGGAGAGACAGTCGGAGAGATGGGATGTACTAGGAAGTGAAGGAATTGTGTGTTTGAGCAAGTCGTGTCAAATATGCAAGGGACTGAATGCCATTCAAACTCAGAAAGATAAGATAAAAATGTATTACAAAGAATAACATCCAAAATGAAATGATCGAGCTATCTGAAATATTAAACAAGCTAAAGCTATGGAATTTGTACTGAAAGTCAGCTTTACCAGAAAGGCTGTTGAATAATGTTCACCACAAGTCATGCACCCAATCTTATATAAAAGTAAAAAAACAAACAAAAAACAATATAAAGCCCAATCTTATGTAAAAGTTTGCTGTTGAACTTATGCAAATATCAGCATACTAAAATGGATAGGTATTATTTTCCCAAGATACCCAAGTCTGCCAAAAATTCTGTCCACGAAGATAAATAGAAGTTTGCATGCAAAGAGAGTTGTGAATCATTTATTTGAAAACTTATTAAGTAAATAGGTTATTATAATCTAATAAGAAATGTCATCTGTTCAGCTTAGCTACTTGAAATAAATTATAAAGAGGAAACAATGCATAAAAACACATGAAAATAAAATGACTTAAGTATCATGTTCTTTCCTGAACAAATTATTGATCTATTTGGAATTCTAGAGCAGGGGTGAGGGTGCTGCTTATTGCTTCATTGTCTGAACTGAGCAACCCCATTGCTGAAGTAGTTAATAATTTTGAACAATTTTAACACCTTGGCCAGATGAAAAATATAGTAAGTACTTTGTTTGTCCTATGTTAGAAAAAAGATCATACATTAAAACAAATATAGTCATCTCAACTTGAAAATAATTTTGAGTTCCATCAGGAATGAACTTCAGCATCATTTTAATACTCGGTCACATAAATTAATGAAACCACTAATCAAAGGATTAGTAAATCTTTAGAAAATATTTGATAACCATGAGTTCACTTTAAACGATCACCCTAACCAGAGAATTGGTTGTCTTGGGCTCAGTTACTTACTATTATAAAAAGATAACTTATCTTATTAACATGCAGGTGAGATATAAACTGTCCAATCCACTGTCTAGCAGTTATCCAAGCCAATATACTGCTGCCTTCTTAAATTCCTTTCCTTTCTTGAAGCCGTTTCCATTGATCTTTGTCCATTTGTCAGCACCATATGGCTCCTGAATTCTTTTAACAACCTCTGGCTGATCTCTCTGCCTCTCGCTTGCCCTTGACCTATGCCTGCATCACCCTGTAGGGAAGGGTGCTGAGCAGTTCTAACAGCATATTGTTTCTGCCTGGTACTTTGTGTCACCTGTGCTATACTACATGCTTTTGAAGAACAGAAATAGTGTTTGCAATGCTATTAAATTCTAATATCTGGCACTTACTCTACACTGGTACAATATTTTTTAATGAATTAATGAACTGATGGTTGGATAGATGCCTGGAAAAGTATTATATCTAGGGGAGCAAATTTATAAATGATTAATCCAAAGAAGAAATGCTACTTCTAGAACTATAATTTTGGTGCATCATGAAGTAGAGGCAATTTCACCATGAGCCATAAAAATGTAACATGTATTTGTAGCATTGTCCTTATGGTCAAATTCATCCCAAATTCTAAAGAGCTGAATAATTCCACAAAACTTTACAATACATAACAATATTAAGGCACAGCTTAATTTCAAATAAATGGCATGTATTAAATCTAATAAGGTCTGCAGAAATCATGATATACATGAGATAAGTAAAAAAAAAAAATATGTTTTCTGTCCTGAAGTTGGAACGTTATGTCAGGCAAGTAGAAATGAAATGATTAATGTAGGATGTGGAATAATGGATGGTGTACCCAAGCAAATAATCGCATATATAGATTGTACCGTCTCCAGTTTCAGTTTGACAAGTGAAATGTACCACCTCACCATGGAATTCTTTACAAGTACTGTTTTTAAAATTCTCTCTCTCTCTCTCTTTCTCTTTTTTTGCCATTGTAACTGGCAGGTCATAAATAAATGTTGATATGGCATTATTGTGTGTCTGTTCCATTTCACCTATTTCTGGATTTTCCAGCCTTAGAATAACAGTACAAGATAGCAAGGGATAAGGTAATTTTTTAAAGTTCTTGAGAACCTTGTTACTGATTGGGATGCCGCTCTGAAAAAGATTAATGTTAACTGAAATGATTTAGGACTTTCCTTCATTTCTTTGTCAATAAAATAACAGAGGAATTGAGCCAGACCTAAAACATTGTGCTTCTTCAATGTGTTTCTTTAGACTTTACTAAGACAGTCAAAGTCTAGAAGTGAAGATGATTCTTTACAATCTTTTTATGTCCAATGAAGTTTCTAACGCTCTCAATCATATCTCTTCTTGGGAGAAACTCATTAACAAATTTGCTGAAGGGGCTTCTTGAGTTGAACAGTGTTCACCTGAAAAGGATGGAGGTATCTGAGAGTAAAGCTATCTAACCATTACACAAAATTACCTACTACTGAGAATCAAGTTAATTATTAGCCCCATTTTATAATACTCCATAACACTATAGTTCTCTCAACAGTTGTTGAAAAATTGTCCTAATAAAAATGATAATTTGTTTTCATTGAAAAGCTATAAGGCATTCTAAAGTTTATGGAAACTAAAAATGTGAAAAGAGACAAAGCTAAAGGATGATTTAAAAATTGGAATCAAATAAGGCAGATAGTTACAATTCAAAAAAGATGGAATATCACTTGCCCACTACAAGAAAATACTCATAGAAACCCATTGGGAGTAATTTTGGCAAAATGAATTGCCAGAGACTGTCTCTATGCCATTAAGTTAAGTAGGATTTGGGAAGCATCAAACATTTGGTTGTGAGGTCATAGAGATAGTTCGTATAAATAGTTTGAACCAACATTTGTATTCCAGTTATCCAACCTACTCACAAATACTATATAAAAATGGGACCAAGTGCCCTGTCCAGTTGGCTCAGTGGATAGAGTGTCAGCCCAGTGTGCAGATGTCCCAGGTTTGATCCTCAGACAGCTTGCACATGAGAAGCTACCATCTGCTTTTCTTGCCTTCTCTCTCCCCCTTCTATTTCGCTTTCCCTCACAGCCAGTGGCTTGATGGGTTTGAGCATTGGCCCTGGGTGTTGAGGATAGCTCTGTTGATTCAAGCATTAGTCCCAGATAGGGGTTGCCAGGTGGATCCCAGTTGGGGCACATGTGGGAGTCTGGCTCTCTATCTACATTCCTCTTATTTAAAAGAATAAAAGAAATCAAGTTTGATTATTTAATAAGTAATTTTCAAGAATAATTGTATTGATATATGCTTAATATCAGCAACAATATCTAGTTGGAAGGAATTTTTAGCCACTTTACTATTAGGTGTTTAAAAATAATATTCAATTTTCATTATTTTACTACATAGACAGTAGACAGAGTATACAAAGACACAATGTTATTTACACAACATATATTTTCAAGGGACTGTTGAAAATCCTTAATGTATCTAGTTTATTGGATTTCACCAGCTACTAAGTGAATTCCTTTTCCTACATAATGCAAAAAACAAGTAGTGAATCACAGGGTATTTTCCTGACCACAAAGACATCAGCATTTTAGTGTATTTTGTGTAAGTTTACGAATGTCTATTTTACAGAACACACACCTACCTGTGTCAGGCCATAGTTTATATGAAGTATGTAGCAAAAATATGAAATACTCTAACTCAAAAAGCTTACGGTTAGAATTGATAATCTTCAAATAAAGAACCACATAATCTTGAACAACTCTATTTTTCACAGATTATGTAGAAAATGATATCACCATGATCCTTGAATGTTGCAACATAATAGAATTGTTCATTTATTCATTCTCTGTAGATTTATTGGCCATCTGTTATATGCATAATGCTATGCTGTCTTCTTCTATTTGCTCATTTGGGTGTTTTATTTTCAGTACATATTCTGAAGAGAGAAAGGATATAATTTAGTGTCACCTTTTCTTCATCTACCATTAGTCATATACAGGATCCCATTTACCGTATCTGCCTAACAAGGGCACACCTTATTTTAACTTGAAAACTTTTAGTTAAAAGTTGCCCACTACATCATTAAGTAGTCCCCAATATGACCCATTAATGACACACAGAGAGAGACTTATTGTAAGAAATTGGGGCCCTGGCCAGTTGGCTCAGCAGTAGAGCGTCGGCCTGGCGTGCGGGGGACCGGGTTCGATTTCCGGCCAGGGCACATAGGAGAAGCGCCCATTTGCTTCTTCACCCCCCCCCCTTCCTCTCTGTCTCTCTCTTCCCCTCCTGCAACCAAGGCTCCATTGGAGCAAAGATGGCCCCGGGCGCTGGGGATGGCTCCTTGGCCTCTGCCCCAGGCGCTAGAGTGGCTCTGGTCGCGGCAGAGCGACGCCCCGTGGTGGGCAGAGCGTCAACCCCTGGTGGGCACAGCGTCGCCCTGGTGGGCATGCCGGGTGGATCCCAGTCGGGCGCATGCGGGAGTCTGTCTGACTGTCTCCCCGTTTCCAGCTTCAGAAAAAAATACAAAAAAAAAAAAGAAATTGGCTCACACAATTATAAAGAATGTTAAGTCTCCAGGTCTTCAGTCAGCAAGCTGGACAGTCAGGCGAGCCAGTGATATAGTTCTTCTCTGAATCCAATTGGATAGGAACCAGACCAAGAGTAAATGGTATAAGTTCTACTCTGAGTCCAAGTCGAAAAACAGAAAAAAACCTATGTTCCAGGTCAAAATTGTCAGATAAAGAATGAGAATTCTCCCTCAGTCAGCCATTTGTTCTATTCAGACCCCTCATATGGGAGAGTACACTGTGATTCAAATGTTAAAGTGATCAAAGTAAGCCAGTCAGAGAAAGACAAGTATCATATGAATTTACTCATCTGTGGAATCTAATGAACAAAATAAAATAACAAGTAAGATGGAAACAGATTCATAGATAGAGAGCAGGCTGACAGCCGTCAGAGGCTACTGTGTTGGGGAGTTAAGGGATTGAGCAAAAAATTAAAAAGAGAGAAAAAACTCATGGATATAGACAACAGGGTGGTGATTTCTGGGAGGGGGGTGGTAGGGAGAGATAGAAGAGCTAAGTAATGGAGGAATAAATGGTGATGGATGAGACTTGAGGTGATGAACACACAAAACAGTGTACAGATAATGTATTGTAGAGTTGTGCACCTGAAACTTGTATACTTTTGTTAACCAGTATCACCTCAGTAAATTCAATAAAAAGAAAAATAAAGAAAAGAAATATAATAATAAATGCAAAAAGAACCTCTCAAAAACACTTTCAGAATAATTTTTAACCAAAAATCTGGGTGGCCCATGGCTCAGAAAGTTGACACATAAAAATAGCCATTACACTTAAGTTGCTTCCTTGACTATGTACTCTTCTAAATGTGAAACGGATATGACGTTCAAATACTTTAGCACCTCTGCTCAGCATTACTTTAAGTCCTCACCTCCAAAAACATGGCTAAACACAAAATGTAGTTGGGAAATTATAGCAATAAGTCATATATTGGCAATCTGATGATTGCTTGGGCCAGGAAAGTACCAGCCATCATGTTGAAAAGTCTAGATATTTCATGGAAGAGGTGATAGGAGTTTCAAATAGATGGAATGTGTAGTATAAGAAAGAATGGGGTAGAGAATGATGCCACACATGACCCGGACAACTAAAAGAATGGAGTTACTAATGCTAAAGCAGGAAAAATTATGGGAACTGCAGGCTTCAGGGTAGGGTAAGATGAGTTAGAAAGTCAGCTTTAGAAACACCAACTTTGAGAAACCTATTCAAAATACAAGTGGAGATATTTCATCTGGAGAAAAAATTGATATGGCTGGAGAAATAAATTTGAGGCAATCACACCAAACAGATACTTTTAAAGTCATGAAACTGACAAAACCACCAAAGGAGTAAAGACAAATAAACATGTTTAAAAATAGAATGTTTTGACTATATATATTACACACACACACACACACATATAACAAAATTATGTGTTTATTGAAAAATCATAGAGAATTTTACAATATTGTTCTAACTTTTATTTATTTTGTTTTAGCTAGAGACAGAGAAAAACAGATCAAGGAGGACAGACAGGGACAGACTGACAGGAAGGGAGAGAGATGAGAAGCAATAATTCTTCATTACAACACTTTATTTGTTCATTGATTGCTTTCTCATATGTGCCTTGACAGGGGGGCTCCAGCCAAACCAGTGACCCCTTGCTCAAGCCAGTGACCATGGGCTCAAGCCAGTGGCCTTGGACTTCAAGCCAGTGACCTTTGGGCTGAAGCCAGCAACTCCACACTCAAGGTGGTGAGCTCAACGGGTTTCTAACCTGGGTCCTCGGTGTCCCAGGCCAAAGCTTTTTCCACTGTGCCACCATCCAGTCAGGCTGTTCTAACTTATAAATAAATTTCTTCATGCATAGATCTAACTAACTTTAAAACACCCAAATTACCTTCACCTACTCTTAAATTTTTTTGAAACTAAAAATAATTTAGCTCATTACTATAAAAGCAAAATTTGGTGATGCTGAGTCCTCAAGAAAGTGGGGTAGAGGAAACAACAAAATGACTTTAATCTGTGAACAGAATCATTTCTAAAAGAAGCCAAAAATAGTGCTGGGTTCACAAATTATATGCAAGCTCTGAGATTTTAATAATGTTGCCTCAACTAAGTTATCTGTTCCCTGTTGCTTTATAATAAGTATGTTTAACTTTTATTATAACACAATTAGGGCATTTGGAGTGAAAGGTCAAGATAATAAATCTGTTTATATGAATCCAGTTTATCTAGACACTATTGATTCTGTTTTCTGTATCTGCTCCAAACATTTCCTGTAACAGCTTTAAAGCTCATCAATCAAATATATCCTTTACTCAGGGGTAGTCAACCTTTTTATACCTACAGCCCACTTTTGTATCTCTGTTAGTAGTAAAATTTTCTAACTGCCCACCGGTTCCACAGTAATGGTGATTTATAAAGTAAGGAAGTAACTTTACTTTATAAAATTTATAAAGCAGAGTTACAGCAAGTTAAAGCATATAATAATTAATAATTACATACCAAGTACTTTATGTTGGATTTTCGCTATGTTTGGCCAAATAAGTCTTTACAAAACAACTTACTATAGTTAAATCTGTATTTTTATTTATACTTTGGTTGCTCTGCTACCACCCACCATGAAAGCTGGAACACCCACTATTGGGCGGTAGGAACCAGGTTGACTACCACTGCTTTACATAAAGAATGTACAAGGCAAAGTGAGGGGGAAATACTCATTTTTTTCAGCATTCACAGCCCTGCCTACTTAGCAGTATTTTGTAATTAATAGCATATGTCTCATTTGATTGATAATACTCTATCTGAAAAATAGAGTATTATCTGAGTCTGGTCATACAATTTTGATCAGTCTATCTTCATTGCCAAGCTGGCTCCTCCCAGAAATAATAGTGTGAGCTATTTCCATAATCCTATTACAGATTAAAATAATTTACTAATAACTTTAAGCAAATCAGACACAAAAACAAAGATTTTAAGTAGAAAAATTTAATCAATTCAATTACATCACATTGAAAATCTTCCAAATGATACTAAAAACAAAACTGAAACTATGCTCTAAATATAATTGAAACATAGATAGAAACAAAAAGAATATTATATGTATATAGTGTATAGTATATGTAATATAATATATAAGTATGTTAAACATATTGAAATAATAAGAGAGAGATGATCTATGGAAAAGTAATATGAACTGGAAACTTATAAAAAATGATTCAAGAAAAGAATTCCACCTGGGTTGAGACCTGAAGATGGCAGCAGAGTAGGCAGACACACAGACTCCCAGCTCACATCACCGAACTGGATTAGAAACTAATTTATGAACAATCAGCATGAAAAACCAAATCTAGACTAATAGAACAGCTCTCAAAAACCAAGGAGCAAAGAAGAAGCCACAACAAACCTGGCAGAGAGTGCCTGAATCTCCCCTGCTTACAGGAACAGGGGGCGGGTGAGGCTGAGAGCCCAGAAGGGGTCTCACTCCAAGGAAAAGAGCAGTAAATACTGCTCACAGCCACTTGCCTGGTGACCAGGGAATGAGGTGTGTTGAAAGGGCTGGCTTGTCTTCCAAAAAGAAAGGAAAGATAGAGAGACAGAAAGTGAGGGGCAGAGGAATGCAGGGGACGACCTGAAAAACTGACTCATTCAGTGCTGGAGGCAGCCAAAGCTGGGGAAGGGGCTGATCCTTCCACAAAACAAAAGTCAAAGTGCTTCCAGGGCACAGATCTCCAGACATCTCTCCAGCTCCAATCAGCACAACAAGGCACAGCTGAAAACAAGAAATAGGGAGGAGGGGCAGTTACCCAGGTCTCCATGGAGATCTGAGATACACCTCCCCCTACTGAAGCTGAGAAAGAAAGCCACCCCCAGAGAAATTAACTGGCAGAAGAGGACTTCAGAGTCTCAGGTTATACCCACCGCATTCCTGGATACAATTTCAAATAAGCCCCCTGCTGAGATCAGCAAACAAGACAATCACCTGTTAAAAAAACAAACAAATTAAGACTTCAAAGTGGCCCAAATCCAAAAGTGGATTACAAATAATAGCTGATGCCAACCCAAGAGGACCTAGAAAAAACATAATTGAAAACTGGAGGCAGACAACACCAACCATAGACTCAACCAGCTCTACAAACAAAACACCCAAACACTCAAATATAATGAGAAGACAGAGAAGTGCAATCCAAATGAAACCACAAGAAAAACATCCAGGAAATGAACTGAGTGATATGGAAATAACCAAACTTCTAGATGTGGAGTACAAAATAATGATTATAAGAATGCTTAAGGATCTTAGAACAACACTGGATGGTCATTACAAACACCTAAATAAAGAAATAGCAAGTATAAAAAAGGATATTAAAATATTTAAAAAGATCAGCGGTAGAGCGTCGGCCTGGCGTGTGGGGGACCTGGGTTCGATTCCCGGCCAGGGCACATAGGAGAAGTGCCCATTTGCTTCTCCACCCCCCCTCCTTCCTCTCTGTCTCTCTCTTCCCCTCCCGAAGCCAAGGCTCCATTGGAGCAAAGATGGCCCGGGCACTGGGGATGGCTCCTTGGCCTCCGCCCCAGGTGCTAGAGTGGCTCTGGTCACGGCAGAGCGACACCCCAGAGGGGCAGAGCATCGCCCCCTGGTGGGCAGAGCATCGCCCCTGGTGGGCGTGCTGGGTGGATCCCGGTCCAGAGCATGCAGGAGTCTGTCTGACTGTCTCTCCCTGTTTCCAGCTTCAGAAAAATACAAAAAAAAAAAAAAAGAATCAGTGGGAGATGACAAATACAATATCAGAAATGAAGACCACAATGGAAGGAATTAAAAACAGAATGTATAGAGCTTAGGATAGAATTAGCGAGTTGGAGGACAACTGGAATGAAGGCATAAAAGCAGAGAAGAAAAAAGAAAAGAAACTCAAAAAGTCCGAGGAAACTCTTAGCTCTGTGACAACATAAAGAGAAATAACATCCACATCATAGGGGTTCCTGAAAAAGAAGAGAAAGAACAAGGAACAGAGATTTTGTTCAATCATATCATAGCTGAAAACTTCCCTATATTAATGTAGGAAAAACTCTCACAAGTTCAAGAAGCACAGAAAACTCCATTAAAGAGAAACTCAAAGAAACCTACACCAATAGACATCATAATTAAAATGCCAAAGCTAAGTGATAAAGAGAAAATATTAAAAACTGCTAGATAAAAAAAGGCTATCACCTACAAAGGAGCCCCCATAAGGATGACATCAGACTTCTCAACAAAAACACTTGAGGCCAGAAGGGAATGGCAAGAAATATTCAAAGTAATGCAGAACAAGATCCTACAACCAAGACTACTTTATCCAGCAAGGCTATCATTTAAAATTGAAGGAGAAATAAAAAGCTTCCCAGACCAAAAAAAAAAAACAAAAAAACAAAACTAAACAAAAAAACCCCCAAACTCAAGGAATTCATTACAACCAAACCAATGCTGCAGGAAATGTTAAGGGGCATGGTGTAAACAGATCAAAATGGGAAAAGAATATAGCAAAAGAAGAATACAGCTTTAAAGAATAAAATGACAATAAACAACTACATATCAATAATAACCTTAAATGTAAGTGCATTAAATGATTCAATCAAAAGACATAGGGTAGCTCCATGGATTAGAAAACAGGACCCGTACATATGCTATCTACAAGAGACACACTTTAAAACAAAAGAAGCATATAGACTGAAAGTAAAAGGATAAAAAAAAGCATTTCATGCAAATGAAAATGAAAAAAAAGCTGGGGTAGCAATACTTATATCAGACAAAATGGACTTTAAAACAAACAATATAGTAAGACATAAAGAAGGCCACTACATAATGATAAAGGGAGCAATCCAACAGGAAGATATAACTATTATAAATATCTACACACCTAATATAGGAGCACCTAAATATATAAAGCATACTTTGATGGATATAAAGCACGAGATCAACAGCAATACTATAATAGTAGGGGATTTTAATACTCTACTAACATTGCTAGATAGATCCTTAAGAAAGAAAATTAACAAAGAAACAGCAGACTTAAATGACATACTAGATCAACTCGATTTAATAATATCTTCAGAACCTTTCATCGTAAAGCATCAGAATATACATTCTTTTCAAGTGCTCATGGTATATTCTCTAAGATAGACCATATGTTAGGGCACAAAAGTGGTCATAACAAATTTAAAAAGATTGAAATCATATCAAACACTTTCTCTGATCACAATGGCATGAAACTAGAAATCAACCACAACAAAAACCTCAAAAATTCTCAAACACATGGAAACTAAATAGCAGGTTGTTAAATAATGAATGGATTAAGAATGAGATCAAAGAGAAAATAAAAAAATTCCTAGAAATGACGTGCGGAGGACCCGGGTTCGATTCCCGGCCAGGGCACACGGGAGAAGTGCCCATTTGCTTCTCCACCCCTCCGCCACGCTTTCCTCTCTGTCTCTCTCTTCCCCTCCCGCAGCCGAGGCTCCATTGGAGTGAAGATGGCCCGGGCGCTGGGGATGGCTCTGTGGCCTCTGCCTCAGGCTCTAGAGTGGCTCTGGTCGCAACATGGCGACGCCCAGGATGGGCAGAGCATCGTGCCCTGGTGGGCAGAGCGTCGATCCTGGTGGGTGTGCCGGGTGGATCCCGGTCGGGTGCATGCGAGAGTCTGTCTGACTGTCTCTCCCTGTTTCCAGCTTCAGAAAAATGAAAAAAAAATTCCTAGAAATGAATGATAATGAGCATACAACAATTCAAAAATTATGGCACACAGTGAAAGCAGTACTGAGAAGGAAGTTCATAGCACTACACGCACACTTTAAGAAGCTAGAAAAAGCTCAAATAAACAACTAAACCCTGCATCTAAAAGAACTAGAAAAAGAACAGCAAGTAAAGCCCAAATGTAGTAGAAGGAAGGAAATAATAAAGATCAGAGCAGAAATAAATGACATAGAGGATAAAGAAACAATACAGAGGATCAATGAAACTAGGAGCTGGGAGCTGGTTCTTTGAAAAGGTAAACAAGATTGATGAACCTTTAACTAGACTCACCAAGAAAAAGAGAGAGAGGACTCAAATAAATAAAATTAGAAATGAGAGTAAAGAAATAAAAACTGACACAACAGAAATACAAAATATTGTAAGAAAATACTATGAAGAACTGTATGCCAAAAAACTAGACAACCTAGATGAAATGGACAAATTCCTTGAAACATACAATCTTCCAAAAATCATTCTGGAAGAATCAGAAAACCTAAACAGACCGATTACACCAAATGAGATCGAAACAGTTATCAAAAACTCCCAACAAAGAAAAGTCCGGGGCCTGATAGCTTCACAACTGAATTCTACCAAATATTCGAAGAAGAACTAACTCCTATCCTTCTCAAAGTATTTCAAAAAATTCAAGAGGAAGGAAGACTTCCAAGCTCCTTTTATGAGGTGAGCATAATTCTGATTCCAAAACCAGGCAAAGATAACACAAAGAAAGAAAATTATACGCCAATATCCCTGATGAATATAGATGCTAAAATCCTCAACAAAATATTAGCAAACTGGGCCTGATCAGGTGGTGGTGCAGTGGATGGAGCGTCGGGCTGGGATGCAGAGGACCCAGATTCGAGACCCTGAGGTCTCCAGCTTGGGCGCAGGCTTATCTGGTTTGAGCAAAATCCCACCGTCTTAAACCCAAGGTCGCTGGCTCCAGCAAGGGGTTACTCGATCTGCTGAAGGCCCACAGTCAAGGCACATATGAGAGAGCAGTCAATGAACACTAAGGTGTTGCAACACGCAATGAAAAACTAATGATTGATGCTTCTCATCTCTCTTCATTCCTGTCTGTCTGTCCCTGTCTTTCCCTCTTTCTGACTCACTCTCTGTCTCTGTAAAAAATAAATAAATAAATAAATAAATAAATAAATAAAATATATTAGCAAACTGGATCCAACAATATATGGAAAAAATCATACACCATGATCAAGTGGGATTTATTCTTGAGAGGCAAGGCTAGTACAATATTCACAAATCAATCAATGTGATTCATCACATAAACAAAAGGAAGGAGAAAAACCACATGATAATTTCAATAGATACAGAAAAAGCATTTGATAAAATCCAGCATCCATTCATGATCAAAACTCTCAACAAAGAGGAAATACAGGGAATACACCTCAACATGATAAAGGCCATCTATGACAAACCCACAGCCAACATCATACTCAATGGGCAAAAATTAAAAGCAATCCCCTTAAGATCAGGAACAAGGCAGTGGTGCCCCCTTTCACCACTCTTATTAAACATAGTCCTGGAAGTCCTAGCCACAGCAGTCAGACAAAAAAAAGAAATAAAAGGCATTCAAGTTGGAAAAGAAGAAGTAAAAGTATCATTATTTGCAGATGATATGATATTGTATATAGAAAACCCTAAAGTCTCAGTCAAAAAATTACTGGACTTGATAAATGAATTCAGCAAAGTGGCAGAATATAAAATTAAAACTCAGAAATCAGAGGCATTTTTATACACATGCAATGAACAGTCAGAAAGAGAAATTAAGGAAATAATCCCCTTCACTATTACAATAAAAAAATAAAGTACCTAGGAGTACATTTAACCAAGGAGACTAAAGACTTGTACTAGGAAAATTATAAAATATTGATAAAAGAAATCAAGGAAGATACAAACAAGTGGAAGCATATACCATGCTCATGGTTAGGAAGAATAAACATCATTAAAATGTCTATATTACCCAAAGCAATTTATAAATTCAATGCAATACCAATTAAAATACCAATGACATACTTTAAAGATATAGATCACATATTACAAAAATTTATATGGAACCAAAAAGAACACAAATAGCCTCAGCAATCTTAAAAAAGAAGAATAAATGGGGAGGTATCTCACTTCCTGATATCAAGTTATACTACAAGGCCATTGTACTCAAAACAGCCTGGTACTGGCATAAGAACAGGCATATAGATTAATGGAACATAAAGGAGAACCCAGAAATAAACCCACAGCTCTATGGACAACTGATATTTGACAAAGGAGGTAAAAGCATGCAATGGAGTAAAGACAGCCTCTTTAATAAATGGTGTTCGGAAAATTGGACAGCTACCTGCAAAAAAATGAAACTAGACCACCAACTTACACCATTCACAAAAATAAACTCAAAATGGATAAAAGACTTAAATGTAAACCGTGAAACCATAAGCATCTTAGAACATAGGCAGTAAGCTCTCCGACATCTCTCATAGCAATATATTTGCTGATTTATCTCCATTGGCAAGTGAAATAAAAGATAGGATAAACAAATGGGACTATATCAAACTAAAAAGCTTTTGCACAGCCAAAGACAATAAGAACAGAATAAAAAGACAAACTACACAATGGGAGAACATATTTGACAATATATCTGATAAGGGGTTAATAACCAAAATTTATAAAGAACTTGTAAATCTCAACACCAGAAAGAAATGGTGTTGAGATCCAATCCAAAAATGGGCAAAAGAAATGAATAGACACTTCTCCAAAGAGGACATACAGATAGCCAATAGGCATATGAAAAAATGCTCAACATCATTAATTATTAGAGAAATGCAAATTAAAACCACAATGAAATATTACCTCTCACCAGTCAGAATGGCACTCATCAACAGAACAACACAGAATAAGTGCTGGTGAGGATTTGGAGAAAAGGGACCCTCATGTACTGCTGGTGGCAATGCAGAGTGGTGTAGCCACTGTGGAAAACAGTATGGAGATTTCTCAAAAAATTGAAAAGCAAACTGCCTTTTGATCCAGCTATCCCACTTTTAGGAATATACCCCAAGAACACCATAGAACTGTTTCAGAAGGAGAAATGCAGCCCCATGTTTATGGCAGCATTGTTCACAATAGCAAAGATCTGGAAACAGCCCAAGTGTCCGTCAGAGAACAAGTGGATTAAAAAGCTTTGGTACATATATACTATGGAATACTACTCAGCCATGAGAAATGATGACATCAAATCATTTACAATAATATAACATGGATAGACCTTGATAACATTATACTGAGTGAAATAAGTAAATCAGAAAAAACTAAGAACTATATGAACCCATACATAGATGAGACATAAAAATGAGACTCAGAGACATGGACAAGAATGTGATGGTAACAGGGGGTGTGGTGGGGGGGGGGTGAGGAGGGGTCGAGGAAGGAGAGAGGGGGGTGGGGCAAAGGGAGGGACACAAAGAAAACCAGATAGAAGGTGACAGAAGACAATTTGACTTTGGATGAGGGGTATGCAACATAATCAAATATCAAAATAATCTGGAGATGTTTTCTCGGAACATATGTATCCTGATTTATCAATGTCACTGCATTACAATTAATAAAAATAAGAAAAAAAGATGATTCAAGAAAGGTCAATAAACAAATGATAAGTTCAGCTTTACTAATAATCAAGGAAATGCACATTTAAAAAATGAGATATATCTTACTTATCAAATTGACAAATGTATTAGTCTGACAATCCCAAGTGTAGACAAGAGTATAGGCAAATGGTTATTCTCAAACTTTATTCATTGGAGTGAAAATTGATATAATGTCTTTGAAGAGCAATTTTGCAATAGTTAATAGGTTGTAAGTACTCATGCCTTGCAATGCAGCAAGTCCTCTTCTAAGTATGCACCCTTGAGAAATTTTTGCATATGTATTCAAGGAGACGTATTCAGAAATATTCACTGTGACATTGTTGGAATTTTTAAACTAAAAGCAATCAAAATGTTATCTACAGATAAATGAATAATTCATCCCTGATATAGTTATGTGATGGGATAGGTCTTTCAAGTGTAATGAAAAGAAGTTAACTTTACATTAGCAGGTAAAGATAATATGATTGTTATGATAAAATGTATGCAAAATTTTAAAACACAAAATAATATGACATGCTTTCATTAATATAAACCTATGTTAAAATGTATATAGAACATATGTATAGACTAAAGAAACATCAGAGATTGCCTCTAGAAAAGTAGAGAAATAGGTCTGGGAAAATGTATATAGTATTGTTGAATTTTCTTACTTAAAAAATTATCTGAGTCAAATGCTTTAAAATGTTAATGTTTATTAATTTCAGATTGTAATAAATGTAAGTATATCATACTTTTCTACATACTTTGCAATTAGTTCAATCTTTACAATTAAATATTTTTTTCACAACAGAAATTATAATTAAGCATTTCATTAAACATTAGTTCATGAATTATTGTTTTATTATTCATACATTTATAATCAAGTGTATTTATACTAGTATTTTGTGTTGGTATCAAATGCCCATCCTGAAAAGGTTACAGTAGGACTGACCCTTAAGCCAACACTAATAATTTGTAGCTCAAAATACAGTTTCTCTAAATTCTAAATGCTCCTAGTTACTCTGCCCCACTTCTGACCTACTCATCTTCTTTGATAGCTCCAGTCACTCAACTTCAGATCCTTATTCCACCCCAACATTCACATCTTCTCCATCCCATCTGCCTGCCTGACTTTAAGAATTATCTCTTCAAGCTATTTATTCTTGTTTACCTTATTCACCTTAACAAGTTTAAGAGAGAAGGCTGAGGCTCCTGAGCTTGTCTCATACCCGGAAATCCACGCCCATAAAGCTCTGTATATTCCTTATTCTGAACCCATCTCCCATCCTTCCCCTTGAAATACATTCTGGAGGGGATGCTCTGGAACTCACAACCAGACATTGGCAAATTTCTCTGTGACCTCTTCCAGTTCTCTTGAAGTGCCCTTCAAGTTTCTTCTTCAACTGACATCTGGCCCTCCCATGCCAATATGCACTCCTCTGTAGCCTTTTCAAATTGTGATTGTTTCTCTCACACAAGCCACTATCTGCAGGCCTTTCTTGCTTTTCATTCCTATCTTTAGGCAGTGACTCTCCTCTTGTGTATCTCTGGTTTATTTCTACTTAAAAGAAAAAGAAATGTGCATTGAAAACAATTTGGAATACTGAGAAAAACACAATCAGGAAAACTAATATCAGTCATCATCCAACTACCCAGAAATAACACATCATTAACATTTTGGTGCTTTCAATGTCTTTTATTCTATAAATACTATATGTACATTAACATTAATTTTTTATTTCCCAGATTGTACTATGCTGTACTTTTTATTTTGTACTGTCTCTGGATTTAATTATGTCACCATCTTTTTAAATTCATGCCATCATTTTATTTAATTTTCTATCTGTATTCATGAGAGATAAATCTAGGATGTGTGTGTGTGCGTACACATGCACACATACGTGTATGATTCTGTGCAGCTGGGTGCTGGAACTGGCTTGGGCCAGCTTGTGTGAATCATTATCTCTATATCTTCCCAATTTGGCTTTTAATGAAGTCATGTGGTAGTTTGAAATCAGCCATGGCATAAATATCTATACCTTACAAATAAACAATTGTTATAAATCAGAGCTTTTTATTTCCTCTTAATCTTATCTGGAAACTTATGTAGCACATAGGTTATCTGTTTCCTGATGCAGAGAAACTGGGACCCTTCACGCATTGCTTGTGGGAATGTAAAGCTAAACAGCCATGCTGGAAAACATTGTAGCACTTATAATAGTAAAACTACTTATTGTATGACTCAGCAATCACACTCTTGGACATTTTTTTTCCAGAGAAATAAAAACTTACAAATCTGCACAAAAACCATTACATAAATGTTAATAGTGGTTTAATTTGCGATAGTTCCAAACTGGAAGCAGCTCAAATATCCTCCAATAATGAAGGGTTAAACAAACTGTTCAGTATCCATATATGGCATATTACACAACAACAAAAAAGAACACACTATTCTTATACACGATAACATAGCCATATATTTAGATAATTATCCTGAGTGAAAAGAGCCAATCTCTAAAGTTTATGAAATGTTTCTATTTATATTACAATTTTGAAATAATATAGTTGTACAGAAAGAGAAATAAGGAGGATTTTTTTAAAATCCTGTTATATTTACAGAGATTTTTCTATGCATTTTTGTTACTGACTATATTATTTTGAGAACTGTCATAACAGAACATCACATAGCAGGTGATAAACAACAGAAAGTTATTTTCTCCTGTTTCTGGAGGTTAGAAGTGCAAAGTCAAGGTGACAGCAGGTTGGATTTTGTCTGCAGTCTCTGCTTGGTTTGCAGATGGCACCTTCTGACTGTGCCCTCCCACTGGCTTTCTTCTGTGTGTGTTTGTTGTTGTTGCTCTTTGTCCACATTTCCACTTCTTATAAAGGACACCAGTCAGATTGAATAAGGGCCCATTCTAAGGGACACTCTTTAACTTAGTCACCTCTTCCAGTCCCTGTCTCCAACACCATTACATTCTGAGACACTGGAGGTTAGACTTTCAAAATACAATTTTTGGGGAGGACATAATTCAGTCCATCACACAAATGAAACCAGAGAGGAAGTTTCTTTATCATATTTTCTGGCTTGTTTGTTACTTATAAAAAAAATCTTAGTTTCTTGTTTAAGAAAATAATTATATTCATGCTACTTTTTTATTTAGTTTTGTTTTTTAATTTTTTATTAATTTTAATTTATTGTGTTAACCTGGATTCAAGTGTCCCACTGAGTATAACACCCCCGCCCCCGTGCCCCCTATTACACCCCCTTTGAGTCACTCCCCCAACTCCCTCCCCACTTCCCTCTGGGATTTGCTGGCCTATTGTCTGTATCTCTGTGTTATATATATCAGTAAGACAACTTGAGATTGCAGATAAAAGTCTGGCCACTATTGGAGCACTTTGAACGTCTCTTGGGCTATACACCCTCTTATCAAAGAAACTGCCACTCACCCAGGAAGCCGTGATAGTCTGGCCGGTCTCACTGCATTGCAGGGGCGGCCCACAACCCAGATGTCTGACACTCATATCTCCCTTATAACTATTGCAGGTCCCATTGTCATCTATGTGTCCTTACTCTGAATCTTTTCTTTATTCAACAGAATGCTTCTTCTTACACCTCATGTTGAAAGAGGAAAAACTGACCCCTCTCCAAATTTTTCAACAAACAAAATGTGTGGGCCTGCCTGTGGTGTGCATGCCTCTCAACTGGGCTTTGATTTAATTCTCTTCTTGGTTCACGTGCCTTGTACCCAGGACAACCCCCCATCCTTCCCTCGGAAGGCATTCCTATTTTGCCTTCAGTATTTTCTGTTAAAATTATAATATTTCACATTTGACTGGAGTAGGAAAGCCTAAACATGGAGCTGTTAATAGTCCACAAATGGGTCTGCTAATACCAGTTTATATTATAGATCTGTTAAAAGTAAATTAAGAGCCCTGGCTGGTTGGCTCAGTGGTAAAGCATCCACCCGGCATGTGGAAGTCCTGGGTTTGATTCCCAGCCGAGGCACACAGGAGAAGTGCCCATCTGCTTCTCCACCCCTCCCCCTCTTCTTTCTCTCTATCCCTTTCTTCCCCTCCCGCAGCCAAGGCTCCATTGGAGCAAAGTTGGCCTAGGCACTGAGAATGGCTTCATGGCCTCCACCTCAGGTGCTAAAATGGCTACAGTTGCAGTGAAGCAATGACCCAGAGGGGCAGAGCATCACTCCCTGGTGTCCTTGCCAGGTGGATCCCAGTCGGGTGCATGTGGGAGTCTGTCTCTCTGTCTCCCCACTTCTCACTTCAGAAAAATACAAAAAAATAAAAAGTAAACTAAGAGCCTGACCAAGTGGTAGCAGAGTAGATAGAGTATCGGCCTGGGACACTGAGGTCCCAGGTTCACACCCCAAGGTCACTGGCTTGAGCATGGGATCATAGACATGATCCCATGGTCGTTGGCTTGAGCAAGGAGTCACTGGCTCAGCTAGAGTCCCCCACCTTATAGTCAAAACACATATGAGAAAGCAATCAGTGAACAACTACAGTGATGCAACTACAACTTGATACTTCTCATCCTTGTCTCTCTTTCTCTCTCTGTCTCTCTCGCTAAAAGAAATAAAGTAAATATAGGCAATATTAAAATTTTTTTAGTTTATTTATGCAAATATTCAACCAAATGTGCAGGACCAAAGTGGAAGTGCTAATAGAACTCTGTCAACAGAGGAGCCAGAGGGAAGACCTACATAGAAAAAGTACAGAAGCAAAGAAGGGAAATTATTTGATTGGCTATTTGTCCTTAGCTTTTGATTTTGTAACCTTGAGGCTTAGGAGGCTTATGTTTTGATTTGTTTATGGTGGCCAGCATTACAGCCACATTAGTCTAAAGGTCTCCTTGTTTAATTAATTCAAGAAATTCATTTTTTAATAAAATAAACCTTACATTTCTGAAAGGAAACGTCCTTCTTACCATTCCACCTTCTTAAACTCCAAACATCACTGCTACCAGGTCAGGTGGCACAGCTGAGTTTAGATGGTAGTGTCTTTTTCTGGAATGTAAGCAAGAAAATTTCATATACATGGAGATTATTTTGCAAGCAACATCGTAATGCTGCATGTGGCTTATATTTTTGTGTTTCTACTCAGAAAACGTATTTTTGAAATCTATATATGTAGTTTATATCACAATCAAACCAAATATAGTAACACTAAGCCACTGTACTATAAAATCCTTGTACTTTATTAAATATACAGATGAGCTCATGTTTCAAATATTGCCAATATAACCCAAATGTCTGCCAGTTGGAGTTGGTGCAGTGGCTACATGTAAAGCTTTCCCTCTGGTTCTTGCTGCTGCTTAATAGTTAAAGATTTGATTACTTTTTTTCATTTTACAAGTAAAAGATAGACTATGAAATAGATTGCATTTAATTTTAGAAAACCTAAACATCAATTACTTACGAAAGTCTGTACTCTTCTAATGTATTAGCAAGTGTTTCAGTAACAACTCGCCTTGATAGAATCTTTAAAAAACCTTTCACTTAGCTTCCTAGAACTAGGGATAAACACCTGTCATTCTATGGGTTGAATGCTATCACACCAATACTTGACACAGTTTGGGCATAACTATTATGCTCCTTAACTCTTGGATATTTGTGCTTTCTTGTGAAAGCATCACAACAATCTCACCAGTTTAATTTATATGAGTATCATTTTGCAGATAAGGAACCTGAGTCTTAGGCTAAAAGGTGAAGAAACTTGCCTCAGTTTTTGAACTATTGCATACTTCTTAAATAAACTTTAAAAAATGGAGTGGGGTAACATTGGTTAATGACATTATATGAATTTCAGGTGTACAATTTTATACTACAATATCTGTATACTCCATTGTGTGCTCAGCATCTATGGTCTCCATCCATGCCATATACGGTATTTGACCCCTTTGCCCTCAGTCCTCCTGCAACTTCCTTTCCTTCTGGTAAACACCATGCTTTTGTCTGTGTCTATGAGATTGTCTTGTTCGTTCATTTGTTGCTTTTTGTTTTATATTCCACATATGAGTGAAATCATACAGTTCTGGACCCTTCCTTTCTGAATCATTTCACATAGCGTGATACTCTCCGGAGCTATCCATGTTGCCATAAATTGAAATATTTCATCTTCTATGGCTGAGTAGTATTCCACTGTATATAAGGACCACATCTTCTTTCTCCAATTATCCATCAAAAAACGTTTGGGTAGTTTTCATGCCTTGGCCACCATAAATAATGCTGCAATAAACATAAGGGTGCATATATCTTTACAAATAAATGTTCTCAAAATTTTTAGTTAGATACCCAGAAGAGGGATTGCTGGGTCATGTGGAAGTTCTAGTCTAAATGTTTTGAGCAATCTTCATACTGTTTTTCATATAGGCAGCACCAATTTACATTCTCATCAGCAGTGAATAAGGGTTCCTTTTTCTTTCCCACCTCTTTAACACTTGTTATTTCCTGTCTTATTAATAATAGCTATTCTAACAGGTATGAGGTGGCATCTCATTGTGGTTTTGATGTGCATTTCCCTTATAACTACTTCTTAAATAAACATTTGAAAGTATATATGCAGCCCTGGCTGGTTGGCTCAGAGGTAGAGCATTGGCCCGGCATGTAGAAATCCCGGGTTCAATTCCCGATCAGGGCACACAGAAGAAATAACCATCTGCTTCTCCACCTCTCCCCTTCCCCCTTCTCTCCCTCACTCTCTTTCTTCTCCTTCTGCAACCATGGCTTGAATGTTTTGAGCAAGTTGGCCCTGGGCACTGAGGATGGCTTCATGGCCTTGCCACATGTGGTAAAATAGCTTGGTTGTGGAGCAACAGAGCAATGCCCCAGATGCGCAGAGCATTGCTCCATAGGGGGCTTGCCAGGTGGATCCTGGTCAAGGCACATGTGGGAGTCTGCATCTCTGCTTCCCTGCCTTTCACTTAATAAAAGAAAAAAAAAAGAAAAGAAAGTATATATCCTTGTGTCTACCTAAATATGCTTCAGTTATAACGGAAACTACATGTTAAGATATTGGAGGTCACACAAACAATCAATCTGAAAGCATATATCAGCTCTAGATATACAAAAAGAAAAAAATTTATATTTTTAATTTTCTAATTGTTATTTTGTTACCCAGTAGTCTTAAGTCTGTTTTACTTTTGTTCATTTATATATGAAAGAAGTTATTTGCTGAGATTTTTTTTTTTGCATTTTTCTGAAGCTGGAAACGGGGAGAGACAGTCAGACAGACTCCCGCATGCGCCCGACCGGGATCCACCCGGCACGCCCACCAGGGGCAACGCTCTGCCCACCAGGGGGCGATGCTCTGCCCATCCTGGGTGTCACTATGTTGCAACCAGAGCCACTCCAGCGCCTGGGGCAGAGGCCAAGGAGCCATCCCCAGGGCCCTGGCCATCTTTGCTCCAATGGAGCCTCGCTGCGGGAGGGGAAGAGAGAGACAGAGAGGAAGGAGAGGGGGAAGGGTGAAGAAGCAGATGGGTGCTTCTCCTGTGTGCCCTGGCCGGGAATCGAACCCCGGACTTCTGCACGCCAGGCCGACGCTCTATCACTGAGCCAACCGGCCAGGGCCTGCTGAGCTTTTAAAAAGATAATTTTGATGAAAGTGCTTATATAATCAATGACTTATTTTCAGGATGTTGATATTATTTTCTCTCTTATTTCAGTATACATAAATACAGAATAAAAAATTAACCAAAATTTTCAGGGAATAGATTATTTTTTATATTTTCTCATCATAGATAGCATACCCTTTTAAACTCTGATTCCTAAATTATCTTTCTTATAAAATTATTAACTTCATTTTATATGTCGCTAATTAAGAACAAAAGTACAATTCCTCAGAAGAAATGGTTCTTCTATTCATTTATGTACATAGCCATTACTATAGGCCTATTATTTACTGACCACAAGATAGAACATGATTTAAAACACAAATAGTTCATAGCTTTATACATTTTCTCTTTCATAAAAAAGTTCAAAAATATTATATGTTATGTACTTATTTTATTAACCAATATCATAAACATGCACCATATATGATTTAATGTCCTGATTTGTGAAGAGTTTTGAAGACAATCAGTAAATTGATTTTTGAATGAACTTGGAAACCCTTTTTGACTGTTATGGAACTCAATAATGCTAACATTATTTTTTAAAATAAAAACTGGATTTAAGGCTCATTTCAAACAGAATGAAAAACCCCATAGCTTAATGAAAATAAAAATGGATACAAGTTTTAGCCTTTGGGTGGAAATCTGCCAAAAAAGCTTTCACTAGATAACAATCACTGTAATTATAATAACAACTGACAATGGCTTAACCGTGACCCTCACACACACCCTTTTAGAAATCACAATGCTTTTAAACAATAACGTGGTCCATGGCAGGGTTATGGGATGAGTGTGAGAAGTCAGGGTGGCCAGAAGGAAAGCAGGTGTCCAATTTAAAGGGAAGACCACCAGATCTGCTGGGACAATATAGATAATATAGACAATAATTAATTTTGTCCTTGAAGTGACAAGGTTGTTTGAAATTTGACATGTTTTCCACCCTTTTTAAAATTGTACTTTCAGTTTTAGAAAGCTTTTCCATGAGTTGATGTAATTGATTTAAAATTGGGGCATAAATGGAATTTTGGTATGTAACTCTTTCCTTTATATTCCTTTGGTTGACATTATTCCAAACTAGCAATCCACTGAAATATTTTAAAGTTTACAATATCAGTAGAATGTATTTTATTAACCTAATATATAGATGTATGTTATTTACGTTTTAATTTTTATTTATTGATTTCATCAAGAGAGGAAGAGAGAGAGACAGGAACATTGAGCTGTTCTTGTATGTGATCTGACTAGGAATCGAACCAGAAACCTCTGTATGTTATTTTTCTTACTAAATTTAACTCATATTCACTATATATGCATGCACATACATATAAAATGTGTATATATATGCATGTGTGTGAGTATACCGTACACATACATGCACATATACATGTACACATATTCATACAAACATACACACATATATGTGTATTTATAGTATTAGTATAGCCAAACATTTATTTTATTGGGAACTTGAATAAGTGCAGAAAGTGAATAATTGGACTTAAAAATTGCAAGTTAACAAAACCACAAATTTTGACTATGTAAAGCCCATAACAAGAATTTTAGCAGTTAGCTGTTTAACTGCCTGTTCCTTATCCAAGATTCCAAAACTGAATCATTGGTGTTTCTGAGAACAAACAGTTTCACTGGGTTCTAGAACTGTGTCTTGAATTGTGCTTCAATAATCAGATAATATCTGCTATACATAAAAAAATTTCTAGAGAAATAGACACGTTCAAAATGTTGCTTTCAAATAGGCAACTAGAGTGTAAAAGTTAAGACTGGGCTCAATGCCCTCAGTTAAGACGTCAAATTGTTCAATAAGTCTAGTATGTATGACGAAGACTGCTTTTTAGATGCCATGCTAAAATAAATAAAAAATATCAAAGTAAAGGAAAAGTCGACTTTTCAAAAGGAGATTAGCTGAATTCCACCTACTCCTTAGCTTTTAGTAATGAAAGAATTGTTTTATCCTACAACTGTATAACCTCATTGACTATTTTCTACCTGTATGTCTCTTCACAGTCCATTAACTCTTTTCAACTATGATCTTATGTTTTCTGACATTCTATACTTATCAGTTTAGTATTAGAATCTCCTATACAAAAATGTTTTTCCAATTGATTTTATTCTATATTAATCACTTACTATATTTAGCATTTACATTCCATATTATTTTACAACTACTAATATTATCTATTACTTGCTCTTAAAATCAGGGAATCATTTGGATCATCAAACAATTTTTCTGTTGTTTTATGTGATGTAAAACACACGTACTTATTTAATCACAATTTAGTTTTATAAAACAAAGGCACTGCATTTACAAGCAAATTCTCTTTCTTTCCCTTATAAGTGTTATAATAAATCTTATCATAATTGCTGCAAGATTTTGATAAAGGTCAGCTTTGAGAGAATTTAAGGATAATCATTTTTAATGCAGAAATTCTTGTTCAACTTCAAAACAAGAACTGATTCTGAGAATTGAATTTAAACATACTAAAAGTAGGAGTACAAATCTTCAGTTAGTTAACTTTTTTTTTCTAGGAACATCTCAGTCTGCTTTCTATTAGTGCTGATATGTTTTTATACACTTTCATGTAAAGCCAAAGTTAGACCTTACCTAATCCTTCCTAGTTGTGATAAATTTAGGCCAATTTTAAATCAAAATTTCTCAACAAAGAGAGTACTGCCCCCTAGGGGTTATTTTGGAAATTTGTGGGTGTTTTTTTCTGTCACAATGTTCGGGGTGGCAACAATTAATGAAAGGGTGTTAAAGTTGCTAGATATCCTGCAATGAATGGTACAATCAAAATTAAGCTTTTTTATTATTATACAACACCAACAGATGAACTTGGAATATCCCACTGAACATTAATGTCGATGAAAAAACTGCTCATAATTGTGTCCACCTAGATCCGACCTCCATTTTACATATCAATTTGTTTTCTTCACAATTTTAATTAACACTAACTTTCCTAGGAATGGGAACTACCATTTAACTTTAATGTATTCTGTTTGGACATTTACCAGGAGTTAATCAAGATTTTGGAAAATCACATTATCATCTGCACCAGCTCTATAGCTGGGTTGTAATAAAACATACCTGTATCTGTTTGCCTTTGCAACTATAATGACTCCATATGTCACTGGAAACATCTGTCCCTTCATTGTGTTGTCATGCTTGAACATTAAAACACATATATTTTTACAAATAATTGCCCTTATGTCTTTCCCTTTATATTATGCCAGTATGATAGTATATGCATACATGTAGGTTAAATTGCACATAAATTTCATTTAAGGAAAGTAAAGCAAGCACTACAAAACATGTGTTATAGTAATAGGACATTGGACCTAATAAGGTCTAGTACCACTAGACACAATTGGAGCTTATAAGATCAATGTTTTACTTTCTCAAGTGTTCCTTTTCTAATAAAGGGATAAACTGGGAAGTTAGGGAATCATGTGGTGGCTAATGTGAATAAGAAAATAAGGCATGATATAGTTAATCCTGATAGTTTCTATGGGGGACATAGAGATAAGTACAAATGAGAGACTCATGGGGTCGGTCTTTCAGTGAGTTTGCAATGGTGGGCTAGGAAGATGGGCTTTACTGATAGCACGACAAACTATCTGGGTCTCCTATGCACACCTTTACGGACAGGAAGGAACAGAGTGAAAAGGCCATAAAAATGATACCCACTGTCTCTTCTGTCATTTTGTTGATACTTTACATTTTCTATGATTTCCTATTACAACCTATTATACATCTAGCTGGCTAGATAGACAGTTTGCTATTATCTTTTTCCGTAATAGTGTTAATAAAAAATCTTTCTAATTATATTATCTGCATTTTAAGCTCTTCATTTTGGTGTTAGATGTCTGGAAAAAGTCTTCAAATACCTTTTAAAAAAATGTGTGATTGGTGTATTTCCAAAGCTTCTTCATATTAAAGATTACCTGTTTCTTGACTTCTGAAAGATAACTTGAGTAGGTATAAAATTCTTAAGACACAAACTTTGTACATGTATGTAGATGCATCTCTATTGGCTTAAGATGTGTTTTTGGAAAAGAGAATACTGTATGTGTTTTCTCAATCAATAAATGATTCCAATTTTTAACCTGAAAATTAAATATTTTTGATAAGATGGGCCAGTATAGTTTCTGATGAGATCGTGCAGACTGTGCGTGACCTTTTTGATACACAATTCTTTCACTCCACAAAAATGTGTTTGAATTGTATTTTTTTTTTTTTATAATTTTATTTTTTTAATGGGGTGACATCAATAAATCAGGATACATATATTCAAAGATAACAAGTCCAGGTTATCTTGTCGTTCAATTATGTTGCATACCCACCACCCAAAGTCAGATTGTCCTCTGTCACCTTCTATCTTGTTTTCTTTGTGCCCCTCCCACCCCCTATCCCTCTCCCATTCCCTCCTCCCCCCCGTAACCACCACACTCTTATCAATGTCTCTTAGTTTCACTATTATGTCCCACCTACGTATGGAATAATACAGTTCCTGTTTTTTTCTGATTTACTTATTTCGCTTCGTATCATGTTATCAAGATCCCACCATTTTGCTGTAAATGTTCCGATGTCATCATTTCTTATGGCTGAGTAGTATTCCATAGTGTATATGTGCCACATCTTCTTTATCCAGTCATCTATTGATGGGCTTTTTGGTTGTTTCCATGTCCTGGCCACTGTGAACAATGCTGCAATAAACATGGGGCTGCATGTGTCTTTACGTATCAATGTTTCTGAGTTTTGGGGATATATACCCAGTAGAGGGATTGCTGGGTCATAAGGTAGTTCTATTTTCAGTTTTTTGAGGAACCACCATACTTTCTTCCATAATGGTTGTACTACTTTACATTCCCACCAACAGTGGATGAGGGTTCCTTTTTCTCCACAGCCTCTCCAACATTTGCTATTACCTGACTTGCTAATAACAGCTAATCGAACAGGTGTGAGGTGGTATCTCATTGCCGTTTTGATTTGCATTTCTCTAATAGCTAAAGAAGATGAGCATCTTTTCATATATCTGTTGGCCATTTGTATTTCTTCCTGGGAGAAGTGTCTATTCATATCCTCTTCCCATTTTTTTATTGGATTGTTTGTTTGTTTGTTGTTGAGTTTTATGAGTTCTTTGTATATTTTGGATATTAAGTCCTTATCTGAGCTGTTGTTTGAAAATATCATTTCCCATTTAGTTGGCTTTCTGTTTATTTTGTTATCAGTTTCCCTTGCTGAGCAAAAACTTCTTAGTCTGATGTAGTCCCATTCATTAATTTTTGCCTTCACTTCTCTTGCCATTGGAGTCAAATTCATAAAATGCTCTTTAAAACCCAGGTCCATGAGTTGAGTACCTATGTCTTCTTCTATGTACTTAATTGTTTCAGGTCTTATGTTTAGATCTTTGATCCATTTTGAGTTAATTTTTGTACAGGGGGAGAGACTGTAGTCCAGTTTCATTCTTTTGCATGTGGCTTTCCAGTTTTCCCAGCACCATTTATTGAAGAGGCTTTCTTTTCTCCATTGTGTGTTGTTGGCCCCTTTATCAAAAATTATTTGACTATATATATGTGGTTTTATTTCTGGACTTTCTATTCTGTTCCATTGGTCTGAGTGTCTATTTTTCTGCCAATACCATGCTGTTTTGATTGTCGTGGCCCTATAATAGAGTTTGAAGTCAGGTATTGTTATGCCCCCAGCTTCATTCTTTTTCTTTAGGATTGCTTTGGCTATTCGGGGTTTTTTATAGTTCCATATAAATCTGAGGATTTTTTGCTCTATTTCTTTAAAAAATGTCATTGGAATTTTGATGGGAATTGCATTAAATTTGTATATTGCTTTGGGTAATATAGCCATCTTGATTATATTTATTCTTCCTAGCCAAGAACAAGGTATATTCTTCCAACTCATTATATCTTTTTCGATTTCCCTTAACAATGGTTTATAGTTTTCATTATATAAGTCCTTTACATTCTTTGTTATTTTTATTCCTAAGTATTTTATTTTTTTTTGTTGCAATCGTGAAGGGGATTATTCTTTTGAGTTCCTTCTCAGTTGTTTCATTGTTGGCATATAGAAAGGCTATTGACTTCTGTATGTTAATTTTGTATCCTGCGACCTTACTGTATTGGCTTATTGTTTCTAGTAGTCTTTTTGTGGATTCTTTGGGGTTTTCGATGTATAGGATCATATCATCTGCAAAAAGTGATACCTTTACTTCTTCTTTTCCGATATGGATGCCTTTTATTTCTTTGTCTTGTCTGATTGCTCTGGCTAGAACCTCTAGTACCACATTAAATAAGAGTGGAGAGAGTGGACAACCCTGTCTTGTTCCTGATTTAAGGGGGAAAGCCTTCAGTTTAGTGCCATTTAATATGATGTTAGCTGATGGTTTATCATATATGGCCTTTATCATGTTGAGATATTTTCCTTCTATACCCATTTTGTTGAGAGTCTTAAACATAAAATTGTGTTGTATTTTATCGAAAGCCTTTTCTGCGTCTATTGATAAGATCATGTGGTTTTTGTTCTTTGTTTTGTTGATATGGTGTATTACATTAACCGTTTTACGTATGTTGAACCATCCTTGAGATTCTGGGATGAATCCCACTTGATCATGATGTATTATTTTTTTAATATGTTGTTGTATTCGATTTGCTAGTATTTTGTTTAGTATTTTAGCATCTGTATTCATTAGAGATATTGGTCTGTAGTTTTCTTTTTTTGTGCCATCCTTGCCTGGTTTTGGTATGAGGGTTATGTTGGCCTCATAAAATGTGTTTGGAAGTATTGCTTCTTCTTCAATTTTTTGGAAGACTTTGAGTAGAATAGGAACCAAGTCTTCTTTGAATGTTTGATAAAATTCGCTGGTATAGCCGTCAGGGCCTGGACTTTTATTTTTGGGGAGGTTTTTAATAGTTTTTTCTATTTCTTCTCTACTGATAGGTCTGTTTAGGCTTTCTGCTTCTTCTTGACTCAGTCTAGGAAGGTTGTATTGTTCTAGGAATTTATCCATTTCTTCTAGGTTGTTGAATTTAGTGGCATAAAGTTTTTCATAGTATTCTACAATAATTCTTTGTATATCTACGGTGTCCGTGGTGATTTCTCCTCTTTCATTTTGGATTTTGTTTATATGAGTTCTTTCTCTTTTTTCCTTGGTAAGTCTTGCCAAGGGTTTGTCAATTTTGTTCATCTTTTCAAAGAACCAGCTCCTTGTTCTATTAATTTTTTCTATAGTTTTTCTGTTCTCTAATTCATTTATTTCTGCTCTGATTTTTATTATCTCCTTTCTTCGGCTGGTTTTGGGTTGTCTTTGTTCTTCTTTTTCTAGTTCCTTAAGGTGGGAAGTTAAGTGGTTCACTTGGGCTCTCTCTTGTTTGTTCATATATGCCTGAAGCGATATGAACTTCCCTCTTATCACTGCTTTTGCTGCATCCCATAGATTCTGATATGTCGTATTGTCATTTTCATTATTCTGTATATATCTTTTGATCTCTGCACTTATTTCTTCTTTGACCCATTCATTTTTTAAAAGTATGTTGTTTAGTTTCCACATTTTTGTGGGATTTTTTTCCTCTTTTTTGCAGTTGAATTCTAGTTTCAAGGCTTTATGATCAGAAAATATGCTTGGTACAACTTCAATTTTTCTGAATTTGCTGATATTGTTTTTGTGGCCCAACATATGGTCAATTCTTGAGAATGATCCATGTACACTGGAGAAAAATGTATACTCAGTCACTTTGGGATGAAATGTCCTGTAGATGTCTATCATATCCAGGTGCTCTAGTGTTTTGTTTAAGGCCACTATGTCTTTGTTGATTCTCTGTTTGGATGACCGATCTAGAGCCGTCAGCGGTGTATTGAGGTCTCCAAGTATGATTGTATTTTTGTCAGTTTTTGTTTTAAGATCAATAAGTAGCTGTCTTATATATTTTGGTGCTCCTTGGTTTGGTGCATATATATTAAGAATTGTTATGTCTTCTTGATTCAGTGTCCCCTTAGCCATTATGAAATGGCCATTTTTGTCTCTAAGTACTTTTCCTGTCTTATAGTCAGCATTATCCGATATGAGTATTGCTACACCTGCTTTTTTTTGGATGTTATTTACTTGGAGTATTGTTTTCCAGCCTTTCACTTTGAATTTGTTTTTATCCTTGTTACTTAGATGAGTTTCCTGTAGGCAGCATACAGTTGGATTTTCTTTTTTAATCCATTCTGCTACTCTGTGCCTTTTTATTGGTGAGTTTAATCCATTTACATTTAGTGTAATTATTGATACTGTGAGTTCCCTATTGCCATTTTATATCTTGCTTTCTGTTAGTTTTGTGTCTTGTTTGATCCTTCTCTTTCGTTTTTCTATCTTTTGTTTTTATTTGGTTGTATTCCATACATCTTTCCTCTGTTGCTATCTTTTTTATCTCATGTGCTTCTGTGGTAGTTTTTTCAATGGTGGTTACCTTTATGTAATAAAAAGGGTCCCTACCCTGTTCATTGTAGCGAACTATTTTGTGAGTACTTTTGCACTCCATCGTCCTTTGCTACTGTTAATCTCCATCTTCTCCCCCTCTTTCTTTTTGTTGTTGTCACAGTTTAAATTTGGTTTTATTGTGTTCTTCTTGGAGCTTTTACTTGTGGCTCTTTTTTTTTTTGTTCTTTGTATCTGATTGGAGAACCCCCTTTAGTAATTCCTGGAGTGGGGGTTTTCTGATGATAAATTCCCTCATCTTTTCTGTATCTGTGAATGTTTTTATTTCTCCTTCGTATTTGAAGGATAGCTTTGATGGGTATAGTATTCGTGGCTGAAAGTTCCTCTCTTTCAGGACTTTAAATATTGGGGTCCACTCTCTTCTAGCTTGTAGAGTTTCTGCTGAGAAATCTGATGATAATCTAATGGGCCTTCCTTTATATGTTGTATTCTTCTTTTCCCTGGCTGCCTTGAGAATTTTTTCTTTGCTGTTGGTGTGTGTCAATTTCATTATGATATGCCTTGGAGTAGGTTTGTTGGGGTTAAGAAAACTTGGAGTTCTGTTTGCTTCTTGAACTTGAGGCTTTAGTTCTTTCCACAGGCTTGGGAAGTTCTCATCAATTATTTGTTTAAGTATGTTCTCCATTCCATTTTCTCTCTCTTCTCCCTCTGATATACCTATTATTCTTATGTTATTCTTTTTGATGGAGTCAGATAATTCTTGTAGGGCTATCTCATTTTTTTTAATTTTTGAGTCTCTTTCTTCTTCTCTCTGTTGTGCCTCAAGTTGCTTGTCTTCTATTTCACTAATCCTCTCTTCTATCTGACCTGTTCTATTAGCTAAGCTTGTTACTTCGTTTTTCAGCTCGTGAATTGAGTTTTTCATCTCTGTTTGATTTGTTTTTATAGTTTCAATTTCCTTGGACATATATTCTTTGTGTTCATGGAGTTGTTTTCTGAGCTCCCTATATTGCCTTTCTGTGTTTTCTTGTATATCTCGGAGGATTTTTAGGATTTCTATCTTGAATTCTCTGTCATTTAGCTCCAAGGTTTCCAATATATTAAATTTTTCTCCATAGATTTTTCCTCATCTAGCTGTGTTACCTCTCTTTCTTTTGTATCCATGATATTCGATTTTCTCTTCCTTAATGGCATCTGAGGGTGGTTTTGTTGATAGTATTAATGAGATTTAATAAAGAATAAAAAGTTAAAAAAAAATAAAAAAATAACAAATCGAAAAGAGTTGTTTTTTAAAAAAAAATTAATAATGAAATAAAGAAAAATAAAATAAAATAAAAATTTTTAAAAAAGGAAATTATTCCCCCTCTCTTTTTTTCCTCTCCTCTCCTCTCCCCTCTTTCTTGAGAAAATCTTGTGGTGGACTGTGAGTTATAACAAACAATGCCTGTGATGGAGGGCCTGAATTGGGGAAAAGTAATAAAGGGGCAAAAAAGAGAGAAAGAAAAAAAAAAAAAAAAGGAAAAAAAATAAAAGAAAAAAGAAAAAAAAAAGAGCGTATGGACCCACAAAAAGCAAATAAGGAAAAAATTTGGGTCAAGAATAAAATGATTTGCTTTTAGGTGTTGGTTTTCTAAGAGTTATGATGAGAGGAATAAGAGGAAAATGGAAAAATGGGGGGACAAATTAAAAACTTACTATTGTATTTAGTGGAACAAGAACTAGATAATATGGAGAGCCAGGGATGGGAGCACTGCTAGTGAGTTAAAAAGGTGAAGTAAAAACCCCCCAAAATGCCACAAACATAGGTTTGAGTCCCAGATAAGATAATTTGTTTGTTATTGAGGTTTGAATGAGAGGAGATGTAAAGGAGAAAGGAAGAAACTAATATAGAGGGAGAAAAGAAAGAGAGAGAGAGAAAAAAAGAGGGAACCACTAAAAGAAGAAAAAAGAAAGGAGAGAGAGAGAGAGAGTTAAGGGTTTTGGAGTGCAACCCTCATAGAGAGAAAGGAAGAGAAGAGAAATGATAATGGGAGATGTAACACTTATGGGTAGTGTAGTTCAAGGAGAGGAGAGAGTAAGACCGGTAGAGAGTTAATCGGCCAAATTGGAGGAGGAAAAAAAAGTCTCAAGAATGAAGATAAGAGAAACAAACGAACAAATATAATAAAATGGGATAGGTTATAAAGTCTGCAGATTATTCTTGATTTTGAGAGGTTATCTTCTTGCTTTTTCTTTTCTCTCCCTCTTCCTGGTCGGTGACTCTGTACCCCGGGTTCTGCCCCTTTGGCACGCTCAGGTAGAGGTTTGCAGTTGATAAGTCTCTATGGCAATGTCATGTATTGTGCTTTATTCTCGTTGGGAGTCGAGGCTCATTAGCATTTATAGGCTCCGACAGTGAGAGAGTCCGTGTTCCTGGAGCCTTTCTCCTAGTCTTTCCTTCCTCAATTAGTAGCCTGATAGTCCAGGTATGGGGTTGCTGCTGCCTCTGCCTGGATAGTAAGAGGCTCAAATTGCTGGCAACTCCCCACTCTATTTCCACTCAGCACAGGGCTCTGGGTAAGGCTCAGTCAGTCAGAGCTGCTAGCATAATCAGGCGGGCTTTCCGCCCACTCGAAGACCTCTGGCTCTGCCACTCTACCCGGTAACACAAGCGGGCGCCCACTTCCGGGGCGCTTGGAGGAAACTCTCACTCACTGTCTGCAACCAGGATATCCGGCCAGCAGTCTCACGCTCTGAGTGAAACCCCCAACCGCAGGGAAAAGTTGCAGCGTTGGAATTGAGTCTCGCTCCGTCCCCGTGTGCAGCTTTTGCAAGGCGCTGGGGCGGCCCGAGATTCCGCTTTGGCCCACACAAAGGCCCCTGACTCTGCCCCTCTCTGCGATAACACGGGCGCGCATTGCCGAGGCACTCGGAGGAATCGCTCACTCCTTATCTGCGCGCGCAAACCAGGATATGAGGCCGGCCGTGGTTCCCTCTGAGTGAAACAGCCTCCAGCACGGAAAATCTCCACCGTTGGGATTAGTTCTCACTCCCTCCCGTGCGTGGCTTTCCCAGGGCGCTGGGGCTGCCCAGAGACTCTGCCCTCAGCCCACAGAAAGGCCTCTGACCCTGCCTCTCCGTGGGGCAACACGGGCACCCACTTCCGCGGCTTAGGAAGAAATCTCTCTTCCACTAACTGCGCACCGACCAGGAGACCGGGTAAAATGGCCGCTCCGCTTGTCTTTCTTTGTTTGGGTTTGGCGCGAGTGTTAGCTTGTATTGCCCGGGTTGCCACAGGATCAGATTTTCCTCGGCTTGGATCTCTGAGCCACAGCCTGGTTCGGCCGTTTTTGCTGCGGGGGCCTGGATCTATTCACCCCCTTTGCCCGCCTCAGTTTCTATATTCACAGTTACCAGAGAAAGCCGCCCTGTTTAGGTTAGTGAGGAAGGCGGAGCATTTCTTACTCCCTATTTCCTTCGGGGTTTGGTTATATATTTAGCCAATTTTTCACTCAATCATACCTTTGGGTGTATTGCGAAGAATCTGGAAGCTCCAAGTATAGGTTTTTCTGTTTCTGGTTGAAGATCTTGTTTGAGTTTTGGGGGAGATTTATCGGTATCGCTTCCTACTCCGCCATTACTCTGACGTCATCCAAACTGAATTGTATTTTTATTGTTCATTTCCTGTTGTTCAAAAACTCTTCTTTATACCTGTCAATAATGCTTACATTGCATTTCCATTTTCTGTTTCACTCATCTGTTATGTTTTCTCTTCTTCCTTTTATCTTTTGAACTTTTTCCTCTGTATTCTAGAATTGTGTCCCAGATCTTATTCTGTTACGCTGCAGTATCAGTTCTAACCTTTATGCCTGATAGAATCAATCAGAGTCCAAAAGACCAGTGTAACTGGCTTTATTGAGAGAAAATCTGCCAGGCTGTCTCGTAAGGGAGAGCAGCCTGGTTTGTGGATGATACAGTAATTTTAAAGGCATTTAGGAGAGGAAGAAGGAAATAGGGTGGCCTATCATTGGTAGGAGTAGTTAGGCAGTTATGTGGAAGTCTTGGCTTAGTATGGATTATTACCTTATATAGAAGTAAATGCCAAAAGGTGATTGAGTAGAACAACAGGTTGCAATATACAAAATGGCGGGGAAATATAAATCGAAACTTAAAGAAACAAAATTTATGTTTGTAGCCTGAAGAACTGAAACCTATTATTCTCAACTCTTGTATAATATATAAACAAATTGAGAAGGCAGAAGGCAGGGTAGGGTTATATAGGGGCAGTGGTCTCTCTTCTGTAACTTCTTCCTGCTGTTTAGGGGCGTAGTCATAGGGGCTCGGATTTTTCTGCCGAGCAAGTGTAGGTTTCAGGGTTGGTATGTAGAGCTAGGTAGATTTCTCCAATTTTCTGGTTGGTGAAGGCCTGCATGCGGTTCTTTCTGTAAGAAGATAGAAAATAGGCATAGGAGACAGGGCCCAAAAGCTAAAATGACAAATATGAGAGTAAGTGGACCAATAAATGGTAGTAGACAAGACACCCAATTTGTGCGGAGCCATTGATTCCAAGATTCGGCTTGTTTTTCACGGTTTTGTTGAGCTCGTTCCTTCAATTTGGTTGCCGTGTCTCTAACAAGCCCTGACTGGTTGAGGTAGAAGCAACACTCTTCCCCTAGAAAGACACAAATACCTCCTTTTTCTGCCATTAAGAGATCAAGGCCTTGGCGATTTTGTAGTGTGATAGCAGCTAGGGAATCAAGTTGATCTTAGAGTCTTACTAGAGTGGAGGCAATTTCTTCTAGGGAGTTTTGGAGATCTTCAAAGAGAGAGTGGAAATAAGACAGGGAAGTGGCCAGTTCCCCAGCCCCAGACCTACTCCTGTAGAGATTCCTAAGGCAGTAAGAAGAGGTATACCTGTATGGCTTATCTGGTCCTTTGATTGATGGGTAGAGTACTAGGAACTGGGAGAGGCTAATAGGGTGGGATTATGTTGATATTTAGAGTGAGATAGACTAGGGTCCAGGTTCCCATCCAATTAGTTGGGAGGCACATATAGGTGTTGGTCCCACACATATAGAAAGCCCCTGATTGAATGAGGCAAGCTGAGAGGTGAATAGAGAATAGATGGACAAGGGATCGGTTTCGTCCGTCCGTCTCTGAACTCCAGATGGTCAAGGTGGAAGAAAGTGCAGCCCCAACTAGGGGGGAGACCTGATAAGAGGCCTGCTTTGAGCATTGCAACCATGTGGAAGGAGTAGTGAGCCAGGGATAGAGTAGAGATTGTTTGAGGGTAGGGCTGCAAAGCAGGAGGTCATCAATGTATTGGATGAGGGAACTGTGGGGTAGAGGAAGTAGTTGGATATCTTCAGCTAAAGCTTGGCCAAAGAGATGAGGACTATCTCTGAAGTCTAGGGGCAGAACAGTCCAAGTTAGTTTTTGGGCATGCATAATATCAGGATCAGTCCATGTAAAGGCAGAGAGATTTTGACATTGTGGATCTAGAGGAATGGTGAAGAAAGCATCTTTAAGATCTAATACTGTGAAGAAGGAAGACGAGGAGGGCATTGAGGATAGGATGGTGTATGGGTTTGGAACAACTGAGGTAATGGGTAATACTGCTGAGTTAACAGCCCCGAGGTCTTGTATTAAGCGATAGGAGCCATTGGGTTTTAGAACAGGGAGTATGGGGGTATTGAAAGGGAAATTGGTTGATTTTAGTAATCCCACCTGGAGGAATTTCAAGATTAAGGGTTTGAGACCCTTTGATGGGTTAGAGAAATGGGGTATTGGGGAATAAAAGGGTAGGTGTTGGGATTCTGAGATGAATAAGGATGGGAGTGTGGTGTTTGACAAGTGAGGGTTGGGAGGTGTCCCAAATGATGGGATTTACCTCCTCTGAGGGAAGTGGAAGAGGGTTTGTGACCGAGTCTGTGTCTGCCACCAGCAAAAGGAGAATGTTGGCTGAGGAATTGTTATATGTAATAGTCAAGGTTAGGGTAGTTCGGAATTGGGAGGATATCTCTACCTAGTAGTGGGGTAGGACATTGTGGGATGACTAAGAAGTGGTGAGTGAATTGGATGTCCTCTATAGTGCACAGGAGGGGTTGAGTTATTAAGGGATTGGTTTTAATTCCTGAGACTCCAATGATTGTTGTGTTGGAAGTGATGAGAGGCCCAGAAAATTCAGGGAGGATGGAAAAGGTGGCCCTGGTGTCTACAGGAAAGGAGATAGGCTTACCTGCCACACCAAGTTTTACCCTGGGCTTGCGGTGTGTGATGAGTACCGGGGCCAGCTGCCCAGAGCCCCTTCAATCCTAAATAGCCAGTCCAAGAAAATCTGTCAGAGATCTGAGTGTGGGATTTGTTATGGTGAAGTTTGTTCCAGTCCCCCTTTGGCAGCTGGGGCAAACTACCCCCCCCAAAGTCCCTCAAGGTGACAGTGAGGGCAGGGACCTGGAGGAGGTCAGAGATTAGGGCACTGCTTAGCCCAGTGGCCATGCTGTCTGCATTTAAAGCAGGGCCCCGGTGGGTCTGAAAAAGTTCCAGAATGCCCCTTTTGAAGGGTTTTTGAGCCCGCTGGAGGGTGTACACAGAGGGCCTTCGCTAGCGTAAGGTAGTTTTCCTGATCTCTCCTCTCCAGGTCCTTCCTTTCCTGTTCCTCCCGGTTATGAAATACTTTAAATGCAAGATTTAGGAGATCCCTTTGGGGTGCTTCTGGCCCACCCTCCAGCTTTTTAATTTTTTTCCAAATGTCTGGGGTGAATTAAGATATGAAGTGGGAGTGTAAGAGAACCATGCTGGCCGGGGTTGTCGGGTCTACCCTAGAATATTTTTGGAAAGCCTGGCATAGGCGTTCAAGGAATTCTCCAGGGTTTTCCTGGGGGTGCTGGACAATTTCCTTGATTTTGTCATAGTTAACAGCCTTATTTGCTAATTTGTTTAATTCTTGGAAGAGGTAATCAATCATTAGGTTTCTAGCTGTTCGATTTTGGTGGTCTGTTTGGTAGCTCCAATTAGGGTCTGTGTTAAGAACTGCAGTGGTACCTATGGGATTGGCATTATTTCTAGTATGGGGCTCATCTGCGATTTGCTGGGCAGTAGTCCAGACTCAGTCTTTATTGGAGGGAGTGAGGGAAGAGGTTAGGATTATGTAGAGATCATGCCATGTAAGGTCATAGGTTTGTGTAAGGTATTTGAATTCTTTTATGTAAGTGTCTGGGTTGGAGGAAAAGGAGCCTAAATGGCATTCAATTTGAGATGAATCAGTTAGAGAGAAAGGGATGGAGACTCAAAGATCCCTTCTGCCCCGGCCACCTCACGTAGGGGATAGCAACCAGCCAGGTGTGGGGTTTGAGAGGAGGGTTGTGGATGAGGCTAATCACGAGGTCGAGGGCAGAGGTTAGGAGGGCAAAGTGGAGGGGAGGGGGAAGTTGGGGAAGTGGTTTTGGGCTCTATGTCGGGGTTATATGGGGGAGGAGGTTGAGGTGCTGGTGGTAGTGGTACGTGGTCAGAGGGGTCAAAAAAGATCAGAGCTTAGAGGAGTGTTGGAAGAGGACGGGGGAGAAGGGGTTCTTGCTACAAGTATTTGGTAGGTCGAGCAAGAGGAACAGAGGCAGGGTTGAGATCGGAGAAAGAAGAAAGCCTGCACATAGGGAATTTCTGAGGCCTTCCCTGTCCGGTGGCAAAAATTATCAAGATCTTTGAGTGCATTGTAATAGAAAGTGCCATTTTCTGGCCATTGGGAATTATTGTCTAGTTTATATTGGGACCTCGTGGTATTGCAAAATAAAATGAGTTCCTTTGGTTTAAGGTCCGAAAGACCTAATTTAGAGAGATTTTTGAGTCAGCAACCTACAGTGGTGTTGTGGGGGTTTGGATTGTGAGGCCCCCATGGTAAGTAAAGAAGGTAGACAGGAGTTGGGGAAGAAAGAGGAGCATCCCCTTCTTCCTCTTTCAACCATAGGGAAAGGAAGGGGAAAAATTTGGGGGTCATCACCCGGGAGAATTCAGTCCCCGTGAGTAGGAGGTTTCTTGGCCAGGTGCCTGGACTTCCGAAAATGTAAGTCTGAGTAGACAAGAAACCCCAAGGTCTACCTCCCCAGATTTTTTTATTATTATTATTCATTTTAGGGGAGAGAGAGAGAGAGAGAAAGAGAGAGAGAGAGAGAGAGAGAGAGGGGGAGGAGCAGGAAGCTTCAACTCCCATATGTGCCTTGACTGGGCAAGCCCAGGGTTTTGAACCGGCGAACTCAGTATTCCAGGTCGACGCTTTTATCCACTGCGCCACCACAGGTCAGGCCTCCTCCCCAGATTTTTAAAGTGAAAAATTTGGAAGAGTGCCTACTGAAGGAAGGGGAGGTAAAGAAGGATCCCTAATCCTGGTCCCGCAGGTGTTCGAAACAGAGCCACAGAGCCAGCCAATCTACCCTCACTCCCAGGACCAAGCAGAATCAGGGAGTAAGCCCTGAACAAGCAGCCACTGTCTGCTGCTTCACTGGTAATAAGTTTGGGTGAGAGTTGAGGGATCGTCCAGGAAACCAGAGCCCCGTCCCGGGTTATCAGCACCAAATGATAGAATCAATCGGAGCCCGAAAGACCAGTGTAATAGGCTTTATTGAGAGAAAACCTGCCGGGCTGTCTCATAAGGGAGAGCAGCCAGGTTTATGGTCAATATAGTAATTTTAAAGGCATTTAGGGGAGGAAGAAGGATACGGGGCAGCCTATCATTGGTAGGAGTAGTTAGGTAGTTATGCGGAAGCTTTAACTTAGTATGGATTATTACCTTATATAGAAGTAGATGCCAAAAGGAGATTGAGTAGAACAACGGGTTGGAATATACAAAATGGCAGGGAAAGATAAATCAAAACTTAAAGAAACAAAACTTGTGTTCGTAGCCTGAAGAACTGAAACCTATTAATGCCCTTTGACATAGGCTTCAAATCTCTACTGCTATGGTTTTATTTGCCTTGTAATTTTTCCTTCTGTCCCAAACATACCTTATATCTCATTCTCTTTTCCATTTATCTCAGCCTTGCCCTTGGGGATTTCTGCTCCTGGTGGTTCTTCCCTAATGAGAATAAACAAATTTTCTAAATTTGATTTTGAATTTTGAGGTCATTCACTAGTGTTTAATGATGTTTTCAGTTTCTTGTTTAGGGCATTTACTTTGCCCTTCTGTTTTACATCTTAGCCTCCACTGGATTCAGTGGAGTGCTCTTTGGGTCTCTGTGTTGGTATGCAAGTGTGTATATGTAAGCAGTTTCTGTTTCCACTCCCAGTGCTAAAAGGCTTTCATAGAACACTTCAGGTTGTTCCCTGTATATATGTCCTGTTACTGTGATGCTGTGAAAGGCACAGCCCAGGAAAGTCTCATTTCCTCTGTATGCACCACTTACAGAACCACTTCTTGGGCAGCAAAGCACCACTTCAATTACCACATGCTCCCTGTCGGGTGGTTTCTGGGAAGAGAAAGAGAGATGTACGAATGATGAACAGTCCTCTGTCCACAAAACCTCCATCGTGTATTTAAAGAGTGGCTGCCAAGCTTCCTTTTTAAAACAGTCCTGTTCTGATTGCAGAGTCAGACAGTAACAAAGAGATGATGCAAAGTGCATTGACATGGTCATGTTTTCTCTGTTCTGCATATAAAATATGGGTGGGTAACCCAGTGACTCCTTCATTTCTATTCAATCTAATTGTAATTAGCAACAAAAGATCCTATCACATTTTGACAATGACTTTCATGTCACTCTTCACTTTCAGTGTAGTGAATTTGCCTGTTCTGCATTTTCATAGGAAAGATGTGATCTCGAAGACAGCGAGAAGAGAATACTGTAGCATGACATGCCAGAGATCCTGGGGGTTTGGGTGTGGGCCATGCTGCACCCATTCCCTCTCATCGAAGATGAGAGATAATGATTTAGATTTTCACACAGAAATGATGAGGTCTTGTGTGACCACCAGGGAAAGGTGTTGGTAAGGCAGTTTGATCTATGGAACTGCCCCAGAAGAAATGCTGACATTGGACCTGTGGAGTTAGAAGTCTTAGCATATATATGGGACAGTTGAAGCTCTAGGGCTAAGAACAAATGTCTTTGATATATACATCTTTAATTCATCAAGAAACAATTGGAAAGAGAATCAAGAGTCTGCTATGTGATAAAATCTAAGAGAATAGAGAACATTCGAAAGAACATCTTTTCAACAAAGGCAAAAGCTGAAGAGAGGTTAGACAGGATGACCCCAAAAGGTCTGACCATTTAGAAATCTCAGTAATTCTTTAGAGATGAGTATAAGTGGAATCATGAAAGCTAAATCCATAATGCAGTGAACTGATAAGTGAATGAAAAGTGAGGTTGTGATGGTTCAGTGTGCTTGCAGTAAATCTGTCTTTGAATGAGCGGAGTAAGTTAAAGTTTAGAGAGGGGATGATCAAGAATTTTTTTAGAACTGTAAAAAAAAAATACCTCACAGCACAGAAACTGAGTTTACAGTTGAACTTACTCAAAAGATTGAAAAGTGAAGACTAAATGTATTATTCTTAAAGTCTATTGTTCTTATCAGAGTAAACAAAGGCTTAGGCAGAATCGATATGTTGTATTGAGACTCTGCAAGCCTTTTGCTATTTAGACGTTTACATTAAGGGATGCACAGCTATAAAAAGGTGTACTCAGCAACATAGTGAAGTAGTTGAGAGCAGGGACTCAGGTGTTAGACTACCTGCCTTTGAATCCTGGCTTGGTAGCATACTAGCTGTATGACTTTGGGTAACTTACTTAAACATATCTTAATGTCTTTATGTTGCAATTCCTCACCTATGAAATTCAAAAAATAATTATACCTAACTCATCCTTTTGTTAGGCAGATTTAATGAATTAATACTAGGAACATGGAGCAAGATAAAAGTTAGACATGTGCATATTAATAAATAAAAATCAAATATCAATCACATCTATTATTTAACCAATTAGGTTGGCTTAATAAATTAACTGGCTTTAATAATTTTCACCAAATTAAAGATTTTCAAGATGGTTATTTACTGTGATGATCAATAAGAGGCATAGCCATTGACATTTAAATAATTAATTATATTAGTAGTGTAATGTCAGTTGCCAAGGCCAGGCAGATGATAGGAAAACTGCAAAGCTGGAAAGCATTGGGCCACTTCCATTTAATAAAGTCTGGCAACAATGGACGAGCAGACAGGCAGGGGAAAGCCACTTCTCATGCAAACAAAGAGCAAAACGGCCCCTCATAGTGGTGGGCAGGCAATCCACAAACCACCACGAACCATTCACAGCTCTGAAAGCAAGCATCCCTGGCCTTATTTGGGCAGTGGGAGCTTCTTCAAGTTGAATCTGGTTCCTTTTAAAATATCTCCATCAGCCTGACCTGTGGTGGCGCAGTGGATAAAGCGTCAACCTGGAAACGCTGAAGTTGCCAGTTCAAAACCCTGGGCTTGCCTGGTCAAGGAATATATGGGAGTTGATGCTTTCTGCTCCTCCCCCCTTCTCTCTCTCTCTCTCTCTCTCTCCCCTCTCTATAATGAATAAATAAAATCTTTAAAAAATAATAAAATAAAATATCTCCATCATTCTTAGATCACATTCTTACCTTCCAGAAGAATGGATTCTTGGACCATTTGATATTAGCCATTTCTCCAGGAAGTTATTTCTCCAAGAAGCTCTGGTTTCTTGTAGTGGAGAATGATTAGAAGCCAAGATCTGACACTATGTGGGTTCACTGTGACTGGGATGTCAATACTACCAGGCCTTTCAATGGACCAGCTAGGAAAACACACACACACACACACACACACACACACACACACACACACATCTATTTATTACTTTTTTCCTGCATTTAAATACTGAATTATAGATTCACCCAACAGCTCTAATTTGATGCACCTTGACAGGTTTATTTTACTTTTCGTCTTTCCATCTTTATAATTTCTCAGGCAGTGAGAAATCTAGCTCCCATTGTTGTGAATACATTTACCCATTTAATCAATATCCCTTCTGCAATCAATCTCTTCACCCAAGAGGACACCACCACAGATGACCAGGGCTCTCACTTGGGCTTTAACTCCTGACTGCTCCCCTTGCTGAGGCTCTAACCTGACAGGAGGGCCACACACAGCTCCACCTGGAAACCTTAACCTCACCCTCTGTCTTTTAAACTAAATTGTGCAGAAAGCAAAAAGGAAGAAGGAAGAAGAATGAGAGAAAGAGAGCAGAAAGACAAGCAGGGGGCATAACCAATGTACTTTCAACGCAGGCTTCAAGTTCAACAAGTAAAATGTCAAGACTGTATGTATCATAATGATATTACACAGTAAACTTGAAAAGTACTCTTACTAAATGGAACAGTCAACATACCAGGGCATGCAAAATCTCAAAGATGCACAATTTAACAATGTGCATTTCAATCTTAAATAATCTAGTGCCTATATAATTCAAAATGATAAACACCTGCAGTAACTCTATATTTGTTCTGCTTGGGATTTTCACTGAAATGACTAAATCAAACACCTGGATAATTAGCAACTGTGAAGTTAGTTAAGAGATATATTTATCTTACTGAACAAGAGGATTTGCATGAGACAACTATTTCTAGCATTCTCTCAGTTTCCTTTCCTAAATTATCTCGGGACTGTGAAAGAAATTTCTTTGATCAGTCTTACCTAGCTCTGAACTCACTATAAATAAATTATTGGGTCTTTCCATCTCTATAAACTACCAAAGAGCTCTTGGGCACGATGCATTTTTAAAATTTCAAAAAAAATCAATTTCTTTTCATGACAGATTACTAATAGCTTCCATCTTTCCTTTTAGGGTACACACCCAGGAAGTGACAAAAAATTGACAGAATGGTGCCAGGTCAGTAGAGATTTTTACGCTCAACTTGAATTAGCAATTTCAAAAATTGCATTTCCTTCTTTCTTTCCTTCTGTGCTACAAATATGTGGTAGCAACACACAGCGTCCTGTGAGACAACTTCAGAGATTTTAAGGAAGCTAGCCTTGAAAACGCTTCCTAAAGTTAGTAAGACTTATTTTGACTAATCTTTCTTATTAGTAATTTCATTAAGTTTATATTCTTTAGTATTCTAAAGCCAAGAATTCTTTGTTTATAGCATTATTGTTTGCCAAACTTCCTGATAGATCAGGAATTTAATAATGATGAAATAAATGTATTACAAATTATATTCAGTAATCAGAGCTTCATCAGTTTTTTGTGGTTTTTTTCCCATTGATTTGAGGAATGGGGAGGAATAGCAAGGGAGAGCAAAGAAGAAAAGAAGGGAGAGAGAAATAGAAGTATCAACTCATTGTTCCACTTAGTTGTTCCATTTAGTTGTGCACTCATTAGTTGCTTCTAGCACATACCCTGACTGGGGATTGAACCTGAGACCTAAGAACAATGCTTTAACCACTGAACCACCCAGCCAGGGCCCAGCGTCATTGGTTTTAAATACAATTTTAATTTATTTTCTATTAAAAAATGTTTTAGAGTGATGATTGAGGGAAATTATCAATATTTCTTCCTCAGGTAGTCACAGAAATACCCTTCCTTGATGAAATGTGAAAGCTTAATAATGTGTATTCTAAACTCGGACCACCCTTGCTTTTCTGCTGCCGGCTTCACCATTTCACTCAAATTGCTTAGATTTTTGACTATGGACACACCTCAAATTCCTCAATCCTTCCCCCTCCTCAATATACCTCTGGCCTCACTTCCTTCTGTATCCAGTCTAGACTCCAGGATTGATCATGTAAAAGCAAGGCTCCTGTTCCTCTTGCCCTGTTGGCTCATATACCCCGATGAGAACAAGTTCACATTTCCTTACCTAAGTCAGCATAAGTGCTCCAGGACAAAAAGGCCATACCTCAAAGTACTGGGCAAATACCAATGTATGCTTTCTAACTTCATTTGTCTTTCAATACCTGTCTTTCATTCTTTTACATTATTTCTATCACATCAGTTCCCATTCTCTTAAAGTATTCCCAAACATTGGGGCTGCTCTTATCAATATTGGGATATTTTTCACCAAGAAAACAGGTACCAGATAAAAAAAAATGTTCTTAGCTTCAAATGAACCTTCACCATATATGAGCCTTCATGATATATATCCTATTGTTCCTCCATTTCTCCACTCTTGAGAGGTCAGCTGGAGCTTTCTCCATTCAAAACTCATTCCCGGTAGATCCATCATGTTCTTAGCTATCCTCATTAGTTCTGGAGGCTAGGGGCTGTGGGATGAGGGCTCCAGGAAACCAGTCCAGAAAGGATTCAGAAAGTGATGCCTGATGTGAGTTCTAAAGGACAAATTTGAATGGTAGAAAGGATAAACAGAACAGAACTTCAGACAAATGCAATAATGTGTTCAAAGCCCCGGGTGATGCAAGCAAATCTGAAGGTCTGGGGACACATGTACTTTCAGATAAAGTTTACTTTATTTATTTTATTTTTTACTGATTGATTTGAGACAGAGAGGGAGGGAAAAGGAAAGACAAGAATATCGGTCTGTTTCTGAATGTGCCCTGACCAGGGATCGAACCAGCAACCTCTGTGCTTTAGAGCGATGCTCTAACCAACTGAACTATCTGGCCAGGGCAAGTTTACTTTAAATACAAATCTAACAACAGATGTAAATGGGAAGGACTCTAACTCTTGTATCTAGTATGCTCCCTCCAGACTCTATTCTCTTTGACATCTGTGACTTCATTTTCTTTCTGGCATATGGTGAAGAAGGAGGCAGATTTATGTTTTCTTATTTTGCATAAACATCATTTTCTTTTTTTGAGTCCAAATAAAAATATTACATAATGGTATCTCCTATTTAAGAATGTAAAAACTTCCTTTCTTCATTCTCAATGTCCCCACATCCAAACTTCCAAGTTTAACTATTTAACGATGATTATCACTTGGAGCACACAAGAATAATTCAGGTCTCTCATTTTCCACTCTAAAAAAAAAACGGTCCTTATTAATGCATAGCTTTATATATTCATTAATTCACACAGCTGTTGACTTTCTTTTATGTGACAAACAGAAGTAAGACAGTCCTTTACCTCAAAGAACTTTACCCCATGGCCTTGAAATCACCCTGTCTTCTCTCCAGCAACAAGCTATATTTAGAAAACTACCCAGGCAATTTAGTTATACAGAAAGTTAGTGTGGTTTTAGAGCATTTGAAATGTTCAGAAAGACTGTCAAGTTTTATAAAAACAAAGAAAAAAGTAAAACCCACTTGATGATTTTCACTGCTTCTGTTAAAAAGTCTGGAGTCTGAAAATGGAATTCTGTCATTGCTCTTCTCAGACTATGAATGTATGTGGCTACCCATGTTGACAAGTGGGCAGAACACATTTATGTTATGCAAGCTTCTCCTATAATTTAATTGATCTTTCAAATTTTGCTACGTTGGCCCTGGATTGCTTGTGAGAAAAATGACCCTGAAACTTATATTGCCCTGCCAAATCTAAGACCTTCCCTGTGATCTAATGATCTAATAGAGATTGACAGTATTATAGCCCACATGTAAAAGAGTATGAATGGGAGGAAAATCTGATTGGTTTCCTCTGACCACCTTTCACCGAGAATATAGGGTCTGTCAGACTTCTCATTACAGGGAACCTATTTGTCATTGCTTGTCATCCTGTGACAGAGTAATTCAGTCTGTAGTCAAATAAGCCTGGAAGTCATTTTTATTTATGTATAAAATGGTAAAATATGGCTGTCTTAGTGGGTAGAAGAATGAAAAACCACAAACTTTAGCTGGTGGTCTTTAAGAATTCTTTTCTTGCGTGTATCCAATCTTTTATTCAACTTTTATCATTAGTAAATTGCCAGTGTTTTGACTAACAGCAGAGAATTCTTCAACCTTCTTTCTAAATCAGCTGTCTCTCTCTTTAAATCAGCTCTGCGTAAGTCTGTCTTCTCATTTGACTGTGTAAATGCTTCTAGAAAAAAATGCCTAGCCAAAAATAAACCTAAGACGTATAGGGGGAAAGATACACTATTTCTCAGAACTGTCTTTTACTTTGCTGTTGGTTTGGTTACTGAGGTTTCAGTGAAATCTCAAAATGAAATGAAATCTTTAACTTGATAATTAAAAATGCAGATCAGTTTATTATTAAAGTTTTTCCTGGTTACCAGTAGTAGCCTAAGACTAAAAGAGAAAAAATGTTTTGGCCCAAAATCATGATATCAAACAAAACAATTTTAAAGTCAAAAAAGAAACCTAAGATTAATATTTCCCTGTAGAAAGAACAGTCTGTTTCATTTTCTATAGTCTGTAACTGCAAAAAAAGGTAAGCATTCAACAATATTTATCAAGAAATAAAATAGAAAAATATCCTAAGCAAACCCAAAGATTTTCCCATACAATAGATCTATAACATTTTTAAACACTGACATTTTCCCCCCAACATACATGATAAGCTATTGAATGTTAATTTAATAAGATTTCTTTTATTACTAAGAATGCACATGCTCAGAAAACAGAATGGTGCAAAGGCTCATTTGGTTTTGTTAAGCATTTACTTTCACTCTGAGAAGAAAGAAATGACCTTCCTTAATTTGCAGAAACAAATATCAAAGGAAATTAATGGGAAAAAAAAAGAAAAAAAAAAGATCATCCACAAAGATTCCTGCTTAGGCAACATGGTAGTCAACTCTGGCGTCCTCTAAAATTCAATCATTTTCCATTATCCATAGCATATGTTCAAGTCAAACACCAGACAAAAATTTGGGAAGCACTGTGATGCCTGCAAAAAGAAATTATGCACAGAAAATTGAGGTATACAGGGAGTTCCTTTAGTCTGATCTAAGAAGGGCAGGAGCATCTTTCACAGACTTCCTCTTACCCTGGCTGCATGCTAAAAATGCAGGCGATTAGTATGCTAACTAGGAAAACCTGGGCTGTCACTTGTCAGGGTTTGTCTGCCAGAACCCTAAAATGAGGTCATGGCCGCCAGGGAAAATTCCTTCTCAGCTGGCAGGCTGAGCGAACATGTTAACAGACCCAGACAGGAAGAAACACCTCCTGAAGTACTCTAAATGATGGGAATGATACGTACTATCAAAATTACATCAACTTGTGGTTCCAAAATCTTTTAATATGGAACCAAAAAATATAGCTCTGAAATTCACACCTCACTTTCCATCGTGTCCTTGAAAAAAAAAGCAAAAAAACAAAAACTACACACACAGAGGAAAGAACCTATTTTACACTTTTCCAGCTGTTTCACTAACCTACTTGAATATTTAACCTCCTAAGTATAGGGTTTCTTTTAATGAGCACCGCTTCTCATATTTTCAAGATGTACTGAATTGTAAGATTTTATCTGTATGGAAGAATAACATTCCTGAAAGAAATACATGCATACATACATACATTTATTTTTTGTAAGGAATTGCTGGTACAGTCATGAACATGCACAAGGGGACATTTATAATACCTGAGCTTAACTGTCTTCAAAATAATGGTTATATGTTTAAGTAGCAAAACTGAAATGCTACAATGTTTCACTAAAATTTTATAGACTTATTGATTAAAGTAAGCCTTTTGTTTCTAATAATAATAGGGAATTGGAGGTTGATAAATGTTTTCAGTGTTTTAAAAAAGGGAACCAATTATCAGTAGTGGAAAGACCATCAGTAAAAAGTTCAGGAACAAGAATTTAAGTCTGCTTTTATTATTAATTTACTAAAATCTTTTTCCCATTGATTTGAGAGAGAGAGAGAGAAAAGAACAGAGAGAGAAAGAGAAGCATCAATTCATTATTCTACTTAGTTGTACACTTATTGGTTGATTCTCATCTGGGCCTTGACCAAGAATGGAACCTGCAACCTCCATGTGCCAAGAATGATGCTGTATCTACTGAGCCATCCAACTAGGACCTAATTTACTTTTTTTTTTTTTTTTGTATTTTTCTGAAGCTGGAAACGGGGAGAGACAGGCAGACAGACTCCCTCATGTGCCGGACCGGGATCCACCCGGCACGCCCACCAGGGGCGATGATCTGCCCACCAGGGGGCGATGCTCTGCCCCTCCGGGGCGTCGCTCTGCCGCGACCAGAGCCACTCTAGCGCCTGGGGCAGAGGCCAAGGAGCCAGGCCCAGCACCCAGGCCATCTTTGCTCCAATGGAGCCTTGGCTGCGGGAGGGGAAGAGAGAGACAGAGAGGAAGGAGGGGGGTGGAGAAGCAAATGGGCGCTTCTCCTATGTGCCCTGGCTGGGAATCGAACCCCGGGTCCCCCGCACGCCAGGCCGATGCTCTACCGCTGAGCCAACCGGCCAGGGCCCTAATTTACTTCTTAATCTGAGGCCTCAGCTTCCTTTTCTGTAAAACAATTGGTTAGAAATAGAAGATTTATAAACCTACTTTTACCTGTAAATAGTATGCTTACTTTACTTGAATTATAAGTACCCATGAAGAAAAAATCTGAAATATTCCTAATATTGGGATGCATTATTGTCATAAACAGTTGCATAATAATCATTTATAATATATATATATATATATATATATATATATGAAACAGTAACAACAAAACAATGACAGATAGATGTAGCCTTACAAAATATGGAAGGTGGTCAGATCAAATTGGACTTAAAATTTTAACACCCTCTCCTTGGCCACAATAATTGATTACACCTACTTCCTATGCACAGCTATTACAGAGAAGAACAAACCCCTTTATCTCAGTTAAGGGTCAGCATATCCCTTAGAGATGAGGAACCATTAAATGCATGGGAATTTACAGTCATTAGAACTTCAAATTGTAAATCTGAAAATTGTCATAATGGATATGTCAAAGCCTAAAGTTACTGAGGTTTCTGGGTGGCTGCAGTTTTATAATTTGATATAGCTCAGTTTGCGAAGCCCAAGATAGGCAGGACTGTAGTAACAACATAAACCTAATTGTTCCAAATGCCAGCCCATTATGCAATGTTATTGGAGTCACAACATAACAGCTCTCAATACTCCAAAGAATCCCATAGAGTAGGGGTTGGGAACCTTTTTGGCTGAGAGAGCCATGAACTTCACATATTTAAAAATGTAATTCCGTGAAAGCCATACAATGACCCGTGTACCTTACGCATTATCCAATAAAAATTTGGTGTTGTCCCAGAGGACAGCTGTGATTGGCTCTAGCCACTCGCAACCATAAACATGAGCAATAGGATTGTAATACATGAAAATGTTTTATATTTTTAACATTATTATTTTTTTTATTAAAGATTTGTCTGTGAGCCAGATGCAGCCATCAAAAGAGCCACATCTGGCTTGCGAGCCATAGGTGCCGTAGAGTCTTTAGGGTCAATAATGTATAATCTGAAAAACACAATTTAAAGTTCAGTTTTACCTACTGGACACCAGTAAAGTCTCAGAGAAAAAAAAACGCAACCTAATCACATGGGAAATAATTGACTTATAGACTGATGTCTGGAGTCTGGAAAGAATTTCCAAACTTCCCTCAATGAATTTTTTATTTTATTATTTGTCAGATGTTCCTCCAAGAAATATGCAAAATGTCAACCATGGTTAACACAGTGTTTTCATATTCTTCCAAACACTCTTCATAAAATTGGAAGACAAAGAGTAAAAGCCTATCATACTTCCACTGGGACATCTAAGTTTAAAGCTGTTATCTAGATTCTTAATTTTTCATATTATGCTTATTAAAAAAAATAAAACTACTGTAACAGAGCCATGTGGAGTACTTTTCTAATTTGTCACTCTTTTTGATATTCTGAGACCAATTTCAATGTGTGGGGTTGGGGATTTCTCACATCACCAAAAAGCAATTCTCAGACACCAGCAGAGCATTCAAGAATTCCACTCAATTCTAGCACTCTCCATTAGGAGATAGGCAGCATCAGATTCTACAGGTTGAGGGTTCAGTTCTACAAGACTGCCACCTCATTCAGGTGCCAATCACAATCCCAGGTTGTCACATGTGTTTCTGATGAACTGACTACAAATAGGAAGTTCCATCTATCTCCTCCTTGGACTTCAGACATCTGTTCCAAGTACAGGTTGTTATCTGTATTTTTAACCAACAAGTCATAAATCAGAAGTTCCCAAGACCCCCCTATCGGTTTTGATTAATTAGCCAGGGCAGCTCACAAAACACAAAGAAACATTTTACTTATTATATCACTGGTTTATTATAAAAGAATATCTAATTCAAATAGCCAGATGGAAGAGATTCATAGGGCAAGGCACACAGGAAACAGTGCGGGCTCCTAAGCCTACTGCAGACACAGCACTGTCCCAGCTCCTTCCATGTTCACCAACCCGGGAGCTCTCAGGATCTAATCCTTCTGGGGTTTTAGGGAGGCTCCATTACATAAGCATGACTGATTAAATCATTGTTAATTGGTGATCAATTCAACCTCCCCAGAAGTCGAGGGAGGAGACTGAAAGTGCCAACCTCCCAATCACAGGGTTGGTTTACCTATAAGCCAGTTCTTACTCTTAGGTGCCAAAAATTCACCTCATTAGCACAATAAAAATCAACTTCATCCCTCTCACCACTTAAGAAATGCCTAGGGTCTTTAGAAACTCTGTGCTAGAAACAAACTGGAAGACAAAATAGTTCTTCAAAATCACAATATCACAGTCACCTTCTAGAAACTGACTATTGGCTGGAATGTCTTTTTCCCCTATAATGCATATCCATTTTTACAAATTGAAGGGATAACCTGCCACCAGCAAAAAGATTATGACTCGGTAAAGGCTCACATGGTGGTTAACATTTTTAGCAATGAAGTATTTTTAATTAAAGTCTGTACATTGCTTCTTAAGACACAATCCTACTGCACAGTTAATAAATGACAGTATGTTATAAACATAATTTCTATTGGCACCGAGAAGCCAAAACATTGGTGTGGCTTGTTTTAGTGCAATATTTACTTTATTGCAGTGGTCTGGAATCGAACCCATAATATCTCCAAGTTATGCCAATATTGCCTGTATCAATTATTATATGATGGTTTCAGAAGGTGTTTTTTCCTAAATATATCATGCCCTACACATTTATATGTTCACATTATACTGAATAGAAGAGTGTTCCTCTCAATATTTACTTCTGAGCTCAAATTGGGGGACTACTTCAGACTGAGTGAACAGAAAAGGTTTATGTAAGATGGTGATAACTCCACTGTGAGCTGACAGAGAAAACTGATCCAGGGAATAGCATTCTGGGTCTAGGGAGCTGAAAGTGTGAATACTCTTTTCTGCCCAAAGTTTGGCAACACAGATCTAATTAAATCATCTGTAAATTAAACACCTCTGAGAGAAGCTATGTACATCAGAAAGCTTTATTTAAATAGCTAATTAATTGAAAGCAAACCAACTTTTCTGGGATCACAGTTGGAGTCCAATTTGCCCAGGACAATTCCAATTTATGTCTATTTTCTTGACATAATTAATAAAGGCCCATTTACACTCCCCAAAGTCCCAGTTTGGATGACAAGTATTATGATTATCCTTGTCCGCAGACACTAAGAAGTAAACAAATTATAATAATTCTTTTTTGGGAGGATAAGATTTGTTTGCACCATTGACACAGTTCATACCTAAACACGTGTAACTGTTTTTATTTTCTGGGCTCTGAAAATTAGATAAATCCCCATCACATTTAGTTGCTCATTGCATTAGTTGCTAACTCCTACAACAACCAATTGTACCTTAACCCAACTGAAATTTGTACTGTTATGTTTTACATTCATCTCTTTATTTTAGTGGGTAATTATGACCACTGTAGTGCATGCAAGACTTATTTATGTGTGTGAACGCTCTAGTGGCCATAAATCTGAATATGGTTACTTTTGAGCTATAAAAATAAATAAATAAAAAGCTACATTGAAAAACAGGATAAGTTCTGGCCAGTTGTTCAGTGGTAAAGTATGGAAGTCTGAAGTTTGATTCCTAGTCAGGACACATAGGAAAAGCAACCATCTGCTTCTCTACTTGCCTCCCCCCACCCCTTCCACTCCACAGCTATGGCTTGATTGGTTGGGGCCAGTTGGCTCTAGGCACTGAGGATGGCTCCATGGCCTTGCCTCAGATGCTAAAAATAGCTTGGTTGCTGAGCAATGGAGCAGTAGTTCCAGATGGGCAGAGCATTGCCCAGTAGGGGCTTGCCAGGTGATCCTGGTTGGGGCACATGTGGGAGTCTGTCTCTCTGCCTCCTCACCTCTCACTTAATTAAAAAAAAACAAGATGAAATAAAAGCATGTGTAACAATCTAGTATAAAAGAATAGGCAATGAGACATGTTAAAAACACTTTAAAATGGAGTTCTCTGAGGCTGACCCCAATGAAACATCAAAATGCTCAATAGCTATAGACTTGGGATGGGTTGCTTTACTGAACAGGCAACTAACTGCCTTGACATAAGTATAATTAGCCTTTTTTCTTGGCTTGCATTAAAGGTCAATATTAGGAATGGATACGTAAATACAGCTGTATGAATGACCTCTGTGTCTTCTGTGAAATGATGATTGAATCTACTTTATATGGAGAACATGACATCTCTCTCAGACATCAGAGTCAGCAAAAATGTTATCCCTTTTAGTCAGACGTCACACTTTCTTTTATTACCTAATGAGATTATTGTACCTCGAGGCTGCTTCCCTTTTCATTAATAGGCTATTTCAGGCCTGTGTTTTTTATTGCAACTCCTTTCCTTCCTCTGCTTCTTTTACACCCTCTTCAATATCTGTCCCCAGATATTGCTATATCTCTCATTAAAATCCTTTCTGAATATAATTAGGTGTGAGAATTTTAATTAAAAAAGAAATTCTAATACCCCCTTATGATGGACTAATGATAACTAAAATGGGAGTATACTTGGGATATTGTTATTAAATACACACAATAAAAACTATTGTTTTATTAGATTAGAACTCATCAATACATAATTATTAATTTATATGCTGGCAACTAAATAAACTTTTGAGTCATATCAAATTATCACATAGGAAGTTAATACAAGGTCAGCAAAAATAGGTTTATAGTTCTTATGGAAAAGACAAAAATGAGTAAATAATAATACAAGAATAAACTCTGTCTCACGGAATCACAACTGTAAACCTTCTTTTGCCCACCACTATATTTTGTTTTGAAATTGGTGTATTATGGGAGACAAAAAATAAATGCCACAGATTTTCAGTTAAATGAAATAGTTTATAAATACTTTATAAAATATGTTTTAAAATACATGATGCTTTGCAATCTAATGAAAACTTCAATGTAGTGACTAACCACTTATGAGCAGGAACTTCGTCAACAAGAAGCATCCTTGACAAGCTTTCCCATAACTTTGTACACTGCCAGCCATCAAGAAATAAGCATGTAACAGTTGTTTTGTCACTTCAGGACACTTAAATTGTGCGAGACTCAATGACTTGTGCCAGAGGTTAGTACACAAAATAATCCCATGTAAATCAAGCACTGGTAAAATAGCAACCATGAGTAAATTGCAAGGTCTGGAAGCAGTTGATATTAGTAAACTTTTACTGATTTGATGAAAACTAATGGGAGAAGTTACCATTGCAAAGAACACAAGAAAGAAAACTAAACCAGACAATTAAAGCAGAAAAAAAAATCATGCAAAATGCTTAAGACAAGCAATTCAGGTGAGTTATTGTGAGTGAGGAAAGGAAAAGAGAAAGCAATACTCAGGGTTTGGGATTCTGTACTCTGAGCCCTTGACAACCTCCCTCTGATGAGTCCCTTCCTGAACCTCAACCCCAGGAGTGAATTCACAGGTGTGAAAACTGCTGTTGTCTTAGTGTAGATAAAGAAAACCAAAAAGTTAGCTTAACTAGAAACTATTAACATTTTCCATTTAATCAAAGAAGTTCTGAGTTATCAGTATTTCTTTATTTTTTAATTTTTATTGATTTTAATTTATTGTGTTTATATAGATTCAAGTGTCGCACCAACTAAATCTCCCCCATTCCCATGTTCCCCTCCACACCTCCCTTGCTCCCTCCCCCAATGCCTTCCCCCTTTGTCTCCATGATTTGCTGTCCTGCTCTCTATAACGCTGCTGCTGCATTATGTATTTATAATTTCACTAATCACTTTCCCTCTCTGATCCCATCCTCTCATCCCCTTTCCCTCTGACTGCTTTCCCTCTGGTCCCTTTGATCCCGCCTCTGCTTCTATTCCATTCCTCAGTTCACTTTGATCATTAGGTTCCTCAAATGAGTGAGGGCATATAATATTTTTCTTTCTCTGCCTGGCTTTTTTCACTTAGCATAATAGTCTCCAGGTCCATCCATGTTATCACAAAAGGTAAGATTTCCTTCTTCGTTATGACTGCATAGTATTCCATTGTGTGTGTGTGTGTGTGTGTGTGTGTGTATACATACATACCACAGCTTTTTAATCCACTCATCCACTGATGGACACTTGGGCTGTTTCCAGATGTTGGCTATTGTAAACAATGCTGCAATAAACATGGGGGTGCATTTCTTCTTTTGAATCAGTAATTATGTATACTTAGGATATATTCCTAAAAGTGGAATAGCTGGGTCAAAGGCAGTTCCATTTTTAATTTTTTCAGGAATCTCCATACTGTTTTCCTCAGTGGCTGCACCTGTCTGCATTCCCACCATCAGTGCAGGAGGGTTCCCTTTTCTCCACACCCTCTCTAGCACTCATTATGTGTTGTTTGTTAATGAGTGCCATTCTGACTGGTGTGAGATGGTATCTCATTGTGGTTTTAATTTGCATTTCTCTAATGACTAGTGATGTTGAACATTTTTTCGTATGCCTATTGGCGATCTGGATGTCCTCTTTGGAGAAGCATCTATTCATTTCTTTTGCCCACTTTTTATTTTTATTTATTTATTTATTTATTTAGTATTTTTCTGAGAGAGACAGTCAGACAGACTCCCGCATGCGCCCAACTGGGATCCACCCGGCACGCCCACCAGGGGCGATGCTCTGCCCCTCCGGGGCGTCGCTCTGCGGCGACCAGAGCCACTCTAGCGCCTGGGGCAGAGGCCAAGGAGCCATCCCCAGCACCCAGGCCATCTTTGCTCCAATGGAGCCTTGGCTGCAGGAGGGGAAGAGAGAGACAGAGAGGAAGGAGGGGGGGGGTGGAGAAGCAAATGGCACTTCTCCTATGTGCCCTGGCCGGGAATCGAACCCGGGTCCCCCGCACGCCAGGCCGATGCTCTACCGCTGAACCAACTGGCCAGGGCCTGCCCATTTTTATTATATATATTTTGTATTTTTCTGAAGCTGGAAACGGAGAGAGACAGTCAGACAGACTCCCGCATGCACTCAACCGGGATCCACCCGGCACGCCCACCAGGGGGCGATGCTCTGCCCCTCCGGGGCATCAGTCTGCTGCAACCAGATCCACTCTAGTGCCTGGGCCAGAGGCCAAGGAGCCATCCCCAGCGCCCGGGCCATCCTTGCTCCAATGGAGCCTCGGCTGCAGGAGGGGAAGAGAGAGAGAGAGAGGAAGGAGAAGGGGAGGGGTGGAGAAGCAGATGGACGCTTCTCCTGTGTGCCCTGACCGGAATCGAACCCGGGACTTCTGCATGCCAGGCCGACACTCTACCACTGAGCCAACCGGCCAGGGCCTCTTTTGCCCATTTTTAATTGGATTGTTTACCTTCCTGGTGTTGTGTTTTACAAGTTCTTTATAAATTTTGGTTACTGACTCCTTATCAGACGTATTGTCGAATATGTTCTCCCATTGTGTGGTTTGTCTTTTTATTTTGTTCATATTGTCTTTATCTGTGCAGAAGGTTTTTAGTTTGATATAGTCCCATCTGTTCATCCTGTTCTTTATTTCACTTACCCATGGAGATATATCAGCAAATATATTGCCGCAAGATATATTGGAGAGATTACTGCTTATGTTTTCCTCCAAGATGATTATGGTTTCACGACTTACATTTAAGTCTCTTATCCATTTTGAGTTTATTTTTATGAATGGTGTAGGTTGGTGGACTAGTTTCATTTTTTTACAAATAACTGTCCAATATTCCCAACACCATTTGTTAAAAAAAACTGTATTTACTCCATTATGTGCTCTTACCTCCTTTGTCAAATATCAAATGTTCATAAATGTGTGGGTTTATTTCTGGGTTCTCTGTTCTGTTCCATTGATCTATATGCCTGTTCTTATGCCAGTACCAGGCTGTTTTGAGTACAATGGCCTTATAATATAACTTAATATCAGGAAGTGTGATACCACACACTTTATTCTTCTTTTTCATGATTGCTGAGGCTATTCGTGTTTTGGGGGGTTTTTTTGGTCCCATATAAATTTTTGGATTATTTGTTCTATATCTTTGAAGTATGCCATTTGCATTTTAATAGGAATTGCATTGAATTTAAAGATTGCTTTGGGTAATATAGACATTTTAATGATGTTTATTCTTCCTATCCATGAACACGGTATTTGCTTCCACTTGTTTGTATCTTCCTTGATTTCTTTTATCAATGTTTTATAATTTTCCAAGTACAAGTCCTTTATCTTCTTGGTTAAATGTACTCCTAAGTACTTTATTTTACTTATTGCAGTAGTGAAGGGGATTGTCAATTTCTCTTTCAGAGAGATCATTTTTGGTGTATAAAAATGCCTGGATTTCTGAATATTATTTTTATATCCTGCCACCTTGCTGAATTAATTTATCAGGTACAATAGGTTTTTCTATATACAATGTTGGTCAAATAAGTTTGTAAATATATATATGTTTGTTTGCTTGTGACTTATATTGGGTGTGGGGGAAAGGCTATAAGCAGGCCAGGTCGTTGTAGCCTAAGGTTTGGTTTTGGGACTAAGCTTTTCCCCACACCCTTGACTGATTGTATGATCTGGGTGGTGCACTCTCATATGAGGAATCCAATTATGCCTTGGATAAGTGACTTTGTATCAGAGACTTTCTTGTTTGTATATTGGATTAAGGGATTTTGGTTTTCTACACTATAAAGTGGGACAGACCAGGAGCTTGGACACACAGTTCCTGCTATCATAATTGCAGGGGCTTCCCTGATCCCTTGCCCTTCATGGGAAGAGCTGGTTTTCTGCTTTTCCCTTGTCTTCTTTTGTGGTTTGCCTGTCTTGGTGAGACACCAATAAATAGGATGGCCCCCCCATCCTCTGACTCCGCCATTTCTTTATCATCTGCCCGAATCCAATGGGAACCTGCATGTGAATGGCCACGATGGCGGCTCCTGGCCTTACATACAGTATAATATCATCTGTAAATAATGATAGTTTTAGTTCTTCTTTTCCAATTTGGATGCCTTTTATTTCTTCTTCTTGTCTGATTACTGTAGCTAGGACTTCCAGTACTATGCTGAATAAGAGTGGTGAAAGGGGGCACCCCTGCCTTGTTCCTGATCTTAGGGGGATTGCTTTTAATTTTTGCCCATTAATTATGATATTGGCTGTGCGTTTTTCATAGATGGCCTTTATCATGTTGAGGTATGTTTCCTGTATTCCCACTTTGCTGAGAGTTTTGATCAGGAATGGGTTCTGGATTTTATCAAATGCTTTTTCTGCATCTATTCAAATTATCATGTGGTTTTTTTCTTCCTTTTGTTTATGTGATGAATCACATTGATTGACTTATGAATATTGTACCATCCTTGCCTCCCCAGAATAAATCCCACTTGATCATGATGTATGATTTTTTATGTATTGCTTGATCTGATTTGCTAATATTTTGTTGAGAATTTTAGCATCTTAGTTCTTCAGGGATATTGGCCTAGAGTTTTCTTTCTTTGTAGGATCTTTGCCTACTTTTGGATGAGGATTATGATCGCCTCATAAAAGGAGCTTGGAAGTCTTCCCTCCTCTTGAATTTTTTGAAATAGCTTGAGAAAGATAGGAGTTAGTTCTTCTTTGAATATTTGGTAGAATTTGCCTGTGAAGCCATCTGGCCCAGGACTTTTGTTTTTTGGGAGTTTTTTGGTAACTGTTTCAATCTCACTTGTTGTAATCAGTCTGTTTAGGTTTTCTGATTCTTTCAGATTGATTTTTAAAACATCATATGTTTCAAAGAATCTGTCCATTTCATCTAGGCCAGGGGTCCCCAAACTTTTTACACAAGGGGTCAGTTCACTGTCCCTCAGACTGTTGGAGGGCCAGACTATAAAAAAAAACTATGAACAAATCCCTATGCACACTGCACATATCTTATTTTAAAGTAAAAAAACAACAACAACAACAAAAAAAAAACAGGAACAAATACAATTTAAGATAAAGAACAAGTAAATTTAAATCAACAAACTGACCAGTATTTCAATGGGAACTATGCTCCTCTCACTGACCACCAATGAAAGAGGTGTCCCTTCCAGAAGTGCAGTGGGGACCATAGTTTGGGGACCCCTGATCTAGGCTGTCTAATATTTTTTGCAAACAGTTCTTCATAGTATTTTCTTACAATCCTTTGTATTTATGCTGTGTCAGTTGTTACTTCTCTGCTCTCATTTCTAATTTTATTTGAGTCCTCTCTTTTTTTCTTGGTAAGTCTGGTTAAAGGTTCATCTATCTTGTTTACCTTTTCAAAGAACTAGTTCTTGGTTTCATTGATCTTCTGTATTTTTTTTTTTTTTGCCTCTGTATCATTTATCTCTACTCTGATATTTATTATTTCCTTCCTTCCACTTCTTCTGGGCTTTCCTTGCTGTTCTTTTTCTAGTTCTTTTAGATGCAGAGTCAAGTTGTTTATTTGAGCTTTTTCTAGCTTCTTAAGGTATGCTTGTAATGCTATGAATTTCCGTCTCAGGACTGCTTTTGCTGTGTTCCATATTTTTCAGTTGTTTTATGCTGATTTTCATTTGTTTCAAGGATATTTTTTATTTCTTCCTTGATCTCATTGTTAACCCATTTATTATTTAATAACATGCTATTTAGTCTCCAAGTGTTTTAATGTTTTTCAGTTTTTCTATTGTAGTTGATTTCTAGTTTCATGCCATTGTTATCAGAGAAGATGCTTGATATGATTTCAATCTTCTTAAATTTATTGAGACTCATTTTGTTTCCTAACATGTGGTCTATTCTAGAGAATGTATCATAAGCACTTGAAAAGAATGTATATTCTGCTGCTTTGGGGTGAAAGATTCTGAAGATATCTATTAAATCTCATTGATCTAGTGTGTCCTTTAAGTCTGCCTTTTCTCTGTTAATTTTCTTTCTTGAGGACCTATTCATTGATATTAGTAGGGTAGTTAAATCTCCTACTATTATAGTATTGCTGTTGATCTTGCCCTTTATGTTCATCAAAATCTGCTCTATATATTTAAGTGCTCTTATATTAGGAGCATAGATATTTATTATGGTTATGTCTTCCTGTTGAATTGCTCCCTTTATTATTATGTAGTGACCTTCTTTATTCCTTACTATAGCCTTTGTTTTAAAGTCTATTTTATCAGATATAAGTATTGGTGCCCCAGTTTTTTTTTTTCCATTGCCATTAGTGTGAAATACCGTTTTCCACCCCTTCACTTTTAGTCTATGTGTATCTTTCATTTTGAGGTGTATCTCTTGTAGACAGGATATGTACAAGTCCTGCTTTCTTATCCATGTAGCTACCCTATGTCTTTTAATTGGATCATTTAAACCATTTACCTTTAAAGTTATTATTGATATGTAGTTGTTTATTGTCATTTTATTCTTTTTTTTTAATGTTCTTTTTTATTTTATTTTATTTATTCATTTTTAGAGAGGAGAGAGACAGAGAGGGAGAGAGAGGAGAGACAGACAGAGAGAGAGAAGGGGGGAGGAGCTGGAAGCATCAACTCCCATATGTGCCTTGACCAGGCAAGCCCAGGGTTTTGAACCGGCGACCTCAGCATTTCCAGGTCGACGCTTTATCCACTGCGCCACCACAGGTCAGGCTGTCATTTTATTCTTTAAATCTAATCTACATTCTTCTTTTTCTAGATATTTTTCCCTTTGTTTTGTTTACAACAGGCCCCTTAACATTTCTTGCAGCATTGGTTTGGCTATAAAGAAATCCCTGACTTTTTTTTTTTTTTGGTCTGGGGAGCATTTTATTTCTCCTTCAATTTTAAATGATAGCCTTGCTGGATAAAGAAATCTTGGTTGTAGGCTCTTGATTTTACATTACTTTGAATATTTCTTGCCAATCCCTTTTGGCCTCAAGTGATTCTGTTGAGAAATCGGATGTCTTCCTTATATGGGCTCCTTTGTAGGTGATTGACTCCTTTTTCTTGCAGCTTTTAGTATTCTTTCTTTATCACTTAACTTTGGTGTTTTAATTATGATATATCTTGGTGTAGGTCTCTTAGTGTTCCTCTTAATGGGACTCTGTGCTTCTTGAACTTGTGTGTCTTTTTTCTTCATCAATTTAGGGAGGTTTTCAGCTATGATTTCTTCAATCAGGTTCTCCATCTCTTGTCCTTTTCTTCTCCTTCAGGAACCCCTATGATTCAGATGTTGTTTCTCTTAATGTTGTCACAGAGTTCTCTTAGAGTTTCCTCATACTTTTTGAGCCTCTTTTCTTTTTGCTGTTCTGTTTCCGTGCTTTTGTTTATCTTGTCCTCTAAATCACTGATTCAATCCTCTGCTTTATCCAGCCTGCTGTAAATTCCTTCTAGTGTAGTCTTCATTTCTGATATTGTATTTGTCATTTCTGACTGATTCTTTTTTATGATTTCAATGTCCTTTTTGATGCTTGCTATCTATTTATTTAGGTGCTTATTATTTCCGTCCATTGTTTTTCTAAGATCCTTGAGCATCCTACCAATCATTATTTTAAACTTTGCATTGGTATCTTGATTATATCCATCTCATTCAGTTCTTTCACTGGAGAGTTCTCTTTTTGATTTATTTGGATTGCATTTCTCTGTCTTCCCATTTTGACTGTGTATAGATTCCTCCTTTGGGTGTGCTGTTTGTGTAGCTAGCTGAGTATAGGGTTGATGTTGTCTGCCTCCAGCTTCCAGTTCCATTGTTTTTAGATCTTCTAGGGTTGGCATCAGCTGTTGTTTATAATTTTCTGTGGGCTACTTATCTGCTGCTACTGTTCTTTTTGCTATTTGTGTTGGCGTTTTCTAAGCCTTCACTGGGACAGGTATGAGGAGCCCTTCTTTAGGATACCACTCTAACAAGGGTTGTTAGGTACTGAGCTAATGCTCTCAGTATCTGGTCACTGGATATGGCAGCCCTGGACCTCCCTGGCTGGAACCTGGCGCAGACCAGTGGGGGTCACTGCCTGTGACTGGCTCTTAGCAACCTGCTTGGAGGTACAGGAATTTATGATTGCCTCTGCTGGGCCCAGGTGCCATTGTAAATATTAGCTGTACTCCTAGGCTAGTTTTTATCTACTCTTGGACAGTGGGTATAGCCTCTGTGTTCCCGAGGTGTGGTCTGCCTGCTGGCCTGCTGCTGCCACCACCTCCTCCTTAAGCATTCGAGCATGGGCACCACTGCTGTGAGTGTGCTGCCATGGGCACCACCCCCACCACTGCCACAACCTGGCCTGCCTGCCCTTCCATGGGTACTCAGCAGCATGCGGGGGTGGTATAGGCAAGACTCAGCACGCAAAACTTGTGTCCCTGATGTGCCCCCTGCTTCTAAGTGACTCTTTGCTCTGACTGGAGTAGGAGAGCCTCCAGTGGGTGGGGTAATTGCTTCCCTTTGCCAGTGTTGCTTCTCCCAGGAGAAATGGCCACTTTAGATTTGGGGAGTGACTCAGCACAGGAGTTATGGTTGCTGTCCCCACAGTGTCTTTCCCTGTGACTCCAAGACTACACTCTCCTCTCACAACTCCAGTCCTCTCAGGGCTCCCCACTCCTGGAGCACTGGGTAAGTAGCTGTGAATAAGGTTTTCTGTGTGATTCCCTTAAGACAGAGCCTGGGTCTGAGTTCTGTCTCCCTCTTGCAAACAGTAACCTGGCTCTTCTCTCAGCTAAATACTGTCCATATGCCTCTTCTAGTCTCTGGAGCTCTAGGCTGGGGCTCTGGTTTTAAAGCTAAGGATCTACAACTCTCCGGACAACCCCACCCTGCTATGAGAGTCCCTCTGGGCCAAATCTCACTCCTGGGAGCAGGGAAGCCCTTTCTGTATCTCCACCCTTCCTACCAGTCTCAGTTTGGTTTCTTCAGTGATCCTTGGTTATAGATTCCTATAATTTAGTCCAAAGTTGGTTTTTCCAGATGATTGTTCTTAAGTTAAATTGTAATCCACTTTTGTTTTGGGAGGTGGGAGTTGTAACTTCTACCTACTCCATCACCATCTTATAGTCTTATCAGTATTTCTTTAAATCATATTTCAGGGCAGTGGTTTCCCAATTGTTTTGTATATTGGAATGACATAGTGTAGTTTAAAAGATATTGATGCTTGGCTTCTACCCCCAGATGTTCTCACTTAATTAGTATGAGATTGGGTGTGAGAGTGGCAATAAATATAGGAGTGCTACCATCTCTCCAACATCTGAAATTCAGTTATTTTGATATAATATTTAGGAGTTGGGTTGCTGGATCATATGGTAGTTCCATTTTTTATTTTGTTGAGGAATCTCCATACTGTTTTCCCATAGTAACTGCATCATTTTGCATTCCCACTAATAGTGTGCAAGGGTTTTGATTTCTTCATATCCTCTCCAACACTTGTCTTTTGTTTTTTTTTATTAGTAGCCATTTTGACACATATGAGGTGACTATACTTGTGATTTGCATTTCCCTGATGATCAATGACATTGAATATTTATATGTCTTCTTAAGCCAGTTACAGGAAGAAAAATACTGCATTATTGCATTTATATGAGGTATCTAATGTAGTCATATTCATAGAATCAGAGTCTGAATGGTGGTTTCCAGGGTTTAGGGGAAGTAAAATTGGAAGATAATAATCAACAGGCATGAAGTGTTAGTCCAGCAAGCTAAAGAAGCCCTAGACATCTCCTGTCTAACACTGTACCCTCAGTCAACAATAATGTATCATGCACTTAAATATTTGTTAAGAGGGGTAGAACTTACTTTAAATATTTTTACCATATGTAAGGTGGGTGGATAATGGGGGATGATCACGTGGGGAACTCAGACCCACGAACTTTGGCTAGGACCACCCACAACCAAGCACACCAAAAGAGGCTTCACAGGAACCGTTTGGAAAAAAGGGACCATCTGCTAGCCAGTGAGATTTCACCACATCATATTAGCTCGACTTCCCTAGAGGGACCCCTTTAAATATCTCCCACATGGTTTAATCCTTGCGACTTCCTTGGCCTCCATCTTTCCTCAGGGCCAGGGAACCTCGCCGGGCGGGATGCATGCTCTGTACTCAATAAAGCCTTTTGTTATTCCACACTTTGTGGCTCCGAGCCCCGTTTCTTCCTTCTCGGTGGGTAAAAATACCTTACACCATAGTAAAATAAAAATAAAAATTTTCTACAAAAAAACCTAGTTAAAGAATTTACCTTTTGTTATTGGGCATTATCTTTATGAACTTCAAGCACAAATACACTTAAAGAAAAAATACCCTTAGGTTTCTAATCATAATGAAACATTCAGGAGCTATGGCCGAAGTCATTATATTTCTAATTATTCATCTCAAAGAATTCTAAAAAGCATTGTGTTAAACAATGTTAAAAAGGTTTGCTTACTGTAAAGACTTACTAGAGTTAGTATGGTTAATTTTCCTCATTCTTTGATAAGATAATAATTTATAACAAACTCTCCAAGAAATAGATACATCAAAGAACAATGGCAAAAAAAAATGTCACTGCAAACCACCAAGCTGTTTAATAATTGAAGTTATTATATTTTTCAATAAATGTGGATCCACAATTTCCTGCATAATTTGCTTAATATAAATTTAATGAAATCCGTTCCTATGCCAGCCAAGTGTGTCAAATACTACTGTGACATTATATTAATCTAGTCCACTCTCCTTAACAAGTAACTTCCCTGTGTCTAGCCATCTTTTCATTCAAATCACCTGGAGCTCTTATGATGGTCTGTAGTGGCTACACAGAACTATTTCCATTGCCTCAGCCCCTGAACATCACTGTGTACCATACAGCTTCCTCTTTTCTGCACAATGAACTCACTCAACTTCTGTCCTCTTCATCTAATGTTTCTTATATCTTTACTCTTCATCCTTTCATCTTATATCCCAGCAGTAAGTTTGTCTTTCAAGGATAATACTTTGACCCCTATTTCTTTTATTCCCTGTACCCTCTTTCAGGTCATAATATAACCATTTAATATTTTTTTCTTTTTTTTTTCAATTAATCTATGTGGAATATATATTTGTCCCTCTTTATTCCCCTTCTCCCCACCTTTTTTTAATATTCAGCTCCTCCTTCTCTACTCATTCATCCTTATCGACACAATGATATGTCTACTCTGTCTTAAAACATTCCTTTTGTGAACTCTTGTACTACTCTTACATCATTAGGTTCTTATTCATTTCACCAACAATTTTCTCACTCTCTCAATTTACCACCAAGTCGTTTTTTTTGTCCCTTATAATATAGATTCTGGCCTTAATTATTCTGTCCTTGACCATCGCTCAACCATCATCTTAAAAACCATGTTAACACGGGGTTTTGTGACATAAACAGTTTGAGTCTTTGCTTATCTCTGACTCCTCCTCCTCCCTACAGAACTGGCTCCATTTGCATCTTGAGCTCCCTAAATAAAAACAAAACAAAAACATTCTCCAAAGCATTTATTTGCTTCTTTTTCTCCAAATCTCCTCTACCTTTAGTATTTCATTAACTTCTAAAGCCTTGACAGTTATCTCTTGATGAATGATTTCCTAGTCTGAATCCCTAACACCTTCCTACCATTGTATTTGTTTTTCCAACTACCTTGTGTTTCCCTTCATTTTAATGTCCTATTGACATTAACATATATTATCTTATCTTCTCCCTTCAAACTAGCCCCTCTTTCTGACTTTAATGTTTCCGATAATGGCAAAATTTTCTACCTTAATCAGGTTTGAAAATTAAATAAATTTTTCTTTCCTCTTTTACTTCCTTATCTATATGCTGTTGGTTACCAAAGCTTAAAATTTTTATCTACATTATATATTTCCATCTATCTGCTCATTTCTCTGTTCACTGCTACCACTTTAGTTTAGGTCCTTATCAACTCCTGCCACAAACAGTGTCATTTCTAATGAGTTTGTCTTACCTCCATTCTATCCTAGATATGTCTATCAGATTAATTTTCCCAAAGGATATTAAATCCAGTTACTCCTTTGCTCAAAAACCTTCCTAGCTCCCCATTTTCTAGTAAGTAATTGGTAAAGAACTTCTACAAAGTGGCTCTCATCTACCTTGCCAGCATAATCACACATAATTTGCACTTAAACTGAATTTGTTTCCAAAAGATGTTGTATAATTTTCTCTTATGTGGCTCATAGTATACTACTTTGTCTGCCTGAGTGCCTCTTCTTTCTTTCTCTGTAAGTCATGACACAGCCTAAACTGAACTACTTTATTAAAGAAGTACCTTCTGGTTCATTCCTTCCACTATCCCTGAACTCCCCTGACATACACTAATGATACAATATAATATAAGCATGATTTCTTCCCTGGGTGGTAGTGGGGGAAACCACTTGTTCACCCCAATGAAATGTTACTCTAGCCTCTGAATTTCTTCTGCAACATAATTACATCTTTCCCATGGTACTAATTCTGCAAAGAACTTTATTATGGTTATTTGTATCTAAGTCATAGAATTATCTATCAAATTGCTTTCACAATCTCTTTATGCAATATTCAAAGTATCTGTGAGTCTGATCCATAGTGGGAGCTGAGAGGGAGATAGGATGGGGGGAGCCCTGAGCAGCCCACCCCAGAGTAGTTACCCTCACACACACTCCAGGAGGAGCCGCAGCTGCCCCAACTGCCCCATCTCCGTCACTGTCACCGCAAACCATGAGCAGTCAGGCTGAGACTCAGCAGCCCTGTGCCCCCACCCTCAGCGCTGCCGACTCCAAGCCCCGCCCCCCGGCAGTGCCCCAGCAGCCTCCCATCAGTGGGGTCAGGGTTATCCTGACGAAGGTTTAGGGAACAATAAAATGGTTCCATGTAAGAAATAGGCGTGGTTTCCTCAACAGGAACGACACCAAAGAGGATGTACTTGTACACCAGACTGCCATGGAGAACAGCTCCAGGAGGTATCTCTGCAGTGTTGACGGAGAGACAGTGGAGTCTGACGTTGCTGCTGGAGGAAAGGTGCGAGACAGCAAATGCACAGGCCCGGGTGGAGCTCCGGTGCAAGGCAGGAAACACGTGCAGCGGACCGCAGCCAGGAGAGATGCTGTCCACGTGCGGGGGTCCTCCTCGCAAGACACGCAGAATTACCAGAACAGCGAGAGTGGGGAAAGAGGGAGGGATCGGAGAGTGCACCCCAAGGTCAGGCCCAACAGCACCAGCACTGCCCTTAGGGCAGGCCATGGGTCCCACCTTACTACCTGCAGAGGCCCTGTGGGCCTCGACCACAGTATTCCAGCCCTCCTGAGCAGGGAGAAGTGATGGAGGCTTCAGACAACTAGGATGCAGAACAAGGTAGACAGTGGCACAGAGTATGTATCAGGTACAGACCACGATTCCCAGGGGCCCTCCTCCCCAGACACAGCTTGGAGAGGAAGACAATGAAGAAGTTAAGGACAATCAAGGAGATGAGAGGGAAGGTTAGCAACCCCTCAATGTCGGTATCACTGCAACTTCAATTACCCACCCTGACGCCCAGAAAACCCTAAACCACAAAAAGGCAGAGAGACAAAAGCAGTGATCCACCCGCTGAGAATTCGTCTGCTGAGGCTGAGCAGGGAGGGCTGAGTAAATGCCAGCTTACCTTCTCTGCCATCATCGGGTTACTCATCCAACAAGAAATGAATATGAAGTTCCAGCAGTAAGAAACGAACAAAAGATTGGAGCTGAAGACACTAAGTGTCTGCTTCTTGCCAGTTGACCAGAAAACTAGAACTATCTGCATATCTACACAGCATGGGTTTTTATTAGTTTTACTTAAAGACATCTCTTTTTGGTAATGACAAACATGTGTAAAAAAATAAAAAATAAAAAGCCTAGTTTTTCTCAATATGTCTTTAAAGGTTTTTAAACTGTTTCAAATCTAGTCAGGTTGAGATTTTTTTAAAACCTCATTTTTAATTTGTAATAAGTTTACAACTTATTCTTTTAAAAAAAAAAGTCAACAAACTGCAAGTACCTGTTAATAAAGGTCTTAAATAATAAAAGAAGTATTTGTTAAATGATTAAGTTAACAGACAGAGATCTAAATAAATGACATTCAATTCTACTTATTTTTTTAACAATTTGGCAAAGCATTTTTCAGAGCTTAAGTCTCAAGTGTTTGAATACGTTCTTCTTAAATAACTAAGGACATTAAATTATTTCTGGCTCTCTAAATATTTTCCCTGGTGTGGTGCAAGTCTTACTAAAACTTACATATTACCGAGGCAGATATGTTAAATGTAAAATTTTGTGGAAAACATGTAAATATTAATGTGACCTATATATTTAAATTTTCAATCTAAGTGTCCTTTGAGGTCTCACTGGAAATGTTATTCTCCTGGTTTCTGATTTTGACAAAATCATACAGTGAATGCATTATTAATAGGTCTAAGAATTGAAAAGAGAGAAGCAGGCAATTAGTATTTTTATTAAAGTTTCTATTCAATATTTTTATATCAGTTTCAGGTGGAAAGCAGGCAATTATTAACAAGTCTTGCTTTTTAAAGATGAAAGTATACAGTACTGTATTCCTTTAATTATCCTGTGTAGATTTTCATTTTATTTTCTTACAAGAAACAACCTTGCATGACCTCTGAAAGTGGTTTCAAAAATAAAATAAATGTAAAGAAAAGCTATTCACTTTGACTTCATCAGAACCTAATCACAACTAGTGAGTATAAAAACAGGTTGATTCTCTAAGAGAAATGTGTTTTCACTTCTAAAACTTGTGTCTCTACTTTGAGATGAAACCATAATAGTTCATCAATACTTTTAGCTTCAGTTTCTTTCATCTCATTCACATATGTGAGTAAAAATCTGGCTGGCATGAACAGACAGCAGTAAAGCTGGATCTACTAGTGTTTCACAGTAATAATAGCAGAGCACCAGGCCATCCTCTCCCACCTGCCTACAGTACTTTGCCCAGGTAGCACTTAGTAATTATACTTCTGTCTAGAGGAAGACCGTTCTTCCCGTCACAGAGACACTGATTCAACAATGGTACATGGACGTGTGTTCTTTGTGAGAAATCCACAAACCAGTGTAGTGACTTATGCTCCTCGGGAGCGTGTGATACCAACCTCATCAAAGCCAGTGGGAAAATGCATGGCATTCCTCCAGTGGTGGAATTCAAATAATTTAATGACAGGTTCTCTGCCCTAATTACTGTTTTAAGTATAAAAAATTATATACAGAAAGGTAGTTTATTATTTTATGCATTTGATACTTAAATAAGAACAACAAAAGAAGTACACAAAACTAGATTATGTCATGAAAAGTTTTAAAATATTAATAAAAATATTAAATAATACCTGACAAAAAACAATAAAACTGTTATTTAAGATATTTCCATATTGCTTCTTCTTTTTCTTTTTTTTTTTTCTTTTTCTTTTTCTGAAGCTGGAAATGGGGAGAGACAGTCAGACAGACTCCCACATGCGCCCGACCGGGATCCACCCGGCACACCCACCAGGGGCGATGCTCTGCCCCTCCGGGGCGTCGCTCTGCCGCGACCAGAGCCACTCTAGCGCCTGGGGCAGAGGCCAAGGAGCCATCCCCAGCGCCCGGGCCATCCCTGCTCCAATGGAGCCCCGGCTGTGGGAGGGGAAGAGAGAGACAGAGAGGAAGGAGGGGGGGGTGGAGAAGCAAATGGGCGCCTCTCCTATGTGCCCTGGCCAGGAATCGAACCCGGGTCCCCCCGCACACCAGGCCGACGCTCTACCGCTGAGCCAACCAGCCAGGGCCTCCATATTGCTTCTTGATTGGCATCCTCACTTGCAATTTTTTTCACCTATGGATGGAATGAACATTACTACTGGTGCTTAGAATACACTGTTGCATGGATGAACGTTCAAAAAGAATAAGGAATGTAACTTTGTGATTTCCACATTGGGCGGCTGCCCAGGCATCCACCTTAGAGAGAACCCTGATTACAAGTACCATTTTAACAACTCGTTTGCCGAACTCAACAAAAAATTAGGTATTGGTTCTGCCAAGCCTGTGTAAACCAGCTGAATCCCACTACTGATTCCTTCCCTCACATTTGTTCCTTTTCCTAGCTCAGGACCACTGCATTAGGAGAAAACTCCTAATTCCCAGCTGTTCTCCAGGAAGGGATAGGAAAGACCTGGCCATACATCCAGTGGTCAGACTTTTCAGGAGGTTGCCCAAGGGACTGGATTCTGTCTCACCCAAGGGACCAGTGAGGGAACCCAGTGTACAATGGAAGACTGGGGGTCACCGAAAATGTAGGAGAACTGGGTGGCTTGCAGCTGCCCATGAGAATCTGCAGTGTTGCAGACAGACACCAGAGGGAACAAGAGATTACAAAGTCTTGAACAAGATAAAACAGCAACTCCCTTTAATTTGGAATTAAATCCGAAGAAGACATGGTAACAGAAAAGGTTTGAGGGGACCTTAGATCTCAGGAAATATAATATAGATTATCATATAGACTAAAACAACAATGAGACAGCACTGCATACCTATTTGAATGGCCAAAATCTGAAATTGACAACAACAAATGCTGGTGAGGATGTGGCATTAACTCGACCTCTCGCCCATTGCTGTGGATAACTGAGACTGCAAAATGGTACAGCCACTTTGAAGACAGTATGACAGTTACTTACAAGCTAAACATACGTCCTCTTACCATATGACTCAGCAAGCATGCTCCTTCGTATTTACCCAAAGGAGTTGAAAACTGATATCTATACAGAAACCTGCACATGGATGTTTATATCAGTTTTAATCATAACTACCAAAATTTGGAAGCAACCAAGATGTATACTTCAGTAGGTAAATAGATAAATAAACTGTGGTACACACAGATAATGGAAAATTATTGAGCTCTAAAAAGAACTGAGTTATCAAGCCGTGAAAAGACATAGAAGAAGCTTAAAGGCATATTACCATGTAATGAATCCAATCTGAAAGGCTGCATGCTGCATGAGTCCCACTCAGTGATGTTCTGGAAAAGGCAAACTATAGAGACAGTGAAAAGATCAGTGTTTTACAAGTATTAGAGTAGGGGCCAGGGAAGATATGGTGGAATGAATAGGCAGAGCATGGAGAATTTTAAGCAGTGAAAATGCCTGTATGATAGTATAATGATGGGTACATGTTATTATATATTTGTTCAAATTTATAGATATACAACGTCTGGAGTGGACTCTAATGTACACTATGGACTGTGGGTAATCATTATAATCAATGTAGGTTCATCAGTTGTGCTAACAGATGAACCACTTGTGGTCAATGTTGATATGGAGGCAGGTAACCCACATTTAAGACAAGAGAGTATATGAGAATTCTCAGTGTGTTCCTGATTTTGCTGTGAACCAAAATGTTTTCTCTGAACATATGTACCCTGATTTATCAATGTTACCCCATTAAAATTAATTAAAAAATAATAAATGCTTTAAAAATATATCTATATGAATCAATACACAATATAAAAATACATAATTTGTGACATCAATAACTTAACATGTAGGGAGACTAAAAGTATAGTTTTTGTATGCAATTGAAGTTATCAGCTTAAAATAGATTATTAAAACTTTATAACATTTCATGTAACCACATTGTAAATACAAAGAAAACACCTATAGAAGATAGGAAAAAAGAAAAGAAAATGCGAAGAGGAAGTATGTCAACCTAAAAAAAAAATCAACTAATCACAAAGGAAGATCACAAGAGAGACATACAATGCGTCACCAGAAATAGATTTTATAATCTAGAACAATAACATTTGCACTAGTTTAAATTTATCAAATATCTAAATGGAACCCCCATCTTTTCTCCCAGACTACTGATGGGGGTAGAGCAAGGGCTTAGTCATTCTATTGCACTTGTTTATGTCCCATTCCTCCTTTCTGTCTCCCCTACTGGGCCATGGTCTCTCTCCTTGTTGTCAGTTTGCAGTGTACAGATAAGCAGAACTTTAAAGGGAAAGTAATATGGGACTTTGTTCTTACACCATTAACTCTGAGGGAATCACTGAAGTTCAAGGGCGCTGGATAAGAAGACTTTAGGGAATTCACTTCTGCTTTCTGTAAGGGGAAAAGCAGAGCAGGAAGAGCTGCAGGACCATTTATTTACACACTTCAGGAAGGAGATTGTAGGGTCCCACTGTTTTCAACATTTGCCTGGAGGGCGAGGTGATCAGAGTGTAGTAAATGACATCTTACTCTGTCTCCCAGCACATATAAAGTACTGACATTCAGGAATGAGAAATCTGATCCATATTCACAGAAATATGAGCTATAGCTTCTTTCTAATGTAATAGCTATTTTTTAATCAAGCAATATCAGCCTTTCTTTCATTTGAATGTTATTGATTATCTTTGTGTTGAGGATGAAAAAAAAAACAGAAAGAAGATGTGGATCTGGAGATGAAACTGCTTGACTCTGAAGCATTCATCAACTGACATAACTGTCTCCTCCCTGTCTTTCTACACCCTGCATATCAGCCAGGTAGCTTCTGTGAACTGAATATTACTCCTCAGTGGTACCAGGTAGGTGAAAGGTGTTCCATACAATGAAATGAAATGACCCTAACAGTGGAGTTCTCCCTCAGTCTATAAGAAAAAAAACTGTGAAATGGCACAGGAAGAATAAAATTATTCCCTTTAGCTATAGTATCTCTTAGCCCAAGGGAAAAATATGTTTTAAATTTGATTAAGCAAAAATATGTTGGGGAATAGAAAATCAACAAAGATAATATTTCAAAGTGCTGTAATCTAAGTAGCAATATTTCTCATATATTACTTTTTACTTAATTCCAATGAGCAAAATAATAGAATATATATGACACTATTAGAAATTTCTGAGTATTATTTAATAATCAGATAAGCTGAGCTGTTTATTCAAAGTTAATGGCCAAGGCAACCACTGAAAATTGTTCTTTAAAAAACAAAGCTGCAAATTTTGAAGAAAAACAAACTATAATGCCATAGGTGCCTTCAGACACAACCTCTATGTCCTGCTGTAGCTGACCTCACCATCACCAGTGCGTAACCATCTTCTGGCTGCCACCTCGGTGCAACTGGTTTGACAAAGCTAAGTGACATTGGAAACAAAGAACATGGTGAAGTCCAACAGCAAGAGCAAATCTAAAAGAAGAGAACACTTAGAATCACAGCTCTCTCTCTCAAATCTTAGAACTCACCACCCGTAAATTATCCAACAAGAATGAGAAGTGTTTAATCTACCCTTATTATTGAGAATGCATCTTTTTAATTAATGCCTCAAAATTTTTACCAGTGAAATCTACATATTCTACTTTGTTTTGAGTTCACTTATTTTCTCACAAATAAAATTTCAAGTTGAAGCTTAATTATAACACTTTAAGTTTTTTTCCACTTTTTTTTTTTGTATTTTTCTGGAAACAGGGAGGCAGTCAGACTCCCACATGCGCCCAACCAGGATCCACCTGGCATGCCCATCAGGGGGCAATGCTCTGCCCGTCTGGGGCATTGCTCTGTTGCAACCAGAGCCAATCTAGCGCCTGAGGCAGAGGCCATGGAGCCATCCTCAGCGCCGGAGCCAACTTTGCCCCAATGGAGCCTCGGCTGTGGGAGGGGAAGAGAGAGACAGAGAGGAAGGAGAGGGGGAGGGGTGGAGAAGCAAATGGGCGCTTCTCCTGTGTGCCCTGGCCGGGAATCGAACCTGGGACTCCTGCACGCCAGGCCAATGCTCTACCACTGAGCCAACTGGCCAGGGCTTTTTTCCACTTTTATTGAAGTATATTTGACAAATAAAAATTATATATATGGGGATGGACAAAGTAGGTTAACAGTTTTTCATATGGAAAAAGACATGGAGGTTATAATGACTACAATAACTTTATTAACTCAAAAGAATGTCATAATACCACTGTAAACCTAGATTTTCTCATCCTTGTATTTAAACTATACAAGATGAGTAAGTTCTAATCAAACCGTTTTAGAAGCTGACTTCATCAAAACCAAAAATATTATCAAATGATAAAAAGGCTTAGTAATTGATAAGTAAAAATGCTAAAAGAAAATGTGAATTCTATTTAACATTTTTAGAACTTACTATTTTAGAATTACTAGGTTTGGTGGAAATTAAAACCAAAAATATGCAAAAAAGAAATAATCACCAGAAGCAAATGTAATACATAGAGCTATCTTACATATCTTGGAGACGAGAAAGCTCTATGTATTACACACACTGTCCTTCCCTCACTACCAACCCATTCACAAACCTAGGGCTGCAATACTTACTATACTTAGAATAGCACAAAAGTGAATATTTTAAATATGGTGACAGTAGTAACAGATAACAAATTTATGTGCTTGTGCTTTATTCACTGTCCTTTCCCCATCTTTAAATTGAAGGTACTATTCTTAAGAGTGCTCTGAGTAACAGATAAATCAGGGACTATGGCCTATCAATATTAACATTTATTTGACATGAATATTTTTCAAAAGAATAACAATAAATGATCTAGAGCAGTGGTTCTCAAACGTTTTGAAGTCGGGGCATATTTAAAATCTTACAAATAATTGTAGGCACACTATATACAACTTTCTGAGAAATATGTTATTAATAATTAAGTCAAATATTAAAGAAAAAAATATATAAAGTCCAAGCATGTTTTTATGGTAATTAAACAAAATAAATACGACAAAATTAAATTTATTCTGACATTAAAAAACATTTTTATGTCACATCTTTTGAGTTATGCTTTTTAAAATTTATAAAAAAGAGGGGTTAACAAATAAAAAAAATGACAAAAAATTTATCTTTTTATATAGATAGATACATTCTTAGTAAGATTTACTAAATTCAGCAGGTCCCGGCACGAATGTGTTAAGTTTTTTCATTCTTGTGTTTATAAGAAACATGAACCTGATGTGTCCTAGCAATTTCTTCAATGTTTGGGCATATATTTGAAAGGCAAACTCTCATTTCCTCACAATACATTGAAGAATTTCTCTCTTTCTACTCTTAATTGTGTTGAGTGCAGAAAAACCCACCATACATATCATCTTAACTTTACACCAAACAAAAGATAAAAGAAACTTGCCTCCAGTCTTTCTGGGGAACATGGTGGGTAGCGTAAACAATCTAGCACCACAGTAAAACAGCCTTTTGCAACCTAATCAGGCAAGTGAGATGGGGGGTTGGGCAGACTGTCAGCTTATAGCCAATTTTCCACACCTCTGTCCCCCAAAAATCTAAACTCCAAAACCTTATTGGTTTTTGGTTCCCACAGGCACATATTTCTCTGGAATACCATAGGGCATACCTGGAAATCTTTTAGGGTGTGCCAGTGCACCCTGGTGCACAATTTGAGAACCACTGATCTTGAGTATCTTCAAAGTCTTAGCTGAAGTATGGTACACAGCAATTGCTATTAACTTTAATAATAGTCTATCTAATCTGACCAGGTATAGGCAGAGTGGATAGAGCATCAACCTGGGACACTGAGGACCCAGGTTCGAAACCCTGAGGTCGCTGGCTTGAGTGTGGGATTATAGACACGACCCGATGGTCACTGGCTTTGGACCAAAGGTCACTGGTGTAATGCCAGTGGTCAAGGCCAGGCAGATCCACATTGGATTCAGGCAGATGGTAGAAAAATTGCAGAGCCAGAAAGCATTGGGTCATTACCATTTAATAAAGTCTTGCAATGATGGGTGAGCAAATAGGCAGGGGAAAACCTCTTCTCAGGGAAAGAAGTGAATGAACAGCAAAAACGACCCCTCATAGTGGTGGACAGGAAATCCACAATCTGCCATCTGCCTTGAGCGCAAGCACCCATAGCCTTACATAGACTATATACACATGGCGCTGCCACATACTCATGCTCTAATTGTGCTAAGTGCTTGCAGCTGGAAAACCAGTGAGCAAGCCTAACACAGCTGTTTTCCCAACAACTGGCTTGAAGCCCAAGGTTACTGGCTTGAACGAGGGGTCACTGGCTCAGCTGGAGCCCCTCAATCAAGGCACATATGAGAAAGCAATCAATGAATAACTAAGGTGCCATAACCATAAGTTGATGCTTCTCATCTCTCTCCCTTCCTGTCTGTCTGTCTGTCCCTCTCTCTTTCTCAAAAGAAAGTGAAGAAAGAAGAAGAAAAAGAAGAGGACAACTGAGATAGATAGCTAAAATCAGTGTATTTTGCAAATAGAAAAACAACAATATCTCTTTTAGGTTTAGCCAACAGTATAATTTCTTGTGCCAAGAAATCCTCTGAAAATGGAAGATCCAATATATAGTAAGTGAGACACAGACACTTTGCCCTCATGTGTCGAGAACCCAGCATCAGAATCCGGGTGCTGACAGAACTCCACTGAAAAATGAGGATGCTAGGAGGGCTAAGGGAGCCCAGTGGAAGGCCACACAGCAGGTTTACAAACTCCAGAAAGACTCCTTGAAATCACATTAAGCAGAAACTGGAAGGAAGGTAGGATTAGGTAGGTTAAACAGCAGAGAATCAGGAAATTTTGACAGTTAACAAATTCCAAGCACCATGATACTTAGATACAATATGCAAAATAATAGAGGAGATATAACTGTTAGGTATCTCAGTATTCCCAAATAGTCAATAATTACATATGGTGGTACCAACTCTACTGTCTACTTCATGAACTATTTTTTAAGCATTAAGATAAAAATAGTTGTGGTGCAATTATATTGTGCTCAAATAAGCTGGATGTGTGTTGCCCAGAATTCACCTCTCTGCACAGGTTTGAGTTAGGAGTTTGAAAAGGACATTTTGAGTGAGTTTAGGAAGATGAGGTCAACCTGTGGCATCCATATTCTTTTCCCATAGCAGGGAAGTGGGAGCGGGCAGTGAATAGTTTTACACACATGCTCATGGCTCCTGATCTGCTGTTCCCTCTGCCCCCTACCCCGTTGGCATGGGTAAGCAATCAGGCCATAGCTTCTACAGCTCCCAATGGTTCTTCATCAACTTCAGCTCTGGGGCCAAGTGTGCATTTTGCTGTTGAGGGTGGACACCTGCTTTTCTCTGCGGGTCATCTCCATCAGGAAAGTTGAAGGTTTGGAGGCCTTGAGAAGACAATGGTGGTTCCAGTGCACTCTCATTGGTCTCTGGTCATCCTCTAGGTTCCAGCTTATTCTGCTCCCCTTGTTCTTCTTCTAGATTGCATGGCTGGCTGGCTGGCTTCAAACTCTTGTACTAAACACAGAACAACAGCTTCACACAGACTGGTTGACTTGCTTTCTCAATTCCATAGGATCACATTCTTATAATAAATACCTTCTAACTTTATCCTCTGATCAAGCCCTGACTGCCACATTTTTACACATCTTGTAATAATAGCATTGTAAAAAGAATTATGGCATAATGTTAAGTTAAAAACATTGTTATGCTAAATTTATGTAAATTTTCATTTCACTAGTTTAAATATATGTGGATCTAAAATTCACCAAAATATTAATGGTGATTTTTATTTGGATAAGTGGGACAACATGTGAATTTTTGTCTCCTTAATATCTTTCAGTGTTTCCACCAAAAATAAATGAACATGCATTAATTTTATCATTTAAATCATCAGGAAAATATAAACTTGTTTCAATAACAATAAATCTTCAGAGCAAAAAAAGGCAGCTACCTAACTGTGTGATTGTAGGTTCTCTTAATTAAGACAAATGCATCCTTAGGGGCTTTCTGAATGCTGATATTAGAAAACATAGGAGTAGAGAGGGTTGTAAACAATTTAAGCTACATTTTCAATATGTTCTGCTAAGGCTCAGCCACCAAACTTCATGAATGCTAATTTGAAAAACTGGGTCATATTCCCAGCACAACTTTATGTGTCTTTTCTTATGGAAGGAGTTAGATTTAAAAGACTTTTAGGCAAATTTATTGAAACTATATATTCAAAATATAAATTTAAGCTTCATGAGAATATATCCACATCTATCTTATGCCAAACACCCATACACCCACAAACACACACATTCTAAGAAACTTCTATTTCTAGGACCTAATTGCAAATTTTGGATGAATTAGTAACCATCTGTGTATGTTTCACTTAAAATTGAATACATACACACACACATATATATAATATATAAATAAACTCACAAATTTTTAACTTTGAAATAGGTGCCTTATTTAAGTAATGATCTTTTACGGCTTTCTAGCAAGTCACTATTTATGAAAAAATTACATAAAATCATGAGAAAGGTATTTTTGTTTTTTAACTGTTGGAAATACTGAGGTCCAAAGAGATTAGGAAATGAAGTTACTGTTCTTATTATGCTTTATTGCCACTATTATTATCTTTATAAAACATTATCACCTGGTTATTTTCAAATTGGTTTTCTGTTATCAGGCAAATTCCTTCTTCTAGTACTTGATACAGAGGTACAATAATATGATTTAGACTAATGAATTAATTACATGATATTATTAATGACGCAAGAATATATATTTGTCTTCGTAAATCAAAATAAATTATACGTTAGTATACATTAGTATCAGTAAAGAATATAGACCATAAATATAGCTACCTTCCTATGAAATTATACCTATATAACTTACCAAAATTATTTAACTGTGTTTTGTCAAGGAATTACTTTTACAAGTAGGCATTGGCATACTGCAGTGTGAGTTTTAGTGGAAAAGTCTGGGAATAACTTTCCATGAATGGTCAGAACATCCCTGCACAAATCAGTCCATAAATCAACGGCACAATACGCCCAAGCTTTCAATTCCATCATCTGATACAAAAGTCAGCATATTGCAGCCAATGCATGAGCCAGATCCAGCACACCATTGTTTTTGTATAGAAGATGAGCTAAGAGTTTTTATTTTAATAAAACTTGCTTGGGAAAAAAATAAAAGAAGAATATTTCATTGCACATAAAAATTATACGATATTCACATTTCAGTCCCCATAAGTAAAATTTGTTGGAACACAAGGCTGCTCATTTGTAAAATATTGTGCCTCATGGGAACAACGTAGGACATGGTAACACCTTCCCGAGTCACAGAGTTCTTCTGTGGATACATGACAACTGTCAACTACATATAAAATTACTATGTAAGACATTTCCATAATATACAAAAATATTTTATTACACTGTAAAAAATATTTCCACAAGACTTGTATTCACATGGGGTGAGGGGAAAAAGGACAAGCACTCATGTATAATTTATTTTACTTCAGTTGTTCATCTTGAAGGTAAAATGATACAAATTGGACCCACCAGGTTTCCGATCTCTTTAAAAGATTTGGAAATCTTTCTTTTTTTAGACTAAACGTAATATGTTCTCTCTCCCTGCCTCAGTCTATGATCTAAATAAGATTGAGAAGTTGACACATTCTGTAGGTCACTGTGCAAAGTAGGCCAAAGAGTAAAGAAAGAGAGAGAAGGATATTAAAATTAATGATAAGAAAAGAACCCCTGCTGTGTTACCAATAGGCTGAAAACAACTCTCAGTGCTTGGAACTGTGGTCATGACAAGCCATAATCTCAATCTTAGTCGGTGACACCAGTTCGAAATTGTATCACTGTTGGTCTGAAATAAAATGCTAGACTTGATGAATCCCTTTGTTCCTTCTATCTAGTTGTTTATTTATAATTCATTGCAATAACAGTTGTGTTATAGGGTTCCTCTTATATCACTGGTGTGCTGAAGGCTCTAGTCTAAACCAAAGTCTTACCATAATCACCTGAATTTTATTAAGGATAATTTTACAATTGATATCCACGGTAAGAGTCTCCCATGCAGTACTCTAAGAAGCCAGGCACAGGGCCAGACCAAGGACCCTAGTGCCTTCCTGATGTTGATTTTGACAAATAGAGAGAGAGACAGGTAAAGAGTAACATGGAGCTGCTCCTGTATGAGCCCTGACTGGGAATAAACCAGCAACCTCTGCGCTTCGGGATGATGCTCCAACAACTGAGCTATCTGACCAGGGCCATTTCTTTGTTCTGCATTTTTGTGCTCCATTCCTGGACCTAGGACTGATGCAATTCTCTAAGAATACCCTGGTGAATTCTAATATCCCGTAGGGGTCTGCACTCAACAAGAAAAGCAAACTCTGCAATTTTTCCCATCAAGTTTATAATGGGAGTTAACTATTTCACTGTCAAGGGTAACATAAAATCTGGGCAATGCTAAGGTTTTTAACACAGGAAACAAACAGTAATGTTAGAAGTGATTAGTTGTCTTTATGATTATGTTAAACACTAAGAACAAGTAAATATATAAAGGTATAATACTAACATAAAAAGTGGAAATAATAATATTAACTGACTAATGTTAAGAACCATTCATATTACTCTGGCTAATGTTGACAATTTTCAAATATTGGGTTTTAATATCATCACATATCCCAACTCATGTAAATATTTTAATTTTTGTTAACATTTGCCATGGTGAATGGAATAAATATTTTAAGAATTAAAGTCAATATTATTCATTTAAAATGTTTTGGATTTCTTGAAATCTCCTTCCTTGTATATGAAAATTTTTTAGTTTTGTATAAGAAATCTTTTATCTAAGAAGGAACTTAAAAGAGGTATTTGTGACTTGTTCATTTGTTTGATTATAATTTTTAAGAAGGAGATAAGGTGGAAGAAAATATGTTCTAAATTTTATGTGTATATGCATAAAATTATATATAAACACATACACATGTGTGTGTTTGTGTGTGTACAGATACATAGTTTCCTGATTGGAAAAAATTTATAAAATTATAATTTAATATTATTAGAGACTGAAATAGCCATTTGTTAGGTAGGATTATAAAATCTATTAGCTTTACGTATATCTTTTGCGTTAGAAAGTGGATGTGAGCAGACACTACCAAAAAAGGTACTGTGATGCTTGAAAATACTTGACTTTGAACTTAAACAAACTTTATCTTAGGTTCTCTGCAGCTTACTTAACTCCTGTCTGCTCTCTGCTCTACCCAATTCTCTTCTTTATTCTCCCCTCCCCTTTCTATACATCTCCTCTCTCTCACATACACTCTCTCTCACTCTCATGTTTTTTTAAAAGAAAATGACATAAGGTATGTAAAATGCCTACACATAAAATACACAAAAGATATGAACTTATATAGTCGAATGCTTATAAAAAATATAGTCTAGTCTGCTTTTACCCCAGGGCCCCAATGAAGTGGGAAGAAGAGACTGAAAGGCAAGGACACGGAGCAGAGTATCAGACAGACACGTGGATCAGAAAAAGAGCTGGTGGAACACATATTGAGCAAATAGAGAGATTATCAATGTCTGTCACAAAACATCAGTACCTACATTGAATGCAAATGTATAAAGTGCTCCAATAAAAAAAAAACAAAACATTGTCAGACAGGCCAAAAAATAAAACTCAGCCCCATGCTGCTTATAAGAAGATTAGCAGAGAGTAGGTAATGGGAACTCTCATATACTTCTAGCAGAAGTGTTAGATGAAACAGCCAATTTTGTAAAATGATTTGGTATTACAATTTAAAATTAAATGTAAACCTACCCTTTGGTGCAGTGATTTTCATTCCTTGGTATATACCAAGAAAAATGTATGTTTACATTTATGCATAACAGCCAAACATTGAAAGAAAAAATAGACTACAGTCTTAAAATTAAAGACATGCTTACCTTAAGAGCAATTAAATGGGAATATTCCCTTCATCCGAAGTTTTTGAGATATATAGTCATTGTATTTGCTCTATTCAAGTGGTTCTCAAAGTGTGCGCCAAGGCACACTGGTGCACCCTAGAAGATTTCCAGGTGCGCCCTATGTGGTATTCCAGAGAAATATGTGCCTGTTGGGGACCAAAAAACCAGCAGGGTTTTGGAGTTTAGATTTTTGGGGGATAGAGAAGTGGGGAATTGGCTGTAAGCTGACAGTTTGCCCAACCCCCCACCTCACTTGCCTGATTGGGTTGCAAAAGGCTGTTAAGCTGTGGTGCTAAATTGTTTACACTACCCCTCATGCTCCCCGGAGAGACTGGAGGCAAGTTTCTTCTATCCTTTGTTTGGTGTAAAGTTAAGATGATATGTATGGTGGGGGTTTTCTGCACTCAACACAATTAAGACTAAGAAGAGAGGAATTCTTCAATGTATTGATGAGGAAATGAGAGTTTGCCTTTTAAATATATGCCCAAACATTGAAGAAATCGCTAGGACACATCAGGTTCATGTTTCTCATAAACACAAGAATGAAAAACTTAACACATTCGTTCCAGGACCTGCCAAATTTACTAAATCTTACTAAGAATGTATCTATATATATAATAAAAGGTAACTTTTTTGTCATTTTAAAATTTTTTAATCCCTCTATTTTACGAATTCTAAAAAGCATAACAAAAAATGTAACATTAGAATATTTTTTTTCTTTTTTTTTTGTATTTTTCAGAAGTTGGAAACGGGGAGGCAGTCAGACAGACTGCCGCATGCGCCCGACCAAAATCCACCTGGCATGCCTACCAGGGGCCGATGCTCTGCCCATCTGGGGCATTGCTCTGTTGCAACCAGGGCCATTCTAGCGCCTGAGGCAGAGGCCATGGAGCCATCCTCAGTGCCTGGGCCAACTTTGCTCCAATGGAGCCTTGGCTGCGGGAGAGGAAGAAAGAGACAGAGAGGAAGGATAGGGGGAGGGGTGGAGAAGCAGATGGGCGCTTCTCCGGTATGCCCTGGCTGGAGCATAAGAATATTTTTTAATGTCAGAATAAATTTAATTTTGTTGTAATTATTTTGTTTAATTACCATAAAAGCAAACTTGGACTTTATATATTATTTCTCTAATATTTGACTTAATTATTATAACATATTTCTCAGAAATTTGTATATAGTGTGCCTACAATTATTTGAAGGATTTTTTAATTAATTTTAATGGGGTGACATTGATAAAACACGGTACATATGTTCAGAGAAAACATCTCCAGATTATTTTGACATTTGATTATGTTGCATACCCCTCACCCAAAGTCAAATTGTCTTCTGTCAGCTTGTATCTGGTTTTCTTTGTTACTCTCCAATCCCCCACCCCATCCTTCTACTTCCTCCCCCTCTCCCGGTTACCATCACATTCTTGTCCATGTCTCTGAGTTTCATTTTTATATCCCACCTATGTATGGAATCATATAGTTCTTAGTTTTTTCTGATTTACTTACTTCACTCCGTATAATGTTATCAAGTTTCATCCATGTTATTGTAAATGATCCGATGTCATCATTTCTTATGGTTGAGTAGTATTCCATAGTATATATGTACCAAAGCTTTTTAATCCACTCGTCCACTGATGGACACTTGGGCTGTATCCAGATCTTTGCTACTGTGACCAATGATGCCATAAACATGGGAGTGCATTTCTCCTTTTGGAACAGTGCTATGGTGTTCTTAGGGTATATTTCTAAAAGTGGGATAGCTGGGTCAAAAGGCAATTTGATTTTTAATTTTTTGAGGAATCTCCATACTGTTTTTCACAGTGGCTGCACCAGTCTGTATTCTCACCAGCAGTGCAGGAGGGTTCCCTTTTCTACACATCCTTGCCAGCACTTATTCTGTATTGTTTTGTTGATGAGCACCATTCTGACTGGTGTGAGGTGATATCTCATTGTGGTTTTAATTTGCATTTCTCTAATGATTAGTGATGTTGACTATTTTTTCATATGCCTATTGGCCATCTGTATGTCCTCTTTGGAGAAGTGTCTATTCATTTTTTTGCCCATTTTTTGATTGGATTGTTTGTCTTCCTGATGTTGAGTTTTACAAGTTCTTTATAAATTTTGATTAACCTCTTATCACATGTATTGTCGAATATGTTTTCCCATTGTGGAGTTTGTCTTTTTATTCTGTTCTTACTGTCTTTAGTTGTGCAAAAGCTTTTTAGTTTGATAGAGTCCTATTTATTTATCCTTTTATTTCACTTGCCCATGGAGATAAATCAGCAAATATATTGCTGCGAGAGATGTCAGAGAGCTTACTGACTATGTTTTCTTCTAAGATGCTTATGGTTTCACAGCTTACATTTAAGTCTATTATCCATTTTGAGTTTATTTCTGTGAATGGTGTAAGTTGGTGGTCTAGTTTCATTTTTTTGCAGGTAGATGTCCAATTTTTCCAACACCATTTATAAAAAAAGCTGTCTTTACTCCATTACATGCTCTTACCTCCTTTGTCAAATATCAGTTGTCCATAAAGCTGTGGGTTTATTCCTGGGTTCTCTGTTCTGTTCCATTGATCTATATGCCTATTCTTATGCTAGTACCAGGTTGTTTTGAGTATAATGGCCTTGTAGTATAACCTGATATTGGGAAGATGATACCTCCCACTTTATTCTTTCTTTTCAAGAATGCTGAGGCTATTTGTGTTCTTTTTTGGTTCCATATAAATTTTTGGAAAATGTGTTCTATATCTTTGAAGTATGTCATTGGTATTTTAATTGGTATTGTATTAAATTTATAAATTGCTTTGGAAATATAGACATTTTAATAATGTTTATTCTTCATAACCATGAGCACAGTATATGCTTCCACTTGTTTCTAACATCCTTGATTTTTATTATAAATGTTTTATAATTTTCTGAGTACAAGTCTTTAGTCTCCTTGGTAATTTTGCTCCTAGGTACTTTATTTTTTTGGTTGCAATAGTGAAGGGGATTGTTTCCTTAATTTCTCTTTCTGACATTACATTGTTCTTATATAAAAATGCCTCTAATTTCTGTGTATTAATTTTATAATCTGCCACCTTGCTGAAATTGTTGATCAGATCCAGTAGTTTTTTGACTGAGACTTTAGGGTTTTCTATATACAATATCATATCATCTGCAAATAATGATAGTTTTACCTCTTCTTTTCCAATTTGGATGCTTTTTATTTCTTCTTCTTGTCTGATTGCTGTGACTAGGAATTCCAGGACTATGTTGAATAAAAGTGGTAAAAGGGGGCACTCCTGCCTTGTTCCAGATATTAAGGGGATTGCTTTTAATTTTTGCCCATTGAGTATGATGTTATCTGTGGGTTTGTTATAGATGGCTTTTATCATGTTGAGGTATGTTCCCTGTATTCCCACTTTGCTGAGAGTTTTGATCATGAATTGGTGCTGGATATTATCAAATGCTTTTTCTGCATTTACTGAAATTATCATGTTTTTTTTTCCTTTTGTTTACATGATGAATCACATTGATTGATTTGCATATATTGTACCAGCCTTGCCCCCAGAATAAATCACACTTGATCATTGTGTATGATATTTTTATATATATTGCTGAATCCAGTTTGCTAATATTTTATTGAAGATTTTAGCATCTATATTCATCAGGGATACTGGCCTATAATTTTCTTTCAAGTGTTATCTTTGCCTGGTTTTGGATAGAGAATTATACTCGCCTCATAAAAAGAGCTTGGAAGTCTTCCTTCCTCTTGAATTTTTTGAAATAGCTTGATAAGGATAGGAGTTAGTTCTTCTTTGAATATTTGGTAGAATTCACTAGTGATGCCATCAGGCCAAGGACTTTTCTTTGTTGGGAGTTTTTTGATAACTGTTTCGATCTTATTTGGTGTAATAGGTCTGTTTAGGTTTTCTGATTCTTCCAGATTGATTTTGGAAGATTGTATGTTTCAAGGAATTTGTCCATTTCATCTAGGTTGTTTAGTTTTTTGGCATACAGTTCTTCACAGTATTTTCTTACAATGTTTTGCATTTCTGTTGTGTCAGTTGTTATTTCTTCACTCTCATTTCTAATTTTATTTATTTGAGTCCTATCTCTTTTTTTCTTGGTGAGTCTAGTTAAAGGTTCATGGATCTTGTTTACCTTTTCAAAGATCCAGCTCCTAGTTTCATTGATCCTCTATATTGTTTCTTTAGCCTCTATGTCATTTATTTCTCCTCTGATCTTTATTATTTCCTTCCTTCTACTACATTTAGGCTTTACTTGCTGTTTTTCTCTAATTCTTTTAGATAGAGGGTCAATTTGTTTACTTGAGCTTTTTCTAGCTTCTCAAAGTATGCCTGTAGTGCTTTGAACTTCCCTCTCAGTACTGCTTTTGCTGTGTCCCATAAATTTTGAGTTGTTGTATGCTCATTATCATTCATTTCTAGGAATTTTTTTTATTTCTTCTTTTATCTCATTGTTAATCCATTCATTATTTAACAACCTGCTATTTAGTTTCCATGTATTTGAGAATTTTTGAGTTTTTCTGTTGTGGTTGATTTTTAGTTTCATGCCATTGTGATCAGAGAAAATGCTTGATATGGTTTCAATCTTCTTAAATTTGTTGAGACTGCTTTTGTGTCCTACCATGTAGTCTATCCTGGAGAATGTACCATGAGCATTAGAAAAGAATGTATATTCTGCTGCTTTAGAGTGAAAGGTTCTGAAGATATCTATTAAATCAAGTTGATCTATTGTGTCCTTTAAGTCTTTGTTTCTTTGTTAATTTTTTTTCTTGAGGATCTATCTACTGACGTTAGTGTTGTATTGAAATCCCCTACTATTATAGTATTGCTATTGATCTCGCCATTTATATCCATCAAAGTCTGCTTTGTATATATAGGTGCCCCTATATTAGATGCATAGATATTTATAATGTTTATATCTTTCTTTTGGATTGCTTCCTTTATCATTATGTAGTGGCCTTCTTTATTTCTTACTATAGCTTTTGTTTTAAAATCCACTTTTTCTGATATAAGTATTGCTACTTAAGCTTTATTTTTATTTCTATTTGCATGAAATATCTTTTTTATCCTTTACCTTCAATCTATGTGCATCTTTTGTTTTAAGGTGTGTCTCTTGTAGACAGCATATGTATGGGTCCTGTTTTCTTATCTATGCAGCTACCTTATGTCTTTTGATTGGGTCATTTAATCCATTTTCATTAATGGTTATTATTGATATGTAGTTGTTTGTTGCCATTTTATTCTTTAAAGCTGTATTCATATTTGCTATCTTCTTTTCCCACTTTGATCTGTTTACAACAGGGCCCTTAACATTTCCTGCATCATTGGTTTGGTTGTACTGAATTCCTTGAGTTTTTTGTGTTTTTGTTTGTTTTTGTCTGGGAAGCTTTTTATTTCTTCTTCAATTTTAAATGATAGCCTTGCTGGATAAAGTAGTCTTGGTTGTAGGTTCTTGTTCTGCAGAAGTTTTAACATTTCTGGCCATTCCCATCTGGGCTCAAGTGTTTCTGTTGAGAAGTTGGATATCATCCTTATGGGGGCTCCTTTGTAAGTGATAGCCTTTTTTTCTCTAGCAGCTTTGAATATTTTTTCTTTTTCACTTAGCTTTGGCATTTTAATTATGATGTGTCTTAGTGTAGATTTCTTCAGGTTTCTCTTTAATGGAGTTCTTTGTGCTGTTTGAACTTGTGACAGTTTTTCCTGCATTAATTTAGGGAAGTTTTCAGCTATGATCTGATTGAACAAAGTCTCTATATCCCTTGTTCTTTCTCTTCTTCTTCAGGATCCCTATAATGTGAATGTTATTTCTCTTTATGTTGTCACAGAGCTCTCTTAGAGTTTCTTCAGACTTTTTGAGTCTCTTTTCTTTTTTCTGCTCTGCTTCCATGCCTTCGTTCAACTTGTCCTCCAACTCACTGATTCTATCCTCAGCTTCATTCATTTATTTTTAATTTCTTCCATTGTAGTCTTCATTTCTGATATTGTATTTGTCATTAAACTGATACTTGCTATTTCTTTATTTAGGTGTCTGTAATGACCATCCATTGTTGTTCTAAGATCCCTAAGCATCCTAACAATCATTATTTTAAATTCTGCATCCAGAAGTTTGGTTATTTCCATATCACTCAGTTCATTTCCTGGAGGTTTCTCTTTGGGTTTCATTTGGATTGCACTTCTCTGTCTTCTCATCATGTCTATGTGTTTGGATATATTGTTTCTAGAGCTGGTTGAGTCTAGGCTTGGTGTTGTCTGCCTCCAATTTTCAGTTGTGTTATTTTTAGGTCTTCTTGGGTTGGTATCAGCTGTTATTTGTAATCCACTGTTTGATTTGGCTTTTCTAGTAAAGTCGCTTTGAAGTCTTTTTTTTTTTTTTTTTTTACAGAAACAGAGAGAGAGTCAGAGAGAGAGATAGACAGACAGGAATGCAGAGAGATGAGAAGCATCAATCATCAGTTTTTTGTTGCAACACCTTAGTTGTTCATTGATTTCTTTCTCATATGTGTCTTGACCATGGGGCCACAGCAGACCAAGTAACCCCTTGCTCAAGCCAGCGACCTTGGGCTCAAGCTAGTGAGCTTTGCTCAAACCAGATGAGCCCGCATTCAAGCTGGCGACCTTGGGGTCTTGAACCTGGGTCCTCCGTATCCCAGTCCAATGCTTTAGCCACTGCACCACCGCCTGGTCAGGCTGAAGTCTTGATTTGTTTGTTTTCTTCTCAGTTTTCTTAACATGTGGTAGTCTTGTTACTGATCTCAATAGGGGGCTTATTTGAAATTGTATCCAGGAATGTGGTGGGTGTAACCTGAGACTCTGAAGGCCTGATCTACCAGTTACTCTCTTTGAGGGTGGGGTGTTTTTTCAGCTTCAGTAGGAGGAGGTGTATCTCAAATCTCCATAGAGACATGAGTTATTGCCCTTCCTCCCCACTTTTTGTTTTTAGCTGTGTCTTGTTGGGCTGATTGGAGCTGGAGAGATATCTGGAGATGGGTCATCTGGAACTTTAGTCTTGTATTGTGTGGAAGGATCAACCCCTCCCCCAGCTATGGCCACCTCCAGTGCTGGATGAGTCAGCTTCTCAGGTCATCCCATGCATTCCTCTGCCCCTCACCATATGTCTCTCTCTCTCCCCTTTTCTTTTGTAAGACTAGCCATCCATTTTAACACACCTTGTTCCCAGGTCCCCAGGCAAGTGGCTGTGAGTGATATTTTCTGCTCTTTTCCTTGGAGTGAGAGCCCTTCTGGGCTCTCAGCCTCACTCCCCTCCATTCTTGTAAGCAGGGGAGACTCACCACTCCCTGGTGCTCCCTGCCAGGCTCAGTGTGGCTTCTTCTGTGTTCCTTAGTTTCCGAGAGCTGTTCTTGTAGTCCAGAGTTAGTTTTTCAAACTGATTGTTTGTAAATTAATTTGTAATCCAGTTTGCTAGTGTGAGCTTGGAGTCTGTGCATCGTCATATTCCACTGCCATCTTCAGGTCTTATTTGAAGAAATTTAAATGTGAGAAATTTTCAAAAAATTTGAGAACCACTGCTCTGTTCTGAATACCTGTTATTTTTCACTAAAACACTTTAAAAATAGAATTTAATGGTTAAATTAATGGTTTTACCAAAAATGCACAATAAAGCAAACATGTTACTGATGACAGAGTATGTGATGTGGGTTGTCTGGTGAGAGTGGTGGGCTGGCAGTCCTTGTTGACTCCTTTTAGTTTTTGTTTCATTTCTACAACCAAAGCCCTCTTGCCCAATACAACATGACCCATTTTATCAAGAGTTAGAAGAGATTGAAAAAGAAGAGAATGGCTCTATGTAAACTGTATTTTTTTTGTATAGAACAAAGTGGCTTTTGGAGGAGTAAAACTATAAGCTAAGTCTTTATGGTAGCATACACTGAAGACAAAGGAGTATACTAGGTTAGCTTGTGATTACCAATGAGTGTGCATCTGATTAGCAGTATTACACATGTCATATGTGCCCAGCATACTGCAAAGACAGAGAAGGCTGAACTTATAATACAAACACACCTCACCCCAGTCAGCATGGCAAGAAGAAATATCTTCAAAAAGACACTTAAACTGGGATCTAATTTATACTTAATTATATAGCATTAATAACTAAATATTTTAAATGATTAAAGCATTTTATTTTATTAAAAAATAAGTTTTAATTCTTTCCCTTGAACACCTGATTTTTTCCTTATGAAAATATTTTAGTTCTTATTTCACAGGTATAAGCATGTCTCTTGTATTTTAAATATGTATCTATTCACAATACACTCCACAAGAAGCCTCAGGCTTGTGGATATTCCTTGACAGAAGTTAAATGATTGTTCACTACTCAAAACAACTAAAATATTCATTCTATTAAAATTATTTTTAAAAGCTCTATAATTATCTGTCTACTAGAAAAACTCTCCAGATCTCACCAAAAGTCATTGTATAATTAGCACCCATCTGTGATGTAAGAAGTCACATTTGCTGCATGGGCTGATCTTGTGCAAAGTGCTCCTGTTTTGGTGTGTATCCTATCACTATTGAGGAAGCACAAAACCCAGTAGGATTTGAATGCAATTCTCTGGGTTTAAATCATTAATCTAATACTTATTTTTATGTGGCTTTGAAAAAATTATTTAACTTTTCATCATTAGATTCTTTTAACTGTAACTTAAAAATAAATACCTGCAAATTCTTGTGAGGATTAACCAAGAGAGTCCATGAGGAGTGCTTATTGCATTGTCTGACATTTAGATGTTAACTATTATTATTTCTTAATTTATCATTCCTAATTCATTCTGTTGTTTGTGACAGCTTCAACTTATATTTTTATTCTGTACTTGTACACTAACAAAATCTTTTTAACATGTTTTTCTGAACTGAGTATGTATGGGTTTCAACTAATCAATTAAGATATATTCCAACTGTTTGGTTGATAAACAAGTCAATATTTCCCTACACTATAAATTTTGATAGTACAACCACTACATTACTTAGCTCATCTTTATTCATTCATTCATTTTTAAGAAAATACCTATTATAAATTATAAGAAAGTTAGAAAAAAATATAACATTAATTGTATTCTAAAGGATCTCATGTCCAGTGGGAGAAGAAAAAGAATGTGTGAAACTACTTAATAGAAGCAAAAAAAACACAAAAAAACGTGATGATAGAAGTTGATTCAAAACAATATTTGATTTAGTCAGTCACTTTATGGATGGAGAAAGAGGTTCCAAACTAAAAGCCATCATTTCCCAAAGTCCTCCTGGTATTCCTCACACTCATGGCCCCTCCACCTGTGATTTGCTGAATCCCAACTTCCTAACTGTCTTGTTAGTGTTTCCAAGTTCTTCCATACTGCATTCTGCCTTGGAGTCCTGGTATAAACAGGGCTCATTACTTTTGCATATGCTATTTTCTGGTAATAATTTTCTTTATAATAAAAAAGTTGAAACATAAATTCTCTCAAATTCTGGTCAAAACAGGATGACCATTATATTGGCTCAGGTTCCAAAGAAGAATAGCAGCTTCTATATTAGTTGCTTTTTTTTTTAATAGAATAGTTATTGCGGTAAAATATGTAGCTGTAACATAAAAAGTACCACTTTAGCCATCTTTAAGTGCACAGTCCATGGGCATTTAGTATATTCATATTGCTGTGCAGCCATCACCACCATTCACTTCCAGAATTTTTATCTTTCCCAATAAATATTCGGTACTCATTAAATATCAACTCCCAATTTCTCCTCCTCCCTAACAACCACCATTCTGTTTTCTGGGTTCTATAAATTCAATTATTCTAGATATCTCATAGAAGTGGAATCACACAATATTTTTCCATTGTTATTGGCTTATTTCAAGTTGTAGAATGTCTTTAAAGTTCATCCATGTTGCAGCATGTATTAAATTCCCTCCCCTTTTAGGGTTGAATAATATTTCATTGTCTGCTTGTACCGCATTGTGTTCCTCCATTTATCTGTCAATAGACACGAGCTTTCTTCTCCCTTTGCTATTGTGAATAATGATGCTACAAACATGAGTGTACAAATATTAGCTTACATCCCAACTTGCATTTCTTTTGATGGATACCCAGAAGTGGAATTGCTAAAGCATATGGTAATTCTAAGTTTAATTATTCTTGATAACTAGTCATACCATTTTACACAGTAGTTTTGCCAATTTACATTCCCACGAACAGTGCACAAAGGTTCCGATTCCACCATATCCTCAGCAACACTTGTTATTTACTATTTTTTTAACTTGGCATCATGTGGGGTGAATTATAAAATATTTTTAATATAGGCAGAGACAGTGTAACTTTTACCTCAGGCATGTTGATATAGAATATGTTCACATAATGACACCTAAACAAATATAACAAAAATTAGTATATTTATTTGTTATTTTTATACATGTTGCATGCTAAAATTTTGATAGTTTTCTGATTTAGCATTAGGTTGCTGTTGTTATTTTACAGTTTTCTTTTTATTGAATTTATTGGGGTGACATCGGTTAATAAGATTACATAGATTTCAGATATACAATTCTATAATACACTGTCTATATATTGTATTGTGTGTTTACCACCCAAGTCAAGTCTCCTTCCATCACCATTTATCCCTCTTTTACCTCCTCAATGCCCTTTTTCCTTTGGTAATTACTATACAGTTTGTTGTCTGAGTCTATGAGGTTATTTTTGTTTTGTTTTGTTTTGCTTATTTGTTTGTTTTGTTTTGCTTATTTTTTTGTTTTGTTTACTTTATTTAGTTTTATTTTTTGTCAAAGGGTCTGGAATGAACCTGTAGTTTTGGCATGAATAATCATCATAGCCTCTTTCTTATTTCATAAAATACTAGAACGAGAAAGATTCTGCAGTTCATATGTTGCTAATCTAACTTGTGGACCTTAAAAACTCTATGGTTTTGAAATACCCAAGACAATGAAAACCAAAACCAGGAGGCTCCTTCTTCTTTGTCTTCCCCTTGGGGCTTTGTCTCTTCACCAGGACTGCCTGCTAGCACTCACAGCACATGCCAAAGCAGAGTTGCAGGTACATGGGCTCAGGAAGAAAAAGACACCAAGTCTCATTTTGTTAATCTGTTATTTAGCAGATATCTCTATTGGCAGAAAGACAAGCTTAATGTGTAATCAGATCTCCACTTTTGTGGAACACTCAGACCTAAAGCTGCCTTTGGAAGGACTGCAGATAGAGTCTATGTGGAAGGTCACGATGCAATGTACATTCCATTGGTCTGAATGGTTTCATGGAAACATTATCTGGGAATCACTCATAATGCTGTAGCCGTGACTGAAGTAAAAGTAAGATTCCTAAAATCCCTTCTGTTACAGCACATATTTCATCCATCCCAGTTCTTTATCAAGATACCCCCCCACACACAAACACAAAAAGGTTGTCTGTCCTTTCATCACCAAATTCACTGAAGTGACACTAAACCAGTCACTCCATCCATCTTTCACCACTTCACCATTGCGATGACAAATCTCCACTTCCCTCCTGAAAGATTGATACTGGTGGCCCTCCCTCTTCTGCAATTATAATGCTCTACCAGCCTCTTATGATTAGTATTTCGGATTATGCATAAATCTGTGCAGCAAATCCTACATAACAACCTGCTAACTTATTTTAATCTCATTATAAGTAGTCCTTACTTTAAAAAAAAAAGTTTAATATTCCTCATTCCAGAAGGGCAATGCACACCCTGTCTTTCTAATGTTAACTATACATGGTTCACTTTTCCTGATCATACCCTTTTATATCTAAGAAAACTTGTTTAAACCTCAGGAGGACAAGGTGACCTTTGGAGTGCTGTTTGCCTTAATGTCTAAGAGGTTTTGTAAAGCTTTCTTAGGGACATTCTGCATTTTTTTGGTTCTAAATATAGTGAATATAGCAATCTAGATTCAAACATATTGATTAAATGGGAAATATTTTTATAGGGAAATAATGTCACCTTGAAATAGATTACTTGTCTATAACTCTTCATGAGAAAAACAAAGATCACTTAGGTCTTGAGGACCTAAGTTCACGTGATGATAATAAGATTGATACAAGGATGAATTAAAACCCAGTGACTCATGACTACAGTCGTTTTTCCCAAGTCCTTTAAGTTTTATGATTAATTGTTCATTGGTTTGCACATAATTTATTTGCATAATTGATTGATACTCTCTCATACTTTTGAAGAAAGCTCTTCTCTTAAATAATGAGAATATATGAGGAGAAAATGACAAAGCCAGGTGCAAAATGCCAGCATTCTAAAAAGCACATTTGTTATTGTTTAAGCCAGTATTGAAACTGAGTATAGGTATTTACGATGGCTTAGCGTAATCTCTATTTATACTGAGAAGGAGTTTTTAAGTATGATATTTCTAACTCAGAGGTAATAAGAAAGAAACATTTTCAATTTCTTGAACAGATCAAGTTGCTTTACTTAAACAAGGCAACTTTTTCCTGCCACAAGAAAAAAAGCTTATTCTTTTAAATTTTTGTACTTTGTAGAAAAGATGATCTCCATAGCCTTGAACTTTTGACACTATCCAACATCTGACTTCCTGAAAAAAAAGAGTTATAATATTTGATAAAAATCCTGAATAATTTTATTCATAATTTCTGGAACAATCAATGCCAGATGCAGGCAGGAGACAAGGCTCCTTCCTCACTCCAGATTCTCAGGTTGTAAATGCACATTAAGAGTGTTCTCAGAGTGATGTCAGAGAAAAGGTGCCATGAGGAGTGCTCCCAATACCTCTCCCTGAAACTTCAACAAATTCAACAACTAGAGACAGAAAAACAATCTAAGGAGCATCTGAAATATATTATACATCAAATAAAGGTATGATTGGGTGAAAAGGTGACTGAATATATAATCCATTCTGAAGGAAATAAGATGGAGAATGGAGTATTCTGCTTTCCTCACTGACCAGAGCAAAAGCTGTTTTCACTTGGAACTGAGAGAAAGCGAGGGCTGGGGTACAGAAAAAGCTGGGCTAGTGGAGTCATTCAAACTGAGGAGAGAGCGTGCCCACAGCTCAGCCCATGTGGAGCTAATGCCAGCAGCAGACCCCAGCAGAGGTGGATGAGTAGTTGCCTTGTTTACTCCTGGTATTCCGGTCGGCAAGCACAGGCAGTGTGTGAGTGGATCCACCTGGCGTTTCAGGCATAGGTGCCTATATTCCTGGACGGAGGGGCTGGTTCAAAGGCTGTCAGTAGTGACCCTCTGTGTGGGCTGTGACCAGACTTTCTTAAAAATCCTGGCTTCCCAAACAACAGCACATGGAAAATGCACAAAAGCCAGCTTCCCTAGACCCAGACCTGTCTGGGTGTGGCAGCTCTGCCAGCCAGACAGGCTAACAAAGAACACTCCTGGGGAAGAGAACTTCAGAAGTGGTGAGGGGAAGGTGCACAAGCAGCTTGCAGACAGCCTCTGGAAAGCAGACCTGCGGAGGGCTGAGGCATACAAGACATGCCCGTAGGATCATAGAAAGACTCCTGAAAGGCAATCGGCATACCAGCCCTGCCTGATTACACTGGAGGCTCTGGCTGGCAAAGCCTTACCCAGAACCCTGCATTGAATAGGGATAGAGGGCGGATTTGGCAGCACTTAGAGCCTCTTGCTCTCCAGGCCATGGCTGGGACAACTTCACAGCTGGGTCCACAAGTTGCTGGTTCAGGAAGAAGAGATTTGGGGAGAGGCTCTGGGAAAATGAACTCTCCCATTGCCAGAGCCTGCAAATGCTAACAATCCCCGCCTACCAATGGGACTGAGGTTAGTTTATGATATCACCATAATGACACAACAGCAAATCTCTGCTTAAGAGTGCCACAGGGGCAGAACCTAGGGTACAGTGCCACCAGCCAAAAAGAAAAAGAAGAAAAAGGAGGAGGATAACTTCTCAAAACCAGGAAAAATACATAGTCTTTATAACGTTTTCCATCTTTTTTTTGTATTTTTTACCCTTTTTCTTTCCTTCCACCTTGGTCATTTTATCCTCTTTTGTTTTATTCTTTTCTTTTCATTGTGAACGTTATTATACATAGGTGTTACATTTTTCATTCTTTTTTTTATGAGTGTTACATTCCAAAAAACTTAACTTAATTTTTTTCTCTCTTTGTTTCTTCTTTTTTCTTTTACTTTTTCTCTCATTCAAATCTCACCCACAAACAAATCATTTTATTCTGGATTAAAATTTTTTTTGTCACATTTTGTGTGCTTTTTACTTTGCTCTTTATCTCTTTAGCATTCCCCCAACACTGGCTCTCCATTCTATAGTTTTTATGCCACTTAATACAATAGAATTTTCATTTTTCACTGTATTTTTTATTTTTTCTCTTTTTCTTTTTTTTCCCCTCTCTTACACTATTTCTCTCATTTGACCATAATTCAAAAACAAATTATTTTATTCTTGATCCAAATTGTATTCTTGTGGAATTTTGTGGGTTCTTGCCTCATTTTTTGCCTCTTTGTCACTCCTCCCCAACCCAGGCCCTCCATTCTACATATTTTTGACCCACTTAGCATGCTAGAATTTTCAGTTTTTTACTGCATTTTCTCAAAAAATAATTTTTTTATCAACTCTTATTAGTGTTATTAACAATATCACTGTCAAATACTATTAAAGAAAATGAAATAGAATATTATGGATACAAAAGACAGTGATGTAGCTCAGATAGATGAGGAAAAATCTATAGAAAAATTTCTATAGCTTAGAAACCTTGGAGTTAAATGACAGAGAATTTAAAATTGAAGTCCTAAAAATACTCAGGGATATACAAGAAAGCACAGAAAGGCAATTTAGGGAGCTCAAAAAGCAATTCAACAGAGAGAATACATCACCAAGGAAATTGAAACTATGAAAACAAATCAAACAGAGATAAAATACTCAGTTGTGAACTGAAAAACGAGGAAACAAGCTTAGTCAATCGAACAGACCAGATAGAGAGAATTAGTGACAAGAAGAAAGGCAACTAGAGGTCCTATAGAGATAAGAGGAGAGAGACTCATGAGTTAAAAAAAAAAGATATAGACCTTTAGGAATTGTCTGACTCCATCAGAAAGAGAAACATAAGAATAATGGGTATATCAGAAGGAAAAGAGAGAAAATGGAATTGAGAACATATTCAAACAAATAATAGATGAGAACTTCCCAAGCCTGTGGAAAGAACTAAAGCCTAGAATTCAAAAGGCAACCAGGACACTAAGTTATCTTAACCCTAACAAACTTACTCCAAGGCACATCATAATGAAATTGGCACAAAACAATGACAAAGATAAAATTCTCAAGGCAGCCAGTGAAAAGAAGAATACAACATATAAAGGAAGGCCCTTTAGATTATGAACAGATTTCTCAGCAGAAACTCTACAAGCTAGAAGAGAATGGACCTTGATATTTAAAGTTCTGAAAGAGAGGAACTTCCAGCCAAGAATATTATATCCATCAAAGCTATCCTTCAAATACGAAGGAGAAATAAAAACATTCACAGATACAGAAAAGATGAGGGAATTTAGCACCAAAAAACTCCCACTTCAGGAAATACTAAAGGGGGTTATACAACCAGACACAAAGAACAAAACAAAACAAAACTGCAAGTAAAACCTCCATCAAGATCACAATAAAAACAAGATTAATATATGACAAAGAAACAGAAAAGGTGAGAAGACAAAGATTAACAGTAGCAAAGCAAGATGGAGTGCAGAAGCACTCATGAGATAATGTACTACAATGAACAAGATATGTATGCTTTCCATTACTTGACGGTAACCACCCCTGAAAAAACCAATACAGAAGTACATGGCTTGAAAAAAACAAGTAACAGAGAATAGAAGTATGGATTACAACCAAACAAAAACAAATGACAGAAAAATAAAAGAGAAGAACCAAACAAGATACAAAACTACCAGAAAGAAAGCAATATATAAAATGGCAATAGGAAACCCTCAAATGTCAATAATTACACTAAACATAAATGGATTGAATTCACCAAAAAAAGACACAGAGTAGCAGAATAAATTAAAAAAGAAAATCCAACTGTATGCTGCCTATAAGAAACGCATCTAAGCTACAAGGATAAAAACAAATTCAAAGTGAAAGGATGGAAAACAATACTCCAAGCAAATAAAATCCAAAAAAAGCAGGTGTAGCAATACTCATATCTAAAAATGCTGACTATAAGACAGCAAAGGTAATCAGAGACAAAAAAAGGTCATTTCATAATGATAAAGGGGACACTGAATCAAGAAGACATAACACTTCTTAATATATATGAACCAAACCAAGGAGCACCAAAATATATAAGACAGCTACTGACTGACCTAAAAACAAAAACGAAAGAAAATACAGTTATACTTGGAGACCTCAATACACCACTAATGGCTCTAGATCGTTCATCCAAACAGAAAATCAATAAAGAAATATTGGCCTTAAATAAAACACTAGAACAATTGGATATGATAAACATCTACAGGACATTTCATCCCAAAGTGTCAGAGTATACATTTTTCTCTAGTGTACATGGAACATTCTTAAGAATTGACTATATATTGGGCAACAAAATTAACATCAACAAATACAGAAAAATTTACCAAGCATATTTTCTCATCATAATGCCTTGAAACTAGAATTCAACTGCAAAACAAAAGTAAACAATCCAACAAAAATGTGGAAACTAAACAACATACTTCTAAAAAATGAGTGGATTAAAAAAGAAATAAAATCAGAGATCAAAAGATATATACAGGCAAACAGAAATAACAATACAACATATCAGAATCTCTGGAATGCAGCAAAAGCAGTAATAAGAGGGAAGTTCATATCAATACAAGCCTATATGAACAAACAAGAGAGAGCCCAAGTAAACCACTTAACTTCACATCTTAAAGAACTAGAAAAAGAGGAACAAAGACAACCCAAAACCAGCAGAAGAAAGGAAATAATAAAAATCAGAGCAGAAATAAATGAAATAGAGAACAGAAACACTATAGAAAAATTAATAAAACAAGGAGCTGGTTCTTTGAAAAGATCAACAAAATTGACAAACCCTTGGCAAGACTCACCAAGGAAAAAAGAGAAGAGACTCATATAAACAAAATCCAAAATGAAAGAGGAGAAATCACCACAGATATCATAGATATACAGAGAATTATTGTAGAATACTATGAAAAACTATATGCCACCAAATTTAACAATCAAGAAGAAATGGATAAATTCCTAGAACAATACAATCTTTCTAGACTGAGTCATGCAGAAGCAGAAAGCCTAAACAGACCCATAAGCAGGGAGGAAATAGAAACAACTATCAAAAACCTCCCCCAAAATAAAAGTCCAGGGCCAGACAGCTATACTAGCAAATTCTATCAAACATTCAAAGAAGACTTGGTTTCTATTCTACTCAAATTCTTCCAAAAAATTGAAGAAGAAGCTATACTTCCAAACACATTTTATGAGGTCAACATAACCCTCAAACCAAAACCTGGCAAGGGCAACACACAAAAAGAAAATTACAGACCAATATCTTTAATGAATATGGATGCTAAAATACTAAACAAAATACTAGCAAATCAAATACAACACATTAAAAAAATAATTCATCATGATTCAGTGGGATTCATACTAGAATCACAAGGATAGTTCAAGATACATAAAATGGTTAATGTAATACACCATATCAACAAAACAAAGAACAAAAACCATATGATCTTAACAATAGATGCACAAAAGGCATTCGATAAAATATAACATCATTTTATGTTTAAAACACTCAACAAAATGGGTATATAAGGAAAATATCTCAACATAATAAAGGCCATTTATGATAAACCATCAGCTAACATCATATTAAATGGCATAAAACTGAGGACTTTTCACCTAAAATCAGGAACAAGACAAGGTTGTCCACTCTCTCCACTCTTATTCAATGTGATGCTGAAAGTTCTAGCCAGAGCCATCAGATAAGAGAAAGAAATAAAAGGTAATCAATCATATTGGGAAAGAAAAAGTATAGGTTTCACTTTTTGCAGATATTATGATCCTATACATCGAAAATCCCAAAGGCTCCACAAAAAGACTACTAAAAACAATAAACCAAAACAGTAAGGTCGCAGGATACAAAATTAATATACAAAAATCCATTGCCTTTCTATATGCCAACAATGAAACATCAGAAAATGAGCTCAACAAAATAATCCCCTTAATGGTTGCAACAAAAAGAATAAAATACCTAGGAATAAACATAACAAAGAATGTAAAGGACCTATATAATGAAAACTACAAAGCATTGTTAAGGGAAATAAAAAAATATATAATGAAATGGAAAAATATTTCTTGTTCTTGGATAGAAAGAATAAATATAGTCAAAATGACTACATTACCCAAAGCGATATACAAATTTAATGCAATTCCCATCAAAATTCCAATGTCATTTTTTAAAGAAATGGAACAAAAAATCATCAGGTTTATATGGAACTATAAAAACCCCTGAATAATGAGACTCTGAGACATGGACAAGAGTGTAGAGGTTACGGGGTGGGGGGAGGTGAGGGAGGGGGATGGGGAAGGGGAGGGGCACAAAGAAAACCAGTTAGAAGGTGATGAAAGACAATTGGACTTTGGGTGATGGGAATGCAGCATAAGCAAATGGCAAAATAACCTAGAGCTGTTTTCTCTGAACATATGTACCCTGATTTATCAATGTCACCCCATTAAAATTAATAAAAAAAATGTCTAAATTCTGGGCTCTTTTTTTTTTTTTTTTTTTTTTAATTCAGTCAGAGACAGACTTCCACATGTGCCCCGACCGGGATCCACCCGACAAGCCCACTAGTGGGCGATGCTTTGCTCATCTGGGGCATTACTTTGTTGCTTAGGAAAGGAACTCTTCTTAGCATCTGAGGTGGAGGCTGTGGAACCATCCTCAGCAACCAGAGCCAACTCGCTCTAATTGAGTAATGGCTGTAGGAGGGAAAGAGAAGGAGAGAGAGAGGCAAGAGGGGCAGGGATGGAGAAGCAGGTGGGCGCTTCTCTTGTGTGCCCTGACTGGAAATCAAACCCAGGACATCCACACACCAGGCCAACTTTGTACCATTGAGCCAACTGGCCAGGGCTGGGGCTCTCTTAAGATAGGTTTGCAGCCTGATCTGTGGTGGTACAGTGGATAGAATATTGACCTGGAGTGCTGAGGTTGCCAGTTCAAAACCCTGGGCTTGCCCAGTCAAGGCACATACCATAAGCCTAAAGTGAAACAACTATGAGTTGATACTTCTTGATCCATACCTCTCTCTATCTCTCTGTGAAATCAATAAAATCTTTAAAATAAAAAAATAAAAATAAATAAAAATAAATGGAATAGCCAGAGCAATCCTAAGGAAAAAGAATGAAGCTATGGGCATTACAATACCTGACTTTAAATTATATTATAGAGATATGATAATCAAAACAGCATGGTATTGGCTGAAAAATAGACACTCAGACCAATGGAACAGAATAGAAATCCCAGAAATAAAACCACATGTATATGGTCAAATAATTTTTGATAAAGGGGCCAACAACACACAATGGAGAAAAGAAAGCTGTTTCAACAAATGGTACTGGGAAAACTGGAAAACCACATGCAAAAGAATGAAACTCAACTACAGTTTGTCCTCTTGTACTAAAATTAATTCAAAATGGATCAAAGACCTAAATATAAGACCTGAAACAATAAATTACATAGAAGAAAAACATAGGTACTAAACTCATGGACCTTAGTTACAAAGAGCACTTTATGAATTTGACTCCAAATCAAGGGAAGTAAAGGCAAAGATAAATGATTGGGTCTACATCAGACTAAGAAGCTTTTGCACAGCAAGAGAAACTGACAACAAAACAAACAGCCAGCTAAATGGGAGATGATATTTTCAAACAAAACAGCACAGTAAAGGGCCTAATATTCAAAATATACAAAGAACTCATAAAACTCAACAACAAACAAACAAACAATCCAATAAAAAATGGGAAGAGGACATGAACAGACACTTCTCCCAGGAAGAAATACAAATGGCCAACAGATATATGAAAAGATGCTCATCTTCATTAGCTATTAGAGAAATGCAAATCAAAACTGCAATGAGATACCACCTCACACCTGTTAGACTAGCTATTATCAACAAGACAGGTAATAACAAGTGTTGGAGAGGCTGTGGAGAAAAAGGAACCCTCATCCACTGTTGGTGGGAATGTAAAGTAGTACAACCACTATGGAAGAAAGTATGGTGGTTCCTTAAAAAATTAAAAATAGAACTACCATATGACCCAGCAAGCCCTCTACTGGGTATATACCCCCAAAACTCAAAAACATTGGTATGTAAAGACACATGCAGCCCCATGTTCATTGCAGCATTGTTCACAATGGTCAAGACATGGAAACAACCAAAAAACCCTTCAATAGATGCTTGGATAAAGAAGATGTGGTACATATATACTATGGAATACTACTCAGCCATAAGAAACGATGACATCAGATCATTTACAACAACATGGACAGACCTTGATAACATTATACTGAGTGAAATAAGTAAATCAGAAAAAAACTAAGAACTATATGATTCCATACATAGATGGGACATAAAAATGATACTTAGGGACATGGACAAGAATGTGGTGGTTACTGGGGGTAGGGAGGGAGGGGAGGGGAAGGGAGGGGATAAGGGGAGAGGAGGGGCACAAAGAAAACCAGATAGAAGATGACGTAAGACTATACGACTTTGGGTGATGAGTATGCAATGTAATCAAATGTTAAAATAACCTGGAGATGTTTTTTCTGAACCTATGTACCCTGATTGATTAATGTCACCCCATTAAAATTAATAAAAATAAAAAGAGTGTTCTCAGACATTTGAGGCTTGGTTAATTACAGAACCATTGAAATGTCATTGCTGTCACAGAAGAACTCTCACAGACTGGGAAGAGAGAGTGGGAAACAGAAGTCTAGTACCAGAGCACCTAATGTGCTGTCAGACCAAGAGTATCAAGTGAATGACACAGTCCCTGCTCTCACGGAGCTAGCTGACAGTCTTACGGCGCTTCATGCAGTTTTCAAAGTTAACTGTATGTGGGGATATTTGGACCTAACACTCTGATGCTGGATCAGAAACATTGTGAAAAAAATACGGTCCCCCCCTCCTCCCCATGCTGATCTCACTCTAGCCACAGGGAATTTGTATCACGGTCTGAAGGCACATACACATTTATATCTCCATATTTTTACATGTTTTCCCATAGATTATATTGCTTTTATCTCTTCTAATTCACCTAGTTATTCCTGAAGACTAGTTTATTGTATGAATAGCACTTACATATAACTTCATAATTGGGGGAAAGGCTACAAGATTTTTTGCAGTAATTCACATAAAGAACAATGAATTCCCTAGCTACTCTGTGTACCCTGATCTATGGAAGGCACTCAATCAAATAAGTAAATAGTCATGAAGTTCTCCCACAACAAATATCACTACATTTATACAATTTAAACAGTTTAAAATCCTAGAAGGGGATAAGGGTTATTCTTTGATAAAGAGGGAGTCAGAACTGTTTTTTTTTTTATTTTGGTTCTTTTTACACAACCCCTGTGCAGATGAATATTAAATTGCTGATTGTAACCTTCTTCTTAATCTATGTTGGCTTCCGGTAGCATAACATTTCACCTGACATTTAGCATTATGTATCAATTCAGAGTGCTGCAAGAATTCTTAAGCAGTTTGGTAGTCAGTGCGCCTACTGATTTTCCTGAGGTCTCAATAAAAATGTGTCTGTAAAATATCACAGAGTACGTGTCATTATTCATATGCCATCATTTTGCATCTGTTAAATGGGAATGTGGATTAACTAAATTAAAATTGACATAGATTCTGAGTATTATTACCAGAATATTAGAAAGCAAATAGATGAACATATGTGCTTAATTCTATTCATTCTAAAGATAGTATCTAATAAGATGTTTTTAGCCAAATGTTGTTTTAAAATATCATGGAACATATTTATATATTTTTCTGTTATATGTTTAATTTCACTCTGAATTTCCTACCAATCTGCTGAGAATTGACAACTGGTAGCAAAAGGTAGTTCTTTGATGCATTCCAGCTACATTTCCAATATGGAAATCTCTGCTTCTTCCTTGAAAAAGTCATCTGGGGTCTGCTTGGAAGAAAAATATAGGAAAAGTGTTCTCTTTAGAAGCTGCTCCATGTGGAGCTCAGTGTTATACTCAGTAGCTTGGATGTTTAGTCTTGCCATTGTCATTGGAAACAACACAGTCAACAGGTCTTTGGATATTTAAAGACAGTGATTGTTTCTCTCAGTCTAGAAGCCACTGCAGTAATGCAGGGGTGAGTTCACAAGGCTGTAAACCTGAGTGACTCCTGGAAGAACAAGAATGAACCATCATGAAGAATTCTGTTCCTGAGTTAGATGGGAGTGTAACCCCCCCCCCAAAGCACAAGAAGTTTCAATCCTGAGTGAAGGGGGGGGAGGAAGAATCTGCCATTGATAGGGATGAGAAGTCAGGAGTAAGTTGGCATGATGGGAAATTCTGTCTCAGAAGAGACAAGTCATCCCATGGAACTCATTCTTACCACGACTGAACTAATTGAGAAGCATGTGTTATTGAAGTGGGCAACAAGGAACTGTCCAGGATGCAGTGCTCACTTGGGCTTGTGCTATGCTTTGCATGAACTGCTGACTCTTATGAGACCTGAGTCAAATATTCTGCACCATTCTGATGCCAGACTCCAGGGTGAATTTTGAAATAGGCAGTCTCCTGGGACAATGAATGCCCAGCTCCTCAGCAGAACAGCAAAGCACAACTCCTGAGTGTGTGCTGTCATTTTTAAAATCAGTTTACTCAGCTGTGTTCTATAATGCTAAAAAATGCTTGATTTGCAATTTCTGAGGTCTCAGAGAGCCATCGTGTTTTCCTGCCTGCATGGTTTCACATATTACGCTAATCAGCCTCCTTGGGCCAATATAATTAGGCAAAATTAGTACCTTTATTGCTTCCCCTAGAGCCATTTTACTTTGAAGTTTATGATCTTGCTCCAGCATTAATATTTAAATAATAAATATAAAATTCCTGGGAGAATTCATTAAGAAATATCTACAAAGTACTATAAAGACAACTTTGATAAATGCACTATAACACACATTAAGAAGGGAGGTATTTAGAGTCAGCAAGACTAGTTAAACCTGGTGATCAATATAATGACAAACATAAAAGAAGGAACAGTGTAGCCAGTAGGACTTTTTAAATGCATCTAAAATGATCTTGCCCAATCCTGCTTAAAACCCTCAAGACTGTTTCATCTGAGCCCTTATTATGGCTTATAAGACTCTTCAACATTGTGCTGTAATCAAGTTAGGTTTGTGGGCATTTTCACCTTCTCACGAACTGGCTCCCCTTTGACATAGTCTTTTATTTTTTTAGTCCTTTTTTTTATTATTAATTTTAAATTTATTGTATTTACATGGATTCAAATGTCCCACTGAATATAACTCCCTCAACCCCACCCCTGTGTCCATTTTTATAACCTCTTTGCCTCCCTCCTCCTACTCCATGGGTCCTCAAACTACGGCCCGTGAGCCGCATGCGGCCCCGAGGCCATTTTTCTGGCCCCCTGCCGCACTTCGGGAAGGGGCACCTCTTTCATTGGTGGTCAATGAGAGGAGCACTGTATGTGGTGGCCCTCCAACAGTCTGAGGGACAGTGAACTGGCCCCCTGTGTAAAAAGTTTGGGGACCCCTGTCACTCCCCCCTTCCCTCTAGGATTTGCTGTCCTATTATCTATACCTCTGTGTTATGTATATATAGATTCACTAATCCCTTTACCTTCTCAGATCCCATCCCCTCATCACCCTTCCCTCTGACTGCTGTCTCTCTAGTCCCTGCCTTTATTCCTTTCCTCAGGTCATTTTGTTCATTAGATTCCATATATATGTGAGATCATATGATATATTTCTTTCTCTGCCTGGCTTATTTCACTTAACATAATAATCTCCAGGTCCATTCATGCTGTCACAAAAGGTAAGAGTTTCTTCTTTTTTCAAAGCCATGTAGTATTCCATTGTGTATATGTACCACTGCATTTAAATCCATTCGTCCACTGATGGACACTTGGGCTGTTTACAGATCTTGGCAATTGTAAACAATGCTTCAATAAACATGGGGGTGCATTTCTTCTTTTGAATCAGTGATTGGGTATCTGATTCCTAAAAGTGGGATAGCTGGGTCAAAAGGTTTATTTTTAATTTTTTATTTTTTTTTATTTATTTTTAATTTTTTGAGGAAATCCCATAAAGTTCTCCACAGTGGCTGAATCAGTCTGCATTCCCACCAGCAGTGTAGGAGGGTTCCCTTTTCTCCACACCCTTGTTAGCACTTATTGTGTGTTGTTTTGTTAATGAGCGCCATTTTGACAAGTGTGAGGTGGTATCTCATTGTGTTTTTAATTTGCATTTCTCTGATGTTTAATAACATTGAACATTTTTTCATATGCCTATTTGCCATTTTTATGTCCTCTTTTTAGAAGTGTCTATTCAGTTCTTTTGCCCATTTTTTAATTGGTTTGTTTACCTTCCTGGTGTTGAGTTTTACAAGTTTTTTATAAATTTTGGTTATTAACCCCTTATCAAAAGTATTAGCAAATATGTTCTCCCATTGTGTGGGTTTTCTTTTTATGTTGTTCATGGTGTCTTTAGCTGTGCAAAAGCTTTTTTTTTTTTTTTGCAAAAGCTTTTTAGTTTGATATAGTCCCATGTTTTCATCCTGTCCTTTATTTTACTTGCCTGTGAAGATAAATAAGCAAAAATATTTCTACAAGAAATATTGGAGAATTTACTGCCTATGTTTTCTTCCAAGATGTTTATGGTTTCACAACTTACATTTAAGCCTTTTATCCATTTTGAGTTTATTTTTGTGAGTGGTGTAAGATGGTGGTCTAGTTTTATTTTTTTGCAAATACCTGTCCAATTTTTCAAACAACATTTGTCAAATAGACTGTCTTTACTCCATTGTATGCTTCTACCCACTTTGTCAAATATCAATTGTCCATAAAGGCATAGGTTTATTTCTGGATTCTCTGTTCTGTTCCATTGATCTGTATGCCTGTTCCTATGCTAGTACCAAGCTGTTTTGAGAACAATGACCGTGTAGTATAACTTGATATCTGGAAGTGTGATACCTCCCACTTTATTCTTCTTTTTAAAGATTGCTAAGGCTATTCGTGTCCTTTTTTGGTTACATATAAATTTTTGGAATATGTGTTCTATATCTTTGAAGTATGCCATTGAAATTTTGATAGGAATTACATTGAATTTATAAATTGCTTTGGGTAATATAGACATTTTAATGATGTTTATTCTTCCTAACCATGAGCACAGTATATGCTTCCACTTGTTTCTATCTTCCTTGAATTTTTTTATCAATGTGTTATAACTTTCCAAGTACAAGTCTTTATTCTCCTTGGTTAAATTTACTCCTAGGTACTTTATTTTTTTGTTGCAATAGTGAAGGAAATTGTTTCCTTAATTTCTCTTTCTGATAGTTCATTGTTAGTGTGTAATAATGCCTCTGATTTCTAAGTATTAATTTTATATCCTGCCACCTTGCTGAATTCATTTATCAGGTCCAGTAGTTTTTTAACTGATACTTTAGGGTTTTCTATATACAATATCATATCATCTGCAAATAATGATAGTTTACTTCTTTTCTAATTTGGATGCCTTTTATTTCTTATTCTTGTCTGATTGCTGTGGCTAGAACTTTCAGTATTATGTTGAATAAAAGTGGTGAAATGGGGCACCCTGCCTTGTTCCTAATCTAAAGGAAATTGCTTTTAATTTTAGCTCATTGAGTATGATGTTGTCTGTGGGTTTGGCATAGATGGCTTTTATCATGTTGAAGTATGTTCCCTGTATTCCCACTTTGCTGAGAGTTTTGATCATGAATGGGTACTGGATTTTATCAAATGCATTTTCTGAATCTTTTGAAATTATCATGTGGTTTTTCTCCTTTCTTTTGTTTATGTGATGAATCACATTGATTGATTTGCAAATATTGTACCAGCTTTACCTCCCAAGATAAATCCCACTTGATCATTGTGTATAATTTTTTTAATATATATTGCTGGATCCAGTTTGCTAATATTTTGTTGAGGATTTTAGCATCTAAATTCATCAGGAATATTGGCTTATAATTTTCTTTCTTTGTGTTGTCTTTGCCTGGTTGTGGAATCAGAATTATGCTCGCCTCATAAAAGGAGCTTGGAAGTCTTCCTTCCTCTTGAATTTTTTGAAATAGTGAGAAGGATAGGAGTTAGTTCTTCTTTGAATATTTGGTAGAATTCACTTGTGAAGCCATCAGGCCCAGGACTTTTCTTTTTTGGGAGTTTTTTGATAACTGTTCCAATCTCATTTGTTGTAATTGGTCTGTTTAGGTTTTCTGATTCTTCCAGATTAATTTTTGGAAGATTATATGTTTTAAGGAATTTTTCCATTTCATCTACGTTGTCTAATTTTTTTGCATACAGTTCTTCATAGTATTTTCTTACAATATTTTGTATTTCTGTTGTGTCAGTTTTTATTTCTCCACTCTCATTTCTAATTTCATTTATTTGAGTACTCTCTCTTTTTTTCTTGGTGAGTCTGGTTAAAGGTTCTTCAATCTTGTTTACCTTTTCAAAGAACCAGCTCCTTGTTTCATTGATCCTCTGTATTGTTTCTTTAGCCTCTGTGTCATTTATTTCCACTCTGATCTTTATTATTTACTTCCTTCTACTACCTCTGGACTTTACTTGCTTTTCTTTTTCTAGTTCTTTTAGATGCAGGGTTAAGTTGTTTATTTGAGCTTTTTCTAGCTTCTTAAGGTATACCTGTAATGCTATGAACTTTCCTTTCAGTACTGCTTTTGTTGTGTCCCATAGATTTTGAGTTGTTTTATGCTCATTGTCATTCATTTTTAGGAATTTTTTAATTTCTTCTTTGATTTCATTGTTAATCCATTCATTATTTAATAACATTCTATTTATTTTCCAAGTGCTTTAGCATTTTTCAGTTTTTTTGTTCTGATTGATTTTTAGTTTTCTGCCATTGTGATCAGAGAAAATGCTTGATATGATTTAAATCTTCTTATATTTGTTGAGACTGTTTTTGTGGCCTAATATGTGGTCTATACTAGAGAATGTACCATGAGCACCTGAAAAGAATGTATATTCAGCTTTTTTAGGGTGAAAGGTTCTGAAGATATCTATTAACTCTAGTTGATCTAGAGTGTCCTTTATGTCTGCTGTTTCTTGTTAATTTTTTTTTCTGAAGATCCATCTAGTGATGTTAGTGGGGTATTGAAATCCCCTATTATTATAGTATTGCTGTTGATCTTGCCTTTTATATCCATCAAAGTCTACTTATTATATTTAGGTGCTCCTATATTAGGCGCATAGATATTTATAATGGTTATATCTTCCTGTTGGATTGCTCCTTTTATTATTATGTAGTGACTTTCTTTATCTCTTACTATAGCCTTTGTTTTAAAGTCCATTTTGTCTGATATAAGTATTGCTACCCCAGCTTTTTTTTCATTTCCATTTGCATGAAATATTTTTTTCATTTTTTTACCTTTAGTCTATATGCATCTTTTGTTTTAAGGTGTGTCTCTAGTAGACAGCATATGTATGGGTCTTGTTTTCTTATCCACACAGCTACCCTATATCTTTTGATTGGATCATTTAATCCATTTACATTTAAGGTTATTATTGATATGTAATTGTTTATTGCCATTTCATTCTTTAAAGCTGTATTCCTCTTTTGTATATTTTTTTCCCCTTTGATCTGTTTACAACAGGCCTCTTAGCATTTCTTGTAGCATTGGTTTAATTGTAGTGAAATCCTTGAGTTTTTTTTTTCTTTTTTTTTGTCTGGGAAGTTTTTTATTTCTCCTTCAATTTTACATGATAGCCTTGCTGGATAAAGTAGTCTTGGTTGTAGACTCTTGTTCTGCATTACTTTGAATATTTCTTGACATTCTCTCTGGCCTCAAGTGTTTCTGTTGAAAAGTCGGATGTCATCCTTATGGGGGCTCCTTTGTAGGTGATAGCTTTTTTGTTTAGTAGCTTTTAATATGTTCTTTTTATCACTTGGCTTTGGCATTTTAATTATGATGTGTCTTGGTGTAGATTTCTATGGGTTTCTCTTTAGTGGAGTTCTCTGTGCTTCTTGAACTTTGAGACTTTTTCCTGCATTAATTTAGGGATGTTTTCAGTTATGATATGATTGAACAAAGTCTCTATTCCTTGTTCTTTCTCTTCTTCTTCAAAAACCCCTATGATGTGGATGTTATTTTTCTTCATGTTGTCACAGAGCTCTCTTAGAGTTTCCTCAGACTTTTTGAGTCTCTTTTCTTTTTTCTGCTCTGCTTCTATGCCTTCATTTATCTTGTCCTCTAATTTGCTGATTTGATCCTCAGCTTCATTCACTGCTTTTAATTTCTTCCATTGTGTTGTCTTCATTTCTGATATTGTATGTGTCATTTCTGACTGATTCTTTTTTATTATTTTAATATCCTTTTTTATATTTGCTATGTCTTTATTTAGGTGTATGTAATGACCATCTGTTGTTGTTCTTATATTTTGAGTATTCTAACAATCATTATTTTAAACTCTGCATCTGGTAATTTGGTTATATCTGACTCTTTCCGGTCCTTTTCTGGGGATTTCTCTTGATTCATTTGTGTTGCATTTCTCTGCCTTCCTATTTTGACTGTGTATAAGAAGGTTTAGCCACTGTAGTCCAATGGTTGTGCCTTCTGTGTTTCCTTGGTGTGGTCTGTCTGCTGTCTCACCACCCCCTCTGTCGCTGCTGCATAGGGCGTTTGAGTATGGGCGTTGCCAGTGCAAGCCCACTGGGGCTGTCCTACCCTATGTCTTGTGATTGGAGCATTTAAGCATTTAATCCATTTACATTTAAAGTTAGTATTGATATGTAGTTGTTTGTTACCATTTTATTCTTTATATCTACAGTCCTCTTTTTCTCAAATTTTTTTTCTTTGTTCTTTTTACCGCAGGACCCTTAATATTTTTTTGCAGTACTGGTTTGGTTGTAATAAATTCCTTGACTTTTTTTTTTGTTTGAGAAACTTTTTTTTTTCCTTCAATTTTAAATGATAGCCTTGCTGGATAAAGAAGTCTTGGTTGTAGCCTCTTGTTTTGCATTACTTTGAATATTTCTTGCCAATTTTTTCTGGCCTTAAGTGTTTCTGTTGAAAAGTCAGATGTCATCCTTATGGGGGCTCCTCTGTAGGTAACTAACTGCTTTTCTCTTGCAGCTTTTAGTATTCTTTCTTTGTCCCTTAACTTTGATTCTTTAATTATGATGTGTCTTACTGTAGGCCTCCTTGGGTTCCTCTTAAATGGAACTCTCTGTGCTTCTTGAAGTTGTGTGTCTTTTTCCTTCATCAATTTAGGGAAATTTTCAGGTGTGCTTTCTTCAAACAGGTTCTCTATGCCTTGTTTGTTCTTTTCTCCTTCAGGAATCACTATAATATGGATGTTATTTCTCTTCATGTTGTCACAGAGCTCTCTTAGAGTTTCGTCAGACTTTCTGAGCCTATTTTTTTTTTTTTTTTGCTACTCAGCTTCTATACTTTCATTTATGTTTTCCTTTAAATCGTTGATTTGATCCTCTGCTTCATCGGGCCTCCTGTTAATTCCTTCTAGTGCTGTCTTCATTTCTGATATTGTATTTGTCATTTCTGACTGGTTATTTTTAGGATTTCAATGTCCTTTCTGATGCTTGCTATCTCTTTATTTAGGTGCTCATTATGTCCATCCATTGTTGCTCTAAGATCCTTGAGCATCCTAAGAATCATCGTTTTAAACTCTGTATCTGCTTGTTTGGTTACTTCCATCTCATTCAGTCCTTTTTCTGAGGATTTCTCTTGTTGATTCATTTGGGTCACATTTCTCTGTCTGCCTATTTTGTCTATGTATTAGGTAGCACTGTCTGACTTTGAATTTTTTGTGGTCTTTATGAAGAAGATGCACTTGTTGGTACTGTCCTCTGGGCTACTTGTTTTTCCTGTTTTATGAATGCTTCTGGAGGGTACTATTTTCCCTCTTGTTGTATGTGAGTATTAGATGCAGTTCGTCCTTTTGTGGGTATGGTTATCTCTTTAGGCTGGCTGGCTCTAAGGGTCAACATAGATTATGTGTATTGCATACTGTACAATGTCTGTCCTGTTGGGTGTATTTATTCTCCACAGTGGTTGGTGCCTACTAGACTTCACCTTTGGGTGTGCTGCTTGTGTAGGTAGTTGAGTCTAGGTTTGCTGCTCTCTGCCACACACTACCAATAGTGTTGGCTCTAGTTCTTCTTGGGTTGACGTCAGCTGTTGTTTGTAACCTGCTGTGGGCTACCAGTCTGCAGCTACTGCACTTTTTGCTTTTTGTGTATGCGTTTTCTGGGTACAGAGGAAGGGGCCAACGGAATGGTTGCTTTTCCCCAGGGTGATGCCGCATAAAGGGGCTGTTCTGCCCAAGAGAGATAGCGACTGCAATACTGGAGTATGACTCAGCACAGGGATTCCAATTTTCTTCTCCCACAGTGTCTCTCCCTGAACCTCCAACTTTACACTTTCCTTCCACAACTCCAGTATTCTCAATTCTCCCCCTCCCGAGCCCGGGTAAGTGGCTGTGAATGAGGTTTTCTGCATGGGCCCTTTAAAACAATGTCTGCATTCTGAGAGGAGTGTCTCTTTTTTGCATACAGAATCCCAGCTCTTTTCACAGCTAAATGCTGTCTGGGCACCTCTTCTAGTCTCTGGGGCTCTAGGCTGGGGCTCTGAGCCTGAGGCTGAGGAACCACACCTCTCAGGGTAACCCACCCTGCCATTTGAGTCCCTCTGGGCTGCCTCTCTCCTGGGAGTGGGGCAGCCCTTTCTGCATCTCTGAACTTCCTACCAGTCTCTGTGTGGCTTCTTTAGTAATCTGTAATTATAGAATCCTCGTAGTTTAGTCCAAAGTTGGTTTTTTAAGGTTATTATTCTTTTTTTTTTTTAATATAGGAATGCCTTTTTTTTCTTTTTGCTTTTTTATAATTTTATTTTTTTAATGGGGCGACATCAATAAATGAGGAGATATATATTCAAAGATAACAAGTCCAGGTTATCTTGTCTTTCAATTATGTTGCATACCCAATACCCAAAGTCAGATTGTCCTCTGTCATCTTCTATCTAGTTTTCTTTGTGCGCCTCCCCCTCCCCCTTTCCCTCTCCCTTTCCCCTCTCCCCCCCATAACCACCACACTCTTATCAATGTCTCTTAGTTTCACTTTTATGTCCCACCTACGTATGGAATAATGCAGTTCCTGGTTTTTTCTGATTTACTTATTTCACTTCGTATCATGTTATCAAGATCCCACCATTTTGCTGTAAATGATCCGATGTCATCATTTCTTATGGCTGAGTAGTATTCCATAGTGTATATGTTCCACATCTTCTTTATCCAGTCATCTATTGACGGGCTTTTTGGTTGTTTCTATGTCCTGGCCACTGCGAACAATGCTGCCATGAACATGGGGCTGCATGTATCTTTGCGTATCAATGTTTCTGAGTTTTTGGGGTATATACCCAGTAGAGGGATTGCTGGGTCATAAGGTAGTTGTATTTTCAGTTTTTTGAGGAACCACCATACTTTCTTCCATAATGGTTGTACTACTTTACATTCCCACCAACAGTGGATGAGGGTTCCTTTTTCTCCACGGCCTTTCCAACATTTGCTATTACCTGTCTTGTTAATAACAGCTAATCTAACAGGTGTGAGGTGGTATCTCATTGCAGTTTTGATTTGCATTTCTCTAATAACTAAAGAAGATGAGCATCTTTTCATATATCTGTTGGCCATTTGTACTTCTTCCTGGGAGAAGTGTCTGTTCATGTACTCTTCCCATTTTTTAATTGGATTGTTTGTTTGTTGTTGAGTTTTATGAGTTCTTTGTATATTTTGGATATTAGGCCCTTATCTGAGCTGTTGTTTGAAAATATCATTTCCCATTTAGTTGGCTGTCTGTTTATTTTGTTATCAGTTTCTCTTGCTGAGCAAAAACTTCTTAGTCTGATGTAGTCCCATTCATTAATTTTTGCCTTCACTTCTCTTGCTTTTGGAGTCAAATTCATAAAATGCTCTTTAAAACCCAGGTCCATGAGTTTAGTACCTATGTCTTCTTCTATGTACTTTATTGTTTCAGGTCTTATGTTTAGATCTTTGATCCATTTTGAGTTAATTTTAGTACAGGGGGACAAACTGTAATCCAGTTTCCTTCTTTTGCATGTGGATTTCCACTTTTCCCAGCACCATTTATTGAAGAGGCTTTCTTTTCTTCATTGTGTGTTGTTGGCCCCTGTATCAAAAATTATTTCACTACATATATGTTGTTTTATTTCTGGGTTTTCTATTCTATTCCATTGGTCTGAGTGTCTACTTTTCTGCCAATACCATGCTGTTTTGATTGTCGTGGCCCTATAATATAGTTTGAAATCAGGTATTGTAATGCCCCCAGCTTCATTCTTTTTCTTTAGGATTCCTTTGGCTATTTGGGGTTTTTTATAGTTCCATATAAATCTGATGATTTTTTACTCTATTTCTTTAAAAAATGTCATTGAAATTTTGATGGGAATTGCATTAAATTTGTATGTTGCTTTGGGTAATATGGCCATCTTGATTATATTTATTCTTCCTAACCAAGAACAAGGAATATTATTTCATCTCATTATATCTTTTTCGATTTCTCTTAACAATGGTTTATAGTTTTCATTATATAAGTCCTTTACATTCTTTGTTATGTTTATTCCTAAGTATTTTATTTTTGTTGTTGCAATTGTGAAGGGAATTATTCTTTTGAGTTCATTCTCAGTTGTTTCATTGTTGGCATATAGAAAGGCTATTGACTTCTGTATGTTAATTTTGTATCCTGCAACCGTACTGTATTGGCTTATTGTTTCTAGTAGTCTCTTTGTGGATTCTTTGGGATTTTCGGTGTATAGGATCATATCATCTGCAAAAAGTGATACCTTTACTTCTTCTTTTCCGATATGGATGCCGTTTATTTCTTTGTCTTGTCTGATTGCTCTGGCTAGAACCTCTAGTACCACATTAAATAAGAGTGGAGAGAGTGCACAACCCTGTCTTGTTCCTGATTTAAGGGGGAAAGCCTTCAGTTTAGTGCCATTTAATATGATGTTAGCTGATGGTTTATCATATATGGCCTTTATCATGTTGATATATTTTCCTTCTATACCCATTTTGTTGAGAGTCTTAAACATAAAATTGTGTTGTATTTTATCAAAAGCCTTTTCTGCGTCTATTGATAAGATGATGTGGTTTTTGTTCTTTGTTTTGTTGATATGGTATATTACGTAACCGATTTACGTATGTTGAACCATCCTTGAGATTCTGGATGAATCCCACTTTATCATGATGTATTATTTTTTTAATATGTTGTTGTATTCGATTTGCTAGTATTTTGTTTAGTATTTATTAGAGATATTGGTCTGTAGTTTTCTTTTTTTGTGCCATCCTTGCCTGGTTTTGGTATGAGGGTTATGTTAGCCTCATAAAATGTGTTTGGAAGTATTGCTTCTTCTTCAATTTTTTGGAAGACATTCAGTAGAATAGGAACCAAGTCTTCTTTGAATGTTTGATAAAATTTGCTGGTATAGCCGTCAGGGCCTGGACTTTTATTTTTGGGGAGGTTTTTATTGGTATTTTCTATTTCTTCTCTACTAATAGGTCTGTTTAGGCTTTCTGCTTCTTCTTGACTCAGTCTAGGAAGGTTGTATTGTTCTAGGAATTTATCCATTTCTTCTAGATTGTTGAATTTAGTGGCATAAAGTTTTTCATAGTATTCTACAATAATTCTTTGTATATCTACGGTGTCCGTGGTGATTTCTCCTCTTTCATTTTGGATTTTGTTTATATGAGTTCTTTCTCTTTTTTCCTTGGTAAGTCTTGCCAAGGGTTTGTCAATTTTGTTGATCTTTTCAAAGAACCAGCTCTTTGTTCTATTAATTTTTTTCTATAGTTTTACTGTTCTCTATTTCATTTATTTCTGCTCTGATTTTTATTATCTCCTTTCTTCAGCTGGTTTTGGGTTGTCTTTGTTCTTCTTTTTCTAGTTACTTAAGGTGTGAAGTTAAGTGGTTCACTTGGGCTCTCTCTTGTTTGTTCATATATGCCTGAAGTGATATGAACTTCCCTCTTATCACTGCTTTTGCTGCATCCCATAGATTCTGATATATCATATTGTCATTTTCATTAGTCTCTATATATCTTTTGATCTCTGTACTTATTTCTTCTTTGACCCATTCATTTTTTAAAAGTATGTTGTTTAGTTTCCACATTTTTGTGGGATTTTTTTCCTCTTTTTTGCAGTTGAATTCTAGTTTCAAGGCTTTATGATCAGAAAATATGCTTGGTACAACTTCAAAATTTTTCTGATTTTGCTGATGTTGTTTTTGTGGCCCAACATATGGTCAATTCTTGAGAATAATCCATGTACACTGGAGAAAAATGTATACTCAGTCACTTTGGGATGAAATGTCCTGTAGATGTCTATCATATCCAGGTGCTCTAGTGTTTTGTTTAAGGCCACTATATCTTTGTTGATTCTCTATTTGGATGACCGATCTAGAGCCATCAGCGGTGTATTGAGGTCTCCAAGTATGATTGTATTTTTGCCAGTTTTTGTTTTAAGGTCAATAAGTAGCTGTCTTATATATTGTGGTGCTGGTTTGGTGCATATATATTAAGAATTGTTATGTCTTCTTGATTCAGTGTCCCCTTAGCCATTATGAAATGGTCATTTTTATCTCTGAGTACTTTTGTTGTCTTGTAGTCAGCATTATCAGATATGAATATTGCTACGCCTGCTTTTTTTTGGATGTTATTTGCTTGGAGTATTGTTTTCCAGCCTTTCACTTTGAATTTGTTTTTATCCTTGTTACTTAGATGAGTTTCCTGTAGGCAGCATATAGTTGGATTTTCTTTTTTAATCCATTCTGCTATTCTGTGTCTTTTTATTGGTGAGTTTAATCCGTTTACCTTTAGTGTAATTATTGATACTTGTGAGTTCCCTATTGCCATTTTATAGATTGCTTTCTGTTTGTTTTGTGTCCTGTTTGATCCTTCTCTTTCGTTTTTCTATCTTTTGTTTTTATTTGGTTGTATTCCATACATCTTTCCTCTGTTGCTATCTTTTTGTATCTCATGTGCTTCTGTGGTGGTTTTTTCAATGGTGGTTACCTTTGAGTAATGAAAAGGGTTCCTACCCTGTTCATTGTAGCGCACTATTTTGTGAGTACTTTTGCACTCCATCGTCCTTTGCTATTGTTAATCTCCATCCTCTCCCCCCCCCCTTTCTTTTTGTTGTTGTCACAGTTTAAATTTGGTTTTATTGTGTTCTTCTTGGAGCTTTTACTTGTGGCTTAATTTTTTTTTCTTTGTATCTGATTGTAGAACCTCCTATAGTAATTCCTGGAGTGGGGGTTTTCTGATGATAAATTCCCTCATCTTTTCTGTATCTGTGAATGTTTTTATTTCTCCTTCATATTTGAAGGATAGCTTTGATGGGTATAGTATTCGTGGCTGAAAGTTTCTCTCTTTCAGGACTTTAAATATTGGGGTCCACTCTCTTCTAGCTTGTAGAGTTTCTGCTGAGAAATCTGATGATAATCTAATGGGCCTTCCTTTATATGTTGTATTCTTCTTTTCCCTGGCTGCCTTGAGAATTTTTTCTTTGCCATTGGTTTGTGCCAATTTCATTATGATGTGCCTTGGAGTAGGTTTGTTGGTGTTAAGAAGACTTGGAATTCTGTTTGCTTCATGAATTTGAGGCTTTAGTTCTTTCCACAGGCTTGGGAAGTTCTCATCTATTATTTGTTTGAGTATGTTCTCCATTTCATTTTCTCTCTCTTCTCCCTCTGATATACCTATTATTCTTATGTTATTCTTTCTGATGGAGTCAGATAATTCTTGTAGGGCTATCTCATTTTTTTTAATTTTTGAGTTTCTTTCTTCTTCTCTCTGTTATGCCTCAAGTTGCTTGTCTTCTATTTCACTAATCCTCTCTTCTATCTGGCCTGTTCTATTAGCTAAGCTTGTTACCTCATTTTTCAGCTCGTGAATTGAGTTTTTCATCTTTCTTTGATTTGTTTTTATAGTTTCAATTTCCTTGGAAATATATTCTTTGTGTTCATTGAGTTGTTTTCTGAGCTCTCTAAATTGCCTTTCTGTGTTTTCTTGTATATCTTGGAGTATTTTTAGGATTTCTATCTTGAATTCTCTGTCATTTAGCTCCAAGGTTTCCAATATATTAAATTTTTTCTCCATAGATTTTTCCTCATCTATCTGTGTTACCTCTCTTTCTTTTGTATCCATGATATTCAATTTTCTCTTCCTTAATGGCATCTGAGGGTGGTTTTGTTGATAGTATTAATGAGATTTAATAAAGAATAAAAAGTTAAAAAATAAAAAATTGAAAAAAGTTGTGTTTTTTAAATTAATAATAAAATAAAGTAAAATAAAATAAAATAAAAATTAAAAAAAGGAAATTATTCCCCCCCCTCCTTTTTTCCTCTCCTCTCCTCTCCCCTCTTTCTTGAGAAAATCTTGTGGTGAACTGTGAATTATATTGTATTAAATAGAACAAACAATGCCTATAATAGAGGGCCTGAATTGGGGAAAAGTAATAAGGGGGCAAAAATAAATAAATAAAAAAAAACAAGAAAAATAAAAATAAAAAAGGGGGTATGGACCCACAAAAAGAAAATAAGGAAAAAATTTGGATCAAGAATAAAATGATTTGCGTTTAGGTGTTGGTCAACTAAAAGTTATGATGAGAGGAATAAGAAGGAAACAGGAAAATGGGGGGACAAATTAAAAAATTACTATTGTATTTAGTGGAACAAGATCTTGATAAAATGGAGAGCCAGGGATGGGAGCACTGCTAGTGAGTTAAAAAGGTGAAGTAAAAACCCCCCAAAATGCCACAAACATAAGTTTGAGTTCCAGAGAAGATAATTTGTTCATTATTGAGGTTTGAATGATAGGATACGTAAAGGAGAAAGGAAGAAACTAATATAGAGGGAGAAAAGAAAGAGAGAGAGAGGAAAAAAAGAGGGAACCAGTAAAAGAAGAAAAAAGAAAAAAGAGGAAAGAGAGAGAGAGAGTTAAGGGTTTTGGCGTGCAACCCTCATTGAGAGAAAGGAAGAGGAAAGAAAAGATAATGGAGATGTAACACTTATGGGTAGTGTAGTTCAAGGAGAAGAGAGAGTAAGACTGGTAGAGTTAAATAACCAAATTAGAGGAGGAAAAAAAATCCAGGATGAAGATAAGAGAAACAAATGAACAAATATAATAAAATGGGATAGGTTATAAAGTCTGTGGATTATTCTTGATTTTGAGATGTTATCTTCTTGCTTTTTCTTCTCTCTCTCTTCCTGGTTGGTGACTCTGTACCCCGGGTTCTGCCCCTTTGGCATGCTCAGGTAGAGGTTTGCAGTTGATAAGTCTCTATGGCGATGTCATGTATTGTGCTTTAGTCACGTTGGCAGTCAAGGCTCATTAGCATTTATAGGCTCTGACAGTGAGAGAGTCCGTGTTCCTGGAGCCTCTCTCCTAGTCTTTCCTTCCTCAATTAGTAGCCTGATAATCCAGCTATGGGGTTGCTGCTGCCTCTGCCTGAATAGTAAGAGGCTCAAAGAGCTGGACACTCCCCACTCTATTCCCACTCAGCACAGGGCTCTGAGTAAGGCTCAGTCAGTCAGAGCTGCTAGCATAATCAGCCGGGGCTTCCTCCCACTCAAAGACTTCTGGCTCTGCCACTCTGTCCGGTAACATGGGCAGGCACCCACTCACGGGGTGCTTGAAGGAAACTCTCACTCACTATCTGTGCGCGCAGACCAGGATGTCAGGCCGGAAGTCTTGCCCTCTGAGTGCAACCCCCTGCCCACACTGAAAAGTTCCAGCATTGGAATTGGCTCTCGCTCCGTCCCCGTGTGTGGCTTTTTCAAGGCGCTGGGGTGGCCTGAGATTCCCCTTTTGGCCCAGACAAAGGCCCCTGACTCTGCCCCTCTGTGGGATAACATGGGCTCCCACTCCTGAGGTGCTGGAAGGAGTCTCTTGCCCACTCTCCGTGTGCGCTGACCAGGATATCAGGTCGGCCGCCTCACCCTCTGAGTGAAACCCCTCCCATATGGACAAGTTCCAGCGTTGGAATTAGTTCTCACTCTCTTCCCGTGCGCGGCTCCCTCAGGGCGCTGGGGCGGCCCGAGATTCCGCTTTTGGCTCACACAAAGGCCACTGACTCTGCCTCTCTGTGGGGTAACACGGGCACACACTGCCGAGGCACTCGGAGGAATCTCTCGCTCACTATCTGCACGCGCAGACCAGGATATCAGACCAGTGGCCTCACCTTCTGAGTGAAACCCCCTCCCGCACAGAAAAGTTCCAGCGTTGGAATTAGTTCTCACTCCGTCCCTGTGCGCGGCTCCCCCAGGGCACTGGGGCAGCCCGGAGATTCCACTTTCAGCCCACACAAATGTCTCTGACTCTGCCTTTCTGTGGGACAACATGGGTGCACATTCCGGGGCTTTGGAAGGAATCTCTCGCCCACTATCTGCGCGCGCCGACCAGGAGATTGGGTAAAATGGCTGCCCCGTTTGTCTTTCTTTGTCTGGGTTTGACACGAGTGTTAGCTTGTATTGCCCGGGTTGTCACAGGAACAGTTTTTCCTCGGCTTGGATCTCCATGCCACAGCCTGGTTCGGCCGTTTGTGCCATGGCCTGGATCTATTCACCCCCTTTGCCCGCCTTAGTTTCTATATTCTCAGTTTCCAGTGAAAGCCGCCCTGTTTAGGTTAGTGAGGAAGGCGGAGCATTTCTTACTCCCTATTTCCTTCGGGGTTTGGTTATATATTTAGCCAATTTTTCACTCGATCATACTTTCGGGTGTATTGCGAAACATCTGGAGGCTCCAAGGATAGGTTTTTCTGTTTCTGGTTGAAGATCTTGTTGAGTTTTGGGGAAGATTTATTGGTATCGCTTCCTATCCCGCCATTACTCTGACATCATCTCAAGGTTATTATTCTTAAAGTAAGTTGTAATCCAACTTGGTCCTGGGAGGTGGCAGTTGAAATGTCTGCATACTCCATCACCATCTTTCTTCCCCTTGAGATACTTCCTTAACTCACTCTCCTCACCGCACTCCAAAGGTTCATCTTGGATTCACTCATCATTTAGTTCTCAGGTTTTATGTTATTTTTCCATGAAGTTTCTCCTTAAACTTTTTAACCATAGACCAATGCTATTCTGCTTTTTCTCTTATAGCATAGCATTTTCAATATAATAGTAATAGCTCTGTGCTGCCATTCCAGTGTGAATTGTCTGCCTTCTATCCATGCTAGACTGGAAGCAAAGAATGTCTTTCTCCTTTATAGTCTAAGAACTTAGTCCAGTGCCAGCAAAATGTAGAGTTAGTTCCAATAATTATATGTTAGGTAAATGAATAAATGGGTCAGTGGATGGATCAATGGATGGATGGATGGATAGATGGATGGATTGCTAGCAGAATACCACTAAAAATGTTATTCTGTGCCTTAGAAAGAAAGCACACACACACACACTCACTCACACTTCAATATTTTCTTGAGTTTCAGGACATTTCTTTGTCATTTGAAATTAAACTCCCTTATGCAGGAATTACTGTATTTTTGCTCCATAAGATGCACCTAAAGTTTTAAGGAGAAAAATAAAAAAAATATTCTGAACCAAATGTTGTGTTAAAATATTTAATAAAATACATCATAATATTATTTCAACAATGTAAACTCAATAGCAGTATTAATAACCTGTTAATATTAGCACTGTTATGAACAAATGAGAAGAGACTTTAATGTTCAAATACTCTTCTACTTCTCCGGGAACCCCAGGAAGTCATCATCGCTAGTATCAGAATTTAAGAAGCTCAGTTGCTCACAATCACTGGTATCACTTTCTTTGCTATTTTCATATATGATACCATCTTCAGTGCCATCTAAGGCATTGTTAATATCACATTTTTTGAATGACCATACTATGATTTCCTTCTTCACTGACTGCCATGATATTTTTACCCATTCACAAACTTGACTCATAGTGGGTCTCTTCATTCGTCCAGTTGGTGTCAGATCATGATTATCAGCAGCCATCCATTTTTTCCACTCTTCTCATGTAAAGACTTTAAGCAGTTTGTTGATGGAAATGTTGAGAAGTTGCAATTGGCTGGTAAGACCCCCCAGGAATTACAGCTAGATGAGTCTTCACTTCTTTAAAGTTTGTGTGTGTGTGTGTGTGTGTGTGTGTGTGTGTGTGTGTGTGTGTGGTTTTGCTAATATGTGCTCTAAACTGGTCAAGCACTAATAAGGCAGATTTTTTCAGAAGCCCTCTAGGAGGACATTTGGACCAAATTTTTTCAATTCACACTCTCATTCCATTTTCATCCATCCATCCCTTCTCATGAATACCCTGCTGCTGCACTAGAGAAGGTACAGTTATTTTTTACTCTAATGTCACTACATAGGTAAACTACCTGGATTACAGCTGAAATAAACTGATGGAGATAGCAACACAGCCTGTTCTCTCTGCTGCTGCTTTGCCTGTGCTCACACTGGCTTCCCAGCTCACTGCACCTGCCTCACACCTTTGGCCCCTCCCCTAACTACCAGCCAGCCAACCAATGAAATGCTATTAGGTTGGCAACAACTGATGTCAGCACTTCACACAAAACTCCAGCAGCTGCAGCGCAGCCCTCCATCAAAGCAGCTCGCCTCTCACGTCTGCCCTTGATGATGCCAGATGAATGCGTCAACACAATGTTGCTTGCCTTCCTTCCTGCACTGCATGCAACTGTGGAAACTGGAACCAGGAGATCACTCAGCAGATGCCGGGGTTCCACATGCCATAGGGTATGCTTATGCTCCCGCTGAAACTCATTTTACACATTTACTAGTGCAATGCCCCACAGCAGCTAAGAAAGTGAACATTTGCTCCATAAGACACGGGCATTTCCCCCTCCACTTTTTTGGGGGGAAATGCATCTTATGGAGCAAAAAATACAGTAATGTACATTGTATCCTATTCTGACATTGCAATAATTGAATCCCGAAAAAAAACCAGTCAACTAATCATTCATGGAGAACCTATTTTAATGTTTAACTGTGTGAAGGAAAGAAGTTTTTCTGGCTCTAAGCCAGTGAGAATGCAGACCAGAAGTTCAGCACTTTCAGTGATGGTTTAAGGTTTACAAAACAATGTTACAACCTTAGTTACCAAATATTAACTGCTTATCAAAAAATCAATTTTCCCCAAATCTAGCAATTCATGTGTCACCTATTACAATGACAATCGTTTCAACTTTTAATACCTTCTTCTCTCTTATATTTCCTTTGGTTTAAAACAGTACTTACATAGGCAGGATTCTAATTTTTGTGTAATTTCCTTGCAAAGAGTTGGTTATTGTGGTTTATATGAAGTATACAGAAATAATATTTTCTTAAATTTTGATATATGGTTAAAGTTCTGATGACTTTATAGGCTATCTAATATTATTATAATCCAGCAATATTAGCTAAAACCTCAACTTTATCAGGATTGTCAAAGGGACTGGATAAGAGATGTCTAGTGAAAATCTAAGATAATGCAGGACAGGATGTTTTGTTTTTTTTTTCATTTTTCTGAAGCTGGAAACGGGGAGAGACAGTCAGACAGACTCCCGCATGCGCCCGACCGGGATCCACCCGGCACGCCCACCAGGGGCGACACTCTGCCCACCAGGGGGCGATGCTCTGCCCATCCTGGGCATCGCCATGTTGTGACCAGAGCCACTCTAGCGCCTGAGGCAGAGGCCACAGAGCCATCCCCAGCGCCTGGGCGGTCTTTGCTCCAATGGAGCCTTGGCTGCGGGAGGGGAAGAGAGAGACAGAGAGGAAAGCGTGGCGGAGGGGTGGAAAAGCAAATGGGCGCTTCTCCGGACAGGATGTTTTTAAGTCATAAGTCTCTATGTAATTTAAACATATATATTTCTTCATTCTGAAAATACTTCAAAGGAGCATAGTCTATCTATGGAGATCTTCCCAACATGAAAGGATCTGACAGCTTGAAATGATTAAGACTAGGTTATTGCCAGAGATAAGGAAAAAAATTGCAGTGTTAGAAGGAGGGACATAATCAGTGGGGAAAAGTGGGTCAAGTAACCAAGAGGTTGGGTCATTAGAAGGATGTCCCATGTGGACTTGATTTTCATTAAGGGTTATGGCAGATAAAATGGGAAAACACACCAATGAACCTGGAAGTAAAGAAAAGAGAGATGTGGCTTAGAAATCAGTGACATAACTCAGAGAAGTAAATGATATAGTTGTTTTAAAGAAGTAATGCTTTTTATACTACTTGTATTTTATTAAACAAAACAGCTATATACATACATGTAAAAAGTAATCATAGAAACAAAGCACACATGTGGTACATGCTGTGGCGTTCACAAAGAGTCTATTACCAGCATGTAAGAAATGAGTACCAGGCCCTGCCGGTTGGCTCAGTGGTAGAGCGTCGGCCTGGCGTGCAGGAGTCCCAGGTTTGATTCCCAGCCAGGGCACATAGGAGAAGCGCCCATCTGCTTCTCCACCCCTCCCCCTCTCCTTCCTCTCTGTCTCTCTCTTCCCCTCCCGCAGCCGAGGCTCCATTGGAGCAAAAGATGGCCCGGGCGCTGAGGATGGCTCCTTGGCCTCTGCCCCAAGTGCTAGAGTGGCTCTGGTTGCGACAGAGCAATGCCCCGGATGGGCAGAGCACCCCCCCCTGGTGGGCGTGCCGGGTGGATCCCGGTTGGGCACATGCGAGAGTCTGTCTGACTGCCTCCCCGTTTCCAGCTTCAGAAAAATACAAAAGAAAAAAAAAAAAAGGGAAAGGAGTACCATCGCAAACTCAATGTGCTATCACTACTGAATTATTTAAGGAGATCAGAGAAGTGTCCCCAAACTGTGAGATATTTGAATTGATTCTTGAATAATAAACGTTCTCATTCTAGGCTCTTTCTTTTATAATTTATTGGTATTTGGCTAAAATCTGAGTAGAAAAAATCTTTCTGTTGTTTGATTTCTTTACTCTGTCTATCTCTCTCTTTCTCTCCTATATCTCTTTTGTCCAACTGTAATTATTTCAAGAATATGATCAGAATTTCACTTTTTAACAATGCTTCAATCTTTGTTCTCATTTGCATGTATCTTTGTACAATAAGGTCTTTGCATATGCCAGATTTTTTGGTTGTTAATTTCTTTTCATCTTTCAAAGCCTTGCTCAAAATATACCTTCTTTTACCTTCCAGTTCCAAACTAAGTCCAACACCTCATTAAGTGCACTTGCAGCATGTACCTCTTCTCTTAGCATTTATCAATGTTAGAACTAAACATTTAATGGGTGATTTGGTTTAATTTTTTCTCTTAACAATCACAGTCTTCCCAGTACCAGACATGGTCCTTTGCATAGAACAGATGCTCAATAGATAATTACTGGTGTGGTGAACAGAAGTAAGCATGAATGAAGAGCCCAAAATAAGAATATACTATTCATCCATTAAGAATCCTATCATTAAGTAAAATGATTACAAAGCATTTTTAGAAAATTACACCATTTTTGTTAATAAAAAAAATTAAATGTCAGGATAGCTGCAAAATGTTAGTGAAGAAAAAAATGGAAAATGCTCATGTCATTGGTTTTAACAATAATTTTGGTGATCTTATTGACATAAACTTTCAGACAAACAAAATTTAGATACACACTTATTTGAATATTCATTTAATTAGATCAGATATAATACTGACACATTTTATACACCAGCTAACAGAATATTCACTTTGCCTATAGATTGTAAAATGCCTATCATCAGTATGACATAAAAAGAAAACTTTCAGCCTGACCAGGCAGTGGCACAGTAGACAGAGCATCAGACTGGGACACAGAGGACCCAGGTTCAAAACCGAGGTCACCAGCTTGAGCTTGGGCTCATCTGGTTAGAGGAAGGTTCACTAGCTTAAGCCCAAGGTAGCTGGCTTGAGCAAGGGGGTTTCTCCGTCTGCTGTAGACCCCCAGTCAAGGCACATATGAAAATTAATGCTTCTCATCTCTCTCCTTTCCTATCCATCTGTCCCTCTCTCTGTCTCTGTCACACAAAAAAAGAAAGAAAGAAAAAAAATGAAACTTTCAGATTCCAAAGCAACAATAGTAGATAGACTAAACGAGGGCAGGGTAGATTTTGATAACTCGGACACAATTCTTGCTTTGAATATACTAGGTATTGTTGCTCTTATTAAAGAGTGCCTTTGCAACATATTATATATGTATATATGTATGCATGAATGATTTATTCTATTTTATTCTTTTACAGAAATGAGAACATTTCAAAGACCACAATTGCATTGCGAATACTTGTGCATTTAAGGACATAAAATATATATGATATTCTTCACATATTCATTTATTCTTTGAATCAGTTTTAGTCAAGCCTCTTGAGTCTTGACAAGTCAATTTTAGGTGCAATGTTATAATGTTTTAATTCTCTGTGATATGTGACCTTAACATAAGAAAGTTTCTCCACAAATCTTTCAAAAATATTATATAGACTCTTTGGTTAAATTTGTCTAAATTAATATTATAATGGCCAAAGCCTGGATTGCCTTATTGATGAAGTTAAAATATATCTCTTTTTAATTATTTTTGTACTAGATACTGCCCATTTCATAATAATTCTCTTAAGGAAATGTTGATGTGGACATTTCTCATTTTTTTGTAACATCTGATTTATCTGCCACAATTGATAACCTGTTTGTAGAAACAATCCCATTCCAGTTACTTCACATGCCATACCAAGGCAATTGAGCTATCTCTGAAGACTGTGAATCCAAGAATGTTCATATAGGGCTGAGTCTGAGGGAACTCTCCAGAGCCAAGTAGATGCCCTACTGGCTAAGTCTTCTAGAGTGCCCTTACACTCTGGGGAGAAGCCTTCACTTTATTTATTTTTGAATTCTGGTTATTACCATTTATGACTAACTACAGTAAAATTTATTTACATACACTAGAAAGGCAGAACATGTATCAATAATAGTGAACTTTTAATAATCCTGTATTTCTTAACACCCTACTTTTTCATCCTTTAGGAAAGCCAAGCACTTACAGCAACTTTGCATGTAGTGATCATGCTTTAACTTAAAAATCTTCATAGGGTCTGTTTAATCTCATTTTGCTATTTCAGTTTCATATTTTAATTAGTAAGACATTTTCTCATGAAGCCTAATGTGTTAGCTATGCAGACCAAAACTTTAGATCATCCACTATGTTGGCTCAGTTGATTTAAGAACACATTTCTGGTGTAAATAAGGGTATTAGGTCTCCTCAAAGCCAGTTAGTTTTGTTCTAAGGACACAGTCTACACTGAAATAATACCAAGTTTCCTTATCATGTGTACTTTTGGCCGAAAGGTAAACCTGCTGAGAAAATGAGGATGATGGAGCCCAAGCTTATCAGCACTAGTAAGAAGGCAACTCAGTTCAGTCTTCTAACAATATATAGGAATGCTATCTTCACATAGAAAAAAAGAGCCACTTATTGGTGCCCACAGTCTCTTATCCTTAGATCAATTAATTGTCAATTGCTTCTGCTTGTATAGTTAAATATCTATAAAGTATATTTGTGGAAAGGAGTGAAAAATGAGAAAGAGATATGAGGGAAAGTGTTATTGTGAGGTTGAAATAAATGGGAACTTATTAATTATCTCTCTTCATTTTGCAAAAGAGAGGACTGTGGGCTGGAAAGAATGAGTGACTAATCTATGTCTCTAGTATTATAGAGTAAAACACAGAGTGTTGGTTAATTTTCTATGTCAACTTGGCTGAGCCACCATACCCAGATACATGGTCAAACATTCTTCTGAATGAGCTGTGAGGGTATTTTTAGATGGGATAAATATTTAAATCAATAGCTTTTGAGTAAAGCAATTGCCCTCCATAATATTGGTGGGCCTCATCCAATCAGGTAAAGGCTTGAATGGAACACAAAAACTTGACCTTCCCCCAAGAAAGAGTGAATTCTTCAGGAGATGACTTTTGGACTTGAACTGCAACATTGGTGCATCCTTGGTTCTACAGCCTGCCAGCCCACCCTGCAGATTTTGGACCTGCTGGCCTCCAAAATCATGTGAGCCAATTCTTTAAAGTAAATTTATTTGTGTGTGTGTGTGTAAGAGGGGAGGAGGGAGAAACAGAGACAAGAAATTTGGGGCTGTACATTCTAAATAAGAATTCAATGAGCTCAATATAATATGTAAAGTCTCTGCCTCTGGAAGTAAAATATTCTATAACTATAAAACTATAATACAGTGCAACACAGTACATTGACTCATTCATTTATATTTTTATTTATTCTTCTCCACTGCTGATACAACTTTTCAAAAATTTTCTTTGACCCCACCTACTCTTCCACACTTTCTTAGTCTTCCATTCCTCATTCCACCCTCTGCACTATGTCTTCCGCTGACTCCCAGCTGAAGTTGCTCTTGCTAAAGCTAACAATGATTTTATATGACAGCATTTCTTCCTGAGGCTCTTTAATATATGGTTCAACATTTAGAAGGCCAAGTTATCAAGATGTTTTACTTTATCAAATATTGAAGATAAAAGAAAATGAGGACCAAATATGTTTCCCAAATGCTTAGTTTTAATAATCTGGTTACTGGCCCTGGCTGGTTAACTCAGTCATTTAAGACTGTCCTCTGGAAACAACAAGGTTGCGGGATCAATTGTGGGTTAGTACATACATGGGAAGTAGCCAATGAGTACACAACAGAGTGGAAAAACAGATGAATGCTTCCATTCCCTCTCCCCTCTCTCTCCTTTAAATTAAGCCCTGGTTGGATAGTTTGGTCGGTTAGAGTGTCGTACCAGAGCTTGGAGGTTGCCAATTTTACTCCCTGGTCAGGGCACATACAGGAGGAGCTCCATATTCCTGTTTCTCTCTCCTTCTCCCTTCCTCTCTCAAAATAATAATAATAATTAATACTAATAATAATCTGGTTACTGCCTCTCCTTTTATCTTCATTCTAAAGAAATTTCTAGAATGCTTGCTCAGATGTTCTCCTCCTCCTTCTGTGATCATTTTAGTAGTCTATAGAGAGAAAACCAAAAAAAGAGAGAAGGTTGCTGAGGAGAGGGTAAAATTAGTAAAAGCACAAAGAAAGAGTGAAAGTGGAAATGAAAGGAATCTCGGGTCAAAATGGTGAGCAGGTGTGCCATGACAGCTTCAAGCCAGTGGCTGGAGGACACTCTTAAATGGTATCACAATGCTGCAGGGTTCCATAAACTAGGGTTAATGGGAGACAATACAATATATGTGGATAGTGATATAAAAGAAGCCCTAAAAGGGCTTCCTGAGAACCTGTATAATGACCAGGTGTTTTGCACTAGAAGGGCAGTGGACCTGTGCGTGAGGCAGCAAATCTTGCTTGAAGATCAGTGGACTACCTTGAACCACATCTGAAAGAGGGTATTTGGGAAAGGAAATGAAGAGAGGAATGGGCAAAGGAATAATCAGGCAATTGACATCTGTGGCTGCAGCTGTCCTCAAAGTATTAATATTTTAATTAGGTCAGTTAAACTGAAATGTACAATTTAAAATCATCTGAGCTGCAAATATATGACTTTAAATAAATGTCTACTGCTAAAAACAAAAAATTAAAAAGGAGTGTTTGATTGGCAGTTGAAAGTGAAGAGGGCCAGGAGAGATGTCCCAGCACCGCTATGGTATGGAACGGACTTGATTAGCAGCTGTTACAGTGAAATAAATGTTGGGGTGCATGTTAAGAATTGAACCTTCTTTGATGTGCTAAGAGAAGTCCAAAGAAGATCCAATGATAGGAATTAAAAATTGCTTTCATCAGATGTGCTATTCCTTTCATATCACCTAAGCTGAAACATGTAGAATTTTGTTGTTGTTTTTTAATTTATTTTTTCATTATAGGGAGAAAAAAAGAAGAAGGTGTTACCAGAACAAGCCTGGTTTGGGACAGCTTGTCACATTCAGCCAATCAAAAGAGACAAAGCGAACTGAGGATATAAGAGTGTCTTTAATTCAGAAATACTGGTACCCTGGAAGGCCAGGGAGTCCTGTCCATGCAGCTGCCTTCCCACGCTCCTGGTGCTGGCAGTTTTTATAGGTTCAGGCAAAAAGAAAAAAAAGTAAAAAGTCCTTGCAATTAGTCACATAACAATGTTGAGGAGGTGGGGATTCAGCTGCAGAAACACCTCCTCTTCAAGTTCCTCTGATGTAGCACAGGCCCAATCAGCGTGGTCCTATCTGGTGTCCTTGGTCAATCTTCAAGACAGCCAGGGTCAGTGTCTCCCAGAAAGAGCCGGGACCTGAAGCCTCAGGGACCATCTGCCTCTGGGAATTGACTGTGAAAAGATTCCCTGTTTCTTAGCATACAAAATAAAGATTTAAGATTGGTGTACTGAGTTTTTAATTAATTTATAGGCGTTGACTTTTCATAGTAAATCCTGCAGTTAAGCATTTACAAAAAAACTGTTGTGATTTAAATTCCCCTAATTGTCAGGTTTGTCTCCAATGTAAGCTTTTCCTGACATTCCTGCAGAGGTAAACATTGCTACATTTCAAAGTAAAGGCCAGGAAGCCATTAAGAGAGGCTAGCAAGCAGATTAATTATTTCCTAACCCTTACATATCTCCTATTCATTACAACTGAAAAGCTACTGTTACTGAGCCCAAATTTCTCACTTTTGAGCTCTTTTATCAGGGGAAGGAGCAGGAAGCATCAACTCCCATATGTGCCTTGACCAAGCAAGCCCAGGGTTTCAAACCGGTGACTTGTAGGATCTCAAGACTGATTCAGGTAAGGTATTATCCGAATCATTATCACAGGCTAAGAGGTGGCCTTTTTCTTAGTCCTGGCCTTGAGATATCTCTATTCTTATCTCTCCTGGTCACAACCAATCTCACAGGCCAAGTGGGTAATAAGGCTGAGATAATGGGCCACACAAAGCCATACCCTTTCAAGCTCCAAGTTACACAGAACCAGGTAACACTCTGTCCAAAAGTCATCATACCCAGTTTCAGAACCTGAGTGGTTATCTCCTGTGGTCCTACCTTCCAGATTGTGCACATGACAGCTATTTGCAAAAGGAAATGGCACTTGATCATGGGCAGTTTTTTTAATTTTTTTTTTACCAGTTTCACTGGAGAGCAGGTGAAACTGTCGTGCCAGGCCAGCTGGCATATTTGGTGTCTTAGGTGATATGCGAGCTGTCCAGTGGGTGCTACTAGAACCTTCATGGCATGTGATTTTTTTTGTGGGTGGTGAGTCCAGAAATGTAAGAGGCAAACATGATTTCTTTTAACAATGAATAGCTACTGAGGTGTTTTAAGCATGAGAGAGATAGAAGCAAATTTGCATTAGAGAGCCATGCTTAAAAGAACATTAAAGAAGCTGGTGTGAATTTTTAGTGTGCTTTAGCATCTGTTTGTGAGTTCCACTGATGTACTGGATCATGATTTAATATGAGAGAAGGAAAGAAATAGGGAAGAGAGACGAAAGAGTATCCTTACTGCATTATATATGAATGCTTTCACTTGACTATCATGCAGTTTGAGAAGGCTGGAGAATAAATGATAAAAAAGGAAAAAGAGAACCCAGTTAGGCAGCCGAAACTGGGAAGTGCTGTATAGTAGATATTCACAGTGAACATTAGCATATAAAAGACCCTCAGATGTACTGAAACAAAGAAATGTCTTTAACTTTGTTTATCCATAGATCTCAAGAACTTACTTGCCATCTTTGCCCTTTTCCATATATCAGCTATAAACCTCCCTCCTGTGGCTCTGTGATGAAATGCGTTTTGGAAAATTGAAAATATTAAAAGATTTTTAAAGGTGAATGGCAGGTTTCTAACTCATAAAATATTTTATTAAATGGAATGAATAAATTAAACGAAATGAATAAATTTAGCCTAAAATCAACTCTAAGGAAATAATTGCACCTCTGGAGGAAATTTAAAACTTTTGAGACCTTTAGAGCTGTCTCAGAGGAACGGAACAAAGGAAATTACTTGGGAATTTATTTAAGAATCTTTAGCAGTATTACACGTTTTCCGTGCTTGGTGATTAATTTCATTTTCTGATATGGTATTGAATTATTCAGTGGCTAAAGAGCGAGGCAGGCCTGATTAGGTGACAGGCATAGTGGATAGAGCATCGGACTGGGACGCAGAGGACTCAGGTTTGAAACCCTGCGGCCGCCAACTTGAGCGCAGGCTCACCTGGTTTGAGGAAAGCTCACCAGCTTGAGCCCAAGGTCACTGGGTTGAGCAAGGGGTCACTTAGTCTGCTGTAGCCCCCACCCCCAGTCAAGGCACATATGAGAAAGCAATCAATGAACAACTAAGGAGCCGCAACAAAGAATTGTTGTTTCTCATCTCTCTCTTCTCGTCTGTCTGCCCCTATCTGTCCCTCTCTCTGTCTTTCTCTATCTCTGTCACACATACAAAAAAGACTGAGGCAAGTTTATAAGTGGGATCGTTTTATATTTTTTTAAAAATCTGTGTGACTATGAAATAATTTACATAAAACACAAAGACATGCAAACTAATGTGTAATATACAGAAAAGAAATCCATGGTTGCCTGGCAGTGGAGGGAGGTAAGCAGGAAGTGACAGAGAGAGGAATTAAAGAGCAATAAAAAAACCTTTGAGGAACCTGATCAGGTGGTGGTACAGCAGATAGAGCATTAGCCTGGAACACTGAGGCCCCAGGTTCCAAACACCAAGGTCTCCAGCTTGAGGTTGCCAGCTTGAGCATGGGATCATAGACCTGAGCCTATGGTTGCTGGCTTGAACAAAGGGTCACTAATTTGACTGGAGCCCCCTGGTCAAGGTACATATGAGAAAGCAATCAATGAACAACTAAAGTGAGACAACTATAGTTGATGCTTCTCATCTCTCTCTCTTCCTGTCTGTCATAGTCTGTCTGCCTGTTTCTCTCTCTCACAAAACAAACAAACAAAACAAAACAAAACAAAAAACCTTTGAGGAATGATGGATATATTCCTTATCTTTACTGTGATGATGGTTTCATGAGTATGTGTGTATGTCAAATTTTATACTTCAAATGTGCATTTTATTATTTGTACATTACCCTTTAATTAACCTGTTCACAAAAGTTTACTTAAATGTTCTCTTTGCACCCTAAGGAAATTATTGACAACACAATAAGAAATAAGTAGGCAAGGCTAAAGAAACAAATCTAAATGGATAGCACAAGCATTACAGAAAAGAAAACCATGTTAGAAACAGCAAAAAGAAAGTAAATGAGCAGGACTAACAATGCTGGCCTGAGGATAAAAGCCATCTTTATACTTTGAATGGGATGCTTACATAGAAAAAAGAAATAGCAGCTTCTACGTGAGATTTCTTTGGTTCTTTCCAGCTTTATTGAGGAATAATTGACTGGTAGGAATTGTATATATTTGAGGTAGGACTTGATGTTTTGATATATGTATACATTGTAAAATGATCACAATTATGCTGCTTAATATATCCATCACCTGATGTAGTTACCATTTCTCTTTTTCTTGTTCTCCCTTCTTTCTTTCCATGATGAAAACGCTTACCGTCACCCTCTTAGAAAATTTTAATATACAATATTAACTATGGTCACCATCCCGTACATTAGCTCTCCAGAATTTATTTCTCTTCCATAACTGTAACTTCATTTGCTTTGACCAACATCTCCCCCTTCACCACTGTCCCATTTCTTACTATGTATTGATTCTTACAAACTGAAACTAAACCTCAATATCTCTTCATTTTCAAAGCTCATACCAAGAGATTAACATAAGATTAAAAATCCCATTAAAGTTTAGGGAAGGAATTGAGTTGATAGTTCAATCATTTCACAGAGAAGTGTGGCACACTTGACCAAATATCAAATACCAAGGTATGTTTTTTGCCTCTTATGCATTTAGGAAACTCATTGTGGTGATACCAATTCGCTTCATACCATTTTGTGTTGTAATTGACTTTCAAGGCTCTAACTTCCGTTTTCAACTCTAAATAGGGCACAACATTGCAGGAAAGAGTGATGCAGAACGTCAAGGCCCTTGGTGTAACCTCTGTTCCGATCTTTCTAAAATAGTTCTCCCTGCCAACAGAGACTATACCAATGAGAGAATAATACTCTTAGAACGGTGGGAGTTTTCCTAGATCTGTGAAGGTGGTGGCACAGTGGATAGAGCATCGGACTGGGACGCAGAAGACTCCGATTTGAAACCCTGAGGCCGCCAACTTGAGCACAGGCTCACCTGGTTTGAGGAAAGCTCACCAGCTTGAGCCCAAGGTCACTGGGTTGAGCAAGGGGTCACTCGGTCTGCTGTAGCCCCCCCCCCCAGTCAAGGCACATATGAGAAAGCAATCAATGAACAACTAAGGAGCTGCAACAAAGAATTGTTGTTTCTCATCTCTCTCTCTCTTCCTGTCTCTGAGAACTGCTCAGATGCTTCTGAAGAAATCACACTGTTGCCACCATACAAGGCCAGCATGAACATCATGAGCACGCCCTTCAAAGTTTGGTTTAATTATATCACATAGTACCAAGAAGGCATGAAAAGAATTTGGACTCACCTCATGAAGGTGAGTCGGAGCAGGATCCACAGCAGTCTTACAATACCTGAGAGACAGCAAGGACGGGCAAACAGGTTGGAGCTTTATCCTAGTTGGAGGGGAGATTTGGGGTGAGAATTCCCTTGTATGAGCTAAGGGTTTGAGAAGTTTGAATTTCCTTCTGATGCCAAAGAAGAAAACACTGGGCTTTCTCATCAGCTTGCCTAAGTTTCGGGGCAAAATGGAATAGGGAGTAGTGGAGCTTAAAAGCTCTCAGAGTCAAACAAATGTGGAAGATGGGGTCAGATTCTTTATTACACATATAAACAGAAGTCGACAAAAACAACAGATTTCCAGTCCCCAACTGCATGAAGGGCATCATTGTCTGGATACTCACAAATATCTCAGACCAAATTATTTGGTTCTTTTCCTTCAGGTGGACTTGTCCTTTTATAATCTGCAATGTTATTTAATGATCTACTCAATGACCCCAAACCAGTAACCTAAGAGAAGGCTCACACCTAATGTCTGTAGCCCCAGGAAAAAGTTATAAATGGAAGCTCCCAACCTGAAATCACTCTTCTGTCTTCTCACTCCCTTCCCCTCTAATTATAATGATTCTTTGCATGTACCAAGTTCAATCCCTCCTCACCCACCTGCAAATAGTGTACCCTTGTCTCTCTCTGACCTAAGGAAACTCATGCAGTGGTCTGATTTGCCAGGCTGGATCCTGGCAAGAGGTCTACTTAGGCATTAGAATTGGAGCAGTTTGGACAGGGAATCTGTGCTCCCAGGTACTCAGTGTGGTTTGGAGTGGGGTTGTGAGCTCGGTATGGGTATGCTTTTAACCTTGCAGATCCCACAGCCTGTGGGGAGGGGTGCAAACAGGAGTGTCAGGGAAGAGCGCTTTCAATCTCAAGGTCAGAGCAGGGATCCCCTGGCTGGGGTCTAATGGTGGTACCAGTACCATTGTGGGTTATCTGTGACTCTCTCTTTTCTATCTCTCACCATATCAAATTGAACAGCAAGCCTTATCAATTCTACCTCATAAACAATTTCTCAGTTTGGTTCCACTCTCTCCATATGCCCTTGTGAAACCTTAGTTCAGGATCCCATCATCCCTCATTATAAATATTGCCATACCCTTCTCATTGGTCTCCTTATAACCATTCTCCTGAGTGCCAATACAGAGACTTTCGTGAAAAGTACACCTGATTGATTGCCTGCTTAACACCTGCAGTGAGTCACTATTGTCTATACGGTCAAGCCCAAACTCCGGACGCTGTTGCTTCTTGGTGTGGCTTTTACAAACTTACACCCTTTTCCTTCTCTCATCTACCTCCTAACCTCAGTAATCAGTCACACTGAAATACTGATTTCTGCTTTTTGCTTTATCTCTCACACTGATGCCACTGCCTAAAACTGTCCCAGTGCTTCCTCTCTACCTGCCCCATCAGCCAATGTGCACCTGCCCCTCCTGAACACGTGACCAGGGCCCTCTTTCCTGAGAGGTCTCCCAGAGTTAGAAACTCCATCTTCACAGTTATACAGGAGGCAAAGATGATGAGTTTTAAAGCCCATCGTCTGTCTTCAAAGGCAAAAACGAATTTAAATTGAGTTTCCACCAGTTACTATGCCATTTTGGGTAAGGAAACTTAATGTGTTAAATTTCTTAAATAAGAAAAAAAAAACACTACCTCTTGAAATTTCTGTGACAATTAAATGAGATGACATATGTGCAGCACCAAGCATAGTGTATGGCACATGGTGGGTCCCTAAGGAACAGTAGCTATTGTCTGACTGAATAGCTGAAATTAACTGATGGTATCCACGTACACACACTTTTCTCTGATGTTAAATTCTATCTTAATCTTTTATTTTCTACAATCTGTGCTCCCTGGACAGTGGGTTCTCTTCATGTAAGTGTTCCATAGGTATTTGTGGCATGAACTGTTACCCTGTAACTGAAGACATGACTCAAATAATTGGCATGTGGATGTGGTCCTACAGTCCCTTTCTCATATCGTTTTTATGCTGCTCTTTGTTCAGTATCTGCAGCGGCTGCCTCCAGGGCTTGTTTTCTATTTGTGGTCATCTCTCTTCAGCTCAAATGGATTAAGATAAATATGAAAGCCTAAATGTAGACTATTATTATATAGCCTTTAAAACACTCTCTTCAGAATTTCTCACGTCCAAGTTTTCAAAGAAGGTGATCACTTTTAGACCTGGGCTAAAAGCTACTTCTGTTTCTTAAAGAAATGACTTAGTCTCAAAATTATTTTTAAAGAACCATTTTTATGAAAATTATTTTAGAAGGAGTGAGGCTACAGGTACAAAATACCTGGATATGATATTTTAGTGCTAAACTAGAGTTGTTATCAATCAACTGCGCCCAAATCAGTAATTACTACATATGAAAATAAGTTCCTGTTATTCCTCATTAAGAAATAGGTCCCACCTGGGTTTTAAAGAGCATTTTATGAATTTGACTCCAATGGCAAGAGAAGTGAAGGCAAAAATTAATGAATGGGACTACATCAGACTAAGAAGTTTTTGCTCAGCAAGAGAAACTGATAACAAAATAAACAGAAAGCCAACTAAATGGGAAATGATATTTTCAAACAACAGCTCAGATAAGGGCCTAATATCCAAAATATACAAAGAACTCATAAAACTCAACAACAAACAAACAAACAATCCAATAAAAAAATGGGAAGAGGATATGAATAGACACTTCTCCCAGGAAGAAATACAAATGGCCAACAGATATATGAAAAGATGCTCATCTTCTTTAGCTATTAGAGAAATGCAAATCAAAACGGCAATGAGATACCACCTCACACCTGTTCGATTAGCTGTTATTAGCAAGTCAGGTAATAGCAAATGTTGGAGAGGCTGTGGAGAAAAAGGAACCCTCATACACTGTTGGTGGGAATGTAAAGTAGTACAACCATTATGGAAGAAAGTATGGTGGTTCCTCAAAAAACTGAAAATAGAACTACCTTATGACCCAGCAATCCCTCTACTGGGTATATATCCCCAAAACTCAGAAACATTGATACGTAAAGACACATGCAGCCCCATGTTTATTGCAGCATTGTTCACAGTGGCCAGGACATGGAAACAACCAAAAAGCCCATCAATAGATGACTGGATAAAGAAGATGTGGCACATATACACTATGGAATACTACTCAGCCATAAGAAATGATGACATCGGAACATTTACAGCAAAATGGTGGGATCTTGATAACATGATACGAAGCGAAATAAGTAAATCAGAAAAAAACAGGAACTGTATTATTCCATACGTAGGTGGGACATAATAGTGAAACTAAGAGACATTGATAAGAGTGTGGTGGTTACGGGGGGGAGGGGGGAATGGGAGAGGGATAGGGGGTGGGAGGGGCACAAAGAAAACAAGATAGAAGGTGACAGAGGACAATCTGACTTTGGGTGGTGGGTATGCAACATAATTGAACGACAAGATAACCTGGACTTGTTATCTTTGAATATATGTATCCTGATTTATTGATGTCACCCCATTAAAAAAATAAAATTATAAAAAAAAGAAAAAAAAAGTATCAGAATCATCACACATGGTAAGGCTAACCATTTGTGTGTGTGTGTTGTGTGTGTGTGTCTATAAAATACTCACATATTCATTTCTCTGTGGAGCTGGTGGTCCAATGTAAAATATTTGTTTACTTGGGTCTTGGTCAAGAAAGTTTGATTGTAGCGTGTAAATTTGGGAGGTGGGAGATATTATCCTTGTGCTTGGAGGGTACAACCAATAAAATGAATAATCCTGAAAAAAATAAATAAATAAGAAATAGGTCCCAAAAGCAACAACCAGAGAACAGCTAAGCAATAAGTATGTGAGTATCTGTCGTTACTTGCAAGCCATTTTCAAAAAAGGAAGAAATCAAGATGAACTTGAGTAGTCGGGGAAGCTGCATCGAAGATATCGAACTGGCTTAGTACTTGAACTGGCCCTAAACTGAGTCACGTTGTTGATGTCATGGAAGGAGGATTTCTCCAGACTGTCAACAGTGTGACTCAATGAATGGAGAGGAAGTTGCAGGTGGCATGTAAGAGGAAGGGAGGGGAGTGGTTTGATTTGGCATGTGTGGAAGCATGGTGGCCTGGGGCAGGGAGCACGTTGAGCTGATAGATAGGGTAGAAACAAGGAATTTCTATAGAAATTCCTAGAAAACCTAGGTAGAAACCTAGAAAATCGGAGAGAAGCATTAAACGCTTAGGCAAAGCAGGCTGAAGAGTGTGCCTTCAAAAGCTCCACCTAGCTGCCTAATGGATTGAAGGGAGGGAGGGCTTAAAGCTGGTGGACATATCTGCTAAATCTGAAAGACACTTCAAAGGACTTGGTAGGAGAGGCAAGCAGAGAAGAGGACTTGGGTATTCCTATTAAGATGGAGAATTGGGTTGTTTCCTTGCGGAGTTTTTTGCTTGTTTTATTTTATTCTGTTGCTTTTGGGAAAGGGAACATACAGATTGTTTTAGACAAATAAACATTAGTAGAATGATGATAGAATAAGGTGTAAAAAAGACCAAAAGACAGTAGTACAAAATAAAATTAAGGATAGAAATATTATGTCATTCCTGGAGATTGTATTTGAAAACTTGAATGTGTGGGTGAGAAGTTATAGCTCACTCCAAAAAAGTGAATAAGAGATTAACGACTCATCTCTTATTCATTCAAATGACTATATTCATTCTGAAACAGGACAATTGAAACATCAAATTCTGTAAACTGATGCTGTCATTAGTTCCTGTCCTCAAACTACCATTAGTAAACAGTCCTATGCAAAGGGATATTCTCTGAAAGTGACAAGATCTAGAAAATTTTATTTATTGATTTTACAGAGAAGAGTGGTGGAATGAGAAGTATCAAGTCATAGTAGCTTCACTTCAGCTGTTCATTGGTCGCTTCCTGTATGTGCCTTGACCAGACAAGCCCAGGGTTTCAAACCAGCCACCTCAGTGTTCCAGGTCAACACTTCATTCACTGCACCACCCCAGGCCAAGCTAAGAGTGACACAGTTTAAAGCAGACATGGGAATGTGGGCAGAGTTGTGTGGAGAAGCATTTTCTAATTTATATCCCCTTAAAAATATCATGAAAATGATGGACCCTCAGAAATGCAAGTAGTAAGAAAACGTTCAAGAAGATTCACAGTGAGTCAAAATCAAGTTTAATTCTGTCATGAATCTAGAAAAGGGCTTGAACTTACAACAGCCAAGCAAAAATCTAGTCAGTCTCCAAAGAAATACCTTCAATACATGCTATTACTTTAGCCTAAAGCATTCTAACACTAAAGGCTCATTTCCAAATGTTTTTTAATACCTCAAAAGCTAAAGGCAAAACTAAGAAAATCTTGCAAAAGTGTCTTTGATTGTATGAATGATATGCAGAACAGATAAATTTATATATCACTAACCACCACAAGTCTTCAGTGAGTATGGCATTTTTTTCTTTTAGTAAAACAGGCTTAAGCATGCCTTTGGGGTTCATTTTAATGTCTATGAACTTTATTGTTTGAAATAGAAAAAAATCTCCATGGCATAATGGCAATTTATATTTTTAAACTTTTCAGTAATATCATTGAGAAGAACTTAATTTTTAAAATGTTGTCAGTTGTTAGTTATTCTGGTTGTACCAATTTTTAGCAGAAGAATAAATGTCAACCATTTAATTTTTTAAGTATAAGACCTTGAACTTCAGATCCTATGGTCATTCTACAATATCCCATTTGTCTCTGACTATATGCTTTATTCCTCCTTCCTGTTTCCATCCTTCAGGGTGTAGCAAGAATGCCAATTAGTCCATGAAGATTTTTCTAATTACCTATACAATTTATTTAATTTTATCATATTTTCATTTTATAGGTTATATATGTGTGCATATATTACATATACACATATACATAAGGAATATATTACTGTAGATATATACACACTACATATATATAGTATGCATACCTATATGCATATATGCACTAGGTACATATATGACTTATATATGATACATATTGACATATGTATGCATGTATTTTATATCACACATATGGATATATGACATATCTCTAATGTCTTATATATAAAAACTTAGGTAGAAAGTTATTTATCAAGGAGAAACTATGTTCCAGGCATGGACACATATGTAATGTTATTCAGTCCTCTCCATAATCTTACAAAGTGATTATTAACATTATTCCCACTGACATTAGAGGCAATTGAGATTTAAAGAAGCTAAGCAAGTTTCACATAATTTCACAATACTGAGCAGTGAAGCTGGAATTAGAAATTCTGACATAGATGTCTCAGTCAGCCAGGCAGCATAAAATAATATGCTCATTCACCCCTGGACACTTACTGTTACTATCCAGATGGAACAAAAGTGTGAAGGATAAAGACTGTTTCACTAGACATGGCAGAAGAGTCACCTCTGAAAATTGTGTGTGCCTCATACAATCCGAGGGCCACAGTCGTGTTGTGAAGGTGGCAGTTTACAGGGCTCATTGTTTCACTCTATAGTGACAGGGCCCTCATTGTCAATCCCAGTGGACAGGACACAGGGCCTCCCACCTGCCCACTGGCCCCTGTCCTTAGTCATGTCAAAAGTCACCCAGTGTGTGGAAGTCAAGTATGACCAAGCTTTTTGCTTCATGGGTCAATTAAATATAGTGTTGTCAATTTTCTTTTATAAATGAAGCAAAAGAGACTTAGTAGCTTGATTATGTCATAAAACAATAGATAGTTTAATATCAGAAAAGAGAGAGAAGTTCATCTCAGAAAGAAAAAAGACTATATTTTTTAAAGTGAAAGAATTTAAAATATTTTCTAATTATTTCATTTTCTATTTTATTACATTTTTATTTAGCCATGGACTGATAAAAACAAATAAATAAAACTCTGTTGTGAATGTGAAGACTCTCGAGACAGCTGGAGGGCAGCCCCACTCTAAGTCACGTGGACTTGGACAGTAGCGGGCCCAGAATAATGCTCCGCACTGCTTTCTGTTAATCTGATGTGTTGCTTCTTGGGGAGCAGTGCTTGGAAATACAAGGCTGTAACGCACAATAGACTCTCCCCAGAAGTAGCTATGTCAGGCAGTCTGTCAAGGATCACATTTTGTTTCATGAATTCAATCAACTAATGCACTTTCCAGTCTTTCTGCTGGAGACCAAGGACCTTGTTAGCCTACATGTGCACCTCAGTGTGTAAAGACGGCCAGTCCTACCAAAAGAGCCCCTGGGGGCCACTTCAGGCCATCGCCTGGCTCAGTTTACACTTCCCAAAATGCACTCTGAACTTACAAGCATAACTGAGTAATTCTAACCAGAGTCTCTCCAGTTTTTGTTTTGTTTTTAGTTGTAAAATAATGGATTAGAACTAGATGATCTCCAAGGAATTTCTGTTGAAATTCTTCAAAACTGTGGTTCTATAAACACAGCATCATCACTTGGTATTTATGCTCACAGTTTGGTTTGTCTTAGTGTGTACAGCAGTAGAGCAGCCACATTTAGGAAGAATGTGTTCATTCATTCATTTCCCAACGCCCGAATTTGTAACTAAGATCATGGAGGGCAGGTGCATATACAAGGCAGAAACTTTAAAACCGTAAGAAATTTTAAAGACTGAAGACAATGTAAGTCCTACACTGGTTTTGTGGGTGGGGAGTGCTCCCCCAGGTCTCACTTCTCACAACTTAGAGAAGCCCCACTATTCTGTTTGCCTGCCTTCACTTGTTCAAGGAAGGGACCTCTTGCCTTTAATCATGTTTGCTATAGGTGGGAAACTTTTTATAGAAAATATGCACACATAAACAACCATATCTTCATAAAGAAGCATAAATACCCCCTCCACCCCCCAAACAAAATAAAAAGCTTCATTCCTCATTTGGAAGACTGGGTGTAAAGCCAGTAGCCACAGCCACCATCACAGCTGCCCGGCCCATGCAGGTTCGCATTGGATTCGGACAGTCGGTAAAGAAACAACGGAGCCAAAAACTGATGGGCTGTCATCTTTAATTCTAGCTTGCACCCGGCGAGCAAGTAAAAACACACACTGGGCTCCAAAACCCACTCACATTCAGTGCTCACAAAGCTACTGACTTATCTGAGTTTCCTGGAATCAAAGGTTTCTAGCTCACCAGACTTATTCACCTCTGTTCCCCATCTCCTTCCTTCTCCCTGCACAAACTGCACTAACTGGCTTCTCACTCAACACTCCGCCATCTTGGCTGCCTCTCCTGGCCTCCTCCATGTGGCCTTTTTCCGCTCTCTGCTCTGCTCTCTCTGCTCTCTCATGCTAATCTCAGGAACCAAGAGAGCAAACTCTCGTTCTGCCCCCATTTTATAGTGTAGATTCAAAACCTTTAATCCAATATACAAAATAGGGAAGTCTCTAATACAAAGTCACTTCTCTGAGGCATAATGGGATTGCACCACCCCACATCAAAAAGGGTGGGAAAGGCTTAGTCCTAAAACCAAGCCCCAGGCTACAAGGATTCTGCCTACCCACAGCCTGCCCCCAACACACATTAATATCATCTGGGCAACGGCCTCCACGTGGGCAACGCCATCTTTAATAAAGTGAGCATAATACATTTTATCCGCCCAACACTGAGCATTGTCTTTTGACAAACTTTACCCCAGAGGCTGGGAGACACAATTAGAACATTCTCCCCTCCTTCCCAATATAACCACTGAAACCCCTGGCAATCATTAGCATCTCACAATTGTGTGTTAAAGAAATGAAAACTGTCCTTTACCTCCCCCCATCTCCCAGCCCTGGTGTGCTTTCATTTTTACTGAGGCTTACACTTAAGCACAGGAATAAGAGCAGCTTCGAGACAAATTCCATTTTCCTCTTCAGCCCTTTAGTGGAGTTGCATTGTCAGAGGATAGAAACATGTCTTTTGTTTTGATATAGGAGAAAGTCTGGTGAACTGGAAATAGAGGGAGAACGGACAGAAGAGATTTTATCTGTAGGGTGGGCTCTTTGTGTCTGACACGTGGCATTTTTCATTTACTGACATGTAGGATAGTTATGATTCCCCTCTGCTTTGCTACCTGGGGAGTAACTGGAGGGGGGGGGGGAAGCCTCAGCAATGGTTTTGAACAAAGAGGAAGAATGGAGAGGAAATGGAGCATCCTTTCAAATGTATGAGATTCTTAAAAGAGAAAATAATTCTCTTGATTTGTCTGAGAGCTCTCTATTCATTCATTAATAGGAAAACCTATATGTTAGGGGGGACAAAAATTTATGACCTGCAAAAGATGATGATGTCACAGTATTATGAGTTCCTGGGAAGTTCTCTGCCATTTTTTAAAAAAGTATGCCAAGAGTTAGTACCTGAACTGATGACTTGACTCAGACAGGAGAGAAATCCAAGCTCTCAAAGCAGTTGCATAGAGCAGGAATTTTGGTATTCAGAGCTAAAATGTTTCTTGAATTTTCTCTGTTGTGTCCAACTGTCGAACCAGAGACTAAAACTTTATAATATTATCATCAAAAATAGAAAAGTTTAATTACATGGACTTGTGATCAAATTTGTAGGTATTATAATATTTAGATTCTAGTGATTTGGGTGCATAGGCTGAAGATGAAGCATATCTTAAAACTTAGATATTAACTTTGAAGATAGTATATCCCTGCATAATAAATTGTTAGTGATTGTGATTTAAGAAGTAAAGTAGCCACCATTCTGATAGGTAATGCATCTTGCTATGAGGTTGTTGTTTTTTTTCTTGTTTTTTTTTACAACAGAGCCAAGAAATGGTGGGCCAATACTTTTATTTCTAGCCTCGCACTCAGCAAGCGAGTAAAAATAAACACACAGGCATCAAATATCATTCACACATTCTCCAGTACCACAACCAGGAGAATCTTTCTGAGTTTTCCTAGAATCAAAGGCCCCCTCTAGTTCACTCAGACCTCTCTGGGTTCCATCTCCCTTCTCCTCTCTCCACAAACTGACTTCTGCTTCAGCACTCTGCCATCTTGGCTGCTTCTCCTCTGCAACAACGAGGCCTCTCTTCCCTGCAACAACATGGTCTCCTCCAAAATGGCCTAGCTCCTCTTTTAAAACTTTTCAGCGTTTTGTATGATGTCAGAGTAATGGCGGAGTAGGAAGCGATACCGATAAATCTCCCCCAAAACTCAACAAGATCTTCAACCAGAAACAGAAAAACCTATACTTGGAGCTTCCAGATTCTTCGCAATACACCCAAAGGTATGATTGAGTGAAAAATTGGCTAAATATATAACCAAACCCCGAAGGAAATAGGGAGTAAGAAATGCTCCGCCTTCCTCACTAACCTAAACAGGGCGGCTTTTTCTGGTAACTGTGAATATAGAAACTGAGGCGGGCAAAGGGGGTGAATAGATCCAGGCCGCCGCAGCAAAAACGGCCGAACCAGGCTGTGGCTCAGAGATCCAAGCCGAGGAAAATCTGATCCTGTGGCAACCCGGGCAATACAAGCTAACACTCGCGCCAAACCCAAACAAAGAAAGACAAGCGGAGCGGCCATTTTACCCGGTCTCCTGGTCGGTGCGCAGTTAGTGGAAGAGAGATTTCTTCCTAAGCCGCGGAAGTGGGTACCCGTGTTGCCCCACGGAGAGGCAGGGTCAGAGACCTTTCTGTGGGCTGAGGGCAGAGTCTCTGGGCAGCCCCAGCGCCCTGGGAAAGCCACGCACGGGAGGGAGTGAGAACTAATCCCAACGGTGGAGATTTTCCGTGCTGGAGGCTGTTTCACTCAGAGGGAACCGCGGCCGGCCTCATATCCTGGTTTGCGCGCGCAGATAAGGAGTGAGCGATTCCTCCGAGTGCCTCGGCAGTGCGCGCCCGTGTTATCGCACAGAGGGGCAGAGTCAGGGGCCTTTGTGTGGGCCAAAGCGGAATCTCGGGCCGCCCCAGCGCCTTGCAAAAGCCGCACACGAGGACGGAGCGAGACTCAATTCCAACGCTGCAACTTTTCCCTGCGGTTGGGGGTTTCACTCAGAGCGTGAGACTGCTGGCCGGATATCCTGGTTGCAGACAGTGAGTGAGAGTTTCCTCCAAGCGCCCCGGAAGTGGGCGCCCGCTTGTGTTACCGGATAGAGTGGCAGAGCCAGAGGTCTTCGAGTGGGCGGAAAGCCCGCCTGATTATGCTAGCAGCTCTGACTGACTGAGCCTTACCCAGAGCCCTGTGCTGACTGGAAATAGAGTGGGGAGTTGCCAGCAATTTGAGCCTCTTACTATCCAGGCAGAGGCAGCAGCAACCCCATACCTGGACTATCAGGCTACTAATTGAGGAAGGAAAGACTAGGAGAAAGGCTCCAGGAACACGGACTCTCTCACTGTCGGAGCCTATAAATGCTAATGAGCCTCGACTCCCAACGAGAATAAAGCACAATACATGACATTGCCATAGAGACTTATCAACTGCAAACCTCTACCTGAGCGTGCCAAAGGGGCAGAACCCGGGGTACAGAGTCACCGACCAGGAAGAGGGAGAGAAAAGAAAAAGCAAGAAGATAACCTCTCAAAATCAAGAATAATCTGCAGACTTTATAACCTATCCCATTTTATTATATTTGTTCGTTTGTTTCTCTTATCTTCATTCTTGAGACTTTTTTTTCCTCCTCCAATTTGGCCGATTAACTCTCTACTGGTCTTACTCTCTCCTCTCCCTGAACTACACTACCCATAAGTGTTACATCTCCCAATATCATTTCTCTTCTCTTCCTTTCTCTCTATGAGGGTTGCACTCCAAAACCCTTAACTCTCTCTCTCTCTCCTTTCTTTTTTCTTCTTTTAGTGGTTCCCTCTTTTTTTCTCTCTCTTTCTTTTCTCCCTCTATATTAGTTTCTTCCTTTCTCCTTTACATCTCCTCTCATTCAAACCTCAATAACAAACAAATTATCTTATCTGGGACTCAAACCTATGTTTGTGGCATTTTGGGGGGTTTTTACTTCACCTTTTTAACTCACTAGCAGTGCTCCCATCCCTGGCTCTCCATATTATCTAGTTCTTGTTCCACTAAATACAATAGTAAGTTTTTAATTTGTCCCCCCATTTTTCCATTTTCCTCTTATTCCTCTCATCATAACTCTTAGAAAACCAACACCTAAAAGCAAATCATTTTATTCTTGACCCAAATTTTTTCCTTATTTGCTTTTTGTGGGTCCATACGCTCTTTTTTTTTTTTTTTTTTTTTTTTTCTTTCTCTCTTTTTTGCCCCTTTATTACTTTTCCCCAATTCAGGCCCTCCATCACAGGCATTGTTTGTTATAACTCACAGTCCACCACAAGATTTTCTCAAGAAAGAGGGGAGAGGAGAGGAGAGGAAAAAAAGAGGGGGGGAATAATTTCCTTTTTTAAAAAATTTTTATTTTATTTTATTTTTCTTTATTTCATTATTAATTTTTTTTAAAAAAAAAACAACTCTTTTCGATTTGTTATTTTTTTATTTTTTTTAACTTTTTATTCTTTATTAAATCTCATTAATACTATCAACAAAACCACCCTCAGATGCCATTAAGGAAGAGAAAATCGAATATCATGGATACAAAAGAAAGAGAGGTAACACAGCTAGATGAGGAAAAATCTATGGAGAAAAAATTTAATATATTGGAAACCTTGGAGCTAAATGACAGAGAATTCAAGATAGAAATCCTAAAAATCCTCCGAGATATACAAGAAAACACAGAAAGGCAATATAGGGAGCTCAGAAAACAACTCCATGAACACAAAGAATATATGTCCAAGGAAATTGAAACTATAAAAACAAATCAAACAGAGATGAAAAACTCAATTCACGAGCTGAAAAACGAAATAACAAGCTTAGCTAATAGAACAGGTCAGATAGAAGAGAGGATTAGTGAAATAGAAGACAAGCAACTTGAGGCACAACAGAGAGAAGAAGAAAGAGACTCAAAAATTAAAAAAAATGAGATAGCCCTACAAGAATTATCTGACTCCATCAAAAAGAATAACATAAGAATAATAGGTATATCAGAGGGAGAAGAGAGAGAAAATGGAATGGAGAACATACTTAAACAAATAATTGATGAGAACTTCCCAAGCCTGTGGAAAGAACTAAAGCCTCAAGTTCAAGAAGCAAACAGAACTCCAAGTTTTCTTAACCCCAACAAACCTACTCCAAGGCATATCATAATGAAATTGACACAAACCAACAGCAAAGAAAAAATTCTCAAGGCAGCCAGGGAAAAGAAGAATACAACATATAAAGGAAGGCCCATTAGATTATCATCAGATTTCTCAGCAGAAACTCTACAAGCTAGAAGAGAGTGGACCCCAATATTTAAAGTCCTGAAAGAGAGGAACTTTCAGCCACGAATACTATACCCATCAAAGCTATCCTTCAAATACGAAGGAGAAATAAAAACATTCACAGATACAGAAAAGATGAGGGAATTTATCATCAGAAAACCCCCACTCCAGGAATTACTAAAGGGGGTTCTCCAATCAGATACAAAGAACAAAAAAAAACAGAGCCACAAGTAAAAGCTCCAAGAAGAACACAATAAAACCAAATTTAAACTGTGACAACAACAAAAAGAAAGAGGGGGAGAAGACGGAGATTAACAGTAGCAAAGGACGATGGAGTGCAAAAGTACTCACAAAATAGTTTGCTACAATGAACAGGGTAGGGACCCTTTTCATTACTCAAAGGTAACCACCATTGAAAAAACCACCACAGAAGCACATGAGATAAAAAAGATAGCAACAGAGGAAAGATGTATGGAATACAACCAAATAAAAACAAAAGATAGAAAAACGAAAGAGAAGGATCAAACAAGACACAAAACTAACAGAAAGCAAGATATAAAATGGCAATAGGGAACTCACAAGTATCAATAATTACACTAAATGTAAATGGATTAAACTCACCAATAAAAAGGCATAGAGTAGCAGAATGGATTAAAAAAGAAAATCCAACTGTATGCTGCCTACAGGAAACTCATCTAAGTAACAAGGATAAAAACAAATTCAAAGTAAAAGGCTGGAAAACAATACTCCAAGCAAAGAACATCCAAAAAAAAGCAGGTATAGCAATACTCATATCGAATAATGCTGACTACAAGACAGGAAAAGTACTTAGAGACAAAAATGGCCATTTCATAATGGCTAAGGGGACACTCAATCAAGAAGACATAACAATTCTTAATATATATGCACCAAACCAAGGAGCACCAAAATATATAAGACAGCTACTTATTGATCTTAAAACAAAAACTGACAAAAACACAATCATACTTGGAGACCTCAATACACCGCTGACGGCTCTAGATCGGTCATCCAAACAGAGAATCAACAAAGACATAGTGGCCTTAAACAAAACACTAGAGCACCTGGATATGATAGACATCTACAGGACATTTCATCCCAAAGTGACTGAGTATACATTTTTCTCCAGTGTACATGGATCATTCTCAAGAATTGACCATATGTTGGGCCACAAAAACAACATCAGCAAAATCAGAAAAATTTTGAAGTTGTACCAAGCATATTTTCTGATCATAAAGCCTTGAAACTAGAATTCAACTGCAAAAAAGAGGAAAAAAATCCCACAAAAATGTGGAAACTAAACAACATACTTTTAAAAAATGAATGGGTCAAAGAAGAAATAAGTGCAGAGATCAAAAGATATATACAGACTAATGAAAATGACAATACGACATATCAGAATCTATGGGATGCAGCAAAAGCAGTGATAAGAGGGAAGTTCATATCGCTTCAGGCATATATGAACAAACAAGAGAGAGCCCAAGTGAACCACTTAACTTCCCACCTTAAGGAACTAGAAAAAGAAGAACAAAGACAACCCAAAACCAGCCGAAGAAAGGAAATAATAAAAATCAGAGCAGAAATAAATGAATTAGAGAACAGAAAAACTATAGAAAAAATTAATAGAACAAGGAGCTGGTTCTTTGAAAAGATCAACAAAATTGACAAACCCTTGGCAAGACTTACCAAGGAAAAAAGAGAAAGAACTCATATAAACAAAATCCAAAATGAAAGAGGAGAAATCACCACGGACACCGTAGATATACAAAGAATTATTGTAGAATACTATGAAAAACTTTATGCCACTAAATTCAACAACCTAGAAGAAATGGATAAATTCCTAGAACAATACAACCTTCCTAGACTGAGTCAAGAAGAAGCAGAAAGCCTAAACAGACCTATCAGTAGAGAAGAAATAGAAAAAACCATTAAAAACCTCCCCAAAAATAAAAGTCCAGGCCCTGACGGCTATACCAGCGAATTTTATCAAACATTCAAAGAAGACTTGGTTCCTATTCTACTCAAAGTCTTCCAAAAAATTGAAGAAGAAGCAATACTTCCAAACACATTTTATGAGGCCAACATAACCCTCATACCAAAACCAGGCAAGGATGGCACAAAAAAAGAAATCTACAGACCAATATCTCTACTGAATACAGATGCTAAAATACTAAACAAAATACTAGCAAATCGAATACAACAACATATTAAAAAAATAATACATCATGATCAAGTGGGATTCATCCCAGAATCTCAAGGATGGTTCAACATACGTAAAACGGTTAATGTAATACACCATATCAACAAAACAAAGAACAAAAACCACATGATCTTATCAATAGATGCAGAAAAGGCTTTCGATAAAATACAACACAATTTTATGTTTAAGACTCTCAACAAAATGGGTATAGAAGGAAAATATCTCAACATGATAAAGGCCATATATGATAAACCATCAGCTAACATCATATTAAATGGCACTAAACTGAAGGCTTTCCCCCTTAAATCAGGAACAAGACAGGGTTGTGCACTCTCTCCACTCTTATTTAATGTGGTACTAGAGGTTCTAGCCAGAGCAATCAGACAAGACAAAGAAATAAAAGGCATCTATATCGGAAAAGAAGAAGTAAAGGTATCACTTTTTGCAGATGATATGATCCTATACATTGAAAACCCCAAAGAATCCACAAAAAGACTACTAGAAACAATAAGCCAATACAGTAAGGTCGCAGGATACAAAATTAACATACAGAAGTCAATAGCCTTTCTATATGCCAACAATGAAACAACTGAGAAGGAACTCAAAAGAATAATCCCCTTCACGATTGCAACAAAAAAAATAAAATACTTAGGAATAAACATAACAAAGAATGTAAAGGACTTATATAATGAAAACTATAAACCATTGTTAAGGGAAATCGAAAAAGATATAATGAGATGGAAGAATATACCTTGTTCTTGGCTAGGAAGAATAAATATAATCAAGATGGCTATATTACCCAAAGCAATATACAAATTTAATGCAATTCCCATCAAAATTCCAATGACATTTTTTAAAGAAATAGAGCAAAAAATCATCAGATTTATATGGAACTATAAAAAACCCCGAATAGCCAAAGCAATCCTAAAGAAAAAGAATGAAGCTGGGGGCATAACAATACCTGACTTCAAACTCTATTATAGGGCCACGACAATCAAAACAGCATGGTATTGGCAGAAAAATAGACACTCAGACCAATGGAACAGAATAGAAAGTCCAGAAATAAAACCACATATATATAGTCAAATAATTTTTGATAAAGGGGCCAACAACACACAATGGAGAAAAGAAAGCCTCTTCAATAAATGGTGCTGGGAAAACTGGAAAGCCACATGCAAAAGAATGAAACTGGACTACAGTCTCTCCCCCTGTACAAAAATTAACTCAAAATGGATCAAAGATCTAAACATAAGACCTGAAACAATTAAGTACATAGAAGAAGACATAGGTACTCAACTCATGGACCTGGGTTTTAAAGAGCATTTTATGAATTTGACTCCAATGGCAAGAGAAGTGAAGGCAAAAATTAATGAATGGGACTACATCAGACTAAGAAGTTTTTGCTCAGCAAGGGAAACTGATAACAAAATAAACAGAAAGCCAACTAAATGGGAAATGATATTTTCAAACAACAGCTCAGATAAGGGCCTAATATCCAAAATATACAAAGAACTCATAAAACTCAACAACAAACAAACAAACAATCCAATAAAAAAATGGGAAGAGGATATGAATAGACACTTCTCCCAGGAAGAAATACAAATGGCCAACAGATATATGAAAAGATGCTCATCTTCTTTAGCTATTAGAGAAATGCAAATCAAAACGGCAATGAGATACCACCTCACACCTGTTCGATTAGCTGTTATTAGCAAGTCAGGTAATAGCAAATGTTGGAGAGGCTGTGGAGAAAAAGGAACCCTCATACACTGTTGGTGGGAATGTAAAGTAGTACAACCATTATGGAAGAAAGTATGGTGGTTCCTCAAAAAACTGAAAATAGAACTACCTTATGACCCAGCAATCCCTCTACTGGGTATATATCCCCAAAACTCAGAAACATTGATACGTAAAGACACATGCAGCCCCATGTTTATTGCAGCATTGTTCACAGTGGCCAGGACATGGAAACAACCAAAAAGCCCATCAATAGATGACTGGATAAAGAAGATGTGGCACATATACACTATGGAATACTACTCAGCCATAAGAAATGATGACATCGGAACATTTACAGCAAAATGGTGGGATCTTGATAACATGATACGAAGCGAAATAAGTAAATCAGAAAAAAACAGGAACTGTATTATTCCATACGTAGGTGGGACATAATAGTGAAACTAAGAGACATTGATAAGAGTGTGGTGGTTACGGGGGGGAGGGGGGAATGGGAGAGGGATAGGGGGTGGGAGGGGCACAAAGGAAACAAGATAGAAGGTGACAGAGGACAATCTGACTTTGGGTGGTGGGTATGCAACATAATTGAACGACAAGATAACCTGGACTTGTTATCTTTGAATATATGTATCCTGATTTATTGATGTCACCCCATTAAAAAAATAAAATTATAAAATAAAAAAAAATAAATAAAAAAAAAAAAAAAACTTTTCAGCGCAAAAACCCTTCCTCCACACACATTAGCATAACCAAGCCCCTTTCCAAGCAGAAAGGTAATTAGCTGTATCACCTGGGTAACGGCCATTCATGTGAGTAGGGCCGTTTTTAACAATAAAACTGAGCAAAACCAGAAAATACAGATTTTACAAACTCATTTTTCCAACACCCTCAAAATTACCTAATTGGAACATACGTATCTCAAGCTGGCTCCAGCTCCAATGAGCTTGTTCTTGGAAATTATGACCTCTTATTGTTTATTTTCACACTTGTAAGAGATGTAAGGGGGTGTGTTTTTGTTGATGTTGTTTTTTTATTAATTTTAATGGAGTGACACTGATAAAGCAGGGTACATATGTTCAGAGAAAACATCTCTAGGTTATTTTGACATTTGATTATGCTACATTCCCATCACCCAAAGTCCAATTGTCTTCCATCACCTTCTAATTGGTTTTCATTGTGCCCCTCCTCTCCCCCAACTCCCTCCCTCTCCCCCCACCCTAAAACCACCACCCTCTTGTCCATGTCTCTGAGTCTCATATTTATGCCCCACCTATGTATAGATTCATATAGTTCTTAGTTTTTTCTGATTTACTTATTTCGCTCAGTATAATGTTATCAAGGTCCATCCACGTTGTTGTAAATGATCCAATGTCATCATTTCTTATGATGAGTAGTATTCCATAGTATATATGTACCAAAGCTTTTTAGTACACTGACGGACACATGCGCTGTTTTCAGATCTTCCGTATTGGGAACAATGCTGCCATAAACATGGGGGTGCATTTCTCCTTTTGAAACAGTGCTATGGTGTTCTTGGGGTATATTCCTAAAAGTGAGATAGCTGGGTCAAAAGGCAATTCGATTTTTAATTTTTTGAGGAATTTCCATAATGTTTTCCACAGTGGATGGAACATTCTGCATTCCCACCAGCAGTGCAGGAGGGTTCCCTTTTCTCCACATCCTCACCAGCACTTATTCTCTGTTGTTCTGTTGATGACAGCCATTCTGACTGGTGTGAGGTAATATCTCATTGTGGTTTTAATTTGCATTTGTCTAATGATTAGTGATGTTGAGCATTTTTTTATATGCCTATTGGCCATCTGTGTGTCCTCTTTGGAGAAGTGTCTATTCATTTCTTTCACCCATTTTTTGATTGGATTGTTTGTCTTCCTGGTATTCAGTTTTACAAGTTCTTTATAAATTTTGGTTATTAACCCCTTATCAGACTTATTGTCAAATATGTTCTCACATTGTATAGTTTGTCTTTTTATTCTGTTCTTATTGTCTTTAGCTGTGCAAAAGCTTTTTAGTTTGATATAGTCCCATTTGTTGATCCTGTCTTTTATTTCACTTGCCCATGAAGATAAATCGGCAAATATATTGCTGTGAGAGATGTCAGAGAGCTTACTGCCTATGTTTTCTTCTAAGATGCTATGGTTTACGACTAACATTTAAGTCTTTTATCCATTTTGAGTTTATTTTTGTGAATGGTGTAAGTTGGTGGTCTAGTTTCATTTTTTTGCAGGTGGCTGTCCAATTTTTCCAACACCATTTGTTAAAGAGGCTGTCTTTACTCCATTGTATGCTCTTACCTCCTTTGTCAAATATCAGTTGTCCATAAAGGTGTAGATTTATTTCTGGGTTCTCTGTTCTGTTCCATTGATCTATATGTCTGTTCTTATGCCAGTACCATGCTGTTTTGAGTACAATGGCTTTGTAGTATAACTTGATAACAGGAAGTGTGATATCTCCCACTTTATTCTTCCTTTTTAAGATTGCTGAGAATATTCGTGTTCTCTTTTGGGTCCATATAAATTTTTGGAATATGTGTTCTATATCTTTAAAGTATGTCATTGATATTTTAATTGGTATTGCATTGCATTTATAAATTGCTTTGGGTAATATAGACATTTTAATGATGTTTATTCTTCCTAACTATGAACACGGTATATGCTTCCACTTGTTTGTATCTTCCCTGATTTCTTTTATCAATGTTTTATAATTTTCCAAGTACAAGTCTTTAATTTCCCTGGTTAAATTTATTCCTAGGTACTTTATTTTTTTGGTTGCAATGGTGCAGGGGATTGCTTCCTTAATTTCTCTTTCTGACAGTTCATTGTTGGTGTATAAAAATGCCTCTGATTTCTGAGTATTAATTTTATATCCTGCCACCTTGCTGAATTCATTTATCAGGTCCAGTAGTTTTTGACTGAGACTTTATGGCAGGGGTTCCTAAACTACGGCCCACGGGCTGCATGCGGCCCCCTGAGGCCATTTATCTGGCCCCTGCTGCACTTCCAGAAGGGGCACCTCTTTCACTGGTGGTCAGTGAGAGGAGTACTGTATGTAGTGGCACTGCAAAGCATGGTGTCGCTCACATACAGTACTACTTCCGGGTACTCAGGAAGCATGTCATATCACTTGTTATTGCTAGCAGTGACAAATATGGAACTGGACATTGACCATCTCACTAGCCAAAAAAAGGCCCATAGTTCCCATTGAAATACTGGTCAGTTTGTTGATTTAAATTTACTTCATTTTATTTTAAATATTGTATTTGTTTTCATTTTGTTTTTTTACTTTAAAATAAGATATGTGCAGTGAGCATAGAAATTGGTTCATAGTTTTTTATATAGCCTGGCCTCTGACGGTCTGAGGTGCAGGGAACTGGCCCCCTATGTAAAAAAGTTTGGGAATCCCTACTTTAGGGTTTTCTATATACAATATCATATTATCTGAAAATAATGATAATTTTACTTCTTCTTTTACAATTTGAATGCCTTTTATTTCTTTTTCTTGTCTGATTGTTGTGGTTAGGACTTCCAGAACTATGTTAAATAAGAGTGATAAAAAGGCACACCACTGCCTTATTTCTGATCTTAAGGGGATTGCTTTTAATTTATGCCCATTGAGTATGATGTTGGCTGTGGGTTTGTCATAGATGGCCTTTATCATGTTGAGGTATGTTCTCTGTATTCCCAATATGCTGAGAGTTTTGATCATGAACGGGTTCTGGATTTTATCAAATGCTTTTTCTGCATCTATTGAAAATATCATGTGGTTTTTCTCCTTCCTTTTGTTTATGTGATGAATCACTTTGATTGATTTGCAAATAAAGTACCATCCTTGCCTACCAAGAATAAATCCCACTTGATCATGGTGTATGATTTTTTTCATATATTGCTGGATCTGGTTTGCTAATATTTTGTTGAAGATTTTAGCATCTAAATTCATCAGGAATATTGGCTTATAATTTTCTTTTTTTGTGTTGTCTTTGCCTGGTTTTGGAATCAGAATTATGCTCGCCTCATAAAAGAAGCATGGAAGGCTTCTTACCTCTTGAATTTTTTGAAATAGCGTGAGAAGGATAGAATATTTGGTAGAATTCACTCGTGAAGCCATCAGGCCCAGGACTTTTCTTTTTTGGGAGTTTTTTGATAGCTGTTTCAATCTCATTTCTTGTAATAAATCTGTTTAGGTTTTCTGATTCTTCCAGATTAATTTTTGGAAGATCATATGTTTTAAGGAATTTGTCCATTTCATCTAGGTTGTCTAGTTTTTTGGCACACAGTTCTTCATAGTATTTTCTTACAATATTTTATATTTCTGTTGTGTCAGTTGTTATTTCTCCACTCTCGTTTCTAATTTTATTTATTTGAGTCCCCTCTCTTATTTTCTTGGTAAGTCTGGTTAAAGGTTTATCGATCTTATTTACGTTTTCAAAAAAACAGCTCCTGGTTTCATTAAATCTCTGTATTGTTTCTTTAGCCTCTATGTCATTTATTTCTGCTCTGATCTTTATTATTTCCTTCCTTCTACTACCTCTGGACTTTACTTGCTTTTCTTTTTCTAGTTTTTTTAGATGCAGGGTCAAGTTTTTTATTTGATCTTTTTCTAGCTTATTAAGGTATGCCTGTAGCCTGACCTGTGGTGGCGCACTGGATAAAGCGTCGACCTGGAAATGCTGAGGTCGCCGGTTCAAAACCCTGGGCTTGCCTGGTCAAGGCACATATGGGAGTTGATGCTTCCTGCTCCTCCCCCCCTGTCTTTCTCTACTTTCTCTCTCTCTCTCTCTCTGTCTCTCTCCCTCTCTCTCTCCTCTCTAAAATGAATAAATAAATAAATAATTTAAAAAAAGTTAAAAAAAAAAAAAAGGTATGCCTGTAATGCTATGAACTTCCCTCTCAGGACTGCTTTTGCTGTGTCCCATAGATTTTTCTTTGATCTCATTTATTATTTAATAACATTCTATTTAGTTTCCAAGTATTGAGTATTTTTTAGTTATTCTATTGTAGTTGATTCCTAGTTTCATACCATTGTGATGAGAGAATTTGCTCGATATGCTTTCAATCTTCTTAAATTTGTTGAGACTGCTTTTGTGACCTAAATGTGGTCTATCCTATAGAATGTACCATGAGCACTTGAAAAGAATGTATATTCTGCTGCTTTAGGGTGAAAGGTTCTGAAGAAATATGTTAAATTGAGTTGATCTAGTATGTTCTTTACGTCTGCTGTTTCTTTGTTAATTTTCTTTCTTGAGGATCTATCTAGTGATGTTAGTGGGGTATTGAAATCCCCTACTATTATAGTGTTGCTGTTGATCTCACCCTTTAAATCCATCAAAGTCTGTTTTATATATTTAGGTGCTCCTATATTAGGTGTGTAGATATGTATAACGGTTATATCTTTCTGTTGTATTGCTCCCTTTATCATTATGTAATGACTTTCTTTATTTCTTACTATAGTCTTTGTTTTAAAGTCCATTTTGTCTGATATAAGTATTGCTACCCCAGCTTTTTTTTCATTTCCATTTGCGTGAGATATTTTTTTCCATCCTTTTATCTTCAATCTATGTGCATCTTTTGTTTTAAGGTTTGTCTCTTGTAGACAGCATCTCTATGGGTTCTGTTCTCTTATCCATGCAGCTACCCTATGTCTTTTGATCAGATCTTTTAATCCATTTACATTTAAGGTTATTGTTGATATGTAGCTGTTTATTGCCATTTTATTTTTTAAAACTGTATTTCTCTTTTCTATGTTATTTTTCCCCTTTGATCTGTTTACAATAGGCCTCTTAGCATTTTTTGCAGCATTGGTTTGGTTGTAGTGAATTCTCTGAGTTTTTTTTTTTTGTCTGGGAAGTTTTTTATTTCTCCTTCAATTTAAATGATAACCTTGCTGGATAGAGTAGTCTTTATTGTAGGCTCTTGTTCTGCATTACTTTAAATATTTCTTTCCATTCCCTTCTGGCCTCAAGTGTTTCTGTTGAGAAGTTAGATGTCATCCTTATGGGGGCTTCTTTGTAGGTGATAGCCTTTTTTCCTCTATCAGCTATTAATATTTTCTCTTTATCACTTTGCTTTGGTATTTTAATTATGATGTGTCTTGGTGTTGATTTCTTTGGGTTTCTCTTTAATGGAGTTCTCTGTGCTTCTTGAAATTGTGAGATGTTTTCCTGCCTTAATTGAGGGAAGTTTTCAGCTATGATATGTTTGAACAAAGTCTCTATCTCTTGTTCTTTCTCTTCTTCTTCAGGAACCCCTATGATGCGGATGTTATTTCTCTTCATGTTGTCACAGAGCTCTCTTAGAGTTTCCTCAGACTTTTTGAGTCTCTTTTCTTTTTTCTGCTCTGCTTCAATGCCTTCATTTATATTGTCCTCTAACTTGCTGATTCGATTCTCAGCTTCATTCATCCTGCTTTTAATTCCTTCCATTGTATTCTTTATTTCTAATATTATATTTGTCATTTTTGACTGATTCTTTTTTATTATTTCAATGTTCTTTTTTATATTTGCAATCTCTTTATTTAGGTGTTTGTAATGACCATTTATTGTTGTTCTATGATCTTTGAGCTTGCTAACAATCATTATTTTAAACTCTGCATCTGGTAATTTGGTTATATCTGACTCTTTCCGGTCCTTTTCTGGGGATTTCTCTTGATTCATTTGTGTTGCATATCTCTGACTTCCCATTTTGTCTGCATAAAGGAAGGTTTTGGCCACTGGAGTCCACTGGGTATGGCCTCTGTGTTCCCTAGGTGTGGTCTGTCTGAAGGCCTGCCACCCCTCTGCTGCTGCTGCCTAAGGCATTCAGGTATGGGGGTTGCCAGTATCAGCCCACTGGGGCTGTTGCTGTGGTTTTTGCCTCTCCTTCAGAGAAGGGGCTCTGATCATGTGCTCGAGTGTCAAGCCTAGGTGGCCTCGGCCTTTGCCCTGTCCCCGCAGGTGGGGTTGGTTGTGCACCATGCCTGGCCGCAAGCCTTGACCCTGAGGGCAGGAGTGAGCACCTTTGCTCAGCTGAGGGTCTCTGCCTGATTTTGGTCTTTCATCCTGCTTCTGCAGGAGGAGCCCACTCGTGGGATAGCTGCAAACCTTGGCTCCACAGGCTGGGTGGGGCTGTATTCCCTTCCTCAGTTGAGGGACTCTGTTCTGGGGTTTCCTCCACCCTCACAGGAGAGCTGGCTTGTGCGTGCATCAGGCCGCAAGCCTCGGTTCCCACAGGCTGGGCCCTTGCTATGAGGTTTTAAAGAACAATATAAATCTATCCACATTACCCAAGCAGTGATGCATCAGGAAGCCTTGTCATTTTCTGTACACAGGAATTGTCTGAGCCTTTCTATTTATTGTAACAAACTTGATTTGCTCAGATGTATCCAAAGCCCACCAGTCCTTGCTGCCTCACATTGCTTTGTGAGCAAAACCATTATGAAGCAATTAATGAGACTTGTCCCCCTCTATTCTTTCATTCTCAGAACAGACTGAGATTGCTGCTGCTCAATGTCTTTTTGCTTTATATGTCTTCAGGCCCCACTATAGCTAGAATACATTTAAATCATTCCTCCCGAGATATATCTTTGGTGTCTATGTCACAAGCAAAGTGAGATTCATGAACTCACGGATAAATGCATATCATCTCAAATTTCAAGCTATGGCTACTTTTTGAAATATGAGAATGTTGCCAAGAAGAATCTAATATACTCTAGTCATGCTGAACTTGCACAGTGCTTGGTCCTTTCAATTTGACACTAGAAGAACTACCAGTTTTAATAACTTATAATGCATCGCTTATGCTATGCACCTGCCAATGAAGACCCCTGGAACATTAAAATCACCTGGACAGAATTTTTAAATAGTAACATTAGTACCCACCCCAGACAAATTAAATTGGAATCTTTGGGGTAGAGAGACACAAAATATTAATATTCTTAGAAAGCTTTGACTCTGTGGATAAAGCGTTGGCCCAGTGTGCAGGCGTCCCAGATTCCATCACTGCTCAGGGCACACAAAAGAAACAACTATCTGCTTCTCTCCCCCTTCTCTCTCTCTTCTCCTCTTCCAGTCAATGGCTTGATTAGTTTGAGTAGTGGCCCCAGGTACTGAGGACAGCTCGGTTGGTTTGAGCACCGGCCCCAGACAGGGGTTGCCAGGTAAATCCCAGTCAAGGTGCATGCTGGAGTCTGTCTCTGTATCTCCCTTCCTTTCACTTAAAAAAAATAGAACTGGCTCTACATTCAACCCAAGCTGAGGAAGCTGGAAACCCTCTTCCATTCTATAAATGCCCAGTCTGGTCTGTCTGTTGTTTTATGAGCAATGTGAAGAGTGAATGCATTTTGAATAATTTGAGCCAGAGTGGAAAAAGCCCTCCACTTCTACTCTATCTTTGCCTGATAAGTGGTAATAAGGGTAATATTGGGGACAGAATTCTTTGACAATAACCAATTCACCATTTCAAATAGGAAGAGAAAGAAGATAACAAATGTGTGTGTGTGTGTGTGTGTGTGTGTGTGTGTGTGTAAGAGATCTTTCTCTCGCCTCTTTTAAGCTTCTCTGGAACCTTCTTTCAGACTGTCTCTCATTTTCTCATTCTTTCAGTTTACCTGTCTCTACCATCAAACATGCTGCTGGAACAGGAGTTAAGAGTGGTTCACACTAATAACAGTCATGGTCTGAAAACCTGATGGTAGGTATTAACATAATCAGCCCATATCAGCATCTCCTGCCTTACTTTCTTCCTTATTATTATTTCTGTTTCTTGTGCACATGTCTCCCTTGAGGCATTATAAACAATTTGAAAGGAAAACATGGGTCTTACACATTCACCCAGCTGAATTCAGTGATACGATATATTTCATAAATACACATGCAAAAAGTGTTTATGTAACAAATCCTAAGTGCTCAGAGGCTGAGGCTTAGATGGCTCTTGATGATGGAATATTCGTCATAGAAGAGAATGTGAAGTTCCTTCCAGCAAATTAAAATTTAAGTCGATCATGAATTTTGTTCTTTGTCCTTTAGAAAGTTGTCTAGGCAGCATTCGAACTTTTGAGACAAAAATAAATTTGGTACTTGATTCTTTTGTCACAAAGATTTTCATTACAGCTCATTCTGGAAAAGAATTCTAAAACGTAGGTTGGCCCATCTTGCATTAATTTTCATGAATTTTCCTGATAGTATAGTGTTATAATTCAGGGAAGTATCTGCTATCCTGAGATAGCCAAATATTCCTCAGCAGGACTCTGTAAAACAGTCAAGTCACTTTTAATGGAGCCTATAATTTCCTTATTTCCACCTTTCTTGCCCATGTGATCCATAGGGACCTGAAGGAACCAAGAAGAGGAGGCAACTAGGAACTACTAGTTACTGAGTCCAGTTTATTGACTTATCGGATCTTAGACCTTCATAACACTTTTAAAATATTTTTGTCTCACTCAGTCATTTTACAGATGATATGACCAAGACTCAGGAGGTTAATTGGCTTGTCCAAGTACACGGTGTGCATTGTAGAGCCTGGGCTGGATACTGACTCTCCTGACCCCCAGAAAGTCTCCACGTCATCAAAACAATATATTTAAAGGATGTTTTATGTTCCTTCTATGAAATTGGTTAGTTAACTATGAATTGGTTCTTTTTAATCACCTATTTACTACTGTGTAATAAACTCACTCATGGTTTGTGGGTTGATGTGTTCAGCTTGGTGTCCTTCATAGAGCTGCAGCCATGTAGCAGTTGAGACAGGAGTCAGCTCAACTGAAGGCTTCTTCACTCATTTCTGGCACCTGGGCTGAGATAGAAAAATAGCTGGTGGCTGGACAGGTATCAGCTTCTTTTCATGAGGATGGGCTAGGCTGGGCTGGCCTTTCTCACAACAAAGCACTGAATTTCTTACATGAAGGTTGCTTCCTCCACAATGAATGTTCCCCAAGACCAAGGCACAAACTGCAAGGCTTTTTCTAGTCCCAAAGTTCCAGCATGCTACTTCTCTTACATTCTATGCTACTGGCCAAACAATATATTCAGTCCAGGTTCAACTATTCAAGGGGTGGAGTGTTGAAGAATTTATAGTCATGCCTAATCTACTTAGTTTTACATATGTATTACACATATTATTTCACATAATGCATGCCTTATTTTACCTTGAATTTAAAATCTCCAGAATAATAAAATGTAGTCATTATTTAGGAGAAATTAGAAGAAATAGTAGTTTGTCTCTTTATAGAAAATATTTTCTACCCCAAAATTATTCAAAGACCAATCAGAATGCTTGTTCCCAATACTACTAATGTGATTTCTACAGCTAAGTCTCCATATATTTAGACAAAATGTACAATGTATCTAAGTTTTTAAGATGTATTCCTTTTTCTCATACTATCCAGGGGTCCCCAAACTTTTTACACAGGTGGCCAGTTCACTGTTCCTCAGACTGTTGGAGGGCCACCACATACAGTGCTCCTTTCACTGACCACCAATGAAAGAGGTGCCCCTTCTGGAAGTGCGGAGAGGGCCGGATAAATGGCCTAATGGCCTCAGTAGGCCATAGTTTGGGGACGCCTGCTATAGACCCATGAGCTTACTAGACATTTAATATAAAATATATGCTCTTTCCTCCTTGATAAATTAAAAACTGAGGCTCCTCCAATCAATGGTCAATAGTAGAAGCTAACAAGTTACAGGTATAATATTTCTTCCATTGTGTTATATTTTAAACAGTTCATGGAAAATCTGGAACAAACCCAAAAAAGTTAATTGACACATTTTATTTCCTTCAGCTTTTGATTCTGAGGATAAAAATGGTCTCTGAAGAATAAACTTATATATAAGATGTCTAGAAGGAGACAGACAAAAATATAAGTGGCTTTCTCTGGTTGACAGGAATAGGTCTTTTATTTTTACCCATATTTTTATCCACCAAGAATACAGATGGTTTCTTCAATAAAACAATAAAATTAAAAATAAAGTGTTATCTACATATTTTCAGGAAAAAAAATTCTCTGTGGATTCTCTTCATGCAGCAATCTCCATTTTTAGCTATTTGTATGTACTAAAATCAATCAATTAGAGTTAGTAACTGCTTCTGACATTACACATCATAACCATTTTATCTGGGAGATTAAATGATAAATGACACGGTTCAGCACCAGAGATTCTCTGAATGTTTTCCTAAACAGAAAATTGTAATGTGCCCATGAAGGTACATGCATTTTACATATTCCAGGTGAAAGAAATTAGAGCCAGACTGAAGCATAAACACTTGAGCCCATAACCACGCCCTTGAAAATGCAGATTAGAATACATCCAGAATGATCTCTGGAGGACTATCTTGGTGTTATAGACAAACAACTCCCTCTTGCCCAAATAGACATGGTGCAGCTTTCTAGTGGGTTCAAATCATGGAAGGGAAACCCTCACTGTAAAGGCTGATGGCTTTGTCTGTCCCCAGCAACACCAACTCACAATACTCAGTATATTTGCTGATTAGAGGGTATGATATCGAAGCTATTCTGGTCCAGGTCTTATCATAAATTCAGTTAGAAAGAAATAAGATCCACGAGTCTGACTCACCCAGGCCAACGTCTATCCTTGAGAGATCAGAGTGCCAGAGACCCCCTCCCTCCAGCAAAAATGCCTTAACTAAACTGTTTTGAATAACAGCATGTGGTGGAACCTGGTAAGAATAGCTCTATGCAGGTCATTACATTATTTACTCCAAGATGCTACTGACGTTGTCATTTACTATGGTACACTGTGTCTCGTAGGAAGAAATTTATCTCCATTCTTTTTTTCTTTTTTTTGTAACAGAAACAGACACAGAGAGAAGGATATATAGGGACAGACAGGAAGGGAGAGAGATGAGAAACATCAATTTTTCGTTGCGGCACCTTAGTTGTTCATTGATTGCTTTCTCATATGTGCCTTGACTGAGGGGGCTACAGCAGACCGAGTGACCCCTTGCTCAAGCCAGTGACCTTGAGCTCAAACTGGTGAGCCTTGCTCAAACCAGATGAACCCATGCTCAAGCCAGCGACCTATGGTTTTGAACCTGGGTCCTCCATGTCCCAGTCCAGTACTGTATCTATTGTGCCACCACCTGGTCAGGCTCCATTTTTTTAAAATGTTTATTGTATTGATTTTGCTGAGAAAGAGAGAGAGAGAGAGAGAGAGAGAGAGAGAGAGAGAGAGAGAGAGAGAGAAAGGAAGGAAGGAAGGAAGGAAGGAAGGAAGGAAGGAAGGAAGGAAGGAAGGAAGGAAGGAAAAAAGAAAGAAAAAAAGAAAAAGAAAATTGAAAGAAAGGAAGGAAAGGGAGAGAGAGACAGGAACATCTATCTGTCTCTGTATGTGCCCAGACCGGGGATTGAACTGGCAACCTTTGTGCTTTGGGACAATGTTCCAAACAACAGAGCTCTCTGGAAAGGGCTATCTCCATTCTTTTTTTTTTTTTATTTCTGAAGCTGGAAACGGGGAGAGACAGACAGACTCCCGCATGCGCCCGACCAGGATCCACCTGGCACGCCCACCAAGGGCGAGGCTCTGCCCACCAGGGGGCGATGCTCTGCCCCTCCCGGGCGTCGCTCTGCTGCGACCAGAGTCACTCCAGTGCCTGGGGCAGAGGCCAAGGAGCCATCCTCAGTGCCCGGGCCATCTTTGCTCCAATGGAGCCTTGGCTGTGGGAGGGGAAGAGAGAGACAGAGAGGAAGGAGGGGGGGTGGAGAAGCAAATGGGCGCTTCTCCTATGTGCCCTGGCCGGGAATCGAACCCGGGTCCCCCGCACGCCAGTCCAACGCTCTACCGCTGAGCCAACCGGCCAGGGCTGCTGTCTCCATTCTTAACATAGTTATTCATTTCCTGAGTATCTGAATATTTAGGTCACAGTCATAGTGCATTATGTAATTTTTGTGTTTTCTTCCACTTCATGGGTACTAGGAAACTGAGAGTCAAGTTTTTGCACTACCTCAAGAAGAGTGCAGAACATTACACTAGAAAGCTGGTGCAATAATCTTGCTCTTGGCTTCATTTTTGTTAACTATCCTCATTCCCCCTTCACCTCAGTCTCCTCTAAATCTTGACCTTATGCTTTCATGGTATTCTGTATTGGATCTCTGTAAGTTGTGTGGATTTTGAAACAAGGAAGGGGAGTGGACTCATTAAAATAAATACTCCTAATTCTCACCAACAGTATAATTGAGGCATGTCCTTGATCCCAGAGAGAACAATTTTTGACCAGCTACAGTAGTCATCACCAAACCAGAACTGGCAAGGAGAGGGCTGAATTTAAAGGACATGTTTTTTGAATGTAAATAAACAATATAATCTTCAAATAAGAAGATGGGCTCCTAAATTTGCATCCTAAGGTTGGGGTTGTCAGTGAGTGGTAAGTACTGTATTCTTTGTTGGAAAGGAAGGAGGAACATAACAAAAGATGATTTGGAGGAAAAAGCACCAGTAGTCATGATAAAACTGTAACTTTCTTCTATAGTGAAAAATAATGAATGGATCATAACTTGATGTCTGCAGTTGCTTTCTCATAAAGAATTTAGTTACACTGTCTTAATAAATGCTGATGATAATATGTGATGCAGCTTTTGGGAAGGTCACAGCTGATTTTCTTCACAAATGCTATTTTAATATTTTTACCAGTGTCACAAAACAGAATTAATCAAAGAAGCAAATATCAAAAAGAACAAAACTATTCAGAAGGCAGATTGCTGGTGTTTGAAAGCTCTGCTCGGATAGCATTATGCTCTGTGGGTAAGAGCCTTTCTACTATTGTAAATATAGTAGAAAAGATAGATGTTTCTTTGTTTTCCAAATGATCATATAGCTTATTTATCAAGTGCTGCTCACTTGTGTTACAATACTACATCGCATGATTAAATATGTAATGTTATAAAAGCATACAAAGGTTGGCACTCTAGACCATCCTCCATCTTTCTACGCTTTCATGGTAGAGCAAATACCATATTTTCCAATGTATAAGACACACCTTTTTTCGAAAAAATCTTGGGTCTAAAAACTGGGTGCGTCTCATACAGTGGTTGTAGTTTTTTTACTTGCATTTGACAGTGATGAGGAGTTGTATGAATTTTATGATGAATAAAACTTGAGTTCAATAACTTTAGGTAATACATTTATTTTTTCAAATCTCAGGCCCCAGAATTAAGGTTCATCTTATACATGGGGAAATACAGTAAACACAATTTTAGTTTAATCTTTTCAAGCATTACATTTGTGCTTTGTTAAGAAACCAATAATTAGCTGTTAAAGAAAGTCAACGATGTTCCACCATATTCCAAAAAAAAAGATGCTAATGAGTAAAGTGTAACACTCTCTGTATAATGTCATGCTGGATTAATTTATCTTTGTTAGTCTTTAACCACGTTTTCAGTATTTAGGTGGTGAAACATACAGTATTCTTTAATGGATGATCAGGGATTTGTGGATACTATTTAACTTGAACCGCATTTCAATTTTAGGTAATTTTTATTTGGAAGACAGCAGAGCTGGAAAGGTCATGACAAAATTCTAGATACTCTGTTTTCGAAAAGTAGTTTCTAGGCTATTAACCTAATAAGGACTTCATTTTAATTAATAATGTAACATTAATTTTTCAAGTGAGTATAAGTGATTTTATCAAAAGTAGTTGAAATCTTAAGATTTCAACTACTGTTCTCTTAAGATTAAAGATCCTGTGGTCTTACTTCCATCATTCACTTGCCACACAAAAATTCTATATAAAGTGATACCAATTTAGTCTTCACTTTACAGTTTTTCCTACCAGCGAGAGATAAAACCACAGATTCTTTCTTAATGGAATTTTAATTCCAAAGAAAAACTGTGTTGGATGTCTTAATGGACTTTATCACATCAGAAAGGGTATATTTTTAGCATCTGAAGTCAGTGAAATTTTATCATCTGAAAATGTATGTCTCATACAAAAGATACTGTGTCATAGTATGTTCACGATTGTGGAATGCAAAGTCACTATCAATAACTTCCCACTTGTTCTATCATAGTTTGGTCCTGATTTAAGATCAAGGATCTTGTATTCAGGAGGATGGTTATTTTTGATTCAGAAGAGACTCCTGTCAGATTCTCAATATACTGTCAGAGAAGTCACTTAGCTGAACAAAATTCATTTTATTTACTGATTAAGCAATTATTGTCTCATTCTAGAAGCTAAGTGCTGCTTACCTTACAAGGATAAGACAAATTAAAATGAAGAAATGTAAAGGGAGCCTCATTGTTACCTAGGAGAAACAGGATTGTCTGGGTTCCCCAAGGAACAGACCTCCCACAGAGAAAAACGACCTTTTTGAGATAAAAGCTTGGCATTTCCAAGATCTTATTCTATGCTTGTTTTGTATCCACCCAGGATTCTCATTTATACAACTGATGTTAACCATAGAAGAAACACTCTCTTATTCACTTAGTACTAAGTGTACTAAGGAGCAGAAATTGATTTCATTCATTTTCCTCTCATAGATGTCTTCTCGTTGTTTCTCTAACCTAAATGCCTAAGAGAAATGAAGTGTGCAACGTGTTACTCCTTCCCCAGTGATATTTCTTCCTTAGTGATTTCTTCATTCCAGACTATCCATTTTCTACTTAACTTAGTTGAATGAATAGAATACCTTGCACAATGTGGTGAATGAAAGTGAGATTCATAAAGTAGTAAAACTGGATGTTGGTCATCTATTTCCTGACAATTCTGGCTATATCAATAGACATTGATCTCACAGGTGAAACCATTTTCATTTTGATTACTTATAAAAAATCAGTATGAGAGCCTGACTAGGTGGTGGCGCAGTGGATAGAGCATTGGACTGGGATGCGGAGGACTCAGGTTCAAGACCCCAAGGTCGCCAGCTTGAGCGCGCGCTCATCTGGTTTGAGAAAAAGCTCACCAACTTGGACCCAAGGTCGCTGACTCGAGCAAGGGGTTACTCCATCTGCTGAAGGCCTGCGGTCAAGGCACATATGAGAAAGCAATCAATGAACAACTAAGGTATTGCAATGCGCAACGAAAAACTAATGATTGATGCTTTTCATCTCTCTTTGTTCCTGTCTGTCTGTCCCTGTCTCTCCCTCTCTCTGACTCTTTTTCTGTCTCTGTAAAAAAAAATCAGTATGAGAGATTTGGAGACATGATTTGATTTGGAGAGAATCTTAAAAACTAAAATACTAAAACATAATTTTTTAATGGAAAATAAGAATGTTTTGTGAAAAGGTTAATTTTCTATTTTACTTACTAATTAATTATTTTGGGGTGGTTTATGAATTGTTCAGGTTCAAAAATTATCAAGGTTTGCAACAAATAAATTTTTGTAGTTAAATTCAAGACAGAATAAAAGACACCACTAGTTTTCCACTGGAAAAACTAGTTTTACTTAGAGCAATAAAACACCAAGCACAAGACTGTGTTCAACAAAAATGAATGAACTAAAGAGAATGAATGAATGAAATTCCACATGCTGAATAAAATATACTCAAACATTTAAAAACTGTTTAATGACCACAAACCAAAGAGACAAAAAATTACAGATAAATCTAGAACTTTTTACCCAGAGATTTGAATTTTATCCACGTTTATCTCTGACTTTGGGGCTGTTATGGTCTATAACCACAGTAGTCTCCCAGAGCATAAAACCAGTTTGTGATTGTGCCAATATTCATCCCCATACACACATTTCACAATGACAATTCAGACACTGCAGACCATAACCCAAGCTTGTCATCAGAAGAAATTTACATAGAATAGGTTGGACAGTTGCCAAAAACATACTACTAGTTGCTATAATGATAACATTCTTCATTGTTGCTCCTTCTTTCTACCTGACAAAGATAAAAATATCCAGGACTGAAGCTCCACAAATATGTCACCGCAAAGGGTCAGCCAACTGCATAGCAATTAATTCCTAAGTAGTGGATGGCAAAATGTGTTTGAGGTTTCTTTGATATCTGGAATCCAAAACACACAAAAAAGGCCCTAAAATAACCCATTCAAATGGAAGCAGAGCAGAAAAAAGAAAAGAGACTCAAAAAGTCTGAGGAAACTCTTAGAGAGCTCTGTGACAACATGAAGAGAAATAACATCCACATCATAGGGGTTCCTGAAGAAGAAGAGAAAAAACAAGGGATAGAGACTTTGTTCAAACATATCATAGCGGAAAACTTCCCCCAATTAAGGCAGGAAAACATTTCACATGTTCAGGAAGCACAGAGAACTCCATTAAGGAAAAACCCAAAGAAACCAACACCAAGACACATCATAATTAAAATACCAAAGCTAAATGATAAAGAGAAAATATTAAAAGCTGCTAGAGAAAAAAGGACTATCACCTACAAAGGAGCCCCCATAAGGATGACTTCTGACTTCTCAACGGAAACACTTGAGGTCAGAAGGGAATGGCAAGAAATATTCAAAGTAATGCAGAACAAGAACATAAAACCAAGACTACTTTATCCAGCAAGGCTATCATTTAAAATTGAAGGAGAAATAAAAAGCTTTACAGACAAAAAAAAAAAAAAAAACTCAAGGAATTCACTGCAACCAAATCAAGGCTGCAAGAAATGCTAAGGGACCTGTTGTAAACAGATCAAAGGAAAAAAAGAATATAGCAAAAGAGGAATACAGTTTTAAAGAAAAAAAAATTTCAATAAACAATTACATATCAGTAATAACCTTAAATGTTAATGGATTAAATGATCCAATCAAGAGACATAGGGTAGATGCGTGGATAAGAATACAGGACCCATACATATGCTCTCTACAAGAGACACACCTTAAATCAAAAGATGCACACAGACTAAAGATAAAAAGATGGAAAAAAATATTTCACGCAAATGGAAATGAAAAAAAAGCTGGGGTAGCAATACTTATATCAGACAAAATGGACTTTAAAACAAAGACCTTAGTTAGAGATAAAGAAGGTCACTACATAATGATAAAGGGAGCAATCCAAAAGGAAGATATAACCATTATAAATATCTACACACCTAATATAGGAGCACCTAAATATATAAAGCAGACTTTGATGGATTTAAAGGGTGAAATCAACAGCAATACTATAATAGTAGGGGATTTCAATACCCCATTAACATTATTAGATAGATCCTCAAGAAAGAAAATTAACAAAGAAATAGCAGACTAAAAGGACATATTAGATCAACTCGATTTAATAGATATCTTCAGAACCTTTCACCCTAAAAGAGCAGAATATACATTCCTTTCAAGTGCTTATGGTACATTCTCTAGAATAGACCACATGTTAGGGCACAAAAGCGGTCTCAACAAATTTAAGAAGATTCAAATCATATTGAGCACTTTCTCTGATCACAATGGCATTAAACTAGAAATCAACCACAATAGAAAAATTGAAAAACATTCAAACACTTGGAAACTAAATAGCATGTTATTAAATAATGAATGAGTTAACATTGAGATCAAAGAAGAAATTAAAAAATTCCTAGAAACTTGCCTGACCTGTGGTGGCGCAGTGGATAAAAGCGTCAACCTACAATGCTGAGGTTGACAGTTCGAAACCCTGGGCTTGCCTGGTTAAGGCACATATGGGAGTTGATGCTTCCTGCTCCTCCCCCCTTCTCTCTCCTCTGTCTCTCTCTCTCCTCTCTCTCCCTCTCTCTCTCCTCTCTAAAAATGAATAAAAAAATTAAAAAAAAGAAAAAAAAATTCCTAGAAACAAACGATAATGAGTATACATCAACTCAAAATTTATGGGACACAGCAAAAGCAGTCCTGAGAGGGAAGTTTATAGCATTACAGGCATATCTCAAGAAGCTAGAAAAAGCTCAAATAAACAACTTAACCCTGCATCTAAAAGAACTAGAAAAAGAACAGCAAGTAAAGCCCAGAGCTAGTAGAAGGAAGGAAATAATAAAGATCAGAGCAGAAATAAATGACATAGAGGCTAAAGAAACAATACAGAGGACCAATGAAACCAGGAGCTGGTTCTTTGAAAAGGTAAACAAGATCGATGAACATTTAATGAGACTCACCAAGAAAAAAAGAGAGAGGACTCAAATAAATAAAATTAGAAACGAGAGTGGAGAAATAACAACTGACACAACAGAAATACAAAATATTGTAAGAAAATACTATGAAGAACTGTACGCCGAAAAACTAGATAACCTAGATGAAATGGACAAATTCCTTGAATCATATAATCTTCCAAAAATCAATCTGGAAGAATCAGAAAACCTAAACAGACCGATTACAACAAATGAGATTGAAACAGCTATCAAAAATCTCCCAAAAAAGAAAAGTCCTGGGCCTGATGGCTTCACAAGTGAATTCTACCAAATATTCAAAGAAGAACTAACTCCTATCCTTCTCAAGCTATTTCAAAAAATTCAAGAGGAAGGAAGACTTCTAAACTCCTTTTATGAGGCGAGCATAATTCTGATTCCAAAACCAGGCAAAGACAACACAAAAAAAGAAAATTATAGGCCAATATCCCTGGTAAACTTAGATGCAAAAATCCTCAACAAAATATTAGCAAACTGGATCCAGCAATATATGAAAAAAATCATACACCATGATCAAGTGGGATTTATTCTTGGTAGGCAAGGATGGTACAATATTTGTCAATCAATCAATGTGATTCATCACATAAACAAAAGAAAGGAGAAAAACCACATGATAATTTCAATAGATGCAGAAAAAGCATTTGATAACATCCAGCACCCATTCATGATCAGAACTCTCAGCAAAGTGTGAATACAGGGAACATACCTCAACATGATAAAGGCCATCTATGACAAACCCACAGCCAACATCATACTCAATGGGCAAAAATTAAAAGCAATCCCCTTAAGATCAGGAACAAGGCAGGGGTGCCCTCTTTCACCACTCTTATTCAACATAGTTCTGGAAGTCCTAGCCACAGCAATCAGACAAGAAAAAAAAACAAAAGTCATCCAAATTGGAAAAGAAGAAGTAAAACTATCATTTTTTGCAGATGATATGATATTGTATACAGAAAATCCTAAAGTCTCAGTCAAAAAACTACTAGACCTGATAAATGAATTCGGCAAGGTGGCAGGATATAAAATCAATACTCAGAAATCAGAGGCATTTTTATACACTAATAATGAACTGTCAGAAAGAGAAATCAAGGGATCAATCCCCTTTACCATTGCAATCGAAAAAATAAAGTACCTAGGAATAAATCTAACCAAGGAGATTAAAGACTTGTACTTGGAAAATTATAAAACATTGATAAAAGAAATCAGGGAAGATACAAATAAGTGGAGGCATATACCATGCTCATGGTTAGGAAGAATAAACATTTTTAAAATGTCTATATTACCCAAAGCAATTTATAAATTCAATGCAATACAGATTAAAATACCAATGACTTACTTCAAAGATATAAAACACATATTCCAAAAATTTATATGGAACCAAAAAAGAACACTAATAGCCTCAGCAATCTTGAAAAGGAAGAATAAAGCGGGAAGGATCACATTTCCGGATATCAAGTTATATTATAAGGCCATTGTACTCAAAACAGCCTGGTACTGGCATAAGAAGAGGCACATAAATCAATGGAACAGAACAGAGAACCCAGAAATAAACCCACACCTCTATGGACAACTGATATTTGACAAAGGAGGTAAGGAAATACAATGGAGTAAAGACGGCCTTTTTAACAAATGGTGTTGGGAAAATTGGACTACTACCTGCAAAAAAATGAAACTAGACCACCAACTTACACCACTCACAAAAATAAACTCAAAATGGATAAAAGACTTAAATGTAAGCCGTGAAACCATAAGCATCTTAGAAGAAAACATAGGCAGTAAGCTCTCTGACATCTCTCGCAGCAATATATTTGCTGATTTGTCTCCACAGGCAAGTGAAATAAAAGGATAAACAAATGGGACTATATGAAACTAAAAAGCTTCTGCACAGCTAAAGACAATAAGAACAGAATAAAAAGACAAACTACACAATGGGAGAATATATTTGACATTGCATCTAATAAGGGGTTAATAACCAAAATTTATAAAGAACTTGTAAAACTTAATACCAGGAAGACAAATAATCCAATCCAAAAATGGGCAAAAGAGATGAATAGACACTTCTCCAAAGAGGACACACAGATGGCCAATAGGCATATGAAAAAATGTTCAACATCACTAATGATTAGAGAAATGCAAATTAAAACCACAATGAGATATCACCTCACACCAGTCAGAATGGCACTCATCAATAAAACAACACAGAATAAGTGCTGGTGAAGATGTGGAGAAAAGGGAACCCTCCTTCACTGCTGGTGGGAATGCAGACTGGTGCAGCCACTGTGGAAAACAGTATGGAGATTCCTCAAGAAATTAAAAATCAAACTGCCTTTTGACCCAGCTATCCCACTGTTAGGAATATACCCCAAGAACAACACCATAGCGCTGTTTGAAAAGAATAAATGCACTCCCATGTTTATGGCAGCATTGTTCACAATAGCAAAGATCTGGAAACAGCCCAAGTGTCCGTCAGAGGACGAGTGGATTAAAAAGCTTTGGTATATATATATATATATATATATATATATATATATATATATATATATATATATATATACACACACACACACACACACTATGGAATACTACTCAGCCATAAGAAATGATGACATAGGATCTTTTACAACAACATGGATAGGCCTTGATAACATTATACTGAGTGAAAGAAGTAAATCAGAAAAAACTAAGAACTATATGATTCCATACATAGGTGGGACATAAAGATGAGACTCAGAGACATGGACAACAGTGTTGGGGTTACAGGGTGGGGGGAGGAGAAGGAGGGGGTTGGGGGAGGGGAGGGGCACAAAGATCATGGCTTTTCAGCATTTGCCATATTCCCCCTTTAATCTATAGACAGCAAATATTTACTTGTGGTGTTTCCACTATAAAGACTGTTGTCTTAGGGACAAATGCTGATGAACTATTTCAGCAGTTCCTCCTTCTTCAAAGACTTATATGTCAACATAGAGCTCTATGTTTCATAGGACATACTCAAGCTCACTCCATGCTCCCTGGAGCTTTAGGACAAGGGAATGCCCTTTTTTGTTGTTGTTGTGTATTTTTTCTTTTCTTTTATTTATTTATTTATTTACTTATTTATTTATTGTATTTTTCTGAAGATGGAAATGGGGAGGCAGTCAGACAGACTCCCGCATGCGCCTGACCTGGTTCCACCTGGCATGCCTACGGGGGGGGGGGGGGGAATGCTCTGCCCAACTGGGGTGTTGCTCTGTTGCAACCAGAGCCATTCTAGTGCCTGAGGCAGAGGTCATGGGGCCATCCTTAGTGCCCGGGGTGGCTTTGCTCTGGTGGAGCCTTGGCTGCGGGAGGGGAAGAGAGAGACAGAGAGGAAGGAGAGGGGGAGGGGTGGAGAAGTAGATGGGCGCTTCTTCTGTGTGCTCTGACTGGGAATTGATCCCGGGAATCCTGCACACCAGGCCAATGCTCTACCACTGAGCAAACTGGCCAGGGCCTAGGAATGCCCTTATTGATCAAGCTACCCAAAAGAAAATTATATGAAGCAACCATGACAGACCGAGCAAGTCAGTCTCATACTATTCATCACCAGAACGCTGCAGCCTGGTGTAAACAGTTTCAACTTTCCCAGGAAGAAGCACAGCAGATTGGGAAATCCTGTCCAAGGGGTCTTATACTGCCCCTTCATTTGGAATTAACCCTCAAGGACCCCTACCAGGACAACTTTGGCAGATGGATGTTACTCATATACCTTCATTTGTCCAGTCGTATGTCCACATTACAGTGGATACATATTCCGGATCTATAGTACCCACTGTCAGAACAGGAGAGGCTGCTAAGCATGTTATAACTCATTGTCTGTATGCATTGTTCTATTATTGGATTTCCTAAACTGGCTAAACTGAAAATGCTCCACCATATGGAGCAAAAGCATTTACTGTATTTTGTCATGCTTACAATCTTTAAAGTTAAGGTATTATTAAAGTGTACTCAGCAAACATTTTAAGGTCAATTAAAAAAAATTTAAAAAGGGGTAGTCATATCCTGGAATTCCTATGGGTCTACCATATCATGCTTTTTACTTAAAAAAATTTACATTTCTTTTGAATGCTGATGAACAGGAGACACCAAATCTTCTTTGCCTCCAAACCACTACCTTCTTTATTACAATAGATCCAGCTAATAACACTGTTTTGTCTTTTTCCAAATAGCTCCAGCTATATGGAAAAGATTTATATAGGCGGATGGGGATCCTCAAACCCCTCAGTGAGATCTTCTGAGCATGGCTTTTAAGATACCTAGAGGCAGAAAAAGCCCAATAGAGATCAGGGGAACTACCAGCTTTTAGGATACAACCTTAAAGGCTCCAATGCCGCAAAGGGGTCTCATAGGATGCCATCTGAGTCCTTCTTCAATAGTGGAAAGGAGGGTCATTGAGCTAAAGCCTGCCAGGCTTACATGCCTCTACTGTGAGGAAACAGGGACACTGGAAGGTAGGCTTCCCCCTCATTCCTCTAAGGGAGGGTTCAGTCTCTTCCAGCCCTGCTCCAGCCACCTATGAACTAACCGTGCCCAGAAAGCTGGGGTTTGCCACTGAAGGCTGAAGGTGCCCAGGGCCGTTGGCCCCATCTACGACACTGTGGATGAGCCTAGGGTATTTCTTCCAAGAAGCAAGTAAACTGATCTCATTTGCACAAGGGCCACTTAACTATGTTTTGCCTGAATAGTCAGGTTTTTTATTCTTCCCTCAAAGATCTCTGCTGTGGGTATTGATAGTCCTATTTTCTGCTGCTTTGCTTAATATATAGTGTTTCATTTATCCCTCCTACCTCAAAGCCCCACTCATATTTCAGGCTGGGACCTACTCCTAATTTAGAGCTCTCTTTCCCCCTTTTGCCAACTTCTATTATGAATCTACCTTTGCCACCCAGCTTAGTGTATCCCAAGGTTCCCTTTACCATGCCACAGTCGCAGAGCTCTAGAGAAAAGCAACCTGGTCTCATCTCTCCAGGCAGAGGAGAACAGAATCTCCATATCCATGCATGCTGCAAATGGCTTTTCCAGTCTACCTGAATCATTACCAGCTAGAAGCAGCGGTCACTGGGACTTGGACATGAGCTGCAAAGTATAGAATGGTGACAACAATTCCAGTGCCATGCGGACTTTTCCTGGATGTGATATTTTCTGGACTCCTGCTCCCTGTGACAGCTCCTAACAGACTGAACTGTGGTTGGGTTGCATTTTTCAGGGATTTGGCATGGTGATGGGGCCAACTTGGACTTGGTGAACATGTTAAGGACACTACTCTTTTATGGATTCTTGCTGTATTGGCCAAGAGTTTGCTTAAAGGCTTTTAATCACTGTAAAAAAAAAAAATAGAAGACTGGATAAAGAAGATGGGGCACATATACACCATGGTATACTATTCAGCCATAAGAAATGATGACATCGGATCACTTACAGCAGAATGGTGGAATCTTGATAACAGTATGTGGGGTGAAATAAGTGAATCAGAAAAAAACAAGAACTGCAGGATTCCATACATTGGTGGGACATAAAAACGAGACTAAGAGACATGGACAGGAATGGGGTGGTTACAGGGGGTGGGGGAAGGGAAGGAGGGAGAGAGGGAGGGGAAGGGGGAGGGGTACAAAGAAAACTGGATAGAAGGTGACGGAGGACGATCTCTCTTTGGGTGATGGGTATGAAACAGAACTAAATGACAAGATAACTTGGAAATGTTTTCTTTGAATATATGTACCCTGATTTATTGATGTCACCCCATTATAATAAAAATTTATTTATAAAAATAAATAAATAAATAACCCAGCCAAGAGTGAAAGGGGATTCAATGATCAGAGAGTTGGTTATATGCTACAAATAAGTTTCAGTATTTACAACAACCAAAAGTATGAAGTTAAGGGTATTTGACATTTTAAAAGTCAGAGTAGTATAATAAAAATATTGATTTTTAAATAAAAGAAAAAGAGCATATTTTCCTCAACAAATTAATGATAAATTAAGAGAGAAATATCTGTTTGCTTAATTTGGGGCTTATTTTTTGCATAATTTACACAATGAACCCAAATCCAGCAACGTGCATTTGGTTACAGAGTAAATTTTGTATCACATTTGCTATGGTAACAAGATGTTTTCACCATTTTCAGACATTTTTATGGCATGTTTGTTACTCGCTGAAACCAACCCTGTTCTGCAGTCCAGAACCTGAAGCAGATTTCTGTTGAGTACACCTCCAGCACTCAGAGTTGAGAAAGGCAGGATTATTGCTCTTGTCACTTGAATTTCCTTCCAGGGCTCAAAAGAAAATCCTTCCCATAAACACTTGTTTTATGCATGGTTGATGTTTTAATTTTTAATCTACCATTTTGTATCAAGAAGCAGAATAAAAAGCTTATTGCCTAAAGACATATTTATTGCAAAAATGTCCCTGACCAGTAGATTGAGATATGTGATAGACATCACAACTATTCTTGATACATGTTCAGAATGCTTGTGAAACAAGCAGTCAGAAAGGAATAACTGCATTGCTAAGGAAGCAGCATTGGTTAGAAGGATGTGACAAGTCCGATTGTGTTATACAGTAAGGACAAAGGGGACGGGACAGTGTGGGCGACACCGTTATAGGGTAGCCTTCTGTGGAGTAAAAGAATAGGTGACTCTCAAGATTTTCTAGAGATCAAACCAAGTCAAAAGATTTTGAAAGAAGTTACTGAGGACTTCGTTTTGGGGCCCATTTGAATAGTTGAAATAGACATAACTATAAATCCTGGTTGGATTATGTTTCTTCAAGTGAGACATCTTTCCAGAGATATGTGACATGGTCCATGGATTTATACTATATATTTATATATAGTAACAGCTGCCAAATCTGTACTTCCAACCTTGATATCTCTTCTAATCTCCAGACAATAACCCACCCACCTATAAAGATCCTTCCCTGTGACCTTAGAACCCAACATCTCCAAATCTCCCTAAAACTCCTCCTCCTTACTATTTTTTTCCTCTTCCTTTCCTGCATTCCAAGGCCAGTAAATGACACCACTAGCCACCTACTTTCTTATAGAAGAATTCCTTTTGGAATCCTCCCCATTCTTTCATCTTGTACTTCCAGTTTCCAAAGAGTGCCAAATAACTTTCAAATCTACCCATTTTCTTCCCATCTTTAATGTCTCCAGGCCAGTTTAAGACAGGATCATCTTTCATATGTATTTCTGTAATTGTTTCTGGATATTCTTCAAACTTGTTCCATTCCAACATGTTCTTTGAAGGGCAGTCAAATTGATTTTGTAAGATGGAAACCAGAACATATCACACCCTTTCTTGACATCCTCTAATGCCACCTCTTGGACTACAGGGGAAATTACAGATGACAGATGACGGTGGTTTGCAAGGCCCTATGTGATCTGGGTTCTTCCTGATCTTGCAGCTGACTGTTGGCACCTTGTTCATCTAATCTAGGACCAGTCATGTTGGAGAATATTCAATAAGTTTATTCCAGCTTCTAAGCCTTTGTATATGAAACCATTTCTTAGTTTATTTATTTTCCTTTCCTTTCTTTTTTGAGAGAGAGGAGGGGAGATAGAGAGACAGATTATCACATGTGCCCCGACTGTGATCCACCTGGCAATCCCTGTCTGGGGCCGATGCTCTACCCATCTATGGCCATGCTTTTTTTGGACCTCAGGTAGAGGTCCAGGAGCCATCTTCAGCAGCCAGGGGAATGTACTCGAACTAATCAAACCATGACTGTGGGAGGGGGAGAGAGAGAAAGAAAGGAGAAAGGGAGAGGAGGAGAAGTAGATGGTCACTTCTGTGTGCCCTGACTGGGAATCAAACCCAGTTATATCCACAAGCTGGGCTGATGTTCTACCACTGAGCCAACAGTCCAGGGTCTTTCTTTCCTTTTATAGAGGATATTTTTTAAAGATTTTATTTATTGATTTTATAGGGAGAAGAGGAGGGAGAGTGAGAAGTATCAACTCATAGTTGCTTTACTTTAGTTGTTTCACTTTAGTTGTTCATTGGTTGCTTGTCATATGTGTCTGACTGGGGAAGCACAGGGTTTTGAACTGGCGGCCTCAGCATTTCAGGTCAGTGCTTTATCCACTGAGCCACCACAGGCCAGGCTCTAGTTTGGATATTTTTACACATCCTTCAAACTCCATTTCATTATTAGTCATAATAAGAGTAATAATAGGCTTGTGGTGGTGCAGTAGATGGACCATTTACCTGGAACGCTGAGGTTGCTGGTTTGAGGCCCTGGGCTTCCCTGGTCAAGGCACATATGGGAATTGATGCTTCCTGCTCCTCCCCTCCCCTCTTCTCTCTCTCTCTCTTTCTATCCTCTCTAAAATAAATAAATAAAATTTTTTTAAAAAGGGTAATAATAGCAGTTATTATTTAGTAAGCACTTCCATATGCCTAACACTATACATAGATGTTTTAGTTTGCACAGAAGATCCATAAGGAAGTGTATAAGATGACAATTTAAAAACAAGGGAAGTGAGGTTAACTCAAGCTATCTCTCTCCAAAAATCAATAAATAAAATCAATCTGGCCCTCCAGCACCTTGGTTGGGTCTCTACTCTTGCTTTTTGTATCATCTGCATGGTCCCCCGTTGTGGCACTTCTGACTCCTCTCTCTCCTTCCCTGTTTGGTCTTTATTCTCTGTTTCTTTGCTGGAATTATCTTACATTCAAGAAGCAAATCTTATTCTATAATGGCTGACACAGAAAGCATTCAAAAAATATGTATCTATTGAGTTGATAAAATAATAAATGTGCCTTTCTTTGAAGTTTTCCCTGATTCTCAGAAGGCAGAAACTATTAAATTTTATAATTTATTAATTTTCACCTGTGCCCCTTACCTCAAGATCTGAAAGCTTTGTTGAATGAAAAAAAAAAAAAAAAAAAAGCTTTTCTTTTTTTGAGAATGCCCTCCTTTTTTGCTTCATTCTTTAATCAAAACGATTAAAATCTGATTTTGATCCAGGAAGATTCCAAGTGCACAAAACAGAGGAACTCATTTAAATCAAAGCTGCTATTTTCAAATTTGTTTAAATTACAAAATGGCCTAATTCTCTATCAACAATGCTGGAAGAACAAAAGCTTCCTGTTCTTCTCTGTATAACCAGCAACTCTTGCATTATTTAGTGAAAAAGAATCATCTAGCCAACAGGAGCCAAGTAACTTGAACTCACTGAGCAAATCCCAAAAAGGTAAGAAGTGATATTCCATCCATAATTTCAGCCTATATTATAGGAAAAAGAGACCTGCATAATCTGATCATATAACAGAAGCCCAGAGGTCTGTTCATAGTATTGTAACCCTTTCACTGTTTAATTATAGGAACAAAAGCCACTTAACCTCTTCAGATTTTTTAAAAATATAGAATGTGATGCCTTATCCCTATTTGCCTCTGATGATGTTAAGATTATACACAAAATAATAAGTTGGAAGTGCTTTAAAAATTATATAACAATGAAAATAAATTGACAATTTTATTTCTGTGCCAATACTTTTATTCAAACATGATTAGTTTATTGAAGTAGAATCATAAAAAATGTAGCATATTTTATATTATCAATGTTCTTATAATTCTCTATTGCCTATTTTCACGTGCTCCTGTCATAGTCAAAAGATCTCAATGATTTATCTCTCAAGCAGAGAAAGAAAACTGAATGAGTCAGACAAATATAAATGTAAAAATGCATAAATTAAATCCTTTAAACTAAGGCAAGTTTTATATTTAGTACAGGAAAGCAAGCTTTTCTGAAATAGCCCTTTATTTTTGCATTTGTCATTCAAATAAATACATACAAAAATAAATAATCTTTATCTCCCAAAATGTAGATATTACTTAGGTCAATACATTTCTTTTTTTTTTTGATACGTTTCTTAAGTATACTTTTCAAAACAGTCAGTCATGACGCTCATACAAATGCAAAATGAGCATTTGTCAAAGATTTTATTTAATTTCTTAATCAGTGAGGAAATCAGTAAGATGTTAGAACCAGTTTAAATAGAACTTAAAAGATTAGACATATAGAGGCAACTATAAATGCTGAAATATACTTGCTAATAAGTGCAAAGCAGTAGGCTAATAAAATGTAAAGTTTGAAGTTATCTTTTCCAAAGAGCATAAATCACCCTGGACAAGAATAATGTGCAATACTTTTAGTTTCCCACGACTTAGTATTTTACCTCTGCAGAGTTGTAAATCATAGTCAATAAGAAGACAACCGGAAGTGCACTTCCCAGAGAATGAGATCATTTCTCAGAGATCCATTAGCTACCACCCAGCAGTCTACAGTAAGGATGCCCAAAAGATCTCTTTTGGCCATGTCAAGCCTGACAAATTCTTTTTTAAATATCCATGAAAATAACATGGAATGATTTAGCTAGTAAGGGACCCCTTACTTCCTTAGCATATTTTTGTTGTTCAATACTCACAAGCTTAAATCTAAACGATCACCAAGTTAGACTCCTTAGTTGTTTCAAGATAGACCTCCAAATTTCTAGGAGGTGGGAAAGTAAATTGATGCAGCCACTATGGAAATTGTACCTTTACAAAAAATTCAGACTAGAACTACCATATGCTTTGGAAATCCCAGTTCTGTATATATTTAGGCAAAGATGAAATCACTATCTCAAAGAGATATCTGCACTCCTGTGTTCAGTGCAGCATTATTCACAAGCCAAGGTGTTTAACAAGGATGAATCATTAAACAAAATGCCATATATATATGTAATATTCTCATTATCATCCAGCCATGAGAAAGAAGGAAATCCTGCCATTTACAACAACATGGATGAAACTTGAGGGCATTATGCTAAGTGAAATATGATTAAATCAGCCTGACTAGGTGGTGATGCAGTGGATAGAGCATTGGCTTGGGACGCTGAGGACACAGGTTCAAAACTTGAAGGTCCCCGGCTTGAGCGCAGGCTCACTAGCTTGAGCACAGGATCATAGACATGACCCCATGGTTGCTGGCTTGAACCCAGAGGTCTCTAGTTTGAGCAAAGGGTCACTGACCTGACTCAGCTGGAGCCCTCCAGTCAAGGCAGATATGAGAAGGCAGTCAATGAACAACAAAGGGGTCACAACAAAGAATTGATACTTCTCATTTCTCCTCCTTCCTGTCTGTCTGTCTCTGTCGGTCTGTCTATCACTAAAATAAAATAAGTCAGACAGACAAAGACAAATATTACATGATCTCAATTATATGAGGAGTCTACAGAAAACTTATAGAAACAAAGAGTAGCATGGTGGTTACCACTGGTTGGAGGGTGAAGGAAATGAGGAGATGGTGATCAAAGGGTACAGACTTCCAGTTCTGAGATGAATAAATTATAGGGATCTAATATGCTGCATGATGACTACAGTTAACAGTACTGTATTATACTCTTAAAGTTGCCAGCCTGACCTGTGCTGGCGCAGTGGATAAAGCATCACCTGGAATGCTGAGATCACCAGATCAAATCCCTGGGCTTACCTGGTCAAGGCACACAAAGGAAGCAACTACAAGTAGATGCTTCCCGCTTCCCTCCTCTCTTTCTCTCTCTCTCTGTCTCCTCTCTCTCCAAAAATCAATAAGCAAAATCTAAAAAAAATAAATAAATAAAAAGAAAGTTGCCAAGAGAATAGATCTTAAATGTTCTTACCACTTACCAAAAAAAAAAAAAAAAAAAAAAAGATTATGGATTATGTAAGGTGATGGAGACAACCCTATTAATCATTTAGCAACACATGCATGTATCAAATCATCATTTTGTATAGCTTCTATTTATACAATGTTATATGTCAATTAAACCTCAGTAAACCTGGAAAAAAAATAAATATACGGTCCTTGGATTTGTTTGTTATTATATATTTTCTGAACTTGTCATATCATTTGGTTTTAACTTGGCCATGCTTAATATGGGACTCATTGTCAAAATTTCTGTTTGTTCTGATATAAATATAGGTAGGTTCTCTATCATAGCCTCCTAGGTTATAATACCAATGGAGTATTATATTTGACAATTCTGGGCACTGAGCGCAGTGAATGAGGAAGAAGAAACAGCTCTTCTGAGCAATGTACATCTTTTATTGATGAAAGTTGGCTCACTCAGCTTTGGATTGGGCAAAACATCCAGGGTACTTTTGAAGTTCAAATATGTCCCCCAAAGAACTGTAGAGTCTTTGAGAGGCCTTTAGCCCTGACGGCTTCATTTACAATCTCTCCACCAGCTATTGTTGCTCTCTCTCATCTAAAATGGGGAAACAATGACAAAATCAAGAGTGACTTTTCTACAAGTAGCAGGCTATTTGTGAAATTTTTCAGGAAGCTGTCAACTCACCTGAAGTGTGTCTAGTAGGTGTCAGTGGGTTTGGGACTAGAAATATGCTCTGAACCCTTCCACTCTGTCTTCATATGACCTCTTAAGGTTTAAGGCATTATAGCTAATACTCTCAACCCTGTTTTGTCATTGCTGGTAAATTTTCTATTTTCACTGTTTTCAGGTGTTTATTATTTTATTAGATATTGGTAAGTATAGGTATATATTTTTTTGTGTGTGTATATATAGTTATATACATTTGAAGTTTTATAAATATATATATTTGAGGAAAGAGGATTTAATGCCAATACCTTCATAACTTATAAAAATCCATTCTCTGTTTAGTGTCCCACCTATATCTACCAATGTTAGGTCTCTTTGCTTTTATCAATATAAAGATGAAATGATTAGTGTAGCTGTAATGTGGGAGAGTTCATAGAAGGGAAGAGAGCAACATGAACTTGGTTTTAGGCACAGAGAAGGAGAGAGGGCGCCCCTTTTGACTGGGTTGCTTGAGTCACTTGACAAGTAGGAAGAACTCAACAAGCATTTGCTGATTGATTAAAGCTCAAAATTTAAATTCCTGCCGCTTTCTAGAGCCTAAAACTCAAACTAATCATATTTTTCAGTTTCCTGAAAAAAAATTTAAGTTGTAAATGACCTGGTTTGCATGTGGCACAGAAACTATTCCATCAGATGACTACTGAAATTTTTCTGTGGCCTTGGGCATGTTTGCCACTTCTATTTGTCACAGAAACCAAATAAATGACCTGTCCCACGCAGTGTATCAGAGACGTGTTGGCCATATTCAGAAGCAAGAGACAAAGAGAAGTCGGTGATAGTGGCAATCAATAATAATAAATTATTTATACAGGGCGGGCAGAGGACTCACTGATGAACAAGGCACAGCATCAGAGCTAGACTCTGCTTTGCCTGGAGGACTGAATTCAGTCTTAAATTAGCCTTGTCAAGTGAGGTTGCAGCTTGTCATTTCAGAACTTCTTTGGTATTTGTTTCATTCTAAAATGTTATCAAGGGTATAGTATATTCTATACTGGTGACAAATGGCTCTCTAATATTAAACAAGATTAGGTACAATACCGTATACAGTATGTCTGTAAAGTTTTGATGCACCTTTGACCGGTCACAGGAAAGCAACAAAAGATGATAAAAATGTGAAATCTACACCAAATAAAAGGAAAACCCTCCCAGTTTCTGTAGGATGATTTGGCAGCATGTGCACATGCGCAGATGATGACGTAACACCGTGTATACAACAGAGCAGCCCATGGCCATGCCAGTCGAGATGTGGATGGTACAGAGGAAAGTTCAGTGTGTTCTGTGGCTCGCTAAATTCGAATCTGTGACCAAAGTGCAATGTGAATATCAGCGCATTTATAATGAAGCACCACGACATTAATCACTTAAAACAGAGAATCACAGACATTTTTCACTCTGTTACACCAGACGTCCTTACCTGTGTGTGGCAAGAACTTCACTATCATTTGGATATGTGTAGGGCAACAAATGGAGCCCACATCAAACTGCACTGAATAGGTTTGAAACTGGAAGAGTTTTTCTTTTATTTGGTGTAGACTTCATATTTCTATTGTCTTTTGTTGCTTTCCTGTGACCAGTCAAAAGTGCACCATGACTTTACAGACACATTGTATATTGTCTTCTTTGCCTTTAACTCAATTTTGTCAAAGCAATAACTTTGTCATTATATATATATAATATATATATATATATATTTCTGTTTCTTAAATCCTGTCCTTTTTTTACCCCTTCACTGATTTCATACTATCTTAATTACTACAGTGTTATAGTAAATTTTTATATCTGTCAGTAGTCCTTCCTCTTCCTCCTCCTCTTCATTCTTCTTTTTGGAGTTAGACACTAAAACAACTACCAATCAAATGATCATTTACCTGAAGAATGAATGCAATGCAAATGAAGCCAACGTTGTGTTATCAGAATTCTGAAGAAAACCAAAAACCAGCTGTTCCAGGATCACAATTTCTGCACCTAGAAACTTCTCTTTCTAATGGCTGTCAGCTGTCATGCAAGCTGGAAGAAAGGAGTGACTTAACTAAAAACTATTTTCATTATTGAATATATTGTATGGTGCCATCAACAGCGATGTCTCTATGCTACAAGTCAATGCATCGTCACAGCATGCGCTGATGCTTTGAGGGGTTGTCCTTACCGAGTGTGGGGCAGGACCTGGCAGGACAGAGTCCAGATGTCCTCCCAGGCACAGTTTCTTGATGCCAAAGTCTCCAAAAAAATTTGATTGGCTGTCAGTATGTAAAAAAAATAAGTGCAAGGTGGATAGTTTTTAAAAATATATATATATAATTTTTTCTTTGTTACAGTTTATAAATATATTTATAACCCTAAAAATAAAAAAAAAAAGCTTATTTTCTCAGAGTATAATGTCTTTCAGGCATTGAGCCTATAGACCTGCAACAATTTACAACTGAGTGAACATCTTTAACGTGTGAACTTTGAGGCATCTCAAGACAATACCACACCCTCCAGATAAATGCCCTTAGAGACAAGCATGTCATTTGAAAGGCTTTTGCCATGAATAACGTTACTGACACGTGCCCTGGCAAGTCTGTCAGATGTTTTTATTTTCAAGTGTAAGAGAAAACCATCTGGTACCCAGAGCAAGTAATCTCAGCTCACTGAAAGAGAAACCCAGTATTTTATGCCAAATGAAACCTAGGTAAATTAAAGGAAAACTGGTACATCTTTGACCACTAGAATAATTTTTCCCCCAAGTGATAAGACATAATTTTGGTGGAGAGAAATGTTCTCTTTGACATGAAATGCTCTGTTGATCTGGAATAACTAAAGACCCTCAAGCATTTCTAGTAATCTATTGAGTAGGTAACACAGAAACCTGCCTTGACCTGGAAGTAGATCATTAAAGTGAATGTGGAGACATGCATTCAATGATTCATTCAAGAACCGAGAGCCAGGTAAGTGTTAAGGGACAAAAACATCATGGTCCTTCTTCCCTCAGAAACTGTGGTTCTTCCCTCAATTCAGTAAGAGAAATACACAGAGATCATTAAGAGCAAAGTTAAAGAGATGAAAAAATCTAGACAAAAAAGAATAAAGGAAAGGAATACCTCACCTAGCTGGGCATCCAAAGATGGCCTCTGGGAACAAGAATAGAGATTCCTGCCACACAATTCTTATCAGTTAGTAAGTTCTTATAATAACAACTCTTAACAAGCTATACCACTTTTCAGCTAATTCATTTGCTTTTTTCATGATATTTTTCATACAAAAATACACTAAATCCGTATGTCCGGAGAAATAACAGTTTAAAATTGTAGTTTCAGGCAAAGACACACATGTTTACCCAACATAAATTCTGCAGTCAAAGACCATCATATGAATAAATTTGAATTGTGTACATGTTTACAATAACACCAAACATTTTTCTGTGGGTATGCAAATTTTAGTGAGTGCAATGAAAAATTCATATTTTTTTAATTAAAAAAAAGCATTCATATGCACTTTTTCCATGGGCTCCAAAGCACTCTTGTGTTTTGCTTTTGTTTTGCCTCAAAAATAATTCTTCTGTGCTACAAGTTTGCTTTTAAATGTAGTTTGAGTGGAAAATAACCTTGAGCCTCATTAAGTTTGAAAATCTGATGAGGAAAATGGTGCAGAAAAAAAGAATCTACAATCAAAGAATGATTGTCTCATAGCCTTTCATCTCACCAAACTCACCATTAGTCTTCTCTTTCTCATTTAATACACATGATCAATTCTCAGTACACTTCACTTTATGTACATAGTACATCTCTTTACTTGAAAGCTTCTGTTTTGCTTACATACAATTGCTTTTATTGTTTTATTGCTACATGTTTCTATCTATGGAAATTGTTTTGGATATCTTATGTGGGATGGAATACATCATGGTCTTTCTCATTCAAAGTAAAGATTTTTTTTTCCAATTTAGCAGCTTTTCACTTAGTAACAGGCTTTTCAGGGGAAAGTTAAAGTTGTTATGTAAAGGATAAGTTACAAATCTGAGTTAGATCTTCAAACATTCTTTGGAGTAAGACAGGAAAATAGAGAATTCAGATGAGTGTGGAGAAGTAAAGGAGTGGGGGGAAAATTGAAGCAGGTCAGGTAAGCTTCAGTGAATATATGGAGTAAGCAATAAATGTTTTTATAAAAATAAATAAGGAAGATTTGATCATTATTTTTGAAGATATGATTTCACAGATTTAAGCATTGAATATCATTAAAACTCTACTTTAGAAAGATCATTTTTATAAGCAATACAATAAATGACTACATTATACATTTAAAAAATATATACACATATAGGTTGCTAGACAAAGTGGAAGATTGTCCCAGTGCCCAATTATGGAACTCTCATGTTCAAGATAACAATTTTAGGAATGAATCATACATAGATTCTACTTTTAGGTTAATATCATGAACAACTTAATTAGAATTAAAAATGATCTGTAGGAGGCAAACATCAGTTGACTTAAAAGGTATAGCTCTACAAGCCCATCAGGATAGCTCAGTTGGTTAGAGCATTGTCCCGCAGCACAGAGGTTGCTGGTTTGAGTTCAGTCATGGCACATACAGGAACAGATTGATGTCCCTGCCTCTCTATCTCTCATTTCCTCTCTCTCTAAAATTAATATAATAATAAAAAGACTTTAAAAAGAAGTTCTACAAATTATAAAGTCACTGATGTTAAACATGCATATGAATAGTTTGAGATTATTTCAAGAAAGTGTGAGTGTAAACTGCTGTTCCAGATACTGTTCAAAACTATTTCTAGTTTATTTTTATTTGATTTGATTTGATTTACTGTTTTGTATGTGTTTCTCTTTCTATTTAAGACTATAAGCTTCTCGAGAATATCTGTTATATCATACTATCAGGCTAAACATGCTTGGAACATGGTAATAAATATGGTAGAACAATTAATTTTTTTAATAAATAAATTTTTATTAATTTTAATGGGGTGACATCAATAAATCAGGGTACATATATTCAAAGAAAACATGTCCAGATTGTCTTGTCATTCAATTACATTGCATACCCATCACCCAAAGTCAGATTGTCCTCTGTCACCTTCTATCTAGTTTTCTTTGTGCCCCTCCCCCCCTCCCCCTCTCCCTCCTCCCTTCCCCCTGCCCACCGTAACCACCACACTCTTGTTCATGTCTCTTAGTCTCGTTTTTATGTCACACCAATGTGTGGAATCCTGCAGTTCTTGTTTTTTTCTGATTTACTTATTTCACTCCTTATAATGTTATCAAGATCCCACCATTTTGTTGTAAGTGATCCGATGTCATCATTTCTTATGGCTGAATAGTATACCATGGTGTATATGTACCACATCTTCTTTATCCAGTCTTCTATTTTTTACAGTGATTAAAGCCTTTAAGCAAACTCTTGGCCAATACAGCAAGAATCCATAAAAGAGTAATGTCCTTAACATGTTCACCAAGTCCAAGTTGGCCCCAACACCATGCCAAGTCCCTGATAAATGCAACCCAACCACAGTTCAGCTTGTTAGGAGCTGTCCCAAGGAGCAGGAGTCCAGGAAAAGTCCCCATCCAGGAAAAGTCCACATGGCACTGGAATTGTTGTCACAATTCTATACTTTGCTGCTCACGTCCAAGTCTCATTGATCACTGCTTCTAGCTGGTAATTATTCAGGTAGACTGGAAAAGCCATCTGCAGCATGTGTGGAGATGGAGCTTCTGTTCTCCTCTGCCTGGAGAGATGAGACTAGGTTGCTTTTCTCTGGAGCTCTGTGACTGTGGCTTGGTAAAGAGAACCTTGGGATACACTAAGCTGGGTGGCAAAGGTAGATTTATAATAGAAGTTGGCAAAAGGGGAAAAAGAGCTCTAAATAAGGAGTAGGTCCCAGCCTGAAATATGAGTGGGGCATTGAGGTAGGAGGAATAAAAGAAACACTATATATTAAGCAAAGCAGTAGAAAATAGAGTTATCAACACCCACAACAGAGATCTTCGAGGGAAAAATAAAAAAACCTGACTATTCAGGCATAGAGCAATTAATTTTTATTGAATTAAATTGCATTGACATATTATGAAATCATGAACTCAAAGGCTAAAGAACAGAGTAGACCTGGTGACCTTCTTCTCGCTATTCATCAGGTATGAGGTCACAACTGACATGCCATCAGTAGGGTATGACTGCCCGTTAAGTTCCTAGTTGTAAGATGGTTGGCAGGGCAGAAGGGGGCAGAGTGGACCTGTCCATATTGGACCTCAACCTGTGATCTCACCTCTTTAACATAATGATCCAGCCAACTGTGCTTACCCAGCCATATGTCCATTCTTAAACTTGGTGGGAGAAAGAGCACCAAGAGATGTCTTTGTTTTTGTGCAATCACAATTAACAGTCCACCTCGTCCACAGTGAAAATTTTTCCTATATGAATTTTCACATGTCTAGCAAATAATAAAAGCTACATTTCTAGTTGCAAGTAATAAGAATGACAGCGAACATCGCAGTACTGAAACTGTATTTCTGTAGTTGAGTGAGACTATCACCACTCTTAGGCCCATGTGAAAGAATCTTTATCAAAGCCCATTTTTGTCACCTTTGGAACAGATTAGAGATACTATGAGCCTACTCAAAAGTTAAAGAACAGCTACCCTGTCATTTAAGCTTTGCTTCAAAGTGAAGAGAGGGACCAGAAAGCTATTAATAACAAAGGAAACTAAGAAGATTATTTAACATTTTCAGAGACTCTAATTGCTCATCTTTTCTTCCCACTTAAACAACTTTGCTGGTTATACTTTTGGAGGGAAAGGGTAGTTGAAAATAATGTTATTACTCAGCTCCATAAACTGGGTTTCTTGAAATTCAATGTTGGAAGGGACTTTAAAGATAATCAAGGCCAACCTTCTCACTTCTTGGTAAGAATTCTGAGGTTCAGGGTAACATAAATAGCAAATGGCAGAGTCACTCCTAAAAATATCTAGTGTAGGTCACACTGTACACAGACAATAAATTAAATATTGTTTTCAGTGCAGTCATACTGCGTGTCTTTCTCTTTCCACTTACTATTCAAGTGTAAAAGTGAAGTCAGTAGATTAATACAGGAAAATATTACACTCTTATTTTTGCATAATTTCCAGTACTCTGAAGTTGCTATAAGTTCCAATCACTCCTATATCATCGGGATTGAAACAAGTAAAGAAAATAATTTCTCATCTAGTTATACAGTGTGTCCATAAAGTCATGGTGCACTTTTGACCGGTCACAGGAAAGCAACAAAAGATGATAGAAATGTGAAATCTGCACCAAATAAAAGGAAAACTCTCCCAGTTTCATACCTATTCAGTGCAGTTCGATGTGAGCTCACACACAGATTTTTTAGGGCTCCTTAGGTAGCTATCCCGTATAGCCTCTACAGACTCATCACTGACTGATGGCCTACCAGAACGGGGTTTCTCCACCAAACTGCCGGTTTCCTTCAACTGCTTATCCCACCGAATAATGTTATTCCTATGTAGTAGCACGTTATAAACGTGCCGATATTCACATTGCACTTTGGTCACGGATTTGAATTTAGCGAGCCACAGAACACACTGAACTTTCCTCTGTATCATCCACATCTTGACTGGCATGGCTGTGGTCTGCTCCGCTGTATACACGGTGTTACATCATCATCTGCACATGCGCACATGCTGCCACATCATCCTACAGAAACTGGGAGGGTTTTCCTTTTATTTGGTGCAGATTTCACATTTCTATTGTCTTTTGTTGCTTTCCTGTGACCAGTCAAAGGTGCACCGTGACTTTACGGACACACTGTATTTGTTAATCGCAAATTATTTTATTTCATGTGTTGTTTCAGGCTCTAATCATTGACTGATTAACTACTATGCTCTAAGCTACCGGCTAACCACTTGGATAGTTACAATAAAGAAGATATTGTAAGACAGCTATTTTAGCTTTACTTAAGCATATTGAAAGAACTAACTCTTGGGATACTCTACACATGATGGGAATCCCTGATACCCACCCCCTCCTTGAGCCATAATTCCCCTCTCAAGCGCTAGTGTGCGTGACTCAGAAGGAAGGTGAGGGAGAAACTAGGATAGTGGGTGGGTTAATAAAATAAATAGTGTTTTCTGTACATTATAAAATCAGTCATTTGTAAATGTCAAGTACCTGGGTACCAAAAGAAACAGAACAAAATTCTATCTCTACCTTAACACAAGCTTTTACTATTAAAATTACTAAAATAGTTTTTTAAAAATATCCCTTTCATTTAAAATTATAAAAAATTTGATATATTTATACTACTTGCAGGTGACAAGTTAGATTGCATAGTTCTATGAATTATGGCAGAGGAAGTGAGACTGTTGGGTCACAGATAAAGTGCTTTATTTTTCACAGCACAATAAGCAACATAGGCAACAATCTATGTACCTGACTTCCAAGTCCCACAGGGGCACTGCAGGTGGACTCAGGTGCATCTACAGTGGAGTATTTGGCAAGGAAGGACCTCTGAGCTTAAGGAAACTGAATCTTGTATAACAGACAGTAGTCCTGCTTGGCTTAGGTCTGTAAGGAGACACTATCTCTACCTTCCAACACCATTTACTACAAAAACATCCTTGAAAAGATAATTGAGAACAAAAGCAGCACATCCACTTGCAAGATGTATATAAATGCAAGAGACACATGGGAGGTTCCCTGTTAACATTTCCCGTCTTCAGTCTCTGTTTCCTCTAATGCATCATGCCTGACACCTCTAGGTTCATCTTCCTTAAGCACTGTTGTGATCTCATCAGTCTCTTCTTTCCTAGCTGTCAATGTTTCCCCATCCCATACATCATCAGACCAACCTCCTCAGCCTGACATTAACAGGATTCGCACATCCTGGCCTAGCCTCCCCATGCGGATTACCACTCACCTCCAGCTCCAGTGTCGGGAGAGAGCTAGTCTTTCTCCAAACACAAGCAGCCTTACCTTAAGCCTCTTCTGCTCAAGCTCCTTCCTAAGTCCAGAAATAGTCTGTGTAAACAGTGGGATGTTGGGGTCGCATCAAAGGAGGAAACTCAGGCGAAGCTAATAGTTGAGGAGGAAGGTGTGCCAAGTCAGGTCCTCAACACAACATGTGCTGTTACCATTTAATCATTTTGTCTCGTTGTATTAACTTAACTTTTGTATTTTCAGTCGGAGACAAAAGGTGGCAAATGAGAAGGAGTCTGTGGCCCCGATGAGGAACTAGAAGTCTCTAGCATCACATCAACACTGTGAGCTTTCTCTGCAGCCAGTGCAGAAGCCCTGCTCACCCCTCATGAACTCTCTCTACTAACTAGTCAGGTCCATGACTGATGGCTTATTTTTATCCATTCAAGTAACTCAGGAGATCCCCAGAGCAAATTAGCCCATCAGAAATTTAATAAGGTCGGTTTCAAAGACAGCTTAGGGGAGTTGCAGGCACAAACCTCCTTTCTGGCTTTCCAGGACAACTCAGCGCGTCTGTGAGGCATGTGTGCTCCAGAATCCCAGGTCATCTTCAGCACACAAAACCCTGATTGTGGCCACTTCTGAGCAGGGAGTGTCACTTGGGGACAGGCATCAGGTTCTCTTATTCTAAGTCAGGTCATTTTAAGTCTTTTTTTAAAGTTTCAGAAGAAGAGACCACAAAGGGACAATATAAAACTAACTGAGTCTTCTTATGTTAACTAACTTACAGAATAAATTTTAATAAATTGGCCCATGTGTCTTCCAGGCCAGAACCTAAAAAATAGTAATTCATGTGTAGGTTTTCCCAGATTTCCACCCTTATGGCAATGAAGGCAAGGATTATTAGAATTGAGTGGGACGGGTTGTTGTTGTTTGTTTGTTTGTTTGTATTTTCCAAAGTTAGAAGCGGTGAGGCAGAGAGACAGACTCCCGCATGCACCTGACCGGGATCCACCCAGCAAGTCCACCAGGAGGCGATGCTCTGCCCATCTGGGGTGTTGCTCCATTGGAGACGAAGCCATTCTAGCGCCTGAGGCAGAAGTCATGGAGCCATCCTCAGCTCCCAGGCCAACTTTGCTCCAATGGAGCCTTGGCTATGGGAGGGGAAGAGAGGAATAGAGAGAAAGGAGAGGAGGAAGGGTGGGGAAACAGATGGGTGTTTCTTCTTTGTGCCTTGACTGGTAATGGAACCTAGGACTTCCACATGCTGGGCTGACGCTCTATAACTGAATCAACCAGCCAGGACCAAATGGGGTTTTTTTTTAAGTTACTTTTTTAGATGTGTTTTCCTTCTTCTTCTGAAAAACCCACCATAAATCTTCAAATAATCAAAATGTAACCGAACAGGGGATAATCAAAGAATGCACTTCTGACCTCCCTTGAAGGTGCTTGAAACTAGCCGAGAAGGTGTTTTCACCTTTGCACTAATAGGACACACTTTCTGGCTTTCTTCTGCCATATTTGAATTGCCAGCATTCTTACTCTTGAGCTTTGGGACATTATTAAGTAAAATAAGGGAGATTTGAACATATGCACTGTGATACCCACTAGGTGGTCAGGTAACTGGCAGGGTAACTACATGACATAGGGGTGGCTAGCATATACAGCATGACAAGGGACATACATGTTCCAGGAGGGACAGAGCGGGACACACAAGATTTCATTACACTGCTCAGAACAGTGTACAGTTTAACACTTATGAATTATTTATTTCTGGAATCTTCACCTTAATATTTTTGGTTGGTGGTTGATTGCAGGTAACTGAAACCTCAGCTAAGGGGGGACTGTACACTGATATATTCCTGTAAACAAGTAAGACCTCTCCAGGGTCTTCCACAAATAACTAATGGAGGTTCAAAGGGTTCAGGAAGGGGTTATGAAACATCATAATTTGAAAATTAGAGAGATAACGTCAGAGTAATGGCGGGGTAGGAAGCAATACTGATAAATCTCTCCCAAAACTCAACAAGATCTTCAACCAGAAACAGAAAAACCTATCCTTGGAGCCTCCAGATGTTTCGCAATACACCTGAAGGTATGGTCCAGCGAAAAATTGGCTAAATATATAACCAAACCCCTAAAGGCGACAGGAGACTAATTTATTTTATGTCTCTTAGCACAATATAACCTTTAAAATTATTTTCCTACAACATTTTGTTACAAATAAAAATTATTTAAAATTAAAAGATTCTACAGTGCTCACTTCTGTCAAACCTTTAAATCAACTGATGAATCTCATTTACTTGATTTTCCAAGTCAGTCCAAACTTAAAGTTTCATTTCACCCTTAAGATTTTATTCACAAAGTATGGCTACATTCCTGCCTTGACATATTGAGTTCATTCAGTAGGTATAAAATACCAGCAAGAAATAAAACTACTATAAGTATATTATATTCTGACAAAATAGTTAACTAATATACTTTCCTTATCAGTAATATATATGGTGAATTATTCATACCAACACCCTGCAAATGAACTTGGACACAAATGAGTAAAATTCTAGAATTCATAGCCCACATAATTATTAATAATTTTGAAAAAATTTACAATAAGCACACCCTAATAAATTGACATTTTCAATATCCAATGATATTTTGAAAGCTGTTGCTTTCCTGCCTAACACCTGGAAGGTATATAAGCAGCACACAAAGCTGATGTTTCCTGAAAACACAATACAGGGCTGGGCAAAAAATAGCTTTACAGCTGTGAGGATGCAAAACACAATTATTCTTGCATTATTATTTATGAATTATTGTATTATTTGCCATATGAATGACTGTAAACAATGAATTTATTAGTACCTATTGGGATTTAAAAGCTTAATAAATAAATCAAAAGTAAACCCTGAAGACAAGTAAAAAGTTTAAAGTTTTCTTCTTAATAGTCCACTTACAATTAGGAATTTTACCATAAACACAAATAATGTTTTGACTGCCCAGAAATCTGAATAGAGCTACATCCTAACTTCATGAGAATTCTAAGACTAATTCTGACTATATGTGATTTTTGCCAGAGATGCTAGCTTGAGAAAGTAATTCTTGTGCAAGATACAGCTCTATTTTACAAGGACTTCTTGAAAACATGCTAGTTATCACATTATAGAGCTATCTCACCGGCAGAGTCTTCTGCTATTGTAGTTATCAACACAGAGGTCACTAAATGCCACTTTGTTTGATAGGATGTTAAAAATTGATCTTAAGCATTTAACATTTTTTTCTCTCTCTTATTATCACTTGTTTTATAGGTAGCAAGTCCTCCTTATATTCATCCCCCAGAATATATAGCATAAAAAGCAAGCCAAGTGGAGTATCTATAGCTGTTGATTTAGCATCACTAAAACTGTAAAAAAAATGTTACATAATTTCTGTCTTAAAGTGAGTAGTTGTATACATATAGCATTAAGATTTCATATGACTTAAAGTGACCAGAAAAAAAAATCACAGTGGCTTAGATGAGACAGAACTTATTTTCTTAGACACTAAAAATTCATTTATAGGCAGCCCAGGGCTAGGAAGGTGGCTCCAGCACTCTGCAAAGATACCTCGCCACTATTCCTCAATAGAGCAGAATTGCTGCCAGAGCTCCAGCAGTCACATTAAATGTTCCAGGCAGTGGAATGGGAAAAAAAGGGCAAGAAAGAGCAGAGGCACTCCCAGAATCTGCCATCCATGTAAAATTTCTCCTTAAATGCATCTCCTTAAATTTCTCCACATCCAATTAAAAAGAAAAAAAGGCAAGCTAAAAAACACAGTCTTCATTCAGCAAAAAGACATTTCTCTATCTTAGGGAAAAAAAAGAAGGAGATATTGGAAAACACAATACACCATCACTGCCATACATGCATGCTTAGATGTGAGATGATAGTTATAGCTGTTCAATGAAAGCTCATAGAGCTTACCTGCTGCAATATTATTAGCATGTACTTTAATGAGATTTTCTTCAACGATGTGTTCCATTTCCTCACCGATCAAATGGTGACTTTAAACTATGCTAAAAGTACATGCTCATTGTCAGCTTTCAATTTATTTCCCTGAATTTTATCTTGAAAAGAAATGGAGAGCCTCATTTATATGCTTACCGTGCCATGTTTCAAGATAATTTTGTAAGTTTGCAGGGACAAAAGAAATATTATAAAATTTAACTATATAAAATACATTGAGGACTTGAGTTTTTGAGGGTTTGTTTTTTTCTTGTTGTTATTTTGTTGTTTTGTGTTTATTTGTTTGCTGTAAAATTTGAACCTCAGATACAAATAAATGTCATTATATTTCCACATCTCCAAGTGACGTGGTGGGAGTTTCTGCAGTTTGAGTAGAGTCTGCAGGGGAGCCTCAGGAGACGATGGGCATTGACTGGAGGCGCCTTTGAGCCTTGTTTGACATTTTAGTAAGTTCAGTGTGTATGCACTCTACTGGGTACCTGCTGATACAAATTTAGGTCAGTGGCTATGTGAAGTCTAGACTCGTTAAGACTCCTAATCTAGTTACAATCTGCAAAATAACTGTGGGCAAGAAAAGCCTTCTTTTTATTTAGATCGGCCCCAAGACTAGTTAGCCCAACAGTACAAGCTAATGCACTGGTAGTGTCTGAGGCATGGAAGTTGGTACAGAAACAATTTTAGAAAATGTCAATTTTTATTAAAATTTTAAAATAATTTTAAAATAATTTTTTAAATAATTAAATCAGGCATATATAGATACTCCTAAAGCATCTAAAATTATGGGAATTCAGCTTCAACGATGCCATAGTCCCACAAATAAGAACTGTGTAACCCTGGGAGGTTTCCTGGTTGCTTTGTTTGATCTCATTTATCCACACAACAATCCTGAACAGCACTATAATGTGCATTTTAACACTTCCTTCCCTCCCTCCCTCCTCCCTCTCCCTTTCCCCCTCCTTCTCCCTCCCCTCCCTCACTCCCTCCCTCCCTCCCTCCCTTCCTTCCTTCCTTCCTTCCTTCCTTCCTTCCTTCCTTCCTTCCTTCCTTCCTTCCTTCCTTCCTAGAAAATGGGTGATCTAAAGCTAAGAGAAGCTTGACCAGGAAGTGGCACAGTGGATAAAGCATCGGCCTGGGATGCTGGGACTCAGATTCAAAACCCTGAGGTCACCAATTTGAGCGTGGGCTCACCAGTTTGAATGTGGGGTTGCCAGACAGCTTGAGTGTGGAATCATAGACGTGACCCCATGGTTGCTGGTTTGAAGCCCAAGGTCGCTGGTTTAAGCAAGGGATCACTGGTTGGGCTGGAGCTTCCAGTCAAGGCACATATGAGAAGCAATTAATGAACTAAGGTGCTGCAACTATAAGTTGATGTTTCTCATCTTTCTCTCTTTTCTGTCTGTCTGTCCCTCTCTGTCCTTCTCTCTATGTGTATGTCTCTCTCTCTCTCCCTTGCTAAAATGTTCTTTAAAAATTAAAAAAGAAAGCTAAGAGAAGTGGCACCCACAGAGCAGGTGGAGATACAGAAAGAAAAAAAAAAGCACAAATTTCTGCTTCTCTACTACCTGGTATCATGCTTCCCAAAATCATTTTAGCACTTTGCAAACACAGTCCTAAGTTTGCATGTGACAGACACTTATAACTACCAATCAAAAGCTTCACCTATGTTTTTGCATTTAACAGAGAAACATTCTGGCATAGTGGTCACCTGGTGAAAAAAGAAGTTTCTGGTTAGGTTCAGTAGGGTAGAAACAACAGAGATCAAGTAAAGTAAGTACGTAGTGTGCCTGGGGTGTTATTTTAAAAGACAAACTAAATATGTTTTGTTATCATTGCTGATCTGAATGTTATTTTGGCAGCTCTTGGCTACAAACTGCCCCACTGGTTCATGAATCCAACCCTTTGGGGCAGAATGTAAAATGTTGGAGATAAAAGATTGCTGTGAATGGGGAGTTCTCGGGGAAACAAGGAGCTGAAAGAAATCTTGTTGACTTTCAGTAACCACAGGGGTGCCCATATAACCTGGGATCTAAAGGACACTGGCTTTCTGTTAAGGCTGAGTTATTTTTGATTTTTCCCTGCGGTCTGCTCTGTTGACATTTCAAGTTGATGATCTTTGCCTTCAGTGCATCTCTCTTCTCCTAATATAGTCTAGTTACTTCACTCCTTCTGCCTTTGAGAATAGTTTCCCTGTGTACAAATCAAACTAGAAAGGTGTTTATTACTAACTATAATAACACTAAGGTGTGAGTGGCTTAATATTCTCTGGCCTTTGGAACTATTCTTATTTTTAAAAGGAGACACATCAACAACAACAAAATAATATTTACTGAGCAATGACCATGTACCACACACATTATCTTATGTAACTTTACAGCTAATTTAGAAGTATCATTAGTGTCATTAGTCTGGAAAGTTGAAATTCAAAAAGGGTACATTTTATCCCACATGTAGTAGCGAAGAAGTAGCAGCTGGACTGAAATAGAGGAGCCCATGCCTGTGACCCCACGCTGTTACAACTCTACCTGTCATTTGGATGAACTGCTGAGAAAAATATGTGGTAAATAAGGGAGCTAGGAACTACAACATCCTAAATTGTTGTTTACCGCTGGAAAAATATAAATAAAATGTGCCTAAAATGTCCAATACTATAGCCATTAGCCACATGTAGCTGCCTAAATTTTAATGTCAATTAAAATGAAATAAAATGAAAATTTCATTTATCAGTTGCGCTAGGCATATTTCAAGTGCTCAATAGCCACAGGTAACTATTGATTATTGCCGTGAATGGTAGAGAAACAGAAATTTCCATCCTCACAGAAGTTCAATTGGACAGACTTCTGAGCTATATCGGACAGGATAAAAAGAAGTAAGATATATTGTTGCTCTCAATTTTAAAAATAAAATCTATAGCAATACCAAAATGAAAATAAGTGGTATCTGTGTGTGTGCACATGCTCTAGAAACAGAGAGAAAGAGAGAGTAAGGTTTTCTCTCTTGAAGAGAGAAGGGATAAAATAAAGGGAAGAAGAGAAAGAAAGAGCCAAAGAGTTTTTCAAACAATAATGAGGGCAGTGACTACAGGCTTCTTTCTCTTTTTTTAAAGTGAGAGAAAGAGAGGAAGGAAGAGAGATGAAAAGCATCAACTTATACCTGTGGCATCTTAGTTGTTCATTGATTGTTTACTCAAATGTGCCTTGATGGTGTGTGTGTGGGGGGGGGGGGGTACTTCAACTAAGCCAGTGACCCCTTGCTCAAGCCAGCAACCTTGGGCTCAAGCCAGAGACCTTTAGGCTCAAGCCAGCGACCATGAATCATGTCTATGATCCCATGCTCAAGCTGGCAAACCCACAATCAAGCTGGTGACCCTGCACTCAAGTGGGTGAACCTGCTCTTTTATTTCAGTCCAACTTGTACTTCTTCAAACCTGGGTCCTCAACATCCCAGGCAGATGCTCTATCCACTGCTCCACAGCCTGGTCAGGCACCGGTGTTGTTTTTGATGAAGGGATGATGTAAGACATAATTGGAGCTTCTCATCTCTCTCGCTTCCTGCTTGCACAGAGAAGGGTTTGAAAGATGAACTTCAGGGGCTTCGGATTCTGGTCTTTCTCCATGAAACAACAACAACAACAATGAAAAAAGCAAAACAAATATATAAAACCACTATTGTCAGGATAGTAGACATCAGAAAACAAAGGACAAACAAAGCTCTCTGAAAAAAAAAAGTAAAATAGATGAAGTAAATGCTACAATTGCCTCCAGGTTATAGTCTGAAAGACTGCACGTCATGAGTCAAGAAAAGGGAACCCAGGCAGAGTAACCTGAATTGAGGAGACAGTTGAATGTCCCAGATCTCAAGGCAGATGAGGCCGCAGCAGAATTCTGCCCAGAGAAAGAACTCTTCAGGTCTGCAGAAGGTCCACTTCAAGAACTCAACAGAGTACTGACCAGCAAATCCCTCTCAGGTTACTTCTTGAAGCTGGTCAAGCCTTTTCCTGGGTAGCCTAGAGGTGAGTGATGCATGAGTCAGGAGTCCAAACATGATAGACTCTGAGGGACATTATTCACTCTAGAGATCCCCCCACCTTGGAAACACTGCTGAGACTGTTCTGCACACGTTTACCTCCTCTCTGTTCAATCTTGTCTTCACCCCTTTCCTTTAACAAGTTTAATTCCTAATAAACATCTTAAATGCCAAACTTCATCTTGGGAATGCTTCCAGAGAATCCCACCTGTGAAAGGCAGGGACCACTAAGATGACAGCGAGTTTAAATCTGGCTTGAACAATGGTATGGATGTTGGTGTGATTTATTGAGATGAGAATTATTTTGAGAAAAATAGGTTGAGTGTTTGAATGTGTGGGGTGATGGAGTCTGATTATATTATGTTTAAGTCACCTATTAGATATCCAAATAAGGATATGAAGACTGTGATTCTGAACTTCAAGTGAGAAATCAAAGGGATAAAAATATGAATATAATCACCACTGAGACATGGTACTGGGTTAAAAGAATCTCTCAAATTGCTTGAAAAGGCCCTGGCCGGTTGGCTCAGTGGTAGAGCGTCGGCCTGGCGTGCAGAAGTCCCGGGTTCGATTCCCGGCCAGGGCACACAGGAGAGGTGCCCATCTGCATCTCCACCCCTCCCCCTCTCCTTCCTCTCTGTCTCTCTCTTCCCCTCCCGCAGCCGAGGCTCCATTGGAGCGAAGATGGCCTGGGCACTGGGGATGGCTCCTTGGCCTCTGCCCCAGGCGCTAGAGTGGCTCTGGTAGCAACAGAGCGACGCTCCAGAGGGGCAGAGCATCGCCCCCTGGTGGGCAGAGCATCGCCCCTGGTGGGCGTGCCAGGTGGATCCTGGTCGGGTGCATGCAGGAGTCTGTCTGACTGTCTCTCCCCATTTCCAGCTTCAGAAAAATACAAAAAAAAATAAAAATTAAAAAAAATTGCTTGAAAAGACATCCTATGGCTATTAGAACATATAGGGGTGGACAAAAATAGGTTTACAGTTGTTTATACAGAAAACAATACAGTAATTAATAAATAATAATTTAAGAATAAACTCTTACCTGACCAGGTGGTGGCACAGTGGATAGAGCATTGGTCTGGGATGCCAAGGACCCAGGTTCAAGACCCCAAGGTCATCAGCTTGAGCGCGGGCTCATCTGGTCTGAGCAAAAGCTCACCAGCTTGGACCCAAGGTCACTGGCGAGCAAGGAGTTACTCGGTCTGCTGAAGGCCCGTGGTCAAGGCACATATGAGAAAGCAATCAATGAACAACTAAAGTGTCGCAATATGCAACAAAAAACTGATGATTGATACTTCTCATCTCTCCGGTAAAAAAAAAAAAAAAAAAAAAAAAAAAGAATAAACTCTTTCATATATTTAGCACTGTGTACCTATTTTTGCCCCACTCTGTGTTTAATTGAATAAGGGAGTTCATGGTTAAGTGGACTTTTTAGAAACACTAAGCACTCTACCCTTTTGGAGGGAACCACAGAGTATGTTTATTACTAAGACAAATGTTTTGAGAAATTCTGCCATAAAGAAATCTATTCATTTGGTTCCACTAGGAATTCTCAGTATTTTTCCTGTTTATGATAAAAACTTTTTTGGGGAGTCCATCTATTAGCCTATTTTCTCCTGAATCACAGTTCAGAATTGTTGATGTAGACTAAACGTCCTACATAAAATATTCATGTTGATTCAGACATATAAAAAAGTAGCCTACACTGTAAAATTCTACAATTATCTACATCTACACAGTCTATGCCTTTTAGTCTGCAGTTTTTCAAAACTAAAACTCTGTAATTTCCCAAACTTGATATTTACCTCTTTTGCAGTTTTTTTTATTCTCCTTCGTCACAGCTGAGCCAGAACATATGTCTAAAAATGAAAGAGAAAGTAAATCAAAGAGACATGTTAAATTTTAGTAGACAACACATCGCTCCATCTGTCATAATCCCCTCACGTCTGAGCGCTGCCTCTCACAGGTTGGATATCCCTGCCAAGTCACAACCCCGACTCAGTTCACTCAGCAACGAAAGAGGATGAGCAGACGAACCTTAAAGATCTTTCTAGGGCTTGCCTTGACCACACATATACTGACAAGCCCCTTCTTTCTCTAAAATGATGAAATAAGATTAATGACAAAAAAGGAATCAAGGGGGCAAAATATACTTTGTAGGCTTTGTGTTGGAGAACATGAATATTTAAGCCTTCTCTCTGCAGCACAGTCTGGTCATGGTACCAATGCCTATGGAGTGGAGAGGAGAGGCTATTCCTGACGAGTATTTTATGAGTTGTGAGCAGACTACTTTTGTAAAAGATAATTGGCTGAGGTAAAATTTGCAGATTGGTAGATTAACATCCTTCTCCATATTACCATGAAGAGACGAGTTTTCCTATGGTTGTTTTCTATTTTAAGGTTGTTGTATGAAGCTCTGAAGACACCCATATATCTTGCTGCTAGATACAATGTCAAACTTATAAAGAAATAATTTTTCTTAAGCTTCTATAGTCTTCATAGGATGCCGGGCATTTAATGGTGAATTATTCTAAATCAGTGATTTTCAACCTTATTCATCTATTGGCGCATGTCAACTAATTACTAAAATTCTGCAGTACATGAAAAAATATATTTTTTGCCCATCTGGCAAAAAAAAAATAGGTATAATTTGGATCCTTTTATACCAGATGGTTATTGTTATGTTGGCTGTTGTCATATTTTATTTGATGATCCGAGGGAAAAGAGGTCAGTGCCCCTGACTAAATAGTCAGAAATTGCATATTTTAAAATTCTTGTAGCATACCGGTTGAACATTGCTGCTCTAAGCCATTCAAAGAGGATTAATACTTGAGAAATGTGATGAACAGACATGTAAAAAGTAGATCTTTATCATAGAACAATCAAGTAAAAATCTGGAAGCCCTGAGAGACAATGTAAGGACATATATAAACATCACGATCATTTCTGAATCGGATTTGTTGAATCCAGGGAAAGGCAACCCTAAAGTATAAAGCATGCCCATACCCTCACATATTTCCTTTAAAATAACAGCAGAGTACTGACACCGGAGCTTTTCCCTTCGTGTTTGCTCTCTTTTGACAGATGGACCGTCTCACACGACGGATCCAGTAGGATAAATCAAGTCAATGGGCAGAGGCTAGGAAGCAGACCGGTCTAAGCCACACAGACCTGAGAGTGAGAGTTCATCCCTATGCTGCCGGTTTGAAACAAACACAAAAGCTAAACTAATATCCTTCCCCGATGCCATGTCTATCAGGGGGCAGGGGGCAGTGATTGCTTCTGTCGGTGTTAAACTACAGGGCCACGTCCATTTGTCCAAAAACATTTGCTCTCCAGGAAACCATAAGCCTTTGGCACTATGCAGCCTCAGTCTATGAGAAACAAATGGTTCAGAGAATAAAATTCAGAAGAAATTTTATATATCCAGCAGAGAAAATGCATGCGGGCCAGCAGGATAAAACCCTGGGCAACTCAAATCTAAAAGACTTCCAGCAGACTTGGTGGTTTTGGAAAAATAATTATAAATGAAGAGCATTTCCCAAACCCGAGGTCAGAGTTTGTTTTGTTAGTAGGAAATTAAGGCATTTTGGGGAGACTAATCTGTCCTGGCTAGATGGGGACTGCATCTCTCTTTATTTATGTATGTATTTATGTGTTTATTTATGTATCTATGTATTGCAGTGAGACAGAGAAAAAGGGACAGATAGGGTCAGACAGACAGGAAGGGAGAGATATGAGAAGCATCAGCTCATAATTGCAGCACTTTAGTTGTTCACTGATGCTCAAGCCAGAAAAGGTGGAAGTCGCTACTTCTGCATTCCCTGCCGGGGCTCAACATTCAAGATGGTGAGCCCACACTCAAGTCAGATGAGCCCACACTTAAACCAGTGACCTCTGGGTTCCAACCTGAGTCTTTGGCGTCCCAGGTCGATGCTCTACCCACTGTGCCACTGCCTGGTCAGGCGGGACTGCATGTTAGTTAGGATAGAGAAGGCACTATCCACCAGCTGCTGCGTGGACATAGACACTAGAGTTGGAACACAATGGAAGGATGGTCAGGATCCCAGTATTAGGCAGGTTGTGGGTGGAGCACAGAGCGCATCCTAGCAGCTGTGTCTGATGCAATGCTTTGAGAATACTCCAGCTCCCAGAACCTTCCTGGGCACACCCAGGAAGGGAGCTCGTCCACTTTAAGAAAGTGACTTAGTGTCAACCACGCAGCTCCCTGATCTTTTCAGCCATTGGCTATGAAGGACACGCTATAACATCCTACTGGCTGAACCCATGTATATAAGCTAGCTTACTTCCTGAATAAAGTGGATCTGCATCACTGAACCTGGTCCCCGGAGTCAGGTCTTTGCGTCTCCGTCGTCCTTACTCGCAGCAGGACTTGTCCACAACTGGTGCCCAACATCGGACAGGAACCTAACCAGCATCCAAGGGATGGGTGAGTGACCTTCTGCAATGAGAAACCTTCTCCCCCACTCCTGAGCCCCGCAGGCTTAAGCTCTGCATGCCCTATTGCAGAGTAGGCAAGTTGAAGTTTGTGAAAAGGATTCCTGTACTTACTGGGAGATTCTCTGTAATTTCAATTCCTGGATTGAGGATGCGCCTATCTGGGTCCTGGATACTTGGGCCTGAGCTCTCCAACGTGTTCATTTGGCTGAGGTACATGGGGGGCAAACCTTCCCTCTCGGGCTCACTTCTGCCTTATTGGCAATGCGACCTGCTTGACTGGTGCTCCTGCTGGGAACCCTCTGCTGGTCCCTAGGGTCCTACAGAATACTCCTCTTTCAGAGGAACTCCTACCTTTCTATTTGCCCCCCTCCACTGAGGAGGAAAGTAGTTTAGCCTCCGAGTTTGACAAAATCGTGGCTGAGCGCTCAGAAATGAAACCAACCGAATTGCTAACTGCACCATCAGCTCTGCCACCAGAAAAGGTGGAAGTCGCTACTTCTGCATTCCCTGCCGGGGCTCAATGCCCCACCCCATCCTCTCAGACGCCATTTTCTCCAACATGTGTTCCTGCTGCAGACCCACGGGCCAGCCTATATGCCCCTATGTGTCTTTTTTTTTTCTGTCTGTCTGGTCTGTTTTTCTGCATCTCTCGCTCTCTCTCTTCCCCACCCCTCTCTCTGAAATGGCGCTGGAAGGACCCAGCCACAGCACAGTGGCAGGGACTGCACCTTCCTCTAATGCAAGGGAGAGGTTATGCTTGTGTTTTTCAGCCAATTTGGATCCCAGGAACCCCCCAACCTGCTTGACAGAGTTTCTTGGACACCCACTAAGTGGTTCAGTCTTCACCTGTCCAAAGCCACAGCCCTGGCCTTCGCCACACCTACTACACCTGAGGGGAGGATGTCCTCAGCGCTCCAGAAGAAAACTTTGCAGCCAATGTGCGCACTCCATCACCTGGGGGGATGTGGAGGCTTTGGCACTGCCAGCCCAGAGAATTGCCCTTGATGGGCCCCCAGGCCCTGGTGCTCTGTTCTTGCTTATATGTGCTACAGTGACAGCTGACTCCCAGACTCAGGTGGTGGCAGCCTGGGGCTCGAGCCCGGCAGCTCGAGCTGGTGTTTTCAGTTCATCTTTGGAGAATGAGGAGAATTGGGCTGGAGTTGTGATTCACAGACTCCAGAAGGTAAACAGCAGCAACTGCAGCTGAAGGATGAATGGAAGCCAGGCTTGCATCACTGGGTGGCTACTGGAATGGCAGGTAGTGCCTAAGCCGCTGGTGGGTTCACTGACATTTTGGGGCATAGGGGTGGATGCCATAATGCTCTCCAGAGCAGAGATGGAAATGCTGACTGCCATTGCCATGTGCTCCTCTTTGGGACAGTGTAAGACCTGCCAGGATGGCAGGGACAAGGGGGGTGGCTGAGGCCTCATGTGCATGGACTGATTTCCTGGACTATGACCCAAGTGAGCACTGGCTCCTTTGTTGGATGGACTTCTGGATTTTGGACAATGTGAAATATCTTGGTGGGGGTGGGGAGCGGCTTTGCTGGAGGCCCTTCCCCTGCCCCAGGAAGCTTTCCCCATGGCTAGAAAGAAGGCCAAGGACATTTTGTGCTTTTGGCAAAGTGCTCAGAGACTGGTGAAGTGTACCTCTGTAATTGTTGAAATTGTATGATTTGTCATGTTGTTGTAATTTGTGTAATGTGCCTTGCAACTATATGCAGTACGCAACCCACGGCAAGCCATCCGTTTCATGTTTGGACGCTGGGACCTTTGTGGGAAGGGGGCATGCATGAACCTACATCCATTTTTACCATCAAAATGGAACTGTGTTTAACAACACCTAGAAGGTCTCTGTAACACAATGGGAGGGAAATGACATCCTGACCCCTAGGAGAAATCCCCTGTTTAAGACCCCTGATCTATTTCCTAACTAGTCAAACATTACAGAAGCTTGCCTCATTGTTTAATTCAGCTAATCTATTAGCATATAGTATAATAGGTATTATAGTTGTTTTAGTCCTACTAGGGTTCCATTGCATAATGCATAGCATTCAGAAGCTACAACAACAGCAAGCTGTCATTTATCAAGTCCAATTTGCCTTAATTGAAAAAGAAGGGGGAGATGTGGGTGGAGTGCAGAGCACATTCCTAGCAGCTGTGGCTGATGCAATGCTTTGAGAATACTCCAGATTCCAGAAGCCTCCTGGGCACACCCAGGAAGGGAGCTCGTCCACTTTAAGAAAGTGACTTAGCATCAACCACGCTGCTCCCTGATCTTTTCAGCCATTGGCTATGAAGGACACACTATAATATCCTATAGGCTGAACCCATGTATATAAGCTAGCTTACTTCCTGAATAAAGTGGATCTGCATCACTGAATCTGGTCCCCGGAGTCGGGTCTTTGCGTCTCTGTCATCCTCACCCCCAGCAGTACTTGTCCACAGCAGGTGATATTTTTGAAGTAAATAAGGTTTCAAGTAGCAAGTGAAGAAATAGGGTGTAAAACTAGCAATGACCAGGGGTGAATTGGGTAAGAGAAGCTTGCCAAAATGAGGTATTCTTTAAGTGACACTTAGCAGACTTACAGGAAAATTTACATGTCTTGCATATCCACTGCACAGTCAGCTGCGCTAAATATTTCATGAGCCACAGCCACTAATGGAACTGAATTTAGTGTTAAGATTTTAGGAGAAAGCATTTTAACTGTAAGCAATAGAAATCTTTTAAATATGCACTGGCATTTTTAGCATTTGCTAAAAATCGTAAGCAAAGAGAGCTAACATAAAAAAGCTTTCTATGAAAGTATTAGGTTGTAATGACAAAATAATTTCTCAAGATAGAAAAACTCTTACATTTAACCCAATAGTAAGCCCAAGCTTTCAAAATTCTCTGTGGTATTTATAGAAGCATAAAGAGAAAATTTGGGGTTTGGTTGGGGTAAGGAGTAGCACAAAACGTATTGTATCATATATCATATATCACATTAATTACATTATATTATTACATTATATTATATATGCAGACACTACTCTGTTCATATTTCAGTTAGAACATGAAATGTATGCTAAAGGAAATAAGAGCTAGCAAACTGTTCTCCACCGGAGCACCTAGAGCTGAGCTGAGATTGAAAAAGCTAGCATGGCCCAGAACTAAGGAATGTTTTTTGATAGAAGGAAGTAATGAACCTTCAGGGCTTGGGAGAAGTTTTCAAATGCAAAAGGGTTTTTCACCAGAAATGTAATATTAAGTTACAAATCTGTCACATCTGCCATTCATCTGTGCTCAGGGAAAAACAGACACCTGGGCAATAAAGATGTGAACCCATTCCACATGGAAATGAGGACACTGCAGGCACACTCACGAAGAAAAGTCACAGGGGACTCCTCAAGCCCTGAACCTGACTGGAGGGTGGAGGGCAGAGAAGCATGCATCCTAGTAAGGAGAAGCACCAGGAGGCTGATTCAGCGCTGAAAATACCCCCCACACACACACACACACACACACACACGATAGTGCTGTGAGCTTTTCCTTATATGCGTACAGTACTTTAAACATATCACCTATTTGAGCTTTAAAAAACTAGTTACAAAGAAGTTATGATCTTCTTTGTACTAATGGAGGAAACATTGGACCAAAGAAATTAAGTGATTTCTCCAAAGTCACACAATTTTAAAAGTTGAAGTATGGAGTATTGAAGCACTCAGTATTTAAGAATGTTCAATGCTTCAAAAGTCCATAGCTCTTTATACAAAGCCAGATGTCAATATGAAATATGAGCCTTCTTGAGAGTCTTTTTCGATGAATGAAATTCAATTCTTGCAGTTACTGTGTTAGGAGGACTGGCTTTTCTCTGCCTGTAGGTTCCATAAGGGTTTTTTTCTCTAAGCACCATCCCACCTTCATGCATTTGCTCGCTTTTCAGCAGGTGACAGACTTCAGACTGGAAAGCAGAGTGCTTATAGGAAGCTCAGTTTGTCTCCCATTCAGCCACACAGTAAGGACAGCTAGTTGAGGAGACTTATTTGTATAGCACAACTGTAACTGGCTGGGTACATCTGCCCTATTCTGGGTTTCAGTTAACAGGCCAAGTTAACTGTCACTTGATTCTGTTATTAATAAAAGGGTTTCCTTGGACTCAGTTTTTACTCTTTGTCTTATTTCTCAAGTTGTTGTTAATCCCAAATGGAGGAGAGGGATCCATGTATTGAAGACCCATTGTTACAAATAATGCTTTCATTCTAAGTGCCAGTGTCTTGGGTAGTTCAGGCTCTGGTAATGGTAGATTGAGTCATTTGGCTCAAACTCTGAGCAGGAAAGCTCATTAACATGGTTTTAAAAAAAATCTCCTTAAAAGGCTCAAAGAGTAAAAGCATTACCTAGAGGTTTTAAGAAGATGAGATCAGAAGTTTGGAGTCCCTTTGCCGTCACAGCTTCTAAAAGAAATGTCAGAGAGGCTCAGAAACTAAAGGTCTTCCCGAATAAAGGCATCAAGACTAGAATCAAAAGCTTTATGAATGTGGGGGTGGGAGGAAACCAAAAATTTTGCCCTCAGAGTAAGTGCAGCTAGAAGTAGTTAGCCTCTTCTATAGACTGTAGCTGCAATTTGAATCATTACCATTCTTGAAATAGAATGGAAGTGATTCTGCATTGCATAGAGCAGGGGTTGGGAACCTATGGCTCGCAAGCCAGATGTGGCTCTTTTTTTTTTTTTTTTTTTTTTTGTATTTTTCTGAAGTTGGAAACGGGGAGGCAGTCAGACAGACTCCCGCATGTACCCAACCGGGATCCACCTGGCATGTCCACTAGGGGGCGATGCTCTGCCCATCTAGGGTGTTGCTCTGTTGCGACCAGAGCCATTCTAGTGCCTGAGGCAGAGGCCATGGAGCCGTCCCCAGCACCTGGGCCAACCCTGCTCCAGTGGAGTCTTGGCTGCAGGAGGCGAAGAGAGAGACAGAGAGGAAGGAGATGGGGAGGAGTGGAGAAGCAGATGGGTGCCCCTTCTGTGTGCCCTGGCTGGGAATCAAACCCAGGACTCCTGCACACCAGGCCGATGCTTTACCACTGAGCCAACTGGCCAGGGCCCAGATGTGGCTCTTTTGATGGCTGTATCTGGCTGGCAGACAAATCTTTAATAAAAAAATAATGTTAAAAATATAAAACATTCTCATGTATTACAATTCATTCATTTCCTACCGCTCACGTTCATTGTTGCAGGTGGCTGGAGCCAATCACAGCTGTCCTCCGAGACAACACCAAATTTTTATTGGATAATTCCTAACGTACACGGGACATTGTATGGCTCTCACGGAATTACGTTTTAAAATATGTGACGTTCATAGCTCTCTCAGCCAAAAAGATTCCTGACCCCTGGCATAGAGCCACCAGATACTGGGAAGAAGCACACATTAATCTGCTGAGGAGAGAGGAAACATCACATAATAAACCTTAGACTATTTCCATAAACAACTTTTCAATTATAAGGTCCAACACAAAGATAGCATGGCACAAATGGACAGAATGACAAAAAAGTAGAAAAAGGAGCAAACTTATAGATTGACAACTAACAGAACAGCATCTCTGAATGGCTAGAAATTATAAAAATACACTATTAAATAAATATTCAAAGGTGAAATATAAATAAAAATCAGACAACACATTCATACATTATATTGGTATAAGTTTTAAAAAGATTTTGCTCTGTTAGCAGGGAAAATCAGTATAATAAAGCAAACAAAAATATTTCAGTTAGAAATGTGAAGTTATACAACCTATTCTGGAAAAGAATCTTTTAACATCTATCAAAACTAAAAATGTACCTAAAATTTGGGCAGCCCATTTGTGGGACTCTAAACTATAAAAATAAAGCTATCAGTACACAAGGATATATGTTAAGGGTGCTTACTGATCCATTACTTTTAGTGGAAAAATAAGAAAAAAAAAAGGAAAAGAACAAGATGCTAATTCCCATGGAGTACATGTGAATAGCTAGCAATCATAAAAACATACTCAAAACTCTAGTGAATGGAGAAAGGTATCAATGCACATAAACCAGAAAGTCACTTCCAGAATCACTTTTCCATATGGTTGCACATTAGAGACAAATTTTTCCAAGATATGAAAGCCCAAGGTGAAGCAGTATTTATTACATTCTGAAGGTTTGTATGGGTGGCTAGGTTCCACTGCAGCTTGCCCATGGTGTAGCTGATCTGTAAGCTAATCTTGTAGGCCTGGGATGTCCACCAGACTCACATCTACTTCAACTCCCCTGGAATCTCTTCTTGAGCTTCCCTGAAGCCTAGGATGGGCACTTGGACAACTCCATGGTGAAGATCACCAGCCTCTTTTCTTTGGGTCAAACACATAGCTAAGGTGAAAAGCAGGGAGAGGCTGAGTAGAGTTTCAGTTTGACTTCATTGGTTCTACAAGTCTTCACAGTTTCCAATGTTTTCTTTCTGTCACCTGCTTCATTTCTAGAATTGCTCCCTAAATACTAACCCCTCTGATCTACCTCAATTTTAGACTCACCATCTGCAAAAGTAACAGACATCCACTGACTTATTCACCAGCTTTCACAAATGCACATAAATCCCTTTTATTATATCACTTGGGACCATTCTGCTTCCCTGATCAAACTCCAACTGATAAACTCTCACTAATAGGAAAATGGAAGACAGTAAAAACAACTGCAAAAAAAAAGTATAAGTTAAGTCTATATAAATAGACTTAAAGAGATGTTTGGCCTTGGCCAGTGACTCAGTCGGTTAAGAACATTGTCCTGAAACAAGAAGGTTGCATGTTCAATTCCTGGACAGAGCATACATGGGAAGTAACCAAAAAATGCATGACTGAGTGGAACAACACATGAATGCCTCCCTTTCCCATTCTGTCTCTCTACCTTCCTCTCTTTGTCTCTCTGAAACAATAAATAAAAAGAAATGAAGCCCTGGTCAGACTGCTTGGTCAGTTGGAGCATTGTCTTGGAGCGCAGAGGTTGATGGTTGCATCCCAGTTAGGACACATGCAGGAACAACTCAACATGCCAATGTTCCTCTCTCTCTCAAAAAATAAATAAATAAATAAATAAATAAATAAATAAAATATTTTTTAAAATTTGTATACAGAAGTTAAAATAATTCCTTCCTCCCAACAGATAATCTTATACATGTTTAACCCTTATCTAAGAGCATTGCTTGAAGGTGATGCAAGGAATAGTATTTCATATTCCCTTTTTTTAATTCTTTATCTGGATCCCTAAGGATTTAACTAGAGGAGAGAAATATAATTTGAGGATTTCTTTTTTTGAGAAAAAGAACAAAATTGGGTTTTGAATGTATATGTATTGGGAGAAGATATAAAAATGTTATAAATTTTTAAAACCTGACAAGCAGGGACTAAACTAAGAGGACTCTTCAACCAAGGAACACTGAAGAAGCCACACTGAGACTGGTAGGAAAAGCGAAAACGCAGAGAGGGCTGCCCAGCTCCCCAGAGCGAATGGCAGCAGGGAGAGACTTGCATGGTGGGAAGTGAGTTTAGCAGAGAGGGGAGGGTCCTGAGCCCCAGGAACAAAGCCCCAGCCTGCAGCCCCAGAGCTCAGAAGAGGTGTAAAGACAGTATTTAGCTGGAAACAAGTCAGGATACTGTTTGTGAGGAAGAGACTGATTTCTCAGACCCAGGATCCTTCTTAAAGGGACCGCACAGAACATCTCTCTCACAACCACTCACCCGGGGCTCCTGGTGATGGGGAGAGAGGAGAGGACCAGAGTAACAGGAAGAGAGTGTAATCTAGGAGGCATAGGGAGAAACATTTTGGGAGATAGCCACCCTAACCCCTGGGACGAGTCACTCCCCAAAGCTGAAGTGAAATTTTTCCCCAGAAACAGCAATACTAGCAAAGGGAAGCAGGAGAGCAGCCAAACAAGCTCCCCCGCGGCACTCAGAGCAGAGTCGCATAAAAGGAGGGAGCTTTTGGGTCTACAGTAGCGAGTCTTAGGATCTGAGCTGCAACGCCCCCATCCACGTGGCTGAGGGCTTGCAGGAGGGTGGGCAGCAGCGGGAGAAAAAAGCATGGTTCTGCTGGCAGGGGCAGAAGCCAGCTAGCCACCACTGGGCTCAGGTGTGAGCTCAATCTTGCCCGGCTAGGGAGAAGGGGGCGTGCAAAAGCAGTCAAGCTCAGCTGCCAGCAGCTTGTAATCCAGCCTGTGGGAGAAGGGCGGGAACCCCAGAAAGGGTGGAGACCAGCCCCTGAGCAAGGGCAGAGGAGCACAGCCTTGCCCCGCCCCTGCTACCCAGGCCTCCTGAGGGGGAGGAGCCAAAATCCCAGAAGAGGCGGAGTTCCGCTACTGAGCTGAGCTTGGGCACACAGTCCTGCCCGGCAGTAGAGCCAAGGCTAGCAGCCGATCCTCAAGCGGGCTTCTCCTGCAAGGGCAGGGCAAAAGCCCAAAAACAGGCAGAGACCCGCAGCTGAGCAAAGGTGCTCACCAGTGCCCTCAGGATTGAGCATAACGTCACACATGGGGGCGGGGCAAAGGCCAAGGCCACAAACACTTGTGCACCTGAGCGCGTTATCACAGCCACTCCGGTGAAGAGAAAATGCGGAGGCAGAGAAATACAACACAACTAAACCAAGAGAAATCCCCAGAAAAGGACCTAAGTGAATCAGATATAACCAAATTACCAAATGCAAAGTTTAAAATAACGATTATAAGGATGTCAAAGATATTAGAACAACCATAGATGGCCATTACATAAACCTAAATAAAGAGATAACAAATATAAAAAAGGACATTGAAATAATAAAAAAGAATCAGTCAGAAATGACAAATACAATTTCTAAAATAAAGAATACAATGGAAGGAATTAAAAGCAGGATGGATGAAGCAGAGAATCGAATCAGCGAGTTAGAGGACACGATAACTCAGAAAGCACGGAAGCAGAGCAGAAAAAAGAAAAGAGACTCAAAAAGTCTGAGGAAACTCTAAGAGAGCTCTGTGACAACATGAAGAGAAATAACATCTGCATCATAGGGGTTCCTGAAAAAGAAGAGAAAGAACAAGGGATAGAGACTTTGTTCAAACATATCATAGCAGAAAACTTCCCCCAATTAAGGCAGGAAAACATTTCATACGTTCAGGAAGCACAGAAAACTCTATTAAGAAGAAACCAACACCAAGACACATCATAATTAAAATACCAAAGCTAAATGATAAAGAGAAAATATTAAAAGCTGCTAGAGAAAAAAAGACTATCACCTGCAAAGGAGCCCCCATTAGGGTGACTTCTGACTTCTCAACAGAAACACTTGAGGCCAGAAGGGAATGGCAAGAAATATTCAAAGTAATGCAGAACAAGAACCTACAACTAAGACTACATTATCCAGCAAGGCTATCATTTAAAATTGAAGGAGAAATAAAAATCTTTACAGAAAAAATAAAAACTTAAGGAATTCACTGCAACCAAACCAAGGCTGCAAGAAATGCTAAGGGACCTGTTGTAAACAGAGCAAAGGAAAAAACAAATATAGCAAAAGAGGAATACAGTTTAAAAGAAAAAATGGCAATAAACAATTACATATCAGTAATAACCTTAAATGTTAATGGATTAAATGATCCAATCAAGAGACATAGGGTAGCTCCATGGATAAGAAAATAAGTCCCATACATATGCTGTCTACAAGAGACACACCTTAAACCAAAAGATGCACACAGACTGAAGATAAAAGGATGGAAAAAAATATTTCACGCAAATGGAAATAAAAAAAAAAGCTGGGGTAGCAATACTTATATCAGACAAAATGGACTTTAAAACAAAGACCATAGTTAGAGATAAAGAAGGTCACTACATAATGATAAAGGGAGCAATCCAAAAGGAAGATATAACCATTATAAATATCTAGGCACCTAATATAGGAGTACCTAAATATATAAAGCAGACTTTGATGGACTTAAAGGGCGAGATCAACAGCAATACTATAATAGTAGGGGATTTCAATACCCCATTAACATCATTAGATAGATCCTCAAGAAAGAAAATTAACAAAAAAACAGCAGACTTAAAGAACATATTAGATCAACTCGATTTAATAGATATCTTCAGAACTTTTCAACCTAAAACAGCAGAATATACATTCTTTTCAAGCGCTCATGGTACATTCTCGAGAATAGACCACATGTTAGGGCACAAAAGCAGTCTCAACAAATATAAGAAGATTGAAATAATATTGAGCACTTTCTCTGATCACAATGGCATTAAACTAGAAATCAACCACAATAGAAAAATTGAAAAACATTCAAACACTTGGAAACTAAATAGCATGTTATTAAATAATGAATGGGTTAACATTGAGATCAAAGAAGAAATTAAAAAATTCCTAGAAACAAACGATAATGAGTATACATCAACTCAAAATTTCTGGAATACAGCAAAAGCAATCCTGAGAGAGAAGTTTATAGCATTACAGGATTACTCAAGAAGCTAGAAAAAGCTCAAATAAAGAACTTAACCCTGCATCTAAAAGAACTAGAAAAAGAACAGCAAGTAAAGCCCAGAGCTAGTAGAAGGAAGGAAATAATCAAGATTAGAGCAGAAATAAAAGACATAGAGGCTAAAGAGACAATACAGAGGATCAATGAAACCAGGAGCTGGTTCTTTGAAAAGGTAAACAAGATCGATGAACCTGTAACGAGACTCACCAAGAAAAAAAGAGAGAGGACTCAAATAAATAAAATTAGAAACAAGAGTGGTGAAATAACAACTGACACAACAGAAATACAAAATATTGTAAGAAAATACTATGAAGAATTGTACGCCAAAAAACAAGATAACCTAGATGAAATGGACAAATTTCTTGAATCATATAATCTTCCAAAAATTAATCTAGAAGAATCAGAAAACCTAAACAGACCAATTACAACAAATGAGATTGAAACAGCTATCAAAAAACTCCCAAAAAAGAAAAGTCCTGGGCCTGATAGCTTCACAAGTGAATTCTACCAAATATTCAAAGAAGAACTAACTCCTATCCTTCTCAAGCTATTTCAAAAAATTTAAGAGGAAGGAAGACTTCCAAACTCCTTTTATGAGGCGAGCATAATTCTGATTCCAAAACCAGGCAAAGACAACACAAAAAAAGAAAATTATAGGTCAATATCCCTGATGAACTTAGATGCAAAAATCCTCAACAAAATATTAGCAAACCAGATCCAGCAATATATGAAAAAAATCATACACCATGATCAAGTGGGATTTATTCTTGGGAGGCAAGGCTGGTACAATATTCACAAATCAATCAATGTGATTCATCACATAAACAAAAGAAAGGAGAAAAACCACATGATAATTTCAATAGATGCAGAAAAAGCATTTGACAAAATCCAGCACCCATTCATGATCAAAACTCTCAGCAAAGTGGGAATACAGGGAACATACCTCAACATGATAAAGGCCATCTATGACAAACCCACAGCCAACATCATACTCAATGGGCAAAAATTAAAATCAATACCCTTAAGATCAGGAACAAGGCAGGGGTGCCCCCTTTCACCACTCTTATTTAACATAGTTCTGGAAGTCCTAGCCACAGCAATCAGACAAGAAAAAGAAATAAAAAGCATCTGAATTTGAAAAGAAGAAGTAAAACTCTCATTATTTGCAGATGATATGATATTGTATATAGAAAACCCTAAAGTCTCAGTCAAAAAACTACTAGACCTGATAAATGAATTCTGCAAGGTGGCAGGATATAAAATCAATACTCAGAAATCAGAGGCATTTTTATACACTAATAATGAACTGTCAGAAAGAGAAATCAAGGAATCAATCCCCTTTACCATTGCAACCAAAAAAATAAAGTACTTAGGAATAAATCTAACCAAGGAGATTAAAGACTTGTACTCAGAAAATTATAAAACATTGATAAAAGAAATCAGGGAAGATACGAATAAGTGGAGGCATATACCATGCTCATGTTTAGGAAGAATAAACATCATTAAAATGTCTATATTACCCAAAGCAATTTATAAATTCAATGCAATACCTATTAAAATACCAATGACTTACTTCAAAGATATAAAACACATATTCCAAAAATTTATATGGAACCAAAAGAGAACACGAATAGCCTCAGCAATTTTGAAAAGGAAGGATAAAGCGGGAGGGATCACACTTCCGGACATCAAGTTATATTATAAGGCCATTGTACTCAAAACAGCATGGTACTGGCATAAGAAGAACAGGCACATAGATCAATGTAACAGAACAGAGAACCCAGAAATTAACCCACAGCTCTATGGACAACTGATATTTGACAAAGGAGGTAAGGAAATACAATGGAGTAAAGATAGCCTCTTCAACAAATGGTGTTGGGAAAATTGGACAGCTAGCTGCAAAAAAATAAAACTAGACCACCAACTTATAACACTCACAAAAATAAACTCAAAATGGATAAAAGACTTAAATGTAAGCCGTGAAACCATAAGCATCTTAGAAGAAAACATAGGCAGTAAGCTCTCTGACATCTCTCGCAGCAATATATTTGCTGATTTGTCTCCACAGGCAAGTGAAATAAAAGACAGGATAAACAAATGGGACTTTATAAAACTAAAAGGCTTCTGCACAGCTAAAGACAATAAGAACAGAATAAAAAGACAAACTACACAATGGGAGAATATATTTGACATTGCATCTGATAAGGGGTTAATAACCAAAAATTATAAAGAACTTGTAAAACTTAATACCAGGAAGACAAACAATCCAATCCAAAAATGGGCAAAAGAAATGAATAGACACTTCTCCAAAGAGGACACACAGATGGCCAATAGGCATATGAAAAAATGTTCAACATCACTAATGATTAGAGAAATGCAAATTAAAACCACAATGAGATATCACCTCACACCAGTCAGAATGGCGCTCATCAATAAAACAACACAGAATAAGTGCTAGTGAGGATGTGGAGAAAAGGGAACCCTCCTGCACTGCTGGTGGGAATGCAGACTGGTGCAGCCACTGTGGAAAACAGTATGGAGATTCCTCAAGAAATTAAAGATCGAACTGCCTTTTGACCCAGCTATCCCACTTTTAGGAATATACCCCAAGAACACATAACACAGTTTGAAAAGAAGAAATGCACCCCCATGTTTATGGCCGCATTGTTCACAATAACAAAGATCTGGAAACAGCCCAAGTGTCCATCAGAGGACGAGTGGATTAAAAAGCTTTGGTATATATATATACTATGGAATACTACTTACTCAGCCATAAGAAATGATGACATAGGATCTTTTACAGCATCATGGATGAGCCTTGATAACATTATACTGAGCGAAAGAAGTAAATCAGAAAAAACTAAGAACTCTATGATTCCATACATAGGTGGGACATAAAGATGAGACTCAGAGACATGGACAATAGTGTTGGGGATACAGGGTGGGGGGAGGAAAAGGAAGGGGTTGGGGGAGGGGAGGGGCACAAAGATCATGGCTTTTCAGCATTTGCCATATTCCTCCTTTAATCAATAGACAGACAGCAAATATTTACTTATGGTGTTTCCACTATAAAGATTGCTGTCTTGGTCCTGGCCGGTTGGCTCAGCGGTAGAGCGTCTGCCTGGCGTGCGGGGGACCCGAGTTCAATTCCCGGCCAGGGCACATAGGAGAAGCGCCCATTTGCTTCTCCACCCCCCCCCCCCTCCTTCCTCTCTGTCTCTCTCTTCCCCTTCCGCAGCCAAGGCTCCATTGGAGCAAAGATGGCCCGAGCGCTGGGGATGGCTCCTTGGCCTCTGCCCCAGGCGCTAGAGTGGCTCTGGTCGCGGCAGAGCGACGCCCCAGAGGGGCAGAGTATCGCCCCCTGGTGGGCAGAGCGCCGCCCCTGGTGGGCGTGCCAGGTGGATCCCGGTCGGACGCATGCAAGAGTCTGTCTGACTGTCTCTCCCCGTTTCCAGCTTCAGAAAAATACAAAAAAAAAAAAAAAAGACTGCTGTCTAAGGGACAAATGCTGATGAACTATTTCAGCAGTTCCTCCTTCTTCAAAGACTTATATGTCAACCATAGAGCTCCATGTTAATAGGACATACTCAAGCTCACTCCATGCTCCCTGGAGCTTTAACACAAGGGAATGCCCTTTTTTTTCTTCTTTTCTTTTTTTTTTTTTTTTTGTTTTTTTATTTTATTTATTTATTTTTTGTATTTTTCTGAAGATGGAAATGGGGAGGCAGTCAGACAGAGTCCCGCATGTGCCCAACCGGGATCCACCTGAAATGCCAACGGGGGAGGGGGGGTTGGGGAATGCTCTGCCCACCTGGGGTGTTGCTCTGTTGCAACCAGAGCCGTTTTGGTGACTGGGGCGGAGGCCATGGGCCCATCCTTAGTGCCCAGGGTGGCTTTGGTCTGGTGGAGCCTTGGCTGCGGGAGGGGAGGAGAGGGACGGAGAGGAGGGAGAGGGGGAGGGGTGGAGAAGTAGATGGGCACTTCTCCTGTGTGCTCTGGCTGGGAATCAAACCCGGGAATCCTGCACGCCAGGCTGATGCTCTACAACTGAGCCAACTGGCCAGGGCCTAGGAATGTCCTTGTTGATCAAGCTACCCAAAAGAAAATTATATGGAGCAACCATGACAGACCGAGCAAGTCAGTCTCATACTATTCATCGCCAAAACGCTGCAGCCCGGTGTAAACAGTTTCAACTTTCCCGGGAAGCAGCACGGCAGAATGGGAAATCCTGTCCAAGGGGTCCTATACTGCCCCTCCATTTGGAGTTAACCCTCAAGGACCCCTACCAGGACAACTTTGGCAGATGGATGTTACTCATATACCTTCATCTGGCAAACAGTCGTATGTCCACATTACAATGGATACATATCCTGGATCTATAGTAACCTCTGTCAGAACAGGAGAGGCTGCTAAGCTTGTTATAGCTCATGGTCTGTATGCATTGTTTTATTATTGGATTTCCTAAACTGGCTAAACTGAAAATGCACCTGCATATGAAGCAAAAGCATTTACTGTATTTATTTTGTCATGCTTACACTCTTTAAAGTTAAAGTATTATTAAAGTGTACTCAGCAAACATTTTAAGGTCAGTTTAAAAAAAAATTTTTTAAAGGTGGTAGTCATCTCCTGGAACCCCTATGGGTCTACCATATCATGCTTTTTACTTAAAAAAAAAAAATTTACTTTTTTTTTGAATGCTGATGAACAGGAGACACCAAATCTTCTTTGCCTGCAAACCACTACCTTCTTTATTAGATCCAGCTAATAACACTGTTTTGTTGTTTTCCAAATAGCTCCAGATATATGAAAAAGATTTATATAGGCGGATGGGGATCCTCAAATCCCTCATCGAGATCTTCTGAGCATGGCTTTTAAGATACCTAGAGGCAGAAAAAGCCCAATAGAGATCAGGGGAACTACCAGCTTTTAGGATACACCCTTAAAGGCTCCAACACAGCAAAGGGGTCTCATAGGATGCCATCTGGGTCCTACTTCAAGAGTGGAAAGGAAGGTCATTGAGCTAAAGCCTGCCAGGCTTACATGCCTCTGCTGTGAGGAAACAGGGACACTGGAAGGTAGGCTTCCCCCTCGCTCCTCTAAGGGAGGGTTCAGTCGCTTCCAGCCCTGCACCAGCCACCTATGACCTAACCGTGCCCAGAAATCTGGGGTTTGCCACTGAAGGCTGAAGGTGCCCAGGGCCGTCAGCCCCATCTACGACACTGTGGATGAGCCTAGGGTATTTCTTCCAAGAAGCAAGTAAACTGATCTCATTTGCACAAGGGCCACTTAACTATGTTTTGCCTGAATAGTCAGGTTTTTTATTCTTCCCTCAAAGATCTCTGTTGTGGGTGTTGATAGTCCTATTTTCTGCTGCTTTGCTTAATATATAGTGTTTCATTTATCCCTCCTACCTCAAAGCCCCACTCATATTTCAGGCTGGGACCTACTCCTAATTTAGAGCTCTCTTTCCCCCTTTTGCCAACTTCTATTATGAATCTACCTTTGCCACCCAGCTTAGTGTATCCCAAGGTTCTCTTTACCACGCCACAGTCACAGAGCTCCAGAGAAAAGCAACCTGGTCTCATCTCTCCAGGCAGAGGAGAACAGAAGCTCCATATCCACGCATGCTGCAAATGGCTTTTCCAGTCTACCTGAATCATTACCAGCTAGAAGCAGCGGTCACTGGGACTTGGACATGAGCTGCAAAGTATAGAATGGTGACAACAATTCCAGTGCCATGCGGACTTTTCCTGGATGTGGACCTTTCCTGGACTCCTGCTCCCTGTGACAGTTCCTAACAGACTGAACTGTAGTTGGGTTGCATTTTTCAGGGATTTGGCATGATGATGGGACCAACTTGGACTTGGTGAACATGTTAAGGACACTACTCTTTTATGGATTCTTGCTGTATTGGCCAAGTGTTTGCTTAAAGGCTTTTAATCACTGTAAAAAAAATAGAAGACTGGATAAAGAAGATGGGGCACATATACACCATGGTATACTATTCAGCTAGAAGAAATGATGACATTGGGTCACTTACAGCAGAATGGTGGAATCTTGATAACATTATGCAGAGTGAAATAAGCGAATAAGAAAAAAACAAGAACGGCAGGATTCCATACATTGGCGGGACATAAAAGCGAGACTAAGAGACATGGACAGGAGTGTGGTGATTACGGGGGGTGGGGGGGAGGGAAGGAGGGAGAGGGGGAGGGAGGAGTGGGAGGGGTACAAAAAAAACTGGATAGAGTGTGACGGAGGACAATCTCTCTTTGGGTAATGGGTATGCAACAGAACTAAATGACAAGATAACCTGGAAATGTTTTCTTTGAATATATGTACCCTGATTTATTGATGTCACCCCATTAAAATAAAAATTTATTTATAAAAAAAAAAAAAAAAAAACAACAACAAAAAACATCATTCAGACTTAAATATAACAACAACAACAAAAAAAAAACCTGACAAGCAACCCAAATAGCTTGAAATCTAGAAAGGTAATATAATAGTTTTATTACTAAACTCTTCTGCATTCTTAAGTTGCTTTTGGAGATATATGCTCTTTGATTACCTCTTTCTATGCATCAATTTTATAAAATTGTTTTCTGTAGAAAAAATAGGAAGATAAATCTGATTTTCCTCAAGAGTGATTGATGGAAATTTATTTATTATTTATTACTAATAGTTTAGCTTAACAACTCTTACCAAGTGCATTTTTAAGATTGTTGTCAAATTTTGGGGACTCTTCTATCAAATCACTACCATAAATGCAACATAAATTTTTAAAACATAGATAGGCTGTAATACTTCAGGACATATCAAAATTGCTGTTCTGTGACTACTTTCAAGTACTCTGAGTTGACAGCATTCTTAACCAATTTGTATAATTCTTGGAAGCTATTCTTTTACTTTAACAGTTAAAAAAAATACCTATATACAATGTGACTGCAAACCAGATTAAAATAATTCCATTAATTCCCCTAAATCAAATGTGTCATCTATTTAACATTCCCTTAGGCAGAGGTGATAAATACTCATGGTAACTCCAATGTCACCCACATAAGAGGAAGTATGACTGAGCAGAAGTCATAATTTGTTAATAGAGACTGTAGAATTGACTGTGTTCAAATATTTTACTTTCATAAATTTTATTAAATATGGGAACACATTTTTAAGCCCCATCTTGAAATGGCCTGTGGGCATGATGATTCGGAATCTTAAGTTTTGCTAAATTCATGAGAAATCATGGTAAAAACTCTGTCAGGTATCAGCAAGTTTTCGGGAAAAAACTGAGACTCAAACCAAGTGGGCTCTTAATCTATAATTTCCTTCTTATTACTTTTTTTTCCTTCTTATTACTTTTTTTTTAACCTGAGAAAAAGCAAACAATTTCTTCAATAAAGGAGTATTTTTCTGTCACCACTAGTCCCTGTGAAATATTAGAGTTTTAGGATTCTGTTAAAAATAAAATTCTAGAAGCAGATCATATTATAATAAAAATACATACTAAAGAGAAGTGATATTAGAAAGTTTGGATTAATAAACCATTCTTTCGCTGATTAACATTTGTCAAATCAAGTTCCCTCACGAGATTATCACTCAAGTCCTTTCTTCAGCTTAAAATATTATAACCATAAACATCACTCCATAGTGGAAATTCTTTTTTTTTCTTTTTTTTTTTTTTTAATTTTTTTTTTTTTGCATTTTTCCAAAGCTGGAAACGGGGAGGCAGTCAGACAGACTCCCACATGCGCCCGACCAGGATCCACCTGGCATGCCCACCAGGGGGCGATGCTCTGCCCCTGTGGGGCATCACTCTGTTGTATCCAGAGCCATCCTAGTGCCTGAGGCAGAGGTCACAGAGCCATCCTCAGTGCCCGAGCCATCTTTGCTCCAATGGAGCCTCAGCTGCAGGAGGGGAAGAGAGAGACAGAGAGGGGGAGGGGTGGAGAAGCAGATGGGTGCTTCTCCTGTGTGCCCTGGCCGGGAATCGAACCGGGACTCCTGCACGCCACGCTGACGCTCTACCACTGAGCCAACCAGCCAGGGTCTCATAGTGAAAATTCTTAGTTTTGTAATTTAATTCCTTAATGTGTCTTTCCATTTCCCAATTAATTCTAGACACCTCATTCTAAATTAATATCTCTAAAATGTTCTTTAATTATACTGCTCTACAACAGTATTACTATAAGTCTTTCATTCTCCAGCATTAAGGTATTCTACAATTCAAGAATTTCCTATTGAGCTTTAATTGTTTGGGGCTTACAACATATTTGATCTAGAATTTATTCTGTATATAACTTCCTGGAATTTGAAAACAAGAGACTATGTCGGTACCCCAGGATGTATTATGAGAGCAAAGTGTGTTCTGTGGGCTTGACAAAGGCAAGCAGTGCCTCTGTTTTACTCTACTGAGTTGTCGCACTTGAAGCAAATAATAAAAAGATTGCTTCTCTGCCAGACCTGTGGTGGATAAAGTCTTGACCTGTAATGCTGAGGTCGCCAGTTTGAAACCCTGGACTTGCTCAGTCAAGGCACATGCACAAACGAGAAGCAACTACTATGAGTTGATGTTTCCCACTCCTCCTCGTTTTTCTCTCTCTCTTTCCTGCCCCCTTTGAAATCAATTTTTTTTTAAAAAAAGATTGCTTCTCTTTTGTTTACACTGTATCATTTGCACAAGACAACTCACCAGAACAAAATTTTTTCTTCCCAAGTTACCCTATCTTAATTAGAAGCAGTGAGCAAATTGCAGTTTAAAATCAAATGAAAACAGGAACACCTAAGAAGCAACTGGCTTCCACTTTTCCATCACTGACAATTCCAAAGATACCACTACCTCACACCTACAAGCATCACAAAGAAAGCTACAACCAATACCCAGTCTTAGAATTCATGCCACAGCCTAATATAAGTTGAACAATGTTATCATGACATTCTTCTGTGGAATGAGACAAGAATATTGGAGGGTTTCTGTTGACAGCTTTATGACAGCCAGGCAGCCAATTCACATAATGGAAAAGTGGTCCATTTGATTAATTAGCACTGAAACTTATCATTTTGTGTAGATTTCCATTTTTTTAATTAAAGTGGCATGTATATGCTAGAAATAAAATAAGAAAAAGAATATTTATAGCATTTGTTAGACACTACTTAAATAATATTCTGACTGGACAAACTATTATTTTTTTTAACACCTCAACAACCACAAAGTGATGATTTTACCAAATGTAATATTCTCTGTGAACTATTTAATGCATATCTCTGATTGAGGGTATTCAGTTTACAAATTAGTATCAAGGACTCAGTGATCTCTATTGTTCTCCACTAAATTAATGTTTTATGTAAATTTGTTGAAAACATTAATATGGCCAGGGACAAATTATGGCAAAGAGGAAAAAGACAAATATTTGACATAATCAATTTCCCTTCATAATTTTCCCAAAGTCATAGCCATTAAGTGGTAGAGCTGTGATTTGAACCCAAGAGTACATGGCTCTTGAGATCAGGCTTTTACCTACCACATTAGACCATCTATTCTAGCAAACACCTTGACTTCTAAAATTTTATTTTCAAACTTCTACACATGCTGTCACCATATTTCTTGTTAAACTCCAACATACACTGTAATCTATCCACAATAAGCCATTAAACTTACAAAATTGATACTATAGGCTTGGTTATTTATGATTTAAAAAATCATTTAAATGGGGAAGTAGATGTTTAACTATAATAAAATGATTACATGTAATTCTTACAAGTCAAAAATATAAGAACAACTGGAAGCATCCAGATCTTCAAGATAGCACAGATAGCTATAGGCAGATGCTAAAAGACATGGTTTTCTAATTAAGACCACCACCACATCATTCACTCAGCAGTTTTCCTCCTGTATTCTGTTTAATCTATAATTTGCTTTCTTCAACATGAGCTAAATATAAACCTAGACTTGAACCATACTCCCTCATAATTTACAAACTTAAAAAATATTTAATCAGCCTGACCTGTGGTGGCGCAGTGGATAAAGCATCAACCTGGAAATGCTGAGGTCGCCGGTTCAAAGCCCTGGGCTTGCCTGGTCAAGACACATGTGGGAGTTGATGCTTCCAGCTCCTCCCCCCTTCTCTCTCTCTGTTTCTCTCCCTCTCTCTCTCCTCTCCAAAAATGAATAAATAAAATTAAAAAAATATATATTTAATCAGAAATGAAGTGTCCCTGCATTGTCTAAATAGCAAAAACTATTTCTGTCTGTATATTTTTTTTTTCAAGAAAAATAAAAACTAAATGTATCACTAGCATGATTCTTTTGTCCTTGAGTAACAAGAAGCAAAATATAATAATTGGGAGATTATTACTAAACACTAATGTTCTATGGCAAAACTGGGTGTATATATGTGTATGTGATTCAGTTGTAAAATAAAGAGTTTGACTCACCTTTGCTTCTCCTTCTCGAAAGGGAAACTGTACATTCTCAGGATATCACCAGTTTAAAGAGTGTTCTTGTTATGCTAATGAGAGGATTCATGGTACACTCCCAGATAGCTTTAGGATTGGAGATGGCCTTGAAAAGAACAATTACATGAGTTAAAAATTGTGGCTGTGAGCTATGTGCTGTGAATCTGACCTTCCATAAAAACTCTGGACACCAAAGTTCAATAGAACTTTCTGGTTGGTAAACACATTGATTGCCAGCAGAGTGACTTGCCCTGATTCCATAAGGAGGGACACAGAAGTTCTGCATTGTCTCCCAGACTTGGCATTATGCATCTCTATTTGGTTGGTCCTCCTGATTTGTATCCTTTGTAATGAAACTGTAATCATAAGTATAGCACTTTCTTGAGTTCCCTGAGGAGTCATTTTAGTGAATTGTCAAACCAAAAGGAATTGTGGGAATCCTCAATTTTAAAGTCAGTCATAAATTTGAGTGGCTTGGGGCTCCCCTGAACTTGTGATTGGCCTTTAAAGTGAAGGTGGTCCTGTTGGGAACCCTGCCATCCAACTTCTGGAGTCTGACAGTAGATATGAGTGTTTAGTCTCAGGACTGATTTTCAATACAGCTGTTGGGCTTAGAATTCTTTTTCAGTACAAAAGAATACATTTTTATTACTTTTAATCAACAATTATAAATGATAGATTTGTAAATTCCAAACTGCCCTCTTGATGTTCTGCTTATCTGTCAGACCTCACCCTTACTGGACTATTGACCCTGAGACAGAGGAATTCCAAAAAGCTGAGAAGCCGCCCCAAGGAGGGGCTCTGGACACACCAGGACTTTTGATTCAACACCCACATGCTCAAAGCCCCCCAAGGAGGAGCATTCTGGACATAACAGGACTTTTGCCTCAGTATCCCCTCAGGCTCTCCCAAACACTATATAACTTTCCCCTAGTCTGTAACTGGTGCTTTTCTCCCTCAGGAGAAGTGTCTGGCAGGGTTCCTTTCTTCCTTTCAATAAAGCCTGTTACTCTGGTCTTTCAGACTCCCATGGATTCTTACAATCACTACTGTGTAAGATAAATAAATATTTCATAAAATCTGATTTGAGAACTGACATAGAAAAGCCAAGAAGAGTCAATTGGACAAGATGGTGATGGAGTAGGTGGACATACCAACTTCCACCTCCCAGAACCAAAGTGGATTACAACTTAATCTTAAAAACCATCATCTGGAAAAACCAACTTTGGACTAAACTAAGAGGACTTTTTTTATTTTTATTTTATTTATTCATTTTAGAGAGGAGAAAGAGATAGAGATAGAGAGAGAGAGAGAGAGAGAGAGGAGAGAGAGAGACAGGCAGGAGGAGCTGGAAGCATCAACTCCCACATGTGCCTTGACCAGGCAAGCCCAGGGTTTCAAACCGGCGACCTCAGCATTTCCAGGTCGACGCTTTATCCACTGTGCCACCACAGGTCAGGCTAAGAGGACTTTTTAACTAAGGAACACTGAAGAAGCCACACTGAGACTGGTAAAAAAAAAAAAAAAAAAAAAAAAAAAAAAAAAAAAAAGCAGAAACACAAAGAGGGTTGCCCAGCTCCCAGGAACAAACAGCAGCACAGAGGGACTCGTGTGGTGGGAAGTGAGTTTAGTGGAGAGGGTAGAGTCCTGGGCCCCAGGACCAAAGCCTCAGCCTGCAGCCCCAGAGACTAGAAGAGACATATGGACAATATGTAGCTGCAAAATAAGCTAGGATATGGTTTATGAGAAAGAGACAGATTTCTCAGATCCAGGATTCTTCTTAAAGGGACGACACAGAAAACCTCTTTCACAACCACTCTGAGAGAATGGAGAGTTGAGGGGACTGGAGTAGCAGGGAGAGAGTGTAATCTAGGAGGCACAGGGAGAAACATTTTGAAGGACAGTCACCCTAACCCCTGGGCTGAGTCACCCCCCAAATCTAAAGGAAATATTTACCCTGGAACCAGCAATATCAGCAAAGGGAAGCAGGACACCAGCCAAACAAGCTCTCAGAGCAGAGGCACTTAGAAGGAGGGAGCTTTCAAAAATATAGTATTGAGTGCTAAGGTCTGAGCTGCATCACCCCCATTCACACTGCTGAGGGCTCATCAGAGGATGGGCAGCCATGGGACATGGAAGCACAGTCCTATCAGTGGGGGTATAAGCCTACCCAGCCACAACTGAACCCGGCATGAGCTCAGTCGTGACTGGTGGGGTGGAAGGGGAAAAGGAAAGCAGTCAGACCCGGCTTCAGGCCTAATGAGCAAGAGCAGTACTGCCTGCAATCCCGCCAGAAAGGGAAAGGTGAAATCCGGGGAACCGTGGTGACCCACGGTGGAGCAAGGGTGCACAGCCCTGCTGCTGGAGCCAGGGCTTATGGTACAGCAGGACAGTGCAGCCCAGCCCATGGGGGCAGTGCAAAAGCCAGGAAACAGGTGCAGACCAGCAGCTAAGCATAGGTGTGCAGCCCAGCCTGCGGTGCCAAGGCTTGCGGCCTTAGTATGGTGCAGCCATAGGGTGGTGTAAAGGCCAAGGCTGGCCAGGGCTTGTAGCCCCAGAATGTAAACACAACCCTGATGTGGAGGAGAGGTGGAAACCACAGAGACTGCCACAGGAAGCCGGCGCCAGCAATGACCATACCTGAATGCCCAAAGCAGCGGCAGAGGGGGTGGTGGGCCTGCATACCAACCACACCTAAGGAACACAGAGGCCACACCCAATGGACTTCTATGGCTACACCCTACTTATACACAGAGAGAATGAGAGGGCAGAGAAATGCAACCCAAATAAATCAAGAGAAATTACCAGAAAAGGAATTGAATGAGTTAGATATAACCAAATTATGGATACAAAGTTTAAAATAATGATTGTTTGGATTCTCAAGGATATTAGAATAACAATAGATGGAGATAACAAACACCAAAATAAAGAGACAGCAAGTATAAAAAAGGACATTAAAATAATTTCAAAAAATCAGTCAGGAGATGACGTCAGAGTAATGGCGGGGTAGGAAGCGATACCGATAAATCTCCCCCAAAACTCAACAAGATCTTCAACCAGAAACAGAAAAACCTATACTTGGAGCCTCCAGATGCTTTGCAATACACCCAAAGGTATGGTCGAGTGAAAAATTGGCTAAATATATAACCAAACCCCGAAGGAAATAGGGAGTAAGAAATGCTCCGCCTTCCTCACTAACCTAAACAGGGCGGCTTTCTCTGGTAACTGTGAATATAGAAACTGAGGCAGGCAAAGGGAGTGAATAGATCCAGGCCGCCGCGGCACAAATGGCCAAACCAGGCTGTGGCACGAAGATCCAGGCCGAGGAAAATCTGATCCTGTGGCAACCCGGGCAATACAAGCTAACACTCGCACAAACCCAAACAAAGAAAGACAAGCAGAGCAGCCATTTTACCCGGTCTCCTGGTCGGCGTGCGCGCAGTTGGTGGGCGAGAGATTTCTTCCTAAGCCCCGGAAGTGGGTGCCCGTGTTGCCCCACGAAGAGGCAGGGTCAGAGGCCTTTCTGTGGGCCGAGGGCAGAGTCTCTGGGCAGCCCCAGCGCCCTGGGAAAGCCACGCACGGGAGGGAGTGAGAACTAATTCTAATGGTGGAGATTTTCTGTGCGGGCGGAGGTTTCACTCAGAGGGAAACGCGGCCGGCCTCATATCCTGGTGTGCGCGTGCAGATAAGGAGTGAGCGATTCCTCCGAGTGCCTCGGCAGTGCGCGCCTGTGTTATCGCACAGAGGGGCAGAGTCAGGGGCCTTTGTGTGGGCAAAAGCGGAATCTCGGGCTGCCCCAGCGCCTTGCAAAAGCCGCGCACGGGGACGGAGCGAGACTCAATTCCAATGCTGCAACTTTTCCCTGCGGTTGGGGGTTTCACTCAGAGCGTGAGACTGCTGGCCGGATAGCCTGGTCGCAGACACTGAGTGAGAGTTTCCTCCAAGCGCCCCGGAGGTGGGCGCCTGCCTGTGTTACCGAACAGAGTGGCAGAGCCAGAGGTCTTTGAGTGGGTAGAAAGCCCGCCTGATTATGCTAGCAGCTCTGAATAACTGAGCCTTACCCAGAGCCCTGTGCTGAGTGGAAATAGAGTGGGGAGTTGCCAGCTCTTTGAGCCTCTTACTATCCAGGCAGAGGCAGCAGCAACCCCATAGCTGGATTATCAGGCTACTAATTGAGGAAGGAAAGACTAGGAGAAAGGCTCCAGGAACACGGACTCTCTCACTGTCGGAGCCTATAAATGCTAATGAACCTCGACTGCCAACAAGACTAAAGCACAATACATGACATTGCCATAGAGACTTATCAACTGCAAACCTCTACCTGAGCGTGCCAAAGGGGCAGAACCCGGGGTACAGAGTCATCGACCAGGAAGAGGGAGAGAAAAAGAAAAAGCAAGAAGATAACCTCTCAAAATCAAGAATAATCTGCAGACTTTATAACCTATCCCATTTTATTATATTTGTTCGTTTGTTTCTCTTATCTTCATTCTTGATACTTTTTTTTCCTCCTCCAATTTGGCTGATTAACTCTCTGCCGGTCTTACTCTCTCCTCTCCTTGAACTACACTACCCATAAGTGTTACATCTCCCATTATCTTTTCTCTTCTCTTCCTTTCTCTCTATGAGGGTTGCACTCCAAAACTCTTAACTCTCTCTCTCTCTCTCTCTCTCTCTCTCCTTTCTTTTTTCTTCTTTTAGTGGTTCCCTCTTTTTTTCTTTCTCTCTCTCTCTCTTTTCTCCCTCTATATTAGTTTCTTCCTTTCTCCTTTACATCTCCTCTCATTCAAACCTCAATAACAAACAAATTATCTTATCTGGGACTCAAAATTATGTTTGTGGCATTTTGGGGGGTTTTTGCTTCACCTTTTTAACTCACTAGCAGTGCTCCCATCCCTGGCTCTCCATATTATCTAGTTCTTGTTCCACTAAATACAATAGTAATTTTTTAATTTGTCCCCCCATTTTTCCGTTTTCCTCTTATTCCTCTCATCATAACTCTTAGACAACCAACACCTAAAAGCAAATCATTTTATTCTTGACCCAATTTTTTTCCTTATTGGCTTTTTGTGGGTCCATACATTCTTTTATTTTTCTTTTTTCTTTTTTTTTTTTTTTTTGCCCCTTTATTACTTTTCCCCAATTCAGGCCCTCCATCACAGGCATTGTTTGTTATAATACACAGTTCACCACAAGATTTTCTCAAGAAAGAGGGGAGAGGAGAGGAGAGGAAAAAAGGAGGGGGGGAATAATTTCCTTTTTTTAAAATTTTTATTTTATTTTATTTTTCTTTACTTCATTATTAATTTTTTTAAAAAAAACAACTCTTTTTGATTTTTTATTTTTTTATTATTATTTTTTATTTTTTTAAACTTTTTATTCTTTATTAAATCTCATTAATACTATCAACAAAACCACCCTCAGATGCCATTAAGGAAGAGAAAATCAAATATGGATACAAAAGAAAGAGAGGTAACACAGCTAGATGAGGAAAAATCTATGGAGAAAAAATTTAATATATTGGAAACCTTGGAGCTAAATGACAGAGAATTCAAGATAGAAATCCTAAAAATCCTCCGAGATATACAAGAAAACACAGAAAGGCAATTTAGGGAACTCAGAAAACAACTCAATGAACACAAAGAATATATGTCCAAGGAAATTGAAACTATAAAAACAAATCAAACAGAGATGAAAAACTCAATTCAGGAGCTGAAAAACAAAGTAACAAGCTTAGCTAATAGAACAGGTCAGATAGAAGAGAGGATTAGTGAAATAGAAGACAAGCAACTTGAGGCACAACAGAGAGAAGAAGAAAGAGACTCAAAAATTAAAAAAAATGAGATAGCCCTACAAGAATTATCTGACTCCATCAAAAAGAATAACATAAGAATAATAGGTATATCAGAGGGAGAAGAGAGAGAAAATGGAATGGAGAACATACTCAAACAAATAATAGATGAGAACTTCCCAAGCCTGTGGAAAGAACTAAAGCCTCAATTTCAAGAAGCAAACAGAACTCCGAGTTTTCTTAACCCCAACAAACCTACTCCAAGGCATATCATAATGAAATTGACACACACCAACAGCAAAGAAAAAATTCTCAAGGCAGCCAGGGAAAAGAAGAATACAACATATAAAGGAAGGCCCATTAGATTATCATCCGATTTCTCAGCAGAAACTCTACAAGCTAGAAGAGAGTGGACCCCAATATTTAAAGTCCTGAAAGAGAGGAACTTTCAGCCACGAATACTATACACATCAAAGCTATCCTTCAAATATGAAGGAGAAATAAAAACATTCACAGATACAGAAAAGATGAGGGAATTTATCATCAGAAAACCCCCACTCCAGGAATTACTAAAGGAGGTTCTCCAATCAGATACAAAGAACAAAAAAAAACAGAGCCACAAGTAAAAGCTCCAAGAAGAACACAATAAAACCAAATTTAAACTGTGACAACAACAAAAAGAAAGAGGGGGAGAAGATGGAAATTAACAGTAGCAAAGGACGATGGAGTGCAAAAGTACTCACAAAATAGTTCGCTACAGTGAAGAGGGTAGGGACCCTATTCATTACTCAAAGGTAACCACCGTTGAAAAAACCACCACAGAAGCACATGAGATAAAAAAGATAGCAACAGAGGAAAGATGTATGGAATACAACCAAATAAAAACAAAAGATAGAAAAATGAAAGAGAAGGATCAAACAAGACACAAAACTAACAGAAAGCAAGATATAAAATGGCAATAGGGAACTCACAAGTATCAATAATTACACTAAATGTAAACAGATTAAACTCACCAATAAAAAGGCACAGAGTAGCAGAATGGATTAAAAAAGAAAATCCAACTGTATGCTGCCTACAGGAAACTCATCTAAGTAACAAGGATAAAAACAAATTCAAAGTAAAAGGCTGGAAAACAATACTCCAAGCAAATAACATCCAAAAAAAAGCAGGTGTAGCAATACTCATATCGGATAATGCTGACTACAAGACAGGAAAAGTACTCAGAGACAAAAATGGCCATTTCATAATGGCTAAGGGGACACTCAATCAAGAAGACATAACAATTCTTAATATATATGCACCAAACCAAGGAGCACCAAAATATATAAGACAGCTACTTATTGATCTTAAAACAAAAACTGACAAAAACACAATCATACTTGGAGACCTCAATACACCGCTGACAGCTCTAGATCGGTCATCCAAACAGAGAATCAATAAAGACATAGTGGCCTTAAACAAAACACTAGAGCACCTGGATATGATAGACATCTACAGGACATTTCATCCCAAAGTGACTGAGTATACATTTTTCTCCAGTGTACATGGATCATTCTCAAGAACTGACCATATGTTGGGCCACAAAAACAACATCAGCAAAATCAGAAAAATTTTGAAGTTGTACCAAGCATATTTTCTGATCATAAAGCCTTGAAACTAGAATTCAACTGCAAAAAAGAGGAAAAAAATCCCACAAAAATGTGGGAACTAAACAACATACTTTTAAAAAATGAATGGGTCAAAGAAGAAATAAGTGCAGAGATCAAAAGATATATACAGACTAATGAAAATGACAATACGACATATCAGAATCTATGGGATGCAGCAAAAGCAGTGATAAGAGGGAAGTTCATATCACTTCAGGCATATATGAACAAACAAGAGAGAGCCCAAGAAAACCACTAAACTTCCCACCTTAAGGAACTACAAAGAGAAGAACAAAGACAACCCAAAACCAGCCGAAGAAAGGAGATAATAAAAATCAGAGCAGAAATAAATGAATTAGAGAACAGAAAAACTATAGAAAAAATTAATAGAACAAGGAGCTGGTTCTTTGAAAAGATCAACAAAATTGACAAACCCTTGGCAAGACTTACCAAGGAAAAAACAGAAAGAACTCATATAAACAAAATCCAAAATGAAAGAGGAGAAATCACCACGGACACCGTAGATATACAAAGAATTATTGTAGAATACTATGAAAAACTTTATGCCACTAAATTCAACAACCTAGAAGAAATGGATAAATTCCTAGAACAATACAACTTTCCTAGACTGAGTCAAGAAGAAGCAGAAAGCCTAAACAGACCTATCAGTAGAGAAGAAATAGAAAAAAACATTAAAAACCTCCCCAAAAATAAAAGTCCAGGCCCTGACGGCTATACCAGCGAATTTTATAAACATTCAAAGAAGACTTGGTTCCTATTCTACTCAAAGTCTTCCAAAAAATTGAAGAAGAAGCAATACTTCCAAACACATTTTATGAGGCCAACATAACTCTCATACCAAAACCAGGCAAGGATGGCACAAAAAAAGAAAACTACAGACCAATATCTCTAATGGATACAGATGCTAAAATACTAAACAAAATACTAGCAAATCGAATACAACAACATATTAAAAAAATAATACATCATGATCAAGTGGGATTCATCCCAGAATCTCAAGGATGGTTCAACATACGCAAAACGGTTAACGTAATACACCATATCAACAAAACAAAGAACAAAAACCACATCATCTTATCAATAGACGCAGAAAAGGCTTTCGATAAAATACAACACAATTTTATGTTTAAGATTCTCAACAAAATGGGTATAGAAGGAAAATATTTCAACATGATAAAGGCCATATATGATAAACCATCAGCTAACATCATATTAAATGGCACTAAACTGAATGCTTTCCCCCTTAAATCAGGAACAAGACAGGGTTGTCCACTCTCTCCACTCTTATTTAATGTGGTACTAGAGGTTCTAGCCAGAGCAATCAGACAAGACAAAGAAATAAAAGGCATCCATATCGGAAAAGAAGATGTAAAGGTATCACTTTTTGCAGATGATATGATCCTATACATTGAAAACCCCAAAGAATCCACAAAAAGACTACTAGAAACAATAAGCCAATACAGTAAGGTCGCAGGATACAAAATTAACATACAGAAGTCAATAGCCTTTCTATATGCCAACAATGAAACAACTGAGAACGAACTCAAAAGAATAATCCCCTTCACAATTGCAACAAAAAAAATAAAATACTTAGGAATAAACATAACAAAGAATGTAAAGGACTTATATAATGAAAACTATAAACCATTGTTAAGGGAAATCGAAAAAGATATAATGAGATGGAAGAATATACCTTGTTCTTGGCTAGGAAGAATAAATATAATCAAGATGGCTATATTACCCAAAGCAATATACAAATTTAATGCAATTCCCATCAAACTTCCAATGATGTTTTTTAAAGAAATAGAGCAAAAAATCATCAGATTTATATGGAACTATAAAAAACCCCGAATAGCCAAAGCAATCCTAAAGAAAAAGAATGAAGCTGGGGGCATTACATTACCTGACTTCAAACTCTATTATAGGGCCACGACAATCAAAACAGCATGGTATTGGCAGAAAAATAGACACTCAGACCAATGGAACAGAATAGAAAATCCAGAAATAAAACCACATATATATAGTCAAATAATTTTTGATAAAGGGGCCAACAACACACAATGGAGAAAAGAAAGCCTCTTCAATAAATAGTGCTGGGAAAACTGGAAAGCCACATGCAAAAGAATGAAACTGGATTACAGTCTCTCCCCCTGTACAAAAATTAACTCAAAATGGATCAAAGATCTAAACATAAGACCTGAAACAATTAAGTACATAGAAGAAGACATAGGTACTAAATTAATGGACCTGGGTTTTAAAGAGCATTTTATGAATTTGACTCCACAGGCAAGAGAAGTGAAGGCAAAAATTAATGAATGGGACTACATCAGACTAAGAAGTTTTTGCTCAGCAAGAGAAACTGATAACAAAATAAACAGAAAGCCAACTAAATGGGAAATGATATTTTCAAACAACAGCTCAGATAAGGGCCTAATATCCAAAATATACAAAGAACTCATAAAACTCAACAACAAACAAACAAACAATCCCATAAAAAAATGGGAAGAGGATATGAACAGACACTTCTCCCAGGAAGAAATACAAATGGCCAACAGATATATGAAAAGATGCTCATCTTCTTTAGCTATTAGAGAAATGCAAATCAAAACGGCAATGAGATACCACCTCACACCTGTTAGATTAGCTGTTATTAACAAGACAGGTAATAGCAAATGTTGGAAAGGCCGTGGAGAAAAAGGAACCCTCATCCACTGTTGGTGGGAATGTAAAATAGTACAACCATTATGGAAGAAAGTATGGTGGTTCCTCAAAAAACTGAAAATAGAACTACCTTATGACCCAGCAATCCCTCTACTGGGTATATACCCCAAAAACTCAGAAACATTGATACGTAAAGACACATGCAGCCCCATGTTCATTGCAGCATTGTTCGCAGTGGCCAGGACATAGAAACAACCAAAAAGCCCATCAATAGATGACTGGATAAAGAAGATGTTGCACATATACACTATGGAATACTACTCAGCCATAAGAAATGATGACATTGGAACATTTACAGCAAAATGGTGGGATCTTGATAACATGATACGAAGCGAAATAAGTAAATCAGAAAAAACCAGGAACTATATTATTCCATACGTAGGTGGGACGTAATAGTGAAACTAAGAGACATTGATAAGAGTGTGGTGGTTACGGGGGGGAGGGGGGAATGGGAGAGGGAAAAGGGGTGGGGAGGGGCACAAAGAAAACAAGATAGAAGGTGACAGAGGACAATCTGACTTTGGGTGGTGGGTATGCAACATAATTGAATGACAAGATAGCCTGGACTTGTTATCTTTAAACATATGTATCCTGATTTATTGATGTCACCCCATTAAAAATAAAATTATAAAAAAAAATCAGTCAGAAATAACAAGTACAATATCAGAAATGAAGACCAGAATGGAAGGAATTGAAAGCAGGATGAGTGAAGCTGAGGATCAAATCAGCAAGTTAGAGAACAAGATGAACAAAGGCACAAAAAAAGAGCCACAAAAAAAAAAAAAGAAGAAACTCAAAAAGTCTGAAGAAACTCTAAGAGAGCTTTGTGACAACATAAAGAAGAAGAGAAAGAACAAGAGATAGAGATCTTGTTCAATCAAATCATAGCAGAAAACATCCCTAAACTGATGCAGGAAAAAGTCACACAAGTTCAAGAAGCACAGACAATTACATTTAAAAAAAACCCTAAGAAATCTACACCAAGACACATCATAATTAAAATACCAAAGCTAAGTGATAAAAAGAAAATATTAAAAGCTGCTAAAAAAAAAAAAAGGGTTATCACCTACAAAGGAGCCACATAAGGATGACATCTGACTTCTCAACAGAAACAATGGAAGCCAGAAGAGAATGGCAAGAAATATTTAAAGTAATGCAGAACAGCCTACAACCAAGACTACTTTATCCAGCAAGGCTATCATTTAAAGTTGAAGGAGAAATATAAAGCTTCCCAAACAAAAAACAAAACAAAACAAAAAAAAACTCAAGAAATTCACTGCAACCAAATCAAGACTTCAAGAAATGTTAAGAGGCCTGTTGTAAACAGATCAAAGGGGGAAAAGAATATAGAAAATGAGGAATATAGCTATAAAGAATAAAATGGAAATAAACAACTACATATCAATAATAACTTTAAATGTAAATGGATTTAATGATCCTATCAAAAGACATAGGGTAGCTGTGTGGATAAGAAAACAGGACCCATATATATGCTGTCTATAAGAGATACACCTCAAAACAAAAGATGCACATAGACTGAAAGTAAAAAGATGGAAAAAAATATTTCATGCAAATGAAAATGAAAAAAAGCTGGGGTAGCAATACTTATATCAGACAAAATGGACTTTAAAACAAAGGCTATAGAAGAGATAAAGAAGGTCACTACATAATGATAAAGGGAGCAATCTAACAGGAAGATATAACCATTATAAATATCTATGCACCTAATATAGAAGCACCTAAATATATAAAGCAGACTTTGATGGATATAAAGGGCAAGATCAACAGCAATACTATAATAGTAAGGGATTTTAATATCCCACAAACATCACTGGATAAATCCTCAAGAAAAAAAATTAACAAAAAAACAGCAGACTTAAAGGATACACTAGACAAACTAATTTAATAGATATCTTCAGAACATTTCACCCTAAAGCAGCAGAATATACATACATTTCAAGTACTCATGGTATATTCTCTAGTATAGACCACATGTTAGGGCACAAAAGCACTCTCAACAATTTTAAGAAAATTAAAATTATATCAAGCATTTTCTCTGATCACAATGGCATGAAACTAGAAATCAACAACAGAAAAACTGAAAAATACCCAAACACTTGGAAACTAAATAGCATGTTATTAAGTAACAAATGGGTTAACAATGAGATCAAAGAAGAAATAAAAAAATTCCTAAAAATGAACAATAATGAGCATACATCAACTCAAAATTTATGGGACACAGCAAAAGCAGTCCTGAGAGGGAAGTTCATAAATTACAGGCATACCTTAAGGAGCTAGAAAAAGCTCATAAACTACTTGACCCTGCATCTAAAAGAACTAGAAAAAGAACAGCAAGTAAATCCCAGAGGTAGAGAAGGAAAGAAATAGTAAAGATCAGAGTGGAAATAAATGACATAAAGGCTAAAGAGACAATACAGAGGATCAATGAAACAAGGAGCTGGTTCTTTGAAAAGGTAAACAAGATCAATGAACCTTTAACCAGACTCACCAAAAAAAACAACAACAGAGGACTCAAATAAATAAAATTAGAAATGATAATGGAGAAATAACAACTGATACAACAGAAATACAAAGGATTGTAAGACAATACTATGAAGAACTGTATGCCAAAAAATCAGGGAACCTAGATGAATTGGACAAATTGCTTGAAACATATACTTTTTCAAAAATCAATCTGGAAACCTAAACAGACCGATCACAACAAATAAGATCAAAACAGTTATCAAAAAACTCCCGACAAACAAAATCCCTGGGTCAGATGGCTTCACAAGTGAATTCCACCAAATATTCAAAGAACTATCTTCTATCCTTCTCAAGCTATTTCTAAAAATTCAAGAGGAAGGAAGACTTCCAAGCTCCTTTTATGAGACAAGCATAATTCTAATTCTAAAACCAGGCAAAGACAACAAAAAGAAAGAGAATTATAGGCCAATATCCCTGATGAATTTAGATTCTAAAATTCTCAACAAAATATTAGCAAACCAGTTCCAGCAATATATTAAAGAAATCATACACCATGATTAAGTGGGATTTAACATAGGGAAGCAAGGCTGGTACAATATAAGCAAATCAATCAATATGATTCATCATATAAACAAAAGGAAGGAGAAAAACCACATGATAATTTCCATAGATGCAGAAAAAACATATGATAAAATCTAACACCCATTCATAATCAAAACTCTCAGCAAAGTGAGAATACAGGGAACATATCTCAACATAATAAAAGCCATCTATGACAAACTCACAGCCAACATCATACTCAATAGGAAAAAATTAAAAGCAATCCCCTTAAAATCAGGAACAAGGCAGGGGTGTTACCTTTCACCACTCCTATTCAACATGGCTCTGGAAGTCCTAGGCACAGCAATCAGACAAGAAGAAGAAATAAAAGGCATCCAAATTGGAAAAGAAATAAAACTATCATTATTTGCAGATGACATGATATTGTATATAGAAAATCCTAAAGTCTCAATCAAAAAACCTCTAGACCTGATAAATGAATTCAGCAAGGTGGCAGGATGTAAAATTAATACTCAGAAATCAGAGGCATTTTTATACAACAACAATGAATTGTCAGAAAAAATAAGGAAACAATCTCCTTCACTATTGCAACAAAAAAAGTAAAGTACATAAAAATAAATTTAACCAAGGAGTTAAAGACTTGTACTCTAAAAATTATAAAACATAAAAGAAATCAAGAAAGATACAAACAAGTAGAAGCATATGCCGTGTTCATGGACAGGAAGAAGAAACATCATTAAAATGTCTATATTACCCAAAGCAATACCAATTGCTTTATAAATTTATAAATTCAATGCAATACCAATTAAAATATCAATGACATACTTCAAGATACAGAACACATATTCCAAAAATTTATATGGAAACAATAAAGAACATAAATAGCCTCAGCAATCTTAAAAAGGAAGAATCAAGTGGAAGGCATCACACTTTCTGATATCAAGTCATACTACAAGGCCACTGTACTCAAAACAGCTTGGTATTGGCATAAGAACAGGCATATAGATCAATGGAACAGAACAGAGAACCCAGAAATAAACCCACATCTTTATGGACAGCTGATATTTGACAAAGGAGGTAAGAGCATACAATGGAGTAAAGACAGCCTCTTCAACAAATGGTTTTGGGAAAATTGGACAGCTACCTGCAAAAAAATGAAACTAGACCATCAACTTACGCCATTCACAAAAATAAACTCAAAATGAATAAAAGACTTAAATGTAAGCTGTGAAACTATAAGCATCTTAGAAGAAAACATAGACAGTAAGCTCTCTGACATCTCTTGCAGCAACATATTTGCTGATTTATCTCCACGGACAAGTGAAATAAAAGAATAAACAAATAGGCCTATATCAAACTAAAAAGCTTTTGCACAACTAAACAAAATAAGAACAAAATAAAAATACAAACCACACAGTGGGAGAACATATTCAACAATACGTCTGATAATCAGTGGTCCCCAATCTTTTTTGGGCCATGGACCAGTTTAATGTCAGGAAAATATTTTCACGGACAGGCCTTTAGGGTGGGACTGATAAATGCACAAAATAAAATTATGCAACTGGCGTAAAAACTGTGGTATTTTTATATATAATTGTCGAACTTACAAGACAAGTGTCAAGAGTGAGTCTTAGATGGATGTAACAGAGGGAATCTGGTCATTTTTTAAAAATAAAACATAATTCAGACTTAAATATAAATAAAACAGAAATAATGTAAGTTATTTATTCTTTCTCTGTGGACCAGTACCAAATGGCCCAAGGACCAGTACCAGTCCACGGTCTGGGGGTTGGGGACCACTGTGATAAGGGGTTAATAACCAAAAATTTATAATGAACTTGTAAAACTCAACCCCAGGAAGATAAACAATCCATCAAAAAATGGGCAAAAGAAATGAATAGAAACTTCTCCAAAGAGGACATACAGATGGCCAATAGGCATATGAAGAAATGCTCAACATCACTAATCATTAGAGAAATGCAAATTAAACCACAAGAGATATCACCTCACACCAGTCAGAATGGCGCTCCTCAACAAAACAACACAGAATAAGTGTTGGCGAGCATGTGGAGAAAAGAGAACCCTCCTGCATTGCTGGTGAGAATGGAGATCGGTGCAGCCACTGTGGAAAACAATATGGAGATTCTTCAAAAAATTAAAAATCATACTGCCTTTTGACCCAGCCATCCCACTTTTAGGAATATATCCCAAGAACACCATATCATTGACACAAAACCCCCATGTTTATGGCAGCATTGTTCACAATAGCAAAGATCTGGAAACAGCCCAAGTGTCTGTCAGTTGACAAGTGGATTAAAAAGCTTTGGTACATATATACATTGGAATACTATGGGGCCATGAAAAAGAAGGAAATTTTATCTTTTGCAACAACATGGATGGACCTGGAAACTATTATGTTAAGTGAAATAAGCCAGGCAGAAAAAGAAAAATGTCATATGACCTTACTCATTTGAGGAATCCAAGGAATAATGAAAACTGAGGAATGGAATTGAGACAGAGGAGGGAAAAAAGGGACCAGAGGAAAAGAGGACACAGGGAAAGGGGATGATAGGATGGGATAAACCTGAAGGGAAGGGGGGAGGGTGCTATGGGGAGGGGGGCAAAGGAGATGTTGAGGGGAATACAGGGGAGGGGGGATGCATTCGGGGTAACCCTAGAATCTATGTAAACACAATAAATTAAAATCAATTTTTTTGAAAAAAAATAAATAAATAAAAGAGAAAAGAAAAGCCAAGAAGAAGCATTTTTCTAAATTTCAGTAGCTGGCTGCTAGTGTGAGTCTAAAAATTGAGAGATTCTCTTACGTTTTGAAATAATTGATTTATGAAATTAAATATCTCTCTAAAGCTTGTTCCATCATTGATTAGAGTGGTAATTTCCAGACAGACAGTCTCTGATTTGGTCATTAACCATTAGAAAGTTTTTCGGCCAGAATTTTGTTTTAATCTTTTCTATATAAATTCAGAATCCTAAAGAGACTTAACTACTCAAAAGGGCTTGAGAGTATCCTAATGTTTAGAATATAGCTTTCTAAAGAGAAGAAATCCATATTCACTGTTCTTCTTCTATGCCCACACCTAGCATAAGCCTGAAGAGTTTTTATTTTTTGATATGTTTAGTAGTATTAAGTTTTGAGTTGAAAATCCATTATTATGGACAACAACAACCAGACACTATTTGAAAAATAACTTAAGTTCTAAGAACTTCTCATAACTACAGTAAACATGCAAGATGTTCTACTTGTTGAAACTATGACTTTTTCTTTTTATAATTTCTGTCATTAAAGAGCAATCTTTGACTAGTACTTTGTACACACCATTTCTAATCTTTCAAACAGAATTAAAACTAAAAAAATAAGATCTTATTAGTCCCATTTTTAAGTAAGAAAAAAAGAATGAATGAGGCTGAACTAGTATATGGTTGCATCAGGATTTAAACCCGGGTCCTTGTGCTTCCAAAATCCATCATCTCCACCAACCATATCATGGTGCAATTCACTTTGTTATTTATAGTGATAAATACTTTGCATATATACCTAAGTATGGCTCACAGTTTATGTCTCTGTGGAACATTTTATTCATCCATTCATTCAATCAATATCTATTGAGTGCTCATTTTTCCAGTGCTATTCTAGGTACTGAGGGTACAACACTAAGCTAAGAAATAGTAAACAGATGAACAAATAAATAAAAGTCAGGTGGTAATAAAAATGTTAAGGACAAAAATAAAGCACAATAAGGATAATGAGTGCTGAGGTGATTCCTTTCTTCCTCTCTCCCTCCCTTTCTTTTTTTTCCTTCCTTCCTTCCTTCCTTCCTCTCCTCCTTTTTACAGTATATTTATCTAATATCTACACCGTGCTAAGCTCCAGAGGAAGTTATATCTAGGAAGCTGATAAAAAGAGGGGGGGAGGGAGAGAGAGAGAAACCTGCAAAGTAGAAAACAATAAAACTAATTTAATTGACTTACCTTCACAACCTGCCCCTCTCCCTGCTCTGTGTCCATTTATTGCTTTTTGTTTACCATTGTGCTATCAAGTCGATTGTAGTAAAAACTCTCAAGTTAAAAACTGGCTATCATTTCCAATGCCTTGTTGGAGGCCAGCCCAGGAGGAGTCCCCCAGGATGGTTCTGAGGCCTCAAGGACAGGATAAGCCTGGGCAGGAACACTCAGGGGTCTCCTGATGCTGAGTGGTACTGTATTAGAAAATACCAGAAGAGAGGAGGAGACAGTAGCTAAAATAAACTTCAATGGCATCTCAATGTCATGAGGGTTTCTCTGTATCAAGCAACATTAGAAGTCCTTTTAATAAACAAATTCTTTTCATCTTTAAAACATTCTATTTTATCTCCAGTTTACAAATTAGGGAGCTGAGACAGAGAGAAGATAGAAAACGTTCTCAAGACACGCTGAGTTTAAATTGAAGAGCTAGTTGTCAGGCCCAGGAAGATCCCAGACTCTGAAAGCATCCTTTTCTTTTTAACAAGAACAGATTCCACAGTGCTAACTTTTTAAATAAAAAAATGTAGATTTTTTTTCAAGTAAAAATGTGGATTTAATGACATCTTGAGAAGAATTTAATAAACAGAAGGCATATGGTATTTACAATGATCAATTGTGAAAAGCATTTATTAAGCAGAATTTCAAGACTGGTTATTAAGAAGAAGGTTAGTGGCAGCTCTAGCCAATTCTGCCAAGAAAATGCTAAAAACTTAGAAATCAAAGAAGATTTCTGCAGAGAAGAGTAAGCTTTAGCGGCACCAATAAATGGGGCTCAGTCTCTGACCTCTTTTTAAATGAATAAGGAATCTTCAGAATAACAAACTAATGAGCCAGATTCCAAATATCCTTTCTCAGTTCTGTGGGAGCTCTGTGCACTGCTGACCCCTCTGGGGTGCTACTCATGCCAGTTACTGAGCAATATTTTATCCAAGAAGTTCAGAATACGTGAAGACTATGGTCTCATTTCTTTACACGAGTGTTGTTAGTCACACAGAAGTTAGGAGTGTAGAGTCAACAAACAAAATCTGTTTATAGAACAATGTTGATCAACTGGAAGCCTGTGTTCCTGCCAGGTAAACTGAATTGCAGTAAAAATATTTGCATTAAAAAAGTACCACCACCATCTCCTCAAATTAGTTGACAGCACAAAACAAGGGGGGAATATTATAAACAGAGGTTGTCAATCCATGTTGTAGAATTGTCACAGTCATTACAGTGTGTTCTGGGCTTTATTGTGTCCCCTCAAATTTTCTATGTTGGCTCAATTGTGGAAAAAAGTTCTTGTCCTTAAGAAAGACTATAATCTATTTTATAGAATCTTTAGATTTTTGTCACATGTTATTTTCACTCATTCAATAAAAATGCAAAGTCTGTATTCTGTCAATAACAGGGTAAGCTACCGGGAATAATGGAAAAAGTGAGGCTAATATAATCACTGAGTCATTTAATAGTAATGAAGAAATGGTTTACATCATGGTTAAGCATGTCTCTTAAAATCGGAATGCCAGGCCCAGTGATGGGATTCAGCCGGTTTACACCAGTTTGGCAGATCAATACCTAATTTTTTGTTGAGTTCGGCAAACTGGTTGTTAAAATGGCACTTGTAATCAGGATTCTCTCTAAGGTGGGTGCCTGGGCAGCTGCCCAATGTGGAAATCACAAATTTACATTCCTCACTCTTCTTTACTGTTCATCCGCGCAACAGAGTATTCTAAGCACCAGTAGTAACAATGTTCATTCTGTCCATAGGGGAAAAAAAATTGCGAGTGAGGACACCAACCAAGAAGCAATATAGAAATATCTTAAATAACAGTTTTGTTGTTTTTTGTCAGGTATTCTTTGATATTTTTCATTAATATTTTAGAACTCTTATAACATGATCTAGTATTATGTACCTCTGTTGTTCTTATATAAGTATTAAATGCATGAAATAATAAACTACCTTTGGTATATCATTTTTTTATACTTAAAGTGGTCATTAGAGCAGAGAACCGGTTGTTGAATTATTTGAATCCCACCACTGGCCAGGCCTTTAACTGTGTGGCCTTGAAGATGTAGCTACAGTTTTCTATGCCTCCATGTCCTTACTTTTAAAAATGGAGATGGATTTAATAACAGGATTTTCTTCTTAATGGATTAAATAAAATAGAATATGAACAATATCTGGCAATAATAAGCATTCAATAAATGTTCTTTGTTATTATGGTTGTTTTATTACTTCTATAATAATATAGAGCAGAATTTGCAAAAAGAAAATAATAATAATAATAACCCCCCATAGCTTTTTAATTCCTTCCTATTCATTGTAATGATATAAAAGGTTTGAGAGAGATTTGTGGAGGGAGCCGCTCCCCAAGCCGGTCTCTAAGGAGGCAACAGGCTGTGTTGTGAGAGGCAGGAAGGGAGAACAAGGACCAGTGTTTCTTCCTTCTCTTCAGCCTAAATTTATTGAGTGCATCTCCATGGAACCATCTGCAAAGCGTTAAGTAGAATTAGGAGGCTCTGTGATACCTGGCATACACCTTACATGTGGACTAGAGGGGGGAGATAGGGAAGAGTTTTTGGGACGTAACTCCACTTCCATGAAACATGGGGACAATGAATGAATGAATGAATGAATGAATGAATGAATGAATGAATGAATGAATGAATGTTAGTTGTGGCCCAATGTGGGCTAAAAGAAAGAGGAAGCATGTGCTTGGAACCACTTCAATTTCTGCCAGGAGGGTGATGGGGACTTCAACAGGGAGAAGGCATGTAAGCATGTGCCACAAAAGAGTCTGGCCAAGGGAGTAGTGGCGAGTCAAAGGGAAGGCCACCAGAGAGGGAACCAGCTTTAAACCTCTCCTAGAATTTAGGAAGAAGCTAATTTATACTGGGTTCAGTCACCAGTTGAGCAAGAACTTGGTTGTTCTGCAATCTGCTCTCTCCTTCCTCCGTGATCAGCCCTGGTGTGATCTGACACAGCAGAGGAAAAAATGACAAGACTGCGGAATGATGTCTCACACCCCCTGTTCCACCTAAGACACGTAGTCAACCAGCTGCAGACCCCAGGAAAAGCAGGAAGCAGAGATGCAATTGTAACTTTGATGGAAGAGTGAAATGTTAATGCAATCTTAGACAGAGTATTAGTACCTTAAAGTAACAATAATTCTGTGTTTACCTTTCTTTCTCTTAGGAAGCATGATCAAAAAGGTCATGGACTACTCAACTTTATCTAGGGACAAGAAAAAAAGCTCTTCCTGATGAGGAAATTGTAAAAGGACAGTCAAAGACAAAATAACTTTTTATTATGATTACAGCCTGACTTCAATGCACCTTCTACACAATTATCAAACCCACTCCATTTAGACACCGTGCTAAGTAACACATTACTACCACTCTTCATCAATACTGAGGGGCCTCTCTAAGCTCAGGCACTCTATTACCTTCTTTACATGAATAATCTTTTTTTTTTTTTTTTGTATTTTTCTGAAGCTGGAAACGGGGAGAGACAGTCAGACAGACTCCCACATGCGCCTGACCGGGATCCACCCGGCACGCCCACCAGGGGGCGATGCTCTGCCCACCAGGGGGCAATGCTCTGCCCCTCTGGGGCGTCGCTCTGTTGCGACCAGAGCCACTCTAGCAACTGGGGCAGAGGCCAAGGAGACATCCCCAGCGCCCGGGCCATCTTTACTCCAATGGAGCCTCGGCTGCGGGAGGGGAAGAGAGAGACAGAGAGGAAAGAGAGGGGGAGGGGTGGAGAAGCAGATGGGCGCTTCTCCTGTGTGCCCTGGCCGGGAATCAAACCCGGGACTTCCGCACGCCAGGCCGATGCTCTACCACTGAGCCGGCCAGGGCCTACATGAATAATCTCAGTTATTTCTCAGAACAACTTTATGAAGGAGGTATCACATTGTTACATCAATTTGCCTAATTAGAACAATATAGTATAGATATGTTAAGTAATTTTCACAAGGTCACTTAGTAAATTAAGTAGCCATGATTTTATTTTATTTCTCTAACAGAGTTATTTACCTTTTTATTGTTTTCCCAAAAGGTCATTGTTCTACTTATTATTAAACTTACTCAGAAAGATTAGTGTTAACTTAGTTGAGGCTCACTAGCCTACATTTTAGCAATTGTTTTCCAGCAATTTCCAATCATGTGTCTAGAAGTAGTCTCTTAAAACTTGATTCTATTTTATCAAGGAACACAATGATCCAATAAGCAAATCTGAGTTCCATTTATAACAATCCTCAGTAGATTTAGAAAAGACAGGGTTAAAGGAGAATGTCAAGAGAATTCCAAAGCAGATGCAAATGAAGGAGTTGTCTCTCACCTACAGAGTATGTGCTGTGCATTCATAGTGCAAACAAGGAACTCAAGCTTCATTTAGTGACAATTAGGATGGCCAAGTAAACATCTACTAAATGAATACTACAGGATCCATGACTTACATATGTCATGGGAGTAAATGCCTTTAAATCATTCTATATCACTGCATGACAGATGTGATCATTATATAAAATAATTCTATAAAGCAAATGCAGAGAAACATATTTCCAAGAAAGACACAGTAGGACTACAATCTAATGGTGATTCCCTCACATTAATATATAACTCTCTGACTCAAATGATAATCTACCCATTTAACTGAGTATTTAAATAGAAAGTATACCTTCATCACTGGCTGGTTGTGGCATTAACAATGAAAAATGTGTTTGCATTACACAAATATTACATGTATATTTTTAGGCCTGAAGGAAGAGTTCTTATTAAGCATGATTTAAACAGTTCTAGGAATTAAAGTCTAAGCAGAAGAATAACTCATGAATGTATAAATCATCTGCTATTAAAGCTATTATCTGACCATCAAATTATATGATAAATTAGAGTAGTAATATGTTTGCTGGTATGTTATAATTTTATTAAATTATTAAAATAATGTGCCTACCACTTGGAGTACTGTCTTTATTATTGTTTTCTGCTATAGATTTTCATTTAGCCTTGGATGACATCCACATTAACTAAGTGTTTTATAGTATTTTGTACTTCTTTTTACTGGAAGCCCTCTAAGATTACCTATAGTATTGAATGAGAAATCTATCCTCTAGCCTGAAAGATGGCTCAGGAAAGCCAGGGGAGAAAAAACTACGGCCAAGCATGCTTTGACATTATATTTTCTGTGCTCTAAAATCTAAAAGCCTTATCTAGTCTAGCAAAACAAAAATCTTCATTTTATTTAGTAAACACTTTTAAAAAATCATAAATGTTTAAAGCAAAGAACTTAAAGTATATTTCAACATTTTGATTATGAGGTCTTTGGTCTGAACTCTATGCCCCGCAATTTCTTGATTCATTTCCTTTGGTGTTATTCAATACATGATTTTATATGTTCAGTTCCTCCGGGATTAGTAGGCAAAGCAGAAGGCAGCACCCTTAGGAAACTGCCTTCACTTACTTATAAATTTGGATGATATTCATGCTGCGATATTGAAAAAAAACACTAAGGAAGCAAATGTTTCCAAAGTTTCCAGCGAGAAGCAAATTTGCCTTGCTACAAACTAAAGTTCATTTCATCAAATTGCCAATCCAAAAAAAAAAAATCTCTGTTTTTAGACTGAGGCTTTCAAAGTCAGACTCTTTTTATTTAGATTCTGTGCAGACCTCCTTAGAACTCACTAACAGGAACTGACTACTAGGTAGATGCCCCCAGGGTCTTTGCAAACTACTGAGTAGGAATAACATCTGGTAAGGTTTTCAGGATCATCTACTAGTCCAACTCCTTCATTTAATGCAGGGGTCCCCAAACTTTTTACACAGGAGGCCAGTTGAATGTCCCTCAGACCATTGGAGGGCCAGACTATAAAAAAAAAAAACTATGAACAAATTCCTATGCACCATGCACACATCTTATTTTAAAGTAAAAAAACAAAATGGGAACAAATACAATATTTAAAATAAAGAACAAGTCAATTTAAATCAACGAACTGACCAGTATTTCAATGGGAACTATGGGCCTGCTTTTAGCTAATGAGATAGTCAATGTGCTCCTCTCACTGACCACCAATGAAAGAGATGCCCCTTCCGGAAGTTCGGCCGGGGGCCGGATAAATGGCCTCAGGGGGCCGCATGTGGCCCGCCTGCCGTAGTTTGGGGACCCCTGATTTAATGTGTGAGGAGTAGGAAGTTCAGATATCATAGCTATTTTTTTATCCTTCTTTGTTCTCTTCTAGTATATTAAAATAACAAGGAATCCACATTGAATACTTTCCTTTACCAATGTGGAATGCCATTTACTCTTAGCCTGAAATTTAATTCCTTTTGTAAATTATGGAAATAAAGTGATTTATTCCTGTCCCCTTGTAAAGTACTAAATTCATTCAAGTAGGGTCACTTTTTTATAAGTCAGACTAATAACACTTATGTTTCAGTTTATAAGACTTAATCTCATAGGCAGTTAAAAGATTTATTTGCACTGTCCTCATTCAAAGATAATTTGAATAAATAATCTCAGAGAACAAATTCAAGTCAGCACCCACTGGAGTCCTAAATGGCTTTACACATATCACCATCTAGTGTTTCAAAGAAGCAATTTGCATTCTGAACATAGAAAAGTTCAAATCATTGGAGACCCAATGTTGTGAATGATCTGGCCATGGGCAAATGGAATAGCACAGTAAACTTCATTTACTGTAGTTCAGGCCCTTCCAGGAAAAAACTTGTTTCAGTTTCCTTGGCAAGACTACAGGTTATTGTTCTTTTTAAATAAATAAATAAATACAAGACATTAATGCTGATTTCACATGGATAAATGCAACAAAAAAAAAGATGTATGACCCAGTTTTGTCTGGTTTCTGCTTGCAAAGTAGCATATAGCACCATTTATTAATTAGTATAAATAAGAATGCATACCCTTATTTTTAAAATAAAATGCCAAAAAATCATTTTGTATCATTTTGTCTTTTAGATTTTGCATACTAGCACTAAACAGACTCCTGTGATATAAGTGCTAATATATAAATATAATTGTCTTATTAACACTTAATAGCATAAAGTATGGCAGCTTCATTATCATGTAAGTCAACATAGCATAGAATGCAGTATCAATGGGATCCTTATTGGTACACTATAATAAGAATATGTAATAAAGAAAGTAGCACATGATCTTCTTTACATTATTAATTGAGTAATAAATTGTCAAGCTATGAGTCTGAGAGAAGCACCACTGATGTTTAATTCTGATAAAAAGTTACATCAGGTATTTATATGATGCCACTGGATTCTGTGGGACATTTTCCAGGAGAAACATCTTCAGAAGGTATATACAACATTTAACACATGTGTCTTTATGTTCCATCTGTGCCATTAGCCTATGCTTTCAAGAATGTAAACCTAAATCAGATCAAATAGGATTATTTATTTTAAAAACGAATTGAACATTAATTAATGTGTAAGTAAAACAACATACCAAGAGAAAAGGTGAATGACAGCACAGGTGGAACCATGGAGGGTCCAACTAAAATCAACTGAAACAGAACTAGGTACAGGACAGATTGAAGAGTCTGGAAAAAGAACAGAAAGTCAAGCCAAGGGCTCTGTTAAGCAAAGAGATATTATTGAGTTCTGACTTCAGCCTCGACTTTGCTGGGAAAGGATGCTGACAAGGGTTCACATCCCTTATTCTATCCCTAACCTCGAATTTTCCTTTCCACCGAGATGCTCTTAATTGGACATATAAACATGAAGGACCACAGGACAACAGAACATGCATTCGGATAGTTGAACACAGACGGAAAAATGGTTCTGAAAAGGGAGCTTGAGCTAGAGTGAAAGGGTTTTAAATGTTGACCTGGACATTCAAGGGCAAAGGCACAAATAAATGCAAATGTGTCTGCTATTCCCTGATCTTCTGGTAAATTCTGCTTTTAGAAGCACTTCTCTACAAAACGTGGACTTTTGAGGTTGATTCTGGCCCAAGTCAATAAATATAAGATTATAAGAGAATGAGAGAACATTTTTATTATTAATTTTAATGGGGTGACATTGATCAATCAGGGTACATAGGTTTAGAGAAAACATCTCCAGATTATTTTGACATTTGATTATGTTGCATACAAATCACCCAAAGTCAAATTGTCTTCTGTCACCTTCTATCTAGTTTTCTTTGTGCCCCTCTCCCTCCCCGCACCCCTCTCTCTCTTTCCTCCCCTGCCCCCAGTAACCACCACACTCTTATCCATGTCCCTGAGTCTCATTTTTATGTCCCACCTATGTGGAATCATATAGTTCTTAGTTTTTTCTGATTTACTTATTTCACTCAGTATAATGTTATCAAGGTCCGTCCATGTTGTTGTAAATGATCCGATGTCATCATTTCTTATGGCTAAGTAGTATTCCATAGTATATATGTACCACATAGTGGTATACATGTGGTACATATATATTTATCCAATTATCTATTGAAGACTTTTTGGTTGTTTCCATGTTTTGGTCACTGTGAAAAACGCTGCAATGAACATGGGGCTGCATGTGTCTTTATGTAACAGTGTGTTTGAGATTTGGGGGTATATACCTAGAGGAATTGTTGGGTCATATGGTAGTTCTATTCTTAATTTTTTGAAGAACCACCATACTTTCTTTCATAATAGTTTTAATACTTTAAATTCCCACCAACAGTGGATGAGGGTTTGTGTTTCTCCATAGCCTCTCCAACACTTGTTATTACCTGTCTTGTTGATATTAATAATAGCTAATCTAACAGGTGTGAGGTGGTATCTCATTGTAGTTTTGATTTGCATTTCTCTAATAGCTAATGAAGATGAGCATCTTTTCATATATCTGTTAGCCATTTGTATTTCTTTCTGGGAGAAGTGTTTGTTCATGTCCTCTTCCCATTTTTTCATTGGATTGTTTGTTTGTTTGTTGTGGAGTTTTAGGAACTCTTTGTATATTTTGGATATTAGGCCCTTATCTGAGCTGTTGCTTGAAAATATCATCTCCCATTTAGTTGCCTGTCTGCTTATTTTGTTGTCAGTTTCTCTTGCTGTGCAAAAACTTCTTAGTCTGATGTAGTCCCATTCATTTATCTTTGCCTTCACTTCCCTTGCCTTTGGAGTCAAATTCATAAAGTCCTCTTTATAACCAAGGTCTATGAGTTTAGTACCTATGTTGTCTTCTATGTAATTTATTGTTTCAGGTCTTATATTTAGGTCTTTGATCCATTTTGAATTAATTTTAGTTCAAGAGGATCAACTGTAGTTGAGTATCATCCAACAAAGCATGTGGCTTTCCAGTTTTCCCAGCACCATTTGTTGAAGAGGTTTTCTTTTCTCCATTGTGTGTTGTTGGCCCCTTTATCAAAATTATTTGAACAAATACATGTGGTTTCATTCCTGGAATTTCTATTCTGTTCCATTGGCCTGAATGTCTATTTTTCTGCCAATACCATGCTGTTTTGATTATCGTGGCTCTATAATATAATTAGAAACTCAGGTATTGTAATGCCCCAGCTTTGTTCTTTTTCTTTAGGATTACTTTGGCTATTCAGGGTTTTTTATAGTTCCATATAAGCCTGATGATTTTTTGTTCCATTACTTTAAAAAATGACATTGGAATTTTGATGGGAATTGCATTAAATTGTATATTGCTTTGGGTAATATAGTCATTTTGACTATATTTATTCTTCCTATTCAAGAACAAGAAATATCTTTCCATTTTATTATATCTTTATCAATTTTCCTTAACAATGCTTTGTATTTTTTATTATATAGGTCCTTTACATTCTTTGTCATGTTTATTCCTAGGTATTTTATTTTATTTTTTTGTTGCAAACATGAAGGGGATTATTTTTTTGAACTAGTTTTCTGATGTTTCATTGTTGGCATATAAGAAGGCAATGGACTTTTGTATATTAATTTTGTATCCTGCGACCTCACTGTATTGGTTTATGTTTCTAGTAGTCTTTTTGTGGAGCCTTTGGGATTTTTGATGAATAGGATCATATCATCTGCAAATAGTGAAACCTTTACTTCTTCTTTCCCAATATGAATGCCTTTTATCTCTTTCTCTTGTCTGACTGCTCTGGCTAGAACTTCCAGCACTATGTTGAATAAGAGTGGAGGAGTGGACAACCTTGTCTTGTTCCTGATTTTAGGGTAAAAGTTCTCAGTTTTATGCCATTTAATATGATGTTAGCTGACGGTTTATCATAAATGGCCTTTATTATGTTGAGATATGTTTCTTCTATACCCATTTTGTTGAGTGTTTTAAACATAAAATGATGTATTTTATCGAATGCCTTTTCTGCATCTATTGAGAAGATCATATGGTTTTTGTTCTTTGTTTTGTTGATATGGTGTATTACGTTAACTGTTTTAAGTATGTTGAACCATCCTTGTGATTCTGGGATGAATCCCACTTGATCATGATGAATTATTTTTTTAATGTGTTGTATTCAATTTGCTAGTGTTTTGTTTAGTATTTTAGCACCCATATTCATTAAAGATATTGGTCTGTAGTTTTCTTTTTTGTGTGTTGTCCTTGCCAGGTTTTGGAATGAGGGTTTTGTTGACCTCATAAAATGTATTTGGCAATATTGCTTCTTCTTCAGTTTTTTTGGAAGACTCTGAGTAGAATAGGAACCAAGTCTTCTTTGAATGTTTGATAGAATTCACTAGTATGGCCGTCTGGCCCTGGACTTTTATTTTGGGGGAGGTTTTTGATAGTTGTTTCTATTTCTTTCCTGTTTATGGGTCTGTTTAGGCTTTCTGCTTCTTCATGACTCAGTATAGGAAAACTATATTGTTCTAGAAATTTATCTATTTCTTCTAGATTGTTAAATTTGGTGGCATACAGTTTCTCATAGTATTCTACAATAATTCTTTGTATACCTATGCTATCTGTGGTGATTTCTCCTCTTTCATTTTGGATTTTGTTTATATGAGTCCCTTCTCTTTTTTTCTTGGTGAGTCTTGCCAAGAGTTTGTCAATTTTGTTGATCTTTTAAATAACTAGCTCCTGTGTTATTAATTTTTTCTATTGTTTTTCTGTTTTCTATTTCATTTATTTCTGATCTGGGTTTTATTATTTCTTTTCTCCTGCTGTTTTTGGGTTGTCCTTGTTCTTCTTTTTCTAATTCCTTAAGATGTAAAGTTAAGTGGTTTACTTGGGCTCTTTTTTGTTTGTTCATATAGGCCTGTAGTGATATGAACTTCCCTCTTATTACTGCTTTTGTTGCATCCCAGAGATTCTGCTATATTGTATTGTTATTTTCATTTGTCTGTATGTATCTTTTGATCTCTGATTTTATTTCTTCTTTGACCCACTCATTTTTTAGAAGTATGTTGTTTAGTTTCCACATTTTCATGGGTTTGTTTACCTCTTTTTTGCTGTTGAATTCTAGTTTCAAGGTTTTATGGTCAGAAAATATGCTTGGTATAATTTCAATCTTTCTGAATTTGTTGATGTTATTTTTATGGGTCAACATATGGTCGATTCTTGAGAATGTTCCATGTACACTAGAGAAAAATGTATACTCTGACACTTTGGGATGAAATGTCCTCGAGATGTCTATCATATCCAATTGTTCTAGTGTTTCACTTAAGGCCAATATTTCTTTATTGATTTTCTGTTTGGATGAATGATCTAGAGCCGTCAGCAGTGTATTGAGGTCTCCTAGTATGATTGTATTTTTGTCGGTTTTTGTTTTTAGGTCAGTCAGTAGCTGTCTTATATATTTTGGTGCTCCTTGGTTTGGTTCATATATATTAAGAAGTGTCATGTCTTCTTAATTCAATGTCCCCTTTATCATTATGAAATGACTGTTTTTTGTCTCTGATTACCTTAGCCATCTTGTAGTCAGCATTGTTAGATATAAGTATTGCTACATCTGCTTTTTTGGGGGGTATTATTTGCTTGGAGTATTGTTTTCCAACCTTTCACTTTGAATTTGTTTTTATCTTTGTAGCTTAAATGTGTTTCTTGTAGGCAGCATACAGTTGGATTTTCTTTTTTAATCCATTCTGCTACTCTGTGTCTTTTTATTGGTGAGTTCAATCTATTTATGTTGTAATTATTGACACTTGAGGGTTTCCTATTGTCATTTTATATATTGCTTTCTGATAGTTTTGTATCTTGTTTGGTTCTTCTCTTTTTTTTCTATCATTGTTTTTGTTTGGTTGTAATCCATACTTCTTTCCTCTGTTACTTCTTTTTTCAAGCCATGTGCTTCTTTGGTGGTTTTTTCAGGGTAGTTATCATTAAGTAATGGAAAGGATACATATCATGTTCATTGTATTACATTATTTTTTGAGTGCTTCTGCACTCCATCCTCCTTTGCTACTGTTAATTTTTGTCCTCTCTTCTTTTTTGTTTTTGTTGTCACAGATTAATCTTGTTTTTATTGCGATCTTGATGGAGCTTTTACTTGTAGTTTTGTTTTGTTTTGTTCTTTGTATCTGATTGGAAAACTCCCTTTAGTATTTCCTGAAGTGGGGTTTTTCTGGTGATAAATTTCCTCATCTTTTCTGTATCTGTGAATGTTTTTATTTCTCCTTCATATTTGAATGATAGCTTTGATGGGTATAGTATTTTTGGCTGGAAGTTCCTCTCTTTCAGAACTTTAAATATTGGGGTCCACTCGCTTCTAGCTTGTAGAGTTTCTACTGAGAAATCTGTTGATAATCTAATGGACCTCCCTTTATATGTTGTATTATTCTTTTCTCTGGCTGCCTTGAGAATTTTTTCTTTGTCATTGGTTTGTGCCAATTTTAATATGATTTGCTTTGGAGTAGGTTTGTTGGGGTTAAAAAAAACTCAGTGTTCTGTTTGCTTCTTGAATTTGAGGCTTTAGTTCTTTCCACAGGCTTGGGAAGTTCTCGTCTATCATTTGTTTGAATATGTTCTCCATTCCATTTGGTCTCTCTTCTCCTTCTGATATACCCATTATTCGTATGTTGATCTTTCTGATGGAGTCAGACAGTTCCTGTTGGGCTTTCTCATTTTTTTTAAATTTGTGAGTCTCTCTCCTCTTCTCTCTGTACTGCCTCTAGTTGCCTATCTTATATGTCACTAATTCTCTCTTCTATCTGGCCTGTTCTATTGGCTAAGATTGTTACCTTGTTTTCATGTATTGAGTTTTTCATCTCTGTTTGATTCATTTTCATAGTTTTGATTTTCTTGGTGAGGTATTCTTTCTGTTTGTTGATTTGTTTTTTGAGCTCCCTAAGTTGCCTTTCTGTGCTTTCTTGTAAACCCCTGAGTATTTTAGGACTTCAATTTTAAATTCTCTGTCATTTAACTCCAAGGTTTCCAAGCTATTAAAACTTTTTTTCTGTAGAATTTTCCTCATTTATCTGAGCTACATCTCTGTCTTTTGTATCCATGATATTCTATTTCTTTTTCCTTAATGGAATTTCAGAGTGGTATTGTTAATAACACTAATAAGCATTGATAAAAAAAAGAAAAAATTTTTGAGAAAATGCAGTGAAAAAATGAAAATTCAATTGTGCTATGTGGAACAAAAATACATAGAACAGAGGGCCTGAGTTGGGATGAGGTAACAAAGAGGCAAAAAAGAAGGCAAGAACCCAGAAAATGCCACAAGGAAAAAATGTGGATCAGGAATAAAATAATTTGTTTGTAAGTGATGGTCGAATGATAGAAATAGTGTAAGCGAAGAGAAGAAAAAAGAAAAAAATACAGTAAAAAATGAAAATTCTATTGTATTGAGTGGAGCAAAAACTACATAGAATGGAGAGCTGGAGTTGGGGGAAATGCTAATGAGGTAAAAAGCAAAATATAAAGCACACAAAATGCGACAAAGAAAAAATTTGAATCCAGAATAAAATAATTTGTTTTGTGGATGAGATTCAAATGAGAGAAAAAATGAAAGAGAAACAAAGAGAGAGAGAGAGAGTGTGTGTATGAGAGAGAGAGAGAGAGAGAGAGAGAAGAAAAAAAGAGTTAAGTACTTTTGGAATGTAACACTCATTAAAAAAAGAATGAAAAATGTAACACTTATGGGTAATAAAGTTCAAAATGAAAAGAATAAAATGGAAAGAGGATAAAATGACCAAAGTAGAAGAGAAAAAAAAATAGAAAAAATACAAGGAAAAAATGGAAAAACTTATAAAGATTGTAGTTTTTTCTGGTTTTGAGAGGTTATCTTCTTCTTTTTTTCTTTCTTCTCTCTTTTTTTGGCTGGTGGTGCTGTACCCCAGGTTCTGCCCCTGTGGCACTCTTAGGCTGAGATTTGCAGTTGATGTGTCGCTCTGGTGATGACATAAACTAAGCCTCAGTCCCGTTGTTAGGCAAGGATTGTCAGCATTTGCAGGCTCCTACAATGGGAAAGTCCATTTTCCTTGAGCCTCTTCCTAAATCTCTCCTTCCTGAACCAATACCCCAGGGATCCACCTGTGAAGTTCTCTAGCCATTGCCTGGAGAACGAGAGGCTCTAAGAATTGTCAAATCCCCCCTATATTGCCACTCAAAGCAGGGTTCTGGGTAAGACTTTGCTAGCCAGAGCTGCCAGCATAATCAGGCAGGGCTGGGAGCCGATTACTTTTCAGCTGTCTTTCTATGAGCCTCTGGCCATGTCCAGTATGCCTCATCACTCCATGGGTCTACTATCCCCAGGCTTTTTGCACTTTGTAATCTGTATCGGCTCCTCCAGGTTCATTCAAAGCACAGCTCTGTGTATAAAAACTTTGTCAACCAGAGCCACCAGCTCAAGCAGGCAGGGGAGTGAGCTGATTTCTGGTTCTAGTTAAATTTGCCTCAGCACTCCATGTGTCTGCTTTCCACAGGCTTCTCCCTTGTTGGGAAGCCTACAGCCCAGCCACCCCAACTTCCGCAGTGTTCTCTGAGGTCTGTTCCAATGGGACTATACTTTTTAATCTGTATTAGCTAGCTGGAAGTTGCCCCAGCCACTGCCTGCCAAGCAAGAGGCCTTGAGAACTATCAAACCCCTCCTCCAGGTCCCCTTAAATCGCAGGCCTGGGAAAGAAGGCATTGTCAGCCAGAGCCACCAGTGTAAACCCGCAGGGCAGTGAGCAGACTGTGGATTAGGCTCCTTTCAGCACTCAGCGGATCTGTTCTCCAGAGGTTGTCTGTGGGCCCTACCCGCTACCACTTTTGCAGTTCTCTTTTTCAGGAATGTGCTTTGTTCGCCTGTATGGCTGGTGGAGGCACCACACCCATAGGAAAGCCTGCTCTCTGCACACTGCCCACACGCTGCCATTTGGGGCACAGGGATTAAACAGAGACTCTGGTCACAGCCCATGCAGAGGGCCACTGCTGACAGTCTCCGACCCAGCCCCTCCATCCGAGAATACGGGAGCCCACGCCTGAGGCTCCAGGTGGATTCACTTGCACACTGCCCGCACTCGCCCATTGGGAGACTGGGAGTAAACAAGGCAACTGCTCTCCCACCTCTAACATGGTCTGCCACTGATATTAGTTCTTCATGGGCTGAGCCTCAGGCACATGCTTTCCTCGGCTTGAATGTCTCTGCCCTAGCCCAGTTTTTTCCACGCCCCCAACCCTCGCTTTCTCTTAGTTCCAAGTGAAAGCAGCCCTTGCTCAGGTCAGTGAGGAAAGTGGAATACTCCATTCTCTGTCTTATTTCCTTCAGAGTGGATTATATATTCAGCCACCTTTTCCCCCAATCGTACCTTTGTTTGATGTATGTTTATTTCAGATGCTCTGTAAAGCCAGTGGCCGTGGCTACCATCACAGCTGCCTGGCCCATGCAGGTTTGCATTGGATTCCGACAGTCAGTAAAGAAACAACGGAGCCAAAAACTGGTGGGCCATCATCTTTAATCCTAGCTTGCACCCGTCGGGCAAATAAAAACACACACTGGGCTCCAAAACCCACTCATATTCAGTGCTCACAAAGCTACTGACTTATCCAAGTTTCCTAGAATCAAAGGTTTCTAGCTCACCAGACTTATTCACCTCTGTTCCCCATCTCCTTCTTTCTCCCTGCACAAACTCTGCACAAACTGGCTTCTCACTCAACACTCCGCCATCTTGGCTGCTTCCCCTGGCCTCCTCCACGTGGCCTTTCTGCTCTCCTCTCTAATGATAATCTCAGGAACTAAGAGCACAAGCTCCCGTTCTGCCCCAATTTTACAGTGTAGAAATCAAAACCTTTAATCCAATATACAAAATAGGGAAGTCTCTAAGACAAAGTCACTTATCTGGGGCATGATGGGATTGTACCACCCCACAACAAAAAGGGTGGGAAAGGCTTAATCCCAAAACCAAGCCCCAGGATACAAGGATCCTGCCTGCTCACAGCCCGCCCCCAACACACTTTAATATCATCTGGGCGATGGCTTCCATGTGGGCAGCACCATCTTTAACAAAGTGAGCATAATATATTTTATCTGCCCAACATGCTCCTGTGATTGTTTTTCTGTCTCTAGTTGTTGAATTTGTTGAAATTCCAGGGAGAGGTTTCAGGAGCACCCCTCATGGCACCATTTCTCTAACATCACTGAGATAAAGTTTTTTTTACAAGCATATCAAACAGTGGATATGCACACAGACGGTTTGACCCTTCAGACTAGAGGCAGTCCTAATGATTTGAATTCTCATAATTGACTAAGCACACAGTCAAAAATACCTTATTATTAACTTGGGTTAGCCTATCTTTCAAATAAGCAGGAAGTATTTATTTTATTGTTTATTTTGACTAATAGTTTAAATCAGTTCTCTTAGATACCTCCATTTTCCACGTTTAGGAATTAGGTAAAGTTATGTTGTTCACAGCAATAACAAAGCAGAGTTGGTCAATAGTGGCATTTGCCCATTTCTACAACCCCCATAGTTATTACCCTAGAAATGAATGAGGAATGTGTGAGTCAGACTCCAGGCTTGAACTGGCCTCCTACTCCCCACCCCCACTGCCTCAGCCTCCCCTCACTGTCTCCAAGTCTATCTTTGGCACTTCTCAGACTGTTGGTTGTTGTTAAAGGACAGAGGAAGGAAAGAGGATGAGGAAGTGAACTGAGTAAAATAGGAAAGAGCACGGGGTGGGGAAGGAGAACCCAGAAAAAAAAAATAAAATCATTTCCCCCGTGTGCCTGGTCCAGTGTCTGAAGGCCATTCTAAAAATGAAGCTCGCAAGTAGGTCAAAGCCCAGGATAGAGACAGATAATTATCTTCTTGACATCCCTGCCTGCTCCTATACCCTGTCTCTCTGGCTCAGGCCTAAACCCCTAACTTGGCTGGCCCTCCTTATGTCTGTCTGGATCCCCAAACTGCAACCCTGAGGGGTGAAGTGACATGCATAAGACCACGTAGCTGGTCACATGTGCCAGAATTCAGACTGTGTTTCCACTAGAGATTCATAGGCTTAATGTGAATGTCAGATCTGGGTCTGAAATGATTCTCTCTTCTTGAAACCTAAAAATTAGAGATATGGAAATTTATTAGCCAGATGAAAACTTGACCTGAAAGACCAGATGGATCTGAGAATTTAGCATAAGTAACCAATCTGTAAAATGAAAAGAATGAAACTAATGTACATCCAAGATAAGGGACCTGTGTGTATGTGTATAAGAGAGACAGAAACAGAGACAGAGATAAAGACAGAAAGAAACTTAATTACTATGTCCTTTCCACCTCCTGTGAGGAGGGCTTCACTTATTACAATTGGGCCTTATAACAGTTCCTATATTCTTAATGGTCCCCATCAAACCATCCTTGACTGAAAGTGGTACTAAAAGATAAACTGAGGCATATTAAAAATTTTATGAGTTTATCTAAGCAAACATTGATACCAAATAAGTAGCACCAAACTGAAAATGGTTAGGAGCACTCTACCAACAAGACAAATGGGGAAAGAGCGGAAGCAGGACAAGGAGTGATGTGATTGGCTGTTGCTTAGAGCCTAGCGGGCTTGTTTGTGATGAGCTGTTCTTAGTCTTTTGATTTTCCAACCTTGAGGCATTTACAGCCTTAGGCTTTGGTTTGCTTACATAGATTGCCACAGCATTAAAGCCACATCAGTTTAATGGCCTCCTTGTTTAATTAATCAACGATCATTTGAGAAAAATTTTGTTTCTTGCAAGAATTATTTTAGTTTCATGGCTTCCACCAGCTAAAAAGTGAGCTATTTGTGGGGAGTGGGGAGGGCAGTAAGAAAATGGTACTCTGGCCACTGTAAATATTAACAGGAAAATTCTCCATCTCCAAGACACCAGCATTTTGTTTAAATCAGTTGCAAGTCTTTCTCTGAGAAGGCCAACATCCATCAGTGCTTGGTTCAATAGTCTTAATACACAGAGCACTGCTGATCTAAGTGACAGGGTAACGTGGCTGCCTCTTCATCCAGCAAAGGTTAAATCAAAAACACCCTGTGCACCTGCTATTCCAGACAGCCATTAGCATCTCTTGTTTTCAGTGATTCCACTCCTCTTCCCAAGGATGTTGGTCAGTTTAAAATACTAAAACTGATATTTTCTGAGTAATATTTGCTATAACTATTAACTGGAAAAAATCTAGTGTAGATTTTGCATTGGAAGTGTCTTTCACCCTTTCCTTTCCTTTTTATTTTTTTATAAATTATTCCTTTAACCACTTTAATTACCTTCATACACAAAAAAAAATATTTTGATCATGGAACTCCATGCAGAAGTTGTCCTCAACAACAGTGAATGTGGTTTCACAAATAACCAAACATTCTATTTTTATTATTATTAAGTGAGAGGAGGGGAGGCAGAGAGATAGACTCCTGCATTTGCCCAAATCAGGATCCACCAGCAAATCTCTTAGCCGGGATGCTTTGCCCATCTGGAGCATTCCTCCATTGCTCAGCAACAGAGTTACTTTTAGAACCTGAGGTAGAGACCATGAAACATTCTCAGTTCCAGGGGCCAACTTGCTGGAACCAATCAAGCCATGGCTATGAGAAAGTGGAAGAGAGAGAAAGAAGAGAGAGTGGGAGAAGAGGAGAAACAGATGATTGCTTCTCCTATGTGCTTTGATCAGAATAGAACCTGGGACATCCACATGCCAGGCCGATGCTCTACCACTGAGCAAACTGGCCAGATCCTGAATATTCCAAAAGTAAAGAAAGCTTCTGATAAAGAAATGTAAAGGTTGGCCAGAGTAGAAACACACTTCTCAATGACATTTTTATTACTTAAAAGAATAGTCAATCCAGAAGGCTTGTGTTTAAAATCTCACTGTATACTTTACCAGATAAGGAGGTTCTGTCATACAGAAATCTATTAATACTGACAAAGCACACTTTAACACTGGAATACTATCTTCAATAAAATGTTAAGAGTTAGTGGAGTCATTCAGCTAATTCCCTTTACATTTTATCAACTCTCCTTTCAAATCTTTCCGACATTCAATTGAATGATTATATATGAGTTGTGAAATAGCAATTAAAATTCTTAAAAAAAAGATAGTCAGAAAGGTACATGTTGAAAGATCTTCAGACACACTTTGGATAGATAACAAGAAAATAGTTCCCACAAGTCAGATTATCAGATAGTTCAAATACATTAAGAAAATAAATATGATTTTTTCTTCTTGGGAGAACTGTAAATGTCGTTAACTAAATTATAGGTCCATTGAGACAAAATACCTATCTTAAGCCCAGAATAGATACATGACTGCAGTGACCTCTCCTTGGAAGCTGAGACCCCCAATCTTTGTGTCTCTAATTTAAAAGCAGTATTTTCCACTGCCCCTTATTTTTAAATTGTATTTAAATGTTCAGATTTAAAATAATTGCAACCAGACTAGATCAAGGTGTCAGTATTTGGAGTGATTACAGTGCTGGGCATAGCCATTTTTTGATGTGGTTTTATCACCAGGTCACACAGAGCATACAGGCCCTGGCCGGTGGCTCAGTGGATAGAGCATTGGTCCAGCATATGGACATCCTGGGTTCAATCCCCAGTCAGGGAACACAAGACAAGTGACCATCTGCTTCTCTCCCCCTTTATCTACCCCTTCCCTCCCTCTTCCTATCCCACAGCCAGTGTCTCAGTTGGTTCAAGTGTTGGTCCCGGGAGATCAGGGTAGCTGGGTTGTCCAAGCATCAGCCCCAGACAGGGTTGCCAGATGGATACTGATTTGGATGCATGCAGGAGTATATCTATCTTCCCTTCTTTCACTTACAAAAATATATGTATAAGTGATATATATCACTTATACAGTGATATAGATCACTGATATATATCTGAAAAAGGCAGATATATATATCATGTTTACCAAACTAAGGTTTATATCATAGCAGAGGGGTCATCATCACTTCAAAGTAGGAAACAGAAAGTTAACCAGTCAATCACAATGAGACTTGAGTGGGAGGCAAGCTTCAAAACCAAACCCAAAATCTATTTTGCCATTAAAAAGATTACAATACTTTTCCTTGGTGTTCTGTATCAAGTTACTTAATATACCCAAAATTCTTTGGACCTATAAATCAATCAGAAACTTTGTTAAAATGCTACTTGTGAGATTATCTTTGAAATGGTACCAGATTAAATTAAGGATCACCTTTCTTCTCAGTCTATTGAGTAAGATTTAAGAGGCTCAGAAACTCCTAGCTTATTCAAGAATTATTTCTACATCTTTAATTAAGGTGAAAGACAGCTTGTCTATTTAGAGTTAGAGAAGAGAGCCTAATAGAGTGACTTATGACATAAATACATATTAATGCCTTCAGAGCAGTGGGAAAGAGAAAATATGAGAGCTCCCAGAGGACTAGATAAAATATTCTCTGAGGGAAAGGGAGAATTGTGTGGGAAACTTGGCTAGAGAGACTTAAAAAGACATTATAATATTGCCCACGATAATCCCTATTTAATAAGATTCTGATGATTCTTTGGAAATCAATGGCTTGGAATAAATCCAAAGTAGTTCTACCCTAATGTACATAGTATTTTGTAATGGATTATATTATAGCAAACTTCAAATGCATTAGCTTAAGTCATTTTTTTCTCTCATAACTTTCTGGCATGTGTATTTATGACATGCTTTGAATTTTAAAAATCTTAAATCTTGCTTTATATGGCTTAGTGAGAAGATATCCTTTGTAAGTCTTTTGTACTAAAACAAATATAAAATATTACTTGCCACCAAAGATGGCAGACCAGTTACAAAGTCTATGAGCAAGGAGCACATCGTCTCACTGCCACAAATTTTTTTATTTAGCGAGAAAGAGAGAGAGAGATAAAGAGAAGAAGGGAGGGACAGACAGATAGGAAGGGAGAGAGATGAGAAATATCAACTCCTTGTTGCAGCACTTTAGTTGTTCATTGATTGCTTTCTCATATGTGCCTTGACCAGGGGGCTCTAGCTAAGTCAATGACTCCTTGCTCAAGCCAGTGACCTTGGGGTCATGTCTATGACCCCATGCTCAAGCCAGTGACCTTGAGGTTTCGAACCTGGGATCTCAATTTCCCTGGCTGATTCTCTGTTCACTGCATCACTGCCTGGTCAGGCTCACAGCCACAGTTATTCATTTCAAAGAGTATTGGGGTGAAATGACAGTGTGGCACTCACAGAAATGCACATACACACACCACCATTGACCATCATACTTAAAACTATAATGTTCACGTGGTTAAGTGCTTCAGAGGGGGTCTTGTTTTTCTAATTCTTTTCCTGAATGAACATATTCTCTTTGATAAAGAAAGCCAATTTCCCTGTAGAATCCGAAAAGTGATTTCTAGTCCACCTAACTCAGAATGCCATAGATGAGTAATAGAATGAAGTGGTTGTAATGGAAAAGTAAAAGGTAAGAGAGGAACTGGTGCAGTAAATAAAAGACATTTAAAATGACCTCATTGTAAAGGATATGTAAGCAACTGTTAGCAGATGTTGCCTTTCTGATGAATGGAAATGGGGAGTGTGGGGGTAGATGAAGGGAGATAACTTTTCATTTTTACTTTAAGGATTTCCATCCTAAAATTGTTAACTCTGTGCATGTATCACTTTTATAATAAAATTAAAGCCCCTAAAATATACCAAGAAATGTCTTTGGAGATTAAAAAAAAAAAAAAGGCAGAATTCTGTTCCAGAATTCATTTGGAAGCCAGTTGCATCCCAGGGGACTTCTTTTTAAGCTGAACATACAGCCTCTGAATATACAATTATTATTCTGTTAGTTTTTTTAAAAGGGAGGGGAGGCAAAGGAGGACAAATACTGGGTTGGTACCTGGCAGTTTTCCTTTGGGTTCCAAGGCCCAAAGGACAATATTCTGAGGACAACAGATGGTCCTCAGTAACAGCAGGGAGCTGGTGAACCAGATATGGAGTGCTTCTTTCCAGAATGTTTGTGTGTAAGAGTTCCACCATTGTCCAAGAAGCCATATTAAGAGGTTCTTTTATTTGCAGCTGAAAGCTCAGAGCAATTGTAATGAGTGTTCTGAGACTCACAGCTTTGCAGGAACTAGGGAGTTTCTTGAAGAAGATATCACAGAGCTGAGTCTCTTGGGTTAGGAAGCAGCTGTCAATGGACAATGAGCAAGGGCAGGTGAAATGGGGGGTTTATGCCATGAATAAGGAACAGACTCTTCCACCCACTAAAGGCTAGAGAATGAAGTCTTTATAGACAGTGATCGACTGACCTAAGATCTTGGTTCCTGAAAAAAGACATTGCTATGTAAATGAGAATTACTTTAAGTTGTAAAAAATTGAGAGCAAAATCTGTAATATAATAATATAAAACAAAAGTATTATAAAAAAACTACAAAAGTCTGACTGCCTATTTATTCTGTATTTTTCTGTGTATCAAACTATCTAGCTCAGGGGTTGGGAATCTTTTTGGCTGAGAGAGCCATGAACACCACATATATTAAAATGTAATTCCATGAGAGCCATACAATGACCCGTGTACGTTACACATTATCCAATAAAAATTTGGTGTTGTCCCAGAGGACAGCTGTGATTGGCTCCAGCCACCCACAACCATGAACATGAATGAGCGGTAGGAAATGAATGGATTATAATACATGAGAATGTTTTATATTTTTAACATTATTATGTTTTTATTAAAGATTTGTCTGTGAGCCAGATGCAGCCATCAAAAGAGCCACATCTGGCTCATGAGCCATAGGTTCCTGACTCCTGATCTAGCTGCTGAATATGTGTGCAAAAAGCACCTTCAGAGGAAGCCTCATATATACCAATCACAGTTTTTCAACTCAGCTCTAGGTAGCACACCTGACCTTAAAACTTAAAAACTCTGGCCATATAATTAAACTAATCCTGCCTTGTTTCTGTGTTGCCTCTTCTATTGTATAAAACTTGCTCCTGCCCCAAATCCCCGAGGAAGAGGCTCCACTGCTTGTGAGAACGGGACTAGTCCATATATGAATTGCTTCCCCTTGCATAGAGGACAGACACTAAGCTCATTACCAAGCTGTATTATTTTTCATTTAATAATGACATATGAGACTATTCTTGCACTTCCTCTGTTCTGTACTGGTGACTGGAATGCAAGGGGTCCTCCAAGATAGAAAATGTGTCTTTTACTTAGTTCCTATTCTACGCAGCATTTAATAAAATGCTTGCTTACTGATTGTTTAGATTTCTACCCACCTGTTGGTCAGCCTCTCATCATTTTCACTCTTTTATTTTTGCTTGTTTCTTGCTTTGGACATAATCTTTAGATTTTTATTTCTAATAGGTTGTGATAAGAAAGAAATGAATATCTGCCTGCAATAGTGGTGATACCTCTTTTCCTTAAATTATTATCTTTTAAGTAAAGGCCTTTCAGAGATAGAAAAGCAGTGTTCCTATGTACTATTATATTACAAAGAAAATAAAATTTGATGGTTTTTTAAGTGTCCTGGCTTGAGCAGGCCCCAGACATTAGTGATCCGATGCTTTTAGTTTCTTACCCATAGATATCTTCCCCATAAGTGTAGATGGCCGAGGAAGGGAGAGTGACCAGACTCACTTTGGAACTAGAACAATGTGCATTTGTGGCTGTGACAGCCAGGATTTGCTGCAATGGTCAGTCAGATCAATAAATGGAGTTTTTACAGTTATGGATATTTAGAGGCAAAACTGGTACTTGCCTGTGGTTTGATTTTGGTTTTAGGCTTTATTTTTTATTTCCATTTCAAAAGAAACACACAGCTCTTAAAAGGCAACAGAGATGAACTGTCTTGCTGACATCTGGTGTGTGTATGGTTGTGAATCGATGTGTAGTCCTCATTAATTACACAAACGGGAAGCTGAGGAACAAATGGCTTTCTGAAAGGCACATTAGACTAGATTATCTGACTTTTAATGGTATCCGTGCAGCTAAAGAGCTCCCCTCCCTGCCCACAGAGAAGACACCCATAGCTTTTAAGGGCCAAAATAATAAAAATTTAAAAAATAACAGAGCATTTAGAGGGGGCAGCAGAGACTCTCTGCTCCTCATTATTTTTCTCATTATGAAGAACTGCTCCTTTCATAGTATTTTGCATTGTACTCTTTCTGAGCTTGGCTGACAAGCATCTTCACCTTGCTCAGGGAAAGCAAGACTCTGAACCCCTGCCAGAGCCAAGCAAATGTGGACCAACTATCATCATGTAAGCACATCTCTAGTTTCAGATCGGGCTAAAAATGTGAATAGCAGGGAAACACAATAGAGTCTATTCTTTGTTCCCTTCTGAAACTAGGAAGTAACGAATCCCACTGGAGGGAGCTTGTTTCTTGCTCAGTTCCAAACCCAGTTTTCAGATGAAAGCTCTTGGAGAGGTAGAGCAAGCCCTGCTTTGTTAAGCAAATAGCCGGCTTCCCTCCCAAGCTCCAGCCAGCCAGCCTGGTCCTTCTATTCTGTTCTGAGCCAGTTTCAAGAGCAAAAGGATGTTTGTTGTTTCAGGACTGCATTGCATGAAGGACCTTTGGAAACCAAATAGTCTCAAGTACATGTCCGTGCATACCAATGTCTCCAGAACTCAGCTGGCTTTCCCAGCTAATTTAAAGGTTGCATCTATCCTAAAATAACTCAGTATGTTTACCTTTTGCTATAGCACTCACATTTTAAGGAAGCAGTGCAACTAATTTAACATTTTCAGAACCAAAAAATTATGATAAAAAGTAGAATGAAATTGAAAATAGGACTGTAGGTGTGAAAACAAAACAAGAGTAAGCCTTCTATTTTATCTATTTTGGAAGTGAGAGCATTAAAAACAAAAGGATCAGGTTGGTTGTGACAGAGGAAGAGTGAAAAATGTGAGATTTACAAAATCTCAATAATGAGATTTAGAAAAAATAAATATTAAACTATGCAATAAAAATGTAAAACACTTCCACCTGACGAGGTGGTGGTGCAAAGGATAGAGCCTCAGCCTGGGATTCTGAGGATCCAGGTTCAAAACCCCAAGGTCACAAGCTTGAAAGCAGGCTCACCAGCCTGAGTGCAGGGTCACCAGGATGAGCACGGAATCATAGACATGACCCCCTGGTCACTGACTTCAGCCCAGGGTCGCTGGCTTGAGCAAAGGGTTACTGGCACATATGAGAAAGCAAACAATGAACAACTAAGGTGCTTCAACTATGAGTTGATGCTTCTCATCTCTCTCCCTTCCTGTCTGTCTGTCTCTCTCGCTGAAAAAATATTTTTTAAATGTAAAACATTTTCACATTCTTCTTCACCTCCCTCCTGCATATCGGAATGTATATTATTATGTTAGGTTTCTGTAAGGCCAATGGCTACCGTCATTGCGACCGTGCAGGTTCAGGTTACCATTGAATTCGGACAGATGGTAAAGAAACAGTGGAGCCAAAAAATGGTGAGCCATTCCTTTATTAAAGTCTTGCCCTGGCCAATGAGCAAACACACAGGGAAAACATTTCCCTTTCACTCAGGGCTCCCAAAGCCAGTGACACATTCTCCGGTTCCACAACTAGGAAGAGAGTCTTCTCTGGTTTCTCCTAGAATCAAAGGCCCCACCAGTCTCACAAAAGCCCCTTACCTCTGGCCCCCCATCTGCACACCTTCTTTTTCTCTGCACAAACTGGCTTCTTCTTTAGCACTTTTCATTCTCTCTGCTCTCCCTGCAAAACATAGCTTCTCTCTGCCTCTTCTTCTTCTCTCCTCTTTTCAAAACTTTCTGGAGCAAAAACCTCTCCTCCAGAAAACATTAGCAAGACAATGGCCCTTTCCAATCAGAAAAGTAATTTGCAATTTTATATCTCACATACCTGGCGCTGCCCAGTGCCATTTTTTAACACTAAAAGTGAGCAAACTCAAAAAAATACAAATTTTACAAACTCATTTGCCCAACAGGTTTCTTGTGAATGAGTAATTTAATCAGGACCAGGCCACTGAGGAAATGAAGCCCAAGACTTTTTCAAAGCCTATCATTATAAACCAGAATGCATAAACTAACCAAATTTTTGTCCAAAATAATGTCAAACACAATTTTATATACATGTTTTTTCCATTCTAAATTCTAAAATCTTCAGCTAGTTGATTCACTACTATGGCACTGATGAAAACTCTAACCAACCTTTGGTCAGGCTCCTCTGACTACTTCCTCTCCACAGCCCTTTGCTGAGCTCAGTTTTAGCACAGAATTCTGCTAAACCAGTTTGTCTCTGCTAAACCCTTGAGATTCATTCAAGCTTCCTGTACTCTGCCTTTCCAACTCATCCATGACACTAACCAAGTTTCTTTTAGTGATCTTTCCATCCATTTCCTCACCCTACCCATTGGCTATACATTCCCTTTATTGTATTGAGTTGAGTTCAATCTTTCTCCCCTGTTGAAATCATCTTGGATAAAACCTTCTTATATCTATGCTCCAGAAAGTCCTATCTCGGTGGTTCTGCAACCACCCCACTCGTCAGAATCTTTCCCTCACCTTGACTCAGGTGAACCAACCTGGATGGCAAGGAGCCAGTTTAGTTCTACAGGTATGTAATCTAAATAAATTCTAAAATAGCCAATAAAATGAATCCAAGCCAAAGTCCTAGTCATAGAACTAAAGAACAAAGATAAAAATAAGTGGAAATGCCTGGTAGAAAGGGAAGGAGAAAGTAAAGCAATAAAGTGAAAGATAGTGTTTAAAGTCTAAAACCCAGGCATGAAGTAGTTAAGGCATAAACAATTGGGGCATAAAGAAGGAGAGAAAGAGAAAGAACAGGAGAGTCATCTTTAGGACTACTACATCTATATGGAGGGCTAAGTATGCATCTAGAATAAATAAAACCACTATTTGTTAAGTTTCCTATGGTCACCTGTCATTATAACAGTTTCTATAGTTAAAGAAGGAAGCAGAAGAAAGAGGAAGTTAACTGTTAGCTGCTAGTTATAGTGTACTAAGTCTGCAAATAAATCTGTGTTGCAGAAGACAGAGCTTATACATGCTAGTTATAAGTCAAGCCATTCAGAACAACCGTATACCCGATAATCTAAAAGATTCCTAAATAACTGCATGTTGTTTAGGAAACTTAACAATATCATATCATACTGTTAGCAGAGGTAGCTAGAGATTAATAAAGGAAGGGAACAAAGGGAATATGAAATTTAAAAGTATGATCTACTAGGAAGCTACAGCTTCACACACAACCCAGAGGATCACAATATTGCCTAGCCAAGTGGATTAACATTCCTCCCTCCTTCATATAGGAAGGACCAGTTTTTTGTTGTTGTTGTTGTTGGTTTTTTTGTATTTTTCTGAAGCTGGAAATGGGGAGAGACAGTCAGACAGACTCCCGCATGCGCCTGACCGGGATCCACCCGGCACGCCACCAGGGGGCGATGCTCTGCCCCTCTGGGGCATCGCTCTGTTGCAACCAGAGCCACTCTAGCGCCTGGGGCAGAGGCCAAGGAGCCATCCCCAGCGCCCAAGCCATCTTTGCTCCTGCGGGAGGGGAAGAGAGAGACAGAGAGGAAGGAGAGGGGGAGGGGTGGAGAAGCAGATGGGCGCTTCTCCTGTGTGCCCTGGCTGGGAATTGAACCCGGGACGTCTGCACGCCAGGCCGATGCTCTACCACTGAGCCAACTGGCCAGGGCCAGGAAGGACCAGCTTTTCAATCTCCCCAGTGTACAACTGGCCTATATTCCAGATTATAAGGCAGAGATAACATTATAAAGAAACTCCTTTGTTGTGTGCATGCCCAATAGAAGCCAAGAAGGCACCAGGGGAGGAAAGCAGATATGCAGTAGGAGCCAAAAGGGTAACCACAGTAGACAGAGGTTAGCATGGGAAAAGGCTCAGATTGCATAAGGAAAACAGAACCCCAGAAGATCTAGGAAATGGATTGGTTAGGGGGAGGACCTAACACTGACCAGGAAAGGATTAGGAAATGGATTGGTTAGTTTGGAAAAGAACCTGGTCCTTCCCGAGCCTGAGATAATATATTCCAAATTTGGCAAAGCTCTCTCTCTCTCTCTCTCCAACACATGTTTGTGTGCTCTCCCTCCATAAAAGCCATGTGGCCCTAACAGCTGCCTGTGGGCCAGCACTCATGGGGATTCCAAGCACCAGCTCCAAGTGCAGGCCTGGGCACAGCACCAGCCAAAGAGCAGCCAGGAACAAAGCAAGCTAGCCGGATATAGACAGAAACTAGATTGAGCAAAGAATCTTTGGACACTTGTCTTTCTTCTGGGCTCCATGAAGATAAGGTTGGACTTTATTCACAGCAGAATGGATAGAGATAAAACATATCCTTTAATTTTGCTTCTATAATAAATCTCACCACCATAACTTATTCTACCATATGTGGGTCCCTGGAATGCTTCCTTGTAATTCCATGAAAGGACCTCATTTCCACCAGCAACATTACCAGGTGAAAACAGAAATCCTTTGTTTGGTAGGTTTTTCAAAGATGTTCTCTCAGCCAATGTATCTACACTGTTTTTATAAACACTTTACAGTGACCAAGTGATTGCATCAATTTGGCTATCTTCTGTTAAAATCGACAACTTTTACACATGTCTAGGGTTAAAAATAACAGTTGTCAGTGTTAAATTGGCTCAACTTAACTGCAATTTTTGTGAATTGGTCCCATTTGAGCAACTATGTGCAATTGAAAACAGCCTTTGAAACAGCTTAGAGTTGTTCAAACTGTTATTTAAATGTTTTATAAAATCTTATTTTGTGTCCAAAGGAAATCCCTTGCTTTCTGAAATATTTATACTACATAACTCATTGATTTTAGAAAAAAAATTTTCCCAAAATTTACTTATTTCTTTGTGTTTTTTTCTGTATAATGGTTATGTAAAATGTTAACACTTAAGAAATAGGGTAAAGGGTATATGTAATACATTGTACTATTTTTAGTTTTTTTATGTATGAGGTTATTTCAAATCAAAAATTAGAAAATAAAAATAATAAAGTATCAATTAAAATGTATATGTATATAAGACATGAAAAATCATATATTGTTTCTAGTACAATTTATTAAATTGTGCTAAAATTTACAAAGGTTTGACTTTAAAATATTGTTTTAATTCTAAATGATCTATTATAAAAGGTACAATATTGCACTTATAAACACTTATCTGTAAATAAAAATTTAAAGAATAGAATTTTTGAAATTGATTTAAAAAGTAGAGAACAAAGAGTTTAATTAGGAAGAAAGTGTAGATAGAGCACTCTGCAGAGATGTCTTAAACTCAGACATTTCCATCAAGAAGAAGAGATTTGTTTACAACATTGCTCTCAACATTTACCACATTCAGAGTATTCATTTTTCAATTGAGAACAGATTGAAAGAGAAGGAATGGAAGAGAAAATGATGATGGAGTAGGTGGACATTCCAACTCCTACCCCCAAAGACCAAATTGGATTACAACTTAACTTAAGAACAATCCTCTTGAAAAACTAACTTTGGACTAAATTAAGAGGAATCTATAACTAAGGATCACCAAAGAAACCACACTGAGACTGGTAAGAAGGGTGGGGATGTAGAAAGGGTTTCCCCACTCCCAGGAGTGAGCGATGGCCTGGAGGGACTCTCACGGCAGGGTGGGTTGCCTGAAGAGTTGTGGGTCCTCAGTCCCAGGTCGAAAGCCCCAGCCTAAAGCCCCAGAGACTAGAAGAGGCATACGAACAGTATGTAGCTAAGAGAACAGCCGAGTTACTGTTTGCAAGAGGGAGACAGAACTCTCAGACCCAGGCTCCATCTTAAGGGGGCAGCACAGAAAACCTCATTCACAGCCACTTACCTGGGGTTTTGGGAGTGGGGAGACCTGAGAGGACTGGAGTTGAGAGAGGAGAGTGTAATCTCAGAGGCACAGGAAAAGACACTGTGGGGGACAACCAACCTAACCCCTGTGCTGAGCCACTCCCCAAATCTAAAGGGGCCATTTTTCCTGGGAGAAGCAACAGAAAAGGGGAGCAATTACCACACCCACCAGAGGCTCTCCTGCTCCAGTCAGAGCAAAGAGTCACTTAGAAACAGAGGGCGCATCAGGAACACAGGCTTTGAGTGCTAAGGTCTGAGCTACACCTCCAACCCACACTGCTGAGTATCTGCGGAAGGGCAGGCGGGTCTGGCTGTGGCAGTGGAGGGGTCAGTGCCCTAGTGCCCAAGGAGACGATGGTGGCAGTGAGCCGGTGGGAAGACTACACCTCAGGAACACAGAGGCCACACCCACTGGCCAAGAGTAGATAAAAGCCAGCCTAGGTGTGCAGCTGATATTTATAATGGCACCTGGGCCCAGCAGAGACAACCATAAATTCTGGATCACCTGTAGCTCCAAGAAGGTTGCTAAGGGCCATTTGTAAGCAAGCAGTGACCCCCACTGGTTTGCACCAGGTTTTGGCCAGGAAGGTCCAGGGCTGGCACATCCAGCAGCCAGATACAGAGAGCATCAGTTCAAGATCTAACAATTCTTCTTAAAGTGATATCTTAAGGAAGGGTTCCTCACACCTGACCCAGCTAATGCATAGAAAATGCTGACACAAATAGTGAAAAGAACCATAGCAGTAGACAAGTATCCCACAGTGGATTACAAACAACAGCTGATGCCAACTCAAGAAGATCTAGAAACTACATAACTGGCAGCTGGAGGCAGAAAACACCAACTCAGCTAGCTTCACAAACAGCACATCCAAAGGAGGAGTCTATACAGACAAAATGGGAAGACAGAGAAATGTAATCCAAATGAGTCAACAAAGAAAATCCCCAGAAAAAGAACTGAATGAGATGGAAATAACCAAGATACCAGATGCAGAGTTTAAAATAATGATTGTTAAGTTTCTTAAAAATATTAGAGCAACAATGGATGGACATAATGAGCTCCTAAGTAAAGAGATAGCAAGCATCAAAAAGGACATTGAAATCATAAAAAAGAATCAGTCAGAAATGACAAATGCAATATCAGAAATGAAGACTATACTAGAAGGAATTAACAGCAGGCTGGATGAAGCAGAGGATCAAATTAGAGATTTAGAGGACAAGATAAACAAAAGCACGGAAGCAGAACAGCAAAAAGAAAAGAGACTCAAAAAGTATGAGGAAACTCCAAGAGATATCTGTCACAACATGAAGAGAAACAGCATTTGCATCATAGGGGTTCCTGAAGGAGAAGAGAAAGAATAAGAGATAGAGAACCTGATTGAAGAAATCATAGCTAAAAAATTCCCTAAATTGATGAAGGAAAAAGACACACAAGTTCAAGAAGCATAGAGAGTCCCATTAAGAGGAACTCAAAGAGACCTACACCAAGACACATCATAATTAAAATACCAAAGTTAAGTGATAAAGAAAGAATACTAAAAGCTGCAAGAGAAAAGCAGTCAATCATCTACAAAGGAGCCCTCATAAGGATAACATCTGACTTTTCAACAGAAACACTTGAGGCCAGAAGGGATGGCAAGAAATATTCAAAGTAATGCAAAACAAGAACCTACAACCAAGACTTCTTTATCCAGCAAGGCTATCATTTAAAATTGAAGGAGAAATCAAAAGCTTCCCAGACATAAAAAAAAAATAGTCAAGGAATTTATTACAACCAAACCAATGCTGCAAGATATGTTAACAGGCCTCTTGTAAACAGAACAAAGGGGAGGGGGAATCTAGAAAAAGAGGAATGTAAATTTCAAGAATAAAATGGCAATAAACAACTACATATCAATAATAATCATAAATGTAAATGGATTTAATGCTCCAATCAAAAGATAGGGTAGCTGCATGGATAAGAAAACAGGACCCATAGAGATGCTGTCTACAAAAGACATACCTCAAAACAAAAGATACACATAACTTAAAGTGAAGGGATGGAAAAAAAATATGTCATGCAAATGGAAATGAAAAAAAACTGGGGTAGCAATACTTCTATCTGACAAAATAGACTTTAAAATAAAGGTTATAGTAAGGGATAAAGAAAGTCACTACATAATGATAAAGGGAGCAATCCAACAGGAAGATATAACCATTATATGTGCCTAATATAAGAGCACCTAAATATATAAAGTAAATTTTGATGGACATAAAGGGCAAGATAAACAGCAATATTATAAAAGTAGGAGATTTTAATGCCCCACTAACATCAATGGATAGATCCTCAAGAAAGGAAATGAACACAGAAACAGCAGGCTGAAAGGACACACTAGATCAACTGAATTTAATAGATATCTTCAGAACCTTTCACCCTAAAGCAGCAGAATATATATTCTTTTCAAATGTTCATGGTACATTCTCTAGGATAGACCACAGAGTAGGACACAAAACAAGTCTCAATAAATTTTAGAAAATTAAAATCATATCAAGCATCTTCTCTGATCACAATGGCATGAAACTAGAAATTAACTACAATAGAAAAACTGAAAAACATTTAAACACTTGAAGACTAAATAGCATGTTATTAAATAACAAATGGGTTAACAATGAGATCAATGAAGAAATAAAAAATTTCCTTGAAAAAAATAAACAAACAACAACTCAAAATTTATGGGACACAGCAAAAACATACTGAGAGGGAAGTTCATAGCAATAGGCACACCTTAAGAAGCAAGAAAAAGCCCAAATAAACAACTTAAACCAACATCTAAAAGAACTAGAAAAAGAAGAGCAATTAAAGCCCAGAGCTAGTAGAAGGAAGGAAATAATAAAGATCAGAGCAAAAGTAAATGACATAGAGGCTAAAAAGCAATACAGAAGATCAATGAAACCAAGTGGTGGTTCTTTGAAAAGGTAAACAAGATTGATGAACCTTTAACCAGACTCATCAAGAAAAAAAGAGAGAGGACTCAAATAAATAAAACTAGAAATGAGAGTAGAAAAGTAACAACTGACACAGCAAAAATACAAAAGATTGTAAGAAAATACTATGAAGAACTTTATGCAAAAAAAAATTAAACAACCTAGATGAAATAGACAAATCCCTTGAAACATATAATGTTTCAAAAATCAATCTGGAACACTCAGAAAACCTAAACAGACTGATTACAACAAATGAGATGGAAAGAGTTATCAAAAGACTCCCAACAAACAAAAGTCCTGGGCCAGATGGCCTCACAGGAGAATTTTACCAAATATTCAAAGAAGAACTAACTCCTATCCTTCTCAAGCTATTTCAAAAAAAATTCAAGAGGAAAGAATTCCAAACTCCTTTTATGAGGTGATTATAATCCTCATTGCAAAAGCAGTCAAAGACACTACAGAAAAAGACACTACACAAAGAAAGAAAACTATAGGCTAATATCCCTGATGAACTTAGATGCTAAAATTTTCAACAAAATATTAGCAAACTGAATCCAGTAATACATGAAAAAAAAAATTATACATCATGATCAAGAGGGATTTATTCTGGAGAGGCAAGGCTGGTACAATATTCGTAAATCAATCAATGTGATTCATCTCATAAACAAAACAAAGGAGAAAAATCACATGAAAATATCACTAGATGAAGAAAAAGCATTTGATAAAATCCAGCACCCATTTATGTTCAAAACTCTCAGCAAAATGGGAATACAAGGAACATACCTCAACATGTTAAAGGCCCCCTATGACAAATCCACAGCCAACATCATAATTAATGGGCAAAAATTAAAAGCAATCCCCTTAAGATTAGGAACAAAGCAGGGGTGTCCCCTTTCACCACTCTTATTCAACATAGTTCTGGAAGTCCTAGCCACAGCAATCAGACAAGAAGAAGAAATAAGGAGTGACGTCACGGAAATGGCGCCGTGAGAAGCGCGTCCAACAGCTCTCCCCTAAATCACAACAAATTTGTCAACTAGAAACAGAAAAATTTATCCTCGGAGCATTCCGGAGTTCCACACAAACTGAAAGCAAAAGGACTGTTATCACTTGAATCTGAGAGACGAGGGTGTGGAGGAAGCTACCGCAGCGACGCTCATTCAAGCCGCCAGGGAGTGCGCCTGCAGTGAGTCAGCCCATATACTTGGGAACCGCGAGCCGCCGTGAGCGGCCGACGCGAGCCGCCACCGCAAGCCGCCGCAAGCCCCCGCGAGCCGCCGCCGCGAACCGCCACCTGGAGTCGCCGCGAGCAGCCGCGCGCGCGCCGGGTCCGGTTGAGCACCGTTGACGTTCCCAGCGGCCCGCACACTGCGAGTGGGAGTCGCCGGCCACTGGTGCCCGGAGCGCCCCATTCGCGCGCGTGCCTTGGGCATTCCACGCACCCAGAGTGCCCTGCTGGCCCGCACACCCAGGGGGCTCCATTATCCTGCGCCTGGTGCGGTCCAGCCGCCAGCGGCGGGGCGAGCGGGAGAGGCTTGGGAGATTCTCTCCGTGGGCGGGGCACCTCACCCAGCCATTCAAGCTAACAATCAAGCGTTGGGGGAGGGGCGCGCGCAGGCAGCCTAAAATACCTTCGGAAGCACAGCTGCGACCCAATCACTGAAATTAGCTTAACCCATAAAATCTGCGCACCCTCGGTTCTAATTGATAAGATCTCTCTCAGTTCAGCGATCCAAGACAAGAGGTGTGATATTTTTTAGTGACTCTCGCTAAAGGGGCGGGGGCAACTTCTGATTGATAGAGCCTCCATATTCAGGGATAAACGCTAACAAGAAGGACTTGGCAGATAATAAGGTCTATACTACACTAGTTGTAAGCAGAGACTAGTGCCTCTTCTTCCCTGCAAAAACAGGCTACAAAGTGTGGAAAGCCTGGGTTGAGAGGTCCAACTAAATGATAGGCGCTGAACAGTCACCTTGACAACAATTGACTCCCACCCCCGCCTGATTACACTGGAGGCCCTGACTCTCAGGGCCTTTCCCAAAGCCTTGCACTGAGTGGGGATAGAGTGGGGATTTCCCAGCTCTTTGAGCCTCTTACTCCCCAGGCAGAAGCAGTTGCAGCCTTATAGCTGGATCACCAGGCTGCTAATTCAGAAAGGGGGGACTAGGAGAGAGAATCCAGGAAAGCAAACTCTCTCATCGTTGGACCCTGCAAACGCCAACAAGCCTTGACTTCCAGCAAGACTAAAGCCAATTATATGACATTGCCATAGAATCCCATCAACTGCAAATCCCTACCTAAGAGTGACACAGGGGCAGAGCCTGGGGTACAGAGTCACTGACTAGGAAGAGGGAGAGAAAAGAAAAAGGAAGAAGTTAACCTCTCAAAATCAAGAAAAACCCACAGACTTTACAACTTGATCCACTAATTTTTTTTTGTTGTTGTTGTTGTTTGTTTCTTCTATCTTTTTGCCTTTATTTCCTCCACCTCGGTCCTTCTATTCTCTGCCCATCTTATGCTTCCCCTTTCTTGAACTACACTACCCATGAGTGTTGCATTTTATTTTTCTTCTTCACCCTCACCCTCCTTTAAGGTTATACTCCAAAACACTTAACTCTCACTCTCTCCTCTTTTGTTTTTTTTGTTTTGTTTTTTTTTTTTGTCTTGCTTTATTTTGTTTTTTTCTCCTCCTATTTTATTTCTTCCTTCGTTTTTCTCTTTTTCTTATTTTTTCCTTTCTATTCGTTTTTTCTTTTCTCATTTTACTTTCCTCCCATATAATCCTCAATCACGAACAAATTAGTTAATTTGGGACTCAAGGCTTTTTTTGGCTTTATTTCTCTTTTTTGCTTTTGTTTTTTTTTTTTTCTCTTGTTTGTTTATTTTTGTGGCATTTTGGGTCCTCCCAACCCAAGGTCTCCATTGTATTTAGTCTTCGCTCCACTTAATACAACAGATTTTTACTTATTATTTTTATTTTTTCTTCTTTATTATTCTTTTTTGGTCCTTTTTTCTGATTCCCTCTTATCCCTCTCATTATATCTCTTAGTTGACCATCACTTACAAGCAAATCATCTTATGCTTGTCTAAGATTTTCTTCCTTTTTTTTTTTTTTTGCATTTAGTAGGTCCCTACTCCCTTTTTTTTGCCCCTTGAACTCTTCACCCCAAATCAGGCCCTCCATTATAGGCACAATATTTCCCTGAGGAGGGGAGAGGAGGGAAAGAGAAGAGAGAAAAAAAGGGGGAAATAATAAATTATTACTGTTTTTTTTTGTGGGGTGTTTTACCTTTTTTTTCTTTTTACTCTTTATTAATTCTAATTAGTGCTATCAATAAGACCACCCTCTAATGCCGATAAGAAACAGAAAATCGAATATTATGGATACAAAAGAAAGAGAGGTAACACAAATAGAGGTGGAAAAATCTATGGAGAAAAGACTTAACATATTGGAAGCCTTGGAGCTAAATGACAGAGAATTTAAAATAGAAATCTTAAAAATACTCAGAGATATACAAGAAAACACAGAAAGGCAATATAGGGAGATCAGAAAACAACTCAATGAACACAAAGAATATATTACCAAGGAAATTGAAACTATAAAAACAAATCAAACAGAAATGAAAAACTCAATTCACGAGCTGAAAAACGAGGTAACAAGCTTAGCTAACAGAACAGCCCAGATTGAAGATAGGATTAGTGAAATAGAAGACAAACAACTTGAGGCACAACAGAGAGAAGAAGAAAGAGACTCAAAAATAATAAAAAATGAGAAAGCCCTACAGGAATTGTCTGACTCCATCAGAAAGAATAATATAAGAATAATAGGTATATCAGAGGGAGAAGAGAAAGAAAATGGAATGGAGAATATACTCAAACAAATAATAGACGAGAACTTCCCAAGCCTGTGGAAGGAACTAAAGCCTCAAATTCAAGAAGCAAACAGAACACCAAGTTTTCTTAACCCCAACAAACCCACTCCAAGGCACATCATAATAAAGATGACACAAACCAATGACAAAGAAAAAATTCTCAAGGCAGCCAGGGAAAAGAAGAGTACAACATATAAAGGAAGGCCTATTAGATTATCATCAGATTTCTCAGCAGAAACTATACAAGCTAGAAGAGAGTGGACCCCAATATTTAAAGCCCTGAAAGAGAGGAACTTTCAGCCAAGAATACTATACCCATCAAAGCTATCCTTCAAGTATGAAGGAGATATAAAAACATTCACAAATACAGAAAAGATGAGAGAATTTATCAACAGAAAGCCCCCACTCCAGGAAATACTAAGGGGGGTTTTCCAACCAGATTCAAACAACAAAATAAAACAACACCACAAGTAACAGCTCCACCAAGAACACAATAAAACCAAACTTAAACTGTGACAACAAAGGAAAAAAAGGGGGGAGAGGATGGAGATTAACAGTAGCAAAGGATGATGAAGTGCAGAAATACTTATAAGATAGGGTACTACAATGAATATGGTAGGTACCTTTTTCATTACTTAATGGTAACCACCCTTAAAAAAACCACCACAAAAACACTTGACTTAAAAAAGGTAGCAACAGAGGAAAGAACTATGGAACACAAACAAAAACAAATGATAGAAAAACAAAAGAGAAGAATCAAACTAGATACAAAACTAACAGAAAGCAATTTATAAAATGGCAGTAGGAAACCCACAAGTGTCAATAATTACACTAAATATAAATGGATTAAACTTACCAATAAAAAGACACAGAGTAGCAGAATGGATTAAAAAAGAAAATCCAGTGACGTCACGAAGATGGCGCCGTGAGCAGCGCGTCCGACAGATCTCCCCAAAATCTCAACAAATTTGTCAACTAGAAACAGAAAAATTTATCTTCGGAGCATCCTAGAGTTCCACACACACACTGAAAGCAAAAGGACTGTTGCTGAGGAGGGAATACGCCTGTGGTGAGTCAACCCACGCGTGCAGCTGCCCGCGCCGCGTCCCGGGCAGTGCCGGCAACCACCAGCGTGCTCTGAGAAGCCGCACGCCCCCCCACTTGCCGCGTCCCGGGGAGTGCCCACAACCGCCGGCGTGCTCTGAGAGGCCACGCGCCCCCCCCCCCAACCGCGTTCTGAGAAGCCGCGCGCGCGCCCCAAGCCGCCGAGTCCCGGGGAGTGCCGGCAACCACCGGCGTGCTCTGAGAAGCCGAGCACGCGCGCACTCCCCGAGCTGCCACGTCCGTGCCAGCAACCACCAGCGTGCTCTGAAAAGCCGCGCGCGCCAAGCCCCCGCGTCCTGGGGAGTGCCGGCAACCACCGGCGTGCTCTGAGAAGCCGCGCGCGCCCCAAGCTGCGTCCCGGGGAGTGCCGGCAACCACCGGCGTGCTCTGAGAAGCCGCAGGCCCCGTGCCATAGTCTGGGAGGGGCGCCAAACCTGTCTTTCCTAATCAGGAGATTCTCTCCGTGGACGGGGCACCTCACCCAGCCATTCGAGCTAACAATCAAGCGTTGGGCGAGGGGCACGTAGGCAGCCTGAAATACTCTCTGGAGCACAGCTGCGGATCCAATCACTGAAATTAGCTTAACCCACGAAATCTACACACCCACGGGGCTCTAATTGATAAGATCTCTCCCAGTTCAGTGATCCAAGACAAGAGGCATAATATTTTTCAGTGCCTTTTGCTAAAGGGGCGGGGGCAATATCTGATTGACAGAGCCTCCATATTCAGGGATATACCTAACAAGAGGGACTTGGCAGATATTAAGATCTATATAGCAAGCAGCGAATAGTGCATCTTCTTTCCAGCCAAAACAGGCTACAAAGTGTGGAAAGCCTGGGTTGAGTGGTCCAACTGAATGGTAGGTGCTGAACAGTCACCTTGACAACAATTGACTCCCAGCCCCACCTGATTACGCTGGAGGCTCTGACTGCCAGAGCCTTACCCAGAGCCTTGGGCTGAGTGAGGATAGAGTGGGGATTTCCCAGCTCTTTGAGCCTCTTACTCCCCAGACAGAAGCAGTGGCAGCCTCATAGCTGGATCACCAGGCTGCTATTTCAGAAAGGGGAGACTAGGGGAGAAACTCCAGGAAAGCAAACTCTCTCTCATTGTTGGACTCTACAAACGCCAACAAGCCTTGACTACCAGGGAGACTAAAGCCAATTATATGACATTGCCATAGAATCCCATCAACTGCAAATCCCTACCTAAGCGTGACACAGGGGCAGAACCTGGGGTACAGAGTCACCGACCAGGAAGAGGGAGAGAAAAGAAAAAGAAAGAAGTTAACCTCTCAATATCAAGAAAAATCCACAGACTTTATAACTTGTTCCACTAATTCTTTGTTGTTGTTGTTTCTCTCTTCTTTCTTATTGCCTTTATTTGTATTTCCTCCATCTCAGTCCTTTTATTCTCTGCCCATCTTATGCTACCCTTTTCTTGAACTACACTACCCATGAGTGTTACTTTTTATTTCTTTTCTTCATCCTTACTCTCCCTTAGGGTTACACTCCAAAACCCTTAACTCTCACTCTCTCCCCTTTTGATTTCTTTTTGTTCTTTTTTGTTTTTTTCCCCTTTCCTTTTTTTCTTCCTTCGTTTCTCTCTTTTTCTTATTTTTTCTTTTCTATTCGTTCCTTCTTTTCTCCTTTTACTTTTCCTCTCATTTAATCCTCAATCACGAACAAATTATTTAATTTGGGACTCAAGTTTTTTTTTCTTGTTTTTGTTGTTTGTTCTTTTTTTTTTTTCTTTTATTTTCTGCTTTTGTTTTTGGTTTTCCATTGTTTGTTTGTTTTTGTGGCATTTTGGGTACTTTTTACATTGCTTTTTAACTCACTAGCATTCCTCCCAACCCAAAGTCTCCATTGTATTTAGTCTTCACTCCACTTAATGCAACAGATTTTTACTTATTATTTTTATTTTTTTCTTCTTTAAATATTATTTTTTCTCTCCTCTTTTCAGTTTCCCTCTTATCCCTCTCACTATATCTCTTAGTCGACCATCACTTACAAGCAAATCATTTTATGCTTGTCTAAGATATCCTCCTTTTTTTTTTTTTTTTTTTTTTTTTTTTTGCATTTAGTAGGTCCCTACTCCCTTTTTTGCCCCTTGAACTCTTCACCCCAAATCAGGCCCTCTGTTATAGGCAGTTTTTGTTCCATTTAGCATAATATAATTCACAGGTCATCACAATATTTACCTAAAGAGGTGAGAGGAGGGGAGGAGAAGAAAGGAAAAAGGGGAAAATAATAAATCATTACTTTTTTTGAGTGTGGAGTGTTTTTCTTTTCCCCCCCCCTTTTTATTCTTTATTAATTCTAATTAACAATATCAACAAGACCACCTTCAGATGCCAATAAGAAAAAGGAAATCGAATATTATGGATACAAAAGATAGAGAGGTAACACACATAGATGTGGAAAGATCTATGGAGAAAAGATTTAACATACTGGAAGCCTTGGAGCCAAATGACAGAGAATTTAAAATAGAAATCTTAAAAATACTCAGAGATATACAAGAAAACACAGAAAGGCAATTTAGGGAAATCAGAAAACAACTCAACGATCACAAAGAATATATTACCAAGGAAATTGAAACTATAAAAACAAATCAAACAGAAATGAAAAACTCAATTCACGAACTGAAAAACGAGATAACAAGCTTAGCTAATAGAACAGCCCAGATAGAAACTAGGATTAGTGAAATAGAAGACAAGCAACTTGAGGCACAACAGAGAGAAGAAGAAAGAGACTCAAAAATAATAAAAAACGAGAAAGCCCTACAGGAATTGTCTGACTCCATCAGAAAGAATAACATAAGAATAATAGGTATATCAGAGGGAGAAGAGAAAGAAAATGGAATGGAGAATATACTCAAACAAATAATAGATGAGAACTTCCCAAGCCTGTGGAAAGAACTAAAGCCTCAAATTCAAGAAGCAAACAGAACACCGAGTTTTCTTAACCCCAACAAACCCACTCCAAGGCACATCATAATGAAGATGACACAAAACAATGACAAAGAAAAAATTCTCAAGGCAGCCAGGGAAAAGAAGAATACAACATATAAAGGAAGACTTATTAGATTATCATCAGACTTCTCAGCAGAAACTCTACAAGCTAGAAGAGAGTGGACCCCAATATTCAAAGCCCTGAAAGAGAGGAACTTTCAGCCAAGAATACTATACCCATCAAAGCTATCTTTCAAGTACGAAGGAGATATAAAAATATTCACAAATAGAGAAAAGATGAGAGAATTTATCATCAGAAAGCCCCCACTCCAGGAAATACTAAAGGGGGTTTTCCAACCAGATTCAAAGAACAAAAGAAAACAAAACCACAAGTAACAGCTCCACCAAGAAAACAATAAAACCAAACTTAAACTGTGACAACAAAAGAAAAAAAGGGGGAGAAAGGATGAAGATTAACAGTAGCAAAGGACGATGAAGCGCAGAAATACTCATAAGAAAGGGTACTACAATGAATATTGTAGGTACCCTTTTCATTACTTAATGGTAACCACCCTTGAAAAAACCACCACAAAAACACTTGACTTAAAAAAGGTAGCAACAGAAGAAAGAAGTATGGAATACAAACAAACAAAAACAAATGATAGAAAAACAAAAGAGAAGAATCAAACAAGATAAAAAACTAACAGAAAGCAATTTATAAAATGGCAATAGGGAACCCACAAGTGTCAATAATTACACTAAATGTAAATGGATTAAACTTACCAATAAAAAGACACAGAGTAGCAGAATGGATTAAAAAAGAAAATCCAACTGTATGCTGCCTACAAGAAACTCATCTAAGCAACAAGGATAAAAACAAATTCAAAGTGAAAGGCTGGAAAACAATACTCCAAGCAAACAACACCCAAGAAAAAGCAGGTGTAGCAATACTCATATCTGATAATGCTGATTATAAGACAAAAAAAGTACTCAGAGACAAAAATGGTCATTTCATAATGATTAAGGGGACACTGAATCAAGAAGACATAACAATCCTTAATATATATGCACCAAACCAAGGAGCACCAAAATATATAAGACAGCTACTTATTGACCTTAAAACAAAAACTGACAAAAATACAATAATACTTGGAGACCTCAATACACCGCTGACGGCTCTAGATCGGTCATCCAAACAGAGAATCAATAAAGATATAGTGGCCTTAAACGAAATACTACAACACCTGGATATGATAGACATCTACAGGACACTTCATCCCAAAGCAACAGAGTATACATTTTTCTCTAGTGTACATGGAACATTCTCAAGAATTGACCATATGTTGGGCCACAAAGACAATATCAGCAAATTTAGAAAAATTGAAATTGTACCAAGCATATTTTCTGATCATAAAGCCTTGAAACTAAAATTCAACTGTAAAAAAGAGGAGGAAAAACCCACAAAATTATGGAAACTAAACAACATACTTCTAAAAAATGAATGGGTCAAAGAAGAAATAAGTGCAGAGATCAAAAGATATATACAGACAAATGAAAATGAAAATACGACATATCAAAATCTCTGGGATGCAGCAAAAGCAGTAATAAGAGGAAAGTTCATATCACTTCAGGCCTATATGAACAAACAAGAGAGAGCCGAAGTAAACCACTTAACTTCACACCTTAAGGAGCTAGAAAAAGAAGAACAAAGACAACCCAAAACCAGCCGAAGAAAGGAGATAATAAAAATCAGAGCAGAAATAAACGAAATAGAGAACAGAAAGACTATAGAAAAAATCAATAAAACAAGGAGCTGGTTCTTTGAAAAGATCAACAAAATTGACAAACCCTTGGCAAGACTCACCAAGGAAAAAAGACACAGGACTCAAATAAATAAAATCCAAAATGAAAGAGGAGAGATCACCACCGACATCATAGAAATACAAAGAATTATTGTAGAATACTATGAAAAATTATATGCCACCAAATACAACAATCTAGAAGAAATGGATAAATTCCTAGAACAATACAACCTTCCTAGACTGAGTCATGAAGAAGCAGAAAGCCTAAACAGACCAATCAGCAGGGAGGAAATAGAAAAAACTATTAAAAATCTCCCCAAAAATAAAAGTCCAGGCCCAGACGGTTATACTAGTGAATTCTATCAAACATTCAAAGAAGACTTGGTTCCTATTCTACTCAAAGTCTTCCAAAAAATTGAAGAAGAAGCAATACTTCCAAACACATTTTATGAGGCCAACATAACCCTCATACCAAAACCAGGCAAGGATGGCACAAAGAAAGAAAACTACAGACCAATATCTCTAATGAATACAGATGCTAAAATACTAAACAAAATATTGGCAAATCGAATACAACAATATATTAAAAAAATAATACATCATGATCAAGTGGGATTCATCCCAGAATCTCAAGGATGGTTCAACATACGTAAAACGATTAACGTAATACACCATATCAACAAAACAAAGAACAAAAACCACATGATCTTATCAATAGACGCAGAAAAGGCTTTCGATAAAATACAACACAATTTTATGTTTAAGACTCTCAACAAAATGGGTATAGAAGGAAAATATCTCAACATGATAAAGGCCATATATAATAAACCATCAGCCAACATCATATTAAATGGCGTAAAACTGAGGACTTTCCACCTTAAATCAGGAACAAGACAGGGTTGTCCACTCTCTCCACTCTTATTTAACGTGGTGCTAGAAGTTCTGGCCAGAGCAATCAGACAAGACAAAGAAATAAAAGGCATCCATATCAGAAAAGAAGAAGTAAAGTATCACTTTTTGCTGATGATATGATCCTATACATCGAAAACCCAAAGGATTCCACACAAAAATTACTAGAAACAATAAACCAATAGAGTAAGGTCGCAGGATACAAAATCAACATACAAAAGTCCATAGCCTTTCTATATGCCAACAATGAAATATTAGAAAACGAACTCAAAAAAATAATCCCCTTCACGATTGCAACAAAAAAAATAAAATACCTAGGAATAAACATAACAAAGAATGGAAAGGACCTATATAACGAAAACTACAAGACATTGCTAAGAGAAATAGAAAAAGACACAATGAGATGGAAAAATATTCCTTGTTCTTGGATAGGAAGAATAAATATAATTAAAATGGCCATATTACCCAAAGTAATATATAAATTTAATGCAATTCCCATCAAAATTCCTATGACATTTTTTAAAGAAATGGAACAAAAAATCATCAGATTTATATGGAACTATAAAAAACCCCGAATAGCTAAAGCAATCCTAAGGAAAAAGAATGAAGCTGGGGGCATTACAATACCTGACTTTAAACTATATTATAGGGCCACAATAATCAAAACTGTATGGTACTGGCGGAAAAATAGACACTCAGACCAATGGAACAGAATAGAAAGCCCAGAAATAAAACCACATATATATGGTCAAATAATCTTTGATAAGGGGGCCAACAACGCAAAATGGAGAAAAGAAAGCCTCTTCAACAAATGGTGTTGGGAAAACTGGAAAGCCACATGCAAAAGAATGAAACTCGACTACAGCCTGTCCCCGTGTACTAAAATTAATTCAAAATGGATCAAAGACCTAAATATAAGATCTGAAACAATAAAGTACATAGAAGAAGACATAGGTACTAAACTCATGGACCTGGGTTTTAAAGAACATTTTATGAACTTGACTCCAATGGCAAGAGAAGTGAAGGCAAAGATAAATGAATGGGACTACATCAGAATAAAAAGTTTTTGATCAGCAAGAGAAACCGATAACAAAATAAACAGACAGCCAACTAAATGGGAACTGATATTTTCAAACAATAGTTCAGATAAGGGCCTAATATCCAAAATTTACAAAGAACTCATAAAACTCAACAACAAACAAACAAACAATCCAATAAAAAAATGGGAAGAGGACATGAACAGACACTTCTCCCAGGAAGAAATACAAATGGCCAACAGATATATGAAAAGATGCTCAGCTTCATTAGTTATTAGAGAAATGCAAATCAAAACTACAATGAGATACCACCTCACCCCTGTTAGATTAGCTATTATCAACAACACGGGTAATAGCAAGTGTTGGAGAGGCTGCGGAGAAAAAGGAACCCTCATACACTGTTGGTGGGAATGTAAAGTAGTACAACCATTATGGAGGAAAGTATGGTGGTTCCTCAAAAAACTGCAAATAGAACTACCTTATTACCCAGCAATCCCTCTACTGGGTATATACCCCAAAACCTCAGAATCATTGATACGTAAAGACACATGTAGCCCTATGTTCATTGTAGCACTGTTCACAGTGGCCAAGACATGGAAACAACCAAAAAGCCCTTCAATAGAAGACTGGATAAAGAAGATGTGGCACATATACACTATGGAATACTACTCAGCCATAAGAAATGATGACATCAGATCATTTACAGCAAAATGGTGGGATCTTGATAACATCATACGGAGTGAAATAAGTAAATCAGAAAAAAACAAGAACTACATGATTCCATACATTGGTGGAATATAAAAACAAGACTAAGAGACATGGACAAGAGTGTGGTGGTTACCAGGGGTGGGGGGAGGGAGGACGCAGGAGGGAGGGAGGGAGAGAGTTAGGGGGAGGGGGAGGGGCACAGAGAAAACTAGACAGAGGGTGACGGAGGACAATCTGACTCTGGGTGAGGGGTATGCAACATAATTTAATGACAAGATAACCTAGACATGTTTTCTTTGAATATATGTACCCTGAAATATTAATGTCATCCCATTAACATTAATAAAAATTTATTTAAAAAAATAAAAAAAAAATAAAAAAAAGAAAATCCAACTATATGCTGCCTACAAGAAACACATCTAAGCAACAAGGATAAAAACAAATTCAAAGTGAAAGGCTGGAAAACAATACTCCAAGCAAACAACACCCAAAAAAAAGCAGGTGTAGCAATACTCATATCTAATAATGCTGACTACAAGACAGAAAAAGTACTCAGAGACAAAAATGGTCATTTCATAATGATTAAGGGGAAGTTGAATCAAGAAGACATAACCATCCTTAATATATATGCACCAAACCAAGGAGCACCAAAATATATAAGACAGCTACTTATTGACCTTAAAACAAAAACTAACAAAAATACAATCATACTTGGAGATCTCAATACACCGCTGACGGCTCTAGATCGGTCATCCAAACAGAGAATCAATAAAGATATAGTGGCCTTAAACGAAATACTAGAACACCTGGATATGATAGACATCTACAGGACACTTCATCCCAAAGCGACAGAGTATACATTTTTCTGTAGTGTACATGGAACATTCTCAAGAATTGACCATATGTTGGGCCACAAAGACAATATCAGCAAATTTAGAAAAATTGAAATTGTACCAAGCATATTTTCTGATCATAAAGCCTTGAAACTAGAATTCAACTGCAAAAAAGAGGGGGAAAAACCCACAAAAATGTGGAAACTAAACAACATACTTCTAAAAAATGAATGGGTCAAAGAAGAAATAAGCGCAGAAATCAAAAGATATATACAGACAAATGAAAATGAAAATACGACATATCAGAATCTCTGGGATGCAGCAAAAGCAGTAAGAAGAGGAAAGTTCATATCACTTCAGGCCTATATGAACAAACAAGAGAGAGCCGAAGTAAACCACTTAACTTCACACCTTAAGGAACTAGAAAAAGAAGAACAAAGACAACCCAAAACCAGCCGAAGAAAGGAGATAATAAAAATCAGAGCAGAAATAAATGAAATAGAGAACAGAAAGACTATAGAAAAAATCAATAAAACAAGGAGCTGGTTCTTTGAAAAGATCAACAAAATTGACAAACCCTTGGCAAGACTCACCAAGGAAAAAAGACACAGGACTCAAATAAATAAAATCCAAAATGAAAGAGGAGAGATCACCACCGACATCATAGAAATACAAAGAATTATTGTAGAATACTATGAAAAATTATATGCCACCAAATACAACAATCTAGAAGAAATGGATAAATTCCTAGAACAATACAACCTTCCTAGACTGAGTCATGAAGAAGCAGAAAGCCTAAACAGACCAATCAGCAGGGAGGAAATAGAAAAAACTATTAAAAATCTCCCCAAAAATAAAAGTCCAGGCCCAGACGGTTATACTAGTGAATTCTATCAAACATTCAAAGAAGACTTGGTTCCTATTCTACTCAAAGTCTTCCAAAAAATTGAAGAAGAAGCAATACTTCCAAACACATTTTATGAGGCCAACATAACCCTCATACCAAAACCTGGCAAGGATGGCACAAAGAAAGAAAACTACAGACCAATATCTCTAATGAATACAGATGCTAAAATACTAAACAAAATACTGGCAAACCGAATACAACAACATATTAAAAAAATAATACATCATGATTAAGTGGGATTCATCCCAGAATCTCAAGGATGGTTCAACATACGCAAAACAGTTAACGTAATACACCATATCAACAAAACAAAGAACAAAAACCACATGATCTTATCAATAGATGCAGAAAAGGCTTTTGATAAAATACAACACAATTTTATGTTTAAGACTCTCAACAAAATGGGTATAGAAGGAAAATATCTCAACATGATAAAGGCCATATATGATAAACCATCAGCCAACATCCTATTAAACGGCATAAAACTGAGGACTTTCTACCTTAAATCAGGAACAAGACAGGGTTGTCCACTCTCTCCACTCTTATTTAACGTGGTGCTAGAAGTTTTGGCCAGAGCAATCAGACAAGACAAAGAAATAAAAGGCATTCATATCGGAAAAGAAGAAGTAAAGCTATCACTTTTTGCTGATGATATGATCCTATACATCGAAAACCCGAAGGACTCCACAAAAGGATTATTAGAAACAATAAACCAATACAGTAAGGTCGCAGGATACAAAATTAACATACAAAAGTCCATAGCCTTTCTATATGCCAACAATGAAATATTAGAAAACGAACTCAAAAAAATAATCCCCTTCACGATTGCAACAAAAAAAATAAAATACCTAGGAATAAACATAACAAAGAACGTAAAGGACCTATATAATGAAAATTACAAAGCATTGTTAAGGGAAATCGAAAAAGATACAATGAGATGGAAAAATATTCCTTGTTCTTGGCTAGGAAGAATAAATATAATCAAAATGGCCATATTACCCAAAGCAATATACAAATTTAATGCAATTCCCATCAAAATCCCTATGAGATTTTTTAAAGAAATGGAACAAAAAATCATCAGATTTATATGGAACTATAAAAAACCCCGAATAGCCAAAACAATCCTAAGGAAAAAGAATGAAGCTGGGGGCATTACAATACCTGACTTTAAACTATATTATAGGGCCACGATAATCAAAACAGCATGATATTGGCAAAAAAATAGACACTCAGACCAATGGAACAGAATAGAAAGCCCAGAAATAAAACCACATATATATGGTCAAATAATCTTTGATAAAGGGGCCAACAACACACAATGGAGAAAAGAAAGCCTCTTCAACAAATGGTGTTGGGAAAACTGGAAAGCCACATGCAAAAGAATGAAACTCGACTACAGCCTGTCCCTGTGTACTAAAATTAATTCAAAATGGATCAAAGACCTAAATATAAGACCTGAAACAATAAAGTACATAGAAGAAGACATAGGTACTAAACTCATGGACCTGGGTTTTAAAGAACATTTTATGAACTTGACTCCAATGGCAAGAGAAGTGAAGGCAAAGATAAATGAATGGGACTACATCAGAATTAAAAGATTTTGCTCAGCAAGAGAAACTGATATCAAAATAAACAGACAGCCAACTATATGGGAACTGATATTTTCAAACGACAGCTCAGATAAGGGCCTAATATCCAAAATTTACAAAGAACTCATAAAACTCAACAACAAACAAACAAACAATCCAATAAAAAAATGGGAAGAGGACATGAACAGACACTTCTCCCAGGAAGAGATACAAATGGCCAACAGATATATGAAAAGATGCTCAGCTTCATTAGTTATTAGAGAAATGCAAATCAAAACTACAATGAGATACCACCTCACTCCTGTTAGATTAGCTATTATCAACAAGACGGGTAATAGCAAATGTTGGAGAGGCTGTGGAGAAAAAGGAACCCTCATTCACTGTTGGTGGGACTATAAAGTAGTACAACCATTATGGAGGAAAGTATGGTGGTTCCTCAAAAAACTGCAAATAGAACTACCTTATGACCCAGCAATCCCTCTACTGGGTATATACCCCAAAACCTCAGAAACATTGATACGTGAAGACACATGTAGCCCCATGTTCATTGCAGCACTGTTCACAGTGGCCAAGACATGGAAACAACCAAAAAGCCCTTCAATAGAAGACTGGATAAAGAAGATGTGGCACATATACACTATGGAATACTACTCAGCCATAAGAAATGATGACATCAGATCATTTACAGCAAAATGATGGGATCTTGATAACATTATAAGGAGTGAAATAAGTAAATCAGAAAAAAACAAGAACTACATGATTCCATACATTGGTGGAACATAAAAATGAGACTAAGAGACATGGACAAGAGTGTGGTGGTTACCAAGGGTGGGGGGGGAGGGAGGACATGGGAGGGAGGGAGGGAGAGAGTTAGGGGGAGGGGCACAGAGAACTAGATAGAGGGTGACGGAGGACAATCTGACTTTGGGCGAGGGGTTTGCAACATAATTTGATGACAAAATAACCTAGACATGTTTTCTTTGAATATATGTACCCTGATTTATTAATGTCATCCCATTACCATTAATAAAAATTTATTAAAAAAAAAAAAAGAAGAAGAAATAAAAGCCATCCAAATTGGAAAAGAAGAAGTAAAACTATCATTATTTGCTGATGATATGATACCATACATAGGAAACCCTAAAGCTGCAGTCAAAATACTACTGGACCTGATAAAGGAATTCAGCAAGGTGGCAGGATATAAAATTAATACTCATAAATCAGAGGCAGTTTTATATACTAACAATGAACTCTCTGAAAGAGAAATTAAGAAAACAATTCCCTTCACTATTGAACAAAAATAAATAAAGTTCCTAGGAGTAAATTTAACCAAGGAAATTAAAGACTTGTACTTGGAAAATTATAAAACATTGATAAAAGAAATCAAGGAAGATACAAACAAGTGGAAGCATATACCATGTTCATGGGTAGGAAGAATAAACATCATTAAAATGTCTATATTACCCAAAGCAATTTATAAGTTCAATGCAATTCTTATTAAAATACCAATGTTGCCTGACCTGTGGTGGCACAGTGGATAAAGCGTCGACCTGGAAATGCTGAGGTCGCCGGTTCAAAACCCTGGGCTTGCCTGGTCAAGGCACATATGGGAGTTGATGCTTCCAGCTCCTCCCCCCTTCTCTCGCTCTGTCTCTCCTCTCTCTCTGTGTCTCTCCCTCTCCTCTCTAAAATGAATAAATAAATAAAAAATTAAAAAAAAAAAACCAATGTCATACTTCAAAGACCTAGAATAAATATTCCAAAAGTTTTTATGGAACCAAAAAAGAAAACAAATAGCCTCAGCACTCTTGAAAAAGAAGAATAAAGTGGGTGGTATCACACTTCCTGATATCAAGTTTATTACAAGGCCATTGTACTCAAAACAACATGGTACTGGCATAAGAACAGGTAAACTGGTCAATGGAACAGAACAGAAAACCTAGATATAAACCCACACCTTTATGGACAATTGATATTTGACAAAGGAGGTAAGAGCATATAATGGAGTAAATACAGTCTCTTTAACAAATGGTGTTGGGAAAATTGAACAGGTACTTGCAAAAAAATGAAACTAGACTACCAACTTACACCATTCACAAAAATAAACTCAAAATGGATAAAAGACTTAAATGTAAGTCATGAGATCATAATCATCTTGGAAGAAAACATAAGTAGTAATCTCTCTGATCTCTCTCGCAGCAATATATTTGCTGATTTATCTTCACAGGTAAGTGAAATAACGGACAGGATGAACAAATTGGACTATATCAAACTAAAAAGCTTCTGCAAAGATAAAGACAATAAGAACAAAATAAAAATACAAACCACACAATGGGAGAATATATTCAACAATACATCTGATAAGGGGCTAGTAACCAAAATTTATAATGAACTTGTAAAACTCAACACCAGGAAGACATACAATCCAATCAAAAAATGGGCAAAAGAAGTAAATAGACACTTCTCCAAAGAGGACGTACAGATGGCCAGTAGGCATATGAAAAATGTTCAACATCACTAATCATTAGAGAAATGCAAGTTAAAACCACAATGAGAGACCACCTCACACCTGTCAGAATGGCGCTCATTAACAAAACAACACAGAATAAGTGCTGGTGAGGACGTGGAGAAAAAGGAACCCTCCTACACTGCTGGTGGGAATGCAGACTGGTGCAGCCACTGTGGAAAACAGTATGGAGATTCCTCAAAAAATTAAAAATGGAACTGCCTTTTGACCCAGCTATCCCACTTTTAGGAATATATCCTAATAATACCCAATCACTGATTCAAAACAAGAAATGCACCCCATGTTTATGGCAGCATTGTTTACAAGAGTGAAGATCTGGAAACAGCCCAAGTGTCCATCAGTGGATGCATGGATTAAAAAGCAGTAGTACATATACACAATGGAATAGTACATGGCCGTGAAAAAGAAGGAAATCTTACATTTTGCGACAACATGGATGGACCTGGAGACTATTATACTAAGTGAAATAAGCCAGACAGAGAAAGAAAAATATAATATGACCTCAGTCACTTGAGGTATGTAATGAACAATGTGAACTGAGGAACGGAATAGAGGCAGAGGGAAGATCAAAGGGACCAGAGGGAAAGCTGTCAGAGGAAAAGAGGATGAGAGAATGAAATCAGAGAAGGGAAAGAGATTAGTGAAGTTATATATACATAACACAGCATTATAGAGAGCAGGACAGCAAATCCTGGAGGGAAAGGGGGAAGGCATTGGGGGAGAGGGCAAGGGGAGTGTCGAGGGGCACACAGGGGTGAGGGGTGAGACACTTGAGTCTATGTAAACACAATAAATTAAAATCAATAAAAATTTTTTAAAAAGAACAAAAATAGGGAATGGAGAGTGAAGAAAATGTATCTTCCTCCTTCTCCTCTCCCTCTTTCTCTTTCTCTTCTTCTCTTCTACCTTCTTTATTATTATTTTATTTTAGAGAGAGAGACAGACAGACAGCAAGGGAGGGAGATGAGAAGCATCAACTCTTAGTTGTGGCATCTTGTTGTTTATTGATTGCTTTCTCATATGTGCCTTGATTGGCGGGGGGGGGGGGGGGTTCCAGCTGAGCCAATCACCATTTCTCAAGCTAGCAACCTTGTGCTTCAAGCCAACAACCTTTAGGCTCACGCCAGCAAACACAGTGTTATATCTATGATCCCATTCTCAAGGCATAACCCCAGCACTCAAGCTGATGAGCCCATGTTCAAGCCAGATGAGCCCTCGCTCAAGCTGGCAACCTCGGGGTTTTGAACCTGGGTTCTCAACATCCCAGATCAATGCTCTATCTGCTGTACCACTGCCTTTATTAACAGAACAATTGTCTTCATTTGATCAAATTTCCCTGATCCAATGATAGCTGGGCTTGGCTATATCCCTGCCATATGATCCTCCCTCCTGTATTTTTCTTCTAAGATGTATGCTCTGTATATATTTTTTACTCTCTCTTACTTCTTTACTTCTTTATCTTTCCTTTTGTGTCTTTTTTCCCTCCAGGCTTATGCCTGCACCTTTAACTAACAACATTGTTTATCCCCAGTAAAGGTTTTCAGCTTTTCGATTGTCTAAAAAATCAATGATTCTTAATCTTGTTAGAAGTGCCTCGAGTTCTTCTTACTAACTACTGATATCTGGGTCTTACATCTATTTGAGTTGGTATGGGTAAGTCCTGGCCATGATTATAACTTAAAATTCTTCTGGTGTAACTAATATGTAGCCAGGGTTGAAAACAGTGACCCAGGGTAACCAGCTATCAGTAAACCAGTTCTGTCCCAGGCCCCGTAAGTTCACTTTACTATGACCGTGAAAGCTCTCTCAGCCTTTATCTTCACCAGCTGTACTTGCTAATTACTTTTCTCCATTTACTCTGTAATTATTTGACAATCATATAATTTTAGAAACTGTAGTATGGACAGAGATAAATGCCAGGACTATACTATATAATTTCCTCTATAACAGTTTTTATTCCTTTATTTTTCCAGATAACACTAGATATATGTTCAGTTGTTAATTTTCCCCAAATCTCTTTCTTTCTGTTTTCAATCTTAGATGTTCCCCACCCTATAACAATAAGGTTATTACTTTTTGTTTATTGGAATTTTATTATCAAGTGTTCTGAGGTATGTGCTACCTCTCACCTCACATCACAGATTCTCCCCCATTAGAAATTGTCGTCCTTCTAACAATTTCACACCTAAACCCTACCATCATCTATAAAATAAGAACAAAAAGTTATTAGGCAAAGTTTTAGTGGCCCTGAACAACACTTGAAAAATGATAAAACATGAGACATCATATTGCCTCCAATTAATTATCTATATGAGGAAACTGAAATTCTTCTCGACATAAAAACCTAAAAGCAAAAAATACACTGTGAGCGCCATCTCCTGGAGAGATCATGACAGCCTGTGGACATGTCCTTCCTCACAGCCACAGGAAGTATGTAGCTCTTACTATTAATTTTATTCATTAATTCATTTATTATGGTTCCATAATAGATTTAAGATAGCTTTGAAAATATACAAAAAAATAGAAAAGTAAAAACTAAACAGGGTCGCCACACAGCAGCATAGAAGGAGTTATAAATTTAGTGAAGGTCTTGGGAGGGTTAAATAATAAGATAATTTATTACATGTTAAGCTTGAGTTGCCTGTAGGACATCAGTTGAGAAGCTGTTACAGATGTAGCTGGATTTTAAATCCCTAGCTCATGAAACAGAGCTGAGAGAGACCAGTTTGAAGGTGATCAGCATGTGGTCCCTGAAGTGCTGGGCAGCGTGGACACCAGAAAGGGTGTGGAGAGGACACAGACCCCTGAGGAATACTCTGTTTAAGGGATGCTCAGTAAAAGGTAGACAGTGTAGTGACAATGGCCTTTGGAGACAAGCTACCTGGTTTCAATCCCAGCTCCTGTACTTCTAGGGGGAACACTTAAGTGACTCTAAAAAACAATTTTAAGATTGAGTTTGCAGATAACCTCATTATCTTAAATAGACTGTTAGAATTTGTTTCTTTTTAAATCTCTTGGGCTCTAATCACCAATTCCAAACCAGTTTGGAACTGTCTTTCCTGATGCCTAGAACGCTCATCCCTGACCTGAGCAGAGTCTTGAATGGCAGGGGTTCATAATAAGTGTTTCTTCTTATTTCTGTTTCTTTTAAACACAGATGTCAGCTGGCCTCACTGACTCCTTGTCCTTTTTTTCATTTGCCTTCGAGGCTGCAAAGCCCTAGGCGAGGGGTCCCCAAACTACGGCCCCCTGAGGCCATTTATCTGGCCCCCGGCGCACTTCCGGAAGGGGCACCTCTTTCATTGGTGGTCAGTGAGAGGAGCACATTGACCATCTCATTAGCCAAAAGCAGGCCCATAGTTCCCATTGAAATACTGGTCAGTTTGTTGATTTAAATTTACTTGTTCTTTATTTTAAATATTGTATTTGTTCCCGTTTTGTTTACTTTAAAATAAGATGTGTGTAGTGTGCATAGGAATTTGTTCATAGTTTTTTTTATAGTCCGGCCCTCCAACAGTCTGAGGGGACAGTGAACTGGCCCCCTGTGTAAAAAGTTTGGGGACCCCTGCCCTAGACGGGCAAGGAGCAGAGCCTTTAGGAAACGGCCCCTTCACCCTTTTCAACAGCCCCCCCTAGTCTTCTGCTTCATGGCTGTGAAACAACTTCTCAATCTTGAGGAAGAAACTTATGAAGAACGGCCATGACTTTCTGGCTGTATCTTGTTTGTTTGTTTTTTTAAGAGTTATTTGGAATGCTGTTTTTTTATCTTTTCTAAATCTCTCCTGTAGTTATAATGTTGCTTGTTTCAGCAGAAATCCCATTGCAGTTATTTTCCACTGTGAACCAGATGAACGTTTTCACTGTGACAGTCACATTGTCTCATTGAATTTCAGGTCACTCACGATTTCTCTTTTTTTCTTAATTCCACAGAGAGAAGAGGACTGAGCTCCTAAACACTCTGCCCTACTCTCACTCACACTCCCTTGGTAGGGCTCGATTTCAGCTGAGAACTTCCCACATCATTTCGGTTCAGTTCTGTAGCCAGAGGGGGCCCGGATATTTGGCTGTGTGGCCCCCAACTCTTCCTGACCAATTTCTTTTGCATGTTCTCTCTCAAAGCTCTGTAATACTTTTTAACCTGGTTTAGATAATGGGTTATAAATTTTCTTCCTCTACTGGAATTTTCTATGCCTGTGAATATTTTAATCTATTTGAAAAATATGTCATCTCTTTCCATCTGTGCCAATCACATAGCCAGCTGCTAGTTTTTTTCCTAGTCTGGGAACCTGTAGCATTTTCCTCCAACATCCTCCATATGTTCTCTGCATGTGGGTTTCTATATCTGTTTCAGATCTCATTGGATTCATTTCCACAATTAAATGATACATTTCATCTCTAAGGTAATATTTCCTCTGAGACTCTGAGTTTTCTTGGTCATGGATAATTTTTAATATGGAATCACAGCACATGAGCAGCCAAAGGATTGCATAAGAATTCTTAACATAAGTAATATTTGTTTAATAAAACCAAACAATACACAGGACAAGCAATTCAATAAACATTAGATAGAAAATAAAAGAGTTTGTATTAAAATTCTCTAGTATGCCATTGTAACAAACACTTTTGGAGAAAACAAGAGCTATAAAGTTAAAAGAAAGTATAATATAATGCACGGTGAGCGACTTAGCAAGTTCTTTTTTTCTTTAAAGCATACTAATATCACAGAATTTATCATTGTTAACAATATTCTGATATGTATTTTCTAATTATCAAGTACTGAGGTTATAAAGTTGTGTGGTATGTTTCTGAAAATTTTTGGAAATCATGCTTAATGCCCTCAGATCATGTTTCATCAATAAAGAGGTAGCTACAAGTCAAATTTACAGAGAGGTACTAGTCAGCTGGGAAATACAAAATTAGAAGTTAAAAGTAAATTTGATCAATGTTCAGAAGGCAACAATGACTATGTCCTTAGCTCTATTTGAGAGATTTGAGCAATGTTCTCATTAAACAGAGAATATGGTATAAGGATTAGCTCATCGTAGAATCATGAAATGTTACCGGTAGAACAGATGGCCTAAGTGGTCTGACTCCATTATTTATAACAAAGGAAACAGAGGCCTTATCCAAAATAGTAGATTATCCAAAATCACACAGCTGGTTAATGCAGAGCCCAGATCAAGATATAATCCTGACTTCCCAGATAAATTTCTTTCCCACTCCATGAACATGCTGCCATATGCCGGTTTCCGGCAGCTGGACCTCTTCTATGCGGGGCTGTGCCCTTAGTGTGACTGTGCCTGAGCAAAGCCCGCCTTGTTTGTCCCTCCTTCCCAGAGCCTCACCTAGGCCCTTCCCTGCTCTGGTCTTACTCACTCCTTCCCCACAAAAGCTTACTCATCCTTTACCTGACCCCCAAAATGTGCAAAGTGGCAACTCCCAAGTCTACTCCATTAACCAGACAAAGGTGCTCAGGAAGAGACCTAAACAAATGCTCCCACGCGCATGTGGTTTCAATGTGGCCGATACACGGGAGTCCAGCCTGTTAACACTGAACCCCATAATAAGGAACTGACGTGAGGGGCAACTTGAGACAATAAGAAAGCGTTTACAGACTCCTTTTATTCCATTTAATCTAAAAACAACTGAATTAACTTCAATAGTCAAAATGTTTGTTCTTATCATTTAGATGATATTTACCTACTTTATTAAGAATATATATATATATATAGTGGCATTGCTTTTAACTAACAAAATAGAAGTATTTGAGTATATTTTAGAAGATTAATACAGCTTTCTAATCTTTCATCCATAAATTAGATCACTAGCCATGTCTTGAAGTGAGGCAGCCCTCAACCCACAAATTACTCATCATTACCAATCCACTGAGGATTTCAGCACCAGGAATTTTATACCAGATACATGTGGAAGGCAGCCTTGTGGGGTGACAGAGTCTTCCTGAATACCTAAAATTATACATATTCCACATATGCACATGTCTACCTTGTTAGGTGTTTCCTATTCTGTAAACATGTGTAGAGACAAAACTGAGTCTTCACCAAAAGGCTGTGAGTCTCTGCCCCCGGATCGCCCATGGAGGGTTTCAGTTTTAACACTTGACAAAACCATCTAACTAGATATACCTGCTCTTTCCTATTGCTTGTTTTCCCTGTGATGTTTTATTGGGTTTAAGTGAGAATAACACAAACACAAACACACACACACACGCGCATAGAATGGCAAAGTCATCCAATAAGTACAATAATAAGGAAACAAAGGAAGGACAGAATGTCAACAGACATTGAAAAGTTTTACTTGGCACATGTACAAAAAGTCATCGTCCCAGCCAGGCAACCATATGCCTATAACGTGGCACAGCGACTCTCTGGGCACTTTTCCAAGGCTCCAGTCTACCACTCTCTAATTTGGATTAATAATTCATTGTATTGTTTGAAAAGGTTGCATAATGCACCTAGTCAGCTGAACCATAAAGAATAACTCATCCCAAGTTACACATACAGTTTTCAATGTTACTGAGCAAAATAAGTTCCTCAATTTAATGTGCCCATGGTAACACCCGTTTACTCAATGAGAATGTAAAAAGAAGACTCCACCAAGGGTAACTTGGCAATGGATATATCAAGGGAAAGAAGGAGGGGAGAGAGGAAATGAGGAAGATAACAAGAGAAACCAATATGTGTCAGATGCTTGCCTTGTGCCAAGCATGCTGGGAACACGCAGTCCTCATAACAGTTCTATAAAGAAGGTAGTAAATAGGATTGCCATTGGCAAGGTCAGGAGATTAAGGTTTAGGAAAGGTGAGCAAATTGCCCATATTCATCCATCTATTTGAAAAGACTCTAATTTTCTCATGGAAATAGTGAGCTGAGTGGGCAAAGAAACATACTTGGGGGAGGGGGGGACACTAAAATATAGCTCCAAGACAGCATATAAGCAGACATTTGATATGTGGTACAAAGGGAATAAAGAAGTGCTGAGGACACTTCAAATAATATTAATCAAATAGTGTTACTAAGAGCTAGTCAGAGCACTTTATGGAGATGAGGCTTGACATAACTCCAAACTTCTCAACTTCTTAAACAATGAATTGCTCTCTAATTTAAATGCTGACCTCATTCCTGAAACTGAGAAGCACCAGATGAGTGTGAAAGTTAAAAGCACTTGAGTTTGAACAAGGAGTGTTCCAGGCTGGCCTGAGTAAAAGGTTAACAATAGTATCTCTCCGCGAGGAGGGAGGAAGGAAGCCTCTTCCTCTCCTAGCAGAAACCTATCGAGCTACCTGATGGATCACATCTGCAACAAAAGGCATCCTTTACTTCTTTACTCTGGAAGTAGATAAATTCTCTCTTCCAGATGTATCAACATTGCCCACTTAAGAAAGTCACTGGTACTCTAAGAGGGCCTTTACTCCTATCAGTTTCTTGCTCTTTACTATCTATTCTTCCTTGTAAAATAAATAATTTCACTCATTTGTTTTGTTTACAAGCAAAAGTTTATTTAGGAAGTCATAGAGGTAAAAGTGAGCCATGGAGAAAGATGAGCCAGCTGGGCTGTGTGGGCTCAGGAAACAAGTTACAGAGACAAAATAATGTCCCTTGGAGCTTAGGAGAAAGGCAAAGGTAACAAGCCTGGGGAAAGAAGAGGGGAAAGGGAAAGGCACAGGTGTGCTGCCAAGAGGGAGAGCTCACCTTAACATTCTAGAATTACCGACACTAGTTTAATAAACCGGCTACTATCAAGTTTATGAATGATGTTCATTAGACATGCAAAACATAAGCCATGTTTGCCCTGACCTCTTATTTAAAAGCATTTCACTTTTGGTGTCATGAATTTTCATTTATGGTAGAGAGACGGTCAGAAGAACAGTAAAAAAATCTCTGGGCAACAGGTCATCTCCTTTCTTTTTCTCTTGGTTATGAAAGTGCTGCTGAGAGTGACTGGCAAAGAGAATGCCCTGACTCTCTGGTCTCCAGTTTTCATATTCATCACAGGAGGGTTAGAGTGGCTGGTGTAGATTTTTTCTCATATGTCACACTCTGTGGTTCTATAGATCAAGAAAGGTAAAAGCTGAGAACTATCCTTTTAAATTTGAGGAAGCAGCTTCTGATAACCAAGTAGAGAAGTTCTGTGGAGAGGTTTGGGATAAGGAGTTAGAGGTAGGTGAGTGACAGAGGGTCAAGTAAGATGAAATTCATTAAGGACTGAGTGGGAAATGAGCATGTAGAGATAGAGATTAGACGTTTATCATTAAGATTGCTTGACTCTGAGGAGAAAGAGACAGTGGAGATGAATGGAAGAGAATATCCATTTGGTAAAGAGGGTGGTGCCTGCTTGCATTTGATGATAGGAGAAATATAAGCACCTTCAAATGTTGATGGGAAAGACCTTCTAGAGAAACCTAAGTAGAAAGTATTTAAAAAATAAGATTTTCGGAAAGGTACCTGTGGATAGTTTTCAAAGCAGAAGTGCAGTTCACCTTGGAGAAAAGGAAGTGGTAAAACAGTTCAGCAAAATGTTTAACTCCCCAGAGGAGGAAAGAAAATAAAGAGGTTAAAACAGGGATCACACTGAAAAATACAACTTCACAGAACTTAAAAAAAAATTCTACCCCATGGAGATTGACTCTCCACACATTTCAGGCATTCAATGTCAGGATCTGGACATCTGTGTCACATCCAAATGAATGCATAGAGTTAGGTGAAATCAAATCATGTTTAAATCTGAATTTAATCCCAGATACTTTGTTTATATTTTCTCTTTTCTATCTCAGCGTAACGTCCTCATGAAAAACAAGGTCAGAAATAGATTCTAAAATTGGTCATTTACCCTCTTCTGTTTTAGAATCCTTTCCTTTTAAATTATTCCTTAAAGAAAATACACAGAGAGTATTCTTTAGGGGAAATAATAGTATATTATTAGTATAGTAAACATGAGCACACTTTAAACTGTCATGTATGGTCTAGGTAACTTGGAAGAAGTTAAGTATAGTAACCTAAGGCTCAATTTTTCCATCTATAAGATGAGTAAGTGAGGGCCAACTTGAGACAAAATGTGTTCAAGACTGAATGGGGCATGAGCAAGTGGAGGCAGAGATTAGAGAATTGTATATAAGTGTTCCCTGGCCTAAGAATTCTCTAAATTAGAGAACATTCCCTGAAAGTGAACCACCAAGAAAATAAGTAAAATAAATGTTTTTCTTGGATTTTCACCTTGAAATTGGTGCTTAAACTAAAAAAAAATAGAATTGAGATTTTGTTTTTCTTTTTTCTTTTTTAACAACAATGAGTCAATTTATTAAAGTTTGATGTAAACCTTCTGGCTCAATACTGGTGAAAGTAATTTGTTTAACAATCTCGGAAGGATTATGCAAGTCAATGAGTCTCTTGAGAATCCTCATGTGATAATGACTGCAAGTCTTAAACCTTCCCCACCAGGAGTTTTTCTTTTTTTGTGGCAGAGACATAGAGTGTCAGAGAGAGGGACAGATAGGGACAGACAGACAGGAAGGGAGAGAGATGAGAAACCACAATTTTTTGTTGCAGTTCCTTAGTTGTTCATTGATTGCTTTCTCATATGTGCCTTGACCGGGGGCTACAGCAGACTGAGTGACCCCTTGCTCAAGCCAGTGACCTTGGGTCCAAGCTGGTGAGCCTTGCTCAAACCCGATGAACCCGCACTCAAGCTGGCAACCTCGGGGTCTTGAACCTAGGTCCTCCGCGTCCCAGTCCGATGCTCTATCCACTGCGCCACTGTCTGGTCAGGCACCACCAGGAGTTTTTCTTGTAATGATTCTCAGAGTCTTGGTACGCATCCTAACTGGTCCTTTTACTTTGAGGTTCCTTTTCTTTGCATCTTTGATCAAGTCAGCACAGACCTTTGCCAAAGACTTTAGATTGTAGATGGTTAAAGTAATTCTAATTTGATGCATCATGGCTTCTATTTCCATAGATGTCTTTCTGGTATCTTTAAAATCCATGGCAAATAATAATAATAATAATAATAATAATAATAATAAAGCCATGGCTGCCTCATGACTTCCCAATGGAACAAAGGTGAGTCAGGAGCCAGAGCCCACAGATGGCACTCCGGCTGCATCTACAATCTCCTCTTCCATAAAAACAGGTTTTTTTCCCAAAGAGCATTATTATTATTGTATATGAAGTTCTTTTCTACTAGTGTTTATTTTTCTATCTAAAGTTCTAGTCAAATACCATTAATGTCACTTTGGTCCTGTTGGGCAGATAAAATATATTACGCTCACTTTGTTAAAGATGGCGCTGCCCACATGGAGGCCGTTGCCCAGGTGATATTAATGTGTGTCTCTGTGGGCTGTGGGCAGGCAGAATCCTTGTAGTCTGGTACTTGGTTTTGGGATTAAGCCTTTCCCACCCGTTTTGATGAAGGGTGGTACAATCCCATCATGCCCCAGATAAGTGACTTTGTATTAGAAACTTCTCTATTTTGTATATTGGATTAAAGGTTATGAATCTACACTATAAAATGGGGGCAGAACAGGAGCTTGCTCTCTTGGTTCCTGAGATTATCATTAAAGGAGACAGCAGAGAGGAGAGCAGAGAAAGGCCATGTGGAGGAGGCCAGGAGAAGCAGCCAAGATGGCGCAGTGTTGAGTGAGAAGCCAGTTTGTGCAGAGTTTGTGCAGGGAGAAGGAAGAAGATGGGGAACTGTTGGGCAGATAAAATATATTATGCTCACTTTGTTAAAGATGGTGCTGCCCACGTGGAGGCCATCACCCAGGTGATATTAATGTGTGTTGGGGGTGGGCTGTGGGCAGGCAGAATCCTTGTAGCCTGGTACTTGGTTTTGGGATTAAGCCTTTCCCACCCTTTTCGATGTGGGGTGGTACAATCCCATCATGCCTCAGATAGGTGACTTTGTATTAGAGACTTCCCTATTTTGTATACTGGATTAAAGGTTTTGGTTTCTACACTATAAAATGGGGCAGAACAGGAGCTTGCTCTCTTGGTTCCTGAGATTATCATTAAAGGAGACAGCAGAGAGGAGAGCAGAGAAAGGCCACGTGGAGGAGGCCAGGAAAAGCAGCCAAGATGAAGGAGTGTTGAGTGAGAAGCCAGTTAGTGCAGAGTTTGTGCAGGGAGAAGGAAAGAGATGGGGAACAGAGGGGAATAAGTCTGGTGAGCTAGAAACCTTTGATTCTAGGAAACTCGGATAAGTCAGTAGCTTTGTGAGCACAGAATGAGTGGGTTTTGGAGCCCAGTGTGTGTTTTTACTTGCCTGCCGGGTGCAAGCTAGGATTAAAATGATGGCCCACCAGTTTTTGGCTCCATTGTTTCTTTACTGACTATCTGAATCCAATGCGAACCTGCATGGGCCGGGTTGCTGTGATGGTAGCCCTGGCTACTGGCTTTACAGGTCCTTACTAAACAATGCCTCAAGCTGTGTTTTTGTTTATTAATATGATGTAATCAAATTAAAATTGTAAATTTTGTGCCTGTTCCATTCTTAAATTACATTCAAATTTGATCTAAATATCCAGAAAAACAGTAGTACATATATTGATAAACTTAGCAGGATCATTAGTCTCTTCAAAAGTCCTGATTTCAAAAAATGCTCAAGATATAGAAAAGCAGAATTTGCAGTCCTGGCTGGATAGTTTGGTTGGTTGGAGAGTCATACTAGAGCTCGGAGGTTGCTGGTTCGATTCCCTGGTCAGGACACATATAGGAGCAGCTCCATGTTCCTGTCTCTCTCTCCCTGCCTCTCTCTTGAGGGGAGGGGAGAGGAGGGAAGAAGAGAAAGAAGAGAAGAGAAGAGAAAGGCAGGGGCTTTAAAAGGAAGATAAAAATAAATCTCTAGGAATAAAAAGAGGGGAAGAGCAAGCAAATTAAAAATAAATGTAGAGGCAAAAAGAAGGAGGGGTAAACAGACAACAAAAATATTGAATAATAAAAGAAATTGTAGAGCACTTCATACAAAGACAGAGGAAATGCTTCTGCCTTTTCTAGCCAGGGTTTTGACAATTATACAGTACCTTCAAAGTGATACCATTTATCTCATCAATTTCCCAACAGCTTATGCCTTTCACCTGAAACTACCATAGTGTCTACATTGAGAAGTTGTACGGTGTCCATGATTGCAGTGTTCTGATGTACACTGAAGTCTGAGAAATGGCTGATCAGAAGACAGACTCAGAAGTATGTGCTACCCGGTGCCCTCCACCCACACACAAAACAATGCTTGAGCTGAGTGAGGAACGCAGATGCAGCAAGTCAGAAAGACAACAATTATCTGTTTGTTTTTTGTTTTGTCCCTTGGTTGGTTTCTATTTCAGAAATAATATGATGCAATTAATGTTAATTAACTATGCAATTAGTGCTACTATGAGCCTGGTCACTGGTTCTGGTTCTGACACTAACATCTACTGGGCGTTGCTAAACACTAGGTAGTCTGCAAGGCCTTGGTGATATAGAAGTGAGGAAAACAGAGCTTCTACCTTTGAAGGACTCATTCTCTAGTAAGAGAATGGTATTTGCATGTAACTAACTTAAACATGTGGTAAGCATCATATTGGCAGCATTGTGTGCTGTAAAGAGCTGAGAAATGAGACTGACTTTCTGCTGGGTTGGGGAGGATTGCTGTGAGTTGGACACTTGATCTCTGCTTTAAAGGATAAGCAGATTTCTTTCTCCAGGCAGGGAAGGAGTGAAGGACATCTCAGGCAGGGTTATGTAACAATAAGTCACCTAAAATTTCAGGCATGGATAAGACAAGACAATGTGAAACTCCAGCATACTAACTGCTACTATACTCCATTCTTCTCCACTCAAGAAACAATAGTAAAATGAAGCAAATGAGAAGGAGGTAATTATTGGCAATAATGTCCTCTCCCTTTCCCCCCCCAAAAATGAGTAAATCACCTAGAAAGCAGTACTTTATCATTTGAAAGACATGAATTGTGATTTTGGTATTTGAAAACACTTCCACCAGCCAATCAGTAAGATGATGCCATCCTACCATATTATATCAGATAGAGAAGAATCTTGTTTTGTATCATTACAACATCTCCCCACCCCTACTCCTCTCTTTCTGTGCGTTGTCCTGAACATGCAACACAAACCATGTCAAGAACCTCACCAAGCAAAACAGGAAGGTCACAGACCTACTCTGTGACCTACTCTGTGACCTCAGCCCTGAAGAAATACTGAGCGCTTTGGAAGGTCAATGAACTACCACAATCTCCACATCAGCAACTGAATTACGTTCCTCACAGCTCCCCAGGGCCTGCCATGCCTGACAGAAGGAAAAAAGCTTCTGTCCTATGTGTAATGGTGTTTAATTAACCACAAGCACCTGGCCCAGTGGATCCACTGTTAAAATTTCAAATAGCATAAAACCAAGAGGTGATCCTAGAATAAGGCACTTCATTACACCAGAGAGAAGGGAGCTTCTGGCCCCAGACCCAGCCACCCCGCCCTCACCCTGATCCAGCTTGCTCTCATCTCCCAAAAAAGGGGGGGGGGGGGAGAAAATATAAACAACAGGGAACCACATGGTTCCACACTAGCAAAATATCTCAGGGGTTATTCCAGCAACTCAATGACTCATTCATAATTTGAATGAGAAAAGAAGTTCGTCAACCCGGATGTGTCTGGCATGCAGTAGGGAATTCGGGCCATGTTATTCTCAGGTCAGATTTATTTCAGGATTGTCTTGTTCTCTTCCTGATCCCAAAGGAAAATATTTGTAAAACTTTATGTTAATAATACATTCATCATTCACTCATGGGGAGTGTGAAAAATACTATAGGAATATATTATTTCCTACAAAACAGTTTTCTTATTTTCTTTGTTTCTAGAGACTGTATTATTAGTAGTAATTTGCTGTTGTTGCTGGGTTTTCTCTTTTTCTTTTTTTTCCCTCCCCAAATTATAAGAGGAAGTTTATTTAGAAAGTTACAGAGGTAGTAGAAGTGAACCAGCTGGGCTGCATGGGCTCAGGAAACAAGTTACAGCAGCAAAAGAAGGGCCCTTGGAGTTTAAGAGGGAGAAAGGTAAAGGCAAGCAGCCTGGGGTGGAGGAGGGGAGCACAGGGGAGGAGAAAGGCTGGGTGTGCTCCCAGAGGGAGAGGCTGTTTGTTGAGTAAGAAAACCTACATGAATCAGCAGGCTCCTTGGTGCCTTTTAACAGCTGCCCACCCCTGTACATACTTTTTCCAGCTCAGCCTCATCAACCTTCCCCAGGAAATGTACTTTAGCATGACATCGAATCAGCACTTCTGGAATCCTATAACACAGAATGACAGGATATATCACTTCAAATAAGCAACAGCTGAAAATAGTCCTGTAGGCTGGGCCAAGGGAACCAGAATTATTCTGTCTTTTCCCACACTCTCATTCATCAGATTCAGTCTCCAGTATTCAAATCCAAAAAAAATTTTTTTAAAGTCTATTTTGAAGAGAAATTATATCAACACAGGTATTTATATACTCATATATTAAATAATATGCACACTTTTGTATTATCTCTCACCTGCCAAATTTCTCCTCAGAGTTTGCTAAGGGAATCTGTTCACAGAGACAGTTATACTAAATATGCAATCACTGTCTGACCAGGTCTTGCTTATTTATTTATTTATTTATTTACTCAATCATTCATTCCTTTACCCTTCATTGAAATTTAGTCTAACTTCTTTGTTTCTAATTGCCTATTCTATATTATTTTATGAAGATCTCAACTAGATAACTATGCTATTTTCTCTCCAGTCTCCCTCCTGATCTTTGATTGTTTCTGTTTCTTAGAGTTTAGTTCCCTGAGGCAGGAACTACAAAATAACTACAACTCAATATTTAGTAACAAACCTTGTACTTGTTCTGAAAATGTAGCTTCTTTTCATTGGTATTATTTTTGTAACTTTGATTATTTATTTCCAGGTAAATATTCATGGGGAGTATTTACTTCAACATCTTTTTTTTTTTTTTTTTTTTTTTTTAAATAAATTTTTATTAATGGTAATGGGATGACATTAATAAATCAGGGTACATATATTCAAAGAAAACATGTCTAGGTTATTTTGTCATCAAATTATGTTGCACACCCCTCGCCCAAAGTCAGATTGTCCTCCGTCACCCTCTATCTAGTTCTCTGTGCCCCTCCCCCTCCCCCTAACTCTCTCCCTCCCTCCCTACCATGTCCTCCCTCCCCCCCCACCCTTGGTAACCACCACACTCTTGTCCATGTCTCTTAGTCTCATTTTTATGTTCCACCAATGTATGGAATCATGTATTTCTTGTTTTTTTCTGATTTGCTTATTTCACTCCTTATAATGTTATCAAGATCCCACCATTTTGCTGTAAATGATCTGATGTCATCATTTCTTATGGCTGAGTAGTATTCCATAGTGTATATGTGCCACATCTTCTTTATCCAGTCTTCTATTGAAGGGCTTTTTGGTTGTTTCCATGTCTTGGCCACTGTGAACAGTGCTGCAATGAACATGGAGCTACATGTGTCTTCACTTATCAATGTTTCTGAGGTTTTGGGGTATATACCCAGTAGAGGGATTGCTGGGTCATAAGGTAGTTCTATTTGCAGTTTTTTGAGGAACCACCATACTTTCCTCCATAATGGTTGTACTACTTTACAGTCCCACCAACAGTGAATGAGGGTTCCTTTTTCTCCACAGCCTCTCCAACATTTGCTATTACCCGTCTTATTGATAATAGCTAATCTAACAGGAGTGAGGTGGTATCTCATTGTAGTTTTGATTTGCATTTCTCTAATAACTAATGAAGCTGAGCATCTTTTCATATATCTGTTGGCCATTTGTATCTCTTCCTGGGAGAAGTGTCTGTTCATGTCCTCTTCCCACTTTTTTATTGGATTGTTTGTTTGTTTGTTGTTGAGTTTTATGAGTTCTTTGTAAATTTTGGATATTAGGCCCTTATCTGAGCTGTTGTTTGAAAATATCAGTTCCCATATAGTTGGCTGTCTGTTTATTTTGATATCAGTTTCTCTTGCTGAGCAAAAACTTTTAATTCTGATGTAGTCCCATTCATTTATCTTTGCCTTCACTTCTCTTGCCATTGGAGTCAAGTTCATAAAATGTTCTTTAAAACCCAGGTCCATGATTTTAGTACCTATGTCTTCTTCTATGTACTTTATTGTTTCAGGTCTTATATTTAGGTCTTTGATCCATTTTGAATTAATTTTAGTACACGGGGACAGGCTGTAGTCGAGTTTCATTCTTTTGCATGTGGCTTTCCAGTTTTCCCAACACCATTTGTTGAAGAGGCTTTCTTTTCTCCATTGTGTGTTGTTGGCCCCTTTATCAAAGATTATTTGACCATATATATGTGGTTTTATTTCTGGGCTTTCTATTCTGTTCCATTGGTCTGAGTGTCTATTTTTTTACCAATACCATGCTGTTTTGATTATCGTGGCCCTATAATATAGTTTAAAATCAGGTATTGTAATGCCCCCAGCTTCATTCTTTTTCCTTAGGATTGTTTTGGCTATTCGGGGTTTTTTATAGTTCCATATAAATCTGATGATTTTTTGTTCCATTTCTTTAAAAAATCTCATAGGGATTTTGATGGGAATTGCATTAAATTTGTATATTGCTTTGGGTAATATGGCCATTTTGATTATATTTATTCTTCCTATCCAGGAACAAGGAATATTTTTCCATCTCATTGTATCTTTTTCGATTTCCCTTAACAATGCTTTGTAATTTTCATTATATAGGTCCTTTACGTTCTTTGTTATGTTTATTCCTAGGTATTTTATTTTTTTTGTTGCAATCGTGAAGGGGATTATTTTTTTGAGTTCGTTTTCTAATATTTCATTGTTGGCATATAGAAAGGCTATGGACTTTTGTATGTTAATTTTGTATCCTGCGACCTTACCGTATTGGTTTATTGTTTCTAATAATCTTTTTGTGGAGTCCTTCGGGTTTTCGATGTATAGGATCATATCATCAGCAAAAAGTGATAGCTTTACTTCTTCTTTTCCGATATGGATGCCTTTTATTTCTTTGTCTTGTCTGATTGCTCTGGCCAGAACTTCTAGCACCACGTTGAATAAGAGTGGAGAGAGTGGACAACCCTGTCTTGTTCCTGATTTAAGATAGAAAGTCCTCAGTTTTATGCCGTTTAATAGGATGTTGGCTGATGGTTTATCATATATGGCCTTTATCATGTTGAGATATTTTCCTTCTATACCCATTTTGTTGAGAGTCTTAAACATAAAATTGTGTTGTATTTTATCAAAAGCCTTTTCTGCATCTATTGATAAGATCATGTGGTTTTTGTTCTTTGTTTTGTTGATATGGTGTATTACGTTAACCGTTTTGCGTATGTTGAACCATCCTTGAGATTCTGGGATGAATCCCACTTGATCATGATGTATTATTTTTTTAATATGTTGTTGTAATCGGTTTGCCAGTATTTTGTTTAGTATTTTAGCATCTGTATTCATTAGAGATATTGGTCTGTAGTTTTCTTTCTTTGTGCCATCCTTGCCATGTTTTGGTATGAGGGTTATGTTGGCTTCATAAAATGTGTTTGGAAGTATTGCTTCTTCTTCAATTTTTTGGAAGACTTTGAGTAGAATAGGAACCAAGTCTTCTTTGAATGTTTGGTAGAATTCACTAGTATAACCGTCTGGGCCTGGACTTTTATTTTTGGGGAGGTTTTTAATAGTTTTTTCTATTTCCTCCCTGCTGATTGGTCTGTTTAGGCTTTCTGCTTCTTCATGACTCAGTCTAGGAAGGTTGTATTGTTCTAGAAATTTATCCATTTCTTCTAGATTGTTGTATTTGGTGGCATATAATTTTTCATAGTATTCTACAATAATTCTTTGTATTTCTATGATGTCTGTGGTGATCTCTCCTCTTTCATTTTGGATTTTATTTATTTGAGTCCTGTGTCTTTTTTCCTTGGTGAGTCTTGCCAAGGGTTTGTCAATTTTGTTGATCTTTTCAAAGAACCAGCTCCTTGTTTTATTGATTTTTTCTATAGTTTTTCTGTTCTCTATTTCATTTATTTCTGCTCTGATTTTTATTATCTCCTTTCTTCGGCTGGTTTTGGGTTGTCTTTGTTCTTCTTTTTCTAGTTCCTTAAGGTGTGAAGTTAAGTGGTTTACTTCGGCTCTCTCTTGTTTGTTCATATAGGCCTGAAGTGATATGAACTTTCCTCTTATTACTGCTTTTGCTGCATCCCAGAGATTCTGATATGTCGTATTTTCATTTTCATTTGTCTGTATATATCTTTTGATTTCTGCACTTATTTCTTCTTTGACCCATTCATTTTTTAGAAGTATGTTGTTTAGTTTCCACATTTTTGTGGGTTTTTACCCCTCTTTTTTGCAGTTGAATTCTAGTTTCAAGGCTTTATGATCAGAAAATATGCTTGGTACAATTTCAATTTTTCTAAATTTGCTGATATTGTCTTTGTGGCCCAACATATGGTCAATTCTTGAGAATGTTCCTCAACATCTTAACTTTTCTTAGTTTTATGCAAGTTGCAATAGCTGAACAAATTACTTTTTTAATTGTGGTTTTTTAAAAAAGCTGTAAGGAAATAATATACCATCTTAACCATCTTAAACTGTAAGTTTCCATAGTGTTAAGTATATTCACATTGTTGTACGATGGATCTACAGAGCTTTCATATTGCAAAACTGACACTCTATAACCCATTACACAACTCCTATTTCTTCCTTCTGGTAGCCACCATCTTCCTGTTGCTATGAATTTGACTACTTTAAGTGATTGTTTCCTAATCTCTTAAAATTGAGTGATGTTAGACTTCTATTTCTGAACCTCATCAACTATGGAACTCTTCTACTTCAAAACTTATTGGAGCCTGACCAGGCAGTGGCACAGTGGATAGAGCATCAGACTGGGATGCGGAGGACCCAGGTTCAAGACCCCGAGGTCACCAGCTTGAGCCCGGGCTCATCTGGTTTGAGCAAAAGCTCACCAGCTTGGACCCAAGGTGGCTGGCTTGAGCAAGGGGTTACTCAGTCTGCTGTAGCCCCACAGTCAAGGCACATATGAGAAAGCAATCAATGAACAACTAAGGTGTTGCAATGAAAAACTAATGATTGATGCTTCTCATCTATCTCCATTTCTGTCTGTTTATCCCTCTCTCTGACTCTCTCTCTGTCTCTGTAAAAAAACAAACAAACAAACAAAAAACCCAACTTATTGGAGAAATAGCTGATTCTAGAATGAGGTAGAAATAAATAAAATGACCCTGAAATGCCAGAAAGTAAAAAACTACCCCCAATACAAAAATCAGAACCACAATTACAGGGATATGTCAAAGAAATACAGAAGTGAACAGAAAGAGCTATCAGTGGCCAAAAGTAGGACAATCTATCAACAAAATAAATAAAAATAGTGTTATAGCTCAAAGTATGAAATAAATATCAGAGGCTACGATAAAATAAATGAGTTATTTCAATAGATAATAAGTATTGACTAAATATATGGGTAGATTAGACAAGTTTTCCACACAGAACAATTTCATAAAATCACTAAGAAGGAGGTGAAGGATAACTCCCCACTTTTTCAGTCTGAGCTACACATAGTGTCTTCCTTCTAATGAGTAGTGATCAAGGTTTAACATTAATAGAAGTAAATTATATTGTACTCTTAATAAGATAGGATGAGAATTACACTGTATCTCTGGTAACTTTCTCCCAATAACACCTTATCTCTTTCTAATCATAATAAAAATATTAAAAACTTTCCAATTAAGGCATATTGTGACAAATGTACCACATTAACATTAGATGTTAATAACGGGAGAACTGGAATTAAGTTCTATAGGGATTCTGTCTTATCATCACTATACTTCTGTAATTCTAAAACTGTTCTAGGCCCTGGCTGGTGGTTCAGTGGATACAGCATCAGCCTGGTGTATGGACGTCCTGGGTTCAATTCCCAGTAAGGGCACACAGGAGAAGTGATCATCTGCTTCTTCCCCCCTTCCTTCCCCTTTTCTCTCCCTCTTCCCCACCCACAGATAGTGACTGAATTGATTCAAGCATGGCCTCAGACTCTGAGGATAGCTCCATTGGAGCATATCAGCCTTAGGTGCTAAAAATAGCTTGATACTCAAGTACTGGCCCAAGGCAGGGTTGCCAGGTGGATCCTGATCAGGACACATGTGGGAGTCTGACTTCCTATCTTCCCTCCTCTCATCTAAAATAAATAAATATATAAACTATTCTAAATTTAAAAGTGTATTAAAATTTTTTAAATAAATAAATAGGAACCTTAGGAGTCTATCTAATAGTACACTCTTTTGCCACAGCCTCCAACTTACTAACAAGCTATTCATACGGACATCCAACATAAACACCAAACTCCAACCAATCACTCATTGGAGCCTGAGCTGAGATTGGGCTCAGGCCCTACCATGGCTATGCACCTTGTCCCTGGCCTACTTGCTCACCTCCTGACAAGATATCATTAGATCTCCCACTTCACATTTTCTAAGTCCTTGGCCAGCTGCATGTTCAACAATATGTGAAGGGCACCAACTTCATCTTCAGGTCACTCACGTTGTCAGAGTTTGATGCCATGAGAGTCACACAAGGTGTCCCACATGAGATCAAGTTTGTCATCTCAGGTTCCACCATGTCCTGATGGGTTCCAGTCTGCACATTCTTTCCCCCACTTTAGACTCAGAGTCCTTTCCCAACTACTTGTCTTTCTGACTCACAGGGACTGTGGAGGGACCTTTCAGAAATTACTTCCCTCATTCCCCTTCATCATGACTAGTGATTTTTCTCTGATCCTCCAACAATCACGTTTTGGATCTCTGGGTCCCCAGATTCTCCACAGCTTTGTACAATCTAATCCAGGGGTCCCCAAACTTTTTACACAGGGGGCCAGTTCACTGTCCCTCAGACCACTGGAGGGCCGGACTATAAAAAAACTATGAACAAATCCCTATGCACACTGCACATATTTTATTTTAAAGTAAAAAAACAAAACGGGAACAAATACAATATTTAAAATAAAGAACAAGTAAATTTAAATCAACAAACTGACCAGTATTTCAATGGGAACTATGCTCCTCTCACTGACCACCAATGAAAGAGGTGCCCCTTCCGGAAGTGCGGTGGGGGCCGGATAAATGGCCTCAGGGGGCCGCATGCGGCCCGCGGGCCGTAGTTTGGGGACCCCTGATCTAATCCCTGTACTAAATCTATTCAGTACCATTCTTAATGGTTCTCCTTTCTGGTCAAACTATAACAGAGACACCTGATTAGAGGTTATAATATAAAATTCTGAGACATTTCTATGGAAAAATAAAAGGACTTAAACAGCAAAAGAATCAGAATCAAGGAGATTTTGATATTCTTAGATGTTTTCCAAAAGTTCTGATTAGATTGGAACTGGGGGAATAGCAGGACTAAAAATAATGGGCCACCTGTGTATTTTAATAGCTGTAAATCACTTAATAGAGGTATTTATAAATAGTCTTTTCCCCACCACTCTTTTCCCAATAAAATCCAAGAGACAGTTATCTAAGATAATTGAAATAGGGAGAGAATAAAAACAATTTGTGACTAACTCTCCTCTGCTAATTTCAACCAAACATTGTGTATTAGATTTCAGAACAAAATGACAAATTAAGCCTATATTTATCTCCTCTTCTTCTGTGGACACCAATAAGATTATAACAAAGGATTATCTAAAATTAAGGGGGGAAAAACACAATAATTAAAAGAACAAGAGTCAGGACAATCAAAAAGCGAGTATTTCGACACTATCTGGAATCCAGGCAGCGGAGAAGAATGCCTCTCCTGGAACTGTAGCCCAACATAAGGCGGCTCTACAGAAGTGGGGAACAGCCTGTCCCACAAAAGTCTCGAGATGCCTCAGACTAGAGGCTGCATGTGGAAGAGAAAGCAGGAGAGCTGAAAACAGGGTATGAGTTGGAGACTTGTCTATGAAACAGACATCTATGTAGTCATGCAGGTAAACTGTTGTCAGGCATCTCACACTGATGTCAATCAGAAAAGCCACAAGAAAAGGCAGCTGGCTCACCTCCATCTCACTAACATGTGAAACTCTGAGCAGCAAATCTCTTTCACATGCAGAGCACAGCATCAGTTGTTTAATTTCCTCAGTTTTAAAGATACATGGACTACGAATGATCAAAAATTGAATGAGGCCCACAGTATAACACATAGAGACCAAGATCAATAGAAAATTGTCAGCTCTGACCAATTGGCTCAGTGGTAGAGTTTCGGCCTGGGGTGTGTATATCCCAGGTTTGATTCCCGGTTAGAGCACACAGGAGAAGCAACCATCTGCTTCTCCACCTCCTCCCCCTTCTCTCTCTTTCTCTTTCCCTCTCCCTCTCTCCCCCTCCCACAGCTATGGCTTGAATGGTTTGAATGAGTTGTCCCCGGATGCTGAGGATGGCTCCATGGACTCACCTGAGGGGCTTAAATAGCTTGGTTGCCAAGCAACGGAGCAGCAGCTTCAGATGAGCAGAGCATCCCCCAGTAGGGGCTTGCCAGGTGGATCCTGAATGGGGCGCATGAAGGAGTTTGTCTCACTACCTCCCTGCCTCTCACTTAATAAAAATAAGAAAAAGAAAGAAAATTGTCCTCCAAACAAGGAAAGAATATTCAGGAAGCTGAAGAGAGCTTTTAGTGTCCTTAGGTAGAAAATATTGTGTCCAAAGACCAAGAACATAATATTTTGGAAAAAAGAACAATCAGAAACAAGAGTATGCTTTTGAAAATTAATTGATTTCCCAAATCAAAAAATAATAATAATAATAATTGGAAAGCTTAAAAGATAAAACAAAGGCACGTTCCAAAATGTTAAAAACAAAAGAACACAAGGAGAAAAATATGAAAAAGTCATTAAGATTGAGAATCAACATAGGAAGTCCTATTGTTAGAAATTATAAGAGAACAGAGGGAATTGTGAAAGAATTAAAACAAGAAAATTCCCCATAGATGAAAGGAGACAAGTCTCCAACATGGGAGTGTTTACTTGCTACCAGTAGGATGAATTTAAAAGGAATCACCTTTGGGCACATTATTTATAAACGTTCAGAACTCCAAAGGTTAAAAGCTATTGAAAGGTCCCAGAGAACGCTGAGAAAAGAAGGTTGCATACTCAGAAATCAGAATGAGGAGCACTGATTTTTTTGTGTGTGTTTGTTTTATCATCAATACCAATGAGCAGAGCAATGCCTTTGAGGTTCTGTAGGAAGTGTTTTTCAACTTAGAATTCTCTACCCAGCTAAACCATTAATCAAGCAAGAGAGGATGATAAAGAACTTTTCAGTCTGAAAGCACTGACAAATTTACCTCCATATAGCCTTTCTTAGGGAGTTACATGAATGATGGCAGGTATGAGAGTAGTGTGAGGGAAATCCTCCTCGCTCAGAGCAAGCCCTCACCAGAAAGTATTGAGATTGATAAATCAAGAAATAACACAATATGTGATATGTTTGGAAGCATGAAGCTATCCCCAAATGATCAAAAATTGAGGTTGCAAAAGTCTTAACTTCTAGAGAGTGACATCAGGTGGTAGGGTGAACCCTCCCATACCATTGAATTTTTGTAACCATGCTCATATACTATATATTTTGAAGTAACTTTTTAATACACTACCAGAAATCCAATTAAAAATTGTGTAATGTTCTGTTCTTTCTGTTTCTGTTTCTCTGCTTACACAAATTAACATCCACGTCTTCCCCATCTAGGGGTTCCTTTGTATTATCTGCCGATCTCCTTGAACTATATTACTTGTACCCGAAACTCCTGTCTATTCAGAAATCCATGAAGGCAATATCTAATACTGCAGAAGTTAAACACAAACCCTGTCTTCACAGAGTTCTTGTTCTAGAAGAAACAGATAATAAACAAACAAAAAATGATGTTGCTAAATGCCCTGAAAAAGGTTAGCAGGCATTTTAGAAATGTTTGGTTGAGGTACCATAAACTGAGCTAGGTAGGTTAAAAAATTCCTCTTGAAGTCTTCTTGGTCTAAACACATCATTTTCAAAGCTACACCCCACCCTTCACTTAGAAAGAATCAGCATTCAGTCTGACCCCCAAGTTTCAAACTATACAGGTAACATCTAGCTCATCCTCCTTGCTACCACTTTCTACTACAGAATCGCTAAGTAGAAATACTGTGGATTTGAGTCAGAGGAAATATTATTTCTTTTTCATGAACAAAAGTCTCTAAGGTATTTAGTGTCAGTTCCTATAAAGTGCTTAGATGAGAATATATATATATATATGTATAAAAGATTATATATATAACTTCCAGTACATTATATTTAGCTGAATAGCAAATAAAATGTTAAGCAGTCCCTTTAAAATACACCTAGCAAGCAGATGGTCTTGTTTTTTTAATAAACCAAATGCTCTATTTGTATTTCCTAAACTATAATTGATTCATTTAAAAAGATTGTTTAATATTTCAGGCAGTTTACTACTATAATGTCAAGTTTTTCTTGGTATCAGTTTTAGTTCCATTAAAATGCATTTGTCCATGATGGATCGATCATTTTTTTTCAATAATCCCTTTCTCTAGAAACCTAAAAAAAAAAATTCCTGATTGCGTCTTTTTCAAGCATTACCATGCACTGACGACATTTTCAGAAACAAAAAGTAAAGTGATTAAATGAAAGTAAAAACAATTCCCCTTTTTCTTACATGATTACAATTTTGTCTCTCTATATCAAGTGGGCTAGCCATTAATTTCAGGTATCACAACAAGGGTAGAAGATGTGCTAAATAGTCCATTTGACAATGATGTGTTTTCATTGAATTATCCCTTAAAATTGATTCTCTATGTGGGGAAATTTGAACTTTGAGCTAGATATATCTAGGGTTCAGGCCTAGTTTTGTTATTTACAGGCTATACAACCTTGGTCAAGTTACTTAATCTCTCTGCAGCTTTCTTCACCTGTAATAGAAGTCACAGTACCTTATAGCAGGGTTTCTCAACCTCAGGAGTATTGACATTTGTACCAATAATTCTTTGTTGTAAATTGTCCTGTGCCTGGTAGGGTGTTTAATCAGCATTCCTGTCCTCTACTCACTAGAAATTGGTACAACCCTAGTTGGAAAATCAAAATTCTTTCTAGACATTGTGAAACATCCCTTGTAGGGCAAAACTATCCTCATCGAGAGCCACGTTTGTAGAGGATTGTTGATTGGATTAAATAAAATTATGTATGGGTAATCTAGCACATTTGGACATGATATATACACAATACATTTAATTGTTTGTTTATGGATAGACTTGGATTCTCAATAATAATATTAGCAACCACCATGTAATGTATAAAAGTAAAGAATAAGAAATCAAAGAAGGAGGCCCTGGCCGGTTGGCTCAGCGGTGGAGCGTCGGCCTGGCGTGCGGGGGACCCGGGTTCGATTCCCAGCCAGGGTGCATAGGAGAAGCGCCCATTTGCTTCTCCACCCCCCCTCCTTCCTCTCTGTCTCTCTCTTCCCCTCCCGCAGCAGAGGCTCCATTGGAGCAAAGATGGCCCGGGCGCTGGGGATGGCTCCTTGGCCTCTGCCCCAGGTGCTAGAGTGGCTCTGGTCGTGGCAGAGCGACGCCCGGGAGGGGCAGAGCATCGTCCCCTGGTGGGCAGAGCGTCGCCCCTGGTGGGCGTGCCGGGTGGATCCCGGTCGGGCGCATGCGGGAGTCTGTCTGACTGTCTCTCCCCGTTTCCAGCTTCAGGAAAAAAAAAAAATCAAAGAAGGAAAGACTTTTTTTTATTATCCGAGAAAGGATTGGCTATCATTCAGAAAGGAAATAATTTAGTGTTTGCTTTAGAATTAGTAGCTTTTGGTTGTGTCTGTGTAGGGGACAAGCAGGGGTAAGACCCGGAATACATTAAAGCATGTATGAATTCAACAAATAACAAAGTCAAAACCAGCTGACATTTTTCTTTTGTCTTTGAAGATAACAGCTGTTGGGATTTAAACTGTTTCCCACCCTCCATTGCGGCTGTGTATTCCCATGTAGCTAAGGTCTAACCAGTGGCTGGGAATAGAAGTGCAACTTTCCAGAGCGTGTTCTCAAGAAAGAGCCTTTCATCTTCTTTGCCGTCTGGCTGGTATACAGACCATTGTGGGCTTAGGATCAATGTATGTTTAGGAATGGCAGTCAGACAGCATAGAGAAATCAGGTTAGCTAGGACTTGGTTACCGGGGCCATGTCACACCACTGCAGCCCTAAACATCTCCCGGGAGTTATTCATGAAAGAAAAACTATTTGTCTCTTGTTTAGACCACTAATACTTGGATGTTCAGTCTTTTATTTATTTATTATTATTATTGATTTTTAGAGATATCAGAAGGCAGAGAGAGAGAGAGAGAGAGAGAGAGAGAGAGAGAGATTCGTTCCTGTAGGTGCCCAAACCAGGGATCGAACTAGCAACCTCTGTACTTCAGGATGAAGCTCTAACCAACTGAATTATCCAGTCAGGGCCATGTTAGGCCTTTTAAAACAAAACCACATCATAACTAGGGCACATATGTTATCTCATCTAATTCTTATAACACTAGTTGGTGGATACAATAATAGTATCCCTATTTTAGAAGTGAGAAATAAAACTAGAAGGGAGGAGAGAGGTTTGCCACAGACATCTAAACAGAAAGTAACGGAGCTAGGATTTTTAGTCCAAGCAGTCTGAGTGGGGAGGCCACACTGCTTCTCACTCTCTGACCATTCCAAAGCCATCCCACACAGATAAAATCAATCCTTATTATTATTATTCTTAAACTGTAACATATGCAGAGAAAAGAGCAGTCTTATTTTTAAGTGAACATATTCAAAGTGTCATCTTGTTTCTAACCAATATTTTCCCTCATGCCTTATATGCTCATTTTACCTCATCCTTCTAAGACCTCCTAGGCACCTTTCCTTCCGTGTTTATTTTATGACCCAGAGACTTATTATTAGAGTACTCCAGAGACTTCTCTTTTACAAGCTAAATAATTCATTAGTCCTTATGCCTTTTTTCACCATCTCCCAATCCCTTGAATTTAAATTATTCCTACTGTAAATCTTTGCACATTCTTTAATTCCTCAAAGTCTTTAACGAAAGTGCTGTTTGTGTTTGCAAATTTAGCAGACTATATGGCTTGAGAAGGAGTTTTTCACAGCAGTTACTTTGTCCCCAGCCAGGATTCATGCATTAGCCCACCCATCATATTGAGTAGTAGATTTAAATCCTTGATGAGTTAAGAGGTTCTTTCTGTTTTTCCAAAACAAAGAGAGCTTTGTGTTATTGCTGAATAGCCACATGAATAACGTGAAAACAAAGGGCTTGTCAATTACAGTCTGTTCTTTATGTTTTCAGAATTTGTATCTGGCTGAGCATAAGCCACTCAAATTGATCCCTGGACAAGAGGGGCATGGGAAGGAGAGGGGCAGTAGTCTCCTCCTGGGACAGACCCAGTGTGTTAGCAGACAGGGAGGCGTACACCATCCTGGGCACAACAATTGTCCTGGGTTAGGTATAAGAAGTGAGCTCAGGGAATACTGCTTCTTATCACCTACACTTAGAAAAACTTAGGTTCCCAAAATGCTTACATCAAAAGATAGATCTATGCTACTGTGCAATTCTAAAATTTAGAAGTTAATTTCTCTCTATTTGTGTAAAATGTTTCAGAAAAGAGAAATGCCTCTTGGTAGGAAAGAATACTCTTAGCAGTAAGATTATTACTGGCAGAATTTTGGAAGGTACCCTAAAGATATTTCAGAAATAAGGAACATTAGAGGGAAGTTGAAACTTATCAACACTGTAACTTAATTACAGGGAAGAAATAAAAATATTAGGAAAGAAATAAAAGGGAATATCATTAGATGGAAATAGATAAATAAGGCAAAAAGTTTATAAGTTCTAGAGGATCTATGATCAGAAATGATGTTTTGTTTATGTGTTTAATATAGTGGTGGGGACATAAAATGTAAACCCAAAAGTCTTGTGCATCACACAAAAGGTGAATTTCTCTGCCTGACCAGGCGGTGGCACAGTGGATAGAGCATCGGACTGAGATATGGAGGACCCAGGTTCAAGACCCCGAGGTCGCCAGCTTGAGCGTGGGTTCATCTGGTTTGGGCGAAGCTCACCAGCTTGGACCCAGGGTCGCTGGCTCGAGCAAGGGGTTACTCGGTCTGCTGAGGGCCCAGGGTCAAGGCACATATGAGAAAGCAATCAATGAACAACTGAGGTGTTGCAATAAGGAACTGATGATTGATGCTTCTCATCTCTCTCCGTTCCTGACTGTCTGTCCCTATCTATCCCTCTCTCTGACTCTATGTCTGTGAAAAAAAAAAATTCCTAATAAATAAATACTGCTGCCAATACATTTAAAAACTTTTTAAATGACCATTAGTCAATGGAAAGGTATATTAACAAATAGGTCACAGAAGAGGAAAGACAAACAGTTCTTCTAAATTTCACACAATGCCCCCAATGCATTCATAATATGATCAGTGAAAATAAATTGCAATAAGATACTATTTTTCACTATTAGATTGGCACATATCAAAAAGTATAATAAATCTTCATTGGCAAGTTTGTATGAAAATGAACCCTTTCATAATTGCTGGTGGGAGTGCAAATTGAGACAATTTTTAAAACAGTTTGGCAATAGATATATGTTACAATTACAAATGTACACATCTTTTCTTCTAACAGCTTCTTGAAATATATCCTTCACACCTACACTCCCACATAAGTGAAATGAGTTATAGTCAAAGCTTTTATATTGCAGCCTTTTTTCTTTTGCCATGACAAAAGATTTGAAACCATTTAAATGCCCCATCAGTGGGAGCCAGGTTAGATAAACGGTTCACTCAAATAATGCAATACTACATAGCTATTGAAAATAAAGGTTAAAGATGAATATGGAACAGTTTCTACACAAAGTTAGTAAGTAAAAACAATAAGGTGCAGAATAAAATGCACAATGTGTTAGCATGGGCTTCTACTCATTTGTATGTGCTCAGACTATCTCTGGATGGACAGTCCAGGAACTAAGAATATATTAATATTGCCCCTAACAGAAAATGTGGGAGATGGGCTGTGGGCTGGCAGGGTCATTGTAGCCTAAGGCTTGGTTTTGGACTGAGCCTTTCCCACTCTCTTAATACTAAGATCTTTTCAACACTAAGCTTTTCTCCACACCCTTGATGTTGCATGATGTGGGGTGGTGCACTCTTATGAGGAATCCCATTTATGCCTCAGATAAGTGACTTTGTATCAGAGATTTGCCTATTTGTATATTGGATTAAAGCATGGGTCCCCAAACTTTTTACACAGAGGGCCAGTTCACTGTCCCTCAGACCGTTGGAGGGCCGGACTATAAAAAAAAAATTATGAACAAATTCCTATGCACACTGCATATATCTTATTTTAAAGTAAAAAAACAAAACGGGAACAAATACAATATTTAAAATAAAGAACAAGTAAATTTAAATCAACAAACTGACCAGTATTTTCAATGGGAACTATGCTCCTCTCACTGACTACCAATGAAAGAGGTGCCCCTTCCGGAAGTGCGGCAGGGGCCGGATAAATGGCCTCAGGGGGCCACATGCCGCCTGCAGGCCGTAATTTGGGGACCCCTGGATTAAAGGCTTAAATTGTCTATGCTATATAATAAAGCAAAGACGGGGGCTCTCTCGCTCTGATATTACTATCAGCATTGAAGATGCCTCCCGATCCCATCCTCTTTTCTCGGTGAGTCTATTTTCTTAATTCCACACCGTTCTCCCTCAGGACCCAGAATTACTAGCTGCGTTGGTCTGCAGCAAGAAAAGGGTTAGATATGGGACAAATATCAGAAGCAAACCTTTTTGTACAGGTTCTTGAACTTCATAAATGTTAAATAAATGATACTATTGGTTATTTTTTAAATTAAAGTTAAATTCAAAAAAACCTAAGTTTGAGCCCCGCTTTCCCAAGTTATTTTAACTTTTGAAATACCCAGTCAGTAAATGTCACTTCTTGTCTACTTGTTGCAATAATTCTGTCTGCCAGGTGTGTGAGAGTGAGGACTGGTGGGATGGGCCAGGCATACTCGCTCCTGCTCCGTATATTTTCATACATTCTCATTCCATCTTCCTTTCTTCCCTCCCCCCCCACAGTTTTCTACAAAATGATTTCTAAGAAAGAGAGCTACATGATAAAAAGACTTAGGCACCGTGATTAAAAAAATAGGAAGAGATGCTTCTCTCCCTAGAGTTTCTTAACAGAGGATTAAGAAAAGGGATGAAGCCCTGGCCGGTTGGCTCAGCGGTAGAGCGTTGGCCTAGCGTGCGGAGGACCCGGGTTCGATTCCCGGCCAGGGCACACAGGAGAAGCGCACATTTGCTTCTCCACCCCTCCGCCGCGCCTTCCTCTCTGTCTCTCTCTTCCCCTCCCGCAGCCAAGGCTCCATTGGAGCAAAGATGGCCCGGGCGCTGGGGATGGCTCTGTGGCCTCTGCCCCAGGCGCTAGAGTGGCTCTGGTCGCAACATGGCGACACCCAGGATGGGCATAGCATCGCCCCCTGGTGGGCAGAGCGTTGCCCCATGGTGGGCGTGCCGGGTGGATCCGGTCGGGCGCATGCGGGAGTCTGTCTGTCTCTCCCTGTTTCCAGCTTCAGAAAAATGCAAAAAAAAAGAAAAGGGATGAGGGCTTATCTGGAGCCAGTTAGATGTTCTTAGCTCTGATTATTAAATTAAAATGTGGCAGGGTAGGAAAGATACATATGACCAAGTTCATACCACTATCACTAGATTTGAAATTACATATAATCTAATCAAGGAAGTTCAAGATTTGTTCAGACAGCAAATAGCTCATTCAAATCAACATCCGATTCCACAGGATTTGAATTGCAAAGGGGAGGTTATGAAGATGAGTGGAAGAAATAAGGTTGGAAAAGTTGGTAGTCGTTTGATAACCAAGTGGAGGAACTTGACATTTCTGCTCTAAGTCTTGGAAAGCTTTTGAAGGTTTTTGACCAGGGTGATGAAATCTTCAAAGTAGTGTTTTAGGAGGTTATACTGATCACAGTATCTAGGGTAGATCCGAGGAGGTTAAGAAAATTGTGCTGGGTACTTCGGTTAGGTTGTTCTTGGAATAGTCCTGGCTAAGATAATAAAGGTCTGAATAAGGATGATAATAACACTGGAAATGGAAAGGAGACAACAGAATATGAAAAGGTTTTAAAAGACAGCAAAATAGGCAGGTCATAACAACTGCTGAAATGGGGCTTGAGAGATATTAAGGAGCCAAGTGTAGTATTTGGGGAAACAGCAAGACCCTAAAAGACAAATGTCTCCCAGTTAGGGTCTGGTCTCTCTCTTCTGTGGACAGGTCCAATCAGTTTTTTTCTTCTGTGATCATATTTATTATGTAGTTTTATGGTCTCTACTTATCTGCCTCGCTCACTAAATGGTTAGCTGCTTGAAAGCAGGGATCATGCTTTGGTTGTGACATACCTGGCAGCAATAATGGATGGAAGGAAAGGAGAGAAGGTGGGAGGGAGGAGGAAGGAAGAGTGGGGAGGGAGGGAAGTGCCAGTTTTAGAGGGAGATGAACAGTGAAATGTTATACATGGAGAGATGGAAGTAACAGTATGTAATTCAAAAGAATGCATTTATATTTTACTTAATCACTACAATGCACTCAGTTCAACCCATGGGATTGCACACTCAAGCGTACAATAACAACACCAAGATTCTACTACGAAGCCACCTCCACTAGCCATGACTTCTTAGTCGCATTAGAAGGAAGTATTTATTCTACAAAAGTATTCAAAGTTTCCAGCAAGGCTTCTGGAGGGTTATGTAGTAGCAGTAATCAAAACCTTAAAATGTGCCTCTTTGATCCTCCCATTGAACCTCAAGGAATGTATTCTAGGTGAATAAATATGGCTACAGGAAAAAGATGACTAACGAAGTGCTTGGCACATAGAAGTTCATAACAACCAAAGATTTTTTTAAACAACCTAACTAGCAAAATTTGAGGATTGACTAAACAAATCATGGAATATCTGTACAAAGGAATCCTTTGTCATCAATACCAATGATGCAGCAGACTACCGAATAGAAAAATGTTCCCTAACTATCAGTAAATGAGAAGAGCACATTACAAATTACAAAATAAATGCATAATATAATCTCTTTTCACTGATGCTAGACTGTTGATGAAGGTGTATATACCAAAATATTAACAAGGGTGATACATGACTTATGATATCATGGGTGATAACTATGTGTTTTACTTTTTATTTTTATTTCCAATTTCTTCAGTAAGCAACTATATTTTTTAGGAATAATCTATATTTTAACTTTAAGAGGACAAACTTTGTTATATTCATCTTTGCATGTCCACCTAGGATATAGCATAAAATAAGAAAACTGAGGGGCCTTATGACTTTGATTAAATTAAAATTATATAGAGAGATTCTTCAGAGACTTACCATACTTTTCCCCAGATAATGAGCAGCCCTCAAAGCAGCAGAAGACAGCAGCCCAGACCAGACTAATGGTCATACATTCCAGACCTCTGGCAGATATAGATAACATCTTGACCTAAGTTATGTTTCAGTTCCTGAGCCCTAAGGCAGAATGACCACCTGCCTGTTTTCCCATGAGACCTCACAGAGGGACACTGGAACAGACCTAAGAGCTGTCTCAAGACCTAAAGAAATGATTTATTCTCTTTACCTTAACTTCAGCCAACCGGCTCCCAGCACAACCTCGAACCCCTAACTCACAGTGACTTGTGATTTTTGCCCTATATAATCTGTAATGTACATGCTATCAGGGAGTTCAGGCTTTTGAGCACTAGCTTCCTGTTCTCCTGGTTCCATTCATAATGAAAAGCCAGTATTTCTCCACTGCAGTTCTCCATGTTTGGTGTTAAGCTCTGCTGTTGCCAGGTGGACGAAATCTTATTTCTATAACAATATCATATGTAAGTGTCCAATAATTGTTGAATAAAGAAAACTGCATTATATTTAAATACATGTTTATATTTAGCTATTATAAGTCAAAACATTATATGATATAAATATAAAAAATGTATTTAAAACAAGAGTTCTGGCAGTTATAACACAGAAGATAGCAATATGCCAACAGCAGGAGCAATCTCAGAAGGAACATGATCTCACAAGTCAGGCCAAATAATTACAGCCAAAGGAAAAAACCACCAGGTAGTCACTGGGTGGCCAGAAACAGAGCCAGTCACTTAGCCAAGGAAGGCCATGGGTACGCTGAGTCCTAGGGACTGTATCTTCACCTGAGGCTCTTAGAAATCCAGGCTGTGGGTCAATAGGACTGACTCAGTTTTTGTCACCTGTCCTCTTGCGTTTAAGTAAAAATGACCCTTCTTTTCTGAGCCCTGGTCAGTGAACTAATCTCATAGCCCAAGTGGGCATTTTGGACCTTTCAGTGGGCAGGAGACATTTTTCAAAGAAAGGCAGTGTGGTCTGGAGGAAGGAGCTTTCAAATTCTAACGAAGAAAACGCCACTAAATGAATGTGTGACTTTTGGCAAGTCGCATTTTCTAATTTTATATACCTTTTAAGTATGAATTGTAAAAATAGCCCAGTTGTCACAAGGTTGAAGATAAAGTGAGATAATGATTTTCAAAAAAATCAAGAAGTACAAATAAACTATAAAATGTGTTAAACTATGAAATAAATGTATTACCTTTATTCCTGGTGATTAAGTAAAAATTTCACAGTCAAGTCAGCCTTCAGAGCAGATAGAAATTAAGTGATTTCACAACACTGTAGTACAGAGAAAAAAACCCTTGTTATTGTTTAATGAGCTTTAGCTGAACCTGACAACAAAACCTACTTGTCCCTACCTACCTATCACCTACTTACCTATCTCCTGATTAGAAGACAAGAAACTTAGGTAGAGCTGAAAAACAAACAAGTCTTTGTCCTCTGTATATCAAAGAAGTCCCTGGCTTGATTCCTTTTTATTCTCCCCTTTGAGTGAGAGAGAAGGACAGACATGGACAGACAAACAGGAAGTGAGAGAGATGAGAAGCATCAACTCATCGTTGTATCATTTTAGTTATTTGTTGATTGCTTTCTCATATAATCTTTGACCCGGGGGCTCCAACTGAGCCAGTGACCCCTTGCTCAAGCCAGTGACCTTTGGGCTCAAGACAGCAACCATGGGGTCATGTCTATGATCCCATGCTCAAGCCAGCAACCCTGTTCTCAAGTTGGTGAGCCCATGCTCACGTGAGACCTCAGGGTTTCAAACCTGGGTCCTCTGCGTCCCAGGTCGATGCTCTGTCTACTGCACCACCACCTGGTCAGGTCTCTCGTTGGGTTCTTATTTATGAGGAAAGGACCTAGTCCAGGCATGCTGGCAACAAATGGGATCCTTACAAAGCTCAACACCTGCAGCACTGTATACATCTCTTTCTGTCTAGAATTTACCATCTTGTTTGCAATGAATAAAAATGAACGCTGGACCCTCAACTGTGATCTCAGTGAGAGTAAGATCTATGTGCTGCTTAGTTTTGCATCCCCATTTCATAGCAGAATACCTGTACCTAGAATGCAATAAGTGCTCAGTAAACGTAAGAAGCAGGACAGGGTTCAAGCACGCTTGACACTTGCTTCCCATTTCATAACTGGTGTTCTTTGGCTATCACACCTCACTGCCAAACGAGGCTTTGCAAACTTGACAGCTATTCCCCCAGGTCTCCATATTAGCAAACAATCATGTTTAGCGACATTCTTTTTTCTTCTTTTCCTTTTTTTTTTTTTTTTTTTTTTTTTTAATTAAGTGAGAGGCAAAGATGCAGGGTGGGAGAGAGACAGACTCCAGCATGTATACCTACCGGGATCCACCCAGCAAACCCCCATCTGCTCTGCCCATCTGTGGCCAGAGATTGTTCCATTGCTCAGCAACCAAGCTATTTCCTCACCTGAGGAGATGCCATGGAACAATCCTCAGTACCCAGGGCCTATTTGCTCAAATGATTTGAGCCATGGCTTCAGGAGGGAAAGAGAGAAAGAGAGAGAGAAGGGTAAGGGGTGGAGAAGCAAATGGTCATTTCTCCTGTGTGCCCTGACCAAAAATCGAACCTGGCACTTTCACATGCAAGGCCAATGCTCTACCACTGAACCAACTGGCCAGGGCCAATATTTTTTTTTATGTTGAAAAGATTAAGATATAAAATGCACATAGGTTTTGCAGATTTACATGAACATCATTAAATAAGTAAACACATGCAAATCTACTTGTTGAGTCATTGTACTGAACCAAGCCAAGATGTTCAGATTATGGTAACTGTGAATGTGGGTGTTAATAACTGGGACAAGGTGTGGTCTTGCCTCCCTTTAATATCTAGAGACATGTACTAACAGTCCCCAGGAATATCTTTTCGTTCCACTCTTATTCTCCTGTTATCTAACCCTAATCCTCTCCTATTCTCACACCAGACAGCAATCCCTTTCAAAAAGCCACCTTTGTACAACTAAAGAGCCATTTTACTAATTTATAAAGAAACCCAGTAGGAAAGATGGGGTAAAAATAAATAGGTGTACAGAAAAAAAAAGAAATACAAAATGACTGTACAGATAGATGATTCAGTTCAAATGAATGATAAAAAAAAAAGAAAGGAGTGATTTGGAAGGGTTTAGGGATATTCACTAGAACTAGAAATGAAATTGATCTCTCTTCTTATCAAATCTGCAACTACAACTCATTTAAAATAGCTTTCAACTGAGAATGTAGGAGGTAACAGGCTTTTCACTTATCATTTGAGACCCTGAGCAAGCAACTTTTCTGAGCCTCAATTTTCAATATCTGTTTTAAAAACTACAGGAACAGTTATGGCAATTACTAATAATATATGCCAAGTGCACACCTGATAAGTAGGGGCTCAATAAGTACTGTCCATTAACTGTTATCTGTTTTGCCAAAGTCTCCAAGTTACCAGTAAAATTTTAACTGAAATACTTGGACTATCATTCTTTAAAATAAGCTACTTCCTTTGAACTGGAGAGGGGAAGATACAGTCATTTTCCGAGAGCACTCGAGGTGAGTATGGGCAGGCAGAGTACAAAAAAGGAATGTTTCTGACTTGAATATTGCATAAGGTGAAATTTTATTTTTTAAGCAAGCATTTCCAAAATAACTTGTTACTTTTCTTAAGTTTTATGAATTAAAAGAACTTATTCAAAATCTGTTCTAAGAGTCCCCACATAGTAGAATCTCAGGGGGAAAAAACCTTCAGCTGAGACGATACTTCTTGGTGAAAATTAAGAGCTACAAGAGATTCTAAGAACTGAAAAAGAGGCCGGAATTTAAAATTAATAACAGAAAAGCACATAAAAGCCACCAGGAGGAGTTACCAAAAGAAACTTTCCTGATAGCTATGTGACTCCCCATTAGTCAGATTATTGACAAGAGGAATTAAAGGAGTATAATTAAAAAGAGTTTTTATAAAGACAAGGATAGCCTGAACAGGTGGTGGCACAGTGGATACAGCATTGAACTGGGATGTGGAGGACCCAGGTTCGAGACCCCGAGGTCGCCAGCTTGAGCGCAGGCTCATCTGGTTTGAGCAAGGCTCACCAGCTTGAGACCAAGGTCACTGGCTCGAGCAAGGGGTCACTTTGGTCTGCTGTAGCCCCCCGGTCAAGGCACATATGAGAAATCAATCAATGAACAACTAAGGAACCACAACGAAGAATTGATGTTTCTCGTTTCCCTCACTTCCTGTCTATCTGTACCTATCTGTCCCTCTCTCTGACTCTCTCTGTCTCTGCCACAAAAAAAAAAAAAAAAGAAAGAAAAAAAAAAGACAAGGATAAGGAATAATAGGGCAGATTTCCAAGATGATCCCCTACCAGGGTCATATTCAAAAGAGTTTACACGTTCCTGCTTGATGATCTTTCTGTATTTGCTAACAAACACTAAAGGTCATGTTCCACCTGTCCATTTGCTCTTCCTGTTGTTTAAGCAACATAGAGAAAGAATTGTTTAATTTGGAACTTAAGTATACAACAAAAGAAATTAATTCAGAATAAGAGTCATATAAAGTAAAAGAAGCTATAACAAATATTTTATAACTTTGAACTGTCAGTCGACCTCCCTCTCTTCCCCTGCCCTCCACGCCCACTGGGGATGAACATCATATTAGCTAAACTCAGTGTCAGTCCTGCTCCTTCATTATCTTTACCTGTCCTTCTTCAAATATCCCCCTCTTGGATTTCAACCAGTCCTCACCATTAGATTATAGAAACACGAGATCATATAACCCTACAACTTACTATCTACAGGTCATTTTTATTACTTGGTTGTCTTTCCTAACATGACTTTACTATTCCACTGTCTTTACCACTCCAGGAAGCTTTGACCCAGGGATGTAAATGTTTACTGTCGCGAACCGGCATGGCTAGTAATTCCAGGTCCTGAGTCGGAATGGTGCAGAATTAAGAAAATACGCTTAAAGAATAAAAGGATGGGGTTGGGAGGGCTCTGCAAAGCTGCTGGCAAGAACAGAGCACACTCCACACCCGCTTCTTGCTTTATTTATAGGGCAAAGTGAGGCCATTAACAAATCAGAGATCTCTGATCACGTTTCCAAGGCAACCCAAGAATTTTACCAAGTGCAAAAAAACCCCACCATACATAAAATCTTAACTTTACACCAAAGGATAGAAGAAACTTGCCTCCAGTCTTTCTAAGGAACATGGGGGGCAGTGTAAACAATCCAGCACCACAGCTTAACAGCCTTTTGCAACCTAATCAGGCAAATGAGGTGGGGAGTTGGGCAGACTGTCAGCTTACAGCCAGTTTCCCACACCTCTGTTCCCCAAAATTCTAAACTCCAAAAACCCTGTTGGTTTTTTGGTCCCCAACAGTTTACAATTTATTATCACTACTTTTGGAAACCCTAACCTCAAAACCCTTGATCAGCAGTGTCCACCAATCCTAAACCATTATATCATAATTCGTTACCCAATTCTAATCAAATCTGAATTCTGAGAGGCCCATCTTAAATAAGACTCCAGTTCCTTGTAAATAGTGCAACACTGCCCTCCCTCCTCCAAGATGCTATTAAAACTCTGTTATGTTAGAGTTACCCTACAATGGTAAGCTACAGACTCGGCTCTAGGAAGCCAGCATTTGACATTTGCAAGTCTTCTTCAGTGGCTATCCTCCTTCTTAGTTAGATGATTATTGGATGCAAGCGGTGTGTATGTATGCGCACACAATCTGATCCATAATAAGAAAGGTTTTATATGTACTGCTAATACGGTTATTGCCTTTTATAGTTTCTCTAGCATTACATTCATGTCTCCTCTTACTGAATCTTTAAAGTTTCTTCTTTATGCTGTGTCCTCCATGCACTTTCTTCTTTTTTTCCCCTGAGAGGAGGGGAGACAGTGAGACAGACTCCCACATGCACCTCAACTGGGATCCACCCAGCAACTGCCGTCTGGGGCTGATGCTCAAATTAACTGAGCTATTTTTAGTGCCTGAAGCTGATACGGGGAGAGAAATAGATAGTCACTTCTCTGTGTGCCCTAACCAAGAGTCAAACCCAGGACACTCATATACCTGGCTGATGCTCTATCTATCTACTCTGCCAACCAGCCAGGGCCTTCAATGCACTTTCATTTTGTTCTTCTGGTGGGTGATGAAAGGTCTTACATTTCATGCATTTAACAGACTACAACCTTGAACCTATGGATACTAGGCTAAAGATGATCACAATTTTCCAAAAGACTGTTCTCCTAATTCTCAAATCTCTCCCTGTCACACTGGCTACCGAGGTTCCAGAAGTTCATGTGAGCCAAGCTGGCTAGTCCAGTGCAGTCAATGCTGACTCCACATGAGCTGTTATATCTCTACAAACACAGTTACTGGATAGCTTTGTGACCCCTGAAGTCAAAAAAAGCCTCCCAGACAGGAACTAGACTGGAAATAGATTCAGACCTTTCAAAGTTTTCCTTGCATTTTTAAGAAAAGTTAGAATAAACAAAAAGACTTGGGCCCTTAAAGTTTAACTTACTATTTGTAAACAATTCAAGTTGAATCTTGCACGTTAGTGTATATGCGTTGGAATGGCAATATTTATGCTATTATCATGAAGCACTTACCCTTGTCTGAATAGCAATTATGGACAAGAGTGCATTTGTTTTTAATATCTGATATGTTGGATTCAGATTGAGTTTATTTAATAAAATAATAGCTCAAAGAAATATTTCAGTTGGTATGCACTACTATCTGATCATAATTAGTTATTAAAAATAATAAGTAAGTAGGCTTTATACAGGTGTAATAGATTATGATAGATAGCAACTAGATTATATACCTTAGAGAGTGAATCTTATAACCCTGTATTTTACCAGTGTATACAGCATCTTGTCTAAAGTAATGCTTATATTTCTCAAAAAAAAAATGTTTTTATTTCTCTTCATTGCATTTGCTCAGGCTCTTGGGCAACTAACTGTGCCTGTTTTTCAGCTGGTTTGATGACCCTGCTACCTGATGCTTCTGTCCCTGGCATAATAATGTTCACCCACTGACTTTTGACAGCTAGCCAAGAAAGTCTACAAACAAGCCACATGCTAACAATGAAAAAAAAAAAAGGTCAGCGCTTTGACCTTAAAGTTTTAATATCCCCTTAACAACTTTTCTTCTCACCATACTTTTTATTTCTCTGTCTTACCTAATTTGCAGACAACTTAAAAATGACAGATTGAACGTAAGGGGGTGAGAGAAAAAATGGGAGGAGGTTCTTATAGAAATGGAGGAACTGTCTCAGAAATTTTATAAACTTTTTTTTCAGCCAGCTATCACGGGAACATCAGATCTCCTTATCCAGGAACAGATCAGAACTGATATCTAGTTTCTGCCTGGACATGACTTTTATTAATATTTGGGGTGTTAATCAGTATAATTGAACTCCAAGGTTCTTTCCAATTCTAAGCCCGATTCAAAACTGGAGGAAAAAAATGGACCCCAACACATTAAAATTCTGGATTCCCCCACCCTCTCCACCTCAAAACAAAACAAAAAATCGTCTCCCTCTATTTCACTCTCCATTTCTGGGGTGACCTAGTTCTGCAAGGAGGAAAGCCGCACTGGGGTGCCAATGTGCGCAAAGGTGCTATTCTTGGTGGGAGGCTCTACCCCGCAGCCAGAGCAATGTCTAACCCAACTTGTTTCAAATTATTGCATTCATTCCGAAGGACTGTGATCTCTGACCCTGGCCGAAAGCAAACCAACCAAGGAAAGCTGACCGGCCAGGGAGAGAGATTGAAAATGTGGACCAGGCCCCTCAGCAACATTTCAGATGCCAGTGAAAGCTAGGTTAGGCAGACGTGGAGTATCCTGTTTATTCTCTGTGACTGGTACTCAGCTGGCTTTGAATAAGGACATTAAATATACAGCAGTATAATTTGGTCTCGGGCCCGGCCGCTGGTTGGCCATTCGTCGCCACCAGCCAGGCCCTGGCTCAGGTTTTGGCGACACGAGGAATGCCCATCAGCTCGCAGTCACACCTGTTAGGTGTCTCTCCGCGCCGCGCCTCCGCCCCAGCGAACGCCCCCGGGGATCCGGGTGTGGAGCGTAGGAAGGAGGCAGGGACCTAGGGCCCCCGAGGGACCGCGCGCGCGGGGCTGGGGCGGGGAGGGGCGGCCGGGAAGGCGGGAGAGGTTGAGACAGGCGGGAAGGGGCATGGGGAGGGCTGGCAGGAGGGGCGTTGCTGCTCACATTACGCTTGCTGAGCCCGCAGCAGAGGCGGCGGGGCTGAGCCGCGGAGAAGATGGGGTGTGCGCCAGCCTCGGCGTTTTCCCCCGCAGCCCCGTCGCCGCCGCCCCTCGCCGGGCCTCGGCGCCTGTTAGGCCGCGCAGGCTGAGCGCGGGCGCCGAGCGGCGGCACCTCGCCCGGGACTGGAGGGGAGGGTGCGGCGGGGCCGCGGCGGGGGGACTCCGCGAGCCGGGTGGCCCGGGAGTCGCCCGAGCGCACCAGCCCCGGCAGCCGCCGGGCCGCGGCCGGGACGGAGCTCCCCGCGCGCCCCCCGTGGGCCGGCAGCAGCTGAGAGGCGGCGCGGGGCTCGGCCCCTCGGCTCCGCGGCTCCACGCTCCCAGCGGCGGAGGTGTGGGATCGAGCGCCGCGGCGGCCTCGGAGCCCATGGCGGGCAGCGACGCGGATGGCGAGGGTCCGGCGCGGAGGGGCGGCGCGTCGCGGCGGCCGGCGGCCTCCGGCGGGCGGGGAGGCGAGGCTGCGGCGGGCCACCCGCAGCCGCTGTCCACTGCTGAAGCGCCGGCCGAGGACGCCGAGCTGCCCGCCTGGATGCGCCTCTACTTCTACGGGATGCACGGGATCACCCTGGACGTGCTCGTGTCCTCCGCGCGGCGCTTCGCTCGCAGCCCGGACCTGCGGATGCTGGGCTTCTCCTCGCCCTACCGCTGCCTGCTGCACTTGTTCACCCACTTCGCCCTGGAGAAGGTCTACCTGCAGCAGCGGCGCTGCCCCAGCGCCTTCGTCTTCAGTTTTCTCCTCTACCCTTTGGCGCACGTGGGTCTGCAGACCCTGGCGGGCCAGGCGCTGCTGCTCAGCCTGGGCGGCGGGCTGGGGGGCGCGGTGGCGCCGGGGGCGCTGGACCTGGCGCTGCAGTACTTGCTGGCGCTCTATCACTCGCAAGTGTTCTTGAAGCGCTTCCTGCGCTTGCGGTACCGGCGGCAGCTGCAACAGCAGCAACGACCGGGTGCGTCCCTTGCCCCTCTCGGTTCCCGAGCCCCTGCGGTGGCAGGTGGCCGTCGTCGACGACCCCGTGGCCCCAGGGGCACCGAAGGAGCCTCCAGCAAGGGGCTGCCGGACCTGTTCCGCTTTCTTTTCTTTGGAATGCACGGCTTTTTGGATGAGATCTTCTTTACCTTCTTCTTTAATGTGCTAGGGCAGGGTTTCGGGGCAACCAGCGGACACACGTCGCTCTGGTCATTCTTAATGTATGGCAGCTGCAGTTTCGTGGTGGAAAAGCTCTATTTCCACCTTCACTACAGTCGCGGCTGGAGCACCTGGAAGCGGGTGCCCATCTACGTGCTCTTCATCTACGTGTGGGAGCTGTCCTGGGGTCTGGGACTCCGCACTTGCGGGGCCTGCTCGTGGGACTACTCTCACTACCCGCTCAACTTCATGGGCCTCATCACCCTGATGTATTTACCTGGTTGGATATGCCTCAGTGTGTACCAGGACCTACTTTCCAACGTGTTGTGGAGGGTGCAGTACTTACCAAGTTGACTAAAACAAAAACAAACAAAAAAATGTCTCTGGATTCCCACCAATGAATGCGATTTATTTTTACACGTTTAAAACGGAGTGGGTTTTCTTTTCTTTTCTTTTTAGCATTATAATTTTCATACATTTTACTGAACATTTTCAACATATTTTCATTCGACATTTTAGTTTTTCTGAGTATTTGGAACCTATGCATAGTATGACATTTTGAAATACTACTCGAAACACAACTCAAAGTACTAACTCGTCAATATTTTAAAACCCTTACAAGCCCAAACAGCAAAACTATTCCACCTTAACATCAGAAAGCTGTAGAATTCACTCATTTGGGTATAGGCGGATAATAGCTGGTATTTTTTTCTCTCCCAATGATAAAGTTCTTCAAATCAGAGACCAATGATTTTGCAACATTTTCTGGTTTAATGGTGTGTTTACTTTCTTTTTAATCCAATTTCACTTTAATTCTTTGCCATATTTATCAATGACTGCTGAAATTCAGTGTCTTGTATTCTTGAAACTACAATGATTAACTCTTAAAGTGCCTCCCGTCTAGCACACAAAGTAAGAAACTGACAAACTTGAAAACATCCTATGAATCGATTTTTAAATAAATCTTTTCTAGCAACTCCAACAGGTGACACTGTGTTCAGTATTTGATCTCCATCCTGGAAATGATTGCTTTCCAACGTGGGTTAGCCTTAAATGCCAAGTGTGTTCAATTTGATCAGATCCTGTGTTCTCTATGGCTGTCAATGTTTGTTACTGTGCAATAATGTAAAATGTTTACCTTATATGTCCAAGGGCCAAGCCAAATTTTACCACCCTCAGTAGTGTTCTAACCCTAAGGACGCTTTCTATATGGAGCTTCAAGAGTAGAAACAATTCCTTGGAATAAAATGAACTTGAATGCTCACTCTCATGGCATTAGGCCTAATTGTTTTCTGTGGATACAGATATGTGTTTTCTGCGTATTTCTGCTATGGCTCACTTATAAACATTTTTCCTTTGTCCCTCTGGGCCCACACAGAGTTCTTAGGTCAAGCTTGATTTGGAACTCAGATTATAAATCAATGAGAGCTTTTTGGTGACTCATTATTAATGTCTGGAAGCTCCAAAGTTAAATGAAGTGATGTAAATTATTTTGAGAAATTATGTTTGGTCAACTAATAGCATACTTGAAGGTTGTTTGCTGTTTTTATTATATTTTAAAAGGACAAGTAGAATTGAGTATGGCTCAGCCAAGGATGGCTAATGCATTCTCAGTTTTCACTATAAAGATAGTTAGGAAAACTTATAGTGTGTACAAATGAATAGTATCCTATTCATATTATTAACTTGCTTATGCTATAAAAAGGAAGTTTTTTCTTTTCTCAAAAAAAAATGTTTGCTGTGGCAGTAAAAACAGATATGTCTTTAGATTTGCTTAAGTCAGACATAATTGTCAGAATACTATATTATTTTAATCCACTATCTGAGGTTGCGAGCTAAATTATAAGTCATGCTATATAATCAACCCCACCTGTGAAACCAATCATGTCAAACTGATTTTTTTAGTCAATCAAAGCTGAGTAGTAACTGTTAATAGTACGCTAAAATGTTTGCAGAGAGTAAGACTGTCATTTGTGTGATCATTGGTCATGGTAAAAGATTCCTGAAAACTATGGGGAGAAAAAAGTATTGAGTATAGATGCAGATGCTGAACAAAATATATGTGAGTCACACGTGACACAGGGCATGGTTCTGAGTTAAGCGAGACAGCACCCCCCACCACGCATTCCTGTGAACACTTCACCAAGTCCCTGATTCTGAAATACTCGCTGCATGGACTATTTCCGCTTAGGCTCTTGCAGGGCAGCTCCTCAGCCCTGTTTACCAGCGTTCTCAAGGTCAGCAATCTGTCAGGAAGTGGAAATGCCTGCTACTTTTTGCTTCTTTGTTTGCTTTTAGAGATCATCTATTTTAAAGGGTAGGTCAAGATTTTCATTCATTCATTTCATTCAAGAAATAGTTACTGGGGCCTGACCTGTGGTGGCGCAGTGGATAAAGCATCGACCTGGAAATGCTGAGGTTGCTGGTTCAAAACCCTGGGCTTGCCTGGTCAAGGCACATATGGGAGTTGATGCTTCCAGCTCCTCCTCCCCTTCTCTCTCTCTGTCTTCCCCCTCTTTCTCTCCCTCTGTCTCTCCCTCTCCTCTCTAAAATGAATAAATAAATAAAAAATTTTTAAAAAAAAAGAAATAGTTACTGGGCACCTATTTGCTCGCACTCGTCTGGACTCTGCACATACTGCAGTAACCCAATGCGGACAAATCCCTTCCTTGTGAAGCTCACATTCAAGTGTTTTGATTTATCTGGGATTATACTTATTTCAGGGCTATTATTTTAGTAATAGGCTGTAAGAGGCAGTCATCCTGAGGGCTTTCGTACAGCCAGTCCCTAGAATATTAATCTATCATATCGAAAAGAAAGCCCATTCACACTTTCTCTGCAGATTCTACAAAGAGCTTGTTGATATATGTGTATATTCAGGGAGTGATTATCCTGTCTGTTAACTCAGCACCTTGTTTAGGTTTTCTCATTGTGTTAACTTCTTACTAGTGATGTTTTGCTACAACTTTGAACCTTCAGAGACAAAGCAGGAAAAGAAAAGAATCATCAGATAATGAACTTAGTCACTCTAGTAGTAGTTCAGACAGAAATGATAAGGTAATATAATATTGGGTAATACTTGAGTAACACCACCTTCTGAGAACTGCTCTATTATGTTATATATAAAATCTCAAGTAAATATATGTATATGTCCATATATATTTTAAATGATTATATATGTCAAATATATCTTAAATAAAGATATATAATCTTAAGTAAATATATCCATATATATCTTAAGGTAATACATACATATATATTACACACACACACACACACATATATATATATATATACAGGGTGGGGCAAAAGTAGGTTTATAGTTTGTATCAAAAATAATACAATAATTAATAAATAATATAAGAATAAACTTTTTGTACTCACAACTGTAAACCTACTTTTGCCCCATCCTGTATATGTACACACACATACACACACACTTAGTTAAACTTCTCACAGTCCTTCTTATACAGATGAGGACAATAAAACTGAAGTCTAAGATGTTAAATAACTGCCCAAGTCACACAATTGAGAAGTTAGACTTGAACCCAAGTACCGTGGATTCCAGGGTCTGTTCTTCACAGTGACACTCTTGTGCCTCTGTCCACTGACCACAGTGACTGAGTCTCCTAGGGGTTTCACCTTACAATCTGGATTGCTCTTTCATCCCCACAGGTAGCTGCAGAAAAGCCAGACACTAGTAGCAAAAACACTTCCATGTTGCCTTTTCTTCCATAGAAAATAACAAGGGAGCTAATACCAAGATGCATAACTGACAATCAGCAGCGTTCTAATTGCCAGATGATAGTTTATATTTAAACAGTGCTCTGAAAGAGAGTTCCTCATTTAAAGTGAGATAATCCTGAGTATAAGAATAATACACCAAAATGCAAGACACTTCATATTACAAGCAAGAAAAAATGCATATAATTATTGCCATACATTTAATGCGCTACTCAGAATGAGCAACACTATAAAAGCTAAACTTCCCCAAAACCTAAATTAAATATTTTGTTGAAACATTTATTGAATTCAATTAAACACCTAGAGTCTAAGAAAGTTCTTAATAGAAAAACTTGGGGGGAAAAAGAGTAACAAAATGGCTTTTGCTCCATGTATGACTTATATGATGCTGAAATTTCTTACTAGAAATGTTTTCAATTTTAAATAACTGTATCTGAGCTTTGAATCTAAAGAGAAAGATTTTATTTTCAACTCAGCAAAACACAGCTCAGAAAAACCATGATCTTTCCTTTCTTACTTAAAAAAAAAAAACATTTCTAATTGGTAAATTCTACCCCTTTGGAAAAGAATTTCTACTGTTTTGAAAAAAATCTCTGTTGACATAATGGACGTGGTACTGTTTAATAAGGATGGGGAAGAAAAATTTTGGTAGACTGTTTTAGTTCGTTTACCACTTTCAAAATACATTTTTAAAAAATCAATATACTTGGAAAGGAGGTTATATTCATAATACTGGCTTGAAATGGTAAATAAATTATTGTATTGTAACATCTGGAAACATTTTAATAAAATCAATTTTTGCTTATATTAAAAAGCATTAAAACCCTTTACTTGTAAAATGAATTTTAAATATACTATCTTCAAGATATTTGCCAACAGTGCTTAATGGAACTGTAAGCTCTTTAACTGGGGGAAAGGAAGCAGAAACACCCTTCGCCCCCTTCCCTCACACATGGGCCTCAGCCAATGCTGAAGGGGAAGACAGCAGTAAAAGATGGTTCTGTTATATTGCCAATTTTTTTCTATTCTTAGACTCGGTACCAGCAGAACCAACAAAACTAGCAATTGTCTGTATGGACCTTTATTCACTAGAACTGGCCTCATTTTGGTTTTTAACATTGAGGCATGAGGCCATCACACAGGCGACGGATTCCAGTCACTAACAGCCCAAATTGTAATTAACCTGTGATGTGTAGAGAGAACTTTTTTTCTTAGAGATTTTTTTCTTAGTATAAAGAAAAGATAAATATAGAGAATTTTTTTTTAGTTTTAAAATTCTCTTTGTAGTAATTGTCAAAACTTTTCACACATGAGTCAGAGGGATTGGTCCCTAACATACAGAAAGGTTTAATATTCATCTCATCTTTAACAATTCTACTAGAATCCAAAAGTCACATGGACCAACTGTCTTATTTAGAAAAAATAAATTGTTACCATGAGTAAGGAGAATGAGGGTTGAAAGAAACAGTGAGGCCTTCCTCTCAAGGAGCAGAAATTTCTTACATCTTTGACAGATGGTTTCTCAACTCAGCTTGGACTTTTCAAGACAGTACTGTGTTTTTCATGCAAAGTCTAACTGAGAGGAAGGCTGTCAAGAAGTGAGCTGATAAACCTCACTGTCTTATCAGTGAAGGAGAAAAGCTTTTCAAAGCTTTCAAGAACTGAAATGCACCATTTATCTCATTTTTGTATTGCAATGAAACATTTTTGAAGACACTCTTTTTCTGTTTATTAAAAAAAAAAACAGTGTCTTCTTTTATCATGATACTTAATGGTCTATATACATATCTTTTCAAATGATGTTTCGTTCTCTGAGTCTAAGGAGCAGGCTTTTGAGAGAGAGAGAGAGAGAGTCTTAAAACTAAAAATTGCTTGAGGAAGAAAATGGCTGTAGGTATAGAAGTAAAGGATGAAAGAGTAGGGACCCTGCTTTAGTTGCTGGAGTCTCAACCTGGTTCAACCCAAGAAAAGCCTTTGGCTGCTGTTCAGGTCTACCTACAGAGTATCAACTGGGGTATTTTCTGGGTAGCTTGCCCTGGCTGCATCAAGAAAGAAACTGAGATGTCATAGATGTCACAGAAGCAGGTAGCTAGCCAGGAAGGATGAAAGATGCCATGGATAAACTCTCCCTCCACCCCCCCAAAATTAAATTAAATTAAATTATACTTACATTAATAAGGAGAAAGCTAGTCATACTTTTGATGAGATTCCAACAGACATTTGTATTAAATACAAGATATTTTATTAACTTATTATTAATATCCTTAAAAATAAAGTATTCTCACAAAATCTTAAACTCAAAACTTTAAATATGTGAAACAACATTGTTGGGGAAAAATAATATTGAGAGGAATGTGCAGAAAGTTTATATCATATTATTTTGCTTACCCACTTACTGTAGGAACAAAAACTATATTAAATATGCTCTTGTACATTTCTGAAGGAGGACTATTTTAGTCTTAACCTTTTATTAGAAACAGTGAAAGACAGGAAGAAAAAATAAATAAAAGAGTTCCTTGGGGTACATCAGAAAAAGCACTCAGATTCCAAGTACTTAAAAGCAAGAGTTTAGCAAAATTTATCATTGTGCTTACTCATAATGACAATATTTTTAGCAAGCAAAACAAAACAGAAACAAAGAATAATAAAGGCAGAAATAGAAGATACAGTGAAAGGGTAGTATTCAACAGTCTTAGAGAACCTGTGTGTTACTTTTCTATGGCTAAAATAATTCAAATTAATCAATATTATTCTAGATGTTTATACTATGTAAAATTTGAATTATAATGAAAATTTTATGTTCACGAAATATAGTACACATTACATTTGGTTGGGTACCAAAATGTATACTTTATTTTGTTGATATTTATTCAATAAAATTTCTGAGTTTTTGTGTTTGTTTGCTTGTTTTTTATTAAGTGGTAGGTGGGAGGTAGGGAGTCAGAGACAGACTCCCGCATGTGCTCTGACCTGGATCCACCTAGCAAGCCCTTTACAGTGCTACGCTCTGCCCACCTGGGACCCATGCTTGGCAACTGAGTTATTTCAGTGCCTGAGGCAAGGCCATGGAACCATCCTCAACACCCAGGACCATGGCTCAAACCATTCGAGCCATGGCTGCAGGAGGGAAGGAGAGAGAGAAAGAGAGAAGAAGGGAGGGATGGAGAAGAAGATGGTTGCTTCTCCTGTGTGCCTTGACCGGGAATCCAACCTGAGACTTTCACACACCGGATCAATGCTTTACCACTGAGCAAACCAACCAGGGCCTGTCTGAGTTTATTTTTTATGTTATGATGTTATTAGACACGTTATAAAAATATTATATGTGATTGAAGTGTCTACCCAATGCACAGGGAAACAGCCTACAACTTATTGAAATCTAAAATCATGGGACTTTAGAACTTGAGTAGATAACTAAAAGTCATCTAATTCAACTCCCTGCCAATAGAATAATACCTTCCAGATCATCATTGACAGGTGTGTCTGTCCATCTTCTTCTTAATCACTTCCAATGATCATTGTACTTACTCAGATGTGACCAACCTATTTCTTTGTTCAATAACTTTAGTTGCTTAGAAAGTTCTTAACAGTAAGACCATATCTGTACATTTCATTCAACTTTATAAGTTTTTCATCCATAAACAGAAGACCAAAAGTTTGAACAAAATTTCCAAATGTGTCTTAGTTGTCTTACTTCAGGCTAAAAACCCGAGATCTTCCAGCAATATATAGTAAAGTATCCAGTGGGAACATTATTATCTGCTTTGACATAGATACTTTATTTTTGCAAATGGGGGACAGCATTAAGAATTGTTAGCTTCTTTAACAACTCAATCACATTATTGTTACAACTGAGTTTTCATTTATTGAAATACTCTCTTCTTCTCATCGTCCATGACCGGTCCTAAAAGTAACTTAGAGAGAAATGAAGGTAAGAGAGTGACTAACAAAAATTGCCTTTGAATTCACTCATCATTTCTTTTGTTCTTCCTATTGTCCTAATTTCTCTCTTGGGAGCAGACATATGTCATTCCCTGTGTTTTCTCAACATTTAGCAAAGAACCTAGCACAGAGCAGGTGCTCAAAAATTTTTGTTGATGAACTCATCTGAATTCTGATGTCAGACATCATTCAGTAGAGGAAGGAAGAATCAGAAATGCCACCAGGTGGCAACATGTGATCTCAACATTTATTTATGGAACATAAACAAGACCCAATATGTGTTTAGAAAAAAAATGTAGAAATATCTTAATTTTCTTATATTCTTCCCTCCTTTGCTCAGTAACTTTGATTGCCAGGCAAAAAACTCAGGTAGTTAGTTCTCTAGGAGAGCTTAGCTACATTATAGTTTGTGTTTATTTTATTTTGTTGGCTATTTAGAGATCTTAAGTATTCTTTAAAACATTATTTCTGAAATACAAACTTTTTAAAAACCTGATGCACACTTGAACTAGTTGCAATGTATATGCTATTTCTCTAAAGACTAACATGCCTGGTTTGTAGCTTATTATGCCTCTTGATTTTCATTATTGTCCCCATTGATGACCTCCTAGATTTTGGCAACTTTTGAAAGGAGAGATAAAAATAAAATTCAAAATTAGATAAATTTAGAAAATTGCTGCTAGTTGCAGGTGGTAAATATTTGTTTTATTATATATAAACCTGATTGATTTTTTGCTATATTTCCAACCCTAAATATTATCAGAAGATTATATTAGTCAAGATTTTCCAGAGAAACAGACCAATAAGAGATAGAGATAGATAGAGAAATAGATACATACATACATACATACATATATGATAGATTAGATAGATAGATGATAGATAGATAGATAGATAGATAGATAGATAGATAGATAGATAGATAGATATGGGTTTTGCTCACATGATTATGGAGGATGACAAGTCCTAAGATCCTCAGGATGAGTTTGCAGGCTGGAGACCCAGGCTGGTGTAGTTCTAGTCCAAAGGCCTGCAGGCTCCAGATTCAGGAAGTGCCAATGTTTAGTTTGAGTCTAAGGACAAGAAAAGAAATATATATTTTTCAGCTCAAAAGCTGGAGATATTTCCTCTTTTTTTCAGAAAAAGTCAGTCTTTTTGTTCTATTCAGGCCTTCAACTAATTGGCTGAAGCTGACCTATATAAGGAAAGAAAATCTGCTTTACTTCATCTATTGATTTAAATATTAAACTCATCCAAAAATATCATACCCTCTCTAAAATATTCAGAATGATTGACAAAATATCTGGGCAACCCAATCAAGTTGACACTTATAATTAATCATTATACAGATCAAAGCATTTAAATCAAAGGAATAAAAATGGGCATAAATTAAATTGAGGAGCATTCTGTCATTCATTTATTCACCAAATATTTAAATGTGTACTGTGCATTTGAAGGTAAAAAAGACATAAACAAATTTTTTTTTCACGTAGCAGAGCATGCAGGTTTTAAAACAAAAGTATAAGTGTTACAGAAAGGTGCTGTTGGAGGAAATAATGGGGCAGCCATCTAGACTGGAGAACACGTTAGGAAAGTTCTAGATGAAGGGTCTGGCATGCTCAAAGTCCTCGCAAGAGTAAGTTTCAGAGCATTGAGAAATTCAAAGCCCACTGTGTCTGCCTAAGGAGTGGGGTGGAGGGAGGAGTGGACCCTGAAGCCTGAGGGGCAGGCAGGAGACAAATCGTAAGGCCATTTGGAAATGTTCGAGTTTGAGAGACCATTTCCTAAGGGAAGTAACAAGTTACATAGGGAGTCTGAGCAGGTATGAAACTGGTCCAGTTTGCATTTGTGAAAGAAAACGGAGATCAGAGAGGACAAGAGTAGAGGTAGAGAAAGACCAGTTTTGAGGTTGTTTTACAAAATGGTGAAAGATGATGGGTGGACCCCACCAGGGTTGTGGGAATGGAGGTGGACTAAAATACATGGATTTGAGAGGTATTTAGTAAACTGCGTGTGGTGATGGAATGGTTGTGCAAGTTGACAGAGGGAAGCAGATGCAATTGGCAGAGAAGTGAATCAAGACTAAGAGCCTGGAGGAGCTCAGAAAGTAAGTGAAGATGAAGCTGCAAGAGATGCAAGAATAAATGGTTACATGGGGGAAGGGGGATCCAGAGAATGTGGTATCACTGACATCAGAGGAGAACAAGAGAGGAAGGACATGTTCAGTATCATCAAATTCAAGTTAAAATTCAAACAAATTAAGAACATAATCAGGCCCTGGCCGTTTGGCTCAGTGGTAGAGCGTCGGCCTGGCGTGCAGAAGTCCCGGGTTCGATTCCCGGCCAGGGCACACAGGACAAGCGCCCATCTGCTTCTCCACCCCTCCCCCTCTCCTTCCTCTCTGTCTCTCTCTTCCCCTCCCGCAGCCAAGGCTCCATTGGAGCAAAGATGGCCCGGTCGCTGGGGATGGCTCCTTGGCCTCTGCCCCAGGCGCTAGAGTGGCTCTGGTCGCAACAGAGCGATGCCCCGGAGGGGCAGAGCATCGCCCCCTGGTGGGCAGAGCATCGCCCCCTGGTGGGCATGCCAGATGGATCCCGGTCAGGCGCATGCGGGAGTCTGTTCTACTGTCTCTCCCGTTTCCAGCTTCAGAAAAATACAAAAAAAAAAAAAAACATAATCAATGATCATTGTATTTTTAGGTGTTCAGAAAGGGAGAATGTATGCAAAAAATGTGAAGGTGTTAGGTTAAAATAAATTGAGTACAACCCGAGAAAATGATAACAATGGCGTAAGTGACTTGTTTGAAAAGTGCAGCTATAAAGTGGAGAAAAAAGACTGGTCTGTAGCTAACATGGAGTGAGGGGTCAGGGAAGAATTTTTTTATCTTTGGAAGTGGGAGGTTTGTGAATATAAGGCCATTGGTGGAGTTTAAAGGTTCAGAAGAGGCAGGGAATATATTGATAACTGTTAACCTGATGGGAGCTCAACATTTGTCTCTCAAGCATGACATGTATCGGTTTGTTTAATTCTCACAGTTGCATGATGAGGTGGGCACTATTATAAACTCTGATTTTACATATGTTATCGTGGGCACACAGGAGAGTTAACTATCTCGCCCAAGGCCACAAGCAGTAAAGCCAGAATTTGGACTCAGACAATCTAGATCCCAAGCTACATCCTCTAAGCACCTACACAGAGAAATGGAGGCAAAGGAAAAGGATGGAGGTGGGGGTGAAACCCGGGTTTGGCATTGCACTGAACTTACATACTGCTCAACGTATGCAAGCCAGGAAAGGACCCAGAGAGAGCTTCTATAGTCCGCCCGGCTCAAAGAGAATTTAAATCCACGTGTAATGATTTTTTATTTTTTTTTACAGAGACAGAGATAGTCAGAGAGAGGGATAGATAAGGACAGACAGACACGAATGGAGAGAGATGAGAAGCATCAATTAATCAGTTTTTCATTGCAACACCTTAATTGTTCATTGATTGCTTTCTCATATGTGCCTTGACCACAGGCCTTCAGCAGACTGAGTAACCCCTTGCTCAGGCCAGTGACCTTGGGTCCAAGCTGTTGAGCTTTTTGCTCAAACCAGATGAGCCTGCACTCAAGTTGGTGACCTCAGGGTCTTGAAGCTGGGTCGTCGGCATCCTAGTCCAACGCTCTATCTACTGTGCCACTGCCTGGTCAGGCTGATTAATCTTTTTTATTGTTGACATAATCATTCAATCAGTGAATATTTACTGAGCACTCACTATATAAAAAGCACTGAGAATACCTGGAATTAAAAAATGAACAAGTCTAACATGAACCTTTGATACTCTTTTGTATTAGTTAGTTCGGGCTGTCTGTCGTAGCAAAATGCTATAGACCAAGTGACATAAGCATCAATTTATTTTCTCAGGTCTGGAGACTAGAAGTACAAGGTGAAGGTCTAGCAGGATCAGTTTCTGGTGAGATTCTCTTCCTGCTTTCCTGCTGCTTCCTCACTTGGAAGAAAGAGAGCAAGCTCCCTGATGTCTGATTGGGCCCAACCCATGGCGTCACTAAACCTTAACTCTCCAAAGGCTCTGTCTCCAAATACAAATATAATCATATGTGAATTTCGGAGGACACGATTCAGTCCATTGCTCCTATACTCTTATTTCCCATAAATGATCCTGTTTGGTTATTATAGTAGTAGTTATTGTTGTTGTTGTTATTATTATTATTATTATTTACAGCTCATAGAGGAAATCAATGAAATGTTTCTGCCACACAGCTGGTCAAGGACAGGAATGAGACCCCATTTCAGCATTCTTTTTTTTTAATTTTTAATTTATTGCATTGACAGGGTTTCAAGTGTCCCACTCAATATAACACCTGCAACCCCCGCATCATGACCCCAATGTCCCATGCAGAGTCTCCATTTCAGCGTTCTTTTTAGGCAGTAATTTCTTTCAGAGAGTCAGAGTTGTATCATTAGACAAGGAAGAATATTCAAAAAAAGGGGAAAAAAAAGCAGCAGCCTCTTAGTTTCATCTTCCTAATGTTACATAATTCAATCATCATTGGTTTTTGTTCTCTCTGGGGGTATTATGTTGTCCATCCTGACTTTTAATTTTGTTAGCATTTGTACAGATTTCTAAGTGAGCCCTTTCCCATTTTACTTTTCTCTTTGGATTTTGTCTACTTGTTACTCAGAACATTAGCACTCGGGAAACACTGATTGCAGACACTGTATTCTCCAGAACTTTCTGAGAGCTGAGACAGGCTTTAAAGGGCAACTGTACTCAGAGCCAACACACTTAATTTCATGGAAACATATTTTGAGATTTGTGTTTAAAATATGGGACCGGTGGTACTCAAGACTACACAATCAATTTTTACTGTATTATAACTATGATTGGGTAACTACATTTCCATTAAGTTTATTGGGTGTTTACTTCCATTTCAGAAACATGAATTCCTAATATTATTTCTAGGTGATCTATAAATAAGTCCAGTAATGTGATATTTTCTTTTGGTAACATAAAGTAGCAAACATAGAGAACAAGGTATTTCATTTTCTTAGTCAAAGATTATTTTTAACACCCAAAATTATATATTCCTATGGAAGCTGCAGGCATCCCTCATGTCACCCCTGGTCTTAGACATCATCAGCTTGCTTAAAACATGAAAAATAGTCTGAGCAAACACTTCTTGTTGAAGCAGTTCAGTGGACTTTTTGAGGATAAATAAATCGCAGAGTTCGAGTTTTACCACACAAATTATATCTTTGGGATAATATGGTTACCTTCATCGTAAAAATCCTGTTAAGGGTCAACTTGCTGCCCACAAATATTTAAAAAAGAGCAACAAAAAACTTTTCAACATGGAAAAGGTCAGTGATTAAAGTTAGCTATTCAAAACGGCCTTTCTACAAAACTGCTTTCTTTTCCAATGCCAAGTTCTCTTGAAAAGACCTATTCACTAAACCAATTAAATGTTGATAAATAATTTGATAAGCAACTTCACTCTATACCCACTGTCCAATAGAACATTCTGCAATAAGAAATATTCTTTTTTTTTTTTTTTTTGTATTTTTCTGAAGCTAGAAACGGGGAGAGACAGTCAGGCAGACTCCCGCATGCGTCCGACCGGGATCCACCCGGCACGCCCACCAGGGGGCGATGCTCTGCCCACCAGGGGGCGATGCTCTGCCCCTCCGGGGCATCGCTCTGTAGCGACCAGAGCCACTCTAGCGCCTGGGGCAGAGGCCAAGGAGCCATCCCCAGCGCCCAGGCCATCTTTGCTCCAATGGAACCTCGGCTGCGGGAGGGGAAGAGAGAGACAGAGAGGAAGGAGAGGGGGAGGGGTGGAGAAGCAGATAGGCGCTTGTCCTGTGTGCCCTGGCCGGGAATCGAACCCCGGATCTCTGCATGCCAGGCCGACGCTCTACCACTGAGCCAACAGGCCAAGGGCAAGAAATATTCTTTATTCACACTGACCAAAGTGATTGTCACTAACCACATGTAACTGTTGATCAACTTGAATGTAGCTAATGAAAATAAAAACTTGTGAATGGAACCTAACTAACCTTGAGCCACTGGAGGTTACAAACCTGTTCCCTTGAAGGACTTAAAAGTTGGGGGGGGGGGTCTTTTCTTGGTCCACTCCTCAGAAAATGCAGGTGTCCAAGAATATTTTAATTAGCATAATGTATTTTTACCTCAATTAAGAGGCACAAAGGAACTACTGAGAGTTGCAAATTAAGTGACTTTAGAAGTCATCTAAACACAACAACAAGTCTGGACAATATTTATCTGTTCCCAGAGGAAATTACAGAATTGAAGGATTGGTGCTGACAAGTTCGAGGACCTGGGGTAGAAAACAGGACCTGTGGCACTTTGGAGACAGGCCCACCATCTGCTCGCCACCCTCTGTTACCCTCTCTCAGGCTGCGCAGGCATGGTTTCAGAGCATGCATTTGTAGCCAGAGATGTAAGTCAGGCCCCTACTTGCAGCTGGCTGGGAAGCTCTGTGATCAGAAGTCTGTTAAGGACACCTTCCAGGAGGGCACAATTGTGCTGGGTGAAGCCACAGGTTTAATGGCTGAGAACCCTTCAGCGGGTTTCTATTTTTTTACTCTAGAGCAGGGGTTCCCAAACTACGGCCCCACGGGCCACATGCGGCCCCCTGAGGCCATTTATCCGCCCCCACCACACTTCTGGAAGGGGAACCTCTTTCATTGGTGCTCAGTGATAGGAGCATAGTTCTCATTGAAATACTGGGCAGTTTGTTGATTTAAGTTTACTTGTTCTTTATTTTAAATATTGTATTTGTTCCCATTTTGTTTTTTTACTTAAAATAAGATATGTGCAGTGTGCATAGGGATTTGTTCATAGTTTTTTTTATAGTCCGGCCCTCCAACGGTCTGAGGGACAGTGAACTGACCCCTATGTAAAAAGTTTGGGAACCTTGCTCCAGAGAGTATGGATAGGGTCTGAGCTTGTTACAGACCAGGAGATTGACACACAGCCCTGTGCTACAGTTTACTGACCTTCATGGCATCCTAACAAGATAGAGTCTGGTACCAGACCTATTTCCACATTGTCCTAACAAGAAGTGAGAAATCCATTTATCCATAGGCTATAGAAATGCAAATAAGAAAGAAGGATTTACTAGGAGAATATCTCCTGCTGGATTTATGGTGGCATATAAACCCTTTTTTATCCCCAAATTCTCTCTTATCTATTTCTCAGAGTTAAAAGGCATCCCTATTAAAACAAAAGCACCATCACAGAAAAGATGACAGTATATGATAATAACATTACAAAATAAATAATAAATATAAACATAATAGATGTCTATATTAATTACTTTTTTGTATTAGTACAGGGGGTTCTTTTGATTACTTTGCACAGTATATTAAGTGATTTATGCAGCTGAACTCATACATTTTATAACAGACAAGCATATCTTAATTTGCTTAAAATTTTAAAACAGAAATTTGCAAGCCTTTCATCTTTTAAAATGTCTTTGCTTTTTTGTGGAATATCTTTATTAATCAGTAGCCCCTAACGAATGGTTACATTAGCATGTCTACAGTAACACAGTTTTCAAATATGTCCTGTTATGAATTTGACAAGTGCAGATATGATTTAACTTTAGAAACATTAATTAGAAATAAAATAGACTTGCATGTTTTTATCATTCAAATATCATTAAAGTTGAAAAGCAAGATATTTTAACGCTCTGCTTGAAGGTTCAAATAAGTTAGTTAAATTTTATTTTTTATAATATTTCATTTTTGAAATGGGTATGCCCATTTATACGGCATAAAATTTAAAAACTACAAAAGAATGAGAAGAAAGCAAAAAAGTCAAATAGAAGTATTTGATATATTCAATACTACATTAAAATATCAATTTAACACATATTTTCTAAAGGAATTCATGGTCAGAAGTAAGAAAATTACTTGTGCTTTACTGAAAAGCAACTAATTGAGATTCTCAAGATTATTCCATTTATGCATATTAATCATTAGATATTTTGATGAAGTTGCATGTCATTTATTGATCTTACTAGTGTGTCAATGTGGTAGATTCAATTATTAATAAATATTCAGTCCCTTTCTCACCTCTCCATACACGTGGGCGGACTGAACTTCCCTCTTCCTAGAATTTAGTTTTGGCCATATGACTTGCTTTAGTCAATAGGACATTAGGAAAAAATGATGACCAAAGGGTGAAAAGCACTTGCACAGTTGAGTTTTGTTAAAAAGAAAACCATAGGCCCAAAATGGCATCACTCGTGCTAAAATCCTAGGATACCAAACCTAGATTTAATAACTGATCTAATTCCAGTTTTAACGTCTCCCAGAAATATAATCTTAACCAACTAGTCTGGAATTTTCTAGTCAAGCACCAATAATCTGACACAAGGGCCCTCTCAGTCCTCCAATAACTGTTGGTACAATAATTTTTAACATTGTAATAAGTTTAGGTTTTGTACATGATCAGCGCCATTAAGTGTTAGATACTATAACTAGCAGAGATAGGCCCAGGGCTGCTTCGCAGGCAGCAAATACTAGAAGAATGATAGGTAGTATGCTGGCGAGGGTTAGGTGGGAGTTTAGAATTGTTATGGCGATCATTACAAATAGTGATAGTATCATACCTTCTAAACATAGCAGTGAAGATATTATGTGGGAGCGGTATATTAATAGACCAACTAGGGAGATTGTAAAGGCTAATATTGTGTTTACATAGGTCAGGGACATTTAATAGTTATGGGTGAGACCATAATTTAGTGAGTCGAAATCACTTGTTTTGTTTTAAACTAACTATCATTATTCAGCTCATTCTAACCCTTCTTGAGACCATTCGTAAGCCAGGCTAACGGCTAAAAGGGAAATGAGAAATAGAGATATAATGAGTATGGTGGGCAAGCTGCATGTTAAAACTGTTGCACAGCCCTTCTCCCTGAAAGATGTGCTGGTCTAAAAATAATTCTTCTTTTTTCTTTTGCTAACAAATCCCCTGCCATTCTTTCTATAAAAACCTTCCATTTTGTACAATCCCTGTTGCCTGCACACATCAAAGCCCAATCGAATGCAAACAGGAACTTGCAGCCAAAAAGTAAGGGTTTCTTTTTTGAGGAGATGCCACCAACCCTGGAGTCACAAGTAAGCTAGTAAGTGTTCAAGGACCTGGCTCCCTGATGGCTTCTAGGGGATGGGTTATTCAGGGAGAGATTATTAATCATGGTGGATAAAGGAGTTGGAGTCCTGGGCTCTATTAATCGGTAGGGTCTAGGATATGGAGTAGCTTATCATTGTATCAAGTCCTGATGTCAGTCATGGCTTTATTCTGTCTGGTTTCACAAGGATGTGGCCTATAGTGTCGTTTAGCTTTCATGGGCCTGAAACACAACCAGTCAAGATGTTACCTTTAGCTTGACTCACGTTCTGTTTCTGTGGTCAAGACACCTGAGGCTGCCTGACCTGCCGTAGAGCAGCAGATAAAGTGTCGACCTTTCAAAACCCTGGGCTTACCTGGTCAAGGCACATATAGGAGTTGATGCTTCCTGCTCCTCCCCCCTTCTCTCTCTCTCTCTCTCTCTCTCTCTCTCTCTCTCTCTCTCTCTCCTCTCTAAAAATGAATGAAAAATAATAATTAAAAAAAAAAAAGACAACTGAGGCTTTGATCTTAAGAGAATTTGGTACTGACCAGAATCTGCCATTCTAAGGGCTTAACATTTAAGGAAAGGAGTGGATGGACAGAAAGGAGAAAGGGTCATATTAAAGAAATGAAGTTTCAGTGTAAAAGAAACTTCATTTTGTTAAGCCAAATTCAGAGGGACCCAAAACATGAAAGACAGAAATAAGGTTCGTAGTTTACACACCAAAGCTTTATTATTTAGCTTGGCCAAGCGGCGGCAGCTCCGACAGAAATCTGAGGGAGAGCACGCTGGCCCTTTGTTCTACTTAGTTTTTATAGTTTTGTAAGTGGGAAATACAGAAGCAAAAATTGCAATTAGGAGCCCCTTACCACTATTGGTTATAGTCATATGTCCTTTAACATGATAGGACCACGTTCAATTTGCAAGCCATACATCATTTTAGAGAAAACAAAATTTACAAGTGAACACAATGGTAGAAAGATGTCTCTTTACATATTAAAGGCATTCCTATATTATCTACTGTTTATCTGCCATCTCTCTGTCCAGAGTCACACATGTTAACCACACGCATTTACATAGGAGAGGTAGTTTCGGTGGGGACAAATGCCCGCAAATGGCTCATTGCTATGAGAAAAGGTTTATTTTGGTTTTTCTCTCCCTGCACCTGGCTATCCATTCACCCTTTTCCCCACAGGCATGGTGGAATGTCTGGGAATCCATGTTTTCCTCCCCTTTGCATTTACAATACAATGCCAAGGGCCATCCTGGTTATGCCAATCACACAGTACAGAGACTATTTCTCACAATTTCTCTGCACACCTTAACCCAAATTAATAAAATGTTCTCCAAGCCTCTTAAAATATTAATATTAATTCTGTAGCCTTTGGTACTTTACAACACCTGCGGGTGAGGTGGCGCAGTGGCTCCTCAATTTAGGTGGGATGCTGCCTATTTCATGAATTGCTTAATAAAGCCAATTAAGTCTTCAAATTTCCTCAGTTGAATTCTTTTTTGTACTGGTTTATCTTCCTGCATTTTTGCTGTGCCCATGAGAACATGCCTGGGCTAGTCTGCAGCCCAATCTGTACCTGATGAGTTGCCCCAGCCACGCTCACCAATTCCAGACACCTGAGAAATAAAAAATGATTGTATCCCAAGGCACTGAGTTTTGGAGTGGGTGGTTGCACTGCATTATTTTAGCAATAAATAATCAATACAGCCACCGATATAGAACACTAAAGTCAGACTGCCCTGCTTGGGTTTGAGTTCTAGCTCCGTCGTCCACTAGCTCTGTGACCTTTGCATGTTTGCACATTCTCCTGTTCTTGAGAGTAAACATCTGCGTTCCACTATAAGTGAACTCCTCCACTATTTGTGCACTACATCTAACCTCTTCTTCAAGTTCAAGGATTTTGCTCCTACAGTAATTTAATGACCTCCTGTATCATCAAATTTTCTCTCCATTAAACCACCCCCAACTTTACAGCTCTCTACCTACTGCCCATTTCTCTGTTCTTCCTCTCAGCAAAAATTCAAAAAAAAAGATTCCACACGGTCAGTCTCTCCTTTCTTACTGCTCATTCTTTCTTGAATCCACTCTAACTAGATTTTGTCTCAACCTCTCATGGTAATTGCTCTTCTCAAGATCACCCATGACCTCCAAGTTTCCAAATGGGTGGCCAACCAGTCTCATCTTCCCAGACCTGCTCGCACAAGGCTGACGTCGGCACCAGCATCCACTCCATTCCTCCCTGGGCAGCTTGGCCACAGCCTGTGCTGGACTCCACCAGAGCTGCGCCACCTCTCCCCCTCCAGTCTGTCCTCAACAAAGCCCTGGGGGTTTTCTTTACATAGAAAAAGTACCTGCCCTACTCAAGCACAACTGAGAGCATCCCCATGGACATACCCTTTGTTTATACTGCTGTTATAAAATTCATTCCATTTTATTATGGTTAATATATATAGTGTGTGTATGTATATCATATTAATATTAATATATGTATATATTATATGAATTAATATATGTGTATAAGATATAAACATTTATATATTAATATACAAGACAATAGAGCACTCCAGGACACCTAATATACATATATATTGATATAAATGTTTATATCATATATTAACATGCATATATACAAACATATATGTATAAATGTTTACATATTAAGGCTCTGGCCAGTTGACTCAGCAGTAGAGCATCAGCCCAGCGTGTGGATGTCCCGGGTCGATTCCTAGTCAAGACACACAGGAGAAGCGACCATCTGCTTCTCCACCCCTTCTCCCCTTCTCCCTCCCTTTCTCTCTCTTTCTCTCTCTCCTCCTTTCCCGCAGCCATGGCTCAAATGGTTTGAGCAATTTGGCCACAGGCACTGAGGATGGCTCCATGGCCTTGCCTTAGGTGCTGAAATAATTCAGTTGCTGAGCTACAGAGCAGCAGCCCCAGATGGGCAGAGCATCGCCCTGTAGGGGGCTTGTAGGGTGGATTCCCATCAGAGCGCATGTAGGAGTCTCTCTCTCTGTCTCCCTGCCTCCCTCCCTCCCCGCCTCTCATTTAATTTTTAAAAATGTTTACATATTATACTTATATATTTGTTTCTCTAGCAGATTGCAAACATTTCCGCAAAAAGGAACTACATTATCTTACTGCTTAACACAATGAAATACAAGTCACCCAATAATAGCTTCCCAGGAGCCGTTTCTGACTTGCAACTTCAACTTACCTCTGGAAAGTCACATTTCCCCGTCGGATGCTCTACCTGTTATTGTCATGTTAGTCTGAGTCAAGGCGCATCATTCTCTCTGGTTACATATGGACCATGGTTTCTTCCCTTAACACAAGTGAGGTGAGGTCAACTTATTTAAGCAAGACTTTGTGAAAGATTAACAACAGAAAAACAAATTCACAAAGTAACTTGAAAGTCTCCCATATGAGATTCAGGGTATTACTTCCTCTCTGTGTTTAAACCCTTGTTTTCATCTGGAGAAGCTGACTGGGGCAACCCACACCCAAGAGCTGATGTCTAGACCCCCATCTTTCTAAAAGTATAGTTGGAAGAGAGAAAGATGAAGTGTAGGGACAGAAACTCCTCCTCCAATGTAAAACCAGCCTTCCCAGTCCCAGCTTCCTCCCTAAACCCTCATTTCTTCTTCAGGTATTGACACTAAGACCATTCACCCCTTCGAGGGAGACTCCATCCCCTGAGCAGGGAGCAAGGATTTAAGTACACTGTGCCTTCAGCAGCGTTTCCAGGTCAGAGTAGAGGCAGGCTAAGGTAGTGATTAAAATCAGTGGTCCCTAACCCTCAGGCCATGGACCAGTAGCAGTCAATGGGCCATTTGGTACTGGTCCACAGAGAAAGAACAAATAACTTACATTATTTCCGTTTTATTTATATTTGTCTGAACAATGTTTTATTTTTTTAAAAATGACCAGATTCCCTGTTACATCCGTCTAAGACTCACTCTTTCTTTCTTTTTTTTTTTTTTTTTTTTTTTTGTATTTTTTTGAAGCTAGAAACGGGGAGAGACAGTCAGACTCTTGCATGCGCCCGACTGGGATCCACCCAGAATGCCCACCAGGGGGCGACACTCTGCCCCTCCAGGGCGTCGTTCTGTTGCGACCAGAGCCACTCCAGCGCCTGGGGCAGAGGCCAAGGAGCCATCCCCAGCGCCCGGGCCATCTTTGCTCCAATGGAGCCTCGGCTGCGGGAGGGGAAGAGAGAGACAGAGAGGAAGGAAAGGGGGAGGGGTGGAGAAGCAGATGGGCGCTTGTCCTGTGTGCCCTGGCCGGGAATCGAACCCGGGACTTCTGCACGGCAGGCCGAAGCTCTACAAGACTCACTCTTGATGCTTGTCTCAGTCACATGATACATTTATCCGTCCCACCCTAAAGGCCGGTCTGTGAAAATGTTTTCTGACATTAAACTGGTTCGTGGCCCAAAAAAGGTTGGGGACCACTGATTAAAATACAGGACAGGCTCTGGAGTCAAAACCTGGGTTCAAATCTGCACTCTGTGAAGGACCAACTATGCAATTTAGGGCAATTAATTAAATCACTCTGTGTCCCCGGGCCTTCCTCTGTAAAATAGGGATAATAATAGGACTTACCTCCTGTGAGGTCAAGGTAAGGATGAGGTGGGACAACAGATGTCAAACACTGGAAACGGTGTGTGGGACACAGGGAGGGCTCATAATGCAAGCTAGCAGAATGCAGAGATTGCCTCTTTCCCGTTTGCAAGAACCCACCCGTGGTCAGGAACAGTGTTCTATTGCAGGAAGACTGACTATGGAAGACCTAGTCAGAATATATTTAAGCCAAAGAGGAAAATGAAACGAGTGCACAGCAGAACCTTGACCACTGAGTGGACCAGTCCCTTCACTGCCCTGCAAACACCTATTTAGGAATGATGGCTTCCAGTTGTCTTAGCCCAAGTGCCCTTGCTTCTTCTTAAGAATTCAAAGCTGTTAACCTCCTCTCCTTTACCAGGATCCTTTGAAATACAAATTCTACTCTAATCTCCGTGCAGTTTGGGGCCTCCGTTGCTGCCCTTTTATTTTGCCACAGTGTTTCTGATCACACAGCATTTGAGGAGACAGAAGTTATCCTGTCAAACAGAAAACAAAGGGCCTCTCATAATAGCCCAGTGTTCTCACATGGCCTGAAGGCTTAGGTGTCCTGGAATGCTCTTGATCTGCAGAAAGGCACTCAACTGTCCCGAATATGAAAAGGGACAATGCACTGAAAAGACAAGTTTGGCAGTTAAACATATCCGTGCCTTAGAAAGTCATGATTATACTGATTGTTAGTTAGATTGTTAAAAACGCTCTAATAGTATAGCTTGGTAGAGGGGTCGGCAGATTATTTCTGTCAAAGGCTAGTTAATAAATATTTAAGGCTTTGGGGGGCCATGCCATCACTGTCTCAATTACTCAGCTCTGCCTATACAGGGGAAAGCAGCCACAGGCACTAATAAACCAATGGGCGTGGCCGTGTTTCAAAATCATGTTACTTACAAAAGCCAGTGGTAAGCCTGATTGGGCCCAAGGGCCATCATTTGCCACAAACGGGTCTAGTATGTTTCCCATTTGAGACAGACCCACGCCACTTTTGTAGCTTTCTCTAAATCAGGAGTCTCAAACTCGCGGCCCGCAGGCCGCATGCGGCCCGCCGAACAATTTTGTGCAGCCCGCAAACTAATCCACGAAGTTCAAAATATTTTGGATAAAATTAAGTAAGCCTAGGGGCCTACTTGTATTTTTCATTTCTCTAGCATCCTAGCTAGATATTAGCTTAGTTAACAGCAGTTGTGATGCGAACTACAGTTTCTGGTCGTTTTGTGACACTGAGTAAACTGCATGTACGATTGTGCTTGTTGTACTGATTTTTTTTTTGTTTTCAACTGCAGTGAGAAAAGTGTTGCGTTACAGTTGCCTTTTGTAGACCTAGTGCGGCCCGCCTAACGGCTGTGATCTTGCTCTGCGGCCCACATGCTGAGTTGAGTTTGAGACCCCTGCTCTAAATCTAGGCACATCCGTAACCAGGTGGATTGCAAATTATTCAGGTCCATTCATTTTTTTAATAAACAGTAAAATCAAAATAAAATTACTACTGTAAAAGAAAAACTAGAGTTTCCTGTACTAAAAACATGACCTTAAAAAATACATACAATTACAAGATTGCAATTAAAATGATCAGTGAAATATAGAGAAATAAAATTTACAGCAAAAGGCAAAGTTCCTGAACAAAACTTGGATCTTACCGGTACCTACTGTTCGCTCCACCATAGCCACAGTGGCCGTCTTTAGGTTCCTCCGCCTTGTGTCCCTCCCACGAAAGCGCATGTGCACATGCTATTTTGCTTGCCTGGAATCCTTGTCCCTGTCTCTTTACTGGATAATGTTACCCATCAGAGAAGGCTCTCTGATAAATAAGTATTTTATCAGACTGCTTATTTTAGTATAAGTGTTCAGAGGCTAGCAGGCCATTCTTTGGAAGTATATGTCTCAAATGTCGTTTTATATTGTCTGGGAAATTAGCGGACTCTTTTCTGATTCGCATTGCTATACCATCTTCTTGGAGTCAAGGGTTCAAGATCTAACACAGCGCCTCACCACCGCAGCTTCTGATAGGTAATTACTGCACCCAATCAGTAAGTGAAAAAACTAAGGTATTTTTAAAATATAGTTTACTCAATTCTGGTTGTAATTTTTTTCTCCACAATTTAAATCTGCATTTTATCCCTGATCCCTTGTAAATTCATATTCTGGTAACTAGTTCAAAGACAGCAGTTTCTTAAGGAAGATATTTAGCTGTTTCCAGAAAAGTCAGGGGCTGGGATTACTTTCTCATGATGTGGGAGAGAGGATATGAGTGATTCTGAGTATTTTTGTGGTTTAACTGTTTCCGGTATTCCCAGATACCACCGTTCCAAATGTTAGGATCCTTTCTTTTTTGATCTGTACCCTCACATCTCACGGCACCCACCGAGTGAGAATGTAACTTTAATGCTTTAAAACGAATATGTATTTTTTTTAAAATATAGGATGTTTATGTGTGTGTTGTCCAAACTGATCTTGCATTTTACAACTGTGCTGCATATACTTGGGGACAGTAACAAGTTAAACAGCGATATTTGGGATCAAAACCCATGTAGGTTAGAATCGTAGTCCTGCCATTCACTAACTTCTGTATTCTGGGTTTCCTTACCTGTGACACGGGATAGTGTTACCAAACTCTGGTTCGTGTTCCCCACCCTTCAAAAAGCCAAAACAGAAAATGTCAGGATTTGGAATAAATATTTACTGATCAAAAAGGCGCCAACTCGGCCTTGGCCGGTTGGCTCAGTGGTAGAGCATCGGCCTGGCGTACAGAAGTCCCGAGTTCGATTCCCGGCCAGGGCACACAGGAGAAGCGCCCATTTGCTTTTCCACCCCTCCCCCTCTCCTTCCTCTCTGTCTCTCTCTTCTCCTCCCGCAGCCAAGGCTCCATTGGAGTGAAGATGGCCCAGGCGCTGGGGATGGCTCCTTGGCCTCTGCCCCAAGTGCTAGAGTGGCTCTGGTCGCGACAGAGCGATGCCCCCTGGTGGGCGTGCCGGGTGGATCCCGGTCGGGCGCATGCGGGAGTCTGTCTGACTGTCTCTCCCTGTTTCCAGCTTCAGAAAAATACAAAAACAAAAACAAACAAAAAAAAAACGCGCCAACTGAGAAGGGAATTTTAGTAATGCCTCAAATTCATTTTGGGAGCGGGACTAAGTTATGGTTTTTAAATGGTTAGTGGGAACATGAATGCAGAAGTGCTGGTGGGACAAGTTTTAACTGGACGACCTTGGAACTTGGCCATTTATGATAGAGAGCGTCAGCTCCGGATCTTCCTGCACAGGGGACCCTTCACTTCTGAAAAAGTTCAAGTTCAGGTTATGTCCCAGTCCTTTGCTTCCGTGCGTGCGCGCGTGTGTGTGCGTGTGTGTGTGTGTGTGTGTGTGTGTGTGTGTGTAGGGAGGGATTTGGTTCCAGGTAGGGCTGGAGGTCCAAGTTCTCTCCTCTGACATGCTTGGCTGCATGACTTGCGGTTTTGCTCTGTTGTCTCTAAACGCAACTCGATGTCTTGTTAAACAAGATAGGACATTTGAGCTGGTTCTATGGTTACAATGACCAGAGCTACCTCACAAGGCTGTTCTAAGGATTTTATTAAGATAATAATGTAAATGCTAAGCCTAAGATCTGACTAATATACCACAAGCTCTGAATAACTATTCATTATCGCCATTAGTGTTATCTGTATAATTCACTCGCTCCATTCTCTTATGCAGATAGAAAAATTGCTATACACATCAGAAGTTTTATTTAATCAAGAAGAAAAAGGTTATCCAATATATCTTTCTTAATTTAAAATAGAGCTTTATTTCTTCAATATTTCCTTTCTCCTTCAATTTGTACAAATATTTTTTTAAATTTCAGAGAAACAATTGTGTAATAATAAACTCAATTTTGTATTTAGGCAATGCAAATGGAGATGAGAAAAACAGAAATGTAAAAACTGCTAGCCCATAGCCCTAGGATTAATAACAAAAAAAGGTGGGTGCAGAGACATTTGATGCTCTTTTAGTATTTTCTAAAAGTGTAGCTGTAATGAAAAGTGAGTTATTGTCTTTGCTGTTTTTAAAAGTGTTGTTCACCACTTTCAAGTCTTTACTCAAATACCACTTCTCGGCCCTGGCCGGTTGGCTCAGCGGTAGAGCTTCGGCCTAGCGTGCGGAGGACCCGGGTTCGATTCCCGGCCAGGACACACAGGAGAAGCGCCCATTTGCTTCTCCACCCCTCCGCCGCGCCTTCCTCTCTGTCTCTTTCTTCCCCTCCTGCAGCCAAGGCTCCATTGAAGCAAAGATGGCCTGGGCGCTGGGGATGGCTCTGTGGCCTCTGCCTCAGGTGCTAGAGTGGCTCTGGTCGCAACATGGCGACGCCCAGGATGGGCAGAGCATCGCCCCATGGTGGGCATGCCGGGTGGATCCTGGTGGGGCGCATGCGGGAGTCTGTCTGACTGTCTCTCCCTGTTTCCAGCTTCAGAAAAATGCAAAAAAAAAAAAAAAATACCACTTCTCAATGAGCTCCACCTTCATGACCTCGTTTACAATGGTAACCTGCCCCACACCATCTCCAGGAAGTCCTGACCTCCCATACCTTACTTTATTTTTCTTACTTTTCATAGCACTTTTTGCTCTCTAATATTCTACTTCATTTGTTTATTGATTAGTTTATTGTTTATCTCTCTGTTAGAATGTCTCTTTTCTTTTTTTTTTTTAAATCCTTAGTCTGAGTGCAGAGAACATTGTTTTTTTTTGTTTGTTTGTTTGTTTGTTTTTGTATTTTTCTGAAGCTGGAAACGGGGAGAGACAGTCAGACAGACTCCCACATGCGCCCCACCGGGATCCACCCAGCACGCCCACCAGGGGCGGACGCTTTTCCCACCAGGGGCGATGCTCTGCCCCTCTGGGGCGTCGCTCTGCCGCTACCAGAGCCACTCTAGCGCCTGGGGCAGAGGCCAAGGAGCCATCCCCATCGCCCGGGCCATCTTTTGCTCCAATGGAGCCTTGGCTGCGGGAGGTGAAGAGAGAGACAGAGAGGAAGGAGGGGGGGGGTGGAGAAGCAAATGGGCGCTTCTCCTATGTGCCCTGGCCGGGAATCGAACCCAGGTCCCCCGCACGCCAGGCCGACACTCTACCGCTGAGCCAACCGGCCAGGGCCAAATGTCTCTTTTCTTTACAGATGTGTTCCACTATCTAGAACAGTGCCTGGCCCATACTGGAACTCAATGAATACATGCTGAATAAAAGAGTTAAAGATGACATAGAAGACGAAGTACCTTTTTATAGAAAAGTTATGACCTACAAACTTTTAATAAAACCTTGAGAAAAAAGGCAGAGGGAAATAGCAGTGGATAAAAGGAATTATCTTAGTATCATATATTAGTCCATACTTTAGGCAACAGAAAGAGCTAAATGATTGCACTAAGAAATGAGCCACGGTTGACTTCTTGGCGCACGTTTAGGTAATATAGGAATACCCCTCCAAAGGAAGACATCAGAGTCCAATTCCAGTTCCCATCATGATCTGCATGTGTGAAGGACAGACTGTTCCATAGTGTGACACTGTCTGTCCCTCAAGCTATATCCAGACCAAAGCAGAGGCTGCTTTACAAAAAATCCCTTAGAGGCTATCTGATGGTAACCAATGTTCATTCTGACTTAAATCAGCACTTCTCCCTTGCCCATCAGTATGTGCTGGTTCCTGAAACAGTCCGTTGTCCTGACCTGGTCGAGCATGTAAAGTACTTGCATACCTGGTGCATTCATGTACTAGTACTCGTGACTACCTCCCCCTGCCTTTCTACCCTATGTAATTCTTTGGCACTTGTTAAACCAAAGATGTGCAGAATATCCACTTCATCTTACAGCCACACAAGACATGCCTTGTGTAAATTTTCCTTAATGAACTCTATTAATTGCCAGATTGGAGTGGCCAGCCTCTTCCTTTAGACTTTCTCTGCTCTTGCTTTACAGGGGTAGATGTTCAGCCTTATGGCTTTTCCCTTGGTCTGGATATACTAACAGCATGGAATTAGCAATATACTTTTCCATTTATAAATGAAAAAATTCCTGATCCAATAAGCGATGTTTGGGTAGAAATCAAGTCTTGTCTTCATAGTACACATTTTCAGATTTAAATTAAGCTGTATTTCTGCAGTGTCCACATCAGTTATTCAGTGTTATCAACCAAAGTAATTAAACCAGTGTCAAAATTAATAAGAAATGGAAATTTAATATATAAATAAAATATCTTATGATCCCCAGATATATCTAGAAACTAGAAAACTAAAATACACATAACTTCTCTTAGTGTACATATATGTGAGATCTTTAAGAAAAAAGTCATTGATTCTCTTCCTTACGTGAATACTTATTTCTCTTTAGAAATTAGACACAAACAAGTATCCTTATTTTATAAAATGTATTGTTTCAGGCTCTGTATGTTTAAATTGATTTGTTGTCAATTCTATCACATTTTAAATGCTCAAGAAGCTCATTATTCAAAAGAATCCTGGAATGGAAAAATAATTGATTTAAACAGCTGATTTTATGTTAATTTCAAGCCTATTGGGAATATAACATACTATTTTTGCTTTATTCCTGTTCTAACAGCAATGGAAAAACCCTTTCATGATAGGATTTAAGCAGACAGTAGAAAGACAGCTAATATCATCAATGCAAATAAAAAATGAGAAGTGCCTTTAATCAACTTTCACTCTTTGTTTATACATAAGAAACTTTTCCTTACTTCATACATAGATAAGATTTTCCTCTCTTTATGTGCTCTTTATAATGAGTATTCCAAATCAGTGCCTTTTCATTCTTATTTGAAAAGCCAAGCTATCTTTGTTGCTTACACCAAGTAGCTAAGATACCAACTGGGAACAGGGTTCAGGGGTTGATGAGCTTGTCTTCTGAGACCATTCTTCTGTGTTAATAGAGTACCAGAGTCTATGGAAGCTGCAAAAAACAAAACCAAAAAGCAACAACAACGAAACCCAAGTGATTTCCAAAGTACTAAAAATGTCTAGCTTTGTTAAACATATTTATTTTAGGAATTCTATTAAAACTATTATGTGCTTGTGTACAGTATAAAAGAGAGCTCAATGAACTACTCACTTGCTTAACTAATGTTGCAAGTTTCCACATTCATCTGGTTGATAAATTGCCTAGTTATAATTGGTTATTAATCATTTGTTGAAATAATACTAATTTACTGTGTTTAATTTTGTCATCAAAATTCCAGTTCTTATTTTTTAGAATAGACAGAGCACTGACTTAAGACCTACAAAAAAAAAAAAAACAACAACTGGGTTTTTCCTCCTGTTCAACTACACATTCGATATGCAGTCTCTGCCAGGTCCTTTGACCTCTTTGAACCTCAGTTTCTTCTTCTTCTTCTTCTTCTTCTTATTATTATTATTAACTGAAAGGCAGGGGGGCAGAGACAGACTCCCATATGTGCCCCGACCAGGATCCTCCCAGCAAGCCCCCTTTTGGGTGATGCTCTGCCCATCTGGGGCCATTGCTCCATTGCTCAACAACCAAGCTATTTCTAGTGTCTGAGGCATGGAATCATCCTCAGTGCCCAGGGCCAACCTGCTCAAACCAATCAAGCCATGGCTGCAGAAGGGGAAGTAAGAAAAAAGGGAAGGGGGAGAAGTATAGAAGCAGATGGTTGCTTCTCCTGTGTGCCTTGACTGGGAATCAAACCCAGAACTTCCACACACTGGCCAACACTCTACCACTGAGCCAATCCACCAGGGTCTGAACCTTAGTTTCTTTGTCTATAAAATGAAGAAATTATACTAGAATATCCCTTCAAGGCTTTCTCACTATATAACCAAATATTAGTTATTTATACTCGTTTTCAAATCCCTGAAGAATTTTTATTAACAATTATTCTAAAAAGAATATGGGTAACATTTTTTAAAAAACACGTTGATTTGTGATATGTACACACATATTTGTGTCAGAGTTGTGCAAACAGAAGAGAAGTTTGCTGATGGGGAAGTAAGTGGACTGAAGCCATGGATATCCTCATGCTCAACAGTTCCTAAAGCTACAGTCCCTACCAGCAGATCAAGAATCTGTATGGAGCCCTGGCAGGTTTGCTCAGTGGTAGAGTGTCAACTCAGCATGTGGAAGTCCTGGACTTGATTACCGGTCAGGACACACAGAAGCAGCGCTAGTAACTTCTTCACCCCTCCCTTTTTCCTTCTCTCTCTCTCTCTCTCTCTCCCTCTCCCCTCCTGCAGCAATGGCTGAATTAGAGCAAATTGACCCTGGGTGCTGAGGGTAGCTCCATGGCCTCCACCTCAGTCGCTAAGAAAAGCTCTGTTACTGAGCAACACAGCAACCCTCCAGATAGGCAGAGCATTGCCCCCTAGTGGTTTTGCTGTGTGGATCCCAGTAGGGGTGCATGCAAGGGTCTGTCTCTGCCTTCCCTTTTCTCACTGAATAAAAAAAAAAAATCTATATGGAATTTTAAAAATATCTATGTCTCCAATTTATTTTTTTATTATATAACATTAGTTTGTAGTTATGTTTTCATTTCTAAAGTCATAATATGTCTTGCACAAAACATCTTCCCTTAAAATGTAACAGTATACAGAAAAAATGTGCATCCTGAAATATACAATGCTAAGAACGGACCTTAATGTAAACTATGGACTCTGGGAGATTATGATGTGTCAGTGTGGGTTCAATCGGCTGTAACAAATGCATCACTGTGTGGAGGAAGTTAATACTGGGGAAGGCTGTGAGTCTGTGGAAGTAGATGGAAAATCGCTATACCTTTCCTTCAATTATGCTATAAGCCCAAAACTGCTCTAAAAAGAATCTTGTTTTTTGAAAAGAGTAGAGATTTCAAATCAGTGTGTATAATTCCATTTTTCATAAACTACATAAAATTATATGCTTATTTATGTGCTTAAAAACTAATCCAGAAAAATTTATTTACAATTTATTTACTTATGCAGCTCTGCATTGCTTACATTTTTTTTCAGTATTTACTATTATTGTACTTAAAATTCTTTAAAGTCACTTCACTTGACCAGGCAGTGACACAGTGGATAGAGCATTGGCCTGGGACATTGAGGACCCAAGTTCAAAATCTTAAGGTCACCGGCTTGAATGCAGGGTTGCCTGTTTGACCATGGGATCATAGACATGGCCCCATGGTAGCTGGCTTGAGCCCAAGGTCACTGGCTTGAGCAAGGGATCACTGGCTCAGTTAGAGCCCCCTGGTCAAGGCACATATGAGAAAGCAATCAATGTACAACTACTTTAGTAGTTGTCGCAACTATGAGTTGATGCTCCTCATCTCTCTCCCTACCTGTCTGTCCCTCTCACTCTGTGTCTCTCTCTCACTAAAAGACAAAAAAATTCATCTAAAAGCACCAAATTATAAATTGTTTGCACAACAGCATAATTGTCCTTATTTTTAACATTGGTTCCATATTTATCCTAAGTTGGCCTTTAAACTGTAGCACACAGCCAAAGAGGAAGTGGAACAGAAACAGCAATATATCAAGTAGTGTGCGATTTTCTCTACCCTTGGAAGATAAGACTTTAAAAATATGTTTACAATATTTCAGTGATCTAAGAAACAAGTATTATACAGTTGCATAATGCTAACTACATTTCAGTAAGTCTGCTTTCTTTTTAGGAAGCACAGATTTTTTTTTTTTAAGAAAAATATATATTTTATTTTGGGAAGAAAGTTTAACCTGCAATTATTTTTTCTTTAAAAAAGCAAACAAAAACCAATTTATGTTGCTTTCTCAAGACCGTGGCAAAAAGCCAAGACCATTGTGGTGGTCTTGGTTTAAAGATCATTAAAATGTATCTAATAAAACATGTCTGCCTTAGCAAAAAAAATTTTAAAAAGAAATTACAAAAATCTTTTACCTGGCCCTGGCCGGTTGGCTCAGTGGTAGAGTGTCGACCTGGCGTGCAGGAGTCCCAGGTTTGATTCCTGGCCAGAGCACACAGAAGAAGCACCCATCTGCTTCTCCACTCCTCCCCCTCTCCTTCCTCTCTGTCTCTGTTCCCCTCCCGCAGCCAAGGCTCCATTGGAGCAAAGTTGGCCTGGGCGCTAAGGATGGCTCTATGGTCTCTGCCTCAGGCGCTAGAATGCCTCTGGTTGCAACAGAGCAACGCCCCAGATGGGCAGAGCATCGCCCCCTGGTGGGCATGCCAGGTGGACCCCGGTCGGGCGCATGCGGGAGTCTGACTGTCTCCCTGTTTCCAACTTCAGAAAAATACAAAAAAAAAAATCTTTTACAAAAAGTGTCAATTGAAAAACATATTTTTAAAAAATTATAAAACAGTAAAACAAGATGATAAATGTGAGATGGTGATGATGTTTGATGGAAAGTCCAGTGACTGGGACAAAGGCATTTATTTCAATGTCAATGTCTGTGTACCTTTCTCTATGTATGGTATACAATTATAAAAAGGAAAAAGAAGAAACAGTCTAGTAATAGTCATCTACTGTAGCATTATGAACTAATAGAGTTACAAGCTGGAGGTGACTCAAGAACCATTGAACACGACTCCACATATTTCTGATTAAGGACAATATTTATTAGTATACTAATCTTATTCTATATAATGTTTGTTTTATTTTTTAAGTAATTAATAAGATTATCAGGTGGTCTTTCTAATTTTAAAAAATTCATCATTCTGTCATGTTGCAGGTTCAATCTGGTCAGAGCACAGACGAGAAGCAACCAATGAGTGCACAACCTAAATGGAACAGCAAATGAATACTTCTCTCTGTTCATCTCTCCTTTCCTCTTTCTTTCCCTCCCACCCCTTCTTCTCTCTGTTGCTCTAAAATCAATCAATAATAATTTTTAAAATCTCAAAAATTTATCAGTTATTTTTTTGTTGTTCTTCTTTTGCAGCATAAACTAATCCTTTGCAAATTTGATGAATTGCAAATATTTTTTCAGAGTTGGTTTTGTCCTGCTTAATTTTCAAATATTAAAGGTTTCAGTGGGAATTATGGTATGTAATCTTCTCTGACTATAAAATGAAAAATTTAGTAGTTCAAATGTTCAACAGACTATAGCACTTATTTTTTAATCTCATCTCTCAAAAGAGTATGTTTTATTGCATCCTCATTTGAGTTTGATGGAAAAGTTAAAGAGAAAACAAAAGGTTCTTTAATGTTACTCTTTAAAGCCTCCTCTGTGCTAAAATCAAGAAGAAGACAAGGAAGGAAGGAAGGAAGGGAGGGAGGGAGGGAGGAAGGAAGGAAGGAAGGAAGGAAGGAAGGAAGGAAGGAAGGAAGGAAGGAAGGAAGGAAGGAAGGAAAAGAGAAAGAAATGGTGGGAACCAGCTTTGTGGAGTGTCTTATTCCTTTCAGACCACTAGAGGAACCAACTAAAAACTACCAAGTTAGAAATGATACCATTAGAAAAAACGAAATTGTTACAGACAACATGCTTGTCAAGGACTGGAATGTGGCTGAGCAGATTCTAAATGTGGATGACATCACCAAAAACGTTTAGAAAACAGGTGGCAAATTTCTAACTCTCTGGGAACTGAGGTCTTGGGAAAACCAGTGATTCTGCCATGTTGGAGTCAATGGCAACTCCCAAGTCTCCCAATGATCCTGAAGTAAATGTCTTTATTTCTAAAGTGCTCAATGTTTATCACATGGGAATAACAAGCTGTAGGAAATATGATTTGATAAAATTATTAGTAATGATAAAGCAGAAGTTTTACATAAACTAAATGAGGTCTAACTTTAGTAATAAGAGTCAATTAGCTAATTAATATTATTATCACAAAGCACTGCTTTGCAGGCACTGTACAAAGTTCCTTTGTGCATTTTCTCAGTAATCTTCATCAAAGTTTCTTGTTTCTACCACCAAAGAGGCTTAGAGATGTGTTAACATTTATCCAGGCTCCACAACTCAGTGTGTAGGCAGATTCTAACCCCATATTGGCCTTACTCTACAGTCCATGCTAGCTGGTTATGCAGCAATGGCAAGAATTTGACATACACTTCTATCTCTTCTTTGCACTTTGATCCATTTTGATATAAATCTTCATTTGATGGACTTAGAAATTGCCATGACCATATATTAAGATGGATGGCATTAATTTGGATTGGTGTGGCCACCTTTCCAACTGTAAGGATTTATGGCTATCAAAGCAGGTTAGCCAGTGCAGACAGGTGTCGGAGGTAATGACTGGGACAGGCTACAGGAGCATCATGGACGGCGCTGAGGTTGGGATGACACAGACAGACAGGATGGGGAATATTAGAAGAACAAGGTCTATGTTTAACTAAGGAAAGGGTACAGTTGGTAATAGAGTATTAAATCAGGTTTGGGAAAGGGTACCTGGTAGTTTCGGTAGGCTAAGATAAAATCTTTTCCAAAATATACCAATTTTTCCATATTGAGAATATAAGCTCTATTCTACCTGCACAGAAGCCAGTAAACATTACTACAAATGTAACAACAAAACATTCGTGGTAGATGGACTAAAGCTATATCAATGAGAGAATGTGGGTCTGATCCTGCAGAACATTTCCCACCTCCCACCTTTCACAGTCTGGGTGACCTTGAGCTACATGCCCACCACTCCAACCTTTCTATTTTGTTTCCTAGGCAAATCAAGTCTTGTATTCATCATGGTTTGTTTTCTTGTGTGTTTGTTTGTTGTATCTTAAGATGTTTTGATATCTTAAAATTATTTTTCTGGCTTGGGAGAGACAGCACCTGCTGGGGCTAACCAATTCTTATTGACAGCAAAAGGCATTCTATCTGATACACAGACTAACCAATCCAGAGCCCCGCCTTCTCTCTGGCCTGTACACCCTGGGGGTTGGGGAGAGAGAAATTTACTTCTCCCTCATCATCCCCAGACCGATTCCTGGTAACTAGAGACTACTCTTAAAGCCCAAAGCCTGCAAAAATTATTCAAACTAGCCAATCCGAAATGGTTTAGCTTGCCCTGCCTTGCTGTTCCTCTAGAAAACCCAACCAAGACCATGGCCTCAGCGCTGGCCTATCTACACTCACCTCCACTCCTGTTTCAGCTTCCTGAATGAAATCTGGGGGTTCTTCTTTTTTCCTTTATCTTTCTTTTCTTTTGGGGGGGGTCATTTTTTGTTTGTTTGTTTGTTTAATTTATTGATTTTAGAGAGAGGAAGGGGGAGAGACAGGAAGAGACAGAAACTTCTATCTGTTTCTTTATGTACCTTAAACGGGATCAAACCAGTATCCTCTGTGTATCTGGACAATAGCTCTACCGAGCTATCTGGTGGGGTTCTACATGTGCCCATGTGTGATGAACAATGTCTCTTTTCACTAAGGAAACTACGAGTAACATCAAACTTTCCTTTCAACATAAAAGTGAAACTAAGAGACATTGATAAGAGTGTGGTGGTTACGGGGGGGAGGGGGGAATGGGAGAGGGAAAGGTGGAGGGGGAGGGGCACAAAGAAAACAAGATAGAAGGTGACAGAGGACAATCTGACTTTGGGTGACGGGTATGCATCATAATTGAACGACAAGATACCCTGGTCTTGTTATCTTTGAATATATGTATCCTGATTTATTGATGTCACCCCATTAAAAAAATAAAATTATTTAAAAAAAAACAAAACTTTCCTTTCAATAATATTGACCTCGGTGTGTCATCACTCAGTCCCCTTCATGAATTAAGACCTGGACACAAAACAAAGTTTTCCCTCCCGTTATTTCTAGACCTGATCCTCTCTGCTTTTTCCTACTCCAACCCCCCTCCCCATCGTCCCCAGCACTTCACATTCCCCAGGGTCTTTCTGCCTGCCCCTGACCTTGAAACTTGACCTTTGATCTCTATTGTCACCCTGTCTCCCTACACCACCTCTTCCTCATTTCATCCAGTTCTCTGATGCCTTAGTCTGAGGAAAGCACAGGGGACGTGGTGAGCACCTCTACCCCCTGAATCACAGTACCATTGAGGAAGGAGGGGCAGGCCTCCTCTTCCCTGAGAAGGAAGAAATAAAAAGAATACAAGGGAAAGGAACCAGCTGGGGTAACCTAGTCGGCCAGTGATAAATTATCTATATCCCATAGTTACCATGCAAAACAAGAACAGTAAGATCTGTATGTAACTATGGCCAGTGATCTGGAAACCCGTCCCCCCTTGCTGAGCCCATTGAAACTTCCCCTCCCCTCTCCTTCAGTCCTGGGAAACCTTAAACAAAGAAATCCCATGCCCATTGCTTAGACACTGTAAAGGTATATAACAGGGGTTCCCAAACTTTTTACACAGGGGGCCAGTTCACTGTCCCTCAGACCGTTGGAGGGCCAGACTATAAAAAAACACTATGAACAAATCCCTATGCACACTGCACATATCTTATTTTAAAGTAAAAAAATAAAAAGGGAACAAATACAATATTTAAAATAAAGAACAAGTAAATTTAAATCAACAAACTGACCAGTATTTCAATGGGAACTATGCTCCTCTCACTGACCACCAATGAAAGAGGTGTCCCTTCCGGAAGTGCGGTGGGGACCAGATAAATGGCCTCAGGGGGCTGCATGCGGGCCTTTGTTTGGGGACCCCTGGTATATAACCTGTAAGAAAGTCAACTTCGGGGAGCTTGTGTTTTGGAGCTACAAGTCTCACGTGCTCTGACGGCTTTAATAAATCCTACTTCTTTCATCCAGTTGTCTGGGTGTTTGCATCCTGCTTTGATTCCTGCAACATATGGTGCATTGACCAGGAACCAAGGAGGAAGAATGCCCGCAATTGGTGGACTTCAGGCACCCTGTTTGGGATCCCCCGAGCCGCCCGCCCTGCAGACACACCTGCTGAGCATATGCTGAGGATTTTCCCGTGTGGACACCTTTCTAGGATGGAGTGGGGGATCCCCTTCGCCGGTCCCAGCAAGGACCAGACAACAAAGGAATGATGATAAAGGACGCATCAAAGCCATGGTAAGGAAAACGAGGCAAGGGTAGCTAGCTGAGGTCCTGCCCTACTGGGCAGAAGGGAGGCCTGATCACCCTTCGGAGAGTCACTAATCACCCTTCTTAGGTTAGGAGAAGCGACTTCGCACTCTTCACAAGCATGAGCAGTGGTCCCCACAGGAGTGGTGACTCATCACCCTCCACAGGTTGTGGGGAACGGGCCTCACAGAGTTAGGAGTGGTGACTCATCACCCTCCAGTGGTGAGTGGGAGGTTGTGTGAAAGAGAGTGAGTGCGGAGTGAATGAGACGGACACCAGGAGAGGGCTCCAACTCTCTCCCACAGGGCTGAAGCGAGTGTTGGGCCTGAACCGCGGTTCTGCAGGGCACCTCATACGGCTAAGATGCAGAATTGCGTGCTGACGGTTTTTATCAGCCTGCCGTAAGCAGCGAGTGGCGTCCCCTCCAAGTTTCCCCTTCCTTTCCCCTATTCCCTCTTGTGGTGTGACTGTTGTCTGTCATGAGCAGTATGGGAAGTTCACAGGGAAAATCTACTCCTTTAGCCACAATGGTCAAGAATTTTAAGAAAGGGTTCTCAGGGGATTATGGGATTATTATGTCCCCAAGGAAATTGAGAACCTTGTGTGAGTTAGAATGGCCCACTTTTGAGGTAGGGTGGCCATCAGAAGGAAGCTTGGATAAGTCTGTTGTACAGAAAGTGTGACAGGTAGTCACTAGAGATCCAGGCCACCACGACCAGTTTCCCTACATAGACACTTGGCTTACACTAGTTGTGCACCCATCCACTTGGCTTAGAGCTCAGGCTCCTACAGTATTGGTAGCTAAGGCAGCTGCAGCAGCCAAAGCCAGAATTTTAACCCCTAGTCATGAGAAGCAGAAACTCTGACTCCTCCACTTTATGTACCGGCGAGGCCCTACCCGTCCATACCTGACTCTCTGTCCACTCCAGAAACTGCCACTGACTCAGGCCCATCATTGCCAGACTTATCAGGTCCCAGCATAAACTCGCCCGAGCCCGAGCTGGAGGTGACTCCCACTGTGTCGCCAGAATCAGGCCCAGGTTCTCCTCCCCTAGCTGGGAGGTTACAACAGGTGCCTAAGCCCAGGCTTGTTCTAATTCTAATCATTCCTAGAGAGGAGGAATGGAGGGTTTTTGCTGCCATGTCTGGGAAGCCTCCAAGCCAAAAACTAATTTAAAAATACCCTGGAGTCTGGGCTGAAGAAACCCCCGTGCCAGTACAGATAGAGTTAAAACCTAGGACACTGCCCGTCAGCCAGAAACAATACCTGATTCCTAAGGAGGCCTGGAAAGGAATCCAGGTGCATTAACGAAGGCTCAAGGAGCCATGCCAGTCACCCTAGAATACTTCTTTGCCCTCTGTCTAAAAACTGGGGACCCATTGGCCAGTACAGGATTTGAAGGTCGTAAATGAGGCAGCAGTGACTCTGCACCCAACAGAACCAAATCCTTATATACTCCTAAGCCTCCTTCCTGCTCAAGGCTCATGGTTCACCTTCTTGGACTTAAGAGATGCCTTCTTTAGTATAAGACTGGCTCCTGAAAGCCGAAAGCTATTTGCCTTCCAATGGGAGGACCCGGCTCTAAGGGCAAAGGTGCAGTACACCTGGACTAGGCTCCGCAAGGGTTCAAGAACTCCCCTACCATCTTTAGTGAGGCCCTCACTTGGGATCTCCAGAAGTTTCCAGCACAGGACATAAGATGTGTCCTCCTTCGGTACGTAGATGACCTGTTGCTGGGTCATGAGACTCTCCAAGGATGTGCTTGAGGAATGGAAGAGCTTCTACGTCATCTGGAGAAGAAGAAGGCCCAGATCTGCCAAAGGCAAGTAAAGTACTTGGGATTCATTCTCCAGCAGGGGGGAAGGAGGCTAGAGGTACAGCGGAAACAGATTATTCAGACCATCCCAACCCCCACCACGAGGAAACAAGTTAGAGAGTTACTGGGTGCAGTAGGATGCTGCCGTTTGTGAATCCCCAACTTTGCAGTACTGGCCAAACCCCTCTATGAAGTCACAAAGGGGACAGAAAAAGAGTCCATGGACTGGGAGCCAGAACAGGGCTGTGCCTTTCAGACTCTTAAAAAGGAATAACAAGGCCCTGGCAGGTTGGCTCAGTGGTAGAGCATCGGCCTGGCGTTCAGAAGTCCCGGGTTTGATTCCCGGCCAGGGCACACAGGAGAAGCGCCCATCTGCTTCTCCACCCCTCCCCCTCTCCTTCCTCTCTGTCTCTCTTTTCCCCTCCTGCAGCTGAGGCTCCATTGGAGCAAAGATAGCCCGGGCGCTGGGGATGGCTCCTTGGTCTCTGCCCCAGGCGCTAGAGTGGCTCTGGTCCGGGGCAGAGCGACCCCCCGGAGGGGCAGAGCATCGCCCTCTGGTGGGCAGAGCGTCGCCCCCTGGTGGGCGTGCCCCAGGTGGATCCCGGTGGGGCGCATGCGGAGTCTGTCTGACTGTCTCTCCCCGTTTCTAGCTTCGGAAAAATACAAAAAAAAAAAAAAAAAGGAATAACAAGTTGCCCCAGTGCTAGGTCTTCCTAACCTTTTATGCTGTATGTCTCAGAGAGGAGCAACACAGCAGTGGGTATATTAACCCAGGATTTGGGGTCATGGCCTAGACCGGTAGCCTACCTCTCCAAGCAATTATACGGGGTTGCAAAGGGCTGGCTACCATGCTTAACAGCCCTAGCAGCCACTGCCATGCTGGTACAAGAAGCAGACAAACTAACTTTAGGACAATACATGAAAGTGCGGGTGCTACATGCAGCAGTGACTCTGATGAATGCCAAAGGACATCACCACCGGCTCACAAATGCCCACCTCACTAAGTACCAGAGTTTATTACGTAAAAACCCAATACTAGTAATAGAGGTGTGTACCACTTTAAATCCAGCAACACTGCTCCCTGTGAATGAGGGAAAGCCGCAGCACAGTTGCTTGGAAGTACTTGACTCAGTATACTCCAGCAGGCCAGACTTGCTAGATCAACCCCTAAGGAAGCCTGAGTAGGAGCTGTATGTAGACGGAAGCAGCTCCGTCAACTCAAGGGGAGAAAGGCAGGCAAGGTATGCAGTAGTGACTCTAACAGAGACTATAGAGGCACGGCCCCTACCCCAAGGCACTTCGGCCCTGCGGGCAGAACTGATTGCCCTGACTGGAGCCTTAGAGCTCAGTGAAAGGAAAAGAGTGAATATCTTTACAGATTCCCGATTTGCCTTTCTCACTCTCCAAGTACATGGGGCAATTTACAAAGAGAGAGGACTCTTAACTGCTGGTAGCAAAGAACTTAAATATCCAGGAGAAATTCTTCAGCTGCTGGAAGCAGTCTAGAAGCCAAAACAGATAGCAGTATTCCACTGCCAAAGACACCAGAAGGCAGAATAGGTAGAAGCCTATCCCATCCAGACTGAAAAGGCCAGAGAAGTAACAAGGGCATTGCTCAGAGAAGTAATTCCAAGGTTTGGACTGCCACTCTGGATAGGTTACGACCACGGCCCAGCCTTTGTGGCTAAGGTAGTACAAGAAACAACTCAGGCATTAGACACCACCTGGAAGCTTCATGCAGCATACAGACCTCAGAGCTCGGGGAAGATGGAACGCATGAATAGGACTCTGAAGTTAGGGTTTAGCAAATTATGTCAGGAAACAGGTCTTAGGTCCAAGCTTTGCCTCTAATATTGTTTAAGATTTGGTGCACCCCTTCCAAGAACACCAGGTATTCACCTTATGAGGTATTATTATACAATAAGCCTCCCCCAATATTACGTAGCTGGCCAGGGACTCCCTGAGAATTAGGAGAAACAGAACTACATAGGCAATTAAAAGCTTTAGGCAAAGTGGCCGGTACCCTATCCAAGTAGGTGCTAGACAGGGCTCCGATCAGTTTGTTTGCCCCTGCCCATTATTTTTCCCCAGGAGACCAGGTGTGGGTCAAGGATTGTAATCCAGCTCCCCTCTGACCCAGGTGGAAGGGACCCTACACCGTGGTCCTGACCACTCCCACTGCTGCCAAGGTAGAAACATACCCGCCTGGATTCACCACAGCCAGCTGAAGCCTGTGGCCCCAGAGGAGACACCGTCATAGACAGCAGAGACTAACCTAGCCAACTCTTGTAAGTTGACCCTGAGAAGAACAACATACCCTGCTCCAGCCACAAACTGGGAGCTGGCTGGTCCACACACAACCGAAGCTTGAGGACCTTCATCCTGGAACTCCTTATAATTGGACTCTGGGGAGGGAGGGGAGTTAGGGCAGAGGACTGTGAACTGTGTATCCATGTCACCAAGGAAGGCCAAAAGGTCTCCACCACCTTGCTTTTTTATAACTTCTGTGAGTGTAAGGGAACTCAGAAAGGAACCTGTGCCTCTAATCAGACTGAATATTCAGTGTGTGACCCAGGGGATAACCAGCCCTATGTCTGTTATAATCCTACAAATCCTCCTCCTACAACAATATTTAAAGTAAAAATAGCAGGAAAAAGATAGAGGAAATAGACAGAAGGACCAACAATAGCCCAGACTAAAGTTAAAGGAAACCCCAGTAGCCTTTTTGGGGGGATGGTTCTCAGCCTTTAGCAAGTTAAAACAGAGGAGCAGGCTTGAGAGCATGGCTGCACGTTCTCGTTGTGAACATGGCAGCTCACAGCAAGCCCTCGTGATGGGGCTTGAGAAATGAAGTCCTGTGGCAGGGACTAAAATTCTAATAGGAGCAGTCTTACTACTCCTAGGAATTTGCTTAATAGATTCATGTTTGTTGCCACTATTAATAAACAGCATAAGGAACATGATAGAGGCCACAGTACAGCGATGAACAACGGCCCATGTATACTTTACCTAACACTATCAGGTTTTCCCCTTGGGATCAGGTAAAGAATGTGAGACTCCAGTATAAAAGAAATTCGGAACTCTCAAAGAGGGGGAGTGAGGAAGGAGGGGCAGGCCTTCTCTTCCCTGAGAAGGAAGAAATAAAAAAAATACAAGGGAAAGGAGCCAGCTGGGGTAACCTAGTCGGCCAGTGATAAATTATCTATATTCCATAGTTACAATGCAAAACAAGAACAGTAAGATCTATATGTAACTACGGCCAGTGATCTGGAAACCCCTCCCCCCTTGCTTACCCCACCGAAACTTCCCCTCCCCTCTCCTTCAGTCCTAGGAAACCTTAAAGCAGGGGTCCCCAAACTTTTTACAAAGGGGACCAGTTCACTGTCCCTCAGACAGTTGGAGGGGCACCACATACAGTGCTCCTCTCACTGACCACCAATGAAAGAGGTGCCCCTTCCAGAAGTGTGGGGGGGGGGCCGTAGTTTGGGGACACCTGCCTTAAAGAAAGAAATCCCATGCCCATTGCTTAGACACTGTAAAGGTATATAACCTGTAAGAAAGTCAACTTCAGGGAGCCCGTGTTTTGGAGGTACAAGCCCCACATGCTTCACCGGCTTTAATAAATCCTACTTCCTTTATCCAGGTGTCTGGGCATTTTTATCCTCCTTTGATTTCTGCTATACCATCACTGTGAAAACCGCCTCCCACACTACCCCATCACTGTGCTCATCCTCTCAACATTGTTGAGATAACAGGAATGGTTGGACGTTAAGTTCAGCTCCTGTTTCTATGTCCTCTGGCTCTCTCAGTCTCACTTTCTCTGTGGCCTTAAACAGGTCAAATAAATATTTTACATCCCACTTGGAGGCAGATAATAAATGTCCCAATTCAGCCCTAGTCAGGTACTCAGTGGATAGAATGCTATCCTTGTACATCCAAGTCATAGGTTCAATCCTGGGTCAGGGCACATATGAAAAGCAACCAATGAGTACACAAATAAGTGGAACGAGTTGATGCTTCTCTCTCTCTCTCTCTCTATATATATATATAGATAGATAGATAGATAGATAGATAGATAGATATAGATATAGATATATATATTAACTCAATGGAAAAAAATTGTTAAGTCTTATTTCAGTGGGGAGATGTGAGTACTCATTAACAGCTCCTCAAGTGTTGGGAGAACCTGCCCGGTCGGGACAGAGGAGCAGGCTTGAGAGCATGGCTGCATGTTCTCATTGTGAACATGGCAGCTCACAGCAAGCCCTTGTGATGGGGCTTGAAAAATAAAGTCCTGTGGCAGGGACTGAAATCAAGCTGTGGTGTGGTCAGCGGTCACGTCAAATGCAATCACAATGGAAGTAGCCCGTTAGCACTGCACTGCCGCTTGTGTCCAGAGTGCTTCAAATATGAGCACAGCACTTTCTTTGTACTGACATCCTCTTTTAGAAGCTTTTGTATAGGATGCCTGCTGTTAAAAACATGCCACAGTGTATATAAGTATTTTTATGGTAAAGAAAGAAAGCTAGGAGAGAAGTTTCTCTTATATTTTTTTTTAAGTCGCTCATATTATTTGGCTGGAAGAAATCACTCACTAATGCACATCTGTAAACATGCCTTTGAAGTGACAAAAAAATCTACTTAATGTAGTGTTTTTCAACTGCTTGTCTGCCAAAAATTTCCTGCCCATGCATGAAAAAGTTGACCACCCTGATGTTGTATAAAGATTATAGACCCAATGATCTTACTCAAACTCACGGTCAGGGTGATTTTTGCCTTAGCAATCCTCAAAATAATTCTCCTATATTCTCCAGTCCCCAAGTGTAAAAAGGTTGGAAACCACTAATATAGTGTATTGTCAAGACGAGGCTATGGTACACTGAGAAAAACAGGTGATGCCACCCAGATGGTCCATCTGTGTGATTTTCAAAGGCACTGTCTTACGCAGGAGGAAAGGTTATATTTACTATGGCAAAGAACATGAGACACTGGTTTTGAATTGAAATTGGAAAGGAGTCCAGGGGGTTGACAGAGCAGTGGCTGACAACACCCCTAGTGGGGTGGGCAAGAAGCGGAGGTTGGAAAACGCCAAGTTTAACCTTCAGTTTCTATTCCTTCGTACTCTTTACCATGTTACTCCACAGAATCAACTTACCCTTTGAATAGCGAGTTTTTTTCATGCTTGCTGACCCCCGGGATTGAGGGTTTTTTCAAAAAATGAAGTTAGTTCCAGTTCCAGTTTTATTAACTTTGATAACCAATTTATGGAAACAAGAAGAACATACATTTTTTTTCCTTTTTTTTATGTTGCCTTACACATTTTTAAAATAAATCTATCGTACTCTGGATGGTCAGGAGGCACAAGGACGTACATGAATGATCGTACTACTGAAAGGGTTAAATAAATAAAAAGGGAAGAAATCAACTACTGTGGTTTGAATGCTTGTGTTCTCCCTCCTCCCCTCCAAATTCACATTGCAATCCCGAAGGGGTTGGTTGTTGGGCAGATGGGAGGTGCTTAGGTCATGAGGGTGGAGCACTGATGAGTGGGATTAGTGCCCTTATAAAACACGCTCTAGGGGCTCCCTATCCCTTCCATGCAGGATTTCTCAGAGAGAAGGTGCTTTGACCTTGGAAGGTCAGTCTCCAGTACTGTAAGCAATAAATGTCTGTTGCTTTACAAACTGCACAGTCTGGGGCATTGTGTTAGAGCAGCCCAAATGGACTAAGACATCAACTAAGATACTTTTTTTTTTTTTACAGGGACAGAGGAAGAGTCAGAGAGAGGAATAGATAGGGACAGACAGACGGAAATGGAGAGAGATGAGAAGCATCAATCATCAGTTTTTCATTTTGACATCTTAGTTAGTCATTGATTGCTTTCTCATATGTGCCTTGACCGCGGGCCTTCAGCAGATTGAGTAGCCCCTTGCTCAAGCCAGCAACCTTGGGTCCAAGCTGGTGAACTTTTTCCTCAAACCAGATGAGCCTACACTCAAGCTGGTGACCTTGGGGTCTCGAACCTGGGTCCTCCGCATCCCAGTCTGATGTTCTATCCACTGTGCCACCGCCTGGTCAGGCAATTAAGATACTTTCTTTCACCCTGGCGGATTGGTTCAGCGGTAGAGTGTTGGCCTGGCTTGTGGAAGTCCCGGGTTTGATTCCAAGCCAGGCCACACAGGAGAAGCACCTATCTGCTTCTCCACTCTTCCCCCTCTTCTTTCTCTCTATCTCTTTCTCTTCTCCTCCCACAGCCAAGGCTCCACTGGAGCAAAGTTGGCCCCAGGTGCTGAGGATGACACTGAGGATGGCTCCATGGCCTCCGCCTCAGGCACTAGAATGGCTCCGATTGCAGCAGAGCAATGCCCCAGAGGGGCTGAGCATCGCCCCCTGGTGGGCATGCCTGATGGATCCCAGTTGGGCACATGTGGGAGTCTGCCTCAAACCACCCCCCCTTCTCACTTCGGAAAAATACAAAAAAAAAAAAATTCTTTCTGTAACCTTGAACTGGATAGATAAGATAATTTGACAGGAAAAGATATGAAGGAGGACATTGGGAAAGGTAACCAGTGAAATCAAGCCAGATCTAGCTGTAGTCAAGTCCTTTATGCCAAATGGCTCCTCCATTCATTGTAACCTGACAACATTCCTCAGAATAAATAAAAAGAAAGTCACCACTCATTTTATATACACCCTGGAGAAAAATATCTTGCCTCCATGCCATGAGCACCTTTTAAAAATATGTTTGGGTTATGTGTGTTCTTTTTTCTTTCTCTCTTTCTCTGTCCTGCTCTGTTTTCTAATGCACCAGTGAGACCCAGGATAGTCACAGCTTCTGCTTAGCACAATTTCATGTCACTAGAGGTAACAGACACTCATTTCTAGGATGTTTCAGGAGAGCGTGCTCTCTTTGGGCCTGACAGTAGCTCACTTGTGCATAGAGAATCTCCTGTCCCAGATAAACATATCTGGGCTTTGGTTAAAGTACAATGTCCCTCAAATCCAGGTCAAGGTAAGCCTGTGTCACTTGCACCCAGATTGAAGTGTGTGGCCAAGGGGAAGACCTGAGAAACAGTCTTATACAAAGAAGCCCATCAATGTGAGCAGACCACCAAAGGAAAGCATCATTCTAAGGGGCTGGCCAGGGAGGGTTAATCCAGGTGAAGCATTCATCAGACACAACTGAAAGAAACCACAGGAAATTTAAAACTGAGTACAAGAAAGAGCCCAATTTATAGGCTGGCTCCATGGCTGCTCTCAGAAATTATGACTCTGTTATTTGACCTTTCTAAGCCTCAGTATCTTCATCATGGACATGATAGTTTCTACCTTAGGTGTTATAAAGATGACCTGTGATATTACATGCCAAGCAGGCATCCAAATAGTTTTGACATGGAGTAGACTCAATATATTCAGCTATTGGAATGATTAGTACTATTATTGTTATTGCTTTTCACCCTAAACAAAGGGGAGGTGGCTGTATCCATTTGTACAGGGTGTTCATGTACTTCACATAGCAAAGAGGGTTTAAAGAAATTCTAGTTGAGCAAAATTCAAGATCCTGGCACAAGCTGACACCAAACTGTCATCCCATATTAAAAATGAGAAAATGAGGCCCTGGCCGGTTGGCTCAGCGGTAGAGCATCGGCCTGGCGTGCGGGGACCCGGGTTTGATTCCCGGCCAGGGCACATAGGAAAAGCGCCCATTTGCTTCTCCACCCCCCCTCCTTCCTCTCTGTCTCTCTCTTTCCTTCCTGCAGCCAAGGCTCCATTGGAGCAAAGATGACCCGGGCGCTGGGGATGGCTCCTTGGCCTCTGCCCCAGGCGCTAGAGTGGCTCTGGTCGTGGCAGAGCAATCCCCCAGAGGGGCAGAGCATCGCCCCCTGGTGGGCAGAGCGTCGCCCCTGGTGGGCGTGCCGGGTGGATCCCGGTCAGGCGCATGCGGGAGTCTGTCTGACTGTCTCTCCCTGTTTCCAGCTTCAGAAAAATACAAAAAAAAAAAAAAAAGAGAGAGAAAATGAGTAGAAGATTAAGAAACTTGCCCAGGGTGATAGCTGAACCCTTCCTCCATAACTCTAAGCTTCTCTGAGCCATCCACATGTCCCACATTTCCCCTGCTATGATATTTTTCTTTTAGTTTCTGTCTAGAATGTCCTCAGACTGATAAACTCATTCTAGAGCTTCAGGTTGCAGCTCCAATGTCATCTCATTGGGTCCTTGGAAGGCCTTTTTAAGGCCACCAAGAAAGTGGGTTTCCCACCGTGGGGCTCACATCTTTCATTGTCATAACACTAGATTTGGGGTTTGATTGAAGACACTGTCACTCATTTGTACAAGGGATCTTAAGTTTTTTGTGTGTGTTTGTGTGTGAGGAGGGGAGGTAGATACTCTCGCATGCACCCCAACTGGGATCCACCTGGCAATCCCCATCTGTGGCCAATGCTCAAATCAACCAAGTTATTTTTAGCACCTGAGGCTGATGCACTTGGACCAACCGAGCCTCTGGCTGCAGGAGGGGAAGAGAGAGCAAGAAGGAGAAGAGAAGCAGATGGTCGCTTCTCATGTGTGCCCTAACTGGGGATCAAATCTGGGACGTCTGTACACTGGACCGACACTCTATCCACTCAGCCAACTGGCCAGGGCACAGGGACCTTTTTTTTTTTTTTTTTTTTTTTTGTATTTTTCTGAAGCTGGAAACAGGGAGAGACAGTCAGACAGACTCCCGCATGCGCCTGACCGGGATCCACCCGGCACACCCACCAGGAGCGACTCTCTGCCCACCAGGGGGCGATGCTCTGCCCCTCTGGGGCGTCGCTCTGCCACGACCAGAGCCACTCTAGCGCCTGGGGCAGAGGCCAAGGAGCCATCCCCAGCGCCTGGGCCATCTTTGCTCCAATGGAGCCTTGGCTGCGGGAGGGGAAGAGAGAGACAGAGAGGAAGGAGGGGGGGTGGAGAAGCAAATGGGCGCTTCTTCTGTGTGCCCTGGCCGGGAATCAAACCTGGGTCCCCCGCACACCAGGCCGACACTCTACCACTGAGCCAACCGGCGAGGGCCGACACAGGACTCTTAAGTTGATTTCCATGGATGAGCATCAGAGGGAGGTTTGTGAACCAGGCATGTGGATACACATGCAAACACACACAAAGACAGATGTGCACACATACATACCCACCAGTGATTTTTATGTGGTTTTTTTTCCCAACTCATTTTGGTAAAGGCAATATTTTCATCTTTATTATGGCTGCTCCTGTAGACGTACACCACATGCTTATCAGCTTGTCATGACCTGTCAGAAAAATCTTTCCACTAGTAGGAATTTCTAAATATGTGCCCTGCCATTATGATGATGAGTGTTTTTGTTTTCTTCAGAATTGGCTTAAGTTAGAAAATGTCAAAGAAAATAGTTGAAAAGAGATAGCAATTCTCTATGCGCTTTGCATTCTACTGTGTGTGACAGAATACAAAGGGCCCAGTGCTTTTTGTATAACATTTTTGCCAATAGAATGAGCATGAGTCTAAAAATGCCAATGTAGTAGCTTATGATTTGTTCTGAAAATATATTGATGTAGATTTTTTTTTCAAGAAAAGAAGGTTGGAGTGGGAAAGGGAAGTCTTTACCCAAGTCTGATCTGCCTGGATGCAGCAACCTAACTCTTAAAATAGCAACACAATAACTGATAAAAGATGTATACCTCAAAATGGTCAAATTAGTGTGTGGTTTGAGTCAAAGGAGGCAGGTTAAAGAAATGCTACTAGTACATGATTGACTTTTTTTTTTTTAATTTTTTCTTCTTTTTCTAAGTGAGAGGAGGAGAGATAGTGAGACAAACTCCTGTGTGTATCCCAACTGGCATCCACCTGGAAATCCTGTCTGGGGCCGAAACTCTGCCCATATGAGGTCGTGCTCAAACAGAGCTATTTTTAGCACCTGAGACAGAGTCTTCTTGGAGCCATCTTTAGAGCCTGGGGCCAATGTGCTTGAATCAATTAAGCCATGGCTACAGGAGGGGAAGAAAGAGAGTGAGAGAGAGAAAGAAGGAGGAGGTAGAGGGGTGGAGAAGTAGATGGTTGCTTCTCCTGTGTGCCCTGACAGGGAATTGAATCCAGGACATCCACATGCTGGGCCAACACTTTAACACTGAGTCAACCAGCCAGGGCCATAGTTACTTTTAAAAAATAATATTTTGAGGTGTGAGCTGGAGGAATTGGGAGCTTCTTTATATAGCCAGCTGATGCCTTAAGAATAGATTTATACTTATATCCTTTTTGAAATTTCAAATCCATCAACATCTTTGAAACGTTGAAAAGTTTCTTCAACAAACAGAACTCCTTGTGCACCTTATAAATAGACACCTGTGCTTAGTAACAGGTTGGAGGCAGTATGTTTATGCAGTAAACCCCACAACCTATTGCTTTTGACAGTCCTCTTGTCTACAGCAACGTGTTACTTTGTGAATGCCAGGGCCTTAAATCATGTGACTTTCCATAATAGTTCCTTATGAAATGCTAGCAAAATATAAACTTCTTTTCTTTTACAAACCTGTAATACAGAACTATGCTGAACTTGGAACTCCCCATTACTCTTAAAAGTACTCCCGCTCAGACAACCTGAAAATTAAAACATGCTTCTTCATTCTCCCTTTGCTGACATCAACAGCACTTCCTTGTTAAAAATGAGATGCAGTGAGGCGAAGCTGGTGAAAATTAAAAGACATACATCTAATTCAGATCATCTTGGGATATATTGGTGTTTCCTTGTCACAAGCCCACAGTGCCCTTAGCAAACGTGAAGTGATTCCGTTTGCTACAACATGCTGTAATGAGTCCAGCTTCTCAACGTGTGTTACTATCAAAACAGAGAGTCTGCAGGAAAACAAAAAAATGCCACCTGGCCAAGACCACTTGCTAATTTCAGCTTCTCATTCAAGGCAAGGAGAGAAGTCTTCTCATTGACATTTATTTTTTTAGCAAAGCCAAGATTTTTTTTTAATTTTATTTGTACACTTTGGAGCCTTTTCTCTTCTTTTTCTTATTTTTTTGGATATTTCCTGAAATTCATTTTGTATGTAAAAAAGAATGGCCAATGGCACAATTCTTTATAAAAAATATGATGAGCCAATGCAACCAAATAAGTTGTGTATATCATTTTGCTTCTAATCTTATGTAAATCCCTCCTTGAAGAAAAGCTCTAACTTTCACCAGATTCCCAAAGCCCCCTTGATGCCAAAAAGGTTAAGAACAAGAGCATGAAATTATCAATATCTTGAGTGAGTGCCATTTTTGTAACTTGCCACCTGCCTACAGCGCATCCAGAAAAGTGACTGTGACTGCCACACTTAATATCCAGGGATATTGATTTATGCTGGTCATGGTTTCCCCACTTCCTAAAAGATATTGACCAAGGGTCAGTATTCTAAATGTATAGGTATACCCATCAATTTCAATTTTAAAACAGAGTGCAAATCTTTATTCCTTATCAGGAGAAGGAAGAAACCTCTTTATTAAATATCTTATAAATTGGAGAAGGAAGATCTGACTGGAAGGATGGAAAACAAAAATATATTTTCTTTGGTTGATACCACAAAATATTGTGGTAGAGTATTTTTCTTGTACTTCATTTCCATACTGGATTCATCAAAGTCAAAGTCTTTAACAATTAAAGTAAATACAGTATCATTGGTATATAGATATTGTTATGGCCTGAATTATGTCCCTTCAAAATTTGTGACTTAATTTGGAGACAGGGTCTTTTCAAAAGTAATAAAGTTAAGATGAGATCATTAGGGTGGGCTCTAATCCAATATGAATCATGTCCCTATAAGAAGAGAAAATTTGGACACAGACAGGGACAGACAGACAGGAAAAAGAGATGATTATCATCAACCCATATTTGGGGCAGTTTGTTTTTTCTATTATTTTTTTTCTTCTTCTTTTTCCCAGTGAGAGGAGGGGAGATAAACAAACTCCTGCCTGCACTCCAACCAGGATCCATCCCGTAATCCCCATCTTGGGCTATGTTCCTCACTGAGCAACTTTTAGCACTTGAGGCAGAGGCTCCACAGACGTATATTCACTGCCCGAGCTGATGTATATATTCACTGCCTGGGCTGATGTACTCAAACCAATTGAGTCATGGCTGTGGGAGGGGACAAGAGAGAGAAAAACAGAGGGAGGAGAAGGGTTAGAGAAGCAGATGTTTGCTTCTCTTATGTGCCCTGAATGTGAATTGAACCCAGGACATCCACATACCAGGCTGATGCTCTACCACTGAGCCAACCAGCCAGGGCATGTGGCACTTTAGTTGTTCACTGATTGCTTTCTTATATGTACCTTGACCAGCAGGCTTCAGCCTAGCCAATGACCTCCTGCTAAAGCCAGCTAACTTGGGTTCAAGCCAGAGAGACTTTTGGGCTCAAATCAGCAACCATGCAGTCATGTCTATGAACCCATGCTCAAGTCAGTGACCCCACACTCAAGTTGGTGAGCACATGCTCAAGCCAGGGAGTGAGCTTGGGGTTTCAAACTTGAGTCCACAGTGTCCCAAGCTGATGCTCTATCCACTGCATCCACTGCACCAACACCTGGTCAGGCTTAATACCCCACTTTTAAAATGACATATAAGCTGACTGATTTCCATTTGATGTCATAATGGGCTAGTATGGGACTAGCTGTCATCTCTGCTTACAGAGATCTAAAGGCTCCAAGGACATAGAGACATTGCTGGAAAAGCCCAGGTGATGGGCACAGTTATCCTGCTGCCCCTGCTGCTGTAACTGTATAGTTTAGCATTAGTGTCATGAATGAGGCCCCAGAAATGTCAAGATGAGGCATACTTCCAGTAGTCTATCTAACCTTCCTCTTTTTCGAATGCCTGTTTCTCTTTAAATCCTTAAAAGATACATATTGAAAGTGCATATAAAAGTGAGTGCTCCTTGATCACCTGTGCCCTATGGTCACATAGGATCTGGAGGGCATGGGCCACTTCTGAGAAAAGTGTGAGGATGCCCAGTGTCTCCTGAAGATGCAAAATCAGAGCAGCGGCCCCACCCTTTTTCCAGGATGGGCAGAAACCTTCCTGAAATGAGTGGGGTGACACTCAGGACATCAGGAAAGTAGCCATGGTCATGGAGAAGAACCTGATCATGCCCTTTGGACATGCATGCCCTAAGTTCTGCCCACACAGACCCTTATCTGTCTGACTTCCTGAAGAACCACTTCCTGGATGAGCAGGTGAAACTTATCAAGAAGATAGACGACCAGTTGTCTAACTTCTGCAACCTGGCTGTCCCAGGCTGGGCTGGGCGGTAGAGTCTCTCTTCAAAAAGGTGACCCTCAAGCACAACTAGGAGCCTGTAAAGCCTAGAGACCTTTGAGGGGCCCCTCTGTAGCCTTCTGATGTCTGCTGTTTGCCTCAACCTCTCTCTGAAATCACTATGCATCCTTTTAAGCATCCCAGAGCCTTCTCCCATGCATTGGACTAAATGGAAACAATAAAGCCTTTTGCAGCAATTATTGAAATAAAAAAACTATCAGAGAAAAATAAAATCATTTGTAATGATTTTTTTCCCTTAAAACTACATAATTGTATATTGACCCAAGTTCATCTTTGTCCCTATATCTGGTACTTACAATTAATTAGCAAATTGATGTAGAGGAAGTAACATATTTCAGCTTTAAAAAAAAGCTATATGTGCTACCTACCACTCTGGTGTGTTATTAAATATATGCTGTAACAAAATTATTGAAAACCAAAAATAAAAAAAATGCACAGAGTTGTATTAATGCAATGTGTTAAAAGTTTTATGAGTTCTAATAAAAAAGGTAGCACATCAGGTATAAGAGACTGTTGGAGGTATTAATTTTTCTCTAATAGTATTTATGCATCTTATAATATGTAGTATTTGTGCTGAAAGATAATTTGTGTTTTCAGTAAAGTGAAGCATATTTAGTCTTTTTAAGTAAAGAAAAATTATGAAAACATTTTATTTAATATGTTGTTCCTCAAAATAAAATTTTAAAACCAGTTTTATTTATTATTTTTTAAATTTTTATAGAGTTTATTTAAGCTAAATTGACGACATATGCTAGAGGGCACAATCTCAAGTGCTCCCTTAAAGTCAAAATGAAACTCTAAATCATCCAACAGAGGAAAATCTCTGAAAATTAGTAGATAAAATCTTAAATAAATAACCATCATTTTTAAGTGCCTACTTTTTTTTTTGTATTTTTCTGAAATTGGAAACGGGGAGGCAGTCAGACAGACTCCTGCATGCGCCCCACCGGGATCCACCCAGCACATCCACCAGGGGGCGATGCTCTGCCCATCTGGGGCATTGCTCTGCCACAATCAGAGCCATTCTAGCACCTGAGGCAGAGGCCACAGAGCCATTCTCAGCACCCGGGCAAACTTTGCTCCAGTGGAGCCTCGGCTGTGGGAGGGGAAGAGAGAGACAGAGAGGAAGGAGAGGGGGAGGGATGGAGAAGCAGATGGGGTGTTTCTCCTGTGTGCCCTGGTCAGGAATCAAACTCCGGACTCCTGCACGCCAGGCCAACGCTCTACCACTGAGCCAACCAGCCAGGGCCAGTGCCTACTATTTTTATGACAAACACTGTGCTAGCATACTTCTGAAAAATGACTGGGTCAAAGAAGAAATAAAAACAGAGATCAAAAGATATATACAGACCAATGAAAATGACAACATGACTTATCAAAATTTCTGGGATGTAGTGAAAGCAGTAATAAGAGGGAAGTTTATATCATTACAGGTTAATATCAAGAAACAAGAGAGATCCCAAGTAAACAACCTAACATCACACCTTAAGGAACTAGAAAAAAAAACAAAGGCAATCTAAAGTCAGCAGAAGAAAAGAAATAATAAAATTTAGAGCAGAACTAAATGAAATAAAGAACAACCACAGAAAAAAATAATACAACAATGAGCTGATTCTTTGAAAAGATCAATGAAATCAACAAACCTCTGGCTAGACTCACTAAGGAAAAAAGAGGAAGGACTATATAAATAAATTTTAAACTAGAAGAGGATAAATTACCACAGACATCATAGATATACAAAGAATCATAGTAGAATATTATGAAAGATTATATGCCACCAAATTAAACAACTTAAAGGAGATGGATAAATTCCTAAAACTATACAATCTTCTTAGACTAAGTCATGAAGAAATGAAAAACCTAAATAGATCTATAAACAGGGAAGAAATAGAAACAATTATCAAAAACCTCCCTAAAAACAGGACCAAAAGGCTACACTAGTGAATTCTACCAAACATTCAAAGAAGATTTGATACCTATCTATTCTTCTAAAAATATACCAAGAAATAGAAGAAGAAGCATTACATCCCAAAATATTTCATGTGGCCAACATAACCCTCATACCAAAACCTGAAAAGGACAACACAAAAAAAGAAAACTACAGACTGATATCTCTAATGAATACAAATGCAAAAGGCCTAAACAAAATACTAGCAAACTGAATAGGAAAACACATTAAAAAAATAATACATCACAATCAAGTAGGATTCATTTCAGAAGCACAAGGATGGTTCAACATATGGAAATCGACCAACATAATACACATCAACAAAACAAAGAACAAAAATCATATGACCCTATTAATAGATGCAGAAAAGGCATTCGATAAGATATAACATTCCTTTGTTTTTAAAACACTCAATAAAATTGGAATAGAAAGAAAGTACCTCAACACAAAAAAAGCCATATATGACAAACCATCAGCTAATAGCATTCTAAATAGTGAAAAAAATGAAGGCTTTTCCTCTAAAATTAGGGACAAGACAAGCTGCCCACTCTCTCCCCTCTTACTCAACATAGTTTTGGAAGTTTTAGTCAGAGCAATCAGGCAAGAGAAAGAAATAAAAGGCATCCATATCAGGAAAGAAGAAGTAAAGTTATAACTTTTTGCAGATGACATCATCCTGTGTATAGAAAACCCCAAAAATTCCACCAAAAAACTATTAGAAACAATAAGCCAATATAGTAAAGTCACAGGATACAAAATCAATATACAAAGTCCACTGCTTTCTTATATACCAAGGATGAAACATCAAAAAATAAACAAAAAACAATTCATTTTACAATTGCAACAAAAAAAATAAAATACCTAGGAATGAACTTAACAAAGGATGTGAAGGCCCTATATACTGAAAACTACAAAACATTATTGAAAGGAATTGAAAAAGACACAAGGAAATGGAAAAATATTCCATGTCCATGGACATATTATCCAAAGAAATATACAAATTTAATTCAATTCCAATCAAAATTCCAATGTCGTATTTCAAAGAAATAGAGCAAAAAATTACAAAGTTTATATAGAACCATAAAAAAACCCCAAAAGCTAAAGCAATCCTGAGGAAAAAGAATGAAGCTAGAGGTATCACTCTACCTGACTTCAAATTACACTATAGATCCACAATAATCAAAACAGCATGGTATTGGCAGAAAAACAGACATACAGACAAATGAAACAGAATTGAGAGCCCAGAAATAAAACCACACATATATGGACAAATCGTCGAAGGAGCCAAAAACACACAGTGAAGAAAAGGAAACCTCTTTAATAAATGGTGTTGGGAAAATTGGAAAGCCACATACAAAAGAATGAAACTTGACTAGCTTTTCTCCATGCACAATATCAATTCAAAATGGATCAAAGACCTAAATATAAGATTTGAAACAATAAATTACATAGAAGAAAACAAGTACTAAGCTCATGAACCTTGGCCATAGAGAACAATTTATGAATTTGACTCCAAAGGCAGGGGAAATAAAGGCAAAAAAATCAATGAATGGGACTATATCAAACTAAAAAGCTTCTGCACAGCAAAAGAAACTGACAACAAAACAAATAGGCAGCCAACTAAATGGAAGATCATATTAACAAACAACAGCTCTGATAAGGGGTTAATATCCAAAATATATAAAGAATTCACAAAGCTTAGCAAAAAACAAGCAAGTAATCTAATTTAAAAAATTGGGAGAGGACCTGAACAGACAGGTAATAACAAGTGTTGGAGAGGCTGTGGAGAAAAAGGAACCCTCATTCACTGCTGGTGGGAATGCAAATTAGTACAATCATTATGGAAAAAGTATAGTGGTGCCTCAAAAAATTAAGACTAGAATTACCTTATGACCCAGCAATCCCTCTACTGGGTATCTACCCCCAAAACTCTAAAGCATTGGTATGTAAAGATACATGAACCCCTAACTTCATTGCAGCATTATTCACAGTGGCCAAGACATGTCAACAACCAAAGTGTCCCTTGTTAGAGGATTGGATAAAGAAGATGTGGTACATATATGCAATGGAATACTACTCAGCAATACAAAATGATGACATAGTGATGTTTATGACAACATGGATGAACCTTGAGAACATTATACTGAATGAAACAAGTAAATCAGAAAAAGCTAAGAACTGTATGATTTCATACATAGGTGGGATATAAAACTGAGACTCATGGACATAGGTAAAAGTGAATTGGTTACCAGGGGGAAGGAGATGTGAGAGAGGAGGTGGGGGAAGGGTGTAAAAAGGGACAAATATAAGGTGATAGAAAATAATTTGAAGCCTGACCTGTGGTGGCACAGTGGGATAAAGCATCGACCTGTAATGCTGAGGTCGACTGTTCGATAACCTGGGCTTGCCTGGTCAAGGCACATATGGGAGTTGATGCTTCTTGCTCCTCCCCTTTCTCTCTTTCTCTCTCTCTCTCTCTCTCTCTCTCTCTCTCTCTCTCTCTCCTCTCTGAAAATTGAATAAAATCTTAAAAAAAGAAAAGAAAATAATTTGACTTTGGGTGATGGGTATACAACATAATCAACAGTTAAAATGCTATAGAAATGCTCACCTGAAACCTATGTATTCTTATTGATCAATGTTACCATATTAAAGTTAATTTTCTAAATAAAATTTAAAAATTAAAAAGAAATTCACATTGCTCATTTCAGCTAGCATGTCAAGCTCTGAATTTACTACAGGAAAATTCAAAATATTAATATTCTGGTGAGAAATAGGATGTTAACAAAAAGAGAAAAGCATTTCTGCCTCCGTATTTGTTCTATAAATCTTCATTTATAAAGGTGCCTGAGTGATAATAAGGAGGGCCAGGTGAGGAGCACCAAGTTTGGGACAGGAAGCAGAAGCAGGAGGGAGGGGAGAGCACACAGCCACAGCCTTTATTGGACTGTTTTTGCGAAGGGCAAGGCAGGGCAGGTTGAACAGTTTAGGATTGGCTGGTTTGAATAATTCTAACTGGCTTTGGGTCGTGGGGGAGAAAAAACACTTTAACCTCTTCAGATTCCTGGCTGAGTATGAAAATTAAACTGATACAGACAGATGAAGAGAAGAAAAGCATATAAATTTAATATAAGTTTTAAGAGACACAGGAGCCTCCATGAGGAAATGGAGATGCAAGTGAACACTTCGATCTGTGTCGTTATGCTAGGTTTGATGAAGAATGGGTAATCGGGCCTGCCAGTCCTTTAACAATGGGCGGTGCGAGCGCCCCGGCGCTGGGCCCGAGCTGAGGCCGGCGCTTCGCGGCCGACTGTCTGCAGCATGAGCGGGGCCGGCGCCCCCCGCGTGCCGGCGGGGCAGGGGCTGTGAGGGCCGCAGTTCCGGACTGAAGTTGCCGCGTCTGGCCAGGCGCGCCGCCGGGTCCCATGGAGCTGGAGGGGCAGTGGTGGCGGGGACAGCTGGCTGCCGATATTCATCAAGCCCTTCGGTACAAGCTGGAAACGAGGAGAGACAGTCAGACAGACTCCGGCATGCGCCCAACCGGTATCCACCCGGCACTCCCACCAGGGGGCGATGCTCTGCCCCTCTGGGGCATCGCTCTGTTGCGACCAGAGCTACTCCAGCTCCTGGGGCAGAGGCCAAGGAGCCATCCCCAGCGCCCGGGCCATCTTTGCTCCAATGGAGCCTCGCTGTGGGAGGGGAAGAGACAGAGAGGAAGGAGAGGGGGAGGGGTGGAGAAGAAGATGGGCGCTTCTCCTGTGTGCCCTGGCTGGGAATCGAACCCGGGACCCCTTGCACAACAGGCCGACGCTCTACCACTGAGCAAACCGGCCAAGGCCCTCCATCATTTTTAAGCTCGCCTTGCAGAGGACCATCAATTATTTTTAATTTTACGTCCGTTCTTTCACGAACTCTTGAACAGGCAACATAAAGTTGACCATGTTCAAATGCAGGCTCAGGTAAAAAAATGCCAACAAGTCAGCGTTTGGCCATAAGACTTATTGATGGTCATAGCAAAGGCAAGTTTTACAGGAAATTGTCTACGTCTCAATTGAAACGGCAACCCTGTTTGAGATGGAGCCAAATCAATTCTTGGAATGACATGTATTTCACCTTTAGAGGAGCCAGTCAAAGACTTAGCTATTATGACATTATTTTTCAATTGGAGAACCTCTAGTCTTGTACCATTGCAAAGACCCCTTCTGGTGTTAAGATTTCTTAACAGCATAATAATTGCTCCAATCTTTAACCTCAGTTTGTGAGGTGGCATGCCAGAAGGCGGGACTATTTGAATGCCGTGGCAACTTCACCCCATTGGCTAGTAGTTACGCAAGCAACCAATAAGCTATCGGCGACAGATACTTAAGCCGCATATAATAAAGATTAAAAACACAAAATGGCCCATTAGCCTGTGTCTCAAGTAACTACTTTTAGTATTTATAAAAATTTTTTCAATGATACGTGCATATGGTTAAAAAATTTTTTGGATAATATAAGAAGGATTAAAATGAGTTTCCCCAACTCTCACTATTTCCTGATTCCCTTGGGTTACCATCATTATTGTTTGTTTGTTTGTTTTCTTGAAAAGATACCAAATAATTTAGTATATTTGCAAATAAATTATTTTTTTGTTTTTGATACAAGAGGTCAAAAAAAAAAAAAAGAATGGGTAATCGTTCTTTAGTACTTCATGTGAATCAACAGGATGAACCTGTGTTCTTAGCGCTCTTCAATGCTTACACTTTTTGTGTATGCCACATGCTATGTTCAAATTCTGTGTTCATGTTCATTACCATCATCATTACACAAGCTCTTAAAGAACTGGCACACTATATTATCCCCTTTGAACCTGAGATGTAAGCATGATTCTTGACAAAAATATTTGATCTGAATGGAAATAAAACTTTGCATCTGCAAACCTAATCAAATACAGGGTTATATATTACATATATTATATAAACTATTCCTGCCAAGTCTCTTTTACTATTTAGTGGCCTCTTCTCTTACGAGATTTATGGCCAAGTCTGCATGGCAGATGTCTACTGTTTGGACATTCCATCTCACAACAGCAATATAAACACCTTTCCACATCCAATAAAAATATATCCATCCTTTCTTCCACAGAAACTTGTTATTTCTAAGGCCAAATGCTTTCCATGTATTATACTATTTAATCTACTCAAGATTCCTAAAAGGTAGGTATTATTTCCATTCTGTTACAATGGAAGCTGAGTCAGGTTAATTTCTCTCAGGTTTATGTAGCTAGAAATGTTGGAAGCTGGATTTTGCTTTTATAATTATCCAACTCCAAAATTTATTCCCTTTCCAATTTGCCTTGCTGCCTCCATTTGTTCTAAATCCTGGTCATCTGACAGCCATTAATGTATTCTAAGTAAACTAGTCCATAGAAAGTGTTCTTTACAGATCATTATCAAATTCTTTTTCCATGGCTTTCTTATGAACAGATGGCTTTGACAGTAGGATCATAATTGGAGTGGCAGGTGAAGAACAGAGCTAAGGAAAAGGGCAGCGTTGGTCCCAGAGGATCGAGTGTGTGCAAAGTGGTCATCCCAACTCCACTTATAATTTTTTAGTAGCTCCCTATTGGCTTTTATTTATTCAGCAAATATTTTATGGGCACCCGCTAAGTCTCAGATACTATTCTTCACACTATGAAGATAGCAATAAACAAAACACAGCAAATACCTGTCCTTATGATGCTTATATTATAGAGAGGTGATGGGGAGTAAAATCATGTCATGACATAAGCGCATGGAAAAAAAGAATAGAGCAAATCAAGAGGTTGGAGAGCACCTTTATTTGGCCATCATTTGCTATATACCACTCTAAAAAATCACACTCAATGTTCCATCTTCCTGAAGTTTCTTCTGTCTCATGTTCCCACACTATTTAGCTGTTGTTCAGTCTTCAAAACCATAGGCACATTATCTCTTTCAAGACACCCTCAAAATTCTTCTCTGAACCCTTCAGAGTCTTGTTTGCATACCATAGCATTCGTCTTCCAAAACAATTAAAAACGATAAAAGGAGCATTAAACCTGTACTTGAATGGAATACGTTGCTTTCTGATTTTATAGTGGCATTTATACAAACACTATCACCAAAACACACATGAACTTCGTGAGAGCCTTTTGCATTAAATGTTTTCTGACAGCTGGTGTTGGAATAACAGCTGCAATCAAATTTGTCATCAAGTTCTTTCAGGTCTGGAAGTGAGGGTTTCCCTTCTAGTGTGTATTTTCCATCTTTAAATTTAATTTTAAAATTCATTGGGTTCAGGTGAAGATAGTCATGTGAATTCCAGGTTTTCCTCGTGCAATATCCTTGCTCCTTGCACAACAGCTGGTTACACATTTTCGCTGCTAGAGTGACATTGATCAAGTAAAGATTCAGTGTTCTCTGCAGGTAATTTTGCATTGTCATGCAGCTGTCCTGTAAAATTATAAGAAGGTCAGCACATCGAGATCTAAGTTAATTCCTATGTGAATTAATGCACCACGATAGGGAATTGCGAAGGAGGGATGAAAAGAACAGACCCAGCAAGAGTTAGAAAATCTTTTCTTTTTTACCTTAACAAGCAAGGTTAATCTAGTTTTTATAGTATTTGTAGGTTTTGCATGCTATTTAATGCCACTGAAGTTATTGACTGGTTGAGGCTTAACAAACTGTAGCTGTGGTCTTCCTCAATAATTCCTGAAGTAATGGGGGGGGGGGGGCGGGCAAGAACAGAATGGTCTCTGCGATCCATCTGCCTTGACTGGATTGGAATCCTAGTTCCATTAATAACTAGCTGTGTGAACTTGGGACTCCCTCAAGTTTTCTAAGTATTATTTCTTATCTGAGTGACCTTGAGAAAATTAATTAACCTGCCTGTGCTTTTGCTTCATTAAAAATAAAGATAGATGTTGTGAAGATAAAAAAGGTACAAAGTATATAAAAGTATAGAACACAGGGCCCAACATATAATTAGTTACCCCCTCAAGAAATTAAAAATAGGCCCTGGACAGTTGGCTCAGTGGATGGAGCGTTGGCCCAGCATGTGGACTTCCCAGGTTCAATTCCAGTCAGGGCCCACATGAGATGCAACCATCTCTTCTCTCCCCTTCCCTCTCTCTTTTCTTTCTCTCTTCCTATCCTGCAGCCAGTGTGGCTCAATTGGTTTGAGCATCGGCCCTGGGGCCTGAAAATAGCTCAGTTGATTTGAACATCAGCCCCAGATGGGAGTTACCAGGTGAAGACTGGTTGGGGTGCATGCAGGAGTCTGTCTCCCTATCTCCCTTTCTTTAACTTAAAAAAAAGAGAGAGAGAGAGAGTAATTAAAAATAAATGCTATACATATTACACATTTGTCAGATAAGTTTAAACAGAATTGGAAAAAGTGGTTTTGTGGTTTTTAAATTGCTAGCTCAAAACAGTAAGCAGGTACAACTGAATATAGATACTTTGTATTAAGTGTTATGTATAGTTCAGGTTATGGGTGAATTTATAACAGCTCTTTTTCAAGTATACTTACTTGGCAAAGTATGAATGATGAGTAACTAAAATGATTCATCTTGAGTAGTGCAATCTAAAACTGGGACACTGTTTTATAGAAGAAAGGCATTTTCTTTCATGAACAACAATATCATCGAGTGAGCTCAGTGTGCTAGTCCTTCAGCAGATTGAAGGAACTGGTGGCGGGAAGTCAACAAACAAGTCAGGGAATCTTGGCAGTTTCCACCTGCCTTGGAATAATGCCATCGATGGTATGTAGAATAAGGACCTTTCAAGCATGTCCATACCCTAATCTCCTGGAACCTGTGACTAGGCTACCTTACATGGCAAAAGGGGCTTTACATATATGGTTAAGGGCATGGACCTTCAAGTGGGGGAGATTATCCTAAATTATCTGGATGATCACAATCTAAGCATGAGTTTTTAAATACTGTATGTAGAAACTTTTCTGGCCCTGGCCAGTTAGTAGAGTGTTGGCCTGGCATGTGGAAGTCCTGGGTTTGAATCCTGATCAGGGCACACAGGAGAAGCGACCATCCCTCCTTTTTCTTTTTCTCTCTCTCTCTCCTTCCCACAGCCATGGCTCAAATGGTTCAAGTGAATTGGCCCCCCAGGTCATGACTCCATGGCCTCACCTCAGGCACTAAAATAACTCAGTTGCTGAGCAACAGAGCAGCAGCCCCAGATGGACAGAGCATCACCCGGCAGGGGCTTTCCAGGTGGATCCCAGTCGGGTGCATTCAGGAGTCTGTCTTTGCCTCCCCACCTCTCAGTTAATTAAAAATAAATAAATAAATAAAAAGAAACTTTTCCAGCTGGGATAAAATAAAAAAATAGATGGAAGAAAAAGGAAAAATTCAAAGGTAAAAGAGGCTCAACCCAGCATTGCTGGCTTTGAGGACAGAGAAATGTCCTGGCCTTCTTAAATATAAATATAGCTAAAAATATAATGATCTCTAGAAGCTGCAAGAAAATAGAGATCTCGTTGCTACAGCCAAGAGGAAACTATTTCTGCCAACAACCCAAATGTGCAAGGATCCTCCCCTGGAAAGTAAGGGAACCCTGCTGACATCTTGACTTTAGCCTCTTGAGACCCATATTGGACTTCTGATCTAGAGAACTCTAAGATAATAAGTTTGTTGTTTAAACCACTAAGTTTTGGTAATTTTTATGGCAGCAATAGAAAACCTCTTCTTAACCCCCTAATAGCTTTGCATAGTGTTTAGAATAAAATTCAAGTTATCATCAACTTGTATGTAGACTGACATGGTAGAACCCTGCCTTCCTCTTGTAGACTCCCACCCACTGTGAGGTGCACTAGCTGTTTCACAAGCATGACCATTTTGTTTCAAATTGTCCTTACTGTTCTCTCTGTCTGGAATGTTCTTCCTTCTAATTTCTTACATGGTTCATTCCATCTTGCCTTTTAGATCGCAGTCTTAATTAGACAATGCCCTTCTCAGACACCTTTTCTCTCTACTTTCTCACATCTTTGTAAATTCTTTGCATTGCACATATTACATCAAACATTTTTCTTGGGTGTGTATTGTTTCTATACCTCTAAATCTAACATAAATTCCATGAGTGCAGAGACTTTGTCAATATTCTTCAACACTGTATTTTCAGTGCCAAAAACTTATGACAATTTATACTAAGATCAGATGACATTGCAATTCTCCACAGAGACAAGAGCTAGGCAAAGTAAGCATGAAAACATGAAAATGGTTTGAGACTCATTAGTCTACACGGTGTGTAGTCTTTTGGAAAGATCTGAAACTGGCTTTTTAAAGATAAGGTCTGGTTTGTCAATAGCCATGTTGTAAATACTCCTAAAACATGACATCACTGAATGCAGAACTGAAGATCAAGTATCTCACCATTACACAGAATAGTAGTAAGATGTAGAGTAGCATATCATTACATAATATTGATAGTTCCACCCATAGGTACAATAGATGTGAATAACCACAAGAAATGAAATAATAGATAGATTTGTAAGTATTAATTCAGTGTTTTAAACACAACTTATTTTAAGTTTTTATAATTTAACTTTTCATAATGGCTGTGTGGAACAACAGTTCACAAAATTTGTGAATATTTAACAACCAGGTTTCATGTGTTGGGACCAATAGAAGCTGGCAATACCATAACAATGGATCTAAGAAGATGAAATGGAGAGAAATACTTGGCTTACATTTGATAGCAATTGCTTTAAGTCAGTTCTAGTCCTTGAAACTAAATTTGCAAACACCAATTTCCCAACTTGAAAATGACTCTCAGGAAAAATGACAAATAATTCATGACTATTGATTACAAGGGACATAGAAAAAGCAAGGAAGTAATAATAGAATTAGCATTCATAATGATTATAAATTGGGAAAGGTAGCAGAAATATATAGAACAGAGTCCACAGGAGACAATTACAAGGCAACATCATTAAATAGAAAAGAGTCATATTAAAGTTGAATGATTGTCAATGTATGAATAATACTGAAGACGCTCTGAGAGTCTTGATAGAAAAAAGGGAGTCTAAGGAAGTAAAAATAAAGTGTGACAATTAACTAGTATGTCACATTGTCCTACAAATTGGGGAATGCCTGATTCATTTCTTATCAGAGCAAGGATGGATTCTCAGTTCTTTTAAAAAGAATAAAAAGAAGTAGTACAGCCCTGGCCGGTTGGCTCAGTGGTAGAGCGTCGGCCTGGCATGCAGAAGTCCCAGGTTCGATTCCCGGCCAGGGCACACAGGAGAAGCGCCTATCTGCTTCTCCACCCCTCCCCCTCTCCTTCCTCTCTGTCTCTCTCTTCCCCTCCCGCAGCGAGGCTCCATTGGAGCAAAGATGGCCCGGGCGCTGGGGATGGCTCCTTGGCCTCTGCCCCAGGCACTGGAGTGGCTCTGGTCACTACAGAGCTACGCCCCCGGTGGGCAGAGCGTAGCCCCCTGGTGGGCATGCCGGATGGATCCCGGTCGGGTGCATGCGGGAGTCTGACTGTCTCTCCCTGTTTCCAGCTTCAGAAAAATACAAAAACAAAAACAAACAAACAAAAAAAAAGGCCCTGGCCGGTTGGCTCAGCGGTAGAGCATCGGCCTGGCGTGTGGGGGACCCGGGATTGATTCCCAGCCAGGGCACATAGGAGAAGCGCCCATTTGCCTCTCCACACCCCCCCCCTTCCTCTCTCTCTCTCTTCCCCTCCCGCAGCCAAGGCTCCATTGGAGCAAAGATGGCCCGGGCGCTGGGGATGGCTCTGTGGCCTCTGCCTCAGGCGCTAGAGTGGCTCTGGTTGCAACATGGCGACGCCCAGGATGGGCAGAGCATCAGCCCCTGGTGGGCAGAGCGTCGCCCCATGGTGGGCGTACTGGGTGGATCCCGCTCGGGCGCATGCGGGAGTCTCTCTGACTGTCTCTCCCTGTTTCCAGCTTCAGAAAAATGCAAAAAAAAAAAAAAAAATCTATAAATAGCCTATCATGACCCATCATAAAACTCTTGAGCAGAGTTTATAGATCTGGGAATACAACTAATGCAAATTAAGACTACATTTAGGTGGATTATAATTTCTAAATAATTCTCTGACATATGAAAGATTTTGCAAAAGGAACATATAAATCTTTCTTTGAATTTATATTTTATGTTATTTCTCTTTATTGGTGATCAAACCAGAGACAATCGCATTCTACCAAATAGGCAGAAAGTCTCAGATTGCCTGGAAAGGACTGCACAAAGGTGACATCTGTTAGGTACTTTTATAAATGAAGTAAATACACTGGGGAACAATTTTTTTTTCATTTTCTGTTGCATGAGGTTTTAGAACTGTTTTTATATATATCTGCATCACTGATTCCAAATCTGAAATCCGTTTTTTGGTGCATGTTCTAGCTTTTATGCAATTTTAATTTCTTTTTGTTAACAGTTAATGGCATGCATTGGTTTTTAAATTGGAGTTAAAGGGCAATGACTCTTGGATTGAACATAACCACAAGGCAATTAATGTTTTACAAACATCACTTTTACATAATTGTAATTGTTTTTAAGTGTAAAAAATTATTATCTGATAAAAACAGCCTCTTATTTTGTTTTAAGATTGAATCATGGCTTCTTCGAGTAGGCATAAATGTAAGAATAGTACTGACACCTTCTGTTATATATGTGGCTGTTACACACTTCACCGTCAAAGGCACAATATTTTATCATTTGTGACACGTGCATATATTACCTATTTTCAAGTTCCTCTTGATGATCAAGACAAGAATTAGGCTCGTCATATTGTGTGTCATAATTGTGAGAAAATGCTTCATGACTGGACAAAAGGGAACTGCAAAGGAATGCCTTTTGGTATTCCCATGGTTTGGCATAAACCTAAGGATGACAGCAGTGACTGTTATTTCTGTCTGATTCATACAAAGGGCATTGGCAAGAAAAAAACGGCATATGATTGCATATGCTAATATTCCTTCAGCAATACGACCTATCCCACACTCTGAGACAGTCCCAGTTCCAGTGTTCAGTGGTTTTATTTCTTCTAAGAATGAAGAAAGTGAACATGGTGATCAAGTGTATTTTAATAACATGCATGAGGAAATGGTTGTAGAACCTAAAGGGTCTTCTTCTGATGCCAAGCAGTCATTAACCCCTCAGCAGTTTAGCCAACCCGAATTGAATGACTTAGTAAGAGATTTGAGACTATCAAAGGAAGCAGCTAAGTTATTAGCCTACAGGCTTCAAGAAAAGAATGTACTTCTCCGGTCAACTAAAGTATACCATTTCAGAAGTGTAAACAATTTTTGTGGACCTTTTTTCGAAGACAAACACTTTGTTTACTGTCATGATATCAATAGTCTTCTCAGCCAGCTAGGTGTTACCACTTAGAGTCCAACAGAATGGCAGCTATTTCTTGACAGCTCTAAACAATGGCAGACTACTGCTGGAGCATCAAACGAGATTGTCCTCAACAAGTACACAAATGCAAGAGCTACAAACACAAATTTTTGCCTGAATAAAATTTAAATAAGTTTTGTGCAAATTTTATGATTAAAATAAATGTTTTAATATGTTCTATTTTGAATTGTAGACAAATTCTTATGCAATCATATCTTTTAGTGTATTAGTATATTTACTGCATTATATAAATTATTATATTTTCACAAACATGATGCCCAAGAAGACATTCTACTTCATTATATTAAACTAAATGTTGAAAATTTTACAATAAAATGAAAACCTAAAATCTTGAATTGTAAATGTAGCTTACAGAGAAAAACAAATGTCAGATTTGAGATCAGCATACTTGAATTAGGTAAGAACGAGTGTTTTTGTGGATGCAACAAAAATTTTGTTCCCCAGTATATATGGTTAGTTCCTTTATGGACAATGGGTCAAAAGGTCTCTTCTGATCTTAGAGTACAGTCACTTCTCTGTGTGTCCTAAGAGAAGATTTTTGGGCCATGAACTTTATTAGACATAGCACCTACATCACTAGTATTTCCACATCCATCAGAGAGGAAACAGTTCAGCTTCGATCCAGTAATGTCCATGTGACAGTTTTACTCTTGCTTTAAGACCAAGAGGATTAAAGAGTTGGGAGAGAAACCCTGACATGAAAAATTAAACAGGGATGAAAATAAAGAAAGAGAGAAAATGATTAGGCCATTATATTAATGGCTTTTTGAATTCAGGAAAATGCATTAGAAAAAAATAAATGAAATCTGTACTCTACAGATGAAAACAGATATTTTTCCTCATAAAACATTAAGTAAAATCTTACTTAAAATAATTACTACTAGCCTGACCAGGAGATGGTACAATAGATAGAGCATTGGACTGGGATGCAGAGGACCCAAGTTCGAAATTCCCAGGTCGCCAGCTTGAGTGCTGGCTCACCAGTTTGAACGTGGAGTCGCTAGCTTGAGTGTGGGATCATAAACATGATGACCCTGTGGTCCCTGACTTAAGCCCAAAGGTCATTGGCTTGAAACCCAAGGTCGCTGGCTTGAGCCCAAGGTTGTTGGCTTAAGCAAGCAAGGGCCCACTCGCTCTGCTATAGCTCCCCAGTCAAGGCACATATGACAAAGCAGTCAACGAACAACTAAGATGCTACAACAAAGAATTGATGCTTCTCATCTCTCTCCCTTCCTATCTGTCTGTTCCTATCTGTCTTTCTCTCTGTCTCTTTCTCTGTCTGGGTCACACACACACACAAACACAAAAAGACACTACTAAATATAACCTGTGGAAAATAAAGAAGACTTCCCTTTCCTTTCCCTTACAGAAGCTTTGAGTCACTTACTAATATTTTTTTTAAAGTAACTCCCAATTGCTCACACACTTCCCCATCCCATTTTATTCTCTCCCCAGCCTCACCATAATGCTCCTAAAGTCTTTCCCATCTCAGAGAGAACTCCTTCAAACCTCAGAGTCTTCTTCAACACTTCTCTTACCTACCCGCTCACCCAATGCCACAGCCAATACTCTCAGTTCTACTGTTGGGTTATATTCAAAACCCAAACACCTGTATAGTCCATGCCATCAACAGCCTCCTCCCCTGCTCACACTTTCCCCTCTGAAATCTACTCTCAACTCAGATGTCAATCTCCTGAAATGTTTATTAGAAATTGCACTCTTCTGCTCAACTTTCTAATAGCTTTCCTTCTCAGGGTAAAAGCCCATCATGGCCTCTGAAGGCCAACATTAGATCCTCTACTACTTCACTGACCACATCCTCTTTTACCACACTCGTCCTTGCTCACTACACTCCAATCACATTGACCTTCATGTTCTTTCTTTACAAACGCATTCCAGCCTTAAAGCTATCGCACTTACCATCCTCAGGTATCCAGAGACTTGGTCCCTTATTTCATTTAGTCTCTTACCCAACAGAACTTCATCAGAGAGGCCTCCTATGATGACCTTGTCTTAACACCACTCCATCACTCTCCATCCTCTCTATACTGTTTCACTGCTCTTCACTGCAGCTGTGTGTCAGTTACCTGACATATCTGTACATGTTGTATTTCTACTTGTGAGAATGGAAGTCCATGGTTAAAGGACTTTGCTTTGTTTACTGCTACATTTCTAGCATCTAAACAATTAACCGGCACTTAATCAACAAACCAAGGGTTGGGAATTTTTTTCTGTAGAGGGATGTACAGTAAATGTTTGGGGATTTTGGATGATATAGTCTCAGTTATTCCTTTGTAAGGCAAAAAGCAGTGGCAGACACCTACATGAATGAGGTTGACTATGTTCCAACAAAATTTTACTGATAGACACTGACCTTAAAATCAACATAATTTTCATGTATTATGAAATACCATTCTTTTTTTGTTTTTTTTTAATCCATTTAAAAATGTAAAAATCATTCTTAGCTCATAAACTGTACAGAAAATAGCAAAGAGTAGGCCAGATCTGGCCCATGGACACTGCTTGCTTACCCATGCATAAGCTGTCACTGAAGGACTAAATGCATAAATAAATACTTAATGAACAGTTATTGACTGACTCAAAGAACAAATGAATGAATGCACATGAACTCATTGGATCTCTTCTGAAAAGAACCACAGCATGGTGTAATAGAAAGAAAACACTAGACCAGTGATTCTTAACCTTTCTAATGCCGTGACCCCACAATACAGTTCCTCATGTTGCGGTGACCCCAAACCAAAAAATAATTTTGGTGGCTACTTCATAACTGTAATTTTTCTACAATTATGATTTGGAATGTAAATACCTGATATGCATTATGTATTCTCATTGCCTCTACCCCTCCTAGGCTTCTGTCCTCCGGCGCTTACTGCACCCGCCCACTGATGACGTCAGCAAGCGCCGGAGACACGTAATGCGCTGTTATGGATGAGCAGCCGTGCTGCTATGGACTGTGGAGTGTTCCTCCCGCTTCCCCCGCCCCTTAGGCCCCCGGTTGGATGATGCAATCACGTCTGCGCATGACCACAGACATTCAGTTTGGAACACACGTCCATAACGGTGTGCGTTCAAGCTGAATAGCGCTGCTGCAGATGGTAGCACGGCTTCTCAGTGGCTAAAGCTATTGGAAATACGTATTTTCCGATGGCTTTAGGCGACCCTGTGTTTTGGTCGTTCGACCCCCACCGGGGTTCCAACCGACAGGTTGAGAACTGCTGCACTAGACACTGTGTCATAGAACTACTCACTACCACATAGCCTAGAGAATTTCCATTAATCTTACTGAATTCCAATTTTCTCACTAAAAACCAAGTACAGTATTTTCTGCCTGAAAAAATAACCTCACAAATGAAAGACAGATTCAACCAGTGTTAATTGAGCACCTCCTACTCTGTGCCAAGTATTGTATCTGTTTTTTAATTCAATACCACAACACGCCTCAAAAACATTGAAAGTAAAAATATTTTCACTAGGTCTTATCAATTCAACTTACCACATTTTGGCTGACATTGAGGCTTCCCCATATTAACATTCCGGAGGCACCTAGAGAAATAGTTTCACCAATCGTATGCACAAGGTCAATCTGGCAAATGTGATAGAAACAGTTAGCAGATAGAAATAAAATGAAAGTGTTATATATAGGACAGTCACATCAAAGCTAAGAATGTTGACCTAACAATAAAAATTTAAATTGCACATATTTTTCACGTATTATGAAATGCTATTCTTCTTTTGTTTTCCCTACTATTTATTTCCATCTTTCACACCCACTGCCCTACTCTAACAAAAACACAAGTATTTCTATTATTTTAATTATTTCTACTGACTGGAGAACAGGCCCATGAAAGAAAAATTAATATATTGCCTATACGATTTAATTTTCCATGGTGGCTAAGATATGATTTCATTAAAATGAAATATATTTTTATTTTACAATCATATAGTAACACAGAACCACCTGTGTGCATATTCCTAAAAAATATTAAAAGCTAAATTTTACTCCCTTCAAAAATGATATTAAGGCTGTAAAACTGTTATTCTCCAGAGCATTTGAAATCTTGCTCTTGGCATATGTTGTCAGTTTAGCTCAAATAAACTCTCAGAAAAAAGTTTTTAAATGTTAAATTCTATGAAACACTATTTGTGGGCACTATGTCATTTTACTTACCTCACTGAGGAACTGCGAAGGATTATTAGTAAAAACTGGACGGGTGTATATAAAAATCGGAAGTGGATTTGTGACATCACGTACTTTAGAAACCCGAATGGCTTCGTGAACACGATTACGGACAAAGAGTCTAGCTCGTGGAGAAGACTTGAGTTGAGAAGGCAAATAAATGGATGGGAAAAGGGCAGTGCTTTCTTTCCACAACCAGTTTAGCTGGTTATTTCTTTTCTGTTCTATTTCAAAGCAAGTCCCATTGTAAACCTGTGCAAAATATCGATGATTGTAACAATCAGGAAAAAGATAATAACCCCATACGTGTTTTGGCCGAATTGATTTTCCCAGTTTTAAAGTCTCTTCCATGAACATCCTTCCTGCCGTTTCAAATTGTTGTTTGGCTTCTTTGGTGGCCATTGCTGTACTAAGTTGTGGATTTTGACTCTGAACCAATGCAATAGACCGGTTCCTATAAATATCTTTAGGTCTCCAGTTTCTTTCCCAGAGAGGCCTCCATTCTTCCCAGTCAATGACAGCCAAGCCCTCTTTGTCTGTTGGTATGTAGTGGACAATGTCTTTCTCGGCTTGTTCCAAATGTTTCTGTAAGGACGCAACCTGGGGGAGTCCTCCATTCTCTTCAGTGCCATGACTATCTATATGAGGGTACAAGCCAAGTCTATCAACGTAAAATAGTGTAATGGATTGTCCTATGGCAGATTTTATGGGACTTCCTTTAAGAGAGAAAAATCTCAAATCAAGAGACACATTAAACCTCAGGAAACAAAGGTCAGATGGGACATTCCAACCCCAGAGGAAAGGAACCCCTTGCAGAATAGGGGTTGCTCTGAAATCCTTAGTCAAGCAAAATGGAATCAGCAGGAAGGTGAACACAACCTGAAGTGCTTCTTTGGTTCCCACAATGCTCCTAAAGAAGATGTACTTGAACCTTAGCATTCCCGTTGCAGGGAGTAATGACTACGAAAATCACTTGTTTCTTCCTACACACTTTGGTTTATCAAATGTTGAATGCAAGATTTAAGCATAGAAGAGAGAATGGTGGAATGAAGCCACTTTGATAGATAAAGAGGTATTATAATATTACTTTTAAATATTATTTCTTCTGTTTTATGTTCCAGGAAGGTTTTGCAAGTTGCTTCACCTATAACAAAAAAAAAAACAGAAATTTTTTTGTTATACTACATTTCTGTATCAGAAATTGTAGGATTTACTAAATTCTCAACTTTAAATACAAGGAGTTTAATTCAATTTTGAAGACTCTTGTGTTTGAATTAATAAAATTATTTCCTGTTAGGTACGATACAAATCCTATAATAGATAACATCTGTCTCGTTTTCCCGAATCATTCCTTAGCCTATAGAGGGGTATATACAGCCTTTTTCCCTGTTGCCTTCCCCATTGTGTAGAATGCTGTTCCAAGCAATGTCTTAGCAAAAGCCTGTTAAATAAAAAGAAATTGCAAGAACCTCTCATTCTTGTTTATTTCTTAAAAGACTGCTTTATAGTGGTCTGCCAAAACTTGGAAACAACCTCTGACAGAATTGTGAGACCTCACTTTACTTTTTTGTGAAGGGGGTGGGAGAAGCAAGTACCGGAGAAAGCAAAATTCACTTCTGAGGTTGTAAGTCAAAAGTTTGTTTAAAACTATTAAATAGACCAAACTCTCCTAGAGGGATAAGTTGAAATGTTGTTTGGAAGAGCACTTTGTCCTATCTCAAAGTAATGTACTCTCATGTTTAAAGTTAATAAAACATATTATGACTTTATATATTCCACTAAAAGGATTAGTTCTGGCCTCGCTTAATAAAAGCAATATATGAATTTTGATCTTTTATAGTCTTTAAGTGAGATTGTCTTATCATGCTGATTGCACAGTGTAAGGCCAATAGCCACAGCCACCAACACAGCCGTCTGGCCCATGCAGGTTCATATTTGAATTGGACACAGGTAATGAAAAAACAGAGCCAAGAACTGGTGGACCATTAGCTTTAATCCTAGCTTGTACCCGGCGGGCAAGAAATAAACACAGTGGGAAAACACTTTCCTTTCCATTCAGGGCTCCAAAAGCTACTGACTTATTTGAGTTTTCTAGAATCAAAGGTTTCTAAGTCACCAGCCTTATTCACCTCTGTTCCCCATCTCCTTCTCTCTGCACAAACTCAGACCATTGGAACAAATCTCTATGCATACTGCACATATCTTATTTTAAAGTAAAAAAAACAAAATGGGAACAAATACAATATTTAAAATAAAGAACAAGTAAATTTAAATCAACAAACTGACTAGTATTTCAATGGGAACTATGGGCCAGCTTTTGGCTAATGAGATGGTCAATGTCCAGTTCCATATTTGTCACTGCTAGCTGTAACAAATGATAGGACGCGCTTCTGGAGCCGTGACACGTGCGTCTGCGTCACCGGAAGTAGTACTGTACAACCACCAATGAAAGAGGTGCCCCTTCCAGAAGTGTGGCAGGGGCCAGATAAATGGCCTCAGGGGGCCGCATGCAGCCCATGGGCTGTAGTTTGGGGACCCCTGGTCAAGGATGTGGGGAAAAGTTTAGTGTTGAGAAGATCTTAGTATGAAAAGGATGAGAAAGACTTAGTCTTAAAACTAAGCCTTAGGCTATAAGGTCCCTGCCTGCTTACAGCCTGTACCCCACACCCAATGCAAACTATAAGCGAGCAAACATATATATTATATTTGCAAACTTATTTGACCCACACACAGTGGGAAGTGTTTGGCATGTTTTATGGTACAATAAGTGGTCACAGAAAGTAAGATGTATTTTAGAGGTTATAAATTAGCTGGGACTACAGAGATAATTTATTCTAATTTGATCTAATCTTATTTCTCAGAACTGCCCCCAACTACCACCATTTCTTTATCTAATGGTGTAAACAGTCCAAGATTAGAATACTAGGGCCACATAGCAGCTCTAGAAATATTCATTAATGTCTCCCTTTATAATGTCTTTTTTTTTTATTTCTTCTGACATTCATTTTTTACCTTTTTCTTTCCAAATTAACTGAATCTTCCATCACATGGTTTCAAAACATGGCTAAAGGGAGTAGGAGCCTAGATCCAGGAAAAGGTTGACACTTTCTTTCTGTTTTTAGCTCTGTGATGTGACAACCAGAAGATTAAAATTGTCCTCTAAAAATACGTTGGTAATACATAAAGTCAATCTAGCTCCTGGGGATGCTGAGATGATGTGTGAAATGCTGTTTACGAAGCTCTGTCTCTCTGAAATGCAGAGTTGTTTCCCTTAGACTACCTACATTATTAAATCTTTTTTATTATGGCCCTGGCCAAAGTGTTCGGTTGCTTAGAGTATCGTCTCAAAGCACAAGGTTGACGGTTTGTTTCCCGGTCAGGACACATACAGGAACAGGTAGATGTTTCTGTCTCTCTCTCCCTTCCTCTCTTGCTAAAATCAATAAATAAAAAATTTAAAGATAAAGAAAATCTCACACACACACACACAAAATCTTGCTTTTTATGGTCCACTTGCATTTACTCCAAACTATAAGAAAGAGCTATCATAAGGTGTGGAGAGAATTGATTTTAACCTATACAAGGCATAAAAGCCTTTATATATATATATATATATATATATATATATATATATATATATGTAAAGAGGTTAAAATTATCTCTAAAAAAGTTTAGGGATTGAGAAATCCTAGTTCAAGAACACCAGAGAAAAATTTACCATGAGTACGGATAATCTTAGACAATACAGAGAAGTTTGGGTGTGATAGCAGCGATCCAAGTCTCCTTTAAAGAATGTGGTCAGTGAAGATAGGACAAAGAAAAGTCATACCCGGGAAAATTCACTTCAAATTGTAGGAATGCAGTACAATTGTATTTACAATCAAATTGCCTCTACCACAGATTAGGAGCCTTTATGGGAGATCAGATGCTTCTAGTTAAAGGAAACAGGACTCCCAGAAATGAGGATGCCAAGATTGGTCTTAATGTTAAAGGAAACAGGACTCCTTAAGCTGACCCTTCTATAGGGGACCTCAGCCAGCCCCTCCACACTGACATCACCTCTGGCCAAAATCTAATTACAAAGAGCATTTCAGAACAAAAACTAGATATCACCCAAGTAACCCTATGCATTCTAGACACATATGGAGGGTAATTGTAATCACAATTATCCGAGAATGTGAGGTGGACCATAAAATTGAATTTAATTGGTTGTAATGAGCACCTTAAAAATAATAAGTAAAATAGATTGGATTAAAACAGGGTAGAATAGGATAAGATAAATCAAGAAGCACCGGAAAGCCATCATGTGTAGTAAGGGAGAGTATTATATTATGAATCTCTTCTGTGAGTTATATATTTATATATGTGTGCATAACATGTATTTTTTACTGTGGAATGGATCCACTTTGGTTATACAAAAGCTTTGGAGTCTGACACATCTTATTTGTTTGAATCCTAAGAGCATCTCTCTTCTAATTAAGTGGCCTTGGGCAAGTTATTCAATCTCTTTCATCTCTTCAGCAGGGAGAATAGAATTCTTATCTGTCTGAGGACTCCTTAAAGTCATGCTTGTAAATGACTAAACTACTTGACTAATCAGTTTAGTGTTCTAGAAGCCCAACAGGAATTAGGCTTCTTAATCTAATTCCAATGTGAACTTGCCCAAACTAACTCCACTGCATTGTAGTTTTGTTTTGTTTTTTAGTTAAAAAATGTGGATAATGATAGCAACTATTTCATGAAATAATGTACACAAATCACTTGGTACAATGCCTTTGAAAGAGTTCATTCAGAACGTGCCACACCCAAATATGCCACTTTGGCATATTAATTATTTCTAGCTGATGAGGATTGAGTGAACAGACAGCAGCAAATGCAGGAAGCATTAGTTCTCTGACCTCCCCATTTCTGCCCTAAACAGGATATAAGACTTCTTATGTGAAAGGTTCACTCCCTCTACCAGGAAGAGAAGAACCTCTCAGCATCAGACACTGGGCGTTGACTATGAAATTGATCTGTACCAACAAACCTACTAAAATAACCATTATTTCCCAGTAGATTCCCTTATGCCGTTCCAATCACTTTCCCCGAGTTTACTGCCCCTAGAATAAACCCCTTTTCCTTTGTCTTATCACTTCTTCATAATTTATCATTCTTGCTTAAAAAGAGATAAAGACTCTTAGTCCTAACCACTTCTTTGGGTGTTCATTTTTCCTATAAAGGTTCTTGTGTGCATGTGAAAATATTAAATAAAGCTATTCTCCAGTTAATCTGTCTTTCATCAGTTCAATTCATAAGCTCCAGCTGCAGAACCTAAGAAAGTGAAGGAAAGTTGTTTTTCCTCCCTTACACCCAGCACACAGATATTACCAAATATATGTAAGTCATTCCCGTGTTATTATTAACATTATACCTGGCATCCACCCGCTTCTGTACAAAAGCATGGAAAAAGGAGGCAAGCCTAAGCCTATTTAATGATTCATAGACCTGCTTGCATTAAAGCTACTCTAGGAGCTAAAAGATAACATTTTAAATCTAAATACATGAGTTACTAAGCAATTGTTCTAGCGGCAATGACATGACGTACTCAGCAAATTCTCACTGCAGTGGAATCAGGTCTGATGGAGGGGCTGTGCCTTAGTGAAAGCATTCCTCACCACAATTTTTGCCCTGAGTAGGCATCTTGCACAGGAGAGTCCCCATGGCTCATGAAACTGACTCAAACCTTAGTACGCATCACTTCATGTGGCTTCCTCTTTGCATCTCTGTGGAAGAGTCCGCTGAGAAAACAACCTGTTCAAGCTCAGACTTCAAACTATCTTCCTAGTTGAAGTATCTTTTTGATTTGCCCAGTATGACTTACCTGGACTGTTTTCAGTCTTTTAAATTGAATCAGAAATATAAGTAAGTGGCACATAAATAATTGACATTGAAAGTGAATAGAACAAAACAAATTATTAATATAAAATTCAGACATTTTTACAGTGTTTGGTGGTTATGTATCAGTTTGGCTGAATAGACTGGTTCTGCTTATAACTCACAGAAGAGGAGGAGGAGCAGCTACCAATAATCAAAAAAGCCATAGTTAACAAGATTATTTCTCAGTATCAAACTTACTTTGCTTATTAGCATGTTTATTACATCCATAAAACATGAGTAAACATTAGTAACTATTATTGTTGTTATGATTAAAATAAACAATACATCTAGGACATCAAATAAATTATAATATGTGACTGATGTTATCCAAAAAGAAATATTAACTACATAAATCTTCTAATGCCATTATACGATGCATTAATATTCATAGTTATCTCTGTTTCTCTACATCACTCAATAAAAACCTGAGCACATTTACCCTTATAAATAAGAAGAGTGGACAGTTGTGTTTGTCTCCTCACTAAGAGCAGAACACAGGTGTGCCCTAAGATTCTCACCTGAGAGAGGAGAACAGGATCTCAGTGCTAGAATGACTTAAGGCAACTAGGACTCTGGCTAGTTTAAATAGGATGGGAGTGTCCCTGAGGCTCCCTACTGAACCAAAGGTGCAAAAAAAAAAATGAGGAATTCTGAGTAGATAAGGAAATCAGATGTTAGAATATCTAGGACTATTCACTAAGATTGGGAGCAATTTCGGTTCTGCTTCAGAAGTTTTTGGAAAGTTTGGACCAGTATGAGACTGAGAGGGATGGACCAAGTACAAAGTTGGCTGTTAAGGACAAGATCTTTTTAAAACCTACTCTTTAATAAATAAATAAATAAATAAATAAATAAATAAAAACTTAAAGGGCACATGCTCATTTGTCAATGTGATTACAAGGTAGTGAGCCTCTTGAGATGGTAACTAAAGTACTTAATACATGTTTATGATTTTGACCAAATAAAATTATTGTTTGATTCAATTGTGTATGGCTTATTTGATCTTAATTTTTAATATGTAAGAGCTATAGTTTTAAAAATTCAAGATAGGGTAATATTTATTGATGGTCTAAACTATTTCAATGAGTTGTGCAGTATTTGTTATATTTTAAATGCTACAATAGTACAGCAAGCATTTTATTAAAATGTCATTAAGAGACAGTGTTTACAAAAATGCAATTTCAAATAAATCTCTAAAATCATGCAATCAACAGCTGGTTATAAAGTCATCTAAGAGTTGTCAGTAAACAATTGATTATGACATTTCAATGTCTCGGTAGCACCCTGGGATAAGAATGATTGTCTTCAATCCTAAATTAAAAAACAAAACCAAAAACATGAGAAATGATTAATTCACTTGCCCACGAACCCAGCTAGCTCATTCTAAAGCTCTTGTTATTTTCCAAGGCCTTCAATGTACAAGTCACCCTCATGTGGAGATAAAAATATGAAACACAGGATATTTTTCTGAGAAGGAAAACTGGAGGTTTTAATTATCTTGTACAGTACATAGATGATGGACATCTTTTTGCTTGTATAATTAACCATGATACTTTGCTATAAAGACTCATACTCACTTGAAAAAAAGGAATTAAAGCTTACTCTCAGTATCTTCAAAGGTGTACACTTAACTCGACCACATTGTAGGTCTCTAACCTCTGAAAGATCTTCCTGTGTTTGGTTTAGTTAACTTAACAGAATGGTGACATCTTTTACTAATTTTTTCATTCAAATTTTGTTTGTCATGTATATACTATAAATGATTAGTGTGTTAACATAGCAATAGTTTACTAAGTTTTGATCAGGAAAATGAAAATATTGTATTCATAGTTAAAACTTTCCAATGTTTAGAAACATTGGTTATATTGCCAAGATTTTCACTGGACTGTCACGTTTGATAGGTACTTGCATATGACCAGATAGTTTTAAGGAATTGACTTTATGGATGCTGATAGGGCACCCTTGCAAAAAATCAGTCTGATACATAGCTTACAGTGTTCTCAGAAGCCCTACCAGGTCAGTCAGAAAGGTCACTCCCTGGTAGGGTCAAGAACTTTAGTATATTTTGGGGACCTAGAGGAGAGAGAAAATAACCCAAATTTAAAGGTATTATAGGCAAAGTCAGATGGTAATTATTTGGCTTGGCTTCTTAACATCCAGAGGTTGTTAAAAATCCAACCTGAAGAATGCCTTCTGGAAAGTTTCAACAAATAAAGAAGAACAGAGATTTTTAAGATGGTTACCTAAAGATAATAAAATCAGTCACCTCACAGCAGCTAAAAAAAAAAAAAAAGAAAAAAAAAGGATTTAAAAGAGCCTAGATGACTAATTTGTATTCTTGTTACATTGATATAATCAGGATATATATATATTTTTTTAATTAGACTTGTTTTGCAAATGAATTAATCTTAATGTGTCTCTCTTTAATAAAAATTAGTGTGATATTAGAAACAAAGAAAATTAGGTTTTTATAGAAACTATAATACACACTTCTGGATTATAGTCTAGTTCTCTGTTTATTATCTTTGAGGTTTTGTTTTCTCCTGTACACTGGACTAGATTCTGAATTCTTCCATTGTCCTCAAATATTTGGCTACAACTCTCCAGCTAATGTTTCTAGTTTTTCTTCTGCTTTTGACTTGAAATCATTGAGAACTAAAGCTGCCCTTTTCCTGAAGCCCTACAAATTAAAGCTGAACAATCTGATGTAACTCTAGAGATCAACGCACTAGCCCATGTTTAGAAACTTCTTTTTTTTTTTTAAACTATCAGGAACATACCTTTTTTTTGTTTGTTTGTTTGTTTTTTGTTGGTTTTTTTCAGAGACAGAGAGAGTCAGAGAGAAGGAGAGACAGGGACAGACAGAAACAGAGAGATGAGAAGCATCAATCATTAGTTTTTCATTGCGCATTGCGACACCTTAGTTGTTCATTGATCGCTTTCTCATATGTGCCTGGACCGCGGGCCTTCAGCAGACTGAGTAACCCCTTGCTTGAGCCAGCGACCTTGAGTCCAAGCTGGTGAGCTTTTGCTCAAATCAGATGAACCCACGCTCAAGCTGGCGACCTCGGGGTTTCGAACCTTGGTCCTCGGCATCCCAGTCCGATGCTCTATCCACTGCGCCACCGCCTGGTCAGGCTAGACACTTCTTGCCTGTTGTTGTAGAAGCCATTCAGAAAGTTTACCTGAACACTCAATGACACCGTAGGAGACATTCCAAACTTCATAAGAAGTTTCGACTCTGCTGTCTAGAAAACTTGACTAGCTACCACCAAAGTCCAGGATACTGTTTATACTTTGCTCCCACCCTTGACCTTTTTTTCATCTTTTGTTTCCATAGAAATGTCTCTTATTGAATACCTGGTTGCTTGCTTATATCATAAAGGCCTAACTTTGGGTAGGGGACTGGGTGGAAAAGGAGGAGGGATTAAGCAAAAGAGAAAACTCATGGTCACATACAACAGTTTGGTGATTATGGGATGAGGGATGGAGAAAGATGGAAGAGGGTGGAGGGGGGATAAATGGTGATGGCTGAAGAGTTGACTTGGGGTGGTGAACACACAATCCAGTGTCTGTGTTGTTGACTTGCGCAGCTGTATAATTTTGTTAACCAGTAGCACCCCAATCAATTCTATAATATAAAAAGGAAAAAGATAATACAGGCCTACCTGTGGAACCCACTTACATCACCATCTCCTCAAATGGATTTTACTGGACTGACCTATTATCAGGACTAACTGGTTCAGTGAAATAGAACAGCCTATAACCTCAGCTTCTGGACTGAGATGCTTCCAGAAGTTTCAAAGATGGAGCTATAGGAGAGCAATATTTGCCACCCTAAAATGTGTCTCTTCGGTTATGAGGGTTCATTTAGGCTGAATTTTTTTTTTTTTTTTTTTTTAGAAACAGAAGACTTGGAAAATGTTTTCTATTACCTTTCCCCTTAACTGCCTAAAAGAATTTAGATAAAGGACTGTTCCCAAAACAGGGTTATCACCAGAGATATCTACAAACAATCTGGGTCAGGTGTGGTGGGGGGCACTCCGCAGGATCAGAGTCAGCTCCGTGTCCCATTGTCTCTGGATGGCCCAGCTAACATTTGTTTACCAAACATTTGTTTCTCTATCTCCATGTCAAGTGCGTGCCTCCACTTTGAAGTCCTAACCCCTTCTCCTTAGTTCTCAATGGCACAGAAGCCTCAACTGCCTGACCTGTCGTTGGGCCCCATATTCTTATGGAAGCCCTGTATGTATGTATGCAATTAAATTTTGGTGATTTTCTCCTGTTAACTTGTCTCATGTCAATTTCATTCTTAGACCAGCCAGAAGAACCTGGAAAGGTAGTATAAAATTTCTTCCTTTCAACACCTTCTAACTTTACCAACAATGATTAGTTGAAGGACAGTCTCGCTAATAACTTTCTCAGAAAACACAGTGGGGCATGAATAAAGTCTGGGCCCCAAATGATTAAACCCAAAGATTTTGTTTTTGAACCCACAGATTTTGGTGACATAAGATACAGTAAGAAAACAGAGGACAAAGGGCATTAGCTTGAGTCTAGCTTTAGTCCCAAATTTTAGAAGAGAGTTGAATAGTCATTAACATTTTAATTTTTTCCCTTTTCTTCCATCCCTCTCCCTCTCTCCCTTTCCTCTCTCACATTTTACATAATATAGTAACACATTTAATCCTAATAATAACAAGTGTCCTTATTTTGCAGATGCCATTCAACTTTTTTTTTAACCTCAAGTCAAACAAATTTTAGTTGAATCCTTTAGGTTCACAAATTAGAATTATATTTATTTCATTGGCAAACTCCTGGAGGGCCGTTGTCTGCAGTTTAGATGAAGGAAATAAACCAGTTTTAGGGAGACCAGGTAGGTGTTTCAGCTCAAGAGATCAGTGTCATTGAAAGGCTGGCTCGACTGATGTGGGCAATGTTTCTGGCTGTCTTCGAAGATTTAGAATAAAAATTTTAAATCTGGGAACGAGTACTCTAAAAAGTGCCCAAAGGAGTGTGGTTGAAACCAAGATCTTGAACCAGAGATCCAGAAGCCACCAGCTTCTTGTAGCATTGGTGTAAGCCGTCAAGGATAGCTCTGTAAACAACCCAATGATGACACAGGTACCAGCAGAAGGGACAGAGATTATTCCACACCTCAGCCCCATTCCTTTTATATTCCTACCAGTGGCAAAATCAGGAATCTCCGTTGTCATATTTCTGCCTAAATTGGCTGGCACCACAAATGTTTCCCACTTTACACAGAAATAATGCCATGTAGTTCCCATAATTGTTCTGCACCTTACTCTAGGGCTTGCTGGTCCCTCTAGACTCTTATTAAAATCCAGTGTTTTTTAGTTGCTCAGCCTGTTCTGATGCCTTCAGTTTTCCTCCGTGTCCTGCTATTCGCTTCTCTGCTGAAAGCATTCCAATGGACACAGCAGTACTCTGCCTGCTTTGGTTTAGAGGTCATCTTGTTCTCAGTACTCTATCTTAAGCTTTCTCTTGGCTGTAATCCTACATCTTGAGTAAGTCTTCCCACACCACTACGTAAGTCTGCCATCTACTTGTTTGCAATTCATTAAAATGACTTCACGATTTGATTCTGATCTTATCTGGCCCACAACCTCTGTTAAGATTTAATTCTCTCTTACTCTAATTCCTTAGTCACTTCTTTACTTCTGTTTAGATTTAAATGATATGACCCTGGCCAGTGGCTCAGAGGATAGAGCATCAGCCTGGCATATAGCTGTCCTGGGTTTGATTCCCACCTAGTCAGGGCACACAGGAGAAGCAACTATCTGCTTCTCCCTCCCATCCCCCTTTTCTCTCTCTTTCCCTCCACAGTCAGTGGCTTGATTGGTTCGAGCATGGCCACTGGCACTGAGATTACTCAGTTGGTTGAGCATGAGCCTCAGGTGCTAAAAATAGCTTGGTACTCAAGCACCGGCCCTAGATGGGGTTGCAGGGTAGATCCCAGTCAAGGTACATGTGGGAGTCTGCCTCACTATCTTCTGTCTTCTCACCTAAAAAAAAAAAAAAAAAATGCTTAAATGATACAGTATAATGGTCTCTCTCAGTGTCTCCATTCATTGTCTAATTAAGAATTTCAGACAATAAATAATAAATAAATAAATAAATAAATAAATAAATAAATAAATAAATAAATGTTTTTAAAAGGTACTCATTTCATTTACTACTCTTTTCATTCATTAGAACTTCTGGAATGTCCTATCCCCTCCCAATGGATCCACCTTCTAATACCATCACATCTGGCATTAGAATCTTAACATGAAATTGGAGGGGACACAAACATTCAGACAAGAGCAAATGCTGTTACAGAATTGAAAAAGAATGAGAAAGAGCACAGTTAGTGTTGAAAAGGCATGTCATTTCCATTTTAAGGTGTAATATATAATGGTAACTCTTAATGAGATTGCATCAGTTAATTGAGCCTTATTCTTCACACCAGCAGTAACAGTCAGTGCATTATTGTACGTTGTTATGTGAAAATGAATTCTCGGCATTTTAATAACAGTTTCTTTTATTTTGAGAAATTGAGCCATATACATTTTCTTTACTGTGATTTTAATGTGCACGTCCTTTTCCTGTGTTTGGTTTGGGTCTCTCTGGGTTGATCTCTTTCTTTGAGCTCTTTACATATTAGGGGAATTAGCCCTTTGTCACCAGTACCAAACATGTTTTTCCAATTTGTGTTTGATTTGTCCATAGTATTGTTTCCAAGCAAAAGACAGGCTCCTTTTTTTATGTTCGTTTCTAAATATTGGGAGAATGATGGTTCTACTTCAGTCAGGTTGTCCAGCTGCAGACCCTACATGAGGTTTCACGCGCAAGTGATTAGTTAGGGAAGTTTTCTCAGGAAAATCTCTTAAGAGAATGAAAGAGGCAGAAGGGGTAGAAGCCAAGAAAGGTTGCAATTTCACATAAAGTCCTGAAGAGGGCAGCGTTTGCTGGATTATACAGGGGATTCAATGGAAGGCAGCTGGAAGCAAAACTAGCTGGATTACTGAGAGGGAGGAGGGAAAGCACACGAATCTGGAGGAAGGGTGTACAACAGACAATAAAAGGGATCTTGGGGGATCGTGGGGACCAGTGGCTATTAACAATGTGTGAGGGTCAAGGGTCGCTGAAAGGGAAGGATAAAGAAGTTCAAACCCAGCATTTGACCTAATCACTCGTGTATAATTTGTTTTCCCCTCTCCTGGATTGACACAGGCCTGGTGGTGCCAAAGTTATTGAGAATATCCATCTTCAAAAACAATGCCTATCTCGGGAGTCGGAGGAAAGAGGTCATGGATTGGAAAGGGGACACTGGGTGTTGCCAATGGAACACAGAATTTAGTTTTGCATCCTTACCTATGAAGGACATTTTTGTTGTAGTTCTGGCATAACTGGAAAATAGCCCCTGATAGTGACTTTCATTAACATCCCAGACTAGTTCTTCTTGGAGTATGCTTAAACCCCACTAAGGTAATAAAATATAATCTTGTAGGGTAAGTATTAAGCTATGAGCATTTGAAAGACTCTTATGACCCTTTTCATGACAATCACTTCTCTAGCACAGAGCATTGCTTAGTTTAGGGCTGTCCTCTCTCAGTTGTCACTCCACATACGCCCACGTGTGTGCTAGTGTCTCCCTAGGGTTGAGGGGGGTTAAGCAATGAGATTGACAGTCTTTAGTCCCTTTGTTCTTTGTAGAGCAGAGTCTTGGACTATCTGCCTCTATTTATAAAATAAATTAATATTTTTAATAGGGAATAATGACATGTTTCTTAAATCCAAAGGGAAATGTGGATTGGAAGAACACAAACACACACAAATGAAAATCAGTAAATGCTACATGAAAGAGTAAAGCACCTTGTTACCTTTAGGAGTGCAAACAGGATGCAACAGGTAGTGCATTGGAAATGTGACATTTGCTATCCATGTTGTCTTGCAGGGAATTGTAAGTTACTTTGAGGTAGTGATCATTTTCATTGCAGAAAATTACTTTTATCAGACTTGTAACAGAACAAACGCAATGAGTGGGCTCAACAATGACTTAGACTTTTACTTTCCAGACACAGTGAACAGAGTATCCTGTTCTAAGTTCCCACAATCAAAGTGATACTTGAAGTGAAAAATTGATGGTTTCTGGTCCCACAGAGAAGAACAAAGTGCCAAGTTCATAAGTGAATGCTCAGTAATGTGAAAAAATTGTCCAAGTTCTTAAGATTAACATTAAAGACAAAGGAAGCAGTAGTTTTTATATTTAATTCTCTGGTAGAAATAAAAAGCATACTACTAACACTCACTTCGACACAATATTTATTGTTCCCATTAAATCTTATTCTATAATTTTTAATTATGATAATATAACAGAGCTGCTTCTCAAAGCTTTGAATAATATCTTAAAAATTGATAGCGCTATATAATACTTTACATGTGATGTATATGGATGGCTTAGTGAATGCTTCTTGTGGTTCCCCTGTCCTTGATGATAATATCATTGCCTTAAGCTTAGTTGGTCAAACTTATGGCATTTCTATTTGTATCCCTTAGAGTGTCATAGTCAGTAGATGCTTAAGAAACTTAAGATTTGTTTAGCTATCTCCAGGAAGTCATTCTAAAATGTGATTAGAAATTTTTTTCCAATATATAAAATCATGAGTTTTCCTCAATATGATTAGATACAAGTCACAATAACATCTAAACAAGATAGTTGTATTTTAAACATCTTTTGAGATCAACATTTAGAGAACTTCCTCAATCCTTTTAAAAACTGAATGTTATCCCCTTGGACAAATGTACTGAAATTTATTTAACAAACCCCACATTGATATATATATATATGGATACTTTCTTTTTTTCTTCCTGTAATGTATTTGTTGACAAAACCAAGTCATTTGTCCTGTAGAGTTGTCTAGGATCTGAATTTACTTTTTAGGAAGTAAGAGGAAGGAGGCGAGGATATAGAGAAAAAGAGAGAAAAAAACATTGACTTATTGTTCCACTTATTTATGCACTCATTGGTTGACTCTTATATGTACCCTTGACTGGGTTTAAACCTGCCACCTTGGCACATCAGCCAATGCTCTAATCAACTGAGCTACCTGACCAGGACAAGAGCTGAATTTTAATCATTACATCCTTGATATGTTGTTTTGTATTTTTCTTTGTTTCTTATGGGTCCTGTGAATTGGTAGAGGCTGATCAGATTTTGGTTCAACATTTATAAGGATTTAAGAATTTATTTATTTATTTATTTATTTGACTGACAGAGACAGAGACAGAGAGGAAGGGAGGGACAGACAGAGACAGGGAGAGTAATGAAAAGCAACAACTCATTGTTATGGAACTTTAGTTGTTCCTTGAGTGCTTTCTCATATGTGCCTTGAGTGGGGGGCTCTACCTAACCCAGTGACCCCTTGCTCAAGCCAGTGACCTTGGGCTTCAAGCCAGTGACCGTTGGGTTCAAGCCAGCAACCATGGGATCAGGTCTATGATCTCACGCTCAAGCTGATGACTCCGTGCTAAGCTGGTGAGCCCATGCTCAAGCCGGCATCCTCAGGGTCCTGGGACTGGGTTCTCAGTGTCCCAGATTGACACTCTATCCACTCTTCCACTGTCTGGTCAGGCTATAAGGATTTATTCTTAACTGATGTTAACATAATTCAATTAGGCGGTATGTAATGTCTGGTATTATCTTTATCTGTAATGTTAACAGCCATTGAGAATCAGTGCCTACATTCTTTCTTTCATTAGAAATTACAAAATGGTTATTTTCTGTTATATCTTCTTCATTCATTGGTTGCAATAAGAAGAAACTCCCCCTCCTCCACTATTTGGTTACCCTGAGGTATACTTTGAATAAGAAGTATATAATAAATGGTTGATTATTTCCCTTTATTTACCTGTTTTCAGAATAATTAGTTGGTTCCTTAATGTTCTTCAAAGGTGGTTAATAAAGGTTTTTCTCCTGTATCATTTTAATTTCATGGATTTAAATACAGTTGATGTGTTTCAATCCATTGCAGTTATTTCTTTATTGATTTTTGAATTTCCCCCTCTTTGTCAGTAGGAGACTGTCTCTAGATTGACTAGTATTTCTATACAAACCTAGTGATCCCTGATAGCATCCTTGCCTTATGGTATAACCACATGTTCCAGACTCATCTAGTACATTCCCCTTTCTTAGGCCTGGAATCAGACATTTGCCTAAGAGACCTCAGTTTTTTTAAGGGTAAATGATATTTATATATTTAGATTATGAGAGATAAGGGTACACTGTTAGTAGATTGGTTAAGTAATTTAACAGTTTTTCTTCCATGGGGTCAAAAAAGGCACTGAATGCTTCATACCAGAATCATTGTACTTGTAGCTTATGAGTCTCTGTGAATCAGTAAAAAGAAATATGGTGCAAAGAAGTCTTTGGTATTTGTTGTTCATATCTAATGAAAAGAAAACTAGTTTAATGTCAAAAGAGAAGGGTTCAAGGTTGGGTAACTTCTGCACGATATTAACTCATTCTACTATTCTGAATCTACTTACTACAGCTTTTATGGGGACCAATAATGAAAGTACTTAATAATAATAGGTGTCATTTGTTAAGGTTATTTTGTTTGTGTGTTTGTTTGTATTTTTCTGAAGTTAGAAGCAGGGAGGCAGTCAGACAGACTCCCGCATGCGCCTGACTGGGATTCACCCAGCATGCTCACCAGGGGGCCCATCTGGGGCATTGCTCTGTTGTGGCCGGAGCCATTCTAGCCCCTCAGGTGGAGGCCATGAAGCTGTCCTCAGCGTCCGAGCCAACTTTGCTCCAATGGAGCCTTGGTTGCGGGAGGGGAAGAGAGAGAGAGATAGAAAGGAAGGAGAAGGGGAGGGGTGGAGAAGCAGATGGGCGCTTCTCCTGTGTGCCCTGGCCAGGAATCAAATCTGGGACTTCAACACACCAGGCAGACACTCTACCACTGAGCCAACCTGTGAGGGCCAGAGTTTTTTTTAATGTGATAGGTTTTATGCTAAGTATGTCACCTACTTGATATTAAATCTGTATAAAAGGATAAAAGATACCATTAATGCCTCCTTTTTGTAAAAGAGAACAGGGAAAATTAAGAAGGCTGAGCACTTTGCTTGTCTCATAAAGGAAAGTTAGGAAGATCCTAAGAAGCTGTGGTCAGTAAGCCACCTGAGGAGTGGATATCCTACCCAAGAGCACTGAGCCAAAATAAGTCCACAGAAAATCTACAGCTGGAAAATGTGGAGACTGATTGAACATAATTTGTAGTAGTAGCCCAAATTAATATAAGGGGTGTTACATTCATGGTCAAATGCTAAACAAATATATTTGAGTTCCTTTACAACCAGAGTTATACTTAGCAACTTGAATGCCAGATATGCCTGTTTTATAAACTGGCTCTTTGACTTTGCCAAGTGATTTATTCTTTTCAGGCCTCAACATTTTACTATGTGATTCCAGAGGCAGACATGTGAGGAGAACAGAACAGTAATGTGTGACAATGACTTTGCAAATAACTCACTATTAATATGTAGAGTTTAAAGAAGACCCTTCTAACCTACTAAATAGCTTGCACTTTGATTTGGGTTTCTGAATCACTTATTGATGCATTCAAAATACACATTTTAGAGAGGGAGGACAGAAAATAAACACATACACAGTATGTACTATTTCAGACAAATGCTGGAGATCAGAGAATAAATAAGGGAAGCACACAGTGAAGGGACGTATCCAGTCCCAGTGTCCTCTTGGCTCCTCTATGAATGTACCAGGCCCGCTGCCCCAATGTGCACTAGCCAACTCATCCACGGGCATACTCTTCCTCTAGGTATCGCCATGTCTATCTCTCCCTGATTCACAGCATCTGCCCGATGAGGCCTGACACATGGCAAATCCTACCCTCTCCCACTCTGCTCCCTCTTTTCTTTCCCATAGAGATTTAACATCTGATATCATTTGCTTATCTGTATGTTTAATGACTGCCTCCCCAAGCTAGAATTTGAGTTTCAAGTAAAGGAGGACATATTTCAAAGCCTTGAAGAATGCCTGATAAGAAGCAATGCTTAGTAGATTGATGAATGTACAAATTAATAAGTGAATGAATGAATTAGGAAGGTGATCTGGAAAGTATTCTCTGGGGAGGTATCCAAATAATAAAAACTTGACATTTAAAAAAATTATAATTTCAGAAAATTGTTAATTGTGCTGCATCCAGTTGATAAACATTATGCAGCCTTAAAAATATATTTAAATTATATTTATGATTATGAAATATCATGAAAACTGCTTATAACAAATGGTTAGATAAAATATACAGGAGGTAAAATATGCATATGTTATTATTACAACCATGTTTAAAGATAAAAGCCTTAAGAAGGAATGTTAGGAAGAAATACACCAAAAGTTACCAATATATATTATAGTGTTTATTAGTGATTTCCTTCATCATATTTTTTCTATTTTAAAATTTTCTATAATGTGATTATATCATATTTAATGTGAAAATAAATTTACATTTTAAAAAGTTAATCTATGTAATGTTACCTCTTATTTACTGTATTCTAATAGTTTTTCTTTTGTTTTGTTTGTATTTTATATTTATAAATTGACCTTACCATATCAGTACCCTTTGATAAGACAGGACCCAGAGTTGAAAAGAACATTCCTGGATTGCAAATGTTTCATAGAAAGACAAAAAAGGCAGAGAAGGAGGTTGAATCAGCTTTTATGCCTTTTTTTAAAAAACTCTCATGCCTTCTATAATAAGCATCATCAAACCTATCTTGAGTTTACCTCTAAATAGATTGTCTCAGAAGAAAGAAATCCTATCAGGTGAGCATGCCCTTCAAGAAAACACAATGAATAATTGGTTATAAATAACATCAAAAAGAGAAAATGGCCCAAGACTATTTTATCCTGTTTCCAGTATTTTTGATAATTGAGGGAAGGTAGTTGAAAATTCAAAATATATACTAAGAGCCCAAGTATGCATGAGATATACTATTCCATTTATTGCTCAGAATAATTCACTGAGATGAGAATTATATTACCAAATTTTAGATGAGAAAGGGGGGAATATAAAGAACATGTCCAGGGTCGCACAACCAGATAGGTAAAGAATCTGCAATTCAAATTAGATTCCAACAAACTGTAAACCACAGTCAAAATTCACACATGGAGACCAAACATAAGGAATATTTCTTGGTATACCCCTTTCCCAATAGCACTTCCAAGTCTCTTAAATGTACTAATAAGTATCTTTTTAACAATAGTTTTGGTAGCTTCCAGATCTAGAGCAATGTCAACCTAGGCAAGCATGAATATTATCCTGATGCTTTTCACAGTATTTAAATTGCCAGAGTCTGGGATGGAAGGACTCTGGTGGGTGAGAGGGGCACCATATTGGGACAGATGCCTTTGCAATGGTTGGGAAGAGCTCCCCCGGTCCCTGCATGCTCATGAGAAACCACATCAGGAACTGGTTCTTCACTCACTGAGCCCAGGCAGGGAACAGAAGCCTAGTTTGAACCTGCAACTGAAACAAGACTACTGCATTTGATCCTCTTCAGTGGATGAGATGACCAGGTTGTACCCTGAAGTGACCTTGTCTGTTGAATCAGATGATTACTTAGTAATCAGTCCTTAACTAAATTGCTAGCTGGAAAACCAATCTTTAAACTCAATAATTTAATTCTTATTTGTGTGTGTGTGTGTGTATATATATATATATATATATATATATATATATATATATATATATATATAGGCCTGACCTGTGATGGCACAGGGGATAAAGCGTTGACCTGGAACACTGAGGTCACCTGTTCAAATCCCCTGGTTTACCTGGTCAAGGCACATACGGGAGTTGATGCTCCCTGTTCCTCTCCCCTTCTCTCTCTCTCTCCCCCCCCCTCTCTGTCTCCCTTCCTCTCTCTCTCTCTCTCTCTCTCTAAAATGAATAAATACAAAAATTTTAAAAAGAAAAATGACAGATATATTAGCTCTAGTTTAAGAAAAACTTAAACATTCCAGCAAAGAAAAAAAAAAAGTGTAATGATTTTACTCCTGGATCTGGTTTCTTAGTGAGATTGAAGCTAAATAAAGTGTTATGTTACTACACTGCTCACAAATATTAGGGGATTTTTCAAAATGAATAGGAAGTGGTAAAATATCCCCTAATTTTTGTTGAGCACTATATGTATGTTAAGTGACATACCTGATGTTTACTTATAATACCTCTCAACAGATTTCCCAAAAGGAAAAAAAGATGTCCTAAGTTTCTTTCCTTTCCTAAGTGACTAGGGACCACACAAGTCCCTTTAAAACTCAATGATCTCACTACTGAATGCTCTAATCACCTGCTAAAACCAGCAGACACAGTGCTATCAGCAAGCCAGCCAAAGAGGAAACCCCAGCACAGTTACGAACAGGCTGCATCTCCCGGCAGTTAGCCCCTCTGTGTCCCTGATAACAATGACAAGAGAACTTTTTTGCCATCACTGCCAGGTCTCTAGCGGATGCTCGTCCTGTCACGTCAAATTCTCCATCTTCAGAGGCCTCTATGTGGTAACTTGCAGGATTCAAGTGCAGGTAATCTGGAGCATTCCACACCTTCCTCATGCATCTCCCGTTGTCCCTGCACAGGTGATGGCTACACAGCTCCGCGGCTCTGGTCACATTGACTATGTAGCTCCCTAAATCGGAGCTCACGAACTGCTTCACCTTCATACAGTTGTCCTATACGTATAGAAACAGATGACTTTTAGTGTTGTTGGTTTTCTTTCTGGTACTGATAAGGTTAAAGCATTCTAGATCCTCAAAACATTAGCTCTTTGGACGTGACTGAAACCTTACAGCTTGGTTCTAGTTGGTGAACTCAGGCACAGGCACGATGCCACAAGGGACCCAAAAAGGCAAGAGGTCAAAGGGATAGGATATAGAGACCATGTTACAGTGGAGCCAAGCAACTGAACTTGTAAATGGGCCCCACAGTCAGCATATGTGACCTTGCCTTCTTTCGGTTCACTTTCTTTTTTCCTCCTCTAGTTCACAAGTTAATGAGTATTATAAAAGAAAAGAAAAAAAAAAAAAAAACACAGACCTAGATTAGAAACCATGCCAGAACCACTGTTCCTCTGCCACCTTTCAGGTCTGTGGTACCTTTTGTGGTTGTGTCAGAACCTGAATCATCATATTCTACCAATTTATTGTTGACCATCAACATATAGTGTTCTGTTTTTTTCTGTTGGTTATACTCAAATATCAATTGCCCTGGGTTTTCGTTGTGTGTACCCAATTCAAATAGAGGAAGGCCTGGAAGGCTGACAGGGTCATGTGTGTGTGTGCGTGCGCACATGCGCACACGTGTGTGTATGCACATGTGTGTGTGTGTGTGTGTGCCTGCGTGTGTGTTGTTCCTATTATGTGTTTTAAATAGAGGCCACCAGTTGGTGTAGTCAGCTTCTTGATCAAGCTCTTCTCATGAGCTACATGGGCTGGAGGGGAAATATTACAACTGGAAAGACAGGAATTAGTTCTCTCAGTTTCTACCTAATTCTCATATGTGAACAGAGGGGACTTTTAACCTTATATTGTCTCAAACTGTTTCACAAACACTATCTTGGTTGCAACAAATTGAGGCTGTGAAATTCTAAGATCATGAACTTGCAAAATAATTCATTTTAACAAAAAATGTTGAGGACATGAGTTAAGGCTAACTATATTTACACTGTAGAGATATAAAAAAAAATCTGGAATACAGAAGACATTGTCATTTATGTGGATTAGGAAAAACTAGGAAGACTTCTTGGAGTAAATAGTACCTGAGCTGTGAGAAATTTGAAGAGACATATAAATCTTACTTTAACTGCTATTAGTTTTCAGTTAATTTCTCTGTAGGGGAAAAATAAGTTAATTGGTAAGATTGAAAAGTTATCATCTTTTTCTATTTCTAAAAGTATGATGTAACTCGTTTTACATAGTGGTTGAATGAAAGAGCTCCAGAGAATAACTGTGGTTAATGCCAGCTCCACCACTAACTAGCATACCTAGCTGTTACCCTGGTTAAATTTCTTTTGTTTCCTCAGCTGCAAATAAGGATAGCAGTCCCCACCTACCTCATAAAGGCTATTATGTCAAGTTAGCAAGCAAATTCAATACAAAAAACACTTAGCACAATTCTAGCATAGAACAAATAACTCAACAAATGTATTTTCTTATTACTATCTCAATAAAAGTTAATATTTATTGAGCTCCTCCTAAGTAATAGGCACTTATTTGGAGTTTTTTTCTAAAACTGGTTTACTGTGGAAGCCTCAAGACCTCTGACTATGAGCTCCATGGGAAAACAGCAAAATCTTCACACAATATTAACTGAACCTTCAAGGTACTGTCTTACCTTAGATGAAGTTAAATCCATGCCTCCCCAGATAACAATGCCTGCGGCCCCCAAGGCAGCACTTTCTCCAATGGTTCTAATCAGATCTTCCTAGATTGAAGAGAGTAGAGTTCATTAGTCATTTTAATATAAAACAGCATGCCAGAAATCAGGATTAGAGGCCAAGTTCAATCCAATAGGATGAAATTATTTTTTTACTTTCTTCAAATAACAAAAATGTTGAATGACCCAAGGCTCAGAAATTACACTCTATCATCATATGGAAAAACCTATTAAAATTTTTTAAAGAAAAACTTACATTTAGCCAAATGAGATATTATTTTGAAGACCATTAGCCTGTAAATAGCCACCAAAAGTCATTTAATCAAAGTTGACTGGAGGCATATACACAAATTTGTATACACACACACACACACACACACACACACACATTATAGAATCCAGAATATATAATATATATATTATAGAATCCAGAATCCAAGAGTTTTCTTTCTCCAAATGTGAGGATCAGCTCCCATTCCTCTTAGCTAAAGTACTTTTTCATTTTGCAATAGTCCCCTGAGAACTTCGACTCTGCAGGGACTCAGAGGGTTATTTGTCATTGGATTTTAAATGACCAGGCAAAGGAACACAGTGTTAAGGACCTACAGGCTCTGGTTTGGTGTTGCCCTTGTAGTTGGTCCCTGGAATTATTTGTGTTTTATTTCAAAGTACCTGACTCATGACTCATCAAGTCATGATAAGGCTGCCGAGATTTTTGTCAATATGGTTAAGATAGATGAAATAATGTTAAGATAGGTGAATTTCAGCAGGAGGTATTTGGTGCTGTAACCTTAAAAGATGATCATCGTTTTAATGTTTAATGATGAACATGGATCAAAGTCATTTCATAGGGAAATTAAGAGTAGAATATATGCAATCAGTTTCCTAAATTAATTTCCTGTAGGCCCTGGCTGGTTTGCTCAGTGGTAGAGCATCAGCTCAGCATGTGGATGTCCTGGGTTCGATTCTCAATCAGGACACACAGGAGAAGTGACAATCTGCTTCTCCACCCCCCATTCTTCTCTCTTTATCTCTCTCTTCCTCTCCCGCAGCCATGACTCTGTTGGAAAAAGTTGGCCCCAGCTGCTAAGGATACCTCCTTGGCCTCCCCTCAGGCACTAAAATAGCTCGGTTGCCAATAAATGGAGCAACAGCACCAGATGGGCAGAACATTGCCCTATAGGGGGCTTGCCAGGTGGATCCTGGTTGGAGTGCATATGGGAGTCTGTTTCTCTGCCTCCCTATTTCTCACTTAAGAAAAAAATGTTTTAAATAAATAAATATTTTTTAAAAATTAATTCATTTTAAAACATTCCTAGAGTAGGTTTCCTAAATGAGTTTGTGAAATTATAATATATTTCTCCATTGTTTTGGATATTAAGCATTCATCTTTTACTCTAAGGATGAGTTTCCATCAGTTATATGCTGGAAAACATAATCAGGTGATTTGGCAGCAAATAAAAGCAGAACTTCAAACTGTATTTTACCTGGGACATTTTATATTAGTATCAGTACTTGAGAGATAAGGCTTCTTATCTGACACATTTATAGTCCACACAAATCAGTGGTTTTGCAACCTCAGTTTTTAAAGTCTTACTTTCTGGACAATTTTCTGGAAGTTTTCAAAAAGGGAAGAAATATTGGTTTAAACTAATTTCCTGTTTAGGCTCATATCTATTTTCACCATTCTCAATGACCATAGTGTCTGTTGAATGGGTCAGAGCTAATATGCCTTGTAATTTTTTTCTTGCTGGCTAGACATAGTTATTTTTCTTGATGGGCAGATGGCTTATACTGGGTGAAAGGAACTCCTATGAATAGGCACTTAGTAATGTGCTAGTAAGATGTAGGGGTAATGGAAGGGTTTTATGATTAGGTCTGTTTTTAGTGAGACTTTACCTCTAGACTGTGAATAAACTTCACAAATGTGTTACAGTTGTTTTACCCCCTCTTAGATCGGACAGGCTGGCTACATGGGGCTAGAGTTTGGTATTTCCCTTCCTCTAAGTGGAAGGCTAAAGTCAGCTGACGTTGAGTATTTCCCTTCCCCAGGTCTATTAGACTTAGGTAACACCTCAGGTGGTTTAGCTCTGTTAATGGTTTCTCCTGAGAGTACACTCTGTTAAGAAAAGAAAGTTCTGGAGTATTCAAAGCATTTCCATTTCTCCTCTGCCTGCCAGATGCGTGAGAGGTTTTTCTCTGATTTTCATGGCGAGGACATGATGAGCTCCTGGAGGTAAAACTCACATAAGTGTACCTCCCTGACCCCTACCCCTGACTGAATCCCGTAGAGCAGGGGTAGTCAACCTTTTTATACCTACCGCCCACTGTTGTATCTCTGTTAGTAGTAAAATTTTCTACCGCCACCAGTTCCACAGTCATGGTGATTTATAAGGTAGGGAAGTAACTTTACTTTATAAAATTTATAAAGCAGAGTTACAACAAGTTAAAGCATATAATAATAATTACTTACCAAGTACTTTATGTCAGATTTTCGCTAAGTTTGGCAGAATAAATCTTTATAAAACAACTTACTATAGTTAAATCTATCTTTTTATTTATACTTTGGTTGCTCTGCTACCACCTACCATGAAAGCTGGAATGCCCGCTAGTGGGCAGTAGGGACCAGGTTGACTACCACTGCCCTAGAGTTTTTGATCTTGCAAACCAGTCCACACTGAGCCTCCAGCAATTACCAATTACAGTTCAGGTTTCCCTAAGCCATCCAGCTGTGGTGCCTACAGAAGTTTCTGCTCAAAGGTTTTGATCTGGTAAGTTGTGTTTCTCTGTATCCACCTGTCTGTTTCTCCAGTTTTCTGGGCAGCAACCTGCCCTGTGTCCTCATATCTCTTTAACTCTAAGAAGAGTTGATTTTTCAGTTTGTTTCACTTTATATTTAAAATGAAGGGGTAACTTGCAAGCTTCTTACATGCTGAAATAGAAACTAGAAACCTCCTGTGAACTTTTTTGGGTTATGGCATTGTCATTAGGGGAGGAAGGAGGCACAGCCTTTACATTTTGTATTTATATGTTACTGACCCATATTCAGCAAGGAAGCTACAGATGTTTGTCATGAAAGCCACACCTTGTGAGGTTAATGTTAAGAGGAATGTTAATTTCTTCCCCAAAAAACAAGAGCAATACTCGGGGGAGTCACAGGCAAGGTGCCTCTGTGAGTAGATTGGTACCGCTTTAAAGCCACATGTATGATGCCACCTGAAAGGAGAAATAAAGAATATACAAAGGATATAATAGCAGCAAATCTTCCAGGTCCTGTCTGCTATGGGACTGCCTTACCCTAACTGTGATCCTTGACTCAAATCAGGTTTTGGAAGTAGAGCATATAGGCACCCAGAGGACTCATTCTCCACACTTGAGTTTCAGTCCCTCGTGAGCCACAGTGCATGTAAATATTAAGGTACCCACTGTGGGGAGCTGCAGCATTACTAATAAGCTTTCTTTGTGTGTTACCAGAAGGAATATCAATTCATTACAGGGAAAAACAGCTTGAAATCTACAGTCAAGAGAACTTGTTATATTATTTTTTAAAGCAGACATACGTTCTATCTAGAACGTGCTTATATGTAAATAGTGGAGGCAATCTTCTGTGTGACATTGGGTGTAATTACCCCATATTATTCCCCCAAGCTGTGGCTGCGGACAGAGATTCCATTCTTAAATATGCCTCTCCCAGATTTAAGGCTTTAATGCCTAGTAAAAAGTGATAGATTTACCACATATATTTCTCTAGTGTTTCAATTTTTCATATATATATTTTCTCATTTGACTTTCCTAATACTTTTGCTATGTAGGTAGGGCAAGTAATAATATCCCATTTTGTAGATTAAGACAATAAGCTACTGAGGTCAAGAAAGATGAAGAGATTTGCTGCTTACTGGTAAATTCTTTTTCTAATCCCAACTGCATGTAGGTATACACACACGTGCACACCCTTTGTAAAATGTAGATATCTTTGGGAAAATCAGAAATGGAAGTCATTACTAGTCATCTTTGGGTTTATATAAATAAACAACAGGTTTCTAAAAATTTGTGGGCAGGTTTTTATGGAGGATAGAGTAAAATGGCAGTTAAACTGATGGCTTAAAACATTTGAAAATGCCTTGCCATCCAGAAAGTTTTCAGAATGACACTTTGGGACAGTGTTGGTCAAATAAGTTTGTAAACATGATATATATGTTTGCTCGCTTGTGACTTATAATGGGTGTGGGGGACAGGCTATAAGCAGGCCAGGTTGTTGTAGCCTGAGGTTTGGTTTTGGGACTAAGCTTTTCCCCACACCCTTGACTGATTGTATGATCTGGGTGGTGCACTCTCATGAGAAATCCAATTATGCCTTGGATAAGTGACTTTGTATCGGAGACTTCCTTGTTTGTATATTGGATTAAGGGATTTTGGTTTGCTACACTATAAAGTGGGACAGACCAGGAGCTCAGACACACAGTTCCTGCTATCACAATTGCAGGGGCTCCCCTGATCCCTTGCCCTTCATGGGAAGAGCTGGTTTTCTGCTTTTCCCTTGTCTTCTTTTGTGGTTTGCCTGTCTTGGTGAGACACCAATAAATAGGATGGCCCCCCATCCTCTGACTCCGCCATTTCTTTATCGTCTGCCCGAATCCAATGGGAACCTGCATGTGAATGGTCACGATGACGGCTCCTGGCCTTACAGACAGCCAAAGAAAACTGCTTCTAGAATAAGAGCCTAACTGTTGTTTCTCCTTTCTTTCAAGAGAACGAATGCATTTCTGAGGCTGCAGCTACTCAGGAAGTAGCTTACCGTAGGTCTGAATAACATGCAGAATGTACCAGTCGTCTAAAATAACCTCGTTGAAATGAACACTTTGTCCCTTAAAGTTTATTGTTTCTTCCAAAAGTAACTTTATTATCACTAGAGACAGAAACTTACTTAGACAAGAGATAGAAAAAGAAAGTAAGTTTTATAGAAGAAGGTGGTATTTAACTTTCAATCCCAGAGTCAAGACTATTTTGTCAAGATTTCAATAATTGTTTTAAACCTTCCAGATAGTACTGATTTCCTATCATTCTCTTTCATTTGTTGCTCATTTTTCTAGGTAATACAAATATCAGCTCACAATAGAGTTTTGTGGGGTTTTTTACTCATGTCATTTACAGTGTCAAAAGCATCACATTTACTAAATCCTCATACATTTGGGTCATGTCCCCCTCTAGGAGTAAGTTCTACTTTCTGTGTGCTTCATAGATAACTTACTGGTTCTGCTAGAGCCCTCACTTGGGTGTTTTCTGAGCTCTGCCTTTGGATGCCTAACACTTAGAATGTCTTTATACATTTAAAGCATATTGGAGAATTGAAACTTGCCATTGTACACAAAGAAGAAATGTGATAAACCCAAAGTAACCAATAATATCTTAAATCATCACTGTGTCACCCTGGCCAAGTAACGCATTTGGTTAGAGCATCATCCTGATATACCAAAGTTGTGGGTCTGATCCCTGGTCAGGGCTCAAACAAGAATCAAGCAATGACTGCTTAAATAAGTGGAACAACAAACCAATGTTTCTCTTTTTTCCTCCCCCTTACTCTGTTTCTAAAATCAATCAATAAATAAAATTATTTAAAGAAAAACAAAAAACACCATTGTGTTTCAAATGTATCATTTAAGTTTTTATCTCCAGAATTTTCCACTTAAGTGACTGGGGTAGCAAAGGGAGAAAAAGGGAGGGAAAATTGAGCTGAAAGTTTATCTATTTAAAAGTTAATCTCATGGTTTGTGTGAGATCTTTGGCTACATATGTGAATTAAGAAAAATAAACAGAATAAAACCATTTGTTAAATTTTAACCCAGGGTTTCAAACCCATCTACTAGTGATGAATGTATTATTCAACTTTAGAAACACATACAACTCTTACCAACTTTCCATGAGCTGTGGTCATAGAGTCTAGAATAAACCAGATGGCTAAATCTATAAATTCACTGATTTTTAGCAGATTTGCTATACCTTTAAATTTAAAAAAAATGTTTAATTGTGGTAAAAACACATCTACATAAAATTTGCTATCTAAGCTATACAGTTCAGGACTGTGAAGTACATTTATTGTTGTGCCTGCTTTATACCTTTTATCAAAGCTGGTATTATACATTAAAAATAAAACACTTTTCTTTTCTCTTGATATTTTACAGCTGAGGCCAGAAAGACGAATGTTTTCCACTGCACTTCTGTACTTGTGAGCAAACTACCTCATCTTTACATGTCTTTTCTGGTCTTTCAGCCTATCAACACCAGCTGTTTCAATAAACTTTTATTTTGTTTAGATTTTATTGATTGATTTCTAGAGAAAGGAGAGAGAGAGAGAGAGAGGGAGAGAGAGAGGGAGAGAGAGAGAGAAAGGTGGGGGAGAGGAGTGGGAAGGAACTTGTAGTTGCTTTTCACATGTGCCTTGACTGGGCAAGCCCACGCCTCGAACCCGGGACCTCAGCATCCCAGGTTGACATTTTATCTACTGCACCGCCACCGGTCAGGCTCCATAACATTTCATGAGGCCAATTGTAAGGGAGCACCAAGTGGGGGAGCAGGAGGTACTAGTAGTTACTGATACTATACTTGACCTTCTCCTTCCTTACTTCGTCCCTTAAAAGAATAAAAATAAATATGATAATCAAAGTTCATTTTGCTTAAATGAAAATGTAAGCAGATGCCTAGTCAAAGGAGGAATTATGCTCCTTTCTGACACCACTAATCAGAAATTCTTTAAAGAATATAATTGTCAAAGAAATGTCTCTTTTAGAGGTAGAGAGGAAATCCCATCCTTGGCGAGGAGTGTCTTACCTTGGAAAGAAAAAATAAAGGATCGTCTCTGTAGCCCAGCCTTGTGTAGACGAATACAGGCAGAGCATAGTTGTGCGATGTCATGGCGGAGATCCTCAGGGCTTCACGCACCCGAAACTGTGAGAAGTGCAAAATGTCTTCACCATTGCCAACGGGTTTCCTGACGACGATAGAAGGGTATAAAGCTCTGCTGCTGTTCCAGAGCCACGAAAGCTCATTGTTCCTCAAAACTTCCCTTTCTGGGCATGATCCAGTGTAGTTTGAGACATTAACATTATAATTGTGGCAATCAGGATATAAGTAATAACCCCAAAGACCTTTGGGTCTGCTCTTAATTCCTAATTCGATGGTTTTCTTCATGAAAGCTTTCGCACTTTTTTCAAAGGCTGCTTTAGCTAAACCTTCAATGTCGGCAGCTGATGGATTCTTCACCTTCTCAGAAATAAGCTCTCTTGACTTCTGTCTGTAGATATCTTTTTTGCTCCAGTTCCGGGACCACTGAGGTCGCCAGTGTTCCCAGTCTATAACAGCAAGTCCACTAAAATCTTTAGCAGGGATATAATAATTAATATCTTGGAGAGCTTTTTTTAGATGTTCTTTCAAACTTGTGTTCTGGGGGAGACCCCCATTAACAGGCACCTCCTGTGGTGTATACCATGGATAGTATCCCAATCTGTTGACATAAAATATAGTGACATTTTGTCCCCTGGCTTTGGCAAGTGGGCTTCCGATCAGCTGAAACATATTCAGGTTTAGTCTTATATTATATTTTATCCCACAGGTAGCCATTGGAGCGTTCCAAGCAGCTATAAAAGGTTTCCTTTGATAGATTGGAAGTCGGGAAGGTTTGAGAGAAGAGGTAGACTTCAGAAAGAAAACTATGAGCAGCCATGATGTGAGATGTCCCGGTTGCACACCAAACTTTAATTGTTCTTTAGAAAATAGTTTCATGATAAGACAAAAAAATTTTATCTTCTGCCCTTAGGCACTCTAGAAGACCTGTGGAGAGATTTTCTATTAGTGGTAATTCTAAGGAAAAAGTATCAAATATTAGATGGATATTATTATGGTTGTTACATATTAATATTTTTAAAGTATATTTTATTTAAAGGTCTTAAAGAAGCCTGTATGTAAATTAAGATATAGAGGTAGCCTAGGTTCTGTGCAAGGACAAGCAGTGCAATTCAGCAAACATTCACAAAGATTCAGACCCTGTGTTCAGAACATGAAATAAATAAAATGTGGTCCCTGCATTCAAAAAAGCTCATGATCAAATAAAGATGTAAAATAATAACCATTGTCTTTTGGAAAACTCATCAAATCCTAGGCACTGTGTTTAAGTACTTTGTACACATTTACCTCATTCAATACTGTAATAACTTGTTATTATTTCATTAAATAAGCCTAAAGGTCCAGCTGCTTTCCCAGCCAGCCTTGGAGCTAGGTGCTGACATGTGACTGTGGCCAGTTAGATGCATCCTAGTCTCGGCTTTGAATTGAAGTCTTAGGAATCAGAGTCTGAAAGGCTGTGGTGTCAGTGGTGACAGAAAGGCAAGTGTCCTGTTGTTAATGTTAAACGGCAATGTCGTGCTCAAGGCATAGCACTTTTCTGCACAAGTTGGCGAGGCTTTGTTATGGTTGCTTAAAACCAGGAACTCTGATTCACAGAGGTTCTTTTGCTGGAATCTGTGGCTTTTGAGTATTTTCTGTAGCAAAGCTGATCACTTGTTATGTTGCATGTTATATGTAATTATCATTTTATACCACCAGGTGTCACCAGCCAAACTTTACACATTCTCAGGTCTAGGATACTAAGGTAAACAAAAATTTTAAATAATTTATGGCCCTGGCTCGTGGGCTCAGTGGTAGAGTGTCAGCCTGGCATGTGGATGTCCCAGGTTTGATTCCTGGTCAGGACACACAAGAGAAGCAAACATCTGCTTCTCCACCCCTCCCTCTCCCCTTTTTTCTCTCTTTCTTGCTCTCTCTCTCTCTCTCTCTCCCTCCCTCTCCCTCTCTCACTCACTTTCTCCCCCCCCTCTCTAGCAGCCATGGTTCAATTGGTTCAATAGCATTGGCCCAGGGAGCTGAGGATGCCTCCATGGAGCCTCCACCTCAGGTGCTAAAAATAGCTCAGTTGCAAGCATGGCCCCAGATGGGCAGAGCATTACTTCATTTGAATTTAGCCTCAGTCCTTATAGGAATTGCTTGGAAACTCACAAATCACTCCCATCTCTTTGTGAAAGCATGTATATTTTACCAAGGTACAAAATTTGAGCAAGGTTAGATGCACAGGCACTAACTCCATACTGTTTATAATGAAGAAAGAGCAAATAACTATGTTGCATTTCTGGTCAAAGCAGAAGATTAGAAATTTCTATCTCAGTTACAAATATAAAATTCCTTTGACTTAGAAATTCTGCTTCTATGTTATTTAGTGAAGCATTGCCTATATTCACTAAGATTGGAAACAAATGTTCATTATTAAGGGAATGGTTAAATAAACCATGAACTTCTACACAATGGTATACTAGGCAGCTGTAACAAAGAATGAGATTGTCCCTATATATTGATATGAATCTTCACCAGATATATTCTTTAATATATATTTTTATATATGTGTCTATACATATGCTTAAAACTTTTGAAAGCAAGATGTGTATAGAATGCAGTCATTATTTTTCTTAAACGAGGATATATACACATATCTGTAATTTGTGTATTGAGAAACGCCTCAAGAATTAATTGCATTGCTTGCCTTCAGGGAGGAAAGTAGGGGCTGAGGGAGAGAAATAGGTAGAAGCTGGGCCAGATTCTTTTGAAAGCCAAGTTCTGTTGGGATTTTGTACAATGTTGACATGGAAACTGTTTAAAATTATTGCTTTAATTAAAAAACTCATACAGTTCTTTAGACATAAAAGAAGATACAAATTGATTCTGACTATGAGAAATCAAGCATAGCTTCCTAAAAAAGTAGGATCTTTGAATTTTACTACTAAAATCATTTTTTTATAATGTTCTTTGAGGAAATAGTATGCTTTTCTGCAACCTGGTAAGAAAAAGTCCTTTTCAGCAACTAAGAAGGGCCTTTTGTGTATGTGTGTAGTTGAAGTAAACACCACCAGCCAGAGTTTTAAGTTACCACCGTTTTCTGACACATGGATATTAAAACCTAAATATAAGTTGGTTAATTATCTATGGTAAAGGAAAACTAACTGTGGCTAATGATTTAATATATTCAGTAGGAACACAGAAGGTAGACTTGAATAAAGTGACTAGTATTATTCTGCATCACAAAATACAGTGCACAACAGCAATACATTACTTATTACGAGGAACTATGCTGTAGAATGCCAGGCTTTCTCTGATTATAAACAATGCTAAACTGTAGTTATAACAATAAAATTATTTGAAGGGATTGGATATGAAAAGATACTTTGGTTATTATTTCTTATTTCCTTGACTCTCTATTAGTTTTGGTGATTTATCCAACCTAGTTTTAAATAACTCTGGAAGCTGAATTTTACCTGTTCAACTTCAGACCATTTTTTCTTAAATTTTCTTAAGCACTTCAATTCCATTATATTTTATTCAATTATATTTTTTGATGAAGATTAACTTCTGACCTCTTTTTTTAAATTCTTCAATGCATATGACACTATTTTGATTTGTTTTTATTCTTCCTCACACTTTCTTCTTATAAGTCCTATTTAACCTGACCAGGTGGTGGTGCAGTAGATAGAGCATCAACCTGGGACACTGAAGACCCAAGTTCAAAACCCTGAGATCACGGGCTTCAGCATGGGATCATAGACATGACCCCATGGTCGCTGGTTTGAAGCCCAAGGTCACTGGCTTCAGCAAGGAGTCACTGGCTTAGTTGGAACCCCCTGGTCATGTATGAGAAGCAATTAGTGACGAACTAAAGTGCCGTAACTATGAGTTGATGCTTATCTCTCTCCCTTCTTGCCTCTCTCTCTCTCCCTCTCTCTCTCAAAAAAATAATCCTCTTATTGCTTTCTTTAGTTCTGTTTAATTACCCTGGTGTGTTTACAACATAAAATAAGAAAATTTTAGTGCAATACAACAGAAGCCAGTAAGTAAGAGAAGTTAAAATCTTAGACCCTAGGACCAGTTACCATTATCAACACACTAGAAAGTTTTCATTGTCTCATCTATTCAATTTTTATTTTTATTGTTTTAATTTGCCTTTCCAGGGGGAGAGGGGAGTGTGATGAGGGTATGATAATAAATAATCTTAGTAGTTGTATATTCAAGTATAGTACTATCGTCTATTCTCTTCCTATGAGCTGAAGTCCAGCTTTTGAAAGTTATACTTATGAACTGGAACTTAAATTCTAATTTTAAAATTTTAAACTATGAGATGAAGCCTTTCTCACTACTCCTCTCTCTCTCTCTCTCTCTCTCTCTCTCTCTCTCTCTCCACATTTGTCGTCTTCCAGTTTTTCACACAGGACAGATTTCCTAACCAAGTCTCTAAATCAATTTGCTCTCTGGACAGCCTACCACTATGCTCTGACCTCTTGGTATTTAGTTGATTCATACCTGAGTTCACAGTGCACTTTGGCATTACAACTAATGTGTCCCACCTAAAATATCCCTGTCTAGCTTCAGTAAACTTGACTGTAAGCTGACAAACTCATCAAAATTAAGCAATCTGAAAAGATTGTGGCACGTGAAGTAGGAGCTGTTGAAATTATGTTTGTATGTATTTCTCTTTGCTTCTTAGCTTAGCATCTGTGAACCTGACCAGCTGTCAGGGGGCCACATGGCAGACTTGATGAGCTCAGTGACTGAACATAACCACACAGGATGGTCTGATCAAATTCCTAACAGGGTGGACCATGGCAGGTAGTCACATCCCAGGCCAATATCTTTCTTAGCAAAGGTCAATCTTCACTTAAACAAGCCCTGTCCATTGTTCATATGCATCTAGGATAACATACCTCTGAAATGTCAGAGTAATTTTCTTTTCCTACCCATCAAAGGCACAACCTCGGCCACCAGAGCGCAGAACTCTCATTGTTAATCTTGTTCCCCGCATACTATCTCTATGTGCTGTAAATGTTAATTGTGAGCTATCTCAGACGCCCAAAGCGAGAGAAGTTTGTGTTTCTCCATGTTGCCTTTTATCCAGTTTTAGACATTTTTCCCCTTTGCTTTCTCCCGCCCCCTTAATCTTCCACCAATGGGCTTCACATAACCAGCCTTAAATTTTCTCCTTTGGTTGCAGTATATAAAACACGCTGCAAAAATGACATTCTCCAGAGCATTCTTCAATTTATTGAGATTTTGCTTCCTGGTGTGTCTTCAAAATTTAGGCTCAAGTAAACTCATAAAACTTTGTATAGGGTAATCTTTCCACAAGAGATCTTATACAATTAGCTACATAAATTTGTCTTCTCCTAACCCACAAGGCTGGCTGAATAATGAAGTGCTTGATGTTGCAACTGACTATGCCAGTTAGACTAATCCCCCACCACATTTTAATAAAAAATAATATGTATTGGCCCTGGCCGGTCGGCTCAGTGGTAGAGCGTCGGTCTGGCATGCAGGAGTCCCAGCCGGGTTCAATTCCCGGCCAGGGCACACAGGAGAGGCGCCCATCTGCTTCTCCACCCCTCCCCCTCTCCTTCCTCTCTGTCTCTCTCTTCGCTTCCCACAGCCAGGGCTCCATTGGAGCAAAGTTGGCCCAGGCGCTGAAGATGGCTCTATGGCCTCTGCCTCAGGCACTAGAATGGCTCTGATCGCAACAGAGCAATGCCCCAGATGGGCAGAGCATCACCCCCTGGTGGGCATGCCGAGTGGGTCCCAGTCGGGCGCATGCGGGAGTCTGTCTGACTGCCTCCCCGTTTCCAACTTCAGAAAAATACAAAAAAATAAAAAATAATATGTATTATTGTGCAGCCAAGTGAATTATGCTTTGTTATAATAAAATGTTGAAATACCAAATATAGCAGCTAACTAATCATTACTGTGCATGCATTTCAAAAAGATTATTAAAAAACTTGCTCTCTATGTTGATTGCCCATTCACACAATATAAGAACTGTGTTGCACTGGTTATTAGTAAAGAAACTTGAGTTTCTACAATAGTTATAGTAACATATACTGACCATAAATGTGAAGTAAATATCTATTCATACAAAGACTTTTAATTCCTTAAAAATAAATTCATTTGTTCGAGACCATTAATTGCAAACAATTTAATTATATAAACCATATAACATGAAAATATTTTGAAATAGATCTTAATTTTTAAATATAACCTAAGGAGGGTCTTTTCATATTATACAACAAAAGTTTGTTGTATGTTATAATATTATAAACAAAAGTTTAGAAATATTCCAATCACAGTTTCAGGGTAGACTAAAGATGCAATAAGTTTATTCTGGAATGTCTATGATAATATTAGAGCAAGTGTGGCTTTAGATAAGAGCCAACTATTGAACTGCTCAATATAACACATCAGAGAAACAGTGTTCCTTGAAGAATGAGAATTGTTGGTTATTTTTTCAAATATACTTGGCATGAGATTTGTTCATTTGGCTCTGTTATAAACATTGGACCTATGCTTAGATGAAAAAGATAACTAGAGATTATTTATGATAAAAATTCACAGCACCTGGAATTCTACTACATGTAGAAAAGTTCAGGGAATGTGCTAAACTAAGTAGACTAAGGTTTCAACACACAAGTAATAATAGAAGATGATGTAAGTGTAAACATAACCGTAACTACTGAATTTTCTAAAGGCTTTTCCAAGAAAGAATCATGTTTACGTTGTTACAAAAATATGGTATATGGTATGATTCTCAAAAAAAAAAAATGAAGAATATGAACCCTGAATCTCTATACATGAATTTTTATAACATGTTATGTTTTAACTTTCTCTATTTAACATCTTTTCAACTCTTTGCTTGTGACTCTACTTAAATGTTAAGAATCTATTAACATTTCAACAGGAAATCATCTTTCCATCATCAAACTGAATTTTAATTTATAAACAAGGATGAAATAAGTCATATACTAAACTTCCTTATATATATTATGTACAATAACATAATATATATACTGGTATATAAGTTAAGTATCTCAATTAACAAAGGTTTTAGATTAAAATTAGTTACTCAAGAGCTGGCAATAAAGGAGTTAGTGATACCAACTTTTATTGCCTAAACTATCTTATTCAATATATAATTTTTTAAATCTTTCAATTTAGCTTTGATATATGCAGCCACTAAAGTAGAAAGATTTTTCTCCATCATTAATGAAATTTCTCAACTTTAAGATTTTTCTCTCTCCAATGGATTAAATTATTTAAGATTTATGTTTTTCATTTTGTTTGGTAATTTTATTTCTTTTCTGGAAAATATAAATCTGTCTATTTGTATCTATGAGTACAAATTCTCTTTTCAATTACTAAAAAGTTTTCTTGTCTCTAAATATTCAGTCTTTTTGTTGGCATTTGGAAAGAAAATATAAAATATATTTTTGTGATCAAAAAGATATCCATTTCCCAAAGGGATCCATGTTTCTTAAAATTTTCAATTCTTTTTTTTTAAAGATTTTATTTATCCATTTTTATTGGAGAGAGAGAGAGAGAGAAAGAGAGAGAGAGGAAAAAGATAGAGAGAACAGGGGGAGGAGCAAAGCATCAACTCCCATATGTGCCTTGACCAGGCAAGCCCAGGGTTTTGAACCGGCAACCTCAGCATTCCAGGTCGACGCTTTATCCCCTGCGCCACCACAGGTCAGGCCTAAAATTTTCAATTCTTATTCCAAATAACAGTCCTCTAATACTGCTCATTATGTAGGAATAAAAACTACGGATCACATCTTTTAAAAAAACAATTAAAGATTATGCAAAAATAAAATCATTATCACATAAAAACATACACTTACACCCTAAAGAAAATTATTAATGTCTATAAAGTTAGCTTGTGGAATTCTTCACAACTGTAAATTTTATAATAACTATAAGTTATAAAAATATTAAGGTGTGTTCCTTTGTGAAGTCACATGTTTCTATAGCTGATTTATAGTTCATTTTCTAAACTGTTTCATGGAATACATTATGATGCTCTTGCAAGTTAAAGTTAAGTGTTATGTTATGATAACATACTGCAATGACTACAAAAAGGTATTTTTTTAGAGAAATTGTTCATGTTGAGGAGAGATAGGTAGTCATGAATAGGCATTAAAGTGAGACTTATTTTCAAATACAGACTTTTACTAAATAAAAAATATAACTGAAATTTAATATAACTATCCATAACAAATATATATGTTTTCGAGGATGCTAACTTCATAAAAGCAAGTTCACATTTTGAATGTATTGTATTTGAAAAGTTAATAAAGTGAGGCTCAAGAAGATATTGGAGTATTCCAAGAAATTTAACAAAATTAGTTGTTATTTTTTTTCTTATGCCAGCTAACAAAGCATATTTTTAAAACCAGTCCTTAAAACTTTTCAAACAGAACAAAAAGTACATTTTACCTTTGCTTTTGTTTGCTGCTAGTCCTTTAGTCACCTGATGCAAAGCAGAGGGTGAGTGGCCAAGGATGCCTTGTGGTGGTTCAGAGAAACATGTGATTACAGGGGTGACTCAGCCCTCCAAGTTACACTGGAGGCTTGCATTAAATCTCTTTATAACTAACGTCAGGCTTTCTTAAAAGTATATTGGTATAAGTGACCATTGCTTTCTGAAAATACCCAATTTAAATTCACTGACTTAAGACAGAAGAAAATTTTGATTAAGACTTCACTTGAAATATTGAGAGGTAAAGAAAATGGTATATTCAAAAGATTTCCTGATTAAAGAGAAAAAAATGGGGTCAAGTGCTTTTTGTACTATAATATAGATTATTTTTTTAAAAATAGGTTCTAATGTGCTGTCCTCAATAATAATAGAATAATTAGCTCCTCATGGGCCACTAGCTACCATCCTGAATAAATACAGTAATGTACCAGAACTAATGATTCAGGATGATGAACTGAAATGTGGGTTTACTGCACCATCTTCAGTGCACATCCTTAGAACATAATTTAAAGCTGAAACCAATGGGGACACTATTCAAAGCTGAAAACAGATGGAATGGAATCAGAAACTTTTTAACAGTAGAAACTTGCTCCAGAGGTATGAACTGTCCTCTCTATTCAAATGAGTGACCTTAATCAGCACCGAGACAGCAGACCCAAAATAAATAAATAAATGCAAGTGCGTGAACGACCAATTATCATTGGTCACTGGGGAACAAAATTTTTGTTGCATCCACAAAAACACTTGTTCTTACCTAATTCAAGAGCACAGATCTCAAATCTGACATTAGTTTTTCTCTGTAAGCTACAGTTTTATTGCAATTCAAGATTTTAGGTTTTCATCTTATAGTAAAATTTTCAACATTTAGTTTAACATAATGAAATAGAATGTCTTCTTGGGCATCATCTTTGTGAAAATATAATAACTTATGTAATGCAGTAAATACACTAATACACTAAAAGATATGATTGCATTAGAATTTGTCTACAATTTTGAAATAGAACATATTAAAACACTTATTTTAATCATAAAATTTGCGCAAAACTTATTTAAATTCTATTCAGGCAAAAATTTGCGTTTGTAGCTCTTGCATTTGTGTACTTGTTGAGGACAATCTTGTTTGATGCTCCAGCAGTAGTCTGCTCATCACTAAGAGCTTCAAGATTTTCAGGAAACTTATCAAGGTGACTGTTTAGGAAGTGTATATATATATATTTTTAGAGAGAGATAGAGTTAGAGAGAGGGATAGACAGGGACAGACAGACAGGAATGGAGAGAGATGAGAAGCATCAATCATCAGTTTTTCGTTGTGAGACCTTAGTTGTTCATTGATTGCTTTCTCATATGTGCCTTGACCATGGGCCTTCAGCAGACCGAGTAACCCCTTGCTTGAGCCAGCAACCTTGGGTCCAAGTTGGTGAGCTTTTGCTCAAACCAGGTGAACCCACGCTCAACCTGGCGACCTCGGGGTCTTAAACCTGGGTCCTCTACATCCCAATCCAATGCTCTATCCACTGCGCCACTGCCTGGTCAGGCCAGGAAATGTATCTTAACGCTCATGTTAAATCCAATGTTGTGGAAAGCCAACAGCATCCTTTGGACAAGAAGTTCATAGTTTTCTATTTTTTTGTTGCCAAGGAAGTTCTTTGTAACTGCCACAAAAGACTGACATGCTGCTTTCTCTTCCTTATTCATCTTCCTCACAAATTCTTCATCATGTATGAGGGTTTGAATTTGAGGTTTATCGAATACACCAGCTTCTATCTTCTTGAAAGACAGGCAGGAAAAGCAGAAATAATATGTTGAAAGCATTCACTTTCTCTATTCAAAGCCTGAACAAACTGCTTCATTAAGCCGAGTTTGATGTGGGGGAAGAATGATCCTGTCTTGATTAACTACAGGTTCATTCACAATATTTTGCATCCCTACTTCCAAAGCTTCACATTTCAATCACTCCTTCTGTGTCCGGTTTTTTCTCCCGAGCTTGGCTATCCCACAAATACAGAAAGCAAAAATACTTCATGAAACCTCTCTGTTGTCCTAGAAGGAAATTCACCATTTTAAGATCCACGCAAATGATCCAGTTATGCTCTTCATACTTCAGAAAGTTGAGGAAAATTTTTATGTCATTATAATCTTCTCACAGATGAGTTGAATAACCAATTGGAACCTCTGCATAAACATTACCATTGTGTAGGAGAACACATTTCAGACTCCATTTAGAGCTGTCAAGAAATAGCCACCATTCTGTTGGACTGTAAGTGGTAACACCCAGCTGGCTGAGAAGACTACTGATATCATGACAGTAAATAAAGTGTTTGTCTTTGGGGAAAAAAGTCCACAAAAATTTGTTCATGCTTCCTGAAATGGGATACTTTAGTTGACCAGTGAAGTACATTCTTTTCTTGAAGCCTGGAGGCTAGTAACTCAACTGCTCTCTTTGATAGGCCCAAATCTCTTACTAAGTCATTCAATTTGGGTTGGCTAAACTGCTGAGGGGTTAATGACTGCTTGGCATCAGAAGAAGACCCTTTAGATTCTACAACCATTTCTTTATGCATCTTATCAAAATACACTTTATCACTATGTTCACTTTCTTCATCTTTAGAAGAAATAAAATCATTGAAAACTGAAAACGGGAGTTTCTCAGAGTGTGGGATAGGTCATATTTCTAAAGGAATATTAGGATATGTGATCATATGCCTTTTTTTTTCCCGATGCCCTTTGTATGGATCAGACAGAAATAAAAGTCACTGTTGTGGTCCTTAGGTTTATGCCAAACTATGGGAATACCAAAAGGCATTCCTTTTGTATTTTCCTTTTGTCCAGTCATGAAGCATTTCCTCACAATTATGACACACAATATGAGGAGCCCAATTCTTGTCTTGATTGCCAAGGGGAACTTGAAAATAGGCAATATATGCACATGTCACAAATGATGAAATATTTCGCCTTTGACGTTGAAGTGTATAACAGCAACATACAATATATAACAGAAAGAGTCAGGACTACTCTTACATTTACACCTACTCAAAGAAGCCATGATTCAATCTTAAAACAAAATAAGAGGGTGTTGTTATCAGATAATTTTTTACATTTAAAAAAACTACAATTATGTAAAAGTGATGTTTGTAAAACATTGACTGCCTTGTGGTTATTATGTTCAATCTAAGAGTTGTTGCCCTTTAACTCTAATTTATGCCATTAACTATAACAAAAAGAAATTAAAATTGCATAAAAGTTAGAGCATGCACCAAAAAACGGATTTCAGGTTTGGAATCAGCGATGCTGATACATATAGAAACAGTTCTAAAACTGTCTCATGCAACAGAATGTGAAAAAAATTGTTCCCTAGTGTAATCATAGTCTGTTCTAAATCATTAACTTTAGCATTAATGGTACTATCTATATGTCGTTGAGAAGTCCACAGTTGTTCAGAATCTTCATGCCATTTTTGCACCAAGTCCACAGTGTGTATGCTTGGTTGTAATGCAACTCCAGATAAAAAAGCCATGGTGGTTACAGCAATTGGTTCCATAATGATGGTGATGATCAGTCCAACAGTCTCTTGGTTCGCTTCAAAGGCTTAATAAGATGTTGCAGCAGCATCATGGGAGGGGAATCTTGCCCCATTCGATGCATCTGCGCTGGAATCTAGACTCTTGTTCAGGCTCTTAAGATATATAGACTTTGACTATTTTCAATAAAACGAATAGAAGAGTTAATACATATATAAAAAGCACACTTATTGCAAGTTATTGAATAATTTTCAGTTGTCCATTTGGTTTCACCTATAATAAACATATAAGGCAATCTAACACAAGCAGATATGAAATGTGTCTCATTCTTCTTAAAGGTTAACATAGTATTATTAGAAGAATAATCTCTCCAGATTTCTCCTTTCCATGCTGACATATGTTTAAGTGCCGTGGCTACTGTCCACAAATGATATTGCATAGGGCCAAATTTTTTTTAATATTTTTTAAATATTTTTTATTTATTCATTTTAGAAAGAGAGACAGACAGACAGACAGAAAGGAGGAGCAGGAAGCAGCAACTTCCATATGTGCCTTGACCAGGCAAGCCCAGGGTTTCGAACTGGCAACCTCAGTGTTTCCAGGTTGACACTTTATCCACTGCACCACCACAGGTCAGGCCATAGGGCCAAATTTTATACGTGGAGTTTGAGGTGACATCCTTCCTCCATGCCATATGATAGTATAATTACCTTGACTATCAGCTATAATTGAACCATTGTTCTTATGCCACCTTAGATCAGCATCCTGACCTTTTATTTGGCAGATCCATGAGAGCTCCAATCTATGATGTTTCCATAAGGAAATATTAAGTAAAACCCGAGCAGTTTATCCTCTGCAGTTTTTCCAATGTACCTATTCACTTAGCTGATTAACAATTGCAGTTTGACAGGGTGGTAAATCAGGTGGAGGTTCCAGATCACGTACAGATGTATTACCTTTAAATCCATATCCTTGTAATAAAAGCAAACGTTTCTTTCATTCTCCTTTATTTAAAAAATTTTAAGTAAATAAAGTTTTATGTAGCATAATTCTAAGAGATAATCTCCTTCCTTCTCCCCCCTTTTGTTTAAGTAACACATTTTTTGAAGTGTGATTACTGTGCTCAATAATCTCTTGTCCTTGTGGAAGTAATGTAAACTTAGTAAGAATAGTTAGTTCTGCTTATTGTTATAGACACAACAGCTAACATTGCTAGAAGCAGTGTCAAGGATGTTTTTGAAGTCTTAGTCTTAATTAAAATATTTTTTGCCTCCTGGGTAAGTTTTTTTTAGTTGTCAAATCTTCCTTTCTTCTATTTCTGACTCATGCTGAGGCTTCAATCTTCTGGAAGGTATCTACTGATCTCCTGTATCTGTGTATATAAGAGCAAACCCTCACCCCTACACTTTGCCTACATTGCTATTGTAAATTAGCAAACTGTCCATCTAAAAAGTACATCTTGTATAATATTAACAAAAGGGTTAGCATTAGCATTCTGATTAGCTTGAATACAAGCCTGATTTTCCTTCTAAGTCATAAATTATAACTATTTCACTTTTGAAAGAACAGTCCAAGCCAACATTTCTAAATTTTTAAGATAAAACATTCAGAGTCCATGAAGGAGGATAGCAGTTCCTGCATATAAGGACAGTTAGTTTTATACTGGGAGCAAGCCGTTTTTAACTCTTTAAGAGTTTTGACAGAAATTTGGTCATAGTGAGTATAAAAAACTCCTTGTCAGAAAGTTTAGACTGTAATTTAAAAAGTCACTCCTTTAATTGTTTAGAAGGTAAATGTTTTTCTTTATTAGAAGCTAAACTCCCTCTTTCCTTGGAACCTCCTTTTACAGGATATGGCCTGACAATCAGCCAACTGCCTGAAGTAGCTTGAAATAGATTCTTGAAATGACTTAATTTTGCTTAATTTTTTTATTTTACTTATCTGAGCATATATTTACACACAAACAAGATAATTTTTAGTATAGAAGCACAAATATAACATATAACTTGATTAATCCTAATACTTGAATTACTATTTGACTTCAAACTTTGAATACACCTTACAATGTATTAACCAAATTAGCAAGTCTTAAGGATCCATATTCTATTCAATTTAAATTTAAATGAGCACTCCTTACAATTTCTAATTTTTAAAACAAAAAATATATGAATGAAACTATTTTTTTAATATAAGGGCCAACATTTCTAATTTTTGCATGCAAGAACTTAATTCAGGCCTTAAAAATCACATTTTAGACAACATCAAACAAAAACTAAGCAGGAATTAGAATCAGACAAATCAGACCAAACAAACCAGAGAAAAAACCCGGGATTTCAGAGTACAATCAGACTAGAAAGATGCCTGCCTGATTTTAATCAGAATATTTTCAGACAGAGACTAAGGATGGATGAGACTAACCAAAATCTCCTGAGAGGAAAATAAAACTTGGTGGCCACTAAGAGATTTTGTAGTCAGATCCATTAGGAATCACCCATCTAAATTTCCAGGCAAAGAACAAGAAAGAAACAAAATGAAAGCTCAGAGGATCATAGCTAAAACATTAAAGAAAATCAGTAAACATTCTCCATTTTCCAGATTTTTTCTTCATTACAAAGACTGGAGAATTTTAAGGACTTTATGATTCTTCTATATGTCCTAATTCTAATTGAGTTTGTACCAATTGATGTAATGCTTCAAGCTTCTCTCCTTTTAACAGTTACTGCTCAACCTATATCAATATCAGACTTTACCTGATGAGCTGGAAGTCATGAGAATTCAGAATCAGACTGCAAAACTAAAGAAATTATATTACAAAGAGACCAAACAGAAAGAATAGTGTCTCCTTGTGGATGATCACGATGTAAAGCTCTCATTACTTGGTTCCAGGTTTTCAAACTTAAAGCAGCCTTTCCTTGTGGCTGAAACCAGTAACAATGCTTCTTTATATTTTTAATTAATAACTTAATATTTTTACTATTTACAATTACACCATGACCCTCTATTAATGTTTGCAGTAGTTTCACGTATTTTGGGGTCTTCATTAAGGAATTGGCATGAGAATTCCCCATCACTCTGCCTCCCAAAGGATTTGCTTACCTACAAAGTAGTCTTATATCCCCTTTGGTCTGATGGTCCCGAGACTGTAACCTCTGACCTCTTCGAGCCCCTGTGAGTAGGATTGAGCCCCACGTTGGGCGCCAGATGTTATGAATTTCTTCACGGTTTGGACTCGCAAGGCAAAAGATACACCAGATTCTATATACACTGGGCAGAGGGCTGAAACTCTTAGGTGGAATCAGCCCTGAGAAACAGGGCCTCTGCATATTTATTGAGTTCCAAAAACCATAGCTTGGCAATTAAAACTAGAAAGTTACATAAGCCATTTTTTCCATCTGTTTCATCCCCAACCCTGCACGTCTACTGTTTCTTTTCATGATCAAGGACACAAAAAGAGTCAGAGCCTCAGAGCTTATCAATCACAAAGTTCATCTCTGGTTCTTGCAGGCATTTTTCCAAGAATCCTGCGTACATGCACTTGAATAACCCAGTCCAGTGTCTCTCCATGGCCAACACATTCCAAGATCTCCTGTCCCCAATTTACCCTTGCTCTGCAGTTAACTGCCATTTATATTGGTGCAGAGTCATCTCCTACAGCTGGGAGGCTGAGAGACAGATTCTCATATGTGCCCCATCCTGGATCCACCTGGCAAACCCCCTACACAACAATGCTCTGCCCATCTGGAGCCGCTGCTCCATTGCTCAGCAACCAAGATATTTCAATACCTGAGGTGAGGCCATGGACCCATCCTCAACACCTAGGGTCAACTTGCTCGAACCATTGGAGTCATGGTTCATGCAGAAGCAAGAGTGGGGGAGAGCCCTGGCCGGTTGGCTCAGTGATAGAGCATCGGCCTAGCGTGCGGAGGACCCGAGTTCGATTCCCGGCCAGGGCACACAGGAGAAGTGCCCATTTGCTTCTCCACCCCTCTGCCGCGCCTTCCTCTCTGTCTCTCTCTTCCCCTCCCGCAGCCAAGGCTCCATTGGAGCAAAGATAGCCCGGGCGCTGGGGATGGCTCTGTGGCCTCTGCCTCAGGCGCTAGAGTGGCTCTGGTCGCAACATGGCAACGCCCAGGATGGGCAGAGCATCGCCCCCTGATGGGCAGAGCGTCACCCCATGGTGGGCGTGCCGGGTGGATCCTGGTCGGGCGCATGCGGGAGTCTGTCTTACTGTCTCTCCCTGTTTCCAGCTTCAGAAAAATGCAAAAAAAAAAAAAAAAAGAGTGGGGGAGAGATGGAGAAGCATATGGTTGCTTCTACTGTGTACCATGACCAGGAATCAAACCTGGGATTTCCATGTGCCAGGCTGACACTCTACCAGAGTCAACCAGCCAAGGCAACCCACTTTTCTCCAGAAGTTTCTGCTCAATTATTTTTTTAAGTGACCTTCACTAAAACTCTTAGTTCAAATATAGTTAATTAACTATCTGATTTCCCATTGCCCCCACTCTTTCTTCTGAGTCAACCACATGACATGCTTGATGTCCTGGAACACAAGCCTGCTCTCACTTACAAGCTTTAGTATTTGCTTTTTTCTGTTTTAAGAATATTCTTTTCACATTGATTTGTGTCCTGGTCCTTCTGCCTTCAGGTTATCTCATCAGGAGCCCTTATTTTACAACCTTATATGAAATTTCCAGTGCTCTCTCCCCTACTTTCTAACCCCTTTACCCTGCTTTAGTATGCTCCACACCATTTGATTTATATATTTTCTTTCTTTCTTTCTTTTTCTTTCTTTCTTTCTTTCTTTCTTTTCTTTTTTCTTTCTCTCTCTCTCTCTCTCTCTCTCTCTCTCCTTTCTTCTTTCTTTCTTTCTTTCTTTCTTTATTTCCTTTTTTTCTTTATCTGTTCATTTTCCCACAAAAAATTAAGCTCCCCAAGAACAAACTTTGGTACATTCACTTTTTTATCCCTAGTGCCTAGCATAAGGTAAGCCCCATTAAATAATTGTTATGTCAACAAATGAGGTCGGTGATTATCTTTATATTAACTTCAAAATCAATAAATATTTTAGAAGTAGATTGAAGTTAAAAGGGAAAAATAGCCAGCTTCTATTCTTTAGTATTTCCAAAAAAATTGACTTTATATTGTAGTGAGGGGGTAAAAGAATAAATCAACAGAATTAAAGATTCTATTAAGGTCATGCTGAGAAAAACTGATCCATTAAAGTTAGCCATAGGAGCCTTATTCTTGCCTCTTCAAAGAACAAAAGAGCTTTGCTCACAAGACACTCCATGCCTGCCTCCATAGCAGTGATGCACAAATCCATTCTCGTGTCCTTTACTGTCTTCAGTTTATAGGATGGAGACACAGTGAATCTGAAACTCTCATTTAGGGCATATTTCTTCCTGCTGCTTTCCGATACATGCAGGTAGGAGGAGGATTCTGGTGTTTTTCAAATACATCTTCCATGTTACAAAGATGTTGACTGAAGAGTTTGGCTGTAGATGTCACATTAATAGCATAATGGCCCAATAGCCCTTGGATGGATTTTTGCACAGACAAGGTCACCTGGAGTAAAAGAGAGATCTATTCAGATTAGTATCAAAATGTGCTTTCATTATCCACTTGGTATTAGTGTCTGAATTTTTATATTTAGTAAGGCTGAGAAAGAACATCTCAGTGGATTAATCATTTACATGAGAGTTACCTATGCCCTCATAAAGTTATGTCCATGATGCTCCATGTCTTTGATTAAGAATGCTCTAACCATGCAGTATTTTTAGAGGAAGATAATTCCACATTTTACTAGAACAGACTATCCTTAATGTAAAAAGATATTTTTAGTAACACTTTAAAAAAAACATCAGTGATATGGGATAGTTTAATTTTTTTTGAACTTTAATTGTAAAATATTTTTCAAGACTAATAGTATATATTAACATTAAGTCAGATTGTTCTGTAACTGCAAAATTATACCATTATTTTCCTTACCTTTTCAAAGGGAATAGTTGGTGCATAGTTTTTTAAATCATGTTTTCATAACTTTATAACATATGTGCAATTATGAGCAATATGCAATAGTTTATATTTTTAAACATTTATATAAATGTATGTTATTTAGGATGTTTTATTTTTTGTGACTTGCTTTTTTAAACTTAACATTTTTGAGGATTTTTTTTATATTGATACATGTAACTCTGTGGGGTTTTTTTCATTTTAGCTGTGGTTCAGTATTTTATAATACACCATACTTTATCTATGTATACCATACTTTATTTATCTATCAGTCAGATTGTAGAAGGCAGACTACAAAAGATCATCAAATGCCCAAGTCCCTTGTACTAGCATATAGGGTCCACTGATAATAAGTAAGGTTGTCTTCCCACAAGTCTGCTATCAGATGTCATTGATCTGCCCACCATTTTGGACTTTAGCACTTAGCTACATTTCTACCTATTGTTGATCATACAATGGTGCAAGGATGGGCTAGCCTAACTGAAATAATATCATCAGCCAACCCATAAGAATCTGGCCAGAATTATGGTAAATGCTTGCTTTGACCTACACAGGAAAGACCATAGGAAAATGCTACTAGATTCATGGACAGCTTAAACAGAGTGTTCTTTTAATACTCCAACTATTTTGATCCATATTATCAATAATGTGAAATTAAACACCAATTAATTTAAATAAGAAGAAGCCCCAGAATTGCAAATGTAGCTGGTAAGGATTTAGGGAGTTCAAATGGAAAGTCAAGGCAGAGTAAAGTCTCTAATGACAAGCAGCTGAACAAGGAATCACTCTGGGCAAGCAATAACAAGTTCTGAAAATCCTATGTGTGCAATATTTCTGTTCCAGGCACATTCAGTCTAGGCCGGTCTCATACTTTCTTTTAGGAATGAATGCTATTTTTAGAAAAAAAATTCTTGTCTGAAGCATCTAAGGAGGTTTGTAGGATAGATGAAATAAAATAAAAACAAGCAAACCATTCAACAGAAAGAAAGAAGAAAGAGAGAGAAAGAGAAAGAAACAAATAAATAAGTAAATAAATAAATAAATCAAGGGGACACTGTCATCAAAGAAAGCATAAAACACAGATAAATGCTATCAAGTTCAACTTGTTCATCCCTGTTCTGTCCAGCTCTCTTCCTTGAAATACCTTCTTCACTTAGCTTCCAGGATACCACACTCTCCCAGTCTCCTTTACAAGCTCCTTCTCATCTTCCCAACCTCTGAACACTTCCATTCTCTAGGCTGAATTTTTAGACCCTTTCTCTTCTCTAGCTTGATTCATTCTGAATAAATCCATCCCAATGCATTGGTTTTAAAAAAACTCCCAAATGTTTATCTCCCAGACTTTATCCCTGAATTGACTATACCCACCTACCTATTTGACATGTCTACCTGGATGTCTCACAAACATTTCAAATGTAACGTACTCCAACGTGATCTCCTGAGCCTCTTCCTAGTCTGAAACCCCAGCAACTTCCCCCATTCAGGTATGCCAAGTTCCTCTTTCCAATGCCTCAAGAGAGAAGCCTTGGAAGTGCTAGTTGCATGGGGTGTGAGGGTGTCTCTAACCAAACCTCAGCAGCCCCTCATGCAATAAAAAACCCCTACATGGCAGTCATGTGAGAACTCCTTCAAGAGACAAAATAATTATAAATACCACTAAATAAATAAAAATCACATTGACTACTTTGCCTCCTCCCCAACCCAGTCTCCTATACTCATCCTTGGAGCAAATGAACATAGAAGTTGACCAAAACTCCTCTCCCCAAGACTGGCTTCCCAAGCTTCACACTCCCAAGGGGTGTGAGGAGGAGAGACAAACATTTCTAACGTGGATACTAATAACCAACACTTGAGTGGCACTTGCTGTGTGACAACCATTGTTTTAAGTGCTTTATTTTTTTAAAGATTTTATTTCTTGATTTTAGAGAGAAAGAAAGGGGAGGAGGAGCAGGAAGCATCAATTCATAGTAGTTGCTCTTGCATGTGCCTTGACAGGGCAAGCCTGGGATCTCGAACCAGCAACCTCAATGCTCTAGGTCGACACTTTATCCACTGTGCCAATGCCACCACTGGTCTGATTTAAGTGCTTTATATTGTATTAATAATTTAATTCTCACAACAGCCTTATTAGAATGATACTATTATTCTCCCCATTTTAGAAATAAAGATACTGTCGCATCAATGAACTGTTCAAAGTTGCGTGGTTAGTGGGTGATAAGAACTGAACATTGAAACCCAAACTGTCCAACTCCTGGCCCCATCAAGCTGATTTGTGCTATGCTAAGTGAGAAAGAAATCACTGTTTTTATACTCTATGAGGCTCAATGTTTTAACACCTGAGAATTGGACTATGTATTAATACCTGCATGTGAGGGAACACTGTGGTTTCAGAATTTTCGTTTAAGGCAGTGTGGCAGAAAACCAACAGGACATGTTCAAAGTCAGTTGTGGAAAAATAATAGAGTTATTCATGTGTGTACTACTCTCAAGAGTAGGTTATTAGTAAGCCTTTATATACATGTCTTTTTTTTTTCTCCCATCAACATTTCTATTATAGGTAATAGAAAAAGAATCATTTTTAGAGAATCAGTCCTCAGTGTAGATGAAATAATATTTATTTATTTTTTAATTTGCCACTCTTTTTCTTTGGCTTTTATGTATTACAGTAGACCTTTGAATAACAGTGATTAAGGTCACCAACGACTACGCAATTGAAATCTGAGTACACAACTTAATTTTACCCTCTGCATACGTGGATTCCCAACCGCAGATCAAAATCACAGTATATCATTTAATCTACCCAGATTCCTGCATAGTAGATATCAGTGTTTTTTTGTTTTGTTTGTTCTTTTTTTTACAAGGACAGAGATAGAGTCAGACAGAGGGATAGATAAGGACAGACAGACAGGAACGAAGAGAGATGAGAATCATCAATCATCAGTTTTTCGTTGCGACACCTTAGTTGTTCATTGATTGCTTTCTCATATGTGCCTTGACCGCGGGCCTTCAGCAGACCAAGTAACCCCTTACTGGAGCCAGCGACCTTGGGTCCAAGCTGGTGAGCTTTTTTTGTTCAAGCCAGGTGAACCCGCGCTCAAGCTGGTGACCTTGGGGTCTCAAACCTGGGTCCTTGACATCCCTGTTCAATTCTCTATCCATTGCGCCACCGCCTGGTCAAGCATCTGTGTTTTTATTTAGCTGGAGAAACTGAGAATCAGAGAGATTAATTATCTGCTCAGGATTACACCCTGGAATGTAAACACTGAATTCTCACTGAGGGCTGTCTGATTGAACAGCTGTGCTCTTTCGGCACTTGGTGCAGACCATGTGCTCAGCATTAGTACCTACCTGTCCTCTGAACTTCATTAAAGTCAAGTGAGCAGATAAATAACCATTTGTCTGTAACATGAAAAATTAAAAGAAAGAACAGTATCTAGAATCTATTCAAGATGCCAACATAAGAAATCACTGCTTACCTTTGAATCAGAATATTCATGTTCTCCCCAGAATAGGATTCCTGCCTCCTCCTATGCAGGGCTCTAACCAACTGTGTGTACTAAGTACTCCTGGGAAAGACAGTATTGCAAGGCATGTCTGACAAATTTAGTCATTGACAATTCAGTAAGACTCAACCCAATAACTGTGTGTGGTAAAGGACACATTGACAAGTGTAAAACAGAGGGCGATGGAGCAGAATTGGAAAAGGTAATTCTGCTTTGGATAATGACACTTGTTTGATTAATATTTATGATGTTCCAGGTAATGTTCTGGACACTGAGAATATAAAAATGAAATAAATTCCAGTTCCTGTCCTGGAGAGAGTGCTTTCACGTGATGGATGAAACAGACTTATAAACAAGTAGTTACAGTTTCATATGTTAAGTTCTATATTAGTACCCACAAGACAATTAGAGAAAATGCTCAATGTTGCATGGAAGAGTCTGGAAAGATTTCCTTGAAGAGGTGAAATTTCAGATGAGTCTTTACAAATGAGCATAAATTCATTAAAAAGAGCGGAGGGTTTATGTTCAGTAGGAAGAATAAAGGAAGGGCTCACATGTAGAAAGAAGAATAAACTCGCAGTAACTCTTGTGGTAAAACACAGGTTTGGGGGGGGGAGAAACAAAGACATCTGAATCTCTGTGTATATATAATCAGAATTTAAATACAAAGTCTTTTACACTGTTTTATGAGAAATAGAAGTATTAGAACCTTTATTAGAATTAGAAGAATTAAAATTTAACTACAGGAATGTTTTAGTACTGGAAAGCCAAAAGTTTGCAACTTTGATAGATATTTTTGGCTATCACATAGAGAGTATATTGGAGGGAGAAGTGAAGACATTAGGAAGGGGCACCCATTAGGAGATGATGAAAACTGTCCAGTGAGAAATGGTGAGTGCCTCAATAAAGGTAATGTCAGTCCTTGCAAAGTAGAGGGGAGAGAGTGAAGAGTTATTTGGAAATTAAAATGAATAGGTCTTATTTATCTATTGGATAATGAAAAGAGAAAGGAGGCATCTAAGTGACTGTCAAGTTGGGTGACTAAGTAGATTATAATTAACCAAGACAAAAAACTGGGGACATTATGTTCATAAGTATAGACCAAGAGCAAAGAAGCCAGAAATAGGGAGAAAGGAAAGATAGAGAGGATGATTGATGGAGTAATCGGCCTTCTGTCCTTGCCTGCAAGGTGTGGAAAATCCAAAGTTCAATGCAAAGCTGGAGAGTTTGAAGACTAGAGCAGGGGTCCCCAAACTTTTTACACAGGGGGCCGATTCACTGTCCCTCAGACCACTGGAGAGCTGGACTATAAAAAAACTATGGCCCCCACTCCCCTTCCGCTTTGGTAATCACCATACTGTTGTTCATGTCCATAAGGTTTTTTTTCTTTTTCTTCTTCTCTCAATCCTTCCACCACCACCCCCCATAACTGTCAGCCTGCTCTCTATCTATGAGTCTGTCTCTATTTTGCTTGTTAGTTCATTTTGTTCATTAGTTTTCACATATGAATGAAACTATACGGTACCTATTTTCTCTGACGAGCTTCTTGCACTTAGCATACTGCTCTCCAGGTCCATTCACAGTGTCACAAAGGCCCCTTTATTCATTGAGCTGGTCTCCTGTTGGCTTGTCGGTTGTGGCAGCTTCTTGATAAACTGCAGGCACTCGGGCCAGACTGGCCCCAGGCTGCTCAGCAGAAGAAATTCCCCACGGGAGCTGCTCTCTGGCAAGGCTAACAGCTTTCAGGAGAAATGTGCTGGGTGCTCGAGCCGAGAAGACCAGGATGAGCATGCATCTGTCTCACTATAGGGTGGAAAACAAAAACTTCTAGAGCAGAATGGGACCTGCAGCAGAAGGAATGCATCAGGCTTAATTTAAATTCTAGGGGGCATGCATTTTGGAGCAGAGAGGAAACCCCAGCAGAAAGCCCCTCTCAGCACGGACACCCCCTTCGTGTCTGATGGGAATGCACACTGACTTCCTCTTTCTGACTTGTCTTCGAGTTCCTTTGCTTCTCATCTCCATCACTGAATAATCTCATTCTACCGTCACACCGTATTCTGAGAGAAAGAATTCTTATTATCCCTGCTCTTGAGGGAAAATAATTCTACATGAATCTTTTTATGTTTCCGCACAGTAAGCCCTGGCCAATTGGCTCAGTGGTAGAGTGCTGGCCAGGCATGTAGAAGTCCTGGGTTCGATTCCTGGCCAGGGCACACAGGAGAAGCACCCATTTGCTTCTCCACCCATCCCCATCCTTTCTCTCTGTCTCTCTCTCTTCTCCTCCCACAGTCAAGACTCCATTGGAGCAAAAGTTGGCCCCAGGCATTGAGGATGGCTCCATGGCCTCCACCTCAGGCACCTGGAATAGCTCCGGTTGCAATGGAGTAACACCCCAGATGGGCAGAGCATCGCCCCCTGGTGGGCACTCTGGGTGGATCTTGGTCAGACACATGCGGGAGTTTGTCTGTCTGCCTCCCTGCTTCTCACTTCAGAAAAAATAAAATAAATAAATAAATAAATAAATAATTTTTAAAAAAACTATGAACAAATCCCTATGCACACTACACATATCTTATTTTAAAGTAAAAAAAAACAAAATGGAAGTAGTACTGTACGTGAGCGACACCGCGCTTTACAACGCTGCCACATACAGTACTCCAGCATCCGCATCCTGTGCTCCTCTCACTGACCACCAATGAAAGAGGTGCCCCTTCTGGAAGTGCAGCAGGGGCCGGATAAATGACCTCAGGGGGCCGCATGTGGCCCGTGGGCCATAGTTTGGGGACCCCTGGACTAGAGTGAGAAGACAGCCATGCCACAGCAAAATTTCCTTATATGATAGGAAGTCTCCAGTAACACTAGAGCTTGTGTTCTTCAGCTTGTCTACAAGCATCAAAATACTTTAATATAGTAATACTTAGAAAATTTCATAGTTTTGGTGAATAGAATATGTAGTCTATGTATTTCTCAAGTAGAGATCAGAGGTAATACTTAGCCCATAATTACTTCAAAAGTGTAATAGTATGAAACAATGGGAAAGTTATGAATAAGATTTTTATTAAAATGTGCTTCATCTTATTCTCTTATCTTCTATCATGACAAACTATCTGAATGCATGAATTTTTATTGTTTTCCACTGTTATTATTAACATATATTATGTCTGACATGTTATAAGCACTCAATAAATAATTTCTGAGTAAATAAATATAACCTTGTCTTTTTCCCAAAAGGATTTGAAAAAGGGACATGATTTGGAATGCCTGTGACTTGAGAAATAATACATTGAAAAGACTTGGTTAGGTGTGACTGATGTCTTCAAATACTTGGAGCTCTGGTTTTTGGTTTTGTTTTGTTTTTTTTACAGAGACACAGAGTCAGAAAGAGGGATAGATAGGGACAGACAGACAGGAACAGAGAGAGATGAGAAGTGTCAATCATCAGTTTTTCATTGTGACACCTTAGTTATTCATTGATTGCCTTCTCATGTGTGCCTTGACCATGGGCCTTCAGCAGACCAAGTAACCCCTTGCTCAAGCCAGCAACCTTGAGTCCAACCTGGTGAGCTTTTGCTCAAACTAGATGAGCCTGCACTCAAGCTGGCAACCTCGGAGTCTTGAACCTGGGTCCTCTGCATGCCAGTCTGATGCTCTATCCACTGTGCCACTGCTGGTCAGGTTGGGAGATCTGGTTTCTGAAAGAACAATTTGATCTATTTTATGTTGCACCAGAAGAGAGAATTACAACTAGTGATGTACCATATTTTCCCATGTGAAAGACTCACACTTTTTTGAAAAATCTGGGGTCTAAAAATTGGGTGCATCTTATACAGTGGTTGTGGCATTTCAAATGCCATAGATCAGTGGTTCTCAACCTTTATAATACTGTGACCCCGCAATACAGTTCCTCATGTTGCGGTGATCCCAAACCAAAAAATAATTTTGGTGGCTACTTCATAACTGTAATATATGCATTATGTATTTTCCGATGGCTTTAGGTGACCCTGTGTTTTGGTCGTTCGACCCCCACCGGGGTCACGACCCACAGGTTGAGAACCGCTACCATAGATGGAACTGAGGATGAGGCAATATATGAAGATAGTGATTTGTCATCAGACACAGATGAGGACAAGCTAATGAATAGTTTAGACAGTGATTAGGAGTTGTATGAATTTTATAATGAATAAAATTTGAGTTTAATAACTTTATGTAATACATTATTTTTTTCAAATTTTGGGCCTCAAAATTAAGCTGTGTCTTATACATGGGGAAATATGGTAAGTTATCCAGAGGCAGAATACTCAACGTACTCTAGATGCAATATAACAAAAAATATAGTTGGTTAATAATTTACCCAAGCTCTGTTTTGTATGTTTTTAATTTGGAAAATTGTGGTTACTCTTTTACATTAAATAGCTGATTCTAAAATTTCTTTCTGGTTACTTGATTTAATTCAAGTTTAACAACTGTTCTGCAGGAAACCCCTGTTTATAAGCATCATCATCTAAAACTAATATTTGTTAATGACACCATTTCAGAATTGGCTTGACATTTGAAAAAATATATACATGTACCTTTAATAATAGAATTCGACTCTATTTCTTCACCTCCCTTTCCCAACATCCCAACCTGACAGCTATTAGCCTGCCTGTTCCCTATATATGAGTCTGTTTATATTTTGCTTGTTAGTTCATTTTGATCATTAGATTGCACATATGAATGAAATCATACAGTACATGTCTTTCTCTGGGAGCAAAAAAAGACAAAGAAAGAAACCTTATGGCCAACAATGTATAGATTTCTTGAGGGGGGAGTAGAGGATGGTGTAGGGGTCATAAATGGTGATGAACAAAGACTTGACTTGGAAGGGTGAATACACAATACAGTATATGAAGATGTGTTGTAGAATTAAGCATCTGAAACCTGTATAATTATATTAACCAGAGTCCCTCCAAAAAAATCCAATTTAAAATAATAGAATTATATTATTAAGGGAAAATAAGCATCCTAAAACATTTTTAATAGACTTCATATAGTCATTTGGCTAAACTTACATTTTTTGTGTGTAGATAATTGTACCTTTTCTTATCTGTGACAAAACTTCAATACTATGCAGATAAAATGGTCTGGGGGGAAAAACTGGCAAAACATAGTCATTCTAACCTTTTCAGCAACTCTCATGACTTTCTAGCTAAATAATGAACAAACTTCAAAACATTTAAGCCTGAATTCAGTATTTTATCCAAATGTATTAAAGTAGCCACAGCAGTTGGTCATTGTGGAAAATTTCATCACTAGGGCAATGACTTGTATACGTCTTTGGAGTTATCCTGTAATCAGAGTTGTAACAGTCTAGATAGAGAGAAAAAGTCCCATTTTGGTCTCATTTATAAAACCAGAGTGAGAGTAGTGTTTATAAAACTCCTCCCAGCATCCTCAAATTTCTGTTGGTCAAGTGTTTTCACTTCCATTTCTGACCAGTCAGGTGCTGGTTTCTAGTAAAAACTAAGAAGTAATTTGTATAGATTACCCTGTTGCCCCAATTTCTATCCCACTGTGGTTTCCAACTTTCCCAGTCAATGAAAGCAAGACCTTCTGACTTCCACCAAGGGACAGCTTTCGCAATGTCATCAGCAGTTTAGCTAAGGTGTTTAGAGAGGCTCATATTCTGTGGTATCCCTCCATTAAAGGGCTTTCCATCTTGAGAGAAATAGAAAAAACAGCCTAATTCATTTAAATAAAATATGGCAATTGTTGATCCACTCTGGGTCTCTAAAGGATTTGCCATAATATTAAATAATAGAAGATTCAAATCTACATCGAAGAAATATTGACACTGTATTTGGAGCAGCCCCAAAAGTGATGGAAGGCCTGTTTTGGATCCCTGGAGGTATTGCTGGCTTGAGAGCTGAATGACTGAATGTGAGCGAGAGTGGGAGCATCCTTAACTGTGCCTCTCATGGATGACACATGGTTCATGGTTTTCACCATGACAGCAGTCTCCTTAAAAATAAGAAGAGGTCACAGTGGCTTGCTGTCCCCAAATGGTGGCTGTGTGGTGTTGAGGTCAAAATAAAGATCAAATATTTAAAAAAAAAAATAAGTGGAGGGAAAAAAATAGACATGATGGAGTTAAACGTCCCTTTAGTTTTATAGTACACAACAAATATTAAGTAAAGTAAACTCATGGTGATGTTTCAGCTGTTCTTTATGTGGTAGACCTAATTTTAAAAAACATTTGCAAGATACATGGGTATCTAGTCCTAATATATAATTGAAACTGAACAAGGGCAGAAAATGAGGGTTTTCTTAAAAAACTGAATATGTGAGAAAAAAAATCAAGTAAATAAAAATCAGAGTAAAAATTTTTATACAAATGGTCAGCTATGCAAACTTTACCTGCTAGCTGTTCCAGTTTTTTTTATAATTCCATCTACATGAACCTAAACCATTCTGTACTGATAAATTTTTGCTTGTAAATATAATTTTTTTAAAAAGTATGAATGAATTGTCATCTCTCCTTATTGATTACTAAAAATGTGACTCCAAGAACATGTCCTGTTCAAAATTAGCACATAATGGCCTTTGGAGAAATATTAAATAGAACAAAAAAGTAACGAACAGTACTAACTGTAAGTAATACCTTGCTTACTATTTGAAATGCACTGGTCTCATATGTTTGTACATGTGTCTTTAAAAGACAGCTTTTACCCTTGGAATTAACAAAGGCTGAAATAGAAAACAAATAGATGTGATATTTACCTGCTGTTGATTATGGATTTGGGTGTTATAATTTTCTCTTAAGTACATAAATAAGCTGTAAAGCCAGTAGCCACAGCCACCATCATAGCCGCCTGGCCCATGCAGATTTGCATTAGATTTGGACAGACAGTAATGAAACAATGGAGCCAAGAACTGGTGGGCCATCATCTTTAATCCTAGCTTGCACCTGGCGGGAAAGTAAAAACACACACTGGGCTCCAAAACCCACTCATTTGGTGCTCACAAAGCTACTGATTTATCTGAGTTTCCTAGAGTCAAAGGTTTCTAGCTCATCAGACTTATTCACCTCTGTTCCCCATTCTCCTTCAACACTCTGCCATCTTGACTGCTTCTCCTGGCCTCCTCCATGTGGCCTCTCTCTGCTCTCCTCTCTGCTCTCTCCTCTAATGCTAATCTCTGGAACTGAGAGAGAGCAAGCTCCTGGTCTGCCCCACTTTATAGTGTAGAAACCAAAACCTTTAATCCAATATACAAACAAGGAAGTCTCTGATACAAAGTCACTTATCTGAGGCATAATGGGATTCCTCATGAGAGTGCACCACCCTACATCAAAAAGGGTGGGAAAGGCTTAGTCCCAAAACCAATCCCCAGGCTACAAGGATCCTGCCTGCCACAGCCTGCCCCAATACACATTAATATAATCACGCCCTTCCCAAGCAAGAAGGGCAACCAATACCATCACCTGGGCAATGGGCTTCTACATGGGCAGCGCCATCTTTAACAAAGTGAGCATAATATAGTTTATCTGCCCAACAAATCCCCTTCTAAATAATCTGTTGAGCCAAAAACTGCCAAAGAATCTTTCCAGAATGCGAGGACTGTTTAATAATTGATGCATTGCAGCCAACAATATCTGACCCTGAAAACAGTATGGTTCAAGTTATGTGTCAAAACAATTTTATTGTGTACATGATTTTTTAAAATAAAAGAGTCACAGATTTTCCTCTGATGTAATGAACTCGGTGTCTTTTTAAGAGTCATACATTACATTTTATGCTGTCTTTATTCAATATCTTAAATGCAGGAAAAGACACTAACCAGAATCATATGTAAACTCTTGCAACATAAGACCCCAAGTTTGTACTGCAATTTGAGTAAGTTGTAGGTTTTCTGTACAATAAATTTTTAAATAAACAACTGTGAATGATAATGTACTCTTTTAAATTAACAGGATATTATTGAGACAATTAATTTCAAGAGGAATTTGTATCATGTTATCAGACAAACCTCTAATTCACCAGAGATGACTCCCCTTTTGTCATTCTCCTCCAATCACTTCACCCCACTCCAACCCCCAAAGTAAAAGCAAACTCTATATTTAATCTTTTCCTGGTACTCAGGGAAAATGTAAGAGCACCCACTATTTATAAATGTTACTCTTTATGCAGTGGTGGTGTTATAAAGTACCCAATCCTCAATTCCGCAGGTTCTCATAGAGACAGCAAGCCCAGATGAGTTTTGAAGAGTTTTATTAAAGGAGGAGATTTATAAAATATGCCGGCTGCATATGGCTGACACGGGGCAACAGACCCAAATTGTGTGCGAGCCCCAAAAATAGATCAGGGCAATTGATCACACATGGCAGGGGAGAGCATGACATCATGGCACAAGCTGACAACATTTGTTTAGGGGATACACAGTAACATTAAGACTTTCAAGGTAACACAATCAAAGATGTTTACAAATATTTTAGGGTTCATCTTCCCTCACTAGCCTAGAGATATTTTATTCTCAAGATTCTAGGAAAGGGGAGGAACTACAGGCAATGCAAGGTGGTATGTAAATTCTGCCTCCTATTGAAAGAGAAGAAGTTTCTTGGTTAACCTTTATTTTAGATTTAAAACTAAATGACCCATTGCTTTTGCAAGCCAGAAACTTCTACATTCTTCTCCCTCCCCTCCCTAAAGGAGGGATGGGACAGGAAAGCCTGACCCTTCCTTTCAGAATGTCAATATTAATTTTCAGCTTTTTGGTATCTTACAACAATCCTCACTGGTTCCGTTTTCTAAGTCAAATCCTTGACTTACTTTGCTGAAGCATATGAGGCTGTTGTCTAGGAATATTAACTTATAACATGTAATAGATATTTAACAGACAGCATTAATAGGAATACAGTTCACTAAAGAAACAAATATTATTGATTAATTTTTCATAAATTATACAAACTTTTTGTAACTTATATAAAACTAACTGGCTTTTATAACAATTTACCTTTAGTTAGAATTCTTAATTTTTAAATTTTTAACTTTTAGTGACAATTAAGTTGGCTTTCATTCTACCTTAGTTTTCCTTTTCCCAAAGTCTGATTAAAAAAGAAGTCCTTGGTGAGTTTTTTCAGATATTCACCATACATAGACCAACCAGCTTTCAGTTTGTGGTTGGAGTAGGGCACACCATTTTTCTACCTTAGCAGCAGTGGGAATGGTCAGAATTACAGTGTGTGGACCCATCCATGTGAGAGTCACTCCTCGAATGATGTACTTGATCTCCTGGTAATACTGGAAGTGCCTCTTGGACAGTCTTTGAACAGCTTGCTGAGTAACCTGTAAATCCTGCAAGTAGTTAGGGAAAGGGTGGTTACGTTTCTTTTATTATTTGATTCATGTAATTTACTTGCCCTGAACTTTTTGGTGCCTTTGGGCACAATGTAACTTCAAATTAGCTTCTAATTAATAATGGGTTTTTTTTCTACTAGCTTTGAGATTGTAGATACAAATGTAAGTCTAACATTAGAATGGGCAAGGTAAACCTGGAAAAAATTCTATATAGCAATATCCTAACAATTTTCAATTATTTTATTAAAGTTTATTTTAAATGTTTACTTGGTAAAATTCCTTTTTTTCTGTTTTTCTATAATTTCCTTATTTTTGCCTAGTAATTATTTGGACATAAACTAAACATTCAGATATTAGGCCTTCTGAAATAGATCTAAGTTTGGCTTATCTAATTATCCCTTTCCCATTAGCAAAATCATTTTATAATTGGTTTTGAATAAACCTTCAGCAATAAGAGTCCCACAACCTCACTGGTTCTGGGTGCCATCTATTTATTTGAATTATTATGTTCCAATTTTGGGACAGACTAGAAAAATATATAATTATCAATAAAATTCAAATAGCTAATGTGAACAAATACTATAGCAAGTGTTTTAATACAATAAAGTGACTAAAGCCTACTAGATTATTTAACAAACACAAAGTTCTAACCAATGTAACAGGGTTCAAAATAAAATTCTTACAGTCACAAATGTTCTTAACATGTTAATGTAATTTCACTAAGTCTATGTTGACATTCTCGTTGTTTTATATTATTTACCAATGTAACCCAGTCTTTACTTCAGTCTGAGAAATGTCCCAAAGAGCAGGAGTTACACATATTCAGGAAAAGTCCATAAGGCATTGGAGTTGTGGTTATATTCTATACTTTATAGCTAGAGTCCAAGTCCTAATGACCACTGCTTCTAGTTGGAATTAGGAGCAGATCCCAGCCCACAATAGACATGGGGCATTGAAACAAGAGGATAAAGGAGACATTATACATTAAATAAAGCAACAAAAATCAGACTGTCATTACCCCCAGTAGAGATCTTTGAGGGATAAATGAAACTCAAATATTAAGCAAGGCATATTAAGTGGCCCCTGTGTTTACAAGAAATGAGATCAGTTTTACCTGCTACTTGGAAGAAATACCTTAGGCTCGTAAATGGTGATGTGAGGTGTGGGCAACAGCCTTCAGTGGTAAGTCCCAGCAAGCTGGTCAATGTCAGGTCACAGGTAGCTGGATTAGGGCTGGAAGAGACTGAACCCTTCCTCCATGGAGCAAGGAGGCAGCTTATCTTTTTGTGTCCCTTTTTCCACAGCAAAGGCATGTCCCTGGTGGGGCTGAGAAGCCTGGCAGGACTCAGTTTAATGACTTTTCTTTCCACTCTTGAAGCAGGGCCCTGATGGGATCCTATGAAACCCCTTTGGGGGCATTGGAGCCTTTAAGGGTATATGCCAAAAGCTGGTATTTTCCTGATTTCTTTTGGGCTCTATTTGCCTTTTCTGTTACTATTTTGGTCATTATATACCTTAAAAGCCATGCTCTGAAGATCTCACTGAGGAGCTTGAGGGTCCTTATCTGTTTATATAAACTTTTGGAAAAAGACAAAAACAGTGTTATTAGCTGGATTAAATCAAGAAAAACAGGTCTTGGTGTCTCCTTTAGGATTCCAGAGTCTCTTGACTGCTGAATAACTCAGTACATTAGCATTTAAAAGAAATTTTAAATAAAGAGCATGATAAAAATAGATTTTCAGGAGTTCTAGGATATGACTCTTTTTCTTATATTACTTAGTATTGAACAATATTGTTTTAAAATGATAATAAACTAAACATCACATAAAAAGACATTATTAACAATTCCTAATATTTAAGATTCTAATATTATAGGACTATAAAATAGTAAATAAAAGAATTAACAAAAGGCCTTTAAAATAATATACATATTTTAACATGGAAAATACTTGGAATTCTTGGTACCAGCTACCCAGCTGGCAAAGAGATAATACCTTTCTTTTGACCTTTAGTAATTTACACTATTACGTCAACATGAGGGACGGAATGGATGCCTAAGGGAAAAGGAGACTCCAAGAACTGGAAACAGAGTCTGTTGTTTTTACCTTTTTTTTCCTGCAGTTTGTAGCCAAGCTTCTTAACAAGATAATGAGACTTCTCCCAAGCAGGACTTGAATCAATTTGCCACCTGCAAACTAACTTCCCTGCTTTGTACAGCTAAATATAATTTTTACAAAATTACTTTCCCAATAGTGAGTTGCTTTAGCCTATATGAGGTTTCTAATTTATTTTCCTGTAATTCCCTATAATTTTATTACTTCTGTTTCTATTACTCCTTCTGGAGCTGCAATTTAATTTAAAAAACTGCTAATTAACTAGCAAGGTCTACACCTATGGTTTGTTAATTTTTAAATGCTTATTTTTAAAAGATTTTTTTTAAGCAAAGTTTTAATTTTTAATACTATTTTTACCCTGTATTTTCCAAATGGGCAAAACCTCTTTCGGTCAGTAGGTGGACATTTGAAACTAGTTTTCATTCTATATTTTTAGTTATTTCACCCTTACTTTATTGCCTTTCCCAGTCACTTCGCACACAGCAGGCTGAATCCTAACCTACCATGCGCCTGGAGGTGGCGGGCTCATCTCTTAGTGCTTGGTTTGCTGTTCACTGTTGGCCTTTCGTTCGGGTGCAGCACCAGTGGAGACCAGAGAATGGAGGGGCGGGGAGGGGGCATGCATATATTTGTCTCTCCTCAGCCGCGGCTCCACCTCATCCATCCGCACACCGCGCATCCCTGTTTAGTTTTTCTTTCACTCAAACTGCTTACATGCTAGTCCTTCAGTTTTAGAGGCTGGAGACACACTTTAAATTTGTGGGCTCTGCTTTTCTCTCTTCCCTGTGGCTGCTTATAATATGAAACATTTAATATTCCAATGGCCCTCATCCTTACAATAAGCACATTGATTCTTTCCTAGTTTAGTCCTATTTTTCCTTGAATTTCTTTCTTTTCTTTTCTTTTTAACAGAATTCACATTAACTTTTTCATAATTCTTCTCAAGGGTAGCTATGTCCTTATGTGCCTTGGAGAACTGTCCTTCCTCCTCTGAGGGTCTCTTATTCTTAGAAGAGTTTGTCTCTTGGAATGCTGCCACTATTGCTTTAGTTATTCTTTTTTTCTGTTTTTGACTCATATTTTGCATGACCAAGATGACGTGGCACCCACTTTGTATTGAGCATGTTTTAAGACACTGTGATGGATTCATTCTTAAATTTAGCTACTGATCAGTGTATGGAAACTGATCAGGACAACCTGGGTTCCCAATTACTATATTCCAGACTGTCCTTATTATCCAAGGATTAGAAGACCCAGTTGTTGCTACTTATTGCAAAACTAAAACTTGTTTTAGGACAATTTAGAATTAGTGCACCAATACATCAAGAAAGATAAGACAGATAATTAACTAGCACCTAGAATAAGAGGGTGTTTGACTATAGAGATATTAATTATTACACAAGACAAGGGGAAGAAGCCAACAGAAAAGAATAATTTCCTCAGGGGAGAAACCTAACAGGGCACCCTGAAGCTAGTATTTGAGAACAAAGAGAATAATAGTTCACCACTTAAGATTGCTTTTTAGTCAGAAGTTTCCAATCCTGACACAAAAGACTCAAACAGACACATTTAGATATTAAACAAACCTTACACACACACACACACACACACACGCGCGCACGCACACGCACGCACATGCACGCACATACACGCACTTTCATAGACAAGGGAAAGGCTCCCCTCATGGCCTCTCAGGTGTAATGCAGGCTGCATCTCTGCAAGAACTTAATTAAACCCTGAAATTTTATTTTAGACAAAAGTAAGGAAAATAAAAAAGAGTGAGATTTCAACAAATACAAATGTGTCCCTACTCAGGTTTCTTTGAGAGCATAATACAACTAGCTGCCTCTGGAAGTTTGGGGTCTCTATTTAGTTTCCTTTAATTATCTTTCCAGAGTACAATTAAATGCATCCCAGAGAATCCTAATCAAGACCAGCAGACTTCCTATCAACATCTCGATCTTTGGAGAGTTCCAAATTCAGATGGACTAATTTCAACTCAGTAAAGCTGAAAAGCTGGCTTTACCTACATCTCCAAAGTTTCAACTCAGTGATGCAGACGATTTGTTTTATCTACACACCTCCAGAGTTACAACTCAGCAAAACAAAACATTTACCTTACCTACAAATTTCTGGAGTTTCAGCTCAGCAAAGCAACTCTGAAGGCCTTACCTACACCTCTGAAGTTTCACATCTCCAGAGTCACAACTCAGCAAAGCCTCCAAATCTGCCTTACTTACATTCTAGTCCCAAACAAATTTGACCAGTACCAGTCCCAAACAGAAAAGCAAAAGCAAGAGTTCAGAGGAAAGCCAGATAATTCAGTAAAGCAAAAAGAATTGCTTTACCTACCTCCTCGAGTTCTCTGCCAAATTATCCAAATTGTCAAATTTGGGAACTGGGAGTGTCTACCAGAGAACTGTCCGGACCCACAGGAAGACTGGGAGCCCTGAAAACATTTCAGGTGGTGCACATCTCCTTGAGATTCAAGCTGGGCCAGGCAGCTCAGTGAAGACTCCAGCCCATTCAGGGTGCCTCTACCCAGTGACGCAACACACCGTAGGCCCCACATTGGGCGCCAAATGTTATAAAGTACCCAATCCTCAATTCTGTGGATTCTCATAGAGACACCAAGCCCAGATGAGTTTTGAAGAGTTTTATTAAAGGAGGAGATTTATAAAATATGCCGGCCACATATGGCTGACACAGGGCAACAGACCCAAATTGTGTGCAAGCCCCCAAAATAGTTCAGGGGCTGTTTATATACCCTTGATCACACACACGCAGGGGAGAGCATGACATCATGGCACAAGCTAACAACATTTGTTTAGGGCCATGATGATTAACCTTTTTATAAAAATGACCCACTTTTGCAGGGCTCGTCAACCTGTTCCTTCCCACCCACTAGTGGGCATTCAGCTTTCATGGTGGGCAAATTACAATGCCATTTGGTTGCTCCACTACTGCCCACCATGGAAGCTGGAATACCCACCAGTGGGCAGGAGGGACCAGGTTGACCAGAACTGCAAAAGTGGGTGGTTTTTATAAAAAGGTTCACCATCACGGGTTTAGGGGATATACAGAAGCATTAAGACTTTCAAGGTAACACAATCAAAGATGTTTACAAATCTTTTAGGGTTCATCTTCCCTCACTAGCCTAGAGGTATTTTATTCTCAAGATTACAGGAAAGGGGAGGAACCACAGTCAATGCAAGGTGGTATGTAAATTCTGCCTCCTATTGAAAGAAAAGAAGTTTTTCAGTTAAACTTTATTTTAGATTTAAAACTGAATGACCCATTGTTCTTGCAAGCCAGAAACGTCTACATCCTTCTCCCTCCCCTCCCTAAAGGAGGAATGGGACAGGAAAGCCTGATAGGAAAGCTTGACCTTTCCTTCCAGAATATCAATATTAATTTTCAGCTTTTTGGTACCTTACAACAGTGGGATACAATTAATTTAACAACTGGTTCTCTGCCCTAATGACCATTTTAAATATAAAAAATGATATACTGACAGGTAGTTTATTATTTCATGCATTTAATATTTAAATAACAACAACAAAAGAGGTACACAAAACTAGATTATGTTATGAGTTTTAAAATATTAATAAAAATACTAAATAATACCTGGTAAAATATAATAAAACTGTTATTTAAGATATTTCCATATTGCTTCTTGATTGACATCCTCACTTGCAATTTTTTTCACCTATGGATGAATGAACATTATTATAGGTGCTTAGAATATACTATTATCCAGATGAACATTGTAAAAGAGTAAGGAATGTAAATGTGTGATTTCCACATTGTGCATCTACCCAGGCACTCACCTTAGAGGCAAACTCTGATTATAAGTGCCATTTTAACAACTGGCTCACCAAACTCAACAAAAAATTAGGTATCAGTTCTGCTGAACCGGTGTGAACCAGCTGAATCCCACCATTGTCTTTATCTCTTTCTTGTCGTGATATGTATGGAATATGACTATCTATGTGTAATAAGTTGTGACACCCTTGGGGGAAAAAAACCATTGTTAAATGTCATATCACATTGAACTTTTTAGAGACAAAGATGCTGAAAATCCAAAATATTATGTTTTAATAAAATCCAATGACAAGTTTCTTTTTCTAGAAGGTTTTCATAATATTTTTTATGTATATACAAGTTACATAATATATTATTGTCTCTAGCCTATTGAAAACATTACTTTGGCATTGTCTTGTTTCCCAGTGTGTATTTTTTTTTTCTTAAGCTGGAAACGGGGAGAGACAGTCAGACAGACTCCCACATGCGCCCGACCGGGATCCACCTGGCACGCCCACCAGGGGGCGATGCTCTGCCCCTCCGGGGCATCGCTATGTTGCGACCAGAGCCACTCTAGAACCTGGGGCAGAGGCCAAGGAGCCATCCCCAGCGCCCGGGCCATCTTTGCTCCATGGGAGCCTCGGCTGCGGGAGGGGAAGAGAGAGACAAAGAGGAAGGAGAGGGGGAGGGGTGGAGAAGCAGATGGGCACCTCCCCTGTGTGCCCTGGCCAGGAATCGAACCTGGGACTTCTGCACGCCAGGCCGACGCTCTACCACTGAGCCAAACGGCCAGGACCCAGTGTGTATTTTTATAATAAACTTCTACAGTAACAAAACTATACATTATGAAGAATGTGAATTTTTAAAAATTAGCTTTCTTCATGATGCTTACTGAGATTTTATACTATCTTCCAGCCATTGTATTATTCAGAATATAAAGCTAAATGTAATTGTTTTTATATATACATACATGGCATATATATTACATACATATATTTGTTATATGTATATAAAACACTTGGAGTTTTTATTCAATAAATCTCTATTAAGTATCTGATACATGTCAGGCAGTGAACAAGATATAGAGATACAGTGATGAAACAAACACATTGCAAAAGCTGTAGATACCTGAATGTAAGATAAAAAGAAAATCTAGATAACTTTAGGCATGGCAATGACTTTTTTTATCTACAAAACCAAAGACATGATCCAAGATAAAAAGAATTGATGAGCTGGACTTTCTTAAAATTAAAAACTTCTGCTCTCTGCCTGACCTGTGGTGGCGCAGTGGATAAAGCGTCGACCTGGAAATGCTGAGGTTGCCAGTTCGAAACCCTGGGCTTGCCTGGTCAAGGCACATATGGGAGTTGATGCTTCCAGCTCCTCCCCCCCTTCTCTCTCTCTGTCTCTCTTCCTCTGTCTCTCCCTCTCCTCTCTAAAATGAATAAATAAATAAATAAAAATTTTAAAAATGCATTTGTCATTTGCCTATTAAAAAAAAAAAAAAAAAAAAAAAAACTTCTGCTCTGTAAAAGACGATGTCAAGAGAGTAAGAACACAAGCCACAGACTGGGAGAAGACACACCTGATAAAGGATTGTTATCCAAAATCCATACAGAACACTGAAAAACTCAACAACAGGAAAATTAAGGATCTGATTTTAAAATGGACAAAGAGATCTGAACAGACACCTCCCTGAAAAAGGCATACACATGGAAAATAAGCACATAAGAAGATTCTCCATATCACAAAAATGTCACCAGAAAAATGCACATGAAAACAACAGTGAGAGGGTGCCAAGATGGTGATCAAGTAGGTGGATGTACCAACTTCCACCTCCCAGAACCAAAGTGGATTACAACTTAATTTTAAGAACCATTATCTGGAAAAACCAACTTTGAACTAAATTAAGAAGACTCTTTAACCAAGGAACACTGAAGAAGCTACACTGAGACTGGTAGGAAAAGCAGACACATGGAGAGAGCTGCCCAGCTCCTGGGAGCAAAAGGCAGCCCAGAGGGACTCGCATGGTAAGAAGCTAGTTTAGTGAAGAGGGGAGGGTCCTGGGTATAAGGTATTTTCCCCGCCGAGGAAGAAAGAAGGGCGTAGCCACCAAATGTGGAATAGCAAAAGTTTTATTTAGTAGAGCACTTCATGATGAGTGCTCTTCTCTCGCCTCAAGCTTGCCCCCATGCAGGACTGCTGGCAGTCAGAACCACTGGGTTCTGAGTAGGTACCAAAGTGTTTGCCCTAGGAACTTGGATGCAGTAGGAGTAGTCAATATTACCGTATGGGGTCCCATCCACTCTTATAACTGAGACCTGTGAGGGAACTAGAGGTCTAGAGTGTGATGGCAAAACAGAGAAGGTAGCCCCCATGTCCACAAGAAATGAGATGGACTTTCCTGCTACCTGCAGTATTACCCTGGATTTGGCAAGGGTGATGGGGGTCTTTGAGTCTGGATCATGTCAGTCATCCATGAGGTTTAGGAGTTCGAGCAGTGGGCCTGCCTGGCTGTCTCAGCCTCCCATTTGGGTGGCTTGTAAGAGCCTGTTGCCCAAAAGGGGCAATCGTTCCGCCAGTGACTGGGCTGTTTGCAGTTAGGGCAAGGCTCAGTGGGCGGCCACAGGCAGGGGTACTACCAGGACCAGTGATCCTCCTTGCCACATTTAAAGTGAGCTCCTGGTGGGGTTCCTCTTTGCTGCCCAAACTTGGATCAAGCACTTACTATACCTTTCCCCTGTTGCTCTGCTGGCCTTAGGTCTGCCACAAGAGCCTGGGTTTGGAGAGTTACCTTCTGCTGCATGCAGGCCTGGTGAACAGCCTCGGCCTTTTTCTACTAGCCACGACCATTAAAAATTTTAAATGTCATGTTCACAGGTCCCGGACAGGGGCTTAAGGGCTGAGAATAAAAGGAGTGGACTCCTGGGGAGTCTGGCACCCAGATTCAGCCAGAAATGCCAGAGCCAGAGGCAGGACAAGGCCAGGCCTTCCTGCAAGAAGACTGGGGTTGGGCCGTGGGGTCAGGAGCCCTGAAAACTCAAGTGAGGGTCAATGGCTGGCAGAGGGTGGCCTGAAAGAGGAGGGGCTTAAGAACAACAGAGAAGGGAGAGATTCCAAGCCAGTAGGGGAGGGGGCTTCCTGGAAGGAAGAGACCCAAGCAGAAGAGGTCTACAGAGGGACCAGAGAGGGGTCCCGAGAGAGCAGCACCACCGGGGGTCAGGAAGGAGGGGAAGAGAGCTGGAAGTTGGCAAAGGAAAAAAGATCAAGAGTGGAGGGTTTAGCTGAGGTTTCTCTGGCCAAAAAGGGCCTGCACCATAGAATAGATGGCACAGAGATTAGGACGGAAGCACAAATACTAGAAGCCTTGAATGTAAGGGATCTCCAACCATTTCCCAGTTCTTTGGCAATAGTTAAATTGATGAGGGTATTAAAATCAAAAGTCCCTTCAAGTAGCCATCTGGTTCGATTTTTCAGTGGGTAGAGTGGCCCAGCCATATCAGAGAAGAAGATCAATTTCCTCTTCTTCTTTAGGGAGGGAGAGATTCCAGATAAAGCACTCCAGGAGTGTTTTTGAGTCTTAGATTTCTGTGCCTCCCATGGCCAACCTCAGTTCTCAGAGTGATCAGACATGAGAATTGGCGTCCTGCAACTCAAGCTCTGGCCACCAGATGGTTAGGTAGAGTGGATGTGTCCGGGATGTCTCCATGGGCACACATGTACTCGGAACAGATAAAAGGTCCCTGGCACAGCTGCAATTACAAACAGGGAGTCTCGGCAGAAAGAACTGAGGGGAAGCTGGAGGCAGGGGATTTACCACATTGTGTGCCTAAATGGGTAGAAAGTTGGAGGTCCTGGTTCTTCCTCGGAAGAGAAGGGGAGAGGAGTGGCCCCAGCGGGCTTCAAACTCCTCCTGGGTTTTGGCACCAAATGTAAGGTATTTTCCCCACCAAGGAAGAAAGAAGGGCGTAGCCACCAAATGTGGAATAGCAAAAGCTTTATTTAGTAGAGTGCTTCTGGACGAGGTTCTCTGGTCTGCAAGATGGGCCAGAGAAGTCGCACCACCTCCCCTGTTTGGGGGTAATTTATAACGTCATTAGGGTGGTTGGGTTGATATGATGTGGCAAAATTTCACTGGCTGACAGACAGTCATTCTTTTTCAAAGGGCTCCTGAGAAGTTTCTTTTGGCGCACATGGGTGTGGGTGGTTTCAGCCCATGTTCTAGGGCCTGGTTCCTCATGTGACTTTCCCCCATTGCCAACCAACCTCACACTGGTCCCCAGGAGCAAAGCCCCAACCTGCAACCCCAGAGCCTAGAAGAAGCGCATAGACAATATTTAGCTGTGAAAAAAGTCAGGATACTATTTGTGAGAGACAGATTTCTTAGACCCAGGTTTCTTCTTCAAGGGACCACGCAGAAAGCCTCCTTCACAACTACTAACCCAGGACTCTGGGAGACTGGGAGAGTTGAGAGGACCAGAGTAGCAAGAACAGAGCATAATCTAGGAGGCACAGGGAGAAACACTTTGAGGGACAGCCACCCTAAGCCCTGGGCTGAGTCACCCCTCAAATCTAAAGTGAGCCTGACCAGGCGGTGGTGCAGTGGATAGAGCATTGGACTGGGATGCAGAGGACCCAGGTTCGAGACCCCGAGGTCGCCAGCTTGAGCATGAGCTCATCTGGTTTGAGCAAAAGCCCAACAGCTTGGACCCAAGGTCGCTGGCTCCAGCAAGGGGTTACTTGGTCTGCTGAAGGCCTGTAGTCAAGGCACATATGAGAAAGCAGTCAATGAACAACTAAGGTGTTGCAACGCACAATGAAAAACTAATGATTGATGCTTCTCATCTCTCTCCACTCCTGTCTATCTGTCCCTGTCTATCCCTCTCTCTGACTCACTCTCTCTCTGTAAAAAATAAATAAATAAATAAATAAAATTTTAAAAAAATCTAAAGTGAATATTTCCCCTGGAACCAGCAATACCAGCAAGGGGAAGCAGGACACAAGCCAAACAGAAGTTCTCCTGCTGCACTCAGAGCAGAGTCGTTTAGAAGGAGGGAACCTTCAGGAATATAGTATTGAGTGTTAAGTCTAAGCTGCATTGCTCTCACCCACACTGCTGAGGACTCGCTGGAAGGCAGGCGGCGGCAAGACACGGAAGTGCAATCCTGTCAGCAGGGGTGGAAGCCGGGCCAGCCATAATAGAGGTCTGGCATGAGCTCAGTCTCACCAGGTGGGGGCGGAAGGGAAGCACAAAAGCGGTCCAACCCAGCTGCGGGCCTGGTGAGCAAGAGTGATCCCACCTGCAATCCAGCCCACAGGAAAAAGGAAAAAGCTGGGGAACTGCAGAGATCCATGGTTGAGAGCAGGCACGCAGCCCCAACTGGCCCACCAGAGCTGGGGTGTGCAGCAAGTGTGTGAGCGCAGCTCTGCCCGCAAGGGTGGACTGAAAACTGGGGAACAGGTGGAGACCCTCACTAAGCATAGGTGCACAGCCCTACCCCCAGTGCTGAGGTTTGTGGCCCTGGCATGGTGTGCAGCCCACCCACAGGGGCAGGGCAAAGGCTGAGGCTGGCAGAGGCTTGTAGACCCAGAGATGTGAACACAGCTCCTCCCATGGAGGAAAGGTGGAAATCACAGTGACTGCTGCAGTGGACCAGCCCCGGCAATGTCCATACCCAAACGCCTGAGCAGCAGCAGAGGGGGTGGTAGCCTGCAGACAGACAACACTTAGGGAACACAGAGGCCACACCCATTGGACTCCAGTGGCCACACCCTTCTTATACACAGAAAAATGGGAAGGCAGAGAAATGCAATGCAAATAAATCAAAAGAAATCCCCAGTAAAGGACTTTAATGAGTTAGATATAACCAAATTACCTGATGCAGAGTTTAAAATAATGATTGTTAGGATGCTCAAAGATCTTAGAATAACAATAAATGGACACACGAACATCTAAATAAAGAGATAGCAAGTATAAAAGAAGACATTGAAATAATAAAAAAGAATCAGTCAAAAATGACAAACACAATATTAGAAGTGAAGACCACAATAGAAGGAATAAAAGGAAGATGGATTAAGGGCCTGACCTGTGGTGGTGCAGTGGATAAAGCATCAACCTGGAAATGCTGAGGTCGCCGGTTCGAAACCCTGGGCTTGCCTGGTCAAGGCACATATGGGAGTTGATGCTTCCAGCTCCTCCCCCTCTTCTCTCTCTCTGTCTCTCCTCTTTCTCTGTCTCTCCCTCTCCTCTCTAAAAAACCTGAATAAATAAAAAAATAAAAATAATTTAAAGATGGATTAAGCAGAGGATTGAATCAGCAAGTTAGAGGACAAGATAAACAAAGGCACAGAAGCAGAGCAGCAAAAAGAAAAGAGACTCAAAAAATCTGAAGAAATTCTAAGAGAACTCTGTGACAACATGAAGAAAAATAACAGCACATCATAGGGTTCCTGAAGAAGAGAAAAAACAAGGAATAGAGAATCATAGCTGAAAACTTGTTCAATCAAATCATAGCTGAAAACTTCCTTAAATTGATGCAGCAAAAAGTCACACAAGTTCAAGAAGCACAGAGAATTTCATTAAAGATAAACCCAAAGTAATCTACACCAAGAGACATCATAATTAAAATACCAAAGCTAAGAGATGTAGAGAAAATACTAATAGCTGCTAGAGAAAAAAAGGTTATCTCCTACAAAGGAGCCCCCATTGGGTGGAGCACAGAGCGTATTCCTAGCAGCAGTGGCTGATGCAATGCTGTGAGAATACTCCAGCTCCCAAAACCCTCCTGGGCATACCCAGGAAGGGAGCTTGCCTGCTATAAGGAAGTGACTCAGTGCCAACCACACAGCTACCTAATCTTTTCGGCCATTGGCAATGAAGGACATGCTGTTACATCCTATTAGCTGAACCCATGTATATAAGCTAGTTTACTTCCTGAATAAAGTGGATCTGCATCACTGAACCTGGTCCCCGGAGTCGGGTCTTTGCGTCTCTGTCATCCTCACCCCTGGCAGGACTTGTCCACAACTGGTGTCCAATGTGGGGGACCTAACCAGCATCCAAGGGATGGGTGAGTGACCCTCTGCAATGGAAATCCTTCTCCCTCACTCTCAAGCCCTGCAGGCTTGAGTCCTGCACACCCTATTGCAGAGTAAGTGAGTTCAAGTTAGTGAAAAGGATCTTTGTACTTACTGAGAGATCCTCTCTGGTTTTAATCCTTGGCTCCAGGACATGCCTTTTTGGGACCCGATACTTGGGCCTGAGCTTTTCAGTGTGTCCGTTAGGCCAAAGTACTTGGGGGACAAACCTTCCCTCTCAGCCTCATTCCTGCCCTGCTAGTAATACATGCCTGCCTGACCAGTGTTCCTCCTGGACACCCTCCACCAGTGCCAAAGATATTGCAGGCTGCCTCTCTCTCTGGGGAGCCCTTACCTTCCTATTCACCCCCCTTCACTGAAGAGGAAAGTAGTTTAGCTTCTGAGTTTGACAAAATCGCAGCTGAGTGCACAGAAATGAAACCAACCAAATTGTTAACTGTGCTATCAGCTCTGCAGCCAGAAAAAGCAAAAGTCACTACTTCTGCATTCCCTGCCGGGGCTCTATGCCCCACCCCAGCCTCTCAGACACCATTTTCTACCCCAGCTTTAACTCCAACACATGTTTCTGCTGCAGACCCATGGGCCAGCATATATGCTCCCATGTGTCTTTTTTCTTTCTGTTTGTCTGTCTTGTCTATTTTTCTGCATCTCTTGCTCTCTCTTTCCCCCACCACCCTCATTGAAATGATGCTGGAAGGTCCCAGACATGGCACAGTGGTGGGGATCACACCCTCTTCTAACACAAGGGAGAGGTTATGCTTGTGTTTTTCAGCCAATTTGGATCCCAGGAACCCCCCAACCTGCTTGACAGGGTTTCTTGGGCACCCACTAAGTGACTCATTCTTCACCAGTCCAAAGTCACAGCCCTGGTCTCCTCCACACTGACTACACCTGAGGGTAGGAGGTCCTCAGCACTCCAGAAGAAGACCTCGTGGCAGGCGTGCATGCCCCATCACCTGGGGGGATGTGCAGGCTTTGGTGGGGCAGGCCCAAAGAATTGCCCCTGACAAGCCCCCAGGTCTCTGGTGCTCTGTTCTTGCTTGGGTGTGCTATGATGACCGCTGACTCTCAGATGCAGGCAAACCCCACATCTGGGCTGCTTTTCTCTACCCTGGCATTATTCTACCCATAAAGACAACAACAGCAAGCTGTCATACATCAAATCCAATTGGCCTTAATTAAAAGAGTAGGGGGAGATATGGGTAGAGCACAGAGCACATTCCTAGCAGCTGTGGCTGATGCAATGCTGTGAGAATACTCCAGCTCCCAGAATCCTCCTGGGCATACCCAGGAAGGAAGCATGCCCGCTATAAGGAAGTGACTTAGTGCCAACCATGCAACTCCCCAATCTTTTCAGCCATTGGCTATGAAGGACATGCTGTAACATCCTATTGGCTGAACCCATGTATATAAACTAGTTCACTTCCTGAATAAAGTGGATCTGTGTCACTGAACCTAGTCCCCAGAGTCGGGTCCTTGCTTCTCCATTGTCCTCACCCCTGGCGAGACTTGTCCACACCCCCATAAGGATTACATCTTATTTCTCAACAGAAACACTTGAGGACAGAAGAGAATGTCAAGAAATATTCAAAGTAATGCAGAACAAGAGCCTACAACCAAGACTACCTTCTCTAGCAAGGTGATCATTTAAAATTGAGAGAGAGCCTGACCAGGCAGTGGCGCACTGGATAGAGCATCAGACTGGGATGCGAAGGACCCAGGTTCGAGACCCTGAGGTCTCCAGCTTGAGCATGGGCTCATCTGGCTTGAGCAAAAAGCTCATGAGCTTGGACCCAAAGTGACTGACTGGAGCAAGGTGTTATTTGGTCTGCTAATGCCCATGGTCAAGGCACATATGAGAAAACAATCAATGAACAACTAAGGTGTCACAATAAAAAACTGATGATTGATGCTTCTCATCTCTCTCCATTCCTGTCCGTCTGTCCCTATCTATCCTTCTCTCTAACTCTCTCTCTCTGGGTCCCTTTAAAAAAACTGAAGGAGAAATAAAAAGCTTCCCAGGCAAAAAAACCTCAAGGAATTAATTACAACCAAACCAAGGCTGCAAGAAATGTTAAGGGGCCTGTTGTAAACAGATCAAAGGGGGAAAAGAGTATAGTAAAAGAGGAATATAGCTTTAAAGAATAAAATGGCAATAAACAACAACATATCAATAATAACCTTAAATGTAAATGGATTAAATGATCAAGTCAAAAGACATAGGGTAGCTGCATGAATAAGAAAACAGGACCCATACATATGCCGTCTACAAGAGACACACCTCAAAACAAAAGATGCACATAGACTGAAAGTAAAAGTATGGAAATAAATATTTCATGCAAATGGAAATGAAAAAAAAAGCTGGGATAGTAATACTTATACCAGACAAAATGGACTTTAAAACAAAGGCTCTAGTAAGAGATAAAGAAGGTCACTACATAATAATAAAGGGAGCAATCCAACAGGAAGATATAACCATTATAAATATCTATGCACTCAATATAAGAGCACCTAAATATATAAAGCAGACTTTGATGGATATAAAGGGTGATATCAATAGCAATACTATAATAGTACTGGATTTCAATACCCCACTAACATCACTAGATAGATCCTCAAGAAATAAAATTAACAAAGAAACAGCAGACTTAAAGGACACATTAGATCAACTGGATTTAATAGATATCTTTAGAACCTTTCACCCTAAAACAGCAGAATATACATTTTTTTCAAGTGCTCATGGTACATTCTCTAGGATAGACCACATGTTAGGGCACAAAAGTGGTCTCAACAAATTTAAGAAGATTGAAATCATATCAACCACTTTCTCTGATGACAATGGCATGAAACTAGAAATCAACCACAACATAAAAGCTGAAAAACATTCAAACACTCAGAAACTAAATAGCATGTTATTAAATAACAAATGGGTTAACAGTGAGATCAAAGAAGAAATAAAGAAATTTCTAAAAACAAATGATAATGCACATACAACAACTCAAAATTTATGGGACACAGAAAAAGCAGTACTGAGAGGGAAGTTCATAGCATTACAGGCATACCTTAAGAAGCTAAAAAAAGCTCAAAGAAACAACTAACCCTGCATCTAAAAGAACTAGAAAAAGAACAGCAAGTAAAGCCCAGAGGTAGTAGAAGGAAGGAAATACTAAAGATCAGAGTCGAAATAAATGACATAGAGGCTAAAGAAACAATACAGAAGATCTATGAAACCAAGATCTGGTTCTTTAAATAGGTCACAAGATTGATGAACTTTTAAACAGACTCAACAAGAAAAAAAGAGAGGGGACTCAAATAAATAATAGAAATGAGAGTGCAGAAATAACAACTGACACAACAGAAATACAAAGAATTGTAAGAAAATACTATGAAGAACTGTATGCCAAATAATTAGACAACCTAGATGAATGGACAAATTCCTTGAAACATGTAATCTTTTAAAAATCAATCTGGAAGAATCAGAAAACCTAAACAGACCAATTACAAAAATGAGATAGAAACAGTTATCAAAAATCTTCCAACAAACAAAAGCCCTGGGCCAGATGGCTTCACTGGTAAATTCTACCAAATATTCAAAAAATAACTAGCTCCTATCCTTCTCAAGCTATTTCAAAAAATTCAAGAGGAAGGAAGACTTCCAAGCTCCATTTATGAGATGAGCATAATTCTGATTCCAAAACCAGGCAAAGACAACACAAAAAAAGAAAATTATAGACCAATATCTCTGATGAATTTAGATGTTAAAATCCTTAACAAAATATTAGCAAACCAGATCCAGCAATATATGAAAAAAAAATCATACACCATGATCAAGTGGGATTTATTCTGTAGAGGCAAGGCTGGTACAATATTCGCAAATCAATCAATGTGATTCATCACATAAATAAAAGGAAGGAGAAAAACTACATGATAATTTCAATAGATGCAGGAAAAGCATTTGGTAAAACTCCAGCACCCATTCATGATCAAAACTCTCAGCAAAGTGGGAATACAGGGAACATACCTCAACATGATAAAGGCCATTTATGACAGACCCACAGCCAACATCATACTCAATGGGAAAAAATTAAAAGCAATTCCCTTAAGATCAGGAACAAAGCAGAGGTGCCCCCTTTCACCACTCTTATTCAACATAGTTCTGGAAGTCCTAGACACAGCAATCAGACAAGAAGAAGAAATAAAAGGCATCCAAATTGAAAAAAAAAAAAAGTAAAACTATCATTATTTGCAGATCATATAATATTGTACATAGAAAACCCTAAAGTCTCAGTCAAAAAACTTCTGGACCTAATAAATGAATTCAGCAAGGTGGCAGGATATAAAATTAATACTCAAAAATCAGAGGCATTTTTATACACCAACAATGAACTGTCAGAAAGAGAAATTAAGAAAAAAAATCCCCTTCACTTTTGCAACAAAAGAAAATAAAGCACCTAGGAGTAAATTTAACCAAGGAGATTAAAGATTTGTTCTCAGAAAATTATAAAACATTGATAAAAGAAATCAAGGAAGATACAAACAAGTGGAAGCATATACCATGTTCATGGATAGGAAGAATAAACATCGTTATAATTCTATATTACCCAAAGCAATTTATAAATTTAATGCAAAACCAATTAAAATACCAAAAACATTCTTCAAAGATATAGAACACATATTCCAAAAATTTATGTGGAAACAAAAAGAACAGAAATAGCCTCAGCAATCTTGAAAAGGAAGAATAAAATGGAAGGTATCAAACTTTCTGATATCAAGTTATACTACAAGGCCATTATACTTAAAATAGCTTGGTACTGGCATAAGAACAGGCATATAGATCAATGGAACAGAACAGAGAACCCAGAAATAACCCCATATCTTTATGGACAACTGATATTTGACAAAGGAGGTAAGAACATACAATGGAGTAAAGACAGCCTCTTCAACAAATGATGCTGGGAAAATTGGACAGCTACTTGCAAAAGAAATAAAACTAGACCACCAATTTACACCATTCACAAAAATAAACTCAAAATGGATAAGAGACTTAAATGTAAGCCATGAAACCATAAGCATCTTAGAAGAAAACATAAGCAGTAAGCTCTCCGACATCTCTGGCAACAATATATTTGCTGATTTATCTCCACGGGCAAGTGAAATAAAAGACAAGATAAACAAATGAGACTATATCAAACTAAAAAGGTTTTGCACAGGTAAAGACAATAAGAACAGAATAAAAAGACAAACTACACAATGGGAGAACATACTCGACAATACATCTGATAAAGGGTTAATAACCAAAATTTATAAAGAACTTGTAAAACTCAACACCAGGAAGACAAACAATCCAATCAAAAAATGGGCAAAAGAAATGAATAGACACTTCTCCAAAGAAGATATACAGATGGCCAATAGGCATATGAAAAAATGCCCAACATCACTAATCACTAGAGAAATGCAAATTAAAACCACAATGAGATATCACCTTACACCAGTCAGAATGGCACTCATCAACAAAACAACACAGAATAAGTGCTGGCGAGGATGTGGAGAAAAGGGAACCCTCCTGCACTGCTGGTGGAAACGTAGACTGTTGCAGCCACTGTGGAAAACAGTATGAAGATTCCTCAAAAAATTAAAAATCGAACTGCCTTTTGACCTAGACATCCCATTTTTAGGAATATACCCCAAGAACACCATATCACTGTTTCAAAAGGAGAAATGCACCCCCATGTTTATGGCAGCATTGTTCATAATAGCAAAGATCTGGAAACAGCCCTTATGTCTGTCAGTGGACTAGTGGGTTAATAAGCTGTGGTACATATATACAATGGAATACTATGGGGCCATAAAAAAGAAGGAAATCGCCTGACTGGCTGGTGGCGCAGCAGATAGAGCATTGGACTGTGATGCGGAAGACCCAGGTTCGAGACCCTGAGGTCACGAGCTTGAGCAAGGGCTCATCTGGTTTGAGCAAAAGCTCACCAGCTTGAGCCCAAGGTTGCTGGCTTGAGCAAGGGGTTACTCGGTCTGCTGAAGGCTGGCGGTCAAGGCACGTATGAGAAAGCAATCAATGAACAATTAAGGTGTTGCAATGCGCAACGAAAAACTAATGATTGATGCTTCTCGTCTCTCCGTTTCTGTCTGTCTGTCCCTGTCTATCCCTCTCTCTGTGGAAAAAAAAATTTAATTAAAAAAAAAAAGAAGGAAATCTTACATTTTGCAGCAACAAGGATGGACCTGGAAACTATTATGTTAAATGAAATAAGCCAGGCAGAGAAAGAAAAATACCATATGACCTCACTCATTTGAGGAATCCAATGAACAATGTGAACTGAGGAACAGAATTGAGACAGAGGAGGGATCCAAGGGACCAGAGGGAAAGAGGACAGAGGGAAAGGGGATGAGAAGAAGGGATAAACCTGAAGGGAAGTGGGGGAGGGTGCTATGAAAAGGGGGGCAAGGGAGATGTTGAGAGAAATATGGGGGAAAGGGGCATGCTTTCAGAGTGACACTAGAATCTATGTAAACACAATAAGTTAAAATTGATTTTATAAAAACACAAGATACCACTACAGTCCTGTTAGAATGGCCAAAATTTAGAACATTGACAACAGTTGGGATGTTGGTTGGGATGTAGAGCAACAAGAACTGTCATAAATTGCAGGGAGGTGGGGGGCGGAATGCAATGAATGAGAACAATTTGGAAAATAATTTGGCAGTTTTGTACAAAACTAAACATACTCTTATAATACAATCCAGAAATTGTGTTTTTTAGTATTCACTCAAAGGACTTAAAAACTTATGTCCACACAGAAACTTACACAAGGATATCTATGACAACTTTATTTATAATTGCCAAAACATGGAAGCAACTAAATTGTCCTTCAGTGGGTGAATGCTTGGATAAACTATGGTAAACATCCAAACAATGGAATATTAGTCAGCCTTTAAAATAAATCAGCTATCCAGCCATGAAGAGACATGGAGGAAACTCCAGTACATTTTATTAAGTGAAAGAAACCAATATGAACAGTCTTACAACTATATGACATTCTGGAAAAAGCAAATCTAAGGGGACAATAAATTGATCAGAGTTTTCTAGGGGTCCAGAGGGAAGGAAAGATAAACAGGCAGAGCACAGAGGATTTTTAGGGCAGGGAAACTATTCTGCATTATACTATAATAATGGATTCGTGTCATTATACATTTGTCAACACCCAGAGAACACACAACCTCAAGAATTAACCCTAATATGAACTATGGACTATGGGTGATAATGACATGTCAGTGTAGGTTCATCCATTGTGACAAGTCTACCAACCTGATGGCGGATGTCGACAGTGGACGAGACTGTGCAAGGTTAAAGGCAGGGTGTATATGGAAACTCTGCACTTTCTGCTCAATTTTCCTGTGAACTTAAAGATTCTTGAAAAAATGAGATCTATTCAAAGGGGAAGAAAGTTTTATATATACTATAATTGCGTTCACTGGAGCTATGTTTGCAATAAAGAAGAACAAAAAAGTACATATGTATGTATGTATAGATATGATCAATAAGTAGTTTGTTAAATATATAATATGTTATGGTAACTCTTTCAAATAATGTGAAAAAAAATGTTTTCCCAAGTTTTCATTCTTCTTTTTCTCTTGTTTGGCCATGAAAGTGTTCATAAGACAAAAGGCAGCTTTAAAGAGCTAATTATAGACTGACACCCGCCTGTCAGGTAAACATTCTGGGCTTCTCCCTGTAGCCACGCCTATCCCCACATCTGCCCTAGTGCCAGCAGCAGCCCAGGATTTGGGGGGAAGTACTTAGAGAATGGAGAGAGCAAAGCACACCTCCTTTTTCTCATAGTAGAGATATTCCCAACAGCTGTATACCAGCAAAAAAAGAAGAAAGTTAACTTTTTATTCAACTTTGACTTCACCGTTAGAAAACTAGAGACTAAAGTGTTAAAATCTGGTCATGGTGAGTAGGGATCTGTAGATGCATGCAGCTTTGAAGGGTTTGGTTTCATGTGCTTCAAAATGTTAGGTTATTCAATAGGTTGCAAATGGAAGGGTGGTGGTCTGAAACAGAAATGCGGAGACACCTGCTCCTTCCCTGTGGGAAGTGACAGGTGAGAGAGAAAATAGCCATTGGTTAAAAAGACTGGTGGGGGGGTGTGAAGAAAGGTCCTGGAAATGGATAGTAGAGGTGATTGCACACCAGTGTGAACATACTTAATGCCACTGAAGTGTATGGTTTAAAGTAATCAAAATGGTAATGTTATGTTTATTTCATCACAATGTTAAAAGACTTTAAAAAGAATGCTGAAGGGGAAGCAGAGGACAGCCAGTTTTCTGTTACAGCCAACAGGAGACTAAAGAGGCTTTCTAAAATGACAATTCAGAAAGGAGATGTGTGATCTTGGGGATTTTCTTGATTGCAGATTTTAAGTTACAGAGGACATAATGGGCAGGTTTGCCAGGAATGATGGGAATTTGGCTCTATGAGAGGGTATAGAGTGGAAAATACATGTGGTAAAAATAACTTGGGAGTTTGGGTTTTATGTGTTAAAAACAAGATGGAATGAGTTCTGATGGACTCCTTTAAAAGAATTTTATTTTTCAATTATAGTTTACATACAATATTATTTTGTTTCAGTTTCAGGTGTACAGATGAGTGGCTAGAATATTATATAATTTACAAAGTGATTGCCCCAATATTTCAAGTACCCACTTGGTACCATACACAGATATTACAATAGTATTGACTATATTAAAAGAAGGTAAATGATCAGTTCCAATTATAACCTCCTACTCGTCACTGGTGTCTTAGATATTTTGTAATGAGTATTAGGAAGAGAGGACATCATTTGCCAACAGTATTCAGAGTGCTGTTAGCCCCATTTCAGTTCTGTCAAGGACAGTGTCAAAGGTGAAAAAGATGTGGTGTTACCTCATCTTTTCGTTATACATGTGTTCAACTGAACATGGACTAATTAAGATGGTTTTAAAGATATATATGTGTGTGAATATAGGTATGAGTCCAGTTCATATGTAATTGGGGATTTCCTTCTTTCCTGTCAATGATAGCAAATCTTGTGACGTCTCCCACAGAGAAATATTTTTTTTACATATGATGATCTAGTAAAAAAAAAAAGAAAAAATCATATTGGAGTTCACAACTTTAAACCAGCAAAGGTTTCTATCCATATGATACAGGCTCTTATACATGTTGAGGGCATTCCAGGCAAAGATGAAAATTTCTCTCAAGGTATATGTTGTTTGCATAAAAGTTGGAGCCCCACTGAGGGCACCTAGAGTTAAGAAAATTCTTTACCTGCAGGTTATTTATGGTTTTGATTTCCTCAGAGAAAGAGAGAGGAATCACAGTTTTCTAAAAATAAAGAGATACATTGATTAAAACAAATTTGCCTTAGTAGAACATTTTGCTCAAATTCACCCATATTTCCAATATCTAATAAAATGACAAGCTAGGTCAAATTAAAATTATTTAAATTCCCCTACAAAAGGAAGTAATAAAAATTATGTTTAAAGCTTATGAAGTTTATAATTTCTTCATAAATAGTAGGAAAAATATTTCTCATACAGACTTTAATTTAGAGAAAAGAAATTACATGAACTGTTTAAGATAAACTGAGGCATATTAAAAAATTTGAAGAGTTTAATTGAGCAAAAATCGATTCAAATTCAGCTGCACCAAACCGGAAGACCGGAAGCAGTTAGGAGCATTTCACTGACAGGCATGAGGGGAGGGACTTTTATCCAGAAAAGGTGGGGGCCAAGCAAGGAAATTCTTGATTGGCTAAAGCTTACTACTTGCCTATTTCTGACTGGTTGTCCTTAAGTTTCATTTTTGTAATCTTGACTGCACAGCTCTGCCTGTTCTGACTCCCGCTGTCCTCCCCTATGGAAGGGAGGAGCTTTGAGACTCTTCTTTAAAAAAGTCACCCTTTCCTCTGGAAGTGAGAATAGATTACATTTATAATTTGTAAAATTGTTATGCTCAAGGCAAAAAAAAAAAATTTTAAATGCCAGGTGAGAATTTACTGATATAAAGAAATCAGTAGTGTCTCAGCTAATTCCAGGATCTTAATGCATTCTGGCTGCTGTAACAAAGCACCACAGACTGTGTGGCTGATAAACAGCAAGGTCACTTTCCACACTTCTGGAGGCTGAGAAGTCCACGGTCAGGAAGGATGCCAGCCTGGTCAGGTTGCGGTGGGCCCTCTCCGGGTTCCAGACTGCCCTCTTCTTCACCTGCTTGTTCTGTCTTCACAGGGGAAAATAAAGAAAAAAAAAGTTCTTCTCAGGTCTCTTTTATAATGGCACTAATCCCATTTATGAGGGCTTCACCCTCATGACCTAATTACTTCCCAAAAGGCTATACCACCTGATACCATACTCCCACCTCCAAATTCACACTCCCAGTATGAACTTGAGGAGACACAAATATTCAGTCCCTGGAGTCGAGGCTTATAAAGATTCTAACAGTTTACCATATTCACAGCACTGTGCTTGAATGTCCCCTATGCCCAAGCAGCTCCAAGTCTAACATGTGTGTAAGTGTGTGTGTGAGCATGAGTATGCATCTGTGTGTATATGCACACACATGTATGTGTGAGTGCACAGAATAGGGGTAGTGTGGGGAAATATTTATACTAATTAAAATATCAGGCAGAATGGCTTGAGAGCTAATATTTTTATTTTTAAAAGGAAACTGTTTTTGAATAAAATCAAAACACTGGGGAACAGTTTTTTTTTCACTTTCTGTTGCATGAGGTTTTAGAACTGTTTCGATATATTTCTACATCGCTGATTCCAACATCGCTGATTCCAAATCTGAAATCTGTTTTTTTGGTGCATGCTCTAGTTTTTATGCAATTTTAATTTCTTTTTGTTACAGTTAATGGCATGCATTGGTTTTTAAATTGGAGGTAAAGGGTAACGACTCTTAGAATAAACATAACCACAAGGCAATTAATGTTTCACAAACATCACTTTTACATAACTGCAGTTGTTTTTAAATGTAAAAAATTATTATCTGGGCTCTGGCCGGTTGGCTCAATGGTAGAGCGTCAGCCTGGCATGCAAGATTCCCGGGTTCGATTCCTGGCCAGGGCACACAGGAAAAGCACCCATCTGCTTCTCCATCCCTCCCCCTCTCCTTCCTCTCTGTCTCTCTCTTCCCCTCCCGCAGCCAAGGCTCCATTGGAGCAAAGTTTCCCCGGGCGCTGAGGATGGCTCTGGGTGCAACAAAGCGATGCCCCAGATAGACAGAGCATCGTCCCCTGGTGGACATGCCGGGTGGATCCCAGTTGGGCGCATGTGGCAGTCTGTCTGACTGCCTCCCCATTTCCAACTTCAGAAAAATACAAAAAAAAAATATATATATATATATATATATATATATATATATATATATATATAATCTGATAAAAACACCCTCTTATTTTGTTTTAAGATTGAATCATGGCTTTTTCGAGTAGGCGTAAATGTAAGAATAGTCCTGACACCTTCTGTTATGTTTGTGGCTGTTACACACTTCCATGTCTAAGGCGCAATATTTCATCATTTGTGACATGTGCATATATTGCCTATTTTCAAGTTCCCCTTGGCGATCATGACAAGAATTGGGCTCCTCATATTGTGTGTCATAATTGTGAGGAAATGCTTCATGACTGGACAAAAAAAAAAACGCAAAGGAATGCCTTTTGGTATTCCCATGGTTTGGTGTGAACCTAAGGACCAAAAGGCAAAGGAATGCCTTTTGGTATTCCCATGGTTTGGTGTGAACCTAAGGACCACAGCAGTGACTGTTATTTCTGTCTGATCCATACAAAGGGCATTGGCAAAAAAAAAAAACGGCATATGATCATATATCCTAATATTCCTTCAGCAGTATGACCTATCCCACACTCTGAGACAGTCCCGGTTCCAGTTTTCAGTGGTTTTATTTCTTCTAAGAATGAAGGAAGTGAACATGGTGATCAAGTGTATTTTGATTACATGCATGAGGAAATGATTGTAGAATCTGAAGGGTCTTCTTCTGATGCCAAGCAGTCATTAACCCCTCAGCAGTTTAGCCAACCCAAATTGAATGACTTAGTAAGAGATTTGGGCCTACCAAAAAAGCAGCTGAGTTATTAGCCTCCAGGCTTCAAGAAAAGAATGTACTTCACAGGTCAGCTAAAGTATCCCATTTCAGGAAGCGTGAACAAATTTTTGTGGACTTTTTTCCCAAAGACAAACACTTTGTTTACTGTCATGATATCAGTAGTCTTCTCAGCCAGCAGGGTGTTACCACTTACAGTCCAACAGAATGGTGGCTATTTCTTGACAGCTCTAAATGGAGTCTGAAATGTGTTCTCCTACACAATGGTAATGTTTATGCAGAGGTTCCAATTGGTTATTCAACTCATCTGCAAGAAGATTATAATGACATAAAGTTTGTCCTCGACTTTCTGAAGTATGAAGAGCATAACTGGAACATTTGTGTGGATCTTAAAATAGAAAATTTCCTGCCTGACCAGGCGGTGGTGCAGTGGATAGAGCATCGGACTGGGATGCAGAAGGACCCAGGTTCGAGACCCCGAGATTGCCAGCTTGAGTGTGGGCTTATCTGGCTTGAGAAAAAAAAAAGCTCACCAGCTTGGACCCAAGGTCACTGGCTCGAGCAAGGGGTTACTTGGTCTGCTGAATATCCATGGTCAAGATACGTATGAGAAAGCAATCAATGAACAACTAAGGTGTCACAATGAAAAACTGATAATTGATGCTTCTCATCTCTCTCTGTTCCTATCTGTCTGTCCCTATCTATCCCTTTCTCTGTCCCTGTAAAAAAAAAAAAAAAAAAAAGGTAAATTTCCTGCTAGGACATCATAGAGGTTTCACAAAGTACCCTTGCTTTCTGTGTTTGTGGAACAGCCGAGCTCAGGAGAAACACTGGACACCAAAGGAGTGGCCAAAACATGAAGCTCTGGAAGTAGGGATGCAAAATATTGTGAATGAACTTGTATTTAATTGAAACAGGATCATTTTACCCCCACTTCACATCAAACTTGGCTTACTGAAGCAGTTTGTTCAGGCTTTGAATAAAGACAGTGAATGCTTTCAACATATTATTTCTGCTTTTCCTGCCTTGTCTTTTGAGAAGCTAGAAGCAGGTGTACTCGATGGACCTCAAATTCGAACCCTCATACGTGATGAAGAATTTGCCAGGAAGATGAATAAGGAGGAGAAAGCAGCATGGCAGTCTTTTGTAGCAGTTACAAAGAATTTCCTTGGCAACAAAAAAGGAGAAAACTATGAACTTCTGGTTCAAAGGATGCTGTTGACTTTCTGCAACATTGGATGTAATATGAGCATTAAGATTCACTTCCTGTCATTTACAACAAAATGGTGGGATCTTGATAACATTATGCAGAGTGAAATAAGTAAATCAGAAAAAAACAAGATCTACATGATTCCATACATTGGTGGGACATAAAAACAAGACTAAGAGACATGGACAAGAGTATGGTGGTTCCTGGGGCGAGGGGAGGAGGGAGAGGGAGGAGCACAAACAAAACTAGATAGAAGGTGACGGAGGACAATCTGACTTTGGGTGATGGGTATGCAACATAATTGAATGACAAGATAACCTGGACATGTTTTCTTTGAATATATGTACCCTGATTCATTGATGTCACCCTATTAACATTAATAAAAATTTATTTATAAAAAAAAAGATTCACTTCCTGAACAGTCACCTTGATAAGTTTCTCGAAAATCTTAGTGATGAACAGACTACTGCTGGAGTATCAAACGAGATTGTCCTCAACAAGTACACAAACGCAAGAGCTACAAACACAAATTTTTGCCTGAATAGAATTTAAATAAGTTTTGTGCAAATTTTATGAGTAAAATAAGTGTTTTAATATGTTCTATTTTGAAATTGTAGACAAATTTTGATGCAATCGTATCTTTTAGTGTATTAGTGTATTTACTGCATTATATAAATTATTATATTTTCACAAAGATGATGCCCAAGAAGACATTCTACTTCATTGTGTTAAACTAAATGTTAAAGATTTTACAATAAAATGAAAACTTAAAATCCTGAATCACAAAAAAACTGTAGCTTACAGAGAAAAACTATTGTCAGATTTGAGATCAGCACACTCGAATTAGGAAAGAACAAATGTTTTCGTGGATGCAACAAAAATTTTGTTCTTCAGTGTAATCATTGCACTAAATACAGAAAAAAATAGAAAGAAAAATTAAAATTCATTGTGTAAAAAGTAATTTTTTTGTGCTGCACATAGGCACATGCAAATATATTAAAATATATTTTCTTTATATGTAAATCCGTTAGTGGCTGTCAAAGCAGAGTCTGCTCCACTAGAGGGCGCATCAGGCAGTCCAGATGCACAGGCTCTGTGATCTCCCAGTACAGCAGCTGCCTAGCATTGGAGAATATTCAGGGTCACTGCATGAGAAGTCCAGAGATATGTTCTGATTTTCACGGAGCCCAGAGAGAAAACGTGAATCTGCCTTGCAGATAGACTTCCAATTTGGAATATCTGTCATGTGAATTCAGACTCTCTGAAAGAGATCAGGCTGGATGAAAATTACTGGAGGGAGATACAATTTTTAAAAAGTGTATTATTCTTACAGGGTTGGAAGATTGAACTCCAACATCCAAAGATTGGTGGGAAGAGGTACTGGTATAAGGTGAGACTGGGCTTAACCATCTCCTGACCTCTCCACGGCAATTCCTTTCTAGAGCCTACATGCTCGGAACAGAAGAGAGCCACTGTGTAAAATAAAGCCCTGTGTTTCCTACTGCTCTGGAGACCCACGGCTCCCCTCATGGAACTGAGAGAAGTAGCAAGCTTTCCAGGATTGTGTTTAGTGGTCTAAAGTAGATTGTGGTAGTCACACAGAAAAGGGCTGGGACAAAACCTTTTAGCAAACTGCGACAATGGGTCACCAAGTAAAAAGCAGGGGACACTTGAGCCGAATAGAAGCAAAGTGCTGATTAAATGAGAATCTCCTCACTTCCTGGACTCGGCAAGGGAAGACTTGGAGAGGGCAATTAAGTCAAGAGGTTGGATTTCCTACTAATCACATAGGAGGGTCTCAGACCACAGCGGTTTCTAGTTTTGCTATACACGCTAAACATTTACCCTCAATGCTGGGTAAAGTCAGCAGCCATGTGCATATCCACACTCACCACACATTTCTTTAGAAAAACACTGTCATGTCACAGATGCCATTTGTTGTTGTTCTTGATTCACATCAGGTGGATGGTAGCTTGTGTGGCTAATCAACTCAGTTACTGAGCCAGAAAGCTATGTTTTCTTAACATTTATAGTAAAGTAGTAAGTGGGAGTAAACTGTGAACTCTAGTATAAGAATAAGACAGTTATATAATAACCTATACACTATAGGGCAGGTGTGGCCAACAGTTTTTGTCCCGGGCCTGATTAGAAAGAAAACTTTTTTCACGGGCAGGAAAAAGTATTAAAATTAAAAAATGTTAAATACAAAAATGATTTGTTGAAGTAAACAAAATTTACTTTATGTAATTTGTTTATGAATAAATGTGAGTGAAAAAAATTTAATATACAATATTATTTTAATAAAAATATATTTTAATAAAAATATAATTACATACTGTATAAATATCCAAACTGTATCGCAATCAATTGAAACAATATTTAATTAAAAGAATGAGCTTGAAGGGGTTATATCGCAAATAAAACAATTATTTTGTTTTACAAACAGCCTGGACATGTTTTCAGTTATCAACTGCAGCTATTGTCTACACTACAATGCCACTTGATTCAGCACACTTGACTACAAAAATGACAAATTGTTTGACCTTGGGTGCGCACTGGCAACTCTGCCTAAAAGAATGTGGGTTTCACATCACCACTAAACGTCAAACAGTTCATATCGGGTACAGATGAGTATAAAAGTTGTAAATCTTTATAATGGAATTTTTTTAAAAAATAAAGAAGTATTGTGAATCCATTCAACCCATTATTGGAAGTTAACCCTAGATTAGTCACATGTGGAATTCTTCTCCATGTATCACTATCTTCTTAAATATCTCGATTTCCAATAATCAAAGACACTTCTGCCTCTGAGTAGCTGAGATTTTAAAGTAGCGGAGAATATTAAAAATTTAATTGCGGGCTGCATAAACTCATTACGTGGGCCAGATCCACCTGTGGGTCATATGTTGGCCATGCCTACTATAGGGAGTAAAACTGGTTCAATAAGGTAGATATACCGGGCATGCCATGTGAGTTCAAAACATGAAGACATACCAATGTGGGTACGAAAATCTGACTAGGCATTGAGCTGGAGGGAATATTCAAGGCTTGATGTGGAAGCAGAATTTGAACAGGCTGAAATTGCAAAGGGATTCCCAATGGACCAGATGGCTACAGGGAAGGGAAGAGGAAGAAAGACAAAGGGCCTGTCCAAATGGTAACAGCATTGCTCTGTGAGGGGCAGGTATGTCAAGATGGAGATGCCTCACAGGCAGGTAGGGATGTTTCTAGAAGTTTAGAATTGGGAATCTTCTGTGTTGAGGGGACAGTTGACACAAAGGAGGAAAATACCTACAGAGATGTGATGAGATTTGAAGATAGAATTTTAAGGATCACTTCTAACTAAAGGAGAGACACTGTCCAATGGCAGAAAGAAAGAACAAAAGTCATGAGAGAACTGGGAGGACAGTCAGTGTACCTATAGACAAGGGGCCACAGCATTGACGGAAAGCGATGAGCTGCGGGAGACGAGAGCCAAGACAAGACAGCTTGCGGAGGTCATGAGAGGCCAATGGCTTTCCGTAGAGCAGCGTCAGAATGCAAAGGGGCTTCTGCGTAAATCAGCTCAGTGAAGGTAGCATTCAGTCTCTGGGCTCCAGTTGAGTTTCTGAGGCTTCCTGATCTCTCTCTCTCTAGAACTTCTTCACCAGACTGGAAGGAGGATTCTTTCTCAAGAAGGGATGCCGGAATGGTACAGGCCTGCCAACTTCAAATACTCAACTGAATTTTAACGAGGCATGGGTCTTGCTATATTTTGAATTCTGAAATCCTAGCAGGGCCCATTTCAGCAGATTTAAGAGGTAGGGGTAATGCTGGCTATTACAGTATTGTATAATTGTAGATGTTTCATAATCTAAAAGTATATTTTAAATGGCACTGCATCTGTTATGAGTATTTTTTAAAGCATCTTATTTTTTTCAAGCAGTTGAAAAACAAGCACTTGCTAATATTTAGTATCCTTTGTTTTTGTCCTTAAAATTAGAAAGATTTATAGGGTACTCAAGAGTAACATAAACTTCAGCTGTCCTCTTTTGTAGGGAAGTCTTTAAAAGAAGAAAAAATAAAACAAAAGCTTCTTAACTTGGGCTCTAAAATGTGGGTTAGATTTTAAAATTTAGATTAATAATAAATGTAAGTCAAGAATATATAAAACAGCTCCACCCCAGCAGCTAGGTTGGTTAGAGCATCGTCTCCTTACACAAAGGTTGCTGGTTCAATTCCTGGTCTGAGCACATACAGAAACAGATGGATCTTTCTCTCTCTCTCTCTCTTTCAAACCCCTCTAAAATCAATAAATATTTTTTTAAAAAGAATATACAAAATAAAGTAGATGCTACTTGATCTATTATCTAATTAATAGGTGCTAATAAAAGCATCACGTTAGTGGATGCAAAAAAGCAAAAGTTCAATGTAAATTAATTAAACAGAGGATTCTCAGAAACAAAGGTGATATGTAAAATCAGCAGAAAGCTCTCCTTTAAAAAGAAAATTCTACCTGAAAATTATGAAAGGACTTATGGTAGAGGGAGCTGCAGCAAAGAGCAGCATATGTTTAAATTTAATTTTCCAATGTCTATATGGACATTTAAAATTAGAATTATCAAGCAAGAAAAAAAAAGACTGTGTTACATAATATCAGACATTCCTGCAACTGGCATCTGGGGAAGCCTTTATTTTGTAAACACCAAGCGTTAACATTGGTTATTAGGTGCTCAGTTTCTTTTCCCAATCTAACCAATCAGCAGTCACTATTCCTCCCCTGCGGAAAGCCAGAGGAGGCGGAGACAAGGTAACTCCACCTTCCGTACTGTTCTGGAAATTCCTTCCCCTCAGAGACAACAAAATCATGGGGGGGGGGGGGGGATAAACTCTCCCATCATCTGTCTGTAGGGTGACCAGACATTCTCCTTTGCTGAGAACAGTCACAACTTCTTAGTAGTGCACCATTTAATGCTCAAACTTGTCCCAATTTGGATAATAAGTTATATGGACTCCTGACATCTTTAGCAATTGCCCTAGGTAGATTCAGGGAACGTATAATACCACATACATACATCTCAAAGACTGTATGTACTTGCAGGGATCATTGCTCTAGCTTGCTAGCAGAGCATCTTTTCTGAATGTGTAGCACACCAGAAGCCACCAGGGGACAGAGGCACAGTGTTCTCTCCTGAACCAGAAGCTAGTTCTCAGTGTTGCTGCTGCAACTGCCCTTTTCATTAGTGACGGACCTTGTCTGGCTTTGAGAGAACAAGAGGGACAGGACACCATCTGAGTCATAAAAAAATTCATAATAGTTCTTACCTAGCCTTCAAAATGGAGAAATATGAAATTTCAAAATGTACAGGGTAGGGCTAAAGTAAGTTTACAGATGTTCATGTGGATAATAACACTATAATTAATAAATAATAATACAAGAATGAACTTTGTTTCTCATACTCATAACTGGAAACCTCCTTTTGCCCACCCCTGTTTATATTATAAATCAAACATACAGTAAGATTGCTGATATTAAGTAGATATAATATATACTTTATTAACATTGTGGCTGAAAAAGGGACCACATACTAAACCTGAAACGTTCAGAAAAGGTAGACGTTGGCCTTACAAACTCAGAGACTGAAAGGAACCACATAGGACAATCTGAATATCAGAATTTCTAACTAAAAGCAGTCATGGTGGGTAGCCCTGTTACCTAAGCCTGTATCTTCCTTGACAAAAGTCAGTCTTTATACTTTATATGAACCTGTCTGTTGTCTCTTTGCCCCTAAGATAACATAGCTTTGAAACGTCAGAGTAATTCTCTTTTCTAGAACCCTCAGGGCACACATGTTGCACCAGAGCACAAGCCCAGAGCCCCTCGTTGTTTTCATGTTCCCCACACACCACCTCTGTGTGCTGGAAATGCTCATTCTTAACTATCCTGTACCCACTAGTGTAAATGAAGTATGTGTCTCTCCACTTTAGTCTTTATTCGGTCCCAGAGATTTTCTCCACTTTGCTTTCTCTCTAATCTACAACCAGTACATTTCTTGTGACCCCCCCTTACATCTCCTCTTTTGACTATAACATATAAAATAAGCTGTAAAACTGCATGGTGTGGGGCCTGACCTGTGGTGGCACAGTGGGATAAAGCATTGACCTGGAACACTGAGGTCACCGGTTCGAAACCTTGGGCTTGCCTGGTCAAGGCACATATGGGAGTTGATGCTTCCTGCTCCTCCCCTTCTCTCTCTCTCTCTCTCTTCTCTCTCTCTAAAAATCAATAAATAAAATATTTTAAAAAACTGCATGGTGTGGAGCATTTTCTCATTTCATTGAGATTTGCTTCCTGGCAATTGTCAGTTTGGCTGAAATAAACCCATAAAAATTCTCTACAGATTCCAACGTTTCTTACAGCAACTTTATTCTTTACCTATGAGAGTTCATTTAAACTCCTCTGAAATAGGAGTAAGTTTTTATCTTAAAATTTAACTGTAGACTTGTTAATCACCTTCAATAACCTAGTTTATACTTTTTTTCCTTTTCCTCCCCATTAGGGAAAAAGCTTTCTATAATCTTTTACTCAAGCTAGCCAATACACTAAAATATTTCATCTATGTTTGAAAAAATATTGAAGTCCATAGATAGAAAATTCCTTTTCTAGATTTATAATTTCCAACACTATGCTCACCCCACTCAATTCTACTTAAATTGAGAAAAAACAAGAGGTTTTAAATTTTTTAGTAGATATCATAGAATTATTTCAAGTACCTCAGTATGGAAACTAGAAATGAATAAGAAATAATATGAATAAATGCCTCAGTTCATCTTATCCTCATTGGCCAATAGGGTTAAGGAAGTGTGTGTTGAGTAAAGGAATATTAGTGAAGCCCATTGTTCAAGGAATTTACAATCTAGTAACTGAAATAAGGTTAAATATTATTATTGCATAATTATATTTCAAAATAACATCAAGATTCAAAATGGATGAATATTACACTAGAAAGAGTGGAAAATACAGAGAAGTACTTGCATTTTAATTAGTTCATAGCAGATAATAGACATATTTGACTTACAAGTAGCAAAAGAAAAGAAAGCTCTGTTTTTACTTTATAATAAATTTGTATACCAAAAAATGTATTCAGAAAAAATTCGCTTTAAAATTGAAGTCAGAGAAAAACCTAGTTGAAAATGTAAGACATTCATTTGTAGCAAAATCTGTCTTATAAAAAGAATGAAAACCATGGAGTCAAAGTAAATACATGAAAAATGATTCACAAAAAATGTTAACAGAGGGATTCATAATTGCCTTTGAAATATTTTAAATCCTAGAAAAATGAGCCTGCTGATAAAAGAGTTGGGAATTGAAAATATTCATTAAAAAGAAGCTATAAAAAAGAATTTTTCCCCCCTGTATTGCCTTTTAACAAGAAAATGGAAGAAAAAGTGCAATGGAAAAATAATGTCTTTACATAAGGCTGTGAGGGAAGACAGGACAGAACACGGAATGTGGATCACTCAGATGGAAAAAGCATCACTTTAAATGATATAAGGCATGGGTACCTCTTCCAGAGTCTCAGAGGGTGAGAAGGAGGGCAGAGTACCTCTCCACTCCCTGGGTTCCTCTCATTTAAAGAACACCCCGTTCTAGGTCAGAGCAAACACCCAGAGAGATGGATTCCCTTCAGTCTCACTTTCTTACTCCCTTCTTCTCCTAACTCCTCTTAGTTCAAAAAGGAGTGTGTGTCACTCCCCCCAACCCAGAGAGCCTGTCACAGCTAGAAGGGATGACAATTCTCCATCACTGAAGAACTGCTTAGCTGAGTCCTGCCGAGCTTACAACAGTCCTTATTACATTACAGTGTGTTGAATAACAGAAGTTGGCAAATTTGAACATGAAGACAAATACTCAAACCTACTGTTAAATTCCTTCAGAAGTTGGTGTCTCTAGGAAATGTAAGGGAGTAGCGCCACCTGCTGGGTGAGAATGAAAGGAAACTGTGAAGAATTGTTTCTTAAGAAATGTGGAATGGTAGGCATTTTTAAAAATTATTATTGTCGTAGATATGATCAAGTTTCCAAACAAAAGGTTTTGGAGAGCTTGGGAATGGATATCTGAGACATGAAAACCTTCTCAGAAAACAGACAAATAGTGTATGACTTTTCACATTACCATTGCGGACTGATGGCTGTTCACGTGAAACCCAGGTCAGTTAAAGCGACCTTTGGTAAAGATGAGAGGGCTGTTTACAACCTGAAACTATTATCATCAAAGAACTGACTGTCTTGGTAATTTGAGGAAGTTTACACATGCAAGGCCAAAGCTCTGATAGGCCTCCAATTCAATTGTACTTATTAGGAATCGGCCAGCAGGGGGCATTTCTACACACCTATTTATTGGCCAGTGTTGGCAAAACCTAAGAAACATCCAAACGTAGAGGTTTATGAGTTTATTTGAGCCAAACTGACAACGTATGTTGGGAAGCACAATCTCAACAGATTTTTTTAAGAACATTTTATTGATTGATTTAAAGAGAGAAGAGAGAGAGAAGGGGAGGAGGAGTAGGAAGCATCAATCACGGTTGCTTCCCATATGTCCTTTGACCAGGCAAGCCAGGGGTTTCGAACCTGTGACCTCAGCCTTCCAGATCGACTCTTTATCCACTGCATCACCACAGGTCAGGCTCAGAAGATTTTGAAAATGCTCCAGAGAATGGCAGTTTTACAGCTTATTTTACATGAAAATCAAAGGAGACTAAAGTAAGGTTGCATGTAATCCTTTGATGGTAGGTAATGGAGCCTGGAGAAAGCTTAACAGAAAAACCTCTGGGATTGGATAAAAGGCAGAATGGAGAAACACATACCTCTGCTACACTGGTGGGTACAGGGTGGTTAATAATTAACATTTAGGACACGCAGAGATGGTATACGAGGAACAAGATAACAATGAGGGTTCTGTGCTCTGGTGTACCTAATTGTGCCTTCGAGGGGTTGGAAAAACAGTACTTTGACATTTCAAAGCCATGTTATTCTAGATACATAGTAACAACAAACAGGGTTCATTTAAGGTAAAGACTGACCTTTTACTAAGAAAGGTTTAGCCGGAGACATTATTACCCACCATGGCCAACCCTATTAGGAATTCAATTGGACATCCCGTGTGGTCACTATTGGTCTGTGAGTTTCTCAAGCCTTGCCATGTGGCTCCCTGAGCTTGTCAGATTAGTCACATAGCCTCCTTTTCTTTCACACCAGTATCACAAATTAATGGCGAGATGTTTTGACAAAGGCAAGGAAAAGTGAAAGTTTTCTGCTTTTCAGCTTCCAAGTGTATGGGCCCTCTTCACTTAACTGACATGTTCTCAGAATCTGATCGCTTCCCTGAGGAATTAAGTCTGTAGTTCTCTTGGGTTGCTTTTGAAAGGTTAACTTGATGAAACGAAATATCCTACCCTGACATTTTTATCCCGGCTTTCCCTGTGATGGGCGGTAACCATGAGAGAATGACAGACCTAGAAGTTACAAGAACAGTCAAAGCAAGTAGATGCAAAAACCTCTCCCCACATGCTACCCACCCATTCATCACTGAGCCTCCTGCGGACAGGTTTCCCTAAGGGATTCTTTTCCCCTGACTTTTTTCCCTCTGGGTATCAAAACCATATATATTTTATATTGTTCTAGTCAGTAGGCTTTTGCAATCGAGAAAGATAACTTAGCCCAAGATTTGAGAGGCCAGACTTTGGAATCTGATTACTTGATTTTTTCTTTTTTTGAGACTCCATTACCTTCGAGTTATCTCCCCCTCCCTGCCATTCCCCATTCCTCTCAGCTTAAGCAACCGCTGTAGAAACCATTGTAAAAATGTTAGCTCGGCATAAAGATAAAATGTGTTTTATAGTCAACTGTGTAACAAACACATCAGATTGTTTTTAAGAAAAGAGGACCAAAAAATTATATTTACTGAGAGCTCATTGTGTGGCAGACACTAGTTACTTTAAGAAAGATTTTGGACCCGGTCAAGGCTGGAGCAGGACTTGGTGTCCTCTGTGTGCCCCGGAGAGCACAGCTTCCTGTTGCAGAATGTTCCACGGGCTTTGGAACTCTCACAGAATGCTCCGAAAGACCGCGGCAGACAGCAGACACATACCTTGTTTTGCATGAGCCCAGGAGAGCTATAGAAGAAACATGAGACCTAGTCCACATATTGGATTCAAGCATCCACAACTCATCTAGGCACTGAGAGCCCCTGAAGGAGGCTAGTTTGTAAAGGCACCTGAGGACCTATGAGAAGATGTGGAAGGTCAGGCCTGAGCTGGTTATTGATTATTGATGATTGGTTATTGCCTGCGTATTAGAGAGAGCAGTGGCAGCAGAAGGCTACACTTGAACTTCCCTGACATTGTCCCCTGCCCCCTAAGCTTGAGTGCTATGCAGGAGAGCACAGTGAGACCTAGTGGCAGATCTGTTTCTAGGGGCCTAACCAGTGATGGGATTCAGCCAGTTGACACTAGTTCAGCAGAACTGATACCTAATTTTTTGTTGAGTTCGGTGAACCAGTTGTTAAAATGGCACTTGTGATCAGGGTTCTCTCTAAGGTAGATGCCTGGGCAGCCGCCCAATGTGGAAATCACAAATTTACATTCCTGACTCTTTTTTAACGTTCATCTGTGCAACAGTGTATTCTAAGCGCCCCAGTCATGTTCATTTTGTCCATAGGTGAAAAAAATGCAAATGAGGACGCCAATCAAGAAGCAATATGGAAATACCTTAAATAACAGGGGGTTTTTTTTTGTCAGGTATTACTTAATATTTTTTTCATTACTATTTTAAAACTTTCTTATAACATAATCTAGTTTTGTCTACCTCTTTTATTGTTCTTATTTAAGTATTAACTGCATGAAATAATAAACTACCTTTCAGTATATCATTTTTTATACTTAAAATAGTCATTTGGGCAGAGAACCAGTTGTTACATTATTTGAATCCCATCACTGGGTGTATACCAGGGGTCGGAAACCTTTTTAGCTGAGAGAGTCATAAACACCACATATTTTAAAATGTAATTCTGTGAGAGCCATACAACCACCTGTGTATGTTAGGCATTATCCAATAAAAATTTGGTGTTGTCCCAGAGGACAGCTGTGATTGGCTCCAGCCACCCACAACCATGAACATGAGCAGTAGGAAATGAATGGATTGTAATACATGAGAATGTTTTATATTTTTAATGTTATTATTTTTTATTAAAGATTTGTCTGCGAGCCAGATGTAGCCATCAAAAGAGTCACACCTGGCTCACGAGCCATAGGTTCCCAACCCCTGGTGTATACACACACACACACACACACACACATCCTATTGGTTCTGGTTCAGTAGGCTGTTAAATATTAACCATAGGGAAGGGAGTGAACAGAACCAGATATCTGACTAAGCCTGATTAAGTTTACAGTTGCCCCAGGGAATTCACCGGACTAACAAGTAGAAGGAGAAAATGGTGCATGCACAGTAGAAGCCAAGATGGCTGGAGGATAACAGCATGCAGAGCAGAAGCAATTGAGAAGCAGAACCAGGAGGCATGCCCAGTGAAAGCCAAATAGGCAACATCAAGGGGGGAAGGACTAGCCTGGGAAAATCTGAGGACAATCAGATAAGACAAGAGCACAAACCCCCAGAAAATCCAGGAAAGAGATTGGATAGGAGAAGGGCACCAGTACAGGCTCAGAAAAAGCCAAGTCTTTCTCCAGACTGAGGAAACATTTAGCAGTTAAATAAAGGTCCATCTCTGGGAGCCAGGGTACCAGAGCAGAGTTCCAGTTGTGGCCTGGGCACCACGGATGGGGAAATGAGGCACAGAAGAGTTCAGTAACTTCCCCAAGGTCACACAGCTAAGAATTCTATTCCTGCTGGGAGCAGAGACTGAACTGGACTATGGGAGCCTCATGTGCCTGGGGTGATGACACTGCAGCTGTGAGCCCTGGGCCTCCTGGCGTGGTGGGCACAGCGCAGGCCCGCAGTGAGAAGGAGCTGAACCTCCTGCTTGTGAATGAGGTGTCGGGCACGGCGCACTCGAGGACAGTGAACACGCTGTACCAGCTGAAAACCAGGGAAGCACCTCGTTGGCGCGCAGCCTCTTCAAGGGCACCTGTGCCCTGCACACCCACCTTGGAGCACGCCCATGCATTTTTCTTGGGTCATACTTTTGCTTTTTTTCCTCTTAAACTCTAAGGGTCCCCATGAGATTGGAACCAGGGGAGCAGTTAGCTTTAAGGACTCCCCCTTTGCCTCTCTGGCTTCTTTCCTGAGTCTAGGCAGCCAGGCTCACTTTTGCTCTTGTTGCTGTGATCTGGCTTCTTTCTATCCTAAGCCCTTCCTTTGCATTCGCTCCAATAAATCTTACCACTGTCGCCTAAAATCCTGTGTGTGTCCCTGAAATTCCTTTCCTGCGACACAGCAAGAACCTATTTCCAGACCGCGCTGGGGAAGACCTGCCTCATCCAGGTCCTCGGGCAGCAGGTCTCTGTCTGTTGAAAAGTCTAAGACAATCGCTCTCTCTTGGGCGATAAAATATATTATGCTCACTTTCTTAAAGATGGCGCTGCCCACGTGGAAGCCTTTCACCCAGGTGATTGCTTGGGATGGGTGTGATTATGTTAATATGTGTTGGGGGAGGGCTTTCGAGCCAAAAGGTTCTAAAAGGAAGAGAGATCACGTTGTTCCAGGAGAAAGAGTGATTACATTCTAAGAGGAGCCCATGCTAGAGCAGAGCAGAGTAAGGCCACGTGGAGGAGAGGAGAGGCAGCCAAGATGGCAGAGTGCTGAGGGAGAAGCCAATTAATGCAGACTTTGAGCAGAGAGAAGGAGATGGGGAACAGAGGTGAATAAGGCTGGTGAGCTAGAAACTTTGATTCTAGGAAACTCGGATAAATCAGTAGCTCTGTGAATGCCGAATGAGTGGGTTTTGGAACCCAATGTGTGTTTTTACTTGCCTGCCGGGTGCAAGCTTGGATTAAAGATAATGGCCCACCAGTTTTGGGCTCCATTGTTTCTTTACCGACTGTCCGAATCAAATGTGAACCTGCATGGGCCAGGCGGCTATGATAGTGGCCGTGGCTACTGGCCCTACACTCTCCTGAATGGAGTACTGACTTTGACAAGAAAATGTGGAAAGCAATCAGAAGAACTTTAGAAAGTATAATTTACTCTCGCTTGACTAGACAGTGGCACAGTGAATAGAGTGTTGGACTGGGACGTGAAGGACCCAGTTTCGAAACCTCAAGATCACCCACTTGAGCGCGGGCTCATCTGGCTTGAGCATGGGCTCACCAGCTTGAGAGCCAGTCGTTGGTTTGAGCATGGGATCGTAGACATGACCTCATGGTCGCTGGCTTGAGGCCAAAGGTTGCTGACTTGAAGCCTAAGGTTGCTGGCTTGAGACCAAGGTTGCTGGCTTAAGCAAGGGGTCACTCGCTCTGTTTGAGGCCCCTGGTCAAAGAACATAGCAATCAATGAACAACAAAGGAAACTAAGGACACTAAGGAGCTTCAAGGAAGAATTGATGCTTCTCATGTCCCTCCTTTCTTCTCTCTCAGTTACAAAAAAAAAAAAAAAAGTATAATTTATTCTCAATGTATTTTCTGGTGGTCGTCTTTCTTTTAACAGGAAATTTCCTTGACTCGCCAGCTCCCTCACTTCTTCAGCTGAATGCTCTAAAACTGTTTTACACTTTCCTTCATAGAACTCATAATTTAAAAATACATGAGTATTTGTGTGACATTGAACAATTTTTGAATATTTATTAAGGAGCAAATAACAGAGCATGTTTTATAATAACATCTTCCATTATTCCAATGAAATATGCACACAATATATCCGAATAGGAGGTACAATAATAAAACAAAGTATGTTTGCTGCTCTTTGGGATCGCTGATCTGCCCTGTGTGGCCTGCGGGTGTGTCTTAGCTCAGGGCATTCCTTGTATTTGGAATGACTTCCCTCCCGGTCATTTTTTTCCCAGTGGGATGTGGCCCACTCACCATAGCCAAGCTTAATGACCCTTCTCAGCTGAAATGCCCGTTTCCTCCAGCTCGATGTGGTCACCACTTCTTTCAGCCCCGTTGCTCTCATGGTATTCATCAATTTCTGTCCTGAATTGCAGCTATGTGTCTGCTTTTGTTGTTTCCACCTCTAGAAATAACAATCTTCTTCAGGGTCGCAGTTACTGATAAATTACTGTTTTCATCAGAGCCTGTTTTATCTCCTTACCTACAATGACTTGATAAATCCATGGTGAATAAATAAACCCCTGTGGGTCATTTTGGTCCCTGGAATGTAAACTCTTCTTTCTAATTTGTGCTACAACAAGTGTTATCATAATTTTTATCAGAGTGACTGTATGTAATCTTTTATGTATGATAATGGCTTGCTGGTGAATATTTATTAGGTAGTGAAGCAATGATAACTAGCGGCATGAGGCTTTAGCTGCGAGCTCAAAAAATTGGCTCGAAATGACATTTTAAATGAGGGGATTTTAGGAACTGCGCCCCCATCAAATATTTCATTTTCAAAGATGTTCCTGTGCTCTCAGTGAACAGTGTGTGCTTTTCATCTAAATTCAGAACACTTCGCAATTCCACATTATGTGAACATACCCAGTAACACAAAGAGAGGATGACTTTCCAGGGGTAAACAGTGGAGCTGAAACCTATTTTAGATCCCAGAATTTTAAAATTCCCATTCAGCATGTTTGACAGTCAATATTTCTTGTACCTCTGGGGGGAAAATTCATCAAAATGGTATAGTTGGAGAACAGAGGTTTGTTGTTGAGATCTATTCAACTAATTTTACATTTTAGTGACTCCAAAAGTTCCCCAAACCAGAATTATTTTATAAGACAAGAATAATAATCTACAAAACACTTACTTAGTTCATTGAGTCAATATTTGTTGATTGAGAAGATCCATGAAGAAACCGTAGCTTCTACCTTCAAGAAGACCATTGTCTTTTTGAAAGGGGTGGACATAAGCACCAAGCCAACTGATAAATCTTGTCATATCATGTTAGTTTTAGGTTGCTCTGGTATCAATTCATCATAGTAAAATAAATAATCATCTTGCCTATCTTGCATGTAGAAAAGTTAGATCTAATCTCTCTTTAGATTGCAATTGTCGCCTGACCTATGGTGGCACAGTGGGATAAAGCATAGATTGCAATTGTCCTCCACACACACATACTCAATAAGCTCAGATAGCACCCTGCCAAAAGAGAGCAATCTGTTTGGGATTCAGCACACTGAGGAAGATTATACTGGATTACCTGGAAAGGAAATGGATAGAGGTTATCGTTTGGAATTGAAAAAGAGGGTAGCTGGGCCCTGGAGATGATTTCTTGATGTGGGTAGGAACTTGGGTCTATTCCAACTCAGATTCCCAGTAGGTGTCAGAACTTCTGATGAGGAATGCAGATAGGTGGCTGGTGGCTCAATCGCTATTGCTGTGCTTATGAGCCTTGGTCCAGGTCCCTGGAGCTGAGCTGAGCATGGAGGAAGGGTATGACACAATCAACTGGGTGGCCTACCTTTAAATAAGCCACATGGGCTCAAGCAATAGCTACAACAACTAGGCAACCAGATTCCAGTCAAGAATCCTCTCTTTCATGATATTATAGGATGAACTGTCTAATGTTCCCTGGGATTCATGAGCAACCCCAAGGAAAGGCTCTGCAGTAATCAGTACTCAACAGGTTGACAAAGGAGTTCAGAGTGAGGTTTATTTTGATTTTTTAAAAATAAGATACTAATGACTTTTGTTTCACCCAAGTCTCATGGGGCAAATTCATATCTTTTACTAGAGAATGTACCCATGTGTTCGAGATCCTAACAGGAGAAAGCAACTACCACATTTCCTATATTTTAAAACTTGCTTGAATACTTCAGTGTGTATCTATTGGAACATATCTTAAAATGAATGCATGTCTTTAAGATTCTATTTGATTTTCAAAAACAAAAGTAAATATCTTAAAATCAAGAAAATATGATAGTTCCCTGTAGAAAAGGAAAATGTCTCACAGAAGTCAACTTTTTAAATTAACTCAAAAGATATGTAGTAAACAATGTGGAGGAAAGGCACAATGTGTGTAGATGGACCTATGTTTAAAAAGCATAATAACATCAGAAAACTTGAGTGTCACCAGTGGCTCAGTAGATGGAGTGTTGGACTGGGATGCGGAGAACCCAGGTTTGAAACCCTGAGATCGCCGGCTTGAGCGCGGGCTCATCTGGTTTGAGCAAGGCTCACCAGCTTGAGCCCAAGGTCACTGGCTTGAGTAAGGGGTCAGTTGCTCTGCTGTAGCCCCCTGGGTCAAGGCACATATGAGAAAGCAATCAATGAACAACTAAGGAGCCACAACAAAGAATTGATGCTTCTTATTTCTCCCTTCCTGTCTGTCTGTCCCTATTCTGTCCCTTTCTCTGTCTCTCTCTCTCTGTCTTTGTCACACACAAGAAAAAGAAAGAAAACCTGACCATCATTGGTAGGCAAATAATTTGACACCTCTTTTAACCAGTATATACAAACTACTTGTCAAGCATTATGGAAAATTATATTAATAAAAAATTTTACATAGCAACAAATTTCTTTACTGATCTACCTCTACTGGTCAAATCATAGTCAATGTTCTGGGGCAGGGGGAAGGAAACCACTTTGTTGGACATATATTCACAGGTTAAAAATTTAAGTAAAAAAAGATAGATCATGTCCCCATTAAGCAGCATTGTGACCTGAATTTTGGACCTGGAGTTTGAGCTATTTGTAATTGTTTGTTTGCAAGAAAGCTCCATGTAGATAAGCTAATTCTATCAAGGAAAGTTTTTATTTTGTATTTTATTTCAGCTCGAGGGCTTGTTCCTTTTGGCAGAATTGACACTAAAAATGTATATTTTGCCAAGGACAACAGGTCAAAGCCTGCATTATCTGGTGTGGGGGAGTGGTGGGGAAGGGTGAGAAAACTTCCTCTATCCTTGTAGATTCTTTTGGCTGGTCTAATATCAAATAGACATAAGACGGATTAACAAGAGAAAATGACCAAATTTATTCACGTATATATGTACAGGAACCCCACATATACAAGAGAGTCAGAGACCTCACATCTGTGAGGGGTGCAGAGACAGAAAGCAAAGATGAGATGTCTACGGCGTTCTGAGCAATGCAGAGACAGGTGTCCTGGGGTTTGAAGGGGAGAAAGGTCATTCACAGGCGATCAGGACAGCAGCTGTTTAGTAATTGGATGGTTGCCCTGCCCGATAAGTGGATCATACAGAGATATTTATGGTGATAACTCTTATTATGGACAAGACCCAGTCTGCATTCTTTAAGGGAGAAGGAAAACTCTCTTGTGAACCCGTAGAGTCCTACTTGCCTTCAGCTCAAAATAATCCATATGCCAAAGTGGCACATCATGGGAAGTCCTCTTCTGAACCCCTTCATTGACACCATATTTTCAGTGCAATTTAGGGCTGTTCAGCACTTTCACAGGTCAGCACCTAGTTGGGGCTGTTCGTGTGGCTCACATCCTAATCTAGCTCTGAGTTCAAGGACCTTTGAGAAGGAAAACTGTGTTCGTGGGAGGGATGCGAAAGGAGGCAGTACAACAAAGGACTGTTTTAATGCAACATTTCAGCAGTTATGATGTTGGGCAGATAAAATGTATTATGCTCACTTTGTTGAGGATGGCGGTGCCCACGTGAGGCCGTCGCCAAGGTGATATTAATGTGTGTTGAGAATCCTTGTAGGCTGGGGCTTGGTTTTGGGATTAAGCCTTTCCCACCCTTTTTGATGTGGGGTGGTACAATCCAATCATGCCTCGGAGAAGTGACTTTGTATTGGAGACTTCCCTATTTTGTATATTGGATTAGAGGTTGTGAAGCTACAATATAAAACGGGGGCGGAATGAGAGTTTGCTCTCTTGGTTCCTGGGATTAGTGTTAGAGAGCAGAGCAGAGAAAGGCCACGTGGAGGAGGCCAGGGGAAGAAGCCAAGATGGCGGAGTGTTGAGTGAAAGGCCAGTTTGTGCAGAGTTTGTATCTGGGATAAGGAAGGAGATGGGGAACTGAGGAGAATAAGGCTGGTGAGCTAGAAACCTTTGATTCTAGGAAACTCGGATAAGTCAGTGGCTTTGTGAGCACTGAATGTGATTGGGTTTTGGAGCCCAGTGTGTGTTCTTAGTTGCCCACCGGGTGCAAGCTAGAATTAAAGACTATGGCCCACCAGTTTGTGGCTCCATTGTTTCTTTACCGACTGTCCGAATCCAATGCGAACCTGCATGAGCCAGGCGGCTGCCGTGATGATGGCCCTGGCCGTGGCTACTGGCTCTACATATGATCTCTCTGGATTCCCTCCTCATATGAAAGGTGTCATCACCCCCATATTAAAGATGACAGAAATGATGCGGGCATTTCGGGGTCCAGGGACCTGGCGGTTTGTGACCCACTGTGGAAAGCACTTGAATACATGCCAGCACAGAGTTTAAAGTGAAAGTGAATTTACTGGTTGTAAAGCCAGAAGGCAGGGCCAGGGCCACCATCACAGCCGTCTGGCCTATGCAGGTTCGCATTGGATTCAGACAGTCGGTAAAGAAACAACGGAGCCAAAAACTGGTGGGCCGCCATCTTTAATTCTAGCTTGCACCCGGCGGGCAAGTAAAAATACACACTGGGCTCCAAAACCCACTCACATTCAGTGCTCACAAAGCCACTGACTTATCCGAGTTTCCTAGAATCAAAGGTTTCTAGCTCACCAGCCTTATTCTCCTCAGTTCCCCATCTCCTTCCTTATCCCAGATACAAACTCTACACAAACTGGCATCTCACTCAGCACTCCGCCATCTTGGCTGCTTCTCCTGGCCTCCTCCACATGGCCTCCTTCTGCTGTCTGCTCTGCTCTCTTCTCTAATGATAATCTCAGGAGCCAAGAGTGCAAGCTCCCGCTCCGTCCCCATTTTATAGTGTAGAAATCCAAACTCTTAATCCAATATACAAAATAAGGAAGTCTCTAATACAAAGTCACTTCTCTGAGGCATGATTGGATTGTACCGCCCCACATCAAAAGGGTGGGAAAGGCTTAATCCCAAAACCAAGCCCCAGGCTACAATGATCCTGCCTGCCCCCAGCACACATTAATATCACCTGGGCAACGGCCTCACGTGAGCAACATTATCTTTTACAAAGTGAGCATAATACATTTTGTCTGCCCAACACTGGTGAAGCAGCAAGACACAGAGTTCACTACCTCTTGACAGAGCAGTCTCTTCTAGTGGGCTTTACTTCTTTCATTGAAGCTCATTTGATAGACAGGGAGGGCACTCAATTATGAGAAGGAATATTGAAGATTTTTCAGGCAAAGGGGTGAAGATTTCTCTGAAGAGCCCTGTTAGTCATTTTGTGTCCTTAGATGGGCTTCCCTTCTCCATCAATACAGTGCAGGGTGTGTCGTTTAGTATGCTAACATATTACAATGAGCTTATAATGAGGCTAGAGCTTACCATGAGGTGAAATTATTCACCATGTTGAATTGAGCTGGTTTCTGCCAGTTCTAAGCCATAAATCTTTTGGAAGGTGGTTGTAAAGCCAGTAGGGCCAGTAGCCACGGCCACCATCACAGCCGCCTGGCCCATGCAGGTTCGCATTGGATTTGGACAGTCGGTAAAGAAACAACGAAGCCAAGTAACCCAGCGGGCAAGTAAAAACACACACTGGGCTCCAAAACCCACTCATTCAGTGTTCACAAAGCTACTGACTTATCCGAGTTTCCTAGAATCAAAGGTTTCTATCTCACCAGCCTTATTCACCTCTGTTTTCCATCTCCTTCCTTCTCCCTGCACAAACTCTGCACAAACTGGCTTCTCCTTTAGCATTCCACCATCTTGGCTGCTTCTCCTGGCCTCCTCCACATGGCCTTTCTCTGCTCTCCAACCTGCTCTCTGCTCTAATGCTAATCTCAGGAACCGAGAACACAAGCTCCCGGTCTGCCCCACTTTATAGTGTAGATTCAAAACCTTTTAATCCAATATATGATACAAAATAGGGGAAGTCTCTAATACAAAGTCACTTATCTGGGGCATGATGGGATTGCACCACCCCACATCAAAAAGGGTGGGAAAGGCTTAGTCCTAAAACCAAGCCCCAGGCTACAAGGATCCTGCTTGCCCACAGCCTGCCCCCAACACACATTAATACAATCACGCACATCCCCAAGCAATCACCTGAGGAACAGGCTTCCACGTGGGCAGTGCCATCTTTAACAAAGTGAGCATAATATATTTTATCTGCCCAACAATGGTCTAACTACCTCCTTGACAGTCCTTGTGGCCTTTATTGGTTACAATCATTTTGCCACATACTCTCTATCTGTTGGGCAGATAAAATATATTATGCTCACTTTGTTAAATATGGTGCTGCCCATGTGGAAGCCCGTCGTGCAGGTGATAATACTATTTGCCCTTCTTGCTTGGGATGGGCATGATTATGTTAATATGTGTTGGGGGAGGGCTCTTGCGCCAAAAGGTTTTAAAAGGAAGAGAGACCATGTTGTTCCGGGGAAGAGTGATTATGTTCTAGGAGGAGCCCATGCTGGAGGAGAGCAGAGAAAGGCCACGTGGAGGAGAGGAGAGGCAGCTAAGATGGTGGAGTCCTGAGGGAGAAGGCAGTTTGTGTAGAGTTTGTGCAGAGAAAAGGAGATGGGGAACAGAGGTGAATAAGGCTGATGAGCTAGAAACCTTTGATTCTAGGAAACTCGGATGAGTCAGTGGCTTTGGAAGCCCTGAATGGAAAGGGAAGTGTTTTCCCACTGTGTGTATTTCTTGCCCGCCAGTGCAAGCTAGGATTAAAGCTAATGGCCCACCAGATCTTGGCTCCTTTGTTTCATTACCGTCTGTCCAAATCAAATGCAAACCTGCATGGGCCGGGTGGCTATGTTGGTGGCCGTGGCTACTGGCTTTACACTGTCTCAAAACTGAGACTGAGGAAATTAACCTATCTGTGACAAGGCTAATTAAATAGTAAATAAGTAGAAAATAGAGCGTATCTCAACATGTGGACTGCCTGCTACCCTTCCCCCATTAACAGGTACTGTGACTCTCTAAATCAAGTTAGAGATTCTTTTGTCTCTTCAAAGAAATTAATATATGTTGGGCAAATAAGTTTGTAAAATGTGATTTTTATGTTTGCTCACTTTTATTGTTAAATATGGCCATTGCCCAGATATGTGATCTGGGAAACTGCTAATTACCTTCCTGCTTGGGGAGGGGCTTTGTTATGCTCATGTGTGCTGAGAAGAGGTTTTGCACCAAAAAGATTTAAGAAGAGGAAAGAAGGAGAAGAGGAAAACAAGCCAAGATGGAGGGAAAAGAGAGAGATGCCAGTCTGTGCAGAGAATAAGAAGCCATGTTGGCAGATGGGGAACCAGAGGTGACTTAGACTGGTGGTGGGCCTCTGATTCTAGGAAAACCCAGATGTGTCAGTAGCTTTGTGAGCGCTGAATGAGTGGGTTTTGGAGCCCTGTGTGTTTGTACTTGCCCGCCAAGTGCAAGGCTAGAATAAAGGAATGGCCCATCAGTTTTTGGCTCCACAATTCCTTTACCATTTATCCGAATTCAATGGGAACCTGCATGTGAATGGTGGCATTGGCCACAACTACTGACCATATATTACAATATATTTAATTTTTCAGTAATTGTTTATGCCACAAATATTAAAGCAAGTGAAAGAATGAAAGTAAATTATCCAATTGGTTTAGTTAGAAGAACACCACTTCTCCTCCCCCCTTTTTTTCACGCTCAATATGAGCGCTCCTACACACTGAACAAGCTCCTAGATGCTAATGGCGGCCATAGCTCATATCTGACCTCTTCTAAAAATATAAACTTTAACAAAAGGAACAACCACATAATTGGACCCTGTGACTGCCAGGGCCCCTCCCACACCCTGGAAGGCTTCTGGTTTTTAATTGAGTTAGTAGCTGTTGTGAAAACTGGCTCATTCAAATCCAAGCAGTTGTGGTTTGTAAAGCTCTTTACAGAGTTAAGGTAAGCACATTTATTTGTAGCAAAGCCTATGTAATGTAAGTCCTCTGGGATAAACATTTCTAAATAAAGTTGCTGAAACACGGTGGATTTTAAACCACAAAGTAATTCCTTGGTAATCAGTTGTGAATGCTGACAAGATTGTTTTCTTCCTCATTTCTTATTTCTGAGCTCTTCAATTCCCTTCTTTAGCAACAGTAAGAATATTCCAAAATAATTCTTTCCAAAGACTCTGTCAGCAGCTGTGAAACCTCTAAACTTCTGTTTTTATTTGGCTTGTTACGAAGTGAGGTCAGTACTTATGTCACTCTTTCTAGTTGAATTAAGCAGTTTCTCAACTGGTAAAAACTGTAATATTGTCATTGACCAGCATGCCAAGAGTTATGATATTGCTGTTATGCAGTACTCAAAAATTCTGTGCTAAATTTCTAATACATCAGTTATAGTTTGAACTCATTCACTTGACAGGTTGTTTTTTTCTAATGTGTGTTTTTCTTTTAGTTTTTCCTTGCTGTCTTATGTTAATAACTAGACTGACATGAAAGAATTTGAAAAAAAAAAAAAAGAAAGCTAGACATACTTTAAAATACCAAGATAATTATTTATTACACAGATGGGAACCTAAATAATTTTCAGACCACAAAATTAAATCCTTTTACAAATATACCTTTGCTGTTACATGGCCCCAGACACACACACACACACACACACACACACACACACACACACAGTAGCCAGATATCCTCCAGCAAGGTCATAATCACTGTTTATAACAATTATTTTATTAAAAGGGAGTGATGAAATGCTATGCGCACAGTGGTGACTCAACATATTTTATTTCCTTATTATTTCTTAATAGAGTCTTAACATGCCTATGAAAGTTTCCCTTTAGGATCTTAAACACAAGGCTGCCCAATACTGAAGTGCACTCGCCCATGTCATAAAGTCATAGTAGCGAAAATCATGGGTAATATCTTCAAGATCTTTAAATAGCATTTAAAGAGGCTTCATACTTGGTTCCAAATTATTTGTTTAAACTTACATTTGTCCTGCGTTATCCTAACCCACACCCAGCAGCATAAAACATGGACTTCTCTGGCACTGTTTCCCTGTTCAAACAATTCTTTCTGCTTAAAACTATTGATATTTCTACCCTTTTGAGTCTATCAACATCTTAATTTTCTCTACTCACACAGCACCTCCTCAGTGAAATCTTTTTCACTGACCTTGGGGACAACTGAGCAGTTATCCTCTCTGTTTTAATACCACCGTGTTTCTACTTGTGTGACAGCACTTAACACAATCACCTGAGATTAGTTTCACCAACATTTACAGAATGTTGGAAATGTGACAAGAACTAGATATACAATGATAAGAAAACAACCAATCAACTAAAAATGAGGAAAAAGTCTCTGTATAAAAGAGGCAAACCAATCCATATACAGTGTGTCCATAAAGTCATGGTGCACTTTTGACCAGTCACAGGAAAGCAACAAAAGATGATAGAAATGTGAAATCTGCACCAAATAAAAGGAAAACTCTCCCAGTTTCATACCTATTCAGTGCAGTTTGATGTGGGCTCAAGCACAGATTTTTTAGGGCTCCTTAGTTAGCTATTCCTCTACAGACTCATCACTGACTGATGGCCTACCAGAACGGGGTTTCTCCACCAAACTGCCTGTTTCCTTCAACTGCTTATCCCACTGAGTAATGTTATTTCTCTGTGGTGGCGCTTCGTTATAAATGTGCCGATATTCACCTTGCACTTTGGTCACAGATTCGAATTTAGTGAGCCACAGAAAACACCAAACTTTCCTCTGTACCATCCACATCTCAACTGGCATGGCCGTGGGCTGCTCCTCTGTATACACGGTGTGATGTCATCATCTATCTGTGCAGGCACACATGCTGCCACATCATCCTACAGAAACTGGGAGGGTTTTTTTTTTATTTGGTGCAGACTTCACATTTCTATCGTCTTTTCTTGCTTTCCTGTGACCAGTCAAAAGTGCACCATGACTTTACGGACGCGCTGTATTTAAATGCAACTTAACCCTTTGAGTAGTGCGAACGTTCACGTACATCCTCATGCCTCCTGACCATCCAGCAAGCATGAAAAAAACTCAATACTCAAAGGATTAAGGATAAGAATCATGTCTGATTCCTGTTTGAATTATCAGTACTAGGTCAGGATTTAATGTATAAGAAGCACGCATGAATATTTACTGAAATTACCTGAATTGAATCAGAATCTCTCAGAGCTGAAACTCAGATTTCTGACTATGATTTCATATATTATTAGGTCATGATTCTAAGAAAACTTTACTACTTGCTGAATAAAAATAAATGATGGAAATAATAGTAGCTGGCATTTCTTATTTTCCTATGTGCTAGCCACTATATCAAGCATTTTATATACAATATTCTGATGTCATCCTTGTGCCTGTGAGACCGTTACTACTTAGATCCCTGTTTTATAAAAGAGAAAACAAAGACAGAGAAATTAAACAATTTGGCCACAGCAGTTAGCTCATAAAACAGGACAATGTAATGCAATGCATAAGAGCAAGGGTGCTGATTAGGGCTCTTGTTTCAAATTCCGGTTCCACTCCTTAAGAAATATGATTTGAGTCAGGTTAATTACTATAATTACTTATAGGATTGTTATAAGGATTCAATAAATATACTTAACTAAGGATTTAGTCCAAAACCTGTCACAAAGCTCAATAAATCTTGGCTTTGTTAGTATGTATATTATTCTGTTATTGTTAATGTTAGTATAAGAATTATAAAGCAGTAGGGCCAGGAATCAAACTAGAGTCTATCTGATTTCAGGGCCTACACAACTAATGAGAATGACACAATGTGCGTTCAAGCAACACTGCTCATTCAAAAATAATACCATCACTTAGTGTGACAGTTTTTGATGTGTACTCATCATGCTTTTACCTTTTTTAGACTTCCCTAAGATGTTTCAAAAGGTCAAAGAAATAGATAATGAGTATTCCTGGTGCCAAAACTGGCTGAAGTATTATCAGTTTGAACTCTTGGCTAAGAAAAATTATACATTAGAAGAAATGATAATTAATGTGTTTCAGATAATTATGATAAATCAGACAATTAGGCTTGATTCTCTCCTAAATCCAACCATTAAAAGTTCACATACAGATAAATTTTTCTGTGTGACAGAGAGAAAGAGATAGACAGAGAGAGAGAGACAGACAGACAGGAAGGGAGATAGATGAGAAACATCAATTCTTTGTTGTGGCTCCTTAGTCTCCTTAGCTGTTCATTGATTGCTTTCTCATATGTGCCTTGACTCGGGGAGCTGCAGCAGAACAAGTGACTCCTTGCTCAAGCCAGTAACCTTGGGCTCAAACTGGTGAGCCCACGCTCAATTGGGTAAGCCCACACTCAAGCCAGCAACCTCGGGGTTTCAAACCTGGGTCCTCCACATCCCAATCTAATACTCTATCCACTGCGCCACTGCCTGGTTAGGCTACAGATAGATTTTTTTTTTTTAAATGTTTACTTTGAAAATCTTTAAACATAAGGAACTCAAGATTTTATAATGAGCCCACACATACCAATTATGCAGCTTCAACAAGTAACAACATAGTTAATTTCATCTATACCCTCACCACCATTAGCTCCATTGTATTATTTTAAAACACATTTCAGGCATGATATTATTTTACTTCTAAACAGTATATTATATACATCTAAAAGACAAGAACTTTCAGTGGAAAAATCTCGAGCCTATACTGAAAATATTTTTGTCCAAAAGATAGACTTAATCTCAGAATCCCACTTGCAATTCCTCCTCATTGCCACTGTTCTTAGATATTTCTAGAATATATAATACTGATATCAGCATTTCATTTGGTCATGTGCAGTGGTTCTCAAGCTTTTTGTTCTCAAGTCCCCTCCACACACTCAAACTTATTGAGGATCTCATTGAACTTTGATTTATGGGAGTTATACCTATTTGATGTTTACACTATTAGAAATAAATACTGAGAGATTCTTTAAAATATTAATTTATTTTAAAATAACAATAGAGTTTAGTCAAAAGTGGAATTGTAAACGTATAACACATTAATGTAAATAATATATTTGTACGAGAATAGCTTTATTTTCCAAAACAAAAATTAACTAGTGAAAGGATTGACATTGTTTTACATTTTTGCCAATAAAATTCACCTGGACTTTTATATCTATTTCTGCATTTAATCTGTTGCAATATATTGTTTTGATTGAAGAATATGAAGCATAATTAATTCAGGTAAGAAACATCAATATAGGCTAAAGATATGGGTGAAAGTTTGAAGAGGAATAGGATGTTTAAATAGTCTAAGTATCTCCCTTTTAATTATTTATGCATTAATATTTATATGAAATTGTGAATTTTTTTTTACAATAGCAATTGTAATTTTATAGTGTAACAACCCAGTGGACACCACCTTTAACAAATTGACATCACCCAGAAGGAAAACTGAGCTCATGTTCTCTTGACCTGAGGCTGGAGAAGATCAGAACATCGTTTCTGTTGTAGTACTCCTGTCAAAAGATAACCCTGCACCTAATCTCTGGAAAACTCACATCAAAAAGCATGGTATTGAAAAAAAAAAAAGAAAGACGCCGCATTGGGAAAAAAAAAAAAAAGGCACAGTATAAAACAATTGGCCCAGCCTCTTAAAAATCTCACTGTCTTGAAAGGGGAACTTTTCTGAATTAAAAGCAACTAAAAAAGACATGGCAATTAAATGCATTGCATGCTCCTGACATAGGCCTTGCATTTGAGGAGAAATAACATAAAGACAACTGGAAAAATTTAATTTTTTTAAATAGTTGGTTTTTTTTTTTAATTTATTCATTTTAGAGAGGAGAGAGAAAGGGAGAGAGGGAGAGAGAGAGGTGAGAGAGACAGAGAGAGAACGTGGGGAGGAGCTGGAAGCATCAACTCCCATATGTGCCTTGACCAGGCAAGCCCAGGGTTTCGAACCAGCGACCTCAGCATTTCCAGGTCGACGCTTTATCCACTGTGCCACCACAGGTCAGGCAAGACAACTGGAAAAATTTAAATATGTGTTTTGTAATAAATAATTCATGTTAAATTTCATGAATTGGATCATTGTACAGTACTATGATTTTATAAGAGAATGTCCTTGTTCTTAGGAAATACTAACTGGAGTATTATGAGGTAAAGAAGTATAATGTATGCAACTATTAAATAGTTCATGAAAAAAATAATGATATGGATAGGTTGATAATAGAAATAGACTAACAAAGCAAGAGTGGCCAAATGAAAACAATTGATAAATCTGATTGAAGGGAATATAGGAGTCTCTTGTCCTATTCTTTTAAGTCTTCTGTAGAAAATTATTTCAAAATAAGTAGTTAAAATAGAAATAATTTGGAATTTCAGAAATTTAGCTAATATTTTTCCCAATTATACTAAATTATTAAAGACCTGTGAAAATAAACATATACAAACATGAAGAAAATTGCTCTAATACCATTATTAAATTGCTCATTTCAGAAATATAAAGCAAGAATTTGGAAAAATGATCTCATGATGAAATTAAAATAATTCTGTTCTTTATTAGCACATTTTCCAAACTGAATATTTTTATAATAATACAAAATTCTGTTTATAATCAAAATGTAATTATCCAGAATTAATCTAAAAGTGGCTCACAGTTTTATGGAAATAAATGTGCTTTTTTTAAAAAATTAATTCAAGTCAATAAACATGTAATGAACTCTACCCTATCACATGCTATGAGTGCTTTAAGAGTTAAAAAAATAAAAAATAGAAACATAAAAGCTATCCTCAAGGAATTTATAATTTTATCAGGCTAAAATTTTTTTGCATGCATGATTTATAAAGTACAAGAAGTATCATATGACTTAGTGCCCATGTGTTAATTATCAGCCAGCCCTTTCCAATGGAAATATCCAAGTTACAGATGTCATTTGTAATTTTCTATTAAACACATCTTTTTATTTTTTGTATTTTTCTGAAGTGAGAAGCAGGGAAGGCAACAGGCAGACAGACAAACTCTACCACATGCACCCAACCGGGATCCACCCGGCATGCCCACCAGGGGGCGATGCTTGGCCCCTCTGGGGCATTGCTCCGCTGCAATAGAAGCCATTCTAGCACCTGAGATGGAGTCCATGGAGCCATCTCAGTGCCGTGGCCAACTTTGCTCCCATGGAGCCTTGGCTGCAGGAGGAGAAGAAAGTAATAGAGAGAAAGGAGAGGGGGAGGGGTGAAGAAGCAGATGGGCCTTTCTCCTGTGTGCCCTGGCTCGGAATCAAACCTGAGACTTTCACATTCTGGGCCAATGCTCTACCACTGAGCCAACCAGCCAGGGCCTCTAGTAGCCACATTTTAAAAAGACGAAACATGTGAAGTTAATTTTAGCAATATGTTTATTTTTACCCAATATATCCAAAATATTATTTCAACATATAATCAATATAAAAAAGACACTTTACATTAAATTCTGATGTGTAATTTACATTTATGAAATTTTCAACTCAGGTCAGCTACAGGTCAAGTATTTAACAAACACATAAGGCCAGTGGCTACCGTTTTGCACAAAACAGGTATCGATACTGATGGGAGAATTTCTGTTATAAAAATAGCACAATATTAGTGTATGGTTTGGAACTTGCATCCACATAAACCTTTTGTAAACTGAATATAAGTTTCTCTTGCTTTCATCATTCTGGGGATACAAAGAGTTTCATTAATAACAATTACTCAAATTGTCTTATTCCAGATATGATTGAGGATAAACAATGAAGTCACTGGTTATTTTCTACTTTTGCTCCTAGAATGGAGCATAAGACATGGCTCCTCATGGCATTTTTTAAAAGATTTATAATTATTTCCTTAAAATATTTGATGAGCCATCTTCTTGTTCATTCATTCATTCAACGAGTACTTCCTCAGCATCTAAAATGTAGCAAATACTCAGTTTCCAGGTACACAAATGGAAAAGACATTTTACTGTCTTTTATAAGGACGAGAAGAGACCTAAAAACAAGAAGATGGGGATATAAAGGTCAAAAAGACAAGAAGAGAAGAAATTTTAATACTGTCTATGGTAAAGGCGCACATAGAAGGATACCTAACCCAAAGAAAACTACCTAGAAGGAGCGATACCGAAGCCAAGACAATATACAGGTTGGAATCAGCCAGAAAATGGGCGGTGAAGGAGGTAGCGAGAAAAAGAATGTGAAGGCGAAGAGTCAGAATGGAAAGTCCATTAGAAGACTCAGAGGTAAATGAGCACATGTTCAACTTACTAAAGAATTTCAGGTAGAGGGTGCCAAGATCTGAGGCAGGGAAGATATACATGAACCATGTCAGGAAAAGCCTTAAAGAATGTTAATGGTCTGGACTTCATTGTGAAGGGAATGGAAGCTATTGAAGGAGTGTTGAGTAGTTTGTAAAAGGATGTGATTTGCATTTCAGGAAGATCCTATGACTGCAGAGATGAAGATGAATCAGAGGATGAGAGAAAGGCATTTTTAGAAATAGACGTTCTCTTTAGCCCACTCTTCCTAAGGGAGAATATTTCAATTCATGATGTCTGCAAATGAATTAAATCTTTTTTTCCAAAATTTATCTTTTCCTCGTGCTCTTTTCCTATTAGTGAACAACCACTATTTTTTCTCTTCCTTTATCTTACATTCCTTTACTCTAAATCGTTACATTCAATATATTGCCAACTCCTATTGATTCCTTTCTTACTGTATTAACAACAACCAACTCTTCCTTCAGATTCTCAATGCCTAATTTCTAATCCGTGTCTTCCTTTTATCTTTCACAGGCTACAAAAATAGATTTATAGCAAGACACAGAATCTCCACTATATAATCCATTTTAAGCACATTTTATGAATAAAACCTATTTGCTAATAAATTTTCTTAAAGCACAATTTTGATCATGTAAATTCCTCACTCAAAACCATTCATAGTTCCCCATGGTCTACTCATCAGACCCCAGCGTACTCCAGTGTCATTGCTCAACACTCTTCTCCCTGACTAACATCCTTCCTAAGCAGGATTACAGCACTTCCTTATGTGATTATGCCCTACTTTTTGCAATCTTCATACTTTTGGCTACATTGTTCACTCAACCTGAAACTTTGTCCCTGACTCATATGCTACCCAGCTCTCCAGAACTGTCCAGCTTCAATGTTACCTTTTCTACAGTCTTCCCTGGTATCTATCTTACTGGGAACTTCCATAGTACATTTTGTTTGTTTCTTTGTTTCTTTGTTTTTTTCTCACTTAAGGTATGATTCCCAAATGCCAGTCCACAAATTTATCTTCTGCTCATGATGAAATTAGATCAATAAGAACAATGTAGCAAATTTTTATAAAGATAATTTATTTTGTTTAAACCGTTGACTTTTGTTGTGATACTATATCTATCCTAACTTTTAGTATTAGAAAACTTTGTTCTTTTTCCTTAAGTCCTTCTTGGTAAAAATAAAAGCTGGTAAACTTATGTTTTGTCATCTCAATTTTTAAGGGAAATTTCATTGTTCTATGAAATCTAAAAGTCTACATATCACATTTGAGCTTATATGACCAAGTTCTTTTTTCTACAAACCCTTTTCCCTTATAGACACAAGTCAGCGATTATTACTCCATGAGATTCTTTGCCAAAGGACTATATAAAAATATATATAAAGTAGATAGATATTTGCATCTCATAATCTCTTACACTGGATGCTTAACTGCGGTGGATATAGCAAGGTCCTCCTTCCAGAAGGACTTGTTACCCCAGCTGCTGGGAGGGCTGTTGACAGATAACTTGCGGCTTCCCCTCTTCAAGGATTGCTCTTACTATAGAGAACCGCCTCCCCTAAGGTTATGTCCCTTAATTGAGGGTTCATACCAAGGACTAATTGATGTCATCTCAGGAATACTCAAATAGGCCATTTAGCTCCAGAGGTTTTCCTGGGCTGAGCCAAAACTATTGTTGGGTCTGAGTCACAATTCAACTTCTTCCGCCTGCTGCTGCTTTCCTTCCCCTCTTCAATAGGTATAGACCGCCTGGCTATTCCTATAATCTAAACAGTAAACTCCATCTCAGGGTTGTTGTCTCTAACTAACCTGTTTCCTTAACTCTTTGAAATCCAAAACTATGCTACTAATATTTGTGTCCTTCTCAGAGCCTTACACTGTATCTTGAACATACCAGAGAGTTGAAGCAACAAGGGAGGTTAACTAAGGTAGAAACTTTTGATTGAACCCATAATTCTTTGTAGTGGGGGGGGGGATGACATAGACATTAAGGTAATAAGCTAGTCATTTGTGTTTCTTTTACTATGACGAACAGGAATTTAATTTCAGCGTTATTTTTATATCAGTTAATTTTGTAAACTGATATGAGACCTGTATATAACAGGTTAAAATTATATGACATCCACTTAGAACACTTCATAGATATCTAAAAGTGAAATAGACTTTAGCACACAAGAAAGAAATTATTAAAAGAATGAGGAAGCTGATAGGAGCTACACAAGACAGAAACGAGGGCAACAGGAAAAAATGGCCAATCTCCTCAGCAATGAATTTTCTCAGAATGAATCAGCTCCTGTTTTGCTTATGCAGTAACTCCTCTTGGAAGTCAAATTTCAGGAAAGAATTGTTTGATGGCCTGGCTTAGGTTATATGCCCACTTATTCAAAGGTGGCAGGAACTTAGGTTTCCCATCCTAACAAGACTACCTACAACAGGAAAAGATGTAGTTCTTCAAATGACAACTGAAGAGATATCAATAAAATAAGGGTGGTAACCAATGATGAGTCTGCTAGCCTTACACAAGCCAGTAAGTTGACATAAGCAAAAACCAGTCTCGGGATGAATCAAAGAAATATTGTAGCAGCCATTGCTCAATAACTATAAACAAAATTGCACTATAGTTTCATGTATGTAGGTGTGCTAAATAAGTAGAAATATATTAACAAGATAGGTCTTTACCTTAAACAAACTAGAAAATGGAAAATGTAGATACTTAAATGACATCAATCAAATCTATGAAAATAAAATGAAGGCAAATTGCTTGAGTTAGCAAAAGCAGTATTCAATTTTTTTCTTTTTGATAGTGGAAATTTGATCAAAATATGCTTTTTTATGATCGTGATGTATATACAGTACTTATGATATTGGGTGGGTTAAGTGGCTAATAGAAGATTATTTATATTCTATTCCTCTTTAATTGTACATGCTTTATTCTTTTTCTGTTGAATTAATTTGTTTGTTTTTTTATATGCAAAAGACAGACAGGGATGAGAAACATCAAGTCTTCATTGTGGCACTTTAGTTATTCATTGATTGCTTTCTCATATGTGCCTTGGCTTGAGGGCTCCAGCTGAGCCAGTGACGCTTTGCTCAAGCCAGTGACCTTGGGCTTCAAGCCAGCAACCTTTGGGCTCAAGCCAGCAATCACAGCATCATGTTTATGATCCCACACTCAAGCTGGTGACCCTGCACTCAAGCTGGTAAGCCTGCACTCAAGCCGGCGACTTCGGTTTCAAACCTGGGTCCTCAGTATCCTGAGCCAATGCTCTATCCACAATGCTACTGGTCAGGCTCTATTGATTTTATTTATATACCTTTGTGGAAGAGTTGCCAGGTAAATTACATAATGCCCAGTTACACCTAAATTTCATATAAACAACAAATTCTTTTTTAGTACAACCAGTTTCAAATATTGCATGTGATGTACTTAATACTAAAAATTACTCATTGTTTAGATGAAATTCAAATTTAACTGATGTCTTGCCTTTTTTCTCTTTAAATCTGGCAACCCTACTTACAGTGTACACCTGCTATTGTTTCCTATCTGGCACTCAGTTTCCTTACCACCTGTGTCTCAGTCAGTTCAAGGCTATAAAAAAATACCATGGAGTGAGAGGTTTGTAAGCAATAGCAATTCATTTCTCACACTCGGGAGACTGACATTGGAGACAGATGCCCACATGGTTGAGTTGCGGAAGGGCCCTCTTTTGGGTAGCAGAGTGCTGACTTCTCATTTTATTCTCATGTGGCAGAAAAATGGCAAGAGAGCTCCCTGAGGTCCCTTGTATATAAGGGCACTAGTTTCATTTCTGACCCCAGGGTCGTTGGCTTGAGTTCAAAGGTCACTGGTTTGAGCAAGGGGTCACTGGCTTGCCTGGAGCCCTCTGGTCAAAACACGTATGAGAAAGCAATCTATAAACAACCAAGATGCTGCAACGAAGAATTGATGTTTCTCATCTCTCCTTCCCTGTCTGTCTGTCCCTATCTATCACTCTTTCTGTCTCACTCTGTCTCTCTTTCTGTCCCTATCTCATAAAAAAAAAAAAATAGCTCAGTTAGTTAAAGCACAGAGGTTGCTGTTTTGATCCCTGGTCAAAGCACATATAGGAGCAGCTCAACGTTCCTGCCTCTCTCTCCCTCTCTCTCTATCTCAAAAAAAGGGGGAAAAAGGAAATAAAAGAAAAGAAAAATGTCTCTTTTAGCAAAAAATATTCTGAGGCACAAAAGGCATATACAATAAAATTATTAAATAGAAAATCTGAACTAAATCTAGGGGAGCATTATAAGCCAACCCTGAAGGTTAACATAGTTCAATGTTTTTCAGTGTGTGAAACATAAACCACTAATAACAGATGAGACTAATATTTATTTTCATGTTAATTATACAGATAGCTAGCACATCAAACCTGTCTGTTCTTTAAAAAATAAATTTGTTAAGGTAAATAATGATTTGATTAAAATTAGAATATAATCTGGAGACATGAGGAAATGACAAATATCATGAAGGTATAATGCCAATGTCTGAAATTTTGAAAGCATTGACATAGTTGATACTTTTGATCACCAGAGTTTGCTCTGAGTATATTAGCAGCCTGAGGTGCGGCAGGCGAAGCAAGTGGAGGCATTGGGCAGAGAAATGCATTATTTTACCACTCTGATGAGAAAAGAGAAATTACACTAATGCTTCTGAGAACCTAGTCTGCAACTAGATCCCAAAAGAAATTTCTCATTTAGCACTTCTAGTAGAAAAACTATCAACTTATATTACTTAAGAAAAATAACCTGAACAATAGTTTTATAATCAATATAATAATGAATTCATAATATATTTTTTCTTATTCTTCTATTAAAGTCAAGAAGTTTTAAAGTCTAACAGTGCATTTGATTCTACAAGAGGCTTAAGTTAATAAGTACAACCATGCAGCCTTCCAGGGATCTAATTTAATGCGAAAAGAAAAGTGAGGTTACCTAGGGGTGTCAGCGGAGAGCATTTCCATTGAAAAGCTGTCTAAATCCCACACCCCTTACTGGGTTTTGAGAGTAGCTGAATAGCAAAAAATTATGGTTCATGCTGTCTGAGTGGTTTTGGAGAACTGGTGTTCTACTATTTTTAATTGAGAACGGACTCAGATGCTTTGAAAATCAAGGGAACAAAAGGCAACTATTATTGATGACCTAAAAAGGATTTCTGTAATTCAAAGAGTTTTACAGCAACTACTGTTAGGAACTTTCTCATAATAAGTAAGGTAGCAACATAATGTCCTTCGGAACAAAATATAAGTTATTAAAATCCAAATTTAGTTGGCTTTTCCAATTAGGAACTATAGGAATAGAAATTGGAGTGTGAAAAATAAGAACCTATTTGTTGAAGAAAGAATAAGTAGTATACTGGAAGAAACAATAAGTATGTAGTATAAGCTACAAGCAAATGAGAGGAACATCGGGATTTGGCTTTGGGAAGCATAGCTTTGAAAGGAAATTCAAATAGTTTAAGGAAGAGTGAAGTGGTAAAAAAAATAAAACCTGACTTAACAGGAGAGAATGTAGAACATATCCAGAAAATAAACTTCTTTGGGACAAGGTTTTATTATACTAAAGAAACAGGAAAAGTATAGTGTGTGCTATTTTTAGGTATGAAATACTTTCAGTCATAGCCTTTTAAATAAATATAACGACCAACATTAAAAATTTGCACCATTTGGGCAGTGAGTGAGTTGGAGAAATGCTGACTACAGACAGATGAACTTCAAAAGCTGTTGCTCCTTTAAGCATTAGCTTCTGATCATTTAACATTTAAAAGTTGTTTTTTTCTTTTACTTGCATAAATATTTCCCATCTAATGCATTAATTTTGAAAAGACAAACTATTTCATTAGCGAATATCACTTCTGAAACAAATTATGAGAAGAAGGGAATGAAGAGGTGAAATACTAGAGTGAGACCAGAAGCCCCTTTCTCACCACATTTCACATAGAATGAACAGATACCCAGTGCTCTTGATGTGCAGACATCCCTAACACATTGTATCCGTGACAACTATACACTGTCAATGTCTCACTCTCTGTATACTGACATGGTCCCTGTTCTCCACCCCTGCCCCACCTCGCTTAGACAACAAGATTGCTCTATAAAGGCAATATTACCTCTTAGTTAACATCTTTCTTCACAATTTATTTTATTTATTTATCAATGGTAGCTTTGTTATTTCAAAAGAAATGAAATGCAATAACTTCCAGAAAAAAAATAATTTTTTTCTGAGAAACTGAAAAGAGATTTTTGGATTAATATGTATTTTGAAGGGTAAATAAAATATCAAAAAGTTTCACTAAGTTTCTCCTAAGTTTTTAATGTTGCTTTTTGCAAAATAAGGTGGGACAAAAGTAGGTTTACAGTTGTGAGTATGCAAAACAGAGTTTATTCTTGTATTGCTAATTATTGCATCATTCTCCATATGAATAACTGTAAACCTACTTTTGCCCCACCCTGAATTTCCAAGCACACTGTTTAAATATATCATTCTTAGGCAATCCAGTACCATTATTGAATGTATTTCTATCATTCAATTCATTGCTACTTTTAAAAGAACATTTTTTCTTTGCTTATGATATTATTATATATCAGGAGTGTCAATGAAAAAAGAGAGTAAGATTGGGGAGGAAGCTAGTACGTGCAAAAGGTCTTCCAATAAAGGTAGAATTTTCAAGGAACTTACCTGGCCAGAGAGGGTGGCTATAGCATTTATATCCACATGAGTGAGAAAAGCCTCAGTCATAATTCAAATATTTAACATTGGGAGAGCCAAGATTATTTAGAACAGTGGTAGTCAACCTGGTCCCTACCACCCACTAGTGGGCGTCCCAGCTTTCATGGTGGGTGGTCGTGGAGCAACCAAAGTATAAATAAAAAGATAGATTTAACTATAATAAGTTGTTTTATAAAGATTTATTCTGACAAACAGCGAAAATCTAACATAAAGTACTTGGTAAATAATTATTATTATATGCTTTAACTTGCTGTAACTCTGCTTTATAAATTTTATAAAGTAAAGTTACTTCCCTACTTTATAAATCACCATCACTGTGGAACCAGTGGGCAGTTAGAAAATTTTACTACTAACAGAGATACAAAAGTGGGCGGTAGGTATAAAAAGGTTGACTACCCCTGATTTAGAAGAAAAGAAGACAGAGAAGTTCGAGGAATCTCAAGCAGTTTCTTAGAACTCTGAACAATCCTTTTTCCTTTCCCCTTCCCTCTTTTCTTCCTTCTCTTCCTTTTTTATGTTTCTTCAATCATTAGTCAATAAATATTTATTGAGAATCTGTGCTAGGCAGTGGGGGACCATGTCGATGAAAAATACAGGATCTATCCTTTATAGTCAAATGAGGAAACAAACACTAAGTTTAATTCATTGTAAGTGGAGTGGAATTGCATGCAAATTGTGACATGGTCACAGAGGAGCAAGAAGCACCTCACCCAGGAAATTCAGAAAAGTCTTCCCAAAGCATAAATACTTGGCCTGATTGTTGAAAATAAGCTTGCCACACAGACACCCTTGGGGAATCCAAGGGAGGGCATTTCAAGCAGAGCGAATAAGGTGAGACATGTGTCCTCTGTAAGGCAACTACAAGTCTTGATTATGGAGCATAAAGTGGGAGGGGTTTGGGTAGGAGAGGGGTACCAGGGCAAGAAGATGACTAGGTTAGGACAGATATCAGAGGGCCTTATACACCAGAGTAAGGAACTTAAATCTGATCAAGTAAGCAATGAAAACCCCAGGAAGAATTTTTAGTGGGGAAATAATGTGCAGGATGAATGGAGGCAAGGCAGTGAGATGGAGAGGCAGCCAGCTGTGGCCTGATGTGGGGTGCAGGCAGAACAGATGAGCAGGACGTGCTGGACAGAGTAACAAGAAGGAAAAATTGACAGGATATGGTGACTGGATAGAACAGGATGGTTTTGTGGTTTCTGGTTGAAAGAGTGATGGCCTTGTTATTCGCTAAGAGAACAAAGATCATGAGTTCAGATTTATGCATGACGACTTTGAGGAGCTTATCAGTTTGGAGCTGCAGATCTCAGCCTCAGGAAAGAAGCCTGGAGAGATATTTGTGAATCACAAAGGTGACATTAAAGCCTGGGACAGAATGGTGTGATTGTTAACGGGCTAGGCTCTCTGTCAAAAGACCCAGGTTGGATTTGTTTCTCTCACCCAATCTGAAAAGTGGTGTTAATCATGCCTCACATAGACAAGGAGTTAAATTAAATGAGAATGGATCTAAAAAGCACACAGTGAGGTGTCCAGTATGGAATAAGTGCTCAGTGAGTATATATTTATATATATTCTGATGAGCAAGATTAAAAATTAGAATTAATCTAGTCACTAAATCTTGTTAGGACTCCTACTATATTCAATGCCAAAGAAAAGAGGCAAAGTGATAAAACTGTGGGTAGATCAATATTTAAGATGCGGAGCCCATAGACAAAATAGAGTGAAGGATCACATAAGTAGGGGGACAGCATCTTGACTGATGACAGAGAGACTTTAAAGAGAAAACATGCCTGAACAGTGCCATGCGCTCCAGTGAGTGTAGACGTACCAGTCTAATGGGTACTTGCGTGACCTTCGTTGTCACCTGAAGAAGAGAACTTCGGTTGTCTATTTGGTCAAAAAAAAAAGTAACATCCTAAATTCAATGATTATTATAAGTAATTGACACTAAAAATATCAGTGCATTTCTTTATTATCAGTGATTTTAGTGGTCACCCCTTACCTCGTTACAAAGTATTTAAGATACTCTAATCTATAAATCATTAATTCAGCAATTTTGGATAAAATTATGAGCTTCAATTTTAGCTATCTCTGTCCAACAACTATCCAAGATAGTTGTTTGTTTGTTTTTATTGTTCTTGTTTTGTGTTTTGGGGTTTTTTTTTTTTAATTATCACAGAATGTTCCTGAGTATCAGGCCATGCACTGAGACAGGAATTCATAGACTAGAGTTTGTCATTCTTTCTGGTTAATTTATGCAATGTTATCTAACAGTTCTTGAATTATTCGTATCTTTACTTGATAACAAAAAAATATGCAGTTACTTGGAACAAGGGTCAGCAAACTTCCTCTCTGAAGGACACAGTAGTAAATATTTGAGGCTTTTTGGGTCACACGGTTTCTGCTGCAACTATTCAGCTCTGCTGTTGTAGCATGAAAACAGTCAGAGACAATACTTAAAAGAATGAACATGGCAGTGTTCCAATAAAAACCTTATTTACCAATATGGGTAACAGGCCAGACTGAGCCTTAGCCATAGTTTGCTGACCTCTGTCCTAAAGCATTCTCTAATCTCAGTAGAGGCTAGATTTTTATTTTGTTGGTTTTTTTTCAGTTACAATTTACATACACCATTATACTGATTTCAGGTATACAATATAATGGTTTGACATTTATACAACTTACAAAGTGATGACCCTAGCAAGTCCAGTACTCATCCGACACCATACGTAGCTATTACAATATTGTTAACTATATTTCTTATTCTGTACTTTACATCCCCATGACTATTTTCATAACCAGAAATTGGTACTTCATCTCTTTACATTTTCTACCCATCCCTCCAGACCCCTTCCATCTGGCAAATGTCAATTTGTTCTTTGTATCTATTAGTTTTTTATGTTTTGTTTGTTCATTTATTTTGTATTTTAGGTTCCACATGTAAGTGAAGTCATGTTCTTTTCTCTGTCTTATTTCACTTGGCATAATGCCCTGTAGATCCATTTATGTTGTTGCAATGCCGAGAATTCACTCTTTTTATGGCTGAATAATATTCATATATATCTTCTTTATCCATTAGTCTAAGTAGACTGTGGATGTTAATAACCAGAGGCAAAAATGGAATGCTATTTCACTGCTATTGCCATCTTGAATATGAATGGAAGTTTTATTATATCTTGCCTCATCATAGTTAGATAATCAATTTCAAATAATTCAGTTTCCCTGAAAATCTTTGCTTGCAAACACCTTCAATACACAAATTTCAGACTCACCTACTATTTCTAGTCCCAAACAACAGAAACTGACCCTGGATAACTAAAGCAAAAGGAAACTTACTGGGAGGACATTGTGGGGCTCTCAGGTTGGCTTATTTCTCAAGGATAAGACAATTTTCCTAAACCATCTTCCCGTTCTACTTGCTACCATGCTAGTTCAGGGCACAAAATAATACTACACTAAAATGACCTGAAATTAGGAAGGTGCAAGTATTCTAGGTGCCTTGGTCAGCTCAATGAATTGGGGGAGATAAATATTAAATACAAGACCCTGATACTCCAGGGATGCTTTGGGGGACATATAAAAATAACTCCTTCAGCATGACCAGGCGGTGGCGCAGTGGATAGAGCGTCGGACTGGGATGCAGAGGACCTGGGTTCAAGACCCCGAGGTCGCTAGCTTGAGTGCGGGCTCATCTGGTTTGAGCAAACAGCTCACCAGCTTGGACCCAAGGTCGCTGGCTTGAGCAAGGGGTTACTCGGTCTGCTGAAGGCCCACAGTCAAGGCATATATGAGAAAGCAATCAATGAACAACTAAGAAGTCACAACGAAAAACTGATGATTCTCATCTCTCCATTCCTGTCTTTCTGTCCCTGCCTATCCCTCTCTCTGACTCACTGTCTCTGTAAAAAATAAATTAAAAAAAAAAACCTCCTTCAAAAGAAAGGACATGTTGCCCTACCTTTTGTGTCTTTCTAGCAACAATAAGGTATGGTAGACCTCTTAGGATCCTTATGGCAGTAGATATGAGTGCCTTGTTCAATCTATTAATCCAATGATCTCAAAACTAGAGTAGTAAAGTGAAAGAGATTTCCCTAGTAAGTATGGGCTGAGGTGAAGTGGTCTGTCAAATATCCTGAATGACATAGTAAATCCAGTGACACGTGGAAAGCCTGAGGAAGACCTGAACTGTGTGGATCTGCAGTAAAACAGGAAACTGTGACAGGATGACACATTCTCCTTATTGAGTCAGTACATTAACATGTGTATACACATAGATTCCATCATTATGTCAGAACAGAATCAACATGCCAAGTTCGTTTTAATGCTTATTCGAGTTCTCCTCTTTCACTGATTCAAAGTCCCAGTCTAAGCGAACATACTTTAAACATACAATAGCTTCAGTATGAAGAGTGTCCAGGTGAAAAGTACCAACATGCCACTTTTTATATCTTCATGACTATCTTAATGAAGGAAAAATGAAAATGTGAGAAAGCAAACATGTAACTTACTTTTTAAGCCACATACTCAAATTAGTTTAACATGCTAATTTAATCAATGCCCTTTCTGTTGCAGGTAATAGAAATTCCCTCGGATAAGCCAAGAAAAAGGAACTTATATAGTATAATAGAACCATTTCTCAGAATCTAAGAACAGGAAATGAAACTTGCCCCCCCAAAGACAGAAACTAGTAATAGACAGAAGCTAGTAGGATGCAGGCTACTGTTCCTATGTTTCTCTCTAGGGGAAAGAGGGTCACATGTTTTCCCATCTATGCCTTTTTCTGTAAGTCTGCTTCTTTCTGATTTCTCTCTGCGAAGTGTTTCATCTTCTACCGTGCAAACAGCAGAAAATGGCCATGCAACATCCCTTGTGTTTATATATTTGTGGTTCATGCAATTAGTATACACTAATATCTAGAACATAAGACTCTCTGATCTGAGGAAACAAATTTGATGGGGCTAGCAGACTCTCAGTATTTACTCTTAGCCCAATCTTCTATGGCCAGAGGGCAAGGTCACAAAATATAATGAAGCTGGCACTACTCAGGGGCATGGACATCTGTTTTTGAAGAAGAGTAGGTATCTATTATAGAAAAATATAGAAGAGTAAAGATGAAATGTGAAATCTGGTTATAGGTAAATGATTTGAAGGCTAGTACTAAGCAGAAACTCTGGCTGGAAAAGTACAGTCAAGAGAAAAAGCATTTGGAAATACACATATACTGATATCTCTGAAGGAGATACACAGGGAACATGGATGGCCAAATAAAATCTTTCAAAGTTTTAGCAAATACTGCATATATCTTTGAGAATTTGTTATCAAACCAATTTCTCTCCTTTCCTCTGCTCTGTCACATATTGTGGTGGGTGGGGAATGACCCCTACAATGTGAAACTCCCAGCTTTTCAAATTAGCTGACTTCCAGCTGGGTTCAGCCAATGAGAGGCACTAGCAGAACTGGGGGACTGGAGAGAGAAGTTAGAAAACTTTCTCCTCTTTCCTGAGAGGGCCTCTCTGACAGTGGATTTGGTCCTCTGTGGTCCAGTGTCCACTGAAAAGGCCAGCTGTGGTCCCAGCTATTGCTTAGTTACTCTGGTTCCTTCTCCCCTTGTGCCTCCAGCCTCAAAGTTGTAGTGACTTTCTACTGTAGCTCATCTGTTACTACAGTCTCCTAGTTTTTCAGCATTCCTATTACTTGTGAGAATAATTCTGTTTTAAAATCTTAAAATAATTTATGATTTCCTGGTTAGACCATCACCTATACAAGTAACTTTGAAGTTTTTTTGATTGCCAAAGTGTCTCTGAAGTCTCCGAGCACTGGAAACATACTTTTGCCTACCCCCATATATTAAAATGACATATTACAATTTTCTTTAATAGATTAGCTAAACAGCTATTCATAGTGAATGACATAAAAGTATATGAGCTTATAGTGCCAATCCATTCAACCATTCTGATTTTCAATATAAAATTCTATACCCTGTTAAACTATCAGTCAAGGATAATATTAAAATAAGACATGACCTGGTATACAAAATCCCCCAAATTTTATTTTTTATACATTTTTCTGCTGGGGAAAAAGAAATACACTTTCAAACAATATATATAACCAAACCAAGATAGTTAACATAGAATTCAAGAAATAAAGTGCACAACACAGAATACAGATTAAGCAAAATTCCAGAAACAGCCATGTAGCCAAGACAGCAATTCTAAATTAATACAGCATGATGGAGGGCCTAGGAAGATCTCTGATTAAACAAACAAAAACATAAGTAGATCCAACAGATTCCTGATACATTTTATTATGTAGAAAATATATAGGGTGAGAATTTATAGTTGTTAAAGAATATGAAAAAATTAAACATAAAATTTGAGGATATCATTGAGTAGGAAAAAAACAACAAAATTAAAGCAGTACAAAAATGTGAGTATAATCATAGTGCAATACTATGTTATTAGATAATACATTGTTCTGTGTGATAATGATTTAAACACAGATTGTGATATAACTACATTGGGGGAGGGGGTAGTTTAACAGAGAGAAATTCTCTGCATGTATAATAGGAAGTTACTAGACAATGCTTTACACAGAATTATCAATACACAGCATCTTAGCATATTATTTAGAAATACACATGTAGATCTACTGCAGAAGAACCTGTGCAGTAGATGTGTCTGGGAAGAGTGAATGGGGATAGAGAAGGAAGCATGGAGCTCCTGTGTTTTGTTGTTGCTTTAAGTTTTCTTTGTACTATTTTACTTCTAATGTTATGTGCATGTATCACTTTTATAAAACTAAAATTCAATTTTAAAAAAGTTAATGGTAGAGACCATATTCTTTACCCCAATACTTTGAGTGAGGTAATAGGATCAGATGGTATCTTCAAATCATCACAAGTATTCACACTGCTTACTCCTCTGTAATGTAAATTGTCCTTGAGCACATTATAATAAAGGAGCTAATGTTTCCCCCCCTCTCATCTGGAATAATTAAACTGAGAGCCATTTAATATTCATTAAAGTTAAGGAGCAGAGGCAAGAAAACTAGTAAGCAGCATCCTGGGAACTACAACATACTTAATAACATACTTAGATCTTCAAATCACTTTTTAAAATGTATTGACTTTCAGACAGAGAGAGGAAGGAAAAAAAGAAAGAAGTGTCAATTTGTTGCTCCATTACCTTACGCCAGGGGTCCCCAAAACGGCCCGCAGGCCGCATGCGGCCCCCTGAAGCCATTTATCCGGCCCCCACCGCACTTCCAGAAGGGGCACTTCTTTCATTGGTGGTCGGTGAGAGGAGCATAGTTCCCATTGAAATATTGGTCAGTTTGTTGATTTAAATTTACTTGTTTTGTTCTTTATTTTAAATATTGTATTTGTTCTCATTTTGTTTTTTTTACTTTAAAATAAGATATGTGCAGTGTGCATAGGGATTTGTTCATAGTTTTTTTTTATAGTCTGGCCCTCCAATGGTCTGAGGAACAGTGAACTGGCCCCCTGTGTAAAAAGTTTGGGGACCCCTGCCTTAAGCATTCATTGGTATACACAAGAGTATGTGCCCTGACCGGATGAAAACTACAACTTTGGTGTATTGGGACCTTATTCTAGCCAACTGAACTACCTGGCCAGGGCTCAAATAATTTCTTGAATGAATGTACTTATTAGGTATCTGGAAACTAGGCAATATAGTAGTAGTAACTATCACTGGTAACTCACCAGCGTGAGTGAAAATTCTGTTTTCCACTAACATTATTAAGAAAACAGAATGGTTTCTAAATAAGCTATGTATTCCTAAAAAAGAAAGTCCCAAAGAGGCTTTGTGAAATGAACTTAAAAAAGAGAGATAAAAGTCTAACCAGTGGTGGCACAGTGGATAGAGCGTAGACCTGGGAAGCTGAGGACCCAGGTTCTAAACTCTGAGGTCACTGGCTTGATCGTGGGCTCATCCATATGATCCCTTGGTTGCTGGCCTGAATCCAAAAGTCGCTGTCTTGAAGCCCAAGGTCGCTGGCTTGAGCAAGCGGGTCACTGGCTCGGCTGGAGCCCTTTGGTCAAGGCACCTATTAGAAGCAATCAATGAACAACTAAAGTGCCGTAACTATGAGTGGTGCTTCTCATCTCTCCCCCTAACCTCATCACTAAACAAAACAAAACAGAAAGGAAGAAAAAGTTTGATAGCTTACTTTTTGAGATTTTAGTTAATGAAAAATAAAACATTGAAAATTTAACTTGGGAAAACAGCATGCACTGGGACAAATTCTCTCAAATACTGCTAGATGCAACACTTAGTAAAAATGTGCAGAGATATTTTACAACACAAACTTTTTAAACCAACATGACACATGGAGTTTGCATGGGAGAAGTGACATTCATCCCCTGCCATAGCCAGGATTGCTGTTGTTGTCTCTATAGCTCAGCTCTGCCATAGCCATGCAGTAATAGTCAAGTTGGTACTGGTAATTATGGCTACAAAGGTTGCTGAATGGCACAAATCTCTGGGTGCAGCTGCCTCTGTATTACCCTACAATGAAAGGTGTCCCTACACTCTAATTAACATTAGCAAGCAGAACAGGGTGTTACAGAGGACTTGTAACAGTACATAAATAATGATATCTGTAAAGAAGAAAAGTGGGTTAGCAAAGGATTGGGACAGAAGAAATCTGTAAGGTATAATAATGATAACAGTAGGAAATGCATCTAAAATTTGCCCTCATTTCTAGAAATAAGCTACCCTAATGTTTTCTGTTAAAATGAGGACTTTACCTTAAAGGATCATAGCAAAGAAAGGAGAAAATAAAAGTACTAGAATAGATTCTAACTGAGTGAAGTAAAGTCATCTGGAAGACATTAAACTTAAGAATTGCCTTATTCTTTGTTATATTCATAATATAGTATATGCATTTTATATTTATATAAAGATAAAAATCCCTACAGTCTTCTTAACCTACTGTAGAAACTTCAAGATACTTAGTTGAAGGGAAATAGAACCCTTCTTATTTCCTGGATCAAGTCCAATCTCTCAAACAGGGTAAAAGGAATCTGAGATAAGAAAATAACTTGCCAAAGAAAACAAGAGAGAAAGATGTCTTGTGTTCTGCCAAAGAGAGGATATGCTATCAAGAATGAAAGGAAGACAGGACTTGCTAAAACTTTTGAAACAGATACAGACAGCACTGTTAGGTCTCTCTAGAAGAACATGGAAAAACCCCAAATAGTGCCTTTTCACATGTTCCAAAGAGGAATAAAACCATACTTCCAATGTAGTGTTCACGCTTACATTTTCCACATCTTAAGAATAAGCTGATGGAAAAAGCACAGAGAAATGCAAAAATGACAGCGAAGGCGTAGAAAATAAGAACTTCGATAACAATTTTGTTCACAAAATATAAATACCAGAGAATTTTGTGGAAAAGTTAAAGAAATAGTTTGGGCTTGAGGAAAAAAAAATCTATGGTGGTTTTAATTGTCCATCTTCGTTCATTTCTAAAGAAAAACGAACTAAGGCAAAAAGAAAATTTCACTTGGAAATAGGTAAGACATTTAAAGTTTCCTGAAAGAAATAAAAAAGCAATTAAAGTAAATAGTGTCAGCTAGCAAAGGTTGTGAAATGATGGAATCCCAATAGTTCTCAGTGTGAGATTGATTCTTCAACTCATAACTACCATCTTCCCAGTTTTTTTCCCCATAATCCTCTTCCACATCTTTCCATGGACTACAAGTTTTAAAGCTGGCATTCTAGCATGAACTTTGCTCTTTCAGTTTTTATTAATTAGAAACTAATATGATTCTGTCTCTAGATTCCTAGTTTTAAAAGATTTTGTAATTTTGGCATACTGGGACATACAGCCTATTGACATATCTATATCTATATCTATATCTATCTATATCTATATCTATCTATATATCTATATATATATATATGGCCTAATTAGAAATTCTGCTAGCAAAGGAATTATAGCCCAAATTCATCGCTACTGTATATATTTGGAGAGTTACATAGAATTCTAAATATGAAGAACAACTTTCAAAGTATCAGGCTTAGATAGAGCAAAAGTTTCAAAAAAAAACCCCCTCATTTCAACATAACTCTTGATCCTTTAGTTAAGTCTGATACTTTGAGTAACCATGTGTCAGGTACTGAACATATGTCATCTTGGTAAATTTTACAGCTTTGAAGTATGTTTAATAATCTCTTTATACTATACTTTTATTAAATAAAAGTTGTTTTCTATTTTCTGGATGAGGAAATGAGACTCAGAGAAGCACTTGTCCCAAGTCCTAAGGTGTAAGTGGCAAAACAAGAACTATAATTTAAACCCATCTGAAGCCTATACTTTTTACTATTCTGGTTCACAGGTTTAAAAATCCTAGGAATCTAACTTCTACTATTTCTCAAGAATTTGTAATATTTAATTTGGAAATATCCATATTTTATGCGGACTCTAGGGACTATACATGATCTCATTTTCCTTTGTAGAGTTATTCCCACTTGACTAATTTCATTACAGGCAGCTCGAATTTTAAATTTTTATATTTTCAAAGTGCAGTGATAATGGTTTAACAATACTTTTAGTACTTCTGAGATTTGTACTGGAAGCTGTCAGAGATGTTAACATTAGTTTTACCAAATTTTATTTGGCATAGGATGGATAACTTAAGTTTAATATATGCTCATTTTTTTAATTGAAATGGAATAATTAGCAAACATGATGGTTAAAGTTTATGCAATAAATGCTGATTTAAAGTGCAGAAGTCAAACATTTTGTCTATAATTCACTGCTGTAATATATTTCCATACTCCAAAACTTCGTTTTACAACAGCTGTTTCGTATTTCATTTACTGAACAAAGGGGTTCATCTTAGGTAACTTCTAATATTCTAAGACACGCATTTTTTTTTTTATTCCTACGTTTTACTTCTAAGGACTAAACCAGATGTTATTTTCCTGTGTGACATTCCAAAATGGGCATGATAAAAAAAACAACAAGGTCTTTGGAGTGTAAAAGAAACAAAAAGATGAAAAGAGAAAAATTCCCCCCAATTCACGTCAGGGGGGAAAACGTGTTGAGGACCCTTAAAACTAAAGAGCTTGAGTTTAATGTTACAAATGCATCTCCCCTACGTGAGTCGTGGTAGAAATCTTTGCTAAGTGCGTCTGCTTGTTGTAACATCCAGCAGCACGATCTTCCTCTCAAAATCCTGGGTGAGGCCGGCTCGCCCCTCCACTCCCAGGTCAGAAGTCTGGACAAAGTTGACGAGCCGCCGGGCACCTGCGGCTCCGCCCGAGACCCGCCGCAGCACCGGGGCGGCGCCGCCCCTCCCTGGAGATCCGTCTCCGCATTCCAGACTTCTTTGCTTTGAGGTGTCAACGTTCGCTTCCGTGCCTAGAAATAAGTGCCACTCCTAGAAAGGGCCTGGGGTCCGCACCGGCGCTTCGCAAAGGTGCACGTGGGTGAAAGAGAAGCCGGCGGCTCCGCGGTGGGGACGAGGATCCTCTTCCCTCCAGGCAGCAGCGCGGAACCTGAGCATTCCTTGAAAGAGGAGGTACCCGCAGCGGGACCCGCAGCCCCCACCCACCGACCCGCCGCGCAGCCACGCCCCCGCCGGAAGGGGGCGGAGCCTCACCCGGCGCGGCGACACCGGCGGCGCACGGGGTGGTTCCTCGGGACGGGCGTGCGGCCGCGCGTTTCCGGTGCGCTCCCCCGCGCTCTGCGTGCTGTGGTCTCGTCCACCGCTGCCATGTTGGATTGTGCGGCCGCCGCCGCCGCCGCCGCCGAAGGAGGGCTGGAGGAGGAGTTGGGAGTTTAGCGCAGTCGCCGGAGTGCGAGGACAACGGCCATCCGGCCAGAGCGAGCCGGGCGGGCGCGGGGAGCATCCCTTTCTCGGCGCGGCCCGCCGTCCGCTCCTCCTGCCGTGGCCTCCTCCTCCCCCAGCGCCGGAGGAGCTGCGAGATGCTGAGCCTGTGACCCCCTCCTGTCACCGAGAGGGGCACCGATCGGAGGAGACGGCCCTGGACTCCCAGCCCCGCCGGCGAGACCATGAGTTCCGGCCAGCAGCAGCAGCAGCCGCCGCCGCGGAGGGTCACCAACGTGGGGTCCCTGCTGCTCACCCCTCAGGAGAATGAGTCCCTCTTCACCTTCCTCGGCAAGAAATGTGTGGTCAGTGGCTGAGTCCCGCGTCGCCACCGCCGATGTTAGCTCGCGGGCCCAGGCTTGAGGGCCGGGAAGTGGGAGTGGGGAAGGAGGCGGGCGCGGCGCGGGGAGGGTCCGGCCGCCGGCCAGGCCGCCCCCCGGCCCGGCCCCGCTCACCAGGTTCGGGCCGCGGGCCTCCGGAGCTGCCGGGAGTCGAGGAAGTGTAGCCCCGCAGGCCTGTCCAGGAGCCCCGCTGGGCCGGGTCCGCACCCCTGCTGCTTGTTCAAACTTGACTCTCAGGCCCCAGCGCGGTTTTCTTCTTGCAGGATCTGCTGGCTCTTAGTGCCCGGGCCCCTTGCCCTGGCCCGGGCTTCACCTCTTACGCTTGATCTGAGGGTTCCTGACTTCACAAAGCCAAGGTTTCAGGGGTGGGTAGGTCGGGAAATGAAGCTCAGATATGAATGAAACAGACCGTAAAGTGGTCTTTAACCGCCCCTTTCGAAATTCAAGAGGGAATGAATTTCGGTTCAGAACGAGGGCAGGAAATGCTGCTACCCCCCATAGCAGAGAAACAGGGTTTATTTCTCCAGGAATCTCGCCCAGGCCTGGTTTCTACTCTCCTCCCCACTCTTTTTTTTTTCTTTCTTTCTTTCTTTTTAAAAAAATTGCATTGGTGGGGGAAAGTGCTGCACTCCCCACACCATGCACAGGGGAACAGCAATCCGGAGTAGTTCTCGGCCTTTTGGGGCCTGCGAATGACTCTTAGGTTGGTGTTGTGCGGCCTGTTCCGACCCCAGATGGCGGGTTGGGAGCGAGCCGCTCTGCTGTGGGAAGGGTAATGCGTGTTGTTGACGGAAGCATTCATTACATTGGCTGCGGGCACTTCTGGGGGTGGGGAGGTTCGGCCCCGGGCTGTAGGCCTTGTCAAGCTGCATCGCGCTGCGGTGGCCTGGTTGAACTGTGGCTGGTTGGTTGGCTGGTTGAAATGATGTTTGTTGCCCTTCCTCCCCTTGCTGCTCCGTAGGTCCTACAGAGTCTGTGCTCAGGACTCTAAGAAACACTTAGAGAAATGTCAACAGAGCAGTTTTACAACTTTTCATCGTAGTGTTAAATATGTCAAAACAGGCTACACCTGTTTAAGAAGTTAGGCTTAGACAATTTCTGGAAAGTTACCGAATTAATTGTTAACTTTATAGGAATCTACCCTTTGTATCCTGTCCCATCCAGTTGGAGGTCGAATCCGCACCTTCAATTCAGATGTGTGCCGAAATTCAGAAGTTAGATCTTAAAGAACATACGTTAAGTTTACTGATTAGAAGAATGAAATAAGAGGGGTGCTTAAAATCAGAATTTTTGAAACAACTTTAAAGATAATGAAGCCCCTCCCCACCCCAGCTTTTTAAACAAATGAGAAAACTGAGCCAGTGAGCCCTAAGTCACACAGCCATTTAGTAATGTAACCAGAACTAGACAACTAGGTCTCCTGATGCCCAGTCCGTTGTACTTTCCACTACATCATGTTGTTTTAGAAGGGTTTTTTCTTCCTTGTTATGGATTTATTTCTAAAAGTGGTGTTAATAGAATAATTGATTTTGTTTAACCCAAAATTGATATAACTAAAGTGGAAGATTCTTAAAGGAGCACTAATTTCTGCATATTTTCAATTTAAGAAAATCTCCAGCACTTTAACTGTTAAATTATCTGCAAGTGAAAAATAATTAATATATTGCTGGTTTATTACATTTGCTGCCAGAAAGGAAGTAATTGTATGACCTGTGTTTTACATACCAGACACATTAACTTTAGGCAGGAAGGACATTACAAGTATACTGACTAATTGCTCTGTGCTTACCTGTAAGGTTTACTGGTTCCAATAAATGCCAGATGTAGAAGAATACTGTGATAAAGATAGTGTCATTTACTGGTTAGTGTAAGTAGATTGCCAAATAAACTATATTCTTTACGTCATCTATTATTAATCAACTTTACCTTTTGAATTTCTGTCATTTAAAACCACACTGTTATAGTTACCTGCTCTTCTGGTCTGAAATTATTGTAAAGATTAACTTTAATATTTGATGTCTCCAGTTATTACAGAGTAGTGTTTAAGAGTGATATTTTAATGTTCAGAACAATCTTTTTTCCTTTTGCTGACAGTGCATAATACTGAAATACATTGTTTCATTTAAAAAAAAAATCAGCAATAAGATTTACAGGTCAGACCAAATTTGTTAAGCTGTGTAGTCAGAGGAGTAGTTACATAGAATTATAGAGTAATTAAGCATTGAGGTAAAAAACCAGAGTTCATCGCTTCTCGGCCTTTTGGCTAAGATCAAGTGTAAAAACCAGAATTCGTGCCTACCCTCAGGGAGCTTTCTGTGTATGAAAGGAAACAAATGTGTAAACTGATGAGTAAGTCAATACTTCAGAGTAATGTGTTAGAGGCCCCATGTCACAATGGAAAATGTCTTTGTAGTCAGTAGACCAGGGTTTAAACTCATATAGTCACTTGGGACAAGTTTTTTAAGCTCTCTGTCCTAGGATTGTTTGAATTGTTTTTCTCATCTCTGAAATAGGGGTAATAACTTATGGGGAGTGTGGATTAGAAGGACTGTATATAAATATATGGAGGCTACTATTTTTATAAAGACATAGGAGACCAACCTGACCTGTGGTAGCACAGTGGGTAAAATGTCGACCTGGAGCGCCAAGGTCACAGGTTTGAAACCCTAGGCTTGCCTAGTCAGGGCACATATGGGAGTAGATGCTTCCTGCTCTTTCCCCCCTTTCCTCTCTCTCTTCTCTCTCTAAAAATGAATAAATAAAATTAAAAAATAAAAATTTATAAAAAGATATAGAAGACCAAAAGAGAGGATGAATAAAAGCTTTTTAGAATGGTCTATACCTGAATATTTAGGGTTAGTAGGTACTCGCCCAGATTGATGAATGGTATGAAACAGCTTGAAAAGTCAGGGGACCTACTAATAGTATGTTATGGAGCAAGGATTCCTACTTGGGTTCTCAAATTTAGGTATACATTGGAATAATGTGGAGAGTATATTACAAATGCATGTGGCTAGGCTGAATTCCTAGATAATATTCAAATACATTGGATCCACTATGAAACTTGGGCATTTCTGTTTTTAGCAGGCTTCACAGAAGACTAGCACGTATCACAGTTTGAGAACCACTGCTGATGTCCGGTTTTCTGATAGGGTAATCCTGAAGCACATTGGAAACGTTAACAGGTTTTACCTCAATCATTGGTCTATATTTTGTGAGTTATGGTTAAATTAAGTTAAAACAAGTTGTTTTAGTACAGCATCTCTCTAACTCCTTAAGATATCAATGTGTATTTCATACGTGTAAAAGAGATACAGTTCAAGTATTGCACTAGTTAGAGTGAACCACAAGATTAGATTTGACTTTCAGAAAGTTTAGGGAGAAAGGTAGAGGCACAATAGTAGGTGTACTGAGGATTGTGAGGGTGAAGACAGTAGAGGTCAGATAAGTGTTTATAGTATTCTATGTGAAATGTGATGAGGGCTTGAACTGAGGCAATGCAGGTGGGAATTCAAGAATTAAAAAGGCTCCCATATATAAAGGCAAGTATAACCACAGCAGAGGATGTATACAGAACTCTCACTAGATGAAAATGTGCCTACATGTTAATTGAGACTGTATTGGTGATTGGTTTCATGGAGGAGGTGAATCTTCAGTATATCTAAAAAAATTTTTAAATCTTTGTTTTTTCAAAGTTTTTAAAAATAGAGTTTATGAAAGTTGAGATTTCATTTAAGGTTATATAAACCCATATGTGTTGTGTACTTTTACATAAAGTGAAGAGTTCATTAGCTGGTAGCATTTTAGAACAATTAAGAAGGGTTAAAAAACAAGATTATCAGGCTCTGGCTGGGTCACTCAGTTGGTTAGAACATCATCCCTATACACCAAGATTGCGGGTTTGATCCCGGTCAGGGCACATATAGGAAATAACCAATGAATGCATTAAAAAATGAAATAACAAATTTCTCTCTGTCCCTTTCTCCTTTCCTTTCGCTTTAAAATCAATCAATAAATTTTTTAAAAACCAATATTATTAGGTCTTGTTTTGTAGGTTTGTTGCCTTTCATGTAGTATGATTTAGCTTATTTTCTATGAAGAGTATGTGCTGTCTTGCCATATAGTACTGAATAAGAAATTAAATAAGAATTGAGGAAAAAACACCTTACGCTAGCCCTCTGCAACCATCTCTGGTCCGAAAAGATTAGGGTGTAGTATTGTTGACAGTTACCTTTCCCTGCCATATTCACCTGGTTTGTTTGTTCCAAGATTGAGTAATACCATTTTTATTAACCAACTTCAATCTTTAATTTCTTTAATTCCTCAGCACTTGTTTTAACTTGCTTATATTCTTTGAGTGTTTGTTTTCTTACCCTGTATATAATTCTGGGAGGTTAGACCTTATGCCTATGCAGTTTTCTGTATAATTTTTATAACATCTAGCTACAGATCACTGAATGCTTACTGAGTTCTAATTGCTAACTTGTTTATTACTTAGGAACTCATTCAGCATTTCTCATTGCTTGATCAGGTTGTTAAAACCCTTCTATTTCTAATGCAGATGATATCTGGACTTAAGTCTTCATTTATTAGGAGAACAAAGTAGTTTAATACTACTGCTCATATAGGTGGTATCAGTAACTGTCCAATAGTTCTGTTCTAAATCCTTAAATAGTTCTAGAGTGAAGGGTGCTTGGGGGATCATTATTCATGAAGGCATGAATTAAGGCAGTTAGGGCTAGGAATGTATTTCACCTTGATTAATATGATAAAATTTCATGGGCTTTGGAACATACAATGATGAGAAAGCAGTCTTGCCTACTGTGGAGGGAAAAGGTGACTACAAAAGTGTCATACAGGATGGGCTATAACATAAGCTCAGGAGATTCAGAAGAACCCAGTGATCTGGGATATAAATCCCATTTCTTGTTTTTCTGAGCTCTATAACAGCAATTTTCAATCTTTTTCATCTTAAGCACATATAGACTAAAGACTCAAATCCTGCAGCGCACCGAAAAGTGTATTTTCTGCCTATCTGACAAAAAAAGATAGGTATGATTTTGATTCATTCACTCCAAATGGTTATTGCGTTGCTGTTTTTTTATTTGACAACCTGAGGGAAAAGAGGTCAGTGCCCCTGATGAAATAGTCAGATATTGCATGTTTCAAATGTTCTTGCAGCACTGGTTGAAAATTGCTGCTTTGTTAAATAGGAAAATTTCTTAACCAGTGTGAACCTTAGTGTCTGGATTTGTAAAATGGGTATAGCCAGGGATTTAGAAAATACAGTGTGTCTGTAAAGTCATGGTGCACTTTTGACCCGTCACAGGAAAGCAAGAAAAGACAATAGAAATGTGAAATCTGCACCAAATAAAAGGAAAACCCTCCCAGTTTCTGTAGGATGATGTGGCAGCATGTGTGCCTGCGCAGATGATGACATACACCGTGTATACAGCGGAGCAGCCCACGGCCATGCCAGTCGAGATGTGGACGGTACAGAGGAAAGTTCAGTGTGTTCTGTGGCTTGCTAAATTTGAATCCGTGACCAAAGTGCAACGTGAATATTGGCGCGTTTATAACGAAGCGCCACCACATAGGAATAGCATTATTCGGTGGGATAAGCAGTTGAAGGAAACTGGCAGTTTGGTGGAGAAACCCCGTTGTGGTAGGCCATCAGTCAGTGATGAGTCTGTAGAGGCTATACGGGATAGCTACCTAAGAAGCCCTAAAAAATATGTGCATGAGCCCACATTGAACTGCACTGAATAGGTATGAAACTGGGAGAATTTTCCTTTTATTTGGTGCAGATTTCACATTTCTATCGTCTTTTGTTGCTTTCCTGTGACGGGTCAAAAGTGCACCATGACTTTACGGACACACTGTAGTGCAAAATGTGTGTAAAGCACTTAGTATGCCTGACACGAAGTGTTCTGGGAGTTTAGAAAAACATATGAGAGAATGTCATCATTAGTAGCATTCCTGTATTCCTGTTACTGGCAGGAAGGTTTTTTTATGTTTGTTTTATTTTGAGAGAGAGAGAGAGAGAAAAAAGCATCAACTAACGGGCGCCCTTGAGATTGAGCCTGAGACCTCCGCGCTGCACTCTGGGGTGATGATCTATCTATCCACCGTGCTGCTGGCTAGGGCACTGGCAGACAGGTTTTAAAGTAAAATTTTGCACTCTATGTTTTATATGTTTTGATTTAGTCAATTTTAACAATTTTATTTAAAGTCAGTTAATTAGAGTACAGTATATAATTCAGAGTTAGGAAGTAGCTGCAACAAAATGCTGAGGAGTTCTGGGTAGCCACAGCCCCCCAGCTGCTGACGGAAAAGGAAAAAAGATATACTGGTGCAAGAGTTCAGAGTGCCTGGATTTTAGTCTGTGTTCTGCCACTAGTTCATTGGGAATGTGAACAAGAAGAATCTCTACCTTCCTGAACCTCATTTTCCTAATCTGAAAATGAGGGCTCGGACAAGAATGCGCTGTTTTCTTGCTGTAGTGGTCTACCGTGCTTACTCTTCTAGGTGCCAGGGGCTCCTGAGTGGGGAGAGAATAGCCTTCTGTTAATTTTGACGCACGTGCTTTGTACAATGGAGATAAAAATAGTATATATCTAAGTGAAAGGTAATTTCAAATCATTTCATTGCAAATTGCCATTTCTAACTCATCTTTTTCTAAGCATCACAGTTTAATAAGCATATTATTTGAAAAGGCAGGTGAACATTATTAAAAGACATTAGTCTTTTAGATAATCTTAACTAATTTTGAATTATTAATTATTCAAGGAATTTTTTGGCTTATTAAAAGTGTGGTGCCTTTGAATTAAGATGGAGTGGTTTTTAAGAGTTTCTCTTTTGTTGACCATTTCTATCTAAATAGAACCTTATTTCTTACATGAAATTGTGTTAGTGATAAGATATTTAAGTGTTATGTTTTATTGCTTATTTAAGGTAAAAAGGTTTAAAGTTTTTAGTTTTGTTAGACTCAATAGTTATAGTGAACAGACTTGGTCATTTTAGAGACTGATTCAAAGTTAAAGTTTAAAAGAGCAGATAAAGTACTTGAGTTTCATATGTATTATGCTGTCTAGGAACCATATTTTTGATCCATTAGGTAAGACCCCAGCATTATAGGCCCTGGCTTAGTTGATAGGTAGGTAGCTATAGGTAGCTTAGTTGATTAGAGCGTTGTCCTGATACTCCAGAGTTGTGGGTTCTATCCCTGGTCAGGGTACATACAAGAACCAACCAATGAATGCATCAATAAATGGAATAAATTCACATTTCTTTCTCCCTTTTTCTATCTGTGTCTCCCTTCCTCTCTAAAATCAATTAAAATATTTTTTAAAAAAGAACCCAACATTATTAATAGAATTCACTTTTACTGTAAAGGTTCTGGAAGCAAAACAAGTTCAACGATTCTTGTCCACAGTAAGATATTGATGTATTGTTAACTGTAAATATATTATTTGTTGGTATATGAGTGGAATAGTCTAGTATTTTTAAGTGTTAAGTATTGTTTAGTAATTAGAAGATTTTGTCATATTTAACTATATTTAAAAATTCTTTATAAAAAAAGTATATCCTGCTTTTATTTACTATCTCCATATCAGTATTCTTAGTAGTAGTAGAGGATAGCACCACTATAATTTCAATATAGGAGAATAAAATTAATTAGGAAACATAAGTTTGATTTTGGAGTCAGTGTGTTATAGAGGAATTGTGACCCTTTTTAAAAAGAGAACAAATAATTGGGTGTAATGTTGAAAAGGCAAATCTAGAAAAGTCCCCTTTAGAAAATAGAATCAGATGAAAGATTTATAGTAACTTTTTATTTAAATTACTATGATTATGTGTTAGTTCACTTTAATTGTTCCTCAATATCCTTGGCCCCTTGATTACTCTGCCATAGTGATTTTTTAAAACTTAGTTACCATAGAAATCTGTTCCTGTAAAAGGAGTACTCATTAGATATTGGGTACTTTGAAACAAAAGGGGAATAAGAAAGGTATCCAGGAATATAACACAGTGTTAAAAATGATATGAGGAGATAGAAATTATTATGAGCCAAATTATACAGTAAGTTTAGGACAATGAAATGTTTTCCAAGTTTTATTTTATTATTATTTTTTATTTATTATTATTATTTTTTTTGTATTTTTCTGAAGCTGGAAACAGGGAGAGATAGACTCCCGCATGTGCCCCACCGGGATCCACCCGGCAAGCCCACCAGGGGCGATGCTCTGCCCCTCCAGGGCGTCGCTCTGCCGCGACCAGAGCCACTCTAGCACCTGGGGCAGAGGCCAAGGAGCCATCCCCAGCGCCGGGGCCATCTTTGCTCCAATGGAGCCTTGGCTGCAGGAGGGGAAGAGAGAGACAGAGAGGAAGGGGGGGGTGGAGAAGCAAATGGGTGCTTCTACTATGTGCCCTGGCCGGGAATCGAACCCGGGTCCCCCACACGCCAGGCCGATGCTCTACCGCTGAGCCAACTGGCCAGGGCCCAATTTTATTTTAAAGTTAAACTTTTATATTAGGTTTGGAGAAGTTAAAGCTATCTAGTAATTTTTTTTCTCTGTATTTTTCTAAATGAGAAACGTGGAGGCAGAGACAGACTCCCGCATGCGCTGGACTGGGATCCACCTGGCATGCCCACCAGGGGGTGATGCTCTGCGCATCTGGAGCATTGCTCCATTGCAACGAGAGCCATTCTAGCCCCTGAGGCGGAGGCGGTGGAGCCATTCTCAGAGCACTGGTCCTTTACTCCAATGCAGCCTTGGCTGTGGGAGAGGAAGAGAGAGATAGAGATAGAGAGAAAGAGGGGGAGGGGTGGAGAAGCAGATGGCGTTTCTCCTCTGTGCCCTGGCCAGGAATCAAACCCGGAACTTCCACATGCCAGGCCAACACTCTACCACTGAGCCAACCAGCCAGGGCCAATTATCTAGTATTTTTACATATTAAAATAGAAGTGAAGTAGTTTAACATACTTCTGTTCCCAAAATTAAAAAATTTAAGTGAAATGCTCTCTCCAGTATGGTGAACATTTTTGTTGCCATAAAAAATACTGTATTTAGAGGACAGCACCTGACCAGGTGTGGCACAGTGGATAGAGTGTCGACCTGGGATGCTGAAGTCCCAGGGTTGAACTCAAAGGTAGCCGGCTTGAGCATGGGGTCCCTGGCTTGAGCACAGGATCATCAACATGACCCCAGGATCTCTGACTTGAAGCCCAAGGTCGCTGACATGCCTAAGGTGGATGGCTTGAGCAAGGTGTCAGTGGCTCAGCTGGAGGTCAAAGCATGTATGATAGACAATCAATAAACAACTAAAATGCTGCAATGAAGAATCGATGCTTTTCATCCCCCCCCCCCGTCTTTCTCTCAAAAAAAAAATTAAAGGATATCTATATATCTAATAAGAAATGTTCTTAATAATGGAGCTGATTGATTTATAAGTAACGCATAAAGCTAGTCAGAACTCAAATGATTTTTGAAACTTTTTGTTAATAATCATCACAATCAAGTATTGAGGATTTACTGAGTATGTAACAACCTCCCTAGTATCTTAAAATACAATACATAGAAGAGATAAGGAAGGTACAGTCTTACTCCTCAGTTGTTTATTGTGTAGCTGAGGAACATGAAAATCTTACACAAAACTGTGTTTTACAAGCTAGTCTATAATAAAAACCTGAATATAGAGAAAGGAGATATATCACTGTGAGGTTTGTTAGGTCATTGTGGAGTTTGAGCATAAGGACCTTAAGTAAGACTTACAGAATTTATGTCATAAGCAAAGAAGCCGCTCAGTTAAAGTACAGGGGAAATGTGGGAGCAAGTTTGGAATAAAAAATCTGCATGAAGTATTTGGAAGTATTAAATAGAATGACTTGGCTAGACTTGAAAATGGTATTTGCTTGAAGAGATAGTGAACAGTAAGGAAGGGTAAAATGAGTCCAGATTTTGGAAGATCTTGACCTTCAGTCTTAGAGGCTGAACTTTAGTCCAAGTAGTAAAGGATCACAAAGATTTTTAATTCACAAAGTATCAAGAAAAGAAAGAACTAGAGATGGATAAAACTGGAAATTATTATTCATAATGGAATGCTTTAAAAGGCTTACTAAACGTTTTTGTATTTATTATCTCGGCAGACCTGACCTGGCTAAGGAGCCTGGATTATAGCAGCATCTGGAACATAAACAGGGTAATGAGGGATATATTAAGTATATCCTGTCCTTGGTCTTTGTGCGGAAGGCCAACAGCATCTGGCCCTCACAGCAGTTTTTCCTGCTGTGTACAGGTGTGGTCCTTGAATACTCAGTGTATGCCTTCAGGCAGCCACTGCCAATCAGTCTGGGTTCATAGTAGATGAAATCTAGTACCCATTTCAAAGCTATATTCTAGAAAACATTGTGAAGGAAAATATTAGTTGGCTTCTTGAATTCCAGATGGCAACAGAGCCTCCCAGTGGAACTGGCTAGATTGTAAAAATTGCAGGACTAGAGCTTTTGGAATCCTTTGCAGAGTGTTGTTATTGAGGCTTTGGGAGTGGAATTAGATCTGCGATGGGGTCATGCAGGTCAGGATTACAGAGGGAGCAGTCTAGTTCCTATTTGACTTGGCCAGCATTTGAGAAGGATAGATTTCAGTGAGGAGTTGAAGGGGAAGAAAGATATTCTCTTTAATTTACCAGAAAAATGGTATTATACATATTCTGTAATTCAAACTTTTCCACTTATATTAACATGGCTTTCATATTATATCCACATCCAAATTTATCTGTTTTATATGATACTATTTACTACTGCATCCTGTATTTATGCATTTCTTGTAACTTCTTAGCTTCTATTGATGGGTGTTTTAGTTTCCTAGGGCTGCCTAATAAAGTATCACAAACTGGGTGGCTTAAAGCACAAGTGTATTCTCACATTTCTGGAGACTAGAAGTCAATAATCAAGGTGTCATGAGGCTGTTCCTTCTGGAGGCACTGAGAGAGAATCTGTCCCATGCCCCTCTTGTAGCTTCTGGCATTTGCTGGCAATCCTTGATGTTCCTTGGCTTACAGATTCATGATTTATCTCTACCCATCTAATCAAATGGTGTTCTCTACTTGTCTGTCACTGTGTCTTCTCTTCTCATAGGACACTAATCGTTGGATTAGTGTCATCCCTGATGACCTCACTTTAACTTGGTTCATCTGCAAAAACTCTTTCAAATTAAGTTACATTCACAAATACAGGGGTTACGACTTCCACTTATCTTTTTAGAGAGACATAATTTAACTTGTAACAATGGGTATGTTTACTTTCCAAATGTTTTGCCTTTAGAGACAATGCTATAATGAACATTCAGATACATATTTCTATGTATCTTTACCAGGTATTTCTATAGAATAAATGCTAAGAATTGAAGTTAGAGGGCATGAACATTAAAATACTAATAGATATGGCTGAATTGTCTTCCGAAATAGTTGTTACCAAACGATATATTCTCTCTTTCCTTTTTTATTCAGTGAGAGGGGAGGCAAAGAGGCTCCCGCATGTACCCTGATGGGGACCCACCCAGCAGGCCCACTGAGGGGCAATGCTTTGCCCATCTGGGGTGTTGCTTCATTGCTCAGCAATGGAGCTCTTAGTGCCTGAGGTGGAGATCATGGAGCATCCTCAGTGCCTCAGGGCCAACTCGTTCCTATCGAACCATGGCTGCAGGAAGGGAAGAGAGAGAGAAAAGTGAGAGGGGGAGGGGTAGAAACACAGATGGGTGCTTCTCCTGTGTGCCCTGATTGGGAATCAAACCTGGGACATTCACATGCTAGAAGACTGACGCTCTATCAACCTGCCCGGGCCTTATGTATTCTCATCAACACTAGGATTTAAATTTTTTTTGCTTTTTACAGTTTACTAATCAAAAAATTCTCATTGTTTGATTTGTAGTTAATTATCTTCTTATGTCTGCTGGTCATTTATATTTCTTATGTGAATTGCTTGTTCTTGTCTTTAGACCATTTTTCTACTGGGTTTTTTCTTAGTGAATTTTTAGAGATAGCAATTACATTATAAAATACAGTACTTTTGGCAGTTTGTTGTTTATCTTTGACAGAACTATTTTTGATGATTTTAGTCATTGTATAGGTTTTAAATTTTTGTATAGTTCAGTGTAATAATCATTTTTATTTAATACTGTCCTAGCTCAGAATTGCAAAAGTTTTTACCCACATTCTCCTAGTACTCTTATGTTTTTATTGTGAACATAATATCTTTCATTTTCTGGAAGTGACTTTGTAAAATGAGTATAATAGAAATCCAGCTTCATGTTTTTACAAATGGCTAGTTTTTCCAATACCACTTATTTTTTTCCACCTATTTGAAATGCTACCGTTATAATTTACTAAATTACCAGATGTATTTAGATTGGTTTCTGCTGTCTCTTCATTTTATTGACCGTTATACAGAATTTTAAATTAGTGCAGCTTTATAATGATAATATAGGTTGATTAGCCTTAAATCCCTCATTACTCTTTTTTTCAATATTTCCTGGCTGTTTTTATGTGCCTAGGCTTAGTATTTTTTCAAGACCTTACTTCCCCTATTCCTCACCAAAAAATATTTTGCTTAAATATGAAATAACATTGGATTTGTAGATTAATTATATGCATTTAAGGTCTCTGCATTTCATTTTGTGGCTTGATAGCTTGTTTATTTTTATCACTGAGTAGTATTTCATTTTAAGAATGTACCACAGTTTGCTTATCCATTCACCCATTGAAGGAAATCTTAATAGCTTCCAATTTTTGGCAGTTATTAAAGCTGCTATAAACATTCATGTGCTCGGTTTTGCGTGGATATAAATTTTCAACTCATTTTGGTAAATGCCTAGGAGCATGATTGCTGCACCATATGGTAAGCCTGTGCTTACTTTTGTAAGAAACTGCCCAGTTGTCTTCTACAGTGGCTGTAACGCTTTGCATTCCCACCAGCAAAACGAAAGTTCCTGTTGTTGCCCATTCTCACCAGTATTTGGTATTACCAATGTTTTGGATTGTAATCATTCTAATAGGTTTATAGTCATATCTGATTGTTTAAAGTTGCAATTCCTAATGTCATACATGTTAAGTATCTTTTCTTATGCTTATTTGCCATCTGTATATCTTCTTTGATGAGGTGTCTGTTCAGGTACTAAAAAGTCATGAAACCCAAGGTTACCTACATTTCCCATATGTTATCTTTTAGAAATGTTACCGCTTTGCATATGACATTTAGATCTGTGATCAATTTTGATTTAATTTTTATGAAAGTTTTCTAGATTGAATTTTTTTCCTGGATATGGATATGTAAGTTTTCACCATTTATCAAAAAAAATTCTTTTCTCTATTGGATTGTCATTGCTCCTTTGTCAATGATCCATTGACTATGTTGGTTTTCTTCTGAGCTGTCTGTTGTCTTCCAGTCTTCCACTGATCTGTTAGTCTCTCTTGTAATTATTACACTGCCTTAAGTGCTGTAGCTTTATAGCAAGTCTTGAAGTCAGCGTTGTATTGGCTAGTCTGGGTCTTTTGCCTTACCATATAAACTTGAGAATCGGTTAGTTGATATCCACAAAATAACTTTGAGATTCTCTTGAATCTATATATCTTTTTGGGAAAAACTGACATCTTAACAATACTTAGTTCTCCTATCCATAAATATGAAATACCTCTATTTACATTTTCTTTGCTTTCTTTCATCAGCATTTTATAATTATATAGCTCTTATATATATTTTGTTAGATATTACTTAAATATTTTTATGTGAATTGTTAAATAATAAATGTACACATGTGCTACTCTCAGCAAACACACCTCCGTAAGCACAGACATTAATTTCTTATTGACATTTTTTCATGTCAGTAAAGTATACCATTTTCAGTGGGTACCTCTGGATTTACCAATTTCCCAGGAATGGACAGCATCACTCCTCTCGCACCTGGAGCCATTATTAAGTAAAGTAAGGGTTACAAGCACAGTGATACTGTGGCAGTTGATCTGATAACCAAGATCGCTACTTAGTGACTAATGGGTGGTTAGAGCATGGATATGCTGGGCAAAGGGATGATTCATATCCTGGTGTGATGAAGGTAAGATGAAAAATATGGTGTGTTTGGGCATCTGCAGGCTGTTTGGTTGCTGTCTCTTAACACATACTGAGTTAATAGCAGGAGATGAGGGTGAAAGTTATTGATTGCCTCAGGTGAAGAAAGAGCTTGAATCCTTGCCAAAGAGTTTGGACCTTATTCTTATCAAATAGGAACCTATTGTTAACCTAATTGTATAAGGCCTTTCAAAGTGAGATGCAACAAGCATTTATTTGAGATCAATAAGCATAATTATTTAGCAAAGTACTGATTCAGGCAGTGGGTATTTATGAGAAAGGGGAAGAGAACAAGTATATCAGTAGAGGGAAGGCATTTCTATTGGTGCAGAGAATATAAAATAGCGATATTAATTCTAAACATTGTTTTTAATTTTCAGTCAAGTCTGCAGTCCAATATTATAACTGCTTTCTTGTTATCATTGCAGGTATGTAGTTCTTTGGTATACAGTGTTGCTTTAGGCCCATTCCAGAGGTTCTTTCAGCATTTTAACATTCCAAAGATTTGAGGCATAAGACCTGCAAGGCAGGTCTGCTGGAGGAGCAGCCCAAGTTCCAGTTTAAAGTGGCTCTATTTATTATTGTTTACATTATTATGCTTTTAAGCATGAATCTATATATTAAAATTGAAAAGGAGAATTTATAGAGAATAAAATAGAGGCAGAATGTCTTGTGCTGTTGCAATACTTCAGACCAAAGGAAAGTAAATTTCAGATCTCATTTATACAGTTGTATATAGTAGCATATAGTGGAAAAACATACTCTTTTTCACTGATATTTATTGATCTCTCACAGGTATTAGAATATGCATAATATAAACATAATTTAATATTGGGGTGGGCCAAAGTAGGTTGTGAGAGTACAGTTGTGAGAATGCAAAAGACAGTTTATTCTTGTATTATGACTATATTAATTATTGTATTATATATTTGTATTACAACTGTAAGCTTACTTTTGCCCAGCCCTGTATTTACTTTAAGAAGTGTATTGTTGGGGTTTTTCTTTTTCTCTTCTTCTGGAGAGGGCATAAATAACAGAAGCTAGTTCTGGCTGGCTTACGCAAAAAGAGTAGTGACTACCAGACAATCCATGGAATCCAAAATAGAATTGAACAGCGACTCTTCAAGACCAGCCTGAGGCTGGGCAGCCTGAGAACAGCCCCAGGAATCAGTGGAACGTCCCTCAACCCCAGTTATCTCTTCAGCAAACCACTCGGTCCTCTGAATAAGTTTGGAATTCTAGATTTCATGGGAGAGAAAAACTTTAGAACAGAAGCTTGTTCTTGGACAGCAGGTCTCTAACAGAAGTAATGGGGAGAGGGAGAAATATTGGAGGTGGGAGACAGGTGAGTGAAAATCCTGTTAAGATAAAGTACGTCAGTGGTCCCCAACCCCCAGGCCGCGGACCGATACCAGTCCACAGAGAAAGAATAAATAACTTACATTATTTCCGTTTTATTTATATTTAAGTCTGAACGATGTTTTATTTTTTAAAAATGACCAGATTCTCTTGTTACATCCATCTAAGACTCACTCTTGACACTTGTCTTGGTCACGTGATACATTTATCCGTCCCACCCTAAAGGCCGGTCCATGAAAATATTTTCTGACATTAAACCGGTCCGTGGCCCAGAAAAGGTTGGGGACCACTACAGTATGTGATTATTTATTTGGTCTTTCACTGACCTAAACCTTCTTTAGATGCTGTTGTTAGAAATATTACTACTGTGCTGATGACGGGCTTCTTTAGTTAAAATTCCAGTGTCAGATGTGCAGGCAGTGAAGGTGTAATGGTGTCTTTGTGTTTTTGGAAACTTGTAGTTTTCTTTCTTGGGTCTCTGTTTTAATTGACCAGCTTGCTGAAAACAGGAATTCCTGGTCCTCCTATTCCAGCTGGCCCTCCATACTCGCAGGTTCTGTTTCCAGGCTTACAGAGGGCGACCTCAGGGACTTGCACGTCGGAGGGTTGTTATCTGTGTGGGGTCCTGGAACCAGTCCTCCATGGGTAGAGAGTGATATCTATACTAGTTTCTGTAATCTGATTGGGATATAACAACTGATTAATCTGATAATACAAATATCATAATTAACATTTAGTATATAAAGTACCACGCAATTTTCAGAGCATTTTATATGTATTAACTAATTTAATCTCAATAATAGCCCAAAATAAAATAAGTAACATCATCCACATTTTACAGATGGAGAAATTGATAGGGTTGTTCAGTAATCACCTAAACTCATATAAATAGTAGGTGGGAGAATGTGTCCCAAAGTCAGTGCTCTGAGTCCCCACACTGTTCTTCCCAGGGTTGTCCCTGGTTCCCTGCCCTCACCTGTCCCCGGTCCACATTCAGGTTCCTGCTCACGCTTCCCAGAGCACTTTAGTTCTGCTTTCATTTTGGTAATTGTGGCATACTTTGTTATAGCTATTTTAAAATATGTATTTTATAGCTCCCTTTTAAATACATTTTTATTAGCTTCTTAAATTACTTAATTTACCTATTTTTATTATGAATAATATTCCTTTGTCTCATGCTCCCAACTCTGTCCTACTACTGACTTTATACATACACATCTTGTTCTGAGAAGGTATTTTCTCTTCCATGGACTTTGCAGAGCAGTACTGTCTGATACAGCTTTTCATGAGAATGGACATACTCTACGTCCGTGCAGTCTAATGTAGCAGTCACCTTTGGCTGTTGAGTATCTGCAGTGTGGCTACTGTGGCTGAGGAATTGAATTTCCAGCTTCTAATTTGAATACCTATGTGGCTAGTGACTGCCTTATTAGATGGCGTAGCTCCAGAGAGCCGAAGGAAGAGGAGTCCAGAACTTCACAGGACCCTCCCAGCTGCCCCGGGCTGCCCAGATATGGGTTTACCTGGAAAGAAGGACAGTAAGTAACATTGTAAAAGATACATGTACTTCACCCAAAGTGAATTAGTTCCCAAATAATGTACACATTCAAAAAATATAAAACATTCAAATTATAAATGTATGTAAATACATAGGATCTAAGAGTTACCCTTTCCATTTAAAGAGAATATCATTGGCTTATTTTTGTCATACAGTGCATAATGTAATTTTATAGAATTAGTATTATTATATAAAATTCTCACATTCCCTCCTCACCCTCAAGTTCATGATTTATTGATGGTAATGATCTTTTAAAAGAATGATCTACCTTTTATTTTAACATGGTTAGCTTCCTACTCCTTGTGAGGTTGCAGTTAAAATCTGATTATGCATGTTCATTTGGTTTTAGTAATAATAACCAGAGTTAGAAATGCTCTCATGCATTTTAAATAAAAATTGCTTTCTCAAACTAACCACATTGAGCTTTCTGAGGAAATATATAAAACCTGATTTATTGAATAAAAAATATATTTTTCAAATTATTGACTAGATAATTATTAATGTTTTATACTACAATTTTAAGCCTGCAATTGTGAATAAAGTACCAATCTTAAAAACAACTTCATTAAGGTTCTTGCCTTTTTTCCCAATTCTTATTTATAATGTATGGGAAAGCCTCAAATATTGTACTTAATGTCTTCAGTTAGATTGTACATTGAATTTAAATTTATCTACTCTCAGATTAGCCTTATCTTTGCATGTCCTTCCCCCCACCTTGATTGTACATATTAAAGTCAAGCAAATTAAATGTGTTTATATATATAGTACGCACACACATTCCTGTGACTGTCTTTAAAAGCTTGGGCATTATGAATTGCTACATATAGAGTAACAAGTATGGAAGACAAAATCAATTGCATTTTAAACTTGCTTATTTTGATTAATCATGTTTAAGAGTTCAAAAGACTCAAAGGGATAGTTTGTGAAAGAAATAATACACTTTGGCCTTTATTACAGGCATAGGCTGTAGTTGCCAAAGTTTGCCTTTTTATTACTTTATGCCTTTAGACATATGGCATAAAGTATGCTATTTTCTACAATGTTCCCTCTTAATTTTTAAAGGGAAACTTAAAAGCTACTAGAAATTCTTTCTGGGTTACAGTATCTAGATCAGAAAGTCTTTTTTTTTTTTTTTCTACCAGACTTATACTACACTGTGACTCTCTTTCTTTTGTTTTTTGTTTTTGTTTTGTATTTTTCCAAAGTTAGAGGCGGAGAGGTCCCGCATGCCCGGAGCCATTCTAGTGCCTGAGGCAGTGGCCATAGAGCCATCCTCAGCGCCTGGGCCAATTTTGGCTCCACTGGAGCTTTGGCTGCAAGAGAGGAAGAGAGAGACAGAGAGCTGAAGGAGAGGGGGAGAGGTGGAGAAGCAGGTGGGCGCTTCTCCTGTGTGCCCTGGCTGGGAATCGAACCCAGGACTTCCACACGCTGGGCCAATGCTCTACCACTGAGCCAACTGGCCAAGGCCTCTTTCTTTCTTTTCTATGTAATTTTCAAATCAGTATTTACTCTTTTGAAAAGCTAAAATATTCACCTGGTTGAAAATCAAAAGATACATAAAGCAATTGAAAAGTTTGTCTTCCATCATGTGCTGCCTTTGCCCACACCTCCCTTCCCTGTCAAAGCACATGCGCACACACAGCCCCTACAGCTAGCAGCTGTTACTAGTTTTCTGTTAGCCTTTCTAAACAGTTTTAGGCATACTTAGGCCTGATTCTTGTTCCTGATTTTGTCCACAAATATTAACATCCGTACCCTTCATTTAAATCTTGCTTTTTTCTCGTATAATGAAGTATCTTGAGGATTTTTAATCATTTAAAAAACCTCTTTATTCTCTCTCTCTTTTTGTAGCTGTATAGTATTCTGTTGCATCGCTGAACTATGGTTTGATTACTTGTCTTGATCTAGAAAATTCCACTTGCCTGAATAATTTTGGATAATTTTCAGGTTCTAAAGCTTTGAATTAATAAATGCCAGATTTGAAATATTTTAATGGTTGTGATACCTCTTTACCCTGGTTTAGTTAAACACATTAATTACTAAACTTATTTTAATTCACCTATGATAAATGAGGTCATCTATGTGAACAGTTTGGTTACCATATATTTTATTATGCTATATTTCCTCCAAAGTTCATTGTCGCTGTAGGATGCAAATTGCATTATCATGCTGTGTCTTGTGAATTTATTCATTTTGATTCTGGTGAGATTTAACCTTTAGGCCTATTGCCAGCCAGTTATAGCTCCTTCACACTGTATAATATATTATCTTGATTATATAATATGTTTCATCCCTGCTAATTATAAAAAACTTATACCTCAGTGTTTTGTAGATTTGTTAGTACTATACCACATAGGGCAAGGTGGTTTTAGCAATGCTTGTGTATATTTTTTGAGCTCATGGGCTAGAGTGTGGAGAACTTACGGCTTCTATCAGGAGAGTTATGAGTATGTATGAGTCCTAATGGGAGACCAGAGATCATAGCTTTTCCTGTTCTAAGCTTTTTGTTTTTATAGAGGAATTTTAAATTTCTCAGCAGGTTTGTTTCTTGCAACTTTGTGATTGTGTATTTCATTTTATTCTTTAGCAATTCCTATTCATTAAAAAAAAAAGTTTACTGCAATCTGGTGTGTAGAGTGGGAGGACCTGAATAGCTGACCAGTCCACTGATGTTTTTGAAGGAATTTCTTGGTGAGGTTAGTGGAAAGAGGCACTTCTGCTCCCTCCCGATTCTGATGGCTGGAGCTGACCAAAGTGTCTTGTTAGGCAAGCTCCTAACAAAGTGTCTTGTTAGGCTTATCCTCATAACTAGTAGGTATAACAGTAGGTTAAGTGTTAACACCTTTTTGGGGAGGCCAGCTAAGGGATCCCGTAGGTGACAACTGAGGTTTGAAAGGTGAGCAGTGTCAGCCAGGTAAGAGACCAGAGAGAAGGAACGTGGAAGTGACAAGGAGGAGGAGGGTCTGAGAGAGGTAATGCCTTAGAGCAGGGGTCCCCAAACTACGGCCCGGGCCGCATGCGGCCCCCTGAGGCCATTTATCCGGCCCCTGCCGCACTTCTGGAAGGGGCACCTCTTTCATTGGTGGTCAGTGAGAGGAGCATAGTTCCCATTGAAATACTGGTCATTTTGTTGATTTAAATTTACTTGTTCTTTATTTTAAATATTGTATTTGTTCCCGTTTTGTTTTTTTACTTTAAAATAAGATATGTGCAGTGTGTATAGGGATTTGTTCATAGTTTTTTTTATAGTCCAGCCCTCCAACGGTTTGAGGGACAGTGAACTGGCCCCCTGTGTAAAAAGTTTGGGGACCCCTGCCTTAGAGAGAGACTGTCCGGATGTCTCAGAATTTAATGAGACAAATGAGATCAGGCTGCACTTGTGTTTCTTTGTAGCTAGGAACAAATTATTTCCCCCCTCATTTTGCTAATATTGTGCACTGATGCATGCAAAGTATCATCTGCTTCACTTTACCAAGGATGACCAGACTGATAAGGAATTCACAAATCAGGTCAGATGAAGGAAGATCAAAGTAAATATCAACTGAAAGAGAGGGTTGTGGGATACAGCTCTACGGAAGTAAAAATACTGCCACTGCACAGAAATAAGTATGCTGTAATTAGTGGGATAGTATATATCTCCAGTTTAGTGTTATTGTAGCTACAGAACCTAGCACTGTGTTTATTACGTAGCAAATGCTCAACAGATATTTAAACCAATGATTAAAGAATAAAATACATGTTTGTGGAAATGACCAGGAAAACAGGTATAGATTCAGTATTAAGAATTTTCTAGGCCCTGGCCAGTTGGCTCAGTGGTAGAGCATCGGCCTGGCGTGTAGAAGTCCCGGGTTCGATTCCCGACCAGGGCACACAGGAGAAGCGCCCATCTGCTTCTCCACCCCTCCCCCTCTCCTTCCTCTCTGTCTCTCTCTTCCCCTCCCGCAGCGAGGCTCCATTGGAGCAAAGATGGCCCGGGCGCTGGGGATGGCTCCTTGGCCTCTGCCCCAGGCGCTAGAGTGGCTCTGGTCGCAACAGAGCGACGCCCCGGAGGGGCAGAGCGTCGCCCCCTGGTGGGCGTGCCGGGTGAATCCCGGTCGGGCGCATGCGGGAGTCTGTCTATCTCTCCCCGTTTCCAGCTTCAGAAAAATATATTTAAAAAAAAATTTTTTTTTCTAACTCAGCTGCTCAACAATAAGATAGTTTTCCCCCCTCAAGTTGTGAGCTTCTTATTACAGCAAGCATTCAGGCAGATGCTATGCAATCATTTGTTAAGATGTTAAATGAGTGGCTCTTACATCGGATAAAACATTGCCTGTAAAAGAACTTCCCATACCCACATACGTGTTGTTGAGCCACGATTTCCTTAAGTGGGTAAGGTCATTGTATGGGAAAAAGTTTCCATGTTACATTTGGTTTGGCCAAAGGAATATATTGGTTTAGATAGCTCATTTTCTTTAGATAGAAAATTCTGTTGCTATAGTTGATAGATTATCTTCCCACCCCAAGTAAGCCTGACCCAGATTTTATGGCCTGGAGCTTATACAATTTGGAGGGGCTCTGTTTAAAAATAAATCCAAAATTAAGTATAAAAATGAATGTTTATTTACTATAAAAAAGATCACACGAAATAAATATAATTGAACATCACAAAACACCAAAAATAGCTTATTACTTATAACTTACTACTCTTACTATTAATTGACTGACATACCTCCTCCATGCTTTTTTCCTACCTATTTTGGCCACATACTCATCGATCGCCTCTTTACATGACAACGATTTTATATTTTCTATAGAGAGCCTTTCCTCTTGCCCAGGGCTTGACATACTCTGGCCGGTAGACCACATCCAGCCTGGCACATCTGTGATCCCCTTCCCTTTGCTGAGAGGATGCCTCTCACCTGGGGAAAACTCAGCTCTCTGACCACAGTTGTCTGGAACACTGCCCCGCCCAGGTGTCTCCATGAGGTTTAGTCATGGCCTGCCACCCTAGCAGAGAGATTGGCAGCACTTATTCAGATCCTTTACTTTGAGATTAAAGGTTGGGTCTAGATGTATCATGTGGTCTAAGAGAGGACAGGTTAGTGCTGAGGCTGGGCAGATGCAGAGGGGCAGTGCATCCATGATTTGATGGACATCTCAGTATCACCCTCAGGGATAGCTAGAGAGGAGAGGCTAGGCATGCGCCTGGTGTTGCTGCTACCTCATGTGTACCCAAAGGAGAACAAGCCAAGCCCTGTAAGGTGCTCTTCCAAGGAAAGGGCCCTGAAATGTACATTTAATTAAAGTCTACCTCTGTCCCCCGGCACTGTCACTCCTCTCTTCCACCAGTACCACTGCCAGCTTGCCTCTTCCCTCCCCCAAAACAGGTAAGAAACTTAAACCAAATGGGATCAGTAGAGGAATAAAATTATATCCAGGACATATAGATAAGATAGGGCAATCTTATGACAAATTAGGAACTGGGATGAATCAGTCAGTAATGTATGGTAAATATAAAATGGACAACGGATTGGGACATTCATCCAGAGCTGACCAATATGTGACCTTTTGCAAATAATTAGACCTCATCTGTAAAGTGAAGGGATAGGATTACGTGCTTAATAAATTTATGGTGAAATAGTATCAGATGGTATTTGGCTCTAGGATTCAGGAATACCCAAATTCTGTCAGTGACCAAAGTACCTACTTTTCCGCACTCTGATTCCAAACAGTTATTTTGCGCAGGTAATTGATAGAAGAATGTAATTTGTGTGTGTGTGTAGTTGTTGCTGCTGTTGTTATTGTTCTCAGGGCTTGGATCTCAGCTGGTAATTTTAAACTTTGGTGAGCTGAGGTGGGAATTCTAGGGGAGCTCCTTACCACCTTCTTCCCTGAAAACACAAACTCACATGGCTGAGGACCCAGGTTCGAAACCCCAAGGTTGTGGGCTTTAACACGGGCTCACCAGCCTGGGTGCGGGGTTGGCTTGAGCATGGGATCATAGACATGACCCCATGGTCTCTGGCTTGAGCCCAAGGGTCGCTGGCTTGAGCAAGGGGTCACTGGCTTGGCTGGAGCCCCTGGTCAAGGCACATATGAGAAAGAAATCAATGAACAACTAAAGTGATGCAACAAAGAACTGATTCTTCTCATCTCTCTCCTGTCTGTCGATCCCTGTCTGTCTCTCGCTAAAAAAAAATACCATATGTAGTTTTAGCATCTATAAATTTGATTCTTTGCAGATCTGTGCCACATAATTAAAACTTTGTAAATGTATGGATTTAACTCACAGCACTACACAAGATTGATATATGGCTCTGAGTGGTTTAGTGAGTGAACTTACTCTGTTGCCCAACACATGCCTGTCAGTGAGGCTTTCGGATATGAAGTGATTTTTAAAATAGTTCCAAAAAAGAAATTGTACTGGTAAGGAGAGTGTACTCTAAAACTTTTATAATTTCTGATTTAAAAGTTTTGGTAACTTTACTGATATTTTTTAACATACGTCCAATGTAAATTGAATGGAGGAAGAAGCTAGAACCATCTATTATATTATATATAGTTCATTGTTTTTTAGTCTATTTAAGCAAACCTGTACATCTGTTAATTCCTACAAACAAACCACCTCAAAACTTTGACTTAGGCCCTGGCCGGTTGGCTCAGCGGTAGAGCGTCGGCCTGGTGTGCGGGGGACCCGGGTTTGATTCCCGGCCAGGGCACATAGGAGAGGCGCCCATTTGCTTCTCCACCCCCCCCCCCCTTCCTCTCTGTTTCTCTCTTCCCCTCACACAGCAGAGCGACGCCCCGGAGGAGCAGAGCATCGCCCCCTGGTGGGCAGAGCATCGCCCCTGGTGGGCGTGCTGGGTGGATCCCAGTCGGGCGCATGCGGGAGTCTGTCTGACTGTCTCTCCCCGTTTCCAGCTTAAAAAAAAAAAAACAAAAGCAAAAACTTTGACTTAAAGGAAGATCAATTTATCAGAATTCTGGTTTGGCTGGGTGGTTAGTCTGTTTCTGTCACCTTGGTTCACTCCAGCAGTAGCCTTCAGCTGGCATGTCTGATGGGAACTGGGCTCAACAAGGACAGGTAGGATGCCTGGGCTCTGTTGTGGTCTTTCACTCCAGGTTCTAAGGCAGCCCTTCCAAGAGGGCAAGCTACATTGTGCAAGGATTTTTCGAGCTTTTGCTTGCATTTCCTGAGGTCCTGCGGGTTAAAGAACATCATCTGGACAAACTCAGGGTCAGTGGAGCAGCACAGTACAAGAACTGGGTTACAGAGAGGCATCAAGGTTGTTATGGGAATGTTATACATACCACTGTACTTCATCTCCAGGCAAGGGTTCCAAACTGTAGGATTGTTTCTCTTTCTAAACCAGAGCTGAGCCGTGTTTGATGTGACTTGAAGTCTGTAACTTCATTCCATGCCACTTCTCTCTTGTACTCAACCCCACAGCTCCCAAAACTCCCCTAGCACTTTCCTGTGGTTGAGTCTTGATTGACGTGTCTATCTAGAATGCTGTCTTCTCTGCACTTTGCTCACCAGACTCGTCCCTTTTCATCCTTTTCATGTATGTTTTCACTTTAGAGAAGCCTTTCCGTGCTAGGTAGGCCTTACATTTTCCTTGTATACTGGATTTTTCCATTATAACTTTAGTATTAGGTATTTATTATTGTCTGCTCATTAGAATACATGTTTTATGGGGACTGAATCTATTTCATTTTTGTATTCGACCCCACCTCACCTTCATTTATTACAGTCCTGTGTACATAGTGGCTACTCAATAAACATTTGTTGAAAAATATGCCTGGGCCCTGGCCGGTTGGCTCAGCGGTAGAGCGTCGGCCTGGCGTGCGGGGGGGACCCGGGTTCGATTCCTGGCCAGGGCACATAGGAGAAGCGCCCATTTGCTTCTCCAACTCCCCCCCCCCCTTCCTCTCTGTCTCTCTCTTCCCCTCCCGCAGCCAAGGCTCCATTGAAGCAAAGATGGCCTGGGCGCTGGGGATGGCTCCTTGGCCTCTGCCCCAGGTGCTAGAGTGGCTCTGGTTGCGGCAGTGCATCACCCCTGGTGGGCGTGCTGGGTGGATCCCGGTCGGGCGCATGCGGGAGTCTGTCTGGCTGTCTCTCCCCGTTTCCAGCTTCGGAAAAATACAAAAAGAAAAAAGAAAAAAAAAAAGAAAAATATGCCTGGCAGATGAGTTTTCTTAAATAACAACTGCAACCTGAAAGGACTACTAATATGCTTGTTTCCTGAGACAGCAACTGTTTCTCCTCACTCTGTTTCCCTTCTCTGCTGGGACTGTGTGTTCCTTATGGTTTTTGTCCTCCTCTTCCAACCCTCCAGCTTTGCTCTTTAAAAATAAACTATTTTTCGTGGATTCTTGTGTTTTTGATGTATTCTTTTTTTGAAATCTCTACCTTTTTCTTTTTTTCCTTTCCTTTTCTGGTTGTTCTCATTATGGAAATGACCAGGTGGTGCCCACCCTCCTCTCCAGAGTAACTGCGTGTGTTTTCTTGTCCTGGATAACTTTCAGGGCACACACCACTCCAGACTGTTGTTTCTATACTTAAAACTGCTGGTTTCTTTCATGTTGTTTTTAAGTTGCCATGCAACTGAGGTGTTACATTTTATTTAAGAAGTTGCTCCTTGAGATCACTGCATAATTAAGTAATTATAAGAATTCAGCCAATTTTGTTTTTTTATTTTTAGTGTTATAATTTCTTTTATAATGTCTTATATCAAAACTTCATATTCAGGATAATAATGGGACATTTCGTGTGAATACTTCATGAGAGCCTCTAGGAACGTATCGAAAAGTTAGCTTTTATATACTGAGAAAACTTAACATGGATGTTCCCAGGATAGATTTTAGAAATTTGGGGACATACACACAGACACAGATACACAAAAGCTGGAGTGTTTTAACCATTAATTTAACCTTTGTAATCAATCATAGGAAAGACTTATGTATTCATTCAGCTGATTTTTATTTCCACGTTTAGTAATTTTGGATATTCATTGAAATTCTAGCATTAAAAATTATTTCCTTTAACAACTTTGAATCTTTGTTGCTGTATTAAAATAGTAATTGTTGCAGACAATTATTTAGTTATTATTTTAGGAATTGTTGACAATTGGTTGTCAAACAAGGATCTACCAATCCTGGTATTTTCCAGTCTTTATTCCCCTGTCATTAGCTGATTCTATAATAAAAGAAACCTCTATTTTCCTAATCAAATTCTTACACTGACCTGTTATTTAGTATGGTTGTTTGGAAAATATGGAAGGAATTGAGATTGTATACGTGGAGGATGTTTGTGATCTTATTCAGAATGAAGTTCTTTTTAGTAAAGTGGAAGTTTGTGTAGAGGGAATTGGAGGAGGTGGCAGTTTTCTCAGTTTCGGGTCCTGGTGGCCCATGGGTAATTCGTGTGGAGCTGGCAGTGGCTCTGAGAGAGCTGCCTGCCCAAGACTGTCATGACTGTGGAAAGACACTCTCACATTTTACGTGCTTTAAAATTTTTTATTTCAAAATAATTTCATACTTACAGAAAAATTTCAAATAAAGTACAAAGAATTCCTGTATATCCTTAATATACATTAGTCAAATGTTTATTGGTTCTCCCTCTCCATATATATATACATATTACTTTTTTCTGAGTCACTTGAGAGTAAGTTGCTGATATGATACCTCTTTATAATACTTGAGGGTGTGTATCTAAAATCAAAGTCATTCTTTTATTCATTATTATAATCAGAATCAGAAAATGCAGTTTTTAATTTAACAAATATTTGCTTACCTGGGGCAAAGGTGAAATGAAAGCATAGGCTTGCAAAACTTATAGATGCTTAAGGGAATTGCAGTGTATTTAATAGATAACAAGTTATTACATAAAATTATTCTGTTTTAGAATAAGATGTGATGTAACAAGATTTATAGAAACACAAAAAGGAACCTTAGAAACATGAACGAAAAGCATACAGTAATTTCAGCTTAGGGAGTCAGGGAAATACTTCTTGACTGGTGCAGTGTCAACCAGGAGAGATGAATGTGCCTTGCCGAAGGACAGCAAGACAGACTCACATCCCAGAACTCATCCTCCATCTTATTTCTGCCCTTGACAGTGACAGTTCTGAGGACGAGTGTACTATTGCAGTAATTCAGTACTGTAATATCAGCATGTGTAAGATAGGCTCTGTTTCTACAAAGGTTGACATGGTGCTGTTTTTCCTTTCAGTTAACAAATTTTAACCCTAACATTATTGAGCTAATAAGAAATAATTTTCTTCCCTAAGCACTTGTCCTCTGATTGTTTTTCAATAATACCTCTTGATTACGAAGGATAAAAAGTAATGGAGTTGATTAGCTGTAATTACTAAGGAATGGAAGGAATGTTTTTTTAAGAACTTAATTAAGCCACTGTCAATCTAGAGCTTAAGAGATAGTCACTGTTTTTATTTCTAGCATTTATATATTAAATTTTATATGTGTGAGCTATTCTTGAATTCATTATAATTATTCTGGATTAATCAGAAAAAAGGCACTAAAAGGTACATGGTATATAATTTTCAGACTTGTCCAGTTTAGATAAGAAGAAATGAAATAGACATACTTAGACTGACAAAAAGTTGTAGCAGACTTTTGAAAATCCAGTTATTGAAAATTGCATGCGATTAGTTGGGTTTTTAATATTAAAATTTTATAAAAATTTGTGTGTGTGTGTGTGTGTGTGTGTGTGTGTTTGGCAGAGACAGAGAGTCAGAGAGAGGGACAGACAGACAGGAAGAGAGATGAGGAACATCAATTCTTGGTTGCGACTCCTTAGTTGTTCATTGATTGATTTCTCATATGTGCCTTGACGGGGGGGGGGGGGGGGCGGGCGGGGGGCAGCTACAGCAGACCGAGTGACCCCTTGGAACCTGGGTCCTCCACATCCCAGTCCGATTCTCCATCCACTGCGCCACCGTCTGGTCAGGCTAAAATGTTTTAGAATAAGGTTATAATACTACCCATGTTTGTGTGGAAAATTATAAAACTGTGTCATGGGTCTCTGTTTCTTAAGCAAATATTTAAGAATTTGTTTTAAATTTATATCAATATTTAAATGTGGGATTTTAGTTTGGGGACTTTTTATTTAAAGTTTACATATTCATCTAGACAATGTTAATATTTGGTCCTTGGCAAGGGAATTTCCATAATGGAAGTACAGACTCTATTTAATAACACAACTGTTTTTCCTCTTATAAGCTGTTACTTTTTGTTTTCTGGTTAAAAAGTAAAGTAAGAGGATTTTTAGATCTCTTTAATATGACATTTGGCTTCCTAATTGCTTTTTCTTTAGAAATGAATGCATTTTGACAGCACCATACTAAAAGGGCTGTAATTTATAGGAATTTTTTTTAGCAGGCAAATTTCCTCATCTGCTTTTTGAATTCTTCAGCCTCGTCTCCTACACCATGGGATACTAGATGCAAAATCTACTTTTCCAGAGTTTTCAGTATGGGGTTAGGGTCGGAGCCTGTGAGCTTCCACACTGAGGCTGCATCCTTGCGGAAGGAAGAACAGTGTGTTTTGAGTGAAGCAGAGCCATACCCTCGTTCTTCGGTCTCCTTTTTAAACCCAATGTGCTAGCTTCTAAGCTATCTTCACAATGTTTTAATGGCCTGGGTGGACATTTTCCTGCTACTTTGTGTCCTGTTCATGACTGTGAAATTCAGAGATGAGTTTGGTCTGCGGAAGTTAGAACAGAACATGAAACACTGATAGCTGGGAAATTCTTTATGAAATTTTGATTCCCCAATAGGATACTGATCTTACATTTTTGCCTATATTATTATTATTATACAAGACCGTTGTATATAATAGTTCTTTGGAATCCTCTTATCAAAGGAGGGCATTCCCCAGGCATAGTTAACCCAAAAATATTATGTCCAAATCTTAATGTAGTCTATTTTTTATCACAATGCCTAATATTCATTGACTTGATGTACCATAACTATCTAATCATCTTATTTTTGAATATTTAAAGTCCTTCTATTAAAAATTAATATATATTTATATAAATATTTTATATTCATATTAAAATACATTTTTGGTTATATTTTTTATTTTCTTAATTTCTAGTTTAGGATTGAAATTACTAGATCAGAAAACATTATTTTAGAGGATTTGTAAGTGCTGTACTAATATATAAATATATGTGTATCAGTCTTACAGAAACTAAAATCAAATAGTTATATTCTAGATTATAATATAAAATAACTTCATTTAGAATTAAATGAAAGTTTTCATTGTTTCGAGATACAGTCAATAAGGAGATAGCAACATGGTGTCCTGGAATATCTGAGTGCTCTAAGGTGTTCATTGCATGCAATGAATTACTTCTGTCCTGTGCATCTAAAAGGGTACTAGTTAGGTATACCTTTGAAAAAATTGAGACAAGTCACTGAAATAACTTTTTTTTTCAGTATACCTTTCAAGCTGTGTGGCAACGTGCAAGTCACTTAAAATCTTTCTTCCCTGCAGTTTTACATTCTCTTAAAAAGATTAGAATCTTTATTGAAGGATGATATATTCAAAGTATCTAGCACTATAATTAGTAATCACATAGCTTGCTTTCAAGTTTAGTTTAGTACTTATACTAAAGCAGTTAACTGCTATATACAAGTAAGCCTTTACTAATTCTACTACTTAATTGCTTGACTGTTTATTGGAAAATAGTTTATTACGGGGAGTAAGAATATAGGATTTAAACTCACAAAATTATCTGCATTAGAATTTCAACTCTGCCACTTAGGTTAGTGGTCTTGGGCAAATTATCCTCTTTAACCTTGGGTTTCTCAAGCATAAAATGAGGATTATAATAGTGATAAAAATTAAACAGTTATATTTGAAAAGTGCTTATTTAGCACATTTCCTAACATTTTAAGCATTAATAAATGTTAGGTTTCAATAATCACTTTTAGTATAGCTATTGTATAGTTATTTAGTAATGCATAAAAAATTGCTTCAAAAGTAGTGGTTTAAAATAACAACAACTACTACCTCCTTTCTGTGTGTCAGGAATTCAAGAGTAACTAAGCTGGGTGGTTCTGGTGCGGTGTCTGTCTTGAGGTTACAGTCCAAGTGTCAACAGGGGCTGTATAGTCAATTGAGTGTTATTTTGAACCTGATGGCTGTACATTTATCATATTGCAGACTATGTCTTCAGCAGTGGTACAGTTATATGCAGCGGATCGGAATTGTATGTGGTCGAAGAAGTGCAGTGGAGTTGCTTGTCTTGTTAAGGACAATCCACAGAGATCTTATTTTTTAAGAATATTTGATATCAAGGTAAGTTTTGTTTTGCTTCTGCTTAAACTATAGGTGATTAGGTTTCCTATCTCATAATTTAGTATAGATTTGTTGATCCCATATATAGTATTTAAATTATACTTGAATTAGTATTACGGGGGTGAAGCCTGGTTTTAGATATGGAAGCATGGGCATTGCGACCAAATGAGAACATGTCCTCAGCCACAACATGAGTAATTCCCTATTTTATCTTTGTACTACCTACCTTTGTTTGTTTGTTTTTTTGTTTGTTTGTTTGTTTGATGCCTTTGTGTCTTAGGCTTTCTCCACATTCTCTTCTTTTCTAATAATACTCTTTTATTCCATCCTGGCCATTACAGTCTAGCAAAGGTATTACTTTCAGGGAGCTACATGAAGTATATTTTAGCTTGGTATGTACTGTCACTTACTTCAGCTCAGGTTTAAAGCATTATATAATACCTATAATCATGTATTTGCACCCTGGTTTTTTTTTTATGTTGTTAACATAGGCCTGTGCAGATTTTCACAGCTTTGTGTCCCTCCCTGTGAACCACACATCCACATTGTCCTAGACTGGATGTCCTTTATCAGTATTCATCCCTCATGGTTATTGTCAAAGTAAATCTCTTGTTGCTAAGATAAAGTGTCCAGTTACCTTTTCAAACCTTTTCTATAAGAAAGCTTCTTTAGCCTGACCAGGCGGTGGCGCAGTGGAAAGAGTGACGGACTGGGATGCAGAGGACCCAGGTTCGAGACCCCAAGGTTGCCAGCTTGAGCATGGGCTCATCTGGCTTGAGCAAAGCTCACCTGCTTGGACCCAAAGTCACTGGCTTGAGCAAGGGGTTACTCGGTCTGCTGAAGGCCTGCAGTCAAGGCACATATGAGAAAGCGATCAATGAACAGTTAAGGTGTTGCAACGAAAATCTAATGATTGATGCTTCTCATCTCTCTCCATTTCTGTCTGTCTGTCCCTATCTATCCCTCTCTCTGACTCTCTGTCTCTGTAAAAAAGAGAAAAAGAAAAGAAAGCCTCTTTAATATTTGTATGTGGCAATAAATATAATGAGATTATAATTACGAAAAACTAAAACAGACTTTGAACTCCTGGGTGATACCTACGGTAAGACAGATTGCAGTCAAACTGTTTTACTTCTCTGGACCTCAGCTCATTTTATTTGTAAAAGAGGATAACCATCTGGGTCTGTTTTAAATATTTCCCTGAGATTAAATGAGATTTATGTTACTGTACTTTGTAAATTAGTGCCTCTTAACACCCACATCCTATATCCTAAGACAGCTGAGAGGTGTGGCATCCTCCTATACTAATAGTGCTCATTGTGGCAGTGATTCTTGGGGAGGGGGACACACGCATAGTTTGACAGATGTTCCTAAGTCCTTTGACATACATATTTCTCACCATCATTGAGAAATACAGTTTAGAAATGAAACATACATGTCACTTCACTGAGAAGAAAGGAATTCCCTTAGAGTGGACGTAATGTGTGTACATTATAAATATTTTCAAATTGTGGTGTAGGTATAGAACCTTGCATTTCAACATAAGGCAGCGATTATATTTCCCTAACCACTTATTTTCAATTGTAGATAACCATTGCTGAATACTTGTAATTAACCACCTTTGGTATTAAGGTTAATTATATTTCTTATACAGTACTAGGGCCATAGATATGACAGTCATCCATGGCTTTCTTAACCATAGTTTAACCGTGGTGCACCCTAATCATTGGTTGCTTTCTGCACATGATTGATACTACTTATGCCAGTGTTTTACTTAGGAGACCATTCTGTCAAAGTTAGACATTCAAAGATGGTTGATGAGCAGTACAGAGAAGGTACATTTGGCCCTCCCAGCATCTACAGAATTGGGAAAAAGAGCATGAAGTCTTCCTGTAGTATTTGATAGCACACAGTCTATAAATATTGTTGATGAAACTATGCATTGATAATTAGTATATGTACTAAAGTATGTTACTCCTCTCTAACATTGATGATCTAGTAATTGTTCTAGTTACATAATTGAACAAGTATAACTATGTTTGAGAATGCTTGGATGAGGTTATGCTGAATTAAGTTCACTTCGTATGTAGTTTTTATAAAGGAAACATTATACAGTGTTTACTGTTTTCTTAAGAATTACTGATGTGGCCTGACCAGGTGGTGGCGCAGTGGATAGAGTGTCGGACTGGGATGCGGAAGGACCCAGGTTTGAGACCCCGAGGTCGCCTTGAGCGTGGGCTCATCTGGCTTGAGCAAAGAGCTCACCAGCTTGGACCCAAGGTCGCTGACTCCAGCAGGGGGTTACTCGGTCTGCTGAAGGCCCGTGGTCAAGGCACATGTGAGAAAGCAATCAATGAACAACTAAGAAGTCGCAACGCGCAATGAGAAACTGATGATTGATGCTTCTCATCTCTCTCCGTTCCTGTCTGTCCCTGTCTATCTCTGCCTCTGTAAAAAAAAAAAAAAATTACTGATGTGTTACTTACGTATTATATATGTTATATGTGTGTATGTAAAAGCTACTGCTAATATAAATTCCTTAATACTAGTTATTTGCTTTGGAAATTTTTTTGACTTTTTTTTAAACCTTTTTTTTTTTTTTTGTGACAGAGAGAGTCAGATAGGACAGACAGGAAGGGAGAGAGATGAGAAGTGTCAATTCTTCATTGCAGCTCCTTGGTTGTTCAATGATTGCTTTCTCATATGTTCTTTGACCAGGGGGCTCCAGCAGACCGAGTGACCCCTTGCTTGAGCCAGCGACCTTGGGCTCAAGTTGGTGAGCCTTGCTCAAAGCAGATGAGCCTGCACTCAAGCTGGCGACCTCGGAGTCTTGAACCTGGGTCCTCTGCGTCCCAATCCGACTCTCTATCCACTGTGCCACCGCCTGGTCAGGCTAGTTATTTGCTTTGTTTTATTCCTAGAGATTATCTTTTTGGTAACTTTTTAACTTTTACTTTTTTCTAGGATGGGAAACTGTTGTGGGAACAAGAACTATACAATAACTTTGTATATAATAGTCCTAGAGGATATTTTCATACCTTCGCTGGAGATGTAAGTTGTAGTTTTCTTTATTGCCTTGTTTAATTTAATTGCTTTTACATTTGTAGATGGAAAGCATTTATGAGTAAACATTGTATAAAAAATAATTGTACTTTTAAAAACTTTATTAGTATTATGACTGAGTTGGAAGAAATGGGTAAGATTTTAAGGGCAAAAAAAAAAGATTTTAAAGAGTACTGTAAATGTAATTTGCTATGTTGAAAAGAAATTTGATATTTTTTTTCCTCTGTCTTTGGGCAGATAGTTAAATCTCTCTGTGTGACTTGGGGCAAATAGATTAACCTCTATAGACTTTAGTTTTCTTATGTATAAAAATGAAGTCTCAATTATTCACTAATTCATGGTAATTTTTAAGTATTGATTATTCTATTTCCATTCAGATTACTTTCTGAAAGAATAGTTCATGACCTAGAACAGTGGTCCCCAACCCCTGGGCCGTGGACTGGTACTGGTCCGTGGGCCATTTGGTGCCGGTCCGCAGAGAAAGAATAAATAATTTACATTATTTCCGTTTTATTTATATTTAAGTCTGAACGATGTTTTGTTTTTTAAAAATGACCAGATTTTCTCTGTTACATCCGTCTAAGACTCACTCTTGACGCTTGTCTCGGTCACGTGATATATTTATCTGTCCTACCCTAAAGGCCGGTCCATGAAAATATTTTCTGACATTAAACTGGTCCGTGGACCACTGACCTAGAAGAGTGCTAAAATATAATAAATGAGGGGAGGGAGGCTGTTTTGTAATTGTATTGCATATACTTGGGGGAAATGTTAGGAGGATTTTTATACCATATGCTCACAGGGATTATGACAGTATTTTTTCTCTAGCTGTGTTTCCTATTTCTCTTGGTAAGGTGTGTGTGTGTGTGTGTGTGTGTATGTATATATATATATATATATATATATAAAAGTACACATTAATTGCCATATAATAAATAATGTTAGTATGTTTCCATATTTTTGATAATTTACCTGAATTAAGGTTATAATTTAAATAGTGCCTATAGGCCCTGGCTGGGTGGTTCAGTGGATAGAGCATGTCCCCCACACCGAGGTCACAGGTTGGATCCTGGTCAGGGCACATACGAGAAGCAACCAATGAGTGCATAACTATGGACAACTAAGTGAAACACAAGCTGATGCTTTTCTTTCTTTCTCCCTTTCCCTCCCCTGCCCAAATCAACAGAAAAAACAAAAAATTTCAGTGCCTATTTAAATGCTGTAAAATAAAAACATAAACTTGTAAAGATAGAGTTAACTTGCATTTTATCAACTTTTCCAGTGTTTTCCTTTTATAATCGAAATTATGTACAGAGCTCTATTGAAGGATCAAATTCAGTTTGCTACTTGTTTTTTTTGTTGAAGGTATTCAGTTGAAAATTTGAGTGTCTGCTGTGATAGGTACCTTTTCTAATAGTAGTCTTTTATTTTACCCTTTTATTTTTTGTCTTCTTAAGTTATTCAGGTCATAAAATGAGTTCTTATCTGATAATAAAGTTAAGGTTTCCTCTTTTAGAAATGTACTTTTGGTTGGTTGTCAACTTTTCTGTTATTTAAAACTAAATGTGTGTTTGTTGTTTTTTACCTTTTTTGATGAAAATATTTTAGACTTGTCAAGTTGCTCTTAACTTCGCTAATGAGGAAGAAGCAAAAAAATTCCGAAAAGCAGTTACGGACTTGTTGGGCCGGCGCCAAAGGAAATCTGGTAAACATTTTTATTTCTCATTCCTTTAAACAGGAGTTGGCAAATTGTGGCTTATAGGACAAATCTGGCCGCTGCCGATTTTTGTAAATAGTGTTTTCTGAAACACAGCTCTACTCATTGGGTTACATATTGTCTGTGACATCTTTTTGCCACAACATGGTTGAGTAGTCACTACAGACTAAATGACACCAAAAAATGGAAATGTTTATTATCTGGCCCTTTACAAAAAATGGTTATTGATTCTTACCTTAAAAGAAATAATACTTTTATTGCGAACTGATTTTTTTTCAGATTTACTGAGGACCAACTGCAATAACCTTTTTTTGTAAGCATTCCATATATACTGACTTTTAAATTTGCATTTTTATGGCACTAACGTACATTTTAAAAGTATTTTGTACTTTGTGAACAGATACTTTAGGGCAGTGGTAGTCAACCTGGTCCCTACTGCCCACTCGTGGGCATTCCAGCTTTCATGGTGGGCAGTAGAGGAGCAACCAAAGTATAAATAAAAAGATAGATTTAACTATAGTAAGTTGTTTTATAAAGATTTATTCTGCCAAACTTAGCGGAAATCCAACATAAAGTACTTGGTATGTAATTATTATTATATGCTTTAACTTGCTGTAACTCTGCTTTATACATTTTATAAAATAAAGTTACTTCCCTACTTTATAAATCACCATTACTATGGAACCGGTGGGTAGTTAGAAAATTTTACTACTAACAAGAGATACAAAAGTGGGCGGTAGGTATAAAAAGGTTGACTACCCCTGCTTTAGGGTACCTTTGAAGCAAATAATATTGCAAACAAAATCTGTAAACATTGCCTTGTCTTCATTTTGTCACTGATATTGTAAATTATGAAGCCATAAAGAACTTTGTTTAATGCATATGACTAATACATAGACAACAATTAGAATGATGCATTATGGTACAGAGCTTTAATTCATTGGTATAGAACTATCTGACAGCAGTGTGCCAGGACTTTCTGTTGTCGAGTAGAAGTGCTTAAGAAAGCTGAGCCTCTCCAGAATCATCTTAAGCAGATCAATTGTGGAAGAAATAGCACGTGGGAGTTAGGAGGAGCAGATAGATACATCCCCTTTAAATTAGCCATTCCCTTACTTCCCTCAGAAAGCCTTTATGTACATCCTGGGGGGCATGGAACCCAGTTTGAAGAGCACTGTATTCAAATTCAAGATGGTACTATACCATAAGAGGACCTAAGTCATAAAAATGGAGGAAACTGCATCTGGAAAACAGGAATGTAGAAGCATAATTCCAGTTACTACATCCAGTTCTTTCCATGGGTTTCCAAGTGGGAGGTGAGGTAAAAATGAAAATAAGATGTGCTAAGTTGTTGCCTCACTTATTTTATCTTATCCCATTTATAATGAGTGAATAGGAGAATGGCTGGGGGCCTGTTATTTTTGCTACTTCTTTGGGAGGCTTTCCCCACGTGATTCCATGTCAGAAAAGGGTTCAGTGCTTAGAACTGCCCAGTGCCTGGTTCAGTGGCAGGCTGTGCGGCTAGGCCGGGGCTCCCTGTGATTCCCATTAGTCAAAGCATGTGACAGTTCCAATGTACAAAAAGGTGGAAAATACTTCTTAAAATATAGAATAGTGACTTTGAAATTGGTAGGTCACTTAGTCTTTCACCTGGTACAAGCATTCTGTTTTATATAGTTGGTAAGCTTTTATAGACTGGGTGCACTGTGCTCTGAATGTACTGTAGGGTATTGTGTCTTCTTGATTTGAACATCACACTCCAAAAGTAGTCTGGCTAGTATGAAAATGTCCCTTGATTGGATTAAGCACTGCCCTGCTGATGTTTCTAGCAAATATCTCACACCATTAGCTCCACGCTTTGTTCAACCAAATCTCTCCTTTTTAACATGAATGTCTCTCAAGCCAGTAGAGTGTTGTGTAGCTAAGTAATTACTTTTTAGAATTTCTGCTCTCAACTTCACATTTATCTCAATATATGTACATATCTGTGTCATCACCAGTTTTAGAAGGATTTGTCTCTGGATGCAGATCTAACATTGTCTTAGAAATTGGAAATTGATGTTCACTGACATGGATAGGACTTACTCACTTTACTGTTTCAGCAAGTTACTTCATCAGACCACCAGATGGAGTAATATATTTATATTTACCCTTGCCAGGACTTTTTAATTTTAGTTTATGACTTTATAATATAATTAATTATTTTATCATTAATGTGTATGTCTCATAATTTGGAGAATTCTGTATTAGAAAATCTTTGGAAATTACATTTGTTTAAAATTCTTCAAGTAGTTTTGAACTTTCCAAAGCCAAAATTGTGTCAAACATGGTATGTGAGAGAATGAATACAAAGGGTTGATAGGAACTCTTTTTGCTTTTGTTAGTCTGCCTAGTGCTCAGACATCTCTGGGCATTCTTACCCTGTGTTTCCATTTAGCCTGTATCTTTGAGTGCTACCCATATGCTGAGGACTCCCCTGACCTTCAGATTTGTCTGCTTTAATTGAATGTCAGGATAGCCTTTACACTTAACATATCTGAGCAGAACACTGGATCCATGTTCCCCAGTCCCAGTCAGACCTGTTCCTTCTCCTGGTCTTGTCTTCCCCATCTTGTAAGAGGCATTGGCTCCTCCTTTTCATGCTGGCTCACTATGGTCATAAATCCTTCAGTGAGTCACATTGGCTCCACCCTCAAAAACATGTCCTGGGTCTATTTCTCACCACCTCTGCTGCTACCACCTTGATTAGACACCATCATCTGTCATCTGGATAACTTGAACTCCCTGACTAGTCCCCTGCTGCCAGTCTATGCCTCCAACTGTCTTTTTTGTACATAGTAGCCAGAGTAAACTTTGAAAAACATAGATTAGATCGTGTCACTTGCCCTGTTCAACACCCTGTAAGGGCTTCCTATTCTACATCGAATGCGGTCTGTATCCCTTACCCATGGCCTGTGGGACCCTACGTTATCCAGTCCCTGGTTCTCCTTCTAACTTACCTCTTTCCATGTTTTCTTTCTCTCTGCCCAGTCTTCATGATGCTCCTTGCTCAAGGTGCTCCGTGCTCAGGGTGCTTCTTGCTCAGGGTACTCCGTGCTCAGGGTTCTCCGTGCTCAGGGTGCTCCTTGCTCAGGGTGCTCCGTGCTCAGGGTGCTCCGTGCTCAGGGTTCTCCGTGCTCAGGGTGCTCCGTGCTCAGGGTTCTCCGTGCTCAGGGTGCTCCTTGCTCAGGGTGCTCCTTGCTCAGGGTTCTTCGTGCTCAGGGTGCTCCGTGCTCAGGGTTCTTCATGCTCAGGGTGCTCCGTGCTCAGGGTGCTCCTTGCTCAGGGTGCTCCTTGCTCAGGGTTCTTCGTGCTCAGGGTTCTCCGTGCTCAGGGTGCTCCTTGCTCAGGGTGCTCCTTGCTCAGGGTTCTTCGTGCTCAGGGTTCTCCGTGCTCAGGGTTCTCCGTGCTCAGGGTGCTCTGTGCTCAGGGTGCTCCGTGCTCAGGGTACTCCGTGCACATGATGCTCTGTGCTCATGCTCCATGCTGTTTCCTTCTCAGGGCTTTGAATGTGGTGTTCTCGCTCTCACTTTGTTCAGATGTCCACTCACACATCAGTTCCTCAGAGAAACGTCCTTTACCCACCTATACACCAGCTTAGGGATAAGACAGTGTAGGTAAAGTTGATTTTTTATGTTGATGTTTGTATTATATGTATCTGATAATATTCTTTTAATTTATTTTCTAACAGAGAAAAGACGAGACCCTCCAAATGGTAAGCTCTTGGATAACTATTGATCAAAAAAATCTTAGATTTCAGTTTAATCCTTATAAAAACAATATCATACATTAATACCTAATATTTAATATTTGATATAATACTATAATATATTATATTCTTATTTTAAAATAACAAATGATAAGAAGAGGCTTAGAAATGTACTATTTGGCTTTTTTCTAGAATGAAGGAATACTACATAGGGTGAAGATCACTATTTTTATACCTTAATTCTGTATTTACAGTTAACTGTAAATAGAAACTGTACAATTTAGTTTTAATATTTTCCTTAAAGGCACTAAATTTTGCCTAGCATTTTTGTTTATTTCTTACTTTACATTAATCTCTTTGTCTTATTTTAAAATATATATTATTGCACACTGGTAATATGAAACTAGCCCCTTTCAGAATGAGTACTTGTGATAGAATGTTTAGAACTAATAGTGTTTGCACATAACCTTCCTTAATTTGATAATAAACACTTGAAGTATTACAGATTCATTTATTTTAAAAAATATTGTATACTGAAAGTAATTCCAAGGTGTAAATGACTAAGTCCCAGACCGGTAGAGCAGAGATTCTCACTGGACTCCATAAATCCTCCCTGAAATAGTGAATTGTATGCTATTTTATAAGTGTATGTGGTTTTTTTCTGGGGAAAGAGAATCCATGACTTGCATCACATTTAAATGGGATCCCTGACCCTATGAAGGTAAATAGCTATCGCCCAGGAGCCTTCATTGTAATGGGGAATATAGCTGCTGTTCTTTTTAAGCACATGAAATTCTGTCATCAGAATTTAGAATAATTATTCAGGGAAACACTTAACATAATACAGAGTTCTAATATATGACAACTGTTAATGATTATGGGAGTTTGTTTCTTTTAAATAGATATATTGCTTTCTGATTTTGCCCTTATATTAGTTTTCCAGTATAAAAACATAAAGCAAATATTGTTGTATTGTATTTTGAATTATTCACCTTACCAGGTTTTCTTTTTAAATGTCTGGCTACCTTTAATAGTAGTTACCATGTGCCAAGTATTGTATACTTTGACTTTCTCTTTTAAATGGAAATTTCAATACTGAGTTTTTAGGGCTGCTGTGGAGATTAAATGAAGGACTAAAGTGCTTGGCATAGTGCTTAATAAATATTAGTTATCATGATGACAATAACAATGATAATAATAGCAGCCACTATTGAATAATCACTGACTGACTACCTGCCAGGTACTGTTTAGCAGCCATAGGAAATAGCTCCTAATAATCCCCATTTTAAAGATGAGCAGTCTGGGGCGCATATGGGTAACATGTTCAAGGTCACCTAACTAGGAAGTGGTGGAGCCAGATTCGTTCTCCAGGGATCGGACTCCAGAGGCTGGTCCCTTCATCACTCTGCTGTGTCAGGATGATTTTAAGGAGAAATTGAGAGCTAGAAAGGGGGAATCACATGGCTCAGTTCCCGCAGGGAGTCTGTGGCAGAGGCGAGTGAGCAGGCCATCTGAGAACGCCACTCGCCTGCAACCCTTCAAAGCAGCACTGTGATTCTTTTTCTGTGCTGTGTGTTCAATATTTTAATCTCTTTTTCCATTTATTGAATGTTTTGCATTCTGAGAGAATATGTCGAGGACCAGTGGGGATGGCTCCAATGGTGACCTCTTTGGAAAAAAAATAACCTGAAAATTTAAAGGGTAGATATTGTACAAATAGTATAATGAAAAGATGGAAATACTGTATGGTTTTTTTTTTAAAATGTAGTCTTTTCAATGAGATAAAATATTTCTGAAGAGGTAGTTAGTCCATCAGTAGATAGAAGGTGGATATTCTTCTTTATGCAACGGTGGTGTGGGTGTCCCACATTTTTATTTACTCTGCCAAGAGAGATGTGCCTAATTAAAGTAGTTTCTTTCTCTGCAATGGATGTTAGTTTTATTTATGTATTTATTTATTTAATTTATTAAATTGCAGGGGGTGGGTAGACATCCATTTGTTGTTCCACTTATATTTGCACTCATTGGTTGACTCTTGTACGTGCCCTGACTGGGGAGTCAAACTGCAACCTTGGTGTTTCGGGATGATGCTCCCACTGAGCTACCCAGCCAGGGCTGATCTTGGTTTTACAGATTTAGATCTGTAGCTCTGACCCTTCAGTGCAGTTGTCCTAAACTATTTTTCATTAAATAAATAGGGAGTTAAAAATAGAATTGTTAAAAGGCAAAAATACACAGCATATATTGACAGTATTTATATATTTCTTTATAAAATATACATATGATATGATATTAATATATTACATTATAATAAATAAATAGTTAATAGAAATTTTAACTTTCTTTCCGGCTGTGTAGTGGGTTGTCCTGTTCTCCCTTCTGTGGAAGCCCCTGTTCTGGAGGCCGCTGGTTATTGTCTGCATTTGGTGCAACACCACTAGGTGGCAGTGGACACTTCAGCCGCCTTGCAGTGCCTGTGCTTTGTCTCAGACCCTCATTTAGATGATCAGAGGAGCAGGTCTTTTCAAATTGTAACTATTAAAAAGACACTTTAGGTAAAAGTAACATATGTTCCTGAAATGCAATTCAGTTTCTTCCTCACTAACTTCTAATCCATGCATCTTTCTATTTTCATTACTGGTCAATCTTTCCCGTCAGCCTAGACATTTTGCAATAAAATTTGTTCTCAACTTCATGCCTGCTGGACCTCAGAGGCCTCTGGGCCACCTGTTTCTCGACTGTGTTACCTTGATGAGAGTTCCTGTTTTTATGTAATGAGAGGGGAGATACTAGTTTATTCTTTTAGTTTCAAAACTAACTCAAAATGCTGTTCAATGAGAATATTAAGAAGGCATTTCTGTGACAGTTCTCCTTAATCAGAAGAGGGTAATTTGTTGTTTGACTGTGTTTTGGTGTTTTTTTGTTGTTTTAAAAAAAAAATGAAGGGAAATAATCCCTTCCATTATATATTTACTTAGTACATGTTCTTAGAGTGTGCATATTTTTGTAAACAGAATAATTAAATTAAACTTCATTAGAAATGACTCAAGAGTATCTCTGTTGCTAGATCTCCCATAATTTTTCTTTATTAAAAAATGATTCTTACCGGTTATCACTTTCTTTACTGTGTCACTTTTGAAACAAATATTTAATTGGGTTTTAGAATGCCACTTTAAACTAATTTCCTGACACCTTTAAGCTCTACCGTAGCCTGACCAGGCGGTGGTGCAGTGAATAGAGCGTCAGACTGGGACACAGAGAACCCAGGTTCATAACCCCGAGGTCGCCAGCTTGAGCGCGGGCTCATTTGGTTTGAGCACAGCTCACCAGCTTGAGCCCAAGGTCACTGGCTCGAGCAAGGGGTCACTCGCTCTACTGTAGCCCTCTAGTCAAGGCACATGTGAGAAAGTAGTTAGTGAACAACTAAGGTGCTGCAATGAAGAATTGATGCTTCTCATCTCTCTCCCTTCCTGTCTGTCCCTCTCTGTCTCTGTCTCTGTCACACACACACAAAAAAGCTCTACTGTAAATGACTTGTCAACCAAAACAACCAACAACCTCATCTCTTCTTGATTATGTAGAAAACATTTTTTTCTAAATGGTGAAGTTATTAGTAAATATTTATTGAATAGTGCACTATTGGACTACAAACTGAGAGAACTGATAAAAAGATAATAACATTTGTAATATTAGCATTATTCATCACTTCATGGTTTGAAGTTTGTGTAGAAAGTATAAGAGTTAATAGAAACGTTAGTGGTCTAGTTCACCTTTGCTTTTGTGTGACTTTAGACAGGTCACCTGATACTTCTTACCCTTAGTTTTCCTGTATAAAATGAAACATTTAGGAAAAAACTTGAGTTCCCCAGCTAATCGTAATTTTCTATCCATGTCTTGATTTGGATAGATTATCTAAAGCAGGAGTCTCAAACTCAACTCAGCATGTGGACCTCAGAGCAAAATCACAGCCGTTCGGCGGGCCGCACTAGGTCTACAAAAGGCAACTGTAACGCAACACTTTTCTCACTGCAGTTGAAAACAAAAAAAAAATCAGTACAACAAGCACAATCGTACATGCAGTTTACTCAGTGTCACAAAACGACCAGAAACTGTAGTTCGCATCACAACTGCTGTTAACTAAGCTAATATCTAGCTAGGATGCTAGAGAAATGAAAAATACAAGTAGGCCCCTAGGCTTACTTAATTTTATCCAAAATATTTTGAACTTCGTGGATTAGTCTGCGGGCCGCACAAAATTGTTCGGCGGGCCGAGTTTGAGACCCCTGATCTAAAGAGTACTAATGTAATTTATATGTAGTAACACTAAATAGCTAATGCCAGAGCTTTATAATGGTGTGGTAAATGTGTCACAACATCCATACCTGATTTTTTGGGTAGAAGGAGAAGGGGAAACACAGTGTGAGGTAAACTTTGTTATTCAGTCCACATACCAGTTATATTTTTTTCTGTCTTCTTCCTTGAACTTTTTTCAGAGGTGGCTGAGTTATTTTCTCTAATGAAATATGAATTTGGCTTGAAAGAATCTTTATTATTTCCCAGAACAGAATTTAATAGCTTGGATAATTGAAACTGTTAAACTTAACTCTTACCATTTAGAACATCCATAGTATAATAGATTATTTTCTGTAAGCTAAAGCAGCATAAAATATTTTTATCTGCTTTTTTTGTAAAAGCTAATTACAGTTGACCCTTGAACAACATGGTTTGAACTGCTCAGATTCATTTATATGAGGATTTTTTTCAATAAATATGTACAGTACTATAAATGGAATTTTTCTTATGGTTTTCTCGTTTTTTTTGTATTTTTTTTTTCTGAAGCTGGAAACGGGGAGGCAGTCAGACAGACTCCCGCATGCGCCCGACCAGGATCCACCTGGCATGCCCACCAGGGGGCGATGCTCTGTTGCAACCAGAGGCATTCTAGCGCCTGAGGCAGAGGCCATGGAGCCATCCTCAGCGCCTGGGCCAACTTTGCTCCAATGGAGCCTTGGCTGTAGGAGGGGAAGAGAGAGACAGAGAGGAAGGAGAGGGGGAGGGGTGGAGAAGCAGATGGGCGCTTCTCCTGTGTGCCCTGGCCGGGAATCGAATCCGGAACCTCCGCACGCCAGGCCGACGCTCTACCACTGAGCCAACCGGCCAGGGCCTCTTATGGTTTTCTTAATAATATTTTCTATAGCTCACTTGATTTTAAGAATACAGTATATAATGCACATAACATACAAAATACATGTTAGTTGACTTTATGTTCTTGGTAAGCCTCTGGTCAACAATAAGCTATCAGTAAGGGGATCAAAAGTTGTGCACACATGTTTGACTGCAGAGTCGGCACCCCAACCACCCATGTCTTTCAAGAGTCAACTACATAGTTTTTAACTTTGTTTAGTTTTGTTTTAATAGTGAATCTGGTTGCTTTTCTGTACAGAGTGGGGCAAGAGTAGGTTTGCAGTTATTTGTTTGGAAAATAATAAGTAATACAAGGGTATATTCTGTGTTTTGTATACTCATTTGTAAACTGACTTTTGCTGCACCCTGTTGCTATATCCACACCTGTTCAGGAGGGTGGTATGTATAAAGAGAGTGCCTAACTCTGATACTCCTAAATGTGTCTTAAGTCACTGCTTAAATCCTAGTCTGTTTCAACTGTTGAGCATCAGGTTAAGAGAATAAAGGATAATGTACGGCATCTTACGGTGGACAATGTTGCTGATACTGGCAAAGATAAATTATAAGAAGAAGGGGTAAATGAGAAGTAAAATCAGATCACTAAATAAGTATTTGAAGGTATGGGTATGACCCCAATTTAACACTCTTAACATGAATTTTCAGTATTCTCAATAAGTCCCCCTACTTTGTGAAACTACAGCAAACACAGAAATCTGTTACCTGAACTTTGAAAATCCAAGTCTTTATCTACTCTTTTAATAAGCCTTCTGTATTGCTTAACTATCTGTAATTCTTTTTCTTTTTTTAATCAAATGTATTGGGGTTGCATACATTTCCTACATAGCTATATATAAAAGTATATAGGTTTCAAGTATACATTCTGTAATATATCATCTCTATATTACACTATGTGTTTACCACTCAAAGTCACATCTCATTTTGTCACTATATATTTGGCCCCTTTTTTACCCTTTCTACCTCTCCCTGGGGCCCCTTTCCCTCTGGTAACCATACTGTTATCTGTGTCTATGAGTTTTTGTTTGTGTTGTTTTTTCATTTGTGGTTTTCAGGTTTATATCCCACATTTGAGTGAAATCATATGGTTCTTGACTTTTTCTGTCTTATTTCACTGAGCATGATATTCTCAAGCGCTAGCCATGTTGTCACAAATGGCAATATTTCAATTTTTTTTTCCAGAGGTACACTGTAATAGCTTTTAATGCTTTTATTCATATTATTCACTAACTTCCCTATTTTTCCAAGAAAAATCTCTTTATTTCTTGCCAACATGAGCAACTCCTATGGCTTTTGTATGAAATTATAAATAGAATGTTTAGATATTTGCGTTCTATACTTACATGTAAGTATATTTTGAATAATGAGGGAAAATAGCTTAATTTTGGTGATATTAAACATACATATTTTCCTAATTGTAGGCTTATTCAGTAAGGTAGCAGATGGCTTTCATAATTTTATTATAGCTCTGTTTCATCTTTAATAGCAGAGAGAAAAATGGTTATATATAATTTATCCTTTTAGGTAAATATTTTTCTTTCAGATAACTTTAATAGGATACCTTTGAGGTTTCCAGCACAATTGAATTGCAGTCAAATTGGCATTTACTGATCACTTATGTAGTAGCCTATAATTTCTTGAGATTTCTGTTTGCCATTTGGTGATCGTGTTCAGGTCCCCAAGACCACATCCACAGTTGGTGATCTGCTAGAAGGACTCACAGGACCTAGCATATCGTGGTGCTCCTGGCAAATGTTTATTACAGTGAAAGGAGATATAATAAAATCAGCAATGGGAAAGACACATAGGGTTAACTCTGGGGTGAGCGACACAAGAGTATTCTGTCATCGGAGTCACAGCAGACGTGCCTCATTTCCCCAGTAATGAATTGGACAACATGTGGAAGGTTGTCCAAAGAAGCAGCTTGTAAGGGCCTCAGTGCACTGTTTGGAGCCCAGTGTTTCTTGGTGGCTAGTTACATAGGTTGCTAATTGTTGTTAGTATTCAGGGTTTCATGAAGAGGAGCTGCAAAGAAATGAGACAGCAACAGTACTGCAAGTGGAGGACCCAATCTCTCCTGGACTGAGGTGCCTTGGAGAGATCAGCTATCCAATTTATTAAGCAGAATTACAGCATGTGTGAGAAACTTAACAAGCAGAATACAGTGTCCAATTTTATTATTTAGTTTTGCAAAACTGATTAGATTGCTCTTGCCCTTTCTGAGACATAGCACCACACCATCTACTGTCTGATTCCTGACCTGCAGAAAGCTCTAGCAGGGCCAAGCCTCGTGTCCTTGAAGACGCACAACTGCCTTCAATGATGTATGCTTGGTCTCAACCTTCACTTTCTCAGGATGGGAATAGAAAGTCACTGGGCGCTTTGGCTTTCCTCCAACAGCTAATCACTTAGTATGTGCCAAGATTCAAAACTCCCGGAAGGAAAGCATCTATTTGCATAAACCACATTGTTCCCACAAACAGTTTAGAAACAGTGAGCCACTCTTATCAGGGAATAATGAGAGCCCTCTTGAAATCCAGGTTCCCAGATACTTGCTAAAGGCCAGCCTTGCAAGCCAGCCTTCCAAAGGACAGCAGGGTCAGGCCTGCTCTGCTTATGTTCTTCTGCACAGCGGGGATCATATTTTATACAGCATTTTGAAAGTTGTCATTAATGGAATCATCTCAGAGGAATTTGGTCTATTAGGGTTTTTATTTATTTTTATTTATTTTTATTTTATTTATTCATTTTTAGAGAGGAGAGAGAGAGGGAGAGAGAGAGAGAAGGGGGGAGGAGCTGGAAGCATCAACTCCTATATGTGCCTTGACCAGGCAAGCCCAGGGTTTCGAACCGGCGACCTCATTTCCAGGTCAACGCTTTATCCACTGCGCCACCACAGGTCAGGCTAGGAGGGGTTTTTTAGAGTTGTGTTTTAAAATGGGACCTCTAAGGAACATATGTTGCCCTTCAAGTAACTTTATAAGGAACTTTTAAATTGAATACATTTTGTTCAGACTCTTATGCTTTTAAGACCAAGAATATTTTTGTAAATCATAAAACAGGTTCTGTGCTACATTTAGTGTAACTCCTAACAGTGCTATTAATAACATCTGAAGGTACCTGAGATGTTTTTACTGTTGATTATTTAAGAAAATGAGTGTTTTGAGAATCTTTTTCATCTTAAATTTTGAGCTCTTTATTTCACACACATACACACACACACACACACACACACACACATACAAACTGATGTGGAAAATATTACTGGACTTAAATATGGCAGTTTGGGGGAAAATAGCAATAATTTGCATAAGTACTTTTTTACTCATGGGCTACTAAAATTGAAACAGAGCTAAGACTAGATTTCTTTGTTAGATTTAAACATAGTTGGCTTTTTTTACTTTTCCTACTCTTAAGTTATATGTACCACTTAAGTGACTAATGTGTTGGATAAGAGACTGTCATATTCAAAATTTAAGGAACCAGACCAAATAGATGTAAATTCTTGTTGAAAAGTTATATTCCTCCAGAGACTTAATGTTATAAAAATGTTTGTTTTGAAATAATGCATCTGTAATAATGTTTTTAAGTACTTATTACAGGTTGTTTAAATTTAGGCAGCACTTTTTTCATTATTTATAAAAATTAGCCCACAAGTTTAAAATTTAAATACTTTATAATAATGAAGTCCTACCTCAGAAAAAAATGATGTTTAAATTATATATTATGATTGTAATAATTGTTATCTTAAATTATATCCTTTTAATATTATTTTGACTTTATTTGCAGGTCCTAATCTACCTATGGCAACAGTTGACATAAAAAATCCAGAAATCACAACCAATAGATTTTGTGGTCCACAAGTCAACAACATTTCCCATACCAAAGAAAAGAAAAAAGGAAAAGCTAAAAAGAAGAGATTAACCAAGGCAGATATTGGAACACCAAGCAATTTCCAGTAAGACAGTTCTTTTGTTTTTATCTTTATTTTTTACTTATTCATTATAGCTCTTGATTTTACTTGTTAGAAAATTTTATTTTCTTTTTGTTAGGTCCCTTACATTTATCACTTATATACCTTTTAGTTATAGATTGTGTTCTAACTTTTAAAAAAAGCTATTGCTGCCTGACCAGGCAGTGACGCAGTGAATAGAGCGTAGGACTGGGATGCCGAGGACCAAAGTTTGAGACTCCGAGGTCACCAGCTTGAGTGCGGGCTCATCTGGTTTGAGCAAAAGCTCACCGGCTTGGACCCAAGGTCACTTACTGGCTTGAGCAAGGGGTTACTCGGTCTGCTGAAGGCCCGCGGTTAAGGCACATATGAGAAAGCGATCAATGAACAACTAAGGTGTAGCAATGCACAACAAGAAACTAATGATTGTCCCTTTCTCTGACTCTCTCTCTGTCTCTGTAGGAAAAAAAAAAAGCTGTTGCTCAGCAGTCTTTCTGTGAGCCTTATTTTACTTTTTCACTCATTAGAAAAAAATTAGATAAAGTTTCTTTACATAATTGTTGGACATAAAAATGATTTCTTACCTTGCTCTATAACAAATGGTATTTGGCAATTGCTTAAGGTAATGTCCTAGTCTGTTTGGGCAGCGGTTACAGAATCCCATAGGCTGAATGCTTTGAACAACAGAAATTTATTTCTTACAGTTTTGGAGGCTGGGAAGTTCAAAATCAAAGAAGGATCAATATTTGGTGTCTGGTGAGGTCCTGCTTCCTGGTTCATAGTCAGCTATTTCCTTGCTGTGTCTTCATACACTGGAAGAAAGCAAGGGGGCTCTCTGGGGTCTCTCTTTTTTTTTTTTGGTATTTTTCTGAAGTTGGAAATACGGAAGCAGTCCGACTCCCACATGCGCCTGACCGGGATCCACGCCGCATGCCCACCAGGGGGCGATGCTTTGCCCATCTGGGCCATTGCTGGGGTCTCTTTTTTTAAGGGGACTAATCCCATTCATGACTGATCCACCCTCATGACATAATCACCTCCTAAATTCTCATCTCTAAATAAATCAGAAATTAGGTTTTAACAGGAATTTTAGGGAGACACAAACTGTCTATAGCGAGCCTTATTTTATTAGCTCATTACAAAATTCTTTTGCTCTCATATCTGTAATGCTTATATTCTTATGCTACTTTGACAGTTAAGGAAATGACTGCTCAGAGACATTATGGAAAATTGTTGAGGCTCAGTTAGCAGCAGAGCCTGGGCTAGAATCTTGATCTCCTGACCACTTGTACAGTTTTTCTTGTTAATGGTTATGTCTATGAAAACTATTAGTTAAGGCCAACAGTTTGGTGGGTGGATTGAATTTAATATACATCATGTTTTTTTTTGTTGTTTTTTTTTTCCATTTTTCTGAAGCTGGAAACAGGGAGAGACAGCCAGACAGACTCCCGCATGCGCCCGACCGGGATCCACCCAGCACGCCCACCAGGGGCGACGCTCTGCCCACCAGGGGACGATGCTCTGCCCATCCTGGGCGTCGCCATGTTGCAACCAGAGCCACTCTAGCGCCTGGGGCAGAGACCACAGAGCCATCCCCAGCACCCGGGCCATCTTTGCTCCAACGGAGCCTTCGCTGCAGGAGGGGAAGAGAGAGACAGAGAGGGAAAGCGCGGCGGAGGGGTGGAGAAGCAAATGGGCGCTTCTCCTGTGTGCCCTGGCCGGAATCGAACCCGGGTCCTCCGCACGCTAGGCCGACGCTCTACCGCTGAGCCATACATCATGTTTTAATGCCTCTTTTTTTGCTATCTTTTACTTTAGGCACATTGGACATGTTGGTTGGGATCCGAATACTGGCTTCGATGTAAGTGTCTTTTCAAGCCATAAACATTACTCTAAATATGTGGCAATGTTATGGTATATTTTTAGATTTTTGTTTTTATTATTTTTTTGTGAATTTCAGCATTTATTTGGATGTGCTTGTGTTTATGTACATATGCCACTGAGGTTTGAAACCATAGTATTGTTCTCATTCATGGCTAAGTCTATAGAGAGAAAGTTTTGTGGGCCTTAGCTTTACATACTGTATAAGTAAACCCCTGTGTTTTGAAAGCAAACAGAAGGAAATGATTTCTGCTCAATAATTATTTCAGGGAAATAAATTAACACCAAATTATTGGAAAGTACATCCCGCACACCGGGCCAACACTATCCACTGAGCCAACAGGCCAGGGCTCATTCTAGTCTTTTTGGCAATTTCACCATTCACTAATTTATAGCACTGTGAGCAATATGGTTGAAACTTTGGGCAAAAAAAAAAAAAAGTAGTTTAATGTTTTATCTCTATTTTGGGTACCTAATTATTATGTATTTCACATTTGACAGATAGAATTTGGAAAAATTATTTTGAAAAGAAATATTTGGGCCTGACCTGTAGTGGTGCAGGGGATAAAGCGTTAATCTGGAATGCTGAGGTTGCTGGTTCAAAACCCCAGGCTTGCCTGGTTAAGGCACATATGGGAGTTGATGCTTTCTGCTCCTCCCCCCTTTCTCTCTCTCTCTCTCTTTCTCTCCCCTCTAAAATGAATAAAATCTTAAAGAAAAAGAAATGTTTGCGATTGAGGATAAAAATGTTTTGCTTATTATTTTTAGTATAACTACAATGTTAACTCCACAAGCATTTGAGTGCCTCTTTGTGTTGGGCATTGTATAGTATACTTGGGGTTATAAGGAGGTCGTGCCCTCAGATTTTCACATTTATTTTCTTTTTTTTTTAAATATAACTAAATCTTACTTGGGGTAATCTTACTAGGTGGGCATTAAGTATGTCTGGGTCACATGGAATGAGATGTCCTATTTTTAAAGGTAAGGAACAAGAAAGAGATGAGATAAAGTATGAAATCAATTCTTTTTTTTTGATAAACTATAGTTAGCATATAAATAATATAACCATATTAAAAGTTTATAAACTTAAACTAATTTTATAAAGAGCACAGATAATTAAATTTTATTATGCTTTTTAAAAATTGGGATAGAGTTTACAGTTAACAGTTATTTTATCTGTTGTAGCTGAATAATTTGGATCCAGAGCTGAAGAATCTCTTTGACATGTGTGGAATCTCAGAGGCCCAACTTAAAGACAGAGAAACATCAAAAGTTATATATGATTTCATTGAAAAAACTGGAGGTGTTGAAGCTGTTAAAAATGAACTACGAAGGCAAGGTAACTTTTATTTTCATTCAGGAATCCTATCTATTTTTTCTTTTGAATCTTGAGGTCATTTTCATGGAAGGGAACTACAAATATTATTATGATGAACCTTCCTTACACAAATGTTGCAGTGTGTGCATAACTAGTTTGGCCCAGTGTTTTATGTTTTTACTTTACTTTGGTGTAACTAAAACACATGACAGAGTTTTGCTTATTATTAAAATGTTTTACAGAATCTTCTAGCTATTCTGTTTTTGAATAAAAAAGTACAGTTGCCTAATATTTTACTTAATGAATCTGGATGCCATAAAAGTTTTTATTAATTCAGAAGTAGTAATTCAAATATAATCATCACCTACTCAGTAAAATGTAAGGATTTTCAGAAATAAATAATGAAAATATTGCTATTTATTTTGAAATACATTTTTTTCTTAAAGCATAAAATTTATCCTTTAGTGCCTGAGAGCACAAATAATTTGCAAACTTTTAAGGTCACAGCACATTGTGTTTTAGTTGTATCCTAATGATTATCACAGTAAAATGTGAATACAGTAACTAAATTTTCTAATATAACAATCATTTCTTTGCCACCTTATTTATTTGTTTCTGCTTTTCTTCTTTGTTTTTGCATATTTATAATGAACAGTTTAGCAAAGCAGAAGCTCTAGTTAATCAAAACACCGTTCTAAAGAATTTACCTGTCATTTTAACTTAGGTGTTTGACTGACTTGAATCTATTTCACTGCTGATGTTCCTTTAATATTTGATTGATTCATTTATTCATTCATATATTCAATAAATATTACTATGCCAGCACTAGTCTCTATTCAGGATATTACAATATAAAGATATGGTTTCTGCCCTCAGAAACTGTGTAGTCCAGTGTGGAAACATGTAAACAGGTATTCAGTCATAATTACTATTGTGGAAGCACAAGGCTGGTTCCACTGAAACCAGAGTGATGCTAATTTATCTTATTCTGTGAAAAAATTATATTTCCAGATTCTGTAGATTTTTAATAAGAATATCTTGAGCACTGTATCATTGTTGTTATGAATGCTCACAGAATAAGCCACAGTTGCTATCAACGTACACATGGTGGGAGACCCTCAGGTGCATGTTCCTGACTTTCTCTACTGCTACCATTCTCCCTCACCTTGTACCACCAGCTGATGCTCAAGGTCTTTCTGAACTCTCTGAATTTATAAGTATAAATTATTGTTGACATTTATTAGACCATCCATACTACAACCCTTTCACTTGAATACCTGTAACTAAGAGTTGACTAAATTAACTTGATTGGTTTTTTAAAACTGTTATCACTGCTCATCATTTTAACTAATTTTAAAATATCAAAATCTTCAAGGCCTTTCCTTAATTAAATTACCTAAAACAAACAAAAAAGGAGATGAGCATTAAATAAACAGCTTTGGGAACAAAGTAAATTGTTATAATAGTCAAGAACCTACCTCCTAATGCGGAACCTTTTAGACACCAGTTTTTATGAAAGATACATTTTTTTTTTAATAGAGAAAGGAAAGTAAAAAGATATTTCCTTTTATTAAGGAAATATTTTCTAGGCAGAGCTTACAATGTTTTTAGAAGTATGAAAAAAATCAGAGAGGGAGAAGTTTAAGAAGTTGTGTGTAATAGCTATTGAAGCAAATCTCTTAATACTTAATTTTTTTAAATTGAGGTCATCAAGTTTATAAAAAGTACTAGGCTTGAGATTTCCACTGTATCTTTTTTCATGTTATGTGTGATTATCTGAAGTCTGTTAACTCACAATAATCTGCCTGCAGGTCCTCCACAATGGAGTGGTATGTATATGGGATGTTACTTGACCCTGTGCACTAAATTATGCATGCTATGATGTGTTCATTTTCAAAGAAGCTAGAGTTCATTTATCCTGCCACCAAATTTAACATCTAGTGAGGTTTTCTGCCCTCTACTCAAACTAATGTTTTGGGCATATAGATGCTTAAAAGAAAAAAGAAAAAAAATTTTCTGTATGAGTCACAGATCATATTTTGTCTAATTTAGATAACTTTATTGAAATTCTGTGGATTTTTAAAGACTGCCATTATCCACAGTACTGCCATTGTTTTTATTACTTATTATACTTACCTGTAGTGATTGCTTTTCACCCTTGGCGTTATTTAATGTCCTATGCAAAATATACTTACATTTGTACATTTGGTGGGGGGGGGGGCAGGACTAAACATAAACTCACACTTAGTCCTGTAAATGCCTATTCAGAGTTGTCAGCATTCCTGTAAGGTTTTTCATTTGTGTTGAATAACATTTTCCTGTTTGCTTTATCTTGATACGAGTGCATGAGAGCAGTTCTTTAATGTTTCCTGAATTTCCTCTTTGGTGTCATTGCATTATTGCTATCCACTAATATATATTGCAGTTTGTATCAATAAACATGAATACCGTTATGGATTCTAGGACCTGTCTACTTCTAAATATAGTTAATTTTTTCATTCAATTTTGTAAAATGGAGAAATAATGAAGTTCACTATTATATTAATATGTATATATTGGTAAAATCATGCATCTAGAAATAAAAATTTGTACTTTGAACTGGTTATATTTTCACTTAAGTGTAATAAGATTTAAAATATTATTACTCTGAGAATAATGTTTTATTAATAACTTAAATTTTGTAGCATGTAGAAATTCTCAAGTAAACTTAATAGTTCTTGTCTACTGATTAAGTAGTTGACCATTTCAGCTGAGCAAGTGGTCTTACCCAAATGCACAGCACTAGAATTACTGACCATCTTGTAGAAATATTAGTCATTATATGTTATATATTAATATAGCACATTGTATTATGTATCATTTTTATACTATATACAATATATTTATGTAATATATGTATTGTTATACAGTCTATGTAGGGAGAAAATATAGGATATAAAGTACAAATGTAGATTAGGTGACAAAGGGTGACATTTTAAAAGAAAAATATAGTATTTGTGTTTAACTCAGATTACTTTGAATAAGTTCTAGTAGGTTGTGCTACATTAGCTACTTAATTCTGAATGCAAATTAATTTTACAGAACAACTAAATATAGTTTGTTTTTTAAAGAGGAAAGGTATCCATTAATTTTTATTAAAATGTAAAGTAATGCTTATTGACAGAAATATTTAATTTCATTATTTTTGTTATATAAAAAAGTTTTTTGCCCTACTTTCAGAAGTGGTGCTGATTACTAAAACTAAATTTTACTGTTTAAGCTCACATTTTTTCAAGAAACAGGAAAGTGGTCGTTAAGCTGAATATTCCTATATGGAATTGTAAGTTAACATCTGTGGTCGGATACCTTTAAAAAATAAAATACAAAGATGAAGACTTTTTATGTCTTTATATACATGTTGAAGTGAGTTACTTTTTCAGTCTGATGTTTATGGGGGAAAAACATGCTTTTTTCTTTTTCGCTTTTATTTCAGCACCACCACCTCCACCACCATCGAGGGGAGGGCCTCCCCCACCCCCTCCACCGCCACATAGCTCAGGCCCCCCGCCCCCTCCCGCCAGAGGAAGGGGTGCTCCTCCCCCACCACCTTCAAGAGCTCCTACCGCTGCACCCCCACCCCCACCTCCGTCCAGGCCAGGTGTGGGAGTCCCTCCACCGCCCCCAAATAGGATGTACCCTCCTCCACCTCCAGCTCTTCCCTCCTCCGCACCTTCGGGGCCTCCACCACCTCCTCCGCCTCTGTCGGTGCCAGGGGGAGGGGCAGGGACTCCACCTCCACCGCCACCACCTCCACCGCCACCTGGGCCACCGCCTCCCCCTGGCCTCCCTTCTGATGGTGACCATCAAGTTCCACCTCCTGCGGGAAACAAAGCAGCTCTTTTAGATCAAATTAGAGAGGGTGCTCAACTAAAAAAAGTGGAACAGAACAGTCGACCGGTGTCCTGCTCTGGGAGAGATGCACTTTTAGACCAGATCCGACAGGGTATTCAGCTGAAATCTGTAAGTGATCTGTTCTTTTCATTTTAGACTGTTGGGAACTTTTAAAGTAATTTATAAGACATCTTTGAAAGCTTTTGTTTTGTTTTTTTACTTTTTCTCATGGTATTTATTTTTTAACCTATGAATTGCTGATATTTCGATATCCTGTAAAATGTACAAATTTATACCCATAATTCTGTATTGAAATAATCACCCCAGCAAGTTCCCTCATGCCTCTTCCCAGTTAGTCCTCCTCCCCAGGAGAATCACTGACCTGGCTTCTAGCAACATAGAGTACTTTTTCCTATTCTAGAACTTCATATAAATGGCATTTTACAGTATGTTTATAATTTATTTTTCTATACTTCACTTTTGAATAAAAGGTCTTTAGAGAAAAATCTTGATTAAGCTATGGGGAAAACTAGCCCTACTTGAAACCAACTTTGATTCCCTAGGTAAATTCAAATCAGTAACTTCATGAAACCATCCTCTCAATTCGGTGTTTGTAAATTTAGAGAATAGTGCATCAGATTCCACAGAAAATTGAAAGCATTCTAATAGAATTTCTGACGGTGATGGCTGATCATTTTGGATTCTCTGAAATGAATGAAGCGATTATTCACTTTCTGGCACAGAGATTTGGCAGACTTTTTCCTTGAAAGAACCACATAGTGAGTATCTTAGGCTGGTTGGACATGCGGTCTCTGTCATGACTACCTCACTCTGCTGCTGTTCCAGACACACATACGCTCTACAGAAGGGGCATGTAAAGAGCGGGCATGAGGGATTGTGTTCTCTACAGCTTACAGACACTGAAATTTGAGCTTGATATAATTTTCAAATGCTACAAACACTCTTCTTTTTATTTTCTTTCAGCCATTTAAAAACGTAAATATTATTCTTAGCTTTAAGGTTATACAAAAGCAGGGGACAGGCTAGATTTGGCCCATGAGCAGGAGTTTGCTGACCCTTGTCCTAGAGCCCAAACTGACTACATTCACAACTTCCTTCTAGGTCTATATATGTAATGTCTCAGTTCCAGGAGGAATGTTTGCTCTGCAGGGCTTCAGACAAAATTGACGGTAGATTTTTCTCTGGAGTAAGCAGTGGTGATAGAAGGGGATTTTAATTGAAAATTATTTGGAGATGTAGAGAATTATAACTTTCTCAAAAGGAATGATGGATAGGGAGGGAACACACTGACTGAATGAAAACATTTAAACATTAGCATAGCACAGATTCAAGAAATTTAGGAGTTTTAAAATATATATGGGTCTTTTGCTGACGTGTTCAGGCTGATACCTCCATCCACTTGTGAGCTGATATCCTACCCTCTCTTCCCATTTGTGCAAATTAGTGCATCCTCAGCAGATGAGGAGCTTTGAATAGTTTTGAGTGGGGAGAATTAGCGTCAAGGTGACCACAGCCCTGGTGAATCACACGTTTTAATAGGGTCATTTACTTTCAGCTTTGACCTTGTAATACAGGTAGTTTCTTTGTCACTCTCATTCCCATCACCCACTTCTAACCTACCCTTTTGTTTCTCTTTTCTGTTTCCTCTCTTCTTTACATCCAACTTTTGCTTTTTTCTCTCCTTTACTGAAAATAAGGTGTTTGTTTATTTATTTATTTATTTCTGAAGTTGGAAATGGGGAGGCAGTCAGACAGACTCCCGCATGCGCCCAACTGGGATCCACCTGGCACGCCCACCAGGGGGTGATGCTCTGCTCATCTGGGGCGTTGCTCTGTTGCGACCAGAGCCATTCTAGCACCTGAGGCAGAGGCCATGGAACCATCCTCAGTGCCCAGGCCAACTTTGCTCCAATGGAGCCTTGGCTGCAGGAGGGGAAGAGAGAGACAGAGAGGAAGGAGAGGGGGGGGGGGTGGAGAAGCAGATGAGCGCTTCTCCTGTGTGCCCTGACTGGGAATCGAACCCAGGAGTCCTGCACGCCAGGCAGATGCTCTACCACTGAGCCAACCAGCCGGGGCAAGGTGTTTATTTTTAACGAATATAATTGTGTTCTCTTTATTTAAACAGCTGGTGAATTCTATATATATATAATTCTTTTTTCCTTAAGTGAGATGTGGGGAGGCAGGCACAGACTCCTGCATGCGCCCCAGGGGAGAGCTACCTGGCAAGCTTCTACTGGGCATGCTCTGCCCATTTGGGGCCATTACTTGGCAACCAAGCTATTTTAGCACCTGAGGTGAGGCGATAGAGCCATCCTCAGTGCCCTGGCCAACTTATTCCAACTGAGCCATGACTGTGGGAGGCAGAGAGAGAGTGAGAGAGAGGAAGAGAGAGAGAGAAGGGAGAGGGGTGGAGAAATGGCCATTTCTCCTGTGTGACCTAACTGGTAATCAAACCCAGGACATCCACATGCCAGCAGACACTCTAACTCTACCGCTGAGCCAACCAGCCTGGGCTGAATTATATTTTCTAATTACTCTCCCCATCTCCTTTGCTCATCCCACCCCCACTACAAATAAATAAATAAATACCCTATAAATTGTTCTTCAAATTTTTTTTACAGAAAAAAATGTTTTTTATTCTAATTGTAGTACAATAGGCCATTTTTATCCTAAATGATCACTTTCCTTTTGATTGCATTTGAAGTGCATAATCAATGAAGTATTTACATGTTAAACATGTAATCTTTTTTCTTTTTTTTAAAATATTTTATTTATTGATTTTTAGAGAGAGGGGAGAGAGAGAGAAGGGGGAGGAGCTGGAAGCATCAACTCCCATATGTGCCTTGACCAGGCAAGCCCAAGGTCTCGAACCAGCAACCTCAGTGTTCCAGGTCGACGCTCTATCCCACTGTGCTACCACAGGTCAGGCTAAACATGTAATCTGAGCCCACAATTTTACTTCATTTTTTAACAAAATTGATCTGTGATTGGAATTTCTCTGGCTCTGTTTTTTTTAAATATTCTATATGAATTATTAAGTTAGTTCATCTATATGACTAACATAAAACCACAGATATACCTTAAAAGGCTGGCAGGAAGTATTAAGCATTTACCTCCCTATACTTTGAACTCCATGTCCATAGTCCCCCAGAGAGCACGGTGTCCAGGAACATGCTTCAGCAACTGCCTGTGACAGTGGCGGGCCCTGCCGCGCTGTGCCATGCTGTGCCTTGCTGTGCTCCGGCTTGGCCTCTGGCTTCGTTTTACCAGCGGGAGGGAGGCAGAATGATTCTCCCTGCCACTGTCACCTTCCTTTCAGCACCTGTACTGCCATTCTAAGTTCCAAAACTGCTTCTGTGACCTTTTTCATTTGTGGCATTTCTCTAAAGTAATAGTTAATATACAGTCTCTAAAAACCTAAATGCTACTGAATGAGTGAGTCTTATGGGGAACTAATTTGAATATTTTAAAAGTAAAAGATATTGAAGTCCAGAAAGATGGTGAGTATTAAGAATTGTAAAGACTAGCCCTGGTGGTTGGCTCAGTGGTAGAGTGTCGGCCTGGCGTGCAGGAGTTCCGGGTTCAATTTCCTGCCAGGGCACATAGGAGAAGCGCCCATCTACTTCTCCACCCCTCCCCCTCTCCTTCCTCTCTGTCTCTCTCTTCCCCTCCCACAGCCAAGGCTCCATTGGAGCAAAGTTGGCCTGGGCACTGGGGGTGGCTCTATGGCCTCTGCCTCAGGCACTAGAATGGCTCTGGGTGCAACAGAGCAATGCCCCGGATGGGCAGAGCTTCGCCCCCTGGTGGGCATGCTGGGTGGATCCCAGTTGGGCTCATGCGGGAGTCTGTCTGCCTCCCTATTTCCAACTTAAGAAAAAATACAAAAAAAAAAAGAATTGTAAAGACTAAAGTGTAAAGTTTGTTCTAATAAAGTAATTTTTCTTTGGGAAATGATTTAGAATTTTAAATTATATTTATCTATTTATATTAAAATGTGCATAGTACAACTGTGCTGTTTCATTTTTACTTACACTAATATTGATACCTTTACATACAGAAGTCCAGAGACAAAATTAACATGACTATTTTATGTAAATAGGTGCTCATTTTAGTTACAGTGCACTTGAGCAGTACTTTCTAAATTGTATTTCTTCCTGAATCTATAGACTTTGGTATCTTTTCTTTTTTAATATGAGCATTGGAATTAAGGCTAATTTTTTTGTAGAAATTAGATTTTTAAAGAGAGTCTGTGATATTGGCTTTCTCCCCCCAAATGTACTTTGTAGCAGAGAAAAGTACTGTAGTTACCATATTTTTCGCTCCATAAGATGCACCTAAGGTTGAGGAAAATAAGAAAAAAAATATTTTGAACCAAGTGTTGTGTTAAAATATTTAGTAAAATACGGTAGTTGCCTTGTGCAATGGGAACATTTTGAAAGCTACCCAGCTTGTCTTGAAGAGAAGTTACATGCTATGAGAAGGAGGTTCGTTTTAAATTACTTGTGAAGCTGCATTTTTCTAGGAGGACGTCAGTCTTTTCGTTGCTCTTAGCTTTCTTCAGTGTACTCCTCACCTAACCACCCTAGGAATCAAAGTCTTAGTTTATGAAATGGTGTTCCCGTTAGGTCCATCGGCTAAGGCTCTGTCCACTGAAATGGACAGAAGTCACTAACCTGCTGCAAGGGCTCTGTTCACCAAGAAAGGACTTGACTGTTATTCTAAACTTGGAAATATATTGATGGCTTATATATTAAGAAGTAGAAATACATCTTGAGTAATTCTTTTAAGGTAGTAGCTTATTTCTTCCTAGTTTAGTTAATCCTGTCCTGGGCTTCCTTGGTGTTTTTGTATATTTTGTTTTGTTTGTTTTATTTGTTTGTTTCCTTTAAAATAAGAGCTGGTGCCAAGAAAGTAAGACTTCTGAAGACAAAATTTTTTGCAAAAGATTTGTTACTGAATTTTGCTAACTTTCTTTTCCAAGGTGTCTGATGGCCAGGAGTCCACAGCACCGACACCTGCCCCCACTTCTGGCATTGTGGGCGCACTGATGGAGGTGATGCAGAAAAGGAGCAAAGCCATTCATTCTTCAGGTAATTTGCATGTTGTGTGTGTAGTTAATATATTTGGGTGCTTGAGTTCTATTTTGTTTTCTGGCTCAGTCTTTGCTGGCTCTTCCCTGCTATTGTCTAACTTATTGATGCAGATTGTAGCCACTGTGACTAGTCTATCTGAAGCATCAGGCCATCACAGCCGTAACGATAATTTGAAAGAACAGCCTTGGAAAGTGGCAGTTTTGTTTTCTGTGCTGGGCACACTGACCGAATGCTGGCAGACAGCTCTGAGCAGGCCTGAGGTTCCTGCATGCATTCCTCACATTCCTGTGACATAGAGTGAGGACATTCCTGGATTTGTGACAGTTTGGCTCAGAAATTAAATTAGATCATTTATACTGTTCCTGCAGTTTGCTTAAAAATCCTAGTTTTTTGTTCTCTTTTTTTTTTTTGGTCATTTTTCTTAAAAGGTTTATTTGGATAAACTACTAAATCCTGAGGCTTTTATTAAGCATGCACATACCACATATAAATAAATACACCTTTTTTAAAAAGTGGGGACATGGGTTTTGCTGAATGTTGGTCAAATAAGTTTGTAAATATGAGATATATGTTTGCTCGCTTGTGACTTATATTGGGTGTGGGGGACAGGCTATAAGCAGGCCAGGTCGTTGTAGCCTAGGGTTTGGTTTTGGGACTGAGCTTTTCCCCACACCCTTGACTGATTGTATGATCTGGGTGGTGCACTCTCATGAGGAATCCAGTTATGCCTTGGATAAGTGACTTTGTGTCAGGGACTTCCTTGTTTGTATATTGGGTTAAGGGATTTTGGTTTTCTACACTATAAAGTGGGACAGACCAGGAGCTTGCTCACTCAGTTCCTGCTATCAGGATTGCAGGGGCTTCCCTGATCCCTTGCCCTTCATGGGAAAATCTGGTTTTCTGCTTTTCCTTTGTCTTCTTTTGTGGTTTGCCTGTCTTGGTGAGACACCAATAAATAGGATGGTCCACTATCCTCCGACTCCGCCGTTTCTTTACCATCTGCCCGAATCCAATGGGAACCTGCATGGGCCAGGCGGCTGCTTTGATAGTGACAGCCATGGCTCCTGGCCTTACAACTGGCATAGTTTGCGGCAGGATTCAGAGATTGATATGGGGCCGCCACCCTTGATGGGTGGGGTAGAGTACTGGTTGCTGCTCTGGTTCCCCATGGCTGTCCTTTTAGGGGCCATGGGCTACATGTTTTTTACTCAAGAGGAAACCAGGAGTTTTGTGCGAGAAGCTGCCCGAAGTCAAAAGCTTCAGTGTGAATTGCAAATAGAACGGCAGAAAAGGCTGGAATTAGAGCAAGCACTGGAGAAGGAATTACGGGTTCGCGAGTTGCAGTTTACCCTGGAAGCTGAACGTCTTCACCGGCAGTTATTGGAGAAACAACTGCGGATTCAAGAGCTCGAGTCTCAGCTTCCCGCCAAAAGCCAGCAGCCATAGGAGCCTAAACGGTCACCAAAGGAGCAGCAGCATCCGTGCCGGTGGAGTGGCTTTGAGTCAGCGGGAGCAGGCGCTTGCAACTCCTCTTCTGAGGATGAGAATGCTCAGGCTGAAGCTGCCATACGCACACTGAGAGCCCGACCGGTGGTCGCCAAGAAGGTAAAAACCCAGCAGCAAAGAGTCCCTCAGGGGCAGCCCCAGCCTCCTGCCCAGGTAATGGAATACTCTGTGGTCCGGCCCTATACCCAGGCAGAGCTGATGGAGTTGGGGGCACAATTTAGGCAGAAACCTACTGAATCCCTGGTAACCTGGTTACTACGATTATGGGATATAGGGGTGGATGGCATCATGCTCTCCGGAACAGAGATGGAGAAATTGGCCACCATTACCACACACTTTTCCTTGAGGCAGCGTCTTCAGAACTGCCATGGCAACCCAGGAGACCATACCCTATTAGAATGGGTGATGGCTGCCATTCGTATGGTCTGGCAGAATGCTGGAGAACTGCCGGGGGCAATGAGTCAGTGGCAGTGCTACAGTGAGTTAGTAAAGGTCCTTCGGGAACTAGGTATGAAGAATGCTGTTTTCAACCCTGTGTCCCGTGGGCCAGACGAGGAAGTGTTTACGGCAAAAATGAGGGAATTTGTCCTTGCTAGCGCCCCGTCAGCCCTTTTTGGGTCACTTGTGGCTATATTGGGCCTCTATGTGGGGCAGCCCATCAATGCAGTCACACAGATGGTAGCAGATTTGGGAGAGCTGGAGGCCACTCGGGATCATAAAGCAGTGAGGGCTGCTGCCTATGTTGCCCCCCCAACTAGCAAGGGAAACGGGCCTGTAAAGGTTACCCGAACGCAGATGTGGGTAGATTTGATTGCGGCTGGAGCAGATAAGGGGAAATTGGATGGCCAGTCTAATAAAATTCTTTTGGAGCTTTGGCGGCAGCTTAAACCAGAACAGAAGTTCCAGCCACTGAGACGAAAGGCCCCAGCAGCTACCAATAAAACGTTTGGTGCGCGCACAGCTCGGTTACAAGATTATATGATAGAGACGGCCAAGGGAGAGGAGAACTCCCAAGACCCATTGTACCAGTTTGAATAGGAAAAAGGCCGAGGGACCCGTCTAACAGGGATGGGCCGGGACTGGAGGCCACATGTGGAACTGGCTATCCACTGGTCCCCTTCCAATGTACAACGGGTGTTGGCCTTGGTGGATACAGGTGCAGAATGTTCCCTCCTCTATGGGAACCCAGAGCGGTTTGCTGGGACCCCAGTGGCCATTGACGGTTACGGGGGACAAACTGTTCAAGTAAAGCCAATAACTATTCCATTGGGGATAGGAAGATTGCCTCCTAAGTCATATAAGGTGTATGTATCTCCTATTCCTGAATATATTTTGGGGGTAGATGTCTTGCAAGGACTGTGGTTGGAAACTACAGCTGGGGAGTTTCGGCTGCTGATCAGGGTCGTGAAGGCCGTATTGCGGGGACACGCATCACATTCCCCTTTGCTATTACCCATCCCTTGGCGTGTGACTAACACCAAGCAGTACCGCCTGCCAGGTGGTTATGAAGAAGTCACAGGGACAATCCTCGAATTAGAAAAGGTGGGGATCATCCGGCCAGCACACAGTCCTTACAACTCCCCGGTATGGCCTGTGCGCAAAGCAGATGGAACCTGGAGAATGACAGTAGATTACAGGGAACTTAATAAAGTTGTTCCCCCTTTGCACGCTGCTCTTCCCTCAATAGCTAACATGATGGATCGGCTAAGCCATGAGTTGGGGACATACCACTTTGTGGCAGACTTGGCCAATGCTTTTTTCTCTATTGATATAGCTGCAGAGAGTCAAGACCAATTTGCCTTCAGTTGGGAAGGGAGACAATGGACCTTCGCAGTGTTACCCCAGGGCTATTTGCATAGCCCCACCTTGTGCCATGGGCTGGTGGCTGCTGACCTGGCTAAATGGAAACAGCCAGAGGTAGTTCGCATGTACCATTATATTGATGATATTATGCTAACTAGTGATTCTCTTCCAGAATTGGAGCAAGCAGTCCCTACCCTGCTATCCCATTTGAAAGCATGTGGCTGGGCAGTCAACGAGAACAGATTACAAGGACCTGGGTTATCTGTTAAATTCTTGGGAGTTGTCTGGTCGGGTAGGACAAAAGTTATCCCTGATGCAGTTATGGTTAAGATTCAAGCATACCCCGTGCCCACTACAGTAAAACAGTTACAGGAATTCTTAGGTTTGTTGGGGTATTGGCGAACATTTATACCGCATTTGGCTCAGTTACTACGCCCCCTGTACAACTTTATTTGAAAGGGGGTTTGTTGGGTTCATTTGCAGCAGCTAAGAGAGCTGTCAGGGTGGCACAGGCCTTGAATGTGTTTGATCCTGCCAGGCCTTGTGAGCTGGATGTTCATGTAACCTCAGAGGGGTTTGGATGGGGCTTGTGGCAGCGGACAGAGCGCCTACGGCAACCTATTGGGTTTTGGTCCCAATTGTGGAAAGGTGCTGAAGTTCATTACTCATTAGTGGAGAAGCAGCTGGCAGCTGTGTATGCTGCCCTCCTGGCAACAGAGTATTACAGCCACAACACCAGTTACAGTCAAGACAACATACCCTATTGCTGGATGGGTGAGATATTGGGCAACTAAACCACGCAGTGGTATGGCCTAAATGTCCACCCTGGCCAAGTGGGGTGCCTACCTGCAGCAACGCTGTGCTCTTAGCACCAGCCCATTGAGGGCAGAACTGCAGGAAGTCTTGGGTCCAGTCACCTATGCGACCTTAGAGTCAGGTGCAGCTGGGGCTCAGGAGGCAGAACCTGAAGTCAGTCCCTACCAGGAGGGGCGGGGGCCAACCTGCCAAATGGACAGCTATCGCCTTCCATCCGGCCACTGAGACTATTTGGATGGACACGGGTACAGGCCAAAGCAGCCAATGGGCAGAATTAAGAGCTGTTTGGCTAGTTGCCCATAATGAACCTTCACCTCTGGTAATCTGTACTGACAGCTGGGCCGTCTATCATGGACTTACCCTTTGGATTGCTACTTGGCACATTAACCAGTGGATAGCAATGCACCGTCCACTATGGGGTCAGGCTATGTGGCAGGACTTATGGGAAATAGGACACCAGAAGCAGGTGACAGTATATCATGTCACAGGGCATACCCCTCTAGCCCATCCTGGGAATGATGAGGCAGATACGTTGGCAAGGGTGCGATGGTTGGAGACTGCACCTGTAGTTGATGTGGCACAGTGGCTCCACTGGCGCCTGCTCCATGCAGGACAGAAAACTATGTGGGCTACGGTTAAGGCTTGGAACTTGCCTGTGTCCTATGCAGAGGTACTTGCAGCCTGTGAGCAATGTGCAGTATGTTCCAAGGAGCACCCTCGGAGACCACTGGTGTCACCTGGACAGATCCAGACGGGTCATGTTCCACTGACACGATGGCAGATAGACATTATTGGACCCTTACCAAAGTCAGAAGGGTACCAGTATGCAGTCACTTGTGTAGATACTGCCACTGGGCTGCTTGCTGCTTACCCTGCTCATAACCCTGACCAGAGGGCAGTCATACAGGCTCTGGACCACCTGAGTGCTGCATATGGGCGAACGCTGGTTTTTGAAAGTGACAATGGTACCCACTTCACTGGTTCAATGGTGAGGCAATGGGCTCAAAAGCTGGGGGTGGACTGGAAGTACCATGTTCCCTACCACCCCCAGGCTGCTGGTATCATTGAGCGTTATAATGGACTCTTAAAGCAGGGACTGCGACAGGAGGAGGGCACCGGCTCTCTTACTGGATGGACACGCTGCTTATGGACAGTACTTCGGATTTTGAATGAGCGACCTCGACAGGGAAGCCCAGCTCCAGTAGAGGCCCTCCTGCATCGGACAGCTGCCCCCATTCAGTTGCAGATACAGACCAAGGACATTTTACTCAAGCCAGGTTTCGGACAGCAGGGCAACGTGCTCTTACCTGCTCCAACAGCCCTTCTTAAAGGACAACGGCTTCAATGGACTTGGCCCTGGACTGTACAGGCCCCCCCCCATCTGAGATGGGTGGCCTTGTTGGCACCATGGGGAAAGGGGCTAGAGGTGGACTTCCAGTTAACTCCTTGGGCAACCAGCACCTGGCCACCTAAGGTAGAAGTGTATTATCCCTTGAGTGCTCAAGGGAACAGCATTTTGAAGGGCACCTTTGTAATTTCTTTATGGCCAATAATGAGTTCCCCTATTTTACTACACATAGAACCAGCAGATGCTGGTGTATTGGCCAATAAGGTTTGGTATGCCCGCTCAGGGTGGCCTCTGGTGCCAGCTACAGTGCTGTCTGCAGACAAAACTCTGGCCTGTATTCTGCCAGAGGGAAAGGATTTGCCTCTCTTGGTGCCACTGACAGCTCTCTCATTTTGCCCATAGTTTTTGATCTGTTAATCCTATTGCTGTAGTTGGTACTATTTCTGTTTATGCAGTGTATCCTACTCCTTGCACAGTGACCATCATGGAAGATGCCTGTGGTTTAGATTGTAAAGTGAGCAGAAAGGGTGGAATGTTGGTCAAATAAGTTTGTAAATATGAGATATATGTTTGCTCGCTTGTGACTTATATTGGGTGTGGGGGACAGGCTATAAGCAGGCCAGGTTGTTGTAGCCTAGGGTTTGGTTTTGGGACTGAGCTTTTCCCCACACCCTTGACTGATTGTATGATCTGGGTGGTGCACTCTCATGAGGAATCCAGTTATGCCTTGGATAAGTGACTTTGTATCGGAGACTTCCTTGTTTGTATATTGGATTAAGGGATTTTGGTTTTCTACGCTATAAAGTGGGACAGACCAGGAGCTTGCTCACTCAGTTCCTGCTATCAGGATTGCAGGGGCTTCCCTGATCCCTTGCCCTTCATGGGAAAATCTGATTTTCTGCTTTTCCCTTGTCTTCTTTTGTGGTTTGCCTGTCTTGGTGAGACACCAATAAATAGGATGGCCCCCCATCTTCCGACTCCGCCGTTTCCTTACCATCTGCCCGAATCCAATGGGAACCTGCATGGGCCAGGCGGCTGCTTTGATAGTGACAGCCATGGCTCCTGGCCTTACACTGATATAGGGGCTTCTCCAGTGTGATGTACCGAATCAGATCTTCATTTTTATTAAATCTATCATTTACTCTAGATGGACCTCAGTTTCCTTGTTTGTTACATGGAGAGAATTCATAAATCCTGTGATTTATGTGAAGATTACATAAAGTGATATGTAACTGACCAGCAGCTTGCCTGGCACATAGTGGGTGCTCAGGCAGTGTTGTTTTCTTTGTCTTTGTTTCTCCAAGGATGTAGCAAGTATCTAAGATCTCAGAGCAGCATTGTTTTCCTTAAATTGACATATTTGTCCCCATAATGTTACAAGGAAAGGCTAATTCAGTCCACAAATATTTATTGTGGTATAATTATAAAATTAACAAATCCCTGTCTTTATAGAATCTGCGTTCCAGTGAGAGAAAGACATACAGTAAACAAAACACATTAAAAATATATATATATATCGAGGCCCTGGCCGGTTGGCTCAGTGGTAGAGCGTCGGCCTGGCGTGTAGAAGTCCTGGATTCAATTCCCGGCCAGGGCACACAGGAGAAGCGCCCATCTGCTTCTCCACCCCTCCCCCTCTCCTCTCTGTCTCTCTCTTCCCCTCCCGCAGCGAGGCTCCATTGGAGCAAAGATGGCCCGGGCGCTGGGGATGGCTCCTTGGCCTCTGCCCCAGGCGCTAGAGTGGCTCTGGTCGCAACAGAGTGACGCCCCGGAGGGGCAGAGCATTGCCCCCTGGTGGGCGTGCCGGGTGGATCCCGGTTGGGCGCATGCAGGAGTCTATCTGACTGTCTCTCTCCGTTTCCAGCTTCAGAAAAATACAAAAAATCACATGTAAAATGATGGTGTACACTCAGGAGAAAAGGGAGATTCAGGGAGTTATAGGCTTTGGGAAGAAGTTCATTTGGAAACAGGGTGATGGGACCTAGCTAAGATGACAGTTGAAAAGGAATTCAGGGAGGGAGTGAACCATGTAGTAAACTAGCAAAGTGTGCTCACATGTCAGGTGACAGTCACAGCAAGTGCAAATTCCCTGGGGCCAAAAAACCACAAAGAAGTCAGCATGGCTAGAGCAATGGAGGCAGGGAAAGAGTACAGGGAATGAAAAACCAGAGGAAGTAGAGACAGTAGGAAGAGACTGGAGGCCATGAATGTGATAGGAACCACTGGAAGGTTCTTAGCACAGGAGTGACAGTGACCCAAGCAAGAGATAATGGAGGCTCGAATCAGGTTGCGCACCAGTGAGAAGTGGTGGGACCTAGTTATATTTTGAGTGTGGAGATCACTGGGTTTGTGATGGCATGGAAGTGAGGTTTGAAAAACCAGCGTTTTTGACGTGAGCACCTAAAAGGGTAGAATTTTCATTCACAGAGTGAGCAAAGATTTAGGGAGAGCAGCAGCTTTGGACAAAAAGATTAGGAGTTTAGTTTCATACATATTAAATTTGAAATACTTACTAAAAACGCAAATGTAAATGTGAGTAGGCTTGGTTATGAGTCTGAGATTCAGGGGAGAGGTCTGGACTGTTAATACAAATTTGCGATCATATGTCCAGTATTTAAAGTTATACAGTTGGTTGAGGTCAGCAAAGAAGTGGATGTAAGTAGAATTGGTCTGATTGGGACTAGAGCTGGGGCTGGAAGGTGATATATTAGAAGCCAGAAGAAATTTTTGAAAAAGGATAAGGTAATTATCTGGGTCAAATATGTTAAGAGAACTAGAACAGGCACTGAAGCTTTAGCAGCAGTAGGTCCTTGTCGACCCGGCGGAGCAAGAAAAGAACGCGGTGAGAAAGAGAGTGGGTTTGTGGACAGCCCACTCTTCTTTTTATAGCTCAGTGTCAGTGAGGTCCCTGCTGGTCTTACAACTATATAACTTATAACACTTGAACTTATAACTATATAACTTATAACACTGGAATTATAACTAGAATTGGTAGCTTAATAGTATGCCAGTTGTATTTTTACAACCTTGCCTTTAAAGCTAATGATGAAAGGGGCCTTTGTTTCCCTAGACTTGTTTACTTCTCTGAATATATATTTAGAAAACATTCATATGCTAGTTTACATTCTTCTAATCAACAGATGACCAAATTTTTCTCTTGAAAAAATATGACATTCTGACCTGTTTGGTGCTGAAAAGTTAGCTGAACTGTTCTTTCAAGACATAAAAATTTTTAGTGACATTGCTATAAAAAATACAATTTCTCTAATTTTTGTTAGTGTTTTCTCACTGCCTTTACAACCTATTTGGGTGTCAGGTAATATCCAGATGTAATTTGAACATCTGTAGTAGGTCTCAGTTTATCCTCTTATACATCTCTCTCCACACCACTGAGGGTACTGAAGGGTTCTGCCTAAAATTACTCTAGAGTAAGTTTTCTTGAAGCAATGAATAGCCATTATATAATAGCCATGCTGATAGGAGTATATAACATGGTTTTTACTTGTTTTTGGAACCATTTCTATTAACTGTCATTGCTCCTTGCTCCTGTGGTGTAGTACCTGAGAGTGATTAGCTGCTTCTTCCTCGTCACCGTGTGTACTAAAAGTGCCTGTATTTGTCATTGCAAGTGCATGCACGGGTGGTGGACGTGGTGCCTTCATTTGGAAACAGGGTGATGGGACCTAGCTAAGATGACAGTTGAAAATATATATTCAACTGGGTGCCTTCCCCAGGGGAACTCTGGGAAGCATATCTAGTGAAAGCTTTTGGTGGCAAATTGTTTCTCTCATTAGTAAAGTAAACACAGAGTTTATCTCACATGGAGTTGATTGAACTCCTTTGCGAATACTGTAACAATTTAGAGCTGACCATCAGACTTAATTTAATTAAAATTATTATTGTTATTATTATTAAAGTAAAAACTTAGTTTGGGGCCCAAGGAAAGATATGCTTTATTTAGCTTCTGTTAATTTCCAAGTTCTAATAGTAGAGCTCAAGTATTTCTTTGTAGAAGCCTTCAAACAATCTATAGGAGAAAAAGGTTATTCTGTCTCTGTACCCCTACCTCACGTATGTGTCACGTATTCCCCTCCTATTGGCATTTTACTCAAGCATTGTCAAGTACATTGACTCAGCCACTATCTCACAAACTTGACCTCCATGGGTTTTCTGAGGTAGTTTTTAAAAGGTCATTGATTGTAGAATGTTGGTATGTAATTAGAAGGTTGCTCATAGAATTTGATGACATCTTACTATTCATTCACTCAAGTATTGATTGAGCAGCTGCTGTGAACCACTATGAATTGAGTGACGAGCAAGAAGCAAGTCCCTGCTGTGGTGGAGCTTATAGTCTAGTGTGAAGACAGATATATAAACAAAATGTAGGAATTCCAGGTAGCGGTGCATGTCATGAGGAAAATAAAATGGGAGGGTGACTGATACTTTACATAGGATGGTTGGGAAAGGCCTCTGAGGAAGTGTTTTGTTTTGTTTTCATTTTCCCATTGACAGGAAGGGGGGAGAGAGCGAGAGAAGCATCAACTCCTTGTTTTACTTAGTTCCATTTAGTTTTGTATTCAGTTACTGCTTTTTGTTTGTGCCCTGACCAGGGATCAGACCTGTGACCTCAGTATGCCAGAACAATGTTTTATCCACTAAACCACATGGTCAGGGCTGAAAGTGTTTTTTAAGTGAATTTAAATGATGAGAAGACTCAGCCAGATAGAGGAATAGCTACTACAAGAAGAAACTTGGCTTGTTTTGAGGGACAAAAAGGAGGGGGCAGCAGTAACTGGGCAAATCATGTAGGGTCTTGTAGAGTGAGCTGACAACCAATTTTTTAAAATTCATTGATTGATTTTTAAATAGAAACATTCATTTGTTGTTTCTCTTATTTATACAATCATTGGTTGTTTCCCATATGCGCCCTGACTGGGGATTGAACTCACAACCTTGGTATTTGGGGATGACTGAGCTAGCCAGCCAGGGCCTCAAATTTTATTCAGTTAACAGTGGTCAGCCACCGGAGGGTATAAACATGATTATTTTAAAACTTAGCATTTAAATTTCACTCCATTTGCTTTAAAGTAAATAAATGGACTGTAGAGCTGCAGTATCCAAGCAAAATATGATGGTGCTGGGGAGTGGCAGGGGATATGGAGGAGGGGACAGACTTGGAGGACTGGCTGGATTGGGTTCTAGGTTTTAGGCCTAAACACCTGGCAGAATGGCTGTCGTCAGGGGGCAGGCTAGGGTGGCGAGGGAAAAGCAAGTTGGAGGAGAAAAATGTGAGAAGTTTTGAGTTTAGAATCCATGTGAAGAATACAAAAAGGCATTTGGATTTACGATATGTGAGTCTGCCATTCAGAGAGGCCAGCCTAACTGGGACTGTACATGTAAAGAAACACGTAAGTTGAAATTCTGACATACGCACTAAGGAACTAGAACCCAGGTCGCCTTCTGACTCCTGTTCTTACCAACTCACCATCAGACTCTTGAGATGCATTTTAGATTCATTTTAAACTATCTTAGTAACTAGATTTTTCCAGGTATTATATGGTTTGTGTTTCAGAAGTTGAATAATTGGGGACATCACCCAAGAATTTTGTAATACTTTATTTATACATAGGTTTTAATTTTTTGTCTTGATGATTTTCTAACAGATGAAGATGAGGATGAAGATGACGAAGAAGATTTTGAAGACGATGATGAATGGGAAGACTGATCTATATATTATATATATATATTTTTAAGGTGAAATACTAAACACTACTTTCTGTCTATGGATTCTGTAAAATTACATGTAAATGTTTTACCAATTTACTGTATATTTTTGTTGCTTTTTTTGCTTTTTTTTAATCTGTGCAATACCTCATTTAATCTGTAAAGGTTTGTCATAATGCTCTACAAAGCTCCTCCCTGTGACGGTGCGCAAGTTTACACCGGGACGCTCACTTAATTTGTGAATATCTTTCATTCCATCAACAAGGGAGTTGAAACATTCTATGTGAGACTGACAAAAACCTTAAATGTAATTTAGTTATAATGCCAGAAGGAAAACACTATTTTCATACCCTACTTTTTCTGTACCTAAATTTTCTTATTAAAATCTAGTATAGCACTACATTCTTTGTTAAGTGATGCAAACCTTAGTTTATTTAGCCCCTTCGTTTTAACACCATGCTACGTGAATGTCGAAGCTGAGACGTTGCACAGTTCTCTAGACATCACTACACTGATGCGGTTTCTCAAACTTGAGCAGTACGCTCTACGTAAAAGCACTACGAGATGCTAGTTGGGGAAGTGGTGGCGCCCCTCACGGCAGCATGCCTGTCCCTGTGGAGCAGGGGTTTGGAGGCTGGGGTCACAAGGAGCCCTCACACACCTGTATTTGACTGAGTTTTTATGCGATAGCAAATGTGACAGGATCTTTTTGGCAAAAATTTAAAAAATATTTTTGGTATTATTCTGCAACACATGTATTCAAATTATTGGAGTTTGGGGGAGGGTCTTGGGGATAATTTTCACATCAACTGAAGAAAACTACATTGCGGTTACTTCAACTTTTGGTTAAATAGACTATAAAAATCAGAACATTATAAAAATGATACAAGATTGACAATTTTTATTTTGCAGTTTTATATGGATTGAGGTATTCAAAAATAACCATAAAAATCTAATCTAATGTTGAAACTGTTGTGCTATATATTCTCAAGGTTTTTGTCAAATGTCAGGTAAAGGGTTACATTGTTCTTAAAAGATCGGTTATCCCAATGTCAAATTTCTTAGAAAACAACTCAATGAGGGGTTCAAAAAAACACAAAATTTTACAACCTGAACATTTGTATGTATACTAAATGGTATGTTAAAATTAGGGTTTCCTTGCCTCTCTACAATACACTAATCTGCCTAAAGGTGGTTTTCATATTTATAACGCTAATTATCATACCTATCTACTTTAAATTTTAGATAGAAAAGTTATCTGATTTAAATACAGACATTTTTTCTCACATTGAGTCATATGCAGAATGTAGTTCCAAATGTATTTCATACTGTAGTCAGTCACAGTATCTAACTAAAGATTAAGCTCTCTATAATTGTACCGACCAAAATTTAGCATTGGCATTGGCGTGGTCTTGACAGGCTGGACCTGCAAGATGTGGCTTGAATTTTAACCAGTTATCACATACTCTCTAGTGGTCATGCATCTAGTTATCATAAGAAATAATTTAAAAGGTTTTGTTGCTGAAAGCAGTTAAGTAGTGAGGTAAAATAGTTAAGTTATTCAAAGAATGTGACCTGTGCAAGAGTAATTTAAGCACATGGAAAAGACTAGACTTTTTGTTCTTGCAGAAACAGTGCCCTCTGCTGCTGGGAACCTTTTCCTGCTTACTATGGTTTTTATTGTGGCTTGAGCTCAGTTGACTGGTACAGATGAGGCTAGACAACTACTAACCAATAAAATTAGGAATTTGTGCAGATGGTAAAGAGAACATTATACTTTAAGTAATGTTAAACACTTTCCATTTTTTTCTTTTCAACATTATAAAAACCATTTTAAATATCTTAGAACTGTCTTTTAGGTAATGCCAATTTAAGATTTTTCTTAACTTTTGGCCGAGGAATTCAAGCTTTTTCCAGCCGACCTTGGTATGGTACCTATGAGGAGCTCTGAGCAGAGGCCGTCAATTCTTGACTTGGAAACACAATTTTAACATGTTAAGATGGGTATAAAATTTGCCAAAGGTATTGATTATTCTTTATTCTTAAAGGAAAAAAACACACTTTTTGTTGTCGTTGTTGCACAAAGTCTAAATTACTGTTGGTTGAAACACAGCAGCTCCAGTCCGGCATGAAGACTGAATCCACTTCCAATGTGAGTTGCATGTGTCAGTCCTCCACCGCCTTGCACTGTGGGCAGCATTACATGCCTGTGCATTGTCTGGAAGCCTCTATATATACTCCAGCTAAACAATTGTCTGACAGCCTTCGCATTTACCAAACTAGCATGAGGCTTTTATATCTTAATGCTACGTGATAGACAATTCCAGCTAGCCACATAGCGTATATATGAGATTCATAGACTTTCAATCATTTCCATTTATCAACTGAAATTTTGTTTAGTATGTGAATTTTTTTTTTTTGAAATGTATAGTGAATAGGATGTTGCACTGGTGGCAATTCATCATGGAGCATAATAAAATTAATTTGACCCAAATATATAAAATAGTATGTTTTTATTTGTTTATTGTGAAGAGATTAAGATGGGGAAAAGATCTGTGACTAGATAGTGTAAGTAAAGGGTCTGCCGCAGTCAGTAGTGGTCACAGTCTTCAGGAGGCTGCATGCCCAGAGTTAGTGTGCTGTTGAGTAAACCCAGAGAGCAAAAGAATGCAACACCCTGTACTGCTGGAGATGTGACAGCTGCTCACAGCCCTGGGAAGCCACTGCTGGGGGGTGGGGGCTGAGGGGTGGACAGGGCTCTTATGTGGCAAGGTCAACTGAAGAAAACTTCCACATGGCAAAAATGTTCAAGTTTCTAAATTAGAATGATCTTGGAGTTCACTGCTAATTTCAGTAAAAACCAAATATAGTAGTTCACGTGGGATTTAAATAGCTAGCTCTTAATAAATTGTATTAAAGATGGTGCTTGCTTCAAACAGGAAGCTCCGTTTCTGATAAATACAATCTTTTGTTCTGTTGACTCCAGCACAAGTGGGTGTCTGAAGATTAAACTGAATTATGGAATCCAGTGTGTAGGATGCTGCAGAATGCTTCCTAAGAGCTTTAGCCTAATTTAACAAACATTCAAGAATAATATATTCTCTTAAAGAGTTGTTTGTGACATACTAATATGAAAACTTAAGAATGTATTAACCAAACTTTACCAAAAAGCTTTAAAGAGAAAAGTGCCTCAGAATTACTCTTCTCACATTATATTTATCTAATCAACAGAAATTCCTGAAATAACTTACTCCTTTTTTAGGAATGGAGTTCTTGAAAAACAACTGTAGAGATAAGCCAATTCATAGTACAATAGAAAACACTTCATGGAAAAGTTGAGAGAAATTTTACTTTGCGTACTTATTTTATTGAAATCGTCACTTCTAACCGTCAAGTCTTAGCATTCTCTTATAATATCTTAGTCTTTTCTTCATAGATTTTTTTAAACTTTGCTTTGCATGAAGCCTCTGGGAAAATGTAGAATAGATTGGCTATTATGTATATGAAGGGAAACATACTTTGTAGCTAATGATGAGATTGCCTTTACTTCTGTGTGTGAGATATGGTGTCCTCCGTTGCCCTGATGAAGCCTGGTGAAAAATTTGGCCTTACAACAATGGCCAGATACATCAGTGGTCATGCTAACGATTGATACAGTGTTTATCTAAACTGGTCATGTGTATCACCATGAAGATAAACCAAGATATGAATAACACAATTATTTTGAGTAAAATACAGTGTATCCGTAAAGTCATGGTGCACTTTTGACCAGTCACAGGAAAGCAACAAAAGATGATAGAAATGTGAAATCTACACCAAATAAAAGGAAAACTCTCCCAGTTTTATACCTATTCAGTGCAGTTCGATGTGGGCTCACGCACAGATTTTTTAGGGCTCCTTAGGTAGCTATCCCGTATAACCTCTAGAGCAGTGGTTCTCAACCTTTCTAATGCCATGACCCTGCAATACAGTTCCTCATGTTGCGGTGACCCCAAACCAAAAAATAATTTTGGTGGCTACTTCATAACTGTAATTTTGCTACAGTTATGATTCGGAATGTAAATACCTGATATGCATTATGTATTTTTCGATGGCTTTAGGCGACCCTGCCAGGGTCGCGACCCACCGGTTGAGAACCGCTGCTCTAGAGACTCGTCACTGACTGATGGCCTACCGGAACAGGGTTTCTCCACCAAACTGCCGGTTTTCTTCAACTGCTTATCCCACCGAGTAATGTTATTCCTATGTGGTTACGCTTCGTTATAAACGTGCCGATATTCACCTTACACTTTGGTCACAGATTCGAATTTAGTGAGCCACAGAATACACTGAACATTCCTCTGTACTGTCCACATCTCGACTGGCATGGCTGTGGGCTGCTCCACTGTATACACGGTGTTACATCATCATCTGCGCATGCGCACATGCTGCCACATCCTACAGAAACTGGGAGGGTTTTCCTTTTTTAAAAAAATCTTTTTTTTTTTCAATTTTTCTTTTATTAATTTTTTAGAGAGGAGAGAGAGAGAGAGAGAAGGGGGAGAGAGGAGCAGGAAGCATCAACTCCCATATGTGCCTTGACCAGGCAAGCGCAGGGTTTTGAACCGGTGACCTCAGCATTCCAGGTCAATGCTTTATCCATTGCGCCACCACAGGTCAGGCAGGTTTTCCTTTTATTTGGTGCAGATTTCACATTTCTATCATTTATTGCTTTCCTGTGACCGGTCAAAAGTGCACCATGACTTTACGGACACACTGTATAACAGATAGTAGTTTATAGGTGGTTTTTAGTTTAGTTGGTTATTTTTGTATTGGTCAATTTCTAGTAAATTTAAAATGGTCCCTTAATGTTTAAATAACCGCTTTGGGTCTACGGCCATACCACCCTGAACGCGCCCAATCTCATCTAAATAACCAACCTCAGTAAAGATTTTTTTTTTACCTTTCTATTTAAGATTAAGTCCAATTTTAAATATCAAATTGCATTAGAAGTTCTAAGTGTCATATTGACATTATTTTCTGGCTTGAATTGATATATTTTGATCCAAATTCAGTTTTATCTTAGTTATTGCTTGATATGTGAGGATTTTCATCAAGGCTTAAGTATCAGAATTTTTAAAGCAATATCACCATAATTAAACAACTTTATTAAAACAATATCTGATGGTTATTAAAATATGACAGTGGAGACCGTTGAGTTATATCAAGCCTACTCTCATGTCCCAGGTGAGGGTACCCATGTTCAGAGTGGTTGAGGGGCTTATCTGAGGTCAGTTCGAGGGATCTAATATTAGAAGCCACATCTGGCTACTAATTCAGTTGCTCTCTGTCGTATTATAATACTGTTTTTCCCTGTGTTCTCTACTTTTCTTAAATTATGGATAAGTTGCAGATTTGCTCTGTTTCTGAAAGATGTAGGTCTACAGATTTCACCCTCTCTCACATGTCATCTGGATGGTGGTAGGAGCCACTGGCACCTTGTCTTGTGTTTGCTGGGAAACCTGGCCTGCTTTGGGGAGCCCGCCTCCAAGTCTGAAGCATGTGACCATATCTTAGCTCCATGATGGCAGTCCCCCCACATTGTCCAAGCATTTGGTCATCACCAGACACTCCTGGCATTTAGCACTAAGTTGAAATGATACTGAACTTTTTATTCTATATCCAAATTATTTTTGTTAGTTTCTCATAAATGAGCATTGCCTTTATTTAACCATAAGTATTCTTGAAACCCTTAAAATAAATATGGCAGATGGAAAATGAGTTTGAGAATGTATTAAACTTTCTGTATAGCCTGAACAGGTGGTGGTGCAATGGGTAGAGCGTCGGACTGGGATGCAGAGGACCCAGGTTCGAGTCCCCAAGGTCGCCAGCTTGAGCGCGGGTTCATCTGGCTTGAACAAAGCTCACTAGCTTGGACCCAAGGTTGCTGGCTTGAGCAAGGGGTTCCTCTGTCTGCTGTAGCCCCACAGTCAAGGCACATATGAGAAAGAAATCAATGAACAACTAAAGTGCCACAACAGAAAAAAAAATATTGATGCTTCTGTTCTCTCCCTTCCTGTCTGTCTGTCCCTATCTATCCCTCTCTCTGACTCTCTTTCTGTCTCTGTCAAAAAAAAAACACAAAACTTTATACTTTTTAGTCAACAGCTGCACTGTCAATTTTAATGACTGGGAGTTTGTCCAGGGAGCACAAGGACAAACAGAACACTTTAAATCCAACTTCTGCTTTGCTGAACAGTAAGAGAACAGAGATTCTAATTTGGTTGCATGTACTTTACCCTTACTGGAAAACAGGTTGGAAAATAAAACACATCTAGTGTTGGTGGTGTTGAAAGAAACAAATTAAGGGAAAAGAAAAGGCCAGTTAACTCTAGGGTAGGGGTCCCCAAACTTTTTACACAGGGGGCCAGTTCACTGTCCCTCAGACCATTGGAGGGCCGGACTATTAAAAAAAACCTATGAACAAATCCCTATGCACACTGCACATATCTTATTTTAAAGTAAAAAAACTGGAACAAATACAATATTTAAAATAAAGAACAAGTCAATTTAAATCAACAAACTGACCAGTATTTCAGTGGGAACTATGGGCCTGCTTTTGGCTAATAAGATGATGGTGCCCCTTCTGGAAGTGCGGTGGGGCCGGATAAATGGCCTCAGGGGGCCGCATGTGGCCCGCGGGCCATAGTTTGGGGACCCCTGCTCTAGGGAAACAAAATGTCTTGATTCTGTAGTTGGCTGTGACAATGCTAATTAGCCCTTGAACTCAGCTGTAAATTGTGGCTGTAAATTGAAAGTAAGCCCCAGAATAAAACAAATGTCTTAGTCTGTGTACTAATGTATCTGTAAGGTCAGATTAGTAGAGGAAATTCGTGGGACCACATAATGCTAAGACCCACTGAGAAATCAGGCTTGCTCCCTGGCAGCTCCCTGGCAGGTTCTGTAGTTCGTTAAATCATCTTGACACAGGCTAGAAGAGGTATGCTCGTGATTACTATGCAAGAGTGGCAAAAAGGCACGCATTGGTGACAAAATAAAGGGCTAGAAAAACCTTGGCACTAAATGTTAAAGATAATTTGTGTAGGTGCCAGTGGCCAAGGCCGTGTGAGCCAGGTCCACACCTGTCTAAAAACACGAGGTCTGCTCCAGCAGGTCACTGGAGAAGTCTGCTTTGGAGTCACTTAATGTTATTTAAGAAGTTACCTTTGGGCCCTGGCTGGTTGGCTTAGTGGTGGAGCGTCGGCCTGGTGTGCAGGAGTCCCGGGTTCGATTTTCGGCCAGGGCACACAGGAGAGGCACCCATCTGCTTCTCCACCCCTCCCCCTCTCCTTCCTCTCTGTCTCTCTCTTCCGCTCCCGCAGCCAAGGCTCCATTGGAGCAGGGTTGGCCCGGGCTCTGAGGATGGCTCTATGGCCTATGCCTCAGGCACTAAAATGGCTCTGGTTGCAACAGAGCGACGCCCCAGATGGGCAGAGCATCGCCCCCTGGTGGGTGTGCCGGGTGGATCCTGGTCAGGCACATGCGGGAGCCTGTCTGACTGCCTCCCTGTTTCCAACTTCAGAAAAATACTATATATATATATATATATATATATATATATACACACACACACACATACACACACACACACACACACACACACACACACACCTTTGTGTTAATGTGCATGGCCAAGAATATATATGAGAGATATTACACACACACACACACACAGCTCACAAAAATTAGGGAATATTCTATTGCTTCATATTCCTTTTGAAATACCCCCTAATTTTTGTCAGCAATATATAGATGTGTATGTATATGTATATGTATATGTATATGTATATGTATATGTATATGTATATAAAATGTGTTTATGGAACCATCCTGACCTGTGAAAATTAAAAACTTGCCCAGGTACAAGGAGGAAGAAGCCCAACTTCTTCACTGACTCCATTTAGATTGAGAAATAGCATTTTGGCCATAGGTCATGCTTAGGAAGTTTACCTGTCTGTACTCAGCAGCTAAAAGAAAAAATTGAGGTAAAACAAAACAATACGGAAAAGATTGATTGATATTTGTAGTCCTTACCTATAAGGCTGGCAATGGGTTCAGCGGTGGAATGTTGGGCCAGTTTGAAGATCTGTGACTACAAGCTGTTGTATGCAGGACTGTTAACCTCAAGTTGCTGTATAATTTTTCTCTAAATATGGCAGGAGTTTAAGTCACTGATGTAATGTGGGAAACATGTATATCCTTTAAGAGTTTTGTCCATGTTAAGCCAGCATTTCTCCATGGCTTTTGTTCTAATTGGGGGAAAGGACCAACCACGAGGCATGGAATTTTGGACGTGCACCAATCTCAATACCCAACACACTATTGAACGACATGTCGGTGCTGGCAACATTTCAAGGACCTTCTGTTTTTTCTGGAATGAGTGGCCTGCGTACATGTGTGCCTTGACGATGCTATCAATTGACGTCCAGAGCTATTATGGCAAGTGTTCTGGAGGAGCAAAACTTTTCTCCCTGTTGTTTGGTTTCCAGACCTACATTCCCAGCGGCATTTTTCTCATCACATCTCCCTAGAAAATAAGTGCTGCACAGTGCTGAACTGAAACCAGAGGAAGATACAGGTTTCAGAGAATTGTGGGCCTGCCTCCCCGTCTTCAGTTACCTGCTTCCCTCGCAAGCATTGTCCTCTTAAAGCACACTCCAGCTTCACTTTCTTTGAATGATGTAGCCACAAGCTCCATTCGGCACACCTCTTCAAGAATTTTTCCAATACAATTTTTTTGTTTTATGGCTCCTGCTGTCTCCTCCTCCTTCCCTCCCCATCACCAAAACTAACAGTAATCATCAGCTAATTGAGAGAGCTAGGAGTATAAAATGCACAGAATAAAATGCATGCTTGGGTTCTTGAAGCTAATGAGTTCTATTCAACTCTTTCCCCAGAGGGTACAGTCAACATCTGCTCACTTACTTTGCAATTCCTGGTGGAGACTGCACTCTGACTCTCCCAGGGCACTCCCTGGCCTATTTCTTTTTTGCAGAGAGTACTGTAATGTGAGCATGCACCTAGTACTTTTTTAGTTCTTTTTTTTTTTTTTTTTTTTACAGAGACAGAGAGAGGGATAGACAGGGACAGACAGACAGGAATGGAGAGATGAGAAGCATCAATCATTAGTTTTTTGTTGCACATTGCGACACCTTAGTTGTTCATTGATTGCTTTCTCATATGTGCCTTGACCGCGGGCCTTCAGCAGACCGAGTAACCCCTTGCTCGAGCCAGTGACCTTGGGTCCAAGCTGGTGAGCTTTGCTCAAACCAGATGAGCCCGTACTCATGCTGGCGACCTCGGGGTCTCGAACCTGAGTCCTCATCATCCCAGTCCGATGTTCTATGCACTGCGCCACTGCCTGGTCAGGCCACCTAGTACTTTTTGATGAAACTTTCATGATGAAACCATTTAAAGGGGCTTGCAAAAATTCCACAGCCATGCACTCCCAGATGTTTCATTGACATGTTTTTTTCTTTTTGTATTTTTCCGAAGTTGGAAACGGGGAGGCAGTCAGACAGACACCCGCATGTACCCGACCGGGATCCACCCGGCTTGCCCACCCAGGGGCGATGCTCTGCCCATCTGGGGTGTCGCTCTGCTGTAATCAGAGCCATTCTAGCGCCTGAGGCAGAGGCCACAGAGCCATCCTCAGCACTCAGGCCAACCTTGCTCCAATGGAGCCTTGGCTGTGGGAGGGGAAGAGAGAGGAAGGAGAGGAAGGAGAGGGGGAAGGGTGGAGAAGCAGATAGGTGCTTCTTCTGTGTGCCCTGGCCGAGAATCGAACCCAGGACTCCCGCACGCCAGGCCAATGCTCTACCACTGAGCCAACCGGCCAGGGCCAGACATGTTTTTTTCTTCGAGAAAAAGTGTTCGAAAGGATCCATCACAATACTAACCAGTACTTATTGGAGTACTTATTACATGCTGGGCACTGCGTGAAATGTTTTACAAGAGGGAGTGATAATCCCAATTTTTCAGCCAAGGTGAATGAAGCTTAGGTTAAATAATTTGCACAAAGTTCAATAGTAAATGGCAGAGCTAAGTCTGCCACTACAATACAAAGGATGTACCCTTAACCACTGTCATTCCCTGCCTCCCGGATGCATTGGGACACTAGTGATGGTCTCAGTAAAAACTAAAACTATATTGCCTAACCTGTGGTGGCGCAGTGGATAAAGTGTTGACCTGGAAATGCTGAGGTCGCCGGTTCGAAACCCTGGGCTTGCCTGGTCAAGGCACATATGGGAGTTGATGCTTCTAACTCCTCCCCACCTTCTCTCTCTCTCTCTCCCTCTCTGTCTCTCTCTCACCCTTTCTCTCTTCTCTCTAAAATGAATAAATAATAATAAAAAAAAACTAAAACTATTAACTCCAATTATCTTTTCTTCAAATGCAGAAGGCTTGGCATTTTTCTGCTTATGATACAAATGCAAAGACCCAAAGGGAAATTCTGTCATTCTGTTTTCAAAAGGTTTTTTAAAAAAACCTGTGACATGAAGGAAAATATGTTATAATGATGCAGCTAAACCAGCAGGCACTAAAGCAAGTCAAGTTCTGAAATTAATAGATATTTGGAGTATTCAGTAAATAGAATTGTGTCTGCTCATCCCCAACCCCCGTTTCCCCTTCCATCATCATTAAAAATATTTTTTCTATTTGAAAGATTAGGTAACTGACATGGGTGAGTAATCCCAAATGCTTAATAAATGATTACATAAGAATTTATTTGGAATTACCTCAGAATGCTATCTCGAGTAATCTCTGCTAATCTGTCTTCCTTCCTTAAACATTTTCCACTTATTTCATATCTTTATTTATCACTCCAATGGTGACTTAATTTATAAATATCCTATGTGGAAAAGTTGGTTTGTTTTGCCTTTTTTCCTTATGTTAAAAGTTATTTGCATTTCTTTAAAAATAACTGTTATTAGTGACAACCTCTAGGATAAAAGCATAGTTACTAGCCCAACAATTTCTGACAGGTCAAAATTCCTGTTCAGCCTCCTGTGAGTGTTTGCAATAAAGTCACCAAAAATTCTTGAAGGCACTTAGAGAAAAATAAATAGGAGTTTCAGTATGTCCTGACTCCTGAATAGGGCGTTTCCAGCTTTCCGCTGGTCTGGCAACTCCTGCTCAGTGACATGTTGATAAAGCAAGAGCTACAAAGATTAAAGTGTAACTTCTACAAGGACATTCACAAATGGGTTTAATAGCTGTATTTTCCCTCTGACTGTAAATGTCAAAAAGGCTTACTTTTCACAATTCTGCTTCGATGTAAAGGGTTCCTCTGAGCTGCTATTTCCTGGATCGCTTGTGCACATCACACGACTGCACTGGTTTTTAATGAAGGGGGATGAGTGCATGATAAAATCAGGGAGGGTAACTTACAAACTTGAGACTGACTTTAGATCATTTGTTTTTGTGTTTCTGTAACAGGGATTACCCAATGGATCATCTTGAGAATTCACTCAGGAAGAGAGAATTGAGTAGTTTATGTCAGTGACACAATGTTGTTTTTTTTGTTTTTTTTTATAGTGACAGAGAGAGAGTCAGAGAGAGGGATAGATAGGGACAGACAGACAGGAACAAAGAGAGATGAGAAGCATCAATCATTAGTTTTTCGTTGCGACACCTTAGTTGTTCATTGATTGCTTTCTCATATGTGCCTTGACCGTGGGCCTTCAGCAGACCGAGTAACCCCTTGCTTGAGCCAGCGACCTTGGGTCCAAGATGATGAGCTTTTTTCCTCAAGCCAGATGAGCCTGCGCTCAAGCTGGCGACCTCGGGGTCTCGAACCTGGGTCCTCCGCATCCCAATCCGATGCTCTATCCACTGCGCCACCGCCTGGTCAGGCAGTGACACAATGTTTTGGTCAGAGAAAATTGGTATACTTTTCTGTTACATGCTTAAATTTTAAAAATAGCTTAACTTCACAAAAGTTGACTAAGGAACTGTGTAACTTGTAATAAAGACTAGATGGCTAATTACACAATGTTGAAATCTGGGATAAGTGATTATTTGAAAATTAGGGGCCAAAGGACCAATGTACAAGCAGGAAATGTATCAAAGTAAAAACCTCTGCTTTAGAGGAAGAACGGGCCTAATGAATTCAAGAGTTAAGGTTTTAAAGATTATACTCATTCAACTCAGAATGGTTTATTTATGTAGAAAAGGACTCCCCTTGTCCCAGTTGTCGGTCCCTGGCTTGCCCAAAGGTTCTCCCGACTGCATCCTACACAGCCACTCGTGACTACAGCCTGACCACTGCCCCAGACCACACGTGGAAAAGGAGTGGCATCTTGGAGGAAGGAAGGCCAAGGAGAGTAGACGTGGATATTCTTATAATTCTGGCCCTTCACTGTGCACAGAGGGAATGCCCACCAGTGGCTCTTCCTTCGTGACCTCCTTACTCCTTGGAGCCCTTTAGCTCCACCGGTAGGTCCCGTTCAGTCCTAGACCCTGGGACCAATGTTGCCTTTAGAACATCATTCTCAACTATGATTCCTTTTGACCCCATAACTGTTGGCTGTTCTGGGGAGAATGTTGAGAAGATACTGCCATGTTTTCTCTTCATTGCTGTTGAGTAGCTAACTATCTCCAGCGATTCAAATATACAGAGCAAGTGCTGGCTGTTTGTTAGGCACAAAGATAAGATGCAGTGTCTAATTGCCAAGATTTACAATTCAGTATGATCACTGAGAGATGAAGACATGTTTCCAAATAATCTATAATGCAAGGCAACGTATATTGTGAGACACTGGAATATAGAATCGAATGGGAGCAGGCTCCAGAGGAGGAAGACGAGTTCAGTTTTAAATACTGCAACTATGCTCCCTGTCCATCCGAGAACAGTATGTGGATTTATTTTTTATTTTTTACAGAGGCAGAGATAGAGAGGGACAGACAGACAGAAACGGAGAGAGATGAGAAGCATTAATCATTCGTTTTTCGTTGCGCGTTGCGACTTCTTAGTTGTTCATTGATTGCTTTCTCATATGTGCCTTGACTGCGGGCCTTCAGCAGACTGAGTAACCCCTTGCTGGAGCCAGCGACCTTGGGTCCAAGCTGGTGAGCTTTTTTGCTCAAGCCAGATGAGCCTGCGCTCCAGCTGGCGACCTCGGGGTCTCGAACCTGGGTCCTTCCGCATCCCAGTCCGACGCTCTATCCACTGCGCCACCACCTGGTCAGGCCCAGTATGTGGATTTAGAAGAATCCTGAGGGTAGTATTTGTGCTGGAACTAAGAATTTGGGGGTCATGTGGCACGAGTGGTATTTAAAGATAAGACTTTGGATGAGGTCACCCAGGAAAAGTGTGCAGAAGAAAGAGAGGCCTTTTTTGAAGGACGCTCTTTTCCTCATCTCCTTGGGGCAATAATCTAGTTACCTTTCAAGGTCTCCTTTGAAGGATGAGTAGGCAAGTGTAACAAGTAGGAGGGGACTTCCAGACAGGTAGGAGGGTGTGTAAAAAGGTGTGTGTCATGTGTTCAGTGACCTGCAAGGTGCCCGTCTGGCTTAAGCACAGGTACATGCAGACAAGTGATGGAAGAGGAGGCAGGAATATAATCAGCTGTGCTTGCCAGGCCAAGGGATTTGAACTTCATTCTGCAGAATGTGGATTACAGCTGAGGAATTTCAAACAGGTGTCTGATGTGCTTAGAATCACATTTTTGGGGAAAAATGTCACTCTAATATGTTGAAGACAAATGTCAGGAGTTAAAGACAAACGGAACTGGAGGAACCCGTCTGAAACTGATTAGAAACCAGTTCAGCAACAACAGTCCAGATAACAGATTGTGAGTGAGTCAACAGGGTGTTTGTGGTAGTCAGAGAGGACAGACCCTTTGCAGAGGGGAGGCATTCTATTCGCAGCAATAACCCTAGGATGAATCTGTGTTAAGTAAAAGGCCCCTTTGATCTGCACCACACCGCCCAGCCTGGATATGCTAAGACGGACAGGGCTGCTCTTTGGGAGAGGGGCTGGGGCGAGCTGGGTTTGCTGTGTGTAACTGTGAAAAGAAATTCAAATTCCCAAGACTAATTTAGGAGAACAGCAATGAGACAGAATCAGGAGAGAAGAAGGAGAAAAGTGATAAACTAGCAATAAAACAGACTATTCTGTGGGGTAAAGTAGCCAGTGGGAAAAATATCTCTGAGGTTGAGTTAGCCAGAGGAGTTCCGAGAACAGTACTGTCTTGTGTTTGATTATATTGCTGTAACGTCATCCCCACCTTTGTTTCCTAAATTTTCATGCAGTGTTGAGCCTCTGGCGCCCAAGAACAGGGATGATTGCCCCAGGGCACTTGCCACATTAGGTCAGTGTGATTTGTAATTTAGTGGACCAATAGTCCAATTTAGACCACTAAATCATAAGTTTGCAAGATTCATGCTTTTTGTGTATGTGACAGAGACAGAGACAGATAGGGACAGACAGGAAGGGAGAGAAATGAGAAATACCAACTCCTCATTGTGGCGCCTTAATTGTTCTTTAATTGCTTTCTCATATGAACCTTGACGGGGGTGGGGGGTGCTACAGCAGACCGAGTGACCCCTTGTTCAAACCAGCGACCTTGGGTCCAAGCTGGTGAGCTTTGCTCAAACAAGATGAGCCCGCGCTCAAGCTGGTGACCTTGGGGTTTCGAACCTGGGTCCTCCGCATCCCAGCCTGACGCTCTATCCACTGTGCCACCGCCTGGTCAAGCGCAAGAATCATGCTTTGAACATGGATCCAGAGACAACCGTGAGTAGGTAAGGCTCCAGCCCCAACCCTCCATCCTCGGCATCCCCAGAAATCTGGCAGAAGACCTTGGACTGTCACCAAAGTGACCCACCCGTTCATGAAGCCATGCTCTATATACTCTCCACCTTGGGGAGTTATCCCCCTCCACCCCTGCAGTCTGATGTCTGCCTTCACTGCGCCTCTGGACCTGCTCTCCGCGGGGTTGCCTGCTCAAGCTCCAGAACGTGCAGGCATTTTACATCGCCGGCTGCTCCTCCCTTAGTGCAGCTCTGCGTGAGTCTCCTCTGATTGCTGTCCGGTCACGTCTGCCTCTGCTCCGCTCCACACTCTCCAGGAGTGGCCTCATCCAAACCCCCATCTTTGAATGCCACTCAGACCACGTGACTCCCCACATCCTTATCTCCAGCACAAGTCCCACCCCCATGATTCTAGACCCACCCATTCAAATGGACAAGCGCCTCCAAAACAATGTTTAAGACTAAACTCACCTTCTTATTTAAATTCTGCACCTGCTGAATTCCCCAACCCACTTTGTGGCACCACTATCCACCCAAGTGGCCCAGTCAGGACCAAGTGTCACCCTGGATTCCTTGCTTTTGTTGCTGCCCGCCCCGGCATCTAACCAGGAGTTGAACTCGGCTGGGAAGTTGCTTCTGAGCCTCTCTGCTCTGTTTCTTCTGCCCTCGTCACACCCATGCGGTGTTCACAGTTCAAGTCCGCATCAGTCCGTCCTTAGATCACTGCAATCATCACCTAACTGCTCTTCCTGCCGCCAGGGTGGCCCTCACTGAGCCCATCCTTTGCTCAGTCACACAAATCATACCTTTAAAACCTATGTAAACATCACGTCCCTCCTCTTGAAATCCTTCCATGCATCGCATGGCTTTTAATAATTGAGACCGCATTGCTTAGTTTACACTAAGTCATTCTGCATGGGCTCCTGTGACTCTCGACCCGTCCCTGCCTTTTTATTCAGAAACAGAAACTCGTATGGACTTTCAGAAATTGCATCTTAGCAATGCCTGCCTTTGTGGTTCACATCAGCGTATACTTTGGCTGAGAGAAAGTTGCTAAACATGACAATTTGGTTGAAACCTAATTTCCAGTTGGTGTACCGCAGTAATGCCGCACAACTCTTGGCTAGCTGCGAGCTGTCAAATCATGTCTTTTAAGGGGTTTTGGGAAAAGTTAAAAGTTAGAATAACTCAAAGGGTTGAGTTGGAACAAAATAAATATCCAACATCATAGGACTAATCAAAATAACCTAAATATTCGACAGCTGTTGAAATTGCTTAAATAAAATATGGTAGGTGACACAACGTCGTTATGCACACTATCTTCCCCTTTGTGTAGAAAACATAGTTATACATGTATTTAAATATTCATTAGGAAGGAGCTAAAAGGATGTGTGCTAAGGGGTTATCAGTAGTTCTGTGTGGGTGGGATTTTAGAAATTCGTTATGGTCTTTTGCTTATCTGTATACTGTGATTTTTTAAAATAATCTTTTCTTTTGTAAAAAGAAAAGGCCAATAAAACAGTCCTATTCTTAATCCACCAAAATTATCAATGCTAGACGAAAAGACAAATATTACCTCTCTACCAATACATGTTTTTACAGAATATCTTAATCCTATGATTTTTGACATTTTTATAACACCCTATTTCCTCAAACTTAAATGTCCTTCCTCTTTCCCCACCCCCATCATTTCACTAACTTTTAGCCTGGCATCTTCTCTGTTTGTTTTGTTTTGTTAAATCCAAATCATCTTCCCTGACAGCTTGTCTTGACACTTTCTCTGCTTTTGGTTTACGGTTTATGGCAAACTGGCCACAAGTTTGACTCACATGTCAAATCCATCTAACGCCTGTTTTTGGAACAGCCTGCAAACTAAGAAAAGGTTTTATATTTACAAATGGTAGGGGGGAAAATCAACGAATAAAATTAGCAATACATGAAAAGCATATAAAATTAAATTTTTAGTGTCTATAAATAAATTTATTGATATATTAGGACACGGACACGTTCATTCATCGTGTATAGCTGCTTTCGCCCTGAGCTAGCAGAGTTGAATATTGTGACAGAGACCAAATGGCCCACAGTGTCTACATTATTTGACATCTGGCCTTTTGCAGAAGAAGTATGCTGACACTCGTTTTAGATGATCAGGTTTCCTCCCTATCTGTAACCACACAGGACTCTGAACCAACCTCTAACTCAGTTCTGGCCACATATCCTGGAAGGGATGGATATTTGCCTTAGAGTTCCCACTACTTTCAAATGGAGGACACTCTCTAATTGAACTTGGTTGATCTCACCACTGCATAGAGTTCCTCATACATGAGAGGCACTTGATAAGTACATACATGATGTATGAAGGAAAGAGTAAGCTCCCTCCATTAGAAAGTAAGTTACAGAGGCCAAGGGTTTTATCTTCTTTGTTGGCTGTGACTCCTCCTCAGTATCCAAAAGGGTATCGGAACAAGGTCCGCACTCAGAAAATATATTTGGAAGTTGTTCAGTGCACCAAAACTGGTTCTATATTTGAATTTTATAATTCTTAGGTCAATTCTTAGTCTTTTATATCAGGACATTTGATGATTGATGAAAATAAAACACTACCTCCTAAGACTCAGAAAAACAAAGGAAAAGACAGTGTTAACTTTGTCATAAAAGGAAGTAGTTAAGAGGCATTTTTTAAAGACTGTCATCTGGGAGTGTTCAGAGAGTGCAGCCACCGCCACCAGGAGCCTGCTCAGCAAGCTGGGGAGGGAGGGGAGCGAGATGACCCCCCGAGGGCGGCTGCAGAAGGCGGAGGGGGAGTCTAGCACAGCCCCTTCTCCGAGCTTACACAGTGGGTCAAGAACACCCAGGTGACCATCGACTTTCGACTATCGCAGCGACCAGAAGCACCCTGGCCACGTGAGGGCTTTTGACAGGCACTGCCACATGTTGCTAGAGAATGTGAAGGACATGTGGACCGAGGTCCTCGAGAGCAGCAAGGGCAAGAACAAGTTCAAGCCAGTCCACAAGGACACCTACGTCTCCAAAATGTTTCTGCGTAGGGATTCGGTCATTGTGCTCCTCCTGCAGAACCGCTGGTTGCTGGCAAGTAAGGGCGTCCTCCCTGTGGTCAGAACTCACTTCCCTGTCCCTTGTCCTGCAATGATCTGCCCTTTCACACACACACACACACACACACACACACACACACACACACACACGTTTGTGTGTATATATATAATTTTTTAAAGAATTTTGTAAAGAATATTCAGTATATCAAAATACAAGCATAGCAGCCTGTTGTTACCTCCTCCTGTTACTCACGCGTAGCAGCTACGACTGGGCAGGTATTAAATCAAGATCCTGCTGACACCGAGTTATTCAATACCTGTGGCAGCAAGGCCCTCAGAGCCAGTGAGACTCAGCATCTGGGCCCCATTTCAAATCGGGATGAGGTGTTCTTTAAGAGATTAATGTGCAGATGTAAATCATAGCTTAAACCCTTCAGCCAGTCTTGGACAGCCTCTTGCCCAGGGAGCTGAAAGCTCTTTATAGAGGATGAACTAATTGGCTTTCATACCGGCTCTGTGAGTCCGCAGGAGGGCTGAGCTAAGAATCTCTGTCCTGTGCTGAGTAACACCTTGCATGTTTACGGGACTGTCTTCTGAAATAACATCCTAGAAATGTTTTCCTCAATGACCGATGCACTCACTAAGTATCTGATCATACCACACTTGTCTTGTTATGGGCTTTATAATATTTCAGTTTGTAGATTGGGTGTGAGGGCCCATATCTTTATTTACATTTTGTAATGCACCTAGTAAGTGCATGCTGCTCTTTCCTGAGCCCAAAAAAGTTCCAGCAAGGCAGCCTTTTAAAATGCAAGGAAACTGGATTTGTCTCCTGATCTCTCCTGGTGAGAAGGCTGGGCCAGCCTTCCCAGACTGGAGGCCCCTCTTTCCACCCCTCACTCTGGGGGGTTGCCGCACACCCCTTTCTAAAATTCACGCATGGTTTTACTGACAGCCCAGTTTCTGAGCCACCGTTTGCTCCTCTGCTCGTCATGACAGAACTGGAAGCCGCTGCCATCTGGGAGAGCCTCATCCTTGTGCACCCGCAAGGGTCAGGAGGCAAAGGCAGGTCTGCCTGGCTTTCCATTCTAAATTCACACACACATCATGCACACACGCCTGGTAAAAACCTGCATTTTAGCTTTATTTCTTTGAACAACAACAATGGGCATGATTGTGAATACTAATCAAAAGAGGTAAACATACTGAAGTCACCACCAAGGGAAACTGAAATTGCCGCCATTGGAGGTTGAGCAGAGAGGCACAGAGGGGCAAGAGCTGTAGGGTCAGAGATAGCCCGTCTCACATGCAACCTTCCCCTCACTGAGCGGACGCTTCCTCATCTGTAAAATGGGATGATAGCACCTTTTAATGTTGTGAAAGTTCATTTCCCTGGCCAGTTGGCTCAGTGGTAGAGCGTCGGCCTGGCGTGCAGGAGTCCCGGGTTCGATTCCTGGCCAGGGCACACAGGTGAAGCACCCATCTACTTCTCCACCCCTCCCCCTCTCCTTCCTCTCTGTCTCTCTCTTCCCTTCCCGCAGCCAAGGCTCCATTGGAGCAGAGTTGGCCCGGGCACTGAGGATGGCTCTGTGGCCTCTGCCTCAGGTGCTAGAATTGCTCTGGTTGCAACAGAGCGACGCCCCAGATGGGCAGAGCATCGCCCCCTGGTAGGCATGCCGGGTGGATCCTGGCCGGGGGCACATGCGGGAGTCTGTCTGACTGCCTCCTCGTTTCCAACTTCAGAAAGTTCATGAGACAACTTAGATAATTCAGAAAATGTCACTTTCCACACAGAGTCAGGACATTGACCTCGCTCACAGACCTCTGGAACCCTCCTTAAGAAACATTCAAAGTTGTTCTTACAAACTAGGAGAATGGCAGAGCAAGAGAAATAGACTAAAAGACACAGACCCGAGAATTTTCTAGTGAAAATTGAACGTAATTTTGATTGAAGATAATCCAAAGCTTTGTATATGAAGCAAACAAGTATTGAATGGGTGGCCAAGAGGGCTTACCAAGGCCACTGTTCCACTCAGCAGGACACAAAAGAAACATTGCTAACCGTAGTGATTACAAGGGGCTTCAGAAGAGATTTATAGCTTCCAAAAAAACTGGAGTGGAGAACTACAGTGGAATGAGGGTAACCACTGGGAGGTCTTTTTGAATTCAGATCTTTCTTGAGTGTGAGGGGGTGGAGTGATACTCCATGATTACAGATTCATGTGTCCTTGTCTCTGGATGTGTGTTGTGCATGTCGACTTCACTGTGTGTGAGGGCACAAAAGGCTGAGACCTACTGGGTTTGGGCTCATCCAGGGACAGCTCAAAGGATAGCTTTAGCATCGACCACGAGATCAGTCTGAATTCAGGGGGTCTGTCTTCAGGCATTCATGAGCACCTATTTCCTGTTTACTGAGAAACTTTATTCTGAGTGTAAATTTTCTTCCAGAAAGAGTTGGTTTTAATGATAAATGACTGGAATGTGGGGGTGTCAGCTGACATTCTGGGTCTAATATCAATGCATCCAGAATGATAATAGCCAATTTGGGGTCTTTTCCTGAGTTTTTATCTTACTATCAAGAAGATTTTTTTTTAAGTTTTTAATTCCAGACATTTAGAAAGGGCTCTGGTCAAATTTTCTTGTGGGAAAAAGAAAAACAAAAAAAGGCAAATGGTAAAGAACCCAAATCCTTTTTTGGTCAGAATGTAATATTTTTAATATTTGACAATGTTACATACACACCTGAAAATGTATCAACTCACACAAAACAATTAGTTTGTTTTAAAAAAACTCAAATACTTCAATTCAAATTCATTGCGATTACAAAAATAACAGCTCATTTCATTAACTCCTTACAACTCAGTTACCAACACATCAAAGAGATAAAGAACAGCTTTAAATAAACTGCTTCCTGCCAATACAAACCTCATGACATTTAAAAAAAAACACGTTTATTTTCATATTTACAGAAGAAACATGCTGACTGTTTCTTAGCATTCCCTTTGGAATTAACGAGTGAGGTTATTTTTAAAGTCAGAGAACATTTCAAATTGAAGACCGTGTTCTAGAAACATCTCACAATGCATTTAACTCAATACCAGTGAATAAGTCTGCGTCCTCTTCTAAAGACTGTGTTTTTATCGGAGAGCTTCTGGAACTTCCACCTACAAAATAGGGGATTTTCTTTCAATAAGAAAACAACGCAAATGATAAACTGAAAAAGATCTTTCTCTAGCAGTATTCTCTGAGAGGAACTCTGATATAGGCTAACTATTGTTACGTGCGATTCAGATTTTATATTAAAAATTGGGTTTGAAGCCCCTTGCAACTCTGTGGCAGAAGTTTTGACAAGTGATAAATCTTTTCTGGAATGCAGATTAATTATACTTCATTGGTTCTCAAAATGTGCGCCAGGGCGCACTGGTGCACCCTAGAAGATTTCCAGGTGTGCCCTATGGTATCCCAGAGAAATATGTGCCTGTTGGAGACCAAAAACCCAACAGGGTTTTTGGAGTTTAGATTTTTGGGGGACAGAGGTGTGAGGAATTGGCTGTAAACTGACAGTCTGGCCAACCCCCCACCTCACTTGCCTGATAAGGTCGCAAAAGGCTGTTAAGCTCTGGTGCTGGATTGTTCACACTACCCACCATGTTCCCCGGAAAGACTGGACACGAGTTTCTTTTATCCATTGTTTGAGGTAAAGTTAAGATGATATGTATGGTGGGGGTTTTCTGCACTCAACACAATTAAGAGTAAAAAGAGAGGAATTCTTCAATGTATTGGTAAGGAAATGAGAGTTTGCTTTTCAAATATATGCCGAACATTGAAGAAATCGCTAGGACACATCAGGCTCATGTTTCTCATAAACACAAGAATGAAAAAACTTAACACATTCACGCCAAGACCTGCTGAATTTACTAAATATTACTAAGAATGTATCTACATATATAAAAAGATAATGTTTTTTAATTTTTTAACCCCTCTTTTTTTTACTAATTCTAAAAAGCATAACTCAAAAAATGTAACATAAAAATATTTTTTAATGTCAGAATAAATTTAATTTTGTTGTATTTATTTCATTTAATTACCATAAAAGCACATTTGGACTTTATATTTTTTCTTTAATATTTGACTTAGTTATTATAATATATTTCTCAGAAATTTGTATATAGTGCGCCTACAATTATTTGTAGGATTTTAAATGTGCCCTGACTTCAAAAAGTTTGAGAACCACTGTTATACTCAGTAGTGGGATTCAGCCGGTTCACACTGGTTTGGCAGAACGGACACCTAATTTTTCTTTGAGTTTGACGAACCGAATGTTAAAATGCACTTGTAATCAGGGTTCTTTCTAAGATGGAGTTTTTCAAAGATGAACCTAATATGTTCAGAGATGAGAAGTCACCTAATTGTTTCTAATATATCAAACAGAATGACTATTAGTCTAATTGGCCTACCTCTAAAGCAGGGGTCCCCAAACTTTTTACACAGGGGGCCAGTTCACTGTCCCTCAGACCATTGGAGGGCCGGACTATAAAAAAAACTATGAACAAATCCCTATGCACACTGCACATATCTTATTTTAAAGTAAAAAAAAAAACCAAACGGGAACAAATACAATATTTAAAATAAAGAACAAGCAAATTTAAATCAACAAACTGACCAGTATTTCAAGGGGAACTATGGGCCTGCTTTTGGCTAATGAGATGGTCAATGTGCTCCTCTTACTGACCACCAATGAAAGAGGTGCCCCTTCTGGAAGTGCGGCGGGGGCTGGATAAATGGCCTCAGGGGGCCGCATGCGGCCCGCGGGCCATAGTTTGGGGACCCCTGCTCTAAAGGAATAGGATTCTACTCCTACAGGATGGTCAAGGATAAATCACACAACCATTGATGCTCAGAGAAAAGCAAAGAAAATTACCAAGTAAGGACGACAATCAAAAAGCAATATAGAAATATCTTAAATAAGTTTTATTGTTTTCAGTCAGGTATTATTTAATATTTTTTTGTTGATATTTTAAAACTTTCTTATAGCATAATCTAGTTTTTGTGTGCCTCTTTATTGTTCTTAAGTATTAAATCCAGGAAATGATAAACTACCTTTCGGTATATCATTTTTTATACTTAGAACAGTCATTAGGGCAGAGAACCGGTTGTTAAATTATCTGAATCCCACCACTGATTATACTCCTTAACTTTTTTTTTTTATTACTATTACTAAGGCAATCAAGATTTTTACATGTTGGAGTGTCTTTAAATAGGCCTGGCCCTCAAAGGACCTACCAACGGTCCCCAAGCACATCTCTCAATGGAAATCTGTTCCTTAGGGACCACCTGCTCTTCCTGTGATGTGTTCCCTCTTGCATACTAAAATAGCAGTATTTTGAGAGGCGACTTTGGTACCACTGTGCCAGGGGGCCGCCCCCTTCACCTGCCCTGCGGGTACTCACCCTCCGCAGCTGTCTGATGCTGCTCCCCCGAATCTCCTCCATGAGGTTGTCATGGGTTGATCGTTGTGGGGTAGATGGTCGGGAAGTGTCTTCTGATTTCCTCTCTTGCACTGACTTCAGGGAATTTTTTATTTCCTTCAGGATATTGTTTGGCTGTTTCTTAACCTTTTTCCCTTTTTTCTTTCTCTGTCCATTTTGTAAGGCCCGCTGGGCCCTCTCCTGTTGCTTGATGACCTCCGCGATGTTCCTGGTGACGAGTTTGGCGTCCGGGAGCGGCGGCGGGGGAGGCGGAGGAGGGGGCGGCAGCCGCTGCGGAGGGGGCGGGGGCGGCGGCGGGGGCGGGGCCTGCGGGGATAGAGGCCGGCTCCGCGCCGGTTGGACTTTCTTGGGCAGTTTGGGGGATGACCTGGGAGACTGCCTGGGAGACGCAAAAGGCGAAGACCCAGGCGTTCCTCGTTGCCAGACTGCGGTCCTAAGGTTCGACCCTCCATCAGACCCCTCCTGCTGCTTCTGCTCCTGCATCCGCTTCTGCCTCTGCTTGTCCATGTTCCGCGTCAGGAGGCCCGTCATGCTCATCCTGGGCCCGGGGAGCTCGAAGTGGTAGCCCAGCCTGAGCAGCGTGGTGTTGTCGCGCAGCAGCTTGGCGATCTCCATCTCCACCTGGCTGCCCATGATGTGCCGCTGGTTGTGGAAGCGCAGCTCCGTGAGCACCGTGTTGCGCTGCAGGGCGCGCATGATGGCCAGGATGCCCTTGCCGGTGATGAAGTTGGAGTCGATGTTGACGTTGGTGATGTGCGCGTTGACCTTGAGCATCTCCGCGATGGCCATGGCCGCGCTGTCGTCGGCGTGCGTGTTGGCCAGACTGAAGGTCTTCACCACCGTGTTACCCTTGAGAGCCTCGGCGAAGCGGGTGAGGGTCTGCGAGGTGATGTTCTCGATGTTGTTCAGATTGACTTCGGTGGTGTCAGGATCATTGTTTTTAATCTTCTCTAAGGCATCCTCGATCACTGTAGGGTTTCCGCAAGGGTGAATGGCCGCCGGGGACTCTGCGTTCCTTCCACTGTGGCCATTGGTTAAATTGATGTTTTCTATTTGACTTTTAAATGTCTTTGACCTAGAGCCGTCAGAATTGACACTATCATAATTTACAGTTCCATTAATACCTTTGTCGTCTTCAATTGATCTTTCCTCTTCATGGCTGTCGTCTTCCTCCTCCTCATCCTCTTCCTCTTCTTCCTCCTCTTCCTCCTCCTCCTCCTCTTCCGTGTACACCTCCTCAGAAACCTCACTGTTACTTTCAGTAAAAATAAGCTCTTCCTCACTCTCTTCTTTGTCTTCTTCAGCCACCTAAAGACATGGTATCATCATTGTCATTCTTAAGCACATTTTTTAAATTTACAAAAGTAACATGGTTTTCAGTATATACACATACCACATCATTATGTTGTACACATAAAACAAATACATTGTTAAGTGTCAATTGTATCTCGGTAAATAAGAAAAGTAACATGTGGCATGTACAGGCAGACCCTAGGTTCTGTATTTTTGAAAATATTTAAGTATTTATATGCACAGAAAAGTAAAAATAGATACTATGTTAAGACAAACATCTGTCTAAGTTGCATTTAATAGGTAAATGTACCTGTTCCAACTTACATACAAATTCAACTTAAGAACAAACCTACAGAATCTATCTCGTTTGTAACCCAGGGACTGCCTGTAATACAAAAATATTGATATGTAGGGAGGAAAGTTTATCTCCTGGGTGACCAAGGTTAACATTACATTGCCCAACTCTCAATAGCTTTTCCTACAAATATTTTCTTTTGTTTTCTGCAGAATTCAATTTATTGAACTAAAATTTACTATCATTTTGCCATTTTGAACAAATAAGGTGAGACTTGAGCTTTGGAAAACCCTTGATAGATTTTTTATTCTTTTAACTACCTGCTCTGAACTACTTGACTAGTCTACTTACAATTTAGCAATTCCAACCCTCCATTCTGCAATCACCCTCAGCCCTCTGTCTTCGCATATTTCTAAATCCCAAACAAATGACAACAAAAATGCACAACATGCTAATGGATTCCCTTTCTTAATGTTCAAACCTTTTCCGCAAATTTGTCTCCTATAGCAGATGTGACAGGAGCCAAGTGCTCTCTGCCCAGGTCTGTCTCAGTATAGACAGAGGCAGCAGTGTCACTTGCTTCTTCACCATTTATCTACCTCTGGGGTAGAGCCTGGCAAAGGTGCTCGGAGACCCCACACCATCTGGGAGCTGCTGCTGTCCCTGTCCTTGCTACGGGGAAGGAACACTAATGCGCAGACCTTTAGTCAGAGCAGCAGCAGGTCAAAACTCGGCTCTACAAAGAAAAACTTTCAAGTCACCCTTTTCAGCAAATCAACTTGAAATCTCATGCTAGCGCCAGGTTAAATGAGATAGACTGTGGAAGACAGGAGGTGGGAAAGGTAACCACCCTTGGCTCTAACCAGACTCTAACTATAATGAGGAACAGCGGGGAACAGTAGAAAATCTTGAAGCAAGCCACTGCCTCAGACTGATGGTCTTAAATGATTTACCATGTATCAATTATGAAAGACTTTCAGGCCAACACAATTTCATTCTATCTCTGTCTTTCTTGTTTACAAGATTGTTCGAAGAAGTCCAACTGACCCCTTCTTTCTTTTTCTTGTTATCTTTGTGATTAAAAATAAATTGGAAATTGCAATGAGTTTGATTTTCCCAGGTCCTTCCCCTGGCCCCAAAACCTTGGTTCTTCTCTCTATATTGGCACAACTTTTTTTTTTACCCTGAGGGCTTGCGCTGTCTGAGGCCTGTGGAATGAGCTTTGGGTAACACTGTGCTTATCTCTGTTTGCCCAGTGGCTGTCACAAAATAGCTTCCAGTTAGCCACCTGTTTGGAGTGGCAGGCACCAAGTGATGGCCTGGGGAAGGGGTCAGCCACTCCTGGGATGGCTTGTCCAGTCTTAATTTACTCACTCTCAAGATCAGGAGGGAGAAGGACACTGTGAGTGTGTGTGTGTGTGTGTGTGTGTGTGTGTGAGCTGTTTGCATGGTTGCAGGAAAGTGACCTGTCTCAAAATTCAAGGTATACCATCTCTGATGCCAACCTTTAATTGTATTCACTTTGGTTTTTAAAGAACTTTAGGTTTTATCTGCAAGAGATGTTTTCCCCTCAAAATGTACTTCCTTCCAGAAAGCCTTCTTTGACACCCTTTGAAGCCATCCTAGCGATGTGTTCCCGTGACATTGTACTCCCCCCACCCAAAAGCACCTATTTTAATGAGTTGTCATTTTCCCAAAAGCCTTAGTAGGGTGAGGACAGTCATCATGTCTGCTTCCTTCACCTGGCACCGTGCTGAGCAAATAGCGGCGGCTCTGTAGGCATGTGTTTACTGACTAGATGTAAAACAACATTGGCTAACGGCCTCAGAGTCAGGACGAGGCCCAGGAAAAAAGCACCCATGGGGCTGGTGGGGTAAGGGGAACAATTGTCCCGTTTTCCTGGGATTGAAAATTATCCCAGGAAGCAGGAGTTTTAGTTCTAAGGTCTAGATAGTTCTAGACAACCTGAAATGGTTGGTCATCCTAGGTTGGGGGGCATCTAGGGAAAGAACACCAAAAGCGAGAAAGGTGTTTAGACAGAGGAGGTAGAAGAGGATGCAAAAAGCAATGTTCGCTTACTTTCCAAATTATTCCAGCTCTCCTGCCTGCTAGCGCTCTGGAGTTAACCCTGACCCTCTGAGAAGGGGGTGGGAAGGTGGGATGCGGCACAGAAGGGACGTGTGCAGTTTTTCCCGACACTTCCCTGGCATTGTTACCTGAACAAGGGGGTAAGAAGCTTGATTTTCGGTTCTAGTACTAGGTTTACGCACAAAGAATAGTTGACTTTTGACAAGTCGCCTCTGCAGGGGTTTGGGGGCGAGTCCCAAAGAAAATCCAGTGTAGTTGAGTGCTTCTCAAACGGTAGCGTGTGGCATAATTACAGGCAGGGCTTGCGAGACCACAGAAGCTGGGCTCCACTCCCAGAGACCCCTTATTCAGCAGGCGAGGGAGCAGAGATTGAACAGGTCTGAGAAGTTCCCAGATGATGCTGACCCTTGGGGACCCACATTTTGAGAACCATGGTCTTTGTGCTAAAAGAGCTTGGCTTGAATTTCAGTCGACTTTTTAAACTGTTGATCTCAAATGTGTTTCTTAACCTCTCAGTCTGAGTTCTCTAACATTTCAATGAAATAATGTGAGTGAACTCATTGGCACTTATGCCTGAGACCCAGCAGGTATTCAAGCGAGGGAGGCTAGAGCTTTGGTCTCCAAGGCCCCCTGCCACTATTTAGTGTAGCGTAATTTTGTGTGAACCCAGGGGGGGCAGAGGCTGCCATCCAGTAAGAATTGAACATGATATTCATAAGCTTTTCAGAGCCAATAGCCAGAAAACAAAAGACCCCCACCTCCTTCTCATGGTCCATACTGTGCTGCTCCTTACTTAGGCTGCTGTTTCCGCCCCCCACCCCCATCAGCTGCTTTGAGCTTTTTCCTGCGGTGGGAATGGATTTACACCCTCCACCAGCAAGCTTCTGCTCAGCACTCCTTGTGACTCCAGAACAGCTGGCCAGCGGGGAAAGTGTCGTGGGAGAAAAACTAACTAGCAGGGAAAGGAATCCAAGTTCATCAACACGGCAGCCTCTCTAATTGAAGTTGATAAGCCATTGGCAGGGATCAGCAAGACCTTTGGCAGGAGGAGGTGGGTTCCGTCAACAGCTGACAACAGGCTTTGCCCTTCGTTTCCCATCCATCTCAAGACATTATGACATTAAAATGCCTTTGTTGGGTTGTTGTTACAATGGCTGTCTGTCCCGAGTCTATTTTGATCTTTATATTAAGGAAACTTTCTAATAACTGTAATAAAAATGTCATATTTTATCTATTTTGACACATAGTCCCACATCAGGAAGAAAATACCCTCCTCTAAAAATCATGGTTGTGCAGAAATTGACCTCAAATCCTGGCCTGTAACGCATGTCCTTCCTGACCACCTCCCCCTCCAGCCCTTCCATGCAGGCAGCCACCGTGGCCTTGGCAGACCCTGGCCTGATCCCAGTGACCCTTCCTGCGATGATTGACATGGACAAAGCTTACACATATCTTGCCACAAATGTGGCCTACAGGCCCCATCGTCAAGATCATCTAACAGCGCCTAGATTAGTCCTGTGGAAGTCTCAGCGTTGGCTGCAGACCACTTTGGTTTAAGCCAACTCCAGCGGAGCACGGCGGTTTTAAACTATTGCTCCTGACCTGTGTGCTTCCAGAAATTCAGACATTGGTTATATTAGCGTTCTTATTGCCTTTCCTGTTTTCCCAGAGCACAGTCTTTTGAACTCCTTTTTAATGATTTCTTTGGCAAATTTAAAGCAACTGTTTACTGACCAGAGAACAAGGGTATAATATACCTGCAGTCTAATGTGAGTACATTTGCTGGCCTCAGAATCACTGTTGTAAAGTAGGAAGAAATCTCAGAGGCCATCTCCACAGGCATGCTTAACCTGAACCTTTGGGTGGGCTTTGGATGTATGTGATCATTTGGAGATTCTATGTAAAAGTTCGTGTCTGTATGCACAGTCACAGAGGCGTTTTCTTGAGGAGAGGTTCCATAACTTTCCAAAACCTCAAAGAGATTTTGATTCTCTCTCTCTCACACACACACACACACACACACACACTATTCGTTCCCACTCCCTCAGTGGACAGATGGGAGAGAGAACCCTGCAGAAGTGACTATCTATTCAAGGTTAACAACTCAGGGACAGAGAAGGGACCTGAAATACGGTCTCCTGATTCTCAGTCACACGTACTTTCTTACCATCCCACAAACTTCTTGGTGTTGGGAAAAGAATTTTTACTATTACCAGCATCACAGTCAAAGCAACCAGATTACCCACTTTTGGCTTTATAGATGAAAATTAATTCACTTAATTCAATTAATTCACTTAATTCAATTAATTCACTTAATGAATTTTTAAATGTATATATATATATACATTTAAAAATTCAGAAACAGATACTATGCCACATCCCCAATTTATAACTCAACTTAGATTTACATTTGGCAAAATAAACCTACACCTTACTTGTGCATTATTTTCTTCTCAAAGATTCCATCTTTACTCAATTATAGAACTCAAGCCAATCATTTTACATATTATGATCCATTGGGTAGCCATAGATGTTACATAACTATTTCAGCCTGAGACATTTTTCAGTAACAGGTTATAAGAAAGAGAAAGTGACAAGGACTGCATAGTTGGAGAAAACAGGTTCCCAGGTTTGGGGTGGGGGCTGGGAGCAGCGAAGGAAATGTCCAGAAAGCCTACCTTTCCAAACTCCCCCAGCCTCTCCTTCTCCAGGAGTTTTTGGGACTCCTTTTCCCAATAGGCCATCAGTGCCTCTCTGCTGAATGTGCCCGTGGGGGTTTTCTCTGTCAGACTCTTTTGTCTTAGCCCCACGGGAAGGCTGCGATCAGGCTCAATGTCTTCCAACTCCCTCTCTAGTTCCTTCAGCTCCTCGGCTGACAGGGAAGCGAGGAGTTCGTCCTCATCGATGGATTCATATTTGCTGAGTCCTCTCCGGTAGCCGAAGGTAGACATGATCCCTGCTTCGTCAGAGCCACAGGGAACTGGAAGAACCGGGCATTCAATGCAGCCCAGTGCAGGCAGGGAGGTGAGTGGGCAGGCAGGTCAGCAACTGGTGCTAGGAGTGACTGTGATAGCTTTTTAAGAGCGGTGATACAGGGCTGGGACAATGCAGAGAGCGGTGAAGGCATAGGCTGTTTTAAGCATCAGACGTCAGCTAGACATTTGAACACAAAGAATGTCACATCGGTGGTGGATGGCGGTCTCTGAACCAATGGGGATTATTAACATACTGGCCAGGGACAGATTTAGCTGAGCCCGATAGCTCATGAGGACAAGCAGGGAGTGTTTCAGATAGGGAGGGACACGGTTTTCACTTTGTAGGCAGACAACAGGGGAATAAAATTTATTTTGAAAGGAACTCGCTACCACCACTGTGGCCATGAAAAGACTCATTATGATTTTAGAGGTTGAGAACCTACTAGCATAGTCACTCTATGAGGACTTATTTAGGTTCTCCTAAACACATATTGTGGGCGGCGTGGGTGCTAGCAGATAGCTACAATAACGGCGCTTTTGATTGTTGATTGTATTTTGTAGTTTACAAAGCACTTTAGTATAATATTCTTAACCATAACAAGCCTTGTGAGATGACTAAACATTATCCTCCCTTAACAGATTTTGGCAACCAAGGCTCTGAGAGATTAAGTGAGAATTTGAAGTCAGACAGCCAGAACTTGCACAAGTGGCTTTCTCCACTGTGTTACAACATGGCTTCCTTCTCTTCACCCAGTAGTGTTGGTAAATAATTAGATTTGCCAATAAAACTCCAAAGAGTTGGATAATACTGAGCATGATGTGCCAGCCTAGTGCTAAACATTTTATATATTTCATCTTAATTCTGCAGTTTTGTAAAGTATGTATTATTGCCCATATTTTACTAATATACATTCAGAGAGGCCAAGTAACTAGCTCAAGGCCACAGAGCTAAGATGTAGGAGAGGTAGAATTTGAACCCAGATTTGTGTCTGGGCTGAAAACTGAAGAGAAGCTCATTTGAAATGATATATATGCTCATATTCTTATGAATGGGATAAAATATATAGTTTATAAGATTTTGTAAATTAATCATTTAGCATATAGATAAAATCTGTTAAAATGTGTAAGTGCTGAAATACACATTTATCAATCCATGTATAATATATGATATTTTGTTTACACATTCAGCAGCTGATGAATGCATGAAAATATTTGAACTGTTTCCAGGTTTGGGTTATTACATACAATGCTGCTACGAACATTTAAATGCAAACCTTTGTGTGGCCATATGTTTTCATCTACTTGACTAGATAAATGTGTAGTAGTGGAATTCCTCAGTTATATGATAAATTTACATTTAACTTTTGCAGAAAATGAGAGACATTTTTCCAAAACGGCTGCCCCGATTTACAGTCTCATCAGCCATGACGAGAATTCTAGTTTCTTCACATCCTAATTTGCTGTTGTTTTTTATTTCTGATTATAGCCATTTTAGTGGGAATGAAATATTTCACTGTAGCTTTAATTTTCATTCTTCTAATTATTAATGATGTTGAGCATCATTTCATGTGTTTATTGACTATCTTATTTCTACTTTGGTAAAATGGTTATCCAAATCTTATAGTCTTACTGGGATATACATCTTTCATATATTCTGGACTTTATCAGATATAGGATTTGCAGATATTTTATCCCATTCTGTAGCTTGTCTATTGGTGTCTTTTAAAGAGCAGATGTTTTTAATATTGATGAAGTCCAAATTTTCACTTTTTTCCTCCTATCGCTTGAGCTTTTGGTGTTATGAGTAAGAAATTTTTTTCCTAGCTCAAGGTCAGAGAGGATTTCTCCCATGTTTTCTTCTGAGTTTTATAGTTTTAGGTTTTTATATTTAGGTCTTTTACTGACTTTTTTTTCCCTTCTCTTCCAAGTGAGAGGAGGGAAATGGACTCCGCATGTGCCGCAACCAGGATCCACCCATCTGGGGCATTTCTCCGTTGCTCAGCAACCAAACTCTTCTTGTGCCCAAGGAGGAGACTCCACAGAGCCATCCTCAGTGCCCAGGGCTAATGTGATGGAACTAATTGAGCCATAGCTGCAGGAGAGGGAGAGAGAGAAATAGAGAAAAGGGGGAGAGGGAGCGGTGGAGAAGCAGATGGGTGCTTCTCCTGTGTGCCCTGACCCGGAATCAAAACCGGGGCATCACATGCCAGGCCAACACTCTATCACTGAGGCAAACAACCAGGGCTGTCTTTTACTCATTTTGACTTAATATTTGCATATGTGTAAGATAAGAGTCTAAATTCATCTTTTCGCATGCAGATGTCCAATTGTCTTAGCACTTTTTTTTTTTAAAGACTATGCTTTCCCTTATTACATTGCCTTGTTGCCTTTTGGAAAATTAATTGTCCATAAATGTAAGGGTTTCTTTCTGGACTTTCAGATCTGTTCTATGGATCTGTGTCTATTTTCTTATGTCAATACCACGTAGTTTTAATTACTGTAGCTTGTGGTACAGATTGAAATCACAAGTGTAAGACCTCTAACTGTTTTCTTTTGCAAAAATGTTTTGGCTAACTTTTATCTTAACTAATTATGGAATACTGCCTCCAAAAATAACTGTGACTCTTTCAATGACACTAATGAGAGAGATGCTTATGAATGTGAAAGTGATGAGTTCATGGGATAGTTCTAGGACCTGCGGCATATACTTTTGTTCAGCCTCTATGGTGACATATCTTTTTTGTTTATGTGAAAAGGGTTTGATTTTTGGAAGTGATATCAAATCATTATAACCAGCTATGATAAATAAGATGAGTTATGCAGTTGTATATTAACATTTTAGGTAAAACAGTGAATAATGATTGCAACTATGTAAAAACATGTGTTTTTTTGGGGGGGAAAAAAGAGAAATAAATACATGAAAATGATCACACAAGTTTATTTCTTCAACAAATTATGTATTGGCCCATATGACATGTGCAAATTTGGGTGTATGTAATTATGTACAAAAAATAATGGAATTGTGTTTTACTCTCCTTTCTTGTTTTTAATTTTTCTATAACATCTTAATGTTATTATTTTTATTTATTTATTCATTTTTTCAAAGAGGAGAGGGAGAGACAGAGAGAGAGAGAGAGAAAGGAGAGACAGAGAGAGAAGGGAGGGAGGAGCTGGAAGCATCAACTCCCATATGTGCCTTGACCAGGCAAGCCCAGGGTTTCGAACTGGTGACCTTAGTATTTCCAGGTCGACGCTTTATCCACTGTGCCACCTCAGGTCAGGCTAATGTTATTCTTATAATTTATTAAGCACACACTGCATGTCAGATTCTGTTTTAGCAGTGAAGAAAACCAACCAAGTTTCTTTCTTCATGGAACTTACATTCTAGTTGGGGGTGACAGACAGTCTATAAATGACCAAGTAAATATACAGAATATATCAGACAGAAACTCTGTGGGGAGAAACAGAGCCAGGTAAGAGAGAAGAAAGGGAACTGTGGGAATAATATTTCATGTAGGGAAGATGTCTGTAATAAGGTGACATTATAGCATAGACCAGAAAAGTAAGGGCTTGATATATGTAGATTATAATACTACACATTTAATGTGATTATAAAATAATTACTCAGATATTCCTGTGATCTCAGATTATCATATTTCAAAGGGATTTTGAAATACACGAATCCTCTCTTTATAACCTCTGTTAAGTGGTCAGCCAGTGTTTGTTTAAACACTTTCAGCGAAAATTTTACATTACCAAAATTTTATTCCACTGTTCGATGGTTCATACCATTACAAAATTCTTATTTCTATTGTGTTGAAACTAATCACTTGTCTGACCAGGCGGTGGTGCAATGGATAAAGGGTCGGCCTAGGATGCTGAGGACCCAGGTTCGAAACCCCAAGGTCACTGGCTTGAGCAAGGGGTCACTAGTTCATTGGAGCCCCCCGTCAAGACCTGTATAAGAAAGCAATCAGTGAAAAACTAAAGTGCTGCAGCTATAAGTTGATGCTTCTCATCTCTCTCCCTTCCTGTCTGTCTGACCCTCTCTCTGTCTCTAACTCTCTCTCGCTAAAAAAGAAAAAGAAACTAATTTCTTGAAATATCAGCCCACATATTGTAGTTTTCTTACTGGCACAACCAAAAATAAATATAGTCTCATGTGAGTTTCTTCTTACAAATCTTAGGTAGTCCATAAATAACTGTGAAAAATGGCTCCAAAAGAGGAGACATTCAAGTATTTGTTCAGTGGCAGTATCATTAAAAAAAAAAAAATAGCGTCAAGGACACTACCTTAAAACAATGGTCATTTAGATATCTTAGCATATATGTAACATCTCTCTGATTATGATAATAATCAGAACTCATGGGTAATAGTAGTTCACTGGATCCCCTGTAAGTATTCCCCTCAAACTTTAAGTCCACTGAATATAATTTGGCTGAGTGACCAAATACCATCATCTGACCTTGGAGAGACTTAAGTATGATGGATAATTTAGATTTCCTTAAAACCTTGTCTAGGCTCTGGCCAGTTGGCTCAGTGGTAGAGTGTTGCCCCGGGGTGTGGAAATCCTGGGTTAGATTCCCAGCCAGGCCACACAGGAGAAGCACCCATCTGCTTCTGCACCCTTTTCCCTGCTTCTCCACCCCTCTCCCTCTCCTTTCCCTCTATCTCTCTCTTCCCCTCCTGAGCCAAGGCTCCATTGGAGCAAAGTTGGCTCCAGGCATTGAGGATGGCTACGTGGCCTCCACCTCAGGCGCTAGAATGGCTCCAGTTGCAGTGGAGCAACGCATCAGATGGGCAGAGCATCGCCCCTTGGTGGGCATGCTGGGTAGATCCCGGTCGGGAGCATGCGGGAGTCTGTCTGCCTGCCTGCCCCATGCTTCTCACTTAAGAAAAATACAAAAAAACAAACAAACAAAAATTCCAAAAAACAACCTTGTCTACTTTGAGAGGAAAAATCAAATTATACTCCTAGCACCAGCATTTTCTGTTTTGGGATTTTTATTTGAGCACATTGTGTTTTGGGGTAGAATTACTTTTAGAGTTAATAATACTACAAGCCTTTTCAAGATTAGCATCGTTTATTCAAAAGAATATCACGGGGAGAATTATTTTCATGATTCCTGACTTGCAAACAGATAAACACAATTTCCCAGTATATTGGCAAATTCCCTTTTTTAGTGAAAACAGTGTTGTCTCTTTCAACCTTCATTTTCTCTGGTATCCTCTTGAAAATGCTGTTATTTGGCTCACGTTTGCCCAGTACCCTCTGTATGGACAGGTACTGTGCTGGAAGCTGGGATCATATACAGAAAGATAGACATTGATCTGGCCCCGCCCTTAGGAGTTCATACTCAGCGGGTGTGTGTGTGTGTGTGGGGGGGGGGGGGGCAGACAGCTTACAGCAACAGAGTGCTGAGGCCCCGCCCAGGCGCCGGCCAGTGGGCAGAGGTGGAGCACAGAGGACGAAGCAGCGCTGCCCACATTGGAGGAGTCTGAGTAGGCTTGGAAGTTGTTAAAGAGCTTTTCAGACAGAGATGAAAGCCTCTGAGCAAACCGCAAGGGTACAAAAATAAAAATCAAAACCAGCTATTACTCGGTGTAGGCGTGGCGAATAGGTGGGAGTAGCCGAAATAGTATAGCTAGTGCTTGTACTATATCAAATAGCATGCTTGTTTCTTGACCCCCTTCCCCTGCCATTTCTCTCTTTCTCTCTCTTAACAGCCACCAACATATCAACCTCATGCATGGCACATGGTAGCTGCATATAGATGTTGAATAGTTTTTATTTGAAGGGCCATGTCAAGGAGTTTTGGACTTTATTATTGTCTAGTGTTAAATGGAAGTCTCTAAAGTCATCCCATGGCCACCATCCATAGCCATAGTTTGCCTTCTTAAATGTAGGGAACTGTTCATCCTACCACGTATCGGGATAACGGAGACCTAACAAGAGTAAAACTCATCAGCACCTCCAAAAACCAGCAGTATCAGCCTGGCCAGCAGATCTGGTATTTCAATAAATACTGTATTTCATGGCTGATTGTGCCCTTGTCTCAACTAGAGTCTAAGCCGCTGTCCTCATTTTCTTCAGTGACTGCAACGCTGACTCCCCGATGCATTGTGGCTTGACGTTTCCCCCTTTTTCGTACTCTGCAGCCAGATAACTCTTTGCAAACACAAATCTCAACAGGTCATTCTCTGCCTAAAATCCTGAAATGCCTTCCCTTGGGCTTCAGACAGAATCTTTAACCCTCTCAGCTGGACTCCAAGATCAAGGCTGCTCACTTCTCCGGCCTCAACCTCGGTCACTTCTTCCAACTCTCCAACTCTCACACTCCACCCACACTGTTTCCAGACTCCATGCTTCCTCCACACAGTACTCTCCCATACCCCCAGCCACTGCGCATGCTCTGCCCTGTGCCTGCAGGGCCCATGCCTCCGCATTCCCTCAGGTCTTCAGTAACACTCTCTTGGGGAGACCTTTCTCCAAGCTCCTACCAACGGGAGCATCCATGGCAGTGTCCCACAGGGTCCCTTGTTTTGGACTGGTCCTCCCAGGAAAGGCATTTTCTCCAAAGGAACGGGTCCTGTCTGCCCAGTCACTTTCCCCAGGGCCTAGTACAGTTATGTGTCCAGAAATTACGTTTTTAAAAAATATCATAGCCAGGTCAATTGCAGTGTAGGTATAGACCCAGCTCTGGCAGAGCCTGAAGTTTATGCAGTATTGAAGGCCTGTAATGATATAAATTATAAAGAAAGAAAGAGTTAAGAAAATGAGACTTAAAACATAATAGCATTACAACAAACAACTAAATCAGAGGTGACTTCAGCTTCTTTCTTCTAAGAGCTTCTTGAGCAGTTTCCAGAAATGTTTATTTTAAAAATGCGCCTAAGTCCTGGGTGTTTGGCTCAGTGGTAGAGCGTGGGCCGGAGTGTGGATGTCCTGCGTTCGATTCTGATCAGGGCACATAGGAGAAGGGCCCATCTGGTTCTCCACTCCTCCTCCTCTAGCTTCTCTCTGTCTCTCTGCCTTCTGCAGCCATGGCTCAATCGGAGCAAATTGGCCCCTGCGCTGAGGATGGCTACGTGACCTCTGCCTCAGGCCTAAGAAGAGTTCCATTGCTGAGCAACAGAGCAATGCCCCAGATGGGCAGAGCATAGCCCCCTAGAGGGCTTGCTGGGTGGATCCCGGTTAGGGGCCATGCAGGAATCTGTCTCTGTCTCCCCTCCTTTCACTGAATTAAAAAAAAAAAAAAAAGAAAGAAAGAAAAAAGAAATGTTGCCTAATTGTAACCTGGCTTTTCTACCCTCCCATTCCCAGGGTCCTGGAAGCTTCCTCTGAATGTGGCCCCGTACTAATGAACAAGTTCAACTGGCCACTACATGTTCCTATCTCATGATGCCGTCTTTGTTCATTTCACAGGTATCTTTCTTTCTAAATTGTCCCCATTTTGCTGATGAAGAAACATGGACAGCATACACTCTAGTTTTATTTGCACGGGGAGGGGGCTGGAAATTCTCTTCTTCTTGCGAATGTCAAGGCTCTATCTACTGCTAACAAGCTGTTTCTAATTTCTACCTTTCCTCTACCCCTGCCTTTTTTTAAGGCTTATATAATATCTGTCACTGTATAGGTGCAAGGTCGCCTTCTGGACTAGACCTAACATGCTTCCCACCTAACCAGAAGGATTTGGGTTTTCAACATTTCCTGTGGTGGTTTTTCATAAGCCTGCTGAACTGAAGTAATGACCCCTAAGGAAGTTCAGCTTCCGACTTCACGCAGTCTGTCTGAGCGAGCTTCTCAGCTGGCCGCAGAGAGCCTCCCAGAGGGAATGTCAGGCTAAGGTCAGGCTCTGGACAGACAACAACCAAGCAGGCCATGGGGATCAGATGAGAACTGGCAGTGGCCTTATCAAGTCTTCACTCTCAGGCTTGGCAGTCAAGCAAATCTCCTAGCTATGCCGGCTTGTGGTAGGGAGCATGAGTCAAATTTAAAATTATTAAGGCTATTTATAATGATATCTTAAAATTGTATAACATTTATGGTTTACAAAAGGCTTTTACATACAGTGTGCTAAGCAATCTAACATAGTAATATGATCTTCATTTAATAATTGTGGGTGGCCACCACTTACGGGGGTATGAGACCACACTCGATGTTGTTGACACTAGTCCTTCCATTTTACAAAGGACGAAAGTGGATTTTAAGGCTCTGAGAGGTTAAAAAAATCTCTTTAAGGATATCTGGTTAGTAAGTGGTAATTAGAGTCATATTTCATGAGTCCCAGGAACTTCTCATGCTCAGAGTTACTGGTTTGTCATTTCAAACTGTGCTAAAAGGAACAACAGATGGGAAAGTTGGACATTTTTAATTGAGCATCTAATACCTTGCCTTATGTATAGTAGAATCAGTTATCCTTTGTTGAACTGATTCAAACATGTAAAAATGAGTCCCGCGCAAGCAAATGGAAAGATATACTGATAATGTTAAAACTGTAAAGACCCAGAAAACTGATTTCCAGGAAAAAGTCAGAAACAGGGAAAGAACTGCTGGATTTCATCAGTCAGGTCTTCCATCTTATGCTGCAGACCATCAAAATGGAACGCCACTCATGACACAGGGAGTGGACTTGATATAGAGCATACGACGTTCTAATAAAGGAAATTATACGTGGGGTGTATGGACAGTCTGAGGTGTTCACTCATTTCCACAGCTAGTTTTCTGTAACCCCGAGTGTTGACAGTATAGTTTTGGGTAGATTGGCTCACTGTGGTATTAGGGAGAATGAGTTGGAGGGCAACAGTCAGAGGGATCATGTCCCTGGGCGGGTTCCCCCCTCAGGTTCAGGGTTGCCATCACGTTAGAAAATTCCAAGTCCTGCAAGGAAGTGGTAACATTAAAGGGCAGGAAAGCTGAGAGCCTGCTGGGAAGAGGGGTTAGAAAGGTAACTTTAGTGTCCAAGCCCAGGAGTTTGGGAACTCGGTGTGTCCCATTCTGGGACTGTTAGTGCTTAAGAGCTGGGATCTTGTTACTGAACTTTTTCGTTTGCAACCGTATCCTGGAAATCTACAGCTTTCACAGAGTCGCACAGCTCCTCTCCGACCTTTACTCCACGGTTCCCCTGGGCCCTGAGGTCGCAGCCTTTAGAATGTCTGCCTTCTCTGACTTTCCCGTGGCGCTCACTTCCAAGTGCTGTCCCCCAACTATTCCTGGTTGTCCTTTCTACTACACCCCAGGAAATCAGACCTAGTGGCCACAACTCTTACTAAAGACCCGTCCTACTGTAACACGATTCCTTGTCAAATCATGCCCTTAGTAAGGCAGAAAATGTCATTTTGTAAAAATAACAATAATTATAACAATGTAGGAAAGTCATATTACACCCGGCATGAAAATGTCAGAGTTTGGCAGAGCGAGCTGCGCGTGTCCGGGTTGAAGGCCAGTAAGACAGGGAAAACAGCCATCAGTGGGCTGCCCTTGAACACTGTCTCGTCGTCTGCTTGTCTTGGTCTCATCAGCACAGCAAAACTAATAAATCATGTGCTGCTAGCACCAGAACCAAGCGCTTCCCTCTGAGCCAGATGATTTCATTGTTTAGTTGGGCTACCTCAGTGAGCGTGTAAACACAGCACCACCTGTCAGTGAGAGGCATACTCCTTCTATTCTTTTTTTTTAAAGTGATTTATTCAGATACCACTGACAATCCATAAAATTCACCCCCCTGAAGTGTAAAGTTCAATGACTTTTTCCAGTAAATTTACAAAGTTGTGCAACCATCATTACAATCCAATTGTAGCACATCTCCAGTACCCCCAAAAGATCCCAGTGCCTGTCTTCAGTCAACCTTTGTACCTAACCCAAGCCCAGGTGACTATTAATCTGTTTTCTTTTTTTTTATTATTATTATTAACCTGTTTTCTATCTTTGTTTGCTGAGTCTGGACATTTTAAAAAATGGAATCATACAATACTAGTCACTTGTGCCTGGCTTCTTTCATTTAACCTAATGTTTTGGAAGTTCGTCCATGTTGTGGCGTGTTGCTGAATATTACTTTGTTGTAAAATTATGCCATATCGTGTTTACTTACTTTTCAGTTGAGGTTCATTTGGACTGTTTCCACTTTTTGGGCTTTTTATGAACAATGTCATCTTAATCTGAACTAAAAATATTGAAAAGTATTAGGGTGGAAAGAGTTCAGGATTTGGCATCAGAAGGCCCAGGTTGAGTTCTAGCTTAGTTAACTCTAAGATTGATTTCCTTATCTACAGAATGGAGGTAATTAACCCCTTTCCTGCCCTGCCCTAAAGTAGCTGTCAAAAGCATGTGAGATGAGGTTTGTGGGTGGAACACTTTGTTAACTGTAAAACAGGACAAATGAAAGGCATTCTTATTGAAGTAGTTGTCCCGGAATGTACTGAAGTGAACTAGATGTTTCTCAAGATTCTTTCCACCTTTATAGAACAAATAATTAAGCTTTTGATCTATAAGAAATATCTACCCCCCTTTTTTCCTATAGACTTGATATTCTCATCATCTTTTCTCTACTAAAGTTTGTTATTTAGAAAGGCTTTGGCCCTGGCCGGTTGGCTCAGCGGTAGAGCGTCGGCCTGGCATGCGGGGGACCGGGGTTGGATTCTCGGCCAGGGCACATAGGAGAAGCTCCCATTTGCTTCTCCACCCCCACCCCCCGCCTTCCTCTCTATCTCTCTCTTCCCCTCCCGCAGCCAAGGCTCCATTGGAGCAAAGATGGCCTGGGCGCTGGGGATGGCTCCTTGGCCTCTGCCCCAGGCGCTAGAGTGGCTCTGGTCGCAACAGAGCGACGCCCTGGAGGGGCAGAGCATCTCCCCCTGGTGGGCAGAGCGTGGCCCCTGGTGGGCGTGCCGGGTGGATCCCAGTCGGGCGCATGCGGGAGTCTGTCTGACTGTCTCTCCCCGTTTCCAGCTTCAAAAAAAAAAAAGAAAAAAAAAAAGGCTTTAATATGATTCTATCTCTCTTAAGCTTACTTGCATTCTAAACCTTACTTTTGATTGACAAATACAAGTTTTTGTTTGAAGAAAAGAGGGTCTTCAGATATCCTAGTATCACCGTAGGAAGTCAGACTCACATTCAATCAGGGAATCCTCCAACCCACATATTCACTTGAGCTCCGTGGGAACCTGAGGCGATTGTGAAGCACAGGCACCCAATGAGGGGTTTGGAGTCAGAGCTGCGCCCAGATCGAGAGGTTTCCAATGAGTTTCAAGCCTTAGTAAAATGTTACCATTGTCCAGTGAAAGGTGATCAATGTTGTCACTTCATTGAAATAGTATTCAACCAAGTGGGATGATTAGATCTTTATGGATATTCAAACACTTATAAACATAGGTTGTTGAATATCTTGTCCAGTTATTTGAGTTCAGTGAAACATTAAAAAATAGCTTCCTTGAGGTCTTGGCCTGTTTGCTCAGTGCATAGAGCACTGGCCTGGAGTATAGGCATCCTGAGTTCAATTCCTGGTCAGGGTACACAAGAGAAATGACCTGTTTCTCTTTTCCCCTTCTCTCCTTTCTCTCTCTCTTGCCCTCCCACAGCCAGTGGCTGGATTGGTTCAAGTACAGGTCCTGAGCACTGAGGTTAGCTTGGTTGGTCCGATCATCTAGCTTGGTTGATTCAAGTATTGGCTCCAGATGGGTTTGCTGGGTGGATCCCAGTCAGGGCTCATGCAGGAGTCTATCTCTCTAGATCCTCTCCACTTACTTAAAAAAAAAATAGCTTCTTTGAGAAGCCAATTGAGACTTTGCTTCATATAAAAAGAACTTGATACTGATGTCTCACACCCACTCAATCCCAAGTTAAGTATCACATTTAGCACCCTCTACACCTTCTACCTTACCCAGCACTATTGGCTGCTTCCAGGAAGTTTTATCTTGATTTTATCTTGAATCTTACTGGGCAATCCAGGATGGAAGAATTCCAAAACAAGAGAGATGGCTGTTCCCAGTTTACTGGAATCGGAAGCACAGAATGTTAGTGCCCATCAAGAGCCTCTGGTGGCATCACTGGCCAGTCCAACATTAGAACTCAGGCGCTCCCTGTGCCCAGATTAGAATTACTAGGCTGTCTCTTTCCAAAAACAGCAAATCCCCAGACATCCCTAGCATTCCCTGAGGTTACAAAACATAGGCCACCGAGGTCAAATGAGTCTATTCCTTCTACACATCTTCTCCCCTGAGAAGCCCTTTCTTCCCTTTTCAACAATTAGTGATCAGGGCTTTACTAAGTAAAAGCAAATGAGAGGGGTTGCATACTAGAGACAATTCCCTGACGTTTTTATTCTGTGAATTTTCTCAAAGTATTTACAGATGATAGTAAGGCACTGTACACTTCTCTAACATTGTTTTTCATATTTTTGCATCTAAGCATGACAATCTGCAGACTTGTCCCATAAAACCAAGGTTCTTACTTTTAGCAGCTCTGGCATGATCACTGTCACTGTGTAATAATGATGGGAGCTCGAGTTTCCCATGTATTTACTCTACATCAGATAACATGTTTATACTTTTTTTTTTTTTGTATTTTTCTGAAGCTGGAAACGGGGAGAGACAGACTCCTGCATGCGCCTGACCGGGATCCACCCGGCACGCCCACCAGGGGGCGACGCTCTGCCCACCAGGGAGCGATGCTTTGCCCCTCCGGGGCATCGCTCTGTCCCAACCAGAGCCACTGTAGCGCCTGGGGCAGAGGCCAAGGAGCCATCCCCAGCGCCTGGGCCATCTTTGCTCCAATGGAGCCTTGGCTGCGGGAGGGGAAGAGAGACACAGAGAGGAAGGAGAGGGGGAGGGGTGGAGAAGCAGATGGGCGCTTCTCCTGTGTGCCCTGGCCGGGAATCAAACCCAGGACCCCTGCACGCCAGGCCGATGCTCTACCACTGAGCCAACCGGCCAGGGCCAACGTGTTTATACATTTATCTCATGTCTTGTTCAAGTTCAAGCAGCCGATAGTTGGTGGAGCCTGGTTCAAACTCATGTCTGACTACAAAGTAGTCAGAGTCCTCACCTATTGAATTATATTGCACGGCTAATATGCCACACTACAATGTGTATATATAGCTATAGTATATGTGTATGTGTAATATATATATATGTACTATGTGTGCAAATATGGATATGTACAGCTTGTGTTTTATTTTGTCCCATAAATACCTTGAAGTAGTTTAGAGTGTTTATATGTCCTAAATGATTTCTGATTTGGAAGGTGACAATACATGTAAGAGTGATGTGTCTTGAAACCAAAACTTGGTTAGGAATGTCCAGTAGAAGGTCAATGATGATTAAGTGTGTCTGTGTCATAAAACACTGCATCTTTTTTTGTACTTTCCATGCTGTCTGACCCACATGTACTGATTTTTCAAAAGCACGCATCGAAGGGAGTGTTCCCTGTGAATTTGCTCTGCAACACTTGCATAATCATTTGCACGTTTTCTGCACGGCTACCTGAATGCCTGGGAACAGGTCCTGGCACTTACGAAAATGAATGAACCTTATTCTTCAGGAGGTGCTTGGTTTCAATGCGCCTATGAAAGTATTGTAAGTTGGAAATGGAAATATTATACTATTAAAGGATCACCAAGTGAAAAGCTAAAACAAAACCCACTCAAATGAGAGGTCATAGCTGCCTTCTTTCTACCCAGGTTTTCTGGACAATACAAAAGAGAGTCCACTGTGACCAGAGAACATGACATCTTGGCCGCATGGGAAGATGTCATCAAAACTCTGTCATGTCGATTTCACAGTGGTTAGACTGTAGAATGCTTGGCTTCTCCAAAGGCTCAGAGGGATGAGCAGCTGTTGTTCTCTCCCAGATAAACTGACATATTCTAGGAGAAACAGTTCTAATTAAACAGAAATTAATTTCCCTTACCTTCTAGCCCATAAAAAAAATAAAAAAGGAAACACTGCTAGGAACATTCAAAATGTGAGAAAAAAAGATAAAATCCATTTTGGATACAGAGATGGCCTCAGTTTCATAGAATACATTTTTCTCCTGCTTTACAAGCAGCAAAAGAACCATTTTGAAAACCTATAGCATATGCAGTGAATTCATACATCTATATTATTGTATTTCTTGAATATATTTGCATAAATGCATTAAAGAAAATGTCAAAGCTTTAATGCATTAGAATTATTTAATATCTGAAGTATCTTGAATGGATTTATACAAAAATACATTAAAGAAAATGTCAAAGCTTTAGTTTATTTAATATCTGAAATCATTTAGCAAACTTACATCCTTGTCATTATTTTTTATTTATTTAGTGTGCTATTTACACATAACAATGCATTTTAGCCACAAGTAGGAGAGCAACAGAGGAATCATGAAATCTATACATAAAACATTAACTATAGTTTTAATTAAATACATTACAGTTTAATTTATATAAAAACTATAATCTCTAGGGGATACAAGGGGTTAAAACTATAGCTCTAATTGTACAGGTAATTTTAATACCTATTTATGTCTCAAAGATAATTAAAACTAAATACAATCTGAAAAACTCACAACAAGTGAGGTATTACAATTGAAAGACTATAGTAATTCTTAAGATTAAAATACATATAAGAAAACATTAAAATCTAAGAAAAATAAGTCTAAATAATTACCTTATTAAGGTTATATAACCAAATCAGAGATTCAAAACTATCATTTACCATGAGGTCACTGGTTATTTTTGTCTGGGTCTCATATAACATTCACTTATTTGATATATTCAACAAATAATATGTGAACTCTCTCTGTGCTCCAGGGAATGTATTCGGCCCTAAGGAAACACTGGAAAAGAAAGCAGACATAGACCCTGCCCTCATAGAGCTTACAGTCTAGTGGGGCAGACAGATGCGAACACAGGAGCCTATAACATAGAATGAGAATTTCTGAGCTGGCGCCTCCCATCCCACGGGAAGCAGCACCCATGCTGAGACCTGTGGGATATGGGGTGAAGAGGGGATAGAAATGGGAAGAGAATTCCAGACAGAGGAGAAGAAAGGGCGAAGACTCCTTAGGTGCAAGGGAACATCGTCTATTCTACAGCTGTGATTCCCAAAGAACCTGAGATACTTGTTGAGCCTGAATGAAATTTTCACCCATCAATGGGAAATTGACAATACAGTGAGTAAATCTTTCCAAAGCTAAAGGTATTCAATTTCAGTAACTGAGTTTAAGGCTACCTTATTTTCTGGCATTAAAATGGCTTCTCTATTATGAAATGACATTGATAGTAGGTGACATATATGAACATATATATCTAGTTATATGTTATATATATTTTATATATGTAAATACATATGATTTTTATATTTATATATAAATATATATGATTTCTTTATAAATGATATGTAGGTATATGTTTTTAGATATATATTTTTATATTTATATATTATATGTAAATATATATATAATATATCATATATGAATAATATAATTCATATATATAATATATAAAATAAATATATATAATTTGCATTTTCTTATCCCTCTACCTGGGATCCTCTTTATATATTTAAACAAAAGACCTTATTTTTAAAATTATTAAAACAAAAGTTACTGATATACTGATGTATAGATTTTACATAAGTCTGAGAATCACTATTGAAAGAATAAACTTCTGAAAGGTGTTGAATACAGTTGAAGGGGAGGGGTGAGGGAGCTATCAAGCGATAAGACTAAGGAGAAAGGCAGGAAATTAGATCATGAAGGGCCATGGAAGAACTTTGTACTTTATCCTATGAGCAATGGAAATGGTTTTAAGCAGGGGAGTGAAACTCTACTGACATTTGTAAAAATCGCTGTGGGATGTTGTATGCAGAATGCATGTTGAATGGGGCAAGACAGCCTGAAGGACGGCCAGTCAGGCTGCACCCTAGTACCCCAGGCAACTGGAGATAACCGCTGGAATTAGGGTCGAATCAATGAGACTGAGTACAAAATCACTTCCAGAGAGATACTTACCAGGATCTGGTGATCTATTATATTGCATAAGGAAAATGAGATAGTCAAGGCTAATGTTCACGTTTTTGACTTGGGAAACTGAATTGATAATTGCGCTAATCATTGAGCTACAGAATGTAATAGAAAGAGCTTTTTGGCAGAGGAAGATAGAGTTAATTTGGGATATGTTGAACTTGAGGTGTCTGTGTTCATGTTTATTAGGGCAACTGTCGACACAGATCTCAAGCATATGCGGGAAAGAGCTAGACTTCAGATATAAAATTTGTAGTTAACCATATGCAGGCAGTAATCAAAACTGCAGATGTGGATGAGATGCCCCAGAGAATGTAGCATAAGGAGACACGAGGGCTTGAGACATATTACAAAAGGGTTGGCAGGAGATGAGCAATGCAGAAGGAAGCCAGAAACAACACAGTTGGGGAGGGGAGCTGAGACACCAAGGTGTTGTGGAAACCAAGGAAAGACCTTTCCAAGGAGGGAGCAGGCGAGTGTCAGGTGCTGCAGTGTCTGTTAAAGGACTGGAGAATACTCATTGAAATTATCAACAAGAAGTTCAGGGCCTTGAGAAGGGCAGTGGAGGGAGCAGGAGCCAGATACGACCTATGAATCTGCAGGCAGGAAGGGACTCTTTCATGCAGCTTGGCCGTGAGAGAGAGGAGAGGAAGGTTCAGTAACTGCCTGAAGATGTGGTTTGAGAAAGTGTTTCTTTTACAAACACAAGAGAGAGTTGCTGATGGACATTGTAGGAGCCACTTGATAGAGAGAATTTGAAGACTTGATGCAAGTGAAGAAAATCAATAGAAATTCAAATACAAAATATTGACTTGCTTAAAAAAAATCATGATGTAACCGAAGGGATGGTTACCAGGTGGAAGAATAGGGGAATGGGTGAAAAGTAATATTGTACTAAATTCGCATGGTGACAAATGATTACTAGAATTAGTAGGACAATCACATTAGAAGGTATAAAAATGTCAAATCACTACATTGTACAGCTGTAACTAATATAACCAATGTAATATTATGTATCAGCTATACTTAAATTTTAAAAATAACAATGCAAAGGTCTTTAAAGGTATAAAGTACAGTATTCTTATAAGAACACAGGATCCTGTTATAAAATTGCTAATGGATTTAAATACACCTAAGGATGTAAAATGATTCCAAGAAATACTCTTAGGGAATCGCATTTAAAAATATTTTTAAAATCACATTTTAAAATATTATTTTTTAAATTATTGCAAGTTTAGCTCTTTCCCATAGAGATCATAATCTTTAAATAATATGTATCTTTGAATAGGTGGTGGGACAGGAAGCTTCTCCATTGAGGCTGGCTGGCAGAGTCGCTGGAGTCCCATGAGTCTTCGGATTTTTAACCGACACAAATGCTTTAATGAGCAAGGGTTCTCTAAATTGAATGGGAAAAAAACAAGCAAAAATAAAAACCAGTATTAGTGGATTGATCTGGCATATATAGATTGTTTTAGAATAACATGAATAGTGTTATTGTGAAAAACATTTATACACATGTCAGCAATTGGTGACTTAAAGTGAACTCAAACTGTATTGAAGCCTTCCAGACCATTCCTCTAGAATGTAAGCTCCAGGAAGGTAGACATTTAGTTTGTCTCTGGGTCAAGGGGATAGCCTGGCTCATAGGGGGTGTTCAACCAGGATCTTTCTCTTTTTTTTTTTTTTGGTCTTTTTCCAAGTGAGAAGAAGGGAGAATAGAGAGACAGACTCCTCCTGCATGCACACTGACCAGGATCCACAGGTCAACCTCCATCTGGGGCTGATGCTTTGCCCATCTGGGGCCATGTTTGCAACCAAGGTATTTTTAGCACCTGAGGCAGAGACTCCACAGAGCCATCCTCAGTGCTCAGGAATGATGTGCTCAAACTAATCAAGCCATAGCTGTGGGAGGGGAAGAGGGAGAAGAAGTAGAGAAGCAGATAGTCGCTTCTCCTTTGTGCTCTGACCAGGAATTGAACACAGGATGTCCACATACTGGGTGGGTGCTCTATTACTGAGCCAAGGCCAACTAGGGTATTTATAAATGAATGAATGAACTTGATTTAAGAGAACAAGTGCTCACATTTCCTCTTACTTATTTTTTTTAAATTGAATATTATAGATATACATTTCTTTACTTTTTCTCTCTTCTACCAGTCTTTCTAATGAATAATCATCCAGGAAACATCTGATGCAAATGTTTCCATATGTCCATGACTCTTAGTTTTGTTTCAGTGTCCTACACTTAAATATTTTATATTTAAAAAAAAAATCTATTGCCCTGGTCAGTTTGCTCAGTGGTAGAGCGTCCCTGGTGTGTGGAAGTCCTGGGTTCTATTCCTGGTCAGGACACACAGAAGTGCCCACCTGCTTCTCCACCCCCCCCCCTCATCCTTCTCTCTTTCATTCTCTCCCCCCTCTCCTCTTCCACACATACACACAGTCATGGTTTGATGGTTTCAGCAAGTTGTCCCCAGGCACCGAGGATGGCACCATGACCCCACCTCAGGTGCAAAAATAGCTCAGTTGGTGAGTGACAGAGCAGCGACCCCAGATGGGCAGACCATCACCCTGCAGGGGGCTTTCTGGATGGATCCTGGTTGGGCCGCATGCGGGAGTCTGTTTCTGTGCCTCCCCGCCTTCGCTTAATAATAAAAATAATAATAAATGTATTAAGGTTAAATATAAGAATTAGTGTTTATTTTCCCCCCTTACTTTATCTATATTGCAGTTAGAGTATTGGCACATTATCTCAGCGATGCGAGCTAGTGACAGGACAGCATAGCACACCGGCTCAGCCATAGGCTTTGGACGTGGTCAGATTGGATTAAAATCTTGCCTCTCCGTTTAGTATTTGTGTGATGTTGGACGAGTTACTTAACCTCTGTGAACTCAGTATTCTCATCTGTGAAATGTGGATAAAAGTAGGACCTAGCTCATAGGGTTGTTTGAAGATCAAACAAATTTATTCATGTAAAATATTAGTAAAGTGCTTAGTATGCTTTCACCATTCAATAATGTGAACTATCACTCAATTCAAAAGTAAAAGACATCACATTTCTGTTACGTTTGAGATGATAAACAATTAAATGATCTTTATTATAAAAAATAAAAACAATGTTTTTTAGAAACTATTGAGGCAAAATAATTGTTACCGAAATAGGCAGAATGAACTATTTTATTTTCTTCCTCAACAAAGATGTTGCCTTCTGTATATCTGGAGGAATCCTGACATCCAGTGGTTGACCATACACATAGCAATCAACTGACACTGGTTGCAATAATGTATGACTGAAACAACCCAAAACCGTCCTCTTATTTTTAGTTGGATTGCCTTTCTGAAGTTATAAGAATTGATCATAATTTCTTAAGATAAACACATAAAAAATTAATTACCAATTAGAAGCAAAATCTGATCTATGACAGGAAGCATAGTGGTATTGGAGAAAGAGCCATGTTTTGAAAGGAGACAGACAAGGGTTGGAATTCTTGCTTTGTTACTGTCTCTGGCTACAACTTTGGAAAATTAATTTGTCTAAGCTTTAGGGGTTTTGCCGTTACAATCTCCAAAACGTTTTAACCTTTTCGTTGTAAAATGAAATATAGATAGAGCAACTGAACAAATGTAGAGTTTCTTAAGTTATTAGAAGTGATTATTAGGTCAACATCTTTAATGACCTCCCGTGTCATAAATAAAAGACCTTCCCCAGCCGTCCCAGAATTCCATCTGCAATCCATCCCAAGCTCCGTCCGTGTACTCCCCTCCGTAAGGACCACTGTTCTGACTTTCACAGGAATCACTCCTTTAGAGCATCACCATCTCAGTGTGCTATCCCTATACTACAGAATGGACAATATTTTTACTTTGACATGTCTATTTTTATTTTTTCTTATAATTAATATATATGGGATTTGATTGTGATTCTTTTTTTTAATGTTTATTTTATTGATTTTAGATGAAGGGGGAGAGAGAGAGAGAGAGAGAGAGAGAGAGAGGAACATCGATCTGTTCCTGTGTGTGCCCTGACCAGGGATTGAACTGGCAACCTCTGCACTTCGGGACCACAGTGCTCTAACCAACTGAGCTATCTGGTCAGGACTGTGATGCTTTTCTGTTGCTCATTTTTATGTAAATTTTGTTGTTTTGAATTTCTGGAAGGAAGTTAAGTTCAAGATAGCTCTTTTAAGTTAACAGAGGTTCCTATTCTTGTGCTTTCTTGCAATGACCCAGAATATGGTGTCTTGCTCTGAGGCTTCCAGCTTTGTTGGCCACCTCACTGATGTGGCCCACTCTCATCTCTGTCCTGCTTCTTCCTTTCGACTTTACTCCCAGTGTGGCCTCCATTCAGAGAGGGAGGCCTGACAGCTTAGTTTCATGAACTCATAGGGACTGTTTTGTAATTCCCCTTAGCCTTGGTTTTTTATTGATAAAAATTAGCATGATAATACAGGTTGTGAGGGCTTCATGTTTCACATCTACAGTTCATACTTTAGACAAACTTACCATGTAATAAAGATAATATAAAAACCCTAATATTGTAGTTTTTAGACTCGCTAAATTTATTAAGTGTTTTTAGTGTTTTGAATAGTATTCTAAGCATCTTACAAGCATCATGTCTTTAAATGCCCACAACAACCTTGGTTCTTTTTCATAAAATAAAAAATTCTTTTCTCCTCAATAAAAGGAGAGTGACACAATGAGTTGTGGTTTGTTTACATGAAAATATTAGCCCTGAATGATATATAGAACCCCGCAATTCTACTCTGAGACAGGGCCAGAATTTCATTCCATTCTAGGTCCATCTGACCCCAGAGGTCAATTTCTAGGCTTCCAATCTCCTCAGATTCTTTAAGATTCCAGTTATTTTCCTGTAAAGTCTCTTCTATTGTAGAACTCATTCCAGGGGAAATCACTCTAGGAAAATCCAAGCTTACTTCCAAATGTGCATTGGGTTGAACCATCACTCCTTCTCACCATGGTCTCCATCTTTCCCACAAAATTCAGATGAATTGATTTAATATAGAGGTTTTGATTGAAACTGAATGTTTAAGTGAAAACCACTTTATCACTGATATTTCCTTTTATAGAACTTTATACTAACAAATTTGGTACGTGAATCAGCTCAACATTTTAAGTTTCAGCTTGTTGAGTGAAAAATATAATAAACCTAATTTACATAAAATTTGCCTGATCCTAAAGAATCAGTTGAAGTTTTGCTATTTCATTCAAGGCTAATTTAGGTTTACTAAGAGTGCCAGAATATATAAAGGTAATGTAAAGTTCTGTGATGCCTCTTTAGGCTCCATAAATTAAATTGGTGTGCAAGCAGGCTTTGGAACCTATTTTTTCAAGGCCCTGGCTGGTTGGCTCAGTGGTAGACTGTTGGCTCAGCATGTGGATATCTGGGGTACGATTCCTGGTCAGGGCACACAGGAGAAGCACCCATCTGCTTCTTCCCCCTTCCCCCTTGGCTTCTCTCTCTCTCTCCTCCTTCTGTAGCCATGGCCTGATTGGAGCGAGTTGGCCCTGGGCACTGAGGATGGCTCCATGGCTTTTGCCTCAGGCACTAAGAAGAGCTCAGTTACTGAGCAACATAGCAATACCCCAGATGGGCAGAGCATCACCCCCTAGTGGGCTTGCCAGGTTGATCCCAGTCGTGGTGCATGCAGGAATCTGTCTCTGCCTCCCCTCTTCTCACTGAATAAAAAATAAAATAAAATAAAATAAAATAAACCTATTTTTTCAAACCCATATTTTGAAAGAGAAAAATCTCTCCAGTCTATTATTTTTTTTCTGGTTTCTATGCATTGTTGAAGTGATGTTAGCTGCAATTTTATTGAAACATTTGTAATATAATTCACTTTTATGATTATAACTAAACTTTAACCTGGAGAAGACAGAGTAGCCTGCCTATAATATAAACTTCTGATGAAAAGACTGTCAATAAACACTTGAGAGAGAGTATAGCAGAAAGGATAATTCTAATTCACACCATTCATTCACTCAATAGTTATTGGGTATCTACCACTTACTAGGAATTATGCCTAGCCTTAAGCATACAAAAATAAACCAAACTGATCGCTGCCCATATGGGGATGACAGTCTACATACTTTATGATATTATAGAAGTTGATTTTTAAAAATGGAGTTCTTGTTAGAATGTTAATATAGTTATAACATTACCCACAATATGATTAAAGAGTTGGAAAGTATCAAAAAAGCTAGAAATAAGTATCTTAAACTATATGGAATGTTGAGGATGGTTCTAAGAAACATAATTCTGAAAATAGAGTGCAGCACTGAAAAAGTATCAAAGATGACATAAAAAAAGTTCTCCTACAAACATTTTTTCATTTAAAAAAATTGTGGGCAAAACTTGTTTTTACCTAGTATTCGACGGATTTCCGGCCATTCTCTCTGTAGTTCAAGTGCTGACTTCAGTTTAGAGCACAAAGGGATGTAATCCATGTAATCTATTAACACACGGATAACGCTGCCCACCAAGTGCTTCATCCAAGGGACTGTAATAAACTCACAGAACTGAGAGAATTGAAAAAATTTAATTCAGTAGCACTTTTATATGCCATATACAGAAACACTAGATTTTGTTATCAAAACTGTCTTTGTCTCTTTACAGGAAATAAACAGTCCCTTCTTGTAAGGAGCAAATAACAACAACAACAACAACAACAACAAATTGTTGCTTGTTTCTCTGAAGTCATGGTCCTGGAGTTAAGTGCATGGCTCAGATGTGATTATAGCCAACAAAATATGGAAGAATCGTGACCCTCCTATGATTCTCCGTCCATGCTGCTAATCACAATATTCCACCAAATAAGCTTATTATTAATCGCATACATTTTCACATTCTTTTTTTTTTTTTTTTTTTTTTTTTGTATTTTTCTGAAGTTGGAAACAGGGAGGCAGTCAGACAGACTCCCGCATGCACCCGACCGGAATCCACCCGGCATGCCCACCAGGGGGCGATGCTCTGCCCATCTGAGGCATTGCTCTGTTGCAACCAGAACTATTCTAGCACCTGAGGCAGAAGCCATGGAGCCATCCTCAGTGCCCAGGCCAACTTTGCTCCAATGGAGCCTTGGCGGTGGAACGGGAAGAGAGAGACAGAGAGGAAGGAGAGGGGGAGGAATGGAGAAGCAGATGGGCACTTCTCCTGTGTCCCCTGGCTGGGAATTGAACCCAGGACTCCTGCATGCCAGGCCGATGCTCTACCACTGAGCCAACTGGCCAGGGCCCATTTTCACATTCTTCTTCATTCAGTTTCCAACCCAAGAAAAACAAACATCTCTTTGGTGCCTAGTTTTACACTTATATCCCCATACTATTGCCAACAAAAATTTGAGAATGAGAAAAATATAGAAGAGTTGCTTTTTCTCTTCTTGTTACACCTGTAAATGAGTCAAAGTTGGGATGATGACCCAACGTGCAGAACAAAAGGATGTAGGCAACTCACCGGGTTATCCTTTATTACACAAGACGTCCAGCCCGGCAGGACCTCTTCCTCTATCTCTGACCACACAAACGAATTCCCAAAGATGTCCCCGTGCAGGCACTCAAAGCACAGCTCCACCTGATAGCCGTTATTCAGCAAGAGCCTCAGCATTACCTCATCGTTCAGGGCATACTGAATGGCACTGGGAAAGCGAGTGTCATTCACATGCATAAAATAACAATTGACGTTAGCTCCATGGGAGAGAAGCAGCAGGACAATTTCATGGTTATTGGCTCTCACTGCCACCAGCAGACAGTTGAGGGGATCTAAGTTGGGGTCTGCACCTGCATTCAAGAGGACTTCTGTGCAGTGGATATCGTTATTAGAAACAGCAAAATATAGCGCAGTCTTCCTCTCATCGTCATAGCTCTCGGAAATGTGGTCAGCAAGCAGAGCATTGACATCAAAGCCATTTTCAATGAGCAGTTCGAGGCACTGGACATTTTGCCCATCTGCTGCTGAGTGAATTGGTGTCAGCCCACTTTTCTGGATTGCGTTCTTGGATGTTACTGGGATAAGATACTTCAGTGCACTAAAATAAAATTTAAAAAAATAATAATAATAAAATAAATATGGTAGGAAAACAGTCAAGAAATCAATTAAAACAGCTTTCTCATGAAATAATTAATGCAATTTGTTTAGTTTCCTTTACTTTGGCTAGATGACCACATTCCTTTACTTTGTCCATCGACTTGCTATTTAGTTTAGTGTAATTTAGTTTAGTTTTTATTAACATCCCATTCTAAATATTCCTGGAGATCATCTAGGATCTTATGTTTGGTCCAAGAATTTTGGTTCCTCAAGAATCCTCCCCATCTTCCAATTCTTTGAAAAACATAATATGTATAATCAACCAATGCTATTTAATGAAAAATATAAAAGAAAAGTAAGTCATCTGATGCCATAGAGAAACATTTCATACTCTTGACCATTAGTGACCTTGAACATCACTTAGTGCAACTGTTTCATTTAAGAGAACAGCAATATGAAGTCTGAAGATGTGAAATGACTTGTCCAAGGTCACACAGACATGGAACAAGTATTAGAATTTAGGCCTCTTGAATTCTCATTCATTACTTCTCTTTCACTATCCATGCTTTAACATTGGCCATGTATATCCTGTCTGCTTCAATATAACTTGAAATTGAATTATTAGCCGTAAGATGATCCTTTATTATTTCATCAACCTTATGTCAGTCCAACTGAGATAACCAACCACAGCTTATGTTTCCAAGAACTGTGGCAATAAGCACATATCTATCAACAATTGAATCTAGAACACAAAATAAATGCACAAGAGGCAGAGAAACAGACTCATAGATACAGAAAATATTTTGACTTGATGGGAGGAGGGTTATGGGGTATGTGGAAAAGGTAAAGGAATTAAGAAATACAAATTGGTTGTTACAGAATAGTCATGGGGAAGTAAAGTAAAGCATAGGGAATATAGTCAATAATATTCTGAGAACTATGTGTGGTGTTAGATGGGTTTGAGACTTATCAGGATAACCACTTAGCAAGTTATATAATGTCTAATCACCAGGTTGTACTCCTAAAGCTAATATGATATTGTATGTCAATTATAATTTTTAAAAAAAGGAACTTGTGATAGTTGTAAATTTCACACCTGACTAACCAACTAGACGTGTATGAGAGCCACCAGCAAGGATAACTTGATCTCTTGTGCCTAATTCAGAGGTATCATGTGTGAATTTATGAACACTGGGAACAAATCCAGGTAAACTTTAACAACATGTCACCTAGCGTCAATTATGTCATTGGCCATTTAGCTAATGTGGCCACTGAAGGGGACAGAGTCTAAGTATTTCAAAGTTTTTGAATTTATCAAATATATTTAATTGTCTAAACCCAACTTCTCATGGCCAGTGGTTTAATATAATGATTATAGACTTCTATTGATGTGCCAATTGTGGCATGATCTGTGATTTAAAAATCTATGAAACATTTTTTTTTGGAATAAAGGAATCATTATAAGATGAGACTTTTCTACTCAATAATATAGTTGACATTATATCAATACTATAATAACCATACACATTGTTACATACGTGGAGTAATACTGATAGTATTTTCACAAATTTTGATTCTTTGCAAAGGGTAAAAAACTTAGAAACTCTGTAGTCTTTTTAAACTACCCTTAAAAAAACAGGAAGGCATATTTGAGGGGCTTGTGAAGAATTCTCATGTGTAACTTCCTTCTAAAAGAATAACTCTTCATTGTAAAAGTGGTATACAGTCAATGTGGAAATTTTATAAAGTACAAAAATATGATGTGTCTTGGTGTGGGCCTCTTTTGGAGATGGGTGAAAAAGATAAAGCAATAAAAAAGTACAAATTGACAGGTATAAAAATAGTCATTGGATGTAAATTACAGTATAGGAAACATAGTCAATAATATTATAGTAACTATGTATGATGTCAGATGGGTACTAAACTTATCAGGGTGAGCACTTATGTCTAAACACTATGATGTACATCTCAAATATAATGTATGTCAACTGTAATTATTTTTAATTTTTAAAAATAAAAATATAAAAAGAAGGGGGAAATCAGATGAATGTTTAGAAGAACAACACTTTTGAACATTTGTCTATTTCTTTTTTGGATTTAGGGCAGTGGTCTCCAACCTTTTTTGGGCCATGGACCGGTTTAATGTCACAAAATATTTTCACGGACCGACCTTTAGGGTGGGATGGATTAATGTATCACGTGACCAAGACAAGCGTCAAGAGTGAGTCTTAGACGGATGTAACAGAGGGAATCTGGTCATTTTTAAAAAATAAAACATCGTCCAGACTTAAATATAAATAAAATGGAAATAATGTAAGTTATTTATTCTTTCTCTGCGGACAGGTACCAAATGGCCCATGGACCGCTACCGGTCCACGGCCCGGAGGTTGGGGACCACTGATTTAGGGTATCCCATAGAGAGACTTGTGATTACACTGTATATGCAATCTTGTATATTTAACTTAAAATGATCATGCTATGATTTATTACTCACAGATAATGTCCCTCGTAGGCAGCCCGGTGTATAGGAAGATGCCCAGCTCTGTTAGGTACATTTCCGCTTCCTCCATATTCCAGCAGGAGAGAAATGCAATCAGGATTGCCCCCTCCTGCTGCCTCAAACAGCACCGATGCCCCATCATCGGCCAAAGCAAACACATCGCCCCCTGGCAGGAAAACACATGGCACAGTGAGAACTGGATGGATTGTCAAGATAGGGCTTCTTAATAATAGCTTGTTGTTTTCCTTTCTGGTTAAGACTTGAAATGAAAACTATAGCGTTGGGAAATCTATGTTCTTGCCTGACTGGTGGTGGTGCAGTGAATAGAGCATAGACCTGGAATGCTGAGGTTCTTTTGGGTTCAAAACCTCCAGATGGCTGGCTTGAGCACAGGCTTGGGGGGTTGAGCACAGGATCATCAAAATGTCCACAAAGGTCACTGGCTTGAGGCCCAAGGTCACTGGCTTGAAGCCCAAGGTTGCTGGCTTGAGCTAAGGGTCACTGGCTCTGCTTGAGCTCCCTGATCAAAGCACATATGAAAAGTAATCAATGAGCAAATTAAGTGAAGCAACTACTACTTAATACTTCTCATTTCTCTCTCCTCCCTCCCTCTCCCTTCCTATCTCTTTCTCTCTCTCTCAAAAAAAATCTATGTTCTCAATATTTGTAATAAACAATGATGCAGCATGTTTCATTTTATTAGAAAACCTTTGCATCACTAGAACACCTGAGAAATTAGTCAATTTCTAGAATAAGTCAATTTCTGTAATAGATAAATACTCCCAGGAAAGGGAGGATAGTGAGACTTTTAAGTTTTAAGACCACAGTAAAGAGTCTATTTTATTTCAAGAAATATTTATCAACTGTTTTCCATGTGTAAACACTGAGTGTGACTCAAGGGAAGGTCCTAAGATGAGAAAATATATTTTAAGAAACTCAAAGGAGAAATAAAACAGAATAGCATCAGAGATCACAAACTGTAACAATCACAGGCCATCAGGACTAGTGGCACAGTGAGGGGAGAGAGGTCTGCTGTTGACTGTGGGAGCTGGGGGCAAGCTATTTACTGCTGTGAAACTCCATCTCATCTAACTAGGCTGATACAGTTTGTATCATAAAATTTATTTTTCTTTAATGGTCTTATTTATTGATTTTTAGGGAGAGGAGAGAGAGAGAGAGAGAGAGAGAGAGAGAGAGAAGAGTAGGGGAGGATTGGGTAGCACCAATTCAAAGTAATTGTCTCTCCTAAGTGCCTTGACCCAGCAAGGCCACTGCTTAGAACCAGCAAGCCCGGCACTCCAGGTCCACACTCCATGCACTGAGCCACCATAGGTCAGGCATCATAGAACTTATTTAATATTTAAATGAGGCTGCACTTTGGGAGCCTCAAGAATGTTAGTCTTTTCCCCATAGATGCTCCTTGGTTATCAGTGGTCCTAACCTTTATTTACAGATGAGGAAAGTGGGAACGCAATGTTTCAGTACCTAGGCTCGGGACAGACAATGAGTAGGTAGCGGAAACTAGTTTTCAGAATTTGGTTTCTTAATTCCTGGTTCTGTAGTTATATAAAGCCGTTGGTGGTTTCAAAGGAGGGGCAATATCACGATCTGTTGGGAAGAATTAGGGCAGGTTTTAGGGAGAAGGTGTCTCAAGAAATTGATTTTGAATCACATTGGACGGAAGTCCAGACGAAGGCAAAGACCTGACCCAAACCTGGCAGCAGGAATGGGAGGGATGTTTGGGAGTACTGTCATCTAATTTGGGTGGAGTGCAGGATGGCAGGTTGAAAGCAGTGAGGGATACACTGGATACAGCAATTCGGGGTGATGCCTCGGGACTTGTGTATGACTCGGGGGGCAGTGGGGAGCCACTGAGGATTTTTTGAGTAATTGCAGCTGTCTTTTAGGCTGAGAAGCTGAGAACAGTATGCAATAAGTCTTTGCCAACTGGGAAACTAGAAACCTGGAGAACAGTTAAGAACTGATCACATTGGTCCAGAGGAGATGTGAGGGGCCTGCAGGATGCAAAGCAGAGGGCCTGCCAAGGTGAACAGGTGAGTGAGACACTAGCACTCGGCCATTGGCTGGATTTGGAAAGGAAGGTGATGGAAGACTTAGAGGTAAATCTAAGCTTTCAATCTTGGATGAGAGGAATTATTAAATCAAAAGTGTGAAAGAAGAGGAATTCTGTTTAGGAGAAGATGAGTGTGAGGGCCTGGTGAGCCATGGATGTGAAAATTAGGCTGTCCGTAGGGAGAGCGATCAGGGCTGGGCATGCAGATTTGCAGGTAACCATGGACAGGATTTAACTGAATTGTGGAAGAGGGGGTTACTGAGTAGGTTATTGAGAGCTGGGGACCAAAGCCTGATGCCCAGTTACATTCAGGAAGGGATGAAATGCCAGTAAGGAATGGAAGAAAGGAAGTCCGACAGGCAAAAGGAAAGGCAAGCCCGTGCGATGCCTTGAACGCACCTTTGTGGATTAGGTGTTCCAGCACATCGCAGTGGCCATACTCAGCAGCGACACCTAGTGGTGTGACGCCAAACCCGTCTCTCAGGTGGACGTCGCCACCGTGCCTCAGGAGCAGAGCTATGAGGTCTTTGCGGCCTTGTTTGGCTGCTTCGTGCATTGCCGACCATCGCTTGACACAGGGCTGGTCAAGGCTGGTGTTGTGTTTGAGCAGAACAGACACCATGTCATAGGAGCCTTCTTTTACAGCTTGAAGATGATTTTTAAAAGAACAATCAGTGGTAGGCATGTTAACAGGAATATCTTAGATGGTATTATAAGTTACCAAATTTAATATCGAAAGAGATATTAGCTACTCTCTTCTACAAGAGACTATACTATTTTTTATATGCCTTACATTTCTTATATCCACACTTCTATTGTGGAATTTAAGCATGCAAGATAATACTGCCTTTGCTTTAAGACCCTGAGCTGAAGAGGTTCAAGAGTTTCATGTAAAACAGTACACACTGCTCAGATAAGATGTTGTATATAATCTTTTTACATTTTAATTTCTTCATTAACAAAATAAAAATAACCTCCTCTTTGGGGTTGTATAAATGAAATAGTGTATGTAAAATCTTTAGCATTTACTAGGAGCTCAGTAAATGATAACTCTTATTATTATTAACATCATTTTATCATTTCTAGGATCCTGGAGCCACAAGTACAAATAGCTTTATCAAGTTTTTCCCACTTCTAGAAAGAATTTTATTTTCCCCACCAAGGATAGCAGTGCAAAATGAACTTCTCTTTCCTGCTTTCTTAATGGGCGTTCCACTATAAGAATGTTTAGAATTTAAGGAGGTTGGTTGTTCTAAACAGATGAAGTCTATGGCAGCGAATCGATTGCAACAGTAGAAGCTTACTAAATCAGCTGTCTCTCCCCCTGTCTGCTTGACTCTGGTAATTGAAATTAACTGTTAAAAGTGTTTTCCCCCTTTCAATTAATAACAGATGTCCCCATCTTAGATATAAAGATTTCTAAAAGATGTAATGCAGTTTCTCTTATCAATAAATAAAATCTTATTAAGAAACAACAGGATGTACGCTACTCCCTGCAGAGGGAGATAAATACAGTTTCATTCATTGACTCATTCAGTACATGCTGGCTCTATGAAAGGCCCCGTGGTCAACAGGAAAAAACAGATGTGGTTCTCCCTTGTGGAACTTTAGAGCTTAGGGACGAAGCCCATCCTGTTTGATGTTGGAAGAGAGACTCAGAGTCCTGGCCTTCACCGGGACAGGCAGGAAGAGACATAGGGCCCCAGAGAACATCCTGGGCACCCAGGAGGCTGAATGCAGAAAGGCTCCAAGGCCAAGGCTAGGGAAGAGGCTCTAAAAGGTATAAAAAGAGGACGAAGACAAACTCTGCCCACCACCTTCAGAAGCAGGCAAGCCATCACTGCCACGAGATTTCAGTTTTTCTCCTACTCACTGTCTAAATCGAGGTCTGTTGACAAATGCCTTTCTCTGAATGACCCATCTGCCACGGGCCACTCTAATTACAGTGAATGACCTCATCCTAGCTGGTGTTATTGCAGAGCAAACATCAATAAGGTAAACGAACTAAGAGGTGTATCCTCATTTCTCTTCTTGCTCCTATTGCATGTTTTCCTTTTGCCTGACTCAGAGAATAGAGTGTGCACAGAGCTTCATATTCCTTCATGAAAACAACAGCATATATAAGCCATATCCTACTTAACGTAGTTTTCTTTTTTAAAGAATAAACCTTTTCAATATAATTTTTTGGAAAGAACATATTTGATCTTCCAGAAAAGTAATAACACAAATTGTGGAGAGCCCCCACAAGGACATTCTTATCCAATAAATGGCCAAAATATTGAAAACTAGTAAGTCACTGTGTTTGTATAACAAAAGTACAGATTAAATAATTTATGAAGTAAAAATACACATATATACCCTAAATAATGACACTTTAGGAAACCAAGTTTCAGTTGCAGAGTTAGGGAATTAGAATTTTCCATAGTTTTTAGCTACTTGGAACACTTTAAAGTAGGCTGGTACTAAGACTATACTTTCAGTGATCATTTCTATAGTTTGTTACTTGAGATAAAGTAGGCTGGTGCTTTTTATTTTAAATTTTTGTCACTTTGTGGGTATTTGTGTTTTGCTCAGGTAATTTCTTCACATCACTTGTCAGCAGTGAATTATTTGCTCACTCACATGACATACAAATAGAGAAGACGTTTCTGAGGCATCTTGACAGGAATTGGAAGACAGAAAGAGACGTTGGAGTAAAGAAAATATATGTTGTTTTGTGAGAAGGAAAATGTCTGAAGTAAAATTAACTGGTTGCTTCTGTACCCTAGGCTCCAGTGGCCCAGACAATCTGTGGCTATCTGATTAGGGAAAGGTGACACCAACTTCAGAGGGTGGGAAGAAAGGGAGTTTAAGTGAAAAAAAAAAAACCCTTTAATAAGTGTCAGATCACCACAAATCAGATATCTACCACTTAGCAAGTAACTATATACACTGAAGTACCATCATAAGGGCCCAATGGCTGATGGGAAAGGAGAGTCCTAGAGGGACCAAACATGGTGGTTTTTTTGGTCATCTAAGGTTCTCCATAAATAAATACAATGATGATGGCATTGGGTTAAGAGAAATAAAATTGGCGTTGCTCAGAAAAATAAAAACAGCAGTTTTTTTTCTTTTCTCTCCTTCCTGCGTTAATGGACAGTGAGTAGAAAATTTCAAGTAGCCCATAGCTTCAAGAAGAAAACTGAAATGTTTCTGTTGAGAAATCAGCTGACAGTCTTATGAGAACTCCCTTGTAGGGAACTGTCCTTCTCTTGCTGCTTTTTAAGATTTTCTCTTTGTCTTTAATCTTTGCCTTTTTAATTACGATGTGTCTTGGTGTGTGCCTATTTGGTATCTTCTTGACTGGGACTCTCTGTGCTTTCTGAACTTGTGAGACTTCTTCCATCACCTGGTTAAGGAAGTTTTCAACAATTATTTATTCGAACAAGTTCTCTATCCCTTGCTCACTCTCTTCTCTTTCTGGTATTCCTATTGTGCATATATTGCTATGCTTAATGTTGTCCCAGAGGTCCCTTTGACTTTCCTCAACTTTTTAAAAATTTTCTTTTCTTTTTGATGCTCTGCTTGGGTTCTTAATGTTATCTTGTTCTCTGAATAACTGATTTGATCTTCTGCTTCATCTAACCTGTGTTGATTTCTTCTAGTATATTCTTTATTTGGGATATTGTGTTCTTTATTTCTGACTGGTTCTTTTTTATGGTTTATATGTCACTTTTAATGATTACTATCTCTTTGTTTAAGTTCTTACTGAGATCATCCATTTTTCCCCTAAGGTCCTTGAAAACTGTTATAACCATTGTTTTAAACTCTGTGTCTGGTATCTTGGTTGCTTCTATTTCATCTATTTCTTTTTCTGAGGATTTCTCTTATTTTTTCATTTGGGGCATATTTCTTTGTCTCCTCTGGCCTCTAAGCAAACATATTCCAGATATTGGGGTGATGCAGGCAAACCTCATAGGTGGGGCAGACCCTTCTTTCCCCTCCCAGGCAACAGCCTCTAGGCTGGGGAGATATGCACTGAAGGTCCCAGCTCTGAGTAGCATCATGATCTCTTCATGGGACTGAGCTTAGCCAGGCAGAGTCCCAGCTGCTGGAAAGACAAGTCTAATGAGTCTCCCATTGAGGAATAGGACAGGCTGAGCTCACAGAGGAGAAAGCAGTGGTTCCTCTCTTCCCCAATGGTGCAGACCAATTACCCAGCACCAGCCCATCTAATTTCCAGAAAAAGTCTTCCCAGGAGATGCATTCTGAAAACCCCAGCTCTGTACACACTTTAATCCTCCTGTGGGACTGAATTCAGCAAGCCAGGGCCACAGGGAGTAGCAGGGCAGATCACGTGATTCAACAGGTGGGGGTCAGGGGTGCTGATTGTGCAACTGAGGTGAGGAAGAATGGTCCCCTTTCCAAAGCTACACAGTTCAATCACTGTCCGAGTCTCTGCCAAGAGCTTCTCCTGAAAAAGAGTGCCCCTAACGTCACTGCTGCATGCAACCCACAGACCCCTCTGCAAGACCCAAGCATGGCACATGGTATCACCAGGAGCTGGGGGATAGGGCAGTGCTCTCCCTAGGCAGAACAACAGAAATGCTCAACCTTGGGAATACGGCATCTGGGTCTCTAGCACACTCCCTTCTCTCCCAGGAGGACTGACTTCCCCCTGATTTTCATCACCAGATGCTATCTGGGCTCCTCGTCCCATCTCTGTTGCTCTGGGTTGGGAATCCCTGCATGGGGTTGAGACCCTACGCTCCTGGGGGAGGGCACTTTGTAGCTGAGCTATCCCTCTAGCTTCAGTGCCACACATGGGTTGGGGGAGGCAGCCCTTTCCATGTCTCCGCCCTTCTTAGCAGTCTCTGTGCAGCTTCTGTAAATCCTCAGATATAATATTTCAGTTCAGCTAGACTTCAGTTGGTCATTCAGATTGATTGCGCTATAATTTAGCTGTAAATCCAGTTTGGCACGAGGAGCAGGTTAGTGTAGCTTCCACCTATTTTGCAGCCAACTTGGCATCTCCACCATTTGGTTTTTAAAATATATTATTTCCAAAGGTTAATTCTATTTTGACTCTGATAACTCAATGATCAAGTTCCTTTCTCACACTTCAGATACTGCTTGAGGACAGAAACCAACAGATGAAACTTTGAAATGCATACAAATGTTTAATGCTCTGAGCACTGGCTAGCTAGCTCAGTTGGTTAGAGCATTGTCCTGATACGCCATGATTGTGGGTCCGATCCCTGGTCAGGGCACGTACAGGAATCAACCAATGAATGCCTAAATAAGTGGAATAACAAATCAATGTTTCTCTCTCTTTCTCTTTCTCTGTTCCCTTTCCTCTTTCTCTAAGATCAATAAACATTTTTTAAATGCTTAATGCTGTTTTGAGCTTCAAACATTAAAAAAATTAAAAGAAGCAAAACACAAAACAAAACACAGATGAGTGACAATCATGACTTCTTTGTCCCTTAAGAAATAAGTGAGTTGAGAATAGTAAGTGGAGACTAATTCTATGTTTGCAAAGTGAGATGGTATACAAACTCTGGAAAAGTGCGTCTTTTTAAAGAAGACGAAATCGAAGGCTATCTATAGAAACAACAGCTACATGGTTGTCGTTGCAGATACTCCATGGTATATGCCTTTTCAAAAATAATACAGACCACTTTCACAGTGCTGCATCAGCCCATGGGAGAATCTTCTAGTTAGAGCTTTAGTGCCAGCTCAGGAGAAAAACTCTGGCTTATTTATGAAAAGCACCATGTTATGGTGACAAAAAGGCTAATTAATATGTATAGAGACAGCTTTCTGTTCTTCTGTACTCATGTTTCCTCTTTTCCTTTTAGCAACAGAAACTCCAAGTTGTAGCTGGTCACAGTCTATCCAGGTAGAGTCTACAGATCCAGGCCTGCCTTGTACCAAAGTGTGGCTATGTGGCAAATTCTGTGCTAATGAATGGAAATGCCATGTGCAATGTCAAGGTTGTCTTCTTAAAGGCGAAGACGCTTTCCTAAGACTGTGCCTTTCCTCCTCCTGCTGGCTGGGAAATGGTGACATTTGACAGTTCTGTGTAACGGTGGCCAAGCCACCCTGTCATCCTGGGGCCACACACTCTGAAACATTGTGTGCGAGAGCAATAAATGTCTTTTTTTTTTAAGTCATTGCTATTTGTTTACTTTGTGTATCTGTGTTTGCTTTTTGTTACAAAAGCATTGCTAGTGCTCTAACTATAATATTAGATTTTCTAATTGAATCTGCATTTAGGGAGGCCGAAAGTTCTGACATAGGGGACGAGTAAGCAAGCAGGAATCAGATCAGAATGACCCAGACTGTGGTGACCTTATATATTTAACAAGTTTCGTCCAGGGCAGAAAGCCTTCCCCATTATCCTCCTCTGTCTGCTGACGACCCCTTTGCATCCTCCAAGACACAACTCAAGAGCGACCATCTCTTTGAAAGCTTTGCAAATCTAGTGCTTTCTTATTTCCCTAATTTACTTTGAGGACACACCGTTCTTACAGTATTTGTAACACAAATTTCCTATATAAGTTACTGCTAGCTCTCCTACTGGGCTTCTGGAGGGGAAGAAGACTGTTCCATTCATCTTTATATAAGTGCTGCCCAGCGCAGCACCTGACTCAGTGTAACTTCTCAAAAACTGTTAGTTGCATTGATGTTGTTGAATTAATGTTGTCGAATGTAAATATTTTATTAATGGTCATGACTTGTCTAAGTTTTCTGTTCACAGTGCTCAGGTTGTTTTTATAATTCTAGTGATTTCTCTGTGAACAGGAGCTGTGAGAGTGTTAACTAGCTATGACCACAGCTCATGGTGCTTTATTCGCTTTCCTTGTGATTGCTGATGAATTATCTTAGGTCTTCTCCTCTTGCCTTGCACATGTGCACACACACACACACACACACACACACACACCATATAATGACTCTTCTCTCCTGAGCATCTATCATGTGGCAGGGGTTTAGAATATTTACTTTAATTTTTATAACAATTCTGCATGATAGGTAGTATAGTTTCCATTTGTACATGAGGGAGCTGTCTCTCGTAACTGCAATCTCATAGCTGGCACTTAAATTCAACTAATAATAGTACACTATGTATTGAAAAGTTGGTAAGAAAGCAGATCTTAAAAGCACTCATCATAGGAAAATATTTGTAGCTCTATGAGGTAACATAAATAAAATAAACTTATTGTAGTAATCATTTTACAATATACACATAAACAACTCATGTTATACATGTTAAACCAATACAATGTTATATGTCAATTATATCTCTATAAAACTGGGAGAAAATAAATTCACAACTCTCAGATGCCAAAGCCCAAATTCTTAGTCCACAATCCCATGTCCCTAAGAGAAAGATGTTATCTCTGGTCATTTGTAGGTAGTAACTAACATCTGCTTCTGCAAACAGACCTGCCAATTTTTTTTGTCACCAAACAGCAGAATACACAAGATTGACAAGAAGCTGACAAATGACACCTTTAGGTTTATCATTGTTTCTTTGCTGTGTTATGTGGTGAACCCCTTATCGGTGCCCAGGGCTGCATCGGAGTACTTGGAATCTGCTGACTCCACTTCCTTCCTGGTTGGCATCATTGTTCTGATGGGGACCTGGAGTCCTGCTTTGGAATCCCTTTTCTGCCTCTTTCCTCTGGCTATCTACCAAACATGCAACCCTCCTTACAGCTGGACCCTTCCTAGAACATATTCCTTTAGAACTGGTGGCTCTGGCCTCATAAAACTCATTTGGATCCCTCCTGGTTAGCTGGTACTGAAGGATATTATACATTTGACCTCTTTGTGGAATAGAAAAAAAAGTGTTAGCAAAGGTGAGATGGGAGAAAGCAGAGGAACCCAGGGAATGGGAGGAGATGATGTCACATAATTTTAGCCAATATATAGTGGTTTCCAATAAATATTTAATAAACATTTATTATTTGTTTTAAACTATAAAAATTCTAAAAAAAAAGGTCATTTACCAATCAGAAGAGGTGTCTTTCCTTTGTCATTTTTGGTGTTTGGCCATACTCCCTTTTCTAGTAAAGTTCTTACATTCTCCACCAGACCAGCTTTGACTGCCAAAGTCAAGGGTGTTTCTCCATCAGCAGTCTTGAACTCCCAGAGTGTCTTATAGGATGCTGAGGTGTGAAAGCATTGTGTAAAAGTAAAAGCCTTCATTTAGAGGATATCACAGATCAGAATAATATATTATATACATATTAAATTGAAGAAAGCCAATTGATAAAAAAGTGAAGACTAAGGAGATGTGAGTAAAGTCTATCGAATGATAATCTTGCTAATCAAGTTGACAGCTAAAAAAGCCAACATCTATGTCTCAAGATGCTCTTTTCTGTTTGCAAATGAGCTGTAAATTCTCATTTCCTGATAAATTGTAAATCAAATTCCCAATCCTTAGTATTGTTATTTAAATTGCATCTGATACTGGTTTTTGTCAAATGAATGTGGGAATGAGAATATAGTTGAACAACTGTATCTTGTCAGAATATGTTAGCTATATAGTATGCTTAACATCATCTTCTATATTTGTCTGTCTATATGTCTAGCTATCTATTTTATTTAGTTGGCTGGCTGGGTGGATACATGATCATGAAATATCTATCATTATCTTCCAGAACATAACTAGGGAGCAACATTGACGGTTGAAAGAGCACTTGCAAAGTATTTTATAAGATACTGAGGTATGAACAATTCTGTGTTAGCATGTGAAAATTATTATTAATATTTAAGCTTGGGTCAATTTACCATCATATTTATTAATGCTTATAATATAAAAAATTAATGTAATATAAGGACAAATATGATAAGTACTATTTGTTGTACTGTGTAATCATCTTTTGAACACTATTAACTTAAGAGCTAGTTCAAGATTAAAACATTAAAAACTGACTTCTAAAAGCAAAAAGATGTATATTCAAATTAATCAATTTATGCTATATACAAACTTTGATCTCTTTTAGGTGATAACAACATCTTCCTGCCAACCTTTGTCACAGTCTTAGAAGGATGTAAAGGGTGAGTACTGAGACTCACAAAATGTGCTAATTTTTATACCCTACATTTAAACACCATGGATTATTGCCTTTCCCCAAATTCAAGTGATCTTTTATTGTGCTTTTCCCTTTTTGCTTAATATATTCATTGAACACACTTTCAACTTCCACTTTTTGTCTTTGGTTTGGTCAAAGGGATTTTATGTTCTCTTACCATCCAGAACAATTTCAAGTATTTGTTGAATGGGTTGCACAACAGCTTCATGCAGTGGGAACCATCCCTTTTCATCAGCTTCATCTAAGGCATATTTGTACTTCACATACTCCTGAAGCTCAAGAATGTGACCTAAAGTGAACACATGGGCGGAGAACAAGTCTCTGTCTTGACAAGATGGATTCTCCAATTCACCCCTGTACAAGCAACACACTCACTTACCTTGTCTTATGGCCTTGACGAGCTTTCTGTTTTGATCACTTAGTGGTACAAATCTTCCAGAGAAGGAAACAGAAGCCATAATTATAAAAGTAATTCACTCTGAGGAACCTAAATTTTAATTTATATTGAGTTCTGTATGTCATTTCAATAATCAAGATTCATAGGAAATGTATACAACTTTTGAAGTAATTTCATCCACTTTAAAAATGTAATGACGGGATGGGGAGGAGCTAGGGGGAAGGGTATTAAGAGGGACAAATACAAGGTGACAGAAAATGATTTGACTTTGGACGATGGGCATATTACATAATCAGCAGTTCAAATGCTATAGAAATGTTCACCTGAAACCTATGTACTCTTCAGTCTCACCCCGTAAAAGTTAATTTTCCAAATAAAATTTTTTAAAAAGTGAATGAATGATAAAAGATGAACCATAAACACAATAAGACCTAAAATAAATGAAGACATATGACTGCAAAAATAATAATAATAATAAAATGTAATGGCTAAAAGTCAGATCTAGGGTATGTTTATGATACAATAGACCTGAGAACATTAGTGAAGATGACAGAGTATAACATTTTAACACTGTCTCTGAAATTAATTCTAAGCAACAAAGAAGGAGTAAACAAATAGAGTCGGAGTCAGAAGAGTGGGGTCCAGATTTTGTGCTTGATGATCCGGGGGAGGCCAGTCAGCCTTTCTGAGTGGTGCTTTCTTCCTCTGTGAAGTGATGGCAGGAAATAGGAAGATCTCTAAAATTCCATGCTTACAAAATTTTGATTGTTTCAAGTCCCATGGCAACTCTTTAGTGTGTGTGGTTTTAGTCAAAGGAAGCAAAGCATTTCATAACCAATTGATTTAATTCTATCAAGTAGCAACATTTTCTGGCATTCTAGGGTTGTAAAGGGGAAAATGAAAGAGAGCAGAAATTTAAATGCAAGATGTCCGTTTTTTAAAAGCTCAAAAGCAATAATTTTATAGCATTGACTCTGTTCAAAAGCGCTACCAAATTTCAGAATACAGGATTGTAAATAGTATTGTGGAAGGTAAACATAAACTAAAATTTATTTTACTCAGAAGAATAATGTGTGTGGTCCAAAACAGACATTTACTTTTGCAGTTTTATAGACTCTATAACCCCTGCTAACATAAACCATCAATTCTATGTATAATTTGTTAACTTCTGTCATTTGAAAAGTAGATAATGAAGTAAGTTCTGGCTTATATATTACTTTGTTATATATTATAGAAGCCTCAACCCTTCTCCCATTCATTGAACACATGGACTGGGTAGATTAGCATTCTTCACATTGTAAGGATGCAGAACTAGAATACATTACTGATAAAGGTTGCCTGAGCCAATAGCAAGATGGGCTCTGGAATATAGAGAACAGACTTCTGTATACATGTCTGTACATTATTTGTATAAATTGTACTTGAAATTTACTTAAATTTATTGTCATTTTTATTTCATCTATTTTTTTTAAAGGCTATCATGTACAATCGAATTCAACTAGAAATGTCCCCTCTGGTTATTTCGATCTTCTGTCTGAGATGGGGGTTTGTGGACGATCAGACTGCTAAACCTATCACAGTGGCCCTTGTAAAGCTGTTAGATTCTCTGTCTGCAAAGAAGGGTGAGCATTTTCCTTGAGGAGGAATTGGAGAGCATAATCTATCTCATCTTACAACAAAATGAATGTCATAAAGAAATGTTGTTGTGAATAGCCAATTTGACTGTTACCTTTCAGGATAAAATCCAGTCTTGCTGGCTTCAATGGATTCTTGAATAGTGAGCTGAATATCATAACTTGTAAGATGATCTTCCTCAGGGTCATCATTAGTATCCATGACTAAATGTAATTTTGAAAATAGCCATTTCTTACCATCAGCAAGTGGCACAGAACACCATACAGAGTCAACATAAAAGATGTAAAATGAAAAACTAAAACACAGTCACCTTTCTCTATTTAACAAACCCAAATGCAGTTAACATTTTCATCCATATCATACATGAAGCCCATTCTAATTTTTGAAGCCTTTAATTACCTGCTCTTTGGGTGTCTGCATTTTCTAATTTTGACTTCCTTTTCAGTAATGACTACAGTTGGGTTTCTAAGAATTCACTTTTTCCATGTTTCTGACCTACAAGAATTTTGACCCATCAACTTCTTCAAGGCACTGTTCTACACAGCACATTGTAAGCTTAAAACTTAAGACAGTGGCAGAAATGGGGAACAATGGACCTTTCATTTTTTATTCTTTATTTTGTGGCTGCTGTGCTTGCCTATTAGCTGATGAATTCCTCTGCTAACGCCAGCAATGGTCTGAGTTGGCTGCCTTGAATTGCAGTGATTTTCAAGACTCTGTTGAGGTGAAGGGCTTCCCTCACTCATCTCCACATCCCCTACTACTCTAGAAGGTGCTTGGCACAGGGAAGTTTTTAATGAATATTTGTTGAGTTAGAGAGAACAGGACATCACAAATGCAGTGGCCTAGTCTTGCCCTCAGGAGATTTGAAGAGTTGAGATAAGGACCATCTTAACTCCATCCCCAGACACCAGCCTTCCTATACAGACTTTAAATTCCTTCTCCCTGCACAGTTACAGCTATTATAAGCCACTGCTCGTGACTGGTCCATCTCCTCTGAAGATAATATACAGAAATACAGATTATATCTCATTGGCTTATTTCTTCCAAATCCAAATATCAAATTAACAGAGTGAGTGTCTCCCATTACTGCTGGATAAGCTGTTTTATCTTAGAAAAATGTAGGTAAGTATAGAAATCCAAATAGTTCTACAGCTAGGCCGACTGACCAATATGAAATTATTTTTATTGGTTATAATTTTTATTTTTTCAAAATATATTTACAGCCCTGGTTGTTTGGCTCAGTGTTAGAGCATTGGCCTGGTGTATGGATGTCCCAGGTTTGATTTCTGGTCAGGGGACACAGGGAAGCACCCATCTGCTTCCTCCTCTCACATCTCTCTCTCTCTCTCTCTCTCTCTCTCTCTCTCAATCCTACGGCAGCCATAGCTCGGTTGGAGAGACCTGGCCCCGGGCACTGAGGATGGCTCCATGGCCTCCACCCCAGGTGCTAAGAAGAGCTTGGTTGCTGAGCAATGGAGTAATGACTCAGATAGACAGAGCATCACCCCCTAGTGGGCTTGCCGGGTGGATCCTGGTCGTGGCACATGTGGGAGTCTTTCTCTGTCTCCCTTCTTCTCACTGAGTATATTAAAAAAATGTATTTGCATCGTAGTATGTCTTTTCAAGGTGAAAAACCCCCCAAAAACAGTATTCTGTGGGTAATTTCCAAAACACAGTTGGCACTTACTTTATCTCTTTTCATTGCTCAAGGTTAGATTAGCTGAAACATTAAGGTCGGTTCTATTCATGCTGACTGCCAAGGTTCCTAACCTATGCCCAGACTGCACACAAATCAATCACGTCATGATGATTGTATTGTTTGGTGTTCTGCACCAGTGGCCTCACTATCACCTTGAAACAGAAAGGAGAGAATAGTGATAATGCCTGCAGATAGGAACAGCACTCCAGTAAGCATAAAGCTTTCTCACACCGTGATATCTCAGTCTACTCAAAAAGCTAACATATGCCCCAGGGATTCTATTCAACAAATACAGTTGTACTTTGAGATACAAACAGACCCAACATACGAATTTTTTTTTCTTTTTTCTTTTTTGTATTTTTCTGAAGCTGGAAACGGGGAGAGACAGTCAGACAGACTTCTGCACGTGCCCGACCGGGATCCACCTGGCACGCCCACCAGGGGCCGACGCTCTGCCCCTCCAGGGCCGTTTTTCTGTCGCGACCAGAGCCACTCCAGCGCCTGGGGCAGAGGCCAAGGAGCCATCCCCAGCGCCTGGGCCATCTTTGCTCCAATGGAGCCTCGCTGCGGGAGGGGGAGAGAGAGACAGAGAGGAAGGAGAGGGGGAGGGGTGGAGAAGCATATGAGTGCTTCTCCTGTGTGCCCTGGCCGGGAATCGAACCCGGGACTTCTGCACGCCAGGCCGATGCTCTACCACTGAGCCAACCGGCCAGGGCCCGGATTTTTTTAAGATTCGAGCTGCAACTTGGTCCGTACTTAAGTTCAAGATCCGAGCGAAATTCCGAGATATGAGTCATGATTCAGGAAGCTGCCACTAGTTGGCACGTTGGCACATGGGTCCAGTATTGGCAGTTTGATATATGAGTTGACTGACTTACGAGCTCAGTTACAGAATGAATTAAATTTGTATCTCAAGGTACCATAGTAGATTCAAGTGGTATTTTATTTCATTTATATTTTATTATTTACTCATTCATTGTTTTTCTGCTCCCTCTAGGCTGTAATCTAGTAAGAGCAGAGAAGTATGCTAGTTTGTATCAACAGTGCCTGGAGAAACAACTTCTCATGAATAATGGTGTCTACATGGATATTGAAGGAACCAGTTAATAAATGAACACTAACATAATCTAGGCTCTGCTTTATTCTTAGGACTATTTTCCTTAGGGATAGAGTCTTTCTTCCAACTAAACAGATTAGATTTTGCACTCTGCTCTTGGTTTCATTTTTCTCACTTTTGTGCTTTCTTATTTCTCCTCACTCACAAGCCTTCCAGCTGTTCACACCCATGGTCCACTCTGCCTCCAGCCTGGCTCAAGCTGTTCTTCTTATGCAAGACTTCGCTGAAATTCTCCAGTTCCTCTCTGGCCTTGTTTAGCTGTGAATATCTTCTCTTCTACAATATTTTTCCAACATCTGTGTTTTATATTCTCACTTGGACTATTAGTTTCATGAGATAAAAACAAACTTTCCTTTTTCCTTTATGTCTTCTCTCTCTATTCCACTCCTAGGCAATCATAACAAATACCTGTTCTCAGCGGTCAATGGAAAAAATTTGTTGACTCATTAGCAGTGAAAAAGAACTGGGTCCTTCAGACAGCACAATTAGATGATGAAGTTCAACCTGTGGCATTGCATGTTGCCTTCTCACCAGTATCACTGTGGTGAGAGCGGATTGCATGGCTCTGGGATTAGTAATGGGATACAGAGCCTTTCACCTATTTAAATCACTGGCTTAACTCTAAACCTGTTTGAAATTTGGGCTTCCAGGACATGAGATACTCCTCAGTCCTCCTTAGAGAACTGAGTTGATCTGTGGAAATAGTTTTTTTAATATCCTTTTAATTATCATCAGAAGGAAGTTATCTAAGACTCTTAACTGTTTTGAATTGGTAATGACAGCAGGGTAGAAATGGTGAGGAGACTCCCAGTACATAAAATAACCCCCACCCGACACAAGCTGTCTTCAACCTTTTACTGAAAGCTTGGGGGAAGGCGTATCACTGGAATGGATCTAGAGACATCAAGATGCAAGGAGAAGGGAAAGGAAGGAATGATTTATCTGTACCTCAAACTCAGTGCCAACTAAAAGCTGGCAACAGTTGATTGGAGTCTTTGTTTAAAATCATCTTTAGGTCCTGGCCAGTTGGCTCAACGGTGGAGCGTTGGCCTGGCGTGCAGGGGACCCGGGTTTGATTCCTGGCCAGGGCACATAGGAGAAGCGCCCATTTGCTTCTCCACCCCACCCTCCTTCCTCTCTGTCTCTCTCTTCCCCTCCCGCAGCCAAGGCTCCATTGGAGCAAAGATGTCCCGGGCGCTGGGGATGGCTCCTTGGCCTCTGCCCCAGGCTCTGGAGTGGCTCTGGTCGCGGCGGAGCGACGCCCCGGAGGGGCAGAGCATCGCCCCCTGGTGGGCAGAGTGTCGCCCCTGGTGGGCCTGCCGGGTGGATCCCGGTAGGGCGCATGCGGGAGTCTGTCTGTCTCTCCTCGTTTCCAGATTCAGAAAAATACAAAAAAAAAAAAAAAATTAAAATCATTTTTAAGTAAAAAACTAACCAGGTATCAGAGGAAAGGCCAAATCATATTTTGATATCCCTGAAGACCTGTTTACATGTGCCCACTCCTCAGTCTAGAAAAGTTAATTAATCCTTCCTAAATAATAGTTTGCCACTCTTATTCTCCACAAGTAGCTGATTTACAAAAGAATTGAGACAAACCTATTGGACAGTTAGATTTTTTTACTGAAAGCACTGGTTAACTTTGCTGAGGGTAAGGAACACATTTGATGAAAGCAATGCCTTCTCTCCCCAGAGGGGTGCATGCCCACACAAAATTTTGCATGAACATTTAGCGAATTCATGTATCCTCTGTGGCCTCACACATCCCAGGTAAAGAACCATTCAATTAAGGATTCTCAAATGTAAATGTATTATTCAGATATCAATAATTATTAGTTTACAGATGATCTGAGTAAAATCCTAGATTTAGGTCATGGGAAAAGAAGTCTGGTGATTGAGTAAGTTTTAGATTATCTTTTGTAATAATAAAAATGGTGATTATAGTAATAGCCATAAGTTATTGAGTAATCGCATCATTTCCAAATATGTATGAAGCACTTTGCATGCACTGCTTTGCTTTAATCCTCCAACTTTACTTCTAGATATTAAGGATCCACTGTGCATAGGTGGAAACTTGGGCTTCAAGAGGTTAACAAACCCACCCAGAGTCACAGAGCTAGTAAGCAGAGCCTGGACAGAACATGAGACCTTCGTTTTGAAGGTCTTTCCGAAGCTGCAGAAAAACAACCTGCAGTCTGTTGCCCTTAAAAGAAAACACTCTGATCTCACTCTTAACAGCCAGCTCTTGATGACAATGACTTCCAAAAATAAAAAATAGCTTCCAGGGACACATAAATCGTTATCTTTGGTTGCATGTGATAAGGCTTTGTGTTGCTTACGCTGGTCAGTCGGAGGTGTCCTAAATGTGTCCTCATTCTGTACTTTTGTTTTGGAGTCTATCTACACATTACTGTCTACACAACAGGATGGACATGTCAGGTGGTGCCTGACTGGAGAGGTCAGGAAGTTGGGATGAGGTTGCAGACTGTGATGCGGGAGTGAACCCGGGTACAGGTCACCTGTCTGCACTGGACTCTCTCAGCTACCTCCAGTCCATGGTCCATGATGATGCCAAACTGTGGATGAATTTATAATGCCTCCCTAGAGCTTACTGTGAAACATGGAACTCCCACAGCACAGGACCGACCAGGTCCTCCTTTTCCCTGAACTGGGGTGAATATGACTTTGTTCCCTATGAATTGTTCAGTTGGCTTGCTTCCAGTGACATCCAGATCTGTTCAGCCCACTCACTCTGTCCATGGGTCCTAAACAGGGCTGGCCTAAAGAGTCCCTTCAGTGGATGGTGACAAAGAAGGGCTTTGTGTCCATAAATATTACTCTGCCCCCAGCACCTGTCACATCAGCGTAATTCTGTTACATCAGTGAGAGATTCTGACCTTTAGAGCTTATTGTTTCATCTTCCAGTGTTGCTTTTAAAATGCCAGTAGCACCAGACTGGTCCCCAGTATAGAATCAGATCTCCTGGGAGAGTTACATGGGGCAGAGCCTCTAAGACTGAGTCTAGTGGGAGGTGATAAGAGAGGAAAAGAAAAGAGCAATCCAGTAAAATTGGGCTCTAGTTCCAGTTTATACAAGGCCAGCCCGTATCCAAACCCCGATGTCTGGAGGAGGTAGAGGTTCTGCTGTGTGGAAGGGGAGACCTGAGGAAATTTTCTTTTACCTTGAAACTGCTACGGGTCTTGAGTGATGAGCTCTGCTTCTGGGGGTCCCGAGGAGAAGCGTCAGGGTCTGTCCTATAGGGGGAGAAGCAATACAGGGCTTGTTCATTCTTTGGTTTTGTTAAGAACATACAGTTATGTACAAAACAACGTGTATTCTCATTTCCTTCATTTTGACCATCTATATAGGTAATTTTAAAGCTATAGTGAAATCAATATAAATAAAATGTTGTTATAACTTTGATTTTTATTTGGTGGCGACACACTTTCAGTTTTTTCAGAATCCTGTAGCACCAAGTGGCTTCGTTAGGCTGATTTCAGCAAGACTCAACTAGTCCTCCAGAGATTTTAAAGAGAAGTAAAACTGTCAGAACTAGGTTCCCACAGACACAGGTTACTTTTATTTATAAGTCATAAGTTACAGCAATTTCCTCTTCATGGTATTTGCCTCCCACGGCCTCATCCCCAAGTGAAATATATTTTTAATTTTTCAATTACAGTTGACATTCAATATTATTTTTGTTAGTTTCGGCTGTGCAGCACAGAGGTTACATAATCATATACTTTGCAAAGCGCCCCCCCCCCATATTCCCAGTACTCACCTGGCACTCATTGCAATGTTATTGATTATATTCCCTATGCTGTACTTTATATCCTCTTGACTGTCTTATAACTACCAATTTGTATTTCTGAATCCCTTCATCTTTTTTGCAGACCCCCTCAAACCCTTCCACTCTGGCAACTGTCAGTCTAAAGAACAAACTAAATTAACAAACAAGACTGAAGCAGACTCATAGACACAGAGAACAGACCGATGGCGTTTGCCTTTTCTACTCTAGAGAGCCTGTGGATGACAGAGAGGACGAGACCAGTTCAAACAGCATCTCCCCCAATGCCACCACCAGCTCTGCACGCACACAGTCTCAGTCCAGCGAATGAATGCTACTTGTATGTGGCCTCAAAGTGACATAACTTAATATTTTAGAAAAGATAGGCCCTGGCTGGTTGGCTCAGCGGTAGAACGTCGGCCTGGCGTGCGGGGGACCCGGGTTCGATTCCTGGCCAGGGCACATAGGAGAGGCGCCCATTTGCTTCTCCACCCACCCCCTCCTTCCTCTCTGTCTCTCTCTTCCCCTCCCGCAGCCAAGGTTCCATTGGAGCAAGGATGGCCCGGGCGCTGGGGATGGCTCCTTGGCCTCTGCCCCAGGAGCTAGAGTGGCTCTGGTCATGGCAGAGCCACGCCCTGGAGGGGCAGAGCATCGTCCCCTGGTGGGCAGAGCGTCACCCCTGGTGGGCGTGCCGGGTGGATCCCGGTCGGGCGCATGCGGGAGTCTGTCTGATTGTCTCTCCCCGTTTCCAGCTTCAGAAAAATAAAAAAAAAAAAAGAAAAGATATAAAAAGGCAAAATGGACATACTGGTCTCTAGACACCAAATAAAATATCTGGTATGTGACAGGAATTCACTAAGTCTTTGCTGAATGAATGAATAGGTGGATGATCAAATGATATAATACTGTGAAAATTAGCCAAAGAGTAGGTTGACCTTGCGTTTTCTTTCTATATCATACATATGATTTTGCCAAGTACATTTCCAATTTTGGGACTGCCTGAACTAAGGCTTAATTTCTAAGTAAATACACTAGCAATAAAAACTGTCATACTAGTTTCACTTTTCTCTAGTTTCATATTACGAAACTAAACATTTTTAGTCTTCACTATTCATTTTTAAGTTAAAATTGATTATGACAGAGATACAGGAAGATGCATGTTAGCATTTGAAAATGACATCCAAAATGGAAAGGTACTTGGGGTTCACAAGTCTGTGGATTTCTCAGGGAATATAAATGTAGAATAGAAAAGGAGTCGCCTTGGAATGCTGAGGTCACTGGGTCGAAACCCTAGGCTTGCCTGGTCAGGGCACATACAAACAACTAAAGTGAAGCAACTACATGATACTTCTTGCTCCCACACTGTTCCCTCTCTCTGTAAAATCAATATTAAAAAATCTTAAAAAAGAAAAAAGAGCAAGCATAGCCCATGAAGAGGCAAATTATTAATAAATGTGCTTATCATAAGCTAGTATGATAATATGATTTTTAAAAAGCCCTACCTTCAGTCTTTAATTCTAAATCTAAGAATCTTATAAAAATAATCAGAGATGTGGAAGATTTGTATGTGAAAATGTTCATCTCAGCCAAATTTAAACTGACACGTTAGAAATGATACAAAATTATCCAATGAAAGGGAATTCACATAAAACATTATTGTATAGCCAAACAGGTGGAAAACCATGTAGTTACTAAAATTCATACCCTTAAAGTATATTTAATGTCACAGATGACGTTTTGTGTATGAGAACAATGGTCGTTTAATTAGGCATGACCACCCACTTGGAAGAACTAAGATTGACTTTTTATGGAACCAAAGCTTCCAGAAAACAGACTTGGCATCTGGCTCATAGGTTGAGCCTTACAGGGGATGAGATAGGTCACTTCCAGGCAAGCCAGACACTTTAATGACATTGGGAAGAGTGCAAATGGCCCAAATTTATAGTCAAGTAGATGGAACCCGGTGGAAGAAGTTTCTTGGATTGGGGAAAAGCTGAAAGATAAATCCATTTAACTATGTCACCCAAGTAATGGCTTCCTTATGTAAGTTATTGTATCTGTCTACATGAAACCAACAGGTTATTGTCCACTAATTAGTGAGTGACAGCTCCAGAGGAAAGTGAGACCAGTCACAGACAACAAAATAGTTAAATTTGGTTTACACAACTGAGTGGTAGGGTGAGTAAAAATGTTCTGACTACATTCATTAGCTACGATAACAATAAAAATTAAATATCTCTAGACCTTAATAAATAGTATAATATATGTATATATCTATTTGTGTATGTATATACATATATTCATATATATTGATATATATAGATATATGTATATATATTATTTTTCTAAAATGATTTGGGCATGGTATATTTTGTTTGACATGGCAGAAGTTCTTGTCTGGTACTCAAATCTTTCTCTGTTTGTAACTCACTCAAAAATTAATGAGCCTTTGCATTTCTTTGTATCTTATTTTGAGTTCACGTACAGGCCATTGATTTCTTTCTGCTGGAGAGAGTTGAGTGTGGTAGCTGAACCATCATCCAAATCCCGTCCTCTGAGATTAGCTGCCTCATTAGTTGTGTCTGACATGGTGCAAATAGTCAATAAACATTACCAGGGACTACTCTGTGAGTGAACTCCTCTGGAACGCGGAAGTAGAATGTTAGAGATGGCTCAGCAGGTGTAACTCTATTCCTCACACTGGACAGGCACTCTGACACAGTCGCAATTTCCCTCCCTGTCCTTTACTCCAGGATCACCAGACTTCCCAGCAAAGGACCATTAGGTAGCCCTACCTGGAAATTCCACTTACAAGATGCCCAATAAGTAATTTTCCAGTCTCAGCTGGCATACCAAAGTAGCAAGAAGCCTACTATATCTCCACACTGCACTTCAACTTTGGCCAGCTTTAACAGTTAGGAAGAACATTTAAGTTGAATCGATGTCCTCAAGATGTCATTCTATGATCCTTGTTGTATTCCTCAGAGCCACCCTGAGATTGAGATCTTCCTCTGCCACATGGGAGCCCTTTAACTATCACCCAGGAAGGCTTTTGGTCCTTACTGAGTCTTTTCCTCCCAAGACTGGACAGCTGTCCTTCTTTTGGCATAGGTTCACCTTCTTTCACCATCTTGATTGCTTTCCTGTACACATACGTGTTTAATATCCATCTCTTGCTCACAGATGCTCTGGGCCATGAGCTCTGATGCAAGTCGAAGTCACTTAAACACATTAAGCAAGTGTGGTATCTCCTTTTGTACCAGACACTAGAATCTGCTAATGTAACCCAAACAGATGAGTTGGGGGCTATCATGTTACACATTGATTCCCTGTTGCCCCAAATTCTACAAGTCATGTTTTCCCCACTTATAGCTGTGTAATTCTTGCGGACTTTAATTCTATTGCATTTTGTTTATTTATTTTAGATTTGGTCTTTATTATAGTCTGCTAAGATCTAATGTGTTTTCTATCCCTCCAAGTTTTGTTCTTTTTGTAGATATATTTGCATGTTTTCTCCACGTCTGCTTCATTAATAATGATAAATGCTGAACAGAAATGGGCACAGCACAGAGGCCTTCAGGTTGATATTGATCTACTGTTTAGCACACTTCCAGAAAATATGTTTATCCAGCTACAAATTCTCCTCAAGACACCAACATCTAGTATTAATGTCTCCTTCTCAGCAACGAGACCATCAAGAGATACTGTCAAATACCTTGTTGAAATACAGATGCACAGTATCTACATTCTCATTCTCACTAAATCAAAAATACAAAGAAGAAGAGTTGACTCATCAGTTCTCAGTGATTCATCTCTTTTTTTTCCCCTAAGGATCATCAGAATATCTTATCTGCTCATTCAAAAATAGCCATTCAGTATCTGCTATGTCCAATCACAGTGCTAGACACAAGGCAATAGGCTCCATGCTGTCAGGAAGATTACTGCCTTTAAATAATGCATTATAGAGTTTCCCCAGAAACAACATTACTATTACTCTTCCCTCCCCTCCCTTTCCAAGGTTTTGCAGAGTCTAGCACACAGCAGGTCCTTAACATATATTTTTTATTGAATTTAATAATTATTAAAAGTAACATTTACAGAGTGCTTACCAGTGACATGCATTATGCTTAGTGCATTAAATAGATTATTTTATTTCAATAACACACTTTCCCCCATTTTACAGATGAGAAAACTGAGCAAGGCACAAATGTTTAGGTAATTTTCATAAACCCAATCATTTGACGTTAGAGCCACACAGGTTTAAGCACTATAGTTTACTGTGATGACTCATTGTTGGGCAAACAAGTGTGTTAGGCTTGCTTGCTTTCTTTGCCTGATTGGTGCACAAGCATGGGGCAGCACCACGTGTGTATAATCTATGTAAGGCTGCAGGTACTTGCCCTCAGTGCACAGATTGTAGATTGTGGACTGCCTATCACCATTGGGAGGGTCCATTTTTGCTATTATTTGCCGGGGAAGGCATATTTTCCCCAGCCTGTTTGCTCATCAGTCAGCAGAGAGAGAGAGAGAAGCGGTCTTCCCTGCCTCCTTGCCCATCCACCATTGCGAGACTAATAAACGGAATGAATGGCCCACCATCCTCCAGCTCCACAGCTCCTTTACCATCTGCCTGAATCCAGTAGGAACCTACATGGCCATGGCCATTGCCTCATACTCATCTTCTCTCGTGGAATTAATTAAAAGGTCTCAATTTGCAATCCTAATACTCCTAAGCCTCAGAAAAAGTTTTCTAAAAGGGTTTAAGCAAACAAACAACAAACCTATCAAACAACTCTAGCGGAAGTATAATTTGTTTAGGTAAATTTTCCTTGAAGGTATTCTCATGAAAACAACAGAAGTCTAAAATAATATTTTATGACAATAATGCCCTCAGCACAGAGCATTGTTAGAACCTCCTTGTCTACATTCCTGCTACTTCATAGACATCACTTCATTTTAGATCCAGAAACTTTCTTAGAAGTTATCTATTCATGTAAGAACCAGCTAGGTGGTGGTGCAAATTCTAAGGACTTTCCAACATCAAGAGTCTGTGACTTCATTTGCAAAAGCAAAATTCCATTGAGTTCTTTTTCTTCTTCTGGTTTAAAAGAATTTAATAGAATTTTTTGATCTGAATATAAAGCATCCATCTTTTGCTATAAGTGATTAAAAAAGTCAACAGGAATTTATTTTAACTACTGCCAAAAATCATTTAACATTTTTTTTTAGAAACCAGGGTCCTTCTGGAATTCCAGAGTGTATATATTAACACTTCCTATAAGTATATTTATTCCTGTTCTGTTTCTCTCATGATGCTATTTTTTTATTATGATTAATAACCATGTAATTGAGTTAATATTCTATAAACAAACAAAACAACATTGGCTTTATTCTGAAAAAGGCCCTAGACAGGCAAACCCACGGGTGGTCAATTGGAAAGAAGGAAATAAGAAGCTACCACAATATGTATTTCCATCTGTTTCAAGTATTCTTAATACTAAGCTACTTATTAAGATAGTTGGTGAGGTACAGATCAAATATTTCATAATCTCACCTTTTGGAATGATCGTCTTGTCATTCTTATCCAGGGCCTTGCCTTCCTAAACCAGAGGAAGTGCCTTGAGCCAATGTGTTCCTCTGTGTATCTAAAATTAAGTACCCAGTTGGTGGTTAAATTAAGATCTGACCTTGTGCAACTGAAACATAAGTGGTTCCTGGCGCACAGTAAAGTATTACCCATGACTTCTCTAGACTCTCATCAAAAGAAACACAAACCCACAGAGGTAGAATAAGATTATCTGTGTCCTGATTGGTTCAAAGAGCTCTCATGAAAACAAATGATCTGCCAACCCAGCTGCAATGAGGGCTCCTGCTGAAGGAACAGGGCAAGACCACTTAAATCGAATTAAACCATATTTTTAATTTAGTTGTTCAAGAGACATTAAATCGATGAGTCTGTGCAACTGAAATCCAAATCCACTCTTGATCGGTTTTAACACACTCTATGTCTCATGCTTTATCGTTTATACTCATTTCAAATCTCATTAAGTACAATCGAATTGCCATAGCACTTAACGGTCTTTCCTTTGATTTGCATTTACTAGCTGCCAATCTGATATACACAGATGGGGATGTAACAGTCAGTAACATCTAATCTGATCAGGGATCTCTAAGGTCCTGTTATAGAACACGGATAATCCTAAAAAAGTGAGCAGCCGATCTGAAGCAAGCAGAAAATCAGGATTTAAACTGGGGAGAGTTGTTTGTATTCTGCTTTTAAAAAAAAAAAACAATAAAGTTCGGTGTCTTCACTGATTTTCTAATGAAAATAATCTGCCTTACATTTGTTTTCACATGGTAATCCTTGGATTAATTCGGGCCACTGTCAGCATTCACGAAGCCATCTGGCTTCTGTTCCCACCACTCCACTCAAACAACTCTTCTTAACAGTCTCAGTCAGCTGCTAGTGTCTAAGGTAGAGCAACACTTTCTTATTTCTCAGGATCTCTGTTGGGTTTTGTGCATCGATCTTTCCCTTTTTCCTGAAACTTTCTACTCCTTAGAGCAGCGGTTCTCAACCTGTGGGTTGCGACCCCAGCGGGGTCGCCTAAAGCCATCGGAAAATACATAATGCATATCAGCTATTTACATTCCGAATCATAACTGTAGCAAAATTACAGTTATGAAGTAGCCACCAAAATTATTTTTTGGTTTGGGGTCACCGCAACATGAGGAACTGTATTGTGGGGTCACGGCATTAGAAAGGTTGAGAACCACTGCCTTAGAGGAACTCTGTAGCTTTTGTTTTCTTCTGATCTCTCTGACCCATTCTTTTTGCTTGGTGTGAACGAAGAAACATGGGTTGAAGTGAATTCACCAGCTTTATTTCAAAACCTGGAAAACTTTAATTAGAGGACCTAACTCTTCCTTGTAATAAAAGACATATTTCAGTCCTCCTTGGAGCAAACCTCAAGAAATATTTTGTATTTATGCCATATTGATGTGTCTTGAAAGAGTCAAGGTCAAAGGTTAGAAGACAGTGCATATTTTATCATTTTTCATCTCATTTGGGACTTTTCAATAAAGAATTTTTAGAAAAGTTACCAGCATTGTGAAGTGCTTTAATTTTTAGACAGTACTTTTTAAAACTTACCATATTAAAAATTCATATAAAGGTTTAGAGTATAATGCAATTTATGGGAAAATCTATACCCGACGTTTTAAAATGTGGTTTGGCACATTTCAGGGACATTTCTACTCTTATATCAATCAATTTATGCTTGTTTTATCCATTTATAGAATAGTTATTATACCATAAAATATTTAAAATAATGTTTAAAATAATAAGACAGGCCTGACCTGTGGTGGCGCAGTGGATAAAGTGTCGACCTGGAAATGCTGAGGTCGCCGGTTCGAAACCCTGGGCTTGCCTAGTCAAGGCACATATGGGAGTTGATGCTTCCAGCTCCTCCCCCCTTCTCTCTCTCTGTCTGTCTCTCTGTCTCTCTGTCTCTCTCTCTCTCTTTGTCTCTCCCTCTCCTCTCTAAAATGAATAAAAAAAATAAAAAAAATAAAAAATTTATAAAATAATAAGACAAAAAAAGAATGGTTATGTGGTAAATAAATGAAAATATGTTATTGATGACATAGACATACCACTTACTATCTGTCACCTTATTTTTGTTATTTAAATGTTTTGAGTCTCAATTTATTTATATGTAAAATGGGAGTGATAATAACCATGATAATAATAACCATAATAATGAAAGTAACAGTAATACAATGACCATGGCACCCACCATGTTTATGAAGTCTGTTGGTCAAGTAGTTAATCATTATATACACACAATAGAGCATACCTTGAGTAATTCAAATATTTAAAAGAATATCAGTTCATAATGCTAATAACTACTTCCATATCTGCTTATTATGGAAGTTGGCTTCTCCTGCTGTTTTTCTCAAAATGGAAAGGAAGTATATCAGGTTTTTGAACGCTGTGCCTCTGGTTTGTTTGGTAGCATCTGATAAGGGTGAGTTTCAGGATGGGGTATGATCCAGCAATGAAGCTCTCTCTGTTCAGTACATATAATGACACTGACATGCAAATACATGTCGCTTCCATTTACATAGCAAGAAATGCGCACCCTGTGACAGCAACTGACATGGGGAATCTTAGGTTGAAATGGGTGGAGCCCAGTGTTAGAGGCATAGTCCCTAGAACCAGCATTTTAAAAATTTTTTTATTTATTTTATTTTATTTTTTTTACAGAGACAGAGTCAGAGTGAGGGATACACAGGGACAGACAGACAGGAACAGAGAGATGAGAAGCATCAATCATTAGTTTTTCATTGCGCATCGCAACACCTTTGTTGTTCATTGATTGTTTCTCATATGTGCCTTGACCACGGGCCTTCAGCAGACCGAGTAACCCCTTGCTTGAGCCACAACCTTGGGTCCAAGCTAGTGAGCTTTTTGCTCAAACCAGATGAGCCTGTGCTCAAGCTGGCGACCGTGGGGTCTCGAACCTGGGTCCTCAGCATCCCAGTCTGACGCTCTATCCACTGCACCACCGCCTGGTCAGGCCCTAGAACCAGCATTTTAATTTTGGGGACAAGCCATTTGGGTAGCATTGCATCTGAACTTCCAGGAGCAATGAGTCCTCCTGGCCTGCATGTGTTAAGGCAACTGCTGCTTACACCTCACTTGCCCACAGGTACTCTGAGTTTCTGAACAGATGTGTGGGGCTTGCAGGCCTTTGTGAATTAACAAGACAGCTCTTGCTATAGGTAACCATACAAGCACAACCACCCTCACCTGAAAGGATTGATCGATTCCTCTCTGACCCAGCTCATTCTTTATCAAAGCCTTATGTTGGGCAAAATGGTGTTGTTCTAACACCTGGGAGAACCCTGTTTGTTTTGTCCTATGATTTTGCTGTTTAGTAAGCAATACCTGCACACAGCTCACTTGGCGTCATCTTTGATATACTTCAGATTTTCTACTCCTTCCCCCCTTTCTGCACTTCTTCATTATTTTGGCATTGGGGATTGTGTAAAAGGTGCACATCTTATTTCAGTTATGTATAAAACAGAGTAGGAAAATGTGAGTAAAGAAAATGAATTCTTTATTTCTTGTGTGCTCCCCAGTACTTTGATCATTGTTTGCTTTTGTTGTGTTTTTCAGTTTGTGTGTGTGTGTGTGTGTTTCCCCCTAAAAACTAAACAACTGAAACTGTGAGTCGAATGTATTAGTGCCGCCCTCCATCGGGATCACTAAGGTCACAGCCCCCGGAAGAGCCTGCCCTGCTGACATCATGCCAGTCATTTGTTTCCACGCAGCAGCATAGAGGCCAGCGTTGAGAGGGCAATTTTTTGGTAAGGCAGCGCCATGGAAACCACACAAAGCCAGTGATGAGCACAGCATGGGGAGGATTCTGTACTGGCCGTTACATTTACTGACCACCAGTGTCTGATGGTGTGCCGGCCCTGTAGAGAGCACACATCAAATATGTGCTAAATGTTTTGCTAAACACTGGCACGGATGAGTTAACAATTGGTTCATATTTAATTTATCAATAATTTAAGGTTAACCAAAGGTGAACTCAGTTAAAACTGAATCATAGTGAATTTTAAGAAAGGTTCATCTTTTTCTTTCTTCCTTTTTCTTGTTTAGAAAAAAGCTCTTAATTTTCACTCCTGTGAGAGTTATTTTAAGTGCCTCAGAGAGAAAGAACCCCAGATTAAAAGGAGGTAGATAATCTGTACTTCAGTCTCAGATCTGTTTATCTCTTTGTGAATTAAAGCAAGTCATTTATGTATGTGCCTCAGTTTCTGTTTGTGTAATAATGCTACTCTCTCCATTACACGTTATTAGGAGAATAATAAGGGAAATCCGAGCTCATCTGATTCCAGGCCTCATTTCACTATTTCAGCTGAGAAACAGGGGATCCAGAGAGGTGAGAGACTGTCTTGGCAATTTCTGTTGATTGTATGTCATATGAGGAGGTGTCATGGGAAAGAGCAGCCCTAAGGAAAGCTGGAATTGAACACCATAGAGAGCAGGGGAATCCTAAACCTCTCCCAACGTCCTTTCTGACAGTGGTTATCATATCGCAGTCCTGCTCGCCACCTCGGTCACTTGCTGTGGTTGCATGTGTAATGATATTCTAAGAAACTATAATAGAACAATTTAAAATTCTACTTAAGTTTTTGTTATATGACACTGTTTTTATTCTAAAACTGTTGTTGCCTGACCAGGCTGTGGCGCAGTGGATAGAGTGTCAGACTGGGATGCAGAGGATCCAGGTTCAAAACCCCAAGGTCGCCAGCTTGAGTGCGGGCTCATCTGGTTTAAGCAAGGCTTACCAGCTTGAACCCAAGGTCACTGGCTTCAGCAAGGGGTCACTTGGTCTGCTGGAGCCCCCTAGTCAAGGCACATATGAGAAAGCAATCAATGAACAACTAAGGTGCTGCAACAAAGAATTGATGCTTCTCATCTCTCTCCCTTCCTGTGTGTCCCTATCTGTCTCTCTCTCTGTCTCTCTCTCTGTCTCTGTCACACACACAAAATAAATAAAACCATTGTTAGTATACATTTTCACTGATTTTTACAAATCAGTGGCTGTTATTCATAAAATAAGGCAAACAAAACGAGCTAAGAGAGAAAGGGCATAAAAAAAGGAAGTAACGTGTCTAGACTTTGTAAAGTTGTGTCTCTCTCTTCCTCACACTGAGAAGCAGAGCAGACAGGGAGAAGATGGGACGCCACTGAAAGGAAGCCTGGAAGTTAGTGAGATGATTCTGCAATAGAAAACAAGCTTTATTTGCTAAATCCATTCCTTAGTTCTTAGCCCTCATCTTACTTGAACTAGCAGCAGAACTTGATATAGTTGATCGCTACCTTCTGCTGCAAATAGTTTTCTTCCCTTTGTTTTATAGCTTTGGTCAACTCCAGGGCTCATCCCTTGAATGTCTTTATTTTTGTATCTGCCCAGCCTTGTTTGATGAGCTCACCTAGCCTCAGGGCTTTAGTGAACACTAACTTATTTCTCCAGGTACGACTTCCCCACCTAAACTCGGACTCAGGTCCATCTGCCTACTTAACCTTCCATCTGGGACTTTAATCGGTATGTCAAGCTTTGCATGAGCCAAGCTGCGCTCCTTTCCTCTTCTGGAAGCCGCTCCTCCAGAACGTTGTTCATTCTAGCCAAGGGCAACTCCATCATTTAGAGTGCTTAGGCTCCATCCTGGCCTCCCCGCTCACAAACACAAGAACCAACCCAGGACAAATACTGTAAACTTGACTGTCAAACAGAGAAAAATCCCCGCAGGTTTGGCGGTGGTATGTTGTATTCATTGCTGTATCCTGAGTAGCCATATAACACTGTTCAGAAAATACTTGTGCAATAAGTGAAGGAATGATTTTGACACTAAGTAAGAATGACTACATGTTTACAAATATATTTTTCTTTAAACAAGAGTTGGAAATGTCAAATGGCAAAATTAAATAATTGGGAATGAGAGAAATTGATTTTTGTATGACAGTGAATTTATTTACTTATTTATTTTTACAGGGACAGAGAGATAGAGAGTCAGAGAGAGGAATAGATAAGGACAGACAGACAGGAACGGAGAGAGATGAGAAGCATCAATCATCAGTTTTATTGTTGCGACACCTTAGTTGTTCATTGATTGCTTTCTCATATGTGCCTTGACCATGGGCCTTTAGCAGACGAGTAACCCCTTGCTGGAGCCAGAGATCTCAGGTCCAAGATGATGAGCTTTTGCTCAAACCAGATGAGCCCGTGCTCAAACTGGTGACCTCGGGGTCTCAAACCTGGGTACTCGGCATCCCAGTCCGACGCTCTATCCACTGCGCCACCACCTGGTCAGGCAACAGTGAAAGATGTATAATGTATACAAGTTTAATTAAAATATTTCTCAGCCTGACCTGTGGTGGGGCAGTGGATAAAGCGTCGACCTGGAAATGCTGAGGTTGCCGATTCGAAACCCTGGGCTTGCCTGGTCAAGGCACATATGGGAGTTGATGCTTCTAGCTCCTCCCCCCTTCTCTCTCTCTGCATCTCTCTCCTCTGTCTCTCTCCTCTCTAAAAATGAATAAATATAAAGAAATTAAAAAGATTTCTCAGAAACCTATCCTTTGTGTAACAAAGCTCACAAGTTCTTTAGAACCAGATAAATAAATAAAAGAAGGTAAAGTTAGAAATAATGAAAATATGGCCTTGGGATTTAAGTGGGACAGAATTCTCTTCCTTTGGTAGGGAGATGAGGTGTCTGGACCACATAGTTGAAATATTAAATCCTGCCCCCACTCCCACAGTAACAATGCCCAAAGTGGGCAAATAGTAAAAGGATGCTGTCATTTGGTAAAGTAATTATTGATGATACTCTGGTTTTGAACTCAAAGTGTCAGGAAGTTAATGGAGTTTCTAGCAGTGTTTAAGTATACTGTGCAACACTCGTGCTCTGAGAAAGAAGTAATAACACCTCATCTCCCACAGAGCTGAAGAAAGCCTCTGGACGACAGACAGCACCTGGCTATTGATGGAGTTATTAGTAAATGAAAGACATTTAGTTTTATCAAAACAAGCTGATGCTATGACTACGTGAAAGGCAGCGCCATCTAGTGGGAAAAGAGTCACATAGGAATGGATGCTCATTGGGTTGTTTTCCTTTCCAATTCTATATTCTTTTTTTTTTTTTTTTTTTTAATATATATTTTTCTGAAGCTGGAAACGGGGAGAGACAGTCAGACAGACTCCCGCATGCGCCCGACCGGGATCCACCAGGGGCCACGCTCTGCCCACCAGGGAGCGATGCTCTGTCCCTCCGGGGCGTCGCTCTGCCACGACCAGAGCCACTCTAGCGCCTGGGGCAGAGGCCAAGGAGCCATCCCCAGCGCCCAGGCCATCTTTGCTCCAATGGAGCCTTGGCTGCGGGAAGGGAAGAGAGAGACAGAGAGGAAGGGGGGGGGGTGTGGAGAAGCAGATGGGCGCTTCTCCTATGTGCCCTGGCCGGGAATCAAACCCGCATGCCAGGCCGACGCTCTACCGCTGAGCCAACTGGCCAGGGCTTTTTTTTTTTTTTTTTTTTGATAGAGACAGAGAGAGAGAGCATCACAGAGAGAGACAGATAGGAACAGATAGACAGGAAGAGAGAGAGATGAGAAGCATCAATTCTTCTTTGTTACAGCACCTTAGTTGTTCATTGACTGCTTTCTCATATGTGCCTTGATGGGGTGGGGGTGGGGCTACAGCAGAACGAATGAACCCTTGCTCAAGCCAGCAACCTTGGGCTTCAGGCCAGTGACCTTTGGGCTCAAGCCAGAGACCATGGGGTCATGTCTATGATCCCACACTCAAGCCAGCGACTCTGTGCTCAAGCTGGTGAACTCATGCTTAAGCCGAATGAGTCCAAACACAAGCTGGCAACCCTGGGGTTTCAAACCTGGGTCCTCTGCATCCTAGTCCAACACTCTATCCACTGCACCACTGCTTGGTCAGACTCCAATTCTGCGTTCTTTTAAAAAAATTATTTATTGATATTTAGAGAGAGAGGAAGGGAGAAAGAAACATCAATTTGTTATTCCACTTATTTATGCATCATTAGTTGATTCTTATAAATGTCCTAACTGGGGATCGAACCAGTAACCTTGGCATATCTGGATCACGTTCTAACCAACTGAGCTACCTGACCAGGGCCTCCAATTTTATATTTTGAACTTTTTTAAGACTGAGGTGTCAGTGTGAACACATCGTTCTCTTTTCATAACACACTTAACCAGATGTCTCTGACTAAGCCTCAACATTGGGTTTGGGAGTTGTCGCCTAATAATTACAATGATGGCCAATATTTATTGAGTTCTTGTTATAACCACACATTAGGCTAAGCCCTTAGCTCCGGGCTTCTGCGTACAGTTGTGCAGGTTTCTTCCTGTACTAGGATGCTTGGGGACTGAAATCCACCTTCACCTCCGCTCTATGATAAGAGTGTCCTGATGAAGGGCTGTGTCACTTGGAGAGGATCAGAATTTTCTAAATTGCACAAAGATGCTGTGTAATGCAGTCCTTGTGTATATGCATTCATTCGCACTTAATCCTCACGATGTTCTTTGCAAAGTGATGTGATGTTATCATGGCTTTTTCCAGGAGGAAGTAAGCCTTACAGGGTTGAGTAAATTGCCTAAGGTCACATAACTAGTGTGAAGCAGAGCTAGGATTTTAACCCCGCCAGGCTTGACCATAGGCTAGAGGCCTCCAGGAGTGTTAATGAGTGTGTGTGTGTGTGTGTGCGCGTGCGCGCGTGCATGCGTGTGTGCATGTGCGCATGATGTTTACATGCAGACTCACGCCTTACCCATTTCCATGCTGAAATGAGACATGTTGAGCAGTGTCTTCCCACTACATCATGGCCCCTGCTCAAATGGCCCAAAGCCTAAGTAAGCTCAGAGCTTCCCCCAGTGCCTGGCAAGTCTGATTGTGACCCCACTGCTCAGCAATTCCAGCAACTCAACCAGTAGTCAGACCAAAAACCTATCAAGCCCTGCATTAAAGAATTGGGGTTTGCCATGTACCTCAAGACCTCACCTGCTACCTCGCCTTATCTTGTGTGCTTTCTGAGCAGGTTGCACATGCTCCCCCCCATGTCCTGTTGTTCATTGGTCTCCTGTATCAAACTCCCTCTGTGCTGCCCCCATTTCTGTCTGCCGAAGTCCTTCTGCCCCTTTCAGACCTTGCTGACACCTTCCCCCATCTCTGAAGTTTTTCTAACCCTGCCAGAGCTCAGCTCTTTTTCTCCTTTATTTTCCAAGTATGTGTTTTCTGTTTGCCTTGTATTATAATTATTCACATCCATTTCTTTTTGTATTGTCACCTCTGAGGACACAGGGTGTAACCCGTGGGATGTGCACAATGCGTATGTTCAATGAATGTGCATTGACCGAATTGAAGGCCTGGGGACCTAAACAGAGAAACCTGCCGCTTCATCATGCTTAATGTTCTCACTTAAACTAAATGTCTCAGTAGGAATTTCATAATACACAGAGAGACAAGCTGGGAGTTGGAAGGCAAATTCCAAGTGCATTCTGTGACAAAATAGATTTGTTTTTAATAAAGGCTTAATGAATAATTTAATGTGATTTGCTATAATTAGCTGCCAGGAACTGAATGAGTGAGTTACAGATTTGCAAATCCCTGGGTACCAGGCAGGCTGCAAACTAGTTCTCAGTTAATTTTTAACTTTCAATTTGGCTACAATTGATTATTAAGCCCACAGGCTAAAGTCAAGCAGAGATTAAACAGAAAGTGGAAAAAACCAGAAAAGTTATTCAGAATACTTCTGAGAATATTATAGAGTTTATTCTGCACAGAAGTGAATTGGTCATTGAAAAGAAGTCAGAGAACAAATACACTATTATAACCTCCACAGTGAATAGATAACAATATAAAAATTTAACAATAGATATTCATTTAAAAAATAAATTTAAGATCCTTATTTGTCAATCCTAAAAGGATACTTTTTTATCTAAGATTTTTCCCAATTAACTTTGAAATTATCAAGGGATTACATATTGTTACTATGAAATCAATGTATTTAAATATAATTGGTAAATATAAACCACAGTTTTATTTACAGGGTAACATTTACTATTAATACTGTTAACTTGATTTTATCTTTGCATATCAAATATCATGAATATAATTATATCATAGCTTTATATTAATTAAGAAAAACAAAACGATATTTCAGATAGAAAATAGGAGATATAAGACTTCATAAATTTTACAGCTGGTAATCACTCAGTTGTCTGAATATCTATCAGAGGAAGGGAATAAAAAGTAAAAAAAACTATATAGAAAAAGATGTTTTTAAAACTACAAAACCCTGAATATCTGTCATATCATTAAACATAAGCCTAACTAATTAAGAAAAAGGGTTTTTGACATATTTATGGGGGATTCTTACCTTTCTCGCCATACTTTTCTCCTTTGGGCGTCTTACAAAGAGCCCAAGGGAGTCAACAGAGTAGAATGGATATCCAATAAAGTCTTCAAAACTGAAATAGACAAATAAAAAGCGTACTGTGGAGGAAGATGAGACTGAAAGTGCTTTATGCATGTTATGAACTGTTTGTTTCTGGAGAAGAAATGAATTCATTCTTCAAGAAAAAAATGATAACAAGACTTTCAGTCCAGGCCCTGGCCAGTTGCCTCAGTGGTAGAGCATTGGTCCAGCATGTGGACGTCCTAGGTTCGATTTCCTGTCAGGACACATAGGAGAAGTGCCCTCTGCTTCTCCACCTCTCTCTTCTCCTTCTCTCTCTCTCTCTCTCTCTCTCTCTCTCCCTCTATCTCCCCCTTCTCCTCCCACAGCCATGGCTTGATTAATTTGAGCACATTGACCCTGGGCACTGAGGATGGCTCTGTGGAGCCTCTGCCTCAGGTGCTAAAAAATAGCTTGGTTGCCAGCACGGCCCCAGTTGGGCAGATCATTGACCCTGATGGGGCTTGCCAGGTGGATACTGGTTGGGCGCATGTGGAAGTCTACCTCCCCTCCTCTCACTTGGAAAAGAAGAAAAAAAATTTTTTTCAGACTAAAGTACAGTGAGTTAAAGAATTATCTGCATAATGGTGAGCATGAGTTGCTAAAGTAGAGATTTAAAACAATTAAGTAGTATAGCCTCAGGTCATGTGATCCAAAGATAAAAAATAGAGACCAGCTTATGCACTCTCTCCTAAATACTACTTCCTCAGTGCCTTCTTGAGTCTTTCCTCTAATGAGCCTTAACTCTGAAATACTGAAGGTTGAAAAAAAATAGTGATGGTAAAAAGGAAAAAGCTTTATGGTTCTCAAATCTAAGTTTCTTCAGTCACATCATTTCTGATTGTTCAAGGCGTTAACAATCTCTCGATTGATTGAGGTATATTTGTTAGATACTTATAGCTAGCTCTGTAGAAAGTGCTGTGGGAAAGTACATGAAGTAAAAGTCATGTTTTCTGCTCTCCAAATTAGCAAACAGGAAGCAGAAATTAAACTACTGCTAAGGTGTGCAGTACTAACTTTGAACACAACGGAAATCAGAGAAATGCGAAATGAATGTGATAAACTTAGGAAACTGCTGGTCATGCTTTTTTGTTTGCTTGTTTTATTGAGATACAATTGACAAAATTGTTTATATTTTAAGTGTACAGTGTGTGATTTGATATATTGTAAAATGATTACCACCAAGTTAATGAACACATCTATCACCCATTACTTCACATAGTTACTTTTATTTTTGTTTTTGGTGAGAAAAGCATATACAAATGTTAAATAAATGCATGAAAAGATGTTCAGTATCAATAGTCCTTTAGGGCAGCAATTTTCAACCAGTGTGCCACAGGAATTTATAAAACATGTAATACCTGACTTACATAGTCAGGGGCACTGACCTCTCCCCCCTTATATTGTCAAATAAAAAAATGACAATAGCCAACACAATAGCTGTCCAGTATAAATGCATCAAAACAATACATATTTTTTGTCATAGTGGCAAAAAATATTATATATTTTTTTAGTGTGCCACAGAAATTTAGTAATAATTACTTTACATGTGCCATGAGATTGAAAAATTGCTGTATTAGGGAAATTCATTAACCACAGTGCATATTAATATGCACTGTGCAGTTGGAGGCTCTTAAATATTTTTTTTCTCTTCTTCTTTTCCAAGTGAAAGGAGGGAAGATAGATAGACTCTCGCCTGACCCAACTGGGATCCACCTGGCAACCCCCATTAGAGGCTGATGCTTTGCCTATCTGGGGCCATGCTTGCAACCGAGCTATTTTTAGCACCTGAGGCAGAGGCTCCACAGAGCAATCCTCAGCGCCTACAGCCCATGTGCTTGAACCAATTGAGCCATGGCTACAGGAGGGGAAGAGAGAGAAGGGGGAGAGGGAGAGGTGGAGAAGCAGATGGTCGCTTCTCTTGTGTGCCCTACTCAGAAATCAAACCCAGGATATCCATATGCTGGGCTGACGCTCTACCACTGAGCTAACCAGCCAGGGCCAAATGTTTTTGTTTTAATGGGGAATTTAAAATAACACTTATTTATTACTTAAAAACATAGATCAAAACAATTCTCATCACAACCTCTATTGACCGGAATGCCCTGGAACAATCTTGAACAGCTAGGGGGTTCTTGAACCACCTGTCTGGAAGTGATCACCTCATCTAATCATTGTGAGCTTTACAGATGGAGATATTGACCAAGATCTAGAGAATTTGAAGGACCTGCCTAAGCTGTAAAGCTGGTAAATTGTGGAGCTCTATTCCTGCAGAGAGTTCATAATGATGTTAAATAAAAAGGCCATGTAGGTTGGTATATGTACTAGAAGGAGGAATATCTATGTAGATATACAGATCTATATATAGACAGATAGATATAGATATGGATATAGATTTAAATAGATATAGATATAGATGTATTTCAGTGGGAATAGAAATGGATTTGACTCTTGCAAATTAAGAACGAAGAGAGAAATTTCTCAGCTTCTTCCTTGCAATTTGTCACTTACAGTTAATAGTTGTTAGTCAAGGACTCTAGGGTCAATCCACTCAAGCCATGGTCTGTCAAGGTCAGTAGGTTCAAGCCTACGGGAAGAGGTGAGCAAGTGTAACCGCTGCAGTAAGGAAGGTCTCTGGAAGCCAGTTTCTTACTATTCTCGGCTTTCCCTGCTCATGCCAAGAATATCCCAGAAATAAAGAAGAGGCTATTCAAGGAAGCACCACATGGCTGCTGACACGGGGACTGTCCCAGCAGCAGTCCGGGCAGCCCTCTGTGGAAGGAACAGTCAGGGAATGTGAGGGAACCAAGGAGGTCTAAAGAAAAGACTAACTGCTACCACTTAAGAACTATGGCATTAGTTGTAAGCTTTCAGTATTGTTGACAAGCTTTCATAATGCGGTTTTTTGGGACAAAGGAATAATAACAGCAATCATTATTTGCTCCTAACTTCTAATTGTCTAAGTGATAAGAAGGCATTTCCATCACACAGGATGCAATGTACCAGGGAAATGAATTATATTTAATGTGCTTGCCTCTCAGTTTCCTCAAGAGTCTCCCCACCACGTCGCCTACCATCATCACAGTGTCACAGTGTCACTGTGATGGTGAGATGATGTGAATTCTGTTTAGCTTCCCTATCCCCTCCTGGTCACGGGGCCCTGAGTTACTGTGGGTGAGCTTGTTACACTTTTTGTACAGCTGGATTTTTAGCTGTCTCCACTTTTCTTCAGCATTTCCCACTCTCTCCAGATGCTGATGGTGACATACTGACTTCTCCCACCTCATTCCTTCTTTTACTGCCCTTTAAATAAGTTAAATAGAGCCTTCAGCTTTTAAAAGTGCATTTCATCACATTTTAATGTCATATAAGGCCACTCTATATTTTCTTTCTTTCCTTTTTTTTTTTTTTTTTGCAAAGGAAGGGCGGGAGACAGACAAGGACAGACAGGAAGGGAGAGAGATGAGAAGCATCAACTTGTAGTTGCAGCCCCTTAGTTGTTCATCATTTGCTTTCTAATAGGTGACTTGACCAGGGGGCTCCAGCTGGACCAGTGACCCCTTGCTCAAGCCAACAACCTTGGGCTCAAGCCGGTGACCTCGAGGTTTGGAACCTGGGTCCTCAAAGTCCCATGTCGACACGCTCTACCCACTGCATCACTACCTGGTCAGGTTCCATATTTGCTTTTTTTTTTTTTTTTTTTTTTTTACAGTGACAGAGTCAGAAATAGGGATAGATAGGTACAGACAGACAGGAATGGAGAAAGATGAGAGGTGTCAATCATTAGTTTTTCATTGCGACACCTTAGTTGTTCATTGATTGCTTTCTCGTATGTTCCTTGACCGTGGGCCTTCAGCAGACCTAGTAACCCCTTGCTCGAGCCAGCAACCTTAGGTCCAAGCTGGTGAGCTTTGCTCAAACCAGATGAGCTCGCGCTCAAGCTGGCGACCTCGAGATCTCGAACCTGGGTCCTCTGCATCCCAGCCCTACACTCTATCCACTGTGTCACCACCGAGTCAGGCATATATTTGCTTTTTAAATGGCAGCTTGACTCTATTTGGATCCTAGCCATTCCTGGACTGGATTTTTTCTCCTATTGTGTACATGTATACATGATATTCTAGCCCAAACTCCCTTATCTTGTATTGTTTATTATATTTCTCACCAAATGAATCTGCCTGATCATCTAAAAGAAATAAAGTTCTTCATCCCCTCAATGGGATACGGTTGCCAAGATTACCATTACTATCTGTCTCTTTATCACCACCCTGACTGTGTGGCTTATGAAGTCATCTTATCTGGCTTTCTATGGAAAACAGTGGCAACTTGAGATATTTATAACATCTCTATAGTCTAGGATTACATTGTAATGGAGAAAGGGTAAATTGCCTGAATGTATAAGATCCTGGAGACTATTATTTTTCCTACATTATATATCGCCTATTACATATTTTATAGTATTATATTTTGCAAATAATGGAGGTCTTGGGAATTAAAACTATATCGGCCATAAAATTTAGATTAAAAATCTCCATGATTAAAGGATTTTCTCAATTTTTTAAAGCATATCAATTCATATGCTGGACCCTAACAGAATATTTAAAGGAAGGTTGGAAATATATAAACTAAAATAATTTCACGACCTTGGACAGCTGGCTGAGTGGTAGAGTGTCGGCCCGGCATGTGGAAGTCCTGGGTTCGATTCCTGGTCAGGGCACATAGGAGAAGCACCCATCGCTTCTCCTTCCTCCCCCCCCCACCCCCACCACCACTTTCTCTCTATCTCTCTCTTCCTCTCCAGCAGCCAAGGCTCCATTGGAGCAAAGTTGGCCCAGGAGTTAAGGACAGCTCCATGGCCTCCACCTCAGGGGCTAGAATGGCTCAGATTGAAGCGGAGCAACACCCCAGATGGGCAGAGCATCGCCCCCTGATGGGCAAGCTGGGTGGATCCCAGTCTGGTGCATGCAGGAGTCTGTCTGACTGCCTCCTGGATTCTGTCTTCAGAAAACTACCAAAAAAAAAAAAAATTTCACTGTGATATTTTGTACAATGTCCATAGGGTTTGTTAGAACTTTGGGAGGCCCCTGTCAAGTTTTCTTTCTCTAGAGTCATTCCTATAGTTGGTCATGCCCATTTCCCCTGCTGTCAGTCCTGAGTGTCAGCAACTCTTTAAACTTACTCTTTCAATACTCTTTTTTATTTTTCTCTGAGTGTCTTGCCCAGTGCTTCCAGTAAAAAATGACTTTTTCCCAGTTTACTTTCTTCTAGAGGTATCTTCTGCATTAACTGGGCTTTGCTGAATCTGAGGTAGGAGAAAAGGCTGCTGAAACAACCTAGCAGTCCTTTAATTTAGAATGATCAAAACAGGGCCCTTCTAGGCAAATGTTTTTAGTCTTGAAATGACCCACAGACCTTAGGTTTCCATGTGTCTAAACCTAGGGAACCCTACCATTGGGAGGATGACTGGTGGGATTCAGGTTGGGTACTGATAGCTGCTTTAGCCCAAAGGCCAAATTTCAGTTTGTGGGAGGATGTTTAATATTGGGCTTCGTGACTTCCGGTATTCTTTTTTATTTTTAAACTCATTTTCTGGATGTGCTATTTTATTTCCTTAGTCTATGATTTGGTTAATTATTATTTGTTTACTTTAAACTTTTGAGCTCACAGAGTTTAAGTTCTTCTGAATGAATTTGTGTGTGCCTGTGGCTAAAGCCAGAGACCTAGGAGCTACTCCTTCATTCTGTCCTTTCCTTCACCACTCACTTCAGATCTAACTGTAGAGCTTGTTGGTTTTATTTTCAAGTTACATGATGAATCTGCCCACTTCCACTGCTGACAATTTAAGTCAAGCAATTATCTTTCTTGCCTGGAAAGATAATTTTTTTCTTTTCTTTTCTTTTTTCTTTTCTTTCCAAGTGAGAGGAGGGGTGATAGAAAGACTCCCGCATGTGCCCTGACCAGGATCTGCTCAGCAACCCTGTCTGGGGCCAATGCTCAGATCAACTGAGCTATCCTCAGCACTCCAGGCCAATGCTCAAATCGGCTGAGCCCCTGGCTGTGAGAGGGGAAGAGGGAGAAAAGGGGTTAGGGAGGGAAAGAGAAGCAGATGGTTACTTCTCATGTGTGCCTTGACCAGGGATTGAATCTAGGATGTCTGCATGCTGGGCCAATGCTCTATCCACTCAGCAAACCTGTCAGGGCCCAAACCATTTCTTTCTTCTATTTGTTCCCTATGCTTCAACCCATTCCCCCATACCAACTGGAGTAGTCCTTTAAAAGTATGCATCAGACCATATCACGCCCATACTTAAACCCTTCCCACTGCATGTATGATCTTTGCCACCTTCCTACTCATCCTCCTGCCTCAGCCACACTGCTGCCACAGAGCCTGCCCTCCATATACTTTTGTCTCTACTATCCCCTTTACCTAGAACACTCTTTAGCTAGTTTTATTATGACTGGATCCTTCTGTTTACACCTCAGAATAAATGTCACCCTCTCAGAAATCTTTCTTGCATTCTTAACTAGGTACTCATTATCGCAGTACATTGCTCATCTTTTCAGGAAATAATATTTGGTCATTTTACCTATTAATTGGTTTGTTTGTTTACTGTGTGTCCAGTACGAAGCTCCTTAATGATTGAGGTCCGCCAATCTTGTTCCCTGACGGAACCCTAGTACCTGCTGCAGTTTCTGCTGCAAAGTCAGCAATCACTATACATTGCTTAGTGAATGAATGTCTCCGTTTTTCTGCTGTTTATCCAGTTTTTAAAAATGATTGTTTCATCTCAAATTTCTGAAATCCCTTCTCTGCTTTAGCTATTTACCCCCACCCCCATTGTATCCTGGTTTTTTTATTTTAATTAACTTATTACTTAACATTGGATAAAACTGGTTAAAAGTACAATATCAACATTTATGATACCTTTTCATCATTTTCAATTATTTTTACACCTAATTATATCTATTTCTAAATTCTGTCAAGGTATTAATTTTCATTATTATTTTCAAATTTGTATTTATTGATTTTTTAGAGAGGAAGGAAGAGAGAGAGAGAGAGAGAGAGAGAGATTCATTGTTCCACCCATTTATGCATCCATTGGTTGATTCTTATATGTGCCCTGACCTGGATTCAAACCCATGACCTTGGCATGTCCTGACAATGCTCTAACCAGCTGAGCTACCTGGCCAGAGCCTAAGGTATTAATTTTTAAAATAATTATTTTATTACCATTTTATTAGTATACTATTACCATTTATGTACATACATATTTATTTCAATCTTATAAAAATGGTTTTCCATCTTCTTCTTAAACAAATTGAGTTACAGCCCAATTTAGAACAAGGTTCAAAAGCCCACCATACTGGAAGCACATTCCCCTAGTTATGGACACATTTTAGAAGTATTCACAGCGTGGAGAGACAAAAAGAGAGGAAAAAGAATCCAAATTGTTTTGAACATTCCTGATATGAACGGAGGCACAACAGATGGATAATACCCAAACTGTTAGAATTTTAATGTCAGTCTGTTCTAGGAACTAATGAGCAAAATGACTTTCTTTGTCACCAAGTTTTGCAGAGAAAAGAATAGCTGAGAACAGATTATTTTCACCTTTGCTCTCAGGCATGAACACTAAGAGGAGACTGACAAAGGGAGTACTGGTCCCCGTTAGGTTTTCAGAAATGAGTCCCTCACGCCCTGAAAACTGGGATGCTGTCTTCCTTTTCAGTCATTTGGTCTATTCCTCCCTCAGATAAAGGCTCCCTAAGTATAGCTCCAGGGCAGTCCACTCCCAGGATACATTTTAACTACCTAACTTTGGTAAGATCCAGCCCTTCACAAAAGAGCCTTGTGCCATTAAAAAGCAATAGAAGAGGTCCTAACTCTCCCAGTTCCTTCAGGTTGGAGAAACAAGCCCTTCTTAGTTGAATAGGCTAGAAGCCGTGCAGAGCAAATTGAATAAAATATATGAGATCCAGATTTTAGCTAAGTCACCTAGCTTGCTAACTTTATTTATAGAACTTCCCAACATCTATCTCCTTCCTGATGATTTGAACATTCACCAACTGAAAATACGGTGCATTTGATACCCCTGTTATTCACATGAAGACATTCTCAAATCCCGTTTGATATTAAAGATGTCGAGGTTGATTTCCCTTTGTAGCTACTTCAACTGTCACCAGACACAGGGCACCACTATGAGCCCCTTCATTTGTAGCTCCACACCTCTGCAAAGGAATTGCATTAGAGAGCCTATACATTGTTCCCGCCACCTAGAACTAGTTAGCTATGCAGTACCTTGGCCAGGATCCACTAGGTCTGTTAGCTGTGATGTCTTTAGCAAATACAGTATGGAAAAAGCCTGAACTCAAAGTTACAGAAACGAAAATACATCTTTTATAATTGTATGATTCCACATTCTAGAACACCCCCCACAATGATGAACATTCTTAGAATCTGCAGAGACAGGCAATGAGGACGGTGACCTCATAAACCTCCATTCATCTAAATTCCAGTGACTATTTCAGCATTACCTGGTTTGAAAAATAGGGTATTTCTTCCCAACCCTAATGTAAGGTTTCTTGTATTTAATGTGTCCAAATAAGTATGTCACTTTTGTAGGAGTAAAAGGTACTCCTTTTACTCCTATGAGATGGTTTGTTCTAATTCCATAGTTTATGTTTGTGTATGTTATATATATATATATATATATATATATATATATATATATATATATATGCATATGTGTATCTTTAAAATGACATTAATACATACACATTTGTTAATATATATTCTCTATTCAGAACTGTTATTGTGGATGATCTAAATACTAGAAGTTGGAAATTACGATGAAAGTTATGGTAAAGTCTAATTCTTGGGTAATCTGAACTGCAAAGATTACATCCCACAGCTCATGTTTCTAGGGACAGCAACCCTAAGTGGAAGACATATGATCAAAGTAATCTATTACGCAGTGTTAGTTTATAGGGTTGCTGTAACAAAGTACTGCAAACTGAATGGCTTAAATAGCATAAAAGTATTTGTTCACCCATCGAAGTTTAAAAGTTCTGTATTAAGGTGTCACAGGTTTGTTTTCCTCTAAGAACTAAAAGAATCCAATCTGTACCTTTCTCCTAGTTTCTAGTGTTTTCCTGGCAATCTTTGGTGTTCGTTGGCTTGTAGAAGTATCCTTCATCTCCTTCCTTTTTTTTTTTTTTTATGAGAGACAGACAGACAGGGACAGAAAGAAAGGAAGAGAGATAGATGGAAGCATCTGTAAGGTCAGTGGATAATAAGGGATGGTCACATGGGGAACCCAGGACCACGAACTTTGGCTAGGACTTCCCACAACCAAGCACGCCAAAAGAAACTTCCTAGGAGTTTCTTGGAAAAAAAGCGACTGACTGTCAGCCAGTAAGATTTCACCACGTCATATTAGCCCAACTTCCCTAGAGGGACCCCTTTAAATATCTCCCACACAGTTTAATCCTTGCGACTTCCCTGGCCTCCATCTTTCCTCGGGGCCAGGGAACCTCGCAGGCGGGATGCGCACTCTGTATTTAATAAAGCCTTTTACTATTCCACACTTTGTGGCTCTGGCCCCTTCCTTCCTTCTTCGCGGGGAAAAATACCTTACATTTTGGTGCCAAAAACCCAGGAGGAGTTGAAGTCCACAAGGACGGCTCCTCTTCCCCATCTCCTCCGAGAAAGAACCAGGATCTCTGACCTTCCACCCACTTCGGCGCACAGTGCGGTAAGTCCCCTGCCTCCACCCACCCTTGAGTTCTTTCCTCCGAGACTCCCTGTCCGAAACCGTTCCGAGTGAGTGTGTGCTTGCGGAGACGTCCTAAGCATATCCACTTTACCTTTTCCATCCATGGCTGGACCTTGAGTTTTAGGACACTAATACTCAAATCTGACCACTCTGAGCACTGAGGGCAGCTGTGGGGGCACAGGAGTCTTCCTCCTTAAAGAGGAGAAAACTGTTCTTCTCTGCTATGACCAAGCCATAGAACCCACTGAATTAGCCTCCTGATGGGACTTTCGGTTTTAACACCCTCACCAATTTAACTATCCCCAAAAAACCTAGAAACTGATTAGAGAACTCTTACATTCACGGCTTCTAATTATTCTCGTGCCCGTCCTTAATCTCTGTGCCACCTGTTCCACCACACAGGCCTTTTTCTGGCCAGAGAAACCTCACCTAAAACCTCCACTCCTGGTCTTTCCTTCTCCACGGACTCCCAACTCTCTCTCCCTCCTGTCTGACCCCCGGGGGCGCCCCCCTCTCGGGACTTTTCTCTGGTCCCTCTGCGGACCTTTTTTGTGCTTGGGTCTCTTCCCTCTGAGAGCCCCCTCTCCTCCCTTCACAAAAACCTGTTTCTTATTCACCACTACCATCTCTCTTTCTCCTCCCCTGTTGGCCAGGGCCCCCCCCCTTCTCCACTGTGTTCTTAAACCCCTCCTCCGTCAGGCCATTCTCAGCCTGGCATTGGCTCTTACACCGGTTTTCAGGACGTCCAACCCAATTTTCTTGCAGGAAGTTCTGACCCTGTCCTGCCTTTGGCTCCAGTGTTTCCCGCGGGACCTGGGTGCCGGGCTCCGCACGAGCCCTCCTCCTCTTATTCTCAACCCCCCAAACCCTTATCTGGAACCTGTGAACACGGCATTTAAAGTTTTTAATGGTTCCAACTAGTAGAAACAGGCCAAGGCTGTTTGCCAGGCCCACATGCAGCAGAAGGTAATGCTCCAAACCCCAGCTCTTGTGGCAACCCTGAGGCCAGTAGAACAACAGAGGCAAGATACAGGAAGTGTCCTACCTAAAACCCAAGCCACAAAGAGAAACCCCACCAGCAGCTTGCTTTAAGTGTGGCAAGCAGGACCACTGGTCCCGGCAGGGCCCCTGCCTGCGGCTGCCCACTGAGCCCTGCCCTGACTGCAAGCAACCCAGTCACTGGTGGAGTGGTTGCCCCTTTGGGCAACAGGTTTTTCCTCAGTGCCTCTACATGGAGGACAAGTTGCCCAAATGGGAAGGCCAATCCAGCCAGGTGGGTGCATCGCTCGAACTCCTAGGACATGGCCTGGACTTGGAGAACCCAGGGTATGCTGCAACAAGTGGGTAAGTCCATCTCATTTCTTGTGGACACGGGGGCTACCTTCTCTGTTTTGCCATCACACTCTGGACCTCTAGTTCCCTCATAGGTCTCAGTTATGGGAATGGATGGGTTCGCTTCCTTTACCCTTTTACGCCACTCCTGACATGCAGTTCTGCCTCAAGATTGCCTCCTTACAGGACCACTGGCAGTCGGAACCACTGGACTCCATCCATCTCCAGCTCACCAAAAGGCTGGACCCTACAAATTCCCCTATTACTCCTCTCTTTTTTTTTAAATCCTTACAGGACCGCATTCGCGAAGTTTCTCCAATCAAGGCCACACAGATGTTCCTCCTGACACCCCTCAAAGCCACCACATTCCAATCTCCCCATCCCCACGATGCCCCTATTCAGCAGGAAGTAGCCAGATGAATAAGCGGTGCCCCTTATTAACACAAAAAGATCGGAATGTAAGGTCGGTGGATAATGGGGGATGGTCACGTGGGGAACCCAGGCCCGCAAACTTTGGCTAGGACCGTCCACAACCAAGTGCACCAAAAAAAGCTTCGCAGGAACCCTTGGGAAAAAAGCGACTGACTGTCAGCCAGTGAGATTTCACCACATCATATTAGCTCGACTTCCCTAGAGGGACCCCTTTAAATATCTCCCACACAGTTTAATCCTTGTGACTTCCCTGGCCTCCATCTTTCCTCGGGGCCAGGGAACCTCGCAGGCAGGATGAGCACTCTTTATTCAATAAAGCCTTTTACTATTCCACACTTCATGGCTCCGGCCCCTTCCTTCCTTCTCAGCGGGGAAAAATACCTTACAGCATCAACTTGTACTTGCAGCACCTTAGTTGTTCATTGATTGCTTTCTCAGATGTGCCTTGACTGGGGGTTACAGCCAGCCACCTTTGGGCTCAAGCCAGAGACCATGGGGTCATGTCTATGATCCCACGCTCAAACCAGCAATATGGCGCTCAAGCTTGTGAGCCTGCGCTCAAGCCAGCAAGCGACCTTGGAGGTTCGAACCTGGGTACTCAGCATCCTAGGTTGACACACTATCCACAGCACCATGGCTTGGTCAGGCTAAAAGCATCATCTGATCTCTGCCTTCATTTTTGCATGGCATTCTTCCTGTGTGCATGTCTCTGTGTCCAAATATCCCCTTTTGTAAGGATATCAATCATATTGAACAGGCCCACTCTAATGACCTTACCTTAACAAATTACATCTGAAATGACCCTATTTCCATAAAAGGTCACATTTTGAGGTAGTGGGGGTTAGAACTTTAACATATGAATTTTGAGGAGAAACACAGTCCAACCCATAACATTCAGTTGTAGGTTTTACATATCTTCAACTAATTATTCCCCAAAGTGATTATACCAATTCAACAGTGTGTGAATGGTCCTGTTGCTCCATATCCTTTCTAACACTTGATATTGTCAGCCCTTAATATTTTACCACAAGATGGCGGTAAAATTATAATTAATTCCCATTTACTTAATGATTAGGGAGGTTGAGTCCTTTTCATGTTTATTGAGTGTTCCTGTTTCCATTTTTTTCAATTGCTTGTTAATTTCTTTTGTCTTTTTTTCCCCATTGTATTCACAATAAAACATACACACTGAGTGCCTATTTATATACCAGGTACTATTTTAGGTTCTTGAGATATGGGAGGATATAATTTCATTCACAGGCCCTGGCCGGTTGGCTCAGCGGTGGAGCGTCGGCCTGGCGTGCGGGGGACCCAGGTTCGATTCCCGGACGGGGCACATAGGAGAAGCGCCCATTTGCTTCTCCGCCCCCCCCGCCTTCCTCTCTGTCTCTCTCTTCCCCTCCCGCAGCCGAGGCTCCATTGGAGCAAAGATGGCCCGGGCGCTGGGGATGGCTCCTTGGCCTCTGCCCCAGGCGCTAGAGTGGCTCTGGTCACAATAGAGTGACGCCCCAGAGGGGCAGAGCGTCGCCCCCTGGTGGGCAGAGCATCGCCCCTGGTGGGCGTGCCGGGTGGATCCCTGTCGGGCACATGCGGGAGTCTGTCTGACTGTCTCTCCCCGTTTCCAGCTTCAGAAAAATACAAAAAATAAAAAAAATAAAATAATAATTTCATTCACATATGGCTTATATTCTAGAGAAAACAATACAAAAAATATATAAAATAATTAGACAGCATCTTAGAAAGTGATAAAGGTGATGAGTAAAACTGAAGCAGAGAGGAGGATAAGGAATGCTTTTGCAGTGACTTGCAATTTAAAATCTCATGGCCAGGGTAGACCACCTTGAGAAGCTAATATTTGCACAAACACTTGAAAGAAGCAAGAGACCTGGCTGTGTGCCCAAGTGGTGGAGGGGTTTTTCAAGAAAGGGGTTAGGACCAGAGAACAAGATGGCAATGGAATAGGCAGATGTACCAATTTCCACCTCCCAGAACCAAAGTGGATTACAAACTAATTTTAAGAACCATCATCTGGAAAAACCAACTTTGGACTACACTAAGAGGACTCTTCAACCAAGGAACATTGAAGAAGCCACACTGAGACTGGCAGGAAAAGCAGAAATGCAGAGAGGGTTGCCCAGCTCCCCAGAGCGAATGGCAGCCCAGAGAGACTTGCGTGGTGGGAAGTGAGTTTAGCAGAGAGGGGAGGGTCCTGAACCTCAGGAACAAAGCCAGAGCCTGCAGCCCCAGAGCCTAGAAGAGGCATATGGACAGTATCCTGGAAACAAGTGAGGATATTGTTTGTGAGAAAGAGACTGATATCTCAGACCCAGGATCTTCTTAAAAGGACCGCGTAGAAAACCTCTCTCACAACCACTCACCCAGGGCTCTGGGGGACGGGGAGAGAGGAGAGGACTGGAGCAGCGGGAAGACAGTGTAATCTAGGAGGCAAAGGGAGAAACAGTTTGAGGGATTATAGATACATGGATTACAACTGCCCTTTTACTGTTCCTCTTGGGTGCCTGACCCCACCCTTAATTACTGGACAATTGCCCCTGGGACAAAGGAATTCCAGGAAGCTGGTCAATCACCCCAAAGAGTATTCTAGAAAGCCAAACATACCAGCAAACCCTTGCTCGAGGCTATCCTAACCCTATAAAGTTTTACCTCAGTCTGTTTTTGTGGCGCTTTTTTTCGGAGAAGTGCCCTGGCAGGTCTTTCTCCTCTAATAAAGCCTGCACACCTGGAGTTCGAGTTCTGTCTCATTCTTACAAGGGACAACCACCCTAACCCCTGGGCTGAGTCACTTCCCAAATCTGAAGTGAATATTTCCCCTGGAAACAGCAATACCAGCAAAAGGTAGCAGGACACCAGCCAAACAAGCTCTCCCGCGGCACTCAGCGCAGAGTCTCTTAGAAGGAGGGAGCTTTCGGGTCTACTGTATTGGGTGTTAGGGTCTGAGCTGCAGCGCTCCACCCACACAGCTGAGGGCTCACCCAAGGGTGGGCAGCGGCGGGATGTGGAAGCGTGGTTCCGTGGGCAAGGGTGGAAACCAGCTGGCCACAACTGAGGCCCAGGTGTGAGCTCAGTCTTTCCAGGCTGGGGTGGAGGGGATGCTTGAAAATAGTCAAGTCCAGCTGTGGGCCGCCTGCAATCCAGCCTGTGGGGGGAAGGGCGGGAGCCCTGGAAGGGGTGGAGACACACCCTTGAGCAAGGGTGCAGTAGTGCAGCCTTGCCTGGCCCGCGGAACCCGGGCTTGCAGCCTGACACATGAGCCGGCTCCTCCCGAGGGGGTGGAGCAAAAGCCCAGAACAGGTGAAGTCCTGCTACTGAGCTACGGCATGCAGCCCTGCCTGGCTGGTGGAGCCAAGGCTTGCAGCCATCCCATGAGCGGGCTCCTCCCACAGGGGTGGGGTAAAAGCCTGAAATCAGGCAGAGACCCACAGCTGAGCAAAGGTGCTCACTCATGCTCTCAGGGCCAAGGCTTGCCGCCAGGCGAGGCACATAACCCCACCTATGGGGGTGGGGCAAAGGCCGAGGCCACCAAAGCTTGGCACCCGAGCACATGACCCCAGCCCCTCCCGTGAAAGAGAGGTGGAAACCACAGCAACAGCCCCAGTGGGCTGGCACCAGCAACCCCCATACCCGAACACCCTAGGCAGCAGCAGTGGAGGGGGTGGCAGGCCTACATAGACCACACCTAGGCAACACAGAGACCACACCCAATGGACTCCAGTGGCCAAAACATTCTTTTACAAAGACAAAATGGGAAGGCAGAGAAATGCAACACAAATGAATCAAGAGAAATCCCCAGAAAAGGACCTGAATGAGTCAGATATAACCAAATTATTGGATGCAGAGTTTAAAATAATGATTGTTAGGGTGCTCAAAGATCTTAGAACAACAATAGGTGGTCATTACGAACACCTAAATAAAGAGATAGCAAATATAAAAAAGGATATTGAAATAATAAAAAAGAATTAGTCAGAAATGACAAATACAATATCAGAAATGAAGAACACAATGGAAGGAATTAAAAGCAGGATGAATGAAGCTGAGAATCAAATCAGCCAGTTAGAGGACAAGATAAATAAAGGCACAGAAGCAGAGTATAAAAAAGAAAAGAGACTCAAAAAGTCTGAGGAAACTCTAAGAGAGCTCTGCGACAACATGAAGAGAAATAACATCCACATCATAGGGGTTACTGAAAAGGAAGAGAAAAAACAAGGGATAGAGACTTTGTTCAAACATATCATAGCTGAAAACTTCCCTAAATTAAGGCAGGAAAACATCTCACAAGTTCAAGAAGCACAGAGAACTCCATTAAAGAGAAATCCAAGGAAATATACACCAAGACACATCATAATTAAAATACCAAAGCTAAGAGATAAAGAGAAAATATTAAAAGCTGCTAGAGAAAAAAGGCTATCACCTACAAGGAGCCCCCATAAGAATGACTTCTGACTTCTCAACAGAAACACTTGAGGCCAGAAGGGAATGGCAAGAAACATTCAAAGTAATGCAGAATAATCGCCTACAACCAAGACTACTTTATCCAGCAAGGCTATCATTTAAAATTGAAGGAGAAATAAAAACCTTTACAGACAAAAAAAACCCCAAAAACCTCAAGGAATTCACTACAACCAAACCAATACTGCAAGAAATGCTAAGGGGCCTGTTGTAAACAGATCAAAGGGGAAAAAGAATATAGCAAAAGAAGAACACAGTTTTAAGAATAAAATGGCAATAAACAACTACATATCAATAATAACTTTAAACATAAATGGATTAAATGATTCAATCAAAAGACATAGAGTAACTGCGTGGATAAGAAATCAGAACCTATACCCATGCTATCTACAAAAGACACACCTTAAAACAAAAGATGCACATAGACTGAAGATAAAAGGATGGAAAAAAATATTTCAAGCAAATGGAAATGAAAAAAAAGCTGGGTTAGCAACACTTATATCAGACAAAATGGTCTTTAAAACTAAGGCTACAGTAAGAGATAAAGAGGGTCATTACATAATGATAAAGGGAAGATATAACCGTTATAAATATCTACACACCTAACATAGGAGCACCTAAATCTATAAAACAGACTTTGATATATTTAAAGGGCAAGATCAGCAGCAATACTATAATAGTAGGAGATTTCAATACCCAACTAACATCACTAGATAGATTCTCAAGAAAGAAAATTAACAAAGAAACAGCAGACTTAAAGGACACACTAGATCAACTTGATTTAATAGATATCTTCAGAACCTTTCTCCCCTGTTGGGCAGATAAAATATATTATGCTCACTTTGTTAAAGATGGCACTGCCCACATGGAAGCTGTCACCCAGGTGATATTAATGTGTGTTGGGGGCAGGCTTTGGGCAAGCAGAATCCTTGTAGCCTGGGGCTTGGTTTTGAGATTAAGACTTTCCCACCCTTTTTGATGTCAGGTGGTACAATCCCATCATGCCTCAAATAGGTGACTTTGTATTAGAGACTTCTCTATTTTGTATATCAGATTAAAGGTTTTGATTTCTACACTATAAAATGGGGGCAGAACAGAAGCTTGCTCTCTTGGTTCCTGAGATTAATATTAGAGGAGAGAGCAGAGAGGAGAGCAGAGAGAGGCCACGTGGAGGAGGCCAGGAGAAGCAGCCATGATGGTGGAGTGTTGAGTGAGAAGCCAGTTTGTGCAGAGTTAGTGCATGGAGAATGAAGGAGATAGGGAACAGAGGTGAATAAGGCTGGTGAGCTAGAAACCTTTGATTCTAGGAAACTCGGATAAGTCAGTAGCTTCATGAGCACTGAATGTGAGTGGGTTTTGGAGCCCAGTGTGTGTTTTACTTGCCCGCTGGGTGCAAGCTAGAATTAAAGATGATGGCCCACCAGTTTTTGGCTCTGTTGTTTCTTTACCGACTGTCCGAATCCAATGCGAACCTTCATGGGCCAGGCGGCTGTGATGGTAGCTGCAGCTACTGACATTACAACCCCAAAGCAGCAGAATATACATTCTTTTCAAGAGTCATGGTACATTCTCTAGGATAGACCACATGTTAGGGCACAAAAGCAGCCTCAACAAATTTAAGAAGATTGAAATCATATTGAGCACTTTCTCTGATCACAATGGCATGAAACTAGAAATCAACTGCAACAGAAAACCTGACAAATACTTAAACACTTGGAAACTAAATAGCGTGTTATTAAATAATGAATGGGTTAACAATGAGATCAAAAAAGAAATAAAAAATATGCCTAGAAACGAACAATAATGAGAATACATCAACTCAAAATTTATGGGACACAGGAAAAGCAGTCCTGAGAGGGAAGTTCATAGCATTACAGGCACACCTTAAAAAAAGCTAGAAAAAGCTCAAATAAACAACTTGACCCTGCATCTAACAGAACTAGAAAAAGAAGAGCAAGTAAAGCCCAGAGGTAGTAGAAGGAAGGAAATAATAAAGATCAGAGCAGAAATAAATGACATAGAGGCTAAAGAAACAATACAGAGGATCAATGAAACCAGAAGCTGGTTCTTTGAAAAGTTAAACAAGATCGATGAACCTTTAACTAGACTCACCAAGAAAAAAAGAGGAGGACTCAAATAAATAAAGTTAGAAATGAGAGTGAAGAAATAACAACTGACACAACAGAAATACAAAATATTGTAAGAAAATACTATGAAGAACTGTATGCCAAAAAACTAGACAACCTAAATGAAATGAACAAATTTCTTGAAACATATATTCTTCCAAAAATTAATCTGGAAGAATCAGAAAACCTAAACAGACTGATTACAACAAATGAGATTGAAACATGTCGGGAGCCGCTCAACAACTGCTGGCTGACAAGGTCACAGCAGGAGAAGACCCACAACTGCTGGCTGACAAGGTCACAGCAGAAGAAGATCAAAAACTGCTGATTGACAAAGTCACAGCAGAGAAGACCAATGGCTGTGGGGTGAGAAAGTCACTGCAGTGAAGACCAATGGCTGCGGGGTGACAAAGTCACCGCAAAGGAAAGGCACAACGATACTTCCCCCTTTGACCTTTTTGAATTAATCTGGCCTTATATCCTCCCTTTTCTGGGTGTGTGCTATTATTTGTAGCACAGGGATAATAGTACCGTGCTTTCCCTGTAGATTTCTAGTAATTTCTTTGGAAATGAGACAGAAGATGTAAGTTCCGCAGAAAAGCCTGTAAGCCCCTTGAACTGGGCTCATAAACATAAGAGGCTGGCTATGATATCCCTCATAAAGGGTTAAGTTTGTAGGAGAATTTCTTCTTATTAATCATGTTAGAAAGAATAAAGTTAGAACTTAACTAGTGTATGAATATAGTAAATGAATAAAGTTTAACTAGACATTAGAATCTTAGGTAAAGTGGAGTGGAGTGGCCTGTTGCATGGCCTTGGATAGGAACGCAGCTGGCAAGTAAAGAATGTTTTGTTAAAAGACTTGTTTTGTCACTGAAGGCAGTTGCTGGGCTTTTCTCAGTAAAACATTCTCATGAGATTTTTGTATTTTCCAAGAATAAGGAGAGGAATGTGGTGGGATTCATAGCAGCAGTAGCAACTAATGCCTTCTGATATTATGTTGTTACTAGCTATCTTGCAGATGCACTCTATGTATCTTTAAGTAAAAGTTACTCCTAATACTTTGTTAGTTTCTTAAATAGCAAGCCTTTTGTAGTCTTGTGGGAAAAGAATTAGGACACTGCATGAACTCAAGGCCATTTGCCTGAGCAAGTGGTGGTCCTTTTGCTAGTCCTTGATGATTTCGTCTGCTATCTCTTTCTGCGCCCTCGACTCACAACAACAGTAAAATAGAGTTATTAATTAGTACTAATCTTTTAGAAGTTTGTACCAATATTGTTATTACTATTCAAGTTATTGTATAACTGTACTTTGAATAACTTACCACCTGATTTGTAGTTTATAGATATGAATTAACTGTTATCTAAAAATATGTAACCACAGTGAAACTAAAACAATGATGTATTCAAAATACCATGTGATTGTAACTTAGTGTGTGTGCATAAAAAGGAAGCTAGACCAGCATTTAGCAGAGATGCCTGGCAGTAAATGCTAACCAGAGAATAAAGAGAAAGAAAAGAATTCGGCTCTCTCACTCGATTTTCGCCAATGCCGTCTCCTCCTGTGGGACCCCTGGATTCCCCCCGGGGCTGGACCCCGGCAGAAACAGTTATCAAAAAACTCCCAAAAAAAGAAAAGTCTTGGGCCTGATGGCTTCACAAGTGAATTCTACCAAATATTCAAAGAAGAAGTAACTCCTATCCTTCTCAAGCTATTTCAAAAAATTCAAGAGGAAGGAAGACTTCCAAGCTCCTTTTATGAGGTGAGCATAATTCTGATTCCAAAACCAGGCAAAGACAACACAAAGAAAGAAAACTATAGGCCAATATCCCTGATGAATTTAGATATTAAAATCCTCAACAAAATATTAGCAAACCGGATCCAGCAATATATGAAAAAAATTATACACCATGATCAAGTGGGATTTATTCTTTGGAGGCAAGGCTGGTACAATATTTACAAATCAATCAATGTGATTCATCACATAAACAAAAGGAAGGAGAAAAACCACATGATAATTTCAATGGTGCAGAAAAAGCATTTGATACAATGCAGCACCCATGCATGATCAAAACGCTCAGCAAAGTGGGAATACAGGGAACATACCTCAACATGACAAAGGCCATCTATGACAAACCCACAGCCAACATCATACTTAATGGGCAAAAATTAAAAGCAATCCCCTTAAGATCAGGAACAAGACAGGGGTGCCCCCTTTCACCACTCTTATTCAACATAGTTCTGGAAGTCCTAGCCACAGCAATCAGACAAGGAATAAAAAGCATCCAAATTGGAAAAGATAAGTAAAACTATCATTATTTGCTGATGATATGATATTGTATATAGAAAACACTAAAGTCTCAGTCAAAAACTACTGGACCTGATAAATTAATTCAGCAAGGTGGCAGGATATAAAATTAATACTCAGAAATCAGAGGCATTTTTATACCCTAAGAATGAACTGTCGGGAAGAAAAATTAAGGAAGCAATCACCTTCACCATTGCAACTAAAAAAATAAAGTACCTAGGAATAAATTTAACCAGGGAGATTAAAGACCTGTACTCAGAAAATTATAAAACATTGATAAAAGAAATCAGGGAAGATATAAACAAGTGTAAGCATATACCGTGCTCATGGTTAGGAAGAATAAACATCATTAAAATGTCTATATTACCCAAAGCAATTTATAAATTTAATGCAATACCAATTAAAATACCAATGACCTACTTCAAAGATATAGAACACATATTCCAAAAATTTATTTGGAAACAAAAGAGAACAGGAATAGCCTCAGCAATCTTGTAAAGAAAGAATAAAGTGGGAGGTATCACACTTCCTGATATCAAGTTATACTACAAGGCCATTGTGCTCAAAACAGCCTGGTACTGGCAGAAGAACAGGCATATAGATCAATGGAACAGATCAGAGAACCCAGAAATAAACCCACACCTTTATGGACAACTGATATTTGACAAAGGAGGTAAGAGCATACAATGGAGTAAAGACAGCCTCTTCAACAAATGGTGTTTGTAAAATTGGACAGCTACCTGCAAAGAAATGAAACTAGACCACCAACTTACACCATTCACCAAAAAAACTCAAAATGGATAAAAGAGTTAAATTTAAGCCATAAAACCACAAGCCTCTTAGAAGAAAACATAGGCAGTATGCTCTCTGACATCTCTTGCAGCAATATATTTGCCGATTTATCTCCACGGGCAAGTGAAATAAAAGACAGGATAAACAAATGGGACTATATCAAACTATATAAAAAGCTTTTGCGCAGCTAAAGACAATAAAAACAATAAAAAGACAAACTACACAATGGGAGAACATATTTGACAATACATCTGATAAGAGGTTAATAACCAAAATTTATAAAGAACTTGTAAAACTCAACACCAGGAAGACAAACAATCCAATTAAAAAATGGGCGAAAGAAATGAATAGACACTTCTCCATTTGGAGGACATACAGATGGCCAACAGGCATATGAAAAAATGCTCAACATCACTAATCATTAGAGTAATGCAAATTAAAATCACAATGAGATATCACCTCACACCAGTCAGAATGGTGCTCATCAACAAAACAACACAGAGTAAGTGCTGGCGAGGATGTGGAGAAAAGGGAACCCTCCTTCCTGCACTGCTGGTGGGAATGCAGACTGGTGCAGCCACTGTGGAAAACAGTATGGAGATTTTTCAAAAAATTAAAAATCGAGCTCCCTCTGACCAAGCTATCCCACTTTTAGGAATATACCCCAAGAACACCATAGCGCTGTTTCAAAAGGAGAAATGCACCCCCATGTTTATGGCAGCATTGTTCACAATAGTGAAGATCTGGAAACAGCCCAAGTGTCCGTCAGTGGAAGAATGGATTAAAAAGCTTTGGTACATATATACTATAGAATACTACTCAGCCATAAAAAATGATAACATCAGATCATTTACAACAAGATGAATAGACCTTGATAACATTATACTGAGCAAAATAATTAAATCAGAAAAAAGTAAGAACTATATGATTCCATACATAGGTGGGACATAAAAATGAGACTCAGAGACATGGACAAGAGTGTGGGGGTTATGGGGGGGAGAGGAGAGGGAGGGGGTTGAGGGAGGGGAGGGCCACAAAGAAAACCAGTTAGAAGGTGACAGAAGACAATTTCACTTTGGGTGATGGGAATGCAGCATAATCAAATGTCAAAATAACCTAGTGCTGTTTTCTCTGAACATATGTACCCTGATTTATCAATGTCACCCCATTAAAATTAATAAAAATAAATAAATATAAAGGAAAAAAAAAGAAAGGGGTTAGAAGAGCAGGTACCTGAGCAGGAGAAGGAGAACAGGAGGTTAGCTCTTAGAGGTGAGGGGCAGAGGGGGCAATCTCGTGCAGAACCTTATGGGTGGATGTAAGGACTTTGGCTTTCACACTTCTAGTGAAAAGTTATGGGTGAGTTTTGAGCAGAGTACTTTCTAAAAGAATTATTCTACACACTAGGCTGAGAATAATAATACCAAAATTAAAAATTAATAGCAGTCATGTCTAGTGGCTCAGTGGATCGAGGGTTGGCCTTGTGTATGGACGTCCTGGGTTTGATACCAGTCAGAGCACACAGGAGAAGCAACTATCTATTTCTCTCCCTCAGACCTCTCCTCCTTCTCTCCCTCTCCCCCTCCCGCAGCCAGTGGCTCAAATGGTTCAAGAATTTGCCCTGGGCCCTGAGGATGGGTCTGTTGGTCCAAGCATGTCTGCATCAGGTGCTAAAAATATCTCAGTTGATTGGAGCATCTACCCCAGACAGGGTTTGCTGGATGGATCCTGGTTGGTTGGGGTGCATGCTGGAGTCTGCCTCATTATCTCCCCTCCTCTCACATTAAAAATAAAATAAAATAAAATAAAATTTAATAGCAGTCATGTGCATGGTACTTTGTTCCATGCACGGAGCCAGGTACTTTACATGTTAACTCATTTAATATATTCCAGACAAGAAGGCAGGAATAGATGGTGGAAGACATGTTCTGTTCCTTTCCTACTGATTTATAGAAATTCTTATATATTTTAGGCACTAGTTATATTTTGGTGATTATATACCTGGTTGAAATATCTTCTCTCATTAAGTGGGTTGTTTCACTATTTATGACTTTTGCTACTCAGAATATATATATATTTCTTTAAATATGTGTTCAGTTTTGTACTTTTCTCTCAGTAACTTTTTAGTAAATGCCTTCTTTAATTCCAGGCACCCACAATTTTTGGTTAGTTCCTCTTCCCTGCTACCATTACATTTGGTACAAACCTCTTTCGGAACATCACACTTACTAATGCCTGTCTTCGTCGTTGTTCTGTAAATTCCTAGATGTGAGGTCCTGTCTTACAAATTATGTCCCAGTAACTAACCTGTGCTTTATAAAAGTTTGCAGAGGTAAGTGGAGAAAAGTGGTCTGGTGTCACTTCACCTGGGAAATGAGAGATCGTGCTTCAGTGAGTGAAATGGAGAAGTAAGGGGTTGCGATGGGAAACGCCACTGCATACTGCATAGTGCTCTCCTCAAAATTCTGAGACTAGAGGTATACTTGTACGAATTACCTCTGCAGTTTACAGATCACTTGTAGCTTCACGCCCACCCTCATTTTACTGCAGGCTACACCGTGGAAGGGACACCAAAGAACTCGCTTAAGGTTAAGCAGAGTGCAGGTTCCCAGAATGACTACGTCTGAAATTTTGGTAGCTTGGAGTACAGGTATTTCCCTCCACCTGTGGGCAATCCATCGGCGGTGGAGGGGACAGGAACAGTAGCTTAGGACTCCTAACACACATCCCTTTCCCCAAATGACTAGAGTAGACGCTAGCGTACTGAATTGCGCGTGCGTGCGTCAATTTCTGCCTCTGGAATGGGCGGGGCAGAGCGTTTCCCGGGTGGAGACCCTGAGGGGGAGGAGCCAAGCTGTTTCCAAGGCGACGGAGTGGCGACCTCGGCGGTGGATTGAGCGGGTCTGAAAGAGGCTCCCAGAGGCCCGCGCGTCCCCGGCTCGCGGCGCTGTCATGGCGGGCCTGCTGAAGAAGGTGAGGCGAGTGGAGGTCACCGGTGGGAGTTAGACTGTCAGCCCCTCATCCCGCGGCGGGTGGCGGGAACTGGCGCGGGCGTGGCGGGGCTGCGGGGCGCTCGATCTGCGCTGCCTTCAGGGGCAGGAGAAAGTCCCAGACGCGCACGCTGGGAGGCAGGTGCCAGCCTGCAGTTGTTTCTGGGCGAGCGGGACGCGCCGCGGTGTAAACAGCATAGATTTGTTTTGTGTTTGAACAGACTACCGGCCTCGTGGGATTGGCTGTCAGTGAGAGTCCGCACGAGGTAGGCGCCCCCTTCCTTCTCCGCCGCAGAGGTCACCTTTCTGGTCGCAGGTGGTCCGGGCGCAGTGTTTGCAGCCCGGAGTGACAGCCCATCGCCAGCTCTCGCGATGGGAGCTGTATCTACCTTCTTGATCGGGCGCCGCTTTTTTATACCCCTTGTCATGACCGCTTTCTCCAGCCACATGTCTTTTGACTTTTTTGTGTGTGGCGTTCTCGCGGGTTCACTCCCACTGTTGATGTTCGTGTCCTCCCAAACCTGCCTCCGTTTCTCACCCCCCCCCCCCCCAGCTGCCCGAGATGCCGCACACCCCTTGTCGTCAGTTTTCCCTTCTCGTCGGTGTTTCCCTTTAGGATCCAGGCACGCTTCAGCTAAACAAACCACCGCCAACAAAAACCGCACAAAATATCCTGCGGTCCTTTTCCTCCCGCCGGGTACCACACACTTCTCTCTTTCCCATTACAGACGACTCCTTATCTGTGCTCAACAGTCTCCCAGTTTCTTTTTTAACTTATCTTATTAAAATTATTTATTTATTTATTTGTATTTTTCTGAGATTGGAAAACAGGGAGGCAGTCAGACTCCCGCATGCGCCTGACTGGGATCCACCCAGCACGCCCACCAGGGGACGATGCTCTCCCATCTGGGGCATCACTCTGTTGCAACCAGAGCCACTCTAGCGCCTGGGGCAGAGGCCAAGGAGCCATCCCCAGCGCCCAGGCCATCTTTGCTCCAATGGAGCCTTGGCTGCGGGAGGGGAAGAGAGAGACAGAGAGGAAGGAGAGGGGGAGGGGTGGAGAAGCAGATGGGCGCCTCTCCTGTGTGCCCTGGCCGGGAATCGAACCCGAGACTCCTGCATGCCAGGCCGATGCTCTACCACTGAGCCAACCGGCCAGGGCCAAAATTTTTTATTTTCAATTACATTTTACGTTCAGTATATAGACATTTTTAGTTTCAGGTGTACAGCACAGTGGTTAATCATGTACTTGACAGTGTGTTTCTGCCAATTTTTCCAGTACCCACTTGGCACTGTACACAGTTATTACAGTACTATTGACTGTATTCCCTATGCAGTGCTTGAGGTCCCTGTAACTAATTTGTACTTCTTAATCCCTTCATCTTTCTCATCTAATCCTCCAGTCCCCTCTCCCCACTGGCAACCATCATAAATTTAACCAAGGAGGTAAAACACCTGTACACATATACCATGTTCATGGAGAGGAAGAATTAGCATTGTTAAAATGTCCATATTATCCATTTTCTCTTTTTCCCCTTTGAACACACTCCAGTCAGGCTTGGCCAGACTGCTCTTTTCTTTTCAAGGTCACTGTGATCTCGGTGAAGCTAACTCCAGTGACCATATTGCATTTCTCAGCTTAGTTGATCCTATAGCACTGTCTCCATCAAGCGCTTTCTTTCCTGTGCTTCAGGGCACCTCCTGTTGTTCACTCTGCTCCTTTTGCCTCCTCCCTTTCTGGTTATTTCTCCTGTCCCCACTTCTGTGTGTGTGTGTGTGTGTGTGTGTGTGTGTGCGCGCACGCGCGCTTGTGCACACACCATGTACATGCCTATCAATTTTGTACAATTAAATTTCAAATCCTATATAAATAATAAGGGAAAATTTATTTTTCTTAAATTGTAAAAGAGGGCACAGACATGAAGAAATTACAGCAAGAGGTTAAATGCCTTTAAAAAAAACAGTAATGAGTCCCTTAATTTTTTTTAAAAAAACTGTGAGACGTTTTAAAGTGTTCCATTAAATCTTGGGTGGCATTTTTAAATGAAAACTTGTCGTTTCAGAGACTAAGAATATTGTACACAAAGATTCTTGATGTTCTTGAGCAAATCCCTAAAAATGCAGCATATAGAAAATACACAGAACAGATTACAAGTGAGAGGCTGGATATGGTTAAAGCGGTAAGTAGCTGACTTCATCTGGTTTTCTCTGATTTACGGTATCCAATGCAATATTTAACAATTCAGTCGCTTATTTGACCCACTTTCCTCTTATTTCTATTTTCCTTCCTTCCATGCTTGTCTTCCAGTCTTTCTCCCTTTCATTCATCAAACTCCAGTTTATTGAGTGCTTTCTATATGCAAGGCCTGATGAAATTCTGGAGTAAAAGAATAAGCTCACGTCCTTTCCCTAAGTTAACCACTGTAGCTGTTTCTTTTACTTCTCTCCCTTATCTGGTCCTTTATTGCTCTTTTATTTTTTTGTCTGTAACTATATCAATCTTCATCTCTTTTTTTTTTTTTTTTTTTCTGAAGCTGGAAACGGGGAGAGACAGTCAGACAGACTCCCACATGCGCCCGACCGGGATCCACCCAGCACGCTCACCAGGGGGCAACGCTCTGCCCACCAGGGGGCGATGCTCTGTCTCGACCAGAGCCACTCCAGCACCTGGGGCAGAGGCCAATGAGCCATCCCCAGCTCCCGGGCCATCTTTGCTCCAATGGAGCCTCGCTGCGGGAGGGGAAGAAAGAGACAGAGAGGAAGGAGAGGGGTAGGGGTGGAGAAGCAGATGGGCGCCTCTCCTGTGTGCCCTGGCCGGGAATCGAACCCGGGACTTCTGCACGCCAGGCCAACACTCTACCACTGAGCCAACCGGCCAGGGCCCAGTCTTCATCTCTTTTCTTTCGTTTTAGAGTAGAGAAGAATGAAAGCAAGACAAAGTGTTGTCTTTAAAGAAAACTGTCAGAAATAGTTTTTTAAAAGTGCTGTGTTGCAAAAATGAAGAGGACAAAATTAGTCACGTGACTACCAAAACTTATTTTTATTAAAAAAAATTTTTATTGAATTTATTGGGGCCACATTGGTTAATAAAATTATACAGGTCTCAGGTGCGTAGTTCTACAATACATCATCGGTATATAGTATTGTGTTCACCACCCCAAGTCAAGTCCCCTTCCCTCACCATTTATTCCCTCTTCCCTCCGTCACCTCCCTCCACCCCCTTTCCCTCCTATAATCCCCACACTGTTGTCTGTGTCTCTACCAAAACTTTTATTGAGCAGTTGTTAAGGACTGAATGTTTATGCCCTCTCAAAATGTATATGTTGAAGCCTTAATCCCCCATGTGGCTGGAACCTCAATGGAAGTAATCAAGTTAATGAGGTCATAAGACTGGTACCCTGATCCAGTAAATTAGTGTCCTAAGAAGAAGAGACACCAGAGGGCTTATGCTCTCTGCCATGTGAGAACACAGTGAGAAGGTGGCAGTCTGCAAGCTAGAAAGATAGCGCTCTCAAGAAACCTACCCTGCCGGACCTTGATCTTGGATTTCCAGTCTCCAGAACTGTGAAAAAATACATTTTTTCTTTTGCTTAAACCACCCAATCGATATTTTGTGAGGGAGCCAAAACGGACTAATACAAGTTTGTGTTAGTTGTAAAAGGTTCCCAATCAAAGAGTCTGCAGTAGACTTTTATTAATTCTTTTATACCAAATTATATTGCAGTATTTTCATATTTCCACACTAGCAGTTATATCATGGACTTTTGTAATTATCTGAAACGTGTTTCTAAACTCCAAAAGTAATTGATATATATACAATAAGTGGACTAAGGTATTTTTTCTAGATTACAAAACACTGTAGTCCAATAGCATTTTTATATTTTCCTTAGGAATACAACAAAACAATGCGATTTGATTTGGAACTTTCATTCTTGTTAATTCTGGAATTAACTTACAGATTAAAGTCTCTAAGGGGGAAATTAACATTTCTTTTGATTTTCCTTAAGGAAAATGGACTTGTGTATTTTCCCCCATCACAGCATAAGAAATCCTTTCTTTTCTTTTCATAGGTAAATGTCTTCAACTCTGTGTTCTGTCCTTTCTCCGCTTTTCTTCTCTGTAACCTTGTTCTCCTTTAATCATTTTTTTCTCTACTTCTCTTTTTTGTCTCCCATTGTGTTATCATCTTTTAGATAGCCCTGAAATGTATTTAGCATGTTTCTATCTTAGAAGAAAAAGAAAATTGTATTTTTATATTTCTCTTTACTTTTGCCTTATTTCTCTTTTTTCTCTCATGGCCAGTGGCAACTGGAGAGACTAGTTCACTGTTGCTACTTTCACTCATTAGTTCTAAAATCCTTTTCTCTGACTTGGGCTATTTCAATTGCTTTTTAACTGATTGGTCTGTGAGGAGTTCCATTCTACATCACCGTGTGTCCCACACTGCCAAAAGCTATGTTTTTTAATATGTAAATCACGGTGTCTTTCCGCTTAAAAACTTTACCATGGTTTCCTGTTCAATATTTTTCCAAGACTGAATGTATACATTTATGCTGAGCTGGCTGTGTGAAACTCACCTAGCTGTCTTTATCTACATGATTTTGATACAGCCAGGTTTAGGGACCACTGGATTATAGGATAAAGTCCTTAGCATGGATGGAAGGCCCCCAAGGTCTGGCTCTAGGTTATCTTCCCAAACTTATCAATTTACTATTTTGTACCCTGCACTCAGTAATGCCAAACTGCTGACAGTTATATGACTTCCATGCACTTTTATTGTGTTCTTTTTCCCCCTGAAATGCCCTCACCTTGTCTGTCTGACAGTTCTTACACTCAGCCCTCCAGATCCATTGCGTTCTCTGTGAAACCTTTTCTTACATCCCGAAGTAGAGATTGACAGCTTCCTTGCTTCCATTGTACTTACCACAGCGTGGTTTATGTCTCCCCTACTAGTCTATAAGCTGCTAATGAGTGATGCTTGCTTTCATCTGGTGTCCCCAGAACCAAGTATAGTACTTGGCCCTTACATAAGGTCCCTCAGAAATGTTTGTTTATCCAAAAGGCTAAATACAAATAGTTTTTAACAACCCCTAACACTAGATAATAGTTACAACTGATTCCTGTTTTTGATTAAATTATCAGATTTTTAAACCCAGAGCCACACAGAGTCTCGATGAAAATCGTTAAGATTGTAAAGTATTTACTAAGCCTTCTTACTAAATGGAAATAGAAGGAAATAGTGTTTCAGATTGTACTAGGGAGGTAGTAATAGCATATTGGGGGGAAAGCACTGGTTTGTAGCTTGTCTGAAGTTGTCATCTCAGGTTGAATACTTCCTTTGCAGAATGACTACATATTGCCCATTTTTTCTGTCTCAGTTTCCTCATCTATAACTTGGGTATACTAATACCTACCTTGAACACTACTGTTGGGTCTGAATGAGGTAATTTATGTGCAGTGTTTAACACAGTTGCAAGTGTATAGCGAGCATATAGTACAGGCATGGCCAACAGTTTTTGCCCCCAGGCCAGATTAGAAAGAAAACTTTTTTCACGGGCTGGACAAAGTATTAAAATTAAAAAATGTTAAATACAAAAACGATTTGTTTAAGTAAACAAAATTTTATGTAATTTGTTTATGAATAAATGTGAGTGAAAAAAATTTAATATACAATAGTTTAATAAAAATATATTTTAATAAAAATATAATTACATACTGTATAAATATCCAAACTGTATCACAACCAATCGAAACAATATTTAATTAATAGAATGAGCTTGAAGGGGTTATATTGCAAATAAAACAATTACTTCGTTTTACAAACAGCCTGGACAAGTTTTCAGTTATCAACTGCAGCTATTGTCTATGCTACAGTGCCAGTTGATTCAGCACACTTGACCAGAAAAATAACGAAATGTTTGACCTTGGGTGTGCACTGGCCAACTCCGCCTAAAAGAATGTGGGTTTCACATCTCCGCTGAACATCAAACAGTTCATATCGAGTACAGACGAGTACAAAAGTTGTAAATCTTTATAATGGAATTTTTAAAAAAAATAAAGAAGTATCGCGAATCCATTCAACCAATTATTGGAAGTTAACCCTAGATTAGTTACACGTGTAATTCTCTTCCGCGTATCACTATCTTCTTAAATATCTCGATTTTCAATAATTAGAGACCCTTCCACTTCTGAGTAGCTGAGATTTTAAAGTAACAGAGAATATTAAAAATTTAATAGCGGGCCGCATAAACTCATTACGCAGGCCGGATCAAGCCTGTGGGCCATGTGTTGGCCGTGCCTGATGTAGTACATGGTACCTTATTAAGCTCCACGGCATTATGCCATCGGTAATTAAAAGTCACATTATTAACTTACCTTATCTTCAGGAAGACAAATTTTGAATTGTTTTCCTAACACACACTTTTCTTGAGCTGAATATATGTATTTAAACATTCTTTGCCTTCTTAACCTTCACCTTCCTGGGTTTCTCATGACAGTGACAGCTTCTTGGTGTTATTTTTGACTTTTGGTTTCTCAGCTCAGTTCATTCTGAATTAAACAATCTTTCTCAAACATGTTCATCTGCTTTTTCCTCTCTCTTTTCCAAGCACTTTTTATTTATTCAAGAAACACTGCATGCCTGTTGTATGCCACATATGGTTCTAGGCGTGGAAGCTAGTGCTTACATGGCAATGAATCAAACAGATAAGATCCTGCCTCCTCTTGCAAGATGGGAGGCAGAAAACAAATAGGTAAAATAAGTAAGTGAATGAAGAAGTACATTACATCGTATGTCAGAAGATAGTATAGTGAAGGGGACTACAAAACGGAGCGCGGTGTGTGCCCAGGCAGTGAGGGGTGTTACTTATGTATTAGTTTCCTGTGGCTGCTGTGACAGACAGCCATGGATGTGCTGGCTTAGGACAACAGAAACCTATGCTATTACATTTCTGAAAGCTGAAGTCTCAGATCAGTCTCAGAGGCCCAGATCAGGGTTGGCAGGGTTGTGCTCCCTTCGGAGGCTTTAGGGTAGAATTCTTTTCTTGCTACAACCACTCTGGTGGCTTTTGGCTTTCCTTGGCCTGTGGCTACATCCCTTCAAACTCTGCCTCTGTGCTCATGTCATGCTCTCCTCTTCTATGTGTAATTTCCCTCTGCCTCTGTTTTGTAAGGACACCTGTAATTGTACTGAGGGCCTGCTCACAAAATCTAAGATAATCTCCCTATCTCCCTGTCTCAGGATTCTTTTTTTTTTTTTTTTTTTTTTTTTTTTACAGAGACAGAGTCAGAGAGAGGGATAGACAGACAGGAAAGGAGAGATGAGAAGCATCAATCATCAGTTTTTTTAGTGCGACACCTTAATTGTTCATTGATTGCTTTCTCATATGTGCCTTGACTGTGGGCCTTCAGCAGACTGAGTAAACCCTTGCTCAAGCCAGTGACCTTGGGTCCAAGCTGGTGAGCTTTGGTCAAACCAGATGAGCCTGCGCTCAAGCTGATGACCTCGGGGTCTTGAACCTAGGTCCTCCGCATCCCAGTCCAATGCTCTATCCACTGCGCCACCACCTGGTTAGGCTGTCTCAGGATTCTTAATGAAACCTGCAGGTGTTTGGTAACATGCACTGGTTCCAGGGCTTAGTTCAGGGATGTCTTGTGGGGCATTTTTCAGCTTACCACAATACAGTGGTCGGTCCTCAGGAGATGATACAGGAGGGAAGACTTGGACAGAAGTGAAGAAACAAGCCATGTGGATGTCCCGGGTCAGCCAGCAGGTGCCCGAGGCAGGAACATACTGGTAGCTATTATTCTTAATGCTGATGGTTTCAGAGGAAATGTACACAATACCTAGAAAATAAAGGGGTATTTTAAATTCTGTATTTTAGAAAGACTTGAATTAGGCATCTTATTTCTTACTCTTGATAAGCATGTTAACACATGTTTAATACATTTTAATATTAAGATAGAAAAGCAATAAAATAAATGAAATGAGTTTCTACCTATATAATAAAAATTATTAAGAGTATGATGAGAAAAAATGTAATTACATTTGTTATAGCAAGTGCATTTTTTACATATGAGTTTTAAAATATAGGATATTGAAACACTCAGATATTGTGTTCCATTGTTTAAATTTTTTTTCCCTTAAATTATAGGAAACAAATGTTAAAAAATTAGAAGACCAACTTCAGGGTGGCCAAATAGAAGAGGTGATTCTGCAGGTAAAGAACAAGTTGTTTTGCTCCAAAAGTTCAGAGACAGTGTGTAGAGGCACAAAGCCGACATTCCGGAAAGAAAGGAAAACCAATTTTTAAATAAGTTGGGGAAAAGGATGCCTATTTTTTAGTTGTGCATTCCCCCCCCCACTTACTAGTAAGGTTAAACTTTACATATATGTTCTTATATTTCATGTTTTATGAATTATTAATATTTTTATTCTATAATTTGCTTTTAGTGTTTCTATATATTTCGAGTGTTTTTTAAAATAAAAGAGATACTAATCTTAATCTTTTATCATATTGTCTAAACATTTTCTTTTTAGTCCTTTCTTTGCCTTTTGACTTCAATCGAATATTTTCTGCGATATGTAGAGGTTTTTAAAATTTATATTTGGTCAGAGAATCCTCCCTCTGTCACCCCCACGTGTTCCTCTCATTCAAGTCTTATAATTATTCAGCATTTAATTTTTACATTTTAAAAATATTTTTCCAAAAATGTAATAATTTTTTCTTGTTTCCTTGCCTTTTAACAAAGGACAAATAAAAGGAAATGTTGAAGATTACTGTAGATTAGGGAGGTGTTTCATCAGTATTCACAGTATTCAGAAGCAGTGTTAAAGGGGATGGGCATTCAGACAGCGTGTGATGGGTGGAGACGGTCTCAGTCACTCAGAGGCCTATTTTCTTGGTCTTTCTATCCATTTGCCATATTGACTGTGGTATTAGATCTGGTGTGATGGGAACTTACTGCAAACTTATTATTGTCCCCTTCTTATTCCTCTACCTTTTCTACCTGATTTCACTTTGGTCATGACTTTAGTTGATACATTAATCATGCAATTATAGTCTCAGGGTACGTTAAGTATTTTTAAGTCAGCTATGTAATTCTGCACATTTTCATGGACAGTATAAGGTTGATATTGTTTCATATCACCCAATATATTTTGTAAGTAAAAAAAGAATGTAACAAAGATAGTTTACATTCTTTTTTATACTAAATCTTTAAAATTTGGTGTGTATTTTATACTTAACAGCACATCTGAATTTGAACTAGCTCCATTTCAAGTGCTCACTTAGTAGTCCTGTGTAGATAGTGGCTAACACATTTGACAGCCCACTTCTAGAGGGGTAGGAAGAGAGGAATGAGGAAGGATAGTGCAGTAGAAGCTAGAGACAAGGGAGGGAGGGAGTCACATGCCACTGGGTCCAGACCCCGGACTAAGGGCTGGCTGGCTTCAGTGATGTTCAGGGTAGTCAGCCTGCCCATACTGTGCAGTGCTTTGGGGGCATAGAGACACATCAATCTTCAAGAGACCCAGACCAACAGGAAGTCAGGGAAACGGCCATCCTAAGGGATATTTTTAATCAGTATTTATACTCTTTTCTCATTTCAGTCTCAGTGAATCCTTCTACCCCCAGATTTCCGTTCATCTACTGTTGAACTCATTATTTATATGCATTTGAGACCATTGCTGCTGTTTCCAACCACTGGCACAAACGAAACGTTGCCGTTTAACTAGGTTATCATAGCTGTTGTCAGACTGAGCACTGACAAGTGTTCAGCGGCATTCTGAGTTAGCCGGAGAACAAGACCCAATGTGTCTTGTTCTAGAAAAAATGTGATATAATAAGATACCTAAAATATATTGTTAAATGTGTTATAAATTGTGTTTGAAAGGAAAAAGGAACTATAGTGTAATCTGATTAAGGAAGCTAATTCTATCAATAAATATGTTTTGTGAGCCTGTTGTATTTTACATTCCCTAGATCACTGGGTACAAACTGGTCTCACGTGACATGGGTCATGAGATCAGTTAGGTGGCCTGTGACTAGCACTTACAACATACAGTAGAAAATATAGTGTATCGCAACATGTGGTAAGGATAATATTTTTTTTGTTTGAGTTAGTGTGCATTTGGATCCCTTAGTAAAATGTTTTTTTTGTTAGTTTGTTTTTTACTGTGGGCCATGGCAAAAATACACTTTGAAAGTCATTATCATAGATGAGGAGACATACTGGTACTTTTGATCCTCAAAGAATTTGTAGTCTAATTGTAAAGTAGACAAGATTGTAAACTCACCAGCTAAACTTTGAACACTCTAATAGCAAATTCTAACCAAATAGAAAAAATAAAAACCTATCCTTTCTTACTCATGGTGATTGTGTACTGTGACAATTAAGGTAATTTAATTAATAATGTTCAGCATTTGATGATAGAACAACTTATTAGGTATTAAAATGAAAATAGCTCTAATAGTTATGTTTTAGTTATGAGCTATGATAAATACCTATTAAACAGTATAATCAAATGGTCTTTTAAAAATATTTTTTAACAGGCTGAAAATGAACTAAGCCTGGCGAGAAAAATGATACAGTGGAAACCGTGGGAACCTTTAGTGGAAGAGCCTCCTGCCAGCCAGTGGAAGTGGCCAATCTGACCATCATCAGATGACTTGTGTGTTGAAAGGAAACTGACATAATTAAATGTTCTGTTATATCAAAAATGTTTCCCTACTATTGACATCTTATTTGTAATTAAGAAAACTGATGCCACACATATTTCAGAGACTTGTTAAAACTAATAATTATGGTATTAGAGACTTGTGAATCATTTTTTGTTAAAGCATTCATTCAAATTATTTTAAGGATGATATTTTTTAAAATAGAGGTTCTGGGAAGATTTGAAAGTTAATTGGGAAAATTCCTACGTGTTTCAAATCAGAGGCCATGTTTGATAGGTGAAATATTTTTAGTAGTATCTTCAACACAGTTAATTTTTTTTTTATTCTAAAGAAACCAGAAGAGGAACTTACTGTTTCTTTAACAAATGCCACTGTTTGAAGTGAAGTAGTAAGAGCAAAAACCGTCACACTAGAATTTGTGGTACAGGTGAGGTAACTGATTTTGTATTTGAATGAAAGATTTCTTATTTGCAGTGATAGTTGGAAAATGTTTTTTTTCCATCTCATTTAAGGAAGTTAGCTTTCTTGCCCCTAATCTACTACCTCAGGATAGAGAGAGAATTTCTATAAAAGAAGAGGTATTAAGAGTTCTAAAGTCTATCTGGCATGTGGATAGGCTTATAGTAAAAACATCTTAGTTATGTGGTTGTACATAACTTCCAATGGAGTCACTGAATGTTTTTGCTAAGTTTCCAGTGAATGTGGCCAGGTACCGAACAGAAGGTAAACCTATTCAAGGACAGAAGTGATTGATAAGTTTAAGGTTCAACAAGAATAAAATTACTTTTCAGGTGTCCTCACCTTTTTTTTCCAAGTCCCCATCATTACTAAAAACTTAGTTAAATGTGGTATTTCTTACCTTCAAAGAGAGTACTTTTGGGTTTTTTTGTGTGTGTTTGCGCATGTGTGTGTGTGTGTTTTGCTCTCTGGCAAAGCAGAATCATTCAGAATTTTCAAAATGAGAAAAAATTGTACTTTTCTTTTTCCCTGTATATATCTCTTATTATAGAGCTATATAAGTTTTAAATGAAGTGGACTGAGTTACTTTTCAACAGCCTGGCTGTAGAGAGAAAGCTTCTGCCAGTGAAGTGGGAAAAGGCATTAGGTGAGAGTCAGAAGACCAGGGACTCATGCTCATGATCCCAGCGTCGCCACGAACTCAGAGGCCAGGTGGAGGCAGGCTGCCAGCCTCAGCATGGCCGATGATTTCATTCTCTGTACAGGAAGTAGAAGTTGTGATTTATAACTTCCTTTTCAATTCTAAACAATTGCTTTTACATATAATATACTATGAATCGTAAAGCATGTCTGTGTAGGTGCTTTCCTGCTCATTTAATTAACCAACCATAAACACAAAGGTGGCCTGATGAGCCTTTGTCGTATCTTCAGCCCCACTTCTCCCATGATCCTTGGGCATCAGACATTTCACCAGCAGAGCTCCAGTGGCCAGTGATAAAAGAGGATCTTACTGATGTTTGCATTAGAAATGCTAGTTGTAGCAGAAGTAGTCATAGTAACAATATAATAATTATAGATAATAATGTTTGCCAGTACTTGACTGATTTCACTCATTAAATCTACACTACAACTCAAGACTGAAATCCTTCAGGTTTTCCCCATAAGGAAACGAATCCAGTGTGAGCAACTGTGTAACGTGGGGATCCTGGAGAAACTGAGGCAAGGAGATGGTGCAGTGACATACCCACGGTCACATAGCTAGTAAGATAAGGAGCTACATTTTGAACCTAGACAGTCTTGCTCCAGACCTCATGCTCCTCAGCGTTGGGTTATTCCTCATGCATGCCTGAGATGCCATCACTCCTGTCTGTACTATGTGGACTGTACCGTAAGAACCTCAGTCCTACTTTCCTGGCTTTTAATGTCACAATACCTGTAAAAAATAAAAATAGAAGTAGTAACTGGATTTTATTTTGTGTAAAAGTCTTCACATGGCTCACAGGCTGATCAATGGCATGTATCTAAAAGGCTTTGCAGTGTGGTCCATCATTAATTATATTTCATAACTGCCATTCCAACTGTCCAGACAACCTTACCCTCAATTGTTTTTACTCTTTCAAATGTTTTCTGAGTGCTTCCTATAAACTCCAGATTAAGCTTTCCTGACCCATTGGAGGTGATTGTACTTAGAAATCTTCAGCATTGCTGAATGGTGTCTAGACTAATTTGAATAATTTTCAGAATGGCCCTTTTTGATTCTACTCAGGCTCCACAAATGTTTTATTCAATTACTGTACTCCAGACATTTAGAAAGAAAAAGCAGCTTCTCAATTTGAGCTTTGTAAACAAGAAAATAGCAGAAAAATCTATGTCCCCTCTCCCCTCTCTGTGGACTGAGTGCAGAATATTCAAATTTACAGGCATGCTTTCCTTTGGGGTGAAAATGGCTTATATCTGGATGACAGTATGACTTTTCATGAACCTGTGAAGACTTTGAGAATGAAAGGAAGTTATTCATTGTGTGAGGATAACGGGTATAAATCACGACTGCCCTGGGCAAACGGTGTGTGGCATGCACTGGAGTAAGGACCAGCTCTGAGGTCACCATCTTTTCTATTCCAGGAGAAGGTAGAGTAGTCTGTCATCTGTATGATGCCATTAGTGGCAACCATCATGTGTCACCATGCTTCACTCTGTTGTTCCTTGCTTCCTCCTGCCTTTCCTTCAGAATTGGGGGGTGGAAGAAGCTTATTTTGATCGTCTTATTGCCTTTTCTAATACTAAAGTATAGTTAGAGAGGTGAAGCTCATTGAGTTTTTGTTATTGTTATAATGCAATGCAGGTTTATTTGTATGCACAACAATGAGGAATACCACAATAAGGATTAAAAGGAAATGAGATTAAAAGGAAAGAAAGTCTGTCAAATGGAGATCAAAATTCTTAGGTGGCTTACTTTGGGATTTACTACAATGGGAAGACTTGCTGTGTTGCCTTTATGATTTCGCTCATATGTGGAATCTAATTAGAGAGCTGGGTGAAAAGGTGAAGGGATTAGCAAAAACAAAACTTCATAGACAGAACAGTATGTTGATTACAAGAGGGAAAGGGGATAATAAACGGTGACCAAAAAGGACTTAACTTTGGGTGGTGGACACACAATACAGCATACAGATAATGTGTTATAGAATTGTATGCTTGAAACAATTTTATTAACTAATGTCACTCCAATAAATTCAATAAAAATAAACCAAAAGCAAGTCTCTTCACCTGATGCTTCAGCAGGCATTTCAAACAGGTCTTCCCACTGGGCCCGTTCTAATTTCTCTGACAGCCAAGATGATGGCCCAGAGGGTCTGTGCCCTGTTTATCCAGGAGCTCTCCCAAGGAACCTGAGTTTAGCTTCCCTGTCCTCAGAAGCCAAGAATTCGGGTCTTAACAAGGCCTTGCTTAACATGTCATTCAACTGTAGAGCAGAATTTTTGAGTTCCCATGCCATTTCTCCAGTAATCTATATCAAGCCTCATCCCCCCCCCCCATTTATTTATTTACTTTTTTTGAGAGAGACAGGGAGACAGAATGAGAAGCATCAACTTGTAATTGCTTTCACTTTAGTTGTGCAAGGAGCTTATACATGCCTTGACCAGGGTTGTGTTAGTGTCCTCTTGCTCAAGACAGTGACCTTGGTCTTTTCATGCCAGTGACCTTTGGCCTCAAGCTGGTGTGCTTTGTAATCGTAGACAATGCCTCCTCTCAAGCCACAGACGCCATGCTGATGAACCTGCGCTCAGAGCCAGCGATCTCGGTTTTGAACTGGCGAACTCAGCATTCCAGGTCTACGCTTTACCCACTGTGCCACCATGGGTCAGGCAGGCCTCATGTGTTCTTTATCAAAGAGAGAAAATCTACAATGTTCTGTATAAGAAAACTCACATGTAGGCTAATACCAGCTTTTCTTTTTTCCTCCCAGTCTTTACAGTTATATAAGAAACAAGTTAAAGAAACCTATGCAAGGATATTATAGGATTGGGATGAAACACCAAGTCAATAAACATACCATGAGCATTTTGCATCTATGGGCAGAATTTCCTTTAAAACTCAGTACTCAATGGTATTGCAGCCTATGCTACAATAATAGTAATACTCTGAGAAAAAACATAAGAAGAAAGGAGTTTGGTTTAGAGGAGTATGAAAGGATTATTTTAAATAGAATTCACAAGAATGCTGATGAGATTTGAATTATTGAAGGTAACTGGAGCAGTTCATTATCAAAACCCTTTATATATAAAGATAATAAACCAAAACTTTAGTTAGTGAAAGAATGTAGAGAAAAAAGTAGTTAATTAGTAGGCTATGCCTAAATCCAAAAGTCTTCACATGACAAATGTTTGATTCTTAATCATATTACCTGTCTGTCTAATGAGGGTTGACAGTGCTCTGGGCTGAGGATGGCACCATTTCAAGACTTATACTTCCATAAACATGGGCGGGGGAGAGGGAACGTGGACATCACTCACAGACATGAAAAGGAAACAATCACAAGGTAAAAAATTTTGGAATGTGATGTAGAACTCATAAATTTATCTTGCCATGCATTGCTACTAATGTATTTTCAAACAGATCTTTAGGTTTATATTAGCAGCTAATTTTTATTTTTTTATTTTTTTGCAGTGAATGGAAAGCATTTCAGAGGTTTTTTTCAGTGCAGGGGGGTTTCATGATCACAAATATGGGTGGTTTTTTTCAGGTGAACCTTTTAGGCATTTCTAAGGATAAATATTGCTATTTTATGATAGACTATTTCATTTTACTCTTTATATAACAGAAGGGCTGATTCTTTTTCTCAGGGCAAAACAAGTTCAAAATTCCCTAGCTAAATTCCAAACTTTGCCTGACCAGGTGGTGAGGCAGTGGATAGAGTGCTGGCATGGGACGCAGATAACCCAGGTTTGAAACACCTAGGTTACCCGTTTGCATGTGGGCTCATCTGGCTTCAGCACAGATTCATCCAGCTTGAGCGCGGGGTCCTGGCTTGAGCGTGGGATCATAGACATGACCCCATGGTCGCTGGCTTGAGCCCAAAGGTTGCTGGCTTGAGACCAAGGTCACTGGCTTGATCAAGGGGTCACTCACTCTGCTGTAGTCCCCGCTCAAGGCACATAGGAGAAAGCAATTAATGAACAACTAAGGTGCAACGAAAAATTGATGCTTCTTATCTCTCTCTCTTCCTGTCTGTCTGTCCCTATCTGTCCTTCTCTCTGTCTCTCTCACTCAAAAATAAATAAAAAATTAAATAAATAAATGAAAATTTCAAACTCCAAAATGTTTGAAAACAGGAAATTTTTTCATAACTCCTTGGAAGCAAAGTCTGACCAGAATTTACACAAGGCTATTTGTAGTCTTTATTCCACTTTAATGTGATTGTGAATATATATTTGCCACAGAAGGATTAATGTATTTGATTGTTTCTCTGGTTCTGTTTCTTCAGACGCAGTAAATATGTCACAGAATATACATTATATGCCCATCTTACCTTTCAAAAATGGAGAAAAATCCTGTCTTTCAAACACATCTGCCCCTTATGAGTATAGAAAAGGGACTATGGAAATACTATCAATATTTATAGTCTCTTAAACAGCTCACAGAAATATTATGATCCGAATTTAAGCCATATAGATGATTTCCAAAATATAATTTTAAGTCCTTGGTTTTCTAAATTATTACTCTATTGGTTTTTTTTTAACTCATACATTTATATCAAAACACATTTTATCCTGAAATAACAATGGAAAATGCATAGAAATGCTTGATTTCATAAAGCCACTAGGTGGCATCTTTGTAAAAATAAAGCACAGAAAAAAAAATTTGTTGTATAACAAAGGCTGAGATAAATAAAGGTAGGTGTTTCATGAAAAATATAGGTAAGTCTTTCTGGGCAACAATTTCCAAGAAAACGTATAAGTTTATTGTGAAAAGTAAAAAGAAAATTATGTAAAATTACTTTTTCACTTTGAGAACTGAGTCTGTCCCATTGGTGGTTTTCACCTTGCAGTTACATGTATTTTACACAACCAAATAACTACAGTGTGAGTGAGTGAGTGTGTGTGTGTTTGTGTGTGTGTGATTTTGATGTGCTAATAGCCTTTCCAACCTGCACAGGCTGGAGTACCTGGGATGCCTACTAATTAAGTTAGGCTCATATGGTCGTATAAGATCATCACTTCAGTAAACTATACACAAACCATGAACATATAGTGTGCATACTATCACATTTAACACTGTGAAGTATTTGATGTTCTCCAACATCAGTTTTTCTTCTTCTATGTTCTGTCTCCATGCCTAAACCTAATTTTTTTTTGTACATGGAGGGAAGTAGATGACAAATTTTAAATAAGAGAACAAGTAAGGTGAGTGTATAAACCCAATGGAATTCTCATTACTAATAAAAGATATACTATGATTTTGGAGATCAGAGTGGGCGCAGGATTTGGAAATAGTTGTCTTCACACTTCCAGTCACATCTGGTTTACCCAGAAAAGACTAACCCTTGTGGTTATCTGAATGCTCCTTCCCCCTTTTGCTCTTCATGAATATGTGGATTCATGCAGTGATTTAAATGCATTTGCTTTTATTTAAAACTGTTATTAAAGCCAGTTTTATCTGAAAATATAATGCCTATTTTATATTGTACAAGTAACAAAATATATTTTTTAAAATAGGATGAAGACTGAAAAAGGATCTTGAACATAAAGAAGTTATTGGGACATGAGAATGCAATTTTAGTAAAATGATATAAAAGAATGAAAACATTGAACATTGTGAAGAAGGAATGAACCTGTACTATATATAACAAAAATTTTAATTTTATTACTCAATATAATATCTTTTTAAAATAATAAAGTGTGTTAAATCAAACACGGTAGCACAGATTAATGGTTTAAAATGGAGGCTCTGGAGTCATGCTACTGGGTTTAATCCTGGCTCCCTCACCAAAGCTTTGAACCATAGTTTTCTCGTTAGTAAAAATGCGGCTAATCACAGGTCTTCCCGAATACAATTGTTATGAGGATTAAATTACAAATATAAAGTGCTTAGCAACAAATAATACTTAATAAATCAGCATTAAATTTGTTATTACACTTGCAATAGGAACATAAATGACCCTTTCTCCCAATTCTCTAAGAACCTCAATTTAGAAGAACTTATGGTGATGGGGGTTAAATCCTTTACGTTTCAGTGATTAACAAAAGCTTTACTTCTCTTGACCTAAAGGGGTGGGGGGATTATTTAATAGGTCCTGATTCCCTTTTATCTTTGGTTGCCAGGAAGCTAACAGCCAAGCTTTAAATTTAACAAAGAAAAGTGGGCACCTACTGTCGTACAACTGTGTTCTCCTTTATCAAGGTCTTCATACTCATTTCGTACCTATATTTTCTAGAATTCCGATTTCTTATATCTCTAAGCGTAAATTGATTTCAATGTTGGGTTCGGAGAATGGTGCTTTCACAAGTCCAAAAGGGATCTGGGAGAATGGTTCGAGCCCCATTCACCCTCAGGTCTAACCTGCGGGAAACAATTGTGCCCGCCCCTCGCCCCGCCTCCGGCACCCTCGCCCCGCCTTAGCCCCGCCCCTCATCCTGGCTCCGCCCCTCCCCTGCCCTGTCACCCTTCTTGAGCCGGAACCTTCTCTGCCCGCTGGAACCGTGCCCAGGCGGGAGTTGTGTGTCAGGGTCGTTGCTAGGATACCGCCGGCAACAGAAAATCCGCGAGCGCGGACGCTGCTTCTAGGAGCCCGAGGATCCACTTCGACTCGAGTAACCGGTCTCGTCGTCAGGTAGGAGGACAGGTGCTGGCTGCCTTCTCCTGACCCAACACTGGGACCGGCCTGAGCTGGGGACCCTACTGGCTCTGGACTCCGCGGACTCGGTGCCGGGCGCTTATGCCGCCTGGGCTCTGTACTGATCGGCCGGTAGGGAACGTTCACATTACTTTCAACATCGTGCGAAGCATGCTTCCTTTCTTGGTTCCTTTTCTGGCTCCGCCTCTGTGATTTGGGATCCAGAAGCAGCAGCAGGTGTACCTCACGCTCCCACCTCTAGTGCTTGTCATCGCATACAGAAGCAAGATGCGTGGGTAACCCGGACCGGACACTGGAACACGCTTAGCCATACATGTGACCGTTTTTTAATCTTTAGTAGATAGAGGGCTTACAGACTTTCCTCATCGGCACCCTCTCTCCTTTCCACCCATGGTTTTGCTGGGCCTTTTTAAAAACTTTAAAACTCAAGTCTATTTGGTAGAAATCAAAGTGGATCCCTGCCTTATACTGTATATACTACCATTCTAGCCCTATCAAGTCTTGTAGATGAAAGGGGGACTTGTTTTGTCTGTACTCGTAGAGGCTGCTTCTATTGTTTTTAAATCATTTTAAAGATGAAAGCATTTACTTTTAAATAGATAATACATCAAAATGAAAAACGTTTAAGCAGTAAAAAGAATGAACAGTGAAAATCTGCCTTCCACCCGTGACCCTTCCAACCCCCCCCCCACACACACACACAATCCCACGCCATCTCACTCCCCCACCCACAGTCTCACTGCCCAGCCGGCTCGCCAGTTCACATTCTAGTTGCATATACAAATATGTTAGTTGCACCTATAATTGTACGTACTAGTCCGGGCTTTTATTGGAGGTCATCAAGAGGATGTGATGGTAGGTTGAGCCTTGAACTAGACAGGGCAATGGGGGGGTTCCTTATCCCCTCCACTGTTCTTGGAGGTTTTGCCCATTGGTTCCTTACTGTACTAGGAGCTGCTTTAGAGAGTAAAGTGTTGTTAAGACCATCATCTGGTCTGTATACATGACTCAGCCAGATTAAGGCCTCTATAAAAAATCTTAAATTTTGGTGGGTGATTGCAGAGATCTCCTCTTTGCAGCTGCCAGAGACAAGCCTCCTATGTAAGTTCCTTTGCTTACTACACATACCAACTGCAGCGATCTGCCGCTTTTTTCCATCCCTCGCAGTTTTAGATTTCACCTGGGGAACGCTTGAGGTTATGAACCAACAGCTGTGCTTTCACACTTCAGTGAATTATACCCTATGTTACCTTTTGAATTTGCTTTTTGCGTAGCATAATTTAAGATTCATCCATGTTGTATCAATTGTTTATTCCTTTTCATTGCTGAGTAGCGTTCTTTCTATGAATGTTACGTATCTATTCATCAGCTAAGAAACTTTTGTGTTGTTTCCAATCTTTGGTGATTGAGAATAAAGCCTTTATAAACTTTTGTGTACAGGTGTCATGTGAATGTAACTTTTCATTCCACTTGGGTAAAAGACACAGATTGCTGAGTCATATGATTAAGTATGTGTTTAATTTTACAAGTAAACTAACAAAATTATCCCAAATGCTGTGCCAATGTTCATTTTCACCACCAAGGTCTAAAAGCCACTTGTCTTCATACTCACTGGCTCTTGATATTGTTGGGCTAAAAAAAGTACATATCAACAATTGTAATAGGTGTTCTGACTGGGATTTGAAGTTGCATTTGTCCAGTGACTAATGACACTGAGCATCATTTCATGTTCTTGTTCTCAGGGGCAGAACTAGAATGAGGTGACAGAAAATTTGAGTTAAAATTTTAGGAGGCATTTATTCTCAGGCTCAAGTGCAAGTGTAGAGCAATTCAGGCACCACACTTACCTCAGCCTAGCCCTGGTCCTGCTTTCTTTGTCTTCTGTTTTATATTCTTTGGTGATGTGTCAATTAAATCTTTTCCTCTTTCTTTTCTTTTTTTACTATTAATTTTTTCTTATTGAGTTAGAGGTCTCTATATATTTTGGATACAAATCCTTTATCAGATGTTTTGCAAAAAAAAAAAAAAGTCCTCCCAATCTATAGTTTGTCTTTTTATTCTTTTAGTTGTGTGTTTTGAAGAGCAGAAATTCTTGATTTTGTTGCCATTGCTAATTTAGAAGATGCCGTCTTGGCTATTTTAGGGGGAGGATGACCCACAGATAGAACAAGAGTTTTACGTTAGACTCTCCAAAAAAGGCAGATGAGTATTTTCCTAGGACTTAGGTAGGGTTTATTAAGATACTCTCTAATCAGGCCAGTAAGCTCTGTAATGGGAAAAACAACTATTGAATAAAAGGAAGATTTTTTTTTAGTGGGTAAGGTTTCTTGAATTTTTAAAAACTTGAATTTTTATTCAGTTTTATTTCATTCTGGCCCCCCTTTTGTTGTTTTGAGATTTTAAACCTTTCGTCATTTTATTTGTTGTAGTTGAAATTTTTTTTTGTATTTTTTATTTATTCATTTTAGGGAGGAGAAGGAGAGGCAGAGGGAGAGAGAGAGAGAGGAGGGACAGAGAGAGAGAAGAGGGGGAGGAACTGGAAGCATCAACTCCCATATGTGCCTTGACCAGGCAAGCCTAGGGTTTCGAACCGGCAACCTCAGCATTTCCAGGTCGACGCTTTATCCACTGCGCCACCACAGGTCAGGCTGTTGTAGTTGAAATTTAACTATGCATATTTAATGTCTAGGATAATAATATCATATTCCTCAATTTTTAAAACAATATAAGGATTCAAATTTATTTTCAGCTTTTCCTTCCCAATTACATATTTTATGGTCTGTTATTTCAATTTTTACTATTATTTTGTGTTGACAGTATTAGTTTGGGTTTACCCATGTATTTATGACTTATTTGCTCACTTTTCCTTCTTGAACTTCAGACTTCCATTGGGCTCATTTTCCTTCATCGAGTATACCCTTTAGAAGTTCCTTTAGAGTAGATATCTTGGTGGTAAAGATAATTTTGCTGGGTGCAAAATTCTAGGTTAATAGTTATGTTATTTTCATTACTACATTGTTGCTTTGGCTTCTATTTTTCCGATGAGCAATCTGCAGTGATTTTACTTTGATATTGTTTGTACTAATGTCAGCAAATTAATATGACTCAAAACAGATGTTATATCCATTATCATTGTTTGCTTTCCAGACCTTCTCTTTGTCTTTGTTATTCTGTAATTTGATTATAATGTGTGTGACTATGAATTATTTTTATTTATCCTGTTAGATATGTTGTGCTTTTTGGATCTGTGGATCCATGTATTTCATCAGTTTTGAAAAGTTCTCAGCCATTATTTTCTAAGATATTTCCTTTTTTTCATCTTTCCGTTTTCTTCTGGCACTCCAGATTGACATATGCTGGGTCAGGGCCTGGAAAACTTTCTGAAAAGGGCTTCATGAGCCACCTGCATTCTCTATACATAGTCTTTGTTGTTTTTTATTTTGGCAATACAAAACCATTCTGGGTTTACAACAAGATATATGCTTAGGGGGAAATTATACTAGTCTATCATTTTCTCTTTTCCATGGTTCTTAAACTCCCATAATTCTCATATCCTTATCTCTGAAGCACCCTGTGTGAAATCTATCTTCCAGTTTACTAATTCTCCAGCTCTAATTGTATATTCATTGGATTCAACAACTACATATTTTTATTCCAGATATTTGATTTTCTTTTTGAAATTTGTCATCTAACAGCTAAATAATTTCACTAAGGTGAGTTTTTCTTTTACATATTTGTGGTTAAAGTGGGAGTCCTAATCACGGCTTTCCTATCTTACTACTGTTGCAAACTTTAATCTTCCCTTTGCTGGCTGCCACTGAAATCAGCCTCAAGACCACTTCCTTCATCCCCCCTTCCTGAATGCCAGCTTCTAGAGGTAGGCTCCTGCTCCTGGCTCCTCATTACTCTGAACCAGCTGCTGCCTCTGCAGCTTGGCTCAGGGTTGCCCTCATGCACCCTGGCCCAAGCTCCTGGATGCCTGGATGCTATCATATTGTTTTTGAAGCCAAAGCTCCTGGTTGCAGGAGCTCAGGTCCTAGTCAGCTCCAGGATCAATCCATGTTTGTTTGTTAATATGTTTATGTTGGGAGGGGATAGAGGCCACTGGAGACCTCTGCTACAACTTGTGAAAGCAAAGCTACTACAGAGAGTGTGTACTACCCGGATATAGTTGCTATGTGAGCTGGATGGTTTCACTTGTAATGCCAGAGAATGAATACTATGTTAGTTTTGCATTTAATTTTTTAATTAAAATTTTTTTTCATTAATTTGAAAGAGAGAGAGAGAGAGAGAGAGAGAGAAGGGGAAAGGGAGAAAGAAAATAAGCATCAACTTACCTTTCCATTTAGTTGTCCACTTAGTTGGGATTGAACCCATGGCCTTGGAACACTGGGATGATGTTCTATTCACTGGGCCACCCGACCAGAGTCTCTTAGCTTTGTATTTAGAAAGAAAAGTTTTTCAAAAAGTTTTTCTTTCAATTGTTTATTGAATGAGAAAGAGATAACAATATATTTAAAAATATTTAATATGTTCTTCCAAAAGAATTCTTTCAAATTAATTGTGCTTGGAACTTTTCCTTTTGGTACACACTTATACTTTCTGTGGTGTTTTTATTAAAAATTCACCAATGTTTTACCTGATACCATTACTAAGATAATCATTTTTTTTTTTAAAGTATGAGCAACAGTCTAGTGCAGGGGTCAGGAACCTATGGCTCGTGAGCCAGATGTGGCTCTTTTGATGGCTGCATCTGGCTTGCAGACAAATCTTTAATAAAAAAATAATAACGTTAAAAATATAAAACATTCTCATGTATTACAATTCATTCATTTCCTACCGCTCATGTTCACGGTTGCAGGTGGCTGGAGCCAATCACAGCTGTCCTCCGGGACAACACCAAATTTTTATTGGATAATGCGTAATGTAAACGGGTCTTTGTATGGCTCTCACAGAATTACATTTTAAAATATGTGGCATTCATGGCTTTCTCAGCCAAAAAGTTTCCTGACCCCTGGGTAGTGTATTATGAACATTACTGTCTACGAGCAACGACTGTGATATTTGGCATAGAAGTTTTTATGTATAATAAATGTTACATTTTCTTGATTCAGGAAAATGTCTGAACAGAAGGAAGACCTGGATACTCAGAAAGTTCCTGACACAGCAGAAGGGAGTGCTGAGGCTTATCCTACTATCAATATTCCTGGCACCTCAGAAGAGGTTCCAAAGTCCGATCAAACTGAAGACAATGAATCTAAACTAGAGCCATCCGATGGTGGCCATGGAACTCATGTTGAAGAGCAGAGTGACCACGGCTCTGCAAACCTAGAATCAAACAAAGAAGAACAAGTCATAGAAGAGGCTATGCTGTCCACACAAGTTTCCAATTCTTCAGTACACGGAAGTCACTCTCCAGCTCAATCTGATGATGCAACAGAGTCACCCAAACAGCATTCAAATGATTATCTGGAACTTCTGAATAAAATAAAGGCTGTCAAGAAATCTCTGAGAACATCACTGATAGATTCTTTAGCAACAGGTATTACCTAAGGAAGATAGGGTATTTCTTGTCCTCATTTGGAAGTGTGGTTGCTTTTTCGTGTTTGTTTTTGCTTACAGATTCGTTTTCTATTTGATGCTACTTTCCCTTTTTCTCTCCGCCAAACTTCTCTAGCTATGCCACTTGAATCTCTTAACTGTGTAATGACAGTTTTTCTTTATTTTCAACGTGTCTTGATTTCCTATTTATAAAGTGGGGAGTGAGCCACACAGCGTCCTTTTTTGTGCAAAGTATGTTGGTGCAATTATTTCAAATATTTGTGTGTAGTTATTTCAGATATTTGCAAAAACAGTGATTTTCTTTTTTGTATTGGGCAACTATAAAGGTAAAGAAATTATGGGAAGAAGAATTGACTTAGAATGAAATTACCTCTTGTATGATAGTTACAAGGTCACAAAAATTTTTCTTTGAAAATTTATTAGTTTTTCTTAACTTCATAAATATGCATGATTCTGTGATATGATATCAATATATGGAAGTTCTGGGACATCCTCTAGGTCTCAGGGTCTCTTTCCATTACTACATAAAAAATGCTTAATTTCTGAGATTTTTTTAATGTCTGTATCTGAGTAATATGTAACAGCTATTGGGAATTTTCCAAAGCAGTTTGATTTTCTATTTCTTGTGGTATTCTGAAGAAGGAGGTGACTGTGGCTGGGCACTGGTCCCTATGCTAGGGACTGGAAGAGAGAGCTGAGCTTTGAGCCTGCACCGAGGGAGCAGGTGTTCATTACTGATGCTAGTTTTTGAGAGTCTCAATTGATTTTTAAAGCAAAAGGTTGCAACTGAAGGTTTGTCACTGGAAGTGACAACGGTAGGTAACTCTTATTATGGAGATGTGGGGGAACAGAGTGGAGGCAGCTGCGTCCTATGTGATTCAAAGTTGTTCCGTAATTTTCTATCTGTTTGCAGACTAAAAGTTGCTGACCCTTGCTTTTGACTGATTTTTTTTCACCTTTCTTTCTTTTTTAAAACTACAGTAAAAGTTGTACTTCTTCCCGTGGGCCAGGAAATTTTCATGCCTTTCAATATAGACATCATTTTAAAATACTTCAGGGATCATTTTTCACACTTGTTAAATGTGCCCTCTGATGTCCTGCAGTTGAGATGTGCAGGTAAGCTTGGAAGCTAATGAACTTTATCAAGACTTCTTTAGTGTTAATTATTTACCTATAATTAAGAATTTTCATTTGTTGAATGAAGAATCTTGATATTTTCTGTTTGAACCTTATATTGTGGTTATGTATTTATTTCTTCAACACATTTTTACTGAGGACATACTTTGTTCTTAATGCTTTGCTAAGAACTAAAGATATAAAGAAACAGGAAGAGGCCCTGGCCGGTTGGCTCAGTGGTAGAGCGTTGGCCTGGCGTGCGGAAGTCTCGGGTTCGATTCCCGGCCAGGGCACACAGGAGAGGCACCCATCTGCTTCTCCACCCCTCCCCCTATCCTTCCTCTCTGTCTCTCTCTTCCCCTCCCTCAGCCAAGGCTCCATTGGAGCAAAGATGACCCGGGCGCTGGGGATGGCTCCTTGGCCTCTGCCCCAGGCGCTAGAGTGGCTCTGGTCGTGACAGAGCGACGCCCCGGATGAGCAGAGCGTCGCCCCCTGGTGGGCATGCCGTGTGGATCCCAGTCGGGCGCATGCGGGAGTCTGTCTGACTGCCTCCCCATTTCCAGCTTCAGAAAAATACAAAAAAATAAAAAATAAAAAAAAGGAAAAGAAACACGAGGAAACACATTCCCTGCTCTCAAGTTGCTTACTGATTGGTAGGTAAGAGGATGTGTGCAGCAGTCACCACATGATGTGGGAATGTGTGAATGGGCAGGTGCACAATAACCTGTGAGTATGGGGAGGAAGAAAGCTGAGAGATTCTAGAAAGCTTCTTTTCTTTCTTTCTTTCTTTCTTCCTTCCTCCCTCCCTCCCTCCCTCCCTCCCTCCCTCCCTCCCTCCCTCCCTCCTTCCCTCCCTCCCTCCTTTCCCTCCCTCCCTCCCTCCCTCCCTCCCTCCTTCCTTCCTTCCTTCCTTCCTTCCTTCCTTCCTTCCTTCCTTCCTTCCTTCCTTCCTTCCTTTCTTCTTTTTTTAAAAAATTTTCTATTGACTTGAGAGAGAGAATAAGGGAAAGAGAGAGAGAAGCATCACCTCATTCCATTTAGTTGTGCACTCATTGACTGCTTCTAAACAGTCCCTGGTGTTGAACCTGTGACCTCTGGCACACCAGGCCAATGCTTTATCCACTGAGCCTAGAAAGCTTCTTTTAATAAAAATGATAACACTTGTGCTAAGTCTCAAAGAGGTGAGAAAAACTGGGACTTTTGGGAAGTGGTAAGGATGGTGTGGTTGTTAGAAGACTATGTATGGGGAGCGGAAGGAAATGCGGTTGAAAAAATAGAGGATGAATAAGCATGTATAGAATAAGAAGAGGGCTGAACATGGTTTATCTATCAGTCTTCTATACACTAAGGTCAATCCCCATGATGTTCAAGTTTATTTCTATTCTGTGGGCAATATGGAGCACCCCATTTTATATTAGCTTTGTGTCCTGAGAAGATGTAGTCTTTGTAACTGTGATGGAGCTGAGCAGACTAACATAGCTAATAAATGGTTTTTTAGATTATGTCTGCACAAACCATAATATTTTAGCTTAAAAAGTTCTCATATTAACTTTTAAAGGTCCCACAATAACATTTTTTTGTGGAAAAATCCTAAGCACTATAAAGTAGTAAGCCTTACCTATCAAATTTCTCCTCCTTGGAAATCAGAGAAAAACAATTTATTTAATTTCAAACTGGTTTTCCAAAATTATCATAATGAATATGCTCTAATAGAGTAATGTTTGTATACTCAAACAACTGATTGTTAGAGCTTGATTGGGAAAACAAAGCTAAAATTTAAATAGTAGTGACAAGTGATGATGATTGTGTTGATGGTGATTTATTGAGCATTTACTATGTGATAGTCCTCCTACAAAATCTTCTGCCTACATTATCAATCACATTATCATTTAATCCACACAACAATCTTTTATTGTGAAGGTTGGTGGGAGTAAGCCTATTGCCGAAACAATTGAGGAATGACAAAGTACCTGGGAGTCTGTACTAGGTTCCTGTGGCTGTTGAAACAATTAACCACAAATTTGGTAGCTTAAAGAAACGCATTATTTCTCTTATAGTTCTGGAAACCAGAAATCTTAACTTGTATTTCCGCAAAGTCAAGGTGTCAGCAGGGCTGTTGTTCTTCTGAAAATTCAGGAAAGACTCTGCTTCCTTGCCTCTTCCAGCTTTTGGAGTTATATTCCTTGTATTCATTGGCTCACAGCCCCTTCCTCCATCATCAAAGCCAACAGCATAGCATCTTCAAACCTTTCTATCTGTCATATCATCCTTGCTTCTGTAGTCAAATCTTCATTTTCGTTTCTCTAGTGAGGGCACTGGTGATTGTATTTAGGGCCCACATGGATAATCCAGGGGAATCTCTCCATCTCAAAACCCTTAATAAAATCAACAGCCATTTTTTTTTCACATAAATTGGCATTCATAGGTTCTGGGGATTAGGACATGAATATATTTTGGGACCATTATTTCAACCTATCACAAAAGCCATATAACATTCATGTTAATTTTTTAAATTAAGAATTTAGAGTGATAAATTGAAACTTAAAGGTTTTTGCACCCCCTGGCCATTTGGTTCAGTGGGTAGAGCATCGGCTCAGCATGTGGTTGTCCTGGGTTTGATTCCTAGTCAGGGAACATATGAGAAGTGAGCATCTGCTTCTCTTCCTCTCCCTCCCCCGCTTCTTTCTCTCTTCCTCTCTCATAGCCAGTAGTTCAATTGGTCTGAGTGTTAGCCCAGGTGCTGAGGATAGCTTGGTTGATTCAAGCTTCGACCCTACATGGGTTGCTGGGTGGATCCCGGTCAAATTGCATGTAGGAGTCTGTCTCTCAATCTCTCCTCCTCTCAAAAAGAAAAAAAAGATTTTTATGCTTTCTTGAAATATGTATGATGCCAGGTGGGTACTAGAAATATCAGGGGCTGGATAGCTTGAGCATCGTCCCGAAGCATAGAGGTTGCTGGTTCAATCCCCAGTCAGGGCACATATAGGAACAGATTGATGATGTCCTGTCTCTCTCTCTCTCTCTCTCTCTTTCTCTCTCTCTCTCTCTCTCTTCTTTCCTCTCTCATTGAAATCAATGGATAAACATTAAAAAGAAAAAGAAAAAAAAGGAAAATGCTTAAGAAAAAGAAAAGAAATGATTGTCTAACTAGTATGCTTATATCTGAGACTGATACAAAATAATGAATGTAAACTGTAATTGAAAAAATAAAAGTATTTAAAAATATACATTGATAATTATCAAACATAATAAAGCTAGTGATATTTGATAGAGTTCTAAGAATGAATATTAGAAACCTTTGCTATGCTTAAATTATTCATTGTAATCAGGAAGACTATACACTGGGAAATTGATATGGGCCTTATCAATAAGATTTTCACGATACAAAACAGCAGCCAGTAACCTTATATGCATTTTTGTTTGCCTTAAAATAGAGAAGTAAAATCAGAGCCAATTTATAGACTACAGTAAACCCACGGGGAAGGAATGGATAGAGGTTGAAGCAATACAACATAAAAATAAAGTGATGTACTCTTTCAAGCACAGAACTGAGGCTTTCCTTCACTTGAGCATTAACTAATTTCTATGAGTGTCTGATGACAGAAGCAGAGAAAGGAAGGGATTCTTTGAAATTCTGACCATTTCCTTTCCTGCTTGGGGATAGGGGTAAGAATGAAAATAATCAGGTTCCCCTGATATATGTCCTGTGCTTACAGGTTGCACAGTGTCATTTTTTTAGAGAATCAGTGTTTAGTATATGATTTTAGGTTATAGAATAAGTTTTTAAATTTTTTAATGTTTACAGAGTTGCATGATTATTATAGATTTGCAGTTCTGATGAGCTGGGAGTTGCAGCTTTACTTCCAATGCTGAATTCTTGCTCACCTTCACTTTTCCCATTGTGGATTTTTCTGTACTAATTATATAGCAAAAGATGGACACCATTAATACTTGGTACTTGATAATAATTAATATTTTGGTAATTAAACAACATGTGTTTACATCAACATTTTTGATGTTTTCCACTTCCTTAAAATGAGTACCTATAGTCATTTCTTTGTTATAATGCTTGTTATAATTTTATCTCATTTTAGGAAGGCTTCTGAGAAACAATGAAACTCTACTACAACATGGAGTGAAGCCACAGGATACTGTACAAGTGGAAATCTTTTCTGCTCTTCCTGATCAGTATCCAATCAGAAGACTAACTATATTAAGTGATGCCAATCAGGTCATACCGGTCAGAGTACAAACTGGTTAGTGATTCGGTTTCTTTTGGGTAAAGTATTTTCAAATTGTTTTGTAGCTGAATTTTCATTTATTCTTGGTTTTATCTCCTCAGGTGTTAATCAGTACCAGCAGGTAGTTGTTGAGATGATAAAATCTGATTTTCACAAACCATTTCTTGGTGGATTCAGACATAAAATAACCGGAACAGAATATCATAATGCTGGAACACAAACTGTACCTAAAAAATGTCTTAAACCAGACAATCTGTTTTCTCGGGATACCCAGGTAATACTTGTATTTTTCCATATAGACTTTGAAGCTACTGAATCAACAAATATTATGCTGGACACCCCTCTAAAATAAAAATCTTCTAAGGAATTTTTTTTTTTTTACTTATTATTTTAGGGGGACGGGGAGAGAGAGAAGGGCTGGGAGAGGAGCAGGAATCACCAAGTCCCATATGTACCTTAACCAGGCAAACCCAGGGTTTCGAACCCACAACCTCAACATTCCAGGTCAATACCTGGAATGTTATCCACTGTGCCACCACAGGTCAGGCCATGGGATTCTATGGCAATGAAAATAATGAGGGAAAATTCAGTTAAACATGTAGGAAAATATTCTCTTTACTCACTCATATGTATATAGAATAGGTATTTATTTCAAATTTCCATGTTTTTATTTTAGACAGTTTTTCAGAGAAAAAAACTACAACAAACTACAAATACAACATCCACACAGATGACTAAAATTGGTGTGTATGTATCAAATATGACCGATAAACTGATAACACCAGGAAAATATTTTTCAGCAGCAGAATACCATGCTCAAAGATTAGCAGCGGTAAGGCAATTTTAAAAAGTAAACACTTGAATCATTTGTTCTGCATATATCTATGTGTGTTTGCCTAAGTCATGCTGGCTTGCAGAATAATGCACATCAGTGTTGTGGAAGAAAGTATAACACTTATTAAGATGATAAAGCACAAGCCCTGGCCAGTTGGCTCAGCTGTAGAGCATCCACCTGGTGTGTGGAAGTCCCGGGTTCAATTCTGGTCAGGGCACACAGGAGAAACAACCATCTGCTTCTCCACCCCTCCCTCTCTTCCTTCTCTCTCTCTCTCTTCTCTTCCCACAGCCATAGCTCAAAAGGTTCGAACAAGTTGGCCCGGGCACTGAAGATGGTTCCATGGCCTCACCTCAGGCCCTAAAACAGCTCGGTTACTGAGCAACAGAGCAACAGCCCCAGAAGGGCAGAGCATCACCCCTAGTGGGCTTGATGAGTGGATCCTGGTCAAGGTGCATGCATGCAAGAGTCTATCTCTCTTCTCACTTAATAATAATTAAAAAAAAAAAAAAGATAGTAAAGCAGACTTGATTCACGAGGGGCTACTGTAATGAGTTTTGTAGTCGGGGAGAGAGATTTAGGCTTAACAATAAAAGATTTAGGCTTCCGAATAAAACAGGAAAAGTGGGAGTTTGTAACCAAGGAGCAGGGTAGGGGTCTGTGTATGGAAAATTATTAAGGAAAACAGGGGGTATAGGGGGTTTCTGGCTAGACAACCTAAGGAGATATTTGCCAAAGTCAGCCCAAAGTGTGTAGGCATTACCTGAGAGGTGGAAGAAGGTCGAGGGTGATCAGGTATTGAGGGTGGGATTCTAGTTAAACTGAGCAGGATTCTAAATAAAATTGAACAATGCAAAGATAACTGCAGAAGCCGAAATGTTCAGGCAAAGTTGGAAATGAGGCATGGGGGCCTGATTAGAATTTGGTTGAGGAGAGAATTTTGGTCAGTGTGAGTCATGTTTTATTTGTAACAAAAGCAGTCTTTGTCTTCAATATCCTCCCCAATATAAGGATACAGAATCCTCAATACTCCTAATCCTTCCCCTTTCCTTGGGGAATCTGAGGGGCTTTGAGTGTTATCTGTGGCCATTTATTAGCTTTGGTCTTGATCCCTGTGACTGTAGACTCACCTAGGGAGGTTTCCAGACAAATTGAAACAAAAAGGATTTTAAAGTCTTTTTTCTCTGATATTAATGTAACCACTCCAAATCTTTTATGTTATGTTTGCATAGACTTTCTTCATCCTTTTATGTTAAATAGAGATTCAAAGTCTCTATTATAGATTGTATCTCTTATAGACAGCATAAATTGGATCTTTTTATCCAATCCAACAATTTCTGTCTTTGGACTGGGTGTTTAAAATATTTATATTTAATATAATTATTGATAAGCTTGGATTGTGTCAGCAATTTTGCTATTGTTTTCTACAGTGGTGTGTCTTTCTGTATTTTTTGGTCTTTATTGACTTCTTTTACGTATTTTTTAGTGGGCCATTTTAATTATTTTATAGTTTTTTAAAAATTCAAAACCCTTATTTTTACTATAATTTTTTTCATTATCCTTTTTCAAAAAAGTATACAGTTAAAAGATTTTTTACTAAATAAACAGATTTATTCAACCATTATTACAATCGATTTTAGAACATTCCTATCATCACAGAAAGAAATTCTGCACCCAATAGCAGTGCCCATTTCCCTCTAGTCCCTCCCGCCTTCGGCAGCCACCAATCTGCTTTCTGACTCTTGCTTTGCCTAGTCTGGATATTTCATATACATGCAAGCAGACAATATGTAGTCTTTGTGACTGACATTTTTATTTGGCATAATGTTTTCAAGACTCATTCATGTTGTAACATGTGTTAATTCATTTTTTTTATACTGAAGAATATTACATTGTATATACTCAATTGTATATATCTGTGTATATATGTAAATGTGTATACCACCTGGTGTTTGTCTATTTATCAGTTGATGGGCATTTGGACTGTTTCCACTTATTGGCAATTAGGATTAATAAAATTAATATACAATTTTTATATGAACATACGTTTTTATTTCTATTGTGTAAGTATTTAAACTTTTTGAGAAATTGCCAAACTGGTTTCCTAAGCAAAGGTACCATTGTATGTGCCACGAGCAGAGAATGAGGTTCCAGTCTCTCCACATCTGTATCAACATTTGTTATGCTTTTTTGCTTGTAGTCATCCTAATGAGTGTGAGGTGGTATCTTATTGTGCTTTTGATTTGCATACCCTGATGGCTAATAATATTAAATATCTTTTCGTGTGTTAATTCGCACCTTATATTTAGTCTTAGAAGAAATGTATATGCAAAGCCTTTACACATTTTTAATTGAGCTGTCTTTTTTATTATTGCTTTACTGTTGTTTGAAATTGTTTTTGAGTATTTCCAAAGTGGTTTTTCTAAGTGTATTCTAGGGATTACAATATATATCTCTATTTTTAACAAAGTGCTTCACATTAATGCTAACTGAAATTCAGCCAAATTCAGTCTTGCTTCAAAAGAACTCCAATTTCATTCTTCCTTTTTTGTGGAATTCATACAAATTTATATAATTACATTCTTCATATGTTCTAAGCTCTATAATTCCTTTAAATTATTATTTTATGCAGTTGTCTTTTAAATAAGTTAAGAGTGGGGAAAAAGTTTATGCAGCCTTTTATATTTAACTACCTAATTACCTTTTCTGGTGCTGTTTATTTCTTCATTCTTGTAAATGACAGTAGGTGTTAATTTTAACTCATGAAACAAGAGAATGTCTTGTTTCTTAATGGTGTCATGAAGGTCTTCGAATATCTGTTCATTTACCTTTTTTTTTTTCTCCTTCACAGCACATAAGTTCTAACAATCTATCATTGTTCATTATTTTTTCTTTCTATTTCTTTTTATTTAATTTCAAGGCTTTGTGATTTAATAATTAAAAATCTTTTTTCAATTACAGTTGACATACAGTATTATATTAGTTTTAGGTATACAACATAGTGATTTTTAAAGTTTCATATTGGTACTCCTCAGTAAGATTGAAGTTTTCCTAGTAAGAAAGTAGGAGAAAATAGATATTCAGTGAGAAAGGAAAGGTCTCTACAATACTTTCCAAACCCCAACAAAATGATATTAAAGAAGTATAAAAAAGTATATACCCAAGGAACAAAGAACTCATGAGAAGAGAGAAGAGTAAATGTCAGTTTATTTATGTTTTTAAGTTGTACGGCATATGGAGAAGTGTTAACTGACTTTTTTTGAGCAGAGGTTGTGATCATCTAAATGCCTGCCAAGAGGGATGGAAACAAGAACCAAATCAGTTTACCCTGCAAGTTTCTGGAATGTGAACTGAAGGTTTTGTGGGGAATGGAGTGAGATGGAGCCAGAAACAGAGGGATTAGTTAACAGCCAGTGTACGAAGTCAATTTCCATTCAAGAAGTTTGTTCTCTCTTCATTGATTCCTTTCTACTTGTATCATGTTTATTTATTTATTTATTTATTTTTCTTTCTCCAAGTGAGAGGAGGGGAGATAGAGAGACAAACTCCCACATGTGCCCTGACTGGGGTCCATCTGGCAACAAGTGTCTGGGGCCGATGCCCTGCCCATCTGAGGCCATGCTCACAATCGAGCTATTTTTAGCACCTGAGGCATCCTCAGCACCTAGGTGATGTGTGGAAACCAATTGAGCCATGGCTGCAGGAGGGGAAGAGAGAAAAAGAAGGAGGGGAGGAGAGGTGGAGAAGCAGGTGATTGCTTTTTCTGTGTGCCCTGATAGGGAATCAAACCTGGGACATCCACACACCTGGCCAATGCTCTACCACTAAGCCAACCAGCTAGGACTGTATCACTTTTATTTTATTCTTAAGTTTTTTCAGTTCAGTGATTAATATTTTCTTGTTTTAGGTCAGGTTATGTGTGACTATTGATATTCTTGTACTCCTTCCTGCCATCTCATTTTGTTTGTTTACTTAGTATTCATTCTTCTTGTTAATTTTTTGCTAACCTTTCCTTCTTTTTGTTGGCTTGATTAAACTTCTAATTTTGTTTGTTCTTTTATAGTTCAGTAATAGATACTTTATTTCTGTTCAGCTAGTGGTTACTCATAAAAACTTTTCATGTAGCTAACTTTTTAATGCAAAGTGCATATTTAATCAAGCTCTATATCTTTTTTATGAACAATTCAAGGACTTTATCAGACCTTTCTTTTCTTTATTTCCTTCTCATCCTTCCTCATTCCTCCTATCCATTGAAGATTTGAGCTAGAATTACAATTTTACATAAATAAATATATACATTATACAATTATAATTTACTATATAATTATAACCAGATTGTTTTTATAAATTTACATTGATATAATATATGTGAATTTTTTGAAATAAGATGTATTTAACTTCATAACAGTTTTTAAAGTTTATGCTCAGTTTTTACATTTTTCCCCTTTAATTTATTCTTCTTGCTAGAACACATTCTGTAGTAATTCTTTCAGATTATGCATGAGAGGTGAACCATCTAAATCCTATTGAATGACCCTCATTTTGGGTTTTAATTTGAATGAGTGCTGGTTAGAGTCACATTTATTTTTAAAGTTATTTTCCTTTATAACTCTAAAGCTGTATTAGAGTCAAAGTCTGATGTCAGTTGGATTCTCAGTTTTTTTATTTCCTCTTTCTGGAAGCTTTTAAGATACTCACAGTATTCACTTTTCTGTGTTTAACTTGTTTCACTTAGCACAATACCTCTTAGGTCCATCCATCTTCTACTATATTTTGAGTAATTTCTTTAATCAACTTGCTTCATTCTATCTGGAACTTGTCTCATTTATCTGACATGGCTCTTAATTATTGCACTTATCTTCCATGTCTCAATATTTCTTCATTCTTCCTAATTTTTAAGACCGCTCTGCATTCTAAAAGAATTTCTTGCTTACGTTTCTTACTTACAAATTCCCTCTTAGGTGCTGTGCATCTGCAGATCAGCTTACGTTAAATGACTAGTTCTCGGGCAGCAGCCATTCTTCCCACTGTAGTGAGGCTTTGCTGGGTTCACGGCTGCATGGCTCAAGACCCCATTCTGTTAACTCCTGTGTGTATCAGTGAGCCCAGTAACCAAGGCCTAGAAAATAAAACATATGGCACTTGTGAGTATTGCTCTTAAAGTGACTGGGTTGCATTTATTTGTTCTTCTCTATTTTCTGCTGGTTTGAAGATGATGACCAGGGCACGGACACCCAGGACACAAAGTGGGATGCCACCTGTTGAATATGGCGGAGTTTCCTTCCAGCCCTAAATGGCTCGCCAATCCCTGACTATGATGTGAGAAGGAAAAGCTTCCATGTTGTTAAACAATGGTGCTTTAGTCTTTGAATGAGTTTAACAAATTTAATAGCACCCAAACTAAACATAGTCTACCAATTTTTTCAATTTAAAAAATGAAAAATTTGTCACAGTCTTTCTTGATCCTTTTATGTTGATTCAGTGGCCCTTCCTTCCTCTCCAAAAACATTTTTCTCGTCTGGTCTTGTTTTTGGTTTGCTTGGTTTTGTCTTACTTCAGCGGAGTCATGTTAAAACTTGAGCAATCGGAGAAGTTGTAAATTCACAGCCTCTGTCCCCACCCCAGAATTTCTGATTCAGTAACTGATGGGGGGGAGGGCAGCTGAGAATTGGCATTTCTAACAATTTCTCAGATCCTGCTGGTTCTGCTAGTCTAGCCAACATTTTTTGAGACCTACAGTTCTAGTCATTTCTATTTCATACAAATGTAAATTCTTTGTTGAATGAGGAACCTATTATTTTGTTGGCTTTTCTCAAATGTTTGTGTTTTTCTTGGTTGTGTCCTCAGAGTACTTGAGCTTTCTGATGTCTATGTTTGTTTACGACAGACAGCCTTACCCAGTGGTGTTTGGGATGGGTAAGTCCTGATTCTGGGAGACAGCTTGTTTTCTGGAGTGGGGGCTTCTATTCATCCTGGTGTCCCCAGCCTTCAGGAACACTGACTCCTCATGCCTAGAGGCAGATACCTCTGTTGCTCTTTATCTAAATTATCTTAGAGGAACCTGTCTCTTTTGCACTTTTTCAAGCAGTTACCTTCCTAGCGACCCTAAAGACACTTCTGCTCACAGGACCCACCAGTTTGGGGCTTGAAGCAGACTTAGAGTCACTTCTGTGTTTTCTAGCTTGTCTGTCCAGGTTGTGATTAGACTCCTTGAACTTATTCCATGATCTCCTTTCTCGAGGGGACTCTTCAAAGTCTCTCTTCCTTTGGAGGGCTCCCTCAGTCCAATCCAATGTCTTTCCTTCCTTGAGCTTATAGAATTATCTTTAGCAATCTGGTATTAGCAGGAGGGAAAGGGATGTGTCAGCATTCTGTCTTCAGTCTTGATCCAACCTCTCCACATTTTATTTTTATTTATGAGTTTATCAAATAAACATATGAACTCTTGCAGCTATAGTAGAAGCTTCTGAGGACCTCAGACTTATTTCTGTTTCTCACAATTTAATAAATACGTGTTTGTGTAAGTCTCCCTTTTATCTCACCTGCCTTTGGAGATTCCCACCCATAACCTACCTGCTGTGTGTTTAAGAAATACAGGTTTGTTTTTAATATGAGCTTATGCTAATGATAATAGGGTAAACCGAAGATGATTACTATTCAATAATAGAGATTATTAATATAACAATAATAGTATCTATTGAGAATTTACAGCATACCAGGCTCAAGCAAAGCATTTTTAGTGCATGCTGTTATTATCAACTGTTTTATAGATGAGGGTGCCCAAGCACAGAGATGGCAAGTAACTTACCCAAAACTGCACAGCCAGTGAGCAGCAGAGGGAAGATTTAAACTAATTTTATTCTGGAGCTGTGCTCTTAAGCATTGTGCCATCTACCTCCTATGAAGGTGTATTTGCTAGGTTTCAATGTCAAATAGCTGGTGTGCGTTATCCATGTTGTAATGTATGTAAGATGATCTGTCACACAGATAAAACTAGATTCAGGGTTTTTGTTTGTTTGTTTTTAGTACTTATTGAATTGGAATAAAAATCATTGTTGCCTTTCGTTATTGACTGATAAAGTTGATGGTGGATACTTTTTATTTCCTTTTACCTTAACTACAGGTAATAGTGTTACAGACTTACTATAGACAATGGCACGCAAAAATCGTGGTAGAGAATTTAAGAAAACAAAAACAATTAAGGCTGCAGTGGGAAGAAGAGGCAAAACTAAAAAAGATAGCAGAAAAAGAAGAATGGAAGAAAATGGACTATTACCGGAGGCATAACCCTCAAACAAAAGAAGATTTTGAACTTCTTTATGATGCACTTGAATGTAAGTTTGAAGTAGGCTTTGCATAAAATACTATACTCTTTTATTAATAGAAAAAAACAGGTCTACTAAAGACAGCAGGAAGGACTTACTATCTTAGGAAAATGTCTTGGGAATCTGGACTAGACAGTTTAAAATGATGAAGAGCGTCTTACGTTTGGGACAGGAATTACGGCTGCAATGAAATTGGAAATGCTTTTATAGTAACGATAAGTAAATTATGCACTTTTAGTATATTTGAATTTCATCCCTGTGAGATAAAGTATTGTCCAGTATAGATCGTTGGCTGTCTTGGGAACTTGTGAACTCAGAGCTGAACTGTCTCAAGTTCCTGAGTCCAGCATCCTATCCTCTCTCTTATTCTGTTCTTTAGACGAGAGGCTTGGCAATACCTTTTCATTCTTTTCCGTTAATGACTGTGAATAAGTGTATATTTTCTACACATTTGACTTTGCTGCCTTTTTTCTTTCCTACAATGTGTACCAGTCATTGTCACAGTTAAAAGCTTCACTTACTCAACAAGCCAAGTGCTCTCAGGTCGGGTCATAGATACTCTGTTCTCCTGGAAGCCTGCCCCACCGCCCACCTTCCTATCTCAGCTGAAATGTCACCTTCTCATAGGCTTTCATGATTGACAGTACAACTTGTCCATCCTATTGTCCTCTCACATTCTCTTTGCACTCCAAACTTTTCACTCTGGGTTGGGTTGTAAGCTTCAAGAGAGAATAACTGATTTTTTTTAATGGTCCCTGTTTTTCTGTGCTTAGATCACATCCTAACAAATATGGGTTGAGTGAATGGATAAGTGAGGGAAGGGGAAACCTAGGCATGTAGTTCTGTAGCGAGTTCTAGCTCTGGGTTCCCTGGACTGCCTGCTACAGTGGGAGGAACAGAACAGAAGAGTGTTTCCATTGCTTTAGACGCCAGAGAGTGGAGCCCTTGGGCTCTGTGATCACAGAAGAACTTTAGAAATTAAATGTAGTCTAAATTTTTTTATTTATTGATTTTAGCAAGAGAGGAAGGGAGAGCGTGAGAGAGACAGGAACATCAATCCATTCCTGTATGTGCCCTGACCCGGGATCTAACTGGTAACCTCTGTGCTTCCGGATGATACTCTAACCAACCTAGCTATCAGGCCAGGGCTAAAAATAGCCTCATTTTTGGTTTTGTTTTTTATTGAACAGGGTATATTTTTATTCAAAGAAATAAGTCTTTGACTTCTATGATGACTTATAACATGAACCTTAAGCATTTATTTTTTTACTGTAACTTTGTTTCTTTATATACTATTTGTGGGTATTATTCTGTATTCTGTTATTCAAGTCAGTTTCCTCTCTAATTGAATACAGTTTTAAGGAGAGATATTGGGTCTATTTAATTAGCTATATGATAACATACTTTACTGAAGATGATACAATTCAACACTAGGTCCAGCCAGCAGTAGTAACAAATGTATCTCACGCAAAACTGAGTGGCTTTTGGAGTGCAGCACGTGTAACAGTTAAGCTTGCTTCCTGGACTCCTACACCTGCTTCCTTTCTCTCCTAAGTGTTGTTCTGCTTTACTTAAAATTTTACTTCTACTTCCATTTACTCTGTCAGATGAAAACAAAGGTTATTTTTAAGTGTTAGTAGTTAAACAGAGAGCATTGTTAACAAGGTGTCTGTGTAAGACCTTACTGATAGTTATAAAACTAAAGTTCTGTTAGAGCAGAACTCTATTCAAATAATATTTCAAATTCATATGTGACTAAACCAAAGATTCCATTGTTATTTTGTTTGGTTAATAAGTAACTGGGCTAAATGAGGTTCTACATGTTCTGTTATTAAAGGTATTAATTCATACAAGTTACTTTTCTTAAGCCTTAGTTTCTTCATCTATAAAAGAATGAATAATTTCTGACACATCTCCTTCAGAGGGATTTATAAAGTGAAAAATATATAATTTGAAAGTACTTTAAAAAGTACAAAGACCTATGCATGTCTAAGTTACTGTCATACGGTAAATAATTTTATACAGATTCTTTGTATTAAAGTAGAACAAATATATGTCTACACATAATTTATATGGAAGAAAACAAAAAAATCTTACATAAAAGAGACATCTCTCAGTTTTCTTCTAGTCCTAAAATTCTAAATTTAAAATCTCAGAATAATAATTTTTAAGTCTGTTTTGCTGCTGTTAAAATTTCTGGCTCACAGGCTAGTTCATACCACTCTTACACTTAATAGTTGTTTTCACTCCATATTCTTAATGCCAGTATTTAAAACTGCTGCCCTTCTGTGGCTTCTTGTGACAATTGCTTAGTTTGAATTACAATGCTCAATACAGTGGTTCTCAAACTTTTTGAAGTCGGGGGACGCATTTAAAATCCTACAAATAATTGTAGGCGCACTATATACAAATTTCTGAGAAATATGTTATAATAATTGAGTCAAATATTAAAGAAAAAAATAAAGTCCAAGCGTGCTTTTATGGCAAACAAAGTAAATATGACAAAATAAAATTTATTCTGACATTAAAATAATTTTTATGTTACATTTTTTGTTATGCTTTTTTAGAATTTGTAAAAAAGAGGGGTTAAAAAATTAAAAAATGACAAAAACGTTACCTTTTTATATAGATAGATACATTCTTAGTAAGATTTAGTAAATTCAGCAGGTTCCGGCACAAATGTGTTAAGTTTTTTCATTCTTGTGTTTATGAGAAACATGAGCCTAATGTGTCCTACTGATTTATTCAATGTTTGGGCATATATTTGAAAGGCAAACTCTTATTTTCTTGTTAATACATTGAAGAATTTCTCTCTTTTTACTCTTAATTGTGTTGAGGGTAGAAAATCCTAATTCACATAAATGGGATGTGGAAATTTGTAGTAATATGTTCAAAGCTTTTTTAGATATTGCCACCTATTCTTCTTTTATAGAAATCCAAAAGCTTCAAGAGACAATTCTTTCTATTTAATCATCAATCCACGATCAGTAGATACAGCTTCCAGTTCTTCTTCTTCTGTTAATGTTAAACCAAAATCACTTGAAACTTCCATGAATTGGTTTTTAATCCAATCGTATTGTTCAGTGTTAAGTGATGGAAAATGCTATAAATTAAATTCTACCCTCAGCCTTCAAGTCCTATTTTATTTACACTTAACTTTTGCTCACTTCCAGAATTGGATTCTTTAATATCATGCTTTTTGAGAAATCTATCCATTTATTTGGGTGTATTTATCTAAAAATAATATAATAATGTGTTAATAATAAATATAATAATGATGTGTTAACAAAAAGAGCGGTATTTCTGTAATGAAATGATATAATAGAGTAACTATATTTATTTTTATATCTGGGCACATGCTGCAAACCAGCACAGCTAGTAATTCCAGGTCCCAAGTAGGAACAGTGCAGAATTAAGAAAATATGCAGAATTAAGAAAATACAAGGTTGGGAGGGCCCTGTAATTGCTGCTGGCAAGAACAAAGCATGCCCAAAAACCTCATCTTGCTTTTTTTTATAGGACAAAGTAGGCCATTATCAAATCAATGAGATCTTTGATCATGTTTTCAAGGCAACCCAAGAATTTCACCAAGTACAGAAAACCCCCACTATACATATCATCTTAACTTTACACCAAACAAAGGATGGAAGAAACTTGCCTCCCATCTTTCTGGGGAACATGGAGGGTAGTGTAAATAATTCAGTACCACAGCTTAACAGCCTTTTGCAACCTAATCAGGCAAGTGAGGTGGGGGGTTGGCCAGACTGTCAGCTTATAGCAATTCCTCACACCTCTGTCCCCCAAAAATCTAAACTCCAAAACCCTGTTGGTTTTTTCATCCCCAACAGGCACATATTTCTCTGGAATACCATAGGGCGCACCTGGAAATCTTCTAGGGTGCACCAGTGTGCCCTGGTGCACACTTTGAGAACCACTGTCCTAATATATAGCTGAACCTTTCCTCCAGGTAATCTGTCCCTCGGCAATAAAAGTAAAATGATATCAACTTAAGAAAATGAGTAAGATAACATAATGAGTCAAATAGAAGTCATATTGATTTATTTACTTATTTACTCATTTATTTATTTTCCATTGATCTGAATTGTCACTCTTATCTCCAATTGTGCACAGGGGTCAACATCTTTAGGAAACATTTCTGAACAGCATGGATAGAGCCGCTTGTCCTTTCCCCATTATTCTCTGTACACACTGCTGTCTTTATTGTTCACCTTTGTACCTATGGTATCTGATAGGTCACTGCTCAGAATGTCTAGTAAATGTATGTGGAATTGGACCTTCTAACCCTTCGCTTTGGTTTGACTTGTGTCACCTGTATTTCCTGACTCTCATTATTGCCTCTTGATCTCAAGGTACCTTGAGCTCTAGCTTCTGAGCCCAGTACTGACATATCTGGCCCTGGGCTTTCACTCTGAGCCTTTCTTGGTTCTCGCCATTCTCGCCTGTGATGAGAATTTTATTTATTTATTTATTTATTTAGTGATGAGAATTTTAACAGGAAGATGCATATGAACTGGTAGCGGTGGGAAAAACAGTGTATGTTCTATAATTATTATTATTTTTATTTGGAAACTGCAGAGTAGATCTCGGACATTTTAGATTGTGTATGGACTTTAGATAGCAGTCTTTAATTTTATAGTTGAACTTCAGACTTGGAAATTAGGTCATTTGGCAAAGAAAATAAGTTAAGGAGATAAGTGAATTCTTTCAGATGAACCAATTTCTTTAATAATTTTTCTTTAAAAACAATGGGGGTTACAGACGTTTGTTCTGAACTGAATTGTGCTCCCCTAAAAGTCATGTTGAAGTCCTAATCCCCAGTATCTCAGAATGCGACTATGTATGAAGCTAGGGCCTCTACAGAAGCAATGGAGGAGTGAGGTGCTATGAGTGAGACGCAGCCCAACAGGACGTGTTCCTTTGTGAAGAAGAAATTAGGAAACAGACACACACACACAGAGGATTGTATGAAGACCCCAGAGGAAGATGGCCATCTACAAGCCGAGGAGAGAGGCTCTCGGAAGAAACTAATCCTGCCATTATCGTGATCTTGAACTTCTATCCTCCAGAACTGTGAGGAAATAAATTTCTGTTCTTTAAGTCGCCCATTCTGTGGGACTTTGTTATGGCCACCCTAGCGAACCATTATATCATTCCATTTTCTAAAAAAATCATCCCTAGGGAACATGTATTATCTGAAAGGAGGAAGAATCTCTCATTTTCCTCAGCGTCTCTGTCTATAGTTCTGGAAACGGTCAAATGAGATACAAAATTAGTTTGTCCAGCTGCTCCTGATCCCTGTGTGTTTCTGTTTCTTATCAGTAGCTGGGACATGGTGTATTTCTGATGCCATGTTCCATCCCTTATTATAGATTTATAGGGAGGTGGTTCATCTAATGGAGAGTTTTATTGAACTCAAGACCCATAATTTTCTAATTAGCTTCATTGGAGGTTTTTTTTAAGTCATACTAATAGTATAAGCAAAAGGTAAAATCTGTATATATATGAATATATGTATTTGGAAGCACATATGTATATATTCAGATTTACCCAGGATGTAAGTATTAATCTAGGAGAGCAGTATTTTGCTCTTTGAGGTTGGCAGAGTACCTTAAATAATACCCTACTAGCCTAAATTTATTACTGGTCTGAAAGTTTCTAGTGTAAAACTATGAAGTAAAATAGGCTTACTAATATCAATCAATTTTCATTTACTTTCTAGGAACATACATGTGATAACATGAGATATTTTCAGCTATTATTTCCACAAGCAAATACTTTTTCTCATCATTCACATACTACCTTTTGATCTCTGGAGTTTGTTAATAGTTCCTTTTGGTTACTACTCTTAAATGATAAATTCATCAATCATAGATTTCTTGGACTTTGATAATATAATTTCATTCTTAAATTTACAAATCCTCCATTTGGACAAAGCAAGCTATACAGTGTTTTGAATAATGAATTGCTGGTAAGGGACAGAGTAGAGTCTCATAAAGAATATGACTGGCAAATTCTTGACCTGATCAGCATGATTGTAAATTACAATTTAAGAGAAAGAAGAAATGGTATGATAAAACTGTAAAACTAGATGTCAGGAAAGGCAGTGATTGTAACAGAAGAGGGCCCACAACAACACTATGGCTTCCGATGTTTACTTTTCCACGTGGAGACTGGTGATAAAGTATCCTGACACTTCTTTGTGTGTGTGTGTGTGTGTGTGTGTGTGTGTGACAGAGACAGAAAGAGGGATTGATAGGGACAGACAGATAGGAAGGGAAAAAGATGAGAAGCATTAATTCTTTGTTGCAGCACCTTAGTTGTTCATTGATTGCTTTCTCATGTGTGCCTTGACCAGGGGACTCCAGGAGAATGAGCGACCCCTTGCTCAAGCCAGCGACCTTTGGGCTAAAGCCAGCGACCATGGGATCATGTCTATGATCCCACGCACAAACCAGTGACCCTGCGCTCAAGCTGGTGAGCCCCCACTCAAGCTGGATGAGCCTGAGCTCAAGCCAGTGACCTCAGGGTTTCGAACCTGGGTCGTCTGTGTCCTAGTCCAATGCTCTATCCACTGTGCCTTCGCCTGGTCAGGCTTACCCTGACATCTTAAGAGAAGGAGAATATAACTCAGAATTAGATAAATTACATATAAATGTAACACTCTGCAATATCCCTATCACACGATGCGAAAGGAAGCATGTCTGAAATAAAACAAAGGAAGAGTACGTTTTTCTTGCTGGAATCATACCAAATAGAAGATAAGGGGAATAATCTTATATGTCAAGATGAGATATATCCAAAGGAAGTCTTTAAGCCTAATGGTAAAGAATTATCAGGCTTTGGGGTAAAGATAAATAGAGAAGCAGAAATTCTGTCCTTGTGGAAGGACTTGACGATCTATCCAAGGGATAGACTGAGGAGAAACAAAGAAACATACTGGGTCCTTTAAGAAGGCGTAAGTCTTTCTCACTTTCCTGTGCACCATCAAACCTTAGGAACTCCTTTAACATGTAGTTGCTCAAAATGGGTGTTGAGTATTTTGGACTGGCATAGGAGTAATAGAATTTTGGTAGGTAAAATAGCCAGATGAGTGAACCAAGTTGTTTAAAGTTCAGGAAAAAAATAGGTTTGATTCTATGGCCAGAATACAGCTCCTGAGAATCTGAAACTTCATCGTTCTGACAATGTCATAATAAATTATGTAAGAGGAAAGAATTCAATGGCTAATTAACTCAATGTGGCTCTTCACAGCAAGCCAACTAATAAGTTTGCATTGAAAAGGTCTCTATAATTGGAAGAGTGACATGTTTTTGAGAGGCAGAGAGCAAGCAGTCAAGGTCATGGACCATTGAGCCAGACTGTCAGAGTTCAAATCCTGGCTCTACCTTGGGCAAGTTCCACAGTCTCTCTTTCTTTTGTTTCTTCTTCTATAAAACAGGGGACAATAGTATCACCCAATCATTGGTTTTTCAGGAGAGTAAGTGAGTTAACATATACAAGAAGCACTTGGGATAGAATCTGGCACATAACAAGCAGCTGTCATTTTATAGTTTTGTTTAATTAGAAAGAGGGAACCAGGAATTGGAAGAAAAACAGGAGATGAAATAAATAGTGAAGGCCTTGGCTAGTTGGCTGGGTGGTAGAGCATCAATCTGGCATGTGGATGGCCCAGGTTTGATTCTCAGTCAGGGCACACAGGAGAGGCAACCATCTGCTTTTCCACCCTTCCCCCCAGCCATGGCTTGATTAGTTACAGCAAGTTGGCTTCCCCCTTAGTGACCTCCACCTCAGGTGCTAAAAATAGCTTGGTTGCTGAGCAACTGCTCAAGATAGGCAGAGCATTGCCCCCTAAGGAGCTTGCCCATTGGATCCTGATTAAGCCACATGCAGGAGTTTGTTTCTCTGACTCCCCTGCTCTCACTTAATTTAAAAATAAATAAATAAAAATCAATCCATTAATTAATTAAAAAGAGAAATAAATAGTGCAGTTAAAAACAGAAGATTTTTCTTTTCAGTGTGGCCATAAGAATAGAAGGGAAGTTAAGGCAAGGTCTGGCCATACCTTGAAATCAGGGTTCCTATCAGGATTAGGAGAGGCTGATGTAGGGGTCAGAGCTGTCAACATGTTCTGGTGTGTTCAGGGGTCAGGCTGTCTTGAGTGAAGCTCAATTATGTAAACCTGCATGGATGGAAGACAGGCCTGCTGCCCATGGGGAGGAGTCCGTGAGTGTGCTTACCGAGAGGCACAACTTGACATTATCAGTATTGATTTCGTTGGGCTTTGGTTTGACAACTTTTATTGCTTTATGTCTCTCAGCTTCTATTTCATCTTATTTTTTTTCTCATGTATCAGATGTACACTATGCGTGACTCTATTCATGTATAACTTTATTTAAATTGATCTAGAAATAAAATACTGTTGGTCAGGAGGTGAGGGTAGAAAATGCTCTGTAAAGATGTGGGAGTTTAAAATTCAGGTCTTTCATGTCATTCCTCTAGTCTGGCGGCAAGAAGAGCTGGCACGCATCAATGAGTGTTTCACTGGACCCGAAAGGAAGGCTGCTCTGTGTGAACTTCTGGAAAAAGAGACCCAGATAATTGCTTCCATTGGAAGACATAGATATGCCTCTAAGATGGCCAACCAGGAAGCAGTGATAGAAGCTTTTCTGAGTAAGGTCAGTGTAGCAACAGTGATTTAAACACCAATCTACTGTTATATTGAGAATGTGAAGTAATTAAGAGGTTTACATTTTAAGAATTTGCATAAATTTTGAGTAGCATTTTGGTAATGTTTATATTCTCTATTTTTTTCGCTTTCTTCTGATACATGTTTAGATTTTTTAACTGCAGCCTAAAACGATTGGCAATGAACATGAAATTAACATGTTCTCAACCAAAGGGATTCGGCCATCAATAAATGAAATGGAGACGCTTACCTTGTGATTCTGTTTGTTTAGATTTAGGCTGGCGATAGAAATTAGATGAATTGCACACCCTTCTAGGATGGAGTATTAAATTCACAGTGTCTTGACTGGGGACCCCCTACGGTAAGCAACCTGGGGACAGTAGCTGTCCACCTGTGCTTTTCTGTTGCTCACCGGGTCATTAACTGATTGGAAATTTCTGACCAAAAAGATGTAGGATTATTGAAAGCCATGAAAACATATAATTAAGGGAAAAAACTAAAGTAATTACCCTTTCGTGGTAAAACTGCCTGTTTGATATTGAAGAGCCGGTTTCCATAGTGACCAATCTACTTTTATAAACCTGATGCTTCCAAACAATTAAAAGCCAACCAGCTACAAGAAGAAAGGGAATGGAGTTCTTCAGAATACTCGCCTGCAGCGATTCTAGTTGTATGATTCTTGTGTGAGAGCATTTGTTGCCTCCACCCACAATTTTTGGATACTACAAATGCCCTCCTCTTATCTTGCCTGTACACTCTCCTGTCTGACCTCAGTTCTTCCTGTGGCTTTCACTACTGCCTGAATCCTGTTATTCCCTATAGTTCCAGGCCAGACCTCTCTGAGGAGCTTCCAAAACCACATATCCAATTGCCTACTGTCATTGCTCTTTGGACATTCCACAAGTCCACCTCCAGTCAACCCCTATGTCATACAGTCTCATCACCTCCAAACATCCTTTTCTGGAACGCTCACATAATTTATCTGTGAATGTTTCATCATCCACTTGGTTGCTTCAGGCAAAATCTGGGCATTATTCGTTCAGCTTCTCACCTGTTTGTTCTATTCCTTTAATAATCTCAGCTCTTTACTTATTTCCAAACTCACCACCCCAGCCTGTGAACGGGCCATAGGAACCGCCGCGGACAGAAGCTCAGGAGGAAGCCTGTGACCGCACTGGAGTGTCATAGGACCGAAGGCCTGGGGGTGGGGGTGGGGTGGAGGTGGGGGGCTGTGGGCGCTTCTCTTGCTCCACCCCTTTCTCCCTGGGAGGCTGTCCCAGGATAGGGCTTGCCTTGTGTGTGTGAGCTGGACACTGATTTAAATCATTCTGGACGTCCTCCTCGTCTCCATAACTTGATGTCTCCTAATTAGGCTCTTGGCCTCCAGGCTGACTTCTCAATTCCCTCCTCCATCATCCACAGGGCTGCCACTTTCATGGTGACCTCATCAAACACCACGCTGCCTCCCAGCAGCACGGGTTTTCATAATTGACTCGCAGCACAGCTCACCCGCCCTGTGTGGGCTCACTGCCACCTCTCCTTGCTCACTGCAGCGTGCTCACTTCCTTGTACTCCCCGGAAGGGCACGTGCTCCCAGGGCGTTGCCTCTCTTCGAACATCCTCGCCTTCCTGCCGCTGCAGCAGCAGCCGCTCACCCTTCACAGGAACTCAGACGGCCTGTTCCAGGGGGAGTCTCACCCTCTTAACCTCCCACTCTGTTACATCTGTTCACATGTCTGAACCCTTTCTGCACCCGCATGTCTTAGCACAGAGTGATCACCATGTCAGTAAATGCATATGGAGGTAGGCAGGGAGGGGAAATGAGAGACAAATAATTGTATCATTTTCTATGTCAAACAGTATCAAGAAATTGCACAGCATAGATACTTTCATTTCAAAATCTTCACCGTCATTTTAGAAAAGATGAGTCCACTGTACGGAAGCCGTCACATTCATACTTCCCTAGATTCCTATTTCAAACAAGCTGACCTCTTTAGCACGTTGCTTTATGTTGACTCTAGCTTCACTGCGGGAACTGTGTTCCTATATGTCTGGTTATTAATCTTTCCAAGCAGGACAGCACGACCTGGGCACAAGTGGGTCTGAAGCTGCTTGAGGCTTTGGAGGGGAGGGGCCAATGCAAGGGGGAGGGGCCAATGCGCAGGTGCGAGGCTGGCTGCACCTTCTGTTGGACTTCCCCCTGTGCTTTCTCTGCTACTTTGTTTCCTGTACACTATTTTAAATTCTTCTTGTGACTACGTTTACAATATCTGTTTTCCTGTATGCCGTTTGACCCTGCCTCCACCCCTACCCCAGGCCTCATGTCCACGTCATCTCTAAATAGTTTCTTAATTATAAAGAGTACAAAAATTAGGTCAAGTCCCAACGTAGAAGAGCCATTCGGGAGCCAAGTGAAAACCACTGCTCTTTCTCATGAAGTGCATCACTCTAAGAGAAGGTCTTGAAATCTCACACACACATGCAAAATATAAATAAATAAAAATTTTAAAAGTGAGAATGGGAAATTTTGTTCACAAGATTCCCATTAGGAAAGGAATTTGGTTTGTTTCTTATAAATACTTTGATAAGTTGTCGGGGTTGAGTCTGAGACCCTGAAGGATCTTCACTGTAGGACGAAGTGTTTTGTGCTAGTAAAATGGAGGGTGCTGAGGACTGCTGGGAGAACAAGAGAGCGAGGGCACAGAGGGAAGGCCATGGGGTACAATGTGGCTTCTTTAGTTATATTACTAAATAAATGAAATAGCAAGAAGGTATTTTTTGGGTGAGAAGAGAAGACATGAGGTAACTGACCGGGCCTTGATGTCCAGACTAATGCAGGACAGCACACAAAGGGGCAAGCCCAGGAAATGGAGGGCAGCTGGAGAAGTTAGCTGAGAGCTGGTAGGTTTCAAGGGAAAGGCTTTTAGTGGGTCCTGGGTTTTATTTATTTATTTGTTTGTTTATTTTATTGATTTTTAGAGAGAGGGGTAGGGAGAGAGAGAGAAAGAGAGACAGGAACATCATTCTGTTCCTGTATGTGCCCTGACCGGTAATTGAACCAGCAACCTTTGTGGATTGATGCTCTAAACCAGTGGTCCCCAACCTTTTTTGGGCCACGGACCGGTTTAATGTCAGAAAGTATTTTCATGGACCGGCCTTTAGGGTGGGATGCATAAATGTATCATGTGACCGAGACAAGCGTCAAGAGTGAGTCTTAGATGGATGTAACAGAGGAAATCTGGTCATTTTTTAAAAATAAAACATTGTTCAGACTTAAATATAAATAAAATGGAAATAATGTAAGTTATTTATTCTTTCTCTGCGGACTGGTACCAAATAGCCCACGGACCGGTACCATTCCCCGGTTGGGGGTTGGGGACCACTGCTCTAAACAATCGAGCTATCTGGCCAGGGCATATGGATCCTGGAGTTCTCAATCTGCAGTCACCCAGCTAATAAACCAGTTAATTCCACTAGTCCCAGGCTAAGAATGAGAGGAAATGGACATTTTGGCCAATACAAGGGAACTTGACCTCAGTTTTGACCAAAGTGTTGGATGGAGGCAAGAAAAACACAACCACAAAATGGAGCCGCTACACGCAGGGTCAAGCCCTAGTTCATTACATTACCGAATCAGTCCAGTCTTCAAAAAGAGCGACCATATTGACTTGGGGCCTACTTTTAACCTGGTATAGCAAATTGTAAAATTTTTGTTATTTGAATACAAAATCATTTAAATCGCCTTTTTGTATAGAAAACCAGACAGATGTTATAGTAAGTCTTCTGTTGCAAATACTTATACAATATCTACTCCCTTTTTTATGCCTGTCCACCTTCTCAGCCCAACCCCCATGCCTAATGTTGTCTCTAACATTCGGGAGGAGTCAGTGTTGAGTTCATAAAACTTGAAGTAATTTATTAATCTACATCTTATTTTGATTGCTAAGAAAATAGTTTATAATTAATCCCTGAAGCTAGGCAAGGTTAGAGTTTTTTTTCAAATGTCAAAACTAACAACCAGAGCCATAATGCAGATTTTAAGATCCACACTTAGCACTATGATATATAAGTTTAGTAAAGAGAACGTTTATTTTCCTATAGTTTGGAAATAACTTTGGAGAATAATATTTTATGGTTTGATTTTAGTTTAACTGCATTGAATCTAAATATAATGTGGATTGTTGAATGAATATTTCATGTTTAGTCTTTTTATCCTGAACATAGAATTTCTCTGAGTAATGGATGATTTGATTTTAAATTAGTCCAATTAAGACATTGAACCAATTGGTTTGGTTATTATGAATTCTATACTAAGCCTTTATTTTCCTTAAAAGGCTTAATAAAGATTTTTTTGAAGCATAGATTAAATAATTTGTATTTTTATACACATCAAACTTGACCTCCACAGGTTACCACGTGTTAAGAACTCAAGTTGACAGAGGTAAAGAAACTCAGGTTAAGAAATTGGAACAAAAAATCAGCAACCCTTTTCTAATATTATATCTTGGGTGCTTTCTATCCTAACTGTGTGAAGAGACTATTTGCATTTTTTAGCTTAGTTTTTTATTTTATTTATTCATTTTAGAGAGGAGAGGGAGAGACAGAGAGAGAGAGAGAAGAGAGGCAGAGAGAGAGAAGGGGGGGGAGGAGCTGGAAGCATCAACTCCCATATGTGCCTTGACCAGGCAAGCCCAGGGTTTCGAACCGGCAACCTTAGCATTTCTAGGTCGACGCTTTATCCACTGCGCCACCACAGGTCAGACTATTTGCATTTTTGTAAGAGGCTTTCTCTAGAGTCAAGGCCATTTCTTGCTTTGATTCTACCACTTCTCATAATCACAAGCTAAAAAATCCGCAAAAGTGCTAGCTGTGTCATTTAAATGTATTTTCTCAGCACTCAGGTGGCTAGCAGCTAATGAAGACAGAAAAATGCAGCCAGTGCTGGCCTCTCTCTGAGCACCATAGTGTTCAGGGGAGTCCTCTATAGATGGACAAAATGCCTTTGCATGTTAAAGAAAAGCTGATCACTACCCAGTAACTTTTGGGGGACTAGGGTTATTCTTTACTTGTGCCCTAAGGGACTTGAGTATTAATTTAGGAGGAAGAAAGGGCCTCCTCCCACAGGGCAGTCATTTCTCCTCCTTTATGAAGCCTGTTGCTCTCAAGGTTTTTGTTTTCTCCCCACCTCCCCTCCCCTGACTGCGTCCTCCTGCAGTTCATGTGTGCCTCTCCTCCAAAGTCCCTGCGGTCTCCTTTGTTGGCAGCTAAGTGGAATGTATTACACTCCTGTTTTCTGAACCAATTCAAGAGCGTGATTGTTATACATCTCTTAGTGCAGCCTAAGCATTCAAAGCAAAAAGGAAATGGGAAAGAGAAATTAGCAAAGTTGACATTTTCTTGCATCAGAGTGAAAAGAAAAAACCTCTTAGGGCCTTAAATCAAAGAAGCCTGGATTTAAAGACCAAGTGATCAGGGTTGGCAGAAATAAATCCAAACAGATTTATTGGCCAAACAGATTTTTACTATCTTTTCAGTGCCAACACTAGGGAACTTGAACTTTGAATTTGTGATTCTTTGTATCCCTCAGTCCCTTCTACTCAGCTACCTCCTAGCTTTTATTCAGGTTTCATCTTAGATACTGGTGTTTTATTTTGTTTTTCACCAGTGAAGTGCTTCATAGCAACCTGTAGTTACCTATTTACCTACAATCATCTAGCCTAATCACCCTTCTTTTTATTTTCTTATCTTTACCTCCCATTGGATTAGCAAATTCTTGAAATCAGGATAGTATTTTATCTACTAGGTGCCTAGTGTACTGACTAGTATATAGTAAACACTGTAAATATTAGTTGGCTGCATGAATGAGTACTGGAATCCCTGTGAGATATACAGCTCTAACTGAGAAATTGATTCTTATAATATTTTGGGAGAAATATAATTAACAAACATAAAATAATTTTAGAGTAATTTAGACTCAAATTTTATTGTTCTGAGTGATCGAGATAGAAATACTACGTGTGTGTGGTTGTGTGTGCTTATAAGTATATATAATAGGGTTTCAGGTGCTAGGGATAGTTAAGAATCTTTATGGAAAAGGGAAGGTTTGAGTTGAAAATTAAGGGATGGAGAGTCTTGAGATGTGGAATGAATTTGAAAAAATTCCAAGAAAAATTTGGAGGGAAGGTAGAGCTCAATCAGTCCATCAGCTGAAAATAATACAATGAAATAGATAAACTAGGTATTTTATTAAAAGGTTATCATAGTTGGATTATTACAAATGAAATAAGAGCCCGCAGAACAAAAGGCATTGTCCACATTACCTGAAGGTTACATTTCACAGAGCCACCCTGAAGAAAGTTACAGGCAAACTTAGACTTTAGAATATAGCAATACAAAACTTAGCTTAAGATTGCTTATTCCTTAAAACCTTTAAAAACAGCTTTGAAACAAGCATTAAACTTCAATAATACTCTGAGACCTACCCCAAACAAGGCCGTATTTAGTTTTTTATATCTTTTTTTAATTGAACTTATTGGGGTGACAGTAGTTAACAAAATTCTGCAAGTTTCAGGTACACAATTCGATGACACATCTCTGCACACTGTACTGTGTGTTCACCCTCAGGTCACATTCATCACCATTTATCCCCCACACCCTCCTCTTCCTGCTCCCCTCTTCCTGCTAAATAAATAAAGGCTGTATTTAGCTTAAAATGTATTTTTTATTTCTAAGCGATGATAATGAAATAGTAAAACACTTTATTGCTGAGCTATTTCCCTTTTATATTTTTAAATAAATTTTACTTAATTCTATCAGCCCACTAATTAACAATACATTATTTAATATTAGATTTATGCTCTAAAATATATATGAATTAATTATAGGGCTGAAGCTTCTCACTGGTTGAATCAAAACTAGAACTGAGAAGCTAAAGTTTCTGATTCATTTTGGCTTTCATAAAAAAATGATGTCATTACTTTGAAAGCAAATCAAATATAGTTGTTTTTAAAGGTGAGTTTGTAGTGCTCCATGTAAGAGAGCTAATGTGAAATGTCAAAAATCAAAGGCAAATTGATGCTATAACTAAAAATTCCTCATAATACTCTCCTACCAAATATATCTTTATATTATTTCTTTATTTGTCTAGTCTACATTTCTGATGGTTTGTCCCAGTACACAGGCTACTACTTAAACTTTAAATTATATCAAATCTAAGATTTAAATGGTTGCAGGTATGGCAGAAATTGGACTACAATTCTCCAAAGCAATCACCAATAGGCCCCCAACATTTGAAAAGTTAATAGTCATGATAATGTAACCTTGTTTCTGATAAATTATAATCAAGGAAGAAAACTGGACAGCTTTATACTATAAAGTAAAAGAGCAAATAGACCATGAGTTTTCACAGCGAAATTTCCAGATGAAAGCATCTTAAAGGAGGCAACAGAAGCCATGGTATACACAGACTTGATGGATTTCATTAAAGGTCACACTGGGTCCCCAGTTCACAGAGGACTTCCCACCTCCTGTCTCTGGTCTCTGAATGCTAAGCTTGGAAGTACTCAGAGCAGGTTCAGGGAGAGGGAGCTCTTTTCACTCTTCAGTCCAGGAGGTGGGCTAGGCTGCAGGGTCCCATGCCAGATCTGGAAACTGAAAAGGAGAATCTTAGCCATCAGCAGGGAGGCAGGAACCACAGCATTGCTAAGATAGCTAACTAAATGTTTCACTGTGGATGTCCGCTTTGTGAAGAACCGTAAACTTGTTATAGATTGATGTATACAGGAAACCAAACCATAACTCAGAGTTCTCTTGTGCTGTGTCTTCAGGTTTAACAGGTTCAAGGTTGTACCAATTGCTTCACTAAGGTTATCATTAGTTGGCAAGGCGTGGCAAGACACATTTGCACAATTCAACATAATTGAACCAAGCAGATAATTTTTTAAAAACATTCTAAAAAGCATGCTTTTTCTGAAGGGGGTAATGAGTTACTGCATGTACGCTGCAAGCCTTTCAACGTACTAGCTCGTACAAATTAGTAGCAAATTCTGAACCCTGAGGAGGTGCGTATGCTTAATACACTGAACAGCTCTCTCATAATTCTTCCTAAAATGTTTTACTGCCCTATGGTCTACAAATTCTTTAATTAATTTTTTTAAATGTTTTGGTGATACTTTTTATTCATAAAGCATGTGATATTAAGGTAAACTTTTAGTAGAAAGAATGAAATTATTTTTAGCTTTTAACTAATTGATAATTATAAACATAATACTATTTTTTAAGTGTTCAGCTCCAAAGACATGGGAAAGATTTGATGGCAATATAATTGAGATGGATACACAGTTCACTATCAGAGCCAGAGAGCTGCAAAGCATCTACAGAAGCATTCTGCTCAAAAATATCTCTCAAGATGAGAGGCTGGATATACTCTTAACACTTAAACATACTGTGAAGGTATGTTAACTTTCTCTTAGTTTGGGGGTATCTTTATGACTATCAATAAAAAAAATGGAATACTTTGCAACAGCGTGGATGGACCTGGAGAGCATTATGTTAAGTGAAATAAGCCAGTCAGAGAAAAATGAGTACAAGATGATTTCACTCCTATGTGGGATCTAATGAACAAGATGAACTAACAAGCAAAATAGAGACAGGTTCATAGATAAAGCGCAGGCTGACAGCTGTTGGGGGAGGGGCTGGGTGAGAGGAGTGGAGGGATGGAGCAAAAAAGGACAAAAAGAAAAAACTCATGGACATGGACAACAATGTGGTGATTGCTGGAGTGGAGGGACAGGGAAGGGAGGGTATAAGGGGGTTAAATGGTGATGGATGAAGACATCGATTGGAGGAGTGAACACACAATGCATTGTACAGAGAAGTGGTGTAGAACTGGGCACCTGAAACCTATATAATTATGTTATTCAATGTCACCCCAATAAATTCAATTTAAAAAATTAAATACCAAAATAAGCAAGATGTTTATATTAAGTAACTATAAAGATGATTAATAAATGTTTATATAGATTTTATTTTGTCAATAACTATATTGTTTTGGTACAATTTGGAGAAGATACGATTTCTGTATTAATATCTAAAAGTTCTCAGACTATATATTATGATACATAATAAATGTAAATATAGCACAGCGAGTATTCTTAATGTAAATATATTTTATATATGCAATAAAGCAAATATATACAAATATATTGCATGGGATTAATACTCAACTCAGTTCAATAAAACAGCAACTGTTGTCTATATATATATTTTGACCCTTGTCAATGAAAATTTTATTTTTAGCACTTTTAAACTGATAAGAACAGACACTACACTTGATCTTAGCCAAAAGGCCAAGAAGCGATTATTTTTGTCTTTTTCTCCCCTCATCAATTATTTATTTATTTTTATTTTTTGTATTTTCTGAAGTTGGAAACGGGGAGGCAGTCAGACAGACTCCCGCATGCACCCGACCAGGATCCACCCAGCATGCCCACCAGGGGGCGATGCTCTGCGCATCTGGGACGTTGCTCTGTTGCAACCAGAGCCATTCTAGCACCTGAAGCAGAGGCCACAGAGCCATCCCCAGCGCCCGGGCCAACTTTGCTCCAATGGAGCCTTGGCTGCGGGAGAGGAAGAGAGAGACAGAGAGGAAGGAGAGAGGGAGGGGTGGAGAAGCAGGTGGGCGCTTCTCCTGTGTGCCCTGGCCGGGAATTAAACCCGGGACTCCTGCACGCCAGGCCGACGCTTTACCACTGAGCCAACTGGCCAGGGCCCCCTCATCAATTATTGATTTTCTGTGTTTTAGTCCTTTTTTAAAAAATTTAATTTTATTGGCATTAAGGTGCTTCTCATCTCTCTTTCTTCCTGTCTCTCTCTCACAAAAAAAAAAAAAAAAAAAAAAAAGAATAGAATTGCTGGGGTCATGGATTATACATATATTAAATTCTACTAGCTAATGTCAATTTTTTCCCAAATTAGTTGTGTCAATTTATACCTCTATTAGTGATGTTTCATTTCTTCTGGAGTCTAGTTTCACTTTCTTTGGGTGGTAATTTCAGAAACTAACAGTAATATTTAAAATACTATACTGAATATTTTTGTGTCTTATATAGGAACATGAATGTAAGCTGACTCGGGAAATTCTAGAATTGATTGACAGAGAGGTTGACCTTATGATGAGAAGAGTCAAAGACGACAACCTTGCAGGGCTCAGAAAAAGAATCGCAACACTGTTTTTACATTACATCAAAACACCTCTGTTTAATCCAGAAGTTGCAAGACACCTTAAGGTATTCTATTTTTTCCTGTGCTTCTTTCTCCAAGGTGTGCCATAGTAAATGGAAGTGTATTCACCTTTTGCTTTAGCATAACTTGGGGTCCACGTGGAGGACCATCTTCCTGTGAAATCTCTTTCGAATGATTGTTTTTTATGTTGATGACTTAAACTTGTTCATTTAATTTCTCTTATGTCTGTATTTCCATCCTTGATTTCTTTCCTAATCAGTGAAACAAATTTCTAATTGAATATTGCACTATGTTGAATGTGTCATGATCTCTCACACCTTCTTGCTTTTGCACGTACTGTTGTTTTCGCCTGGAATACTGTCCCCCTCCTTCACCTAGCAAACTCCTATTTTCTAAGACTCGATTTTCCTGTCCCCTCCTTCAGGAGCCTTCAGAGATCCTGCACATCTGAGATTAAGCATGTACCTTGTTTGTGTTCCCTTAGAATGCTGATCACATAGTTATAATCATTACTGGACAGGTCTACATAGATATTCTGAGAGAATTTCAAATGTAACATGGATTGGAATTAAACTGCCTTCTCCAACTCTGACATGTTTAGGCTTCAGTGGGGATTTTTCTCTCTAAAACCAAGAAAAGTGACTTATTGCCTTCTTACTGTGTAAGATGGTTTAAAATACTTTTAGTAAAGTCTGGAGGGGCAGTTTAGTAAAGAATTCTAAATAGCATTTTATTCCATTGATTATTTTTATGTATGTATGTATGTATGTATGTATGTAATATATATATGTATGTATGTATTTTCTTCTTTTCCAAGTGTGAGGAGGGGAGATAGAGAGACAGACTTCTGCATGCGCCCCGACCGGGACCCACCTGGCAACCCATCTGTAGCCAATGCTCTGCCCATCTCGGGCCATGCTTGCAACTGAACTATTTTTAGCACCTGAGATAGAGGCTCCACAGAGCCATCCTCAGCTTCTGGAACCAATGTGCTCAAACTAGTGGAGCCATGGCTGCAAGATGGGAAGAGAGAGAGAGAGAGAGAGAGAGAGAGAGAGAGAGAAGGAGGAGGGAGAGGGGTGGAGCTGATGGTCAACTTTCCTGTGTGTCTACTCACATTTTTGTTGTACAGTATATAGATATATCTTCCTGGCAAACTGTTTGGATATACCTTGTGCTGCCACCCCCACCTTTTTTTAGTTGGGCTACTTACTTTCTCATTATTGAATTTTGAGAATTATTTATATATTTCACATATGGGCCCCTTGTAAGACTTATGATTTTCAAATACTTTCTCTCAGTTTTGTGGCTTGGCTTTTCATTCTCTTAACAGTATCTTTAACAGGGCAGAAGTACTTGATTTTGATAAAGTTGAATTTATTAATTTTTAAAGTGAATCATACTTTTGGTATTTGTTTTGTATTTAGTAAATTCTTTTTTTGGATGAATTAATATTGTTAAAGTGTCCATACTACCCAAACTGACCTACAGATTTAGTGCAATCCTTATCAAAATTCCAGTGGCATTTTTCACAGAAAAAATCCTTAGTAGCCAGAGCAATCTTGAGAAAGAAGAACAGAGCTGGAATCATCATGCTTCCTGATTTCAAACTATGTTTTAAAACTAGCGGAATCAAAACAATATGGTGTTGCCAAAATAAAAGAAACATAAATCAATGGCACTAAACAAAGAGCCCCAAAATAAACCCACACATATAAGGTCAAGTAATATTTGACAAAGGAGCCAAGAACACACATGAAGAGAGGATAGTCTTTTCAATAAATGACATTGTGAAAACTGGATAACCACATGCAAAAAATGAAATTCAACCTTTGACTCATACTACATACAAAAATCAACCTAAAATAGATGAATGACTTAAATACAGAACCTGAAACTATAAAACTACTGGAAAGAAATAAGGAGAAGGAGAATACTTTTTGACATTGATTTGACAATTACTTTTTAGTCATGGCCCCAAAAGCAAAGGCAACAAAAGCAAAGTTAGATAAGTAGGATTACATAAAACTGAAAGACTCCTGCACAGCAAAAGAAAATAATCAACAAAATGAAAAGCAGTCTATGAAATCAGAGAAAATATCTGCAAACCACATAGCTGGTTAATATCCAAAAAAGAAGACCTTTTGTAACTCATAGCAAAATAATTTTAAACCACTTTAAAAATGGGCAAAGGACCATAAGAGACATTTCCCCAAAGAGTAGACAGATGGCCAACATGCACATGAAAGAGCGCTCAATTGTCAGGGAAATGCAGATCAAAACTACAAAGAGATAACACCTCAGGAACATTAGAATGGCTATTACCAAAAGACAAAAGGTAAGTGTCTACAAGAACATAGAGGAAAGAGAGCTCTTGTGCACTGTGTGTGGACATGGCAGTTGGTACAGCCACTATGGAAACAGTATGGAAGTTCTTCAGAAATTAAAAATAGAACTATCATATTAGACAGAGTTTCAAATTTTGGGAAAATTGACCATTGATCCAATCCAAATTTATTGTTAAGTTGAATTAATAAGAACATTCAGTTTAGTGGGCTCTTATTTATATATATGTTAATCTAGCTGTTGCCTGGAAGATGAATTAATGTAGCATACATAACACCAAGAACCTAAATTCTTCTTATAAATAAGTGCGTAAGCCCTTGGAAAGTTTTCTTACTGCTTTGCCACCCAGAGTCTTTATCTATTAATTTTTTTTCAGTCAATTAGTTTTCTATGTTATTTTATCACATATATCTAAGCATTGATGAATAATATGGATTTTTAATACTTTGGCAAGGTAAAGGAATACTGCTAAAATTGACATTTTGTATAGAATAAGAAGTTAAAGGGAAAACATGACTTTAAAGATTAATCAAATTTTTATCTCATTCTAAGATAAATTAGCCCTCAGTGCTTCTGTTGGGTAGTATTTAGTCTGGCTTTTATACTTTCCCCTCACTCTCTCTCTATATAAATATAAATATATGTGTGTATTTTTACTATTTAGGTCCCTCCAGACCCATTGAAGTTTTTAAAGAAGATTTACTTTTGCCACAGCTGCCAGCTCTATTTGCCTTCTACGGAGTTTGTGGTATCATCCACCACCAACCACATCAACCGGTGTCGTAAATGCATCAGCCTTGACAATGAGACTCGGCAACGAGAATCATTTTTGAAGTACAAATGTTTACTTCAACGGCTCTACTATTTAGAAGCTGATTATGAAGATGATTCTATGATTGCTTTCCTGATGCAGGTATGATCAGTGGGAGTTGCCAATCATGGATAAAATGTATCCATTGATTTTACAGAAAAGATTCCTGCTTTCCCACCCAAACTTTTTTATAGGAATTACGAAGGTCACTGGCTTGAAGCCCAACATCACTGGCTTGAGCAAGGGGTCACTCGCTCTGTTGGAGCCCCTGGTCAAGGCACATATGAGAAAGTAATCAATGAACAACTGAGGTGCTGCAATGAAGAATTGCTGCTTCTCATCTCTCTCCCTTCCATCTTGTCCCTATCTGTCCCTTTCTCTGTCTCTGTTGCAAAAAAAAGTGTGTGTGTGTGTGTGTGTGTGTGTGTATATATATATATTCAACATGATTTAATGAATCATTCCCTTAAATAATATCTTTAAAAACTTTTTTTATTTTAAAAAACCTTTAAGATTTTATTGATTAATTTTGCAGAGAGAGGAGAGAGGGGGGCAGGGGAGCATGAGGTATCAACTCATCACTGGTTCACTTCAGTTGTTCACTGCTTGTCATATGTGCCTTGACTGAGAGAGCCCAGGCTACAGACCGGCAACCTCAGCATTCCAGGTCAACGCTTTATCCACTGGGCTAGAACATTTATGCTTAGAAGAAAACATTTTCCACACTTATTTTGACATGTAGCTGGAAGATATTCAGTACCTGACAGAGCACATCTGGGCGGCCCAGTCAGCACTCAGTGCTTGGAATGACCTCGATGACCTGGTCATGGTCAGGTGGGACAAGGCCGTGGAGTGGTCGCCCTGGAACTGCATTCTGCTTACCAAAGAGGAGGGTGCTGCACATCTCAGGCTAACACATGCTGAAGAGGTAAGAAAGCTGGACTTCTTGGGTGAAATTAACTAAATTATTGGGTCTTTTAGAAATAACCTGACTGCCTTTTAATACATTCCATGCATAATTTAAATACTTCCATTGGATTAAGAATCAGAGAACCCATAGGTAAAAGTAACGAAATATGGGGATGGCATGTATGGCACCAATTAGAATGAAAAGGAAGCCACATAACAGGAGTGGAGAAAAGATCTGCAGTACCGAACATGGTACTTCCTCCCCTCTAATCGCAGCAAGTTCAGACTACTAGTTCTCCAGTCAGTTCCACAGGGCAGAGGTTTGGTTTAGCTTATTTGTGTCTGTATGTCTAACATCAACAGCAGTGCCTATCACAGATTAGGGGCTTAATAAACATTTGTTGAATGAATAAATTAATATTGGTTCTCGATAGGTATTATGGAACTTAAAATCTGTCCTTTCTGGCCCTGGCTGGTTGGCTCAGTGGTAGAGCATTGGCCTGGTGTGCAGGAGTCCCAGGTTCGATTTCTGGCCAGGGGACACAGGAGAAGCACCCATCTGCTTCTCCACCCCTCCCCCTCTCTTTCCTCTCTGTCTCTCTCTTCCCCTCCCGCAGCCAAGGCTCCATTGGAGCAAAGTTGGTCCGAGCGCTGGGGATGGCTCCTTGGCCTCTGCCCCAGGCACTAGAATGGCTCTGGTTGCAACAGAGTAACGCCCCAGATGGGCAGAGCATCGCCCCCTGGTGGGCATGCCGGGTGGATCCTGGTCGGGTGCATGCGGGAGTCTGTCTGACTGCCTCCCCGTGTCCAACTTCAGAAAAAGAAAAAAAAGAAAAAAAATCTGTCCTTTGCTTAATCATCTTGAGTCTGCTGAAAACATACACGAAATTCTAAGATAAATTTTGTTCATAATTTTGTGCTCTAAATAACAATCATACACATGGGGTGTAGTTTTGAGACTCCATTTTTTATTTGCTTCCAACTAACTTGGGGGGGGATGAAATATCATTTAATTTCAGTAATTTACGACATATAATCTCTAAAGCATTTTGATGAATGGAATTGAGGGGTCCCTGAGGAGTTCCCAGAGAGCTCCATTTCCACCTAACAAGCCTTGGATCCCTACTGCTGATCCTGGGTCCCTGCCTTCTGTTGCTTAAATTAATATACTTAATTTCATGTCAGGTATTAGCTGAGAGAAAAGAGAGAAAAGACTTCAACTATAGCAGTCATTTTGAATAGTGCGCCTCCCTGCTGGGTTTTCACTGGGGACAGGGAAGGTGTAGAGAGGAGAAACTAGCTACATTTTTAGCTTTTTAAAATAATTTTCCAGTAGAAGCCAGGCCAAGAAAAATTTTACTTTAGATATTGAAAGAAAAGAGTAGCGAGATATTGAAGCTGTGTGATATATTGTACTTGGTAAACTGAGCTGCTTCATAAATATTTAATCACTGGAAGCATAGCCAAGACTAGCAGAAGCATTTCATCTCTCACCCAGTGGGATTGAAGTTCATTCCCAAAGCTGATATTCCACTGCTTCTTCAATTAATCCGTACAACTCCCTTTGTGTGTTTAATCAAATTACTGCAGTATCAAATTAAATGTTCTATCCACATTCAGGACGCCGAGCTTATTGAATTTCTCTAAATAGAGCTAAGGTTCTCAACCAGATAGATAAACTCAGGGAAAAATTGCCTTCTTTATGGTTTTGGCTGGTGTAATCTTTTAAGGTTTTAATCGTCAGCCTGGTGTAATCTTTTAAGTATTAATATTCAACCCAGTTAAAGAATAATTTGTCTTGCAGCAAGTGAAAGCATTTCCAAAATTTCCTTAATAGATCGATACTTGCTTTCTCAGTAAATAGAAAACTACTCAGAAGTTAAAATAATCTTGATTCCCTGTAATCATGATACAAGTTATAGGAAAAGCATGGGAAAAGGCTTCTGTTGTCTGAGTTGTAAACGAGGCAATCAATCTCTCATAGTGTGCACATTGGTCAGAGTTGGAACACAGTGGATTTAAAGTCAGGAGGCCTGACCTGGTGTTTCCCATTCCTGCCATTAACAGGATGAACGGTGTTAAGTCCTGCCCTCTTTGCTTCCTGCATTTTTATAAAGATTACCTAAAAACAGGTAATCAGTATAGTGGATCAGAGCAGCCCTGGCTTTGAATTCTCACTCTCTCACTCACGAGCTGGGAGAAGTTGGGCAAGTTTGTTAATGTCTTAGGTCTCTCATTTTCTCATCAATAAAAAGGGAGTAATATAAAAAGAGGCTGATAGATATTGGCTATCTCTCTATATTATACTATTCTTTAAGAATTGCTTATTATTCCTTTAAGTATATGTACCATAATATGCTTACATCATCTTTAAGGATTAATTTTTGCCTCTATAAAGTCAGTTTGAAAACCTACACACACACACACACACACATATATATATATATATATATATATATATATATAATTTAATGTTGCATAGCAGAAATGCATTAATTTTTTGTGCATAAATATGGGCTAAGAAGTGATGCAATAAAGTTAGATTAACATGAAAGATGCCCATTTTGACCTATTAAATTTGTCTCTGAAGAGGAAACTTTAAAATAAGCTCAGGATACTCCTACCTATTTCTTTCTGCAAGAACATCATATTGTTTGGCTCCTGTTCTCCATGCTTTCTTTACTTTTGATTGACACTGTGGAGGGATCGTTATTGAGGGGATGTATTACTCTCGGAAAACAAAATTTTAGAAATAGGTACAAGTAATATCCATTATTTGGCTGAAAAGAAGGACCAATTAATAATAATAAAGAGAATAGGTGGTATTTATTAATTCAATCAGAACTTAGTTTTGAATATTCCAGACACTGTGCTAGGTGCTTGGAGAAAAACATCATTCTTCATTGTTTGAATTGCATTTGAGTTCAGCTGCCAATAATAGTTTATAATATCAATTATTGGATCCACTGGGTACGAGAACAAATGTCGGAGACTTTCAGGAGCTTAGATCGTACTTTATTGGCCAAGTTTAACCTGTGCAGGGGCGAACTCCCTAGATGTCCTGAGACACCATACTCACAGGGAGATGCAAATGGGAGTCGCTCCTGGTGCTTTCAGACAGGTCCTTATATATCCTAAGTAAGCAAGCATTTACAGAAGCAGATGTGGCAGTTACCTATTCGCTAAGGGGTCCACACGCAGCATAGCAACAGGGGCTGGGTTTAGCCTAGTGGTGAATTTCAAACATAAACTTCTGATAAGGGTCTCTGACCAATGGAATGCAAACGTTTTTCCTCCTTTGTGCTGATCTTCTTTGTTCTCAGCCTCACAGGGTCTCTATCAGCACCTCCCTGTTCTGGCTCCTTCAATAATTACACTCTGGCAGTCTCAGCACCCCTTCCTGAATCTAACAACAATCAATGGGGGAATCGTTTCTTTATTATAGGAAATGCAGAAGTTGGCAGTCTGGGGTAGTTTGGTGGCTCTGCAATGTTGTCACCAACCGGGTCTTCTGACCTTCCCCTCAGCTGTACTTGACTTTAGCTTTCATGCTTGCGGGCTCTTAGAGATAAGATAGCTACTTCATCTCCCGCATTATATTCACCTCCCAGGGATGGCAAAAGGCTAAAAGTGCTTGACAAATGATTTTGCCACTCTTATAAAGATTCCCTATAAGTGCTATCCAATGACTTTCATTATCTATGTGTGTCTAGTGGCCGCAAACTTGTCTGATGGCCACCTATAGCAAGAATAAATGCCAGGAAAGCTGAGCATGTCACAAAATACAAAATCAGGCCTCTAAATATAAACGGAACAGGAAATGTCATCGGGTTGGCTTCTTCTAGTAGTCTGCCACTCATTAGAAAACAGACTGTCTTACAGTCATGTGGCAATGCTACCTAAGAGAAAGTTCAAAGTTCTGTTATAGTGACAAGAAGACAAGAAACCTAATGATTAAGAACAAATAAAAATGGAAAGGTGTGAAGACTTGATAGGGCAGGGATATTGTTTTCTGTTTAGAAGCTAAAGAGAAAGAATGAGGATATTCATAAGGTGGGAGTCTGAGGGGTGATCAAAGAGAAGGTTACATTGTCACAACACTAATGTCGTTCTTCATTTTGAACCCTGTAGATATGAGAATGACCAAGTTTAGGGGAAAAATTCAACTTGACAATTGTATCAATGTCGAAAGAGATTTAAAGAGAGAACCAAAGTGACACAGTGCATCCATTAAAATATGTCGAGTGTTTCCCTTGTGGTGCTGGAACCCACAGCTATGAAAGTGACCCAGTTGGAGTTGGCCAGTTTTCTATGTCATGGAAGACACTCAAGGAGATAGTAAAAGTCAAGGTGGAATGACTTAAACATTACAATTAGAATACAGAAAAGTGTTTGCAAGTATGGAGGCAGGAGGGTTTGGTTCGGACTCCGGCTGGAGAAGAATCAGAAAAGGCATGCAGTTAAAGCAGTGGTCCCCAACCTTTTTTGGGCCACGGACCGGTTTAATGTTAGAAAATATTTCCACGGACCGGCCTTTAGGGTGGGATGCATAAATGCACAAAATAAAATTATGCGACCGGAGTAAAAACTGTGGTATTTTTAAATATAACTGTATAACTTATGAGACAAGGGAGCGTCAAGAGTGAGTCTTAGATGGATGTAACAGAGGGAATCTAGTCATTTTTTAAAAATAAAACATCGTTTAGACTTAAATATAAATAAAATGGAAATAATATAAGTTATTTATTCTTTCTCTGCTGACCGGTACTGGTCTGTGGCCCGGGGGTTGGGGAACCACTGAGTTAAAGTGTCACAGGGGCCAAGCGCTGTGCAGAGGAAGGGGAAGGTACCTGGGCTGTGAGAACTGATAAGCGAGGGCCCTGAGGCATGAATGCAATTTTACTTGGCAAAATGTATCTATGACATTTAACAGGATTTGATTTTCTTTTTTTTTCCCCCCCCAGGGATATGTACCCTTGTTTATTCACAAGATCAAACACAAACACATCCTGGCTAAGAACTATTTTTCTCAAATTCCAATCCTGAATGCATTTATACTTGATGATGTTGAAACAGATGAGATCAGAAAGAAACATGAGCCAGAGACATCTCTTAAGATCATCGAATCCCAAAGGCCTAGTTTTCAGAAGACCTAGGAAAATTTGTTGGATGATCAGTATTTTTGTCCACCACTAATAGCATAATACAGAGGTCACACAATATGGATATAACATTTTTTAAATTGATTTTAATTGTTTTTCATAGTATCATACATTGTATAATAAGAAAACATCCCTATATACATGCTTTATTGTTGGACAATTGATGTTAAATTGAAATATGATTTTGTTATTAAAATTAATATTTTAAGATAAAAAGAATGTTTTATATATACTCACATTAACATTTAAAAATTTTTTTTCGGGAGCATGATAATTAAAATGAATAGACAAAAGCTAGGCTAGCCTTCGACTAAGAAACTTATTCTAGATATGTGTAGTTACAGAAGAATAGTCAGTATATGGGTGGGAGGAAATATATACAACTACCTATCTTGAAAATCTTTACAGGTGGGATAAAAGACACTGAGTTTTAATCTAGGGTTTTGGATTTTTCACTTTTTGTTTTCTACTTTCACTTCCCATCCTCCCTCAAATCCTAGAAAACAATGGAAACTATTTATAAACAAACAAGGAAAATTCACATCCCTGCTGGGAACAGGATAGAGAGGGGCCATCTCTTATCTGTGGCAGATAAACTCCTAGTGGGGCAGGAGTGAAAACTCCATAGGAAGAATAAACTAGATGAAGGAGGCCTTGGCTGGTTGGCTCAGTAGTAGAGCGTCGGCCTGGCGTGCAGGAGTCCTGGGTTCGATTCCCAGCCAGGGCACACAGGAGAAGCGCTCATCTGCTTCTCCACCCCTCCCCCTATCCTTCCTCTCTGTCTCTCTTTTCCCCTTCCGCAGCCAAGGCTCCATTGGAGCAAAGATGGCCAGGGCGCTGGGGATGGCTCCATGGCCTCTGCCTCAGGCGCTAGATTGGCTGTGGTTGCGACAGAGCGACGCCCCAGATGGGCAGAACATCGCCCCCTGGCGGGCGTGCCAGGTGGATCCCGGTCGGGCGCATTCGGGAGTCTGTCTGACTGCCTCCCTGTTTCCAGCTTCAGAAAAATACAAAAAAACCCTCAAAACAAAAAAAGAAAAACAACTAGATGAAGGAACTGTACCGATCCCTTTCTCCGATAAACTGAAGGATAACCTTGACCACATGCAAATCAAGAACCTACTGTGATGAACAAGGGCTTGTGAGTCAGTCTTCACAGGAAATAGATGACACAATCCAAATTCGAGGCCATCTGTTTACAGAGGGACTTCCGAAGTGTGGACAGTGTGTAGGGAAACGCAAGGATTAGTGCATAAGCCCAGGGCGGGCACCAGAGACGGTGACTCAACTCTTCGTCTCAGATAAACCTGGGGAGGGAGAGTTCTGAGCACCCAGAGAGAGAGCATAAGGAAGGTCACAGAGAGGATCAGTAACCAAATTTCCAGGGATGAGCCAGCCCTACATGATCTCATGGGTGAGAGCTATCAATACTCTGACCTCACACTCTCCCTTCCTCCAGCCTGCTGCTTGAGTTCTCCATCAGCAGAACCCCACCCACCTCCCCCAAAGCAGAAGAATTATGTAGAAGTCTGTTGACATAATTTGTACAGCTTTAGGACCAAGAGCAGAGTAGATTGTAGGGAGAGTGGATCTAGATGGCTGGATAGAAGACACTGAGCTAGAGAGGAAAAATAAACAGCAAAGATCTATAATTCAAGCAGCAATATTTCACACACATGCAACAAATTATATACGTGTGTATATAAGGTTAACAGCAAGGAAGTACATATAAGAGAGCAACAAGAGTAAAACTATCACAGTGCATACATTTAAACAGGTTAAAATTCTTTAGTAAAGACAAGTTATTTTCATAAGGTATCAAAAGAGTAAACTGTATGCTATGTACCAGATAGAGGACTGCAAATAAAAAGGTTAAAAATTACCAGTCATGTAGACAACAAAAAAAGTGGTGGAAATAATATCAAGGATTAAATTGGGAAGAAAAGCAGCAAAGCAAAAGGAGTTACTTTACCTTGATAAATTCTAATTCACAATAAAAATGAATAATTGATCTTTACTTTAAGTACAAAAGTAAGTTTTAAAAATTCAGGTCAGAATTCTCCATAGACTTCTCATGTTCCTGCATGTTTTCTGAGCAGAGGCACTAGATCTTGTCTGAGACTCATTCTCAAGGGTGTTTGTATAGCAAATGGTCTTGAAAGATATAATGTTTACTGTTTGTTATAAACGCTGCAGGGTCGCTAAGCCCAGGGTTCCTGTCCTGTGACACCCAGCACTGTGGTGCACCTGTCATTGTGAAGAAATTAGGACAAAATGCTGATGTTCTGGCTGCGGCTTTTTCTGTGAATAAATTGTGCTTTATCTCTGACCTGGGAGTCTCGTGCCTTCTGTCGTCTATGAAGTTGTAGCAAGCTAACTTGTCAGCTTGCAACTAGGGTCGCATCCCAGACCCTTCACAGTTCTGAACACAGATAATCTCCTAAGTGAGGAAAAGAGGAGTTCAGAGGTAAGAAATACTGTTTCTCTTTTTCTTTCTTTCCAGGAACATGGGATACTTGACTACAATTCTCTACCCTCTTAAAAGGGAGGCAGGGTTATATATATACCATGCTTTGCCCAACTTATTTCAAGTCATATTGTGTTGCTCTGGAGCTTGGAAGGAATAAATAATTCCCATTCTATAGATCAGCGGTTCTCAACCTGTGGGTCGCGACCCCGGCGGGGGTCGAACAACCAAAACACAGGGGTCGCCTAAAGCCATCGGAAAATACATATTTATTATACAATACATTTTCTGATGGCTTTAGGTGACCCCTGTGTTTTGGTCGTTCGACTCCCGCCGGGGTCGCGACCCACAGGTTGAGAACCGCTGCTATAGATGGTCTTCTAAGGAAAAGAAAAAAAAAGTGAGGCTAGCATATCCTTGCTAGCAAAAGTTGACAAGGATAGTACAAGAAAGAAAATGATCGGCCATTTTCACAATAAAATGGAGGCCAAAACCCTAAACAAAATATTAGCAAGAAAAGTAAAAATATATTAAAAGGTAAAACAAATGGCTTTTGCTGAATAGTCTTCATTTGCCTCTTTAGTTCTACCTTCCACCCTTCTGCTCTCCAGTTTGTGCTCTTGGAGGTTGACCTTTGACATTTGCACTTGTGCCCATGAGAGCATAACGTCTTCCAGTTAACATAAGTCAGTGGGAAAGAGCAGATGCTAAAAATTAGAGCGTATTGGTAAAACCTATGGGACACAGGAAGTGTTAAATGTTTGTTAAATGAAACGTTACTGTTTGCCTTATTTCTTTCATATGCACTATATTGATGGGATACAAAGAGAGTTACCTTTACCTTCCAATGACAGATCATTCTCTTAGTGGCCTAAGTGGTTATTCACTGTAGAATAGTGACATGGCACTGCGGGCATTTGTCCAACAGCCATTGCATTCCAATTTGACCCAAAAGTCATCCCTTATCCTTACTGTGTCCTTTTATTCAGAAGAGACAGAACTCAGCATACAACTACTGCTGCTACTTCGCAGCTCTGAATTTTACAAGTGTTCAAGAAATAATTAGCAACTTTCTGTGGGACTTCCTTAGGAAAAACTTCCCCCCTTTCACAAGAGCTTTATCTGCAAATAGATTGCTCCGTTTCTCCTCCCACTCAGCTGGGCTCCCTGCTAATGCTTGTGTTTGGCAGCTTCTAATGGTCTTCCTAACCTGCATTTATCTTTCCCAAATTAGAACCAGCTGGGCAATTTTAGGAAGACAACAACTCACTAATTCTCTCTTTTCTAATTTAGAAACCCAGTAATTCTCTCAAACTTCAGGAGACTTATTTGGCTTTGAATCAGAGAACTGTATGTGGGCCTAATTTTTTAGGCTTTATTGTTTTATAAATATTCTCTAACAATGGGAAAGTTCTAAAAATACCAGTTATTAGAATTAAAAAAATGTTTTGTATTGTGATAGCTCTATTCTCCTTACCTGTTTTTAAGTTGATATGAACAAAATCAACTGGAGTTGGTCTCCCTTTGTAAGTAAGAAACTATTTAATTTCCATTATACACAGCAGCAAGTGGCCAGGAAAAGGCCCTTGAGTTGGGGGGGGAATTAAGTTGCTTTTGAATAAAGAATAAAGAATTCTTATTTGCTAAACAATAACCCCAGCTGCTTTATATTAACAATGTTTTTGTAATTGTTTTCTTTGGAGAAAACTTGAAGAGAAATTAAATACTTTTAGGACAAATTTTTTTTGTTTGTTTGTTTTAATTTATTTTATTTATTTATTTAATTTTTTTAAAATAAATTTTTATTAATGGTAATGGGATGACATTAATAAATCAGGGTACATATATTCAAAGAAAACATGTCTAGGTTATTTTGTCATTAAATTATGTTGCGTACCCCTCGCCCAAAGTCAGATTGTCCTCCGCCACCCTCTATCTAGTTCTCTGTGCCCCTCCCCCTCCCCCTAACTCTCTCCCTCCCTCCCTCCCATGTCCTCCCTCCCCCCCCACCCTTGGTAACCACCACACTCTTGTCCATGTCTCTTAGTCTCATTTTTATGTTCCACCAATGTATGGAATCATGTAGTTCTTGTTTTTTTCTGATTTACTTATTTCACTCCTTATAATGTTATCAAGATCCCACCATTTTGCTGTAAATGATCTGATGTCATCATTTCTTATGGCTGAGTAGTATTCCATAGTGTATATGTGCCACATCTTCTTTATCCAGTCTTCTAGTGAAGGGCTTTTTGGTTGTTTCCATGTCTTGGCCACTGTGAACAGTGCTGCAATGAACATGGGGCTGGCTACATGTGTCTTCACGTATCAATGTTTCTGAGGTTTTGGGGTATATACCCAGTAGAGGGATTGCTGGGTCATAAGGTAGTTCTATTTGCAGTTTTTTGAGGAACCACCATACTTTCCTCCATAATGGTTGTACTACTTTACAGTCCCACCAACAGTGAATGAGGGTTCCTTTTTCTCCACAGCCTCTCCAACATTTGCTATTACCCGTCATGTTGATAATAGCTAATCTAACAGGAGTGAGGTGGTATCTCATTGTAGTTTTGATTTGCATTTCTCTAATAACTAATGAAGCTGAGCATCTTTTCATATATCTGTTGGCCATTTGTATCTCTTCCTGGGAGAAGTGTCTGTTCATGTCCTCTTCCCATTTTTTCATGGGATTGTTTGTTTGTTTGTTGTTGAGTTTTATGAGTTCTTTGTAAATTTTGGATATTAGGCCCTTATCTGAGCTGTTGTTTGAAAATATCATTTCCCATTTAGTTGGCTGTCTGTTTATTTTTATATCAGTTTCTCTTGCTGAGCAAAACCTTTTTATTCTGATGTAGTCCCATTCATTTATCTTTGCCTTCACTTCTCTTGCCATTGGAGTCAAGTTCATAAAATGTTCTTTAAAACCCAGGACCATGATTTTAGGACCTATGTCTTCTTCTATGTACTTTATTGTTTCAGGTCTTATATTTAGGTCTTTGATCCATTTTGAATTAATTTTAGTACACGGGGACAGGCTGTAGTCGAGTTTCATTCTTTTGCATGTGGCTTTCCAGTTTTCCCAACACCATTTGTTGAAGAGGCTTTCTTTTCTCCATGGTATGTTGTTGGCCCCTTTATCAAAGATTATTTGACCATATATATGTGGTTTTATTTCTGGGCTTTCTATTCTGTTCCATTGGTCTGAGTGTCTATTTTTCTGCCAATACCATGCTGTTTTGATTATCGTGGCCCTATAATATAGTTTAAAGTCAGGTATTGTAATGCCCCCAGCTTCATTCTTTTTCCTTAGGATTGTTTTGGCTATTCGGGGTTTTTTATAGTTCCATATAAATCTGATGATTTTTTGTTCCATTTCTTTAAAAAATCTCATAGGGATTTTGATGGGAATTGCATTAAATTTGTATATTGCTTTGGGTAATATGGCCATTTTGATTATATTTATTCTTCCTATCCAAGAACAAGGAATATTTTTCCATCTCATTGTATCTTTTTTGATTTCCCTTAACAATGCTTTGTAATTTTCATTATATAGGTCCTTTACATTCTTTGTTATGTTTATTCCTAGGTATTTTATTTTTTTTTGTTGCAATCGTGAAGGGGATTATTTTTTTTGAGTTCATTTTCTAATATTTCATTGTTGGCATATAGAAAGGCTATGGACTTTTGTATGTTAATTTTGTATCCTGCAACCTTACTGTATTGGTTTATTGTTTCTAATAATCTTTTTGTGGAGTCCTTTGGGTTTTCGATGTATAGGATCATATCATCAGCAAAAAGTGATAGCTTTACTTCTTCTTTTCCGATATGGATGCCTTTTATTTCTTTGTCTTGTCTGATTGCTCTGGCCAGAACTTCTAGCACCACGTTGAATAAGAGTGGAGAGAGTGGACAACCCTGTCTTGTTCCTGATTTAAGGTAGAAAGTCCTCAGTTTTATGCCGTTTAATAGGATGTTGGCTGATGGTTTATCATATATGGCCTTTATCATGTTGAGATATTTTCCTTCTATACCCATTTTGTTGAGAGTCTTAAACATAAAATTGTGTTGTATTTTATCAAAAGCCTTTTCTGCATCTATTGATAAGATCATGTGGTTTTTGTTCTTTGTTTTGTTGATATGGTGTATTACGTTAACCGTTTTGCGTATGTTGAACCATCCTTGAGATTCTGGGATGAATCCCACTTGATCATGATGTATTATTTTTTTAATATGTTGTTGTATTCGGTTTGCCAGTATTTTGTTTAGTATTTTAGCATCTGTATTCATTAGAGATATTGGTCTGTAGTTTTCTTTCTTTGTGCCATCCTTGCCAGGTTTTGGTATGAGGGTTATGTTGGCCTCATAAAAAGTGTTTGGAAGTATTGCTTCTTCTTCAATTTTTTGGAAGACTTTGAGTAGAATAGGAACCAAGTCTTTGAATGTTTGATAGAATTCACTAGTATAACCGTCTGGGCCTGGACTTTTTTGGGGAGGTTTTTAATAGTTTTTTCTATTTCCTCCCTGCTGATTGGTCTGTTTAGGCTTTCTGCTTCTTCATGAGTCAGTCTAGGAAGGTTGTATTGTTCTAGGAATTTATCCATTTCTTCTAGATTGTTGTATTTGGTGGCATATAATTTTTCATAGTATTCTACAATAATTCTTTGTATATCTATGATGTCTGTGGTGATCTCTCCTCTTTCATTTTGGATTTTATTTATTTGAGTCCTGTGCCTTTTTTCCTTGGTGAGTCTTGCCAAGGGTTTGTCAATTTTGTTGATCTTTTCAAAGAACCAGCTCCTTGTTTTATTGATTTTTTCTATAGTTTTTCTGTTCTCTATTTCATTTATTTCTGCTCTGATTTTTATTATCTCCTTTCTTCGGCTGGTTTTGGGTTGTCTTTGTTCTTCTTTTTCTAGTTCCTTAAGGTGTGAAGTTAAGTGGTTCACTTGGGCTCTCTCTTGTTTGTTCATATAGGCCTGAAGTGATATGAACTTTCCTCTTATTACTGCTTTTGCTGCATCCCAGAGATTCTGATATGTCGTATTTTCATTTTCATTTGTCTGTATATATCTTTTGATCTCTGCGCTTATTTCTTCTTTGACCCATTCATTTTTTAGAAGTATGTTGTTTAGTTTCCACATTTTTGTGGGTTTTTCCCCCTCTTTTTTGCAGTTGAATTCTAGTTTCAAGGCTTTATGATCAGAAAATATGCTTGGTACAATTTCAATTTTTCTAAATTTGCTGATATTGTCTTTGTGGCCCAACATATGGTCAATTCTTGAGAATATTCCATGTACACCAGAGAAAAATGTATACTCTGTCGTTTTGGGATGAAGTGTCCTGTAGATGTCTATCATATCCAGGTGTTCTAGTATTTCGTTTAAGGCCACTATATCTTTATTGATTCTCTGTTTGGATGACCAATCTAGAGCCATCAGCGGTGTATTGAGGTCTCCAAGTATGATTGTATTTTTGTTAGTTTTTGTTTTAAGGTCAATAAGTAGCTGTCTTATATATTTTGGTGCTCCTTGGTTTGGTGCATATATATTAAGGATTGTTATGTCTTCTTGATTCAACTTCCCCTTAATCATTATGAAATGACCATTTTTGTCTCTGAGTACTTTTTCTGTCTTGTAGTCAGCATTATTAGATATGAGTATTGCTACGCCTGCTTTTTTTTGGGTGTTGTTTGCTTGGAGTATTGTTTTCCAGCCTTTCACTTTGAATTTGTTTTTATCCTTGTTGCTTAGATGTGTTTCTTATAGGCAGCATATAGTTGGATTTTCTTTTTTAATCCATTCTGCTACTCTGTGTCTTTTTATTGGTAAGTTTAATCCATTTACATTTAGTGTAATTATTGACACTTGTGGGTTCCCTACTGCCATTTTATAAATTGCTTTCTGTTAGTTTTGTATCTAGTTTGATTCTTCTCTTTTGTTTTTCTATCATTTGTTTTTGTTTGTTTCTGTTCCATACTTCTTTCCTCTGTTGCTACCTTTTTTAAGTCAAGTGTTTTTGTGGTGGTTTTTTCAAGGGTGGTTACCATTAAGTAATGAGAAGGGTACCTACCATATTCATTGTAGTACCCTATCTTATAAGTATTTCTGCACTTCATCATCCTTTGCCACTGTTAATCTCCATCCTCTCCCCCCTTTTTTTCCTTTGTTGTCACAGTTTAAGTTTGGTTTTATTGTGTTCTTGGTGGAGCTGTTACTTGTGGTGTTGTATTCTTTTGTTCTTTGAATCTGGTTGGAAAACCCCCTTTAGTATTTCCTGGAGTGGGGGCTTTCTGTTGATAAATTCTCTCATCTTTTCTGTATTTGTGAATGTTTTTATATCTCCTTCATACTTGAAGGATAGCTTTGTGGGTATAGTATTCTTGGCTGAAAGTTCCTCTCTTTCAGGGCTTTAAATATTGGGGTCCACTCTCTTCTAGCTTGTAGAGTTTCTGCTGAGAAATCTGATGATAATCTAATAGGCCTTCCTTTATATGTTGTACTCTTCTTTTCCCTGGCTGCCTTGAGAATTTTTTCTTTGTCATTGGTTTGTGTCATCTTTATTATGATGTGCCTTGGAGTGGGTTTGTTGGGGTTAAGAAAACTCGGTGTTCTGTTTGCTTCTTGAATTTGAGGCTTTAGTTCTTTCCACAGGCTTGGGAAGTTCTCGTCTATTATTTGTTTGAGTATATTCTCCATTCCATTTTCTTTCTCTTCTCCCTCTGATATACCTATTATTCTTATGTTATTCTTTCTGATGGAGTCAGACAATTCCTGTAGGGCTTTCTCGTTTTTTATTATTTTTGAGTCTCTTTCTTCTTCTCTCTGTTGTGCCTCAAGTTGTTTGTCTTCTATTTCACTAATCCTATCCTCAATCTGGGCTGTTCTGTTAGCTAAGCTTGTTACCTCGTTTTTCAGCTCGTGAATTGAGTTTTTCATTTCTGTTTGATTTGTTTTAATAGTTTCAATTTCCTTGGTAATATATTCTTTGTGTTGAGTTGTTTTCTGATCTCCCTATATTGCCTTTCTGTGTTTTCTTGTATATCTCTGAGTATTTTTAAGATTTCTATTTTAAATTCTTTGTCATTTAGCTCCAAGGCTTCCAATATGTTAAGTCTTTTCTCCATAGATTTTTCCACATCTATTTGTGTTACCTCTCTTTCTTTTGTATCCATAATATTCGATTTTCTCTTTCTTATTGGCATCTGAGGGTGGTCTTGTTGATAGCACTAATTAGAATTAATAAAGAGTAAAAAGTAAAAAAAAAAAAAAAAAGGTAAAAGGTAAAACACCCCACAAAAAAAACAGTAATAATTTATTATCCCCCTTTTTTTTTTTCTTCTTTTTCCCTCCTCTCCCCTCCTCAGGGAAATATCGTGCTTATAATGGAGGGCCTGATTTGGGGTGAAGAGTTCAAGGGGCAAAAAAAGGGAGTAGGGACCTACTAAATGCAAAAAAAAAAAAAAGAAGAAAATTTTAGACAAGCATAAGATGATTTGCTTGTAAGTGATGGTCAACTAAGAGATATAATAAGAGGGATAAGAGGGAACCAGAAAAAAGGACCAAAAAAAGAATAATAAAGAAGAAAAAAAATAAAAATAATAAGTAAAAATCTGTTGTATTAAGTGGAGCGAAGACTAAATACAATGGAGACCTTGGGTTGGGAGGACCCAAAATGCCACAAAAATAAACAAACAAGAAAAAAACAAAAACAAAAGCAAAAAAGAAAAATAAAGCCAAAAAAAGCCTTGAGTCCGAAATTAACTAATTTGTTCGTGATTGAGGATTAAATGGGAGGAAAGTAAAACGAGAAAAGAAAAAACGAATAGAAAGGAAAAAATAAGAAAAAGAGAAAAACGAAGGAAGAAATAAAAAAGGAAGAGAAAAAAAACAAAATAAAGCAAATAAAAAAAAAAACAAAAGAGGAGAGAGTGAGAGTTAAGTGTTTTGGAGTATAACCTTAAAGGAGGGTGAGGATGAAGAAGAGAAATAAAATGTAACACTTATGGGTAGTGTAGTTCAAGAAAAGGGAAGCATAAGATGGGCAGAGAATAGAAGGACCGAGGTGGAGGAAATAAAGGCAATAAGATAGAAGAAACAAACAACAACAACAAAAAAATTAGTGGAACAAGTTGTAAAGTCTGTGGATTTTTCTTGATTTTGAGAGGTTAACTTCTTCCTTTTTCTTTTCTCTCCCTCTTCCTGGTCGGTGACTCTGTACCCCAGGCTCTGCCCCTGTGTCACACTTAGGTAGGGATTTGCAGTTGATGGGATTCTATGGCAATGTCATATAATTGGCTTTAGTCTTGCTGGTAGTCAAGGCTTGTTGGCGTTTGCAGGGTCCAACGATGAGAGAGTTTGCTTTCCTGGATTCTCTCTCCTAGTCCCCCCTTCCTGAATTAGCAGCCTGGTAATCCAGCTATAAGGCTGCAACTGCTTCTGCCTGGGGGAGTAAGAGGCTCAAAGAGCTGGGAAATCCCCACTCTATCCCCACTCAGTGCAAGGCTTTGGGAAAGGCTCTGGCAGTCAGGGCCTCCAGTGTAATCAGGCGGGGGTGGGAGTCAATTGTTGTCAAGGTGACTGTTCAGCGCCTAGCATTCAGTTGGACCTCTCAACCCAGGCTTTCCACACTTTGTAGCCTGTTTTGGCTGGGAAGAAGAGGCACTAGTCTCTGCTTGTGACTAGTGTAGTATAGATCTTATTATCTGCCAAGTCCTTCTTGTTAGCGTTTATCCCTGAATATGGAGGCTCTATCAATCAGAAGTTGCCCCCGCCCCTTTAGCGAGAGGCACTAAAAAATATCACGCCTCTTGTCTTGGGTCGCTGAACTGAGAGAGATCTTATCAATTAGAACCGAGGGTGCGCAGATTTCATGGGTTAAGCTAATTTCAGTGATTGGGTCGCAGCTGTGCTCCCGAAGGTATTTTAGGCTGCTTGCTCACGCCCCTCCCCCAACGCTTGATTGTTAGCTTGAATGGCTGGGTGAGGTGCCCCGCCCACGGAGAGAATCTCCCAAGTAGAAGACCACCCTGGTGCCTCTCCCGCTTGCCCTGCTGCTGGCGGCTGGATCGCACCAGGCGCAGGATAATGGGGCACCCTGGGTGTGCGGGTCAGTAGGGCGCTCTGGGCGTGTGGAATGCCCAGGGCACGCGCGTGAATGGGGTGCTCCGGGCACCGGTGGCTGGCGACTCTCACTCGCAGTGCGCAGGCCACTGGGAACGTTAGTGGTGCTCGCTCTGCAACCGGACCGGGCGCACGCCGGCGGCTGCTCGCGCTCCGGAGTGTGGGCGGTGCTCGCTCTGCAACCATACCGGGCGCGCGCCCGCGGCTGCTCGCGGCTCCCGAGTGTGGGCTGACTCACCACAGGCGCACTCCCTCGCAGCTTGAATGAACGTCGCTGTGGTAGCTTCCTCCACACCCTCGTCTCTCAGATTCAAGTGATAACAGTCCTTTCGCTTTCAGTTTGTGTGGAACTCCAGAATGCTCCGAGGATAAATTTTTCTGTTTCTAGTTGATAAATTTGTTGTGATTTAGGGGAGATCTGTCGGACGCGCTGCTCACGGCGCCATTTCCGTGACGTCACCTTAGGACAAATTTAATGTCTGTTGTTTTTCCCAGCTTTTTAATTACATTATTATTTGACCTAACTCATCTCAATCTGCCTTTTAAATCATCATTTTCTTGTGAATAACTCTCAAAGGACACTTGATTATGTAAGCCAAAATGTCACATACTGGCCAGGCTCCCTCTGGGAGGTATGGAGATGCAGAGAATGAAAACAGCCTTGGGTATTTGACAAATCATAACACTACTTTGTTTTAAAAACATTAATACACTAATAAAATGCTATGATAAGAATAGTAAAAACAGTCACGTTATTATATATTTTCACAAAAGCTATATTTTACAAGACAAATTTGACAAGCTGGGACTCAGAAGGAAGATCCATAAATCTCCCAGTATAACTATAGGGGGAAAAACCTTTTATTCTCTTCTAGGTTCTTCAGGTGGTCTAATAATTAAATTGACATAAGACAGATTAACAGGAGAAAAACATTTAATTTCGTATGTAGGGGAGCTCAAAGACACGAGACACAAGGGCAAGTCAGGCAATTGAGTCTGAGAAGCCATCTTGAGCTAAGGAGTGGGATGAGGGCCTGGGACTTCAAAGGGGAGGAGGGTACATTACGAGATGGTAAGAAGAGCACATGTTTGGTAATAAGATGTTTGCCTGATACACCCATAGGTCATTCAGATCAAAAGTTCTCAGGCTCTCTTTCTGGGCCAGACCACTACCTAAATTCTTTTAGGTAGTTAGTGGAAAGGTAAAAGTTTTTCTTGAATCTGCTGGGTCTTGATTTCCTTCAGCTCAAAACAATCCACTTGCCAAAGCAGCACATCTTGGGGCGGCCTATTCTGCACCCCTTCATCTCTATAGTTTTTTATTTCTGTAGCGAGTCTTTTTTTTTTTTTTTATCATCAAGATAAAAAAGAGTGGAGATGAACTCTTGTTCCCTGTCCTTTAATCAGGGAATGAGTTGGTTATGGGGAAGACCATTGGAAATGATCAACTGAATCTTCCCATTGCTTACCCTGAAAAAAGGAAGTAACTAATATTCTGTATGAGTTACTATGCATTCCAAATACTTGTACTTAGGAAACTCCAATACCTTCCCTTATGAACCTTTTGCACAGTCTCCAAATCCTGCCCTTTGGGGAATTTCTGTTATATAACCAACCTCCTTAGGTCACAGACTAGGGCTATTTATGTCCTCTGTCCATTTGAAATGAAGGGGAAGAACCACTTTTATCATCTTTTATATAATAACCTCTTTTTTTTTTGATACCTAGAAGTTTTACTTAACTTTTTCACCTGATGTTTATTCCTCGTTTCCACAGACATTATTATCAAACATTTTGAGATTTCTCTTCAAAGGAACAGACTACAGAAATCCAGTTACACCCCAGTCCCTTAACTCCAGCTTTGCTCTATGGAGGATGCCACCAAGAATTTTTTTCCCAAGGTCATTCCTAATTTCAGGTGACAAAACACAGGCGACCTGCTGTAGCTATATTGACAGAGGCCTCCTATTTCTTGTTAACTCTGAGTCCATAGTTGGTTTCTCTGTAAATCTTCCCGTCTGAAACAAACTGTTCAGGAAGGATACGTAAACCGACATGAGGCTAAGGTTTCTCAGCACAAGTCGTTTATCAAACCTCTATTTTACTATTCTTCATTCCATCTATTAAAATTCATAGCTGCAAACTCTATGAACATTGGAGGTAAATTTAGGCCTTAATGGAGGACGTCACTCACAAGGCAAGATAATTTAAGGACAGTTCCTTTGCCTTTGAATTTTAAAGCACTGCATTGGGAGGAAAGAAATGTTGCTAGTGTAAATTTATGTATGACTATGCTTTTGAAAAGTATCTTTAGAATGAACATATGGATCACAGAGATCCTAGAATAAGCTGGGATAATTGAAAAAGTGTTTATTTTTACTTCAGTTTATTTTTAAAGATGAATTTATTCACTTTATTAGCCATAAGAGCCAAAACTACATTTCCATGGGATAAAGACGCGTATGGTGATCCCAATGCTTGAAGACAATTATCTGCTACCGTATTTAAAGTTATAGAATGATCTCATTTGACCCTCTGAGAAAACAGTGTTAAATATTAAATATTAAACCATTGTGCCTAGTTTCAGTTAGGACAGTAGAGATGGGGATGAAGGAGAAAGGGCAAAGGGCAAAGGGCATGCTGCAGCCCCTTGAAATAAGGTCTACAGATGCACCCCCTGGACAAGAGCATTCCTGCTCTGTTGACGAGGGCTTCGCCACAACACCCACCTAGATACTCAGGAGCCTGGATAGTATAAACTTCGTTCTGAAGGATTGAGTGTCCCATTGAGTATTGGGGATTCTAGACTATGAGAGAAGTAACAAATAGTTATTGGAAGACAACTGGAAGTGCCTGCTATAACGAGATCATTTTATCCTATTTCTGTACTTCACTGATTACCAAGGATCTCAACTCTGTGAGAGGATGTCACATGTTAACAAGCATTAGTATGATGGGGCAGCCCAAGGGAACATGGGGTTGATTGAACAGTTCTGTTTGGGCATTGATGTAACTGTAATGTTAGCTATATGACTATATGAAAACCGACAAAACTATACAACACAGAGAGATACTTTTATTTTATGTAAACAAAAAAGTTAGCAGTGATGGGGATGGAACCAAAGATGGAAGACAAACTGTGAGAAATGGCCTTGACTGTATTTCCAGTGAATGGCATAACCACACTGAAGCAGGTAGGAACAAAAGAAGCTCTGACCCGAGTCATTTGGAAAAGCAGAGTTTTGACTGGATACTGTACAACTGATGACAAAATTACTGTATATAAACACTGTACATTGCTTGGTAAACATCCATCCTACAGGAGCATGGGTTAGCAATATTGAAACTGCTTTACGTGTAAACTAGGATTGAACAAATAAGTTAATATTATGTATGTCAGCAAGGCTTCTCAGTATTAGAGAAAGACATTATCTATAAGGAAAGGAGAGGGTTAGAATTGAACCCTGGGTTACTAAATTGGAGTCAGAGACATCAGTATAAACTCATATTTCAACATATGCAAAGAGGTCGATACAGAAATAAATATGTATGTGAAAGTAAGTGTCTACACACACATTTCTTAGTTCTGTTCAGGGAGGAGTCATACAAGCTTTGACATCCCAACAACACTGAGCACACTTAGTGCCTAGATCTTTGTTCTTAAATATCTTTCGCTATTAAAGGAACAAGGGTTCTTTGGAGAAGTGGCTGAATCTAGGACTGGGGCAGGTAAAATGCAAGATGAGCCTGGAATATTCTGTAGTTCCAGAAAGAAGGGAAGTGAAAAAGGATAGAAGCTTGTCAAAAGAACACTGGAACCAACCTGTATGAGCTTCTAATGGCTAAAGCTGGAACAATTTGAGAAAAATAAATAAATAACAATCATACTGGATTATAACCTGTAATGGTTAATTTTATATGTCAAATTGGTTGGGTCATGGTCCCCAGATGTTTGGTTAAACATTGTTCTGGATGTTTCTATGGTGTTTTGTTTGTTTAGTGAGATTAACATTTAAATTGGTAGATTTTGAGTAAAGCAGATTACCTTCCATAATGTGAGTTGGTCTCATCTAATTAGCTGAAGGCTTGGCTAGGGCAAAGGCTGACCACTCCATGGGCAAGAAGGAATCCTGCAAGGTAACTATCTTTGGCTGCTCCCTGGTTCTCCAGCCTGTTGGCCTCCTCTGCAGATTTTGGACTTTCACCTTCTCAATAGTGTGAGTTATTCCTTAGAATAAATCTCTCTCACTTGACCTGTGGTGGCGCAGTGGATAAAGCGTTGACCTGGAACACTGATGTTGCTGGTTCAAAACCCTATACTCGTCTGGTCAAGGCACATATGGGAGTTGATGCTTCCTGCTCCTCTCCCCTTTTTCTCTCTCTCTCTCTCTCTCTCTCTCTTCTCTAAAATGAATAAAAATAAAATAAAATAAAAGAGTAAAAAAAACCCCTCTCTCTCTCTAGCTGTATATATACATTCTGTTGGCTCCGTTTCTCTGGAGAAGCCTGACTAATGCATAACCGAAAGAACAAAATAAACATCCATGAGTCCATCATGATAGAAATAACTAAGTAAATAAATGGAGAAGAATAGATAAGTATTTTTTACAAGAGTATTTCAATTACTAAATGAAGAAGGATTAAGGGAAACAGAAAATCACCATTAGAATATCAGAGTAAGAGTTGTGTGGGCAAGAGCCATCCATAGACACTAAACTAAATGGATGATGCCTTCTCATTTCTGTGGAATTCTTCCATGCAATCTATGACCTCTATCTTACCATGAGAAAACAGCAGAACAACCCAGATCACAGGCCATTCTAGAAAATAATAGACCAGTCCTCCCCCACGAGTGTCAAAATAATGAAAGGTAGGGGAAGACCAAGGAGCTGTCACAGGTTGGAGGAGACTAAAGGGAACCTAACAACTAAATGCAGTGTGGTTTCCTGCATAGAATCCTGGAGTGGGAAAGGGATGTTAGTGAAAAAACAGGCTATCCAGATAAGTGTATCATTGTTAGTATTAGGTGCTAGTATTGCAGTAATATTAATTTTTTTAGTTTTGATAATTATACCAAAGTCATGCAAGCTATTAATTGTAGGAAAAGTTGGGGAAAGGGCAGAGGAAACCCTTTGTATTTTTATCTTCTCTAAAAGTCTAAAATTATTTCAATATAAAATATGCTGAAGATGTGTTATATTGAGAGTCCATCAGATACATTTAATGGAGTGCTATGAGTTTTATTTTAAAGTTTAGTGCTTACTTTATGCTAGAATTTATATAATTCAACTGTTTTCAAACATATAACAAATTTTAAATTTCAACATAAAAATGTTTAAGATGTACAAAGTTTTCAAAATTCCTTTGGAAGGTATCTGAGCAAAAGCCTTTGAAGTCTATTGGTCTAGGTGACTTGTTTGAAGCTATTTTTGCTCACCAAACCCACTACCTCTTTGCTTAGATGGTAAATTTATTTGCGTGGCTTGGGGTTGCTCTGAGAGAGTATACTGACGTGTCAGTGCAATCATAAAGCACATGTGGGCCTCCCTGCTGGGCCAGGCAGGTGAAATGAATGAGTGAAGCTGACCAGGTATAAGAATAACAACAGTGTTAAGTGTATGGAGTAATGGTGACCAACACAAGGCCTCCTTGATCCCTGGCGGGCAGGAGGGGCTAAACCAAAATGCATGTGCCCTATCAAGGGCAACCATGGGGGGTTCTGATTAGTCAAGAAGAGCCAGAATTATGTCTATTCACATGACCTCTCCCAGTCTTTAGAGTTGGAAGGTAACATAAAGCACTTAAAAATGTGATGCAGGCCAAACCAAGCATATATGCTTGTCTTTACCTTTCTTGTGTCCAGTTTTACCCCTATCTATTTCTTTTCCCATATTTCCTAAAGTAGCTGATGTAGAAATGTAGATCTTTTTAATATTTGTGTAATAATTTTATATGCCACTTGTTCTAACTTTCAAGAACAATTCCAAAATTGAAAAATGCAATACAATGAAACCAAACCACAGAAACTTGGTTGAATTTTACTTGCAAATAATCCAGTAATTTCATTCATTGATTAAAAAGTTTACTATCCCAATAATAATATTAATAATAATAATAATAGTAATTGAGTATTTTCTATGTGTTGAAACACCATTTATTTTGTGTGGTTTAATGTGGACTGAATCATTTAATTCTCAAAACAATTCTGCGAGTCAGGTTGTATTATGAATTGTTCTACAGATGAGGAAACAGAGGCTTAATGAGGCTCAATTATCTGCTGAGAGTACAGAGCGGACTGTCCCTAGAGCCAAGCTCTTAACCAGGGGTTCCCAAACTACAGCCCGTGGGCCGCATGCGGCCCCCTGAGGCCATTTATCCGGTCCCCACCGCACTTCCGGAAGGGGCACCTCTTTCATTGGTGGTCAGTGAGAGGAGCATAGTTCCCATTGAAATACTGGTCAGTTTGTTGATTTAAATTTACTTGTTCTTTATTTTAAATATTGTATTTGTTCCTGTTTTGTTTTTTTACTTTAAAATAAGATATGTGCAGTATGCATAGGGATTTGTTCATAGTTTTTTTTATAGTCCGGCCCTCCAACAGTCTGAGGGACAGTGAACTGGCCCCCTGTGTAAAAAGTTTGGGGACCCCTGCCATGACTCTGAATCGGGCAAGACCCCCACAGGGCAGAGTTGCCAGGTAAAACTAACAGAATGCACACTTAAATTTAAATATTCATTATATTTGCTAAATCTGGCAATTCTACTATTGGGGTAATTCTTTGATTTTTTTGTACCCCCAATTATTTGGCAAAAAGGTTGAGAAATAAAGAGAAGTTTGACTAGAACTCAAAATTTTATTTATATATTTGCATCTTTTTAAATAAACTTCCTTTGTTCCCTTCCCCATGCCTTTTCATTCTCAAAAGCTTTAAAGTGCAGCAAAACCAAACCAGACAGACCATGGTGACATTTGTTAATGGTGCTTTAATTTCATTTTATTTGTGCTTAGCTATATAAATAATTTATATCAGTACAATGGGTATCGCAAGACAAGCTGTATCATGTTCCAACCAACTTCCTAAGCCCTGCTAGAGCAGCAGAAGGTGTTGTTCTGCTTCCCAATCTAGATTCCAGGTATCATCTGTTGAGTGTCTTATGTTTTAAAATAAATTTAGAAAATTGACATGCTAGTGCTCCTGGTCAATGCTTTAGGTCAAGGAGGGACTTTGAGGTCCTACTTTGTGTTTATGTTGAATTTAAATCTCCTTCTGGGCAAGGCACCAAGAAAAACCAACCTGGGAACCCAAGTGTCATGCCAATATGGAGGAAGGAGTGTGTTGGGTGAGAGCTGATCATCTGGGAGGGAGACTTGGGAAGGAGACAGGCAGAGTGCTCTGACTGCTCAGTATACCCAGGGAGCAACAGTTTGATGGTGCTAGTCCCTGTATTGCCAGGCTGACTCAGATTTCAAGCTCTTTTCTCTTTCTGACGTTAATTTTACTTGCCATGTCATCATTCTAATTTTTACCCACCTCCTTTTTTTTTTTTTTTCCTGGAACTGATCACTTGTTCACTACATATATCTTCAGAAGTGTTCTTTATGGTTATTATGGAAATAGTGATCGGGAAGGGAGGATGGGTAGGGGATTTCATGGGTTAGTCATTCAGCCAGAATTTATATTTTCAGCATAATTTATTCTGGCTACAGACTTTGGAAGCAAACATCTCCATTTTTAAATTTTATTTTTAGGCACAAGTTTGAAGTGAGACGGCATAAAGTTTCCCCCTTACAAGTCTCATAAGTATACCAAAAGCATTTGCTATGGGAGTGAAGGGCAAATTGACTCACCAAAGGTCCAGTGGGAGGACCATTCAGACCTGGAAAGTGGCTGGGTCGCCCTTGCCTCCTCCATGTGCTCCCCTGTTCTGTGGCGCTTTTCTGGTCTTAACTACCTGAGTCTGAGTCTCTCATGTGACATTCTGTTTTCCCACCAGGGTACTCCATCCGGGTGTTCTCTTTCCCTAATTCTGTAATGGTAAATAGTCTATTGGGACTTTTTACCTTGATTGGGGGATATTTTACTACATTTTATTTTCCCAGAAGATTACTAATTTCTACTAGAATTTCAAATTTGGTTCCATAGAATTATGCAAAGTTACCCAGTCAATTTGATAGCCTTGTGTTTCTTGATCATGTTTTCAATATATCTTTGCTTTTAAAATTCATAAGAAACATATTTTATAATCAGTATTGAAGTCTTGTGTGGTGTCTAAATATTTTATTACTTATTTCTGATTCTTCCTCACGCTGGCTTACATGTTTGATAACTTATTATTTTGAACTAATACTTTGCTGAATTTAATCTGAGAGGCATGAATTAAGAACAATTTTTTCCAGAAAATATTTTCTATGTCTGGGACCCAGAGGGCACCATCAGTCTGCCTCTATAGACACAGAGTTACAGCACCCAAGTGACCTGTTCTGGAGAGAATGTGTTGCCCTACCGCAGGGAGTGGGCTAAACAGACCACCGCCAGCTCTTAGCCATCTCGGTTCTGCTCAGTTCTAAAAAGCTACTGCATCTGAGATTACAAAACTGGTAGAACAGCCTGCCTGCTGTGGTCCAACTTGGGAGGCTCTGACAGGCAATGCCCTGCTGTTGCTGAATTTGTCACACCTGCATCACAAGTCATCTCCGCCCAGTCTGGCCCCTTTTTCCTTTCCTTGGCAGGACTGACCTCCTATAAGCAACTCTCTCTCTCTTTTACCGAGAGAAAGAGAGAAGGAGGGACAGATAGGCTGGAAATGAGAGAGATGAGAAGCATCAATTCTTCATTGCAGCACCTTATCTGTTCATTGATAGCTTTCTCATATGTGCCTTGTACCTGACTCCCACAAGTGCCTGACCAGGATCCACAGGGCAACCTCTACTAGGCCAATGCTTGGACCAGCTGAGCTACTGACTGTGGGAGAGGAAGAGTGAGAGAGGGGGGAGAGGGTGGAAAAGCAGATGGTCGCTTCTCATGTGTGTCCTCACCGGGATCGAACTCAGAACTTCTACATGCCGGGCCAAGGCTTTACTGACTGAGCTAACCAGCCAGGACCAACTCTCTCAAACTCTTACCTCAGTCATACTTCTGAAGAACCCAACCTGCAATAAACCCCTTTAATTCAATTTATTGCCATAGGTTTTTCTTGACCTTGCCAATAACTTATCCGCATCCCAGGCAGGTCTATGGTTAGGTATGCCAAATAAGACTGTTATTACATTCCCTTCCCCCAACTCAGAACTGTACTGGGCACAGAGAGGTTTTAAGTGCCCTTTGAGATTTTGCTTCAGGTAAGCAGATGGACTTCTATCCGTTGACAAAAGGTGTGGCTTTTTGTGTGTTGGGGGGGGGGGAGTTCTCAAGTTTATTTTCCTTTCTCCCACTCTGTAGAGACCCAATGCCCAAGTCACTGGCTCCCACACAGCCTGGCAATTAATCCCCCAAACTCTAGATCCTGGATGAATTTAATCTTGAGAATTGCAAGGAGCCTGAAGGAAGAGAAGTCTTCTTTCCACAGAAGATTTATATTTGGTTTTCCCAGATGCCCAGAACTGCCAATCAGGATCACCTTAAATGGAACTGTCAACGTGCAACGTTAGGGTCTCACTGGAGATATGAATTCCTCCGGAGTCCGCACAGGCGACTGTGAATTCCCAGGAGGCTGCTCCTCTCACAACCTCTTTCACCATCCAAGGCTGAGATAGATTAATTTTCTTACCTGCTCCCTCTGGTGTTTGTGTCTGTTTAATTTTTTTTTTTCCTGTATTTTTCTGAAGCCGGAAACAGGGAGAGACAGTCAGACAGACTCCCGCATGTGCCCGACCGGGATCCACCCGGCACGCCCACCAGGGGGCGACGCTCTGCCCACCAGGGGGGCGATGCTCTGCCCCTCCGGGGTGTCGCTCCGTTGCGACCAGAGCCACTCTAGCGCCTGGGGCAGAGGCCAAGGAGCCATCCCCAGCGCCTGGGCCATCTTTGCTCCAGTGGAGCCTCGGCTGCGGGAGGGGAAGAGAGAGGCAGAGAGGAAGGAGAGTGGGAGGGGTGAAGAAGCAGATGGGCGCCTCTCCTGTGTGCCCTGGCCGGGAATCGAACCCGGGACTCCTGCACGCCAGGCGGATGCTCTACCACTGAGCCAACCGGCCAGGGCCGCATCTGTTTGATTTTTAACTTCACCTATTGAGAGTGTTGACTTTTGAAGGCACTGTGTTTATCTGGTCTTTGATCCAACTTCCCACATGATGAGAGAGCTTGTTTTTGTTTTCTAATTTCTTATGTTTCATTCAACTAAAGACGTCCAGGGCCTGACCCTATGGCCTCAGAGAAATCTCTGGGGTCAGCTTTCTAGGTTTGTGCTTTTTGGTGGTTTTGGATCTCTGAATTTTTTTGACCTTCACATTGGCCAGTCTATGCATTAAAATGATCTTTGCTAGTTTTTTTCTAGTATTTATAGATGTTTAAATGTGTTTTTTTTTTTCTGGATATCTAGTCTTCTTTATTATGGGGAATAGAAATAACTTTCTTATTTTTAAGCTAATTTAAACTGATTCTTGAGCTCTGAAAAGGAGGCATCAAAGGAAATACATTCTAAAAGTAGCTGAAAGAGATTCCAAACTATATTGACAGGAAGGCCATCATGATGTTCAGAGATGTTCAAAGGATGTTCAAGGAGGAAAGCACTGACCCTGGTTCCTGAGGACAGGGAAGCACATAAAGTTCTGAGAAAAACGATGGCATTTTATTTATTTATGAATTTTCTTAAGGAAAAAATAAAGTCACTCCAAACTTTGAGCTATGGTTTGTCTTCAGGAGCTGTTATTGCTCCTATCATGACGATGTCATGATACTGGCTGAGGGAAGTGGAGGTAGTTGAATGTCTGATTAGAAGACAGCTGGTGAGTAGAGAAAATCTCCTTGTAGGTAACAAATTGATAGCTCAGAGTGCCCGGGAGGGTGGCATGTGACCACAAGGGCCTGTGGTGCTGTCTGGCAGCTGCTCTGCTGAACTAAGCAAACCTAAGGACAAGAGAGGTGAAATCAAACCAGATTTCTTTTCTTTTCTTTTCTTTCATTTCTTTTTGTACATTTTTCTTAGAGACAAAAAGGCCCAGGAAAATTCATATGGAAATAGTAACATGAAACATTCAGTGATAACCAAAGCCATACAAATCATGCATGTTAGTTGTGTGCAAAATGATGAGCACCTTATTTTGTATATGTTGTCCTGATTTAATTATTTTCCAACACAGGCAGCAGTTGAACAGAATTTACTTCAAGAGACTTATGTTATAAGGACAACTAACATTTCTTCTGTTTTGCAAATATTCTGGTTCCTAGAATTCTATTCTGGGTGAATCCTGGGGCAACAACAAGAACCAATCTTGGCTCTGTTCTTTTCCCAATTTCTCGAGCGCCATCCTGCTCCTCACTCTTCTTCCCATATGTCTCAGCAAATGCTGGATCGGGGTTGATGGGCGATGTGTGTGTGAGAGCTCGCCTAAAATAAAAGTCTAAAATATAGTCTGAGAAAAGCAACAGTAACAACACCTTAGGGATAGCAAAGGTGACAGATGTTGCTAGGAGGAGGGCTGTATTTTTCATGGCTACAGAAAGCATCTTTCTCCAGGGCCAACATTATGTTCCTTCCCAACATGTCACATGTCAGTGGCTCCTCTGTGTCAGAATAATAGAAGCACTGGCCCTTGAGGCTGTAGTCAGTCTGGCTGCCACCGCTCTGGTTGTGGTACATTCAGTATCATCTACAGTGTTTACTTCCTGATGGGAAAGAGCCTTCATGGTCATGGTCGAGGTTCTGCTCCATGCTGTTTCCAGAGTCTTCTGTATATAGGCCAGGCTCCTAATCTCCCACTCTAAGATCACTAGGTTGGACAGGGAAGGGTGAGGGAGAAGTCTGTAGTCCTCCCTGACACAATCACTGAATTGGAACAATGTCTACTGTTGCTGCCTTTCTCTAAGGAGGGGAGGGTGTTTCTTTTTTTATTTATTTATTCATTTTTAGAGAGGAGAGAGAAACAGAGAGGGAGAGAGAGGAGAGAGAGACAGAGAGAGAGAAGGGGGGAGGAGCTGGAAGCATCAACTCCCATATGTGCCTTGACCAGGCAAGCCCAGGGTTTCGAACCAGCGACCTCAGCATTCCCAGGTCGACGCTTTATCCACTGCGCCACCACAGGTCAGGCGGGAGGGTGTTTCTGATTAATTCAAAATCATTTATCCAGCCTCAGTGATTTTCTTGAAAGAATGTAAATTTCCTTCAATATTTTTCTGCTTATTTCTCATATATTTTTATTTTTTTAATGACAAGAGCTGATCTATACTATATTTCAGACTCCGTCTATTTGGCCACAGTGACCAGGAGTCCCTTTGTAATGTACCCTGGAGAGATTGGCCAGGCTGGACCTGTATGTGATTGAAATTTATAGAAATTTAAAATAGAGAAATAAGATATGTGGATTATCTGAAATTGGACTAAATTTGCTAAAACATACTTTAAATTACCTGAGTGCATATAAAAGATTGTTATAGGCTCACGAGTATTTTTTTTTTCAGTGAACACTAAGAGTATCTGTAAATAAGGATTCAGAAACAAAACTGGAATGTTTAGACAAAGTAGACGTTTTGTCAAATTTAGATTTTAAACGAAGGCTAGGTATCTTTTCAGATCTGTTATAACCTGAGAGCTCAGGTTAACTCCTTGAGGCTTATTTATCAAGGTCCCCAAACACCAGTACCTCCCTTGTCAGAAGGCCCGCTTACGCCCCATGGCCCACGTGAAACTGGCTCCTGTCTCTAGCACAGAACTAAACTCCCCTAATGTTGTGGAAGAATCAAACCATATACAATTGAGGCAGGTCTCCCGGATTTCCGTTTTCTTGGCAGAGGTGTAAGTCACAACATCATTATTTTCAGTCCTTCGTCGACACTTCCCCATTCATAAAGAGGTAGCTCCTTCCAGCTTCCATCTATTATATGACCATCTTGCAAACAGAAGGTGCTTCAGTATATTTACATTTCCAATCTTCATAGTATTCTGGCTTGTCTGGTGTTAGTGTCCCATTTTGTAGATGAGAAAAATGAGGTTTAAAGGAGTTTGTAAGCAGAAGTGGGATCTTATTTGATTCTAAAAGCACATTTTTTCCAGGATTCCCTGCAAGCAAACCAGATCCCCAATGATGAGTTTATGTTGTTTTGATAGGACATCTTTCACCTTCAGCACCATCTTGTTTTTTCCTTTAGATGAGTCACCAGGAGAAGAAGGTTCATATATGGGTTCTAAGTTTAGTCACACTTGACCCTTATGCTTGCTCTACCTGATTAAAAATTATTTTAGCTGATGACTCTACCACTGTATAGAGCAGGGGTCCCCAAACTTTTTTACACAGGGGGCCAGTTCACTGTCCCTCAGACCGTTGGAGGGCCGGACTATAAAAAAAACTATGAACAAATCCCTATGCACACTGCACATATCTTATTTTAAAGTAAAAAAACAAAACGGGAACAAATACAATATTTAAAATAAAAAACAAGTAAATTTAAATCAAGAAACTGACCAGTATTTCAATGGGAACTATGGGCCTGCTTTTGGCTAATGAGATGGTCAATGTGCTCCTTTCATTGACCACCAATGAAAGAGGTGCCCCTTCCGGAAGTGCAGCGGGGGCCGGATAAATGGCCTCAGGGGGCCGCATGTGGCCCGTGGGCCGTAGTTTGGAGACACCTGGTATAGAGGAATATATTCCAGAATAGCTTTGGGTTTCCAATTCTCAGCAGCAACTCCCTTCTCCAACTCTCTAAGCCATGGGAACATCTGATTTTGAACCCAGGAATTAGTCAGCAGCTGATCCTTAGCGGCGCTGAGGGGAGCAGGTTTCTCTTCTTCCCTTTCTTCCCACCACTGGCCAGCCCTGCATACCTTATGACCGAAGGACAGAGGAACTGGTGCCCTCCTGAAAGAGGTGCTCCTGTAAGGAAGAAGGGTGGGCTGAGTCCAGTATGGCTGTTTTTCCAGATTTACATTCCTGTGAACCACGTTATGAATGAGTTAAGGCAAGGGTGAGAGGGGAGCAGTAGTTGCTCTAATTGAGCTTTTCTTTCTCCTCAGGGAAGGGTAAGGAGCTTTTTTACAGTAAGAGGGCTAATGTAAGAACTTCAACATGACTGTCTATAATCTCAATTTTAAGCATCCTTTTAGGGCCATAACACCCTCTCTGCCCAGCTAACTCCTATGTAAGTCTGTGCAATAGAACTTACTATTGCCCATCTCCACATGCTCCCATCTCCATGTGCTTCTTGGTGCTGTCTGCTGGGCTATGATTTTAGATACTGATCCTGAGGTGCAGTCTCCACGGCTCGCCTGAGGGAGGAAGGGCTCAAAGGCTGACTGAGAAGGTCTGAAAATGTAACAAATCCCAGCTGTGAAGCCCTTATCACTTCCCTGAAATAACTTGAAAAGCAGGCAAGAACAACAGGATATATGAACAGTCAAACAGTCAATATAACAGTCAAACGGTTCAAACCTCCTATCAGACCCCCTCCCCTCCCGGAGACACAAAAGTCACGTAGGCCTGCAAACAAAGAAGTCATAGAAATCAGGCATTTGTCACGTGTAAGTTAAAGCTGTAAATGTATATAAAATGTAAGAAATCTAACTTCAGAGAGCTCATGTTTTTGGTGCTACTAACTTCACATGCTACGCTGGCTACTAATAAATCCTTCTTCCTCCATCAAGTTCTCTGAGCATTTATTATCCTCTGTTTGCAGCTAATTCCTGCTACATGCCCAGGGTTCCCATTGAGGTCAAGCCCCTGCTGTCTATTGCCGTAGCCAGCTCTATAATGGCCTGCTAGATCAGGTTTCCCCATGCTGTTTTACTTCCCTTACTTCTTCCTTCTGGCTTCCTGACATCACCTCTCAAATAAAAAGTACCCGAGTCCATGTCTCAAAGTCTACTTTTGGGGAACACAGAAGTAATTAGCAGTGATGGTGAAGACACTGGTATCATGATGATGTAGTAGGTTGTGGAGGTAAAATCAGTTTAAAGAAGTGAAAAGTTAGGGTGGTCTGATGCAGTTGGAGAAAACTTTGTAAAACAAAAAGAAAAAATGAAGAAAGAAAGAAAGAAAGAAAGAGAGAGAGAGAGAAAGGGAGAAATAAAGAGAAAGAAAGAAAGAAAAAAGAAAGAAAGAAAGAGAAAGAGAGAAAGAGAGAAAGAAAGAAAGAAAGAAAAAGAAAGAAAGAAAGAAAGAAAGAAAGAAAGAAAGAAAGAAAGAAAGAAAGAAAGAAAGAAAGAAAAAAGGGAAAGACACAACTTGATGTAGGATCAAAAACCTGGAATAATTTAATTTAATTTTATTTTTTTTGTATTTTTCTGAAGCTGGAAACGGGGAGAGACAGTCAGACAGACTCCCGCATGTGCCTGACCGGGATCCACCTGGCACGCCCACCAGGGGCAACGCTCTGCCCACCAGGGGGCGATGCTCTGCCCCTCCTGGGCGTCGCTCTGCCATGACCAGAGCCACTCTAGCGCCTGGGGCAGAGGCCAAGGAGCCATCCCTAGCGCCCGGGCCATCTTTGCTCCAATGGAGCCTTGGCTGCGGGAGGGGAAGAGAGAGACAGAGAGGAAGGAGTGGGGGTGGAGAAGCAAATGGGCGCTTCTCCTATGTGCCCTGGTCGGGAATCGAACCTGGGTCGCCTGCATGCCAGGTCGACGCTCTACCGCTGAGCCAACCTGCCAGGGCCAAAAACCTGGAATAATTTAAATAGAAACTAAAGGTATGTGTGTGTGTGTGTGTGTGCGGGGGTATTATAGGTAAGATAACAGCATGAACAAAAGAGGAAAACTAGAAATATATAATTCTTTCTTTAGGTTGAATATGAATATACTATATTTACAAAACCAGATATTATATAAGAAGAAAATGTCACAAAAATTTAAGTCATTTTAGCAGGCAAGAAATGAAATAGATCCATAAGTGACATGCTCATGCAAGTACTTTAATAAAAAGTATGACTGAAGCCTCAACATAAGCCAACTGCTTGGTGATCTGATTTGATTTTCTCTATCCAAAGACCCTTTTAAAGGTTATACAGGAGGCTGTCTTGATTTAGCCCCTACCTTCTATTGGCCTCCACCTAGCCATTTTCACTCACTTGGTCCTCCTATTGTTCAACCACATTGTCCCTGGACTATATTACATAGTGTAATTGTGTCCTTCACTGATTGTCTCAACCTTTTTAATGACAGGGACTGCCTCTTATTAGTTTAAAATTTTCTTTTTAGTGTTGTATGTGCCTAGTAAAATTCTTGATGTCTAGACTGTGTTTGATTAATATCCTTTGAATAACCAAATTAATTAATTAATGGGAATATGAATTTCTTTTTTATTTTTTACTAAAAGCTTCTGTTTGGGGATTAAAAAAAAGTAGAAGAAGCTTAACAGGTGCACTATTTTATTCTCTATTTCTGTCAGACATTTTAGCCTTTAACCTCTCCTTGCCACAAAATGATGTGAAAGGATAAATACAGTAGCTTTTTAAAGGACTCAGAGAGTTGTCCCAAAACACCAAGGTTGCAGGTTCGATCCCCATTAAGCGACTAATGAATGCACAACCAAGTGAAACAGCAAACAAAAGCTTCTCTCTCTCTCACTTCCTCTTTCTTTCTCCCTTCTCACTGTCTCTCTAAAATCAATCAATAAGTGAAATGTTTTTTAAAAAATGACTCATTGGAATTTTCCCAAAAGCACATAATTCCAAGTATTCATGAGCTCATTAAATTTTTATTTGTTTCATTCCTACCAAAGCTAGGACTTAATCTTAAGACTTGCCAAAATAAGACCAGTCTTACTTTTGGGCGAATAAAGGCAAAAATCATTCATTTCTGAAGTTGAAAAATGCACTGTCATTTAATATAAGAAATTCTAACATAGTTGATGCCTTTACATAGATCTAATGGATCATATACTCAGATTATTTGTACTGAGGAAAACTGACACCTGGCCTAACAGCTCCAGTCCAAGATTGTTGACACTAATTCACCTTTGAGGGAGTTACCAAGAATCAACTTGTTTTCTTTGGGTTGGATACAGGTCAAGTAAAGCATTTGTATATATGCAATTCAGTGCACAACTTTTGGCTTAATGGTTGAGGGACCAGAAGACTGCCTGAGACTTTGGCTCTTTGGTCAAAAACTACTAGTATTTAGCAGAGAGGTCGCTTGTCTGGTTCCCTAGATGTCATCTACTGCTGAGAGTACGTGAATACTCCAGCTCATGTTGAATCTCTAACTCACCCTCTCCTCACTCGTGTTGCTGACTTCTCTAGCCATTGACACAGAATCAGTGCAATGGCATGAATGCCACTCATTGTTTTTTGGAAATTGGAAGCTAAATCTATCAGCCTATGTAGCTGATGTAAGAGCCTCTTCTACCAAGGGCATGTCACCTCATACCTGGAGTTTTAGCTGTTTGATACAAGTGTGAGATGAAATATATGGGAAGGTCAGGAAGTGGGGTAGGGAACAAGTATGTGAACATATTCCTAGAGAAGAGACCCAGAAGGAAGGTTTAAACCTTTTCTACTTTCCATATCTTAAGCTTGTACATGTTAACAGTACATATGTGGCTTGTTGTGTTCCTTCTGGCAATGCCAGTTACTTTGATTATTTTATCATCTTTACAACCTATGAAATAAGGAATTTTATTTCCCTGCTCAACAGGTGAGAAATCTAAAGTGTAGGAGATTACTGTAAGTAACTAGCCAAGGTGACATGACTAGTAAATAATGAAGCCGTATTGGCTCCCACCCAATCACTCCAGAGATCTGAATCATTCTGCTAAGAGTACACGATAAGAAGGGCACCCTTGGGGCTGTATGATTGGTAGACCTTGAGTCTGCTCTGTTGCCCTGGGCAGAGGGAAGGGTAGGCTTACACTTAAAGCTCACCTCCTTCTCTATGCCATGACCTGAACTGTAAGTAGTTTCTATTATTGATGTCCTAAGGTCCTTCAGGGAAAGGGATCTCTGGGCACGGCAAAGTCATTTCACACTTTAGTTGCTCCCGTTTTGTGTAAGTCTGAGTTCTATAGGACAGTGACAGCTTGATTCATATTATTTCCTGCAGTGAAAAAAAAAAAGATCAAATATTTTATTTAAAAAAGAAATAACTCTTAAAGTCTGTGAAAATGAATAGGATTAAAAAAAAAGGGTAAATGTCTCTTTTGGCATTTTCTGCTACGTTGACATTTTCTGCAATGTTCGGTTGGGGGTGAGACCTTTCCTATTTTGCTTTGTTTATGTTTGTCTCACACACAACAAGCTCTTTGTTTTAAAGAGTTTCTATTGTTTTTCTCTTTCTGTTTTGTAGGGGCATGTCTCTCCAAGAAAAGAGCAAATTGCTTTTATTTGCTTCAAGGTTAAAATACAAGATGTAGTATGCTGTTTTCCTTTGTTTAAAAAATTTACACTTGAAATATATGTAGTCCAAAAGAGAAATGAAGGTTTCCCTGACTGAAAAGATTTTAAGTACTTAGCTTCTGAAAAAATAAAATTATGTGAACACAAAACCATATTTATGCCATATGTGCAATTTTGTTGAACTCAATTTTGATAGGCAGGGTGAATAATTTAAGCCAAAACTCTTATTTGGTTTAAAGAAATATCAACATAACATTTCACCAGGGAGCACAAACGAATGCTTCCCAACTCAGATTGTGAGGCTAGCATGCCACATTTTAGTGGGTTCCTGTATTAGTAAGTAAGTTGATTCTCATGAGGACCAATTGTGTAGATAATTGCTTAATACACAATTTTTCTGGTTTAAGAGTCAGAGAATTATAGAATTTCAAGAACTGAAGGGAATTTTAGCTAGTTTTAGCCTTCCTTTAAAGTGCACCTGTTGGGTAAATTTTTCTTTCTGTTTTAAAAATTGACATTCTAGCCCTGGCCTGGTAGCTCAGTTGGTTAGTGTTGTACCAATGTGCTAAGGTTATAAGTTCGGTCCCCAGTCAGGGCACATACAAGAATCAACCAGTGAATACATAGATAAGTGGAATAATAAATTGATATGTCCCCCTTCCTCTCTCTCTGAAATCAGTCTTTTAAAAATGTTTTAAAAAATGACATTCTACATATTCTAATAGAGAAAATATCTTGTATCATCTTCCCTTATATAAAGCCATTTTATTTTTCTAGGCTTACCATCACAAAGTACTGTACCACAAATAGGGTGACTTCAAACAACAGAAGTTTATTCCATCAACATTCAGGAAGCCAGAAGCCCCAAATCAAAGTGCCAGCCTTGCTGGTTTTCCCTGGAAGCTCTAAGAGAGTGCCTGTTTCCTGTTCCCCTTGCTGCTGGAGGTCGTGGCAATCCCCGGCGTTCTTGCCTTGTACACATGCAACTCCCATTGCTGCCTTCATCTTCACATAACTTTTTTCCAATGTGTGTTCGTGTCCAAACTTCCTTCTTTTTTTTTTTTTTTTGTATTTTTTCTGAAGCTGGAAACGGGGAGAGACAGTCAGACAGACTCCCGCATGCGCCCGACCGGGATCCACCCGGCACGCCCACCAGGGGGCGACGCTCTGCTCACCAGGGGGCAATGCTCTGCCCCTCCGGGGCGTCGCTCTGCCGCGACCAGAGCCACTCTAGCGCCTGGGGCAGAGGCCAAGGAGCCATCCCCAGCGCCCGGGCCATCTTTGCTCCAATGGAGCCTTGGCTGCGGGAGGGGAAGAGAGAGACAGAGAGGAAGGAGAGGGGGAGGGGTGGAGAAGCAGATGGGCGCTTCTCCTGTGTGCCCTGGCCGGGAATTGAACCCGGGTCCCCCGCACGCCAGGCCGACACTCTACCGCTGAGCCAACCGGCCAGGGCCACTTCCTTCTTTTTATAAGGACACCAGTCATTGGACTAGGGCCCCCGCTAATCTAATGTGTTCTCATTTTATCTTGATTCCATCTGCAAAGACACCATTTCCAATTGAAGTCACAATTGGGGGTAGAATGTCAACGTACCATTTGGGGGACACCATTTCATCTACACTGACACCCCCATGACCCATTATAAGTGATGCTGGTGGAAATGGTGTTCTTTCACTGAGTTGGAAGGAAAGCCTTCCAAAGACCCAAGTAAGGGGAAAATGAGGATTTCCTGGTAAGATTTATTCCCGGTTGAAATGGAAGGTTGCCCACAGGTTCCCAGCGTCTCATCTCCATCCATCCTGCCAAGGATCAAGTCCAGCCTCATCTTCATTAGAACCAGGTGAAGAGCCAGTGTCCAGGAATTCTGTGCCATGGTTTAATCCATAGCAAAGCTTCGTCTAACGGGCCTTGCGTGCTCGGAGTCTGTCCTTGGGATTTCACTTGGCTGTCGCCCCTGGAGCTCCTAAGGCTGCATGGCTGATTGGAGCACTTGCGAAGGAACAGGATGTGTACATGTTTCCAAGCCAGAGAAGAGAGAGCTCATTTGTTAGACCTGTGTTATATTCTTTAAACTAATCAATCAACTTTTTTTTTGTTTGTTTGTTTTTTGTTTTGTTTTTTTCTTCTGGAGCTGGAAACGAGGAGAGACAGTCAGACAGACTCCCCCAGGTGCCCGACGGGATCCACTCGGCACGCCCACCAGGAGCGACGCTCTGCCCATCAGGGGGCGTTGCTCTGCCGCGACCAGAGCCACTCTAACGCCTGGGGCAGAGGCCAAGGAGCCATCCCCAGCGTCCGGGCCATCTTTGCTCCAATGGAGCCTTGGCTGCGGGAGGGGAAGAGAGAGACAGAGAAGAAGGAGGGGGACGGGGGTGGAGAAGCAAATGGGCGCTTCTCCTGTGTGCCCTGGCCGGGAATCGAACACGGGTCCCTCGCACGCCAGGCCGACGCTTTACCGCTGAACCAACCGGCCAGGGCCTAATCAATCAACTTTTTAATCTTTCCCCCACTTAGGTTGAATTTTCTTCCTAGCCAATCATATCCTTCCTGGCTAGGCTAGACTGATAGACCTCTGTGGCTACTATCTTGTCTCCTACTGCACATGCACCCAGTAGAGAAATCTCTCCTACTTTTATCCCTCCTCTCATAGCCTGGATGGACTGGTTGTACTCTGGGGAGATGGAAAAACTGCTCTTTCTTCCCTATGTGGAAGAGGCAGGGGTGTTAATCCCCTTAGCAGGGAAAGGCTGTAATCCCTTTGGGTGTCTGAAGCTGCAATTTCCTAGTGAATCAAGCAGGAATTTTAATGTCTGATTCCCTTTGCTCCCTTCCCTTATTAATATCTAGCTATCTAGCTAACAGAAGTAGAAATCTTGCACTAAGACCAAGTCCATGCTTCAGTGGATAGTCAATGAAATGCTATTTATACATTAGTTCCATTATTGCAAATCTTAAAGAACTGGGCAGAATGTTTCATTTCTCTAGAATATTGACTTGAAATGACTCAGCTGTGGATTGGTGCATGAATCTCATGTATCATATAGTGATTTCAAAATATTGCTATTTGTAGTAAGAAGGTTTAAACACTGGTGTTTTCCGTTATCTAAGTAGTTTGTAGGCATTAAGAAAATGAGTCAAGAAATTAAAGTTCGGTCTTCAGGGCAAGTAGAGGATACAAATGTGGATGGGGGAGGGGGCTGGAGCCTGCGGATTAGGGGGCTGAGTGGCTCCTCCCCTGGGTGCGGACAGCCCTACTCTGGTTGTCTTATCTCTGCATCTAGTGGCATGTTGTGCTGACATACCTGGATGAGGACTTCTGTACATGCTCAGCCAACATACATTCAAGGGCCAGGGGAGCAAGGATAGGGGAGCCTGCACAAAGAACAGACAGGTCAAGAAGAAGAGGGTGAGAAGATCCCATTGGTATAGGGTTGTGTCAATCAAAGGCAAGTGGTAGATTCTTTGTGAATAATTCACTGAAGAAGGATGAAAATTGTGCCAGTCAGGACCCTGAATGTGATGTGGGAATACTCATGGTCACCATTATGAAGCTATCAAAAACCAGAACTTGCTTGGTGAGGGGAAATATTTATGATCTTCTCTACACTGTCAAGACTTTTCTCTGATATGCCTTGGCTCATGTGTTTAGGAATTGAAGGTACATTGCTGGGTTCTTCAGTGGGGACAATTTCCCCCAGGGTTCTGGAAAAGGCTTGTGCCCAAAATGTGTCTCACTCAAATAAAGTGGTCTGGGTCTTTTGTATCAAGGATAAATCAGGTATGAATGCTACTCTTTAGAAACTCTGAAATTTTATGTAAAATTTTATGTAAATTTTTTATATGTACTCTGGGAATGAAGTTTCTTAACTTTTAACTGGTATTCAGAGCGCTTCATGATGTCGAAAAGTCAAGAGCATCTAAGTTATGAGAATAGCAATCACCTGATCCCTGACTGCTCCTACTTTTCCAACCTTATCCCTTTCCATCTTCCTTTGAATGGATGGAACAAAATGAACTTTGTTTTATTCAGGAATTTTGTTCTACATGACATAGTTTTCCTGGCCACAGCCAGTTGGCTCAGCGGTAGAGTGTCAGCCCTACATGTGGATGTCCTGAGTTTAATTCCCAGGCAGGGCACACAGGAGAAGCGACCATCTGTTTCTCCACCCCTTCCCTTTCTTTCTCTATCTCACTTTCTCTTCCTCTCCCCCAGCCATGGCTCAGTTGGTTTGAACGCATTGGCCCTAGGCACTGAGGATGGATCCATGGAGTCTCTGCCTCAGGTATTAAAAATAGCTTGGTTGTGAGCATGGCCCCAGATGGACAGAGCATTAGCCCCAGACGGGGGTTGCCAGGTGGATCATGGTTGGGGCACATGCAGGAATCTGTCTCTCTATCTTCCCTCTTCTCACTTGGAAAAAGAAGAAAAAAAAAAGAAAGAAATCCTTTTTCTGTTCTCCCTGCCACCCACACCACCCTCACTTCCCTGGGCTGCTCCCCAGACTTCAAGTCTTAGCTTAAATTTCATCTCTTAGACTTTCCCATCTAATGTTGATTCTCTGCTTCCCATTTATTTCCTCTAAAACACACCAGAATGTGTACATAATTTGTTTGTTTTTAATATATCTCCCAAAAGGCAAATATATATATATATTTTATCTTATTTCTTTTTAAATTCCAAGTACCTGCCACAAGTGCCCAGATGTAGTAGGTATCCAGGAAGCATTTGTTGAATACAAAATACATGGAGAACATACTATAGCATGAGGTAGGAGTCTAAAGAGCACTAGATTTGTGGAATCATAATCCTAAAAGACATTTCCAGATATTAATTTTTCCACTACATTAACAATCATCTGTGCTGATGAAATCATTGACTGTCTCCATAATTAGAGCTTATTTTACCTTTGCAAAAGAAGTGGGGTTTCTTAAAGTTCCATTTTTAAAAAAATCCAGATATTAGCAACCAGTGAAGTGAACTCTGAACTGAAATAAAAATTACATAAGATTTTTTCCCATCTAATAAGACTTGCAAGAAACAAAAGTATCCAAAGTATTTCTTGGTACCAATGCCCACAGTGCTGGGCATGTAGAAACACCGTGTATTCTGTACTCCTTTCATGGACCAGTAATCAGAAAAACTCATGCGTATCAACTCAGAGCAGGGGTTCTGACATATTGACTTTGTGCTTGATTCATTGACAAGTTTCGACGGCTAAGCATTTTTGTGTCTTCAGTTTTTTTTGTTTTTTTTAAAGACAGAGGTTCACCTACAAATATCAGCCAGACTGTCAATAGTTCTAATTTACTTTTAAATTTCTGCAGTGAGATAGAATATGTGAATCTTATTTTTGTACTTACTTACCTGACTTTATTAAAAAAGGAATAAAGAAAAACATGTTAACAGCTTCTTTCAGGAGAGCCTTGGCTGGTTAGGATTATTCATCCAAGGCAGTTTTTTTGTTAAAATTATTATTGTTGATTGATTGATTAATTTTAGAGAGACAGAGAGAGGAAGGGAGAGAGAGAAGCATTCATTTGTTGTTCCACTTAGTTGTGCATTCCTTGGTTGCCCTGACCAGAGATTGAATGTGAAACCTTATCATTTCAGGATGATGCTCTAACCGAATGAACTAGCTAGCCGTGGCTAAGGCAATTCTTAAACTCAAGAGAGTTGTCACTACTCTAAGTGCATTTTCTTGCTACAGATTATTGTTTCTTCATATAAAAATATATTGTGATGCACATCAGAAAGGACTAAGTTAAAGCTTGATCACCAAGGAATATTTCACAGAAGGGCTTTTCTTTGGTCGATTGCTTCAGGAAACTTCAGCTACAGAGAGAGGCTTCAACTAATAACACATTTTGCTTACGTTATAGATATACCTATAGATTTCCAGGTTTATTAATATATTTCAAAAACAAGTTTTATATTTTATTTATTGATGACTTAATTTTCTATAGACAACGTAAGGGACTACTTTTAAAAATTATAAGTAATATCCTTTTACTAACAAAAGCACCACACATTCATTGTAGAAAAATTTAAATGTATAGACAAAATTTTAAAAATAAAGCATACTCTAGGCTCTGGCTGGTTGGCTCAGCAGTAGAGCGTCGGCCCAGAGTGTAGAAGTCTGGGGTTCGATTTCCAGTCAGGGCACACAGCAGAAGCACTCATCTACTTCTCCACCCTTCTCCCCTCTCCTTTCTCTCTATCTCTCTCTTCCCCTCCTGCAGCCAAGGCTCCACTGGAGCAAAGTTGGCCTGGGAGCTGAGGATGGCTCTGTGGCCTCCGCCTCAGGCGCTAGAATTGTTCCAGTTGCAGTGGAGCAACTCCCCAGATGAGCTGAGCATCACCCCCTGGTGGGCATGCTGGGTGGATCCTGGTCCGGCACATGCGAGAATCTGTCTGCCTGCCACCCCTGCCCCCCCTCCCATCTCACTTTGGAAAAATACAAAAATATAAAAAATAAATAAAGCATGCTCTAACAAAACTGTGACGAATATCCTTTTGGTAAAATACTTTTATTTATTTTGAATTACTCAGAAAATTATTCTGAGTGTACAAATTTTCAAGCATATATGTTTAAAACTACTTGTTGATATTTGATTATTATAAGTAAATCGAGTGGAATTTTTTCTTTAATAAGCCATCTAATCTGTTAAGATATGGAATAAAGCCAAATCAACTGAAGAAATGAAAATGAAAACTTATTCCTAAAAATATTATCCAGGGAAAAATAAAATAAGCCAACTCAATCTTTTTGGTCATGTCAATTTAATTATATTCCACAATGATGAAGACTTGTGTTAGCTCTGTTCACTGCTTAATTCCTGGGCCCACAACAATACCTGCCATATATTAATACTAAAAATAATCATTTGTTAAATGATTTAATCAGGAAAATATAATAAGACTATGGCTTCTATGCAGTTGATAGCCACCTTTGAAAAAATAAATCTAAATAATCAGAATGAATATATTTATTCAGTACCTTTTGTGTTTGGGGCCAACAGATCCTTGCCTCTAGTTTACGTTTGAGGAAACCAGGGCTGGCGTGTGCTAGTCTCTGGTTTTTCTCACTCTGATAGTCCAGCAAAATTCATAACAGAATTGACTCACACAAGGCATCAGTCATAAATCTATTATATTTGTTAGCTAAAGATATCTAATATTGAGACCTATATTTTAGATATGACTTACAAGGAAATGATTCCTGAAACAAGTTCAAAGAAACTCATTGAAGCTCTTTATGTGTAACATCACACTTGGACCTAATTCCTGTGCACTTTAGGGTTATTTTTCCAATTTAACTGCATTTTCATTTAGTTTCTCCACCTAGTACCCTCTGTGCTTGTTCATATTTTATGATTAGATTGGATGTAGATAATTTTAAAACATTTTTTAGAATTTATTTTAGAGAGGAAGGAAAAGAAAGAGAGAGAGGGAAGGAGTGAGAGAGAAACACTGATTTGTTGTTTCATTTATTTATGCATTCATTGGTTGATCCTTGTATGTGCCTTGACAATGGATTGAATCTGCAACCTTGAGGTGTCCAGTGAAGCTCTAACAAACTGAGCTACCCTGCCAGGGCTGAAGATAATTTTTAATAATATTTCCCCTGTGCTCAATTTAAAATGAACATGAACTCATTGCAATATGCCTTTCAGAATTTGTTGAATCAAGTTCTTAAACCCCACAGCAGACAATCTCTGCTAAATTTCCTAAAGTCTCCATTTATGCATGTTTAGTCAAAGCCCAACAACCCATATTCAGTTTCTCTGCAGACTTTTACTTGTCCTCCATCAATAGAGATTTGGTGGCTTCCCTCTAAATGCCAGCTCCTTCAGCAATATGTAACTCTGATTGCTGCCTCCATACGGTCCGTCACTCCTCATACACAGTGTCACTGTGTATCACCTGTTTGAGCCAAAGTGGAAAAGTGACAGGTAGGCAGAAACCTTGGGTGATCATGAGGCCACCTGGTGTATTTTTCTTTCCTGGAGAACCACAATCCCAAGCTGCCTGATGTTCAGTACTGAAACGGTCACCCACATATTTTGTCCAGTTTTCCTGTTGCCTCACAGCATGAGAGGCCAGTATACTTGTACCATGGTTCTGCCAAGTTCAGAAGCAGAAGTCCTATTTACTTTTTGTGATAATTTCTACACCATATTCTTTCTTTTAACTGTCCTGATTTTTGCACATTTGATTTCTATTAGACTAATGGTTATTTTTTAAAAAACAAATATATTTTTACTAATATTGGAACTTTTATTTTTCTAACAACTTCAATAATTAAAGAGCATATATAAGGTTGCTCCTTCTGAGAATTTGGTCATGAAAATTGGGGCATAAATATTAGATAAGAAGCATCTTAGTTATCATCATTGACTGTGCTATTATTTGTACCTGGAACATCTAAAAGAATCACCTAAAATTTATTGCATCTACTAAAATAATGATCAGTAATTTGAGCCACAAGAATCAAGAGTCTTTCCACGTACTAAGAGTTTTATTGGCTCCTGGCAGGGGAACAACAACTGGCTTAGGCCTAGTTCCTTGTTTCCCTTCCACTCTGGCTAATGCAGGAGGAATAACTAAGTTCTCCAAAGGGAGCTGAAACCGCATCAGGATGATCAGCCTGAGGTTGGGATTGCAATCGTTTATCTCAGATAGATGAACAAAAGGTAACCAATTTCATCTGTGCTTCATAATATAATAGGACACATCTTTGTGGGTTTTAAACTTTACTTTTAATTTTTCTAGGAACATATTTTCTTCAATATTGTACTGTTTATGAATTTCACTTCCCTCCTTTGGAGGTGTGTGTGTGTGTGTGTGTGTGTGTGTGTGTTTCAAGAATAGTTCCCTGTTGGTTATCTTGGAAGAATGAGAAAGATGATCTTTTCTTTTCCTAAAACTGGTAGAGAAACTTGGGAAGTTACTAAGCCTTGGAGAGGTAAAGCTCAACCTAGATTGTTCTATGGTCAGTGTGTATAACTACTAGCTGTACTCTAAGGTGTAATTTGAAATTGATTAAGTCTTTGGGGCAAGTGTCATGGTGCATTATATCCTATGGATCATATTAGTAAGAGAAGGGAGATGGATCGTTAGAAGAAACAAGCCCTGTGGGCAAGAAAGGGTGACACGTTTTCAAAGGATGGCAGATACTGGCTCTGTGAGAGCATGAGGGAACAGACACCCTTTGAAGAGCAGGAAAAAAAGTAGCTGCCAGGTCAGAGAAGCAAGGATAACAACTGGGTCATCACTGCAAAGATGTGATCTGTGGACAAAATGACCTTCTTTTTTCCATGGACTTTGGGTGTGCTATACCACATGATTTTAATTTTCCCAATGTTCTGATTTCTTTAATTTACCCTCTGCCATCCTCTGTAGCCTGTGTGTTAGCACTGTGGACAGTTGTGTGTGGAGAGTGAGGGAAGGCAGTCTCGCCCAGGCTGTGGCATTATCTCTGCACCAAGGGCAGTGGTGTCAGTGAAGCAGGGTCAGCCCAGAAGAGCACAGAGTCTAAGAAGATGACTTCGGAGTGAATATAAGATGACCCCCCCTCTCATTTGACAAACACACTGGAGGAGACTTCTGAGCAGGGAAGTAAACAGTACAAATAAATTCATGAATCTCTTTTTTTTAAATGTAAGTTTAACTTCTGGATGCTATAATATGCACATGTAACAACATAAACAAAGATAACAATAGGTAATAGTTACTGAGTACATGCACTTCCTATATTTTATACGATGCTCGAGTTACCCCATTGAATCCTCAAAATTAATCTATGAGGATGGGGACCATTCTTGTAAAAATTAACCATTTTACAGATGGGGAAATAGAGTTTTGAAGAGATTAAATAACTTGGTTATGCTCACAAATCTAGTAAGCAGTGTTCAGATTCAGCACCTGATTTTAGATCCTACATCCATATTTACTCTGAATAAGCCAATACATTGAGCACCCATCTGTAGAATATACAATACAGCCTATCACACAGCTGCAGTATAGACATGACCTCCAGAAGTGACCCAGCACACTGGAATTTTACATCCTCTTGAGGTTAGTAGAGGGAGTTTTCCAGAGGCAAGGTGAGGGGGGTGTTCTGCTTTTTGTCCGCTAAAACAATTGGAGTTCCTTTCTCCTGGTTAAAAATATTAGGCAAGGCCCTGGCCGGTTGGCTCAGCGGTAGAGCGTCGGCCTGGCATGCAGGAGTCCTGGGTTCGATTCCTGGCCGGGGCACACAGGAGAAGCGCCCATCTGCTTCTCCACCCCTCCCCCTCTCCTTCCTCTCTGTCTCTCTATTCCCCTCCCGCAGCCAAGGCTCCATTGGAGCAAAGATGGCCCGGGCGCTGAGGATGGCTCTGTGGCCTCTGCCTCAGGCACTAGAATGGCTCTGGATGCAACAGAGCGACACCCCAGAAGGGCAGAGCATCGCCCCCTGGTGGGCATGCTGGGTGGATCCCGGTCGGGCGCATGCGGGAGTCTGTCTGACTGCCTCCCCGTTTCCAGCTTCGGAAAAATGAAAAAAAAATTTTAGGCAAGTCAAGGTCATCTATGACCATAATGTCTTGGACATGTGAGGTCTAGAAAACAAATATCAGTTGTACCAGTATAAAGACCATCCAATATATTTTTTATCCTAGGCAACTCAAGGGAAGATCTACTAAAAGATGTTTTCAAAGTACATTTTATTTTTAAAAATTAAGATGAGATATACTGCACATTAAAATGTTTGTGACAGGTGCATTTAAAGTCTTTTTTAACCTTTTGCCTCTAAATATGTTCACATGACAACTTCCTTGAATAAATACTTAATCTGGAGGGTATTCTGAAAGCAAGGGTCCCTGATATACTTGGTAACTATAGTTACAGTTGTCTCATCTTTTTGTGGAATGTAAAAGAATATATCATCATCTCAGGAGTCATTTTGAAAACTTTAATGAGCTAAACACTCATTTTTCCAGGCAATGTTCTGTTGTTGAAGGTGAGCCATAATTTCCTCTTCTTACTGACAAAAGTGATGTCTAGCCATAAAGAGGAGGCAAGATGTGAATGCTAATGTCTCACAACTTAGAGAACAAATCTATTAATTGAAAGATGTATTTTCTAGGAAAATGTTTTACTTATCTCATTAAAATAAAATAACTAATTTACTTAATTAATGATTATTGTCAAAGCTACTTCCAGATAATGATGATATTAAATTTTAATTGGCTGATCTGTACAAGCTTGGCAAAATAGTTGTATAAAAATTATTTAAAAAAAATATGCACCCCAAATTAAAACATTCCTCCCAGCTGGGAGGAACAATTGTAACAATGGAAAGAGTTGGGAAATTAATTGACAACGTGGCAGTGTGAATCACATCCTCACCACCCTGAAGTCTCTTGTGGGAAGGGGCGCCTCCCCATCTCTAGGGGAGAGGAAGGAGAATAACAACACTTGTCTCCCTAGTTCTTATTTCTGAGAAAGGGCTTATAAGGAAATGGGAAGTTTTACTTCCCTAGTTATATCAAAAGACGTATCTTTAGTAAAATGGAAACACTTTAATAAATCTCTTCTAAAACAGGTCTGCTAATCTTTGCTATTATGTCCAAGTTATGATATTTCCCCCCAAGGAAATACAGTACATAGTTGATCTGCCACACAGAACTCCTACCAACACCATTGCTGGGGTGTGTGACTGCAGCTCAGCTTGGGTTAAGAAGCCGATTTCAGTGAGTCCTAAAAGCCATCTTCTCTTTTGATTCTGTTGTGAGCACAATGGATACCAATAATAACAACAAAAAGGCACACTGACAAGGACACAGAAAATAATTTGAGTGCAAATTTTGACTTTCTAAGCAAAATTTCATTATTCTGTTCACCTGTACGTCACCTTCAGAATTGACTTTCTAATAAATTATGAGCCTTCCCACCCCTTTAGTGGTACTCTCAACTCCAAATATGAAAGAAACTACTTTAGTTAAGCAATATCTTTGGAAAGAAATTAGTTTTTGATTCCTTCAATCATTCCTTCAAATTTCTTTCCCTATTTAGAAAATATTCTTTTCTATCCTTGGCTTGATTATATTTAAATAAATTAATTTGGTTTTATTTTCCCCTGATTTTTTTTTTTACAGGGACAGAGAGAGAGAGTCAGAGAGAGGGATAGATAGGGACAGACAGACAGAAATGGAGAGGGACAGACAGACAGGAACGGAGAGAGATGAGAAGCATCAATCATCAGTTTTTCGTTGCAACACCTTAGTTGTTCATTGATTGCTTTCTCATATGTACCTTGACCGTGGGCCTTCAGCAGACCAAGTAACCCTTTACTCGAGCCAGTGACCTTGAGTCCAAGCTGGTGAGCTTTTGCTCAAACCAGATGAACCCACGCTCAAGCTGGCGACCTCGGGGTCTCAAACCTGCATCCTTCCGCATCCCAGTCCGATGCTCTATCCACTGCGCCACCGCCTGGTCAGGCCATTTGGTTTTATTTTCTTAGTAGAGGAACTGATAGTAGAGATTTAAGAAATTGGACCTGACTTTGAAATAGAATGAAATCAGTGGTTCTTAATTATTCTAGGCCCAATGCTGCATTCAGAAAAAATATCTTTCAATATCTTTTTTACTATCCTTTATGGCTATTAATAATTTTAAAAATGATAAAATTTCTTAACTAAACTATAAATGAAAAATAGGATAAAAGTGTAATGAAATAAATAACATCTATTCCAATAAGTAAATAATCAGAAATAGCTATATTTAAAGATATAACAATTATATTTCATTTATGAAGAATCATTACAAATATAATAGCTACAAATACAGATTGACACATGTTGTATTAGTGACTCAACTACTACAAAGAACATTGCTGTCTATGATGTTTCCCTGTGACATGGTGAACAACAACTCTTGTTTAATTCCTGAACAAAACAAAATGAAACGGTCCCTTAATTTGCCTGGTAGCAATATTCCTGGAAAATTTGGGTATGATTAAAATTTTGTAAAAAAAAATTTTCATGTATTTTTATCATCAGAAGATGCAGTCTAGGCTCAGAAAATAACAAACTGTATTTTCACCCACATTAATGTCAAGCTTAATGTTTTGAAATATGTCAGACAATTCTTTGTTTTACTGGACTGTCCGAGGCATTTAATCCTAGGTTCACTCATGCCTACTAAACTCAGTAGCGCCTTACAATTATTGACAACCCCAAATCCCCCATAACATTTCAAACTGGCCCCATGGCTAGGGGACAGTGCCTACCTGTTGAGAGCCACTTAGCCACTGGTCCCAATGAAACCAGTGGGCTCCGTGGCAATGACGGAGCATCAGGCCTTCTAATGTGTCATCACAGTTAGGTCGCTATTGTGACTCTCCATTATTTACTTTAACCTTGACCTTGTCAGCTTCCTATGAGATTTTTTAGATTAAGAATAATAATTGGAAAACTGGAAATGACCTTTAGTTTCCATCATTTTCATTGTGTCAAGAGCTTCGAGAGTGAAAATTTTATAAACTGAGCATGCTTGTGAAGTTTCAGTCATTAGTATTTTTCCATGGGTGCCAATTAGTCTGAGTAGTTATGTCTAGATGAATAACTGGAGTTGGGGGCTAACCCACTGGGACCTGTTCTTATTGGTGTTCCACTAGTGCTAATGACCAAAGAGAATGTGTTGGAAAATCCAAGTCACAGCCATAAGCCAGGAGCCAAAGAGATCACATATAAATGACATATCCAAAGTCACAAGAGCAAGTTTTAAAAGATGACACAAAGGCCACGGGTCAGGATAAAAAAGATGAACTGGATGAAAGCAGGAGTTTAGAAACCAGTGAGGAGAACTGCAAACAGCTGCTCGCAGGGGGTCTTCGTGGGCTGGCAGGTGTGTGGCTCACACTTGGGCCAGGCTACACAGAATTGAAAAGGGCAATTTTCAAGGCACTCACGTATACATGATATTTATACATGAAAAATGTGAAAGCAGGTCTGGGAGAGGTGTGTGTTGAAGTCATCTCCCTATTTTTTAATTGGATTGCTTGTTTGTTGTTGAATTTTATGCATTCTTTGTGTATTTTCCATGTTAACCCCTTGTCAGAGCTGCTGCTTGGGAACATCACCTCCCAGTTGGTTGGATGCTTTTTTGTTTTGTTGTCTGTTTCTTTAGCTGGGCAGAAGCCCATGAAGACATACAAACAACAAACAGATATATGAGAGGATGCTCAGTAAGCATTTCAGAGAAGTGTTGGTCCTGATTATCGTAAGTTCTTTATTTTTAAAATAGCAGCTGTATGTACCCAGCACAAGCTTTGGTAGTCAGTTCCTGAAAAACAAGATCCTATCTGGCATCCGACACCTGCTCATGTTTGTATGTTAAAGGAATACTTCAAGGGTATAAGGATTATTAGTGAGCTTTAAGCAACATTGCTTCAGGTTATTTAAATCTCACTAGAATCTTGTTTGTTTGTTTAAATCTCATTAGTAGCTACTTGATATAATTAACTGCAATTTCCCAGGATGGTTTTCTGGTAGCTTATGGGTATAGAAATATGAAATTTCCCTAATGTGCAATAAATCAATTAGTTTTCCTTATTATTAACACATGATCCTTAATGTTAAATGGGTATCTAATAGAAGTCTTGAGAATAGACTTATCATAGTAAATCAAGATTAGAAAATGAGACCCATAGGAAAAGATTCTAGGATCTTCCAGGAAAACAGAAAACCATTTTTGCTGATAATCTTCATTTTGATGGTAACAAAATAAGGATAATGTTGGTGAATTGTCATTATTCATAAAAAAACCAGAATGAATAGTGAATAAATTATTTATTATAACATTAAATACATCAGAAATTTCAGACACGTGGAAAATATTAAGGATTGCTTTGGAAACAAAAGAAGTTTGGAATTTTTCTTTCTGGATTAAGCCAGTGTACTGTCTTAACTTCTTTTCTGTGATCTGGGATAGGTTAACTAAAGCATGCGGACAAATTGGCAAGCTTTAACAAAGTGGAGTGAACTGTTAAATGTTAGAAACCCTGTCATTCTTAGAATGTCCTCCAGAGGTCAGAATTGAGGCATGGTGCGGAGCTAAACTTCCTCCTTCACTATCTGCAGGCAAATTATGCCAAATACTGATACTTTAGTTGTTATTCATAAGCTATAAGTTTGTTTACTCAGAAAATATAATGTAACTAACCAGATAATATGAAACGTTCTATGTTAATTGGATATTTGAATATATATTATGTTGAATTTATACACTTAAGTATCTGCATTAATTTCTGTTAAAATAAAGATGTTAAGGCTCTAAGAACATTTAAAAATCTATTTCGATCTTGAGATATGTAAGGATTAGTAAAATAATATGTATTAAGAATGGCGATTCCGGCCCTGGCCGGTTGGCTCAGTGGTAGAGCGTCGGCCTGGCGTGCAGAAGTCCGGGTTTGATTCCCCGCCCGGGCACACAGGAGAAGCGCCCATCTGCTTCTCTACCCCTCCCCCTCTCCTTCCTCTCTGTCTCTCTCTTCTCCTCCTGCAGCCAGGGCTGCATTGGAGCAAAGATGGCCTGGGCGCTGGGGATGGCTCCTTGGCCTCTGCCCCAGGCGTTAGAGTGGCTCTGGTTGCGGCAGAGTGATGCTCCGGAAGGGTAGAGCATCACTCCCTGGTGGGCAGAGTGTCACCCCCTGGTGGGCGTGCCGGGTGGATCCCGGTCGGGCGCATGCGGGAGTCTGTCTGACTGTCTCTCTCCGTTTCCAGCTTCAGAAAAATACAAAATAAATAAATAAATAAATAAAGCATGGCGATACCTACACTTTATTCATTTATTTTTATCTTAAGTAATAGTTTCATTGTTTTTTGTCAGGTATTATTTAATATTTTTCATTAATAGTTTAAAACTCTTTCTTACAAAACTAGATTGTAAGAAAGTGATATTTACACTTTAAAATAATAGAATCATTTTAAGTTTTCTCATATTCTTAAATTTTAGGGTGGCAATCATTCTCTTGATTCAAAAGCTCTCCAAAAACTTTTAAAACCATTTGGAATAAGACAGAAAAATTTCCTATTATTATTGTACTTTTGTGTTTTATTTGCCACAGTCAGAGGGTGGCAGACAGTCAGAAAACAGCCTCCACAAGTCCTACTGAGCACCCTTGGTCCAGAATTCAATAACTCGTAAAGGCTAGCATCCAGGAAGGGGAGAATTAGAAGAAATTTCCAACTAAGAAAACCTTTACCAATTTTTGAAGCTACTATCTTTCTTATTCTCTAGTTATTTATTGCTTTACTTTTTTATTATTTATTTTTAAACCTCACTCTCAGAGGCCCTTAAATATTTTGTGAGGATAGGAAAGGTCATTTTATCTTTCTAACATTTCAGTGCAATGATTGCCTGAATTATAATGTATATTGTGTGGTAAAAGGACTTGAGCTGCTTCTAAATATTACTCAGTAAGAGAGAATATGCCCTGATGTTTCTGGTAATGCCCAGATGTTTCCTGACCCTTCAAGTCCTTCCCCCATTCCTGCTCTCACTCCCAAACTTCCTTCTTTGAGGCTTCAATATATTCTTTTCCGTGAAGCCTTCTTAAATACCATCATGTGAATTTCTCCACTCCTTGCTGGGTTTTCCCACAGGACTTTGTGTGAGTACCTCTATTAAAATTCAGTGAGTGGCCTATGTTCAAGTTCTTCCATGTTCCTGAAATTTACAATTACAAACAGCAAGGTGATAGAGAATAGTCAAGACATTTAAACACCAGTGGGGCACAAGTGTTAACCAATCAGATTGAAAATCAGCTTTAAATGACACTGGTGTGATGGGGCCAAATGGGAGATCTTGGAACTGACCTATGTGAGCTCTTTAAAGGCAAGACTCCTGTGACATTTGACTTCTATTTTTAGCACCTAGCAAAGTCCTTGGTATATAGTTCATCAATAAATGTTTAATGAGTGAATGAGTGAGACATTCCAGAAAAGTTATACATAAATTCCAGTGTGAGTCCTGAAATCTTAGTATGACTTTAGGCTTGCTTAGCAACACTAGTTTAACTTGAGGCAGATAGGTTGTCTTTCATATTACAGTAGATGATGTTAATGACACAATCCATGAGACCACTGAGTTGTCCTCACAAGTAAATTGTCCCAAGCCGTCTGCCTTCTGCACACTTCTCTGAGGCATATTTGAAGAACTGAATGGGTTAATTAAATTGGGTTTGTGGAAGAATAGTAGACCAACCTGTTTCCTAAAGAAAACAAAGTCTACGATGCCATTTAAAAGATAACTTGTAGTTAATTATTTAAACGAATAGTTTTGAAAACTGTTATTTCTCAAGTTATTTTCACATATGGTGGGATACATCCTAGATGAGAGTCATTTTTTATTCAATGTTTTTCTCTTGTGGAAAAGATTCTTTGGATACAATTTGGGACTATTTAGAATAAAGAAATATATATTCACTTTGCCTCAGGATAGTAGTTCTTCAAACTTTCTTTTTAATCTAAGAGTAAAGACAGAGTATATGTCCACATGGGTCCTGACTGTCTTTGCTGTGGGCTATTCCTTTATCTTGTTAGCTGGGATGGCTTAGTTCCTTCCTATTTTTTGTAGCAGCTTAAACTTTCTGCTCAGCAATGTGGTGGTTCCTTCTCTACTATGCCAAGCAGATGCTTATATGCCCAAATCGTGTGTCAAACTGATTATTAGACTCATTTTCCATATTAGAATTACTTGGGGGAACAAAGAAAGTTTGGGGTCAATGTTACTCAATTTGAGATTAGTTAGACCTATATAAAATATATATTTACCTCTGATTAATATAAAACCTCTAAGAGATGGAGCCACAGCATGGATTAACTGGCACGAGTTGTGTCCCTTAGTGCAAGTTAAATTGGAAAAAAAAGAGGGGACTACAGAAAGCCAAACCACCAATCCAGAGGTCCCAGCTTATTCTAAGAGAGGGTATGATGGTAGGCAAACTCTGAGAGTTCTGGCACAACTTTCTTTCATTGGAAATAGTAGGCATTTGACTTAGTACATCACTAAACCATCATCTGACTTCAAAATTCTACAATATTTTTATTTATTTATTCACTTTTAGAGAGGAGAGAGAGAGGGAGAGAGAGAAACAGAGAGAGAGAAGGGAGGAGGAGCTGGAAGCATTAATTCCCGTATGTGCCTTGACCAGGCAAGCGCAGGGTTTCGAACCAGCGACCTCAGCATTTCCAGGTCGACGCTTTATCCACTGTGCCACCATAGGTCAGGCAAAATTCTATAATATTTAAAAAGGCAACTGGCCATAAGTGTTCATAGTTGTGAGTAAGCAAATTACAAAATTAAGCATACAATGCTGCACAAGAGCCCCAGATTGAGCTTTGTTACCCCAAATGCCCTAAGTATTTGTATTATGACAGCTGGTATAACTCTTTAGTACCTATTGGTCTACAAATGGAGCCCCACCATGGCTTTTGAATTACTTCTTTTCATTTACTGGTTGTTTCAGGGCACTGTTCCCTTCAAAAAATGATGCCAGACACATATTATTCAAATCAACTAGACTACAAATATGCTTGCTAACATATCGATACAAATAAGCAAGTGATTTATCCTTCCCTAAGTGAAACCGAAACAATAGAAATTAGTCCTAAGCATGCATGTAGAAAGGATGAAAGTAATGATGCTTAATCTTAAAAATGCACATTTGATGTGGGAACAAGTAAATTGCAAAAGGGAGGGCCACTGTTGAGAATCTGAGTCTCAGGGTCTCTGTCCTGATGGGGACATCACATATCGTCCAACTGACAGACACTGAAATCAAATTTCTTCATTTTAGTCAGAGGTAAATAGGTCCTGCAATATTAAATCATTCTGAAAGAATTTATTTATACATAATAACTCCAATTTATTAATTTATATCCCCAAATAACTAAGAAGTAGACTAGAACCTCATAGAACTGGTCAGTAAATTGTGTTTCCTACTGGAAGTTTATTTACAAAATCAAATCAATATTACAAGACCATCTGGTAACTCTAATGTTGCAGAGTGGGGAGTCACGCAATCTCCTAGGGCAAATAAAATTAGAGTGAAAATTAAGGGACTTTATTTGTAAGTGAGAATTAACCAGTCCCTTAGACAGTGATTGGTGAATTTTTTTTACTATTGAATCTTTATGTTTAGAATAAATTAGTCATCATAAACTTTAGTCCTTATAGTATTGTATTTTCTCATAAAAGATGTATTATTTTCCAAGATTATAGTTCTTTCAACTTAATTATATTTCAAAATGCTTTATTTCATACAACAAAAAGAGGTACTTATTGAGATTTAGGAAATATAGTTGCTGCAGCAACTTTTTTTCAAATATTTTCTCTGGAGAACTATTTCATAAGGAAATGTCAAAGCCAATGATGTTTATACTGGTTATAGTTACATTTTATTTTCTTACTAATGTCCATAAGTATACCTTTTTTAGGATCTGAGACTCATAGAAGTGAACTGAGATTGGTTACAGCAGGAAAAAACTTTACGAACTACACAGTAGATCTCAAGGATTTGTCAAGATTTTCAGATGTGTATTTAAACAAGAACTCTAGTTTACTTTTTTGCTTTTTCATATTGTCTCCAAGATAGGATTTACCTACAAAACTATTTTTCTGTTCTGTATGGGCGAAGGTGCAGTGGGACCTCAAATACACTGAACTCCCAGTTTTCAATATTTATTAAGGGTCAGTAATTATAAAGTACAATGAAAATTTGAAGTGTCTAAAATGAATCATTTTTTACTAATATAAACAAAATCGCTCAGGTCTTTTAACTTAAAAAAAAAACTCAAACAAAGGTCAAGTTCGTTGTGGTTTAACATATGATTATATTCATTTTTTTTAAGTTAAAATAAATTTTAAAAACTTCCTAAGATAATTTGATTTAAGAACAATTGTCTTGCCTGACCAGGCAGTAGTGCAGTGGATAAAGCGTTGGACTGGGATGCGAAGGACCCAGATTTGAGACCCCGAGGTCACCAGCTTGAGCGCAGGCTCATCTGGTTTGAGCAAAGCTCACCAGCTTGGACCCAAGGTCACTGGCTTGAGCAAGGGGTTACTTGGTCTGCTGAAGGCCCATGGTCAAGGCACATATGAGAAAGCAATCAATGAACAACTAAGGTGTCGTAATGAAAAACTGATGATTGATGCTTCTCATCTCTCTCTGTTTCTGTCTGTCTGTTCCTATCTATCCCTCTCTCTACTCTCTCTCTGTCTCTGAAAAAAAAAAGACAAAAAAAGACCATTGTCTTAAGATATGGTCTGAGCAAGAATATATAATCACTTCCATTGGAAGTGATTTTTGTGATCTTCTTAAAAATATCTACATAATCTAACTTGCTGGTTAAGATGACCAGCAATGGTAACTCACTATAACCATTTAAACATAGTTTTACCGAGGAAAGTTGATACTGAAATTTGAATTTTCCCAAGAGATAGCAGAGTACTGAGAATGGTGCAATAAGACTGGTGAGTTTTGAAAGGGAAGAAAAAAAATGTTGATCACAAAATAATTCTGCATGGTTGGGCTTAGGTAGTTGGAGATGCCACGTGGACAGTAGAGCATGAGGTATGAGAGTACTAGAAACAAGAAAGGTAGTATAACAAAAGAAATGAAGTAATGCGTTCACACCTGCACAGATCCACTTAGCCTGATGTATTTGTGAGTTTGATTCCCACCTGTGTCGTTTAACATGCCGGACCTCTGAAAGTCCTCTTGACAAAAATCTCTTTTGCCTTTCCTCCATAGTTGCCTGAAACTCTCATTGCATTTATTTTTGAGGGGTAAAAGCAGGATGATCCACCCTTGTCTTCTGATCAGCCTGTAAGCATCCTGTTAACAAGGATTGTGCCCTATTTCTCTTGATGCCCACACAATACACAACATTGACATGTGTATATACAGGTGACTTTGACATGTGAGGGAAGTGAAACATCTTCACTTCCAACTGTCCAGAGCTCAGTTCACATGAGCATCTTCGAGGGGCACAGAGGGGAGCAAGCACAACCTCACATTGGGGCACATTGGCTGCTCTCAGTTTTCTTCTTGGAGGAGGGTTGGTCATGGAGGTGTTTCATTGAACAGGTATTCTATAAGAATTTTACACAGTCTTTCTGTAGATGGCCTAATAGGAGGCTTTAGAGGCAAAAATTAGAATTATTAAAATTCTAGAATCAATTCTTTGAATTGATTCCCAGCTGTGGGATTTTGCACAAATAACCTCTCAGCTTCAGCTCCTATCTGTAAAACAGGATATAACAGTATCTACCTTAGCCTCATGGAACCCAGTTTTCTCTCTAGTTACCTAGTGATTACACCAGTCAAGTTTACACACTTGTTCAGCTCTTTTTCTGCTTCTCACGCCCCTCTGTCCCCACCCTGGTTCTTCATGTGGGTCAAGGATTCACAGAACAAAGATTAGTGCTTAAATCTGGACAATTGTCTAATCCTTGCTACTTTCTGATTTTTCTTTCAAATATCATAAAAGTAGACATTAAAAAAAAGTAAACATTAACTCATCCAATGAGCAAATCCCAAAGTAATGTAGCCTACTTTTAAAAGTCTTATTCAAGCTCATTAGACTACCTTTGTGAATCTTGCCTTTTCGCAGTTGAGATCCATTGGTACATCTTTTAGTATAATTTTTAAGGTTGTAATTTGTCGAATTATAATGGAACAGAAAGATTTTCACTGCTATTTATCCTTAGATTTTATGATTAGACAGAAGCTAGATTTTCTTGGATGTAGAATGAGTAGTGAGGCAAAGCAGTGGGTTTTTTTTATTATCTAATCTTTACATATTGGGTATTATTGCTTTTTGTGGTGTTCTTGCTTCTGGTATTTTAAACTATCCTTTAGTATTTCAATTGATGTTATATATTGAACAGATGTCTTAAGATATTTGAAAATGGTGTTCAAAGAAACTTCAAAATAACTAGTTTTAAAAATCATTATTTTTTTACTTTTCCAAAACTTCAGTAAAGTGCTTTCTCCAACTCTTTTTTTTCCCTCCCACGGTAATGTTCTTGATTTCATCTTTCAAGATCGATATGTTGCCTCATATCTATATTAAATTCACTGGAGCAGGGCCCTGAGTACATTTGTCAAATGTCCATTTTGGTGATAACCAAGCTAACAAGTAACATTTGTTATTAATTATATCAATAAAAACATCATAATCTTACAACTCTGATTTGAGCCTAATAGAGTAGGAGGTTTGAGGAATTAATATCTACAAGCAATTAATCGACTGCTCTTTAGAAAAAAAGTACTGGAAATCATTTTAATAGCCTCTTTGCTTCCTAACGAGACTTCAGTCAAATCAAACCATCTCTGGCTAGAAAAAAAATGTAATCAGTTCCTCAAAATTAAATTTAATGACCTTGTCTCGTCAGAAAGTCAAGTAATATACTCTCATGAAAGAAAACTTTCTCATTCAATGCATCAGTTATTAAAAAGGTGTTCTATTTTCTTGTTTGGGTTCTGTCTGTTTTTTTTTTTTTTTTATTAGTGCATATTAAAGTAACTGTCTTGCCAACATGCAAATGATATCCTATCTGAACATGGCTTGGATAAAAATGATGATAAGAGGGCCAGAGAAACCTATTATCCACATTATCAGGCCCAAGAAATGGAAAAGCAGCGAGCTACCAGAATCTTTCTTTATCTTATGTTTACATGACTTATAGAAACAAGTAAAATGAAAATAGAGTAGAATATTTTTCATCTTTCCTTTTATTTTTTAAAAAAGACACCCAAAGAATCTTACAGAATTTTAGATGTTGTTATCCCCTTTTTGGTGCAAGAGTTAGGCATCCCAGATTCTTAAGGAATGTAAAGGAGAGAAACAGAGAAGGAGAGAGAAGGAGGGGAAGAAGGCAGGCAGGGAAGTCTAGAGACTGGAAAGAGGACCAGAGAACTCTACCCTTTTTTTGTCATAATGAGAAATAGAGTCCATGTTCATTGAAAACATCTTGCCAAATGCTACCAGACATTTTGTATGTTTGATGGTGTTTAATCCTTTGAGTATTCGGAATTATCTTCAAGGTAGAGTTAAAGAAACAAAGGTTTATAGTGTTCCAAACAACTTATAGTGTTCCATGACTACAAACTACCAGTGGTGAACCTCATATATTACTGACTTTTAAGCCCATGGTCCTCTATTTTCTTTTTCTTTTTAAATTTTTTGATTTTAGAGAAAGAGAGAGAGAGAAAAAAAATTGATTTGTTGTTCCACTCATTTATGCATTCATTGATTGTTTTGTGTATGTGCCTTGACTGGGGATTGAACCCATAATCTTGGTGTATCAGGATGATGCTCTAACCAACTGAGCTACTCAGTCAAGGCAAGCCCACAATCTTTATATTGTGTCATATTAACCCCAAACATGGGGTATCTAATTTTTGGTAAGAAAAACTCTTCCCAATCTTACTAAAATGAAATTTAAATATTATCATCTTATATCTATTTATACATCATTCCTTTTTAACCTAATTGAAAAGTTGATTAGGTTTCAAACATAATGAAGATGAAGGAGGTAGAGATTGCAGTTCCTTGGCAGACACATATTTGGTGTGTGCTTCTGTGTCTGTGTATTTCTTTGATGAGGTGAGTCTTGGTAGCCGACAGAAAATGGCTGCTCAACAGCTGGAAGCTGTAGGCAGTTTTGCTCTGAGCTCATTGAAGGGCTTGTCTTCTCTCCTTGTTCCTTCTATTTTGCCCCATGGATAATAGGTTTCCCTCTAAGAATCAGAGAAGCTCAAGGTGACCAGGAGTGCCATAAAGGCCACAGTATTACACAAAACTTCCATTGGCCAAGACTGATAGTCTCTAGGGAGATGAGCTGCACCCATCTCAGAGGGCAGGGTGGTGGTCCAAAGGTACCGAGAGAAGAAGATGCCCCATGTGGTCTGGATGGTGCCACCTGGGTCCCAAGAGCTGGCTATATATTTTTCCCTTTTTAAAGTATACAATTGAATGTTTTTTAGTGTATTCACAAGTCTGTGCAACTACTATCACCATTGAATTCCAGAGCATTTTTATCACCCTAAAAAGGAATTCCAGGCCTCATTAGCAATCACTCCTCATTTTCCCATTCCTTCAATCCCTTTCAACCAGGTTTCTACCTTTTTTCTCTACAGGTGTGTCTATTCAGCCACATTTCATATGCAATTACATGGCCACACACTTGCTCTTTCCTGTTACTGACAGTGGTGCCCCCACTGGGCAGTCACTCCATTAGGCTATCTTTCCCAGGATGTTCCGTGAGGGACCCTGGGATTTTCCCACACTCCTTCGTGTGTACCCAGCCTTCTTTCCAGCACAAGAACTACATCTTCCCTTGGATTTTGTAAGCTTCCTCTGGACTCCCTGAGTTGCAGACATCAGAAAAGCATTAGGGACTCAATTATATTTGAGCCTTAAGTAAAAACGTCTAGCCTCTAATACTTTCACATAAGCAAACATTATTTATTAGGCCCATTACTTCAATCTGGTTTTTCTCCTTACTCTTGAATCTCATCTTTGCAAACATCATTTGCTTGCATTTCCTATCTCTGGAAGATCTTTGAAACTTTTGAAATCAGATTCCCAAGCCAGAAACCCAAGAATCATCCTAGATCTTCTCTCTTCATGTTTTTTTTTGTTTTTTTTTTTTTGTAGGGGTTTTTTTTAGAGAAAGAGAGAGAGATAGAGAAAGGGACGGATAGAGACAGACAGACAGACAGGAAAAAAGAGATGAGAAGCATTGACTCATAGTTGTGGCGCCTTAGTTGTTCATTGATTACTTTCTCAGATGTGTCTTGACTGGGGGGCTCCAACCAAGCCAGTTGACCCCTTGCTCAAGCCAGGGACCTTGGACTCAAGCCAGCGACCTTCGGATTCAAACCAGTGACCATGGGGTCATGTCTATGATCCCATGCTTAAGCCGGCAACCTTGGGGTTTTGAACCTGGGTCCTCTGTGTCCCAGGTCAATGCTCTATCCACTGTGCCATTGCCTGGTCAGGCTAGAAGGTTATTTCTTGTTTATTCTTCTATTAGTCCTTATGTTCTACCCTCCCTTGTCTGGAATGTCAGCTCTCTGTGGACAGAGACTGTCTAATTTGTTAAAAGCCTTTTTGAGAGGCAATTATACCTAATATCCCTTTCTTCCATCCCCTATATCCCAACCCCACCAAGAAACTGGAAATATACTGTGTACAGAGTAAACCTCAAAAACATCAGGGTAACAATAGACAGAAAGAGCTACTGCAATAAAATAATGAAAATATGGCAATAAACACTATGTGTCGAAACTTGAACCCCCACCCCTATGTTTTTTGCTGTGTGAGTATCCAAAGTCAGGCATATTGTTTCCCCATTGCCCAGATGAACATTACAGCATTCTTCTCTGGAGAAACTGAAGTTTCCAAGGAAAGACTTGTGGATGCTGTCTTGGCAAAAAGCATATTCACTCTATGATTTAAATGAAGAGAGCTTAATGAAGAAACTACTTACAGTCTGTAACTGAACAAATCAAGGATGACCAGTCACCCAGCAACTAGCAATAGTAGGAAGCCACGATAGCCCCAGTGTTGAAAGGACAATGAGTGGAAGGAGAGGCGAGTGAAGGAGTATAACAGTGGAACAGGCCCTCACAGCAGATATTGAAGTGTAGAAAGCTACAGCTACTGCTAGAGAGTCTGCTATGAGAGGGATTTGGGGGTAGGAGCTATTATACCCTGACCTTTGTTCTCTTCTGCTCATCAATATCCTCACAGTGCCTGCCCACCCAAGTTCAACTGTTCAGGGAGCCCAAGTGCATAGTTATCATAATCAGCCTCCTGGGACACAGAGTAGAACAGAGAAGAATGGAGAAAAGATATGATTGGGGGTAGTGCATATACAGAATATCTAGCAAAGATACTGACATTTGGAGGTTCTCTAATGAAACCTGTGTGCCAGTTTGTTTATTTGGTGAGAGAGACAGAGAGAGGGACAGATAAGGACAAACAGACATAAAGGGAGAGAGATGAGAAGCATCAATTCTTCGTTGCAGCTCTTTAGTTGTTCATTGATTGCTTTTTCATATGTGCCTTGACCAGGGGGCTACAGCAGAGTGAGTGACCCCTTGATTAAGCCAACACCTTGGGCTCCAAGGCAGCGACCTTGGGCTTCAAGCCAGCGACCATGGGTCATATCTATGACCCCATGCTCAAGCTGGTGAGCCCGCACTTAAGCTGGTGACCTCAGAGTTTCAAACCTGGGTCCTCTGCATCCCAGTCTAATGCTCTTTCCACTGCACCACTGTCTGGTCAGGTTTGTCTGCCAGTTTTAACACCCTAGAAGTCTGCTTGTGTGTTCCTCCCAGTAGTTTTTAGTGCTGCATCTGAAACATGGATGGACAATGAACGTTACCTGTTTGAAGAGGTCGCCAATGAAAAAGGCAGTAAAAATACAAACCAACCAAATAATCAGTCAAAAACAAAGAACTCCAGAGGAACAAAAAAAGGAAAAAAGAAAAAAAAACCCAGAAGACTTTTCAACATCATAGATTTAAGTCTATATCTTCAGAAAAATGAAAGATAATATTACATACATAAAACAAACAATAATATTTTAAAAGAAGCAATAGAAACATTGAGATTTCAGAGATGAAAAATATAAATAAAACAATAAAAGAATTTTAAGTCAAGGGAATTTCTGAGGAAATAAAGCAAAAATGTAAAGCAATATAAAGGAGAGAAAATGAGACGACAAATCCATAAGACCCAACATCTGACGTATAAGCAGTTCCCAAAAAGGAGATCAGAGAAAAGTGGAGGGGAGAAAAATTTCAAAGAATTAGTCCAATAACACCTGCATTGCTGAAGCGCATGTGATTTCAGAATAAAAGGGGTCACTGAAGGTTCAGTGAAATGAATACAATAACAGGAATTTTCTAAAAAGCTTTTAGAGACAAAATGACTTGATAGTCAAGCAATTGAGGACCAAGTGGCATCAGACGCCCCAATAACAGCACTGCAAGGGAGAAGACTGAAAAAATATCCTCAAAATTATGAGGAAAAGATTGATTTTTAACTTCAAATTCTACACCCATCTCAATGATTTGTCAAGAGTGAGACTAGAAAAACACATTTTCAAACATTTGAATTCTCAAAAATTTATGTTTTTCACCATGTCTTTGGTGTTGATGAAGAATACATGCTACTAAAACAATCCTTCGAAATCCACTCTACTAAAGGAGTGTCTTGGGTTGGGGGACAACCCAAGGAAAAGGGACCTCCTAGGTGGACAGCTGTGCAGCCAACCTAGAGAGCACCAGTTTGGACTGAAGTAGAACACAGAGTTTCAAGAGTTTCAGGTGTCTAGAAAAAAGCAAGATCCTGGCTGGTTGGCTCAGCTCAGTGGTAGAGCATTTTCTCAGTATATGATGTCTCAAGTTCAATTCCAGTCATAGCACACAGGAGAAGTGACAGTCTGCTTTTCCTCCCTCCCTCTCCCCTTCTCTGTCTCTCTCTCTCTCTTCCCCTCCCACAGCCATGGCTCGACCAGTTTGAGCACATCAAGAACATCAGCTGGGGCACTGAGGATGGCTCCGTGGAGCCTCCATCTCAGGTGCTAAAAACAGCTTGGTTGCAAGCATGGCCCCAGATGGGCAGAGCATCAACCCCAGATGGGGGTTGCCAGGTGGATCCTGGTTGGGGTGCATATAGGAGTCTGTATCTCTATCTCCCATCCTCTCACTTGGAAAAGAAGAAAAATAAATAAAACAAAATAGAAAAAAGATCTAATTATTTGATGTGTTGAATGGTTAGTTGTAGTGACTACATTGGTCTTAGTATTCCCCGCAGCTTAACAACTAACTTTGGCCAGGCTATTTCCTGACCTCCCTTTTCTGATAGTATATACTTTAGTAAACTTGGAATTGCAAATCCTTTGTCTGCTTTTCTGAGATGTAAATCTTCTCCCAGACTCTTTGCAGGCTTACTACCCAAGAATGTCTTTCTCAAGGCTCTGGGAGCCATCCTTTTGAAATATAATCATTATGGAAGATAGGGCTTAGTTTCTGCAGAAAGGGAGGAGCCTAACTCTGATAAATGCCCATCAGCAAACACAGCCCAATCACATTGCTCAGCAGTACTTTCCCAATAGCTCACCCCAGGGCTCAAAAATTCCACCACTTACTGTTGTAGAGGAGTCATGTTCAACACATCTCCCTATTGCAATAGCCTTGAAACAAGTCTTCCTTTCCTGTTTAACTTGTCCAGAGCGATTTTTCTTTGCCAGTTCAGCAAATAGCAATAAGAGGCATTTAATCATCTTACTGAATAGTCTGGGCAGAATTCATGATAGTGACTCAGAAAACTAAAGAAATAAGAAATAAATGATTATTGAATTTAATCTGTTCTTTCTTTACCTTTTTCTATCCCTGAGCTCCTAACGAAGCTTTTCTCTTATGTGAGTCATAGAGTTTATCTGCCTGACACTTATTTCTTATACAATATTTTGTTCCTCTTGGAATTATGAATCCTTAGTCTCCATAATAGGAAGTTCATAGGTTTAATTCCTGACCTTTAATTTTCTCCCTCCCCCTCGGTTTAATATAATGGGTAAACATTCTAGCTTCTTTAATTTGAAAGCATTATTAGGACAATGCCTTATTGTTACACAGTATTTCATAACCTATTAAGTGCTCTTACTTACTCCATCTCATTTGAGCCCTATATAAAGCTTGTAAGGGGAGGTTTGGTACTAGACTCAGAAGAATGATGTTGATGCCCTAGATCTAGTCACATTTTCTATTCTCTCTAAGCCTCGATCTTGTTTTAAACTGAGGTCGATAGCAATGCATACCTCATAGGACAGTTGTGAAAATCAAATGAGATAGTGCATATAAATGCTTTGCATAATAGCCAGCATAGTCAACACTCAACAATGATCTGAAATTATTATTATTTTATAGTGGAAGACTATAAAGTTCAGACCCAACAGAAGAAAAGTTATTATATTATAAAACACAGACTGAAATGTATATTTTTTTTATTCCAAGAATAATTCATATTCACTATCTTATGCTGTCACTCCAAATGTATGATTCTAGTCATTATCTTTATTGGGACCCACTAACTCACTGTTACAGATTAGATGTTAGGACATAAATAGGTATGTTTTGAAAGTGAGTGAGGGTGGGATAGGAGTGAAGAGATTAGACTATCAGCAGTAGAGAGGAAGGGGAGGGAAGAAGAGGAGACTAACCAGGAAGCAGTGAACAGCTGGGAGGGAGAGGAAGGGAACAGAGGGCTAAGATGAGGGTCACTGGATGAGGAGCAGAGGCATCAGAAACATGAGGCACGATGCTCCTGGAGACAATCTGCTCATGCCTATCATTTGTAGCTGGTGAGCCTGGCTAGCTGTTGTTCTCAACAGTATGGAAAGAGCCAGGCAAAATAGTATTCTTGAAAGGAAGGACCACTGGCAGAGTAAGGGGTCAAAGTTTTAACCAGGCATACAGATCATGAATTTAATTCACCTCAGGGGAAAGGGGAAAGTGGAGTTCTGTAGACAGGTTCTTAAAACAGAAGAGCCTGGGACTGAACAGACTGTGAGTGGATGTTGCTCTGAGAACAGCGCAGACCTGGAAACGGAACTATCTCTGTGCAGCTCTGCCTGACACCTGCTGCTGTTTTCACTTCTTCATGTCTTTGTTCAAACCATATGGTGTAGGAACAGTATGTATTTGTAAATAAATAGACTGGGATTCTAGATTCCTTCTGTGTGTGTGACTTGCTTTCATCTCAGATTTAACACTCTCTTAGAAGAGGAGATGAACTTGAATTTAGAACATTGTAGACCCTTAGAGAACCTATAATGTTTCACTGTGTCTGCTGCATATCTGACCCAGTACTAACCCTCAGCATGACAGAACACTGCACAGTTGAGAACAGTTTTTGGATTTTGTGATGTTTTCCTTTCAATAGTTGAAGGGAATTCTAAAATGAATGTAACCATTTATGTACCTTTAGAATTCTTCCTTTAAGGAGATTTTGAATTTAATCTTCAGTTTTTGAGTAGTTAAGATACCTTGGCTTTGGGTAGCTTTTTTTTTTTTTTTTTTCCTGAAGCTGGAAACGGGGAGAGACAGTCAGACAGACTCCCGCATGTGCCCCACCGGGATCCACCTGGCACGCCCACCAGGGGCGACGCTCTGCCCACCAGGGGCGACGCTCTGCCCACCAGGGGGCGATGCTCTGCCCCTCCGGGGCGTCGCTCTGCCGCGACCAGAGCCACTCTAGCGCCTGGGGCAGAGGCCAAGGAGCCATCCCCAGTGCCCGGGCCATCCTTGCTCCAATGGAGCCTCAGCTGAGGGAGGGGAAGAGAGAGACAGAGAGGAAGGAGGGGGTGGGGTTGGAGAAGCAAATGGGCGCTTCTCCTATGTGCCCTGGCCGGGAATCGAACCCGGGTCCCCCACACGCCAGGCTGACGTTCTACCGCTGAGCCAACCGGCCAGGGCTGGGTAGCTTTTGAAGATGGTAAAACAGGCAACTTCATAGTGAAGGCCGACAAGAGTACTGGATAGGGGGAGGGTCTTCTCAGATACCACCAAAGCTTGTCAAAGCCTTTCTTCCTTCTTTTTCTCCCTTTTTTTTCCTTGATTGCTGAGAGGTTCAAGTGGTCTTTGGCCCGGATGACCTGCTGACCTGTGGTAGATTCTCCAGCATGTTAGTACTGGAAGGAACAAGAGGAACATTTATTCCAATTCCCTCCTATTTTACAGATGAGAAAATGAAGACCCAGCGAAGCGTAGCCACTTGTTCGATGTTGTACGATTTGTAGAAACATTAGGTCTTCCTATACCTAATAAAATATCTTATCTGCTATGTATTTTGCCAAAAAACACCTGCGTTTGTACTTACAAGTACAAATAAAGGCTCGGTGTGTCTGGGTTCCCCACCCCCAGGCGGCCGAGCCCAGCTGCGCTGCCTCCCCTACCGGGCTCCTGACACCTGAAAGCCTTTGTTCTTGCGCTGTTTCCGTGCCTGCCTCCATTCACCCACGAAAACCTTCATAATCTGTACGTTATTTCACAGGTACCAACACGCTCATCTGATAGAGTTATAACTTATCTGCTAACGGAGGAGATAAAAGATCCAAATAGGAAGAGGGCTCCCCCTCCCCCCCATATGTTACCACTTGGCAGAAATTTCTAAGCTGGCTGCTGCTGTCTGCTTCTCCAAACACATTGCTTGGAGTGTTGCCACATTAAACTTGACCCTGAGAAACTCTGCTTGCCTTTTGAGAGTTTCAGGCTCTCTGCACAGAGCTGAGTTTCCTTGCTTTGGTCTCCGTCCTAGTTTAAGTACTGGCATATCTTTTCTTTCTTTGGTGATTGTAGTCATGAAATATGCGAGTGAATGAATGCTTTTGCCTTTGAGAATGCAGAACTCAAGCACAATGACTTTCCATACCTCTGTGCTTCCTCTGAAGGTCACCACTATGGTTTCCCTTTCCCCTGAGGGGCAGGTTTTGTTTTGATATATTTATTCAATATAAACAGGTATGTTTAAGGGTTTATGCATCGGATTCAAAGGTGAGTAACCCCAAGGTCCTTCCTGAAGGAGTTCAAGAATTCAAAGCATAATAAAGGAAATGACCGAGTGTACAGTGCCTAGGAAAATGTTCTTGGTGGCTTTATGAGGCACAATTATCACCCAATAAGCATTGGATGGACACTAGGGCAAGAGAACCCTGGGTTCAAATCTCAACTGCATTTATCACAAGCTATAAGACTTTGGAAAAATTACTTAAACTCTCCAGTGCCTCTGTTTCTTCATCTATAAAATGGAGAATAAAAAATAGTGCCCATATCAAGGTTTGTAAAAATAAAATAACTAAGTGCATAGAAAGTTATAAGAATTGTGTATTCAGTATTATAGTATCACATATATAATTTCATGTTTAAGGAAGCACTATGGTCTCACTTTGTGTCAGTTTAACAAACATAAATTGAGCTACTAACTACTTAACTTCTGTGATAGACTCGTGATGCTGAGTAAGACAAGGTCTGTGCTGTTAAGGAGGTCAGGTCCTATGGAGGAACAACACTTTCGTGTCTCTCTTAACTGACTTTAACTCTGAATCTTCACCAACTCTCTATGCCTTGCAGATAAGGAACACGAAGCGTCAAACTGATAAGGGAACCTTCCTTCAGGTGACCCATATGTCCGATATGGGCACAAGTGCCCTGTTTCTGTTTGGACAACTTCATCTCTGCATAACTTCTATACAAGTTCTTCCCTCTGCAGTAATCTCTGAAGTAAGCAGTTTAGGAAATTGATCTAAGTCCTAATGTGTAGAATATCTAGAAGCATATTTTCATAGGTTTCATTTTCACATGACTTTCATGTGATGAGTTGAATTTCTAGAGTACAAATAATTGCCATTTTCCCTCCAAAGGGCAAACTCAACTTTGCTCTGCCCTTAACAGCATTTCCATTCCCACTGGAATCACTACCCTGAAGGTTAAGAAAAAGCCTCTCATTTTTGCCAGTCCCTTGGATTAAATAGAACTGAGTTAGCAAAGAATTTTTGGCAGAACCTGCTATCAAGGTGACAGTTTGGCTTTCCCTGAATTTTGCAAAGGGAAAAGTTTTAAGCAGCACAAAGGAAAAAGGTATGTAGATTTCAGCCTTATGATTTAAGAATTTCAAACCCAGAGCCTTTTACTAGTAAGAATTACTGAGTGAAATATGTCTGTGTGACTTCTCAGACACTGAGTGTGCTCATCACTGTCACAGATAGCCGTAACATCATAAGGTTATGCATAGTAAGCACTTAAACATGACATTTATTATTACCTCATTTTCTTTTGCCAAAATGACTGAATTAAAAATATTTTTAAAAATATTTTATTTATTGATTTTTTTTTAGAGAGAGAAAGGAGAGAGAGAGAGAGAGAGAGAGAGAGAGAGAGAAGGGGGAGGAGCAGGAAGCATCAACTCCCATATGTGCCTTGACCTGGCAAGCCCAGGGTTTCGAACCGGCAACCTCAGTGTTCCAGGTCGACGCTTTATCCCACTGTGCCACCACGGGTCAGGCTAAAAATATTTTTTAACATAGAAGAGACTCATAATTTATTGGCCAGGAATCTCTTTTCCCAGTCAATGGTGAACTATTTATCAGAAGCCACAAAATGACAAAGACAGTCCATCTCAAAATTTTTAAGAGATATAATTGTTGGTCAAATATTTTTCAATGTGTTTGTATAAAAATCTCAACCTGCATTCAAGCAAAAAGTGTTGAAATCTAAGCCTATTTGTAGAACCGGTATCAGTCATGGTTCTCATCCGAAGCAATGAATAAGTGTTAATATCAGCAGTATGACCGATAGAAGACAAGTCTGTGATTCTTGTCCTTGTCTTCTAGAAGTCCTTGTGAAGGGCTTGTGTCTTCTAGAAGGAAGTGGTCTTCATACAAGTGACAGAAGCAAAATGAGGAAAGAAAAAACTGAGGCCATAAGGGTAGCAAACCTTCCAAGGTCAGAATAAGGAAGATATTTTCAGAAGAAGTAGCAAAGGAGAGAGTCCGAGAAGAAGAGAAGGTACAGAAAAGACTAATCAAAGTCGAGAGTAAAGAGGCAGAATGTTCACTGTCTGTGATTCAAGGGTATTATTTTATGGAATGCAGTGAACTCATTCACAAGAGTTGCCCTGCAGTTGCTTCCTCGTGGGTAGAAAGTTAAGTATTGCTTCGTATGAACTGCGGTGCAGTACTAGTCAGATTTCTCAAGTGATTTATTCCCAACTTTGCTAACATAGCTTGGCATGTGAGAAACTATTCTCTCCTGGCAGCCATACGTTCTCCAAAAGTTTCATTTCATTTTAGGGAGAAAATTAAGTATCCATTCCAATAGAAATAAGGAAGAATAAATCCCATTTTAAGCACATATTTCTTGCTGTGAGCTTATAAATACAATTTTTATTAGCCTGTTTCTCTTTTTCTTGTGAATTAATTTTGAGTTGCTGCTTTAAAATATTCAGAGCAGGCCCAGATCCGCAGTAAAGGAAAGCAAAAAGGATTATGTATCAGAGATGGTTTCTTATCTTAAAATCACCCGAATTTGTAATGTCACGGCTAATGTCTATCAATGTTTAGCAAATTGGTAGACTGTGGCTGCATTGACAATTCTGTTCTTAAACTAATGCTTTACAGGGACTGTTAGCTTTATCCTTAGGTCCCTGGCAGCCCAGGGCAAACTTTTATTTTTAAGCATCTGCTCACCACTTAATTCATAATTATCATTCTGGATACAGTCAGAGTTGGTAGCAGTAGTTATAAATTACCACTTTGGACAAGCATATAAATGATGAAACCTCATTTATGACTGACATCTCCAATGAAAGAATGATTTCTGGTGTTTACATCTTTCATTTGTGATTGATAAGTCGCCAACCAGTGTAATTCTGCTGCAGTAACTAAGATAATGAATTTTTCTATTGTATTGTATTTTTCTTTGTTTCCTTTTCCATTTGGGGCATATTTTAGTCTGGATGTCTGGAGGCTATTTTTCTCTTCATTATTGTCAGCGGCATGGGCAGTTGCACAGAATACAATCTATATCATTGGATTATTCTGCATTTTATTAGGGATTAAATATTCCATAAAATCGTTCTGGTTTTTTTTCCCCTTATAGGTAGATACTTAAATCCTGAGAATTGTGTTGCAGAAGCCATAAAGTTTCTATCACACTTCAAAGTTTAAAACTTCACTCTTTCTATCTCTTTGGATGGTACTAAAAGTTCAGTGGTCAGGTATGTTTTGGTTGAATCTGTGGATTAGGTAACTCTTTTTACTTGAAGAGTTTAGAGGCTTTGGATAATGAACTCCATACACAATGATGCTGACCAATGGCCGAAAGCAAGGCTTTGTGACCAATTCCACCATGGACACTGAAGGGAACGCCATGCTTACAAAGTAGTCCTCGTGGTGATCACCATTGGCAAGGTCACGATCTCTAATGATACTACCACAGTCAGGACATTCGCTGGAGATGGGACTTTGTGCAATGTGTGGGGTGCGGGGAGATGGAGGCAGAGACTGAAGTGATGTGTACCCAAGGTAGGGAGATACCGTAGCTTTCATCAAGTATGGCGTAATTTTGGCTACCTCTTTTATGTAACACCTCTTTCTGGTTATGAGTTCGGTTGTGAAAATCATTTTCCTCTTCATTTTGTGTGAGAAATACACACAGATATTGTTGGAATGCTTCTAACTAAGACTCAGGACTGTCAGTTTCCTCAGGACTGTCCTATTTCCTTCTTCTTGAGCGTGGAAGTGAGGAGTGGACAGGAGAAGGTATTAAACTCCAGAAACAAGTGTTATCTTGCTCTCTAGGCCCTTTGAATACAGAATGCGTACTTCTATACTTCCACTAATACCAAAATTTTAATGCTCCATCCAATAATTTATAGTTTTTCTTCTGTTTAGTAAAAAGAACTTTAGATACATCTTTCTTAAAATTTATCATCCCTCCTTTTTTCTACTGGGTTTCAAGTTAAAAGCCAACCAGTTTCCTACTTTGGTAAGTTTGTATTGGGTGCCAAGTACACAATGCTCTTATTTTAACTCTATTTTGAGGTATTTTTTCAAAAGAAGTATTTAAAGAAATTTTTTTACCCACTGGAGAAAATAACTTACCATCCAGGCAAAGAAGCAAGGAAATTGCTCATATTAAATCTCAGAACATTCACAGTTCTAGTGTGCCTTTGAAATTTAGCTCTCAGAACTTTAAATGGTAGCCTTTCCTGCTCAAAATCTGATGCCTTAAAATAAACAATACTATGTAAGCACATGCATATTTTTATTGCTAGGCTTTAGAAAGTAATGCGCTTTGAAAACTATGTTAGAAATTCATGTGTAAAAATGTTAACTATAATAGAAATATATTCAAATTATTGAGGTATGCTCATTAAAATTCTTATTTTATAATATTACATGAATAGGTATTCCCATAAATATTTCAATTTTTTTATAAATAATTTTTTATTAATTTTAATGGGGTGACATCAATAAATCAGGGTACATATATTCAAAGAAAACATGTCCAGGTTATCTTGTCATTCAATTATGTTGCATACCCATCACCCAAAGTCAGATTGTCCTCCGTCATCTTCTATCTAGGTTTCTTTGTGCCCCTCCCCCTCCCCCTCCTTCCCTCCCCCCCTTGTAACCACCACACTCTTGTCCATGTCTCTTAGTCTCGTTTTTTATGCACTCACACAAAACCTTTTTTAGAGCTTTTTTTCTCATCACTATAAATGATACACATGAAATATTAATTAAAATCTATCCAGGTATCAGAATCAATGCCCAGATTAGCTGCTATATAACCAGCTAGCAAATCAACAGCTCTCATATAAAGAAAAAACTACAACTACAGCAAAAACTCATCTATGTCTAGACTGAGATATATGTTATCAATTTCATTGCCAATATACTATTATAAAGGTCATCATTACTAACCACAAAATGTTTTCCCACTTTCTCACCAAAAGCCATGAAAGTTTTTATAGACAGTTTATCAAATATTTAGAAGTATAGGATCTTAATATGAAAAGAGTTATTGGAATCATCAGAGAAAATTTCAGTAGAATATTACACTACAAAAGTGGCAGTAGTAACTAGGACAACATATCAGTTTGTCACTAATGATCCATGTTCAGAATGAATAGGAAAAAATACATACTTAGCTTAGAAATAGAAGAGAATAAATCCTGGCTGGTTTGCACAGTGGTAGAGCATCAGCCTGGTGTGTAGATGTCCCAGGTTCAATTCCTGGTAAGGGCACACAGGAGAAGTGATCATCTACTTCTCTACTCCTTCCTCTCCTCTCTCTCTCTCTCTCTCTCTCTCTCTCTCTCTCTCTCTCTCATTATTCTCCTCCCACAGCCATAGTTTGATTGGTTCAAGCAAGTTGACCCCAGGCACTGAGGATGGCTCTGTGGAGCTTTAGCCTCAGGTGCTAAAAGTGGCTTGGTTGCCAAGCAATGCTCCAAGATGGGCAGAGCATAGCCAGTAGTAGCTTGCTGAGTTGGTCCCTTTCAGAGTGCATGCAGGAGTCTATCTCTCTATCTTCCCTCCTCTCACTTAATAAAAAGAAAATAAACTACTTCTTTGTTCTTGATTTTGATAGTAAAACATATGTAACTCAGTGTTTTTTCAACTGTGGGTCAGTGTACCGGTCTGCGAGAAATTTTGTGCTGGTGGTGAAAGAGTAGACCACCCTGATGTTGTATGAAGACTATAAACCCAATGATCTTAGTCATATTTACTTATGCTCAAAGTGACTCCTGCTTTAGCAGTCCCTGATATAATTCTCTTATTTTCACCAGTTTCCAACTGTAAAAAGGTTGAATACCACTAACTAATACTTTGCTTATAAGTAGCAACAGTTTAACTTTTTACTTCTTTGTATAGTCCTTGGTTGTGCCTGGGAATAAATGTCTTCAGAGTTAAGAGAAAGGAACCAGAATCCTGTTAACATTCTCAAAGTGTGAAAAGGTGCACAGAACCCACGATTTAAGTCAGAGAAAGTTATTACTAGAGAGAGCATTAGAAAATAGGAGGGCAGGCACACAGAACCCACAATTTAAGTCAGAGAAGGTTATTACTAGCAAGAGCATTAGAAAATAGTAGGGCGGCTAACAGATGCCATCAGGGAAAACTGTGAAGGCCATGTCATTACGTCCCCAACTATAGCTCTTGGCTATGAATTCAAAGTTTTTTTTTTTTAAATTGGGAAGTACCTAGTGTGTTATATCATCTCCTCAGAACTCTTCAATATATAACTTACCAATTTCTCTGTGTTAACAGCAAAGACCGTGTCTAAACATCAAATACGTGCAGAGTACTAAGTGCATAAAATTATCCCAACACCTAGTTTTCCTTCCAAGTATTGTGTTTGATGGTGACAACATTCCCATTAGTTAATCCAAAAGAGTATATTTCTGGGAAAAACTTTGGGAGCTGGTTTGGGGAAATATACCTAAAATCAGGTATGGCTTTGAGGTATTCCTTGAATCACATTATACATATTTGTATATATTTGCTAGCTTTATGTAGCTTTTTTCACGAGTTGGACTTTGAGAACACAGGAAATAAGATAGCTTTATAGTCTCCCAATCACCAACTTTTGTTTTTGGAATAGAGTGGGTTTTAAAAAATCAGACTCTCAGGCAGGTGAAAGAAGTCACAGATTAAAGGAGATTTTTTTTTCCATCCTTCAAATTGATCCTTAATTTTTTATTTGAGGTTCTCACATAGAAATATTCTTTCTCCATTCTCTCTGAGAACATAATGATCTCAAATACATAGCCTGTTCAACTTGACTTCTAAGAATAACTATGTACACCCACATCCAAATGAAAGCAATTTCAGGGCTAATAGGAGATAAGCTTTGAAAATTCAAGATGGCAATGAAAACTGACTTTCATTTTCAATTTGGCTGGGAGGAAGCCAGCTGAGAAAGTTGAAAATGTGTATAAACAAATCATTAAAATTTGCCATATTGATCAGTCTGTCTTCAAAAATGTGGAGTAAGACAATTTTAAAGATTATGTGCTTGATTCATGTTTTCAAACTAATTCAATAAGGATATTAACATGATAGCCCTTCTATTAAAGGACATTAATTCTTTTCATAAAATATATTAATGGATAATTACAGTCATTGCTAAAGTTAACTACAAAATTCCTTTTTGGTTATACAGTGACTTGTTATTAAATGATTATTTATTCAGCTCTAAAGATGGTAATGTGAACGATTAAAGAATGGTCTCTGTTCTTTAGTTTCTTTGAATTCAGTATTATTCTAAGACTCTCGGTAAAACTTTCACAAGAAACATGAAAACAATGCAGGTACTCTTTTTTATTTTTTTTAATTGATTGACTTTTAGAGAGTTAGAGGGAAGAAGAGGAAGAGAGAAAGAGAGGGAGAGGGAAGTATTCATTTGTTGTTTCATTTGTTGTTCCACTTAGTTGTGCATTCCTGAATGTGCACTGACCAGGGATCGAACTAACAACCTTGGTATTTCGGAATGATGCTCTAACCAACTGTGCTAACTGGCCGGGGCTACAGATACTCTTTAGAAAGCAGTTGCCTGAACTCTGATAGTCTGCTGGGCGGATAAAGGTGAAATCAGCATGCCTCTTTAATGCCTTGTCTTTGATAACAAATATAAAACCCTTATGAATAAAACCATTAGGTTATTTCCTTTCTAGACTATTGCTATCTGTTGGACAGCCCAACAGAGAGACAAATACAGATGCATTTGTGTTTGTTTGGATTCCATTTTTAATTAGTTCCTTTTAATTGTTCTTGTTGTAGACTTCAGTTTAATTAAGACCTGTGGTGAATGCTGTGGTGTGCTGCCCAGGTTCCCCTTCCAGGATGAGGCTTGAGAGATTTATCATGGATGACTCAATTGAGACCCTTAGCCAAAGTGAGCCACCTTGTTCAAGGCCACACCCCTTCCCTGAGGTCATCCTGCAACAAGTGAGTGGTTGACTTCACCAGGTAGGCGTAAAGATTGCAACCCTTCCCAAAGATGGGACAACTCTGAGGCCACCATCTTTGCTCCAGCATATCCATGTGATCAATTGAGCCTTTGTTGTGACTTCATCCAATTTGAATCTTCCCTTTGCCCAATCCTTCTTACGCTCCCTTACCAACTTTCCAAGTACACTTCCTGCATGCAAATGCCTGTTTCTTGGAGAACTGACTGAAAACAATATCCTGTCAACATCCACTTCCATCAGTCTCTCCTGGACCTCTGATAAATCCAGGTAATATGAACTAATGTCACATAAATTCATGGTGCTGTATAAGCAGAACTTTTCTTTCAACTCCTTCAACCATTTGATAATTTTACTAGTGTTTCAAAGCAAATAACTAATTGGTTGTATAACCCAAAAGAGATGGTAGAGACTTCAAGCTAAGTAAGAGAGAAGAATGTGGGTAAAATGACAATAATGAGGGCAATATTGGGGGAGATAGGAAAGGCACTTTGGGGCTCCTCTAGTGGCTTTATATAAGCATCTACCCAGCCTGACTATGTGGATGGTAAATTGTTACCAAGCATAATTCATCACTGCCCATATACTTCTGTTTCTGTCTAATCTGCAGACTAGAGCTTCTCTATATTTGCAGACCTCCTATATTTCACACAGTTCTGTTGTTTTAAACACTGATAAGGAATGATGTACTTCCCAAGGAGCTACTGTAAATCTATGAGATCTGCCACAGCCACTATCCAATCCACCAGGGCATGATCACTGACATGGGTAAGGTATGCAGACTACCTTCTGATAGCTATGCCTGGATGAAGACAGGCCTTGTTTAAGGAATCCAAGGACCTGAAAAAATGAAGTACACAGGGCTCTTTGTTTGATTTTTTAGAAAAAGGAGATAGGATATAAAGTAATATTTCTAGGTCCAGTAAGGGAAGACAAGATAGTCTTATTTTTTTTATAAGTTATAGTACTGAAAGATATAACAAAAAAAAAAAAAAAAAAGAGAAGGAGAACAAGAAAGTCAGTTGGAGGATTGAAGAGTTAGGCCCAACAGAGCTATTGTTCTATCAGTGTCAACGTTATAAATTCCCATCTTTGGGTGTTTGTAAAATTCAGTTAGACCTGAAATAAAATACACTAGAATCTAGCCAGCAAGCAATTTCTGAAAAAAATTGAATAATATACTTCCAATCATTTTTAACTCTAGGCCTTGCAAATTGTTCTACCACCAAACAACCCTGAATGTGTCCAACCTCATTTGATCTGAGATTGAAGTTGATTTCTTTCAGACACATTTTTGGGAAATGTAAGTGTGATAAAATGTTCTTCAACGGTACGTTAATTTGGATAAATGTAGACATTAAGCTTTATAATGATTTCGGGAGGTGTTACCTTTAAAACAGATTTACTACTGTGTTTTGCTTGAATTAAGCAGTATTAGCAAATGCTTTTAAGTCCTGAATGTCATTTGTATAATGCTCACCTTTTTAAAGATCTGAAAGGAAGTTCCTACATTAAGACCTCAGCAGACAGTATTAACTTAGTACAATGGTTTTGAAGCTAAGACAGAGGACAGCACGATGTAGATGTTCCAATACCATTTACTGGGTCAATCCATCCTGCCTTTGTACAGCATGGCTACAAAAATGTTGTAGTGTTTTATTGATTTTGTCTGAGAAACAGAATGAAAAAAGATGCGGGAAGTCAGCAGAATGGATATTGAGGAGATAGTAAAAGAAAGGGTAAAAGAAAGATAAAGTGGAGGGAACAGAAGACAGGAGAAGGCACAGGCCACCCAGAAGCAGGCTCATGTTAAGATTGATAATCTATTCAGTGTACAATACATTATGCTGCTATAAGTATAATCAAGGACATGCATTTAACCGTGAACCAGTCATTTACTTAACAAATAATCACTGAATACCAGGAACATGAATATAACCCAGGAACCTGTCTAGGTACTAGGGATGTGGCGGTGAAGAAAACAGATGAAAATTCCTGCCCATGAACCCACGTGTGCATTGGTGAGTGAATCGCTCAACAAACTACGGTGTATGCGGGCGCTGGAATGTCATTCAGCCTTAAAAATACACAAAAGTGCAGCACGAGAACATTATGCTACAGGAAATAAACGAGTCACAAAAAGACAAATACTGTATGATTCCACAGACTAGTGGCTTAAGCAAGAAATTAATTTCTTCACAAGTCTGGAGAGTAGAAGGCCAAGATCGAGATGTCAGTATGATTGGTTTCATGTGGAGACATTACTCCTTGGTTTGTGGATTTCTGTCTTTTCCCATTGTCTGTAGAAGGTCTCTCTCTGTGCTGGTCTGTGTTCTAAGGTCTACCTGTCTGAGCTCATTTTACTGTAATTACCTCCTTAAAGGCCCTTTCTCCAAATACTGTCACATTCTGAGGTATTGGTAAAGGTAATGGCCTCCTCGTTTGATTATTTTAACACCTGGTAAGCAAGACAACTGCATATCCTGGTTTGTCCAGCCCAGTCCTTTTTTTTATGCCTGGTGTTGATTGGCATAAACCAACACTTTGTTTGGTTAACAAATTCACGGTCACCTTATTTGCAAGAAACCCATAAATACTTTAGAAAAGACTTACTAGCTATTCTTCAGCAGATATGAACAGATTATATTCTACTATCATATTTTAAAAAACATAATAGTTACCAGAGACAGAAAGAATGCATACTGCAAAATATCACACGAGTATAACTCTGTTCCTTCGGCAAGCAGTTACTGAGTGGCCCCCATGCTCAGCCTCTGTGCAAAGGGCTGGGGTTGGTGCACTGAAAAGAATCACTCTGCTCCTTGTCCTCACGGGGTTGCTAGTGCAGCTCACAGAAGACAGATTTGAGGAGCATGGTTAAAATATACCAAGAGAACGTGAGAGAAACAGCTTACAAAAAGACAGGTTAACAGAAATAATAGAAGTTCCTGAACATAGAGTAAATAAAAACAGTTATCAAGGGTATAATTGGGGAGTAAATGCAAGTTAAAAAGAAAATGAAACCAGAAATTGAAGGTACTCATTGAGACATGAAAAAAGTAGCAAACAGAAACAAATTTCCATGTAAAATTACTGTTTCCAGGAAGAAGAAGAAATGACCTAACATGTTGGGTTTTTCACAAGGGTTAAATTTTAGACAGCATTTTCTGTGGATGAATAAAAATGCATTTTTCCGGTAAAAGGATCCCCCCCCCAAAAAAAAACTTTATTTTTGTCAAAGAGATCTCTGATTGCAAAATGTTTAAACCATTATTGTAGTAGGAACTGTTTTTCACAATTTTAAACTTTGCTTTTTAAAAGAATGTTCTCAAATTGAAGGTCTGTGAAGGACTTCCGTGTAACTTGGGGGGGGGGACGCCTATACAGTTTTCTAATTTCTATATTCTCCATGGTTCCTATTTGTTTTAACATCTAACCCCATTATGGTAAACTGCAGGCAATGCAGTCCCATTTCCCATAGTCTCTGTGTGACATGGTGCAAATCACTTCTCCCCCCTTGGTCCTGACCCTCCTTAGAGCTCCTCCGACATATCTAGCCGTCTATACCACTCTGTCCACTAGGGGGCAGGCCAGCTTCCCACAAAGAGAGCCAGCCCCTAGTTGTCCCCTAGGTCTCAGCGAATCCTAGGCTATCATAGGTAATGACCACTCTGAATCTTCACAGTGATTTTAAAAAAGCAAAGACAACTAAATTAGATATCAGCTCCTAAGGGCTATTATCCCCGCCCGTTTACAAATATTTCATCTAGTCCGTGAGCTGGTAAATGCATCTGAGCATATTTTCCTCTCTCACACACATCCCCTCTCTCTCCTGCCCCTCCTCCAGTCCCAGACCCCCCAAACCTTTCCCTCCTTCACCTTAAAGTCATGATTTCTATTTATATGAAGATGCCTCTCAGCCCACAGATCTGATTGCATTTCCTATTATTTAGTGTTATTTGTAATTCAGTTAGTCTCAATCTCCACTCTTCTTCCAGAAGAGGCCTCGCTTTGGTATGTTTTCCTAAAAAACAGCAGCCTCCATCTCACCCTGTAATGCAAACAATGCTGCCATTTTAAAAAATAAAGTACCATATCTTTTCTTTCTGTAGAAATTTAAGTAAGCAAAATAAATAGTAGTAAGTTGAGAGAACCAATGATGATGGAACCGGAAGAAACAGTAAGACTAAGAATAGGTAGGAATTGAATCAACTGAGTTCATTGCTAGACCAAATATGGGGCTCAGTTCAGCTTTCTTTGCCCGTGAAGGAGCATCCTTAGATTGGACCAAGGGAGCCGGGCCAAAGGAGACAAGGAGCAAGAAGCACAAATGGGAGCTGCTTCTTCCCTCATACAAGGGTTTCAAGTTGTTGAGTTTATTTGTAAAACAAGATCAATGGTTAGCTTGGAATTAGTTGTGGTGGAGGATTTTATTTGATTTTTAAAATGTTTTCATAAATAGCATAATAAAATTTCTAATGTTACAAAACAGTCTGTATAAAAATATGCAATCACAGACAATAAGCCCCCTCCCCCCAAAAAGCTGTCACTTTAAAATAAAGCAAATATAGAATGACAGATGATAGGACTAGCATAGCAATCATTTCTGTGAATGATGATGTCTAAATCATTCACCAAAAACAGTGTATTGCATATAACTAAAGAATAAAATACAGTAAGTTGTAGTATTATGACATAACGTTAAAGCAGAAAAACTGAAAATAAAAGATTGAACAGGGATAACCAGAAAAAGAAATGTACATTTCAAGTGGAATTTGAAGCAGATATATTAGTAATAACTAATATTTATATAGTACTGATTTACATGATGTTTTAATACATGTCTTAAATATTTAATTCATAAAAACCTTATGAAGCAAATACTATTATTATCACCATTTTTCAAATAATGAGTCTGAGATATAGAAAGGATAGGTAGTTGGACCAAGGTCTCACATAAATAGTGAGCTTAAGATTTGAAACCACAGACTGTCCTGACTTTAGCTCATTACTATGTGTCTAATTCAAAATAAATAAGAACATAGAGAATATGAATAATAAATGATTGGAAAGAATTGGTATTTATCAAAATTTATAGACTATGAACAAGAATTATTCCTTTTACATTACATATTGTTTATAATCCGAAAGTGCCTGTGTAACAGAAAACAGAAAATCCATATACATTCAAAGTGCCAAGAATTTAAATATATATTTTCAGATAACTATTCAATAAAACTAGAAAAAAGTAAATTTAGTTCAAGAGAGCTGACATGTTTGTAATTTAAAAAAGCATTTTCCGAAGTAACAACTGGGCCAAGAAATCAAGAAAGATTAAAACAAGACTAAATTAAGAAAACAGTTATAGATTGTTTCTGAAATAATAAAAATTTAACTTATGTATAAATTGAAACTCTATGGAATAAGAACAAAGTAATCAAAGTGAATTTAACTGTTTTAAAAATAGGAAGTCTCCCATGCTTTCAAAATTTATTAACAAAATCTTATTAGTAACTTAGATATTTAGAGGAAACTAGATAGAAATTCCCCAAAGCAATATTCAATTTTTAAATGTTTTTCTTCTTCAACTCTACAACTATGTTCCAAAATAGGTTAAACTTACATTTTGCCATCTAGGGAAAAAAAACAAAAACAAAAACTCTAATCAAAACTTACAAGTTCCCTTTGAAGTACTAAGAAATAAAAATAGATTACTTAATCATAATTGGTAAGAATTTACTGACAAGCAAGTATTTGCTAAGGGAAATTTATAAACTTAAAATGGAGACACCTGGCAGACTCACCCTATTCAAATAATCAAGGTTAACATAAGCAGCGATGGGCAAAGCAAAACTATGTGCCTGCTGATACCATGTACTGAGAACATTATTAATTCTGTGTCATGGCTGCCAAAGGTGATTCCTGAATCTAATGACGAGAATCCATCAGACCAATCCAAACCGAGTGACATTTATAGGATAGCTCTACTGTCCTGTTCAAAAAGGCAAGCTCATGAAAAACAACAAAACAATCAGAAATTATTCCTGTTCAGAGAAGACCCAGGGCACATAATAAACATGACTACAATAAACAGCGAAGTTTGAATATGATACATTGATTAGATAGTGGTCTTACTCTATGTTCATTTTCTGATGTTGATCATTACACAGGAGAAAATTATGTAAGAGCAATGTAATTGTGTAAGAGAATGGCTTCAAGCAATCCTTACAAAAGGAATTTTAAAGTTCTACTTCAGACAAGAGAGTAATCTCAAGAGGAATTATCAGACATGAACAAAGAAATAAGATTGCTAAAAAAAAACATTGTCTAGAAAACAAGAACTGTAGTGTTGTGGGATAAAAAGAAAATTACAAAGAACTGAAATACTCAAAATACCAGATGGGTCAGACCTGTTTGGCGTTCTAAGATTTCTGCATTGTTTGGGAGGTTGATAAGGGTATTTATTGATTTCAAACTTTAAGAAGCTAAGTGCTTATGATAGAAAGCTAAAGGTAACTAGTAAAGAATAGGAATGTGCTATGTAATTTTCCGCAGGTCCAGTGAGACAAGATGTGCAATAAAATACATGATCAATAAAAAAATAATAAAAAACCAAGAAGGGAGAAAAAAGTAACATTGAAAGCAAAAACAAAGTCACAGAAATAAATTTAAAATGTCAATAACTGTTATGGATATAAATGGAGTATATGCTCCAGGTAAAAAATTGGCAGATTGGGCCAATTAATTATTTTTGTCAGACTGGATTTAAATGCACACACACATACAAGTCTTCTATATCTTATTGATAAGAGGCACATCTAAAGCATAATGATTCAGAAAATCTAAAAACCAAAGAGTAGAAAAGTATTTTCCTAATTAAATAAAAGCTGGTGTACTTATATTAGTTTTATACAAAGAAAATTTAAAAGTCAAAGATGTAAAAAATATTTCTAAAAAGCATTATTAAAGATAAACAAGGACACAATTCAATTATTTTAAGTATTAATTCACCATATCTTAAATTTAGATATATCAAAAAATAAAACTTCAAAATCTATCAAGCAAGAATTGAGAGACCTGTAAAAGAAATAGACAAATCCAAAACATAGTGGGATTTGTAATCATCTTTATTGTAATTGATGAATCAAACATACAAAAATTCACAAATTTATGAAAAATATAGAATAATGGTCCTCTGTTTAATGTCATTATTGTTGTATGCTTTCACAAAAAGTAATTGTAAGAGACTTTTTAAAAATATACTCTGTATGAAAGTAAAAAAAAAAAAGTCAACAGAAATGACTTACAATAAGTACAGTGCTGTTTCAGACATAGTTCTTTTATAATTAAGAGTTATTGGAAAATAAAGTTTGGCATCATTTCTAATTATATCAACCTCCATGGGGGCTGAATATCACAGATATAAGGTGCACTATGACCACCAAAGCTTTTTCATACTTTGCAAGTAGTTTTCGATTTTAGCTACGAAAGTTAGTTCCTAGAGCCACACTTGTTCTTAATTAGTCAATTTTTTTAATGTACATTGAATCAGTGTCCTACATTTCTCCAGGCCTGTTTATTTGCAGAGAGGAGAGAAACAATAACTAGGTTCTTCATGTAATACCTTCACATGTGGTGCTCAATCTTTATATGCTGTCCAACTTCTGTAAGATAAAAGGAGTGACTTGCAACGTAGGCGAGGAAGTTCCCTGGGGAGGAGATCACACCCCCAGCATCCTCCCTTTCATCCCCTTATCCAGCTTTGTTGTGAGGACCTCAATACAGAATGCTGCGACTCTGCTCTCTTGGGTTTCCAGCCAGTGTTCTTTTTCTCCTCACTAGCTAATGCTTGGGCAACTCTAACTTCTCCAAACCTTAGTTACTTCCCATGGAGAATGGAAATCGTAGTGTCTCATTGATTACATTGCTGTGAATCTTGAATAAGATATCATAGTCAGAAAGCTTTATCAAGAAGTATTAATATCCCCACCACCACCACCCATTCTTTCATTCCTAATATCCCTGGAACTACTTTTTCATTCAGTATCCTTCTAAGCAAGAGATTAGATAAGGGGAGTCATACCTATTGTCTCCATCAATGTCAAGGTTTGTGTAGATGCTCACCCTATTCCAGGCATCCACTCTTCATTTCCTCAGTGTCCCTGGTCTGGGTCATAGTCTGGGTGACTAAGATGTCAGGCTCACCAACCAGGGAATCTATGTTATGCTTTTCTTTTTATAGCCAATGCTGGCATTATTGCATGGTTTTGTGTCCACTTAATACCAGATTGGTATTATATATTATCACCATCATTGCAACTGATGACAAAGATAAAAGAATCTTTCAGGCTCTCAGGGGTCATGCCTACTCTCCTCTGGCTGTTTGGCTGCTTCTGTCTTATTTTCTCAGCCTGATCTAAAATAGATTCCTGAGCTAGCTGTTAGTTGATAGATAATATCTTCCCTAACTCATTTGATTTCACTCATTTTCCCCCTCCCTATTTTAAATCATGAACAAGTTCTGTGCCGACTCTTCTCAGAACTGATTTGGTTTAGATTCAGTAGCAGTCTTGCAGGATCACGGGGAGACTGCTAAGTTTAATGCCACAATCATCTTGGCTCCTACAGAGTATTCATTTCATTGTCAGCTGGTGGGAACAGGCAATTGCCGTGGTATAAGGCTGATTCCCTTCAGTAATGAAGCAAGGCACTGGGACATTTTCATTTCTGAATTCCAAGTGAGTACATATTGTCATTTCAGATGCTATTCCAAGAGCTATCATTCGCTGGAGTGCATCTGGTACCACATTTATTTACAGCATTCTAATTTTTCTTTAAAACTTAGGGGATGTGGGAAGAAACTGAAGTTATTGATTTTGAATATCCACAGCTTACTAGTAAGAGAGAGCCAAGTTATGTTCTCAAGGGAAACAATGCTCAATTTCTCATCATTTCTGATACTAGAGACAGCATTAGGAAGAATAATTGAAAGGAGGTAATGGATGATCAGCCAAAGGGTTTATTTGATAGCAAGAGACGTCTGAGTCCCAGGGAGAGAAAATCAAATTGTAAGAGAGGTGAAGTGCTACCATGTGCAACGATAATGGAAATTGTGCAACTTTTTAAGTTGATATTGAAACATCCCTTATCTTGCTCTAAATGAGATGGTGAGTGTTATTTTCTTGTTTAAAAAATAAAGGAAAAGAAAATAGAAGAGTTGTGTTAAAGATAATGATTATTTGCTTGCCCTGAGAAAAAGCCTACAGCAAAAGACAATAGTAACACAGTACTGAAAAAGAAATGGAATATAATTAAACAAGTAATTGAAGATATAAAAGACACCCACAAATCAAGAATTCAAAAACTCAGACTAGAAATTGTCAACAATAGCTTACAAGGATAGATAAAAGTAGAGTAACATGTTCAAGAAACTCAAGGAATACAATGTGAGCCAAGATTGGTGTATGGCCAGTAGTCACGGCCATCGCCGCCATTTACATGCAGGTTCCCATTACGTTTGGACAGATGGCAAAGAAACAGTGGAGCCAAAAATTGGTGGCCCATTACTTTATTAAAATCTCACACCGGCTGATGATCAAACACACAGGGAAAACATTTCCCTCTGGTTCCACAACCAGGAGAATATTCTCCGGTTCCTCCTAGAATCAAAAGTCCCCACAAGTCTCAGTGGAGCTTGCAAAAGCCCCTCAGCTCTGGTTTCCCATCTGCACACTTTCTCTTTCCCTGCCAACATGGCTTCTTCCTCAGCACCCTGCATTCTCTCCTCTCTCACTCTGCAAACATGGCTTCTTTCTCTTTCTTCTACTTCTTCTTTTGTTTTCAAAACTTTCTGGCAGGAAAACCTCTCCTCCAGCAAACATTAACAAAACAATGGCCCTTCCCAAGCAGGAAAGTAACTTGCAGTTTCACTGACCACAGATACCTGGTGCTGCCCAGCCCCCAATGCAAACTATAAGCTAGCTAACATAAAAATCATATTTTACAAAGTTATTTGCCCAACAATTATATATACTGACCTTCCACTGTAAAAACTCAAGGAATATCATACTCACAGTTCTTCTCAAAGAATGTTAAAGAATAGTCTTCATCTAATCAAGATAATTTTAGCAAAAGGATTTTTTTTTAAAACAGGGACAGAGAAAGAGTTAGATAGGGACAGACAGACAGGAACGAAGAGAGATGAGAAGCATCAATCATCAGTTTTTCGTTGCAACACCTTAGTTGTTCATTGATTGCTTTCTCATATGTGCCTTGACCACAGGCCTTCAGTGTTAGATTCAGGGAGTACTGACATGCTGGGGCTGCCAAGAGTGTACAAGGTCCCTGTGATGCTGAGAACAAAGAGTTCAGCAACATCCTGCATTGAGTCAGAGACCCTTATCAGAAGTTTATGTTTGAAATTCTCCACTGAGTAATACCCCCCCCCCGTAACTGCGCACGACCTCCCTAGCCAATGACTAACAGCCACATCAGCTTCTGTATGAACCGCTTGCTTGTTACGCTATAAAAACCCCTAGACTGTAGGCGCTCAGTGTGACTCTGGTGACTGCACCTGAGCTCACCCCTGCGCAGGTTTGTTTGTTTGTTTGTTTGTTTTTTCTTTTTCTCTTGGCCATAAAACTTTGTCTGAAACTCTCCAAACGTCTCCAGTGTTTGTTTTACCCGGCGAGTGCAACATTTATGGGGGCTCGTCCCGGGATTCCCATTACGGGAATTTTGGCTGGGGACAGGCAGAACAGCTCGAGCTGGTGAGTATTTTGTTGTGGAATTCCTTGTTTCTGTAATCTGGCTCCGGAGCATTTGCAGTCTGTGGTGGCAGACAGGACGCTGTCAGAGACCCGCCCAGACACTCGGGCCAAGGGCAGGACGCTGCCGGCCGAGGTTTCTGTTTCTGTCTGAAATTGATCGATCGTTTTGAAGTAGTGAGCTCACTCGTGCCGCGCCGCGCTGCTGTCTGGTTGTTTGTTTAGCCTGAATGACTGTGTGGGAAATTTTGTGTATTGCCCTCCTGGGATTTGCTGCACTGTTGTGTTTGGTGTTAATTTGTTTGCCAGTACAGTGTGATCAACGTTCATCTATCTGGATCACCCTGCTTATAGGGTGGGGAATCCTGTGTGTTGTCTTTGTAGGACTAGAAGCATACCTGGCTAAGAAGAACAAGTACCGTGAGATGGGACAGCAAGAATCTACACTTAAATCCCCTCTTGATTGCATTTTAAGTAACTTCTCTGATTTTCAGAAGAGAGCTCAGGGTTATGGGGGACCTCCACCCGATCGAGAAACTCTCCGGACCTTAAGCCAAGTGGAGTGGCCATCTCTTAAGGTTGGATGGCCATCTGAAGGAACCTTTGATCTGCCCATAGTTTTTGCAGTAAGAGTCATTATATATCAGGTGCCTCATCCAGATCAATATGTGTATATAGATATTTGGATAGATATAGCTACAGACAAACCTGGGTACATTAAGAGGTGCATAAAAGCTAATCAAAAGGTTAAGAGAGCTATTTGTGTGAGCGCAGCAGACATTAAGCCTCGCCCTCCCTCCGCTCCACCTGCACCTGAAAAAGAGCCTCCCAAATCGTATCCGGTCCTTTCTGATGTTACTGAGAATATAGTAGATCCTGTAAATTATCCTCCTCCTTATCAGAAGCCCAGGGAGCCGGATTCAACTGTGCCCGAGAATGTCCAGAGTCCTCCCCACACTCGGGGGGGAACCCCTTATGCTCAACCTCCCTTTGCTGGAAGTGCCCCAATGTTACCTCTTAGGGAGGTGCTGCCCCCACTAGATGAAGGACCACACGCACCGTCCCGAATGATTTATATTCCTTTCTCTACTAGTGACCTTTATAATTGGAAACAGCAGACCCCGTCGTTTTCAGAGAAACCCCAGGGGTTAATTTCTTTGCTTGAGACTGTTTTCAGGATCCATCAACCAAGTTGGGATGATTGTCAGCAGCTTTTGCACACTCTGTTCACAACGGAAGAAAGAACCTGCATCGGCCAAGAAGCTGAAAAAGTATTTAAGAAAGATGGAGGCCCCCAGTGAGATTAGCCGTGTAAGACCCCTCCTCACGGAGTGGGCTGCAGCAGACATTGGTAGCTGGCCAGCCTCCGGCAGTTGCCGTTTGGAAACTGAATTTGACTGATTTGAAACATTTGGAGTCTTGAGACTGTTTGGTAAGGAAGCTTTTGGTAAATAAGCTTTCTCTTTGAATATTTGGAAACAGAGCTCTGGTTAGAAAAGGGTGTAATAGAGCAGGCTGGACGCCACCTGATTTCTCCCCACCTGGTCAGTTGGGGAACGCAGGACGCTGCCTTCTCCCTTTGGTTTTGGTTTAGAAGTTTGGTTTGTTTTGTGTGCATATTTGGTTTGTTTGTCTGCTACTGGAATGGCCAACTTAAGAGCAGACTGGCCAAACCAAGGATTGCTAGACCCATAGAAAACAGAGAGAGTCTAGCGTACTATCACCAGCACCCACCCGCAGGCAGGTGGCACGGTCAGTATGCAGCCAGTATGGCAGCAGAGGTAGAGAAAGAAAAGGCAGCCAGGCTGCAGCTGGCTGCAGAAGAAGCGGCAGGCTCCCCCCACAGTTTCAGGCACTTGCCCCTCCCCCTTGGGCACCAGCTCAAGGGCTGAGCCACTGCTTGGTCAGGCAAAAGATAACAGTACAGTAAGCTAGAGGTTATCATCACCTTGCTACAGCCCCTGCCCTCCTCTGCTTTGGCTCCGGGGAATCCCTGCCTCCTATCTGGAGCCAGACCCAAGGAGAAGATTTAGGGAATAGGGCCCCTTCTAAACCCACTACTTTAGCCATAATAGAATTGTATAGTCTGTCAAGTACAAAGACTTTCTTTTTGTACCAAGAATCTGTTGTTGTATTCCCAGTTTTGCTCTCTTAGTCAAGCCCCTCAGTGAGATCTTCTGAGCATGGCTTTTAAGGTCTATAATGACCAAGGAAATAACAGAAAAGGCAAATAAGGCCCAAAAGAAGTCAGGAAGTACCAACTTTTGGCTCCAGCGCCCTAAGGCGCTTCATAGCTTTCATCAAGGCCCTGCTCCAGAATGGAAAAAAAGGTCATTGAACTGAAGCCTGCCAGTCTTCCAGGTCCCATCAAGGGACACACCTGTGCTGTGGAAAGAGGGACATAAGAAGGTAAGCTGCTCACTTGCTCCATGGAGGGAGGGTTCAGTCTCTTCTAGCCCTGCTCCAGCTACCTGTGACCTGACCTTGCCCAGCGTGCTGGGAATTGCCACTGAAGGCCTAAGGACATCGTTCAGGAGCCTAAGGTATTTCTTCCAAGTAGCAGATAAACTAATAACACAAGGGCCATCTACTATGCCTTGCTTGAATATTTAAGTTTTATTTATCCCTCAAAGATCTCTACTGTGGGTATTGACAGTCTGGTTTTATTGCTTTATGTTTAGTATCTCCTTTATTTCTCTTTATCTCAATGCCCCATGCCTATTATAGGCTGGGACCTGCTGCTAATTCCAGCTAGAAGCAGTGGTCACTAGGACTTAAACTCTAACTGCAAAGTGTAGAAATGTAACACCCTTTCCCTAAATACTTACAGGTTTTATAGGTTACTCAGAAAACTGTTCAAAGACCGTCCAAGAGGCACTTCTAGCAGTACACCACCCAAGGACTGACTCCCACGTAGACGGGTCCAGACACCATGATCCTGACTACTCCCACTACTGCCAAGATAGAAGGCATACCCGCCTGGGTCCACCGCAGCCGGCTGAAGCTTGCAGTCCCAGCAGAGACACCTTTGTGGACAGCGAAGACTGACCCCGCCAACCCTTGTAAGCTGACCCTGAGAAGGACCGCATGCCCTGCTTCAGCCACAAACCAGAAGTTAACTGGTCCACACATGGAGACTTTGGGAAGGGAGGGAAACTAAGGTAAAGGAAAGCCAAGTAAGTCATCTTAAGGTTTGATGCATGTACTGCTATGAGTCATACAGAAAGGGGTGTAAGTCCCTTGGCTGAGGGAGAAGCTACAAGGTAAATGAAAGTTATATATGTGCTCATAGCTACCACTATAGAATAATCTGTGAATATTGGTCATGTGTCCAATAGGCTGCTTATGAAAAGGACACCTCCAAAAAGCAATCTTTAAAAGAGGATTACTTAGTGCTAACTTAGTCTTTGCTGAAGGTTAAGGTTTTTAGGAATTAAGAATTCTGATAAATTAGAAAGGAATTGTATGGTTTTGATAATAGAAGGTATAAGGTGTAGAGGTACCTTTGAAAGGAAAAAGAAAAAGTAAGTTGTTATGAAGGCCAGTTATTTCTGGATAAGAAAGTGCATAAAAGTTGAAGGTTTGTGTAAGTTGCAGAAGGTTTGTGTAAGTTGCAGAAGGTTTGTGTAAGTTGAAGGTTTATGTAAGTTGCAGAAGGTTTGTGTAAGTTGTAAGAAGTTAGTACAGAGAAGAAAAATGCAAGGCAGAAAGAAATTAATCCGTAAAGCTTGTAGTACTAAGGGCACACTATCAGCGTGCCAGCACATACTAGGGAGGACCCCTGACCTAATTAGCTTATAGCTACAGCTAAAGTAGAAAATTCTCATGAGCCCCAGCCTTATACCATTCTCCCCATTGATGAAGAATCAAGGATTTGATTTATGCCCAAAAGAGATGGGGGAATGTTAGATTCAGGGAGTACTGACATGCTGGGGCTGCCAAGAGTGTACAAGGTCCCTGTGATGCTGAGAACAAAGAGTTCAGCAACATCCTGCATTGAGTCAGAGACCCTTATCAGAAGTTTATGTTTGAAATTCTCCACTGAGTAATACCCCCCCCCCCGTAACTGCGCACGACCTCCCTAGCCAATGACTAACAGCCACATCAGCTTCTGTATGAACCGCTTGCTTGCTACGCTATAAAAACCCCTAGACTGTAGGCGCTCGGTGTGACTCTGGTGACTGCACCTGAGCTCACCCCTGCGCAGGTTTGTTTGTTTGTTTGTTTTTTCTTTTTCTCTTGGCCATAAAACTTTGTCTGAAACTCTCCAAACGTCTCCAGTGTTTGTTTTATCCGGCGAGTGCAACATTCAGCAGACTGAGTAACCCCTTGCTCGAGCCAGCGACCTTGGGTCCAAGCTGGTGAGCTTTCTGCTCAAGCCAGATGAGCCTGTGTTCAAGCTGGCAACCTTGGGGTCTCAAACCTGGGTCCTTCCGCATCCCAGTCCGATGCTCTATCCACTGTGCCACTGCCTGGTCAGGCAGCAAAAGGATTCTTAGCCAGTATCGTTGCATATACTTAATTGTACACCTAATAGTACCATGAAGATGACAATGAAGGTGGAAGATTAGAATGTAAATGTTAAGTGCTCTGAATAAATAGAAATACTACAATAAAATAATGGGAAAGTGTAAAATTAACACGTGCAAAGGTATAAGGAAACCCTTACTTATGAAATATGCAACATTATACTTAAACAAATGAAAATTTTTTTATATTCTTAGAATGTACAAACAACATAAAGATGTTGATTCTATTCAAGGTAATATAAGACCCCAATTAAATTACCATTTTTTTTTAAAAAAAAACAGAGTTAGAAAAACTGAGTCTAAAGTTTATAAGAAAAAAATTAATGAAACTTGAATAGTTACAGAGAGAAATAAAGACAATGGCAAGTAAGGAGGTAGCACTGATGGGTAGTAAAAATATTGTGTGGCTTGTACCTTAAAAGTATAGACTGGCTCGTGAATGGACTGACAGCCCAAGAGGGCACAATAGAAAACCCCCACATAGACCCAAGTAAGTAAGATAATATGCAGATTAAATCACTGGGAAAAAGATAAACTTCTCAACAAATTGTGGTAGGTTAACTGAAAAATATTGAAAAAAAAAGTTGAATTTTTATTCAAACTAGCTATGAGAATGAGCTACTCTGATTCAGAAATTGGAATTGTTAAAAAAATGAAAATGAAACAGAAAAACATGTACTAGAAAATAGTGAATTCCTCTATAAACTTGAACAAAGAACTGACTTTCCTAGTTAAGACCAAACCTCTCAAAGCTATTAAGGAAAAGACTGGTAAACTATAAGGCAAAAAAAAAAAAAAAAAAAGAACAGCATAAGTAAATTTGGAAGACAAGAGATTTAGAGAGGTACCAAAAAAGGAAATTTGCTTTGTTACTATAATCTTTCTAATTTGATCTTAAATGGTTTTGAATAAGAGGTTATATAAAGTGATTTCTAAAGTTCCTTTAATCTTAATATTGTAGATTTCTAGCATGCTTGGACTACCTAAGTAAAAGTTCTAGAAAGAAGGTTATATGCTGGAAATGAATCTTAGTCTCTTTTTTTTCATCTTGTTAATCTATTTTTGTTTAATCTCTTTGCCTAATGATAAAATACAGGACCTATTCCCGCTATTCCTTCTCCTTGTTGGATACTGAGAGCCTTCTCTGCTCATTCCTCCTTTTAATATGATAATTATAACTTCAGCCCTTGAGAGGCTATTGAAGATTCATGGGTTAGGATTTTTGTTTTCTTGGCCTTTCTGCATCTAGGGATTTTGGAATTTGAGATTGAAAAGGATTAAGGTTTTTGGGTGTGTAGAGTGGGAGCAATACAGTTAACTCAGGGAGCTCTAACCTTGGGAAGGTAGTAAGGGAGGATAGTATTCAGTAATAAGAATTAATGTCATGACCTCTGACCATGATATATATGAATGGTAGTTTGTGATAAGGAACTGGAAGAAGGCAAAGAGGCAGAGATGGGAGAGAAGCAATATTGGTATCAGAATTATTTTTGTCAGTGATGACTACTGATAAAAGAGCTTCCATGAAGGAAGAAGGAAGCTCATTATGATTTTTTTCCCCAGATAAATATATAACTTTTAGCTGTATGTAATGTATTTATTTAAAAAATAATTTGAGTTTGCTTAAAAGATACATTTCCAAAAGGAAAAAAAAACATATGGCATATGAGTTTGGATATAAATATTTTAAAGATTATGTACTCATTTTAGACATAATATTGTAGAAGCTAAAGCCCCTGAGAACGGAGGAATATATTGAGTTATGTAATTTTCATTGTCAAATGAAAGTAAGCACATCTTTTTAAGAGGGACTCTTTATTTTAAAAAGAGAGACAGACAGATAGACAAGGACAGACAGATAGGAAGGGAGAGATGAGAAACATCAACTCAGTTGTGGCACCTTAGTTGTTCATTGATTACTTTCTATATGTGCCTTAACTGGGGGACTCAAAATAATGGTTTCCCTGTGCTTAACTGGCACCCAATTAGATGGTTTAATTCTGAAATCAGATGAATCCAAGTATAGAAAAAGGTTCCAACAGAGCCAGCGATCCCTTGCCCAAGCCAGCAACCTTGGGCTTCAAGCCAGCAACCTTTGGGCTCAAGCCATCAAACATGGGGTCATGTCTGTGATCCCTTGCTCAAGCTGGCAACCTTGTGCTCAAGCTGGTGAGCCCATGCTCATGCCAGTGACCTCAGGGTTTCGAATCTGGATCCTCAGCATTCCAGGTTGATCCACTGTACCACCACCTGAGGTGAGACTCTTTTTTTTCTATTGCTATATTTCTGAGTAGTTTGTTTATCCCAAGGCTTCATATACAGGAACAGGAGGAAAACACTGAACAGTGGGCATGTAACTGGTTCCTCCCTCTTTGGAGATGCCTGAGGTCAGATGGACCTAACTTCTAAAAGATAACCGGGGATCCACCAGGAGTGCTTTTAGAATGGTGTGTCTGGTTTACCTAGTTTGATCCTTATAAATAAACTTGAAATTTATGGAACTTTATGCTGCAGCTGGGATAAGGAATGGGCTTTTTTATTATGTAACCAGAACAGGTCTACATGATTAATGAGGCTTCCAAGTTTAAGGGACCCAAAATCATGGTTTCCTTGTGTTTGACTGGCACCCAATTAGATGGTTTAATTTAACTGAAATCAGATGAATTCAGGTGTAGAAAAAGGTATTGGGGCAGTTGCTTCTGATGTCTGGCGCCTTCTAGTGGAGACGCAGCTTGCATTTTATTTGAGGCTGAGGAAGACGGTCATTTCATGGAAATCTGACAGACACAGTTCAGGCCTTTGTGATTGCACAGGGATAGTAAACAGTGTAAGCAACAGAATCTCCCATTTTCTTTTAGAAAGAATATTGACACACTCCTCACTTAACTGCTCCTTATAGACAACCTTCACAGTAGCTAAGGGCCCAACACAGTGACAGCAAAGAGTTCCCATCAAGACTCAATGTTCCCTGAGGCAAATGTGTGGCTTCTTGGACGTAGGGCTCAGTTGATGGCTAGAAATGAAAAAATCTAGGGCAGTGAGTCACTAGCCTGTTTTATAGACTTCCTTTGAAACACGAATGGCCTCAACAGGGCCTATATCAAGATTTCTGCGCCTGACCGGGCAGTGGCGCAGTGGATAGAGCGTTGGACTGGGATGTGGAGGACCCAGGTTCGAGACCCTGAGGTCTCCAGTTTGAGCGCGGGCTCATCTGGTTTGAGCAGAGCTCACCAGCTTGGACTCAAGGTCGCTGGTTTGAACAAGGGGTTACTCAGTCTGCTGAAGGTCCACGGTCAGGGCACATATGAGAGGGCAGTCAATGAACAGCTGAGGTGTCGCAATGAAGGGCTGATGCTTGATGCTTCTCATCTCTCTTCGTTCCTGTCTGTCTCTGACTCTCTCTCTGTCTCTGTAAAAAATAAATAAATAAATAAAAATAAAAAGATTTCTGCAAGGATCCATTTGTGATGGAACTTTCTAGAAAATGCCTGAAGTGTATTTGTTGATTGAAAAAAAGGTCTTTATGATTTAGAAATATGATGTCAGAATCATTCTTTTATGAGTATTATTTGCTTCTATACATGTTTTTTATTTATAAGTCAGTATGTATATAATATATTGTTCTTCACATTTTTTTAAATCTAAAAACATTTTTTTTCTTAATAAATTTTCCTGCTGGGTAGGAAAAGACATTGGGATCCTATGTGAATTTTTTTTCCTCCTGGAATAGTTCTTGTTAATTAATGAATGGTCGTTTTGTTGATTGGTTTGAATTAATTCCCTAGACTTTATCACATTAAATTTATATTTTGACCTTAAATATAAGAATCAGATCCTAAATTCATAGGGGGCCTACCAAGATGGACACCCTGGGGGCCCCAACTGGTAGCTGGGAAACCTTTCAGCAGTCCCTGGTCTACCTAACTGCAAATGCTCTTCTTTATAACACAGAAAATGGGATTTAGAAAGAGGAGGCTATTAAATCTCTTGAGTAGTGGTTCTCAAAATCCCTGGAGTATTCCGGTGCTGTAAATTCATTGTTACTTTTTGAATGTATTGATATCATATTGGGAAGTTTAGCCCACATCACACTGATGGTGGTACATTTAGTCAAATCTATGGAATTGGCAAATATTTTTAAGTATCTACCAATTTTTAAAATTTAATTTAATTTAATTTTTATTTATTTATTTATTTATTTTTGCTTATCACTAGGCTTTGTGCTAGGGGTACAAATAATTAACAAGACGGTTAAGGCTCCTTGCCTTGTGGAGACCATTATCTCAGGGGAGAAACATACATTTCATTCAGTCCTTCCATTACGCACTCCGTTCACTATTTAATTATACTTGTGATAAAAACCTCAAAGAACAGGAGCTGTGTGCAACGGGAGGCTGTGCACAGATGATCTGATGTGAAGTGAGGTTCAGAGAGGTCCTTGAATTGCTCAAGCTTAGAAGTAGCCAAGCAGAAACTTGAATCCAGGTATAATCGTGCTCAGATACACCACACTTACTGCCCCCAATGACTCAGTTGTAATAGTGGCACAAACTGCCATGGAAGCAGGAATGCTGGCGTATTCATTTCGTAGGGTGGTTGTAACAAATTACCACAGATTTAGTGGCTTAAAACAACACAATATAGCCCTGGCCGGTTGGCTCAGCGGTAGAGCGTCGCCTGGCGTGTGGGGGACCCAGGTTTGATTCCCGGCCAGGGCACAAAGGAGAAGCGCCCATTTGCTTCTCTACCCCCCCTCCTTCCTCTCTGTCTCTCTCTTCCCCTCCCGCAGCCAAGGCTCCATTGGAGCAAAGATGGCCCGGGCGCTGGGGATGGCTCCTTGGCCTCTGCCCCAGGCTCTAGAGTGGCTCTGGTCGCGGCAGAGCAACGCCCCGGAGGGGCAGAGCATCGCCCCCTGGTGGGCAGAGCATCGCCCCTGGTGGGCGTGCCGGGTGGATCCTGGTCGGGCGCATGCGGGAGTCTGTCTGACTGTCTCTCCCCGTTTCCAGCTTAAGAAAACAAACAAACAAACAAACCCCACAATATATTATTTTACGATTCTCTAGGTTAGAAGTCCAACATAGGTCTCTTGGGCTGAAATCAAGGTGCCTGCAGGTCTGTGATCCTTCCTTTCAGGAGGCTTTAGGGGAAATCTGTCTCTCTGACACATTTCCATTTTCACGAGGTCACCTGCATGCTTTTGGCTCGTGACCTCCTTCATCCATCTTCAAAACTGTCCATGAGGAGTCCAGTCTTTCTCACATTTGACCTATGTCTTCTGCTTCTCTCTTCTGCTTTAAAGGATTTTTGTGATTACACACAGCCCATGCAGATAATCGAGGATAATCTTCAATTCCATTGTAAAGTCAGCTAATAAGCCAGCTTAATTTCATCTGCAACCTTAATTCTCCTTTGTAATGTAAGGCAATGTATTCACTGGTTCTAGGGTTTAGGACGTAATGTCTTTGTGGGGCATGGGGTTGCAGGTGGTAATTGTGGTTTGAGGGGGGGAAGAATCTGAGATGACCTTTGGTGGGAAGGAATTTGATAAACAGGGAAATGGAACCACAAGAGCAAGACATAGAAAGAGGAGTTTAAGTATGATTCAAGAACATACGGGATTTGATTGTTTTATCTTCTAGACTATAGCCACTCTAATGGAGGAGGCTATGAAAGAAATGTTCTGGATACTAGTTAGGATAATTAGGGAAGGCCAGATTAATGGCCTTGACCAGCAAGTTACAGAGGTCGGGTTTATCCCGTGGGCATTGGCAGGGCATGGAGGAAGCTCAGCAAGCCAGGGGCATGGTCAGGCTCTATTGTGAATTCATCCCCTCAGACATAGATGGAAAAATGCTCTTCTCTCTGATCCACTGGGCCATGTGCAGCCAAGAGCCTGGCCAGATGCAAAGCAGAAGGGTGCTGAGCAGCAAACTCTTGCCAAGACACCAGGAGCACTTTGGGAAGAAGAAGGGACCCCATGCAACCAATATTGGCTGCTCAGTCTCTTCTTTGCTTTGGCTATGGTGACTCTTCTTTTTTTTTTAACTTCAACATAAACAGGTAAAAATTTTTCAAACTGCCTATCATGGGTAGCTAAGTAGTTTCCTGCCTTTTCAACATTTAAACCCTCAGAAGGATACCGTCAGTTTTATTACAGTTTCAGCCCCTTAAGACATCCTTTAATAGTGAAAAGCTCTACCGGCAACACCTGGCTCTTCTCACTTTGGATATCTTCAATTAATTTGGAGCACATTTACTTAGGAGGACTAAGGTATACAAAGCACAAAGTGAGAAATTTATACTGACATTAGCTTTTTAATTAAAGGTCCCAACATTTTACAAGTGTTCACCAGTATAATTCTTTTCATTTTAATTTTATTTAATTTTATTTTTTTTAGTGAGAGGAAGGGAGGCAGAGACAGACTCCTGCATATGCCCTGACGAGGATCCACCAGGCAAGTTCAGTAAGGGGCAATGCCCTGCCCTTCTGAGACCGTTGCTCCATTTCTCAGCAACTGAACTAACTATTCTTTAGTGCCTGAGGTGGAGGCCACAGAGCCACCCTCCTTGCCTGAGGCCAACTCACTTGAACCAATCAAGCCATGGCTGTCAGAAGGGAAGAGAGAGAAAGAGAAAGAGAAAAGGGGAGGAGGAGGGCTGGAGAAGCAGATGTTTGCTTCTCCTGTGTTCTCTGACTGGGAATCAAACCCAGACATTCACATGCTGAGCCAACAATCTACCACTGAGCCAACTGGCCAGGGCCATAAAATTCTTTAAAATGGTTTAATATCTACACAACAGGTCCTTAACTTGTCATTATTAAGGTAAACTGGTAAATAAATGGGTGAATAATGGAAAAACAAATCCTTTATCCTGTCCTTCCTATGTTATTGGTAGAAGAGATAATTCTTTTTATAAATGAATTTCAGGTAAAAAAAAAACTGATGAAGAAGTATAGAAGAAATAAGGAATCACCATCATGAAACCACTAACAGATCATTAGATCTGGGCATGAATCATCAACGACTCAGCATCACAAAAATAGATGTTATTGGACATTTTGTACCCTGATAGAAGAATACTACTCCTTCCATGAAGTATTTTAGAAAAAAAAATGTCCCTGGTTCTGCTCAGAGTTTTAGATACAGCTACCAGTTTAAGAGCTATGAAATCAGAAGAACGTGTTAAATGGTATTAGTGGATACATTTGTCCAGACAACAGGATGAATGCTGCAGTTTCTTTAACAATTAAATTGAATGAGAGAAGTAAGATGGGGGGACCAATAATTTAACAGAGACTGAAGAGATAAAGCAATCAATTACAAGCTTGGTCCTAATTGAATTCTAATTTAAAGAAGCAACTGTAAAACATATTTTTTAATATTTATAAATGATCGGAAATGTGAAACTTCTAAGATAGTTGAGGATATTGAGGGATTGTTACCTCATTTTTTAGATGTTATAATGACTTTATGATTATGTATATAAAATAGTCTTTACCTTTTAGCCATACATATGAACTACAGCTGGCTGAAGTCATATAGCATCTACAGTCTGCTTCCAGTCCAGAAGGGGACAGATGAGACAGAATTGGCCCTGGTTTGATGATTATAGAATCAGAGTGGTGGGACCATGGGGACTCATCATGCTATTTGGTTTGATGTTTTCCATTAATTAAAGTTAAAAACAAAGATATGTTGATTTTCAGAATGAATCCTATTGCACTGTATGTATATACCACATTTTTCTTTATCCATTTATCTGTTGATGAATGTATAGGTTGCTTCCACTTCTCAGCTAATATGAATAATGTTGCAATGAACATGGCAGTATAAATATCTCAAACCTGGGGGACAGCATGCCAACTGAATTTAACCGGTCACAGAAGGGCAAATACTGTGTGGTTCCACTTAAATGAAGTAGCTATAGCAGTCAAACTCATAGAAGCAGAAAGTAGAATGGTGGTTGACAAGGGAGAGGTCTGGGGTAAATAGGGAGTTACTGTTCAACAGATAAAGTTTCAGCCATGCAAGGCATAAAATTTCTAAACAATATTGTGCTTATTGTTAACAATATGGGATTGTGCACTTAATAACTTAGGATATATTTTATGCTATGTCTTTTTTTTTTTAATTAAAGAGCAAAAGTGTAGTCTAGTCTGGCCTGTGGTGATACAGTGGCTAAAGCTTCAACCTGGAACACTGAGGTCGCTGATTTGAAACCCCGGGCTTGCCCAGTCAAGGCACATATGGGGGTTGATGCTTCCTGCTTCTCCACCTGCTCTCTCTCTCTCTCTCTCTCTCTCTCCTTCTCTCCTCTCTAAAATATAAAAAAATAAAATCTTTAAAAAACCATTTAAAAAAAAGCAAAGGTGTGTCACCATTTTGCCTATTTTGATGACAAATTAATAATTTACATAACAACTTTATCAGATATCACAGTTTTTGAACATATTTTATAATCTTTTCAGATATCTTTTTAAATCTAGTCAGCCAGTCTATTACCCAAATAATTATTAAAGCATTTACCTTTTTACTTTGCAAGTAATGATCTTATTTCATGATCACCCTATATATCATAAACTGGGTTCATTGAATGAAACACAGAGTTTAATTATCAATAGACAGTCAATTACCTCTCATCCATCTGTTATTATTATGCCAAAGTTGACATATCTAAGGGAAAATATATGATCTTTAACCAAAGAACCTATAAAATACTGACAAGGTAAAACTTAGCACCATGGTCTATGAATCATTTGACCTATATTGTAGTCTTGCTTCCACCTACAGTATAAAACCACACTGTTTTATGGACATCAGATAATTTTTCTTTTCTTTTTGGAGCAGAGATAATAATAGTTACTTAAAGAAGAATTGTGGAGATTTGTGTATTTAAATATATTTTAGTCTTTGACAGAAAGCTTGAACTGATGATTTCAAAGTATATTTAATTAGTAAAAATAATTTCAATCCTAAGCATATTTGATAAGATATTTGTGGTATATATGATTGAATGATTCACAGTTAAAATATAGGCTTTGGGAGTGTGTTGGGTGGTAAGCAATGAGAAAACTTTAATTAGTGTGTTTAGAAAAATAATATTAATTCTTTACTATTGATTCTTGCAAAAGTTTCAGATTTAAATTAGTTTCTTCCATTTTTTTTTCTCTAGTAACAAATGAGAAGTGAGAACAGCAAAGTCTGACATAGGTGACAAGAACAAACATAAAAATATTAAATGGCGCCTGACCTGTGGTGGCGCAGTGGATAAAGCGTCGACCTGGAAATGCTGAGGTCGCCGGTTCGAAACCCTGGGCTTGCCTGGTCAAGGCACATATGGGAGTTGATGCTTCCAGCTCCTCCCCCCCTTCTCTCTCTCTCTCTCTCTCTCTCTCTCTCTGTCTCTCCCTCTCCTCTCTAAAAATGAATAAATAAATAAAATTTAAAAAAAAATTTTTTAAATATTAAATGGCCCTGGCCAGTTGGCCCAGCAGTAGAGCATTGGCCTGGCATGTGGGGGTCCCAGGTTCAATTTCCGGTCAGGGCACACAGGAGAAGTGCCCATCTGCTCCTCCACCCTTCTCCCTCTCCTTCCTCTCTATCTCTCTCTTCCCCTCCTGCATGGCCGGGGCTCCATTGGAGCAGGGTTGGCCTGGGCGCTGAGGATGGCTCCATGGCCTCCACCTCAGGCGCTAGAATGTCTCCGATTGCAATGGAGCAACAGCCCAGAGGGGCCAAGCATCGCCCCCTGGTGGGTATGCCGGGTGGATCCTAGTCAGGCGTATGCGGGAATGTGTCTGACTGCCTCCCTGTTTCTAGCTTTGGAAAAATACAATCAATCAATCAATAAATAAAATATTAAATGCAGTGACTGCCACTTCAGGTACTCACAGAAGACCTGACATTTTCTCCAACTTTTCAAAACTTTACATGCTGTAATAATATTCTAGGACTTTAAAGCTAGGACGGACATTGAAGGCTCAAGGTCAGAATTTATTTTCCCCTTTGGTATCAGGTGATGTAGGTTGCTGGACCCATGAGTTTCCCCTAGCTTTGAGCAGGGAGGTTTAAGTGTTTCACTTAAAAGACATATTAGAATGATTTGTCTATACTCTAGTCCCACCTTAGAAACCCCAGCACTTGTTTTTAAAGCTATTTTCACAGGTGTACTTATTTGAGACGTTACCACAGGAACAAACTTGAAGGTATTTTGAAAGTCGGGGTGATAGATTTGTGCTGCTTTAGTCCCATGCTTACTCCTGGCTCCTCTCATTGTGAACCTTGGGTTTGCAGAAGGACGGGCTAGGTATAATGACACAGTCTGCAGCTACAAAGAAGGTGATCCGTAGGTAAAACTATTTGGGAAAAGGAATGTTCTTTGAGATCCTGTTCTTTGAGACCATGACCTCATCACTATGTTACTCTAATCAAACAAGCAAGCCTTTTAAATACCACCATCATACCCAGTTGCCTACTACTGAAGAGCTGAGGGCCAAGAAATAGTTTGAACTGAGAGCTTGGCAGTGGATGATGACCTATTTTCATTCTTATTACTAATGAAATTCTCTTCTTTTAGTTCACTTATTGTGGCATTTAGAATATAGGGCTGCTTTACTGAGCCATGACCAATAGCAATCTTTACTTACAGTCTCCATCGTAATGGCTAGTTTTAGTGCCTTAAATATTATCCATATGTCAGAGGTTTTAATAATTAGAAACTGAAATTACTGAATGGAGGAGGGAAAATAACCTGTATAGTAATTTATAAATCTATAAGAAAGCGATCATTTCACATTTGACAGTTTTTAATATTTAATAATTTTTTCACAAAAATTCTCTAAGAAATAAAGAATATTAATTATAAAATAAAATAGAAATAACTTTATTTTTCTCCATTTTAAAAAAGACTATATATATATATATTCATTGTAAATAACTCAGAAAATACAAAAAACACGCAAAGAAGAAACGTATAAAGATGTTGAATAATGTCTAATCAGAGAGTTTTCTATTTAAGAGCAGGAAAGGTGAAGGATTATTACTTAAATAATAGAAATATCTGAAGTGTGTATATTTCACAAAGATTGCCAACCTGGGTTAACATGGCAGAAGCACCAAGCCCGAGTTTTGAAAAGATGTCATTTGAGGTATTATTTGGAAATATAAGAGTACTTTTCCTGTGTTGTTGGGAACAACATTTTGAATTCCACCTCACAATTTCAAGTCTACATCTGAATATTGTTTTAAGACACATTATGGCTGGGCTGGTTACTGGTAGTTATGCACAATTTAATTGGTTGCCAGTTTTATGGTGAGCTCTCCATATCTTTGCTGCTCATAAAAGCCGAGTAAGCTTTGGCTGGTTGGCACAATGGTAGAGCAATGGCATAGTGTGTGGATATCCCAAGTTGATTCCCGGTCAGAGCACACAAGAGAAATGACCATCTGCTTCTCCACCCCACTCCCTCCCCTTCTTTCTTTCTTTTTTTTTTTTTTTTTTCATTTTTCTGAAGCTGGAAACAGGGAGAGACAGTCAGACAGACCCCCGCATGCACCCGACCGGGATCCACCCGGCACGCCCACCAGGGGCGACGCTCTACCCACCAGGGGGCGATGCTCTGCCCATCCTGGGCGTGGCCATGTTGCGACCAGAGCCACTCTAGCGCCTGGGGCAGAGGCCACAGAGCCATCCCCAGCGCCCGGGCTATCTTTGCTCCAATGGAGCGTTGGCTGCGGGAGGGGAAGAGAGAGACAGAGAGGGAAAGCCTGGTGGAGGGGTGGAGAAGCAAATGGGCGCTTCTCCTGTGTGCCCTGGCCGGGAATCGAACCCGGGTCCTCCGCACGCTAGGCTGACGCTCTACCACTGAGCCAACCGGCCAGGGCACTCCCCTTCTTTCTTTCTCTCTTCAACTCCTGCAGCCATGGCTCGATTGATTCAAGTGTTGGCCCCAGGCACTGAGGATGAGTCAGTGGAGCCTCTGCCTCAGGTGCTAAAAATAGCTCCTGTGCTAGCATGCCCCCAGAAGGGGGTTGCTGGGTAGATTCTCGTTAGGGCGCATGCTGGAGTCTGTCTCTCCATCTCCCCTTCTCTCACTTGGAAAAGAAGAAAAATAAAATAAAATAAATCTGAGGAAGAGGAAGATAAAATACAGATGGTGACTATTTATGTCAGCAGTCAGTAAAAACGAGACCTGCTGCTGAAGGAGACCTGGACCAGGGCAGTTTACAAACCCCGGCGGTCAAGTTCAGTGTGGCTAAAGGAAGCTTAGAAGTAGAGCAGGTCCATGGATTTTAAGTTCCAGTAACAAGTTGTCTACTTTGGAAACTGGCTGAAAAAAAACAGGCATTCTCAAAACTAGTTTTTCTCCATCAGACTACCTTGACCAAATTCTTGTCCTGAACAAGAGTATCTTGTCAAATATAATAAGGCATTTCCTTTTGTCTTGCAAACATAAGTCAAAGAATGCTAAATATGCATCTACATGTATTAAAGATTTATCTAGTCAAATAATATTTAATTCACCAAGCTAGAGAAGTGACCTTTTAGGATTACATGGATAATTACTGGCAGAGCTGTGATAGGAACCCATGACTTAAAAAAAAAAAAAAATTTAATGTTTATTTTATTGATTTTAGAGAGAGAGGAAAGGAGAGAGAGAGATAGACAGAGACGACAGGAACATTGATCTGTTCCTGTATGTGCCCTCACCGGGGATCAAACTGCCAACCTCTGTGCTTCAGCATGGTACTCCAGCCAACCGAGCCAGCTGGTCAGGGCAACCCATGACTCTTTATACGTAGGAAGGCTACTTGACAATAGAATGCATTAACCATGACTTTTATTTTCTGTATTCTGAAGCTCTGACATCTGCAGGCTTTCTGACTCTGGAGGGACTGCCCTTTTCAGAGGTGGCCAACTCCTAGAGATAGTAAACAACATGCTCATCAGTATACTTTTCAATTGCAAACCAACTAGTCCAGAACTCACATCCCTAACCATCTTCTTAATTGGGCTCTCATAGTTCCAGTCACTATCTACCCATCCTGATCACCCAGGACCAGGTATCAGATAACTAGGGATAGTCCCTATGCCCAGAGCCCTGTGAAATTATTCAAACCTGTTCATCTTAAAGCTGTTAACTTATCTCACCTGTTCTTTCCTGTGAAACCACAATAACCATTTATTCCCCCAGTTCCTTCTCTCCTTCTGCCTCCTCATTGACCCTGGTGCTTCCCATTTTGCCCCTCTTGACATGATAACTCCTGGTTTCTTGGGACTTGTGAGTATTACAAGCTGTCTTTTCAATGCAAGGTGATCTCCTGACCAGTTGACCTTGACATGCCTGAGTAGTAATTACAAAATCTACACATCAAGACACATAAACCTTCTTCACAATTGTAAACTCTAGTTATGCTGCTTCCCCCAAATGGACATCATGTGGAAGGAGATCACAGATCATTACCTCTGATTCTGCTTTATTCCACCATGTCATCTCCAGACACTCGGGTAGATCTAAAGGAGGTCAGTGCTACACTTCTGCTAGAACAGGTATATATTATAACCTGTATATGATACTACATTATGAATATTTACAAATGATGTATATACCGTATTTCAGACTTTTTTCCCCTTCAATTTATCCTTTGCCTCCTCCAGATTCATATGGAGTTGGCAAATGAGATTTGACAGCAAAGTCTCTGGGCATTGGATTCAAAGCACATGAGACATACGGCCCATTGGCTTTGTTTAGGTAGTCCCAGGCTCCTCGGGACAAAGTTCTTGTAACATGATAGAAAAAAGAGATGTGCCTAGAATCCACACCATTCACAAATTTTATTCCTATGACCACATAGAGGGTTCACTACCCGATGGGAATATAAGAGGAAGGCTCTTGGAGGAGTCAAAAGTCTTTGGAAAAGCATTTGGAAATTTTCAGAGTGAGGGAATAGAATAAATAGGGTTTTTATTTGCCAAGCACTGCTTTTTATTAATATGAGAACTATAAAAATGGAGCTTTAATAATCAAAGATAACCTCTAATTTATATTTTAATTATCCCCAAAATCTATAGATGGAAGACTATAGCATCATTGTCACTGCCAAAATCTTGCAGGCACGGTGCCTCTGCCTCTATAAATCAAAGAGTGAGGAAGTCAAACAGATCAGAGCTTTAGGACCAAGAAGACAGAAGCTCACCCTTCTGTTTTTCAGAGTAGAGCTTATTTTCTGCCCTGGTATTATGTATTACCTTGCCTTGTCATCCTTCATCTGACCATTACCCGTCCTGATCACCCAGGACCAGGTACTGATGATCTGATAACTTTATTTTTATATCTTCTAACATTTACAGATGGTGGATTTCATACTAGTTACAAGGAAACACTGTCTATTAAGTGACTGCAAAAGTTTCCTCAACATTTTTCTCCCTGGTATTACATTTCAACAGGGTAGAATTTGCAAAATGAGTAAAGCAGATGGTAAATAAAGATTATATTAGTAAAGATCTGTGCCTCCTCAGAGGCAAAGAAATCGATTGAAGTGAAAAAGAATTTCTGCAGTGTTTATCTTAAAGCTAACATTAGCAGAGCAAACCTCCCAGGAATTTTCCCATGCCTGTCACAACCCCTCTATTTGTAGATTCTAGGCTTTGGTGTCAAAACACCTTGCATTCATATTCTGTTTCTTCTCTCCTGATGTTTGGATCGCTGGAGAACAGTAATAAATTCACTTTGGAGCCTGATGTATACAATCCACATTATTTTAACAGGGAACTATACCTTATATATGACACAAGAGACCCACCTTGGTCAGTTCTTCAGAAAATATTGTCTTGTATGACTTACTTTTGTGCCCAGTGTCTTAGTATTTTTTGTGAATGAATGTATACTTTTTTTTGGGGGGGGGTTTGACATGTTGGAGAGCAAAGAATTTTTCCTAATTGTCTATGAGCAAAAAATCCTCAAAAGGCAGATATATAAACAGTATGGTCTTGGCCATAATGTTAGCTCCATCATGATAACCTCTCAGTGATAACAATGACAATCCAGCCAGTTGTCATCTAACAGTCAATCACTGTCGGAGATAAAGGCTTGAAATGGAGTCGGTGGCTTTTCTTACTCAAGTCCGTTATTAAAGTGACCAGTGGCATCGCTTGCAAGATTTATTATTTATTATCAGAAGTAGTAATGCCTTGAGAGTTGTTATTTCATAGAAAAAAACGCATTTATTAACAGATGATATGCTGAAACATGGTCCAAGTCCAGGCTAATTAAAAAAAAAATTAAGGCCCTGACCGGTTGGCTCAGTGATAGAGCATCGACCTGGCGTGCAGGAGTCCCGGGTTCAATTCCCGGCCAGGGCACACAGGAGAAGTGCCCATCTGCTTCTCCACCCCTCCCCCTCTCCTTTCTCTCTGTCTCTCTCTTCCCCTCCCGCAGCTAAGGCTCCATTGGAGCAAAGTTTCTCCCGGCACTGAGGATGGCTCTGTGGCCTCTGTCTCAGGCGCTAGAATGGCTCTGGTCGTGACAGAGCGGCCCCTGATGGGCAGAGCATCGCCCCCTGGTGGGCATGCCGGGTGGATCCAGGTCGGGCACATGTGGGAGTCTGTCTGACTGCCTCCGTTTCCAACTTAAGAAAAATACCGAAAAAAAAAATTAAACTCAAAGCAAAATCTATAAAGATTTGTGATATTAAAGAATGGAAGCATCGGAACACAGCAAGTATAATATAAAAAGTGAGGAGGAGAGACATGCATGTTTGAGTGATATAAAAAGGCAAAAACCTAGGAGCAGTGGTGGGATTCAAAGAATTTAACAACCAGGTCTCTGCCATTATGACTGTTTTAAGTATACATATAAAAAAAGACATACCGAAAGGTAGTTTATTATTCCATGCATTTAATATGTAAATAAGAACAATAAAAGAGGTACATAAAACTAGATTATATTGTAAGAGTTTTAAAGTATTAATGAAAAAATATTACCTGACAAAAAACAATAAAACTGTTATTTAAGATATTTCCATATTGCTTCTTTTATTTTAAATTTATAATTTTAATTTCTGTTTACATAGATTCAAATGCCCAACTGAATAAATCTGCCCCCACCCCCTTATCCCCCTCAGACCCCCATGCCCTGTCCCCCTAATGCCTTCCCCCCATCGTCCAGGATTTGCTGTCCTGTTCTCTATAACGCTGTGTTCTGTATATATAATTTCATTAATCTCATTCCCTTCTCTGATCCCATCTTCTCTTCTACTTTCCCTCTGACCACTTTCCCTCTGATCCCTTTGATTCTGCCTCTGCCTCTGTTTCATTGCTCAGCTCACATTGTTCATTGGATTCCTCAAGTGAGTGAGGTCATATGGTATTTTTTTTTCTCTGCCTGGCTTATTTGACTTAGCATAATAAATAGTTTCCAGGTCCAACCATGTTGTCATGAAAGGTAAGATTTCCTTCTTTCTCAAGGCTGCGTAGTATTCCATTGTGTATATGTACCATTGTTTTTTAATCCACTCATCCACTGACAGACATTTGGGCCGTTTCCAGATCTTGGCTATTATAAACAATGCTGCAATAAACATGGGGGTGCATTTCTTCTTTTGAATCAGTGATTTGATATTCATAGGATATATTCCTAAAAGTGGGATGGCTGGGTCAAAGGGCAGTTCCATTTTTAATTTTTTGAGAAATCTCCATACTGTTTTCCACAGTGCTGCACCAGTCTGCATTCCCATCAGCAGTACAGGAGGGTTCCCTTTTCTCCATACCCTCTCAAGCACTGATTATGTGTTGTTTTGTTAATAAGCGCCATTCTGACAGGTGTAAGGTGGAATTTCATTGTGGTTTTAATTTGCATTTCTCTAATGATTAGTGATGTTGAACAATTTTTCATATGCCTATTAGCCATCTGTATATCCTCTTTGGAGAAGTGTCTATTCATTTCTTCTGCCTTTTTTTTTTTTTTTTTTGAAGTTGGAAATGGGGAGGCAGTCAGACTCCCGCATGTGCTTGACCGGGAGCAACCGGGCATGCCCACCAGAGGGTGATGCTCTGCCCATCTGGGGCGTTGCTCTGTTGCAACCAGAGCCATTCTAGCACCTAAGGCAGAGGCCATGGAGCCATCCTCAGCACCCAGGCCAACTTTGCTCCAATGGAGCCTTGGCTGAGGGAGGGGAAGAGAGAAACAGAGAGGAAGGAGAAGGGGAGGGGTGGAGAAGCAGATGGGCGCTTCTCCTGTGTGCCCTGGCTGGGAATCAAACACCGGACTCCTGCACGCCAGGCCGATGCTCTACCACTGAGCTAACCTGCCAGGGCTCTTTTGCCCATTTTCTGATTGGGTTGTTTATCTTCCTGGTGTTGAGTTTTATAAGTTCTTTATAAATTTTGGTTATTAACCCCTTATCAGATGTATTGGCGAATATATTCTCCCATTGTGTGGGTTGTCTTTTTATTTTGTTAATGTGTCTTTTGCTGTGCAAAAGCTTTTTAGTTTCATATAGTCTTATTTGTTCATCCTGTCCTTTATTTCCCTTGCCTGTGCAGATAAATCAGCAAAAATATTGCTAGGAAAGATATCAGAGAGTTTACTGCCTATGTTTTCTTTCAAGATGTTTATGGTTTCACAACTTACATTTAAGTCTTTTATCCATTTTGAGTTTAATTTTGTGAATGGTATAAGTTGGTGATTCAGTTTCATTTTTTGAAAGTACCTGTCCAATTTTCCCAAACCATTTGTTAAAGAGACTGTCTTTACTCCATTGTATGCTCTTACTTCCTTTGTCAAATATCAATTGTCCATATAGGGCTGGGTTTATTTCTGGGTTCTGTCCTGTTCCATTGATCTGTATGCCTGTTCTTATGCCAGTACCAAGCTGTTTTGAGTAGGATGGCCTTATAGTATAATTTCATATCAGGAAGTGTGATAACCCCCACTTTATTCTTCTTTTTCAAGATTGTTGAGGCTATTCACGTTCTTTTTTGGTTCCATATAAATTTTTGAAATATTTGTTCTATATCTTTGAAGTATGTCTTTGGTATTTTAATAGGAACTGCATTGAATTTATAAATTGCTTTGGGTAATATAGACATTTTAATGATGTTTATTCTTTCTATCCAGAACACGGTATATGCTTTCATTTGTTTGTATCTTCCTTGATTTCCTTTAACAATGTTTTATAATTTTCTGAGTACAAGTATTTAACCTTTTTGATTAAATTTACTCCTAAGTACATTATTTTTTGTTGTTGTTGCAATAGTGAAGGGGATTGTTTTCTTAATTCTTCTTTCAGACAGTTCATTGTTGATGTATAAAAGTGCCACTGATTTCTAAATATTGATTTTATATCCTGCCACCTTACTGAATTTATTTATCAGGTTCAGTAATTTTTTTGTCTCAGACTTTAGGGTTTTCTATGTTCAGTATCATCAGCAAACAATGATAGTTTTACTTCTTCTTTTTCAATTTGGATGCCTTTTATCCTTTCTTCTTGTCTGATTGCTGTGGCTAGGACTTCCAGAACTATATTGAATAAAAGCGGTGAAAGGGACACCTCTGCCTTGTTCCTGATGTTAAGGGGATTTCTTCTCATTTTTGTCCATTGATTATGATGTTGGCTGTGGGTTTGTCATAGATGGCCTTTATCATGTTGAGGTATGATCCCTGTATCGCCATTTCACTGATAGTTTTTATTGTAAATGGGTGCTGGATTTTATCAAATGCTTTTTCTGCATCTATTAATATTACCATGGGATTTTTATCCTTTCTTTTGTTTATGTGTTGAATCACATTGATTGATTTATGTATATTGTACAAGCCTTGTCTCCCTAGAATAAATCCCATCTGATTATGATGTATGATTTTTTTCATCTATTGCTGGATCCAGTTTGCTAATATTCTGTTGAGAATTTTAGCATCTAAGTTCATCAAGGATATTGGTCTATAGTTTTCTTTCTTATAGTGTCTTTGCCTGGTTTTGGAATTAGTATTATGTTTGCCTTATAAAAGGAGTTTGGAAGACTTCCCTCCTCTAGAATTTTTTTGAAATAGCTGAGAAAGACAAGAGTTAGTTCTTCTTTGAATATTTTGTAAAATTTGCTGGTGAAGTCATTTGGCCCAGGACTTTTGTTTGTTGGAAGTTTTTTTGTAACTGTTTCAATCTCATTTGAAGAAATCAGTCTGTTTAGGGTTTCTGATTCTTCTATATTGAATTTTGAAAGATTATATGTTTTGGAGAGTGTGTCCATTTGCCTATGTTGTCTAATTTTATGGCATACAGTTCTTCATAGTATTTTCTTACAATCTTTTGTATTTTTGCTGTGTCAGTTGTTACTTCTTCTCTCTCATTTTTAATTTTATTTGAGTCCTCTCTCTTTTCTACTTGGTGAGTCTGATTAAAGGTTCATCAATTTTGTTTACTTTTTCAAAGAACCAGCTCTTTGTTTCATTGATCCTCTGTATTGCTTTTTTAGCTTCTCTGTCATTTATTTCCTCTCTGATATTTATTCTTTCCTTCCTTCTACTTCCTCTCAGTTTTACTTGCTGTTCTTTTTCTAGTTCTTTTAGATGCAGGATTAAATTGTTTATTTGAGCTTTTTCTAGCTTCTTAAGTTATGCCTGTAGTACTATGAATTTCCCTCTCAGGAATGCTGTCCCATAAATTATGAGTTGTATGTTCATTTTCATTTGTTTCAAGGAAATTTTTGATTTTTTCCTTACTCTCATTGTTAACCCATTCATTATTTAATAACATGCTATTTAGTTTCCAAGTGTTTGAATGTTTTTCAGTTGTTTTTTTTTTTTGTATTTTTCTGAAGCTGGAAATGGGGAGAGACAGTCAGACAGACTCCCGCATGCGCCCGACCGGAATCCACGCAGCACGCCCACCAGGGGGCGATGCTCTGCCCCTCCGGGGCATCACTCTGTTGTGACCAGAGCCACTCTAGCGCCTGGGGCAGAGGCCAAGGAGCCATCCCCAGCACCTGGGCCATCTTTGCTCCAATGGAGCCTTGGCTGCGGGAGGGGAAAAGAGAGACAGAGAGGAAGGGGGGGTGGAGAAGCAAATGGGCGCTTCTCCTATGTGCCCTGGCCGGGAATCGAAACCAGGTCCCCTGCACGCCAGGCCGATGCTCTACCGCTGAGCCAACCGGCCAGAGCTCAGTTTTTCTATTGTATTTGATTTCTAGTTTCATGCCATTGTGATCAGAGAAAATGCTTGATATGATTTCAATCTTCTTAAATTTCTTTAGACTCATTTTGTGTCCTAGCATGTGTTCTATCCTAGAAAATATACCATGAGCACTTGAAAAGAATGTATATTCTGCTGCTTTAGGGTGAAAGGTTCTGAAGATATCTATTAAATCGAGTTTATCTAGTGTGTCCTTTAAGTCTGCTGTTTCTTTGTTAATTTTCTTTCTTGAGGATCTATCCAGTGATGTTAGTGGGGTATTAAAATCCCCTACTATTATAGTATTGCTGTTGATCTCACCTTTTACGTCCATCAAAGTGTGCTTTATGTATTTAGGTGCATAGATATTTTTAATGGTTATATCTTCCTGTTGGATTGCTCCTTTTATCATTATGTACTGACCTTCTTTATCCCTTACTATAGCCTTTGTTTTAAAGTCTATTTTGTCTGATATGAGTATTGTTACCCCAGCTTTTTTTTTTCATTTTCATTTGCATGAAATATTTTTTCCATCCCTTTACTTTCAGTTTATGTGTATCTTTTGTTTTGAGGTGTGTCTCCTGTACACAGCATATGTATGGGTCCTGTTTTCTTATCCACACAGCTACTCTATGTCTTTTGATTGGAGCATTTAGTCCATTTGAATTTAAGGTTATTTGATATTAGTTGTTTGATATGTAGTTGTTTATTGCCATTTTTTTCTTTAAATCTACATTCCTCTTTTACTAAATTTTTTCTCCTCTTTGTTCTGTTTATAGCATGCCCCTTAACATTTCTTGTAGCATTGGTTTGGTTGGAGTAAAATTCTTGAGATTTTTTTTTTTTTTTTGTCTGGGAGGCTTTTTATTTCTCCTTCAATTTTAAATGATAGCTTTGTTGGATAGAGAAGTCTTGGTTGTAGTCTCTTGTTTTGCATTACTTTGAATATTTGTTGCCATTCCCTTCATGCCTCTCATGTTTCTGTTGAGAAGTCAGATGTCATGCTTATGGGGGGCTCCTTTGTAGGTTATAGACTGCTTTTGTCTCACAGCTTTCAGTATTCTTTCTTTATCTCTTAATTTTTGTATTTTAATTATAATGTGTCTTGGTGTTGTCCTTTTTGGGTTCATCCTTAATGGAACTCTCTGTATTTCTTGAACTTCTGTGACTTTTCCCTTCATCAATTTAGGGAAGTTTTCAGCTATGATTTGATTGAACAAAGTTTCTATCTCTTGTTCTTTCTCTTCTCCTTCAGAGACCCCTATGATGCAGATGTTATTTTTCTTCATGTTGTCACAGAGCTCTCTTAGAGTTTCCTCAGACTTTTTGGGCCTCTTTTCTTTTTGCTGCTCTGCTTTTGTGTTTTTGTTTACCTTGTCCTCTAAGTCATTGATTTTATCCTCAGCTTCATCCATCCTGCTTTTAATTTCTTCCAGTGTGGTCTTCATTTCTGATACTGTATTTGCCATTTCTGACTGATCCTTTTTTATTATTTCAATGCCCTTTTTTATACTTGCTATCTCTTTATTTAGGTGCTCATTATGTCCATCCAGTGTTGCTCTAATATCTTTGAGCATCCTAACAATCATTCTTTAAACTCTGCCTCTGGTAATTTGGTTATTTCAGACTCATTCAAATCTTTTTCTGGGGATTTCTCTTGATTCATTTGGGTTGCATTTCTCTGCCTTCCCATTTTGTCTGTGTATAAGAAAGGTGTGGCCACAGGAGTCTGATGGGTGTGGCCTCTGTGTTCGCTAGGTGTGGTCTGTCTGCAGGCCCGCCAACCCCTCTGCCACTGCCTTGGGAGTGCAGGCATGGGCATTGCCAGTGCTGACCCATTGTGGTGGTCCCTGCAGTTTCTGCCTCACCTCTGTGGGTGGGAGTGTGTTCGCATGCCTGGGCTGCAAGCCTTGGCTGGCTTGGCCTCTGCACCTGCCCCGAGGGGGGATCTGCACTCATGTGCCTGGGTTGCAAGTCCTGGCTGCATTGACATTTGCCCTGCCCTGCAGGTGGGATGGGACTGCCCTCCTGCACTCAATCGTGGGTCTCAGCTGGTCTAGGCTTTGCCTTGCTTCTGCTGGTATGATTGGTTGCGGGACCACTCTCGCTTGCCAGCTGTGGGTCAGACTGCTTTTGTGTGCAGCTTCTGCTGCTGTGACCACCCTCAGCCTCTGCCCCTGCCAGGCAGGACTGCGCTCATGCCAGGCTTCAGTCACAACCAGCCCTGGCTTTCACCCTGTCGATGTGACCACACTCCGGTGAGCCCTCAGCAGTGTGGGTGGGGGCAATGCAGCTTAGACTCTAGCACTCAATGCTGTATTCCCTTATGGTTCCCTGCTTCTAAGCGACACTGCTCTGACTGCAGCAGGAGAGCTTCTCTTTGGCTGGTGACCTGCTTCCCTTTGCTGGTATTGCTGGTTTCAGGAAAAATATTCACTTTAGATTTGGGGAGTGACTCAGCCCAGGGGTTAAGGTGGCTGTTCTTCAAAGTGTTTCTCCCTGTGCCTCCTAGATTACACTCTATTCCTGCTACTCCCATCCTCTCATCTCTCCCTGTACCCTAGAGTCCCGGGTGAGTAATTGCAAAAAAGGTTTTCTGCGCTTTCCCTTTAAGAAGAATCCTGGGTCTGAGAAATCTGTGTCTCTCTCATAAACAATATCCTGGCTTGTTTTGCAGCTAAATACTGTCTATATGCCTCTTCTAGACTCTGGGGCTGCAGGCTGGGTCTTCCTTCCTGGAGCCCATGACCCTCCCTTATCTGTTAAACTCACTTCTCACTGTGTGAGTCTCTCCAGGCTGCCGTTTGCTTCCGAGAGTTGGATAGTCCTCTCCATGTTTCCGTTTTTTCTACTGTTGGTTAAATAAGTTTGTAAATATAATATATAGGTTTGCTCACTTATAGTTTGCATTGAGTGTGGGGGACAGGCTGTAAGCAGGCTGGGTCGTTATACCCTAAGGCTTAGTTTTAAGACTAGGCCTTTCCCACCCGAAGTGACTTTGTATCAGAGACTTCCTTGTTTGTATATTGGATGAAAGGTTTTGATTTCTACACTATAAAATGGGGCAGACCATGAGCTTTCTCTCTCTTGGTTCCTGAGATTAGTGTTAGAGAGGAGAGCAGAGAAAAGCCACGTGGAGGAGGGAGAGACAGCCAAGATGGTGGAGTGCTGAAGGAGAAGCCAGTTTGTGCAGAGTTTGTGTAGAGAAAAGGAGATGGAGAACAGAAGTGAATAAGGCTGATGAGGCAGAACCTTTGATTCTAGGAAACTTGGATAAGTCAGTAGCTTTGTGAGCGCTGAATGAGTGGGTTTTGGAGCCCAGTGTGTGTATTACTTGCCTTCCAGGTGCAAGCTAGGATTAAAGCTAATGGCCCACCAGTTCTTGGCTCCATTGTTTCATTACCGTCTGTCCTAATCAAATGCAAACCTGCATGGGCCAGGCGGCTGTGATGGTGGCCATGGCTACTGGCTTTACATCTGGCGTAGTCTGTGGCAGGATTTGATACAAATCAGTATGGAGCCACCACCACCTTTGAGTGATGGAGTAGAGGACTGGCTGCTGTTATGGTTCCCCATGGCTGTCCTTTTGGGGGCCATAGGCTGGCTGACTTTTATAGCCATGCGTGAGGAAACCGAGAGCTCTATGGAAGAGGCTGCTGGGACCTGCAAATCGAGCAGTGGAAGGAGCTGGAGCAAACATGGGAGAAAGAGATGCCAATCCTGGAGTTGGAGCAAGCACCGAAGAAGGAGGCCAACCAGATTCGTGAGATTCACTTGGGAATGGAACAGCCACTGGAGAAGGAATCACAGGTTCGTGAGTTGAGATTGCCCTGGATGTTGTGGAGAGCCAGCAGTGGTGGTAGGCCAGAGCTGAGGCCGGGGCTGGGGCTGCAAGGCCCGCAGAGCAGAAGGTGGTGGAGGCCCAGAGTTCAAGCCCAGCAGCAGAAGCTGGTGTTTTCAGTTCCTTTTTGGAGAATGAGGAGAATCGGAGTTGTGATCCACAGTCTCCAGAAAATGAGAGCCCAGCAGCAAGGAGTACTTACTATACCCCTGGCAGGTCTGCGATTTTGGAACATAGGGGTGAATGCCTTCACGCTCTCTGGAGCAGAGATGAAAATACTGACTGCCATTGCCACATGCTCCTCCTTGGGACAGTGTAATACCTGCCAGGGCGGCAGAGATGAGGGGGGTGGCTGAGGCCCCATGTGCGTGGACTGATTTCTGGACTATGACCGGAGTGGGCACTGGCTCCTTTGTTGGATGGACTTATGGATTTTGGACAACATAAAATGCCCTGATGGGAGTGGAGGGCAGCTTTGCTGGGAGCACTCCCCTCTCTCAGGAAGCTTTTCTCATGGCTAGAAAGAACATTTTGCACTTTTGGCAAAGTGCTCAGAGCCTGGTGAAGTGTACCTTTGTAATTGTTGAAATTGTATGGTTTGTCATGTTGTAATTTGTATAATGTGCCTAATTTCCTTGTGCAGGAATACCTGTGCTTTAGATTGTGAAGCAAGCAAAAGGGGTGGAATGTTGGTCAAATAAGTTTGTAAAAATGATATATAGGTTTGCTTGCTTATAGTTTGCATTGGGTGTGGGGGACAGGCTGTAAGCAGGCAGGGTCGTTATATCCTAAGGCTTAGTTTTAAGACTAGGCCTTTCCCACCCTAAGTGGCTTTGTGTCAGAGACTTCCTTGTTTGTATATTGGATGAAAGGTTTTGATTTCTACACTATAAAATGGGGCAGACCATGAGCTTTCTCTCTCTTGGTTCCTGAGATTGGCATTAGAGAGGAGAGCAGAGAAAAGCCACGTGGAGGAGGGAGAGACAGCCAAGATGGTGGAGTGCTGAAGGAGAAGCCAGTTTGTGCAGAGTTTGTGTAGAGAAAAGGAGATGGAGAACAGAAGTGAATAAGGCTGATGAGGCAGAACCTTTGATTCTAGGAAACTTGGATAAGTCAGTAGCTTTGTGAGCGCTGAATGAGTGGGTTTTGGAGCCCAGTGTGTGTATTACTTGCCTTCCAGGTGCAAGCTAGGATTAAAGCTAATGGCCCACCAGTTCTTGGCTCCATTGTTTCATTACCATCTGTCCGAATCAAATGTGAACCTGTATGGGCCAGGTGGCTGTGATGGTGGCCATGGCTACTGGCTTTACACCTACCAGTCTCATTGTGGCTTCTTCAGTAATCCTTGGTTAAAGAGTTCTCTTAGTTTAGTCCAAAGTTAGTTTTACCAGATGATTGTTCTTAAAATTAAGTTGTAATTCACTTTGGTTCTGGGAGGTGGAAATTGGTACATCTGCCTACTCCATCGCCCTCTATATTTCTTCTTGATTGACATCTTCATTTGCAGGTTTTTTTTTCACCTAAGGATTACTAACAGTTCTTAGAACACGCTGTTGCACAGATGAACATTAAAAAAGAATAAGGAATGTATGTAAATTTGTGATTCCACATTGAGCAGCAGCTGCCCAGGCACCCACCGTAGAGAATCCTGATTGCAAGTGCCATTTTAACAACCAGTTCACCGAACTCAACAAAAAATTAGATATTGGTTTTGCTGAACCAGTGCAAATTGGTTGAATCCCACCACTGGTCTAAGGAAAGGCTGAGCTTTGGCAATAACAGAGACTAATTTATCTAGGAGATTTGTCCCCAAGCAGGTCAAATATTGGCCACAAGATAACAGTGGGCCTGTAATAAACCACTGTTCTCTGATATGGCTTCATAATTCTTTATAATTTCTAGAATTCTCTTGGTTTATCTAATCCTGTTTCATGCAGTTATTTCAACCAAGTGTTTATTCAGTCTCCTGAACCTTGGCACCCAGAATTGAGGTCTTTTTTTCTGGAAGAACTGACATCTGGGAATAAATTAGCATCTGTTATAAATGTACACATGCTATAATCTAGTAAAGACTCTTCATTTTAATTTGACTTGCATGTCTGCTTAAGAAACTTCTGACAGTTTTTTTTTAGTTGCAAGACTTTTTTTTTTTTTTTTTCATCTTTTCTGAAGCTGGAAACAGGGAGAGACAGTCAGACAGACTCCCGCATGCGCCCGACCGGGATCCACCCGGCACGCCCACCAGGGGGCGACGCTCTGCCCACCAGGGGGCGATGCTCTGCCCATCCTGGGCGTCGCCATGTTGCGACCCTCCTGGGTGTCGCCGTATTGCGACCAGAGCCACTCTAGCGCCTGGGGCAGAGGCCACAGAGCCATCCCCAGCGCCCGGGCCATCTTTTGCTCCAATGGAGCCTTGGCTGTGGGAGGGGAAGAGAGAGACAGAGAGGAAGGCGCGGCGGAGGGGTGGAGAAGCAAATGGGCGCTTCTCCTATGTGCCCTGGCCGGGAATCGAACCCGGGTCCTCCGCACACTAGGCTGACGCTCTACCGCTGAGCCAACCGGCCAGGGCCGCAAGACTTTTTTTTTTAAACTTTTCAGTTTTATTGAGATTGACATATAACACTGTGTAAGGTATACAATGTAATGATTATATAGTACATACATTCAGCTAACGTCCATCAGCTACAGCTGATGTGGTCTTGTCAATGTTTTAGTTGGTAAATTAATACCATTGGTTGGTTTGCTTTCTTCCTTGTATGATTCTGGCTTGTTCAACTTTTTCTTTTCACTAAACTCACACTTTGGTTTTACCTAAATAATATCATTATCTAAGCAAGGATTTTTCTTTTCCTACTCTTGATTCCATAAAGACCTTTAATGGCTTTTCTGGTGTCTTTGTATTTTTTTCAGAGGTAATGGAAATGTTTTTTGCTCACTGTGATTTCATGCTCAATTCCTGGAGGTTCCATCATCTCCTTTACCTGCTGACTACCCTAACTTTAGGCGTTGGGGCTGTAACCTTGAGCTGCAACTAAGGTGTGATCCATTGGCCCATAGTTTGTCAGTAATGCTTCTTTCTAGGTTTCTTCCCACTGGATATTTAATGCTTTTGAGTGATTACTTTTCAGATGTTTGTTTATATGCCTTCTCCTCTTTTTCCAAATCAAATCTCATTTTGTTCATTTTTACCCCCATTTCCAAACTTGTTTGGGAAATTTATGTCATCTTGGTTTTATTCCAAGTTTGTTTAACAACTTCCAATTTGGAATAATCCACAAACATTGTTTTTGAGAAGTTCATTTCCTATTTCAGATTATTAATAAAGACATAGTCTGTTTTCCACTTTGTTTAACTCCTATAGAATGTTGTTTACACTTTTCTCTTATCATCTCCCAGACAGCCCTGCAGATAATTAATTGTGCCCATTTTCCCTACTGAATTATAAGTGTCTTTAAGGCAGAGAATATGCAGTTTTGCATTCTCCACAAGGACTATCATAATCCCTTGCACACACTGGGAATTTAGGCAATATGTGAGAATTAGATTATTATGGATATTTGTAGTAGACTGTGTAAATACCTTCTTAGAACTAGAAATATCTCCCTTCAACCTAACACACAGTTTGTTTTCTCTTCTCATTGTCTTTTAGTTAATGATTACCACATGTGCTTATGCAAATTAATCTGACAATGCTGTTTTTAGAGTTTGGAGTGCTGCATTATATCTTTTAATGTTCAGGCACACATTAAGTGTTATGTTAGTTCCATTCCCAACTTGAAATTCAATGAAGAAGCTTTTTTTTATTTGTTTGTTTTGTTTTTAGTTAATTGGGTATTTTCATCCTGAGATTTAAGATTTGATTGTTTTGTTTCAAAATATTTAAATATTTTCCCTTGGTGTTTTCTAATTATTGACGAAATTAATCCCGGAAGATATACAGGAGCAGTGTTTTAGTCTTTTCTCTTATTTTGCCAGGAACCCAAAGCAACTATGTTCGCCTTGATGACTCTCTTCATAATTTTCCTCCAGTTTTCTGTGATAATGCACTGTGAAAGGACAGAAAAGCATAAGTAAGAAAATAAAAATTAACTATAATTTATAATTCAGAGATTAACATTTTAAGAGTATATTCTTTCATTTTTTAATAAAAACTTTTTGTTTATACTTTTCTTTTTTCCCGTACATGCATACATGAAACATTTTTGAATCCTTAAATAGTCTAGAAATTATTTTTAATATTTTTTATTCTAATATTTTAATATATCATGATTTATTTTGACAGTTTTCTGGTTTGGAATATAAAAGAAGTTTTTCTTATTCCTACTATTATAAGTACCAGTGCATTACCTTCAGTCAGACTTTATGATAAATTAATTTTCAATGAGTGGGCAGCCATAAGCGCACAGACAATGACCATGACTGGCACACGACTACTGTGATGTTTACCTTTCTAAAGTTCTGCTGCTTGTTTATCTGTTTATTTGTTTTTTTGACCACTTAACCATTCCCACTGGTGAGCAGACGATCTGATCCAGCAAGTTTTAGACAACAATATTGTGTTTCTTTTACAGAACACCACAATTACTGTTAGTCAATGGAGAACTCTGTACAGAGGCACTAGTGTGCCTAGAAAGGAAGTGGACACACCCTCCCAATCTACAGTGCTCCCAGGAGAGAGAAATGTAGGGTTTAAAATATTCATATAGTTTTGATAATGTAAACGTTGTTTCTGAGTTAATAAAAAACTGAGATGTAATTAAATTGGGAAGCTGGGAAAGAGGAAGTAGGTGTCCTGGTGTAAGAGCACCCTTTAGTACTTCCTGGCAAGATGGCAGCATAGGTAAACGTGGTACTCACGTCCTCCCATAACCACATCAAAGTTACAATGAAACTACAGAACAACCACCCTTCAGAAACACCTGAAATCTGCGTGAATGGAGGTCCTACAACTAGGGAATTAAGGAAGAAGCCATGTCGAGACTGGTAAAGGGGGCAGAGACATCGTATGAGCTGGTCCCATACCTACGTGTGGCAGGTGAAAATTAGGAGGGACATATCAGCGGCAGAAGTCCCCTCTGAGGTGTGAGGAGTCCTGGCTCCACACCAGGCTTCCCAGTCCAGGGTTCCAGTGCCAGGAAGAAAGTTCCCATGTTTTCTTGTTTTAAAAACCAGTGCGGCTTGAGGTTAAAAGAGACAGAAGCCGCTGGAGTCCCAGGTGTTCCTCTCAAGGCACCAGTGCACAGGCTTACTTAGACTCAGTGGCTCCCTCTGAGCTCCAGCACTGGGCAGCAGTTCCAAAGGAATGCGGGACAAACAGGGAGGAACGGGAATGTCTGGCTTCAGAATGAGAGCTGGGGGCAGCTTTCTCCCAGACAGAAGTGCTGGCAGAGGCCATTTTTCCTTTGAAGAGCCTTGCCCCCACAGAGCCAACAGGCAGACACCATATCTGAGGCTCCATCAATCTGGTTCACACTGTTTGCCCATTCTGGTGATTACCTGAGACCCTACCCTACCCTACTAGTGGCCCCCCCAAGCTATATCCAGTGACTTTTTTCTATATGAAAGCCGTTCTTAGCTCAGATTTTTCTAAAATCTCTCAAACTAGCAGCTTCTGGTCTCAGTGTGCTCCATATCTCTCACTAAGTGGCCCCAGGCCTAACACGAGCAGCAGCCAGCCTTGGTTCAGAGCTTGGCCTCACCTGGGCACCTCCGAGCCCAGCACATGCTGTAGCCACCTGCAGATTGGTTTGTAGCTCATGCTGGGTGGCCTCCCAGTCAACCATATGTGGTGACTGACCTTGTGCCTCCTGGCAGGTCCCAGAGCCAGTCTCTCAGTGGACAGCTTCAGACCACATCAAAGCACCATTACCCAGAAATCTCCAAAAGTGGACTCAGAGGGCACCAAAGCTCCACTGAAGTAAGGTCTGCTCAGCAGGGTGGGCTTCTGCACGGCTGATCCTTCATGGTGGTTGCAGCTGGTCCTTGAAGCCAATTGGTCTGGGATAATCCCTCCCATTAATGTGCCAACAGTAATCAAGGCTCAACTACAATAGGAGGCTGTACACAGTCCACCTGGAGGGTGCATTGAGAGTGCCCTGTTCAGGTGAATGGGGAAACTGTGCACCTGGACTCTACAGGAGACCTTCTGTGTTAGGCCACTCTATCAAGCCAGTAGATGTAGCAGCTCTCCCTGACACATAGAAACAAACAAGCACAAGGAGGCAGCCAAAATGAGGAGACAAAGAAATACATCCCAAATGAAAGAATAGGACAAAACTCCAGAAAAAGAACTAAATAAAATGGAGACAATAAATCTACGAAGTGCAGAGTTCAAAACACTGGTTATAAGGATGCCCTGTGAACTTAGGAGAAAAGTAGATGAATTTAGTGAGAACTTCAACAAAGATAGGAAACACAAAAATGAACCAATCTGAAATGAAGAATACATTTACTAAAGTGAAGAATACATTACAGAAAATCAACAGTAGAATAGAATGCATAAAACCAAGAATCAAATCATTGATTTGGAATATAAGAAAGCACCCAGTTAGAATAGCAAAAAGAAAAAAGAATTAAAAAAAATGAGGATAGTGTAAGGAACTTCTAGAACAACTTTAAGCATATTAACATTCACATCACAGGAGTGCTGAAAGAAGAGGGAGAGCAAGAAATTGAAAACCTATTTGAAAAAATAATGACAGAAAACTCTCCTAACCTGGTGAAAGAAATAGATATACAAGTCCAGGAGTACAGAGTTCCAAACATGATGAACCCAAAGAGAACCACACCAAAACACATCATAATTAAAATGCCAAAGGATAAAGACAAAGAAAGAATATTTTTTTAAAATTCCAAAGATTTTATTTATTGATTTTTAGAGAGAGGAGAGAAAGGGATGTGGGAAGAGTGGGAAGCAACAATTCTTAATAGTTGCTTTCCATGTGCCTTGACCAGGCAAGCCCACGGTTTCAAACAGGCAACCTCAGCATTTCAGCTTCAATGCTTTACCCACTGCACCACCACAGATCAAGCCAAAGAAAGAGTTTTAAAAGCAGCAGAGCCTGACCAGACAGTGGCACAGTGGATAGAGTGTTGGACTGGGATACAGGGGACCCAGGTTTGAAACCCCGAAGTCGCTGGCTTGAGCGTGGGCTCATCTGGTTTGCGCACAGCTCACCAGCTTGAGCCTAAGGTCGCTGGCTTGATCAAGGGCTCACTTGCTCTGCTGTAGCCCTCCAGTCAAGGCATATATGAGAAAGTAATCAGTGAATAATTAAGGTGCCGCAACGAAGAATTGATGTTCTCATCTCTCTCCCTGCCTGTCTATCTGTCCCTGTCTGTCCCTCTCTCTGTCTCTCACTCTGTCTCTGTCACACACACACACACACACACACACACATGCAGCAGAGAAAAGCAGTTAGTTACCTACAAGGGAGCTTTCATAAGACTATAAATTGACTTCTCAATAGAAACCTTGCAAGCCAGAAGGGATTGGCAAGAAATATTCAAAGTGATGAAAGCAAGGACTTACAACCAAGATTACTCTACCTATGAAAGCTGGGATTTAGACTCGAAGGAAAGATAAAGAGCTTCCTAGACCAGAAAACGCTAAAGGAGTTAATCATCACCAAACTGCTATTATATGATATAAAATGTTAAAGGGTCTTCTTTAAGAAGAAGAAGAAAAAAATAAAAAATATGAATAATAAAATGGCAATAAATACATGTCTATGTACAATTGAATCTTAAAAAAAAAATAAAAAAAATGAACAAACAATACAGAAACATACTCATAGACACAGAGGTCATTTTGACAGTTGCCAGATGGGAGGGGGCAATTGGGGGCTGGGTGAGAAAGGTGAAAGGATTCAGAAGTACAAATTATGGTTACAGAATAGTCAGGGGATATAAGTATAGCATAGGGAACATAGTCAATAACAGTCTGATAATTAGGTATGTTGTCAAATGGGTACAAGATTTTTTGGGATGATCACTCAGTTATGTAATGTCTAGTCACTGAGTTTATACACTTGAAACTAATATAAGAATGAATGTCAACTGTAATTGAAAAATAAAAAGTGAGAATGCCATATAAGTTTTGATTATTAGGATTAAGTAAATAAAAATGCAAAAGAAGACTGGATTAAATAAACTATGGACTTATTTCCTCTCAGGTAAATGAATTTAAGAAATAGACTGTCCAGACTGATGTGGAAGTTTCACCAATTGTCAGTCCCAGACATTTTTAAAAATCACTGCTTTTTTGTGCTCGTTTGTTGCCATCACCTTCATAGTTCAAAGTGGCTGCTGGAGATCTATTCATTACATCTGCATTCCAGGAAGCAGAAACAAAGGAAGGAGACAAAAGAGCACCTTTTCTTTTAATTTTATAACTGAATATAAGCTCATACAAAAAAAAATGCCATATCATGAGTATAGATTAATAAATTATCACAAAGGCAACTCATCAAAGCAAACACAACCCAGGTCAAGGAATAGAATACCACCGGCATCATCAAAACCCTTATGCCCACTTCCAAATTCCAAAGTCTCCCTCCACACCCCATTTTCCAAGGTAAACAGAACTCCCACTTCTACCATTATAAATGAGCTTTTTCTACTTTTGCATTTTTTTTCTAATTGGAAACATCTAATATTTATTCTTTTGTGTTTGAATTCTTCCAGGCGACATTACTCGTTGTGACCTAATCTATGTTCTTGTAAGTAGTTATATTCTGTTCAAATACTTTGAAATGTCATGTATATTTTTCTAGCCTCTTGTTCCTGCTGAGAAATCACCTGTAAAACTTATTGTTGAAAATTTGAAGGTAATCTTTTTTCTCTTTGCCTTTTTGATGTTGAGCAGTTTTGTTTTGATATGCCTAGATCTGGTTTTCTTGAAATTTAACTTGCTTGAGCTTTGCAGTGATTCTTGAGTCTATGAACGGATATCTTTCATCTGTTTTGGCAACTATGAGTCATTATCTCTTGAAATGTTGCTTCTGCCCCATTCTGTTCCTTCTCCTCTGCTGCTGCTCCTCCTCCTCCACTCCTCTTCTTTCTCCCCTCCTCCCTCCCAACTCTTCCCCCTCCTTCTCTGATTCCATTATACATGCATAAGTCAGTGTATACGCCTCTGTCTTTTAATACTTCTGTTTGCATCATTTTTCTTGATTTTTGAATTTGCCTTCTGACTTGTATCTTCAACTTTTCTCATTTGTTCTTAAACTATAAATAATAGCTATTAATTAATAGGCCATTGAGATCTTCATATCAGTTACTCTGTTTTTTAGTGTTAGAATATTTCTTTGGTTCTTTTTTAACATTTATCTATTGATTGATTTTAGAGAGAGAAGAGAGAGAGAGAGAGAGAGAGAGAGCAAAACATTGATTTGTTGTTTTAGTTATGTATGCATTAATTGGTTGATTCTTATATGTGCCCTGACTGGGGATCGAACCCACAACCTTGGTGCGTCAGGATGATGATCTAGCCACTGAACTACCCGATCAGGGCCTGTTTGGTTCTATTTAATAGGCAATAGTTTTTGTTGATATTCTCAATCTTTTATTTGTTTAAACATATTAGACAGGCCTGACCTGTGGTGGCGCAGTGGATAAAGCGTCAACCTGGAAATGCTGAGGTCGCCAGTTCGAAACCCTGGGCTTGCCTGGTCAAGGCACATATGGGAGTTGATGCTTCCAGCTCCTCCCCACCTTCTCTCTCTGTCTCTCTCTCCTCTCTCTCTCCCTCTCTGTCTCTCTCTCTCCCTTTCTCTCTCCTCTCTAAAATGAATAAATAAAATTAAAAAAAAAAACAAAGAAAAAAAAACATATTAGACATAGTTTGTTTATCAGAATAATCTGAGGATTAGGATGATGCTATCTTCTTTAATAAAGAATTTATTTTTACTTCTGGCTGGAAACTAGGGTGAATAGCATTCCTGGATCATATTAATTCAGTGAAGAACTAGATGACCTGACATTCAATTTCCTGTAATTTCCTGTAAGGGCTGTTCTATTTCTGCTCCATCCCTTTGCTTAAACTACAGTTCTTCACAGTCCCACTCCAAAGTCTTAGTGTGCATCAGGACTTCTCTCTTTGGAGTGTGTTGCACTCCAGATTTTATTAGCTTATCCCCTTATGTGTCTCAAAAACTCTGCTCTGCTTCTTCTCAGGGAACTTATCTGGAACCTGCATAAACCCTGTGTTGTTTAGCACATTTATTCCCCTAGACTTACCTGTTTCCCACTATTATATCTTTCTATAGTTTAAGGTTATTTTTTCAAGTTCAAATAACTGCTTCTGCCTGACCAGGCGGTGGTGCAGTGGATACAGTGTCAGACTGGGATACAGAAGACCCAGGTTTAAAAAACCCTGAGGTCACCAGCTTCAACGTGGGCTTGTTTGGCTTGAGCAGGGGCTCACCAGCTTGAGTACGGGGTTGCTGGCTTCAGTGTGGGATCATAGACATGACCCCATGGTCGCTAGCTTAAGCCCAAAGGTCGCTGGTTTGAAGCCTAAGGTTGCTGGCTTGAACCCAAGGTCACTGACTTGAGCAAGGTCACTCAGTCTGCTGTAGCCCCCTGGACAAGGCACATATGAGAAAGCAATCAATGAACATCTGAGGTGCCCCAACGAAGAAATGATGCTTATCTCTCTCCCTTCCTCCCTGTCTGTTCCTCTCTCTGTCTCTCTCTCTGTCACAAAATAATAATAATAATAATTGCTTCCCTTTCTGTTCCTTCAGTCCTAGTGGCACTAGGGGCTTCCTAGTTGTTCCTAACCCTAGAGACTTCACCATGCTTTCGTACTGTTTTTCTTTAACCATCCGCACAATTTTGTAAATAGCCCTATCATTAAGCACATTTCTGTTACACATGTGAGTGTGCCATCTGTTCCTTGTGACAACCTGATGAAAATACACCCTGGGGGGGGGGATTATAACCACAAATGCTGCTGTACTTACATCTCTGAGTGCTCTGGATCTTGGCCTTATAATTCTTTTTCCATCTTATTAAATTTCTCATATCTCAACTTATTTTATTTTTCAAAATATATTGCTCAGCTTTTCTAATTATTTTTAGCGGCAGGGTTGTTATGAATTACCTACTCCATTATTCTGAGAGTGGAATTCCCCTATGCCTGCATTTTAAGAGAACTATTCAAAAAATTTACAGAAAACTTGGTAGTTAGTTATAATGATAGGCCACAGTGTTCCACCTACCAGTAGAGTCTGGAAAATGTAATCTTCCACCTACATGGAAATATACTGAGAATAAAATGGAAGTTCTGCTACTATGGAACTAAGTGAGATCACTTATCGGATATTTATTTCAAACTAGGCACTATGAGCTAAGCAATGAAGAAAACAAACACAGCTTAGGCTACAGTTTAATTGTTTATACTTTTATTACAGAAATTTTTGGTTTATAATTAAACGTTTTTAGTTTCCTTAAAGTACTTAGTGGCAAACAGAAAGAAATTATTCGGCCCTGGCCAGTTGGCTCAGCGGTAGAGCGTCGGCCTGGCGTGCGGGGGACCCGGGTTCGATTCCCGGCCAGGGCACATAGGAGAAGCGCCCATCTGCTTCTCCACCCCCCCTCCTTCCTCTCTGTGTCTCTCTTCCCCTCCCGCAGCCAAGGCTCCATTGGAGCAAAGATGGCCCGGGCGCTGGGGATGGCTCCTTGGCCTCTGCCCCAGGCGCTAGAGTGGCTGTGGTCGCGGCAGAGCGACCCCCCCGGAGGGGCAGAGCATTCCCCCTGGTGGGCAGAGCGTTGCCCCTGGTGGGCGTGCCGGGTGGATCCCGGTCGGGCGCATGCGGGAGTCTGTCTGACTGTCTCTCCCCGTTTCCAGCTTCGGAAAAATACAAAAAAAATAAATAAATAAAAAGAAGAAATTATTCAACAAATACATATTTCACAGCAGTTATTTCCTGAGTTACCACCATGTGATAACAACGAAACATGAACAGAACTTGAGGCAGCGTCTGAACTTGGGACCACTGAATAAAAGTTACTTACAAGGAGGAGGAAAAAACAGATTCCAGAGCCAGAAAACTATAAAATGAAGAGCTAGACTTGGCGGTAGCACTGGACCCTGAGACGGGGGGTGGGGGGGGGGGGATGGGGGGTGGGGGGGGGATGGGGGGTAGTGGGGGGGGGGAGCTGCCGCAGTTGGAGAGGGACGACCCAGAGGCCAGGAAGCAAGTTCCAGTGTTTGTCATTGTCCCTTGAGCAAATTAATCTCTGGGGGCCTCTTTGTGTTGATTTACAAAATGGGAAAACAAAGCCACGTTTTTCTACATCATTAGAGGATAAATAATATGGCATATGAGATAACTTTTTGAGTTGTAAAATTCCTAAACATAATGTTTTCTTAAGAAACTCACCACACCTAAGGGTCCATTTCATTATTAAATGCAACATGTGAGATCTATTTTTATTTCTCAGAATGCAAATACAAGGGATGCCTGAGACAGGCATATATTTCTTTTCATGGAGGGAAAGACGCTTAGTTTGGAAATGGTGCATGCTGGTGAATCTGTAGATCTCTGTCATTTCCATAGCAACAAGCTCTGATGTAACAAACAGGAACTCGATGGAGAAATCAAAATAAGCTCAAATATATGATAATGAGAATTCATAACGTTACTAGCAAAGTGAAAGAAAAAACTGTTTTCATCTAAATATTCTCTCTTCCATCTCTGTACTTAACGTGAAATTCCTCTTTGAAAGTTATTTGTTACTGTGACTCTTAAATTTTCAATACCTTCTATTCTTTTTTCCTCTCTATTAAAAAATTGTTGCAGAATGAAACATTTCTAGAAAAACAATATAGCAGGCTTACCATTGCTGGCTAACATAAGGGGACAAGTGGTGTCTTGTGCAAGATAATGGTCTTAGGGCCCAGCTGTGGTTCAGAGAACGCAATGGTCAGGGCTGGATCTCACTGCATTTGCATCTTTGCCTCCCAAGGTTAGAGTATCGAGGAATAGATGGACTGCTGACCAGATTGTATTATATGTTCTTGTTTGTTTTAGTATTTTCAGTATGTATTGATATAAAGTGAATAATGATAATAGTAAACATTTATGTAGAGTTTACAACCTGCAGGCAGTATTCTAGGACAGTGGTCCCCAACCCCCAGGCCGCGGACCGGTACAGGTCCATGGGCCATTTGGTACCAGTTCACAGAGAAAGAATAAATAACTTACATTATTTCCGTTTTATTTATATTTAAGTCTGAATGATGTTTTATTTTTAAAAAATGACCAGATTCCCTCTGTTACATCCATCTAAGACTCACTCTTGACGCTTGTCTCGGTCACATGATACATTTATCTGTCCCACCCTAAAGGCCGGTCCGTGAAAGTATTTTCTGACATTAAACTGGTCCGTGGCTAAAAAAAGGTTGGGGACCACTGTTCTAGGAGGTGTTTGTGTGTTCTCATTCATTTTATCATAATGCCCTGGAGCAGGAAATGGCCACAAATGGAGGATAATAGGTGCTCAGACAACTTGATAGAGAAAGAAAAATTTATTCGTAGCCAGTGGAGCACATGACACTAGTAGCACCAGAGCACGAGATTCTCAGAATTAGTTTTTCTGAGTTGAATATACCTTTACAGCTTGAATTTTCACGTGACAAGTGCCTTAGTTCTTGCACATTTTTGTCTGCAGACCTACAGGAGTTTTGCATCTCTGGGAGGGGAGGGGGTAAAGGGGAGGTTTGAACTGTCCATCCTTGATTATCTACATATCCCATTTTTCTTGCTGGTGCTGCAAGTTTATATCAGGGAACTGATAAAAGGGGCTACAGCTGTGGTTTGTTACTTCTCAAACTTTCTCAGTCAGCCCTTCCTTCCTTAGTCCAAAACCCTGAGGTCACTGGCTTGAGTATAAGATCGTAGACACTGCAGGCCCCTCTTTCCTGTATTCTTCTGGTTTCTCTCCTCTCAGCCCCTTTATGAAACAGGTACCATTATTTTCCCCAATTTACAAGGAACAGAGAGTTCAAGTAACTTACCTCAAATCACACAGCTGGGACTGTAAACTGTTGTTTGTTTTCTCTAGTGGATGACAATTTATACGGTTTGGTATTTAGGGAACCAGCATCTAAGATATATGACAGGTCATACTGTAGTCATAGGAATGATGAAATTTTTAATACTTAAGTAGGCACAGAGAAAGTGCATGAGAGATGTTTTTCCTGAATAGGCACAAAGAGGAAGGAAGATGCAGTGGTATTTTTTGGTCCAGGCCAAATGCCTCTATGGCATTTTGCAATAGAATTAATTAATAGCTACCATTTACAAAGTACCTTTTCTAGACTAGGCAATATAATGTACATTTTATGTGTTTTTTAAATTTGATTTTCCCAATAGCCCATTCCGTAGGTTATTTTCATTTTATAGGTGATAAAATGAAGACAAAAGTATTTGGAGTAAATGACAGAACAATGAAGTTGCCCAATAATCTTTTTATTCTTTCAACTGGGGCTCAGAAATTTTAAATAGGTTCATAATGGTAGGTGGTCTGGAGTTTAAATCATAGACTGTTTGATTCCAAAGCCTGGACAATTTTTGAAAGGAATCAATGAACCTGGCCTGTGGTGGCACAGTAGATCAAGCATCGACCTGGAACGCTGAGGTTGCAGGTTTAAAACCCTGGGCTTGCCTGTTCAAGACACGTATGACAAGTAATCAATGAACAACTAAAGTGAAGCAACTATGAATTGATACATCTTGCTCCCCCACCCTTCTCTCTCCTTCTCTATAAAATCAATAAATAAAATCTTTAAAAAAAAAGAAAGAAAGAAATCAATGAAATTTACTCTCACAAATGTATGCGTGCTTCTACAAAATATTTTATCGAAATAAACAGGGTGGATGGGTGTAGTTGAAAATTGATAATGTATCATGCTTGTTGACCCTAGTCGCTGTCCTGGAATATTAAACTCATTTTGTTCCTTGTGTATTTTGCTACAACTAAGTCTCAAGAGTTTATCCCCCCCCCAAAAAAAAGATAAACATGCCCATGTTCTATTTTACTTTTATTCATTTATTTAAAAAGAAAAAAATTCATGCCAATTCTGACCACACCCCTTGCCAAGTAATGGAGATACGGAGATGAGTAAAACATCTTTTTTGTTGTTGTTTGTTTTTAATTTGCAAAGTTGAGGGGGTGAGATGATTAATAATGACAAGTGAACATGGAAGATAAATCTCTCATCTGTGGGCTTTGGGAGTGGTTCAGGAAGACATCTCAGACAGGAAGTGGTGTCTGCGCAGAGAACTGAAGGATGCATTGAATTTCTCTAGGCAGTCTGGGTGAGGAAGCTGTTATCAACCACGGGGGATGAGATTTTAAGATATCCCTGTGTGAAGAAAAATTAGAAAAAAAGAGCTTTGCTTTGTCTGAATACTGATCACTCCCCTAAAACAAGTGATATTTTTATTTTTGTTTAGCATCATTAATTTAAAAGCACGTTTCTAATTTCCCAAGAGGATATGCACTTGCAAGACCTTTTGTGATAATATAGATCCATCAAGATGATTTCCCACTGTTTTCTATTTGTAAGTCTTAAAAGACATTTATCTGATAAAACTGCATTTCACTAAGCATTCTTCAGGATTGTTTGTCATATAAATTGCAAATGTAAGTATTTTACTTGGGAAGGTAGAAAGCTCAGGATACATTGAAGTGTAATGCTTGAATTGTCAATTGACTATTCATGATGATAAACTCGCCCACCCAAACTCCCTGGCAAATTTAATTCACTTTTTCAAGACTCTGCTTAGACAATACTTCCTTTCCGACCTTCCTTTCCTAATTATGGAAGGATCTTTAGAAAAGTTATCTTTCATCTCCCAGTCAGTGAAAGTATGTGAAATAGTTATTTATTTCAGCTGGAGGAACATTAGCTCCTCAGTGAAAGGTAAAAGCAATCTCAACTCTTCCTATTGATGTTTTCTTGGCTCTTTCCAGGGAGACCATGTACTATTCTGATTATCCTCACTTCCTGCCCATTCCAGCCTCTTCTTTTGTACCCCAAACTCTTCTCTTTGTCTCTTTTCTCTTACAATCTAAGTTTTATTTTAAATCACTGGTTTCATGGACAACCCTTTGTCTATTCATAAACGTGGAGATTTTTTTTCTCTAATGCCCAGTGCCTACAAATCGTGGTTTGATGGATGAATTCTTCTCTAGTCAGAGAGTTTTCCTAAATTGTTCTTCCAGCTGCCAATAAATTTCCTAACCCAATCACTTCACACAATTCAGTGCTCCTGGGGTTTTCATTTGTTTGGAATCACAGGCAACCCCAATCAACGACACAGCAGGTGGACTTGTATGCGATAAGGACTGGGCTAGAAGAGGCAAACAATCTTAACAGTCCTATATAGCAAAGAATCTTCAAATTTTTGAGCCAAGAACAAATTTAGAAATCATCTAATCCAGTCCCTTCATTTTAGTAAAAAGCAAACCTAACTAAAGAGCGTTCAGGGTAGGTGGAAACCGTTCATAGAAAGAAGGGCTAAAGAGCTAGCTTGATCTTGATGTTCAGTGCAAATATGAAGCAGGAAAGTGAGGTCAAGAAAGGGGGGGGGAGAGAGAGAAAAAGAGCAAGAAGCAGGAGAGAGAGAAGCTAACTGAAGCCCAGAATTACACAGCGAGTAGGGAGACCAGATAAGAAGGCAGAACTGCAGACTGAGCTGCCCCATCCTGCCCAGGGCTCCTAATCAGATCTATTGAAATCAAGTGGGCTTGGCTTTTTGTAAAATGTGGATTTTTTAAAAAACTGGCTTGGAAAATACTCTCATGTCTAGTGTGTGATGGACTCTCTCATTTTGGTCTGATTCTTTCACTGTAGTGCAAGCAAGTAGAAGGAGATTACATTTCCAATTGTTTACCACATCCTCATCTCGAAGCAGAGATGTATGTATGAGATGTATGTCAGAGAAAAGAGACATGCACAGAAATTCTGTCCTTCAATGTAATCCCCAAGCTATTTAAATTGTATAATTTAATACTCTGTATAGGGGAAAGGTTGGAGGACTCAAAAGAAACTGACCTTTACCCTTTTGCTGAGGAAGACTTTTTTGACCTCTTAGTGTCCCAATCATTACCAGGGTTTAGACAATGAAGTTCTGTAGGCTAGAATTTACCTAGCCATTTCTCCTTGTCATCTGCTTAAATATGTTTTCTCCTCTCAAGTCTTATCATTCACACTAGACATTTGAGGTCATTTGTATTTTGTTCTTCCTATAATAATTTTAAGAGCTTTCTCCACTATCTTGGAAAGACCAAATCAACCCCTAGAATATTAATGATGATTCCCTCATGTTCTCCCTTTGAGACTCACAGTAAAATGATGGCCTCATAATAAGTCACTTTGGCCCTTAACTCATGCCCCGAACACTCTCCTCCCCCTTTCTCCCTCTGAAATGTGAAAGAGGTAGTCCTTCCCTCCCTCTGTTGGGTCCTGAAACATCACTTTCTTTTGAGTGGCCATAGGACATGCAAATACACTTGCAGTCCTCCACGGTGATTTCCCTTAGGCACGGAATGTCATTTTTGGTATTTGACAGCATTGAGGGACTTGAGTCCCTCTTTCAGAATCCAGAGCACTGTATTTCACAGGAGGATGCAGGAAAAAAAAAGAGACTCATACCTAATTCTGCAAAACAGTTGCAGAGAGAACAGAAATGCGGAAGTGAGAGTCTAGGGGAGAAACTCAATTTCAACGTTGGTAGGTTGCCTGCAGCTGGAGACACAAGGCTTGCATCTGAATGCCACTTTACCTTTGTGGATTTGCCCCAGAAAGGTGTCTGAGGCTATTAAAGCACACCTGGCAGTCTTGAAATGAGCAATAATACATTCATTTAGCCACCTTGAAGGAGGTGGAGCTGAGTAAGTCGTGCCTCTTCAATGTCTTTTCTTATTTCTTCAGGGTTCACTATGTATCTTATACATATGTATGAACACAGATACAGAAATACACCTGCCTCCAAGTAATCGTTACAGTCGGTTTGTAATTTGCTGCCTTTATGCAGAAGGAAACTTTCAGAGTTTCACTTAGAGTGAAGCTGTTAGCTATTTTATCAATACATTCTCAGACCAGTCATAGGGTGAGGGCTGATCCCTCACTCCTTGATAGCAAACTCCTCAGCCCGAGTTTGGGGCAGAAAATACAGAAATCTGTTGGAATCCATGGGAGTCCGAAAGATCAGAGTAACAGGCTTTATTGAAAGGAAGAAAGGAACCCTGCCAGGCACTTCTCCCAGGGAAAAAAGCACCAGTTACAGACTAGGGGTGAGTTATATAGTGTTTGGGAGAGCCTGAGGGGATACTGAGACAAAAGTCCTGGTATGTCCGGAGCCCCTCCTTGGGGCGGCTTCTCAGCTTTTTGGAATTCCTCTGTCTCAGGGGTGATAGTCCAGTAAGGGTGAGGTCTGACAGATAAGCAGAACATCAAGAGGGCAGTTTGGAATTTACATATCTATCAAAATTATATATCCTCACTATGGATTTAGCTCTCATTTGGAGTTGTTCTTTTATGGAGTTTAAGGAACCTGGAACATTAAGGTAAGATTTTCAAAATAATTCATTCTCTTAAACAACAATAAAAATTGGCCTCATTGGTTGTTAAATAAGTAACTTGTAATTTCTATTCCTTACAGTCTGTCTTTTATGTCGGTGACAGTCAAAGACTGTGGATAAAAGTGGACCCACAGTACCGGGGACTTATGATGGAAAAGATTGTGACAGATGTGGTGAGGCCATGCAAAGATAGTTCACCTGGGGTTTGCTTGCCCGACTTGAATACCAGCCTCACTAAATGCCGCAGGACCCAAAGCCAGTGGCTGCAAAGCTTCTTTGGGGGAATGGAAATGCCCTGAAACATTATCAACATGAGGGCTTGGCACGAGATATTCATAGTGTTTCCTAGTGGAACTAACCTGATGTAAGAGAATATGGTACATATGGACAACTGAAAAGAGAGGAGACATAGGGACGGAGCAAAATTTCCACCTGAAACATCCGGCATGATGTGGAGTGCCCTGGATGGTCAGTGAGGCTGCTGGGACCGGTAGGGGTGGTAAGGGGGGCACCAGGATGACTATCTGACTTTGCATAGCTCCTGCCTTTTTTTTTCTTTCTCCGCACCATGGTCCACATGGAAATTAATCAGACACTGAGAGCACGGCGGGGGGGGGGGGGGGGGAGTGGTTGAAAGATTATTACCTCGGCACCTTGTAGCACGTGTGCAGCTGCATACGACAGCAACCTGTGCTTTCGGGACAACAGAGAAGTCTCGGTTTAGACAGCTGATACTTGACTTCCTGGGTGTGGCTGTTGCATATTATATTGGACAGCTGGGGACTAGGGGTGCTTGGGGTGTGAACTCCCCTTCACGGGGAAAGTCCCCCGGGATTCCCACTGCTATCAGCGTGTGTCTCCTTCCCTAGGCAGTGCGGATTCTAGGGGCACAGTCTGAACAGGTGCGAAAAACAAGTTATGCAGCCGCAGAACCTTTGATCATCAAACCTCACCACAAGAGCAAGCATTTTGGCAAGTCTAAAACCTTGACCAGTGCAGTTTCCAGAATTTTCTTCACATTGTATAGACTCATTACATGCGCTAACTTTAAGGGGCATTTGTAGTTGTCAAAAATTTTTTCATGAATGTTTCCTTATTTTCACAATAGCTCTGTGAGATGGATATTGTTATGTTTTAAAAAAAAATTTCTGCATTGATTTGAGGGAAAGAGAGAGAGGACGTGTGGGGAAGGGAGAGAGAGACAAAAGTATCCACTTGTTGTTCCACTTAGTTGTGCACTCACTGGTTGCTTATCATAGATGCCCTTACTGGGGATGGAACCTACGGCCTTGGAGCACAGGGACAACACTCTATCCACTGAGCCACCCAGCCAGGGCCTGTATATTATTAACTTGATGACTTTTCTGTTATTTTGCTGATGAAGTCTCAAATGTACATTTTTCTTATAAGTTGTTTCAAAAAAAAAATGTTACTTGATTATATAACACTTTTGGTCTGCTGAATAATGACCTACCCACCATGTCCCCAAAACATCATCACCCTAATCCCTGGAACCTGTGAATTTTGTTCAAGTCACATGGCTAAAGGGAAGTGAGGTTGCAGATGGAATTAAGATCACCAGTTCTTTAAAATAAGGAGTTTATGCTGAACTGTCCTGTCTGTGTGGGCCCGCTGTAAGCACGGGGGAACTCAGAGCAGAGTGGAGAGCAGGCAGAAGAGGTTAGGGCGATGCTGCATGAGCAGGACCAGCCCCACAGTTGCTGGCTTGGAAGATGAAGGAATGGGACCAGGAACCAAAACACATGGGTGGCCCGGAAGCTGGAAAAGGCTAGAAAAGAGATTCCTCCCTGGAGCTTCCAGAATGGAACACAGCCCTGTTGACACATTGATCCTCGCCCAGTTCAACATGTTGAACTTCTAACCTACAGAATCGTAAGACCATAAGCCCGCACTCTTTTAAGCCACTAAGTTTTAGATTTTCCACCCACGTTAATGGTAGATAATTAAAGGATAAAATTTTGACGGACAGTTTTAATCTTTCAGATGGCACTATCTCTTAAACATAGTTTGCATTTCTTTACTGCATTAAGGGGGATACACGGACCACAATTCGGCCTTCTTATTAATTGTGGCATATACACTGCTCACAAAAACTAGAGGATATTTATAGCTTCATATTCATTTTGAAATATCCCCTAATTTTAGTGAGCAGTATAGATATACACAAAAGACTCAGGGCTACAGAATACAGAGGAGCCCGTGAGGTGGTGATGTGACAGGGCGGTTGGCCTTGACCCTGGATGAGCCCATCTCAGTCGTTTGCGTTCTTGAGTCTTTTTCTCCTTGTTGTTTCTTGCTGATGGCTGTTTAGAAGTTTCCACCAGTCACCCCTAATACTGCGTATAATCTGTTTTCAATCAAAGTTAAAAAGTAGACTTAAAATTATATTTAACTCAATTCAGAAAATATATTCTGAGTGATATATATATATTCCCTTACCCTAACCTGAACCCTGGGGAGAAATATATATATACCGTGTGTCCGTAAAGTCATGGTGCACTTTTGACCGGTCACAGGAAAGCAACAAAAGACGATAGAAATGTGAAATCTGCACCAAATAAAAGGAAAACCCTCCCAGTTTCTGTAGGATGATGTGGCAGCATGTGCGCATGTGAAGATGATGATGTAACACTGTGTATACAGCGGAGCAGCCCACGGCCATGCCAGTCGAGATGTGGACGGTACAGAGGAAAGTTCAGTGTGTTCTGTGGCTCGCTAAATTCGAATCCGTGACCAAAGTGCAATGTGAATATCAGCGCGTTTATAACAAAGAGCCACCACATAGGAATAACATTACTCGGTGGGATAAGCAGTTGAAGGAAACTGGCAGTTTGGTGGAGAAACCCCGTTCTGGTAGGCCATCAGTCAGTGACGAGTCTGTAGAGGCTATACGGGATAGCTACCTAAGGAGCCCTAAAAAATCTGTGCGTGAGCCCACATCGAACTGCAGTGAACAGGTATGAAACTGGGAGAATTTTCCTTTTATTTGGTGCAGATTTCACATTTCTATCATCTTTTGTTGCTTTCCTGTGACCGGTCAAAAGTGCACCATGACTTTATGGACACACTGTATTTAATGGGCATGATTTTTCAGAGGACCAAACATAAATACAACATCTATCAGTATTTCAGTATATATTTAATATTCATGATGATGCTGTGAGATATTTGGAGGACTAATAAATGCATACTTTCAGCCCTGGACGATTGGCTCAGTGGTAGAGCATCAATCCAGCGTGTGGAAGTCCTGGGTTCAATTCCCAGCCAGGGCACGCAAGAGAAGCACCCATCTGCTTCTCTTTCCTTCCCCCTCTCCTTTTTCTCTATCTCTCTCTTGTTCTCCCACAGCCAAAGTTCCACTGGAGCAATGTTGGCCCGGGTGCTGAGGATGGCTCCATAGCCTCTGCCTCAGGTGCTAGAATAGCTCCAGTTGCAATGGAACAACACCCCAGATGGGCAAAGCATTGCCCCCTAGTGGACATGCCAGGTGGATCCCGATCAGGCGCATGCAGGAGTCTGTTTCTCTGCCTCCCCTTTTCTCACTTCAGAAAAAATAAAAATTAAAGAAAATAAAAATTAAAAAAATAAATGCGTACTTTCTGTGGGTTTGTCTTTGTGTCTGATCTAAAGGCAAGAATACTGTCTTTTCAGCCTTGGCTGCCCATTGGAACCAACTGAGAAGCTTTGAAAAATGTTGACTCTTAGACTACCCTCCAAGCCAATTGAAACAGACTTGGGCGTGGGGACGTGGGCATCCCTGATTTTGAGGCTGACCCTGAATTGTAGTCTCAACAGAACCACGATGCACACCAACAAAATTTGACCTTCAGGCACATCAGGGCTATGCAAATATTTTGCTCCAAGTGTACATGGATTTTAGAGAACTGAAATGTAGAACTCTGGATGAAGAAGTTCATCTGATAATGGGCACAAGGAAGTTGGCACTACTAGCTGCTCGCTGGTCACAAGCAGGTGTGCGCTGTGTGATTGCTTTGCTGACCTGGGTAAAAACAATTCACACCAACTGAACAAAGCCCTTTTCTTAATAAGCCAAACCTGCTCAGTTATTCCATTGTATTTCTCAACTAAAAGAAGGCAGGACCATAGAAGGACAATGAAAGAGGAAGCTTAATAATTACTCACCTGTTGCACCAGGTGCCAAGACACCTATATATCATGAGTGAGGGGTGAACAAACACGCCCACTCAGGAACTTGGCTTCCATACAAAGTCTAGGGCTCTGTAAACAAGTAATCACGGGGCAATAGGAGAAAGCTGGGACTGTTTCTAACTGGGGAGAAAATCAACTCCCAAAAGGAATACGCCCACCCCAACACACAGACACACACACAGTCAAGGCTGTTTACATTTGAAGAAATTGACATACACAGGAGATGAAAATATCCTTTATAAAAGAACAACTGTACTTAAAAAACTATTTGACAGTTAAGGTCACAACTGAATTCCATTTTCTTAGTCTTCCTGAAGTAATACAAATTAATGATACACTAATTGGGTAAATATAACAAATAGAGAAAGGAAGGTTAGCCCCCTCCCCCCAACCAGCAATGATTATGTGTTTTGGCCTCTGCGCTGTAACTACCCAATACCTTTCAAAGTTATTATCCAACAAGCGCAGGTTAGCAGAGCTTTTAGTGTAGTTGAAACTGGTAAACATCTTGGAATCCAGGTGCTCAACATTTAAAGTTTCTGCAGCAGAAATGTTCCTTCATCATATGAAACTGTCACATTATTATTTTGTCTCATGATACCATCATTATCATATTCACTTGAGTGACAAAATGCCAGAACTGTGGTCATCAATTTTTTGCTGTGTCTTTTCAAGTCAAAGAGCCTTTTCTTTTTAAATCTATCAAGTTAGCATGGTGGGCTCAGGCAACAGAGGGTAAAATTTCAGTAGTGAAATTTGATAATTATATATCATCTTCGTCCATCACTGCAATTCATGCATAAAATTTAGTGCTGTCAAGATTCAGCAATTTAAGCTTGAATTATTCTAAATTTAATTGTGTGTATCAAGAAAAATATTCGTTTGAAAATTTCAATCACAAGGAATAAAAACGTAAAGTTAATTTAGAGAAGGATAAAAAGAAATACTCCATACCAATCTGCTGGCCTATGTAATTCTAATTCCTGTGATTGAGTTAAAAGAATAAATTTACTGTGTTTTGTCTGCACATATATTAAAGCAAGTATGGTGAGTAGAAATCACATGAAAAATAGTTATAGTATTGAAAGTTCTCTAATAATTTAACAAATGATTTGAAGAGAATGAGTAAAGAAAGCAAAAAGAAATGCAAGATACCCTAGTAGGTAGGCTCTTTGTTTTTGGAATTAAATACCATGGGTGTTAATCTAGGTTCACCCAATTATATGTGATCTGGGCAAGTTATTGAACCATCCAAAGCCTTATTTCAATGCTGCCCAACTCATATGTTTATTGTGAGAATGGAAGAAAATAACATGTCTGACATATTGTCAGTGCTCCTTAGTGGTTAGCTGTTATTAATCATAGCACAGGTTATATCATATTGTATTTTTCTATATACCACGTTACATCATATTAAATGATATTATACTATACTATTTTGTTATAAAGTATTTTTATGTACAGTTATAGATTGGTACAAAGGAGGAATAGGCAAAGGGTATCTAGAGTTCAGCTAACATTTGAAAGCTACATTAACAAAGTTCATGTGAATAAACTTGCAGAGTGATAGTTCAGGGTGATGAACTTATGGCTAGCTGATTCATTCTTAGATAACTAGTTGGCATCGATGAAATGGAAGTTACTAAACAGGATCTGCTTCAGCTCAACCAATGGCACCATGCAGACACGCACCCAATCATGTTAGTAAGAAACCTCTTGGGCCTCTGAGATGCTTCTCATTCCTTCACCGCTCTTATCCGCCAGTTGTCAACTCGAAAGATTTCATCTATGACAACTCCTGAAAACGTCTCTTCCTCCTTCCCCATTCCTCTTGCCTGCCACAGTGCCACAGTTGCCTCTCCTGCCTTCGGTCTTTGCTCTCCTCGAATTCTCCTGCCCACTAGTCTCTAGAATCTCTGATTTAAGAGCTCCCCTACTTTCCTAACACAGTTGCCTTCTCTGTAGAAAACCCCTCTCTTTCCTCCCTTTGCAGAAGACTGACAAAATCCTAGTTAAATAGTTAAAACCATATTTTGAGCACAGTTTTATTGAATTCTCAAGTTATTAGTTTTCTGTTTACTGGTTAAATGTAGTATATGCAGTTAAGTCCTCTGGCTTCAAACAAAGCTAGAAGAACAAGCCAGGTGTATGCAGAAGCCTTCGTTTCTCGTGATTCTTGAACTCTACATATGTCAACATAGTGACTTTTATTACAGCAGCATGAAAGCCAGTGCCATGGACACTTGCTAGGCATCCTAGGACAGATCTCAAGCATGGCAAAGACTAAGGTAGGTGGTATGACAGATAAATGCCTGGGCTGTAGGGTTTGACTGCCTGGATCGAATCTGTTCTTTTGGGGACTTTGGAGAAGTTATTTACTGTTTTTATTGGTGATGCCATGAGAGTGTCCATATAAAATGCTGAGCATAGTCCCCTTTATATTTTCAGTGTTAAAGGGATGCTGGTCGATCAAAGTGGTGATCTTGGTCTGTGTCTTTGGAAGTCTTTGTCTGTGCGAATGTGTGTGGGTACGGGTGAGTGTGCCTCAAGTTTTCCTTGGAATTGTGATCTCCAGCACAGTCCCCAAGAATGGATGAAGCAGAAGAGAGGACAGGTACTTTTAAAGGAGTAGGCTGCATACATCTAAGGAATTATGAGCTCCAATTGCTACTGTGTTGGCTTCCTGAAAATTTCCAGTCTTAAATAATATTTATTCATTTATTTAAGAATATTTCTACAAACGTTTATTGAGTGTCTGTTGTGTCCACTGTTATAAGCACTGGGGAATACAGTAGTGAGTAAAACATAAATTTTCTTTTCCTGGTGTGCATTCTAGGGGAGACGGGCAATAAAGAAACCAGTTCACATACAGTGTATGAAATGGTGAGAAGTGTAGTAGAGAACAATAAGCAAGATGGAGGGCAGGAGGGGTGTGGAGTTATTATTATTTTTTTATTTTATTTTATGAAGGCTGCTGCTGTCCTGCCTGACTGGCCTTTATTTGATCCATCAGACGAGCAAATTTGCATGCAGATAACTGGCTATTTCAATATAATCAGCTAGGGTGGGTCTAGGATGGCCTGGGGCTGCCACGTGGGGCACATAGCAGAAACATAAGTTCTTGGCATGAGGAAATTCTGAGATTATAGCAGTGTGCTACCGTAACATGGAAGACACACTAAAGCAGGGGTCCCCAAACTTTTTACACAGGGGGCCAGTTCACTGTCCCTCAGACTGTTGGAGGGCTGGACTATAAAAAAACTATGAACAAATCCCTATGCACACTACACATATCTTATTTTAAAGTAAAAAACAAAATGGGAAAGGATACAATATTTAAAATAGAGAACAAGTAAATTTAAATCAACAAACTGACCAGTATTTCAATGGGAACTATGCTCCTCTCACTGACCACCAATGAAAGAGGTGCCCCTTCCGGGAGTGCAGCGGGGGCTGGATAAATGGCCTCAGGGGGCCGCATGTGGGCCATGGGCTGTAGTTTGGGGACTCCTGCACTAAAGGGTCATATCAAAAGCATAGGTCTAAAAAGGGACCGAGAGAGAGCAACCTAATGGTATACTTCAGCATTTCCCAGCACCAACTAACCTTCCCAAGGTGTGAAGATCTGAAAAGACAACGAAAGAACAGCAGCTTTAAGTTGGCATTATTATGGACCCTTGAGAATTGATTGCACTGATTAATTATCTAAAAGAAATCTGGATTTTATATAGAGTGGTCACAGGAAGCCACTGTTAAGATGTCCAATGAAGAGAGAGAGAGGGAGAGAGCAAAGGAGGCATCTGTAGGAAGAGAATACCAATCAGAGGGAGCAGTGAATGCAAAGTCCTGGAGATAGGAACCTCCAGATAGTAATAGCAAGAAGACCCATGGAGGAGGTGAGGTCAGAGCAAGGAAGATGGAAAGAGAGCAGAACACGGAGGCTACTTAGAACAATGTGAGCACTTTGCTTTTTTATTCTGTGTGAAAGTGGGAGCCAGTGATGTTGTTTTTGTTTGTTTGTTTGTTTGTTTGTTTGTGACAGAGACAGAGACAGAGGGAAAGATAGGGACAGACAGACAGGAAGGGAAAGAGATGAAAAGCATCAATTCTTTGTTGCAGCTCCTTAGTTGTTCATTGATTGCTTTCTCATATGTACCTTGACCCAGGGGGCTACAGCAGACCAAGTGACCCCTTGCTCAAGCCAGTGACTGTGGGCTCAAGTTGGTGAGCCTTGTTCAAACCGGATGAGCCCACGCTCAAGCTGGTGACCTTAGGGTTTCGAACCTGGGTCTTCTGCATCCCAGTCCGATGCTCTATCTACTGTGCCACCGCCTGCTCAGGCCAGTGATGGGTTTTTGAATGGAAGAGAGAAGTGACCCTACTGGTGTATTAAAAGGGTCTCTGCAGCTAATCTGTAGAGAATAGACTGAAGGAGGCTGGCAGTGGTGCTCAGGGGAAGCAGAAAGCCCTATTCAGAAGTAATGGCAATGATCCAGTCAGAGTTGAAGGTGGCTTGGACCAGCATAGAGGCTACGGAAGTGGTAAAGAGTGGTCACATTCGGGGTAGAGTTCAAAGGTGAAGCGGACAGGACTTACTGTCAGGTGAGCTTGTCACAGATCACAAAATGTTCATCTGTCCTTTAGTACATTGTCTCATGTAACACTCCCGACAAAGTGAGAAGTAGATGTTGCACTTACTTCATAAAAGGAAGAGTTGATGACCTGAGGTGTTAATGAAGTCACTAGGTCTGACAGCCCCGGCAGAGCAGGGCTGTGGTCTTGAACTTGGTCTTCTAACTCCCAGCTGCTTCTTCCTGTACAGGAGCCTCGCTCCCCCGAAAGTGCTTTTAATGCCCCTTTGTAAATCTTTTACAACATCTATTTAATAAACATCTTAGTTTAATTCTCAGTGCCTTCCTAGTTCATATCAACCCATTCCACCATGAAGACTTCTTACGCAATGGCTTTATAGTGTCCAGAGGAGAAAGTTCAAACTCCTGATGGATGTGCTTCTCTTTTTTTCATCTGGTGACAGATAATTTTTGCAACATTGTCTCTGGCTGGACTTCCCACCTCTAACTGGTCCCCCTCACCCAACATACCTGCACCAAACACACACACACACACACACACACACACACACACACACACACACACACACATGTTGATTAAACTCATAAAATCACCTTGACCTTATTAGGTGTAGTTTCCAGGTTGGTATGACCACTCAGATGTATATTTTCTGATCTAGAAGGACAAAAAGAGCAAAATGTCAATAGACCAAAACAGAAAAGATGAATCAGTCCTCTCAGAAAACAGTTATTAAAACCTCAGATATCACAAAGTTACCCTTTAAAGTTTTATCTTTGTTTTCTCAGCATAAAACAGCTTTTGTTTTGCATTTAAAACATTTCCAGAATAGGGTTGGTGGGGGAAGAGGGTGTTAAAGGGATTTGGAGTGGGGGAGATTTGGAAAAAGGCAAATTATTTCCTTGAACATAATTAGAATTTAAACAGCATGAGGCTGATTTTTCTCCTCACTCTAATGGTTGAGAAGTAAATGAAAATTAACAGCATCTTTACTGAGATCAAACATAAAGTGATTCTAGCTTAGTACCTTATAAAATCAAGTTAATTTCTATCCCTGGGATAAACAGACCCTCAAAGGCCTGTGAGTGAAAACCCAAATACAACCTTTGGCAATTTTGTTCACTTTAAGGTCTTATTTGCTTTTTTAGAAAAGCAAGCACAGTATGGGAGGCCTAATAGTTTAATCTCCAGGCAACCTTTCAGCAGTCTCTATGGTTCTGAGGCTCTGTGCATCCGTGGAGAGGGGCACAGAAAACTGCTCTCATGCTGGTGGTTGGCACGCAGGACGCCATTCTCCCTGAGCCATCACGGCATCAAGATAAGACAATTTGGCTGGATTGACTTCATCAGGAATTGTGCTGTAATGTGCTTTAGTTAAGTATCCACAACACCCCCTGTGGAGAGTGGGAGAGCGTCCCAGCTCCTAATCATTATTACTTACATGTACAACTCCCCATTCTCTCATTTCCTCCTCCTGTAAAATGAGTCTGACTGGTGGCCTGGAAGTCACAGAGAGGGGAAGGTCACTCACAAGCTTTGTGATCATTCTCTACTAAAGACAATTAAACTGATTCAGTTACTCTAGTACTTTGTTTCCTGGCTTATAGATGATAAAGTCATGTCTGAAAAATGACAAGTCCTACATGAGGATCAATTGATGAAATGATTTTCAACCTCCGTGGTTCTAGAATAACAATTTTTTAAAGGAAAATATTAGTGTGAACTTCTGGTAGAAAATCAATGAAGTACTAATTTCCAAATGTACAAAACAAATAGATTGGAGGTGTGCTCAGACAGTTACTGAATAAGAAGAAATCATTCCTGACTCTAGCAATTATTTGCTGTAGATTTCAATTATTTGTTTCTTTGTGTTAATAATAATCTCATGAAGACATAAGCATTCCTGAGTGAGTTAACAATGTTAGGTTATTATTGACCACAGTAATTGGGTCAATTAAATTATTGTTCAAAATATTTGCCTACTGGGCTTGGCATGTGACTTGCCTGAGACTCTTGGACAGAATTCAAGTCCCTGCCCTTTGACTTTGAGCTCTGTGAGTGCCTTGCTTAGACCAGAGGGACATTAGCAGACTTGAAATGTGATTGCATATTGGCCTTGATCTCTTCCATTCCTGCCCTGGTCATACTTCCCCCAGGAAGCTGCTGTCCCTGCAGCCTGGACCCCAGAACGACACATGTAGAGAAGACCCACAATAAAGTCTAGTCTAGGCCAACCGACCTTGAACTGACCAGTGTCCATGTGTCTCTTGCTTTAAGTCCATCTATTTCTGGGTGGTTGGTTATGCAGCAGTAGCTAACTAATACAATCATAACAACTATTAATGGGATAATGGGACCGTTAGTGGATAAAGGTGATAAACATGCATTATCTCATTAATTTCTGACCTCAAGCCTTTTTGGGTGAAATGTTTTATCTAAATTTTGAAAGAAAGTGTAGTTAGTGTCAGAGCCAATATTTGAACCCAAACTTTTGATTCTTAATTCAATGCTGTTAAATGCTTTTAGAATACAATTATTCATTAAAATCAATAGATAGTTTAGGACAGGACCCTAAATCTGACCTCTCTACCAAGACCAATAGGCCATGTATGACCTGCCCTCCTCTATCATCTCATTCTACTTTCCCAGTGTGGCTCTGGTCACAGTGACTTTCCTCCAGACCTCAAATTAGCTAAGCTTTTACCTACCTGAAACTTTTGTGTATGTTTTTATTTTCATAGCCCTATTTTCTATGCTCATTCATGGATGGCTTTTTTTTATTCTTTGGATTTCAGAAAGTTCTACCTGACCATATTAAAGTAGCTACTTCTTCATTATTTTCTCTCTCATTACTCTGTTTACTTCCTTTAGCATTACCACACATTGTAATCATTTTATTTACTTGCTTTCTTTATATTTCTCTTACCAACTGCAACTCCACAGGAAAAGGGCACATTTGTCTCGCATAATGTTGTCTCCAGAGCATTGAGTGCTGTGTCTTGTACATAGCATGTGCTCAAAAAATATTTGTAGAATAAATGAATGAACAAATGAGTAGTAGAAAAGGCTATAAATAACAGGCTGGTAAATGGGAAACTGCGAATCTATCTGGACATTGTTGGAAGGGACCCCTGAATAGCTAGAGGTCAAGTCTGGGTTGGAGTCAGTGGACACAGAACAGGAGGGAAGGCTGTAGAGCTCATGGGGAAGTGTCAGAAGGAGACTTTGCCTATGTAGAGCTTGCTCTGGGGACTCAAGGATCTCTATTCTTTGTGATACTTCAAACCAGCATGTATACTATAGAAAATACATACTAGTATGAGTATGATGATTTGAACCATATCTTTTATTTTCTTAGGGTTAGACCAAAAAGTTAATACAAGAAACAAAAAGGAAAAACTTCACAGGAACTGCTGCCAGGGGAGAAAGTGTGCCTATGCTAAGCAGGACCTTCGTTGACCAGTCTCCTCTCCCTGCTGAATGCACACGGGATCCTCAGGATACTAAAGAGGGAGACTTAGACTAGAGGCCAGAACATTGCTTCTTGCTGGTGATTTTACACGGAGTAGAAATGGCAAATATACCACACAGGCAAGAAATCCCAGAAGGTTTTGACAAGATGAAGTGTAACTAGGTTCTTCAAGAGTTGGTTTCGTTCCGAAGTAGTACATTGGGTTTAGTATAGACTTCTAAATCTGGTTGTGCAATAATGTAAAAATGGATACCTAAGTATTATAGTTTAAAGCAAACCTTGCTTCTATTACCTAGCTGCACACGTCATGAATAGTTTATTCCAGTATATCAGGTATGATTTGTGAATGTGCTGGCTAAGAACAATAGTCTGTTCCTGTGTTTCTTCTTGGAATTCAAGGAGAATTCAAGTTGGTATTTATTAAATGTGGTAATTGATTGATTTTTTAACTTGTATTATTAAATTTCAACTATCTTAGACATGAAGATATTTATACAGATCAAAGGAAGAAAGACTACTGAACTTACGAAGGAGCATTAGCATTGGCGGGGGGGGGGGGACATCTCCTTCTTGTATTTCTAACAGAAGGGGAAACCTGGCATATTATTCCACTTTATTTTCCCCTGGGAGTGATTTATCAAATATGGCAATGTGATGAAGTATAAGAATGAAGTATGACGTTTTAAAAAGAAACAAAGAATGAAAAAAATGTTTAGGATCTGCTTGTGATCATTTTTAAGGAGAGGAAATACATAGTATGACATACTCATGTGCCAGCTCTTTCCTTTGACTTGCTCTTTTCATCTTCAGAGCAATGACCTTAGGAGGTTGGCACTACTATTAGCCCCATTCTATGGGTGAAGAAACTGAGACACAGGAGTTTAAGGAAAGCTGTTCTCATCATGCAGCTGTGAAATGAGAGCACCAAGACTCTAGCCAAGGCCGACTGGCTTCCAGAGTCCATATTATGCCAGATGGTGAATTAATCAACTGCTAAACAATAGTAGTACTACTGATGCTTGTGAGAAACTTCCAGCATTCCCTAAGTGGGCAAGAAATTCACCTCTCCATCCCTCACACATGTGAATTCACTGGATAAAACACCTTGCCCCCTTTGCCAAGTCCCTTCCTGAAGATTCATCCCAGATGCAAATCCTCCAGAAAACCAACGTGGTCTCTCCAGCCTGGACCAGGTCTCATTCTTCTGTGTTCTAATAGCTTCTGTGCTTACATCCTTCACCTTCAACACTGTGTGTCTCAGTGCTAGTCACATAGACTTTCTTAATAAATTTAGGCCAGTTGTGAAGGTTATATAAGACACTATATCTAAACGCACAATTAGTGGTTAGTATTTAAAAAGAACCGCAATTATTATCTCTCCAACTTGATTTTTGAATACTTTGCATCATTCTAATAAGCTTCCTTTAAACTGGTCTTTCAGTCCGGGAACCCTCAGATCTCCTCTCCGCTTCCAGCTTTCACAGGTGGTCCCCCTGCCAGGTGGTCTCCCCTGACCTGCTCTTCCCTACCTGTCTTCTTCACTGCTCAGCCTCTGACTTCCTATGTTACACGCTCCATCTTGTTCTGTCTCAGCGTAACTCTGTATCTTGCATACTGGATTAGGGTCATCTGGTAAAATATCAATTTGCATTTTGTTTTACTGGTACAGAAGAATCAAAATAGGGAAAGCCACTGTGATACCATGATTTATAATATAAAATGGGTATATATTTGGTCATCACCCCCTGTTTCTGACCCAGAGCTTCTAAAACCGTTAAAGTTTCCTAAGTCATGAGAAGGACGATGGATGGTGTTTTTGTTATGTTAATAAGGTGACTTTTAGACCACACCTAATCAGTTGCACCTATGTAATGAAACCTCCATAAAAAACAAACAAACCCAAAAGACTAGGATTGGAGGGCTTCCGGGTTGGTGAGCACATGGAGGAGCTGGGAAGGAGGCGTGGCTGGAGAGGACAGGGAAACTGCACGCCCCTTCCCACATACTGGCCTTGAGCGTGTCTTCCATCCAGTCTTCATCTGTATCCTTTCTCATATCCTATCACAATAAACTGGTAAACATAAGTAAATAAATGTTTGCCTCAGTTCTAGTGAACTGCTCTCAAAAGTCAAGTTCTATACTTGGTCAGAAAAGTATATGGAACCATCTGGGCTTGTGACTGCAATCTAAAGTGTGTGTGTGTGTGTGTGTGTGTGTGTGTGTGTGTGTGGCAGGGGACAGTCTTATAGACCGAACCCTTAGCCTGTGGGATCTGAAGCTATCTTTGGTAGATAGTATCAGAATTGAGTTGACTTATAGGACAACCAGCTGGTATCCAGAGAATCGCATGTTGTTGGTGTTGTGCAAACCACCTACTTGCACATTAAAATTGGGGTGCACAACACCTTTTAGCCTTCTTTATTTTTCTCTCCCAGGGTTTGGAAGGCCTACATTCAAAGAGGATATTATGCTGTATAGTCTAGAGCAGGCGTCCCCAAACTATGGCCCACGGGCCGCATGTGGCCCCCTGAGGCCATTTATCCACCCCCCCCCCCCCCGCTGCACTTCCAGAAGGGGCATCTCTATCATTGGTGGTCAGTGAGAGGATCATTGTATGTGGCAGCCCTCCAATGGTCTGAGGGACACTGAACTGGCCCCCTGTGTAAAAAGTTTGGGGACCCCTGGTCTAGAAGGTAGAGAAGAAAGATTCATGGCTTTGAAATCAGAGGTTGGAGGATGGAAGAAAATATTTTCAAGCCCAAGAAAAGAGACAGAGGAGTGGGTCTCATTCCAGTTTCCTGGCTGTATTTCAGGGACATGTCAGAGTTCTAATGAGCAGGGCTTTGTATTGTGTCCATAGGAATGTTGGTCCCTTAGAACTCAATTTGTTGCTCGAGCTAAGAGTTCTGAGTTCAAGTGTAGCACGGGTGTAGCAGGCCTCCTGCCCTTCCGGGACTGTGGTCCCAAGCAGTGGCTCAGCAACCCAACCCCAGCTCTGCAGCCTGGAGGCTGCAGGTTCCTTTTCCATTTTTCTTCCTCAGGGATTTTTTTGGTAATGATCAGGAGGAGGAGAATGTGGCCCTTAACTTGACTGAGATTAAGTTTTGCAACCAGCCTGATAGGTTAGATATTTAGAGATAGGTTAAATATTGTTTTAAACAAACCAAATTAATCTGACATTTCAGGTTCATTATAATTCATACCTGCTATAATAGCAGTTATCATGATTTGCAATTATACATTAAGTGTTTTTATTCACTTGTCCATTGTAAGTCATGTGAGGGCAAGAAAGTGCTCAGATAATTTTCTCAAATAAATGCTGAAAGAATGAATTTCCCATATAATATGGTAAATAATAACTGTTCACTTAATTCATTGGTAAAGTGTACTCACTAGATTGCAAGATGGAAAGGGACATCGGGAATAAATCTTCAAAGAAAGGTTGATAAACTTTCTGCATTTTTAAAATTTTTATTTATTAGCAGCGTAAATCTAACTGAGAAAAATTCCACCAAATAATGTTTTCCAAAATATTCCTTAAATATGTAACAGACATTCTGCCTGGTGGTCTGCTCTAAAGGAACAAAGGAATGGGGTGTTGGAAAGAGAGAGAGGACAAGGACGTGTGGCAGGAATAAAGGAGAAAGAGGGAGAAGTGTCGAAGGGCAAACTAAGAAAAGGATGCTTTATAAAAACCTGAGGATGATTTCTGAGAAGTTGTCCAAGAACATTCTAGAAGAATTGAAAGAGTAGACTCAGTGACCAAACAGTATAAAAAGTATGCTCAAGACTCCGGGAGTGGCCCTGGCTGGTTGGCTCAGCGGTAGAGCGTCGGCCTGGTGTGCAGGAGTCCCGGGTTCAATTTCCAGCCAGAGCACACAGGAGAAGCACCCATCTGCTTCTCCACCCCTCCCCCTCTCCTTCCTCTCTGTCTCTCTCTTTCCCTCCTGCAGCTGAGGCTCTATTGGAGCAAAGATGGTCCGGGCACTGAGGATGGCTCTGTGGCCTCTGCCTCAGGCACTAGAATGGCTATGTATGCAACAGAGCGACGCCCCCTGGTGGGCGTGCCGGGTGGATCCCGGTCGGGAGCATGCGGGAGTCTGTCTGACTGCCTCCCCGTTTCCAGCTTCGGAAAAATGAAAAAAAAAAAAGACTCCGGGAGCCCTGTGTGAGCTGAGTCCTTGCCAGCCATTACTCTGAGGTAAAGGGCTTACTGTCTATACCATGATCTACACCAGCTGGTCCCCTCCTGAGGCCGTGGTACCAGCACCTCACCACTGCTTGGCCAGTAGGTGCCGGAGACTCGGCTAGGTCTCCATCCACCTTCCCCAGTGTGCGTACCCTCCTGATAGTCGAATTAAGATCGAGAGTCCCACAAAAATAATAAGATTTTGATATATCTCTTTTATATCATTCTAACCAGAATATTCTTTTTGTGACAGAAACAGAGACAGAGAAAGGGGCATATAGGGACAGACAGACAGAAAGGGAGAGAGATGAGAAGCATCAATTCTTCATTGTGGCTCTTTAATCTTCATAGTTGTTCATTGATTGCTTTCTCATATGTGCCTTGACCAGGGGGCTACAGCAGAGCAAGTGACCCCTTGCTCGAGCCAGTGACCTTGGGTTCAAGTCAGTGACCTTTGGGCTCAAGCCAGCGACCCTGAGCTCAAGCCAAATGAGCCCGCACTCAAGCCAGCAACCTCGGGGTTTTGAACCTGGATCCTCTGTATCCCAGTCAAACGCTCTATCTACTGTGCCACCACCTGGTCAAGTAATCTAATCAGAATATTTTAAATGACTCAAACTTACATATATGCTGCTATTAAAATAGCAGATGTTTTGATTACAAAATTCTAGATAATTGAATAGAAGAGGAAATTCACTCTCCCTCCTCTGTCATGTGATCTTCCTTTGCTGGGCCTTTAGAATATTCTTAGTCTTCTTATGAAATAACCTAATCCCCCGTGAAGCCAAAGGAAAGAACCTGAACACTACATGGGCAATGAGTGTGAAAGTCCCATCTGCACTTTGGGGGCCCTGAACTGAACGTGTCCTAGTTGCCTGAGCTATATAGCCCCCCTCCCTGATTTCACAAGTAGTTATAAACAAGGGACATGGGCAGATTTTGACAAAATGCTTAATCCTTTATTTTTATTTTTGTATTTATTTATTTATTTATTTATTTATTTATTTATTTATTTTGAGAGGGTTGGGGGAGGGGGAAGTAAGGAAAGCTTCCCAGAAGGGGCAACATTTCAGCTCAAGCCAAGAGGGTGAAGTGGAAGCAGTCAGGAGTAAGATGGAACTTGTGTTCAGGGGCTGTTCTGCAGGTGTGAGGTCTCATTTCATTATATGATTATCCTACAATCTACATGAAGGTAAAGAATAAAGGTTTTCATGATCATCAAGAAATCACACACAAATTGAGAACTTACAATGTGCGAAACAGAAACGTGAGGGGATGTGCAGTGACCCCTAACACATGGGTTGCTCATTTGTGTTTCTGCATCCTGGGCTTGTCAGTTGCTCTCACCATCACCTGCCTGGATGTTCTATGCTTTGTAAGTTGTCATGGCCGCGAGGCAGCCCAGTGCTGAGGTTCTACCATGAATCGTGAGTTACGAGCTCTGTCTTTCCTGGCGCAGCCGGCTTTGTGCAGCGTGACCTTAAAGCCAGCCATTATCCTCATGTGCTCCGTGTTTGGCCAAAACGAAACCCAGAAGAGAGGCTGTTGATGGAGGACCATAATTTCAACTCTAGTCTAAGTCAGAACAACTCCAGGAGGACGGCTTTCCATCAGCGGCATCAGTTATTTTTTTCTACACAGACAGGGGGAAAAATATCTTGTTATTAAGAAAAAAATTCTTAAAGCCTTCATTTTATTTTTGATTACAATCCTAAATATTGGTAGAAGATGTTGATTTATATCTGCCAGAAGCTAGTAAGAGAACACAAGTCATCCATCTCTGGTCTCTGGTTGCCTTATAATGGGCTTGCAAACTCTCCCTCGCTCCAAAGGAAGCCTTAACTAGCCCCAGAGGCAGCGCGGGGCATGGGGAGGGGAATTACTTTCCTCCCACACTTCAGCCATGAAAGTAAAGACAAGAATCGGGTACAAGACAACAGCTGCCAGGTACTGGTTCTTTTTGTTGCTTTCTTGGTGATGAGGCTGGGGACAGGACAGAAAGGGACAGAAGAGAGGAAGGGCATTTTCCAACATGTACAAATTACTAGTTAAAATGAAATGGCCTTTTAGCATTCTTGGAAGTGGGCCACTGTAAAAGGAAAAAAAATAATCTGTTTTCCTTTCACTTTTGACATTGCAAATGAATATCCCTTTAGGAAAAGTGTACATGGAAACTCACAGAATTCATTGCACTGTTCATTCAATGTGACAGGAACGAAAATGATTCTCCAGAAAACAAGGCAGTATGAGTCGGATTATATATATATATTGTATTGCTCATAACCTAAATTTCTTCCAATGCCAGGCTGGTAATATCTGTTAACAAATATTTATTAAGCCCCCATTGTGTTTTGTGCTTAAAGTAGCTAGATGGAGCTGGGAGGGAGATTGGAATGAAGACAGAACTAATAAGACTCTATTTGGTATCAAGGCATCTACTGTTTTCTTCTAACTGGCAAGCATATATCAGTGCATTTTTTCAAGACCTGGCCTTTACTATAAAGGAGACAGTTAATCCAAAACAAAGATAAAATAACCCCTTCAAAAAATAAAAACAGAGCAACAAAAAACAGATAGGAATATAGAGATAAGATCTATGTACATGGATATTACCAGACAATATGTAGAAACCATTATCATGTATAAATAATGGCAGAAATCTGAGCAATTACTGATTAGAGAATTAATAATTTGGCATTGCAATTTATATTTTATAAAAAAGTCATAGGTGATGTTAAGTTCTACCCAGCTGTTAAGGGGTTACATCTTTAAAACTGATTTGGAAAAGGAGGGCACAGGGCTATTGAACTGAACTATAGAAAGTCATTTCTAAAGGACATTATTTCCCACAGCCATATATTCCAGTTTCCAGAGAGCAGATATAGTTTAGTCTGTTCTCCCAGTAGAAGTATTCATGAATCCCTTTAACTCTCAAAAGTGTACCAATTTAGATAAAAAAAAAATAGTATCTACTCCTGAATCATCATAACTATCATGAAGTGGTCTCAATTTGAGGAAGATGAATCACTTTGCATTTCAACTCAGTTGCTTTATTGAGCAACCACTACAGACTCAACAGTGATGATAATAACAACATCAGCAGTACAATACTAGGCACTTTATGTGCATTAGCTCATTTAATTTTCACAACAAACTTACAAGGTAAATACTCTTCTTGCATGTATATATTAAAACGGAAGTACAGAATACTAAGTAATTTGCCAAAGGTCACACAGGGAGTGAATGCTGACATTTGATTTTAGAACTTATTTTCTCAACTACTTCTGTTACCAATAAGTTTACTAATTTAATATTTAGGTTAGGAAGTATGACATAAGCACATTAAATAGATAAAAGAGAATAATCAATAAGAAACAAAATGGAATGTATTGTCTGTTTCCCAATGATTTTTCCATCCCACTATACTTGCAAGTTTGTGCATGGCCAGAGGCAAGAAGAGTGGCAGCAAATCAATAAAAGCTGGATAAATGAATTATCAAACACCATCATGGGCCCAGATAAGATGGATGGGAACTGGGCCACTATGCATATTATTCTGAGTTGGGGACTATGCATGTCTGGCTGATACATGAATTTATAATTCCACATCAGAACTACAGTGTAGAAGCAGACAGGCTGGGGATGGATTATTAGTGGATGAATGCCAGGATATCAAGAGTGGTGCATGTGAAATGGTGGTGAGAATAGCACTGGAGAGGCCAGCTGTGGAGTAATGTGTCACTCACGCTGAGCAGGTAGAATCAATAAAGAAGAAAAAATTGATGATAAGATGGTTTAATGGCAGACTCACAGAATGCTAAAAGATGTTCAGATGTTAAGGAGAACTAGGTTAAGGAGTTATTGACGACCCAAGTTGAGGAAACATCATTTTCAAGATGCTGGGTGTTAGGCACTGAATATTCATGTCCCCCAAAATTCTTATGTTGATGACCTAGCTCATTATGTGATGGTATTGGCAAGTGGTTCATTTGGGAAGTCATGAAGGTGGAGCCCTCATGAATGTAATTAGTGTCCTTATGAGAAGTGACACCACAGAGAAGATTATTTCCTCCATTGTATGAGGATAAAACAAGAGGATGACCAACTGCCAACTGGAAAGAGAGGCCTTGCCAGAACCCCGCCAGCTTGCCACCCTGATCTCAGACTTCCCAGCCTCCAGAACTGTGAAAACAAATGTCTGTTATTTAAGACACCTAAGCTATGGTACCCTTCTTCTTCTTTTTTTTTTTTTCTTCAAATGAGAGGAGGGTAGATAGAGAGACAAAGTCCCGCATGCACTCTGTCCAGGATCTACCTGGCAACCCCCATCTAGGGCCACAGCTCTGCCTATCTAGGGCCATGCTTGCAACCGAGCTACTTTTAGTGATGAGGCTCCACAGAGCTATCCTCAGCACCTGGGATGATGCACTCAAACCAATCAAGCCATGGCTGCGGGAGGCAAAGGGAGAGAGAAAGGGGAGTGAGAGGGGTGGAGAAGCAGATGGTCATTTCTCCTGTGTGCCCTGACCAGGAATCTAACCTGGGATATCCACATGCTGGCTCAACACTCTACCATTGAGCCAACCAGCCAGAGTCCTATGGTATTCTGTATAGCAGCTCAAGCTGACTTAAGCACCGGGGATGTGTCTGCCCTGGTAACATCCAATGTTTAGCTAGGGTGGCAAATGACTAATGTGGCATGAAGATGAATAACTTCCTCTGGTATAGAGAAAAAAGAATGCTTGCTTCATAAACATATTGTGGGATTATCAAAATTATGCATGTAAGTGTTTAGTTAGCACAGTTTTAGGCACTGAGTATATATATATACTAAGTGATTGTTTGAGAAATGCTACTGAGGTGTGTGATGTGTCGATATCAGGCTGTTGGATTTGCATGGAACATGGAGATGCCAGGTAAGAAAGGCAAAGAGGAAAAACCTAAATGAGTTAATGAGGACATGCTGAGGACAAAGGTGGGTGGGCCTAGCAAGACAGAGCAGTAGAGCAAGAAGGACAGACGAGATGGGGGCAGTAGCAATGACAGGGAAGAATTTAAACAAGTGGTTGCTTGGAAAATAGAGCAAAATCCTTTGGGAAGTTTGCTTCTTTCTTTCCTACCAGCTGTCATTCACTTTCTCAGAACTGCTTTGGGTAATACATTTGCCCCTTTAAATCCAAATTGTATGCATGTTGAATTATATATATCCTAATATGTAAACAGTGGAAACATGTATAATACGTTCGTTCAAAGAACAAACAAAGGAAGTGGCTTTTGTTCATTTATATTCCTCATTGTTTTCTGGATTTCCTTTGATCATCCTCTACTCTGTTTGCCATGGGATGTGGGGAATGTTCTTAATTATCCTCTTCAAAATGATGAAAGAGTTTCATATCGCAGGTGTTGACAGCAAACAAAACCGGTTTCAAGAAAGAAAGCTCCAGTCTGAAGACAAATGGATGTTTACAAAAGCAGCATAGGTTTTGCAAGGGTACTATACTCGGGCTGACAGGGAGAACAGAACGTGGCCTGCTCTGCAGGCCGGGTTTGGGACATTCGCTGTGAGGAATGGCTTCCATTCTGAATTCAACCAGAACATTAACTGATCGCCTCTCACCCTGTATCTGCTGCTACAGTACAGACCTCCTTCACTTAATTGGATTTTGAAAGATTCAGAAAGGGCGCACTCCTGATCTGAGCTGTTTTCCTTGATGACACGATTGGGTTTTACGTTAGCAGCCTAGAGCCGAAACCCATCAGCCAATCTGCAAGTGTGTGCCGCATCCCTACTATGCAGTAATCAGAGTTTTTCAACTGTCAGTTGGTCAGAAATCTCATGCTAGTCTGTGAAAGAGTTAACCACCCTGATGTTGTATGAAGATTCTAGATCCGATGATCTTAGTTGAATTTGCTTATGCTCGGGGTCATTTCTGCCTTAGCAGTCTCTGAAATAATTCTGCCATTTTTGCCATTTCTTGAGAGTGAAAAGGTTGAAAACCACTAGTGCAAGGTGCCTTCTAGGAGCGTACAATTGAATAAGGAGGCAAAACCTACCCACATGAAATAGTAGGAGAACTGTGAAGACCAAAATGGGTGGAGCTGACTTTCAGTGAAATAGAAACTCAGAAAAAAGAGAGATCAATATGGATCAAACAGCAACCGTCTATTATTATCAATCACTTTCATTACAACAGCAGTGACTATTTATTGAGCATTATGTGCTTACCACATGCCAGAGACTGTGCAAAGCACTTTGTGTGCTTCCTCTGATTCAGCCCTTACAACCACCCTTTTTATTATTCTCACTTACAAAGCAAAAGCAACACTCTCGTTATTCTCATTTTATAAATGAGGATACCATGTCTGGAAGTGGTTATGTAATGCAACCAAGGTCACAGCAAGGCCAGGATCCACTGAATATGAGTTTGTCTGACCCCAAACCAGTATGCACATTACCACAATATACGCTGCTGGATTTCTGTAGAGGGATGAGCACATGACGTTAGTCATTAAAAACGTAGGTAGATTCCAAAAGTCAAGAGAGAAGAGGGAGGGCATTTCAACAAGAGGAATAGTATATATATACCAATAGTACATATATATGTATGTATCATGAGACAAGAAGGAGCATGCCATGGGTAAGGTGCCATGGGAAAGAGCATGTGCAGAGCACAGGGTCAGTGCCGTGGAGGACCGCAAAGTCTTGGTGGATCTCCTTTGCATAACGCTGTGCTGGGAATCCATACAACCCGTGATGTAGAGCTCGACACTGGGTCAGACAGGCAGCAGGTGGCACCATTCAAGAAATGAGAATAATATTAAATAGCAAAAACTTTACATCAGGCTACATGGCCAAGGGCTCAGATACACAGGGTCAAAGTAGTAGAACAATACAAAGTAGCAGAATGAATACATGCATTCATTCACACCCTCCATTTATTCACAGTGTGGTGGTATCTGAGCATGTACTGTACTCACAGAATTACACTAGGCATGGTAAAAATGAAAAGGCAAAAGATTTATGCAATCTGAAGAGAAACCAGAGTATGGTATGGTGGACATTAAAGAGACAAACTGTTTAAGGCAGTTTGCAGTCTAGATAGGGGGTGACTTGAGCTGGAGTTGTTCAAGTATATTAGAATCCGGAGAAGGTATAGAGGAAGAGGATCTTTGAAAGAAGACTTACACTTTCTGAGTGGCCAGAAGGTTCAGTCAGAGAAATAGTGTATTCATTCATTGATTTAATAACTAGTTTTTGACATACATTGACATACAAGATTATATTAGTTTACAATATTATATTAGTACAATATAGTGATGAGACATTTATATACCTTACAAAGTGATCGCCCTGGTAAGTCTAGTACCCATCTGACACCATACAGAGTTGTTACAATATTATTGACTCTATTTCCTATTCTGTACTATTTCATAGCTGGCAATTAGTACTTCTTAATTCCTTTTACCTTTTACACCCAACCCTCTCCCCATCTAGTGACCTTCAATTTGTTTTCTGTATCTATGAGTCTGTTTCTGTTTCGTTAGCTCATTTATTTTCACAAAAATGGAAACATATAGTATTTGTTTTTCCATTTATTTCTTGAGCACATATATTATACTAGGTTTTGGGGGGAATAGAAACTCCTCATAAAACTTAGATGTGGGTAAAAAACAGATATTGATAAAAATGAGCTTAGAGACGAATGTGGACAGAAAGGGTCCAGTATATATTTTGAGCTGGAGAAATGTCAGAAAAGTTGAGTGTAGGCAATAAACTTAAGAAGCCAAGCCTGGGGGGATGACTTGCAAAAACTGAGGGAAATTGCTAGAAGGCATGGTTGTTGCAAACAGGAGCCATGACAGACATAGTGATGATAGCAAACAAGAAGTTAGATCACATAAGGAAAAAAAATAAACAAAAATTAAGTGGCTGGCAAAATGACTTCTCTGTAAAATAGGTTCCTATAATAAATCAATGCTCTGTGAATAAACTTTAAAGAAGTGTACCCAAAACCCAGAAATCTTGTGGTTTGGTGTTATATCAAAGAAAGAAGAGGGAGGAAGGAAGGAAGAAAGGAAGGAAGGAAAGAAAGAAATCATAGACTATGGCTTGGGTTTTCAGGAAATTTGGACTTTATAGAGAAACTGGGAAAATTAATGGTACTTACAACTAAAATTTCTGAGCCTGAAGGTTTGATTTCTGGAAATCAGTCCCATGTAAGAAGAGAATTTTTTTAAACCCGGAGGCAAGAAATAATTGACGTGTTGTTGAAAATAATGTATAACTTTGCAATCACCCTTCAGTGCCCACTGAATAAGAAGTGTTCATATAAAGAACTACAACTTTTAACTTTTCATGTCCCAACTTTAAGTTGAAAAATAAAGTAGTAAAGTGGTAGGACCTGCAGATTGCAAGCAACTCAAAGACAAAATAATATATAGTTTTATTGCTAGAGTCTCTGAAGTATTTATAAGGTTCATCAATATTTCAAAGGCAACTTCTCCTCTTTGAGCAACTTTAATGAGAGCAGAACTTTGTCCGTCGGTGTACTACTGAGTGCCTGAATTATTGTATTTCTGGCATGTACTAGGTACTCAAAACATGTGTGCTGACCATGAACAAATGAGCCAGGATCTACCTGGGATTGGAATATGGGCTTGACTAACCTGTGTTGTCAACGCCTCTTCATAGGAAGCTCAACATCTTGTTAGAATTTGAAGCAGATGAGAGCCATTTATTCAGTGTGTTATCAGCCCAAAGTCTGTGCTCTGGAGGCTTTGAAAGACCAAGATTCAAAACATCAGAGTGTGGAGAAAGAAAATATTAATTGATTGATAAGTTACCAACTGAGAATATAGGAACCCTAATAGTTCCTCAAATTCACCTTAAGAAAGTACAGAGCTCAGGCTTTTTTTTTTAATGTCAAGGGACTAGAAAATGGGAGAGGCTCTTTCATAAAGACTCAAGCTCCAAGCAGAATTCCTCCAATGATAAGCAGGACTAAAGCAGGAGCTATTAGCCTGAAGGCCTTGGGAAGAACACAGGCTTGAGCAAGATGGAGTAGAGGGACAGAGACTTTCACTGTCACAGGTGAAATGTAACTTTTACTCTCAGTTTCCACCTCAATGACTGTGAGTGTTTGGATTCAAAGTCCATCTGTTTGACCCTGCTCTACAATGTGTCTTCATCCACTTAGCATCACCTCCAGGAGGACTTGGGTCCCCAAGTAACTCAGATCTCCCACTAAGTTGAGGATGTCACCTTGAGAACCTTGGATTTTCTTTCTAGGTTTTCACTTGGGGAATCATTATAACAACCAATGAGTATTGAGAAGGTATTGTGTGCTGAAGCTGTCCAAAGTGTCCAACATTATGAAAACGGATTTCTGAAGGCACCTATTATATAGTAAACAGTTATTTTATTAAATTTGTAAAAATAAAATAATATAGCTGTTTTTATAAGCCATATTGACACAGGATATTAAGAAGCTTGAAAAATTCCTTGGCAAGTAGATTAGGGAAACTGAGACTGTGGAATAAACTGGCCAAACAATTTACAGCCTGATACAGAGCATCACCTCCTCCGAGATTACATCCAGGTCTCAATTGCATTTTAGCTCCAGGCCAGGTGGGTGCTACCCAGCATGCCAGGTGCAGTGCTTTAACTCACTTGTTTCTCTTTTCTTTTCTTTTTTAAGTGAGAGGAGTGGAGATAGAGAGACAGATTCCTGATGCATCCCCACTGGGATCCACCTAGCAAAACCCACCTGGGGTCGAAGCTGTGCCCATCTGGGGCCCTGCTGCAACCCAGCTATTTTTAATCCCTGAGGTGAGATTCCATGGAGCCATCCTCAGCACCTGGGGCCAACATGCTCGAATCAATCGAGCCATGGCTGTGGGAGGGGAAGAGAGAGAGAAAGAAGGGGGAAGGGGAGGGTAGGAGAAGCAGATGGTAGCTTCTCTTGTGTACCCTGACCGGGAATCAAACCTAGGACTTCCACACGCCGGGTCAACTCTCTACCACGGAACCAACTGGCCAGGGCCTTCACTCACTTGTTTCTTATAATAAACTCATGTGGTAAGAGCTACTGTTGTTGTTATTATTATTATTATTATTAATTTTGAGAATGAGAGTACAGAGGCCATAAGTGGAATGACTAGAATGTAAACCCCCAAAAACTTCAATTAAGGACCTAATGCTTCTGAGCTCCCAATTCCAATGTGAGTGTGTTGGGTGGGGGGGAGACGTGGTTCCCACCAATAAACAGTTCTCGAACCCCAGCTAGGTGTCTGATCATTCAACTCGATCCTGACACTATCTATGCAGAGATAGCATCAGATGCCACAGGTAATGGGTTAGTTCTTACGAGACTGTCCTCCACTCCTTCCCTTCAGACACCAGTAGTAGGTCCAGGCTGTCACCTGTGCTTCTAATCCACCGATTACAGATTGGAAGTTCCTAAGGTTCAATTAATTTATTAGAGTGGCTCACAGGACTCAGAGAAACATTTTACTTACTAGGTCCCCAGTTTATTGTAAAACAGTATAAATCGGGAACAGCCAGAGGGAAGAGGTGTGCAGGACCAGGTGTGTGGACGGGGCGAGGAGCTCTCTCCCTGCTCTCTGCGCGCACCCCTCTCCCCAACTCTCCACGCGTTCACCACCCCAGAAAGCTCTCTGGGCCTTGCCCTTCTAGCTTTTTAAAGAGGGCTTCATTACAGAGGCACCTTTATTGCTCTCATCACTTAGGAAATTCCCAAGGTTTTAGGATTTCTGTGCCAGATTTTAGGGCACAGAATAAATAAGTATTTCTTGTTATAGATCACGATATCATAGGACCTTTGCTCACCATAAAATTATACTAATGTGCAGTTGTGACACCTTCCACCCCTGCACTGTGGGTAATACTGTTGTGACTGCCTACTTTGTGCAGAAGCCAAGCTTAGAGATAACCCTAATGAAAAACAGGGAAGGAAGTCCATGGGGCAAAGCAAGCAGCAAACGCACCAGCCACAGAGCCAGGGAAGAGAACAGCAGGGTGGTGGAGGAGGCGGAAGTGGAGTCGCTCTTTCTCCCCATTGGCAGCTGAGGGACCTGCACAGGCAAACAGTGAGAACAAAGACCACACTGTTAGGAGCTGATAAACAGACAGAAGTTGAGAAATAAGAGACAGCAAAAATACTCTTCCGCGAACCTGAGAGATACAGGGTTGAGAGCAATAGAATGTTGATTTTGAAGGTTAATTCAAGGTTAGGGGAACATAAGGGTGAATTAAGCATGCATGCACCTAGATAGAGACTGATAACACCAAAAAGAGGTATTAAGTGGTGAGGCTTGGACCAGTGGTGAAGTTGTTTGCTTTAGAAAGAGAACATAGGTGTCTCCCACCAACATCAAAGAGAGGGATGCAGAGGTGGGGATACCGAGGCATTTTTGAAGTGAAGAGAATAAGGAATCTTTGTTTTCTGAATATAACCTTAATATTGAAGCTATGTTTTATGGATATAGTATTTACTATATATAATTTAGTTAAGAAAAATGAACAGCTCATCTTCAAAGAGACTGTACAATAAAATGCAAACAAAACACCAACAATAGAACTACCCACCCACATATGTTGAGACATTGTGCCATCAAATATTTCTTCTTGACTCTAAAAGAGTCTTCTCCTATTGCATCCTTTCCTTCGCACATGCAGGCCTTCTATCCAAATAAATAAGGGACATGAAGCCCTGTGCTGCCCTCTTTGCTTCCCTGAGAGACACCATCTCACTGTCTCTGTTAGCTTATTCCCCATTCACCTTTTATCGTGCTGCACTCTGACCTCCACCCTCACATCCCAGGAAAGTGCTCTCACACGAGTTCCCTCATGACCTCCACCCAAGGACACATCTAAGGACTAATGCCTTTTTCACTCACCCTGTTCTTGACCCCATTCTCTCTCGGGTTCTTCTCCCATCTCTCAGTTGGATCTGTCTCTTCTTTTTTTTTTTTTTTACAACTGTAAGTTCTTCAATTTAATAATACTCAAACCTCTCCTGTTCCCCTGTTCCCAGGGAAGAAAAGCGAAGATTCAAAGTAAACATGACGCTAGATGGTTTACCAGTATTCCTTCTAAGAAGACATACGGTAGTTTTAAAAAATAAATGATAGTGACAATGGAAAAGAAAACTGAAAAGCCAGTTTTCCTTGGAGTCCTACTGTAGACCACAATCTGAAACATTATACATATGTTATGAACATAATCTAAAAGAAGCAATCTTGAAGAGGAGCCTAATACAGTGGTCAGGGACAAGAAGAAGAGGGGAGAGTATTGGGATGATGAAAATTCAGATACCTTTCCATTAAATAAGGTAGATTTAAACTGCATAGGAACTAATAATAAAGCCATAAAATAAAGACACAGAAAGCAGGCTAATCCTCAGGGTCACTGTGTAGCTGAACTGATGACCATGGACAAGGCTCAAGAGTTTCAGGTTTGCCCAGGTTGGGTCAGAAGACATGATTAGGTTTGCAAGTCCACACCTGGTTATTGCCACAGTGGTCAGTAGGGGTCCCAAACTCCCTCTAACAAGTGACATATTTTGGATGGTGGACTCTTTTGAGAATCTGATGAAAGTCTTATTCTTTCTAGAAAAAAGCACCAATGAACATGGATACAAATTCAAGCACTTCACAGGTCCCTACTCTAAAATATGGAAATCTTCCTCTTCTGTAGGCAAGTGGGACACCCTGCACATTAACCTATTTATTAATATTTGTATTTTTAGGCCCTGGCCGGTTGGCTCAGCGGTAGAGCGTCGGCCTGGCATGTGGGGGACCTGGGTTCGATTTCCGGCCAGGGCACATAGGAGAAGCGCCCATTTGCTTCTCCACCCCCACTCCTTCCTCTCTGTCTCTCTCTTCCCTTCCCACAGCCAAGGTTCCATTGGAGCAAAGATGGCCCGGGCGCTGGGGATGGCTCCTTGGCCGCTGCCCCAGGCGCTAGAGTGGCTCTGGTCGCGGCAGAGCATCACCCCCTGGTAGGCAGAGCTTCACCCCTGGTGGGCGTGCCAGGTGGATCCCGTTCGGGCGCATGCGGGAGTCTGACTGTCTCTCCCCGTTTCCAGCTTCAGAAAAATACAAAAAAAAATTGTATTTTTAAAATAAGTTTTATTTATTGATTTTAGAGAAATAATAAAGAGAAAAGAGGGGAAAGGAGAAGGAAGCATCAACTTGTAGTAGTTGTTTTGTGTATGTGCTTTGCCTGGGCAAGCCCAGGGTTTTGAACCAGCAATGTCTGCATTCCAAGTCAATGCTTTATCCACATGTCAGGCTATTTATTTGTATTTTGGCTAGAAGTCTCCACTGATTAATTTTTTAAAATGTGCTGCTGAAACAAGCATGATTAAATGTGTTGTTTGTTCTTAGCATCAGTTTTGGAAAAACTAAACTTTATTCATTTTATCTTTTCTCCAAACACTATCCCACTCTGCTGTTATACATTTAGTACAGAATGAATGTGGGGTTGTTCTACGTGTGTCAACTTCAGTTCACAATAGGTCTCAATCTAATTTCTCCCTCACAACCAAACAAGTTTGGAAAACTCTCTATATAACTAAAATACTGTTACATTATCCAAGAGGATAAAAAGCATCTTGAATTTGTCAATAATAGGTCACTAGAGATTTTTCAATGTCACTTTTTAAAGAAGTCACTGTCTTTATTAAAACATTCCTTTTCTACTTATATCTGATATAATAGTAGTCTGGTGTTGACATGTACTTACTTCTGTTCCTATGATGTGCATTCATCTACTCTTTCATTCAAAAACTTTTTTGAGCACTCACTAAATGCTCAGTTTTATCCCAGGTACTAAGAATAAGACAATAAGACAAGTCTTATTTCAAAGGCTTGTGCCATCCTAGCCAAGATAGACATGTCAATAGATGGTAAGGATATGGTCTATCTGCAGAACCAAGATTAGTACTGAGGGCTGGCAACTCCAAACCTGAGTCACTTTCCATCATATCACAGTTAATATTTTGTTTGTTAGATTATTTAAATTGTATGCAGCTAAGTAGATTGTTCTGATACATCTAGAATCACTTGTCTAGGAGCACTTTGAAGTTAGTTGTTTGTTTTTATAAAAACGAGGGAATCAAAAGATGAGGAATGGATTTTCCCGGCCACATGACATAGTTGGGCAGCACTGTCTAGATGAAAGGAATCTATGAAGTCGGATTTTGTACAGAGCTGAAGGGAACTTATTTACTCAGTAACTGCTTCCAAGAGGAAATGAACACCTACACTCCCTAAGTTCACTTATGAAAAAGAGAGGTCTCTCACTGCCCAAATTCCACTGATGAAAAAGAAAATGTTTTGGGTTATCCAACACAGGTCCCAAGGAAGAAGTAGTCAATATATAGGAGTTATTTCTTCACTGCTCTAGGTCCTCGCTCTCTGGGCATCTGGCCAGGAGGGAAGGTGTGCCTGTCAATCAAAGTTGACTCTACAAGCCTCGGGAGCATGTTCATTGGTTGCCAGTGTACTGGAAGGGATGGAACAGACCAGGGCCATCATCTTCCCACAAGATATTCCCCAGAAATTTATAGAATGCCTGCATGAGTGGAAAAAATTCATTGCAGACATGTGACCAATAGCAATTCATTCTTCCTGTCACTTTTCCTTATAGTCCAGACTGGTTAGATTGTAATAGCTATCCTCACAAAATGAGGAATGTTATCTATAGATATTATACTATAGATAACAGAGAGAAATGTTATCTATAGATATTAAACTGGAACATAAATTATGTGTTTAAATAAGTAAGTAAATAAATAAATAAGCTGATAACTAGATAGAACTAAATGCCAGGAACAGTAACATATGATGACTTGTTGAAAATGTTAATTATTTAATATTTCTCCTTATCTATGTCTTAAATTTGCAAAATATAATACATACTATTCCACAAAAAAGAAGTAAAATATTTAAAAAAAATTTTTTTATTTTTATTTATTCATTTTTCGAGAGGAGAGGGAGAGACAGAGGGAGAAAGAGAGAGGAAAGACAGAGAGAGAGAAGGGAGGGAGGAACTGGAAGCATCAACTCCCATATGTGCCTTGACCAGGCAAGCCCAGGGTTTTGAACCAGTGACCTCAGAATTTCCAGGTCGGCGCTTTATCCACTACGCCACAGGTCAGGCCAGAAAGTAAAATATTTTTGAGTGAGAGTGAGCATCTTGAGCTCTTGAATGTAGGATTTTATGAATACCTGATTATCTCATTTAGTCAGTATTGTTAGAAAATAAAAGAATCCAAAAAGCTAATCTCTAGATTACTAAAAGCAAACTCTTTAAATGTCAAAGTATACATTCCTGTTTTCACTTTCACCATTCTTTACTAAAATCATCCTTCTTTTTCCCACTTCTAGTGGGAAGAAGATTAGCATTCTCTCTGTCTCTCAAGACAAGGTCCCTATGGCCCTATTATATCTCAGATCCCTTAATCTAATATGTCTTCTGGTTCTATAGATTTTAAGTTCATAGATTTTCAAGTTCTATAGATTTCTATAGATTTAAAGTTTACATATTCAGTTTAAAAATTTTTTTTTTGTTTATTGATTGATTTTAGAGAAAGAGAGAAGAAAGGGGAGAGAAAGAAAGAGAGGAAGAGTGGGGGAGAGAAAGAGAGAAACATTGATTTGCTGTTCCACTTATTTATGCATTCATTGGTCGATTCTTGTATGTGCCCTGACCGGGGGATGGAACCCACAACCTTGATGTATTGGGGTAAAGTTCTAACCAGCATAATAGCTACCTGGCCTGGGCTACGTATTTAGTTTTGATTCCTCTTCTCCATTTTCACAGGCATCAGAGTTCATGTATCACCTGAATTATTGCAGGATATTCTGAACTCTCTGCATGGTTGTTTGCTTCCAACTCATCATGAACTCTATTGCAAGATGAGGCAGCCATCTGCTGTGACAACGTAGCACCTTTGGGCCAGGCTTGCAATGTTTGGCAGATTTCCAACATTATGGAATCCACCTTCCTAAGGTAGAACCCAGAAATCTACCTTGTCTGGCTGTTGGTAGCTAGGGCACAAGGAGGGGACCTGAGCTCTATAATTAGGCTCGCCCACGCAACACATGCGTTCAGAAGTGCCTGGGGGAGAGCGGCTCTATGGGCATCCCCTTTTGCTGACAGAGGTTGTGGGAGGAAGTCTGATTCTGGCAATAGAATCACTATAGCATCCAGTGCAGTAAAGCCTCTCCTATGCAGTCAGGTCTGAGCATGATTTAGGGTTTCACTCTTCAAAGTAGCCTTAAGCCAAGTTCCTCTTTTCTCCCAGGGGTCCTGGGAATCACCTTGTATCCTTTCAGTAAAGTCAACCCCTAATAACTCCAGAGCAATCTTTCTGAAAGGTACACCTGAATGCTGGCTGCTACCACACCTTTTCTAACAAGAGTAGTATTTTGGCTTTCTTTTTTCTGGGTTTTCCATCTCTCTTTCTTCTTGTTCCTTCCCCTACTTACTCTTTCACTAAAAGAAAATGTTTCTAAAGGAAGTGTGATTTAATATATAGTTTTAGGGGTGGATAGATGATAGATAGATAGATAGATAGATAGATAGATAGATAGATAATAGAGAGATAGATGACTCAGGATAATATAATAGAAAAAAAAATCTGACCTTAAAAATTACAAGAGGCTGAAAGTTAACAATTAGAGACATTAAAATAAGCAATTGAGAAATGACATATAATGAGAGAATTCAACTAATTAAAAAATCTTAAGACTAGAAGATCTCCTTTCTAATTCAGCCTGAAGCTGTAGCCAGCATTGGCATTCTATATCTTTAAATCACTTTGAAAGTATTTATGCTTTAAATCTTCCAAAACTCAAAATCTTAGCATAGCCTATAGAGCCCAGTTACTACTTGACCCCACCTTCCTTCTCGCCTAGGGAGCCAATAAGAGGAATATTCTTTTACATCAAGAGGAGCAAGCATGTCGTGGGTGTTGTTTACTGCAAAGTGGGTCTATGAGCAAGATGTTTGGGACATGACTGGAGGACCACAGGGACTGGGGTGAGGCAAAGGGAAGGAGTGGCCACACAGGCATTGAGAGCAGGTGTGGGTGAAACAAAGCCACCAAAACGCTGAATGGGAAGAGACCCAAACTGAAATAGGAGTTCCATATTTTACAGAACTTTACAGTAAATGCTGATCGACTTGGTCATTGGAAAACACAAGACTGGTGAAAGGGGAAGATATAATGGCATGTGCTGCTTGTGGACTTCAACAAACCTCAAAGGGGTGCCCGTCGCCCAGCAGCAGTGGAGAGAGAGCCAAGAGAAAGGGCAAAGTCATCTGTTCGTAGGAGGCAGTTCAGGCCATGGCTGGGTAGCTCAGCTAGTTAGAGCACGGTCCGACATGCTGAGGTTGCAATTTCCATCCCTAGTCAGGGCACACCCAAGCATCAACTAGTGACGGCATGAATAAGTGGAACAACAAATTAATAATTCTTTCTCTCTCTCTGTCTCTCTCCTTTCCTCTCTAAAAATCACTAATAAAAAAAAGAAGGCAGTTCAAGTCATAACAGCAGATAAGAAGAGTCAAGAAATGTAACCAAAATAAGGTAGAAAGCTGTAAAATGCATTATGAATGACAAAGAAAATAATGCAAATGAGATAAAATAAAAGCAACAGAAAGTCAAACAATAGTTACATTAAAAAAAAAAAAAACAACTTTAAAAGGTTTTAAATCTAGTTAATCATTTATTGGTCATGCATGTCTTGTCTTTCCAGTGGAGAAAGTGCCCATCGCATGCCAAAGCAGTTGGTCCCTGGAGCACCCATTATCTTGGGTCGCTGAGTCATTTGCTCTCCGCCTTTCCAGCAAAAACAGCAGTCACACGTGCACACGTGCCCGAGCTCAATGCTTGTGCTTTGAACCTGGCTGTACACAGGATGTAGGTCAAAGGGCCTTGCTGCAAACCACCATACAAGACTTGTTTGGCTTTCATTTGTATAGTGATATTTTTGAAGAGTTTTCAAAGAGAGCTTCCTAAGAGTTCATTTGGGCAACTGCAAAGATTTCAGGCTAAAATCGGTTGAGTTGAATGATTCTACAGTTGAATTTCAATCTGTTGTTTCCCTCTTCTCTCCCCCTTCCCCCTTTTTCTTTTCTTTAACTTGAGTGACTTAGGCACAGATGTTTACTCTCTCTAAAGCCGCTGGTGACAGGGGCATTTCCTGGATCACCTAATTCAGATTCTCCCGCACAAGCTAGTTTCAAAGTACAGACTGACCCAAATCTGTCATCAAATTCACTGGCTGTCAGGCCCTGGCCGGTTGGCTCAGTGGTAGAGCATCAGCCTGGTGTGCGGGAGTCCCGGTTTCGATTCCCAGCCAGGGCACACAGGAGAGGCGCCCATTTGCTTCTCCACCCCTCCCCCTCTCCTTCCTCTCTGTCTCTCTCTTCCCCTCCCACAGCCGAGGCTCCATTGGAGCAAAGTTTGCCCAGGTGCTGAGGATGGCTCTGTGGCCTCTGCCTCAGGTGCTAGAATGGCTCTGATTGTGGCAGAGCAACGCCCCAGATGGACAGAGCATTGCCCCCTGGTGGGCAGAGCATCGCCCCCTGGTGGGCATGCCGGGTGGATCCCGGTAGGGCGCATGCGGGAGTCTGTCTGACTGCTTCCCCGTTTCCAACTTAAGAAAAAAAAAAATTCACTGGCTGTCTCTGTCTAAACCCTTCAGGTCACAGAGCCCTACTGATACTATGATAACTACTCACCCTGTGGAAACACTGTTTCAGGTCCTGGATGATATGGATGGCTAACACTGGGTAACGTCGGCATCACAAACTTTTTCCTGTAAAAAGTAAATTATTTTGTTTAGCATGATCTTAATGTATATTATTATATGTGCATATAATTGACATGATTTTAATGTATAGTATTTATAAGTAAGGAATGGATGTAGGATACACCGTTGAGATGTTTGTACCTTACACTTGCATTATAATGTGATGTTAAATTACAGTGGTATAGCAACGAGAGAGAAACATTTTCTTAGTGTGACCATGGCTTAAGTCCTTTCTCATTCATGAAGCTCAGTTGCTCATCTCTGATATAAGGGTTTGTATTAAAAGTTGGAAATGGTTGCTACTTCAGTTTGACTTCTCTAACATTTGTTTAATTCAGTACTACAATACTAAATGCACCCATAAGTGCACTAGCAAGGATCAGTCACAATAGATTCATTTTATATTCTAGAGATCTCTTTGCTACAATGTATAATAAACTGTGGTTCTCTTGGGATACAAGGATACTATTGACCCTTAAATTGGACATGCTTTGATGTTTTCTCTTAATTAATGGTAATAGCTTGTGCTGTGAGTCATCCATACTCTCTGTGATGTGTGGTTGGCTAGGTTTAGATTTATCCTATAAGTCACGGGACAAAGTTTTGTTTGAACCATAAACACAATCACACCCATGCCTTTAATTCTACTAGTGTCACAATGAATCAGTTGCCAACACTTAAATACAGAACATTTCACATAAAACAGTATATTTCTACATTTTTGAATAATCAGAAAAGCCCAATAACCTAGGACCTGTGGTATCTCATGCCAACAAACTGGTCCTGAGTGGGCCATCTACTCTAATTTTTACTGATGTCTCCAGCCTGCCTTCCCTCCTGTATCAGACAGTCTGGTATCTGAAGGCATTTATGTTTGCAATCCTTGCTGAAAGGGTTGTTTCATTTGTTACCCAGTAAAAGACACAGGCCTTAATTAAAGTGGTCCTTTCTGATGGAAGAGGCATGGATGTCTCAATTACTCTCACCACAAATGCATTTTTTTTCTCTTTTAGAGCATTAAGCCCTGTGGCCTAAGAATTAGCAAATCTATCAGGATCACAGATAGCATTCTTCTTTAATAGAAATAGTCTTGTTACTCAAAATAATATTTGAGTGACAAGACTCTCATTATGCCAAAAAAATAGATTACTTCAAGTGTTTGAAATTCTTAGTTAATCCTAAAATTCTGTGATCTCTGCGGGATTGCCAAAAGTCCTCTGTGCCATGAACTGGTCCACTCAGGTCAGCTTCCATTCCTTTCCCAATGTCATTCCCTCTGACCAGATCCCTCTCCCCAGAACACTCTCTCCACATCCTCCAAGTATATAAAAATCTTTATTTCTTGAAGCAGCTTGATTCTCAGTTGCTGCTCTGGCTGAAGGGACCACATGATGCAATTTGCCTGGGTCAGTCCCACAATAATTATTAACAGCATCCTTTTTATTCTCAAAACTGTCCAGGTTGAAACAATATAATATAGAGTTACCCTACCCCTGGCTATGCCAATTCATAACGATATCTATGTGATTATCCTAACACAAAACAGTCCAAGTTATAGAATTTAGCAATTACAATTTTCTTAATAACAGCCTTTCTTCTCTGAGTACAAAGATGGCTTTTTATCAACATCAAATTTAATAGACACCTCTACCTACCTACCTCCTCATAGGACTAACTTCTTTCTAATAATAGAGGCTTATCTCATGTTTGTTTAATTCAGTGCTTCTCAAAATGTGGTTCGCTAAAACCCTTACGGAGTGTCTGCGAAATCAAATCAGTATTTGTGATTTTCCCACTCATTCTCCCACAAGTATACAGTGGAGTTTTCTGGGTGACATGACGTGTCATATGGCAGTAGACTGTAGGCTGAACCCAACAGTTTTGATTCTCTACTGAGATTTACAAAAAAAATTGTGTAACACTACCACTAGTCTCACAATTATTTTGAAAGTAAATTTATATTTCTTTTTTTTTTATAATAATTTTATTTTTTTTTAATGGGGTGACATCAATAAATCAGGATACATATATTCAAAGATAACAAGTCCAGGTTATCTTGTCATTCAATTATGTTGCATACCCGTCACCCAAAGTCAGATTGTCCTCTGTCACCTTCTATCTTGTTTTCTTTGTGCCCCTCCCCCTCCCCCTTTCCTTCTCCCATTCCCCCCTCCCCCCGCCCCCCCCCCCCCCTAACCACCACACTCTTATCAATGTCTCTTAGTTTCACTTTTATGTCCCACCTACATATGGAATAATGCAGTTCCTGGTTTTTTCTGATTTACTTATTTCGCTTCGTATCATGTTATCAAGATCCCACCATTTTGCTGTAAATGTTCCGATGTCATCATTTCTTATGGCTGAGTAGTATTCCATAGTGTATATGTGCCACATCTTCTTTATCCAGTCATCTATTGACGGGCTTTTTGGTTGTTTCCATGTCCTGGCCACTGTGAACAATGCTGCAATAAACATGGGGCTGCATGTGTCTTTACGTATCAATGTTTCTGAGTTTTTGGGGTATATACCCAGTAGAGGGATTGCTGGGTCATAAGGTAGTTCTATTTGCAGTTTTTTGAGGAACCACCATACTTTCTCCCATAATGGTTGTACTACTTTACACTCCCACCAACAGTGGATGAGGGTTCCTTTTTCTCCACAGCCTGTCCAACATTTGCTATTACCTGTCTTGCTAATAATAGCTAATCGAACAGGTGTGAGGTGGTATCTCATTGCAGTTTTGATTTGCATTTCTCTAATAGCTAAAGAAGATGAGCATCTTTTCATATATCTGTTGGCCATTTGTATTTCTTCCTGGGAGAAGTGTCTGTTCATATCCTCTTCCCATTTTTTTATTGGATTGTTTGTTTGTTGTTGAGTTTTATGAGTTCTTTGTATATTTTGGATATTAGGCCCTTATCTGAGCTGTTGTTTGAAAATATCATTTCCCATTTAGTTGGCTTTGCTTTCTGTTTATTTTGTTATCAGTTTCTCTTGCTGAGCAAAAACTTCTTAGTCTGATGTAGTCCCATTCATTAATTTTTGCCTTCACTTCTCTTGCCTGTGGAGTCAAATTCATAAACTGCTCTTTAAAACCCAGGTCCATGAGTTGAGTACCTATGTCTTCTTCTATGTACTTAATTGTTTCAGGTCTTATGTTTAGATCTTTGATCCATTTTGAGTTAGTTTTAGTAAAAGGGGACAAACTGTAGTCCAGTTTCATTCTTTTGCATGTGGCTTTCCAGTTTTCCCAGCACCATTTATTGAAGAGGCTTTCTTTTCTCCATTGTGTGTTGTTGGCCCCTTTATCAAAAATTATTTGACTATATATATGTGGTTTTATTTCTGGACTTTCTATTCTGTTCCATTGGTCTGAGTGTCTATTTTTCTGCCAATACCATGCTGTTTTGATTGTCGTGGCCCTATAATAGAGTTTGAAGTCACGTATTATAATGCCCCCAGCTTCATTCTTTTTCTTTAGGATTGCTTTGGCTATTCGGGGTTTTTTATAGTTCCATATAAATCTGATGATTTTTTGCTCTATTTCTTTAAAAAACATCATTGGAAGTTTGATGGGAATTGCATTAAATTTGTATATTGCTTTGGGTAATATAGCCATCTTGATTATATTTATTCTTCCTAGCCAAGAACAAGGTATATTCTTCTATCTCATTATATCTTTTTCGATTTCCCTTAACAATGGTTTATAGTTTTCATTATATAAGTCCTTTACATTCTTTGTTATGTTTATTCCTAAGTATTTTATTTTTTTGTTGCAATCGTGAAGGGGATTATTCTTTTGAGTTCGTTCTCAGTTGTTTCATTGTTGGCATATAGAGAGGCTATTGACTTCTGTATGTTAATTTTGTATCCTGTGACCTTTCTGTATTGGCTTATTGTTTCTAGTAGTCTTTTTGTGGATTCTTTGGGGTTTTCGATGTATAGAATCATATCATCTGCAAAAAGGGATACCTTTACTTCTTCTTTTCCGATATGGATGCCTTTTATTTCTTTGTCTTTTCTGATTGCTCTGGCTAGAACCTCTAGTACCACATTAAATAAGAGTGGAGAGAGTGGACAACCCTGTCTTGTTCCTGATTTAAGGGAGAAAACCTTCAGTTTAGTGCCATTTAGTATGATGTTAGCTGATGGTTTATCATATATGGCCTTTATCATGTTGAGATATTTTCCTTCTATACCCATTTTGTTGAGAGTCTTAAACATAAAATTGTGTTGTATTTTATTGAAAGCCTTTTCTGCGTCTATTGATAAGATCATGTGGTTTTTGTTCTTTGTTTTGTTGATATGGTGTATTACGTTAACCGTTTTACGTATGTTGAACCATCCTTGAGATTCTGGGATGAATCCCACTTGATCATGATGTATTATTTTTTAATATGTTGTTGTATTCGATTTGCTAGTATTTTGTTTAGTATTTTAGCATCTGTATTCATTAGAGATATTGGTCTGTAGTTTTCTTTTTTTGTGCCATCCTTGCCTGGTTTTGGTATGAGGGTTATGTTGGCCTCATAAAATGTGTTTGGAAGTATTGCTTCTTCTTCAATTTTTTGGAAGACTTTGAGTAGAATAGGAATCAAGTCTTCTTTGAATGTTTGATAAAATTCGCTGGTATAGCCGTCAGGGCCTGGACTTCTATTTTTGGGGAGGTTTTTAATGTTTTTTTCTATTTCTTCTCTACTAATAGGTCTGTTTAGGCTTTCTGCTTCTTCTTGACTCAGTCTAGGAAGGTTGTATTGTTCTAGGAATTTATCCATTTCTTCTAGGTTGTTGAATTTAGTGGCATAAAGTTTGTCATAGTATTCTACAATAATTCTTTATATATCTACGGTGTTCATGGTGATTTCTCCTCTTTCATTTTGGATTTTGTTTTATATGAGTTCTTTCTTTTTTTTCCTTGGTAAGTCTTGCCAAGGGTTTGTCAATTTTGTTGATCTTTTCAAAGAACCAGCTCCTTGTTCTATTAATTTTTTCTATAGTTTTTCTGTTCTCTAATTCATTTATTTCTGCTCTGATTTTTATTATCTCCTTTCTTCAGCTGGTTTTGGGTTTTCTTTGTTCTTCTTTTTCTAGTTCCTTAAGGTGGGAAGTTAAGTGGTTCACTTGGGCTCTCTCTTGTTTGTTCATATATGCCTGAAGTGATATGAACTTCCCTCTTATCACTGCTTTTGCTGCATCCCATAGATTCTGATATGTCATACTGTTATTTTCATTAGTCTGTATATATCTTTTGATCTCTGCACTTATTTCTTCTTTGACCCATTCATTTTTTAAAAGTATGTTGTTTAGTTTCCACATTTTTGTGGGGGTTTTTTCCTCTTTTTTGCAGTTGAATTCTAGTTTCAAGGCTTTATGATCAGAAAATATGCTTGGTACAACTTCGATTTTTCTGAATTTGCTGATGTTGTTTTTGTGGCCCAACATATGGTCAATTCTTGAGAATGATCCATGTACACTGGAGAAAAATGTATACTCAGTCACTTTGGGATGAAATGTCCTGTAGATGTCTATCATATCCAGGTGCTCTAGTGTTTTGTTTAAGGCCACTATGTCTTTGTTGATTCTCTGTTTGGATGACCGATCTAGAGCCATCAGCGGTGTATTGAGGTCTCCAAGTATGATTGTATTTTTGTCAGTTTTTGTTTTAAGGTCAATAAGTAGCTGTCTTATATATTTTGGTGCTCCTTGGTTTGGTGCATATATATTAAGAATTATTATGTCTTCTTGATTCAGTGTCCCCTTAGCCATTATGAAATGGCCATTTTTGTCTCTGAGTACTTTTCCTGTCTTGTAGTCAGCATTATCCAATATGAGTATTGCTACACCTGCTTTTTTTTTGGATGTTATTTGCTTGGAGTATTGTTTTCCAGCCTTTCACTTTGAATTTGTTTTTATCCTTGTTACTTAGATGAGTTTCCTGTAGGCAGCATACAGTTGGATTTTCTTTTTTAATCCATTCTGCTACTCTGTGCCTTTTTATTGGTGAGTTTAATCCGTTTACATTTAGTGTAATTATTGATACTTGTGAGTTCCCTATTGCCATTTTATATCTTGCTTTCTGTTAGTTTTGTGTCTTGTTTGATCCTTCTCTTTCGTTTTTCTATCTTTTGTTTTTATTTGGTTGTATTCCATACATCTTTCGTCTGTTGCTATCTTTTTTATCTCATGTGCTTCTGTGGTGGTTTTTTCAATGGTGGTTACCTTTGAGTAATGAAAAGGGTCCCTACCCTGTTCATTGTAGCAAACTATTTTGTGAGTACTTTTGCACTCCATCGTCCTTTGCTATTGTTAATCTCCATCTTCTCCCCCCCCCCCTTTCTTTTTGTTGTTGTCATAGTTTAAATTTGGCTTTATTGTGTTCTTCTTGGAGCTTTTACTTGTGGCTCTGTTTTTTTTTTTTTTGTTCTTTGTATCTGATTGGAGAACCCCCTTTAGTAATTCCTGGAGTGGGGGTTTTCTGATGATAAATTCCCTCATCTTTTCTGTATCTGTGAATGTTTTTATTTCTCCTTCATATTTGAAGGATAGCTTTGATGGGTATAGTATTCGTGGCTGAAAGTTTCTCTCTTTCAGGACTTTAAATATTGGGGTCCACTCTCTTCTAGCTTGTAGAGTTTCTGCTGAGAAATCTGATGATAATCTAATGGGCCTTCCTTTATATGTTGTATTCTTCTTTTCCCTGGCTGCCTTGAGAATTTTTTCTTTGCTGTTGGTTTGTGTCAATTTCATTATGATATGCCTTGGAGTAGGTTTGTTGGGGTTAAGAAAACTCAGAGTTCTGTTTGCTTCTTGAACTTGAGGCTTTAGTTCTTTCCACAGGCTTGGGAAGTTCTCATCTATTATTTGTTTGAGTATGTTCTTCATTCCATTTTCTCTCTCTTCTCCCTCTGATATACCTATTATTCTTATGTTATTCTTTTTGATGGAGTCAGATAATTCTTGTAGGGCTATCTCGTTTTTTTTAATTTTTGAGTCTCTTTCTTCTTCTCTCTGTTGTGCCTCAAGTTGCTTGTCTTCTATTTCACTAATCCTCTCTTCTATCTGACCTGTTCTATTAGCTAAGCTTGTTACTTCATTTTTCAGCTCGTGAATTGAGTTTTTCATCTCTCTTTGATTTGTTTTTATAGTTTTAATTTCCTTGGATATATATTCTTTGTGTTCATTGAGTTGTTTTCTGAGCTCCCTAAATTGCCTTTCTGTGTTTTCTTGTATATCTTAGAGGATTTTTAGGATTTCTATCTTGAATTCTCAGTCATTTAGCTTCAAGGTTTCCAATATATTAAGTTTTTTCTCCATAGATTTTTCCTCATCTAGCTGTGTTACCTCTCTTTCTTTTGTATCCATGATATTTGATTTTCTCTTCCTTACTGGCATCTGAGGGTGGTTTTGTTGATAGTATTAATGAGATTTAATAAAGAATAAAAAGTTAAAAAAATGAAAAATCAAAAAGAGTTGTTTTTTTTAAAAAAATTAATAATGAAATAAAGAAAAATAAAATAAAATAAAAATTTTTTTAAAAGGAAATTATATCCCCCCTCCTTTTTTCCTCTCCTCTCCTCTCCCCTCTTTCTTGAGAAAAACTTGTGGTGAACTGTGAATTATAACAAACAATGCCTGTAATGGAGGGCCTGAATTGGGGAAAAGTAATAAAGGGGCAAAAAAAAAAGATAGAAAAAAGAAGGGGGTATGGACCCACAAAAAGCAAATAAGGAAAAAATTTGGGTCAAAAATAAAATGATTTGCTTTTAGTTGTTGGTTGACTAAGAGTTATGATGAGAGGAGTAAGAGGAAAACAGAAAAATGGGGGGGGGGGAATTAAAAAATTACTATTGTATTTAGTGGAACAAGAACTAGATAAAATGGAGAGCCAGGGATGGGAGCACTGCTAGTGAGTTAAAAAGGTGAAGTAGAAACCCCCCAAAATGCCACAAACATAAGTTTGAGTCCCAGATAAGATAATTTGTTTGTTATTGAGGTTTGAATGAGAGGAGATGTAAAGGAGAAAGGAAGAAACTAATATAGAGGGAGAAAAGAAAGAGAGAGAGAGAAAAAAGAGGGAACCACTAAAAGAAGAAAAAAGAAAAAAGAGGAGAGAGAGAGACAGAGCGAGTTAAGGGTTTTGGAATGCAACCCTCATAGAGAGAAAGGAAGAGGAGAGAAAAGATAATGGGAGATGTAACACTTATGGGTAGTGTAGTTCAAGGAGAGGAGAGAGTAAGACCGGCAGAGAGTTAATTGGCCAAATTAGAGGAGGAAAAAAAATATCAAGAATGAAGATAAGAGAAACAAACGAACAAATATAATAAAATGGAATAGGTTATAAAGTCTGCAGATTATTCTTGATTTTGAGAAGTTATCTTCTTGCTTTTTCTTTTCTCTCCCTCTTCCTGGTCGGTGACTCTGTACCCTGGGTTCTGCCCCTTTGGCACGCTCAGGTAGAGGTTTGCAGTTGATAAGACTCTATGGCGATGTCATGTATTGTGCTTTAGTCTCGTTGGCAGTCGAGGTTCATTAGCATTTATAGGCTCCGACAGTGAGAGAGTCCATGTTCCTGGAGCCTTTCTCCTAGTCTTTCCTTCCTCAATTAGTAGCCTGATAATCCAGCTATGGGGTTGCTGCTGCCTCTGCCTGGATAGTAAGAGGCTTAAAGAGCTGGCAACTCCCCACTCTATTTCCACTCAGCACAGGGCTCTGGGTAAGGCTCAGTCAGTCAGAGCTGCTAGCATAATCAGGCGGGGTTTCCGCCCACTCAAAGACATCTGGCTCTGACACTTTGTCCGGTAACGTAGGCTGGCGCCCACTTCCGAGGCGTTTGGAGGAAACTCTCACTCACTATCTGTGCACGTGGACCAGGATATCCGGCCAGCAGTCTCACGCTCTGAGTGAAACCCCCAACCTCATGGAAAAGTTTCTGCGTTGGAATTGGCTCTCGCTCCGTCCCCATGCGTGGCTTTTGCAAGGCGCTGGGGCGGCTCGAGATTCCGCTTTGGCCCACACAAAGGCCCCTGACTCAGCCCCTCTGTGCGATAACACGGGCGCACACTGCCGAGGCACTCGGAGGAATCTCTCGCTCACTATCTGCGCGCGCAGACCAGGATATGAGGCCGGTCACGTTTCCCTCTGAGTGAATCCCCTACCAGCATGGAAAAGTTTCACCGTTGGAATTAGTTCTCGCTCCCTCCCGTGCGCGGCTTTTCCAGGGTGCTGGGGCTGCCCAGAGATTCCGCTTTTGGCCCACAGAAAGGCCTCTGACTCTGCCTCTCTGTGGGGTAACATGGGCACCCACTCCCGGGGCTTAGAAAGAAATTTCTCGCCCACTATCTGCGTGCGCCGACCAGGAGATGGGGAAAAATGGCTGCCCTGCTTGTCTTTCTTTGTTTGGATTTGGCGCGAGTGTTAGCTTGTATTGCCTGGGTTGCCACAGGATTAATTTTTCCTTGGCTTGGATCTCCGTGCCACAGCCTGGTTCAGCCATTTGTGCCGCGGCCTGGATCTATTCACCCCCTTTGCCCGCCTCAGTTTCTATATTCACGGATCCCAGAGAAAGCCGCCCTGTTTAGGTTAGTGAGGAAGGCGGAGCATTTCTTACTCCCTATTTCCTTTGGGGTTTGGTTATATATTTAGCCAATTTTTCGCTCGACCATACCTTCGCGTGTATTGCAAAACATCTGGAGGCTCCAAGGATAGGTTTTTCTGTTTCTGGTTGAAGATCTTGTTGAGTTTTGGGGGAGATTTATCGGTATTGCTTCCTACCCCGCCATTACTCTGACGTCATCTCCAAATTTATGTTTCTTAAGAATGTTATTTATGTTAGCATCTACTTTCTGTCTGTGAGGAATTGCTCATCCTGGGCATGCAATATGTGGTCTTTTGTGTCTGGCTTCCTTTACTCGGCATAATGTTTGCAAGGTTAATCCATGTAGCATGTATCTGAATTTTACTTTTTATGACTGAATAATATTCCACTGTATGGACATACCACCTTTTGTTTATCCATTCATCATTAGATGGACATTTGGGTTGTTTCCAATTTTCAAAGATATTATGGAAAAAGATGCTAAGAGCATTTGTGTATAAATTTTTGAGTGCAGAGCTGTTTTTATTTCCCTTGGGTATACACCTAAGACTGGAATTTCTGTGTCATGTAGAAGCTCTGTGTTTAACTTTTAAGGACCTCCCAAACTGTTTTCTGGAGTGGCTGCACAATTTTACCTTCTTAACAACCATGTGTGAGGGTTCAATTTCTCTACATCATTCCTCACATTTGTTGTTGTCTTTTTTGATAACAAATAAAACAAAATTGTCTGTTTTGATAACAAACAATCAGCAGGGATTGTAAATACAAAGGCCTTCAGATACCATCATAGCCATCCTAGTGGATATGATTTACATATGTCTTTGATTTGCATTTGCTTGCTGTTCAATGAACTTGAGCATCTTTACATACGTATGCTGGTCATTTGTATATCTTCTTTACAGAGATGTCCATTCAAATCCTTTGCTCATTATAAAAATTGTCTTATTTGTCTTTTTAGTGTTGAATTGTAATAGTTTTTTAATATAGTCTAGATATTTGACCCTTATTGATAGATAATTTGCATATATTTCTCTCATTATGTGGGACACTTTTTCACTTTTTTAACAGTTTCTTTGAAACACAGAAGTTTTTAATTTTGATGATGTTCAATTTGTCTGGTTTTTCTTTGGTTGATTGTGTTTTTGGTGTCATAGCTAAAAAATCCAATGCCAAATCCAGGGTCCCAAAGATTTAAAGCAATGTTTCTTCTAAGAGTTTTATTTGTTTGTTTATTTGTTTATTTTAGAGAGAGACAAGAAGGGAGAGAGGTGAGAAGCATCAACTCATAGTTGCGACACTTTAGTTGTTTATTGAATGCTTCTTATATGTGCCTTGACCAGGGTCTCCAGCCAAGCCTATGATCCCTTGCTCAAGCCAGTGACCTTTAGCTCAAGCCAGTGACCATAGGATCATATCAATGATCATCCCATGCTCAAACTGACAACCTCGTGGTTTCAAACCTGGGACCTCAGCAATCCAGGTCAAGGCTATCCACTGAACCACTACTGGTCAGGCAAGAGTTTTATAATTTGAGTTCTTACACTTAGTTTTTTTTTTTTTTTTTTTATCTATTTTGAGTTAATTTTTGTATGAAGTGTGAGACAGGTCCAACTTTCTCATTTTTGCATGTGGATATAGTTGTTCAAGTTCCACTAAGTTGGAAAGACCCTTCTTGCCCTTGGTCCAAGTTAGTCTCTTTTTTTGAGAGAGAGAGAGGGGGGGGGACAGACAGGAAAAGACAGGAAAGGAGAGAGATAAGAAGCATCAATTCACTGTGGCATCTTAGTTGTTCATTTATTGCTTTCTTATATGTGCCTTGACTGGGGGGAGTGGTCCAGCTGACCCAGTGACCACTTGCTCAGTCTAGCAACCTTGGGCTTCAAGTCAGAGACTTTGGGGTTTCGAAACTGGGCCATCAGTGTCCCAGGCTGGCACTTTATTCACTGCACCACTGCCTGGTTATTTTGACTATTTGTGCCTTTCCCTCAAGTTCAAAGTGCATTTTTCCAGACAAAACAGTGTCTGCCAGGTAATTAGTGAAAACATTTGGCAAAGAAGTCAAATCTGAAAAACAGTTTACTTAATGTCTATGCAACCATCTTCCAGGATGAATGATTGTAGCAGGTTCCTGGGTCTATAAGGGGATGATGATTCTGTGTAAAATCGTCTTAAATTTTCCTCTATGCTAGCTATGTAGGTCAGATTTCCTGAGCTTCTATACAGCAAGGTGGCAAATCTATTGATTGCCTTTTTGAATTGACTTTGAATAATTTCTTTTATATTCTCAATATTACTTTTTTATTTTTAAGAGAAACAGCATCAAAGATTAGAAATCTCTAGATTTTTCTAGGAATTTTTGAGAATTCTACATTTATTGAAAGGAAAATTTTAATCTATGTACTGAGAAGAAATTTTGGAAATACAAGTAAGTCCTGGAATATAAACTGTAAATGCTGGAAGAGAGATGAGATTGTATAATGTAAATTTTTAAGGAGAGAATAAGGAAGCCTACAGGGATAAATTTATTTATCTAGGAGATGGTCATACAATCAGGCAGTGGAGAAAATGTGGTAGGAGGTTATAGTTAAGGTCTAGAAAAAGTTGAAAGATGAAAGGAACTCTCAAACTTTTAGTAACTATCCAGATATAATATTTCTTTGAGTATCTGTCTATGTAGTAAACAACTGGAGTGCTTCTCTCAATATGAAAGAGTTGACCTGTCAGCTCTCATGATACAGTCACTAACCAACAGGAAGTAGGTTAAGATGAAAAGAGGTACTATGTGGCTGTCAAACCAAGAGTGTATCACCATAAGAGACAAAAATCAAGCAGTAGTCATTTATTGTGCGGTGAGGACTCACAAACAGCTGCGTGGAATGTTTTACATATGGAGAGCATCTTGAAGTTGAGAGAGACTCAACTGGCCATTGAAAAACAAATTTTATATGAGGCCAAAGCTTAGAATAAAGCTCTAAGTGAAGGAAAATCAGATGCAGAGACTTGACGGTGTACCAGAACATAGGTTTTGCAGGGAGGAAGACTACAGGTTGTTTGCTGGGGGGAACCGCTTCACAGAAAAACATCCAATGTGAAGCAGGACAGTGCAGGAAGATGAGAACATAGGCTATAGGGCCTTTTAAATTATCTATGGCTACTGGGCAGGTTTTTTTTTTTCCAGAGTAGAGGGCCATTGATAGGTCCAAGCAGGAAAACAGTGCGGTCTCATTTATTTGAGAAGACCTCTCTGGCAGCCTTGTGGAAGATGCATCATGTGGTAGGTGTCAGGAGTGGAGACAGAGACCAGACAGGAGGCAGGAACAGGAAGAGATGGTGAGAGCCTGAACGGAAAGCACTGGTGGTGAAGATGGGGGAGGTTAGGGAAGCGGAGAGCATTACAAACAGTAAAATGGGGTGGCCTTGATGATGGGTGGAGTGAGGACTGGGAATGGGAAGACAAAGTCAAGATAATGCTTAGATCTCTGGTTGATGAGGACTGGGATTCTTACTGGTGTTACAACAGGGTGACCATACATTTCAGTTTGCCTAGGATTCTCCTAATTTTAACACTGAAAGTCCCATATCCCAGAAAACTCTCAGACCATGCACAGTATGCTTCCCAACAGCCTAATACACTGTCCCCTTAAGTCCCCACCACCAGGCACTTCCCTGGCCATGAAGCTATCAGCTCACACCCAAACTCTGTTAAGTTTCCTATTTTTTTTTTTTTTTTAAATAAGAGAGAGACAGACAGACTGGAAGAGAGCGAGATGAGAAGCATCAACTTGTAGTTGCGGCACTTTAGTTGTTCATTGATTGCTATCTCATATGTGCCTTGACGGGGAGGCGGGGGCTCCAACTGAGCCAGTGACCCCTTGCTCAAGCGACCTTGGGCTCAAGCCAGTGACCTTTGGGCTCAAGCTGGTGTCCATGGGATTTTGAACCTGGGTCCTCATCATCCCAGGTCGATGTTCTACCCGTTCTATCCACTGCACAATTGCCTAGTCAGGCACTAAGTTTCCTAACTTAATGCATCTGCACCGCAGTCTCAGTTCCTGCTCTAAGAACAAGGTTCTCACCTGAGCGGGACAGCTGTACTGACTGAAGTGTACTCAGCCAGGTTGCTTTAGCCTAGGGACACCTCCCAGCGGCAGCACCTTGTTTCCCACATTTTGGCAAGAAATAACCAACAAGACTAGCTATTCAGAAGTCACTGTAGCTCTTCTGTTTTGAGCTGTCCTCACCTTTAGAGCCTTATGCTTTGTGCCCTCCCACTAGACCCTCAATTATATGAAGTCAGAGTGAGCTGTGAGCCGGGAAAAGAGAATCAGCTTTGGAGTGAAACAGATCTGAATTGGATTTCATTTGAGTCACCTCAAGCAAGTTAGCTAACCTCTTGAAGCCTTATCTGTAAAAATCAGATTACTGTTGGAAATCAATATGACAAATACATGTAGAATGCTAGCCGTCAGGAATTTGATTTTTTTTTTCTTGGGTCTTTGGAATTTCAGGTGAGGCTTCCTCCCCTGAAGGAAGACTCTGAGTTCCAATCCTTTCAGCCTTTGTCTTTTCTGGTCCAGAGTCTGTCTTTCCCCAGCAGTCTCTGCTGAGATCCTTGAGTGGCTAATGCTGAGTCTATTGGGAGTAACATCCCAAGAGGAGAAAAGAGAAGAAAGTGACCAAGAGGAAGTACAGCCACCAGTGGTTTTGGGTACTGCTGGTTTCACACCTGTGCTTGATATCTGTTTATAGAGTCATGCATATGCATTTTCTTTCTAGAAAACAGTAATGTTTCTTGTCTTTGAATAATTATTGAAGGATAGTCCTCTTTCTTTGGGTAAATCAATGCTACAATAAGTAAAACTACTAACTTTTCTTCTCTAGAGAGATGCATATTTCAAAGTATAGAAGAAGACTTGGTTGGCGAAGTTGAAAAGAGCTGATATCTTAGGAAAAACTGTTTTTGTCTTTTTTGGTTTTTATATTATCCAAGGAGTGGAAAGGTAGATATAATCAGATATGTAATCAAAATTGCTGGTAAATTTAAACATTTTATAGGATTTGTGCACAAAAAGAGGAGACAGGTAAATGCCATTCTAATTTCAACAGTCAAACTTGTTGCTACTAACTGTACATCTGTGAGTTAAATGTCAGTCTTTTTAAAAATTTTTTATTTATTATTTATTTTTTTTTGTATTTTTCTGAAGGTGGAAACGGGGAGGCAGTCAGACAGACTCCCGCATGCGTCTGACTGGGATCCACCCGGCATGCCCACCAGGGGGCGATGCTCTGCCCCTCTGGGGCATCGCTCTGTTGCATTCTAGCGCCTGAGGCAGAGGCCATAGAGCCATCCTCAGCACCCGGGCCAACTTTGCTCCAATGGAGCCTTGGCTGCAGGAGGGGAAGAGAGAGACAAAGAGGAAGGAGAGGGGGAGGGGTGGAGAAGCAGATGAACGCTTCTCCTGTGTGCCCTGGCCGGGAATCGAACCCGGTACTCCTGCATGCCAGGCCGATGCTCTACCACTGAGCCATCCAGCCAGGGCCTAAATGTCAGTCTTGAATCAAAGTCTAGACTAGACTACTAAAAGGAGACCATTCAGTAGATGTGCGTGGATGATAGCATCCAAAAGCTACTTCCTATTGTAAGCATGTCAACTTGAAGGAAGGCATCTGGAGAAAGGAAACTGTGAAATGTGTCATCAATGATTTTGGATAGAAATATGAAAGGCACTGTCATTAAATATGTGTATAGCTTGTATGTGATGAATGACAAATGTCGTGACAATGTAAAGCATGTGTGAGAATTTGACAGAATGGAAATTACTAGGAAACTTCTGACATATATATCAGGATGACAGGATAGAGATCACCTAGCTATAGTACATAGAAAAAGATTTGGAATCTTTATTAGATAATAAGCTCAAACTATGACAGCAATGTAATGGAAAATACAAAAAAGTTTTTTAATGCAGCCTGCATTACTATAAGCAGCACATCCGGAACAAGACAGGTGATGGGCCAGTCCTGCTTCTCTCTACCAGACAGCGTCTGCAAGAGAGCTGAACTGAGAAGCCAAGCTGACATATAGAAAAATATTACTCCATATTCTTATTTACTTACTTACTTACTTATTTATTTATTTATTTACTTACTTATTTTTAAGTGAGAGCAGGGGAAATAGTGAGACAGACTCCTACATGTGCCATGACCGGGATCCACCTGGCAACCCATCTGGGGATGATGTTCAAATCAACAGAGCTAATTTTAGTGCCCGAGGCTGACATTTGGACCAACTGAGCCACTGGCTGCAGAAGGGGAAAAGGAAGTGAAGGGGGAGAAGGGAGGGTGAGAGAAGTAAATAGTTGCTTCTCTTGTGAGCCCTGACTGGGAATCAAACCCAAGTATCAGTACACTGGGCCAACTCTCTATCCGCTAAGCCAACTGGCCAGGGCCTTATTCCATGTTCTTTATCAGAGGAGTGTCCAGGATAGTAAGGAGTCTGAAAATTTGAGACACGAAGAATAATAGAAACAGATGGATAAGAGGAGACTTCAAAGACTTAAAGACTGTCATATGGAAGAGTAGTTTTATTTTTTATCCCAGTGATCCCCCAAAGCAGAATTAAATTAAAACAGTAAATGGAAGCTACAGAAAGACAGGTTTTGATTCAATGTCAAGGAAAAAATTTAAAGGAGAGGGGTGATTACTTAAATATAGAATGGGGGATGAGTCAACCATTATTAGAGGCATTCAAGAACAGACTGAGAATGAATGGACTTTTGGGCACAAGTATTTCATGGAGGAGGAACACTTTTTCCATTGATGTGAGAGAGGGGAGCGAGAGAAAGAAAGAGAAAAGCGAGCAAGAGAGAGAGAAAGAGAAGAAAAGCGAGTGAGAGAGAGAAGCATCAACTCATTGTTCCACTTAGATGTTCCATTTTTAGCTGTACACTCATTGTTTGCTTCTTGTATGTGCCCTGACCAGGATTGAACTCATGACCTCAGCGTGCCAGGATGCTCTATCCACTGAGCCACCTGGACAGGGCTGAACAATTTTTAAACCAGAGATTCTGTGATTCTCCCAAACTAGCGAATGACACATTAGGTCAAGACTCTTGCCATGAGAACTTATAATTAGTTATTTTGGGACTATGAAAATGGAAATTGTTATGAAAAATAACAGAGCAGTTGGAATTAATTGCCTTCCAGAGCCCATGTCTTTTGCTCTGCTAAACCGCTAGGAATTATATGCTGTGAGTGTACCGTCTTCCCCACTGGATGGCCATGTCAAGCTCCCTCGTGAAGGCACATTATCTTATTCACATCAATTCACTCACTAGATTTTTTACCTGAGTACACTCTTATTAGCCTCATTTTTTAAAAGCCTTCCAGAGTTCAAATGACTCCTCACCACTATCATTTTATACCATGTTTATCAATGCTAAATGTGTACAGTTAGCCATGTCCTCAGCATCTGTCAATCATATGGTCTAACTGTCAATTATATCAATGGAGAAGAATACCGTATATCTTCTGTAAATGTACCTCTGTGGCTCTGTGGTAAATAAAATGTACAAAAATGTGAGCATAAATAACTTGGAATAAATTTTGGGGTCTTTTAATAAGGTCATAAGTAGTCACAAGGAATATATTTCTTTCCCTTGATCAATGAATTTCCTCTATAAGTAACCATTCTGAACCCAAAACCATCAAGCCCAAATAATACAGAAACCAAGTGGTGAAGAATAGTGAATGTCGTAGCTATGCCAACAGAAAATTTCTGCCAGAGAGCAGCATAACTTTCTATGTTCATGTTTATGACAGATGGTCATTAGGTAAAAAGTAATTTCCAAAGAAGACGGGTCAGCTTGACAGTAAACTGCGTTGTGTCAATGTCACTTACTTTGCTTAAAATGAAATCACCATTAGAAACTATGTTAACATTTTATCTTTTCATTGTTATAAAAGACAAGAGATGTTCCAAGCTCAAAGTGACAATATTTTGGGTGGGAAAAATGGTGAGAGAAACACCTTTCTTTCTTTCTTTCTTTTTTCTGAGAGAGAAAAATGAACACATTTGTCTGCGAGCAAGAGTGAATTTGTGGCAGAACTGAGATTACCAGGGCAGATTTTTTTATATCACTCATTTCTTTACCCTGGCCTCTCTAGCTATACCCAAAAGCAGTTTCTGGCTGACTAATTTGAACTGTATAAAATTTACAAGAGGTGTGAACACTTGGATCAATGGGGATCACATGGCAGTTCTATATGATCTATTTTGGTGGATCCTTGGCTTCCATTTTTAAGAATCTTATAGTCATAGTGATCCTCTCAGAGCACCTTAAATTCTGGTCTACTTTCCCATCTGGATGCTGACAATAAGTGCTACATCCAAGAGTACTAGGCTACCCGTTAACCCCCTTAAAATTCTCATGAGAATCACAGTACCTTCTCATGTGTCCAAACCGCTGGCCTATGACTATTACACAAGGTGACTGAGCAGGGGAGTGAAGGATGAGCAGGGAAAGCAGCAGGAGTATACAGGGCTCCAGAAATTTTAAGGCTGCCTTATTCAATTTCCTTTTCTTATGGTGTGCTATATATTCCAGAATGTTCTTCCACTTCTCCCCTCCTTCCCAACATCCCTCCCCCTTCCATCCCTGAATATTCCTCTTTCATCTCCCAGAGGGCCGGAGATAAAGACATGGTCAGGCTTGTTCAAGGGAAAACATGCCCCCCACCCTGACGGAGGGTGTGAGCAGTTCTGTCTGCGCTCCTGGGCTTGGGTGTCCTGGCAACCCCTGCTTTTGCTGAAGGTGGGTCCCCTCATTTGGAATCTGTTTTGATCCTCAGTTCGTGGGAGTTCAGGTCTTCGCCTGTGTCATAGGACACAGTTCAATCTTCATCTGTTCGGTCAGTCATTTACTTTACAGCATTGGAAGAATGATTATTGAAGTTGTGGTTAATAATAAATGACAACAATTTAGGTGTTTAAGGACTTGTGCATGAACAATGGAGTCTCTAAGGTATATTATATTCTACCTTGGAAAAGAACTATTTTTTAAAGCTACTTTATCTAGGAATATTCTTTCTTTTTAATTAAATGTATCGGGGGTGATATTGGTTAATAGAATCATATAGGTTTCAAGTAGATAAAGACCGTATCCTTTATTTAAGGGAGTGAAAATGAAAGCTAATACAGTTAATTGATGAGGGCTTGGAAACTTCACTGTATACATTATCTGTGCATTTCACTTTCATCAAGAAGACTCATCACTTTTTTTAAAATTCTGTTTCTTAATTTTATTTTATATTTTGCTTTATATTTTAGAGAGGGGGTAGGGAGAGAGAGAGGAGGAGAGAGATGAGAAGTATCAACTTGTAGTTGTTTTACTTTAGTTGTTCACTGATTGATTCTCCTATGTACCTTGACCATGGAACTCAAGCCAAGCCAGTGACCCCTTGCTCAAGCTGGCAACCTCAGGGTTTCAAACTGTGGCCCTCAGAATCCTGGGCCAATGCTCAATCCACTGTGCCACCTCCAGTCAGGCAAGAAGATTTACCACCTTAAGAAATAGAGAAGCAAACAGGAAGACATTGAAAACATTAAACGGTGCCAAGGTAAATGACTCTGGATGCCAGTTAAAAAGAGGGGGAAATGATCTCATTTTTATAGTATTTAAAAGTGCTTTGGGCACAACTCACATAGGGCCCTCAAAGAGTAAACCTTCCACAGAGCGGTGTCTGGAAGTTATAGAACTTATGAAGGTAACCTGAATATGTAAGTGAGGGTTCACCATGAGTGAGCTTCAAAATTAGTGACTTGTCAAGGCTAAGAAACAAATGACTATCAGGAGAAAATCTGACTTAAATGTCTTGGCTCAATTATATCAACAATAGTAATCGACTAAACCTGACATACTTCTTGAACTCTAAAAACTATGAATGAAAGTAGGAGTGCCTAATTGAAGCAAATGCATGTCTTTTTTCTTTGTGTGTGTGTGTGTGTGTGTGTGTGTAAATTAGAGTTGACATTCAACAATGTATTTGTTTCAGGTATACATCACTGCGGTTAGACATTTACATACTTACAAAGTGATGCCCCCATTGATATGTCTAGTGCCCCTTTGACACCATTCATAGTAACTATAATATTATTGACTACTTATGTACAAATGCACCTGGCTGCTTTCACCAAAAGTAAAAGCACTGCAATTCTTCCCGCACCTTAGACAAAGTGTATACTGAATATGCACACTTCCTCATTTAAGTGTTTATGGACAATTTTGCAATGGAGCAAGTAGTCCCTCACTGAACAAGCCATATCTCTTTGCAAACTTGAAAACTTTATTGATGAACTGCTCTTGTAACCTATAATATATAAGCAATGAAGCTAATTGGTTTCCATTTATTTATATTTATAGTTAACTTTTCATTGAGTATTCACTTGTCCCTGGCACTTTGCTAGGGGCATAAGGGAAGGAAATTAATGTCCCCTGTATTCAAAGAGTTAGCAATCTTATTGAGGATGTAAGACTTACATGCATTATTAAAATAGCAAAATATATAAGTCAGTCTACTCACGGATCAAAATGTGCCTTACAGATACTAACTCAATGATTCTTATGTGTTAGTGCACATAAAACTGTGAGGAAAGCCAATGAAACATGAAGATTCCCAATCCACATGTTGATCTAATTTGGCAGAAAAAAAATCTGCATTTTTATCAAGCACTCAGATTATCCCTAATGCAGTTGAGCCAAGGATCCTCCTGAGTAGATGTGCAGAGACTCAGGAATTGGAGGTTTGGGCAAAGACTGGAATTGTCAGGATAAATTTACAGACAGCAGGAGATTTGAGATGACGCTGCAAGGTCTAACTTCAAGGATGAATGGAATTTAAAGACACAGAAAAGAAGGATATTCTTGGAAAAGGGAAAGGACTAGAGAAAAGCCCAATTTTGGGACTAAATGTGGCCTAAGAGAGGAACAGCAAGAAAATAAGCCTGAAAGAAACATCTAAGTTGGCCACATAAACACTGGTATCCAACTCCCTCATGTTGATGGTCCACACAACTTAAGCATCTTGGACAACCTAACCTCTTTAAGAAGGTAGCCAGAATATATAAAGAAAGAATCTTTCTTTTATGCTTAATCCTGAATTTCACATAAGTTATGTCTAATTATAAAGTTCCATGAACATTAAAAAAGCAAGCTCTAAGACCTTGGCTGGTTAGCTCAGTGGTAAAGCATCGGCCGAGCATACAGATGTCCCAGGTTTGATTCCAGGTCAGGGCACACAGGAGAAGTGACCATCTGCTTCTTCACTTCTCCCCTTCCTTCTTTTCTCTGCCTCTCTTTCCTTTCCTCCCACAGCTATGGTTCAGTTGGCTCAAGCACAGTGGCCCCTGGTGCTGAAGATGGCTCCATGGACCCTCTGCTTCGGGTGTTAAAAATAGCTCAGCTGGGAGCATGGGTTCCAAATGGGTAGAGCATCGGCCCCAGATGGAGGTCGCTAGGTGGATCCTGGTTAGGACGCCATGTGGGAGTCTGTTTCTCTATTTCCCCTCCCTTCCTTAAAGATAAAGCTAGCTAGATCACAGCTCATAACAGGAGGGTCCACAAGCCTTTGTCTGGTGAGAAATGGGGACCAGAGCAGGGAAACTAGGACACGGAAAGGAGGCCCTGAGAAATGTCAAGTGTTTTTTCTTTAGGCACTCCAGTTTGAATACTGTTGTTCCCCAGTATTCACTTTAAATTCCCCATTTCTATTGAATGTCTCTCTAAATGCCTTTTTATTTTTGATGTCATGTCACAAAGTAAAATTCTCTCAGACGAGAAAGTGAGGCTTATTGTGTCTTTACCAGGTGACTGAGGGAAATCTGACAACAGAAATGGTTTCTTCAGAAAATAGTTTTAAAAATGTAATTATGTAGAAAAATATAAGTATTGGAACTGCTTTGGATAATTCATTTCCTTTAATATGCTTTTAATTTTTATTTTATTCTTCTCAAATGAGAAGCAGGGGAGGCAGACAGACTCCTGCATATGCCCCAACAGAGATCCACCTGGCAAGACCCCTGAGGGGTGATGCTCTGCCCATCTGAGGCCATTGCTCCATTGCTCAGCAACCAAGCTATTTTATTGCCTGAGGTGAGGATATAGAGCCATCCTCAGCAACCAAGGCCAACTTGATCCAACTGAGCCATGGCTGCAGGAGGAAAAAAGAGGACTAGAGAAAGAGAGAGAAAGGAGAGGGGGAGAGGGGGAAGGGTGGAGAAGCTGATAGTTGCTTCTCCTGTGTGCCCTGATCAGAAATTGAACCTGGGACATCCACACACTGGGTCGATGCTCTACCGGCCAAGGTATTTAATGTGATTTTAAACACAATTTATTATTACTGCCTCTTTGTTGTTGCCCACTATTTTTTTTTTACTAATGTTATTTATAATTACCCTCTCTTTTTGTCTGAGAAATTCTAGATATAATGTGCCTTTCTGGTTTCAAGACATTTTCTGCTTACTATTATAATTTTCCTGAATCACTATATTTAGAAATTTAAACTTGTAGAGGAAAATAATGCTTTTTCATTTACATTAAAAATACAGTGAGTGCTGGTGAAAAGAATTCTTTTCCTTAACAGGAAAAGAAGGCAGAGTACATTAGTATGGAATTAGAGATAAGGTCCAAATGCTAACCATAGATTAGATAGAAGTGAAGTTATTTGTGGTGAAAGAAACAGATTATAAATTATAGAAGAAAATGTGTTTTGTTTATAACTAGGGCTGGGGACATAGTTATTGCTTAGTTGAGGTTTATTAGAGGATTAATTTACAACACAATAGGAAACACACCCAAGTCCCTAGCCCTGAGGAGTTTCAAACAGGTCCTTTGTGTTGCTGTCAAAACAGTCCCTATTGTCACAAGTGCACATGTGTGCATGCACACACCCTCGTGGTTCATTCCGTTGTGGTTATCTAGTCAGTATCAGCACAATAATATCAACTCAGTCTTGAAAAAGTCTTGCAGGGGGTTGCTTAGATAAGGCTTTAAGCAGGGGTCCCCAAACTTTTTACACAGGGGGCCAGTTCACTGTCCCTCAGACCGTTGGAGGGCTACCACATACAGTGCTCCTCTCACTGACTACCAATAAAAGAGGTGCCTCTTCCGGAAGTGCGGTGGGGTGGGGTGGGGTGGGTGGATAAATGGCCTCAGGGGGCCGCATGCGGCAGGGCTGTAGTTTGGGGACACCTGCTTTAAGGTAACTTTTGGTTTCTTATGAAAAGAGTCAACAGTGTCACAGAAACTTGCTTTCAAATTGTGAAGGAATCATTGGGCAACTGAGTGTGGTATCAGGGAGAATGAACGCTACTCGATTTTGGAAGCAGCATTACCTTTTCAGTGTGAGTCAAGGATTCCTGAATTAGAGAGGTCAGGAGTTCTTCTACGGGTCAAACTTCACGTGGCCAGTGGAGAAATTTGCCTCATACATTATCTGAGAAGTTCCCGAAAAATCCTGTGTACCAAAAACTTACCCCTGCAGCGAAATGCTTACTGTTGAAATTGCTTCTATTCACACATGGAAAATGTGCTTTCTCAGGAAAGGCACCAGAAACACCCAGTCAAGTATTGCTCGAGGCACCACCTAAGGGTGGTGCTTCTGTTGGGAAGCCCACAAGTCAGCGAACATCGAAAGGGGTAGGGGCCCTTCATGGTGGGCAAACTCAACCAGCCTTACTATTTTGTCTCCTCCTTGGAGATATACACTTGGCCAGTCTATGTTTCAGTTATTGTGAATACTGAAAACAGGGGGAAATAAAAAACAATTCTACCTTTCTAAAGCCATCCCAGCAAATGGTCTTTGATTTCTTGCAAATGTTTGGCTTATCACTTTATGTTAATTGCGACAGTAAAACAATAAAGACTGGGGTTTAATTTTAACTCTTGCCGGTCAGTCTAGGGCAATAGGGGAAGATGAGGAGCTGGAGAAATATTAATCTAGGCTGATTATTTAACTTCAGCTCTATTTTGAGAAGAACACTATGATAGATGCCCGCTCAAGACAATGAGTCTCTTCAGTTGTATTTGGGTTTATCGCCGGTTTCTCCTCATTCTTTTCACTCCATTGATTTTACTGCCCCTGCCAGTCATCCTCCAAAGCAAGGTAAGTGCCACTCTGGAGAACAAACTGGTGGATTTCCTGATTTATTTCATCGTCCTTTATTGTTGGCCCAGGTTTTAGTTCATTCTGGTATACTTCTAAGCATTTTTCTGTTTGCTTCTAAGTGTGGTCAGTGTATAACGCCCAGAATGACAAACTCAGTGCAGTGGCAATCTCTTAGTAAAATGACTTGAATCAGTACATACTTTGTGACTGCCTTCTCTGTGCCAGTCATGACGAATGTCACCGGCTGGTAAGAGGACAGGCGCCCTGCTTCGAGTCCCAGGTTGACCACTTACAAGCTGTGTGGCCTGGGTGAGTTACTCAAGCTCTCAGGGCCTCTGTTTTGTGAGAATCAAATCAGTGAGCACTTATCATCCCCAGAGCCTGGCACACAGGGAGTAGGGCGGCGTGGGTCTGCCTCGTGCGTTGCCTTCACAGCAGGTGCAACTCCCACGATGATGCCGTTTCTCTGAGTAGAGAGAAGCAAGGATTAATCAAGGCTATACCATTCCGGATTAAAAGAGAATCTCTGTCATTCTAATACCATGGGTCCAGCAGCCACCTGCAGAAGTTGGCCACCAAGCTGGGAATCCCTGAAAGAAAGCCATGGGAGCCAAAGAATTGTCGTTTTTGATTCTGCTGAGGTTCCTTCTACCTGCATAGCCGGCAAAGGGACCAGCCTCTGCTGCCCAAATGCAGGTCATCTGCTCTCAGGGCAACCGGCCAGCTGGGCATCCCCTTGCGTTGAGGCCTCCTGGTCCTTTGTGGAGGGAGGGGAGAACCCCATCCTCACTCCTATTGGTCCAACATTGTTCTGAACCCCCAGATTTATACAGAATTTCTAGTGAAAACAGCAGACACAGTCAATTGTTTTTGGTTGGGTTGGTTTTGTTTTGCAAATCCCGTCCGTGTGACTAATCCTGCTTCTCCTTCCTGCCCCTCCCACTCTCCTGGCTTTGAAGCTCTCCTCAGGAGTGTCCGGCATCCGTTAGAGCAGTGGTCCCCAACCCCCGGGCCTCGGACCTGTACAGGTCCATGGGCCATTTGGTACCAGTCCGCAGAGAAAGAATAAATACTTACATTATTTCCATTTTATTTATATTTAAGTCTGAACAATGTTTTATTTTTAAAAAATGACCCGATTCCCTCTGTTACATCCATCTAAGACTCACTCTTGACACTTGTCTCGGTCATGTGATACATTTATCCATCCCACCCTAAAGGTCAGTCTGTGAAAATATTTTCTGACATTAAATCGGTCCATGGCCCAAAAAAGGTTGGGGAACCACTGCTTTAGATGACAAATTGGAGTGTCAGACATGGGGCTGTAATTTGAATGCCCACCCTCTACCCTCTTTGAAGAGTTGTTACTTCACCTAGCATATATGACGTCTTCTCGTTCCAACCTGGTCCTGAGGTCCCCCACACCCAGCTGGATCCTACTGTGAACCCATCCCGGTTCCTAGACGGACCCCTGCTATCGTGTAAGATCTCTTTGTTAGTCTCGGCATAGGTCCTGACTGTCCAGCCGTGGAAATAGGAAACCACGCTTGTTAAGACAAACTCAGGCCACAGCTGCTTACCATCTGGGCTGCTTCTTTGACGTATAAACCCAGAACACTCAGACTATCATCCATCCTTTTCAGAGAAAACAAGTAAATAAATAAACAGCCATGACTTCAGCGCATGGTTCATTAACTGAAAAGTACATTCTTGCTAAGAAAGGCAGTCATTGATTTTTTCCAGGTGCTGTGATAAGAGGACATTACGTCTGTGGGGACACTAAGGGCCGGGCATTTAATGAACTGTGTTTCTCTTTCCTTTCTCTCTAATCAACTTATTTGTTAAAACTCAAGTAATGTTAACAAGAAGATTTTTTCCTAGTACAATAACAAAATTTCATTTTTTGGCTACTCTGAATGCATAATCATTTAATCAACTGCCCATTAAATTCAGAGTATTATTTTAACTGTTGCTCACAATGAAAGCAGAATTTTTTTCCCCCAGAGAATATGGGCCTTTGGAGGGTATAAAATTTAAGTAGAGACTTGCTTTGACACAAATCCAAACCAATTTATTAAAACTTAGGTTACCAAACTGGAGAACCTTACACTTCTAAACACACAGTAACAGAAAAACTAAAGATTCACACAAAACAAAATGTTAGTTTTGCTTTGTGGGAATAAAATAAATCTACATGATCTAGAACCAACAAGCAATAAATTATTGACTGGCGCTTTTATTTTTTTCAATTTCCTTCTAGTTATTGAGTTGTTTGTATACACCAGGGGTAGTCAACCTTTTTATACCTACCACCCACTTTTGTATCTCTGTTAGTAGTAAAATTTTCTAACCGTCCACCGGTTTCACAGTAATGGTGATTTATAAAGTATAGAAGTGACTTTACTTTATAAAATTTATAAAGCAGAGTTACAGCAAGTTAAAGCATATAATAATAATTACTTACCAAGTACTTTATGTCAGATTTTCACTAAGTTTGACAGAATAAATTTTTATAAAACAACTTACAATAGTTAAGTTAAATCTATCTTTTTATTTATACTTTGGTTGCTCCGCTACCGCCCACCATGAAAGCTTGAATGCTCACTAATGGGCGGTAGGGACCAGGTTGACTACCACTGGTCTAGACTGACCTTTAATTCCATCTCAGGTCAAAATGTGGCATCAATAATGAGAGCTCCTCAGTGGTTTTTTTAATGCAATGTTCAAAGAGGGAAAGAAGAAGTCCACTCTGAGGAGCTTGCTTCTGTTCCAAGCATTCTGCTGGTTGCTTTATCTAAATTATCTTATTTCAGTTATAAATAATAAGATAATCGCCTCTGTTCTATCACTCTCTCTTTCCATTTGAGGACAGTGATGCTCAAAGGCGTGGGACAACAAAGGTCACACGAATTTTGTAGAAACCAGATTTGAACTTGGGTTCTATCAGAACCCTTAATGGACCCTTCCACTGTGGTTTTCTTTTGGTCTTCTTGATATTTTATACTTTTGATGATTTACCCCCTATTTTGAAGAGTTACTTAGTGTGGCTTGATAATCATTTATCAACAGCTCGGGCATTTCTCTTCATGATGATGCTTAAAACAGGTCAGACCACAATACGCAATACTGTAACCATTTTCCCAATTGACCTCATGCTATCCAATATCTTTAAGAAAGAAAATTGCAGCGATTCTAGTCACTGGGGATGGGCCTTGCTAACCAGAGGAGAGGTTCAGGCTGTAATACAGAACATAAGGCATTTATTTTAGCAAATAATTTGCCATCAGGAGAGGCAGATTCAGGTAGCAACTCAAACTGTGCTCTGGAGAGAACAAAATGTAATTGTCATGCAAGTGAAGGATTGCTGACTAGGTTAACAGGAACTGGTTAGTTCCAACATGCAAAGAGGGGAGATGCAAATTACAAGGAGGAGGTAAAGTCCATGTCGCCGGCCGTTGTCATTCCAGGATGTTTATGACTGAGCCTTGAGCTGAGGTTAGCAACAGTTTAGCAACTTACTATAATAGCAGTTTTGAGAACTGAGGCACAAGTCTTGTTGGTCCCACTTCCTTAATAGTTTCCTGACTCTGTTTCAAAGCGATTCTCTTAGCAATACATATTCTACACTGCTCACAAAAATTAGGGGATCAGGGAACGTGCAGAAAGAACGTCCAGTGCTTCCAGCCCTTTGTATAGAGCATTTTCACCAATGAAATAAGTTGGTTTTGATTCTCATTTGCATAATTGAACAACTTTCTTTGACTTGTTTTTTGATATTCTGCAGTTCTTGTTTAATAAAAAAAATCAAATGTTTCTTTTTTTATCGCTTCATTTTCATTTTGAAATATCCGCTAATTTTTGTGAGCAGTATATTTTATTTTTTCGTTATCAGCCCATGAGAACTGAAGTAGCTGTTGGTCTTCTTATGTGTGTCATTTGAATCATGTCCCAGGGTGCTTCCCAGCTGTACAAGCTCTTGTCAGTATATGGTGTCCTCTTCCCTTCCATATTAAGTGTTCTCCATGAGTCACGGCATTCATTAAGTTGGTATCTTAATATTCTTAAGTTGGAAGAGACCTTAAAGCTGTGTGTTTTATTTTTCATGGAAATGATATTTTATAGCGAAGGAGAATATGCCTCACCCCAGAAGCTCATGGGCGTAAATTAAACAGAAACTGAAATTTAATCTTTTAGATTTTATTATTAGTCCAATTTTGCAGATTAGAAACAAAGACAGAAATAAGTAAATAGGTTGCCAAATGTGACTATTAAGATGTTTCTGTAACTGAGCTCAAGAGGTTGGCCACTTGAGGTGCTCTATTCTTAGTTTTTACTTATTTTATTCTTATTTTTTAAGTGAGAAGAGGAGAGAGGAGATAGACAGACTCCTGCATGTGCCCGAACTGAGATCCACCTAGCAACCCCTGTCTGGGGCCATTCTCAAATCAAACGAGCTATTTTTAGTACCTGAGGCCGGAACAACTGAGCTATCCTCAGTGCTGGGGTTGATGCTCAACAAATCTTCCCACTGGCTGGAAGAGCAAGAGGGAGAGAAGCAGACAGTTGCTTCTTTTGTGTGCCCTGACAGGGAATCAAACTTGGGATGTCCACATGCCGGGCCAATGCTCTATCCACTGAGCTAGCCAGCTATTCTAAAGTGAGCTGTGGTTGTGGCAAGGTAGTTTCATTTACTTATAGGGAGCTCTGTGTACCTGAAGGGAGACTTAGCCATTCCTTATATACATTGGCCAATTAGCTGTTGATTTCTTTTTTGGAGCTGGCTACACTTACCAGGTTGGGTTCCTATCTAGTTGATCCTGTTTAGAGCTGATCTGCAAAATACTGTGCTACATTTTAACATTTAGCAAGAATAGTATTTAGTAAGTACATTCCAGACAATTGAAGACTGAGAGGCCCATGTCCTACCTAACATATCCAACCAATATCTGTCCAACTCTAGAGCCAGTGATCTCAACCACAATTGAGTATCTGTATCTTATAACTTCCAGAGTGGTAATAAGTATACCCTTAATACATTGGTGCAAATGTCACTTTACTAATAGAATCTTATCTTTTTTATTGCTTAATGCTAAATCATCAGAAATGCTGTCTTTTTAATTGTTACCTAGATATCATGGTAGTTTTCCAATTAGTAGTTACTGATCAGTAAAACAAGCCTGTAATATGATTATTATTTATGTAAATATTTGAATGAAGTTAATAAGTACACTGGATTTTTCTCATTTCAGAAAGGAAATTTCTTAAATATTCCTAGATAAAAACTTGTTACAACTAGCTTAGGCTATGTTTCTAGTTCCAGTGGTATTCTCATGCAACACTGTTCTTCTGTGACTATTTCCAACATCTTGTTTATTGTTACTCTTCTCAGTACTCTGTGCTGTTTCTTCACTTCTTTTTCCAGTTCTTGGATTTTCTTTGCATTTCTATAATGAAACCAAAAGATAGAAAAGAAAGCCAGGTTTGTTTGAGGAGAAGTAAGAGAAGGATATTGTACAATGCTATTTTTTGTTTGTGGAGAACATTTCTTCCAGGTGTCTCCATCTGTCTAGTATCCATTAATTAGCAGCCACAGAGTCAGTAAGCAGCATTCTCTAGTTGACTAGTTGTAAATCCAAGACCTGATTTCAATTTTCTCTCCAGTATTTCTGGATTTCTCTAGAAAACATTTTACACCAAGAGAGACTTAAAAGAAGAGAATGTGAGAGTCAACATAGCAGGGCAGGACAAAGATGGGAAGAAGCCAAGCTCCATCCCTTAGCCCTAAACCCAGACAATTCATGTAAGAAAGTGATTCACCAGACGGCATGGCTCAGGGAGGGAGGAAATCCAGTGTGAAGGGCTGACTCTATTTCATCTGCTGTTCCCCTCACAATATATTCATTTTCAAGATCATCAATTTCCTAATTTGAGTAGAAATTATAATAAATAAAAGAAATGATACATAATGAGAGGCTTATGGTGCCGAATCTAAATAAACTAAACAGATGGGAGAAACACAGTGCTTGTAAAGAACTGTAAACTTTAAAGGGATAAAGGACCTACCTAGAAGTCTGATAAAGAAAATAAAAGTGGGTGGGAAGAGATTTAAAAATACTACAAGTGAAAGAAGAGGAAGGGGACAAATGCCAAAGAAACATAAAGAACTTACTTTTTTATTATTCTTGATTGATTTTTGGGAAACACAGAAAGGGAGAAAGAGAAGGAAGCATTTATTTTTTGCTCCACTTAGTTATATGTTCATTGGTCACCTCCATTATGTGCCCTAACTGGTGATCGAACCTGCAACCTTGGTGTTTTGGGATGATGCTCTAAAACCGACAGAGCTAATTAATCAGAGTCAAATAATAAAGAACTTTTAAAGGGCCAAATCAAATATTTTATTAGAAACATTTGACATCATTTTAAATGTTGCTTTAAAATATTGTAGGAATAAGCCCTGGCTGGTTTGCTCAGTGGTAGAGTGTTGGCCTGGTGTATAGGAGTCCTGGGTTTGATTCCCGGCCAGGGCACACAGGAGAAGCGCCCATCTGCTTCTCCACCCCTCCCCCTCTCCTTCCTCTCTGTCTCTCTCTTCCCCTCCCGCAGCCAAGGATCCATTGGAGCAAAGTTGGCCTGGGTGCTGAGGATGGCTCTGTGGCCTCTGCCTCAGGTGCTAGAATGGCTCTGGTTGCAACAGAGCGACGCCCCAGATGGGCAGAGCTTCGCCCCCTGGTGGGCATGCTGGGTGGATCCTGGTCGGGTACATGCGGGAGTCTGTCTGACTGCCTCCCCGTTTCCAACTGCAGAAAAATACAAAAAATAAAAAATAAATAAAATATTGTAGGAATATAAGATGAAGGGGGAAATGCCATAAACTCTAGGAAAGTGACTATTTTGAACACAAGAAAGCACCACAATGATGGAGGGCAAGAGAAAATAGAACTCGTGCTAACAGTAATGAGATAGATGAACAAAGCCAAAAAAAATCCAGATTTGATATATTTTTATCATATAAATATTTTCTTAGAAGTTGCTAAGCCCAAAGTGTTGTGCTAAAAACTATGAAATCTAAACAGAAGTCTAAATTAATGTTCATACCTTCAAGTAGCTCATACAATGGCTGAAAAGTCAATGGATACTAGGGCAAATATGACTCACACAAGAAGGCTGTGCAGTAATAAAAATCATGCTTGTGTTACAGATGTGTAATCAACAGGTGAATAAACCTTTAACAGTTCCACTTGCCCATGACCTGCTGCTCCTATTTTCTTTTCTTTTCTTTTTTTATTTAAGTAAGAGGAGAGGAGGAGAGACAGACTACCACATGTGCCCCGACCAGGATCTACCCACCAAACTCTCTCTGGGCCCATGCTCTGCCCACCTGGGGCCATGCTCACAACTGAGCTATTTTTAGCATCTGAGTCCAATGCACTAGAACCAATCGAGCCATGGTTGTGGGGGAGGAAGAGAGAGAGAGGGAAAGAGAAGAGGTAGGGGGAGGAGTGGAGTAGCAGATTGTCACTTCTCCTCTGTGTCCTGACTGGGAATCAAACCTGGGACATCCACATGCTGGGCTGATGCTCTACCACTGAGCCAACAGGCCAGGACCGCCTATTTTCTTTATCTTAAAGAATATGTCCAGTTGCTAGGCCTGAACCTAGGTATTGTCTCAATAGCTTTATCTTGGCTCCCATCACTCCATCTGTGTTGATTTACATCTTCTATCCCTGCTCCACCCATCTGCTTCCCCATCTTCTTTCTAGAAGGCCTTGCTTGCTTGAGGCTGACCTCATCTCTTTCTCTCATAGACCATGTTCACACTCTTCCTCCAAAGTCTTCTGCCAGAGTACTATTTTTAACATGCCAACCTGATCTTATCATACCCCTGGTCAGACTTCTTTAAGGGCTTCCTTATGCACACAGGGGGGAAATATCTAAACAAACATGCATATATTGATGGATCTTTAAAATTTTGCCATTTATTTGTCCTGACAATCCTCCCCCAAACCCCCAATACCTACCAGCCCCATTCAAATTTTCCACACTAGTAGTATTTCCCTCTTTGCAGTCCCTAGAATCCCCAAGATCAGTGCCTCTGTCTCTGCTCATGCAGCATCCTTTTCCTGGAATACCCTCTCCTTTACCCTGTTCTTGGAAGAGCAGCTCAGGCTGGTATGGAAACAGTCTCATCGTACTCGTTCTCATTGCATCACGGATACACTGGCCTCTATTAGAGTATACAGTGTATATATTCCACTTTGCTTTTATCCTTGCTTCCCATATAGACTGTAAATACCTAAAGAGTATGGAATATAGTATTTATTTTCTGTTTCTTCCAGCCCCGAACACAGTGACTGTCACATGGTAGATAGTTGATAATTCTGCTGAATAGATAGACTGATGATCTTTCATGATAGAAGGGTGTGGAGAATGAAGCCAGATCTTCTAGGAAGGCCGGGATGCAGGAGACAGGGGTAATAAAATGAAGCAACTTCAAACAGAGTGAAAAGAGCTACTAAGGGACAGACAAGGATGTTGGTGTAACGACAGCAGGGTGTGTCTTCCACCAGCTCTTCTTTTCCTTTCATAGTACATTTTTATTATATATTTAGTTTGGTCACAATAATAAATGTGAATGTCCACTATAAGCTTCATAATAACCATTAGAAATAGTCAATAAGTCAATATTATCATCCCTATTTTACAGATGAGTAGAGACTCAAAGAGGTTAAGTAATTTGCCCAGAGTCACGTAGTCTATAAAGGGAGAAGAAGGATTTAAACACAAGTCTGATTCTCAGTGCCGCCATTTGCATTGCTTATTTCATGGTCTTTATCGCCTATCTTTAGAAGTGTGTGCATGGGTTGCCTTGCTCTATTGTTCCTGCATTTGCAATTACCATAGTGTATTGTATATTGAGATGAGGCCCCCCTCTGCCTGGATTACTGAGCAAGACATAAACCTGGGTTGTTTAAACTGTTGAGATTTAGGGAGTTTTGCCACACTGTACCCTCATTCATTTACCATATTCTGAAAAATGCCCCAAGTGATTCTGTTGTGTTCCCTCGGCCCATTTCCTCATCACTAAAATGAACGGGGCTCTTAAAAGAGTTTGAAATGCTATCTGTGTGCATCAATGGCCTCAAATTTGCCTGGGATATGTATTTAAAACCACAGCCTCTGGGTGTGAAGTCCAGGATGCTGCAGACTCAATGTTTTGGAAGCAGTTAATTCCGTGGATTGCATTTTGGTCAAAGCCTAATGCACAATGCACTGTGTGGCTGGAGAACTAAAGGATCTATGGCTATTTCTAGTTCCACTGTGTGCATAGGGAGTAAAGATAGAACAGCTTCATTGCTAATTAGTTACAGAGATTAAATGAAAAGAAAGAGTTAAAAATTTCTCAGTAGCCTGAACTGTGGTGGTATAGTGAAGCATCCACCTGTAATGCTGAGGTCGCTGGTTCGAAACCCCAGGCTTGCCAAATCAAAGCACATATAAGAAGCAATTACTATGAGTTGATAGTTCCTGCTCCTCCTCCCCCCCCAAAATCAATAAGTAAAATCATAAAAAAAAATCCCAGTAATGGGCATAATCCAGCCACCAATTACCTTTCCCTGATCTCCATATGGGCTAAAAAGAAAAGGACCAGAAAGTGCTAGTTAATTTTTCTTGGCTTTGTAGTTTAGCCCCTTCTTACTCTCCATCTTCCCAGAGGAAGATATTTCCAGTCATTTCAAGCCTTGCTGTGTACATAGATTAGGTCTTGAGAAATCATTGCAGCATTATTGGTAGGTGTATTATGTACCAAGCAAAGCTTGTTACAGGCTCTGTCAAATAATGTGTTTTTCTTCTAACACAGATTTAGAATGCATGATTTTTTCCCTTTATTAATTTCTTTGTGTTCTCTTTAGAAAATCAACTGCAGCCAGTGGGGTTTGTGATTGGTCCCACCTACTCAAGCTGTGCTGAGAGATCATATTCATATACGTACTAAATCATCAGCCAAATTACTTCCTTGTATTAGTGTGTCATTAAAAACGGAGGGAAGGGTGAGAGAAAAAAACACCTCTGTATTTTAAAACCTAATTTATATTTCAATTCCATCTGGAGCTATAATTTAAAGTAGAACCAAGGTGATTTTTAAGTATAATCAGCCAAGATAATTTGACAGTCAGAACTTGGTGGAGGGGTGGGGGAGGGGCAGCCCTTCTCCAAACTGCCTCGTCATAGCTTCATGCGCCTTTTCCGCGTGTGCAGCAAGCTTCCTGGCAGTGTGGAGTTGAGGTGCTTAAGACAAGACATATAGTTTAAATGGGGCTTGGGGAAGTGGGAGAAATGTCAACTATGGGATATTCGCCAATGCAGGTAAAAATTTCCGTTCCAATTCTAGTTTATTGCCAAGAGACATGTTACCTCCAGGGAAAAAGGAAAGACATTCACCCATTGGAGTGAGGGTCAAGATTTCCAGTGCCAGACAGGTAGGAGAGAAAACAGAAAAGAAAACAAGGCAGAAGAAAGAAGTTTATAAGCTAAAGAACTTACGCCTAGCATAGTGACTGTTTTATATAGGGGTCACGATATAGGAATAAAAACAATTGTAGAAAGAATACAGAGAAGAAACATTTGTTTATTTATTAAATATTCCTGAGCATTTACTACATATTGGGCACTGTTTAAAGCATAGGAATAGAGCAGCAAATGAAATGAGGTACACTCTCAGGGAGTTTATGCTTGGGTTGAACCCCAACTTTACCTCCTACTAGCAATGTGATAACTGATCCTTAGTTCAGCATGGCATTTTGGAACCGCAAGTGTTGTATTTGGCATGTTGTAGGCATCATAAATGTCATTTTTTCGTACTCTTACTTAATCATAAGTCAGAAAAAATATTTGTTTTACTTGGAAAACATCTTCACCTTTTTTTTTTTTTTTTCTATTTTTCTGAAGCTGGAAACAGGGAGAGACAGTCAGACAGACTCCCGCATGCGCCCAACCGGGATCCACCCGGCACGCCCACCAGGGGGCGACGCTCTGCCCACCAGGGGGCGATGCTCTGCCCCTCCGTGGAGGGGCCGCTCTGTCGCGACCAGAGCCACTCTAGCGCCTGGGGCAGAGGCCAAGGAGCCATCCCCCAGCGCCCGGGCCATCTTTGCTCCAATGGAGCCTTGGCTGCGGGAGGGGAAGAGAGAGACAAAGAGGAAGGAGGTGGGGGGGGGGGTGGAGAAGCAGATGGGCGCTTCTCCTGTGTGCCCTGGCCGGGAATCGAACTCGGGACTTCTGCATGCCAGGCCGACGCTCTACCACTGAGCCAACCAGCCAGGGCCACATCTTCACCTTTTAAATAAGCTTTTCTATCTATAAAAGCTATGATCAGCAGTCTAAATAAATGTTATACAATCAGGACCCCCTTCCCACACACAAACTCCCTTCTCCACACTAACTTCAAAGCAAATAAAAATTTCTGTTGATCAGAATGGCTCAGAAAAGCAAACGAGTGGAGGGAAGGTAGGGAAGGTGGGGAAGGTGGGGAAGGTGGGGAAGGTGGGGAAGGTGGGAGACTGTGGTCTCAAGTGCTCTCACGTCATTCTGGGGTCAGAGTCGGGTTCAGTGTCACAAACTAAGGGCCAGAGAGAGGTTTTGTGCTGTCCTGGCAGGACAACACTTCAGACTGCCAAGGTAACATCTTCCAGACAGGGATCTAGGGACTAGTGGGAGGCAATTATAAAACTTCTAGATAAAGAATAAGGAGTACAGAAAGAAAAAACATAAAAGGGACAACTGCCACCCAGGATAAACCTGAAAATTAAACCTTAAGTTACAATAGGACAATTAGGAAAGACTGACAAGGAAATCAATACTGAGATGAAAACACTCTAAATAAAACAAAAATGTTAGGGAAATCAGTGAGAAAGATAATAAAATCCACAAAATAATAAACTATTTTTTACAAATAGAGATATGTTAACTAACCACTAACAAAATGGATGACATGGAAGAAATAGATAAATTTGTAGAAACATATAACCAATCAGATTAAATATAAAGAAATAGAAAACCTAAACAGTACTAATAATGAGAAAAGAGCTTGAATCAGTAATCAAAAACCTCCCAATTCATATGCAAAAATATGAAATGTGGCCCTGGGTGGTTGGCTCAATGGTAAAGCATCGGTCCTGGGTTTGATTCCCAGTCAAGGCACACAGGAGAAATGACCATCTGCTTCTCCACCCCTCTCCTCTTCCCATCTCGCTCTCTTCCCCTCCCACAATCATGGCTCAATTGGTTGGAATACATTGGCCCCGGGTGCTGAGGATGGCTTCATGGAACTTCTGCCTGAGGCTCTAAAAATAGTTTGGTTTCAAGCATGGCCTCCGATGGGCCGAGTATCGACACCAGACAGGGGTTGCCAGGTAGATCCCAGTCCAGGCTCTTGTGGGAATCTGTCTCTGTATCTCCTTTTCTCTCACTTGGAAAAAAAGAAGAAAAAAAAAAAGAAATGTACATAAGTGATTGAGGGAAGGCTCCACAGACAAGATATAAATCAAACTGCACATTGAGGGATGGGCAAGTTTTCAAAGTAAGTTATGAATCTAGCTTGGGCAGAAGGACACTACCTGGAAGCAAGTTTCTGTTTGAAAATTGAGTACAAAATTAAAGATAAAATGGAGGTCTGGAAGAAGTAGCCATTCTTCTCAAACTTTACCCTATAAAAGAGACCACTTCAGGAACTTGCTGGCCCTGATTCAAAATGTTGGGGGAAGGCCTGAGACTGTGCATATCTCACAGCTTGGGGCTCATGGGATCATGCTCATGTTTCTGGTCCATGGACCACTGAACAGGTTTACAGGGAAATTCAAATGAGCCATCTAAGTGTTGATTCTAGGATGCAAAAGCAAGATTTGTGAGGCAGAGCAAGTGGGAAGTGTTTTTCTTGTCAGAGATTTTACTTGGATGCATAGAAAGACCAGGCAGGTAAGAGAATACATGAAATGGAGTGGTGGTGTTGCACACAGAATCGAAAAATACACACCAGTCTCTAAAGGGCAAGCTTTTCTCAAGTCTGGGGAATTGTTGACATGGGAGAATCTGATCCCGAAGTTACCAAATTTCTTCATTTTCCATGAGAAGCCAGAAATGTCTGTCTTCTTTTTAATATGAAATCTGCTGGGTTTCAAATCCTGACTTCAAACATACACATACCATTGTGAGTCAAATAAATGGTGTTTTGTTGCTAGACTTTGCCATCAGCTTGCAATTTCTTCGTCTAAAGAGTCAAACTAGGTCAGAATTCAAGAGTCCACAATAGGGTCAGAGGCAGTGGTAGGTGGGGACCGACTGGTGTGACTGCCTGGTTGAATATTATGGACTAGAGTTCAGTGAAGGAGTGCATAATCAGACCAGAGGTCAGAACACAAATTTCAAGCTTGGTAACAAAGACTCTTTAAAAATAAAGTTGATATCAGGAAATAGTGGAGTGTTATTATGGTTAGACTGATGGTGACCTTGAATGCAAGAGGAGGATTTTGAATTGTTTTCAATCAACTACTGAAAATCACTGACTTGATTGTTTTAAATCAGGGCTGGGCCTGTTAAAATATGAAAGTATTCCAGGCAAGCAAATAATTTAATACTAGAAGTTTTGCTTTTTATTTCATCCTCCTCAAAGTTGCCCTAACTGAGCATGATTATGACTGTCTAGTTGAAGTAAATCCATGTTGAATTGAAATTTCACCCCTCATGGGATTATGTGTGGTGAATAGAATAGCACTGTTCTCTTTCCTTCTTCCTTCCTTCCTTCCTTCCTTCCTTCCTTCCCCTCTCTTTCCCTCTCCCTTTCTCTCTCTCTTTTTCTTTCTTTTCTTTTTCTCTCTCTCCCCCCCCTTCCTCCTTCCCTTCCTTCCTTTCTTTCTCTCTTTTTTATTTTTCTTTTGTTGTTTTAGCAGTCCCTTATGGGTGAGTGCTCCAGATTGAATGTCAGGAAGGCTAGCCCCTTAATCTGGCTTTATGCAAAGAAATGACAAAATCAAAGTGGGTTCTTAGAAGATGATCTGGTTTTGGAACAAGCTTGCCTGCTGTGAAAGAAGTGGGGTCAAGGCTGAAGGGCAGATTTGAGAGGGAAAATGATAGGAGGTAGAGGAGAGGACCAGGAGACTGATTGGTTGTGCCTGGAGAGCAAGGTAGTAAAAGGTCTCTTTTATCTTTGATATTGAGGTCCTTGATACCTTTCTATGGTAGAAAACATAAAGTCATCAAGAGGAGCTCTTAGGTTATTCTAGTAATAGAATTACCACGGTGAGTCAAATAAATGATCTTTTGTTGCTTGACTTGGCCATCGGCTTGCAACTACTTCATCTGATGAGTCAAACTAGGTCAGGATTCAAGAGTCCAAAATAGGGTCAGAGGCAGTGGTAGCTGGGGACCGACTGGTGTGACTGCCTGGTTGAATATTATGGACTAGAGTTCAGTGAAGTAATGCATGATGAGACCAGGGATCAGAGCACAAATTTCAAGCTTGGTAATGAAGACTTTTTTAAAAAAGAGAGTTGATATCAGGAAGTAGTAGGGTAAGTCTTATTATAGTTAAACTGATGGTGGCCTTGAAGGGTTATTCATGTGTGTTCTAAAAAGCAAGGCAGGTCATCTAAAGGGTAAGCATTTATCAAATCTGGAGAATTGTTGACATGAAAGAATCTGATCCCAATGTTACCAAATTCCTTAGATTTTCAGGAGAAGTGAGGAATGCCTATTTTCTTTTTAATGTGGAATCTGCTGGGGTTTAAATCCTGACTTCTATTAAACACACACACACCATAGTGAGCCTTTCTGAAAAGCAAGACAGAAGCTTCCTCACCTCTGTGTCAATGTCCCTGAGGGGCTAATGCAGTCTCACCCATGCTAAGTGAGTTGGCACTGTCCTCCTTTCTGTGAAACAAAGCACAGCAAAAAAGTTCTTCTAGGTTGATTTCCCCTTTAGTAGAAGGAAAGGAAGGCAGGCATGCCTGGGATCCAAACAACCCGGTTCCGAGGGATGCAATTCAAGGCAAGGGTCCTGCCCCAGGGACATTTCTACACTCTGAAAGAAAATGGACGTGCAGCATTTCATTAGCAAAGTAAAGGTGGGCAGCAGCATCCATATACATTGACAGGAGCTCAGAAAGTTAAATATATGTTGTTATCTGTTGAAGGAAATATGAAAGAAACTTGACGAATGAGGATTTGTTTTTTAATGTCTATGGTTTTTTCATGTGCATTTAGTTTTGGCTCTTGGAACCCCTACGAAATGAATTCACTGCCCAACTCAAAGCACAGAGGCCTTGGAGTTTCTTCCTACTTTCTCCGTGACATGGCTCCACTCACCAAATGTGGTTGTGATTTGAACAATGACTTCCCAGCCTCACTGTTTCACTGTGTGTTTTGCTCTTTCCAGGAAGCACAATGTGCCTACATACTCTTCATTGTCGCCGTATTTTGGCTTACAGAAGCTTTGCCTTTGTCCGTATCAGCTTTGCTGCCTGCCCTAATATTTCCATTGTTTGGGATCTTGCCTTCTAAGAAGGTAAGTTCTCTAGCAAATGTTTGTAATGATTAGATTCCATGTCTTGTGCTGATATTTACACAGAGAAAAGTTATATTTAAAGGTAGTGATAATCCTGTTAATAATGCTTCCACATAAGTCTTCCAAATTTCCAGTTGTATCTCTTCCCTTGAATTTAGCACATGTGTGTCAACCTTCAGGTGGACAAAACCAAACACAGGCTGTGGGTTCTTGGACTCTGTATGTCAGTAGAAGTGTGTGTTCTGTATCCCCAGGGTGACATCTACGTCTGATGCTTCTCTCCCAACAAAAGGGCCAATTCTTCCACAGCTGGCGTAAGCTTTTTGTGTTTAGCAGAATTCAGTCTCACACAGTGTTGGAAAGCAAATTTTGTTTTTAATGAAGAAGAAGCTTCCCCGTTTTCTTTTCCAGAAACCTGCCATCTCAAAATATAAAGCCAAATTAACTTCGCATGTATTTCTCTTTTGTTCTTGCTGAGAGGAGTTTATTCATGCTGGGGGGTGCTTCGTACCTTCATACAGTCTAAATGTACCCATCTGAAGAAAACGAGTTTAGTTTCCTATTAAAACCATGAAAGTCATTGAATCCAGAACATCTAGCTCCACGTGGTCTGCAGCCACCCAGCACACAGCAGCCTAAACCACAGCGGACACATTCTCAGGATAGGTGTCAAGATGCCAGTCCATGCAATTTCTCACCTTTGGGCTTCTTTCTTCTGCCAGGTTCCTATATTACTGTCATGAAGCTCATCTGTCTTATAATGTAGGTGAAGATTGTCCTTTAAATTTTTAAAAAATTTGTTGATTTTTAGAGAGAGAAAGAGAGAGAGAAACAGCAATGCTGTTCCACTTATTTCTGCATCCATTAGTTGATTTTTGTATTTGCCTTGACTAGGGATTGAACCTGCAACCATGGCGTATGGGAATGATGCTCTAACCCAGTGGTCCCCAACTCCCGGGCCGCGGACCAGTACCTGTCCGTGGGCCATTTGGTACTGGTCTGCAGATAAAGAATAAATAACTTACATTATTTCCATTTTATTTATTCAATATATCTAAGTCTGAACGATGTTTTATTTTTAAAAAATGACCAGATTCCCTGTTACATCTGTTTAAGACTCACTCTTGACACTTGTCTTGGATACGTGATACATTTATCCATCCCACCCTAAAGGCCAGTCCATGAAAATATTTTCTGACATTAAACCAGTCCATAGCCCAAAAAAGATTGGGGACCACTGCTCTAACCAATTGAGCTGCCAGGATAGGACCTGGAGATTTTTCTTTTTAACTAACCCATGATAAAGGGGTTTTTTTTGTTGTTGTTGTGTTTTTTTGTTTTGTTTTGTTTATTGTTGTGGGTTTTTTTTTTTCTGTGGGAGAAACTATTATTTTTTCCCTTATTTTCATCTTGCTCTTCCTTATTTTGGAGTCTTAAAAAAAATATTCTTTTTGCATTTTTATTGCATTTCTAATCTTTTCTGCTCCTCTTCATACTGCATCTTTTCCTCCCTCATAACCTTGACTCTTATCTTTCTAGACACCATTGATTTGGAGGAATGTAATTGGGGCTGCATGGTTAGTTCCTCTCACAGACAGAAGCTTTGCTGCCCACAGAATCCAGGAGCTATAAACTAAGGAGTTCTCAAATGTTCCAACGTGCTCTATGGCAAAGGAAATATAAAAGGAGTTGGTTAGTCTTAAAAAATAGAGTGTCAAAATAGTAACTCCTGTCTTGCTGGCTTGTGGGGTCCCACCGCCAGAGATAATTAAATTGATGGTCACATATTGATCTCTTATACTTTAATAATAATCAAACCAGCTAAATTCACATTTTATAAGAGCCTTAAACAGGAGCAAGATGAACTAGAATCATGGGGCATTTCTGTAGTAAGCAGGCTGGAGGGAGGAAGGCAGAAAAGAGTACCTGGAAGGCCTGGCTTTGTGGGAACTGACAAGAATGACTCTGCCTCTTTTTAGTACATGAAGGCCCCAAGAGAGGCAGCAGAATTCTAAGCTCCAGGGCCAGTTGCATTACTCAAGCTGCTGTTAGCTGTCCGAGTCCTTTACCCCTGAAGTGTCAGCCTCAAGCTAATTTAACAGTAAAGGAATCTTGGACTTAGAAGGAAGTTCTTCTGAGTCATTCTATCCTGGACAAGGATTCTCCTCCACAGTATCTCTTACAGGCGAGATCACTCAGGGGGTGCTTAAAGGCTTTCTCGCTGTGGGCGTGGAATACCGCAAAAGAATATCCAAACCATTTTTGAATAATTTTGACACTTAAGTGACTCAGCTTTATTGAGCCCAACTCTGAACCTCACTCAGTCACTTTGAGTCTTTAAACTTTTCTTGGACAGCTAAGATTCCACAAATAAGCCTCATCTTTCTTTCACAAGCTAGTGCTGCTTGGCTTTGAAAATAAATATTATCTCCTCTTTAAGTCTTCTCACCTCCAGTCTTTATGGTTTTCAGACCTTGACCCTACCACCTCAACCTCCACCATCACCACCATCTTCTTTTCTCTTGCTGAACCTACCTCTGGTTTGTCAGTGGCACCGAAGGATTAAATAGTTAATAAATGCAATGTGTCACATACTAAGCACTCAATACATGTTAGTCAATATTAATATTATTATTTGTACACTGACAAAAGTGAATAGATCACTTTAGAGATATTCTGGGGGTTTTTTTGTTTGTTTGTTTGTCTTTGTTTTTTAAAGATTTTATTTATTCATTATAGTGAGGAGAGAGAGAGAGAGAGGGAGAGAGAGAAGGGGGGAGGAGCAGGAAGCATCAACTCCCATATGTGCCTTGACCAGGCAAGCCCAGGGTTTTGAACTGGAAACCTCAGCATTTCCAGGTTGACGCTTTATCCACTGTGCCACCACAGGTCAGGCCTGGTTTGTTTGTTTTCTTTGCCCAGATAAGATTTTATTTTGAAAATTATTTGAAAGACAGTGAGGACTCAATAGATGTAAATTCTAAATTTCTACTCTGTCTAATCCCCACCATTGTCTCTGTCAAGCTAGAATGTTGCTTTCTTTGCTAATTTCTCTTTTTAGCTTCCTGGAGAAAAAAAAATCTTTTCCCAGAAACCATCGTGTGTGTGTGTGTGTGTGTGTGTGTGTGTGTGTGTGTGTGTGTAGAGTAGAGCTTTATTTCTAGAAAGTCACAAGTTTGTTGGAGATGGGTATTTTTTAAAACAACATCTAGTATATTTAATATGTTCACCAAAGTGGTCATGGCTCAGCCGGAGGTGTAGTGGTAAGGTTCTCTAGCATTTACTTATCATTTGCTGCAGGCAGAAATCCACAGGTGGGAGTAGCATCCAAGTGCACGGTCCTACACAAAGTCACCCTGTCTTTGTGGCATCAGTACTAACCATGGGTACCATTAAAGCTCACGCAGCATGGCCCTGCACCTGACCACAGTCTTAAATTTCTGCATGGTTCATGTTGTGACAGCAATGCCATAGGCTATTGGAAAGTGGTTTTTCATTTTCTTCCAGGTCATTTAATTCTGTTACATATAATGTCACTAAGTGAATATCATCTTGTCTGTCAAATTTATTAAGAAGTTGGTGGTCAGTTTTTGTGACAACTGCCTATCATCCCCAAAGCTACCCACGAGGTGTATACTTCCTCCACACTGAGCATGATTGGAAGAGGGTTTTATGGTGTGTGTGCAGGGGACCTCAGCTTTGCTGTAGGTTCCATCACAGTGTGCAAGCAGGTAGCCCATTATCTGTGTGCCTCAGGGCCATCATGTGACAAGCACCGGCTTCATCAGAACCCAGAATGGAGATGATGCCATCCCATCCTTTGGGGGGGGTCTCTGCTAATTTTCTTTACTGAACATACAGAAGGCCCTGGGGTCCCATTTGTTGGACAGACTGACCTCTGAGAAGTCTGGCTCTTTCCTCCAGAAGAGGGTGAGCTCAGATGAGGTCCCCTGTGGAATGCCACAGCCGCTCTCACAGTCCCTCAACCAGCAGAGGCATCCTGGGGGCCGGCACCTCTGCACACTCCCCACCCCCTCCTAGAAACACTCTGATGGTTGCAAAGTTAAAGTGAGTCCATCACGTCCCTTCTGCTGTTTCACCCTAAATTTGTTTTAAGCTTTATAACATTTTTCAGCTGTTAAACTTAACTGGAGCTTGAAACAAATCCAAGTCCTTAGGACTTTTAGTGGAGAAAATGGCTTTCTAGTCTTGTGATCCTCTGTCCAGACAGAACAACTGACCTTTTACTAGAAATAGCAGACCCAAGCTGCAAGATAAGGGCTAGAGATTTAATCAGAAGACCTGAGCTGAAAACCTGATATTCACCAATAGTTAACATGCCTGAGCCTGACCTTGTCTCATCTGTAAATGGGGAATGATAATGCCACACAATCCAAGGGTTATAACAATCAAATTAAATAATATATGTGAAACAATGGTTCAAACTAAGCATCAACTATTCTTAGGTGTCTTAATATTCACATTTAAAGTTTGTTTGATAGTGTTAAACTATCATTCCAGCCTACTGCAGCATTTTGGAATCTCAACTCTGCTATTAAAGTGAATAATATCTCTTTAATATCTTTATCTAAGTTAAGAGCCCTACACATCTCTCTTTGCTGCATAGTTTTAACCTTATTTTTTTTACTTATCAAGCGAGTGCTAAGTACCTATATCTAACTGAGCCCTTTGTTGAAAAGGAGAATATCAACAAGTATTGAATTCCCTCATCTGTTGAATAAAATTTGAAATGCTAAATATTTTGTGTGCCTAATGATATATCCCAAAATGGATTTATTATTATTATTAAAAAACATTTACATACAAATTTTAGATATATAAACACAAAGATGTACATTACAATAAGGTGTTATATTACATATTTACATAGTCATTTAATAAATATTTATGAGATAAGTCTCAGCCAGGCATGTTAGAATACATCAATGAATAAAAACCAACAAAAAGCCCCTGTCTTTCTGGGAGAAAAGAGACAAACAAACAACATGCCTTAATGAATAAGTAAATTACTTAGTGAGTTAGAAGGTAATTAGTGTTATGAAAAAAATGCAACAGGAGAATGAGGATCAAGAGAGGGCTGTATTTTTGGTTTGGTTTTGTTTTGTTTTAGTGAGAGAGAGAGAGACAGGGACAGACAGACAGGAAGGGAGAGAGATGAGAAGCATCAACTCACAGGTGTATCACCTTAGTTGTTCATTGATTACTTCTCATCCATGCCTTGACTGGGTCTCCAGCTGAGCCAGTGACCCATTGTTCAAGCCAATGACTTTAGGTTCAAGCCAGTGACTTTGGGCTTCAAGCCAGTGACATTTGGGCTTAAGTCAGTGACCATGGTGGTCATGTCTATCATTTCACGCTCAAGCCAGTGACCCCATGCTCAAGCCAGCAACCTTGAGATTTTGAACCTGGATCCTCAGCAGCTCTGGTTGATGCTCTATTTACTGCGCCACCAACTGGTCAAGCGAGGGATCTGTAGTTTTAAACAGAATTATTGGAGTAGACCTCACTGAGGTGTCCATACCTGAATTAGCCTCTTGGACATATGGGGAACAACCGTTGCTGAAGGGGAAACACCCAGTGCAGAGACCTTCAGGCAGGTTTATGTCTGCAGTATGATGGAAGCGGAATGAGTGAAGGAGAGAACGATGAAAGATGAGGTCAGAGAGATAATATGTTGAGAAACTGGATCATGTAGAGCCAAAGTAGGCCACAGGTTTTAACTTTGAACAAAGTAGAGCCTCTAAAGAGCTTTGAGTAGAAGTGTGATATGAAGGATTTTACTTTTACTGTGAAAGGATAACATGGGCTGCCATGTTGAGAAACAGGGTAGAAAGGCAACTGTTTCCTGGGAGGTTTTTTGCAATAATCCAGGTGAGGGGCCATGGTAGTTCAGACCAGGGATAGTAATGGGGATCTTGGATATATTATACCTATTTCTATTGATATATCTCATCAATAATATCCTGAATGATTTGCTGTGGCATATGAAAGAAGGAAAGGAATCTAGGAGCCTCATAGCATTTTATTTTTGAGTTTTTAGATATTTGTAGGAAGTTCAAATGGAAATGTCTAGTTGGATACACCAGTCTGGAACACAGAAGAATGATCTGTCTGAACATAAAGATCTTTGTATCATCAGCATTAATTCAACAAATTTGTATTGAATGTCTACTATATGCTAGACATTATTTTAGTCACATAAGGAGAGAAATTGAAATCATAAGATTCAACCACTGGATATATAAACAAGAAGACTACAGACAAAACCCTGATTGCACAAATATCTGCATTTAAGAAAAAGGCAAAAGAAGCCCTGGCCGGTTAGCTCAATTGGTTAGAGCTTTGTGCTGCAACACCAAGGTTGTGGGTTCAATCCCTGGTCACAGCACATACAGGAAACAACCAATGGATGCACAACTAAGTGAAACAACAAACGAATGCTTCTCTCTCTCTTTCTCTTCCTTTCATTCTCTGTTTCTCTAAATCAATCAAGCAATATTTTTGAAAAAGAGAAGAGAAGAAAATAATTTTCTGCAAGGACCAAGAAGAAAAATTTATAGAGGCAGGGATAAAACCAAGGAGCAAAAAATGGTTCACAAATGTGGAAACACTGGTAGAGTAAGAAATTGAAAGAATACTTATACTGAGAGTTAAGGCTGAAGAAGTAAGGAGAATAGAATTTTAGAAACAGAGTGTAGACAGTTGGGACTTCGGAGCTCTGTGACCATAGCTGATTCATTGATTCCCTTCCTCATGTATCCAATACTATTGACTGAACTCCTACTCCCTAGCAGGAATCTGCTAGGTGCCAAATACAGTGGCTAGCAAAACAGCATGTGTAGTGCAATAGAGAAGACATGTAACAAGCAGATAAACAGACAGTATTTACATATTGTGAAGTGCTGAGAAGAAAAGACATAGGGCTCTGCAATTATGTAAAATAGTCGTATCTACTTAGGAAAGTTTGATATTTGAGCATTAAAGAGTTGGGAGGCCCTGGCCGGTTGGCTCAGCGGTAGAGCGTCGGCCTAGCGTGCGGAGGACCCGGGTTCGATTCCCGGCCAGGGCACACAGGAGAAGCGCCCATTTGCTTCTCCACCCCTCCGCCGCGCTTTCCTCTCTGTCTCTCTCTTTCCCTCCCGCAGCCAAGGCTCCATTGGAGCAGAGATGGCCCGGGCGCTGGGCATGGCTCTGTGGCCTCTGCCTCAGGCGCTAGAGTGGCTCCGGTCGCAATATGGCGACGCCCAGGATGGGCAGAGCATCGCCCCCTGGGGGGCAGAGCACCGCCCCTGGTGGGCGTGCCGGGTGGATCCCGGTCGGGCGCATGCGGGAGTCTGTCTGACTGTCTCTCCCTGTTTCCAGCTTCAGAAAAATGAAAAAAAAAAAAAAAGAGTTGGGAGGAGGAAAACTGTGAAGCATTTATACTTATATCCCCTGCTCATATAGCACTTTTGGCACATGATCAATGCTTATTCAATGTTAGAGTAATTGATAAATGAAATAATAAGAAAATCAATGTAATTATTTACTTTCTATTATGCAATTACTACTAAATGTAAAGAGATAAATAAAAACTTTGAAAGCATGATGAATTGACTTTTCATAAAACATGAAAATATCCACTTGTCCACTTCTATGCAAGAATAATTTTTAATTTTTTCTTTTTTTTAAACCAAGCCCAAGCTTAGTAAGCTATATTAAAAATGCAGATGCAGTTTAAAATAGCAAAATCACCATGAGAATTGATTGTCCTATTTAAATGGTTTCATAACATTAGCATAGTTTTGTTCTAGTTCTTCCATTCTTTACCAGATATTATTCGATTTTTTTTCTAAAAAGGGATAATATAATCCTTTCTTTCAACACAGCCTTGTGATTCAGTTTAGCTAAGCATTTCTTAAAGTCAGTTCTAGAATATCAGTCCCATAAGGTACATCACTTCAAAAAAATTTTTTTAAGTTTCTACCATTAGATAAATTTGAAAAATGTGTTGTGTATGTAATCCCACCCTTTGGCAGTGAGAATATATGTTAATATTTAATGGGTTTTTTTATGAGGCTTACAGAAAAGAATATTCTAGTATTTCAAAGTTCTGATTTCTAAACTTATTTGACCACAAAATATATATATATAGTTTTAGAAAAATATTATATATCTGACATACTTCAAAGTATTCTTTGGTAAATACTGCAGCAAATGGTTTTCCAAAATGTCTGCACACTCCACTAAATCTAAATAGTGTTAGCTAAAAATGGCTTAAAATGTTGACCCCATTCAAGGGAATTTATTTTATTTTATTATTTTCTTAGGTGAGAGGAGGGGAGATAGTGAGGCATACTCCTGCATGCACCCTGACTGAGATCCACCCAGCAACCCCCATCTGGGGATGATGCTTGAATCAACCAAGCTATCCTTAGTGCCTGAAGTTGATGCGCTCGGACCAACCAAGCTAATCTCAGTGCCCAGGATGTGCTCCAACCAATCAAGCAACTGACTATGGGAGGGGAAGAGAGAGAAAGAAGGAGGAGAGGGAAGAAAGGAGAAGCAGATGGTTGCTTCTCCTGTGTGCCCTGACCATGAATTGAACCCGGGATATCCATACGCCTTGCCAATGCTCTATTCACTGAGCCAATATCCAAGGCTAAGGGTATTTATTTTACAATAAATAATTTTGAAGGTAAAACCATTTAAAATACAAATGGTAGTGAAGATATTGATGAGTTGGAAGCTTGACTCAGGACTTTCCCAAATCCCAGTCATTGACATTCTACGATAGGAGCATAAACCAATTAACCGCGGTTTACAGATGGAGAAGTTAAAGCATAGAAGGCCTTGTCTGATGTTACTCAGCTGTTTAAAAACCCGAAATCCTGGGTACTTTTTTTTTCTGTATATTATCCCTTAACACGACTATTCCTGGATAAGAATATAAAACATGTTTAAGTTTGTAGTCAAACACATGCACCTTTCTCTCAGCCAAGTAGAAAGATCAAAGAGCAATGAAATAATGCCTTTCTTGTGCAACGTTATTTCCTCCCCACCAACCTAAGTCATCGTGGTTTCATTGTAATTTCAGGTAGCATCTGCTTATTTCAAAGATTTTCACCTACTGCTAATTGGAGTCATCTGTTTAGCAACCTCAATAGAAAAATGGAATTTGCACAGAAGGATTGCTCTGAGAATGGTGATGATGTTGGGTGCAAACCCAGCTTGGTAAGCGCTGTTTTGCTGTTCAAGATTTCCTTTCGGATCATTCTTTGCATGTAGAGAAGATAACCAAAAAGTAATGCATAGCCAGGCGATCATTTGTGCTGCAGCATAGTTCATGACTTCTTTTTTCCCTCTGAAACATGTCAATGATATAGAGTGTATTTGAGTTTCAGGAAAAGAAACAACTTTCCTTTCACAGACAGTCTAATTACAGGGAGACTGCACACGATGCTCTCACCTTTTATGTACCATAGGAGTCAACGCTGAGGGAAGTCTTGAACCTCAACAGACAAGACTGATAGACTTCAGAGTAGCTTTCATATCATCTTGTTTATTTGGCTGATTAGACATTCAAGACTTGTTCAAGAGCATCTTTAATCCCAGGGAGGTGGTTAGGAACCAAAAACAAAGACATTATTGACAAAATACAAATATGTGCAGAAAAATTCCAAGGTGTAAATTTTTCTTTTTAAAGAAAACTGTTTTTAAAGGCACTGTTGCAAAGTGAAATAATCAATGAAGAAACTTCATCTGCAGAATGTGAACTCACTCGTTGGACTGATATTCCTCAATGAGATGATTTTCCCCCATTAAATTAATTGGCTATTTTAGTTTTAATTCCAGCTCCTAAGAATGTAGATATAAGCTTAAAAACAAAACAAAACAAAACAAAACAAAAAAACCTCCCCCGTTTCAAAATTATCTGCATAATGGAATTATGCTTTACAGCCTTGGATGGTTCTTCCCTCCTCATCTTTCTTTGAAAATGAAAAAATTGTATTGAAGTCTGTTGCATAATTCATTCCAGAGTATAAGCACATCTGTGTTTACCATTTATGGAGCAAATTGTTTTGTTAAATACAAAAAAAAAAATTAAATAGCTCAGATGAGACAAATTTAAAAAAAGTTTACTTAAGGCCCTGGCCGGTCGGCTCAGCGGTAGAGCGTCGGCCTGGCGTGCGGGGGACCCGGGTTCGATTCCCGGCCAGGGCACATAGGAGAAGCGCCCATTTACTTCTCCACTCCCCCTCCTTCCTCTTGTCTCTCTCTTCCCCTCCCGCAGCCAAGGCTCCATTGGAGCGGAGATGGCCTAGGCGCTGAGGATGGCTCCTTGGCCTCTGCCCCAGGCGCTAGAGTGGCTCTGGTCGTGGCAGAGCGACGCCCCAGAGGGGCAGAGCATCACGCCCTGGTGGGCAGAGCCTCGCCCCTGGTGGGCGTGCCAGGTGGATCCCGGTCGGGTACATGCGGGAGTCTGTCTGACTGTCTCTCCCGTTTCCAGCTTCAGAAAAATACAAAAAAAAAAATTAAAAAAAAGTTTACTTAAAAATATTAATATATGCATTAAGGGCATTTCATATCTTTAAGAGTGAAATGGTGTTCCATGCGTCTGGGGGCGTTATAGAAACGAGTCTCTTTTCCTCACCCCAGGGGATGGGGTCATGCACCTCACTGCGGAGCACTGTTCATTATGCTACTAAATGGCTTTTCAAAATAAGGCATTTTTTTTCATTTAATCATTTTATTTAACATTCATGCCTTTAGAACACTGTGCCAAACACTGGCAAGGCAACCTTTAAATGTCTATTTATTTATTCTAAGTAACTTGACAATTATTACAGTGATTGTGTAGAAAATAAGGCATTTTTATCACACAGAAACCTTAGCTGATCCCAACCATTTTTTATTCAAAGATTTTGTCTTGCCAATGCATTATGTTAAAAGTGTTTCTAGTTGTCTTTTATTTTTTTCTTGAATTTATCTGGGTGACATTGGTTAATAAATTATGTAGGTTTCAAGGGTACAATTCCACAATATACCATCTGTATGCTGTACTGTGTGTTCACCACCCCACGTCAAGTCTCTCTCCATCACCATTTATCCCCCCATACCTTCTTCTCATTTTATTTTTATTAAGAATCATTTCTTGTCTAAGCAGACTTCTAAAACATTTTCTTTTATTTTGCTTTTACACATAAGAAATATTCACCTTATCTAAAGTTGAAACTTGCAGTGTAAAATTTTTCTTGCAGATCTATTTTTAAAGGCAGTCAGCGAATTTAATAAATGGTTCTATATGGAAAGATGTGCTTCTGAATAATTTTTGGGGGACCACCTACTCAAAAAAGATCATATTTTATCCCAAGTATGATTTTGAAAACGTATAGACATGGTTCAGAATCCTATAATTTTAGTTATGTTATTTTTAAGGAAGAAGAGCTACTCTCTTTATAAAAGAAGACAATGTGATATATTCAGTCCTGACAACAGGCAGGAACGTCAGATTCAGGAGAGCATGAATAACAGAATCTACAGAAAATTCTGAAACCTCATTTTAGCCATTGATTTTAACCATTTCCTTCACCCACTACATATTAAACCCAAGAAGCGCACAAGTAAAAGGCAGATTTATAAATATTAGTCTTTCTCCTTGTCTTTTTGCCTCCTTGGCAACATACTAATAAACAGAGATATGACCAAAAGATAAAAGGAAGAATAAGCAATAGTAAATTCAAAAGTTGATTGCATCTTATCTTACTAGGATTTGAAGGTGTCCTCTATGAAGGGCATTCGAATATTGGCATAATATTAGAACCTGTTATACCGTCTCGCAACTCGCAGTCTAGTTATACATTTAATTATTATTCTCTTTTGGGAGAGAAGACTTTTGCGGTTTCCCGGGAGACAAATTTTGCTGGGACTCCACTTCTTACCTCTGTCACTTTGATTTCTATGGGCTGTGACTGTCCTCAGAGTTTGTCATCTGGGAGGAAACCTAACCTTCAATGTTTCGAAAAAAGAAATTCCCAACTCATAAACAGCATCCTTACAGTTCAGTAATAGAATAGTGAAGCTATGAGCACAGTTTATACTAAAAGTCCTCTCATTTCAGGCTGTCATTGGGATTCATGGTCTGTACCGCCTTCTTATCTATGTGGCTTAGCAATACCTCGACTACGGCCATGGTGATGCCCATCGTGGAGGCTGTGGTACAGCAGATCATCAGTGCTGAAGCACAGGTCAAGGGCAATCAGATGACTTATTTCAGTGGATCAACCAATCTCGGACTGGAAATGAACGGTATCACATGTAACTATGGCCACAGGGGGTCTAGTCATATGAGTAATAGGCATAAACTCAAGAATTCTGGGTTCTATTTTGAATGAACTGTCCCTATACGCATGATGTAAATTTAAAGTTCCTCTTTCTATATTTCCCAATATTTATACAAGGTAATTATGTCACCTAAATATTTACTTTAAATTAATGGTTGAATTGACTGTCTTAAGCAAAAGAAGAAGAGTGCCCTGTCCATCCCGCAGCCAGTCTAATGGAACTCTGTCTCGTATCTTTATCAGTAGACCTCCGGGTTACTCTTTTGTAATGAAATTATGTTCCTGCATAATATTGGAAATTTTTAATTCCTACGTTTTGTTTGGAATGAGCATCTCACTAATTCTGCCTCTGATAAACTGCTCTAATGCAGTGAAAAATGTTTAGGAATATTTGTATTTATAAAATATGTTATTGGCCCTGCCTAGTGGCTTAGTTGATAGAGCATAGGCCTGGTGTATTGACATCCCAGGTTTAATTCCTGGTCAGGGAACACAGAAGAAGCAACCATCTGCTTCTCCTTCTTCCCTCTTCTCTCTTTCTCCCCCTCCCGCAGACAGTGACTTGACTGGTTCAAGCATGGCTCTGGGCACTGAGGATAGCTCCATCACAGTGCAACAGCACCAGGCACTAAAAATAACTTGGTACTCAAGCATCAACCCCAGACAGAGTTGCCAGGTGGATCCTGGTCAAGGTGCATGCGGGAGTCTGCCTCATTGTTTCCTCTCCTCTCACCTATAAAAAGAAGTTATTGAGATGAATACTATGTCAGTCTGGGTAAAAAAAAAAAAATTTACTTTTCCAAAGTTAGAAGCAGGGAGGCAGTCAGACAGACTCCCACATGCACCCGACCGGGATCCACCCAGCATGCCCACCAGGGGTGATGCTCTGCCCATCTGGGACATTGCTCCATTGCTGCTGGAGCCATTCTAGCACTTGAAATGGAGGCCATGGAGCCATCCTCAGTGCCCGTGCCAACTTTGCTCCAATGGAGCCTTGGTTGCGGGAGAGGAAGAGAGAGATAGAGAGGAAGGAGGGGGGATGGAGAAGCAGATGGGTGCTTCTCCTGTGTGCCCTGGCCAGGAATCGAACCCAGGACTTACACACTCAGGGCCTACACTCTACCACTGAGCCAACCGGCCAGGGCCCTCAGTGAATTATTTTATTTTCTGTTTCTAGTAATGCTTCCATCACACACACACACACACACACACACACTGATAACCCTTCATTGAAATTATTTTTGTTTAATGTTTTGCAGAATGTGCTAATGGATATGAGACAAATGAGAAGAAAGAGAAAACAAAACCAGTTCTACGGTAAAGAATATTGACATTTTGATTAAGATTTTCCAAATTACATTTTAATAATATTATAAACTTATTTTATAAGTTTATATTATTATCAAAAAATATATTATCAATTTATTTTTCAGACACAGTAATGATGCAGCAAAAATTTCAAGCAAGATGGAGTTGGAAAAGGTACTTTAAGTTTGATTTTTTTCTAAATAATTATACATAAAATTTATTAGATCTATAGTTAGATATGTATGGATTTTAGAAACTCTTACTCGCTTCCTTGTCTACAAATTACTGTGCTTACCAAAGTCAAAGCACGGCGTAATGGTCCTCTTTTTCTTCTAAATACTTCAGTGTGTATTTTTTAAAAATCAAGAGCATTCTCTTACATAACAAGCACACAAATGTGTCAAAATCAGAAAATCAACATTGATAAAGCACTGTTATTAGACCCGTGGACCTCATTCAGAGGTCGCCCATTGTCCCACTTGTCCTCTGTAATAAGAATTTTTCAGGTCCAGGGTCAAACCAGTATCACCTGCTGCCTTTTGGTTACCATGTCTCTTCAACTTTCCTTCCCCTGGGTCAGTTTCCATCCACTTTTCTTTGCTCTTCTCCACTTTGACATTTGGAAGGAATGGGGTCAGTTACTTTGCAGAATGACCCTCGTTCTGGGTTCATCTGATACTTCATTATGTTCAGGTTATGCTTGGGTGGCAGTAACACTGTGTTCTTCTCATTAACCCTATCGGGCGGCAGGTAATTGTGACTTCTTCCCACATTGCTGATGTTAACTTTGATCAACAAGTCCTGGGCATATCCTCCAAGTTTGCAGTTTTCCCTTTTGTAATTAATAACCAACCTATGGGGAGGTTGTTTGAAGATTTGTGAATATACTCTTCCTTGTAGAAATTGATAACTCTAGCCTGAACCAAATTACTATAATGATTGTCAAATAAGTTATTTTTTTACCTCTGTCATTCCTTCTGCATTTATTAGTTAACACTTTAGTGTAAGAGTATTTGCTTTTCCCTTATTTATTATTTACTTCTGTCAATATAAACCTAGTGATTTTTATTTTATTCAGTGGGTTGTAATTCATTACTATCATTACTTATTTATTTTTTCTTCTTTTCCAAGTGAGGGAGAGAAGATAAAGAAACAGAGGCCCGATGTGCCTCAACTAGGATCCACCAAGAAAACTCCATCTGGGGTGATGCTTTGCCCATATGGGGCCATGCTCACAACTGAGCTATTTTTAGCACCTGAGATGGAAGCTCCATGGAGCCATCCTCAGTGCCCAGGGCCAATGCACTTGAATCAATCGAGCCATGGCTGCAGGAGGGGAAAAGAGAAAGAAACAGAGAGAGAGAGAGAGAGAAGGTGGTGGGAGGGGGCAAAGAGAGAAGCAGATGGTCACTTCTCCTGGGAGCCCTGGCTGAGAATTGAACCCAGTACATCCACATGCCAGGCCAAAGTTCTACCATTAAACTAATTGGCCAGGGCCTCATTACTTATTCTGATACTCAAATTGTCCCAGATATGGTCAGTAGGGGCTTCCTTCTTTAAGTTGGCCACCATTCTTCCTTGCGCACAGATGGTCCATGCTTCCTCTCCCAGCCCCAGCCCTGGATTCAGTCATCCTAAATACCCCTGGTTCTTTCAATGGGTTGTGATATTAGAACTCAAGATCTAGAAGCTGCCTCATTGTCAATGTGGTGTTGTTGCCAGGTCTTTTCAGTGGACACACTAGGAAAATTAGCTATTTCCTATCAATTCTTGCCTTTCCTCATCTTTTATTTGTAACTTTTCTCTCACTATCAGAAGCCTAGATCCCAACGAGATCATTCTATTTACTCCTTTGCTCAATTCTGTAATATACATAAATTTGCTTCAGAATTACTACACCCACACCACTGCTAACAATAAGCCTACTGACCTATTAAGTTAAATTTAACTGCTGTTTGTAGTTCTCTTGATCCTTTTATCTTCAGACTGTGGGTAGTGAAAGTACTCTATCTAGCTCAAAGCTACTTGGCTTCTTTTTTCTACTTTTCTTTAATGTGGTTGTTACCATTTGCTAATACAGGGGGTTGGAAAAAGTAGGTTTACAGTTGTAAGCATGCAAAACACCGTTTATTCTTGTATTATTTATTAATTATTGTATTATTTTCCATACGAACAACTGTAAACCTACTTTTGCCCACCCCTTTAGTTGAGTTTGTTTCTGCTTGTTTTCAACTCTGAAGTTAAAACAAAACAAAACAAAAAAAGACTTATTCATTTAAGTTTTGGTATTTTAATTATGATGTGTCTTGGTGTGGGCCTATTTGGGTTTATCTTGTTCAAAACTCTCTGTACTTCCTGGACTTGGAGATCTATTTCTTTCACCAGGCTGGGGAAGTTTTCTTTCTTTAAATAAGTTTCCTGTCCCCTTCTTCCTCTCTTCTCCTTCTGGCATCTCTGTGATTTTATTGTTGGTACACTTGTAGTGTCACAAAGTTCCCTTAAAGTATGCTCATTTAAATTTTTATTTTTTGCTGTTCTGATTGGCTGACTTTTAATTCTCCTTTTCTTCCAGATCACTGCCTTATTTTGAATCAACTTATCTGCTGTTGACTTTTCCTCGTGTATTTTTCATTTTAGTTACCATATTCTTAACTTCTGACTGGTTATTTTTTATGGTTTCTATCTCTTTGTTGAAGTTCTCACTGAGTCTATCTATTTTTCTCCAGAGTTCTTTGGGGTCCTTACAACCAGTGTTTCAAACCCCTTTTCTGATACATTTCTTGTGTCTGTTTCATTTAGTTCTTTTTCTGAAGTTTCGTCCTAGTCTTTCTTTTGGAACATATTTCTCTGTTTATTTTGGCTGTCTCTCTGTGTTTGTTTCTATGAATTAGGTGAAACAGCAACCTCCCCTAGTCTTGAAGGAGTGACCTTGTGTAGGACCTACCCCTCTGTAGACTGCAGAGCATTTTTGGGCAAAAGATAATTGGGGGCAAGCTTTGTTTGGGCCTGGAGCTGGAGCTGGAATGGGCATGGGCCAAGGGAAGTCTAGGAGGCAGGTTGCATGAGCTGTGTTGGCAGGACAATAAAGTCGTAGCTGAGTGGGCTCTATCTTCAGGTAGTCCTGGGGGCAGACGAGTCACATCACTACCTGAAGCAGAAGTGGGCGTGTCTGGCGGAAGTCTTGGGGACAAACGCCAGCTGGACAGGAGCTGTAGCTAGAGGGGGTGTGAAGCTGGGGACAGTCCCAGATGCCAGTTGCTCCTGCCAGAAGCTAGAGCTGGAGCAAACCAGAAGGAGACCTGGGACGAACGACATTGTGGGCAGTAGCTGTAGCAAGGCTGAGTGCAAAGCTGAGGAGTCCTGGGGGCAAGTAGCACCTGTGCAAATGCAGCCTTGGCAGGCTGGCTGGAACCTGGAGCTGGCGCAGGCTGCAGAGAGAGCCGGGATAAGCGGCAGATCCGCGATGGGCCTGGGGACTGGGCACTGGCACGGCATGGGACTGCAGCGAGAGCACCTGGATCGAGCTCCTGCCCTTGTGATCAAAGGGGAAGGGGAGGGCCACAGATGGCGCTCTGGTGGCAATGTGCTGGGTGTGGTGTCTACAGTGCAGTGTCTCCGGCTCTCGTACCCATTTCTGTGTGGTCTGCATTTTGTATGTCGTGCAAAATCTGCTCAGTAAGCTCTTAGTTCTTCAAGGAGAACGGCTCTGTCTGTAAGAGTAAATTTGATGTATTCTGGGAGGAGGCAAGCTCACCCTCCTTTTACCCTGCCATCCTGGACCGAAGGCTGTCAGTGTAATGGTTTCATAAGCCTTGGTGGATAGACCCAAATCACCATCCTGACAGAAAGCATTTCATGCTCTGAAAATTAGCATCATCATTTTCTCCATTTCCTAGGTTCTTGATGATGGCATTTAGCATATGTAGTTGAAAGAAATATAATTCCAGCCTCAGAATAGTGTTTCATTCTTTTTATTAAAATATCGCTGACCTGACAGCCTGATTTTCATTCAAGCCATCCTCATTTCTCCCAGTTTATGAACTTAGAGCTACTCCTATTCGTGTAGTCACAATCCAGTTATCTTTAGTGCCCCCATTGCCACTGAAAAATTCAATGCAGAATTCATGAGTTGCTACTGTCAAATGAAGATGAGAAAGCCATTGTAGCCATTCTATCAATAGTTATCAAAGGAAGGATGGAGACTCTTGTAACTATCCCATAGAATTTATTTCACTGGAATAAATCAATGTTAAAATGTTATACTAGGTTGTATTGGGAACAATATATAAAAAATAATATGGTTTTTTTTTGTAATCTAGCCCACTGAAAAATAATCTTGTATAGAAATAGTCCTAAGGTAACCATGGCATTAGGAATAGCAGGGTGAGGCATATGTTCCTTCCTCGGGCTGTAATGCATTACTACTAATTCAATAGGGAAAGAAAAACCCTCATTATTTACAGAAATCTTCAAGGAAAGAATGATTTCTATGTCAAGAGAAAATGAATACAAAGATATATTTTAAGCCACTAGTTAGAGTGTACAACGAGGGTTTTAAAGTTGAGAATTTAATATATATTTATGAAAACATCAGCTTTAGGGATAGAAGTAATTCTTTGAAAACAGGAACAACTAACCAATAGCCTTTTAAAACCATTATGAAAATTGGAAGCCTAAACAGAAACAATAACCTTGCACTCTGGAATTTTCTGTGGTCATCTTTAAACACTCAGTTCTCTGGCACGGTGCCTAAATTTCGGGTTAAGCTCCTTCAAATTGCTTTGACATCCAACACTGTCCTAAGTGTTATCAGAAGGTCCATTAATGAAAAGGCCTGCTCCTTACCCTAAGGCGCTCAGAGTCCAGTGTGGAATATCCACTTAACTAGCTCCATCTGGGCTTATTGCAGTGGGGAGTATGAGGTGAAGAGAGCTGGGTGTAGAAGGCAGGCCGCATACGCAGTCAGAAAAGTGGGTTCCATGCATGCAGGGACCCTGTCAACTCTGTTCACCATTCAATCCCCTGGCAGTCCCATTGCCAGGCACAGAGAAAGTATTTGATAGGTGTTTTTACTTATTAATTGATGAATGAGTGAGAAAAGGAAGAGGTATTCTATTCAGAGAATACAATGAAATAGAAAAACCAAGTACAGTATGTAGAGAACAAGGCTTTATTCAGGAGCCATCTCCTGCAGGTGCTAGAGATGTGTGTTGGTGTGGGGAGTGAAGCACATGGATAAATTGGGCCAGGTTACAGGTTTGTAACATGCAAAGGAGTTTAGTTCATCTCAGGGGAAACAGAGAGCTTCAAAGCTGAGGAAGCAATGTAAGTTCTGTCCTTCGAGGAGCTTACGGGGGCAACATTGGGAAGGGGGAGGGGATGAGGATGAACCTAAGTGGACTTTTTGATTAAGCAGACTTTGGGGATGAGAGACAGGGAGGTATAGAAGATGCTTCTGCTACAGTGGACTGGGGATTTATTGGTTCATCATGATGCTACTGATTGAGATGGGGAATAGGGAGGGGGAAATAAGCTTTCAAAAGAGAGAAGTAAGATACTTTGGGTGCATTTTAGGCAATAAAGACTGAGATTTGAATTTGGGAGAGAAGAGCAAGGCCTTTGAGTGATGAATCTATTTTTTTTTTCTAGAACCCAATGCATAAAAATTCAGCGTTATATAAAAAAATAAATAAAGGGAGATCTTTTTACTCTACGAAGTAGTCTTTATAAGAAATATCATGAAAGTATTTTACACATTGTGCATTTAAGGTACATTTATTTGATTTTTAATAATTATAAATCTCTTCTCAGGAATGAGCAGATTATATGGTTTGTGTTATGATTATAATAAAATTGCACCTGTTCTTGGCTAGGTTTTTACAGTAGGGAATTTAACACAAAATGATTATGTTGAAAAATCTGTGCCTATTTTATCTTGTTATAAAAAGAAGAAATATTTACATTTACAATGTTTTGGTTTATATTCTTCTTGAAATAGATGGCACATTCTATTGAATTAAAATAAATGCTGTGAGGTTTGGCTTTGAATTTGAACTACAAATTTTAAAAAAGGATTTAAACATTACTACTTCTGAGGGGGTATAGTTTCAAATAGATTTCAAAAACAAAAATAATAGGAGGGGTTAGATTTTGGGGGAATTGGCATCACTTTGCTGTGTTCCTCCTTAAAATATTAAGTTTGATTTCTAATGAAAATTACTACAATGTCATGCATTTGAATCACCATTTGCTTAGTAAAAAAAATTAAAGATTTTTGTTAAATTTAATTAAAATATTTTGCTAATATAATCAAATCAATCAAAGATGACCAATAAGCTTATTAATTCATCTTTTAGAATTATATGCTTACTTAACTTTTTAAACAAATACAGTATATATTTATCTCTAAAGGCAATAACATTCATACTGATTTATATAAAGTTATATATGTCACAAGCAGGAAGTTCCCAATAGTACAAAAAAATTAAGAATTATTCCCAAATAAGTTCTAAAGTTAATGATTATAGTAATATATATTTAAGAAATATATATTTAACATTTGCTCAGATATTACCTTCTTTATGAGGTCCACCCTAACCACCTATTTTTACTGTAGTCAATACATCCCTCCTCCTAATCCCCCTAAACCCACCCTGTTTTCCAAAGCATGGAAAACACCTTCTTACAAACTATACAATTTACCTAGTTTTTAATTTTTTTTAATTCTTTGTTTTCTCCACTAAAATCATGGTCCATTTGCTGATTTGTATCTCAAATATCTAGTTAATTGCCATAGAATAAGCATTTAGTAAATATTTTCTGAGTGAATGAATAAGTTGAGCAATATTTTTCTTAAATAATTACAATTAGATTAAAACAACTCATTCTGAATATAAACAATAGTAATAGAAGAATCAAATTGATAAAGGTTAAAGGTAAAACCATGTATCAGATTAATATCACTGTTTTACAGTTTTATTGAATTATAATTGCCACATAATATTGTGTATGTTTAAGGTGCATAACATGTTGGTTTGATACTCTTACATGTTGCAGAATGATTCCCACCATAGTGTTAACACCTCCTTCATGTTACATAATTAATTGTGTGTGTGTGTGTGTGTTGAAAACATTTAAGATCTACTGTCTTTAAAACCTTCAAGTATATAAGTATTATTATATTGTTGTTTTATAAGACAATGTATACCACTCACAAAATACTGTATTATAAGAACGTACTCATCTTATAACTGGAAGTTGTACCCTTTGAATAACATCTTCCTGTTGCCCCCACCCCCAGCCCCTGGTAACCATTGCTTTACTCCATTTCTAAGAGTTTGGCTTTTTTAGACTCGACATATAATGATAATGCAGTATTTGTCTTTCTCTGTCCTCTTAGAATAATGCTATTATAACGATTGCCATTCTAACAGCTGTGAGGTGATATGTCATTGTGGTTTTGATTTGCACGTAATACCTGATGATGAGTGATTTTGAGCACCCTTCCACGGATTGGTTGAGCATTAGTATATCTTCTCTGTGAAAATCTGGCTTTTGTTTTGTTTTGTTTTACTATTGAGGTGTTTGAGTTCTTTACATAGTTTGGATATTAACCGCTTATCAGATATATGATTTGCAAATCTTTTCTTCATCCCATAGGCTGCTTTCCCACTTTGTTGATGGTTTCTTTGCTGCAAAAGTTTTTTAGTCTGACGAGGTCCCACTTGTTAAGTTTTGCTTTTGTGCTTGTGCTTTTGGTGTCAGATCCAAAAAAAAAAAAAATCTTTGTCCAGACAATGTCAAAAAGCTTTCCCCCATGTTTTATTCTAGAAGCTTCCTGGTTTCATTTCATAGTTTAAGCTTATAACCCATTTCAAGTTGATTTCTGTGAGTAGTGTAAGATAAGGGTCCACTTTCATTCTTCTGCGTGTGCCTATCCAGTTTTCCCAACACCACGTATGGCAGAAACTATCTTTTCCATATTGAGTATTCTTGGCTTGCAAATATTAGTTGACCACATATGTGAGGGTTTATTTCTGAGCTCTTGATTCTGTTTTGTTGATCTATGTGTCTATTTTTATGCCAGTACCAACCTGTTTTGATTACCATAGCTTTTTAAATTTGAAGTCAGGACATGTGCTATCTCCAGCTTTGTTCTTTCTCAGGATTGTTTTGACTGTTTGGGAAGATTAATTTTATTTTTATGGAAAGAAAATAAAGGTTTAAAAATAAATTTATCAGCCCTAAAATTCTTGATAGAATGGCAAAATTCTGATCTAGATGATAATAACGAAGACAATTTTGCCATTGCTGCTGCTGCTACAGCTGATGGTGATAATCATGTGTTGGTTTTGAAGATGATGAGTAGTCAGTAGCTCCTATTCAGTAATTCCAGGAACTGATTAAGGAGGACTAATATCTAAGAGTCTGATTCCTATGAGCACACCTAGAAAAGTGATGTTATTTATTACCCGCCAGTTGCCATAATCCAAACAGTAGCAGGACTCTTTACTTATGCCAGAATAAAAATGGTGGGTAGATATATAGCCCTTAGATCCTGCAGTACTCCAAAAGTAGCTAAATCACTTTTAGAGAAGAAAAGCAGAGCAAGAAAAAAGGAACCCCCCCAAAAGGGACATGGGGCCATGTATTTGTCAGGTTCCAGGGGGGAAACAAAGACCAACTACCACTTATATTACATCCATGAGAAATTAATTCCAGGTATAAAAAACTTAATATTTTCATACCCCCCCAAAAAAAACCCAAGTTGCTAGATTTTCCCCTTTCTTATAAGCACTAGTATTTTTCAAAGATATACCCCAGAGTTTTTCACTAGTTCAATTTCTAAATTTTCAGCCATCCTCAAATAAAAGGAATTGAAAAATCAACATGCTTTTAATGAAAGGGCTGAGATCATTGTTTTCCTTTCATCCTATATCATTTGTAGTTCCCCAAGGGAAAAATTTCAAAGGAAAATTTTTGTGAATGAATTGAAATCTTGCTTTTAATTAGGTATTGTTTAGTTTTAAGATTAAAATTCTTATTCTTTAAAATTAAATCCTATAAGATAGGACTTATAAATGTTCTTTGAGAATACACAGAACCATATAACAGTAATAAGCATGGTTCAGAATATCAGAGATGAGAAGCATTAGTTCTTTTAAGTAAGACAATATCAGTTCTAGTATCTGGCCTGCAGATCAAACATGGAAAAAGGTATTTTAGGTAAGGCCAAACAGGTACTACAAACAAAAGTTAATTCTTGATTACTCTTTTCTTCCCCTAGACTGGGTGAAATTGTGTGGCAAAGCCAGCGTTAGCGCGGCTCAGTCCTCACCTGGCACAACCTAGCTGTCTCCTTTTCCTCATGCAGCCAAATCCTATGGTTTATAGAAAGGTGATGAGACATGCACACACATGTACACACACACACACAGACTACCCCACATTCTTTAGGAATCACAAGAGCAACACAAAGACAAGGGACAACAAATGCTGGTGAGAATGTAGAGAAAAGGGATCCCATGTAGGTTGATATAGTCACTATGGAAAACAGTGTGAAGGTTCCTCAAAAAATTTAAAAAAAAAAGAACTACCATCTGATTAAGCAACCCCACTTCTGGGTATTTATCTAAAGGAAATTAAATCACTATCTCAAAGATTTATATGCATAACATTACATAACATTATATGTAGCAATGTTTCTTGTAATATTATTCACACTAGCCAAGATATGAACACAATCTAAGTGTCCACCAAAGGATGAGTGGATAACAAGATGTGACATACATTTACAATGGAATATTACTCAGCCATGAGAAAGAAGGAAATTCTGTCATTTGTAATAACATGGATGAACCTTAAAAACATTATTCTAAGTGAAGTAAACCAGACAGAGAAAAGACAAATACTACATCGTATCATTTACATGTGTAATCTAAAACTAACTAACTAACTAAAGAAAGAAAGAAAGAAAACTCATAGAAACAATGATGAGACAAGTGGTTGCCAGGGGCTGGTGGATTAAATAAATAGGGAGAGGCTCATAATAGGATACAAACTTTTGTTTATAAAGTAAATAAGGTCTGAGCATCTAGTGTAAAATGTGGTGACTACAGTTGATAACACTATTGCATGGCTGAGACTACACTTAATAACACTATTGCATGGCTGAGACTACACTTGATAACACTATTGCATGGCTGAGACTACACTTGATAACACTATTGCATGGCTGAGATTGACGAGGGGAGTAGTACTTGAATATCTCAATAATTTAAAAAATATGGTATGTGAGATATGTGGGTGATGAATGTTTTATTGGCTTGATGGGGGTAATCTTTTTTTTTTTTAAAGACTTTATTCAATTTTTAGAGAAGAGAGAGAAAGAGAGAGAGAGAGAGAGAGAGAGAGAGAGAGAGAGAGAAGGGGGAGGAGCAGGAAGCATCAACTCCCATATGTGCCTTGACCAGGCAAGCTCAGGGTTTCAAACCAGTGACCTCAGTGTTTCAGGTCAACACTTTATCCACTGCGCCACCATCACAGGTTAGGCAATGGGGGTAATCTTTTAATAATGTATACATGTGTCAAATCACTATGATGCTCACTTTAAATATATTACAATTTTATTTGTCAATTATACCTGAATAAAGTTAAAATAAATTGTGGGATATTTAAAGTGTACATCATGGTGATTTAATGGATTCGTTATAAAAGGATTTCCCCATCTATATAGTTGATTGACATACACATCACCTCATTTATTTGTTTGTTTGTTTTGGTGAAAATTTTGAGTTCTACTCAAGTCTTGAGAGATTTCAGTCATGCAGAGTAGTATCAGCTGTAATGATCATGGTTTGCATTGGACCCTCAGTCGATGTTCAGCTCCGAGCTGGAAGTGTGGGGCCCTTGACTTGATCTTTTTGAACCTGGCAGTTCTCTGTGCCTCTAAGACCACAAAGTGAAGTTGAACTTTTAAAAGAAATCATAACTCATCTACTCATTAATCCAACTATGAGAACTTATTCCATTCAACTGAGAATTTAGAAGCCTCATTTTCAATAGTATTATATCAGGAGAAATGATTAAATTTCTGACATAGAATGGAAATCCAGTATGATCTGCAAAGGGTCTAAAGTGCAGGTAAATGCCTGGATATAGACAAGTGTTTAAAACCTAATCCATCTGAAATTCTGCCAGGTGTATTTTCTAAAACAAGAAAGAAGTGGGTGGCAACAGTTGTGACATAAATTCACTTTTGAATAAAGGTTTTATTTAACATTCATTAAGAAAGGGAACTGTAGAAGCAACCAGTAAACATCACCTCACTCCAGATTTCAATTTTTATTATAGTCAAAGCCTAACTCCATTGATGGCTATAATTAGCTGTGTTTCCACAAACATTTTGTCCTTAAAGAAATGATTGACTGTTGATGATATCTAGTCTTCATAAATCTTCATGCAAATAACATAAGCTCAGCCATGTTGGAAGCATCTGTACTTTCCTCTAATTATACAGTAAACCTCCCACACTAATGTATTCTAATACCGTATTTTGTTCTTAAAATCTCAGCAACGTTTTTCTATGCATCTTTCAATGGCATTTCTTAACAAGGAAATGCATTTATTTTGTCTCCAAATTGTTTTATATATATTAATTATGAAATATTTTATACTTATTTATAAAATGTAATAATAATTTTTAAGAAATAATAAAATGAGCAAAATGGGATATATCATACCTCAGCTTAAGAAATAGAATAGCCAGCCCTGGCTGGTTGGCTCAGTGGTAGAGCATTGGCCTGGCATGCAGGAGTCCTGGGTTCGATTCCCGGCCAGGGCACACAGGAGAAGCGCCCATCTGCTTCTCCACCCCTTCCCCTCTCCTTCCTCTCTGTCTCTCTCCCCCTCCCCCCACAGTCAAGGCTCCATTGGAGCAAAGTTGGCCCAGGCGCTGAGGATGGCTCCATGACCTCTGCCTCAGGCGCTAGAATGGCTCTGATTGTGGCAGAGCAACGCCCCAGATGGGCAGAGCATCGCCCCCTGGTGGGCATGCCAGGTGGATCCCGGTCGGGCACATGCAGGAGTCTGTCTGACTGCCTCCCCATTTCCAGCTTCAGAAAAATACAAAAGGGGGGGAAAAAAAGAAAGAAATAGAATAGCCAGAGGGAAATGAAAGGGGAGGGAAGGCAAAGAGGGTTGAATGGGGGTAGAGAAACTTTGTATGGGACCTGTGGGGGCATGATGTAGTATGTAGAGGGTGTTATATTGAGTGGGACATTTGAAACCATTAAAAATAAAAAAAATTTTTTTTCTTTTTTTTTTTATAATAAATTTTTATTAATGATAATGGGATGACATTAATAAATCAGGGTACATATATTCAAAGAAAACATGTCTAGGTTATTTTGTCATTAAATTATGTTGCAAACCCCTCGCCCAAAGTCAGATTGTCCTCGTCACCCTCTATCTAGTTCTCTGTGCCCCTCCCCCTCCCCCTAAATCTCTCCCTCCCTCCCTCCCATGTCCTCCCTCCCCCCCACCCTTGGTAACCACCACACTCTTGTCCATGTCTCTTAGTCTCATTTTTATGTTCCACCAATGTATGGAATCATGTAGTTCTTGTTTTTTTCTGATTTACTTATTTCACTCCTTATAATGTTATCAAGATCCCACCATTTTGCTGTAAATGATCTGATGTCATCATTTCTTATGGCTGAGTAGTATTCCATAGTGTATATGTGCCACATCTTCTATATCCAGTCTTCTAGTGAAGGGCTTTTTGGTTGTTTCCATGTCTTGGCCACTGTGAACAGTGCTGCAATGAACATGGGGCTACATGTGTCTTCACGTATCAATGTTCTGAGGTATATACCCAGTAGAGGGATTGCTGGGTCATAAGGTAGTTCTATTTGCAGTTTTTTGAGGAACCACCATACTTTCCTCCATAATGGTTGTACTACTTTACAGTCCCACCAACAGTGAATGAGGGTTCCTTTTTCTCCACAGCCTCTCCAACATTTGCTATTACCCGTCTTGTTGATAATAGCTAATCTAACAGGAGTGAGGTGGTATCTCATTGCAGTTTTGATTTGCATTTCTCTAATAACTAATGAAGCTGAGCATCTTTTCATATATCTGTTGGCCATTTGTATCTCTTCCTGGGAGAAGTGTCTGTTCATGTCCTCTTCCCATTTTTTTATTGGATTGTTTGTTTGTTTGTTGTTGAGTTTTATGAGTTCTTTGTAAATTTTGGATATTAGGCTCTTATCTGAGCTGTCGTTTGAAAATATCAGTTCCCATATAGTTGGCTGTCTGTTTATTTTGATATCAGTTTCTCTTGCTGAGCAAAAACTTTTAATTCTGATGTAGTCCCATTCATTTATCTTTGCCTTCACTTCTCTTGCCATTGGAGTCAAGTTCATAAAATGTTCTTTAAAACCCAGGTCCATGATTTTAGTACCTATGTCTTCTTCTATGTACTTTATTGTTTCAGGTCTTATATTTAGGTCTTTGATCCATTTTGAATTAATTTTAGTACATGGGGACAGGCTGTAGTCGAGTTTCATTCTTTTGCATGTGGCTTTCCAGTTTTCCCAACACCATTTGTTGAAGAGGCTTTCTTTTCTCCATTGTGTGTTGTTGGCCCCTTTATCAAAGATTATTTGACCATATATATGTGGTTTTATTTCTGGGCTTTCTATTCTGTTCCATTGGTCTGAGTGTCTATTTTTCTGCCAATACCATGCTGTTTTGATTATCGTGGCCCTATAATATAGGTTAAAGTCAGGTATTGTAATGCCCCCAGCTTCATTCTTTTTCCTTAGGATTGTTTTGGCTATTCGGGGTTTTTTATAGTTCCATATAAATCTGATGATTTTTTGTTCCATTTCTTTAAAAAATCTCATAGGGATTTTGATGGGAATTGCATTAAATTTGTATATTGCTTTGGGTAATATGGCCATTTTGATTATATTTATTCTTCCTATCCAAGAACAAGGAATATTTTTCCATCTCATTGTATCTTTTTCGATTTCCCTTAACAATGCTTTGTAATTTTCATTATATAGGTCCTTTACGTTCTTTGTTATGTTTATTCCTAGGTATTTTATTTTTTTTGTTGCAATCGTGAAGGGGATTATTTTTTTGAGTTCGTTTTCTAATATTTCATTGTTGGCATATAGAAAGGCTATGGACTTTTGTATGTTAATTTTGTATCCTGCGACCTTACTGTATTGGTTTATTGTTTCTAATAATCTTTTTGTGGAGTCCTTCGGGTTTTCGATGTATAGGATCATATCATCAGCAAAAAGTGATACCTTTACTTCTTCTTTTCCGATATGGATGCCTTTTATTTCTTTGTCTTGTCTGATTGCTCTGGCCAGAACTTCTAGCACCACGTTGAAGAAGAGTGGAGAGAGTGGACAACCCTGTCTTGTTCCTGATTTAAGGTAGAAAGTCCTCAGTTTTATGCCGTTTAATAGGATGTTGGCTGATGGTTTATCATATATGGCCTTTATCATGTTGAGATATTTTCCTTCTATACCCATTTTGTTGAGAGTCTTAAACATAAAATTGTGTTGTATTTTATCAAAAGCCTTTTCTGCATCTATTGATAAGATCATGTGGTTTTTGTTCTTTGTTTTGTTGATATGGTGTATTAAGTTAACCGTTTTGCGTATGTTGAACCATCCTTGAGATTCTGGGATGAATCCCACTTGATCATGATGTATTATTTTTTTAATATGTTGTTGTATTCGGTTTGCCAGTATTTTGTTTAGTATTTTAGCATCTGTATTCATTAGAGATATTGGTCTGTAGTTTTCTTTCTTTGTGCCATCCTTGCCTGGTTTTGGTATGAGGGTTATGTTGGCCTCATAAAATGTGTTTGGAAGTATTGCTTCTTCTTCAATTTTTTGGAAGACTTTGAGTAGAATAGGAACCAAGTCTTCTTTGAATGTTTGATAGAATTCACTAGTATAACCGTCTGGGCCTGGACTTTTATTTTTGGGGAGATTTTTAATAGTTTTTACTATTTCCTCCCTGCTGATTGGTCTGTTTAGGCTTTCTGCTTCTTCATGACTCATTCTAGGAAGGTTGTATTGTTCTAGGAATTTATCCATTTCTTCTAGATTGTTGTATTTGGTGGCATATAATTTTTCATAGTATTCTACAATAATTCTTTGTATATCTATGATGTCTGTGGTGATCTCTCCTCTTTCATTTTGGATTTTATTTATTTGAGTCCTGTGTCTTTTTTCCTTGGTGAGTCTTGCCAAGGGTTTGTCAATTTTGTTGATCTTTTCAAAGAACCAGCTCCTTGTTTTATTGATTTTTTCTATAGTTTTTGTGTTCTCTATTTCATTTATTTCTGCTCTGATTTTTATTATCTCCTTTCTTCGGCTGGTTTTGGGTTGTCTTTGTTCTTCTTTTTCTAGTTCCTTAAGGTGTGAAGTTAAGTGGTTTACTTCGGCTCTCTCTTGTTTGTTCATATAGGCCTGAAGTGATATGAACTTTCCTCTTATTACTACTTTTGCTGCATCCCAGAGATTCTGATATGTCGTATTTTCATTTTCATTTGTCTGTATATATCTTTTGATTTCTGCGCTTATTTCTTCTTTGACCCATTCATTTTTTAGAAGTATGTTGTTTAGTTTCCACATTTTTGTGGGTTTTTCCCCCTCTTTTTTGCAGTTGAATTCTAGTTTCAAGGCTTTATGATCAGAAAATATGCTTGGTACAATTTCAATTTTTCTAAATTTGCTGATATTGTCTTTGTGGCCCAACATATGGTCAATTCTTGAGAATGTTCCATGTACACTAGAGAAAAATGTATACTCTGTCGCTTTGGGATGAAGTGTCCTGTAGATGTCTATCATATCCAGGTGTTCTAGTATTTCGTTTAAGGCCACTATATCTTTATTGATTCTCTGTTTGAATGACCGATCTAGAGCCGTCAGCGGTGTATTGAGGTCTCCAAGTATGATTGTATTTTTGTTAGTTTTTGTTTTAAGGTCAATAAGTAGCTGTCTTATATATTTTGGTGCTCCTTGGTTTGGTGCATATATATTAAGGATTGTTATGTCTTCTTGATTCAACTTCCCCTTAATCATTATGAAATGACCATTTTTGTCTCTGAGTACTTTTTCTGTCTTGTAGTCAGCATTATTAGATATGAGTATTGCTACGCCTGCTTTTTTTTGGGTGTTGTTTGCTTGGAGTATTGTTTTCCAGCCTTTCACTTTGAATTTGTTTTTATCCTTGTTGCTTAGATGTGTTTCTTGTAGGCAGCATATAGTTGGATTTTCTTTTTTAATCCATTCTGCTACTCTGTGTCTTTTTATTGGTAAGTTTAATCCATTTACATTTAGTGTAATTATTGACACTTGTGGGTTCCCTACTGCCATTTTATAAATTGCTTTCTGTTAGTTTTGTATCTAGTTTGATTCTTCTCTTTTGTTTTTCTATCATTTGTTTTTGTTTGTTTCTGTTCCATACTTCTTTCCTCTGTTGCTACCTTTTTTAAGTCAAGTGTTTTTGTGGTGGTTTTTTTAAGGGTGTTTACCATTAAGTAATGAAAAGGGTACCTACCATATTCATTGTAGTACCCTATCTTATAAGTATTTCTGCACTTCATCATCCTTTGCTACTGTTAATCTCCATCCTCTCCCCCCTTTTTTTCCTTTGTTGTCACAGTTTAAGTTTGGTTTTATTGTGTTCTTGGTGGAGCTGTTACTTGTGGTGTTGTATTCTTTTGTTCTTTGAATCTGGTTGGAAAACCCCCTTTAGTATTTCCTGGAGTGGGGGCTTTCTGTTGATAAATTCTCTCATCTTTTCTGTATTTGTGAATGTTTTTATATCTCCTTCATACTTGAAGGATAGCTTTGATGGGTATAGTATTCTTGGCTGAAAGTTCCTCTCTTTCAGGGCTATAAATATTGGGGTCCACTCTCTTCTAGCTTGTAGAGTTTCTGCTGAGAAATCTGATGATAATCTAATAGGCCTTCCTTTATATGTTGTACTCTTCTTTTCCCTGGCTGCCTTGAGAATTTTTTCTTTGTCATTGGTTTGTGTCATCTTTATTATGATGTGCCTTGGAGTGGGTTTGTTGGGGTTAAGAAAACTTGGTGTTCTGTTTGCTTCTTGAATTTGAGGCTTTAGTTCCTTCCACAGGCTTGGGAAGTTCTCGTCTATTATTTGTTTGAGTATATTCTCCATTCCATTTTCTTTCTCTTCTCCCTCTGATATACCTATTATTCTTATGTTATTCTTTCTGATGGAGTCAGACAATTCCTGTAGGGCTTTCTCGTTTTTTATTATTTTTGAGTCTCTTTCTTCTTCTCTCTGTTGTGCCTCAAGTTGTTTGTCTTCTATTTCACTAATCCTATCTTCAATCTGGGCTGTTCTGTTAGCTAAGCTTGTTACCTCATTTTTCAGCTCATGAATTGAGTTTTTCATTTTTGTTTGATTTGTTTTTATAGTTTCAATTTCTTTGGTAATATATTCTTTGTGTTCATTGAGTTGTTTTCTGATCTCCCTATATTGCCTTTCTGTGTTTTCTTGTATATCTCTGAGTATTTTTAAGATTTCTATTTTAAATTCTCTGTCATTTAGCTCCAAGGCTTCCAATATGTTAAGTCTTTTCTCCATAGATTTTTCCACATCTATTTGTGTTACCTCTCTTTCTTTTGTATCCATAATATTCGATTTCCTCTTTCTTATCGGCATCTGAGGGTGGTCTTGTTGATAGCACTAATTAGAATTAATAAAGAGTAAAAAGTAAAAAAAAAAAAACACACACACACACACACACAAAAAACACACACACAAAAAAGGTAAAACAGCCCACAAAAAAAAACAGTAATAATTTATTATTTCCCCCTTTTTTCTCTCTTCTCTTTCCCTCCTCTCCCCTCCTCAGGGAAATATCGTGCCTATAATGGAGGGCCTGATTTGGGGTGAAGAGTTCAAGGGGCAAAAAAAAAGGGAGTAGGGACCTACTAAATGCAAAAAAAAAAAAAAAAAAGGAAGAAAATCTTAGACAAGCATAAGATGATTTGCTTGTAAGTGATGGTCAACTAAGAGATATAATGAGAGGGATAAGAGGGAACCAGAAAAAAGGACCAAAAAAGAATAATAAAGAAGAAAAAATAAAAATAATAAGTAAAAATCTGTTGTATTAAGTGGAGCGAAGACTAAATACAATGGAGACCTTGGGTTGGGAGGACCCAAAATGCCACAAAAATAAACAAACAAGAAAAAAAAAATAAAAACAAAAGCAAAAAAGAGAAATAAAGCCAAAAAAAAGCCTTGAGTCCCAAATTAATTTGTTCGTGATTGAGGGTTATATGGGAGGAAAGTAAAATGAGAAAAGAAAAAATGAATAGAAAGGAAAAAATAAGAAAAAGAGAAAAACGAAGGAAGAAATAAAATAGGAAGAGAAAAAAACAAAATAAAGCAAGACAAAAAAAAACAAAAGAGGAGAGAGTGAGAGTTAAGTGTTTTGGAGTATAACCTTAAAGGAGAGTGAGGATGAAGAAGAGAAATAAAATGCAACACTCATGGGTAGTGTAGTTCAAGAAAGGGGAAGCATAAGATGGGCAGAGAATAGAAGGACCAAGGTGGAGGAAATAAAGGCAATAAGATAGAAGAAACAAACAACAACAAAAAAAAAATTAGTGGATCAAGTTGTAAAGTCTGTGGATTTTTCTTGATTTTGAGAGGTTAACTTCTTCCTTTTTCTTTTCTCTCCCTCTTCCTGGTCGGTGACTCTGTACCCCAGGCTTTGCCCCTGTGTCACACTTAGGTAGGGATTTGCAGTTGATGGGATTCTATGGCAATGTCATATAATTGGCTTTAGTCTTGCTGGAAGTCAAGGCTTGTTGGCGTTTGCAGGGTCCAACGATGAGAGAGTTTGCTTTCCTGGATTCTCTTTCCTAGTCCCCCCTTTCTGAATTAGCAGCCTGGTGATCCAGCTATAAGGCTGCAACTGCTTCTGCCTGGGGAGTAAGAGGCTCAAAGAGCTGGGAAATCCCCACTCTATCCCCACTCAGTGCAAGGCTTTGGGAAAGGCTCTGAGAGTCAGGGCCTCCAGTGTAATCAGGCGGGGGTGGGAGTCAATTGTTGTCAAGGTGACTGTTCAGCGCCTAGCATTCAGTTGGACCTCTCAACCCAGGCTTTCCACACTTTGTAGCCTGTTTTTGCAGGGAAGAAGAGGCACTAGTCTCTGCTTGCGACTAGTGTAGTATAGACCTTATTATCTGCCAAGTCCTTCTTGTTAGCGTTTATCCCTGAATATGGAGGCTCTATCAATCAGAAGTTGCCCCCGCCCCTTTAGCAAGAGGCACTAAAAAATATCACGCCTCTTGTCTTGGATCGCTGAACTGAGAGAGATCTTATCAATTAGAACCGAGGGTGCGCAGATTTCATGGGTTAAGCTAATTTCAGTGATTGGGTCGCAGCTGTGCTTCCGAAGGTATTTTAGGCTGCCTGCGCGCGCCCCTCCCCCAACGCTTGATTGTTAGCTTGAATGGCTGGGTGAGGTGCCCCGCCCATGGAGAGAATCTCCCAAGCCTCTCCCGCTCGCCCCACCGCTGGCGGCTGGACCGCACCAGGCGCAGGATAATGGAGCACCCTGGGTGTGCGGGCCAGCAGGGCGCCCTGGGCGCGTGGAATGCCCAAGGCACGCGTGCGAATGGGGCGCTCCGGGCACCGGTGGCCAGCAACCCCCACTCGCAGTGTGCGGGCCGCTGGGAACGTCAGCGGTGCTCAACAGGACCAGGCGCACGCGCGCGGCTGCTCGGGGCGGCTCGCTGCGGCGGCGGCTCGTGGCGGCTGCTCGAGGTTCCCAAGTATGGGCTGACTCACCACAGGCGCACTTCCTCGCGGTTTGAAAGAACGTCCCTGTGGTAGATTCCTCCACACCCTCGTCTCTCAGATTCAAGTGATAACAGTCCTTTCGCTATCAGTTTGTGTGGAACTCCGGAATGCTCCGAGGATAAATTTTTCTGTTTCTAGTTGATAAATTTGTTGTGATTTAGGGGAGAGCTGTCGGACGCGCTGCTCATGGTGCCATTTCCGTGACGTCACTCTAAAAATAAAAATTTTAAGTTAAGGCAATGGCAAGTTGGCTTAGTGATAGAGTGTAGGCCTGGCATGTGGATGTCTGGAGTTTGACTCCTGGTCAGGGCACACAGGAGAAGTGACCATCTGCTTCTTTCCCCAGTATTTCTTCTGGATCTGTCTCAGTCTCTTTTCCATGCTTCCTAACATCTCATTTCTTCTCTGTCTTGCGGGACTACACTATGAAGAATAACTTCAGATCTCTCTACCAGTTCATTAATTTTCCCTTCGTTTATGTCTATATTGCTATTTAACCTACCCACTGAGTTTTTAAATTCAGTTATTTAAATTTTAATTTCTATAAATTTTTATTTATTTATTTATTAAGAGAGAGAGAGACAGACAGACAGACAGGAGGGGAGAGAGATGAGAAGCATCAACTCAGAGTTGCAACACCTTAGTTGTTCATCGACTGCTTTCTCATACGTGCCTTGACCAGAGGGCTCCAGATGAGCCAGTGACCTCTTGCTCAAGCCAGCAACCCTGGGCTCAAACCATTGATCTTGGGCTTCAAGCCAGTGACCAAGGGGTTATGTTTATGATCCCACACTCAAACCCATGACTTTGTGCTCAAGCTGGTGAACCAGCACTCAAGTCAGTGACCTCAGGGTTTCAAACCTGAGTCTTCAGTGTCCCAGGCCAATGCTCTATCCACTGTACCACTACTTGATCAGGCAATTCCTATAAATTCTATTTGTCTCTTTTTAAGATTTACTTGGTAATTTTTATAGTTTCTTTCTCCTTACTCATACTTTCCATCCTTTCTCTAACTATGTTAATCATAAATAAATTGACTTATATTTTGTATCTAACTGTAGTGTTTGAAGTTCTGTGGATCTTTCTCTTTGGCTTATTTTTGTTTCCTGTTGTTTCTTACTTTTGTTACCTTATTTTCTTGTATGCTTTGTGCTTTTAAATATTGAAATGTTCATTTTCCTTGAAACATCTATGGGAATTCCTCAAGTCCTGAGTTGCAGCTGCATGGAAGAGTTTTGAATTATATTACTGTTTTGTTGTTGTTGTTGTTGTTTTGGTTTTTTTGTATTTTTCTGAAGCTAGAAATGGGGAGAGACAGACAGACTCCCGCATGCGCCCGACCGGGATCCACCTGGCCCGCCCACCAGGGGGCGTCACTCTGCCCCTCTGGGGCGTTGCTCCGTTGTGACCAGAGCCACCCCAGTGCCCGGGGCAGAGGCCAAGGAGCCATCCCCAGCACCCAGGCCATCTTTGCTCCAATGGAGCCTCGGCTGTGGGAGGGGAAGAGAGAGACAGAGAGGAAGGAGAGGGGGAGGGGTGGAGAAGGAGATGGGCGCTTCTCCTGTGTGCCCTGACCGGGAATCGAACCCGGGACCCCTGCACGCCAGGCCGACGCTCTACCACTGAGCCAACCAGCGAGGGCCTTTTTTTTATTTTAATACACATACCAATTAAGGTTAAAAAATGCTCGTGGCTATGAGTTTTCAACACATATTATGTTTTCCCTGAAGTCAGCGTGAGATTTTCTTGCTGTCTACTTCAAAGGACACCAGCTTTGGGAGTGTTTTCCTGTCCGGTCCCCTGGACAGGATGGACTTGAGGTATCATCTGCTGTGTCCCACTCTGCCTGCACAAGAGTAAACTGAAACCCTCAGGTCACAAAGGTGCCTGTTCAGTCATTGAGATGCCACTTCCACTTTTTTGCGATTAAGGCTGATTTCTTACCTGTGTATCAGTTTAGTGTTACATTTTTAAAGACACTTTTAAATATTTTAAAGAATGGTTCATTTACCATGGAATTTGACTTATCATGTAGCTGGATAGAGAAACCTGCTACATTATTTAGATACTATTTCAGTCATTTTTACCACTATAGAAAAAGTAAGCTGTTTCCCGATATCAGATATATTTTTACTGTCTGCTCTTCACTAAAAAATTACAAGTGAAGCTTCTAAATATTTAACATTTAGAATAACATGATTTTGGCAAATAAATCTTGAATTAAATTGACTTTCAACATGGTTGAAAAAGTAGAATTTTTTTATGAAGAGTCCTCATGCCTGGAGTGTTAAATTTTTAATATCTATCTATTCATCATACTCGAATTATATAAATGACTATCCCATCTCACCCTATGCAACATAATTCTTTATTAACTACAGTGACTATGACTCACATTTCAAGGAGCTTTATAGATAACGTCAATTTTGTCACCACCTTCTCTGAGCTGTTCAAGTTGTTACTGATCACAGCCTCACCAGATCTTTATGAAGAGATTGTGTCAAGAGCAAAGGACTCTCCTCTTATATTTTCTGCTGTTTGCTTACTTATTCTCTTCATTCTTGTTTCTTTTCATAAATCACTTCCTGTAGAAATCATTTAGAGCCATGTGCCTATCATGAGAGAGTTGGCTTCATTAAAATGAGAAAGCATAACCTGTTAGCCACTTACCCAATACCCTGTAAACCCAATAAGCCGACAGCTGCAAAGAAGATAGGGCCAGTGTCAGCCCCTCTGCACACTGGGGGCTTTTCCTCTCCACTCCCCTTTTACCTACATCATTGTCCAATGAATTGACCGCCAAACTCTGTGCAACACTTACTAGTTAATGTTCACTTATTTCTTGGTCTTTTTTAAATGTTAAAAGAGAAATATTGCAGATTGAATAGGCCCATTTATCTTCACTCTATCCTGAATCTCTATTAAAACAAGAACAGATGAGCCTTTTAAGTCATAACTCACAATTAGCTAAATGTCAAGAGCAGAGAAGATAGCAGGAGCATTTTGGAAGCTGGAAAGTAAAAGAATGGGTGGGAAATGATCCAGTTAGCCCGCAGAAGTGGCATCCCAAGCCAGCAGTGAGGAATGACAATAACCCGATTTAAATGGCCGTAGCCTTCCAAGTTTCTAAAATGCTGAAAAGTAGGGGTAGGTAAAAAATACTTATGAAACAGTTAAATATCTAAATCTCTTCCCCAACTTAACATGAATACAACTGCTCCTCCCCCACCTAAGAGAAGTGTAGTCTTTAGACATGATGAAGCAGAGAGTAAGGAGAACAAGACACAGTTCAGGGCTGGGGAAAGGTTTCACAATGAAAATAAGGGCATTGAGTGACAGTTTATATGCTGAACAGTGAGAACCCTGACTTGGCACTCCACCTGCTCTGTTAACTAGGCCTACACCCTGGAGGTGTCAAAGGCAGGAGATTATAAATTTCTTCCTTAAAGGATACAATGCACACAAGAGATAAGATGAAAATATATAGCATTGGGTTTTCTCACAAAAAGGTCCAATCAGATGATAATGCACTGAAGCCTACAGTCAACATCAAATCCCAGCATTGGTCCAAGATGAGGTTGCCAGGTGAGTTCTGTTCGGGCACATGTGGCAGTCTGCTTCACTATGTCCCTTCCTCTTACCTAAAAGAGAGAGAAAGAGAGAGATTTCATAATACTGTGGGTGATGTGAAGACCCTAAAAGTTTCTGGAAATGGGGAAAAACAGATTCCTTAAAAAGGATAAAAATATAAATGGCTGAAGACTTCTCTATGGCAACACTTGAAACTCAGAGACACTAAGAAAAAAATACCTTCAAAATTCAGAGTGACATTTATTTCCAATCTATAAATCAATATTCATGAAACTATCAATGAAGTGAGAGGATAAACTAACATGTAGATAGCCCATTGCAGGTCTAGAGGGAAGAAAATAACCAGGTGTAGAGGCAGGAAGGCTCTGAAAGAGGTGTGTTCTCAACTATGGAGCTGTAGACTATTTGACATAGATTAGGTATCCTATCACTTAACTAGTCTGAGAAAAAAATCCAGTGATTTAGTGAAATGTATTTAGAAAACTAAACAATTAAGGAGGTGAGGAAAATGCAAAATAAGAAAAGTAGTATATAGCCAAATGCTAAGATGATAATAGACTTTAGACAACATTCTGAGCATTAAACTCTGCGATAAGTACTATCTAGCCATAATGAGAAGATGAATGAGACATGATATGTGTGAGTGTGTTTGGTGGAGAAGGCTGTGAAAGGAAGCTCACGTCACATTAACTGTAATGCCTACACCTTAGAAATCAAGGCGTAGTATCGTATGAATATTATTATGATAAGTGCAAATAAATATCCAATAAGAGCTAGAATATTTTAAAGTTGCTGTCTTTGGCAAGCAGAATGTGATTAGCAGGAACTAATATTTTGTGAAATTAGCCTTACATAATTATTTAAATATAAATAAGAACCCAAATGTTGTCATACCATATTCACCCAAATGAATTATTTTCTAGAGCGCTGTGGAGACCACTGGTTAAGGCCATGATTCACGTAGGTGTTTTTAGCCCCTGAGGTGGGAAATGCTGAACGTGGTCCTGGAATCTGCAGTCACTGCCGCCAGGTGGCAATAGTGAGTTACCTCTGGACTTGCAGAAGTTTTGTTTTGAAAGGTCCCTTGAACACCATCCCATGTGACGATGTAATAAGATTCTGAATTTGGTCATGTCCTAGACAAAATTTTTTAACCACTTAGGAGAATTTGTGGAACTCGTTCAAAGTCTAAGATTTTTTATGTGAAATACAAATGTCTGACACAATGAGGATTGAATACAAATACAATAGGTTACAATTGCCTGGATGAATGCGGTGTGAAATGCAATTAAATATCAAGTCTTAGATGTAGTTTTAAACACTCACATAGGTAAAAAAAAATGCTCTGGGAGGCGGGATGATAGAAGAAAAATTATCGAGAGTGAACTCATACATGGCTTCCCATTTCAATCTGCGGTCACCAGCTATGTCAAAACTGAGACTCATTCTGCTGTTCTGACAAGTTAGGCCTCTGTATCAGATAATATCTAAATATCTCTCTGCTGTAATAGTCTATGATTCTTTCATATATTAAAAAACTTTTTATGATTGTGGAAGATACAAAAAATATCCAGAAGGTAGTAGATATCCCTCCCCATAATCCCATTGTTAAAATTTTAACATATTTTATTTCAGTCTTATTTCTAGTTTCTAGGCACATTATATACATGTATGTGGAAAAAAGTCTCCATATATGTAATATATGTATGTGCATATATTTTTATTTTTAAAAATTACATCACTCTGTATATTGAGTTCCATGAAACATACCAGAAAAGCACGTCCACTCACAGTACATCCATGACAATGTGCCTTGGGTACCAGCACTGGAAACTTTTTCTGGCCAGTTCACCTCTGACTGTCTAGATATTTTGCTTCTCCTTCTTACTTTTTCTTTGGATTTTTTTTTCTCTCCTAAACTCTTAGGAGAAAACATCTCTCTCTCTCTCTCTCTCTCTCTCTCTCTCTCTCTCTCACACACACACACACACACACACACACACACACACACACACACTTTCTTTTCCACTTTTGAAGAATGTAGTCATTATCAGTCATTTTTTTGTTGTGCTGTTATCTGCAAATATATGCCGTGAGAGTCAAGGTCTTACTTTCTACCCCCAAAGACTGATTCCACCTCCCTCTTATGCTAGGGTCAAAGCCTTAGTCTCATATCAAAACTACTGCCCTGTGGAGCTGAAGACTAATCTGCTGAGGACCGTCCCGCATTCCACATTCCTTTCTGGAGCTCTTGTGCCATATTTGGCTCAATCAGCACCTCATCTCTGGCTCACTAAGCGCTCTATTTTCCTGCCCACTGCCCTCTACTGCTGGCCCCTTGGTCCTCAATCTTTACGCCTTATTACAGTATCATCTCTTTAACTAACTTAGCCTAGCAATCACCTGCCCTAAGCAAAAATAACACTAGAATTGACTGTGTGGGACTCACGTTGACTGGTTAGATAAAACCAGGAAAAAGTAGTGCACCCCATCCCACCTCCCAGACAACTCCACTTAAATGGGGATGGTGACATTAGTACTACACTGTACTACAGAATTTGAATTTATCTTAAGTTTTTAATCTGTGCCTAAGTTGTCTGTGTTATTTTCATAGACATCACCTAATGTGAATTAATGTATGTTTTAGAGATCTTTATAAAAGAAAAAAGTGTAGAAAATCCATAAGGGGTAAAGCATGGCAAATAAATTAATATTTTTTCTATTTTTATTTTTAATTTCATGTCTTCTGGTGCATTTCATCATTGTTATAGATGTATCTATATGCACATATTTGCCATTAAGTTTTTATATAAAGTAAATTTTTCCTTTGTATTTTTGAAAGTTTTAACGTGATAGTGGGAAATTATATACACATTACATCTTTAAATTTTTATTCTTATTATCAACTTAATAATATCCAATCTATACATTCCTTTCTGGCTTGTGTTTGAAGTGTTATAATAAAGTAATATTTAAACCTTAAATTTCACTCATAAAAATTTATAAACTTATTTTGCTATTTTATTTACTTACCATTTATTTTTCAAATTCTCAATGGAAACTTTTATCATAAAGAATACAAATCATTTTTATCTAAGAAATATAAGGCAAAGGAGACATTTGTAAATTAATTTATTTGGAGTAAAGAGTAGATACCCCTGGGAGAGATAACCTTTAAGTTAATTAGAAAGTAAAAGGCAAATTACAATTCAATTCACATGACCCTGTCGTGCTAAATGCCATTCAAATATCCAAATGGCTTTTAGTGAGAAGAAACATTTTTCCTATCATGAGTTCTCAAAAAGATCTTTCAGTTCCAATGTCACATTCAGCAGTGGAGTAGGGTGAGCCTCCTGTTTGTATATTTCTTAAATGCATCTAGACTTTTTTAGAAGACTGTAATGTGCAGAACAGATCTGAAATAGGCCAGAATTGATACAAGGAGGCCCACAGGGAGGCTATTACAGCAACCCACAGAGATGATGGTCTAAGTCTTAGACCAACACAGTAATGACAGCAGAAAAAAAACAGAGTCCAGAAACACTTAAGTAGATAAATTTGAGAGGGCTTGGTGGGATGAGAAAGAGAATGAATTCAGGGAGGACAAGCAATTTGGTGTAGTGGCTGAGCTCTACCTGCTTTTGTAATCTAAACCTGCCATTCCAGCTCTGTGACCTTGGTCAGTCATGTAACCTCTCTAGGCTTCTACTATGTCTTCATAGTAGAGTGAGACAATGACAATACTAACCTATTGTGTTGTGAGAATGACATGAATTTAATCACTTATTCAATTTTAACTTTAAATATGTTTATTACATGCTAAGCACACTGTGTTTGTAATTATGGGATAGAAGTAACTCAACAGCAGAGTTGGGAGAAGAAGCTGCGGTGAGGGAGCAGACTTCTCTGTCAGTAAGATGGTGAAGTGAGGCCCTTCCTAGCCCCGGGGAACTGCAGTACCAAGTCTTCCCATACTGCACTTACATAGGACTTGCAAAGGGAATGACTAAACATCAGTTTAGGTGCTTAAACTTAGCATTGAAAATTAAAGAAGGCTGACAAATAGTCTTCCTTTAGAACAAGTTGGAATACTTTCCCCAGTGCCCTCTAACCTGCATCACCAAGGAGGAGGGAACAGAAGAGCCTCCCACTTACCTCAAGATGGTGAGATGGAGAAACCACCACTTGGAGAACTTCAATCTATTCTTTTGACTTAGAAGAGGTCAATGCACTAGTATTTGACACACACTTGAAAAATTTGAAAGTGAAAGGCCATGACTGAATTTCCCTTACCTAAGGGAATTTCAGATGCACTTTTACTGCCTACAGGGAAGAGGTATCTATTTTCCATGGACCAAATGTCAGAAATATATGGGAGAAGTGGTGTTTGGGGTCATTTGAAAAACCAGCTTTCTCCAAGAGAATTTCTTGACAAGGCAAGTTGACCTAAGCTTGAAGAGATTTGAGTGGACCATCATATGCAGAAACCACAAGTGTGTCATAAACAATCATGTGAAAAAGATACATTATCTGCAAAGGAGAGACGTGACTCTAATGTTATTATTTCAGTGATTGAAATCTCTTAAGAATCCATAAAAGATCCTGACCAGGCAGTGGCACAGTTGATAAGAGTGTTGGCCTGGGATGATGAGGACCCAAGTTCAAAACCCTAAGGTCACTGACTTGAGTGCAGGCCTACCAGCTTGAGCACGGGGTTGCTGGCTTGAGCATGGGATCATAGACATGACCCCATGGTCACTGGCTTGAGCCCAAAGTTCACTGACTTGAAGCCCAAGGTTGCTGGCTTGAGCAAAGGGTCACTGGCTCATCTGAAGCCATCTGGTCAAGGCAAATATGAGAAAGCATTCAATGAACAATGAAGGTGCCAATACTGTGAGTTGATTCTTCTTATCACTGTTCATTCTTTTCTTTCTGTCTCTGTCTGTTCTCTCTTTCTCTCTCTCCTTAAAAAAAATCCATTTAAAGCCCATCAGATGTAGGAGTCATTTGGACCAGTCATCAAACCTACAGAGTACTAATGTCATGTCTTCATCATACCAGTCAAACAAGACCTCTCCTAATCCTCACCACCCCTCTCCTAGTCCTGTCCATCCTCTGCATAGGAAGGGTTTAGGAGTTGACACTAGCAAGTTATGGAAGGAACTGAAGCTAGAAGAGAGAAATAAAGCCAATCTCCTTTCGACTATGATCCTTACAGCAGGTGAGATCTAAGGGAGAAGGTTTGAGATCTTTACTATTCAATGGAGAACTGTATATTTCAACTACTCAAATGAGGTTGCTGTTTGTTTTAACTAAATGTGATTGAAAGACTGTATTAAACAAGTGACCAGAAAAGTTATAGATTCTGCCCCAGACTTCACCCCAGGGACAACAAAAATCAGACCAATAGGAAGTGTTAATATAGCTCACGGGCAAGAAAAGAAATGAAGTTGCTTTTGTCTTTCACCCTAAGAAGTCCTATTCTGAAACAAAATGCATGAGAATTAGTGATTCCCAAGACGGAGTCATTTGAGGATATGTTGCTGTCCAGAGTGGAGCTATAGGAGAGGGTGACTGAGATAGAAGAGTTAAAGGTTTCTGGAAATAAGGTTAAAAATAAAAAGATCTATAAGGCCAAGATATTGAAGGACTATTCATCAGCATGTGATAGTTATCCAGCCACCAATATAGGGAAACACTCCTAGAAGAATCTTAGGGATGTACCACCACGTAACACCAGGTCAGCAGAAAAACAGTAGAGAGATTTGGGAGTGATAGTGAGAAGGAAAGAACAGAAGAAAGGGTTGGTTCAGGAATAAGAAAGAAGCATGAGCAAATGAGTAAGACTGTGTTTGTAATATATCTCAGGGGTTTCAAGTTAAATATTTTTATTGTTACATTTCTATTGATGGAAAGATACATGCTGTACTACCAGGCTGTCATAGCAAAATACTATAGACGGGTGGCTTGAACAACATGAATTTATTTCTTATAGTTCTGGAAATAAATGTCTAAGATCAGGGTGCAGCAGGATTGTTATCTGGTGAGGGCTCTCTCCTTGGGTTGTGGGTGTCGCCTTCTTTGTGTTCTTAGATGGTGAAGAGAGATCAAGCTCTCTGTTATCTCCTCTTAAAAGAGCACTAATCCTATTAGACCAAGGCCCCACCATTATGATCTTATGTAACCCCAATTACCTCACAGAAGCTGCATCTCCAAATAGCATCACATTGCAGGGTAAGGCTTCAACATATGAAATTTGGAGAAACAAACATTCTATCTGTAACAAAGCTATTACTGCTTGTCATGACTGCAAATAGAGCTGTTCTCACAGTCCATTTTCTTGTTGGACAGAATGCAGTCACAAGAACCAAATACCGAACAAAGAAGGACCACATGATGTGTAAACTTATGTGTTTGTGCATTGCTTACTCATCTACCATTGGTGGGCTGACAACGATCACTGGTACTTCCACCAACTTGATCTTCGCTGAACATTTCAATACGTAAGTAATATACTGGATTAGTGACTTAATAATGGACAGCACACAACTGACCTAATTTAGAGACTCCATGGACAAAGATGCTGTATTGGGTTAATACTCTTCTGATCCCTATCAGGCTATTCATGGGTCTAGAGACCTTCCCTTCTACTGAGAATTAAGTATGTAGGACATAGTAAATTAACAGATGCCTACAGATTCCCCAGGTCAGCTCAGAAGAGATCATTTCTGGCTGACCATTCTAATCAAACAAGGAATATATTTTAATTACAAATAATACAGCAAATGGGAGAAGTAACAAAAAGGGATTATTTGTGTGGGACAGTTTATATAAGGTTTGGGAACTGGCATTTAAACTTAAATGATGAATGTCAAATAGTGGTACTAATTGTAAAAGGCATGGCTTTGAATTCAAAAAGATTTCAAGAATTAAGCAATTATAAGAAATGGCAGCTTGACCAGGCAGTGTCTGGCAGATAAAGTGTTAGCCTGGGACACTGAGGACCCAGGTTTGAAACCCCGAGGTCATCAGCTTAAGAGCAAATTTACCTGGCTTGAGTGTGAGCTCACCAGTTTGAGTATGGGATTGGTAGCTTGAGCGTGCAGTCATAGACATGACCCCATGGTAGCTGGCTTGAGCCCAAGGTCACTGGCTTAAAACCCAAGGCTGTTGACTTGAGCCCAAGGTCACTGGCTTGGGCAAGGGGTCACTGGTTTGACTGGAGCCTCCTGGTCAAGGCACATATGAGAAAGTGATCAATGAACAACTAAGGTGCTGCAATGAAGAATTGATGCTTCTCATCTCTCTCCCTTCCTGTCTGTCTGCTCCTCTCTCTCCCTCTCCCTTTCTCTCTCTCACTCATTTAAAAAAAAGAAAGGAAGAAAAAGAAATGGCAGTAATAAAGTATTCTAAGGACAGATGTATGACTCTAAATATAAGTTTGGAACTGAGTTATCACTCCATTGCAGAAATGAAGAACCTGTGGATATAGTCAGAGCATTTGGGCAAAATATTTTACAGTATTCAGTCACTTTCTTTGTGAATTTGAAATATAAAAAAGTACATTCCACTCCAAGAGTTAATTTTTTTCATATCTAACATAAGCAAAGTTTATATGATTATTGTGAGAATTAAATGAGACGACTCTTTAAAAATACTTGACATTATACTTGAAACAATAGTTTAAAACACCGTGCTTTAATGTGAGAACTCAAACTGATTCTGCTTCCAAGGTATATTTTTAAGTACGACTAGTACAAATTATTGTCAGAGTTCCAGGAAAGTGGGCACCACCGTGATACTCTGAAATAGGATTTAGGACCTTATCACAGAAAAATTTAGGTGCAAAGGCAAGGAAGGTATACTCGAAGAAGCGGACTCACAGACTATGTGTGAGCTTTCTAAAATTATTCTCTAAATGTTCTGTCTGCATAACTTTTCCAAGAAATCCAGGACTCAAATATATCACTCTCTGCTCTGGGAAGAATGAGAACTTTCATACCAAGAAAACTGGAATAGAAGTTAAGGGACCATACCACGGAGACCTCCACGTGCACATATGCTTCTATGAGTACACATTCATTGTGTATATTCAACAGGCGGCTTAGAAACGAACCTTTGAAAGACATTAGGCCTATGGTGAGGCATCTGAAATTCACAGTGCCAGAGAGCGTTTGCCCCCTAATTCAAGACAGGAAATGTGGCCCTGGCCGGTTGGCTCAGCGGTAGAGCGTCGGCCTGGCGTGCGGGGGGGCCCGGGTTCGATTCCCAGCCAGGGCACATAGGAGAAGCGCCCATTTGCTTCTCCCCCCCCCCCCCCCGCCTCCTTCCTCTCTGTCTTTCTTTTCCCCTCCCTCGGGCACATGCGGGAGTCTGTCTAACTGTCTCTCCCCGTTTCCAGCTTCAGAAAAATACAAAAAAAAAAAAAAAAAAAAAAAGACAGGAAATGTAAGCAGTCCCTTTCTGAAAGTAGATTTCTGTTCTTTGTCATGAATTCACCAAAGAAAGATTTTCCACATCTTAGTCTCTTTGGTAAATCTCTTCTAAGATTTAGATCAAATGTTTGGTTCATGGATGTTGATGTTAGAGAAATACTGCTTTCCACTATTCCCGTGAAGTTACTTAATACCATCAAAGGAATTCATATTGAGCTTACCCTTGGTTTTGGTTTTCTTGCATAATGTACTTACCAAATTTTCTTTCTTTTAGTTAACTGTTCCCTGGACTTTTTGAATGCCTTATTCTATTTGCAGCGACAGATTGAGAACATTGTAGTACTTTGAGCAAAACGTTTCAGTAACTATTTTTTCCTAATTGTCTAATCTTCTAATTCTCCTAGTCATGGGAATTTGGCCAGTATTCTTTAAATATAGAAAATGCTCAAAATGTATTTTAAATTTAGCAATAATTTTCCTTCAAGTTTGCTTTAACATTAGAAATTATATTAAAACTAAAAAATATATAAAAACTTCCGAGTATCCCCACTTGTTAAAAAATATTAGACTAGAAAGGGAACATTACCTTATGTGACAAAATATAATTGATATTAAACAAAGTAGATAGTTAATTAACTTTTTCTTAAATACAACAGCATATAAAAGCAATAATAAAATCAATGCATTCCGTTTCACTGGGAAAAGTTTCACAAACCTAAAACATTAGGAAAAAAATAGATGTATTTATTTTTTGCCCAGATGTTTGGAGTTGGAGAGAAATTGCCCTTTATTTCCAAATTCAGTACAATCATTTCAACTTTTCCTCTTGACACTGCTTGCATTCTTTTTGAGCAATATCAATGCATATTGGGTGTCACCCAGCTTCAAAGGGCACCTGTGCCCAAGAGCCAGTGATTTCCTACCATTGACATTTAAGGAAAAGCTCCATCTTAGAAATAAACTGTGGGAGGGAAATATTGGATAATGAATTTCAAAGCCCTATGTATCTATCCATCTATCATCTATCTATCTATCTATCTATCTTATATATTAAATATAATGTTTTTTGTTCTCTTTTGTACACACACAAAAAATAAGAACAATGAATTCTAAAAAAGCTAAACTCTATTTACTACAAATAAAAACAGACTTTCATTCACTCAGTCAATCAACAAATATTTGTTAAGGACTCTCAGTGTGCAAGACACTGTTTGGAAATCTTTTGGAGAATGCAAAAAATAAAACATACCAGAAGGAATAGTCCATCTAACTGTCTAGACAAAACACATCTATGTGAAAAGTATTAAAAAATTTAAAACATTATAACAATTATTTTATGACATCCAGGGGAGAAAGGTCAAGTGACATGAATTGAGCTCTTGTCAGATAATTACATATATTTTGTGTACACATGTCCTATATGTCCTTGCTATGGAAATGGTACATCACAGTGATTAAGAGCACAGTCTGGCCTGACCTGTGGTGGCGCAGTGGATAAAGTGTCGACCTGGGAATGCTGAGGTTGCCCGTTCAAAACCCTGGGCTTGTCTGGTCAAGGCATATATGGAAGTTGATGCTTTCTGCTTCTCCCCTTTCTCTCTCTCTCTCTCTCTCTCTCTCTCTAAAAAAACTAAATAAAGTTAAAAAAATTAAAAAAAAAAAAGAGCACAGCCTGAGGGTTTAAAATGTCTATGTTTAAATCAGAACTCTATTTACACCTATTTACAAACCAGGTGAACTTGGACAAATCTCTTTAAGCCTGTTATCTTGCCAGAAAAAAATAAAGATAATAATATCTATCCTTTTAAAGAGTTGTTTTGTGTTTTACATGAAAGAAATAGCACTTTGAATAGTGTGTAGCATAGCTCAATAAATGCTGGTGAGTTTTATTAGAGTCAAGACAGTTGAGGTTCAGTTTAGCAGAAAGACAACCAAACCAAGATCAGTCAAACCCTCAAAGTGTATCTCCCTAAAAACTAGTTCCCTAGAAACATAACTGAACATGTGTCCTGTAAGAGGACAGTAGCTGTAACTGCTACTTGATGTGGCGACACCCCTTTGATCACTAGGGGAAACTTGTCCTTACAACATGGTTCAGTCTTTAAAGAGGTAAACACCATACTTTTGAAGAAACAAATGCAAATAATTGATATAATTAAAGCACAAAAAGTCTGTAAAAGGATTTTGGGGAGGCATTGGAATAGTTTGTGTCTCTTTTTGCACAGTTTAGAATAGCATGTGCAGGCCTGACCTGTGGTGGCGCAGTGGATAAAGTGTCAACCTGGAAATGCTGAGGTTGCCGGTTCGAAACCCTGGGCTTGCCTGGTCAAGGCACATATGGGAGTTGATGCTTCCAGCTCCTCCCCCCTTCTCTCTCTCTGTCTCTCTCTCCTCTCTCTGTCTCTCTCTCCTCTCTAAAAATGAATAAAATTAAAAAAAAAAAAAAAAAGAATAGCATGTGCAGAGTGATTGGCATTCTATGAGTCTGAGGACAGGAGACCAATGAGGAGTCTATTACCAAGTGCTGACAAATGATAACAGGGCAGAACAGGCTAGCTGTGAGTGATGGGAGGACTTAGACCCAGGACACGGTACAGTCAGAAGTGGTGTTTTTACTGAGAGTCTGGTGGAGGTGTGGGATTATTATTATTTTTATTGATTGGTTGATTTTAGTGAGAGAAGAAGGGAGAGAGAGAGTCAGGAACATCAATCTGTTCCTGTATGTGCCCTGACTGGGTGTCCAACTGGCAACCTCTGTACTTTTGGCTGGTGCTCTAACCAACTGATCCATCTGGCGGAGGCTAGCATGAAATTAAAAACAAGAGTAGATGTAGATTTAGAGAACAGTTTCACAGTTGCCAGAGGGGAGGGTAAGGGGGGTCTAGGTGGAAAAGGTGACAGGATTGAGAAATACAAACTGGCAGTTACAAAATAGTCACAGGAGTGTCAAGTACAGCAGAGGGAATACAGTCAATAATATTGTAATAACTGTGTCTGGTGTCAGATGGGGCTAGATTTATCAGGATGATCACTTCATAAGTTATATAAATGTCTAGTCCCTGGGTTGTACACCTGAAACTAATATAACATTGGATGTCAACTGTAATTGAAAAATAAAATATTACAAGAATAGAAATGTTAGCCTTGGAAAAGAAGGACCTAGCCTCTTGACTGATGGTGATGAGTGGGAAGAAGAGAACACACAAAGACAGAAATTTCAAGTGGTGTAGTGTAGACTCCTCCCTCACTGCGCAGATGAGCAAGCTGATGCTCTGAGCACCTGAGTGATGATCACTAGTCAGCGAGGACCTGGGAGGGGACAGGAGGTGCCTGAGTCCCAGCGCTTCCCACGCTGCAGTCTCACTGCCTCACAGACCGTATGTGACAGGGCCCTGTTGGCAAAATTCTAACTCAAGATGCTCTTTTCCTCATCTAGATACACCTCTCCACTGACATATTCTTCCAATCATCACTCAATCCCTCCCATTACTAATACTGTTGTTAATAAACACCACTCTATAACCCATTTCTTCCTACACTGGTCATCGAAAGACAAGTTCTTTCTCCACTTGTGTGGATGCCATATTGAAACCCCTGTTCAGTTCCTCCCACACTGCCATTCCTGCCTCCTCTTGTCATAAACGTAGTCTGCTCCACACACACGCACAGCCACCACCCCTGACTGCAAGCTTATGAAGGCTTCATTCTTATTTTTCTTTTTGTCCACAAGGGGCACAGGTAGGAGATCAACAAACATTATGATTTTTACAAATTGATTTTCAAGAAAGAGTGAGATAAGGAGAGAGAGAGAGCAAAACATCAATTTGTTGTTCCACTTACTTATGATGCATTGGCTAACTCTTGTATGTGCCCTGACTGAGGATCGAACCCACAACCTTGGCATATCATGATGAGTTTCTTTTCTTTTTTCTTTTTTTTTCTTTTGACAGAGACAGAGAGAGAGTAAGAGAGAGGGACAGATAAGGACAGACAGACAGGAAGAGAGAGAGATGAGAAGCATCAATTATTGATTGTGGCACCTTAGTTGTTCATTGATTGCTTTCTCATATGTGCCTTGACTGTGGGCCTTCAGCAGACCGAGTGACCCCTTGCTCAAGCCAGCAACCTTGGGTTCAAGCTGGTGAACCTTGCTCAAACCAGATGAGCCAGTGCTCAAGCTGGTGACCTCGAGGTCTCAAACCTGGATCCTCTGTATCCCAGTCCGATGCTCTATCCACTGTGCCACCACCTGGTCAGGCTCATGATGACATTCTAACTACCTGAGCTACCTAGATAGGGCTGGAGATCAATAAACATTAGTTGAGACAAACTGTACCAAGGCATAAATAAATTGCTGATTGTTCTTGAGAATCATCTAAATAACTAAATAATTTTTATATTAAAATAAAGTTATTAAGGGAAATCTTATTAAGTATAATTACTGTTTTCACAAGAGTAGCTTTGATGCATCAATATTACTTAACAAATGCAACAGCTATTAGCCATATACAAAACCCACATCTACCAGACTAAGAATGGAAGGTTATCACAAGTAAAATTTCATAGCTTGCTGATTATTGAAGTAAGTTATTCAGTTCGTGGGTGTCAGCTGTGAAATACATGGGTATAAAAAGCAGCTTGGAAGGAAGTTGTATTATCAATGATTAGTACACTCGCTGTTGCTAATTATGTGTTAAATAATAACCATTACAGGTTCACAAACCAACAATGGTAAAAGAAGTGAGTTTATAGCTGCTCTAAGTACAAAGCCCACATCCTTAACTTCTTTTCTTGGCTAATTACAGAGGGAAAAGCTAAACCAGTAACCATAGCTACCTTCAGAAGTTACCATAATTTTCTCCTGCAAAAATGGGCAAGAGCTATTTCTCAGAAAGAATTTCTCTGGATACTGCAGAGTTTGGACTCAGACTTTGGTTCAGATTTCAGGCTGGCCATGTATTGGCTTAACTTCTGTGAACATCAGTTTTTTCATCTGTGAAATGGAGGCAGAACTCTAATTGAGGACATTATTGTGAAGATTGAACGGCCTAACACATATGGGGCTTTTAGCAAAGGGCCTGGCGCATAGGAAATTGTCAACAACGCTAGTGCTGTTGCTGCTGCTTCCACTTTTGTTATTACTGTTAGAAATCAATCCAGTTCATAAATAACAAGTAGTTAATATTTGAAAAGAAACCCGTGGAAGTACATAAATACAAACCTGAGAAGTGGCTTTGATGCAGAAATAATCAAAACAGCCATTAATCAAAAAGACAGTAATCACTGTGGACACTAGCTTACAGGGATCTCAGTGGCCCGCGTCTCTTTACAGGCTGTGTATTTCTATAGCTACATTTATTCTTTTGAGACCATTTTCATGCATTTCATTAGAATTATTCGTCATTTTGTAGTTGGTCATAAGATCGGCACTGACAACACTGTCCTCCGAAGTTTCAACGTTGGTAAGCGTGTGTGCTTTAGGTCAAGGCATGTCTCTGTTATGGAGTAGTCATTTCCATTGCTCCACAATGTCCCTAAAACATCAAATATGGGCTCTAGCCTCTGGATATTGTTCAGTATATATGGAATTTGCTATTTTCTCCTCAGAACTGCAGTTCAGAACACTAAGCTTTAATGAGAAAAGGTTGTGTTTTAAATGTTCTTCCTGGGTTAAAAATCCATTTTGACTGCACGGTCCCTGACCATGAGCAGTTTACCTTCTGGGACTCCATGTTATCCCGTGTAAAATAGAAATACAATAGTTTTCTCACAAGGTTTTGTTAGATCATCTGCTCATGCCTACACCCCCGCCTGCCCTCTGACACCTACAGTGCCCTCAGGGTGCATCCTGGTTCCTCTATCTCCATGGACTCCCAAAATGATCATGCTCATTCCCATGGTTTGTGAACCTGCCCATTATGTTTGGTAACTACCAATTTTACATCCCTAACCTGCTTTCTCCTCTCAGCTCCAGATTCATTCACCTCCTGCCCATCTTACTTGGCCACTTGGAACATTTCAACCTGATATGCCCACAGCAACATTCGGATCCACCAGCCCCTTACTCTTCTGCCAACCCATTCTTCCCTCAGACTTCATTTGAATAAATGGAACCTTGTCTCCATTTCCTACATGCTACCCCAAATATATCACAGTCTATTGCCTTCCATTTATCTGTACCACTACCAATCTAACTTCAGCTAAAATTGACTCTACTCCCACTCTCCCTGTTCCTGTGAAAAACTTCCTCTGTCTACTGATAGATTTCCTTATGTGTTTGTCTCTATTGCTATGTTATAAATTACGATCAGTTTAGTGGCTTAAAACAGCACAAATTTATTATTTCATAATTTCTGTGGGCCAGGGCAGGAGTCTAGGTATAGGTTAGCTGGGTCCTTTGCTCATGATTCACCAGCCTGCAAGCTGTCAGCTGAGCCTGTAATCCTTACAGAGGCTTGGGGTTCTATTCCAAGCTCATCCAGGTTGTTGACAGAATTCAGTTCCCTGTGTTTGATTACTGTAGTGCCCATTATTGGCTGACTGGTGGCGTGGGGTCGCTCTCAGCAACTACCAGCTACCTTGAGATACTTGCCACGTGCCTCCTTCCTTTGAGAACTTGGAAGCTTACTTCTTTAGGCTGGCAGGAAAAATCTCTTTTAAGGGCTCACCTGATTAAGCCAGGCCCACCCAAAATAACATTTCTTTTGATTAATGCAAAGTCAAATTGATAGGGACTTTTATTACTTCTGCAAGATCCCTTCACTTTTGACATAAAAGAACCTAATCACAGGAATGAAATCTCATCATAGTCACAAGTTCTATCCACCCAGGAAGGGAGAGGATTATACAAGGCATGTACACCAGGGGCATAAATCTGGGGGGTTCTCTTGGAACTCTGGCTATCACACTTTGGCTTCTACTCTTGTTCCCTTCAGTGCTGAGAATTCACCTAGCTAACATGTTTTATTTAAATCACAACTGTACTCAGACTTTTAATTTATATATATATTTCTGAAGTGAAAAAGTAGGGAGGCAGAGAGACAGACTCCAACATGTGCCTGACATGGATCCACCCAGTATGCCCACTAGGGAGTGATGCTGCTCGGCCCATCTGGGGCATTGCTCTGTTGCAACTGGAGCCATTCTAGTGCCTGAGACAGAGGCCATGGAGCCATCCTCAGCACTCAGGTCAATTTTGCTCCAATGGAGCCTTGGCTGCAGGAGGGGAAGAGAGAGATAGAGAGAAAGGAGAGGGGGAAGGGTGGAGAAGCAGATGGGAACTTCTCTTCTGTGCTCTGGCCAGGAATCAACCCTGAGATTTCCACACGCCAGGTTGATGCTCTACCGCTGAGCCAACCAGCCAGGGCTATATTTAGACTTTTAATTAGGTCATGTCACTAATTTATTTAACATGTTCCAACAACTCCTAATCCCATTTGTACTACTATTCAAAATCCTTCTGATAAGCTACAAGGTATTCTATGATATGACCCCTTCTGACTACGTCTTGGGCATTATTTCATGTCACTATAACCTCAGTACACTACCCACAGCCGCAATGGCCCTTTGTCTAATCCTCAAACATTCCAAATTCATTCCTGCTTCAGGGCCTTGGTACTTGCTATTTCCTGTCTATAATGTTGTTTCCCAGTTATTTACATGACTAGATATTTCTTGCCATATAGATCTCACTTCAAATATTATCTTCATTGAGCATATTCTGTAAAATTACTCCCTCTCCCTGATAATTTTTATTAAATTATTTTCTCTTAATTTTGGATTCATTATATGCTTACCTGTTTAATGCCTGTGTCCCTCAATTAAATATAAACTTTAAGAGAGTCTGAACCATGTCTGTCTAATTCACCACTATACCCCCAATAGCTAGGAGAGCAGAAGAGTGCCCTGCACATGGTAGACACCCAAAACATAGTGTCAGCTGAAGGAAGAGTATCTAATCAGAATTAAATGTACTTATATAGATCACAATGGAAGAAATCTATATTTGTTCGAAACAGATAATTGCATTCACTTCACTTTTAGGGTATAAGGAAGTGGGAAAAGAGACACCACAGTCAAACTAATCCCTTAGAATATGCCTTTCATTCTATTTCCATCCAAAGTATGGTATATATTTACTCTGGGTAGAAGTGTAAGGGTTGTAATAATGGAAGTCAATGTCCTATATGCTGTTTACTCCCTGACCACTGAAGACAAACAAACAAACACATAGAGTTTAGCTTTGTCAGGCTTCCATTTTTCTAAATGAACTATCCTTCCATGCAAAAATTCTGAAAAGCTCCTTTTCAGCCAACAAATCTCACAGGTTTCTTTCTGGTGTGTAGAGGTAACAGCACAGCCTGATTTCAAGGTATGAGCCACAGATGGTGGAAAATGAAATTGGGTTTGGGGTATTCTTTTGACCCTGACCCAAGTAGCATTTCTAAATGTCTTTTGGCTGAACATGATAACACAGGCCATCGACCTGTGACACAAGTCTAATAAATTAATGGGAAATAAGTTTAGGCCTTTCCCCCCTTATTTTATCTCCCAACTGAAAACAACAAATTATTATTATTATTATTTTAAGCAAGCAATTCTCAGTAGAGCCTGTGGACATAAAAAGCATCTTTGCATTCATCAATTTTTTGTATTTACTAGCACTTCTTATTTATCATTTGTCACTTTCTAATGCATAAACATGTAAGCTAATCCTTGGATCCCTTCAAGGTAGATAAAAATCACCCTCATGTTGCCGATGATATGGCCTAGGGAGAGCAGCAACTTTCATATGCTCAAAGAAATTATAGAAATCGTTAGATGTCTAGAGTTTCAAAACTTTATTTTTCAAAATAAGTCTTTGCATGCCTGACTAGGCAGTGGTGCAGTGGATAGAGTGTCAGACTAGGATGCAGAGGACCCAGGTTCAAAACCCTGAGGTTACTGGCTTGAGAGCAGGCTCAACCGGCTTGAGCGTGGGGTCGCTGGCTGGAGCATGAGATCATAGACATGACCCCATGGTTGCTAGCTTGAGCCCAAAGGTCACTGGCTTGAAGTCCAAAGTCGCTGGCATGAGACTAAGGTCACTGGCTTGAGCAAGGGGTCACTTGCTCTGCTATAGCCCCCCGCCCCTGGTCAAAACACATATGAGAAACCAATCAACGAACAACTAAGATGCCAAAGCAAAGAATTAATTGATGCTTCTCATCTCTCTCCCTTCCTGTCTGTCTGTCCCTATTTGTCCCTCTCTCTCACTCTCTCTGTCTCTGTCAAAAAAAGAAAGTCTCTGCATGACTTAAGAACTATCCTAAATTAAAGAAGGCTCTAAAATACATAAATGTGGCTTATGTTGATCATGAAATATTTTGTTTGCTTACTTGATCTTTTTTATTTTATTTTATTATTTTATTTTATTTATTTATTTTTATTTTTCTGAAGCTGGAAACAGTGAGACAGTCAGACAGACTCCCGCATGCGCCCGACCAGGATCCACCCAGTATGCCCACCAAGGGGCAATGTTCTGCCCCTATGGGGCATTGCTCTGCTGCATCCAGAGCCACTCTAGCACCTGAGGCAGAGGCCACAGAGCCATCTTCAGCGCCCGGGCCATCCTTGCTCCAATGGAGCCTCGGCTGCGGGAGGGGAAGAGAGACACAGAGAGGAAGGAGAGGGGGAGGGGTGGAGAAGCAGATGGGCGCTTCCCCTGTGTGCCCCAGCCGAGAATCAAACCCCGGGACTCCTGCATGCCAGGCCGACGCTCTACCGCTGAGCCAACCAGCCAGGGCACTACTTGATCTTTTTTAAACAATACAATACAGATATGATGTGACTTAGAATTTAAGTCTTATTTCTATAAAGTTCTCTATATTTGTGATTTCAAAAATAATAAAAATACACTAAAGTTGTTTTTATTAATTCTGTATAGTTTTTGTATTTTCAAAATTTCCAGTTTTGTCTTTATGTTCCTGCTTTAGGGAAAAAAAAAAGCCAACTGTTTCTCATATTTCTTATTTTTCCCCATCCCCACCAACAACCATAAAATAGATAACTATATGAAAATTTATTTGGAATTTAGATTACATTTTGAAACAATGAAAGTTAGGTTACCGAAGAAACTGTGTTTGCACCTGACCTTCTTTTGCTGTTGCTATTATTTTGTTATTATGTGAGCTAAAAAGCTGAAAGTAACTAGGCGAGATAAAGGAAGAGTTGATGTTTTTACACCAAACTTTTAATTAATTTTTATCTGGCCCAAATTTATTCCATTTGACTGACCCCCCAGAGCACTGTCTAATTCTAGGAAGAAAGGACTGGTATTTGTCTGGTGTGATGGTTGCAGTCGCTTTGGGGCAGAAGAAACAAATGTGGGCTGGATCCCAGTCCCTTCCCAGGCGCTTGGGGTGCCCGCTTCCAGGGTGCAATGGTAATGGACATCTGGTTCTGTTCAGTTCATTTTAACCAGTTCCCAAGCCTGCTTATCCATCTTTCCTCACTCCTACATTCATGATTGGAGAACTAACAAAGAAACATACACATGCAAACATGTTTCTCGTGCATTTAACGAGTAACAGGTCCCTGTGAGATGTTCCTTCACAAGCATGTCCTGACAGACTGAGTCAAGGAAAAAAACTCGTAACATACCCACTCTTGAGTTTGTGGGAAGTAGCAATAATTATGCAGTTAAGAATCAAGAGCTAAGGAGAAACACTAACCTCTATTCTTTTTTAAAAATTATTTTTATTGATTCATTTTAATAAGACAGAAAAAGAAGCATTCCTTTATTGTGCGTTTAGTTGTGTATTCATTGCTCCCTTCCCGTATGTGCGTTAACCTAGGATCGAACCCGCAACCTTGGTGTTTCAGGACAACGCTCTAACCAGCCACGGCCTAACCTCAACGGTGGATATTCCTGAACACCCCCAGACTCCCCTTTGGTTGGCATCACAGGAGAGATGTGTACTGCCGCTTCCCATTGACCTTTGGGAGGTCACTTGTCTCCCCTGTGAACACTTTCCCGTGTTTTCACACAGGCGCTACCCTGAGTGTCGATGCATCAACTTTGGATCCTGGTTCATGATGTCCTTCCCACTTGCCATTATTATTTTACTGTTGTCCTGGATCTGGCTGCAGTGGCTCTTCCTGGGATTCAAGTAAGTAAATTGTCCCCGTTTGACAGATAAATGAAGGTGTCCAGGTTCCAAGTTCTCAGGTCCTCACATATGCTCTTCCCCATTTCATGAAGCTACATTTCTGCATTTCTCTTCCACACAAAACTGACATATATGAACATGTATTTTAGGAATAGTCTAGAATACCGTGTAAGCAACGTTGACTGGGAAGAGAATTTGTGGGAAGCAGACTCCATCTTGGTTTCTTGTGAGTCTTAAACCAATAACTTGATAATAGGCCAGAAAAGCATATGGAGCTCATTATGATGAAGGTGAAATTTTAAGAAGTTTTGCCCCTCCTCTTGATTTAGTATGGGGATTTCCCCACGTTATTGAGTTACTTTAAACTATAATATGCAGGGCTTCCTGCTTTACCGTAGCACCAAACCAATATGTCCTTGGAAAACTAAGGATCTGAGCATGTGCTCTGTGCAGAGAACCTTGGATTTGAAATCAGGAAGTCAGGGACAAAGTCATGGCTTCTCCAAGCCAGACGAGTGCCCTTTGCATGTCTTGATCCAGTCTCAGTCTCAGCATCTTCAACTGTAAAAAGATAGAATTTAAATGAAAAAAAGCCTGGCCAGGCAGTAGTACAATGAATAGAGAGTCAGCCTGGCACGCTGAGGACCCAAGTTCGAAATTCCAAAGTCACTGGCTTGAGTGTGGGGTCATAGACATGATCTCTTGGTTGCTGGCTTGAGCCCAAAGGTCACTGGCTTGAGCAAAGGATCACTGGATCAGCTGGAGCCCCCCAGTCAAGGCACATGTAAGAAAGCAATCAATGAACAACTAAAGTGATGCAGCTACAAGTTGATGCTGCTCTGCTTTCTTCCTTCCTCTCAGTCTGTCTGTCTGTCTCTCTCACTAAAAACAAAACAAAACAAAACACTGGAAAATCAGTAACATCACTTCTAGTACGGTAATTCCAACACCTTCAGGCCCAATATAGAAGCCTTTCAATAAAGAGCCATTAAAATACCAGATGTATGTATTCAAGAAGAATTTGGAAAGGACTGAAGTTGGTGATTCATCAGTACCAATGAGTTACCTGACTTTAGTGACAGCTTAGTATTTTGAAGTGCTTCACAAAAAAAACCCCAGATGTAACAACACTCCAGAACAAGAAGGTTAAGGCTGGATGTCAATCCTTGAGGACTTTTTCCCCTGAAAAATAAAGCAATTCAAGTTCATTCTTTTAGGGTTTTATTTAAATAATTCCAACGACCAGTGACTAAAAGGGCATGTTATCCACCACGCAGATGAAACTGACACCTGCTCTTTGTACTTCCCCTGAAAAGCAGAACGTCGCGATGGGGTGCTGGTCCATTTTCCAAGTCTAGCCGTAGAAGGACGGACCCTTTCCCCCTCCATTCTGCTTCCTGGTTTCCCTCCAGAACTGCTGCAGTGTTATTAGTAGTGGGGAGACAGTAATGATGATTTTTTTTTAAATCTATATGGCCAGATTGTGGGAGCAGTGTGTGGCCATGCTCCTGCTGACGCAAATGTGTGGAATGTCACTGACTTCAGCAGGTGGGCATCAGAGGGGGACAGGCCAGCTGCACACTAAATGCCCCTTCTTGAAAATCAAGCCTTCGGGGGGTCTACTCCATTGTCCAGGTAGCAATGCAGTCCGCAGGGGACAAAAAGCCCAAAGCAACAGAGAAAGCATCCGCTCACAAACCCACAGCTGTTTCCTCCTTTTATGGCTACATTTATAAAACACGTGTGCAGCTGTTGTCATTATTTGGAAATGGCCTCTCCATTTTAAAAGGAGAAATTAAAAAGATAAAAGGGAGAAGTGTTAAAATATGTTCTCTAGGAGGAAAAAAGAAATCGTATGAAATGCATATATTAGGCAAAGTCCATAAATCACAACCGGTGGCATGTTTCAGCAGTCCCCTTGCTGTTCCTGCAGGTTAGACATCGCACAGCTTCGTGCTCTGGCTCATTTTTCAGCGTCCTGTTCAGTCTGCCAGGGTGTCCAACTCCAGAGGTTTGAGATCAACAAACAGAAATGATGAGCCACTCCCTTGGCAGGCCACCATACATTTTGATTATTGTGTCGGCTGTTAACACAGTTAACATTCATGTTATAAATGACCCCAACATACTTGGGAAGAGGAGGCTCATCTGTCAGTGCCACCAACTTATTTATGTGGAAAGGCTGATGCCTTGTCACGTGCTTCATCGGTTCCTTTGTGAAGGCATTAACCCTCATTTATAGCAAAGCCAATTTGGCTCTTAACTATTTATGGTCCCCAACCCAAGTGACAAAATGCAAATGCAGTCTACAGGGTGGGAAACATTTCTAAGGAGATTCATTTATTTTCTTTGACTCTCCTTTTCTATTCTACAGATGGATCTCAAGTTGGTCCATGGATAAGTTTCTTATACTAGCATTTACATGTGACAAGGGGTAAAACACAGGCACTAGTCAGTAATTTAACTGACTGTTAATGCAACAACACCCACCTTATGATGTTCAGGGTTGGAGTACATGCAGGAGAGTGATTAAATGTGTAGGATGGCTGACTTAAGAGCTGAGGAAAAGCTGACTTAAGAGCTGCTTCAAAAGCAATAGTCCAAATAAGTTTGAGTACCAGTTACGGAAAAATACGTAAGTGAATCAGTAAACTATGTCTTTGTGTGATGATAACCATCACACCACCTAAATCTTCCTATTTATTCCCTCATATATATTGATGTTTACCCCAACACTTTTACAGAAGAAAATGCTCCTGCTTTAATTCTTTTTAAAACTGCTTTATCAAGGTTGGCTTGACATCGAATGAGATTCTATGTCATTCTTTTTTTTTTCTTTCCGAAGTGAGAAGCTGGTAGGCAGAGAGACAGACTCCCACACACACCTGAATGGGATGCACCCAGCATACCCACTAGAGGGCGATGCTCTGCCCATCTGGGGCATTGCTCCTTTGCAACTGGAGCCATTCTAGCGCCTAAGGTGGAGGTCATGGAGAAGCAGATGGGCGCTTCTCCTGCGTTCCCTGGCTGGGAATGGAACCTGGGACTTCCATACGCTGGGCCAATGCTCTACCACTGAGCAAACTGGCCAGGGCTTGAGCTGTAAATTCTTAATGTATTCAAAACCTGATGTGTTTGGGAATATATACCCAGGAAACCATCATTAACAGCAATGCTCGACCTTATCCAGCATCTCCTGTGCCCTTTGCTTTTCAGTTTTTTTCTTTTTTCCTTTCATGGTAAGAGCACTTAGCATAAGACCTACCTGCTTAGCAAAATTTTAAGTATACAATACAGTATTGTTAACTGTAAGCTCCATTCCAGAACTTACTTATTTTGCATAACTGAAATTTTGACCCTGTGACTAACACTGCCCCATTTCCCCTCCTTTTAACCCCCTTGGAAACCACTAATTTTACTCTCTGTTCTATGTGTTTGACGATTTTAGATTCCACATGTAAGTGAGATGACACAGCATTTTTCTGGCTTATTTCACTGTAGCATAATGTCCTTTGAGTTCATCTATGTTGTAGCATGTATCAATACTTTATTCCCTTTTATGGGTAAATAATGTTTCATTGCATGTATACACCACTATATCCATTTGTCTGTCTGTGGACAGTTAAGTAGTCTCAATACCTTGACCATTGTGAATTATGCAGCAATAAACATGTGCATGCAGAGATCTTTTTGAGACCTGGATTTCAATTCCTTTGATTATATATTCAGAAGAGTTTTTATACCTATATGTAATGTAATCTAACTGAGCTACTCATAGACATTCCAGGAGATAACCTATAAGAATCTAGGCATTTTCCATTTGTTTTTCCCTCAAAAATAGGGATTTTGTTTTTAAATCTAGGTGTAGAGCATTACTTTACCAGAAACTGTTCAAAGTTTTGAAGGCCTTGGACTTCAGGATAGAAAAATTAGTCTCACCAAGGAAAAGGGTCACTAAAATTGCAGCTAAAGGAATAAGAAACTGGCAGTCACTATTGGAAATAAGTTGAGAATTATCTATTGGAGGCTATCAGGAAAGAAGAAGGAAAGAAACTTGAAGAAAAAATGTAATAGCATTGGTTTTAGTTTGGAGACTGGATCCCGTTTGGACTATGTCCATAATCAGTGTATGTGACTTTTCTGCCCTCGTGTATATTTTGAATTTAGCACATTTTGTGAAAATTGATGGGTCTGACATCCTACTGTCTCAAAAATTTGACAAAGGTACTTTTGAGTTGGTGAATCAAGCATCTGCTGTGTGTGCCAGTGTCTAGCCAGTGTCTAGAGATATCGGGCCAAAGAAAACATCTATGAAACTCTTCTTTCCCTCAAATAACTAGCTACATAGTAAGATAAAACTCACTCATGTGGAACAATGAACAATCAAGATAGCCAATAAGTACATATAGTAAAATATATAACAGGTATATAATTAAGTGTTAAATTAAAGATGAGTGGAACATGGCAAAATTTTAAGGGTGTAGGAGGTCTTGAAAAAGGAAGAGATCTGTGGAAGTTATGGAAAATACAGAAGATATGGAAAATATGGAACAAAAATTAAGCATTGAAAATTGAGCAAACCAGGCAAAAACAGAAATGAGGGGAGAAGGCATTTAAAAAGAGATGGAGGTACAGGCAAAGATCACAGATTTCTTTTTTTTTTAATTTTTAAAATTCATTTTAGAGAAGGGGAAGAGAGAGAGAGAGAGAGAAGGGGAGAGAAACAGCAAGCATCAACTCCCATATGTGTCTTGACCAGGCAAGTCTGGGATTTGAAACTCTAGACCTCAGCATTCCAAGTCGATGCCTTATCCACTGCACCACCATAGGCCACATACAGATATCCATTATTAGCAGGGAGATTTGTAATCTATGAAGCTTTCATTACAAATATTTTCTATGAAAGGTGAATCCTTTGCTTAACTGGATTAATCACTCTTTTCAGTTTTAAGGAGATGTTTACATGTGGCAAGACCAAGACAGTCGAACAAAAGGCTTGTGAAGAAGTGATTAAACAAGAATATCTAAAACTTGGTCCAATAAGGTGAGATTGATGATGTGTGTGCATGTGTGCAAGTGGTCACACACATGCACACATGTACTGCTTATACTACAAGTATTTATTAAAGGCAAAAAGCACATAACTGTCTGTAATGTATTTATAACACTTGAAAGGGCCCCAAGTAGCTGACCTGTATGAATATTCTAACCTCAACATGACAAAATTCATACTTTTTCTAAATAAAATTTACCATATAGAATGACAAGAAGCTGAAAGATCCATCAGTGAATCAAGTCCTTTTCTTTCTATTTTTTTTCTTTTTCCAAGTGAGAGAAGAGGAGATAGAGAGACAGACTCCCACATGCGCCACAACTGGGATCCACCTGGCAACCCCCGTCTGGGGCCAATGCTCTGCCCATCTGGGGCCATGCTCACAAATGAACTATTTTTGGCACCTGAAGCAGAGGCTCCACAGAGCCATTCTTAATACCAGGGCCAACGCACTCAAACCAATTGAGCCATGGCTGCAATAGAGGAAGAGAGAGAGAGAAGAGGGAGGAGATGGGGGGGGGGGGCGGGGGAGAAGGAGATAGTCTCTTCTCTTGTGTGCCCTGACTGAGAATTGAACCCGGGACATCCATCCAGGGCTGACGCTCTACCACTTAGCCAACCAGCCAGGGCCTCAAATCCTTTTTTAACTGCACTGATTTTCCCAAATTATTGACACGTCCAGATTTCAGTGTTTAGCGTTCGGGTAAGATCCTCCTGATAATAGCTTGGGAGTTTCTACAAATGCCCTGACTGAGAAAATAAATGAAAGGATTGAACTTTTTCCACAGGTATCAGGAAATTGTCACCTTGGTCCTCTTCACTGTAATGGCCCTGCTATGGTTTAGCCGAGAACCTGGCTTTGCTTCTGGTTGGTCTGCACTTTTTTCTGAGTAAGTGTTTGTGTTACATTTGTTAACCCTTCCTGTGTTTTCCTCTGCTCTTCTCCTAAGTGATCCCTTTAACTTTGATTATATGAAATTTTCTTCTTTCCACTGAAAAGATTTTTTAAAATTCTAATCCTTTCAGGAAAAAAAAATGAAAAAGAATGCAATCTTAGCTAAGACCTCGGACCAGATAATCAAACTTCCACATAACTAAAAATCAGGCTCCTATAGACAAAACTATTTTAATCCTTATGAAATTAAAAATATAATCTGCAAGAGAGTTATGTTCTGTGGTAGGTAGGAGTGTTAATTTTGGAGCCACACTCCTTGGATTCTGTTCCTGCCTCTTTCACTTCCTTTGGGAAGGTTGTGTTTCTGAATCTCTTCATCTGCAAAATTGAGCTAATAATAACAATTAGAATAGTGTGGCCCTTCTCCCCAAACAAGGTGCAGTATAAATGTTTATTATATAAAATGTCACTTGATGCTTTTTAATACCCTGGCAGGAATTCATATTCTGTGATTTTTCTCAACTTAATTATTTTTTTTTACTTCTATGGTGTATTATTTATTTGGTTCAGTATGTTGTCTTTTTCTCTCTGTATGTCTATTAAACACTAATTCACCATAAATGCATGCCTGTCCCTATTTTGCAGATAAATAATTTCTAATTAAGTAATAAATCTGATTTTACAAACTAATGTTAGAAGCTGGGTCAGAGTTAATTTCATCTCTCAGGGTCTGATATCCCAGCAGTCATTGCTGAGTCATATGAAACGAGGGGGCAGAGTGTAGCCTACTGTTCTAAATTAAGGACCATCCTACATGTCATTATAAATACTTTGGCTTTCAGATTTGTGTTCCCAATCCATCTTTTACTGAAGTAATCTGGCTCCTAAATTCAGCAGATCTCCAATTTGAACTTCCTGTCTCATATCCCCCAGCAAGAACCCGTGTATTTGGGGCAGAAATCAAAATTGTTGGAGCCAAAAATATTTTTTCCACATAAGATAAAAAAATTCCTTTTTTTTTTTTTTTTAAAACCCAAGCCTTCTGGTTAAACAGGCATTGCCAGCGCTTTTTAAAGGTGCAAAATCCGAGTCCAAATTCCTTGTGAGCACACAAGTGTAGTGAGCAGGGTGGCAGCAGTTTTCAAAGAGTCGCCTCAGCTTTCTGAACTTTTTCCCTTAAGGCGAAACTGTTTGTTTTAAGAAGTCTAAATAAAAGACAGCCACCGATTATTTAACGCAAGCTATTTAAAGCAAACTATTGTTTCAGGTTTGATGGTGCTATGTAGCTTTGTAATAGGACCTAAAAATTACTGTTTCTCCTTTTTAAAATCTAATTCGTACCATCCTAGGTAAGGCGAGTCTTTACTAAACACCGGTATGTAAAAACAAAATGAAATCAAACAATAGCTAATAAAAACTAGGCAGAAATCACAACAGAAAATTCAATATAATCAGTTTCTAATTTCTATTACTTACAGGAGGAAAATGTAATGCCGAGATGTTTTGTTTGTAGTAGAAAAACAGTATATTTGCAATGGGCAGGTTCACCTGTTACCTAGAATTGTGAGAGAAAACAATAGGAAGAAGGATGGAAGAGTTGAGAGAGGGGGAGATTTAAAGATATAAATAAGCCTGACCTGTGGTGGCGCAGTGGATAAAGCATCGACCTGGAAATGCTGAGGTCGCCGGTTCAAAACCCTGGGCTTGCCTGGTCAAGGCACATTTGGGAGTTGATGCTTCCTGCTCCTCCCCCTTCTCTCTCTCTGTTTCTCTCTCTCTCTCCCTCTCTCTCCTTTCTAAAAAAAAATGAATAAATAAAATAAAAATTAAAATAAAAAAAGATATAAATAAAAACAAATCAAATTATATAACCTTAATATTTTTTTAATACTGAGTCAGCCTAAATTAGTTTATAATAAACTAAAAATAAAATAATAACAGTTTTAAAAATCTTCTGAAAGTAAATTATGTCAGTATTTATGGCTTGATTTTACTTTATGTATATATTCTGGAGAAAAATATATTTGTAATGTAGTGGTTTTAGGCATTTAGATGTTCCAAAGCTAGACTGACAGATCAAGAGTTAGAGCTCCCACCTAATGCTTGCATTCCATCTGTTTGAACTTGGACTGAATCCAATCTGTCTTTTCATAAAAACAAAATCAGATTACATGATGCCTGACCTAATTTGGCAGAATCCAACTAAAACTTATAAGTGAAATAAAAGAAATAAGGAACAATGAAATAATAAATATTGGTTAAAGTTATTAAATAAATTACACCATAGTAGCTTTTTTACCCAACAATGAAATAAAGAAAAAATATATGTTTTAGGGAAAACCAGCTGCTTTCTGAAATTGTCAGATTAGATAAAAGAATACATTTCCTTGATCATTTATTTTGCCTAAATAAATTACCAGAGTAGAGAGCACATATAATATATATGCATTGCTGAGTTACAAAGTAGCAAAATAACGTTTTGGATGTAAGGATTTCTTCTTGGAATCCAAAGATTCAACTAGTTAAATATTGCTGACTTTTAAACCTGAATTCTAATTATTGATGCCTGTGTCATTCATATCTAATCTCCAGGTGCTTCTTTATTGTTGAGGCTTCTGGGAACCTGTCTTACTTCCTGGAACGGCCTTGTGATTCTGAGACCCCATCTGTTCCTGAATCACTCTTAATTTGAACACTGATCACTTATGAGCATATCATAAGCCATTCTAATAATTAATATCCTTGATTAAGTTTCATAGGGTGTAAAGCATTAAATGGGTTGACTTCATCTGTATGATATGGCTAGGGCTTATAATCATGGAAGCAGATGTTATTGCTTAGAAAAACAAATCATTCACTTTCACCACTTACGAGTTTTCAAGGACTCTAGAAACATCTATGCCTTGCCACAATTCAGTACCAGGATGTTGTAAATCAATTATACAAGGCTTTGCAATTGCTTCAACATCAATTCTCTGCCAATATAATTAAAAGAAATAATTCAAAGAAAAATTTGTTTACCAGATCTGTAAGCTTTATCTAAAAGGGAAAGTTGCCATGTTGGCCAAGTAGGTCAGCAGGTGTACACGTGGTTTTGAAAATGAAGAGAAGAATAAGGAAACAATGGGAACGTGGTCTGAGCTTTACAGTTCCGCTAGATTATTTAATGGGAAATTCATAGATTTTAGAGCACATTATCCAGAATGGACATACCACAACACCATTGCTATCTGTATGCTCTTAGCCTAGTCAGTTCATGTTTAGTTCCCACAATTCTGGTTGCCGTTGGTTAATGTGCACGTTTGTCCTTTTTCAGGTATCCTGGCTTTGTCACAGACTCAACTGTTGCCTTACTTATAGGACTCCTATTCTTTCTTATCCCAGCTAACAAGTTGACTAAAACTACATCTACAGGAAGACTTGGTTGAGTATTCTTTATCATTCTGTATTAATTTGATGAAGAGCAAAAAATACACAAAATTCCCCTAGTTTCAGTCAGCACTCAGAACAGAAGGCCTGGATGTGTTGACACATACCCGGTCTGCACACGGCAAGCCCTATGCAGGCAGTACCCACCCTTCTATGACAGGGAGGATCATCTTACTTTGCAGAAGTGAGAAATAGGTTTCCTTATGCTCCATGGTAGGAACTCTACTATGAGTGATACTGTTTCATCTGTGATAAGCCCACTTTCCCTCCAATGATCAGGATTACTCTTACTATTGGCAAACATAGGAACAAGAACTGAGAAGTCATTATTTCATGATAAGCCCTTGGTACTAAATGCTGAGTATCTACAAAGGTGAGGAGTTTCAAGGGAAAGAGGACTTACAGCCTCATAGTAGTCTTGAAGCAAATGCAAATCAACCCTACAGGAGCCCATAACCTACTGTGACAATTGAAAAAACAGGTATTTAGTGGGAGCTCTCATAACACAGACATATATAAAGTCATGTGTCTTTTTAACTCATGGACTAAGACACATGCATGTGTATGTGAGCATACTCCCCTCTAAACACACACACACACACACACACACACACACACTTCTTAAACACATCCATGTTTGTTCTTTATACTAAAACACCATCATTTTGGAAGTCAGATTTCTATGTTGTTAATGTGTGACAAATGGTTTAAAATTTTCTGGTAATAGTCTTGTAGAGTTGTGGGGTTTTTATTATAGATTTTTCTTTTCTTTCTTCTTTTCCCACTTTTTTTTCTGGGATGGAACTGGGACTCATGCTCTTAGATTGGCCCACCTGACTCCCTGAGTCCGAACCAATAAATGACTAATGAGTCAGACTTCTAGACCCTGACAAATGTAAACAGCACAGCATAGAATAAATGCCTTTTGTTCTTCCTGGAGACTAGAACATCTCAAAGTATGTTATAAGGAGATATTGCAGGACAGAGTGACAATTCTTTGAGACCCTGAGAAACTCTGACCATTGCAACCAAAGCCCCCTGGCTGGTAGGGCAAGTGTGGAGGACCAGTGCTTGACTTGACAACCCCACCCCCCACATCTGAACCTCCCTGGAGAGAGCCTTGCCCTTATCTGCTGTTCTCTTTCTTCTCATTCTTCCCTGATAGACTCATTCACAGTGGGGTTAAAAATGACAACTAAGGCCCTGGCCGGTTGGCTCAGCGGTAGAGCGTCGGCCTGGCATGCGGGGGACCCGGGTTTGATTCCCGGCCAGGGCACATAGGAGAAGCGCCCATTTGCTTCTCCACCCCCCCCCCCTTCTTCCTCTCTGTCTCTCTCTTCCCCTCCCGCAGCCAAGGCTCCATTGGAGCAAAGATGGCCCGGGCGCTGGGGATGGCTCCTTGGCCTCTGCCCCAGGCGCTAGAGTGGCTCTGGTCACGGCAGAGCAACGCCCGGAAGGGCAGAGCATCACCCCCTGGTGGGCAGAGCATCGCCCCTGGTGGGCGTGCCGGGTGGATCCCGGTCGGGCGCATGCGGGAGTCTGTCTGACTGTATCTCCCCGTTTCCAGCTTCAGGAAAAAAAAAAATGACAGCTAAGACATATGCTAAATTTTTTTATGAAAGGTCCATTTCAAAGATGTTTGATTTTTAGCAAGATATATGACCTTCATTTAGGTAAGAAATAGCAAAATTTCAGTCAGCAGTGAAAGTCGGTTTGGTTAGGTTTTGGGAAAAAGGATAGAAAGGAAGCTTATTAGTCACCTTAGAATCTCCCCATGTAGAAGGCTGCCTGTTACACGTAAGTGTTGAGTGGGCCTAATGTGTTCATGGGAGACCTTATTCCTCAGAAAAATCTATGAAGCCATCAGGACCCAAATATCAAGAGAAATCTTTAAGATAATTGCTGTAGAAGCATTTTAGGGGTCTCATGAATGATATTTAAATGTTTTAACCTAAACTTTGAATCACTGTAAACTGGAATTTTGATGAATATATTATGACCCCCGCATAATTTGAAAAAATAAAGTATTCAGATAAATACTAGTGAACAATAATGTTACACTGATGCTATGTGAACCATTGGACTATCACAGACATTTTACATAGCAAAAAATAGTAAAGTCTGATACACCGTGTTACTCATAGTAGGCAAAGATGTTAGTGGAATCAAATGAATGAATGAATGAATGAAGGAAGGAAGGAAGAAATGAATGAATGAATGAATAGCATTATAAATGACGATGTTACAATATATCTAAATTTACTCTGTAAAATAATCTAAAGGATTTCTCCAAGTTCTGACTTTTTTGAAGTACATAATATAATGTTCCACCTAGACCCAGTGGAAATTGCTCCAAGTCCAGATCAAACCCCCTAACTAAACACAACAGAAGAGTATTAAAAACTTCTTGTGAGATGGTTATCATGATCATGAAGAAAAATGTCATATTAGCGTATTTTAAGCAGTGTGTAACACGAGGGTTTTTGTTTTGCAGTTGCTTTTGATTACACTCCACTGATTACTTGGAAAGAGTTCCAGTCCTTCATGCCCTGGGACATAGCCATTCTGGTTGGTGGAGGGTTTGCCTTGGCAGATGGCTGTGAGGTAATACCCTGTGTTTAAGATATTTAACAATTAAGTAAAGTGTTCCCAAGGAGAACACAGAGACATGCAAGCTCTTGGTATATTCCGCTTCATCCTATCATTTTAATGACCCATGTTTCAATAGCCACTCAGTAAGTACCTCACACAGATGAGGCAGAGTTCAGAATTCAAAACGTTTTACAGGCTACAAGCATACCGCATCATTTTTCATGATGTACCAGCATGTCAAAAGAAATAAAACAAAGATTAGAATTTTTAATTCGTGAAATAGTGTTAAAAGAATAGCTTAGTAAGAAAAAACATAAAAATCATATGGACGGTGACTCATTGAAATTTTTTTTTGTTTATATTTTTACCTTATTTCATGATGAATTTGAGTAGTTCTCAGAAGTCTCTGCAATATTTCATGGTTCAAATGTTGTCAAAGGAGGAGAATAAAAAATATTAATACTTTATTACATTATTTATTACACATTAAGTATATTAAATATACTGAATATACATTTAGTGAGTCAAATCTTAAGAGAATTTCACATAACCATGCTTAATATTGTATTACATCTATATTTTAGGGAGAAGTATGAAGATTAGAGTTGGCTATTTCTTTGGCCTATCTATCCAGTTGATACAAAAATTAGGAGATATTTTACTGCTTCATATTCATTTTGAAATATCCCCTAATTTTTGTGAGCAGCATATAAAGTAGAAACCGGGAAGGTCATTGTCCCCTGAAATTGTCTGGGTCATTACAGGGTTGCTTCAAAAATTAGATAAATATCCACTACTCTTGGACATATTAAAGACCTTTCCTTTCTGGATTTTATGGCCTTCTGTGAAACACTCAAAGCTCACAGATGTTCCATTGTCTTATTCTGTCATCAAAGTAAAAAGGATGGCGAGAGAGATGTCATGTCTAGGCTTTTAGTTCCTGGGAAGTTAAACTTTTTATATTTCTCAAGGCAAAACACAACCTGTTCTGTTTTCTTCTTTATAACCTATAGGGAGGTTGGTTTTTGCTTCTGAGTTTATTGTCAATTTTTCTGCACTGTATTTGGACACTGAGCTTTCAGCAATAAGATTTAGTAATAACTGTAATTCTGAGTGCCCTGACAAAGTTGTTTTCAGTCTAGATTTGGCTTGCCTTGTGGACTGCTCAAATATAAATGAGAGAAATATAAGACAAATACACTTTTCTACTAGTCCTGCAGTAATGAGATCTGGCTTTTCAGAATCAATAGCTTCCTTTCCTATGCCTGCTCGTTTGAATCAGGAGGAAATCTGAATCAGCAGTTTATCTCTCCTTCCCAGAATATCAGTCTGGATTGGTCACTCAAATTGGTTTTAAAAGCATTGGCCAGACCCTAGTCTAGCAAAGTCTATGGACTCTATCTGATGCAGTAGGCTGTCTCACTGGAAGAACCGGGAAACTACAAAAGGGGGTCTAGTTTACTATGAAAATTCTAGTACTACATAAACTCAGATTTCTGTGGGGTACCAGAATAACCCTACCCGAGTGGTGAAGTCAAAGCGACAAGCTCCAAAAATCTGGTTTTGGGTAAATATACCCCTAGAAACTGGATTTACAAAGATATGGAGATAATGAATTAAAAAAATTTTTTTTCTTTCCTTCTAAGTGGGAACCATGAGATTGCAGATACTAAATCATTTACCTCATTGCAATGACCTCTTTCTTAAATGTCCCTTGATGTGTTCTAACATGATAGAACTCTCACAAGCTGGTAGGTAGTTTCAAATTCTTATCAGGGAATAACCCCCCTCTTTTTTTTTCACACATCCCTCAAACTTTTCTCTTGATTTAACTAAATGTGAAAATTAAGAAAAAGTGTAATTTTGAAAAATCGCCATAAGTATCTAAACATAGCTCTAAATAACTAATAGCGGTTGAAAGTTTTTATCTCTATAGAAAACTTCTTAGGAATGGTGAGAGGTAGACCACAAGGACAGCTCTTTTCTTGAAACCCTATAGTACTACTTGACTTGTTAAAATGTGCACATACATTAATTAGACAGCATTAAAAACTTAATTGAAAAATGAAGGAGACAATTCAAACTCCCTAAATTTTGGTAAGGTTGAAATAAGAATAATTGAGAGCTTCTCCATGTCTAAGCTACCTAGATCTAGCGAACCACAAGAAAATATGAGATTAAAATTATATTTTAGACACTGAGTTTTTAAAGCAAATAAAGCATTTTATAAATTTAAATTGTGTCTATTAAAATGGGTTCTTAATGAATAACATCTATTACAAAATTGTTTGTTTGTTTTTTAGCATTCAGGACTATCTAAGTGGGTAGGAAATAAATTATCTCCTCTGGGATCATTACCACTGTGGCTAATAATACTGATATCTTCTTTGCTCGTCACATCGTTAACAGAGGTAGCCAGCAATCCTGCTACCATCACTCTCCTTCTCCCAATATTAGCTCCATTGGTGAGTATCTCATTTATCCCATTTAAACTCTTCATCCAAAGAACTTTGTTGGCCCTTCTATTGTGATTTAGAATCATTTTGAGCCTGAACGGTCCTCCTGGAAGTGACTCATAGAGTGGTCCTTATTTACAGTAATACCTTTTAGGAGACCCCAACTCGGAACTCTTGCACATTTAGGAAGCAGGACTTTAACCACTTATCTTCTCTCCATCCAGATTTTTCATTTGCAGATAAATGGGAGGGTCAACCTAGATCCTTTCTAAACTCGGAGACTTCGGAATTCAGTTTCCTGGCCCATTTAGTATGGACACTTCTTCCTCCAGAAGATTATTTCTGGATTTCTGAGAAGTGCTTCATATAAATGATTTGCAAATGACTTTGAAAATCTAGGCTTGGACTTCAGGCTTCAAGCTTAAATATCTTAGACACAGTTCTCTACCTGCCTAGGGAAGATTTTTCAAAGGTAAGAGGCAGATTGGCAAGAATAGAGAGAGAAAGACTGTCTTCCCTGCTTCTTCACATCTAGCTAGCAATGACAAGAACTAGCTTTAAGGAAATGTTTTTCTTGTTGGGACAGATGGGTTTGGTGAGAGCAGAGCATTTTAAATTAAAGATTGCCTTCCTGAAATTTCTCTGCCACCAGCTCAAGGGGTATATGAGCTGGCATTCTTGAGCTGCTGCTTCAAATTAGAAAAGAAATGTTGGGAGTTTAAATTGGCAAGATATTATTTTGGTTCTTCTTTTTTCTGGTTTTTATTTCTCAACACAGAGAAGTTAAAATTTTATGTGATAAATTAAGAATCATAATCATTCTTCTTCTGTGATGATCCCTAAGCAAATTTGAAATTATATATGTCCCAGAGGCAGTAAAGTTAATGGATTGATGAGAAGCTTTGGAGTCAGAGGGATCTGAGACCCTACCTGGGCTCTATTGCTTCCCAGCTATGTGTTTGACAAGTTACTTTAGACTTCCTGGGCCACAGTTTCTTCATCTGTTATTTGGAGTGGCTATACTAGCCATCTCATAAGATCATTATGAAAATTAAGTTATATATATCTATATATCTATATCTATATATATATGAAAACTCTGCATATATTATATATAAACACATATATTTTATATAAATATATAAACACTTAGCATAGCACTTATGCTGAGCACCTATGCATAGCACCTATAAATAATAAACAGTTGCTGTTTTTATTAAGTTTCTAATATATATGATATTTCATTATCACAATAAACTGAGTTATAATACTTAAGTAGGCATTAATCACCACATATACAAGAGGAAGAGACATTTTTCTGAGGAATATTCTTCAAGTTATAACTGTATTTAGATATAATTTTATGTCTTTAGGTTTCAACCTGCTTCTGGGAAAGTGTATTATTATGGTTTTGTTCATTTGGATGCTTGGTTCATCTCAGAATTTTATTTAGACTTGTTTTTATTTTTTCCAACAGGCTGAAGCCATTCATGTGAACCCTCTTTATATTTTGCTTCCTACTACTCTGTGTACTTCATTTGCATTCCTTCTACCAGTAGCAAACCCGCCGAATGCTATCGCTTTCTCCTATGGCCATCTAAAAGTTATCGACATGGTACGTTAGCCGAACAGATACTCTCAGGTTCAGTGGCCACTTTCTGTGATGTCTTACATTCTCTCTCCTTCTACACACGAACCACCTACTATGAGGGGCACGATTTGAGTTCTGCTTCTGGAAATGATGGTGTGGTCATAGGGTCGTTTGTAGGAGCAATAACTAGAAGCAAACATGTCATTGGATCAGGAATAAAAGATAATGAATGGATCAGTAATGTCCCAGCAGAAGGAAAAGAGCATAAAATATGCTCAACACAATGGTTTCAACTTATATGTCAAGATCAGCTCTAACTTGACCTAGGCAAAGGAAGTAATGGGGTTAAAGAAATTGAGCAATCAGGCACTGTCATTTGCTATCACAAATATTTATGCGACTGATATTTTCTCTGGATAGACATGAGGTTCAGTGCCCGACTGATGAAAAGTCATCTTTCTTGTTCTGATTAATAGCAACACCTGAAGTGAATGCACAAGCAATGGTAGAAAACATAAGTGATAAAACATGCGCATTTTTACAAAGATGAAAGTAGCAACGGTTCAGAACTAGCTTGAGAATAGTCTAGTCTCCCCCTCAATTTTGATTGCCAGCTTCCAAACCCAAACCAACAAGAATATAACCGAGGTAAATTCTGCAAGCTTGCCATAGAAATGCAAGATCAAGTTACCGTAAGTCCCAGCTCCCTTGCCTCCCCACACAGATTGCTAAAGCCCTGCAAGGTAAAAATTCTGGGAATGCTCCTATGCAGAAATCATGTAATATCATTTTGGTAAAGAAAAATGTGTATAACATAAGGTATGTCCTATATATGTGAATCAAAAAAAAAATAAAAACAAGGTTCTGGGATAAATGAGAGTGGCTTGTGGGGACAGGAAAGGGGACCTCAGTACGGATCTCTGCTAGGTGTCCTCCTTTTACTGTGGGGCTGCATGTTTTAATACAAAGAATGCAAAATATGCAGCTTTCTGTGTAAAAAGCCAGATATTAACTGTTTGAAGCTCTGTGGGCCATACAGCCTTTGTCACAACTACCCAACTCTGCCATTTTATCATGAAAGCAGTCAACAACAACATGTAAACAAGTGAGTGTGGTTGTAGTGCCACAAAACTGTATGTACAAAAATAGTTCATGGGCAGTAGTGTACCTACCTCTCTTTTAGTGGAAAGGAAGCAACTTTGAGATTGTATAATGGACACCAGAATGGTGTCCAGATTGTATAAAGGACACCACTCTGAATGATGTCAGAGCTAGAAAAATGGACACTCTAAGAAAGATGAATAGAAGTGGCATTATTAAATCTCAATAAGAGAATACTGAAGGGTAAACTATTAATATTGACTATGTAGAATCCAGATATCATAAAGTGACCAGAACCTTATCCATTAAAATACAAAGCCACAAAACTCAAATTTTGAAGCTTATGTTGTTGTTTTTTTAATTGATTTTTTTAGAGAGAAAGAAAGAGAGAAAGAGAGAAACATCGATTTGGTGTTTCACATATTTACCCATTCACTGGTTGCTTCTTGTATGTGCCCTGACCAGGGATCAAACTGGCAATGTTTTGCATATCAGGACAATGTGCAGTTCAACTGAGCTACCCAGCCTGGGTTCAAGTTTTGATATTTAACACGAAATGGCTGATTTTTAAAGGGGTTTTATTCTAATCAGAATAACTTCAGCAGATTCATAAGAGGAACCTCTCTGAGACTCTTCAGGTAAATGGCATTTAGTTGGGGACAGATTCTCTTTTAACCTGAAAGGAAGAACTTCTTGTTTTATGAAATCATCAGTTTATGCTAATAATCTAGTATGCATGTGAATCTGACAGGTGCCTTCTCTAATGATATTCCCGTTTTCTGGTAGGTTTTCTACTCAGGAGACTGACATTTATGCTCTTTCCTGTTCAAGGTTAAAGCTGGACTTGGTGTCAACGTTGTGGGGGTTGCTGTGGTGATGCTTGGCATGTGCACCTGGATCGTGCCCATGTTTGACCTTAATACCTACCCTTCCTGGGCTTCTGCAGTTAGTAATCAGACCATGCCATGACAAGCACAAATGCTCTGACCATCCTGTGGTGAGTTTTGGGATCCATTAAGAATTAGCTGCAGAATTTAACTCTGGAAACTGATGACACATGTAAATCAGTCCCGGTGTGACTGCTGCAGTTCCAGAGAACACCTGAAACCTGCCGGCATAACTCAGAGTCCACCTTTCCTTTGAGATACAGCTGAAGAATTTCCAAACGTCTTTGTCAAGAAGCCAACGGTCATGATTTTGCTCAACAACCACGTGCATCCTGCTTCCTCGTACAAATTATTTATAACTTAACCTTCAAAGAGATTAGGTCATTTGCTTAATCTTTCAGTGTAGGTTCGATGTAACATTTGAAATGTCAGTTTATTATTTGAGAAACTTTCCATGAAGCTATTAGTAGAAAATAAAATGTACAAGGTAATAGGATGTTTGGAAAAATTATTTCTGTAGTGTCGTTCAGGGAGATTTTTTGAAAAACAAAAGCTGTAGTCATCAGGTGGTACAAAAGCAAAGTTTAATCTAAATAAATGTGAAGCCACTAAACAACATAACACTCATCATAAGGACAAATTCCTATTTGACCTTATGGTTAGAGTAATATAATTCATACAGTGCACTGAGAAATACATTTTGTAGTCATATGATTTGCACCATTAGGACAGTATAGTTAGAAAAGAAATCTCAACACCATTAAACTATTAACCCACCATGTGCCATGGTATTGTTTTACCAATTTTTGCTAATAGGTTTTAATAAGTAATTGTAATGCTGGTGGTCAGGCCAGGCAGCTTCGCATTGGATTTGTCAGAGGGTAGAGGAATTGTGGAGCTGGAAAGAGTTGGCCCATTCCCATTTATTGGATTCTCGTAGGGGTGGGTGAGCAAACAGGCAGAGGCAAACTTCTCAGGGTGGCAGGTGAGCAAACAGGAAAACCATCCCTTGCAGTGGCGGGAAGTAATCTGTGCCAAGGGAAGGTCCCTGTAGCCTTCCATAGGCTACACGCATGTGGCTCTGCCACGTGCTCACACACTAATCATGCAAAGGGCAAGCAAGCCTAACACAGCTGTAATCCCAACAGTAATATTGGCTAAAAGTATTCCTCCTTACCTCACAGGCTGCAAAGGAAAGAACAAAGCTTCAGATACCAAGTAAGGTGAAAACAGGGCCCACATTTGAAAGGAAGGAAGTCTGAATTAGAGATGCTGACAGGCACAGAGGCAGCTGGGTGAGTAAAGGGTAGACATGTGCCAGTAAAGCCTTCTGAGTACCTCGGTGGACGGACAAACAAGCATTTAGTGAAATTGCAGCTATTATCTAGATAAGATCAATTCCTAAGTAAAATACTGGGATTTAAAGTGACAAAGATTTCTAGTTAACATTAAGTAAGGATCAAGATAATAACAAAAACAAGATCTACCACGGAGTGGGAGGACAAAGCATTGTCTATCTGATCATTATTAAAGTTGCCTTTTTTGAAACTTTCAAAGACAGTATGGAACTCTCAAACTAACAGAGCTTAGGATCTCAATGACAATGCAAATTTGGCACAGTCTAATTTCTTCTTCAAGAGACTCTTAGCCAAAATCTCACTGAAGCCTTAGACAAGCAAATTTTGTTTAAGTCAGAAAGGTTACTCTTAGACCACCTCGGCAGAGATTTCCAAAGAACCATTTAATTTTGACCCAATGTCTCCTTAGATGAGTGAGGACGCTGGAGGAAAAACAATGAACAGAATATGCATGTTAAAAAAATAAGCCTCCCCTTACAGAACTCAGCAGCACACAAAGAAAACAGGAAAACTGTACACAACAGTGGTTTTCAACCTTTTTACACTTGGAAACTGGTGAAAATTAGAGAACTATTTTAGGGACCACGTAAGGCAAAAATCACCCTGAACATAAGCAAACTCGACTAAGATTATTGGGTCTAACTAAAATCTTCATACAGCATCAGGATAGTTAACTTTTTCATGGACCGGCACAAAATTTTCGGTGGACTGGTCCATGGACATGCAGTTGAAAAAAACTGGCATACAATACAAAAAAAAAAAAAAAAAAGCTCAATATCTTATTGGAATAATGTGGCACACTGGCATTGAATAAGCCTCCCCCTCCACTAAATGATTCTCATCATTAGTGTTCACTTCAGGGATGCTTAGGTAGTTCAACCCCCGCCCCATGTTGTCAGGGCTCCCTGGAGCATTCTCTGCAGGGTTGTGGATGAACCCAGACAGCCTTAGTTCTGCACACCTGCTGAGCTGAACCAACCCTCTGACCTCCCGTCAGCAGCACATCCAAGGCCGGGCCACTGAGTCAGACTTCAGACTTTATGCCTCTGTGCTTATTGTTCTGTAAAAAATGTATCTATTAAAGGCTATCAAAATACTCAGAAATGTCATGCAGCCTCTCCTTTATTCAAATAAAATGGATGTGATCTTGTATCCATGTAATAGCCAGCCTTTCCATTCTTTTTCTTTCTTGTTTATTCTAATTGCTGCAGTCGGTCTTTTTTTATATGGTGCACCTTTCTTTCCTGACATGTCTCTTTTTAGGGCCTTCAAATGTGCTTGGAGTCTTCAGAGGAGTCAGATACTGCATTTGTTAGAGTCTCTAAGAATAGTGGCTTTTTACAGTCTCCTACATAAAGACATTACAAATATATAGCTTTCTACATGGACTCTATGTTCTATGACCCAGGAATAAATTTTCAAATAAAGCTTGAAAATAAGCTTATGTTTCATGCAATGGTTTTCCAACTTCAAGTTATGCTGAAAGAGAGTGAGGGAGAATTTTGGTAGAAAAAGCTTAGGGCGGAAGAGAAGAAATGTTCTGAAGACAGCATGTTTGATTCCCCTAAACATGATGGCCACAAAATCTTTTAGTTTGAATACCCCAATTCCTCAATTTTTTATCTTTTAGATATTGGGCTTCCAGACTAGTTTCCAGGAGTATTCCTTCCCTCATATTTCTAGAGATTGGTTCCTTAAATGAATAATAAATAATGATGGGTTATTCCTCAGGTGCTTGGAAGTCTGATTTGACACAGTCCTTGTTATTCCTCTCCGTAAACTTTTCATCTCCATCTCAGCTGGAAAAGTAACTACTTTCTGTCAGAATGGGGGTTCCACAGGGAGTGAGTAGTCTTGTCATCAGGGCATGTGGTAGGTCTCTCTGGATTGTCTTTATCCTCCTCCATAGAGAACCTACCCGTGGCTCCTTCTCAGAATTTGAACAGGGCCAGAACCCATCATTAGAACTGGAACATAACATTCTCTTATTACTAAAACTGTCATCAAGATTATATGTGAAATTTCACGTGCTTGATAATTTACACTTCAGTCCAAAGCCAGCTTTAGAGTTCATATATTTCTGAAATCTAGTGTTACTTACAGTTACTAACTAGTTTGTCTCAGAGCGAGAACTGTGAATGTTATAAAAAATCCCTGTCTTCCCACGGAGACAGAAGTCTCATTGGCCACACTATATATCTCCTACATCTATTTTCTTTATTGTCATACATTCACTTGACAAAAGAAGGTAAACAAAGAAAAAAAAACTACACACAATTCCCTAAAGTGCTTTTGAGCATTTCCTTAGTAACTGGCCTTTTAAAATATAACATGAGTCAAGTACTTTACAAAATAAAAAGCAAGTTTTCCACAAAGAGTATTCTTAACTAGTAATCCTTGCTGTATTTCTTGGAAAAACCTATATGGAAAGCAGAGATGCTAACTAACAGGCAAGTATGAGTTGCTATAAGTTGCCTCTTATGCAACCTCCCTTGAATCTATTCTCCAAATATTATGGATATCAAATCATTATTCAGGTGGCTCTATATATTAACTAAAAGCATTTAAGGAAGTTTAAAATAGTTCTTCATAACCATGGATCATTGTAATAAGCATTCCTGTCACTCTTAGGGGAAAAAGAAATCAAAATCAACAATGGGTTTCTGGAAGATTCTGTCAACTCTTAGAGGTTTAGATGTCACTTCCAAGCTATACCTAAACTTTGGTGAGCTGAAGAAAGGAATGCAGGACTGATATTGAGTCTCATTTTCCTCTTCCTTTTTTTCTTCCTCACACTCCATCTGTTTTTTGTTCTTACTATCTGAATGACTGACAGAATTGCTTTTTAAAGCACTCAGAATGTCAGCGTGTGAATTGAAAGACGAATCACAACATAATTGCATGTTCTCAAGGAATTTTCACATTGTTCATTTTTATTATAATCTGATTAAGTGTCTCCTAAGAGGCAAAGCAACAATATCTGAAATTATCAAAGCAATCATCGCCAACATATCTTCGAACTTCTCCATGAAGAAATGTCAGCTTGTAAATTAGGAGGTTTTCCAAAAGTTTCTTGTTAATATTTTCTAATTACTCTTTTTATTCCCTTAGAGTAGAAAATATAACAAATGATTTAAGAGTGCCCTCTGTCTCTCAAGTATTGTTCTAAATTCCTGTAAGAGTATGTACAAAAATTCTAGGAAGAGTTAGAAAACCAGGTACTTCCCCTTCTTCAGAGGTTCGAATCAGTAGGCTAGTAGGCTGATTCAACCCAATGTTCAAAGCATTATCTGTTTGTCTGTTTGTTTTGAGAGAGGAAGGGAGAGAGAGACAGGAGCATTGAGTTGCTCTTATATGTGCTCTGACCAGAAAATCGACCTGGCAACATCCACGCTCCATGAGGATGCTCCAACCAACTGAGTTATACAGCCAGGGTACAAAGCATTCTTCGAAACAAGATCTTGTGATGGGTTCTAGGAGTTCATGACAATGCATCATTGTAATAAACATTCTTGTCATGCTTAGGGAGAAAAGATCAAAATCAATGATGGGCTTCTGGAAAAGACTATTTAGTCCACGTTTTCACATATTGGATAAATATGAGTACATAAAGTTCTTTGATATGAAAAGCTCATTAATCAGTTGGATCTAGAGTAGGTCTGACCATGTTGTTGGTTTGAGTGTTTGAGTGGAGTGTGAAAGCCTGGGAGAGGGAAAGCAAAGTGAAGAGGGACTTATTGAAAAAGCAATAGGAAGGTTTTGTACAATTGTATTAAAATATTATTGAAATGCCTTTGCACTTAGGTGGTTTTCCAGAATGTTATTGTTTAATTTAAGATTAGTAAAGTAAAATATAAGAATTAAGAGCATGATTTCAGAATAAGAAATACCAGGTCTTAAATATTACCATTTTCTAGTTGCATAACTTTGACCCAGTTATTTAACTCTTTGACCCCCAGTTTCTTGTCTGTTCAATGTCATAATAGTGCTTAACTATTGTCCAATTTCATTACCAAGGATAGACTACTCTTATGTGAATTGAGTATCTTTCCAATTTTTTTATTCTCTAGAATCATTTCTATTAGATATGGATTGTTTTTCTTCCGAAATATCAGAGAAATTGACTACATAAATATCTGAAAAATTCTCCTAAGATTTAGTATGAAAATTCTCAAATAAACAATAAAATTGACAAAACTTTAGGAAATACCCCTACCACCTAGATCAAGGGTCCCCAAACTACGGCCTGAGGGCCACATGCGGCCCCCTGAGGCCATTTATCTGGCCCCGCCGCACCTCCGGAAGGGGCACCACCATCTCATTAGCCAAAAGCAGGCCCATAGTTCCCATTGAAATACTGGTCAGTTTGTTGATTTAAATTTACTTGTTCTTTATTTTAAATATTGTATTTGTTCCCATTTTGTTTTTTTTTACTTTAAAATACGATATGTGCAGTGTGCATAGGGATTTGTTCATAGTTTTTTTTATAGTCCAGCTCTCCAACAGTCTGAGGGACAGTGAACTGGCCCCCTGTGTAAAAAGTTTGGGGACCCCTGACCTAGATTCTGCCATTTATTACATATCTGTCTGTCTATCCTTTTGTCCAACTAGATTTTTGCTTAGTATGTAGACTTTACATATTGATTCTACTTTAGTGTTATAAATCAATTCAAATTTTAAAAAAATTTGTTATTAAGTTCACCTTAGTTTTCAAATTATTAGAATAAATTTTTAATATGATTCTTATTATTTTATTTACTGTATTTGTAACTATACCTCATGTCTCTATTATTTACAGACTGATTGATCATGAACTAGTTTACAGAACAAGTCTCAAGAAATTAAAATAAATCAATTTTATGCAGTCTTTTCTCCTCACAGTGCAATGAAATTAGTAGCTAATAGTGAAAAAATAGTTCATAATAACCTCATATGTTTAGACTTTTTTTAAAAAAACACTTCTAATAAATTTTAATACAATGCAAGTTATATATTTTGTATGTATGTTACATATATTCTATATGTTACTTGCCAGTAACATCTTTAGGTTCTCAACACTTATTGCTGTCAATTAATTTGTAGTTATAGTCAATATGCATTTTCTTTTCTACTACATTTCAGCTCTTGTTTTGTGTGCTTTAATAAGATTCTAGTTTTATTCTTATAGGTCCCATGCTGGTTCTTGTTTTTGATGTTATCGTTAGCAAATACTTTTCTTTTTTATATATATTTTTAACATTATTATTATTATTATTATTATTATTTTGCATGTGTCTTCACATACCAACATTTTTTGTTTGTTTTTATTATTTTTTTATTAATTTTAATGGGGTGACATTGATAAATCAGGGTACATATGTTCAGAGAAAACATCTCCAGATTATTTTGACATTTGATTATGTTGCATACCCCTCACCCAAAGTCAAATTGTCTTCTGTCACCTTCTATCTGGTTTTCTTTGTGCCCCTCACCTCCCCTCACCTCTCTCTCTCCTCCCCCCCCCCAGTTACCATAACATTCTTGTCCATGTCTCTGAGTCTCATTTTTATGTCCCATCTATGTATGGATTCATATAGTCCTTAGTTTTTTCTGATTTACTTATTTTTACTTATTTCACTCAGTATAATGTTATCCACGGGCAAGTGAAATAAAAGACAGGATAAACAAATGGGACTATATCAAACTAAAAAGCTTTTCACAGCTAAAGACAATAAGAACAGAATAAAAAGACAAACTACACAATGGGAGAACAGATTCGACAATACGTCTGATAAGGGGTTAATAACCAAAATGTATAAAGAACTTGTAAAACTCAACACCAGGAAGACAAACAATCCAATCAAAAAATGGGCGAAAGAAATGAATAGACACTTCTCCAAAGAGGACATACAGATGGCCAATAGGCATATAAAAAAATGCTCAACATCACTAATCATTAGAGAAATGCAAATTAAAACCACAATGAGATATCATCTCACACCAGTCAGAATGGCGCTCATCAACAAAACAACATTGAATAAGTGCTGGCAAGGATGTGGGAAAAAAGAACCCTTCTGCACTGCTGGTGGGAATGCAGACTAGTGCAGCCACTGTGGAAAACAGTATGGAGATTCCTCAAAAAATTAAAAATCGAACTGCCTTTTGACCCAGCTATCCCACTTTTAGGAATATACCCTAAGAACACCATAGCACTGTTCCAAAAGGAGAAATGCACCCTCATGTTTATGGCAGCATTGTTCATAATAGTGAAGATCTGGAAACAGCCCAAGTGTCCATCAGTGGATGAGTAGATTAAAAAGCACTGGTACATATATACTATGAAATAGTACTCAGCCATAAGAAATAATGACATCGGATCATTTACAACAGCATGGATGGACCTTGATAACATTATACTGAGCAGAGCAAATACTTTTCAACTGCACTCCTCTCTTTGTGGAAATCCAAACAATGTTCAACTGACCCACAATAATCAGTGCATACTTTCCTTCATTTGTTTCAACATGGTTAAAAGCTGTTGTCTCGTATGTTCTTGCTGGGAGATGGCATGTGTCGCTGATTTTCTTACTCAGATTTTTTTTTTTCTATTTAGGTTACTTACTTTCTGACTCTGAAAAGGGGTTGCTTGAAGAGCATTTGCTGAACACAGTGAGCGACAGCTGCACAGTCCCATTGCAGGCACTGATGCTATAGAACAGCAATATATATTCCTTGTCTACATAAATGGGTTTTCCCTAATATTCAGAATCAGCAAGAGGAGAACTTCTGTGCTAACATCCTTCACTACGGTTCCTTTATTCAGTTATGCTTCCTTCACGCCATTAGTTGCAAGATACTTATTTCATTCAAAGCTGTAATGGGCCCTAGCACTGATAGTAACAGTAGCTTATACAGAGTTTGTCATGCCGAATGCTTGCTTCTGGGAGATTTACCTGTATTTCCTCACATATTTTGGGTGTGGCTATTTTATTTCACAGTCGTCATAGGAACATTTTTAACTCTCTTCTCATAATGTGATATAGTTGATGTTTGTCCCACTTATTTTTTTGAGGGCAAAAAAGTCATTAGAGTTCAGATTCAACATCAGCAGGGTTAGTTAGAAACAAGTTTTCAGTGTGTTCCTCTTGCCCTTACGGTTAAAATTAAGATTGTTGTAACATATTAGGTTAGCATAATTTCAGTTATTATTTGCATAGGCTATGGGAAAATACGCGAAGTCAACCAAATGTAATTTATTAGTTGGCCTTTAATACACTTAAAGTCTCTGCATTGACTGTAAAAAGTTATAAATAATTCTCGCAATTTTTAAATTAGTTTCTTCTCCGTCCATTTGGTACCGTTTACTAAAGCTCATATCCACTGCATTTGCATTCTGTTCGTGGTAAAACAGACAGGGGAAAGTACATATATAATCTCATTTACTCTTCAGAAGCAAGATCTGGTCTTATTCCTGCAAGCTGAGATCGCCACTAGATGATTGTTTCCTAATGCTGCTAATTAGATACTTGCACCTTCTTTTTTTAGCTGCATGACATATCAACAGGTTCAAGAACCAAGATATGAAAACAAACAAAAAAAGAACGAAGATATGCAGGATTTTAACCCTCTTCTGAGTCAAATTCTTTAGGCTTGCTCTTAGTTTTCTCTAGTCTGGGCAAAAGCTTTTTCATTCTGATCACTACAGAGATAAGTGTTTGCCCTCCACTGGGATCTACCCTACTTCCATTTCATAAAGCGTGGTGAAGAGGACAGGTCCCTCACCCAATCAAACAAAACACCAGGCCTTTTTCATGCACTAGGATCTCTTGTCCTAGGAGATTCTGATTTCTGTTATACATTTGCTCACTTCAAAAAACTAGCTTACTAGTTAGCCTTTGAATGTCTTTCCATATCCCATCAGCATAAATCAGGGTTCTCAAAACCAGCACTATTGACATTTTAGAGCTCTTCCATTGTGAGGAGCTGTTATGTGCTTTGTAGGATGTTGGCAGCATCCCTGGCCCTTAACCCTCTAGATACCAGTAGCAAGCATCTTCCATTTGTGACAACCCAAAACATCTCTGGACCTTGTCAAATGTCAATATTAATATTTAATATTATATTTATTTGTAATTATAGGTAATATTAATCTAATTGACAGAAAATAAGTAATTGCAGAAAAGAGTGGCTATTATAACAAAGTGTGGTAGAACTTTTAAGTAATTGATCAGATTGACAAAAATATTAAGTAATTCGGTCCATGGGAAAAATGTTAATGTGACCAAGAACATTGCGTCATAGCTATCAGGGCACACCAGCGAGCTGTCAGGTGCTTGAATGACAGTGGCTGAGATGCACCACTCTTTCTTTCCTTCAGGAAATCTGGAATGATTATTCTAGAAATAGTGTGAGAGGCTGAGATTTGCAAAAATGAAAACAAAATAAGATAAGAACAGTCTTTTTCCAGAAGTTCTGGGTTCAATTCCCGGCCGGGACACACAGGAGAGGCGCCCATCTGCTTCTCCACCCCTCCCCCTCTCCTTCCTCTCTGTCTCTCTCTTCCCCTCCCGCAGCCGAGGCTCCATTGGAGCAAAGATGGCCCGGGTGCTGGGGATGGCTCCTTGGCCTCTGCCCGAGGCGCTAGGGTGGCTCTGGTTGCAACAGAGCGACGCCCCGGAGGGGCAGAGCATCGTCCCCTGGTGGGCAGAGCGTCGCCCCTGGTGGGTGTGCCGGGTGGATCCCGGTCGGGCGCATGCGGGAGTCTGTCTGACTGTCTCTCCCCGTTTCCAACTTCAGAAAAATACAAAAAAAAAAAAAAAAAAGAAAGAAAGAAAAAAAAAAACAGTCTTTTTCTTCAGATAAAATGGTGGTTGACAATACAATTTTTCCAAAGATATAATCTCGATAAACTCAAGACAGATGTAGTATGAACTGGACTTTGAATCAAAGTTTAATTCTAGATTTTTTCATTTTCTCAATTTTTGTCAAACTATTGTGTACTTTTTCAGGTGTCAATAAAAAATAAAATTTCACTGCCTTTAGTAAGTGAAAGAAATATTTTTGTCAACGTTCAAATGTTGTTTAGTAAGTTGTTTTGAATTTTCTGTTGTTCAAAATAAATGAATAAAATCTCGTCAGTAAAAATTTTAAGGATATGTTTTTGTGTCTCAATGAACATGATTTGAAGTTGGTTCATGTTTGTACATGTTTCTTTGACAAGGTATTTTCCTTAACAAGATATATAATATATATAATGACATGATAATACACATATTTCATTCATGTATAAAGAACATAGAAAGTTTTCATAAAATGTTTCATAAACTTTATATTTAGAATAGTTTTAGATTCACAGAAAATTGTGAAGATAGTATAATATATAGAGTTCTCGTATGTTTGGGGACCAGTTTCACCTATTATGGAAAGACACCTTTTACTGTGGTGCATTTGTTGTAATTAATGAACCAATATTGGTACATTATTATTTTTTTTTTTTTTCATTTTTCTGAAGCTGGAAACAGGGAGAGACAGTCAGACAGACTCCCGCATGCGCCCGACCGGGATCCACCCGGCACGCCCACCATGGGGCGACGCTCTGCCCACCAGGGGGCGATGCTCTGCCCCTCCGGGGCGTCGCCATGTTGGCGACCAGAGCCACTCTAGCGCCTGAGGCAGAGGCCACAGAGCCATCCCCAGCGCCCGGGCCATCTTTGCTCCAATGGAGCCTTGGCTGCGGGAGGGGAAGAGAGAGACAGAGAGGAAAGCACGGCGGAGGGGTGGAGAAGCAAATGGGCGCTTCTCCTGTGTGCTCTGGCCGGGAATCGAACCCGGGTCCTCCGCACGCTAGGCCGACGCTCTACCGCTGAGCCAACCGGCCAGGGTGGTACATTATTATTAATTCAAGTTCGTTTGGTCAGGTTTCCTTAGCTTTCAGACTATACCCTTGCTCTGGTTCAGCATTCAGCATCGCATGCAAAGACCACAGTTACATTAGGTTGTCAGGTATCCATAGGCTCCTCTTGGCCAGCAGTGTTTCAGACTTCCTTGTTTTGATGATTGTCACAGTTTGAAGAGTATTGGGTCAGGCATTTTGTAGATGTCACTGTTGGGATTTGTTTGTTTCATGGTTAGACTGGGGCTCTGTTTCTTTTGTTTTGTTTGTTTGTTTGTTTGTTTGTTTCTGACCTGGTTGGGGGCCTGAGCTCTCCCCAGAAAGCTTCCTTATGTGAACAGTACAGCTTCCCATCCTTAATGGTGCTTGTGTAGGTTTTCAGCCTGACATCAGAACCAAATCTGGGGGAGGAGAGACTGTCAATCCCCTCAGGAGGGTGGCCACAATGACCACATTGTTCATTAAAACAAATTAAGTCTTCTCTTTTTTGAATTGAGACTCCAAACTTTATTCTAGTAAATGTTTACAGAATAACTGAATATTCCTTTAAGTGTCTGTCTCACCAGGACATCGATTGTGAACCTGCAGTGATAAGTTTTTGGTGTTGTCTGACTCTCCCCTGTGGACTAACATATATTACCTTCCCTGAGATCATAGTAATTCTCTTAAAAAAAAAATTTAAAGCTTTGCTCTTACTATTTTGGTATTTAATACATCTTAAATTTATTTTGAACTTCTGTAAGGAAAAGATCTTTTTTTTTCTATAAAAATAATTACCCAATACTGTTTGTTGTTTGCTCCCATCTTTCCCCACTGATGTGAAAGACTCTATCAAATAAAAATATTTCCCTATGTGTTTGTGCAGTACTACTCATAGACTCCAAGAGGAGGAACCTCTAGCTCAGGACCCATGTTTCAAAGGGTCTGCTCTGGTCCCCCGGGCCATATCCTTACTATGGTAAGAGGACGTGGCAAGGCAAGGGACAGTCCCACTCAGAGCCCATGTCTCAGTTTTAAACCTACCTAGTAATAAGTAGCCTGTATTCCAGAATTTCCTGCTCAAAATGCTCTGAGACTACTTATAGAGCCTGAGCAATTTACTTCCCCCAAGAGCAGGCCATACCAGCAGTAAATAATAAAGGCTGGTCAAGTGGAGGCTGTTTTGAGGGTTTTGGGGGAAGATCTTGAATATGTGAGTATATTTTAACCACTACTTTGCTAACTAACTTCTTACTTGTTGTTGGGCAGATAAATTATTTTATGCCCACTCTGTTAAAGATGGCCACTGCCCACGTGGGGAGGCTGATTACCTTCTTGCTTGGGTAGGGGCTTGGTTATGCTAATGTGTGCTGGAGGAGGGGCTTTCGCACCAAAAAGTTTTAAAGGATGGAGCTAGGAGGCCATTTTTAGAGAGACCACACTGTTTCAGGAGACAGAAAGGCCACGTGGAGGGGGGAGGCAGTCAAAATGGCGGAATGGTGAAGGAAAAGCCAATGCGCACAGGAGAAGGAGATGGGAAACAGAGGTGAATCAGACTGGTGAGTGGAAGCCTTTGATTCTGGGAATACTCAGATGAGTCAGTGGCTTTGGGAGCCCAGAATAGAAAGGGAAGTATTTCTTGCTCTGTGTATTTACTTGCTTGCTGGGTGTGAGCTAGAAGGAAAATCGGCCACCAGTTCTTGGCTCAATTGTTTCTGTATGATCTGTCCGAATTAAATGTAAACCTACTTGGGCCAGGCGGCTTTGATGGTGGCCGTGTCTACTGGCCGTATGTTACTTCGTCTGAGATTCTCCAACAAATTTTCCACCATTATCTTGTTAATCCTGCCCCAATGCTCCAGAAATAGTTAACATACTCAACCCTTGTTTCATTAATTTAGAGACACAGATAGATCATGTTCTTTAAAAAAAAAATAAAGCTATTGAAATACATGTTTTGTGAAGTCCTCTGTTTCATATAAAGCGATAAAAAAAATCCCCTAATTTCTTTGAGCAGTATATTATGTGACTGCTGATACTTTCTTTCATTCCTCTGCTTTGTTAAAGTTAAATGACTTTTTTTTTCAGGCAACAATACACTTTCTACTTTTCGACATACTATTGAATTCTAAACACCTAACTCAATATAGAAAGGAATTTTATTTTATTTTTAAAGATTTTACTTATTGATTTTAGAGAGAGGAGAGAGAGTAAGGTGGGGGGAGGGCAGGAAGATAAGGAGTGGGAAGCATCAGTACGTTGCTTCCTATATGTGCCTTGACTGAGCAAACCCAGGATTTCTAACGGGCAACCTCAATGTTCCAGGTCAATGCTTTATCCACTGTGCCACCACAGACATTGGAAAAGAATCTGATTTTAATACACACTTTAAATTTTTAGTTGGGTGGGTAGAACTATTTTCCTATTTAAGGAAAATCCAAGAAAAACTTTTATAAAAATAGTAATGGTTTAATGATTTTGGATCTTCCATAGAAACTAATGTTGTAAAGAAACAAAAGCGAATCAGGATAAAACCATGTTATTTTATTTTAGACTTTATTTGTAAGCATAATATTTGAAAGCACAACTATTATGCCATGATTCTTAAAGGATTATTTCTAAGAGCATTCTCAAGGAATCTCAAATCTGGATGTGGTCATAAAAGAATGTTTTATGGTGAGGGCATTGGTCCTGGGTTTTATAACTGGCAAGAGGCTTTAAAAAGGTTTATATTTCAAAAGAATGGAGGAACAACTTCAACGTTTTGTAAAGTAAAGAAAAGGAAGATCAAGAATCTGGACTCAGAAAGAAAGAAGCTTGTCTAAAGTCAGGCAAGCTGAGCAGAAGCTTAACGCCATCTTGGTCATGGGTCCATTTGAGTTACAACTGAACTAGATTTTACCCACAGTATGATTTTCTACAGAACAGAATTTGGTAGAAAACTAACTTTTGTAACGCCATACAAGAAGGGTTAGCCGCAGGATTCTCTCACTGGGAGAAATTTTCCTCTGAGTCAGATCTCCACGCTCCTGTCTATTGAAAACTCACAGCGAGTTTCCCAATCTCACTGACTACTGTGATTAAAGCACAAAACTCATTATTAAATGAAATGAAATCAAGTTACCATATGGTTCAAGTGCCCTGAAGACAAAGTAATTAGTTTCTGGGCACTTGTTCTATGCTCAGGCATGGAAGAGAAACCCTTAGAAACTTTTCTTCTGTTTAAGGGTATGCAGTGATGGAGTTTATAGTTTGCACCCCCTTTTCAGACATCACAATCAGATTTTCTTATCAAAAATCAAAGGCTGATTTTCATTTCCAAATCAAACCTTCCCCCTTTTTTACCTCTGCATTTTTTTTTTGAACGTTGCAAAACTTATTTAACATCCTATTCTTAAAACATGATTTGAGTTCTGTTTCTTTGGGCACCCAGAAGCCAGAAGGCATCACATAAATAAAATTAATGGCATTTTGAACCAGGCTTTAAGCTGGTTAATGGAAACTGAGATGAATTGTGTCTGAATGAAAATCAACTCTCATCCCTGCAATTGGAACACCTGTCCAAACAAATAAAAGAACTGCTGCTTAAGGAACAATTTTTCTGTGTATAAATCACTCCGTGAATCTCTAATTACACAAACAAAGTATAAGTGAGGGAGAAGTTCACTTCCCAATAGTCAGATCTTCACTTCCTAGCTTGCATCCCTCAGGCCTCTGCTGGGATTAATCATTCGTACCTGCATAAATTGCTGCCTAAAGCATTTTTGCTTATACCAGCAGCCATCAAAAATTATCCACCCTCTGGGCTAGACTGTTGCCCTAATTGCTACTTCTCTATGAATTGCTCAGAGCCAAACACTCACAGAACTGCTTTTTTTCCCCCTAAGGAGTGAGCTTTCTTAGTATTCCTCTGTGTTTTCTTTTTTTCTTTTTCCAGCTTTCTTGAGATATAATTGACATATAATATTGTGCAAGTTAAAGTGTACAATATACCTATTTACTGTGAAATGATCACCTCCATAAGGTTAGTTACCACCTTCATCACCTCCCATAGTAACCTTTCTTTTTGGGAATGGAGGGGGGATTTTCAAGATTTAATCTTTTAACAACTTTTGAATATACAATACAATATTGTTAAGTATAGTCATTAAGCTATATGTTAGAGGCCCAGAACTTATTTATCTTATTAAGGTTTTATTTATTTGTTTTAGAGAGAAAAGAGAGAGGGAGATAGAGAGAGAGAAAGAGTGAGAGAAAAAGAGAGAGAAGAGGGGGAGAAGCAGGAAGCATTAACTCTTGTATGTGCCTTGACCAGGCAAGCCCAGGGTGTCAGACAGGCAACCTCAGCTTTCCAGGTTGATGCTTTATCCACTGCGCCACCACAGGTCAGGTTTATTTATCTTATAACTGAATACTCCTTTGCTGACATTACCCCATTTCCCTCACACCCCATGTGTTTCCCTAACAGGAAATCTATTCCTTTGGTGTATATTTGGCTACTCTGTTGAGTTGGGTGATCACAAATTGCAACTTTTAAAAAAATGCTGATTGCTCATTTTTACCCTTAACTCAAGTTCTAACATTTCCATAATAATGATGATGATGGCTATCTAAGCAGAAGGAAATATTTCACCTTCACCTGAGCACAGTGTATGTTTTGGGCTTTTATTGGTTAGCACTGAATCATCTGAAGTCTCATTCAGTCTTTGTGACCAAAAAATTAAATGAGAAAGGCCACAGAAGTCTTCAGATACAATGCAGAATCATAAAATAGAGTCTCTTTAACATGATTAGATATTGCTATCAATTTCTTGAAGTAACATGACACATCCTTCATGGGAAAAAAAAATAACTTACTGAATGCTAGTAACAAAACTAGTGAGAAGGAAGGCAGCCACGAAGGAAGGAAGGCAGGGAAGAAGGAAGAACGGAAGGAAAGGGGTATGGGTCTTAGAATTAGTAAAACACAATTTTTATCTGAGAAAAACATAATTCTCATTCATGATGTCATATTTCATCATCTGTAACTCATTTAATATATATTCAACCTTTGGACTTGTATATTTTCTATTATTATAAATTCTTCTGCAGTAAATAGAAATAAATACACCTTACATTACAGCTAAATAGTAAATAAGTACTATGACCAGGCACTACACATACCAGACCCCACACAGCAGTGACTGGAGAAAACTGGCCAAGGCAGGGTGAACAGCAGCAGGTGCACAGTTCCCTGGGGCTTATCTCATAGAGCAGGGGTCAGGAACCTATGGCTCACGAGCCAGATGTGGCTCTTTTGATGGCTGCATCTGGCTCACAGACAAATCTTTAATTAAAAAAAATAATAATAATTAAAAAAATAATATAAAAAATATATTAAAAAATAATAGCATTAGGCCCTGGCCGGTTGGCTCAGCGGTAGAGCGTTGGCCTGGCATGGGGGGACCCGGGTTCGATTCCCGGCCAGGGCACATAGGAGAAGCGCCCATTTGCTTCTCCACCCCCACCCCCTCCTTCCTCTCTGTCTCTCTCTTCCCCTTCCACAGCCAAGGCTCCACTGGAGCAAAGATGGCCCGGGCGCTGGGGATGGCTCCTTGGCCTCTGCCCCAGGCACTAGAGTGGCTCTGGTAGCGGCAGAGCGACCCCCCTGGAGGGGCAGAGCATCGCCCCCTGGTGGGCGTGCCGGGTGGATCTCGGTTGGGCGCATGCGGGAGTCTGTCTGACTATCTCTCCCTGTTTCCAGCTTTAGAAAAATACAAATAATAATAATAATAGCATTAAAAATATAAAACATCCTCATGTATTACAATCCATTCATTTCCTACTGCTCATGTTTATGGTTGCGGGTGGCTGGACCAATCACAGCTGTCCTCCAGAACAACACCAAATTTTTATTGGATAATGCATAATGTACACGGGTCATTGTGAGGTCAGGAAGTAAACCTTTCTCCTTTTAATCAAGTAGTCAGCTAGCTAATTGCAGAAACCCTTTTGACGAAGAAGATGGCTAAAAGAAAAAAAAAGATGAGGAGTATCGTACTTTTCAGCAGGAATGGACAGAGGAATTCGCCTTCGTGGAGAAAGCAGGTTCGGAAGTATGTCTAATATGCGATGATAAAATTGCATTGATGAAATGGTTAAATATAAAGCGGCACTTGGACACATGCCATACTACATTTGCATCAAAATATCCAGTGGGGGACAGCAGGAAGAAAGCATGTCAAGAGCTACTGTGCAGAGTGCAAGCTAGTCAGCAGCAACTCTGTGTTTGGACCCACAAGGTGACTGAAATTCAGCTAGCTTTGCTGATGCTTTAGCAATTGTGAGAAATGGAAAGCCATTCACAGATGGGAAGTATGCCAAAATATTGGTGTTTGATGTTGCCAATGAACTTTTTGGCGACTTTTCAGATAAAGACAAGATAATCAAACGAATAAAAGACATACTTCTGTCGGCAAGAACTCTTCATGATTGTACCATCATGATGGCAAATCAAATTGAGGCAGCTCAAGTGAAGGATATAAATGCAGCACCATTCTTTTCTCTCGCTTTGGATGAATAAACAGACGGAAACCATTTATTCCAGTTCAGGTATGCTGTTGTTGACACACTACGTGAGGAAAGTCTTGTTGTTTTGCCTATGAAAGAGACAAAAGGGGAAGATTTATTCAAGTCTTTCACTGAATTTTCTAAAGAAAAAAATCTACCGATGGATAAACTTATTTCAGTGTGTACTGATGGTGCTCTGTGCATGGTGGGGAAAAACAGAGGACTCGTAGCACTTCTTTGTGAACATGAAAAGAGACCCATCCTAAGTTTTCACTGCATCCTACATTAGGAGGCATTTTGTGCTCAGATGTGTAGTGAGCAGCTTGGTGAGGTGATGTCGCTGGTCATTTGGGTGGTCAACTTTATTGTTGCCCAAGCTTTAAATTATCACCAGTTTAAAACACTGCTGGATGAAGTTGGAAATAATTATCCTGGTATGCTTCTGCACAGCAATGTGCATTGGTTGTCAAGAGGGGAGGTGCTCAGCCATTTCATGGCTTATCTGAGCGAAATCCGGACTTTTCTTGAAATGAAAAACATCAAGCATCCTGAATTAGCTAACACTGAGTGGCTCCTGAAGTTCTATTATCTCATGGACATGACGGAACATCAGAACCAGCTCAATGTGAAAATGCAAGGTGTTGGAAATACAGTCTTATCCCTTCAACAAGCAGTGTTTGCATTTGAAAGCAAGATGGAATTCTTCATCGCCAACATTGAAACAGGTTGTTTACTATACTTTGAAAAACTGGAAGAGTTTAAAGATGCATGCACAGCAAGTGACCCTGCTCAACATCCTGATCTCCAGCAGCTAGCGGGCTTCACATCTAATCTCCTGCAGTCATTCAAAGAGTGCTTTGGAGAGTTTTGTGAGCACACTCATCTTTTTAAGTTCATCACTCATCCACACGAGTGTGCAGTGGAAAACACCAACCTGAGTTACATCCCCGGTGTCTCCATCAGAGATTTTGAGCTACAAGCTGCTGACCTGAAGACCTCAGACATGTGAGTGAATAAATTCAAGTCACTGAATAAAGATTTGGAAAGACTTGCTCAACAGCACGCAGAGTTGGTGAGCAAACACAAGTGGGGAGAAATGAAAAAACTTCAACCCACGGACCAGCTGATTGTCAAAACTTGGAACACGCTTCCTATCACATACCACACAGCATGTGAGTATTGCTGTATTGACAATGTTTGGCTCTATGTATGCATATGAGCAGTCTTTCTCACATCTAAAGAATGTTAAGACCAACCTACGATCACGTTTAATGGATGGAAGTCTCAACGCCTGCATGACTTAACCTCAGCACATATCTTCCAGTCTACAAAGCCATCAGCAAAACCATGCAGCACAAGAAGTCGCATTAATGGTGAGAAGTACTTTATTTATCATTGGTTAGCAACAGCATAACAACATTATTAAAAGGAATTCAGAGACTTATTGTACTTTAAAAGTGTTGATCTTACATATATAAAATGCACACATTTACTTTTATTTAGTGTTAAACATACTGTTTAACGGAATTGCATTTTAAAATATGTGGCGTTCATGGCTCTCTCAGCCAAAAAGGTTCCCGACCCCTGTCATAGAGAGTCAGGGCTTAAGGATAAGGCAGGGTCAGATAGAAGCCCTGTGATATTTAATGGAGCATGACTGTGAGGCTCCAGCCCTTTCTCTTCCCCCTTCCATCTAAGCTTTGTAGTTCCACCCAGTGATGGGATTCAGCTGGTTTGCATCGGTTCGGCAGAACTGATACCTAATTTTTTGTTGAGTTTGGTGAACTGGTTGTTAAACTGACACTTGTAATCAGGGTTCTCTCTAAGGTGAACCCCTAGGCAGCCACACAATATGGAAATCACAAATTTACAATCTGTACTCTTTTTTAACATTCATCTGCATAACAGCATATCCTAAGCATCCCTAGAAATGTTCATTCTGTCCATAGTTGAAAAAAATTACAAGTGAGGACGCCAATTAAGAAGCAATATGGAAATGGAAATATCTTAAATAACAGTTTTATTGTTTTTTTGTCAGGTATTATTTTAGTTTTTCATTAATATTTAAAACTCTTATAACATAATCTAGTTTTGTGTGCCTCTTTTATTGTCCTTTTTTAAGTATTAAATGCATGAAATAATAAACTACCTTTTGGTATATCATTTCTTTGTACTTAAGACAATCATTAGAGTTGAGAACTGGTTGGTAAATTACTTGAATCCCACCACTGCTGCTAGCAACCCAATTGTCTATCAGTAGGTGACTGAATAAAAGTTGTGGTACTTTTACACAATGAAATACTACTTGGCCACAAAAGGAAGGAAGTCTTGCCCTCTGTGACAGCGTGGATGGACCTGGAGAATATTATGCTAAGTGTAGTAAGCCAGTCAGAAAAAGATAAAGTACCATATAAGTTCACTTATATGTGGAATCTAATGAACAAAATAAACTAGCAAGCAAAATAGAAGCAGACTTAGAGACAGAAAAGACTTACAGCCGTCAGAGGGGAGGGGATTTGGGTGACTGGGTAGGAATGGTGAGAGATGTAAGCAGAACAAAACAAAACCAAACCCCATCCAACTCAGACACTAACAACAATGTGGTAATTACCTGAGGGAACGGGACTGGGGGAGGTAGAAGGGGGTAGAAGCAGGAGAAATGGAGACTTGACTTGAGGTGGGGAACAATACTATAGACAGATGATGTGTATTAAAAAAAACAAGAAAATTATAGAAATTCTGCTCTTTGTCCAAATTTCAAAGACAAAGTTAAAATAAAAACAAAACAAAATTTATTTTTAAGTGATTGTAACATGCTTTCTTTGAACTTTCTTTCGGAAAATACTCCGTATCATATATGCTCATGGTGTGAGTGTGCAGCACTCTGCAACGTTCATCTATTCCCTGTGAGAGAAATCTCCCTAAAGAGAGATTAAGTTTGTTTTCCTTTAAACATTGGTGGTGGTTTTTGTTTTGGTGAGAGGAGGGAGATAGTGAGGCAGACTCTTGCATGCACACTGACTGGTATCCACCTGACAACCCCATCTGGGGCTGATACTTGAGTACCAAAGTATTTTTAGCACTTGAGGCTGGTGCACTCCAATGGAGCTATCCTTGTGTATGGGGCCATGCTCAAACCAATCAAGCCAGTGAGGATGCAATGGGAAGAAGAAGAGAAGGGGGACGAGGAAAAGAGGGGAGAAGTAGGTGCTCGCTTCTCCTTTTATGCACTGACCAGGAATCAAACTCTGGATGCCCATATACCAGGCCGACTTTCTATCCAGTGAGCCACTGGCCAGGGCCTAAATTTGCCTTTTTTTTTTTTTTTAAAGAAAATTGAAATTGAAAATGAAAATACTCATGTGGCTTTAAAATATTTAGAAACTACTAAAAATAAAAAGAAATAAAATAATGTTTTATGGATAAAATACACATTCTTAAAGCTTGCATATTATTAGTGATTTGAATTTTCTACTCACAAGAAAAGACATATATCACACCTTGAGAAACTAAGCTGAGAAATTTGATGACAATACCAATGAATGTTTTCTAAATGAACATTTTAAATAAAATAATTTGCATGTCCTTAATAAGAGAAATGATTTCCATTTGTATTTGACTGACTCATGACAAAGATAAAATGTATTCTAGGCACCATTGCAAACCAGCAATCCTGAGAGTAAATTTACTAAAATCCACTCTCTTCCCCTGGGTCTGCGGATCAGCACTGCCCAATAAAAATATCATGCAAGACACAAAATTTTCTAATAGCCACATTGACACATAAAATATAAACCAATACTAATTGTAATAATATACTTTATATAAATAAATATATTAAAATGCACTTTCTTGTTGTTCAATATATAGTTATTGAGACATTTTAGATGTTTTTCTCACTAATTTATGACATCTAGTGTGTAGTTTATACTTATAGGACATCTCAAATATCAGCCTAACTCTACACGTGCTCAAAGCCCTGTGTCTAGTGGCTTCCCTATCAAACAGTAGAACTCTTCTATTTATCTTTAACTTTTAACTTCTACTGAAATAATAATGCAGGCACTGTAGACACGTAAACTAAAACTGCGCTTTCTTTTTTTTTTTAATTTTATTTATTTTTTTTACAGGGACAAAGAGAGAGTCAGAGAGAGGGATAGATAGGGACAGACAGGAACGGAGAGAGATGAGAAGCATCAATAATCAGTTTTTCGTTGTGACACCTTAATTGTTCATTGATTGCTTTCTCATATGTGCCTTGACCGCGGGCCTTCAGCAGACCAAGTAACTCCTTGCTTGAGCCAGTGACCTTGGGTCCAAGCTGGCGAGCTTTTTGCTCAAGCCAGATGAGCCCGCGCTCAAACTGGCAACCTCGGGGTCTCGAACCTGGGTCCTCCCCGCATCCCAGTCTGACGCTCTATCCACTGTGCCACCGCCTAGTCAGGCAAACTGCACTTTCTTAACACTAAATGTAAACTAAAACTGCATTTTCTTTACTTTAAACAAAACTAAAACTGCACTTTTTATACTTAAAATGAAACCACAAAAACTTAATTGTAAAAAAAAAATGCACTTTCTTAACTTTAAGCTTAACATTACGTATTTTTCATTTAATCATCACTGGTTTTTGCCTTTTGGGCTGCACTTTCGGCACTTTCACTTGTAGGACTTTTGAATAAAAATCTATCCAAAGAGGTTTGCTTTTGCCTGCCTTTTAAAATGTTACGAAAATGTGACAAACAAGTGTCATTAAAAACTGCTGAAGCATGACCAGTTGAAACTTTTTCTGGGTGTTTCTTTTCAATGAAACTTGAAAGCTTCTCCCACATTGCCAGCATGTCTTTAATTTCACTTGTAAAAATCACTTCCTCTGACTCTACCTCCTCCTCACTACTAATCTCTTGCAGAAGCTCTGTATGTTGTATCATCTGTAGCTCCTTCAACTCCTCAGTTGAGAGTTCTTCCTCATGTTCCTCAACAAGCTTATTTAAGTCACCCTCATCTACCTCCAGACCCATCGACTTTCTGAGGGACACAATCTCCTCCAACGCTTCTACCTCAGTCTTGGTCTCTGGTTCGAATCCTTTGAAGTCCCTGTCTGCAACAACATCAGGCCATAACTTTTTCCATACTGAGTTCAACGTTCTTCTTGTAACCTCTTGCCATGCCAAGTTAATAATGTGTAAACATATCATGATGTTGTAGTGATCTTTCCAAAACTCTCGAAGGGTTAGAATTGTATTCTCAGGCACCTCAAAGCAGTGGCGGAACAAATGCTTTGTGTAAAGCTTTTTAAAGTTGGAAATGACCTGCTGATCGATAGGTTGCAAGATTGAAGTCAATGGTGGGTGGAAGGTAGAGGACTTTCACGAATTTGAACTTATCAAAAATGTCATCTTCAAGACCAGATGGGTGGGCTGGAGCATTTTCAAGAATTAGTAATGCTTTTATCGGGAATTTATTTTTTTTTTGAAGATATTTTTTCACTGCAGGACCAAAGACGAGATTTACCCATTCAATAAAAACTGCCATTGGCCTGACCTGTGGTGGCACAGTGGATAAAGTGTTGACGTGGAATGCTGAGGTTGCCATTTCAAAACCCTGGGCTTGCCCAGTCAAGGCACATATGGGAGTTGATGCTTCCTGCCCCTCTCCCCCTTCTCTCTCTCTCTCTTTCTCTCTTCTCTAATATGAATAAATAAAAATAATTTAAAAAAAAACAACAAAAAAAACCCCCGCAAAACCCATGCCCTAGCATTGGTGCGCCATATAACCTGCAGTTTTTCTTTAACAATCTTGTGAATCTTAAAGCTCTAGAATTTGCAGAATGATACACTAGCAGTGGCTTTACTTTACAGTCACCACTAGCATTTTCACACAAAGCAAGGGTCAGATGGTCCTTCATGGGTTTATGGCCTGGCAGCTTCTCCTCTGTGGTGATGAAAGTCCTCCAAGGCATTTTTTTCCAAAAACAATCCTGTTTCTTCACAGTTGAACACTTGTTGGGAGATGTAGCCTTACTTTCCAATAAGTGCAGCAAAACGTGTGATGTACTCCTCAGCTGCCTTAACGTCAGCACTCGCAGCTTCACCATGCCTCACCACCGAGTGGATGCCTGATCTCTTCTTGAAATTTTCAAACCAGCCGTGACTTGCCTTAAACATATCTTCTGCTGCCTCTTTTGAGATTGATGGTTCTTTCTTCAAGTTGCTGTAAATAATACGTGCCTTTTCAAATATTACAGTCTACATCACTGTATCTCCTGCCAACTCTTTCTCTTTCACCCACACCAGCAGAAGCTTCTCCATTTCTTTATCTCAATTAAGGACAAATATTTATTTGACCTTAATTGAGACAGAATTGTAGTTCCTTTTGCTGGATTTGCACTTTTGATGGCATCCTTTTGTTTAAGGATGGTACAAATTGTAGATGTATTGGGGTCGTACAGCCTTGCCAGTTCAATCACTCGTACGCCACGCTCATGTTTTTCTATTGTTTCTTGCTTTCCTTCTATTGACATCATTCTCTTCTTCTTCTCACTACTGTCCTTTACCCTCACTTTCTTCAGCCCCATGATAGCACACAAAAAAAGTTAGGAAAAATACAAAAATGATGCAAGAACAAGTACAGTGCATGAGATTCAACTTGATTCTGTGGGTAACACATGAGAAAGAATGAGATGCTGGTGTTGTGCTGCCAATACTGAACCCCTGCGCCAATGCATCAACTAGTGGCAGCTTCTCGAATCACGACTCATATCTTGGAATTTCTCTCGGATCTTGAACAAAAATACGGACAGAGTCACAACTTGTATCTTAAAAATTCATTTGTTGGTCTACTCATATCTCAAGGTACCACTATATTTCAAAATGAATATGAAGCTATAAAATATCTCAAGGTACCACTATATTTCAAAATGAATATGAAGCTATAAAATATCCCCTAACTTTTGTGAGCAGTGTAATAGAAGTTATAGATTTCAGTTACAGGGTCATCCTTTTAATGAGGAAAACTTGGAAATCTTAGACAATGGGTGGTAGAAAGAAAGTCAACAACCTATAACTTACCAATTTGAGTATTATCATCTCTTTGGTTGATTAATTTAGTTGTAGTATGCCAACACGTTATATTTAGTGACTTACTGACTTCCTGCAGACTACTTAATTTTAAAGAATGTTTTCTTTGCTTTATACTTTACATTTCTACTCTTTTAGTGATCCTAACTAATCTTTAAGATTGCATAGAGTTGTTTTTAGAGAATGAATTGAGTAAATATGCCCAGTATTTCTGTGTATATGTAGACAACATAACTAAGCTATTGTGTCTAAAATTCTGTGATCAAGTATTCCAGTGCTTTAAACATTATTGATTTGGAATTTAATAAAATTAGGTGAATAATAACTTATAAATGTCAGCTCTGGATGGTAAGGTAGGTACACATCTCAGCAGTAAAGAAACAGGTTAGAAAATCTCTATAACACATAGTGTGTCATCAAGAAAAATATAGCCATGGAGGTCCATGAAACTGAGCATTTTAATATTCTAACACTAAGTCAAAGACTATTATTTTCACATGATTAAAATGACTGATAAAACAAAGTTATGCTCATTGTGCAAAACTAAATCAGAGAAACAATCTTGTATGCAGTGTTTCCAGATCATTTCGTGACCACATAGTCTACACCACTTTTTTTTTTTTCTTTCTTATTTTTGTCAGGCAGTATCATTTTTTCATGGCTTGTTTATCTCCTTAAAGTGTCATTCTTTCTAATAAGACCAATAGGGGGCACTGTGCCTTGAGTGGTTAAGACAACAGTAATATATAAATTTAATATGAGATATAAACAAAGTTCTTCAAATACTGTTTTTAAGATTTTTTTTCTTGGATATTTCTATTATTTTTCATGTCTTCTAGTTTGAAAATCTTTGACCTCTGGGACTCCTGGGGCCCCTGGTAAAGTGCCAAGAAGCCTGCAGAGCCGGTGCCCAGGCGGGGTGAGGAATGTCAAGCAGGGGCTCCAAGGTCCTGAACAGTCCCTGCATGGCGGCTCATCTGATGTCAAACGCCTGCAGCCCATGGGGGAAGTCCCAGGCTTAGGAAGTCCAGAGGGGTAGGGCAGCCATTGAGAAATTGCACTCTGCCATTTTCTCTTCATACATTGGACTTGTGAGTGCTGCCCCACTCCCCACCTCTGAAACTTCCCTTTCTCTTCCATGTGTCCACCCCTGTGTGCCCGCCCCTAAGATCTATTCATTTTGACATCACAGGTGCATGGCCAAAGTTCCGTGGGTTCAGTGAGAGCTAGAACTCCGGATAATAAAGGCAGCGTAGGAGCACAGCTCCTACCATCAACTCTATTTCTGGGTTCCTATCACTCACAATCTGCCCGAGATGGGCCATTTACTTTCAAAATTGACCTTGCCTTTCTGCTGCTGCCATCCCTTGCCCGGTGGCCACACCCAGCAACTTCCCCTGCCAGCAATAATCGTGATTCACCTGTCCGGGACTACTTCCGTATACCTGCACCTGCCCTTGGCCTTAGTTACCGGCAGACCTACCAACCTGATGTGGCTTTAACACTCAGCCTGTACACTGAGCAAAGGAGGTGGTGTCCTGTTCCACAGACCAGCTGCGCTCCTCTGAGGGTCTTCCCTGTAATTAACTAGCACTCTCCGAAGACGTCTGCTCATGTCTCTCAGCCTGCTTTCTCTTTCTTCCAACCTGGCTCCGTGATTGTCCACACTCAGCCTCCAGTCAATCAACCTGGGAAGGTCCCCGTGTCCATCAAAGCTAGGGCCTGGGCAGGTTTGCCATCTTAGCTTCCTGTAGGTGCTCACATCACTGAAATAAACACGTCTTCCCGCGCTGTCATAACTTCCGCAAATCCTGTAACGCCTGCTGTTAATATCGATGATCATTCCTGGGGAGTGCTATCCCACTCTTCCCTTGTTGCCAGGGAGAATGATGCCAAACCAAAGGGTACCACCATTCCTTCTGCAGCCGTATCCAGGGAGAATGAAAACAAACCGATGGACACCATACTTCCTCCCGTTGTTGCCTCTGGACATTGCCTGCAGGAAGGGCGGCGAGGAAGTGCCGATAGACACCACATCTCCTGCGGTTGCCTACAGGGATGAGGAGGAAGTGCCGATGGACTCCATCCACTTAGTCTATCTTTACCAGTCTCTCCTTCTTACTAATGAAAAGCACTCCCCATTGTCTATGCTCCATCTCAAAACCCCTTAATCCTGGAAGAAGGAATTTCCCTAGCACAATGTGCAGGTCTAACTTCACCTGCCCTTCAGCCAGCCAGGGGCAGCATAATGCACTCAGGTTTGCAATTGCCAGATTACACATTTGTCATCACTGGCCACACCCAATTTACCATTGGTGACAACCCATGTATTATCCAGACTGACACATCCACTACTGCCCGTATTGGAGTTGCCACCCAGACACCTAACTCCGGTGACAGTAGCTCACTCTTTGCCACTACATTTGCAGACCCACCCGTTGTAATGGGTCCTCAGCTCCCATGAATTGTAAGAGCTGTGCAGTCCATGGATCCACTCAGGGACCCATCCATTCACAGGCATCCAGAGCATCAACATGAAAGGCAGATTTAGGATTCATGATGCTGCTGGATGTGAAGCTGACAGATGCCTGAGTTAAACTGCAAAGTGAGCATTCAGGAGTTGAAAGTGTGATGTGGGGTGTGGAATTCTATATTATTTTGTGTTTACTTTTTCTTTCTCTCTTTGTCTAAATGTTTCCTTGTAGAACATAAGTTGCTTATGTAATAAAAGTTCTTATTTATTCATAAAAAGGCAAAAATACAGTCTTTGCATGAATCAAATCATAATGTCCTTATGTAAAGAATCCTACCACTGGAAATAATAGCCAGACTCTAACCTTTGCTGATCAGCTTACCTCTACACGTAACTCTGATATCACACTTTAAGGGCAGCATTAATAAATTAGAGGGAGAATGTGAGTTGCAAAAAGGGTTTGACATCTTGTTAAAATCAATAGTTGCAAGAACTGAAATGTCTAGTGTGGACAAAAGTCTCCTTGTCCACCCCAGGCCCTACTCATTTGAGGCATCCAGAGCATCAACTTTAGAGATGGACTCAGGAAGACACAGATCACTGCCTTCTCTCTCATTTTGGCCATCCAACTGGGGACACACCTGGCCACAGCATGGCTGCTGCAGTAGCTGCAGTAGAAGGAGCAGGCACCCTCTCAGTGCTCAGATACACTGCTCGTTCCTCCTTAATCTGATCACCTGAAGCCCAGCTATCCATAACACAAATATGATATAGTGATGGGGGAGTATAACACTATCCCCATGATTGGAGGTGCTAGCGTTTACACTTGCCATCAATGCACCTGGGCCCACCTGGACAGAGAAAGCCTCCTATACTTGCAACAGCACCACCATGGACAGTAAATGTATGTCATGAGACATGTCTGTTTCCACATTTATAAGATCATTAGGGGGCTCTCCTGGCTACACATTATCAATGCAAGCCATAGCTTCATGCCTGTGTTTAGACACAGTTGTAGTTGCAGTTTTCCCCCCAAACACCTGGAACCCACCTGTGCAGAACCTGTGTGATGCTATGGGAGGGTACAACCAGTGGTGGGATTCAGCTGGTTCACACCGGTTTAGCAGAACAGATACCTAATTTTTTGTTGAGTTTTGGTGAACCGGTTGTTAAAATGGTACTTGTAATCAGGGTTCTCTCTAAGGTGGGCACCTGGGCAGCTGCCCAATGTGGAAATCACAAATTTACATACATTCCTTACTCTTTTTAAATGTTCATCTATGAAACAGCATATTCTAAGCACTCGTAGTAATGTTCATTCTGTCCATAGGTGAAAACAATTGCATAATAGGACTAATAGGACTCTTAATCAGGAAGTAATATGAAAATGTCTTAAGTAATAGTTTTGTTGTTTTTTGTCAGGTATTAGTTCATATTTTTTTATTAATATTTTGGAACTCTTTCTTATAACATAATCTAGTTTCGTGTCCCTCTTTCACTGTTTTTATTTAAATATTAAATGCATGAAATAAAAACCACCTTTTGCTATATTGCATTTTTTTTTATACTTAAAACATTCATTAGAGCAGAGAATCAGTTGTCAAATTATTTGAATCCCACCACTGGTTCCATCAATAAGATATGGCACAATCCTGGTCTCCTGCCCTGGACAACCCTCTGAGCATTCATGGTGGATTGAAGATCAAGGGGAAAACCAACACAGAAGAAAGAATTTGGAAAAACAGTGGCTAGGTGAAATCTTTAAATCTTTAAGCTAGAAAAGTGTTTCAGGTAACTTTGTACTTTTAAGGAACAAGTATTGCCCATGTTCTATAAATTTTTCCACAGACTTGAAAAGGAAGGATGGTTTCTCAACTTCTTTAATGCATCTAACATTATCTCAATGTACAAATTGTATAATAACTTAAAAAAAAAACTAGAGCAATCACACATGACATGGCTACATATGTAAATGTCCTAGATACACACCAGACTGGGGACAGAAGAAAAGGGGACAGGAACTGAAGCACTGGGCATTTACCCACATGTGTGAAGTATTATTAAGTTCAAAAAGAGATTGATATCAAATATTATGCATAATTAAAACAATGTTTAAATATTAACAGCTGCCACCTATTTTTTTAAAACTCTAACCATAAAAAGAGGATTTATTCTATCATTCAGTATAAAATGAGGAAATCTATGTGTTTATCAGCAACTCACTCTTTACACACCTGAACTCCATTATCCACGTGAACTCTGTTCATTTAGATACAGTTGATTTTAATTTTTAACTATTAGAGATTATTTTTGACATTTGTCTTCTGTTCTGGGTACTAGATTTATTAAGATCTATTATATAGACCATAAAGTTCACCTGTTTTCAATGTAATTAAATGCTTTTTAGTTAATTTATACAATCATGCAACCAGAATCACAATTCAGTTTTAAAATATTTCCATCACTCCCAAAAGATTACTTTTTTAGGTCTCCAGTCAGTCTTCCATTTAAATACCACTCCTAGGCAACCACAAATCTGCTTTCTGTCTCTGAATTTTCTTTTTCTGATACGTTATGTAAATGGAATCACGCCATATGTAGTACTTGCATCTGCCTTCTTTTACTTCATGTAACGCTTTTGCTCTACATCTATGTGTCAGCATGTATCAGGTGTTTGTTCTTTTTACTGTTGAGTAATATTCCATTTTATGGATACGCAATAGGCTTTTTCTTCAGTTATTTATCCATCCCTTAGCCCATGCTAACTTTCTGCTTGGTATTACCAATACTCAAACTTCTTGTTTGATGTAATTAAACTTGGGCCTCTGGTGCTTTTGTTTTCAAATATCAATCAGTATTGAGTACTTTTAGGGTCCAAATAGTGTTGACTCCTCAGGAAGTATGGGTACATTCTCACAGACTCTCCTTACAGTCTTCCCCTTATGCTGCTGTTTCTCAGAGGAAACCAGCAGACTTGGCATTTCTATCCAGCAGGATTTCTCTGAGGTTTCCACCCCATGGATGATACCACTTCCTAGTTTCTAACACAGTAATATGTTTTAATACACTCTCATGTCCTCCGGTCTTTTTGATGGAAATCTAGGAATGTAACTGACAGCTGCCTTTGCCCACTTGTCCCACCCACCTTTACATGAAATTTGTGTATATAAAACACTTTGATTCCAGGAATAAGTCATATTCTAATCACATTCAGTTACTTTCATTATGGATCTTCCCCACCTTCGAGCACTGCGGGAACTCCCTTTCTAGGTGTCCGTCTTACAGCAGCAGATTTACAATGTCCTTTATAAATATGTGTATTGTTGGAAACAGACACTGTCCGGGCCAAGGCATGCTGTGGAGATGGAAACAGAAAATCTTTCGGAACAAAGTATACCCAGCAAAACTATTCATGCAGAACTTAGCTTAGTGAAAGTATGACTTTGTTGTCTTGGCAGGGACATAAAGACCTGCAGTGGTTATTTCCTGAATATCTCACAGTAGTCTGACAAACTACTAACTCCGGGAAATCTTTGTCATTATGGAACTGTCAGCATGAACCTTTTAGCCCCATCATTTCTGATAGATTTCTGGAACCCACCAGCTTCAAGCCCATTACCCTTTGGACATCCTAACTGCGAACCCATAGCTGCACCTAAGAAAAGACAGTTGTATTGAGAGGGGCAAAAAGGAAGCTCTTAAAGGGACAACTTGATGCTATTCACTTTTTAAAAATTGAAATTTATAGAATCAAGGAGCAAACCTAACCCTGCAAAAGAAATACCATGCACAGGACTATTAGTTTCTTGAGAGAAGGAATCACTTAGATTGTGCAAACGGCTACATTCCAGTATCTAATAGCATAATGTTTGGTATACAGCACATGCTCAAATAAATGAATAAATCACTTTAATATTTTCTGTTTAACAGTTCTTCTTTAATAGCTGAATAATATCTATGACACCTAACTTAATAAAAATGTTTTATTGGACAGTTTATAATGATCACAGTTACTATTTTTCCCTTAATTAAATGTCTACCAAATAAAAGGAAAAGTACCGTTCAACAAGTTAAACATAAAAATAAAATAAAAAAGTCTGTTCTATTTAAAGCAGTGTGTTAAGTAGGTTCAACTGTACATAAAACTTAAGTCCTTAAAGCATTTTTAGTGTTCTTCATTGCATATTCAAAAGTACCATGTGAAATTATCAGACCAAATCATATACATCTTTTCACCGCTGTGGATCATGAGACTAAGAGTTGAAGTATTCCCAACTGGTAAATTTAAAACCCAAGTGTCTTACATTGAGTTCAGAATAATCTGTTGTTATTAATGACAGATATTTTTTGATACCCACTATGTTTATGGTTCTTCCCCAGAAACACAAGTTAAAACAAGTCTAAAATACACAATCAAACTATACTAAATGAAAGTGATACTAATAAAGTAAAAATACTAATAAAAAGTGTCTAGCGCCAATGTATCTTGTTTGAGACAGCTACTTCATTATTTTTATTTATGAATGCTAGTTTACCAACTAGATTATGAGCTACTAAATCAGTACTGTCTAATACAAATATAGTGTAATCTACGTGTGAAATTTAAAATTTTCTACTAACAGTTTTAAGGAATAAAAAGAAATAGTTGAAATTAGATTCTATAATAAATTTTATATTATACAAAACATCATTTCACACTACCCACATTTGAATTGCTCAGTAGCAAACATAGTGGTTAGAGTATTGGGTATTGTACAATAGATCTAAATTGTTAAATATGGCAAAGGATGTGCCATCTCCAAGTGTATATTACCTCTTGCACAACACAGCAGGTAGTAAATATTGAATGAATAAGAACTCAACACATGTTAAATGAACTGCTGAATTAGTATGTGAAAGAAAGAATATTCTGCTGAAGGTCACTGGGCTTCTCAGATCTTTAGGTTTTTATCAACTTTGAGGACTTTCAGTCTTTGTCTTCAAATATTTTCTACCCATTCACATTCTTTTCTTATCCTGGGACTTGAGAAACATGTATGTTAGACTAGGTGATATTGTTCCACATATTTCAAAAGGACAGTTTATTTTTCTCCAATCTTATTCTCAGTCTGTTCCCGACTGAAAATGTCTATTGATATATTTTAAAGATTATTGATTCATTTTTTCATTCTCAAATCTTCTCTTAATGTCTACTCAATTTCTCATTTTAGATACTATTCAATTTTAGAATTTGCAGTTTTTAAATGGATTTCAATTCCCTGATGGAATTTCTCATTTATTCTCTTATGGAAAGATATTTTTCTTTAGTTATTTGAACATATTTTTCATAAATTTTTGTAATTTCAGTTTAAGATATTTGCTTGCTAAATCTAAGATGTAGGCTGTCTTGGAGGGAGGATTGTGTTGATGACTCTTTTTTTATGACTATGGATGCCTATTGATTTATATGGGGCTTCTAGGCCAATACATGGCAGAGACTCTGGATTCTGTTATCTTCCTGTGAATAGATAGTTTAAGTATAGGCTGATCACCTTGAACTTGCATAAGCTTGCTTCTACATTTTGTTAGACACAGTTCTAAAGTCCCCTAAGTGTTTTCCAAGTCCCTATAATTTGGTGGGTGTGAAACAACAAAGGCTATCTCACCAATTCCACTCTTTCTATCCTGCACAATCACTAAAAGGACTTACTTGTTAAAACATAAATGATGGCCCTGGCTTGTTGGCTTAGTGGTAGAGTGTTGGCCAGGCATGTGAATGTCCTGGGTTTGATTCCTGGTCAGGGCACATAGGAGAAGTGACCATTTGTTTCTCTACTCCTCTCTCTCGCTTCTCTCTCTCTCTCTCTCTCTTTCTCTCCTCTCTCTCTCTCTCTCTCTCTCTCTTCCCCCTGAAAGTCATGATACAGTTGGTTTGAACACATCGTTTCCTGTCACTGAGGATAGCTCTGTGGAGTTCTGGCCTCAGGCACTAAAAATAGCTCAGTTGTGAGCATAGCCCCAGATGGGCAGAGCATTAGCCCCAGATGGGGTTGCTGGGTGGATCTCAGTTGGGGCACATGCAAGAGTCTGTTGCTCTATCTCCCTTTCTCTCACTTGCAAAAGAAGAAAAAAAAACATAAATGAGAACACATCATCTTCTGCTTAAAATTCACATTAGTGTCTACTGTCTGAAAATAGAATCTTTCCACCTTATAATGGTCTTCAAAATGTGAGTTTGAGTGATTTAATTTTCTTACCTCTTCTACCTTACGTCCTCCACTTTCTTACCCATTTCCTTGTCCAGGACCTTTTCTCAGTTTCTTACAAAGGCCAAACTCATTGCTGCCTCAGACTTTTAGTGCATCTGTTTCCTGCACAGACTTGTATGGCTGGACTCTTCTACTATACAGATATCAAATAAAACCACACTCTGAAAGTTCTGGCCTAACCTGCCCAGCTTACTTCAAGCATTCTCAATTACATTGCCCTTGTTTAATTTCTTTGTGGAAATTAAAATAATTCCAGGTATTATTACCTGGAATTAATTTCTTTAAGTATTTTTTTATTTACCTTGTGTCTCTTCAAACTTAAATATAGATTTCATGTAAAGAGACTTTGTCTAACTTATATTTCTAACACCCAAAGCAGTATCTGAATCATCATAAGTCCTTAGGAAATATTTGTTTAAAAAAATTAATAAATAAATGCTTTTTTGTTACCTTGAAAATTACCCATACTTTAGATATAGAATGCATAATATTATATAATAAAGTATACATACATTATTGTGGTGCAGATGCACCATACATACAGGTACAAATACATATACATATACATATATATATGTATATATATTCCATATTTGAGTGTATGTGTCTGTTTGGGACTGACATGAAACTAAACCTTCATTGAGACTGGAAACTGGATAACTATCTAAAAAACCAACACGGCAACATCACAATTGAATTCTCTCTGCCCACTGCCCCCTGGGTCTTGCTTCCTTCCAAGGAAAATGACAGGCTATTTACCTTTTTCTTTTTTAATCAATATAATTGCATTCTGCCACCAGTTGTCCTTCCTCACTGTAGTGCAAACAAATTAAAGCTGGATGAAGGGGTGTTTCCTTCTCTGGAGTTTAGATATTTCTGGATTTACTTCTGGATGTGTCATCATGCTGATGTCTGCAATGTGCCAAGGGGTTTGAAGGGTTCTCAATAATCTCGTTTGGAAAACATTCTGTTATTGGGAAAGCAAATTTGGGGCTCATGCTACCCCCCCTTCTCATTTTGGAAAAATAAAAATAATAATAATAATTTAAAAAATGGAAGGCAATCACCTTAGACTAAGAGGAATATTATGGAAGCTAGTCTGAAATAGGTATTACAACTGCTCTGAGAATACATTGTCAGGAACTTGATGTATTAGATAGATAAATAAAGAGGAAATCAATCATCATATAATCAAAGAACTTCATCATATTTTCTAAAAGTTAAAAACCTAATTTAAAAATATCCTTAATGGTTTATTCCTTTGAATGATCAACAAAACCTCTTCAAAGACCTTCAATGTCAATGTCATCTTTGTTCTTCTGATTATTTTAATTCCCCTTCTTTTCAAATGTTATTTTTTGGTTAAAGGCTCATATTCCATGGGGCATTCTAAAACAGTTCCAAAGGCATGGGTGGAGGAATCTGGGTTGAACTGTACACTGATAGGTCAAGAGGGAGATTTGGTAACTCTTAGTTTCTGGCTGATGATCTCATTTGTTGGTGAGTATTCACAAAGGCGATATTAATTTTCTAGTCTGTTTCCCCTCCTACAGCTGAATTAGACTTAGGCAGGGCTATGTGAGATACTCAGAATGAGAGCATATAAGAAACTCTACTTGAACTTGTCAGCTGGGAATGAGATTTTCTCTTTCCTCCTCAGACACACAATTTATTTAGATATTAGAGTCCTTCTTAAAAAGACAACTGAGTTCTCTGACTTCTCATAATTAGAACTTTGTCACTAGTTGAGACTAGGTCTCACAGAAATGGGCTGCCAAGATTAAGTAGATTCAGGTAACACTGTTTTAAGACTTTTGCCACTGGGAACTTCACATGTATCACAGTGTCAGGGATGAAGGAAGAGAACACTGTTATATGGTTAGAAAATGTACTGACAGGGCTTGTCAATTGGTGCTAAGTGGAGACTTAGCTTAACAGGACAGTCATCAGCATACAGCGTTAGGAAATAAACATTTATGTCCACTTAGTTTTTTTGTTTTTTTTTTAATTATTTTATTTTATTTATTCATTTTAGAGAGGAGAGAGAGAGAGAGAGAGAGAGAGAGAGAGAGAGAGAGAGACAGGGAGGAGGAGCTGGAAGCATCAACTCCCATATGTGCCTTGACCAGGCAAGCCCAGGGTTTCGAACCGGCGACCTCAGCATTTCCAGGTCGACGCTTTACCCACTGAGCCACTACAGGTCAGGCTATGTCCACTTAGTTTTACTGAAGAATGCCCATCAATCATAGAGAGAGGACAAAGCAAGGGGTGTAGTTACTGGGTTCACCTGTTGAAATCGTACCTGCATGTAGACAGACAGAAAGGTCAGTACCTGCTCTACTAATGTGCTTAGACTTGGGGGATACTGACAAGGGTCCCATCAGCCAGGTGTTGTGAAATTCAGTTTGATGAAACTGAAGCATTAAGCCAATACAGCTTTCAAAGATGATCAGGAGTCCCTACCAAGTGCTGACGTTCTCGGAACTCCTCAATTCTTGCTGTTAGTGAAGCTACTCATGAAGTATAATAAACCAGCAATGTCTTAGATCATACAAAAGCATTTTGATTGGAGCTTCTGTGTGAACTTAAGGGTCCAGAGGTGAGGCAGGCAGAAGCCAGGCTGCTGAAGCCAGATCCCAACCAGCTAGGTCTGAGTGAGCAGAGAGGTAAATCCTTAACCTGGGTCAACACCTCCAACTATTCAGGCATCTGGATCATACCATGAGCCCCAAATTTGCTTTCCCAATAACAGAATGTTTTCCAAATGAGATTATTGAGAACGCTTCAAACCCCTTGGCACTTTGCAGACATCAGCATGATGACACATCCAGAAGTAAATCCAGAAATATCTAAACTCCAGAGAAGGAAACACCCCTTCATCCAGCTTTAATTTGTTTTCACTACAGTGAGGAAGGACAACTGGTGGCAGAATGCAATTATATTGATTAAAAAAGAAAAAGGTAAATAGCCTGTCATTTTCCTTGGAAGGAAGCAAGACCCAGGGGGCAGTGGGCAGAGAGAATTCAATTGTGATGTTGCCGTGTTGGTTTTTTAGATAGTTATCCAGTTTCCAGTCTCAATGAAGGTTTAGTTTCATATCAGTCCCAAACAGACACATACACTCAAATATGGAATATATATATATATATATATATATATATATATATATATATATATATACATGTATTTGTACCTGTATGTATGGTGCATCTGCACCACAATAATGTATGTATAATTTATTATATATTATTATGTATTCTATATCTAAAGTATGGGTAATTTTCAAGGTAACAAAAAAGTGTTTATTTATTAATTTTTTAAACAAATATTCACTAAGGACTTTTCTTTCTAGAGAATACATTTTTAGTACCTTGCACAGTATCTTTTCTGTTCCAGATTATTTTTAGCAAAGGTTTTTTAGTCTGAAGTATAATTCAAGATAGGGTATGGCCCTGGCAGGATAGCACAGTTGGTTAGAGCATCGTCCCAATGCACAGAGGCTGCCAGTTTGATCGCTGGTCAGGGCACATACAGGAACAGATTGACATTTCTCTCTCTCTCTCTCTCTCTCTCTCTCTCTCTCTCTCTCCCCCTTTCTCTCTGTCTAAAACCAATAAAAAATAAAATAAAATAAAAAGATAAACTATGAACTATTTCCACTCTTAGACTACAGATAAATAACCCCCTAAAACAATTATTACTATCAAATAGTATTTAAGTGGCAATTTTTCAATAGTAAAATATAAGGCTTGATTAATAGCTGTTTTTGAATGTCAAAATATGTCACACTCCTTTCACTTCTTATAGTCAATGATTATAGCAGCTTTGGAGGAAAAATATGTCCCTGATATGTTGCCTTTGAGTTACAAATTCTCCATAGACTGTTTTTAAATCATATTTGTTTCAACTTCTGTTTAAATGAAGTTGTCTCAGAAATCAGATTAGCTAAAAATATCAGATGCCCAATTGGAGTGAGACTTTGCAAACTCAGTATCTATTCAGTGTGCCTTTTAAATCAGCTGAACTCAATGTCATACATTAGAGTCTCTGAGGAAAGTTTAATTGGGTTTTTATATATATTAAGTGTGGAGGAGACTAGAGATTTTAGAGATTTTAATTTAATTGGGCTAGAGTGGTGCTTCTAAAAAAGTCAAGATTCAAACCATTGATTTTCCTAAAAGGGAAAATTGAAGAGTCAGGGGAAACTGTAGGACCAGGAATCTGTTTGTTTATATCTTTATACTCCATGAAGGATTTAAGGTTAACTAATGATACAAAAGTCACTTATCCTCTTTCATGTTTGTTACTCCTACATATTTTCATAAATTTGGTCTACCCAAATCCATGTGGGGTTTTATTTTTGAGCAAGCATATGGGGGAGACAAACTTAGAGAAACCAAGAACGAGCTATCTTAATTTAGATGTGAAACTCACAAATGTACTTTCTAAAAGTGTGGCGATTTGGACTAGAACGTTTTATATTGTTGTCTCAAGACTTTACACAGGAGAGTCTAAGGGCTATAAAAGATGACATGCTGCAGAACACACTATGCTTCTGCCTCTAAAATTGAAAGTTTGGAGAGGTCACATCCAATTTTCTGCTGATGCAGAACAGAAGAAACTGGAAACTTTTAAAAAGCAAGAGTTCCTACCTTGGCTGGATTACTCAGTTGGTTAGAGCATCGTCCCAAAACAATCCCCATCAGGGCACATACAGGAACGGCTTTATGTTCCTATCTCTTTCTTTCGCTCCCCCCTATTCTCTTGCTAAAATCAACAAAAAAATATTTTTTTTAAAAAAGCAAGGGTTTCTATCCATTCCTGGAGGTATAAAAAACCTGGGTAAAAATACTGAAAAACACCTCCTGGCTTCTCAAAGTCTTGAGTTCAGTGGCTTTGAGCTCATCTAAAAGACACATTCATAGCCAACTCCCCCATGCCTGGTACATAATAGATGCTCTGTCAATGTTTTGGAAATTGATCAGAAAAATGACAATAGCAAAATGCTTGAATCCACAGGAAAAGAGAAGCCTTCCTTAGATAAAAGCCCACTGATTTACAATGATGAAGAAATGTTCTTTTACCTTAAGAAACTTGGTCATCTGTGTCCTTAGATTACAGAGACAATCTTTTAGAAAAACCAGCGGGACTGTGGTGCAAGGAGCTGACGCTGAGAAGGGACAGCTGGTAGAAGACCCACAGCCAGAAAAACACAGTCATGTGTGCCCAGTAAAACTAGGACAGTACTGGTTCCAGAAGAGGAGTTTACACTGTGTTCAGACTGCTGTAGGTAATAGGACAAGAAAATATCTGATATACATGAAAGGGATGTCACAAATATCTAAATGGTTTAAATATAACAGTGGATAAATTATGTCTTAATTATTATAAAATTTTAATTATGGGAAACAATTTATTTTCTGAAAATGCTACATAGATGAAACAATGGTCTTTTTTTTTTTTTTTTACCTCTATAAAATTAAGACTCCTGGTCTTACAACAGGAGTAAATTTTCTCTGTTCCACTGAAACCCATTAATTGTCCATTTTTTTCTGTTACTGTTCTAGCAAATGGATTGAACACCAGTCAATGTTAGGTACCGACTCCCAGGGGCTTCCGAAGCTCGCACGCTGACTCTGTAATTAAAAGCCCAGGCGAGGAAGCAACTGTCAGCTCAAGCCTTCTCTCCTACTGTTGGATGTCTGTCAACTTGAGGATTTATTTTTTTAATACGAGAAAATGTCAGCTGCCACCTCAAATAACTTTTTTGATGATTCATGCAAATGTTGAATGCCTGATGGTTAAATAAGAAAAAAAAATGCAGCATTGCTTTGAAAGCAACTCCTTTCATTCCGTGAAGAGGATTTTACCCAAGATCTCAGCATATATCATAAACAATATACATGCCCATTTTGTAAATGGACTACACACACACACACACGTCTGTATGTATATTCTAGGAATAGTATTTTTTAATAGAAGAATCTAGAAAAGCTCAGGCTCCCTTATGACACATCTGTTTCAATGAACACAAAGACATTCTTAATAAGAAAATACCCATTTTCTATTACAAAGATAATATACTTCATCCAGTGGTCTGTGGGTGGCACTTGGGCTGCTTCCATATCTTGGTTATTGTAAAAAATTAATATATTGTATTGCTACAGTATATACATAGGGTGCAGATATTTTTTTGAATTAGTGTTTTGGACTTCTTTCTATAACTACCCAGCAGTGGAAGAAGTGGTACATTTATATACAATGTAATACGACACAGCCAAAAAAAGAATAAAATGTTACCATTTGCAACAGCATGGATGGACCTAGAGGGTATTATGCTAAGTGCAATAAGTAAGACAGAGAAAGACAAATACCATATGATGTTATTTATATGTGAAATCTATAGAACAAAATAAACGAATAAACAAAACAGAAACGGACTCATAGCTACAGACAACAAATTGATGACCACTAGACTGGAGGGGGTTGGTGCTGGGTGGAAAAGATGAAAGGGTTAAGAAGTATAAATTGGTAGTCACAAAAACAGTCATGGATTAGCTGGGGACATTGTTATCTCAATGAAATTAATGTTTATTAGAAAGGAGAAAGGGGATATTAAATACTGGCTGCATTGCTGGGCATTCTTAACACCCAACCTACAATAGATTAGAAAGGGGGAAAATCGAATGCTTATTTTAAGAACATGCTACTCCACAATTAGATAATTATTTTTTGTACTTTTCAAAGCACTTTTTCATACGTTATTGTGTTTGCTCCTTAAGACAACCCAGTGAAGTAGTGGGAAGTATGCTTTCAGGGTTATTTTAAAGAAGCAACTGAAAAGTAAGAGATGGTAAGCAGTGAAAATAAAATAAAAACCAATTTTTGTAAGATTAGAACTTTTGCCATGATAACAAGGAACACAATGGACTGGTTTTCAGCTGAATTGACAAGACATTTTTAATATTCTGTAGACCTAGTTTCTCCATCCTTCAGAAGATATAGAGAATAGCAGCAATTTATTTTCAAGATGATATCAACTTGAAAACACAGGTCTATGATTTGCTTAAATAATCTGAGAACCAATATTAGGATAGCATCACAAAGGGCCTTGAAGTGGATGCTTAACTACTAAGTGGTGGGGTAAGGGGATGTCAGGAGAATGGATGATCAGACAGTGTTTTCTCTCTCTCTCCTTTGATCTTATTTGCTACTTACCATGATGGGGAGGAGCTTTTGGTAAAGCAGACTTTGCTTGCTTGCTTGCTTACTCGTGTTTAATAATGCTGCCATAAGACACAATTGAATGTACATACTGTAGATGGTTTATGCTGAAGAGACTGGATAAAAGGAGGTTCTTGCTCTGAGGGGTGGTGAGAGCCCGTCACTATCTGGCCATGGGAACTGTCACTCACCCTTACCTCAGAGACACCGACACTTGCCTCCAGAAAGTAGCTGGACCCCTGAAGGGACAACAGAGGCTAGCAAAGATGGAGGACAACCTGGAGGAGGAGAAAGGAAGGCAGCTGGAGAAAGAAGGTATCTGCACAGGAGGCAGCCTCTGTCTGCACAGAAAGGCAACTTGATGTAAGAAGAAGTGTCACCCACCTATGGGCCTTTATGAGCATGTGTACCAGCTAGTTATGAATTTGTATTCTTTCTCATAATGGGCTCTATAAATTCATTTCCAGATGTTATGAACATGAGTAAGTAAGTCTACTCATCAAAATAAAATAATCAATTATTGAAAATAGTTTCTGATTATTGTTTGAATCCTAAAACCTGTATTTCTGTTTATTCTGATTTATTCAGGCTTATTTATTTATTTATTTATTTATTTTTTATAGGGACAGAGAGAGAGAGTCAGAGAGAGGGATAGATAGGGACAGACAGACAGGAACGGAGAGAAATGAGAAGCATCAATCATCAGTTTTTCGTTGTGGCACTTTAGTTGTTCACTGATTGTTTTCTCATATGTGCCTTTTACCATGGGGCTACAGCAGAGCGAGTAACCCCTCGCTCAAGCTGGCAACCTCGAGGTCTCAAACCTGGGTCCTCCGCATCCTAGACTGATACTCTATCCACTGTGCCACCACCTGGTCAGGCCAGGCTTATTTATTATATAGGTCAGCATATCAGAAGAAAGTAGAAGCACTGATGTAACCAATATATATATTAAGATTTTACAAGAACAAATTTCACATGGAGGAGGAAAGGAAAGAAATTGGAAAGTGTGACCTTCCACACAGAGCCAGGGCCTGGGTTCTTTTGTATTTGCCACATGTTAGCAATATTAATTTCCACATCTGTGGTTGCAACCAGATTTTCCTACCTCAGAAATTAGAGGTTCTTTCTGACTGACCATTCCTTTAAACATCTTGGTATAGCTGGGATACCTCTTTAGAAAAATCAAGACTTGAACACATGACAACCTGAGGAGTGTCACGAATGAGAAACAAAACTAAAATGCTCTACACCAGGGGTCTCAAACTCAACTCAGCATGTGGGCCGCAGAGCAAGATCACAGCCCTTCCGCGGGCCGCACTAGGTCTACAAAAGGCAACTGTTACGCAACACTTTTCTCACTGCAGTTGAAAACAAAAAAAAATCAGTACAACAAGCACAATCGTACATGCAGTTTACTCAGTGTCACAAAACGACCAGAAACTGTAGTTCGCATCACAACTGCTGTCAACTAAGCTAATATCTAGCTAGGATGCTAGAGAAATGAAAAATACAAGTAGGCCCCTAGGCTTACTTAATTTTATCCAAAATATTTTGAACTTCGTGGATCAGTCTGCGGGCCGCACAAAATTGTTCAGCGGGCCGCATGCGGCCCGCGGGCCACGAGTTTGAGACCCCTGCTCTACACTGTCTTGTTCAAATTTGAGCTCAGTTATTCTTCCCATAATTTCTCAGAAGCTTGCAAGTGTTGATGGCAGAAAAACAGAGAAAGTTAAAAGAAATACAGAAATGTTGCTCGGTGGCCTTTTAATTCCAGAGAGAAAAAAAGAAAAACTGACACCATGGAAATGCAGTCATTTTGCTGATGGTTCTTTCTTTCTTTCTTTCTTTCTTTCTTTCTTTCTTTCTTTCTTTCTTTCTTTCTTTCTTTCTCTCTCTCTCTCCTTTCTTTCCTTCCTTCCTTCCTTCCTTCCTTCCTTCCTTCCTTCCTTCCTTCCTTCCTTCCTTCCTTCCTTCTTCCCTCCCTCCCTTCCTCCCTCCCTCCCTCTCTTCTTTCTCTCTTTCTCTCTTTCTTTCTTTCTTTCTTTCTTTCTTTCTTTCTTTCTTTCTTTCTCTAAGTGTGGTGTTCATTTGCAGGTAAATATACTCTGCAAGTCAACTTTCTTAGTTTGTTCTCTGGCATTCTTAACTGCCAAATGATAATACAATAACAAAATTTGCTAAATATTTCACTTCCTTCCAAAAACCATTTGATATTCCTTGTTCAAGCAATTTCTCATTAAATGAAAAATATTAATTATGTTCATGATTGTTATATAAACAGATCAACTTTTTAAATTTCTGCTTTAAAAATGTTCTACATGCCAATCACCTTCTCCTTTCAACATTTCTCCTTTGTGACTAATATGTTTTCTTTTCAACTACTACCTTATTTACTTTCCAAATTATTACTTTGTGAAAAATGTAAGAGCTATGACAATCTTATGAAAACAATCCTAGGCTCTGGCTAGTTTGCTCAGTGGTAGAGCTGGAAGTCCCATGTTCAATTCCCGGTCAGGGCACACAGGAGAAGTGACCATCTGCTTCTCCACCCCTCCTGCCCCTTCCACTTCCTGCAGCCATGGCTCAAATGGTTTGAGCAAGTTGGCCCCATGCACTGAGAACGGATCCATGGCCTCACCTCAGGTGCTAAAATAGCTTGGTTGCCGAGCAATGGCCCAAGATGAGCAGACCATCAGCCCCAGATGGAGTGTTGCCAAGAGGATCCTAGTCAGGGCACATGAGGGAGTCTGTCTCTCTGCCTTCCTGCCTCTTACTTGATAAAAAAAAAAAAAAGAAAGAAAAGAATCCTATATGAAAACTTTAAGCATTGTGTTTTCCATTAACCTCTGTTGTTAGTGTTGTTTTCGTTACTTGGAGAAAGACAAATTTATCCACCAAGAATCTCTAGTGTAATAAACGAAGTTTTTATATTCGTGTATTGTCTCAGCTCAGGACACATATCATAGACTTCTCTGAGTAGCTCAACATCTCTGGTCAGTTGAGTGCTCAACACCCTATGATTTTCTTTAGTTCTGAAAGAATGGTGATTGCATTTTTCAAGGAGTAAATATGCTTGGCAGCTCAGGTAACTTTACAGGCATTTTTTACTGCTTCTGGCAGGACTTGTGTCATCCTTTTGGGGGTTTAGCTGCTCTTCCTGCCTTCTATTTTTTTTTCAATTTAAGACAGCTAAGAAATATACAATGTGTCTTTTACTTCCATTCTCAAACTTTCAGTCCTTCACAAATAGTAAAGAGAAAAATGTCTGAAGTTAATGAAAGGCAATTTTTTCTTCACCCACTGGAGAAATTGAAAATATGACCTTTCCAAGAGACATAGAGAGAGATAGCTTAAAGTCTTATAAAATCCATGTCAAATTCAGTGATTCCCCCATCCCATAATTGCTCATTAAGTAGTTGAACTCAGTCAGGATTACTTAAGAGCTAGCCCATCTTGTACAATTTACAAATCCTTTCTGCCCCTTTCCTGTGAATTACCCTTTAGTTTCAGCCCCATTATTTTACTCTGTCATTTTTCAGCTTTCACCTATCTACTGATCAAATTACACATCAGACACCAGTAACCTTGAACACCAATTTCTAGCACAGTGATTTGAAATGAAGAAGTTCATAGAAATGTCTTCTTTACCAAAAAGAGCATCTTCATTTCTATGCTGAGGAAAAAAAAAATCTGCGTACTATTATGGGTTTAGATATGACTAGCAATTTAACCTGAAGTTAGTCTTATTTTTACATTGTAAAATAAAGATGAATAATCCTTATAGGTTGGCTATAAGAACAGAGAAAGGTCATGTTCTACGATCAATAAGATACATTTTAATAAGAATACTAATAACATGAAACAAATGACCATCTAGCACTTCCCGTGATGCAAAAGGGTTTCACATATAAGTTTTATATATGTGCATTTCCTAACTTGACTTCACAACAAACTCAAGAATTAAATAGCTATTAGATATTCCAGATGAGGAAACTTAAACTGACTTGATCAAGGTCACATAATTAGGAGGAATCAAAACCTTCGCTAATACACAGTCACTTGAGTCTGCTCCCCACACTGTTTTTCCATGCTTTTAAAATAGAAATGAAATGAAATAAATTTTGCCTGAGTCTGTTTATCTTCACTTGTAAAATAATATTATTCTGATCATTTAAAAATAGCCTCGCCTGACCTCTGGTGGCGCAGTGGATAAAGCGTCGACCTGGGAACACTGAGGTTGCCGGTTCAAAACCCTGCACTTGTCTGGTCAAGGCACATATGGGAGTTGATGCTTTCTGCTCCTCCCCCCTTTCTCTCTCTCTCTCTCTCTCTCTCTCTCTCTCTCTCTCTCTCTCTCTCTCTCTCTCCCTCCCCCCCTCCCTCCCTCCTCTCTAAAATGAATAAATAAAAATAAAAAAAGTTTTAATAAAAAAATAAAAATAGCCTCAAAAACCTAGAAAAATCTAACAGCTCAGTCTCTCACTCCATCCATACATCTTTTCCACAACACAACCGATCCTCTGGTTTCCTTTGTTGCTGGTGTCAGGGAGCACGCCACCTTGTACATGGCAGCCGGCTCCACTGTTAGTTTGAGTTCTCCTATCTTCTTCCCTTCAGCTTCAAAGCCTGTTCACCATCTGTCCTCTCTGTGTAGTGCACTCTGTCTGGCATTTGGTTATGGCCTCCAGACTTGTTTAGCCTAAACTACCAGATAACAGCTCTATGGTGGTTCTCCATAAATTTTAAAATAGGTTTCTCTTCTATTATCTCTTCTCTCAGGTAAATTTCCCAAGATTCTTCTATGATACATTTACCTGCTTTCTCTGTAGCACTGGTATCTATCTCCCTTTTGGACATTTTTTAATGGTCAAAAGAGGATCCAAAAGAAATCCCAGATATCTTCTCTTTAAGACATTAGAAGAGTCCCGTAGACATTTGAAGTTTCATCTACCCTCTCCTCTCCTGCCTATTTCTCAAGGGGTGAGAAAAATTAAAACCAAAAGAGCTAAGTGACTTATCTGAAGACACAGAAGTCATGACACAGGACTCTTGGATGGTAAATATTATTCTATCATTATCATGATACTAATGATTCTTCCTTCTTATATCTGCAAACATGAATGCAGAAAAGTCACTAAAATGTTAAAACTATTTACTAATTCTGTTAATTCTTCAGTAAATTGGTCATGTGACATACCTATTTTGGAGGGCTGAACACAACAGTGTCAGGGTTCCACAAAACCAGTGCTGCACTTCAAGAGAAACCACTTCCAAGATCACTGTAGCTGTAAAACCCTCTGGTTCTATATTTGAGGTCAAATGATCTTGTGCATTCTACTTCCAGGGAAGGGTACTTGTAAGACTATTATTGAATCTCTGCTGCTGGCCTACTGAATAACTGAATGATGTAAAAAAAAGGTCTTGAATGTCTCTCAGTCTAAAAATAAGCTATAGGGCCTGACCAGGCAGTGGCACAGTGGATAGAGTGTCGAACTGGGGTGCGGAGGACCCAGGTTCGAGACCCTGAGGTCACCAGCTTGAGCTCAGGCTCATCTGGTTTGAGCAAAAGCTCACCAGCTTGGACCCAAGGTAACTGGCTCTAGTAAGGGGTTACTCGGTCTGCTGAAGGCCCATGGTCAAGGCAGATATGAGAAAGCAATCAATGAACAAGTAAGGTGTCGCAATGCACAACGAAAAACTAATGATTGATGCTTCTCATCTCTCCGTTCCTGCCTGTCTGTCCCTGTCTATTCCTCTCTCTGACTCTGTCTCCCTCTCTCTCTGTAAAAAAAAAATTACAATAAATTAAAATAAATTAAAATAAAAGTAAGCTATAGGGAATATTTTTAAAAAGAGTATTATATATTTAACGTGTATTTCTAAGCTCTTAATACAAACAAGTATTAAATACACAAATATCTATTAACTGATATAATTGAGGTATAGGTTCTTTTAACTTGCTCCTGTTATTACTATTAGAACTACTGTGCTGGGCAGAATAATGATCCTCTAAAGATGCTCAATTATATCTGCAACATCCCTTTGGTCACCCATGGTGTCTTAGGATGGGGAGATCTTGGATTATGTTTGTGGACCCAACAATTGCAAAGGTTCTTGGAAGAGGAAGGCAGGAGATGTCAAAGAAGATAATAGGACAGCAGAGGCAGAGTATAAGATGTGGTAACTGAAGTAGAGGAGACTAGGACAGACATTTGAAGATGCCATTCTGTTGGACTTGAAGACGGTGTTGGGGCAACAAGCCAAACACATGCAGGCAGCCTCAAAAAAGTTCAAAAGTCAAGGACACACATTCTCCTTGAGCTTCAGAAGGGTCACATCCCAGCAGACCCATTTTAGCCTTCCAATCTCCAGACTATAAGATAGTACATCTGTATCATTCAGAACCACTACAGTAATTTATTCAAACAGCAATAGATACAAAGGCAGCTATTTTCATTGATTGTGGTTAAATTATCATGGGTTGTTTGTATTTCTGATTTTTGAATTGCCCAAACCAAGAAATATGTATCTAGATCTTTTATATTATAAATACATTTGCTTTTCTATCTTTTTATTTTAATATTTTTCACTTCTATATTCATGCACATAAAATGTTTGGCAGTAGTCAGAGGTCATCCGAGGTTACCACCCAAGTTAATAAAATCATAGGCCTTATATCATAGAAGACACAGGTTTAACTAATATACTTGGAGACACATAGACTTAGAGACAATTAGCTCTCTATAATTTTTGTCTAATTTTATTTATTTATTTATTTATTTTTTATAATTTTATTTTTTTAATGGGGTGACATCAATAAATCAGGATACATATATTCAAAGATAACAAGTCCAGGTTATCTTGTCATTCAATTATGTTGCATACCCACCACCCAAAGTCAGATTGTCCTCTGTCACCTTCTATCTTGTTTTCTTTGTGCCCTTCCCCACCCCCTATCCCTCTCCCATTCCCCCCTCCCCCCCGTAACCACCACACTCTTGTCAATGTCTCTTAGTTTCAGTATTATGTCCCACCTACGTATGGAATAATACAGTTCCTGTTTTTTTCTGATTTACTTATTTCGCTTCGTATCATGTTATCAAGATCCCACCATTTTGCTGTAAATGTTCCGATGTCATCATTTCTTATGGCTGAGTAGTATTCCATAGTGTATATGTGCCACATCTTCTTTATCTAGTCATCTATTGATGGGCTTTTTGGTTGTTTCCATGTCCTGGCCACTGTGAACAATGCTGCAATAAACATGGGGCTGCATGTGTCTTTACGTATCAATGTTTCTGAGTTTTGGGGATATATACCCAGTAGAGGGATTGCTGGGTCATAAGGTAGTTCTATTTTCAGTTTTTTGAGGAACCACCATACTTTCTTCCATAATGGTTGTACTACTTTACATTCCCACCAACAGTGTATGAGGGTTCCTTTTTCTCCACAGCCTCTCCAACATTTGCTATTACCTGACTTGCTAATAACAGCTAATCGAACAGGTGTGAGGTGGTATCTCATTGCCGTTTTGATTTGCATTTCTCTAATAGCTAAAGAAGATGAGCATCTTTTCATATATCTGTTGGCCATTTGTATTTCTTCCTGGGAGAAGTGTCTATTCATATCCTCTTCCCATTTTTTTATTGGATTGTTTGTTTGTTTGTTGTTGAGTTTTATGAGTTCTTTGTATATTTTGGATATTAGGCCCTTATCTGAGCTGTTGTTTGAAAATATCATTTCCCATTTAGTTGGCTTTCTGTTTATTTTGTTATCAGTTTCTCTTGCTGAGCAAAAACTTCTTAGTCTGATGTAGTCCCATTCATTAATTTTTGCCTTCACTTCTCTTGCCATTGGAGTCAAATTCATAAAATGCTCTTTAAAACCCAGGTCCATGAGTTGAGTACCTATGTCTTCTTCTATGTACTTAATTGTTTCAGGTCTTATGTTTAGATCTTTGATCCATTTTGAGTTAGTTTTAGTAAAAGGGGACAAACTGTAGTCCAGTTTCATTCTTTTGCATGTGGCTTTCCAGTTTTCCCAGCACCATTTATTGAAGAGGCTTTCTTTTCTCCATTGTGTGTTGTTGGCCCCTTTATCAAAAATTATTTGACTATATATATGTGGTTTTATTTCTGGACTTTCTATTCTGTTCCATTGGTCTGAGTGTCTATTTTTCTGCCAATACCATGCTGTTTTGATTGTCGTGGCCCTATAATAGAGTTTGAAGTCAGGTATTGTAATGCCCCCAGCTTCATTCTTTTTCTTTAGGATTGCTTTGGCTATTCGGGGTTTTTTATAGTTCCATATAAATCTGATGATTTTTTGCTCTATTTCTTTAAAAAACGTCATTGGAAGTTTGATGGGAATTGCATTAAATTTGTATATTGCTTTGGGTAATATAGCCATCTTGATTATATTTATTCTTCCTAGCCAAGAACAAGGTATATTCTTCCATCTCATTATATCTTTTTCGATTTCCCTTAACAATGGTTTATAGTTTTCATTATATAAGTCCTTTACATTCTTTGTTATGTTTATTCCTAAGTATTTTATTTTTTTTGTTGCAATCGTGAAGGGGATTATTCTTTTGAGTTCGTTCTCAGTTGTTTCATTGTTGGCATATAGAAAGGCTATTGACTTCTGTATGTTAATTTTGTATCCTGCGACCTTACTGTATTGGCTTATTGTTTCTAGTAGTCTTTTTGTGGATTCTTTGGGGTTTTCGATGTATAGGATCATATCATCTGCAAGAAGTTATACCTTTACTTCTTCTTTTCCGATATGGATGCCTTTTATTTCTTTGTCTTGTCTGATTGCTCTGGCTAGAACCTCTAGTACCACATTAAATAAGAGTGGAGAGAGTGGACAACCCTGTCTTGTTCCTGATTTAAGGGGGAAAGCCTTCAGTTTAGTGCCATTTAATATGATGTTAGCTGATGGTTTATCATATATGGCCTTTATCATGTTGAGATATTTTCCTTCTATACCCATTTTGTTGAGAGTCTTAAACATAAAATTGTGTTGTATTTTATCGAAAGCCTTTTCTGCGTCTATTGATAAGATCATGTGGTTTTTGTTCTTTGTTTTTTTGATATGGTGTATTACATTAACCGTTTTACGTATGTTGAACCATCCTTGAGATTCTGGGATGAATCCCACTTGATCATGATGTATTATTTTTTTAATATGTTGTTGTATTCGATTTGCTAGTATTTTGTTTAGTATTTTAGCATCTGTATTCATTAGAGATATTGGTCTGTAGTTTTCTTTTTTTGTGCCATCCTTGCCTGGTTTTGGGATGAGGGTTATGTTGGCCTCATAAAATGTGTTTGGAAGTATTGCTTCTTCTTCAATTTTTTGGAAGACTTTGAGTAGAATAGGAACCAAGTCTTCTTTGAATGTTTATAAAATTCGCTGGTATAGCCGTCAGGGCCTGGACTTTTATTTTTGGGGAGGTTTTTAATGGTTTTTTCTATTTCTTCTCTACTGATAGGTCTGTTTAGGCTTTCTGCTTCTTCTTGACTCAGTCTAGGAAGGTTGTATTGTTCTAGGAATTTATCCATTTCTTCTAGGTTGTTGAATTTAGTGGCATAAAGTTTTTCATAGTATTCTACAATAATTCTTTGTATATCTACAGTGTCCGTGGTGATTTCTCCTCTTTCATTTTGGATTTTGTTTATATGAGTTCTTTCTCTTTTTTCCTTGGTAAGTCTTGCCAAGGGTTTGTCAATTTTGTTGATCTTTTCAAAGAACCAGCTCCTTGTTCTATTAATTTTTTCTATAGTTTTTCTGTTCTCTAATTCATTTATTTCTGCTCTGACTTTTATTATCTCCTTTCTTCGGCTGGTTTTGGGTTGTCTTTGTTCTTCTTCTTCTAGTTCCTTAAGGTGGGAAGTTAAGTGGTTCACTTGGGCTCTCTCTTCTTTGTTCATATATGCCTGAAGCGATATGAACTTCCCTCTTATCACTGCTTTTGCTGCATCCCATAGATTCTGATATGTCGTATTGTCATTTTCATTAGTCTGTATATATCTTTTGATCTCTGCACTTATTTCTTCTTTGACCCATTCATTTTTTAAAAGTATGTTGTTTAGTTTCCACATTTTTGTGGGATTTTTTTCCTCCTTTTTGCAGTTGAATTCTAGTTTCAAGGCTTTATGATCAGAAAATATGCTTGGTACAACTTCAATTTTTCTGAATTTGCTGATGTTGTTTTTGTGGCCCAACATATGGTCAATTCTTGAGAATGATCCATGTACACTGGAGAAAAATGTATACTCAGTCACTTTGGGATGAAATGTCCTGTAGATGTCTATCATATCCAGGTGCTCTAGTGTTTTGTTTAAGGCCACTATGTCTTTGTTGATTCTCTGTTTGGATGACCGATCTAGAGCCGTCAGCGGTGTATTGAGGTCTCCAAGTATGATTGTATTTTTGTCAGTTTTTGTTTTAAAGTCAATAAGTAGCTGTCTTATATATTTTGGTGCTCCTTGGTTTGGTGCATATATATTAAGAATTGTTATGTCTTCTTGATTCAGTGTCCCCTTAGCCATTATGAAATGGCCATTTTTGTCTCTGAGTACTTTTCCTGTCTTGTAGTCAGCATTATCCAATATGAGTATTGCTACACCTGCTTTTTTTTGGATGTTATTTGCTTGGAGTATTGTTTTCCAGCCTTTCACTTTGAATTTGTTTTTATCCTTGTTACTTAGATGAGTTTCCTGTAGGCAGCATACAGTTGGATTTCCTTTTTTAATCCATTCTGCTACTCTGTGCCTTTTTATTGGTGAGTTTAATCCGTTTACATTTAGTGTAATTATTGACACTTGTGAGTTCCCTATTGCCATTTTATATCTTGCTTTCTGTTAGTTTTGTGTCTAGTTTGATCCTTCTCTTTCGTTTTTCTATCTTTTGTTTTTATTTGGTTGTATTCCATACATCTTTCCTCTGTTGCTATCTTTTTTATCTCATGTGCTTCTGTGGTGGTTTTTTCAATGGTGGTTACCTTTGAGTAATGAAAAGGGTCCCTACCCTGTTCATTGTAGCGAACTATTTTGTGAGTACTTTTGTACTCCATCGTCCTTTGCTACTGTTAATCTCCATCTTCTCCCTCTCTTTCTTTTTGTTGTTGTCACAGTTTAAATTTGGTTTTATTGTGTTCTTCTTGGAGCTTTTACTTGTGGCTCTGTTTTTTTTTGTTCTTTGTATCTGATTGGAGAACCCCCTTTAGTAATTCCTGGAGTGGGGGTTTTCTGATGATAAATTCCCTCATCTTTTCTGTATCTGTGAATGTTTTTATTTCTCCTTCGTATTTGAAGGATAGCTTTGATGGGTATAGTATTCGTGGCTGAAAGTTCCTCTCTTTCAGGACTTTAAATATTGGGGTCCACTCTCTTCTAGCTTGTAGAGTTTCTGCTGAGAAATCTGATGATAATCTAATGGGCCTTCCTTTATATGTTGTATTCTTCTTTTCCCTGGCTGCCTTGAGAATTTTTTCTTTGCTGTTGGTTTGTGTCAATTTCATTATGATATGCCTTGGAGTAGGTTTGTTGGGGTTAAGAAAACTTGGAGTTCTGTTTGCTTCTTGAACTTGAGGCTTTAGTTCTTTCCACAGGCTTGGGAAGTTCTCATCTATTATTTGTTTGAGTATGTTCTCCATTCCATTTTCTCTCTCTTCTCCCTCTGATATACCTATTATTCTTATGTTATTCTTTTTGATGGAGTCAGATAATTCTTGTAGGGCTATCTCATTTTTTTTAATTTTTGAGTCTCTTTCTTCTTCTCTCTGTTGTGCCTCAAGTTGCTTGTCTTCTATTTCACTAATCCTCTCTTCTATCTGACCTGTTCTATTAGCTAAGCTTGTTACTTCATTTTTCAGCTCGTGAATTGAGTTTTTCATCTCTGTTTGATTTGTTTTTATAGTTTCAATTTCCTTGGACATATATTCTTTGTGTTCATTGAGTTGTTTTCTGAGCTCCCTATATTGCCTTTCTGTGTTTTCTTGTATATCTCGGAGGATTTTTAGTATTTCTATCTTGAATTCTCTGTCATTTAGCTCCAAGGTTTCCAATATATTAAATTTTTTCTCCATAGATTTTTCCTCATCTAGCTGTGTTACCTCTCTTTCTTTTGTATCCATGATATTTGATTTTCTCTTCCTTAATGGCATCTGAGGGTGGTTTTGTTGATAGTATTAATGAGATTTAATAAAGAATAAAAAGTTAAAAAAAATAAAAAAAATAAAAAATCGAAAAGAGTTGTTTTTTTAAAAAAAAATTAATAATGAAATAAAGAAAAATAAAATAAAATAAAAATTTAAAAAAAAAGGAAATTATTCCCCCCCTCCTTTTTTCCTCTCCTCTCCTCTCCCCTCTTTCTTGAGAAAATCTTGTGGTGGACTGTGAGTTATAACAAACAATGCCTGTGATGGAGGGCCTGAATTAGGGAAAAGTAATAAAGGGGCAAAAAAGAAAAAAAGAAAAAAAAAGGAAAAAAATAAAAGAAAAAGAAAAAAGAAAAAAAAAGAGTGTATGGACCCACAAAAAACAAATAAGGAAAAAATTTGGGTCAAAAATAAAATGATTTGCTTTTAGGTGTTGGTTGTCTAAGAGTTATGATGAGAGGAATAAGAGGAAAACAGAAAAATGGGGGGACAAATTAAAAACTTACTATTGTATTTAGTGGAACAAGAATTAGATAATATGGAGAGCCAGGGATGGGAGCACTGCTAGTGAGTTAAAAAGGTGATGTAAAAACCCCCCAAAATGCCACAAACATAGGTTTGAGTCCCAGATAAGATAATTTGTTTGTTATTGAGGTTTGAATGAGAGGAGATGTAAAGGAGAAAGGAAGAAACTAATATAGAGGGAGAAAAGAAAGAGAGAGAGAGAAAAAAAAGAGGGAACCACTAAAAGAAGAAAAAAGAAAGGAGAGAGAGAGAGTTAAGGGTTTTGGAGTGCAACCCTCATAGAGAGAAAGGAAGAGAAGAGAAAAGATAATGGGAGATGTAACACTTATGGGTAGTGTAGTTCAAGGAGAGGAGAGAGTAAGACCGGTAGAGAGTTAATCGGCCAAATTGGAGGAGGAAAAAAAAGTCTCAAGAATGAAGATAAGAGAAACAAACGAACAAATATAATAAAATGAGATAGGTTATAAAGTCTGCAGATTATTCTTGATTTTGAGAGGTTATCTTCTTGCTTTTTCTTTTCTCTCCCTCTTCCTGGTCGTTGACTCTGTACCCCGGGTTCTGCCCCTTTGGCACTCTCAGGTAGAGGTTTGCAGTTGATAAGTCTCTATGGCAATGTCATGTATTGTGCTTTAGTCTCGTGGGAGTCGAGGCTCATTAGCATTTATTGGCTCCGACAGTGAGAGAGTCCGTGTTCCTGGAGCCTTTCTCCTAGTCTTTCCTTCCTCAATTAGTAGCCTGATAATCCAGCTATGGGGTTGCTGCTGCCTATGCCTGGATAGTAAGAGGCTCAAAGAGCTGGCAACTCCCCACTCTATTTCCACTCAGCACAGGGCTCTGGGTAAGGCTCAGTCAGTCAGAGCTGCTAGCATAATCAGGCGGGCTTTCCGCCCACTCAAAGACCACTGGCTCTGCCACTCTGTCCGGTAACACAAGCAGGCGCCCACTTCTGGGGGGCGCTTGGAGGAAACTCTCACTCACTGTCTGCGACCAGGATATCCAGCCAGCAGTCTCACGCTCTGAGTGAAACCCCCAACCACAGGGAAAAGTTGCAGCGTTGGAATTGAGTCTCACTCCGTCCCCGTGCACGGCTTTTGCAAGGCGCTGGGGCGGCTCGAGATTCCGCTTTGGCCCACACAAAGGCCCCTGACTCTGCCCCTCTCTGCGATAACACGGGCGCGCACTGCCGAGGCACTCGGAGGAATCACTCACTCCTTATCTGCGCGCGCAAACCAGGATATGAGGCCGGCCGCGGTTCCCTCTGAGTGAAACACCCTCCAGCACGGAAAATATCCACCGTTGGAATTAGTTCTCACTCCCTCCCGTGCGTGGCTTTCCCAGGGCGCTGGGGCTGCCCAGAGACTCTGTCCTCGGCCCACAGAAAGGCCTCTGACCCTGCCTCTCCGTGGGGCAACACGGGCACCCACTCTCGGGGCCTAGGATGAAGTTCTCGCCCACTAACTGCGCACCGACCAGGAGACCGGGTAAAATGGCCGCTCCACTTGTCTTTCTTTGTTTGGGTTTGGCGCGAGTGTTAGCTTGTATTGCCCGGGTTGCCACAGGATCAGATTTTCCTCGGCTTGGATCTGTGTGCCACAGCCTGGTTCGGCCGTTTGTGCCGCGGCGGCCTGGATCTATTCACCCCCTTTGCCCGCCTCAGTTTCTATATTCACAGTTACCAGAGAAAGCCGCCCTGTTTAGGTTAGTGAGGAAGGCGGAGCATTTCTTACTCCCTATTTCCTTTGGGGTTTGGTTATATATTTAGCCAATTTTTCACTCAATCATACCTTTGGGTGTATTGCGAAGCATCTGGAAGCTCCAAGTATAGGTTTTTCTGTTTCTGGTTGAAGATCTTGTTGAGTTTTGGGGGAGATTTATCGGTATCGCTTCCTACCCCGCCATTACTCTGACGTCATCCGACAATTAGCTCTCTAAAGAAACTTAGAGACCGTGTAGCCTCACAAAGACTAAAGGTGTTTTTTCATAAGGAATTCCTCAAATTTTCTAAGAAGTGATGCACACTTAGATTAAAATTGCATATTGCTTAAGTTAAATTCAACTCACAATGAATTAAAATGGGCTAAGCTAGCAGGGTCATAGTCATCTGCTACAATAGACGTGAAAACATAAAAATATTGTCCAAGCATCTCCAAACCCTGGGACAGCCAGGCGAGCACACAGGAAAAGGTCACACCAAGTAACCAACTCAGAGAGACAACAACCAGTATCTACAGCTTACCCATGAAACAGGAAAGACCTAACACTATACCTCCTGCTGTGGTAGCCTCTGTTTCCGAGACACTGAGTATAGCATCTACATATCTGGACCCACCTTTCTGCATAGCAGGTGGCATTTTGGAATCAATTAGCACCCTTCTTTTTGGGTCAAAATGCGAGTGACACTCTACATCAAATAGGCCCAACTTAACTGAAGTTTTAAATGAACAATGAGATGAAAACTTCTGAACACCAAGGACTGGAATATTGCTAAAAAAAATGGTGGACCTATACCTTCAATACCTGTAATAGCATTATTCAACACTACATTCTGTTCTCTACCAATGAGCTTTCCTTTCTCAATTCTTTGAGTGCACACCAAATAACTACGTAAGCCCAGGTTCTCTGAGAAGCAGACATCAAGACAATTAAATATGCAAGGATTATAATATGGAAAATGAGTGTGTAAAAGAAACACTGGGGGTGCTGGAGGAGTGTGGGAGAGACTGAGATGAAAAGTCAGACTTCAGCCCTGGCTGGATAGGTCGGTTGGTTAGAGCATTGTTCCAAAGCTCAGAGGTTGCCTGTTCAATTCCCAGTCAGGGCAGACACAGGAATAGCTCAATGTTACTCTCTCTCTCTTCCTCTCTTGCTAAAATCAATCAATAATTTTTTTTTTCATTTAAAAAAAGAAAGAAAAGTCAGACTTCAAGTGAAGGAGAAAGCCTGTGTTTCCCCATTCAGCCAGGGACATCAAGCTCTAGAAACTGAAATATCTGGTTCTAAACCCAACTCCATCACACTATTTAAAAGTAGAGAGACTGTGGACAAAGAGACTTTGTTTCTTTGACGATCTAATGGGAATACTAACAGTGTTCTCCTGCAATATCTGAGGTAGAGGATGAAATAATACACAATTCTAGCTCTCCACATATGCTAAACATCCAATAAATCTAGCTGTTGCAAACAAAACTTGATTACTTCACTTCTAGTTAAAAAGAAACTGGGTTTAAATAATATTTCTCTCTTGAGATGCAGCATAGTGGATAGTTAAGGGGTGAGGGAACTGGATGAAAGAAGGTTAAGGGATAAGCCAAAAATCATCAATATATGACACATACACACAGAGAACAGTGTGGTGACAGTCAGAGGGAAAGTGGCGTGGAGGCAAGGTGGAGGTGGGCAAAGGTGGAGGATAGGGACAGAAAGAGACTTTGTTTGAGGCAGATGCAGTGGGCAGATGATGTTATATTGTTGTACACTTGAAACCTGTATGGTTTTGTGAACCAATGTCATCCCAGTAAATTCGATAAATTGAAAAGAGAGATGAAAGAAATTAAGAAGGAAGGAAGGAAGGAAGGAAGGAAGGAAGGAAGGAAGGAAGGAAGGAAGGAAGGAAGGAAGGAAGGGAGGAAGAGAGAAAGAGAGAAAGAAAGAAAGAAAGAAAGAAAGAAAGAAAGAAAGAAAGAAGGAAGGAAGGAAGGAAGGAAGGAAGGAAGGAAGGAAGGAAGGAAGGAAGGAAGGAAGGAAGGAAGGAAGGAAGGAAAGAGAAAGACAGAAAGAAAGACAGAAAGAAAGAAAGAAAGAAAGAAAGAAAGAAAGAAAGAAAGAAAGAAAGAAAGAAAGAAAGAAAGAGGAGGAAAAGAAGAGGAGGCTTTGGCTTTGTAATCCTAGTGACCAGAGTTTGACTCACATTTTAGCTCCCAGACTCTAAAGCTAGCTTGACACTTTGCAACTTAAGTAAAATACCTGAGATTTCCAAAATCTGTAAAATAAGGACAATAATATTATTTATAGCACATGGTTATTTCAAGAATTAAATGAGATAATAACTATTCAAAATGCCTACCTAGTGCCAAGCACATTATAAAAACTCAGTAAATGTTAGTTATCGTCAGTTATTATCTATTACATAATACATTTTCACAGTTGATGAGTTAAGTAGGGTCATCGATTCCTAAAGCTGATAAGTGAGAATGATTATCCTCAAGGTTTTCATCATCCTTTTAAAAAAGTCTTTAAATATTTTCCTGTTGTCATTCATCACTCCTGCATTCAGGGGCTATACTTGTCATCCTCACCACAGTTATTGTAGTGTCTTTGTTTCTTTCTTCTTAGATTTTGCTTCTAAGGTGCTTGGTCACTAGAGATTCAAATTTAACCCAATTGCATATAAAATAAGAATACATATATTATGAATGAGGGTCTGATGACTTTCTGTATGCAGAGTGTTGAATGGGAGTACCAGGACTTCTATGAAATGCATTGTACTTTCCAAAGGCTCTGTTCATATGCCTCCTGACTGCAATTTTCCCCCACCAGAACTGAGCCTCAGGCGGGTTGTATTGCTAACTACAGTCCCAAGCACATAAAAGATGCCAATAAATGGTTGTTGATGGAATGAAATGGAAATAACTTGAAATTTAGTGGCATATGGTCCTCTCAGTGTGATATGCAGTGTAATAGACTAAATGGTCTATCAGTGTCTACATTATTTTAATTCTATCAATCACTTACATATCTGGTCATATGTCTTTAGTAACTTTTATTTTCCATCTTTTATACCAAAAGAAAAATAAATGAAAACTTTGCTAATCTTGTCCCTTCCCCTGGGAGGACCCATCCCTGTGTCTGATTAGACAAGCATTGACATGTAAGCCTGCTTTTAGTCACGGCAAACATTCACTGTCTCCCTACTTATCTGACTTTAAAAAGGTTTGTGAAATGTATGCCAGGGTATTCTGAGCACTTCATTTCCCTTCTTTTTTCAAGTGGCTTTTAATACTAAACAAAAACTGATCAGAGGTTTAGAATTTTCCTTGGCCCATTGTGTTTCCATGGTTACAGGTCTGTGTTGTTCATCTTCTGATTTCAGCCTCAATAACTTACGCAGCCTTTGTGAACCATGCTTCTTAAATCTTGATTACTGTGTTCCATCCATGTTGGCCTGTTACTTACACACTACAATTGCTTCTAAAGGAGGCAGCCTTCCTGCATTGTGAACACAAACACTGCTTTTTCTGTATCTCTTACCTCTCATGATAAAGTCCAAAATAAAGTAACTGGCCACTTTTCAAGTTACTCCTAAGAAAAGTAACATTTTTTTTAATGGGGTGAAATTAATCAATCAGGGTACATAGATTCAGAGAAAACATCTCTAGGTTATTTTAACATTTGATTATGTTGCATACCCATCACCCAAAGTTATATAGTCTTCCGACACCTTTTATTTGGTTTTCTTTGTGCGCTTCCTGTTCCTCCACCCCCTCCCCACCCCCAGTAACCCCCACACTCTTATCCATGTCCCTGAGTCTCATTTTTATGTCCCACCTATGTATGGAATCATATAGTTCTTAGTTTTTTATGATTTACTTATTTCACTCAGTATAATGTTATCAAGTTCCATCCATGTCATTGTAAATGATCCGATGTCATCATTTCTTATGGCTGAGTAGCATTCCATAGTGTATATGTGCCACATCTTCTTTATCCAGTCTTCTATTGAAGGGCTTTTTGGTTGTTTCCATGTCTTGGCCACTGTGAACAGTGCTGCAACGAACATGAGGCTACATGTGTCTTTACGTATCAATGTTTCTGAGGTTTTGGGGTATATACCCAGTAGAGGGATGGCTGGGTCATAAGGTAGTTCTACTTTCAGTTTTTTGAGGAACCACCATACTTTCTTCCATAATGGTTGCACTACTTTACAATCCCACCAACAGTGAATGAGAGTTCCTTTTTCTCCACGGCCTCTCCAACACTTGCTATTACCTCTCTTGTTGATAATAGCTAATCTAACAGTTGTGAGGTGGTATCTCATTGTAGTTTTGATTTGCATTTCTCTAATAACTAATGAAGATGAGCACCTTTTCATATATCTGTTGGCCATTTGTATTTCTTCCTGGAAGAAGTGTCTGTTAATGTCCTCTTCCCATTTTTTTATTGGATTGTTTGTTTGTTTGTTGTTGAGTTTTATGAGTTCTTTGTAAATTTTGGATATTAGGTCCTTATCTGAGCTCTTGTTTGAAAATATCATTTCCCATTTAGTTGGCTGTCTGTTTATTTTGATGTCAGTTTCTCTTGCTGAGCAAAAACTTTTTATTCTGATGTAGTCCCATTCATTTATCTTTGCCTTTACTTCTCTTGCCTTTGGAGTCAAATTCATAAAATGTTCTTTATAACCCAGGTCCATGAGTTGAGTACCTATGTCTTCTTCTATGTACTTTATTGTTTCAGGTCTTATATTTAGGTCTTTGATCAATTTTGAGTTAATTTTAGTACATGAGGACAAGCTGTAGTCGAGTTTCATTCTTTTGCATGTGGCTTTCCAGTTTTCCCAGCACCATTTGTTGAAGAGGCTTTCTTTCCTCCGTTGTGTGTTGTTGGCCCCTTTATCAAAAATAATTTGACCATATGTGGTTTTATTTATGGGCTTTCTATTCTGTTCCATTGATCTGAGTGTCTATTTTTCTGCCAATACCATGCTGTTTTGATTGTCGTGGCCCTATAATATAGTTTGAAGTCAGGTATTGTAATGCCCCCAGCTTCATTCTTTTTCCTTAGGATTGCTTTGGCTATTCGGGGTTTTTTATAGTTCCGTATAAATCTGATGATTTTTTGTTCCATTTATTTAAAAAATGTCATAGGAATATTGATGGGAATTGCATTAAATTTATAAATTGCTTTGGGTAATATGGCCATTTTGATTATATTTATTCTTCCTATCCAAGAACAAGGAATATTTTTCCACCTCATTGTGTCTTTTTTAATTTCTCTTAACAATGCTTTGTAGTTTTTGTTATATAGGTCATTTACATTCTTTGTTATGATTATTCCTAGGTATTTTGTTGTTGTTGTTGTTGCAATCGTGAAGGGGATTATTTTTTTGAGTTCGTTTTCTAATATTTCATTGTTGGCATATAGAAAGGCTATGGACTTTTGTATGTTAATTTTGTATCCTGCAACCTTACTGTATTGGTTTATTGTTTTTAGTAATCTTTTTGTGGAGTCCTTCGGGTTTTCGATGTATAGGATCATATCATCTGCAAAAAGTGATACCTTTACTTCTTCTTTTCCGATATGGATGCCTTTTATTTCTTTGTCTTGTCTGATTGCTGTGGCCAGAACTTCTAGCACCACGTTAAGTAAGAGTGGAGAGAGTGGACAACTCTGTCTTGTTCCTGATTTAAGGTAGAAAGTCCTCAGTTTTATGCCATTTAATATGATGTTGGCTGATGGTTTATCATATATGGCCTTTATCATGTTGAGATATTTTCCTTCTATACCCATTTTGTTGAGTGTCTTTAATATAAAGTTATGTTGTATTTTATCAAATGCCTTTTCTGCATCTATTGATAAGATTATGTGGTTTTTGTTTTTTGTTTTGTTGATATGGTGTATTACGTTAACTGTTTTATGTATGTTGAACCATCCTTAAGATTCTGGGATGAATCCCACTTGATCATGATGTATTATTTTTTTAATATGTTGTTGTATTCGATTTCCCAGTACTTTTTTTAGTATTTTAGCATCTGTATTCATTAGAGATATTGGTCTGTAGTTTTCTTTTTTTGTGCCATCCTTGCCAGGTTTTGGTATGAGGGTTATGTTGGCCTCATGAAATGTGTTTGGAAGTATTGCTTCTCCAATTTTTTGGAAGACTTTGAGTAGAATAGGAACCAAGTCTTCTTTGAATGTTTGATAGAATTCACTAGTATAACCGTCTGGGCCTGGACTTTCATTTTTGGGGAGGTTTTTAATAGTTTTTTCTATTTCTTCCCTGCTAATTGGTCTGTTTAGGCTTTCTGCTTCTTCATGACTCAGTCTAGGAAGGTTGTATTGCTCTAGGAATTTATCCATTTCTTCTAGATTGTTGAATTTGGTGGCATATAGTTTTTCATAGTATTCTACAATAATTCTTTGTATATCTATGATGTCTGTGGTGATTTCTCCTCTTTCATTTTGAATTTTATTTATATGAGTCCTTTCCTTTTTTTCCTTGGTGAGTCTTGCCAAGGGTTTGTCAATTTTGTTGATCTTTTCAAAGAACCAGCTCCTTGTTTTATTAATTTTTTCTATAGTTTTTCTGTTCTCTATTTTATTTATTTCTGTTTTGATTTTTATTATCAACTATCTTCAGCTGATTTTGGATTGTCTTTGTTCTTCTTTTTCTAGTTCCTTAAGGTGTGAAGTTAAGTGGTTCACTTGGGCTCTTTCTTGTTTGTTCATATAGGCCTGAAGTGATATGAACTTTCTTCTTATTACTGCTTTTGCTGCATCCCATAGATTCTGATATGTCATATTGTCATTTTCATTAGTCTGTATATATCTTTTGATCTCTGCGCTTATTTCTTCTTTGACACATTCATTTTTTAAAAATATGTTGTTTTGTTTCCACATTTTTGTGGGGTTTTTTCCCTCTTTTTTGCAGTTGAATTCTAGTTTCAATGTTTTATGACCAGAAAATATGCTTGGTTCAATTTCAATTTTTCTGAATTTGCTGATGTTGTCTTTGTGGCCCAACATATATATGGTCAATTCTTGAGAATGTTCCATGTACACTAGAGAAAAATGTATACTCTGTCACTTTGGGATGAAGTGTCCTATAGATGTCTACCATAGCCAGGTGCTCCAGTGTTTTGTTTAAGGCCAATATATCTTTATTGATTCTCTGTTTGGATGACTGACCTACAGCCGTCAGCGGTGTATTGAGGTCTCCAAGTATGATTGTATTTTTGTCAGTTTTTGTTTTTAGGTCAATAAGTAGCTGTCTTATATATTTTGGTGCCTCTTGGTTTGGTGCATATATATTAAGGATTGTTATGTCTTCTTGATTCAGTGTCCCCTTAATCATTATGAAATGACTATTTTTGTCTGTGAGTACTTTTTCTGTCTTGTAGTCAGCATTATTGGATATGAGTATTGCTACACCTGCTTTTTTTGGATGTTACTTACTTGGAGTATTGTTTTCCAGCCTTTCACTTTGAATTTGTTTTTATCCTTGTTGCTTAGAAGTGTTTCTTGTAGACAGCATATAGTTGGATTTTCTTTTTTAATCCATTCCGCTACTCTGTGTCTTTTTATTGGTAAGTTTAATCCATTTACATTTAGTGTAATTATTGACACTTGTAAGTTCCCTATTGCCATTTTATAAATTGCTTTCTGATAGTTTTGTATCTTGTTTGATTCTTCTCTTTTGTTTTCTATCATTTGTTTTTGATTGTTTGTATTCCATATTTCTTTCTTCTGTTGCTACCTTTTTTAAGTCATATGTTTCTGTGGTGGTTTTTTCAAGGGTGGTTACCATTAAGTAATGAAAAGGGTACCTACCATATTCATTGTTTTTATCCTCATCTTATGAGTATTTCTGCACTTCATCATCCTTTGCTACTATTAATCTCCATCCTCTCCCCCCCTTTTTTTTTTTTGTTGTCACAGTATAAATTTGGTTTTATTGTGTTCTTGGTGGAGCTGTTACTTGTGGTTTTGTTTTGTTTTGTTCTTTGAATCTGGTTGGAAAACCCCCTTTAGTATTTCCTGGAGTGGGGGTTTTCCAATGATAAATTCCCACATCTTTTCTGTATTTGTGAATGTTTTTTATATCTCCTTCGTACTTGAAGGATAGCTTTGATGGGTATAGTATTCTTGGCTGAAAGTTCCTCTCTTTCAGGGCTTTGAATATTGGGGTCCACTCTCTTCTAGCTTGTAGAGTTTCTGCTGAGAAATCTGATGATAATCTAATAGGCATTCCTTTATATGTTGTATTCTTCTTTTCCCTGGCTGCCTTGAGAATTTTTTCTTTGTTGTTGGTTTGTGCCATCTTCATTATGATGTGCCTTGGAGTAGGTTTGTTGAGGTTAAGAAAACTCGGTGTTCTGTTTGCTTCTTGAATTTGAGGCTTTAGTTCTTTCCACAGGCTTGGGAAGTTCTCATCTATTATTAGTTTGAGTATATTCTCCATTTCATTTTCTCTCTCTTCTCCCTCTGATATACCTATTATTCTTATGTTATTCTTTCTGATGGAGTCAGACAATTCCTGTAGGGCTTTCTTATTTTTTTTTATTTTTGAGTCTCTTTCTTCTTCTCTCTATTGTGCCTCAAGTTGCTTGTCTTCTATTTCACTAATCCTACCTTCTATCTGGACTGTTCTATTAGCTAAGCTTGTTATCTCATTTTTCAGCTCTTGAATTGAGTTTTTTATTTCTGTTTGATTTGTTTTTATAGTTTCAATTTCCTTGGTAATATATTCTTTGTGATTGTTGAGTTGTTTTCTGAGCTCCCTAAATTGCCTTTCTGTGCTTTCTTGTATATTGCTGAATATTTTTAGGACTTCAATTTTAAATTCTCTGTCATTTAACTCCAAGGTTTCTAAGCTATTGAAATTTTTTTCTATAGATTTTTCTCATCTATCTGAGCTAAATCACTGTTTTTTGTATCCATGATATTCTATTTCTTTTTCTTTAATTGCATTTGAGAGTGATATTGTTAATAACACTAGTAATAATTGATAAAAAAAATTTCAAGAATATGCATTGGAAAACTAAAATTTCTATTGTGCTAAGTGGAACAAAAATACATAGAATGGAGGGCCTGGGTTGGGGGGAGTGACAAAAGCCAAAAAATGAGGCAAGAACCCACAAAATGCCACAAAAATATCTGGATCAAGAATAAAATAATTTGTTTGTAAATGATGGTCAAATGAGAGAAATAGTGTAAGAGAAAATAGAAAAAAGAAAAAGAAAAAAATACAGTGAAAAATGAAAATTCTATTGTATTAAGTGGCACAAAAACTATAGAATGGAGAGCTGGAGTTGGGGGAAATACTAAAGAGATAAAAAGTGAAGTAAAAATCACACATAATACCACAAAGAAAAAATTTGAATCTAGAATAAAATAATTTGTGTGTGAGATCCAAATGAGAGAAAAAGTGAAAGAGAAAAGAAGAAACAAAAAGAGAGAAAAAAATTAAGTTAAGTTTTTTGGAGTGTAAAACTCATAGAAAAGGAAGAATGAAAAACATAACACCTATGGGTAATAACATTCAAAATGAAAAGAAAAGAATAAAACGGAAAGAGGATAAAATGACCATGGTGGAAGGAATAAAGAAAGATAAAAAATACACACAAAAAAATGGAAAAAGTTATAAAGAGTGTGGATTTTTTCTGGTTTTGAGAATTTATCTTTTTCCTTTTTCTTTCTTCTCTCTCTTTTTGGCCAGTGGCGCTGTACCCCAGGTTGTGCCCCTGTGGCACTCTTAGGCAGAGATTTGTTGTTGTGTTGCTATGGTGATGACATAAACTAGGCCTCAGTCCCCTTGGTAGGCAGGGCTTGTTAGCGTTCGCAGGCTCCGACAATGGGAGAGTATGTTTTCTCAGAGACTCTCCCCAAATCTCTCCTTCCTGAACCAGCAGCCTTGGGACCCAGCTGTGAAGTTGCTCCAGCCACTGCCTAGTGAGCAAGAGGCTGTAAGAGCTGCCAAATCCCCCTTCTATCCCCACTCAATGCAGGGTTCTGGGTAAGGCTTTGCCAGCCAGAGCTGCAAGTGTATTCAGGCAGGGCTGGGAGCCAACTGCCTTTCAGGTGTCTTTCTATGAGCCTCCGGGCATGTCTAGTATGCCTCAGCACTGTGCAACTATGCTCTCCACAGGCTGTCTGTAAGCTGCCTACACGCCCTTCCCCTCACCACTTCCGCAGTTCTCTTCCCCAGGAGTGTGCTTTGTTAGCCTGTATGGCTGGTGGAGGTGCTGTGCCCAGACAGGTTCGGGTATAGAAAAGCTGGCTTTTGTGCACTTCCCATGCGCTGTTGTTTGGGAGGCTGGGATTATTCAGAAACTCTGGTCACAGCCCATACACAGGGTCACTACTGACAGTCTCCGACCCAGTCCCTATATCTGGGAATGCAGGCACCCATGCCCAAAGCGCCAGGTGGATCCACTTGCACACTGCCCATGCTCACCAACCGGGATACCAGGAGTAAACAAGGCAACTGCTCACCCACCTCTGCCGAGGTCTGCCACTGGCATTAGCTCCATGTGGGCTGAGCCACAGGCACATTCTTTCCTTGGTTTGAACATCTCTGCCATAGCCCAGCTTTTTCCACGCCCCCAGCCCTCACTTTCTTTCAGTTCCAAGTGAAAGCAGCCTTTGCTCAGGTCAGTGAGGAAAGCGAATACTCCATTCTCCATCTTATTTTCTTCAAAGCGGGTTATATATTCAGCCACCTTTTCACCCAATAGTACCTTTGTTTGAAGTATGTGTATTTCAGATGCTCCTGTGATTGTTTTTCTGTCTCTAGTTGTTGAATTTTTTGAAGTTTCAGGGAGTGGTATCAAGAGCACTCCTCACAGAGTCATTTCTCTGATTTCACTATACTATTTTTTTTAACTTTCATTAACAATGTTGTTCCTTTAAAATTCTCTCCAACATAGGATTAATCATCCACTTTTCGACCTTCCCATCCTGCAAAATGACTGTTTGTCTGTGTTATTACCAAGATAAACAGATTAATTAATATAGAAAACAATGAGGTTGTGCTATCAAATTATTAGAATATTATAACACTAATTAATAAAAAATATTTTGAGAATACAATGGTAATTCAACTCTATGGGAGTGCCTGCTAACCTTAGTGAGTAAATTTTTGGAACATCTTAGATAAGAATATAGTAAAATAGAGACAATCAAAGCAAATTATCAAAGGAAAGTAATTGAAAAGTAGTCTGTCAGAATTAAGCACAGCTACTTCATATAAGGGTAGTAACAAAAATAACAAAGAAAATGTCTCCAGTAATATACAAGTTTATGTATTTCATACAAGGACTCCAAAAATAAGCAGTCTTGAAAGGGCAGCAGCTTCATTGTCATCAGGGACCCAGGCTTCTTGTACTTTACTGCCTTAGAGCCCTTAACAGGGTGACTCATGATCCAGTATGGCTGCCAAAGCTCCAGCTCTTATATTGACATTCCAGGCAACAAGATGGAGAAAGGGCAGATTCCTTGAAACTCTACACATCATTTATTTACATCAACTCTAATTGAAAATAAAAGAGATATTTCTTGAAAAAAGGCTACAAAGATTTGCAGGATTGTATGCAATTGTAGTTTTGACAGTTTGGTTTTTATTTGTCTTGATTGTACCAGCTGAGAATGTTGAGAATATTTTAAAGTATAAACAGCCTCTGGGGGCCCTGGCCAACTAGCTCAGCAATAAAGCATTGGCCTGGCATGTGGAAGTCCCAGGTTCAATTCCTATCCAGGGCACATAAGAGAAGCACACATTTGTTTCTCAACCCTTCCCCCTCTACTTTCTCTCTATCTCTCTCTTCCCCTCCCATAGCCAAGGCTCCATTGGAGAAAAGTTGGTCCAGGCACTGAGGATGGCTCTATGGCCTCCACCTCAGGTGCTAGAATGGCTCAGATTGCAGTGGAAACAACACCCCAGATGGGCAGAGCATCGCCCCCTGGTGGGCATGCCTGGTGGATCCTGGTAGGGCACATGTGGGAGTCTGTCTCTCTGACTCCCAGCTTCTTACTTCAGAAAAATACAAAAAAAATAGCCTCTAGGCTATTTGGAAAGGAAAAAACAAAATGTGAAAGCAACCCCAGATAGGTGGGATAGGAGGTAACAAGTGGGGAGTGAAGAGCACAGGCTCAGCAAGAAGATAGAAATCCACTGTCCTGGGCTATTTGGAGGAATAGAGCTTGTAAGAGCAATTAATAATCTCCTTTATAAAGATTTGGCCAGGGCGAAACAAGACAGCCATGGAGTAGGCAGACATTTCAATTTCCACATCCCAGAACCAAAGTGGATTACAACTTAATTTTGAGAACAGTCATCTTGAAAGACCAACTTTGGACTAAACAAAGAGGATTCTACAGCCAAGGACCACCAAAGAACCCACACTTAGATTGGTGGGAAAGGTGAAGATGCGGAAAGGGATGCCTCGCTCCCAGGAGCGAGTGGTGGCCCAGAAGGACTCTTGTGGCTGGGAGGAGTGCCCAGCCAGTTGTGGGTTGTGGGTCCTCTGCCCCATAACTGGCATCCCAGCCTACAGCCCTGGAGCCTGGAAGGGGAAAACAGACTGTATATGGCTAAGAAAGGAGCCTAGATACTGTTTGAGAGAAGGAGACAGAACTCTTGGACCCTGGCTTCATATTAAAAGGACCACACAGAGAGCCTTGCTAACAGCCACCTGTCCGGGGTTTTGGGAGAGCAGAGTGCTGGGAGGACTGGAGTTGCCAGGGGAGAGTGTGGTCTTAGAGGCACAGGGGGAGACACTTTGAGTGATGGGCACCCTAACCCCTGAGCTGAATCATGCCCCAAATCTAAAGTGAACATTTTTCCTCGGGGCAGCAACACCAACAAAGGGAAGAAATTACCCCATCCACTGGAGGTTCCTCTGCCCCAGTTAGAACAAAGAGGCACTTAGAGGCAGGCAGCACGTTAGGGACACAGGTAGTGAGTGCTAAGGTATGAGCTCCACTGCCCCCTTCCCACACTGCTGAGTGTTCACCAGGTATAGGTGCTTAGGCGGCAGTGGGGCATGGCTGCAGGAGCCAGGGCAGTCTGAGCGAGCACAAGTGGGTCCACCTGTGAAGCCAAAAGGCCCAGGAGCTGCTGTGGAGATTAGGGCAAGCATACAGGCCTGCCAGGGGCACAAGCCCGGATGACTTCAGAGGTAGTCAGAGTGGGCACATGCAGGCCAACACGCGAAGGTGAGGGCCATGGCAGCCACTGCAAAGGTCAGAGCGAGCCCACAATCCCACCCACCGCTGAGCCCAGGATACTGCAGAGGTGGTCCAATCGCAGACGAGCACTCGGGCCAGCCCATGAAGCAGGGGGCCCTGGCACCCACTGCAAAGGTGCAAGCTTGCATGTAACCCCCTGCCCTTGGAGGCAGAGGGGGCACAGAGGACAGTGGATGGGGTCCGAGAGGCTGTGCTGGCCCCCCCATGAAAGCAGAGGTCACGGCAACTGCTGCGGAGGTCCAAGCTTGCGTGCAATCACGCCTGTAGCTTAGGCCCACAGCTGCCAGTGGCTGAGGCATGGGTGACAGCAGAAGAGGTTCAAGCAATTGTACATGGGCCCACCCATGAAGCCAGAGGCCATGGCAGCTGCTGCAGAGGTCTGAGCTCATGTGCAGTCCAGCCTGCAGCATGAGCTTGCACTTGGTAGTGGCTGGGGCCCAGGCAACCTTGGGGTCCTTCCAAGTGGGTGCACACAGGCACACCAGGGGTGGCAGAAGCTGCAGCCACCATGAAGGTGGGCTGGCACCCGCAGTGCCCAAGCCCGGATGCCTGAGGCGGCAACAACAGCAGCAGGGGGCTGGCAAACAAACCACACATCAGGAGCACAGAGGCCACACCCACTGGTCCCCTGAGACCACACCCTTCTGAGTGCTGAAAAAGAAGAAAAAAATAATAAAATAAAATAAATAAGAAGCCTGGATAGAAAGACATCTGAGGCTAAGGGACAAGCCACATCCAGTACTGTACCTAATCACTGAATTACACTACTTCCCAACAAGTAGCCAACAATAAGAGGCAGCAGAAAGCAAATTTCAGGGGAACTTGAACTTTCAAAGGAACTTCCCCCAGTCCAAGAGTTGATAAAAGTTAGCCTAGGAATGTAACTGATATTTACAATGGCACCTGGGCTCAACAGAGGCAGCCACAAGATCTGGATCATCTGTAGCTCCAAAAAGGAAGATAAGAGCCAGTCATAGGCAGTGACCCCACCAATCTGGCCAGGCTCTGGACAAGGAGGTCCAGGGCAGACACATCCAGCAGCCAGATATGGAAAGCATTAGCTCAGGACTTAACAACCCTTGTTAGAGAGATAGCTTAAGGAAGGGCTCCTCACAGTTGACCCAACTAAGACACAGAAAAGACTGACACAAATAACAAAGAATAGTGATAGCAGATAAACAGTCCACAGAAGATTACAAATAACAGCTGATGCCAACCTAAGAAGACCTAGAAACAACACAACTGAAAATTGGAGGAGACATTACCAACCCCAGACTCAGCTAGCTACCCAAACAACACACCTAAAGAAAAAGTGTATACACAAAATGGGAAGACAAAGAAATGCAATCCAAATGAATCGACAAGAGAAATCCCCAGAAAAAGAACTGAGTGAGATGGAAATAACCAGATTACTGAATGCAGAGTTTAAAATAATGATTGTAGGGATGCTCAAAGATATTAGAGAAACAATGGATGCAAATAATGAACACCTAAATAAAGACATAACAAGTATCAAAAAGGATATTGAAATCATAAAAAAGAACCAGACAGAAATGACAAACACTATATCAAAAATGAAGACTACACTAGAAGGAATTAAAAGCAGGCTGGATGAAGCACAGGATCGAATCAGCGACTTAGAGGACAAGATAAGCAAAAGCACAAAAGTAGAACAGCAAAAAGAAAACAGGATCAAAAGTTCTGAGGAAACTCTAAGAGAGCTCTCTGAGAACATGAAGAGAAACAATATCTGTATAATAGGAGTTCCTGAAGGAGAAGAAAAAGAACAAGTGATAAAGAACCTGTTCAAAGAAATTATAGCTGAAAATATCCCTAAATTGATGCAGGAAAGAGTCACACAGGTTCAAGAAGCAGAGAGACCCCATTAAAAAAAAATCCAAAGAGACCCTCACCAAGACACATCATAATCAAAATACTAATGCTAAGAGATAAGAAAGAATACTAAAAGCTGCAAGAGAAAAACAGTCTATCACCTACAAAGGAACCCCCATAAGGATGACATCTGACTTCTCAACAGAAACACTTGAGGCCAGAAGGGAATGACAAGAAATATTCAAAGTAATGCAGAAAAAGAACCTACAACCAAGATTTCTTTATCCAGCAAGGTTATCATTTAAGATTGAAAGAGAAATAAAAAGCTTCCCAGACAAAAAACAAAACAAAACAAAACAAAAAAACACCTCAAGGAATTTATCACAACCAAACTAATGCAGCAAGAAATGTTAAGGGGCCAGCTGTAGACAGAACAAAGCAGGGGGAAAAAAATCTAGTAAAAGAGTAATATAGATTTAAAGACTAAAATGGCAATAAACAACTACATATCAATAATAACCTTAAATGTAAATGGATTAAATGTTCCAATCAAAAGACATAGGGTAGCTGACTGGATAAGAAAACAGAACTCATACATATGCTGTCTACAACAGACCCACCTCAAAACAAAAGATACACATAGACTGAAAGTAAAAGGATGGAAAAAATATTTCATGCAAATGGAAATGAAAAAAAAAGCGGGGGCAGCAATACTTATATCTGACAAAACAGACTTGAAAACAAAGACTATAGTAAGGGATAAAAAAGGTCAGTACATAATGATAAAGAGAACAATCCAACAGGAAGAGATAACCATTATAAATATTTATGCACCTAATATAGGAGCACCTAAATATATAAAGGAGACTTTGATGGACATAAAGGGTGAGATTAACAGCAATACTATAATAGCAGGGGATTTCAATACCCCACTAACATCACTGCATAGATCCTTAAGAAAGAAAAGTAACAAAGAAACAGTAGAATTAAGGGACACACTAGATCAACTGGATTTAATACATATTTTCAGAACCTTTCACCCTAAAGTAGCAGAATATACATTCTTTTCAAGTGCTTATGGTACATTCTCTAGGATAGACCACATATTAGGACATAAAATGAGTCTCAAAAAATTCAAGAAGATTGAAATTATATCAAGCATCTTTTCTGACCACAATGGCATGAAACTAGAAATCAACTACAATAGAAAAACTGAAAAACACTCAAACACATGGAAACTAAACATCATGTTATTAAATAACAAATGGGTCAACAATGAAATCAAGAAAGGAATAAAAAATATCCTTGAAACAAATGAAAATGAGTATACAAAAACTCAAAATCTATGGGACATAGCAAAAGTAGTCCTGAGAGGGAAGTTCATAGCATTATAGGCATACCTTAAAAAGCTAGAAAAAGCTCAAATAAACCATTTAATCCTGCACCTAAAAAAACTAGAAAAATAACAGCAAGTAAAGGCCAGAGGAAGTAAAAGGAAGGAAATAATAGAGATCAGAGTGTAAATAAATGACAGAGACAAAAAAAAACAAACAAAACAACAATGCAAAGGATCAATGAAACCAAGAGCTGGTTCTCTGAAAAGGTAAAAAAAAAAAATATCGATGAACCCTTAGCCAGACTTACCAAAAAAAGAGAGAGGATTCAAATAAATAAAATTAGAAATGAGAGTGGAGAATTAACAACTGACACAGCAGAAATACAAAGGATTATAAGAAAATACTATGAAGAACTGTATGCCAAAAAATTAGACAATCTAGTTGAAATGGAAAAATTCCTCGAAAAATATAATCTTTCAAAAATCGATCTGAAAGAATCAGAAAACTCAAATAAACCAATTACAACAAATGAGATCAAAACAGTTATCAAAAAACTCCCAACAAACAAACTCCCATCTGGCCTTGGGCCGGATGCCTTCACAGGTGAATTCTACCAATCATTCAAAGAACTAACTCCTATCCTTCTCAAGCTATTTCAAAAAAATTCAAGAGGAGGGAAAACTTTTAAGCTCCTTTTAGGAGGCGAGCATAATTCTGATTCCAAAACCAGGCAAAGACAATACAAAGAAAGAAAACTATAGGCCAATATCCTTGATGAATTTAGATGCTAAAATTCTCAACAAAATATTAGCAAATCGGATAAAGCAGTACATGAAAAAAATCATACATCATGATCAAGGGGGATTTATTCTGGGGAGGCAAGGATGGTACCATATTTGCAAATCAGTCAATGTGATTGATCACATAAACAAAAGGAAGGAGAAAGACCACATGATAATATAAATAGATGCAGAAAAAGCATTTGATAAAATCCAGCACCCATTTATGATCAAAACTATCAGCAAAGTGGGAATACAGGGGACATACCTCAACATGATAAAAGCAATCTATGACAAACCCACAGCCAACATCATACTCAATGGGCAAAAATTAAAAGCAATACCTTTAAGATCAGGAACAAGGCAGGGGTGCCCCCTTTCACAACTCTTATTCAACATAGTTCTGGAAGTCCTAGCCACAGCAATCAGACAAGAAGAAGAAATAAAAGGCATCCAAATTAGAAAAAAGTAAAACTATCATTATTTGCTGATGACATATTACTGTACATAGAAAATCCTGAAGTCACAGTCAAAAAACTACTGGACCTAATAAATGAATTCAGCAAGGTAGCAGGATATAAAATTAATACTCAGAAATCAGAGGCATTTTTATACAACAACAATGATCTGTCTGAAAAAAAATGAAGAAAGCAATCCCCTTCTCTATTGCAACAACAAAAAAATAAAGTACCTAAGCATAAATTTAACCAAAAAGGTTAAAGACTTGTACTAAAAAAATTATAAAACATTGATAAAAGAAATCAAGGAAGATACAAACAAGTGAAAGCATATACCGTGTTCATGAATAGGAAGACTAAATATCATTAAAATGTCCATATTACCCAAAGCAATTTATAAATTCAATGCAATTTCTACTAAAATACCAATGACATACTTCAACGATATAGAAAAAAATATTCCAAAAATTTATATGGAACCAAAAAAGAACATGAATAGCCTCAGCAATCTTGAAAAAGAAGAATAAAGTGGGTGGTATCACACTTCCCGGTATTAAGTTATACTACAAGGCCATTATACTCAAAACAGCTTGGTACTGGCATAAGAACAGGCATATAGATCAATGGAACAGAATAGAGAACCTGGAAATAAATCCACATCTTTATGGACAATTGATATTTGACAAAGGTAGTAATAACATACAATGGAGTAAAGACAATCATCTCTTTAACAAATGGTGTTGGGAAAATTGGACAGCTACCTCCAAAAAAAAATGAAACTAGACCACCAACTTACACCATTCACAAAAATAAACTCAAAATGGATAAAACACTTAAATGTAAGCCGTAAAACCATAAGCATCCTAGAGGAAAACATAGGCAAAAAACTCTCCTACATCTCTCACAGCAATATATTTGCTGATTTATCTCCACAGGCAAGGAAAATAAAGGACAGGATGAACAAATGGGACTATATCAAACTAAAAAGCTTTTGCACAGCTAAAGACGATATGAACAAAATAAAAAGGCAAACCACACAATGGGAGAACATATTCAACAAAATGTCTGATAAGGGGTTAATAACCAAAATTTATAAAGAACTTGTAAAACTCAACACCAGGAAGACAAACAATCCAATCAAAATATGGTCAAAAGAAATGAATAGACACTTCTCCAAAGAGGATATACAGATGGCCAACAGGCATATGGGAAAATGCTCAACATCACTAATCATTAGAGAAATGCAAATTAAAACAATAATGAGATATTAGCTCACACCAGTCAGAATGGCGCTTATCAACAAAACAACACAGAATAAGTGCTGGCGAGGATGTGGAGAAAAGGGAACCCTCCTGCACTCCTGGTGGGAATGCAGACTGGTGCAGCCACTGTGGAAAACAGTAAAGAGATTCCGCAAAAAATTAAAAATTGAAATGCCTTTTGACCCAGCTATCCCACTTTTAGGAATATACCCCCAAGAACTCCATAGCACTGTTTAAAAAGGTTAAATGCACCCTTATGTTTATGGCAGCACTGTTCACAATAGCGAAGATCTGGAAATAGCCCAAGTGTTCATCAGTGGACGAGTGAATTAAAAAGCAGTGGTACATATATACTACGGAATACTATGGGGGCATGAAAAATAAGGAAAGCTTTCTTTTTGCGACAACATGGATGAACCTGGAAACTATTATTTTAAGTGAAATAAGCCAGGCAGAGAAAGAAAAATACCATATGACCTCACTCATTTGAGGAATCCAATGAACAATATGAACTGAGGAATGGAATAGATGGAATCAAAGGGTCCAGAGGGAAAGGGGATGATAGGATGAAATGAGAGCAGAAAAACAAAACCAGGGGGAGGGCATTGTGGGGAGAAGGATAGGGCAGAGGTGGTGAGGAACAAGGGGGAGGGCGGCATGTGGGGCAACACTAGAGTGTATGTACACCCAATAAATTAGAATAAAATTTAAAACAATAAAAAAATGAAAAAAATATAAAGACTTGGCCAGGCATTACTGTTAGCTGAGAATTGAGAGTAGGAGAAGAAATATATATAAATAAAAAGGAATAATGGGGAAAAATCTTGGGGACCAGCCACAAAGTGACCCAGGAAGTACACAAGGAAGGTTAGGTGCATAAAAATCCTCAAATGGCTTTGCTACAGCATAGGAGCAATAGTGATACCGAAGGGGCTAAGGAAGAAGTCACATGGGGAAGAGACTGAGGAAAATGGTTGAAGATTAAAGGTCCTGAGAACAGGGTCGGGGTGTCTGGAGCATAAGGTGACGGAGGGAGGGAACAGATGAGTAGACATTTCCTCTGATCAACCTTTCCTAGTCAGGTCATTGCATTCCAAGGTAATTAAAAAAAATGTGCTGTCTTCACACATGACAACGGGAGACGAAAAGGAGAACATCTTGTACAGATCAAATCTGTAAGAATATTCAAAGCAAAAGCATATTGTTTATTATCATATTTTATAATCAGAGAGTCATTATACTCAATCTACATTTTTCTCAAGTAATCTTTTTACTTTCCTCACCAGTATTACATTTTACTTCCGTGATACTGTTTACAAATTTATCTATTGGGTTAAATAAAATCTTGAACCACTGTTCCCTGAAATAATGAATGAATTAGTATATACTACAGACACAAGGTCAAACTGTACCCTGTGGCAACTTCATTTGTGGTAAGGTAGATGCTGGCTTTCTCCATGAAGGGATTTCTGTGTTTTCAACACCACGCTAGCATTTACTTTGAATTATTTTCTCAACATGGGGAGTATTTCCAAACATCTGTCTGCACTCCTTCATCTGGTTGCCTTTGTGATGATGAGCAGATATTTTCAAGATGTCAAGAATAGCCTTGGAAAAACTTACAAGAGCTTATGACGGAGAAGACTGTCCCATTCCTGTGAGACAGGAGACTCCCGTGGCTTGAGGATTCCTCATTGACTGCCTGGCGCTTAGAACTGCTCTGCTACCCATTCCTCTGCCTGGTCCCCTCCTTCACTAGAGGTAGGACTTTCATCATCGTCTGTAGAATCTTCTCACTCTCTTCACTACATCCATTTTTCTTTCCTAGGCACTTATAAAATAAATCTCATGCACAGCTAACCTTATTTTGGTGTCAGCTTCTCAGAAATATAAACAAATATAGGAGATGAATCATCATTAATAAAAAAAATATTTCCTGATTCTTTTTTTTGCTTGATATAAGATTGATGACTATTGTTAATCTCACATTTAGTCTTTGATGACTATGCTTTACCTAAGAAGTAAGTCTATGCCTGACCGGGGGATGGTGCAGTGGATAGAGCATCGGACTGGGATGCAGAGGACCCAGGTTCCAGACTCTGAGGTCACCAGTTTGAGCACGGGCTCACCTGGTTTGAGCAAAGCTCACCAGCTTGGACCCAAGGTCGCTGGCTTGAGCAAGGGCTTACTTGGTCTGCTGTATAAAAATATTCAAGATCTACTCTTTTAACAACTTTCTTATATAAAATATAGTATTCTAGATTCTAATCACCATACTGTATGCTAGATTTACCAGCACTTATTCAACTTATTCATCTGGACATTTGTACCCTTTGATCAATATATTACTATTTCCCCCATTCCTTTGTCCCTGGAAACCATCAGGCTATACTCTAATTCTATACGTTAAGGTTTTTAAGATTCCATATATAGGTGAGAACATACAGTATCTGTCTTTCTCTGTATGACTTATTCAGAGAGCATCATGCCCTCTGGGTTCCTCCATGTTGCTCAAAAGGCAAGATTCCCTTCTTTTCTCTGGCTGAATATCTATGTAATATATATCTAGATCAATATCAATACAGATATATAATAATATTTTCTTTATTCATTCCTTCCTAGGTTGTTTACATGTCCTGGCTAGTGTGAGTAATGCTGCAAGGAGCATGGGGGTGCAGATGGCTCTTTGAGATAGTGGTTTCATCTCCTTTGGACACATATCCTGAAGTGGGATTGCTCGATTATATCAGTTCTATTTTTAATTTCCTGAGGAAGCTTCATACTGTTTTCCACAATAGCTACACCACTTTATATTCTCACTAAGAGTGCACAAGAGTTCCTTTTTCTACACATTCTCACTAACATTGTCTTGTCTTTTTGATGATGGCCATTCTAACAGATGTGAGGTGGTATCTCATGGTGGCTTTGATTTGCATTTCCCTGATGTGAATATAACCTGCTAGTTCTCTTACCAATTTTTGTTGCTCCTTTTATGTTTAATCTCTTTCCTCTGTTATCAAGTTTACCATATTCCCATCTAGGTCCTGCTGGGACTTAATCTTGTTATCAGCCTGTCATCCAGGGGAGGGAATAAGGCCACTTCTGAGGACATGAAGGGAGAGCCTCTATGCCTGACCAGGCAGTGGCGCAGTGGATAGAGCATCAGACTGGGACATGAAAGACCCAGGTTCGAGACCCTTAGGTCGCCAGCTTGAGCACAGGCTTATCTGGTTTGAGCAAAGCTCACCAGCTTGAGCCCAAGGTTGCTGGCTCAAGCAAAAAATCACTTGGTCTGCTGTAGCCCCCGGTCAAGGCATATATGAGAAAATAATCAATGAACAACTAAGGTGCCGCAACGAAGAATTGATGCTTCTCATCTCTCCCTTCCTGTCTGTCTGTTCCTATCTGTCCCTCTGTCTGACTCTGTCTGTCACAAAAAAAAAAAAAAAAAAAAAAAGGAGAGCCTCTAAAGCATTGTTTGGTGTGGGAGATGGACTGGCTCTTAAAAGGAATGGAGGGATACCTCAAATGTTTTGAGTGTTCAATGGCATCTGTATACCCAAAATCCTAAGGAACAGGCATTCAAATATTTTTTATCCATGTTTAAAATATCCCAGGTTTTCTCAAACACAGTCCTGATATGACCCTAACAAATCTGACTTGCTGACCATTTCAATGGCTTTGGGTCTCTTCAACACTATCAAATCTTCAGCATACTGCTTAGCTCTGCCTGGTTTTTGTTATTCCTCTATAAGAGATCAGGACTTCATTATAATCCACCAAAGGTGCCTCTGGCTCTCACACTTAGCCCTACATTGTTTGCCAGTGGACGCTTGTTGCCACTTATCCCCTTCCAGGGTCTCAATACAACTCATCAGTAACCACAACTCCACTGTCTTTATAGATATTGCTCATTTTGTATCTTTCAAATGACTCTCACAACTGCAAGGGAAGTTCATTCCACCCATACGTTTCATCAGGGGTGAAATCTTTAGAAACCAGGCCACCATGTTATGCCAGGGACTCTTGACGTTCCAAATAACACTCATATTATAATCTTCTTTGTTTGCTGGGGCATGAGTGAGTCAGTCATCAAATCCTATCTTTTTACTTGTTTCTCGTACCACTCCTGGTACCTTTCATGTTTGTCCCAAAGATACCTACATAGCTGATGATAATAACAAAAAGTAGATACCAAAGTAGAATTAGGTGTGCAAGAGACTTATTGGAGAAATGCCTAGGAAACCAAAGGGGGACGGAGCTGGGAAAGACAGAGATAGAATTCAGAATGAGATGAGACATGACTTCTGCAAAGGAGTGGAGGGAGGGAAGAGGATTAGGTAGGAAGATTCTTGCACTGCAGTGGAGTTCTAAGAATGTTCTGGCCAAAATGAAGAGCATCCTTGGGCCAAAGGCACACGGTTGAGGAGTCCCCACTCTCACATAAATGAATCAGCATTATTCCTCCTTTTACCTCCACCATGCTCAGTTGCTGGGTGAGGGTATCCCATAGGAAGCATGGCTTTTATTGCAAGCGGTTGTGGATCCAGAAAGGCAGAAACTGGGACCGTAGGTCAGTTATGTTGCCAGCAGCAGGAAATCCGAGCAGCACATTTTCCTAGCCAAAGCCACCACAGGTCCTTGCTGACGAGTCTATGTAAACATTGCTCCCTTGAGTTCTGCGAGGCACAAGCCCTAAATGTCTCTGACATCCAAGGATCTCCTGCATAAATCTGCCTGTGTTCAAATCTCAACGTTTTCATTCCTTCTTCATTCTCAACTCATAGGTTTCTCCTTCCAGCTTCACTAAAAAGACAGGCACACTAAGAAAGGAACTTCTATTGTGTTATCAGCATCGACAAGCTATCATGTGTGTACTTATTGTTCTCCGGCCACTAGGGAGAAAAAAACTATCTTTGCATAAAGCAAACATCAAATCCTCTACTTGCTAGACCGCATCACCTCTTGCTACTAGGACAAAGCTCTAAAAGTCTCTCTTTCTTTCTCTCTTTCTCTCTTTTCCTCTCTCCTGTACCATCATTTCCCACTCATCCCCATCATATAAAAACATTCTATTATTTATCTTTTAAATTTTTATGAATTTGTGGGTATGAAGGTTTGAGGGATGGGAACTGTTCGTAGCAGGATAGTGGCATGTGGTTGACATCTTTTCCCTGAGAAAGATTGTTCCCAAACGCCAGGGACACATTCCCAGCACAGTCTTCCTTGCCTCTGCGCAGAGGGGTAAAGCAACCTATGAACAAGTCTGAATTCTAAGATGGGACAAAGACCGGGAGGCATAAAGACTCTTGTCCTTTTACTTTTCGTTTCTTAACCCTTCCCTTTTCTTCATTATCCTGTCTTTCCTTTTCGCTGTTTTTGTTCCCCCTGCTCTGTTTTTCCTATGCAAATCCTTCGGTGGTGTAGAGTGTTCTAAGTCATCCGTGACGGTTGGCATCACTGTTTGCTCTCAGGGCTGGCTGATGAGTTACTGCGTTCATACTTGAGAAAAATACAGAAGGTAACCAAGAAGGCTTCTCAAAGCTCTGTAGTGGCCCATCTATCTCTCATTCCCCTTTACTGCATATTATGAAGTAGTTTTATTCTAAAAACTCTCTCTAAAATACTCAATCTCTGGAAATTTTATACTGCCCCAAAATTAGAACAAGAAACTTTTCATAGTGGGACACTATTAAAAACAAGAACAAAAACCTTACTTTTTTGGGGGGGAGAGAGAAAGAGAGAAAAGAAGGGAGAGGAGAGCAGAGAGATGAGAAGCATCAACTCATAGCGGCTTCACTTTAGTTTTTTATTGCTTACTTCTCATATGTGCCTTGATGGGCATGGGAGGGAGTGACTCAAGCTAAGCCTGTGGCCCCTTACTCAAACCAGCAACCTTAGGCTCAAGCCAGCAACCACGGGACCTTGTCGATGATCTTGTGCTCAAACTAGCTACCCTGCACTGGAACTGGTGAGTCCACTCAGGCTAGATGAGTCCACACTCTAGCTGGTGACCTTAGAATTTCAAATTAGGGACCTCAGTGTCCAGGTTTGATGCTTTATCCACTAAACCACAACTGGTCAGGTTTAAACCCCCTCTTTTAATTTGCTGAAAGAATCTCAGCTTGGACCAAGGTTGTGTCTTCCAGTGGACTCAGATAAATCTATTTATATCCAGAAAGGCCATTGGGTAGCCTGTACGTAAAAGGACCAAAGTCATCCCAAGGGTAAGGGACTAGACATGAGATGTGGAAATCAATTTCTCAAGCTTCATCATGCATTGAAATCAACTAGAAGCCTTGTTAGAATTCAGATTGTTGGATTCCACTCCCATGATTCAGTAGGTCTAGGGACGGCCCAAGAATTTGCATTTCTAACTGTTTTGCAGAAGAGGCTGATGCTGTCAATAAGGGAACTATGGCTTTAGTGTTATAAGAGAGGGGTGTCTCTAAGGGCAGTATTTATTGTCCTGCCCTAACCCCTCCCAGCCTTGTGGACTTATACTATATCTTAGGGAGAGAGACAAAGTCAATAAAACATGTCTGAGGCTCTGGAGTGTGTGTTTGGCTTTGATAACCCTGTAATTAAATATAACGGAAGCAGTGGGAATAGAGGGAGAGACTCTGCTCTACATCAGTGCAGAGGACACCAAGGTTCAAGGACACCAAGGATAATTGCTGGTAAGAGTGATGAAAGCAGAGGCAGTTTCCAGTGGAGTCACAAGTGTCACTTGGAACATAGTCGTTTTGTAGCTGATGATGGTCTTTATCTCCTTTTGTTCAAAATTTTGCCTAAAGCCTATGGGTGGCATCATTTTAGTATGAGACTGTAGTGCTTGTATTTTCTATCATATAATTAGCAACTGACTACATACATGTTACCAGGGTTTCAGTAATGTGTACATTCAATAAATTGCAAACTGAACAAATTAATGCCATGATTCTTCTTTAAAGAATAAAATTAAGGAAAGAAAATAAAAGACTTGCTTCAGGCCACACAGGTTGGTGACAGAATTAGAACCTGGAAAGAAAATGCACCCTGTCCCTCTGCTTGGATCACACAAGTTACTATTAGATACTCTTTTTACAGTGCTGATCATTTGGATGTTGTTTTTCTACATAAAAAAAAGAACAATTCTGTTATTGAATGCTAGTAACACAAGGAATAAAATGTGTTTGACTAATTGGGAAACATCTGAACCCACCGTTTTTTGACAAATGAAAGGGTCAGAAGCACAAAAACTCCATGACCAGCCTGTGGGGAAGGAGTTCTATTTTTCAAGAAAGAGATTTATGAATGGAAGGTGGGTAAACAAATCATGCTGTTAATTTGGAGGTGAAGATGAAATAGCTTTTTTCAAAGTCTTCAAAAATGGATGCAATCTTCCTTCACAGAAAAAAATATAAATCGGGAAAAACGAGACCGAATCACACACTGAAAGAAAACAAGGAGCCTCTTTATAGGAAGCAAGAGTAGGTTCGTTGCCTCCAAAGCTGAAATATCTCTACATTTTTCTAATACAGGGAAGGTAAAAGAGGAATATAGAGTATAAATCTTTGTAGGATCTTTAGAGAAGAAAGCTTTGTTTAGAGGTCCTAGGTCTTGCTTAATGTACAGGCTTTAACGCTATTAGAGAATTATAACACTTATGGAGTTGGTGAATATTTTGAAATACTGAACTATATAGCATTAAACATTTTATTTGTAGTTGCAGAGAAGTCGTGGCTATTTTAGCATAATTGTTATATCAGATATATCAAGTTTGTCACAAATAAGAGGCTTTTTTTCTTTTTTTAATCTGGCTAATATTCCATCGTAAGTAGACAGTAGTCCCCCTTTATCTGCGGTTTCGCTTTCCAAGGTTTCAGTCACCTGCAGTAAATTGCAGCCCAAAAGATCAAATGAAAAATTCTAGAAATAAACAATTTGTAAGTTTTTAAAATGCATGCCATTCTGAGTAACAGGATAAAGTCTGGTGGTGTCCCACTCCACTGTTTACACATCCGCACTGGGCACGCTCTTGCCCTTCAGTCACTCAGCAGCCGCCATCTTGGTTATCAGCTCAACTGAGTGGTATCTCATGCCTATGTCCAAGTGACCCTTATTTCTACTTTATAGTGACCCCACAGTTCTAGAATAGTAATGCTGCCAATTCAAATATGAAGCTGTAAAGTGATTCTTCATGGGAAAAAGTGTAAGTTCTCAACTTAAGAAAAAAAATCGTATGTTGAGGTTATGAAAAAAATCTATGGGAAGAACGAATCTCCTATCCATGAAATCATGGAGGAGGAACAAGTTCTTGGTAGTTTTTGTGTCACATCTCAAAATGCCAGAGTTACAGCCACAGTGCATAATAAGTGCTTAGTTAAGATGGAACAGGCATTAAATTTGTGGGTGGAAGATGTGATGTCATCGTGGTTGGATGACCTCTTTGCGTTATTGTCAGAAGGTCAATAGCAGCAGCGTAACCCTACCTCATAAGGCCCACATTGTTCATTTCCCTTCCTCTCATCATGTAAGCCTTATGTCAACACAAGAAGGATGACTACAGACATTAACATATTTTGAGAGAGGGAGAAAAACCTTCATATAACTTTTATCACAGTATACTGTTACAATCTATTTTATCATTACCTATTGTTGTTCATCACTTGCTGTGCCTAATTTATAAATTAAACTTTATTGTAGGTATATATATATATGAAAAAATAGTATATTTAGGATCTGGTACTATTTGCATTTTCAGGTATCCTCTTGGGGTCCTGGAAGGGATCCCCAACACATAAGAGGGTACTTCTGTAGACCAAGTGTATAAATATTATTGTATATTCAAGTTCTGAAGGTCAGAGTCACAGGTGGGTCTTATGGGTCTAGGTATCGGCAGAGCTGTGTTGGTTCTCGATAGTGTGTGCCCTGCCTTCTGTTGTTGGTCTCAGCCTGCGTTCCTTGGCTCACGTTCTGATCTCTGCCCCTTATTTCATTTCTCTCTGACTCTCACCTCTCTGCCTCCCTCCTGTAAGGATCTTTGTGGTTATATGAAGCTTACCCAGATTTTCTAGAATAATCTTCTCATCTCAAGATTTTTAACTTAATTATTTCTGAAAAGTCCCTTTTGCCACATAAGGTAATATAGTCACAGGTTTGGGGGGGATTCGGATGTTCTGGGGGTTATTATTTGACCTACAACAGTATAAAGAAACTACCATGTGATGGAGACATGACCAGAGCATTGTGGAATTCACATTTATTAACTTGGCATCCATTTTACTAGTCCCCCTTTTCCTAGTCCCCTAGTAAATCCATTTACCAGGATTCACTGGTCCTGATCAACAATGCACATTCACAGTACAGATCATGGGAATCATTCTCTACAATCGCACATATAATGGGAAAAAATTGTAATCATCATTTGTCTCATTCAATTTCTATTCAATTTTTCAAAAGAAATACCCAAGACACACATTTTTTCCCTAAAAAATAATTGCTGCCAATTTGGTCACACTTATATTTTAATATCTTTGCTGATTTTCAGTTTAAATGACATAAGAATACAATCATATGTAATAACAGTGAGTATGTCTCAGGTTTTATGGCTGCCAAGGTCCTTACACTTATAATACAGTAGGACACAAGGCTCTCTAGTCTGTTGCTCTCCCTGTTCTCATTAATAATTCCACAGATATTTTCTGAGTGTCTCCAAGGTATTGTAGTGTCTTAGTCGCTGAAGCAAAGGATCCCAGAGGTGGTTCTGCAGGATTCATATGCACACACAGTAAAAAAGCCAGCCTTGAACTCCTCACCCCAGGGAGCATCAACTGCTAGTCTAAGAACTAACTTAGAATGTCTCACATTCCAACTCTCCCAAAAAAGAGTTTCTGGCTTACATAACTGGCGACTAACACCTAGAGCAGTGGTCGGCAAACTGTGGTTCGTGAGCCACACGCGGCTCTTTCACCCCTTGAGTGTGGCTCTTCCACAAAATACCACGTGCAGGCACACAGGTACACGCAGGGGGTCGCTGGTGGGGCGGCAGGATAGCAGCGCTGGGTAGGCGCGTGCAATTCATACACAAGTTGAGTGAGCCCGTCAGTCAGCAGTCTCATTGTGCAGTGGTTAGTGCTAGTCCCGTCGCAAGTGGCACACGGGAGACATAAGTACCTACACAAAGCATAAAGTTACCTGTATTTTTCCAGCCAGCTGCAAATACTACAGGTATTTTTGTCATCAATTTAAGAACTGTAATTATTTTGTGTTGGTGGCTTTATTATTATAAAGTGAAACATTTTTTTAGGTGCCCTGTCTGACATGGCTACAAAGAAGCAAAGAAAAACGGAAGATGAAAACCGTGAATTTAAAGTTGAATGGACCAAAACTTTCGCATTTATTCAAAACTTACATGGCATTCTGACCTGTCTTATTTGTCAGGAAAAATTGGCGCATAACAAGAAATCAAATTTGGAGAGACATTTTACAACTAAACACATGTCATTTAGTCCTAAATATCCTGTCAATGATGAAGGAAGAAAGCAGTTGAGGAACTTCAGAGGAGTCAAGAAAAATCAAGTTCTGTATTTAATTACTGGATGCAATCTTCCAACATGTTAATATTGCAAATTTTGTGGTTACTCAAAAGACTGCTAAGAGAGGAAAAGCATATACAGATGGTGAATACATAAAAAGTTGTTTAATAAGTGCATCCGAAGAGCTATTTCAGGATTTTAAGAACAAAGCAGATATTCTAAAAATATTTAGAGTTACCATTGTCTGCTAAAACAGTGAAAGATACAACAGTCAAAATACTTTCAAATATAACCAACGTGGTAGTCGAAAATCTTAAATTGGTTTTAGCTTTATCAATAGCAGTTGACGAGTCTTGTGACAAATGACACAGCTCAAGTTTCACTTTTTGTATGATTTATTTCATCTACAGTTTCTAAAGAACTTTTAAGATTATTGCCACTCAAAGGTCAAACATGTGGAAAAGATATAGCAAATGCTGTAATTGAGTGCATGGAAAAACATCATATTCTACTCAATAAAATTGTCTCAATTTCAACAGACGGATAAATATAATTATAAAAAATCATATTCTACTCAATAAAATTGTCTCAATTTCAACAGACGGATAAATATAATTATAAAAAATATGACCGGCATTAAGAAACGGGTTTGTTGCTATTTTGAAAGAAAAAATTAATCACAAGGTACTTCCTTACCATTGCATCATTCATCAAGAAGCACTTTGTGCACAGACATTTCCAGAAGAAATTTGCAAAGTTATGGAATTGGTGATTAAGATTATCAACTCCATTATAGCTAAAGCTCTTCATCATCGCCAATTTAACAAATTTTTAGTTGAAATGGAGAGTGAGTACGAAGATCTTCTGCTGCATGACAAGGCATGTTGGTTATCAAGAGGAAACATTTTGAAACGTTTTGCTTCCTTATTAACAGAAATTAAAGCATTTCTCCTTGAGAAGGGTGTTCACTATCCAGAACTAAGGAACAATCAGTGTATCCAAAAATTTTATTTCATGATAGACATTACGTCTCATCTAAATCAGTTTAATCGTAAACTACAGGGGAAAGAAACACAATTTTTTCGATATTAGAAGAAGTTATTTCATTCGAAAACAAATTATCTCTTTTTGCTCAAGATTTTGAAAGAGAAACTTTGATTCAATTTCCAAGCCTGTTGAAACATCACCAAAAAAATAATTCTGATATTGACATTTGCTATTTCAAAACAACACTTTTAAATATGAGGGAAGTTTTTCTCAACAGGTTTCAGGAACTCAGAAACAGCAAAGTGACATTAGCCTTTGTTAAAAAAACCTCTTAATGCTACTGTAACAGAATTAAATTTTTCTCCCTTTAATATTGACATTGGCAACCTTGAAATGCAATTGCTGGATTTAAGAAACAAAGAATTGTGGAGCTCAAAATTTGAATGTCTTTGTGCTGATGTAAAAATATTGGAGAAAAACAAATGTGAACTTAGTTCACAGCACAAGTGGTCTGCTTTGAAAGACCTGGAGAAGGAAGTTATGTTGATTTTTAACACCTGGAATAGTATTCTTGACTCATAATCAGCTGGAAAAACTAGTGTTTGCTGTTCTTTCCTTATACGGGTCTACATACTCATGCGAACAGTCATTTTCAAGCATGAACCTTATCAATAGTAAATTGAGAAGTCATCTAATTGATGAGATCCTGGAACATGACTAAAATTAAAAACAACAACATACAAACCTGACTTACCCAAACTTTCCAAGGAGATGCAAGGCCATTATTCACATTAGTGTTTGTCAGTCATTGTCATGATAAATTTTATGGATACCTTACAATTTAATTTTATCAATAAACAATATCATTATTGTTGGTCAAATAAGTTTGTAAATATGATATATATGTTTGCTTGCTTATAGTTTGCATTGGGTGTGGGGGACAGGCTATAAGCAGGCAGGGTCCTTATAGCCTAAGACTTAGTTTTAAGACTAAGCTTTTCCCCACACCCTTGACTGTTGCATGATGTGGGTGGTGCACTCTCATGAGGAATCCCATTATGCCTCAGATAAGTGATTTTGTATCAGAGACTTCCTTGTTTGTATATTGGATTAAAGGTTTTGATTTCTACACTATAAAATGGGGCAGAGGAGCCCATGCTAGAAGAGAGCAGAGAAAGGCCATGTGGAGGAGAGGAGAAACAGCCAAAATGGCTGAGTGCTAAAGGAGAAGCCAGTTTGTGCAGAGCTTGTGCAGAGAGAGGGAGATGGAGAACAGAGGTGAATAAGGCTGGTGAGGTAGACACCTTTGATTTTAGGAAACTCGAATGAGTCAGTGGTTTTGGGAGCCCTGATGGAAAGGGAAGTGTTTTCCCACTGTGTGTATTTCTTCCCACCAGGTGCAAGCTAGGATTAAAGCTAATGGCCCACCAGTTCTTGGCTCCATTGTTTCATTACCATCTATTTGAATCAAACCTGAACCTGACAGGCCAGGTGGCTGTGATGGTGGCTGTGGCTACTGGCTTTACAGTTATTAAGTATGATATCAAGTTTTATTCAATGTACCTATAGTTTAACTAAGACTTAAAACTTTAAGTAAAGTTTATTAAGTTAATTTTAGGGAGCGCTGTGGAGTAAAAGATGGAGTGAATTTTAGGGAGCGCTGTGGAGTGAAAGAAGATGTAGTGTCAAGGATTAAGAAAGGTATGTTGAGATGGTTTGGACATATAGAGAGGATGAACTAAAGGAGATAGACAAAACAAGTATACAAGATGAGTGTGGATGGGAGAGTTGGAAGAGATTGACTTCAGCGAACGTACCTCAATCAGATTGAGGACATTTTTAGCAAAGGCCAGTTTAGGAGTACCCTAATTAAGTTAATATGATAACAATGTACCTACCTATATAGTTTAAGTTTAAAAAATTTGGTTCTCAACAGAAATTTCAATCTTTGTACTGTTGATATTTGGCTCTGTTGACTAATGAGTTTGCCTACCACTGTCCTAGAGCATGCTTGTGGTATAGAGTAGTATTGGGTCATCTCTCAGGCTACAGGCCAGCCTAGGAGTGGCTACTTTAGACAGATGCTCATTACTGGTCAAACTGCTCTGTCTGGTATCTAGTCATGAGGGCTATAGCGTGGGGATTGTCCTTCAAAGTCCCGCAGATGGCAGATGGAGATTTGGGGAGCACCATGAGCTTTCCAGGGTTTCTCAGATTGAGCCAATATGTTTTAGGAGGCAACATGCTTAGTGTATCCAGGAGAGAAAAGCCAGTCAATGCTATTATTGACTATCTCCCTACATACCGCCATTTCTTTTCTTTTTTTCTTTTTTTGTATTTTTCTGAAGTTGGAAACGGGGAGGCAGTCAGACAGACTCCCACATGCGCTCAAGTGGGATCCACCCAGCACGCCCACCAGAGGGCGATGCTTTGCCCATCTGGGGCATCGCTCTGTTGCAACCAGAGCCATTTTAGTGCCTGAGGCAGAGGCCACAGAGCCATCCCCAGCGCCCGGGCTAACTTTGTTCCAATGGAGCCTTGGCTGCGGAAGGGAAGAGAGAGACAGAGAGGAAGGAGAGGGAGAGGGGTGGAGAAGCAGATGGGCGCTTCTCCTATGTGCCCTGGCCGGGAATCAAACCCAGGACTCCTGCACGCCAGGCCGACACTCTACCACTGAGCCAACTGGCCAGGGCTCATACTGCCATTTCTTTTTTTCTTTTTTTTTTTTTTGTATTTTTCTGAAGCTGGAAACGGGAAGAGACAGTCAGACAGACTCCCGCATGCGCCTGACCGGGATCCACCTGGCACGCCCACCAGGGGCGACACTCTGCCCACCAGGGGGCGATGCTCTGCCCCTCTGGGGCATCGCTCTGCCGCAACCAGAGCCACTCTAGTGCCTGGAGCAGAGGCCAAGGAGCCATCCCCAGCGCCCGGGCCATCTTTGCTCCAATGGAGCCTCAGCTGCGGGAGGGGAAGAGAGAGACAGAGAGGAAGGGGGGGGTAGAGAAGCAAATGGGCGCTTCTCCTATGTGCCCTGGCCGGGAATCGAACGCAGGTCCCCCACACGCCAGGCCAACGCTCTACCGCTGAGCCAACCAGCCAGGGCCCATACCGCCATTTCTTATCTTTCTCTCTTTTTATTATGTCTGGATACATTTCAACCATTTAACCTTTCAGTTGAAAACTATTGGACAGATGCTCATTTTATCATCTCATTTTTAAATTTCCTGATTCTTACATTTTATTGAGAATGCAAAGCAGATGCTTTCTAATATTTTGACTCCAAGTGTGCTGTTTAAAACTATGCTTTACCTGCCTGACCACGTGATGATACAGTGGACAGAGCATTGGCCTGGGATGCTAAGGACCCAGGTTCGAAATCCTGAGGTCATTGGCTTGAGCATGAGCTCATCTGGTTTGAGTATGGGCTCACCAAATTGAGCACGGGGTTTGCCAGCTTGATTGAACATGGGATCATCAACATGACCCCATGGTCACTGGCTTGAACCCAAAGGTCAGAGGCTGGAGCAAGGGGTCACTGGCTATTCTGTAAACCCCTGGTCAAGACACATATGAGAAAGCAATCAATGAACAGCCAAGGTGCTGCAACTATGAGTTGATGCTTCTCATTTGTCTCCCTTTCTGTCTGTCTGTCTGTCCCTCCTTGTATCTATCTGTCTCCCTCTGAAAATAAAATAATACTAATAATAAAATAAAACTAAACTTTACCTTTGCATTATAAGCTCAATGATTTTATTTTATGTTAAAAATGTCTAAACTTTACATTTGAGTACTTCTGTTTTCTCTTCCTTGAATAATTAAAGTCCACACAAACTTAGTGCTTATCACACACAGGGTCAACGACTCTCTTGTCTTGCTCACTGAGTAATAATTATTAGAATTCTCCTCTCATTTTTGAAGCCACTAATTAAATATTCGGTGTCTATCTAGTATAGTTTTCATGAACTCATTTTCTGATTTCATTCTCTCATCTGCTTAGATAGCCATGAATTAATTTCTAGATACTGAGAAGTCATATGTAGTTTGTCCAAAACAGCACCTAGAGTCACAAGTTCACAAGTTCCTGCTTAGAGGGATCTTTTGGCCTCTGAGCCTTTCCACTTCCAGGTTCATGTTCCAAACTCCCCTGTACTGAGTGTTTATATCTAATGGGCACTTGACATAGGAATGCAATTAAAAAAAACTTTTTATTCATAAAGAGGCCCTCTTTCAATTCATCTTGACCAATGTGAGCAGTAGCAGAAAGACCCTCGCCATGTAAGAAGAAAAAACAACAACAGTAATGTCAATGGAACAAAAGCAATTCCCAAAGATATATAAGTATCAATGCTTTAGCCTGAACAGGTGGTGGTGCAGTGCATAGAGTGTTGACCTGGGATGCTGAGGACTCAGATTCAAAACCTCGAGGTTGCCAGCTTGAGCACAGGCTCACCAGCTTGCGTGTGGGGTCTCTGGCTTGAGCATGGGATCATAGACATGACCCCATGTTCACTGGCTTGAAAACCAATGGTCGCTGGCTTGAGCCCAGGGTTGCTGGCTTGAAACCAAGATTGCTGGCTTGAGCAAGGGGTCATTGGCTCAGCTGGAGCCCCGGAGTTAAGGCACATATGAGAAAGTAATCAATGAACAACTAAGGTGCTACAAGGAAATACTGATGATTCTCATCTTTTTCTCTTCCTGTCTGTCCTTATCTGTCCCTCTCTCCATCTTTCTCTCTCCATAAACAAAACAGAACAAACCAAAAAAGAATGCTTTGGAATTGCAAGAAGAGTAGTGAAGGATGCCCCACCTTGATGTTAGGAGTGATATGGGGAAGGTGCAGGGGTTTCTCTGAGTTGAGGAATTCAACAGGCAGTTATGAAAGTGGTCTGGATTGGCAGGTGATACTTGAAGGTGTGGGGTCCCAGCATTTTTGTGGGTGGGTTCTCAGAGTAAGGACTTTTTATTATATTTTATTGGCACTTGTACTTTGATTGCAGCATCTACCCCCAGCTACTGTAGAAGCAGGAAGGCAAGGTTCCTGAAGTTGTCATGATTACATCACTCTGTTAGCAGAATAGATAAATTACTCAGGGCATGAATGAGCAGCAAAGGATTTACTTTTCCTGTGGTTCAAATTTTAGGTTAAAAGAGTGAGTCTAGCATTTAAAGAAGATAGAAATATAAGTTAAAGACACCTCTCAGAGATAAAGAGGAAATAAAAGACATGGTTATAAAATAGGTATTTCTTTTATGGGAATAATCAAATCACCTTGGGGGCAGGAATCCACATTCAAACAACATTTCCCTGCACTCAGGCCTGATGACAAGCCAGCAAGCAAAGCACAAGCAAATCCTGCAGGTATGAAAATGGCAAAACCAAAAATGGGCCAGGGAAATTTTGCATCCTCAGGGAGGTGTTTTTTTGCATGAGATAATAGTGACCAGGAATGTGTTTCCTACCGGGAAATTATTGCAGAGGTTCTGAATCTGTGCACAGGAAGATACTTTGGAGTAGAAGGATGATACCCAGCCAACTCTCTGACTTCTTCATGATCATCTATTTCCTTGAGTCCGCAACCATAATTGTGCAGAGTAGCTTAATTGTTGCAGTGCTGAGCAGAGAATGGCTGCAGGTCAAAAGGCTGTCACCTGTGGACATGATTCTCATCAGCCTGGGCTTCTGCCGCTTCTTTCTACAGTGGTCATCAGTGCTGTTCAATTATTTCTCCTATTTCTACCCTAACGTTTTACTTTGGCATGTGTCAATCATCTGGGAATTCACTAATACTCTTACGTTCTGGTTAACCAGCTTGCATGCTGTCATCTACTGCGTCAAAGTCTCTTCCTTCACCCACCCCATCTTCCTGTGGCTGAGGTGGAGAATTTTGAGGTTGGTTTCTCGGCTGTTACTGGGCTCTCTGCTGATTTCCTGTATGACAGTGATCCCTTCAGCAATTAGGCAATACATGGAGGGTCAGTTAATCTCCAAGATGCGTATTTCTAGAAATGACACGGAGACTGAGAGACTTCATACATTTGTGCATAGTTTTTTCGTAGCTCAGCATCTGGTTCTGTTGTTTATTCCTTTCCTCCTGTTCCTGGCCTCCACCGTCTTTCTCATAGCCTCATTGTGCCAACACTTGGGGCAGATGCAACATCACAGGACAGGCCACTGCAACTCCAGCCTGAAAGCTTACTCCACTGCCCTGAGGTATCTAGCTTTCTTCCTCATCTTCTTCACATCTTACTTTCTAACCATACTCGTCTCCTTTATATCTTCCAAATTGAAGAGGAGAGCCTGGTTCTGGGCCCTGGAATCCGCCATCTATGCTACAGTCTCTATTCATTCCACTTCACTGATGCTGAGCAGCCCTACATTGAAAAAGGTTTTAAAGGTAAGGTGCTGGGGCCTAGAGGCAGCCTGAGGCACCGGTACAACAAGACTCAGAGCAAATGGGAGTTGGCATTGACTCAAATAATAACAATAACCAGCATTACCCTTGACAACCCCATATGGCCATGATGTTCCATAAATGCAGGCAAGCCTCGATCTCTTCCAATCTTGAAGCCATTCAAAATGGTGACTCTCTGATAGTGCTTGACATGGAGTCTGTTCCTAATTAGACACACAACCAAACTTATTTATTGAATGATATTTTCTATGCCCCTCTCATTCATACTGTTCAGGTTACATGGGTTCAACAAGTAAATTGCACTGTTCACTTATTTTGGAGCCTGACACTCAAGAGTTTTCAAGATCTGCCTCTGATCTACTGGTCCAGCCTCATCTTCCAAGAATCCTCAACATAAGCCAAAGTGTTTGCACCCAATGCATCTGTTTATTGTTTCCTGAAAATCCATATGTAGTGCTACTTCCTCACATTTGCTGATGTCATTTACCTTACTTGGCACTAAATGTAAGCTCTATCCCACTATTAAACTTCTCTTTCTTTTACCTTTTTTTATATTAATATATAATGGACTTGTAACATTGTGTAAGTGTAAGGTCCACAATATGTTGGTTTGACATCCTTATGTATCGAATTATGATTTCTACCATGGCATTAAGTAACACTCCAACACACCACATAGTTATCATTTCTTTTTTGTGATGAGAACATTTAAGATACAGTCACCTAGCAACTTCCAAGTACATGATGCAGTATTGGTAACTATATTCACAGTGTTGTGCATTGGATTCCCAGAACCTACTTATCTTAACTGCAGTTTGGACCCTTTGGCCAACATATTCCAATTTTCTCCATGTTCCAGCCCCTGGAGACCACCATTCTACTGTTTGTTCAAGTTTGGCTTTTTTAGATTCCAAATCTAACAGATAGCATATAGTATTTGTTTCTCTCTCTGTTGGACATATTTCACTTAGCATAATAGCCTCAAGACCATTCAGATTGTTGCAAATGGCAGGATTGATTTCCTTTTTCTTGTGGTTGAATAATATTCCCCTGTGTGTGTGAGTGTGTGTGTGATATCTTCTTTATCTGTTGATGGCTCCTTAGATTGTCTCTATATTTGGCTAGTGTGAATAATGCTACAAAAAATATAAGAGTGCAGATAATCTTTTCAATATCCTGATTTCACTTTATTTGAATGTCTACCCAGAAGTGGGATTCCTAGTTCTATTTTTAATTCTTGCAGAATATCTATACTGTTTTCCATCATGACTGAACAAATTTACATTCCCATCAGCAGTGCACAAGTGCTCCCTTGTCTCCATATCCTCCCTAACAGCACTGGTTACCTCTTGTCTTTTTTGATAATAGCTGTTTTAACAGGTGTGAGGCAAAATCTCCTTGTAGTTTTGATTTGTATTTCCCTAACAATTGAACATTTTTTTATGTACCTGTTGGCCATTTGTCTGTCTTCTCTGCAAAAATACTTATTTATTCCCTCTGCTTTTAAAAAATAAGGTTGTTTGCTTTTGTAATTGAATTTTATGAGTTCTTCATATATTTTGGATATTAGTGGATATTAACCCCTTATTAGATTTATAGTTTGTAAATATTTTCTCTTCCTATATCAGTTGCCTTTTTATTTTAATATTTCTTTTGCTGTACAAAAGATTTAAAATTTGACACAGTCTCACTTGATTTTTGCTTTCATTGCTTGTGTTTTTTTTTGCTTTCATTGCTTGTGTCATATCCAAAAAACCATTGGCAAGATCTACATTTTCTTTTACAAACTTTATAGCTTGGGGTATTATGTTTAAGTCTTTAATCCATTTGAGGCATTTTTTTTAAATTCAGTGGAAGGAGGAGAGGCAGAGAGACAGATTCTCACATGCACCCTGAAAGGGATAGACCTGGCAAGCCCACTAGGGAGTGATGCTCTCCTCATTTGGGCATTCCTTCATTGCTCAGCAACTAAGCTCTTCTTAGTACCTGAGGCAGAGACTATGGAGCCATCTTCAGCTTCCAGAGCCAACTCACTCCAATTGAGCCATGGCTGCAGGAGGAGAAGAGAGAGAGAGAGAAAGAGAAAGAGAGAGAAGTGAGAGGAGGAGGGTAGAGAAACAGATGGGTGTTTCTCCTGTGTACCCTGACCAGGAATCAAACCCAGGATATCCATATGCCAGACTGATGCTCTACTACTGAGCCAACTGGCCAGCTCTGAGCCAAATTTTTTATGTGTGGTATAGGATAGGGATCCAGTTTTATTCTTTTGCAAGTAATTATTTAGCATTCCCAACACCATTTACTGAAGAAATAATTCTTTCCCATTGAATATTCTTGGCTCCCTTGGCAAATATTAGTTGACCGTATATGTGAACATTTATTTCTGGTCTCTCAATTTTTGCATTCATCTTTCTGCCAGTACCATACTGTTTTGATTACTATAACTTTGTAATATAGCTTGAAATCAGGAAGTGTGGTGCTTCTAACTTTGTTTTTTTTCCTCAGGATCATTTTGGCTATTCAGTCTTTTGTAGTTCCACATAAATTTTAGAATTGTTTTTGTATTTCATAGGGATTTTGACAGAAATTACATTGACTCTATAGATGTCTTTGGGTAATATGGACATTTTAACATTATTAATTCTTCCTAGCGATGAACACAAAATCTTTTCAGTTGCTTGTCTTCTTCAATTTCTTTCATCAAAGAGATTATAGTGTTCAGTGTCCAGATCATTCATCTTCTTGCTTAAATTTATTTCTAAGTATTTTATTGTTCTTGATGCTATTGGGGATGGTATTGTTTTCTTTAGTTCTCATTTAGACATGGATTGTTAATGAAACATGTATATAAAAACAAAACTGATCCCTATTTGTTGATTATCTTACAACTTCACTGAATTCATTGATTAAATTCAGCAGTTTTTCGTTGAGTCTTCAGGATTTCTTTTTTGTATAATCATATCATCTGCAAATACAGACAATTTTACTGCTTCTTTTCATATTTAGTTGCTTTTTATTTCTTTTTCTCACCTGATTCCTATAACTAGGACCTCTGGTGTTATGTTGAATAGAGTGATAAAAGTGAGCACCCTTGCCTCACGAGGCAGTGGCACACTAGATAGAGTGTTGGACTGGGACACAGGGAACTCAAGTTTGAAACCCTGAGGTCGTCGGCTTGAACACAGGCTCATCCAGCTTGAATGCAGGGTCACTGGCTAGAGCATGGGATCATAGACATGACTTCATGGTCATTGGCTTGAAGCCCAAGATCGCTGGCTTGAGCCTAAGGTCACTGTTCTGTTGTAGCCCCCTAGTCAAGGCACATATTGAGATAGCAATCAATGAACAACTAAGATGCCACAATAACAATTGATACTTCTCATCTCCCTTCCTGTCTGTCTACCCCTATCTTTCCCTCTCTCTGTCTCTCTTTCTGTCTCTGTCACCAAAAGAAGAGCACCTTTGTCTTGTTCCTGATCTCAAAAAAGTTTTCAATATTTTACTGTTGATCGTGATGTTAGCTGTGAGTCTGCCATATATATCTTTTATTATGTTTAGGTATGATCTTTATACACCCAATTTGTTGAGGATTTTTATCATAAAAGGATGCTGAATATTTTCAAATGCTTGATAAAAATCATTTGATTTTTATCTTTTATTATGTTAATGTGAAATTTTTTGTTTTGTGTATGTTGAGTCATCTTTGCATCCAAGAAATAAATCCCACTTGATCATGGTGTGTGATCTTTTTAATGTGCTGATGAAGTTGATTTATTAGTATTTGGGGGGGGATTTTTTCATCTAGGCTCTTCAGTGTTCTTTTCTGGTTTGGGTATCTGGGTAATGGTCTCACCAAATAAGTTTGGAAGTATTTCTTCCTCTTCAATTTATTGGAAGTGTTTGAAAATACTGGTGTTAATTCTTTAAATGTTTGGTAAAATTCACCAGTAAAACCATCTAGACTTGGGTTCTTTTTTTCCTCCATTACTTAGGTATTTAATCTCTTTAATCATTATTGTTCAGTTCCGATATGCTTCATGATTCAATCTTGGTAAGTTTAATGTTTCTAAGAATTTGTTTCTTTCAAGTAACCCATTTGTCGGTATATAATTGCTCATAATAGTTTATTATGATCCTTTGTATTTCTGTGGTATCAGTTCAAATGTCTTCTCTTTTACTTCTTATTTAATTTGAGTCTTCTCTCTTTTTTCCTTGGTCTAGGTAAAGGTTTGTCAATTTTTTTTGTTGTTGTTTTTGGTTTTTTTGTTTTGTTTTGTTTTGTTTTTTGTATTTTTCCGAAGCTGGAAACGGGGAGAGACAGTCAGACAGACTCCTGCATGCACCCAACCGGGATCCACCCGGCACGCCCACCAGGGGCGACACTTTGCCCACCAGGGGGTGATGCTCTGCCCCTCGGGGGCGTCACTCTGTCGCGACCAGAGCCACTCTAGCGCCTGAGGCAGAGGCCAAGGAGCCATCCCCAGCGCCCGGGCCATCTTTGCTCCAATGGAGCCTCGGCTGCGGGAGGGGAAGAGAGAGACAGAGAGGAAGGAGAGGGGGAGGGGTGGAGAAGCAGATGGGCGCTTCTCCTGTGTGCCCTGGCCGGGAATCGAACCCGGGACTTCTGCACGCCAGGCTGACGCTCTACCACTGAGCCAGCTGGCCAGGGCAAGGTTTGCCAATTTTATCTGTTAAAAACAGCTATTAGTTTTGTTGCTTTTTCCTATTATATTTCTAATTTCTACTTCATTTATTTTTGCTGTGATCTTTTTTATGCCTTTTCTTTTGCATACTTTGGACTTAGTTCCTTGAGGTGTAAAGTTAGGTTGTTTGAGATTTTTTTTTAATTTTTTTATTTTAGTGAGGAGTGAGAGAGAGACAAAGAGAGAGAGAGAGAAGGAGGGAGGAACAGAACACATCAACTCCCATATGTGCCTTTATTCAGGCAAGCCCAGAATTTCAAACTGACAACTTCAGCATTTCAGGTTGATTGTTTATCTACTGCACCACCACAGGTCAGGCTATTTGTTTTTTTATTTTTTTAAATATGTACTTTTATTACTTTAAAAGTTCCCTATAAGAAAGAGGCTATGGTTCCACAATGGGGCAAGAGCTTGGAGAAGTTTAGCAGACAAGCATCTCTCCCTTACCAAAGAATCATGAAGTATAGTAATCCTCTCTGGGCCCTGAACAGGAAACAGCCTGCAACAGATAGCAATAGCACTAGTCAAGAAAGACTTTCAAATTTTATTTCTCTCACCTCCTCAACTCCATAGTCCTCTAAGAGCAGGAAGAAGAGGGGTACTAAGGGAGTAAAAGAATTGAATTTCCACTTTCTTCCCTTCTTGTTCCCAATCTCTATATCAGACCTATGGTAAGGGGGGAAATGAAGACTTTAATTAGAAGCCACATTAATAATGTCTTGAATTAGACTCTTTATTACCTGGAAACAGCAAACCTGTGGAATCTATAATGCTATCAGGAGGTGGGAAAGAATGAATGATCTCTGAAATATTTATATGTTTGAAGTTGGGGGTTAATGAAAGACTTGTTTCATCTGAACTCAGTCTATTCAATAAATTTCTTACACGAGACATACAAGTCAGTAAGATGTTAAATACCTCTACATTTTCTCTGAGGTTGTTTATCAGATGCTGTGTGTTACATTCCTCTTATAAAAAGATCCAGAGATAAATTCATTTCTCAGAAGCCAAAGACTAAGGTAAAAATGTACCTTTGATGAGCCTTAGTTTTCTGGACACCACAGCCATTGTGATTCCCTCTACCTGAATCCACATAAAGCAGCCTTCAATTTTGGGCTTGATCACAATACCTTTGTACGTAGGAATTCATGAGTCTGTCTAATCAGATCCTTCTTCTAGGCTAGATAGACAAGCCTCTGTGGTAGCCATTTTGGCTTCCACTGTACATACTTAAAGTGAAAGCACAGAAACGCCCACTACCCCCAACACCTGACCATCAGCGCTTTGGAGGGATTCCCCCCAAATCTGAGTTCTGAGGGCTGAAGCACAATGGACTCTGAGGACACAATGGATTCTTGAATTGTGCTGTTGAGCACAATTGTGAATACTTTAGCTTTCTAGCAATTTACACTAAATTGGACCTTGCAGTTTCTTACTGAAACAGGCTTTCCAAATTTTTTTTTATTTTTATTTATAAATTTTAGAGAAAGAGGAAGGGATAGAGAGATAAGAAAATTGATCTGTTCCTGTATGTGCCCTGACCAGGGATCAAATCAGCAACCTCTGCGCCTTGAGATGATGCTCTAACCAACTGAGCTATACAGCCAGAGCTGGCTTTCCAAGTTTTAATATACATTATGTCCAATTCCCTTTGCTCCCTTTCCTTACTAATATCTAGCTACCTGCCTATACTAACGGGTTCAGAACTTTACAATGAGTACTCAGCCACTTTTTTTTTATAATAATTTTATTTTTTTAATGGGGTGACATCAATAAATCAGGATACATATATTCAAAGATAACAAGTCCAGGTTATCTTGTCATTCAATTATGTTGCATACCCACCACCCAAAGTCAGATTGTCCTCTGTCACCTTCTATCTTGTTTTCTTTGTGCCCCTCCCCACCCCCTTTCCCTCTCCCACTTTTGCCACCACCCGAGAGCATCCCCTGAGAAACACGAGAAACCCCAAGAAGCTGCACTCTCTGTGTCTCCAACGTTAGCATCATGTTTATGACCCTGGATAAATAGTTATATACTGGTGTCGATGAAGTTCATTTCTGCTATCTTCATCCTCCATTTCAGTTTTCTTTACCCAGGCTTGAGATCTTGTAACTTGAATTTAGGCAGAAGTTCCCCTAACATCTTGACCATTTAATATACATGTTTCTCCCCATCTCAGTCTCCTTTGTCTCAGTTTCAAGATATGAGTCAGTTCGTAAGCCCCACCACCCCAGAGAACTGACAAGGTTGGTTCTCTGGGCCCACAAGTTAAGGAGCAGAACTTGGCATGTGGTAACCACACTAAGATATCATTTTAAGAATATTCCTGCCATACTTAGGATTATTACTTTCTAGGGTACTTCTCAGTTGTAGGCAATAAAATTTACTCAAGGTGATTTGAAGAAGAGGCATTTATTACAAGATTCTAGGCAGCAGACAGATTCAAGGAAGTCTAGGAAAATAGAAGTAATGCAACCAGAGGAAATGCCCAGTCATCCACGAGAGAGTGGTTCCAACAGCACCGTCTGCCACTTGGCATCCATGGCACCCAGGAACAGGAAACAGAACTTGCATCACAGCTGCCCAGGAGCCTTCCATGCCTGTGAACCAAGATCAGATCTTTTTTTTCTTTTTTCTTTTTTTTCTTTCTGAAGCTGGAAATGGGGAGAGACAGTCAGACAGACTCCCGCATGCACCGGACCGGGATCCACCCGGCACGCCCACCAGGGGCGATGCTCTGCCCACCTGGGGCGTCACTCTGCAGCAACCAGAGCCACTCTAGCACCTGGGGCAGAGGCCAAGGAGCCATCCTCAGCGCCCGGGCCATCTTTGCTCCAGTGGAGCCTTGGCTGCGGGAGGGGAAGAGAGAGACAGAGAGGAAGGAGGGGGTGGGGGTAGAGAAGCAAATGGGTGCTTCTCCTATGTGCCCTGGCCGGGAATCGAACCCGGGTCCCCCGCACTCCAGGCCGACGCTCTACCGCTGAGCCAACCGGCCAGGGCCCCAAGATCAGATCTTGCCTACACAGCCACTGTCCTATGCCACTTACTTCCTCCTGGTGTGACCAGGGTGGGTGCCCCTGCTTGACCGAACCTTGGTCACATGGAGACCCCTACCTGCAAAATGTCTGCAAAATGTCATGTTTAGTTTCCCAGCCTTCAGTGAAGTCTCACAGGGAGGGATGCACAGGGAGAGCAGAGAAGGACTAAGCAATCTCTTCACAGTTTCTCTCTTTTCTTTACAATAAGCAGTAATCACTCATACCTTGGATAAACCTCACTGGCCACGATATTGCCACATCGCAAAGCTCTTCACCTCTTTCTTACACAAATACCTATTATCTGTAATTTATAGAACTCACATATTTGTCACCATTTTTCACTAATAAAAATTAGTTATTGCCAAAAAAATGTCCTTATATAGATAGGAAAATAAATAAATTCTCAAGCAATTGATGCCAGAAAAAAAATACATGTAAAATAAACAAGAATAATTAAATATGGCTACCTTGGTATTGGTTAAAATCAAGAATAACCTAATTTGAATAATTTTGAAGCTATACCATACATATGTAAGATATACCTGAGGTGATGGCAAGCTTGACAAGAAAACACCGTGCTCCTCCTTATGCTATTTACATTCTATTTTAACGGGAAAGGGGACCTTAGACTTATTCATAGGAAAGGGGAAAAAAAGATTATTGTCTATAGTAAATTTCCTTTCTTCATCCACTTTACCAAAAGTCAATGCATGTATCCCCTGACTACTATCGGTGTGGGCTGCCACAAGCTCACAGATGTCCCCTTCTTGAGAGAATTGCCAACAGGCAGCACCAGCCCAGGAACTGCAGCCTACAGCTAATGACTAAGTGACCCAAGGTATCAGAGACCAACTCCCCAGGGCCACATTGATTCTATGGTGTAATTCGTGCCCAGAGTGCCCACTGGGTTCCCACATCCCATCATTACCTAGGTTTTTTCTACCTTGTCCAACCCATCCAACATTCCTCACTTATTTTCTCCAGAGAACATTTTTTAAATACATTACTTGATCAAGTGGCTGTTCAAGTTTTTTGTTTCCAGAATCATGAACTAAGAAACAATACTGTTGTGGTAGAAAACAAATAGAAATAGCAAAGTGAAAAGAGTAGAGAAAATAACACTGGGGAACATTTTTTTTTCATTTTCTATTGCATGAGGTTTTAGAACTGTTTCTATATATTTCTGCATAGCTGATTCCAAATCCGGAATCCGTTTGTTGGTGCATGCTGTAGTTTCTATGCAATTTTAATTTCTTTTTGTTACAGTTAATGGCATGCACTGGTTTTTAAATTGGAGTTAAAGGGCAACGACTCTTGGATTGAACATAACCACAAGGCAATTAATGTTTTACAAACATCACTTTTACACAATTGTAGTTGTTTTTAAATGTAAAAAATTATTATTTGATAAAAACATCCTTTTATTTTGTTTTAAGATTGAATCATGGCTTCTTCAGGTAGGCGTCAATGTAAGAATAGTCCTGACACTGTCTGTTATATATGTAGCTGTTACACACTTCAACATCAAAGGTGCCATATTTCATCATTTGTGACACGTGCATATATTGCCTATTTTCAAGTTCTCCTTAGCGATCAAGACAAGAATTGGGCTCCTCATATTGTGTGTCATAATTGTGAGAAAATGCTTCATGACTGGACAAAAGGAAAATGCAAAGGAATTTGGTATTCCCATGGTTTGGTATGAACCTAAGGACCACAGCAGTGACTATTATTTCTGTCTGATCCAAATAAATGGCATTGGCAAGAAAAAACAGCATATGATCGCATATTCTAATATTCCTTTAGCAATACGACCTATCCCACACTCTGAGATACTCCTGGTTCCAGTTTTCAATAGTTTTATTTCTTCTAAGGACAAAGAAAGTGAACATGGTGATCAAGTGTATTTTGATAAGATGCATGAGGAAGTGGTTGTAGAATCTGAAGGGTCTTCTGATACCAAGCAGTCATTAACTCCTCAGCAGTTTAGCCAACCCAAATTGAATGACTTAGTAAGAATGACATAATAATTGTCCTCGACTTTCTGAAGTATGAGGAGCATAATTGGATCATTTGTGTGGATCTTAAAATGGTAAATTTCCTGCTAGGACAACAGAGAGGTTTCACAAAGTATCCTTGCTTTCTGTGTTTGTGGGACAGCCGAGCTCGGGAAAAACACTGGACACAGAAGGAGTGGCCAAAACTTGAAGATCTGGAAGTAGAGATGCAAAATATTGTGAATGAACCTGTAGTTAATCAAGACAGGATCATTTTTCCCCCACTTCACATCAAACTTGGCTTAATGAAGCAGTTTGTTCAGACTTTGAATAGAGAAAGTAAATGCCTTCAAAATATTATTTCTGCTTTTTCTGCCTTATCTTTCGAGAAGATAAAAGCAGGTATATTCGATGGACCTTAAATTCGAACCCTTATACTTGATGAAGAATTTGCCAAGAAGATGAATAAGGAGGAGAAAGCAGCATGGCAGTCTTCTGTGGCAGTTACAAAGAACTTCCTTGGCAACAAGAAAAGCAGAAAACTATGAACTTCTGATTCAAAGGATGCTGTTGGCTTTTTGTCACATTGGATGTAACATGAGTGTTAAGATTCATTTCCTGAACAGTCACCTTGATAAGTTTCCCGAAAATCTTGGAGCGGCTAGTGATGAGCAGACTACTGCTGGAGCATCAAATGAGATTGTCCTCAACAAGTACACAAACACAAGAGCTACAAATGCAAATTTTTGCCTGAATAAAATTTAAATAAGTTTTGCACAAATTTTATGATTAAAATAAATGTTTTAATATGTTCTATTTCAAAATTGTAAATAAATTTTGATGCAATCATATCTTTTAGTATATTAGTATATTTACTGCATTATATAAATTATTATATTTTCACAATGATGCCCAAGAAGACATTCTACTTCATTATGTTAAACTAAATGTTGAAAATTTTACAATAAGATGAAAACCTGAAATCTTGAATTGCAAAAAAAAACTGTAGCTTACAGAGAAAAACTAATGTTAGATTTGAGATCAGCACACTCGAATTAGGTAAGAACAAGTGTTTTTGTGAATGCAACAAAAATTTTGTTCCCCAGTGTAATTAGTGAAGAGAAATATATGAGAGCAAAACAGTATGAAAAATAAGGCAGATAGCCCGACCAGGCAGCAGCACAGTGGGCAACAGGCCTGGGATGCAAAGAACCCAGGATCAAATCTGAGGTTGCCGGTTTGAGTGTAGGCTCACCAGCTTGAATGTGGAGCTGTTGACTTGAGTGTGGGATCATAGACATGACTTGGGCTTGAGCCCAAGGTCACTAGCTTGAGCAAGGGGTCACTGGCTCGGCTGGAGCCCCCCCCACACACACACACACATAAGGCATGTATGAGAAGCTATCAATAAATAATGAAGGTGCCACAACAAAGAATTGATGCTTCACATCTCTCTCCCTTCCTCTCTGTCTGTTCCTGTCTGTCCCCCCTTCTCTATATATATAAAAAGAAAAGAAAAAAAGGCAGATATATGTCAAACTCTAAACACAAATAACAGAAAATATGCTTTCTTTTTAGTTGTACATGTAGCATGTTATGAAAATTGACCATCTATTAGACCAGAATAGAAAGAAGTCTAACAGCATTTGACATAATGCAATAAACCTAATATTAATAATAAAGCTGTTTAAAATGTACTTTAAATAAAAAAAAAACTTGGGTGAAGAGAGAACACAAATCAAGATTTCATAATTTATTGACAAAAACAACTAGAAAAATACATCAAATCTGTGAGATAAACTAAAGCAATATTAGTTTTATATGCCTATAAAAATACATACACAAATGAAAATTAACTAAGCACTCTACTCAAAAAGCTATAAAAGAGAAACAAGAGATAATTAATACAGATAAAAGCAACAACTAATGAATTCAAAAACAGAAATAAATAAATAAAATCAAAAAGTGTTCATTAAAAATTTTAACAGATCAAGTGTATTTTGATAGCTGACTAACTTAATCCAGAAATAAAGGTGAAAAGTAGTATTGTACAAAATTATAAATGACCAAAGAGAAATAAACCATTTAAACAAAAGGACTTTTAAAACAATTCTTGAGATGACTTTGCAAAACTCAAAGCAAATCAATTATAAATACAAATCAAATAAATTATTTTTCTATAATAATATGAGAGACAATTCTAGTTTTTTATTCTACATGTAAAGAGCTTAGAAGGTGTCCTTCCTTCCTAATAACAAGTAAGAAGCTGGACAGACTGAACGCTGACAAATACCTAGACTATGAGATGAAGTTTAACCTCGTCAGTGACATGCCATGTCAACAGCAGCAGCATGGGACTGTGGTATACTGTAATGGGAACGACACTTTACCTCTGCGGTATTCCTTCTAAAAGCCCAGTCTAACCATAAAAAATCAGACAAATCAAAATTTGGGGATACAGTATTCTACAAAATATCTGACTAATATTCTCAAAATTGTCCAGTTTATCAGAAAGTTCGAGAAACTGTCACAGACCAAAGGAGGCTAAGGTAGCATGATAACTAAATTCATTGTGATATCTTGGGTAAGATCCCAGAACAGAAAAATGACATTAAGGAAAAGCTAATGAAATTTGAATAAACTTCAGAAGTTAGTTAATAGCAATGTCACAAAGTTCAATCCTGAGCTGTGACAAATGTATGGTAGGTGCTCTATGTATCTTGATTAGCAGTAAGGGAAACCATGTATTAATGCTCTTTGTTCTATCATTACAACTCTTTGGCACATCTCACAGTATTTTAAAATCATAGTTTATATTTAAAGAGCAATGAAATTCCCTGTATAACACTTTCAACACATGGGTCATTTCTGTCTCTTGAAAGTAATTTTATTCTTCCTACTTATGTGTTTCATAAATTTTTATTGAATATCAGCACCTTATGCAGAATAGTAGAGATTGAGGTAAATAACATTTGTTCCTTAGCGACAGGCATGCTTTCCTTCTGTGAGGGTCTAAGGATGGTGGCTGACATCTCTTTCTACCTTCTTTTATTCTACATGGTCCATTCTACACATCTCTCTATGAAGGAGGTTGTCCCTCATCTGTTTCTGATTGACTAGTTGCCTCATGTTCTTTGTTCTCTGAGAAATTCGGGAAAAGTTATCATTTTGTCATTTGTCCAGCTTTCTCATTTTTCTATATCCTAAGAGTAATCATAAATCCAGGGGTTTTTCTCCCTCCTTCATTTTCTATACACTACAATCAAACATGCATGTAGAAAGAATGAAAACAGAGGAAATGATTTAAAACAGAAAAGTCTGAATATGTGAAAATTCAGAGAATCTCCACATGGGAAGGAAAATATTAGGAGCCTTCCATAATAGTTTTAAAATCTTTAAACCATGTCCTCTTCTGTTAAAATTAAAATTTCACTCCTCATGTTTCTTCCAAGAAAAGATAGCTTCTACTTAAAAATCACTATGTCTTCTGCATCTTGCCACCAATTATCTTCTTTCAGCTGAAATAAAAAGTATATTAATAATTTTCTATTTGATAAGTAAAAATGATCTATTCAGAATGTTTTCAAACTATACACCCCTTTCCTGATTCAGGTTAATAGCTCCATATAGTCTTCCCCCACCGCAATTTAAAACTAGTTCACCTATTTCAAACCCCCACTTAGCAAATATTTTTCTCCTCTATGTATGCCTATAGATAGAAGTAAGTGTAATATACTTTAGATTTTTTATACAGACACTACACACCAAGAGAGTAGCCACAAGGATGAGGATGCATATAATGGTTTGAGTGGAGGTCAGGCCTTTTCTCTTTTGCATGATTGAAAGATGGATTGTATAAAACAGAACTGCCCATCTAAGGACACAGTGCATCTAAGCCAAATGTGCTGAGCACCGAATTGCTGAAGAACCGAGGTGATGGATCAGATCAGATCAAGCATCTCTGTTCTCTTTTTGGAGGCAGAAGCAAAAATCCATTGAGGATGAAATAAGAAACATCCACAGTGTGAGGCCTGAAGAACACAGCCCACCTTCTGTTTCTGTTTTTTTGTTTGTTTGTTTTTGTGACAGACAGAGAGAAAGATAGAGAGAGGGACAGATAAGGACAGACAGACAGGAAGGGAGAGAGATGAGAAGCATCAATTTTCATTGCAGCACCTTAGTTGTTCATTGATTGCTTTCTCATATGTGCCTTGACGGGGGGGGGGGGGGGGCTACAGCAGAATGAATGACCGCTGGCTCAAGCCAGCAACCTTGGGCTCAAGCCAGCGACCATTGGGTCATGTCTATGATCCCACGCTCAAGCCAGAGACTCCATGCTCAAGCCAGATGAGCCTGTGCTCAAGTTGGCGACCTCGGGGTTTTGAACTTGGGTCCTCTGCATCCCAGTCCAATGCTCTATCCACTGTGCCACTGCCTGGTCAGGCTGTTTCTGGAATTTTTAAGAAAAAAATGTGTAATGATTACCACTGATGAGTAAAATCTAATCTTGCCACAGTGTTTCCTGAATTTTATCATAGGAATCATCTGGTTTCCTATTAAAAATAAAGAGTCCTTGGAGAAGCTCCTCAGAACCTCAGAACCAAGGCCCATGGGACTCTTTGAATCACAATTATTTGGGAATCTTAGAACACAGTCTCTTCCCAATTTCTTGCCCTAAAGCACATTTTGTGTTACTAGCAAATCATTTCTGATGGTTAAGGCATGATAATCCTGATGCTTAACACTAAATTATTAAATACTGGGAGCTTCCTGGGTGCTTGTTAATTTATCATTTCCTTTCTGGAGCTCAAAACTGAATCTCCTTACAGTAAATTTTAGTGAAAAACTGGTAGCACACTAAGCAAAGTATGTTGTTTATATTACTTTGAATAATTTTCTTTAGAAAATTATTTAAGGACAAAAGAAATAACCATAACCTGCTAACATTTTTTTTTTAGTAAGAGGAGAGGAGATAGTGAGACAGACTCCTGCATGAGCCCTAATGGGGATCCACCCACATCCCGTCTGGAGTTGATGCTAGAGTAATTAGCTATTTTTAGCGCCTGAGGTTGACTCTCAGACCAACTGAGCTATCCTCAGTGCCCAGTGCTCAAACTAGTCAAGCCATTGGCTGTGTGTTGGCAGGGAGAGAGGAAGAAAGAGAAAAGGAGAAGAAAGAGGGGAAGAGAAGCAGATGGTCATTTCTCATGTGTGTCCTGTTCAGGGATCAAACCCAGGACATTCATATGCCAGGCCACCCTGCTATTCACTGAGCCACAGGCCAGGGCCAAGATAACCTTTTAAACAAATTATTGCAATGCATGTAAAATTATACATGCAGAAAAATATCAAAAGTTACTTATGTGAAACAGGACTGACAGAGAGCAGGATCATTGCTGCAAATCTCTTGAGATCCTGTCTCAACCTCTTTGTGAAATATCCAAGGCTATGCACTTCAGGGAAAGTGCATAGTATTTGCTTTACTCAAAAGGGGGAGTTTCTAATGGAAAGAACTGTGTCTTTTGTAGAAAAGACCCAGCGTATTAAGCTTGGTTTTAATTTTGGGGGAAAAGATGAAAATACTTTGGAAGAGCTCTTTGAATTTTCCTACAAACTACCTCCTAAGCTTTGATTCCTAACCTGTAGGCAGTATTGCTTTTTCTTTACTTTTTAAATTTGTTTCTTACTAAAGTATAGTCAGCATACAATATTATATTAGTTTCCAATGTACAACATAGTGATTCGACCATTTTATACATTACAATATGATCACCACATAAGCCTAGTAACCATCTGTCACCATACAAAGTTACTACAATCTTGTTGACTCTTTTCCCCGTGTTGCACGTGGCATCCGAGTTATTTATTTGAGAACTGGAAGTTTGTACCTCTCATTCTCCTTCACCATTTTCATTCACCCCCAACCCCATTCCCTTCTGGCAATCATTACTTTGTTCTCTGTGTCTACGAGTCTGTTTCTGCTTTGTTTGGTTTTCTGTTTTAGACTCTCCATGTAAGCAAAATCATGTGATATTTTTCATTTTCCGTCTGACTTATTTCACTTAGCATAATACCCTCTAAGCCTAGCCATGTTGTAGCAAGTTAATTCTTTCTTATAGGTGATTAATATTCCACTATGTGTGTCTCTATCCATATATGACACATCTTCTTCATCCACTCATCTATTGATGCACACGTAGGTTGCTTCTGAGTTTTAATTATTAGAAATAATGCTGCAATGAACATAGGGATGCACATATCTTTTTGATTTAGTATTTTTAAAGTAAATATCCAGGAGTGGAATTATCAGATTGTGTGATCATTCTATTTATATTTTTTTGAGAAACTCATTCAGCTCAACATAAAAAAAAAGTAATTGATTAAAAAATGATCAGAGGACTTGAACAGACATTTCTTCAAAGAGGACATACAATTGGCCAACAGACATATGAAAAAATGATCAACATCACTAATCATCAGAGAAATGCAAATAAAACTATAATGAGATATCATCACCTTCTACATGTCAGAATAATTATTATAAAAAAGTCAACAAGGCCCTGGCTGGTTGGCTCAGTGGTAGAGCGTCGGCCTGGGGTGCAGAAGTCCCAGGTTCGATTCCCGGCCAGGGCACACAGGAGAAGCGCCCATCTGCTTCTTCACCCCTCTCCCTCTCCTTCCTCTCTGTCTCTCTTTTCCCCTCCCGCAGCTGAGGCTCCATTGGAGCAAAGATGGCCCGGGCGCTGGGGATGGCTCCTTGGCCTCTGCCCCAGGTGCTAGAGTGGCTCTGGTCGCAACAGAGCGACGCCCCATAGAGGCAGAACGTCACCCCCTGGTGGGCGTGCTGGGTGGATCCTGGTCGGGCACATGCAGGAATCTGTCTGACTGTCTCTCCCAGTTTCCAGCTTCAGAAAAATACAAAAAAAAAAAAAAAATCAACAAATAACAAGTGTTAGCAAGGGTATGGAGAAAAGGGAATTGTAAGTGAAATTGTAAATTAGGCAATGTTTCTTAATGTTTGGTTCAAGATGATCTGAGTCGCAATAATTTAAGTATGTATTTAAAATACAAATTCCTAGGCCTCTATCAATTTATTGAATTAATATTTCAAGAGTGAAACCCAGGACACTACATTTTAAAAAATCATTCCAAAGCATTGAGATAAACTTTGAAGAATGAAAATTAGTGCCAGAAAGCAGAGGTCAGGAAATTTTTTCTGGAAAAAGCCAAACACAGGCAGACCTTGTTTTCTTGCACATTGCTTTATTGCACTTCACAAGTGGTGCATTATTTTACAAATTGAAGGCACAAGCTTTCACCAGCAAAAAAGATTATGACTCGCTTTATTATAATCCTTGCTTTATTGTCGTGATTTAAAACTGAACACACAGTATCTCCAAGATCTTTCTGTACCAAGTGTTTTATTTCATTTTAAATCACTTCTTTTTAAATGCAGTTGACATAAAAAAAAAAACGGTACAGCCTGACCAGGCGGTGGCGCAGTGGATAGAGCGTCAGACTGGGATGCAGAAGGACCCAGGTTTGAGACCCTGAGGTAGCCAGCTTGAGCGCTGGTTCATCTGGCTTGAGCAAAAAGCTCACCAGCTTGTACCCAAGGTCACTGGCTTGAGCAAGAGGTTACTCGGTCTGCTGAAGGCCCGCGGTCAAGGCACATATGAGAAAGCAATCAGTGAACAACTAAGGTGTCGCAACAAAAAACTGATGATTGATGCTTCTCATCTCTCTCTCCATTCCTGTCTGTCTGTCCCTATCTATCCCTCTCTCTGACTCTCTCTCTGTCCCTGTAAAAAAAAAAAAACAAAAACGGTACATATTTAATGGACACAGCTCAATGAGTTTGAGTGTTAAGTATAAACCTGTAAAACTCTCATCATCGGTAGGTCATTAACGTATTCATCACTTCCAAATACTTCTTCCTGCTCCTTTATTATTTTTATCATTGCTTTTTTCTGTGTGTATGATAAAAAGACATCATAAGATCTACCCTCTTAGCAAATTTTTAGTATACAATGCAAAATTGATAGCTATAGTCATTATGCTAGTGTAGTAGGTCTCCAGAACTTAGTATCTTGCATAACTGAAACTTCGTACGATTTGACAATCATCTTCCCCATTTACTTCTCCTCATAGCCCCGACAACCATTTTTTTTACTCTCTGATTATGTGAGTTTGATTTCTTTTAGACTCCATAAATTTCTGTGTCTGGCTTATTTAACATAACATGTAACATCCTCCAGGTCTATCCATGTTGTCACAGATGGCAGGATTTCCTTTTTCTTAAGACTGAATAGTACTCCATTGTATGTATGTACCACATTTTCTCTATTCAGACATCTGTCCTGGACAGTTAGATAGTGTCCAGATCTTGACTAGTGTGGACAATGCAATAATGAACATTGGAGAGTGGGTATCTAAGATCTCAATTTTAATTCCTTTGGATAAATACAAAGAAGTGGGATTGTTGGGGCATGTGATAGTTTTATTTTTTGAGAAAATGTAGTTTTATTTTTGTTTGTTTGTTTGTCTTGTTTTCGTGAAGAGACAGAGAGAGTCAGAGTGAGGAACAGATAGGGACAGACAGACAGGAAGGGAGACCTATGAGAAGCATCAATTCTGCCTTGCAGCACTTTAGGTGTTCATTGATTACTTTGTCATATGTGCTTTGACCGGGGTGTGAGGGGGAGCTACAGTAGACTGAGTGACCCCTTGTTCGAGCCAGTGACCTTGGGCTCAAGCTGGTGAGCCTTGCTCAAACCAGATGAGCCCACTCTCAAGCTGGCGAGCTCAGGGTCTTGAACCTGGGTCCTCTGCATCCCAGTCTGATGCTGTATCCACTGTGCCACTGACTGGTCAGGCGAGAAGAATGTAGTTTTAGAACGTGTTTAGCTAGAGGGATAAACAAAACTGTACCTTTATCTAGAATATTTTGTATTGTCTACTTAAAACAAAACTTAATAACCTTAGTTGCATTTTTAATAAGAAAATTCACTTAGAAATTCTAGTCATAATTAAGTGCTTCTTTTATTTTTAGCTTATTTAGAAAAAGACTAAGACTTTTGGAGCTCTTGGGACAAATTATCATTTGAATCTCCACCAATAGTCTTTGGCTTAATATCTTTTTGCCTTATTCTTTTTTTTTTTTTTTGAGGGGTGGGGCAATGGTAAGAGATGGATAAATGTACTTTGATGTTTACAAATTTATTTCATACCAAATTGCTATAATTTTCTAGATCTAATATCAGAACTGAGTATCAACTTTGCTTTTATTTCATACTAAAAATCTACTATGTCCATGAGGCATATATTTCTTTCCAAACTATATACTACAGGTTCCCAAATATTTTATATACATATACACATATACATATACATATATATATGGTGTTTATATAGCCTTTGCTATTCCCATATATATATGTATGTGTGTATGTATACATATATATGTATGGCCTTTGCTATTCCAATCCCTTCACCCCCATATCCACCATGTTCACACACTCACACTGGGTCACTACACACCCTTTCTTTTCCATAGATCTATAAACATGGTTACCTGACGTTTGTCAATTTACTAATAAATTTATTTTTTTGCAGGGGAAAATTTGTCTGCCGATAACAGAGAACTAGGAAGAGAATTGTAAAGAATGGAGTAGGAGTTGTTTGGGGTTAGCAATGAATGAAGTAATTGTTTGAGACAGGGAGCTGCATATGTCTCTTCCTTCATGATCTTGAAATAGTCATGACATATTGACACAGAATTTGAGAGCTAGGAGAGATCTTTACTTTCTCTAGCACAAAGTCATTAGTTCACAGGTTTTTAAAAAAGAAGTAAATAATAGGTGACTTGCTTTAGGAATTTAAGTAGTTGGCAGGGAAACTAGAATTAAAAACTGTATCTTCCAGTTTTCAAGTGAGAGGCTATTTTTTTCTATTCATGCATTTAAAAAAAAAGATTTTAGTGGCTCTGGCTGGCTGGCTCAAAGGTAGAGCATTAGACCAGCGTGTGGAAGTCCCAGGTTTGATTCCCAGCCAGGGCACACAGGAGAAGCGCCCATCTGCTTCTCTACCCTTCCCCCTCTCCTTCCTCACTGTCTTTCTATTCCCTTCCAACAGCCAAGACTCCATTGGAGCAAAGCTGGTCCGGGCGCTGAGGATGGCTCCATGGCTTCCACCTCAAGATGCTAGAATGGTTCCCCTTGCAACAGAGCAATGCCCCAGATGGGCAGAGCATTGCCCCCTGGTGGGCATGCCAGGTGGATCCTGGTTGGGCATATGGGGAAATCTGTCTCTCTGTCTCCCTGCTTCTCACTTCAAAAAGTACAAAAAAAAAAAGATTTTATTTACTGATTCTAGACAGAGGAGAGAGAGAGAAAGAAAGAAGGGGAAGGAGTGGAAAAGATTAACTCAGAGTAGCTGCTTCTCATATGTAACTTGACTGGGCAAGCCCAGGGTTTCAAGCCAGAGACTTCAACATTCCAGGTCAATGCTCCATCCACTACACCACCATAGGTCAGGCATCTATTCATGCATTCTTACCAGAGTGTACTCATCCTAAGCCAAGTCAGACAAGACTGATTTTTCAGGCCCTGCCTTTCAGGGTCATTATCATCACAGTAATAGTTACAGTGTAGTTACACTGAAACTGCACAAGATTATAGGGACCTAGTTATTTTCAGATTGCACTGGAACAGGACTATGATTCACTTATGCTAATTAATCTGGATTTAATTGGATGGATATACACAGGCATAAATTAAATAGTAAACAGAATCTCCTGTCCCATAACTAGGCTTCACAGAGCACTGGAATTTACAAAATGACTTAGTGCCCCAAGTTTTTCATGTCCAATCATCAGCAGGAACACCTTGTCCACTTTTTCAGTGTTTTGACAGGATGTTGACTTAGCTAATCTCTAAATGTAATGCTCTTGTTTTTACTAATAATAGACTTCTTTCTCTCTCTGGGTGTGACTATTTAATTCCAACATCTTAGAAAAATGTTCGTCACCATTCAATATGGATTAACCCATGGAAGTCAGAGAGAACTTGCGAGCAAGTCACTTCAACCCACAGACTGGTTCTTTGAATCAGATGCTTGTCCTCATTTCAATCAGCTGTGGTGACTCTGGGGGCACAAAACATGGCATCAGAAGACCCAACGATTCCTCAGTGAAGGCTGTCGGTATAGCACTGTGGTTTCTAGAAGGGTCATGGTAACTGTGAGCATTTCACATGGCTCAGTCTGCACAGAACAAACTCTGAAAAAATATACAGTGAACTAAGCTACAGTATAATTGTGCAGTAATCTGATTTAGATTGAATGTACACAGTAGTCTCTCCTGAAACCACATTAATAAAGATGATAAAAATTGAGGGAGGTTAGAGGTTCCCCAAACAAATGGCCCAGCCAAATCACCCAGAAGTGATTTCCACATTCGACATACCCCAATCCTGTGCCTGGAGCCGCCCATTGGCATGGTAGAGCCATATTCTTTAATATGATTGAACAAACAGCACTCCAGATATTTAGAGAAATCTTCTAACAGCAAAAGGAGAGAAATAAGAATACAGGAAACAGTAACTTGGTAGGGACAAAAATTGAGGGCTTTTTTCATATCCTCTAATGAATCAAGCTCTCTGCGGCCACACCCTTTGCAAGGTTGTACTGCTCCTCCTCCTGTGAACAGTCCGAGTCCACTTCTCCGCCTTCTTGAATCTGGCCTGGTGTGTGATGTGCGTTCACCAATTGACCAATGGTGGGGTGAGGGTGTGTCTAAAAGGCCTGGAAACAGCAGTTTTTGCTTTCTTAGAACCTGGAAACTGCCCAGCCAATACACAGAGTCATGAAAAATGATAAATTGAATTGTTGTTTAAAACTGCTAAGTGTGACGTGTTCATTTTAAGATTGCCATGAGATTTTTACCTTTATAAAAATTATACTTAAGCAATAGCCAGTTTCTCATTTTTCTTAAGTTTAGAGATAATGTCTGAAATTGAGAGGGGAAAGAAAAGTATGCTACTTAGAATAATAGGGGTTAATATCAAAAGATTCCATTAAAACTTGAAAGTGCCGCTTTTCCCAATAAACTTTGTAGAACTTTAGTTCTCTTAAAGCCTTATGCATGTATAACTGGGACAGAAACAAAAATTTCAAAATATAAAAGCCTAGCTCTGACCAGGTGGCTCAGTGAATAGAGTGACACCCCACACACTAAGGTTGATCCCCGGTCAGGGCACACAGCATATGCAACCAATGAGGGCACAACTAAATGCAACGACAAAGTAGAACAATGAACAATGAGTTGATGCTTCTCTCTCTCTCTCTCATGCTCTCTCTTTCTCTCTCTCTTTCTGTCAAGTCAATGGAAAAGCTATTTTGAATTAAAAATATATAAAAGTCAATAAAATGATTAAGAATATGCACCAAAATCTTCATGATGTTATTGATTGTCTAGTAGATGACTAGTGATATTTATTTTTCTTGCTATACATTTCTCCATTTTCCAAATTTTCAACACTATGTATATATATTGCTTACATAATCAGAAAGGGGGGAAAAGGAAAGAACTCTGAGAGACAGAGAAAAAAATGAGAAATGAAAGGAAGCTTTCTTAACCATGATGAATTAGGTTGAAGTCCCAGGCTTTGCCAGGCTTCGCATCCCCTCCCATTCTCCTTCTGATCTCTGTATGTGTTCATGTCTTCCTGCTCTCACATATAACGAGAAAATGGAATCAGCTTCGGTACAATAGCTCAGTTTGCTCTAGGTTTTTAGTTCTTCCTGAACGCAAGGCTCCTTTTGCCTGTGTAGTTCAGTTTCCTTTGATTTCTAACAATCCCCTGCATTTCCCCATAACTGTTTGTTCCTACCCCATCCTAACTTCTAAGACTCCCAGTTTTGCCTAGATAGTCTACCCTCCCCTCTCCAGTGGTAAGATTCAAATAATTTCACAGCCCGTTCTCTGCCCTAATGACTGTTTTTAGTATAAAAAACGATATACCAAAAGGTGGTTTATTATTTCATGCATTTAATACTTAAATAAAAACAATAAAAGGTGTACACAAAACCAGATGATGTTAGAAGAAAGAGTTTTAAAATATTAATGAAAAATATTAAATAAAATCTGACAAAAAACAATACAAGTTGTCACCCCCTGGTTGTTTGGCACTTTTTCTCTTTATGTTATACGTTTATTTACTGAAGTAACAAACATGAGGGAGTGAAAATGCAGTACAGTGGTACCTTGAGATACGAACAGACCAAAATACGAATTTTTAAGATACGAGCTGCTACTCGGTCTGTATTTCTGTTCAAGATCCAAGCAATGTTCCGGGATACGAGTCATGATTTTGGAAGCTGCCGCTAGTTGGCCCACTGGTGCATGGGTCCAGTATCAGTAATTTGATATACAAGTTGACTGATTTACGAGCTCAGTTACAGAACAAATTAAATTCGTATCTCAAGGTACCACTGTATTTCATCAAAGGATTTAATAGTGATTCAACATTTCTATGTTGACCTATGATCCACTTTCCCAAGCTGTTGTTCTCACATGGTGGGCTGATGTTGGCCAGAGGAATGATACACGTTTTACTGGTCTCCAGTTCCACTCCCTGTGAGATCTTTATAAAGGATGCTGTGACATCGAATGCCATTATTCACCCCATAATAGCACAGCTCACTCTATCTACCCTGTTGCCCAGGTTACAGGTTGATCTGCATGAAACATAATCTCTAGGAACGTAAGGGTCCTACAGAGCTGATCACTGAAGGAGATTAACCATAGGAGAAAGATTTTCCTAGAGTGTTAGCTCTTTCATGTTCAGAAGCAAGGCTAATTTCACAAATATATAAAATATGGTGGAGACAGCAAAGGCCAAGAGAAGGTTATGGCTTTCACTAAAACATAAATATTTTATACATGAGAGTTGAGATTAGCTTCTGCTCTGGTCTATGGATTTTATTCTCCAGCTAGAATTTGCTTTTTCAAACTGTAGATGAATATTATACTACAACAGCATTTCCTAACATGGCCACTGTGTGACACTTAGCTTTCTTGGGTCACCTCTCTACATTTTGCTTCAGATTACACATATAAGTAATTCTTCAAATGTATGCTTTATAAATTATTTTTAATATTTGTATTCTTAGTGGGGAAAAAATCTCCCTCATCCTCTCTTCTCATCTACCTGAGAGAGAGGTGGAGTAAGAGGAAGAAAGTGGTGATAATCTAAGGGTGGGACCATGAGTAAAGTATTTGTTCTTATCTAAAAACTATATTGGTCAAATAACTCATGGAACACAAAGGATACTTATATTTACATATAGTGCAAGGTCTTCACATGTAAACTCTGCACGTTCCGGGCTGCCTGTCTCTCAGGAAATAGGAGCTAATTCTTTGTGTCGAGGGACCAGGAAGCTCTCCACTGATTCAGGGAAAACCCATCAAGAGGAAGGAAGGAAGGAGCTAATTCTAATTCATTCAGAAAGTTTGAGCAATACTGCTTTATAATAAAAAGAGTTTTGGATTTTCTTTGTTTTTTGTATTTTTCTGAAGTTAGAAGCGGGGAGGCAGTCAGACTCCCATATGTGCCCAACCTGGATCCACCCAGCATGCCTACCAGAGGGCGATGCTTCGCCCATCTGGGGTGTTGCTCCCTTGGGGCAGGACCATTCTAGCACCTGAGGCGGAGGCCATAGAACTGTCCTCAGCACCGTGGCCAACTTTTGCTCCAATGAAGCCTTGGTTGCGGGAGGAGAAAAGAGAGATAGAGAGGGAGGAAAGGGGGAGGCGTGGTGGAGAAGCAGATGGGTATTTCTCCTATGTGCCTTAACAGAGAATCAAACCCAGGACTTCCACAAGCCAGGCCAACACTCTACCACTGAGCCAACCAGCCAGGGCCTATAGTAAGGCAAATTTTTAACTTAATATGAAGTTCAGGGGAAAGTGATGTCCAGACACATCAAAAAAAGGACACTAAATGCTGTCTTATAAAAATGTGAGCAATAACAATCTGTGATTGAGACTTTTTTTGTTTAAAGGTACCAAAGAAAATTAAAAAAAAACTGGCCCTGGTCAGATAGCTGGGTTGGTTGAAGCATCGTTCAGAAGTACAGAGGTTGCTGGTTTGATATCTAGTCAGGGCACATACAGGAACAGACCAATGTTCCTCTCTCTCTCTTTCTCTCTCTCTCTCTCTCTCCCCCTACCTTCCTCCCTCACTAAAATCAATAAATAAATGTGTTTTTTTTTCTTAAGTGAGAAGTGAGGAGGCAGAGAGACAGACCCCCGCATGCACACCGAATGGGATCCACCAGGCAAGTTCCCTATGGGACAATGCTCTGTCCATCTAGGGCCATTGCTTGGCAACCAAACTATTTTAGTGCATAAGGCAAGGCCATGGATCCATTCTCAGCTCTGGGAGCTAACTTGCTCCAACCAAGCCATGGCTGTGGGAGTGAAAAAGAGAGAGAGAGAGAGAGAGAGAGAGAGAGAGAGAGAAGGGATGGGGGGAGGGGTGGAGAAGCAGATGGTCACTTGACCTGACTGGGAATTGAACCCAAGATGTCTGTACACCAGGCCGACACTCTACTACTGAGCCAACCAGCCAGGGAAATAAATAAATATTTAAAAAATACAATAAAAGGACTGAAAAAAGGCCTTACCTACTGTGGTACAGTGGATAAAATATTGACCTGGAATGCGGAGGTCGCCAGTTTGAAACCTGGGCATGCCTGGTCAAGGCACATTTAGGGGTTGACGCTTCCAGCTCTTCCCCTCCTTCTCTCTCTCTTTGTCTTCTCTCTAAGAAATGAATAAATAAAATATTTTTAAAAAGAAGACTGAAAAAAATTAAGTACTTTTTATATATCCCTGAGCCTGTGAACACAGCCCACCATGCCTGGTTTAGTTGGGGGAACTGGAGTTTATGGGCACAGCAAGTTAGGTCACATACCTGAATTTAGAGAGCTTTTGGAGGAAAACAGCCTGGCTTCTTTGTTTTTAATCATTAGGGTATTTTACATTTTTTTAATTTTTTTTTTTTTTTTACAGAGACAGAGAGAGAGAGTCAGAGAGAAGGATAGATAGAGACAGACAGACAGGAACGGAGAGAGAGATGAGAAGCATCAATCATCAGTTTTTCATTGCGACACCTTAGTTGTTCATTGATTGCTTCTCATATGTGCCTTGACCGCAGGCCTTCAGCAGACTGAGTAACCCCTTGCTCAAGCCAGCGACCTTGGGTCCAAGCTGGTGAGCTTTTTTTTGGGGGGGGGGGCTCAAGCCAGATGAGCCTGCGCTCAAGCTGGCGACCTCGGGGTCTCGAACCTGGGTCCTCTACATCCCAATCCGACACTCTATCCATTGCGCCACCGCCTGGTCAGGCTATTTTACATTTTTTTAATTTTGTAAAATAAAGAAAAAGAACTCTGAGAGATAGAAAACTGTGATAGAAATTAAAATACTAAAATAAAACCTACAAAGAATGAGAATGACATGGGGAGGTTAATTACTAACCTACATCTGATTTCCTCACCTATGTTTTATCAGAGTTCCTGGATCTCACTTTAAATATAGCCTTTATCTTTTCCTAGAACATCATGTCAATTTTTTCTTCTCTTCTCTCCAGATGTATATATTTATTGATCACTCTTCTTAATTTCCTCCAGTTGTCTTTCCTCCTCCACTTCCTATTTTTCTTTCTCCAATAACAAGAGAATACAGAATATAGAACAGAATGGCAGTATTGTTTTTAAACAAGATGGTCAAGTTTTCACAGACACATGAAACATTTAGAAGAAACTTTAATTCTGTGTCTCTGCTTTTCTGAAAAAGCAAGATGAAGAAGAAGAGAGGAGAGGAGGAAGAGGCGGAGAAGAGGAGATTTTCACAGATAACATGTAGTGACTTTGGGGGCAATTGGACCCAAGCTTGAAGCACTAAGAAGTACCCAGTTAAAAGGTGGGGAATAAGAGAGAGTGCTAATGAGAAAGCAGGGAATGGGATTAGTGGTGAATACAAAACAAGTAGGAAAATGTGTACATTTGATTATTAAAATTTATATTTAATGCTTTCAATGGTTGGAGCAATAAATAAATAAATAAGGCTTTCTTTCCGATAGTATCAAATAACATACAAGTTAAGTATTATACATTGTTTTAAAAATATATTAATAACAGATAAAGTTATAATATGTATAAATTCTTAAATTCTGCCTATTTAAAACTATTAATAATTCAACTTATTATATAGCTGATAGTTCAGACAAATGGTTTCAGCATAGTCATTAAATAATGAAAGACTTCATTAATTATAAAGGTTGGTAGATGAATAGAAAGGCATTCAAATTGGTTTCTTTCTGTAATATGCTCATTTTTTTTAGGGGAGAGAGGGACAGAAAGGGAGAAAAATGAGAAGCACCACCTTACAGTTGTGGCACTTTAGTTGTTCACTGACTGTTTTTTGTGGAGTTTTTTTTTTTTTTTTTTTTTTTTGTAACAGGGACAGAGAGAGAGGGACAGATAGGGACAGACAGACAGGAAGGGAGAGAGATGAGAAGCATCAATTCTTTGTTGTGGCACTTTAGTTGCTCATTGATTGTTTTCTCATATGTGCCTTGACCAGGGGTGCTACAGCAGATCGAGTGACCTCTTGCTCAAGCCATCAACCTTGGGCTCAAGCTAGTAGTAAGCTTTGCTCTAACCAGATGAGCCCGCACTCAAGCTGCAGACCTGAAGGTTTCGAACCTGGGTCCTCCGCGTACCAGTCCAGCACTCTATCCACTGAGCCACCACCTGGTTGGGCTCATTGATTGCTTTCTTATACGTGCCTTGATTGGGGGGTTCCAGCTGAGCCAGTGACGCCTTGCTCAAGCCAGCTACCTTGAGCTCAAGCTAGATGAGTCAGTGCTCAAGCTGGCAATCTTGGGGTTTCACACTGGGGACCTCAGCATCCCAGGCCAATGCTCTATCCACTGTGCCAGCTCAGGCTCTGTGATATGCTTTTATACTGAATGTTTAAATCCTCTAAGTTTAAGCAAAGATAAAATTTCAAACTATCAGAACACCAAAAACTAAGGGCTTTACTACTGCCAAATATTTATTTGTACTCAGTATTATACCATACCATAAAGCTTTATTTTTTTTAAAAATTTGATGATCATGTCCCACAGATTGCATAATTGCTGTATGTCCAATTATCTTGCAAAATTTCTAAGGAGCACATTTTTTTTTCTTTTTTAAAGTAAATTTTTTTTAATTTTTTAAATATTTATTTATTGATTTTTAGAGAGAGGGGAGAGAGAGAGAGAGAGAGAGAAAGGGGAGGAGCAGATAGCATCAACTCCCATATGTGCCTTGACCAGGCAAGCCCAGGGTTTCGATCCGGCAACCTCAGTGTTCCAGGTTGACGCTTTATCCCACTGCGCCACCACAGGTCAGGCTTTTTTTTCTTTTTTTGTATTTTTCTGAAGCTGGAAACGGGGAGAGACAGTTAGACAGACTCCCGCATGTGCCCGACTGGAATCCACCCAGCACGCCCACCAGGGGGCGACGCTCTGCCCACCAGGGGGCGATGCTCTGCCCCTCTGGGGTGTTGCTCTGTCACGACCAGAGCCACTCTAGCGCCTGGCGCAGAGGCCAAGGAGCCATCCCCAGCGCCTGGGCCATCTTTGCTCCAATGGAGCCTCGGCTGCGGGAGGGGAAGAGAAAGACAGAGAGGAAGGAGAGGGGGAGGGGTGGAGAAGCAGATGGGCACTTCTCCTGTGTGCCCTGGCTGGGAATCGAACCTGGGACTTCTGCACGCCAGGCCGACGCTCTACCACTGAGCCAACCGGCCAGGGCAGGAGCACATTTTTAGATGAGTGGAAATATAACTAGGTAAATTCTATTTATTATACAAAATATACTAGGAAATATAGGATTATTGGTGAATTTAATTAATAGGATAATTGTCTTAAACTAACACTGGTTTGCAAAAAAAGTAAATACACTTTAAAAATATGTTCTCTAATTTTATTCAGTCAAAATTACTAATCAGCTACTCTTTTTTTCAAGACTATATTAAGCACTAAGGTGAATCAAAGATTTTCGGTGGGAAACAAAGATACAAATAATTACAAAACCATGGTTATTTATACATGTACTTGAACAGTTCAACAGTACAATGGGAGAACATATGTGGGGGATATGAAAATACAATATAGAGACCTGAAAAATTCCCACGAAGAAGTGAGAATAGTGCAGTGCTTTCCACAGACATTACAGACAGAGGAAGAATACAGGCACCCCTATTTCATTGCAGTGTTATTTACGATAGCCAAGACCTGGAAACAGCCCAAGCGCCCATCAGTGGATGAGTGGATGAAAAAGCTGTGGTTTTTACACAATGGAATACACTGGGGAGGAAAAAAGAAAGAAAGAAATCTTATACTTTGCAACAGCATGGATGGAACTGGAGATCACTAAGCTAGGTGAAATAAGCCAGTCAGAGCAGTACAAGTGCCATATGATCTCACTTATATATGGAATCTAATGAACAAAATAAACTGAAGAACAAAATAGAAAGAAACATGTGGACACATGGAACAAACTGATAACCTTCAGAGGGGAGGGAAATTGGGGTACTGGATGAAAGGAGGTGAAGGGATGAAGCAAAAAAACATATATATAAGGTCTACCGGAAAGTTCTGTCCGTTTCTATCACAACAAGTTTTGACATGTAAGCACATGTTTATTTGGCACATGTGTGCCTCTCTATTTTTATCACTTAATGTATACATACTGACGTAGCAAATTAACTAAAACAAAGTTGATTCACGTTAGTCTTATGTGTGAAGCGATAGTATACCCATGGCTACTGATAAAGTTCATTTACGCCACTGTAATTTTTACGAATTTCAACGAGGAAGAAATGCTACAGAAGCATGTCTGTCGCATCCACCATATTCCCCAGACTTAGCACCCTCCGACTATCACTTGTTTTTCTCCTTACAAAGTTTTTTGAAGGGCAAAAAATTCAAAAATGAAGATGTCAAACAAGCAGTGGTTCAATTTTTTACATCAAAAGATAAAACATTTTTCAAAAATGGGATATACAAATTGCCCTCATGCTGGCAAGAAATCATTAATAATAATGGCAATTTTATTATTTAATAAAGTTTATTGATGGTAAGAAAAATTTGTATTTTGTTTTATTCCAAAAACGGACAGAACTTTCCGGTAGACCTTACGCGTTTGTGTTATGATACATAAACACAGACAACAGTGTGGTGATAGCCAGGGGGGAAGGGGGGAAATGAGGATGGAAGGAGAATTTGCTTCGGCAATCAGGGCACCATGCAGTGCACAGATGATGTTTTATTGAGTTGCACACTTGAAATCTGTTCCCCAATAAATTCAATTTTTTAAAAAAAGAGCTAAGGCCCAGAGCTATGCAAGCTCTAATTCCTGAAGTTCCTATGCTATATTCATCTGAAATCGGTACCTCTGTGATTTCAATCGACTTATATTTCTTCTGTCCATGGGGTCACACACACTAAAACTGTTCATTCCTTTGAAAGAAGGCTTTTAATAATTCCCGAGTCTTCTGTAATGAAAGATCTTCCGTCCATCTTAGATGAAAAGTTTTATGTTTCTTAACTGTCAAAGTTTTGAATCACTTTATTTTCCCCATTGTATTCCTCTAAATCAGTTTCATATTGATCACAGTATTTCAAATGTGTTGTGAAAATCATTTTAATAATGACAAAGCAAAGCTGGATTGTAAGATCTTCTACTTTCAAAAATTAAGTAAGGGCCCTGGCCGGTTGGTTCAGTGGTAGAGCATCGGCCTGGCATGCAGAAGTCCCGGGTTCGATTCCCAGCCAGGGCACACAGGAGAAGCGCCCATCTGCTTCTCCACCCCTCCCCCTCTCCTTCCTCTCTTTCTCTTCCCCTCCTGCAGCCAAGGCTCCATTGGAGCAAAGATGGTCCAGGCGCTTGGGATGGCTCTGTGGCCTCTGCCTCAGGCGCTAGAGTGGCTCTGGTCACAACATAGCGACGCCCCGGATGGGCAGAGCATCGCCCCCTGGTGGGCGTGCCAGGTGGATCCCGGTCGGGTGCATGCGGGAGTCTGTCTGACTGTCTCTCTCTGTTTCCAGCTTCAGAAAAAAAAAAAAATTAAGTAAGCAACAGAAAATAATATGTAAGTATTATTCTAGGTCCTATACTCTTTTTTAGGTGAGAGGAGGAGAGATAGTGAGGCAGACCTCCCTTGAGCCCCAACCAAGCTCCACCCAGCAACCCTGACTTAAGCCAGTGCTCGACTACAGAGCTATTTTTAGTGCCTGAGGCTGATGCTATCCAATGGAGCTATCCTCAGAATCAGGGGTCACACTTGAACCAATCAAGCCACTGGCTGCAGGAGGAGAAGAAAGAGAGAAGGAGGAGAAGCAGATGATCACTTCTCCTGTGTGCCCTAAACAAGAATTGAATCTGTAATATCCATACGTCAGGCTGATGCTATATCCACTGAGCCACCAACCAGGGCTGGTCCTCGTACTTCTAATGATGTGACTTAAAATGACCTATTATTTTGAGGTTGTCAGACTACATTGTTGTTTCATTTTCAGCTAACAACAAAGAAAGAGAAGAAAATCTAGACCTTAACTTCACCTCCTTATCTGTCAATACATAACCACAGTGATCTTCAAAGAAATGACTACTTCATGTTTTCCTTTCAAACCTTGTGAAAATTCATCTGTTGTCCTACTCTAACCTATAATCATACAGGCAAAGGGGATTCTGGGAAGAATAGTTTCCGCTTCACCAAGTTTATATGGTTTGTAAACCGCCACGTTAGTAGCCTACTGAGTCAATCCATCAGAGGAAGGAAAGAATATGACACTGAGAAGCATAGAAGTCTGAATAATGATCACCCAAGGATACCAGGTTTTAATCCCTGGAACCTGCAAATATTACCTGGTAAGGAAAAAGGGTCTTTTCAGATGTGATTAAGTTAAGAATCTTGACTCTGGGACATTATCTTGGATTAACGTGGATGATGTGGGGCTATATCTAATCATAAATGTCCATATTAGTAAAAAAGCAAGCAGATATTGGGCACATACCAAAGCAGAGAAGGCTATGTGTTCAAGAAAATAGCTACATTTTGCCATCAAAACCCTACAAAATTCCTCTTTCATCTGGCTCTAGCTTAAAACCATACCAGAAAGGGGATTCTAGGAAAAGTAGTTTCAGTTTGTTCAAGTTGATATCATTGGTAATCTAACACATGAGCAGCCTGCTGAGCCAACCAGAGGAAGGCTGTGTCACTGAGCACTATGGTGACAAAATACAGTGAGCAAGGAGTAAAGCCACTGTTTATATTTTATTTATAATGTGCCAGGCAATGTTATAAGAATATATTAATTCACTTAATCTCCACTATAAGGTAGATACTATTTTTATTTAAATTTTACAGGTTGGGTAGCTGAGACACACCCAAGTACAGTCATTTGTTTAAAATCATACAACTCATTAATGCTGGAATCAAGATTCCAATTCAGGGAGACTAGCTCCATTTTAGCCATTACACTACATGTAAGGAGAATATTTTATCCACCGGATGTCCTATTTATCTACTGCTATAAAAACTTACAATAAAATTTAGCTGCTTAAAACAACCATATATTTATATCAATATCGATATAGATATAGATGATATAGATATAGATAATAACATATCTCATGTTTTCCTGAGCCAGATATTCAAGCAGAACTCTGCTGGACAATTCTTCTGCTCAATTCTTCAACATCAACTGAGGTCAAGTTGTTATTTTTCAGCTTTCATGTGAGCTGATCTGGGCATCAAAGAAGGTTTCACTTATATGGTTAACATATCGGCAAGGATTGTTGAAAAGCTGGACTCAGCTGCAACAGTTGGCTGGAGGTCCCACACAGGACAATGATAGCTGACAGGCTCAGGATAGTCAAACTACTTAAATGGAGAGTCAGGGCCCACATAAGAGAGTTCCAAAAGAATCTGGTGGAAGTTTCAAGGATTCTACATTCTATTGGTCAAACAACTCACAAAAACCTGCCCACTTAAGGGGACGGAATTTAGACTCTCAGTGGAGGTGCAGCTTAGAATTTGAGACCATTTTTAATCTACCACAGATATTTACTTAAATAAATTTAAGAACTATTTCCTTGAACTTTGTAGCTTCTAATTATCTTGACGCATTTTCGAATAGAAATGCTCCTAATGACCTGTATATATGAATTACCTGAACTACAAGTTAGGGGACTTAGTTTACCATCTTGACTTAATGACAAAGTAATCTTGAGCAAATCATTTAAATTCTCTAAGTGTCAATTTCCTCATCTATAAAATAAGGATTTTGAACTCTTTTTTAAAGAGTCTTTTTTCTCAGAAACTTTAGGTTATAGGCTAGAAAGACGTTGATACTGAAGTCCGGCAGCCGAGTGCAGAGAGGGCACTGCTGCTCCTCCCTGCTTGCTGTTTGTAGCAGGAAGGTGGCTGTGTGTTCCATTATGCAGGCCACATGAGAACCTGGGAGGCAGGTGCCTTGATTGAGATAGTTTCTAGTACTGTTTCAGCTTTCAATTTATCATCTGTGCCTGACCCGTGGTGGCACAGTGGATAAAGCATCAACTTGAAATGTTGAGCACACTGGTTCAAAATCCTGGGCTTGCCCAGTCAAGGCACATACATGAAGCAACTGCTACTATGTGTTGATGAATCCCATTCCTCCCCTCACCTTTCTCTCAAATCAATAAAAAAATATATTTTTTTTAAATTTATCATCTGGCCTGATCTGCAGTGATGCAGCTGGATAAAGTGTCAACCTAGAATGCTAAGGTCACCAATTTGAAACCTTGGGCTTGCCCAGTCAAGGCACATAGGAGAGCAAATGCGATGAATTGGTGCTTCCCACTCCTCCCCGCCCTTTCTCTCTCTCTCAAATCAATAAATAAAATCTTTAAAAAAATTTATCACCTGTTATCTGATACTTTTCATCATATCTAACTGCATTAGATATGGTTAGGTATGTCTAAGGACAACCTCAAAATAGCAGTGGATGAGTACAATTAAAATTTTTTTTTTCCTTTTTGTATTTTTCTGAAGCTGGAAATGGTGAGGCAGTCAGACAGAGTCCCGCATGTGCCCGACCGGGATCCACCTGGCACGCCCACCAGGGGGCGATGCTCTACCCATCCGGGGCGTCACTCTGCTGCAACCAGAGCCATTCTAGCACCTGAGGCAGAGGCCACAGAGCCATCCCCAGCGCCCCGGCAAACTTTGCTCCAATGGAGCCTTGGCTGCGGGAGGGGAAGAGAGAAGCAGAGAGGAAGGAGAGGGGGAGGGGTGGAGAAGCAGATGGGCGCTTCTCCTGTGTGCCCTGGCCGGGAATCGAACCCAGGACTCCTGCCCACCAGGCTGACGCTCTACCACTGAGCCAACCGGCCAGGGCCAGTACAATTAAAATGTATCTCTTACATACATAAAGTCCATTCAGTGTGTTTGTGTGTGGGGGGGGGCATTTTGCTCCATGAAGACACTCAGAGACATAGGCTGCTTATATACTGCAGTTTTACCATGTCCTATGAACTCAGACATTTATTGCATAATTCCATACATAGGTGGGACACAAAATAGAGACTCATGGACATAGATAAAAGTGCAGTGGTTACCAGGGGGAGGGGAAGAGAGGAGAGGGAGGAGGTGGGGGGAAAGGGGATGAGCTTAAAGAGAAACAAAATATAAGGTGACAGAAGATGATTTGACTTTGAGTGATGGGTATACAGCATAATCGACTGTCTAAATGATGCAGAGATGTTTTCTCTAAATCTATGTACTCTGATTGACCAATGTCACCCTGTTAAATTTAATTGTCTAAATAAAATTAATTAATTTTTTTAAAAAGGGAAAAAAAAAGAATTCTCGGAACCCAGTTGGCTGGCAGAGGTTGAAAGAAAGCAGGGAAAATCTCACTGTGGCCTGTATGTATTAACCCGAAAGTGGTATATAGCCTTTCTGCATTCCATTGGGTAGAACTCAGTTACATAGCAACCCCTAAGGATAAAAAATGAGGTCTACTTGTGAGCCTAGAAGAACAGGAAATAAATAACAGTGGATAAATAACTGTCTGACACACTGTCTAATTTTAAAGCAGGAAGCATCGTGGTGTTGAGCAAATCTAGATGAATTTTAGAATGGAAACAAAGGAGAAACATCTTTTAGATTTCCTGCCTGAGAGATGCTTAATATCAAGTGCTAAATGGAGAAAAATTCCACTTTCTGATAAACACTATGAAAAAAAGACTCTTTTTGTGAATGGAGAACTTTGAATTATAACTAGGTACACTATGGATATTAAAAATGCTTCAGAATGTGCTGAACTTCCTGTTAGTGGTAAAGTTATGCCAATAAATTTATACACCCTTTCTTAATGACCCAGATCATGAAAGAATCTCTGTTGGAAAGCTCCTAGAACATCTGCCCACATGGCATTCTTTTTTACAGATAACACTCTTGAGCCTCCATATTTGTAAACAGAATATTTGCAGACCACTTTAGCAAAACATATCATTGTGTTCTCGCCGTTTCCAAGCAAACAAAAAAAAACACCTCAAAATCTTGAAAAGATTGCTCTGTAATCAGAAACCATTCAAATTAAATCAATCTGTATTTGTTTGTAAAACGGCCCACTCTCTCTTCATCTTGTTCTTTAATGATGCTTATTATTTTCAAGTCCAAGATTAAATGTCTATTCAAGCTTAACTAGTTTGCCCCTATGTTTATTTCAGGCTTACACTGCAAGGAAGTCATGATTTTACTCTTAGGATCACATATAGGTAAACTAAAATTACTTTTTAAAATTATTTAATGTCTAGCTTAAAAGCAAAAATATGAGAAGAAATAACAAATAGCAAAGATTCCTAGTGTGTAGGTAGTTGACTCTTTCCACATAGAAATAAAATTTTTTTTCCCTTTTGAATTACCTTTACATTGATTATACCAAAAAGAAAGTCTTAATTTCTTGTTAATATGTCTTTAAACATGCTTTTGTTTATTTTTTAAACATTCCTTTTAGTCTACCTGAGCTCTTTAAAGAGAGATCAGGTCTTGGGTCCAACACCATTGGCAGGCAATAGTATTTTTGCTATAATTAATTTTTTTAGTTTTTTCAATGCAATTATTTTTATAAATGCCCTCTACTTACTCTAAACATATCCATTTCCACTTCCATTAGTATAAGAAGTCAGTTTAAAGAAAATGTTATGTAAATGACATTAAAAGTGGACATGGATATGACAAGTAATATTATGAAGTAAGCACAGGAATGAGTGGACGTTTGGTAAGAGTGTATGGTGAAATTGGGCAACGGACATTCACCACATCTGTAGTTGTCACTGCTATAAATAACACACAGAAAGAGGCACTATCATCAGAGTTTATTTTCTGTGTTTATATTATACTTAATATTATTCTTCCTAAGGCACATTCTTTTGAATAGTTATTTACACATGTTAAACCAGATTGAATCAGTTATGATGTAAGTTCAGCTGCCAGTAGTGGTAACCAAATTTGTAAAGGCTCACACAGACTAGAAGTTTTATTCTTTCCTCATAATAGTCATGTTGTTAGTGGTCCAGGAGATTTCCATTTTTCTTGCTGCTCCTCTTGCATCCCTGGAGTAGCTGCAGTTCAAAGATGCCTCACCACCCTGTCTACATCCCATGTAGCAGGATGAAGAGGCCAAAGAAGGAAAGCTCCTTCCTTTTAAATGCTAAATCTTGGCAAGGACTAATTCATCTGTTCCCATTTAAATATAAAGAAAGCTGGTTGGTTGGTCATGAGGTCACCGAAAATTCCATTTTCATAGAAAAGGAAGAGAATAGATCCTAATGGACATCTAGCATTCTGTTTAAAGATTTGAGGGACCTTTCAATACAAAAAAAAAAAAGATGAAATTACTTTTAAGATTATTTTACAATTAAAGCATTTTATAGTATCCTACTGTTCCATTCCACACCAAATTGAATACAAATCCCTTGGCCTAAAGTTCAAGTACTTTCATAATTTTCTACAATATAAAAATATGGCATTAAACAGCATATAGTTGGGCATGCCAGTATACTAGAGCTGCACCTTTTAAACTACTGTACAATGTGACTGCATTTATTTAGGTGAATCTGATCGTCAAGCAAGATGAGACTTCAGTATTTAAGAGCATGTGTATAGGGTTTATTTCTTGAAGATATTAACTGACATGAAAGCCCACAAAGGTATTTTTCTATTTTTAGCTCTGCTAACAGATCAGCAGGTCACAGAAGGCAAATGTAAGGCTCCCACAGAAGAGGCTGACACTGACAAATGGAAATGAGGTTAAATGGAATCATTATAAAAATCCCTCTGGAAAAACTTCAGAAAGCAGAAGTTAAAAGCCAGATGCTTCGATTATCCAGCTCATCTCATTTAAATCTACATAAGAATCGAAAAGCTCTATTTTGAAACTTCATAGAAAATGATCAAGTTTTGGGGAATGGCAGGAGGCTTGGTTAGCACTTGCCAATGCTAAGACACTTTGCAGGAGGCCCCCAAAGTCCTATAACTTGAGTTATAGGAAGTCCCTGAAATCTGTCTCAGATAGAAGGATTTTAAACAATATTCCTCATTATGATACCATCATTTGGAAAATAATGGCAAAACTTTCAGTATCCTAGCCTGACCAGGCGGTGGCACAGTGGATAGAGCGTCTGACTGGGATGCAGATGACCCAGGTTCGAGACCCCGAGGTCACCAGCTTGAGCGCAGGCTCATCTGGTTTGAGCAAAAAGCTCACCAGCTTGAACCCAAGGCCCCTGGCTCCAGCAAGGGGCTACTCGGTCTGCTGAAGGCCCGCGGTCAAGGCACATATGAGAAAGCAATCAATGAACAACTAAGGTGTTGCTACACGCAATGAAAAACTAATGATTGATGCTTCTCATCTCCCTCCTTTCCTGTCTGTCTGTCCCTGTCTATCCCTCTCTCTGACTCACTCTCTGTCTCTGTAAATAAATAAATAAAATTAAAAATTAAAAAAAAAAATTTCAGTATCCTAGAAATAATTGTGATAGATGATAAGCAGAAGGTTTAATGAGATCTCCCCAAAGAGTAACATAAATTCCATTCCAAAACAAAAATTAAAATTGGGTGAAAACAATGATTAATAAAATAGAATAATAGTATTTCTACTTATTACTCAAGTAGTATCAGAATGTAAAAATGTGCATACACATCAGACAACCATGTTCTCATTCAAATATATCCAATCTAATACCATTTGTCTTTCAAATCTTAGAATATTTTTAAAATGTAAAAAATTATATCTACCATACTTAAAAATTAATGGTACACTGGATGTGAGGAAATTTGCTTTAGTATTATTAAGTGTAGTTCTAAACAAAATTACAGAGTGGGCAAAGCCTCTGTCTTCACTCCAGCCCAGCTGTCCTGCAATTTCCTCTTATTGTTGGTCTCTTCTAATCTTTGAAGCACCTGGTCTCCTTACCTTCTCTTTTGCCCTATTTTATGTCCTAGCCTCTGACCCACTCCATTCTTATTGTCTTCTCAGATGTGGATCTTCTAAATAATGGAAATAGTACATTTTATTTGATACTCAATTTTGGAGAGAAAAGACTGACTCTGGATAGAGTACCTGGGTGTGTGTCTGTGCTTTCAATCCTGTCCTCTCCCACCAACAGTACCCTAGGTTCCCATGAAAGAATTTGCTCCCTACTCATTCTTGGTCATGTAGTTTACGTTGACTAAACCCCATTTCCAGCTCTAGGGGTGAGCTATAAGATTACCTTTTGTCATTTGAAATTATGTGCCTATTGAAGGCCAGGTTTTTAGTGGAAATAGAGTATAAAGCTGGGGATTTGTTTGATGCTTCTAAAAACTTGGATAAAAGAAAATGAGCTTAAAGCTTTAAATTACCAGCCCAAGCTCAAGGAAATGAACCAGAAAGTTTCCTTTTATCCTACAGCTAAATGGATGACATTTCTGAAAACAAACCCAAGGTCTAATCCTACTGGTAGCTTCATTATAACATACATAGAGTTCAAAGCCACAGATTCGCTTCTGTTAGTTATAGCATTGATTGGAAAAGAGTTGAAACTATAAAAATTGTAGTGAGAATTCCCTGGGTAAGCTCCAGAGAAGCTGGGGACCTTAAACCTCGAAATTCTGCTGTGCCTCCTTTGGCAGTAGAAATAGCCATTCCCTTTGTCTGAGGATGTTAGACTCCTCTTGCCTAAAGAACCTATAACCACTTTTTCAAAAGAATTGCCTTGCACAAAAACATTAATCTCATTACTCCTGACCTTTAATTATATTAAAATCCAAGGTGTTGGATAGAAAGTATGTCCTGGAAGGAAGTAGCCTATTTTGCTAATAAACAAAAACCTGAGGAATACTATCATAATGGAGCCTAAGAGTTCGTATCAGGTAGAAGGAATGAGTATTGAATGAGACCAAATTTATTGATACAGGGGAATTAACCAGAAATTTTCAGTTTAATAGGTTAACTTGGATCGGCTCTATGCATTTGATTTGATTGGTTCCATGGGTTCAATTGCTTGATTGAACTTAAAATCAAATGTCGTTTATGCTAATTGATATTTAAAAGCCAGAATTACCCTGGTATTTTACAAAAAAAAAAAGATATCAAATATTTAAGAAAACTTAAATGATCTTGTGACTTTATAATCACTTACCTTCTAATTATGTCCCCAGGGAAGGTTTGACAGACACTTCTTTTATAAAGGCAAAAGATTGACACTACATAATGATACAGGGAGCAATACAAAAGGAGAATATATTTGTAAACATCTATGCACCCAATTTAGGAGCACTTAAATATGTAAAGCAAACCTTGATAGACATGAAGAGAGTGACTGGAAGTAATAGTCATAGTAGGTTTTAACATCCCATTGACATTGCCGAGATTACTGGTACAATCCCAGGGTCGTGGGCTTCATCCAGGGGTAATGGCTTAAACTTGAGGTCACAGGTTTGACTCCAAGGCCCCGATGAAGCCCCAGTCAAAGCACATCAGGGCATATATAAGAAGCAATCAACTTGCACGGTAAGAGGAACAACAAGTTAAGCTTCTCTCTCTTTCCCACACCCCTTCCTCTCTCTCTCAATAAAAGAAAAAAAAAGGAATTTCAAGAAAGAGTAGGAGAGGAGGAATACCCTTCAAACTTATAGACTAATGCTGCTTTCATTGACTCACAATTACTTGGCACCTGGGCCAAAACTATGTGTTTCCTCCTGAAAAAAAATTTTTTTAAATGTTCAGTAAGCATGCACAGAGAAAGATATCCAAGTATTGCTTTTCATGACTGTGTTGACTGTGTCTTCATACAAATTAGGTTTCTGTTTTACAGTTTTCCTTTTTGCTATTAGCAGAGAGCAGACATAAACATAATTAGTCATTAGAATCTAGGATGTTTCTAATAAAATAAAAATTACCTTGCTGTTTTTATTGATGAGCTCTCATTTTGCTGGTATTAAATAGCTACTATTAAATAAATTTTATTTCCTAATTTTTTGCTAAGCTTTCTGAGGATGCAAAGAAAAGCTTTCTGAGGTTGCAAGGCAAATTAGATGATACTCGGTTATTATAGTGTGCCCTAGGAAGTTAAGAAGCATGGGAACCCAGCTTAGCAGCTACACTCATTCAGAAGCGCATCGCCTCCAGGGAGGATTGCATCAAGCTCCATGAAGAACCACAACATTGGCCTATTTTCATCCAGAGTATTTTAGACTAAGGCCGAAGAACCCACCTCCCATCGAAGCAGCCTCACGTTAATAAGACCATCTAATACAGAACACACTAATTGGGCTGCATTTACTACTGAGCTATCTCAGTAGCAGATGTCGTACCTTGTGTCTATTCTATGCAAGTTTAGTTTCTGCAGGAAGCCTACCCATGGCTGGATCACTGATAGCTGTATCTATTTTATTTTCTGCACCTCTCATAAACAGAGTTATTTATTTATTTATTTATTTATTTATTTATTTATTTATTTAGTGAGAGAGACAGAGAGAGGGACAGATAAGGATGGACAGACAGGAAGGGAGAGAGATGAGAAGCATCAGTTCTTGTGGCTCCTTAGTAGTTCATTGACTGCTTTCTAATAAGTGCCTTGACCTGGAGGCTATAGCAGACCAAGTGATCCCTTGCTTAAGCCAGCAACCTTGGGCTCAAGTCAGCAACCATGGGGTCATGTCCATGATCCCATGGCTTAAACCAGCAATCCCACACTCAAGCTGGTGAGCCTGTGCTTAAGCCAGATAAACACTCACTCAAGCCAGTAACCTCAGGATTTCAAACCTGAGTCCTCTGCATCCCAGTCCAACGCTCTATCCACTGCACCACCACCTGGTCAGGCTAAACTAAAGTTAATTTAAAACAGAAATTCATTTCCTTAAAAAGGGTCTGATGACTGTGTTTGTTCTCTATTCTTCTTGGGTACCATTGCTTCTATAGGTAGGTGCTATCTAAATAATAAAACACTGGTTCTCAAACATGGGTATTTAACAATTAACCTGTGATGCTTCTTTAGAGTGTAGGTGTCAATCCATAGTGCCTAGGTATTTTGATGACTAGATCTCAAGGAAGACCAGAATCTCCATTAAAAAAAAAATTTTTTTTCCATTGATTTGAGCGAAAAGAAGTGGAAGAGTGGGGAGGGAGAGAGAGACAAAGGGAGTGAAAGAGAAGCATCAACTCGTTCTCCTTAGTTGTCTATTTAGTTGCGCACTCATTGGTTGCTTCGCATATGTGCCCTGACTGGGGATTGAACCTGCAACCTTGGTGGTCCAGGATGATGCTCTATCCACTGAATCATCTGGCCAGGGTCAGATTCTCCATTTTTTAAAGCATCTGTGGTATTTCTGGTGAAGATGCTAGAGAATCACATTTTGAGAAATTACTTATCAAGAAAATCCAGGAATTGATGTTTTTTCTCAGTGTGTTCTCCTTTGTCCAAAGTCCTTTGAAGTTATTCAGAGTTTTACCTGGCCACACAATCTTGCAGTAAGTTTCTTTAAATTCTCACTATTTTAGCATAGAGCCAAGATACCCATAAAATGAGAATAAAGCACATGAGAGAGAAAAGGCAGTTTTAAATGTTGCCTATCACATCAAACTTAAAGAATGTTGTATCAGAAATTATTCCATGCAAAGTGTAATTCACTAGCATCACTTCTATGCTGTGAGACTCTGTTAAAATAGAGGCCATTAGAAGACTCCAGCCAGCTGGGCTTGGAAACTTGAGATCATAGCCCAGTGGCAGATGGAATAGCATGGAAAATAATGCAAAGCACAACTAAATGATAGTAGGAAATGAGGATGCATATTTAGAGGGAGGGAGGGCACCATAATCTTTAACTTACTAATGAGAAATGAAGTCCAGTTAACGAAGCTTGTCTAAGCTTTCAGTATTCTGCAGTGTGAGATTTTAGAAAAAAAAAAACAAAAACACCAACACAAGAACAGCCTATGCCTTTTATAGAGAACTTAAATATAATCATTTTCCTTCTTATATTGATATTTTCATTACCAAGATATCTTTGAAATATTTTTAATTTATTATTTCTGTTTAATAGGTAGAAGTTTCTAAGTAATATTAGAAAGATACATAAAATGTCACTGGGAAATTTTGCTGCTATGTAGCAATATAAAACTTAGAAAATACTTTGTTAGGAAGCAGTAGAGGCGAACCCTCATCCTCCTGTAACTTCCCAGAAAGGATTAAGTGGGTGATAATTCTAAAATATTATGGGAGATTTAATTAAAATTATATGATGTAGCCTTGGCCAGTTGGCTCAGTGGTAGAGTGTCGGCCCAGTGTGTGGAAGTCCTGGGTTTGATTCCCAGTCAGGGCACATAGGAGAAGCGCCCATCTGCTTCTCTACCCTTCCTTCTCTCCTTTCTCTCTATCTTTCTTTTCCCCTCCCGCAGCCAAAGCTCTACTGGAGCAAAGTTGGCCCTGGTACTGCTCAGGATGGCTCCATAACCTTGGCCTCAGGTGCTAGAATGGTTCTGATTGCAGCGGAGCAACACCCAGGAAGGGCTAAGCATCGCCCCCTGGTGGGTATTCTGGGTGGATCCCAGTAGGTCTCTCTGCCTCCCCCCATCCTGCCCCCAGCTTCTCACTTAGGAATAATACAATATATATATATATGATGTAGCATTTAGAACTTAGACAAACAGTGTCAGTCAGCAAGAATGGAAAGACAGTTTCTGCAGGAAAGATCAGAAAAGTTAAACATGAAAGAATTTGGGATAGGTTAAGAACTCAGCACAAAGGAAAACTGAGCGCAAATAATGCAGTAGTTGAGAGCATGGAATTTGTTTTCTTTCTCCTTTTCTCTTGGCTGGGTTGGTAATCTTAACTCTTTATCTGTAAAGCGGAGATAATAACAATATCTGTTTCAAAGGGCAAAGTCAATGAGCTAACATACATAAAGGACATGAAACAGTGCTAACACATGGTAAGTCCCAAGTAGCTCTTTGCTCTTATTAACAACAGAAGATCCATGCTACTCCAAGACACAAGGTTTTAAATAATAAACTTTTTTTCACAGGTTAGCCAAATCCCTTCTTCTCTTTCAGATTAAACTCACATTCTCTTATTCTGTCATTCATGGCAATAGGGAGTCGTTGAACCCTCTCCTCTGCCCAATAACCCTTCCCATCCTGAACGATTTCATGTAATTGAAAACATGCACAGATGTACAGCTCTTCAGAGGAGTATGTGTCCCAATCTAATTTCACAAAGTTCTGTCACAAAGGAAACAATCAATGAAGTTGCTTCAAATCAAAGGATTTTAGAGAAAGTCTTTTAACCTGTCTTTAGGACAGTCAAGCACAGAGACAGAATCAGTGATATCCAAAAGACATAGAAGAAAGAGTTTCTTACATATGTGCTCCTTTCTATATTTCGAGGTTAAAATTAAAGACTGAGAAAAGGTCTAGTTAAATCTGAGTAGCGTAGGGTCTGTTCCCACATTAGGATAGCGGAGCGTCTATTCTGAATGTTGGACTTCATAGCCCAGCATTTGGTTTTCCTAATCTTGGTTTTAGTCTTCTACTTTATGTAATATCTTCTTTTTTTCTGTATTTTTTTAATGTAATATCTTGAAGATAGAAGACCCCATTGACACATATTTAGATTCTCACAAAACCTAGTAAATGTTCCACCTATGACAAGTGTTCACTAAACATTAGTGTTCAATGAGTCTGCGGTGGTCAAATTAGAAATTTAGAAACTAACATAATAATTTCTGAGCTCTGTTTATTGAAAATAATGGCAACTGGTGAACATCACACAGTGATATAAATGCCCAATGAATATACGTTTCTTCAAACAGTAGAGACAAATAGTAAATAAATGTCAGCCTTATTTTCTTTAATGAGTGCTAAGGGTGCTCATGGGCCAGTTGTCAATGCCATCCTGTGTCTCATGAGCGGGGTTTTTGATGGAGTTTGTGATGCAGTTAGTAGTCTCCATGTCCCTTTAATGCCCTCTGAGAGGCATACATCCCTCTGTATGCCACTATCTCAGCCTGTCCCCTCTCTCCAGTCATGCAGTTCATGACTCAGTACTCTACATGGGCGAGACAGACATGACCCTCTTGGACAACAACCCACGCAGCTAGGGGAGCTTGTTTCTCACTCCTGTGCAGTCATTTTCTTCCATGAGAGAAATCACAGGCCAATGAATTCTCATCTGGTGCCAAGCTGTGTCAGTTTTGGGGGAGGGATGACACAGGTAAAGTCAAATTGTTCCTCTTATTCTCTCCAATGCAGCCCAACTTGTAATGTTTTGCTAGAATGGTGTACTAGAACCTGTCCACTGAAAACCTGGACTTTCACAAAGATTCTCTCACCCTGGGGTGACTGTCTAGGACAGAGCTCTCCAGGGACTCTCAGACCGCAGCCACGGGGGCTAGAGCCAGTTCACAGCCACTGCAGAGTCCACAGACAAGACCAAGGACTGTGTGCCTATTACCCAACGCACAGCTGAGCAAGACTCCTCCCGGGGTCTTCGGCATATTTTGCCGGACCCCATAGTTCCCACAAAGGCACTTTTGTCTATGGATGCCAAATTGTTGTTGTTAAGGGGGGAGGGGGAGGTGATGAGGAATGTATTATTCAGCCATGTTGCGACATCATTCTTGAACATATACTTATATAGACTCTTCTGTGATTGAGAAATGTGCTTTATTCCCTGTGTTGTCACCTGTCTCCATTGGACCAATACCACTCTCAGGCCTCCCCACACGTTTTTTTTATTCTCATTAGACTATTCAATCCCTATAAAGAATAAAACAAGGCCATTGACACTGCAGACCCAGAGTTCCTCCTGACAAGTAGTACCAGGATATGTTTAGCATATTAAACATTAATACATAAAATTCTTCTGCTGTTTTCAATAAGACAGAATTGAAAGATATGTCACAAAAAAAATCAGAGCCTAACAGGCTGTGCTGCAGTGGATAAAGCATTGGCCTGGGACACAGAGGACCCATGTTTGAAACCTCAAGGTCACCGGCTTAAGCATGGGATCATAGACATGACCACATCGTCACCAGCTTGAGTCCAAAGGTCACTGGCTTGAGCCCAAGGTTGCTGGCTTGAGCAAGGGGTCACTGGCTCGGCTGGAGTGACCCATCCCCAGTCAAGGCACATATGAGAAAGCAGTCAGTGAACAACTAAGGTGCTGCAACTATGAGTTGATGCTTCTCAGTTCTCTCCCTTCCTATCTGTCTGTTCTTATTTATCTCTTTCTCTGTATCTCTTGCTAAAAGAAAAAAAAAATCAGAATGTTTACAAATGATTTTTTACTAAGAAGTCTAGAATATTTTTCAGTGCTTTTTCTCATTTATATCACCTCTATCATTTATACTTGGGAAATGAACAAAGAGCTTCAAATTACTCAAGATCATCCAGTGTCAAGCTAGAAATAATCCAAGGATGACCAACTATTTGAATTATATCTGTGCATAATCTTCCAATAATTGTATGAGTTTAAGATGTCTCTCTTGTATTTTGAATTCTTTTAAGCACAAGCTTGGTACACACCCAAAATTGTCTTTAGTTAGCGAACATAATATACCTTTCTTATCTATGCATTGCTATACTTAGAATGTGTAGATTATCATCTGATCAATAAAACACAGTTTGCTTCATTATTTCACTCATATAACAAGTATATATTAGGGAAAGTCACATGAATGCAGAGTAGCAATAGATAGGGTGGATACCCACAGGAAAACTTAGTTCTGTTACCAGAAGAAAGGCAGCACATTTTGAGAGCAAAATCGGGAATTAGCTATTCCTTTGTTTATTTTCTAAATCTCTACGGCATGGAAAGATGGGAGTGAGAACTGAAGTTTTGAAAACTTGCCAATTCTTACCTCTTCCCCTTGAAGCTTTGTGTGTAGATTAATAATGAAAAGAAATGACATCCATGATATAATAGTCAGAGATCTGAGCTTTGGTCTTAGCAACATCACAATAAAATTATTTAATATCTCTGAATACTAGTTTACTTATCTGAAAAATGTAGGGGTAGGGGAGGGAGTGAAAGAATTCAATAAGAAGAAAGTACTAACATTCTACCAGTACCAAAATTCTATGCTTCTTAATGCTTTAAGATTCTTGAGTAGACAAAATCTCATTTTTCTTTTTCCTTTAAGAAATAGATATTTTTAAAGCCATTATGCTCCACAGTTATTATTCAAATAAATGCAATGGGAATAGCCTTATTGTCTGGTATTATGCTTTGAGGAAAAACAAAGCTGTATTATTCAATGAGAAATACATGAGACATTTTATTTTGGGTTTTAGATTTATTTATTAATTTATTAATTTATTGAGAGAGATAGGGACAGACGGGCAGGAAGGGAGAGAGCTGAGAAGCATCAATTCATAGTAGTTTCAGCATGTTAGTAGTTCTAATTGCTTTCTCACATGTGCTTTGATGGGGAAAGAGGGGTTGTGGGGGTGGGCTCCAGCTGAGTTAGTGACCCCTTGCTTGAGCCAGTGACTTTGGGCTCAAGCTAGCAACCACAGGTCATGTCTATGATACCATACTCAAGCAAAAGGTCCTGTGCTCAAGCCAGCAAACCTGGGGCTCAAACCTGGGTCCTCTGTGTCCCAGTCTGACACTCTATCCACTGCGCCACTACTTGGTCAAGCACCTACAAAATACTTCTTGCCACATTTGAATCTCAGTTAAATATAAGGTATATGCCAAACGAGGGAGCGTATATAAAAATGCAGAGCCTGACCAGGAGGTGGCACAGTGGATGGAACGTCGGACTGGGATGCAGAGGACCCAGGTTCAAGGCCCCGAGGTTGCCGGCTTGAGCATGGGCTCATCTGGTTTGAGCAAGGCTCACCAGTTTGAGCCCAAGGTCGCTGACTTGAGCAAGGGGTCACTCGCTCTGCTGTAGCCCGCCGGTCAAGGCACATATGAGAAATCAATCAGTGAACAACTAGGGTGCTGCAACAAAGAACTGATATTTCTCATCTCTCTCCCTTCCTGTCTGTCTGTCCCTATATATCCCTCTCTGTGTCTCTCTCTGTCTCTGTCACAAAAAGAAAACAAAATAACTAAAAGTAAAGAAATCATATTGAGGAATTATGACTGTTTATAAATTGTTATTTATTATCTGGTGGAGAACACAAAATCTTGACGTAAAAGGAAGAGCGAATTGGCTCGTATTTCCTTTTTTTTTTTTTTTTTTTTTTTTGCATTTTTCTGAAGCTGGAAACAGGGAGAGACAGTCAGACAGACTCCCGCATGCGCCTGACCGGGATCCACCCGGCACGCCCACCAGGGGGCGATGCTCTGCCCACCAGGGGGGCGATGCTCTGCCCATCCTGGGCGTCGCCATGTTGCGACCAGAGCCACTCTAGTGCCTGAGGCAGAGGCCACAGAGCCATCCCCAGCGCCCGGGCCATCTTTGCTCCAATGGAGCCTCGCTGCGGGAGGGGAAGAGAGAGACAGAGAGGAAGGCGCGGCGGAGGGGTGGAGAAGCAAATGGGCGCTTCTCCTGTGTGCCCTGGCCGTGGCTCGTATTTCCTAATCCATAAAGGCAGTTGGCAGTGGTAGTGTAGAAGCTACTACTGGAATGTCTTACAGAAACACATTTGGTTACTAATTTAGAAGACTAACAACAGGATTAATTTCTCTCTGTTTTCCAAGTTACCCAGAATGAGTGATCTTATTTGGCAGAGGACGCATCTGCAGCAAGAAGCACAACTAACATCAGCTGAAAGTTTCTTACTCTTAAGAATGGTGATTGTTCCCTGTTAAATTGGTGCACATAGATCCACCAAGCTGCCTCCAAAGATAATTCAGATGAATCAAGCCCTAAAGAAATCAAGACAAAGGTTACCTACAGGCCTGTTAATTCGAATACTTCTGTAAGTGCTGAAGGCAGTAACAGAACTCACAGTAATGAGTATGCTAATAAAGTAGCTGGTTGTAGTATCCAGAGAAGCTGAATAGGTCCAATAGCCTAGTTCCCTGGCGACATTTCTTTCTATTCTAAATTTTCACAACTAAGTGGTTCTACAAGCTCAGGTAAATCTCAGGAGGTTAAGTAATGCTTCACAAAACACTTGAAATGTTTCCATTTTCGATGTAGTCATTATTTTGGTAATGTCATTGCTTCATTCTGCTAGTTTCTTTAACAGTAAAAGGAAATGGAAACCATTGTTGTAATTGCCAATAGGAGGCTTTCCACAGACACCAGTTGGACTAGAATGAAAGCTATGCTGGGCTTTCAGTTAACGAGGTTTCTCAATCAATCAGCAATAGTTGCCAAGTATCTGCTCTAAAAATGTGTTATTGCAGGTAAACTCTGTGTTGTTAGGTTTTTTATGTAGAGCTACGAGTGGCTCTCCAAAAACTTGGAAGAAACAGAAATGAATTTGCTTTAAGAGACAATGAAATCAATGAATAAAGCAGCAATAAGCAAATTTGACTTTACGAGTTTGAATGGCTCCCATGGTTAATTTATGTCATCTGATTGAATGAAATAGCAACAGATTTAAAGGAGAAATGCGCTAATGAATGTAGAAAAAGAGAGAAAGAGAAAATGGTGTGGATAGGCATTGAGAAGTCAAAGGATCTAGAGAAAAAGGAATCTGTCCAACACCAATCTAGAGCAAATTAAATACCTAAGAGGCTTAATTCTGTCTGTGGAAAATAAGAGAACTTTTCTCCTCCTTTCCCTTTCTTAGAGTATTTATTTTAGAAAATGTGAGTTCTTTTGCTCCTCTTCAAAAGTGTGTATTTTTTATTTTATTAAATTTAGATATAATTGACATAACATTTTCAGGGGTACAAACAGCATAAAGATTTGATATTTGTAGACACTGAAATGATCACCACAGTTAGTCTAGTTAACGTCTGTCACCAGACATTGTTCCAAACAATTTTTTCTTGTGATGAAATTTTTAAAGATGTACTCTGTTAGCAACTTCCAAATATACAATACTGTATTTATTGTTAAGTATAGTTCCCATGCTCTATACTATATTGCCATGACATTTATTATTTAACTACAAGTTTGAATTTTTAAACCCTCTCCCCCTTCATCCGATTTGGCCTCCCCCCTAGCCCTGTCTTTGGTAACTCTTAGGTTTAGGTCCAGAGCCCCTTTAAAACTCAAAATTCTCCTCACCCAACCTCCCACTAGGGCTCAAAACAGAACATTCCCATCCTCCACTGTGATGTTATCATGAATTTACTTGCTATTCTCTAGCTAATGGCTCCCTGGCCTTCACTTTGAAATGTAGCAAAAAGTTTATCTTTGCTGAAATGGCAGGGAAAGCTTACATTGGAAAGGGAACTGATAATTAGGGAAGTTTAAATCACAATAGTTGTTTATAAAAGCCTAGCCACAGGCCCAGAGACACTGTCTTCTGATCAGCCACCAGTGCAAACCTGTAGGAGGAGAGAGAACTGGCAGCCCAGGACCTTTGAACCAGCCCAGGACTTCTTTTAGACAGTTGAGGTAGGAGATAAACAATTTGGAGAAGCTGTGGTGCTACGCCAATCCAATATGAAAAAATATTACCTTGTACCTATAGAGGCAACGATGTCAGCCACTCTTTTCAAGACCCTTGACTAACCTATATAAACCGTGCCCCAACCCTCCCTGCCACCAACACTTTTGGTCTGTCTTGGTCCACTTGCACCCACGCGTTTTAAATACATTTTCCTTTTGGAACATACCGGCCTTGTGTTTTCAGTTTGACTCTCCTCAGTGCCTACCCATGGACCCAGGAAGGGGTTTAGCCTGTCAGCTATCACATACAGGATAAACAGTCCAGCTGGAATCCCTCCAGGTCTGACCTAGTCGGGTGTTGATATCAACCTGCCATTTGCCAAGGGAGACTGAAATGAGACTTTTCCCCTTTCCAATGGACTGGCCCCTAGCTTTAACCTTTCAGTAACCACCTACCTCTTCTCTGTATTCATGAACTAGGTGTTGTTGTTTTTTTAATAACTTTGTTGGGATTTTTGTTTGTTTGTTTACTTGTTTAGATTCTTTGTATAAGTGAGATCACAAGGTATATGTTCTTTAAGGTTAAATAAGCTTCTTGCCAGCTTAAAAACCCAGGAATGCCTTTCTCAGGGACCTAGGAACCATCTCTCTAAAATGTAATTATCAAGAGAGATAGCTCTTCTATTTTTCTTGGAAAGATAGTGGACTAACTTCAGTAAGAGCTTCACTTGAAGTTGCAAAAGGACCTCTGGTCATAAAAATATTAGAAATTTATTTTTCTTTTGAGTAAAGTCAATTAGCTAATACAGATGGTTGCCCGTATTACCAAGTGAATTGGGAATGAGCTCTGTGACAAACGGTGCTGTTACATGTTGTCTTTGTTAGAACTAGTTACTGTTCACCATGCGCACATGCATGCAATGTCTTTGCTCTGATTGCAAGCACATTCCCAATTCTTGCTTAGAAATGTTTTTTCCTAAGAAGTCCAATGCATTAAATAGCTGCAGGAATTTTGACTTGCATTATTCTTCTCATTGTAGAATAATAAGCATTTGATTGTACACATGAGTCTCTATGAATTGATTGTTAGTAGACTCTCAAAAGAGTCCATTTTTACTATGTTATCAAGCTTTTAACCTTATAAATCTGAGAATCAACCTCTAATCCCTGATGAATTGTCAAGATTAATGCTATTCTGTGAGGACTGAACAAACAGCTCACAGACCTTCTCTAGTGAATGCCTTTAGACATGCATCTTTTTATGCAAAATTTCTTCAGAAAGTAGATGTTAGATTGGAAAAAAAATGTCTTTCTAGTGAGAATTGCTAAATGTTAAAACATGTTTTTTCAGGTCTTACTTTGGGCTTTGGGCTAAAAAGTGTAGATATGGGAAGCTTTTAAATTTCTTTTGGGATATTCATCTGAATTTATCAATGTAGAAAGAAACATGCATTATATTAAGGAATACAGAATTAAGAAAAACATTATTTTGCAATGTCCCTATCCAGCATCTCTCAGAAACAGAGCTTCACAGACAAAAGATGGAGGAAAACAGGCAACATTATTTTGACATTAGCATTAGGGTTCACTGTTCCCCATGGACGACAATGAATGTAAACCTTTCATTTTTGTTTTTAAAATCAACAACCTCCCCATTTGAAGAACTTGATATGCTATGATTTATAGAGGTTATATTGTGTTTATCTTTGAAAACTTTAGTTTTTAGAAATTATTGTGGGGTATTCATATTCTTAGGTAACATTGAAATAGAAATAAACACCAATTTTCTGGGAAATTTTAAGATACTATATTGACTGGAATTGACCATTTAACTCAATAGCATACTTGTGTTCTTGCTCTTTCACTTAAAGAGCTAACAAGAAACTCTCATTTCTGTTTACTGTTTCTACGCTCATTTTATCACCTATCTTTTAATATACTGGCACATTTTTATCCAAATCAGCTGGTCTTTGTTACATTAGTCTTTCTCTGAACCAAAAATAACCTAATACTATAGATATACGTCAACTAGCCACCCAGGCTGGACATCTATAAATAGCTTAAGATGTGAAATCATAAAGATTTATATTCATTGGAAATTTGGGGTACTTGACATTGATTCTGGATTATTTCACTCTCCAACTTTTCAATTCTTATTTGTGTACTAAGAAACCTTTTGGTTTGTGAGTTCATGGTTTTTAGATTAGCTTGCGTTTTGGTTATGATACACTTTGTTGCTGTGCCCTTGTTGGGCAAACAAGTGTATTAGGCTTGTTCGCTTGTACTTGGCCTGATTGGTGCATGAGCACAGGACAGCACCGCGTGTGTACAGTCTATGTAAGGCTGCAGGTGCTTGCCCTCCGATTGGCAGATTGTAGACTGTGGATTGCCTGCCACCATTAGGAGGGGCCATTTTTGCTATTGTTTGCTGGAGAAGGGGTTCCCCACTCCACCCCAGCTGGTTTGCTCATCAGCCCTGAGAGAGAGAAGTAGTTTTCCCTGGCTGCTTGCTTATCTGCCATTGAGAAACTCTAATGAACGAATGGCCCACCATCTTCAGGCTCTGCAATTTCTCTATCATGTTCCCAAATCCAATGTGAACATGCATGGCCACAGCCACAGGTCTTACGGCTCTGAACTAAATTTAATTATTTAAACTAATTATTCATCCCAAGCTCATCCAGAAAGTAAAATATTTGTGAATATAGTGGCTACTTACATTTTCATCTCATCCCTAACTTCCATGTTTTATAAAAAAAAAAGGGTAGTTGATGAGTAGGGTACTAATCTCAAAGCTTATTCCAACTTCAATCCCAAAATATGTAACATATATAATATAATCAATTTGTCACACTCATAGAGAGTGAAAGACAACATAGATAGAAAACATAGGCATTTGATAATAGGAAGAGTAATCTGCAGACTTTCTTGAAAGTCTTCCACATTTTTTTCCTTGGAAATTAAACAGGGGAATGAAAGAGAATATGAATATATATTTCTTTTTTGTGAGAGAGAGAGGCAAGGAGAGAAAGACAGGAACATCAAGCAGCTCCTGTATGTGTCTTGACTTGGGAATCAAACCAGCAACCTCTGCACTGTGGGACAACACTCCAACCAACTTCAATATATATTTTAAGATACAACTTCTGAACTTAATCACAATCACCATATACAGACATAGACATACAGAGACATAAATATATGTACCCATACACACACACACACAACACACACACACAATTTCTTATTTATTTCCTGAATTTCCCACAATATTTGGTATCTCTGTTATGAATGAAATCAATACCTTAAGTTTTCTTTCTACAGTTTTTTTCTAAACTCTTAATAATATTGGTTTGCACTTGATAGATGTTCTATTTCATTATATATTACACATAGTTGGTTACTAAGTGGTTATTTGCTTCACTCTAATAGTTTGTAGATGTCATTTAAAGTAAAGCATATATGTATAGCTCCTTCTCCACTTCCAAACAAACTCAAATGATTTTTAGTTACTCTTCAAGTGTAAGAACGTTTACTAATAGCCTTTATCATCAACTTTGTCTAACCATGTTCAGTGCTAATCAAGCAAATTATGTACGGGGAGCATGACTCTTCTCCTGAATATGATACTTACAATACTGCATCATAAGGAATGTGATTTCTTCAAAAAGTATAGCAAGTTTGTGTAATTTAAATGATTAAGTTGTAATTAGCAGTTAAATGTCACTTCATTTCACATTGTTTTAAAGAATGTTGAAATAATAAGTTAAAAATCAAGGCAAGGGGGAACATGAGGGTTAAAGGGAGCAACGACAAAATTCTGATGTGCAGCAAATTGCACTGACACTAGGTAGAAGCTGAGGCACCACGAAAACTGAAAGATCAAGTCACCTCCTTTGTCTTGGATGCCTGGTTTCTTCTTTGCAAGGATTTAAGATAATCCTGTCTGATTCTTTGGCTCTTCTCCATGCTGCCTGAGTCACGTCAACGAAAGTTCGATGAAGTAAGCAGGTGCACTGGTGTGGTCTTTCTCCGGGCCAGGGTACGTGGACAGTTAAGAACAGTTTTAGAAGTGCAATTTACATCCACCGCTGCCCTGTGGACTTGTGTATTTTTACCACAGTTATATAGCTGTTTGTTGGTTCTATAGCTCATTTTATAGCTGGTAATAGAGCTATTTGTTGGGTGGCTGTTTGAGTCTTGAGGAACAGAGGGTTTTCTCCTAATATGAACAAAAACTCCATTCTGATTGCAGCTATAAAGTTGGTACAACAACAGAAACTATTTCATGGGGGTTTTGTAAAAATCCAATGAAAAAAATTATACAAACTCTTTGTAAAATGCCTAGCTTGTGATACACCTTTATACAGAAGGCAATGTTTCTGGGTTTCACATTAGCTGTTATTATTACTGTTATTCATCACTTAAATATTTTACTTCAATGTGATTAAATATTATATTTCAGGTAGTAGTACAATTTTGTTATGGGAAGGAAGGCTGAGGACTTAGGGTAGCTTTAGAAAAATTCCAGGTAATTTTACAGCTGAAAATTAAGAGTATCAACAAGAAGCATTTGTGCCAGGATTGTACTTTTAGTGTTCATAGCTATCATTTTTGGGGAAGGTTGTTGAGAGGTTTCCAGGAAAACTATTTATTTATTTTTAAATTTTTTATTGAATGTACTGGGGTGACATTGGTTAATAGAATAACATAAGTTTCAAGTATACAATTCTATAATATAGCATCTCTATATTGTGTTATGTGTTCATCACCCCAAGTCAAGTCTCTTTCCATCCATTTACCCCCCTTTTATCCTCTTTCACCTCCCCCTACCATGCTCTCCCTCTGGTGATCACCATACTCTTGTCTTGTCTGAGGTTTTTTTTTCTTAATCCTTTCAGCTCTCCTCCCTCTCTCCCCTCTGACAGCTGGGAGTCTGTTCTTTGTATCTATTAGTCTATTTCTATTTTGTTTATTTGCTTTGTTCATTAGATTCCACATATGAGTGAAATCATGTGGTACTTGTCTTTCTCTGACTGGCTTATTTCAAGTAGGATAATGTTCTCCAGGTCTATCCATGCTGTTGCAAAGGGTAAGAACTCCTTTTTTTTTTTTACAGCTGAGTAGTATTCCATTGTGTCGATGTACCACAGCTTTTTTATCCACTCATCTGCTGATGGGCACTTTAGCTGCTTCCAAATGTTAGATATCGTAAATAATGCTGCAATGAACATAGGGGTGCATATATTCTCTCAAATTAGTGTTTCAGGTTTCTTTGGATAAATTCCCAAAAGCAGTATCACTGCGTCATAAGGCAGTTTCATTTTTAACTTTTTGAAGAAACTCCATACTGCTTTCCACAGTGGTTGCACCAGTCTGCATTCCCACCAGCAGTGCACAAGGGTTCTCTTTTCTCTCCTCATCCATGCCAACACTTACTATTTGTTGATTTGTTAATAATAGTCATTCTGACAGGTGTGAAGTGATAGTTCATTGTGGTTTCCAATTGCTTTTCCCTGGTGATTAGTGCTGTTGAGCATCTTTTTACATGTCTGTTGGCTGTGTGTGTGTGTCCTCTTTGGCAAAGGCCATCTTTTTGAACTAGAGAATGTTTTCAACCCATCATTTGAATGCACTGGTGGGTCTCTTCAGGGTATTATTAGCATATGGATATCTTATTACAGAAATTCTAGAATTCAAATAAACAGTTGATAGTGGAGGTAAAAAAAATGTAAATAGTATAGTAGTTTACTGTATATTCAAAATGCTGTAAACTTCTTAAGATTTCCATGCATGACATATTGTGGATAAGTCTGAATTGTGTAAGATTTGAATAATGGGCCATTAACTAAAGCTTTTGATGATTTAACATTGTTCCTCTTTATTTTTTTCCCAATTCCAGCTCTTGAAAATTTGTGAGTGTGATGGAAATACGTGTAGGTATACATTTGCTAACAAAAATTTATTTATATATATGGCAATATTTCTAGGTGAAAAATCTCTAAATATGCAGATTCTATTAGAATTCCAAAGAATCTCTTGTGACTGTTTACAGTGGTTCTTTAATATTACTTCTTTGAAATTAAGTTAAAAAATCAAGTTACTTGGAACTTATAAAGACCATCCTGTTAAAAGCTTAACTATGGCTTTTAGTTAGATTACAGAAAACTTGAGTTTATTTTGTAAACAAAGCTTTAAACTCTATGCTGTTCTTTGTAAAATTCATATGTGGGAAAGAAAAAACAAACATAAGATCAACTTGCAGACTCAAGTGTGCCAATTGTGAGGGGGAAGTAGTTAGAAACAGCAACAGTCTTCTCAGAGATGCACTAAATTAGGTCTGAATTTCATGAGTTTGGTAAGCACTATATGTTACTGTGACTTCGAGAGTCCTTTTTCTGAATTCTGGAGACTGCATATGAAATGTTTTAATTCATTCTTTGTTAGTACTTCCAATTACTTTAATGGGATTACATGTACTACCTTTAGTACTTTAATTTTACATCTGAAAATTCTTTCTTAAATTAAAAAAAAAATCTTTTGTATAATCGGCAGTACCTAACATAATAGACCTTTTTCAACATGCAGAGAGATGGGATAAGGACAGACAGAAAGAAGGGAAGGAGGGAATGTCTACCCATTTGGCTAGAGAAATGTAGGCAGTACAGGTACGGCAGTAATAAGAATCCATTGACTAAGAGAGTAAGAATAAGAAACATTTTTATATATTTGATTATGTTACTCTTCATCTTTCTTTTTAGTTTTTTCATTGATTTGAGAAAGGGAGAGAAAGAGGGTATGTGTGTGTGAGAGAGAGAGAGAGAGAGAGAGAGAGAGAGAAGCATCAACTCATTGTTCCATTTAGTTGTTCTATTTAGTCATGCATTCATTGATCGCTCATCATACATTCCTTGGCCTGAATTCAAACCCTGAGACCTTGGTGTGCTAGGGCAGTGCTTTATCCACTGAACTGCCTGGCCAGAACCTACTCTCCATCTTCCATAGAATGTTGATTTTTTTTAAAAGCGTTGACTAAAGTGTGTTTTACAAGAGTTTTGCAGTATTACATTTTTTTCTATTTTGCAATAAATATTATCTGTCAATAAATTATTGATTGTCTAGAGGTCATTTCATTCCCAGCCTTTGGAAATCTTTTAATCTTTCCATAAACTTCATTGAGGTATAATTTATGAAGAATAAACTACATCTGTATTAACTATACAGTATGTTGAACTTTAACAGATGAATGCACCTATGAAAATACTGCTACAAATCAAGATACAGAAGTTTTTGATAACCCCCAAAGTAGTCTCCGTAGTCCTTTGCAATCCATCTCACTCTCTGCTCCTGGTTCTAGGCAACTGCTGACATGCCTTCTGCCACAGGTCAATCTGCAATATCTACAGTTTTATATCAATAGATTTATCTATGTACTTTTGGGGTCTGACATTCTTTCATTTATACTTTTAAGATTCATTCGTGCCCTGGCCGGTTGGCTCAGTGGTAGAGCGTCAGCCTGGCGTGCGGGGGACCCAGGTTCGATTCCCAGCCAGGGCACATAGAAGAAGTGCCCATTTGCTTCTCCACCCCCCACCCCCTTCCTTCCTCTCTGTCTCTCTCTTCCCCTCCCGCAGCCAAGGCTTCATTGGAGCAAAGATGGCCCGGGCGCTGGGGATGGCTCCTTGGCCTCTGCCCCAGGCGCTAGAGTGGCTCTGGTCGCAGCAGAGCGATGCCCCGGAGGGGCAGAGCATCGCCCCCTGGTGGGCAGAGCGTTGCCCCTAGTGGGCGTGCCGGGTGGATCCCGGTCGGGCACATGCGGGAGTCTGTCTGACTGTCTCTCCCCATTTCCAGCTTCAGAAAAATACAAAAAAAAGAAAAAAGAAAAAAAAAAAGATTCATTCGTGTTGCGTGTATAAGTACTTCATTTTTTATTTGATAGGTAGTATTCAATTGTATAGATTTATTACATGAAAAAAATTATTCACCTGTTAATGAACAGTTCAATAGCTTCTAGGTTATGGCTGTTGTGAATAATACTGATCTGAGCATTCATATACAAGTCTTTGTGTGGACATAGGTTCTCATTTCTCTTGGGCAAGTAAACACGTAAGAGCAGAATTGCTGGGTTATATGGTAATTATGAGTATGCCTAACTGTATTAAAATTGCCAAATAATTTACTAGTTTATATTCCCTTCAGTAGAGTATAAGTTCGTTATTTCACATCCTCAACAACATTCAGTATTGTTAATGTTTTTATTTTAAATTCAAACAAGTATACAATACTGTCTCGTTATAGTTTTAATGTGCATTTTCCCTAATGGCTAATGATGTTGAGCATCTTTTCATGTGTTCACTTGCCATTTGCATATCTTCTTCTGTGAAGTATCTGTTTAAATCTTTTGCTTATCTTTAAGTTGGGTTATTTGACTTCTTGTTAATGATTTTTATGAAGTCATTATGTATTCTGGAAACAAGTACTTTGTCAGATATATGTGTGGCAAACATATTCTTCCAGTCTGAAGCTTGCCTTCTCATTTTCTTAATAGTGTCTTATTCTTTTTTTCTTTTTAAAGGGAACCCTTGTATACTGTTCTTTGTTTTTTGTTTTTTGCAACTATCTTTATTGGTTTTTAGAAAGAGGAGAGAAAGAGAGTAGAAGCTGGAAACATCAACACATAGTACTTGCTTCCAGTATGTGTCTTGACCAGACAAGCCCAAGTTTTCAAACTGGCAACCTCGGCATCCCAGGTCAATGCTATATCCACTGTGCCACCACAGGGCAGGCTTGGCTCAATTGGTTCGATTGCATTGCCTCCATCTCAGTTGCTAAAAATAGCATGGTTGTGAGTATGGCCATTGATGGACAGAGTGTCGGCCCCAAATGGGGGTTGCCAGGTGGATCCTGGTCGGGATGCATGAAAGAGTCTGTCCCTCTATCTCCCCTCCTCTTACTAGGAAAAGAATATAAATAAATAAATAAATAAATAGATTGATAGATAGATAGATAGATAAAATAAAATAAAAAAGGGAAGCCTGTGTGGCCTGCCTTATAGACTTTCTTTATAGTTGAATCATTTATTGATATGGTCACTAGAGCAAGCCTCACCTAAGTGCTTTTTGTCCTGTGCCAAATTGAGCTTCCTTAGAAAAAAGGAATGACTATGAGAGGAAATGGGATAGCTATAGGAAGCCTGGGGGTGGCCATCGCATTAAATGAGCAGAGACATATCGAAATAATAGTGTCTACTATTTCCCTGGCACTGACCATGTGTCAAACATCCTAAGTGCTTTGTTGTATTCTCATAGCAATCTTAGAAAAGTTTTACATACAGAGAAATTGAGGCAACAGATGTTAAGGACACCATGGTAGATTAAGTTATTGTTTTAAAGTAGTCACTCTTCCCCACCCTCACTTTCCAACACTACTGATGCTTGGTTTAGTCATGTGATGGGCTTTGGCTTCATGATGCACAGTGTACTTCACTGTTCCCTCACTTAGACTTTTGGTTTGACAATGTGATATGCTTTGGCCAACAGGATGCTGACAGACATAATAGAAGCATAGGCTTGAAAACTGCGCTCAGGATGACTTCTGTACACGTTATCCTTTGCCTTCTCCGGTCTCAATAAAGCAAGATATGGTCAAATGAGATGTCTCACTTTTAAGATGTTTGCACTGCATCACTGAGGATTCTGGTCAGGGCTATGGTTAGTTTGGGTTCAGGTTAGGTAGGTACTTTGTTCTTTACTTCAAATCACAGAGAAATTCAAGGACTAGAGATGGTGACTAACTTGTTCTACTTTGCATTATAACATAGGCTGCTATATTATCCCAAGAGTTTTCTGACAATTTTCCAAAAACAATTTTGGACCTAAGACAAAGGGTTACATCAGCTCCAAACTTTCCTGTTAAAATATTAAATGGGAGCATTTGAACAGTATCGCATCACTGACATGAAACTGACTAGCCGTCTGGAAGCAATAAATTTTACTTAAGGATCCTTCATTGCATTGAGAGCTTCATCCTGTGACAGATATTCTCCAGTGAAGGTTTCAAGTGAAACTCCTTCTATCTGCACTAAATTGTTTCAATAGCTACTCTGAATCCTGACCCAGTTCTAGCTTCCAGTTAATATGTGCTAAGAATGTAATTAAATCTTTCAGTGTCATTAGCATATTGAGTTATAGACTCACCCCTAATATTAAAAAAAAAGAAAGAAAAGATCAATCTTCTAACTTTATTTGCTTTAGATTTTTAACATAATGACTCATTTTGTTTTACTCCTTGAAAATCTATTGTATCTGTCGAAAGATCAAACATCTCCAATCCTTGACTTGGAAATTTTGCAAGCTAATAGGGGGAAAGGAACATCAGGAATACAAATATCTCCGACATCCTGGATTCTTTGACAGGATCTGGTGCATGAAACCTGGTTTTACTCTACTTACAAAAGCTTACCTAATTGTACGTCCCCTTACTCCAGACAAAGTAGAAGCTAAATAGAAAGAATTTAGGTACTTAAATCTTTTATTTTATTAATTTTAGTGAGTGAGAGAGAAAGGTAGAGAGAGAGGGAGACAGAGAGAGAGAGACAGGAACATCTATCAATTCCTATATGTGCCCTCACCAGGGATCAAGCTGGTAACCTCTGCACTTTGTCTAGGACAATACTCTAAACCAGGGGTAGTCAACCTTTCTATACCTTCCACCCACTTTTGTATCTCTGTTAGTAGTAAAATTTTCTAACCGCTCATCGGTTCCACAGTAATGGTGATTTATAAAGTAGGAAAGTAACTTTACTTTATAAAATTTATAAAGCAGAGTTACAGTAAGTTAAAGCATATAATAATAATTACTTACCAAGTACTTTATGTCGGATTTTCGCTAAGTTTGGCAGAATAAATCCTTATAAAACAACTTACTATAGTTAAATCTATCTTTTTATTTATACTTTGATTGCTCCGCTACCGCCCACCATGAAAGCTGGAACCCCCACTAGTGGGTGGTAGGGACCAGGTTGACTACCATTGCTCTAAACAACCAAGTTATCTGACCAGGGCTTAGTTTTTTTTTTTTAGTGAGATAGAGGTAGATAGAGAGAGAGAGAGAGAGAGAGAGAGAGAGAGAGAGAGAGAGGAGAGAGAGAGAGAGAAAATAAGAAGAAGAAGAAAGGAGGAGGAGGAGGAGGAGGAGGAGGCATCAACTGATAGTAGTTGCTTCTTGTATGTGCCTTGACCGGGCAAGCCCAGGGTTTCAAACCGGTAACTTAATCCGATTGATGCTTTATCCACTGCACCACCACAGGTCAGGCTTAAATCTTTATTTTAAAAGAGAGAGAAAGAGAGAGAGAGAGAGAGAGAGAGAGAGAGAGAGAGAGAGGACTGAATTGCTCAAGGTGCCATGATCTGTGGAAGATACCAGCACTAAAATGTTATTTTTAAAAATCGATCAAAACACCTTTCTTTTTTTTTTTTCTTCTTTTCTTTACAGGGACAGAGAGAGAGAGAGTCAGAGAGAGGGATAGATAGGGACAGACAGGAACGGAGAGAGATGAGAAGCATCAATCATCAGTTTTTCATTGCGACACCTTAGTTGTTCATTGATTGCTTTCTCATATGTGCCTTGATCATGGGCCTTCAGCAGACCGAGTAACCCCTTGCTCAAGCCAGCGACCTTGGGTCCAAGCTGGTGAGCTTAAAACAACTTTTTTAATAAAATAATTTCTCAAGACCAAACAAAAAGTATCAGGACACCTTCTTGATCTCTTTCATTTGGCCTGATGTCCATTTCTTCACCACGGTCTTCCATTCTTCCTCCTCTATTTCTTTCCAATCTCTTCCTCCCCTTCATGCCCACTGCCTTGACTTGGTCTGGCCTTCCTCTAATCACTGCAGCACAGCCTGAGTGATTTTTATTATAAAAAATGGAACATGTGAATAGAACTCTGATGTCTAACTCCCATCACTGCTCTTAGAGTAAAGGTGAATATCTTCGGTGTAGTCGGTCCACAGGGCCCTACACAGTCCTGCTTCAGCTCCCTGCATTTCAGCCACTCTGTCTTTTCCGGGACTCAGAACAAACCAAATTCCTTCATATCTCAGGGCCTTCCAACACGTTTCACCTTCTGCCCGAAACACTAGATTTATTCAAATATTTATTATTCAAATTATCAAGCATGTTTTTATTAACAATACACGCCCCATCTTCTGCCTGAAATATGATATGTATATATATTTTAAAGGATTTATTATTGAAATTATCAAACATTTATATTAACAATACAGGTCTAATCTTATTTCATTTATGGGTCTACCCACCCCCCTCTACTTCAGATAATTTGGAAGTAAGTCCCAGACATGTTACAAGAGACTCTAACTCAGGTTGATCCTTAAGCTCTTTACTCCGGAACCCCTTGGGTCCCTAGTCATCCCCAGCTGCCATGTGCTCTCACTGTTTGCAGCACTTCTACTTTGTAACCTTTATTTCAGCTTGTAACTGTATATTTATTGCTGCGAACCAGCAGGGCTAGTAATTCCAGGTCCTAAGTGAGAACAATGCAGAATGAAGAAAACAGACTTAAAGAGAAAAGGGATGGGATCAGGAGGCCTCTGCAATCCCTTTAGTTTGCCAGAGCAAAAAAGCCCCCGGTTTTCTTTTTTTTCTTTTTTCTTTTGTATTCTTCTGAAGCTGGAAACGGGGAGGCAGTCAGACAAACTCCCGCATGCACCCGACCGGGATCCACCCGGCATGCCCACCAGGGGATGATGCTCCACCCATCTGGGGCATCGCTCTGTTGCAACCAGAGCCATTCTAGCGCCTGAGGCAGAGGCCATGAGCCATCCTCAGCACCCGGGCCATCTTTGCTCCAATGGAGCCTTGGCTGTGGGAGGGGAAGAGAGAGACAGAGAGGAAGGTAGGGAGAGGGGTGGAGAAGCAGATGGGCACTTCTCCTGTGTGCCCTGGCCGGGAATCGAACCCAGGACTCCTGCACACCAGGCCGACGCTCTACCACTGAGCCAACCGGCCAGGGCTCGGTTTTCTTTTTTATATTGCCGTATGCAAATAAGGAAGTCTCCCATACAAAGTCACACATCTCCACATCTCCAAGGCAACCCAAGAATTTTCCCAGATGCAGAAACCCTCCACCCTGCATAACTGAAATCAACCAACATCAGAACAAACAAAGGGTGAAAGAAAGAGCATGTAAATTGCTCCTAGCAACTTAAGCAAACAAGTGAAGTGGGGGTGATGAAATGAGTACAAATACTCAGTTTTAAAGCCAATATGGAGGTGTTGGGGGGGAGAACTTAGCCTTTTGCTAAGCCTAGAACTTACAAAGGCTTTGCTACTTTCAGTATCCCACAATTTATCTGTGTGGTTTTGGAGTTAATGTCTCTCTTCGCCCTAAACTATCTGTTCCATGTGGGATAAAGTGTGTCCTTCTTTTGCTCAGCACTCTATCCCCTGTACTTATCACAGTGCCTGGCTCATAGAGTACTTTTTTGTGACAGAGACAGAGAGAGACAGAGAGAGGGACAGACAGGGACAGACAGACAGGAAGGGAGAGAGATGAGAAACATCAATTCTTTGTTGCAGCATCTTAGTTGTTCATTGATTGCCTTCTCATATGTGCTTTGACCAGGGGCGGAGGGCTTCAGCAGACCTAGAGACCCCTTGCTCAAACCAGATGAGCCCGTGCTCAAGCTGGAGACCTCAGGGTTTCGAACCTGGGTCCTCTGTATCCCAGTTCGACGCTCTATTCACTGTGCCACTGTCTGGTTAGGCTTATAGGGAACTTTTTAAAATTTATGGATTGATTCTAGAGAAAGGAATGAAGGTAGAGAGAAAGACTATTTCTGTATATGCCTTGAGCAGGGATCGAACTGGCAACCCTTGCACATCAGAATGATGTTTTAACCTACAGAGCCATTTGGCCAGAGCTCATCTGAATCCTTAATCAGTATCCATTGAATTAATTAAACTGTGGAGATTTCCTTGGTAGAACCCTTTCTGTTGCTTTCTTAGGTTTTTTTCAGGTCTTTGACTGATATCTAAAGATTTCCTGTACATGACCTTTGCCCTGTAGAACCATTAGTTTTTACAAACAGAATTTTATCTTTTCTTTGGTTTCTTCTAAAGCACCTGCTAAGGTATTATTTTTTCTACAGATGCAGTCCTACTTTCAAAATGAATGTACAGATAAAATATTAAGTAAATTTATCTTATTAGTCTTTCTAATAATCATTAGCTAATTCTTATACTTCATAATACTGTTTTCCTCACTGAATACAGAACCACACTGTCACAGAAAACAGTCCGTGGAAAGGTGCCATTGACATAAATGTTCAACTCTGTATCATTGCATAACCAATACTATGATCAAGTGGTTGAGAAAATAATTCATTGAAGGTTGATACATTATGTTAATGAACATGGTCATCAACAATGTTACTTGGTTTTAGTTTCTTAATTTTAATATTTTATTTTAGCCCTGGCTGGTTGGCTCAGTGGTAGATTGTCGTCTGGGGTGTGGATGTTCGGGGTTCGATTTCCAGTCAGGGCACACAGAAACAACCATCTACTTCTCCACCTCTCTCTCTCTCTCTCTGTCTCTCTCTGTCTCTCTCTCTCTTCCACTTCTGCAGCCATGGCTCAATTGGTTCAAGCACATTAGCTCCAGGCACTGAGAATGGCTTCGTGGAGCCTCCCCTTCAGGTGCTAAAAATAACTGGGTTACTAGCATGGCCCCATGTGGGCAGAGCATTGGCCCCAGATGGGGGTTATTGGATGGATCCTGCTTCCGGCTCATGTGGGAGTTTGTCTCTCTATCGCCCTACCTCGCACTTGGAAAAGAAGAAGAAAAAAAAAGTAAAAATTTTTTTAAATTCTAAATCACAGAAATATGAATTCTACTGTATTACTTTATTTACATAAACTCCAATATTATTTAGATTTTCTATTTCAGTACAAAAAAAATAAATTTTTTATTAGGAAAAAATTTAAAAATTTAGAGCTTAGGTGGAGCATTTTCCCAATATGCCAAGGTTGTGGATTTAATCCTTGGTCAGGGCACATACAAGAAGCAACCAATGAATGCATAATGAGTGGAATAATAAATTGCTTCTCTCTCTCTCTCTCTCTCTCTCTCTCAAATCAATCAATAAATAAAATTTGAAAAAAAATTTAAAAAGAGAATATTGAGAAATTTAAAGTCTGGGAAATTTTGTGAAGGTAAATACGCCCTCAAAAATAGAGTAGCTTATATTTTTCAGAATTGGCTTATAATTTCTTAGAATATTATTTGATATTTTGCTGACAATAAAACAGCCTAAATGTATATGTTCTGAACAATTACCATTCACTAGGTTTAGTTATTTTGTGATATAATGCTGTGCAGGATTCTCTATTTACTGGGGCTTCATCATAACTACTAATCTATTCAAAAATTTTTGCAAAAGTGTCGCATTATATTACCACACCTTTTAAGGATGCAATGATGGTGTCATTCAGAAGATGGCACTGTTCATAGGGGAAAAAATTCTGAGTATTTGATAGAAAACCAAATCTATAAAAATGAAATATGCCTCAAATTATAGCAGTTCATATTTTGAGATTTTCATGTGGTTATGTTACGGGGACCTGGTTCCCAGCTTGGATATTATTGACCTTTGTAATTGCAAATATTTTCTTTCATGAACACATTTTGTCTTGTTACTTCTGATGTTGCTTTGCCATAAAATTATTCATCTTTTTTAAAAAAGATTCTTTAATGAGTTTTAAGTGCTTTGTTTATTAAATATATTTGAGTGATAATTACACGAGATAGGAAATATTATTTCTCCTGACTAGTCACCCTAAATGAGAAATGCTTTTGTACAGTTAGCATACCTTTCTTTTTTATTATTGATTTTAGAGAGAGTGGAAGGGGGAGAGAGAAACATCAATTTGTTGTTTCACTTATTTATGCATTCATTGGTTGGTTGTTGTATGTGCCTTGATCCAGGATTGAACCTGCAACCTTGGCATATCTGGATGACATTCTAACCAACTGAGCTCCCCAGCCAGAACTTGGCATATCTTAAATTACATTTCCCTCTGGGTAAATAATCTTACCAGGTATAGAATATTATTAAGTTCTTTATAGTTTTTCAATCTTTGAGGAAGTGCTTGCATACAAAGTCATTTAATTTTTATAAAATTGGAAGTTTCAAAGGACTACTAAAGGCTATCATTGAGTCTGGTATAAATTGATACTGTATATAATTCAACTGCTTCATCTAATATGTGAAAAGTGCCTATTTTTCAGGAAATGTCAGTTGAAATAAAAATTTCAATTTTTTTTTCACCTGTAATTGGCAACTAAATCTGGGACAAAGATACTTTAGCAATTGTATGAGATATGAAAAATAAGTTATATAAAGATTCTGATTACACTTTATCAACATCTCTACAGCATAAGACTTATTAAAGCTTGAACTCTAGCCTCATTTTAAAAACACATTTGTAATAGATGTATTTGAGCATTCAAGTATCTGACTAAATTAAATTAAAGATACAGCACCATCTTATGGATATTTTTATATTTGTAAAATTTGGAAATGCAAAAGTCTTTCTGAGCTTGGGAAAAGAAAAGCTTTATAAGTAAAAAAAATTACAGGAGGGAAATATTTCAATGTAACAAGAAAAAAAGACGCAATATTGAATAACTTCAGTATGTGCTTACATATGAATGTGTATTAATGATGGCATATGAAGGCACAAACTGAGATTAGTAATTCTTTTTTCCTTTCAAAATTAAAAATTATAAAAAGAAAAATAATGCTGTTATTTACAATACAAATACATAACTTTGTGAAACAAAACATCACAGCCAGAATATTGTCAGTCTCTAAGTGACAGTGGTCATAACTGATTATCACCCAGCAAAGATGCTTTAGAACAACAAAACTACTGAAAGGTATAACTGTTCTCATGAGCTATGAGTCATACTTCATAAAGAGCACTGAAAAATCTAGGTATGATAATAAACCTACTTAACTATCTGCTGAGACTATATAACTGGTAATAAAATCTCCTTGTATTTATTTAGCATTTAAATATTTTCATAAGTGATTTATGTCCAATATTTTGTTCAGATACAGAATACAAATATTTGTGAATAAACACTTCCTAATAATCCTCTTTATTATTTTAATGCAGAACACATACCCAGTTTAAGGAGATTTCAGAAAAATTGATGAACAAAACTTCTCAGTTAATTATTAAGGCATAGTTACATATGTGTATGGTTCATAGTTTTAATATTTAATTCACCTTAGTTATCACATATAGACCTGAGACATTACATGATGATTTACCTAGTTCATATAGTATAGAATTACTCTTCTATAATTAAAACATAAATTCAGTGGTTCTTAGCTTCTTGGTGTCTTGAACTTCACGTTAAAAGCTGTGTAACCTCTCCCTAAAAATAAAAGTGCATCAGTAAAATTTATTTTGCATGTAATTTTAAGAGGCTTCTGGACTTCCTGGAGCTCCTTCATGCTCTATAATTTTAACTATTTTTCTCCTTGTTTTAGAATTTATTTCTTTAGGTACTATATAATTGTGGCGAGTGAAATCCAAGAGCTTTATTTCAAAAATATGAAGTCTTCTTGTTGTAGAGAATCTCTATATGTTTATCCTTACACACACTCCTATTTGATTTTAACTCATTTTCCCCCTTTCCCAACATAACATAAAAATATTAGTGTAAATAAGGGGTCCTTATTGGCTTTTTAAAAAGATTTTATTTATTCATTTTAGAGAGGAGAGAGAGAGAGAGAGAAGGGGGAGGAGAAGCAGGAAGCATCAACTCCCATATGTGCCTTGACCAGGCAAGCTCAGGGTTTTGAACCAGCGACTTCAGCATTCCAGGTCGATGCTTTAGCCACTGCACCACCATAGGTCAGGCTTGGCTTATTTTTATATAGGTTTTATTCTTATGTTATTTACTTTAGAGTGAGATGTAGTGTAATAACCACTTTATCTTAAATCAGGCAGAGAGAGGAATATATGAGTGAATATTTGCTGAGTAACAATGATGTATTAGTTATGCAATAGTAAAATTAGAGACTTACCTCCTGAAGACTACAGATTCTCATAAAGTGGTCCTCAAACCCTTGGGGTCCCTGAGACCTTGGCCACTTGGTGTTACTTGTGTGAGGTGAACGTGATAACCTCTACACTACGGAAACAACTACCCTTGATGTTATTTGACTACCTCTTTTCATTTCCAAATCAACACTGAAAAGTTGCATATCTTTTCCACTGTGTTAACACTGCACAGATGCCGCAGAGCAATGGTGGAATTGTGCTGGAGTTTTATCAAGACAATCAAGAAAAGGCACTGAAATCTAGTAAGCATTGTGTTCTTTACTGGTATACTGTCACAGAAAAATAAAAGCTAGTTTCATTTAAAAATATTTATCATTAAGCAGTGGAAAGTATTAATTCTGTGAAATCACAATCCTTGGGTACACATTAACAAATGCTCTCTGAGGAGAAATGACAAGCACACATAAAAAACCCCTGCATAACGGATTGTGGGGAGAGCACCAGGTTAAGCCGTAGACTGAACTAGCGGCTTTCTCATAGAACACCCTTCTCGCCTGAGACAGCAACTTGGCCAATTATAAGTAGTCATATTTAGATATTTGGCAGACATTTTCTCAAAAGTCAGTGAAGTGAGCTTGTCATTTTAAGGAAAACAACTTCCAGTGGTGCTGTCAGTGATAAAATTCAAGCTTTCAAGAAAAAATAAAAAATTTTGTAACTTCTGTTGCTGTCACTGTAAGCTTGATAGTTTGCCAGTACTTAACAACTTTCTTTGATGAGATTGGAGGTTACACTGACACATGTAATTTGTTAAATACTATCTAGTAAAAGTAAAAGTGTCAATTTTTAGACAATCTACATTACCCAATGAACCAGTGTTTCTCAAATGACCTATGGATAACGTCACAAAGCCATGTATCAGTAAAAACTTCATTCAAGGTGCAAGATAGATTAATGGATCTTTTAGTATCACAGAGTAAAAATTTTTATTGATATTTTTTAGATTCCACATTGCAGAGAATCTTAACGAAACATTCATTTATTGAGTTTTGGTATAATATCAAAGAAGAATACGTACAACTATATAAAAAGGCTATTAAAATACTCTATACATTTTCAACTACATATCTCTTTGTGGCTGGATTTTCTTCATCTATTTCAAACAAAACAATATATTACAACAGATTGAATGTAGAAGCAGAGATGAAAATCCTCCTGAATTCAATTAAGGCAGACAGTAAAGAGATTTGCATATTGTAAAATGTCACTCTATTCACTCAATGCTTTATTTTGAAAATATAGTGCTTTTTCCATAAAAATATGTAATTTATTAGATCATAAATTTCTTATTTTAGAGAATTTTAAAAAATCACTATTTCTAAAATTTTCTTAGTTTTATTTTTCTAATATTAGAAATACTAATAAATATAAATCACATAACCAAAAAAAATCTTCGCAGTCATGTAAATGGGTTCTGAGAATAAGTTTATTAATTATTGCTACAGACCAAAATAAAAGTAATTAGTTATAGACATATCTTTATTACTTTCACTCGATGTTATTTGACTATCTCTTATTTCATCCAGTAAAAACTCTACGTCAATGTAGTTTAATTTTCTGGAGCATTATTGCTAAAACAGTGTTAGTTTTACAGCAGTATAATTTTTCTGCTCTTAAATAAGACATTGAATTCCTAGTCAATCAATGCAATTTTCTCTTCATAGAGTCCTTGTATAGTGCTTAATATAGAAGAGGCACTCATTAGATGTTATTGACTGACTGGCAGAAAATGCTTTAACAACAAAGTCAATATAGGTACAAAAAACTGTGAAAGGTGTGGGGGAGAGCTCTGATCATTTATTGCTTTATTCATTATGAGCATGGTTCCTAGATTTTATCCATTCACACAAAAAGTTCACATAGTATGTATTTCTATTAACATTTAAAACACAAACATTCCCTTCTAGGCTAAATACCTACTTGGCTAGGAGACCATAATAACTATCACATATATATCTTGAATTAATGCAAGACTTCTCTCATGGTATTTTGAGCACATAGGTCACAGTATGATTTACCTTTCTTCCTATACTTCACAACAAACTCAAATTTTCATTACTTCCTCCAAATTTCTCACAAAATGAAAAATTAAGGAACAGAACTATAATCAATCACTAATGAATGCTCCCAGAATGAATAGGAACAGAAGGAAAGTAGCTTCTCATTGTGGGTCAACATTCTTATAAAAATTATGAAGTCTTTGAGATCTTACTAAAACACCTTAACCCATATTTGGGAGTTTCTTTGGTCTGGTTGTTTCAAGGCAAATCAGTTAGAAATACAAGTTCTAATTTCTATAAAACCCAGTAAATAAATGAACAGAACCATTTAGTAATTTCTCTACAAATTGTTTCTATTGTTCTATGGTTAAAAGTGAGCTAAATGATAAAGCAATTATAATAAGAGTAAACTACTTGGCATTTACTGACAATTGACTCTAACCAGATATTGTTTCAGCACTTTGATGCATTATTTAATCTTTGCAACAATCCTTTGACTGTATCGTGTGTCTCCGTGGTTCTGTGTATTAGTGTGGACTACTCATTTACTAGTCAATTTGTTCTGATCATCCGCATATATTTTTACCCATTATCTGCAGATATTATAGCAGAATAATTCTCGGCTAGCACTCAAATTATAACTGGAGAAAAGAAAATGCTGAGCAAAGGGAAGAAAGGGATTTAAATGTGTTTGCCAGAAAGATTATTGCCTCATAAAATAAAAATACTCCTCTTAAAGTTTCAAAAATGTGTTGTTTTTCTTTTGTAAATGCATACTCCCCTTAACAGATGGGCTTGTAAATTGACAGTTTCCAGTATGTATTGGTAAAACTGGTCTTTCCATTTGACCTGCAAAGATTCTTCACTCTGTTGTAATATAATTTTAACTATAACTACACTACAAAATACACTGCCCACTTCCAAAACACATAAAGGGTATTTTGCGCATTTTTTTCTCTATTACCACAGAACATATATTACCATAATTTTTTATTTTGCTTATGTCTGTTTCATATGCATCCCCTCAAGGACAAACTTTTATTGTTTTTTATCTACCCTGAATACTAACAATTTAGAGTGGGTCTCCAAACAATGTCTGGTCAATGAAAGAATGATTTCATGTGTGACTTGAAAGAGTTAATACCTTCCTTTCGGGTCAAATGCACAAATCATTTCCCAACCAGAAAACAGACCACCTATAGCTATTCAGATCACACACCTGTTTTCTTAAATGGCCATTGCCAAAACACATTTATATGCCATTTTGTTACTGTGCATCCATCTTTTTCTAGCATTAAAGGTATATATCATGTATTCTTGAAATACTACAAACCAATCACAATTGTATGTTGAGCATATCATGTATTCAATTATTCTAGAGCATCAACCGATGTTATAACTTCCTCAAAAGTCAATATTGCTCACAGAAATTTGGCAAGAACATAGTGTGCAAAATTAAAAATGTTAATTAGGAATTATGAGGGCATAATTAATTTTTAAAGATCAGGTGTTCTTTTTAGGTTCCTTTTCTTCCATCCATTCCTTAATTGGCGGAGAGGCAGAGAGGGTTTCCCAGAGTCATTCTCCTCTCACTCTGAACACAGGATCTCTGGAGCTTTTATTATCATCTATATCTGTAGCTGCAACTACCACCTTACCCAGATTTGAGTAACACATTTGCATTTCCAATGAAGATTAGGATCTCTCTGATAAATTCCCCAAAACTTGTTCTTCCTCCAAACCTCCATATTTTCTAGAAGTCCCTATCTGTTCTATTATCAGCCAAGTTATCTTATCTGGGAATCATATCTATCTTTGATCCTCTTCCTCTGCGCTTCATATGTATGCTATGCATTCCTTTGTTCATTTTAAGATTTCCTTCTCCCCTTGTCTCCTGTCTTAAATTCAAGCCCTCATTGTTTCTCTCCCAGATTTATTTTTCTTCTTTTTAAAAAAACTTCCTTCAGACCAGCTGGAAAGGGTCTGATAAGATTAATGTTGCTGGGATTTTAATAAGAGGTGGTTTCTTAGGGCATTTTCACTTTAATATGAGATAATTCTATAATATCTAATTGCTTAGGATTTCAGGCTTAACCAGCAACATATTTGGTGTTCTACTTCGGATAGCAGAAGAAACTATTTTTTTCTTTTTGGAGAGAGGGGGGTGGGAGAGAAAGATATGAGAAACATCGATTCATAGTTGCCGCACCTTAGTTGTTCATTGATTGCTTTCTCATATGTGCCTTAACCGGGGGGCTCTAGCTGAGCCAATCACCCCTTACTCAAGCTAGATACCTTGGGTTCAAGCCAATGTTCATGGGGTCATGTCTATGATCCTATGCTCAAGCTGGTAAGCCTGCGCTCAAGCCAGCAACCTCATGGTTTTGAGGGACCTCAGCATCCCTGGTCAATGCTCCATCCGCTGCAGCACTGAGCAGCAGGAACTTTTCTGCTGCCTCTATCTGAACACATATTGTAGGCAATCATGCCCACTAATGTTAGCCTCTGAACTCACTGCCTCATGTCCAGTCTAGCTTAATTGCTTATTCATTCTGTGATTGTGAATAAATAACTAAACCTGTCATGATCTCACTTTGTCCATTTAAAAAGCAAAAGCAGGAAGAACAATAACATTTATTTCAAAGAGTGGTTTCAAGGATTAAAAGAGAAAAGTGCATATGAACTGCTTCTCAGGGAGCCTCGCAAATAGGAATTGCTTAATACAACTTAGCTATTATTTGAATTTTTAGGCCATAGGTCAATAGTGTCATACTTACATATAAAATCTAGAGTTCTTATTGAGAAACTGATCATGTTAATTTAGGGGGAAACTTAAATGAAGTCATCAAACTCCCACATTAGCCTGACTAGGCAAAGGCACAATGAATAGAGCATCGAACTGGGATGTGGAGGACCTAGGTTAGAGACTCCGAGGTCACCAGCTTGAACGTGGGTTCATCTGGTTTAAGCAAAGCTCACCAGCTTGAGCCTAAGGTTGCTGGCTTGAGCAAGGGGTCACTCGCTCTACTGTAGCCCCCCAGTCAAGGCACATATGAGAAAGCAATCAATGAACAACTAAGGTGCTGAAACGAAGAACTGATGCTTCTCATCTCTCTCCTTTCCTGTCCGTCTGTCTCTCTCTATCTCTCTTTCTGACTCTCTCCCTCTCTGTCTCTGTAAAAAGAAAGAAAGAAAGAAAAAAGAAATCCTCACATTAAAAACTTAGAATGTATGGCTTCTTGTAGAAAGATACTGCCATATCCTTGGCAAATATTGGGGTTAATAGTTCTGAGAAGGAAAAAAAAAAAAAAGAATCCACAATGAGAAGAATTAAGGGTGGTTAAAGAAAAAATAAAATAGAAACTTAAGAGGACAAAATGAGACCGTGTTTCATTTTCCCATATTACAGAGGGCCATTGTGACCAGATTTCCTTCATAATCTCTTAATCTCTTGGCATCCTGCCTTTGATTTTACTGCCTTTAGATGGTTCCAGATTGATTCTTAAGAGTTACGTTACAGATCACCTTCTGACTTACCTTACTTAAAGCTGAATGTGTATCCCTATTTTCTTCAGGAGATGTTTAAATTCCAAAGCATGACGTCAGTACAAGGCCGTGGGGGCCTGCCTGTTGTGCTGCTGCTCAGTGCTGTTTTGCCTGTTTCCTAGTCTCATCTCTCCCCGTTCACTTGCAGATGTCCAATGAGGCAAAGAGTTTCACACCTTTGCAAATGCAGTTCCTCCTGTCTTAAGTGCCCTTACCCTAAAAGCTCTGAATCATTTTTCAAGCCTCTCAGAAGCCTTTCCTTAGTTCTCTCCTGAATTAGTATTTTTTTCTTTGTATTACCCTTATCTCCTGATTTATTAGAATGATCATCAGCTTGCAACACCAATGTTTATTTTCTGTTTTTTAATAAATGTTTTCCTCATTTATCATTCTTTAACCTGTAAATTTATTAAGATCAGAGACTGTATCTTGTTCTTGTAAGTATATCCAGCATAGTTTTAACATGTTAGTTTATTAACCAATGTATGCTTAATTAATGAAATCCTTAAACATTCTCCTTGTTTTCTTTTGGATATTTAATTTATGCTCCTTAAACCATTTTCATCTTCATAGAGAAAACTCTGTGTATCATATTCTAAAAGTTATTAGATGTTTTCCAGTTCAATCCCCAAGGCTTGGAGAATCTTTAATTTGATAACCATTTTTAATAGGAAGAGAATAACAAGCCATCACACAAAGCAGTATTAACTAATTAATAAAGAAATATGAAAAATATACCTTTCCTTGGCAAGAAAAGGAAGGGCAATAAAGCTGCTATATTTCTTTTTTTTTCTTTTCTTTATTTTTTTTTTTTTACAGGGACAGAGAGTCAGAGAGATCGATAGGGACAGACAGACAGGAACTCAGAGAGATGAGAAGCATCAATCATCAGTTTTTCGTTGCGACACCTTAGTTGTTCATTGATTGCTTTCTCATATGTGCCTTGACCGTGGGCCTTCAGCAGACCGAGTAACCCCCTGCTGGAGCCAGCGACCTTGGGTCCAAGCTGGTGAGCTTTGCTCAAGCCAGATGAGCCTGCACTCAAGCTGGCGACTTCAGGGTCTCGAACCTGGGTCCTCTGCATCCCAGTCCGACACTCTATCCACTGCGCCACCGCCTGGTCAGGCCTAAAGCTGCTATATTTCAATTGCACTTTTATGTCCCTGGGAATTAAATTATTTTAGTTATCAGTTTAATAAATATCATATATTACTATACTGGTTTATAATTAGACAGATTGTAGTAGTCAAAGCCACTATTTGGAACTAGAGCAGATTTACTATGTTGAGTACTTGTTCCATTAGTTCTGTAGAAAAGGAAATCCTCTAAGTCTCAGGATCCTTATCTGTACAACGGAACTAAAAATAAATGAGATCATGTAGTAAAGGGATTCGTGCAGCACCTGAAACAAAGCATGTCAGCAGTAATTTTCATCATCTTCGTCATCATCGTCATTGTCATCATCATCACCATCATCATTGTCATCAGCATCACCTGCTTCAAAAGGTTACTTTGGTGATATTATTGCATAAGCATATTCACAAAACTGCAAATTATTTTAAGTGCTATGTATATAAGCACTAGATACTGCGATTTAGAGGAATAACCTTGCATTTATTGTTTCCCTTGCCAGAAATGAAACACTGTCTTTAAAGATATCAGTTTTTGAGATTCCCTATTTCTTGGCCTTTAGAGATCAGTCATGCTCTCCATGGACACCTTTTATCACTGTGAGCACCGGTTAAAGACTGAGAAATTGACAAGAAGGAGTAAATGCCTTTTTGCCTTTTTACCCTATCTAGGCAGAATGTCACTAAATGCAGAGGAAAGCCTCCCTCTTTGTTTACCTAACTGTGAAAGTGGCTTGAAAAAGCTAAAACTGTTATTTGGCCACGGGGTAGAAAAGCTCAGAGCCAGTAATTTCATCTGCTTGGTGATACTTCCACCGACCTTTATCGCCTCCTGCCAGCTTGGCCACTCACTGCACGGTGTATTGAATGCACTGGTTTCCCGACCAACGCCCCCCACCACTCCCAGTCCCCGCCCCCGACTGGAATAAGAACACCTGAAACAAAATGACAGAAACTCCCAGGTGGTTTTGGCCTTGGGATTGAGAATTATCTGCGTAGATAAAACAGGATTCAGGTGCAGCTATGAGACGCCCACTGGAGGCCAGAACCAACATTGACAAGTGCTGTGTGCCCCGGTAAGCCGCTGGCTCCTGCAAATACTTAACAGTGCTGGACGGCGAGCTCTCACACATTTGGTGAATGAATGTCTACATTGCACTACCTGTCTTGAGTCAACCGCATCCCAGCCCAGAGCTGAATTTGTGTGGCATTTCGCAAATATAAAATCTATCTAGCTCCCTGCGTCTAGAAAAATAAAAAGTTAAAAAAGAAAAGCGCCTCGCCTGTTTTGCTTTTTGTTTTTCTTTTCAAGAACGTTCCTCTGACTTTTATCATTTGAACTTCACCAGAGCGTCAAACAGCAACGGAGCAGAGCGGGAGTCTTTTCAAAGTCTCTTCCCAACGTAATTTGGAGGCGACTGGCTCTGGTCCCACTTTTCCGCGCTCGGGTTCAACCCTGGGGATCAGGTTCGGGTCCGAGAGAGGTTCTGGATCACCTCATCTGGGGAGCAGTGAGGGCAAATCTCTTACCCCTCACGAAGCTTGCTAGAAGAGAGGATGGGAGGGTGGTCACAGCAGACCAAGCAACCCCGGGTGGGTGCACGCGGAGCTAGCACGCTCCACTGCTCCCGAACTTTGCAAATTGAGCTCCGCGAAACCAGGCACCCGGGTCCCACAGCCGCGGCGGCGCGCGCACGCGCACTCCGTGGCCCCGCGCCCGCTCCCCAACATTCCATTCCACGTGTTGCTTGTTGTAGGCGCCACAGGTTCCCCACCTGCGCCGGGGCGCTCGGGCCGCTCCGCCCCGGCCCGCGGGCTAGTCTGAGCGCGGGGTGGGCGGGCCCCGGGCCGGCCTGATTAATTCACGAGGCGCTCAGCTCAGCCCCAGCGCTAACTCCGCCTATTTAATCCCGGCGGCTCCCCCTCTCCGGTTCCGCGTCCTCCTCCCAGCGGCTGCCCTCCCCTTTCGCCCTGGTGGTAGGAAACACTCCTCTGTCTGTCTAACTCGACGTGTCCGGAAAGCTCTGGCCACTTTCCCTTTCGTTCTGCGGCCGCTGCAGCCAGCCGCGCGGCTCGCTCCAACCCGCGGGCGCAGCCGCCGGGGGTGAGACACCCGGTGTTCCCGAGCCGAGAGGCGGGGCGGCCTCATCACCATGCTGGACCCTTCTTCGAGCGAAGAGGAGTCGGACGAGGGGCTGGAAGAGGAGAGCCGCGATGTGCTGGTGGCAGCCGGCGGTTCGCAGCGAGCGGCTCCGGCCCCGGCTCGGGAAGGGCGGCGGGACGCGCCCGGGCGCGCGGGCGGCGGCGGCGGCGGCGGCGGCAGCGCCGCCAGACCCGGGAGCCCGAGCCCCTCGGTGATCAGCGAGGGGCGAGACGAGCCCGAACGGCAGCTGGACGAGGAGCAGGAGCGGAAGATCCGCTTGCAGCTCTACGTCTTCGTGGTGAGATGCATCGCGTACCCCTTCAATGCCAAGCAGCCTACAGACATGGCCCGGAGGCAGCAGAAGGTGAGTTGCGTGCAGGACCACGCGCCTCCTGCCACTCCTTCCTCCCTGGGGTTTTGTCCCGGGAGAGCTCTGGGGACTTGTCCACTGGCTCTCTGCTCCACGCAGGACGCTGTATTTTAGTCTCTGGGGGCAAGGGATCCTTTGAGAGAGGACAGTGTTTTAGCTCGCTGGGTATAGCGTTTTCGCCCCCGGCTTGGCAGAGTTGTCAGCTTGGCAGACGTGACACCGAGACCGACTGACCGGGCAGCTCCGGCCATGCCGGGGGGCTCCGGGCGGGCTCGGCTCTGGCTGGGTAAGAACGCAGTTCCCATCAACTTTAATTTCTAACGGCGATGGTGCACCCTGTCACCTAGCCCAGCTCGCTCCACTTCGCCATGGGTGTGCATGAATGTGCAGGTAGGAACAGGTGGAATCGGGACACTTCCATTGGTTGGAGGGAAGTATTCACTAGGGCGAAGGGGTGGAAATGTTCCTTGGTGGATAAACAACAAAGTAAAATCGACAAGTTTCCTATACTGCTTTATAACTAGGACATCAAACCTAAACACTGCAGAAGGTCTGCAGCTTGGTAGAGTTGCTGTGAGTTAGTAATTCCAGGTCTGGTCAGGCCCAATTAATAAAAAACACACTATTAATAAAAAAAACCAAGGATTGGTGCATAACCACTTGAAAACAAATGTTTTTTCCCCCTCTTCCCCCCCCCCCCCCCCCATAGAGGTAAGGAGTTTGTTTCAGGTGAAATGTGTGTCTTTAGTTTTAAAACAAGCCTCCAGGGGTTTTATGTTCTGTAGTAGACAGAAGTAATAACTCAAATAGCCCTAACTGGGTGTTTTCAGCAGAAACTGTCTAGGACACCTCTTTAATAGAATACTGAACCTAGAAGGTTCAATAGAAATCTGGAACTGTCCCTTTGGTTTGGGACAAGATGTCAAGACCCAGAGAAATTGTAATCTGCCCAAGGTATACCTAGGTGCACAGATGTTTGTTTACTAAAGTATTAATTTCAGCATGTGGGGCATTTCGTAGACATTAGGACTGCATTCGAATTGCATTTTGAAAACCTGTACTCAGAGAAAATACAGTCTTCCCATCATCTTCCTTCCCCCATATATCCGTTCTTTTAAACCAGGCCAAAACTAAGCAGCTGCTCTGAACCATTCATTCTCTAGGTGTGCCTATGGGATGATTAGGGTAATTACATAGTTCTTTAAGTACCTAACCCTGTAGATAATTCAGAGTCATAGAGCGCCAGAGCTGGAAAAGACATAGGGATCCTCTGAGTAGACTTCTCATTTTGGCCGAGAGAAATGTGTCAGCATAGCATTTACTAATCCCAAAGCAAGTGATTGACATGAGCGAAGACACCATTCCTCAGGTCTGTTTTGAGTCTCCGGGGAGTTCTGTGAGCCTCCCACCTACCCTAGGTGAGTACCATGCTCTCTCACGTGTCGCTTGTGTGGAGTTGTGTTGCAGTCGCCCCTTACCTCTTCTCAACTCTCTAGGTCAAGTGACTTTCAATTTCAGGAGTTATTCTTTAAGTGTAATTTTTGACATCTGTGTTGTGATAGGTGGTCATACGAAGTTTGACCTGTCATCCAGTCTTCAGTTTTATCACTCATACTGCATTTAAGCTTATTTTTAGTGCATGAAAGTCTTTTTAAAAAATGGTGACATTAAGATGCTGTTCCTGTTTGGAATGTTTTCGAAACATTGAAGATGTTTTTTGCAACATGTTACTGATTCGTAGCTGATTTATACTGTGCAGGCTTGTTGCATTTTTTAAAAAGATTTTATTTATTCCTTTTAGAGAGGTGAGAGAGAGAGAGAGAGAGAGAGAGAGAGAGAGAGAGAGAGAGAGATATGGATGGGGGAGGAGTAGGAAGCATCAACTCCCATATGTGCCTTGACCCCGCAAGCCCAGGGTTTTGAACCTGCGACCTCAGCGTTCCAGGTCGATGCTTTATTCACTGCGCCACCACAGGTCAGGCGCTTGTTGCATTTTGTTAACGAAACAAACTCTCCCTTGCTTGTTCAAATAGGGCACATCTCTCCCACTCCTCCTGTTTAGTTGCATCATACCTCAGAGGTATTGCAGGTTTCCTTCTGAACCACCCAATAAAGCAGATTGTGTACTTTTAGCTGGTGGAGGGTCTTGTCTTCAATTTGTGTATTTAAAAACAAAAACAAAAAATAAACCTAAAACTGCAACATCTGTGAAGTGCACTAAAACGAGGTATGCCTGTAGAATGTTTGACCAGAAACTGACTTGGCAAACAGGTGCATTCCCAATACCACTGCATATGCTCTGTTCAAAAAACATTTGGAATGCTTGGAAATCTTTCTAAATGTTGAGAGCATTGAGTGCTATCAGATGAACTTCTGTGAATTTTTTTTTTATTATTAAGGGGGAGTCCTCACAACAACCTAAGTCGTTCCCTTATTCAATCTTATTCATACCTTCTCCCCCCCCCCGCCCATGTGCTGCTTGCTAAGGGGAGCTAGAGCCATTCTTGGCAGTCAGGTTTCTTCCTCGGAAAAGCAAAGTAGGAATTACTGATATTCTTGTAGTTTGTTGCTCAAGACAGTCTCGAATAACCCAGTTCGGTTATACAGAGAAAATAACAGGATAACTACAAAATCACAATCTATTGTATATTTTTATTCTGTGTCTTCAAGTGCAGACATTGCCTAAAAGGAATTAACAGCTTAAATTGTTGTCATTGAAATGCATATTGCTGCTTACTCACTTCTTTCAACTTTGAGAGTTCAGAAATTCAGAAATTGGGATCTGTAAGGGTCCTCATTTTATAAATGAAGGAAATGAGTCACAGATTTAAGAGCCTTACCTTGCCAGTCCGATCCCTCTTTCTGGTAGGGCTGGTGAGAATCTGTGAAGAGCTGTGGTGGTTTTGTTTTGGTTTTCCTTCACTTGGCTCACATGACCCACAAAGCTAGTTAAAGGTTTATCTGTGAGTTACTTCAGAAAGCTTCATAGCATTACACTCACAGTTGATTAAAGCATGTCTGTCTTTGATTTTGGCTGGAAAATCTCAACCCTGAGGAATGACAGTTGTCAGCGAATGCTGGTTAGGCCCTGTGACTGATGACTTTACAGAACATTCTGGGTGGTGGTGGTGGTGGTGGGGGTGGGGGTGTGGACCAGACACTGACAAAGTTCTGTACCAGGCGGTCACACCACCTAAGTGAACACACGTGGTAGGAATATGAGTAAACCACCAATGGCAAAATAACTTTCTCTCTGAAGATGCTTCAGCCTCTGATGCTTTTCTTTGTTGTTGTTTTTTTTTTTTTGAAGATTTATTGATTTTAGAGGAGAGGGAGAGAGAAAGAAAGATGGGGGAGGAGAGGGAAACAAAAACTCATAGTTGTTGCTTCTTGTTTGTGCCTTGACCTGGCAAACCATTGGTTTCTAACAGGCAACCTTAGCATTCCATGTCAATGCTTGATCCACTGCACCACCACAGGTCAGGCCTCTATTGCTTATTTACCTTGCTCACCTTAGCAGCATCACGACACTAACAGCATGAACATGAACGTCAGGTAGTTCTGCATCATGGGATCAGTGTCGAAATGGAAGAACAACATGGATAAAGCAAGTTACTTATCGCTTAACAAAGGCAGTTTGCTTGCTGCACCTTTGGAAAACATGGAGACGGTGGAGGAAACAGTAACAGTAGGGGTCCATGGTGGGTAGAAGGTAAGGAGACTGTGACAAATATAATATAATGGCCACCCCAGAAAAGGCTTAGTACATTCACTCACATAGCTGTGGATTCCCAGACTGAGTACTGTCTTTCACATGGGCATGACTTAAAAAGAGCTAATAGTTTTGGTTGGCCAGGAGTCTGCAGGTTTCTAGGTAGCAGTTGCTCTTTCATTATTTTTGTTCAAGTCCAATGTTGAGAAGGAGCCAACTATTTTTTAAAGGAGAAATAATGAAGAGGGAATTAAAAAAAGATTAAAATGTTACCTAATAACTTTCCATATGCTTCATATACGCATGTTCTTTGCGCTTCTGTGTGCATTGTCACTGTAATCACACTAAATTGTGCCTTATTAAAACTTTTTATATAATCACTCCCTCCACTTTGCATAATTTTCCTTGTTAATTCTAAATTTGAGTAATGCATACAAGTAATACTGTGAAAGGAAGTAAGCTCCTTAGGTAAAATTGACCAGGAAGACGGCATTGTGGGGAAATAGAATTGGGTGCAATAATCCAGTGGGCTCTTGCCTACAGCTCTCCCATCTGAGTGTTACCATACACTAAAGTTGACATTTCTGTCTCTCTTTGGAAATTGTTGTACTTTGTTTTTTGTGTTTTTCCCCCCCTAAATCTTCTGACTGCTTAGGTGATCCCCCAGCTCAGGGGAAAGGGCCACTTTTATATATAAAAAAAGATAGCTACAGACCTACAAAGACTCATCCTCTGCTAGGAGTCCTTGTGCCTTCGTGCTTAGGTTGCCCCATCTTCGGGGTCTAAGATACAACTGTAGCCCAGTGCACTCTCAGCACGGTGAACGGTGTCTGATAACTGAGTGGCTGTCTGGTCACGGGGAAGTGTCAGATTTAGTCCATGTCAAAGAATCAGTGATGTATAGGGTGGGGGAATGATAAGATAAAGGCAAAAGAGGAGTCTTGTAGTTTTCTGTGGAAACTAACAATCCTAAACATGGTTTAAGACCTCCAGGACTCACCTCCACCCTTCTAACGAAAGCCCCAAAATGGTAATACCGTTTGGTGTACAACTAGTGCTACTTCCCACCACCAAACCCAAGAGGCACACAGTGCTTGTAGAGGTCACACAGTGTGCCTTGCTTTTGTTTTGGGTTCCAGTAGGTCAGGTGGTGGCATAAAACGCCATCCTTTGTGCTCCTCAGGGCTTGCATGTTATGGTGCAAAAACAGAAGAGGTGGGTGGTGGTGTTTGCTTCTCTTAATCATAGGGAATGCAATGTCCTTTGGGGAGTGAGTTGGAAACCACACATAAAAGTAAAACTTCAAACTGGTCCTAAACAGGATCTCAGAGACAAGTGCTTGTTGCTTCACCTGACTTGTCTAATGTTCCACCAGGGTACCCGGAGGCCACAGCACTTAATTTGGTAGAATGAGTTGTGCTAATGAGAACTCAAACAGATGAAATGATATTGGCATTTGCTTTTTCCTTTCAAAAATCAGCTGTAAGTTGAATATACAATGACTGCTTAGAAAGTGGGCAGAAATATCGTCATTACGTGGTTTCCCTCTTCAGTTTTTTTTCTTTTTTGTTAACAGAAACAGTCTCCTGCATTTGTGCACTCGCAAGATGAATAGCACAGTTTGTAAAGGCATTAAAGACCTTCAAAACAAAGCAAGAAATCCAATTGCCAGGTTATGAAACACGAGCTTTCTGAATGGAAAACCTTACCAGTTATTTGTGAGTGAGGCAGGCGTCTTTTGAATTATTGTGCTACTTTATATGCATTTTAAATTATGCCTTTCTTTGGGAGGAAAGAGGTGGGTTGCTTCATCATGTGTTATTTCAGTTTTTAGGCTAGACCTAATGATTGTAAATAGTGGGTGTATTATTGGAGCAAATGACACCTTTCCTACAGTCTTAAAAATATTTAACAAATTATGAATTTGTCATCTTTTTAAATAGTGACCGTGAGATGAAATGTTAGAGATTTAAGTTGCTAGCGAGGAAGGAGAGAGAGGGGGTGGGGTGGGGGGAGGGGAGGGGCACAAAGAAAACCAGATAGAAGGTGACAGAAGACAATTTGACTTTGGATGATGGGTATGCAACATAATCAAATGTCAAAATAATCTGGAGATGTTTTCTCTGAATATATGTACCCTGATTTATCAATGTCACTGCATTACAATTAATTAAAAATAATAAAGGTTTAAATTTTATTTCCTTTCTGCAAAGAAAAACACCTGTGGTTCTCATCCTTAGCTGCGCATTGGAAACACCTTAGGGAACTTAAGAAAACTCCCATTATCCAGGTTGTACCCCAGACTAATTAAATCAATCTCTCGCTAATGTTAAAGCTTCCCAGGTGATTCCAATGTACAACCAAGCTACAGGGAAATGACTTATTTTCACTTAGGCAACTTAGAAGCATTTGCAATAATGATTAAAATTACTGAGTAATTAAGCCGGTATTTTGAAGCATTTGCAATAATGATTAAGATTACTGAATAATTAAACCAGTATTCCGTATTAAGGAAAAGTTAATTGGAAGCTCTAATGAGGAACAGCCTCCCCTCCCATTTTAATAATATTGTAGGAACCACTAAAGACCCTGAATAGCTACAACAATCTTGAAAAAGAAGAACAAAGTGGGAGGTTTCCCACTACCTGATATCAAGCTATACTATAAGGCTATAATAATCAAAACAGCATGGTACTGACATAAAAACAGAACTGTAGCCCTGGCCAGTTGGCTCAGCGGTAGAGTGTCGGCCTGGCGTGCGGGGGACCCGGGTTCGATTCCCGGCCAGGGCACATAGGAGAAGCGCCCATTTGCTTCTCCACCCCCACCCCCCCTCCTTCCTCTCTGTCTCTCTCTTCCCCTTCCGCAGCCAAGGCTCCACTGGAGCAAAGATGGCCCGGGCGTTGGGGATGGCTCCTTGGCCTCTGCCCCAGGCGCTAGAGTGGCTCTGGTCACGGCAGAGCGACCCCCCGGAGGGGCAGAGCATCGCCCCTGGTGGGCGTGCTGGGTGGATCCCGGTTGGGCGCATGCGGGAGTCTGTCTGACTGTCTCTCCCCGTTTCCAGCTTCAGAAAAAGAAAGAAAAACAAAACAAAACAAAACAAAACAAAACAAAAACAACTGTAGATCAATAGAACAGAATAGAGAGTCTAGGAAAAAAATAAATCACATCTACATGGCCAGTCAATCTATGACAAAGGAAGAAGGCATATACATTGGGGTAAATAGTCTTTAATAAATGGCACTAAGAAAACTGGACAGAAAAGTGCAGAAGTGAAACTAGCCCACTTTACCACACCATATACAAGAATGAACTCAAAATGGAAAACAATATTAAGGTTCTTCAAAAAAGAGCTACCTTATAACCTAGCAATACAATTCTGGGTATTTATCTAAAGAAATCTAAAACACCAATTCAAAAAGATATATGCATCCCTTTGTCCATTTCTGCATCATTTACAATAGCCAAGATATGGAAGCAACCTAAGTGTTGATTAATAGACAACTGGATAAAGAAGAGGCGGTATGTGCATATGTGTATATATAATGGAATATTGGCCACATAAAACAAAACCTTACCATTCTCAACAACATGGATGGACCTAGAGGGTTTTATGTTACGTGAAATAAGATAAAGAAAGACAAATACCATGTGATTTCACTTATATGTCTAGTCTAAGAAACAAAATAGTCATAGATACAGAGGACAAGTGGATGGTTGCCAGATGAGGAAGGTTGTTGGTGGCATTGGGTGAAAAAGGTGAAGGGGTTAAGAAGTACAAGTTGTCATTTACAAGATAGCCCTGGGAATATAAAGTACAGCACAGGGAGTATAATCAATAATATTGTAATAACTAATTATGGTGTCAGATTGGTACTAGACTTACGAGAGGAAATGTCTAACCAATATGCTGTACACCTGAAACTAATATTTAATGTCAACTGTGGTTGAAAATAAAAAAAAAATCTAGCCTTCATGGAATCCGTACAATGGGTGGCCAGTGCATAAGGTGATTCAGTAACATTAGCAATTGTGTAATTTATTCATAAAACCACAGATAGATCACCACATTAGTAACAGAAAATATAGGATGCTGAGGGTAAGCCTGAGCGTTGCTTTCAATTCCAAGGTGAACTGGGAGGGAGAACATAGTGAAATCTCTGAATTGGAGTTGACACTGGGTAGGGTCAGAGGAGTACATTTCACAGAGGTCTTCCAAGGTCATTAGTGGGTGGGATGTTTTCAGGTAAGCAATAGTAATGCATGGAGTGAGATAAGTAAATCAGAAAAAAAACTAAGAACTACATGAATCCATACATAGAAGGGACATAAAAATGAGACTCAGACATGAACAGGAATGTGATGGCAACAGGGGTGGGGGGTGGGGGGAGGGGGGATGGGGTGAAGAGGAGAGAGGGGTTGGGGAGGGGAGGGGCACAAAGAAAACCAGATAGAAGGTGACAGAAGACAATTTAACTTTGGGGGAGGGGTGTACAGCACAATCAAATGTCAAAATAATCTGGAGATGTTTTCTCTCAACATATGTACCCTGATTTATCAATGTCACTGCATTAAATTTAATAAATAAATTTAAAAAACAACTTTAAAAGGAGTTCTCAAGTAATTGTCTTATGTGAAATAACTAAACCTATTTAAACAACTTATATATGAGTGTTTTGATATATTACTTTTGCTTTTTCCAAAATTCTAATGTTGGGTGGACAGTAAGGAACTCGTTTTTCTTCAAACAGCATTAATAGGTTAAGTTGTTGGCTGGAAGTTGGCAGCCTTCCACTTTGTAGAGCATCGTTGATGCTCTGTTTTGCTTCTTGAAACTTTCTCACATCACACTGTAAACTTTATAACATTGGATATTTTATAACCTTCAAATTAATGATGAATTTTTTTATAGTGAAAATGTTACTGGGGTAAAGGATATAAACAATTTAAAGGCTGTCTTCATCAATTTGATAGCTGAGATATTTATTTTTTGACAGAGTCAGAAAGAGGGATAGATAGGGACAGACAGACAGGAATGGAGAGATGAGAGCATCAATCATTACTTTTTCGTTGCACATTGCAACACCTTAATTGTTCATTGATTGCTTTCTCATACGTGTCTTGACTGTGGGCCTTCAGCAGACCAAAGAACCCCTTACTTGAGCCAGCAACCTTGGGCTCAAGCTGGTGAGCTTTTACTCAAACCAGATGAGCCTTCGCTCAAGCTGGAGACCTCGGGGTCTCAAACCTGGTCTTCCTCATCCCAGTCTGACGCTCTATCCACTGCACCACTGCCCGGTCAAGATATTTAATTTTCTCCTTTCTGATTGCTTAGGCTGATGAACTGTGTGTATGTGTATGGTCTGATATCCTTTTCCCATTTTCCTATGGAGATTTTTTTTTAATTATTATTTATCAATATGATAATAATAGGGTTCCTTTGTGGAGGATGTGTCTATAGTCTGCCTTTCATTTTGTTTTTAAGTATACTTCCATTGATCCTAAAAACTACTCATTTATGCCCTTGGACAATTTCTCATCTGGAATTAAATTTTGAAATAAGGAGTTGACTTGACTTTATCCCCCAGATAATCAAAAAATTCTTGGCAGTCAAATTATTAAGTTCTACTCTCATTTCTAAGCTTTAAGGCCACTTTGTTCAGATTCTTTCCTTCATCAATTCATTGGTTCAATATTGGAACCCCTATTGTGAGTTCACTATTTGATGGGCTGATATTATAGAGAATAGAACAAGCAGAAATCTTCTCACGGGCTAATGTTCAATAACATATATAATGTACATATATGATTCTCTTTGTATCTGTTTGTAGGTTACCTATTCTAATACATTAATCTAGTTCTCTTTTCCTGTTGCTGTTATCAAATAATTTTAAGATAATTTTACCATATTATGTTATTATACGATAGGGTTAGTTCCCACTTCTGTGTCAGGAATTCCTTTAATCTTTCTCTGATCCTCTCTTCCTCTTTAAAAGTATTGTACCACCAATATAGCATACTGGCTAGGAAATCACTCTTTGGCTTCAGAGGTCCCATGCTTTATTCTTTTCTAGTTTTCATTCATTTTGTGAATAAGGCATTTTACGTCTCTGGGACCAGGGTTTTTCATTTATAAAGTGGAGATAATGACCTTATAGAGTTGTTATGATTAAATGAGATGATGCATGTAAAGTGCTTAGTATGTGCCTGCTACATGCATGTGCTCCAAATTAGATGTTATCGTTTCTTTTTTTTTTTTTTGGTAAATTTAATTAAGCCTGTTTAGGAAACAGTGCTTGTTTTTCCTCTATTCAGTCTTAGCATGTCCTCATAGCATGTCTCTTCATTCAGTCAAGCCTCTTATGTCTTTGTGATTGTTTCGTAGTTTTCATTGTATTTGTACCTCTTGCATTTACAATCAAGGTTGTTTTTAAGCATTTAATTTTTGTTATTGCGACTTTTTCTACTGTCTTATGAGGGGTAAATACAAAACTCTTTGTTTTGTTACAACTGGTCATATTACTATACACTGATTGTTCTACAACACTGATCCTCCTAGCTTTCCTAGGTAGGCAGTTGAGTCATGGGCTGGAATTGATGGCTTCTGTCTGATTTCGGTTGCAGGCATCACTGTATCTGTAGGAATGTGCAGACCAGCGTTTGGGCCTGTTGCCAGGACATTTGTGCGGCTGCTCCAGGCTTTACTGAAAATGCTTTTGGTATTCTGCCAGTGAATACATTGTTGTTTAGTATTTTAGGATAGAATTCCTTTAGCATTTCTATTTTGATTCAGTTAAAGAGGATACAAAAAGATTGGTAATGTTTGAATATTACCACTTTTCTGGTATCAGTTGAAGGGATTGCCTAGTTTTGATTTTACTGCTTTCACATATTAGATTACTGGGCCTTCTATTAATCCACATTTGCATTTCTAGGGTAATTCTTATCTGTAGCTCGTTTTTATGCATCTTTGATTTCGAGTTCCCTACACTTGTAATAATTTTTTATTTTTATGCCTGTAGTATTCATAAAGGAAAGGTCTTATCATTTGAGGGCTGTCATTTGTCACAGGTTTGGTTTTAAGAATAGTGTTAAGTGAGAAACATCTTAACTTTAAGGGTGCTGTAGGATAGGGTCTTACCGTTTGACTCACCGGGTAGAGCACTTGTGTTTCACAAGGCTCTGTCTCCAATTTTCTATAAGGATTATGAAGTTAGTGGACAGTCCTCTAAAAAGTGGGTTTTAGTTTTATATACTGCACTCAAAAATTGGGCTATTTTATGTCTTCATATTCATTTTGAAATATCCCCTTATTTTTGTGAGCAGTGTATTTATCTGTAGTGTTGCTTCCTTTGAAAATATTATAGGCCCTGGCCAGGTCGCTCAGTGGATAGAGCATTGTTCCCAAGCACTGAGGTCAGGGGTTCAATCCTGGTCAGGGTATGTAATAGAAGCAATCAGTGAGTGCACAACTAATTAGAACAGCTACATGGAACAATGAGTTGATGCTTCTCTCTCCCCCCCCCCTTTTTTTAGGTGAAAGGAGGGGAGATAGTGAGGCAGACTCCCTCATGCACCCTGGCTGGGATCTACCTGGCAACCCCATCTGGGACTAGTGCTCGAGTACTGAGCTATATTTAGTGTCTGAGGCAGTTGTGCTCTGATGGAGCCATTCTCAGCCCCTGGGGACCATGCTAGGACCAATTGAGCCACTGACTGGGAGGAGAAGAGGGAGAGAAGGTGGGGGGGAGAAGTAGATGGTCACTTCTCCTGTGTGTCCTGATTGGGAATTGAACCCAGGATATCCATACACCAGGCCCACACTCTATCCACTGAGTCACCAGCCAGGGCCTCTCTCCCTCTTTCTCTCTTCCTTTATCTCTCTCAAATCAATGAAAAAATTAAAAAAAAAATATGTGGATCTGCATGTATATTTTTATTGGGAGGTGGAAAATTAAATTCTGTCATGAATTCTGTATTCATACTACTTTAACAAATTAAGGGAAATATATTCCATATCTTATTTAGAGAGGATCTTATTTTAATTTGGTTTTCTAGAAAAATATGTAAAACTCAAAATACTGCTTTAGTCAAACAGGCTTATAAAATGCTGAATATCGTCAGGAACAAAGACAACTGTAGCTCATGTTCGTGAAGTCTTGGTTTGCTTAACTAGAGCACTGCATATAATGCTCAGGCCATGGTATGTAGGGAGATCGAGACAGAGCAATTTCTGTTCTCCAATCCCTACTTCGACGAGGGCTACTCGGCTCTGATGTGTTTGAACAATGCACCCAAAATGACTGAAGTGGGGAAGGCCAAAGTAACCAGATAACTATGAAAAACTGAACTTATGTGATTCAAGTGTACAGTCCCGTAAGAATTTCCACAGACTTTGATCTCTGCATCCTAGAATCGTAGGCTTTGGACTTCATTTTTCCCTTTTTATTCCCTTACAAATATTTGACGTATGTACATGGGCTATACAGTTTGATTCATTGCAGATCTTGCCATAAAAAGCTGAAATCTAATAGGTGATATATGGAATTTGTGGTCCTTCAAATAAGTAATGATCTAAAGGACTTTTGTTTGTTTGTTTTTGAGCTCAGAGGAGATATCTGGGTCTCAGGGGTAAATTTGAGAATTGCTGTGGGGATTTCAAGGGAAGCCATGGACTTTTTGAATGAAGTGGTTCCAGCAAAGAGAAGGTTCTAACTATTTGATCTTAACGTCAGGATTTATACGACAGGAGAGAAGGTTGACCTGACAGAGCAAAGGGAGAAGGAACAGCCAGCTATGGAAGCACAAGGCTGGTCTGGTCTGTGTGGCAGGAACTAAAGGATGTGCTATTTAAAGGAAGGGAGGAGAAACCAATGTCGAGTGCTAGTGAAAGGCCAAGTACATCTGGGGACTGAAAATGTTAATTGGACTTAGGAATATGGAGGGGACTCCAACTCTGGTGACCCTAGCAACTCAGTGTAGGTTTAATTTTTTTTAACTTAATTTATTGGGGTGACATTGGTTAATAAAATTCTACAGGTTTCAGGGGTACGATCCTACAATGCATCATCTGTACCCTCATTGTGTGTTCACCACCCCAAGTCAAGTCTCCTCCATCACCCTTTCTCCCCCTGTACCCTCTCCAGGCAGCCGCCAGCCCCTTTCCAGCTGGTAGTCACAATACTGTTGTCTGTCTGTCTATGAGGCTTTTTATTTCTTTTAGGTTTAATTTTTAACCCACTTTTTCATATATTGATATTTGGAAACTATTTTAAGTGCTGAATTCAAATTTTTTTGTGTGAGGGCCATCAGACAGGGACAGACAGGAAGGGAGAGAGATGAGAAGCATCAGCTTGTGGCACCTTAGTTGTTCAAGTTGTTCCTTGATTGCTTTCTCATATGTGCCTTGAGCAGGGAGCTCTAGCTGAGCCAGTGACCCCTTGCTCAAGCCAGCTACCATGGGGTCATCATGTCTGTGATTCCACACTCAAGTTGGTGAGCCTGCGCTCAAGCCCAATAAACCTGTGTTTAAGCCGGCAACCTCAGGGTTTCAAACCTGGGTCCTCAGCATCTCACATCAATGCTCTATCCACTGCGCCACCACCTGGTCAGGCTGAATTCGATCTTTTTTTTTATATCTCATGAACATCTTGAATTATTACATGGTGGCATTGCCACCCAACAATTAAATTGTATGTTATAAATAGCAAGTTTTTGGCATTAAATTGGGTACCTGTTAAATTTAGCTGTTTTTCATTTCAATTGTGAATGAAACAAACTCAAAGAACTTGTATATAAATTCTGGAATACATGAGTGAAAAGTGAGGTGGAACCAGGCTGACTGTAACGTATTTTTAGCTCGGTATGTATGTCTCCCCTCCTGCACTGTCCACTTTCTTTGTTTGGCTTTCCCACTTTCTGTGTTTTCTGTGGGGACCTTGTCTGTAGGAGAGTAGGGTTCTGCCCTTCCCTGTCCTCTTTAACTTGCTATCACCTCATTTTTCAAATGACCACTTGTTGCTTCAACAAGATGCCACGAGGATCATGTTAAGATATCTGAAAGGCATCCAGCACAGTGTTGGCATGGAGTAGAGTCAAGAACACAGCCCTGGAGGATGTGAACTTGGTATCATCTCCCAGGTCCCATGAGACCATCCATCTTCAGGAGGAATTGACCAACAAGTATCTTTCTTTTCACAGAATTCAGGAGGCCAGGCCATATAGTCTGCTGAGCCTTCCCTGAAGAGGACAGAAAATGAGTCTTACCAGAATGGGAGCAAGTATGCGGCTTACAAAGTGTTGCTTTAAATTGTTACAAATTGTTGCTGGCTGGGAACTGTCAGGGTCTGGCAACTGTTCCAGCTTCTCCTGCAGCTAGATGTAGCCAAAAACCTAAGTTCAGGCTTGGGGGATATAAATGGAAGTGATGTAGGCAAACTCTATGAGCCATTTCCTGAAGGGGGAAGAACATGTCCTGCCTGGTCCCTTTGCCCTTCCTACTGGCTGGAGTATAAGTGTCAGTGTCAGAGTAGGTAGAGCTGCCCTTTGCACTAGGAGATGGTTACTGCTTATTGAGGATAACAGAGCAACCCAATTGGAGGATCCTAGAACCCCGAGAGCTTTGCAGAGGAGGGCTGCCACACCAGCTCAGATTTCTAAGAAATGAAGTGTCATGTTTATGCTAACTTGAAGTGAACGGATTTGATTTCAGTTGTTATAGAGGTCTGTTATATCCCTAACCTATTGACAGTCAGCTCTGTACTTTGGGTATGAGACTCATCCCTTTCCACTTGCTTCTTTCTCTGAGGACCTTATGGCTGGGACCTTAATGCTGTACTCTCCTTGCTGTTAATGTTAATTACTTGATACTCATTTCCCTTCCTTTCTTGCTACATTTCCACCCTTTGGTTCTCTTGCAGCTATAGGTGGCCATGTGACATAAGCTCTGGTGTGTGAGACAGCAAACAATCATCCTGTGACTGTGAGGGAAGTACTTAAGGAAATTTTGATGTGCTGGCTGGGTCAGACACAACTGATTCTGAAACCATTGCCAACAAACCTGCATCTAGATGTTTTTCTGTGAGAACAGTTTCCTCCCAAGGTTGCTAATTTACTTTATGTACTGGAAGATTCATTAAGGTTTCTGTACTTTGTTGAATGGTTGAATCTAGAAGTTGAAAACGAATGGAGTTCACATTATCAATACTTTTACTGTAAAACCACATCGTATGCTTTATTGCATTTCTTACAAATAATAAGACCAAAGGTTTTAAGATGACCTTAACATGATGAAATGTAAACTTCTTGTTGGGGAAAGCAATGTCAGAAGAAACTTTGGCTCAATCAGCATTCTATTTTTGCCTAGAGGCATTAGCCGATGTTGTATATAGGATTATTTTGATTAAAATCCACTTGTTTATGACTTAAGTTGTTTTAATCTACTTATGACCAAGGGAAAAAAGTTGCTTTGATGTAAGTGTGAGGCAGTGTCAGGACGTCATCATTCCACGTTTCTTTGATGTAAGAATGAAGGTGAGTAGTCCCAGGACAACATCGTTCTAAATCTGCTGTCCTTGATAAGCAGTTGGTGGCCCAGCAGCTGAGGGCCTCCCTGGAGGCTTCTCTGTAAGAAGCTGTGCAGAAGCAGCAGCGATGGCAAGGAGACATTCACAATATAGATCTGAATTTGTGAGGACTTATTTAAGAGTTACAGTTTGGGCAAGGTTAGCTCTCTGCTAACCAGGAAACTCTTTGGAGCTCTTTGGGGCATATAGCTTCTGCTGTGCTCAAGAGGACTCTTTGATTGGCAGTGGTGATAAACCACTGTGGGGCATGCAGTGGCCCCTTGGAAGAGATCAGCCCATCTGTCACATTTCATCTGCATTCCCTAGCAACGGGCTCTAGCAACAGGGGACTTTTACTTTTGTGTTGGCAGCTGGAAATCAGTTCTTGGTTGGATACTGACTCTCCTGAGTGCCTCCTCTTTTAAAGAGGTACACCTGTTAGGTTTGGACTTGATTCCCTTGCCTCCCCTTGCCTGGGATAATAGCATCATTAATCTGTTCTTTGGAGTATGTTATTTCTTTATTTTGCTTATTAAATGAGATTATCCTATATCCTATTGGCTTATGAAATTTTTACAATTCCCACAGCAAAGCTGTGCTAAATTCCTGGCAAAGACAGCTCAGTCTGAGTATAGCTTTTGCTGCTTCTCCCAAAACAAAACAGCACCACCAGTTATTATAAACATTAACTAAGATAAGAATAAAAATTAATTATTCAACTCTTCAACATGGATATGTAACTCCCATATTGAATCAATGATTTATAACATTTTATAGGAGTCTTTTGGGATATTATTTTTTAACATGAAATAGTATTAATTTTCAATTCATCAAAACCCAGTTGAATTGAATATTTTAAGTGGTTTTAGGACTAAACCAACAACGGGAGTAATAAATGGGAGTCAGGAGTATATTGTGAAAACAACTTGTAAGGTAGGTGCTAGCGTCAGGGTGAGACCTGAATTCCATTAGTAGCTTTTGGCAGGAGTCTCTCAGTTCTTTTTATAGCGTGGCCCTGCACCCTGGCCATATCAATATGTAATGGTTTCAGTAGGTACCATCTGTAGTTTTTTTCCTCCTCATGAGCCAACTGCATGACAATGAGAACATTTTAACTTTTTATGAAGCATCTTTTGTTCTCATTAAAGGTGGCTCTCTTCGTGTTTGCTTAAACACTGCACTTGTTACTTGGGTTTTTTCCTCGCTGGGGACTTCGTTCACTGGGGCCACAGTGTTTTCATTAATTTCAGAATTACGTTTTGCTGCTCAGGGGCCTCCCAGCAGAATGGTCTCAATCTCTTCACACAAAAATGTATAGTCAAAAATGTCAGCTATACATAATGGGCCAGAAATATTAATGTTTACCGAGAAGGTTAAAAAGCAAGGGCCAAAACACATAGTGGCTTTTAAAAGAAACAAGGATTAAATGGCAGTTTTAAGTCTTTGAAGTTTGAGTTTGTCTTTTCTGTTTTGGCATCTGCTCCAGGATTGTAAGCACTCTGCCTGAGGTCATTCAGTTGGTGAATGGACTTAAAGTTCTAACTCGGATCTCTGCTTCTGCAAACCCTCGACTCTTCAGTTCTGGTGCGTCCCAAGGTGGTTTTTCAAAATAATGACGACTTTGTTTCAGTTACAAGAGCTCTTATTTAAAATAGTTTTATTAGATTGCATTAAAGTCAAATTGCAGGGCAAATCATGTGCCACGACAGCATTACTGCATCCTGTTAGAGCCCGACGTAAGGGGACTTGAGCATATTTGTGGTCTTCCACGGCGGGTGAGTTAGGATGTGTGAGGAGCTGAACAGGAAATCTGAAAATGGCTCAATCTTGTCATTGGAAATCTTGAATTCTCATGAACTCTATCTAATAGAGCCTGTCAGACTCCTAGAGAGGTGATTGATCTTGACCTCGAGAGCCTGCCTTCGGGACACTGGGGCTCGGGGCTTTCCATGACCATCCCCACAGCAGTGTTGAATCTGCTTGTGGAAAGCCGTCATTATTTAATAAATAGTCCAATCTCAGCTTCTTTTAATGTCTTAGTTTTCACTCCTTTGTCTTTATTACTCATGAATATCTGGAATAACATATATTTTTTTCTGAATGTAGAAATAATTTGTACTTGTAGTAAAGTCCAGAAACATACAGAGAAATTGAGGGGAAAATGTTGACGATGCAACCAGCTGTAACAGTAGTGAGTGCTGAGTAATTCATTCTTAGTATTGTTTCCATGACTGTTCTCCCCCATTAATCACACTGTAAAAATAATTTTGAATCTTGCCTTTTTTTCCCCATTTAACATTATAACCTTTTATTTTTTTTTAAGTGAGAGAGAGACAGAAGAGAGAGATAAGAAGCATCAACTCGTAGTTGCGGCACTTTAGTTGTTCATTAATTGCTTTTTCATATGTGCCTTGATGAGGGGCAGGTGCTCTAGCCAAGCCAGTGACCCCTTGCTCAAGCCAGTAACCTTTGGGCTTAAGCCAGAGACCACAGGGTTATGTCTACGATCCCACACTCAAACCCACTTTCAAGCCAGTGACCTCGGGGTTTCGAATTTGGGTCCTCAGCATCCTATGTCAACGCTCTATCCACTGTGCCACCACCTGATCAGGCAAACATATCCTGAATATCTTTCTATTTAAAATACTTTCTCTACAACTTTTTAAATGGTGTGTACTCCTTTCTCATATTTCCATAGCATAATTTACTTAACATTTGTGCCATGATGACCCTCTAAGTACACCTTATGCAGGATGAAGGATGGATTTCACAACATTTCTAGACTGGGAATAATAAACTAAAGAGCGTACGTATTTTGAGACTTGTAATATATGTTGAAAGAATCCTCTCTGGAACATATACTGATATAGATATATAGATATAGATACCTATATCTGTATATCCACACACTTGTGAATAGTTTGTAAGAATAATACCCATTTCACTGCAGCTTTGGCAACTTTCAATGTTGTATTAAAAATGTCTTTGTAAAATTTATTTTTTAACAGACATCTAGTTTTTATTATGCTCCATAAAGAGCTTGTTAGACATCTTTGTATATTTGGTGAACACAAATAGTGTCTTGTTTTTACTTTACTTTTAAAAAAATGTTAACTAGCCTGACCAGGCGGTAGCGCAGTGGATAGAGCATTGAACTTGGATGCGGAAGACCCAGGTTTGAGACCCCGAGGTCGCTAGCTTGAGCGAGGGCTCATCTGGTTTGAGCAAAAAGCTCACTAGCTTAAGCCCAAGGTCGCTGGCTTGAGCAAGGGGTTACTCAGTCTGCTGAAGCCCCATGGTCAAGGCACATATGAGAAGGCAATCAATGAACAATTAAGGTGTTGCAATGCGCAACGAAAAACTAATGATTGATGCTTCTCATCTCTCCATTCCTGTCTGTCTGCCCCTATCTATCCCTCTCTCTGTCTCTGTAAAAAAATAAATAAATAAATAAAATAAATGTAAGCTAAACTGTTCACTTTCCACCTGATTTTTGGCAATTGGTGGGCCCTGTTATTGTTAAGGTTCTCGTGAAGCTGAGAGCCAAGAATGCTTGCTGGTGTGTCTGATGAGCAGAGGTCTGCATCTCCCAGAAGACTGGCCAATTGGTAGCGGGCAGGGGAGTTTGGTGGCATTTCAGGAATCTAGGGAGGGAGAGCATGAATGAACACGGTGAATGTGAAGGTGGATATGGTGATGGAGAAGCCAGAAAGTGGCTGTAAGAGAGGGTTGGAAAACAATGAGAAGCAAAGGGACAGGAAGATGAGCAGGATTTAGAGCTCATCCTCAGGATCTTGCCGGTGGCACTTGTGGGATGGGGATAACATTACCAAGATGTGAGAAGGATTTGGGGCCATTGCAGTGAGGATTATGTTGACTCCGAACACAAAGCCTGTCTCAAGGTAGCTTAACCCCCTGGGCATTATTTAGCTCAGAGATGCCATCTCAGGGCAGCTGTCCCTGCTTCCTGCTCTTCCAACTCTAGTGTGAGGCTTCTGCCCTCATGGTTGCAGCTGGCTGCAGGTGTGAGATTTACTGTCGAGGCAGAAGGGAAGGAGGAGGAGCCAGAGGCTTTGTCAAGGAGAGACTTTATGCTGGAAAAGACCACCATTTTCTATTCTGTATCTTTATTTTTGTGGTATAACTGGTATACTAGGTTATATATATTTCAAATGTACAACATTACAATTTGATATTTGTATATAATGCATAGTGTTCACCGTTACAAGTCTAGTTACAATCCATTATCAAATAATTGATCCCTGTCACCCATTTCTGCCCTCCCTCAGCCCCCTTTCCCTCTGGTAACCACCCATCTGTTCTCCGTATCTGAGTCTTGCTTTAATTCCACATGTAAGTGAAATCATACGGTATGTCTTTTTTCATCTAACTTATTTCACTTAGCATAATACCCTCATGGTTAATCCATGTTGTTGTTGCAAATGGCAAGATTTCCTTTTTTATGGCTTAATAGTGATAGTCACTGTATATAGATCCCACATCATCATTAGCCATTTGTCCATTAGTGGGCATTTAGGTTGGGGTGTTTTGATAAAAACTTAATTATTGTAAACAATGCTGCCATGAACTAGGGGTGTCTAGTTCAAATTAGTGTTCTTAATATTCTTTGAATAAATACCCAGAGGTAGAATAACTGGGTCATGTGGTAGTTCTGTTTTTCATTTTTTGAGGAATCTTTATACAATTTTGATACTGTCTGCACCAGTTTATGTTCCCACTGACCGTGTGTGAGGGTTCCCTTTCCTCCATGTCTTGCCAACACTTAGTTTCCGTCTTTCTGATAATAGCTCATTATAACAGGTGTGAGGGGAACTGTATGTTTTCTTTGGTAAAATGTCTATTTAGATTTATCTGCCCATTTTTTAATCAGGTTTTTTTTTAATGTTTAGTTGTATGACTTCTTTATATATGTTGGATATTAACCCTTTATAAGACGCATGATACAAATACCTTCTCCCATTCAGTAGGTTGCCTTTTCATTTTGTTGATGGATTCCTTTATTATGCAAAAGCTTTTTAGTTTGATATAGTTTCATTTTTTAATAGAATTTATTGGGGTCACACTGGTTAACAAATTGTAGAATTGTGCACTTGAACGCTCTGTAACACATCTGCAGTACACTGTATTGTATATTCACCACCCACTCAAGTCTCCATCACCATTTACCCTCCCTATTAGCCCACCCCCCGTAGTTACATTTGTTTGTGTTTGCTCTTGTTTCCCTTTTCTTTGGAGTCATGTCCCAAAAGCACTGCTAAGAGCAATGTCAAGGAGTTTACATGCCTGTGTTCTCTTCTAGAAATTTTATGGTTTCAGATGTTACATTCAAGTCTTGAATCTATTTTGTGTTAATTTTGGGGTATGTTGTCAGGTATCAGTCTAGTTTCATTCTTTTGCCTGTGGCTGTTCAGTTTTCCCAACACCATTTAGTGAAGAGACTGCTCTGTGTCTGTTTTTATACCAATACCATACTGTTTTGATTACTGTAACTTTGTAGTACAGTTTGAAATAAGGCCACATGATATTGCCAGCTTGTTCTTCTTCTTTCTCAAGATTGCTTTGGCTGTTTGGTGTCTTCTGTGGGTTCCATACAAATTTTAATATTAGTTGTTCTAGTTTTGTGAAAAGTGCTATTGGAATTTTGATGGGAATTTCATTAAATCTGTAGATTGCTTTGGATAGTATGAACTTTTTATGTCTTATTGCAAACCATAGCTGTAAGGAAGGCTGGGCTATTAGTTTTTTTCTTACTGGTGTCTGTACTAGAGGAGAGCAGAGGAGAAGGGATTTGAGATGAGAGTTAAGCCACTGCAAGTATGGCAATAGGGGACAGATAATAAATTTAATTTTGGCCGTGTTTGTGGAGGAGCCTTCTACGCAATGGAAAATGTGCTTAGATTTTAGAATAAATTGTCAGGGCTTTAAAGGTAAATGTAGAATACAGTCTTAATTTTTTTTATAGACCTTTATCAGAAGGACTTCAAGTCCCAATTTCTAGGTTTTTCATTTCATTTCCATGGGTTCTCTTGTTGCCCAAATTTCATTTATTAGGTCTCATGTCACTTTATATCAGGACAACACCCTACACCGTTCAGCCAGACTCCCCTATGACATCCTGTCATTCTGGTCCATTTGCTGTTATTTCATTATTGGTCCTCAGAATTCTCTTGGGTGTGTGCATATCACATTAACAGGGGGGGGGCACTCCTGATTCTATGTTTGGCATTTGGATTCCAGCTTGCAGTTTATCAGGGAAATGGCAATAACCACATTTTCCAACCCCTCTCGATAGATACCTTTTCATGTCTAGGGGAATGGAGTGCTGTGAGGACTAAATAAAATGTGTGTATAGTAACTCTCACTTTCTGGGATTGTCTCCTTCTTCCTCCCTGCCCACGATTTTGGTTTAGGAAGCACTAGCTTCCAGGTGGAGTGCTGCTAAGGAAGATTCTTGACACTACGAAGGAAATGATCTTGCCTGTTTTCCATCAGGGTTCCTCTCCCACCCTGACTATGGCAGATGGGGATCAACGTCACACTTTAAAAAGCGTTCAGATGCCATAATCAACTACATCCTTTCCAGAGAGAAAGGCTTTTAAGTAATTCAAGGCTTTTGTGGGTTGTGTTTCATCTATAACAAATCAGTAAACATTACTATTACATTTTTTTTGGTCTTACGCAAATATAGCAATGTCCCTTTATGCGATAATGTTCAAGGACATGCTTCCTCTTTGAATTAAACTAAATGGTGACTAACAAACAGCTATAGCACTGAAGCCATGGTTTTTGATCATCTACTCCAGAGTCAACTCAGCATTCCATTTATATACCAATCACTTTTGCAGCACAATATCACCTTAAGTGATTTGTAGAATTTGTGGCTCGCTGCATGTACTTGAAGCTGCGTTTTTCTATCCTGCTCCCTATCTGCAGCTCTAATAAGCGTTTGCCCCGAGTTGTTCATGGAAGTTGCATGGCCCTTCCTGTGTGCTGTGCTTACGTTCTGGCACTGCTCAGCAGCATGGCGTAGGGTGGCTTGTTTGGTGACTTCTAGAGCAAACGTGGATGGTATCTTTGTCAGACACCTTAAGTTTCTTTGACTTCTCTGTGCGTAGACTTCCTCTCCTCTGACTTTTAAAATATTACTTTTAAAATATTAGAATTGTGCACCTGAACCCTCTGTAACACATCTTCAGTACACTGTATTGTGTATTCACCATCCACTCAAGTCTCCATCACTATTTACCCTCCCTGTGATGGAGGCTTAGTGGGTGGCTCAGTGGATAGAGCATCAATCTGGTATATGGACATCCCAGTTCAATTCCTGGTCAGGGCACACAGGAGAAGCTACCATTTGCTTCTCTTCCCCTCCCTTTTTCTATCCTCTCCCCTTTCTCTCCCCTTTCTCTCCCCTTCTCTCCCCCTTCTCCTCTTACATCCAGTGGTTCGACTGGTCCGACTGTCAGCCCCAGACGAGGGTTGCCAAGTGGATCCCAGTTGGGGCACATGCAGGAGTCTCTCTCACTGTCTTCCCTTCTCTCGGGGGAAACGAGGGGGGGGAGGGAAGAAAAGACAAAAATTACGTCCTGTGAGCACAGAGCAGGTAAAAAACAAGGCCTGCGTTTCTGGCAGTGCCCGGAGCCTGGCTGTGTTGACCGGTGGCAGCAGGCTCTCTAGAAGGCCTGGGATGGGGTTTTTCATCAGAGTTGCATGCCGCGAGGGGCCTCTGGGGCTTCTCCTTTGGGCTCCAGATAAGAGGATGTTTGCAAAGCATGGGACGTGGCACACAGTGCGGGCCCTTTTGCCTTCCCTGCCTCCCCCTCCCCACCCTCCCCTGCTTCCTGCTGCCTTCTCTCCTCTTCTCCCCTCGCCCCTGTCGTTCCAGCCTGACTTCCCTGGGAAGGAGTTGATGTGAGTAGTGTTGATGATACAGAATGATAGATGTATACTTTCCCGCTTTTATTTTAACACAGTATATAAACATACATTTATTAGTGTATCTTTTTTAAAATATTTTTTTTTAGTAACAGATTTTAGAGAATGAGAAAGAGAGAGAAAGCGAGATCATACTTGCTTCACTTTAGTTGTTCATTGATTGCTTCTCATTTGGGCCTTGACTGGGCAAGCCCTGGATTTCAAACCTGCGACCTCAGCGTTCCAGGTCGACGCTTTATCCGTTGCGTACGCCAGGTCAGGCTATTTTTGTACATTTCGATGTAGTAGTCAGGATCTGGTCAGAAAAATAACTATTATGAAGTAGTTTAATAGTGGGAATTTAATATAGGGAACTCATTACGAGGGTACTGGAAAGTCAGGAAGGCAAGTATGAATCTGTTATGCAAGGCAGAGGTTACCACCTGCAGGAAGCAGCTACTATCCCTCGGGCTAAAGGGACAAAGACAGGATTGGTGTGATGAGGGGGGGGTGGTGGGGGACTTCCTGGTGGGTGCTGAACTGGAGTCGGAGGAGAGCTGCCCGGTGAGAGCAGAACCCAGGATGCAGGGTCCCCCAGGGGTAATGGGAGCTGGGGAGGGGGCTGCCACGGGGAGCTGAAGCAGCAGGAGATGTGGCTGTTGCTGGTGATGCCGCCTGACCCTTTCCCTCCTCCTGATGCCTGGTTTCCTGCTAGTCTGTCATCCTTCTGCGACCCAGGCAAAGGACTGGCTCAAAGGCCAGGCCTTCTCCGTGCATACATACGACTCTGTGGACTGCAGCCCTGCCTTCTTCCAGCCTAAGGCGCTTCCCTGAGGCCCCGCCCTTCACTTCCACTTCATATTCTTTGATTGTGGGATTTCTTTAATTTCTCTTTGGAATTATTGGAGTGGAGGCTGCCATCTACATGCAGGGTGCTGCTGTAGCCTCTAAATTTGTTTTCCTGCTTCCATCCTTTTCACGTCCAACTCTAATCTGTGCTCGATGAGCAGTCAGAGTGATCCCTTTGTGAGAAAAGTGAGTTTCTCTTCCAGACCTCCAGAGGATTCTGCCAAACTCCCCGTTGAAGTCTTCACAGTGTCCCGTTGTACGAGGCCCTGTGTGCTCTGCCTTCTTTCTCTCCACCCCCCTCGCTTGTCCTGCCCTCGCCAGCCTCCGCTCCTGGCTGCTGGGGGAGCATGCTGGCACATTCTGCGTGTGCCCCTCTGTGTGTGCCTTGGGCCTTCAGTGCTCTCCTCCAGCTTCCCTTCTTCCCGTCCTTTGCCTTTGCTTAGCCACCAGTTCGCTGAGGTGCTTTCTGACCTCCCTGTTTAAAATTGTCCTTTTTTTTTCTTGTTCACAAACTACATTCTTTTCCTGTTCTATTTTCCCCTATTGCATTGATCATCTCCTAACATATTATATAATATTCATTACCCATTATTACTCTCTCTACTCCCCCCCTTCCCCCCCCCCTCACATGCATTAATGTAAATTTCTGTGGGGGCGGGGCATTTTTTGGTCAGTTTTGTTCATAGAACATCTGGCTTGTGCTGGTGTTGAATGACTGGCTGGAGAATCTTCCTAGATTTTCAGGATTTCTTTCTCATAATCTCTTTTAGTGGTTTTAATTACATTTAATGTGACAGTAATAATTTACCAACTTGCTTTTAATGAGTCTTTCCAAAGTGTTTAACTCAATTTTTAATAGAAGAAACCAACTGCTGTTCACTCAGACTTTGGGGGCAGTAATGAGTTCTGGGTACAAATTACAGCTCCGATGCTTCCTTGTCCGCTCACGGACAGTTACTTGTGCCTTCGCTTCCTTGTCTGTAGCAGAGCTAGTCATAGTACCTAATGTATGGTTATAAGCCTTGAGTTAAGGCATGAAAAACACTTCAGTCTACACAGTACATGCTCGCTAAGTCTTAACTATCTTTATGAGGTTGGTTATGTGCTAAGATGACCAGGAGAGTGCACCCCTCCGGTCTCCGCTGTGGAGCATGATGACTGATAGGCCAGCTGCTGGCCCTTGGCTTCCACCATTGCTCTGAGGTCATGTTATCTGTGGGTCTCTCCCAGCCAGTGACGGGGCACAGAAGAGAGGTATAGTAAGGCAGACGTGTCCCTCTGAGTGTGGGACTGTAGGAGCAGGTGAGCCTTTTTGGGACCTTTGCTCTAAGTTGTTTCCTTCCTTCTCTTTTCTTCCACAGATGTCAGACTTGCATCTTGTATGGGGATGCTTTTTGTTCTCTGTTCATGGACTGACGTGTGTCTCCCCAAAATTCATACGTTGAAATCCTAATTCTGAAGGTGAATTATGGAGGTGATTAAGTCATGAGGGTGGAGCCCTCATGAATAGGATTAGTCCCTTTCATAAGGGACCCCAGAGGACTCTTTCATCTGTTGTCATGTGAGACACAGCAGGAAGACAGCCACGTATTAACCAGGAAGTGGCTTCACTAGAAACTGAATCTGCCTGTGCCTTGATCTTGGACTCTCCAACCTTCAGAACTGTGAAAAATAAACGTTTGTTGCTTAAGTCATCCAGTAAATGGTATTTTTGCTTATAGCAGCCTGAACAGACTGAGACAAGTACCCCAGTATATGTTTTACCTGTCTGATCTTATGTTAATATTCTTTTTCTTGGAGGAGCCAAATTAACGCACATGATATTTAAGTAATATAAACAACTATAATAAAAGTAAAACTGACATGAGTGAGTTGAGAAGCACAGCTGTCTCATTGTAGACATACACCTTACCTAGGCCTAGTGAGAACAGGAGAGCTCAGGTGGCTAGTGCAACAGGGCAAGAGGGTTGCCACGGGGAAGGGGGACGTAATAAACTGTGTCTTCACTGGCTATTGTTGGAGGTTCTGCTGATCCATATTAACTTTTTGAAATGAAAGCTCCTTCAGGCAAATTCAATCAGATGCATCTTGTATATCAGCCATCACAGCAACCTACAGTGGTAAACATAAACACTCAATAAAACTTTGTTAAATTGAATAGACATTTATTAATTGATAGACACTGCTTTTATTTTGCTTGGACACTGGAAGTGATAAAGATGTTGCCGTTGGGTAGGGAGGGCAAACAAAGACTGAGGTGCTCTGGAGTTCATGAGTTCTGAGATTTTACCAGGAAATTTCCCTGGAAGTCTATAACAATGGCATTTCTGGTGTCCAGAGTACAAAGAGTCAAGCTTTCAGAATTCATCCGTTCTATAAGTATGTACATTTTAAAATGTTTGGGAGCTTCTGATCGAGATGGCGTTGTAGATAAACATGGTACTTGAATCCTCACAATCACATAAAAAAATACAACTAAACTACAGACCACTCATCATTCAGAATCACTTGAAATCTGGCTGAATGCAAGTCCCTACCACTAGGGATAAAAAGAAGAAGCCACATCGAGACTGGTGGGAGGGTTGGAGACACAGACCGGGCTGGTCCCACACCCGCATGTGGTGTGTATAAATCAGGAAGGCTGTCTTGACTGCGGAGGTCTCCAGTGAGGAGAGAAGGATCCTACCCACATGACAGCCCCCAAACCCACCCCAGCCTAGGGTTTCAGTACCGGAGAGAGAAGTCCCCATAACTTCTGGCTGTGAAAACCAGTGAAGATTGTGGCTGAGTGAGACAACTGGTGGAGTCCCAGGCTGTTCCTCTTAAAGGGCCGGCACAGACTTACTCAGTCTCGCTCACTCTGGGCCCCAGCGCTGGGGCAGCGGCTGGATACCAGGGAAATAACGGGGAGGAGCTGAAGTCTTTGGCATTAAGAACCGGAGGGGCGGCCCTGGCCGGTTGGCTCAGCGGTAGAGCGTCGGCCTGGCGTGCGGGGGACCCGGGTTCGATTCCGGGCCAGGGCACATAGGAGAGGCACCCATTTGCTTCTCCACCCCCCCTCCTTCCTCTCTGTCTCTCTCTTCCCCTCCCGCAGCCAAGGCTCCATTGGAGCAAAGATGGCCCGGGCGCTGGGGATGGCTCCTCGGCCTCTGCCCCAGGCGCTAGAGTGGCTCTGGTCACGGCAGAGCAACACCCAGAGGGGCAGAGCATCGCCCCCTGGTGGGCAGAGCGTTGCCCCTGGTGGGCGTGCCGGGTGGATCCCGGTCGGGCACATGCAGGAGTCTGACTGTCTCTCCTCGTTTCCAGCTTCAGAAAAAAAAAAAAAGAACTGGAGGGGCAGCTTCCTCCCAGACAGAAGTGTTGGCAAGAAACATTCAAAGTGATGGAAAGCAAGGACTTACAACCAAGATTACTCTACCAGCAAAGCTATCACTTAAAGTTGGAGAGATCGATTTTTTTCTCAGACAAGAAAAAGTTAAAGGAGTTGACCACCACCAAACCAGTACTACATCAAATGTTAAAAGGTCTTCTTTAAGAAGATGAAAAAGAAAAGGAAAAAAAATGAATAAAATGGCAATAAATACATATCTATCAATAATTGAATTCTAAAAAAACAAAATAAGTAGGACAGGAACAGACACATAGTTGCAGAGAATGCTTTAATGGTTGCCAGATGGGAGGGAGGTTATTGGATTAGGCGAAAAAGGCAAAGGGATTAAGAATTATAAGTAGTAACAGAATAGTCGGGGGATGTAAAGTACAGCATAGGGAAGATAGTCAATAATATTATAGTATCTGTGTCTGGTGTCAGATGGATATTAGATTTTTGGGGATGATTACTTAGTATGTTATGTAATGTCTAATTGCTGGGGTATATACCTGAAGCATATTGTATGTCAATTGGAATTGAACAATAAAAAAGTGACTTAAAGAAGTTTGATAAAATGCAAATTACATTTTTTTAGATGAATTGAGCAGATTAGAGTGAAAAAATAACTTTTCCCAGATGTTTACTGATTGAGGAGAACTCGAGAATGTGCCAACATACGTTGTCAGCAGAGTTTTTCAAAATGTTGGCACACATGAGGAAATTAGGTTTGTGTATGTGAAAAACAGTGGGCAATTAACATGCGCATTAATCACTGATACAAGTGTGAATTTCTCTCTGGATAGTTTGGTAAGGACACCAAGTTTAGACATTTCTATGCCTTCAAATAAAAACTGAGTCTGCAGAACGCTGAACGGTTTTGTCGTTGTCTGTTCCCCTGCCTGGGACTTAGACAAGCATGCTCTATGCTCTTGCATTGCAGCTCTTAATAGAGCATGAAAAGCTGTTCCAAGATACTTAAGAAGCATTTCTTTTCCTTGTGACATCTTCAGAAAGATAGCATAGTAGAGGAAAAGTAACTTTTCTTGTGGTTTCTTGACTAAGACTCCCTCTAATAAAAGACAGATTAACAGGAGGAGAACAGAATTTTAACATCATCAGTACCTCCTGTATACCTGGCTGAGACCCAAGGAGAACTCCCTGAACTGACCCAGTCCCCGCTGTCAATACCATCTCCAGCTGAAGACAAGGTAGGGAGCGGTGCGTGTGTGGGTGCCAGTGATGGAAGGTTATTGGGCCAAGCACAGGAACAGGCTATGGTAATTGCACAGAATGAAGTCAGTTGCCTTCTCTATTAAAAACTTTCACTAGAGATTAGGCCACCCCCCACTACCACCTTCCTGGTGCAGGGAGGGAGAGATGCTTACAAGTGGAGATTTCCTTTCTAAATGTGAAGATCTCAGAAAGGGAACATCTACTCGGTTTTTAGAGATTCTACTATTAAAAATAATAAAAATAACTTTTGGGTAACTCCAGGTTTTCTAGGTGTAGTTTCTTTTTCATCTTTCCCACTTCTGAGCTGACCTAGTGAGTGGCTTGAAGCTGCTGGCTGCCGGTTGCCTTGGGATCTAAACCTTGTGGGGCAAAGAGTTGGAGCATTGCGTTTTAGTCACAGGGGCAAAGTGTCAGTCTAGCCCACTAACCTGGAAGTATTTATTTTAACCCGCAGGACCTCTGGGTGAGAGTATGAAGCAAAATGAGGTGGGGGAGAGAAAAGGCATGAGAGGCCATGGTGTCTGTTTGATTCACAGTACTGCTACTTTCTGGCATTTGATCTTGAAATGTCAGAGCCTCTGAGCTGGCTCCCATCTACGGGGACAACACAGAGGCTCTGGAGCTGGGCCGTGGCAGTCTCTTCTGTGAGGCTGCACAGGTGTTTGCTAATTTAAGGGAAGAGTTTTTCTGCCCTGACCCTTTGCATGTAAATTAAGGAGAGATGCAGAAACCCTTGACCTCCTGTGCCTGTAGTGACTGTGATCTGAGCCCTTGGTCTCTGGGGGAAGGCTTGTCACCTTGGAACATGGCCCCAGGTGACTCCTCTCTTACATATTTGTCACTGGGCTGAGAGTAAGGACATTGCTTTTTTTTTTTTTTGGTATTTTTCTGAAGCTGGAAATGGGGAGAGACAGTCAGACTCCCGCATGCGCCCGACTGGGATCCACCCGGCACGCCCACCAGGGGCGACGCTCTGCCCACCAGGGGGCGATGCTCTGCCCCTCCGGGGCGTTGCTCTGCCGCGACCAGAGCCACTCTAGCACCTGGGGCAGAGGCCAAGGAGCCATCCCCAGCGCCCGGGCCATCTTTGCTCCAATGGAGCCTTGGCTGCGGGAGGGGAAGAGAGAGACAGAGAGGAAGGGGGGGGGTGGAGAAGCAAATAGGCGCTTCTCCTATGTGCCCTGGCTGGGAATCGAACCCGGGTCCCCCGCACGCCAGGCCGACGCTCTACCGCTGAGTCAACCGGCCAGGGCCAAGGACATTGCTTTTATCGAGGACAGATATAAAAAACTACAAGAGGTTAGCTATAGGCAAATATCTCAGGACACAAAAGGTTCAAACCTCCCATCTTGAAAATTTACTGCGTAGCTGCTCTGTGACTATAGCTGTCTTCTGTTATCATCTGGGTGTGATATTGTTTTTTATTGTTTTGCTAGGTTGCTTTCAATAATTAGCCTTAACCAGTATTTTTACCACACCCTTTACCATACCCCTACTCTGTGCCCAGATCTGGACCTCTTACTCCCTCTTTTTATTCTGAAACAAAATTTATGTTGAGATTAAAGTTTACGTAAGTGATAGTTAAGAGCAATAATGGGTAAGCCAGTTGGAGTGGTAACTTTATTCATTTCTAGCAGCGTAAGCTGAAGCAAAATGATTTTCTGAAAATCTCAAGTTTTCTGTTGTGTTAAATTGGCACAATGAGGTAGTATCATTTCTATATTGTTAATGGTTAAATGAAATCAGTCAAGTAGGTATGGCAGAGGCTTAGTCTGTGTTGGCTGTTTTTATTCAGCTAACAAGTGGAATGAAGCAAGAACAGTAAGTACAATAAAACGGGACGAGAGACAGAGCTGTGTGCATAATTATTGAAGGAAGTAGACCCAACAGAGTGCAAAGGAGTTTCACGGAGACTTCTGATAGAAGGTAAGTGTTGAGCTAGGTGAGAAGAAATGAATGTGAGAAATAACGGAGAAGTAGGCTTATATATATATTTAGATGTTTAGAGTAGTGATTCTCAAGCTGGAACATGAGTTAGTCATCTAAGGAGTCCTTTAACATGCACATTTCTGGGCCCTGGCCAGTTGGCTCAGTGGTAGAGCGTCAGCCTGGCGTGCGGAAGTCCCGGGTTCGATTCCCGGCCAGGGCACAGAGGAGAGGCGACCATCTGCTTCTCCACCCCTCCCCCTCTCCTTCCTCTCTGTCTCTCTCTTCCCCTCCCGCAGCCAAAGCTCCATTGGAGCAAAGATGGCCCGGGCGCTGGGGATGGCTGGGATGGCTGGGGATGGGGAGAAATGAAGGGCCAGTGGTGGAAGTCTGAGTCCAGAGATTCTAATGTCTAATGCCTCTGCCCCAGGCGCTAGAGTGGCTCTGGTCACGACAGAGCGACGCCCCGGATGGGCAGATCATCGCCCCCTGGTGGGCGTGCCGGGTGGATCCCGGTCGGGCGCATGTGGGAGTCTGTCTGACTGCCTCCCTGTTTCCAGCTTCAGAAAAATACAAAATAAAAAAATAAAAAAATGCACATTTCTGGACCTATGGCCATGCAGTCTGGGTCAGCAGTCCTGGCATGGGGCACAGAAATGTGCATTTTAAAAAGCACCCTGATTACGGCAGCTACTGGCCACACTAAGCGGGTTTCGGTGGAGGATTGCTTCCCTGTCACGCAGAGCATGACATTCGCTAGAAGGGAGTGTGCCGACTTGAGGGTCATCTTGGGAGGTAAGAGCTTTGGTTGACTTTGTCACAATCTGCTATTCAGAGAAATAGCACCAATTTTGTGTGTGTGTGTATGTGTGTGTGTGTGTGTGTGTGTGTGTGTGTGTATTGGAAGGAGAGGAGAGAGATTTGTTAAAGGAGTTGGCTCATATAATCATGAAGGCCGAGAAGCCTTACAGCCTGCTGTCTGTAAGCTGGGGACCCCGGACAGCTGGGTCAGACAACCCAGTCTGAATCCAAAGACCCGAGAAATGAAGGGCCAGTGGTGGAAGTCTGAGTCCAGAGATTCTAATGTCCAAAGGCGGAAGAACGTGATGTCTAAGGGCAAACAATGAGCAAAGTTGCTCTTCTTCCACCTTTTTGTTCTGTTAGGAGCCTTGGTGGGTTGGCTGATGTCCACCAGCATTGGTAAGGACAATCTTCACTCATTCTTCTGACTTAAATACTAATCTCTTTGAGAAGCACCCTCACAGACACACCCCGCTATCTGGACATTCCTTGGCCTCAGTGAAGTTGACACACAAAATTAATATCCCATCAGCTTTAGTATCTTTGTTTTGTTTCCTGGAACCTAATTTTTAACTGTTCAGTCTGTTCATTCTTGCTGGTTCCTTACTGAGATGTAACTAATGGTTGGCCCCATCCTTCTAGCTGTTGGCTATTTGCAGAGCTACCAACATACTCTTCTATTTCATAGCTTATATCACAATTTCTCTATTTCTGTGATAATCCTCACGCTGAATCAATGAATATATAGTTCATGTAGAAACTGAGGTGGCATTTCAAACACTTCATTCTTGGCTATAAATTGCCTATGTCAGGGTACTTTTGTATCCAACTGAACTCAAACATAAAGTTTACTTTTGAGATTTACAAAGCATACCCATCAAGAGTATCACCATTTGTAAAATATTTATAATTATTTTCTTGGTATTGGAAAGAATTACACCTTTTGCTTTGGGCTGCAATGCGGTATACAATCTTTCTAGCATATGAAGCAATTTTTCTGGCACAGGATTGTTCAGTCAGTTTTATATCTTTTTTATTCCTTAGAGTAGAGATGAATAAACTTTGCTTATTAGCTTTTATAGTACCTTTATCACTTAATATTCAGACATCCTCAGCACTCTAATTTTAATATGACTAAGTGGAATATGTAAGATGCAGTGCTTGCCAATTAATACTCTCCATTACAATCAGTGTCTCAGAAACTTAATCATCCAGTCAGTCTCTGCAGATTAACAGCTAGGATTCACCCTAATTCCTGACTCTTGAATTTTTAGGATGTGTATATGTGCCAGTTTTCTCCTGTGACATTATTTTAACGGTTCTGTTGCTATGCAAGCATAATGCAACCTTGTGTTTTTTCTCTGTCCCTTCGAACACTTCTTGATTTTTAAAAAGATTTTCTCCTTGAATAGAATCTCAGGCACCATCATTTTTCCTGGATAATAACTTGGAAAATGTTTCAGATTCTCCTATTGCCTGGAGTCCCATGAAGTTCTATTTCAGCAATTAACATGCAGTCTTGTGTCATACTGAAACCCCAAACTTTTTTAAAAATTGAGTCATGCCCCCCTCACCCCCAGGACCTGTTTCAGGCGCAAGCCTGCAGAGGCCTGTGTACTGCTTCCTCTCCCTGGCTTGCTGGCCTGGGGCCTGACTCCCAAAGGGAAGACACATTTCTAAATATGATATGAGGTTAATGAGTAATAAAGCACGGGGCATGTATGCAAGAGGGTTGATTTTAATTGGTGTGATGAGGAAGGCACCAAGGAGGTGGTGGCATTTGAGCTTGGTCGTGAACAAGTAGGATTCTAACAAATTGGAGGAAAAGGAGATTGGCAGGGAGCTTGGGAGGACTTTGTGTAGCCTGCTGAGAGTCACAGTGTGATGCGCATAGGGGAGGAAAGGTCGCATTGCGGATGTCCCTGAGAGCCATTCACAGAGGTCGGGACTTTATGAAGATGGTATTAGTTGCAGTGCTGCACCCATGATACCTCTCTAGAGGCTGCGATGGAGTGTGATGACTCTCGAAGTTGTGTGATGTGTGATGAGACCCACAGTGATGTCACACAGCCACCAATCCAAGGACTTGTGAGAAAGACATTTTTCACTTGAAGTCTTTTATATCCATTATCTTGCTTCTGATTGACAGTCATAACCACTCTGCTCCCTCATTCCTGGGATTGGTGGTAGATAATTGAGGATATTTATGCATTTGACTCAGATCATATCAGTCGGGCAACTGTGATTGAAAAGTCTTATTTTGAAGTTTTAAATCTCTCGGCAGCTTGCCCCTGTGAGCTTATGGGATGATAGGAAAAACTAGAAAAAATATATACATATAACATATATAATACACACATTCCTATACCTCCACACATATGTATGCACTTGGCAACAAACAAGCCTTTGAATAAAATGATTTTGTTGTATCTTTTCATTTAGGTGTTATTTTCTAAGGCTACATGTTTATCTTTATAGCTGAGCTTTGCACAATTTCTTAAAATTGCCTTACACGAATTTTTTTGTCTCTTAAACTTGAATGACTGATCTTTCTAGCCACAGCAGACTTCCCGGATTTCCACTGCTTCAGTTGATATGACTTTGTTTAAACCTTTGAACATGTGTATTATACCTGAGCCCCCGCTACAAACTGTGTAACTTAGGATACATTACTGTAGATGCACACAAAAAGAGATATTTAAGCTGTATTACTTTTCATCCTACTACTTGAGTTCCAGTCTTTGAAAATGTTTCCTGTGTTTTGATATACTAATATAGAATATTCGATGATACTTTAGCATTCCGTTTTTCTTTTTTCTTTTCTTTCTTTTTTTTTGTATTTTTCCAAAGTTGGAAGTGGCAGGCAGTCAGATAGACTCCCGCATATGCCCGATGGAGATCCACCCTGCCCATCTGGACGGTTGCTCTGTTGCAACCAGAGCCATTCTAGTGCCTGAGGTGGAGGCCATGGAGCCATCCTCAGCGCCCGGACCAACTTTGCTCCAGTGGAGCCTTGGCTATGGGAGGAGAAGAGAGAGAGAGCGAGGAAGGAGAGGGGGAGGGGTGGAGAAGCAGATGGGCGCTTCTCCTGTGTGCCCTGGCCGGGGGTTTAACCTGGGACTTCCACACGCCAGGCCGATGCTCTACTGCTAAGCCAACTGGCCAGGGCCAAAATTCCTTTTCTCTTAAGAGATGTGAAGAATGAATTTATTAGCAGTTCTGGAATATGGTCAATATACAGTAAATGTTGTAATTATTTTCCCTTGCCACAAGTCCCACAGAATATTGACATAAATATCCTGAAATGACAAAACCATAGATTCAAAAATTATTCATTTTTATAGAGCCCCATAGTCAACATGTTAAAATGAAATTTTAATTTCATTATAATTTAAATCTCGTTCTAAGTTTTTTCCTGGCACCTACTTGTCAGTTATAATTTACACACAAAGATGTTTCACAAATTTTCTTAACTATGAAGACATTTACAGATTACCAAAAAAAGCAACAAAAGCCCACACGTATATTTTAGTTAACAGATGTCTCAAATTTGAACAACAAATTTGATATCTGATGATATTTTAAAATTTCTCTGCATTTAAGAGAACTTTGATTATCTCTGCATTATGATGACATAGTCTTTAAGAAGAACTTGTAGACATAAAGGGATGGAAGTTGCATGTCTTTTTGGTGATGCACCTATTAGTAATCTGGGATTTGTTCAATTGAAAATCAGCATTTTTGTTTTTGTCAGTGAGCATCCCTGTTAGAATACAGGGCAAGCAGATTATTTGTTTTAGCTTTAATTATTACTATTTTTTTTTTGTATTTTTCCGAAGCTGGAAACGGGGATAGACAGTCAAACAGACTCCCGCATGCACCTGACCAGGATCCACCCGGCACGCCCACCAGGGGGCGATGCTCTGCCCACCAGGGGGCGATGCTCTGCCCCTCCAGGGCGTCGCTCTGTCGTGACCAGAGCCACTCTAGCGTCTGGGGCAGAGGCCAAGGAGCCATCCCCAGCACCCGGGCCATCCTTGCTCCAATGGAGCCTCGCTGCTGGAGGGGTAGAGAGAGACAGAGAGGAAGGAGAGGGGGAGGGGTGGAGAAGCAGATGGGCGCCTCTCCTGTGTACCCTGGCCGGGAATCGAACCGACGCTTTACCACTGACCCAACCAGCCAGGCCCTATTTGCTTTAGCTTTAAAACTATGAAAATGTTGACCAGTAACTTTAGAAGATGAAGTTCAACACAAAGGTGAAATCCAGCTTAGTTATGTCTGGATTGTGTCTAGTCATCTAGTTCTCTTGCACATGAGACACTTAACCGCAGTGGGTCCAGCCACACCCACAGGCAGGGCTGGCTCTGCCCCTCGTGCGGTCTGGAAGCAGAAGGCCACGGACTCTGGTTTGTGCTGGACTCGTGTTCAGTCCTGTGCTCATCTCCGGGCTGCAGCGGTGGGGAAGCTGGATTCCTGCTTTACTCATCTGGGATGATGTCTCCACTGAGCATCACAGTTTCAGATACTGTGTTCATCTTTTGGGTTTCTTGTTCAACCTTTTTGTCAGACCTTTCTGCTCTCTGTGCCTTCCAAACTGCCCTCCACCTGGATCCTGTTTTCACTTCTGACTTTTGGCTTCTGATGCCCACCCCACCCCCATCTGCACTTTAATCTTGTGGACTCATCATCCCACTTGATATCCGCTGTTAGACACAGGTCCTCTTCAGTGTGTCTTCATGAAACAGCTCCCTCTTTTTCTTGCTCTTGCATTCTGCTCAGTGTGGAATTTCAAGTCAAGCCTTCCGTGGTCAGTCTTGTCAGTTTTGTGTTAGTTTTATGGGGGAATTATCTTTTCTTTGTCAGATGTCATAGTCAGCATGATAGCATCAATTCCCCAAGAAACACGAACTCTTTGTTAAGGATGTCACACATGCGTTGTTTGCTGTGCATTTTAAAATATAATGCTTTGTATCCGAGCTCCAATTTCCTGTCTTTGTTTTTCTGGTTTTCTCTCCAAAGGGTATTGCTTTTTATTCTGATACTATTTGCTTCATGATTTCAGATTACGGTGTTTGTGTGTACGTACATATATATGTATGTATATATATGCATGACAGGTCCCATTAAGTGAGAATTGGAAGCTTTTGAGTGTTACATGGTTTAGTCAAGGACACATTGGAAGCCAGAGATGAAACCAAGACCAAATGTCTCAGCTCTTGCAATTCTTTGATTTATGTAGCCCTCTCTAGGAAGAATGTTAAAAATAATTTTTTTTTGGCAACTACTTTTGGTAACTTGGTGCTAATGCAAAATCCACTAATGTGTGTGTGGAGAGCTGATCTACTTGATTCTGTAGCCTCTCCTCTTCGCCTCCCAGGAGGATTCTCTGTAGCTACACGGGCTGTGACCTGACTTCTCCTTACAGCTTCCCTCTTTCTGTGGCTGAGAAGTGACTTGACTTGCCACTGGGCTAATGCAGTTGCTGTTTGAGCCTTAGGGACCCCGAGACAGAGGGGAATGATGAGAAGTCTTCTTGGGCTTTGAGAGTAGAAGGAAATAACTTTTAAATACATGAATGAATGCAACTGAACTCTCTGAGGAAAGTATGTAAAAACTAATTTGGAGAACTAGTGTGTAAACATAACTGTTTTTTAGACAGAAGCATTTAAAGTCAGATAGTGGTGACACTGAATCACTTGTTCTTAACTCCATCAGAAGCAGGGTTGTTGTTTTTTTTAATAGTGAGTAGGCCCTGGCCAGTTGGCTCAGTGGTAGAGCGTCGGCCGGGCGTGTGGAAGTCCCGGGTTCGATTCCTGGCCAGGGCACACAGGAGAGGCACCCATCTGCTTCTCCACCCCTCCCCCTCTCCTTCCTCTCTGTCTCTGTCTTCCCCTCCCGCAGCCGAGGCTCCATTGGAGCAAAAGATGGCCCGGGCGCTGGGGATGGCTCCTTGGCCTCTGCCCCAGGCGCTAGAGTGGCTCTGGTCGCGACAGAGCGACGCCCCGGATGAACAGAGCATCGTCCCCTAGTGGGCGTGCCAGGTGGATCCCGGTAGGGCGCATGCGGGAGTCTGTCTGACTGCCTCCCCATTTCCAGCTTCAGAAAAAACAAAAAAAAAAATAGTAATTTAAATACCTTTTTGAGCCTGAAATAGAATTTATAGGTGATATATTTACTAATTTAATTATTTATTTATTTTTAAAATTATTTAAATGTATAATATAATTAAAGTCAGTACACTGTCCTATATATAACATGGAAAAGTAAGAATAACTTCAGTAAAGTAACATGTAAATCAGTATGTAATTACTTGGGCACAACTCTTATAGAAAATTCAATTTAAGGTGCATACATTCATATGGATAGAACATCACAAGTATCCCAATCACCAGTGCAGACTGATATAGGTACATTCTATTATTGACTCAAATACCGTGGCTAGCACTGTAATTTTTCAAACTAGCAAATAACCACTTGTTTCTAATAAAAGAAATTGCTGTCATCCCTGGATTTGCACAATAATTATATTTTTGAAAAATTGTATATTATTAAAACTATGTAAAAATACTTTGTGTTTATGTAAACTTAGTGTTAGGCTCAAATCATCTCAGGTAGGATTTTCACTTCCATGGATGCCCTGGAGGGTGTTCGAAGCTTGGGACTGTCCTTCACGTAGTAGCTCACCTCCACCTCTGGCTTCTGCTCATCTGATGCCATCTGGGCCCCGGGTCATTGGGACAACCACAGTTCACCCACAGATTTCCATAATATTCCTCAGTGAGGGTGGGAGGCGACCTCCTTAGACTCTCAGCTTCAGTCCTGTGGCTGGTGGGGCTCACCTGTAACTGAACTGCATTGAGGGGGGGAAAGAGGGAGGTGAGGACAACCCCCATAACACCCACCCTGAAACGGTGACTCCAAGGGCCTGCCATTTCCTCCCCCTTCTCCACAGTAAGCGCTGTGTTTTTTGAAATGGTATGTTATTTCTCTCAAAGAGGAGTTCTGTATTCAAAATTTGAACTTGACCCTCTGTCTTTGACATCTGAGCTAAAATCTAGATAATCTAGGTTATTTTATTACATTTGAGGTGTTCATTTCTAGGTCTAAAATTGTGTGTGGTAAGGCACTGATTTCTAGAAAGGAGAGGGTTAGTATTTGCAGGACAGTGTGTGTGTCTTAGTTCTTATACACGGAATGACTTACTATGTAGGTGTCCTTCATAGATTTTTTTTTTTTAAGTCCTCAACCACAATTCCTATGTCCATGAATTTGGGAAGTGCCTTCCCCAACTTATTCTGGGCTTGCCTGTGTGTCTGGCTTTGGCCAATTGGATCTTATCAGTCTACTTGCAGTTGAGTTGATCTAGACCAGAAAAATAGCCTAGTTGATCCACAGAATTATGAGAAATAATAAATATTTCTTGTATAAAACCATTAAATTTGGGGGTGAGTTATAACACAGCAAGAGTGACTAATGCATGAATCAGTCCAGGCAGGACCAGCAGGGGAACCATCAGCTGCCTACATTGTCAGTCTGCAGTCTTGTGAGCTGACATGAGTCTTGTTTTTAGCTGCTGGTTTGGGGCCATTTATTACATAGAAAAGCAAATTGATACACATCTACATACAATAGAAACTTAGTTCTTGTTTCCCTTCTATACTGTGTCTCTTCAGTTGCCAAAAATATGGCCATCTCCCGAATCTCTGGTCTGTTGATGTATAAGATCTTACAGTTAATTTCTTTCCTTTTCTTCTCTTGCTCTATGTAATGCTTTTAGTTACATTCTTCTTTCTAGTCTGTTGCTTCTTTCTGTCCCCAAACAGCAGGACCTGTTAGAACTGTTTGGCCAAGTGTGACAACTACACTATAGGCTGTTACAACCTGTTCAGTGACCTCCATAATCACATGTGTAACTTCATGGTGGGGTGTGTTATGAGACAGATGTTGTGTAGTAGAATGAATGTTAAATTTGAAGCCTTGATACCTGAATATAAATAGTGACTAATTATTAGGAAGTTTCTTTTACTTCTTCAGAGTTTCTTCAGATTTTTTTTCCTTTTCACATTTAACTCATTTTCTGTTTTCAGTCTTTTTTTTTTTTTTTTTTTTTGAGACAGAGAGAGAGAGGGACAGATAGGGACAGACAGGAAGGGAGAGAGATGAGGAGCATCAATTCTTCATTGCAACTCCTTAGTTGTTTATTGATTGCTTTCTCACATGTACCTTGATCGGGGGGCTATAGCAGATTGAGTGACTCCTTGGTCAAGCCAGCGACCTTTAGGCTTAAGCCAGTGCCAATGGGGTCTTGTGTATGGTCCTACACCCAAGCCAGCGACCCCGTGCTCAAGCTGGTGAACCTGTGCTCAAGCTGGTAAGCCCGCACTCAAGCTGGCGACCTCAGGGTTTCGAACCTGACTCTTCTGCATCCCAGTCAGATACTCTGTCCACTGCACCACTGCCTGGCCAGGCTGTTTTCAGTCTTTAGCTTTATTTTCTTCACTTCCAAAATGCTACTGCATTTGCAAACTTAGAGACCTTTGCTGCTTCTCACTCCTTGGAACTTCCAACTTCAGGCTTGTGGATACAATTTGCATTTGAGATTGTTGTCCTCCCTGATTTACATGAGCATTGTGTCTATATGTAACTCAGGCATTCATAGTCCCCTGCCCTCCTCCCCTCCTTCCTTCTTCCCTCCCTTTTCCCATCTCTCTTCACTCTCTCTTCCCCTCTCTCCTTTCTTCCCTCCTTGGTTCCGCCCAGTACCGGACTCAGCAGATAAAATTGGACTAAACATTCTAGTCAAGATTCTTTTAGCTGTGAGGAACAAAATGACTTGAGGGAGCAAAGGAACAAATGTCGGGCATGTGGTTATTATGAGGGAGGTGTCTCGTAGTGCTCCAGGGCAGGGTCATCCGCCAGGCTTCTCGAGGGCCTTGACTTGGGAACCGGGAACTTGTTGGGCAGATAAAATATATTATGCTCACTTTGTTAAAGATGGTGCTGCCATCGTGGAAGCCTGTCGCCCAGGTGGTAGTATTAATTGCTCTTCTTGCTTGGGATGGGTGTGATTGTATTAATGTGTGTTGGGGGAGGGCTTTCGCACCAAAAGGTTTTAAAAAGGAGAGATCACGTTGTTCAGGAGAAGAGTGATTATGTTCTAGGAGGAGAGCAGAAAAAGGCCACGTGGAGGAGAGGAGAGGCAGCCAAGATGGTGGTGTGCTGAAAGAGAAGCCAGTTAGTGCAGAGTCTGTGCAGAGAGAAGGAGATGGGTAACAGAGGTGAATAAGGCTAGTGAGCTAGAAACCTTTGATTCTAGGAAACTCGGATAAGTCAGTAGCTTTGTGAGCATTGAATGAGTGGGTTTTGGAGCCCAGTGGGTGTTTTTACTTGTCGCTGGCTGCAAGCTAGGATTAAAGGTAATGACCCACCAGTTTTTGGCTCTGTGGTTTCATTACTGTCTGAATCTAATGCAAACCTGCATGGGCCAGGCGGCTGTGATGGTGGCCGTGGCTACTCGGCTTTACAGAACTCTTAGGGACAGAGACAGTCAGACTTGCCTTTTCTCTCTCCCTTCTGCTTCTCTCTGGTTGGCTCATTCCTGGCACTGCGGTTTGGTATCCACCATTTCTTCATGCATATGACTCTTATTGTAGCCTTGGACTTGACATAGTGTACATTAGCTACCACGGGACTGTCTAGAGTTGTTCTGGATTCCTAGGAGAGAGAGAAGTCTGACCTGCCTTAGGGAAATTGTGCTGAGAAGTGACATTGCATCGTGTGTGTGTGTTATTTTTTCTGCAGTAGGCTGATTTTTGTGTCACTTGTCCTTCATTTATGAAGCCAAGTTAGGGAAATCCGCAGGGCATGTGGATGAAGAGACTGTTTTTCAGTCTTCCGTGAGCCTTCGTTTACATCTGTGGGTAACTAACAGAGCTTCTTCCGACTGGACGCCTCCGCTGTTTCTGCCTGTGGCGTTGGTCCTACCACTGAGGTGGAGAGAAGATGTCCGTTTGGTGGTTGAACCTGGAAGAATGTTACCTGAAGTACTTCTGGCAAGAAGGGGTGTGAAATACCCTGGTCTTTTTTTTTTTTTTTTTTTCATTTTTCTGAAGCTGGAAACAGGGAGAGACAGTCAGACAGACTCCCGCATGCGCCCGACCGGGATCCACCCGGCCCGCCCACCAGGGGCGGTGCTCTGCCCCCCAGGGGGTGATGCTCTGCCCATCCTGGGCGTCGCCATGTTGCGACCAGAGCCACTCTAGCGCCTGAGGCAGAGGCCACAGAGCCATGCCCAGCGCCCGGGCCATCTCTGCTCCAATGGAGCCTTGGCTGCGGGAGGGGAAGAGAGAGACAGAGAGGAAAGCGCGGCGGAGGGGTGGAGAAGCAAATGGGCGCTTCTCCTGTGTGCCCTGGCCGGGAATCGAACCCGGGTCCTCCGCACGCATACCCTGGTCTTTTAAGTAGCCCACAGGTCTTTAGGCTCAGTTCGTGCTTGTGGTTCCAATACTGGGATGTAGTCAGTGTGAGAAATGGATGGTGGCTTTCTCTGTCTCCACTCACGGGCCGGAGTTCTACTCTGCTCATCCTGTCTGACTGCCTACTGCAGATGGGTGTGACATGTCGACTCGCAGAGGGACGCAAATTCAGTCTCCGTGGGCTGTGTCTTCAGGATGGACTTCCTGAAGGAAGTGGAACTGGTACATCTTGAAAGCTGAGTAGCTGATCAATACGAGGAGTAGCAGATGGGAGTAAGAGGTGGGGTGAACTCAAAGCAGATCGCAGCAGCTGTGTGACGCACCAGGACGTGAACTGGCAGGTGTGGGGCCAGGCGTTGGGGAGGGGTGCTCGCCAGTCCTGAAACTTGGCAGATGGATGGGGACAGATGTAAAGCCTTTTGCAGGAGTTTGGGTCTTATTCAATGAAGCGAGACCTAGCGAAGGATTTTCGAGAGAAGAGAACGCGATCAGCTGGGTGCTCTCAGAAACACTGCCCTGGGCAGATGTAAGGAGGGCAGACTGGAGGAAGGCAGGGACTCAGGGTGGGTCCTGGTGAGGATGTGGCAGCCTGAACTGAGGTAGTAGCTGACAGGTGGGTAAAGAGATACTCTGTGGGGAGGGTCAGTGGGACTTGATTGTGGAGTGAATGAAGAGGGGGAAAAGGTTAGGAATTTATGATGAATCCCAACTTTGGGACATTGGGGCTGGGTGGATGGTAGGAGACTTGCTCACAGTTGGTAACGCAGTGCCCAGTTTGAGATGACCGTGATCCCAGCAGCTGGCAGGACTCATTGGCTCTTGAGGTTTGGGCTGATTTCGACCGGGCCCCCAGGAAGGGTCAGAGGTGGATAGTGTCACATGCAGGAGTTTTGATCAGGATTCGCAAGGAAGTTGATAACAAGGTATTTCTGTTGAAGCAGGACTAAATCTCCTTAGAGGAGGCAGACAAGTCACTAGATCTGAGTCAGCAGGACTGGCAGCCAGCTGTCCTCACAGGCCCTCAGCTGGGGCGAACACAGTCGTTCACTGACCATACAGCTCACGTTGGTCATCTCTGTGTCATCAAGTATTCCCTTCGTCCTGAAGTCTGGTTGCACCTTTTTGACAACAGACGGTACCCTTCATAGGCCAAGTGGTGGTGTGATCAGGCTAGTACCTTCCTTTTAAACGTATTTTGCTAGCTTTTCCCGTCATGGCAGATATATATAGTTAAGTCTTACCGTTTTCTTTTCCAGTCCATCCTTATATATTGTTAATGGGGGATCTTCTGTGCCCTTTTTGGTAGGAAAGACAGATGCCCCAGTTGTGTAAATGAGGACGGGTTTTTGCCTAGCGTTCATTCAGAAATGCCAGTCACCTGCTGCTCATAGAGAGCATTGCGCCTTTAACGAGGCCTCTTGTTTTTCTAACTCACATAGGTATCTTTTAGTGCATTCTGAAAATCCGCCTAATTTCTTAATACCTTAATCGTATGTGATTAAAGCATTGTTTTCCTTGGTGACTTCTTTCGCATTCAGATATGATAGTTGTATTTTTGCGATTGTTCCATTTTTAACAAGCTTCTCTGGTGTTGTGGTCACTGAAAGGTTTAGTGGGTTCTCTAGCTGATTTCCTTTAGAGCAAAGTCATAGTGGTTTTCAAACTAATGAAAGAGCCCCTTGCTGGGGCTCTCACTGGGTCAGGTAGACAAGTATGCCCTTTTCCCTTCTTCTTTACTCTGTATTTTGCAGTATAATGATCTTTGAATTTCTGGAACATATTAATACATACTGTTTTAAAATACCAGCTTTCTCATTTGTTTTCATTTTAACACATATCCACATGGTTATCATTCTAACATATACAGGATGTGGGCTTTATTTTTCATACATCAGACTCTAAGCACCTTCTACATTGGGGCTTTGTAATCATGAGCTAAATTTTTTTTCATGTTGTCACCCTTTTAGGTAGGATATTATTTGATATTAAGCATCAGAGTCTCTGACATAGATAAAGGGGTAGGGGAAGGCTTCAGATGCTGAGGGGCCTGTCACTGGATTCCAGCACAGCCTGAACTGCAGGAGGAAAGATGCCGACTGGAGGTGACGAGGGCGGTCGTGAGGATGGGCTCCTGCTGTTGGACCCGGTCTCTTTCCTTTGCCCCCGAGCCACCTTCCGTCCTTCCTCACACCTGCATGGATTCCTGCCCTCCGGCTTCTAGTTGGGTTGGCTGTAACCTATGGGCACCCGACAGAAGCCAGAGGGAGAGAGGAAAGAAAAGTCAAAGTATTTTTCTTCTCCCTCTACCTACTCTGCTTTCGTTGGGTCATCGGGAGTGGGCTGTACTCCTTAGACAAAACCCACTGCTTCCCACAAAGCAACCACTTTCTGTTTCTCGGGGTTTCAGCAACTGCCTCTTCACCTCTTCACCTCTGGCCAGGGAGTGCGTGGTTAACAGCTCCATTGCTGCTAGTCCAGGCCCAGGGCATCTGCCTTTGCGGTTCACATCTTGTAAATCACCCTTGTTAAAATAAACCCTCCTGGTAGTACCCCATTCTGAGTGCCCCGTCTCTTTCCTCTTGGGACCCTGACTGGTCATAGTTTGCTTAAAATAGAAAATTCTGGGAAGTGAACATGGTACAGTATACAGATGATGTGTGGTAGAACTGGACACCTGAAACCTGTATAATTATGTTAACCAGTCTCACCCCCACATAGTCCATAAAGAGGAGAAAGAGAACTCTGGATACCACACATGGTAGAAATTAGGCTCTGTAAATCTGAATTTAGTTGACTCAGGCTGAAGGTCGTCAGGTCTTCTCAGGATGGTTTTAAAGGGAATAGTTGAGAATTGAAGTTAGCTTTTCTGTTACTTCGGTTATTTTATGGTGTGCCAAAACGTTCTAATTTTTATTTATTTGCATAATCAGATTTCTGGATTTTCTCTTGACTGTGTTATCTTCTATAGCAGAGCTGGAGGAAAATTAACAATCTAAGAACCCTAATAAATACTGTTTCCATTTCTACCTGTCCTTTGATAAACTGGCTTAAAATTTATTTATGGTAGCTGCAGCATGTTCTATGCTACAAGGGGTGCATTTGAGTGGAAAGTTTTCTGTGGTGACACATTATCTAATTATCTGTCAACTAATTCCTCCCAATCCTTGAATTTGATATCTAATTTATTTACATATTAGATTCCATACAGTTAGGTCTTCTCTGAGACTTCTTAGTTTTTACATCAGTCTTTTCTAATTTTGTTGTAGTATACTAGGGTGTTAATGATTGTTGCCTTGTAAGAAATGCATCAAATCACAGGCTGACTTGCCATGTTCTCTATAGTATTCTCTTTTAGAGTATTTGGTAACATATTTTATTTTTTTCAAATTAAGTTTTGATTTACTCTGTCAGTGAATTTTTACTGATAGTGTGACTAATATTCCAGAAAATATAGGCAGTAACTAAAAGTTCTGACATTTTTGGAATATTTAGCTTTTTTTTAAAGGAAGATGCATTATTTCTCCATTTATTTCTTACATTGAGTTATGACAGAAATGTGACAATTTTGTTGGTTACAGAATCTCCAGCTCAGTTTCATTTTTTATAATTTTTGTTAGTCTTGTGGGCTTGTGTCAATTTCTACCTAGATGCTGGCATATGAGAATTCAATTCTGATTATGTATGTGGCTTGTTTACTAAATATTGATAATGCTCATGAATCTTACCATGATCTTTTCTATAGATATTTCTGCAAATAATGTAGTCATTTACAGTATGTATTTGATATCTGCTTCATATCATAGGGATATTAATAATGATGACCATAGGCTTTATTTGGAGCTGGTGTATTGAAAGAGTTCTCCAGTTTTCACTGATGAAGCATGTTTTGGTTCTTTGTTTAGTGTGATACTGTTTATCATGTTTATTAACTTCCTGCTGTTCTTATTTTTTAAATGAAGAGAAAAAGGCATACAGGCCAGAGACTGTGGGAACCAAGGAATGATATGGTTGGTTGTTTCAGCCTTATATGTCCCAGACTTGAAGCTGAAGATGTAGAAAACCCGGGAACACCACCAGACTCCGAACAGAACAACAGCAGATCCCAGCAGAGGGCTCTGTTATCTGGCCAAAGGATCAGGGAAACAGGCAACCCAATAAGACAGAAAACCACACAGGAAAAAAATATACCCTCTCCCCAACCATGTGTGTCTTCTATGTAATTTATTGTTTCAGATCTTATATTTAGGTACTTGATCCATTTCAATTGGTTTTTGTGTATAGGGACAAACTGTAGTTTAATTTCATTCTTTTGCATGTGGCTCTCCAGTTTACCCAGCACCATTTATTGAAGAGGCTTTCTTTCCTCCATTATGTGTTTATGTCTCTTTTGTCAGAAGTTATTTGCTCATATACATATGCTTCTATTTCTGGGCTCTCAATTCTGTTCCGTCAGTCTGTGTGCCTGTTTTTCTGTCAGTACTGTGCTGTTTTGATTATTGCAGCTTTTCAGTATAATTTGAAATCAGGTGACTTTATTCTTTTTCCTCATGATTGCTTTGGCTATTCAGGGTCTTCTTCTGTGGTTCCATACAAATCTGATGATTTTTTTGTTGTATTTCTTTTATAAATGACATTGGTATTTTGATGGAGACTGTATTTAATCTGTATATTTTACTTTGGGTAATATGGCCATTTTAACTATGTTGATTCTTCCAATCCATGAACACAGAATATCTTTCCATTTTATTGTCTTTTTCTCTTTCTTTTAATAATGCTTTATAGTTTTCAGAATATAGGTCTTTCACATCATTTAAGTTTTTTTTGTTTTTTTTTTGTGGCAGAGACAGACTCAGAGAGAGGAACAGATAGGGACAGACAGACAGGAAGGGAGAGAGATGAGAAGCATCAGTTCTTCATTGCGGATCCTTAGTTGTTTATTGATTGATTTCTCATATGTGCCTTGACCAGGGGGCTACAGCAGACTGAGTGACCCCTTGCTCAAGCCAGCGACCTTGGGCTCAAGCTGGTGAGCTTTGCTCAAACCCAATGAGCCCACACTCAAGCTGGCGAGCTCAGGGTCTCGAACCTGGGTCCTCCGCATCCCAGTCTGACGCTCTATCCACTACACCACCTCCTGGTCATGCTCATTTAAGTTTTTTTTTTTTTTTTCATTTTTCTGAAGCTGGAAACAGGGAGAGACAGTCAGACAGACTCCCGCATGCGCCCGACCGGGATCCACCTGGCACGCCCACCAGGGGCGACGCTCCGCCCACCAGGGGGCGATGCTCTGCCCATCCTGGGCGTCGCCATGTTGCGACCAGAGCCACTCTAGCGTCTGGGGCAGAGGCCACAGAGCCATCCCCAGCGCCCGGGCCATCTTTGCTCCAATGGAGCCTCGGCTGCGGGAGGGGACGAGAGAGACAGAGAGGAAAGCGCGGCGGAGGGGTGGAGAAGCAAATGGGCGCTTCTCCTGTGTGCCCTGGCCGGGAATCGAACCCGGGTCCTCCGCACGCTAGGCCGATGCTCTACCGCTGAGCCAACCGGCCAGGGCTCATTTAAGTTTTTTAATAGCTATTTTTTTGGTTGCAATTGCAAAAAGTATTGTTTTCATTTATTTTTCTGAAATTTCATTGTTAATACACAAGAAAGCAGCGGGTTTTCTTTTTTCATAGATTTTGTATCCTGCAACTTCACTGTATTTATTATCTCTAAGAATTTTTGGTGGAGTCATTAGGGTTTTCTATGTAAACAATAATTTCATCTGCAAAAGTGACATTTTACTTCTTCATTCCCAATTTGGGTGCCTTTTATTTATTTATTTTCCTTGCCTGACTCCTCTGGCTAGGACTTGCAGAACTACACTGAATGAGTAGAGTTATTCCTTAAAGGTGTGTGTGATTCTGCATATATCTCAGTAAAACTTTTAATTAAAGATGAATTAATTTAAAAATAAAATTAAAGAAAAACTTTGTTTCCAAAGCTAAAATTCCATATATTAAGTTATAGTCATAGTGATTTTATTTCAAATCTTGACAGAGAGAAGGACAGATAGGGACAGACAGAAAGGAAGGGAGAGAGATGAGAAGCATTAGTTCTTTGCTGAGGCTCCTTAGTTGTTCATTGATTTGCTTTCTCATATCTGCCTTGATTGGGGGGCTACAGCAGAGTGAGTAACCCCTTGCTCAATCCAGTGACCATGGGGTCATGTCTGTGATCCCACACTCAAGCCAGCGACCCTGCACTCAAGCTGGATGAGCCTGCACTCAAGCCAGCAACCTCGGGGTTTTGAACCTGGGTCCTCTGCATGCCAGTATGATGCCCTATCCACTGTGCCACTGCCTGGTCACAGTGTAAATATATTTTCTATGCATTTTATTTTGCACCTTCATATTTAGGAGGAATCATAGTGAAACCATAACCCACCCCATGCTTTTTAAGTTAGTAGTTTTCCTTGAGGTCACAATAGAGACTGGTCTCTGAAGAGTTCTTAGAGCTATTCCTCATCACATTGCATAGATGAACCATAGTTGATCTACTCTTATAAATAGTGACACAGTATCCTTGTGCTTGGGTGTTTTTTTTTGTTTGTTGGTTTGTTTTTTGTATCCTTGCCAGTATATTTTGGAGTAAACTAGAGATGTGATTTCTGGATTAAGTGTAAACATACTTGTAATTGTGCCAGAATTTTTAATTATAGAGCTTTTATAATACATTTACTATCTGTTAGGGCTGCACAACCCTTTCCTTCACCCAATTACTGTACCTTTTTTTTCTTTTTTTGCTATTATTTATTCACTTTAAACTTTTAAATCAACCATTGAAGAATACCTGAATTGTTTATAACTTGATTTTTGGATTATGTCTACGTTATTTTGCATTGGTTAAAAATTTAGTATATGAAAAAGTTGGCATAGCAAATCAGTGAGGAAAAGATGGACTTTTTATATTTTTTAATAAGTAGTTTTGGGACAACTGGGTAGCCATATGGAATATAAAATTAGATTTGTTCCTCACATAATACACAAGAATAAATTTCAAATTCAGAATAAATTCTAAATAAAGAAAATAAAATAAAACAAGCACTTAGAAGTGGAGAAAATGTTCCTTTACAAGATTCAAAACCCAGAAGCAATTAAAAGAAGAAAATGGGTATATTTGCATGGCCAAACACATCATAAGCAAAGTCAGAATATTCACATAAACTGGGATTTTTGCTATATGTCTCAGTCAAAGACTAAGGACTAATGAATAACCATGGTTTGTAAGGAGCTACTAAAAACTGAGTAGTAACCTAATAGGAAAAAAAGGACAAAAGATGGAGAAAACAAGTGCAAATGACCCTTAAACATATGACAGTTTATGCAGTCCTTTATTAAACAACCATGAGGGGAAACAGTGAAAGCAAAGCAAAACAAAGAAGAAAAGAAAAAACTAAAACAACCATGAGATTTCTTTCCTATCAGAATGGAAAAATTCCAAAAGCTCTTTTTTTTTTTTTTTTTTTTTGGCTGGTAAAGCTTTGGGCAAAGCACTGTGTGATGGCCTATGAGTTGAGACCCAGCAGTGCCCATGCAGGAGTGGGTTGAGGGTGTGGTTATTAAGAGCATGGATGTTATAACTAGATGGGCCTCGACTCTTATTAGCTATGTGACATGGTATAGAGTTCTTAACCTCCCTAAATTTTAGTCTTCTCATCAATGGTGTGGGATTGGTAAAAATAGTTATCTTGGATGATTGTTGTGAGATTAATTAAATGATCCATTACACGGGAAATTCTGGTTATTTCTTCATAATCACCTTTATTTTTACTGGTTCCTAATTTTTATGCTAAATGATGGGTGTTTAAAGGATCAGAAAAGTTAAGAGGAATTTATTTAGCTGAAGATCAAGGGGCTGGTGGCAGTATTCTTGGAAGTTGAGATAGGGCAATGGCAGCCTGCCTTTTCAAGTACAAGACTTAAGAAGGTCAAGTCTGGAGCTGTCTGCTGTCCGACAGAGCTACAGCAGAACTCTGAGAGAGCTGTTTTAAAAACACAGCACCCCCCTCCACCCTTAGTCTGATGTGCAGCTGCTGGAGTGGATGGGAGGGGCCGCAGTGGAAGAGGAGGTAGAGGCTGCAGCAGGTGCACTGTGGCCGGGAGAGACTCTTTCTCAGAGACCCAGCCCCGGAGTTAGGTCTGTTCCAGGTTATATCTTAAGTTTCCTAAGTGAACGCTCAGTGGAGCGAGTCTCTCTTCCTTGCAATCAAAATAGCCATTCTAATTGCAGCCAGTCTCCATCCATAGTTAGCCGCAGAGCTCTGCTACTCAAAGACAGTGCGCTCGTGTTCTCTGAGCTCATCAGAAATTCAGAATCTCCAGCCCTACCCCTAGCCTGGAAGTAGAGTCTGCATTTAGCGAAGTCTCCAGGAGATTTGTGTGCGTATTAAAGTGAGAAGCACTGTCTAGTGGGTAGTCTTACAGTAAAGCTATCTAGGAGATAGAGAAGAGGGGAAGAACTACTTACCTAATTAATTTTTTTTATTACCTATTTGATTACCTGTTCATTCTCAGTATTGAGACTTTATGGATGTATCATAAAAATGATCTATTAATCATTTATGAGATAAGATTTTGTTAAATACTGTATACAGTGTCATTTAGTAGCTCAAGCTTAGGAGTTAGATTCTAGCTTATTTTACAGAATGGGAAACTGAGGCAAGAGAAGTCTGTTTTTCTAAAATAGAATGGTACTGTGCTACAATTAGAAGTTACTGTGAGATATGAGGATCAGATGTTTCTCTTACTTGATCAGGTTTGATGAATTTTTTTTGCAGCATACTCCTTGATATAACATAATGTAAGATTTAAACAAAATTTAACATTTGAGAGGGTACAACTTCATCTTTTTTTTCTCCTAACAGTAACTCAGTTGGTCAATTCCTAAGTATGAGTTCAATTGGAACTGATTTCTGAAAGTTAAAAGGAAATTTTTTTTTGTTTTTTTTCTATCAACATTTGCTAGTTTAGAGGTAATAATTGATGTCATTTTATAGTCATCTGAGAGCTCATATGGTTTGTTCTGTGTTAGCCTTATCAAAATCTAAGGAGTCTCTGGAGTACACTTTGAGTTTGGGGGTATTTTTCCTTACTAGCCAGGGCTATTTTTCTCTTCTCTCTTTCTGCTGTACTTCTCCATGTTTCCATCTTCCTAGAGCACTTCTTGCTTGTGGCCAAGATGGGAATAACCTTTATAGTGACATATTTTCAATGATTTTTGAGTGAGAATTAATGTTTTGATAAATATATGTATGTATATATGTATGTATATATGTATATGTACATAAATTTTACAAATGGTGGATAAACTTTTGAAGTACAGCTTTGTGAAATTAGCTGTTAACATCTATATGATTTGGGCCAATTTACTTAACTTTTCTTGGCTAAACCAGTGGTTCTCAAAGTGTGTGCCAGGGCACACAAGTGTGCTCTAGAAAATTTCTAGGTGCACCCTATGGTATACTAGAGAAATACGGGCCTGTTGGGGACCAAAAACCAATCGGGTTTTTGGAGTTTAGAGTTTTGAGGGACAGAGATGTGGGGAATTGGCTGTAAGCAGACAGTCTGCCCAATCTCCCATCTCACTTGCCTGATTAGGTTGCAAAAGGCTGTTAAGCTGTGGTGCTGGATTGTTTACACTGCCCCCCCATGTTCCCCAGAAAGACTAGAGGCAAGTTTCTTCTATCCTTTGTTTGGTATAAAGTTAAGATGATACGTATGGTGGGGGTTTTCTGCACTCAACACAATTAAGAGTAAAAAGAGAGGAATTCTTCAATGTATTGATGAGGAAAGGAGAGTTTGCCTTTCAAATGTATGCTCAAACACTGAAGAAATCACTAGGATACATCAGGCTCATGTTTCTCATAAAAACAAGAATGAAAAAACTTAACACATTTGCTCCAGGACCTGCCGAATTTACTAAATCTTACTAAAAATGTATCTATATATATAAAAAGATAACTTTTTTGTGTTTTTTTATTTTTTAACCTCTTTTTTATGAATTCTAAAAAGCATAACTAAAAAATTGTAACATAAAACTTTTTTAATGTCAGAATAAATTTAATTTTGTCATATTTATTTTATTTACTATAAAAGCACGCTTGGACTTTATATTTTTTTCTTTAATATTTGACTTAATTATTATAACATATTTCTCAGAAATTTGTATATAGTGCGCCTACAATTATTTGTAGGATTTTAAATGCGCCCTGACTTCAAAAAGTTTGTGAACCACTGGTGGGGGATGTTCATGGGGAGGCTGTGAATTATGGAGGGATGGGGCATTTAGGAAATCTCTTTTATCTTCCCCTTAATTTTGTTGTGAACTTAAAACTGCTCTTAAAAGACTCAAGGATAAAAACTAGTATAAATAGTGAATATTACCTTTAGAACTTTCGATCCGACCTTACTTCTCCCTGGTTCACAATATTAAGGGAAATATTCATTCAGGGTCAACTCTTTGAAAAAATGGGAAGCTAGAGCAGCTGTATCTTACAAAGAAATGTTATCTGTCTCTTAAATCAGTGGTCCCCAACCCTCTGGCTGCAGACCAGTACCGGTCCGTGGGCCATTTGGTATCGGTCCGCAGATAAAGAATAAATAACTTACATTATTTCTGTTTTATTTATATTATATTTAAGTCTGAACGATGTTTTATTTTTAAAAAATGACCAGATTCCCTCTGTTACATCCATCTAAGACTCACTCTTGATGCTTGTCTCGGTCACATGATACATTTATCTGTCCCACCCTAAAGGCTGGTCCGTGAAAGTATTTTCTGACATTAAACCGGTCCGTGGCCAAAAAAAGGTTAGGGACCACTGCCTTAAATATTTCCCAATGTCTATTGTCTTTGTGTGTGTGTGTGTGTGTGTGTGCTATACTAAAAATTGTAGTCCTTTGGGACTTGTGTTATCAAAAAGGCCTATAGAGTAATTGAGGCAAGGCTGATTTTCAGAATTGTGCAGTTTCAATGCAGGGAGATTGTTGGATGGACTGTTTGTAGCCTCCATGTATTGCCAAACATTTATGGAAGTGCAACTTTTTGTAAATGACGTTCAGTTTTTCAAAGGGTTTCTGTACCTGAAAGGCTTTTAACGCAAATAAGCAACATAATTTACAAGTGATGATGGTTTTGAGTGTTTTTTGACGAGAGAACTGTAAACACTCTAGATATGGTTAATAAACAGTTTGAAATGATGAGTTCTCTAATTTCACAACATTTTAGCAAAAAGACTTAACTGTAATTATTACAAATGAGCATAATGAAGCAATGTAATTATTGCAAGCTGTTCATATAATTAAAAATCGGACTTGTATAGAAAATGAAAGTGCTCCTTTTCATGATCTTGCTTTAAGTATGTTTTCTAATTGCGAGTGGGACGAGAAGAAAAATACATAAATGTAGGTATTGATTTACATCTCACAGGGAGAGTCAGAAGGGACTTGGTGCGGATAAAGACATAATTAGTTTTCACTTTTCTCTAAGATAATAGCATTGACTTCTGATAAACTGACTGTTTGTGCTGCTTTAAAATCTGAGTGGGGGAAGAAGAATGGTAACTGATGGACAGCCTTGGTCCTTTTATTATAATTTTTCTTCTTGTGTTCTGTATTGGATAGCACATTAGGAGAATCTGATCCCTGACTTTCTGAATTCCAAGGAATGATTGACATACAGTACATTGAGAGCCAGCTAGAAATGTCTGTTAGGTTTTCAGGGTGCAGGGTGCATAACAAATGATACCTTTCGCTGTGTAGGGTAAGGTCATAGTAGGACACTATGCTTATCTTAAAAACAACCATAGTGTTAGTAAAAGAACTAAGTTGTATTTTTAGCACCTAATCTACTATAATACTGGAGCATAGCAGGAATGAAATGTTTGTTGAATGAATAGATACTAAGTGCCGAGTACTGAGGAGGAACTCTAAAAATAACTGAGACATTGGCTTCATCATAAATAAAGACACCTCTCTCCTACCCCTTCTCTTCTTCACACAGTGAGTGTTTTTAATACCTGCAATTCACATGTTAGAAAGTTCTTTTTAACACGAGTTTTCTTTTTTTGTTTTCTACATTCCTCTAAGAAACCTTTAAGGTGTTAGTATTTATTACTTCAAAGTTGTACAACATCTATAGATAACTAGAAGAACTGAATGTTACTTCTGCTCTATGAAGTGTTATCTATCGATATGTTATCAAGTTCTTAGGATGAGTCTTGATCAACATAAATAACTCCCATGAGTAGCTCACTACAGTTTTACAGATGGGGAATTGATTGGCTTCAGAAATTGCTGATCAAGATATTGGTGCAAGTAGTTGAAGATGTAGTCCTTTGGGACTTGAAAGGGAACGCACAAGAGGAAAAGCAGTGAAACCCCCAGTTAACAAGAGGACCAAGACCACTGGAGTCTGAAAAGTAGAAGAGGAGAAAGCAGCAGTGAATGGTTGCAGTGATTGAGTAGATAATTAAATAAAAGGCGAGTCTCCTCGGGTTAGCAAATTCTCTCCCTACTGCTCAGTGTGGTATAAATGTAATCATTTTTTCAAGGACATTTTAGCTTCCTATAGACAAAGCTACTTTTGTATCCATTTAAGTAATATGCATTTAGGGTTTCTCCATGGCTTGATAGGTTACATTTGTAGATATTTTAAAGTATATTATAAAGCTGCTTTATAATAGGGTGTAAGAGAGCCTACGTTTTTAAAATCTTAGAAGCTTGCCCTCTTCTTGTGAAATTTTAGTTATTTAAAAAAACACTTTTATGATATGAAACAATATACATGCAGAAGAGCACATGAAGCAAATACAGAGCTTAATGAGTTATTCAAGCAAACAACTTCATTTTGGTGACAAAGTGGCAGATCCAGGGCCAATACTCCAGAAGCCCTCTGTTGTCCCTTCTGCTAAGAAGGTAAATTTAGGACTAGAAGTTGCTTATCCTTAGACAAAAACAAGGTCCTCCTGTGAAGTACAGGAGCTTGTGATTGATAAGACTGCTAACAAGTGGAGCTAGTTTTTTAGTGTATGGTATTAGAAATAGCAAAGAAGGGAGAATAAGAGCTTCTTCTTCTTCTTTTGTGTGTGTGTGTATGTGTGTGTGTGTGTGTGTGTGTGAGAGAGAGAGAGAGACAGACAGACAGACAGGAAGGGAGAGAGATTGAGAAGCATCAGCTCATAGTTCTGCTACCTTAGTTGTTCATTAATTGCTTTCTCATATGTTCCTTGCCCAGGGGGCTCCAGCCAAGCCAGCGACCCCACACTCAAGCCAGCAACCTTGGGGTTTCAAACCTGAGTCCTCAGTATCCCAGGTTGATGCTCTATCCACTGTGCAACCACCTGGTCAAACAGAGGCTAAGAGCTTATGTAGGCAGCATGATGATTAGAGGGGAAAAATGATAGTTGACTTCAAGATGAACCTAAAAAAATCCTATAAAGTGTATAAAAACTTGAAAATGTGTCAATCTAGAGTCATTAAACATATGGAAACAGACTCTGTGGTGCATTGTGTTGTGAGGGCATTCCTGTACTCGAATCTAGAGTAGTACTTGCCATTGATGATATATCAGAGGTTTGTTTTCTGCTTCATTATGTTAATACCACATATTCTAGTTATACCATAATCCTTGGCATTTTCTTAAAATGTCATTGACTAGCCTGCTCTCGACCTCCTTTCCCGAGGACACCGTGCGTCTCCTCCCTCCTTCGTCCCTCAAGGTTGCGTATCTCTCTTCCTTTTCTCCTAAGTCCAAGGGCTCTTCTGCTACTTCTGTAACTTTCTAAATTGTCCATTTAAAAAAATGGCATTGAATAACTATCCTGTGGAAGTGGTACATTAAATGATCTCTTGCCTTTAGACAAAACTACCAGTGATTCTCAAATTTTTAGCCTTTCATTTGCACAAGATTTCCAAGAGCAGAGGCTTTATTACATTGAAAATATTTTCCTGAAAGAAAAAGGGTAACTGTAAAGTGAAAAATGATAGTCTTCATTGATTGTGTATATTTATATTCCAAATCTTGATATAGATATGCCTTGCTTTGGCTTGTGATAAGCTCTTACAAGAAGTCACCAGTTTTCTGTTCAAGAGACGTCCTGGCCAGGGCCCTGGCACTGTCATGTGTGGGAAGGACACCACAAGGGTCAGGATTAAAGTTGTGGTCTAGACTTTTCCAAACCAGAGTTAAGGGACCACAGAGGTCCGTGCTGTGTGGTGACTGGGAATGACAGACCACAGTGGGTGGCTTTTTCTAGCCTGTGGCCAAAGAGAAGCTGTCCCTGACTTCAAGCAGAAGCCCCGCTAGAAGCCTGGTAGTGAGTCTCTATTCCAGACTGGTTAAAAAAACCGTGCTGGTGGGTGGGTGGTCGGTCAGCCTTAGGAAGTCCAAACTTAGGACTTCTCATTTTGTTAAGTAATACAACCCCTCCCCTCAATTTGAGTATAAGTGTATACTATGAAAAAAAGAAATGTGTATTATGAAATGGAAAAAGCCAGGACTTCAGCATGGCATTTGGTTATTTAACAAAAAATGTTGTTGTTTTTTTCTGAAGCTGGAAACGAAGAGAGACAGTCAGACAGACTCCCGCATGCGCCTGACCGGGATCCACCCGGCACGCCCACCAGGGGTGAAGCTCTGCCCACCAGGGGGCGATGCTCTGCCCACCAGGGGGCGATGCTCTGCCCCTCTGGGGCATCATTCTATTGCAACCAGAGCTACTCTAGCACCTGGGGCAGAGGCCAAGGAGCCATCCCCAGCACCCGGGCCATCTTTGCTCCAATGGAGCCTTGGCTGCGGGAGGGGAAGAGAGAGACAGAGAGGAAGGAGGGGGGGGTGGTGGAGAAGCAGATGGGTGCTTCTCCTGTGTGCCCTGGCCGGGAATCAAACCCGGGTTCCCTGCATGCCAGGCCGACGCTCTACCGCTGAGCCAACCGGCCAGGGCCAAAAAAAAATATGTTTTGATAGATGTGTTTGAACTGTGTGATGCTCATTTACAAATGTAAAACATTACATTTTTTAAAAAATTGGATTTATTGGGGTGACATTGGCTAATAAAATCACACAGGTTCCACATGCACAATTCTGCATACGTCGTCTGTGCACTGCACTCTGCTCACCACCCCACCCCCAGGCCCCTCCATCACCATTTGTCCCCCTGTGCCTTCTGCCTCCCCACTCCCTTCCCACTGCACTCTGCTCACCACCCCACCCCCAGGCCCCTCTGTCACCATTTGTCCCCCTGTGCCTTCTGCCTCCTCACTCCCTTCCCACTGCACTCTGTTCACCACCCCACCCCCACCCCCAGTCCACTCCATCACCATTTGTCCCCCCTGTGCCTTCTGCCTCCCCACTCCCTTCCCACTGGTCTGAGCACCTTACTGTTGTGTCTGTGAGCTTTCCTCTTTGTTTAATCCTGTCAGCTTGCATTTTAAAGACGAACTGAGTCTTTTATTTCTGAAACTTTTTTCATTGAAGAAAGCAAGGATGTCAGAGGCCAAAGCTGCCAAGCCACAAGATCACCATCTAGTGGTTAAAGGTTATTGTAATTTACATTTGTGTGACATTTTCATACATGATTCTGATATAAAACACCATGGAACACGACAAGCTCTGTGTCACGGTGGTAGTAGCAATGTGACATTTTTTCAGATCTTGAAATAAGATTCTCTAATAACATATTTTCTTCCCTGCTGGCCCTCTTATGTCACCAGGGCGAGAATTTAGGGAGGTTTCTTTTTCTAGTTCCTATCTTGAAAAGGAAGAAATGAGTCTTTTTGAATTGGGATTACCATTTACAAAAGAAATACTGGCAATATTTACTTTGTTTTACTTAAGATTTGCATTTTTTTAAGCAGCAAAGAAAGGATTAGGTGGATTTCTACAAATAACATTGAGCTGTATGATTTGTTGAGTTTACTGGTACGATTTTCAATTTTTTTCTGTTTGTAGGCATTGGAAAAAGATAATAAAGGAGTTTGGAAAGTAAAGAGGCCTATGATTTTAAAATACAGACACCAGCATATGATAGCAACACACTTATATTGGGTTTTCCTTATTAAAAATGATACATGGTTGTTCACAGTGGCCAGGACATGGAAACAACCAAAAAACCCATCAATAGATGACTGGATAAAGAAGATGTGGCACATATACACTATGGAATACTACTCAGCCATAAGAAATGATGACATCGGAACATTTACAGCAAAATGGTGGGATCTTGATAACATGATACGAAGCGAAATAAGTAAATCAGAAAAAAACAGGAACTGTATTATTCCATACGTAGGTGGGACATAATAGTGAAACTAAGAGACATTGATAAGAGTGTGGTGGTTACGGGGGGGGAGGGGGGAATGGGAGAGGGATAGGGGGTGGGGAGGGGCACAAAGAAAACAAGATAGAAGGTGACAGAGGACAATCTGACTTTGGGTGGTGGGTATGCAACATAATTGAACGACAAGATAACCTGGACTTGTTATCTTTGAATATATGTATCCTGATTTATTGATGTCACCCCATTAAAAAAATAAAATTACAAAAAAAAAATGATGCATGGTTATTTTTCTTAGTGAGAGACAGACAGGGACAGACCGGAAGGGAGAGAGATGAGAAGCATCAGTTCTTTATTGTGGCACTTTAGTTGTTCATTGATTGCTTTCTCATGTTTTTGCAGATGGCAAAATTTCATTCTTTATTATGGCTTAGTAACAGTTTATCGGACAGGGTGGGGAAAAAGTAGATTTATAGTTGTGAGTACACCAAACGTGAGTTTATTCTTTTATTATTATTATTATGAATTATTGTACTTTCCATAAAAACAACTGTAAACCTGCTTTTACCACACTCTGTATAGATGTACAACTTATTTATCCATCTATTAATGGACACAGGTTGTTTCCATATAGCTTGGCTATTATAAACAATACTGCAGTGAACATACTGGTGCATGTCTTCTTGATTTAATGTTTTGGATTTCTTCAGATAAATACCCAGAAGTATAATTGTTGGGTCCTTCTTTATCTCTTGTTATAGCCTTTGTTTTAATGTTTATTTTGTCTGGTATAAGTATTCCTGTCCCAGTTTTTTGTTTTGTTTTGTTTTTCATTTCCATTCTAGTGAAATATCCTTTCTCATTCCTTTACTTTCAGTCTGTGTGTGTATTCCGATCTGAAGTAAGTCTCTTGCAGACAGCATATGTATGGGTCTTGTTCTGTTACCCATTTAGCTACCCTATGTCTTTAGATAGGAGTATTTAGTCCATTTACCCTGAAAGGAATTGTTGATATGCGTTTATTGCTATTTTATTATTCATGTTTTTAATTTTTTTCCTTCTTATTAAGTAAGTCCCTTTAATATTTCTTGTACTAGTGGTTTGGTGGCGGTGAACTCCTTTAACTTTTTCTTGTCTGGGAAGCTATTTATCTCTCCTTTGATTTTAAATGATACCTTTTAAGAGACTTCTTTTTTTAAATGGATTTTTAGAGAGAGGAAGGGAGAGAGAGAGAAACATTGATTTTGTTCCACTTGTTTATGCATTTATTGCTTGATTGTTATATGTGTCCTGACAGAGGATTGAACCCACAACCTTGGTGTATCGGGGTGACACTCTAAGCAACTGAGATACCAGACCAGGGCATAGGTAGCCTTTCCAACGTCTATTAGATTATAAGTGGCAGAGCCAGGAGATAACATTTTACATTCCTTGTTTTAAGGTTCAGTGACTTTTATCCTACACCAATAAATGTACTGAATGAGAAAAGTATGAATAGGAAGCCCTGAACCAAACCCTCGGTGAGAAAAGTGAAGGACTGAATGCTGCTACAGGTTTGAATTGTTAGGTATATTTGGACAAATTTGAGTAGCACTGCTGACATTTTGATCTCCTTGTTCAGATGCTCTGACACAAAAATTTTATTCTTATATTTGGTTCCATTTTAGTTCTTGACATTAATTTTGTATTGTATATATTTTTAATGACTAGTTCCTTCCTCGTTTTCTTTCTTTTTTTTTTTTTTTTTTGTATTTTTCTGAAGCTGGAAATGGGGAGAGACAGTCAGACAGACTCCCACATGCGCCCGACCGGGATCCACCCGGCACACCCACCAGGGGCGACGCTCTGCCCACCAGGGGGCGATGCTCTGCCCCTCCGGGGCGTCGCTCTGCCGCGACCAGAGCCACTCTAGCGCCTGGGGCAGAGGCCAAGGAGCCATCCCCAGCGCCCGGGCCATCTTTGCTCCAATGGAGCCTTGGCTGCGGGAGGGGAAGAGAGAGACAGAGAGGAAGGAGAGGGGGAGGGGTGGAGAAGCAAATGGGCGCTCTCTTGTGTGCCCTGGCCGGGAATCGAACCCGGGACTTCTGCACGCCAGGTCGATGCTCTACCACTGAGCCAACCGGCCAGGGCCCCTTCCTCGTTTTCTTAATCTAAAAAGAAAAGAATAATATCCCTTGTGTTCTGTTTCTTGCATTATTTGGTCACCACACTTTATAGGTAATATTTTTAGGTAAATGGATAATGTCTCAGAGCTGATATTTTTTAAAAAGTGCCATATTCATTATTACATTTAGTTTTGAATTGCAGTAGACATACAATATTTTGTTAGTTTCAGGTATAACATATAGTGATTAAACATTTCTATTCCTATGGTGTAATTATCCATACAGCATACATATGGGTCTTGTTCTGTTATCCATTCAGCTACCCTGTGTCTTTTGATGGGAGTATTTAGTTCATTTACCTTGAAAGGACTTGTTGATATGCATTTATTGCTATTTTATTATTCATGTTTTTAATTTTTTTCCTTCTTTTTAAGTAAGTCCCTTTAATATTCCTTGTACTAATGGTTTGAGGGTGGCGAACCCCTCTCAGTAGGTCTGGCACCCAATCTGACACCATGTAGTTATTACCATTTTATTGACAACATGACCGTGCCATATCCTTGAGTGGCAGGAAGATTACAAATTTGAATCTATTTAATATTTTTTTTATAAAGCCATTAGATTTATTTATCCTGTGTGAAAATGTGAGCAGTGTTTTCTAATAAGTTGCACCTGAACAAGTAACTGAACCTGTCCTCCTGGCCACTGAGAGAAGATGTCTTCATTGGATCACCATCCACCTGTCCAAAGCAACTGTGTTAACAAATGCTTTTTTCAAAGGAGATTTCTTCCCCTCCACCCTCCCTGTCTTGAAAAAATCAAGCAGAAAATCGTGCAGGTTTGCAAAAATATTTTTTTTGTGAACTCAGGGAATACCAGACAAACATTCCTTTCATCGAATAGCTCTTTATTTTCCTCCTAAAACAAGTACTTTATGAAGTAGACTTTATAATAAAACCGAAGTCTCTCCAGAGTTTTGTTAGTCTACATAAAAGCTTGTGATGGAGAGGCAATGGTAGAATTCCCTGTCGTGAGTTTAGTATGAAATTCTCATTAAGTAGTCTCTCAGAAACAGTCTTCTAGAATATTCTACATTAAGACTGAAATAGAAGCAAGCTTTGTGAAGACCAATCTTTGGTTGGCTTTGGTGAATTTGGGATAATATACGACATGTATATAGGTTGATGTAGACACAGGCTATAAAGTTATCCTCTAGGTAGCTGTGGTTCCAGTTTAAAGAGTTTAGTGTTGTTTCAGTGAATAGTTGACACCTTAAATGACCTACTTAGTCTATGCTTAGTTTAGGCTTTTCATTAGGGAGAGGAACATTTTATCTTGATAAACAGGCTGAGTGCGCTGCAGTTGTAGGCAAGCAGGGATGGTTGGCTCAGGGAGGAAAATGGTATGTTTGGGGAGCTTCGTAGTGCCTTTTCCTCCCCTATTCTTTGCTCCTGATGGGTACATGAAGTTAGGGAAGGGCAGAGAACACTTATGTAGAGCTTTACCCTGGTGTAAAGTGGTTTTATAAACATTCTTGGAGGTATTGTGAAGATGAATTCTATGTCTGAGTTTGTCAAAGAATAATGTTCAAAGGTTAGGGGTTGGAGGGATGGACCAAGGAGTTATTTATTTATTTATTTTTAATTTATTGATGAAAGCAAGAGAGAGAAACACCCAGTTTGTTCTTCCACTCATTTATGCATTCATTGGTCGATTCCTGTGTGTGTCCTGACTGGGGATCAAACCTATAACTTGGCATATAAGGATGGTGCTCCAACCAACCGATCTACCCAGCCAGGGCCCAGGAGTTTTAAACATGAAAGTGAAGAGAAAAATGAGGGAGAATTTGTGACATCACAAACTAAAGAAGGGCCTGAGTAGTCTTGTTACATGCCTGACACCATGAATCAGTGTTTCTTTTAGGGAAGCTTTCAGTGCCTAATGGTATGGCTGAAGGGGACAGTTTTTATATTTCTCTATTTGCACTCAGTCCACGTTGAACAATAATCCAATATGAATACTTTAGTTTGTATAAGCATGCAGTCTGTCACGAATCCTGTTAGAATCATACAAATTCTGTCTGTGGTGTATTGAATTAGCAGTTGATATAGATATGGTGCTTATTGAGCAAGCAGTTGAACTTGGGACACCAGATGGTCTGCTGCTAGCTTTCTGACCTGGTCTCAGCCATCTACCTATATTTGTTCACTCTGTTCATGTTTCAAACAGAACATCTTGTAATTGGTTCAATTTCCTTGCTTTACTTTATGAAGAAAATAGACTGTTTGAAAAGCATCAAATCTAATTTACTTGAAATTCATAATTTCAAACTCCTTAATACCTTTGAGAATCTTATGGTTGCTTCTTTAAAGATTGTTGCCTTTTAATAGTTAACTGTAGTTTAAAATGGTATGTTTTCTGGACTATTTCTTTTTTTCTTTTTTTTCAACATAGTTTGTTCCTGGAGTAATGGTGATCTCTGTTAGCAAGGGGTATGCTTGGAAACGCATTTTGCTTAGTACAAGATTGTGGTTTGATTGGCAGGCCCTGAGTCTGCCTTTTGTTTTTAGGTTCATTAGTATTCAGCACAAGAAAGCAAATGTGATATGCGGGAATTGGCTGGAGTTGTTTACAGACTGACATAGCTGTTTGACTTAGTTCCCCTATGGCATCAAACACTAATATGAAGTCTGTTTTCTTTACCAGTGATGATTCTGAGAAATAATTAGATTCATATAAGTCATTTAATTTAATGGTGACATTGAGATAAAGATGCATGTATTTGTGATTTAATCAACCCATTTGGTAATTTCTAATACTTCAAAATTTTAGATTGTGGTTTATAATTAGATTGAGTTCATTTTTTGTTTTAAATTTACTCGGAGTTTAAAAAACTTCCAAGATAGGCTGTTCTTGTAAAAAAAAATCCTTTCATCCTCTTGTGTTTTGTCTCAAGGTAACTTTTGATTTCTTCCTTGATCTCGTTGTTGAGCCATTCATTGCTTAGTAACAGATTATTTAGCCTCCATGTGTTGTGTTTTTCTTAATATGCTTAGAGTCATTAAATAGCCATGAAATAAATAAGTAGATAAAGTCAGTAAATCACAGAGTACTTGTTCGTTGTCAGCTGAGTAGTCTTTCTCCAGACTGTGTGAAAAGTGGCTGTTTACCTAGCACCCGCTGTGACCTGTCTGCCTCCCAGTGGGCTGCACTCTTATCTTCTGCCCAATTCAGAACAAAGTGAAGAGTTGGTTGACATTGAATGTTCAAGAAAATAGCCCAGGGAAGACTCGAATGTCTGAAAGAAGAATCAAGAATTGGCAAGGTTTAAGAGTTGATTCTTGGCCCTGGCCAGGTAGCTCAGTTGGTTAGAATTTCATCCCCAACACATTGAGGTTGTGGGTTTGCTGGGGCCAGGTAGGGCACATACAGGAGTCAACCAGTGACAGTGTGAATAGGTGGAACAACTAATTGGTGTTTCTCTCTCTCTCTCTCTGTGTCTATTTCTCTTCCTCTCTTCCTAAAACAACAAAAAATATTTATTCTTGTGTATGTATATCTCTGTAAATAACCTCATCTATCTCTGGTTCCCTCAGTCCTTTATGGAGTATAAAATCTAAAAGTCAAACAATATTATTTCGTACCTAAGAGTAGAAATAATTTATAAGACAGTGATGTTAAAGTTCAGAACTTCAGCATCTGAACCTCATACATTACGAATCGGTCACTTGTACTTCTTAACACCCTTGCCACAGTCTGATACTACTTACTTAATTTTGTTCTGGCCAACAAGGTCTACATATTTTAAGAAAAATAATTCAGATAGCTGAGGGAGTTGATGCATGTCTGCATACACTGTGGGCACACCACATACTGAACTCTGAATTAAAAATGATTTGTATTGCCTGACCAGGTGGTGACACAGTGGATAGAGCATCAGACTGGGATGTGGAGGACCCAGGTTTGAGACCCCAAGGTCGCCACATTGAGTGTTGGCTCATCTGGTTTGAGCAAGGCTCACCAGCTTGAGCCCAAGGTCGTTGGTTTGAGCAAGGGGTCATTCAGTCTGCTGTAGCCCCCCGGTCAGGCACATATGAGAAATCAGTCAATGAACAACTAAGGAGCCGCAACGAAGAATTGATGTTTTTCAACCCTCTCCCTTCCTGTCTGTCTGTCCCTATCTGTCTCTCTCTCTGACTCTCTCTGTCTCTGCCACAAAAATATAAAATAAAATAAAATAAAAAAATAAAGTGATTTGTACCTTTTCCTTTGCTTATTTTAGGTGCTTGCTCATACTGTGTCTAAATTCTTGGGTATTGAAGCTTGATGGCCAGGAGAAGTTATAAAGATGGGCTCTTGGGAGAGCTTGGTTCTGCAGAAGCCTTGGATTTTATTCCTGTGAATTTTCCAGCCGTGGATCAAATTAGGCAGAACTGGTCATGCATCAGAGTATCTTTAAGGGCTATCTTGAAACAAATTTTAGACCTGGATGGGTGTTCATGAGCTATAATTTGCAGAGTGACTGAGGGATATAAGTACTAGATTTAGATACTTTAAAAAATACAATTTTATATGGATTAAGTTGGATGTTTTATTCATAAGGAGAACTAGTTTGATCTTTATAATGCCTTGATATTTTAAAGTCCTGTAGTTCCTGTGTTTTGAATTCACTTCTAGACAGAGTATAATTTAAAAAATCTAAGTTAGAGTGAGAGGGTTTAGGAACATTCTATTGGGTATAAGGTCTTTAATAAAACCTCATTTAAGATAAAACTAATCCACTCTGATGCTTTCCTTTTTAAAAAATCCATAATCTTATCGGTGCAAACTCTTAATTATAGGGACCAATGTTTCTCCCTCAACAAACAAAAAAACCTGCCCTGTATATGATTCCTTGTTCTTCTGTGAACTATAGGATTTCTTGTTCCTTTTCAGTGCTCTACCTTTAACTATAGTTTATTTTTCTAAGAAGTAAGAAAATGGGTGAGCCATTTTTATTTCCTTTTCTGTGAACTGCTTAGTCAAGTCTGTGCTCTATGTTAGGGAAATCAGCTTTTATCTCTGAGCAATCTAGCTATTTTCCCCACACATATTTTGGCCTTTCTATGTGGTGTTTAGTGTTTTTGTGTTTTCATACAAAAGTTTTAAAATTTTATGCAAATTATCAGTGTTTTCCTTTTGGCTTTTGGGTTTCATTTGCAAATACCAGTTGAAAGCATTTGTTGAATGGACACATTTATCTGTGGACATTTTTAGCTGTAATTATTTTTCTTTTGGCAACTTAATTTTTTAAAGCATATTGTGATTATTTAGTTGCCATGGGAGGGAGCAGCATTTGTATTGATGTCCTTTGGGTTTGGGGAGTAAAGATGTTCTGGGAAAGACGTAAAGACGTAAAGTTTCTAGGACGTGGCTGAGCCCGAGACCCCTTTCCGTTCGAGTGCTTTCCAAGATAAGATGAAGTGGTTGAGTCAATGATATAGGAGCTCTCAGTACTAAATTACTGGGCCTTTGGAGTACATGAACCAATTAATGGCTGACCCCTCCTTGAAGTGTATGGGCCTTGGGGGAGACGGGCTAATGAAATAGTACATCTTTCTTTCCTGACTGGTCAGAAAAGAGTTTTAGAAACACTAAGCCCTGAATGTAATCGATGCGATGCCGTAGCTGGCATTCTGTATCCTTCCCGTCTGAATGGTCCCCTAATCCTTAAGTCTGCATTTGTAAGAACATTCCCTTTAGCCTCTCAACCTCCTACTTCACAGGCGTGTCCAGTGCAGCCAAACCGAGGACCCAGACAAACCATGACCATTGCCTCCTTGCCTCCGCCATCTGACATGTTCTATGTCTGAGGACATAAGGACCAGGAGACTCTTATACTCTGGGACCAAGTGTTGGAGATAAGAGGGCATCACCTCCTTTTTGGTCCATGTCTGACAAGAGCCAGGGTGTGCTGGGTGTTGCAAGTAGGGTTGTTGGAAGGGAAATAATGAACTGTTTGTACTGCTATATTAGCTGGCATTTCCTCAGTCCTTGTGACTGGGTTGAGGACTTAATATCCCAGGGAGGACAAGTACACTTAAGCCCGCCTGAACACAAGTGACAAAGTGACGCCTTGTGACCTTAGGGAGGCCAGATGTATTGCATAAGGCATTGCTTGATGAACTCAGTCATGGAGGGGGTAGCTGCCAAAAGACTTGGGGAAGGTCTTGCCATCACCAGATCAGCCCAAGAGCATCAGGGACAAATCTGTAGTCCAACATCATCATGTTCATTGAGGTGGAGCCAGGGAGACCATGAACCCAGGGAACCACTGTTGGGACTTCTTGTCAATAAAAGGAAACTGTTGAGTTACAGGATTTTGCAGAAGGGTGGGGTTTAGGTTAAATTTAAACAAAGCAGCTTTTTGATAGGGTCAGAACCAAATAAGGTTGTGCATACATGGGTCAGCATCTCTGCAGAGTGGGCCACAGCTCCATTTCCTTGGAAACTGCAAAGTTGAGAGTGATGTGGCAAGTTGTATCCAGAAACCTCTTTCTGAAACTCTCCTCCTGGGGTGTAAATCAAGGCTGCTACTTTTTGTCAAAGTGACTTAGATCCTCCAGGCAGAAGTGAAATAAATGCTCCATTCTATTATAATTGAAAACAGCAAAGTTTCTAGTAATCTGATTTTAGACAACTAAGTTTCTCCACAGGTGAGACAACAGCCACTCAGAGAAGGAGATTGTTCTGGTACTTTTCAGTAGCAGAACGTCCTTGAGCAAAATGTTGTTCCCTATTAACTCCGGAGCTAGCTCTTTCCATGTTTATTTCAACCTGATGAATCGTTGGGCTGATTTTCACTTTCTGTGCCTGAGTTAATTTTCCTTTCTCAGTCTCCCGTAGCGTGATCTCAGCCTCATGGGACGACATTTATGTCATCTCGTCTTTGAGCGCTATTTGTCAGGGACTCTGTTTTTTTCTCTGTAGCTGGACCACATAAGCACTGAACAGATATCTTCCAGTGTTTTAAGCTGGTGGTTGGATCTTTGGAAGGGTCTCATGAGTGGTCAGCTGTTTGACACTGCTTTGCCTCATTTCTTGACTAATGTGAATTTTTTGTGAGTGATTAAAGATATTCTTGGAGGTTGCCCTAATGCCAGGAGATGTCCTGGAATGCAGGTACTTTATGTTTGAACTTACTACCTTTTCCCTGCCCCAGACACACAAGGGTACCTATTATGTGCCGTGTAGTGCACTGGGCACTTAGGTTAATTACTATTATGGAAGCAGTGTGGTCTACCTCTCTGTGGAGCCATTCTCTGTTGGGGGGGTGGGTATAGAATCCGATGGTTGCAGTGGACTATGGTCAGTGTTAGGGTAATGATAAATAAACTGGGTTCCAAACTGGTGATGACAAAACCCCCATTTCCAACTTCCAGTCTGTAGTGATCTGGAATTTGGGGCTTGTATTGTGTGTGTATGGCTCAAAGAAGAGAGTCAGACTGTCAGTTTACTGAAAGAAAACACCTTCCAGAAGTGTGTACTAACAGGAAAATAGCTGGAGGCCTGTGGTTCCTATAGAGCTTCTGCTGTGCTTCAAGGAGATGTCTGTATAAGTTCATGATACTTTGCAGTCAAATGGCATGAAAAATAAGAGGTTAATATTTCAGTGCTCCCCCTCTTCTTCCCTCCTTTTCCTTCCCTCCCTCTCCCTCTCCGTCTCCCCCTCCCTCTCCCCCTCCCTCTCCCCCTCCCTCTCCCCCTCCCTCTCCCCTCCCTCCCTCTCCTTACCTCCCTCTCCTTCTCTCCCTCTCCTTTCCTCCCTCTCCCTGTCTCCCTCTCCCTCTCCTTTTCTTTCCCTCTCCCTTCCCTGCCTCCCTCCCTACTCCCTTCCCTTCCCTCCCTCCTCCTCCCTTCCCCTCCCTCATTCCCTCTTCCTCCCTTCCCCTCCCTCATTCCCTCTTCCTCCCTTCCCCTCCCTCCCTCTTCCTCCTTTCCCCTCCCTCCCTCCTCCTCCCCTCCCCTCCCTCCCTCCTCCTCCCCTCCCCTCCCTCCCTCCCTCCTCCCTTCCCCTCCCTTCCTCTTCCTTCCTTCCCCTCCCTCCCTCCTCCTCCCTTCTCCTTCTCCCACCCTCTTCCACCTTCTTCCTCTCTTCCTCTTTCCCTCCCCCTCCCTGTCTTCTTCCCTCCTTTTCTCTGGATGGGGAGGGACCTTGTGAAACCCTCATGAGATACAGGGAGATTAAATATCTTGTCTCAGATCACTCAGCTGGTAGGAGCATGAGTTGTTGTTCTTGGTACTTAATGTTTTATTCTTTCTGGAATGGCTTACCCAGAGAATATTTAGACAAAAGGTTCAGGAATAGTGCTTTCCAAATAGTCTTACATACTCTTAAGGGAGTCATTTCTTAAACAAATATTAGGAAGGTCTACTATAGTATCTTGTATTCTCTAGCCCTGGCGTTGGAGCTGTGAGCACACAAAGGTGTCATCTCATAGCACCTGGTTTGTTGTGGGGAGATTGCTTAGGGCCAGGACGATGGGGTTGTCAGCAGCCTTGGCTCCACTTCCATTTGTTTTCCGGTGTGAGCTTTTATTTTTTTATTTATTTTTTATTTCTTTTAGAGAGGAAAAAGAGAGAGAGAGAGAGACAAGCATCAGTCTGTTGCTCCAGAAAATATGGAGCGTGTCTCGACTTCGTGTGTCGCCCTTGTGCAGGAGCCATGCTAACCTCCACCTTGCGCCGCATTTCAGAGCCAGGTGCTCCGAGCCATGCTCACCTCCACCTCGCGCCGTGTTTCAGAGCACAGGTGCTTTGAGCCATGCTCACCTCCACCTCGCGCTGCGTTTCAGAGCCAGGTGCTTCGAGCCATGCTCACCTCCACCTCGCGCCGTGTTTCAGAGCACAGGTGCTCCGAGCCATGCTCACCTCCACCTCGCGCCGCGTTTCAGAGCACAGGTGCTCTGAGCCATGCTCACCTCCACCTCGCGCCGTGTTTCAGAGCCAGGTGCTTCGAGCCATGCTCACCTCCACCTCACGCCTCGTTTCAGAGCACAGGTGCTTTGAGCCATGCTCACCTCCACCTCGCTCCGCGTTTCAGAGCCAGGTGCTCCGAGCCATGCTCACCTCCACCTCGCGCTGCGTTTCAGAGCACAGGTGCTCAGGGCCATGCTCACCTCCACCTCGCGCCGCGTTTCAGAGCCAGGTGCTCCAGGCCATGCTCACCTCCACCTCGCGCCGCGTTTCAGAGCCAGGTGCTCCAAGCCATGCTCACCTCCACCTCGCTCCGCGTTTCAGAGCCAGGTGCTCCAAGCCATGCTCACCTCCACCTCGCGCCGCGTTTCAGAGCCAGGTGCTCCGAGCCATGCTCACCTCCACCTCGCGCCGCGTTTCAGAGCACAGGTGCTCCGAGCCATGCTCACCTCCACCTCGCGCCGCGTTTCAGAGCCAGGTGCTCCGAGCCATGCTCACCTCCACCTCGCGCTGCGTTTCAGAGCACAGGTGCTTTGAGCCATGCTCACCTCCACCTCGCGCTGCGTTTCAGAGCACAGGTGCTCCGAGCCATGCTCACTTCCACCTCGCGCCGCGTTTCAGAGCCAGGTGCTCCGAGCCATGCTCACCTCCACCTCACGCCTCGTTTCAGAGCACAGGTGCTTTGAGCCATGCTCACCTCCACCTCGCTCCGCGTTTCAGAGCCAGGTGCTCCGAGCCATGCTCACCTCCACCTCGCTCCGCGTTTCAGAGCCAGGTGCTCCGAGCCATGCTCACCTCCACCTGGCGCTGCGTTTCAGAGCCAGGTGCTCCGGGCCATGCTCACCTCCACCTCGCGCTGCATTTCAGAGCACAGGTGCTCCGAGCCATGCTCACCTCCACCTCGCGCCGCGTTTCAGAGCACAGGTGCTCCGAGCCATGCTCACTTCCACCTCGCGCCGCGTTTCAGAGCCAGGTGCTGCCGAAGCTACGTGGGCTTTCACTTCGACCCCCGTTTGAATCGAGGGTGACTGAAACCAATTTGAAAGCCACTCTGATAGAAAAATTGGCATCGAGTGATGCTTTATTGCTCTTTACTTAATTCTCCTGCATTGGAGGGAGCTTGGGAAGTGTGATTTGCAGTCCTATTTGAAACATGGGGCTCCCAACATCAGTGAAGACATTTATGTCTCAAAACTGCAGACAAAATTACCCACGAAGTTGTGCCGTGTATTTATCTCACTAGTGACCTCCCGAGGGTACCACACACTCACTGTTAAATCTGTAAATATAACAGCTCTTGATAACTTCTTACAAGCAAAATGCCCCGTTGTTGGCAAATACTAGTCAGAGTGTCATTTCCTGTTCACCCGCTTCTAGCTGAAGACCTTGTATAAATCTGTTGGTCTTTAAGTGTACTACATATCTTTTTGTGTCTATCTGCAAGTCGTTTTGAGTTTGCTTCAGCATTATGCCATTATCTGATCAGTTCTTTCTCCCGGTCTGGCCGCTTACTCCTCCTCCCTCCCCCTTTGAAATCTGCTGTTGGCATCTAGTGTTCATTATTAGCAGACCTACCTTGCTCTTCCTGACTTCTCACCCCTCTCCCCAAAGAGGCTAATTGGCCACTTAACTGAACAAAAACTATATTTAGATGTTGACTTACTAACACAGGAAACATACAAGATCAAAGTCCAGGTGACTCCTCCTAAGAGGTGTAGTTTGCAGGTCTGGGTGTGGTTTATTTCTTCTGCTAGAACCTCCTTACCTGGTTCCTCCGGACCAGGAAGACCTGTGGGCAGCGCTGAAAGGAGGCCTTGGGAGGAGGGTGACTGGGGGGGAGGAAAATGATGGGAGCTTTCTAAATGGTCTGCACCTTGCTGGAAGAACAGTGCTGGACCACAGGGTACAGAGCTCCATAGAGGCAGATCCTGGACAACTGCCTGGTCTTCGGAGATCTGAAGGTTCGTGGGAGGAGGGGTATGAAAGTGTGCTGCACGTCTCTGACCCTGAAGAGCCCAGGAGGGAGCTGAGTGGCTGGCCTTGGCCATCCGTGCCCTGAGCCGGAGCGGACAGGTGGGCCTGAGTGCTCTCTTCAAGGGCCTCAGCCTCCTTTCTTGAAGGAGCTCCGTAACTGCGCTGCAGGCTGGTGTTAGGGCTCTGGTTCCCAAGCTTGTCTTCCTTGAGGAGTTTCCCTAGGCACTGAGGCCAGAGTACATCCTTGGGGTTTCTGATGTCGTAGGCCCCAGGCATTGGGAATGGTGGACTTCCCCAGCTCCCAGGGACTCGTGTGCACCCAGAAAAGGAACCGGCACTAGACTGGGGCTGACACAGGGCACCATGGATGGGAGGCCTGCTAGCAGGGAGAGAAGAATCAGAATGAATGTGAAATGAGAAAGACAAGAAAAAATTACTACTTTTTTAAAAGAAGAAAATCATGATTGTGATGTTATTTATGTTGTCAACCTGAGAAATGGTCAGACCTGCAGAGAATTTTTGTAACAGTTGATCAGAACCCAAACAGATGACAGTTGCCAGGAAGCAAGATCTCAGAAGCTCTGGAGAAGGACAGTTTTGCAGTTAGGGAGGGACCTAGGAAGGACAACTCCATGGAGGAGAGAGAGCAAGGTAGGGACTTGGTTATAGCGGAGGTGAGTTTGTGTGCTCTCCTGAGGGTGGTCACGCCCTCCAGGGCTGTTACTATGGCCGTACCAAAGGTGGTACCAGGATGCACAAGAACAATGATGGCCAGATTCACACCTCTCACTAAAGAAGTTACAGGCCTGGGGTGGGACTATCCACGTGACCTGCCCACTTAGGATCTTATGACCAGACCACCTGAGAGGTTATCTTTGGTCACTGGACTTGTCAGATTTATTATGGAGCCCCTTTTCCCATTCTCAGAAAAGACTAACAAATACCTGTAGATGAGGAAATCTGACAACAGCGTTAGAACAAGTGGGCAGAGCCCCCAAGCAGCTCGAGGTCCAGAGGCGTTTCTAGCAGTTCCGCAGCTCAGACGGGGTCAGATGAGGAGAAAAGGGTGTCCTGCTCACTGGCCCTGGATTCGGTACATGGAGCAGAAGGACTGAGTCTGCCTGGAAAAGGAGCCCGTCTGTGGTGGGTTTCACCCGGAAGGCGTCAGTGAGTCTGCAGGTTCAGACCAGTAGGGTATCGGGGGCACAGGGGTTGGGTGATGGGGTGATACCTACTGTGGGAAGATGAATGCCCTTGAACACTTATCAATGAATTCTGCATGTGTGACTCCTGACTTGATCTTTCTTACTGAACACTGTTCACAAAACAAAGGGGCATTCGCTGCAGTGAGCTTTACTTGCTTTGATACTCAGATCTTGAAGACCCAGAAGGAATATTTACTGGGCAGAGGGAGGGGCTGTGAACAAAGAGAGAGGATGCTCTGTTATGTTTGTGGATGGGTGACATGCTCTGGCTCATCGTCCAGCCAGTGCTCGCCCTCCTTCTTGCCCAAGCTGGGCAGAGCTGACTTCCCTACCCCTTCTCTGAAGCTTGGCTTTTCGATTTGCTTTAGCTGATAGGATGTTAGCACAGGTTATGTGAGCAGAGGTTTAAAACGGCCCTGTAAGAGGTTCTGATGGCCATTGTGGGAAGAATGTGTCTTGGTAGCTTCTGTCCCTTGAGACCGGCCCCAGAATGAGACCAGTGGAGTAGTCACCCTGCTTGACCTGCAGACTGAAGTACACCACCCAGGCAGACCAGTGAGTGTGAGGACAAGTGCTTATCGCAGTGTGCCCTGGGGTTCTGGCACGGGTTGCCACATAGCACTAGGTGAATGAGAAAACGTATATAGAAAAATTTAAAAAGCCTGTTTATGGGTTTAAGTACTCCATGCTTATCAACTTCACTAGAAAAAAATTCTGAACTTGAGAAAGTGCTCTATCCAAGTGAGGAAGGAATTGTAATAAGGAACACGGAAGTGGAGTGGAGAATCGGCACTGAATACTAAGCCGGGAAAACTCATGATTAAGATTATGATTAAATTCACAGGAGGTCATGAATCTTAATGCAGTGGTTAGGAAAGGGTTTTCAACAGTCAAGAGCTGTCCTGTTGATAATATCGGCATCTACTTAGTAAAATTCAGGGGGTTGGCAGGGAAATTAAAAGTTGTTTAAAGTCCTGCTCTATTAGGGGAAAGGATGATATATGTTAATTCTTGATGGTGATAAGCAAATGGAGGTGCAGATATGCTAAGTTAAAGGTAACTACTAGTAAAGAAACAGCAGTTTTTGGTTTTCTTTAAAGAATCTCTCTAGCATGGAGGGCAGGTTTATTTTCTCCTCTAGATAATAAATATTGTGTGTTCCTCTGGGATAAAGTTTGAGTAGATATAAGTGCTAATAACCCCTTTAAAAATTTTCCTAAACTCCAGTCTTCAGCTGTGACACAGCCCCTTTTGCATTAGTGTATGCTTGAGCCACCTTGTGTCCCTCTACGGGACGCGGCAAGGAGAACCCATCAGAGCATGCAGCTGTGGCTGCCTTCTGTGCTGTGAGTAACAACATCTTTTATCTTTGACCCAGGAGTCTCCTGTCTTGTGCCAGCATCTATCACGTAACAGGAGGCCAGTTCATTAGCTTGCAAATGGTAGAATCTCAAACTTTTCACAGATAATGTACTGTGCTGTTTGTTAAATACTTTTCAAATCCCCCCTGGGTAGAAGGTACAGGATACTGAGAATGAATGTAGTTGTCGTTCAACTTTTATGACACAAAGTAACATAAAAACCAAACTTAAAACATGGAAACTTCTAGAAGTAGGTGATTTTGTATTGAAAAAGGTATAACTGAGGCCCTGGCCGGTTGGCTTAGTGATAGAGCGTCAGCCTGGCCTGCAGAAGTCCCGGGTTCGATTTCCGGCCAGGGCACACAGGAGAAGCGCCCATCTACTTCTCCACCCCTCCCCCTCTCCTTCCTCTCTGTCTCTCTCTTCCCCTCCCGCAGCCGAGGCTCCATTGGAGCAAAGATGGCCCGGGCGCTGGGGATGGCTCCTTGGCCTCTGCCCCAGGTGCTGGAGTGGCTCTGGTCGCAACAAAGCGATGCCCCGGAGGGGCAGAGCATCGCCCCCTGGTGGGCAGAGCATCGCCCCCTGGTGGGCGTGCCAGGGGATCCCGATCGGGCATGTGCGGGAGTCTGTCTGACTGTCTCTCCCTGTTTCCAGCTTCAGAAAAAAAAAAAAGGCATAACTGAGAGACTTTAACCTGGTTCTTTCAAAATGTAACAGCTCAAACAGACAAACAAATAATTTTAGGTAACTCAACTATTCAAAAACCTTGCATAAGTTCATATTGAATATTTAAGGATAAATATGTACAATATTATTTTAAAAAGTATATAAATTAAGTACCTATGAAACAGTTAAAGACAAAAACGTATATATTGAAGTCTTTAAATGAAAATTCAATAACTACTAAAGAGTAGAAACAATTCAGCCTTTATTGGATTACCTAAACCCATTTAAACAAGAAATTTGGGATAAAATTCTAACCTAATAGACATCAAACATTTTTCTCAATAATTTTGGGATTAAAGAGGATGACAAATGTGAAATTACATTACACTGCAGGATTGATGATAGACATTTTCTATAGCGAAGGTTATGGTTAAGCATATAGACCATACTTGGTAGAAAATTCATAACCTTATGTTTTCATTAAAGAAAATTACCTGAGAATATATGACGAAAGAATGCAGGTCTAGAAACTAAGGAGTCTTAACCAGCTTGTCCTTGGAAATGGTTCTGGTTCTTATTTCTAAATATAAGTCTGTGCTAACACGTTCTGTTTTTAGAAAAGAAAAAATATGTAGCTTTTTAACTTTGAAAGAAGTAAATTGGCTTGAGATGACTTTTTTTTTGTCAGTAGGTTTCCAGAATATGTATTTTTTAAAAGATTTTTATAGAAAGACTTGAACAAAATTTAGAAAATTTCCTCAAAGACAACTTTCAATAATTTAGACTTACTTTTAGAGATTAATACATATGACAATATGCGTGCTTGCAATTTAAAATGAAGTTGAAAAGTTATTTTTGTAATTATTTGTTGCTTGATTTTAGAGAGAGAGCGGGGGGGTGGGGGGGAAGGAGAAGCATTCATTTGTTGTTCTACTTAGTTGTGCACTCATTGGCTGCTTCCTAGATATGCCTGACTGGGGATTAAACCTGCAACCTTGGTATTTCTGAACAGCGCTCTAACCAACTGAGCTAACAGGCCAGGACCCTCTTCTTTGTATTTTAAAATCTAAAATGCTTACAAGACTTTAATTGAGGGCCTGTGAACTATGCTGATTTTTCTGGCTGTTTGTGATTTCTTTTTAACAGCCTGTCGTTAATAAAAATTTTGATCTATCATAGACACAAAGTTTGCACAAGACAGAACTAAGCGGACATAGGTTGATAATCTGTGTGGCGTGTAGAACAAACAAGGTTGAAAGAGAATGTGCCTGCCAGACATCAGAGAGCAAAACTGGGAATCTAGCTGTCATCATTCTTTTTAAGATATGAAAGGTGATTTAAGAAAAGCTTCACAAGAAAAGTGGACTGAGAATTGGAAGTGCAGTCATGGAAGAGACGTTGATGTAATAGAAAAGAAGGTTAGAAGACAAGTGTTTTTGTATGTGAGCCTTTTTCTGATATTAGAGCAGTGCCAGAAAAATTTGTTGTGTAACATTTAGGATGTGTATAAATGTACAAGCGCAGTCAGTATGAATCTTACATTTCTCTCACGAAGCCTTTTCTGCATCACTGCTCTGGATCCCATTCCTTCTCTTGTGCCCACACATTCTTCCTTCCTTCTTCTTTCACGGTGTTTAATGCACCGTAATAAGTTATCTATAGTATGTTTATCTTTTCTATTGGCATAGAAAGCATTAGAGTTTAAATAATGTCTTGATTTTTATAACATCAGCAATTTAGTGCTTAGTGCTATCACTAATAGCACTTGTTAATGAACATTGACTTTTGAGTCGGTTATTTTACTAGGCTTGATTTATTAGAGAAGAGGAACTGTGTAAGTAGAGAACACAATCTTCAGGCCTCAGGTTGACTACCATTTCAGAAATGCTCTACCATTTCAGAGTAATCAGTAATGTTTGATAGTTCCCACATCACCATGTCCTTGCCAGCACTGAGCATTACAACTTTAAAATAGTTGTTAATTTAATAGAAAAATAATGTTATGATACAGTGTGCTCACTTTCCATTACTGGAGCAGTTGGACAGTTAAAAGTAGTAGCTCATTAATTCTTCATATCTTCTTCCTCTTTTTATATTGACATCTACTTCTAATACAAGTAACTGTCATCCATTTCATATGGTGTGATTTCCTTGCACTTTGATTTTTAATATTCCTTGGGGTCTGTTTGACATAAAAAAGTTTTCTGTATTTAAAATTATTCTCTGTCATCTCCTTTGCCTGGAAGGTCTCCATTTCAAGAGCCTAGACTTTTTCCTTTATTTTCTTGTGTTTTTATTAAGGTTAAGCATCTTGTATATGTGTAAAGAGTGTATCATATTTATTGGATTTGCATTAATTATGCACGTCGATTTGTGAAGAACTGACATCCGGCGCCCCGCCTAGAAATATGACACATTTCTCCAGTTATTTAAGCCTTCCTTTAAATTACTGTTTTTCAACTGCTGGTCTGTGTATTGGTCTAACAGAAATTTCATGCCGGTCTGTGAAAGAGTTAAGCACCTGATGCTGTATGAAGAATACAGACCCAGTGATCTTAGTCAAATTCACTTATGCTCAGGGTGATTTCTGCCTTAGCAGTCTTAGAAATAATTCTCTTATATTCAACAGTTCCCAAGTATAAAAAGATTGAAACCACTGCTTTAAATCTCTCAGTAAAGATATGTTTTCTTTATGTAGACTCTTTGAGCCTTGTATATATTTTTAATATTTAAGTTTGTGATTACTTATGCCAGTAGATATTTCTATTACATTAAACAATTATTTTTACTATTCAGGAAATCTTTTGATTTTGGAGGGTAAATTTAGCAGGTAGTCATTGAATTTATTGAACTCCTTCATTTACCAGTAGCAACTCAATTAATTCGGGTTTATTAGAAAGTAATATTTAAAAGTGAAGTGACATTTTTTTTTCCTGGCATTTATCAATTTATTACTCATTAAGAGTGCTTTCTGGCTGGCGAGACGGTGGTGCAGTGGATGGAGCGTCGGACGGGGATGCAGAGGACCCAGGTTCGAAATCCCAAAGTTGTCAGCTTGAGCGCGGGCTCATCTGGTTTGAGCAAGGCTCACGAGCTTGAACCCAAGGTCACTGGCTTGAGCAAGGGGTTATTTGGTCTGCTGTAGCCCCCTGGTCAAGGCACATATGAGAAATCAATCAGTGAACAATTAAGATGCCACAACGAAGAATCCATGCTTCTCATCTCCCTTCCTATCTGTCTGTTCCTATCTGTCCCTCTCTCTGCCTCTCTCCCTGTTCACACACAAAAACAGAATGCTTTTTGTTGTTTAGAGATATGGATTGTAATGTTATTCCCAATATTTACATATTTAGTCCTAAAAATCAGAAATCCATATTGAAATTGGTGAATACATTTTAATATATATTAAGATCATTATATGGTATCCTAAAGTGTGATCTATTAGTGACATACTCATTGAATTTGTATCTTACACCATTCGTGGAGTAATATTGCATGGTCTTGATGGATAATCATTTTAACACACTGTTGAAATTGATTCACTATTATTTTCCCAAATATTTAACATAATCACCTTATTTCAGGAGTTTTCATGGGCTACTCACACCCCTGTCTGCCTCTTGTTCTGTTCTCACCTTTCCTAGGGGCTTCACATTGGCACCCTAACTTCATTCTAAACTCTTCTTTTAGTTCTGCATATCAGAATGGGTCAACTCGGTACCGTGTCTACCCCTAAATCAGTGGAGTCCCACCTCCACTGGCCATTGCCCTGCAAGTCCTCATTCTTCTTCACCTGGTTGTGGGAATGGCCCCTCACTGGCCTTCCTGTCTGCCTTTCTTCATCCTTTCTCTACCATCAGACTGATTTTCCCCCCTGCAACAGAAATTTGATCATGTGAGTTCAATTAAAAAATTTTTTTTAATTGAAGAAAATATTTTAAAATTTATTTTTGAGAAAGAAAGGGAGAAATAGGGGGGTGGGAGAGAAACATTGATTTGTTCCACTTATTCGTGCATTCATTGGTTGATTCTTCTATGTGCCCTGGCTGGTGGTTGAGCCTAAAACCCTGGCATATGAGGATGGCACTCGAACCAACTGAGCTACCCTGCTAAAGCCGTCAGTTCAATTTTGAAGGTCAGTCAGTCACATCCCATTGTCTTTACTGTGAAGCTGAAACTTCCAGCTGATTCGTGTCTGGATTGGACTGCCGACCTTCACATCCCCACAGTTGCCCTTGTCCCAGTCTTGCTGAGTCGTTTAAGTTTACAAAATCGTGCGTGGAGTCCTCAAAGCCTGGGGTGATCTGCCACCACCTTGCTTGCCTGGAGACTCCCACAGCTTCCCTCCAAGGCTCGGAATTCACTGCACCTGGGAGTGTTTTATGGTTGCATAACACCCGAGTTAGGTATCTTTTCTCTGCTTTCCTCCTGGCCTTCACATTTGTATTCTACTTACTGCTCAACATTTTAAGTAATGATTTTGCATCTTTCTCCCCTGCAAACTTCTTGAGAGCAAGAGTGCTGGGCCTCATTCATCTCACTCCCTTGTCTCCTAAACAGAGGGGCTCAGTCACTCTCAGGTGAATGGCTGGATGGACGAACAGACCACCTGTAGCCTGCATTAGATAGACCCTGGTATTTCCCTCGTCTCATTGCTACCAGAGTGTTCTTACTAAAAGATAAATCTAACCCCTTCCTTACAGCATTGTAAAGCCTTTAATGACTGCCAACACCCCCGGGATGAGGTCCCGGAAGCAGGCTATGTCCAGACGTGAGCAGCCCAAGACTGAGGTTCTCAGCTCTTCCTGCAGGTTAGGATCTCCTGAGGAGCTCTGAGAAATCATTGGGATGTCTAGGTGCCGCCCAGACCAATTCCATTAACCCTGGGGCTTGGTCTCAGCAGGAGTGTTTGCCCAAACTCCCTTAATGCTCACATTCAGCAAATAAAATCTGCAACTCCCCATAACGTTAGCACTTCTAGCAGCCTCCCGACAAGTCCCTCAGTCTCTCTGGAAGTGCCCGAGTTAAGGGCTCATGGGACCCTGAGACTTCTCCCTGGCTGTTCTCCTTTCCTCTGCTGACACCTGCTTCGTTGCTCTCATGTTGGTTCCTCAAGCCCTGATGCCCTGGAGTCACACACCCACATGCCTGCCTGCGGCGGCTAACACTGCCGCTGCCGCCGCCTCCATGTGCGGGGTTGCTGTCCAGCACTGTCCTGTGGGCACTGCCAGGCACAGCCCTCCCACCCCATCCTTGGCATGCAGAAGCCGGGCCAGAGCTCTCCAGAGCTTTCATTTCTGTGTCTGCTCTGCCCACGCTGTGCCGGGCGCTATACTGGGCGCTGGGTTGGAAAAAGACAAGTGCCTTTCTCTTCTGTTTGTGTAAAATGGGCACTGGACAGCAGAAAGCTACCTTATGCCTGATGTGTACGGAGTTTAGGGAGAGAGGGTATCTTATCTCAGGCTGCTGTAACGAATCACTATCAACTGGGGGGACCGAAACAAGAAGCAGTCATTTCTCATAGTTCTGAAGTCTGGGGAAGTCCTACATCGAAGGACAGACACATCAGTTCTCTGTCTGGTGCGAGTCTGTCCCCTGGTTCAGAGACAGCTGTCTTCTTGCTGTCTTCACATGGCCCACAGAGAGCTCTTTCTCCTCCTCTCTTTTAAAGATGCTGATGATCCCATCATGAGATTAGCTCTCGTCACCTAATCTAACCTTCATCACCCCCCAAAGCCTCACCTTGAAATACAATCACATTGTGGATTAGGGCTTCAACATGTGGATTTGGGGGGGGGCACACACATTTAGTCTATAGCATAGGACAGGTGGTCCTTTGTGTGTAGATTCATCTCTGAGAAAGTTACTGTCACTTTCCAGTATGGTCTGCCTGACTCTGTTCCTTGAGGGTGAACTTTTTAACTACTTTAAAAAAAATTTTTTCCATTGATTTTTGAGAGACACACACAGGGATAGAAGCATCAATTTGTTGTTCCATTTGGTTGTTCCATTTAACTGTGTACTCATTGGCTGCTTCTCATATGTGACCTGACTGGGGATCGAACCTTCGACCTTGGCTGGCCAGGGTGATGCTCTATTCACTGAGCAACCCGGCCAGGGTGAGCATTTTAAATTCTTAATCTATGAGAGCCTCTTAATCCTTCAAGTGTTTAAAAATATTTTTTCTGTAATAGTATTGTTTTCCTTTCCACTTAATTAAATTGATTCCACAATGTGCATGATGTAAGGTGGGGTGGAGCTGGAGTAGGGGGAAGAGAATGGAAGAAATGAGTATTTATTTGTGTGGCTGGGACTGTGAACCAACAGACCTCTTATACACAGTGCTGTCCTTCAGTGAGGCAAGGTGTCCTGGGGACCCAGAGTTCTGCTACCACACGTGAGTTTCAGTTCCTAGCCCATCAGGTACAGCTGGTGGCCTTAGGCATCCCTCCACCTCTCTGTCTTGGGTTCCCTATTTGTACAGCAGTTACCAGTTCCCACCTCATGGGTGTTTGTGTGGATTAAGCAAGTTAATTATATAAAGTGCTCAGAATACTGCTTGATACAGAGAGTGCTCAATAAATGTTAGCTGTAATTATAATTATGAAAATTATAGTAATTTAATCCTCACCTCAGCCATTTGAGATTTCTATTGCTGTCTTCATTTTAAAGGAGGGAAAAACAGCCTTTAAGAGATGTTCACACGTGTGTCTGAGGTCACCCAGTAAACCACTGGCGGATTCAAACCCAACTGTCTTGCTCTAAAGTCTGCACCTTTTGTTCTGTCATACTGTCCCTGAAAAGGAGATGAAGGTATTTAAACTGATATATTTCAAGGTCTGTAATTAGGAAGTTTTCTGTTTTTATTTTATTTGAGAACAATTGAGAATATTGACTTCAGTCTACGGCCATACCACCCTGAACACCTCGATCTCCTCTGATCTCAGAAGCTAAGCAGGCTCGGGCCTGGTTAGTACTTGGATGGCAGAATAGTGACTTCTGACCAATGTATTAATGGCATTTCCAGAAAATTATGGTCCATTACGATTTAGAGGAGGAAGAGGCTCTGGTAGGGTAAAGAATTGGCATTGTGAGGTGATGGATCTTAAAACTTTCGTTATTGATTTTTGGAGAGAGAAACAGACTTGTTCTACTTATTGATGCATTCATTGGTTGTCTTTTTTCTTTTTTTTGGGGGGGTGAGGGATGGACGGGAAGGGAGAGAGATGGGAAGTATCAACTAGTAGTTGCAGCACCTTAGTTGTTCATTTCTTTCTTTCTCATATGTGCCTTGACCAGGGAATTCCAGCTGAGCCAGTGACCCTTTGGTCAAGCCAGTGACCTTTGTGCTCAAACCAGCGACCATGGAGTCATGTCTATGATCCCATGCTCAAGCTAGATGAGCCCTTGCTCAAGCTGGTGACCTTGGAGTTTTGAACCTGGGACTTCAGTGTCCCAGGTTAATGTTCCATCTACTGTGTCATCACCAGTCAGGCTCATTGGTTGATTCTTATATATGCGCTGACCTGCGTTTGGACCCAAAACTTAGCCTATTGGGACGACACTCTAACCAACGGGGCTACCCGACCAGAGCTAAGGTGATGGATTTTGAATGAACAGAAGGAGGCAGATTCAGGGAACAGCACAGATACTGCAGAAGAGGCCTCAGGACTGTGCCACTGCCGCTGCGGACACAAGCACTGCTTTCCCAAGGGGTGGATTGCTTCGCCCTGTTAGGAACTTAGATGGAACACAAATGTCACCAGAGCCCCAGCCAAAGGGAGAGAATGATATTTAAACACTAATTTTTAGCTATGAATCTTAAAACCATGTGTTGGCAGAAGACTCAGAGCTAAGTGCCTTCTTATCCAGTAATCATCAGACTAAGCTGACTTGTCCCGAGGGCATTGTGAATGAAACAGCAGAAAGTCACATTAGTTACAGTTGTCTCACTCAGCATCTTGGTCCTCTGAGGCTCTCTGGGTATGTGTCCCACATTGAACGTAGTCCTGGTTTGACAGTGCAATTGGAATGGCAGCCTTGCTGTGATCTGGGAACAAATACTTTTGGCAGCTGTGACTTTTTCTTGATAGTGATGCTTAGCAGCATATGCTGTCTGTTGGGTTACCCACATTTTCCATCGTAGGCTCTGTGCTTTGCAGTGTGCTTGTCATTCCTCATTTGGGTTTTCTCTTTAGAATAAAATGTCTCTTCTGTGCTGTCTTGTGACTTGATATGCATGGGATCTTTGGGCTGTTCTGTACACGAAAGGGAAAAGGGAAAATATTGCTTATAAGTCTAAACATATGGCTTCCAAAGGAACTGTTACTTATATAATTATCCACAGTATGATTTTCTTCACATTGAAGCAGAAACTTTTAAGAATGGAATGCATTTTATTTCATCCTGCAAAATTGAAAACAGTATTTTGTGTCTTCAAGGCATTTTGTTTGTTCAGTCTTCAAAAACAAATCGCAGTCAAAAGAGGCAGGGGGGGTGGGGGTCAGGTAGAAGAGGTAAAGGGGGAAGAAATGGTGATGGAAGAGACTTAATGTGGGGTATGAACACACAATATAGTATATAGATAATGTATTATAGAATTGTACACAGGAAACCTGTAAAATTTTATTAGCCAATGTCACCCCCAATAAATTCAATAAAAATTTTTAAAAACCATAGTTTTCTATGATACTATTTTGAATATCCCTACCGAATGACCCATGAGTAAGGTAATGTGGTATTTCCTTCTTCTTTTTATCTTTTCTTCTAAGTAAAAGGAGGGGAGATAAAGAGACTCCTGCATACGGCCTGACTGAGATCCACCCAGCAACTCCATTGGGGCTGATGCTCACAACCGAGCTATTTTTAGCAACTGAGGTGGAGGCTTCATGGAACCATCCTCAGTTCTCGAGGCCACTGCATGTGAACCAGTCGAGTCATGGCTGTGGGTGGGGGGCAGGAGGAGAAGGAGAGAGGGAAAGGTGGAGAAACAGATGATTGCCTCTTCTGCGTGCTCTGGCCGGGATTCAAACCTGGGACATCCACATGCCGGGCCGATTCTCTTCCACTGAGCCAACTGGCCAGGGTGGCATTTCTAAAGTCTTCCAGGTTTGTCTTTTATTTGACTCAAAGTTAAGTAGTTTTGTGGCATTTTTCTGCTTCCTTTATTGGGTTTAAAAAATATCTAATTTGGAACAAAGTAGGAAGATTTTTTAAATTCCTGTTTTCCTAACAGGATGGTCTGCTGTAGATTTAGATATGACCAGAGGTGTCTGTCTGAGATGGGTGTCTCTGTCTTCATGAGACCTGGCAGCTCGAGCGCCCTGGAGCCGTGACTGGGAAATGAAGGTCGTGACCCTGGATGGAAGCTTGCCGATATCAACTGTGTGTGTCTGATTAATATGCCAGGCACTTGTCTCACGCTGCCAAATCAGTGCCTGCAGACACGTGAAGGTGCCTACTCTAAGCCCTCCTTTATTAAGGATAAATCCGGCTTTAATTATCACTTTTCCCTTTCTTAATTTGTGATTGACAGCTGGCCACAGACGACAGGAAGCTGTCTATAGGACCAGACACTCCTTCGAGCTACCACTGCTACCGGATCTTGACATATTTTTCTGGGCATGTGAACAGAAAGGAACATAAGCTTACTGTCTCCACAGTGAAGTAACAGATAAGAAGCAGCCGATCACAGTAGGATATGGATTCTAGAAGCTTAATTTTCTAATATGGATTATCCAAGTTTTATTATGAAACACTTTCTTCCCTTCTTTTAACTACAACCTCATGAATGGGCTAAAAATCTGGGTGTTCTTTCAATCGGTGATGGCTCCTTTTATCATTTTTTCCTGAAGATCCTTGGAGTTAGATCCATAGGAATGTCAGCAAGTGTCAGATCCACAGTTACTGAAGTTATTTACACAGCACAGTGTAGGGGCAAGGCAAAGGGCATAGGAGAAGTGCACAACGGGTGTGCCAGCTGCATAGAATGAGAGGCTTTGTGGGGCAAACTGCATGCTTTCAAATGTCTCTCTCAACCGTTGACTTCTCCTGTAGAAACAATCCTACAATAATTCCTCTCCATCCGGGCGCTCAGCATTCCTGAAAAGAACTGTGGTTGGCACAGCCACCGTTTTTCAGGAAATAAGTGGTTAGGGTTGCAGAGTGTTTAGCAATATAGACTTTGGTCATCAGCAGGCTGGGTTGGGAATCCCAGCCCTGTCATTTATCAACATGGACAGTTGCCTTAGCTTCTGAGGCCATGCCCCCATCCTATAAAATGAGGGTAATAACATTTTCCTCACAGAGAGAGGAGAAATGGATGAGAAAAACGTCTTTTAGCTTAGTGTCTACACCTAGGAAGCATTCAAGAAATGAGACTCGCTTCATGAACTAGGGAAAACATTAAAATGACATATACATAGTTAAAATAAGCTCATTAAAATTGCAATATGTTGGCTTGAAAACATCTTACGTTTTATGATTGCCCCGAAAACCTGCTTTGGCAGGCGGTCTTCTGAGTCCTTTTTTTTTTTTTTTACTTTGTCTAGGTATTAACAACTTTTTAATAAGTAGTTAATAGGTGCTAGATACTTTTCTTTTATATTAGGCTTTTGTATATTCTATGTATTAGTTCATTTCATCCTCATGCCAGGGCTGTGGAGTGGGTACAGTTACCCCTGCATTACAGATGAGAAACGGAGCTGGAGAGCGAGCGTGTGGGGATGAGTGACATTCCCAGAAGGAGCGAGTGGCAGAGCTGGGATTCAGCTTCAGCTCTGTCTTTAGGGCCCGAGTCGTCATCTGTAACTCCTCATCCTGTTCACTCAGATGTCGTTCTCTGCTGACACGCATTACCCACGTTTCTATGTTCCGCAAAGTCTTTTTAAAAGCTTTTGAAACAGCCCTCCCTTGTTTGAGATTTGTTATCTCTTGCACGGACGGGCATACACCCTTGCTAACACCTTTTAGTTGCTAGCAAGATGGCTTTTCCAAGTGCTCTTGGTGTTAAAGGCCATGATTTTCTTAGCTGGATCTGTCTATGTATTGAAAGAAAGGGAGTGAACAGTTTTTCTTGTTTCTCTACTCCAGAGATCAACAAATATGGTCTTTAGGACATGTAACAGTAAATACTGGGTTTGTTTGAGGACAGTAAACTATATGGTATCTTGGTAAAATGGCCACAGATATAAAAATATTCTTTTAATCAGTGTATTTCTAAATTACAGCCAGCTAACAATCATTCTTTATTGCATTTATAGGAAAATGGTTCAAATAATTTAAAAGCTTTCTGTATTTGCTTAGTGACCTTCACGAGAGAGAGGAAAGTGGAGCTCGGAAATCAGACACACCTGGGATTTGCATATTAACTCCACAGCCAGCCAGCCATGTGGACTGTGAATTAGAGACAATAACAATTACCACATAGGTTTGTTTTGATGATCAGATGCAGTTGCATTTCAGCTAGCGTAGGCTCTCGATTTTTGGGTGCTGCTGTGTCAGCTATGAGAATTTTTACTGTTATTTAACACATTTCCTTACATAGAAGACATGTCATATTCCTGACAGTAGTGTACACTTTAGTTTTAAAAATATTACAGCTTTATTTTAAGAGATACAGTATTAATCCTATTAGGGAAGGGATGCTATTGGCAATTCTTGGGCAGAAAAGTTGATGCCCAAGTTTTTCAGGGGAAGAGAGTCAGGGTACTAGTGATCCATGATTTCCTAACTGCTTCTGCCATCTCCCAGTGACTCACTGGTCAGTCATTCATCCATGCACTTAGCAAATATTTATTTGGATTCTTATCATGCCCTGGGTATTATTATTCTGGGTGCTGGTTTTTCACCTTGAGCTTCCAGGCTTTGTTTATTAAACTTATCAAAAAAAAAATTTTTTTTTTAACACGGATCAGCGATAGGCAGAATAAGGTAACCAAAATTTTCTGTGGCCATTTCAGTCTCTTACCCTCAACGAGGTGGGAGAAGTATATATACATTCGACTTGCATTAAAAAATGCTCAACTGCCTAACCTGTGGTGGCACAGTGGATAAAGCGTCAACCTGGAAACACTGAGGTTGCCGGTTCAAAACCCTGGCTTGCCTGGTCAAGGCACATATGGGAGTTGATGCTTCCTGCTCCTCCCCCTTCTTTCTCTCTCTCTCTCTCTTCCCCTCTCCTCTCTCAAATTAAAAAAAAAAAAATTTAAAAATAAAAAAAAGAAAAAAAAAAAGAAAAGGAAAAAAAAAAAAAAAAGCTCAACTTAGAGATACCGAGGCCTGACTTGATATCAATGTAACTGAGTCCTACTTTTCAGTGGAGTCCCATCCAACTGTGAGCCCTCGAAGTCTTGATTTGCCAGAACATGGCCAGTTCAGTGGTATTACCCATCACAGGGTCCAGTGGACCTCTGCCTTTGGGTTCAATTCAGGAGCGAACGAGTCAGGGAGTGACTCTGTGTATGTCTGAGAGCCAGTACACTCAGTCAACTGGGTGTGGTGGGAGGTGCAGAGCCATGACGGTAGGCAGTAGGACACCTGGGCTATAGGTGTTTTCGGTTTAACAGACTTTCAATTTTGTGGAGGGAGATAATAAGGCTTGGAGAGGATAAATGATTTCATGCAAACTATTGAACCTGCCCTGAGTGCACCGGTGCATTTCCTTACCTCGGCCTTGGTGTTTGGCTGTTCCCTCTACCTGGGATGGTTTTCCCATTGATATACGGTCTACCGGAAAGTTCTGTCCATTTTGGGAATAAAACAAAATATAAATTTTTCTTACCGTCAATAAACTTTATTAAATAATATAATTGCCATTATTATTAATGATTTCTTGCCAGCGGGAGGGTAATTTGTATATCCCATTTTTGAAAATTTTTTTATCTTTTGATGCGAAAAATTGAACCAGTGCTTGTTTGATATCTTCTTCATTTTTGAATTTTTTGCCCTTCAAAAAATTTTGTAAGGACAAAAACAAGTGATAGTCGGAAGGTGCTAAGTCCAGGGAATATGGTGGATGCAGCAGAATTTCCCAGCCTAGTTCTGCAATTTTTTGACGAGTCCCCAAAGCAGCATGTGGCCTGGCATTATCATGATGCAGTATGATGTTCTTCCTATTGAACATCGCCGGCCTCTTTTCTTGGACTGCTGTCTTTAAATTATCCAGTTGCTGACAATACTTCTCCGAATTGAGCTTTTCGTTCGCTTTTAAAAGCTCATAATGTATTGGTCCTCTAATGTCCCACCATATACACAACATTCTCTTATTCAGATTCAAATTTGGTTTAGAAATGGAAGGGCTAGGTTTTCCGGGTTCATAATATGCCCTTTTCCTTACGATGTTTTTGTAAGTAATCCACTTTTCATCCCCAGTTATCATCCGGTTCAAGAAGGGCTCTATTTTGTTCCAAGGAAGCAGAGATGTGCATATGACAACTTGATCATCCAAATTCTTTTGACTTAATTCATGTGGCACCCATCTTGAATATTTCCACACCAACCCTATCTTCCGAATATGGTCTGAAATGGTTTGCTGAGCTGAATTAAGCCTTTCTGCGATCTCCGATGTTGTCAGAAAAGGATCTTGCTCCAACATGGTCTGAACAACGTTGTCATTGATAAAAGATGGTCGCCCAGAACGTGGCTTATCAGAAAGGTTGAAATCACCTGTTTTGAATTTTTCGAACCATCTTGTGCATGTCCTATCAGAAACTGTACCTTCATCAAACACTTTCAATAAATTTCTACATGCTTCTGTAGCATTTCTTTCTTGTTGAAATTCATAAAAATACAGTGGCGTAAGTGAACTTTATCAGTAGCCATGGGTACACTATCGCTTCACACATAAGACTAACGTGAATCAACTTTGCTTTAGTTAATTTGCTGCGTCAGTGTGTATACATTAAGTGCTAAAAATAGAGAGGCACACATGCGCCAAATAAACATGTGCTTACGTGTCGAAACTTGTTGTGATAGAAACGGACAGAACTTTCCGGTAGACCTGATATTTGCTTGACTGACTGACTGACTCACTTAGATCTCTAGTCCTAATCCTTATAAAGTTCTTCTCCCCTCATCATTCTAAGACAGCACTCACTCTTTCCTACCTTGCTCTGTTCCTTTATCCTGCTTTATTTTGTTTAGAGCACTCAGCACCACCTTACATTGTGTTCTATGTACGGTAAGATATATGTGTTTGTCTCTGCATCTAGAATGCAAGCGCCACAAAAGCAGATTCCAGTCTCTTTACAGTTTATCCCCAATTCCTGGAGAATGCCGGGTATGTAGTGGGTGTTGAGTAAATATTACTTAAATTAATGAACAAACTTATTTGTTAATCAGATGTTTGTGTCTGTCATAACCCGTATTCTGCTGGTTGCCAAGGATACGGTTATAAATAGGATACAGTCCTTCTTGTCAAGATCTCATTTTCTAGTGGAAGAGAAACAAAACTAGGAAACTTTATGTTAAATTCTGTGGTAGAGTTATTACTAAGGTGATGTGGGTACCCACTAGTCTTTGGGGATCAGAGAAGGTATTCTGGAGAATGTGATCTCTGAGTTGAATTTTAGAAGAAGCTGAGAAGCAGCAGCTTGAGGGGGAAGCAAAAGTGTGGGTTGGGCGGGGTGGGGGGGCTCAGTCCAAGGGGACCCCAGTAGAAAGGCCCAGAAGAGCAGGACAGTCAGAGCATGTTAAGGGTTATGTACTTGAATGAGGAGGTTTTAACATTCTTCTTTCTCTTCCATTTTATTCTTTAACTTTAAATTTTTATTTAGAAAATTAACTTTCACAGGGTGACATTGGTCAATAGGAGTACATAGGTTTCAGGTGAACATTTCTATAGTATTTGAACTGCCTTAATGTTTTTATCCAAGTTGAATATGTACATTTTTTAGATATACTGATGAAATAATCTACTATATACCTATTTATTTGGCTGCACTAAAGCCCCTATCATATAAAGTGAAAATGTGGGAAATACTGCTTTTGTTGCTTTAACCATTTTGAGACACCTTAAACTTTTCACATGTATCTTCCATTTGACCATTGTCATAAGTAGAATGCTTTTGGGTGATCTAACATCGTTCTCCAGAGCTCCTCATACGAACTGTGCCTGGGCCACTCATTTACTCTTCAATAAGCATCACAGAGCAGCTCCTTTCTGCCAGGCACAGGGACTGAAAACCCTTATGCGCAGGGGCGGAGTTTCCGTTTCGAATGTATGTGACACAGCGCTTTTTGGATAGGGATGTGTTGGAGTGATGGTGTTATTTCCACCTAGATCTGTCTGCAAACATTAAGGAAGCCATTTTTGCTCTTTCCTGTGTCTTCTGACAATTCCACATGTCTTCCACTGTGTCTTCTGACAATTCTGAAATTCTGCATTTCTAGATAATGTTTGCATACTGATGAAACCGGCCCGATGGGTTTCAGCTCTCTGCTGATTTCCTGTCGTGCTGTTGTCAGGTTTGGATTTGGTGCTGTGATCCCACTCGCCCCATGGCTTCCCATCCCCCCCCCTCAGCACTGTCATAGAATTGTATTAAATTTTTTTCTCTCATCACTTTATTATTTACATTATGAATACGCAAATGTGATTCACAACTCGGAATCGTTAACGGTTGTGATTCAGTTTCGTTGTGTTTTTCCTGAAGCGAATGGTGACTAGTTTCTTGCTGTGTGTAGTCGTCACTGTTAACAATTTGCAAAATTTTCTACACTATCAGAAAGCTCTCAACACAGCTTTCACAGGTTGGTCCTGTTCAGGAAGACAGCTTCTCTGTGTGTGTGTGTGTGTGTGTGTGTGTGTGTGTGTGTGGTTTCATCTCTCTGGAGACCTCCACCTGCTGTCTGGCGGGCTCCCTCTGTGGCTGTCCTCCCGAAGCTTCCCTTCACCGCTGTCCTGAGTATTTCCTTTGCTTTTTCTGCTTCCTCTCCCCTTTTACCTGGATCTACTATCTTGCTCTCTGGTTTTTCCCTGGTTTCAGTGGAACACCTTCTCTAACAGCAACAATTACTCTTTCAGGTTAAAATGAAGGCATGACATCCCAGTGCGTTGTGATGACAGCCCTTCACAAACCTGCTTTTTGAGTCACAGGGCTCTAGTCTGAGTAGGATTGCCCTCTGTGGTTGGTACCAGTTCATGTCCTAAGATCTCTATTATCATTTGGGCGATTCCTTTCCCCTTGCTCCTAGGTTGAAACTTCTGTTTGCTATGACCTCATCCTTCTCTCTCTCTCTCTCTCTTTATTTTTAAGAGTATCTCTCTCTTTAAAAAAGAATTTTTCTCATTGATTTGAGAACAGAGAGAGAGAGAGAGGAAGTGGGGACAGGAGAGACAGAAGCCTTCATTTGTTGTTCCACCCACTTGTGCATTCATTGGTTGCTTCCCGTATGTTCCCTGACTTGGGATTGAACCTGCAACCTTAGCATTTCAGGATGATGCTCTGACTGAGCTCACCAGCCAGGGCTGAAACTCTCTTAATAGCTATGTGTGGGGGAAGACTAAATGACAGCTGTGTGCAGTCAAACTGTTAGAAGGCAACCTCACATTGGAGAGCCCCTCCTGTTGGTGACCTTGTCTGAGACAGGTCTTTCTAAGGCTGTCACTCTGACATGAGTAGCAGACCCAACAGAGGTTTCATACACCATCTGTTCAGGGATGTGTATTTCTAAAGTGTCAAGGAGTGCAACTACCTGTTTGAAATTGCAAACCAACCACAAAATGAAGGTCCAGTGCAAATGCTGGGGGTCTAAAGTTCACACAGTACTGGGAGACCCTCCACAAAAACATGTAGGAATGCAGAGGCAAAGACAATTTAGATACAAAAGTAGATATGTATTTAGAATGAGAAATCACCAAAAGTTACTGCAAATTCTGGTCCTTTTCTCTGAAGATCTTTTGGTCCAATTACCAGAGATACCAACAAAGAAATGCTTCCTTTTGTCAACTTGCTTCTCTCCTCTACTTAAAACTCTCACTAACTTCCAGAAATTCTAGCACTCACCAGTAAAACACCCGGAAGCTTTAGTTCATAATCTGCATGGTAAATTTACTGGTGCATAGTTAAACAAATGAATAAACCAAACCTAAATACTCTTTATCTTTTCAAAGAACCAGCTTGTAGTTTCAATATTATTTTCTTTATTCTACTCTGGGTTTTGTTTGTTTATTTTCTGGATCACTTAGGTAAAGTTACATGGTTTATTTGGGATGTTTTTGTTTCTTGAGGGAGACCTGTGTTATTATGAACTTACCTTTTAGAACCATATATATATATATATGGTTCTAAACCTCTTATATATTATTCTAAGATATATATATATATATATATATATAGAGAGAGAGAGAGAGAGAGAGAGAGAAAGGCAGAGAGATGGAGGGAGAGAGAAACAGAGAAACATCAACTCGTTTGTGTACTCTTTGATTGCTTCTTGCATGTGCCTTGACTGAATATCATCAGACCGGTGATCTCTTGCACATTGGATTGACACTTCATCCACTGAGTTACGTGGCCAGGACCTAGAGTATCTCATTTTGACAAACCACATACTCCAATCATACCCTAAGAGATGGTGGTGCGTGTGAGGAATATTTTCTAAATTTTTGAATTTTGAATTGTCTTAATTTCCAGTGAAGAGTGTAAAGCCATTCTTATTCCTCCCCTTTTTTTTTTATTACAAGGATGTTGTTTGATTCATGTTAATTTCAACTTTTGTGCTGAGAACTCGGCCTTCTTAATCTGGAAATTCAAGTGCTTGCCTTGGGAGATTTTCTTGAATTACTGATTGCTTTTCAGTTTTCTCTACCCATTCTCTGGATTTCCAACTAGCCTGTTATTGGACTGATGAGCTAGTCTTCTGATTTATTTATCTTTTTCTTTTACTGTTCCATATTTCTTTTTCTCTCTACCTTCTGTGGGATTTCTTGAACTTGGTATCTTCTAATCCCTTTATGGAAGACTTCATCCCTGCTTCATATTTTTAGTTTTGAAGAACATTTTTGTTCTCGGAATATTTTTATAGTTGTATATTCTTTTTTTTTTTTTTTTGTATTTTTCTGAAGCTGGAAATGGGGAGAGACAGACAGACTCCCGCATGCGCCTGACCGGGATCCACCCGGCACGCCCACCAGGGGCAACGCTCTGCCCACCAGGGGGCGATGCTCTGCCCCTCTGGGGTGTCGCTCTGTTTCGACCAGAGCCACTCTAGCGCCTGGGGCAGAGGCCAAGGAGCCATCGCCAGCGCCCGAGCCATCTTTGCTCCAATGGAGCCTTGGCTGCGGGAGGGGAAGAGAGAGACAGAGAGGAAGGAGGGGGGTGGGGGGTGGAGAAGCAAATGGGCGCTTCTCCCATGTTCCCTGGCCGGGAATTGAACCTGGATCCCCCGCACACCAGGCCGACGCTCTACCGCTGAGCCAACCGGCCAGGGCCTATAGTTGTATATTCTTGTTTCATGTTGTAGCTTTTATTTTTAGATAACATTAAGGATGGGTTTGTTTTTCTTTTTTCTGCATATTCGGTTGCTTCCAAGTTGACTTTTTCAGTGTGTTTGATTTTTTTCTTTTATATTAGAGGCTTTTGTCATTCTTTGACAATCCTTGTTTGAGTATATATGACTATATATTATCTAAATACAGTACATATTGTCAGGGCCCAGGGCAGGCTGCCCCCAAATAACTATAATGGCACATTGATTACTTTCAGTTAAAGTTACTTGACAAGCAGTTAGTACATGAAGGGCATGTTGACAATCCCTTGTCTCCTTGAATGCAGGAAATACATCTCCCTGGTGAAAGGTGCCCACCTTGCTCCTGGAGGAGCTATGGGAATCACTCTTATAACTAGAGTTAAAGAATCCAGGGCTGTGGCCCTGGTCTGTTAGCTCAGTCAGTTAAGAGTATTGTCCCAAAATGACAAGGTGCCCTGGTCAGGGCACACATAAAAAGCAACCAATGAATGCACAACTGAGTGGAACAACAAGTGAATGCTTCCCTTCTCTCTCCGTTTTTTTTTTTTCTCCCTTCTCTCTCCCTTCTCTCTGACTATAAAATTTTTTTTTTAAAATAAAGGCCTAGCCTGACCTGTGGTGGCGCAGTGGATAAAGCATTTTATCTGAATGCTGAGGTCGCCAGTTGGAAACCCCAGGCTTGCCTGGTCAAGGCACATATGGGAGTTGATGCTTCCTGCTCCTCCCCCTGTTCTCTCTCTCTCCAATAAAAATGAATAACAAAAACAAAAACGATGTGTCTCTCTTTTAAAAAAATGAATAAGTAAATAAAGGCCTGGCCAGATAGCTCGATTGGTTACAACCTTGTCCCGGAGGACAGAGGTTGCTGGTTTAATGCCCTGGTCAGAGCACATACCACTGGAGCAGCTCCGGGTTCCTGTCTCTCTCTCCCTGCCTCTTTTCTCAGAAAGAAAAAAAAAAATCCAGGGCTGAAAAGCTCACAAAAACAAAGCTTCTTACTCTTTTTTTACTAAGCCCACACTTTGTTTAGGTTCGTCACTAATGAGTATCCCAAACTAAAGTGCATTTGTCCTGTCCCTTTTTACAAGTGTATTGTTTTTCCATCTAAGAAGTTTAAAAAGCTGGTTGGTGCATCATCTCAGGAGCTGCATCTGAGATCTCGTGTGCTCGTGTTAAATTAGATTTTCTCCTCTTAATGGGATCTTGTGTCAGTTCTATGATTCTTGAGTTCTTATGACTGGACTAAAGGTTGTGGGGGACATTTCCCCTTTCCAGACAATATGCTTATGAAAATATTCACAACTGAGAATTACTGTGTAATATAATATTTCCTTCTTTTTTTCCCTAAAGCTAATGATTTGTTTGCTTAGATAATTACACAGTGCTTAATAATGTTTTACATATACAGTTGATTATAATCATTCAAGTTGCCTAGTAATTATACAGTATATATATGTATATACCTATACATGCCTGCATATACAATATGCATACATATATTCTATTATATTCTCTAAATAAATTATTCATTGTGCTATTGCTTATATACATATTTGCTACATATACACACATGTACATGCACAAGTCAAACTTGTATAGTAACTGGAATTCTGAATTAGTTTGATAAGGATTTCTATGAGCTGTAGTTATGTTCTGTTTTATATTCTTATTTAAGGAATTCTTATTTGGATTTTGATTCTTTCCTTTGCTACTAGCTTTAAATGTTTACCATGTAATTTGAATAGAATTAAAGTAATATTAAAATTAAGTTACAAAGATAAGTAATTTTCATCAGAAATGGTGACAATTAGATTAATAGCAAAGATCTAGGGAAGAAGGAATTCTGCATTTCTGTAATCTCATTCCTGAAGAATACTTAATCCATTAAAATTATTAAGGTCTTCTGTAAATCAGTTTAATAACTGTAATGAAATTAAGTACTTCGACAGAATTTTCAGAAGTTTGAAAAGCCTTTTTCCAATGAAATGCCAAATTTCTGAAAATTCAGAAACACCACCCTTGCCATATTCCTTTATTGACAATGTGATTTGCATAGTGAATGTACCGAGCTAGCAGTTTTTTTCTATTGGTACTTTTAAAAAAATTAGAAATATAACTTTATTAAAATGGAAATTTTAAGTTCTTCTCTAACCTTTCCATTTCAATCTTATCTTTTTCTGTGTCGTTAATATAAAATGGTTTCTCAGAGCCATAATTTTATTACCTCACTAGGTCCTCCTTTCAGCCAGTAACCAAACCCAGATATGGAAAGCTCTATATTGGCTTATACCTCCTAAGCATATAGACTGTGATAATCAATTTAGTGGAAAAATTAGTGAGTTTATGTGTCTTCAACTTCATTGACTATGGTTTTCTGCTCTGAAAGTACTGGATTTCTTAAGCTTCCTATTTTTTCCTTTAAAGTCTTCTAGATTCATTTTTTTCTGAAATGAGATAGTCCTCAGAAACTATTTCCAGTTTGTGCTAAGGAATATTTTCCTTTATAAACACATGTGCTTGTTAAATGTATTAACCTTAGTGATTATTTTCTGCTGGCAATTTTCCCCACCCTCCATCCCCCGAACTCTGTTGATAAAACTGGTTTAAGAAACATTGATGGTTTGCAGCTATCACTTTTTCTTTTTAAATCCCAAAGGCTTTCATGGTAGGAAAGAAAATTAATGAAATGAACTCAATTTTTTCTCATTTTCAAAGGTGGCTTAGCATCAGCTCTGAAGACTGCTTAGGGAAAGGTCAGTAAGCATAAGCAAATCACATCTTCCTTTGGGTTGAAGAAGCTTTTGCCCCATGTCCCTGTGTGTCTGACTTCGTAGACTCTTCTAAGCATGGTGGAGATGACTGGATACGATGTGCCAGTCTAGAAACTGGCAGCGACTTAGTATATTTTGAGTAGGAAATCCTTGTAAGAGGCATAGCTACTAAAATTTATGTCGTCTATACCTAAATCAGGCTCTTACTTTCAGCCTTAGGAGTTCATCGCCAAGATATTGTTTTACACAGTCATGGTGGTTTTCATCAGTAGAAGAGCCTTTCGAAATAAGACGCAAGATTGCATTTGCTCTTTTTTCACCTTGTGATCATTAGAATGCATGTGAAAATGTTGGTAAGAGTCTTAATTTGAATATCTTAATTTGAATTAGATATCTATAGATCTATATATTGTATTTTATTTCATCCTCTAAATCAGTGATTTTCAACCTTTGTTTCTCACGCACTCATAAACTAATTACTAAAGAAAAAGGGACCCTGACCTCTTCTTCCTTAGTAACTAATTTATTTGTGCCATGAGATGAAAATGGTTGTATTTAGTCAGGCGCACTGACGTTAGTAATTAGTGTGTGTTTGTGCCATGAAAAAAAAAGGTTGAAAATCACTGCTAACTAATTGGCTTTATTTGTAGCCTGATCCTTCATTTCTTCTGCTGAGGCTGGGTACTAAACTCCAGAAGGAGTGAGAAATTTATGTATTGAGGAACCTATAGGCAAATTAAAAATGAATGAGGCCCAGAAGTTTTCAACTGAAAGGAACTCCTCTTTTCATGGGCATGGGATGGTAATGCATGTATGTAAATAACTATTAATAAAATTATATTCCGAGGTAGATCTAAAAGCTACAAGGAAGTTATTAACAAAGGATGAAGGGAAGAAAGCTTAACTTTAGGGGTTTCCATTTGTTTCTAATAATAAATTAGATACTTCTCTGTTAGGGAAATATTATGTTCTGAAGGTCATTTTGTGAAATGATAGTATTTTAACCTTAAATTTCACATTTTTGGTAAGAAAATAGATTTATTTGGAGAAATTGTATCTATACTTGTGTGGTTATCTCATGCTTCTGCTGATCTTAGTTTTTCTCCCCAAACCCTCTCTCTGACTCTCTCCCTGTCCCTGTAAAAAAAAAAAAAGAAAATTATATTTCTTCATTTCTCCTAACCTACACATATGTAATAGTTGCTGTCAGTTTTTAAAATATTCCTGTAGAGATTGTCCACACAGAGTGTTAACTGTAAGAGGATCATTCAATACTTTTTTTGAATTTCAGCCAGTTTTTCAGGACGTGAATGTCAGGAACACCTTGTATCGTAACATAAATTCCTACAAAGCTAGGACCCAGAATTCTGATTTGAGCCCAGTGAGCCTCAGTTCCTTCCTTTGTTGCCACGGGGAGGTCAGCGATGCCAAATTTATGGTAGTACAGAGCACTTAGGCCTATTTTTCAAACTTATGTTAACAGAAGCTGAAGGCTGCCCTTTGGCCATGTTTCAGAGATTTCCCACCTGTGTCCTGAAACTCGCTAAATATGGCATATGCCTAATAGAGGGCGGCCTTGCAGCCCAATTCTCTGTGGGCCTATTCACATTTATTTAGTGTAAAAGATGCCCCTCCGGAGGAGGAGCGGTGTCGCTATGCAGGCTGGAGGCGATCTGGCCTCTGAGGCACAGGGTTTGTGGAAAGAATTTATGGCTTGATAACATATAATTTGAACATAAAAACATCAGTATTTAGAAATCCAATTATGTTAAAAGTACAAAGAGTCTTTAAATATAACATCTCTCCCCTTTTATTCACAAATGTGGCGCATACATTACCTTTGTACTATCCATGAATTTCAAATCAGATTGAACTTTCTCACATCAATAACTTTGAAATGATGATTTTATGCTGTAAGCATACTTAGATGTCCGACAATGTCAGGATTTGAATGATGGCACCCACTGTTGTACAGGGCTTGTCTGAACCGCCCTTTTCTAACGTTAAGTTTCTGTTGGGATTCCATAAGCCTCATTTCATTCTCAGTGGTTTGTTGGTTAATACATAATTATGTGTTCCTTGTGATTTTCACTGAGTTTATTCAAGGGCTCCAGTGTCAGTTACCCATCCATCCACATATCTGCAAGGTGAGAATAAAGGGTAGACAATTTTCAATCATTCATGAATGAGTAAATCAACTTTTACCTCCTAAGCTCTTCATTACATCCTGCCGCACCCTCACTATTCTGAAGGAGGAAACAATGAAAAAGTAGATGCTCTGACCCTCTTTTTCACATAAAAGCTGAAAACAGATGGGAGACTAGCTGCTTGGATTATATTCTCGTCACTCCTTTGTTAACGTCATCTCATGCGGAATCCAGGGAAACTTCTCTAAGAAGGCTTCTCTGGAAGAAAACTGTGTGTTTAATTGAATTTCAGTGTTTTCAGAATAATCTCTTGATGTCGGAAGCCTTCCCATATTCCTGCCAGGGCACGGCATGAACCCAGGCCTTGTTTGTGATGCCTTGACTCGTGGTTCTCTTCTACCGCAGAGCGTATTTCATCCTCAGTAGTTTGTGTATCTTTGTACAAAACAAATAGTGCTCCTCCAAGCATGACTTTTCAGGAAATTTGCTTGTATTTATAATTTTTCCATTAATTTGGTGGGGGGAAAGAGAGAAGCATCAACTTGTTGTTTCACTTAGTTGTTCCATTTTGTTGTGTACTCATTTTTTTTTTTTTTGTATTTTTCTGAAGTTGGAAACGGAGGCAGTCAGACAGACTCCCGCATGCGCCCGACCGGGATCCACCGGCACGCCCACCAGGGGGCGATGCTCTGCCCATCTGGGGTGTCGCTCTGCTGCAACCAGAGCATTCTAGCGCCTGAGGCAGAGGCCACAGAGCCATCCTCAGCGCCCGGGCAAACTTTGCTCCAATGGAGCCTTGGCTGCGGGAGGGGAAGAGAGAGACAGAGAGGAAGGAGAGGGGGAGGGGTGGAGAAACAGGCGCTTCTCCTGTGTGCCCTGGCCGGGAATCGAACCCGGGACTCCCGCACACCAGGCCAACACTTGACCACTGAGCCAACCGGCCAGGGCCTCGTTATGTACTCATTGACTGCTTCTCGCAGGGTCCCTTACCAGGGGTCAAACCTGTGACCCCTGGCATTCTTGTTTGAGATGTTATCTACTTGCCACTTGGCCAGGGCAGGAATTTTACTTAAAAAAAATTACCACTGTTAAGAGCTGAGGGTCCATTAATGTATAATGGAAATTCTTTTGATTTAATAATCTTTGTAGATTAGTGTTGTCTCTGTTCTCTGACATCTTTGTCCCTCCTACTAGATTTTGCCAACTGATGCCTTTTCAATATCCTTTGCATCACTGGTCCCATATAAGGTATATTGGTAATATGTAAGTGATAAAATCAGTGATGTGAGACATCATGGCTTTAGCTCTTAATTACTTGACCTTGAGTTCTTGAGTTCCGTAATCTAGCTCATAAAATTTTCAAGATTTTAAAATTCATACCTTTTTATATTTAAAGTGAATGTGTTATGGGAAGGTTTCAGCATATTTTGCTTGCTATTTTTGCGTATCTTGATAATATTTACATGAAATAAGACATTTAGACTACAGAAAAGAAGGGTTGGTGTATACCAATCTAGATTCAGTATAATCCTCCGTTTGTGTGGCCAGAGCCTTTCCATGTTTATTTGGATTGCTTTACTTTCTTAGGATATGGCCAATAAAATGTGTAAAGAAAAAAACAACAACAACTTTACTTGTAGATTTGGTGGAAAGTTACCACCTTTGTAGGATTCAGACAGGTTAAGGTTAGGTTGTAGTGAGGGCTATTGTCCTGGGCGTGCATGAAGGCGAACTTGCTTTTAATCTCTCCCACGCCATGCTCGGAGTTTCTGTTGGGAACAGACAGTTGCGCCTTGGGGGTTCCTTGTTTTAGTTTCCCACACCTTGGAAATGATGTCCTTTATTTCTAATGAGAAATTTGTTTTATGTGTAAGGACTTTGTTTTCTAAACAGAGAAGATGCAAGACTTAAGACGTGCCTCTATCTTTAAATGTTTCATGATGCTAACCGGAAGAAAAATCTGTTCCTAGTTCTTTTTTTTTTATGAGGAAAAGCCTAATTTTAAGAATGGTTTTTGTCTGACCCTGTGTATCATGTGTATCTTTCTACTTACGGTTGATAAAAGTCTAGATTTTGGAGTGACAGCTAAGTATTATTCTATGTAAATAACTCTAAATCCTCTCACTGATGCCTCCCTATCTCTGGTTTAGGTGGGTAGATTTCTCAATAATGAATACTACGTTCAGCAAATCCCTAGGCCAGCTGAATATCAAATCCTCAGGAATTTTAAAACTGAGTCACTTTCTGGGTCACTATTCAGAATCCTTAAATAGTCGTATAGGGTGGGTTTTCAGTAGGGCATGGTTAAAAAGAATTTTTTGAAGATAGTGATTAGCCGTTTTTTAATTCTATAAAAACGATCACACTGCCTCTGAGTAGGATCTCGCCGTGTGGTGTTCGTCTTGCACAGCAGGTTGAAGTCTGCCATGGAGAGAGCCTTTTCAGATGGCACGCAGAAACTTGAGTTGGAGGTGACTTGAACCACAAGGCATCAAATACTAAGAAGGCAACAATTCCAAAGCAGAAATACGTAAGACAGTCCAAAGAACAAAGGAAGACATTATCAAAGACTGCGAGTGTAGGCCAGAATATAAAATACAAATAAAATATAGAATGCCCAGTTACATGTTAATTATAGGTAAATCATAGATTTCTTTTAGTATAGGTATGTCCCAATTATTTTTATGGGACATACTTATATTAAAATTGGAGATAGATAATGATACAATTTTATGCCTGAAAATTATGTGTTGTTTATCTGAAATTCAAGTTCAGTGGGACATTCTATTCAATTTAGCAGTTCTGCCTGGAAGCCCACTGGTGCAGGAGGGGGATATAGTTTAATATACTGCTCACAAAAATTAGGGGATATTTCAAAATGAATATGAAGTGATAAAATATCCCCTAATTTTTGTGAGTAGTATATTTAAACTCAGCAGCATAGCATTCAACTAAACTATCTCTAGGAGAAGGCTTTATTTTTTAAGATTTTATTTATTATAGAGAGGGGGGGAGAGAGAGAGAGAGAGAGAGAGAGAGAGAGAGAGAAGGGGGAAGGAGCAGGAAGCATCAACTCCCATATGTGCCTTGACCAGGCAAGTGCAGGGTTTCGAACCGGCGATCTCAGCATTTCCAGGTCGACGCTGTATCCACTGAGCCACCACAGGTCAGGCGAGAGAAGGCTTTATTTTAAAATACCTTTTTGTTTGTTTTTTGGAGGGGTATCTCTGTTCATTATTTGAAAGCTAACTTTTTATTATCTTCAAAGTAGGAAATCGTTAGATGTTCTTTATTTTTTACCTTACTTGCTGAGCAGATACGCTGAAACATTTGCTTTTACTTAACAACAGTTTTCTAAATATGAATTCAGGATTTCTTTTAGAGTCCAAAAATCCAAAGCAAATGTTTATGTCTTCCTAGTCTAGGTGTTCAGTTGTTTTAATGTTAATCTTAAAAAGGTCTTTTATCCAGTTAATCCTCCCAAATCCTTGATTCTGCTAGTATAAATATGTTTGCCATGATGTCTTAGAGGGAGCATAGCATTTTTTGCTGGCTAAATTTTTTAAGGTTAAAGAAGGAAATAAACATGAAATTTTCATTGTTCAGGGAATGATGTGATCCTTGCATATTTCTAAGTGCATGACTATATGGGCAAAAATCAATGTGATATCATTTATTTGACATAGATTTTAGAAAATGGTTGCAGCTAAGATTTCCGTTTTAGATACAGATTAGAATTTTGTTGTTTGTTGAAGTACTTTTAGGCATTACAAACCTTTTAAATCTTTTTTTTTTTAATATATTGACTTTTAGAGAGAGACAGAAACATTAATCTGTTCCTGTGTGTGCCCTGACTGGGGACTGAACCCACAACCTCTGTGTACTGGGATGATGCTGTAACCAACTGACCTATCCAGCCAGGGGAGTCTTGACCTTTTCAGACGTTGTGATTGGAATGGAACAGCAGTGCTAGTTACCTGCACAGTAGCCATCCTCTGGGTTCCTTAGCAGGCCCTTGGTTTTACTCAGATATCAGGGTCCATTATTATGTGGGAGGGGCTGGATTCCTTAAGTCCCCAGGGTGACGATTGATTGGCCAGTCCTCATATGCTTTTCCCTTTCCCCACTGATTTCTTGAGAGAAGGACACCTGCTGGAGGCTGTACTGTTTCTGGAAAAGTTCTCTCCTGGCTAATCCTTCCTTATTGTTGTGTGAGGATGCTTTGTGTGGAGTTAACTGGGCATTTAGCCGGAGGCAGTAAACCTGTGGTCAAGCCGGCCGCGGAGGCTATAGGAAGGTGGAAAAGGCCAGTGAACTGAAAAACGTCATTGAGCTGCTAAATTAAACGACACTGCCACTCTCTTACCTTTGGGCTTCTTTAGATATGTGCTAGCAACCCACTCCATTGTGTCACAGGCCATTTTGAACTGGAGTTTCTACAATTTTTAGTCACATGCACCCTACCAAAATTAAAGGAGTGAGGTAGACCTTAATGCTTATCTTATTAGATTCGGCCACTTCCGAAGGATGGGCCAGCAAAGAGGAGGAGCTGGAAGTCCCTCCCTTCTTCTCCTCCATCCTTTATAGAGAGCCATTTCTTATGCATGATATATCTTACTCTAGAAAGAGGTAGAAACTTCAGACATTTTCGGGCAAAGCAAATTCATACTTTCTTTTTTCAAAAGCACCTCTCCCAAACCACGTATCACCTGCTGGAGAAGGCTGTTGTGTGGCGTGGAGCTAGTCAGCCTGTTGAGGCTCTCAGACCGGCATGCAGTGGTCTGCCGCTGCGTCTGCCTGAATTCTTGGTAATGAACGTGAAATCACTGTTTCTTGCAAATGTGGCTTCAGCATCCGGAACTCTGCCATGAAATACCAGATGGAACTGAGGCACAGAGTTCTTCCTGCCTGAGAACAAGATCATCTGCAAACAGAACTGCTTACACTGCCACTCAACAACAAAATATCCTTTGCTATTTCTTCAGGCCTCAGTGAGTCCGGCCATGAACTTGTTATTTGGACAACACACAAGCTATCTCGGAATTCTTAGACTGCCTTTCTCCTACCCCTCACTCAGGCATACCAGTGCTAGTCTTCTGTCAGTGGTTATGACAGGATACATCCCAGAGAAGCCGATGTCAGTGGCGGTGCCCTTCTTCAGTCTGGCTCTTCCTCCACTGTGCTTGGATTCGCATCAGCAGATATTGGACCTGGTGGCGAAGGGGGATATACAGATGACAGGCGTCCCTGTTTAAGGAATCTGCACCCTCGTAAGGAGACAGCACGCTAAGCAAGGGGTAGATGTATGTATGAGGTGCAGAAGTAACACACAGAGGACGGGAAGGCTTTACTTGGGCAGGCAGAAGGAAGGTTAAGAGGAGGTTTCGTCTGAGTTATGTTCTAAAGGATGAAACAGTAGTCCTGGTGGAGATAACTAGCAGTATGTGCCTGTTCTGGAAAATTCCACAATCTGCCTCTTGCAAGCGATATGAACATGCGTGATAGGGTGATTTCTGGAGGTGATTGGGAAGGATAGGAGCTGTTATTCACCTGTTATTCAGGATGATCAGACCACATGGTTGGCTTTGCTAGGCTCAGCTAATCCTGCATCCTGAACTAAGTGTGGGGAATGTGACTCAGCTTCAAGAAGAACCCGCAAGGGTAGCCAGGGGCTAAGAGCTGCCACTCAGATGTACCCGGCTTTGCCCCCAGATGAGGGGAACTGGACCACTTTCTTAACTTTTTGGGTCTTAGATTTCTCCTATTTGGAACAAGAAGCGCATCTCATCGGGGGAGTAAAATCATCTTTCTAAAGAGGTTAGAAATAGAAATGTGCTTACTATGGAGTAAGTGTTCAATTAGTGGTAGCTATTATTACTAGGTGCTAAATTATATACTTATTAAGGGTGGTCAGGGGAAATCATATTGTTCCCCATCACCTACATTGATGTAGTCTACTAGAATTATCTGTAGTAAAGCGTTGTCTCATAGCTGGGACAGCCTCTTCTGACTTTGCAGGACCATCACGTGCCAGAGCGTTGCTGGTAGTTTCAAATTCTTGCTTTTTGTTCCCCCCCCATAGTAAACCTTCAAGTCTACTTGTTTGGGAAGTTTTATTGATCTTGTCAGGCCTTATGGGGGAGGGCGTTACTTTTGACTATAGTAAGAACTTCTCAGAATGGCTCCTAAGGGTTTCATTTCTCTTTGAACCCTCTACCCCCAGCCCATAGTCATGACTGAATTGCTTCATTGCAACAGGTTGCTAAGGCCAATGTTTTTTACGATAATTAGTGTACTAGGGTTCTGTAGCATCAGACCCAGTAGGATACATAAGTAAATATGTATGTATAAAAGAATATTTGTTAGAGGAATTGGCTCATGTGGTTTGGAAGTGGAAACGTCCCATAATCCGCCCTCTGCGAGCTGGTAAACGGACAGCTGGTGGTGTGGTTCAGCCTGACTCAGAACCCAAGAAACAGGAGCTCTGATGTCTGAGAGCAGGAGAATACAGATGACCCTGCGCAAGGAAAGAGGGGGAGAGAGGGAATGCGAATTTACCCTTCCTTAGCCTTTTTTGTTCTATTCAGACCCCCAGTGGATTGATGATATTCCCTTACATTGCTGAGGGTGGGTCTCTACTCAGACTACGAAATCAAATACTATTCTCTTCCAGGAACACCCTCGCAGACACACCCAGAAATAATGATTTACCAGCTATTGGGACATTTCTTTAGGGAAGTCAAGTTGTCAACACAAAAGAGACCATCACAATTGGTTTGCCTTTGCTTTTGATGAGCTTCTATTATTAAAAGGGACCATTACAGGTTATTATTATAGGTATCTTTAACTCTCAGAGTAGCAGGTGAGCCGAATGATGTCATTGAATAAGAGGGTTCCCAAGCAAATTTTTGGAATGTAGTGACCAACAAGACATGCCAGTTTTTTCTCCTACCTACTTAGCGCCATGTTCAGGAACATGAGACGGACCTGCTGAATAACTCCTCAGCACCTAGCTTGTGTGTCTTTTACAGGACCAAGATGAGTGAAGACAGTCAAATAAGCACATGCCAATGGCTTAAGAGGCCATAGAGCAATAGGATAAAACCATGGGCCTGGGTTCAGGAGACTAGGTTAGGGTCCAGGCTCTATGACCTAACTGGTTTTATAGTTTAATCACTTTCTGTTTTCTGTTTCATATCATGGAATTAATAACATCTACCTCACTCTCTGACAGTGGAAACCACTAGGCAGATACTTAGGTATCTCATTTTCATGCTTGTTAAGTTTCTCTTCAGTTAGTTTTATCACATGTTGGACTTGCCACAAGTTTATATACTCTGGGCCAGCTACTGTGAGGCCACACCTGTTTAGGTGAGCACGGCCCTGGTCATTTGTATCTTCAGGGGTCACTTGGCCATCACACACATTTCTCTGTAACATTGCTGTCCAATTGAAATATAAAAAGAGCCACATATGTAATTCTAATGGGGGCTTATATAATAAGCAAATATATTGAAGCTATATATGACGTATCAGAAATAAACACCTCTTACTGGGGGGAAATGTGGCTGTGAGGAAAACAAGACAGTGCGGTGATTGGAAAGCACATAGACTTGAGGTCAGGATACTGGCTCAGATTCTGCCCCTGCATCTTAACTAGATGTGAAGTTAGGAAAGATGCTCAACTTCTTTGAGCTTGATTTCCTCATTTGTAAACTGAGGACAAACCCTTTATAGGTGACTTAGGAGGGTGTAAGGATGCGTGCATGGACCGTGCTCAGCACAGTGCAACAGGGACAGTCACAGACTCACGGATTTAACGTTCCTAGTGTCACTGGTCCCAGCAGCCATCTCCCCCAAGACAGCCTTGTAATGGAAGGTCATTTCGCCGAGCCTTGAATTCCACTAGTCCCTTGGTCGGCAAACCTGTGGCTCACAAGCCACATGTGACTCTTTGGCCCCTTGAGTGTTTAGCAAAGGCCAGCTTAGGAGTACCCTAATTAAGTTAATAACAATGTACCTACCTGTATAGTTTAAGTTTAAAAATTTGGCTCTCAAAAGAAATTTCAGTTGTTGTACTGTTGATATTTGACTCTGTTGACTAATGAGTTTGCCAACCACTGCCCTAGCCGGTCAATGAGAATGGGGGTAGTTGTAATTCCCCAAGGCTGAGGAGGCCTAGCCCGGGGCTCATTTGTCCACAGTGCAATGGGATTTTGCTGTTCTATTCTCATCACTGACTATACCTTTATTATGAAATATGTTAAAGCAGTATTTGCAGATCTGGGGCTTTTTAATCTCCCCTTTCAATACTGTGGGACAATAGGTTTCAGTCTCCTTCGGGTACTTGGACTCTGATCTTCATTGTTAGTGGGCAAGTTCATTGGATAAGGAGTTTTTTCATATAAAATAACATGTAGAAAGAATATTTTATTTTAGACTTAAGATCAACCCTAGCAGTACCATGGCATTTCCCCCTGGGTGGGCATTTCATGGGGTTTTATATCAGTTAGGATTTGGTTCAGTCACATGGGACACAGTAAACCCCAAAGGTGAGTGATCTGCGCATAGATGGTGTGTTTCTCTCTCACATGAAGGAGGTTGGGAGGTAGCAGTTTGGGGCTGCAGTCTCAGGCTCTGTGTGTCTTGCTCTGCCACCATCTTCATGGACCAAGTTCATAGTTCCAGCTAGCAATTCAAATTCCAGCCATAGGAAAAGGGGAAAGAGAGAAGCGAAAACCCTCGGCTTTAGCTGCCCTATGGCTTCCTGGATGTCAGGCACGTTTTTGTTTATGTCTCATTGGCCTTACCTTAGTCATTTAACTAAGTCACTTGACATGGTCAAGTGAGGCTGGTATTTGTGGCCTCGGATGGGCACAGTCACTGTTTCAAATCCTGAGCTTACAGGAGAGGACAAGGAAACTTATTTAGATAGAACACTAATAACAACACACCCCAAAGGATTTTATAGTGTATAATAACGTGGTCGGGACCCCTCTGTTACTCAGATCTAATACGCAGTTTGGGGAGGTTCACTGCTTCAGAAACAGCAGGTATGACTGTTGAGTCTCAGTGGTTTTAGGTAGATCTTTTGATAAAGTATTGATAGGAAAGGAGAAAGAAAAGAAGACTTCTCCTTTCGTCTATGCCTGTTATCTTTTATTTCATTTCATTAACAGGCATTAAATCTATGCCTCTGTGCACTTCAGAGCCTGTGTCCCTGGGGTAAGTCTTTTAACCTCATCAAAAAATAAAAGTATGTTTCTACCTCTCCTTAGGATATATGCTCACACCCCCATCTCACCCTCCGATCCCGGAGACACAGTACCCACTAGTCACCCGCCACTGTGCTGTGGCATCTGTGGCTGCCTATACTCACCAGGCTGTCACGCAGCACCCACTGTGAGTGTCTTGGCATGATCATGGGGACCACAGGTGAGGGCAGGCTCTGCACAGCAGTGGTTGCTGGGTCCTGAGTAGCATGATGGCTAATGTTCTGCTGTCCTTGCAATTCTGGCATAAGTCTGCATTTGGTCATGACTTAAAGTGAAAAGGCTAGAATCAGATTTGGACATTAAAAAAGAAGAAAAGGAAGACCTAAGAGACATAAAACATCTCTGAACTCTGAAAGTTGTATTTTCCCTGTGGCAATTGTTATTATGGATACATTATCACAGTCTGCCAGGATTTATAAATGGAGCTTTTGCTGTCAGTATTGACGTGTTCTTCTTCAAAGGCTAGTCACTTGGTTGTATATAGATACAGTATTTGCTGAGGTATTTCTGTTCTCCTTAAGCATCCACAATTTAATTTCATACCTAAAGAACGCTTTTAACACTTCCATTAGGAAATTTCTGCTGGTTGAATTTTAATTTTTGAAAAATAGTTTAATTATTCATTGGTAAATGGACTAGTGTGAAGACAATATGTGGACAAAACCAAAATGTAGGCTTAGTAGTAATAAAATCAGATGCCCCAAAGAGTATTAATTAATAGACAGTGTCAAACTGGATGACTACATCTAATGACAGGCTTCCTGCTTTCCTTAATCCTGAGCTGATGAAGGTTTTCATGACCTGGATGGAGGCTGTGATCAACACCTAATTATGATAGTGGCTATAACAAAGCTAGGAGCACTTTTGGGTCATTGGGTGAAGGGATTAGAATTCTAAAAAATCCCAAACATTCTAATCAACTGGAACAAGGAACCAAATGAATCTAGTAAGATGAAGCATGGCTTAGGGAAGCACATGTAAGAATGTTTTAGAAATTTGTCTTGATTATAATCATGATATGAGTCAGTTGATGTGACTGCCAAGAAGAGTCAATTTGTTTTTAGTTGGAATTAATAGACACAGCTTAGAGTGTGGGAAGTGGCCCTCCCACTTGTCTGTGTGTCAGCCATAGTGTCCTCGGAGAATCATGATCAGTCTATCCAGCACATTTGAGGAAGGACATTGCTATTTTAGGAGTTTCATTTGCATAATGTTATAGCTTTCAAAGTGCTTTCTTATACTTCGTTTTGCTTAACAGTTTGATGTGTAATTTATGGACAAACTGGAGAATAACCTTAGGATGTTGCAGGAACTGGCAGAATTTATTCTGGGCAAGAGAAGACTCACAGATAATCCAGGGCTTGTCTTCAAGTTTCTGAACTGCTATGTTGAAGAAGGAAAAGTCTGTTTTATCTTAGATAAAGCATAAAACCAGGATCATGTGGGAGTCATAGGGAAACAGGTTTTAATATAAATATGTTAATATAAAAGGATTCTTTATAGCTGTCCAAAATTAGAATTGACTTTGTTGTAAAGTAATCAAGTCGAGTGTCTGTGTTTGTGTGTGTTTTAGTTTATGTAGGCTCAGGTGGAGGCTGAGAGACGAGTTGGTATAGATTATGTATGTTGATTAGAATCATATGTTGTCCCTGGTCTGTTGCTGACATGTTTGTTTAGTCTCCTGTGAGGTGCTGGTGTTACCTTTCATCTGTGCCACTCTCTAGAACATTTGTCCTAGTAGGTCAGCACCTCTGATGAATACCCGTTTTACTTAAAACAATTCACTTTTGAAATGTCAGGGAAGGGATGCAGTCAGGTCTAAATCTTCTACCCAAAAGGAAAATTGGAAAAAGTCCTTTGGTGGCCCTGGCTGGTTGCTCAGTGGATAGGGCACTGGCCTGGCAATTCAATATCCTGGGTTTGATTCCTCATCAGGGCACACAGGAGAAGTGACCATCTGCTTCTCTCCCTTTTCCTCTCCCCTTTCTCTCTCTTTTTGCCACAACCAATGGCACAGTTGGTTCGAGCGTTGGCCTCAGGGGCTGAGGATAGCTTGGTTGATTCAAGCATTGCCCTTAGATGGGGGTTGCCGGGTGGATCCCAGTTGGGGTGCATTTGGGAGTCTGCCAATCTCCCCTCCTCTCACTAAAAAAAGAAAAATGAAGGAAAAAGTCCATTGGTTTGTTGTCCAGTCTCCCTGCAGGATGAGCAGATTTAAACTGTGATGTATCATAATTGCTCTGAGTTTCAAGATGTGCTATTGTGGTTTATTTTAACTCTAAATTAAAATTTGCACAGATGGAAAGGGTCCTGTGATTTAAAACCCAAAGTAAATTAAGTGTTATAGGTTAAAAAATCTTTTTCACCCTTGTTTTTCATCTGCCAAGTTCCCATAGCCATCCTTCCATAGTCTCTGTGTTTGGAAGCAAATTCAAATACAGGTTCCAATTTTACCTGTTTTCCAGTAGTGGCATGTTTGGCATGCTTTTCTGTAACCACCTTCCTTCCCCAATATAGTTAGAAGATCTTTTCCTCTTAGTACATAAGAGAGCTTTTTCATTCCTTTTTATAGAGTGAATAATATTACCATTGTTTGAATGTCTTATAATTTACTTAGTTTCCTATGAACATTTAGGTTGTTGGTATTTGGGGGGGAGGGTGGTGGCCATAGGGCTAGAGGGTGGGGGTTGGGTAGCTGCAAGGGTGCTAAGAGATGAAATTGACCCATATTAATTGCAGTTCCATTTAACTTTCCTCTTCAAGTTGCAAGCCTTCGGGAGAGTTCAGAGTACAGTGCTGCCAGTGCTCTTGTGGGAGACATATTTCTGGGTCTTCCTACTCCACCATCTTCCCAGAATCCTTTCCCTCTCGTGTAGATTTAATTGACAATTATTTGGTTATGAATGAAATTAGACTTCCATAGCTTAGGAGTCATTTCTCTGAATGTATCAATTTTTTGGATTATTAATCCCATTCTTATCAATTTGTAGGATCCAATTGTTTGTAAGGTATTAGTATATGACTTGTAAGTATATATTTTTTTCTGTTTAGTCTTTTCCAATGATTTTACTTATGGTATTTTTTTGCCATGTTAAATTTATTTTGAAAGTTTATGCAATTAAATTTATGATGTGCAGATTTTGCTTACTGATTAGAAAAGTCTTTCTCACACCAGGATTTATAGGAATTCTCCCATCTTTTTTGTATTTAGTATCTTTACAGTTTTACCTTTTTATGTTAAAGTTTTCATTTGTTTGGGCTGTAATCATGTGTGTTATGCTCCAATAAATGTTTTTTGGCATGGCTTCCCAGTTATTCTAATCTAAAACCTTGATTGAATAGACCTCTTTTACTATTGATTTTAGGCATTAATAAAGGTAGTTTATAGTACATTCCGATTATATTGGTATTCACTTCTTGGGTATATTTCATTGGTATCTATATGTTGATGTATAACATAGCTAATTTTAATCATGCAAACAGCATTTAAAGAATTCTGCTTTCTCACAGCTGTCCCCACTACTAGATTTTAAATTTCATTTCTTTTTTTACTATTTATTTGATATGGAAATATGAACCATAACAAAGTATTCATTTATTGTTTGTATATTACTCTTAATATTTATCTCTTAAATTTTTATTCGTCAAGAAGGAAAAGACTAATACTTATCCAGGTGCCTCTGGTGTGTATTGTGAATTTTACCAACATTGAATTTTCCAAGATGGTTTGCTCAGATTGCCTTGCCTCGATTGGTACTCATGAAACTTCCATGCCGTAATCACCAATGGCTAGTTACACCCTGGTAAACTAGATACTTCAAAGAGTTAGAGGTTTGTTTGGTTTTTTTATGAAAGAAAACCGAATGAAGAAATCCACTATTTTTAAAATGCAATTCATTTTATTGATCAAATGAAGATTGGGACAAATGACAGTAAGGGCCCCTCCCGTTCGCTGTTAGTCTGTATACATTGCCATTTCTGTTATTTTGCCTGGATATGTGGTGTGCAAGTCGAAGCCCTTCTTGGTGGCTCTCAGGGCTTGGCAGCTAATGTGCTCTCAGCTGTCTTGCTCTCAGCAATTGCTGTCCTATTTCCATCTGCTCTCTTTTGTGAACCTTGCTTAGAGAGCTCAAGTCATGGACTTAATTTGTCTGCTATTACACACATACAAAAGGTCCCTGCTCTTATTCTTCTCATATTATAGAAATGGAGGATGCACTATAATGGTGATGTTTCTGTATTTCAGCTTGCTTTAGCCTTCCCTAAAATGAAGGCGGTAACCTTAGTAAAGAAATGGAATGGTCTCCTGTCAGCTGCTCAGGGCAAAAGGTTTTTTACACTGAGGCACAATAGGACATGTCGTTATCAGGCTGTTCCCCCCAGCAACAGTGTCTTCGCAAACTGTCCTGTTTGTAAGACTCCTAAATAAAATCCATCTTAGAAAGGGTTGGTCTTTCATATTTGAATGGCATTTTAATAAGTCTTTGGAACTGATTTAAAGTTATTTCACATCAGCCTTCTTTTTGATGCCAAGTCCTACCAGTTTGTTTAGTCTTTCTAATCTTTTAATCATTTTATCCTCAGCATATTTCCAAATGCTTCACATCCCTCTGTCGAATCCAGACGGGACTGAGTTATTTTAATAATCTGCTGAGGATCAAGTAAAATGGAAAACTTGCTCCTGTCCTGCCCTATACATCTTGGGGTTTCTTGTCATGTCTTCAAGACTAGGTTATTCTTTCTCTAGTTCAGCATTAAAAAAAAAATGCTTCATTTGGTGTGACCTAACATGCCCGCCCTCCAGGGAAGCATGCCCCTGCCATCAGGGCTGGCCTCGCAGGCATGAGCCTGTGAACTGCACAGGGCTCTCTGCTCACGGTGCTCCAGGCTCTGCTTGGAGCCCTGTGGATGCTGACCTGAAATTCTTAGTATTTTAACAAGGGGGCTCTTCATCCTCATTCTGTACAAGGGCCTACCAATTAAGTAGCAGATTCTGCTTGTAGACCTGAGGACATGGTTGGTAACTCCTAGTTCCTGCCTAACCCACCCTCAGTAGTAATTCCAGCAGCGAGACCCAAGGCGAGGAAACCTGGTTATAAACTTGCACCCCGTCCGTGGTTCAGGTGCTCAAAGGTGTGCTCACCGCCTGCCTGCTGCACCTCCGTTCCCTTTTGGGTTTCTCTCCGCCTTATCATTCCTTTATTGATCTCAACTCAGTCATTGAACTGACATGTTTATGCATGGAATCCAAACTTTTGGCATCCAACAGATGCCCTTGCCAAAGCACGCTCTCCCAGAACCGCCTGTGCGCTCCTCCTTCCCGTGAGCCCTTTCCAAGGCTAGTGGATGTCTTCTCACCCCTCGCCCCGGTTGCTCTTCTTCTGCCCTCCCCTCCCTGTTCAGGACAGCTGCCAGTTTTGTACAAGGTAATTTCTCATCCATATTTTGTTTTCTTCTTATCTCTGCCAAGAGATCAGGGTAGTAATCCCAGGAATCCCATTTGGGGCAGAAGTCTGGATATCATCAGTGCAATGCCAGGATTCCAGAGTCTATGGGGAAGTGAATTGAAAACGTTTTATGATTGACTCATAATTATAAATGGTATAAATGTTTTAGTTTAGTTTTTGTTTTTTTTAAGGAAGGGAGACATAACAGCCAGACAGACACAGGAAAGGAGAGAGATGAGAAGCATCAACTCATCATTGTGGCTCCTTTGTTGTTCATTGGTTGCTTTCTCTTATGTGCCTTGACTGAAGGGACTCCAGTCAAGCCAGTGACCCCTTGCCCAGGCCAGCAACCTTGGGCTCAAGTCAGCAACCATGAGGTCATGTCTATGATCCCACACTCAAGCCGGCGACCTCGGGGGTTTCGAACCTGGATCCTCAGCATTCCAGGTTGATACTTTTATCTACTGTGCCACTGCCTGGTCAGGCAGACGTTTTTAGGTTTTATTTTGCTTTACCATCAAGTTAATTCTAGGTGTCAAATCTAACACACATATGGCAAATACAACTTTTTAGAATCATGACATTTTGTGGATTGGCAAGTTCTCAGCTGCTTCTCTTTTACTTCCAGCTCAATAAGCAACAACTGCAGCTCCTGAAAGAGCGGTTCCAGGCCTTCCTCAACGGGGACACCCAGATCGTAGCCGACGAGGCATTCTGCAACGCAGTTCGCAGTTACTACGAGGTAAGTGGGAGAGCTTTGTTCTTGGCATTCTGATACTTTATTAAAGGCTTTTCCCATTTTGTGGAATGGAAAAAAAAAAAAGAGACCGAGTTTGCAACCTTCCTGAAAGCATTGTCAAGTCTATTTTGCAGTTTAAAAGCTCTGATGCCTCAGCCTGCTTTGGAGAGATAAACAGAATCAGAAATTATTCACATCTTTTGAGGAGAAGTAAACAAGTTTGGAAACATTTTTTGGCAGTGATTGATATGGCTAAATATAGCTATCTTTGGGTCCACGTGTCCAAATTATCCTTTTTAATTGGGATTGCAATATTCAATGGCGATCTTGTGGCATTTTGTTCCCCAAGCTTTATAATAAATAAGACCAGTAACCAATTTCAAGAGAATACACTGACTTCTCTTTCCTTCCTGAAGGAATAAAACTACCAGTATCACCTCGCTGTGCCTTCTGATTTCAGTCTGTGACTCAGCAGGAATTCGCTATGGATTTCCTGTGGGCTCCGGTGTTCACACATGGTCATTAGCTGCTTCAGTGAGTTGCCAGTTGATGTTAGGTTTAGAGTGTTCTCTTTTTTCCTAAGTGTCTCAGAGTTATTTGGGGAATGGAGTCGTTCCATGTGCAGATACCGTACACCTTTCAGCTGAGGAAGCGAAGCATGTAAATACATATTCGACTAATGAAAAAGCAGAAACAGTGTGTCTGAACTTCATGAAATGGAATATCTTTGCATAAAAAAAAATAAAGTAACTGGATGTACAGATAATTGGTCGAACTTGTAAATCATTGACAATATGCATCAAAAGTTATTTAGTGCATCCTGGGGAAGGTTATTATTATCCTAAGCCTTGGCCTGTTGAACTGGACTAAAGTATAGACATCATGCTTGCCATGTATGGGTATGGCCTGAATCTGGTGGCAATAGTGAATGCTGTTCAAGTGGACCTTGACTTACAATTTCTCAACAAATACGGGACCTCATAATCTTAAGCATAGGCTGTTACATTTCATCTTGCAAGACTCAAAGCCCGAGTCTTGGAGCCAAAAGCTTCCAAAATGAAATCTTGCGCTAGATCTTAAAAAGATAAAATGTAGGGCACTTAGTTGTATCATGCAATAAAACAAAACAAAAGTGAAAAAGTCTATTCAGGATGAAGGAAGATACCATTCAGAAAAGTAATTTGTGTAAAAGGATGTCATGTAAAAAGGGAAACAGTAAGCTCAGTTTTGGTTTTGGTGAACTAGCTGTGGCATTGGGCATGTTAATATTAGGAGAGCTGGAATTGGGTGAGGGGGTGGGGGAACTCTATTATATGCACACCTTTGCAGTGAATCTAAAATTTTTCCAAAGTAACTGTATGTAAAGGAAGTACTCAAAATATGATATGGCCATAGTTTACTAGAAGGCATATTTTACCTGTGTGAATGAAAAAATTATAACTCTAATAAGGGAGAGAGTATCTACATGAGGACTGTGTTCTCTTCTGAGCATGATAAATAAAAAAGACATGGACGATTTAGGATTATCAGGTTTAAATCATTATCTGTAGGTTACTTGAAGGAACTGGAGATGCTTGGCCTGGGGAAGGTTTAGGCCTGTGTTGTATGTGGTCCCAGGGGTAAAATTATAGAGATGGCGAGTGAAGTGAGGGAGATTTCGGTCTAACACCATCGGCGTTTGGTTGCGCTGGCAGAGCACAGAGGGCCAGGTGAGCAGCATCGCTGGCGGCCAGGTTCTGGCTGTGCTCCTGACACTGCACATGAACACCCCGGAGCTCTGCTGGGCTTACCGAGGCAGAGTTTCATAATCTGTACTTTTCAAAGCTCTCCAGATGATGCTCTTACAACTGGCAGATTGCTAACCAGTGAAGTTCGATGATTGCTAGCTGGGCTTGTTAGAAAGAGAGATGTAAGTATTGAAGAAGTGGTTGGACGCAGTGGCCAAGGGTTTTCTGTTCCTTTGGTAATATTTCCAACCAAATTGGAGGACTCTCTCCAGCCTGTCTGAGTGCAACCCTCAAAGCGCTGTTAAGATTTTAGGTATTAGTAATAGGTTTATGGGAACTACACTTCTGATTACCATTTAGGGAGTTATTTTCAAGGTGGTATGCAGTTGGCATTCACTAAACCCTAGAACGAGTACATTTTGGTGGTAAAAATGTTGGTTTTCAATTTTTTTCTTGCAAAACTTGCTTTTTAGTTTTTATTCCCTTTTAATGATATTTTTATATACTTTACAATGACGAACGCTGCTGATGATCTCTACTATTTTTCCTTTAGGTAGTATTTTTTTAGCTTACCAAAAATACCTAATTTCTTTCTTTCAAGTCTCTTTATGATAAAGAGTATAAATATTACTACCCCCAAAGTACCTGAATAGAACTCACGGAGGTGAACTAACCTGGGCAGTATAGTAAGTATATTAGGTAAGCAGCTAAGTGAGCTGTGAGTCCAGCTTCTGGCACCCCTGGTATGCCACCGCTATTTCACAGTTGCCATTTGGAATACAGGTGTGCCAGGTGCCACGTGATACACTTCAAAAAGTATTTTCAGACTTTAGAATAAACCTTTTAAACTGAGAGATGAAGTTAAGCGACTTGTGTCCAAAGCTGCATAGGTAATTAATAGCAGATAAAACCTTACTCTTACCACAAAAGCTCAGCAATAGATTCCTAGGTTCCGTCCAAGTCCTACGAAATCAGAATCCCTGGCAATGGAGCATGGGAATTCTGAACTTGAACCTGATTTATTTGGCTCACACTATAATTTGAGAAAGATGCTGATTTAAGTGTTACAACTTCTAGAATATACAGTAAGTCCCCGAGTTACAAACATGGACTTACTTGCAATTTGTACTTATGAATGGAGTACTATAAGGGCTAATGGTAACCAACTGAAGTTGGACATCCATGAAAATGGTATCATAGTGTTCCTTGACTCCCATGGCAAAGAACTAACCAGTGAAGACCTTATGGAACTAGAGCAGCAGATGGGAGCATTTAGGGAAGAAAACAGGGACCTAGAAACTCCAGAACCAAAAAAGTTTTCTACAAAAGAGTTAGCAGATGCTTTTCATCTTATTGAAGCAGAACGGCAAAGTTAGAGAAGCAAGATCCTGATAGAAAAGTTCACCATAGTTAACTGTACAGTTACTGAAGGGCTGAGATGCTACAGGGCCATTTATGATGAGAAAAAGAAAAGCTCTGAGCAAACCTCCCATGATGCCTACTTCCAGAAACTGACTCCAGCAGCAAAACCAAACCCTGATGCTCTAACACCAGTCCCAGCCTCTCCAACGAGACAACCATTTTCTGCATCATCCAAGGTTGTTTAATGTATTTGAAAATGTTTAAGTCAAAATAAATACTATGCTAAGACAAACATCTGTCTAAATTACATTTGATAGGTAAATGTACCTGTTCCAACTTACATTCAAATTCAGCTTAAAAACAAACCTACAGAACCTATCTCACTCATAACCTGGGGACTGCCTGTATGTTCCTGGAAAGAGCCATTTCTGTCCCTGTTACTGTATCCTCAGTATGTAGCACTCAAATGCCTTCAACAAATATGTATTGACAAAGTGAAGGAGTATTTAATCACTTACTGCTCTATGTAGAAATTATATATTTTGTTCTTTACACTTATTTGCCCATAATTCTCTTTTTCTAAAAGTGTCATTTCAGTATTGGTGTGGAATTTCTTTTACCTGCCACTCTTCTTAGTCTCATAGTTTGGTTATTTCCTCAAAGATGGTGATACTTTAAACACATAGCTGGGCTTTTATGTTCTTCCTAAACTTGTGATCTGTGAGTCTATGGTCCTTTGGCTTCTTAGGTTTTTGGAAGTCTATTCTTTTTTAGGATGTTAATATGGTTCACTAGGTACACCTGTTTTCATGTGTTAATCTATCAGTGGTGATTTTCTCATTTGTTAGGTTTAGTTGCCTTTAGCTGTGATGTGTGTGAGTGTGTGTGTGTTCATTGAGATTATGTGTTGGTGTGTATGAAAACCATAATAAATGTATATTACCACTTAAATTGAAACTACATTCATGCTCTGGGGATGGGGAAGTCTCTGTTTGCTATTAACTTTTTTAGTTTTAGAAATGCTATTTAATTTCTTCAATAGCTTTTTTCATCTTGGTTGTTGGTTTATATTTTCTACAGTAAATAAAGGGTTACCCAGCTGTTCTTACATTGGTTGTCCCTTCAGATACTTGGTCTGCTTCATTTCTCTTTAATACCTGAGATTTTAGTCTGGGACTCAAAGTATTGCTTTTTCTCCACATTATTTGACCAAGGTACAGCATTATTTAAAAAGGTAAATAGTTTTTTTTCAAGTAGGTCATGACAGGATTGGATCTTTCCTGGTGTTTATATGTGGGTCCCAATTGGATGTATGTGCTTGTGTGTCTTTGTGTGTTCATATCTATCAGTTTTTTTTTTGTTGTTTTTTTTTTTTTTTTCATTTTTCTGAAGCTGGAAACAGGGAGAGACAGTCAGACAGACTCCCGCATGCGCCCGACCGGGATCCACCCGGCACGCCCACCAGGGGCGGTGCTCTGCCCCCCAGGGGGCGATGCTCTGCCCATCCTGGGCGTCGCCATATTGCGACCAGAGCCACTCTAGCGCCTGAGGCAGAGGCCACAGAGCCATGCCCAGCGCCCGGGCCATCTTTGCTCCAATGGAGCCTTGGCTGCGGGAGGGGAAGAGAGAGACAAAGAGGAAAGCGCGGCGGAGGGGTGGAGAAGCAAATGGGCGCTTCTCCTATGTGCCCTGGCCAGGAATCGAACCCGGGTCCTCCGCACGCTAGGCCAACGCTCTACCGCTGAGCCAACCGGCCAGGGCCTCTATCAGTTTTAATATTTACTGTGAATGCTATTCGGTATATTATAAAGAAGCGTGTACTCTAAAGATAATTTTATATGACAATACGATTTTGTTGTGTTCTTTTTATAGGACATCTTAAGTTTGTGTGAATACTGACGTATAACGTAATTAGAATAATGTATTAAAAATCTGTTCTTAAAATCTCATTGATCTTTTTCCTCATAAAGTTAGAATAATTAGAACATAAAATGAATCCAAGCATCTAAATGACCTAATGAGACAATGGAAATGGTAAAGAAGGACCGGAACAAGAAAAGAAGAAAGAAGTGACAGCTGGCATACAGAGCCACTTAATACAAGTTAGCAGTTATAATCCTGATATTTTTATGGTTGCTATTTATTGTTAGGTTCCGCTGTACCCTCGTTTTTTTTTATTGTTTTCAAGATTTTTTTAGGTCTGGAGAAAAACATAAAGTGGATATTCATTCTACTTGCATTTTCTTTCTGTCCATATCTTTTTGCTTGCTTTTGTTTTTCAGTTTCGGAATCTTCAGCTGATTCTGTGGTCAGGTAAATAGCTTTATTGCAACGTGTTACTTTCCAAGTTGTTCTTCTCATGAGATATCTGCTTCTCTTTCACAAATTTTAAGTGGACATCATCCAAATATAAGCAGTGACAGTGTGATTTATAATAGATATGTGAAACTGTAAATGGCCTTTTTCTCTTGGAGATTTCCAAAAGACAATATATATAATTGCTTACTAACTAGCTGTTCTCAGTCTAACAAATATTTGAGTTCTGGTATTGTGCAAAAAATGGATGTTGGACCTTCTCTTTTTCTTTTTTTGGGGGGGTTGGCTTTGTTCACAACTTTTTAGAAAGGGTGGGTAGTTTTCTTATTAGTTAGTTCTACTTGTTTATGTTCTCTTCTGATTCCACAGAATGGATGAGAGCAACAGAGGTATTTAATCTTTTAAAAAATTACCAATAAGTATTGAACCTACCATCATCATCATCATTACCATCAGCTTCTAAGACTTCTAGTTCTTGATGATAAAAATGAGAATTCCTTCACAAAAATTAAAAAAAAAATTTTTTGTGTGTTTATTTTTGAATTTCATGTAAAAGGAAAAATCAGTCATTTCCATCTTAAAATATTGAGCTCTAATTTGGGCCTTTTTATTGAATTATTTTATTTAAAATGCATTTTTGGATTCTGGAATTTGGAAATTTTCCACTTTGATAGTACTTTAAGAACACTTTTTAATAGAAGTAATATGTGATTATGTTAGTTTTAAAAATACTAAAAAAAGGAAATGTTTCTGTAATCCTAAAACTGTTCTAAAAGATAAAGTCTTAATTATTTTTAAAAGAAGAAAAAAAATATTACCTATGATTCCAGCATCTACAAATAACTTCTTCAGTAATTTGGTGATTCACTATTTTACATGTAAAACTGTAGTCATTTAAAATTTTTTACATAATGTTACATCATGAGCATTCTGTAATAGCAAATATTTTCCACAGGCATGGTTTTAAGTACCTATGCGTAAGTGTTATTTAATTTCTTCTCTATTCTTAGACACTTTAGGTTTCTCCGTTTTTTAACTATTAAAATAATACATTAAAATGATCATGCAGCCCTGGCCTGTTGGCTCAGTGGTAGAGCGTCGGCCTGGCGTGCGGAAGTCCCAGGTTCGATTCCCGGCCAGGGCACACAGGAGAGGCGCCCATCTGCTTCTCCCCCCCTCCCCCCCTCCTTCCTCTCTGTCTCTCTCTTCCCTTCCCGCAGCCGAGGCTCCATTGGAGCAAAAGATGGCCCGGGCGCTGGGGATGGCTCCTTGGCCTCTGCCCCAGGCGCTAGAATGGCTCTGGTCGCGACAGAGTGACGCTCCGATGGGCAGAGCATCGCCCCCTGGTGGGCGTGCTGGGTGGATCCCGGTCGGGCGCATGCGGGAGTGTGACTGTGTCCACGTTTCCAGCTTCAGAAAAATACAAAAAAAAAAAAAAAATGATCATGCATTTTCTTCAATTGGTTCATCCTTGACAAATTTCTGTGAGTCGTGTTACTGGGTGGTAGGAAATGAGCATTGTTTTCATCTCTGTACAGGCTACCAAATTGGCCTCAATTTCTGCTGTCAAAACAATAGGAGAGTTGATTTTCTTCACACTTGGTATCAGATAAATGCCAAATGTTAGGTTTATTTGTTTTTTTTTCCTACATTACTATTAGTGAAGATTAATGTTTCTGTATTGGTCATTTATGTTTCTTAATGAATTACCTGCTTATATATTGTGTTCATTTTTCTGTTTGGATGTTCATTTTTTAAATACTGACTTATAAATGTTCTTTATGCACAAAGAAGACTATTAACCCTTTGTTATGCAACAGGTATTTTCAAATTTTTTTTGGCCTTTTGCATTTTTGTATGTTTCCCTTACCTCTAATATTCATCCATTTCCTATTCTGGTAGAACGAAGACATGTTCACATTCTAAGTGGAGACTGTACCCTGTTTTATTTTTGGATGTATTTTCTTGTTCATAAATAGTTGGTGACAGTGGTTTGCAGCATAATTTTCCCAGCACTTCCTCATTCCAACTACCGCCCCTCTTCTATTAGTAGCGCTATGAATACAATGTCAGTGGTCACGTCACTGCTGTGTACCTGTTTCCCCCAGTTGAAAGGGGGAAGTGACCTCTGAAACTTCTTCTAATTGCCTGCACCGAGTTAATCTGTTTCTTCGTGCTTGTTCTTTTCTTTCCCTATGTCTTCTCACATCTTGAAATATAAAGAACAAAGGAAGAGGAGCATGGCCCTGGCCACATAGATCAGTTGGTTCGAGCGGCATCCCAAAACACAGAGGTTGCCAGTTTGATCCCTGCTCAGTGCACATACATGAAGATTGATGTTTCTCTTTCTCTCTTTCTCTATCTTCTTTTTTTTAAAATGAGAGGAGGTGAGATAGTGAGACAGACTACTGCATACGCTCTGACTGGGATCCACCTTGCTACCCTGTCTGGGGCCAATGCTCAAGTAACAAGCTGTTTTTAGCACCTGAGACTGACGTGCTCAGACTAACCGAGCTAGCTTCAGCACCTGGAGCCACACTTGAACTAATCGAGCCACTGGCTGCGGGAGAGGGAAGGGAAAAGAAGCAGTAGTCACTTTTCATGTGTGCCCTGACTGGGAAATGAACCCAGGATGTCCATACACTGGGCCAATACTCTATCCACTGAGCCACCAGCCATGGCTCCTTCCTCATTCTCTAAAATTAATAAATATTTTTTTTCTTAAAATGGAGCATGGCTTGATACCTTAGTTTAAGGATAAATCTCCAGACCATGGCTTTTGAATTTTTATATACATTCATGAAAAAAAAACAAAGCAAATCTATATTTGTTACTTACTAGTTCAGAACACTCGGGAACTTGACCTCATCAGCCAGCTTTTTCCTCAGGAATACCTGCTACAGCTCCCCACCACCAGCAGTCAGTTTGGTATCATTTTTTTTCTTCTGTCTACTCTCTTTCCCTGACCTTACCAGACTCTTAAATTTTATTTACAAATTAAGTGCATTTGTTTAACAATTGGCTCGTGAAACGGAGAGCCTTCGAAGGCATTTGTTTTGTCTTGTTTGCTGTAATAGCCATACTCTTTCGGAATTGGTATGCACCGCCTGCCTGTTCTGGAGTTTTGTGTGCTGTAACCTAGGGGAGAAGGGCTGGGCAGATCTGCATTTAAGTATTTCCATAAGAACTTCTTTATCATTTTACTTTGGAATAGAATGATTTGCTTTTTATATTCCAAGGGATGTCTGACCTGTCAAAATCTCTTTTTAACTTTGAAATAATGCCTTGAAAAATGTTTGTTTTTTCACAGTGAATTGACGATCTCTAAGTAAACCAAGATTGGCAGCCTGTGGCAGGAAGGTATAAAAAAGGTCAGCACATTCAGAGATGAAATCCAGTAACCAGTAATGAGAAGTGAGGTTTTAAATTTGCATTGATTGGGTTCTGCAGATCATATTGTATTTATTTATTTTTTGATATTAGTCATTTTATTTGACATCACATTTCTGAAATTGTAAGGATGGCATTTTAAATGAGGTAGGCTGTAAGAATCTGGGAAATGTGTTTTCGTGTTTGAGATTCCCATTTCTGTTTAGGGCAGTTTGCTTTGTGCTGCCTGTCTGTGTGTATTCTGGCATTGCCTGCATTCTTGATGGCTTCCATTCTGAGATAAGGACTGCATGATCCTCGGATCGCAGAATTTTGTTGTTTGAAGACAGCTGAAGAAATCTTCTCATTTGAGCATTTTCTTCCATTTTAAACATGTATTTTTAGAAGAAACTGAGTGTCTCAAGCCCACATAACAAATTTGTGTAAGAGCAGGGCTAGACCTTTGTAGACTCTTCATCTTCTCTTTTTCTATATCTGTGTTCTTAAAAATGATACTGTGTCTTTACAGTGGGCTGTGGCGAGTAGACCCAGTGTAGATTTCCTGCTGGACCAGAGTGATCTGGAATTTCAACCCCAGGCAGGTAGCCATAAACAGCAGAAAGGCACACATGGTTTACCTCCACAGCATTCTCTAATTCTCTAAACGCAGTTCAGGAGGTGCGGAACTTAGGGTTCTCTCGCAAAGGTGAGCCTAGCCAGATCGGAGATGCTTCTTGTCCTGTGCCACCATCTTTTTTTTTTTTTTTTTTTTTTTTTTTTTTAATTTACTGAGATGACATTGGTTCACAAAACCATGTAGGTTTCAGGTGCACAACTCAACCAACCACCATCTGTCCACCACTTCATGCGTCCTCTGCCCCTAGCAATATCCCTTTCTGTCCCCATTTCTCCACTTCTGCGCACCGCCACCTACCCCCCACTCCTTTTCCCTCTAGCCATCACCACACCATTGACTATGCCACAGTCTTCTTATACTTCATCCTGACACCACAATTCAGGAAGAGTTTTAAGCCTACCTGGGAGTGTTTATAGCTATCAGGCTGTCTATTGGAAACTCTTAATTCTGGTACTAAATTTAGAGTCAGCAAAGCCATATTCTCTATCAGAGAAAATGCCAAATTCATGTTTGGAGGATCTCTGAGCAGGAGCACTGCGTAGCCTTCTGATGGGTAAGCCCATTTGGTCACAGACTACATAGGATTAGATTACTCCCCCATTAATAAAGGTGTGCTCTCTAAATGTCCTTTTCTTAGGAGGTTGCTTAGTTTCATTTATTTTACTTCAGATTAATTATCCTTTCCTTCAGGTTAAGTAACATTTGCTTGAATAACTCTAGTTAGTGCTCAACTTACCTCATTAGGCTGACGGCATCTTATGGGAATTGGTTTTTGTTTCAGAAAGTTCTCCCTAATTTTAGAGTTAAAATTCTTTTTCTTTATCTTGATCATTTTTCAGTTTCTAAAAGTTTCCGGGGGTAGATAAACCCATCTCCCTGACTCCCTTTATGAGCCCGAAAGAATAGTGAAGTGTGTTCGTTTCGATGTCACTCTTAAGCCAATTAAGTGTGTTTCTTCTGCTTATCTTCTTTTTTTTTTTTTTTTTTTAAGTGAGAAACAGGGAGTCAGAGAGACAGACTCTCGCATGCACCAGATCAGGATCCACCCAACAAGGCCCCTGTGGGCCGATGCTCTGCCCATCTGGGGCCATTGCTCTGTTGCTTGGCAACTGAGCTATTTTTTTTAGTGCCTGAGGCGAGGCCATGGAGACATTCTCAGTGCCCAGGGCCAACTCCCTCCAACCAAACCATAGCTTCAGGAGAGGAGGAGAGACAGGGGGAGAAAGAAAAGGGAGAAGGGTAGGGGAGGAGAAGTAAATAGTGACTTCTCCTGTGTTCCCGATCAGGAGTCGAATCCAAGACTTCCACACGCCAGGCCGTGCTCTACCATTGAGCCTATTGCCCAGGGCTCTTCTGCTTATCTTCTATCAGATTTATTCAATAAAACTTTTATCATTAAACTTCTGTTTTTAAAGTCTTTTTCTTTTCTTTGGTTTCAGGGGTGTGATTTTGAGAGGAACCACATGTACCCTTGTTAGCCCAGTTCCAATGGGTGCTGGTCTCACCTTGGCATGTGTAAAGCTTTTCTTTTTCATAATCATAAAAATGGAGAGAGAGCTCTCGGAGAGCTCAATGCATTCCACGGGTGAAATATGCAAGACGATGACTGGCTGAGAAAATCATGGATCATCTTTTGCTTAGTTCGTTTTTTGTTTTAGCTTATATAAATTAATTAAAATTTGTTAATTATTTTAAAAATACTTCCTGAAAGGCCTGTTTTTATTTAGTACCCCATATAATACACTAAAGACATACTCCCTATTATTTAACTCTTTACAGTTTAAAAAATTATTCTTTTTTTTTGTCACTTGAAGTTACCTCTAGGATGGGGAATCTTGTTTTTATAAGATCATTGAGAGGAGCCATCCTTTTGCATATAAATCTAGGTTTTTGTGGTTGAGCTAGTGAGCTGAGACTTGGTGCTTTGAGGGACAGGTATTTGGAAACAAACTTCAAGCTTCTAGGTGGTGCCCAATATTTTTATCCAGGGGGATAATATCAAATCTGCATGCATTTATCCTGTAAACCCTTGACCGTCCACGTCAGGTGAGATGCTGTTGCAGGTGCCCTCCAGGATCATGCTGTTGCAGGTGCCCTCCAGGATCATGGGTTCTGCCGTGCTTGACATTCTGCTGAGGGTGAAGGTGCATTCTCAGCCTTCTTAGCCGGGAAGTGAGAAAGGACCATGGTGAGGCAGAGAAAAGGAGATGTCTCAGAGAGAAGCTACCGTTCTTCGTCTTAGTAGAGTTCAAGGACTCGTGAACGCAGATGGGAAAACATCACACCTTGATTTTCTCTAATTTCTAGCTGAAAAGTAGCATTTGCTTCCATAATGAATGTAGATAAGAGACCCCGGTAGTGATAGCAGTATCTGTGACTTTATCACCAATTGAAATACATATATGTATTTAATTTTTTAATTGAATTTATTGAAGTGACACTGGTTAACAAAATTATATAGGTTTCAAGTGCATTATTCTACAAAAATACATATATTTTTGTCTCCTGAATTTTATTGCCACTATCTTGAATACTGGCTATGTTCATAAGCTACACTGGAACTATGGTATACTTAAATCTCTCATTACAACTTGTTAATGAGAATGTATGTGAATTGCTATAGCACACATTTGTTTTTAAAAATATCTTCATAACAGTTTGTCCATACAACGACTTTCTTTAAAATGCTATGAACTTAATTTTATGCATTTAGAAGCATCATACCGAGACTGCTGAAAGGGTCACGCTACAAAGCTGGTTCGAACTCCGACGTACAGGACTTGTGAAGGCTTTACCTAAGAGGACACAGAGCTTAAACACGGGGAGGAAAGCAGGCAGAAGCGATGGTTTACTTCCTGTCTGGGTGGGGATCCCAGCTCTCACACATCCTATCTGTGTGACGGCTAGAGTTTCCTTAGTCTTGCCGTGCTTCCTTGTGTTCATCTATAAAGCAGAGATAATAATGCCTCTACCTCCCAGGATTGTTAATGATGAAACCAGTTTAAATTATTCGGCTCAGTGCTAAATGGGAGTTGCTATTATTATTATTACCTGAAGTATTGCTTTCCCAAAAGTACCTGCCTTTTTTTTCCCCAGAATTCAACACTTAGTTCATGTTGTCATATGAACTTACTTTCTAGTAAGTTCTTTCAGAGTAGAAAGCCACAGTTTATACGGTGCTGCCTATATATAGACCCTAAATAAAGTAATATATATATATATTACTTAAACAGTTCACCTAATTAAACATTTATTTAAGTACTAATCAGTTACTGCCTTATGCCCTGGAAATATATGAATAAGGCAAGGTCTCTGACTTCAAGGCCTCCACAGTCTGTTGGGAGAGACAGATGTGTAAGCAGTGGTGGTTATTAAAATCACCCTGGCTCACTTTACCAACTTGGAGTAGGAGGTGACTGAGACTGTGTCACTCTTAGAAAGTTTTCCGTTTTGTGTGGAGCAAACCTAGGGCTCTGAATGTGCTGGCACCTCCCTCCAAATGGAAGTGCTATGTCCATGGAAATTGACATTATGTGGACGGATTTCACATGAAGTTGTGAGAATTAAATAAGATGAAGCACATTAACTTACCACAATGCCTGGCATATATTACATTTTAAATGGTAACTTTTCACTTAAACCACACGGAACTGCCAGTACCTGGACTGTTTTTGATGTAATAAAAAAGGGCAGCTTCCAATGGATACACCAGTAGTATTCATTCATACTGGCAGTAGCCTTACTAGTCAGAATCGAGCGAATTCACTTTTATACATGACACGGATACATTTTTAGGGGTGTCCTAGAAGATGCTTCAAGGTTCCCCAGCTGTATCTTCCTATGAGGTGTATCACGATATACCTTTTCATAATACCTTCAACTTTATTTGCTGGCAGGTTTATATCTATATGCTGGTTTATGTGCTTTTAACTTTGTCTCCACATGTTTGGCATGTACTCGCATCATATTTGGAAATTAAAGCTCACAGTTACTTAATGAGATTATTGTCACAGTGGCGTCCATTTGCTGTCTTTAAAACAGTTCACTGCTGACTCATTGGGCTGACCTGCACCTTTCGTGTGACACTCACACTTTTATTTCTGGTCATCCAGCGTGTCAGTGTCCACTGATATGTGCCTATGGAGTGGTCCATTGCCCCCAAATGAGGGGGCGATCATGAAGTGTGAAATTCAAGCATGGTTTTTAGAGAAGCATTATTTTAGTAATTGTGGTTTTCGATTGCAAGAATCCTCCTTTTTGAGCAAGTTCTTTCCATTTTGAGATGGTTTGTATGTAGTTTTATTTTTTAAATTACAACAGAGAGTCGCAGAGAGGAAGTTTCCCTTCCCCTGCGGTCTTGAATCTCTGCATGATTATGATGAAGCAGTACGTGGTGATTTATGATTGCTGTGATTCCTTTCAGTCACCTTGGAACATATTTAATCCTTTATATACTGTGGAGATTTTAGCTTCGCTGAGTTTTGTGCTAAAAATTTCTAAGTCACATAGAACAATTTAATTCCCATTCTAGCTTAGCTTCTACTTCCCTTATAAAATTCTATGCGCATCTGAGGCTGGAGCATGGACAGGTCTTAACTAGTGGTGATTAGAGAAGGATATAAAGGGGACTTCTTCAACAGGTAAGGTATTAAATATGCTTAGGCTCTGTTCCATACGTGCTGGGAAGAATAATGGGAGACCAGCCTTTCCCCTCTCATACCCACTCGCTGCCCACTAGCCTCTGTTTCTTAAATTGGCTTCATTGCATGCTCTAGTGCAGTGGTCCCCAACCTTTTTTGGGCCACAGACTGGTTTAATGTCAGAAAATATTTTCACGCACCGGCCTTTAGGGTGGGATGGATAAATGTATCATGTGACTGAGACAAGCATCAAGAGTGAGTCTTAGACGGATGAAACAGAGGGAATCTGGTCATTTAAAAAAAAAATAAAACATCGTTCAGACTTAAATAAAAATAAAACGGAAATAATGTAAGTTATTTATTCTTTCTCTGCAGACCAGTACCAGTCCACGGCCCAGGGTTTGGGGACCACTGCTCTAGTGCACTCACTGATGACAGACGTGGTGTGAACTTGGCCCCACCGCTTAGGATAGTCAGAGAAGGTAGATGGTTTGAACCAACTAGGGAGAGGAGGGGAAGGGCTGTGTTTGGGGACTTCCGGCTCGCTCCCCTCTGCAGAACTGCAGAGACTGGCTGGCTGGCCCCCTTCCTCCTTTCTACCCACTCCTGCTTCCCCCTCCATTTCCTCCCATCATTGCTGAGCTCTCTGCATAGTCAAACTGGCTCCACAGGACATCCTGAGGTGACTGGGTTGTCCACTCCCACACTTGAAGACTGGCTTGCCCAGTTATCAGTACGTACACAAAAGGGGGCTGAGCGTCTTACATCGTGAGGGGATTTACACGGTAGCTTTTCCTTTGCTTAGCAATTCAGAATTGTGTACACTTATACTTGCATAAGGTGGCAGACCCTGAAAGTTTTATTATGGAAACAGTAAGTGACAAGTGATTACTACTGTAAATGCAACAGGGTTAGAGGAGAAAGCAAGATAGAGTGCACCATGACCTTAGTTTGTTGGTCAGAGGCTCTGACGGAGAAAATGTTCATTTCATTGTCCCTATTCACTGTTCTGCCAAACCACACACACACATCTTCTCTGAGAGGGGTCAGGGGTTCCCTTCTCTGCCCAGGATTTTCTCCTCCTCTAGTGAGATGCTCTGATGCTCGGTTTATACAGGGACCTGTTTGATCAGTTCTTTTGTTCCCAACCCTTATACCATTGTGTCTGAGTCCATTCAGACTGCTATAATAAAACACCATTGACTGGATGACTTTATAAACAACAGAAATTTATTTCTCACAGCTTTGGAGATCAGAAGTTCAAGATCACGATGCTGGCAGATTCATTGTGGTGTCTGACAAGGACCTAGTTCCTGGTTCCTAGATGATGCCTTCTCACTGTGTCTTTATGTGTGGGAGGGGCTAGGGAGTGCTCTCCCCTCCTTCCTCACCCTTCTCCCTTCCCTCCTCCCTACCCTCCTCCCTCACCCTTCTCCCTTCCCTCTTCCCTTCCCATCTCCCTTCCCTCCTCCCTTCCCTCCTCCCTTCCCTCCTCCCTTCCCTCCTCCCTTCCCTCCTCTGTTCCCCTCCTCCCTCTCTCTCCTCCCTCCTTCCTCCCCTCCTTCCTCCCCCTCCTCCCTCACCCTTCTCCCTTCCCTCCTCCCTTCCCTCCTTCCTTCCCATCTCCCTTCCCTCCTCCCTTCCCATCTCCCTTCCCATCTCCCTTCCCTCCTCCCTTCCCATCTCCCTTCCCTCCTCCCTCCCTCCTCCCTTCCCTCCCCCTCTTGCCTCCCCTCCTTCCTTCCCCCTCCCAGTTCCTTCCTTTCTCCCTTTCTCCCTTCTCCCCTTCTCCCTCCCTTCCTTCTTCCTCCCTTCCTCCTTTCTTCCTTCTCCCTTCCCCCTTCCACTCTTCTTTTTTCTTTCTTCCTTCTTTCCTATTTTGTCTTCCCTCCCTCTTTTCCTTCCTCCTTTCCTCCAGTTACCAATTCCTGTGATTTTTTCCATGTCAGATAAGTTCCAGATATATAAGAACATAATGGAGAATATTGATATAAAGTTCTTTGAGTATTGATCAGATTAAGATGTAATGGTTGACTTGTATAATGACAGTCACATAAACTGCACATAGAAACTTTCTACCTTAGTAGAGTTTAAATGTATACTTTTTTTTTAAAGAACGTGGGATGCACAACTGTTATGCTGAGAAAATTAAGTACTATTTCAATATTTTCTGCCCAGTAAGTCTGCTACATGGGGCAAATGATTACACTCTCTCCAGGGCACATGCTTAAGTGTAAGGCTTGTTAGCTAAAAAATGAAAGGGTTGGAAAGATTTCAGGTGCTAAATGTCATATAAGAAGATTTTCTACAGTGGAGTGTTTACACTCCCTAATCTTAAAAGTACTTTATTGTTACTATTAACTTTTGGGTATGAAAGTTATTACCTTTTCATTTCTAAGGTAACTTTCAGGTGGGAAATTTAAGTAGTTAATATTTATTGGGAGAAAAGAGATCTGCTACTCTTTAATGTCAGTTTGCCTTAAGATTGTAAAAATTTTTATACAATCTTACCCAATTAATGTTGTTGTTTATCCAAAATTTTAATGAAACTCATCAACAAGAACTATTTATTATGGTCTGTTTATGTCTTTGTACCTTCAATTTACACATTTTCGAAGTTGCCAGACTATTTAGGCGTTGCTATTAAATATCTGTCATCTTTGCTTGTTTGGTGGGACCACACTGAGAAGAGGGAGAAAACATCTTAATTGGGTTCTAACAAGCCTATTAGGAAAATTAATGCAAAGTGGTGAAAAGTGAAAATGCCAAATATGAAAAGCTCAGATAAGTTATATCCTGAATTCAAAAGTGTGAATGTCCAGAATGGGCACTATTAGGAAAGATTGTTCACACTGCAAAAAAAGTCTTTGTTTTGCCATTTTAGTTCATTATAAAGTTTCCTTAAGTGGCGAATTTAGTTGATGTACTGAAAATCAGATATAAGTTTGCAGTTATTTGAAATTTTCTGTTCTAGTAAAATGTAAGGCATGTTCAAGTTCCAGGAAGAAACTAAACTCCATTTTATTCCCTTTGAATGCGTAGAGACTATAAATAGACTTATACTATCTCAGATCTGGTTTTGTTCCCCAAATATTTTCTTCAGACTTTTGAAAAAAATTGAATTGTATATAAAAGATTATGGCCCTCAGGAAAATCTAGGGGAACATAATTGTAAGTAAGTTGCTGCCAGTGTTTCTGCTACGGCGGGGTGGGTGACTTAAAGCTTGGGTGCTACCTTAGTGTATGTGAGATTTTTACTTTGGAGCTTTTCACTGTTGTTTGATTTTTATAGTTTGTACAATTTACTTTCTGCCACAGATTATGTGAGAGATTTTTAAGGCTTGGTTTTGTTGGTAGAAAGCGGCTCTTTTTTTGGTTCAAGACTGTAAACTCCACATCTGACCGACAGGAGCCTGATGCTCAGTTTGAACAGCAAGTGAGACACAGAGGTGGCCGAGCTCCACAGCACTCCTATACGTCTGTGTGAAGAGACAGCCCCTGAACAACTTGCATAAGGGTGGCTGTTGACATTCTTTGACTTCGGGGGCTTATGACCACATCGCTCCAATATCTACCTTTGTTTTTACCTCCTTTCCTGCTGCCTCCCAGATCTTCTCTGTGTGTCTCTTATGAGGACATTTGCTGTTGGATTGGGACCCGTCTGATGATCTAGGATGATCTCTTCATCTCAAGAGTCTTAATTTCATTTGAAAAGACTTTTTCTCTAAATAAGGTAACATTTACAGGTTCCAGGGATTTGACATGGACATGCATTGTGGGAGGTCGTCATTCAACCCACTACACTATGGAGAGATGATTGACATTCCTAGTGATCAAGGATATTCAGATGACATTTCATTTGTCATCTTTTGGTTTGGCAAATTTGGGAACATGGATTTTTTTATAAGGGTAGAGAAGACTAAGTACATACTTCTGGATAGAGTATAAATCTTTGCTAACACTTTGGGGAGCAATTTGGTGATATCTGTTCAAGTTAAAGATGCCTAAGACCTTGTCTGGTGACTTGGTAATGGAACTTGCAAGGGTATAATCTAGAGACATTCTAGTGCAAGGAAAACTATTCAGGAACATCCATTACAACCTTGTGAAATATCAAAGGAGCAAAAACAGCCCAGATGTTTATCAGCAAATAAGTAAATTAATATAAAGTGTGGCAATCAGTAGTGGAATGCTATAAAGTTATAGTGAGTCTCAAGACAATGGTGAGCCAAAGAAACAAGTTGCAGAATGATTTGTATCCTATAGTTCTATTTATATAAAGTTTTATGGCAGGTAGTGTAGTTTTCTATATTGTTTATGAATACATGCGCATAAATCCTTAACGGGATTAATACCACATTCAGGATACGGTTTATCTCTAGAGAGACTCTGGAAAGATGATTGGTTTGGGGATTGGTATATTAGGAGCTTCAAGTGTTTCTGTAATTTACTTTCTTTAAAAAAAGAAAAATGATAAGAAGCAAATATAGTTTCCTGGGTTGTCAGTGTTCTACTAAAATTTAGATCCTTCCCAGAACCTCAGAATGTAACATTATTTGGAAATAAGACTGTTGCAGATGTAATTACTTTAAGTAAGGTGAGAGCATAAAGAAGTTGAGTGGGTTCCTAATCCGATGTAACTGATATAAGAGGAGAAGAGAGACAGACACACAGGGGAGAACACCCTGTGAAGTTGATGGCAGAGGCAGATACTGGAATGTCATAGCTATAAGCCAAGGGCCACCCAGGACTGCTGGGAACCACCAGAGCCTACAGTGGGAACCAACACTGCCAACACCTTGATTTTCCTGCCCTCCAGGACTGGGGAAAAAATTGTTTCAAGTTATCCAGCTTGTGGCACTTTGTTACAAACAGCCCAGGAGCTTGAACACATATCCAAACTGTTAAGATTTGTTAAAGTTAGGTGACAAATACGTGGGTGTTATATTGTCCCCCCCCCCATATATATACTACTGGAAAGTTCTGTCCGTTTCTATCACAAGTTTCGACACATAAGCACATATTTATTTGGCGCATGTGTGCCTCTCTATTTTTATCACTAAATGTATACATACTGACGTAGCAAATTAACTAAAACAAAGTTGATTCATGTTAGTCTTATGTGTGAAGCGATAGTGTACCCATGGCTACTGATAAAGTTCATTTACGCCACTGTATTTTTACGAATTTCAACAAGGAACAAATGCTACAGAAGCATGTAGAATTTTATTGAAAGTGTTTGATGAAGGTACAGTTTCTGATAGGACATGCACAAGATGGTTCGAAAAATTCGAAACAGGTGATTTCGACCTTTCTGATAAGCCACGTTCTGGGCGACCATCTTTGATCAATGATGATGTTGTTCAGACCATGTTGGAGCAAGATCCTTTTCTGACAACATCGGAGATCGCAGAAAGGCTTAATTCAGCTCAGCAAACCATTTCAGACCATATTCGGAAGATAGGATTGGTGTAGAAATATTCAAGATGGGTGCCACATGAATTAAGTCAGAAGAATTTGCATTTTGTTTTATTCCAAAAACAGACAGAACTTTCCGGTAGACCTTATATATATTGGCATCCTAAAGATAGTTAAAAGCAAACCCCCCCCCCTAGTTTGACTGAATTTTCTATAATTAACCTTTTTGATGGTGTCAAAGAGTAAAATAGATATGTTCAAATTGCCAAAAGGAACAGTACTCCAAATATTACATACGGAATCCTATGTGATACGTGTTGGAAACCCCCAGCAGTGCGTTCCCTATGGATAGTTATGGGTTTTAAATGTTTATTTTTAAAAAGGTGGGGGAACTAACTCAGCATCAGAAAAGTTGCTCTTGACCAGTATCCAATATGGAAGATAATTTTGCATCTGGATCAAGATATAAAAAACAAAGGTAATTGGACTGTAAGACATTCACATAGCCACTGAGGTCAAATCCTAGTTCATTTACTTCATTAGCTGTATGGTGTTGAATAGATTACTTGCTTGCTTTGGGTTTTCTTAATTATAAGATGGAGATTATAGTATCTGCTTTATTGCATTAATGTGAATATGAAATAATACATAAAACATCAAGCATTCAGTAAAGACTCAAATTGAAGCTCTTTTTTTTAAGTGAGAATAGGGACAATAGCAAGACAGACTCCCACATGTGCCCCTACTGGGGTCCACCAGGCAACCCCCATCTGAAGCTGATGCTCTGCCCATTTGGGGCCATGCTTGTTATAACTGAGCCGTTTTTAGTGCCTGAGGCAGAGGTTCCAGGAAGCCATCCTCAGCACCCAGGCCAATGTGTGCAAATCAGTTGAGCCATAGCTGTGGGAAGGGGAGGTGGGAGAAGCAGATGGTCACTTCTCCTGTGTGCCCTGACCAGGAATTGAACCCAGGACTTCCACACACCAGGTTGATGCTCTACCACTGAGCCAATCAGCCAGGACCTTGTATTGTTAATAGCAATAGCATTGTAAATAACTATAATTCAACAAATTACAAAAGTACTAGACTTGAATTATCAGCTAGGACAGCTTGTACATTAATACCTTAAGAGTAATTTTATTCCTGTGTGTGGCATTTAGAACTTTGTGCTTTAAGCATTACTGCTGATACAATGTTAAGGCTTTCTTTGAAGTATCAAAAAGGACCAAATTAATCTGATAGTTTTCTCGTGATAATGACCATTTGTACTAGTTTGTTGTCAATCATTAGTACCCTATACATATTAGCCCATGTTGTGTACATGTGTTTTTGTTAGGATGTAAACATAATAAAATCAAATTCTGTGAAGCTCAGTCTCTCCAGTTTGCCATAAGTTCTTTCTATAATTGTTGCATAATTTAGCAACAACTGTGGCCCTCCTCCTTACTTGATTTTATTAAATGGTTGATGAGAGAAAGATATTGAGGAAAAGAAGAAATTTACCAAAGAATTTAAAATGAAAAAGTAAAGTGAAATGTAAAAACTCAAGCTAAAATTTAAGACAACTAGAAACAGTAGTGAAGTCAGAGAGAGGATAGAAATGGGGACTACCATGTCTTCTCCCTCCAGTGGGAGGTAAAGAGATTCTCAGTCACATATATTCTCAGATTAACTGGATCACTTGCCCTCTTGATTACTATAAGAACATTAATCATTTACTTTTCTCACCTGCATAATCTCTCTTAATATAATCTCAATTAAATAGAAAGTAAAACAGTAGTAATGAAATTCCAGGTCTTGCCCAGAACTAGGGTTTTGGTGGGGGTTTTTTTGTTTGTTTGTTTTTTGTATTTTTCCGAAGTTGGAAACGGGGAGGCAGTCAGACTCCCGCATGCACCCGACCGGGATCCACCTGGCACACCCACCGGGGGCGATGCTCTGCCGCTGCAACCAGAGCCATTCTGGCACCTGAGGCAGAGGCCACAGAGCCATCCTCAGCGCCTGGGCCAACTTTGCTCCAATGGAGCCTTGGCTGCGGGAGGGGAAGAACCTGGGACTCCTGCACGCCAGGCCGACGCTCTACCACTGAGCCAACCGGCCATAGCCCCAGAATTAGGTTTTTATGTGGCTTTTCCAAACACTTTCTTTCACATGATGATAATTTCTTTTCTTGAATCTCAGATGGAATTTTGAGTTGTCAGTGGCATGATTATTCTTCTTGCAGTTTGACGTGGAACCATTAGTTGGTGAAACAATTTTTTTTCAACATATTGAAAAATATTGTGCCAGGAGAGCTAATCAAAACCTTCACTTAGTTTTACTCATTATTTGTTTTTATGGGAGGTGTGTGGGTGTGATGGAATAAGGAAAGACCTTTGGTTTGAAGTTGGCAGATCCATTATGACAATAATATTCATAATAAAAAAGCTGTGTAACTATTTTCACAAATGCGTTATGAGTCACCCAACACTTTGTCTTTAATGGGCAATCACATGTTATCTGTTTAGTATCTGTTTAACTGGAGATGTTAACAGGCATTTCTGTAAATGCCAGTCTTCAAAAGGGAATGTTTAATGTGGAAAAGTAATACCAAGCGTTCTATATCAAGATAGAACTTCCTTAGAATTACAGGTTTGAGAAAGTCCCTTAAAGACTCTGGCATCATTCCTATCTAGTAAAATAAGTGAGTAAGACTATAATGTAGATAATGGTAAAGGTGGTAATGGTGCTGGGGATTAACATATCAGCTTGTGTATGAGCCACACAGTGTTCTAAGTGCTGTAGATACTGTACAATATTTACTTAATCCTCATAAGAGTTTTAAAAATTTGGTACCACTGTTGTGCCCATTTTATAGGGAAACATACATACATACACATGCACACAGGATTGGACAAACATAGGATTACAGTTGTGAGTATGTGAAACAGTTTATTCTTGTGGTATTAATTATTATATTGTTTTCCACATGAACAACTATAAACCTACTTTGGCCCCACCATGTATACTCAAGTAACCTGTACAAGGTTGCAGAGCTAGTATAGACACAGGATTCAAACCCAGTCTTCAGAATTAATTAAATCTGTAAGATTTAACAATTTTTATTATTAAAACTCCTGGTAAAACTAAGGAGCCCAAGTATGAGAAGTTCTAGAAAACGAAGATTTATGTTTAAATGTTAGAGTTTAACAGCTCCATGAGTTCATGAACCTGAATCAAGGACACTTTGACTATGGACAAATGGGTGGGTGGGCTGCTTTCATCTAAATTGCATAAAATATGCCAGGGAAAAGGATCCCTTAAGATATCAGAACTGTGGGCCCTGGCTGGTTGCTCAGTGGATAGAGTATTGGCCCGGCATATGGATGTTCTGGGTTCAATCCCTGGTCAGGGTACACAGGAGAAGGGACAATCTGCTTCTCTGTCCCTCCAATTCCCTCTTCTCTCCCACTTTCCCTCTCACAGCCAATGGCTGGGTTGGTCTGAGCATTAGCCGCAGGTGCTGAGGATAGCCCAGTTGATTCGAGCATTGGCCCCAGATGGGGTTGCTGGGTGAATCCTGGTCGGGGAGCATGTAGGACTCTGTGTATCTCCCTTCCTTTCAATTAAAAAAAAACTTTTAATCATGAGTTATTAATAAACTGCTTCTTCCTCGGCAGGATTTATCCTTCCGTGCCTTTTGCCACTTCATCTATTACTGAAAATATTTTTTCTGTCAGAGTCTAAGCTTCTTGAGTAAGATACAAGCTTGACCTCATGTTTGCATCCCCATGTATGGATACATAGAATGAAAGATTTGTAAGGACAGGACATGGATTTTTGAACATTGCGCTAGCCTCAACATTTAGAATTGTACATATAGTAGGCTCTTGATAAATAATTGCATGAATGTATGAAAGAATCAATAGTGTTGATATTGAGTAGATAATTTTTGGATTGAACTGCTGTAAAGGATGTGAGAAACAGTGGGACATACCAGGTTTCTTATTATTTCAGAAAATCACCTTTATCATATAAAATCAAATAAGTATTTTATACAAACCAGTGTACTATAAGCTCTGTGGAAAGATAAGGGGATTTAACGAAGTCCTAACCTCTAAGAGCTTAGAATTGAGAAAAAAAAAAAAACTTAAGAGGGAAGAAGTGTATTAACACTTTTTTTCAACACCTGCAGAAAAATATCACAAGGCATATAGTTTCCTAAGGACGTAGAAAAATGATGAGCAAAATAGTGCTTATTATTAAAAAACATAGAAAGCATTAGATTGATCTTTATTTTAAATGTACATGCTGTTTTTACTGTAAAATAAGTTAAAATTTTTTATGTCATAGTTCATAGCAGGAAGAGCATAATTGGGAATGGATGAATCAGAGAAGCTTTCTAGGGATTACAGGGTCTGACTGAATTCTAGGTTGGAGATGGAAGGCCTTTTGGGCTGATGAGAAAGTTGGTTGCATTTAGAAATTTTTCCTTAAGATTACTGCTGGGATGATGTTAGGACTTTCTTTGGATACCAAACTATACAAAGTTTATCTGATAAAGTTTTCTCTTGAAACCATTTAGTTTATGATTTGAGATTATATCGAGACATTTATCTATCTATAAGTAGATGGTAGATAGGTCTACCTATAGGTATAGGTAGAGAGTAGATAGATCTACCTTTAGGTATAGGTAGATAGATTTCTAGACATAGCTATATTGACAAATAAAACATAATTAAAGGAAGGTTTTAAATTCAGTAGTATGCTTGCTTACATATTAGAAATAGTTGTTACTTTATGGCTGTATATTATTCCATATTTATTCTATTTTTCAGATACATAGATGTAGATGGCGTTTATTCTCGACTTTCAGACAGAAGACATAAGGCAGGTAGCCTCTGATCTTGTAATATTAAATAAGCCCTTTTCTGGACAACTGTTGTCAACGTAATTCTTTTCTGAGGGGAGAGTTGTCAAGTCACTGCCCATCTGTTGTTATTTTCTAATGGGTGGCTGTGTAAAGCCCAGGTTGCCATAGCTGCTGATATATCTTAGTAATTTGAAGATGTAGTGCTTGAGAAGTCAAGCATTTGTCAGCGGACCTTGAGCAAGTTTTATGGTGCTAGTCCAGGGCAAAGGGGGGAAACAGAATTTACAAAAATGAGTTAGACGACACCACTCCTCACAAGACATTCTAAATCAAGCCAAAGTATAGACATACAAGCATCTAACTGTATATGATATATGGTAAAATTGACCGACTGTCAAACGACTACAAAAGAATGTGTTAAAGCAGCTGGTTGTTTTGCCTGGGGCGATTGCAAAAGGAAGGTTGAGATCAGTGTTGAAGGAGAAGAATTTATTTGGTAAAAATGGAAAAAAAAGGGGGGGTTTATAAAATTGAGAAGTGCCTGAGACACTAGCAGCGTGTTTAGTGATTTACAACTAGATGTGAACTAGGTCATCTGATACTCCTCGTGACCCCGAGAGGCAGGCGTTGCTTCCCCATATTATAAATGAGGAAACTGAGGCCGCTGTGGCTCACCTCACCCAGGTAGCATGTCGCAGGGACTGAGTCTCATAGCAGGACTGCCACACAGCTGACGCTTCTGTACAGTGTCTGTTTGTGTGATGACTTTATACTCGTGGCTTTGCTTTGCTGCTGCCTCCCAGGAGGGATTAGTTATCTAATAAACGAGTAAGGGTTTTGTGATCTTTGAATTGGAAAACTGTAAGGGCTCTAAGTGGGAAGATCTCCTTACACTCCTGTGCCCTCTGTGGGGCCAGTCTTAGGAAGACAAAGCGAGACAGACCTTCAGTGACTTGTGTAGCTTAGGATGGTCTAGAACGGGGTAGTCAACCTTTTTACACCTACCGCCCACTTTTGTATCTCTGTTAGTAGTAAAATTTTCTAACCACACACTGGTTCCACAGTAATGGTGATTTATAAAGTAAGGAAGTAACTTTACTTTATAAAATTTATAAAGCAGAGTTATAGCATATACTAATAATTACTTACAAAGTACTTTCTGTCAGATTTTCACTAAGTTTGGCAGAATAAATCTTTATAAAACAACTTACTATATAGTTAAATCTATCTTTTTATTTATACTTTGGTTGCTCCGCTACCGCCCACCATGAAAGCTGGAACGCCCACTAGTAGGCGGTAGGGACCAGGTTGACTACCACTGGTCTAGAATCTCCTTCAGAGCTTTTGGATGACTTTGAATGACAGAGTCCGGAAGCAGCCTCCACACTTGGTCTTCATCCTTGGCTCTGATTAACTACAGGAGCAGCATAGTCTACTAAGAGAACATGGCACGTTCTGGTGGTTATTCAAGAGATAAATCTTGTCTGAAAAAAAGGATGAGTTGATGTTAAGATGTGTTTTGTCCGAGGTTCTAATAAAGGTAATGGTAACACCAAATGCTATCCTTTATCTGTTGGGTTTTCTTAAGAATGTTTGAGCTTCTCCCTTTATTTCTCCCAATGCAGAGTCTGCAGCATGAGGTTCTCCCTGGACCAGTTGTGGTAGTTCTACTCTATTGATTATCATTTCATCTTCTAAGTTAAATTGAATGAGAAGAAAAAGTTTAAAATCACATAGACCTTGGCTTGAGTTCAGAATGCCAAAGAAAGTATAATTTATGTAGTTTGATTTATACCCATCAAAATTTTAAAGGATTTAGTCATATTCCAAATGCTTATTTATTTTTATAGTCAGGTGTGGATGTTAGAAATCCATTTTCATGAGTATGGCATCAATAGAAGACTTTGGATTTGAACTTGTTAGGCGTATTCTGATTATTCTATACTTTAGCAGAAATGATCACCCTTACGAAGATGAAACTAAATAGATGTATTATTGCATGAGGAATAGTACACGTTAGATTACAGAGGATAATGACATTTTCCATTTAATGCAACCTTCATTGAGAATCTGTGATTTACTGGATACCGGGCTGGAAGCTGAGTATCGAAGAAAATGAGAATAAGATCTAATCCCAGTTCTCAAAGAAAGTAATAGAACAGATAATTCTGTGGAGGGAACTGTATCAGCCGCTGAATAATAAACCACTCCAAGTGTATATCAGGGAAATTTTTCTTATAAACTATAAAAAAGAGTCAGCACTGTTACTGCTCAGCAGTCTGTAGACTGGCGAGGCGATCGCTCAGGTCTTGGCTGGACTTGGCCACGTGTGTGACCCCCTCAGGGTCACGCTGACACCACTGTTCCTCTTGAGCTCTCGCACGTTTGCCCATCTGTAGATTGCTGTACGGAGGTCTCTGGGAGGACTCCGATACCCCTTCTCTCTCAGGCTAGCTTTTTCTACTTGAGGGTAGCTGGGTTCCAGGAGAGTGAGGGGAAGGCCCTGGCCAGATAGCCCAGTGGGATGGAGCACCTTCCCGCCATGCTGAGGTTGTGGGTTGGATCCCCAGCCAGGGCACATATAAGAGTCAACCGGTGCCAGCATGAATGGGTGGAACAGTGAGGCGGTGTTTTTCTGTCTTCGTCTCTCTCCCTTCCTATCTCTCTAAAAATCAATAAATAATATAAAAAGAGGGAAGGAAAGCATGCCAGGGCTTCCTGAGGCTCAGATCAGAGATGGCTCTCCATCACTTCTGCTCCGTCTGTTCACCTGCTTAAGTCACCTGGCCCTCGGTGATTTGAGAGACGTAGACACAAATCCCACCTTCTAATGGACGCACCAGCTAAATCTCATTCAAAGAGGGTGTCAGCCCAGGGAGGGAAGTAATTGGGACTGATTTGCAGTTAGTGTACCTTCCATAGGCAGTTTTTACAAGGGACAAAGCCTATCTAAGATCTTATATATAGTGGCTATGGCCATAGCATAAGAAACTAGAAGCCATTTAAACTGAAGGGGCATACATTTTAGGACTGATAATAGTAGGGAATGAGGCAGGATTTTCAGGTTAGAGGAACAGGCTGCAGAGGCTCATACTCCGGTCCTTTCTTGGGTGCTCTCCTTTGCACAGCGGGAGCCATGCAAGGTTTCCAGCAAACAGGAATGCCTGAATAACCGTCATTACTTTTTTCCTATAAGTTGCTCTGGCATCAGAATGAATTTCAAGGTGAGAAAAACAGTGGTGGGAAATTAGATACTATTGCAAAATTCTAGAATGTGGGGACGATACTAAAGGCCAGGCTATAGTAGGGGAAAGTATTCATTCAAGAGGCGTAGACCTGTCCCTGTTCATCATTCATTCAAACACACCCTGTTGGGCCGGGAGCTCTGTTAGGCATTTGAGAAACATCAGTAGTTCCCTTTGATGTGTCACAAAGGCTTCGTGGAGCTTTGGAGTTCTTCTACAACTTCAACTTCGCTCATTAGGCTGTAGGTCAATAGAGAGGAAGGGTAATGCTGGCTCACATAGTGAAACGTGACTTAAAGTGTGTCTGTTTAGGCTGTGTATTTTCTCTAACATACTTAATTATCAAAGTCTTAATGATATAGCAAGTTGTCACATTGGTTAATAGAAAAAGAATGAGGAAGCTGGGTACATTTTCTGATTTTTTTTCATACGTTTGCACCTGCCCTATTTATAGTATGTGATTGTTAAGGTAATTCAGAAGCCCATAGATTATTTTAAAAATTTACTGCATACCATTTTAGCATATTTAGATCTTTGCTGGATTCAGAAATAGAGTGAGGAAAATGTGAATTTGTACATAGAATATTTTATTGCCTATGTCATAATATGTGGAATATGTGGGAGTAGTGATTAACTTATGGGAGAAATTTAGGAGAAAACACATTAATGTTTATGAGGATTTACCAATTTGCAAACAAATAGAACATTTTAAACTGAAATTTAGTTTTATACTTAAAAATCTTTAAATATTCAGAAAATATGACTTGCGGTTTGGCTGTTCTCGGTAAACTACTTAGAGTGAGTATTCTGTTCCTGCCAAGCTCCATTATGATGCATTTAATTATTTGCTGAAAACCTATATAGTTGTTTTCGAGTTTAAATGCAAATCCAGTGTGTTTGTGGCTTCCTTGAGATCTCTAATAATATCATAGCCTTGCATACTGTGAACTGTAGAGTAATTTATTGAAGCCTCTTCTGTACTCCCTGCATCTGAGAGATGCTGTCTGGGCAATCCTTTATGTACATGACTATTTTTCTTAGAAGAGTAGAGATTTTGGAAGTTTGAACATTCTTAAAAGAAGTTGATGAAAAGCAGAGACATGGAGGCCAGTTGATTTTTTTTCTCCCCTAACTTAATGAAAATTATAACCCTTTTGATATTTTAATTGGAACCTAGCTGTTAGGATACATACATACACCTAGTTTGTATTTAACTCTTTTCTCCTGTTGAGATGAGGACCTTCTTAAGAACAGAGCCATGTTGTGTCCCTTTAATATAGGTTCTGGCTCGTATCAGTACCTGTGTACAGTGAGTATTATATGTTTGTATTATATGTGGTTAATGATTATTTACATATCATTCCTTTGGAGAAACCTCAGGCATTTAGAGCCTATAGCTGCTATTTTTTCCCTTGGTGGGGAGCACTTCTTCCATGGGCTGAGTCAGGAAATGGGTTCTCCATGCCAGGATGAATCATGATTCATGGAGCCAATCCAGGTGCATCTGCTCTGATTTCTAGGGTCTATTAGTCATGTGTTTGTGAAGTAGTGCTAGCCAGAAAGATGAGGGTGGAGGGTTCCCTTGCTCTTATATAGATTCTTATACAGGGATCTGGGAGAAGAAAAGTCTCTTAGTGATTCTGGGTGTGGTCTGCCATTCTGCCTGTTGATACCCAGAACGACATGGGGGCATCACGAAGTGAGCCTACCTCAGAAGGAACTCAACACGCAAGTTTTCCTGCTATGCAAAAGCAGAGTTCCTATGAAACCTTTCATAAGCTGAAACTGTGTAAAGCGAAGATGCACTTACCATTAATTTATATGGGAAAAGTTTGAGTGTTCCCAGACCCTAAAAATAAACTACTTAAATTGCAGTTACTTCCAGTTTTACACAAGTAACACCCTACGGGCTATCTTAGGTGTTGCTGATACCTTAGGACACCTCTTGCTAGTGGATGCACAGAATAACTTGACAGCATGGATGCTCCCAGACACAGTTCAGAGCTGTGGCGGGTTGAGCCTGAGATGCTGAGTGTGGTTCCTGGGAAGGAGCCTGGTGGAGCCGCTCTCCTGCTCGCGGTGAGCGCTGCCTCTGTAGTGGCTGCTGCAAAGAAAACGCTGAGAACTGTTTTCACTTTTCACCTTCGTTCATAAAGGCGAAAATCCTCTCTGGATTTCCTTTGCTTAGCAAAAACAGGTACTAATGTAGATCTTTCCTGAAAGCAAAGTGGCATAACCTGAGCTTTCCAAAAGCAGGGATACCCAGAAAGAGGCCAAATGGCAAATTGGCAGGAGCTAGAACTTGTAGCCACCGGATCATTCAACCCCAGCGGTATATTTCAGTTCTCTTTAGCCTGCCTACAAAGTTCAGCAGAATGAAAACCTCTGTAGTGCACGGCTGTTCAAAAGAAAGGAATTCTATGTATCGAGTAAGTGCTGTAAATGGACAGAGAAGAGTGGCAGCTGTCATCCAGCTCCTGCCCTTCTTTTCCATTCAGACTTCTGGCCCCGGGATAGAAGACTTGGATCTGATCCAATAAAGTGAATGCAGTTTGTAGTCAGACTTTGTGAACGAATAGCTGGTTTGTGCAAGTCTGGACTGTTTCTATTCCAAGGCAAATGGAAGTAGACATGGTCTGAAGTCATTATCTGTGATGGGTGCACTGCCAATTGTCCAAGCTCACTCTGTGACAAGAATGCAGACCTGATTGTCCATCAGAAATAAGTGAGTCTTTTTTTTTTTTTTTTTTTTTTTTTTTGGTATTTTTCTGAAGTTGGAAACGGGGAGGCAGTCAGAGTCCCGCATGTGCCCAACCGGGATCCACCCAGCATGCCCACCAGGGGGTGATGCTCTGCCCATCTTGGGGCGTCACTCTGCCACAATCAGAGCCATTCTAGCGCCTGAGGCAGAGGCCACAGAGCCATCCTCAGCGCCCGGGCAAACTTTTGCTCCAATGGAGCCTTGGCTGCAGGAGGGGAAGAGAGAGACAGAGAGGAAGGAGAGGGGGAGGGGTGGAGAAGCAGACGGGCACTTCTCCTGTGTGCCCTGGCCAGGAATCGAACCCGGGCCTCCTGCACGCCAGGCCGACGCTCTACCACTGAGCAAACCGCCAGGGCCGATAAGTGAGTCTTGAGGTGGTTTCTTCCTCCCATGGCTCTTCCATTGGAGCATGGTTTCTTAGTCTCAGAACTGATGTCTTGGGCCAGGTAATTATTTATTGCACAGGGATGTCATGTGCATTTTAGGATGGTTAGTAGTGTCCCTGGACCTATTCACTGGTTGCCAGCAGTGCTCCTCCACTGTAACATCCAAAAATGTCTCCAAAAATAGCCAAATAATCTTCTGGGAGGCAAACTTGTCCCCCTCCTGACTCACTGTGTTACAGATAAAGGATTGTTTCTTATAGGTGCATTTGTCCTGAGATGCAGGCATGACAGTGGGGAAGTTCTATCTACCATTGTCTTCATCTTTTTTTTTTATTTATTTATTGATTTTTAGAAGAAGGGGAAGAGGGTGTGTGTGAGAGAGATAGAGAGAAATATTGTTGTTCCACCCATTCATGCATTCACTGATTGATTCTTGTATGTGCCCTGACTGGGGATAGAACCCGCAACCTTGGCGTATTGGGATTACCTAGCCAGGGCCTAACTACTTCATCTTATAGTGAGGAAAATCCAATGAATTAATAATTACTTCAAAATGTCTTCATAAAATTATATGAATGGAGCACGTTGATTGGCTCCAATTTTATTTTTAAAAGTATTTACTGAAATATTATGGGCCAGTAAGTACAATAAATAAGTGCCTTTGTCAGAATGACAAAATTCTCTCAACATACCCCTGATTGGAAACAAGATCTGGTTTTTTCTTTACTTTTCATACTCTCAAGCCTTTATAGCATGCTTGGTGCATAGAATATGACCTGTGTATTAAATAATGTTTGACTGATTGTTACCAGTTTACTGACTCCCTGAAACAGACTAGGGATGAAAATTCAAAATAAAAGCAAACAAGCATGAAAACATCTTTAAATTAGTAAAGATACTATAGTTTGCAACATTAAAGTAATGTAGTGAATTGTGACATGTCTCTACATTTTTACTGCTCTTTCAAGAGTTGGAGCCACTGTCGTCTTCTGCCTAAACTCATCTCACCACTTCACTCCTGTCCTTTTCCAGCCCATTCTCCCTGTAAGGCAGTCAAAGTGCACTCTTTAAAAAAGTGAACATTTTGAGACCCTTACATGTTACTTACATGTATGTGCTCTAATTCATGACTTCTGCTTTCCCTGACAGATTAAAAAACAAACAAAAAAACTAAAACAGAAAAACAAGGAATATAAAACCGGTTAGGCTGCTTTTTGATCTATCCAGAAGTAGTAATGAAACTCAAAATCCAAAAACAATTCTTATCCATTTACTTATTACTTTAGAGTTGATTCAAATTGTTATACACCATGAATCATTACTTAGTAGCTTTTGGGCCAATAGGGTTTCAGTATGCAGTTATGCAGTGAACTAATATAAACTCTTGGATTGGCTTAACTAGCTCTGATGTCACAATTTGCCCATTAGGAAGTCATAATTTTCTTGAAATCCCATTTACAAACAACAGCCCTTGTTTCATTATAAGAAAGATACCCAAATAAAAATACTCAGAGGAGCAAGATACCTTTGATCCACGCAGACCTTTTTCATTAATGTTCTTTAGTTATCAACTATTAACAACTGAAGCTACCATCTTTTGTAGTTGATGTTTAGTTTTTCATGTTTGTTAGTTAAGCAGCAAATGGAGGAATGAGCCTACTTAGAATTACTCCGTCGACCCGTGGTTCTGTTTCACCTCAACTGTTGAGGCTTAGCATCTTTCTACTGCTTAGCCTTCCTGACTCAAAAGGAAAAGCCATTTGGACAGCCCACCTGAATATAACGTTCCAGGTGGGAAATCGCATTATATCCGAATTAGGAGAGAGTGGAGTGTTTGGGAATCATTCTCCTCTGGAAAGGGTGTCTGGTGCGGTGGCGCTCCCTGAAGGATGGAATCAGAACGCTTGTAACCCTATGACCAACTTCAGCCGGCCTCAACAGGCTGACTCTTGGTTGGCCCTCATTGAACGGGGAGGCTGTACTTTTACACATAAAATCAACGTGGCAGCAGAGAAGGGAGCCAATGGTGTGATCATCTATAACTATCCAGGGACTGGCAACAAAGTGTTTCCCATGTCTCACCAGGGAACGGGAAACATGGTCGCAGTGATGATAGGCAACTTGAAAGGCATGGAACTTTTGCACTTGATTCAGAAAGGAGTCTATGTGACCATCATCATTGAAGTGGGGAATATGTACAGGCTCTGGCTGAGCTATTATGTCACATCCCTGCTTACTTTCCTGGCTGCCACGATTGCCTACCTTTTCTTGTACCGTACCTGGAGACCTAGAGTGCCCATTTCTTCCACCAGGAGGCGACGACAGATCAAGGCAAAAGTGAAGAAAGCAATTGCTCAGCTTCAACTGCGAGCGCTCAGAGACGGGGATAAGGAACTAGATCCGAATGAACACAGTTGTGTTGTTTGCTTTGACATATACAAACCCCAAGATGTAGTACGTATTTTAACTTGCAAACATTTCTTCCATAAGGCATGCATTGACCCTTGGCTTTTAGCCCACAGCACATGCCCCATGTGCAAGTGTAACATTCTGAAAACTTAAGAAGCCTAGAGAAGTTTTTAAAGACGTAACTGAACGTTTCCAAAGATTAAAATTAGATGAATTCTTTGAGCATTTTATGTAGAGAGAAAATTCAACTCCAGCTTCTCCACCGAAGGACTGAAGAAGGTGAAATGTGTGTGTTTTGAAATAAAACTCCATATCATGCTTACCTATTTGAACTTGTTGCTTTTCTAATAAGTGTGTTAATTATTAGACATTTTTGCTCATCAAAATAAGGACATTAAAATATGTTAAAATCAAATTAGTCTTTATCTTCAAATTACAATATTGGTGATATTGATACCAAAGAGAATTAGTCATACTATTTTAAAGTTTTTATATTAATTTTATACTTTGGTACCATATTTTGTTTAATATTTGATATCTAATATGTCTGCTCAACAAACGATTATAAGGTTAGATCTTGATTTAATTCTTTATCACTAATTAATTTTATTAATAACCATAGAATTTGGTTTCCAAAGTTACTGGGTAGGTAATATGTTCTAAATAATTATTTTAGTTGATAGTTATATAACTTTTAGTTATATAACTAAAAATATTTAAATTATTCTAGGTCTCATTTAGGGCAGCATTACAAAATATCACCTTTTTTTGCCTGGGCTCTTTAAATCCTAGCATAGTGAATCAACTGGCTATCATATTTTTCTTCTAGAAATAAGCTAGTAAATGGTTTTCTTCTCAAAATGGTGAGGAGTGTCTCTTTGATAATAGAGAAAATACAGAGTTGAAATTTTCAGTTGCCCTTCCAAATTATATTTTTTGCTTTACTTTGTCTTTACTTTCTTTTCAAATATGTATATGAATAAGCACCTGTGTAAATGAGAGAGGCTGAAGATTTGGGTTATGTTTATTTTTTTGTTTTTGTTTTTGTGACAGGCAGAGAGAGGGACAGATAAGGACAGACAGACAGGAAGGGAGAGAGATGAGAAGCATCAGTTCTTTGTTGTGGCACCTTAGTTGTTCATTGATTGCTTTCTCATATATGCCTTGACGGGGGGGGGGTTAGAGTAGACCGAGTGACCCCTTGCTCAAGCCAGTGACCTCAGGGTTTCGAACCTGGGTCCTCCCCATCCCAGTCCGATGCTCCATCCACTGTGCCACAGCCTGGTCAGGTTATATTGTTTTGATCAAAATATATGGACAGTATGCTAAAGCACTGATGTCCAAATCCAGTGGCACTCTGTGAGTCTACACACTATGTACAATACTGTCTTTTTAAAGTGTGGGTTATATGGAAATCGAATCTGATTAATGACCTTTGGTAAAGAAATTATGAGCTGAAGGTGTAATGTGAGTATTTTCTTGTTGTGCCATTTTTTGCTGGGTCCACAGGGTCTTTTTCTCCTTCCTCTTCCCAGCCTCAAGTAATCATGTTCTTGATTCACATCCATTGTCCTGGTGACCCAACCACAAGTGTCTTCTTGGCATCCAATGTATTATTAATATATAGGTCAGAGACATTTATGTTCAAGGTCAAATCCTTCACTGGTTTCCTAGCTGCTGAGAAGAGCCGCTGAGCTACACCCCCCCTTCCCTGAGAAAGGGTGTGGCAGCTCCAGTGACTGTCCCTGTTTGTGAGTTCACAAGCCACTCTTTGGCTTTGAAGTCATATTGTGTCATTGACACAAGTGTAGTTAATAAGTGTAGTTAAATACAGGCAGAGCTTGACAGTGCGGGTGTGAGGTCTTTCTCCAGGGATGTTCGTTGACTTTGGCAGACATTTTATTAAAAGCATCTATGACCTTTCGTAGTCCCTGCTGCCAGTGGTTAATTTTAAGTGGGAACCTTGAGCTTTTCTTTTTAAAACCAATAAGCTGCATTGGTGTTTACAATGAGTTTTACTAAACTCACAGTGCTATATTAAATATCTCCCCCTTCACCCTTCTTCCCCTTCCCTCAAAATATTGTTAGATTAGCAACAAATGTCAAGGTCCGCAGAGAAATGAGGTTAGTATTCCATCTTTCCTGCTGTAATTTCTGTTTGTTGGTGTGTCAGTGAGGAAGCGAGGCTGAAGATTTAACAAGATATGCTACTTTTCATAGTCAAATCCAAACCGAACCCACAAACTTTTGAGCCACAGCTTTTTTTATTAAGTGAATTTCATCCAGTGGTTTATATGATAAATAAAAAATTTGCATTGGGACCAAATGTAAATTAAAAATGGTGGTAGAGAGTTTTTCTTTCTTTCTTTCTTCTTTTTTTTTTTTTTTTTTTTTTTTTACCACATATTTGGTCACATTGCTAATTGTTAATTTTGTTAAAACTTGCCATTTGGTTGAAAATATTTTTTTTGAAGAAAAAGTGTGTGGCTTTCTTGCATGTTGCTTATCACTCCTGGTTTTAAAATGCATGTGTTGTGTGAATTTTATATTGAATTCTTAGTTCAGTGTGGAACCTGCTGACATTATATGTTGCTCAGGGGTGGAACCCACCACAACCTAGAAATCATCCGTAACAACATTCAAGCTGATACACTTTACAAGATGCTCTAAGCTCTTATCTAATTGGTTATGTTGTTGCCTTTTATGTCATAATCCCATCACCCTACAGTAAGGAGGACCTAGAGATACAGGAGGGAGACTGGGATGTTTTGTTTGAACAGAGTTTTTCTCTCTCTACCTCTAATTAAACATCTGAAACTCATAGGTCTTGAAGAATCTCTCACAAAACCATGCTGGAAGCCAGTGGAACTTGTTTTCACCCTGAAGATTTTTTTCACTGCGTTGTAAATTGATTGCCAACAGATGCAGGAGCAATATCTTTTCATTGGATTGTCCCTTTGGTCACTAGGCAGAGAGAGAGGCAGCGACTCCAGATGGACACACAGAGAAGCCACACTGCATCTTCCTGGCTTGCCAGACTCGGCATTCTTTGGCTTCTTAGTCAGAACTGCTGCCGAGCCAGCGCTGTTTGGACTGCCTACATGAACATATCATTTCACATCGGGAACCGTATGCTGTCCGAGTTGGGGGAAACGGGAGTGTTTGGAAGAAGCTCTACTTTGAAGACAGTGGCCGGAGAGATTGTGCCACCTGATGGGAAAACTCAGAGCGCCTGCCACCCCAGCACCAGTTTCAGCAGATCACAGAGTGTGGGGCCCTGGCTCGCCCTGATTGAACGGGGAGGCTGTCCCTTCACACAGAAAATTAAGGTGGCCGTTGAGAAGGGAGCCAGCGGCGTGATCATCTACAACTTCCCCGGAACCAGCAATCAGGTTTTTCCCATGTCGCATCAGATGTTTGAAGACACCGTTGTAGTGATGATTGGTAACTTAAAAGGCTTAGAGATCTTACACTTAATTCGGAAGGGAGTTCGCGTTACAGTCATGGTTGAGGTGGGGAGGAAACACGTCATCTGGACAAATCACTATTTTGTCTGTTTTGTGATCCTCACAGTCGCTACTTTAACCTATGTCATCTTTTATCATATTCGAAGAGTCTGGGTCTCCAGAATTCAGAGCAGGAGAAGGCGGCACTTAGAGACAGATCTCAAGTTAGCATTCGGCCAGCTCCCACTGCGGGTCCTGAAAGAAGGGGATGAGGAAGTAAGTCCCAACGGAGATAGTTGTGTAATTTGCTTTGAACTCTACAAGCCTAATGACACAGTTCGTATTCTGACTTGTAAACATTTTTTCCACAAGAATTGCATCGACCCCTGGATTCTAGCCCATGGAACATGCCCCATGTGCAAATGTGACATTCTTAGCGCTTTGGGCATTCAAGTGGATGTTGAAGATGGAACCCAGTCCTTGCAAGTTCTGATGTCAGATGAATTGCCTGGTATTTTATCACCTACCGAAGAGGAGACGAATAATGAGCTTCCTCCTGCAAGACCATCAGATAAAGTGACCCACATGGACGAGGCGGAAGAGCCCCCTGCTTCTCACAGTCAGGCCAACCCAGTAGGAGATGCGCATCCTTTCTCTTGATAGCGTGAGGCTGGAGGAAGTAGATTAAACCTGTTTGTCAAGTCAGGTTCTAACACTGACACGCAGTTTGCTTGAAGTGTGGTTTCCGTGTCCTTTTTTGTTCCTTTGGTAATTTTCTACATTTCATTGTCAAGCCCTAAAGACAGAAAAAGAAAAAAAAAATCTTTGCTAAATGTAACTTTTTGTCAGTGTATGCTTCTCCTGAGTATATATGTTTATATCTATGTACTCACATATGTTAAAACCAAGGGCAGCCCTGGCCGGTTGGCTCAGCGGTAGAGCATCGGCCTGGCGTGCGGGGGACCCGGGTTCAATTCCTGGCCAGGGCACACAGGAGAAGCGCCCATTTGCTTCTCCACCCCCACCCCCTCCTTCCTCTCTGTCTCTCTCTTCCCCTCCCGCAGCCAAGGCTCCATTGGAGCAAAGATGGCCCGGGCGCTGGGGATGGCTCCTTGGCTTCTGCCCCAGGTGCTAGAGTGGCTCTGGTCGTGGCAGAGCGACGCCCCAGAGGGGCAGAGCATTGCCCCCTGGTGGGCAGAGCATCGCCCCTGGTGGGCGTGCCGGGTGGATCCCGGTCGGGCGCATGCGGGATTCTGTCTGACTGTCTCTCCCAGTTTCCAGCTTCAGAAAAATACAAAAAAAAAAAAAAACAAAAAAAAAAAACCAAGGGCAAACTTTTTTCCATAGATTTTTTTTTGTACATATATTGAGCTCTACAATGAGTAAGAACATTGTTTATATATTTGTATGTGTGCCCTATAACCCAAAAGCTATCAATTAAGTTTGAAAAACCTAAATTTTCTTTGTGCTAGGAAGATTAGAATTTATCTTTTGAGATTTATGATTCAATGTAATAATTACGATGTCCACTGTGCTGTGTTTCTTCATTCTTGGCATGAAAATTTTGCTGCATAGAATTTTATTCTTACTTTTGACAAAAAGTTCTATCCAAGCAATTAGTACATTTTATGTGACCTGCATATGCATAGTGTAGCTATTTTGGAAGTAAAATATGAGCAGTTGTAAAGCCAGTAGCTACTGCCACCATCACAGCCGCCTGGCCCATACAGGTTCACATTTGATCCAGACAGACGGTAATGAAACAATGGAGCCAAGAACTGGTGGGCCATCAGCTTTAATCCTAGCTTGCACCCAGCAGGCAAGAAATATACACAGTGGAAAAACACTTCCCTTTTCATTCAGGGCTCCCAAAGCCACTGACTCATCCGAGTTTTCCTAGGATCAAAGGTTTGTACCTCACCAGCCTTATTCACCTCTGTTCCCCATCTCCTCCTCTCTGCACAAGCTCTGCACAAACTGGCTTCTCCTTCAGCACTCCGCCATCTTGGCTGCTCCTCCTCTCCTCCATGTGGCCTTTCTCTGCTATCCTCCAGCATGGGCTCCTCTGCCCCATTTTATAGTATAGAAATCAAAACCTTTAATCCAATATACAAACAAGGAAGTTTCTGATACAAAGTCACTTATCTGGGAGGGAGAGGGGGAGGGGCACCAAGAAAACTAGATAAGAGGTGACGGAGGACAATCTGACTTTGGGTGATGGGTATGCAACATAATTGAATGACAAGATAACCTGGACATGTTTTCTTTGAATATATGTACCCTGATTTATTGATGTCACCCCATTAAAATTAATAAAAATTTATTAAAAAAATAATAAAATAAAATAATTCCATGAGAGCCATACAATGACCCGTGTATGTTAAGCATTATCCAATAAAAATTTGGTGTTGTCCTGGAAAAAAAAAACAAAAACAAAGTCACTTATCTGAGGCATAATGGGATTCCTCATGTGAGTGCACCACCCACATCATGCAACGGTGAAGGGTGTGGGGAAAAGCTTAGTTTTGAAAAGATATTAGTATTAAAAGGGTGGGAGAGGCTTAGTCTTAGGCTATAACTAAGCCTTAGGCTATAACGACTCTGCCTGCTTACAGCCTATCTCTCACACCCAATGCAAACTATAAGCGAGCAAACATATATATCATATTTACAAACTTATTTGACCAAAAGCACTCTTTAAGTGACAGCAAATATCTGTGCCCAGTACTGTATTTCTTATAGTAATTATTACATGTTCATAATCTATAGAAAGGCTTGAATGAAAAGAATTCCTTCAATATTTAGTCAGGGTGTATTTACTTCCCATTTGTGCTGTACTAACCACTATATATATATTTTACCATTGAAGGAAGGGTCAGGTTAGTGAGCTTGGGGACTGTCACTGCCAAGTGCCTGCCATGGAGCAGGCAGTGAACTCAGTGCTTTCCATCGCTGTTTCTTATTTCAGAACAAAACAGCAGCTTTGAAACTTTAGAATGTTAAAAATAGATTGTACTAGAACCCGGAAATAGCACTGATATATCAAATGTTAATTCGGTTCATTGTAGTCGTTTTTACCTAGTCTGTACACTATGCTGTTTTCTCTTGTTCCTATTGATGTAAATATACCATATTTTTCGCTCCATAAGTTGCACCTGACCATAAGACACACCTAGAGTTTTAAGGAGGAAAATAAGAAAAAAAATGTTCTGAACCAAATGGTGTGTTAAAATATTTAATAAAGTATCATATTTTTCACTCCATAAGATGCACAGGCATTTTCCCCTCCACTTTTTTTTTTTTTTTTTTTTTTTTTTTTGCATTTTTCTGAAGCTAGAAACAGGGAGAGACAGTCAGACAGACTCCCGCATGCACCCAACCGGGATCCACCCGGCACGCCCACCAGGGGCGATGCTCTGTCCACCAGGGGGCGATGCTCTGCCCATCCTGGGCGTCGCCATGTTGCGACCCTCCTGGGTGTCGCCATGTTGCGACCAGAGCCACTCTAGCGCCTGGGGCAGAGGCCACAGAGCCATCCCCAGCGCCCGGGCCATCTTTGCTCCAATGGAGCCCTGGCTGCGGGAGGGGAAGAGAGAGACAGAGAGGAAGGCGCGGCGGAGGGGTGGAGAAGCAAATGGGCGCTTCTCCTATGTGCCCTGGCCGGGAATCGAACCCGGGTCCTCCGCACGCTAGGCCGACGCTCTACCGCTGAGCCAACCGGCCAGGGCCCCCCTCCACTTTTGAGGGAAAAAAAGCGTGTCTTAAGGAGCGAAAAATACGGTATTTGCCACAGTGATATGGGACTATATTGTGAAGTATTTTGCTTCTGATACCAGTGTCATAATGGACTCCCCTTTGTATATATTTTTGCATTCTCTAGTAATAAAATTGATTCCCTTTGCCCACCTCCACTAGGTATAGGGTTGACGTTGCTTATAAAAATTACTAGAAAGCCCAGCGGTCATACGAAATGACCGCTGTTCTAGATATTATAAATTGTAATTAAAATGATTTGTGCAAAGGTGTCTGCTAATTGAAACTGAATTACCCAGGGCGGGCGGCAAGGACGCCCCTTTGCTTAGTGCCCCATGGGGTTTCCCCCTTCTACTTGCTTAATTGCTTAAAGTAGAGTGCAATGAAGGAAACCACTGGCGGTACATTTCTTAAGAGCCACCGCTAGCTCAATAAATAAAGGTGATTTAAATAATAAAATGTTAATTCACATGTCAAAGATCTCTTTGTACACAACATTTCTTGTGTAGATCTTTCCATCATTTTTAAGCTCGCCTTGCAGAGGACCATCAATTATTTTTAATTTTACGTCCGTTCTTTCACGAACTCTTGAACAGGCAACATAAAGTTGACCATGTCCAAATGCAGGCTCAGGTAAAAAAATGCCAACACGCTTAAGCGTTTGGCCCTGAGACTTATTGATGGTCATAGCAAAGGCAAGTTTTACAGGAAATTGTCTACGTCTCAATTGAAACGGCAACCCTGTTTGAGATGGAGCCAAATCAATTCTTGGAATGACATGTATTTCACCTTTAGAGGAGCCAGTCAAAGACTTAGCTATTATGACATTATTTTTCAATTGGAGAACCTCTAGTCTTGTACCATTGCAAAGACCCCTTCTGGTGTTAAGATTTCTTAACAGCATAATAATTGCTCCAATCTTTAACCTCAATTTGTGAGGTGGCATGCCAGAAGGCGGGACTATTTGAATGCTGTGGCAACTTCACCCCATTGGCTAGTACAGTTACGCAAGCAACCAATAAGCTATCGGCAACAAACAGACACTTAAGCCACATATAATAAAGATACTTTATTTTCTCTTCATTACTGGGAGAAATTAGGTTTGAAGTTTACTAAAGTGAAAATGATGCTAAAGCACTTACCACTGACTGGGTGATTTTCGGTGAATTTATCTATGCAGTTTCTCTTATTACAAGACACTTAAACTGATAGTACACCTGTCTCTTGCTACCGAATCAGTATAATGCATTTACCCTGTAGACAGATGTTGGTCAGCCACAATATTTTCAGTAATATGAGTACTTCAGAGATTCAGTGAGCTAGACGTCAGGCATTTCTGATTGTAGTTAAACTTAGTGGACAGTTAAAGTGTTTTCTTCCTTTCCAGAGTCACTGGGTTTCAAAGCAGCACAGAGGAATCACACGAGGAGAGGATCAGAGTTTACAGAAGTGCCAGAGTAAAGAGGAAGGCTTCACGCTGATACTCTGAAAGTTTTTTGAGCAGTTACTCCATGTTCCTGTGTGTTTGCTGTGAGCACCAGTCTTTGTATTTGAGGATTGATTTGGTTCTGCGTTTGCTGTGTATTTTCAGTGTTTAGTGCTTAGTGATGAAAATAGGGTTCTGGGTAATTATAGCTACCACCACAGAGCTATCTATACATGCATTCCTGGTTTTCTAAACAACAAAAACTTTTTTGGGGAAAGAAAAGGAGTAATGGAATCCACGGACACCTCCCCTTTTCACCACTGTGCCAGTTTACATCCCCTGACTCCACAGATACGCTGTCATCTTTGTCATCCTCCACCATACTGTGTTTCTTTATGGTTTCAGCTGCTCACATGAACTCTTCTCCTCACTGATGAGGACCACGGTAACCCGGATTTTAAAACTTGTCTCCTATGCCTGGACCATTCATCTCCATTCAGCAACATACCAATGTTGTGGCACATCATCAGGTGTTGTCATTTTTGAAAACTTTCTAGCACACACAGCATCTTTTTCAGAACTCCTTCTTTGAGCGCCCTGGTCATGTCCACATGTGCTCCTTGTTCTTGGTCCTAGTACTTTGCCTCGCTGTGTCTTCCCAGCCCGTCTGCTCTGTTCACCTTTAGCCTGGAGTCAAATCGTGAGCCAGTCTACCCTTCTTGTACCAAGCGCCATTGACTCCCTCACTGCCTAGGATTTCTCTACAGTAATGTTTGCCCTCCTGGTGATATCTACTGATTTCCACCAGGTCCTGACTTCTATTTAAAAGCCCTTTATTTGTATCAATTGTGTGTGTGTGTGTGTGTGTGTGTGTATGTGTTTTCCACATAGAGCAGTAATTCTCAGCCTAGGCTGCACATCAGAATCAACTGGGGACCTTTGAAAAGGCTCAGTGCCCAGGCTGTACTCCAGACTCCTGGGCTGGGACCTAGGCATCCACATTTTTAGTTACCCAAGAGATTCCAATATGCAGATGAAACTGAGGATCACTGTCATAGGGCTGTTCCAAAGAGCTTTTGTAATTTTTTTTTTTGTCAGAGAGGAAGGGAAAGAAAGAAGCATCACCTTGTTCCACTTAGTTCTGCCATTGATTGTTTCTCATATTTACCCTGATCGGGTTTCGAGCCAGAGCCAGGATTGAGCCGTTGGCCCTGGCCCTGGTGGCTCGAACTAGCCGCCCTGGGACTATGCTTTATCCACTGTGCCACCAGCCAGGCCCCCAAAAAGCCCTTTATATTAATCAAATTCCCATTTCACCCACTACTTTCTTCAGATGGACTTATTTTCACTTGACTGCAAATGTTTAGGGGTGGTTGACGTGATAACTCATGAGCTCTCCACATACTGTAATTAGGAAAGATCAAGGAGTGTGGGTGGGGGAGGGTGTGGGCAGGGTGTATCTGATTGAACAATAATGGAATGTTGAGCTCTAGGAAATGGATACTTCCATTTAGGAAGTCCTGATTATGCAATTGATAGGTTTCTTTGGTAAAGGATGATAATTTGGTCCTGTTGGTTTTCTGTAGGCTTCTTTTCCTCCAAAGCTTGAAAGGGGTAAAAGATGAAGTTCATAATTCTTCTAATAATTAATAGCATTCCATTTAAAAACTTCAAGCATGAGTAGAACAGAACACCTTGCTTTTATGTCACATGACCTGCGTTCCTAGCCTTTCCTGAAGGCTGAACATCTCCAAGTAGTGGCCTGGGCAGCAGCAGCAGCATCTTCTGAACTTGCAAATGCAAACTGTGAGGCCACCCTGCTGACAAACTGGGGGCGGGGCATCAGTGTGTTTTAACAGGTCCTCCCGCTGATTTTGGTGGACATTCAAGTTTAAGACTCTCTGCCCTTTCAGAAGGTCAGTTTGTTTTCAGAAAAGGAGGCATCATGCCTCACAGTTGTAATTAGAGATATTGTAAATGAAGGTACTCATGAGTCTTAAAGCACTACACTACACAAAGAACAGTTGCTATTATTACACTTAAGAGACATTTATGCACATGTTATTTGTCCAACTTCTGTCATGGAACTATACATGACTTGTGATATGTGCCTGCCCACTCCTTCCCCTCCCAGTTCTGGCTTCTCTGCCACCACAATCGCACTGCTAAGGGAGTTGTGAGAAAATGAATAGATTCTAGACAGTTTATGAATCTGAAGGTAGAAGGGTAGAACAAAACATGCAAAGCAGAACCTTCTACACACTGGTCTAGGCAGCCCACACTGGAAAAGGATAGATTTCCTGACAAAAGGTCCAAAAAAAACAGTGGAGCAGTGGGCCATTGTAAAGCCAGTAGCCAGGGACGCCATCACAGCTGCCTGGCCCATGCAGGTTCGCATTGAATTCGGACTGTCGGTAAACAACAGAGCCAAAAATTGGTGAGCCATCATCTTTAATCCTAGCTTGTACCTGGTGGGCAAGTAAAAACACACACTGGGCTCCAAAATCCACTCATTCAGTGCTCACAAAGCTACTGACTTATCTGAGTTTCCTAGAATCAAAGGTTTCTAGCTCACCAGACTTATTCACCTCTGTTCCCCATCTCCTTCCTTCTCCCTGCACAAACTGCACAAACTGGCTTCTCACTCAGCACTCCACCATCCTGGCTGCTTCTCCTGGCCTACTCCACGTGGCCTCTCTCTGCTCTCTCCTCTAATGCTAATCTCAGGAACTGAGAGAGAGCAAACTCCCGGTCTGCCATACTTTATAGTGTAGAAATCAAGACCTTACATCCAATATACAAAAATAGAGAAGTCTCTAACACAAAGTCACTTATCTGGGGCATGATGGGATTGCACCACCCCACATCAAAAAGGGTGGGAAAGGCTTAGTCCTAAAACCAAGCCCCAGGCTACAATCATCTTACCTGCCCACAGCCCCCCCCCCAAACACACATTAATATCACCTGGTCGACGGGCTTCCATGTGGGCAGCGCCATCTTTAACAAAGTGAGCATAATATATTTTATCTGCCGGGCAGCGCCATCTTTAACAAAGTGAGCATAATATATTTTATCTGCCCAACAGCCATCAATGAAATTCAGAAGGAGTCATGTAAATTCCTAGGTTTGGGTCCATAAAACCAACTTCAACACTGTAGGGAGACTTGGTGCCCATAAAAATGTAACTGAAAGTAAGTGCAGGCAGGCCATCTGAAGGCAGCAGTGATGCATCCATAACTAGAAGCAATTACTTTTATTTTCTTTACGTTGATGGTGAGATCTTACCAATGTCAAGTTCATTGATTTGCCATTCATTTATTCATTCATTCAGGAAATATACATTGCCTTAGAAATACAGGGGTGAATCATCAAAACTCATTGCCTTCCTAGAGTTTACATTCTAATGGGAAGAAATTATGAAACAAATATATGTTAAATAGTTATAAGTGCTGCTGAGAAAAAGAAAACAGGATGGGGGCCTTGGCTGGTGGCTCAGTGTATGGATGTCCTGGGTTTGAATCCTGGTCAGGGCACACAGGAGAAGTAACCAGCTGCTTCTCCCTGCTTCCCTCTTCTTCTCCTCCCCTCCCCTTCTCACCTGCTTCCCCTTACACAGCCAGTGCCTCGATTGGTTCAACAGTGGCCCCAGGCTCTGAGATCAGCTTCGTTGGAGTGCATCAGTCTCAGGCACTAAAAATAGCTTGGTACTCGAGCATCAGCCCCAGACCAGGGTTGCCAGGTGGATCCTGGTCAGGGTAATGCAATAGTCTGTCTCACTATCTCCTCTCCTTTAAAAAAAAAACAAAAACAGAAAAACAAAAAGCAAGATGGGGACAGTTGGAGGCAGAGTTGCAGTTCTAAATAAAGGAGGCCATACCAAGAAGATAAACTGTTTAACCAAGACTTGGAAGGAACGAAGGGACTATGTCAGAACACAGAGAAAACGGCCACAAATGGAGAGCCATCAGGTTAGCAATGGGGTCTTGTCATCTGATGGATGTTACCTGGATGGTTAGTTGCCACTAAGTAATTGAAGAATGACTTTGGGCAAAATTGAGGTTGTCTTTGCTATAGGTTAGAAGTAGGAGAGAGAATGACAGCTATAGGGAGAGTGTGACCACCTGGAAACGAAGCCTTTCTGGGAGCTGACCCTGCCCGTAGATAGGTTACTGCCTCGGAGACAAAATGTTTCTCTTCCTTAAAGGAGTCTTACCAGTTTGGATGTCGTTCTATTGGTAGTGAATATAAACTCTGCAACAGTGATTGGATTTATACCTTTGAAATACCTCACAATCCTGAAAATCTCATCCTGGGATTAAAAAGCATTGTTATTCCACAAAGAGTTGCCACCTGGTGGAAAAAATAAATAACTACAAGGTCTGAACTACACAATTCAACAAATCTTTATGGAGAGCCACTCTATACCTGGCGAACATGGTCCCATTTTGGTTTCATTTTTTCTTTGACGTAACAGAGTGTTTGCTTTTAAGAGTGATTTACTTTCCAGAAACTTCCGTTTTCCACTTTGATTTGGAGCTTTGTTTCCTGCTGTAAAGGCTCTTGGCTGATCAAGAGTAAATAACTTGCTACTCTCTGGATTCATGCCTTATAAACCTAAAATTGGAAAGGGTAACAGCTCATTCTCTGGTATCCTGGTATAGTGTTGTGGAAAATATAATGACTTAGTTTTTAAAATAATCCGTTCTCCCAAAATTAGTTTTTTCCCCTATCAACATTAATACATCCCCCATCTGCTCAAGCAAAAGTTTCTTGATCTGTTTTAAGTCTAGCAGAAAACCGTTGTTTACTATTTTCCAATTCATTGTGGATCATTTTGCAAATACAAAAATCACGTTTTTAATTTATTTTGTATGCATATCAAAAATAATTTGGGTGAACAGAGATGGATAGATAGGTGAAAGAAAAACCAGACTTCAGTATTATTTGTAGAATCTAGGTAGGAGGCACATGTCACAATAAAGGATTGTTTACTGTCAGTTTTAAGTTTCCATGTCTCCAAATTTGGTAAGTAAAGGAATGGAATTTTTTTTGTGTGTGACAGAGTCAGAGAGGGACAGATAGGGACAGACAGACAGACAGGAAGGGAGACAGAGATGAGGAGCATCAATTCTTCATTTCGGCACCTTAGTTGTTCATTGATTACTGTCTCATATGTGCCTTAACCAGGGGGCTACAGCAGAATGAGTGACCCCTTGCTCAAGCCAGTGACCTTGGATTCAAGGTGGTGAGCTGTGCTCAAACCAGATGAATGCGGCTCAAGCTGGTGACCTTGGGGTTTTGAACCTGGGTCCTCTGTGTCCCAGTCTGATGCTCTATCCACTGTGCCACCACCTGGTCAGGCAGGAATGGTATTTGTTAAATTAGTAATTTCCAAGGCCCTATAAGTTCCCATCACCCAGCTTTTCTGTATGTTTGGACATTCTCATAACAAAATGTTGGTATAAATTTTGCTCTCAGAGGTTGTGGCAGTATCACAGCAACTTCAGATCACTGTAAGCAAGGAAACTGAGCCAGAATGGTTCGGAGTCTCAGCTCATGTCACATCCTAAGCACTCAGGTCTCATTGCCCTGGTTCTTGTCCCATCATTCCCCAGCCGATGGGAGGGGAGTGGTGGAGAAGTGGAGGTGAGGTAGACGGAAGTATACTAGGCAAGTTGGAATATTGCAAAGCTTTAAGAAAGCAGGAGCGTGATTTGCTTGTTCTGTATAATAAAGATAAATCATTTTAAGGGTTCATTGGACATTAGCTATTATGAGACTCCACATGTAAAACGCTTAAGCTTTTATATTTTATTTTCTATATCATTACAATGATGTAGAAAAAAAAACACAGTAACTTTGCTTCACAGACTAGGCAGAATGAGGTAGCCCAACCTGGAACCTGTCAGACTTTCCTATCATACCAGGAGACATACCCAAGGTCACTGGCTTGAGCAAGGGGCCACTCAGTCTGCTGTAGCCCCCTGGTTAAGGCACATATGAGACAGTAATCAATGAACAACTAAGGTGCCGAAACGAAGAATTGGTGCTCCTCATCTCTGTCTCCCTTCCTGTCTGTCTGTCCCTATCTGTCCCTCTCTGACTCTGACACACACACAAAAAAATTCCATTCCTTTACTTACCAAATTTGGAGACATGGAAACTTAAAACTGACAGTAAACAATCCTTTATTGTGACATGTGCCTCACATTGAGTGAGATAGGGTCGGGGTGAGGTGATGGCCTGGAAGAGGAAGTATCTTTTCTTTCCTATGAATACATATGCTTGCGTTAGAAATTCACACCCACTGTGCCATGGCTCCGTTTCCACCATGAATGTGACCTTCCTTCTCATTCAGGGCTCAGTCTCAGCCTCACACAGACTGGAAGGAAGCCCCACTGGGCCCAGGGATCACATCTCTCTATTTAAATTTACCCTCAAGAGTATGTGGATTGATAAATTCTGTAGTTACAGGGTTAAGGAGAATTTGTCATCAGTTTAGGGATGTTTAAGATAATCCGTGAGTTGGAAAGTACCCATAAAGGAAGATTGAAAGGATCTGTCATTAACTAGTATTGTAAAATAAGTTTTATAAATAGATTGTAATTTTGATAAGGTAATAGAAATAGTATGCATGGTTGTTTTTTTTTTCCTAAAAGTATAGTTTTATACTTTTCAAATTACATTCATGTTCATTTGGATATTAAAAACTTATTTCAGTTCCTCTCACAGAAAACAACAGACTTTGTTTGGGGAGTTTAGGTTTGCCCTAAGGGACTTAAATGACTTCTAAGGAAGGGTCCTTGGAGAGTACCTGCTTCACAGGGTACAGATAAAGGTCTAGAGTTGTATCACATACATAAATTATTTTTAAAATTAGATTTCCTTTGCTGTCAGTTTTAAGTTATGATTATCTTCATGTTTGATAAATAAGGGAATAGGATTGGTTAAATTAGTGGTTTCCAAACTTTTGGAATTTATTGATCAATAAAAATCAGTATATAATATATCAATATATAATATATTTTATATAAATACAATAAAAAAGTATAGCCCTATTAAAGCTATTTGCCAAGAAATATCAACCTCTACAACCAAAAAAATATATATAACCCACCATTTACTGTTAATAGCATTGTATTACAAAGAAGAGACTTTGGACTTATGATTTTTAGTATTAAAATATTGAATAAATTTAGCTTTATTAAAATTACCCTGTAACCTTATGTTCATTTCTTTACATCGGATCAGTGAAAACTTCTTTCCACACTAGTCAAAACATCATCCTTTGGAGTCAACAACTTTCCCAAGTTCATTAATATCATAAAGACCTGGTGATTACCTTTAAAATTTGAATATCTAATGATACCAGACCCGACAGAAGCTTTAAAGGCCGGGCAGGGATACACGGTGCTGTGTAGAAGTTGCTACAAGACAAAGACCCGTATGTTTGATACCTTTGGGGGTGGGAACATGCTGAGAAGGCTCAGAGTCAAGAAGGGGCATTGGGTTGTGGGAAGCTTCACAGGGAGGTAGAATAACAGTCCATTCCACTTCCTGCTTCTTTTTAATCCATCCATTCTTTGCTCTCTCTAGCTCAGTTTAATGAGCCATCAGTTGATGAATCACCAAGTTTGATTGCGTGATGATGAAGGGGAGGCTCTGGAGCAAGACTCTGGGCTTACATTTCATTCCTCCATGGTTTTGGTTGTGTGACCTTGAGTGTTTGTCTTCACCTCTCCCTGCTTTATTGATTGATTGATTGATTGATTTTTAGAGAGGGCGTGGAGAGAGAGAGAGCGAGATAGAAAGAGGAGGAGCAGGAAGCATCAACTCCCATATGTGCCTTGACCAGGCAAGCCCAAGGCTTTGAACCAGCAACCTCAGCGTTCCAGGTTGACGCTTTATCCCACTGCGCCACCACAGGTCAAGCTCTCCCTGCTTTTGTTTTCTTTTTTTCCCCTTTAAAATAGGTACTAAAACCTAGTTTATGTGGTTGTGGGTTAATATATGTAAAGCACGCAGAATAAATTTTAGCTCTCAAAATGCAGTCTTTATAATGGGACTCCCTGACTTAACTCTTGTTTTTTTAGAGGCAGAGAGGGACAGATAGGAACAGACAGACAGGGAAAGAGATGAGAAGCATCAGTTCTTTGTTGCAGCACCTTAGTTGTTCATTGATTGCTTTCTCATATGTGCCTTGACCAGGGGTTCTAGCAGAGCGAGTGACCCCTTGCTCAAGCCAGCGATCTTGGGCTTCCAGCCAGCGACCCTGCGCTCAAGCCGGATGAGCCCCTACTCAAGCTGGTGACCTCAGGGTTTCAAACCTGAGTCCTCTGCATCCCAGTCTGACACTCTATCCACTGTGCCACTGGCTGGCCAGGCGCTGACTTAACTCTTTAGATGGCATCCATGGCCTTGTAGCAAAGCCCCAATGCCTTTCTGAGGCTTAATGACAGCCCGTCCCTTCTCTCTATCCTCCTGTATTTCTACTGTATTCTCTGCCCTTCACTGCAACCCAAGGAGCCTTTCAAACCCACTCAAACCAGCTGTGTCCCCCCAGGTACACTCCCTTGGTCTCCCTGCATTTCAAGCTCTTGGCATTCAGCTCTCCACTCACCTCCTTAGTGAAGCCCTTTATGACCTCCTCGACTAGATTCAAAACCTTCTTACAAGTTTTTGTGGCTCCAAAAATCCTCTGTAGTGTTCATCAAGCCATAGTCATCTTTGTATGTGTCATTGTGTCCTCCACTGTATGCTCCGTAAAGGCAGCAAGCTTTGTAATTAGATCATCAGTAAATCCTCAACATTAAGCATGGCGCCCAACTCATAGTATGCTCTGGTGAATATTTATGGGACATGTGGATGAGGTATGGGGGAGGAAACTGGAAAGTTGAGGTTAACCAAGCATTCCTGTTTATTAAAATTGGAAATATGTTTTCGGAAGCAAAGGAAGAGAGGACTGGGAAGTAGGTCGGGGAGACCTAGATGGATGAACAGGCTGGCACAATATAGTGCCAACAGGGAATCCACTGACTGGCTTTGGACATGCAAGCCGACCTAGTAAAAAATCCTGGTGTTCATCTTGGGAAACTAGACATTGTTTGCTCTCTAGTAAGACTAAACTCATCCCTGTTACAAAGCCTCATGAATTGCTAGCACCTGAAAATAGCTTAAAAGTTTGTTATTTTTTTCTCTGTGGACAACATAGATTATGGGAATTAGTGCATTATTTTGTTTGGCATTATTGGAGAGAAAGGCATCTCCTGAGCGGGGCTCCTCATTTTCTCAGCATTTTCCCGGCTGAGCTCATACTGGCAGCGTTCCCAGGAGCCGTCTCATAAACAGCCACAGTGATCTGGCGAGCAGATAATGTTTTTCTCTTCATTACACAACCCTTTTGAATCAAAGAAGCAATGCAGAGTTCCGATCAAAAGCAACGCGTGAACAATAGGTACCTCTGTGGCTGAGTATATCTGAAGTCTTATTTGGACAAACTGAGCAGACTTATCCTTTGCATATGTAGTTTCTGGTTACAGTCATCATATTTCAATTTTGTTGTTAGTTCCCCATGATCTCCTCATGATATGTAGTGACTTCTTATGTATGAGCTGCGCAGGAGAATAGAAAGGGTGACAGTTAATGGGGCCCAGACTGAGGAACCACATGCAAGTTAAAACACCCTGAAATGAGGAGAAATGTAACATATGGAGTATGTTACAGTTTTGTGAGGTTGGGTTCCTGACCCCCATTCTGAATTGTCTGTGATTGGTGGCATTTTTGTAGGAAGGTCAATGATTGGTCATTCCAGAGGGGTTGGCCATCACCCAGCAGGACTATGTATTCTTCCACTGACTTGGTGACCTTGGGCCAGTCACTACTCAACCTAAACCATTTCATCTATAAAAGAAAGTGAAAGAACGTACAGGGTGATTGTGAGGACAAAAGGAGGTAATGTGTGAAGGGCTCTAGAAAGACAGAAGACTTGCTCATCAGTGGGTTTGGTGACACACTGAGTTCCCACGCCAGCTTCAGCGACAGTGTAATAACATATTACCTGTACGCTAGACGAACTTGCACCGAACTCCCTGGGCACAGAAAGCGGTGTTGGTGCACCCCAGGCCTGGAGACTGGCTCTAGGACCAGTCTCTGCCTGTGGCTGCGCTTGACCTGCCTGTGATTTGGTAATAGTCGTGACAGGATACAGGAATGAGATAGCTGATGCTGAGTGAGACTAAATCCACCATTTATATATAGTTTCATAACTAACACTCGAAAAATTATTTTTAAAAACTGTCATTTCTTGCAAATCAAAACTACAATGAGATACCACCTCACTCCTGTTAGATTAGCTATTATCAACAAGACGGGTAATAGCAAATGTTGGAGAGGCTGTGGAGAAAAAGGAACCCTCATTCACTGTTGGTGGGACTGTAAAGTAGTACAACCATTATGGAGGAAAGTATGGTGGTTCCTCAAAAAACTGCAAATAGAACTACCTTATGACCCAGCAATCCCTCTACTGGGTATATACCCCAAAACCTCAGAAACATTGATACGTGAAGACACATGTAGCCCCATGTTCATTGCAGCACTGTTCACAGTGGCCAAGACATGGAAACCAAAAAGCCCTTCAATAGAAGACTGGATAAAGAAGATGTGGCACATATACACTATGGAATACTACTCAGCCATAAGAAATGATGACATCAGATCATTTACAGCAAAATGGTGGGATCTTGATAACATTATAAGGAGTGAAATAAGTAAATCAGAAAAAAACAAGAACTACATGATTCCATACATTGGTGGAACATAAAAATGAGACTAAGAGACATGGACAAGAGTGTGGTGGTTCCCAGGGGTGGGGGGAGGGAGGACATGGGAGGGAGGGAGGGAGAGAGTTGGGGGAGGGGGAGGGGCACAGAGAACTAGATAGAGGGTGGCGGAGGACAATCTGACTTTGGGCGAGGGGTACGCAACATAATTTAATGACAAAATAACCTAGACATGTTTTCTTTGAATATATGTACCCTGATTTATTAATGTCATCCCATTACCATTAATAAAAATTTATTTTAAAAAAAACCCAAAAAACAAAAAAAAACCTGTCATTTCTGTAAGTGCAGCACAGAGTATGGGAATTACACAATATTGTTTTTAAGACAATAGACTTTTTCTTCATCAAACTAATTTCACTTCTCTCTGTGACATCACTCATTGTGCTTGCTTTTACCTAAAGCAGGGGTCTCAAACTCAACTCAGCATGTGGGCCGCAGAGCAAGATCACAGCCATTAGGCGGGCCGCACTAGGTCTACAAAAGGCAACTGTTACGCAACACTTTTCTCACTGCAGTTGAAAACAAAAAAAAATCAGTACAACAAGCACAATCGTACATGCAGTTTACTCAGTGTCACAAAACGACCAGAAACTGTAGTTCGCATCACAACTGCTGTTAACTAAGCTAATATCTAGCTAGGAAGCTAGAGAAATGAAAAATACAAGTAGGCCCCTAGGTTTACTTAATTTTATCCAAAATATTTTGAACTTTGTGGATTAGTCTGTGGGCCGCACAAAATTGTTCGGCGGGCCGCATGCGGCCCGCGGCCCGCGAGTTTGAGGCCCCTGACCTAAAGTGTTTTTCCTTCTCGTGTACATACAAACCGGGCCAGTGCCTTATAATTCTTTCTTGTGTATGCATTAACTAAAAATCAGTAAGCCTTACTGCCTAGTTATTAAAAGTATGCAATTGTGTGGGATGAGGAAATTATTAGCTTAACCATCTCAGCCACTTATTTCTGCCTCACGTACTTCTTCAGTAGGTATTTTCTGAGTGCTGGCTGTGGCTGGCCTGGTGCTAGGTGTGCAGACATAGTGTGACTAGAACAGTCGCTGGCTTCATGGAACTTCCGAGTGAGTAAGAAAACAAGATGGTAATAGAATCTTCACTTAACTTCTACGGTAACAAAACGGTTAAGTACTTAAAAGGAAAAAGAAAGGATACTAGGATTGACAGATGACACAGGTTCTGACTGACGCCGGGTGACTGGGAAACGAATTTCTGAAGAAAGGTCACTTGAGCGGGGGACCTGAAGAGTCACTAATAAGGGATACTATTGGGTGACTGTGAGATGGATAGTGTGGATTTTTTGAAAAAAAGGCCAATGGAACTGGAGTCTGGGGATTAAAAGAGAGAAAATGACTCTTAATGAAACCAGAGAGGTGGTGTGAGGCCAGTTGAAGTAGGATCTGAGGCCTTTGTGTTGATTGAGGTGGACAGTCAGTGGAGACATTTTTAAGTTGGAGAAGGATGAAAATGACCATATATATATATTTTTTCTTTCTGAAGCTGGAAACGGGGAGAGACAGTCAGACAGACTCCCGCATGCGCCCAACCGGGATCCACCCAGCAAGCCCACCAGGGGCGACGCTCTGCGCACCAGGGGGCGATGCTCTGCCCCTCCGGGGCGTCGCTCTGCCGCGACCAGAGCCACTCTAGCGCCTGGGGCAGAGGCCAAGTAGCCATCCCCAGTGCCCGGGCCATCTTTGCTCCAATGGAGCCTTGGCTGCGGAAGGGGAAGAGAGAGACAGAGAGGAAGGAAGGGGGGGTGGAGAAGCAAATGGGCACTTCTCCTATGTGCCCTGGCCGGGAATCGAACCCGGGTCCCCTGCACGCCGGGCCGATGCTCTACCACTGAGCCAACCGGCCAGGGCCGAAAATGACCATATTTTTCTATGTTTTTATTAATTGGTTGATTTTAGAGAGAGGAAGAGAAAAAGAGACATCAAACAAAACATTGTTTTTTCACTTATCCATGTGTTCGTTGGTTGATTTCTGTATGTTCCCTAAGAGGTTGAACCTGCAACCTTGGTGTTTTTGGATGACACTCTGACCAACTGAGCTACCAGCTAGGGCTGACCGTGTGTGTGTGTGTGTGTGTGTGTGTGTGTGTGTGTATTATTTTTTATTTTTAAAGGAAATATTAGTTTGATACCAGTGAAGAGGATATATTGGGAAGCTGATGATCAGAGTGGGGTGGCTTCCAGGAAAATTTCTGAGGTAAGAGGCCAGGTAAGAGGCTGAGGGCCAGTTAAGGGACTATAGCTGTTAACAACTGAGTCATAGTGAGGGATAAAGAACTCTTGGGGCAGGAAGAGGGATTTGAGAGGATGTAGCGGGAGAATCAGCAGGTTTAGGCGAGAAGCTGTCTGTTGGGAAAATAACACGGAGGTGATGGAGGAGTTTGAGAGGGAAACAGGGTTGTGACATCCACCGAAGCCAGCAGGCAGGAGGCAGAGCACGTAACTGGAAGAGTCATGAATTCCACAGGAAGCTTGTTTAGTTTAGGGAACCAGAGGTGCATGGAAGGAGAGCTGATGGCTGGTATTGGGGATCCAAGTCTGAAGCTTCAGTGAAGTGGGAGGGCTGGGGAGTCACACGTGGTGGGGCGGGAGGGGGCGTACATGCAGAATGGAGTGCCCAGACCTATCCGATGGCAGACAGTGGGGCATCCTAAAGCGGAGATGGGGAGGAAGAGCAGCCTTCCTTTCTGCTTTGCACCTCGGGCGCTGTCCTCCCTCTCTTGGGAAAAATCTCTTCTGTCTCTGGAGCACGTGCCTTTCAGCTGTACCACTTCTCACACTTTGTTTCTGAGCATTCACCCATCTCTTGGTCCCACTCCCACAGTCAGACATCTCTTAGGAAACCGGTGAGCTAGATGACCATCTAATCTACCTCTCAAGCCTTAGAGAACCCAGTGTCTGTAGGTAGCCATTACTTTTTTCAACAAATCTTTAATGAGCTCTTCCTGTGTGTGTGGTGGCAGGGAGGAGGGCAGGCTCTGCATTAGGCACCAGATTCACCAGCAAACCAAACAAAGAGTGTGGGTGCCCTCTGCTTTCTCTTTTGGGAGACAAACAGTAAATGCACATCTGGTGGAGCAAGGTGAGAGGGTGGGGATGATGGACAGGAAAGGGGGCAGGGCTTCCTTTGAGGAAATAACTGGACTGAAACCCAAAAGGAGTAAGAGAGGAAGTCAAGTGGATTTCTGATTGTTGTGTGACAGCTTATCCCAGAATTCACAGCATAAAACAATGTAGACTATCAGGGTTTCTCAGGACTAGGAATCTTGGGGTGGCTTGGGTGGGCGTTTGTGCTTAGGGTTTCTCAAGAGCTTGCAGCCAATCCTGCAGCTGAGACAGCGTCAGCTCCTGATCATTTGAGATGAAGAACTTGTTTTCTTGCCCACTCAGGTGGCTCTTGGCAGACCTCAGTTCACTGAGGCCTGGATTTTCTGCCTCCGGGCGGCTTGCGTCTCCCCAGGTCGCATGCTGAGAGAGAGAGAACAGCCTCTTAGGAACTCAGCTCAAATGTGACTTGCCATCGTTATTTTGCCATCTGAACCGTAACTGCCTCTTGTTACTGAGTTGTCTTCCCTGTCGCCCTCGTGTAGTTTTCCAATCTGGCTTACCTCCCTCTCTCGCACTGCCTTTTTCATTCAAGTTTTTTTTTTTTTAAAAAAAAGAGCAGTTTGTATTTGCTGCCTTGACTTCATTGCCACTGGTCCTCTCCCCCTTCCTGCCAGTTGGTTCCATTCTTCACCACCCCACTAACCGTCTCTGCCAGAGGTGACCTACTGGTGACAAAGACCGGTCAGTTCTCTTGTGACTTCAGCTGAGTTCTCTTGTGGCACTCTATACTTACTCTCTCTCTCTCTCTCTCTCTCTCTCTCTTTCTCTCTCTCTCTCTCTCGGTTATCTCTTCTCCTAATTGCTAATATGTGCTAATATGTCATATTTTTCCTTCTGGTATTCTGACACCACCCCTCCACCCAACCCCTGGATCCACTTTCTCTGTCAACCATTTAAATATAGGAATTTTATGGAATTGTATTTTTTTTTATTGATTTGAGAAAGAGAGAAAAACATTCATTTGTCATTCCACTCATTCATGCATTCATCTGTTGATTCTTGTTTGTGCCCTGACCGCAGATCAAACCTGCAACCTTGGCATATCAGGATGACACTTCAACTGAGTACCCAGCCAGGGCTAGTTTTATTCTTGACTCTCTTTATTTATACCGTATCTTGTCTTCAAAGCTGACGTCTACCAAAACTAAATTATCCATGACCCAGCGCCATATACAAACATCAAACAGACACACACAGATACCTTGTGTCACGTCGGTCTTTATTTTTGGTTACTAGAATCTGGGTACCCCAGGAAAAAAAAAGCTGTAAATAATATTATTTTTTCCTACATTATAAAATCAGAATGTTTTTTCCTACCTTAGTTTTCACACTCTATGAATCACCTTGGCCTGTTCACCCTCTCTCTGCCCGCGCCCTCTGCCCTCGGCGCTGCCTGTCTCTCAGCTGGCCCGCTGCTCTCCTTTGGTAACTGACACCCCAGTCTCTCCTCTTCCTTCATGCCACTGCCGGTTATTTGTCTCTGTCTCAACATTGCCGTGCCGGCCGCCCACATCGTTGGCTCCCGGTTTCCATAGTGGGCGCCGGCTCCTTGTGTGATCCACACCACATTTTGCCAGCGGGTCCCAGTTGGTCTGCGTGGCCCAGCCTCCGCTGCCCTTGCCCTTGCCCTTGCCCTTGCCCTGATGTGTAAGGCTCCTGCAGTATGAAAAGTTTTATTTCCGTCAGAGGTCATGCTGTGGAATGCCTCTCTGCTGTTCTTTTATTTTTCTGAAAAGTGTTTTATTCTCCCTTTGCCCCTCACTCAACCCATAGGTCAAATCAAATTGTAGGTCTCTTGTCTCTGCCCAATGCCCTCCCCTCTCCGCCTTCCCCAGAAGAGTTAATAACGTTTTTCCTTAGCTTTTCCTCCCTTTGTGTAGGTTTTTATTATTGCTCCTGTTGTATTTTATTGTTGTTCTGCATCTCAGGGAACATACACTGTTGCAGGGAAGGGTCCTCAGTCCCTTTCTCTTTGTGACCCCAACACTTAACAAGATGTTGGACACACTGTTAACACTTAGTAAACACCAATTAAATACCATGTAACCAGACTGTGTTAGTATGGCTTTAGGTGTGGTTTTTTTATAGGGGAAATTAAGAAACCAGATATTTAAATTCATTAGTGTTCTCGCTTCCGAAATGTGGTTTGATGACTTGGTGGAATTTAGCACTGACTGTTAGGAAGGAGTTGGAAAATATGAAATGCCTGCCAACTTAGGGTATTAAATAGCAAGTAATTAGGAGTTTTTCTGAAGCCAGTCTTACTGCACTTTAAAAATATCTTGCGTTCTAGCTCTGTACTTAATTACAAGTTTTTATAAATTTGTTTCAACTTAAAATATTTTCCAATAAAAATAATATTACATACAGCATTTCTGTATCATGGTGCAATCTCTTACGTAACATGACCGTATTACTTATCACTCTTTCTTCCTAACCCTCTCACGAGCATCTCTCTCTGTACTGATCATTGTTTGTATTTTATATTTTACCTGCTATTAGTGGACAACTAGAAATTTTTTAGAGATTTTTGCTTTTCTGTCAATCATTCTTCCTAGCTGTGTGCAACACATGAGAAGTTGGAAGACTGGTGAAATCAGGGATGGGATGGGTGTCCCTTACCCCCCAGGTGTGAAGCAGTATATAACTATACATGATGGGTGTCAACTTGGATACTGGACTTACCACACTACTGGCCTTCAGCTCATCGCTCAGACATTAGGGGACCTTATCCCTGCTGGAGAACTAGCCAGAACTCCCAAGAGCAGAGAGGAAATCTGGTTCATATCTCCAAATACTTTCTTAACCCTTACAGGAGTCATTTGGCAGAGATGTCTCTGACCTTCAGGCGGTGGTGTTGGGGTGGGGGGACATGTAAGTCAAGGTTGGATCATTTTATAGGTTCATCAGCATTTGTTACTTTCTCTCCTAAATATTTTAACATTTGAAGAGAAGATTTGGGGCCCCTATTATGTCATTAGTTACCATGTTTTGTGAAACATTTGAATCAGGGTAAGATGTTTAATGTTGTAACTCTGGCTTGATTGCTAAAAGCAACTGGTGTTGGTGTCCCTGCTTAGTTATACATGGATTTTGTTTTTTTTCTCCCCCCAGGTTTTTCTGAAGAGTGATCGAGTGGCCAGAATGGTTCAGAGTGGGGGATGTTCTGCCAATGACTTCAGAGAGGTGTTTAAAAAAAACATAGAGAAACGTGTGCGGAGTTTGCCGGAGATTGACGGCTTAAGCAAGGAGACAGTGCTGAGCTCATGGATCGCCAAATACGATGCCATATACAGGGGTGAGGAGGACCCGGGCAAGCAGCCAAACAGGATGACCCTGAGTGCTGTGTCGGAACTTATTCTGAGCAAGGAGCAGCTCTATGAGATGTTTCAGCAGATTCTGGGTATTAAGAAACTAGAACACCAGCTTCTTTATAACGCATGTCAGGTAAGTGGTCCATGGTATACCTCATTTCCCTGCCTGACTCAGAGTGAACATCAAGTGTTTACAAGCCTATGGAGATGGACTTTACTTTCTATAATCGCTTTGTTGAAAAGTTGAGTGAAGTTGAATTTCAGTAAGTCAAATAGGGATATTTTAAAGAAGCTTTGAAAGAATTATTTGATATTAGGAGAAGAATATCAGTCCATTTTATTGGGTAAATAATTGTTCCCCTGTGCCCTATTTCAGGACATCAGATTTGTGTCTATTGGGTATATGTGGAACATGTTCAAATAGTGAAATGGAAATCATCTGTTATCTGAAGAAGCTTGGCAGTTTCTAATAAACAGTTATTTCTTGGTGCAAAAATAATCTTACATAAAGATAAGATGCTAGTTTTCGCAATTTTATGGAAGTAACTGAAATTTCAAAATTTTTCTCTTCAACCTAACCAGATAGAATTTAATTGAACATGAATGCTAAGCTGCATAATTTAAAGGGATGACAGTCAATAATATATTTGCCTTTCCATTCTTATTCAAATCATCCATATAAAACTGAATAAAACATTGTGTTTGTGCCACGTCTTTCATCTTCAGTCCCTATGATTTGTCTAATAACGTATTCCTTCCATATTTGCATTTTGTTTGCTTATTACAGAGGTATAAATTATTTAACTATGCCCTAATATACAATTTAAATTGACAAAATTCTGGTATTTGAAAGTCTATCGGTTCGTGAAGAGTTACCCTTCTGTACTGTATACACATTGACATTTATTTTTAATCTTTTTTGCAGATCTACTTCTCTGAATTGTAGTATTCTATCCATGTTTTTTACATTGCATTACTAATTTGTGACTCGTTTAAGATGAATAAATTAACAGTTAATTAATAGTAAAGCAACCTGGCACCTTAACCCTGTGAACAATTTGTGCATTTATGGTCATTGTGTTTCACTGTGTTATTAAACCCGTTGATGGTTTGATGATAGTAGAGGATGACTGTAAAACCAAGCTCTTCTAAGAGATAAATTCATCTGGGACTTTGTATTTTTAATGAAACAACAGCTCATTCATACAGTTAAATATTGATGAACATAATTTAGTAGTAAAATTCAGATTCAGACAGTCAGTAGATATTTATTGGATAGTTATTTGAGACAAAAACCTTGCTAGGTATTGGAGAAGTCAAACTGGGCAAAATAAAATATTTGTTCTCCATACGCCAAAGTCCAATAGAGCAGAGAGACCTCAGAAATGAGTATGACATATGCATGAGAGTTGATGCTGGCTGGTACTCAGCCATACATACCTGTAGGCCTGTAAGTTTATTTATTGACTCTGTTTTTAAATTAATCCTTTGCTTGCTTTTTAAGATCACTTCTAAAGCAAAATGAAGGCTCCCCTGATTCATGTCCTCCATGCCATCGGAGACCCTGATGGATAGTGTTGGGGGACACATGCTCCAAAGGCCCCTGCTCTGGGCGGAGCTCCCTCCCTCCCCAGCCTCCTTTCTACAGAACTGAGCTCAAGTAGGACGAGGCCACCAGAACTTGGGGAAACAGGTCAAGGCGGGCTTCCCTTGCGGGTGGCCCCTGCTGATTCTGCAGGAAGGGGAAGAGCTTGCCCCCCGCCCCTGTTCCAAAACCACATGGGCCACACAGTTCAGTGACCTTCTGAGAGTCTGCCTGTAGTTTCTCAGAGGACAAGTGTACCACAGGTCCCTGTTGGGTGCAGCCAACTGTCCTTTCTGCCGACGCCATCTTGGCAGGGTGCTGTCACCAGAGTTTGGAGGACCGTGTCAGTGCACTTGCCCAGCTGGTGCTGTAAGAACAGTAGTGCCTGACCCTGGGAGATGGTGCCTGAGGGCAGTGTGGGATGATGACTCAGGACTGGGACCTCTCAGTAGCTGACTCTCCAGATCTCTCTCCGGAGCCACACCACCCAGATCTGGTTTTTCTTTATTCATGGCTTCTGAATGCCCTGAGTCACCATCTTCTCACCAGAGCCCTGGGTGAGTGCCCCAGAGCAGCTCCTCCTTGTTGACCCATTAGGAGAGCACCTGGGATTTCTGGCAGACTGCTTCCTCTTTTCAGCAGACAACATCCTCCGCTGATTTTTGCTGCTGGGTGCTATGCAGGCTCTTCTGTGCTCTGGTTTGGGGACCATGGCATGGGCTTGAAACCCCATGCTCCTCAGGGGGGATGTGTGCCACTGAGATATCCCTCTGGCTTCTCGACCCCTGCATCTGGGTGCAGGAACCAGCCCTCTCCGTGTCTCTGCCCTTCTTACCAGACTCTGTGTAGCTTCTTCCATAAATCCTTGGATATGATACTCCTTTTCAGCTGCCCTTCACCTGGTCATTTGGGTTGATTGCTCTATAGTTTAGCTATAAATCTGGTTTGGCACCCGGAGGAGGTGTGTGTGGCTTCCTCCTACTCTGCAGCCGTCTTGGGTCCCCTCCAGAGCTTTTCCATAACAACAGAATTGTTTATGACTTTTTTAGTTCTATCTGTATTTGCCTCATATATTTTGATGCTCTGTTAGGTTTGGACACATTTAGAATGTTTTTTTTTATTTTTTATTTTTCAGAATTAATGCCTTTATCATTATATAAAGTTCCTCTTTTATTTTCCTGTAGTCTACTTTCTCTGTCTTTTCTTTTTAAATGCCTAGGGATTTTTATATAATTTTTTTCTTCCACGAACACATTTTTCCCCACAACATCTCTGTGAGGCAGTGGGAAATCAGGCATTGTTTTTGCCAATTTCAGGAGGCGTCATTGAGGCACACAGAAATAATTCCCTTGCCAGGGTCACAAAGAAAGCCAGTACAGCAAAGTTGGGGGAGTGGAGATGCTAGGATGAGTCCTTTCTTGTATTTTTTTAAAATATTTTTTATTTTTTGTATTTTTCTGAAGTTGGAAACGAGGAGGCAGTCAGACTCCCGCATGCGCCCGACCGGGATCCACCCGGCATGCCCACCAGGGGGCGATGCTCTGTCCATCTGGGGCATCTTTCTGTTGCGACCAGAGCCATTCTAGCGTCTGAGGCAGAGGCCATGGAGCCATCCTCAGCGCCCGGGCCAACTTTGCTCCAGTGGAGCCTTGGCTGCGGGAGGGGAAGAGAGAGACAGAGAGGAAGGAGAGGAGGAGGGATGGAGAAGCAGATGGGCGCTTCTCCTGTGTGCCCTGGCCAGGAATTGAACCCGGGACTCCTGCACGCCAGGCCAATGCTCTATCACTGAGCCAATCAGCCAGGGCTAGGATGAGTCCTTTATAAACTTGAATCTGGTAACTAACACATTTTCCTACTTGAGGAAATTGAACATAGCTTCCAGAAAACTAGAAGTGAACTACCTTACAACATCAAGTATTAGAATATTCATTATCCTTTTAAAATTATGTTAGAGGGTTAATTTCTGAGTTTTCCTTTCTGAGAAATAAAAATAAGTTTTAATAGGGAAAGGGGAATATAACTTCACCACCAGCACAGTTAAATGTAAGATTCCTTTATATATAAGTGACTACTAAAAATAATTAATAGCTCAAGTCATGGAAAACCAAACTAGCATCAAAGAATGCAAATTATAGTATGAAATAAAAAAGCAAACAAGCAAACAAACCGAAACAGATAAAAACTTAGGGAAGCTCTTCACTATCTGAAAAAATAAAACAGAAGTAAATATAGGTGGATGGTAGGGGCAGAGTGTATTTGACAGACCAGTTTGTCACACACTGACACAGTTTTCTTTAGAGACTAGACATGTTTTGCTCTGCCAGTCCTGCTTCTGAAAAGGCCAGAGGTTGTGGCAGAGATCATAGGTTGCTCTCTTCCGAGGCACCACGTGGGGTTTCCCGTGTTCCCAGTCCCTGTCAGCCTGGTGGCCACATCCTGTTTAAGTTGAACCCTCTTGAGAATTCCCATGATTGTTCAGACTGGATTTCACTGTAGACATATCCTGTCCGTTTGGCATCATTCCTGGTGGTGGTTCTACGGGGCTCTGCTGTCCAGAAACTTCTCTGTGGGCAGTCCACGCTCGGGCCGTGCAGCCAGTCAGGGAAGCGTGGACTCTGCTGGTGCTGGGTGGTGCATCCCCTCTTGTTGGTTGGAGGGCCTTTGCTGCCCAGGCTGTCTTCCTTGATCCTACAGCCTGACCTTAAAAATAAATGTGACTTTTTAATCTCAGAGGTTCGCCTTCTGTTTAAAATTTAGATGGATTTTCAGACTGCAGCTTGGAAGCACAGCAGCAGTACTGACGCCCGCTGTTGTTCCGCTGTGGCCACCGTTCCTGTGCGACCTCTCTAACCCTTTTAATGCTTCTCTCTTCTTTGTCTTAAACAGAGATAACTATGCCAGCTCTTTCCTTTTCTTTTTTAATTTTAGTTATTCATTTTTAGAGAGAGAGAAGGGGGGAGGAGCAGGAAGCATCAACTCCCATGTATCCTGACCTGGCAAGCCCAGGGTTTCGAACGGGCGACCTCAGCGTTCCAGGTCAGTGCTTCAGCCACGGTGCCACCACAGGCCAGGCCAGCAGCTCTCTCCTGATTGGATTAACCGGGCTCTCTCTCTCCATCTGTTTACTTTTAACCCATCCGATTCCTTGTGTGTGAAGTGGGCTTCTGGTAGACAGTGTCTAATGGCATCTTGTTTGTTCTGCCCCCGCCTGACAGTTGAGTGTGCTCAGACTGTCGCAGGCAAAGTGCTTTGCGTAGATGAAGTTGCACAGTCTTTGTGTTGTCACTTGCCTGAGTTTTTATGCCTCGTCTCCCCTCCCTCCTTTTCTGCCTTCTTTCATTTTAACTGAACATTTTATGATTTCATTTTATATTCTCTTTTGATGTACCACTTATGCTTGGCATTTAAAAAACTTCTTTAGTGGTTGCCTCGAGGTTTACAATATGCATTTTTAAATAATTAAAGTCTACCTTCAAATGACCTGGTAAGGTTTTAAGTGTAATGCAGCTATCCCAGGAGAGAGAATTCTTCATTCCTCCTTCTCATCCATTGTGACACTTCTATCATTCATCTCATGGATTATATGCTGTACAATTTTAGATCAATTAAGCAAAAGAATGAGAAAAGGAAAAGATTATATGTTACCATGAGTTATTCCTTCTCTGATGCTCCCTTTTTAAATGTGGCTGAGTTTCTGACGTGTATCCTTTTCTTTATCTCTGAAAAATTTCATTGAACATTTCTTGCCAGGCAGGACTACTGGTGATAAATTCACTCTGTTTTTGTCAGTCTAAGGAAGTCTTTGTTTCCCCTTCATGTTTAGAGCATAACTTGCCTGGGTGTAGAGTGATCAGTTACTTCTTCTTCTCTTGCACCATTCTGAAGACTTCACATGTTGCTTGCATGGTTTCTGACAAGAAGTCCGATACGGCTCTTCTTGATTCTCTACAGGTCAGGTAATTTTCTCCTCTGGCTTCTTCCAATATTTTCATCTTGCCATTTAAATATGAATATGCTTAGGTATAAGGAATTTCCTTTCTTTTTTTTTGCTATTTCTTTTGCTTTGTGTGTCCTAAGCTTTCTGGATCTGTGGGTCAGTGTCTGTCACTAATTCTGGAAAGTTCTCAGATATTCTAGTTCGAATATTCATTCTGTCCCATTCTCTCTTCTCTTATGGTACTACAGTTTTGATATTGTCCCATAGTTCTAGGATGTTCTCTTTTGTTTGTCTTGGAGATTAAACTTTTTTAAAATTTATTGACTTTAGAGAGGACAAAAGGGGAGAGGGAGAGGAACACCAATTTGTTCCACCCATTTATGCATTCACTGGTTCTCTTGTAGGTGTCCTGACCAAGAATCAAACCCACAACCTTGGCATTTGGGGACAACATTCTAATAAAGTGATCTACCCAGCTAGGGCTCTCTTGGAGTTTTTTTATCTTTGCATTTTAGAATGAGAAGCTTTTATTGACCTTTCTTTGTGTTCACTGATTTTTATCCTCAGACTCAAGTGTACGGATAAATCCATCAAAGGCATTCTCATTTCTATTACAGAGTTGTTGTTTTTTTGTTTTGTTTTGTTTTTTATAAATAAATTTTTATTAATTTTAATGGGGTGACATCAATAAATCAGGATACATATATTCAAAGAAAACATGTCCAGGTTATCTTGTCATTCAATTATGTTGCATATCCATCACCCAAAGTCAGATTGTCCTCCATCATCTTCTATCTAGTTTTCTTTGTGCCCCTCCCCCTCCCCTTCCCCTCTCCCTCCTTCCCTCCCTCCCTCCCCCCCCCCCATAACCACCACACTCTTGGCCATGTCTCTTAGTCTCGTTTTTATGTCCCACCAATGTATGGAATCATTACAGAGTTTTTTATCTCTAGCATTTCCTTTTTTTGATTGAGAGTTTCTGTCTCCCTGCTTACATTATTCATCTGTTCTTGTGTTTTCAACTTTCCCATTTATGGCCTTAACATATTAATAATAGTTACTTAAATTCCTTGATGGATAACTACAACATCTCTGTCACATCTAAATCTAGTTTGGATGCTTGCTTTTGCTCTCAAGGCTGTTTCTTTTCACCTTTTCCTTCTTTTACCTTCCGTATGCGTTATCATTTTTGTTGCAAGCCAGACACATTGTATCAGGTAACAAGAACTGAAGTACATTTGCCTTTTGTATGAGGATTTTTGTTAATTTAACTGAGAGCTGGGCTGTGTTTTATATTTTTTGTAGCCATAGGTACAAGAAGCTTCAAATTCTTCTAGTATCCTTGTCTTCGTCTTTTCCCTTGACTTTGTGTTTCCCTAAGTATATACTTCTCCTCAGAGAGGGTCTGCCTTGCATCTCTCTTGGCTGTGAGTCACTCGTACTGTACTGAAGTGTATGATAGGTGCTGGGGAATAGAGTGGGTTCTATTACCTGATTAAGCTGCCCTCTTTTAGTGGGCTTGTGTGTTGGATTTATAATTCACAGCGTTTCTGTCCCTGGTCTAAGAGTACTGCCAAATCCCCCCACCCTTGTCCCATATTCCCTCCCAGGCTAATGCATCTGCAGTCTGTTCCCTTGAACTCTTTTCCCCTGTTCACTCTGGGGATATTTTGTTTATTTGCTTTGTTTTGGGAAAAGTTTTTAGTACTCCTGCAGAAATCTGCCCTCCCCCACCCTGTTAAAGAAGAGAAGAGAATCTAGGAGGTTTAACAATGGTGTTGCTTTCTTTCTCCCACCAGCTCCACATGGGGACCTGTCATGGACTCTTACTTTATGGGGTCCCTGCACAGCAAGCCCAGGAAAGTGTGAACCACCCTAAAACATTCCCACTCCCTGCACTCAGCTTCTAATGAGTGCTAGTTACTAGTCAAGTCAGTGGTCCTCCTCTTTTCAGCTCCACCAGCCTCTGCTGCTGCAAGTGCTGAACCTCTCTGGTGTCACCTGTTTCTCCATATTTGGGGGTCAGTGGTTCGTTCCACTGCCTCAGTTCTGCAACAAGTTCAGGATAAGTCAGGACATGGCCTGTTGGCTCAGTGGTAGAGCATTGGCCTGGTGTGTGGAAGTCCTGGGTTTGATTCCCAGTCAGGGTACACAGGAGAAGCACCCATCAGCTTCTCTACCCCACCCCCTCTCCCTTCTCTCTCTCTTCATCTCCCTCAGCCATAGCTGAATTGATTAGAGCAAGCTGGCTCTGGGCACTGAGGATGGCACCATGCCCTTGGCTTCAGGTGCTAAAATAGCTTGGTTACTAAGCAACAGAGCAACAGCCTCAGATGGGCAGAGAATTGCTGAGTAGAGGGCTTTCTTGGTAAATCCCACCAAGAAAGTTAAGTTGGGGTGTATGCAGGAATCTGTCTCTCTGCCTTCCCAGCCATCACTTAATAAAAAAAATTTTTTTTAAATCATTGATTTTTAGTGTGTCCAGTTTGGTATTTACAGGACGAGAGTGAGAGTTTCCAGGCTCTTTACATGTCTGGGCTGAAACCACGATTCCTTTATTTTCATTTTGAGATGTGAGAAACAGGCTGAAGGAATATTTTTTGATTGTTTTGAAAACAAAAGAAATTACAAAAGGATACTCCTATAAATAAACAAAGAGTTTTTCTTTGGAATAACATTTATTTTGACCAAATGAATGAAATTATGAAAATGCTTCTTTAAGAAAAGAGCTGAGATTACCCCCTCTTCCAACAGGGGTTAAAAAGGAAAAGGTGATAAAATCCCAGAAAAAATAGCCTGTCCTTAATAGGAAAGGACTAGTGTGAGAAGAGGAGCGAGGACAGCAAGGTTGGGAGGCACAGAGAAAGGGTGCGAAGCTAGCTGAGCCCTGGTGCCTGCTCCAGGTGTGCGTCAGTGAAATGCACTCCTCTGTCCCCCTGTCTCCGGCCACGCTTGGGGTCTTGCTAACTGTAGCATTCATCTGTATTTGTTAAACTTTGGCTCGTGCCATGTTTTTTCCCAGGTTGATCCCCTGGGAAATCCCAAAGTTGTATTGCTTCTTTCAAGGACAGAAGTTTAGGACAGAGAGCTGTTCTGATACATTGTGCGGGATAGCACTGGCCAGCCCACTGGGGGCTGTCTGGGGACTTGGGAAGGAGAGGGCACAAAGGACAAAGGAGCAGTCCCAGGGCTGCCACCTAATGCTGACAGAAGCCTCTTGTGACTGTATCTGGTGTCCCAGAGGTGTAGGATGAGAGTCTGGAATGGGAACCAGGAAGCTGTCTTTGAAGAAAGGTAGGCATTTGTATTACTTCTGGTCAGAGCTGAGAATTTAGAAATGATCCAATTAAGGCATAAAGGAAAAAACTTCTAAAACTTTAATGGAGAAGATACCACAATTAAGTTATGAAACCTGGGATAATCCAAAGAAAAATTATTGTTTACATGTTACCAGAAAAAGATTGTAAAATAAGAATATCACAAGCGGCCCTGGCCGGTTGGCTCAGCGGTAGAGCGTCGGCCTGGCGTGCGGGGGACCTGGGTTCGATTCCTGGCCAGGGCACATAGGAGAAGTGCCCATTTGCTTCTCCACCCCCCCCTTCCTCTCTGTCTCTCTCTTCCCCTCCCGCAGCCAAGGCTCCATTGGAGCAAAGATGGCCTGGGTGCTGGGGATGGCTCCTTGGCCTCTGCCCCAGGCACTAGAGAGGCTCTGGTCGCGGCAGAGCAACACCCCAGAGGGGCAGAGCATCGCCCCCTGGTGGGCGTGCCCGGTGGATCTCGGTCGGGCACATGCGGGAGTCTGTCTCTCCCCGTTTCCAGCTTCAGAAAAAAAAATACAAAAAAAAAAAGATATCATAAGCATGTCACAGATTAGCTACTGTGCCATTAAAGCTACCCATCATCCTTTGGGTTTTTTGACTTGAGACTCATGTGTTTGCATTGGTCCATGTTCATAAAACAAAACATTGGATGAAAAAAGAGAGAAGAGAGCTCAAGGCATGCGTTCTAAGACAAGCCACACAACAATACCAGAATCTGAATTGTTAGCCACACTTTACTGGAATTAGAATATTAGAGGTACAGTAACATAACAGGAGTGCAAAGTTTAATTTCAGAATAATTTTAAGGAAATGCAGTGAAGTTCAAGTAAATAATAGTTTTACTTTCAGAGAACAATTAGTTGATGTTAAAGTTTTGTATTTTTTAGTCTTAAGTAATTTTTTAATGAGAATGCTGTTACTTTAGTGTTACTAATAATAAATCAGCTGCCTTTTCTTGAACAGAAATTAAATGTTTACTAAAGATTATTTAAACATATGACAAAAGCTAATACAGTGTATTCAAATCAGTTCATTGTTGACCCATTCTCCATAATTGTGTAGGAAATATAGAGAACTAGAAATTTGGTGCCCAGCACTGTGTTGAGTGATAGAAATACAGAGATCATATCTAATTATCTTCTAGATTTATTTATTTAGTCTTTATTTTAGATTTTTTTTTTTTTTTTTTTTTTTTTTGGTATTTTTCTGAAGTGAGAAGCGGGGAAGCAGAGAGACAGACTCCCACATGCACTTTACCGAGATCTACCCACCATGCCCACTACGGGGCAATGCTCGGCCCATCTGGGACGTTGCTCTGTTACAACCAGAGTTATTCTAGCATCTTAGGTGGAGGCCATGGAGCCATCCTCAGTGCCCAGGCCAACTTTACTCCAATGTAGCCTTGGCTATGGGAGGGGAGAGAGCTAGAAAGGAGAGGGGGAAGGGTGGAGAAGCATATGGGGGCTTTTCCTGTGTGCCTGGCCAGGAATTGAACCTGGGACTTCCACATGTCGGGCCGATGCTCTACCACTGAGCCAACTGGCCAGGGCCTATTATTATTATTTTTTTAAACAGCTTTGTTTTAATTGTGGTCAGCTTCTGGCTCTAGCTTCTTGTGGTTTAGGGAAGGCATACTGGGGAAGGATGTGTGATCTATAGATGAAGATGAGACGATGCTAAAACAGCCTGGGCAGAGGGATGAGCATGTGCCCAGCAGGGGAGGTGTGTGACACCAGGGCTTTGGGGCTGTCTCTGTTCCTGCTGAATGGAGTACAAAGAAGAGAGAGAACATTAGCAGAGATAAGAAAGGGTGACATAAACTATAGAGGGACATAACAACCTTAAATATATAAAAATGATATCCATCCCATTTGTTAATTCCAGAATTTCCAAAGTCAGATACAATAAAATTGAATTATTCCCTAAGGTCTTAAGCTTCTCCTTGCTGTATCCGAAAACATGAAATCTGCTATTTAATGGCATTTACTTGAATATTTTCTTCAAACATTCTGAGACTGGAAGTTTCACCTGAAGAATTATAGCTTGCTATTTGTCATTTGTACAGCTTGTTCTCCTGCCTTTGACAGTGCAGACAGTCTGAGTAGTGGAGTGAATGGTGTCACATCTACTGCCATCCCCCGCCCTTTACTTCTGTGTTTTGTTTTCAGAGGATTAAGTAACTGAATTTTACAGCTATCGAAATTCTGATCTTTTCTGCCAGAAGCAGTCTTCATTAATCTTTTATAATCTCATTCCATTAATGAAGAAAGGGATTCACCCACATGTACTGGAGTCAAAGCAAAGTTAACTGAAATCTTCCTCTCTAAAGGTCCCTCACCCAAATGCCTTACAATCTGAAAGAACTAAATAATACTATAGAACTGCTGTGTATTTTAAGGGATAAGTAGGTTCCTATTTATGACTCTCTTTCCTTTGGAGATTAAGCACTTTGGGTTTAAGAAGGTTTTTATTTTTATTTATTATTATTATTGATTGGTTTTAGGGAGGGGGAGGGAGGGAAGGAGAGAGAGAGAGAGAGAGAAAGAGAGGCAAGAACTTGTTTTATCACCTGTCTATACATTCATTGGATTCACTGGTTGATTCTTGCATGTGCTCTGACCGGGGATCAAACCCACAACCTTGGCATATCAGAACCTTGCTCTAACCAACTGAACTACCTGGCCAGGACTGGGTTTAGGAATTTTAAAGAAATCAACAAATAGAGGCAGTGGCAGAATTTCTCACCTTCCCACTGTGCAGGCGTTGCCCTGGGAGCCCAGGAACCATGAGGCACTCTAGTTCTGAAGCCCCCCACCCCCATTCAAGGTGTGTAAAAGGAAATAAGAGGAGAAATATGACTGCTCTCAGGACCTGGGAACTGCCTTTCACCATTGTCATCTTTTTTTCTTAGCTGGCAGCATGTGATTGATGATACATTCAGTGTAACATAATTTGTCTACTTTGGCAGAAATAAAAGCATGTTCTACAGAGGCAATTACATCTTGTAACAAAACCATCTTCAAAGTAGGAAAATAAAGCTGTGAAAATGATAATTAGCAAGGTATGTTTTTTTGTCTGTGTTTATTTTTCAATCTCAGAATGCTTGAAGAAATATTCAAGTAAATGCCATTAAATAGCAGATTTCATGTTTTAGGATACAGCAAGGAGAAGCTTAAGACCTTAAGAAGGATTAGATCTTATAATAATGATTTTTGAAATTCTGGAGTTGATTATTAGAATGGCCATAATATTTAGATACATGTCCACTTTTTTAAAATAAGTGTATCATGATATAAATCAGATGAATCTGCTTTAATTCAAATGGACTCCAATATCTGTTTAGTAATATGAATTAATTTCCTCCCTAAAAATTAAAATTTTGTGACTACAATTTTAATAAATTAAATTATAGGATACTATCAGTGCTGCTTTATTTGGCTGTGCATTATTTTGTTGTAGACCTCTGGCCTACATGTAGAGGAAGAATATAGAAATATTCCTAAATAAAATTTCTCCTAAACTGTTTTAATTTGTTTTTTAATAAAGTAGTCAACTACTTTATTAAAAAAAATACTTATTGATTTTAGAAAAAGAGGGAGAGAGAGAGAGAGACAGAAACATCAGTCTATTCCTATATGTGCCCTGACCCGAATCGAACCAATAACTTCTGGGTATTGGGATGATGCTCTAACCAACCGAGCCATCTGGCCAGGGCTTTTTAATTTGTTTTTGCAGTCTCCCAAACCTCGCCAGCTCACAAATACCAGCAACCTTCAGACATCCCTTGTACTTTTCTTCTTTTCCCAGATCTAGTCTATAGAAGTTCAGGTGTTATCCCAACTTTTCCCCCTTTTTAAATGTTAAGAGAACACACATTCACAGAGATCAGGCATCTTTGTAGTACAGTAGTAAGAGTAGGCAGAAAAAGTGACTTGATTTTATGATCTATTTTCAACTAAAAATGAATAAAAAAGATTAAATGAAGATATTGTTTCAAGTATAAGTGCTTATCTCTCGTGATGTTTCTTTTTCATGATTTTAACCATTGTTAGAATATTCTATCAAACTTCAAATGAGATACATAAGGAATATGTCTATTTCTTTCATTCAGAAATGCTTATCAGATACCTTCTAAAAGTGTTAGTTATTGGGCTCAGCAGTGGAAATACAAGATGAACCCATACGAGGCTTGGTTCTTTCCCTCAAGGTATTTGCATGTGGTCAGGAGACAGGTCCATAAACAAAATGTGATAGTATAGTTAGTCAGTGTATTAGTGGGATATGTGTGTGGCGCAGCTGCATGGCAGCATCCTAATTTGATAGTTTGTATGGATTTCTTTGGTGTTCTAACCTGGCTGCACATTAGAATGACCGGAGGGGCTATTCAAAACCACTGGATGCCTGGGCCGCACCTCAGACTGAGTGGTGAAATGATCCATGGAAGTGTGGTCCAGTGTCAATTTTTTATATTACATTTATAGGGTGCTACTGGTTATGAGATTATACAGGTTTCAAGTGTCCATCTCTGTGATAATTGATCTGTATTTTACATTGTGTGCCCACCACCCAAACTCAGGTCTTCTTCCGTCCTCATGCCTTTGAGCCCTCCTACCCTTTACTCCCCTCCCATACGAGTGAAATCATCTGGTTCTTGGCTTTCTGTCTGACTTAGTCCTGCATTATGCTGATGCGGGTGCACAGTGAGGCTTGAGGACGCCTGGCCTTACAGTTCCTCCAGAGATGTAATGCCATGATCACATCTACCTGGAAGGGAGGCTGAGGCACAATCTAGCTGTGAGGCCAGGAATAAGAGGTGATTTGGCAGTGTGTAAAACATAATACTCCATTGGAACTTTAATGAGAGTTTAATGAAGGTTCTAAGAAGGCAGAAATTCCTGGACTTTGGAAGATGGATAGAAATTTAACAGACAGGAGAAAAATAGCATTTACAAAGACACAAGGAAAATGAAGGGGTTTAAACTCTGTTAGGAGTCTTGGAATCTGCTGTGTATGCATCTGGAGTAGCAGGCGATAAGGCTGAAGAGTTAGGAAGGTACTTGAGTATTAATGCTCATCACTACTTATGTCATCCTTATATGCTAGCAGGGAGAACCCAGGACTTAGGGCCTGCACACAGGAATAGTGGGTGTGGGAGGAACAAAACTCAGGAGCATGGCATCAGGGAGGCCACGGGGGAACGTGACACGGGTGGTGTTTATCTGGGCTACATGCTGCTCAGAGGTCAGGAAAGATGACCGTGCAGTGACCCTTCAATTTGTCAGGGTAGAGAATTCTCTTGTGTTGACTTTGACAAGAGAAAACTCCGTGGAGTGGTTGGGGGCAAGCCTGATTGCAGTGGGTTAAGAGAAGAACCAAGCAGATAAGAAAAAAGAGTTAACAGAAGGATTTTCAGGGAATCAGCCAGTAATGAAGGGCATTGTATACATTCCTTCCACAGAACATTTATGGGCACTTGCTATATAACAGGCTCACAGAAATCGCCTTTGTTCTGATTGTTTGTTATTATGGGTCCTTGAGAAATGCATGGCCACAAAGCCTAATGCCTGTTTCTTCTGGTAGACGAGATGGTCAGAACAACTTCTCTGTTTCTGTAAAGTGCTCTTAAAAAGCAATCTGAAAAGGCTGAGGAGAAGGGATTGACGTGTACTCACAAAAGAGTTCCCAGTGATAGTTATACTTTTTAGCTGATTATCAAGGTCATCATATCCTAAATCTTCTTTGCTTTAGACTAGAAAAAATATTAAATGCTTCCTTTTGTCCTAATCACTTTAGAGAGAGCAGGGTCCACTGATCTTAGTAAGATTCTGCTTGTGTAACAGGCTGTGATTGACTCCAACTATTTGTTACAAACTGGTAAAAAGGCCCCAAATAGTAAATGCTTAAAATGATGCCTTTTCCTATTTGCAAAATGTTTTTGTGATTCTGACATGAAGGTCTCCAGATGCGTGAGGCGTACGTCTCCTCCTCTGAGTCACAGACGCCGTTGAGATTGTTGCACTGATTAGGTCTACTTGGAAATACTGCAGCAATCGAAAATGTGCTGTGCCTTCTATGAGCATCACTGCCTCTCACCCTCTCCACACCGATCAGTGCTCTCTCCCGTCTGCATCACTCTCATCCATAGCAAACTGAGGGAGCTTAAACTCCTCAAACTGAAACGTTCAAAATGCCATTTGTTCTCATCTTTAACCTGGTTCTCCTTCTGATTATGTATGTTCAGCCTTTTGGCTAATAACCAAGAGCCCTTACTTCTTTAATGCCTTCCCAGCCCGAATGGTTACCTGGTACTGTGCTTCCTCCATAATGCTACATTACCTGCTCTCCTGTCTTGCTCCCACTGCCCTCACCAGACTTCGTCACCACAGCGCCGCCAGGCTCTGGTACCTCCCATGTTGAGCATGGCCGTTACCTCTTACCTGCTTGTTCTTTCCAACCCTACATATTTTTGTGGCCAGATTAGGATTGTTTTCTGGTTTTCATCATGACCTAACTTTGCATAAAAAATTTAAAAAGGGGGCGGCTGCTGTGTTTGTCAGCAGAATGAAGTCTGATACCCCTGCCCTGAGCTTTCAACAACTACGGCGTCTGCAGTCTGGCTCACCTGCCTGCCTGTGTTCTTTGGCATGGAGCAATTCTTGACCCACCTGTGTTGCAGGCAAGCTGCATCACTCCTTGTTCTTCATCCACGCCCTGTCTGTTCTTATATTTTAATGCTGTCTTGCATTCTTCTCTTCACTCAGGATCCCCCTTCCGCATTCTTCAAGACGCAAGGAATATTTCTCCTCTTCCTCAAAGACTTCCATACTCTTGCCCCCTGGTCATTTTTCTTAAATATTGAGCAAAGGGCTAAAAACAAATTTTTACAATCCTCTATCAATTCTCTATCTTACCCAAAATCTTGTCATGCTTTATAATATAGATTATTTATGCATGTCTCTTTTACTGAATTTTAACAACATGAGCATGGGATAAGTGTTTAATCTGTGTGCCATTAATTGCATAGTAATAGTTAATGTGTGTCCTGGGAGGGCACTCACAGATAGTGAATGACCGAGAGACTGAAAATTGAGTGTGAGGTGTTGGGAAAGAGTGTGAGGTGGTTATGTTGAACCCAAAGTCCAACTGCAGGATTCAAACCCTGGCACTGTCACTTACTAACTCTGTGACTTGGATCCTAGGAAGTTGCTTAAACCAATCTCTGCTTTACATTTTCCATCGCTAAAATGGGATGAAACAACCTATTCCATTGGGTCGCTCTGAGGTTTAAATTCAATAACGTTTATAAAACTTAGGACATTGCCATTTGCGACCTCTTGCATGGATCTGGAGAGTATCATGCTAAATAAAATATGTCAGATGGAAAAGGTCAAGAACTATATGATTTCATTCGTCTGTGGGATATAAAACAAAAGCAACAACAGAAAAAGCCTTCATAGATACAGACAACAGCATGGCGGCTATCAGCAAGGAAGGGTGAGAGGGTGAAGAGAGTAAAAAGGGTCAAATACATGGACGTGGTAGACTAGACTTTGGGGGCAAGCACACAGTGTGGTATACTGATGTTGTTTTATGAAGCTGTACACCTGAAACTTATATGTTATTAATGAATGTCACGCTAATTAATAATTTAAAAAAAAAAACCAACAACCATAAAACGTTAGATTAGGTCCTGATTTATAGTTAGTGCTTTATAAACTTGCTGCTTATTCGTCCTGACAAGGCTGGAGTTCTAATCTTCTCTGATGTAGTTCTCTAGTATCACTAATAGTGTATGTGTTATTTTATTTAGTGCTAAACTTTCTCAATTTCAGCATTATTTCATTATTAATATGAATGTATATTTAACTATTTTATTGGGGTGAGTATAGTTAGTAAATAATTGCTTGAAAATATTACCTCATTGCTTTTGTCCAGAAGATAAAACATTAATACCAAACAAAATACTAAAGAAAATTTCATGATGTTTAAAAATTTGCCAAATTATATCTACCATTTTAGAGAATATGCATATTCTCCAGGCTATAGAAGTCCCAGGGTTTTTATGTTTGAGGTTAAATTTCTTATATTCTTGCTTTTGAACATTTTGATCTATTATTTAATATAGTTTAGTTCAGTTCACATAGGGTAATTTTATATCTAATTAACTCATTCATCTTTTCCTTACTTTTAAGTATTCACAAGAAAGTGTGGTTTGGGAAATGCATTTTTAAGACTCTACAAGAATTCATGGCAGAACTGCTATTTCTGAGTTAGGTTTTTTTAATACATAATTTAAAAGGTAGATACAAGGGAGTTCTTTAAAAACTTTTCCTTCAGCAGACAGATGCTACCTGATTCATACATAACATCATTTCGGCAGTGGGCTCTTCAGAGTAGAGAAATAACTTTATTTCCTTAGGTTCTCTTAGTTGTATTACATTATAAAAGGAGTTTTAGTTACCTTGTAGTTGTTGACTAATTCTCAGTGACCAAGAGAAAAGGATGAGGGGTTGTTGTTTTTTTGTTTTTGAAGGAGATTGCCTCATGGAAGATGGGTCAGCATGGAGGGTATATTAGGGTCCAAGAACCTTTAAAATGCAGGAATTTATCTTGTATTTGCATTAAAATTGAGACCAGTTATGTGAGTCCCACCACAGGAGACAGATTTCATTAGGTGGGGGCGTGCACGAATGGAAGGCGTCCATTGCACTTTGAGGTAGGAGTTATAAGTATTGGAGAAGTTCAACAATAAGACAGCTATGAAAGATAGGTTATTATACAGTACCTGCTTTGTTACTGAATGATGGGTTAAGTAGTCTTCTCAGAAAATTTGGAGATTGACCCGGACATTGAAGGTAGATAAGAAGAGATTCCCAGGCAGGAGAAACACAGGCAAAATAGTATAGTATTGGGTTGTGTAACGTGTTTGGTAAACAATGAAAAAGCTTATTTGTCTAGATGATGGAATTACCAAGAGGATACAAAGTTAAATTGGTATAATACATGGGAGGACCTGATACTAGGCTTGACTTATTGGGTATCATCTCCCTTGTTCATACCTATTTGTTTTCACCATTTATTCCCTCTTCTCCTTTCAGGTGATGGTGGAGAAATAAAAGATATATTGATAAAGTACTTTGCTAATTTTTAAAGCTTTTGATCAGTGTATTAAGGCTGTGTTGGAAAACCCATGCATATTTGGCCTTGTCAAAGCAAACACTGGGCATCTAAAATACTATATGGCAAAGCTTTGGTAGATTATTCTTCTGAAATCAGTGTTATTGTGTTGACTGTTTCTTGTGATGGATTATTTATAACTCACCAGATTTACAGATATAATTACAGTGGACCAGTATCATATTTCCCCATGTGTAAGACCCGTGATGGCAAACCTATGACACATGTGTCAGCACTGACACGTGTAGCCATTTTCGATGACATGCAGCCGCATGCTGCTGCATACCAGAGGAGTATGGGGCCACATGCCAAGAAGAACGTTTCATCCTCGACTCCTGCACGGCCAGGTGCAGAAGCTGAAGATAAAACATTTGCTGTAGTGTAGACACTCTGTGCCAGAGGTCTGTAGGCCAAAACAACAGAACTCCGGCACAGAGTGTCTAGTTCTGGGACTTCCGGTTAGGCCGTTAGGGGATCCTTGACTTCACTTCCGGCTGGCAGAGCAGGGAGCAGCAGAATGCCGCGGGGGACGCGTCTCTGGGGGCCCTGTGATCGCCATTACCAGCAACCACATAACCACAGCAACCATCATCCAATCTACTGTTCTGGGGTGTCCTGGATTTCTAAATGACCATTATTACTGAGATAAGTGAGGGGGAAGCTGGGAAAAGTGAGGGCCTGTTCTATGGGTTCCGTTTCCCACCATTAGAAATAGCAGCAGCCATCTTAATGTATATAAGATGCAACTTGCAGAATTTCAAGACAGCATCTGGGCTCAGGTGTTTGTCGACTTGAGGTCAAAGCTTGAGAATCTGGAAAGGTGACGCTTGGAGAATCAAGAGGAGTGCCACTACGAACAGGAAATTTGGAGTGCCTGCAACCGATTACCAGACACTTTTAGCACCCTGAAAAATATAGCAATGGCTTTACTCACAATTTTTCTCTCTATACGTACTTTTGTGAGACCTTATTCTCAGTGTTAAATAATATCAAAACCAACAAAAGAAACAGATTGACGGAGGAAGTTAGTAGCACTTGCTTGGCCTTGAAGGGTACAAAATACCAACCTTCAATTGAAGGTTTAGCCAATGAAATTCAGCAACAAAAAAGTTACTAATAAGCAGGTAGTTAAAGAATCCCTCCTCCCCTCACTTATCTTAGTTCATGGCACCTCAAACAATTTAAATAATACCAAGACCAACAAAAGAAACCAACTGACAGATGAACAAAGAAGTCACTAAGCAGGTAACTTAAATAATTAGTTTTTGGTTTATTAAATTCAGTTATATATTACAATTATACATTTTTGTTATTTAAGCTATAAATACTGCAAAATTATGATTTTTTTTTTCTCAAAATGACACACCACCCGAGTTATGCTCGGTTTTTTGGCAATTGACACACCAAGCTCAAAAGATTGCCCATCACTGTATAAGACAGACCCTTTTTCAAAAAATTTTGGATCTGAAAACTGGGTGCATCTTATACAGTAATTGTGGCATTTCAAATGCCATACAGTAGATGGAACTGAGGACGAGGCAATATATGAAGACAGTGATTCATCACCAGACACAGATGAGGACAAACTAATGGATGGAGGTTTTGACAGTCATGAGGAGTTATATGAATTTTTTGATGAATAAAACTTGAGTTCAATAACTTTATATAATACATTTTTTTTCAAATTTCGGGCCTCAGAATTAAAGTATGTCTTATACATGGGGAAATACAGTATATGAATTCATCTTAAGGAAAACACTAAATTTCTATGACAGCACAAATCCTTATCTACTTCTCTTTCTCACGCAAAAGGATAAGATGAATATTATGAGAAAAAAATATATGTCTGAAAAGAGTTACAACATAATTAGAGTGGGGTTTCAGAGAAAAAAAAATGAATTGATTTTGTGTGTGGCACAGTTAACTAGGGTTAGCATGTATGAAGGCCTCATTATATGGAAGAACATAGCCATTAACCCCCCCACCCCACTTTCTTGTGATTGGCCATGTTAATGTAAAGACAGTAATCCTGGGTTTGGAAAATAGAGTAATCAGAGAGGGCAGTGATGCACAGCAATACTATGAAAAGCAGTTCTTAAAAGATGTTTTCCTTAATATATGAGCAGATTTAATGGATTCAAGTTGATGTTTATAGTTTTTAAAGCACTAGAAGAATGATATCGCAAGTGATAATATGGCGCTATTGGGTTGAAATTAGTGAAGTTATTTTTATGCTGTGTTTTCTGAACTGTTAAAGAGGAGGTTTTGGGACTCAGCAGGGCTTCTGCAAATGGAGGTTTGCTGATTGCTGAGACCTCTGTTCTCAGCTCTTTCCACGGAACAGGAGCGGAATAGGGTAGGGAGAGCCTGGGGTTTGAGATTTGCAAGTCAAGGCTAATAGACCGCTCCCAAGGTCAACATTCCTCTACCCTTCAAACTCTGTGTTTGATATTTCCATCTTTACAAATTCATCCGTTCCTGTCTGCTGGGAAACCTCTTCCATCTTTGAATTCCCACAATACTTGGCCAGTTGCTTTCTTGTGGCAATTATTGTTTTGTTTTACATATGACGTTTACTGTTATCTGTATAAGCTGTGAACTTCTGGAAGGTTACAAGTTTTGTAGCTACGAAAAAATTACAGTTAGTGTTTGCTGTACAGACAGTGTAGAAAAAGCAGAGAGAGTTAATACAGCAGTCTCAGGCCCTTTAGGCAACAGTTTTCAGAGCCCATGTCTTACTGTCCCTTTCCAGAGAATTTAACAAATCTCTCTACGGGTATGATTGATGATGTGTAGGTCTGAGGCAGCCCTTTTTAAGGCTTATGTCTGAAAGTGATTACTACCTCTTTCGTTTTTTTAACTTTATTTTTAATTTTTCCATTGATTTGTGAGAGAAGCATCAACTCATTCCACTTGTTCCATTCAGTTTTTCACTCATTGATTGCATCTCGTATGTGCCCTGACTGGGGATTGAACCCCCAAAATCAGTGTGCCAGGACTCTGCTGTATCCACTGAGCTACCCAGTCAGAGCTCATTATGGCTTTTTTACCCCCTTTGAGTTAACCACCCCTTTGAGAATCTTTGGTAAGCTACGAGATTTAAACAATTCCCCAAGGGCAGGAGGTGGGGGATGCATATTTCTACCAGATTTTCCCCACAGGTCAGACAGGTTCATACACTCCCAAATGTCCAGGTTAAAAACTCCCTCTTATAGAGAATTTTAAATGTGGAAACAGTAATCCTTGTGTAACAAACGAAAAATAAAACCATATTTTTTTATATTAAATATTTGTCAAACCAGTGGAATATGTTGATAATTAAGTGGTAAAATGCTGTTTGTGGTGAATACTAGGAGCGTTGTAGAGAACAGAGATGCATTTGGGCAACTGTTACAGTCAGGGTTGAATGAACTTCTTTAAAAACTTGGAAAGTATTCTGTGCCAAGAAAGAGCAGCTGTGGAGTAAGTAATCTCATCACATCAAGTGTTGGAATCAGGAATTTAAAGTAAAATACAGCGAAGTTAAGGTGAAGTCTTTGTGAAGTGGGGACTTGCCTCTGCCCCCTACCACTAACTCCAGTCTACATATCCCCATGATTTTTAGCTTATAACCCAAATCCGGCACCAGGGAAGTGTGCCACCTACATGTTAAAGCCTCATGCCTGCCATCTACAAACCAGTATTTGAACTTTTCTTTTTTCTTGTCTCTTTGGGGGGGGGGGGGAGGTGCAGGGGTGGTATGCAAAACCAAGTTCTCAGGAGGGGTCAAAAAGAAAACAGTTGTGTTACAATAACAATATGTGAGACTATACGGGCAAAATGTGATGCAGTTGACGTGGCCAGGGCAACACTCCAGGTCAACATAGTAGAGTGGCTTGAATGGAGCATGAATTCTGGTGTGCCCTGCCTGTGCAGTTCTAGGCTGTACTCTACATGACTCTTGGCTGGATTGGATGTGGGTTGCGAGGGAAGGAGGTCAAACAGGACACCTAGCTTTTGGGCTTGACCAATTTGCATGCCATGTATATGACACGGCACTGCAGTAGACCCCTTACCTGCAGGGGACGTGTTATGAGACCCCAGTAGATCAACCTGAGACTATTGATAACAGGTTGACCACTGAATCCCGTATATACTATGTTTTTTCATTCAAATACAGGCCTTTGATAAAGTTTAATTTATAAGTGAACTCGCGTTAGAGACGATATAGCAACTCCTTTACAATGACAATATAGTTTAAGAAAATCTTTCCTGTTTTTAACCTTATTTTTAAATGAATTTTGTTTCTTTTTATAGAGTTGATTTAAAATTTTTTTTTATTCATTTTAGAGAGGAGAGAGAAAGGGAGAGAGAGAGACAGAGAGGAAGAGAAAGAGGAGAGAGAGACAGAGAGAGAAGGTGGGGAGGAGCTGGAAGCATCATAAAGTTGGTTTTTTTGTTTTTGTTTTTTTTTTTATAATTTTATTTTTTTAATGGGGTGACATCAATAAATCAGGATACATATATTCAAAGATAACAAGTCCAGGTTATCTTGTCGTTCAATTATGTTGCATACCCACCACCCAAAGTCAGATTGTCCTCTGTCACCTTCTATCTTGTTTTCTTTGTGCCCCTCCCACCCCCTATCCCTCTCCCATTCCCCCCTCCCCCCCGTAACCACCACACTCTTATCAATGTCTCTTAGTTTCACTATTATGTCCCACCTACGTATGGAATAATACAGTTCCTGTTTTTTTCTGATTTACTTATTTCGCTTCTTTTCATGTTATCAAGATCCCACCATTTTGCTGTAAATGTTCCGATGTCATCATTTCTTATGGCTGAGTAGTATTCCATAGTGTATATGTGCCACATCTTCTTTATCCAGTCATCTATTGATGGGCTTTTTGGTTGTTTCCATGTCCTGGCCACTGTGAGCAATGCTGCAATAAACATGGGGCTGCATGTGTCTTTACGTATCAATGTTTCTGAGTTTTGGGGATATATACCCAGTAGAGGGATTGCTGGGTCATAAGGTAGTTCTATTTTCAGTTTTTTGAGGAACCACCATACTTTCTTCCATAATGGTTGTACTACTTTACATTCCCACCAACAGTGTATGAGGGTTCCTTTTTCTCCACAGCCTCTCCAACATTTGCTATTACCTGACTTGCTAATAACAGCTAATCGAACAGGTGTGAGGTGGTATCTCATTGCCGTTTTGATTTGCATTTCTCTAATAGCTAAAGAAGATGAGCATCTTTTCATATATCTGTTGGCCATTTGTATTTCTTCCTGTGAGAAGTGTCTATTCATATCCTCTTCCCATTTTTTTATTGGATTGTTTGTTTGTTTGTTGTTGAGTTTTATGAGTTCTTTGTATATTTTGGATATTAGGCCCTTATCTGAGCTGTTGTTTGAAAATATCATTTCCCATTTAGTTGGCTTTCTGTTTATTTTGTTATCAGTTTCCCTTGCTGAGCAAAAACTTCTTAGTCTGATGTAGTCCCATTCATTAATTTTTGCCTTCACTTCTCTTGCCATTGGAGTCAAATTCATAAAATGCTCTTTAAAACCCAGGTCCATGAGTTGAGTACCTATGTCTTCTTCTATGTACTTAATTGTTTCAGGTCTTATGTTTAGATCTTTGATCCATTTTGAGTTAATTTTTGTACAGGGGGAGAGACTGTAGTCCAGTTTCATTCTTTTGCATGTGGCTTTCCAGTTTTCCCAGCACCATTTATTGAAGAGGCTTTCTTTTCTCCATTGTGTGTTGTTGGCCCCTTTATCAAAAATTATTTGACTATATATATGTGGTTTTATTTCTGGACTTTCTATTCTGTTCCATTGGTCTGAGTGTCTATTTTTCTGCCAATACCATGCTGTTTTGATTGTCGTGGCCCTATAATAGAGTTTGAAGTCAGGTATTGTTATGCCCCCAGCTTCATTCTTTTTCTTTAGGATTGCTTTGGCTATTCGGGGTTTTTTATAGTTCCATATAAATCTGATGATTTTTTGCTCTATTTCTTTAAAAAATGTCATTGGAATTTTGATGGGAATTGCATTAAATTTGTATATTGCTTTGGGTAATATAGCCATCTTGATTATATTTATTCTTCCTAGCCAAGAACAAGGTATATTCTTCCATCTCATTATATCTTTTTCGATTTCCCTTAACAATGGTTTATAGTTTTCATTATATAAGTCCTTTACATTCTTTGTTATGTTTATTCCTAAGTATTTTATTTTTTTTGTTGCAATCGTGAAGGGGATTATTCTTTTGAGTTCCTTCTCAGTTGTTTCATTGTTGGCATATAGAAAGGCTATTGACTTCTGTATGTTAATTTTGTATCCTGCGACCTTACTGTATTGGCTTATTGTTTCTAGTAGTCTTTTTGTGGATTCTTTGGGGTTTTCGATGTATAGGATCATATCATCTGCAAAAAGTGATACCTTTACTTCTTCTTTTCCGATATGGATGCCTTTTATTTCTTTGTCTTGTCTGATTGCTCTGGCTAGAACCTCTAGTACCACATTAAATAAGAGTGGAGAGAGTGGACAACCCTGTCTTGTTCCTGATTTAAGGGGGAAAGCCTTCAGTTTAGTGCCATTTAATATGATGTTAGCTGATGGTTTATCATATATGGCCTTTATCATGTTTAGATATTTTCCTTCTATACCCATTTTGTTGAGAGTCTTAAACATAAAATTGTGTTGTATTTTATCGAAAGCCTTTTCTGCGTCTCTTGATAAGATCATGTGGTTTTTGTTCTTTGTTTTGTTGATATGGTGTATCACATTAACCGTTTTACGTATGTTGAACCATCCTTGAGATTCTGGGATGAATCCCACTTGATCATGATGTATTATTTTTTTAATATGTTGTTGTATTCGATTTGCTAGTATTTTGTTTAGTATTTTAGCATCTGTATTCATTAGAGATATTGGTCTGTAGTTTTCTTTTTTTGTGCCATCCTTGCCTGGTTTTGGTATGAGGGTTATGTTGGCCTCATAAAATGTGTTTGGAAGTATTGCTTCTTCTTCAATTTTTTGGAAGACTTTGAGTAGAATAGGAACCAAGTCTTCTTTGAATGTTTGATAAAATTCGCTGGTATAGCCGTCAGGGCCTGGACTTTTATTTTTGGGGAGGTTTTTAATGGTTTTTTCTATTTCTTCTCTACTGATAGGTCTGTTTAGGCTTTCTGCTTCTTCTTGACTCAGTCTAGGAAGGTTGTATTGTTCTAGGAATTTATCCATTTCTTCTAGGTTGTTGAATTTAGTGGCATAAAGTTTTTCATAGTATTCTACAATAATTCTTTGTATATCTACGGTGTCCGTGGTGATTTCTCCTCTTTCATTTTGTATTTTGTTTATATGAGTTCTTTCTCTTTTTTCCTTGGTAAGTCTTGCCAAGGGTTTGTCAATTTTGTTGATCTTTTCAAAGAACCAGCTCCTTGTTCTATTAATTTTTTCTATAGTTTTTCTGTTCTCTAATTCATTTATTTCTGCTCTGATTTTTATTATCTCCTTTCTTCGGCTGGTTTTGGGTTGTCTTTGTTCTTCTTTTTCTAGTTCCTTAAGGTGGGAAGTTAAGTGGTTCACTTGGGCTCTCTCTTGTTTGTTCATATATGCCTGAAGCGATATGAACTTCCCTCTTATCACTGCTTTTGCTGCATCCCATAGATTCTGATATGTCGTATTGTCATTTTCATTAGTCTGTATATATCTTTTGATCTCTGCACTTATTTCTTCTTTGACCCATTCATTTTTTAAAAGTATGTTGTTTAGTTTCCACATTTTTGTGGGATTTTTTTCCTCTTTTTTGCAGTTGAATTCTAGTTTCAAGGCTTTATGATCAGAAAATATGCTTGGTACAACTTCAATTTTTCTGAATTTGCTGATATTGTTTTTGTGGCCCAACATATGGTCAATTCTTGAGAATGATCCATGTACACTGGAGAAAAATGTATACTCAGTCACTTTGGGATGAAATGTCCTGTAGATGTCTATCATATCCAGGTGCTCTAGTGTTTTGTTTAAGGCCACTATGTCTTTGTTGATTCTCTGTTTGGATGACCGATCTAGAGCCGTCAGCGGTGTATTGAGGTCTCCAAGTATGATTGTATTTTTGTCAGTTTTTGTTTTAAGATCAATAAGTAGCTGTCTTATATATTTTGGTGCTCCTTGGTTTGGTGCATATATATTAAGAATTGTTATGTCTTCTTGATTCAGTGTCCCCTTAGCCATTATGAAATGGCCATTTTTGTCTCTAAGTACTTTTCCTGTCTTGTAGTCAGCATTATCCGATATGAGTATTGCTACACCTGCTTTTTTTTGGATGTTATTTGCTTGGAGTATTGTTTTCCAGCCTTTCACTTTGAATTTGTTTTTATCCTTGTTACTTAGATGAGTTTCCTGTAGGCAGCATACAGTTGGATTTTCTTTTTTAATCCATTCTGCTACTCTGTGCCTTTTTATTGGTGAGTTTAATCCATTTACATTTAGTGTAATTATTGATACTTGTGAGTTCCCTATTGCCATTTTATATCTTGCTTTCTGTTAGTTTTGTGTCTTGTTTGATCCTTCTCTTTCGTTTTTCTATCTTTTGTTTTTATTTGGTTGTATTCCATACATCTTTCCTCTGTTGCTATCTTTTTTATCTCATGTGCTTCTGTGGTGGTTTTTTCAATGGTGGTTACCTTTGAGTAATGAAAAGGGTCCCTACCCTGTTCATTGTAGCGAACTATTTTGTGAGTACTTTTGCACTCCATCGTCCTTTGCTACTGTTAATCTCCGTCTTCTCCCCCTCTTTCTTTTTGTTGTTGTCACAGTTTAAATTTGGTTTTATTGTGTTCTTCTTGGAGCTTTTACTTGTGGCTCTGTTTTTTTTTGTTCTTTGTATCTGATTGGAGAACCCCCTTTAGTAATTCCTGGAGTGGGGGTTTTCTGATGATAAATTCCCTCATCTTTTCTGTATCTGTGAATGTTTTTATTTCTCCTTCGTATTTGAAGGATAGCTTTGATGGGTATAGTATTCGTGGCTGAAAGTTCCTCTCTTTCAGGACTTTAAATATTGGGGTCCACTCTCTTCTAGCTTGTAGAGTTTCTGCTGAGAAATCTGATGACAATCTAATGGGCCTTCCTTTATATGTTGTATTCTTCTTTTCCCTGGCTGCCTTGAGAATTTTTTCTTTGCTGTTGGTTTGTGTCAATTTCATTATGATATGCCTTGGAGTAGGTTTGTTGGGGTTAAGAAAACTTGGAGTTCTGTTTGCTTCTTGAACTTGAGGCTTTAGTTCTTTCCACAGGCTTGGGAAGTTCTCATCAATTATTTGTTTAAGTATGTTCTCCATTCCATTTTCTCTCTCTTCTCCCTCTGATATACCTATTATTCTTATGTTATTCTTTTTGATGGAGTCAGATAATTCTTGTAGGGCTATCTCATATTTTTTAATTTTTGAGTCTCTTTCTTCTTCTCTCTGTTGTGCCTCAAGTTGCTTGTCTTCTATTTCACTAATCCTCTCTTCTATCTGACCTGTTCTATTAGCTAAGCTTGTTACTTCGTTTTTCAGCTTGTGAATTGAGTTTTTCATCTCTGTTTGATTTGTTTTTATAGTTTCAATTTCCTTGGACATATATTTTTTGTGTTCATGGAGTTGTTTTCTGATTTCCCTATATTGCCTTTCTGTGTTTTCTTGTATATCTCGGAGGATTTTTAGGATTTCTATCTTGAATTCTCTGTCATTTAGCTCCAAGGTTTCCAATATATTAAATTTTTTCTCCATAGATTTTTCCTCATCTAGCTGTGTTACCTCTCTTTCTTTTGTATCCATGATATTCGATTTTCTCTTCCTTAATGGCATCTGAGGGTGGTTTTGTTGATAGTATTAATGAGATTTAATAAAGAATAAAAAGTTAAAAAAAATAAAAAAATAACAAATCGAAAAGAGTTGTTTTTTTAAAAAAAAAATTAATAATGAAATAAAGAAAAATAAAATAAAATAAAAATTTTTAAAAAAGGAAATTATTCCCCCCCTCTTTTTTTCCTCTCCTCTCCTCTCCCCTCTTTCTTGAGAAAATCTTGTGGTGGACTGTGAGTTATAACAAACAATGCCTGTGATGGAGGGCCTGAATTGGGGAAAAGTAATAAAGGGGCAAAAAAGAGAGAAAGAAAAAAAAAAAAAAAAAAGGAAAAAAATAAAAGAAAAAAGAAAAAAAAAAGAGCGTATGGACCCACAAAAAGCAAATAAGGAAAAAATTTGGGTCAAGAATAAAATGATTTGCTTTTAGGTGTTGGTTTTCTAAGAGTTATGATGAGAGGAATAAGAGGAAAATGGAAAAATGGGGGGACAAATTAAAAACTTACTATTGTATTTAGTGGAACAAGAACTAGATAATATGGAGAGCCAGGGATGGGAGCACTGCTAGTGAGTTAAAAAGGTGAAGTAAAAACCCCCCAAAATGCCACAAACATAGGTTTGGGTCCGAGATAAGATAATTTGTTTGTTATTGAGGTTTGAATGAGAGGAGATGTAAAGGAGAAAGGAAGAAACTAATATAGAGGGAGAAAAGAAAGAGAGAGAGAGAAAAAAAGAGGGAACCACTAAAAGAAGAAAAAAGAAAGGAGAGAGAGAGAGAGAGTTAAGGGTTTTGGAGTGCAACCCTCATAGAGAGAAAGGAAGAGAAGAGAAATGATAATGGGAGATGTAACACTTATGGGTAGTGTAGTTCAAGGAGAGGAGAGAGTAAGACCGGCAGAGAGTTAATCGGCCAAATTGGAGGAGGAAAAAAAAGTCTCAAGAATGAAGATAAGAGAAACAAACGAACAAATATAATAAAATGGGATAGGTTATAAAGTCTGCAGATTATTCTTGATTTTGAGAGGTTATCTTCTTGCTTTTTCTTTTCTCTCCCTCTTCTTGGTCGGTGACTCTGTACCCCGGGTTCTGCCCCTTTGGCACGCTCAGGTAGAGGTTTGCAGTTGATAAGTCTCTATGGCAATGTCATGTATTGTGCTTTATTCTCGTTGGGAGTCGAGGCTCATTAGCATTTATAGGCTCCGACAGTGAGAGAGTCCGTGTTCCTGGAGCCTTTCTCCTAGTCTTTCCTTCCTCAATTAGTAGCCTGATAGTCCAGGTATGGGGTTGCTGCTGCCTCTGCCTGGATAGTAAGAGGCTCAAATTGCTGGCAACTCCCCACTCTATTTCCACTCAGCACAGGGCTCTGGGTAAGGCTCAGTCAGTCAGAGCTGCTAGCATAATCAGGCGGGCTTTCCGCCCACTCGAAGACCTCTGGCTCTGCCACTCTATCCGGTAACACAAGCGGGCGCCCACTTCCGGGGCGCTTGGAGGAAACTCTCACTCACTGTCTGCAACCAGGATATCCGGCCAGCAGTCTTACGCTCTGAGTGAAACCCCCAACCGCAGGGAAAAGTTGCAGCGTTGGAATTGAGTCTCGCTCCGTCCCCGTGTGCGGCTTTTGCAAGGCGCTGGGGCGGCCCGAGATTCCGCTTTGGCCCACACAAAGGCCCCTGACTCTGCCCCTCTCTGCGATAACACGGGCGCGCACTGCCGAGGCACTCAGAGGAATCGCTCACTCCTTATCTGCGCGCGCAAACCAGGATATGAGGCCGGCCGTGGTTCCCTCTGAGTGAAACAGCCTCCAGCACGGAAAATCTCCACCGTTGGGATTAGTTCTCACTCCCTCCCGTGCGTGGCTTTCCCAGGGTGCTGGGGCTGCCCAGAGATTCTGCCCTCAGCCCACAGAAAGGCCTCTGACCCTGCCTCTCCGTGGGGCAACACGGGCTCCCACTTCCGCGGCTTAGGAAGAAATCTCTCTTCCACTAACTGCGCACCGACCAGGAGACCGGGTAAAATGGCCGCTCCGCTTGTCTTTCTTTGTTTGGGTTTGGCGCGAGTGTTAGCTTGTATTGCCCGGGTTGCCACAGGATCAGATTTTCCTCAGCTTGGATCTCTGAGCCACAGCCTGTTTCGGCCGTTTTTGCTGCGGGGGCCTGGATCTATTCACCCCCTTTGCCCGCCTCAGTTTCTATATTCACAGTTACCAGAGAAAGCCGCCCTGTTTAGGTTAGTGAGGAAGGCGGAGCATTTCTTACTCCCTATTTCCTTCGGGGTTTGGTTATATATTTAGCCAATTTTTCACTCAATCATACCTTTGGGTGTATTGCGAAGAATCTGGAAGCTCCAAGTATAGGTTTTTCTGTTTCTGGTTGAAGATCTTGTTGAGTTTTGGGGGAGATTTATCGGTATCGCTTCCTACTCCGCCATTACTCTGACGTCATCTCTCTAAAGTTGGTTTTTAAAATCAACTTGGGAACATAACTTTTTAGAAAGGTAACCACAGATCTTTCTTTTAAATAAACAAAAAGACATCCTCTTTGTGCTGAAGACAGAGTGATCTTTCTTTTCCAAAGCTCAGATCCGATCATGTTATTCACTTGCTTAAAACCATTTTTTTGTGGGGTGGGGGGAGCAGTGTCAGTATGACTTCATTATTTATTTGCTTGTGGTCTGACTTCCCACCCCTCCTCCGTGTCCCACTGCGGAAACGCTGTGTGACAGCTGCCAGGCTTCTTAGCTCCATGCGCTCCCTTCCTTTTCTTTATTATGATATCTTCCTACACAAGAGGTAAACCTTTGACTGCTCAGGGATCAAGGAACCCACTCCGTGCTCCCTAATGTGGCTGTGAAGAGTAGCTTATGAAGTGGCCCTCTCTCTCCAGGACCATCTCCCAAATCCTCCTTGTCCTAACCCCAAAGTATTTCATTTCCTGAACCATTGTCTCAAGTCTCAACTCCTGACTTTTGGTGCCTCTCACTGGACTCCCTTCTCTTCTTCTTTACTCTCCATGTATATTCCAATACCACCATCCTGGTGACCTGGCTTGCTCCTACTTCTCTTTCTCGTTTCAAGGTGGTTTTTAAAAGGTAACATGGCCAGTTTGTTCTTTAGCAGATGGATGAATTAATCAGTACTCCCCTGGGTGTTTAATGTACTCAGTACTAATTCAGTCTTTAGGTGAACCTTTGGGAAGGCATGGTTGTATTGTGTGGCACAGGCCTCCTCATGCTAGGAATGGGAGAGGGAAGGAGTGAGCTCAGAGATAAGTCTGCTGGTTCGAGTCTGCAGCCCCCAGTGCATTCCATAATGAGCAAGACTGTAGGTCTCCCTTAGTTTACTAGTTTTATAGTAAACTAATAAAGGTGGAATGAATGAATAGTTGGGGGAAAAAGAATCATGAGGAAAGTTAAAAGGAAGTTATACAAAAAGTTAAGGTCAGTTGCAAAGTGAAAGTCATTTTTCATGTAAATGGAAGATGAAAAGTGAGGATGATAGCCACTCCTCTTGCTTTCATCATGTTTAGAACAAGAATGGCATTCGAATATGGTGCCAGTCTGTGGAAGAATGGGAGGATTTCTTGGCAGTATTAGCTTGTTGGTACTAGAATGAGCCATACATGAAGACTTAAATGGTAGAAAGTTGTATCAATTATTCAAATAGTACTTATATAGCTTGGCACTAATACAAACGATATAAAAATGAAGGGACTATATTTTAAAAGAACAAAGAAAGATGTAAAACATCACCCAGGCTATCACAGTCCAGGAATGCATTCTAGGAATTTGAAAGAACAAAACAAGAAATGTTTCTCTCCAGAACTACTTAGGACTGACCTTGACAGAGACAGAAGGTTGGGCTAAATAAATGTAATGCCAGTTGAATTAACCTGAAGGAAATGAAGACATCTTGGTGTAAAGTTGTGTACAGGTTAGGTGAAGAATCACTCTGATTATAAACTGGGCTATTAACTCTAGAGCAGTGATGGGCAATCTTTTGAGCTTGGTGTGTCAAAATTTGTCAAAAAACCGAGCATAACTTGGGTGGTGTGTTACTTTGAGAAAAAAACCATGATTTTGCAATATTTATAGTTTAAATAACAAAAATGTATAATTATAATATATAACTATTTTTAATAAACCAAAAACTAATTATTTAACTTACTTGCTTAGTGACTTCTTTGTTCATCTGTCAGTCGGTTTCTTTTGTTGGTCTTGATATTATTTAACTTGTGTGAACTAAGATAAGTGAGGGGGAGGGGGAATTCTTTAACTAGCCTTCCTATTAGTAACTTTTTTGTTGCTGGATTTCATTGACTAAATCTTCAATTGAAAGTTGGTATTTTGTACACTTCAAGGCCAAGCAAGCGCTACTAACTTCATCTGTCAATCTGTTTCTTTTGTTAGTTTTGATATTATTTAACGCTGAGAATAAGGTCTCACAAAAGTATGTAGAGGGAAAAATTGTGAGTAAAGCCATTGCTATATTTTTCAGGGTGCTAAAAGTGTCTGGTAATCGGTTGCAGGCACTCCAAATTTCCTGTTCGTAGTGGCACTCCTCTTGATTCTCCAAGCGGCACCTTTCCGATTCTCAAGCTTTGACCTCAAGTTGACAAACACCTGAGCCCAGATGCTGTCTTGAAATTCTGCAAGTTGCATCTTATGTACATTAAGATGGCTGCCACTATTTCTAATGGTGGGAAACGGCACCCATAGTACAGGCCCTCACTTCTCCCAGCCTCCCCCTCACTTATCTCAGTAATGATGGTCAATTAGAAGTCCAGGACACCCCAGAACAGTAGATTGGATGATGGTTGCTGGGTTATGTGGTTGCTGGTAATGTCGATCACAAGGCACCCAGAGATGCATCCCCCGTGGCATTCCACTGCTCCCTGCTGCACCAACCGGAAGTGAGGTCAAAGATCCCCTAACGGCCTAACCGGAAGTCCCAGAACTAGACACTCTGTGCCGGAGTTCTGTTGTTGTGGCCTACAGACCTTGGGCAGAGAGTGTCCACACTACAGCAAATGTTTTATTCTCGGCTCCTGCACTTGGCTGTGCAGGAACCGAGGATGAAATGTCCTTCTTTGCATGCGGCCCCATACTTCCCTGGTATGTGGCCGCATGCAGCCGCATGTCGTCGAAAATGGCTACATGTGTCAGTGCCAACACGTGTGTCATAGGGTCGCCATCACGGCCTTAGAGCTTCATTAACTCTTTTTATGAAGAAAAACACAGTGAGAAGTGTCCAAGAGCTTTAACTGGACTGCCAATCTAACTAAATTGTCTTCTCTCTTCTCAATAGATAGCTGAAAAATTTTGTTTTAAAAAGTTTGAAGTCGTTTAGTTGTTGCTTTAATCTGTAGGTCACTGTAATTGTCATCACACGTGTCATTTCTGTTTTTTTGTTTTGTTTTGAAGTTGGATAACGCCGATGAACAAGCAGCCCAGATCAGGAGAGAACTTGACGGTCGATTGCAATTGGCAGAGAAAATGGCAAAGGTAAATCAACAACTTTGACATGCCGTGCGCCATTTCCCTATTTTACTTGAGTTCTGCGAGCCGGAAGAGTTTGTGTAGATCAACTGAGCTTACTTGTCTTGTTTTTCCTCACCATGCATAACTCTTAAGCCCAAATATCTAAATGGATGCATGTTATTTAAATGGAGCCTGTTCTCTATTTTACCAGTCCATCCCTCTACATGAGAGGTTTAAATTCAATAACTTCTGCAGATTAACACAATGCCTGGATTTCTCAAACTGACAGATTTGCAAGCATTTTAATACTGCACTAAACATTACATAATTAGGGAGAAAAATCTTCTGTGAAGTTCTATAATATAGCTTGGCACACAGTAGTGTCTACTACTTGACTAAATGACTGAGTGGATGGAAAACAGAATTTGAAGTTTCTAGCACGGAGTCTGGCAGCAGAGTGTGTCCAATCGATATCATAGTTACTTGATTTGTGCAGTCGCTGTGTTTCTAAGGACACACATCGATTTCAGACAAAGGCTATGAGTTTCTTTTTAATATTTAAGATGCGTTAGAGGGAATGGAACTTCAATGTCTAAATTATTCTTTAGTAAATGGGTACATTAATTTACTTCAGTGGTTCAAAATACTTAGTCCGTCACAATGGTCTTGAGGTTATAATGCTGTTGCTTGTTATAGAATACATCCCCCCCCCTTCCCTTCCGCTAAGCAAAACCATTGAATATTTGATGGGTAGATTCTCTCCCTCCTTTTCTGCCTCTCTGCAGAATTCATTCTACTTAGAGATTTTTTTTTTTTTTTTGTATTTTTCTGAAGCTAGAAATGGGGAGAGACAGTCAGACAGACTCCCGCATGCGCCCAACCGGGATCCACCTGGCACGCCCACCAGGGGCTACGCTCTGCCCACCAGGGGGCGATGCTCTGCCCCTCCGGGGCGTCACTCTGCCGTGACCAGAGCCACTCTAGCGCCTGGGGCAGAGGCCAAGGAGCCATCCCCAGCGCCCGGGCCATCTTTGCTCCAATGGAGCCTTGGCTGTGGGAGGGGAAGAGAGAGACAGAGAGGAAGGAGGGGGGGAGTGGGGGAGAAGCAAATGGGCGCTTCTCCTATGTGCCCTGGCCAGGAATCGAACCCGGTTCCCCCACACGCCAGGCCAACGCTCTACCACTGAGCCTACCAGCCAGGGCCAAGAGATTTTTATTCATTTAAAAAAATAGGTACAATATGTATGTACACAGTAAAGTACATGGTAAATCTTTAGTTTACAGCTTGATATATGTGTGTATACCCTATATAACCACCTCCCAAGTCAAGAGATCAAAGTTTTTTTTTGTTGTTGTTGTTGTTGTTTTTTTGTATTTTTCTGAAGCTAGAAACGGGGAGAGACAGTCAGACAGACTCCCGCATGCGCCCGACCGGGATCCACCCAGCACGCCCACCAGGGGGCAACGCTCTGCCCACCAGGGGGCGATGCTCTGCCCCTCCGGGGCATCGCTCTGTTGCGACCAGAGCCACTCTAGTTCCTGGGGCAGTGGCCAAGGAGCCATCCCCAGCGCCCGGGCCATCTTTGCTCCAATGGAGCCTCGGCTGCGGGAGGGGAAGAGAGAGACAGAGAGGAAGGAGGGGGGGAGGGGAGGAGAAGCAGATGGGCGCTTCTCCTGTGTGCCCTTGCCGGGAATCGAACCCGGGACCTCTGCTCGCCAGGCCAACGCTCTACCACTGAGCCAACCGGCCAGGGCGAGATCGAAGTTTTTTTTAACATTTGAGAAGACATACTGATTTGGTTAACAATTGCATTTTTGTTCTTTTGCAAAGAAAATCTGAATTTATGAATGTATACATTTTAAGAAAACTCCTTGTTTATCTGTGTCTGTTCAATAACAGAGTAGAGAAACAGTTGAAAAATAGAAAAAATGGAGAGACGATGGGTAATAGAGATGACAGCATGTTGTGAGAACCAAGTCAGAGATGTACTGGGTAGGCAAAAGTAGGTTTACAGTTGTGAGTATGTGAACGTTTATTCGCTACTATAATAATCATAACCTGCATGTCTTTTCCCATACGAACCAGTGTAAACCTCCTTTGACCTACTGTTGTGTAGGAAACAATCTCTAGATGAGAGAAGTTATAAGATGATATGAAGTGGGGGCTGAAGAGTTACATTCACAGCAAGGGCGGTGTTAGGCAGGACAGTTGCCACATTACCATCCTCTAGAGCAGGGGTCCCCAAACTACGGCCCGCGGGCCACATGCGGCCCCCTGAGGCCATTTATCCGGCCTCCGCTGCACTTCTGGAAGGGGCACCTCTTTCATTGGTGGTCAGTGAGAGGAGCATAGTTCCCATTGAAATACTGATCAGTTGGTTAATTTAAATTTATTTGTTCTTTATTTTAAATATTGTATTTGTTCCCGTTTTGGTTTTTTTTACTCTAAAATAAGATATGTGCAGTGTGCATAGGGATTTGTTCATAGTTTTTTTTATAGTCTGGCCCTCCAACGGTCTGAGGGACAGTGAACTGGCCCCCTGTGTAAAAAGTTTGGGGACCCCTGCTCTAGAGTTCTAGAGCCACCACATAATTCTGGAGAATCGAGTGTGGACCTCACAGTGTAAATATCCAGAAGCTTGAGGCTTTTGAAAGCTTTTGAGAGAAAAGCACTTTAACTGCAACCCTAACCTAAATTGTCAGCTAGCTGGAAGGGCATTCGCTTTTCTTAAAGACCTGAGGTTGAGAGAGCAGAGCGTCCAAGGGGGGCGGTGCCAGGCAGCATGGGGCAGAGCTCTGGGCCTGCACTCAGCATTTGTGCACTGCCTGCTTGTATGTAGATTGGACCAGAGACTGTGCACGTTGTCATAAATTGGACTTGCTTCTCCAGGGGCCAGGCTGAGTATCTGATGCTTTAGAGTAAAGCTTGGATAATTTTCTAGATTAAGGGAACAGAAGAGAGAGCCTCGAATATGTTCTCACGTGCATATTTGCAGAGGGGGTGTGCTGATAACCTCTGGAGTGGAGGAGAGGGGTCCGGGACGCACATGCAGAGACTTCCTGTTTGAGGGAACCCTGGTGGTTTGATCAGAAATGTGACAAAGAAGAAAATGTGCAGAAGGAAATGAAGCCAATGGGATCGGAAGGGAAAAAGTCACCAAAAATAGATGACTTTTGTTGAACAGACTGTTGACATAGCAGATAGAGTATGTTTAATTGTTTTCTACTTTAATTTCACCAAACTTAAGCCATCTGCATAAACTATTTATAAGGCTAATTATAATTTACTGACCTTGTTGGATTAGATCTCTCCACTAATCCTATTAACCCGCAAAGGCAGATGAGATAATGAATTTATTTCCCAGACAGAGAGATCTAGGTATAGGGAAGACGAGTGACTTCACCCAGATTCCATAACAAGTAGTGGTGGGGGCAGAACCCATGCCCTTGTCTTTGGCTCCGGAGTCTGGCACCTCTCTTAGACGCTGCTGCCTCTTCGGTCTGATAAATCAGAAGTGTATTAACAGTTAGTAGTTGGCAGTCAGTAGCACCTCCTGCCACACTAACAACAACATAATATAATAAAACCACAGGGCAGAAATCTCTGTTCCAAGGGATAGAAATACTGACTTAAATATTTCAGCCAAGGCATAATTAGGAAGTAGTAGGAAAAAATGTAGACAGGGCCAGAAAGACCTATGGTCAAACCCATCATTATTGTTTCCTATATAAATGCATTAGACAAGTTATTTAACCTTTCAGAGACTGAATTTTGGGGCCAGAATATTTATCGAACATCTCCTAAAATAAATAGCCAGGCACTGTGTTAAGCACTTGGGATGCCTGCAGACAATAGAGTTGTCTTGAGATAAAATCAGCCAAAAGTATTTCTGCCATGCCCTGGGGACCTCACATTGTATTTGGCAGAGCCCTCAATAAGCAGCAAACATGCCAGGTGACTGAACTCCAGAAAGTGATCCTTTGCTCTTTAGAAAATACAACAGAGAGGAGGGCGGTTACAATTTTCACACAAGTGGTCAGGGTAGGCCAGTTCTGGATAGTGCTTTATCTCTAGTTCCTCAGTCCAGAAATGTGAATTATCTCTGAGTCCTTTCTTGTTTTCATACCTCATGCCAAATTTATTAGGAAATCAGTTGCATCTGTGTTCAAAATATTTCCGGAATTTAACAGTGGCCACTATTTCTCACCTACTACCCCGGTCCAGTCACCATTGTGTCTACCTGGACAGTCATTCTGTCCTTTTGCCTAGGCTCCTAGCTTCCCCCCTCTGCCCTTGTCAGCCAGGCAGCCAGTGAGTCTCTGTGCAAAAGCTTCTTCCCATATCACTGAGAGTCAAATAATAACAAGCCCTGCAAGCCCTGCGTGGTCTGGCGTTCACTACTTCTCTGACTTCGTGGCTCAGTAAGCTCTCACTTTGGCTCAGTCCACGCCAGCTGTGCCAGCCCCCTTGGGCTTCCTGCACGGGGTCTCTGTCCTCGTTACTTCCCCTCCTGCTATCATTTCTCCCTGACTTTCACATGCTTGTGCTCCCTATATCAATCAGAGTTCTCCAGAGAGACAGAACCCATATAGATACATGATCTTCTATTGATTCTCTTTCTCTGGGCGTAGATATACAGAAATAACTTTATGTGTATATATTACACACACAGTACATACATATATACATGTGGATATGTGTGTGTGTTTTGTCTATAGAACTATGTATGTAGAGAGGAACAGTAATTGATTGATTGACTTGATTTATTGGAATTGGATCGTGTGGTTGTAGGGGCTGTCAAGTCCAAAATCTCTGTAGGGCTAGGTGCTAGGCCGGAAATTCAGGTAAGAGCTGATGTTACAGTCTTGAGTTCAGAATCTGCAGGGCAGGCCAGCAGCCAGGAAACTTGGGTGAGCCTTCAGTGTTACAGCCGTGGCGCTGCACCGCTGCTCTCGCAGAAGTCTCAGTCCTTGCTCTTCAGGCGTTCCACTGACAGGATGAGGCCCACCCGCAAATTGGAGGGCAATCTGATTTACTCAGAGTCGACTGATGGTAAAGGCTAATCATAGCTGCAGAATATCTTCACAGCAACATCTAGATTAGAGGTTAACTAAACAACTACGCACCATAGTATAGCCACGGTGACAAATAAAATTAATCATCTTACTCCTTCATCTGCTCTTCGGCTCAAGGTCATCTCCACATGGAGACCTTCCCTGACCACCCTGTTTGCCTGTGCAGCAACTTTCCACTCCATGTCCCCATCTGGACCCACTCTCCACAGCACAAATCTCTTTCTCTTTCTTTTTTTTTTTTTCTTTTTGTGACAGAGACAGAGACACAGATAGGGACAGACAGGAAGGGAGAGCGATAAGCATCAATTCTTCATTGTGGCACCTTAATTTCTCACTGATTGCTTTCTCATATGTGCCTTGACCAGGGGGGCTACAGCAGACCAAGTGACCCCTTGCTCAAGCCAGCGACCTTGGACTCAAACTGGTGAGCCTTGCTCAAACCAGAAGAGCCCACGCTCAAGCTGGCAACCTTGGGGTTTCAAACCTGAGTCCTCCACGTCCCAGTCCAACACTATCCATTGTGCCACCGCCTGGTCAGACACGAATCACTTTCTACCTTCTGAAATGATGTTCTTGTTCATATGTTTCTAACGGTAAAGTTTCGGATGCTTTTTATGACACCATGTAAAGTTTGTCCACAAATATAAAAATCTGTTCCGATAGCTTATTTTGCCTTTTTTTTTTTTTTGTATTTTTCTGAAGTGAGAAGCTGGGAGGCAGACAGACAGACTCCCACATGTGCCAACCAGGATCTTCCTGGCATGCCCATTAGGGGGCGATGCTCTGCCCATCTAGACCATTGCTCCGATGCAACTAAAGTCATTCTAGCGCCTGAGGCGGAGGCCATAGAGCCATCCTCAGTGTCCAGGCCAATTTTGCTCCAGTGGAGCCTTGGCTGCAGGAAGGGAAGAGAGAGACAGAGAGAAAGGAGAGGGGAAAGGATGGAGAAGCAGATGGGTGCTTTTCCTGTGTGCCCTGACTGGGAATCGAACCCGGAACTTACACACATTGGGCCGATGCTCTACCACTGAGCCAATATTTTGCCTTTTTTTTCTGATGCATATACTGAAAATTCATCCCACAGCATTATTTTTTTCCAAAGGAACTCAAGGTACTCTGTAACTGAGTGCTGATTTGTGTTTCCCATTGAAGCAAACTTCTGCTTTTGGAATGTTCCTTAAAACTATAGAGGAATGTAAAGAAGATACTTAATCTTCCTTGGGAAAGTTAATTATGAATATAGGTATTTAATCACTCGTTGATGATGAATATGCAGTTTTAATATTGATTACATGTAAATTACTTTAAGAGAAATATGTGAGGGTTGTATGGGGGGTGGAGGGACACAGAACAGGTGGCCTGAGACTCTGGGACCGATTTGAGAAGAGTGCCAGATGTTTTTTCCGTCCCGAGAATGCACAGGTGCTGGTGAGTCAGGGACTAGCAGCAGGTTGATGAGCACAGGCTGGACGCAGTCCAGTCCTGCGGGGGTGCGGATCTCAGGTTATGTTTTGAATGATACCAGAGGAAACAACAATGAAGGCATGAGTTTTCTGGAGCTTTCCACAGTCATTTGAAAGATGGCTGCCTAGGTCTCCTCCCCAGCCAGGTGTGTATGGCAGTTGTTATGTGGCATTGCACTTGACATTCGAAAGCTCTACACCCTCCTACTTTAAGAGAGTAGAGCCAAGTGCCAGGTGGTCAGAGATTAAAGACAGACTAGAGTGTAAGGAAGCCTCCTTTGCTGTTTGTGGGAATATGAATGTATGTAGTCTTCTCTAAGGGTAATTTGCCAATCTTAATATCAACATAAATACCATTTGAACTGTGCTTTTTATTGAGTGGAATAAACAGAAATCGGACTACAGAGATAGAAGGAGGGAATGGCAATGCTCAAATCATCTGGAAAAAATAGTCTTTGAAATTAGTGTTGTTACTTTCTTTGTTACTTCAAGCTTTTATCATAAATTGGCTTTTTGCTTTAAACTTAATTTTTTCTAAATCTTGACTAAATATCCGAATTTATGGCCATAAGGGATCTTGACACATCTGTGTTACATGAAAATTAATTAGTTTTAGAAACATGACTATATTGCTATTTAATATTATGGGGTTTTTTTTACATTTGAATGGTTATTTATAAAAAACATACCCTCCAAACAATGCATATCTGTGCTAAGAAAAAAAAGATATTGTTAAAATAGTTGTTTCCTGAAAGGCAAAGCAGTATATAATGAATATTGTTCTTGTGGGCCAGGTACCACAAACATTTCAAAGCTACAGTGGCTAATGAAGGTTCACGTGCACACCAAAACTTCCTACATGCATGTTTTCAGAGTTTGTTTATCCCTTAGGCAAATAAGTACCTTATCAAAAATAAAGTTAATGTATAATGTACATAATGTTATTCATATTGTTGTACCATAATGATTCTCAATAGAGTACATAACATATACCTTTAGATATAATCAAAATCAGCTAAGCCCAAGGCTTTTAAAGCCTGGAGACTAAAGTAGATACATTGTATCTAGTGCCACAATTTCTAAGACTCAATATATACAAAATATGTGTTATGACAAACTGGAACTATGACTTATATAACACTGTTACTTTAAAAATTATTTTCAAGGAAAGGAAATTCCCCAAATTTATAGCGAAAGAAATGGAGAATATGTACATAGAGGAGCTGCGGTCTTCAGTGAACTTGCTAATGGCCAACTTGGAAAGTCTTCCAGTTTCGAAAGGTGGTCCAGAATTTAAACTGCAAAAATTAAAGCGTTCTCAGAATTCTGCATTTTTGGACATAGGCGACGAGAATGAGATTCAGCTGTCCAAGTCTGACGTGGTGCTGTCATTCACCTTAGAGGTAAGTGGCTTTATCTCATGCTTGCCTCTGATGGGCATAAATGAGGCTGCAAATATTCTTTCCCTGACCCACAGTGGTGACATTTCAAATTTAAAACAGTGTAGTGTGTCTTGAAGCAGATAAATTATTTGTCATTTGCAAGGCAGTCAGGTTGTGAATGCAAAGAAATGTAGACTGTCTTTTCAACATAATGGCAGTATGAGGATGAAATAATAAAATAACAAAAGTTTTGAGGCAAGTCTTTGTGTCAGTTTAGACTAGTGTAAGTTGATTGGTAGAGGAAGCACCCAAACATGGTTGGGTGGAAATGGGATTTAAACATGTAACTGCATTCTCTCTAATTTGGGAGCTCCATTCAAGCTTTTAGTTAGCCTTTTTTTTTGAAATCTCTTTTCCCTATGAGATCATCTTTCTAGACTCAAAACGCATAAACCAGCCGTTCTGCACAGTGTCGGCACATATATATATAGGTGATAAGTAAAGAATTCTTCCTTTCTAGGATGTCCGGTTTCCTTATAGGGATAATAAATATTACAGAGAACTGAAATAAATGTCATGCCTTTAAATGGTGTTCTGTAAGCCTTCCCTTTCATCTGTTTCACACAAATCACTGGAAACCAGATATTGATACTGTTACTACAGCAACCTGTCTTCATGATTACATCTCTTTGCTAATCTCTCTATATGGGCTAATCCACATTTATGTCTATGGGTTTATATACAATACTCATACACCCTAGCAGTATCAAGCTGAATGAAATGTGAGTCTCTCAAAACATTAGAGCTTTTTTAGCTCCTTCCTGGCATTGTTATATTCTCTCTGCTGGTTCCCACTGCTGTTGTTTGAGTTTGCTGATTGACAGAGAAAAAGTACCTTGGAATTTTAGGAGGTACAGTTGAAGTTCTTTGTTGAAATCTTTCTACACTTGGCTTGCTTAGTTTATGAAGAAAAGCAAATCCCTGCTCCCCCCCTACACACACACACACTTTTTTTTTTCTCCACTTACTCATTCCTAAGATAAATTTAAGTTTGGGAAGAAAACAGCGGCCTCTCACTTTCTTAACTTCCAGCTAATGATGTCTTTGTCAGTTAATAGGCTAAATTTGGTGTTCGAGTAGAAATAGGTTTTCTTCCGACTCGGGACACAGTTCTGGGATTACTTTGCCAAATGGCTTTGCTACCTACTAGAGCTACCTACTAGATTTCCTCTCAATGCCTTTGTTTTTCTTTTTAAGGGAGAGAGAGAGACAGACAGACAGGAAGGGAGAGAGATGAGAAGCATCAACTCGTGCTGCAGCACCTTAGTTCGTTGATTGCTTTCTCATATATGCCTTGATGGGAAGGGGTGGTTCCAGCAGAGCCAGTGACCCCTTGCTCAAATCAAGCCAGTCACCTTGGGGTTTCACACTTGGGTCCTCAGCATCCCAGGTCAACACTGTATCTACTGCACCACTGCTCAGGTTCAATCTTTCAGCCTCTTAACCTAAGGATCTTTGCTTTGAAATTACGTTGTATCTTACACGCTGGAATTTCCTTATCACTCCTGCCTGGGGTTTCCTAATGAGTAAAATGTAAAGTGCCAAGCCCCTCCCCCTTTTTAAGGTTTTTGTATGAAACAGTCAATTATTAAATGACAGTATAAATTTTTCTATAAGGGTTTGATATTTAAGTTCACTAATGATAAAAAAAATTTGTTAAAACAAATGATATTTGTAATGATTGTCATTACCTCTATAAGCATTGAGAACTGAAAACAGTTGAAAACATTTTCTCTTTTCTCTGTTTAAAAATCTCAAATAAGCGTAAATAATTACTTTCTCGTGAATTCTTTTTTCTCTTTTGTAAACAAAATTAGGCTGGCGAGTTAGTGCTTAAGTGAAACTATAAATTGTTATTCTGAGCTTTATTGCCAGTGTGTTAAATGGGGCTTGTTCGGCTAACAATAAAGTGGGCTTAGGGAAATACAAGTTAAAACTTCATTTTGCATGGTACTAGAAGCTTGTGTATTTATAAAATCATTTTGGTGTTCTTTATTGCCATTTTTCTATCCCATAGGAAATAGATATTTTCCTAGCCTAGCACAATACAGATCTATTTTTTGGTGCCCACGGTATTTGTGTGTGTGTGTGTGTGTGTGTGTGTGTGTGTTTCTGTTTTTCTGAAGTGAGAAGTTGGGATGCAGAGAGACAGACTCCCGCATGCGCCCGACCGGGATCCACCCGGCATGCCCACTAGGGGACAATGCTCTGCCCATCTGGGGCGTTCTTCTGTTGCAACTGGAGCCATTCTAGTGCCTGAAGCGGAGGCCATGAAGCCATCCTCAGTGCCTGGGCCAACTTTGCTCCAATGGAGCCTTGGCTTTAGGAGGGGAAGAGAGAGATAGAGAGAAAGGAGAGGGGGAAGGGTAGAGAAACAGATGAGCACTTCCCCTGTGTGCCCTGGCCGGGAATCGAACCCAAGACTTCCACATGCTGGGTCGACACTCTTCTGCTGAGCCAACTGGCCAGGGCTGGTACCCACAGTATTTTAAGTGGAAGTTCCATGTTCAGTAATAAACTGAAACCACAGGAGGAGGAGACTACACAGTGCTTATCTGTAGAACTTCTGCAAGAGCAGAGTAGTAACCCCTCGCCCCAGGGCCTGTGCTCTCAGCCTCCCTGCACTGAATAATTAGCCCATTCCCCAGACTTTGCTCCTCAGTTCCCAGATATGGCCCAAGAAACTCCGCAAGGCAAGCAGTGAATCTATTTTAAGGACCTCACATACCATCCGTCAAGCTTAGAGTTGGCCATGTGAGAAGACAGTCCTATTTAAGAATGCAAGTCCAAGTCTAAGGAATAAGTGCAGGTTTGAAGAACTGTTGAACTTTTTATTTTTATTCCTTGTATTGTTACCCACTTACCCCTTCTCCCACCACACTGTGTTCCCTTACCTAGCTTAATTTTTTGTCACAGCTGTTACTGCCTGACATATTCAAATATTTCCTGTGTTTATCATTCCTTATCTGATTTTTTCTACTTAGGATATAATAAGTTGCAGGAGGACAAGGTCTTTTTCATTTGTTTCTCTTTTTTTGGGGGGGTTTGTTTCTTGAGGTGTCCCAAGAGCCTAGAACAGTGCCTTCCTGCACGCAGTTATTGACATGACGTTTATTGAGTTAGGAACTTTGATAGTATCAAAAAGCATCAGCCTTACAGCATTATGTTACCTGTAATGCTCTTCATTCACGAAGCCGTCTGAGGGAACAATAAAGCAAGAGATACTCTCACCCACAGAGAAGTAAGCCATACAACAGTGTGGTAAAATTAAATATTCAAGCCTGACCTGTGGTGGCACAGTGGAGAGGGCATCGATCCGGAACGCTGAGGTTGCAGGTTTGAAACCCTGGGCTTGCCCGGTCAAGGCACTTATGAGAAGCAAACAATGAGCAGTTAAAGTGAAGCAACTATGAGCTGCTACTTTTCACTCCCCTCTATAAAATCAATAAATAAAAATCATTTAAAAAATTAAAAAATATATATTTAAGTAAGGCTAAGAAAGCAGACATTCACCTATGAAGCTGTGAGTCCGGATGTTATAAGGGGATTTGGGTCACAGCAGGAATGTCGCTGATTTTCACACAGTGTTTTCATTGGTATCAGACTGGCAGACCTTCTGCCTTCCCATGTGTCTGGGCTGTGTGGTCCCCTCTTCACCGCACTGCTCAGCACCGTTTCCTCGTGACCACACATGCCTGAGTGCCACGTAACACCGTGGGCAGTGCGTTGCTAAGGAGGATGTTTTCCTGTCCCATCTTTTGTACATGCCTCCCTTCATTTTGCATCTAGGATAACTTTGTCAATTTTATCTTTACTATGTCGATCACAGAGACATCGGGGAAGAGCAGGTGAAACCGATCGGTTTTGTTTCTGTAGTTCCATTATGGAGTTATGCTGGGAATTGGTTTGCCACAGTTACCTAAAATTAGGTTAATTTGATGGTCCCTGGAATGAATTCTTGGCTGTCTTTTATCATTAATGATCGAGACTGGCCGTGGTTTGTTTTTCTTTTTTGTTGTCAATTATGTCTGTAGAATTGTGTTTTATTTATGTGTATGAGTCGCAACAGAAGTTACATCTTTTGAAAGTGGCAATTCTGTGGGATGAAGCATTCCGGCACAGATGGGCGTATTGTTCTGAGGAGCAGAATGCAGTTTCACAAGTTGTATGTCTGAGGAGGTCCTGTTTACAGTCGCTTGTAACAGAGGTAACAGAAATACCCACAAGCAGATGCTCCTTTCTTCTCCCTTGTGCTTTGGCTGTTAAGCACAGCACAGCACAGGAGGAGAAAGGGTGCAGACAGTCCTATCCCCCAGTGTGAACCAAGGCCACCAAGATTTCTCAGCTTCTCTTGCCGTACACAGTTCCCGTGCCTCATCCGCTTTAAGTGACCATCAAAAAGTTATCATTGAATTAGGAAGTCTTTAGAGTCATGGTGGTAAGTTGACAAATAGGCGGCTTTTAATTGATACAATTATGGTTATATATTTCTTTTGTCTTAGCTTCTGGTTATTTTGTTTGTATAGGTTTCTAACGAGTTTCAATATTATAACAGAAAATTTGATTTATTAAAAATGCCTAATATTTTTATTTTTCCTGAACAAGATATAATACTTTACTCCAACTCCCATAAGTTTTGGAGCAGCTGTGAAAGATAGTATCAATTAATTCTCTATTAATTCTTAGTCTGTTTTCAGTTAAGATCTTCTTTTTATTCATATGTTACTATGCATTTCAATATGAAAAAATGTCAAAGGCTTAGTGGAGGAAGGATAATGGTCCTGAATTTGACCTTTATTTTTCAATGATATTTTTCTGATATATGTATATATATGTGTGTGTATATATATATACACATATATATATATGTATATACATACATATGTATTTTTTTTTCCTAAAGTGAGAGGCAGGGAGGCAGAGAGACAGATTCCTGCATGCACCCAACCAGGATCCACCCAGCAAACCCACTAGGGAGGGATGCTGTGCCCATCTGGGGTATTGCTCCGTTGCACCTGGAGCCATTCTAGCACTTGAGGCAGAAGCCATAGAGCCATCCTCAGCACCCGGGGCCAACTTTGCTCCAGTGGAGCCTTGGCTGTGGGAGGGGAAGAGAAAAGAGAGGAAGGAGAGGGGGAAGGGTGGAGAAGCAGATGGGCACTTCTCCTGCGTTCCCTGGCCGGAACTCGAACCTGGGACTTCCACATGCCAGGCTAATGCTCTACCACTGAGCTAACTGGCCAGAGCCTCCAATATATTTTTACGGGGGAAAAACAAAGAAAACAAAGCAATATACATTGTGTTTATAAACATAGCACTCATTTTATACCAGAGCTGAGAGAAAAAAAGTTATTTTAAGATAGTCTCTTTCTTAGAGACCTTGATCTTGAGATTCATATCATAACCCTGTGAAAAGTTTTATGACTTTAATAATGTATTCAATGATCAATAAACAGTGTAGGTGATGTTTTGGTGGAGATTTTAGTAGCCACATAGCATGAATGCTGTTAATCTTGTTTTACAACATGAGATCAGTAAGGAAATGAATGTGCATATATTAAAATGCCATTGAGTATATTTTATAAATTAAAATTAGAGTATTTAGGGAACTTCATGATTCATGTTTGATGGGAAAAAATTATGGCAAAAAATATGTGTATGTCCAACAAGAATCTTTCAAGATTGGCAGCCTTTTGTAAAAACATAAAAAGTGCACTTGAAAAAAATATATTTCTCTTTCATTCAAGAATTATAACTGCAGTTTTACCAGGCAATGACACAGTGAGTAGAGCATCAGCCTGGGATGCTGAGCACCCAGGTTCAAAACCCTGAGGTCACCGGCTTGAGTGTGGGCTCACCAGCTTGAGTGCGGTGTTGCCGGCTTGAGCCTGGGATCATAGACATGACCCCATGGTCTCTGACTTGAGCCCAAAGGTCTCTGGCTTGAAGCCCAAGATCACTGGCTTGAGCTCAAGGTCTCTGGCTTGAGCAAGGGGTCACTGACTTGGCTGTGGCCCCCTGCCTGGTCAGGACAGATACGAGAAAGCAGTCAATGAACAATTAAGGTGCTGCAACTATGGATGATGCTTCTCATCTCTCTCCCTTCCTGTCTGTCCCTCTTTCTCTTTCTTTCACACAAAACAAATAACAACAACAACAACAAATGATAGCTGCATAAAGTAATTTCAGTCTTTTTTCCAGTGACTACCTTAAATGAGTAAGTACATAACCTTAATGGATGGAAAAATTATCTTTCCCTTGTCAAATTATTATGAAAATGTTCAATGGCAAGTGATATTTTTTGTATTATTTTTATAAGAAAATATAAAGTGGCCTTAAAAATTTCATACATACTTTTATAAATTTTTTTTATAATAGTTAAATGAAGTAGGGTAGTTTTCTTTAGAAAATTCTTTTATAGAGAATTATCTAAAATCATTGAGTACAGAATGTTTCTGACCTCAGTGAATTGGTCTGATCCTGGCAGTGTCTGCCAACAATAAATATTATAACAGTTTCTATGAAATTGTGCACTCCTTTCATCAAATGCACTGAATTTTCATTTGTAATTTTTGCTTTACCTCATGAAGAGTTGCCGTATTTGTCTAAAATCTCAGTTTAAATATCAGTTTACTAGGGGTTATATTTACGGACTTTAACCTTTAATCACTGTCAGGAGATATTTCTTCAAATACCAGACTTGCTCAGAATGTATTTTACAATCCCTAACATAAATAGAAGTGGATCCTTGGTAAGATAAAATTCCATTTATGTTACCAGATCCTTTTTTCAGTAGGTCTATCTAGTTGTAGTTTGTGCTGCCATCTCTCTATACAGCTAAAAGTTGCCAACTTGACGTGTCAACTTAAAATTTTTCCTGTCTTTAGATTGTCATAATGGAAGTGCAAGGTCTGAAATCAGTGGCTCCCAACCGCATTGTTTACTGCACCATGGAAGTGGAGGGAGGAGAGAAGCTGCAGACGGACCAGGCAGAAGCCTCAAGGCCCCAGTAAGCCAGCTGAAAAAACAAAAACAAAAACGGTGTTTTGGTTTTTTTTCTTTCTCCCAAGGAAATGTGCTTGCTTATTTGCAGTTGTATGGTTTGACACTGGGCACTGGTTACTTGGCTAGCACTGTCTCCCCTGTTAGAATCAATGTGTGCCCTTCTGGATAATAATGTCATGGTTAGAAATGTAGCAGCATCCCATGAAGAACAAACAGAAAATTTGATGTGCAAATGCGAAGCTAGTTATTAGGCAATAACATGTAAGTCATTTATAAGGGTAGCATGTGTTGTGATCATATGTTATTTAAAAGCTAGTGCTTGATCCTGTTTCAGTTATTAGAATTGTAACCTGCTAGCATTTCTATTTCTATATATGTATTTATAATGGGTTTTTTTTTCTTCTTTTTCAAGTGAGAAGAAGGGAGATAGACAGATTCCCACATGTACCCCTACTGGGATCCAGTCGGCAACCCCCATCTGGGGCCAATGCTCTGCCCATCTGGGGCCATGCTTGCAACTGAGCTATTGTTAGCGCTTGAGGAGGAAGCTCAGAGGAGTATCCTCAGTGCCTGGGGCCGATGCGTTCAAATCAATTGAGCCATAGCTGCCGTAGAAGAGAGAGAAGGGGGTGGGGTGCAGAAACAGATGGTCACCTCTCCTGTGTGCTGTGACCAAGAATCGAACTCAGGATGTCCATGTGCCAGTCCAATGCTCTACCACTGAGGCAACTGTCCAGGGCCTCTATTCTATATATTATAGCTCTGTGGTGAAGTGGAGGGAGAGAGCAGGATTCTGCATAATGAACTTGGACTACTTGAAGGGCAGGCTTGAGTTAGAGATGCTGTTGATAACTGTGCAGGAATCTTTGCTGGTGGTTTTATGTTTCAGATTCTGACAGTGAGTTTAATTCAGTTTGGAGGATGTTTTCTTTAGCTGGTTTAAATTTACCACACTTTTATCTCTGGTAGAAATAACCAGACCCGCCTGAAGAATTCCAGTGAAACTTGCCTGGCCTTCATTTGGACACGGGCTTTAGAAAGAACTTTTTTTTATTTCGTTTAAACTCTATTCACAATTTCTGGCAAAATATACAGGAGTTAGGACTTGAACCTTATCACGGCGTTAGTATATGTGGCCTGTTCATTCAGGAAACCTCTGTTGAGATCCTGGATAGGCACTGATTGGGCCCTGACCCTGAAGATGAACATGACACTCCTTTCCAGTAGGATCTGCCCAGTCTAAGGGGGGGGTGGGTACCCAGTCTAAGGGGGGGGGTATAGAGGATGGAGTGTAACGGGTCGTGTGCAGAGTATTATGGGATGGAGGAGAAGCAAGCTGAAACTTCTCACCCTGCCTTGTACAGCCCTGCAAGTCTGCCCCTGACCAGCCCTGTTACCTCTGGGAGGACCTCGCCTTGTCCCATCCCCTGGTCCACTATGGCCCAGCCACCCTGGGCTCCATGCGACTCCTCATACGTATAACTAACCTGTTCTCATCATTCGCCTGTTTTTCCTTCTGCCTGTAATCAGTCATCTCCCTTTTGTTTTTGGTTGGATTGCCGGCATTGAGAATCTTAAAGGTCATTTCCTGAGACAGCCTTTCCTTTAAGTTAGCCCAGTGGGAAGCAGGTATTTCCTATGTATCTCGTCTGTTGATTTTGTGTTATGTTTTTGCTTAAGAAAAGGGATCTTGTCCTATTTGATATTTTATCTCCTAGTGCCTCGCAGCACGCATTCAGAATTTATTTATTTTCTTTAGATTTTATTTATTGATGAGAGGGAGAGAAAGGGTGGAGGAGGAGTAGGAAGCATCAACTTGTACTAATTACTTCTTGTATGTGCCTTGACCAGACAAGCCCAGGGTTTCAAACCAGAGACCTCAGAGTTCCAGGTCGATGCTTCATCTACTGTGCCACCACAGGGCAGACCAGAATTTATTAATTGAACTGCTTGAACTTATTTTTACACCTTACTCATTATAAATGTTTGGGTGTAATATTTACTTCTGCAGCCTTGTAGAGTCGATTTACAATGTGGCAATGAAGTAAAAATGTTGAGGTTAAACCCTCTCAGGAGGAGTCTGTGAGAGCAAGAAGGACATATGCAGTCAAGGGAGAGGTTTGCTGTGTGTTTGTTTTAAAGATCGGCTGTTTTAGTATTGTAGTATTACTTATTCACAGAGTCATGCAACCATAGTCAATTTTAGAACATACCACCTTAAAAAGAAACTCAGTACCCTTTACTTAAAAACCTCAAATCACCCCAGCCCTAAGCAACTACTGATTGACTTTCTGTCTCTATAGATTTGCCTATTCCAGACATTTTCATGTAAATGGAATCCTGTATGTGCTCCTCTGTGATTGGCCTCTTTCATTCAGCATAACGTTTTCAAGATTCATCTATCTAGTAGCATATGTCAGGATTTCATTTTTTTTCATGGCTGAGTAGTACTCCACTATCTCTATATGCCATATTTTGTTTATTCATGTATCTTGGCCAGCAATTGTCAACCATTACATCTCATGGCACACCAAAAACTGCTAATTTGACAAAAATATAGGTATAATTTTGATTTATTCACACCGGATAGCTATTGTTGTGTTGACAGTTGTTTTTTAATTTGCTAATCTAAGGGAAAAGAGCTCAGTACTCCTGACTAAATAGTCAGGTATTGCATTAGATTGTCAAAGAAAAACTGACAACAGCCAACACAGCAATAGCCATCTAATGTGGTTGCCCTGCCTTGAATCATAAATATATAGGTCATATAATAGAGTTGCATTTATTGGTCATTTCCCATAATAAGGTGGTGTCTGATTGGTTGTTTCTTGGTACCTGAAATTCTTATATACAAATGTAGGCACCTGATTTTTAAAAAACTCACTTTGAAACAGAAGGGTAGATGATTACTATTTTTTTAAAATCAATCACAATTATATCTATTTTTTGTCACATCATGAGAAAATATATTTTTTTGGGTGTGCTGCAGAATTTTAATAATTAGTTCATGAGATGAAAAATGTTGAAAACTGCTGCTCTAGCTACTAGACCCTTATTGCATGTATTATTTTCAAAAGTTTTATTTCATTCTAAGGATCTTTTCACTTTTTTGATATAGTATCTTTTGAAGCAAAAAGTTTAAAAATTGTGATTAAGTTTAACTTATGTATTTTTTTCTGTGTTGCCTGTGTTTTTGTATCATCTACAACTCCAGCGCCCATCCATGGTCACAAAGATTTTTCCCTATGTTTTCTTCAAAGACTTTTCATAGTTTTATTTCTTATATTTAGGTCACTGATCTAAGTTAATTTTTTTACATGATCTGATGTAAGGATTCACCTTCCTTCTCTTGTATGTGACAATCACTTGTCTCACATAATTTATTAAAAACTATTTCTTCCTCATTAAATGTTCCTGATATAGGACTAGCCAGTTCTGCATTCTGAAGAATGGCTTCCTACCATTCTGAAGTGGCTTCTTCTTCTTATCCTTGGTTGAAGGACTTCTATTCAGCTAGGTTTCTGGGGGTTCTGAATGATGGTTGTTCTGTAGCTTAGTTATAATTTTGATGAGGTTATCAGAGGATGTAAGCACTGTATTTACGTACACCGCCATCTTGACCAGAAGCCAAGAATAATTCTCTTTGGCTTGTGCTTTGCCTTCTGGTCTCAGTAAAGTGGTTTTCCCACTTCCGCGGCTCTGCTGGGTCTGCAGTTGTGCCTTGATGACTTTGCCAGATGAGAGTTGTACCCCTGCAGCCCTGGGAAGCTGTCATCTGGTTTGTTGGAACCAAGGTGGTATTCCCAAATACATGGCTCTGTTGGACAGAGGTCCTTTCCTTTGAAACTGAGGTGGAGACAGCCTTTCCCCTCTCCCTGCCCCGTGTCCTGCGGGCCTGTGCTGGGAGTCCCCCCTTGATGGTGTCTGAATCACCTTCAGGGTCATTCTTCTAGGCTCTTGAAGAATAGAATGTGTTCACCACTGAATCAGTGGTCCAGTCCTGTAGGTTCTTTTGGTTTGACAGCCTTTCTTTGTTTCTTTTTACTTCTATTTTCTTCAGTATTCAGTGGGATGGTTGATTAGGTCTGTGGTTCATACCCATACTAATCTTATTTTCAGATGGTATGTTTGACACACCCTAAGTGTTCTCTTTAAAATATACTTCCTAGTTTCTGTTGTAATGTGGACAGGCTAAGAATCTTCAGTCTTTACAATCTGATTTCTCTGCTTCAATCATTTCTCTCTTCTTGCATTTTGCTATCAGCACTCAGGATGAATCAAGCCACTCCTTCAACATTTAACTAAGAAATTTTCTCAGCTAAATCTCCAAGTTTATACTGGCAGAGGTCACCGTTCAGAAAGTACTAGGACATGAACAAGGTTCAGCCAGTTTTGGGTTTTTTTTTTTGCCACTTGATAACAAGGATCACTTTTCTTCCCATTTTCAGTAATATGTTTCTCCTCTCCTTTCTCTCTAAGAGAGACCTCATCCAAAGGACTTTTACTATTCATATTTCTACCCACATTCTATACAGGATTATTTATGTCTTCACTGAGGGGGAAGATTTCTCTGTAGCTCTTTTTTTCCTGAGCCTTCAACAGAATTGCCTTTGAAAGTCCCTTTTTTTAGAGTGGTGGGTTATTTTTTTATTTTAGCATGCACCTCCACATTCTTCCAGCCTATACCCATTACCCAGTTCCTAAGCTGCTTCCACATTTTTAGGTGTTTGTTATAGCAGCACCCCACTTCTCAGTTCTGGCTGCTACACAAAAGATACCAAAGACTAGATGGCTTAAACAATGAATATTTATTTCTTCTGGTTACGGAGGCTAGAAGTCTGAGATTGGGGTCTAAAGTCTTCAGGTTCCTGGAAAGGGGACTCTTCCTGGTTTTCAGATGGCTGCCTTCCTGCTGTGCCCTCCCATAGTGGAGAGACAGATCTGCTGTCTTTTCATCCCTTATCGGGACACCAGTCCCATCATGGCAATTCCACACCCATGACCACATCCAAACTCAATTATTAGGGACTCAACATATGAATTTGGGGAAGGACAGACACAAATGTGACCCTAATTTATGAGATATTATGGGCGTGGGCGTGCCTTAAAAATCTCAGTGTCATGTTATTGCCTACTGAATCTTTTTTGAAAAGTTTTATTGAAATATAATTTATGTAACATAAAATTCTTCTGTGACAATATAGGTGATTTTTAGTAAATTTATACAGTTGGCCTCTGTCATCACAAGTCAGCATTAAAACGCAGCACTGCGAAAAAGCTCCCTCTGCCCATCTGTGATCTATTCCTGCTCCTCCTTCCCCGTCCAGGAAGCATGCTTTCCAGCTCTGCAGTTTTATTGTTTCTGGGCATTTTTGATTAATGAAACCATGCAGTATGTAGACTTTCGCACCTGGATTTTTTTAGCCTAGCATGATTTGTACAAAATCTTTTATTCAATTGATACTTAATATTTGGTCAACCAAACAAATTAACTTCTTTAGAAACAGCTATATTATTTTAACACTGATTTTTTTCCACGAATAGTAAAAGTTTTCATAGGATAGTTTTCATTTAATTTTTAATATACTCAGTGTACTCATTTCTAATACATTCATATTCTGATTATAGGGAACCTCTATGTGGGCATTTTAAACAAATTAAAATAGTTGGAAGTTAGGAAATATTATAATAAGCCTTCACTACTCTTTATTACTCTTAACACAAGGAAATTTGGCTAAAATACCTTATCTGCATTTCCTCATGAACACTGAGTTAACTTTTAAAATGAATTAAAAGAGTTTTATTTATCGTCATATCCCTGGGCCGATTACCTCAAAAACATATCTTCTGAGTGCTGACCGACTGCAGCTTTTTAGCAGTGTGGTTACATTTGCTTTGAATTCATCTTGCACAACAGAGAAGAGATTTGTTTCCTCCATCATCAGGGTGAATTATGCCTCAGACACGTTTCCTAAATTTTATTGCCTCAACAGTTTGTTCTTTGTTGGAGATCAATCCATCCTTCTGTCTGATACTAATTAAAGTGCCTTATTTAGTCCAGATTTCCAATAAACTTAATCAAGATTTCTAGCCATTGCCTATTTCATTCCTGTGGCTCAGATTTCCTACCAGCAATTAGGGGCCAACAGCATGCTTTGAATATAAAATACACGGCTCCGAATATAGAAATGGGGTTTCAGTGAAGGTGGTGGTTATAGTCAAGTTTGATCTGTAAAGAGCGATAGTGAGGTAAGCTATGTAAGTTGTGTTTTTAGTATTTTAGTATAAAGTAGGGAATGTAGAAGAACTATTTTTCATTTAACGGACCACACTCTGTTTATGGATTTTTAAGTCATTGTTTCATGGTTTCTCAGTCAGCTATGAAAGGTTTTGTTTTTTATGAAGTGGGCACAGAAGCCTTGTTGCTACACATTTATGGCTTTTTGCCATTTACAGATATTTTGTTATTTTCGTCCTAGCCTATAGCCTTGCTGGCAGCACCTCAAAGGGAATGAAGTGATAGCTAGAAGAAAGGCAAGCTGAAGGCGGTGGGGCTGTTTGTCATGGTCACAGGGTAGTCACAACTCTGATACGTACTAATCTTGTGGTGGTGGTGGTGTTTTTTATTTAATTGAACTTATTGAGGTGACACTGATTAACAAAATTATACAGGTTTCAGGTGCACAATTCTACAACACGTCTTCTGTACTGATATGTACTAGTCTTTAAAACGCTTCCCCTGCAGACAATGCACACCCTTTGAGTACCTGAAAACACCAGAGCTAATAATACCTTATGGAGGGCCCAGATAGATCGTGGTACTGATGAAATAAAAGCAAGGAAATTAGTTGCTACAGACAAACCAGGGACTGAGGAGAGGGGGTTATGGAGGTTGTTATTCAATGGGTGTAAAGTTTCAATTATGCAGGATGAATAAATTCTGGAGATCTGTACAACACTGTACCTGTAGTTAACAATACTGTATGGTATACTTACGAGTTCATTATTTGAATAGAGCTCATATTAAATGTTCTTACCACAATAACAAGAAATCCCCAGAAGCGATACTGTTTTCTGACACATCCTCTCTATCTCTTCCATCCCATGTTGCTATTTTATTAAAGACATTTGAAAGTTAATTGGTCTCTGTTCCCTACCCCCTTCAAAGTAATAAAATAGAAAGGCAAGAAGCGATAAAAAAAAGAACTGATGAGTTGCGTCACTACCAAAGTATATTTATGGGTATTAGGACAGAATGTTCTTTTACCTCATGAAAATGATGGGAAATATAGCCTTCGGTACCCGTTTCTGAAAACTTTAAATTCTGAACCAGAATTGTAATAATCTGTCAAACTATTGGAAAATTATGGCAGCTGCACATGGGAAGCTTATCCGAATGACAAGCTTTGGAACAGTGTTGGAGAGAGATTAATACAGACTGATATACACCAAGGGAAGCTACCCATGCTTTGTAAGAGTATTCATTTTCATTTTAATATGGTAATGTCAGCTTTAGTTTTGAAGTATAACTCATTAGCCAGTTACTCTTGTAGACCTGAGGAAAAAATGCTACATTTTTAAATGATCTATCAAAAAAGTATGCCCGTTTGTAATAAACCAAAGGGAAACACCAAACTATACAAAAGTGTTATCTTATTTCTGTCTTTAAGAACATGAGACTTCTTTCTATTTTTTTTTCTTTTTTTCTTTATTCATTTTTAAAGAGGAGAGAGAGAGGGAGAGAGAGAGAGAGAAGGCGGGAGGAGCTGGAAGCATCAACTCCCATATGTGCCTTGACCAGGCAAGCCCAGGGTTTTGAACCGGCGACCTCAGCATTTCCAGGTCGATGCGTTATCCACTGCGCCACCACAGGTCAGGCGACTTCTTTCTATTATATAAGTAAATTCACCAGCAGATACTACTGGTACAGAACAAAATGAAGCCTAAAGAACATTGGCCAACTGCAGAAATGACATTCATTGAGAATGTATTTTCAATCTAAGGAAGGTAACCTGGGGATTGTCATAATTAGAGCATTGGAATTAAAGGGAGTACAATGGCTAGATTCCAGATGTTGGTTGAAGAGCACTAGTGAGAAACAGACTGAGAGCTTGAAGGTTTGTATAATTGTGATGATCTCCATCTCTACAATAGACTTACAGCTTTAAATGACTTCTCCTTACTATCTTTGACTCTTTCAGAGCCACCTTTTGCAATTTTTAATTATTACTCTATTTGACTTTTTAACTGGTTTATTGAATGGGCTAAATTGGGCAGACTGTAAGTAGCAAAGAACTTACCATATTTCCCCATGTATAAGACACACTTTTTTCCCAAAAAATTCGGGTCTAAAAACTCGGTGCATCTTATACAGTGGTTGTAGATTTTTTTACTTGCATTTCCCACTTTTCCACGCTTGTTTTTGCACTCATTGTTGAAAACTGATTCTTCATCAGACACCGATGAGGACAAGCTAATGGATGAGAGTTTTAACAGTGATGAGAAGTTGTATGAATTTTATGATGAATAAAACGTGAGTTCAATAACTTTATGTAATCCATTTTTTTTTCAAATTTCGGGTCCCAAAATTAAGGTGTGTCTTATATACGGGACATCTTATATATGGGGGAAAATGGTAATTTTTATCTAGTAGACATACTCCAGGATCTCTCTGTGTGTCTTTTGGAAACATGTTAGCAGGAGCCATAGTTTTTCTAGTTATTTTCAGGTACTAAATATCATATCTAGGCATTAACATTTTTATTCCAGTTTCAATCAAAACTTACCCATTTAAAACTTTTTTCTTACCTTCCGTTTCATCCAGAAACTGGTAGAGGGGGGGAAAGGGTACATAGTCTGTGGTTTTCATTCTTCTTGTTTACCTGCTTATATATTCTTCCTGCCACATCGGGGTCGGGCTGCGGTTGAGGGGAGGAGAATGTGGGAGAGAGCAAAATGTCTTTGTATAGAGTTGCTCTTTGCAGTCCCCTCTTGGTTGGCAGATGCCTTCTGTCATGACACATGTCCCACGGTCAGGTCTCTGCGACTCTGGTCGGCTCCTCGGAGGCGTGCCATGCTTCTGGTAACTTCTAGCATCACCTCACCCCCTCATAGAATGGTGCATGCTGTAGCTTCCCTCCGTCCCTTTCCCCTGAGCTGATGCTTGGTGACATCACCCACATAGCCTCATCCAGCTGGACTTCTGTTTCTTTAGCAGATAACTCAAAGTGGAAACTTCTAGAAGACAGGGGCTGTATATCAACTCTCTGGTTCCCTAACACTAGGCACTGTAATATGACAGTTTGGAGCTCAGTTTCTAATTAGTCCATGGGTGACACTTGATCCAGTCAGTGCCTGCCCGTATTAGTAGGATGTCCAGTCCTTGTTTTCCTACCCCAATTTCCCATTTTTGTAGGACTTCCTTGGAAAACATGTTTGCTTTAAAGTGTATGTTCTTTTGTTTGTATGTGCTAACTTGAGGCTGGAATTCAAGATGACTTCCAGACTTTTACTGCTGTGAGATGAGGGACCATGTGGGTAAACAAGGCAGCTTCCCAAGGGATATGCAGGCACAGAAAGAATTTTCATAGACTTAAGTAAATTAAGAAGAATATGATTCCTGTAGTTCATAATTATTCTTTCCTAGAGCTCTTCTTTCTAGTAGAGAGGCTGCTATATTCAAGTTCATTTTCTCAGCCCTCTTTACACAGTCTTCCTTCTCTGCCTTTACAGAAGGAAAGTATGCTCTCATCCAGCTTGAGTCTCACTGTGCTTTTTGTCTCAGGGGGGGAACCTCTTGCTCGCCATTCAGAAGGAAAATTTATATTGTTCATGTTGGTTTGTAGAAAGTGATTTACCAATGATATAATAAATCCTTCTGTAAATTGGATGGCTTCTGCTTCTTTGCTTTCAACAAAGATGATGAAGGGATTTAAAATTTTAGCTGCTAAATAATTGAAAAATACTTTGGCTTATCAATCACCGTATTGTTTGGGGACATTTAAATTGAAATGTATTAAACAAATTGATGGATATTGCTATAATATTGTCCCATCTACTTATTTCTCTAGCTTAAAAGAGAAAAAAACAAACCTGGACTACAACTGATGATGAAAAAAAAAAAAAAGGGACAAAAAATGGATGCTGAGCTGTCTCAGTCTAGAATTAAGTAATAGTCACCAATGGATGTGTAAACTAATTGTAAAAAAAGTAACACTATTTGTTTCATTAAAGAGATGCATAGCTGAGTTTTATGAGTTCCGTATATATTCTGGGTATTAACTCCTTATCAGATGTATGGTTTGCAAACATTGTCTCCCATTCTGGAGGATGCCTTTTCCTTTTATTATTTCCTTTGCTATGCAAAAGCTTTTAAGTTCGATGTAGTCCCACTTGTTGATTTTTGTTTTTGTTGCCTATACTTTTATCCAAAAATTCATTGCCAAGATTAAGGTCAGGGAGTTTATCTCTTATATTTTCTTTTAGAATGTTTATAGTTTCAGGCCTAGCATTTAAGTCTTTTAATTCATTTTGAGTTAATTTTTTTGTGTATGGTGTCAGATAAAGATTTAATTTCATTCTGTTACATATGGCTGTCCAGTTTCCCCAACACCATTTATTAAAGAGACTGTCTCTACTGTATATATTTGGTGCCTTGTTACCAAACAGTTGACCATGTGTGGATAGGTTTATTTCTAGGCTCTATTCTATTCCATTGGTCAATGTGTTTGTCTTATGGCAGTACTGTACTGTTATGATTACTATAGTTGGAAATCGAGGAGTGTGATGCCTCTCTCTATATATATTTCTTTGTGTAGATAGAGCCTTATAGTTCTAGAAAATTATATACATACACACACGCACAAATTTGGTGCAGATAATTGTGATAGTGTGTGCTCAAGCATTCTAATAGATTTCAGTAGGATAAAATTCTAAATTTCTGAGTGATAAATCAAATCAAAGTAGACGTTTAAGGTAAATGATGTCAAATTTCTGCTAAAGAAGATTTGTACAGGTGTTTTTAAATGGGTTGTGGTGGGATCATCTTGCTATGACAGTTGGAATCCATTGGATCTATTTAAGAACAACATCACAATTTTATGTTAAATGTCAATGTATACAACACCCAAGAAATTATACCCTTTGAAACTCTTTAAATTTATATTTAAAATTTCTAGATGTTAACTTGAAAATGTGTGAAGAGGGTACATAAGTTTTCAAAGCCATTTTAGGAAGTACTCGAGAGAAAGTCTGAAGGGTGCTATTCTAGTACGGGGCATGTGTTGGAGCCAGACTGAGTTCTAAGGTCAGGAGACTTGACTGTTGCTGGGCTTCGATGCACACTGTTTAATTCATACAGTCAGAATAAAATGTCTTTATTCTTAGCTACTCCTACCCTTACATCTAGAATTTAGTCCAGCAGTCTAGGAGCTGTCCCTGGGACCCATCTCTACTGCTGCTGGGACAGATCTGTATCCAGCCCGAGCAGTGCCTAACGGTACAACATGGGACCAACCTGTTCTTGTGACACATGCACGGTAGTAACTTCTTAGGTCACTGCTGTGAGGAGAGCATGGAGGGAGCACGTGTTAGGGATTTGCCCACATCCTACCTAGAACAACCAGTGAATGGGGAAGAATGATGATATTGATAAATAAGGAAGATATTGTAAGGAGCCTAATGGATAGTGTTTGATGTGAGTTGGTAATACATTTACATTTTCAGAATCTGTATTTTTAAAAATAGAAACACGTATATTGAAAATGAAAGTTAAGGAAGCGGGATTTTTAAATATTGAAAATTTTAAGATTTTAAAGTGTTAATTTTAGTGTGGTTATAGAGGGTCCTTATCGGGACAGCGTGGTCTTAAAGGAAAGAACGAGACAGACCAGAGTATCAGTTCCAACTTTGCCAACATTAGCCATGGTATCATGACTAGTTATTTATGTTTCCTCATGGGTAAAATGGGGGCAGTAGTTCTACATGAAGCTATTTGGCGACTTAGTTGCAATAATGTCTGTAGGAAGACACCCATGCTCTTCTGCTTTTACCTCTTTCCTTATGCTCACTATATTTTAATCTTTACTTTGCGTGCCAGTTTTCAGTTTTTAATTCATGTGTTTATATTTCTACCTCGTTTAAACCTTTCCTTTTAGCATCCTGTTTTATAGTCCAGAGAATGCTCAGGAGGAGGCTAACACCTAATGAAGGATTGAGTGTTCCTGCCAACACAAAAGAACGTTATTTTACGAAGTAAAATATGCTTTTGTCTCCTGAGTCCTTGAGATTTTTGGCTTGTTTGTTTTTATTGTCATAAGTTATTTATTTGGTAGGAACCCCATAAACACTTTTTTTTAAAGATTGGAAAGTTAGTTTCAATCAAAATAATGTAGTTTTCAACATGAACAATGCACTTATGACGGTTATGAAGGGACAGCAATCTTTGGTTGTCATATTTACCGTCAACACTGGTTTGGTTTCTCAGCTGATGTCAGGGAAGGTTTCTGTCCACTCTGGTAGAATGTAGCTGTCAGAGGATCGCTAGTGTGGTGTGCCCCAACACTGTGCTGTTGTCGATGCTAACTTCGAAGCTGTGGCCCCCACAGTGGCACCGTGTGAGTAGGTTACGTGCAGGGCACTCAACTGAGACCTATACCGGATCTGTGCAATTGACATGCAGCTGGTGACTCCACCACAGCTGGCATGTGGATCAGGAAAAGAAAGGAAAGTCCTGAATTCAGGACAACCTGATATTATTGGAATTATTTCAGATACAGGGAAATCTAGAAGAGTTTGTAAAAACTCTCAACCTGTTGTAGGTCATTGATGGTGAGAAGGGCATGCAGAAAGAAGGTTGTATAAACCTGTGTATTCATATAGCTTTGGTGACGTAGAGATCCCAGCAGAGTCGGCACCAAAAATGATGTGCTCCGTCATGCCTCTGCCTGAGAGCAGGGTGCATCCTCTGCCTTTCTCTGCCCAGGCAATTCTTTGTTGATTTTTTTTTTTTTTTTTAGGGACAGAGAGTCAGAGAGAGGGATAGATAGGGACAGATATACAGGAAGGGAGAGAGATGAGAAGCATCAATCATCAGTTTTTCATTGTGACACTTTAGTTGTTCATTGATTGCTTTCTCATATGTGCCTTGACCATGGGCCTTCAGCAGACCCAGTAACCCCTTGCTGGAGCCAGCAACCTTGGGTCCAAGCTGGTGAGCTTTTTTGCTCAAGCCAGATGAGCCCGCTCTCAAGCTGGCGACCTTGGGGTCTCAAACCTGGGTCCTCCGCATCCCAGTCCTACGCTCTATCCATTGCGCCACCACCTGGTCAGGCTGTTGATTTTTTTTTTTTTTTTTTGAGAAAGAAAGAGAGACAGAGACAGAGACAGAGAGAATGAGAAACTGTGATTTGTTTTTCCACTTATCCACACCGTCTTTGGTTGATTCTTGTATGTGACCTGACCAGGAATCAAACCCACAACTTCAGCATATAGGAATGGGGAACTAACCAACTGAGTACCCAGCCAGGGCTATTAGCACAATTTAACTTAAACAGAGTATAATAGCAATACAATGCATTACACATATTTAAGTTTTTATGTTCATTCTAGTCGCTGATTATATATACCTTTATAGGAAAAAAAGGACTTCTTTTGTAATATCCATGCTGTGTGCATTTACCTGTATGTACATTATTCTATACAGGTTCTTTTTCAGTTAGGCGATTGTTATAAAATACAATAAGCTGAAGATTGACATTCTTTGCAAGCTAAATTTATTTTATTTACTTTTTATTGTTGGAAGAGCACTTAACATGAGATGGACCTTCTCAACAAATTCTTAAGTAAGCAATGCAGTGTTGTTGGTTATAGGCGGAATTTTGTACAGCGGGTCTCTAGAGCTTGTTTATCTTACTAACTAACCTGCACTTATTGAACAGCAACTCCCCAACTCCCTCCAGTGCCTGGAAACCACCATTTTACTCTGTTGACCATTTTACACACCTAACATATGTGGAATCATGCACTATCTGTTATTCTGTGACCAGCTAACTTTACTTAGTACAGTGCCCTCAAGGTTCATGTGTGCTGTCATTTTGGCAAGATGTCATTCTTTTTTTAGGTAGAATAATATTTCACTGTGTGTGCATGTATATATATATTTTTTATCCATTCATTCTATTTTATCCAATGATACATATTTAAGTTGTTCCATATTGTAACCATCATGAATAATGCTGAAATTATATGGGAAATACTATCAATAGTATCTCTTTGAGATCCTGATAGCAATTTTTTTGGATATATACCCAAAAGTAGGATTGCTGGATTATATGTTAATTTTATTTAGAACTTTTTTGCCAAGTCTCTGTACCATTTTCCATAGCAAATGCACCATTTTGTATTTGCATTCTCACTAGCAGTTATCTTTTGTATTTTACATATTGTGGGTTTGATTTGCATTTCTCTGATAGTTACTGATACTGAACCTCTTTTTATATGGCATCTGACTCATGAGTACCTTTTTATATCTTTTCAATGCCATTTGTTTATTATCTTTGGAAAAATGTTTAAGTCCTTGGATGGATTTTAAATCAGGTTATTTGACTTTTTGCTATTGAGCTATAGGAGTTCCTTATACTATATTTCAGATATTAACTCTTTATCATGGATATGACTTCCAAATGTCTTCTCCCATTGCATTCACTGCCTTTTCATTCTATTGATTGTTTCCTAAGCTATGCAGAAGATTTTTAGTTTGACGTAGTCCCACTTGGCATATTTTGCTTTTGTTGTTTGTGCTTTTAGTGTCATATTCAAGAAATTATTACCTAGGCCAATGTCATAAAACATTTCTTCTATGTTTTCTTCTAGGAGTTTTATATATGGGTGTTTTACATGTAAATATTTAATACATTTTAAATTTATATTTGTGAGATAAGGGTTTGGTGTCATTCTTTGCATGTGAATATCCATTTTCCCAGTACTACTATTTGTTAAACAGACTATCCCGTCTCCACTGAGAATTCCTAGCACCCTTGTCAAAGATCGGTATATACGTGGTTTTATTTCTTGGCTTTCTGTTCTGTTCCATTGGTGTATACATTTGTTTTTATACTAGTACCATGCTGTTTTAATTACTGTAGCTTTGTAATATTTTTTAAAATCAGGAACTATGAAGCCTCTAGCATTTTTTCTTCTTAAGATTACTTTTGCTATTTGGGGTCTTTTGTGGTTCCATTTGAATTTTAGGAATTTTTTCTCTATGTAGCAAAAAAAAAAAAACGACTGACATTTTGAAGGGATTGCCTTGAATTTGTAGATTGCTTTCCATTGTATGAACATTTTAACATTAAATATTCCAATCTATGATCATGAGATATCTTTTATTTATTTATGTCTTCTTTAATTGCTTTCATTTGTTATATGTAGTTTTTATTCTATAAATCTTTTACCTGTTTTAAGTTTATTCCTAAATGTTTTAAATTTTGATGCTATTTTAAGTGGAATTGTTTTCCTAATTTTATCTTTGGATAGCTTGTTAATATATAGAAACGCATGTGATTTTTGTATGTTGATTTTGTATCCTGTGAATTTATTAAATTTGTTTAAAATTTTTAATAGGCTGTGTGTGTGCATGTGTGTAATTTTTAGTGTTTTCTACATACATGGTAATGCCATGCAGACAGATCATTTTATTGCTTCTTTTCTAGATTGTATACTTAAATTTTTTTTTTTTTTTTTTTTGCTTAATTGCTCTGAATGGGACTTCCATTGCTATGTTGAATAAAAGTTGTAAGCATGGGCACTGGTATCTTGTTCCTGATCTTAAAGAAAAGGTTTTGTTTTTCATCATTTTATATAATGTTAGCTGTGGGCTTGTTATATAAGGTCTTTCTTATATGAAGTTGAATTTCTTTTATACCTATTTTGTTGATAGCTTTTTATCATGAAGTTGAATTTCTTTTATACCTAGTTGATAGCTTTTTACCATGAAAGGATGTTGAATTTTCTTAAATGCTTTTTCTGCATTTGTTGAAATGATCATATGATTTTTGTCCTTTATTCTGTTAATATGGTATGTAACATTGATTCATGTATGTTGAACCATGTTTGCATTCCAGGATAAATCTCACTTGGTCATGGTGTATAATCTTTTTAATGTCCTATAGAGTTTGTCTTGTTAGTATTTATATTTTGTTGAGAACTCGTGTCTCAATGTACAGGATATTGGCCTGTAGTTTCTTTTCTTGTGTCTTTATCATTTATTCTTTAACATTTTGATAGAATTCACCACTGAAGCCAAATGACTGATCCTGGGCTTTTCTATGTTGGGATTTTTTTTTTATTATTATGGATTAAATCTCTTTGCTAAGTATAGGTCTGATCATATTTTTTGTTTCTTGATGAAGCAGTCTTGGTAGGTTGTATGTTCTAGGAATTGATACATTTATTCTAGGTTATTCAATTTGTTGATGTATAATTGTTCATGGTCGTCTCCCAGGATGCTTTTTACTTCTGTGGCCTCCTTTTTTATTTATGATTTTATTTGAGTGTTATCTCTCTTTCCCCTACACAGTCAGCTAAATGTCTTATCAATTTTATGTAAGAAATTTCTGCTCAAACCACCTAAGTGACAGTCTTCTTCCTAGTAAGACACCTTTATGATTATATTCATGACAGTGACTTTTCTCATTTATTTATTTTTGGCACTATTTTAGTAAAGTTAATCACCAGCTGATTATGTTTAAATTAATACAGCATTTTTAAAAATCATAATTTCTAAGCCTTCCTGTTTATATGGAAGTGGCTATTTAAATCTTTTTAAGTATTGACAGTGATCAGGTAATGTTTACAGATTGAGAGTTGTTCGGAACAATGCAAGCAATTGTTCAGGGCAGTGTTCTGTCTCTGTGAAGTTTTAAAGACCTCTGGAAGTATAGGAACCCTATTTTCTAGAAGATATGGCACTGTTTTTTCTTAAGTTTTGATTTAAGAGAAGAATAAGTTTTTTTTTTTTAATTTTTTGTTTTTTTTTTTCTTTTTCATTTTTCTGAAGCTGGAAACAGGGAGAGACAGTCAGACAGACTCCCGCATGCGCCCGACCGGGATCCACCCGGCACGCCCACCATGGGGCGACGCTCTGCCCACCAGGGGGCGATGCTCTGCCCATCCTGGGCGTCGCCATGTTGCGACCAGAGCCACTCTAGCGCCTGAGGCAGAGGCCACAGAGCCATCCCCAGCGCCCGGGCCATCTTTGCTCCAATGGAGCCTTGGCTGCGGGAGGGGAAGAGAGAGACAGAGAGGAAAGCGCGGCAGAGGGGTGGAGAAGCAAATGGGCGCTTCTCCTGTGTGCCCTGGCCGGAATCGAACCCGGGTCCTCCGCACGCTAGGCCGACGCTCTACCACTGAGCCAACCGGCCAGGGCTTGAGAAGAATAAGTTTTATGTAAGCTTCAGGGTTTTTTTTTTCTTTCCCCTGAACTTGCACATATTCCAGATTCAAACTACAGCCACTGGCAACATTGCTGCGAAATATTGACATAACATCATTTAAAATGATTTTTGAAAGATGAGGAGACAAGACTTTAAAAAAGTTTTTTTTCTCAAAAAAACACTTCATTGCCTTAAGACCACCCCAGTGATGATAAATTTGGCAAAAGAAAGAAAAGTGAAGAATTAGCCAATTTCTAAACAACTAACACTTTTATAATCCTGGCTCAGATTTCTTTATTACATAAAATGCAAGATGGATTTAGTTGGCAAAGATGTGAAATCTTTTGGCTTATGAAATAGCTCATAAAATAGCAAAATTTTACCTGAAGCAAGTTTGAGAAATTCTCACTATGTTCTAATTTTTAAATTTCCTTTTCTTGCAGTAATAGAGCTTTGTTGGCCAATGACAATATTTGGATGACATTATATTTGGCAAATTCTCCTAAGAATCCTCAAAATTTTAATATTTCAATGTGTAAAAATCACAAATCTTCCATAACTCTGCCCAAATGGGAGAGATAGTCTTCTGCATTGTTGTTGTTTTTATACCCTGTACTAGTTCACATTTAAATAGGGTAGATGTCTAGGAAAGAAAGAGAACCTGTTTACTTACCAGCAATAATACAATATTTTGTGGATGCATAAACTTACCGTCTTTGACATTTAAAAACTGTGTTCTGTAGCACCTTGTATTTTTGCTAGGATAAAATCAGAAGCTAAAGATCAACATTCATATCAACATTAAACAGCTTCCTGTAGGGTTCCTCTAAAAATTTAAAACATTCACATCCAATTATTATTATTATTCTTGACATAGAGGCAATGGTTCAGATTGCCTCATTCTCATGTTCTCTCTTTGCAAATACTAAGTTCTGGGTAAAGGCCACAGAACCAACTTCTAGGGGCGAGACTGATTAGTTCCTTAATAAGACCCTTGGTAAGTAGGACCAAAACAGACATACATTATTCTACGTTCAGCTCCAAACAAACTGTGTCACAGCAGGATTTTAGTGGACTTTATTATTCATTAGAGCTGCTTTCTCACGTGCATATCCTCCGTAAAGAGGAAGTAGAAATGTAAATGGCTTAGAGGAAGGGTCTTGATTTCTGCTGCAAACTCATCAAAATGGCAAAAGCAACTATTTGTGGCAGGGTCAGCACAGGTTTGTGGACTCAGTGGGATTAGTCACTTTTGTGATGAGACTTAATGACAGATGGCCCTGTTTCCCCTAATAGTCGGACAGATTGGCGATTACATGAAAATTTCATTATTTATGGTGTTTTAGGCTTATCTGTGAAGGTTTCATGGCTTAGTTTTTCAGAGAAGGTCCCCAACCTCGTCACTGACCTTTGCCATCTTCCCGCAGTTGGTGGCATCTTTAGAAAGAGCAAGCCTGTTTATAGCAAGCTGAGCTTGGCTGTGTAGCTTTGACACCACGGGGCTCCTCTTTCTCCTCACGAAGAGGCTAATGCCTTTCCTGAGCCACCGCATGGGGTGGGGTGCCTTGTTTTCTTCCCACCATGTCACTCGTGATGGCCTGGACAGAGAGTGCACAGCCATTCTATAATTAACCCTTTCCTTACAGCCAGTCCACATTATGATAACTCCTTCAAAACTGAACACGGTTTTATAACACCACTGTAAGTGTAAATTAAGATACATTGCAAGTTGGGTCCTTTAGCTGATGTAGGAATATTTTATCCATATGGCATGGATGAGCAAGAATGGCAGAGAAGAATATCATCACTCACTTTTATTAGCTGGGAGACAGGTGCAATTTATCCTGTATTACTATAATAAGTAAGTTATTCGTAGTATGTGCAGTATTGTTCATTCTGAAAGGAACTTTTATGTTAGGCCCACCCCTGTGGCAGAATAAAAAGGAATAGGATTTCAGGTTCTGAAGGCTGTTACTAAATGGAATTCTGCAGTGGATAGAATTGCATCTTTGTCCATGGATGCCTGACCAGGCAGTGGCACATACCACATGCTGAGATGAAAAGAAAGCGTATTCAAGGTAAAAAAAAAAAAAAAAAAAAAAAAAAAAAAAAAGAAGTGTTTCTATTTTGAGTGTGAAGTTCAGATACCTGAGTGAAGCTACCGAGACTGAGGACATGCTGCTCGGTATCATTTCAGCATGTGGTATGTCTTTTTTTTTTTTTTTTAAGAGAAAGTGGAAGGGAGGGATAGACGGGGACAGACAGATAGGGGGAGAGATGAGAAGCATCAATTCTTTGTTGCAGCACCTTAGTTGTTCATTGACTGCTTTCTCCTATGTGCCTTGACCAGAGGGCTTCAGCCGAGCCAGTGACCCCTTGCTCAAACCCATAACCCTGCCCTCAAGCTGGATGACCCCATGCTTAAGCTGGTGACCTCAGACTTTTGAACCTGGGTGCTCAGCGTCCCAGGTTGACGCTCTATCCACTGTGCCACTGCCTGGTCAGGCATCATGTGGTACCTCTTATCTCCTGAGAGGTCCAAACCAGCAACTTGGGCATCTGTCATCTCACCCTCTTTCTGATCCCCATATCTGATTCCTACTGATTCTGCCTCCACAAGGCCCAACAGATATACCCCCTTCCTACGTCTTCATTGCCAGCACGTTGTCTGGGGCCCCTGCTAAGTTACTCCACGAGCCCCTGCTTGGTCTCTGTGCCTTCATTATTGCCTCTGCTTCCATCCAGTTTCTAAAACACAAGTTGGATGATGTCATGCCTTTCCTCCCCTGAAACACGAGTCAGTGATGTTCCTTTGCCTTCAGGGTGAAGTCCAGCCTGAGAGACTATGCATCTGCCTGACTCCCAGTGACCTCTCCGTCTAACCAAGCAGCTACATTTCACCCGTTTTATAAACATTCATGATTTTGGTTGACAAAGGACTTGAGTAATATTTTTTCTTCAAAAATTATTCCCTTAAGAATATGCTAAGTCTGGCTTTCCACCAGTTCAGGATGCTTCTCTGAAAAACAGGACCCACTCATTTACCTGATTAAATTGGAATACAAATTTAAAGTTAAATGTTATGACTCATCTGAAGTTACAAAGATATGAAACCTTTATGTGGTTGACATCATGTGTTCTGTATGACACCCAATCTGCGTTTTCTGCCTGGTCCCTCCGACATTGTCTCATGTTCTGCAAATATGAGCACATCCCTACCATTGGATTCGGCCTGTCTCTTGTCTCTAGTCATTCTAGTTAGCTCATCTATTCAGACTCTCTTTACATTTTAGTATTAGCTTCATCTTTTATAAATACAACTTTATTGGTAACCGTGGTACCTCAAGGACAGAGTGAAGGGAGAAAAAAATCCCCCAAAACTGAGTCTCTCTCTGCAGGTAGCAAACAAAACAGGGGTTGGGGCTGCCAGGTAGAGTCTTGAATCTTTAAGAGAGCGAACTTCAACTCTAGACTCGAGTTCCCACCAACACAGCAACTAATACTGCACCTACACCACACCTACAGTTCTTCGATTGACCCAGAGGAGCACCAGCTTGCTACTGCTACTGAGTACTGTAAAGACTGGTTTTTGTTGTTGTTGTTTCAGAACCTATAAATATTTAATAAAGACGTCAGGAACTTCAAATGCCTTATTTGCTCTCTTAAGGTTTAATGCAACATTGCCAAAGGGCTTCCTAGCTCAGGATTGGGTATCATGAGCACGTGAAAATAACTGCCTTCTGTTCACTGTTTAAGGAGTACACAGAGCCAAAGCATGCATTAGCCATGTTTTCTGGAGCTAATTCTGGTCTGATGGACTTCCCCAGACTCGGAGACCTATAAAGAAAAGCTGCAGAACCAACTAGTAATGTGGATAAAGCCTAGGGTGTTTCAGGACTTGTCATCTCTTGTACGTGATGTATTTGGTGCTGCTTTGCACGGGGAAGAAATGTATGACCACTCAGACTGCTTCTTTGCCTCCAGAGGAGCTGGTGTGTGGATGCATTTGGGGTTGTCACTTCTGTTCTGAAATCATAAAAATGGGGTCTCTGGTGAGACCATTCATTTTTGTATACCTTCTGATTTTCTGTACGTCATGATAGATGTTTTCTTATTGATTTTATTTATTGCTACTTAGGTCAGGTAAGACTTATTAATATGCCTATTGCCTCAGTAAGAAAATGAGTCCTATGAAAGTCTAACCAAAATTCCTAAGTTAACTCCATGACTGAGTAGAGGAAGGAGTAGTCAAACCCCGTCCTCTTAAGAGTCCAGACGCCATAGTCCATATTCTTTCCACACACGCTCTTCTCTCTTGAATAGGTACGTGTGCCTGTACATGCTGAGCACAGTGGTGCCGCAGCCAGGGGTGTGGCAGGAGCTGCTGGGACAGATAATACACATAGATGTAATGCAATGGACCTTGATCTTCAAATGACGGCCACTATGTAACGTCTCTCAGCTCTGTATTTGTTTACATTTCCTGCTTCCCTCTTTCCCATAAGCCAGGGTCCCTGGGGACCTGAGTCAGTTTGCCTTCATCGTTGTATTTTCAACATTTATCGCTATGATAAGCACATTCTAGTTGCTTCTTAAGTAGCATTCCAGAGGTCATACAATGAGAACAAGAATTACAGAAAGTGTCATTGGAGAGGGAAGTATTGGAGCGACACAGGTCACAGCTGCGATTTCCACTCCCTGAAAACCTTTGCAGGGCCCCATTATCTCATGAACATCAAAATTTTTTTTCCAATATATGAAGTGTCATTAGTTTTTAAAAGCATGTCTGTGTTGCATTGGTGTTCCAAGGAATCTCGCAGTCCGGTCATTGCTGGCCATCAGAAGTTCACAAGTGGGGATTTCCTTTCCTGAGTAACACGGGGTGTGTCTCTCGGGAACTGGAGCAGCGAGTGCCAGCGGTGACAGTTCAGCCTGTGAAGTCACCAGACCCCACTGCTGGATGGCTCTCTCCTGAGGCTGCAGTGACGGTGTCCCCTGGGGCTGGTGTCGGCCCCCACCACCTCTTGTGTGCCTAAGCAGCTGCTTGTCTTCCACGCGTAATGCTCTGTGTCAAGCCTGGTGCTTGGTCTGTCCCCTCAACCACCTGAGCAAGCGTCTCATGCAGCCCAACCCTTTCTAGAATCTGAGGATATTTGTGGAATTCAGAAACTTCTATTGTCCCCAACTCCTTCAGTGCAGTTGGAAAGGCGTTTTTATTTTGTCCCAAGAAACTGTCTTTTAGAAAAGAAAATAAAGTCATGTAATTGGCAGGGACCCCAAGGGGACCATTGCCAGGAGAAATGAAACAGACCTGTGAGGATGCTCAGTCTGCCCTTCCTCCCTCATGGGGGGGGGGGGGGTGCCCTCCCCCACCCCCACTCGCCAGGCAGGAAACAGCTGGGAGCATCTGCTTTTAAATGTAAGCCCTGAAGACTAGGATGCCCTGCCCCTTCCAGGGCCTTCAAATTAAAACGTAAAGCAGAACATTTCCACACCCATATGTCTGGCCCCAGAGAATATTAACTTGTCTTTAAATTCTGACAAACGAGAGATTAACTCTCAGGTACAACAAAATATGTGCTAGTAGCTGATGGTCCCTCCAGCTCGCTAATAACAATTTGTTGCGCTGATTAGTGATAATTATAACCTAATACTGTAGTTTGAAACCCTGTGTTTTAAATGTTTATAGTATTTCTCATTTTTAAAAATAATGCATTCTATTACATTTGATAGGCTTTTATTTTTTCCAGTTTATACAACACATCGACCTTTTATTTTAAGTCAGAAAAAGGAAAAAACCAGGCTGCTTTTCTTACATAAGCTTCAGAGTTGAAGGTCTGAGAACAGTATGAACATATTCTGATGAATTTCTGTGGATGACTAATTGTTGGTTTCTGCAGTACAATTGTGCTCATTTATACATTTTTTAAAAATTTAAACCTCTTTCTAGGGATTTGTCTGTGATTACAGACTTTATGCTTTTTATTTACATTCATGCATCTTAGATGGCAACTACTTATCTTGTCTTCCTATATTTAAATCCTTAAAACTCTTGGTTTTCATCTTATAAAAAGTTACACATGTTTTTGTACTGTCTAGCCCAAGTAGAATTGTAATGCAAGGTGTGATACATAGTTCCGTTTAAAATTAGATACTTCAGGCTAATGTTTGTGAACTATCCTGCTAAAAAGGAAAGAAAGGAAGACACTGGGGAGATATTGGATCTTGTCTTTTCTGAAACCTGATCTTGTGCTAACATGCTCCTTAGACTTTCCCAGAGGAAAATAATACAAGCATAACATGATTTCTCTACTCCGGATATGGAGGTTTAATGGCATGAATACTTCATACATGAAATACAGACTTTATCCTGTTACTCTTGAAGCTTTTACCAATCTTTACAGCAACAGAATGGGAGCTGTCTCTTCCTGAGGAAAGGGAAACGTTGGAGATATAATAAGGGAGAGCCTGAAGGTGCAGCCATAGGACTTTCCTCTTATTATAGAAGTGGCCTAATTACCACTTGGTATTTGAGCCTAGAAACTGTCTCTAGGGTCTAATACTCTAGCCCTGCCTCTACCACTCAACTCATGTGTAGGCAAAGGTTAGATACTGGTTTTAATATTTTCCTTTCTTATTAAAAAAGAACAGTTTGACTTTTTCCTTATACATCTTCATGTGAAACTGTTTAGAACAATGCTGTGACATTTGTACGTGAAACAATTATTAGTGCATTATTTTCCATATGAGCAACTGTAAACCTACTTTTGCCCCAGCCTATAGTGATGTATATAGAATAATTTCTTTGGGTTTTGTTGAAAGAATAAAGTAGAATACTTTGATGTCTTAAATAACAAAGTCATTTGTTGGATAACAAAGTTCCAGGCCTCATGTCCAAGAAAATCATGCTATAATTTCATTCACTGGCATAGCTATATTGCCTAGGGTATATTATTAACCTCTATGTGATTCAATTTAGATATCACAAATTGAAATTTCAAATTCTTTAAAGTATCTCAGCAACAATAATGGCAATAAGCAACGCAATTTCTATAAACACTATTGATTACTCAACCTAAACTAATTTAAATATAAATATATACAGATTTTATTTAATTATATTCTCTCTGTGTGTCTCTCTCTATATATATTTTTTTGTTTGTTTGTTTGTTTGTTTTTTACACAGAGTCAGAGAGAGGGAAAAATAGGGACAGACAGACAGGAATGGAGAGAGATGAGAAGCATCAATCATCAGTTTTTCATTGTGACACCTTAATTGTTCATTGATTACTTTCTCATATGTGCCTTGACCGTGGGCGTTCAGCAGACTGAGTAACCTCTTGCTCGAGGCAGCAACCTTGGGTACAAGCTGGTGAGCTTTGCTCAAACCAGATGAGCCCGCGCTCAAGCTGGCAACCTCAGGGTCTCAAACCTGGGTCCTCTGCATCCCAGTCCGACGCTCTATCCACTGCGCCACCACCTGGTCAGCCTATACTCAATATATTTTAAAGGAAGTTTAAATCAGTTCTACAGATTATTAAAATTGAAGCAGAAGGATGTTTATAATAAAATTATAAAATTCTAACAAAACTTGGATATTTGCATTATAATCATTTGTAAAATTCAGACTTGATTATAACAGAAATTTATGGTAAATTGTATTTAATAGGAAAATTTCTTATGAATCAACCTTTTTAATTACATTAGGGGAATCTTTTACTTTTCAGAACAGTTTAAAATCTTGGGCTATCTTAAAATTCTGTCCTTTGTTTTTTGTTCTTAATATTAATGTAAAAACAATTGAATATACAAAAGGATATTTCTTTTGCAGCCTTTCTTTTTTTTAAAATTGATTTAATTTATTCTCTTTACATAGATACAAGTGTCCCACAGAATACATCCCCCCACCCCCATGTTCCCCTCAACATCCCCCATTGCCCCCACCCCCCAACACCCTCCCCCTTCCTTCCAGGATTTGCTTTCCTGCTCTCTATAACGCTGCGTTATGTGTATATAATTTCACCGATCTCTTTCCCTTCTCTGATCCCATCCTCTCATCCCCTTCCCTTCTGTTCGCTTTCCCTCTGGTCCCTTTGATAATACCTCTGCCCCTATTCTGTTCCTCAGTTCACATTTTTCATTAGATTCCTCAAATGAGTGAGGTCATATGATATTTTTCATTCTCTGCCTGGCTTATTTCACTTAGCATAGTAGTTTCCAGGTCCATTCATGTTGTCGTGAAAGGCAAGATTTCCTTCTTTTTCATGGCTGTGTAGTATTCCATTGTGTATATGTACCATTGCTTTTTAATCCACTCATCCACTGACAGACACTTGGGCTGTTTCCAGATCTTGGCTATTTTAAACAATGCTGCAATAAATATGGGGGTGCATTTCCCCTTTTGAATCAGTGTTTTGGTATTCTTAGGATATATTCCTAAAAATGGGTGGCTGGGTTAAAAGGCAGTTCCATTTTGATTTTTTGAGGGATCTCCATACTGTTTTCCACAGTGGCTGCACCAGTCTGCATTCCCACCAGCAGTGCAGGAGGGTTCCCATTTCTCCACATCCTCGCCAGCACTTATTCTGTGTTGTTTTGTTAATGTGCAGAATTCTGACTGGTGTGAGGTGGTATCTCATGGTTTTAATTTGCATTTCTCTAATAATTAGTGATGTTGAACATTTTTTCATCTGCCTATTGGCCATCTGTCTGTCCTCTTTGGAGAACTGTCTATTCATTTTTTTTGTGCATTTTTTCATTGGATTGTTTATCTTCCTGGTGTTGAGTTTTACAAATTCTTTATAAATTTTGGTTATTAACCGCTTTTCAGATGTATTGTCAAATATGTTCTCCCATTGTGTGGTTTGTCTTTTTATTTTGTTCATATTGTCTTTAGCTGTGCAAAAGCTTTTTAGTTTGATATAGTTTTATTGTTCATCCTGTCTTTTATTTTATTTGCCTGTGGAGATAAATCAGCAAATATATTGCTGTGAGAGATGTTGGACAGCTTACTGTCTATGTTTTCTTCTATGATGCTTATGGTTTCGAGACTTACATTTAAGTCTTTTATCCATTTTGAGTTTATTTTTGTGAATGGTGTAAGTTGGTGGTCTAGTTTCATTTTTTTGCAAGTAGCTGTCCAGTTTTCCCAACCCCATTTGTTAAAGAGACTGTCTTTACTCCATTTTATGCTCTTTCCTCCTTTATCAAATATCAATTGTTTATAAAGCTGTGGGTTTATTTCTGGGTTCTCTGTTCTGTTCCATTGATCTATATGCCTGTTCTTATGCCAGTACCAAGCTGTTTTGAGTACAATGGCCTTGTAGTATAACATGATATCAGGAAGTGTGATACCACCCACTTTATTCTTCTTTTTCAAGATTGTGAGGCTATTTGTGTTCTTTTTTGGTTTCATATAAATTTTGGGAATATTCTGTATTTTTTATGTATGTCATTGGTATTTTAATTGGTATTGCATTGAATTTATAAATTGCTTTGAGTAATACAGACATTTTATTGATGTTTATTCTTCCTATACATGAACACGGTATATGTTTCCACTTGTTTGTATCTTCCCTGATTTCTTTTATCAATGTTTTATAATTTTCCAAGTACACGTCTTTAACCTCCTTGGTTAAATTTACTTCTAGGTACTTTATTTTTTTGTTGTTGCAATAGTGAAGGGGATTGTTTTTTTAATTTCTCTTTCAGACAGTTCATTGTTGGTGTATAAAAATGCCTCTGATTTCTGAATATTAATTTTATATCCTTCCACCTTGCTGAATTCATTTATCAGGTCCAGTAGTTTTTTGTTTTGTTTTGTTTTGTTTTTCATTTTTCTGAAGCTGGAAACGGGGAGGCAGTCAGACTCCCACATGCGCCCAACCGGGATCCACCTGGCATGGCCACCAGGGGGCGATGCTCTGCCCATCTGGGGCATCGCTCTGTTGCATCCAGAGCCATTCTAGCACCTAAGGCAGAGGCCACAGAGCCATCCTCAGCGCCTGGGCCATCCCTGCTGAAATGGAGCCTCAGCTGTGGGAGGGGAAGAGAGAGACAGAGAGGAAGGAGAGAGGGAGGGGTGGAGAAGCAGATGGGCGCTTCTCCTGTGTGCCCTGGCCAGGAATTGAACCTGGGACTCGTGCACGCCAGGCTGACACTCCACCACTGAGCCAACCAGCCAGGGCCTCCAGTAGTTTTTTGACTGAGACTTTATTATTTTCTATGTATTTTGACTGAGACTTTATTATTTTCTATGTGTCATATCTTCAGCAAATAATGATAGTTTTACTTCTGCCTTCCCAATTTGGATGCCTTTTATTTCTTCTTGTTGTCTGATTGCTGTGACTAGGACTTCCAGATCTGAATGCTGAATAATAATGGGAAAAGGTCTTTTTCCTGATCTTAAGAGGATTGCTTTTAATTTTTGCCCATGGATTATGATGTTGGCTGTGGGTTTGTCATAGATGGCTTTTATCATATTGAGGTATATTTCCTGTATTCCCACTTTGCTGAGAGTTTTGATCATAAATGAGTGCTGGATTTTATCAAATGCTTTTTCTGCATCTGTTGATATTATCATGTGATTTTCTCCTTTCTTTTGTTTCTATGATGAATCACATTGATTGATTTGCAAATATTGTACCAGCCTTGCCTCCTTAGAATAAATCCCACTTAATCATGATGTATGATTTTTATCATGTATTGCTGGATCCGGTTTGCTAATATTTTGTTGGGAATTTTAGCATCTAAATTTATCAGGGATATTACCCTATAATTTTCTTTCATTATATTGTCTTTGCCCAGTTTTTGAATGAGAATTATGCTCGCCTCACAAAAGGAACTTGGGAGTTGTCCCTCCTCTTGAATTTTTTGAAATAGCTTAAGCAGAATAGGAGTTACTTCTTTGAATATTTGGTAGATTCACATGTGAAGCCATCTGGCCCAGGGCTTTTGTTTTTTGGGAGTATTTTTATAACTGTTTCAATCTCGTTTGTTGTAATCGGACTGTTTAGGTTTTCTGAATCTTCCAGATTGATTTTTGAAAGATTATATGTTTCAAGGAATTTGTCCATTTCACCTAGGTTGTCTAATTATTTGGCATACAGTTCTTCATAGTATTTTCTTACAATCCTTTGTATTTCTGTTGTGTCAGTTTTTACTTCTTAACTCTCATTTCTAATTTTATTTATTTGAGGTCTCTCTTTTTCTTGGTGAGTCTGGCTAAAGGTTCATCAATCTTGTTTACCTTTTCAAAGAACCAGCTCTTGGTTTCATTGATCTTCTGTGCTGTTTTTTTAGCCTCTATGTCATTTATCTCTTCTCTGATCTTTATTATTTCCTTACTGCTACTTCCTCTGGGCTTTACTTGCTGTTCTTTTTTTAGTTCTTTTAGATGCTTGGTTAACTTGTTTATTTGAGCTTTTTTTTTTTTTTTTTTTTTTTTTTTTGCTTCTTAAGGTATGCCTGTAATGCTATGAACTTCCCTCTCAGGACTGCTTTTGCTGTGTCCCATAAATTTTGAGTTGTATTTTCATTTGTTTCAAGTGAATTTTTAATTTTTTTTCTTGATCTCATTGTTAACCCATTATTTAATAACATGCTATTTAGTCTCCAAGTGTTTGAATGTTTTTCAGGTTTTCTATTGTAGTTGATTTTTAGTTTCATGCCATTGTGATCAGAGACGATGGTTGATATTTTAGTGTTCTTAAATTTATTGAGACTCATTTTGTTTTATAACATGTGGTCTATCCTAGAGAATGTGCCATGAGCACTTGAAAAGAATGTATATTCTGCTGCTTTAGGGTGAAAGGTTCTGAAGATATCTATTAAATCCAGTTGATCTAGTGTGTCCTTTAAGACTGCTGTTTCTTTGTTAATTCTTTTCTTGAGGATCTATCAATTGATGTTAGTAGAGTATTGAAATCCCCTACTTATTAGAGTATTGCTGTTGATCTCGCCCTTTATGACCATCAAAAACTGCTCTGTGTATTTAGGTGCTCCTATATTAGGCACATAGATATTTATAATGGATATATCTTCCTGTTGGATTTCTCCCTTTATCATTATGTAGTGACCTTCTTTATCTATAACTATAGTCTTTGTTTTTAAGTCCAATTTGTCTGATACAAGTGTTGCTACCCCAGTTTTTTTTTCATTTCCATTTGCATGAAATAATTTTTTCCATCCCTTTCAGTCTATGTATCTTCTGTTTTGAGGTGTTCTTTTGTAGACAGCATATGTATGGATCCTGTTTTCTTATCCACGCAGCTTCCCATGTCTTTTGATTGGAACATTTAATCTATTTACAGTTAAGGGTATTATTGATATGTAGGTGTCTGTTGCCATTTTATTCTTTAAATCTAAGTTTCTCTTATACTAGATATTTCTCCTCTTTGTTCTGTTTACAACAGGCCCCTTAACATTTCTTGCAGCATTGGTTTGGTTGTAATGAATTCCTTGAATTCTTTTTTTTGTCTGAGAAACTTTTTATTTCTCCTTCAATTTTGCATGATAGCCTTGCTGGATAAAAAAGTCTTGGTTGTAGGCTCTTGTTTTGCATTACTTTGAGTATTTCTTGTCATTCCCTCTGGCCTCAAGTGTTTCTGTTGAAAAGTCGGATGTCATCCTTATGGAGGCTCCTCTGTAGGTGATTGTCTGCTTTTCTCTTGCAGCTTTTAGTATTCTTGCTTTATTTCTTAGCTTTGGTATTTTAATTATGATGTGTCTTGGTTTAGGTCTCTGGGTTCGTCTTTAATGGGACTCTCTGTGCTTCTTGAACTTGTGTGACGTTTTCCTTCATCAATTTAGGGAAGTTTTCAGCTATGATTTCATCAATCAGATTGTCTATTGCTTGTTCTTTCTCTTCTCCTTCAGGAACCCTATGAAATGGATGTTGTTTCTCTTTATGTTGTCACAGAGCTCTCTTAGAGTTTCTTGAGACTTTTTGATCCTCTTTTCTTTTTGCTGTTCTGCTTCCATGCTTTCATTTATCTTGTCCTCTAAATCGTTGATTCAATCCTCTGCTTCATCCAGCCTGCTGTAAATTCCTTGTAGTGTTGTCTTCATTTCTGAAATTGTGTTTGTCATTTCTGTCTGATTATTTTTTATGATTTTAATGTCCTTTTTGGTGCTTGCTATCTCTTTGTTTAGATGCTTATTATGTCCATCTATTGTTGCTCTAAGATCCTTGAGCACCCTAACAATCATTATTCTAAACTCTGCATCTGGTATCTTGGTTATTTCTATCTCATTCAGTTCCTTTTCTGGAGATTCCTCTTGTTAATTCATTTTCATTGCATTTCTCTGTCTTCCCATTTTGTCTCTGTATAGACTGTTTCTTTGGATGTGCTGTTTGTGTAGCTAGCTGAGTATAGGGTTGGTGTTTTCTGCCTCCAGCTTTCAGTTGTGTTGTTTCAAGATCTTCTTGGTTGGCCTCAGCTGTTGTTTGTAATTCACTGTGGGCTACTTGTCTGCTGCTACTGCTCTTTTTGCTATTTGTTAGTGTTTTCTATGCCTTAGCTGGGTCAGGTGTGAGCAGCTCTTCTTTAAGATAGCACTCTAACTAGGGTTGTTGGTCCTGAGCTGATGCTCTCTGTATCTGGCCACTGGATGTATCAGACCTGGACCTCCCTGGCTGGAACCTGGTGCAGACCAGTGGGTGTCACTGCTTATAACTGGCCCTTAGCAACCTTCTTGGAGCTACAGGTGATCCAGAATTTGTGGCTACCTCTGCTGAGCCCAGCTGCCCTTATAAATATCAGCTGCTCTCCTAGGCAGCAGCACTGCTGGGCACGCAGGATGCCTCTCTGGGCTCCGCTTCTTTCCACCACCATGCGGGCTGCCTTGCCAGTTTTCTCCCCCTGCCACAGTGTGGGCTGAGTGCTGTGGCCGCTGCCACAGCTGGGCCCTCCTGCCCCTCAGAGGGTACTCAGCAGTTTGGGGAGGCAGTGTAGCCCAGACTTCAGCACTCAAAACTTGTGTCCTTGATGCACCCCCTTCTTCTAAGCATCTCTTTGCACTGACTGGAGCAGGAGAGCCTCTGGTGGGCAGGGTAATTGCTTTCCTTTGCTAGTATTGGTTCTCCCAGGAAAAAATGGCCACTTTAGGTTTGGGGAGTGACCCTGTACAGGGTCAGGGTGGCTCTCCCCCACAGTCTCTCCCTGTGCCCCTGAGACTACACTCTCCTCTAGCAACTCCAGTTCTCTCAGTGCTCCCCACTCCCGGAGCCCCGGGTAAGTGACTGTGAATGAGGTTTTCTGTGTGATCCCTTTAAGACAAAGCCTAGGTCTGAGAGTTCTCTCTCCCTTTCACAAACAGTAACCTGGCTCTTTTTTCAGCTGAATACTGTCCGTACTCATCTTCTAGTCTCTGGGGATCCAGGCTGAGGTTCCAGTCCTGTGACTGAGAACCCAAAACTCTCCGGGAGACCCACTCTGCCGTGAGAGACTCTCCAGGCCGCCTCTCGCTACTGGGAGTGGGGCAGCCCTTTCCGCATCTTTCCCCTTCCTACCAGTCTCAGTGTGGTTTCTTTGGTGATGCTTCGTTATAGATTCCTCTTAGTTTAGTCCAAAGTTGGTTTTTCAAGATGATTGTTCCCAAGTTAAGTTGTAATCCACTTTGGTTCTGGAAGGTGGGAGTTGTAACGTCTGCCTACTCTTTCGCCATTTTCTCTTCCCTCTTTTTCAGCCTTTCTTATACTAGTTAAAATGGAAAACAACCTCCAGACCCATCGTAGAGGAGGGGAAGACTAAATAAATTATGGTCCAGGCATGCAGTCTTAAAGAGAATTGTGTAAATCTAAATCTATGTACTGATACACACAGATGATCGATACATAGTGTTATATAAAAACATGTTATAGAACTACCTGAATGTCCCATTTACTTAAAAGAAAGAATAAATCTGCATTTGGGTGCACACTGACAAGGAGATACACACATACACACGTACACATACATACACACATACATATAGGGGCCTGTATTGGAAGATACCAATTCATACCATCATGAAATTTCATGGTCACCCTTCACAAGCTCATTCATTGTCATAGCTTCTACTACCATCTCTGTGTTAATACCTCTCAATTCTGTATCTTTGTAGCCTTTTAGCAAAAGTTCTAGTCCTGAATTTTCAGCATCCTATTGAAATCAGTCGAATTTTTCAAATAAGTCCCTTCACCTCTTATAGTTTTGACTATAGTAAATGATGTGTCACCAACTACCTGCATTCTCATGCAAATGGAGTATTCTTCATCATTTCTTTAATCTTTGGCTTACATTTATCAGAACTGGATAAAACTGATACATTTAGGCCCTAGGAAATTACTTAGAAATCTTAAACTTTTTAAGTATCAAAAGCTGCTCTTCTGCCTGACCAGGCGGTGGTGCAGTGGATAGAGTGTCGGACTGGGATGCAGAGGACCCGGGTTCAAGACCCCGAGGTCACCAGCTTGAGCTCATCTGGTTTGAGCAAAAGCCCACCAGCTTGAACCCAAGGTTGCTGGCTCCAGCAAGGGGTTACTTGGTCTGCTGAAGGCCCGCAGTCAAGGCACATATGAGAAAGCAATCAATGAACAACTAAGGTGTTGCAACGCGCAATGAAAAACTAATGATTGATGCTTCTCATCTCTCTCTGTTCCTGTCTCTCTGTCCCTGTCTATCCCTCTCTCTGACTTGCTCTCTGTCTCTGTAAAAAATAAATAAATTAAAAAAAAAAACTGCTCTTCCAAGAGTGTCTTCTACCGAAACAAAAAACTTTCCAGAAATGGTTGTCTTAATTGTTCATATCAGTCAGAAATCCTTTATTTAAAAACATTGGTAACAGTGGTTAACATTGTTTTTAATATGCCTTTTATTTTTTCGTTTTTATTTTTATAATTAATAAGCAGGGTCTTAGTAATTCTTTTTAAACTTAATTCCCAATTTCAAATTATTCAGTTTAAAAACCCATAGCCCTGTACATTCATAATAGTGAGGTCTTGTAGTTACTTGGTATATTTTACAAATCCTGTTACCGTACTTGTTTTACATATGCATTTGTTTCAGACTGGTTTCAGAGTATTAATGGCCACCATGAGCAGGACAGCAACTGACAGTAGACCAACAGATCCAGAGAAGGGATACAGCTTTCTTTACATAACTAAAGCATATTAAAGCTCATCTGCATCAAGGTAGCTGCACAAGCAGGGACCCAGCTATGTGTCCTCAGTTGGCCAGGAAGGGTTCCCTGGCATCCATGCTCAAGAAGGCACACAGCTGCAGATGATACATGGCAATGTCAGGCCTCTCTGATTAACTAATTGCGTCCCATCGCGAGCATCTTTTTCCCTTTTGGTCCCTGTTAAAGAACTGTAAAGGGTGCCCAACCATCTACTTTGCCAGCAAACACAAGTAATTGAAAAAAACCTCAAAACAATACTGTTTATTTAGAGTTGTGTGACTCCAACTCATTTTCTTGGGCAAATTCTTTATTGGACAGCAAAAGAGACCTCAAACCTATTTGAAATCAATTGCAGAAAACGGGGAGATTTTTTTTACTTTCTCAAGAGAATAGCTATATCAGTGCTACCAAATATCTGGTGCTTGGCGATTTAAGTTATGAACCAAAGCTTTTATTGAGGTAAATATTTTGGATAAATATTATATTGTGTTAATCTTTAAAATGTCTAAATTATGAAAATAAGTTGTCTGTAGTTGGATTGTTTGTAAAAATGATGTATTTGGAATGATATGCCATTGTTATTTGATTATTGTAATAGCTCCTTCTCTGTCATGAAATTAATGGTAATTTGGTGAGGAACATCATTCATAAAAGGAATCACTAGATTGCAAATAAGGCAAAACTATCAAAAGGAAAAAAGAAGAGAGCTTGTAACTTCCTTGTATACCAGCAGTAGTCAGACAGTGTAAAGGACACAGGTTACTTAGCATCCCAAAATATAAACTATGAAATTAATTTGACACAGAATGTGTAGGACCTACCTAGAAGAAGAAAAAAGTTTAAGTCTTAACCAAGGAATGTTAGGACAGATTTTAATAAATGGAAGGATCTTCTTTTTCTGGAATAGAATTATAGTAAGTCAAAATATCTGTTTCCTTTCTGTTCTAACTGGCATTATCATATCTAATAATGCTACAAGAATCTAAACAGGATAACACAGCTCAGTAGAATAAGTCTATAAGGCAGAAAATTCAAAACCAAATTTAAGTTTACATAATATAAACACATTTGACTTATAAACCAAGTAAGATTTGGATAGGTGAAGAGTTAAATGAAACTGCCATTTAATAGCATTATTAAATTTCAGACAACTAGAAGATTTAAACTAAGGGAATGCATAAGCAATCAGGTTAATGTTCATACAATTTTGGTGAAGGAGAGACTCTTTATGTTGTTAAAATCAGAAACTATAAATCAAATTGATAGAACTGGGCCACCTAATATTTTTAAACTATACATTTTAAAAAGCCACAAACAAGAGTTAAAAAGAAAATAACCAGGTGTGACAGTATTTGTTATGTGTATCAGAAACAGTAAGTGTCTTTACCATATAAAGAGTTCTATAAAACCATCTATTAAAATAATGTCTTCTAATAAATTGATGATGGTAATAAAAAAGCAAGTCATAAGAGAAATTCAGGTGACTAATAAAAAAAGTGCTCCATCTAAGAAGTCATTAACAGATGCAGTTTAGAACCCCGTTCAGTTCTTTGTGCTTTGATTTATTATGTATATTTATAGACTTACATGTCTGTCTTTCCTACCAGTCTGAGCGCATTTAGCATAGCATCCGTCATCTTGAGTTTTTTCAGTGCCCACCCTGTCCCAGTGCCAGACACACATTGGATGCATAAAAGGACATAGAGATGGATGAAATAACTTCTGACATTTCATACACCTTCTTTAATTCTCCAGTGCTGGTCATAGACAAGGAATGTGGGCTGAGTCTGTTTTTTCTGCTTTTACCTTCTGAAGGCAGGGATGTACAGTACTATATATTCACAAGGGGGATATTGACGGATTTGAATGGAGGGGGCAATGGTGAGAGAGAGTAAATGCTATCAGGAACCAAAAAGAATGCAAGGCCTGGTGGGAGGAAGATATGTTGCTGTATAGAATGATAAAATTATTATCTATAATCCTGTATTACAGTATAAGTTCCAAAAGGATAGAGACTGGTTGCTGACACTAGAATAATGACAGGCACATAACAAAGAAATGGCTTTTTTTAAAGAGTAAAAGGCCACATTCAGCTTTGTGCCCTCTCCATTCTTTTTTTATTTTACATCATATATGCTTTTACATCATCTGCAAAACCATCATAATAAGAAGCAGCAAATAATCCATGGTATGTCACATAATGTACATAATCATTCCCCTAATATCAGTCGCTTGTTTTTGCTGTTATACATAATGCTGCAGTTAATACGTTCCTGCTTACCATCTTTTCCAATAGGACTCATGATTATTCAGTTAGGATAAATCTCTAGAAACAGTCTTCCTGGATGAGTAGACCTGAACGTGTATTTTGACTTCTGATACAAATTTCCAGTCTGCTTTATGTAAGAGCAGCTGCAGAATTAACATCAGTTATTTCAGCTGATAGATGAACTACCCTGTGTTTCGATAGCTAGGAAGTCCCGCTGTCCTCGTAAAGGTGCTTTGTAGATATTTTATTCATTTGAAGATTTACACTGGAAATCTGACTCCTCATATAAAAAATGCACTCATAGAAGTAGAAAAAGGCAATGCATTTTGAGTCAAAGAAAATTGACAGCCAAGGGTAAATGTGTTCTTTCATCACATAACATAGAGGAAAGAGTAGGAAGATAATAACTGGTATTAATTCCTGAAAGTGTTTAAACATGCCAATTAAGTAGGAATCAAGGAAATACCATGGTGAATATTGAAGATGTTATCTTCTTCCTTCTTTCCCCTGTCTTTTTTGAGGGATAGAGGAAGAAGGGCTTTGGTTTTTAATTCATTTAGTGTAGATTTCATAAGCATTTTCTAATTGTACGTATCTTTTTAATTTTTATTTTTCACAGGAGAAACTGCCAAGGGGATGTCTGTTTGTGTTTGTAGTATTAAGGACCACCATATTTATATTTATGCACCCCTTTAAAACTGCACATTTTGTTTAATGTCAGTAAGGGCTTAGTCTGTTACAACTGCTAGGACCTGTCAGTGTCCTTGTGCCTTGATTTCTCCCCACCTGAAAGCATGTTATTCCAGCCCTTTTCACAGGAGCTGGTATGTTAGCATAGCAGATGTTATAGGTAGAGGTATTCTTGCGGCTTACACTGGGTCCTGTGATAGTCAGCGGTTTCCTGCCTTCATTGGTGTACTGGTTTGGGGAGTGGATGTCCTGGATTCCCTTCCAAGTTCTAGATTACTAATGGCTTTCTGTAAATTTTAGCTAACTCTGTTTTCCCATAAATCGCTGCCTATATGTGGAATAGGTTGATTAGATTATTTGTGTGGCTTCTCTAAGCTGGTCTGTACTTAATAGTACATGACTCTAATTTAACCCTTCCCAGCATAGTGTTAGTTCTCTAATTTTACACAGATCCAATCACTGACAAACAATCATGCCCTGGGACTGGAAGAGATAAACAGGTCATACTTAAAGAGCATGGTTACTGTGGAACATTTTTACATCACCAAATAGACACTAAAATCTGAGAAAATATGAAGGAAAAGTGACAAAATCTCGCTCCTGGTGGGAGATTATAGTACTTCTACCTTGCCGTATAAAGAATACCAAAAAAATCAATGAGGAAAAGACAGATAGCACAAACTTAAGTGGCCCACAGCTGATACTAAAAAATTTTGTCAGCACAGTTAACAAGCTTGACCTTATGGCCACCGTGTGTGTGTGTGTGTGTGTGTGTGTGTGTGTATATATATATAAAACATTGTACTCATAATGGAGAATAAATTTTTACCCTTCAGGTATTCACAGAAAAGCTACATACACACACATACATACATACATATGCTATATATATATTATATATACATGTAATATTTATAAAACGCAATTAGAAGTAAATGTTTCCATGTGTTCATTTTCCCAATTTAACTACATGATACCAAACAGATAAGGATGTATCATAGGACTCTATTCCAGCATTGTCACCCAGATTGCCTGACTGTATTCAAGGCTTAAGCTGCTACACACTAAATTGAGAATTTTTCTCTGCTCCCTCATTTTGTTCATGCATCTGTTTTTAATTTTTACTCCTATTTTAGCTCTACTTTATAGCAGACCATCTTAATTCTATAAGTGGCAAAAGATTCTTTGTGAACTCCCTTCTAGAAGTTCAAAATAGAAATTAAGCTGCTTTTCTATCCTAATTGAATCGCTCTTCCCTCTGGCATGTGACTCTAATTTAAAAAGATCAAACTGTATCTGGTTGCCAGTTTCTTCGGTTATTGAAGTGGCCTCGGGTTTACTCTACACACACGGGATGTAACTGCTGTGTGGGAGAGGAAGTCATCATGATTATTTGTTTAATTCTTATTATACTTGCTTTTCTTCAATTCTCTGTTTCCAAAGTTTTCTGAATAAGGTTTATTAAAATAAATATAGATAGATAGTTCCATGAAAATACTAATTTATATGTTTTTTAAAAAATTGTATAAATGACATAACGAATTGGTATTTTAAGTTGGTGATTTAACAGAAACTTTTACTTTGTTAAATCTTAATTTTTTTTCTTTCATGTCTGTTTTCTCCATGGCATTGTCTTCATGTTGTACTGACTCTCATGCATAAGATTTTTTAATATCATCTGTATGCCAGTTAAGTTTATAAATATACTAGAATGCATTGGTGTGTGGTAACGATGAGATGCTATTAATTAAAAGAGAATCCAAAGAAGCATGTTATTTTGTGATGATGATTTGAAAACCCAGATGTTGGCAGACTTGTCCCATTCTTAGCAGAATATATGGGAAATTAACAGAAAAGCACTCATTTTTATGATACTTATTTCTTTCCTTTTGATTGGAGCTTCAAAAAATTTATGTAAAGTAATAGACTTGAGATAATTAACTTCAGTTTTTAAAAAATAAATAAAATATTTAGTTAAGCCTTTTTACAAAGAGATGGGGTAAAATCCTCAGATGCAAAAAAATAGTTTTCTGGGAAATTACCTCTCATGTAAACAAACCCTTAGCAATTTTCCCTAGCCATCCATAAAAATGGGATTGTATTTGTATTTGATTTAAACAAATAGTAGATTTTAATAGTTGTGCCTGTAATGCTTTACCTCAAATTCTTATCACATGACCCTGGCCTGTGGCTCAGTGGATAGAGCATTGGCCTGGCGTATGGATGTCCCGGGTTTCATTCTCTGTCAGGGCACGTAGGAGAAGCAACCATCTGCTTCTCTCCCTTTCCCTTTCCCCCTTTCTCCCTGAAGTCCATGGTTCAGATGTGGTCCCAGGCACTGAAAATAGCTTAGCTGGTCCGAACATGGTCAGTCTCAGGCATTAAAAATAGCTTGGTACTCTAGCATCATCCCCAGATGTGGTTGTCAGTTGAATCCCAGTCAGGGAGCATGCAGGAGTCTGCCTCACTATCTCCCTCCTCTCACCTAAGAGGGAAATAATTCTTATCACTCACTTGTTTTGTATTGCAGTGTGCTAATTTTTGGAACAGCTGAATAATTATTATAAGCTGTAAAGCCTGTTGCTATTTTCCTTCTTGATGGAGCCATCTGTCAGAAACAAAAGCAAAGATAAAAATCTCATCGAGCCACAAGAGTGTCTGTATGGCTTCATATGTCTCCTGAGGAGACACTTTTATCTGGGAAAAAAAAAACACAAAAATAATGCTGCATTTCAAAGGATATTTACATTCTGTCTTTGCAGATGGGGAACGCAAGGAGATTTCACCACTACCCACCCGCGGCCCGTGGTCAAGGTGAAACTCTTCACGGAGAGCACTGGAGTCCTGGCCCTAGAAGATAAAGAACTAGGCAGGGTGAGTGCCATCTGCTCTGGGTGTCTGAGGTCAGATGAGTCTAACATCTTTAATTCAGGTCAAGTGGGCTAGTATGCAGTATTTGAACTTTATGTTAATAAATTACAGAAAGGAATTAATTTGTGATTCCTCACGAGCCCAATGAACTCTGGTTCATTGCAAATTTTCGACATTAACATGGTATCATGATGGGTTTCGGGTGTGTCAGGTACATCGAAGTGCCTACTCGCAGACTCAGTCATTCCTCTCCCACACGTGCTCCACGTGCCAACCTGAATTTCATGGTAAAATGTAATTCCTTTTTTTTTTCATATAGATTTTATTTATAGTGTGTCCATAAAGCCATGGTGTACTTTTGACCGGTCACAGGAAAGCAATAAAAGACAATAGAAATGTGAAATCTGCACCAAATAAAAGGAAAACTCTCCCAGTTTCATACCTATTCAGTGCAGTTCGATGTGGGCTCACGCACAGATTTTTTAGGGCTCCTTAGGTAGCTATCCCGTATAGCCTCTACAGACTCGTCACTGACTGATGGCCTACCAGAACGGGGTTTCTCCACCAAACTGCCGGTTTCCTTCAACTGCTTATCCCACCCAGTAATGTTATTCCTATGTGGTGGCGCTTCGTTATAAATGCACCGATATTCATGTTGTACTTTGGTCACAGATTCGAATTTAGCGAGCCACAGAACACACTGAACTTTCCTCTGTACCATCCACATCTTGACTGGCATGGCCGTGGGCTGCTCCACTGTATACACGGTGTTACGTCATCATCTGCGCATGCGCACATGCTGCCACATCATCCTACAGAAACTGGGAGGGTTTTCCTTTTATTTGGTGCAGATTTCACATTTCTATCGTCTTTTATTTCTTTCCTGTGACTGGTCAAAAGTGCACCATGACTTTACAGACACACTGTATTGATTTTAGAGAGTGAGGAAAGAGAGAGAGAGGCAGGGGGAGGCACGGGAAAAAGGTAAGTCTTATTAAGACATTTCTGCCCATGGGTTAAAAGCATCATTTTTAAATTTGAAATCTTCTTCTTTTTATGATTATCATGATTAGACTCATTACAGACCTCTCTGAAATGTATTTATCTCTCCCATTTTCCCTGTAAGAAGGTCTTTGTCACCCATCTTTTAACATTAAATTATTGTTTTTTTCTTATAGTCACCTCCCATTTTCTAGAATGTACTTACCCTCTAATTCTCATATATCCTCATTTTACTCAGCTTCTTCTGGCAGTGAAAGCCTTGAAATTAGGGTAGATTTGTGATCTTATCACCTTTCTCTGTGAAAAAGGACCTGCAGCCTGTTCACAAAGTTGTGTTCCGGTGAGTAGGCTGCGAGGTCATCATCTGTAATGTGAACCTGCCTTACACAGTCGCAAGACCGCATTCACAGATATTTTCCCTGGAATGACACCCTCGCAAATCTTACTTGAAATTTCTGGTGATGATGGACAGCTTGTGTGATGCTAGGATTATTATGTATACTGTTCCCCCCCCCTCAAAAAAAGCTAGTATTTCTATTCATTTCAAATCCTCCTCCTCTTCTTTGTCTTTTGCACCACTGCACTGTCTCCACTGCTAGACATTTTATGAATCTGACCCCACAGTCCAGAGGTCATGAGTCTGCACTCACCTTCAAGGTTCCTCTTTTGTCTTCTTGGTGCATGTAAGAGAGCTACGCCGTACCGCTGGTTCTCCCATGTGCTTGTATATTCTGCATTTATCCATTCAACAGAAGTGTCCGGGTAGCATACATAATCTAACAGAAGAGTCCTGGAGATTGCACACGGTCTGATGGATTTACGAATCAAGGTTTTTCACTTGAACTATTATTATATTAATTTTACTTTATTTCACTTTGTAACATTTTCATTGTCTAACAGCAAGTATTTTAAGTCTTACTGCTAGAATGTAATTCTCGAGTTACTTTTACTTCATTTCTCAGCTGGCTAAATATATGTTTAAGCTTCCCCTCCTTTTTTAAATTCAGTGAGAGGAGAGGAGGCAGAGATAGACTCCTGCATACACCGCTACCAGGATCCACCAGCAAGCCCACTAGGGGGCAATGCTTTGTCCATCAGGGGCTTGCTCTGTTGCTCAGCAACCGAGCTCTTCCCAGTGCCTGAGGCAGAGGCCATGGAGCATCCTCAGCACCTAGGGCCAACTTGCTCCAATTGAGCCATGACTGCAAAAGGGGAAGAGAGAGACAGAGAAAGAAAGAAGCAAGAGGGGAGGGGTGAAGAAGCAGATGAGCACTTCTCCTGTGTGCCCTGACCAGGAATTGAACCCAGGACATCCACACACTGGGCTGATGCTCTACCACTGAGCCAACCAGCCAGGGGCACCATTTTTAAATTATGGACCTAAGTGGCATATTTTCCAATCATTTGGTATTCTGAGAAAGGTCTTATGCTCCCTTGCTTTCTTCATATAAGAAATACAACTTTTCTGTCTATACAAGAGCTTCTCAACATCAGCACTACTGGTATTTTGAGCAAGATAATTTTTTGTTTTTGGGTGCATACCTGTGCATTTCATGGTATTAGCAGCATCTTACTCAATGGATGCTAGTAGTTCCCCCCCCCACCCTTAAGACAATCAATAATGACTCCAAATGTTGCCAGATATACCCTGAAAGGTATGCAAAAACCACCCATACTTTATAACCATTGATCTAAAACTAATGACCTTAGTAGGTTCCATGACTATAAATATCATTTGTGTGTTAATGACTTCCAGTTTTTGATTTTTATTTCTTGGTGCTTCAGATTTATAGGTCCAGCCTGCATATTTGGCATCTCTAATTGTGTATTAACCAATATATCAAACAATATTTTTGAAATAGAACTTATGATTAGCATCCCCACAGGTCTTCCATAAAGGCCGTTCTCAAGCCAATGACCTTGACATTCCTTTTGATTCTCTCTCCTTAATCCTAATACCCAAACTATTTACAAGTTCTGTCAGCCTTTTTTTAAAGTTATCCTGAATCCATCACATCTTACCATCTCCTCTACCCTAGTTCAAGGCACCCTGCTTTCTCACAGACACCACAGTCCTAGGCTGCTATCCCTCTCCCGTCTGTCATCTGGTCTCCTCTGAGCCAGTTTTCACACCTCAGTCACTGTGGTGACAAATCACATCACTCTGTCCTTAAAATTGCTCAATGTGTTGTCATTTCTCTGAAATAAAAATCAGACTCCTTGTCAGAGTGAAGCATGCCCAGAGGAGTTCTCAAGATGGTACCCTGCATCAGCAGCATAATCAGGACCTGGAAAATTATCCAAAATACTGATTCTCAGGCCCCATTCTTGATTTGCTGGGTCATTAACTCGAGGGTGGCAAAGAAATCATTGTACAAAATGATGTCTCTTTGAATCTTATCTCTGGCTGTCAGTGTCTTTTTATTTCTGTAAGGGCTTCTTAATTCTTTGCACATAGGAACCACCTTAGGGGGTGAGTACCTGAAAAGACATGAGTTCTGGTCTCATACTTTTTTTAGTTGGTTCATGGTGAACCCAGGAAGGAGTATTTTGCTTTTTGGTTTTTTTTGTTTGTTTGTTTTTTGTTTTTTGTTTTTATAGGGACAGAGAGAGGGATATATAGGGACAGACAGGAACGGAGAGAGATAAGAAGCATCAATCAGCCCTGGCTGGTTGGCTCAGCGGTAGAGCGTCGGCCTGGCGTGCGGGGGACCCAGGTTCGATTCCCGGCCAGGGCACATAAGAGAAGCGCCCATTTGCTTCTCCACCTCCCCCCTCCTTCCTCTCTGTCTCTCTCTTCCCCTCCCGCAGCCGAGGCTCCATTGGAGCAAAGGTGGCCCGGGCGCTGGGGATGGCTCTTTGGCCTCTGCCCCAGGCGCTAGAGTGGCTCTGGCCGCGGCAGAGCGATGCCCCGGAGGGGCAGAGCATCGCCCCTGGTGGGCAGAGCTTCGCCCCTGGTGGGCGTGCCGGGTGGTTCCCGGTCGGGTGCCTGCGGGAGTCTGTCTGACTGTCTCTCCCCGTTTCCAGCTTCAGAAAAATACAAAAAAAAAAAAAAAAAAAAAAGAAGAAGCATCAATCATCAGTTTTTCATTGCGCTTTGCCACACCTTAGTGGTTCATTGATTACTTTCTCATATATGCCTTGACCGTGGGCCTTTAGCAGAGCAAGTAACCCCTTGCTCGAGCCAGCGACCTTGGGTCCAAGCTGGTGAGCTTTTTGCTCAAACCAGATGAGCCTGTGCTCAAGCTGGCAACCTTGGGGTCTCAAACCTGGGTCCTCTGCATCCCAATCTAATGCTCTATCCACTGCGCCACCGCCTGGTCAGGCCCCAGGAAGGAGTATTTTAAGCCCTCAGGAGATACTAATGCATGTCTAGGATTGAGAACTGCTGTATACTGGTACTAATGTGTAGCCAGGGATTAGAATTAGCAATGCATAAGAATAAGAAAACAATGTATCCACGCATATCGTTGTCTGAAATGAGAGCTCCAGTTTCGATAGGCACTGGACTGGAAGGTGTGCTCTTTGGCAAGTGCAGGACATGCAGATTTGTTTGTGCATGGCAAGTGCCAGTTCTTATTTATGGAAACGGAGGTGGCATATGGAGATTTGTCATCGGAATTGGTGGCCAGTCCTCCACCTGGTGCTAAGGGAATACCTGGAGGCAGAACAGGGAGTTTTTTATATTATGGGTATGTCCTAGCAAGTAAGTTGATGAGTCAGGCACCCACTAGTCTGTAGTTCATCATAATTAAGATGATTTTGTCCTCCAAAATTTTAAAAGCAAAGCTTACCTGGATAGCTATATAAAAATCTAAACAATGATCCCATAGAACATCTATCTGTGGGCAAGGCCGTTTCTATTGAGTCTTTCAGAATGAATTATTGTACTCCTGGGTAGGTGTTTAACTTGCCAAATGGTATTCTTGAATACAAAATGAGGTTTTGAAGTTTCTACTCAAATAACTTTTCAGTTTTAAAAGTGTTGCTATGAGGACATTTTTTTCTGACAGATGTTAGACAAATAACCTAGTGTCGGTTCATACACTCCTGAGATCATGGTCTTGGTACCCCGTTGGTATGCACAGAAGGATACTGGTTCGTCTGCCTCCCAGAGGATGGAGAAGCATGCAAATCAGAGAATCCATGTTTTGACAGCACAGAGGAGCCAGAATGTATTCTTTTTCCCTAATTTTATTAAATAATATTTTAAGATAGCAAGTTTGTTCACCACTTGGATAAACATCTTGAGGGTTGTAATATTCTTGAAATGAAGGCTTTCATTTTATGTTATTTTGTTCATCTTTTCCTATCTGAATGTCTGTGCTCCTGTTCAATATTTCTGATGAACAGGGAGATGTTCACACCTAACATTCCGGAGTGGGTGTCACTATGCTTCTCTTAAAAATGTAAATACTCTATGGAAACAGCAGGTAGTGACTGATTTCAGACACGTTTTTAATATTAAGATAAATTAGGCCTGCTGAATTGATTAGTCCATTAAAATGAACTATTATTTTTCAAGCAGCTTGTTACATCTTAATGTAGCCCAGAAAAATTAGCCTATATATTTGCCTTCATCAAGTTGTTTCTTCTGTTTGCTTTATTAAGCATTAGAGAGTCATCTGAGGAGTATCAGAATATGCATGTATTTTGTTTCTGAAACTTACCAAGAGAGAAGCGACGTAGTGGAGTGTTCAAACCTCTGTCTTTGTGGAGAAAAACTGTCTTAGAAACTCTTAATTCACTGGTCAGTCAGGTTTCCTTTTTCTTGTCCCTCTTGTGTTTCTGGATTGTACTCTTGTTTATCTTATTTATATAATTCTGGTTAAATTGAATTCTCTGTAAGATAATTACCATTTTTGTTAAAAAAAATTTAGGAACACATCAGTTATTTTAGCCAAATTCTGCCTATCTAACTGAATACCCTATACATATAACTTATTAGGACCCACAAAGTTCAAAACATGTTTCCAATTGTCTGTTTATTTTAGGCAGTAATCATAGAAGTTCTCATACAACATAATAGATCAGATATGTTATTGAATAATTAGCCATCCTAATTATTCACAAATAATGATGCAATTAAATTTGTAAAAATTACCCAGGCCTTTCCTTCACTCAAACAGACAAAATTTATATTTGAGGATTTAAACAGAAAAGTTCCAGCACCGTATGAATTTGATTCATCTACATAAGAATAAAAAAGCATTATGGGAAATCATAGGTGTTTTTTCTTTGATTTTAAAGCAAAATTTAATATCTAATTTCATTGAAATAGCCTGTATTAGATGACTGGCACTGTAGCCAATGAATTAATATCATTTGCTGAAAAATAGAATGGAAACTTATTTGCATTTCATATATGTCTCATCCAGCTCACCATGAACCATAGACTTTCATATTGGTAGTTCTCACTAATAGGATAGCTTTCCTGAAACTAAAAATCCCAGAAAAGGGCTCCTTCTTCCTTTAATCCTTTCATGTAACCTTCTTACCAGAGTTTGTTGTCATACCTCAGAAGCCCTGTCAGTGACAAGAAGCAGGACCCTGCGGGCAGGTGACGGGGCAGTGATAATTCATATATGGTGCAGACTCTTCTGAAATACCTATTCTAGTGGTGATTAACTATGTCAGGCTCATTAATAACATGCTGTCAAGTGGTAGAGAAGGCTACTTACCACTGTACATCTGACATGGAAGGAAAGGAGACTTGGATCATCTGTGTCAGTTTCTCAGTGGGTTTGCCTCAGACCTTCTCTGAGGAGTTGGCTGCCGTCCTCACAGCAGAGGCGGAGGATGCATTTTCTTACTTTCTCACCATTAAAAGAGGGTGAGCAAGTTGTAAATAGGCATCCTTCGTGTGGGTCCATGTGGGTGACTATAGTAGAAGCAGACATTTCAGTTCCCTCTGTGTAATAGAGCAAAGTTAGATATATACTATACTTAATTAATCCCTTATTTCTTAATTTTATTTAGAAAATTAAATTTATCCTGGAGAGAAGGGGGGAGGGCATTGGGGAGAGGGGGACAAAGGGGATGTTGAGGAGAACATGGGGGTGGGGGGATGTATTCAGTTGGACACTTGAATCTATGTAAACACAATAAATTAAAATCAATTTTAAAAAAAGAAAATTAAATTTAACAGGGTGATTGATCCATAAGAGTACATAGGTTTTAGGTAAACATTTCTGTAGTATTTGATCTGTTGGTTATGTTGTATACCCATCACCCAAAGTCAAATCACTTAATAGGTGTGTTACATTATTTCGTTATGGTTTACTTTTTCCTTTTCTATCAACTGGTACTAATCATTTTGAACATGTTTTTGCATGCTATTTGTCATCTGTTAATCTCCTTTGATGAAGAATCTGTTCACATATTTTTCCCAATTTTTAATTGGGTTACTTGTTTACTTATTCTTGAGTTTGGAAAGACCATAGCATATGTTGATATATCCTTTATGAGATGTGCGATTTATGAATATTTTTCTCCTAGTCTTCAGCTTTTTTTTTTTTTTCTAGTTCTGTTAACAGTGTGTTTCAAAGAGCAGAAGTTTTTAGTTTTAAAGTCCAGCGGGTGAATTTTCTGTTTTATGGCTTGTGCTTTTGGTGCCATATCTAAGAAACCTTTGCCTGACCCAAGGTCACAACTCTCCTGTGTGTTCTTTAGAAGTTTTATAGGTTTAGATTTTTACATTTATATTATTGATCAGTTTTTTAGTTAATTTTTGCATCTTGAACTACATATAGATCAAAGTTTACTTTTTTGTTATTATCATGTAATTTATTGAAAAGGCCTTCTTCACTGAATTTCCTTAGCAGTTTTGTTGAAATTTAGTTGTCTAAATCTTTGTGGGTCTGTTTCTGCATGCCATTCTGTTCCGTTGGTCTATTTTCCTGTCTTCATGCCAGTAGCATACCACCATGAGTGCTTGAGCTTTAACGTAAGTCTATCATATCAGGTAGTGGTAATTCTTCAACTGTGTTCTCTCCTCCCTCCCACCCCCACTCCATATTGTTTTAACCTGTTCTAGATTTTTACTTTTGCCTTATCAGTTTTTGCAATCAGTTTTTAGGATTTCTACAAAAAGCACCCAGTGCGATTTTGATTGGGATTGCATTGAATCAGTAGATCAGCTTGGGAATTGATCAACAATATTGAGTTTAGCAACTCATCACAGTACAGGTGTGAGCAAAAGTAGATTTACAGTTGTTTTTATGTTTAAAAAATGCAGGTTATGATTATTACAATATTTTTATTAACCCTAAAGAATAAACTCTGCATCATGTACTCACAGCTGTAAGCCTACTTTGCCCCCCACCCCCATATGTCCATTTGTTTAGGGCTGATTCCATTCCTTGTAGCAATGTCTAACATTTTCAGTGTACAGGCCTTGCATTTCTGTTGTGAAATCTATCACTGAATATTTCATACTTTGGATGAAATAAAACAATACATGTATTATTTTATTGGAATTTTAAATTGAGATATTGATAATATATTGAATTACAATTGACTTTTCTATGCTAATCTTATATCCACCAACCATGCTGAACTCACTTATTCTGGTAACATTTTTGTAGATTGATTATTTCTTTATAGTTGACATTATTGTCTACAATGTCAAATAATTCAAATTATTGTTCAAATCTTCCATGACCTTATTGATTTTCTATCTACTTTTTAAATCAGTTATTGAGAGATTGGTATTAATCTCTCAGTATAATTTTGGATTTGTTCTGTCATTTTTTTGTTTCTTACATCTTTAAGATCTTTTATTAGGTGCATGAATATTTAGGATTTTCTCTTCATTAATTGACTACTTAGTCATTATGAAATGACCTTTCTTATCCCTGGTAATAGTCTTGGCTTTCAAATCTACTTTATCTCAGCCATACCAGCTTTCTTTTAACTAGTGTGAGCATATATTTTTTTCAATCCTTTAATCAACTTGTTTTCTTATATTTAAAATATCTTTATTGAAGCAGCATAAAATCAGGTCATTTTTTATTCAGTCTGACTATGTCTGCCTGTTAATCAGAGCATTTAAACTGATTTTAATATAATTATGAATATGGTTAAGTCTATTTATTTTTTTTATATTTTTCCAAAGTTCAACTAAGTAGAATAAAAGTGAGAAGCAGGGAGGCAGTCACACAGACTCCCGCATGCACCTGACTGGGATCCACCCAGCATGCCCATCAGGGGGCGACATTCTGCCCATCTGGGGCATTGCTTCATTGTGGCCGGAGCCATTCTAGCATCTGAAGCAGAAGCCATGGAGCCATCTTCAGTGCCCAAACCAACTTTGCTCCACTGGAGCCTGGGCCGCAGGAGGGGAATAAGGAGAGAGAAAGGAGTAGGAGAAGGGTGGAGAAGCAGATGGGCGCTCCTCCTGTGTGCCCTGACCAGTAATTGAACCCAGGACTTCTACACACCGGGCAGATGCTCTACCGCTGAGCCAACCGGCCAGGGCCTGTGATTAAGTTTAATTCTGTCAGTAAGCTGATTGCTTTTTCTGTCTCATAGTTCTTTATTTCCTTTTTCTTAGACCAACTGGATATTTTTTATGGTATTATTTTGGGGTTTTTTTGTTGCCTTATTATTGATAATTATGGTATTTTGTGTTGCTTTAATTCATCACAGTCTACTTCAAAGGATATTATTATATAAAATGTATTGTTATACATTTTATATAATATTTTGTTATACATTTTATATATTTTATTATATAAAATGTATTGTTATACATTTTATATAATATATTTTATTATATAAAAGCAAAAACTTTACATATTTGTATTGCCATTTCCCATTGACAGTAAGGCTTAGGGCATGCTATTTCAGCAACAGCATCTGTTTAACAGTTTCTGGCTTATAGTACATGTAAAATTAATGTTGGAGGCTCAAATGCGCAAATAAATAGAGTATCACAAACTAAGAAGCTTGAAACCTGCTTCTAGAAGATATTGATTCTTTTGTTGGCTCTGCTGTGATCACCCTGAGGATGTGAGCGGGTCCCTGAGCCTCTCTCCTTCTCTCCTGCCCCATCCTTAGTCCCCACCACTCGTCCTGCTTACCACACAGTTTTCTGAATTCACTCAGTTCTTTGGAGCATGTGAAATGTATCACCAATATTTCTTAACCACATACTCTCCTTTCTGTCTTCCTTTTTCATTATTTAAATGACTTCTGACTAGTTTGCATACACATAGAATTGCAAATTGGGAAGGTTTTTCTGATTCTTAATCATTTTGGCAAATTGTGAAATTGTGACTATTAGATATTGCATAGATTTCTTATTCAAATGAAGACTAAGAATAACTCACTCTTCAGGGTGGTAGTTGATTTTTAATATAAATAACAATACTTATTAATTTCTTTTTCTTTTTTTTTTGTATTTTTTTCTGAAGCTGGAAACGGGGAGAGACAGACAGACAGACTCCCGCATGTGCCCGACCGGGATCCACTCGGCACGCCCACCAGGGGGCGACACTCTGCCCACCAGGGGGCGATGCTCTGCCCCTCCAGGGCGTCGCTCTGTCGTGACCAGAGCCACTCTAACACTTGGGGCAGAGGCCAAGGAGCCATCCCCAGTGCCCGGGCCATCTTTGCTCCAATGGAGCCTCGCTGCGGGAGGGGAAGAGAGAGACAGAGAGGAAGGAGAGGGGGAGGGGTGGAGAAGCAGATGGGCGCTTCTCCTGTGTGCCCTGGCCGGGAATCAAACCCGGTACCCCTGCACGCCAGGCCAATGCTCTACCACTGAGCCAACCGGCCAGGGCCAATTTCTTTATCTGAAAATTACTCAATCCCAAAACATTTTGCCACAATTGGGGATTTTGTGCTCTTCCGTTTTGAGATGCTGCCGAAGTTATTCAAGTTTAGATGCCGTAAAACTCCCTCCTTTCCATCCTACCATCATGCATCATGGATTGACAGAAATAAAACTGACTCAGCTCAAAGAGTCCTTATGGTACTTAATGACCAAAGAGTAAGAACAATGCTAATTTAGTTACTGTAATGTTGTGAGACAACTAAGGGAATAATGTGTTAGATTGCAGAACAGATGTCAAATTGAAAGTGTCCGTTGTTATCCTGAAGTAATTTTCCTTAGGTATGCATTTAACTTCAGTGTCAAGTTATTTATATAATAAAAGTAATGCCTACTTTTAAGGATGATGTGAGAATTAATTTAAATTTTACAAAGCCCTCTGAGACAGTCGAGAAAGGTCCTTTATAAATTCCAAGCATTATTATGACCAGATTAGTAAAGAGAAACATGATAAAGCTACCCACCCACACAGTGTCCTCTGACAGAAACTGTATTGATAAGGAAATATAAAAGTTACTGCTATTCACAATTTATGTTGGAGGGGAATCGATTAAGAATAATAATGATGCTTACCTGTCCAGATAAATATTTAAAAGTACAGATGTAGTTGTGATGGAATATATGCTACATCCAAGGGGAAGTAGGAAATCAATACCCTACAGGCAATAAAACTGATCTATGAAGATGAGTAAAGGCCAGTATCTGTAATTGAGCCATCAAGAAATAGTGACAAAGCTGTGACTTTAAGAATCTTCAAGGGAAGACTTTGATACAGAAGAAATAATTTTTGATCATTTGGGTATATGGAACTTGAAATTTGTTAGAAATATATGCATGATTGTTTTTATTCTGGTGACCAAAATAATCAGCCTCATTAACCATTCTTAATAAAAAATATTTTGATTCATGACAAGAAAAATAAAAACTTTGTTCAAATAAGTAGAATAAAAGTGAGAAAAAATTTTTTTCAAAAAGGTTCATATAAGCAGGATGCTTCAGGAATGGGAGAAATCATCTCTCTCTCTCTCTCTCTCTCTCTCTCACACACACACACACACACACACACACACACCACATACACACACAAGCACAAAACCTCTCATTAAATTTATCAGACAAAGCTAATGATAGAAATCTATATGTAAGATATATTTGGGCCCTGGCCAGTTTGCTCAGTGACAGAGCATCAGCCTGTGTGTGGAAGTCCCAGGTTCAATTCCCAGCCAGGGCACATGAGAGAAACGCTCATCTGCTTCCTCCTCTCCTTTCTCTTTATGTCTCTCTTCCCGTCCCACTGCCAAGGCTCCAAGGGAGTAAACTTGGCTTGGGCACTGAGGACGGCTCCATGGCCTCTGCCTCAGGCACTAGAATGTCTCTAATTGCAATGGAGCAACACCCCAGATGGGCCGAGCATCGCCCCCTGGTAGGGGTGCCCGGTGGATCCCTGTCCGGCGCATGCAGGAGTCGGTCTGTCTACTGCCCCCAGCTTCTCACTTGGGAAAAATACAAAAAATATATATATATATTTGACTCACATTATATTTGACTCACACATTTAGTAGAAGAAATGTAAACGGTAAATTTAGTGTTTTTTTAATATCAAATTTCAGCTTTTAGGATTTTTCATGAAGTCTCAGCTTTTATTGTCCATGTAGTTTCCTATTGAGCTTTAACAAATTACAAAAAGCTAGTGGCTGAAAACACCAGCAATTTATTATCTTAACAGTTGTAGAGCTCAGAAATCCAAAATGAATCACCATAGGCTAAAATCAAGGAGTAGGCAGGGTTGGGTTCCTTTCTGGAAGATCCAAGGGAGAAGGCTGTTTTTATCTTTTCCAGCTTCTTGAGGCTGCCAGTTTTCCTTGGCCCATGGACCCCTTCTCTTTTCAAAGATAGCAATGGCGGGTTCAGTATTCTCATGTATTGGTCCAATACTCACTCTTTTGTCTTCCTTTTCAGTACCTAAGAACCCTTGTGATTGGACTGGGCTCACCTGGACGATCTAGATCATCTTATTTTAATGTCAGCAAAGTAGCAACCTAATTCCATCTGCTCTGTCACTTGCCTTTGCCATGTAAGGTAGCATATTCGCAGGTTCTGGAAATCAGGACTTAGATGTCTTTGGGAGACTTTTATTCTATCTATCACAGTCCAGAAATGGAAAGAAAAACAGTTTCATAAATTTTTAGAGGCTGGCAAGTAAATGACATATGAATTCTGGCATTTAGTACTGCCATTTTCCTTTACCAAATTTTGACGAGCCTTTTTATTCTTTTTACCTCTGTGAAATAACAATTTTACATTTGCATTTTGATTTCTAATTTCTCTAAGCACCCATTCAAACATTCAGTCAACCAACTAACCAAGCTACTAACAAATATTTGGTAAGTGTCTACTATAGAATATAAAGGGAACCTTGGTGAAAAATTGCGTAAGTAAAGATGCAGGCTTAAATTACCCTATGAGCTACAGATGAGTTATTCTGTACAACAGATGAGCTTCTGCCTTCAAGTAGAGCACTTTCTTAGTGCATTCCAAGAGCCCCTTAATATGATGGTTTATTTGTGTGTGTGTGTGTGTGTGTGTGTGTGTGTGTGTGTGTGTGTGTGTGTGACAGAGACAGAGAGAGGGACAGATGGAAACAGACAGGAAGGGAGAGAGACAAGAAACATCAATTCTTCACTGGGGCACCTTAGTAGTTCATTGATTGCTTTCTCATATGTCCCTTGTCTGGGGGACTACAGCAGACTGAGTGACCCCTTGCTCAAGCCTTGGGCTCAAACTGGTGAGCCTTGCTCAAACCAGGTGAGCCCAGTATGTGCTCAAGCCAGTGACCTTGGGGTTTTGAACTTGAGTCCTCTGCATCCCAGTCTAATGCTCTATCCACTGTGCCACCACCTGGTCAGGCAGTGGTTCATTATTAAGTAGAGAGAGATGTTAGAAAGATTTGAGAATAATTTTATATACCTTGGTTTTTCATTTCCATGGCTTCTCCTCAACCTCCAGCATGTAAATAACACGGCCTTTTAAAGACAATTTTTAACAAAAGCTGCTACTTTATTCATATTCTTTCAGTTTTTACCTAATGCTCTTTTTTTCTTATATTTTATTTATTGATTTTTAGAGAGAGGGGAGAGAGAAAGAGAGAGAGAGAGAGAGAGAGAGAGAGAGAGAGAAGGGGGAGGAGCAGGAAGCATCAACTCCCATATGTGCCTTGACCAGGCAAGCCCAAGGTTTCAAACCGGCAACCTCAGTGTTCCAGGTCGACGCTTTATCCCACTGCGCCACCACAGATCAGGCCCCTAATGCTCTTTTAATGCTCAGGAATCCCATTCAAGACATCACATCACATTCAGGTGCCTCTTGGCCATGGAAGCTTCTCAGACTTTCCTTGTCTTTGATGACCCTGATAGCTTTGAGATGTACTGACCAGGTCAGGTGTATTTTGTGGAATATTTTTCAACTGTAATATGACTGATGTTTTTGCTATGATCAGACCAGTCTTAAGGTGTTTGAGGGAGGAAGACCACAGAGGTAACATGCCATTTTCAGCACGCCCTATCAAGGGTGCACACTGATAAGGTGATGTGTCCCTGTTGCTGATCTTCGACACCAGGCTGGGTAGTTTGTCAGCTTTCTCCATGTAATGCCCTGCTCCCTCCCTCCCCCTTCCATACGGGCCTCCTTGGATGGACATCATTGCGTAGCCCACACCTCCTCGATGGCAGAGCAGCTCTGTAATTTACTTGGAATTCTTCTGCATGGAGGATTTATCTCTTCTTGCCCATTCTAATCATCTCTTTCAGAAAATTTTCATTGAATTTGTTGGAGTGACATTAGTTAATAAAATTATATAGGTTTCAGGTGTACAGTTCTGCATCTGTATATTGTATTGTGTTCACCACCCCAAGTCAAGCCTTCCTCCACCACTGTTTCTCCTCCTTCTACCCTCTCCCACCTCCCCCTTTCCCTCCTGCAATCCCGACTCTGTTGTCTGCAGCTGTAATTTTTTTTATTTGCTTTCAATCCCTTCACCTTTTTCTCAACCCCCCAACTCCCATCCCCTTTCATAGCTATCAGTCTGTTCTCTGTATTTGAGTTCGTTTCTGGCAAATAACAACGCTTTTAATCTCTATCTTTAACATACTAATTCCAGGGATAAAAAGTATATAATTATTATTATTATTTTTTTAACAGAGGCAGAGATAGACAGGGACAGACAGACAGGAATGGAGAGAGATGAGAAGCATCAATCATCAGTTTCTCGTTGCGCGTTGCGACTTCTTAGTTGTTCATTGATTGCTTTCTCACATGTGCCTTGACCGCGGGCCTTCAGCAGACCGAGTAACCCCCTGCTGGAGCCAGCGACCTTGGGTCCAAGCTGGTGAGCTCTTTGCTCAAGCCAGATGAGCCCGCGCTCAAGCTGGCGACCTCGGGGTCTCAAACCTGGGTCCTTCCGCATCCCAGTCCGACGCTCTATCCACTGCGCCACCACCTGGTCAGGCTAAAAAGTATATAATTAAAATAATAGTTTCCCTTTCATTTTCCTTTTTGTTGTTTCTTTTTATTTGTTTGTTTTTGTTCGTAAAAGACCTTTCTTATCAAAGAGTGCTATATACGTTGTGTGGTTCTGTCAGGCCAAGTAAGGGGTTTGGGAGTTCGATCAATTTCATATTGTAAATTCCAGGATTCTTCCCGGCTTTCAAAATAAAGGGAACTGGATTTAGCCCATGGACAATGGGGATGACAGAAGACTTAGTGCTAATCTTTGAGTACACAAAAGAGCATTTTGTTAGTGAGAGTGAGCAGGTGTTCTTTGTTTCAACTAAGTAGAACAGGAAGCGTTGATATTAAATCAAAGTAGAAATAACTTAAGCAACCTCAAGTGTAATAACACTGGAAAATATTACTAGAAGTATGTAGGTTTCTCTCAGAGAAATGATCTGATTCATTTGCTCCACACACTAAAAATACAGGGGCTCTGATAGTGGAGAAAATATATGCTGATTATTTTTTTGTTTGTTTGTTTGCTTTTTGTTTTTTGTTTTTTTTAATTTTTTTATTCATTTTAAGGAAGAGAGGGAGAGACAGAGAGAGAGAGAGAGAGAGAGAGAGGAGAGACAGAGAGAGAGAAGGGGGGGAGGAGCTGGAAGCATCAACTCCCATATGTGCCTTGACCAGGCAAGCCCAGGGTTTCGAACCAGCGACCTCAGCATTTCCAGGTTGATGCTTTATCCACTGTGCCACCACAGGTCAGGCCATATGCTTATTATTAACATGTGCTAAAAAAATTTGTTGAAATGAAGTAAATACAGTTCTTTCATAATACACCTTGCTCAAGGTCCCAAGCTCTTAAGAAAATACTTGAAAGTTTCACAAGGGAATAGTCATTGTGAATCTTTGCTAAATTATAAAATCTGTTGGTTAAATAAGAAAGATAGAAAAATGTCAACCAAACCCATAGAGTCAAGGTTCCTTCTGGAAATACCTGTACTCATCTGGAGAGATGTTCCCTTGGGCATTTCCTTAAAATATCCTGTGTCTCAAGGATGTCTCATTGTCAACAAAATGGATTTTTAATCACAAATTGAAGTGGAATTCCAGATAACAATTTCAGTCCCTTCTTACTCTATTTTAATTATCTATCTATCTGTCTGTCTGTCTATCTATATAGATAGATAGATAGATAGATAGATATACATATATATATCCCCCCCCAAACTGAGAAGCAAGGAGGCAGAGAGACAGTCTCCCACATGCGCCCAACAGGGATCCACCTAGCAAACTCACTAGGGGGCAATGCTCTGCCCATCTGGGCCATTGCTCCGTTGCAACTGGAGTCATTCTAGTGCCTAAGGCCAAAGCCACGGGCCCTCCAGATCACCTGGGCCAACCTTGCTCCAATGGAGCCTTGTCTGCAGGAGGGGAAGAGAGAGACAGAGAGAAAGGAGAGGGGGAAGGGTGGAGAAGCAGATGGGCGCTTCTCCTGTGTGCCCTGGCTGGTAATTGAACCTGGGACTTCCACATGCCAGGCCGACACTCTACCGTTGAGCCAACCAGCCAGAGCCTAAAGATATATTTTTAAGGACAGTTCATCTCTTATTTGGCTATCAAGATGCCTGACCACACATTAAGTCTTGTGACTTCTACAGCTGAATAGAGGGGCATTATTCTCTAAAGTATGAAAATTCGGTTGTCATTCCTTGGCATAAAAGCATCTTTTAACTGCATGTTATGAGAGAACATATTAAGTCCTTAGCCAAACACATTCTTTTACAGTCTAACCCTAGACTTCTTTTTTGTTCTCCATCAGTTCAGCCTTCTCATTCCTTTAACCTCCTCAGTCTACTTCGTCATCTCTTTTCCCCTCTGCCTCTGCACACAAGGTTCCTTCTTTCTAGCTGACATAGTCTTATTCATCTTGTCCAATTTTGCTCATAGAAGAGTTAAGTGAAGTTTTCACCCATTCCTCAAACAGATTTCTTCCTCAGACCATTGCAGTCTCTCAGGTGCAGAAAGCTCCTAAGCTTTCTCTTGCTGAGGGCTCCAGTGCCTTCTCTGCTAAGCCAAGCAGTAGCCTTCCTGTCCTTACTGTGCTTGACCTCTCCATTGCCCTCTGGCCACTTTCTACTCCCTGAAGCCCCCTTAGACTTGAATGTAGGACGTAGGGCGTCACACCTTCTGGGTTTCCTTCTGCCTCCTCGGCTTCTGGTCTCAGTTACAGAGTTCTTTTCCTTTTCCTAACCCTTAAATGTCCGTGTCCCACAGGGTTCTCTCTCCTTATCTTCTAATGAAGTAGGGAATTGACATGGCAGGAAAGGTAATTAGCGTTTGTATTGGTTGAAGTTCTTCCATGGCAAGCTGTGTGAACTGACTAAGGGTAGGTCCAGGGAACAAAGGGCTGACTAATCCAGCTTGGAGGAAGGGCTTGGGAACCAAAGGTAGCAGTAAGAATGTCAGCATCAGGATTGCATGCCTCTTCCTAGAGTTCCACTCTTAGGGAGGTTCAGCTGTAGCAGCTTTGTGTCTTTATTCCTCAGTACCTTCCCATGTCTTTTGCCTTGTGCAGCCTTTAGATTCCCAAATGGGACAGTAATTCCTCTAGGTAAACGCTGTCCTGATTCCTTAAATAATTGCTGGTTGTACTCATCTTTGAGCTACAATTGTACCAAATATGTATCTGTTTTTTTACTGTAAGGCTACAGTACAACTATGGAGGTCATGAGGTCTTTTTCTTCCTCCAGGGTTTTATGGGAAAAGGCAGTTTAGTTCACCTAGCCCTAGAACTTATCTGGCCCCTCTTAGTTCTTCTAGATTTTTCCCTCTAGTTTTTTAGCTCTTCAGGTCTTTGTTGAAATAGAGTTTAGCAATGTAGAAAGATGTGTGTTTATAGGTCACAAAGTTCAATTGATGTGATCTATGCACAAATGCTCCTGGCTTGGTGTTAATGAATGGATCTAACGCTAAATACAGTGGTACCTTGAGATACAAGCAGACCAACATATGATTATTTTTTTAAGATACAAGCTGCAACTCAATTCGTATTTTTGAGATCTGAGCAAAATTCCGAGATACATGTCATGATTGAGAAGCTGCTGCTAGTAGGCGCATTGGTGCACAGGTCCAGTATCGGCAGCACAACACCAGCATCTCGTTCTTTCTCAGGTGTTACCTGCAGAATTAAGTCGAATCTCATGCACTGTACTCGTTCTTGCATCATTTTTGCATTTTTAATAACTTTTTTTGTGTGCCATCATGGGGCCGAAGAAAGTGAGTGTAAAGGACAGTGGTGAGAAGAAGAAAAGAATGATGTCGATAGAAGTAAAGCAAGAAATAATAGAAAAACATGAGCGTGATGTACCAGTGATTGAACCGACAAGGCTGTAAGACCGCAATACATCTACAATTTGTACCATCCTTAAACAAAAGGATGCCATCAAAAGCGCAAATCCAGGGAAAGGAACTACAGTTCTGTCCCAATTAAGGACAAATATCCATGAAGAAATGGAGAAGCTTCTGCTGGTTTGGGTGAAAGAGAAAGAGCTGGTAGGAGATACAGTGATGGAGACTGTAATATATGAAAAGGCACATATTATTTACGGCGAATTGAAGAAGAAAGAACCATCAACCTCAAAAGAGGCAGCAGAAGATATGTTTAAGGCAAGTCATGGCTGGTTTGAAAATTTCAAGAAGAGATCAGGCATCCACTCAGTGGTGAGGCATGGTGAAGCTGCGAGTGCTGACGGTAAGGCAGCTAAGGAGAACATCGCACATTTTGCTGCGCTTATCGCAAAGGAAGGCTACATCCCCCAACAAGTGTTCAACTGTGAAGAAACAGGATTGTTTTGGGAAAAAATGCCCTAGAGGACTTTCACCACCACAAAGAAGAAGCTGCCAGGCCATAAACCCATGAAGGACCGTCTGACCCTTGCATTGTGTGTGAATGCTAGTGGTGACTGTAAAGTAAAGCCACTGCTAGTGTATCATTCCGAAAATCCTCAAACCTTTAAGACTCACAAGATTCTTAAAGAAAAACTGCAGGTTATGTGGTGTGCCAATGCTAGGGCATCGGTTACACAGCAGTTTTTTATTGAATGGGTAAGTCTCGTCTTTGGTCCTGCAGTGAAGAAATATCTTCAAGAAAATAAACTCCCGATGAAAGTATTACTAATCCTTGATAATGCTCCAGCCCACCCACTTAGTCTTGAAGATGACATTCTCGATGAGTTCAAATTCATGAAAGTCCTCTACCTCCCACTCAACACGACTTCAATCTTGCAACCTATGGATCAGCAGGTTATTTCCAACTTTAAAAAGCTTTACACAAAGCACTTGTTCTGCCGCTGCTTTGTGGTGACTGAGAATACAAATCTAACCCTTCAAGAGTTTTGGAAAGATCACTACAACATTGTGATATGTTTACGCATTATTGACTTGGCATGGCAAGAGGTTACAAGAAGAACCTTGAACTCGGTATGGAAAAAGTTATGGCCTGATGTTGCAGACAGGGACTTCGAAGGATTTGAACCAGAGACCAAGACTGAGGTAGAAGCATTGGAGGAGATTGTGTCCCTCGGAAAGTTGATGGGTCTGGAGGTAGATGAGGGTGACGTAAACCAGTTCGTCAAGGAACATGAGGAGGAACTCTCAATGAGGAGTTGAAGGAGCTACAGATGACACAACATATGGAGCTTCTACAAGAGATTAGTAGTGAGGAGGAGATAGAGTCGTAGGAAGTGATTTCTGCAAGTGAAATTAAAGACATGCTAACAATGTGGGAGAAGCTTTCAAGATTCATTGAAAAGAAATACCCAGAAAAAGTTTCAACTGGTCGTGCTTCAGCAGTTTTTAATGACGCTTGTTTGTCACATTTCCGTTACATTTTAAAAGGCAGGCAAAAGCAGACCTCTTTGGATAGATTTTTATTCAAAAGTCCTGCAAGTGAAAGTGCTGAAAGTGCAGCCAAAAAGGCAAAAACAGGTGATGATTAAATGAAAAATATGTAATGTTAAGCTTAGGTTAAATTTAAAGTTAAGAAAGTGCATTTTTTTTTTTTTTTTGTATTTTTCTGAAGCTGGAAACAGGGAGAGACAGTCAGACAAACTCCCGCATGCACCCGACCGGGATCCACCCAGCACGCCCACCAGGGAGTGACGCTCTGCCCACCAGGGGGCAATGCTCTGCCCCTCCGGGGCGTCGCTCTGTTGTGACCAGAGCCACTCTAGCACCTGGGGCAGAGGCCAAGGAGCCATCCCCAGCACCCGGGCCATCTTTGCTCCAATGGAGCCTCGGCTGCGGGAGGGGAAGAGAGAGACAGAGAGGAAGGAGAGGGGGAGGGGTGGAGAAGCAGATGGGCGCTTCTCCTGTGTGCCCTGGCTGGGAATCGAACCCGGGACTTCTGCACGCCAGGCCAACACTCTACCACTGAGCCAACCGGCCAGGGCCAAGAAAGTGCATTTTTTTACAATTAAGTTTTTGTGGTTTCATTTTAAGTAAAGAAAGTGCAGTTTTAGTTTTGTTTAAAGTAAAGAAAATGCAGTTTTAGTTTACATTTAGTGTTAAGAAAGTGCAGTTTTAATTTACGTGTCTACAGTGCCTGCATCCCTTCCTCCCTCCCTCCTCCTCCGCCATTCACCTCTGTTAGCCGCACTCGTCTGTCTCCAAGGTAAGAATACAGTACTAAATAACACTTTTTTCTTTTATTTCATATATTTTGTAATGCATTGGTAAAGTATACATGTGTGTTTCTTAATTAAAAACATGTCTTTTTTCGGCCCTGGCCAGTTAGCTCAGCGGTAGAGTGTCGGCCTGGCGTGTGGGGGACCCGGGTTCGATTTCCGGCCAGGGCACATAGGAGAAGCGCCCATTTGCTTCTCCACCCCCCCTTCTTCCTCTCTGTCTCTCTCTTCCCCTCCCGCAGCCAAGGCTCCATTGGAGCAAAGATGGCCCGGGCGCTGGGGATGGCTCCTTGGCCTCTGCCCCAGGCGCTAGAGTGGCTCTGGTTGCGGCAGAGCGATGCCCCGGAGGGGCAGAGCATCGCCTCCTGGTGGGCAGAGCGTCGCCCCTGGTGGGCGTGCCGGGTAGATCCCGGTCGGGCGCATGCGGGAGTCTGTCTGACTGTCTCTCCCCGTTTGCAGCTTAAGAAAAATACAAAAAAAAACATGTCTTTTTTCATAATTTATGATGGTTTGGGGATTTTTCACAGGGCTGGAATGGATTAAATTTATTTATTTTAAATGGGAGAAATTTGTTTGATATATGAGTTGACTGACTGACGAGCTCGGTTACAGAACAAATTGAACTCGTACCTCAAGGAAGGAAGGAAGTATCTCACTGTAGAAGGAGACCAATGGGAGGTGCCAGCCTAAGTGCATTTTAAGAGACCAGTCTTTCTGGACCCCATATTACTCTAAATAACAGTATTTGTATGTTTACACTTCATTTTTAAGTATTTTTCTCCCTCTATAATACATCTGACAGAATTTATTGACATAATTTTAAACAAAGCCTAAAAGACCGTTTTGTGTTTTTCATTACACCTTAGCAAAGATGACAAATAATGTTGACATTTTATTATGAAAAAGATACATTGGCTTTATTTTTAAGATAAGAAACCATAAAATCTGTTGTCACATTGAGTGACAAGACATTTAAAGTGTTGCTGACAAAAATAGGCTAGAAGAAGATGAAGTGTGTACGGAAAGGTTAAGCGACACGAATAAAAAATAACAAACTAGTTTGCTAAATACTGTAAGAAGTTAGCTGTTTTGTACAGAGGTATAATTTAATTTAGATGTGAGCCTAGAACACAGAAGAATTCTTAGTCAATTTGTGTATATTACAAATACCTTTTTAATTTTAATTTTTTTATGTAAAAAATTTAATGGGATGACATTGATCCATAAGAGCACATAGGTTTTAGGTAAACATTTCTATGGCATTTAAACTGTTGATGTGTGGTGTGCCCATCATACACAGTCAAATCATTTTCTGTCATTGTATATTTGTTCCCTTTTACTCCCCTCCCCCTCTACTCCCCCTGTATATATTTTAATTACTGCACCATCAACATCAGACACACCTCTCTGAACATGAACTAAGTCCTATTGAAGTAGAACTGTTTATTGTGAAATAAAACTCTTTAAGCATTCATTTACTTATAGATGATTTATGAAGCAAAACTCATATTAATATTAACTGTAGTTAGTTAACTAGTTAAGATACTACTAAATGGCATAACAAACAAATGACATCATTTTGTTAGTTAAAAATAATAGCACCTCTATAACAGGCTAGTATGAGTGTTCCTGCTAGGTGGGTAGATTTTCTTCACAGGGTGATTCAGAGCTCTAGTTTTCCATTTTATGTCTTTCTCATTTCCTAGAGCATCGAAATTCTCTGCATTTGGCTAGCAGATGAGTAAAGAGGGATGAATAAGGCACGTCTATGTCTTTTCTTTGTGTGTGTGTGTGTGTGTGTGTGTGTGTGTGTGTGTGTGTGTTTCCGAAGTTAGAAGCAGGGAGGCAGTCAGACAGACTCTGGTGCGGCTGGAGCTATTCTAGTGCCTGAGGTGGAGGCCATGGAGCCGTCCTCAGCGCCCAGGCCAACTTTGCTCCAGTAGAGCCTTGGCTTTGGGAGGGGAAAAGAGAGATAGAGAGAAAGGAGAGGGGGAAGGGTGGAGAAGCAGATGGGCGTTTCTCCTGTGTGCCCTGACCAGGAATAGAACCTGGGACTTCCACATGCCAGGCCAATGCTCTACCACTGAGCCAACCAGCCAGGGTGGCATGTCTATGTCTTAATCATCTTTCTCCAAAGTGACACTGATCAGTTCTCTTCATATTCTATTAGTTAGAACTATGTCCCTACTTAGATGCAAGGAGAGCTAGAAAAGACAGTCCCTGGCTGACTTATGTGCTTCCTAGCAACAGTTCTATGCTAGTGGAAACACGAACCCAGTGGACAGTTAAATAGTCTGCCATAGTTCATCCCTGTAGGCAAGCATAACAACAATTGTGTTACCCTTCCTCCCACACATAGAACACATTTGTTTCAACTCAAGGGGAACAACCCAAAGTCTCACCCGATCCTTACATCCAGTCCAAAGTCCAATGTCTCCCGCAGGTCCAGCTGTGGTTCTTTGCAGCCCCATGACTTATGCAGTGAAGTTTAGTTTAACTGCCCACTGCTCTGCCTCTCCCCCAGCCCCCCGCTGCTCGCACAAATCCAGTACAGAGCAGGGAAGCAAGGGCAGGAGAGTGACAATTAACTTTCCCATTTAAATAACAGTAAACTGGGGAAAGCAAAGGATTAACTGTCCAATGACAGCAGTGAAATCTTGTCATGGGAGGCACTGTAAAGACCCCTGCCCTGATTATGTTCAAGGTCTCAATTAGATCCTTTTTATGCATCTGAAAAGAATTCCTCTGTCCCTTCTTCTCCCTGGTAACCACTAGGCTACCTACATGGAGAAGTGCTCCCTTGACCTATCCTCCTCCCTGGCTAAATCATGTAAGGGAGTGTGACCACGGTCTGCGGTCACACTAGCCATTGGTTACTAGCCATTTTTAAGGCCAAGTTCAAAGTTTATTTGCCAGTATACATAGTTCTTTTGCCACAAAGCATTTAGGAACAGTGAAGTAATAGATCTGTGATATATAGAAGTAATTCATATCTGTGAGCCCCCATTTGTTACTTGTGCTAGTGTTTATCAGTCAGAATCTGTCCAGAAAAGCAGAGACAATTCCAAGTCTTTTAAATGGAGGAAATTTAACACAGAAATTAGCTTCACAGGTGACAGAACAGAAGCCAAACACATGATGGTGAAATCAGAAAATCACCGCATACCCTTGGGATAAAAGAGCAATAGGAAGGAGTGACATTACCAGATAATATCTGAGCTCTGAGCTCTGATGAGAAGAGTCTGTGAGCTCTTTGAGGGATCAGAGCCATTTATATATTTTCTTCTTTGCCTGTACCCACATAGTGAGCACTCGAATGTTCATTTGCTTGAACAGAGATAAGCAGTAAATCCTTCCACCAACTTCATTTACAAGTCCCCATCAGAGAACTGAAATGTGGCAGAAAGGATGGCGTTCAATCCTGGGGTAATCCTGAATTTGTGGATCATCTGCAGTTAGTTATTTTGGGACATTACTTAATTAACCCATCATTCCCTTTAGACAATGAAAAAATTGTCAGAAGTTTTAATTTAAGTATTCCCTCCCTGTAAAAGACTTTTAGAGTTTGGAACAAAACCAACTTTTGCATAAACATAGAAGGGAGCATTACAAAGGAATTGAGTCTGTAGGTGGCTCATGCCAAAATAACTTTTTTTTTTTAAACAAAGTGGTTCAGGGAGAAAGAGAAAAAGCTTTCCAGAATTGTTGAAAGTGGCAGCTATAGCTACATATATAAATATATATGTGTGTGTGTGTTGTTTTTTATTCTAATTTGGAATCACCTTCTAAGTTGATAATGCCATTCTTTTATCTACTGTTTTGAGCAAAAAATTATCAACTTATTTTCATTTACTGTTATTTAAGAAGAAAACTGTAAACTATTCCAGTAGGTAGTTTAGCAGTCAAAAAGAACTTATTCTAGAATAATTTTTGAACACAAATGCTATTTAATCTGCTCTTGGATGTGCCTTTCTATGCTTCAGTGTACAGATCCGCCAGATTCCATTTGGCTGTGACTTTTAGAACGGGCTTGAGAAAAATCTCAAAATAGTAGGTACATTAACAACTTGGAAGTTGAGAATAGTTTGAGGAGCTTTTTTTGACTATGTTGCCTTTCCTAGAGAGAAAAAGAGCTTTGGTTGAAGATTTCTCAAGGAATATTTCCACTTATATATGGAAACGAAGAATCCATTTTTTGGCAGAGCATGTCAAATCCAGTTGTCATATTGTGCTTTAAAACCATTTTAAGGCCGTGGCTAGTTGGCTCAGCAGTAGAGCGTTGGCCTGGCATGTAGAAGTCACAGGTTCATTCCCCGGTCAGAGCACACAGGAGAAATGCCCATCTACTTCTCCACTCCTCCCCCTCTCCTTTCTCTCTGGCTCTTTCTTCCCCTCTTGCAGCCAAGGCTCCACTGGAGCAAAGTTGGCCCAGGCACTGAGGACGGCTCCATGGCCTCCACCTCAGGTGCTAGAATGGCTCCGATTGCAGCAGAGCAACACCCCCTGCTGGGCATGCCAGGTGGATCCTGGTCGGGCTCATGCAGGAGTCTGACTGCCTCCCTCCTTCTAACTTCAGAAAAAAACAAAATCAAACAAAAAACATATTAGGGTACCTGAGTATGTTGTAATTCTCCATTTGCACAGGAATTTCAGGTTGGTTTACTTTTCACATTGGTTTAAAATAAGAATTATTTAAAATATTGAATACAATGCACTTCATTGCTTGTCTTTATCTTGTCCTTTGGAATATAGTGTCCCCATTTTAAAATAGCCAGTAAGGCTTGGAGACTGAATATGTCTACATGGTGTCATGATTGACTGCAAAGGGAGAAGTACACTGTTTAATCTATTTGGCACCTAGCAGGTTTTCTTTCCTGTGTTGGTTTTTTTTGTGGAGCGCTGTAGTGTTGTGAAATAATCACTTGGTAATTTGGCAATTTTATTAAAAATAATTACTTTGTTTCAGTCACTAAAACATCATCATGATAGTTTTGAAAACATGAAGTCAAGGAAAAATTCTTCTTTGGTATTGATCGGGAGCAGAAAACGCATGCTAGAATCGGTCTTTTCCACCTCTAATTGAGTTGATGTTCTTTCACGCTGTTGTGCAGTGAAAATATTAAAACATGAGGTGTATTTTTTGCTGCTTAAAATAATTGGTTTTGCTTTTTAAGCAGGCTATCTGTAATTTCAAGGCTTATTTCTTTCTGAACTTCCTTGCCCTGAGGAATTTAGAATATTCTTGCAATTTTCAATGTCTATTAAGGATTTTTCAACTGTCAATTCAACTGTAGTTGTTGTCCTATTAATTCATTATGAAATGACACAGGAAGGAAACTTTGTGATAATAATGAAAACAATTATTTGTCCAAAAAAAAAAGGAAGTAAGGCTCTGTTGAAAACCCATGTGCTGTGGGTAGGAGTGGAACAGGATAGGCACATTTTTGGCATAATGTCTTCTTTTCCAACAGGAAAACATACAAAGATTTCCGGTCAGACCTTTAGATACTTTGTATTGTACACTTAAAAAGTTTTCTTTCTTTTTTTTCTTTTTTTTTTTTTTGTCTCCTCCAGGTGATATTATACCCAACTTCTAACAGCTCCAAGACAGCTGAGTTCCACCGAATGATAGTTCCAAAAAGTAGCCAGGACTCTGACTTAAAAATCAAACTGGCAGTGCGAATGGATAAGCCACCACATATGAAACATAGCGGGTGAGTGTGTACTTGAAGGTGTTTTCTGCCGACTGAAGGTTATTTCACGATATCACTTTTGTCAATTTACTGAGAGCCTGTATACCAGACTTTCACTTAGAGTCCCCCCACAATGATATAGGCTAACTTAATTTTTTTAAACCTGTGGACAAGTTAATAGCTAAGTATATATGGTTATTTAGTGGGTATAACTGTTTGCATGCTAACATAATACTGCTACTTGATTGCATTGGTATTAAATATCACTTATATGATTTAAAAAAAACAGTGACTTATAGAGATAATGCCTTAGTTTTCAAAATACAGTAATAGTTGAAACAAGCCTAGCATTCAGGTCCCCGGGAATAGTTAAACTCACAGAGAAGTACTAAATCTAAAAGGTTATAAGGAGGGAGGCTGTGCTGGTGGGTAAGCCGGAAGCACGGTTGTCTCCTCGGCATCGCCGTGGGCACAGTCCTCTCTGCCAGCATCCTTTTCCCCTGGCTGCTGGGGAGGCAATAGGTCTGGACTACTGAGTACAATAAAATGAATTTTTTAAAAACCCAGGGCTTTCTCAGATGAACACTTCTAGACTCACTACATACAGCCTAGGGTGTTAGCCACCAGGAAAGAATGCAACCCTTTTTGTTACTATGGAGAGAAACAGTTGCTGGTGGCTTACCCTGAATTTAGCAACAGATACAGGAGTCAGAGAAAGTGCACTCTTCTTGCACAGGGAAGCCTGTCTGCTGGCTTGGGAGCCAAGTCACTCCCAGTATGGCAGAATTAACTGATGAGTCAACAAGACCTGGGTTTGGTGGATGACCAGCAGGGTGAACAAACCTAGGCTCTGAGCAGGGGCAGTCCAAATGAATGCAGGGCAGGGTAAAAGTAGGGTACAGTTTCTGTATGGGAAATAGTACAGAAATTAATAAATAACTGTGCAAGCATAAACTGTGTTTTGTGTACTCACAACTGTTAACATACTTTTGCTACACCCTGTACTCTACAATAGGGACAGGACCAGGGACCATGTTGATTCCTTGGTCGGGAGGCAGCGTGTGCAGAATCGGTCTCATTGAGGGGAACTGTGATTTAAGCAGCCCACATTATGGCAAAGGAAAAACTGACTCAGCTCCCAATGCAGTTGATATTCCTGGGATCTCACATATAGAATTCTTTCTTTCGTTCATCCGTCTACCTGCTCAGCATTGATCTATGCATCTGACGTGTGTTGAGCACTTCTTCTGTTGAAACCAGAGTAGACCTCAGTGAGATAGCATACCAGTTGCACAGAAACTGGTTGCTCAGAGATTTAAGCTTGTGCACAAATAATTGCAACACTGTGTCTTAAGTACTATGAGGGAGGAGTTTGGACTGGGAGAAACCACATGTGCTTCCAGCTGGACTTAGCATTGACTGTCTCACAGGACAGCTGACTTCCGAGATGACACCTGAAGTATTAATTCAGCAGGTGGGCAGTGGAGAGGAAAGCACTGCAGTCACATGACAGAGCATGGACCTGGGCTGCGTTCTGGATGACAGTGCTGACAAGTGTGGTACATGTTTGGGACGAGGGAGTTTTATTGCTCTAAAGAGACTGGTAGAGACTGTTCTACCTTGAGCTGGACGTAAAGGAACGCAATAACCTAATATCTTTCAGGCACTGCAGGTATTCTCTCTCCTGGTTTTAACTTAGTTTCTTTATTTTAATGAATGGCACAAAAAGGAATGGGAACTTATGTATTAGCGCCAAGATAGCCCTTACTTTATGCAGCACCGTGGTGAATGACCCCTGGAGCCATCAGTTCATCCCAGGAACCATGACTGCCCATGAAAACTGAGCACAGGGCGGGACCTGCAGCCTTTGGGCTCTCTGGAAAGAAAGCCCTGCTCTAATCCTTGGCTATTCTTGTTTTAGAATGAATGGTCCAGGGAAGGAGGGGTAAACCCGTCCCCTCCAAGACTTCATGTTTGTTTGTTGTTGCTTTTAAAATCACTCCCTTGCATGAAAAGAGGGTTGGTTTATCTCACATCACCGTGCCCTTTGACTAACTCAGAACCCCCAGGATGGCCCTGGGACTGACTGCTACCCAAGATGGAGGGCATTCCCTGGGAGAACATATCATCATCTCAGTTTTATCTATAAAGCTCAAGATCCCATTTTGGGTTCAGATCAGAAATGACTGAGATCCCAGCTACATCAGTCATGACCTGCCACTGCTAAAAGGTGCTCTCGGGAATTTCCAGACATTCAAGTGTCTCTGCAGTTTACGGAATGTAAAAAGAAGAATTCTAGAATTGAAAATATCCATAGCTGGCATGTGGTGGAGCATAATGAAGAATATTAATATATAATTGTTAATAACAGTCATTCATAAATTACTTCATGCCAGCATTGAACATTATGACAATCTACCAGAATTGACAGCTGTCAGCGTTGCTGGGGCAGCAGTGGCCCTGTGGGCAGGGACAGTCCAGGTGCTTCCCCACAAGTACCAGTTCCAGTTTCCCAGTGCCCGTGTGGTACGTTTTAAACGTTTCTAATATCACCCTTGTGTATAGTTACGTATGGGAAAACACGATTTGACCTACATGATAACTATATTCATCTTTTTCTGATGTGCTTCATAAATGGATTTTACTGAACTTAATTACACATAAAAAGAGAAAGTCAACTAACCTTTTTTGCCCCAAGTGCTCTATCCTATGCCAAAGCAATAATTTAATAGGAGTCATGGTAGCTTAATAGCATTTTGCTTTTGGGCTGGATCGTGTCCTGTCAATAATTTATCGTATAATGAATAATTAACAGATGAATAATGAATAATTGAAAAAGAGACAAGTCAGGTTAAAAAAAAAGGTTAATATATTTTAAAAATATTTCAAACTCCCCCTGCAGATAGAGTTGTCAAGTAGATTAAGCAGTAAATTGGAGGGTTAGGGGTTTTAATCTTCAGAGCATTTTCAGAAGTAGACTTGGAAATCCTTTTGGACTTGAATCAGAAAACCTGTTTTCTGTTTTAATAATGTGAGCAACATGTATGTCTTTCTTATGTGAACTATTTTAATACATAGTCTCTGTTTTATTCATTTATCACATTAGGTAGCCCTTGTCCCTATATAAATGTTTTTATCCATGTTATCTGTATTTTCATGTGTTCTCAACTAAACTTGAGTTTCTTAGATCTATTTGAGCCCCAGTGCCTCCCACAGCTGTAGACATGAGTAATGATGGTGAAAATGGTAATACTATGCTCTTTAGAGTTTTCAGGGCAAAGCAGTAAGAATGTGAATAAGCTGTATATGTAAGTTGATACTGAAAGGGTTTTAAACATAGGTTGCAGGGGATAGAGTTTTATCTAAATGGGAAAAATACCTAACATAAGTGAACGAAATAGCATTTGGGTCTCAACTGTTGTATTTTAAAATGACCAATTTTTGTGTTGTTTGTTTTTGTGTTTTTGGTTTTTGGGGTTTTTTTACATGACCTTTTTTTTTTAAGCAGAAAGGAAAATATATCTGAATTAAAGTTCATGTTTTTGATAACTAATAAATCCGTGACTGTTTACATTAAAGTTTTTAAAAATAGAATTGACTACATACAAGTGAAAATAGATATTTACTTTGGCTAGAATAAACGATGATTTCATTTTTTTAAATAAGAAACTGGACATTACTAGAAGACATATTTAGTGAAAAATAAAACTGAATCTATTTATTCTTTTGGAGTATGTCATATAAAGTAATTATATAAACTCATGTACATAAATTTGTTAAATGAATTAACAGCTAGATTTTTGAATGGCTGAATAATTCCCTTGCAGCTTTTGAAGGCCCTTGCGTGCCTCTGGGCCGCTGGCTGTCAGCCACGTTCCTGAACCGATAGGCTGTCCTTGAGCGTAGCCTAGTGGCCGAGTAGCAGTATTAACTTAAATCTCAGCAGTGCTATCCCCGTTTTTGTTAAAGAACATTTTCCTAATACAAATGATATGTTCTCAATAAAATGGAACTAAAAAAATAAACGACTGTATGACAACTGAATCTACAATTAAAAGGGAGAGAGAAGAAATGGAAATTGGCTGTCACAGTTATGTGGAGGCATTCAGACCAGGACCTATCCGAGGTTTGCAGCAACTGGTTATCTTAGAGTTAAAAATGAATGAAAGCGTTGTGAATATGTAACTGTAGAGATTTGTCACAGGTTAGAAATTGGTAAGATGAAATTGTAGTTATGTCAGTGTTATATAAATCTCAGATTTGGCTATTTCAACATTTATTTAATAGAAGTAGTGAAATACCTTGAAATTGTCATATAGAAGTCTTCATTTAATTTACATCATAAAGGTATAAAGGGACGGGGCCACCTCTTGGAGCAGGTGAGGGACGGCAGTTTAGCTTCCAGCAGGAAGAACAGGGTAAGCGCCAAGCTGGCTGTGTTGTTGCTGTCCCCTGCTCTCCCACAGAGGGGACCAGCCAGGCATTCCAGCCTGTGCCGCCGTGCCCACGGAGACTTTCATACACACATTCAATCCAAACAAGGCATTTGATCACGAAATGAAAAGACCGCAGTCTAATACAGTTGTGTTGTTTTATTTCTGATTTAAGGTTTGTGATCTTCAACTAATATAGGGGACAGCCAGATGAACAAGGGGAAAAAAATCTTTGATTTTTTTTTTTTTAAGATGGCATTGGCTTGGAGGGTCGGGGCCTTTCCAAAGAGACAAGTCTGAAAGATGGGGGTGGGGGGTGGGGGGGAGTAGAAGAAGGCAAGAGGGAGAGAGAGAGAAAGGACAAGTCTGTTTGGCCCCAGGAAAAATTGATTTCTCATTTTAAATCAACCTTTTAGAATGAATTTCCTCTGTGTCCTTCACTTTAATAACCGTAGATTGACCTCTGACCAAAACCTAGATGCAGTCTGCTCGCATTCCCAACTTGAATTGACCTCATCTGGGCTTATCCTGACTTCGTAGAAATCTCACTTCTTATTGCCTTGCCAGAACTTCCTGAAATATTTGCTAGATTCTTCATACATATTTGATATATTTTCCAAATACAACTTTCAGAAAAGATGTCTTCTGTCTGTAGTACTTTATAAACATTGATATATATGTATGCATACAAAGAAAGCATTAAAATAGTCACTGTAGAACAATAAAAAGAGGAAGTCCTAAAGCCAAATTCTTCTTCCAAATGCCTTTATATGTAAGTCATTTTCTATATGCTAAGTTAAATCATTAAGAACTCTGTTTTCCATTTTAATTTGAGTACTTAGTTATGTGATAGTGATAGAAACATTTTCAAGCATATCTTTAATGATCATTAAACTAAATGTTTTAACTTAATATTCCTTTACACAACTTCTCTTGATTACCCTTGTGATCAGTTAGTCTTTAATGTTAAGTTGAAATGTGGCTTTCTATCCAGCATCCTTTACTCTCAAGACTTTTCTCCAGGGAAACAACCTACATTATTTCCTTCTCTTACTGTTCATGCAGCAAATAACTACTTTCTTTTGTTCCCAGACAACCTTAAGATGTCACCCCTGAGCATCTTAAACAAAGACACTTTAGGCCAAAAACATTAAAGAAGGAATATGAGTTCTCTTTTTTCTTTATTTTCTTTCAGAAACCACAGGCTGTAGTCATAGGTTCTCTTAATTAAAGTGGGGTACATTTTTAAAAATTATAGTGAAAACTATTTAGGAATGCTTTAACCTTTTATAACTAGCTTGTGTATAGAATTATAGGATAGTTCCATGTTAATAACAGATGCCTTACTATAAATGTTTTGTAGAATGTACTGATACAGTGATATGTTTTCTTCTTCTGCACACATCCAGAAGTGTTACAATATTAACACTGAGGTCATAAAGCAGCACAAATCTTGGGCTTGTTAGAGGCTCAAGTGTGGTGGGAGGTCAGGGACAGTTTGGACACTATTTAAAGATGTCTGTCCTTAGCTCATTCTTCATGCATGAGGCTGAACTGTGGGCAGACAGAGGCCGGTGCAGTGAGAGTCGTGTTGAATAAGAGCCATGACACTTGTCTTTGGGCTCAGTTCTGTCACTGACTTGGGTAAGTCAGTGCGTCTCTCTTGGCCGTGGTTTCATCAGTTGCTAAAGGAGACATGAGAGGAGAAAATGTGACTGGCTCCTTAGCCCCCTGGAAATTCGTGGCTCAGCAAGTCATCCTCTTTCAGCTCTCCAGGGAGCACACGCCCCCCTCCAGGGCGCATTCCCCTCCATCAGCAGCTCTATGGGGGCAGGATGTAGGGAGAAGTGGGAGAAAGGGGGCGACCCGGAGAGGGATGCCAGATTCACAAGTTACTTGAATTTTCATTTTTTTCTTCTTAAGTATACTCAGGGAGAGAGAGAGAGAGAGACAGGAAGGGAGAGAAAAGGAGGAAAGAGATGAGAAGCATTAACGCATAGTTGCTTCACTTTAGTTGTTCATTGCTTGCTTCTCGTGTTCCTTGACAGGGGTGGGGGGGGCACTCAAGCCAAGCCAGTAACCACTTGCTCAAGTCAGTGATCTTGGACTCACTCCAGCAACCTTGACCTTCATATCAATTATCTCACATTCAAGCCAGTGACCTTGGGGCTTCGAACCTGGGACCTCAGCGTTCTAAGTCGACCTTCTGTCCACTGCACTACCACTGTTCAGACTTATTTGAATTTTCTCAAGGCAAGAAAGGAAGCAATGACTGAAACAACAGGCTTTCTATAAGATTAATTTGAAAAATACACAGTATAGAACTTACGTTCTGATAGTGCATATAGAAAAAAAGATGCATAGTAAATTCAGAAAGGAAATACATATACTAAACATACTACATTGAATAATGCAACTATGGATAAAATTTCCTAGTTTTCAGATTTTCTGTGATGTCATTATACTACTTTTGTGCTGAAAGAATGCTGTTATTACATTAAAAAGTAAAAAAGCAAATAGCTTTTATTTTTTGACAGAGATAGAAAGTCAGAGAGAGGGACAGACAGGAGGGGAGAGAGATGATAAGCATCAATTCTTCATTGTGGCACCTTCGATGTTGATTACATATGTGCCTTGACCATGAGGCTACAGCAGACCGAGTGACCCCTTACTCAAGCCAGCGACCTCAGGGTTTTGAACCTGGGTCTTCTGCATCCCAGTCTGACACTATTTACTGTGCCACTGCCTGGTCAGATTCATTCTTTATTTTAAAGTTAAAATTAGATTTCTCTTAATGAACATAAGAGGAAATAGTCATGTTTCCGGACAGGATAGAAAAAGTTATATGATTTCAGTCATATTATTCTGTTTAAGGACATCTTCATAAGTGACATAAACAGGAAGCAAGGTACAGAGTGGTTAAAAGTACAGGCTTTGGAGTTAGGCAGACCAGGGTTCCAATTCTAGCCCTGTCATTTTTATGCAGGCTTGGTCAAGTCACTTAACTTCTCACACATAGCCTCACTTTTCTCAACCCTTCTAAGTTGAAATGAGATATACTCATTAAGTATGTAGCTCAGTGCTTGTTACATAAGTGCTTGTTACATAGTAAGATCTCAACTAACTAGTCACATTTGTTATTAAAATAAACATTATTTCAAAAATCATAGTTTCATGAACTATTATAAAACCTGGTTTAGCCATATCATTTGATTTTAGTCAGAACAAAATGTTCAAAGCTAGATGGGATAATAGAAGTGTACAAATTTTCAGTAACTCCCCGAGAATATAAAAGTTATATCCCTCATTAGGGCCCTCTGCTTAGTTGTTGACTTTAGTTTACTTTTATTTTTCTGAAGTTGGAAATGGGGAGGCAGACAAACTCCTGCATGCGCCCGACCAGGATCCACCCGGCATGCCCACCAGGGGGCAATGCTCTGCCCATCTGGGGCATTGCTCTGTCTCAACCAGAGCCATTCCAGCGCCTGAGGCAGAGGCCATGGAGCCATCCTCAGCGCCCGGGCCAACTCTGCTCCAATGGAGCCTTGGCTGCGGGAGGGGAAGAGAGAGACAGAGAGGAAGGTGAGGGGGAGGGGTGGAGAAGCAGATGAGTGCTTCTCCTGTGTGCCCTGGCCGGGAATCAAACCCAGGACTCCTGCACACCAGGCTGACGCTCTACCACTGAGCCAACCAGCCAGGGCTTAGTTTACATTTTTATTTGACAGCTCTTATGTATTTATGTGTTGGTGGTGGCATTTTGTCTCACTGTGTGTGCCTGGGTATATTTTGCTGCTAACTTTATTTTGTCTTCTCTACGTCCAAAGGGAGAAAATTGAAAATATTACATAAGAGCTCTCAACCGTGCCTGAGGAGCTGACTTGAATGATTTATCTGAGAGATAAAATAAGCTCAGACTCTAAAAAAGAACACCTGGAGGTTATTTCATAGCAAGTGAGAAGGAGAAGCTAGGACTTCTCCCTTTATTTGAGCCCAGTGCAGTCTAACGTATTAAAAATAGCAAATGCTTTCAAAGCATATTTTAAATGACTGGTAGTACCTTTGTTATATTCAATGCAGTTGCTAGTTTTACTTTTAATTTTCTCACCTAAATTATTAGACAAATTTTACTTGCTCCTACATATCTCTAAACAATCTATCAGATTTTGTTAGTATTCAGATTTATCCACCTTTTGCTAAGTTGTTGGTATCAATTTTACAAACCAAATACAGCAGTTTTAACTTAATCTCAGCTATTTTTCATGTGTTTTAAGTTATAGTTTCTACGGGCTTAGTTTAAGGTGGGATTGATATGCTTGCTCAATACTCACTAGCTCAAAGGCTGTTATTTTATAGTTACCATAGCACCCAAGACATTTGTGTAATTGAAAAATTAGTCTAATTATATATCTTAATGTTTTATAAAACTAAGTACTAGGAGAGCTTAGTGTCGTTGAGATGGGGCTTCTGAAGCTGCCACTTGGGCCTTCTTGGCTGGTTCCGAGTACAGGACGGAGACAGCAGCTGACACTTGGAGAATGGTCATCACCCACCTCCATACCCCTCCTGTCTGTGGGGTCTCTGATCAAATGTCATCACTGCCCAGAGCCCCCCCACCCCACCCTCTGTGGCTTTTTTAAAAAAAAACCTATTTCATTCTTTTCAAGCTTGCATGAGTATCTGATACTACATTTATTGACTATTACTTTCTGTCTCACCAACTAAGATTTTGTCTCCATTTTAGTGATGCGCTGTTGACAAGATTTCCAACGAAATCTGACTTCAATAAGAGAGGAAAGAGGAATCTTGTCTTATTTTACTGCTATTTTTAAACTTAGTTATTAAAAAATTGCCAACCACTTAATAGAAGCTAAATAAACATTTGGTGAACAAATGACTAAATGTTTTCTCTTCTAAAGAACAAACAATGCCGAACTTATGCCACTGTCTTTTAATATTCAAAATAAGTACTGGATTGATTATTTGGATATAAACTTTATGTCATTAGCTAATCGGTAACACAGGAATGTAAGTTTGTTGGAGTAAGCTTTGTCCCCAAAGGAACTACAGTAAGTTTTATTATTCCAAAATGTTCTATATTACTCTCTTCAGTGAGACTGGCTCTTTTCATGGCTTTTGGCCTCACTTTGATGGAGAAAGTAAATTTCTAATATTCTCTGTTAGGTCAACATTATATTTAGACCACTCTTGTCATAGGTGGTTGAACTGTAGAAGGACGTTTTACCAGTTTCCTGTGGGAAGGAGTATGCCACAGGGTTCGTTTATAAGATTGATGTATTATGTAACCAATACTTATTAAAGGAAAAACAGAAACCTAGCTTGAGCTTTGCACATCCTGTCTCTGTGGAATCAAAAGTCCTTCCCTTCTCCTACAGTGATTCCTGATTTGTCATAGTCATTTATTTCAGCCATTTATTCTGTCAGTTCTATTTAGTGGACACTTTTACTCCATTTAGACAAGACACAGAAGAACGTAGCAAAAATATCCTCTCCAACAACTGACAAAGCAGAATGAAGAGAAGTTGAAAAGGGGCCAGCGCCTTGCCCATCTGTCCGAGAGACAGGGCGAGGCACAGGCAGAAATGGAAGGGACGTTGAGGGCGTGAACAGAAGAACGGCTGCATGCTCCCGGGTCTGTGGAAGTTCCCAAGGGCCAGAGCGGGGTTGTGGGTCACAGTGAGGAAGAACTGCAGCAGCCTGAAGATTCTGTAAGTTACAAAAGAGCATGAAGCCTGGCACAGCGAGGGGCAATAGGAGCAGAAGAATTTGCTCAACATGTGTATATTGCAACCCAGCTGGCCTCACTGGAAAGCCTTGATGAGTGGGGGAGTGAGATAGCTTAGGAAGCCTGGCCCGTGGTGGCACAGTGGACAGAGCATCATCCTGGATGCTCAGGCCACTGGTTCGAAACCCCGGGCTTGTCTGGTCAAGGCACAGATGAGAAGCAACTGATGCGAGTTGATGCTTGCCGCTCCTCCTCACCCTTTCTCTCCCTCTTTCTCAAATCAATAAATCTTTAAAAAAATAAGATAGCTTAGGGAAAATAGAGTGTTCGTGGTTAGAGTAGTGTCTGGAAGGAACAATTAAATCTCTTCAGAAGTAGTTCCAATGGCTAACAATGTGGTATTCTGGCCTTCTTTTCATAAATGATAACATACCGTCATAAGGACTCTTTTCCGGTCCTCTGATGATCACAGCTGGAGTTGAGCAGGATAAGGCGTTGGTGGCAGGTTGTGACATCGCAGCCACAGTTCCATATCTAGACTGGATTTGAAATACCTGAGAATCACTGTGCGTTAACAATAATGGGGAAGGTAACGAATGAATTTTCGCTGGATGAATGTGTGCTCTGATTATCAAAAGAATCACCGCCACAATGTTAACATTAAGTACCAATGTGGATGATGTGAAAAGAGACAGCCAAGGGTTTGCAGGTATTAAGCTTATTCATCATTCATTTTGGAATTATTTATTTCCTTAAGAATAGTGTATTGCTATTCCATTCAGAGAAGAAAAATCACATCTTATTTTCATGATTTAAAAAAAAGAATTATATATAAATGTGAATAGGTATATTAATGCCTTTGCTTATTTCAGATATCAGTACTTCTGAAATTTAAAAAATGTTTTTCTTTGGACTATGGATTAGAAGGATATAGCAACGGATCATAGTTCACTTAGAGAGAAAATTGAGTATCAGCCATTTCCACGTTAGTGAAATTTGGTAGCCTTATCCTTTCTGCCAGTTGGATTGAATCTCAGGCTCATCTTTAATTACTCACTTTCTCCTCCCACAGTAGCTAATCCCTGTTTCTCTCCAGTGTTTCCCACAGATGAATCCCTTCCCATTCCTCTGCCAACTCTGTCCTAGCAAACCAAAGCGAACTGAAACAGAACCCAAAGCTTGGTGTATTTGTTTTCCTGTGTTTACCTTCCCAAGCCATAAAAGGATTTAGGAACACTATTTATATTATATCTCCGTTAAAAAATGTCTAGTGTTCCTTTGCTGCTTATGGGTTTAGCCCAGCATTCAGATTCTTCAAAAATTTGGTTCCGTTCATTCAGTCTTTGTAACTTTTTCCCTCTTTATAACCAACAGAACCCCCCAACGGCACCCCAATCCGTCAGTTCATGTCCCAGAATGTGCTTTCACTAACCCACCCCTATTTCTCGACTCTTTCTTAACCAAACCCTACCAGTCAGGTATTGGGTTACATGGGTTCTCACACCAGGACAGCTGGGCAAGAAAGGTCGTTTATTTTCTCTGTAATCCAATCGGCCTCATGAGCAGACTCTCACTAGCTGTGAAGTCCCTTTGTCCCCACCCACCTGGTTTTGAGGGAACTGCGAGGTCCTTTTTGTACCACTATTCCCTCTGCCTCCTGGGGCCAGGCCCCCCTTTGTTACCGCCCCAGCGATGAGTGGATGTGGGAAGCGGGGCAGAAGTCCCTCACGTGGGCACTCTCCACACCTCCACGGTGTGTCACTCTCGGGCCACCTTCCCTGTCTGTTTCCTTTTCACTGGAGCTGCCGGCCCTGGAAACATGGGCTGCTTATCTTTCTGTCTGCCTAGGACCTTCCTTATATAAAACTTTTTGATCAAGACCTGTACTTTGCTATGTTGAAGGAAGAGAAGAGTTTATTTAGAAAATTGATTCTTTGGACATCTTACAATAGATTGACTATGTAAAGGGACCCTGTAAACGGGCTCCCTAAGTCCATACCCTTTGCCCTATAGCTGTGTTGCCCTTTAAGACCTTGGCCATGTTACTTGCTTTGGCCCCAAGATGGTAGCAAATTAGGCATAGGAGCAGCTTGAAAAGGCACTTGTGCTCTCTGCCTTCACCGTGAGCACGCGTCAGGGCTGGAGGAGCAGAACTGGGCCACCCAGGTGTCTCGGCCACAGTCTCAGATGTGAGTGAGCCAGACAAAATGAACAACGCCGACTAGCCAACTTGTAACTGACCTGAGACCTATAGGTGGGTTTTGTAGAGCTCTGATCGGATCTGTAGAATGGCTTAGTCAACTATATAGATTGGTGAGAAATAGTAATTGATTGTTGGTTTAAGTCACTCGGTTTTAGGGTGGCATATTAAAGAGCAAAGGCTGGTGGATACTGTGGACTCCTGTCATGCTACAAAATTCTATCCACATTTCCCCCCTCTTCTTTTCTTTTTTCTTTTTCTTTTTTTCATTTTACTTATGAATTTTTAGAGAGAGGAAGAGAGAGAGAGAGACAAGAATGATTTGTTTCTGCATGTTCCCTAACTGGGGATTGAACCGGCAACCTTTGCACTTCAGAACAAAGCTCTAACCTACTAAGCTGTCTGGCCAGGGGTTTCCTCCTCTTCTTTTATAGTACATGAAATGCACAGAATTGAGTTAGTCATACACCTTGGACCATGCTATGTGCCACATTGCTCTATTCATTTATACACACACACAAACACATATATTATTTTTATGTTATTTTATAAATCTATTATAATTTATCCATTTTATTATATATATTATGTTTATATATAGAATTATATATATATAATCTTGATCTCATTTTATAAATGTATTATAATGTATCTATTTTATTAAAATGGACATGTGAGTTCCAGATTTTTGTTATTTCGGACAGCACTATAGGAATAACTTGTGTGTGTCTCTTGGTACATATGTGCATTTTCTCTGGAGTGTGAACTTAAGAGTCATTACTGAATTGATGAATATGCAAATGTGTCTCTATAAGACAATACTAAACTTTTTCAAGTGTTACCAAATAGTTGTACCAAGATACATTTCCTCCAGTACATGTGAGATCCTTTGCCTTCTTTTTGTTCTTTTACTGCTTTACCTTCCTTTGATACTTAGATTTTTCTGGTGTATGTGTCTGTCTCTATAGCTGTATTATTGTCTCCTAAAGGCAAGGATCCTGACTCTTTACTGTCATTAATTTGTTCATAGGCTTTATAACATAGTGCATAAAATTAAATACTGATTAATAATTTGATGATGTACTTTAAAATTAAGAGTTAACATGAAAATTCCTTGGTACTCCTCATCTTTCCACTTCAGGCTAACTCAGGCATCCAAATTCCCTGAACGTGCTCTTTTGTAGAATTATAACCGTCCCTACTCCTGTTTGTCTCTCCAGCTAAGATTAACTCCTCGTAGACTGGAGGTTACTATTCAACATTGTTTGACTAGGAACTGAGGACATGCTTGGTTTCATCAAATCAGTCATTGAACACTTACTTATTACCATGTGCAAGACTATTTGAGTGACAAATGAACTCATGGGTGAAATTTGTCATAAATAGTGATGCTTAAAGAGATATTAATCAGCACTAGAACTACATTAGATCTAGTAGAGCTAATTACTTCCACTACTGGAACAGAACAGCTGTTAACCTAATAGCATAGGATAGAAAATGTAGAAAACTGTAAAAGAAAACAATTTAAACTGGCAAAATATGGCATAATCATATATACAAAATGGAATGGACTTTCAAATACTTGATTGCTTCTTGTATGACTGACATCCTGGTTAAAAAGACATCATGAGCCCTGGCCGGTTGGCTCAGTGGTAGAGCGTTGGCCTGGCGTGCAGAAGTCCCGGGTTCGAATCCCGGCCAGGGCACACAGGAGAAGCGCCCATCTGCTTCTCCACCCCTCCCCCTCTCCTTCCTTTCTGTCTCTCTCTTCCCCTCCCACAGCCGAGGCTCCATTGGAGCAAAGATGGCCCGGGCACTGGGGATGGCTCCTTGGCCTCTGCCGCAGGCGCTAGAGTGGCTCTGGTCGCAACAGAGCGACGCCCCAGAGGGGCAAAGTATCGCCCCCTGGTGGGCAGAGCATCGTCCCCTGGTGGGCATGCCGGGTGGATCCCGATCAGGCACATGCGGGAGTCTGTCTGACTGTCTCTCCCCGTTTCTAGCTTCAGAAAAATACAAAAAAAAAAAAAAAGACATCATGAAATAGGGATTCACAGGATCTCTTATAACTGGAGATTTAAAGCTGTTTCCAAAAACCCTTATACCAGAATTCAAAAGCAGTTTTAAAAAGAGACAATTTTTTTTAACATTTTTACTCTTCTTTGAAGGTGTTATATGCACACACACAAGTGTTGCCCAAGGTGTGAGTATAATATATATTGGTCCCTCTGGTCAGTGAATGAACAAAAATATAATGATAATTTGAAAACAGTATTTGTTAACTGAAAATATTGTCCTGATAGATAAGGATCATGATAACTACATGTGTTTATGAGTGTTTATTAAACTAACCAAATATGGCACATATTTTAAAAGGATGAAAAGGGCTTGGCCCTGGCCAGGTTGCTCAGTGGATAGGGCATCATCCCGGCATGCCAAGGTTGAGGGTCAGGACACAGACAAGAAGCAATCAATGAGAGCACAACCAAATGAAACAACTAAGTAGAACAATGAGTTGATTCTTCTCTCTCTCTCCTTCTCCCTCCTCCCTTCTCCCTTCCTCTCTGTCAAATCAATGGAAAAAAATTTTTAAAGGAAGGGCTCAATTCCTCTTAGAAATGTGAAAAATAATAGAAGGAAAGTTGACCAAACCTGAGAGATCAGATAGATTTCTAGACTGAGGTAGGTTATGATGACCAAGGCAGAAGAAATTACTGGGTGAAGCGAGTCAAAAGGTATAAACTTCCAGTTATGAAATAAGCCATGGGGATGCAATATTCAGTCTGGTGACTATAGGTAATAGTACTACTGTATTGCATATTTAAAAGTTGCTAGAAGAGTAGATTTTAGTAGAAGTTCTCATCACAAGAAATACATTCTGTAACTATGTTGATGAATGTTAACTAGACATTTTGTGGTTATCATTTATATAAGTATCAAATCATTGTTACACACCTGAAACTAATGTAACATTGTATGTCAGTTAGACCTCAGTTTTTAAAAATAAATAAGGATTGGAACTGAAGTGATAAAACTGTGTAAAATGAATAAAATAGCAAGAATAAAACAGGAAAGTAATGTTACATTTGCAAATACTTCAGGTAATACCTTCCCTGCAATAACTCTTTGGTTTGGACTCAAATATACCATTTTTATTCAAAGGAAAACAAGTTCCCATATGTGTAGTCTTTGCCATGACCTCAAGCAAGACACAGTCATAGACATTTGATAGGATCTGTTTAATCTCTCCAGAACTTGCACTTGTAGACAGCTGCACATTGTTCTCTCAAGGGCTTAGCCATTAGACTTACTAAGTCCTATTTAAGAGAATGAAAGTGTTGTTATAGTGAGAGATATGAATGATTGATGAAATATTTTAAGGCATAACTCAAACTATAGACAGAACAGTGTTGTATCATAGCAGCACTGTTTTGTTGCTGTGGTTCGAGTTTGCAGCCAGTGTGGCTGCTTGTTCCATCGCTGTGTCATTGTGGGGTTCATTGTTTCACCTCCCTGTGCTTCAGTTCTTCATCTGTTAAGTGAAATAATGATGATCACCTTGTTAAAAAGGTTACTGTGAGGACTATTAGTTACCTATTGTTTATCAGGAGCATACTTAACACTCAGTACATTTTAACTATTAATAAGCAACAGGCAGTACAAACTATGATTTACAAATAAATGGCAGTTTAAATTTATATATATATGATAATATAGAATTCTGTGTATGTTCTATGTCATATTGAGATGTTTTCCTATTCCTGTTATATATATAGTAAAACATCATTAAAGGGACATAAAAGTCACTTTATTTTTTTTAATAATTTTATTTTTTTAATGGGGTGACATCAATAAATCAGGATACATATATTCAAAGATAACAACTCCAGGTTATCTTGTCGTTCAATTATGTTGCATACCCATCACCCAAAGTCAGATTGTCCTCTGTCACCTTCTATCTAGTTTTCTTTGTGCCCCTCCCCCTCCCCCTTCCCCTCTCCCTCTTTCCCCTCCCCCCATCACCACCACACTCTTATCAATGTCTCTTAGTTTCACTTTTATGTCCCACCTACGTATGGAATAATGCAGTTCCTGGTTTTTTCTGATTTACTTATTTTTCACTTCGTATAATGTTATCAAGATCCCACCATTTTGCTGTAAATGATCCGATGTCATCATTTCTTATGGCTGAGTAGTATTCCATAGTGCATATATGCCACATCTTCTTTATCCAGTCATCTATTGACGGGCTTTTTGGTTGTTTCCATGTCCTGGCCACTGTGAACAATGCTGCAATGAACATGGGGCTACATGTGTCTTTACATATCAATGTTTCTGAGTTTTGGGGGTATATACCCAGTAGAGGGATTGCTGGGTCATAAGGTAGTTCTATTTTCAGTTTTTTGAGGAACCACTATACTTTCTTCCATAATGGTTGTACTACTTTACATTCCCACCAACAGTGGATGAGGGTTCCTTTTTCTCCACAGCCTCTCCAACATTTGCTATTACCTGTCTTGTTAATAATAGCTAATCTAACAGGTGTGAGGTGGTATCTCATTGCAGTTTTGATTTGCATTTCTCTAATAACTAAAGAAGATGAGCATCTTTTCATATATCTGTTGGCCATTTGTATTTCTTCCTGGGAGAAGTGTCTGTTCATGTCCTCTTCCCATTTTTTTTTATTGGATTGTTTGTTTGTTTGTTGTTGAGTTTTATGAGTTCTTTGTATATTTTGGATATTAGGCCCTTATCTGAGCTGTTGTTTGAAACCATCATTTCCCATTTAGTTGGCTGTCTGTTTATTTTGTTATCAGTTTCTCTTGCTGAGCAAAAACTTCTTAGTCTGATGTAGTCCCATTCATTAATTTTTGCCTTCACTTCTCTTGCCTTTGGAGTCAAATTCATAAAATGCTCTTTAAAACCCAGGTCCATGAGTTTAGTACCTATGTCTTCTTCTATGTACTTTATTGTTTCAGGTCTTATGATTAGATCTTTGATCCATTTTGAGTTAATTTTAGTACAGGGGGACAAACTGTAGTCCAGTTTCATTCTTTTGCATGTGGCTTTCCAGTTTTCCCAACACCATTTATTGAAGAGGCTTTCTTTTCTCCATTGTGTGTTGTTGGCCCCTTTATCAAAAATTATTTGACTATATATATGTGGCTTTATTTCTGGGTTTTCTATTCTGTTCCATTTGTCTGAGTGTCTATTTTTCTGCCAATACCATGCTGTTTTGATTGTCGTGGCCCTATAATATAGTTTGAAGTCAGGTATTGTAATGCCCCCAGCTACATTCTTTTTATTTAGGATTGCTTTGGCTATTCGGAGTTTTTTATAGTTACATATAAATCTGATGATTTTTTGCTCCATTTCTTTTAAAAATGTCATTGGAATTTTGATGGGAATTGCATTAAATTTGTATATTGCTTTGGGTAATATGGCCATCTTGATTATATTTATTCTTCCTAACCAAGAACAAGGAATATTCTTCCATCTCATTATATCTTTTTCGATTTCCCTTAATAATGGTTTATAGTTTTCATTATATAAGTCCTTTACATTCTTTGTTAATGTTTATTCCTAGATATTTTTTTTTGTTGTTGTTGCAATCGTGAAGGGGATTATTCTTTTGAGTTCGTTCTCAAATGTTTCATTGTTGGCATATAGAAAGGTTATTGACTTCTGTATGTTAATTTTGTATCCTGCGACCTTACTGTATTGGCTTATTGTTTCTAGTAGTCTTTTTGCGGATTCTTTGGGGTTTTCGATGTATGGGATCATATCATCTGCAAAAAGTGATACCTTTACTTCTTCTTTTCCGATATGGATGCCTTTTATTTCTTTGTCTTGTCTGATTGCTCTGGCTAGAACCTCTAGTACCACATTAAATAAGAGTGGAGAGAGTGGACAACCCTGTCTTGTTCCTGATTTAAGGGGGAAAGCCTTCAGTTTAGTGCCATCTAATATGATGTTAGCTGATGGTTTATCATATATGGCCTTTATCATGTTGAGATATTTTCCTTCTATACCCATTTTGTTGAGAGTCTTAAACATAAAATTGTGTTGTATTTTATCGAAAGCCTTTTCTGCGTCTCTTGATAAGATCATGTGGTTTTTGTTGTTTTGTTGATATGGTGTATTACGTTAAGCGTATGTTGAACCATCCTTGAGATTCTGGGATGAATCCCACTTGATCATGATGTATTACTTTTTAATATGTTGTTGTATTCAATTTGCTAGTATTTTGTTTAGTATTTTAGCATCTGTATTCATTAGCAATATTGGTCTGTAGTTTTCTTTTTTTGCGCCATCCTTGCCTGGTTTTGGTATGAGGGTTATGTTGGCCTCATAAACTATGTTTGGAAGTATTGCTTCTTCTTCAATTTTTTGGAAGACTTTGAGTAGAATAGGAACCAAGTCTTCTTTGAATGTTTGATAAAATTTGCTGGTATAGCTGTCAGAGCCTGGACTTTTATTTTGGGGGAGGTTTTTAATGGTTTTTTCTATTTCTTCTGTACTAATAGGTCTGTTTAGGCTTTCTGCTTCTTCTTGACTCAGTCTAGGAAGATTGTATTGTTCTAGGAATTTATCCATTTCTTCTAGGTTGTTGAAAGGGACATAAAAGTCACTTTATAACATCCCATTTTTATAAAACATATTTAAAAGTTAAAAATAAAAGTACTTCCTTTATTTTTTGATACCATGCACAGTTTAAACAATTTTGTGCATATATGTTATATTAATATATTCAATTTACACTAACTCTAGATGTCTCATATTTTTAGCACTAATAGTTTCTGCTGGACTCAACCACTGTTTATTTATTTTTTTGCTAACTTTTATTTATTTTATATTTTATTTTTTGACAGACAGAGTCAGAGAGAGGGATAGATGGGGACAGACTGACATGAAGGGCGAGAGATGAGAAGCATCAATAATTAGTTTTTTGTTGCAACACCTTAGTTCAGGCGTCCCCAAACTATGGCCCGTGTGCTGCATGTGGCCCCCTGAGGCCATTTATCCAGCCCCCTCCCCCACTGCACTTCCGGAAGGGTCACCTCTTTCATTGGTGGTCAGTGAGAGGAGCACTGTATGTGGCGGCCCTCCAATGGTCTGAGGGACAGTGAACTGGCCCCCTGTGTAAAAAGTTTGGGGACCCCTGACTTAGTTGTTCATTGATTGCTTTCTTATCTGTGCCTTGACTGTGGGGCTACAGCAGCCCGAGTAACTCCTTGCTCGAGCCAGCGACCTTGGGTCCAAGCTGGTGAGCTTTGCTCAAACCAGATGAGCCTATGCTTAAGCTGGTGACCTCGGGGTCTCAAACCTGGGTCCTCTGCATCCCGGTCTGACGCTCTATCCACTACGCCACCGCCTGGTCAGGCAACCACTGTTTATTTAATATGACCATTACAGCCATATCATGAATAAAGGGGTAAAAAATTATTTTTTAATTAAATTTATCCTTACAACTTGGATTTCTACAAAATCAATTGATTGTAATAAGTTATGAAAATGAAAAACTAATGCTTTGTGATATAGAGCACAGATTGCATTAATGATTGATAGGTATTAGGCATGAAATGAAAAGAATTGCTAGGCAAGGAGGAGAAAGTGTTTATCCCACGACTGAATATTCAGTGAATGGATTATAACTACAGTCTTGCCTGTAATGTTTCCCTTAGTAATTGTCAGGAAGAGGTACGAGGAATCATGGGACCTTAATAATGTGCCTTGCCATCTTAATTGCTGAGAGAAGCAAGAGAATCTTAATTGCCTGGAGACACATTACTAATTAAAATGTCATTTACATTCATTCTGAAATAATTACTTTGAATATTTGTAAGAGGTGAGATATAAATTTAGTTTCAAATTCAAGAGCATATTTTGTTAAAATGATCTATGGTTAAGAAAGGTTAACAGTCATAAAATTGTAAATGTTTTTGTTTTAACTTGGTACAGTTTGATTTTTTACTGGATTATTGAATTTGAAAGAATGGAATTCAGAGTATTTTAAAACTTAGTAATGATTTTTAAATTGCCATAGTGCTAAGTTGAATTCCTAAGTTACTTTCAGATTTCTGGGTTTTGATACTTGGTTTTGGTGATTATTGCAATTTGTAAAAACCTACTTATTTAATAAATAATGGTGTGGCCCTGGCCGGTTGGCTCAGCGGTAGAGCATCGGCCTGGCGTGCAGGAGACCCGGGTTCGATTCCCGGCCAGGGCACATAGGAGAAGCGCCCATTTGCTTCTCCACTCCCCACCCCCCTCCTTCCTCTCTGTCTCTCTCTTCCCCTCCCACAGCCGAGGCTCCATTGGAGCAAAGATGGCCCGGGCGCTGGGGATGGCTCCTTGGCCTCTGCCCCGGGTGCTAGAGTGGCTCTGGTCGCAGCAGAGCATCGCCCCCTGGTGGGCAGAGCATGGCCCCTGGTGGGCGTGCCGGGTGGATCCCGGTCGGGCGAATGCGGGAGTCTGTCTCTCCCCATTTCCAGCTTCAGAAAAATACAAAAATAATAATAATAATAATAATGGTGTGGACACATAGTTTACATTTAATATTTGAATTACAAGTTCAGTAAACAATGCATGGCAACTTGTAAATGCTGTTGTGACTCAGTGGACTTTTAAAATAATGGATTAAATCTCAGTAATTTCTAGTTAAAATTAATTAGTTTAAAATGGCAGGAACTTAAAAGGAGTTGAACTGGCCCAGGCTGGTGGTAGAGTATTGACCCAGCATGTGGAAGTCTCAGGTTCAATTTCAGGTCAGGACACACAGGAGAAATGACCATCTGCTTCTCCACCCCTCTCCTCCCTCTCCTCTCTCTCTCTCTCTCTCTTTCTCTCTCTTTCTCTTCCACTCCCACAGCATGGTTTGATTGGTGAGTTGGCCCCAGGCACTGAGGATAGTTCCATGGGGCCTCCCACCTCAGGCGCTAAAAATACATTGGGCCCCAGAGGTGCCGAGCATCACCCCATAGGAGGCTTACTGGGTGGATCCATATCAAGGCACATGCAAGAGTCTGTCTCTCTGCCTCCTCTCTTTATTATTTCTTTTGTTTTCCTTGCCCAAGGCAACATATCAGAAAAAATATTGCTATGAGAAATGTCCAAGATTTTACTGCCTATGTTTTTTTCTAGAATGTCTATTGTTTCTAGTCTAACATTTAAGTTTTTAACCCATTTTTAGTTTATTTTTGTGTATGGTGTAAGAAGGTGGTCTAGTTTCAGTTTTTGCATGTATCTGTCCTAATTTTCTGAACATCATTTATTGAATAGTCTATTATTACCCCATTGTATGTTTTGCTCCTTTGTCAAATATTAATTGACTATAAGGGCATGGATTTATTTCTGGGCTTTCTATTCTGTTCCACTGATCTATATGTCTTTTTTTATGCCAATACCATGCTGTTTTGATTACTATGGCCTTGTAGTATAATTTTATATCAGCTATTCTGATACTTCCAACTTTGTTCTTTTTTCTCAATATTGCAGAGGCTGTTCAGGGTCTTTTGTGAGACCATAAAATCTTTTGGAATATTTTTTTCTAGTTCTGTGAAATACACCATTGGTATCTTTATAGGAATTGCATTGAGTATGTAGATTGCTTTGGGTAGTATGGACATTTTAATGAGGTTAATTCTTTCTATTCGTAAACATAATATATACTTCTACTTTTTTATATCTTCTTCAGTTTCTTCCTTCATTGTCTTACAATTTTCTTAGTACAAGTCTTTTATATCCTTGGTTGAATTTATTCCTGGGTATTTTTTAAGAAATTATGAATGAGACTGACCTGTGGTGGCACTGTGGATAAAGCATCGCCCTGGAACGCTGAGGTTGCAGGTTGGAAACTCTGCGCTTGCCTAGTCAAGGCACTTATGGGAGTTGATGCTTCCTGCTCCTCCTCCCTCCCTTTTCTTTCTCTCTCTCTCTCTTTTTTTCTCTCTCTCTCTCTCCTCTCTAAAATGAATAAATAAAAAAAAATTTTTAAATATTGTGAATGAGTTTTTTTTTAGTTTCTCTTTCTGATAGTTCATTATTGATATATAAAAATACAGCTGATTTCTGGATATTTATTTTATATCCTGCTACTTTACCAAATTCATTTATAAGTTCTAGTTGTTTTTTTGTGAAATCTTTAAAGTTCTCTGTATCAGTATCATGCCATCTGCAAATAATGATGGTTTTACTTCTTCCTCTTCCATATGCATGCCTTTTATTTCTTCTTCTTGTCTGATTGCTGTGGGTCGGACTTCCAGTACTATGCTGAATAAGAGTGATGAAAGCAGATATTCCTTTCCTGTTTCTGTTCTTAAGGGAAATGCTTGTAGGTTTTGCAGTGAGTGTGTTACTGGCTGTGGGTTTGTCATGTATGACCTTTGCTACGTTAGGTTTAGACCTCACACTTCTCAGGGGGACACCTTACAGCTGAGATTTCCCTCTGTGACTTCAGCCACCACCTGTGGGAGCAGAGCCAGCCCTTTTCACATCTCCACCCTTCCTCCCAGTCTCATGGTTTCTTCTGTAAATTCTTGGTTATAAAACTCCTCTTCAGTTGGTTATTCTGAATGATCTATAATTTAGTTGTAATTCCAGTTTGGTCCCAGGAGGTGCTAATGAAGATTCCACCTACTCCATCATTGTTTTGAGTCTCTATTAATTTAAATTTAAATAGCTACATTTGTCAACTCTGTTGGACAGTGAAGATGTTGATAATAGTCTTTTGTTGGTTTTAGATATTTCAGAGGTACTCATGATCTATAATCTTCCAGATAACCTTGTTGAACACAAATAATAGTCAAATCCTTCCATTTTATTCCTGTATATTTGTGATTTGGGAGTTGTTTTAAAAGCATCATCCACCCCTAACTAACAGACGTAATCTCCTTCATTTTTTTCTTTTAGATTGATCTTTAGGTTTATAGATTTATCTGTATAGAACTCCCTTTTGGATATAGTATCAGGAAATCCTTCAACTTTGTTTTTTTCAACAAGCCAGTTTTCCCACACTATTTTGTAAAGGGCAGTCCATTCTCCACCTGCCCAACCCCCTGCTTTTGTGTAGTAGCACAGTACTGACTGTAATAAGCTGACTTGATTAGTTGTCTTATTCTAACAGTTTATTTGGTTGTATTTTTTTTTCTGTAGGTGATTATATCATATGTAAATAACAGCCTTTTTTTTTTTTTTTTTTTTTTTTTTACAGAGAGAGGGATAGACAGGGACAGAGAGATGAGAAGCATCAATCATTAGTTTTTCATTGCATTTTGCGACACCTTAATTGTTCATTGATTGCTTTCTCATATGTGCTTTGACCTCTGGCCTTCAGCAGACCGAGTAACCCCTTGCTCGAGCCAACAATCTTGGGTCCAAGCTGGTGAGCTTTTGTTCAAACCAGATGAACCCGCACTCAAGCTGGTGACCTCGGGGTCTCAAACGTGGGTCCTTGGCATCCCAGTCCGATGCTCTATCCACTGCGCCACCGCCTGGTCAGGCATATTTTTTTCTATTAATTTCCAGTCTTTACTCTTTTTTTTTTCTTGTTTTGTACAATGGTCAGGGGCCTCTAGTGCTATGTTATTTGGAAGTGACAGCAGGCAATCTTGCATTTCTAAGTCTTAGACTAAATCTGTATTTGTCAGGGTTCTCCAGAGAAACAGAACCAATAGTATACACACGCACTTGTGGGTGTGTGTCTGTACGTAGTAGTAGATTTATAATAGAGAATTGGCTCATGTTATAGAGTCTGGTAAACCCAAAATCTGCAGAGCTGATGTCCCAGTTTGAGCCTGAAGGCCAGAAGCCACTGTAGACCAGGACAAGCCAGTGTTTCAGTTAGAAGGATGTCACAGGAGAATTCTTTTTTACTTGTGGAAGGATCAGCATTTTTGTTTTATTCAGACCTTCAACTAACTGAATGAGACCCTCCCACTTTTGGGAGGGTAGGCTACTCAGTCTCCTGATTTAAATGATAATTTCACCCAAAAACATCCTCACAGAAACACCCAATATAATTTTTTGACAAATATCCAGGCACCCTGTGGCCCAGTCAAGTGGACACATAAAATTAACCATCACAATGTCTAAAATTTCCTTTATTATTCATATTTGCTCTGTGTTCTTAGTATACAGCTTTACTAAATTATTTATTAAAGCAAAAATTGTTGAACTGTATCAAATGCTTTTTCCTTATCTATTAAGGTACCAGTATTCTTTTTCTCCGTGAAACCATCAATATAGTGATTTACATTTGATGGGTTTTCTGATGCTAAATCATTCTAACATTCATGGAAAACAATGTTTTATTATTAAATTAAATAATTTATTCAGTTTATCTGTCTGCTGAATTTGAATAAATTTTTATTTACTTTTGAGCTAGCTGAATTCATATGCTTATCTCCATTTCGAAGTTTCTCATCTCTGTTAATAGGTGACATCAGCCAACATTTTTTTCTTTTAATATTCTCATCCAGTTTGAAGTTTGCGAATCAGTTATATTAATCTCATCAAATCAGTTGAGCAGCTTTTTTTGTTTTATTTTTCCTTTTTTTTCTTTTTTTCCCCCTCCTATTTTCCTCTTACTAAAATAGCTTGTACAAGAGGGATTTTCTGTCATTGAAAGTGTGTTTAAAAATATTTCAACTACTTATCTGTAAAATTCCCCAAATCTGGATCACTGACAAAAAATGCTGGCAAGGACACAGCGACAGAAACTCTCATTCCCGTTGGGAATGCAAAATGACATGACCACAGTCTGGCGGTTTCTTACAAAGCTAAACATACTTTTACCATATGATCCGGCAGTTAGGTTCCTTGGTATTTACCCAAAGAAGTTGAAAGCTTATGTCCACACAAAACATTACACATGGATGTTTATAGCAGCTTTATTCCTAATTGCCAAAACTTGGAAGCAACCAAGATAGCCTTCAGTAGGTGAACGGATAAATGAACTGTGGTACATTTAAGAAAATGGAATTATTCTGTGCTCACAGGAAATGAGCTATCAAACCATGAAAAGGCATGGGGGAATCTTAAATGCATATATTACTAAGTGAAAGAAGCTAGTGTTTTTTAAAAGGCTGTGCGCTATATGATTCCAACTATGTGACATTCTGCAAAATGCAAAATTATGGAGACAGTAAACAGATACATGTTGCCAGGCATGGAGGGGAGGGATGGATAGGCAGAGCAGGGACAAATTTTAGGGCTGTGATGATACAGTGCATAATACCATAATGGTAGAAGGTATCACTATGCATTTGTCTGAACACATGTATAACGTACAAACCAGGAATGGAACCATAATGCCAGCTCTGAACTTGATGTGATGTGTCAGTGTCAGCTCACCAGTTGTAACACATGTATCACTCTGGTGCAGATGTTGTCCGGGAGTGTTTGCCTGTGTGGTGGGAGGGATTGTAAAAGAAATCTTTAAAAATATAAAACAGAAAATGCCAGAAATCAACCATCAAGTTTAAATTGTGAGCCTATCTGCGTGGCATTATGGAGTCTTGTGACTGCCTGCTCTATCTTGCCCTGGCCATACAGCATTCCTTTGTCCAGCATATACATGCTGTATAAGCTAACCTCCCTGTATACATGCTGTATAATAAATAATAGTCATTTATTAACCATCTTGGTTATTAGATTGGCTATCAGAGAGAGAAAGAGCACAATCAGAAATAATAAAAGGTAACTTTTATTACGATGTATTGTTATAATTTTTGTTAATACTATGCATAATTTATAAGTTAAAGTTTATCATAGGTATGTGTTTATAAGAAAAAAACCATAGTTCAGTATATATAGGTTCATTACTTTGCACTGTTTCAGGCATCCAGTAGGAGTTTTGGAATGTATTCCCCATGGATAAGGGTGACTGCTGTATCTTCCTCTTAATTTTGCTGTGAACTTAAAGCTGTTCTGAATACAGTAAAATCTTGTAAACACACACACACACACACACACACATCTTATCTGTAATATTGTCTGGAATGCAAGTTTGAGTTGGAAGTAAGGGAATGTCTTTGATAGCCGTTGATAGCCGTTTCAAGTTTTTTTCTTTTTTTTTTTTTTTTTTTTACAGGGACAGAGAGAGAGTCAGAGAGAGGGATAGATAGGGACAGACAGAAACGGAGAGAGATGAGAAGCATCAATCATCAGTTTTTCGTTGCAACATCTTAGTTGTTCATTGATTGCTTTCTCATATGTGCCTTGACCGTGGGCCTTCAGCAGACCGAGTAACCCCTTGCTTGAGCCAGCAACCTTGAGTCCAAGCTGGTGAGCTTTTTGCTCAAACCGGATGAGCCTGCGCTCAAGCTGGCTACCTTGGAGTCTCAAACCTGGGTCCTCCGTATCCCAGTCTGACGCTCTATCCACTGCGCCACCACCTGGTCAGGCCGTTTCAAATTTTTTAGTGCTTCTCGGTCTATTTAAATTGCCTAGTACAAAAAAAATAAAAATAAAAATAAATAAAAAATAAATAAATAAATGAATTGCCTAGTACATGTTGCATAAGTTTTTTTTTTCTTTAGCTATATAAAATAGCTGTAGCTATTGGTATTTTAATATTTAAATATTTTTATGTGTTTAGGCTCTTCTTTTTTTGTTATCCTCCCTTTCATTCTTTTTCTCATTTCAAATATGTTTATATATTTCTCTGTTTAATTTTTATTATTCCTGAAGAGGTTTGCCTATCTTACTAATCTTTATAAAAGACCAACACTTGGCCGTGCTCATTTTCTCTACTTCTGTTCCTGCTACACTGATTTCTGCCCATATCTCTATTTTGTCTTTGTTTCTCTAATTGTGTTAGGTTGTGCTTTTCATATCTTCTTGAGTTGAAGAATTCAGCTCTTTATTTTTCTTTTATTTCTTGTATTCCAATAAACTTGACTTTTTAGCATGTAATTTTTGGTTTGGGTTTTGTTTTATTCTGTTACTTAAGTTAAAGGTTTTATTCTCCATTTCTTCAGATAATTTTTTCATATCAAAATAGTATTTTTTCTATGTATTTTGATCCTTTGTTTAATTTTCACCTGGCTCTATTTTTAATTCCCTTTGTATTTGCATAAATATGATTCTTCTTTGTCATCGTGTCCCACTTCGCGATCTTCCTGCAGACTTCCCTCTGCATGTGTTGCTTCTGTAGTCTCAGAGCATCATGTTTGGTTTTTGTCCTTTGCGCTATTACAGTTTGCAGATACTTGTGTAAATTCCCTTGGAAAAATGGTCATATAAATAGTTGAATACATGCTCCATGAACATTTTCTCGAGTATTCAGTTGCTCTTAATGGCCTCATCCAGTTTAACTTTTCATTACTCCCACTGAGGAATTATTTGGTCTAACCATCGGCAACCAAGTCTGACCTTGTAATAATGTGGGAGGCTTGGTTGGGCCTCCCTTCTCTTAATCTTTATAAGCACCCGTTCCACATTTCTGATCTGACAGTTGAAGTTTTCTGAATCCTTTTTTTTTTTTTTTTTCATTTTTCTGAAGCTGGAAACAGGGAGAGACAGTCAGACAGACTCCCGCATGCGCCCGACCGGGATCTACCCGGCACGCCCACCAGGGGCGACGCTCTGCCCACCAGGGGGCAATGCTCTGCCCATCCTGGGCGTTGCCATGTTGCAACCAGAGCCACTCCAGCGCCTGAGGCAGAGGCCACAGAGCCATCCCCAGTGCCCGGGCCATCCCTGCTCCAATGGAGCCCCGGCTGCGGGAGGGGAAGAGAGAGACAGAGAGGAAAGCGCGGCGGAGGGGTGGAGAAGCAAATGGGCGCTTCTCCTGTGTGCCCTGGCCGGGAATCGAACCCGGGTCCTCCGCACGCTAGGCCGACGCTCTACCGCTGAGCCAACCGGCCAGGGCCTCCTTTTATTTTTTTTAAGTTAGAAGAGGGGAGGCAGAGACAGACTGTTGCATGCGCCCAGAATGGGATCCACCCGGCAAGCCCACTAGGGGGCGATGCTCTGCCCAACAAGGGTGTTGCTCTGTTGCAGCCAAATTTTAGCCCCTGAGGTAGAAGCCATGGAACCATCCTCAGTGCCCAGGGCCAGCTTGCTCCAACTGAGCCATGGCTACAGGAGAGGAGGAGAAGAGAGAGAGAGAAAAAGAAATGAGAGGATGATAGGTGGAGAAGCAGGTGGGCACTTCTTCTGTGTGCTTTGACCAGGAATTGAACCCGGGCCATCCTAGGGCCTATGTTCTACCACTGAGCCAACCAGCCAGGGATAGTTTTCTGAATCTTAAAGTGCTGTTCATACTGTCACTAAAAACATCTTCCAGACCCCTTTTATTTTCCTGCCCACTCCATTCATATAAAGAGGTTGTTTGCCATATGTTCCATCTGTGTAGAAATTTTACTCTACCATTTCAGACCTTCATCAATAAATGGTCTCACCTGATTAAGTGTTGATTTTTCTCCCCCGGTAAGCTTCCAGTTTAAAAATGCAGTGGATTGGGGCACCTTGTCATCTTCCTGATCTTCATAGATATGATTTCTACTTAAAGTAGGAAGTCACTTGGATTTCTCAACATGCTCAGTTGATGGAAAAATTATGGTTTTTATCCTTGGATCCCATAGCCCAGTGGTAGTCAACCTGGTCCCTACCACCCACTAGGGCATTCCAGCTTTCATGGTGGGCGGTAGCGGAGCAACCAAAGTTTAAATAAAAAGATAGATTTAACTATAGTAAGTTGTTTTATAAAGATTTATTCTGCCAAACTTAGCAAAAATCCAACAGAAAGTACTTGGTAAGTAATTATTGTTATATGCTTTAACTTGCTGTAACTCTGCTTTATAAATTTTATAAAGTAAAGTTACTTCCCTACTTTATAAATCACCATCACTGTGGAACCGGTGGGCAGTTAGAAAATTTTACTGCTAACAGAGATACAAAAGTGGGCGGTAGATATGAAAAGGTTGACTACCCCTGCCATAGAGCTTTCTACTGGTATTTTAATTACATTTGAAAAGGCCTTAGCTGCCCTACTTGCAAGGATCCTGTGGCTATGATCTGTGTCCATTTCTTCCTGAACTCCTCATTGAATTCCTAATACACTATTTTACAAAGGACAGGTATCTAATTAACTATTAAATAAATAACCATAGATACCTCCCTTTGTTGAATCTGCTTTGTTTACTGTTCTGTAACTATAATCTATAACTATAGATTATTAATAAATGCACACAGGCATACTTTGTCTAACATTGTCTTGTCTTCTACCCTATTCTATGGAGATTATGTTATGATAAATCTGGGTGTGGAGAAGCACAATTACAAAGGTTTCTAGAGGGCACCTCATCCTGTTACAGATGTTCTCCCTTTCCCCAAGAGTGAGGTTTAGTTTAGGGTTTCTTCTAGTGTCTTGTTATCCTTCCCTATCCTTAAGTATGATTGGAAAAGTCAAACTAAGACTTACAGTGGAGTACTTTGGAAAGTTCCCAAGAGGCCCCAAAATGCATGCAAGTCACTTTTGCTGATGTTGGGACCCAATACTGTGTTTCATCAATCTGCAATTTTACCATTAGCCTTAAAACCTAATCTACTTGCCATGGATTTCTTATTGAAGTTTCAAATACCATGTGAGTGTCCTCATTAGTGGCTCAGTGATAGTCTTCAGTAGTTCCTCAAGGAATATGTGGTCGATGTAAATTGGAGAACATTAGTAGTTGTGCCCTTTCGGTAGAAGTTGTGTAAACATACTGGAAAGATTCCTTAGCAGCCAGTTTTTAACATAGGACATGTGTCCATTATCTGGTGGACTGTCACCCATTCAGAGTACTCATCTGTCACACTGCTAATCAGCGAGCCGAGGAAGCATGCAACTTCTTAGAGCTGTGACATAAAAATAAAACAATCACTATATATAAATATATTTAAAGCATATAGCTATACTGAATATATATCATCTTAATTAGTTCTTACACTCTATATGATGTATTTATATAGTTTATGGTATACTTATGTATGTAGATTTCATTTGTTTGATATCACTTTTATATCAATTTACCGAGAGATACTGAGGCATAAAGAGGTTAAGGAATTTGTCCAGTAATATAGCTAGTAAGTGACCATGACTTAAACCTCAGTGTGTCTGATTGAAGAGCTTGTTCCTACACTGCTAGGCAACATGCCTAATAAATACCCAGTGCTTTTCTCTGGTGATCACACAACTCAAATACTACCGAGGGCAAGGCAAGCCGAGTGAGTAAGTGTGACGTGATTAAGTATAATGTTATAAAGAGTGGGATAGTTGGCATTAGGAGAGTCAAGAGAACATGAAAAAAAAAATTGAAATATCGTATTTTTTAATACTGTGCTTTCAAAGCACATCTGCAGGCCAGCCTTGATCCATGAGGTCACCATTTTTGCATCTCTTTGTTTATTGAAATTATCCCTCTCTATTTTTACCTTCAAATTATTTGAGGCTTTGCTAGTTGCCACATATTCAGAAATAACAGTTACTAATTTTTAATGAGTAAGTATATATTTTAAAATTGATTTCATTGAAATACGAATTAAAAGATTTAATTGTTTTATTTTTAAACTTTCTTTTTTTTTTTTTTTTTTTTTTTTTATTTTTCTGAAGCTGGAAACGAGGAGAGACAGTCAAACAGACTCCCGCATGCACCCGACCGGGATCCACCCGGCACGCCCACCAGGGGGCGATGCTCTGCCCCTCCGGGGCGTTGCTCTGTTATGACCAGAGCCACTCTAGAGCCTGGGGCAGAGGCCAAGGAGCCATCCCCAGCACCTGGGCCATCTTTGCTCCAATGGAGCCTCGCTGCAGGAGGGGAAGAGAGAGACAGAGAGGAAGGAGAGGGGGGAGGGGTGGAGAAGCAGATGGGCGCTTCTCCTGTGTGCCCTGGCCAGGAATCGAACCCGGGACTTCTGCACGCCAGGCTGACGCTCTACCACTGAGCCAACCGGCCAGGGCCAAACTTTCTTCATATGTGTTTTTAAATGAAGTCTCATGGACATGCACTGATATTACTCTGTCATCTGACACAGTGACCCTTCTAGCTGTCTCTTCTGCAGTTATCTGACATTAAGGTTTGAGAGATACGGCCCTTTTAGTTATGGAATAACTAATTTGCCAACTCTGAATATTTGGGTCTTGATATAGAACATACAATTCAGCATTAGCCTGATATTTATTCATCCTCTCAGATTGCATCAGACTATAGGCTTGGCCTGGTAGATATCATAATTTATAAGTACATTTTAAGCCCGGGTCTTTGTAGTAATTTATATAAAAAGCAATTCTGCATAATGTCCTTTATCCAAGTGAGTATTCTTGATACCCGCTGTGTAGTGATTTTACAAAAATAACATTTAGGCACTATCTTGGAAGGGCCTTGTTGACATTGGCTTTACATGTTAAAAGTGTAAAATATTCCTAGCTCAAGGAGTTTACCTGTGTATGAATGCAAACAATTTTGATTGTTTAAATGTAAGATTGGGAAACAGATGTTCAAGTGCTCTAGAATTTAAATCAAAACCATCCTTTTTAAAAGAATTCAGGTATAATAAATGCAATCCAGATCACCAGATTTTCCAGCTCCGACATCAGTGGCACATTAGGGAGCACACAGGGCTGGAGATGTGAATATTACATAATGAGGATAATCAAGGAGTTGAGTGCGATGTGCCTCGGGCGCATGTTAGTAGCTAATTCCAATATGAATGCTTAGCAATCATTTGTTGGTTGAAATGCATGTGTTCAGCTAAATGGAAATCTTGGACGTTCTCTCATACACCCCATTATTTGTAATTGAACACCTGATTTCTATCATGCAACAAATTAACATCTGCACCGGATCTGTCTTTTATGCATATGGATACACTGATTAGAATTTTGCAGATAGGCAGGCACTCGAAAACAAAAAGACAACATGGTGAAACACTTCCAGCCATAATTTTTGATTACATATTGAGAATCGTTTAATTATCTTACTCCATTTAATTAGCCCTTCTACTTAGGTCAATTGCTTTTTTTATTAACATGACATTTTAGCAATTTGTTAATTGGCATGAAATAACATGAGACTTGACTGAGTGTGTCTTGTCTGCTTAAGGAAGTTGAGGAAAAGGCAGAGTGGTAAGTGTGTTCATTAGCCCCCTGCGGCAGTTACCTCTGCCGTCGTGTGCTGCCACCAAATTACATCTCCGTCCTGTGAATTTTGTTCCTTCTGTTATACCAAGTGAGCTGTTGATTTGAGCGATTACAGAAATCTGAGACCATGGGTGTACATTTAAAAAAAAAAAACCAGTCTCTTATGAAATTAAGAGAATGGTGGACAGTGAGGAAGGTATATGTATATAAATGTTAGTTAGGTGGGAGGGGGAAGATAGGCGAGAGATATATGATATAAATACACGTAAGAAAATTATTAAGAGAAAGATTTAGTCTATCTCAAGCCTTTAAGCTCCAAGCCTCTTTAACAGTTTTTTTTTATGTTAAATAATGTTTGCATATCAGCAGTATTCCTTTGGTGGCATTGACTGAGACCGTTCAGTGTACTGAGTCCATATATCCCCATCAAAGTAAACACTGTATTCAGCTGATAAGTTTTTAGATGAATTATAATACCACAAAATAATATACAAATTGCTATGGAGTGTGGTGTAAAGATGTTATCAATTATACCTAAGAAAAAACTTATTTTTATCCCAAAAAATTCCTCTAGAATACAGCCCAAGTAGACAGCCATCAGTAATCCTGCCCCAGGGAGGGAAGTGTTTCACCAGAACCCACTTAACCACCTTGTAGTATATTCTTTAAGCATGAATCATTTTCTTACAAACTATCTAGTGATTTAGTATTACAATGCCTTCACGACTCTGGGCAACTTTGTGATGGTGAGAATCAGAGGGCATTGAATGATGCTGGTCTCCCTGTGACTTGTTTCTTTATATTCTGCTGTATTCTGAATAGGGTTACTTCATACCAGCATAGAATTTAAGAGCTAACAGAGATTTTGGATGACTCAGCCCAACATTAGTGTTGGGTCAGAGTGGTGCGCCTTTCTAAAGCATGTTTAGTTAACCTGTACCACGTGCATCCTGGGAAAAGCACTAGGTTGGGCATTCTGGCAAATACAAGGGTAAATAAATTTACAGTAACTTCATCCCCTTGAGAATTATGCCAATTTCCTTTCTTGTCAGTAATACTTCTGTCCACTTGGGGGCACTGTGATCAAATACAGGTGTGAAAAAGTAGGTTTACAGTTGTAAGTACGAAAATGGTTTATTTTTGTATTGTTTATTTATTACTCCATTATTTATTTCTGTTATTTTCATATGAACAACTGTAAACCTACCTTCTTTCACCCCTGTATAAGAAGAAAAGAGAAAAATGGGGTTTTTTTGGTTTACTTCAGTTAGAAAAGTTGTTCATAGTGCTAACTATAGGGAATCCCTAATTATATTCTATACTTCTAGGTAAAATACCTTTTTAAATGTACATATGTCTGAGATTTTTGTTCGTGTTTGTTTAATTACAGTATAAGCATAGGTTAATCAGTGTTTAACGTGGTGCCTGGAACAGGTGAATTTGTTAGGAATGCAGGTTCTCAGACCTATTCTAAATCAGAAACTCAGGGTGTGGGGCCCAGCAATATGTGTCTGCACAACCTCTAAGATCTCAATGTCTCCTAACATTTGAGAACCACTGAATTAGAATAAGTGGACTTTGACATACTTTTACAATTTCTATCTGTTAAAAAGTGATTAGGTTAAAAATAATCAAACATGCCTGGAATGTTGTGAAAATGTATTACTTAGAAAAGGTTTCTTTTTTTTTTTTTTTTTTTACAAGGACAGAGAGAGAGAGTCAGAGAGAAGGACAGACAGGAACGAAGAGAGATGAGAAGCATCAATCATCAGTTTTTCGTTGTGACACCTTAGTTGCTCATTGATTGCTTTCTCATATGTGCCTTGACCATGGTGCTACAGCAGACTGAGTAACCCCCTGCTGGAGCCAGGGACCTTGGGTTCAAGCTGGTGAGCTTTGCTCAAACCAGATGAGCCCACGCTGAAGCTGGCGACCTCGGGGTCTCGAAACTGGATCCTCCGCATCCCAGTCTGACGCTCTATCCACTGCGCCACCGCCTGGTCAGGCAAAGGTTTCTTTCTTACATTAACAATAAATGAGTCTGAAGAATTAACTTTTTTTTTGTCCATGATTATTACAGCTGGGCTCCTATGAGTCAGAACAGTTAGTTTATTACTCACTTTCCATCCCCGGCTCCTCCATCCCCAATTTTTAATCAAGGGAAATTTTAGGATAAATCATTTGTTTGGTATTTTATAGATAAATCAACCAAGTATAGAATGTCTCAAATATAACTCCTCGTGATGATTTCAAGATATGGCCTTGATTTCAGCATAGTACTGCTAATAAGTCTTTCTTTACATCTTTGTAGTATCTTTACATGGATTAAAAGAGCTATTTTATTTATTAGGTTATGTGATCCTAAGCATACTCCTTTGAGGCAATTAAGAAACCAGTCACTACCGCTGTTTACAGTTGGGCAAAACTGACACCAATGTTAGAATTTTTTCCTAAGTGTAATATTGGTACAGAGACTACTAGTTCCCTTCTTAATAAGTAGTTAATTTTGTTCCTCTGTTTCTGAGAGTCTGTGAAAAGTGCGGACGGAGAATACTGCTGCCCTTAAAAGACTAAACTTCCCATGAGTTTGTTAGGAAGAAGGGTATTCTGAGCCATGGGCGACCGGACCGCGGGATTTCCCTCCCCAGAGGTGTCCTCGCACCTCCTCCTGACTAGGCCAGGACTCAGATAGGCCCTGCCTCATTTTCCTACTTTTCTATTTAGACATCTCTTTCTTGTTTGTCTTTGGTTCACTGAAGTAGTTAGAACTTCGGAGGCCTTTATGCTGACGGGGAACAGGTAAGTCATTACAGAGAATAATACAAAAAAACTACCAGTAAAGCTTTTCTGGTGGATTCTGACCTGTTTATCTACTGTCATACTCTACATAGAAGGCTGACCTGACACAGGTGCCACCTCACAAGGGTGTCCGGCAATTTTCTCTACGTCTTTTCTCCAGTGGCAGACTCTGACCTTGACAGCCACCACCAGGACGTGGCCTCCTGTTTGAGCAACTACTTGCTCATTTACAACCAAACCAGCACCAGCAGGATGTCTTTCTCCCAATATCCCAATATGCAAGGAGTGGTCTCCGTCTGATTGTTCTGAGGTCAAGACCACCTTCTCTGAGTATAAGAGGTAAACTCTTATAGGAAGGTGCTTTATGTATAGAGTAGTTGGGGGCCATTCACTGGCAATTGATTATCTTTGTGAAGTGAATCTGGTAGCAGAGTCAAATTATACATACATATTGGGTGAACATTTTCTGTACTACTAAAAATATCAGAAGTTATAAACTATGTTTACTATAGTTTATAGCAGTAACTATACCTGCCTTATAGGATTGTTGTATTAGTTGACGCAATATATGTAAAATACAAAATACAATGCCTGAAATTCAGTAAATCTTAAAAATAGAACCTGTTAGAGACCGAGAAAATGGTGACGGAGTAGGCAGACGTTACAGCTCCCACCTCCCAGAACCAAAATGGATTACAACTTAATTTAAAAACAATCATCTTGAAAAATCAACTTTGGACTGAACTAAGAGGAATCTATAACTAAGCATCACCAAAGAAGCCACACCGAGACTGGTAGGAAGGGCGGAAACGGCTGCCCCGCTCCCAGGAGCGAGAGGTGGCCTGGAAGGTCTCTCATGGAGGGGTGGGTTGCCCCGAGCTTTGTGGTTCCTCAGCCCCAGGACCTGACCGGAACCCCAGCCTGAAGCCCCAGAGACTGGAGGAGGTGTACAGACAGTATTTAGCTGAAAGAAGAGCCAGGTTACTGTTTGTGAAAGAAGACAGAACACTCAGACCCAGACTCTGTCTTAAAGGGACCGTGCAGAAAACCTTGTTCACAGCCACTTAAACTGGGGCTCCGGGAGTGGGGAGCACCGAGAGCACTGGAGTTACTAGAAGTGAGTGTAGTCTCTGGGGCACAGGGAGAGACTGGGGGGGACAGCCACCTTGACCCCTATACTGGATCAATGTCAAAAACTAAATTGGCCATTTCTCCTGGGAGAACCAAGCCAGCAAAGGGAAGCAATTACCCCGCCCACTAGAGGTTCTCCTGCTCTAGTCAGTGCAAAGAGATACTTAGAAGCAGTGGGCACTTCAGCGACACAGGTTTTGAGTGCTGAGGTCTGTCATACACTGCCCCCCCCAAACTGTTGAGTACCATCGGAATGGCGGTTGAAAAAAAAACACAAGTTCCAGAAGCACAAAGTCCCATTAAAGACAAACCCAAAGAGACCTACACCAAGACACATTATAATTAAAATACCAAAGCTAGGAGATAAAGAATACTATAAGCTGTGAGAGAGAAGCAGTCAATCACCTACAAAGGAGCCCCCATAAGGATGACATCCGACTTTTCAACAGAAATATATACTTGAGGCCAGAAGGGAATGGCAAAGAAATATTCAAAGTAATGCAAAATAAGAGCCTACAACCAACACTTCTTTATCCAGCAAGGCTATCATTTAAAATTGAAGGAGGAATAAAAAGCTTCACAGACAAAAAAGAACTCAAGGAGTTCATTACAACCAAACCAATGCTGCAAGAAATGTTAAGAGGCCTGTTGTAAATGGAACAAAGGGGGGGGGAATCTAGTAAAAGAGGAATGTAGATTTAAAGAATAAAATGGCAATAAACAACTACATATCAATAATAACCTTAAATTTAAATGGAATAAATGCTCCAATCAAAAGACATAGAGTAGCTGCATGAATAAGAAAACAGACCTGTACATATGCTCTCTACAAGAGACCCACATCAAAACAGAAGATACACATAGACTGAAAGTAAAGGGATAGAAACAAATATTTCATGCAAATGGAAATGAATAAAAAAGCTAGGGTAGCAATACTTATATCAGACAAAATAGACTTTAAAACAAAATCTATAGTAAGGGATAAAGAAGGTCACTACATAATGATAAAGGGAGCAATCCAACAGGAAGATATAACCATTATAAATATCTATGTGCTTAATATAGGAGCACCTAAATATATAAATCAGATTTTGATGGACATAAAGGGTGAGATAAACAGCAATACTATAATAGTACGGGATTTCAATACCCCACTAACATCAATGGATAGATCCTCAAGAAAGAAAATTAATGAAGAAACAGCAGCCTAAAGGACACACTAGATCAACTGGATTTAACAGATATCTTCAAAACCTTTCACCCTAAAGCAGCAGAATATACATTCTTTTCAAGTGCTCATGGTACATTCTCTAGGATATACCACATAATAGGACACAAAATGAGTCTCAATAAATTTAAGAAAATTGAAATCATATCAAGTATCTTCTCTGATCACAATGGCATGAAACTAGAAATTAACTACAATAGAAAAACTGAAAAACACTCAAACACTTGGAAACTAAATAGCTTGTTATTAAATAAGGAATGAGTTAACAATGAGATCAAGGAAGAAATAAAAAATTTCCTGGAAACAAATGAAAATGAACATACAACTCAAAATTTATGGGACACAGCAAAAGCATTCCTGAGAGGGAAATTCATAGCATTACAGGCAGACCTTAAGAAGCTAGAAAAGCTCAAATAAACAACATAACCCTGTATCTAAAAGAACTAGAAAATGAATAGCAAGTAAAGCCCAGAGGAAGTAGAAAGAAGGAAATAATAAAGATCAGATAGGAAAGAAATAACATAGAGGCTAAAAACAACATACAGAGGATCAATGAAACTAAGAGCTGGTTCTTTGAAAAGGTAAACAAGATTGATGAACCTTTAACCAGACTCACCAAGAAAAAAAAGAGGACTCAAATAAATAAAATTAGAAATGAGAGTGGAGAATTAACAACTGATACAGCAGAAATACAAAGGATTGTTAAAAAAAAATACTATGAAGAACTGTACACCAAAAAATTTGACTACCTAGGTGAACTGGACAAATTCCTTGAAACATATAATCTTTCAAAAATCAATCTGGAAGAATCAGAAAACCTAAACAGACTGATTACAACAAATGAATTTGAAACAGTTATCAAAAAACTCCCAACAAACAAAAGCCCTGGGCCAGATGGCTTCACGGAGAACTCTACCAAATATTCAAAGAACTAACTCCTACCCTTCTCAAGCTATTTCAAAAAATTCAAGAGGAGGGAAAACTTCCAAGCTCCTTTTATGAGGTGAGCATAATGCTGATTCCAAAACCAGGCAAAGAAAATACAAAGGAAAAAAAGTATAGGCCAATATACCTGATGAATTTAGATGCTAAAATTCTCACAAAATATTAGCAAACTGGATCCAGCAATACATGAAAAAAATCATACATCATGATCAACTGGGATTTATTCTGGGGAGACAAGGCTGGTACAATATTAGCAAATCAATCAATGTGATTCATCATATAAAGAAAAGAAGGAGAAAAATCACATGATGATATCAATAAATGCAGAAAAAGCATTTGATAAAATCCAGTATCCATTTATGATCAAAACTCTCGGCAAAATGGGAATACAGGGATCATTCCTCAACATGATAAAGGCCATCTATGACAGACCCACAGCCAACATCATACTCAATGGGCAAAAATTAAAAGCAATCCCCTTAAGATCAGGAACAAAGCAGGGGTGCCCCCTTTCACCACTCTTATTCAACATAGTCCTGGAAGTCCTAGCCACAGAAGTTAGACAAGAAGAAGAAATAAAAGGCATCCAAATTGGAAAAAAAGAAGTAGAACTATCATTATTTGCTGATGATGTGATACTGTATGTAGAAAACACTAAAGTCTCAGTCAAAAAACTACTAGACCTGATAAATGGATTCAGCAAGGTGGCAGGTTATAAAATCAATATTCAGAAATCAGAGGCATTTTTATACACCAACAATGAACTGTCTGAAAGAGAAATTAAGAAAACAATCCCCTTCACTATTGCAACAACAAAAAAAATAAAGTACCTAGGAGTAAATTTAACCAAGGAGGTTAAAGACTTGTACTTGGAAAATTATAAAACATTGACAAAAGAAATCAAGGAAGATACAAACAAGTGGAAGCATATACCAAGTTCATGGATAGGAAAAATAAACATCATTAAAATGTCTATATTACGCAAAGCAATATATAAATTCAATACAATTGCTAATACCAATGACATACTGCAAAGATATAGAATAAATATTTCAAAAACATATGGGACCAAAAAAGAACACATATAACCTCAGCAATCTTGAAAAAGAATAAAGTGGGTGGTATCACACTTCCTGATATCATGTTATACTACAAGTCCACTGCACTCAAAACAGCTTGGTACTGGCATAAGAACAGACATATAGATCAGAACAGAGAACACAGAAATAAACCCACACCTTTATAAACAATTGATATTTGACAAAGGAGGTAAGAGCATACAATGGAATAAAGACAGTCTCTTTAACAAATGGTGTTGGGAAAATTGGACAGCTACCTGCAAAAAAATGAAACTAGACCACCAACTTACACCATTCACAAAAATAAACCCAAAATGGATAAAAGACTTAAATGTAAGTCATAAAACCAGAAGCATCTTAGAAGAAAACATAGGCAGTAAGCTCTCTGACATCTCTCGCAGCAATATATTTGCTGATTTATCTCCATGGACAAGTGAAATAAAAGATAGGATAAGCAAATGGGACTATATCAAACTAAAAAGCTTTTGCACAGCCTAAGACAACATGAACAGAATAAAAAGACAAACCACAAAATGGGAGAACATATTTGACAATACATCTGATAAGGGGTTAATAACCAAAATTTATAAAGAACTTGTAAAATTCAAACACCAAGAAGATAAACAATCCAATCAAAAAATGGGTAGAAGAAATGAATAGACACTTCTCCAAAGAGGACATACAAATGGCCAATAGGCAGATGAAAAAATGTTCAACATCACTAATCATTAGAGAAATGCAAATTAAAACCACAATGAGATACTACCTCACACCAGTCAGAATGGAGCACATTAACAAAACAAGACATAATAATTGCTGGCGAGGATGTAGAGAAAGGGGAACCCTCCTCCTGCACTGCTGATGGGAATGCAGACTGGTGCAGCCAGACAGTATGGAAATTCCTCAAAAAATTAAAAATGGAACTGCCTTTTGACCCAGCCACCCACTTTTAGGAATATATCCTAAGAATACCAAATCACTGATTCAAAAGAATAAATGCACCCCCATGTTTATTGCAGCATTGTTTACAATAGCCAAGATCTGGAAACAGCCCAAGTGTCCATCAGTGGACGAGTGGATTAAAAATCTGTGGTACATATACACAATGGAATACTATGTGGCCACGAAAAAGAAGAAAATCTTGCCTTTTGTGACAACATGAATGGACCTGGAAACTATTACATTAAGTGAAATAAACCAGGCAGAGAAAGAATATCATATGACCTCACTCATTTGAGGAATCCAATGAACAATGTGAACAGAGGCGCAGAATAGAGGCAGAGGCGGGATCAAAGGGACCAGAGGGAAAGTGAACAGAGGGGAAGGGGATGAGAGGATGGGATCAGAGAAGGGAAAGAGATTGGTGAAATTATATACGCATAACACAGCGTTATAGAGAGCAGGAAAGCAAATCCTGGAGGGAAAGGGGGTGATTGTGGGGCAGAGGGGAGCAAGGGGGAGCTTGAGGGGAACACGGGCGTGGGAGAGATGTACTCGGAGGGACACCTGAATCTATGTAAACACAATAAATAAAAATAAAAATGTATGTAACCTGTTATAAGGAAAACAATGATGCAGTGTATTGGGAATGGTTAATGTGAAGAATATCGGTATAGAATGTAAGGGGAATGTATTCTAACATTATATTTTTGACATATTTTTTGACAGAGAGAGAGAGGGACAGACAGGGACAGACAAGAAGGGAGAGAGATGAGAAGCATTAATTCTTCATTGCAGCATCTTAGTTGTTCATCAGCTGCTTTCTCCTATGTTCCTTGGCCAGTGGGGTGGGGGTGGGGGGACAGCTACAGCAGAACACGTGACCACTTGCTTAAGCCAGTGACCTTGGACTTCAAGCCAGTGACTATGGGGTCATGTCCATGATCCCACACTCAAGCCAGCAACCCCATGCTTAAGCTGGTGAGCCCGTGCTCACGCCGGATGAGCATGCACTCTAGCCGGTGACCTCAGGGATTTGAACCTGGGTCCTCTGCATCCCAGTTTGAAACTCTATCCACTGGACCACCACCTGATCAGGCTAGTCTGTCATCTTTTTGGTTTTTGTAATTTTACTGTCAGATTGAATTAAAAGGTTAGTTTGAATACTAGCAAAATAATTCTCACTGGGAATCTTTAAAAATGTTAAACGTTGTTGTTGAAAGTTTCATTACTATTTACTATAGTTATGTATTGCTTTGTGGAGTTGAGTTCATAAATATATTTTAATTTTATTTGATTTATTAAGGATCATTTATCTGCTCATGGTCACCTGTCTAGACATCTCTGCTCATAAGAAGTCTCAAGGTAGTTTATCTTCACTTTCATTATTTTCCTTTTTCTTTTAAATTTATTTATTTTTATTAATTAGAGATGGGAAGGGGAGGAAAGAGAGACAGGGAGACATTGATTTGTGGCCCCATTTATTTATGCATTCATTGATTAATTCTTGTACGTGCCCTGACCGGGGTTTCAATCTGCAACCTTTGCATGTTGGGACAATTTTCCAACCAATGGAACTACCCAGCCAGGACTCTTTTTATCATTTTTCTACCTTATGTTAGTGTCTAGCATATTTCCTTTACAAACTGCACAAAGTAAACATTAAATAAACATCATTTAATTACAGTTATGGTATGATTTAGAATTTTCTAATAATTCATGAAGCCCACTGAAAAGAAGATATGTGGCCCTGGCCGGTTGGTTCAGCGGTAGAGCGTTGGCCCTGCGTGTGAAGTCCTGGGTTCAATTCCTGGCCAGGGCACACAGGAGAAGTGGCCATCTGCTTCTCCACCCTTTGCCCTCTCCTTTCTCTTTATCTCTCTCTTCCCCTCCCATAGCCAAGGCTCCATTGGAGCAAAGTTGGCTCGGATGCTGAGGATGGCTCAATGTCCTCACCTCAGGTGCTAGAATGGTTCTGGTTGCAACGGAGCAACAATGCCCCAGATGGGCAGATCATCGCCCCCTGGTGGGCTTGCCAGGTGGATTCCAGTTGGGTGCATGCAGAAGTCTGTCTCTCTGCCTCCCTGCTTCTCACATCAGAAAATTACAAAAAAAAAAAAAATGATATATATGTGCCAGGAACTTGAATCAAATGCCACACCCAACAAGGATGTAATTATAATACGGATCTTCCAGCAAGATTCCCACTTTTCTCCCCTAGAAAAAAAAATAATTTCTTCTTAATTGAAAAGGAACAGATCTCAAATTTCTTTTCAGTTCTTCTGTTATTTATTTAGTGCCATCCAAAAGAGAATTGGAAAAATATATGTATTTACAGGTTATTGCGATCTCGGTACTGATTTTTTTACACTCCATCTTATTATGGTTGTTTCTGAAGACAAATTCAAAGTGCTTTCCCAGGCTGGACCCTTGGAGGGTCAAAGGAGAAGAAAAGAAGGTTCTTGTTGTGCCAGAAACCCTTGAGAAAAAGCAAAAGAATTTCTCAGAGCTGAAGATCAAGCATCGGAGAAAGAAGTCAAGGATGCTTGGAAAGGCAAGGAGGAAACTTACCTATGAAAAAGCTAAGTGCTGTTAACATAGACAGATGTACAGAACTAAGCTAGGAGGTCAGGAAAAGCTGGCAACTTCTCTGTACCTGTGAAACCCGAATTGGCATTTATCATCAGGACCAGAGGTATAGATGGTGTGAGCCCAAAGGTCCAAAAGATGCTACAGCTTCTACACCGGCACCGGATCTCCAGTGGCCCCATGTTAAGCTCCACAAGGCTTCAGTTACCAAGCTGAGGAGGATTGTGGAACCATTTACTGCATGAGGGTTTCCCAAACCTGAAGTCAGTGAATGGATTGACCTATAAGCTTGGTTATGGCAAAATCAACAAGATGTGAATTGCTCTGTCAGCTAAAACATTGATTGCCCGATCACTTGGTAAACATGGCATCCTCTGCCTTTGGTTATCTGACTCATAAGATCTGTACTTTTGGGGAAATGTTTCAGAGAAGCAAATAACTTCCTGTAGCCCCTCAAATTTTCTTCCATGGGATGGAATGAAGAAAAAGACCACCCGTTTTGTGGAAGGTGATGCTAGCAGCAGGAATGACCAGCTCAACAGGCTTCTTAGAAGGATAAACTACAGGTGTCGACATGGTTATGTTTGTAATCTGGTCAATTAACAAACAGTGACTGCTTTTAACTTGTAAAAGCAATCCAGAGATATATTCAAAATGGCTTTAATTCCTTTCTGTGAAGTAATCTTGATATTCTACAAATTTCTGTAACAGAGTTCTAATCTTTATTTATATATTTGTTTATTTTTGACAGAGACAGAGTCAGAGAGAGGGACAGAGACAGATAGGTACAGACAGACAGGAAGAGAGAGAGATGAGAAACATCAATTCTTCATTGTGGCACCTTAGTTCAATGATTGTGTTTTATAAGTGCCTTGACTGGGGGACTACAGCAGAGTGAGTGACCCCTTGCTTAAGCCACAGACTTTTGGGCTCAAGCCAGCAACCACGGGGTCATGTCTATGATTCCCTACTCAAGCCAGAGACTCTATGCTCAAGCTAGTGACCTCACGGCTTCAAACCTGAGTCCTCTGCATCCCAGTCCGACGCTCTATCCACTGCGTCACCGCCTGGTCAGGCCAGAACTCTAAACTTTATCCCTAGCTATATGGCTACATGGGAGAGGGCCTCTGCTATTACTTGTTTTAAAACTAGGTGCAGAATGGTTACTTACCTCCTTTCTTTCCTCTTTCCCATTACTTGTACCCGTGAATATGTAACTATCATATTATTCCATTAAGATGGGGGTATTGAATTATTTGAACTAACATATACTTGTATTATATTGGAGAAAAGTGCAGACTTCTGATACTGGCACATTCCTTAAAATGTGAGAAATAAAAGGGCCTGATTTTATTTCAAAGTTGCATTTTCGAGAGAAGTGACTCACAATTATCAATATCTTTGGAAATTGTGTTCTATATAGTTCCTTGTTTGACAAAAATGATAACGTCTCTCTCCAGTAGATGGCGCAAGCATTCCCTGAAAATAGAAAATATTTTTTTGTCTCGAATAAAGAAAGTAGCGAACTTGGTAATGAAGGTGGCACTATTTAAGTAGCAGTAAGTAATCTTCAAGACATTTTCTTTTGAAAAAAAAAAGGTAAGAAGAAGAGGTTAAAAGCAGGTGAAGTGGTAGTTCACTTTGGACATATCAAAGTTGTCAAGACATTTTATCAAATTATTGTAGGGAAACTTTAATATTTAGAAGTATGTGAATAAGCAAAGACTAAGGTCAATTTTAACAAAAATATCTGAGACTTGAAATCCTGAATATGTTTTGTACATGACAAACGTGGTTTTCTGTTGACAACCTTGGTTTCATTGTTCTTTGTACCCTGCATTTATCAGCAGAAGCATTATGAATATCATTTAATAGGCAAATAAAGACTGAAATGGCATCCTTAAACTTTAAGTTAAAGGAGAAAGAGAAAGTTTACAAGCCTAGCCCAGTGAATTCCAACCTGATTGTACGTGGTCCTCTTTTTGCTATTGCCTTTATTTTGTTATTCATTCTCCTTCAAATGAGTAAATGCGTGTGAAAGAGAAGTTTAACATCCAAGTATGCTTTTCTGTGGCAGTCTGAAATTTTGGGTTGGTGGCTAAATAGCAGTTTCTGGCAACCCTCAGGAATTCAGTAGCTGGGAAACATAATATGTGGACTCTATAATAATATTACTTTTATCTGAGGACTGAGAAGAACTAGTTGTTTTATTGTTGTAACTTGTGTGATGTTGTAGTTACATTTTCTTTTAGAAAAAGAGAGACTGAAGTTTTCGCCCCACCTTTGGAAAGGTTCTTCTTTCTAAATGGACAAAGTTGAACAATTAGTTGCTACTCTCCCCAGGCTTTCCAACGAGTCCTTCAAAAAAGTGAGATTAGAATATTTTTTTGGCCTGACCTGTGCTGGCACAGTGGATAAAGGATTGACCTGGAACTCTGAGGTTGCCGGTTCGAGGCCCTGGACTTGCCTGGTTGAGGCACGTGTGGGAGTTGATGCTTCCTGTTCCTCTACTCCCTGTCCCCTATAAAGTGAATAAATAAAATCTTTGAAAAAATACTTTATGGAATGTTATGCTACTCATACAGAGGAGGAGGAGGATGATGATGATGATGCCGATGCCTTGATTTCCATTGTGCTTTATGGTTTCCGAGGCTCTTTTACATACATCATTTAACTAGATTTTTGTCACGACACTATTATAGTCAGGGCAAATATTGCTGTTCCCGTTTCACAGATGATACAAGGGAAAGTCACATTGGGCACATAGCATTATAAGTTAAAGGGACTCGAGAACCATTCCTTTGTCTGCTCGTTCTCTGTTTTTCTTTGTTCTCTCTCTCCCTCCCTCCTCCCCCCTCACCCACACATGCCCTATCATTTTCACTCTTTCATCTTTATTTTGAAAAAGCACTTATTCTACATTCCTAATGTTGGCTTCAGTGTGAAGGGGCATCCAGGGAGGAATACCCCAGCTTCTTTCTACCCTTTTTTTTTTACTATCTGATTGATTAGCTGGAGAGCCAGAATGGGTCATGCATAGATCGGCCTTTCTCTCTCTTTGTCTCCAAAGAGGGTGTTTTGTCCAGAGGGAGTCCTGTTCTCTACTTCGCCCTGCACATACCCACCACAGCAGCCTCTCCATGAGGATAGGCCCATTGCATGTGACACTATCTGGGGTTGGAGTGGGGAAAGTCTGTCCAATGAGAATAGTCAACCTCGTAAGGAAGCCTATTCCTTACAGAAATAAGCATTCTTCAGTATTACCTTTATACGGCAATGTTTTAGCCTCTTGTTCAGTCTTTTTTTGTGTGACAAAGACAGAGAGAGTCAGAGGGACAGATAGGGACAGACAGACAGGAAGGGAGAGAGATGAGAAGCATCAATTCTTCATTGCAGCACCTTAGTTGTTCATTGATTGCTTTCTCATATGTGCCTTGACCAGGGGGCTACAGCAAACAGAGTGACCCATTGCTCAAGCCAATGACCCTGGGCTCAAGCTGGCAAGCCTTGCTCAAACCAGATTAGTCCGTACTCAAGCTGGTGACCTCGGGGTCTTGAACTTCGGTCCTCCACATTCCAATTTGACGCTCTATCCACTGAGCCACCACCCAGTCAGGCCACTCTTTTTTGTCTTAAGCCAATTTGTTCAGAACTCAGGCAGAAAGAAAAGAGGTCCTAAGTATTGGGTCTCCTCAGAGATTCCAACAATGTTTATATCTGAAATTTTAATTTAAAAAAAGAAGAATATTTGTGCGAATTACATTATCTGGGGGCATTTTGAGATATTTATTTACATATTTTATTAAGTGAGAGGCGGGGAAGCAGAGACAGACTTCTGCATGCGCCCCAACCAGGATCCACCTGGCAAGCCCCCTACTAGGCGATGCTCTACCCACCTGGGGCCATTACTCTGTTGCTCAGCAACCAAGCTATTTTAGCACCTGAGGCAAGGCCTCAGAGCCATCCTCTGCGCGCGGGGCCAATGCTCAAACCATTTGAGCTATGGCTGCGGGAGGAGAGAGAGAGGGAGAGAGAGGAGTGGATGGGTGGAGAAGCAGATGGTCATTTCTACTGTCTGCACTGACCGGGAATCAATCCCAAGACTTCCACACACCGGACCAATGCTCTACCACTGAGCCTACTCGCCAGGGCCTATGTTTTGAGATCTTTAGACATAGAATAAATTCTATTTCATTTTGACTTAAAAGGCACATGTGATACTGTGACCTCGGGGTTCTTTTCAGCACTAGCTCAAAGAGTCTCATCTAAAGTGCTGCTGGTCCTTTCTTCAGATGATGGGTGGTCAGTGGACTGGACTCCTGAACATCTGCCCATTCCTGCTTTTATAGCAGCCACGTCCTGGTTCCTTTATGCTGTTAGATATGCTTCCATATTAAATATTAGGGTAACATTCTGCTGCTGAAACTATTTGAATAGACACTGACAAGAGTGTGAGGATTGCAGGAGGGATGGGGTTGGGAGGAAGTGGAGGACGGTAGAGGGGGGCCAGATGGTGAGGGAAGGAGACCTGACTTGGGGTACTGAACACACAATGCAGTGTACACATGATGCATTGTAGAGTTATGCACCTGAAACTTGTATAATTTTTTTAACCAGTATCACCCCAACAAATGCAATAAGAAGTAAAAAAAATACCAATTTTATGGAAAACCTGAAGTCTGTACAAGACTTTTTCCTTTACCTTGATGTATAGTATATATGTGTGTATATAGATATATATGTAGATAGATATATATATATTTTTTTTGCTAGTGCTTATTTTCTGTATTATGTTTTTATTGTAATTGTTCCTGATGACAAAACTACAAACAGCCATTTGGTCATTCTAAAACATGTGTGTGGAATATCTGCTCTCTCCAAAGGCATGGTGCCGGAACAGAGTGGTGAGTCGACTCTTGGGGTCCTTGTCCTCATAGAGCTTAGGGTCTTGTGGTGGAATTAGACATTAGTCCGCTATGCCATGCCGCAGGCCATGGCAGGGCTCTGGAAGAAATGTCCACGTCTTACTTAATACATATAATAAAGAAATGTGACTTTATTGGCCATGTAAGGGAGGGCTTCTCTGAGAAAGTGATAGTTGAAATGAGGGATAGGAAGAAATTGGAAATGTGTGATTCAAGAACTAAAACTAACTTGTTGGAAAGGGTGAAATTATAAGACATGTGGGACTAATGGGGTAAGACGGACAACACGTGAATAATTAGAGAAGCCGTGAGAACTCAGAGTGTTTGTGTAAAGGAGTCTTTGGTGTCAAAATAAGCCAAGAAAAGTATCAAAGTGTCTCAAGCACAAGCAATGTTTATAAATGTGAGCAATCAAAGAAATGGCTATGACTACAACAAATTAAAATTAAAAAAGAAAAGAAATGTCTGTGACCAACTAACATGTTCAGAATTTCAAGAACAGGGTATCAGAGAAAGATCAGCAAGAACAAGAGCAAAGCTGGGTCTTCACCTGGCGTGTTGGGCAGCTTATCAAAACAGCCACTTCAGTGCGAGGAGCAGGGCAGGCACTGAGATACGGAGGCGAGTGCGCAAGGTCAGAGCTGGAGTGACTGCAAGGGGATCTCACTGCTCAGTCCCTCCAGGCTCCAGCCAGATCTCCACAGCCCTTGAGTGCAATAATATTGGTACAAAGCATCAAATTTTAAGTGCAAGTGACCGAGTTCAGGTAGACGAAGGCTGTTGGGCAGGGGAGTCTGTGAAACGTCCTGGCGTCAGGAGGAATCAGATATTTTTGTAAAAAGCTCACGTGGGCATTTTATGTACATATTTCACTTGAATTTATCCTAAATTTAATGGTAATGATTTTATCCATTGATAAAGAGGAGACTGAGATCTAAATTATTCGTGTTGACTCAGGATCACCTGTGTTGTATATAAGGTTTAGCGATATTTGATCGTTTTGCTTTCAGTTGGGAATATTGTGTCCCAAAGGGGAAGGGATTTTCCATAGATAGTAAGATTATATATATATAAAAGCTTTCACTGAAACTTTTATTTTGTTATTACCAAACCATTTATGTTTTCAGGAACCAGAAATATGAATGGAATATCTTACAAAAATATCTAGGATTGCCTAAATGAATGATTTTGTTTTAAACCTTTAGGTACCCTAGAGCTTTGCAAAGTGGGGTGGAGTGTCTTTCCCTTTGAAAAGTATAATAGCCTGAGCCGCAGAGACAGCAACTTCACAGCCTCTGCACCCTTCCTAGCAGATGGAGTGCAGACTTGGCTCCATGCAAGTTTTTCTGTTTGGGGTAGTTTGCTTAATACAGTCTTAGGGGCCCTGGCCAGTTGGCTCAGTGAGTAGAGCGTCAGCTCAGTATATGGCCATCCCAGGTTTGATTCTCGGTCAGGATACAAAGGAGAAGCAACCATCTGCTTTTCTTCCCCTTCCTCTCTCCCTTTCTCTCCCTCTTTCCATACCGCAGCCAGTGACTCACTTGGTTCGAGCATGGCCATGGATGCTGACGAGCATGGCAGGCTCAGGTGCTAAAAATAGCTAGGTACTAGAGCATCAGCTCCAGACAGGGGTTACCAGGTGGATCCCGGTCAGGACAAATGTGCAAGTCTGTCTCACTATTTCCCCTCCTCTCACCTAAAAAAAGGGGGTGAGGGAGGGAGGTAGGAAGGATATTTCTCTCCCTCTTACTCTCTTCTGAGATACTTTGTAATCAGCTTGGAAAGTCCATTAACTTCTTGAACTTTTAACAAAGCACTGAAGCTTCTGCAGAGTCAAAAAAAAAAGTATTATCGTATTTTGAAGAACATTTAAACTTAGGAAAAACATGAAACTGTGCTTTACAAATATGACCTCCGTGATGAAGAGTGTTATAATGAGATCCTACATAGTTGTAAATATTAGCATTGGTGAAATCATGACCATTACAAAACTTGTGTTAGGGCACTTTTTCTACTAATCAGGATATAAAAGAAGGCTGGTCAGTTATCAAAGCTAAAGGTGGGAAAAGCTGCCTTTTTAATAAGAGAGTTCTCTGTAGAGTTGGATTGTTTAGCTATTTTTTTTTAATGTTTTCACTGATGTGAAAGAATGAGAGAGGAAGCGGGGGGAGAGAGAGAGAGAGAGAAGAAAGAAGAAAGAGACAGGAGCATCAACTCATTGTTGCACTTAGTTGTTACATTTAGTTGTGCACTCATTGATTGCTTCTCCTCTGTGCCCTGACCAGGGATGGGATTTTGGTGCACCAAGATGATGCTCTGTGTTTAGCTATTTAAAACTACTTTCCATAGAACCACTTACATGGTTTCCCCAGTTCCTGTTTTGTTTCTAGGTGAAAGTGCATTGCCTTGATTTGGGAGCACGATCTTTGAGAATGATCACTTGTAGTTCTCCATGTCTTATCTGAGGGTGGGTTGGGGTTTTATGGCCTTCTCGGTTTGCCTCTGTTCATATTCCAGATTGTACAGTGGCATGCCAGTTTTTAGAATAGCTTTTATACCTTACTCTGACAATCTAATCGTGCTCATCTGAGCTGAGATTTAACTCACATTAAATAAGCAAAAGATGGGACTTAGGAAAAGGAGGAGGTCACAGTTTTTATTACATTATCCAGTCTTCAGTTCGAAATCCTGGGCTTACCTGGTCAAAGGCACATATGGGAGTTGATGCTTCCAGCTCCTCCCCACCTTCTCTCTCTGTCTCTCTCTCCTCTCTCTCCCTCTCTATCTCTCTCTCTCCCTTTCTCTCTCCTCTCTAAAATGAATAAAAAATTAATTAATTAAAAAAAATTCAAGGATACATTATCCAGTCTTCAAAATGTGATACAGAGAATGAGTGAAACACTGCATTTAACTAGTTGTTGTTTTTTTTTTGTTTTTTTTTTTCATTTTTCTGAAGCTGGAAACAGGGAGAGACAGTCAGACAGACTCCCGCATGCGCCCGACCGGGATCCACCCGGCACGCCCACCAGGGGCGATGCTCTGCCCACCAGGGGGCGATGCTCTGCCCATCCTGGGCGTCGCCATGTTGCGACCAGAGCCACTCTAGCGCCTGGGGCAGAGGCCACAGAGCCATCCCCAGCGCCCGGGCCATCTTTGCTCCAATGGAGCCTTGGCTGCGGGAGGGGACGAGAGAGACAGAGAGGAAGGTGGGGCGGAGGGGTGGAGAAGCAAATGGGCGCTTCTCCTGTGTGCCCTGGCCGGGAATCGAACCCGGGTCCTCCACACGCTAGGCCGACGCTCTACCGCTGAGCCAACCGGCCAGGGCCAGTTGTTGTTTTTTTAATCTCCTGTTTATGTAGCACACATATTTTAACTTCTTGCTCAACAACAGACGTTTCTAAATCTTCCTGACTCATGATTTCTCTCCAATGTTGTAATTTTGTTTGGTAGGGAACCTGTCCTCCCCTCCCCACCTCAGTACCCTTTGCTGCAAGAATTCAGAAAGTAGGAAACCCCACTGGAAAATATTTACTTCTTGATTTCTTAATGCCCAGGTCGCACTGTTGTCTTGAGTCAGTTTCTTTTCCTTGTTTTTTAGCTGTAAACCAAGCCACAAAAAGGAGGGGAGGGGAGAGCTCAATCTTGTGGGGCCAAATAAAAGAAAGAATGCAGTGAAAGGAAGAATCCCTCTATGCAAGCAGCAGAGAACAGAGAACGTGCAGGGAAGACTGCAAGTGCCCGAGGGCATTTGGTCCCTACTGGTTTTCACATCAAATGCAGTGGTGCCCACAGATAGCCTGTATTGTTGTCAGTTAAATGGGATCATGAGTGTCTGAAAGGTGTTTGAGAATGAACCGAAAATCATTTTCACAAGTGGATGATTACTTCTGCCACATGTTAACCGAACTCTATCAGAATGGCCCGGATTTTTGAGCCTGCATTAATTGCTCTTTCAACCTTGACTGAGGTTTCTCTTTAAGAAAGCCCTTTCCAGGGCTAAACTACTCTCTATATTGATTTTTTTTTTCTTTCTGTATTTTTCCTTGAAAAAAGGAAGGCTTGTAGAAGAAAAGGCTTTATCATTCAACATGCAGATTGATTGTTCCATTTCTTTGAATAAAAAGCTAGACTCATAAGTGACCCACCAAAAGTAACAGTCTTTTTTAAAAAAAAACATTGAATAATTCCCATATTCTGTATACAATTATGTTTTTCAAATATTCATTAGTGATGATTTTTTATCATAAAGTAAAACCATGAACTCTCACAGCATGGTCTCAGTGCAAATAAATTGTCACAGTCTCCTTCCTATTAGAAGTGCATGCTGCACTGTAATTGAAACGAAACTACAATATTTAGTAATGTGCTTGGAGAATTTGGGTATGTTTAAGTAGTCTTTGAACAGCCTTCAAGTTAGAAAGGTTTTTAAAAGTGCCATTATAGTGTTTGGATAAATGGCATATTTATTTCATGTTACCATTTTCTATTTCATATGTGGTATAAACAGAGAATATTAGCTACTTCCTTAATAGATAATAGAGGCTATATTTTACTTCAGATAAGCATTATAAAAATGAGTTAAATCTCACTTTTCAAAACTCATCAGAAAATAAGTTCTTGAAATTCCATTAACTTTTGTTGATTATATATATTAGCAGAGATTATAAAGTACTTATAGAAAAATAACTTATTAATAAAACTAATTTCTGAGATTTTTGGCTTAAAGTAAGACAAATCACAGCATGTTATGTGTGAATCGATTTTTTTAATCATTGATAGAGGTGCTGTGTAAAAGAAGCATTAAAAATAATTTTATAAGCATTGCAGTCTGAACATGTTCTGCAATCTAAGTATCTGCTAAAAATGTAACAACAGTAAGTAAAGTAATTTTTCTGATTTTTGTTTTTCTGAAGTTTACCACACTTTATTTTACTCTATAACTCTATGGTTGAGATTATTTTATTAAAATAATACGTCAACTTATATCTAAAGAAATGTTTTTATTCCTGTCGTCAGAACATTCTGATGGATTCCATAAAGACTCTGCTTTTGTTGTTTGACAAATGAAAACTTTTTGAAGTAATTACAGTCTATGTTTCAGTTGACTTACTAAGTTAACAGGTACTCTTTTAAGGATCATGCTGACACCACAGAGAGGACAGTTTTTAGTGTAAGTGTTGAGATATTCTAAAGCCCATATATAACTCCTGGTATAGAAGAGAAAAACATTCCCCGTTTGCCTTGTTGATAGCAACTATAGTGAATTGAAGTTTGGCCATACCAACCTTTTTTTGTTTCCTCTTTTTTACCTCTTCTCTTGACCTTTTCCCTAACAGCATAGTATGTGATCTGTTCATTCACACCATATTTTAAATATATCATTTAAAATCTTAAACTTAATTTGCTGATATCTTTGATACTTGAGGATAAAGCATGAACCGGGAATTGTTAGACATGCTAAGGAAATAGTAGGAGGAGAATGAAACATTGATGCACGTTTAGTTGGTTCTGTGGCTTATTTCCTAACAATGATTCCTGCTTCTTTGGAGCAAATAGTACTCTCCGTCAGAAACAACCCTAGAAGCAGGATTAATACTTTAAGATTATTGCTGTGTTTATACTGATTTATAAAACCAAGTGCTTTACAGCTTTACTCTCCTGTGTTAAATCCAAGCTTTGTGTCAGCGCTGCTAATTTCTTTGTTACCTAATCCTGTGTTAAGAAGAGCAGATTTTGAAGTTAAGCAGGCAGTTTTTTGTTCAAAGGGAACAACTTCTTAATGCCTTTCTTAAGTTGGATGTGCTGGTGCTGATGAAAGCAAACACTTTTAAATAGTCTTTGAGCAGTTATTTTAAAATCTATATTATGATCGTTACCTGAGTATTATGATACATTGGATATATTTTGATGGAAAAGTGATATATTTAGTACGAATTAGCATTGGAAATATGTGCTTTTTTGAAATATGTTACGTAAAATAGAACATCTCTTTTATTCCTGTCAAACAATAATTCTTGGATCCAATTTAACTTTGATTAGGGAATTTCTTTCCCTAGAGTTGTACTCTAATAGATTAGTGGACAGTGTTGTATGACTTATGACTGCGAAAATGGTTTATGGGCATGTGCTTCTTCATTTTCCATCCATTTCTTTACTGAAATAATTTTACAAGGGTGAAAAAAAATGTGTTTCAATCCAAATTCTATAGGGTAATGAAAGTGAATAATGTGGAAAGACCACTCCCCCTCAAAAAAATCAAAACTTGCTTTCCTCTTTAAAGTAAGATAAAAATGATGCACAACGTTCATTAGAAAAATGTTGTTCCCACGCTATGTGATACATACTTACTTTACTGGATAACATTATTTGTCATATAAAACCCATTTATATGTGTGGTCCAGTTTAACTAGTATTTGGTAGGACTGATTTACAATTTCTTAAAAAAAAATCTTTTATTTGCATTAATCATACAATCAAGAGGAAGCTATTAATTACTCTGCAGATATATATATATATATATATATATATATATATATTCAGGAAGAATACAGCTGCAGAGCAGACCCACCAGCAGACCTGTAGTACACTGGAGAGGGACCATCTCCAGGATGACAAGTACACTTCTTGTTCTCTGTGTCTTTATTGCATAAAATCCAGGTTTCATAAAACTGAGTAAGAAACCAGTTCATCCAGAATTCAGATGATAAGACTATATTCATAATAGACTTCTTAAAATTCTGGACTATTTTAAAAGAAGAATGAATGGTGATGGAAGGGGACTTGATTTGGAGTGGTGAACACACAATACAATATGCAGATGATGTATTATAGAATCGTACACTGGATCCCTATATAATTGTACTAACCAATGTCAGTCCAACAAATTCAGAAAGAACCCTATGTATTTTATGAAGTGGAAAGAAACAACAAGTAAATAGCTTCCAAGGATCTGTTTAATTAATGCTATTGCTGTTGCAGATCAAATAGTTAAGAGTTTATCAGCAATACCTTCTCCTTTTATGAAATTGTGTACTTATAACTGATGTTTATAATAATGACCTTGAGATGTTATACCATCCTTTGTAAATCATTAAAGAAAAATCAAATTATATTTTAAGACTGTTTGAAGTCAACATATTGTATACACATTCTTTAAAAATTTGTGATAGGCCCTCGCCGGTTGGCTCAGCGGTAGAGCGTCGGCCTGGCGTGCAGGGGACCTGGGTTCGATTCCCAACCAGGGCACATAGGAGAAGTGCCCATTTGCTTCTCCACCCCCACCCCCTCCTTCCTCTCTGTCTCTCTCTTCCCCTCCCGCAACCAAGGCTCCACTGGAGCAAAGATGGCCCGGGCGCTGGGGATGGCTCCTTGGCCTCTGCCCCAGGCGCTAGAGTGGCTCTGGTCACAGCAGAGTGACGCCCCGGAGGGGCAGAGCATCGCCCCCTGGTGGGCAGAGCATCGCCCCTGGTGGGCGTGCCGGGTGGATCCTGGTCGGGCGCATGCGGGAGTCTGTCTGACTGTCTCTCCACATTTCCAGCTTCAGAAGGAGAAAAAAATTTTTTAAAAAAATTTGTGATAGGTATACGATGTCTCTATAGAGGAACTCATTTTTCAGTAATTAAGAATACTTGAATACAGTATCACCCTGTAAGTGTAACAGAATATATTACCTAGTAGAACATAGTATGTTAAATGCAACTTACTACACACACACACACACATGCTATGACAGAGACACAGTCAGAGAGAGGGATAGATAGGGACAGACAGACAGGAAGGGAGAGAGATGAGAAGCATCAGTTCTTCATTGCGGCACCTTAGTTGTTCATTGATTGCTTTCTCATATGTGCCTTGACCAGGAGGTTACAGCAGTCTGAGTGACCCCTTGCTCGATCCAGCAAACTTGGGCTCAAGCTGGTGAGCCTTGCTCAAACCAGATAAGCCCATGCTCTAGCTGGCGACCTCAAAGTCTCCCACCTGGGTCCTCTGCATCCCAGTCTGACACTCTATCCACTGCACCACTGCCTGGTCAGGCTAGTATATTTTTTTCTGAAATAAAAAATATCTTACTTGGATTTTCATCTATAAAAAAATTGTTTATAATATAACACTCAACATTTTTAAAAAGCAAACAAGGAAAATAAAAGAACTGTGATTTAATAGCCATGCTGGTTATAAAGATGGGTTAGAGGAGAATGCATTTTGCTTTTTTTACATATACCTTCTAATGAATGTATTATTTAACTGTAACAAATTCTGTAATTCAGGGTACTTTTTTCTTCCTCTTCACACCTTAACCTTCCCAAAGCTGGTGAGAGCCCTCACAAAGAATTTAAACTGCTCTAAGTTCTAGGGTTTGAGAATAGCCTTGAAAACTAAAAAGCCCTCGTAACCATTAAAGCTTATAGATCCCTCCTATGCTCAAGATAAGGGGACTAAAATCCTTATCCTTGGTCTATAGGTATTCCACTTAGTCGTACCAGAAATATTATTAATGGAGCCATAATAACCACATCCCCCAAATCCTTAATAATAGTAATTTTTTCTGATTATAAAAGTAAGATATACTCTCATTTATGGCTACTGGTAATGCTAAATTTTAAAGCCACTTTGAAAGCAGTTTGGGCAGTTTCTTATAAAGTTAAACATATATTTTTTAATGTAACTCAACAATCCCACTCCTAGATATTTACTTGGGAGAAATGGAAATATGCCAACACAAAGACCTGTACATCAATGTTTATAGCAACTTTACTTATGACAGCCAAAGAAAAGTAGAAACACCCCAAATGTCCACCAACCAGTGAACAGATGATCACAATGAAGTCAATTCATACAGTGAAATCTATATTCAGCCTGACCAGGCGGTGGCACAGTGGATAGAGCGTCAGACTGGGATGCGGAAGACCCAGGTTCAAAACCCTGAGGTCACCAGCTTGAGCGTGGGCTCATCTGGTTTGAGCAAGGCTCACCAGCTTGAGCCCTAGGTCACTGGCTTGAGCAACAGGTCACTTGGTCTGCTGTAGCCCCCCGGTTAAGGCACATATGAGAAAGCAATCAATGAACAATGAAGAATTGATGCTTCTCATCTCTCTCCCTTCCTATCTGTCCCTATCTGTCCCTCTCTCTGTCTCTCTCTGTCTGTCACACACACACACACACACACACACACACACACACACACACACACAAAGAAATATATTCAGTAATAAATTGGGACTCCTGATCCAGACCACAGCATGGAGGAATCTCAAAAGCTTTATACTAAGAGAAAGAATGCAGACACAAAAGGCGACAAACTGTGTAATTCCACTTGTATGGGATTCTGGAAAACAAAAGATCTGAAAGGTCAGAAATCAGATCAGTGGTTTCAGAGGTGAGGATGTGAGTAGGAGATTGATCCATGGTAGCATGCAGCAGCCTTCAGGGGATGGAAACGTTCCAGAAGTTCACTGCCACGGTAGTTACATGACTAGGTCAACACTCAACAAATTATATACCTACAATGGGTGAATTTTACTTCATGTAAACTAATTAACCTTACTTCCAAGAAAAGAGAAAGACATGCTCAACATAGAAATTATAGATGTGTAGAAAGACAGAATGAATATGAAGCTCACCTTTAATCTCAACAGCCAGGCTAGTTTGAATTATTTTTTGTATTTTGTGCTATTAATTATTTTGTAAGTTTATTTTGATACATCTTTCTGGGTTGTTTTTCCATTCATGTACTATAAGCTCATGTAACTTTTTTTTTCTTAAACTTAACATTATAATAATTCTTCCATATGATTTTGGGGGGGGCATCATGTTTAATTGCAACTTTATTATTCCTTATTGTTTGGCTTTTAGATGGTTTTGAGATTTGACTCTTAAAACAAAACTGATGAACATCTCTTTTCTTTATTGTTCCCTCAAGTAGAAATGTGTCTGTTATGCCAAGAAGCTTCTTTGATACCAGAGAAAAAGCACTGGACAGTGACACTTGGTACCAAATTCCAGAATGCATCCTTACAAATATAAAAACTCAATTTAAGTTTGATGCACTTTTTTTTTATTCAGCCTAGTGATCTTTTTGGATGTGCTTATTTTGTTTGCCTGTTTTTTGTTTTGGTTTGGTTTTTTGTGACAGAAACAGAGAGATAGGGACAGAAAGGTAGGAAGGGAGAGAGATGAGAAGCATCAATTCTTTGTTGCAGCACCTTAGTTGTTTATTGATTGCCTTCTCATATGTGCCTTGATGGGGGCAGGGCAGGGAGGTCTACAGCAGACCTAGTGATCCGTTACTCAAACCAGCGACCTTGAGTTCAAGCTGGTAAGCCTTGCTCAAACCAGATGAGCCTGTGCTCAAGCCGGCAACCTGAGGTTTTCGAACCTGGGTCCTCCACATCCCAGTCCCACACTCTATCCACTGCGCCGCTGCCTGGTCAGGCTGGATGTGTTTTTTTCATGCACATTTATTTATTTTACATAAAATTTTGTCTGGCCAACATGAAAAATAAAGGACAGAAACTGTTGGATTCTCCTGCATAGCATTTATTATATTTTCTTGTACAGTTAATCTTTTGTTGAGTTTAGTTTTTTTTCTTATGCGGCGACTAAAACTCTTTTGACCAGATACTTTCTATATATGTTTGGTCAGCTGTGACTTCTGTATGTGTTTATTTGGATTCTTTCCTGCCATACAAGTATCCAAATGCCTCGAAGCCCAACACTAAAGAGCTTATCTTGCTTCCAGTCTCAAACTGTCTTTTATTCTACATTAGAACATCTTCCAACGTAGACATGTATGTGCCCGCCCACCCCTCTACTTTCTGCCTTCACAGAAAGCAGGCAGGTTCATTCCAAATGTATTGAGCCATCATATTGAATGATGTTGCCACTGACAGTATTACTCCTCATGCAATACCTTCACTGTCAGCAAGATTTACCCTTGACTTGCTTGTGGTGTTGATGGTTTGTGTATCAATATTCACTTTCACTTATGTATGACCCTGTTGCCCAGCAACATGCTAAGGGAGACACTTTGAAGGAGCTAAGAAACAGGCTGAGGTCACAGAAAAAGGTAATTCCAAGTGCCCTCTGTGAGTCCAAGACAGCTATTTGGTGCCCATCTTGCTAGTGTGCCTTCAGAGAGGGCATCTCTTAAGTGCACAGTATCTAGCTCCTGGGGTCATTGCCGTTAACCCTGTAACAGGAGGTTGGGTGCGTGCATTTGAGGGGAGGGATGACGCAGGAAAGACAGAAAGAGAGCAGCTAAACACCTTTCATCAGAATCACAGAAGAGAAATTAGAGGGTAGAGCAAAGGTGGGGCAGAAGGCTTTAAGGGATATCAAGAGGAGAGAGGGAACAGGTGAGAAAAGTAGGATAGATGGCTCTGTCAGTAACTCAGTGAACTCACATTACATCCACAAGCTCAGATGATACAGTATCAAAGGGATTGTGAGAGCCAAATAAATACAAGTTCACCAAACACTTCAGCTAGCTGATGTGCCAGAAGAACAGGTATAATTGATTTGGGCACATGGGTGACGCTTCCCACTGCAGGAGCCTAGCTTTTACTTTGACTTTTAATAACTTAAGATTTTTGTTTGATTCTGAAAATTTATAAAACACAGAGAATAAAGAAAGAAACCTGAGTCATACAAAACCCTAACACTTAAACATAACTATTACTAATATTTTGGATAATTTACTTCATATATATGTTTTACAAATTCTAAGTCATTGTGTGTGTATGTAGTTTTGAATCTGCTATTTTCACATAACATTCTGTAGTGAGAGATTCTTTTTTTTTTTTTTTTTCCAAGATATTTTTTATTAGCTTTTAAACATTATTTATACCATTTGGGTTTTGCTGAAGATCTTAATCTTTTTTTTTTAATAAATTTTTATTAATGGTAATGGGATGACATTAATAAATCAGGGTACATATATTCAAAGAAAACATGTCTAGATTATTTTGTCATCAAATTATGTTGCAAACCCCTCGCCCAAAGTCAGATTGTCCTCCGTCACCCTCTGTCTAGTTCTCTGTGCCCCTCCCCCTCCCCCTAACTCTCTCCCTCCCTCCCTCCCATGTCCTCCCTCCCCCCCCCACCCTTGGTAACCACCACACTCTTGTCCATGTCTCTTAGTCTCATTTTTATGTTCCACCAATGTATGGAATCATGTAGTTCTTGTTTTTTTCTGATTTGCTTATTTCACTCCTTATAATGTTATCAAGATCCCACCATTTTGCTGTAAATGATCTGATGTCATCATTTCTTATGGCTGAGTAGTATTCCATAGTGTATATGTGCCACATCTTCTTTATCCAGTCTTCTATTGAAGGGCTTTTTGGTTGTTTCCATGTCTTGGCCACTGTGAACAGTGCTGCAATGAACATGGGGCTACATGTGTCTTCACGTATCAATGTTTCTGAGGTTTTGGGGTATATACCCAGTAGAGGGATTGCTGGGTCATAAGGTAGTTCTATTTGCAGTTTTTTGAGGAACCACCATACTTTCCTCCATAATGGTTGTACTACTTTACAGTCCCACCAACAGTGAATGAGGGTTCCTTTTTCTCCACAGCCGTGAGAAATTCTTTATATGGCTTTTTAAAAAATATTATTCAGTGGCCTCATAGGATTTCTTTTTATGTCTATGACAGTATTTATTAAATAACTCGCCCACTGTTAGACGCTTATGTTTCCAATAATAAAAATAACACTGTTCTTTGTATCCATGTAGCATACATCTTTATCTGCATAGCTAATTGTTTCCCTGAGAAATTCCAGGGTGGGCCTGACTAGGCGGTGACATAGTAGATAGATAGGGTGTCGGACTAGGATGCAAGGGACCCGAGGTCAACGGCTTGAGCGTGGGTTCATCTGGTTTGAGCAAGGCTCACCACCTTGAGCCCAAGGTCGCTGGCTTGAGCAAGGGGTCACTCGGTCTGCTGTAGCCCTCCAGTCAAGGCACATATGAGAAAGCAATCAATGAACAACTAAGGTCCGGCAATGAAGAATTGATGCTTCTCATCTTTCTCCCTTCCTGTCTGTCTGTCCCTCTCTCTTTGTCTCTGACACACACACACACACACACACACACACACACAAATACACACACACACACAAAGAAAGAAAGAAATTTCAGGGTGGAAAGTTGGGGCTGTTTCTACATATTGCCACATTAGCCTGCAGAAAGGCAGCCTTACATTACCCTGCACTAGTCGGGAATACAAGTTCTCATGCATTTCAACACTCCTAAGCCAATAGCCCCTGTTATTTTTTTAAACGGGGCAAAAAGGTATGTTTGCTTTGTATTGCACAAGGAATTCTTTTAATAAGACGAAAACTAAATATTCAAGCCAAGATTTTAGTTTTAAACATTGTGAAAGTCTAGAGATTTTAAGCCCTTATATAAACTATTAGCTGTAGTGCTTTTTTGTTACTCAGAATTGTATATAAATTGAGTTAGTTTGACTAGAGTCTCCAACAGTGTTTTTCAACCACTGGTCCATGCACCGGTCTGCCAGAAATTTCATTCTGGTCCGTGAACAAGTTAACCAGCCTGATGTTTTATGAAAAATACAAACCCAGTGATCTTAGTCAAATTCGCTTATGCTCTAGATTCGTTTCTATCTTAGTGGTCTCCGAAATAATTCTCCTATTTTCACCGGTCCCCAAGTGTAAAATGGTTGAAAATTACTGGTCTACAACGTAAAACCTTCACTTCAGAAAAAGAGATTGTGTCAAAATACTGGAAAAGCTTACTTTCATTTAAAAATTAAGCCTCTTTTTGTCATATTTTAAACTTCTAATCTATTCTCCACTTCTGTGGTAGGTATGTGTGTAGTTTTGTGGTATAAATTTTAAATCGCTCTCCATGACATGCTCACACTTGATTAATTATTAGTGTCTTCTTTTTCTCGAAATTTAAGCTTAACTCCCTATTTTCAGTAAGAACAAAAGTTCTGTTTTCAGATGGTCAGCAACGTTAATCATTTTAAGTCAGGCTTCTAATAGCATTGCAAAGTCGAACAAAAGTGTTGGTTGATATTATGTTCAATTTTACCCTGTCACCTGCGTTGTTATCTGAATTTCATAGTTAGGAAAATTTGCAAGATGCTTCCATAAATCAGGTAAACCTCCAAATTGTGGGGCTGGCACAGACTGTGGTAATCAGCAGATGCAATCCTTTCATTCGATGGTTGAGGAATGAAAGACACTGAGATTGGTATGGGCACATTTCTGGGTCCCATAGCTGGACCGTGACCCCTGGGTTCTTCACTGTACAGCCGGCTCCATTTTAGGCCACACCTGAGAGGTGAAACCGTCTAGCAATTCATAGCCTTTGTCTCTCCTGAGAAGCATGTGTAAGAATAAAGTTCCTACTGGTTCCTTGATTATCCTTTCTAACTCCAACTTCGCTCAATTTGCGGTATAAACTGACAAATTGATAAGCCACATAAATCAATTGCCTTTCAAGAACCTAGAATAAGCTCAGTCATTTTGTAATATAGAAACCGTGTGCTGTCTCAGATTCCAAATGAACTACACTTTGCCTTTAGCAGGCTGGTCTCAGGAATAAATATACCTGTGGAAGAAATGTGGTCACCCAGAGCCACAGTGTTACTCACATGAAGTGTTCTTTTGTTTGTTTGTTTTTCTTACCAGATATCTGTATGCCCTTGGACAGAAGGTTTGGAAAAGATGGAAAAAACGTTACTTCGTTCTGGTTCAGGTTAGCAAATATTTTTTTTCTGTGACTTAATCACTCTAAGACAGCAGTTCTCAAACTTTTTCTTTTGTGGGTTGTATTTATCAATATTCACTGTATTAGAAATTAAAATTGAAAACAATTTAAATATTTAATTCATTTTAAAATAAAGTTAACTTTATGCCACGCTAACACAAATTACTTTAATAGACACAGCAACTGTTTTCCAAACCATACTATTTGGTGAAGGGTGTGGCATTCTTTCAGACTTTCGTACATGTCTTTAGTGTCTGGTTTAATGGAACGCAGCCGTAATTTTATATCAGCTCCTACATTCAATCTGTTGCAATATCAGATCAAACTGAGCCTCTGGAGAACTCCACTGTTCACTAATGAGAACGTAACTGTGAAAATGAAAAAGGCAGATGATGTATGTGTATCATCAAAACAGGCGTGACCTCACCGATCCCCTGAAAAGGTCTCAAAGACCCTCAAGTTTATAAGATCACACCTTGAGTACCAATGCATCATTCTGCAATTTTAAAGATAAACGTAACACAGCAAAGCACTCATGTTTATTCAAATATGCCACATATATTACTTATCTGCATAATTATGTTTTTAAGTCACTTTGGTAGATTTGTTTGTGATAGGATCCAGCATGTGGATGAATTACTGGATTGTACAGCTTGGCTGACTCTTTGTATGTGTGTGTGCTTGTGTTGTTTATATTTTGTGCATTTTGAATCATGGAAAATATTTGCTCGTAGAATATACTCATTAAATTTATTTTACATTGAAATAACTTTCTAAGTAATAGTCATTTTATTTGGTTATAAACCTAAGCTATTTTATTTCCATGGGAATATTTGAAAAGACTCATTTTTGGAATTCTTAACAGAAAATGGTCTGTAAAAATCTCATTGATTCCTACCCGCGCATTAAAAAAGCTTAAATGATCTCAGTCAGAATGACACAGTGAAATGCTGAGGAAGGAAAACTATAATTTGCTATCTTCTAGAAATATGACCATCTATTAATTGCTGAATAAATTCTGTGCCATGATGACATGAAAATTTCATGAAAAGTATAAAACTTAGTGAAAAGTCATTTTATCTACATGGCAAACAGCCATGTTTTTCTTTTTCATGGTTAAAATGTAACCTTTTCTTATGTTATTAGAACCAGTATTTAATGAGCTACTTAATCACAGATGTACACACATGCACACACACATTGACAGTCTTATGATCTGAAGCCCCAGCATTTACTGTAAGTAAGGGCCCCCCATTGGGAGTTCTTGGTGACCTGTCCTCCAAATACCACAGCTGTAAGTCACTGTCTTTGGTTTACAGGTTTAAGTTCTTTACATTGGCACAAGAGCTGAAATATATTTACCAAGCCATTTCAGTGCAGATCTTTCTAGCAGTTTTGGTTTTATTTCCATCACTAGATGTCTTATGTCTAATTGGACAAGATTGTGTTAGTAACTTGTCTCTATCAAGTCTTTCTAAAGCATTCAACTAACTTTTCATAGAATCAGGAGGTCCTTTTTCATAGTCACATTTCATGCATTTATACAGAAACTCAAATCTATAATTTCAATACCTTATGTTACTGGCGTGAACAAACCTGGCTGACTCTTAATAAGCATAGTTTTACAAGTAACTGATTATGGCTTTTAAAAAGTATTTTCCTTTGTTACATAAGACTTAATTTATTAAGAGCAGCTTTGGGTTCAAAATTGAGAGGAAGATACAGAGATTTCCCATATATCTCCTGCCCCCCACACATGCGTAGTTCCCCCGCCCCATTGTCAACATCACTTTATACATTTGTTACCAACGATGAACCAACATTGGACATTGACACATCACAATCATCCACAGTACACAGTGCACATTATGAGTCACTCTCGGTGATGGACGTTCTATGTATTTGAATAAATGTATCAGGACATATATCCATCACAGTAATATCATACAGAGTACTTTGCTGTACAAATTCTCTGTGCTGAGCCTGTTTGTTCCTCTCTTTCCCCAAGAAATCACTGGGTTTTCTTATTGTCTTCATAGTTTTGCCTTTTGCAGAATGTAATATTGTTTCAATCATACAGTATGTAGCCTTTTCAGACTGACTTCTTTCCCTTAGTTGTATGCATTTAATATTTTTTCCATGGTTTGAAAGCTCTTTTTTTAAAGCACTGAGTAATATTTCATTGTCTGGAGGAATCATAGTTTATTTATCCATTCACCTATTAAATGACATCTTGGTTGTTTACAGAATTTAGCAGTTATGAATTAAGTTGCTGCAATCCTCCGTGTTTAGGTTTCTGTGTAGACACAAGTTTTCAGCTCCTTGGGTAAATACCAAGAAGCTCAGTGCTGCTTGTATTTATATATATATACTCAATGTACTTATTTATTATGTTGTGAGAATGAATCAGAGAATAGTCACTGGAAATATGGGTAAGTGTCAGCAGGATAAAAGAGTTTCTAATATACTGATTGTTTTAATATGGAAATTAGGCTTTATAAGTAGATCGGTCTTGAGAGGTCAAATGATCACTTTATGTTTTGGCCAGGTACGGTTCAAGGCAGTCATTTTCTCCTTATCTTATTTTATTGCATATGATCCCAAGAATCAATAGTTACGGGACAAACTCTGGCCGGTTGGCTCAGTGGTAGAGCGTCAGCCTGGCATGCAGGAGTTCCAGGTTTGATTCCCGGCCAGGGCACACAGGAGAAGCGCCCATCTGCTTCTCCTCCCCTCCCCCTCTCCTTCCTCTCTGTCTCTCTCTTCTCCTCCTGCAACCAAGGTTCCATTGGAGCAAAGTTGGCCCGGGCGCTAAGGATGGCTCCATGGCCTCTGCCTCAGGCGCTAGAATGGCTCTGGTTGCAACAGAGCAACACCCCAGATGGGCAGCATCGCCCCCTGGTGGGCATGCCAGGTAGATCCAAGTCAGGCGTATGCAGAAGTCTGTCTGACTGCCTCCCCGTTTCCAACTTCAGAAAAATACAAAAAAAAAAAAAGTTACCGGACAAACCAGTATAATTTGATGATCACCATAGAAGAGGGTTTGGAAACCCAGTAACAAATATATGTTTAACATTTTTAAAGGTAAAATTTAACTCAGACCGTAGATAAACCTATATATGCCATGACTGAAATTCAGAAAAAGCATTACCAAACTATAATGAATTCAGATTTGTTCTGTCTGAGGTATCCTTTTAAAATTTGAAGTCTTGTTTATGCATTCTGACTTTACACAAGTATATGTACCCACATGCACTGGCCCAGAGAATCCCATGCCCAAGTGTACGCTGAGATAGAAATGCCAGTACTCTGGCATCTTGTTGAAATTTTAAATACAATTGAATCTTCCTTTCAACTCCAATATGTATTGAGAAGACCAGTGAATGCATACATCTCAAGAATAAAATGGATACGTATGGCGATTTCACGAGAATGAGCCTTTGAAGGAAGCAGGTAGATTTCATTGGTATTTTTAAAGGTGACTCAGTCTGTCGGCACAGGGCTGGTAGGGCCACACCTGTGGGCTGCACTGTTGGAAGGTAAAGGACTCATTATGCTGGGGAGGACAGGGGGCCCCTGCTGTGTCTGCAGCAGAATGGGGCTCTGGTGATAATGCGAGTCTCATCACCACTTGTGAGTGTGGATTACATGAGTGATATAGCTGGAGATCAGCCATCAACCTGGGAATTTGTACTCATAAAAATCGATTGAGAGTCAGGCTTCGCCAGCTGCAAAATCATGGTTCAAAGTGAATCCTCGAGGAGCCACTGAAGTGAAAAGACTTCTCCAAGACTCTCACGTACATATTTAAATCAGATTTAAAATGGGAAATTAAATTATTTATTGATGTCAGGTGCTTATTTAACTTCTAAGTAAAATTAGTTTTGATCCCCATTTAGATTCTGAATTCAGTAGAGTTAATAGTAGTAAATAGATTTTCATGTTTTTTTTGTGTTTCTTTTTTAGGAGGCTGCCTTTTTTTCAATTAAGGTAAATTAGGGTTCATGCTGCATTAAAAGAACAGTGACTTGGAGAATTATGTTTGAAATCTTACCAAAATTAAACATATATTAATATATTATCTCTTTTTTTTTCTGTGGTAATTCAGGGTTTTTGTTTTATATTTGGAGGATATCAATTGGCACGAAGTACTTATGACACTCATATATTTTAGTTCATTTCAACACAGTCATTTAATAGCTTTAAACTTATCTTTGTGTTTATGATTTAACCAAACAATTATTTTGTAATTTTCTTTTCTGCTAATGCCTAGTCAAATAACTATGCCTGCAGGTATGGCATATTCTTTGGCAAATCTAACAATTATTAAAGCACTCATCTATTAATACAGTTCTTGCTATATTTAACGTAAAATTTATTAATGTAAAGCACTTTTAGCACATTATCTCATTTGCTCCTTTAAATAAGGTATTTTGGAGGGCAGGTATTATTATCCTCATTATATAGACAAAATTGATTTATAAAGGGGTTATATAATTTACCCAAAATTACACCCAAAGTTAGTATGTGGTCTAGTAAAGGGGTCAATCCAGCTCTGTCAGAATCTAAAGATTAAGCTCTCATTTACTCGGTGATAATGCTGTGATTAAATTGATGCATGCAACTCTAGCTGAGCTGAAGACACACAGACATATGAATAGTCACATATTTCAAGATTAGTGGATCGTTAGTTTCATGAGGTACAAAACAGTGTTACTGCAGAAAGGAAATGGCCAGTGAGGGATAGCGTAAGAAGCCTGTGCCTCACGAAGGCCACCTACTGCGCGACATCACTGGAAACTGAAGTAGACATCAGTTGTTTTGTATCAAAGTGTTCACTGCTTGTTGTCGACGTGTCAGAATCAGGACTTGAAGTTGCTGCAAACAACAGCAGGCTATCAAGACAGAATGTTAATTACATATCAGCCGAGTTGGCACAGGATGTAAACAGTCAGCCATGCCACTGCATGATCTGTGCATGCGGCAGACATACGAGAAGCCTGTTAGTGAGATGCCACCCAAATCTGTTTGAAACTTAAAGAAATGTCTGCCCCTACCTGTTGCTGTCTGAGACATCCAGCACCCACAGGGCCCACCGCAGCAGGCTGCTGTTACACGGCTGAGAACACCACTGCTGCGTGAAATCGTATGGTCTGGGTTTAGTCTTGGGACGTCAGCTGATGTTTGCTTCTGGGAATGTGAAGTGAACAGATATAGTGCTGTCTGATCAAGAAGGTCATGGGATAGTGGCTTTCTGGCCTTTTGATTTAAATTGATTTAAAACTTACAACCCCAGGACATGCTTATGTCAGGTAAAATTAAACGATACAGAAGTATTTGTGGCGCCATCAGTACCCCTGTCTGTAGAGCCACCTCATTCCATTCCCCTTCCTGGAAGTAGCCAGGAAACCATTGCTAGTAGTGTGACCTGCTAAACTTTCATCCTCAATGGCTTCATTTCCTATATATTTTCTTCTGTGGATTGTTTTGTCCCCCTTTAAAAAGATATCTCAGCCATGACCAGGTAGCTCATTTGGTGAGAACATTGTCCTGATATGCCAAGGTTGAAGGTTCAATCCTTGTTCAGGGCACATAAATGAATCAACCAGTGATGTGTAAATAAATAGAAGAGCAAATTGATGTTTTTCTCTCTCTAAAATCAATCATTTTTTTTAAAAAGGAACTTTGTTAAAAATAATTCCTTTTAAAAAGCATATCAATATATAAAAATCCACTTTATTCTTTTTAATGAATAATTGGATTCCATAGTATAGATTAACATAATTTATGTAACAATTCACCTCTTTTGATATTTAGGTTCCCTTTTTCTAAAAATAACCATGCTAGAGTCCCTCTCTCTCTCTCTCTCTCTCTCTCTCTCTCTCTATATATATATATATATATATATATGTGTGTGTATATATATATATATATATATATATATATATATAAACTTTGTGTATCTGGGAATATGGCTAAGGAAATGAAATTGTAAGCCCAAAGGGCATGGATGTCTGCAATATAAAGTAAGAGTGTAAAACTTTAGATGACTCATCAGTCCTTAAATATTTACCAAAATTTTGGTTGTTTTTTCATGTCATTTCTTGATAGTAGTCATTACCTGCCCAGTTGCATGTGTTAGTTTATCTCTTAAAATGCACATCTACGCCCTGGCTAGTTGCTCAGTGGTAGAGCATTGGCCTGGCGTGCAGTAGTCCCGGGCTTGATTCCCAGCCAGGGCACACAGGAGAAGCGCCCATCTGCTTCTCCACCCCTCCCGCTCTCCTTCCTCTCTGTCTCTCTCTTCCCCTCTCACAGCCAAGGCTCCATTGGAGCAAAGTTGGCCTGGGCCCTGGGGATGTCTCTATGGCCTCTGCCTAAGGTGCTAGAATGGCTCTCGGTGCAACAGAGCAACGCCCTGGATGGGCAGAGCATCGCCCCCTGGTGGGCATGGTGGGTGGATCCCGGTCGGGTGCATGCGGGAGTCTGTCTGACTGCTTCCCTGTTTCCAACTTCAGAAAAATATATATAAAAAAAAGTGCACATCTCCAAAGTGCTAGAAAATTGAAAATTGGTTTGCTTGTGAGGCCACTTGGAACAAAATATCAAAGGGAAACAATTTTTTCTTATTTTAGGTTTTATTTTTAAGATAACTTTTGTTTTGTGATAAGTGGGTTTTCCATAGGGAGAAAAATAATAGCCATATTTATTTATAGAATTTGTTGAACATTAATAAACTTAATGCATTTACTCTTTAAAATCACTCTAAAATATAATTTAAATAATCATATATATCTCAAGTGCTAAAATTATAAAAAGAGACCGAGAAGGCGGAGTGAGAATTGGTCTGAATTGGGTAAGCAGAATCTCGTTACTCAGTCAGTGATCCCAATGCAAAACTTCCTCTCTTTACCTCTACGTACTGTGTGCTCCCTTAAACCTTTTTTTATTTTCATGTTTAGATTCCAGAGAAATGTCTGATTCCTCTTATTTTATAGCTCATTCCTGCATGAAAGAGTAATGGAGCTATGCATGGAATTGTACAGTATTGTCATGGGCTTAATTTTTCTTTTAAGAATTGTATTATGACTTCATTTTAAGCCTGACCAGGCAGTGGCACAATGGATAGAGCATAGGATTGGGACGCAGAGGACCCAGGTTCAAATCCCTGAGGTTGCCAACTTGAGTGTGGGCAAATTAGGCTTCAGCACAGGCTCACCAACTTGAGCGTGGGGACACTGACTTGAGCGTGCGATCATAGACATGACCCCATGGTCACTGGCTTGAGCCCAAAGGTCACTGGCTTGAAGCCCAAGGTCTCTGGCTTGAGCACAAAGTCTCTGGCTTGAGCAAGGGGTTACTTGCTTTGCTGTAGCCCCCTGGTCAAGGGGGACTTATAATCTACTATGAGTAGAGAAAGCAATCAATGAACAACTAAGGAAACTAAGTAGCTTCAACGAAGAATTGATGCTTATCTCTCTCCCTTCCTGTCAGTCTGTCCCTATCTGTCCCTCTCTCTGACTCTGTCTTCATAAAAAAAAAAAAAAACCTAGGTATCATCTTTGATTCCTCTTTTTTTATTATTGTCATGTCAATCAGAAGACAGTTTGATCTACAGCCAGAACGACATCCCTCTTAAATCCAGTTCTCCCCTTCGTCTCTGCTACCGTCCTAGCTGAAACTACTATCATCTTTCACACTGGCTCCAGGTTCTCTCTGCTTCCCCTTTCCACCCTTCCCCTGACAGTCTTTTCATTGCCGGAATGTTTGTTTCAGACATAACTCAGGTTTTGCCAAGTGGCTGCTTAACCCCTCCCGTGACTTCCCCTGGTACTTAGAGTAACCCCTGGCCATCACCTCTGGTCCTCCGTGGTCTAGCGCCAGCTTCCTCTTTGTGAGTCCTTCCCTGTCACTGAGCTGCACCTTCACGTGTCACATTCTACCCCCAGATTAATTGTCATGCCAAGAGTTGGAGTTTAACACCTCCCAAGTCATCAGCCCCACTTTCTACAAGTCCTTCAAATAAGTGTATAATTAGGGTTTATTTCTTAAGTGCAATTTCTATGCAAATATGCCTTTGAATTAAGACCCTTGTCTTTTTTGACCCCAGTAAGAATTTAGCTACCTCACTTTCATTTGCCCCATGGCTGGTTCATCCTGCTTCCCCATAGCAGGTGTCAAGCCATGTGTCTCCTCTGATGGGCCCTGTCTGTCCTCTCTGTCTCAGCTCACTCCTGTCACATTAAATTAGCCTGTGTTGTTATATTTTCAGAGAACTTCTCTTGACTCAAAGTTATCTGAGTTTTTCTGTATGTATTATTACCTCTTTACTCTTTCTAGAATAGATACTCCATGAAACTAAGGACCTTGTCTTTCTTATAATCTACTGTGAATAGAAACTAAATGTTTGTTAAATAAATGAATATATGTGAATAAGTCCAACCATTGTTTTTAAGAGACTGCCTTTTCTCTTTCTAATTTATATGCACTGGTTGCTAAACCTTTTTTATGCCATTTGGCCGAGACAATAAATAGATATTCCTCTCAAATCCATCATGACCCTGAAGATATATTCATTTTCCTTGATTAAATTAAGCTCAGATTAAAAAAAGAAAAAAACTCTAACCGCACCTTTGGCATCTGCCAAGAACATCTCCAGCTAAGGATTTTTAAGCCGCAGTCTTTACTGAAATTAGACGGTGGCAGTGGCTAAGCCGCCAGCTGTTCACATGATCGCTGCAGCAGGGACACGACACACGGCCTGGGTGCTGTGGTCTCTTAACAGTTCACGGTGAACACTCAGACGTGTGCCCATGGACAGGTGCTGAACAGGTTGGCAATCGCAAACGAAATGGGAGATCTTCCAGACCAGATGCAGGCACCTCATGGGGCCTCAGCAACTTAAGTTAAGGTGCCCTGTCAAAGGTAGTGATGTCAAAACCTGATGTAAGTCCTCACATTTAAGTCTGTTTATATCCCCCAATTCTCAACAAATCCATTCTCTATGGCATTATTAAGAGTGGATTAGGTTAAGGAAATTGAATGTTCATTGTTGCTGTGTCTTTCGCTGAAAGGAGTTTTCATTTGCAATATAGGATATTATACAAGCTTTGGTTAGTAATATACCTGTAAGCTTGGAGGTGAAAGCAAATACTAGCTCAGAACAGGTCAGACCACCTGTTTCCATCTAATTCCCTGGCATACAGTGATGGCAGAGTGTTGGGGTGGCCACAGACTGCCTCCCACTGTGGGCACAGGGAACAGGGTTACCAACTAATGTTGACAGATTTTTCAGAGTGTAACTTCTTCAGGTTACTCTTAATCAGGATACTGCCTGGCAAAGGAGCAGCTGCAAGGTGTTCACACTGTTCAGACGGGTCCACTTAAGTTTACACTACATGCTCGTCATAGGCTTTGTCTCAAGATTTCACATGACTGTGCAAAAGAGAAGGGTGAGAGGGAAGGAAGTTCTTGGGGATACCAGAGGAATCCAAAGAAGCATAAAATGCAGCATCTTTGTATGGAAACGGTTGCTCCTGGAGCCAGTGTATCTGAAAGCCAAATTTTTTAGTTGTCTCTTGGATTCAATTTCCAGTTGTCCAGTTGTCGGTGACCATGTCACCGGTTGTTGGTGTTTGATCCTCTCCCAGCTGCACTCGCCTTGTGATCAGTGGTAAGAAAGCCACCAGCTCCCCCTCTCCTTCCTCTCTGTCTCTCTCTTCCCCTCCCGCAGCCGAGGCTCCACTGGAGCAAAGATGGCCCGGGCGCTGGGGATGGCTCCTTGGCCTCTGCCCCAGGCGCTAGAGTGGCTCTGGTCGCGACAGAGCGACCCCCCGGAGGGGCAGAGCATCGCCTCCTGGTGGGCAGAGCGTTGCCCCCTGGTGGGCGTACCGGGTGGATCCCGGTCGGGCGCATGCGGGAGTCTGTCTGTCCCTCCCCGTTTCCAGCTCCAGAAAAATACAGAAAAAAAAAAAAAAGCCACCAGAATTCTAAGAAAATTCAGGAAAAACAAAACAAAATTGTAAACCAAAAAATAACTCAGGAAACAACTAACTAGGGAGGGATTCTTCACATTAAAAAGAAGTTCTACCTTCTCAAAACCGTATGATTCATGTAAATGGTGAGATCTTTCTATATCTTACATATTCCTATCTAGAGAAAAAAGTCAGTAAAGTCAAAATATTGGAAGGTTTGGCAAATTGAAAAGTGATCAGGAAAAATGGTAAGCTATTTTGGAGTTGTAACAAACCATAATAAAATGTATAATTTCATTTCAAATCTTATTTATATACATGTAAGATATATATATCACATAATGGTATACATGGGATTGGATTTCTCAAAATTACACGTTTACTCTCTGATAATATTGCCATAACATTCTACAAAGGTATTAATCAGTAAAACTCAACCAATTGAATAAGATATTGTTACATTTGATGGACTTATGGATTTAAATTATGTGGAGAGAATTTTAAGAGATAACATTTGTAAATTAGAGACTATGATATCAAGAGGACTCGAATCTCACTAAATTGCAGATAGTTTAAGCTATAGCTAAGCTTCGCTGGAAAGAACACATAAGATTATTCTCTGAAACATACAGGTATTGAGGGATGGGGCTTCTGGGCATTCGAGATCATGATCGCATCCCCAGATTTTATGAGTAAGGAAACTTTTTTTCTGAGATCACCCTAAAGGAAATGGTCATCTTGAGCCTAGATAGAACACAGGTCTCCTCAATCCAGTAGGTGTTCCTTCCCATATAACACATTTTTTTATAATTCACATTCTGAAACTTAAAAACAATTGTATTTCAAAATAATAAGCCAATTACCTTTTAATTTCTGGCAAAGTTATTATTTAAGATAGCTCAGATATATAGATAGCTGTAAGAATCTATTATCAAAGATGACTACGCCTATTAGGGTATGGGACAGAAAAGTGAATTGAATAGGAAATAATTTGAGGCATTATCTCTTTATTATTTATTTTCTCACAGGTACATATTTAATAAATCACCATTTTTGTCAGTAATTGTTAGTTGTGTCTTAATATAACATAATACTTTGATGTGTTTAATACTTCTCTTAAAATTTACTTGTCTGAATTGTATCATCCCCTTTCTCTTAGTGATTTTTCTTTTGTTTGTGGTGTATCTTATAATCACCATACATATGGATTTTGGTTTTTATCCCATTCTAATAGGTCCATTTAACTTATTTATAGTAAAAATTGATATATTTTGCCTTTATTTTTGCCATCTTCTCTTATATGGTTACTAAGTTTTCTCCACACCTGTTTTTATTCCACACTAGTTTATTCTGCACTTCAAAAGTTTTCAAGGACACAGTGGGTCCCATGTTTTTTGTATTAATTGAAAGAAAAATTATTTTGACTTCCTAATGTAACTTGAGGAATATAGGCTGGTTAGTGTTCCCCTCATTTTCTTTGACAAAATCTAGGGTTTAGGTTTTACAATCTGTTAAAATTACTTAATTACTTTATATGACTTTAACTTACTTAGGAATCAAAAATAAAAAAGGAAAAGAAAATAGCACCTGAGGCAGAGGTGAGGAACCTATGGCTCATGAGCCAGATGTGGCTCTTTTGATGGCTGCATCTGGCTTGCAGACAAGTCTTTAATAAAAAAAATAATAACACTAAAAATATAAAACATTCTCATGTATTACAATCCATTCATTTCCTACTGCTCATGTTCATGGTTGCGGGTGGCTGGAGCCAATCACAGCTGTCCTCTGGGACAACACCAAATTTTTATTGGATAATGCGTAACATACATGGGTCGTTGTATGGCTCTGATGGAATTACATTTTAAAATATGTGGCGTTTATGGCTCTCTCAGCCAAAATGGTTCTCGATCCCTGACCTAAGGCATTCTCAAAGTGAAAATCTGGATCAGAGGTTACCTCATAAAGAATTTAAAAGCTAGATCTCAGTGAATTGGTGGATTAGGGGAAAAATCCTGCCCTCAAGCTGTTTGTATTTGGCTTTGGGCTCTGAATATGGAGTAAAAATGGTACCTGAGAATTTTTTTTTTTTTTTTTGTATCTTTCTGAAGCTGGAAACGGGGAGAGACAGACAGACTCCCGCATGCGCCCGACCGGAATCCACCCGGCACGCCCACCAGGAGCGATGCTCTGCCCACCAGGGGGCGATGCTCTGCCCCTCCCGGGCATCGCTCTGCCGCGACCAGAGCCACTCTAGCGCCTGGGGCAGAGGCCAAGGAGCCGTCCCCAGCGCCCGGGCCATCTTTGCTCCAATGGAGCCTTGGCTGCGGGAGGGGAAGAGAGAGACAGAGAGGAAGGATGGAAAAGGTGGAGAAGCAAATGGGCGCTTCTTCTATGTGCCCTGGCCGGGAATCGAACCCGGGTCCCCCACACGCCAGGCCGATGCTGTACTGCTGAGCCAATCGGCCAGGGCTCCGATACCTGAGAATTTTAAACTAAGAGAATGTTGAAGTTCTAATTTATTTTATCCAGATAAAAGGGAAACAGCAAGTAAAGAAATTAACATAAAATATACTTCTGGATTAGTGATCTATCTGGTCATTTGACATAAAAACTTTTTTTTTTTGAGAACTCAGCCTTTAACCTGGGCTTTATAAGATATCCTCACATAAAATGGTGCTGAATTAATTAAATTACATAACAATAAACTAATTATGTACATCCTCAACAATTTCCGCAATAGAGCTATCATACAGATAAACTAAAATAATTGTATATATGGTGATGAAATTTATAAGAAAGTTTAAGTGTACAAAACAACAAAAAAGAACCTATGACTGAAAAATTAACAAGCAGATCTGAAACAGGACTAGACAGAACTAATAAAAGTTTAAAACAGCCTATTAATTTCAGCCTTATTGTTGGGCAGATGAAATACATTATGCTCACTTTGTTAAAGATGACGCTGCCCACGTGGAGCCCGTTGCCCAGGTGATATTAATGTGTGTTGGGGGTGGGCTAAAGGCAGGCAGAATCCTTGTAGCCTGGGGCTTGGTTTTGGGATTAAGCCTTTCCCACCCTTTTTGATGTGGGGTAGTGCAATCCCATCATGCCTCAGATAGGTGACTTTGTATTAGAGACTTCCCTATTTTGTATATTGGATTAAAGGTTTGGATTTCTACACTATAAAATAGGGGCAGAACAGGAGCTTGTGCTCTTGGTTCCTGAGATTATCATTAGAGGAGAGAGCAGAGCAGAGAGCAGAAGGAGGCCACGTGGAGTAGGCCAGGAGAAGCAGCCAAGATGGCGGAGTGTTGAGTGAGAGGCCAGTTTGTGCAGTTTGACGCTGGAGAAGGAAGGAGATGGGGAACAGAGGTGAGTAAGTCTGGTGAGCTAGAAACCTTTGATTCTAGGAAACTCGGATAAGTCAGTAGCTTTGTGAGCACTGAATGTGAGTGGGTTTTGGAGCCCAGTGTGTGTTTTTACTTGCCCATCAGGTGCAAGCTAGGATTAAAGATGTTAACCCATCAGTTTTTGGCTCCATTGTTTCTTTACTGACTGTCCGAATCCAATGAGAACCTGCATGGGCCAGGCGGCTGTGATAGTGGCTGTGACTACTGGCTTTACAGGGAACCAGAGAGGTGAGGGGCTTTTGTGAGCCCTGCTGAGACTGGTGAGGCCTTTGATTCTAGGAAACACTGGAGAAGATTCTCCTGGTTGTAGAACCGGAGAATGTGTCAGTGGCTTTGGGAGCCCTGTGTGTATTTGCTCACCGGCCAGTGCAAGTCTTGTATAAAGAATGGCCCACCATTTTTTTACTCCACTGTTTCTTTACTGTCTGTCCAAGTCTAATGAGAACCTACATGTGAATGGCCACGACGGCAGTGACTACTGGCCATACACCATGGAATACACTAGAAAATGAGCAAACTCATCAGGAAACTCACAGAAAAAGGAACCTCAGGTGGCTAATAACATTGCAAGGAAATGGTCAGCCCTAGCGGTGATGGGACTTGTAAATTCTAACAGCAAGATGCTATTTCCTACTCATCAAAATGAGTTTAAAAAATACTCAAAATACCAAGTGTGACATAGATGAGTAATATAAGGAGCTCTTATCTACCCCTGGTGGGTGCATAAGTCGGAAAGCAGTTTAGCAGTATGTGCTAGCAGTGAAGATGGGCTTGTCCTAACCCAGTGACTCCAGTCCTTGGTGTCGCCCCTCCGTGGCCCTCACTGCTGTGGGTGAGATGTGAGCCAGCAGGTCCCTTGTGGGGTTGTTCGTAAGGGCAAGTGGAAGAAACTGAAGGCTAGCACTGGGACGTTGGGTATATGGTGACAATTCAAGTAATAGAACATGAATCAAAATGGTTAAACATCAGGTTGGTTATGGGGTTATAACGGGTGCAGAAGAATATATATGATTCATTTATATAAAATTTCTGTAATATATGAAAAATACTTGATTTTATTAACTTTCTTCTCTGACACTGGTTTGTAATAAGACATATATATAGGCATAACTGAGAGAGAGAGAGAGCAGGTCTGGTTCCAGACCACCTCAGTGAGGTGAGTATTGCAGACTGATTGGCGGAGGGCCTTGCCTTCCATATGTAAGAACTGCAACATCCCTGAAGCTCAGTAAAGCCAAGCACAACAAAAGGAGGTCTGCCGGTATTGCTCTTCGCTCTTCATCCCCATTCTAACACAGAGCTTTTAAAACGCTTGGAATTTCCTAATGAGAGTGAAAAGATATTTTTTTTGTTATGTTAACGAGTGACTTTGAGACCCCATCTAAGGATGGAGGGGGGTTGCTGGGAGAACCAACCATGTGATTCGAGAGGTGGAACTTTCGGCCTCAACCCATTGACCTTGGAGGAGGGTTGCGGGGCTAGAGGTTGTCAGTCGACAATGACAATGGTTTAGTCAGTAATGCCTGTGTATAATGAAGCCTTTATAAAAAATCAAAAAGAAGAGATTTGGGTAGCTTGCTGATTGGTGAACACGTGGGGAGTTGGGGACAGTGACCCATCTGGAGAGGGCATAGAACAGGGGTCGGGAACCTTTTTGGATGAGAGAGCCATGAACGCCACATATTTTAAAATGTAATTCCGTGAGAGCCATACAACGACCCCTGTACGTTAAGCATTTATCCAATAAAAATTTGGTGTTGTCCCAGAGGACAGCTGTGATTGGCTCCAGCCACCCGCAACCATGAACATGAGCAGTAGAAAATGAATAGATTGTAATACATGAGAATGTTTTATATTTTTAACATTATTTTTTTTATTAAAGATTGGTCTGCGAGCCAGATGCAGCCATCAAAAGAGCCACATCTGGCTCGTGAGCCAGAGGTTCCCGACCTCTGGCATAGAAGCTTTGTGCCCTTTTCCTGTATCTTGTCCTATGCATTCCTTCCGTTCGATTGTTCCTGAGTTATGTCCCTTTATAATAAACCAGTGATCTAGTAAGTCAAATATTTTGATGAGTTCTATGAGCTGCTTTAGCCAGTTAATCTAAGCCAAGAGGCAGACATCATTGGGACTTCTGATATATGGATCATAAGTACACACAGAGACTTGGGCTTTCATACAAGGAGGTTGTCATGGGAATCTCCAGTCTATAGCTGGTCAGTCAGAAGCACAGGCAGCAACTTGGGTGTGAGACAGGTGCTTGAAGGGGAGCCTGATACTGTCTCTAGGTAAATAGTGTCGGAACTGAGTTAAATTGCAGGACACCCACCTGGAATCCGGAACACCGCTTCTTGGTGTGGAACCCCACCCCCTACACACACACACACACACAGGAATTGGGTCTAGAAACTAAAAGAACTTCTATATAATAAAACTTTTAAAACAGTCATGGAAATAATCAGAATATTCAGCGTGGTGATTGCCTCTCGGGAGAGAGAGAAGGAAACAGGTTTGATTAGGTGCATACAGGCTTTAACTGTACCTGTTCTTAAAAAAAAAAAACATGTAAGTATACAAAAAGTTATGGATCAGAAAAGCTGGATGACAAATAGATACATGTTAGAATTTTATCATACTTTCGTTTATGTTTGAATTGTTTCATACTGTTTTAAAGATACTACTGTGTGAGGTCACTTTATAGATTAATGGGACTTGGGGCCAAGTTATTGTCCTTAAGAAAGAAGAGAATGCAGTTCTTTCTAGAATAAATAATAAAGAGTGATATTATTGTTCACTGCTCACTACCCCTTTCCCATCCCCAAGAAAACCCCATGCTCATCACCTTGTACACAGGGAAACTGAAGCATTCTTTAATAACACACCCCTGGGGAGCTGCTGGGTTCTGTCTGTGAGCCTATGGGTCAGGCGGTGAGAAAGGAAATCCGCCGACCGTCTGTGAGATGAGGACAGAGGAGGAGAACTCCAGGCAGCAAGAACCACCGCTATCTTAAGTTGGGGCCTCATTCTTCCAAACAATTCTTTGTGTGTTTTTTCTTCCAAAATGGAAGTAGTTGTACTTTTGTAAATTAAAATATAATTCATATTTCTTTGTAAAAAATAAAAACACTGAAAAAATAATTTATAATAACCTATACTTTCACCACTCAATAATAATAATACATATTCGTCTTTTTATGTGTATGTATACTGTTTACTCTAAAATCACATTATATTTTTGTTTTTAACTTGCTCATTATGTTATAACATATCTTAGACATAATTACATGTCTGGGAAAAAAAAATCTATCATATCATACCGTAAGGTTTTTAACTAAACTTTGTTGGTTTGTCTCACATGCAGTGTTGCAGCGGGCGTGGTGCACATGCGCCTTTGAATGCTTGTCCATTTGTTTCCTTGGAATACGTTTCTAGAACGTTTGCTGGATGGAAGGGAATACGTAACAAAGAGCATGGCTGTAGCAGTCAGTCAGGGTTGTCCAGCTTGGTTGGGCTGCAGGCGGGAAGCCAGGGCAGGAGTTCCTGCCGCAGAGGGAATTTCTTCTCCAGTCCCCTCGGCTTCACACTCAGGCTGTGGCGTTGACTGTCCACTTTTTTCACAGTATCCTTTAAAAGGGAGAATTCCTTCATCTTCATGTAGTCCATGTAATCACTTTTTCTTTCATAATTAGCTCTTTTTAGTCCTCTTTAAGTCATGTTTGTCAATGGAGAGATATTCTGATGTTTCTTTAGTTTCATTTCAGATTTTACAGTGGAAAGAGCTAGGATTTCCACTAACCAAACTGCCATGGAATCCTCTGGTGTAGTGTCTTTGCAATTTAGATATTATGCAAGAAAGAACCCACCCAACATTCTTTCCTCCTGGGAACAGGACCATCCCCTCTCTGTTTGGGGGAACTTCTAAGAGCCTGTCTTTGTAGCATTCAGCATGATTTGCTAGAGATGTGAGCTCTTGACCCAAACTGGGTTAATGCTGGCATTCGCAAGCCCTTTGGCAGCAGCAGTTGGTCCAAACATGGCCTTATGACCCAAGAGGAAGCAGTCAGGGAGGTGACTGCAGAGCCGTGGCAGCTGTGATTGGTCCAGCACAGCAAGACTTCAGCACACGATCAGGAGGCCATTCCACCAGAGAACAGAGTGGAGAGGGGTCAGATCTTGGCCGTCTTATATCACTGGCCAGCTAGAACTCATTCCACCCTACTCCTTCCTGTAGGTTTGGTGAATAGGCCAGTAAATCCCCAGCTTTTACTGAGATCTTTTTTACTTCAAAGTCTTGAAATAAGTACACTTGAACGTGAAGTTTTGTTATCATAAAAGTTTGAGAATAATCCTAGTGAATCTCACTCTTAGAGATTCACAATGTATGTCAGCATATTAAAGGAGGTAAGCAAACCTGGAATGGAAGAAGCCTGCTTATCTTTATTTAACCCAGTGATTCCCAAACTAGTTTTTAACATGAATACGTACTTTTCTATGAAGCTTCTATTAGCATCTCAGAGTCTTGACCAGTGGACCACTGACTTGGGAAACGCTGGATCTTGGCACGGAAGATCAGATTGCAGGCTGACGCATGAAAGGAGCTTTAATGTCAGAGCGAGGTTTTGAAATGTGCTAACATTTCATTCTTCATATGAAAATAATGTTATTTTTTTTATTTGAGTAAAGAGTCTTCTGATAAAGAATAATCTAAAAGAGAAATTAATGCAACCAATCTGCAAACTTTTTTCTCCTGCAGGTTAGCCAGTACACCTTTGCTATGTGCAGTTATAGAGAAAAAAAGTCTGAACCACAGGAATTGATGCAGCTTGAAGGATACACTGTGGATTACACAGATCCCCACCCAGGTAATTCTAAATTCAGTGAGCTTTCCGGACATTCATGTTGTCATGAACATCCTGAATCTGCTCTACAGTCTCCACTCAGTGAAGGGGGTACATGTTTCACTCGTGGTATACCTGAACAGACCTTATGGAAATTGGATGGTATCTTTTGGAGGGCTCGTTCAGTTTAGCCATAACTCATCATCTCTGTTATCTTAGTACAAGCAGGAAATACACAAAAGTCACTATTATAGAAAAATCTTGTGAGCAATACCATCAATGCTTACATCAACTTCTTTATTAGAAATCGAAAGGTGTAAGAGACAGAAATAGGGAAAGAAATGGGAAATGAATTATTATATATTCTACCAATTTTTCCCGAAAAAACACATTTTTGTGCCTCCCTCCCTCCTTGTTAATACTAGGTACAGTACTAAACACATGGTAACTGAAATTGATGAGGGAGTCAGTGAATGAAGCAATTTGTGGAGATAAGTGAAATTAATAAAGTGGTATTAAAAATGTATAAATATAGAGATTAAGATATTAGTGTATAGAGATTAAAAATACAAATCTGATCACATTCACTTAACCATCATTTAAAAATGCAAAATATCTCCTCTGTGAAAGAATTTTGCAAAAGATAAAATACCATACAATCTGAGTACCATTTTTTGCATCACTGTTTTATTTGTTTGTTTTTGTTTTTGGCTAAACTCATAGAGTTCTCCTGCACATTGGATGAGAACTATGCCAACAGATGACACTTTTCTGGCATGACTTATCAGACTATTGTCTTCATTTTTGTGGGATAGGCTTGTGTGTCTTCATAATGCTACTATGTCACAGACTGTTTATTTCCCTAGATTATTTTTAATTTCCAAAGTGATATGGAAATTTAAACCTTTCTCTTATTGCCTCTCTTTCAATTTTTGGATTGTGTGTTTGATCCTCAACTAAAAATCGTTTAAAGCATTGAGCTACTAATATCAATGCTTTTTTTTTCTAATTCTTTTCCATGAGACCATTTAGTGAATAAGGTTAAAATCAGCCAGTTGTATAAGTTTTTAATGAATTCTTCCTCCCTCCACAGGCCTTCAGGGTGGGCGGATGTTCTTCAATGCTGTTAAAGAAGGAGACACTGTTATTTTTGCCAGTGATGATGAACAGGATAGAATACTATGGGTTCAAGCCATGTATAGGGCCACAGGCCAGTCATACAAACCTGTCCCTGCCATTCAAACGCAGAAGCTGAATCCTAAAGGAGGAGCTCTTCAAGCAGATGCTCAGCTTTGTAAGTTTTATTAAATAATTTGATTATCAATTAATAACCTTAAGGAGACATAACATTTTCTTGCAGTTTATATCATTAACTGATTCCTAATTGAATACAAAATAGTTCATATTAATAGTCAAAGAATCAGTTATCTAATTTTTCTCACAGATTTAGACTAAACGGTGCCACTGGTTTCTAATCGTGAATTTGCCAAGCATTGGGGGACTCCAGGAATCGCAAGAGCATATGAGAAAAACTTCCAAAACTCTCCAAAGAATATTTATTTTAATTTTTGTAATTTTAACTTATGTATCCTATAAAAATTTTAACTGTGCCCTATAGAAATAGGAAAGTATTCCAAAATGAAATTGGTATTGGTAGGATTTCAGAAAACCAAAATGATGAACTGTCACTTTTTTAGGTTTGTTCTTCATAACCTGAAAGGACAATAGAGCTATTTTCTGTTGTAGATGATAAAAACAAAAGTCCTCAAGCCAGTTTTCTTTTTTCTAAATACAACACCTTAATATTTATGTCATTTTTGTATGCTAATTTAAATCATTAAGGACTGTACTTTCCATTTGAATTTACAAGTAAATTTGTTAACAAATTACATGACAATGATAGAAACATGGTCAACCATAGTTTTTGTAATCATTAGACTCAAGATTCTAACTTGTGAGTCCCCTTTGCAAAACTTCGCTGGTTTCCCCTGAAATAAATCAGTTTGTCTCTGACTTTGAGCTCAAACTGTGGCTTTTCGATCAGCACCCTTTTTCTCTTAAGATTCTGCACTATGGAAGTAATATCTTGACATCCGAGTTATTATGCGTCAAACAACTACTCCCTTTTCTTTTTGGCAACCTTTGGTATCACATGGGGCATCTTAAACAAAGGCACTTAAGTCAAATAATTAAAGATGGAATGTGGACACCAGTCACCTTTATACTTTCAGGTCTAAACTGTATACATTAAAACTCACCACAGTCCACCATCACGTGATACCACTTCAGGCACAGTCTGTGGACCTTACTTCCATTTCTCCCTTCCTGGCTACTGGACTGTTCTTGTCATACACGTAACTCCTACCTCTGCTTGAAATCCCACAATACATTGCTATTAGTTTATTGCCTTAAACAATTACCTTTTAAAGACATTTAAATAATATGAGAAACTGTTATGTAGTTACCCATGTGGTTACCACCTCTGAGCTCTGCACTCTCTCATAGAGATATTTTATTTCTTCTTGAAGGACTTCCTTTGATTTTTCTTGCAGTGCAGGTCTGATGGTGATGAATTCTTCTCTATATATGAAAAAGTCCTTACTGTTGTTTTGAAAGATTTTCTTTTTTCAGTACTATAAAGATTTTGTTCCGCTGTCTGAAAATTTGCTTTTATTCCCTCTGATGACAAATGCACCATCATTTTTGTTTGCTTCTTTTACATAACGTGTCTTTTTTTTTTTCGTCTAGCTGCTTTAAAGATTTTCTCTTTGTGCTGGTTTTAAGCAGTTTGATTACGATGTCCCTCAGTGTGGTTTTCTTCATGAAAATGTTCTTGACGTTTATTCCGAGAAACAGTTGAAGCTAAGTTACTTGGAAATAGTTTGATCCATTCAGATTTTGCTTTTCGGTTTTGTCAGGTGGAACCAAACAGTGCGTAATAGGGTTCATTGTAGCCACATCCAAAGATTCTTCTTAAGGACTCTGATGATGACCCCTGAGTTTTGAGGTTTTATATTCTGACTGTTGGGAACAAGTATTGTTCCAGGCTCTGTGTGAGTTTGGGGCACTGTCTCCTCTAATGGGTGATCCTTTCCCTGGCTTCAGATAGTTCCTTCTCATGCATGAGGTATTTAGTATTCACCTGAATACTGAAGGAGGTGGGGACAGGGGCAGGAACAGTGCCATCCCCTGCCCTGTGGACCCAGCCCCCCCCCCCCCCACCATGCCTCTCTGAACTGTTAGCTCTGTCTTCTTAACTCAGGGAGAACGCTGGGTTCTTGTTTCAGTGTTAACTTAGGGCAACTGTAAGGCCTGCCTCATTTCTGTCTCATCTCCTAGGAATCGCTCTCCTATCTTGCCTGATACCCATTGTTTTGAGAACTATTTTTTTTTCTGAATTTTTAATTCTTTCAAGTGGGAGGGTAACTCTGTTTTCAGTGACACCACCTTGACTAGAAGCACCTTGACTAATGATTATTTTTCACAAGTCAGAGCAAGATTTCTCAGCCTTGGCACTATTAAGATTTTGGGCTAGTTGGTAAGTCTTTGTTTCGGGGGTTGGGGAAAGTTGTCCTCTGTATTATAGATGTTTAACATCATCCCTAACATCTATCCACTAGATGCCAGTCGCACACCTGCTCTCCCCACCCTCTGCCTATTTCTTAAGACCAGAATATCTCAAAATGTTTTCAAATGTTCACGAGGGCAGGGTTGAAGATGGGGGTAAATTACTCCCATTTGTAACCCCCATTGAGGTTACAATGACCTGAAAATCATTTTTGTAAAAACATCTCACTCATTCACTTTTGTTGACATCCTAAGTGCAAGGTAGACCCAAGAAGTCTGCTGAGCTCATGGACGCAACATATCTTGCACACAGGGACAAAAAACGTGGTCAGGAACCACTGGCCTTAACATTAACAGACAATACAGAATTAATGAGTTAACGATCTCACGATCAATTGATTCAGATAGCCACTTAATCTCTGTGTGACTAAACCTCCTACTATTAATCAGTGTATTTTCAAGGCAGTGCTGAGCAGGTGGATTGAAACCAAATTGTCATCTTCTGAAAGAGCGAAATTTATTCTAGAAGGCCAAAGTGTTTCAGTTAGCAACAGCTTTCTTGTATTCTGGGCTTTCAGTAAAGTTTTCTAATAGAGCATACTCTGCTGCTTTTATCTTTCTTTAGATAGGAAAAAAAATAATTAAAGAAGTGAGAAAAATGTGTTCTTACCTCAAACAGATGATAATACTGAGTGTAACATCTATCAGAGATTCATGGGCCCCTATAGAAAGTTGCGCCCCTAGTGTTTATCTCTTGGAAGAACAACTTTCAAAGTCATTAGTAGACACCAAGAAATAATAAAATCAATGTGATCATCTATGTCCATGAGTCTCAATTTTGTATCCCACCTATGTATAGAATTATACAGTTCTTAGTTTTTTCTGACTTACTTATTTCACTCAGTGTAATGTTATCAAGGTTCATCCATGTTATCGTAAATGATCCTATGTCATCATTTCTTATGGCTGAGTAGTATTCCATAGTATATATGTACCACATCTTCTTTATCCAATCCTCTATTGAAGGGCTTTTGGGTTGTTTCTATGTCTTGGCCACTGTGAACAATGCTGCATGAACATGGGGCTGCATGTGTCTTTACGTACCAGTATTTTTGAGTTTTAGAAATATATACCCAGTAGAGTGATTGCTGGGTCATATGGTAGTTCTATTCTTAATTTTTTGAGGAACTACCATACTTTCTTCCATAATGGTTGTACTACTTTACATTCCCACCAACAGTGAAGGAGGATTCCTTTTTCTCCACAGCCTCTCCAACACTTGTTATTACCTGTCTTGTTGATAATAGCTAATCTAACAGGTGTGAGGTGGTATCTCATTGTAGTTTTGATTTGCATTTCTCTAATAGCTAATGAAGATGAGCATCTTTTCATATATCTGTTGGCCATTTGTATTTCTTCCTGGGAGAAGTGTCTGTTCATATCCTCTTCCCAACATAATCAAATGTCAAAATGATCTGCAGATGTTTTCTCTGAATCTATGTACTCTAGTTGATCAATGTCATCCTGTTAAAATTGTCTAAATGAAATTTTTAAAAATCAATGTGATTAGTTATAGAAATAAATATGTTTCTAACCCACTTAAATATGCTTTGTTTTTTATTTCTTTGCTGACTCATAGCTGGTAAGGGTAAGTATTTTATGATTTTTAAAATTTTGTGATTTTGTCTTCACTGTATAAAAAATTTTGTGATGATACAATTTTTGAAGGACAGGTATAACCTTGATTACAATGTGAGGCTTCTACTGTCTAGATAAACCCAGAATATTTAGGTTAATTTTACCATTTATGAGACGAAAATGTCTATTTTTGCCACAATAGAAAAGTAGAAACAACCTATTATCTACCATTCATCTGGGCATGAAGGTGACACAATAGCTTGCAAAAAAAAATGCTCCATAACATTAAGTAGAAAAATGCTAAATCATTTATGTAATATTATTTTCACTAAGTGAAAATAATTTAAATGTAGGTAAAGTTCTACCTAAAATATTCACAGTGCATGAGTTTAATTGGAGGGACTAGTTGCTAATTCATTTCCTCTCCTGAACTTTCTTTGAAGCATCAATATTATAACTTTAAAAAATAAAGCTCATTTTTAAATCTCAGCAAGCTGAATGTTTAGGGATAGTCATAACAAAATAATAAATTTATAAAATCAAACTTATAAGACAACCTTGCCATTATTTATATCCTGAAAAAATAATAGTATGTGTTTATAGATTCCCTGATAAGAGAATCTAGTCTACTTATCTATTTTTTGACTCGGGATATATAAAAATTTTCTCTGCCTTTTGCCTGACTGACAGACACCTTCAGTTAAACAACCTTCTTTGCTGTTTCCAATCAAAATATTATGCAAACACCTTGTTTTTTATTTTTTCCCTTAACTCACATATGTAGTACAATATGTATGTCAACTGATACAGCCCAACACAATGCTGGTGGGCTTCCAGTCATAAGTTAATGTTGAAAGTGAACCAGAGAAGTTACCTTTTCAATGTTAAGCCAATTTTTAATCCTTAAATTAGACTATAAATTTGCATTTAATTATAGAACCTAGTTTTCCTGGTTGATCTAATAAATTAAATTTCACACTTCATGGGTAAAGAATGTCTTACTTTACATTGACTGTATTAATTTAAATAAACGTTGAATATTGGTTTACTTGGCCTGTGGTTGTAGGTCTGTATGTGTTGATTAAAATTGTCATTGGGTGAAAATATTACATGCCATTTGCTGCAAAAAGCAGGATGTGTAAACCCACCTATCAGTTTTTAATCAATTTAGCAAAAACAAGCTAAGGAATTATGTGGGTCAATAATAGAGGTGTGAACAAACTTCTACTTGATATATCTATCAACCGTTTTTTCTGGTCTCAGCATAAAACATGCATACATAAAACATGAAAGTGCCAAGCAGGAGGATCTGTCTAAAATTTTAACGTTAAGCTCTTCCTATCAGTGTCTGTATGGGTGCTGTAAAGAGAAGTGGTGTGTGCTTCTGTGTGCTACTTTTTACAGCCTGTAAATTTTCAAGTCAATGTGAGTTTGAGCTGAAGGGAAAGTATAGCCAAGTGTAGTAGCAGTAAATGCAGCTCCAGGCAAGCTTCTAAACATAGGATAACTTGAAACCAAGTCACTGTATTTCAGTGTTCATGGCTGCTTAGTTCAGCTGGGGATTTTGCAGGGGAGGTGACCATTACCTAGCAGCACCCTCTTCTGAGTCCTTTTGGTGCTGGACTCCCAGGTCTGGACACTTGAGTAGTCTCAGTTCTAGTGAGTGGCCACCTCTTCTCCCTCAGTGGTCTCCTTGCCCCTTCTCCCAATCTTTGTCCTCCCTTTTCCCTTTCAAAAATGCTTCTAATCTCTCACAACTCCAGGAGCAGGAAAAAACGCAGCATCTTTCAAATTAGTTGCAGAGAAAGAGTTCACATTCTGAACTCTAACTTAGATGCCTTTCAGGGACTTGGGTTCATGACCCAATGCTAATAATTTACACATTGTTTTCTGTGCCAGCTGTTTTCAGGTCAGCGTTGACAATCTAAATGGATACTGCCAGCCTATTTATTCTTTTCTCTTGACTTCCAACAGCTATTACCTAAGGAAAATGTTAATTCTCAGGTTCCATTTGAAGAAAGCTGCTCTAATTCCTTAAATCTATAGCAAATAGTAATCTTTCTCAGTTTGGTTTTTATTTTATCTGCTGTTACCACACCTGGTGACAAGACCACCTCAAGACGTTGGAGCCTGTATCCAACTGTTACCATAGAAACGCTCTTCAATTACCATGTCCCACATCTGTAGTTAGTCCATAGGTTAATCATCACAATTTACAACAGTTTTACAGTACATTGTTGAAGCTAACTAATATCTTGTTGATTTCTTTTGATAATTTTTATATCATTGCAGAAGATAAACTAAACTGAAATTTGTCATTATCAGTGATCATTTGATTAGTGCCATGAATAGTTTTCCATTTAAAACTAGTCACCGTAATTTTGTGTTATTGTAAACATGAATTGAAGATAACCCAGAGTAGCCCAGTTTTAGAGCAAGTCAACAAGCTTTCGATTTTGTTGTGTGAACGAATGATTGAAAGCGGGCTTTCCATTTGATCTAGATGATATCTCTGTTTCCTGAGAGTTAAAAGAAGAGATGTTATGCCCACAGAAAGCTATAGGAAAATATTCCTTTATGAAATTAAGAAAGAAAGTAATATCTTAATGACAGTTGACTTCCTGTTTTACTTTAATTCATGGAGAATTTGAAAGTGAAGAATTTCTCACACAAGGAGATCAAAACTGTTGCCTTTTCAATTTATTTTTCTATGTAAATTCATGGAAACTAATGGAAAAATGGTACACAGTGAAGTATATTTGCATAGAACATTTTGATTGTGCTTCTCAGACATAGAAAGCAAGAAGTCGAGACAGATGCCTGGTCTTTCCAGCCTGTGTTTGGAAGATGGGACAGTCCTTAGGAGTGCATTGTCTTTTCATAGAATTGTAACCCTGGAGAGATTATAAGGTGTCTTGTTTGTTGGTTTAAGAATATTTTTCATGTGTTTTCTTTCTTTCACTATAGAATCTGTATTTTTGACTTAAATTACTATTGTGAATATTATTTTTATCACTGATAGCAATTGGAAAAGTGATTTTTCAATTTATGGGTAGCTCAGAAAAGCTTGTCACATTAGTAAGTTTATGATTTAGAGTTATATCTCATGAGGAAAATGCTTCCTAAAGTAAATTTATTTTTGAAACTATGACTCATTGTATAAATGAACCATAGATTAATTTTTTAGGAACTTGTATATTTTATTTAGGGCTGTATACTTATTGCTTTAAAATAGAATTTTTTTTTTATAAGTCAGAGTCACAGGGAACAGATGGCCGCTGTCATAGGAAAGAGGGAAAAGGGAACCAGATCAAAGAAGGTGCAGGGATTGGCCAAAATCATATATACGTAACACACATGTACAGACAACAGTGTTGCAGCAGCCAGAGGGAAAGGGAAGGGTGATGGTAGGAGGTGGGGGACCAGAGGGGTGGGAAATGGGGGTGTTAAGAGACTCTGCATGGGACATGGGGGGCACAGTGTGAGTGTGACATTTGAAAATATGTCAGCATAAATGAATTTAAAATATTTTTTAAAAAGAAATGTCCTTTGAAGAATTAGTTGCAGTTGAACAAAATGTACTTAATGCCTAAAAAAAAAAAAAAAGAATTTGTTTCTGTAAACCTTTATAGTTAAAAGAGAATTGTGGATTTTTTTTCTCTGAAATATATTACATACCCTGTTCTCAACAGCTAAGCCATTAATGGGTGTTATTTTTAACTTCTAGTTATGACCTTCTTTGCTGAAAAAAAATAATAATGACTAAAACTCAGCAGATGTTTTATAAAACTAGTAATTTGATTTCATAAAGGTGATAGCAAAAGATTTTTTTATTCAGATAAATGGAAAAATAAGAATTCTAAGATAAATTCTTTAAAATAAATGTAATCTTCTGATTTTACACGTTCCTTGCATTTTTCAATATTCTGCCTCCTACTCATTTGTTATTATTTTACATTTTCATATATTTAATTTTCTATTAAAAGACTATAAGGCATAAGAATAAAATACAAGAGAAGTTAAATTATCTCATTTCAGAGTTCAGGAAAAGCAGTTTAGTGTTCATCTAATTAATACTAATATACTACATCCAATGATTTAACCATCCAGGTAAGTACTAAAAGTAAAGGAAAACATATGTTACTTTCTCTGTGGATTATAACCTCATACTGTACATCATCAATGAATGGCCATTCATTACTTGCTAAATTCACCTTTCGATATGATAAGATGTATATTAGTTGGTGTATCTTTTGTGTGTGTGATTCTGAAAACCCTTCAGCTTGAATTATATAGCTCTTCCATCCACAAATATGGCTGAAAGTTGAACTTGACATGGATCGATATGATCTGGGCTAAATATCTAAATGTGACTGATTATGTTAGCATCATGTCCACAGATCAATATTGAGTTTTATTATGAGCCCGACTCTATAATTGGGTTGAATCAATAAACTTTTGTCTCCTTCCCTTTGCAATTTTAGGATTGCACCCAGATAGGTTTTCAAAACTGCATTTATCTTACACTTATGACTCTGCCTCTTGCAATGACCGGAAATGAGATCTCTCTGTGAATTTTAAGGAACAATGGAGCTTTGGCTCTACCATTGTGTGGAGAGTCCACTTTTATCTTGATAACTGATTGCTTGACCAATATGCGCAACATTTCTAATGGAGCTAATGTAGTAACACCCAGCCCTTCTTTGGGACAGCGTGTGGCTCTTTCTCTCTATCCTCAGTAAAGAACTCACATTGAAGACTTTGACAAAACATACCATTAATGAAAGCAATCATAAAGGCTTGCCTTTTGACAAACCCGCAGGGTCTACGGGCGTTGAAAGATGCAATCTGCAAAGAACAATGACTTTGGGCCTTTGATTGAAGTGCCATGTGGGACGTTAGGCTTTGTCTGCATATTTGCACAAACACGATGCTGCCTTTTTCATGTCTCTTAAACTTGAAGCTTGAGAGCGTCCATTGCCATTTCTACATTAAGGTTGTTCCCATTAAAAGCGCCCTACAAATAAAAAGGACTGGAAGTGGTCCAGCTAGAGCTTGTGTGTTCATTTCTGCCCCAGTTTGCCATTTGGAAAGCAGGCTTCTAGCCATCACTACAAATAGACGTGAGTTCTTTCCCGGTCAGTTCCTTGAGTCAATATGTACTTAAAATGCATCAACTTTTCTTAAAATTGAAAAATAAAGATTATTTCACGATGAAATATGAGAAGTAGCTTTGAAAGAAAATAGGATTTCCTCATTTCGAGCGATTGGCAAATTGTGTTCTGTCATTTTTAGGTAGGCTCCCCCCAAACTGCAATTTACACTCATGTGCTGAATTCTGGGCGTCGTGTTTTACGTAATAGAACGTAATCGTTTGTTGTGATGAGGCATGCATTTTGTGCTTTGCAATAACTGCATTTGCCCATTATTAAACCAGAAAAATAAATGTATTATGCGTGCTTTCCTGAATATTCAGATGCAGACCGTTTTCAGAAACATGGCATGGATGAGTTTATTTCTGCGAATCCTTGCAAGCTGGACCACGCCCTCCTTTTTAGAATACTCCAGCGGCAGACTTTGAATCACAGACTGAATGATTCCTATTCTTGCTTGGTGAGTACCAGGCTGCCTGGCTAGGCCCCTCCAGGTTAGAATTAAAGGGGGTTAAAAGTGAGAAATACTTGGCGATGAGGCGGCATTTGAGCCCTGACTTGTTTAATAACAGTAGTGAGAGTTAGTTATGAAGGATTCCAATCGATTGCTTCCCAATTTGAAAATTATACACTTGAAGACCACCGCTGTGCCACTCAATAGACAGGAGCATAGACTCACACAGACTCTGAACTGTGGCTTGTCAGTCCCCCTGGAGAAGGGCTGAGTGAAAATAGAAGGCTTTAATGAACATGAAAACCCTCCGTGAGAGGAGTTACTAACCCCTGTACAGACATTTTAAGGTTGGAGTTCTGTTCGCCCAATGTTGAGATATTTTTTGTTTCTCTCTTTTGCTCCTGGAAAGACAATCTAAGTGCCAGGGAGAGAAACAGTGGCTCGACAGTGGGGCCTGGGCACTAGGTGACAGCAAGGCTTTGTTACATCTAACGCTGAAAAGACGATTTAATTTTTTTTTTTTAAAGAAAGAAAAAGGAATTATAACGGGCAGCTAAACTGCTATTTGCTGAAGCCAGCCAAGATTTGGGACACAAAGTATAATTTTAATTATTTTTTAATTTTTCCATTGATTTGAGAGAGAAAGAGGAAGGGGGAGAGAGGGGAGTGGGAGAGGGAGAGAAAGAGGAAGAGAGAAGCATCAGCTCGTTCCACGTGCACTCATTGGTTGCTTCTCATTGTGCCCTAATCAAAGCCATGACTTTGGAGCCAGTACAGTGTATCTACTGAACCACCTGGCCAGTGTCACAAAGTATCATTTATTTTTATTTATTTAATTTATTTATTTATTTATTAGTATCATTTACTTTTAGAAGAGTTGTTTGGCTTCTCCAATGTGGACATTAAATGACAGCCTAGGAATCACTTGTGCCTTTCCAGGGATTATATTGTTACTGGTAATTTCTCTGGAATTTTTCCAGCCAGAATATGCCTATCGCCATTTAGTCTCTTGGCTATTGAACATGGTAGCTCCGTGCAGTAAACTTACATTCTTATTAAAAAATGATTTCGAAAAGAACGCATTTCCTGCTCATGAAAGGTGTTTCAGTCAAACAACTGATTGTCAAAATTACACTAGTGGTTTATTAATTGATTAGAGACTCTATATTAAGTACTCATTATTTAGCAGGTAATTATGTGGTTGGAACCTGATCTAGCTCTACCTTCACAATTACGTGGTGAGTGAAACTAATTATCGTCAACCTAACATCTTTCCATGAACTTGCGCAGGCAGAGTGAACCTGTGCGAGGGACCGTTTGCTCTTGGATTCCGCTCCGTGGGGTTAGTTACTGATGTCACAAGCTGCTTGGTTATGTGGAGGACCCCATGTGTCACTCAAAGTCTGAAGGGAACACTACAGTGTGTCTTCAGCAGCACCCAGAGGGGAGTGAACATGGTGTGATGAGAGTTTGGAGGCAGGAAGACTCTGGATGGAGATCATGGCTCAGCAATTGATTTGTAGTGTGATCTTGAGCCATTCACCAAACACCTCTGAGCTTTAGCTTATATATATACATATTATATGTAACATGGATCTCATAATAACAAGCATGCATGATGATTCTAAATATTTAATATACATGTCACTGCATAGATATATAACTCTGAGTCTAGGCTAGTGCCCGCACCATAACCACAGTAAATGTTCTGTGGCTCGCTCTTCTCTCCTCCTCCTGTCTTTCCTGCAGCTCACCTTTCTACATTTCTCACCATTCTGTTCCTTCTCTTGCATGATTTTTCTGCCCCCTTTTAAAACCCTCCATTTTTCCATTTTAATTGTTTTTATTTTAAATCCATATAATTCATCAAAACATTTCATAGAGCAAATACTAACTTTGTTATATTTGTCATAGAAAGACAAACAGAATGAGAACAATGTCTCAAATATTTAAATACTCAAATAATACATGTTTACCACTGCTAAATTTACTGAAGCTGTCTTTTTTTAAATTTTATTTATTTGCTTATTTTTTACTGATATGCCCTGGCCAGGGATCGAACCTACAACTTTGGCATGTTGGAACAATTTAATCAACTGAGCTACCCGACCAGGGCCTGAAGTTTTCTTTCAGTTCACTTTATAAAGCGCTTTCAGTAACTGAGCATTTCCAATGATAGTGTCTGTTTTCCCCTTCTCTTTTAAATTGACTCAGGGATTGCATTTATTTGGAATCTCATTTTTGTGACCGACAGCTCTGATACTCTGAACAAATTTGACTAGATTTGAATGACGGGGAGAACAGGTCGCCCATGCCTGCCGTGGCAATAGAGAGGATGGTATTAGGTTGCCGGTTTACAAATCAGTTCCAACATTGATGACTTGAGATATTCTGAAAATAATGTGTAACATACCACTAATTTAAAAAATGTCAAAAGACACTTTAATTCAGCTTCTCTGTATAGTGCCTAGTAGCGCCTTCAGGAAAGCAGATCTTAGTACAGAAAAAAAAATTTTTTTTTCTCTTTTGCAGGGTTGGTTTAGCCCTGGCCAAGTGTTTGTGTTAGATGAGTACTGTGCCCGGTACGGGGTAAGAGGCTGTCACAGGCACCTGTGCTACCTTACGGAGCTGATGGAACATTCGGAAAATGGCGCTGTCATCGACCCAACCCTGCTCCATTACAGCTTCGCCTTCTGCGCCTCTCACGTGCATGGCAACAGGTATTTAACTTGCAAACATGCAGGGAAATGGATCAGTCTGACTTGGGAAGAGAGAAACATGTGCTTTGCCATTATCACCTAGTAACAGATTTTAAATAGCAAACACTTAGAAGAGAGAGAGAAGAAAACCCACAAAGAAAAAATGTACATCACTACGCTGTTATTTTAGGTGGGCTGCACTTTAGGTGCCTTTTTGCCATTAGAGCCACTTGGGAAAGAGAGAGAGAGAAAATCTGAGATGAGAAGTCGCCTGAGTCCTTAGGGACTGCCTAGTGCCAGGGTCTGCGGAGCTGGAGTATCATTGGTATTTTGTTGTAATGCATATGTATGTCTGGGGAGGTGGTGTTAACAGGCTTGTGTACTCCCAACAATCCTGGTTTTTCCACTGTGGAATAAGCCATCATTAGTAAAACAACATAAATAATGGAGTTTATGTAGTATATTCTCCCAGCCCTTTCTCTAATCTGCACTTTTGCAATAAGTATTGCCTATTTAGCACCACAGTGATCTTATCTCTTGCTTTACCAAAAAGGCAAGAAATCACCTAATGTAGACCCCCAAAACTGTGTACCTCTGAGCTTAAAATCTCTCCATGTCACCCTCCTGTCTTTTCTTACTCCTGTTCCAAAGAACCTAGGGCACCTCCCACAAAGGAGGTACCCTTCTCCCATCCCCTCTTTCCCTTCCTTCAATTGATATTCCATCTCTTCCTCCTTGTGGCTTTCTTCCCGCTAACCTGTCTAAGCTGCACCTAACCTCACTACATTATAGCGTGGTCAAGACATTCTGACATTCTGAGGTCAGACTGCCTGGCTTCCGATGAATACTTATGAACTGTGTGGTGTAAGTAGGGCAAGCTTTCTCACCTGTCTTTGCTTCATCAACTATAAGAAAGACGTAAAATAGTATCTTTCTCAGAATGCATAAGTTGTGGTTGGGCTTCAGTACATTAAGAAGCATGGGAGTGGTCAGAAGTGTTAAGTGATACCTTATGTCATCTTAAGTATTGTTACGGTGTCAGTTGCCTTTCCATTGTTCTCTTTCCGACCAGTCCTCTGCACCTGCTCTGGTCTGGCCCGAGCTCCTCACAGGCCAGTGGGCTTTCTGAAGAGGATTGCCTAATGACCTGATCCAGTAGCCTCGGCACATCTTCACCCTCCTGACTCTCAGAGAAGAGTTGATGCTACAGTGTCCCTGACCCTATGCTGCTTGTCTCCCTGGAGGCAGCACTGTCTCCGCTCTCTTCTCATGTATTGCTTGACCAACTCTTCGCTAATAGTTCCTGTTCCTCCAGACTCTGAGTAGAGTCTAGTGTTTTCTTCTCTCACATGCATTCTTAAACTTGCTCTCCTCTTTCTGAGACCTTTTCCACTTCAGTGAAAAATTCTACTTCAGTGATCTCATCCCTTTCCACAGTGCCAACCATGACCTCTCTCAGTACAAATACTTCCAACCCAATTACACTCCTAAAGAACACATCTCAGTCAACAATCGGGGGCTCACATGTCCTGCTGGGACTTTCAACTCTCTGTATGTAAAATTAAATCTGTCATATTTGCTAACTCAGCTCCTGTACCTCCCTTTGCTCCTAGCAGAGTTCTTGACAAAAAAGTAACACCCCTGGGAGAAAGTAAGTGTTCAGTAAATATCTGAGGAATGAATGAGTGAATGAATGAATGAATGAATGGGTTAATTATTTGTGCTGTTATCACTTCCATTCACAGTTCATTTACTGTTCATTCATCTTTTTCTTTTACCTCCTTTACCCAATGTGTTGCCAGTGTGAATATTCTGTCTTCACAGTATTCCTCAAATCTGTCTTTCTACCCTAATTAATCTGTGTGTCTACCCTAATTCTGGCCTTCACTTTTTTCTTGCTTTTCCGTCTTTATTCACCTTTCTATTGCTTTTTTTCTCCCTATCATAGTCTAGTATTCACCTCCTAAGTTACTGATTAATTTTCACTATGCTCCCTATCAAAAAACTTCAGTGATTCCCATTTGGTTATTACATTAAAAATGGATTATAGTATCAGCATTTTTCCAATATTATCTCACTTTGTCTAATCAGTATGAAGTCCAAATATTCTTCGATGGGATCTCTATCTCAGACAACCTGTTTATTTTCCCTACAATGTTTCTGTTCTCAAGTTTTATAACAGAGCTCACAGAACTCCTCGAAGAAGACTTGTTAACTCATTCAGGCACTGAAAAGCTTTTATTTTTAGTTCTCTTAGGAATTTTATCATGTATGCTTATATGCTATACACATACCTGCTTCTATACCACTAGATTATATTTTGAAGGTAAAAACTAGTCTCGTTCACCTGTTACCCTCTGCAGCCCTTCCCATGGTGCTTTGCACACTGTGGGTGCAAAATGAATGTGTTGAATTCAAGCTGCCACTGTTGCCATTGTTCATCCCACAATCAAAGTGATCCTATTCTCAGACTCTCTTCCAGCTTAGACTTCAGTATGGACCTAGGCCTTACTTGGAAATTGGGGATGTTGCAGGTTGTGGTGGTTTTTCCCATCACCTCCAATGAAACCATCTGCCCTCAAAAAGTTGAGAGGTGGTGAGAGAAGCAGACACTCGGGGTAGCCACTGTGTGACAGCCAGCGCGTGAGGGGCTGTTGTCCTTAGACTCTTCCTTATCTCTGGTCCCATCCGAGCTCCTGACCAGTGGATATCACAGGGTAGGTCTCCAGTGTTAGGGAGCGTTCTGAAACACAGGAAGATGAACGAAATGAAACAGACATTACCCAACGCAGTTGGTATGACCAGTTATTTCTGTCGTTAACACAGAAAGGTCAATTAAGTTGAAAACATGAAGTAGGAAATTAAGCTAATGCTTCCCCAAAATGTACGTGTTGGAGAGACATTTTAATGGAGAGTTACTGAGGCAACTGGGAGCTGCTGCCACTGCCTGGGAGGCAGCCTGATTTGAAGCTGTGGGTTGCCATAGTTACTTTTATTCTGCTAAAAGTACTGTTTTCTTTATCATGGGACACTGTAAAGTGTAATCGAAGGTATGTTAAATGCTCGTGCATATATTAATAGTGCACATTAAATCCATTTTCCAGGTTAAAATGTGACCATATGCAGGTGTCTCCGAGTGGTGGTTTAGAATAGAAATTTGAGTCAGTCTCTGATTCAACATTTAGGTCACAGGTAGCTTAAGAAAAAAGGGAAGGAAGAAGTGTTTAATTTTTAGAGTCAATCAGGTGTCATTCAGGTATGTCATGCTGCCACAATGAAAGAATAAAAAGAGGCAGAAGATCTCTCCTTGAATCTCGACTCTGGTATTTGCAAACTGGCCCAGGTGAGGCGAACCACTTAACCTTTCCAAAACTCAAAGCCCATAGGTAAAAGGGAAGACACTGATATGCAGGTGCTCAATAATTATAAAACATGTAAAATATGTCCTTATTGATTAGTTGTCATTCTCATATGCTTCTCTTTGTCACCCAGACACAAGGATGTAAATTGTGAGGGAAGGAAAAACATGAAAAATGGGTGGTTAGAGCTGTAACATTTTACGCTAAATGGAAGTATTTCAGTGTGTATGTCATTATACTGTTAATTTCTCTGCTAATAGAATAGTCAGGTTTTAGCAACTTGTCCTTGTGGAGGGAAAAGAAAAAAGCGTCTCTTCTCTATGTGTGCATCATCTGATATTTATGTAGACTTTCATTCAAAATGCTGTCAATGTCAAGCCTGTCTTTCCTGTCCCTGTTTGCCATAGCTTCCTTTTATGATCATTTTTACATCTGTAAAGACACACATTCAGAGAGTCATTTTGCTCATTGCCTGAACTACCTCTATCAAAAATTCAAAAGGAGGAGAGATTGCCTTTTGTCGCTGCCTGATGTGAAGGACGCAGCGGCGTCTGGATGTGAGCTTTCTCCGGAAGCGCATCCTTCGGCAGACACCGCGCGCTCTCGGCGTGCTCCTCCTTGTGCAGACACATCTCGTCTGAATAGCACTCGGAGGGTTTCAGGAAGAAAAGAATAGAGTTAAACAGAAAAGGTCTGGCTGGTGCTGAGGCTGAGAAGGAGAGGAGGAAAGAAAGGGAGACAGAAAACAGCAAGTCAAGGACAGAAGCAGACACGCACCGGCGGGATGTGAGACACATGTATCTGTGAATAGCACAGCCTCTCTCTCAGCGCAGGTGCCGCCGAGGACTGCCAGGGACGAGACAAGAGGCGTGCAGAGACAATGCTTCGCAGGGCAAAGTTCTAGGTTGATATGTGTGGTTATACAGCTTGGTTTCCCTAAGTCAGGCTGAGGGTGGAGAAACGAAAGCAGCAACACAAAATGGCTTTTCTGTGTCAATGTAATGGAAGCCACGTGGTGCATTCACTGCCTCTCCTGTGGTTTAGGAGGGCCATCCCTGAGCTGCGGCAGGGCGACAAAGGCCAGCTCAGATGTCCTGCTTCCAAGTGTAGCATGGCTGCAGTTTGCCGTAGCAAGTGACCCCTGCTTTCCGGGGATTCCAGGTCGGATCACAGAGTGGTAGACAACCTCCATGGGCATCAGTCAAAGCCTAGCACAATACTTTCATCTTCACCTTTCCTCTTATGTGTCACTTCAGCAATCATGCTGCACCGTCTTGCCTCTGACTTTAGAGAGAATGCTGCAATTTTGAGTAAAATCGTAGGTAATTACATCAAATAGGATTCTTACGAGTTTTCATTACCACTTCTTAATTCTAGTCTTGACTGTACAGCGTGGAGAAATTAAATGTAAATGCCATACACATTCTGAATCTAGAGAGTCACTTCTGGGATAGGGGAGCCATCAGATCAAATGTCAAAACAAGGTTATCCTGTGTGAGGCTTCTTTTCTGAATCTTTGAAAAGCTACGGAACAACCTCGATCTGTCTCAGACCTTCCCAGCAGTAATATCTGTCCCCACCCAACCTCGAGTTTAATACTTAAGCAAGCATGCCTTTCAAAACAAGATAGGTGCAAGCAGCAAAGGTGAGTGGCACAGGGAGAAGCTGGGAGGTTGGAAATGGCAGTGAGCTAGCAGTCTGACCATTTGTCTTCCTGTCCTGGCTCTGATGCCTGGGGGCTGTTTTATTTTGCACAACTGGTCCTGTCTGAGACTCAGTGTCTCATCTGTTCACTGTTATAAGAATATTAGTCCTGGCTGGTTGGCTCAGCTGTTAGAGTCAGCCCAGTGTGTGGAAGTCCCAGATTCGATTCCTGATCAGGGCACCAAAGAAGCAACCGTCTGCTTCTCCACTCTTCCCTTTTCCCCTTCTCTCTCTTTCTTTCTCTCTTTTCCCCTTCCACGGCCATGGATTAATTAATTTGAACAAATTGCCCTGGTCACTGAGGATGGCTCTGCTGAGCCTCCATCTCAGGTGCTAAAAATAGCTCTATTGTGAGCATGGCCCACGATGGGCAGAGTATCAGCCTCAGATGGGGGTTGCTGGGTGGATCCCAGTTGGGGTGCATGCGGGAGTCTTTCTGTCTTTCCTCCTCTTACTTGGAAAAGAAGAAAAAATGTAATTGTATACTTTATACAATTGTCTGATTTTTCTTTTTTATGCTTTTCCTTACTATAAACTCTTAGGGTAAGGATCATTTTTGTTGTGCTTGTATTGTATCCCCAGGAGGTAGTTAGTTTTTCAATAAATATTTGTTGACTAAGTAAATGAAGGGCATTGGCCATCTATTTACAAATTTTACAGGTAACATCTTGGGACACATCATAAATAGAATTCACAATTAATGCCCTTAATTAAATGCAATGATTTTCATGCGCCACAGAAAGATCCTACATAACCAGCAAGATTGATTCATTTTTACCATAGTAATTAATACAGTAATACTCCTTTTTATATATAAAATTAAAAATGATTGTAACAAATGATAAAGACCACAGTTGATGAAGTTGCAGGGAAATTAATAATTCCATGCACTATGGATCAGAGTGTAAGCTGATAAATGCTTTCTTAAAAAGCACTTTTGCAATGTGATTCAAATGCCCAGAAATATTTTTCCATTTGGTTTGGTCATTTCAGGCTGCCGTAACAAAATATCATAGACTGGGTGGCTCAAACACCAGAAATTTATTTTCTCACGGTCTGGAGACTGGAACTCTCGATATCAGGGTGCTGGAATGGGCAGTTCTGGGGAGGACTCTCTTCCTGGTTTGTAAGCGGTTGCTTTCTCTCATAACAGAAAGGGAGACTGCGGCTCTTCCTCCTTTCATAAGACCCCCGATCCTATCAGATTAGGGCCTCATCCTTGTGACCTCTTCTAACCTTAGTTATCTCCTAAAAGCCTTTATCTCCAGATGCAGTGACATCAGCAGTTAGGACTTCAATGCATAAATCTGAAGTGAGGACTAATTTATTCTATAGCACCATTTAACCTAGCAATACACTTTTGGAAATTTATCCCAAGGAAACATTAAGGATGGGTTAAAAATATATAGTATAAAATATATATATATATATTATAAGATTTGTTATTGCAGCAGTATTTATGGTAGGATAAATGGAGAGGAAGAAAGTTTTTAATTTTTACTAATGGAGTATACTATTAATAAATTATATATTCATATAATGAAATATATTGATACTTCCATTAAAAAGTAAATATTAGAATATATTTAAGTGATATGAAAAATGTTTACAGTTCATTAAAAGATTCAATTTATGAACCAGAAAGTTCAATAATATCCATATTTTATAGAAATAAATCTAGAATTATATTTATAGAATTGCACTACCAGTTATTCCTGGTTGGGACATTTATAGGAAATTTTAATTTTGTCTCTGTGTTTTTCTGAATTCCTTCATCCATTTATAGTGTGTATATAGGCCTTTAATTTAAAAAAGTGTCATTTAAGAAAAATAATGTTGTGATATTGATATCACAGAATAAACCGTAATACTCTTTATTTTTATCATAAAATCCTCTTGATTTTTTCTCTTGAATTTTAGAATTTTGTGCTGCATTGATTTTAATTTGGATTAGTCCACAAATATCTGTTGGTTCAGTGCAGGTCAGCTCAGTTAGCCCACACCTCAATAAAACTGTCCTTGACGTATCACTGCCTTAACACAGAAACTGTCACAAAATCCTGTATCTTCATCGAGTCGGATAATTGCTGTCCCTGTAGAAGTGTCTACTCTTTTAAAAACTCCTATGAAGATAGGATGCGTAGGAAATCCAAATAAGGAACGCAATAGGGGGGACTGTTTGGAGGAAGAGAAGAGTGATTTTAAAATTTTGTCTTAAAAATCTTTTCTCATAGATAAAGTACTTTTTCTATCTCAGTGAATGTCAAGGGGTCAAATTAACTTCTTCCCTGGATGTGTAACATTTCAGGGGAAGTAAAAAGACACTGATTATATAACATATGACCAAAAATACCTATTTTGTTTGAAACAATAGTAGGTATTATAGATTGGAGAACAAAAACAAGAAGAGAGTGTTGTTTTCTCCCTCATCTTCCATCATTTCTTATTCAGGTTGGGTCTTCCTCTCTTTCTTATTCTGTTCACAAATGGATGTTGGTGGGAAGTACACCAGTGCAGAGTGCCTCCTGCCTGCTGTGCTGTGGCGGCATTGACAATTGAGAACTGCCACCCTGCAGGTGTCTCCCCTTTAGAGGAAGCTAGGATCTCATACATCCCTCATAGTAGAAGGCAGGTGAAAAGAAGCCTAAAAGAAACTCAGAAGCTCCATAGACTTTGTCATTTGTCCACTTGCTTACAAAATGTCTTTTACCGCAACCAACCAAACTACCAGGACAAACCAACTTGTCTGACGAGCTGGGGAGGGAGGAGACCTGTGGGTGAGGGTGAAGGAAATGGATGGCGTCAATCTACCAGACTGCTCTATTCAGTGTTAACTCCTGGTATATTTATTCAGCCCACCAGCTTCCTGAGCACTGGGTTCCAGGCCACATGCAGACTCCTAGAGATGAAAAGACAAGGACGCATTTACCGCTCACGGATCTGGAACCTGTTTAGCTGATGACCGTGACTGAGGAAATAACCGTAGAAGTTAGAGTTTTCATTAAATAATAAAACAAGTGTTCATCAGCACCAAAGGATGCTTTTTAACTGGGAGTTGTGGGGCAATCCCATGACTAAATGATTTGGGGACAGGCTGTTTAAACAAAGTTAAACAGATTTCTTGACTTTCGGACTTCTCAGACTCTTTAATATGCCTTGGTTGCCCTATGAACCTCCAACTAGATCTTTTTAAACAATTTGAATTGTTCAAAAAAAAAAAAACAGCACTTGGGTGGTTTAATCTTTCTAGTTGCCATTTATCACAGGACCATTGTTTCTGAAAACTCAACAACCAGTAGGTCTTCCTTACTCAGACTTACCCTGATAAAATGAATATTAGTAAACATGCCAACATTAGGTTTTACTGGTCTTATGAGTCTCTGAAATTTTGTATTATATGGGAAGAAATGCCTATAAAATGTGTGAAGTGTAAATTGTTCAACCAAGAGAAGTGGAGCTACCAGGTTAGTTCATATCTGAATAGTTAAGAAGATTCTTCATGACAGTTTGCCTTCTGCCCAAATGTCTGACTCTTTAACCCAGTTTTATACCCTTTTCCTCTTAGATCTTCCCTGAGCCAAAGCCTATTCAGCCTTTAACTTCATGGAAACTGATTTCTTGTCTGAACTATCCCAGAAGTCATCGGAGAGAATAGGAAATAGATCAGTGACCTCTTGTTTTTGAATTGTCATTTTTTAAAACAATCTTTCTCAATTTAGAGCTTGTGTTGCACTCATTACAGAAGGAATTGGTACTCATGACAAGATATCCAGTCTACATAAAGGATTCCTTTTTGTTTTAATGCTTAATCTGTCAGATTGCTGAATAGCACAAATTATAAAATTCTTTAGTTCGTGGAGGAATTGAGTGAAATTAATTTATTATGGCCTTACTATAGGTGGGACTATTTTTTGCATGAATCTGGCTTTCAAAAGAGACATTGTGCATGTATGTGCACACATGTATGTCACATGTGACAGTTTCTCTTAACAGAAAATGTAACCCACAGGTAGGCTGTTTTCCACAGGGAAAGAGCTCCCAGGCAGGGGGAACAGCATATGCAAAGGTCCTGAGGCAGAACATACTTTATATGTTTGCAGCTAGATAGGAGGCCAGTGTATCCAGAGTGAGGGGACTTGCTGTGAAGGGGTAGAGGAGCTCAGTGTCAGTGGCAGGCAGGAAGATCATATAAAGTCTTGTAAATTATTATAAGGACTTCACCTTTTACAATGATGGCCACCATTACAAGGCTGTGACTTATGCTTGAAAAAGGCTCACAGTAGTGAGTTGCCAATACTCTTGACAGGAGACTGGAGGAGAAACCAAAGAGGTTGTAGCTGTTCTCAGGAGAGAGCTGATGACACCCAAAACCAGAGGGGAGGCAGTGGAAGTGCTGAGTGGTAGTCTGGTTCTGGATAGCTCTTGTGGTACAGCTGATAGAAATTACTTTAGCCTGACCAGGCAGTGGTGCAGTGGATAGAACATTGGACTGGGATGCAGAGGATCCAGATTCGAAACCCTGAGATCACTGGCTTGAGTGCTGGCTCACCAGCTGGAGCACAAGGTGGCTGGCTTGAAAGTGGGATCATAGACATGACCTCATGGTCGATGTCCTGAGCTCAAGGTTGCTGGTTTGAGCAAGGGGTCACTGGCATTGCTGTAGCCCCCTGGTCAAGGCACATATGAGAAAGCAATCAATGAACAACTAAGGTACCTGAATGGAAAATTGATGCTTCTCATCTCTCTTCCTTCCTGACTGTCTGTCCCTGTCTGTCCCTCTCTCTGTCACATACACCAAAAAATTACTTTTTAACTGAGTTTATAATGCTATTAGTTCAATTCTCTTACTTCCCTGAGTCTACTCAGTAAATATTCATAAGCTATAACTAGTTTACATTTTTCTCATAGCTTCTGCAAGTTCCTATTTTGCAGTGTGAGAAAGAGCAGAATATAGGACTTCCTTTTTAAGGTTTTCTTTTTAATTGACTTACTGATTCAGTGGATAGTATTTTAAATTTTATTGATCTTTAAGATTTTTTGCCTTATAATAAAAGTAACAGAAAATATTTCTAAAGTGTATGCATTTACAATAGTCCCATCATTATTGCTTCTCCGGTAACGCTTCCATTTTCTACGAGGGTTTTTTTAAAATTGCTCTGTATTATTTTCTTTCTGGGGGAAAGAAAATAATGCATGGGTACTAAGAGCATTAGCTTTGACCTGACCTGTGGCAGCACAGTGGATAAAGCATCGACCTGAAATGCTGAGGTTGCTGGTTCGAAACCCTGGACTTGCCTGGTCAAGGCACATACAAAAAGCAGCTACTACGAGTTGATGCTTCCCACTCCTCTCCTCACCTTTCTCTCTAAGATCCATAATAAAATCTTTTAAAAAGAAAGAAGGAGTACTGGCTTTGGAATGCAGAAGTCCATGCTCTGGCACTTGCCAGCGTGTGACCTTGGGGAGGTAGCCTATCCTCCCTGAACCCTGGGAGCTTTTTTCCTTGGAGACTACAGCAGTTAGGCTTGACTGCATCAAAGGTGCCATTTATTCCCAATAATTTAGATACTGAATGTCGCTTCATATGCCTGATATTCAGTAGATAATCTGAAGTCTACATTAAAATGAGAACATGTGAATAAAAGCAATTCCAAAATATTGAATGTATTTAACCTGTCAGATGTGTACCTAATTTAGTAATAAACTCAGTAAAATGACCCTTAACTGTGTCTAATAGTCTTTATCTTAGTGAAGTTTGACCTAAGTGACATCCCCATGACTTATCTTTCTTGCTTTTCCTCCTGGACCCCTGGCTCCATTCCAAATGTAGGCATTGTGCCCCAGGGAAATTTATGACAGGATAACTTGCTCTTTCACTGTGGATGAGAGTTGAAGCAAACAGTAAAATTCACTCAAACATAACCATGAGGCATCTGTCAGAGAGCAAAGCCAAAGGACATGTCACTTATTAGAACAATGAGTTCTTTTCTATTTTCCATCAAGTTTGCATAGGTGTATTTAGTGAAGTAATCATCTGCAACTTTGTGGTATGAGTTTTTATTGCTGTCTGTTACATAATAGTTTGTGTCAGAATGCCCAAATTCCCAAATTGTTAATTTATATAGAACTTTCCAGTTGAACTTTTGTGATCATTGTCAATACATACTCATAGGTCACAGGCTAGGTTTCATGCTACCATTTGCTCAATGAGAATTGGCTCTGAAGTAATATGGGGAAAAGATTCATTATTAAATTATTATAGGACCTGGCTGGTTTGCTCAGTGGGTAGAGTGTTGGCACAGCATGTGGACATCCTTGGTTCAATCCCAGTCAGAGCACACATGAGAAGACCGTCTACTTCTCTTCCCCTCCCTCTCCCCCTCCCTCTCCACCTCCCTTTTCCCTTCCCTTTCCCCCACCCCCTTCTCCCCTCCCTCTCCCCTCCTCACATCCAGTGACTTGATTGGTTCAATTACCAGCCCTGGGCGCTGAGGCTACCTCAGTTGATTCAAGCATCATCCCCAGACGAGGTGGTTGCTGGGTGGATCCTGATCGGGTTGCATGCGGAAGTCTGTCTTACCATCTCCTCTCCTCTCGCTTAAAAAAAAAAATTATTGTGAAACATTGGAACTGTCCCATATTTTATTGCTCTATAATTTATAGATCAGACTTTCTTTTCTTCCTAAAAAACATTTGAAAGACCAGTACTTTGCCATTCATTTTTCTATAGTTAATATTCAAATACATTCTGATAGGGAAAAATGTGATGTATTATTCTGATTTTATAGTTAAATAATTGATCTTTCCCCATTTAGAACAAAAATGTAATTGTAGGAAATATTTTCAAAGCATAAATTCTACCAGCATGTGAGTTTCTGAAATAAATTATTTACTCTATATTGGAAAAGAAATTTAAACTTAAATGATGCTTTGATATGAATAAAAAGGTCTTTATGTCAATGAGATACAGGTGTGACTTTAAAATTTAATTGCTTTTTATCCTAATTGACTAGTTTACAAGAATCACAGATACAAACACAGATATACTTTTAAAAAAACCTGTGGGAACATCAAATAAAAATCTTGTTGGAAAGTTATTTTAAGCATTTGCTTTTGTTTTTCATAATCTTTGTTTCTACCTATCTTACACAAAGATGTTAAAAATTAGTAAGTTGAAGTGAAATGCATAAATCTTTTGGGAATTAAAATATAGTCTTTAGAATAATTAGCTGATAGAGGAAGAAATTATTTGTGTTAATTATCAAATGCAAAGATTCATTTTGTTGAAATAGATTTTGAAATGAATATGAGATTACTATATGCTTTTCTCTGTGTTAACAAAGACAGTTAAAATTTATATGTCCAGAAGTTTAGGTGGTTGCTATACCACCAATATATCTTATATTTTATAGTCTCACTAAAAGATTTCTGTTCAGTCGTCATAGCTACTTATAAAAATCCTAATGAAAACTCATATTGATTCCATAGGGATATTTGGTTAAGCACAAACTATCTTAAAACATAGCTGGTCTTTTCTCTCTGTATGTTTTTATTCAAATATTTAATTTTTATTTATAATATTTATACAGATACATTAATTTTAATTTAAACAAATTTAAACAAAATAATGTGGGACAATAATGCACTACTTGTATCCACACCAAAACTTCTATATATATGTTTTGATAATTAAAATTACATCCCCTATTCCACATTAGCTTAATTTGGAAGAGAAGCAGTTAAGACATTTTAGCTTGCATTCAATATTTTTTTTTATAATGTTTCCATTAAGGGGATAGTCATTTATTGGTCAGATGTTTGGTGCACTGTAGAACACTTTTCACTGCCTTTTTCAAGGACTATTCATTGTTTTCTGTAGATCTGGAAAATATTTATTATAATCCTTTACCTTGAAGGCTGTTGAAAACAGAATAATTCCATTCCATTTATTTCAGGTCAGAAGAGGAAAGCAAATGACTACAAGTATCTTCAATAAATTTTCACTACAGATACCAATAATATGTATACTCTATACTTATAGGCAATTTCCTTAATTATTTGTATTTTTCAGGTAACTGTATACATGTGTGTATAGATACATAGCTATAGATATAAAATATGTAAAAGTAAATGTTCTAGCAATATAAATGACTGATTCTGATTGTTTTTCAGGCCTGATGGAATCGGAACAGTTTCAGTGGAAGAAAAAGAGAGATTTGAAGAGATAAAAGAGAGACTGTCTTTCCTTTTAGAAAATCAGATAAGCCATTTTAGGTATATACTCTCTTCATTAATATAAGATGTGCTTTATTATTTTGCTCAACACTCCAATCCCCTACAAATGTTTATGTCCTATGTCCTTGTGCAACTACTTCACAGTTAGTAGCTTCTCCACGCTCATCAGTGTGGTCTGCCCCCCAGCCTGCTGGTCAGTTTCCACTGCTCATTGGAGTAGGCCCCAGCCTCTGTGATGTCTGATCCTCTGTACTCTGGCTGGCCTTGTGCATCTCACTGGTAACAGCTGTCCCTCTCTCTATATCACCAGGCAAGGGGACTCTCAAGTCCACCCTCATCGCAGAACCTTTCTCAGTTAAGAGTGAGCAAGCTGAAGTCTTATCTATGCTCTGCACTTACCATGTGAGGATCATACACATTTCCAGAGTTGTTATTTTTTTAAATTTACATTCTGTGAGAATGAGGACCACAGTGTCTAGCACAGTACCTTGCTCAGAAAATGAACTATTGACTCTTAAGAAACATTTTCAGAGTGAAAGGTAAATATCTAGGTAATTTCTTTTCCCCTGAATATAGTTAGCTCTGTAGAAACTAATAGTAAAAAACAGAAATGTGCTAATACATTTTTTTTCCTATCCTGTTTATTATTTGATCCTATAAAATGTTGCCATGCCCGCATATTGCATCTTAAAGCATGTCTGTCACATTGAAGGTATGCGATTTGGAATCAACCCATGTGAATACTGAAAAAAATAAAACGCAGTTAATGTTTCCCTTTAACAATTTGAAAATACTACTATTTAATCATTTGAATGGTGTAGAACTCGCTGCTCTGGCTTCAGTATCCTTATTTGTAATATGAAAAGCTTAGACTGTGATTTTTAAATGAACTGAAAGGAAGAAATGATCAAAAGTTATACTGTGCGTCCTTCCCCTACATTAGTGGTTTCCTCTGGGGCTGGTTCCTCCACCTTAAGGTAAGTGAATGAGGGAAGACTTTCATTGTCACAATATCCAGGCACAGGGACAGTCATTTAGTGCTGGGTTTAGAAATGTAGTGCATGGAACTGTCTCACATTGGAGAATTGTTTTGCCTAAAAGACCAACAGACTCACATTAGTAAACACTGTTCTTGAGAACAGTCAAATTTAACATACAGGGTTTAAGATTGAAATCTCTGCTGATTTTTTTTTTCTTAATGGAGACATGAGGGAGGCTTTTGCATTTGCAGAAAAGGTTTCTATATCTGCAGTTAAAAGTGTTTACTCTTAGGTTATGTAGAAACCCTTAAATTTATTGTCTGTGTCTTTTGATCAGCTAGTTTTCCAGTTTTGGACATTGAGACAGAGCTTGTCATTCAGTTCAGTATCTGTGTTATTTAGTTCAGTATCTGTGTTATTTGTGTCAGTGCTTTCATGTACAAGTAACAGACCCTTCTTCAAACTGGTATAAACAAATACACATGCTCACTTACCTGCTGGTGAAGACAGGCTCAGTTCAGTAGCCACGGCCCTGTTTCCTTGTAATTGACACAGAGCTGTCTCCTTCCTGGGAAGGCTTCCTCCCCAGATTGATAGTGAGACCACTGAACTCCTCGGCCTCATATCTGTACATGCTGGTTATCAAAGATGGTAGTGGGGCCATCTCTTCTATGGTGCTCTCTTAAGATCGTGAAAAGTTGTGTGAGACGACCCTGGCAAACTACCCCTCATATCTCATTTTCCCTAAATAGGTGCTGAGCCAGTCCTGAACCAAACCCAGCGGCCAGGGGATGCCCATGCGCCAGGTGCCTCAGTCAGTCACTGAGGAGCAAGGGGATCACCATGACTGATTAGACCAGGGGTAGTCAACCTTTTTATAATGACCGCCCACTTCTGTATCTCTGTTAGTAGTAAAATTTTCTAACCACCCACCAGTTCCACAGTAATGGTGATTTATAAAGTACGGAAGTAACTTTACTTTACAACATTTATAAAGCAGAGTTACAGCAAGTTAAAGCATATAATAATAATTACTTACCAAGTACTTTATGTCAGATTTTCGCTAAGTTTGACAGAATAAATCTTTATAAAACAACTTAGTATAGTTAAATCTATCTTTTTATTTATACTTTGGTTGCTCCGCTACTGCCCACCATGAAAGCTGGAACACCCACTAGTGGGCGGTAGGGGCCAGGTTGATTACCACTGGATTAGACTAATTGGAGCCACCGTCAGGGGAGTCCATTGCCCCCCACTGCCACTCAACAGCTACACAGTTGTCCACATTATGTATTAATTTCCTCTCCCACAGTTTGTGTTGTCTCTCTTAAATGCACATCCCCTTTTAATAATTTATTTAAAGATGTCCTCTTTCATGCTTTTCAGCTTTTGTTTCTTTGATGCACTGAAGACAAGAACTGAAAGGGATTGGTCTAGACATTTTGAACTGACTTTTATATTCCCTGGTGTTTGTATAAATTTTGCTACTTCTGGTTGTTTTTATTTTCCTTAGTCCATTGAACATTGAATAACAGAAAATGGGACTAAAATAAAACAGAAATTTTAGGCATCCACACAGGCAAATTTATAAAAATTTTGAAGTCCATGAAGGTTTTTTTTTTTAAACAATTCTATCAAATGATCTTCCTTGGTCACTTATGTTAAAATTTAGAGAAATTTTAGAAAGAAATAGAAATCACTTATCGGCTCAGGCTAAACAAGTGCCCACAGTACTCTTAATAACTCTTATATAGAAATTTATTTATTTAGGTCCCGCTGTATTCCAGAAATGGGTTTCAAAAACTTAGATAAAATAATAAGGCAAAGTGAAGTAAACATAAACAAGGAACTCAGGTGGAAGAGAGCAGGTTGGTGAGTGTCTGCTCAGTTCCCTCCCAGAACCTAACTGAAATGGCATAACAGTTCTTTTCAGAAGACAGAGACCCACAAGGACAACTGCAGTAGGAGAGGAAAGACTTTGGAATGCAGATGGACGAATGGTGTCTAATTTAGCCACCCAGGAAAAACTGACTCATAAGCTGTCAGCAGGGAAAACAGATAAGCGATCTGATCTGATTTATGTCACACAATCACCAAAGTGTTTAGGAATTGCCTGTGTCCAGCCCTTCCAGAAATGAAGAGTGAAAGACATTTTGTCGTAAATATGCTTAAAACTCACTTAGATCCCCACACCTCTTTTCCACCTCAGTGCGCCTGTGCCCTCCCCACGCCCCTTTGCAGAGCACTGCGGGTTCAGTCCCTGGAGAGGGGAGAATTAGAGGGGACAGAACTGGGGTGGAGGAGGGGAGGAGACCTCAGGCACAGCTGGAGTGAGGATTAAATGCAGAAACACAGAGATTAAATAAACGTTTATTGAGAAATCTGAGAATCACAGCCCTCTCCTTGCCAGCTCATACCCTTGACTCCCAAAATGCTGCCAGGCAGGCAGGTTTATAACCTCCAGGTGTATCCTAAATGTCTTCCCCTGGGACTCTGACTAGCCCAAGAGAAAAGACCTTAAGCTCACACTGAAACACCCAGCCACATGCTCCTTCCACAAAGACCATGCTGTACCTGTACCCAGCCAGGTTTACATAGCTTTCATTCTGTTTTTGAAAATGACCATATAGCCAAAGTCATCAGACATTTGAGGAAAGCATTTATTGTGGAAGACAGAGCCCCAAACAAGTAAATACTAAAAAAGCAATTTAGAAAAATGAATAAAGATTATATGAGAAGAAGAAAATGGGTGAGGTGAGGGTTGTGAGAATGAATTGTTGATATCCTTTGAGATGATAGAGCGTCTAGAAAACAAAAACAAGATGTTGATAAAAAGAAAAAGGTAAAAAGAAAAAAAATACTGGAACAAATAAAAGCTCTTAGAAATTATATACAAATGATACACAAATATATACACACTACTGGAAAATTAAGTTAATGAAACCTTGCAGAAACTAAGGTAGGGGAAAACAAAAATAGGGGTACAAAGAAAGAGAAATTAAAGATCCCAGAAACAGTTAAGTCTGACAATAGAAAACTGAATAAAAACATTGCAAAAATTTCTTCCAGAATTGAAAGACAAAACTGTTCAGATTGTGACATTTAGTACCCAGTACAGTAGATTAAAGTATTTACTCATCAGGGTACATTTTCATGAATTTTCATATTCTTGGTGGTAAAAGAGAAGATCACAAAATACAAAGAACCAAAAGTCAGAATGGCTTCTGAACGTTTATTTATTCTGGAAATATTTATTGAGTTCCTACTATGTGTCAGGCCATAAACAACTGCAACCAACCAGGAAGATTCTTCACTTCTGCAGCTTTCATTTTGATGTGAGGAAGAATCCTGATATATCCAGAAAACAGTACATCAGGGACTTCATAGTTCTGAGAAAACATTATTTTCAACCCAGACTTCTGTTACCAGCAAAACTCTTGATTTAAGGATATGATAAAATGATATTTTTAAATATGCAGGATCTCAAAAAGATGGGATTTTTATATTCTTATTCTGGAGAATGCAACCTACCAAGACAAAGGAGGAAACAAAGGAAGAGGAAGAGTTAAGATCTCTGCAACAGGAAGTCAGCCTCAGAGAGGACGGAACAGGGTGGTTATAGACTCCAAACGGGCAGTTAAACTTTGAAGGCAACCAGTTCTCACTGGGAGATCAGAAAATTCTTCAAGTAGATCCAGTTGACAAAACACTGATATATATGTATATTTTTTAAATTTTTTTTCCTCTTTTTTTTTTTTTCTTCTGAAGCTGGAAATGGGGAGAGACAGTCAGACAGACTTCTGCATGCGCCCGACCGGGATCCACCCGGCACGCCCACCAGGGGGTGACACTCTGCCCACCAGGGGGTGATGCTCTGCCCCTCTGGGGCATCACTCCGTTGCAACCTGAGCCACTCTAGCGCCTGGGGCAGAGGCCAAGGAGCCATCCCCAGCGCCCGGGCCATCTTTGCTCCAATGGAGCCTTGGCTGTGGAAGGGGAAGAGAGAGACAGAGAGGAAAGAGAGGGGGAGGGGTGGAGAAGCAGATGGGCGCTTCTCCTGTGTGCCCTGGCCGGGAACCAAACCTGGGACTTCTGCACGCCAGGCTGACGCTCCACCACTGAGCCAACCGGCCAGGGAAAAACACTGAGATATTTTAACATGTTGAGAGATTTATTACCTACATGGAATGGAGTGTGGACTTGTATTAATTAGATTGTATTAGAGATTGGAGTTGTATTAGATTAAGTAAATAAAAACAGGATATTAAAAACAAAGGCAAGTATTATAAATAGCAGGACATAAAAAGTGATCGGAGTAAGAACTGTCTCAGCTAGGACAGTTACATAATTAATATAATGTAGATACTGAATTTAGATCTAACCCCTCAGAAATGATGTAACCATATTAGAAGGATGAGAAAGACAGGAATTACGTTTTGGTGGGGAAAAATAGTCTTAAGGGGGAAAAAAAAGCTTCTGTGTCTCAGATGAAGTAGTAAGATATTTATTTTCCTACCTGAAACAATTTTTTTAAAGGACAAAATATGTGAAAATATGCTTTTAAGACACTAAGCATAAGCAATGAATAACATTAATTTCTGAGAGTTGGAAATAACTGAAGTAAGTCTTTTAATTGCCCCTGCTTACTACAAAAAGAGCATTTCCAGGCCACGGCCCAGAGAGGAGGAACCTGGGTGGGTCCCAGGACTTCCTGACTTGAGGCGCCAAGGCTGGGAGTCGAGGGAGGCAAAGGCAACCGAAGTCTTCAGGTCTGAGTTCTAAAGAAGAGAGCAGAGGCCTACGGAAGATCCCCTGAAGGCTTCTCCCCATGTATGTGAGGAAACTACCCCAATGTGAGTGGAACGCAGAGTGCATTCCTAGCAGCTGTGGCTGATGCAATGCTGTGAGAATACTCCAGCACCTGAAACCCTCCTGGACACACCCAGGAAGGGAGCTCTCCTGCAATAAGGAAGTGACTCAACGCTAACCACGCAGCTCCCTGATCTTTTCAGCCATTGGCTATGAAGGACACGCTATAACATCCTATTGGCTGAACCCATGTATATAAGCTAGCTTACTTCCTGAATAAAGTGGATCTGCGTCACTGAACCTAGTCCCCGGAGTCGGGTCTCTGCTTCTCCCTTGTCCTCACCCCCAGCAGGACTTGTCCACACCCCAAAGCTAGGCAATGAACACTGAGAGGATCACAGGGAATCCCCAAAGCTGGCACGGGGCTGCTTGCAGCTTCTCCTGCCCAGAGTGGAAGCCTTCTAACACACAGACAACAGGCATAGTGCTCACAGCATTTTGCTGCAGTAGTGGAGAAGAATTAACTTGAGAATAAACACTGCCACGGTCTTCCCTAATGAGGATTAAATTGAAGATGCCAATAAATCAGACTGTTTTCAAGAACAATAACTGAACTGCATGCCAAAACAAAGCTCAGAAATATTTAAAGGAATACAAAAGTATTCAGCTATCAAAAAGCTAAAATATCTAGCATCCAATCAAAAAAATTTAGGTATACAAAGAAATAGTAACATATGACCAATGAAGAGAATAAAAACAACCAAGTGAAAATGGCACAGAAGATAAAAATTAATGAACAATAGTGTTAAAAGAATTATTATTACTATATGTTATATGTTCAACCTATTAAGGGCTTCTATGGAAAACTTATAACTCACATCATACTTAATAGTGAAAAACTGGATGTTTTCCAACTAAGTAAAAAACAAAGCAAGGATGTCAGCTGTCACTACTTGTAGTTAAAACCATATAGATGATGTGCTAGCCAGTGCAGTGAGTCAGAAAAAAAGAAAATATTCATATTGGAAAAGAAGTAAAACTGTCTTTATTCAGAGATGATATGATTATCCATGTACAAAATCCTATGGAAACTAGAAAAAAATGCTTCTTTAATTAGTAAGTAAGTTTAGCAATATTGCAGGAGCTTAAATATATAAATATCTTATTTCTGTATGATAGCAACGAACAATTGAAATTGAAATTAGGAAACAATACCACTTATAACAGCAACAAAAATTACTAAATACTTAGGGTTCAATCTGACAGAAGATGTACAAAACCTGTACACTAAAAATTACAATGTCTTGCTGAGAGGAGTTAAGGAAAACCTAAATTGATCTGTAGAGTCAATGCTATTGCTATCAAAATCCCAAAAGGATTTTATAGAAATTGGCAACTTGATTCTAAAATTTATATGGAAATGCAAAGAACATATCATAGCCAAAATAACTCTAAAATGAATAACATTGGAATGCTAACACTGCCTAATTGCAAGACCTATAAAGCTATAATAAACAAACAGTGCGTATGGAGTGTCCAGAAAGAGACTTGCGTGCTTGTGGTCGACTGATTTTCAACAAATGTATAAAGGCAACTTGCAAATTATACTTTTTTCAACAAACAGTGCTGGAACTGTTGGAATTCCACGTGTAAAATATAATATTAGACTGGACCTATACCTCATACCTGTTACAATTGTTAACTCAAAATGGATAGAGGCAGAAAGTCTCTATGTCCTTGGACTGAGCAGAAATTCACAAATAGAACACCAAAATCATGGTGCATAGTCAGAAAAAAATTGTCTTGAACTTCATCAATTTTAAGAACTTTTGCCCTGGCCGGTTGGCTCAGCGGTAGAGCGTCGGCCTGGGGTGTGGAGGACCCGGGTTCGATTCCCGGCCAGGGCACACAGGGGAAGCGCCCATTTGCTTCTCCACCCCCCCTCCCTCTCTCTGTCTCTCTCTTCCCCTCCCGCAGCCAAGGCTCCATTGGAGCAAAGATGGCCCGGGCACTGGGGATGGCTCCTTGGCCTCTGCCCCAGGCGCTAGAGTGGCTCTGGTGGCGGCAGAGCAACGCCCCGGAGGGGCAGAGCATCGCCCCCTGGTGGGCATGCCGGGTGGATCCCGGTCGAGCGCATGCGGGAGTCTGTCTGACTGTCTCTCCCCATTTCCAGCTTCAGAAAAATACAAAAAAAAAAAGAACTTTTGATTTTCCCATGGTTTTTTAAGGGAATAAAGAGGTAAATCTCAGAATGTGAGAGAACATTTGTACAATTCATATCGAATGAAGGACTTCCACCCAAATTGCATGCTTTAAACCTGTGCAATTCATTATATGTCACTTATATCTTTAAAGCTATTTGTTTTAATTTTATTATATTTATTCATTTTTTAGAGAGGACAGAGAGAGAGAGGATAGAGAGACAGAGAGAGAGAGAGAAGGGGGGAGGAGCTGGAAGCATCAACTCCCATATGTGCCTTGACCAGACAAGCCCAGGGTTTCTAACCGGCGACCTCAGTATTTCCAGGACGGCGCTTTATCCACTGCGCCACCACAGGTCTAAAGCTATTTGTGTTTTTTTTTTAAAAAAAGAAAAGAAAAACTAAGCGCTTTCCTTCCACAGTGGGATGTTAGAATACTATCTGAAACTGAAATATCAGGAATTAGATATGTAGCTTTGAGGTTAGGGATACAATATTTAAATACCAAAAGAATCAGCTGAAAGTTAAAAATAGTTTTTCTAGGGAAATTACTTAAGGAGTGGGGTAGCACTGACATAAAGGATTTTTGTTTTTCATAAAAAGCCTTCTAGAAAAAGTTTCCTCTTAGACCACGTGCATATATTACCTTGATGTAAATAAATACTGTATCTAAAAGAGGCTAAGTAAAAGACACGTATAACTCGTAGACAGGTTTGTGAAGGCTCATTTATCTGTGTAACTAATTTACTAAAGTAGGAATAAGGAGGATTTTAATTTATTCAGATTAGGGATTAAATTTAGTTGAGTTTTATTTGATCATTGAGTATTTCCCAGTTTGCTTTGTGTCAAAAGTGGTAAAAACTGAAATATTTATCCTGAAAGGCAGAATAAAATGATTCCCTTCTTTTAAGACTTGTTTTGTAAAGATTAATTAAGCTTCTGTGTAGTTATTTTCTGTACTTTATTGATTCAGGATTACTTGTCCTCTGTAAATGTATTGAATTATTTACACATCACGGGCAACTAATGCTAATTCGGAACAAGCCCAGTGGGGCCCAGAGCCCTGAAATGCTAAATGTAATCTGGGGATCAGTAACATTCCATTCATAAAATTCGTCACCCACAGGTTAATGGAAATAAACAATAGGCAAGACAATGAGTGGATTATGCAAATACAGTGAAAAGATTTAAGCAAGGGGAGGGGACAACAAGAACCCAATTTGTGTTTCATTTAAACGTGGATTAAGGTGTATGGTATACAAAATGATTAAAGCTACTTTGCTAATTTGCTAATGCTTTAAGAAGCCACACTGCACAGGAAAAAGTAGCAGAATAAATTGGCTGTGGCTTTTTTGTGTGTGGGAGAGTCTAATAGGGTGAGAAGAGGGAAGGTTAAGGGAAAGAAACTTTTAACGGGAAATGAAATGATGAACAGTCTTCGGAAGAAACATTTGAGTGACTAGATTCATAATGCCATTTATTTGCATTTTTCTGAGACCAAAAAAAAAAAAAAAGCTGCATGAAATAAAAACTCTGTCTTTATATTCAACTATTACTTTGTGAGAAATCCACCTTTTTCTTTTTCATTAAACTGGTCCCTGTAAAACAAATTGAACTTAAAATACAAGTGCTTTTTAGGGAGACCCTTTCAAATTACAGCATGAAAAAAAGATGTTGTCATTGTTAATTATGTTTTAGAGAATATGTCTGCTAAGTCCCTGAATAATGGCAAAGGACGTGGACATGAGTAAATTTATGTTCAGGTTATGGGTTTGGAGATTCCTGAGCGTGAGCAAGGAGGCACCCCAGCCCTCTGCCTGTGGCTCTTGTTCTTGGGACTGGCAGCAGTAAGGGAGGGAGGGGCTGTTCTGCTGAACCTGCGTCAACAAAGCAAGGAGTTCCGGAAGGATGAGTTAGCCCTGACATTCTGTCTCTTAAAGTAGAAAGTGACCTGAAGAGGGACCCTCTTGTAAAGAGCCATAAACCTGTCACCACCATGTGGCACTAACTTTTGAGGAGCCCACTTGCACTCCCAGCCTCTGACTTTGACTTCAGCACATCTGCATAGCATGCCCTTTGCTGTTGATATGTGGTGGAAATGCACTGGCCTAGATATACTGCACGTAAATGACTCTGCTGGCCAACAAGCTGCAGAAGGTTTGTGTGTTTTGTGTGGGGAGGTTGGAGAGTTAGACACCATTGTAGACAAATGTCAGGAAAGGGGGGAGCTGGAGCCTTGTTTGTCCTACAAGTTATGTCAGTGGTGTGTATCTCTATCTTAAACCACAGAAAGAAATGGGGGAAGTCATTTCATTTTTCATAGAAAAGGAATTATTGGCCCTGGCCAGTTGGCACAGTGGTAGAGCGTCAGCCTGGTGTGTGGAAGTCCCAGGTTTGATTTTTGTTCAGGGCACACAGGAGAAGCACTCATCTGCTTCTTCACCCCTTCCCCTTTAGCTTCTCTCTTTCTTTCTTTGTCTTTCTCTCTCTTCCTCTCTCTTCCTCCTTCTTCCTGTCCTGCAGCCACAGCTCAATTGGAGTGAGTTGGCCCCAGGGCGTTGAGGATAGATGCATGGCCTCCACCCTTTAAGAAGAGCTTGATTGCTAAGCAACAGAGCAATGCCCCAGATGGGCAGAGCATCACCCCCTAGTGAGCTTACCAGGTAGATCCTGTTTGGGGCACAAGTGGGAGTCTGTCTCTGCCTCTCCTTCTCTCACTGAATTTTTTAAGAAAAGGAATTATTAGGGAATGCATTTTAAGTATCTCTGTACTCACAAAGCCTAGTGGTTCTTTGCGTTTACTATATTATTTCTATATCTGTATCATCAAAACTTTAGGATTTTATTCATCACAGTGTGTAGCCTTGATTGTTTAAGACACTTAACTCATGGAGCTAGATAAACTTCAGCATTAAAATTTCCTTGGATTGGCTGATGCTACTTTAACCACTTTTCATTGTTCTCCAATCGTGCCAGGTAATAGAAGAGGGGATTCTTTGGCAGTTTGGATATTAAGCATTTGACCTTTTGTTCCTCCTTTTGTTTTTGAAGATACTGCTTTCCCTTTGGACGACCTGAAGGTGCGCTAAAAGCTACCCTTTCCTTACTCGAAAGGGTAAGTTTAAACATTACTTTATGAATACTGTTCGTGTTGTCAGTTGCTGTGTATTTTAGCTGTTGAACTAGGCAGACAGTCCCATGCCTCATGAGCGTGTTCTCTGCGTCCATTGCATTTCTGCAGTTTCTCCCATTTTCTTGGCTACATTCAGAATCTCCCTATATCCCGCTTCTTCCCCCCAAAACCTTTCTGAAGCCTACCCCTGCCATCATGTGCTGAGTCGATGGCATATTTCAGGTAGTTATCTATTTCTCCACCTTTTTCTCCCCTCATGGAATAGTCTCTTTTTTTCAGTTAAGTGTACTTAACTGTTTTTCAGACTTCACCATTGCCTTTTATTATTCCCCCTGACTTATGTGTACTTCTGCCTCTCATATTCCTTGTACCTATAAGAGTTGATCATTTAGTATTCATAAATGTATCACTGCTTTTATTCGAAGTTCAGAATTTATTTCAGTTCAATCTGTGTGTTGCTGTAAATTAATTCGTGAATTAGAGATATTTATTTTCCCTCAAAAAATAAATAGCAGATAAGGTTTCGTGTCCATGCTAAAACATCGCTTATTAATGTAAGTCTGTTCTTCACTCCTGTCTTTGTGGTAGATGAGATTTGAAAGGGAAGTATCATTTTCATCTGTCTATAAAGCTAATTCATATACTCACTGGGAACTAACAGGTATGTAGTGTGGACCACTCCCCACTCCTCATCCTTAGCAATGTTAAAAGACAATCTAGGGATCATCTATAGCCCATGATTGGATTCTTCTGGGCCGTAAGCACTTGTTTCTGTCTATTTTTCTGCCTAGTGAATTCTAGATATTGCATTGTTTATTAGCATGTCTATGAAAAGCAAAAAAGAAAGACATTTTCAGGAAGTTAAGGACTTAGGAGACGAGGGCCAGAAATAGTGGCTAGAATGAGATCTTTCCCTTTTAGATTGGCTTCATCTGCAATCCTCATCTTATCGTTGGTTACTGTGCATTGTGCGATAGAAATATTATTGTAGGAATTATGTGCTTTATTAATTAACATTTTTATAATATTAAAAGCTGCATGCCACCCAAGCTTTTCAAAGTATACTTTTCATCTTATTTATTAAAGTATCGGGAATAAAATAAAATCCTGAAAGATATCTTTACTTTTGGGACTGGCATCCCATCCGGGGTACCTAGTGCAGTCTTTCTGTGAGCTGGTTTCCATGGTAGCGCTCCCTCCTCCCCTCCCCGCTGCCAGCAATGAGAAGTTAGTGGTAGCAGAGATGCCTTCGTGCCCTGCACTGACGGGGCAGGATGAACAGTGACCTTTATTCCAGTTATAGTCACTAGTCATGTCTCTTGCTGAATTGAGAGAGAAACGGTAAAAGCTGTATCTTCATTTTCATGTCTCTGTACTTACTGACATGTGAGAAAAATGAAATCTACACACGAATGCTTGATACTTAGCATACCTTGGAAGAACAAGGGGAGGAAGCCTGAAACAGAAGTTGTGTCTCCCTTTAGGCACTTGCCCAGAAAAAGAATTCAGTTTCCCTCTCTCCAAATGAAGTGTCCAGCTCCTAATAATAAGACATAATGTCTGATTTCAACCCTGGAGTTATCTCTGTCATAGACATTCTAATTTTAACAGCCATAATAAGACATAATGTCTGATTTCAACCCTGGAGTTATCTCTGTCATAGACATTCTAATTTTAACAGCCATTTCTATTGTTTAAAAGTCTGTCACCATGGCAAGGCCTAATGGTTAAGTTTATGATTCTGCATATGGTACAAAATTCATCTTAAATTCAAAATTTTATATTTTAATAATGCTTGTTAATTTTTTTTACTACACATAGAAGGATTTTTCTGGCTATAGAGGGTCTAATGTTCAGTTCAAAATAAAGTGCAAATGTGGGTCTGTGTTAAAGATTTTTAATAGAGTATGAAGAATAAGTGAACTTGATGGAAGAGAAGTTTTTAAATGATGAAGTTTTCTGTTTTCAAAAGGAAACTTTGTTGAACAAAATTAAAATAGTTGTCAAGGTTCACCAGTGCTAAAATGATGGAATAACTTGACATGCTAGGATACTTACGAAAGGAAAATTCAATAATAAAGCAGGAAATGAGTGTTTTCATGTTCTTTCATTATTTTTTCAAGATCAAATGACCAATAGGATGGTAAGAATTCTTTAAGTGTATTGCCTTCTCTGTAGTAATATTTTGCTATATACTTTATAACTTGAATGTAAGCAAAGCAAGGGGGAAAAAAAGCATTAACTATCTGGAATAATAGTTTGATTAATAGTTTAATAGTTTAATCAAAACTTATTGTGAGCAGTTTTATCATTAGGGAAGTTTTAAGGAAAATTGTGAGAGTCATTAATGAATGTCAAAATACATTGTATTTTGAATTCTGGATATAATTATATTTTACCCTTGCCAGCAGTAGTATTTTTAAAGGGAAAATCCAAAATCGCAATTTAGGAACTCATGAGAAAATAATCAGTTTCTTTCCTAAATTTAAAAAGTTTCCATGTATTTTAACATTTGATACATTTCACTGAGCCAAAGTAGTTTTTTCCCTCTTCAGTAGATCATAGTAAAGAGTTTAATTAGTCAAAGTAGTGGTTCTGATTTTTAGAATCAAGACGGTGAAAAAAGGCCAAAAGTAATGGAGTTTTGTTATTGTTTTTAATCTATGTTGCTCAAAAACAGTTAAAGCTTTTAAATTAGAGGTGGGGAAGAAGAACTTTGTTTATTACTTCTCCTAAGGATAGTAATCCTGATCTGAACCAGCTGTTCTAATGGTGTCATGGGTCCCTGGAGGAAAAGCAGCGGTCACACTGAATGGTGGCTTGGCTGATGGGAGGTTTTGATGTGCACACATGAAGCTTAGACTGGAGGAGACAGGACTGGAGGTGTACCTTGCAGTTGTGACATGCCAACTTATTACTTCCCCCAGTGTTGCCTAGGCCCCTCCTGCGAAGAGTCAGGTCTAGAACAATTTGTGTCATTTGTTTTTAGTATTTTATGCAATCTCTCTCTCTTTCTCTCTCTCTCTCTCTCTCTCTCTCTCTCTCTCTAGGTTTTAATGAAAGATATTGCCACTCCCATAGCAGCAGAAGAGGTGAAAAAAGTGGTCCGAAAGTGTCTGGAGAAAGCTGCCTTGATCAATTACACCAGACTCACAGAATATGCCAAAATAGAAGGTCAGTGCTGTGAGCAGTTGCCCAAGTGGCAGCGAGAACCAACAATGCCTATTAACTGAGTTTTCTGTGAGAAGCCCATTCCTTTCCTAACTAACCTGTGCTGTGGCAAAGGGAAATGTCTCATTAAAATCTCAGCTGGCGAACTGAAGAGCTTTTTCCTATTCATTGCTTTAATATGCCTCCCGGGACTCTGCTTGAATGAGAGACCTAGGATTCCTGCTTAAGTTGTCCTTTGTTCTTCTTCTGAGTTTGCGAGAAATCCAAAGGTGTTTTCATGGGTCGGGACCTATTTTTTTGACATTACTGTAAGTATGTCGAACATTTAAACTATGGACAGGGTATTCTTTCCTGATCAGCAACAGTGTAGTATTATGTAATTTTATCTTTTATTCTGTAGTGTCCAAGAAGGAGGAGACTTGTTGATTATCATGAGGGATCACATAAACTGATAGAATTCCCTGTAACTTTTAATTGCTTTCAATATATCAATGCGTTTAGAAGATTAGCTCCCTTGAGAGGACTGTGCATTTTTTTTTCTCTTTCTCCAGGTTTTAGTCATTAAGGATTCTGAGATTTAAGATATTTAGAAATAAGTAGATTGAAATTTGTGACAAAGTCACACAATCAGATTTTACTTGACAGTCCTTTGGTTTATATGATTAAAAGTAAGTGAAAGGACCTTAAATTTTTTCCTTTAATTATAAAACTAGCTTGTACAATGTGTGTGGCATTAACTAAGGGAGGAAAAAATTATGCAATGTTAAATATTTATCTCTAAAAATAAAAAGTAAGTCAGCCATTAGAAACACTTTAATAACTGCTAATATAAAATTGTACATAATGAGTTACACATTCACTTAATAGTTGCTATTATGATCAAAATTGGGACAGTGAAAAAGGTGATTATAATTGACTGTGTTGTAGCTTTTTTCTCTCTCTCCAAATCTGATCAAGCTTTCTAACAAGCATGTGATAACCAACCTCCCGAGTGATTAACAAAAAAGCCATCCCATCGCTATAGCAACCAATATTATATCACGAGAGTAACAACATGAAACCACCTTAGTTACCAGTTTAGCATCGTTAATTATATCATGTTGTGTTAAAGCACAAGCAATGCATATTAGATCATTTGGGGAAAGTGGAAAAGAAGGAGATTGGTTTTCCCATTTTGAATTTGCATTCAAACAGTTTTCATGTTTTGGGAATAGTGGGTGTTTTGTACGTGGATTGAAAGAATTGATATAAAAATAGACATTAAAACCTTTCAAACCTGGCAAAGACAAAAAATGTGGAAAACCTACATAAACACCATACAGGTATTGTTTTATCTAAATATTATAAACTCTATCCAAAAAAAAAACTATGAGAATCTTTTTGTTCTTAACTGCCTACTTTAGTTAATGTTTTCGGCCATTACCTTATTCAGAAATACTGAAAAAATATGCAGAATATATATAATTTTTTGTTTTTCTCTGTATTTGATTTTTTAGCCTTGTCATGTGTACAAATGGAGACTCTTATTTGTACCTAAACATGGGTTTCTTTTATTAATCAGCTAAACAAACATGGCAACACAGGTGTCGTTACTTTCTGGGTCACAGGGAAACACAAGCCCGTGTTAGAGAAGAACCTAGAGAGGACCTGCTGCTGTTCAGGGAGCTGAGAATTCGTCCATCTTTTCCCTTTCCGTTGTCACCCTTTCTTGTCTTTAGTAGGAGAAGATTCTAGAAAATGGATCCTAAAAATATAGCCAGGTAGAACAACTGAAAAATCCCCTTTAAAAAAAAAACACAAAATGTATGCTTATTACCTGAGAATAACTTTTATGCTTTTTATTATCTCCTTCTCCTTTTCTTTTGATCTTAAACAAATAAAGAGCTTTTGTGTTATTCTTAAATTCACACCGGGAACAAAGTCAAATTTAGATTAGAACTAGGAATTGGGCTACTTTGCTTGGTTGGCCTTCTGTATTATGTGAGCAACATGGGTAGAGTTTGCTTTTCTCCTAAATTGTCTTTTCTTATGTTTTAGGCCCAGCAGAAAAGGAAACAGGTAACTGATGTCTGTGCATGCACATGCCATTCTTTTTAACATGGTGCTGTTGTGTTTTGAGTATTATGAATAGCTCTTTCCTTTTCAGGGCTCCTATTAGAGCGCTTTAACTAAGATAGTGAAAATATTACTTCGATTTTATCAGAACTGTTGCTAATGCTTTGTAGGGAAAGTATAAAGCCATTTATCTCTGTAAAAAAGTTCAACACTGGTTTTTGGTATGAATTCAAAGCAACACACCCAAGGCTGTATTAATGTTATGCATTATGTTTTAAGTGTGGACACTAATTTTATTTGGAAGCTGTTGCCAGAATTTGAAGGGCTCTTACAACTAGAAAAGAAGGCCATCTTTTCTTTTATCACTCCTGAAAAATAACATGAAAGTGAAAAGCGTAAATGGTATTGCTGTTAAATAAAATTTAAAAAAAGCAGCTCTTAACTTTGAAAGTTGTTAAGCATAGGAATGAACAGAAATTATGAAATCCCATCTCAAGAAATTGATGGGAAGGAGTTCTTTAAGGTCTCTGAATTTTGAAAGGTTTTGTTACTTTTTTTCTAGTGTCACTTATTCCAGTTGTAATTATTTTAATTACATATGCTGTTACCTGTTTATCCCATCTATCTCCTCCTCAGCCTCTTGAAGGCAGGGTCTTGACTGAACTTGCATTCCAAGGTCAGTGTTGGATTCCCAGCACCCAGGACTATGCCTGCCACTGACACAAAGCAGGTGCTTAGTACTTTGTAGAGCAGGGGTCCCCAAACTACGGCCCACGGGCCACATGCGGCCCCCTGAGGCCATTTATCCAGCCCCCGCAACACTTCTGGAAGGGGCACCTCTTTCATTGGTGGTCAATGAAAGGAGCACATTGACCATCTCATTAGCCAAAAGCAGGCCCTTAGTTCCCATTGAAATACTGGTCAGTTCCTTGATTTAAATTTACTTGTTTTTTATTTTAAATATTGTATTTGTTCCCGTTTTGTTTTTTTACTTTAAAATAAGATATGTGCAGTGTGCATAGAGATTTGTTCATAGTTTTTGGGTTTTTTTTAATTTTATTCATTTTAGAGAGGAGAGAGAAAGGGAGAGATAGAGACAGAGAGGAAGAGAGAGAGGAGAGAGAGACAGAGAGAGAAGGTGAGGGGGAGCTGGAAGCATCAATTCCCATTTGTGCCTTGACCAAGCAAGCCCAAGGTTTCGAACCGGCAACCTCAGCATTTCCAGGTCGACGCTTTATCCACTGCACCACCACAGGTCAGGCCATAGGTTTTTTTTATAGTCCGGCCCTCCAACGGTCTGAGGAACAGTGAACTGGCCCCCTGTGTAAAAAGTTTGGGGACCCCTGTTGTAGAGAGACAAGAGGTTAGTTGGTTTCATCTGAAAACAATGGAGGGAGGAAGACAAATGATGAAGCTTTTTAGTCCTCGTTTGCTTATCATAGTCAAATTTTGCATGCAGTGTTATAGACAAGTTTGCTCGAGTTGTTTTTAACTAAAGTCTTCTATTAAGGGCTTTGTTTCTTTTTTTTTTTCTTTCAATGTTTTTCAGTGTTTTACCCCAGGAAGAGTCAGAAACAAAACACTCAGAGTCAGGAAAAGGAGAGAGCATACCTACAATGATTGCTAAAGTACACTTTAGAAAAAATGAACTAGAAACAAATAAGAGATCGCTGATCCCTTTTCTGACGGCCCATTGTGATAGCAGCAGTCCCATGCTCTCTAACAAACTTTTTCAAAACCTCTTAAGGCATGGTGTCGCCCACATCGCTGCTGTGAAAATAGTGTTTGTAGTTCGCACATAAGACACCCAGGGTTGTTGGTGCTTTCCCCACTGCCAGAGAGTAAACAAGTGGGCCAGCTGGGACTGGAGTCAGGTGTCCTGATCCCCGTCTGCAGAGGCTCCGCTCCCTCCTCTGTGACATATGAAGGGTCACAGTGCAGCTTCATGAAGGATGGGGCCAAAGTGGTACCCTGTTCCCCTTAGAGAGGCCAGGGAAGGAAATCTATTGTCCCCACACCCCTCGCTTCCACCAGAAGGAAGCCTTCCCTTCACGTATGTGGTAACATCTACACCCCTGTGAGGCTGTGCAGCCCGACTTTAGGAAAAATACCTTCTAAAAATTGAATGCCTGCATAGAGAAGAGGAAAAAAATCAGTGTGGTCTCAGTAATTTAAGTGGATGGAAGAGAAAGCTAATCTCAATTAAAGAATGTTCTAAAGGAACAGAAGAGAGGTTTTTAAGAAGTGCTGCTATATTCCTTTCGTTGCGTTGATTGCAGGTTAACAGTTATTTAGAAATGTTTTGGGGTGCTTTTAAAAGTGAATAGAAACTTGCTCATGTAAGAGCACCACTGCTTGGTTCAAACAGCACTCTGTGGAGCATTATAATCATTATCCGTTGTTAGTTTGTAGAAAAGAGGAAAATTCTGCCCAACGTTTGTCATAATTTTGTCATCTGTTGACTGCCTGTTGCACCAAAGGTTTTTGGTTTTGCTTTGTTTTTGCATTGCTCCTATAGTTCTTTAATCAACTCTTCAAAATATATACTTTACAAAAGAGGTACTGGAGATGAGAAAAAGTAACTTGTGCAAATGTGTCCTGTGGTTGTTAAAAATTCAGCATACCTGTGACTTGCGCCCATGTCTCAGACACCAGAGTCCCCTTCCTGCCGAGGCTGTCTGATTTAAAGCGATAGCATTTTTTTAATATAAACACCTCAGCTCCATCACAAATGTCAAGGGTTAATTAAAATTTATAGGATCATTTTTTCCAAAAATGAAATGCTATTTAATAATCAACCCTTAATGTGCCACTCACTGTCCTAAGCACTTGACATGTGTTCATTTATTCCTTACAACTCAAAATTAATGCCATCATTATTATTACTTTTTCAGGAAACCGAAGCACAGGGGTTACTAGCTATTAGCTGGGCTCTGGTCACAGAGCTATTTAGTGGAAGATTAGAAGCCGCTGTCTAATTGTTACATAATCATAGAATTGTCTCCTTCTCTTCCTATGTCTTCTTCCCTCTTCTTTCTCAGTAAGTCTGTGTAGTTGAATTTACACTCAGTTAAAACACGTGGCTATTTGAAAGGGAGTCTGGAATTCTGTAGAAATACAACAGAAGCCATATTGTAAGTAACTTAAAATTTTCTGGTAAGTCACATTAAAGAGGTATAAAAGAAACAGATGAAATTAATTTTAATAGTATAGTTTATTTAACTCAGTATATCCAGAATATTATCATTTAAAAATGTATCCACTATACAAAAATACTAATGGGATACTTGACGTGACTTTTGTCAATGTCTTTGAAAGTCGGTGTGCAGTGTCCTCTGACAGCCCGTCTCAGTCCAGACGAGCCCCCTTGCAAGTCCTCATTAGCCGTGTGGGGTAGTGGCTGTTGAGTTGGACGGCACAGGTTTTTAGTATGCAGCGAGGAGTCAGACTCCCTAATCTGAATCTTTTATTTTCCCCCACACATCTTCAGTGTCAGGTGTTGAAAATGATTAAAATGTGCAACCTCCCCCAGCTCAGAGCATCTCTCTCTCTTCCCTGCTTTAATATTCCCTATAGCGCTTGCAATCTAACATCCAATACAGTTCATCATCTGACTGTTGCCCTAGAATGTTAGCCCCACAAGGGCAGGATTTTTGTATTTTATTTTAAAATATCTTATTTATTCATTTTAGAGAGGGAAAAGGAGAGAGAGAGAGAGAGAGAGAGAGACCACAGAAACATCTATCTGTTTCTGTATGTACCCTGACCATGGATCAACCCGGCAGATTCTGTGCTTCTGGGCAATGGTAACCAACCGAGCATTTGGCCAGGGCAGGGATTTTGTGTTTTAATAACAGCTAAGTCTCCAGTGCCAAGGGAAGTGCCTGGCACATATCTGGTACTCGATAAATATTTATTGAGTAAATGAAGGAGTATATGGCATGAAGAATGATCGTGCTATTTATAGCAGAGAGAACATCTGTAAACTAGCAGGTTGGCTTGCAAAAGGTCATTCAAACCAATCACTGAATAATTAACCATATACAGCAAAAACTAACCACTTAAAAATAATAACAGAAAAAATTAAACTAGGATTTCTTGTCATTGGTGGAGGGAGGGGCAAGGAGGCATTAACTCTGGACCACAGAAGCCAGGGGTTAGAGATCACAGTTGGAGTAACAATACCTACTAATCTAACCTGTTTCAGTTGTCTCTGTAATGTCTCTATAAAGCAGCATGATACTCAGTTTTGACTCATTATTCTCTTTCATCCTTGGGAATTCTTCTAATTCTCCATTGGTGGCATACATTTGCAGAATAAAGGGATTTTACAATTTCCAGATGGATGAACTAAAATGACCTTTGTCTAAATGCCTTATTTTTCTGGACTATTTGCATGTGTTTTGTGAAAACAATTTATTTTTAGAATGTACAATTTCTAGAAAGCTCTATTTTTTAAGTTTTAAGACATGTTTGAGATTTACTTCTTTGGTTTAATCTTATCATTAACTATGCTATTTATGTAATAAGATCCTTTTTCTTTTTAAGATTCAAAATAATACTGAAACTTTATTTTCCTAATTTTTTAAATCACATGCCCGTTGATGCAAATCTGCTATTATGTTTAAAGAAACAATTTGTTCTTCAGTTTGAGAAATTTCTTATAGACAACAACAATAATACATGTATAATAACAGTCCCATCTTTCTCCTGAAAACTATATATTGTATTATATAGTGACTTAGGATAAAAGGGGTGAGAACTGCGACTTAGCGCTTGCCTTGACCTGAAGTGTGTTGCAGACATTTAGTGCTGAGGTTTATTGTGAATCTAGGAACTTGGAGGTGCCTTGTACACAAAAGGCGGCTGGGAATGAACAGGCAGAGTCTTCGTGCAGGGAGGCGCAGTCTGGCCCTCCGGTTGCCAGGTTCCCTGGTCTAACCTCCAGTGTACTCATTTTCAAAGTCTCAGTGTAGCGGATGGAGATGCTGTCCCAGAGGGCCATGCCGCTGACTCTGTGAGAGGAGAGGTTGCACTGCAGCCGTCCTTACGTCATTAGGATGTGTTCACCACCCGGCTGGCATTTTAATTTAGCACTCCATTGTTAGTGGAGCAGTCAGTAATAAGTATTATATATAAAGTCTGTTCTGCTGTAGGGATGTGTGTGTGTAGGAAGGAGAGTATATAAACATCCCGCAGTTGATGGAAACGTTATTTGTTAGTGGATAATTACGTACTGATATTTCTAGGATAACATAACAGTTTTCTCACAAAAGTTGTGTTTCCTTATAAATTTGATTTAAAAATTTTTTCGATGTTTTATGTTACCATGAATTCAGGCTACTAATTACTAAATGATAGCTCCTAAAGGTTGTATTCACATAATAAGCATTGACCACACTTAGCAAAATATAATTTGAACATTAAAAAAACAAACAAATAAACAAACAGAATCCTTTCCCTATAGAGAATACAACAGGTAATTAAAAAATTTGCCCTACCTTTTTAGATAGTGTGGCTTGGAGGAGGGACCGTGGCCTGAAAGTAAATAACCTTGGTGACCATTTCTGCTTCTGAGTCACCTAATGATTTAGGGACAAATTCATTAATGTATTTTCTGGCTCTAAAACAAACAATAACTTACTGTCGTTTTCATTAGAATATTTGAGAAGGTCATATAACCCTGTAAAAAGTTTGGAATTTGTAGGGTAGTATGTTTATGCATAGTAAAAAACTCATTGCCTGAGCTGCCTAATTTAGCGTCTGTGATCATCCGGATGAGGACCAAACTAAAATTTACTTCTGTACTATACATAAAGAATAGCTGTGAGTATTTTTTAGATGGTCAGTAAACTATTTAAATTACCTAAGAAGATAATTTGTTTTCTGATAGCAAGAAATTGCTTTGATTTCTATCATCTACTATGATACAACTGAAATATTAATTTTAAACTTCTTATCAATATATTTTCATCAGCATATTGAATTAGCTGTCTTTAATACAACTTCCTTATCATACCATTAGTCTTAATCTATGTACTGTACACACCATAGAGTATTAAGACCATATTCCCTTTTAAGTACTATAAGAATATGTAAGGAATACTTCGCTTTAGCCTGGAGTGAATGGGGATTGCTAGTCTGTTCATGGGCTCAACTTTTCTCCCACCACCTCACTGGCCATTCAAGATAACAACCCAACAACATATAATTTGTGCTCATACCAATTAGTTAGCTTATGACAATGTTGACAGGTTAATTCCTATGTATCAATAGCTGTTTGGCAGACATAATAAATAGGAGTTGCAGGGGTTATTGACTAGAAGAGGCAAATGAGGACGCTATTTGCTTATGTCTGACAGTGCTTTATTTATTTTTCATTTTTCCGAAGCTGGAAATGGGGAGGCAGTCGGACAGACTCCCACATGCGCCCAACCGGGATCCACCCAGCATGCCCACCCGGGGGCGATGCTCTGCCCCTCTGGGGTGTTGCTCTGTTGCATCCAGAGCCATTCTAGCACCTGAGGCAGAGGCCACAGAGCCATCCTCAGCGCCGGAGCCATCTTTGCTCCAATGGAGCCTCGGCTGCGGGAGGGGAAGAGAGAGACAGAGAGGAAGGAGAGGGGGAAGGGTGGAGAAGCAGATGGGCACCTCTCCTGTGTGCCCTGGCCGGGAATTGAACCCAGGACTCCCGCTGTCTGACAGTGTTTTTTTGTTTTTTTGTTTTTCTTCTTTTTCTGAAGCTGGAAATGGGGAGAGACAGTCAGACAGACTCCCGCATGCGCCCGACCGGGATCCACCTGGCACGCCCACCAGGGGCAACGCTCTGCCCACCAGGGGGTGATGCTCTGCCCCTCCGGGGCACCGCTCTGCCATGACTAGAGCCACTCTAGCGCCTGGGGCAGAGGCCAAGGAGCCATCCCCAGCGCCCGGGCCATCTTTGCTCCAATGGAGCCTTGGCTGCCAGAAGGGAAGAGAGAGACTGAGAGGAAGGAAGGGGGTGTGGAGAAGCAAATGGGCACTTCTCCTATGTGTCCTGGCCAGGAATCAAACCCGGGTCCCCCGCACGCCAGGCGGACGCTCTACTGCTGAGCCAACCGGCCAGGGCCATCTGACAGTGTTTTAAAGTGCTGTGTGTACTTTCACTTATCTTAGAACAGAGGCCAAGTGTGTCATATGGTGTCACAGCATCTCTTTGCATACTCAGGTGACTAGCTAAGTGAAGAATCAAACGAGGACACGAGGGGAACACCCTTGGACCCCATGACAACATGATGGTGAATACTTGTGACACTCTCGGGGTCTCTGTACTTCTGCTTACCCACAGCTTAGTGACCAGAGGAAAGGACAGACCCTCTGTCAACTCCAGACATACCATGGTGACATCTAAGGACACTGAGCTCTCTCTCTCCTCTAGTCCTGGTCCTGAGTCTGCATTCCTTCAGCATCCTTCCCGTTGTGTCTGAGTTTAGTTCTGGGGAAGTACTAGCGCTCGTAAAACACCGGCTGTGGTGCTGCCACGCTGCACTCGGCTTTTGGCTTTCCTTCCTCTACTGGAACTGTGGTTGCCAGCTCGGATAATTTGTTAGCCTCAGCCCAGCTGTTCCTCGATCCATAGTCTTTGTCATTGAGTCATCCAGACTATCTCCCCTTATTTCAATTTAACTTATTGTTGTAGGCTGATTTACAATAGATGAGTTTTAGTCAGGGGTGGTCACAGCTACTTCCATATAGTATAAAAATGGAAACAAGATTCAATCTTGAACAATATTCTCTTTTCAAATCAGGCCATCCTAGGACCTGGATCTGAAGTTCAGATGACACTAATACAGGGAATTTGAGGACAGTTGCCTCCTTTGAAACTTGTGAACATGGAGCCTGACCAGGTGGTGGCACAGTGGATAGAGTGTCGGACTGGGATGCAGATGACCCAGGTTCAAGACCCCCGGGTTGCCAGCTTGAGCGCGGGCTCATCTGGTTTGAGCAAAGCTCACCAGCTTGGACCCAAGGTCGCTGGCTCAAGCAAGTGGTTACTCGGTCTGCTGAAGGCCCGTGGTCAAGGCACATATGAGAAAGCAATCAATGAACAACTAAGGTGTCGCAACAAAAAACTGATGATTGATGCTTCTCATCTCTTTCTGTTCCCGTCTGTCTGTCCCTGTCTGTCCCTCTCTCTGACTCTCTCTGTCTCTGAAAGAAAAAAAAGAAAAAGAAAGAAAGAAACTTGTGAGCATGGTGAGCCTGCCTCAGCTTTTCGTTCTGTGCCTGACACTTACTGGCTCCACTCGGGCCCATATCTCCTGTTCTCCAGCATCAGCAGATATGCAGTGTCTTCCTCATGAAGGCCGACTCTTCGACCTGTGATACGGACCCCACTTCCACCCACCTCTTGCTGGATGGATTGTACTAGCCCAGATCACTCTTCTTTTTCCTGTGGCTTTTACCAGTGTCTTCTTTCTACATATTTCCCTTCCATTCATAAGCATGATATCTTCTTCACAAATGCCTTAACCTGACCTATATACATCTCCTTCTAGCTGCCGTCCAAAACTAGAAGTGGAGAAATGTGTAAAATATTGTTTTAAAATAGCATTAGTAAACCCATTACCTGTCCATATAAAACACTTTTATGGAAAAAAATGTTTCAAAATAAATCAAAAAGAAGAAAAAAGGAAAGACTATATAGTGAGAGGCATGACACTGTTTTGCCTATTTGCACATCTCTTTAATGGTCATGTTAATAGAAGACAATTGTATTCTCCTTTGTGCTTCTGCACTTAGTATATTGCAGGATACTATTCTGCACTTAGTATATTGCAAGATACTATTCTGCACTTAGTATAGTGCAGTATAATATTCTGCACTTAGTATAGTGCAGTATACTATTCAGCACTTAGTACATTGCAGGATAGATACTATTCTGCACTTAGTACATTGAAGGATACTATTCTGCACGTAGTATATTGCAGGATACTATTCTGCACTTAGTACATTGCAGGATACTATTCTGCACTTAGTACATTGCAGTATACTATTCTGCACTTAGTATATTGCAGTATACTATTCTGGTTGGTGAACATGGAAAAGAAAACTGCCACTTACTGATAGGCAGTTGGAAAAGGGAAGAATATTTTAATAAATGTTTCAGATAATTGAGGGTTTTTTTTTTCTATAACATTGCATCAAAACTTAACAAGTAATAGTTCCTGACAGGTTAATTGCAATGTGGAGTCTGAAAGCCTATCAATGAACTTTTCATGTTGTTACATTAGATTCAAATTGTTTATCACACACTTTGAATTGAATTTTCATCATGCATGATTTTTTTAACATTGTGTATTGATCAAGGGAAATATTGGTTCTGTGGGTTTTGATCTTTTTTCATGTCAACAAAGATTATATAATATCAAAAGAAAATCTCCATGGTTAATTAACATCTCCTCTGTTTCACCAGAACCATTTTAAAGTATCAGGAAGCTGTCAAGTTCATGACAAATTTCTAAGATTCTACTTTCCCTTGAAAACTCTGAATTTATCATAGGCAACAAATATTGTTTTTTCTTAATGTGAGGCACATTTCTTAAAATGTGTCTGCCAAATATCCAAGTCTGAATAACCATATTTTGTCCAGCAGGACTCCTTTAAACTAAACTGGTTCTCTGTGAAAGAAAAAAAAAAAGCCATTAGTTCAGCCCTCCACTCAATCATACAGGTACTTCTCCGTGAGACGGTCATTGTAGTTCAGTGACTCGTGCAGGCTCCCCGTGCTGTCACAGATGATATTTATGGGATACACTCAGAAAGATTCAGTCAAATTAATCATTTTCACTGTTTCATCAAGGACATTCTTATGTAAAACTGTTATTTTTGAGTGCATTGTGGTGCAAACTACAATGATAAGTGTGGTTTAGCACCACAGCCTCCATTCATGGATTCATGCCTGGGCAACAAGGCAGTAGCAATTTTATCCACGTTACTTTCGCACCATCCCTGTAAATATCAACAATTAAACAGGCAAACCATCTCAGTACTACAACTAGTGCTCGACTTACGACCACCATTGGTTCCAACAGACCGGTCATAACACGATTTGGTCATAAGTTGAGTAGGCTATATATACAGTACTGTGAAATGATGTTATAAAAATCTTTAAGTCATATTTTATCATTTTTTTATTATTGTTATATATCATAATTTTCTTTGTTCATTTTATGCCATTTGTATCATCTCTACACCATTTTGTTTCTTATTTTTATATTTGTCAGGTTTAAGGAAAACACTGTGTTACCAGTACAACTGGTTTAATATTTGCAAAGACAGTTTCCTCTTGGTAGACATCTTGGGAGGGGTTTGATGAAAAATATCCAAGACACAAAACACAAATTGCTGTACCGAGTCTGAGATAACAGTTGAAATGGTGCACACAAAGATGGTAGTGCTGCCGGAAGCTGGTCCACACTGTCATACGCCCAGCTGGGCAACGCTTGCGCTGCCAGACGCAGAGCAGTGGTGGCTAGCGATTGTGGTCATAAAGTCGAATGGTTGTAAGTTGCATAGGTCGTAAGTCGATCAATATATTTGTAGTAGGAAAATAGCTTTGACCTTGCAGAACCCCTAAAGATCTTAGAGATCCCCTCTGGTCCATGGACCACACTGAGGATTGCTGCCTCACACCATCAATCAACTAGCTAAGCAAATATAACCAAAAATAAAATGCTTTGCACAGAAACAACCAAACTATCAGGTTTCCACGAATTAACTTTATCAAAAGCGTGTAAAACTTTCTAGACCTCTATAAAGAAAATTGTGAAAGTCAGAGAAAGGTCATAGAGTGATAGTAAACGTAGAGTCCATGACGTGAAGAAGGGATGATGTAAAGCCTCCTCCCAATTTAATTTAGAAAGTCACTGAAATGTCCATTAGAATTCCAGAGTTTTTTAAAAAAAGAACTTGAGGCCTGACCTGTGGTGGCGCAGTGGATAAAGCATCGACCTTGAAATGCTGAGGTCGCCGGTTCGAAACCCTGGGCTTGCCTGGTCAAGGCACATATGGGAGTTGATGCTTCCAGCTCCCCACCTTCTCTCTCTGTCTTTCTCTCCTCTCTCTCTCCCTCTCTGTCTGTCTCTCTCCCTTTCTCTCTCCTCTCTAAAATAAATAAATAAATTTTTTAAAAAATTAAAAAAAAAAAACTTGATAAATTTACTTTAAAATTTAAATGGAAAAACAAAGAGTACTGACTAACTAAGTCATCTTTTTTAAAAAGAAAGAAAAGAGCAGGAGAAAGAAAAGAGCAGGGTGCAGACTTGTCTTGCCAGATACTAAGATGAATGATCGCCAAGGCCCACATAAGCCAGATGCTCAGAATAGAAAAGGAGGGACACACTGGTGTAAAGTCCTTCCTCACTTCGTATTCGCAATAGGTTCTGCACTGTTAAGCAAAATGACAGTCAGTGAAACCAGTTTTACTATAGGCTAACTGACCTGAACAAGAGCTAATGTCATCAACATAATGAAACAACATTGAACAAAATGACATTATTCGAGGATCTGCTGTGTATATGGGAGCCTCATGTGCTTTGTTCACAGTAAAGTGGGACCAAAAAATGAGTGGGAAGGGATGGGCTGTTTGGGAGGTGAGGTTAGAAAGATGGGCTTTAGTCCAGGGATAAAAATAAACTGAATTCCTCTCCACTAGAGACGTCTCCAGAGAAAGAGACGTCAGTGTAATGCAGGAAATGTCCACCACTATAAATTGAACATTACTCTTTATTGTCTCTATCACTCATTAATATTTTACCTTTTCGCTTCCTTGATGATTTTCTGAGATTGTATAGTCTCCATTTCAGTTGAAAAAAAAACCTGTTTTATCTTTTTATCTTTCTTATAAAAACGCATGTTCCATTTTGTGTTACTTTATTTTCTGCATGGACTTTTCAGACCGCTCTTTATGCTTGAAAAAAATACTTCTCATACTCTGTGAAGAGATGCTGGGATAGCTCCATGAATCATATTTTGGTGCACAGAATCAAAAAAAAAAAGAAAATTAATAAAATATGTGGCAACTACACAGGGAAAGAACTCAGGAATACTTAATTGAATATATGCCAGGGTCCCCAGGAGCTGGAACAACGACTTTATATTCTCCCAAAGCTTCTCTCCGCTGCATGTTTGCCTTCGGTAAAAATTCTTAGCGGGAGCATAAGCACCTCCTGAGGACACAAAACATTTCATGTGACGTGCTCTGCGCTGGGCTCCTGACAGAATTATTCCCTCGGCCGTGATCTGTGGCACTCTGAGCACCTCTTGCGAGAATCTTGTCTCCTTCCTCGGAAGATGCATGAAAATCTCATTACAAGTGTTCAACACCTGTTTCCTAAAAGGTCTCGAGAGTTTCCTCAGCTCACTTGACAGTGTCGTGCGTTTGTGTGTGTGTGTGTGTTTTCTTTTCTAGGGAAGGTGATTCACAGATTAGCACAGTTTCGAAGTAACAAGCTTTCTCCTCTTATGAGCAATTTTGTAGAATTTACCATTCTCCAACTCCAGAATTTGGAGGCAACTGATTGATGACCCCCCTCATTTATTTACTAATGTGTGTCAACAGGTAAACCGAGTGACATCCAGCAGTGTGGCCCCTGTGTCACCTTGTTAATCTGAGTGGTATAGATGTATTAAGAAGTGTTTCCCAATTGGACAAAAACCAGAGTAATGCAGACTGACAGATTTCTACCTCTCTCACTCCTCTACAGAGTTGCTAAGTGCACAAAACCTGGGCAGTTTTGGAAATTAGGAAGGATTCTGGACTGTGGGCCATAACTAACTGACCATATATAGCTTCAAGCGCTAAATTAAAAGGTCTCATCAAAGCGATTATAATGCCATATATATATTGTTTTTAATTTAAAGAGGGAAACCTATAAAATGCCCCCAAGGCATACACACACATTCATGGTGGCTAGCAGACCCAGGGCATTAAACTGTAGAGATACCTAAGATGTCGGTAAGCCCAAACTTGATTCTATCCTTGTTCTTCTAGAAGACTTTCTCCAAATCTTAGCATCAATATATTATCATGGCCCTGGCCAGTTTGCTCAGTGGATAGAACATCAGCCTGGCATATGGATATCCCAGGTTAAATTCCTGGTCAGGGAACACAAGAAAGGTGACCATCTGCTTCTCTCCCACCCCTGCTTCTCCCCCTCTTTCCCTCCTGCAGCCAATGGCTTGATTGGTTTGAGGATGCCCCAGGGCACTGAGGATAGCTTGGTTGGTCAGAGCACATCAGCCTTAGGCACTAAAAATAGCTCAGTTGGTGCCAGCACTGGCCCAAGACAGGGGTTGCTAGGTGAATCCCAGTCAGGATGCATGTGGGAGTCTTATCTCACTATTTTCCCTCCTCACTTAAAAAAAATATTTATATATAATCACTGCTAATGCATGACAAGGCTCCCCTAATAGATACTGATTATATGTCAAAGACAATACATACAGACATTAAGATCTATTTCTTAGCACCCAAGACTCTAAATCTTTTTAAATGTTATCTTTCATTCTGTGGTTGCTGTGTCCACGAAACTTCTCTTTCCCCCTTCAGCCTGCCTCCCAGCTGGCAAGTCTCTGAGTTCCCTTTCTTCTTTTTCATTGCCCATTCCACAGTGGCCATCTGCTCCCACCACCTCACTGGATCCTACCTCACCTGACCTCCACTGTTTAAGGGCAGACTGGAGGGGTTTGGGAAGGCTGGGTGGAAAAGGTGAAGGCATTATGACATAAAAATTGTAGTTACAAAATAGACATGGATGTAGAGTATACCACAGAGAATATAGTCAATAATATTGTGATAACTATGTATGGTGTTAGATGGGTACTTGAAATAACAGGGAACACTTGTAAGGTATATGATTGTCTAACTGCTATGCTGAAACTAATACAAAATAATACTGAATGAAAACTGTAGTTGAAAAATAAAAGAAAAAAGCAAAAATGATGAAAGGAGTTTAAGGTACAGGAGGAGGATGTGAGATATTCAGTGCACAAAGGTCTTGGCATGAAGGTTAAGATGCTATAGACCTTAATTCGTGATAAGTTAGTGTTGGCATAGAGTTGCAGAAGTGAGATTGTTCTCATGGTTTTTAGTTTCTGAGTGGGGATTATATTGAAGGGAAGTGGGCATGATGCAGTCAGACCAAGGAGGAGACCATTTATTTCAACTACCGAACGGATATTCATGTGTGCGAGAGATCACAGCTAATGACCAATCTGAGAAAAGCTCCTATTACATGATTAGTTAGCAGAATTACCTGGAAATTTTTTACACTGTCATTAGACTCCTACCACATAGTTCTGGCCAGAGCTAACCAAAGCAAAGTAAATACACGATAGATAGCAAACTTTCTTCTCTTTCAAACGTTCATGATTCTTGCAGCCAGTAACACTAGGAAAATATATTTTTTCTGCAAGATCTTAGATCTTCCAAACTTAAGGAGAGAGCCCAGTCTCGCTAATTAAAAGGAAAACTTTAATAAAATTTAAACCTAGGTGTCTGTTTCTCCACCCTTCCAAATCACATAACTGTAAAAGCCTGTGACAGATGTTCAACCAAATAGTAAATGATTTGTGTTCTCTAGTAATCTTTGCTCTGTAATTTCATCACCATCATTCTTTATTTTAAGATCTTCAAAGGAGAATATCCCTCCTTAAAGAAAAGCTCACAAAGCATCAGTGACATTCACCTCCCAAATGTATCTGAATTTCTATGGCCCATAATCATGGGTCACCACTTAATGCTGGCTTTGGGACACTGCTCAGTTTGTGTCCAGTCTAGCTGCCGTTGACCTATATACTCCAGTGGCCAATTCTTTTTTGTTCTATTGCTGACCATTTGCTTAAAAATGAATTCACTGATGTGAGAGATAATCCAGGTAAAGTAGTTAATGTGAAATTGTGACCACAGGACAATTATTCAAGCACCGTATCATTAGCATGGTTAATTCCAAGGAGGTATTAACCGGAACTGTTACTTTAAATTTCAAGGTCATTATACAAGTTGGCCCCAAAGGGAGTCTTGGTATTAGGAGGCCACAGACCTATTGTTTTCAAACATCTGTGGCATTAGTTTTCTCATAGGTTTTAAACAGCTGTAGGGAGGCCATAATATCCTAGATTAGTTATTTTCTTTCATATAAGGATTGTCCAAATAGGTACACAGTTCTATCTGGAATAATGGTACAGAAGGTAGAATATATTCAGATTCTACAGGAAAACTCACATTTTTCCTAAAATGGAAAATTTTATGTAAAGATATAGCTTGATTTCAGGTAAAAGAGGAAGTTTAAACAAGTCTCCTTTGTTTTTGAAGTTGTTTTTCACACGCACCAGTGGTTCTCACAGTGCGTTCCCCAGGCTGGCGTAGTCACTATTTCCCGGAAACTTGTCAGAAATGTGAATCCTCAGGCCCCACACCTAGGACCTACTGAATCTGAAACTCTGAGAAGGATGCCAAGCAATCTGTGTTTAACAAGCTCTCTGGGTGATTCTGGCTCATGCTGATGTTGAGAACCACAGATCTATACTGAAGACACTCCATTAATTGATCACAGCCATATACAGGGGAGGGCAAAAGTAGATTTAGTCATGAGGATGCGAAACAGTTTGTTCTTGTATTATTATTTATTCTTGTATTATTTATTTGTTTTACAACTGTAAGCCAATTTTGGCCAACCAAAATAGCGTTTAGGTTGCAGCCAGACAAACCAGGAAAGTCAATGAGGCATCATTCTTTCACATTAGCTGACAGTGCCAGGCCTAGGGGAAACGAATAGTGGGTAAGTGTAAGTCAGGTTGGCTCTAAAGAGTTGGGTTTAGTTTTAGTAATTAACTCTCCCCTACATTCTGAGGCAGTCTTAGTAGCCAGCAAGTTATACACTCTTCCTTCTAGGGCACTAAATCGAGAGAGTTCCCTCAGCATCACCTGATCTAGTCACATGTTCTAAAGAAAGTGACAGGTTCAGAGGGGAGGAGATTTGTATATAGCAGGGGTCGGGAACCTTTTTGGCTGAGAAGAGCCATGAACGCCACATATTTTAAAATGTAATTCCATGAGAGACATACAATGACCCATGTACGTTACGCATTATCCAATAAAAATTTGGTGTCCCAGAAGACAGCTGTGATTGGCTCCAGCCACCTGCAACCATGAACATGAGTGGTAAGAAATGAATGGATTGTAATACGTGAGAATGTTTTATATTTTTAAGATTATTTTTTTTATTAAAGACTTGTCTGCAAGCCAGATGCAGCCATCAAAAGAGCCACATCTGGCTTGCAAGCCATAAGTTCCCGACCCCTGTCTTACAGGCAGTCCCGGGTTACAAACAAGATGAATTCTGTTGGTTTGTTCTTAAGTTGAATTTGTATGTAAGTTGGAGCAGGTACATTTACCTATTAAATAATACTCTTAGATGTTTGTCTCAACATAGTATTTCTTTTACCTTTCTGTGCATATAAATACTCAAACATTTTCAAATACAACCTTAAACAACCTTGGATGATGCAGAAAACAGTTGTCTCGTTGGAGAGGCTGGGACTGGTGTTAGAGTGTCAGGGTTTGGTTTTGCTGCTGGAGTCAGTTTCTGGAGGTAGGCATCATGGGAGGTTTGCACAGAGCTTTTCTTCTCATCATAAATGGCCCTGTAGCATCTCAGCCCTTCAGTGACTGTACAGTTAACTATGGTGAACCTCTCTGTATCAGGATCTTGCACACCTAACTTAGTGTCATTCCTGCTTCAGTGAGATGAAAAGAATCAGCTAACACTTTTGTAGAAATCTTTTAGGTTCTGAGTTTCTAGGTCCCTGTTTTCTTCCCTAAATGCTCTCATCTGCTGCTCTAGTTTCATAAGGTCTTCATTGGTTAGTTCTTTGCCATGGGAGTCAAGTAACTCTGTATCATTTTCACTGATGTCCAACTGCAGTTGATTACCAATAGCCCTATGGCACTCTGTTTGTAAGTATGAGTTGTATGTAAGTAGGATGTTTGTAACCCAGGGACTTACTGCAATGGGAAAGAAAGTATCTGATCTGCTCCCCTCCTTCTCTCTGGGGTGAGAAAGCCCGTGACTGTTGAGGTCCGGCCAGCATCAGGACCCCCGGGAGCCTGGTTGTGCTGGGCTCCGGTATCTCTCACTTTCCACAGGTTTCTATGCCTAGAGCAAGAGCATAGGTCTGGAACTTTCAATAAAAATTAAGTCTTTCCAGCTGAGTCATCAATCTGGGTCTTGCAAAGAGGGAGAACATTGACACCAGACAAGAATTAAGATTCAATTTAGGACAGCTAGAAAGCCAGGAGAAACTCCCTGAGCCAGCTAGACAGTTCTGAGGGGTTTAGGAATGGAAGAAAGCACTTGTCATTGAGGCTCAGACGGAACCTCTTCTGATCTTCGTTTAGAACAAATCACTTATGTGCCCTTTGAAATGTGTGTGTGTGTGTGTACGCGTGCGTACATGCACGCACACTCTGGTGTTTCCTTATATTTCTCTGGGGTGAGGAAGATGGAAGGAGCAAAATCTGACAACTTTGGGGGGAGGGGCACAGGAAATGAAGGGACCCATTTTCCATTTCAGCATTTCTCAGCTGGGTCTGAGGATAGGTAAGTTTTGCCAACCAGCAGACAAAGAGAGGGTGCTGACAGTCCTTGCTACTGGATGGATTTTGGGTTCCAGTTAGAAGAAATCAGGTGCTGTGCCCTTGGCCCAACCAACTTCCTCGTTCTTTGAAACTTTGCAAGGCACAGCCTCACTGCTAGGGTCTCGAGAGAGTGGCAGGTAGATGCTGCCGCATTTCTAATCTCCCTACTGCTTCCAGACGAGCCCTTCCCTTAACTCTTTTCCCACTTATCCATTTCCTCCCATCCTTCCTTTTTGCTTGGTTTTCTTCCCAGCACCGGCAGTTGTCCCTCCAGCCCCTTAAGCCTTACACGTATCCCACCTCCCGATAGGGCTTTCTCCTCATCTGGTTTATGTTCTTTCTAAGGAGGAGGAGGCAACGGAAGAGTGAGTTCTTTCTCTTCAGATGGGAGGGGGGAATGTCAGGCTGCTGCTAGCTTTCTCTGATCGTAACTTGCTGAACTCAAACACCCGCTAACAAAATAATTTCATTCTGAAGAACTCCACCTGTTATAAACGAGTAATTTAAAGCCTTTCTAGTGATAGATCTTTGATTCTATTTCTTGCAAACTAATAACCTTATTCATGCATACTGAGTGCGCTTAATTCACTTTCTATCAGAGTTATTACAGAACATTCTGGTATTGACCACAAATGGATGACATGGGGCTCTTGTCTACCTTATAATTTGGTTAGGGAGAGATAGACATAAACTCTGTGAGGGCAAAATATCACCTTGTTCATTGTTGTATCCCCTCAGTTGTTAGTACAGTACATTACATGTTTGTTGACACACAAATTCAGGGCCACACAACCTGGGGATGTTGAAGAACCAAGCAAGAAATCTGAATGCATATGCAGGAATTATTTTTTGATACACCCTAGCTGGTCATGATGACCTAGATGCAAGAAAAGGAAGACAGGGTAGTATTGTGATGGGATTAGTTTCACGTCCTTCAACCCAACATGATCTTGAATTCTGTTTCTTGTTTAGCTGCAAAGGCAGGCACAACCAGTCTGTTAAAAGTTAAGGTTTTAACAGATTACAAGTTTTATCAAGATTACAAATTTCTACCTGTCCTAGCTGGAGAAAAAGGAATTGAAATGATCTTACTGGTCTTCTCCCCACGACCCTTTGTAACTCTCACCAAGCCCATCATTATGTATCCACCACTCGGGACTTTGACAGGACTTGGGCACTAAGGGTGGCAGCCAAGGAGAATGTGCTGGGAATTCAGTAGCCTGTCTAAGGCGGAATTAAAACAAAACAGGTGTCTTCTTAACATCTTCCCTACCTTTCCTTCAGAGATCCCTTCCTAAGTGGAGAGGCATAAGGAAAAAGAAATGCTTCAGGGAATGTTTTCATAGAAAAGTAAAAATGTTGCAAAAGGAAGGCAGGCCATAGCCAAGAGCAATGTGCTGCAATTCATCCAGCAACCTTGCTACTTGGGGCATATTTGTTTTAAATGTCACTCTTTGAAATGTATTACAACAATCAGCAACTTGTGAAGCTGGAAGAATACAGAGACATCTGTAATGCTGTGGAAATGTTACAAAAGGAGTGAAAGTGAACATTTTAAGGAGGAAGTCACAAATATTCAGTGTTTGAAATTTTAATGGAGCTATTGATAACCTTGCTCTCTGATAGAGTTCTGACTATAGAATACATAAAAACTGCTTGGCTGTAGTCAAATTGATAGCAGCCAGAGATGACATTAGTAGTGTACTTGATAACATTGCTGTTTATTTAAAGTATTCAAGTGGCCATTATGTTCAAGTACAAAGTTTTAGTCCTCTTCAGAAATTTAATCTAGGAAGAATAAAATGTTTTAAACTGTTTTTAAGTTTTAGTAGGACACAGGGTACTCAGAGAGGTTTATTATTATTATGATGATGATAGTGTCAAATGTAAAAGCTGGTGTTGACCTAATTACAAGTAAGCAGAACTAAGTTTTGAGGATTCTTTTCCATTATTGCATACTCGTGGCTAAGGATGTGATGGCTTTATAAACTCCTCAAACTTTCAGCTACTTCAGAAGTTTCTGTTGAAATTTCATTCAGTTTTGTGTCAATGCGTGTGTTGTTCCTGTTCAGAAAATTGAAAGTGGAACAGAATTCAAGTCATTGTGCTAATGCTGCTTGCATGGCATCAGAGGTGAGATTGGGTCCCATCCCAGACAGCCCTTGTGTGACTGGGGACACCTTCTCTCACTGCTCCAAGACTCCTAAGCTATAGAATGGCCATGGTATATAAGACAAATAAGTTTCTCACTTGTGATAAACAGTTAAACTTTGCTGCCTTTCCTTATGAGAAATGCATGCTATAAACATATATAAGTATGTTGATATAACATACTCCAATCTAGATAAAGCCCACATTTACAGGAAGCATAGAATCTCTTAACTGGGAGGAATCTTCGAGATTATATCATCCAGTGATTCTTAGCCCCTGTTTGTTTTATAGACCACTTTGAGAATCTGACAGTTATAATCTATCTCTTCCCAAAATACCTCTTATGCACAAAAATTAGTATATAACTTTAAGGAGGTCAAGGATGCCCTAAAACCTATTCTTAACTTAAGAATCCTCAACTTCATTCAGTACTCTCAGTCTAACAATGGAGAAACTCAGCAATGTAAGTGATATGCTCTTGAGAATTAAACATGATTTTGAAAATGCTCTTCCACAAAAGTTTTAATTGAGGACGCAGCATTCATCAGTTACACGAGCTGTATTCTCAGACTGCAGCTGCATTTCATTGGAGGACTTTCTGTCTAGTCTTTGCCTGGCACATTAGTGACAGCAGAGCAATTTCTAGTCCAACACAAAAGTAAATGAAATAATTTGGATAATGATTTTATTCTTATATGCTTTTCCCCAAAATTATACTACTGCCTTCTCAGTAAACATTCCTTAAGTACCCTTCATGGTCCAAAGCCTGTATAAGGTCACTGAGAGCACAAGATGATGAGACACAGTTTCTGAACCTGTAATGGAGAACTCAGAATGAGGAGCAAAGCATTCAGCCCCAGAACTTGGAGAAGGTCGTGCGTTTAAGGTAGCAATCAGGTTGGGTCTTAGAAGTTGAGTAGGAGTCTTCCAGGCAATAGAGCCAGATGTCCTAACTCGCAGTGCATGCAGATTTCAAAATTATTATTCATGATGTATGGTAATTAGTATATGGGATGGCACATTGAAGGCCCATTTCCTAGTTTCATCCACTGTGTGTTGTGTGTCATAATTCTCCAAGCGTGTAGCCGCAGAACGCCACGGTCATTCTCTTCTCTGGCTTGTGGTTTCTACTCGCTCCCAGGGCTTGCCAGTTCTTTCTTTAGAGCAACCTTGCACCTTCCTCCTCTCTTTTCTTCCCACTAAGCCTTCCCTCAGACCTCCATCCGACTACACCTGACCCTCTGTGTCCATGTCGCCCAGCCTCACCAAGCCATGCTCTACACAACCGCTGAAATACACCGTCCTGAAATCAACTTATTCAGAAGCTCTGCTGAGGAGTATTTGCCTCAAGTTATCTATAGGAGATGGCTATCCAGTCTCCTTATTGTCTTACTTAAAGATGCCCTGTCTGACCTTGGGCTCAGGCCCGTGGCCGCTGCCCAGCACGCTGTACTCGCTGCACTTGCTGTACTCGGCCAGCACGCACAGGCGGGGGCAATGAGAGCCCACAGTGAGTGCAGGTCTCACCTTCCCCCTTACTGGCTAGTGCGTTCTGTCTCTCCAAGCTTGTTTGCTTATCTCTGAGTTTTATGGATAAAAAAACAAACCGCTTTAAGCGTTAAAAAAAAATAGTGTGGGCCCTGGCCGGTTGGCTCAGCGGTAGAGCGTCGGCCTAGCGTGCGGAGGACCCGGGTTCGATTCCCGGCCAGGGCACATAGGAGAAGCACCCATTTGCTTCTCCACCCCTCCGCCGCGCCTTCCTCTCTGTCTCTCTCTTCCCCTCCCGCAGCCAGGGCTCCATTGGAGCAAAGATGGCCCGGGCGCTGGGGATGGCTCTGTGGCCTCTGCCCCAGGCGCTAGAGTGGCTCTGGTCGCAACATGGCGACACCCAGGAGGGTCGCAACATGGCGACGCCCAGGATGGGCAGAGCATCGCCCCCTGGTGGACAGAGCGTCGCCCCTGGTGGGCGTGCCGGGTGGATCCCGGTCGGGCGCATGCGGGAGTCTGTCTGACTGTCTCTCCCTGTTTCTAGCTTCAGAAAAATGCAAAAAAAAAAAAAAAAAATAGTGTGATAACACCTGGGAAGCTCTTAGTGAGTGCTGTGCCTAACACATTAGTTTACCCTCAGTAAATGGTAACATTTGTGACCATCATCGTCACCACCTTCCTCTGATACACAACACTTTCGATCAGACACACCTTTCTAGAAACCCCTCCTCTTCTTACCTCAGTCATTTGTCACTTCTTTAGGACCTGCTTACCTTCCCACCGATCCCCTCCCCCCAATGCACCTGCTCCTAGCACTCTCATATTTCCGCTTCACCACTGCATTTGCCTTACGTTGTTTTCCAACTCTTCTTAAACGTCTTGTCTTCCTCACCAGGCTGCGGTGGGGGGAGCTGGCCCTAGTGGAGTAGCCTGTGGTGCTAAGTCATGAGCTGCCTTGACTTCATCCTTGTCTGGGTATGATGCAGCATTCACGGAACAGGTGGAAGACTGGACGGATGGAGTCTAAGGTCTCTTTCAGTAGCAGCTTTTGGATGTTGAGCTGTGTAACATCAGACACATGTCTTATACTTTCTCCACCTTCCCAAAGCGAAGAGCATTGTAGGCACACTCAAGGAGGTGGTGTTCTGCTGTCTGTTTTCTTGAAGAAGCATAGTACTCTTTGATCCCTGTCAAGGGAGAATTGAATCCTTCCCTGCAGGGGAATTTAGTAGGATGTCTGCCAGGGCTGGGGGATGGTAGCCCCCACCTACATCACGCTGTGACTTAGAGTGAGCTTATGATAAATACTCAATGAACAAGCACCAACCATTAGCAGTGTTTTGCTGCATTATTTTAAGCCCTTGGGAACAAATTAAGAGCAAAGGGAAGAGTCTCTTCCAAATTTAAGACTGAAGTTTTAGGGAGATGTTGAGGGAAAAAATAATGACTCTTTAGGTTCCCACAGAGTAAGTTCTTTTGACAATTTTATTTCTTCCTTACAACCTACATACTGGTTAAAGAGGGTCTATTAACCTAAGACAATGTTTATCTTTAATGACCTTATTAGAAACTTGACTCTTCACATTCAATTTTGAAACAGTTTCATTACACAGGGCACCTCTAATTTCTGCCAATTGGACGCATCTCTTAAATCAATGACTTTGCCTTCAGTGTTACTGAATTTCAAGGCAGCCTTGCTGAATCTCATTGTAGTCTGGCCTTTTTGTAGCAGTTTGCCTTAATGCGGAAAGGACTTCAGCTTTAAGTACACCTCCCCACTCCTTCCTGGTTGAAGGAGGGGGCAGGGTGGGGTGATTGTGGGCAGGGAAGTAGGGGAAGAAATCAGTTCATTGCAGGCTGTCAGAGTTGTTTTAGGTGACTTCGTACTTCTTGGATTTAAGATCAACATGAACTCTAGACATGTGAGGCAGGCAATTTAAATAGCAACAAAAAAAAGTATGGGTTTTGCTAATGTCAGGAATGACTCATCTAGTGAGAATGGTATTGTGTTGAGAATACAATACAGAGAGTAGGAAAAGACTGTGGTATCTGCTGTCTTTGTGTTTCTGACCTTGAGGGGCATTATAACTTGTCTGTTGTAGAAGTTGAGCATCCAATGTGTTGATGCACCTGTTAGTTCTTATATATTAAATGGCAGAGCACTTGCAGTTCCCTGTGATTGCTTTGTGGCTGAAATATTTTCTGCAGTCTGGTGAACTGGTTTCCTTTCTCTAAAGAATGTATTTATATCTGTTGCTTCTCTTATGTCTCAAAAATATTCTTTCTCATTCCATTTGCACACCCTTGCCTCCTCATTACATCTTGGAATCCGTTTGGCTTTTTATTCATAAGGTAATATTATTATGATTTGTTTTTAATATAGAGACCATGAGCCAGGCCTCTCCCGCTAGGAAGCTGGAAGAAGTTCTTCATCTAGCAGAGCTCTGCATCGAAGTCTTACAGCAAAATGAGGAGCACCACGCCGAGGTGATGCATTGCTACTGCTGTACAGTGCCACGTGCGATGCTTTGTCCTGGTAGGATCAGCCCTGAAGACATGGCCAGCTGTGGACTAGGATCCACACCTGGCCGTTTAACTGTAGAAAACTCAGTACGTGGGTGCATGGCCAGGAAGCACAACTCCTGAATGTTACCAAGGAATGGTATATGTGTGTAGTTTAATGTCTATTCCTGCCCTGCTGTGGGGAACATGGGGGAGCTCAGGATACGTGCAAACAATGTACAGTACACCTAGTAAGAAGCAAAGCTGGGACACAAACCCCATCTTTTGATGCCTTGTGTTTCCCCCAGGCCACGACCCATTCGGTTAGAAATGCCAGTCAGTGGGCAGAAGGAAAACCAGTGATAAACTGTGAGATAACAAAATGAACGGAAGACATTTATAATTCTAGTTTTTGGCTCTTACCATCAAACTTTAATTTTTCACTAAACCTGCTTTGTTTGTAGTTTTTAGATGATCTGATTCTACATTAGCAGTCACTAGAGATATAGAGTTGTTATTCACCAGGCAAACCGTTTATTCTAAGACTTAAAGGTAGCGCTCTTTCCCGTAGTCGTGAGTTTATTTTTTAGAAAGAGTTTCTGACTTTAAATCGAGTAGGGGGAAATATGTGAAATTAGATAAATGTATTAAATTTTCTGTGCCCCGAAGGGGCGTTTATCTTTGAGGAAGCACAAGAAATGAGCAATAATAAAAGAAAACTGGATACCTAAGAATTTATAGAGTATTTATAGTTAGTGAAGCCTAGTTTTTCAAAATATAAGAAACTACATGGAGGATATTTAAAGCAAATTCTTGGAAAAGGATTCAAGAAACCTTGCTGCCGGTAACTAAGATTTATTGTATCTGGTTATAAATATGATCATTCAAAACAGCTGCTTTTAGCTCTCACTGTAGAACTCAGTTCTTACCTTGCATCTGTCATGTGTGAACTTGTTATGGATATTTTATTTTAAACTGAGGAAGCAGCTGCTTCAATAATTTGAAATGAATTCCCAGGAGGCCCTGTTCTAGGTGAGGACTACCGCACCGTTACAATGAAAATGATTATAAGATAAAGTATATGTTTGTGCTGTCTTTGTCTTTTGTTAAAAGACATTATTATCATCAGAGTAGTGGACCTTTTTGAATTAAAAAAAAAAAAATTCCAGTTGGATATCCCATTGCAGTCTATTTCACCTAAACAGGTATATCTAATATTCTCATACATTTCACAAAAATCACACTTAATTTTCCTGCACTAATAAAAATAATAGTGATCTTTTCTTTTCAATGTAATTAGTGTTACGTGTACTCCACTCACTAAATGCTTGTTAAAATATAATGTATCCAAACACAGTTAAAATGTAAATATTAGTGATTTTCTAATCTGCAAAAGTGGAGTTAACTTTATGGAACAAGAGATAATAGTAACTCATAAATATCACTCTGCTCTATGCTGAAATATAGAACTAGTATAATGATCTCTTTTTTTAAATGCTCTGTAACACTGTGGCATTTTTCCATTCCACAATGCTTCCAAATCCTTGGACTCCCTCAGGGAAGAGAGGTATGTAAAATAATTTCCACTATTTTTCTAGCACGGGAAAAAGTAACTTACAGTAAAGATCCGAGAGACCCCACTTGAATAATAGTTCATTTTAAAGCCAACTTAGTTTCTCTCCTTGGAATTAAAGATTATTTCTTTGAATAGGCCAAACTTAATTGTAGTGTTTCTTTGCATATGTCTTATTCATAATTGCATGCATAATTGCTGCTGGCTACCTAAGTAAAGGCCAGTTGAGAGAATTTTAATGTTTTGACTTTTTTGTTTGTTTGTCTGTGTGTGTGGGGGGGGGGGTTTGGAGGTTTTGAGGGGTTTTTTTTGGGGGGGGTGCCTTTTTTTTTTAACTGGTAGGTCCATCTTTTTTCCTGAACAATATTGGGGAGTGAATGGGTCTGATTCCAGAGTCATTGGCAACGTGACTTGGTGGACTGCACTCCACACTGATCTGTATTTTGCTGTATGTTTAAGCCAGAGGTTCTTTAGCTCCTGAAAGGGGCCTGGCCCAACCCCTTCGGGAGGGTCAGTGTTTCTGCTCAGAGCACTGCAGGAGGCTGTGTCCTTCTTAGTTTCATCTTCCTCCCTCCACAGCGGCCCGTGGACCTGCCAGGGCCAGAAATGGGTCTTCCCTCCCGCAGTTTCTCAGGGAAGCAGTTTCCATGTCCTGCAGCGCTTTGGCCGGAAGTTACTTAGAGGACAGTCCTCCTCTCTGAAGGCCTCTCCAGCTCTCTGGCTCTCCTCAGGCTTTCTTCTGAACTTCTCTTTAGAAGAGTAGCTTAAACTCCTTTCCAGGGAGTCTTTAATACTGTCCCCACATTCTGGGGACTAGACTGTGTCTGACCAGAAATTGAAGCAGACAGATCTGGCAGCTGTCGCTCCAGAGGCACTCATTTCCCCAACGCTGTGCAGTCCCAGGCTGATGGGACAGTCTCGGTTCTCTCCAGCCCACCCCTCCCATAGACACCGTTTTACAGCTAAGAACCTCAAGAGCCAGAAAGGTTGGGTGACCAGCCAGAGTCACACAGGTAGCTGGTGACCCGGCAGAGACTCCAGTCAGACCTCAGACCTGGGCACTTTCTCCAGTGAACTACACTGTTGTTCCTTGGTTTAGATACAGTGGCCAAAGGTTGTCCTGTTCAGGATTCACACTGGGCATCGTGGCAGAAATGCAGAGGGAACGAGGGCGGTAGGAGCCTGCCGATGGCCCTTTCCACCTGGTCACTCTCATCCTTTCCTTGCTCTCTCGCCTGTCCCAGGACTCTACTCAAGGAGACGGGTAGCTGACAGTATCAGGAGAGGGACCGAGGGAGGCAACATGAGCAATGAAATACAGCTCAAGTTGTTGTTTCTTTTTCCAGCCGAGTAATGGATTTAATAAGTGATTTAAGGTCCCTGAAATATTCTCAGTATAAGAGTGTCCACCATATTGCTGAGACTGTAAGCAAGAAGGATGCTTGGCAGTAATTTGGTGTCTGCAGCTAGAGGGCCAGCAGTTCCTGCACGGGGCTGACTCACCCCGCTCCTGAGCTGGCTGTGTGGCCGGCGGCTCCAGCAGCTGGGCCAGGACAGAGACAGGAGTCCATCGTGGGCACACAATAATGCATGTGTTCACTCCCATGAGCGTCATATCTGAACTAGATTGTGCTTCTGGATGGATTCCAACCCAAAGAGAAAAGGGGTTTGATTTTTCCCCCATTTGTTTTTGATTGTTTATGTCCCGACTCCTCTCCACTAGCGTGCACATCCATCACAGCTGCTCGTGGACAACATCTGTTTGCTGCCTACTACTAACTGAAATGGCAAAACCTCAACAGTTGAATTGATTGTGATTATATTGTATTTATATCTGTACAGCCTGTGAGATAAGACCAACATTTTTTAAGAGGGGGTTTAGGTGTAGGGTGAGATTAACCTCTGATCCAACAAATGTCCCTCATTTTGGAAGAAGGTAACCAGCCAGTGGCTTCAGATGCCCAAGTGATAGAGGCGGGGTTCCTTCTGCAGCAGCGACGGTCAAAAGAAACAGCATGGGCAAAAACAACTGCCAGAAATGTTTGTTAATCATTTACTAATTCGTAAGTATATAGTAATCAGAGTAGTACTTTACCTTAACGTAGGTTTTGTAGTATTTTCAGTTTATCATCTCATTTGGTTATTTCAATATTTATATTCAGGTGTGAACCCAATAAGGGAGAGATTTGGGTGAATCCGAAGAATTGTAAAACTTTTTTGATTAGTTTGATGGTAATTTAGTATCTCCCTGAAAGTTCTAGGGCTAGGCCATTCTACTGGCTCCTCAAAGAAGCATAAATAGTTTTAGCATGTGGGCCCTCAGCATCATGTTGCTGTGTGAATATGTGTGTGTGTGAGTGTGAGTGTGTGAGTGAGTGAGTGTGTGAGAGTATGTGTGTATGAGTGTGTGTATGAGTGTGTGTGAGTGTGTGTGTGAGTGTGTGTGAGAGTGTGTGTGAGAGTGTGTGTGTGAGAGTGTGTGTGTGTGAGTATGTGTGTGTGTGTGTTGGGGCAGGGTGTACCCTAGACACTAGACTGTCTCTAGAGCTTCAGTATCATCTACAAAACACAGGTTGCAAACTGATTCTTTTTCTTGGGGGAAAAAATAGGCGCATAATACATTTCAAAATCAGATTCACTGTTTCTGTTCATTTATTAGGCACCCTTCTTTTTTGTTGTAAGTTAACATTCTAACTATATTTTGAAGCTAAAGTAATCAGAAGCCTCAGAACTCAAAGAAATTAGAAAAAGACACAGAGAAATTGTACCATAACAGATGCTCTGACATGAGGAAATCAGAGGATATTACCAGTGGTCTGATGGGCAAGAGATGATAGATAGATAGATAGATAGATAGATAGATAGATAGATAATAGACAGATGGACAGGCAGACAGTAAATAGATATATATGCATGCATACAAGGGTGGGGAAAGTAGCTTTATAGTGGTGAGTATGCGAAACAGTTTAATCTTGTACCATTAATTACTTCATTGTTTTCCATACAAACAACTGTAAACCTACTTTTGCCTCACCCTCTATATAGTTAATTAAGAAGAGGATATATGTGGGATAGTTTAGTTTCTGCACCCAAGTTGACCTAGGTTTAAATCATTACTCTGTTATCCATCGACTATGTGACTTTGGGCAAGTTCTTTAATCTCTCTCAATTTGATAACATATAAAATAAGGAAAATTATACCATTTATCTGAAAGGGCTGCATGGAGGATTAAGATAATGTATAAAAAGGATTTAGAGCAGTACTTGATACATAGAAACTATTCAGTTCATGTTGGACAATATTATTATTTCTAAAATATGTAAACTCTCATTATAAGATCTGTATGACCTTACAATCAGTTTTGTAATTACTGGTAATGTTTAGTTTTTTTATCTTTTTTGTTTGTTTTGGTTTTGGTTTGTTTGTTTATTTGTTTTACTTTATATAGCAAGAGATTTTCATGGTAATTGAATTTTTACAACAACTCTGGGGGAGATTAGAGCAAGTATTGTTACTGCCAATTTGCAGGTGAGAAAATGGAAGTCCACCCAGGGGCTGATTTGCCCATGATCACTCATATCTCATCACTAAGTTCAAAAGCTCTGTGCTCTGCTCCATTTTAGGGTTCATTGCTACCTGCCGCTCTGTTCTCTGCCACAATCAGTAAACATGGCTTTCCAAGTGTTGACAGCCTAGCTTGCCTCATATATTATTCTCACTGTACAATATTTATTTTTTGTTGGAACTTTGATACAAATGGTATCACTAAAGGACTACAATCAAGTTTGCTTTTATTTCCCTCTTAAACAATCTTCTACCTCTGCCATCTCATTTACACAAATGAGCCGAGATATTTTTCACCCCCATGATCATGACATTTTTTTTAGGGGAAAGGAGGGGAGATAGTGATGCAGACTCCCAAATGCTCAGTACTGAGCTATTTTTAGTGCCTGAGACTGATGCACTCCAAAGGAGCTATCCTCAGTACTCAGGGCCATGCTCAACCAAATTCAACCACTGGCTGTGGGAGGGGAAGAGGGAGAGAAGGGGGAGAGGGAAGGGGGGGAGAAACAGATGGTCACTTCTCTTGTATGCCCTGACTGGGAATCGAACCCGGGACATTCATATGCCAGGCCAACACTCTCCACTGAATTACCAATCAGGGCCATGATCATGACTTTTGATCAAGTGCTCTACAGATGGAGGCATTTCTTTTTCTTTTCTTTTTTTTTTTTTTTTTTTAATTTTTTTTTTAGATTTTATTTATTCATTATAGAGAGGAGAGAGAGAGAGAGAGAAGGGGGGAGGAGCAGGAAGCATCAACTCCCATATGCGCCTTGACCAGGCAAGCCCAGAGTTTTGAACCGGCAACCTCAGTGTTTCCAGGTTAATGCTTTATCCACTGCGCCACCACAGGTCAGGCCTTCTTTTTCTTTTTTGTGAAGCTTTATTTTTTTCCTTTTTATTGAATTTATTGGAGTGATACTGGTGAACAAAATTATACAGGTTTCAGAAGCACACTTTCAGGTGGATGCATTTCTGAGAAGGGTTTTCTCCTCCATGATGCTGTGAGGTCTCAGGCATCTCCTGAAGGTGGACTCAGGGGAGGACACTAGAAAACCCCTGTTCTTACTATAGACCTGGGTTAGATGACTGCCACCCAGGATGGTGGCAAAAAACAGGAGGGGATAGGTGTGGAATTGACCCTGTGTTCTCAACCATCTGTGGCTCTTGAGTTTTATTTTCAATGACTGTGACTGCTTATCACTGTCACTAGTCACCATTGGAACAGTCAACCCTAGTTTACACCCATCAGGGATAACGGTATCAGAAATACAGTTTCAGGCATGAAGAGGTACTGGTACAAAACATAATGAAAATTTCAAGTTGATGGCAAAAACTTGCCATCCTGGAGCTACTTCTTTTTTTAAAAGAAATATTATCTTCATTTTTTAGAGAGGAGGGGGAGAGAGAGAGAGACAGACAGAAAGGGGGAGGAGCAAGAAGCGTCAACTCCCATATGTGCCTTGACCAGACAAGTGCAGGGTTTTGAACCGGCAACCTCAGCATTCCAGGTCGATGCTTTATCCACTGCGCCACCACAGGCCAGGCTGGAGCTACTTCTTTAAAGAAAGTTATGTTCCATTTCATTTCCTTTGCACAGTGTTGTCTTCCGAGTTCACTTTTAAAAGGGCTCTGAAAATAAATAAATAGGCTCTGGAAATTTTTCTCAAGAGTCTTGAGATAATCTGGACATACATGACTGTTATTTTCATTTTAACCTTTGGCAAAGGTACTGGTTGTGAGCTGCAAGTGAGAGTTTGTAAATGTCTCTCTCTGCCATGCTGCATTTTTACAGCGTTTCTGTCCTGCTCTGTCCAGTGAGGACCCAGGTTCCTTCCGCACGGAACCACTATGGCTGTCAGACCTGACAAGCTGTGTGTATGAAGTGGTGTGCTATTTTATATTTTACTTTTATATTATGTGTTGTATACCCATTCCTGTAGCTGTGTAAATGAAAAATATTCAAAGGTAATGTTTCCAAAGACCAATAGCTCCATTTAAATAGAACATATCATTCCCAACCTTTGAAGTTGAAAACATAGGGCCAAGCATTGAAATGTTCCTCACTCTCAAGCCTGTTATTTGCCTTGCGGTCTTCCTTTAATTCCCAGTGAAGTTTGCTCTTAATATATTGAACATGATTCTTGTGATATGTCTTGAAGAGAAAACTCAATGTGCCAATATTTTATCATCCATGTCTGGTTTTTGTTTTGTGATTTGACTCCTTTTGTGGTTTAAATCTAACTTACATTTGAAGAAATTAAATGAACTTTGCAGCCATACATCTCACTTGTTCTAGAAAGTCCTTGAAAGTAAACATGAACTTCTCTGGCAATAGTATGATGAATCCTTTTTAAAATGATTTTTTATTAGAAAAATAGCAATAATTATCAGAGAAGTTGTGAATGAGTTTCAGTTATTTGATTAAAAAGTTATAATACCGGCCCTGGCCGGTTGGCTCAGCGGTAGAGTGTCGGCCTAGCGTGCGGAGGACCCGGGTTCGATTCCTGGCCAGGGCACACAGGAGAAGCGCCCATTTGCTTCTCCACCCCTCCGCCGCGCTTTCCTCTCTGTCTCTCTCTTCCCCTCCCGCAGCCAAGGCTCCATTGGAGCAAAGATGGCCCGGGCGCTGGGGATGGCTCTGTGGCCTCTGCCTCAGGCGCTAGAGTGGCTCTGGTCGCAACATGGCAACGCCCAGGATGGGCAGAGCATCGCCCCCTGGTGGGCAGAGCGTCGCCCCTGGTGGGCGTGCCAGGTGGATCCTGGTCGGGCGCATGCGGGAGTCTGTCTGACTGTCTCTCCCTGTTTCCAGCTTCAGAAAAATGAAAAAAAAAAAAAAAAGTTATAATACCATCAAAAGCTAAATTTTCAAAAGGGAAAAGACCTAAAAAACAATTCACTAACGACAGTATTAAGAGAGCTATTCAACATATAAAAAAGAAGTGTTTAAAATTATTTATGATTAGAGAAATGCAACTTAAAACAAAACTGAGATACACTGTAGCCAGAGAAGTCCACGTTATTTTTTGTGGGAGTGGGATAAGAGCATTTAACACAAAGTGTGCACCCAAAGCAAGATTTTGAGTAATCACTACAGTACTGTTAGCTGGAGGTACAGCATATCTCTAGGACAGAATTATCCCCGTTTCACACTCCAACCAGACATTCTGCTTTCAGAAAAATATCTTTTTACTCACTGCTTTTATGAATGTGACTGTTTTAGATTTCCTCATAAAGGTGTGATCATGTAGTATTTGTCCTTCTGTGTCTGTCTTATTTTACTTAGCATAACGTCCACCAGGTTTAACCATGTTATACTTGGAATAATTTCTTCTTTTCTGAAGCTGAATGATATTCCACTGTATATGAATATCATATCTTCCTCACCGATTCATCCATCAGTGTACAATTGTGTTGCTTCTGTGTCTTAGCTGTTATGAGTGGCAGTGCAGATATGTCTCTGAGATTCTAATCTTGGTTCCTTTAGATGTCCAACTACAAGTCCGATCCTGGATTATATGGTAGTTGTATTTTTAATTATTTGAGGAAATCCCATACTGTTTTCCATAGTGGCTGCACTAATTTACATCTGCTCAAACAGTGGAAAGTGTTCTGTTTTCTCCACATACTCAGCAAATTTATCTTTTGTTTCTTTCACTATAGCCACCCTGACAAGTGTGAAGCAATAACTCACTGTGGTTCTAATTTGCATTTGCAAATCCAGTGATTATTACTGGTGTTGAGGACCTTTTCATATTCCTGTTAGCCCTTTGTCAGTCTTTGGAGCAACGTTCAGGTGTTTTGTCTGTCTTTTAATCAGGTTGTGTGCTTGTTGTTGTTTTTGTTTGTTTTTTGCTATTGTAGGAGTATTCTTATATCTGTGTTTGGTTATTAACCCTTTATCAGATATTTTTTTGCAAATATTTTCTCCTGCCCTGGTTGCATAGCTCAGTTGGCTAGAGCATTGTCCCGAAATGCGGAGGTTGCTACTTTGACCCTTGGTCAAGGCACCTACAGGAACAGCTCAATGTTCCTATCTGTCTGTCTCTCTCCCCTTCTCTCCATTCAAATCAATCATTAAAAAGGAATTTTGAAAAATATTTTCTCCCATTCTATAGGTTGCCTCTGCACTTTGCTGTTTCAGAGATTTTAGTTTGATGTGGTCCTGTTTAATCTTTCTTCTGTGCTGCCTATGCTTCTGGTGTCAGATCCAAGAAGTCATTCCCAAGGCTAATGTCAAGAAGATTTCTTGTTTTTTTCTAAGAGTTTCATGAGTTCAGGTCTTATGTTCATTTTCAGGTCTTTATGTTAATTATGTCTCTAATTCATTTTTAGTTGATTTTTGTGTATGGTGCAAGAGAAGGGTCCCATTCTATTATTTGATATGTGGATACGTGGATTTCTTGGCACCCCCCATTTATGGGAGAGACTACCCTTTCCTAATTGTGTAGTTTTAGCCTTGTTGAATATTAGTTGTCCATAGATGCTTGGGTTTATTTCTGGGATCTCTATTCTGTTTTATTGGTTTGTATGTCTGTTTTTATCCCAGAACTATATTATTTTAATTACCATAACTTAGTAATAGATTTTGAAATCAAGAATAGCTCTGTTGTTTCTCAAGATTGTTTTGGCTATCTGGGGTTTTTTTATGGTTCCATTGAACTTTAGGATCATGGTTTCTATTTCTATGAAAAGTGCCAGTGGGATTCTGAAAGAGATTTTACTGAATCTGTAGATCATTTGAGGTCATATGGACATTATAACAATGATAAATTTCTAGAAACATGTAAGCTGTCGAGATTGAATCAAGAAGAAACAGAAATTTTAAACAGACCAAAAACACATAAGGAATTTGAATCGGTAACCAAGACCCTCCCAACAAGGAAAATCCCAGGAGCAATCCTTCTTAAACTCTTCCCCCAAAATAGAAGGAGCACTTCAATCTCATTTTACAAAGACAGCATCATCTTGATACTAAAACCAGACAAAAGCACTACAAGAAGAGAAAATTACAGACCAGTATTCCTTATGAAGATGAATGCGTAAATCCTCGACAAAATATTAGCACGTTGATTTCAATAGCATATTGAAAGGACCATACACCCCACTTGGTTTAACACTGAGGTGCAAAGATGGTTCAACATACATATATCAAACAATGTGTATGTGCTCCTCTGTACGACTGGGTGGGAACACCTCTTGAATCAGACTTCTGGAGGGATCTTGGTCCAAAGAGGCTCCATTTATCTGCTGAGTTTCCATCTTTATCCCCACTTCCAGAATCCAGGGTGCTAAGGTTTGGGCCAGGTAGCTTTCAGGAGAGCCAGAAGAGAACAGCCTCCAGGATTCTGCTTAGGGGAAGAGCGGGCCTTGCTGCTGGGAAGGGGCTTGGCTGAGACGGCTGCTTCTCTTTTCTTGTTATCTCTCCAGTCTGTACTTTTAGTTTGTGAAATACTTCTGCCACTCGAATGTCCTTGGTCTCCTCGGGGGTAAGGCCCTCGTGGGGGCCAGCATCTCTCAACTCTGCCTGTTGTTTAAAACACTGAATGCTCTCCAAGATGTGTTTTGTGATCAGAGAATTCATGGTGACAGGGATGACTTTAGCTTTCACCACGAGGACCTTGTCCATACTGTCAGTGGTCAATGACAGGATCGTGGCTGGGGAGGAGACACTGTCGTCTCCTTCCCCCACCTTGACGAAGTACTGATACTTGCGCTCTGCAAACACTGGCTTCCAAGGGATACTGATGGAAGAGGAGCCATGGGTGTGGAGTCTTCCTGGGCCCCATCATAGCTGAATGCCTGGTGACACATCCCAACAGGCAGGGACCTCTTCCCCAGATCTAGGCCCAATAGGCTCGAGAGTTGGCACTTCTGATTATCTCGAAGCCATTGAAAGACTGTGGTTGCGGAGCTTTTCCTATATAGATTTCAGAGCTGAGAGTGAAATAATGTGATGGTCACACTGACAGGCAGATATTAATGAGGAACATTGTCTAGCTGCTGCAAATTAGCTAAGAGCTTGAGAAGAGTCCATCCATTTCTGAGGTTCTGTTTCATTGCTTTGTAGGCTCTGGTACTAAACAGGCTCCTGGACCCGTGTCTCTTTAGGTTGTAGTGCAGTCAGGGCGCAAGCCATGGTATGAGTGGCATTCTGTCCATCATGACCCTTCTCCTTCATTTTTATGGATAGCCTTGGTGACCTTTTGTTTCATTTTTAAAGGGCAGTATTCTTGGCTGGCAGTTCCTTCTTTAGCATTTTATATAAATATATCTTATCAATATTTCGAAGCCTCCCAAGATTTTTGCGGAGACGTCTGCTCATAGCCTTATGGGGGAGAGAGTCCCTAGTATATGATGAGTTGCTTTTCTCTGCTGCTTTCAAAATTCTTTTTGTTTTTGACTTTTGACAGTTTAATTATAATGTGTCTCAGTGCACACCTCTTTAGGTCTAGCCATTTCGTATCCTCTGGACTTCATGTATCTGGGTGTCTATTTTTCTATCCAGATTTGGGAAGTTTTAAGTCACTATTTTTAAAAAAATAAGCCTTCTGCCCCTTTCTCCTTCCCTCTTTCTGGTACTGTCATAATAGATATCCATTTTCTGCTTAAAGATACTTCGTAAGTCCCTTAGGCTTTCTTCACTCTTTTTAAATTTTTTCCCCTCTTTTGTTACTCTGCTGGATAATTCAGATTATTTCTTCTCAAGTTCACTGATGCTTTATCCGCTTGTTCAGATCTGCTGTTGAAGTTCCCTGTTGAATTTCTCAGTCATGCATATTCCTTTGGTTCTTTCCTGTGGTTTCTGTCTGTTGAACTTCTCATTTTATTTAGGTATTGTTTTCTGATATCACTTAGTTGTCTGTCTGTGTTTTCTTGTAGCTCACTGGGCTTAGGATGTTTTGTTTTGTTTTTTTTACTTTCAGGTAGTTTGTTTATAAATCTTCATATTTTTGGGGATTGGTTACCCAAACTTTATCTTGTTCCTTTGTTGGTGTCATGTTTCTTTGACTCTTTGCGATCCCTGTATTGGTGTCTGCACATTGGAAGAAGCAGTCACCTTTTCCATTCTTTACAGACTTGCTTCTGCAGGAAGGACCCTTCCCCAGTCACTCAGCTGGTTTCTGGGTGGGCCAGCTGGCGGGGACCGTGGACTGGTGGGCCTGCTGCCAGGGTCCATCTGTTGGCTGGCCTGCTGCTGGTTTCATGGGTAGGCAGGCTTGGTGCAATGGTCTACAAGCAGTCCACACTATTTTTAAGAACTTTCTAAAAAGTAAATATTATTTTTGCCCAACTAACCAGTTCAGAGTTTTAAAAGTGATTATTGCCATTACTTAAATGCATTAGAAAATGCCTAGTGGATCTCCCAGGAAGAAATACAAATGGCCAACAGATATATGAAAAGATGCTCAGCTTCATTAGTTATTAGAAAAATGCAAATTAAAACTACAATGAGATACCACCTCACCCCTGTTAGATTAGCTATTATCAACAAGACGGGTAATAACAAATGTTGGAGAGGCTGTGGAGAAAAAGGAACCCTCATACACTGTTGGTGGGAATGTAAAGTAGTACAACCACTATGAAAGAAAGTATGGTGGTTCCTCAAAAAACTGCAAATAGAACTACCTTATGACCCAGCAATCCCTCTACTGGGTATATACCCCAAAACCTCAGAATCATTGATACGTAAAGACACATGTAGCCCCGTGTTCATAGCAGCACTGTTCACAGCGGCCAAGACATGGAAACAACCAAAAAGCCCTTCAATAAAAGATGGGATAAAGAAGATGTGGCACATATACACTATGGAATACTACTCAGCCATAAGAAATGATGACATTAGATCATTTACAGCAAAATGGTGGGATCTTGATAACATTATACAGAGTGAAATAAGTAAATCAGAAAAAAACAAGAACTACATGATTCCATACATTGGTGGAACATAAAAACGAGACTAAGAGACATGGACAAGAGTGTGGTGGTTACCAGGGGTGGGGGGAGGGAGGATGCAGGAGGGAGGGAGGGAGAGAGTTAGGGGGAGGGGGAGGGGCACAGAGAAAACTAGATAGAGGGTGACAGGGGACAATCTGACTCTGGGCGAGGGGTATGCAACATAATTTAATGACAAGATAACCTAGACATGTTTTCTTTGAATATATGTACCCTGAATTATTAATGTCATCCCGTTAACATTAATAAAAATTTATAAAAAAAAAAGAAAATGCCTAGTGGAGTATAAAGTCTCATTTGAGAGGCAGACATTAAAACATTCACATGAAAAATAAATAAAATAAAATATTCACATACGTAGTCACATATACAATGCTAAGACCTATGACATAAATATACTGGGTATCAGAGAGACTGTTTAGGGCAGCGGTTCTCAACCTGTGGGTCGCAAAAATGGCTTTAGGCGACCCCTGTGTTTTGGTCGTTCGACCCCCGCCGGGGTCGCGACCCACAGGTTGAGAACCACTGGTTTAGGGAGTCCTAATTCACACTGGAGGAAATCAAATGTGTTTTAGCTTTAGACCTTAGATTTATTTCCTTTAAATGTACTAATAAAAAGCAATAATTTTTAAATGTGACAAGAAATTTTGTAGATACACATTTAAATAAGCAAATTTGTCATTCATGAATACAATGTGAAACTTAAAATAGAATTAAAAAGTAAAATGGCACTCATTGACTTATTTTAAAAATATATGTTTAATGTAGAATGGTTAAAAATATATAAAACAGAAGGAAAAATTCATTATAGCTTATAGTTTGAACATAACCACCGTGAATGTTTTGGTGTATTTATTTCCAAAATTTCTTTTATTTTTCTCTGAAAAGAAGTATTAAAACATTTGGGTCCATACTCTACAACATTTTATTATAACTGCACTTTTAATGACATGGATTCAAGTGGCATAGTACTCATGTGTGTTTTTAACCAATGATCTATTTTTACACTGTTGTGTTCTTTCTTGTCTTATCACAGGCATTTGCCTGGTGGCCAGACTTATTGGCAGAGCACGCGGAGAAGTTCTGGTCTCTGTTCACAGTGGACATGGATACTGCCCTGGAGGCCCAGCCGCAGGACTCCTGGGATAGTTTTCCTCTTTTCCAACTGCTTAATAACTTCCTCAGAAATGACAGTAAGCACTTGAATTTGCCTTAGCATGTGAAGGGTGGAGGTGTGGGGGGGCGCCATGTGTGCTAATGTGTATTTACAGGGCTCTGAGCTGCTCAACGAGAATCCACATAGCTGGCGTGAATGTTCTCTCTTTATCGGGCCTGGGTCTGGGGGAGGCCAGGCGCACTCCCCTCTTGCTCTGCTGGCCTCTGGAGTTCCCCTTATGCCTACCCTCTGCCTTCACTGAAGACTGACAACACAGGTTCTCACTGTACTTTGTGAATCAGAAAATCTTCGAAGGTTAACATGTCTAAAGCACTTGAGAATACTTAGATCTCTGAAAGGCACCCTAGAAATTTATCATCATTCTAGAAATCATGCAGTATTCAGGCTTCTACTAATATGCATTATGATAATATTGCTTTCTAAAAGGGATTCTGAAGATGATAGTATAATAGCGCTATATGGCGTAGCTTGCTCTCTTAGTGTTTATTTAGAAATTCAAGAGATTGCAAAGGTTCTGTATTAATAGAGTTGTTGTTGTTTTCCTAAAGCAATACAAACCTAGTTTATATCAGAATTTTAAGGTGCATCCTAGGCCTTTTCTATAATGATTCTTTCTAAAGTTTCCTTTAACCCCTAGTTTAGTAGCTATTAAGGGGCTTTGCTTCAACACTTGCCGTAATCAGTGACGGGGAGGTCAGTAACTCTTCCCAATATAGACCATGTTGAGCTCTGTCTCCTCCCAAACTCGGGCTCTGACTCCTCCCAAACTGGCTCTGACTCAGTCTGTTTGATCAGTGTAACAGCTTCTTCTGTTGTGTTCTCTTTAAGCCCTTATTCCCTGGTCGTTCAGCTCTTCCGTACGTGATAGGGTTTTCAGACTCATTATCATTCTTGTCACCTCTTTCTAAAGACACCTCACTCCATGTTTCAGTACTGCTCCAGAGTGTAGTATGGACAAGAGCCCAGTGTTCACAACGTGCCCCGAGTCACCCGGAGCACTGTGAGAGCTGCCTTTCTCCTGTCTTCCTGCAGCCCATGGTGGCCCCAGCTCTCCAGGGAACTCAGTCACCATGTTGATACATTTCAAACATTTAAAACTCGAGGTCTTTTTTGCTGCTCTGTTTCTGGGACACCACTACTGTGTACTTCTAAGTTCAAATGTATGTTTTTATGTTTGTTTTTGTTTTTAAAAAAAATACTCTGTTGGCTTTGTTCATCACTCTAGCCCATTATTTATTTTCTTTCTGCGGTGATTCATCCCTGTGAGTCTCTGATAAAACAACAGCTGTTTTACTGGGGAAAAAATTCACATAGATATGAAATTGTGTGTAGTGTCAGACTCCCCACGGACATCTGGCTGTAGGATACCACGTTGAGAACCTCTGTTCTGGTGAGAGAGGCATCATGTTATAATAATTAATAACATGGCTTTTGACAGATTCACATCTCTCTCTACCACTTGCTACTTGACCTTTGACAATAGCTTACCCTCTGTCAATTTTAGATTTTTTATATATAAAAGAAGGAAAATAACAGTACCTACAGTGTCATTGATGGTGACAAACAAAATAATAGCTCCTATATAATAGATGCTAAGTAACTATTATAAATATTAATCTATTAAAACATCAATCTTGACACTCTCAGTGCTTATTCCTTCTCCCACCCAATTTTACTTCCAAAAGATTCTATTCAAAAATCAAAGAGCGAAGCTACAATTTCTACTTTTGGTTCAACCACAGTGTCTGCTTTCAGAAGTTGCTAAAGCACATTTCTTTACCCACACGTGAATCATTCATTCTGTAAATTATCCTCATCCAGTTGTGAAGTTCCAGTTTGGTTTCTTCCCACCAGCTTGCAGGCTTGGAATGACCTTTATTTGCCAGTCACTTACTGTCATTCACTTTCTGCTGAAAAATCACAAGTCAGACTTAATATTATCTTAAGACAAATGTGTAACAATGAACCTGCTGCCAAAAATAAAGATGGGCATCATTCATTAAGTTCCTAAATGAGAATGACTTAATGTAAGATTGTTTCTAACATTGCTTTTCCCACTTGCATGAAAATTCAAGAATCGATTGTATTTAGATTTACTTTGGAGTTTATTCGAAGATGACATATTTGTTAACATCAACAAATTGTTAGTCAAAATGATAACCCATTTAATGCATTCAACCTATTAGAATTATAGAAAAAAACAAAACAGGTAGATATCATAGCAGGTTTTTGGGGGGGATCTTCTACTGCAAATCTAATTAAGTAACAACTTTTAATACTTACAGTATTTGTAAAAAGAGTCCTTACATTGCAAGTGTAAGTTTATGACAGTTATCTCAAAAAGAACACTAAAAGGAGAGTAACAGAAATTTGATTTTCAACCAGACTTGTAAATAGTTAACTCAAAAGAGTTATATATTCCTCTCCTGCTTTAAACCATTTCTGTAACTTTGGCTACTATTAAATGCATAAAGAATTATTTTATTTTAGTATGCATTACTCATACAAAGCACAAAACTATTTATTACTGATCCCTGTTGAGTGTTACCTATGGGGGGGGGGGATAATTCTAGATCTTGGCTTTGATTTTATGGTGATTAATAGATTTTATTTTTATTGGTTTTTTTTTAATTCATACATTTTAGAAAACATTATTCCAGAGAAAAACAGCACCTCTGTGTAGTGAGGTAAAGAAAAAAGTCCCCTAGTGCTGTTGTTCCCTTTTGGTATTGGGACTGCTGTGTGGACTGGGAATTGAGACAGGATATAGTGACTGCTTTCAGAAACTCACAAAATACTACCCAAAGCCAAAACTACTGAGTAATATCTCAGAAATTATTAAGACATAATTTGCTTTGCCTGGTCAAGGCACAAATGGGAGTTGATGCTTCCAGCTCCTCCCCTTTTCTCTCTCTGTCTCTCTCTCTCTCTTCTCTCTCCCTCTCTGTCTCTCTCTCTCCCTCTCTCTCTCTTCTCTAAAAATGAATAAATAAAATAAAATAATAAAAAAGACATAATTTGCTTACTAGTAATAACATCTTTGGTAATAATGAATATCATTAATAACTGTGTTTGTTTTATTAAATTCCTGAAATATTTCGATAGTGAGGTGGTGCATTCAATTCAAACGTTAAATATCGACCTGTACTGCCCCCATATTGTCCTTTTGGAAAGGCAGTGGGAAAACATAAAACTTCTATCCTTTTAACCCCCGTGGAATGAAATGCCATGCCATGGCTTGCAAGTTCTAATTAATTACAACTTTCACCAGCGAGGGGCAACAGATCTGCTTGCTCTGAAATGCCCAGTGTTGGGACCGGAGCTAATTTGCTGAATGACAGTGCTTGCCGTTGCCGCGCGCGTGGCGTACCACTAATTATAAAGAGATTTTAAAATGATTGTGATTATTATTCACAATGTCACATACTTATGTTTGCTTTCCTAAAACAAAAATTACTTACATGTCTCCAACTAATGAAAGTTTCCTTTAGAACTTGTACTTTATTGGTGCCTTGAAAATTTTATAGCCGACTTGTTTCTGTGACTAGACATTCCCACCGGTTGCTTGCCATCTTTCTTTTATTAACATCTTTATGCTTTGATATTTCTGCATACGTGCTGCTGAAGCAAGCACTATGCTTTGATATTTCAAAATAGGTGCTTTTCTTTTGGAAAGTGGAAGGAGTTTTAGACAAACCTCTTTCTTTTCCAGCTGAGGTGACTGGATCCAAAGAGGTGCCATGCCTGGTCAGGGGCTTGCTAACAGGGAACCAAGAACAGAGGTGAACTGAGTCTGGGCACTTGGTCCCCAGGTTTGTCATGGTCTACAGCAATCAGAGCAGAGTCCAGGGGCATTTATAAAATAGTATAATTCTTTTGAGGACAATAAGAGATTCCTTGAACATTGTCTTTAACTAAGAAAATGTTTATAGGGTCTTGAGCCTATAAATGGGGACAGAGGAAGCGAATTGGTTAAAGGTACAGAAAGGGCCAGATAAAGGTGTATTTTGTCTCATGTGTATGTCACACAACGTCCATGATGAGAATTTCGGGGACTGACCTAATTCTTGGGGGAAGGGATTCGAGAAAATATAGTTTGTATTTTAAGGGGTAGAAAATCCTGTCAGGGGCGAGTGTCTTTTTTTACCGTTGGACATGATTAGGGAAAGTCTTACTTAGCCTTAAGAACCCTTGGAGATGAAATATGGCAGGGGTCCCCAAACTTTTTACACAGGGGGCCAGTTCACTGTCCCTCAGACCATTGGAGGGCCGGACTATAAAAAAACTATGAACAAATCCCTATGCACACTGCACATATCTTATTTTAAAGTAAAAAAAAAAAAAAAAAAAAAACAGGAACAAATACAATATTTAAAATAAAGAACAAGTAAATTTAAATCAACAAACTGACCAGTATTTCAATGGGTACAATGGACCTGCTTTTAGCTAATGAGATCGTCAATGTGCTCTTCTCACTGACCACCAATGAAAGAGGTGCCCCTTCCGGAAATGCAGCGGGGGCCAGATAAATGGCCTCAGGGGGCCGCAGTTTGGGGACCCCTGAAATATGTTTTCCCCAAGAGAAGAGTACCAGCTGCACCATCATTTTAGCGACTGTCCCCAGTCCCCCCACCCGTCACAAACTCACCCACTGATTTCCAGAGCAGGACTGCCAATGAAAACCAACTCAGGCTCCTCATGGCTGTCCAAAAAGAGACCACACCCCCCTCCGCTTTTTCCCCTGCCTCCATTCAACCTCATCCACGCCCCCCAACTAAAGAGATCATTAGATGGGCAGTCTCTTTCAGTGATAGCTAAGGAAACTGTTTTGGAAAAGAGATATATTAAAATTGTGGGGGAATAAATGTTTTTATAATTAAGCAATTAAATGATACTAAACGACCACAAAGCTAGAACAAATAGATGTTACCCTTACATGATGTTTCCCACAGTCTTCCTGTCAGTCTAGTCATGGCAAGTGACAGCCTGGGACAAATGAAAGCCATCTGCAAATGGCACAAATCATTTCTTTCAGCACTACTGAAAGGCAAACCCTTGGAGCTAGTCACCTTTTAATCTGTGGATATGTTAGCAAGTGGCAAATGACCATTCTGTTGGGGACTGATTCCCAAGTGAAAAATACCACGGTGCTGCTTCTTTAATTAACAGGCTTTTCACATTGCGGGCACATTAAAGCCATCCGAAGAACACCCCTGCTTTTGTAATCAAAGTCACAGTGCCGCTGCCTAAACGAATAATAAATGTTTGAGCTCTCCGCTAAGTGAAAACCTATTCTCCGAGACTTTCACCTTCATCAAGATGGGCTCATACAAAATCAGGAAAAAAAGAAAAATTGCAATGTCTCACGAGGATAAAAAGGCTAGTGTTAATAATTAACAAAGAGAGTGAAGTGGAGTCAAATTAGTCATAATAGAGCCCAGAGTGACTGGCAAAGTCACCTCTCATTATCAAAAAACTCATTAAGGAATGAAGAGGTGGGAATCCCGCTGGGTTCTTCTCACACTTCGGCTGTATCAGGAATGATTTTTCAGATTTCTTTCAAATGAAGAACTGTTAGGTCACCATATTGTAGATTAGGTTAATCTTCAAGCTTTGAAATACGGAGGGCTGACACCTGCGTGTCATTCTGCCTCAAGTGCTTAAATGAACTGTGCATCTGAAATTCATGAATCGGTGTTTATAGTTAATATCTGTACATACACATACTAGGAACAATGCAGAAAGAACATAACTTCTGGATGACAGCAGGGCTGCATGCCAGCTTAGTTTTAGAAATGATGAAATGACCATAAAATGTGACAATATATTTAACTCTAGTCCCCAGAGTTGATGAATTCAAAATTGTATGTTTTAATTTGTTTTACTGGCTGGTATAGTAAAAGAAATATAAAAGCAAGGAGTCACTAGCATTTTTTAAAATCGAATTCCATAGTCCTGTTCTAGTGTCTTTACTACCTGTAGACCTTTCTTCAGTTTCAATCTGCTTTGTGTATTTTTTTTAGAACTTAGTGCCTTAAAGAAAATAATCTGTTCTAAATATCTGTCTATCCTTCACTGTAGATTTGCAGGAGCATCTGTAACTACTAAAGGCCCCCTGAGCATCAGAAACACACATTTGGAGTTGTTGAATTGGGATTTGTTGCCCAAACGTAATGAACATTATAAAACCAGTGCTCTCTTTCCTTGTTACTTTCAATGGATGGATGGATGGATTTTTTTTTTTTTTAACAAGTGGCCCAAGGGAAAGGGAGAATTTGGTGCAGCTTTGAAAGATTATTATGCTAGTAGATATAAGTTAATATCAAATGATATAAAAATACTTATCAATTCTAATTAAAAAGAATAAAATCAAATGAGTTTCATATTCTACATAAGCTTCAATAGGATACTCTTAGAATCTTTTTTAGTTGGTGGGTTTTTATTACTATTTATTCATTAACAGACATTTATTGAATTCTTACTTGATGTGCCAGATTCTCTGTTGAATGCTGTTCCTAGATCTCAGGGTATTTTTTTATTTGGGGTGTGTGGGTGTGTGTGTGTGTGTGTGTGTGTGTTTTACTTAATACTGTACTAGGCTGCTGCTAACATTTCTTGAAGCCCCTATTTGTATTGTTTGTGATTGAGATCCTCATTAGATGCATTTCTCAACATTATGCGTGACCTAGTAATTTTCCATCTTATTTCATTGTGCTTGCATTGTTCACAGGTGGTATAATTCATAGTCTCTTGAATAATTATTTTATGGCAAAGTCCACTGTTTTATTGTGGCTGGTGTTTATTTGATCAAGAATTACTTATTTCCTGGCCCTGGCCGGTTGGCTCAGGGGTAGAGCGTCTGCCTGGCGTGCAGAAGTCCCGGGTTCGATTCCCGGCCAGGGCACACAGGAGAAGTGCTCATCTGCTTCTCCACCCCTCCCCCTCTTCCTCTCTGTCTCTTCCCCTCCCGCAGCAAGGCTCCATTGGAGCAAAGATGGCCCAGGCGCTGGGGATGGCTCCTTGGCCTCTGCCCCAGGCGCTAGAGTGGCTCTGGTCATGACAGAGCAACGCCCCGGAGGGGCAGAGCATCACCCCCTGGTGGGCGTGCCGGGTGGATCCCGGTCGGGCGCATGTAGGAGTCTGTCTGACTGTCTCTCCCCGTTTCCAGCTTCAGAAAAATACAAAAAAAAAAAAAGAATTACTTGTTTCCTTCCAAAATACCTAATTAAAATTTTAGGGAATGTGGAATCACTCTTCCTAGCAATCCACCAATGTTAGTTGGGAGGGCTGCACACAGTAGAATGGTTTGTATGCGCTGAGGAGCAACAGTACATTTTCCCCCTAAAAGCCATCCATGAGCTCTTTCATCTTTTATCTTTCATTTACCCAGTGATTATTGTCTCAGTAATCATTATTAATTGGACCTTGTTTTAAATTCTCTGTTGGAATCTTACTATTAAAGCCTATGACAAGTACTTTTGCTAATGAAAGACTCTTTTTGGTATATAAATAATCAACACTCGCTTATTAATTATTGGGATGTTCAAAATAATTGGGCACATCTGCATCTCTAGTTTACCTTTTATTTAAGCCATTTTGCTTTTTTTTTAACCATTTCTAATTGCACCATTGAGCTTGCTGCCTTTGGTGCTTCATTGTTTCCTGAAAAGGTGATATTTGGAACATGGAATCTTTTGGGGGGAAAAAAGTACATTATCCTTATCAACAAAGTAGATGCTGATCCTTCGCTCCTGTTCTTGCAAGCACTGTTGGAGGATCCTTCTGAGCAGTCCTCTCTACTTCCACACCTCCGGGTGGTGTCAGAGCATTCTCGGAGGAGGTCGCATTGAGAAAGCCTCTTCCAATGAGTTGTTGCCGTGGGTGCCTTGTGAAGGCTTGATTTGGACAGGCGGCAGCCCCAAATCATAAGCTATCCTTATTAAACCATGTGGAGGAGGTAGAAGCACTCATTCTGATGCCCGGAGCTACATATTAAGAGGGCTTTTGAGTGTCCGCGAGGAACAGACTGCAGACTGGAGCGCGGGCAGCAGAGAAGGAGCCGACCTGTACATGCGCAAGTGCACCCTGCTCCACGTGTCTGTGGGCTTGCCTTCTGAAGCCCAATTCTGTCTCTTCTTTTCCCCACAGAGAATATTTTCTTTTTATTTCTCCTCTTTCTCCCTCTCACTCTCTCCATCTCTCCCCTCCCTTCCATCTTCCCTTTCTTGAATCTAGTTACCAAAAAAATAGTAATTGCCAGTTTTCTAAAACATTGGAATATGGGCTTAGGACTTGATTTTTTGAATATCAAAAGGAACACTAAGCTGAAACATGAGTGAGCTTTTAGCCAGAATTCAACATTTGTGACAAATCTTAGGTACTATAGGAAGTCTCCAATTTTTTTCCTTATTTTGCAGGATGTAGTATTTTGCTATCAAGTGTCTTGACTGAACAGAAAAAATTCTGCCTTTGCTACATTTATTAAAATAAGAGACATAAAATAGCTGGCATTCATATTCAGTAAAATTTTTAGCAGTCTTGTCTTGGACATATGAGTCAAAAATAAGATTTCTCATAACATTATTATTTAATGCCTTGTATTTTATATAAAATATGAAGAGATATGCAGGCTTCCATAGGTCTCTTATACAGCCTCCTGAATAATAGTGTAGTAATCTAAATATTGTATCCAAGTGTTCATTCATTCAGCAAGCCTTTGAACACTAGCTCTGAGCCAGGGACTTGGCTGGATACTAAGAATACAGACATGGTCCCTGCCTCAAGGACTTTGCACCTTCGTGGGGAGGAAGAGATACGCCAGCAAGTGCACACGTACAACATGGACCACAGTGGAAGCCTGTGCCGCTCAAAGAGTAAACAGAAAAACCAGCAACGGGGCAAGGGGACAGCATGTCAAGAAAGGCTTGGAGGAGAAATCGTATACTTGAACTGAACCATGAAAATCATAAGGTTGGACTTCAAGAAATTAAGGGATCAGGCAACAGAAATGAGCGAGAGGAATCATTTTAAGACAGGTCATGGCCCTGGCTGGTTGGTTCAGTGGTAGAGCATTGGCCCAGTGTATAGATGTCCCTGGTTTGATTCCATCAGGGCACATAGGAGAGGTGACCATCTGCTTCTCCACCTTTCCTCCTCCCCCTTCTCTCTGTTTCTCTCTCTTCCTCTCCCACAGCCATGGCTTGATTGGTTTGAGCTCATCGGCCCCAGGTGCTAAGGATGGCTCCATGGAGCCTCTGCCTCACGCACTAAATATAGCTCAGCTGTGAGCATCCACCTCAGACGGAGGATGCCGGGAGTCTATCTCCCCTCCTCTCACTTGGAAAAGAAGAAGAAAAAAATTTTATTTAAATAATGTAAAAAATAAACAGGTCATGGGTGGCTTTCAGACTATGCTAAGAAGGCTTTTGGAGTTTGTTGTGATGATCCATTAAAGGATTATCATCTTTAGAAGAGATATTGTTAGTTTTCTATTTTAGCAAGCCCCTGTGCTTGAGATTTTAAGAAGACAAATTGACAGAGGGAAAATTAGGAACCTAAAGACCAATTAGGAGATTATTGCATTAGTTGGGGCCAGAGATGGGGAATGGTGGGGCTGGTGCCACAGCAGTGGGGAGGAAGGGGGGAAGGGGAAGTATTGGAAAGATTGCGTGGAGGAGGTTCAGTAAAGACCTGTGGAACCACTTCTGTGTGTCGGGGTGGTGATCTGGTAGACAGTCTCTATTTTCCCTCTCAATGGGAATACAAGAAGAGAAGCAGACTTATTTAACAAGGTAATAGATTCAGTGCTTATTAAGTGTATAAAAAATAGAGAGATGTTGCTAGCTGTACATAAGAGTGAACTGCTACTTAATCTTAGAATCTTTATAACATTTAGTAACAACATTGAGTATGATTTTCCTTACGTACCTCTTTATTTTAACAAACTAAGTGTGACTTGATAGCTAATCTCTAAATGCATATAATAAAGTAGCACTTGAACTTATTTGTCGATATAATAATTTTTTGCATAAGCATGTGGTTTGGTATTGGGATTATAAACAATGACAGTGTTTAACAGTACCGATCAAGATGTACAGCCGGAATTTTTTATATTTTTATTAGTAAGTCATATAAATTAAAGCTTAGGCATACAGTCTAGCTGTACAGCAATGTAAAATTGTCCTGCTTTTAATGTATGTTACAAGCACATCGAATATTTTCACAGCATTAATTCAGTTTTCAATTCATTGAATATAATAGTTTTGCTCAACCTCTTGACTTCTTCATAGTGTAACAGTTTTTCAGAAGTCTACCTCTGAAAACATATAATTCATTTTAGATACGGTGTAAGGAGTTGGTCATTTGCAAGATCTTTTTTTTTTTTCCCTAAAGCAATCTACTATATAACATTTCTAGATCTTAAGAGATGCTGATGTGATGATGGTAGGTTGGATAAATACTTGAATGGCTGGACAGACAGATTATTGTTTATGGCAACAAGTTGAGGATGATGGTATTATAATTCTGTGGAAGTTAAGAGGGGGATGTGTTATAAAGTCCTTGTTCTACTATCTGTTAACTAAACGACTTGGGCAAGTATCCTAAATTTTTTGTGCCTCAATTTCCTTATTGATAAGATTGAAAGAAATTATCCTTCTTTTCTCTGAGTTTTGGTGGTGATTCAATAAGAGGATCGTATCAAGCACTTGACACTAAAAATGCTCATGAAGAGGAAGAGGAGAGTTCTGAAGTAAAGAGCTGATAAATTCAGATTTGGTTATATTTTTAAATTTGCTCATTGTAGTTGATTAGATGGTTTGGATGAGAATTTCAGCATCTTTATTCTGTGACATTGGGTAAAGGGAACTGTGTTACATCATCTATAGTAGCTTCCGGCTCAATGATTGAATCCCCAGGAATATATAAAGATTCTTTTTGTGTGCTAATGAACATATCATTAAGATAACATTAGTCTTCTAAATAGGATATTTATTATTAAATATAATTATTATTCTCACCTTAATAGGAAATCTCTTAGCATATAGATAAGCTAGAAAAGATTATTTAACCACAAAAAAATGCTAAACCATAACAACTAGTGATAGAAAAAAATCACTGTTGTATTTCCTTCTGTATTAAGAATTACTTACTATTTCATTTTCATGTGTCTGTAGTTTTCCAGCCTCTAAAAAATTTCAAAATCAATTCAAGTAATGTAGAGTAGGAATTTTCATATTCATTCCACCATGGTGTCACATATTTTACCCAAAATAAACATATATATATAGTCTTTCAGGATAGTGTTGCCATGTAGATTATGTGAGATTTGGGCTGCTTTTTTTTTTTTTTTTTTTTGCAACAGACATAGAGAGAGGGACAGATAGGTACATACAGCCATGAAGTGAGAGAGATAAGAAGCATCAAGTCTTCATTGTGGCACTTTAGTTGTTCACTGATTGCTTTCTCATCTGTGACTTGACCAGGATGCTATAGCAGAATGAGTGAACCCTTGCTCAAGCCAGCAACCTTGGGCTCAGGGCAGTGACCTTAGGCTTTGAGCCAACAACATTTGGGCTCAAGCCAGCAACCTTTGGGTTTAAGCCAGCAACCTCTGAGCTCAAGCCAGCAACCCTGTGCTCAAGCTGGCAACCTCAGGGTTTTCAACCTGGGTCCTCTGTGTCCTAGTTCAATGCTCTATTCATTCTGCCAACACCTGGTCAGGCAAGATAATGGGCATTTTTAGCTGAGTATTTTATAAGACAATACAATTAGTGTTGCTAGTAATTAACTTTAGTAACTATAAGTATATACAGCTATTCAAATCTGTAGAAGTGAATGAGAATTACTGAGGGGTTTTTCCTCACCTTCCACCTCTGCCCCCTAATCCAAGGCACCACAATCACCACCACCATCACCTTCATCATCATCGTCTTTATCATCATCATCATTATCATCTTTTATCTGGTCTATTGCAATAAAGAGCTGAGAACTAACCACCTCCTCTGCTTCCACGCTTGGCCACCTACTCCATTTTCACACAGGAGCCAGAGAGATTATATCATGTCACTCCTCTACTTAGTAATAATAAAAACAATAACGCTTCCCTTTGCACCCATTAAAACCCAGACTTCTCACCATGTTCTGTAGTCTAGACATTACCTTGGATTAGTCTTCCCTCTCTACCACTCTACTCCTGCCACACTGGTGTCTTTGAACTTTTGAAAAACAGCAGCTTGTTCTTCTTTAAAGCTTTAGTGCTAGCTGTTTCCTCGATCAGGAAACCTTCCCTCCGAATCTTCCATGGATGACTCCCCTGTCATTTAGTTGACCCTCCTAATCACAAAATACATATTTTAAATGAACATGTTCTCACTTTGAGGGCTATAAAAAATCACAAATATATTTAGGGTATGTTTACTTGAAAAATATGTACCATCCAAAAATTACAAATTCTTGATTGAGGATTACTTAGCAATACTTGGTATTTTCCCACAGATCTCTGCTCTTCCATGGTGCAGTGTGGGCACATACTGACTTAGTGCCTTTGGGATGCTCTAACACAATACCACTGACTCAATGGCTTAGGAACAACAGAAATTTACTTCCCAGGGTTCTGCAGGTTAGAAAGTCCAAGATCATGGTACAGGTAGTCTCGAGATCTGGTGAGAGCCTGCTTCATAGCTATCTTCCTGCTATGTCCTCACATCATGAAAGAGTTGAGGGATATTTCTAGGCTCTCTTTTACAAGAGCACTAATTCCATCTGGAGGGTTCTGTCCTCACAACCTAATCACCCTCCAAAGGCCCCATCTGCCAATACCATCACACTGGGTGTTAGGATTCCAACAGAAGAATGGAGGTGCGGGGAAAAACACTCAGCCTATAGCACTGACCTATGTTCTAGTGAAGGGTAAGGTGCACAGAAAGCATCCATCTTCTGATGGAGGCAGGTGTACTTTGCCCAAATCCTGAGACTTCTACAATTGCTTTAGGTGGGTTGTGTCATACGACAGTTCATTAAAGACAAGTGCATGAGATATGATGTGCTGACTGTTTTTAAAGACACACATGGGAAACTGGATGATTGAAAAGAAAATACACAAATAATTAGAAAGTTCATGAATCAGAATAGACATTCCCAAGGCCACAGTCATCGTCTTGGTGAATTTATCAACTCTATTAGAAGCAAGCAAGCTTAGCTCTTCGAGTTCAGTACATTTAGCTCTTCGGTGATAGACAGCATAGCACAGGCGTTGCAACTCTGATTAATTACTATATTTATATGTGTTTAGACCTTTTGGGGGATCCAGCAGCTCCTTTGAATCTCTAGCAAGAAGCCACATGACTCCTGTTAAACCACTAACAAGAAGTCACATGACTCATGTTAAACCACTAACAAGAAGTCACATGACTCATGTTAAACCACTTGGAAAGTAAAAACATACCACCTTCCAGGAACATGTTCTAGAAATATAATCTATTTGTGTTTTTGAGAACCATATATAGGAGGCCAGTTATACTTCTTGATCAGTTTCCATGATGATATTCAATATGAGGAACAAGACCCATAATCATTTATATTTTATCAGTCCTTCTATGTCAGACTCTTTCAGGAAAAGATTTTCCACCCATATTTTCCAAATGCCTGATTTTATCCCCTCTGATGAACACTGTTTCTGCTTGACTATTTCAGCACTTTTGTGTAATGGAAAATTTCACAAACACTTGCAAGAAATCTTTGTGCCCTTGGTTGTTCGCTACGTCGATCTCATGGAGTCCTCCATCGCCCAGTCAATTCACAGAGGTTTTGAGCAAGAGACATGGCAGCCTGTCAAGTAGGTATCTTGCCTGGTGCCCATCCAGCATCTGCCTCTTCTTCCCTGACCTTGACTGTACACATGGCCATCTGTAGTTATTGCTTACGGTGGTCCCTTCCCACGTTGTTTGTTTCTTTACAGGAATATCGCCAACAGTCTTCCCAATGTAGCTCTTCCAAAAGTTCCAAGTCTGCCTCTTAATCTTCCACAGATTCCTAGCCTTTCTACTCCTTCATGGATGGCTTCTTTATATGAGTCCACGTGTGTATTCCTCACTTATTTTCTGACGCTGTGGTAGCTAGTGCATGGCCTGGGCTGTGTTCTGTGCCGATGTGTTTAGATTGCATGGCATTTATCGTCGTTGGTGGAGGAATACTGTGTTTTGGGTTTCTTTAGCTTCTTAAGCTATTAAGCTAAGCTTAGTACTTGGATGAAAAATGATACAGATTTTTTAAAAAATACTTACTAATTTGATGTCTGGGATCCTTAGCTGTCTCCGGCTTTGTTACCACCCGCATGACTTCTCTTGTGCATATAGAAGGTCGTTGCAAGAACAGTCACAAGAATATAATCTTTTTCTATTTTTATCTTAGTCTCACCTTTAAAGAAACAATTTTGCTGGTTGTCCTTTATTTCCTAACACCAGCAAGGTTTTTTTTTGTTTTTTTTTGGTCCTTTCATATATCAGTTGACATGCCTTGTTATTTTTAATGATCTTTATATCATTAAAAACCATATTTATTAATTTATTAATCACTGCAGATTTAGTAGCTAAGAGTCATTAAAGGGAAAACACACAGGTTTGAAATCAGTCATCCCCAGATTTAGATTCTAGTTTATTAATTCTTCCATCCTTCTTATCCTTAGTTCCCTCAGCTCTAAAATGGATATGACACCTAATTTCAAGACATTCTTCTGAGGATTAAATAAAAGTTATGAAAAGTACTTGGCACATTCTGGGTTCTCAGTAAATGATTAAACTGTTCTACATTATGATTGTTATTACTGTCATTATTAGTAGTAGTACCATCAATCATTCTTATTTAACATTCTTAGCAGTATAGTTTTCAAAAGCACAGCCTTCACAGCAATCAAATAAACCCAATAATCACCCATACTTGGCCCAAGATATCATATGAAGTCAGCTAGGAAGGATAATAATTAGAAGGAGAAAAAGAGCTACAATTTATTGAGAATTTATTATGTTCCAGGTACAGTGCCAAATTCTTTATTGCATCTAAGCTTTATAACAACCCTGGGAGGTAGATGTCATTATCCCCATTTTACTATTTAGGACATACCTCATAAAGAAGTTAAAAAACAAAACTTGCCCAATATCTCAAGGTAAGGACGTAATAGGTAAGATTTGAACCCAGGTTTGCCTGACTTCAGAGCTTTCATTTATCGTTATGCTCCGTCCAGAGAATATGCTGGTTAGGAACTTGTTTAGCATGATTTCCACCTACCCTACCATCACCTGTCAAATCTATTCACAGTCTAGTCTGCATACAATTGAGAAAATGCAGAAGAAAAGAACAAGAAAGAGAACAACTTGCAAAATAGTTTGGCAATATCTCTGCAAATTCAACATCATCACTGTCCTTATAATATGTATTAGGATATCAGGTGACATGTGAATCTTACTCTTATAGGCAAATGCTTTGGGCCATTATAGTATGTTGAGCAATGCCTGTGTGTGCTCAGGAACTGCCTTGGAAATATAATGAACCTTTCTAAGTGTATGATTTTTATTTGTACTTCTTTATACTGTCTAATCCTTATTCATCATTTGTTTAACAATCTTGATTTTAACCAAGAACATTATTGTGGGCATTAACCTTGTGAAATTAAAAGGGTTTTTTCTTGGTCATCACTATTTTATTAGCTTTGAGATATGTGTGAACCCTGAATCTCATTCTTGGTAGGCCCTTTGTAAAGTGACCTGCATCTCAGCAAAGCGATCATGACAAATTATCACTCTGTAGATTAAGTGCTTGTTCTTTCATCATTCTGAGCAAAAAATAAATATGTTTTACATTTAGTAATTTACGTTTATTATCTTGCCAACACAATCAACATTAGTCTCTTTGTCAAAGTGTCATGGTTACTCATAATGTTGTGATGTCATTGCACTTACATTTTTGCTAGAAAGCATTAAATAGCAAAAACATTTCCATTTCACATGTATAAGGAATTAAATATACAACTACTGATTAAGTGAAGATTAGTGATATTAGAGTATTCATGGGTTTGAAAATATTATATCCCTGTATATATATATATATATATATATATATATATATATATATATATATATATATATATATATATATTTAGTGAGGAGTAAAGGGAGTAGAGGGAGAAAGAGAGACTGCTGCATGCATCCCGACCAGGATCTACCAGGCAAGCCCATTAGGGGGCGATGCTCTGCCCATCTAGGGTTGTTGCTTCATTGCTCAGTAATAGAGCCATTTTTTTAGCACCTAAGGTAGAGGTCACAGAGCCAACATCCAAGGCTCACTCGAACCAATTGAGCTATGGCTGCAAGATGGGGAGAGAGAGAGAAGGAGGGGGTGGGGGTGGAGAAGCAGATGGTCTCTTCTCCTGTGTGCCCTGACCGGGTATCAAACCTGGTACATACACATGCCAGCCCAATGCTCTCTACTCATGTATAAACCACCTTAAGAGGTTCTTTTCCAATATCTTCTTGTAAATAAATCTTTATTCTGAGGGTTTGTTTTTTTTAAGCTCTAAAAGTGAATGCCCATAGGATAAGTTTCCTGCTGGCATTATTAGGAATTATCTGAGTTTATTATTCACATCTAAATTGTTTAATCTGTTAAGAATACTTTTAAGAAGAAGCGACTCATTAGAAATAATTTTAGAATGAAAATATTCTTTAAAAATAGCAGGTTATAGAGCAAACCTATTTACACTTTTTCCATCTATTTAATTATAACAAATATTTCTTGTCTTAATTACATTCCCAATTAAGCACATTTATTGTTCAGAATCATACCATAGGATTAATGAACAGAAGAAACATATACCCATATTCTCTATAAAGATTTAATTGTTACATACTATGAGAAAGTTCATTTTTAATAGACTCCTACCTTTATTATTTGCAATTTTGTTTTATGATTTTGCTGTTGCTGTTTAATTATGCTGTTAAAGAATGCATATGTGTTTCAAGTAGCTACTAATATTTCCCTAAGTAAAAAAAAATTATAAGAAATAGATTTGCTTCCTTGCCAGTTATATTTAATTACTCTTAAAACAAAGGTCCTCTAGTCTAAACTACCAAATATTACACTATGGATATAAAGGGAAGGGGTGGTTTAGCTTGGTCATTTTTTTCTCTTGTTTTTATTATATAGATGGCAAAAGGAGAAATATATATAGTGGGGTTTTTTCCCAAATATTTTTCACAGCAATATCAGCACAGTGGTGTTCTGGTTCTTCTGTTTGCCGACACTTTGGGTGCACTAAAAGTTAGGAGACATTTAGTAAATAAAGTGATCTGGGTCGGTTCAGGGCTTTGCTGTGAGTGGTCCCCTGAGAATTTAACTCTGAAGACATCTGGCTAGACAAGGAGATCATGAGGAACTACGGGCAGACTGGCAGGAAGAGGGCATACTGGTGATGGGGCTGGGATGCTGAGGCAGGCATGGGAAGTGGGGGCGGGTTAGAGAGGTGAGGGAGCAGAGACAAGCCTTTAATTAACCAGAACAGGAAGTGATTTTTTTAAGCTAGCTTGGTAATTAAGATATGGTTATCTAAATAATGTGGCATTGCCCTGGCCGGTTGGCTCAGTGGTAGAGCGTTGGCCTGGCGTGCAGAAGTCCTGGGTTCGATTCCCGGCCAGGGCACACAGAAGAAGTGCCCATCTGCTTCTCCACCCCTCCCCCTCTCCTTCCTCTCTGTCTCTCTCTTCCCCTCCCGCAGCCAAGGCTCCATTGGAGCAAAGATGGCCCGGGCGCTGGGGATGGCTCCTTGGCCTCTGCCCCAGGCACTAGAGTGGCTCTGGTCGTGACAGAGCGACGCCCCGGAGGGGCAGAGCATCGCCCCCTGGTGGGCAGAGCGTCGCCCCTGGTGGGCGTGCCAGGTGGATCCCGGTTGGGCGCATGCAGAGTCTGTCTGTCTTTCCCCATTTCCAGCTTCAGAAAAATACAAAAAATAAATAAATAAATAAATAATGTGGCATTTAAAATAATTTTATTTTTTATGAAAGGTTTCCACCATTCCCTTATGATGAATGGGTTTATTATATTTAAATATTTTTCTATTTACAAACCAAAAATAGAAATTTTAGATTAATGTATATTAAGTAATTGTTGGAAAGTTAAGGTGAAATGAATCATACCTCAACTTTCCCCCCTTTTGTTCTCTTTTACAATCAAGTGTCAATATGTTTTAATGCAGGAATATTTTACTTTCTAAATATGTTTCTCTGCTGTATGATATATGTGCATAATGGAAAGTAATAGTATTATCCTTTGTCCCAATATTATATATACTACAGGACAAATTACCTCCATACCTGGAGTGAAAATATAATTTTACCGTAGTAGTGAATGCATAGTATAGCTTGGCTCAGCAGCTAGAGAGAGGTAAGGACCTGAAATACATGATTTTACTCCAACTGGAAAGCACCTAAATGTCCTTTCTGTGTTAGACCATTCCTTGTCCTGTTAGGGTTAATTATAAGCTAGGAAAGGCACAGAGCATTTCAAAATAGACGTAAGATTTGATTCTCTCCACAACATGTTATTTAATTTCCAGTACCTGTTCCACTTGAGCTGTAATTGTGAGGGTTAAGGGCTCTGTGTGCTGCATACCTGTAGACAGACAAGCTGTCCATCATGAGGACAGAGGCACAGAGCCATGAGTGGAAGAGTAAACCTATCATTGCTGTATATGGATTTCCTTGCATAAAATGTACTTCTATGAATTTCTAGAAGGGAATATTTATATACTGCTCACAAAAATTAGGGGATATTTCAAAATGAATATGAAGTGATAAAAAAAGAAACATTTGATTTCTTTTATTAAACAAGAACATCAGAAAAGCAAACAACAAGTAAAAGAAAGTTGTTTGATTATGCAAATGAGATGCAAAACCAACTTTTATTGGTGAAAATGCACTACACAAAAGGCTGAAAGTACTGGAGTACCTGCACGTTCCCTGATCCCCTGTATCTCTGATTTTTATCCTAGAGCTTAGTCAAGAACATTTAAAACATTCTACGTACACAATTTGATCTCCTTACAAGAGCATCCTTATCCATTTTACCCCTTTTTATGAAACCTTACGATGGTATTTATTTCTGTTTTGTTCTTCTTGCCTTGCCTTATTCATTAAGAAGTGAAGCCTAACTGGTGGTGGTGCAGTGGATAGAGCATTGACCTGGGATGCTTAGGTCCCAGGTTCAAAACCCAGAGGTTGCTGGCTTGAGCACGGGCTCACCAGCTGGAGCACAGGATCGCCAACTTGAGCATGGGATTATCGACATGAGCCCATGGTCACTAGGCTTGAGCTCAAAGGTCACTGATATGAAGCCCAAGGTCACTGGCTTGATCAAGGAGCCACCTGCTCGGCTTGAGCCCCCCAGTCAAGGCACATATGAGAACAATCAATGAACAATTAAATTATGAGTTGATGGTTCTCATCTCTCTCTCTTCCTGTCTGTCTGTCTGCCTCTTGCTAAAAAAAACTGAAAAATAAAAAATTAAGTTAAAAAAAGAAGTGAAAATAAAATATTAGGAAGTTGAACAAAGAAAATACTGATCATTAGAGATTTTCTGTGGTGGTTTTGCACTGATGGTAGTTGACAGGAAAATGAAAAAGCAATGTATTGGCTATCCACACAGCTGGCAGTGTAAGCTCACGATCTTCATTTTCCCTTTCTCTTCTAGCAATGGCTCAGCAACATCCGAAGACCTTTTTTGGAAACTTGATGCACTGCAAATGTTTGTCCTTGATCTACACTGGCCAGAACAAGAATTTGCCCACCACTTAGAGCAAAGACTTAAGCTCATGGCCAGTGATATGATAGAGGCCTGTGTCAAAAGGTAGACATGTATTTTCAAGTTGCTGCTTAATATGCCAGCACCCAAAATACCACTTTTCACCAAACACCTGTTACATCATTGTCCCAAGAAAAGTTTCAGTGTGTACTACTGTTCCTAAGTTTAACGGGCATTGGGTTCTCTGACCAAAATTCTGGGGACCCATGTAGTTCATAAACTTGGCCTGATGAGTTGTTGTTTTTAGCTCTCTTCACCATTGCTTCCATCAGCAGCGCCCATACTACGTTAAGCATTTTTGTTGTGTTTATTGTTCCCTCTCTGGGAATACTATGTTTAAAATCCCCAAGGCAGCAGTTTCTAAGACATATGGAAAAGGTCTGTTCGGTACTTTATGCATGATGCCGTGCAATGGTACGGCAAGTTCTAATTATGATCAGTGCCGTCCCTGTGTTTCCTGGTATTCTCTCCCCATCAGATGAGTTTCCGGTATCCAAGCACACTCTTCAAAACTTAACCTAACCAGAAATAAGTTATGTGGCTTTGGATTCTCCCAAGTGTGCTTTCATGTTTTAATAGTACTTACAAAATCAGCATTACATCCTGATTAGCCGAGCAGTGGCTTTTCATTGCCCGGGTTCATGACACGAACAAGAATAAGGTAGAGCAACACGGTTGGAATAGCAGATGCTGGTGGGAGCAACTGAATAATCTTGAGGTCTTTATTAAAGCAAGAAAAATCAAGTCTTAGAATAATGATAGCTTTCCAAGGCAAGGCCATGGGTTTGATCATTTAATGTTTTTATGTAAAAAAAAAAAAATGTTCCTCATCTGTGGTTTTGATGTCTGAAGTCAATAGGTATTCTTCAGATACTTATCAATACCAATTCCAAATTTCCTGTTACACAGTTTCTTTCAAAACTCTAACTGCAACTTCAGGTATTTGAAAGAGAACCTAAGTGATGTAGGAGAATTACACATTCCATACTGTTGTTCATCAATTATGATGTGTTAGAACAGTGGTTCTCAACCTGTGGGTCGAACGACCAAAACACAGGAGTCGCCTAAAGCCATAGGAAAATACATATTTATTATACAATACATTTTTAAATAAAATATGTATTTCAAAAATATGTATTTCCGATGGCTTTAGGCGACCCCTGTGTTTTGGTCGTTCGACCCCCGCCGGGGTCGCGACCCACAGGTTGAGAACTGCTGTGTTAGAGTTTTCCAGACTTGTACTTTTTTTAAAAAAAATTGTTAATAAACCACATGGAGGATTTGTTCTGCTGTGATGCAGACAAGCAAGTGATCTTTCTGCTTGGATACCAATTCAGGCAGCTAAGTGAAGCTATGAGGTTTTTCCATTAAAATGATCCACTTGTAGTAGCAAATAGCTTTATGTGGGTAAAGACAGTGTCTGAACGACTGAAAAAGTTATGTGTAATATAAATGATCACAACCCACTCTTTCATATGAGAGCATCCCACCCCCAGCTCCCAAGCCCTGCCACACACCTTATTTGCATGTTTTAAATTAGCATCCCGTAGTGTTGATTTCACTCTTACAAAAACAGGTCGGACATATGGCAGACTTTCTTACTCTGAATTCATATTTTAATGACCAGAACAAGAACTGCATTTGAACTCAAGCTGCAAAAGGCAAACAAAACCACTGACTTGCGCATCCCAGCTTCCATGTGCACCATGTTTAACGTATTAGTTGATGCCAAAAAGCAAAGCACCAAACTCTGTGCCCTGGATGGAGGACAGGAGGTAAGTGGCTAGGGTGGCACCTAGGGAAATGTGACACGGGTGTCCTGGCAGAGGACGAGTTTGTCTCCAGAAGTCATTCACTTGATTAAATTAAAAACAGGACCAAGTTCTCCAGCACAACTGTTTGGTCTTTTCTTCCCTAGAATACAGAATGCCCTTTATCCTTTGCTTCTGTCAGTTTCTTTTTTTATATATGAAGACTGCCTAAAATTTTGCAAGTGACCATGGAATATCAGGTATACTTTTTAGCAACTTAGGTGTTATGTATTTATATGAAGTTTGCTTTTCATAAGCAAATGAGAAAGCTGCCCGCTTTGTTTATGCAAATCTAGCATATAGAGAGTTTGCATCCAAAATACAAGCCTCAGAAAATAGCGTAGGGAATTGTTTATTTACATAAAAGTTTCTATTTTTTAAAGACCAAGTTGGAAATATCATTGAAAATTAGGCATTATTCTTTTCAATACATATCCCATTGTTTCAGCTTTATTTCTATTTTGTTTGTGTTTACATTCAGAAAGAGATGATTTTATCCCATAATTTGTTTTTGTTGAGGGTCATGATTGGGTGAAAAATGGATGTTTTTTTTAGATTATCTATTTAAGTTGACATTTTGTTGCCTTTTTTCCATTGTTATTTCTCATCATTTTTTTTTTTTTTACTCTTTCCTATGTTCTCCTTCATCGTCTTTTTTTTTTCCCATGACATGATCCAGTTTGGTAGTCAATGGGTAAGTCTCTTTTTTTTTTAAACCATATTATTTGAATTATTATTTTCATAAATGTACTTTTTTAAATTTTTGTGTTTTCAAATTAAAATAATTCCATTTTCAGGTGTTTGGTTTCTGTTTGTAGGTTAAATGCCAAGAGCTTTCAATTATATAGCAATAGGCCAAAGACACGTGGGAACCTGTAAATACTTACACCTTAAGTAATGTCAAGCAGCTGGTTCTTTTCTTCCTGTGAGACTGTGGAATCTACAAACTATTCTCCAATTTTTAAAGATGAAATTATGTAAAACCAAATGAATCCTGTCTCCTTTAAGCTAAGTTCTAAGTAAATTCAGAAACAGAATGATTATTGATATTTTCAAAATACATTTATCTGGTATATTCTTTAATACTAGGTAGATTTAGCGTGTGGAACTTTAAATGACATAGAGCATTATCAAGGTAACCCCTAAAGTCAGGGGCCAAAAAGACACTGTGAATGTCACTTCCGACAGAAGAACCCAGTTGTGGATTTCAGTGAGGTTCATGCCCGCCAGTGACACTGTTTTCCTCCCACTCACAGCATAGGGTGGGGCCATCAGCAAGGAGGAAGGAGGCAGACCTGTGTCATAGCCTTCCCCAGCCCCACACAAGGCTTTCTTGAGCTCCCACACAGAACCTTAGAGGAACATAGTTTGAAAACCCTTATGCATACAGGATTGAAGAGATTATACATATTTATAAGTCAAAATGTTTTTGTGCTGTATGGCTATATTAAATTTACAAGTCTTACAGTTGACCCCTGAGAGTCAAACTCAACTGTACTAGGCTAACAATTCTCTCTGCAGAAGGGCTCAGATAACTGTGAAAGAAGATGAGCAGGCCCACTATTTGTGAACTGCAGGCTTATTTAACCCAGATAGAGGCATTAGCTATTTGACCATAATGTTTGTGTATATACACATATTTCATTCTTTGGGAAACACAGGGGTAAAAGATGCACTTCTAACACCATAGCACATGATCCTACTTATTATGTAACTGATATGTAAGAGTTATAGAGTGTTCAGAAATTATTCTCTCATCATTTACAACATGATTTATTCTCTCCAATTATCTGAACACAGGCAGCTAGTTTGTATGTCAGTGCCTCATCTTCACCTCCTCATGTTTCTCAGTACCTAGATGGAAGCCTTTGATTGTCTGCTCAAGAATATTGTCTTATGTCTCTTTATAATAAGCCCATCCATTTCTCATTGGGTTTATAGAACCCTCTTACCTCTTCTCAGGACCACTGGGCTTTCCCATTTGTTCTTAGTTTAGCATCACGACAGTACCAGAGGTACAATAGACACTTAGTAAATATTTGTGGGATGAACAGACTGATTTGTGGTCACTGCTTTAAAAATCCTCCCTGTCAAAGGCAACTCCAGTTCTTAATAAAGAAAGACAGGGACACACACAACAAAACATGGGTGCATTGTCAAACGATTCTTTACATTAATAGGTGGGTCGTTTTTGAAGAGTAATCTGCTACTGTTCATTATGCCTGCACCTGTACCTTCTCACCAGAGACAATTAATTCCCCGCAACTTTCACACAATTAATATAGTTCACAACGTGCAGGTGTAAAACCCATTAGCTATCCGGAAAAGTGGAAAACAAGAATTTCAATGCAAAGGAAGGATGTTATACTTTGCTTTTAATCTCTGGTAAATATGCTCACATAATTATACAGGCTTTCCCACTCTGTATGTGCCTGAGATAAGTTATGGAATTGTTGCAATTTAGTAAATACATTACATGCTTTTAAGGCTGTTGAAAATACTAGCTCATTATACAATTTGGAACCTGGTAAAATATACGTATTGAATAGGTAAACCAAGAAGAGATCTATCTTCTGGATTATAAGGGAATTGTCTCTGCACAATCTCCAATAAGTTATTCTCATTGTCAAGGGGTAAAACCTTCCCAACTCTTTACCCAAAAGGCAGTCCCTGCCGGGCTCCTGAGTTATGATTCTGTTTCCTTCTGTGTCACATAGTGATTCAAACATGATCAGCCCCAGTCCATGACTGTTTAATGGAGTGATTAGTGAGTGAGTGATCTGCTCATGTGACAGTTGTGTACAGTGAGTCAGCCAGCTCGGGCCAGTCCCGTGGGGACAGATGTTGAGATCACAGAACCTCCCGTGTTTAAAATCCTTATTATCTATTCCTGCAGTAACGCAGATGACTGTATGGGCCTTAGGCAGCCATCCACCCTCAGAGCCACTGCATCCCATGGCCCATCCATTGAGGATGAAAGCACGTTAATGGGACCACTGGGTGCTGGGGTGGTAAAGGGGCTACTTGTAGGGGACTTGTTCTCAATTACAGTAAAATACTTCCATTTCCAGAACTAGCAATCCAATATGTTTAAAATCCATCCTAAGAGAAGGTCTCTTTACAGAATTTATGCATATGGTATGAAAATGGAGGCCACCTCCCCATTCCCACCCATAATGCTCCTAGAACACTTGTGCCAGCTGGGGTGCTAGAACAGATCCCAGAATCCCAGAAGCATTCCCACTTAATATTAGTGTCGTTCAGAATGGACAGATACATTTGTAATAGCAAAATCTTATACAAACCGCCCTGGCCGGTTGGCTCAGCGGTAGAGCGTCGGCCTAGCGTACGGAGGACCCGGGTTCGATTCCCGGCCAGGGCACACAGGAGAAGTGCCCATTTGCTTCTCCACCCCTCCGCCCCACCTTCCTCTCTGTCTCTCTCTTCCCCTCCCGCAGCCAAGGCTCCATTGGAGCAAAGATGGCCCGGGCGCTGGGGATGGCTCTGTGGCCTCTGCCCCAGGCGCTAGAGTGGCTCTGGTAGCAACATGGCAACGCCCAGGAGGGGCAGAGCATCACCCCCTGGTGGGCAGAGCTTCGCCCCTGGTGGGCGTGCCGGGTGGATCCCGGTCGGGCGCATGCGGGAGTCTGTCTGACTGTCTCTCCCTGTTTCCAGCTTCAGAAAAATGAAAAAAAAAAAAAATCTTATACAAACCAAACAAATGTTGTCCTGTTGGGTTTGCCCCTTAAGTAGCACATTGAAGGTATATACTTTTCTTCCTTTCTTTCTAACTTTCTCTCCCTCTCCCCCGTCCTCCTCCCCTTTTCTGCTTCTGGCTAGATCAAGAATCAAATAGTCTAAAAGTGTGTGATGATATGAGAATTTTATGGCTCCCAGGGTCTGTGGCTTTCCCTGCCTTTCAATAAAAACGGACCTGTTTTATGACTTCTCTCTTGATTTTAAGAATTATTCTTGTCATAGCACACATGAAAGGTGACTGTCTGCTTTTCTCCCTCCCCTTCTCTCCCTTTAGCCTCCTGCAGCCGTGGCTCAATTGGCCTGAGCATCGGCCTCAGGCACTGAGGATAGCTTGGTTGACTGGAGCATTGGCCCCAGACGGGGTTGCTGGGTGGATCCCGGTCCAGGTGCATGCAGGAGTCAGTCTCACTTTCTCCCCAGCTCTCATTTAAAAAAAGGAAAACAAATTGACAAAGAATTGCCAAAATCAGTCCGACCTAAAGCTTTAACATATAGAAACTTTACTATTGTATATTCAATGGCGTCTAATAAATAGCCTTTTAATGACATTTGTTGTTTACTTTGGGGTTAAAAAATGAAATTTATGGCAAATAGTGATAAACATTGAGGATAAGCGTATTTAAGACAAGGGAATTGTTTGAAAGTTTGGGTACCCGTGTCCCTGCAAGGCCATAGCACGTCCTGTGTAAGAGGGAAGTGAGAAGCTGGGAGCCCACCTGCTGTCTCCCTTTCCTCTCCTACCTCAAAAGGAGCCTCAGTCTGGTATCTCCTTCCCCCCGCTGTACAGACAGAAATTAGGAGAGAGAAGAAAGTGAGGAGAGAGTGGCAGAGAGGGAGAACTGGGGGCAGAGCTCATTTGCATGAACTCCTTCCCTGCCCGTGAGATCAGGACATTCAACTGGGGGTGGCTTTTTGTACCTGTGTCTGTGGGGGGCTTCCAGACTTTTTAAGGACTGACCAGCTTTTCCAGACTCTTTCTCCTCTACCTTTTTTTTTTTTTTTTGCTTTATTTTCTCCCCTTTTGCTTCTCTTCAAGCTGTTTTAAAAGCAAAAGTGTCAGCATAATTCAATAGAAAGCCACCCCTATGTTTCTGTTCCATTTGTCCTCTGGGGAGCACAAGTTTGGGAATCAGGCTGTAAGTGAGGATACTTAGTACTTCACTTTCCTGGGTAAAGTAGATGCCTAAGAATTCCCACTTTTATGTGTCAACCTACACACACACACACACACACACACACAAACACTAACACCCAGGCAGAGAAAGAAAATAATTCACATGCTCCAAAATTATACTTCCTTCCTTTATTATTTATGTAGGTCGATAAGCACTTGTGACTGTTGGAGAGCCTGTGGGGAGGAGTCATTTTTGTGTATTCCAAAGCAGATCTCAGTTGATGTTTTGTTCTGTGTGGAAACTTTGAGACATGTTTTGAGAAGAAAAAAATAGCTTTCAAAAACTTACATCTTAGGAAACCATTCTACCAGAAGCTGTTAAGTTGGTTTAATGTTTATCCTGACCTGAGTACTTTTACTCTATGCATTATGTTAGCTGTTCCAAGAAGCCTTGAACCATCAAGATAGGGTTAGTCTTTACAAGTCACATTTTCCATGAAGTGGCTATTGGGGACAATCAGCTGTCAGATAAATGCTTCTAAAGGAAGAATGACTGTTTCCATGAATATGCCTTCATACGCCGCTGTAGAAGCTGACGCTCCTGCTAATTTAAGAATGGAACTCTCTAGTATTCTCTAAAGAAAGCAAAAAAAAAGAGAGAGAGAGAGAGTCTTTCAGGTTTTTTTTAAATACTGCTCTCTCTCTCTCTCTTTTTTTTTTTTTTTTTTTTTGCATTTACTTAGGCACCTTTTCATGAGGAAACAGTAATAAAACGATGGGAGTGAGTGCTTTTCATTATACCTTTTATGGCCTATTAATTTGTTACCATCTATTATTCACCTTTGTTGATGAAATTTTAATTTTGCCCTTGCTGAAGCATATTGTAAGCATTGTATAAACCGCTGCTCTGTGCACTGACAAAAACGTCCTTTTAGAGTGGACAATTGGGGGCTCATTCTGTTTCTAGAGCTCATTTAAAATAACTTATGAATGAGAGTTGTCAGACATGAAATGCTGTATTAATTAAATCTTTTTCTAGTCTTTTTGCTTCTCCAGCTAAACCAACCCTTTAGAAAAATACACGGCCACCTTAATTATAGAGGAGGAGACAAAAAGTATCCTTCACATTCCTGCGCCTGAATGAGAAGGAGAACCGAATTCATCTAGATAATAACCCCATTAGCTGCTTAACTCAACAGTGCACATGGGAAAATTTCCGAACAACAATGTAAAAAGTGTTGCTTGGGAAGATCATTTTCAAGGTTTTGTCCTTCCAGTGTTCAAAATGATCAGTTTAAATAAATCTGATATGTCATAACTAGTAGTTTTAAAGAACTGATGACTTAAGACAAAAGTTTTATATCAACATCAACTAATAAAATGCACCTTTGTCTTTTCATATCTAGCAACAGTACCATTCAAAAATAGACGATTTGATTGACAACACTGTAAAAGAAATCATTTCACTGCTCGTTTCAAAGGTAATGTATTTTTTTTACCCTTTTAAATTTAAATGTTTAAATTAAAATTTTAGAGATACGTCTTAATATTTCTAAATACCTAATTGAGAAATAGTTTTAAAAAGTAGATGCAAGAGAAGTTCATATTAAAAGAAAAGTTATAAGAAAATATGAACACTCCTTGTCAGCAGTTTGGATGTTTTGTTTATAATTAATTTTGGCTTTACTTGCAGTTGTTATCCTTTTAAAAACAACTCTGTCTTCCATGATGCTTTATTGTTTCACATTCATGTTCTCACACTATTTGTCTTACGTCCAGGGCCAATGTGAGTAGTTCAGTTCTTGAATATAGCCTGTGTGTTGTGGTTTTCCTTGGGTTTGCATCATTTCTTTATTTCTGAACTCATTCCACAAATTCCCATGACTTTTACACCTCTGGCTTTAACTATATGCTGAAGATTTCCAGTTCTGTCCCTAAAAGCCCAACTGGCAAGAGGAAGTCATGAAAGGATTGGAGAGGCAAGGAGTATGGGTAGGGAATTCATCTTATTTGCTTCATAAGAAGAACTTATTTGATTGCCTGCAGCAAACATCCTAGACAGGAAGTAGTAAGACAACTGTTAACATTTGTCCCTGGTGGACTAATACAAAGACATTTAAAATGTTCAGTGGACAGGGATGCTATAGACTAAATATTTGTGCACCTCCCCCAAATCATATATTAAAACCTATAATCTCCAATGTAATAGTTTTGGTAGGTGATTAGTTCATGAGGTTAACCCCAGTTAGCGTCCTTATAAAACACACTCCACAGAGCTCCCTAGTCCCTCCTGCTACATGAACATACAGCCAAAGACATCATCAGTGAACCAGGCAGGGCATCCTCACCACAGAGCAAGTCTGTTGGTACCTTGATTATAGAATTCCCAGCCTACAGTCTGTGAGAGATAAATTTCTGTTGTTTATAAGCCACACAACCTATGGTATTCTGTGATAGCAGCTGGAACAGACTGAGACAAGGGGCTGGTTGTGCAGAGAGAAAGGAAAACATGAAAGATGGCTCCTCAGTTTGCGGCTTGAGGCACAGGGCAGGTGTTAATGGTGTTCACTGGTGCAGGTGCCCTGTAAGAGGGGCAGATTTTGAGGGAGAGACGGTGATGTCAGTACTGGGCATGTTGTGATGCACTTCTTCTGTGATACCTGAAGGAGGAGACGCCAAGGAGGCACTCAGATATCTGGGTCTGGAGTTCAGAGGAGGTGTAGATCAAAATACCAGTGTGATTTTAAGATTCCCACCATTGGAGCCTGACCAGTGGTGGCATGGTGGATAAAGTGTTGACCCAGAACAAGGGGTCACTGGCTCTGAGTGAGGGCTCATCAGCATGGGGTTGCAGGCTTGAGCTGAGGAATCAGCCAAATGGTCCCAAAAGCTCTCCAGCTTGAGCCCAAAGGTTGCTGGCATGAAAAGCCCAGGGTCACTGGCTTGAACAAGGGGACACTGACTCATCCCTGCTGGTGGCACATCTGAGAAGCAGTCAATGCACAACTAAAATGATAGCAAATCCTCTCTCTCCCTTCCTGTCTCTCTCTTACTCCTTCTCTCTTTCAAAAAAATAAAAAGTTTTCCACCATTGGAAATTATTCTTTATCAGTGGCAGCTAACCCAAACCATGTTCTATATCAGTTGCTGCTGTTCTCACACATAATCCATAATTGGAATCCCTATGGAAGAACTAAGGAAATTAAGTGGAAGAAATAAAAAGCCACCATGAAGAAGGGGGTGTGAGGGGAGATGTCTCAAGCCAGAAAAGGACTTAGATAATTTTTATCAAGAAAAAAATGGAGTGACGTCAGAGAAATGGCACCATGCAGAGTGCTCCTAATATCTCCCCCTGAAATTTCAACAAATTCAACAACTAAAGACAGAGAAACAATCTCAGGTGCATCTGAAATATACACACACCAGACAACAAAGGTACGATTGGGTAAAAAGGTGGCTGAATATATAATCCACTCTGAAGGAAGTAAGATGGAAAATGGAGTATTCCACTTTCCTCACTGATCTGAGGAAGGGCCTCTTTTGCCTGGAACCAAGAGAAACGGAGGATTTGGGGCAGAGCGAAGAAGCTGGGCTAGGGCAGATGATCAAGCAGAGGAGACATTGCGCCAGCTCAGCCTGAAATCGCAGATGTGGAGCTAGCGCAGAGGGCAGGTTCAGATGGAGATTACTGGAGTGGGTTGCCTATGGAGGCCAGTGCCAGAATGTTTTGGGGTTTTGTGTGCTCCAGGTCCACAGTCCCAGGCAGTGTGCAAGTGGTTCCACCTGGCGCCTCTGGCGTGGGCGCATGCATTCGCAGGCGGAGGGGCTAGGCCTGAGATTGTCAGCAGTGGATTTCTAATGGGCTGTAGCCAGCGTTTCTGTGTGGTCCTGGCTCCCCAACCAATAGCACGGAAAGTGTACAAGGACCGGGATCCTTAGGCCTGGACCTGTCTGGGCAGGGCGCCTCTGTGAGCCGATACAGATCACAAAGTGCTTTCCTGCAGAGCAGACCTCCGAGTGCACTGCAGAAGTAGTGAGGGCTGGGCTGTGGGCTTCCAAACAGGGCACAATAGAGAAAAGCCTGTGGAGATTAGACCTGCAGAGTGCTGAGGCATACTAGACATGCTCAGGGGCCCTTAAAAAGGTGCCTGCCTGATCAGCAATTGGCTCCCTGCCTGCTTTTGCTGGTGGCTCTAGTTGGCACAGCCTTACCCAGAACTGTGCTTTGAGTAGTACTGGAGGAAGGACTTGGCAGCTCTTAGACTCTCCTGCTCTGCCAGCAGTGGCTGGGGCAACTTCACAGCTGAGTCCCCAGACTGCTGGCTCAAGAGGGAGAAACGTGGGGAGAGACACTTAGAAAAATGACTCTCCCATTGTCGGAGCCTGCAAACCCTAACAAGCCCTGCCTACCAACGGTACTGAGGCCCAGCCTACGTCATCACAATAGCAACACATCAGCAAATCTCAAAAGCACCACAAGGGCAAAACCTGTAGTACAATGCCACCTGCCAAAAAGAAAAAGAAAAAAAAAGAAGCTACCTTTCAAAACCAGGAAAAAATTATATATTTTATAACTTTTTCCATTTTTTGGGGGTTTTTTTTAATCTTTTTTTCCACATTGGTCATTTTATCTTCTTTCTGTCTTATTCTTTCCTTTTCCTTTTGAAGTTCATTATCCATAGGTGTTACATTTTTCATTCTTGTTTTTTTTATGAGGATTACATTTCAAAAACCTTACCATTTTTTCTTCTTTTCTCTTTTTCTTCCTCTTTTTCTTTTTCTCTCATTCGATCATCATTAACCAACAAATTATTTTATTATTCTGGATTCACATTTTTCTTTGTAGCATTTAGTGTGCTTATTATTTCATTATCTCTTTGTCATTTTCCCCCAGTTCCGGCTCCCCATTCTATGTAGTTTTTGTTCCACTTATCATAATAGAATTTTCATTTTTCCACTGTATTTTTTTAATTTTTATGTTATTTTTAATCATCTCTTATTAGTGTTATTAACAATACCCACTCTCAAATGCCATTAAGGAAAAAGAAGTCAAATATCATGGATACAAAGAGATGTAGCTTAGATAGATGATGAAAAATCTCTAGAAAAAAATTGCAATTGCTTGGAAACCTTGGAGTTAAATGACAGGGAATTAAAAATTGAAGTCCTAAAAATAGGGAAATACAAGAAAGCACAGAAAGGCAATTTAGAGAGCTCAAAAATCAATTCAATAAACAAAAAGATTACATCACCAAGGAAATTGAAACTATGAAAATGAATCAAACAGAGATGAAAAACTCAATGCATGAACTGAAAAATGAGGTAACAAGTTTAGCTAATAGAACAGGCCAGATAGAGGAGAGAATTAGTGACATAAAAGGCAAGCAATTAGAGACACTACAGAGAGAAGAAGAGAGAGACTCACAAATTAAAAAAAATGAGAAAGCCTTACAGGAATTATCTGACTCCATTAGAAAGAGCAACATAAGACTAATGGGTATATTAGAAGGAGAAGAGAGAGAAAAGGGAATGGAGAACATATTCAAACAAATAATAGACAAGAACTTCCCAAGCCAGTGGAAAGAATTAGAGCCTCGAATCCAAGAAGCAAACAGAACACCAAGTTACCTTAAGCCAAACAGACATACTCCAAGACACATCATAATGAAATTATCACAAACCAATGACAAAAAATCCTCAAGACAGCCAGGGAAAAGAATAATAAAACATATAAAGGAAGGCCCATTCGGTTATCATTAGATTTCTCAGCAGAAACTCTACAGGCCAAAAGAGAGAAGACCCCAATATTTAAAGTACTGAAAGAGAGGAACTTCCAGCCAAGAATACTATATTCATCAAAGCTATCCTTCAAATACAAAGGGGATATAAAAACATTCACAGATATAGAAAAGATGAGGAAATTCATTACCAGAAAACTTCACTTCAGGAAGTACTAAAGGGTGTTATCCGACCAGTTACAAAGAACAAAACAAAACAAAACTACAAGTAAAAGCTCCATCAGGATCACAATAAAACTAAGATTAATCTGTGACAACAAAAACAAAAAAGGGGAGAGGAAAAAGATTTAACAGTATCAAAGGAGGATAGAGTGCAGAAGCACTCATGAGATAATGTACAATGAATATGATATATATCCTTTTTATAACTCAATAATAACCACTCCTGAAAAAAACACTGCAGAAACACATGCTTAAAAAAAGAAGAAACAGAAGAAAGAAGTATGGAATACAACCAAACAACAACAAATGACAGAAAAACAAAAGAGAAGAACCAAACAAGAAACAGAGCTATCAGAAAGCAATATATAAAATGGCAATAGGAAACGCCTCAAGTGTCAATAATTACACTAAATGTAAATGGATTGAACTCACCAATAAAAAGACACAGTAGCAGAATGGATCAAAAAAGAAAATCCAACTCCATGCTGCCAAGGAAAAAAACAAATTCAAAGTGAAAGGTTGGAAAACTATTCTCCAAGAAAATAACATCCAAAGAAAAGCAGGTATAGCCATACTCATATCTAACAGTGCTAACTACCAGACAGCAAAGGTAATCAGAGACAAAGATAGTCATTTCAAAATGATAAAGGGAACGTTGAATCAAGAAGACAAGACATTACACTTCTTAATATATATGCACCAAACCAAGGAGCACTAAAGTATATAAGACATCTACTAACTGATCTAAAAATAAAAACGGACAAAAATACAATCACACTTGGAGACCTTAATACACCACTGATGGCTCTAGATCATTCATCCAAACAGAAAATCAATAAAGAAATATTGGCCTTAAACAAAACACTAGAACAATTGGATATGATAGACATCTATAGGACATTTCATCCCAAAACACTAGAGTATACATTTTTCTTCAGTGTACATGGAACATTCTCAAGAATTGACCATATGTTGGGCTACAAAACTAATATCAACAAATTCAGAAACATTGAAATTATACCAAGCATATTCTCTGACTATAAATCTTTGAAACTAAAATTCAACTGAAAAAAAAGAAGTAAACAAACCCATAAAAATATGAAAATTAAACAACATACTTTTAAAAAATGATTGGGTTAAAGAAGAAATAAAAGCAGAGATCAAAAGATACATACAGACAAATGAAAATGACAGTATGACATATCAGAATCTCTGGGATGCAGCAAAAGCAGTAATAAGAGGGAAGTTCCTATCACCGCAAGCCTATATAAACAAACAAGAGAGCTTAAGTAAACAACTTAACATCACATCTTAAGGAACTAGAAAAAGAAGAATAAAGACAACCCAAAATCAGCAGAAGAAAGGAAATAGTAAAAATCAGAGCAGAAATAAATGAAATAGAAAACAGAAAAACTATAGAAAAATCAATAAAACAAGGAGCTGGTTCTTTGAAAAGATCAACAAAATTGACAAACCTTTGGCAAGACTCACTAAGGAAAAAAGAGAAAGGATTCATATAAACAAAATCCAAAATGAGGAGGAGAAATCACCACAGAGATCATAGATATACAATTATTGTGAATACTATGAAAAACTTTATGCCACCAAATTCAACAATCTAGAAGAAATGGATAAATTTCTAGAACAATGCCATCTTCCTAGACTGAGTCATGAAGAAGTAGATAGCCTAAACAGACCCATAAGCAGGGAGGAAATAGAAACAACTATCAAAAACCTCCCAAAAAATAGAAGTCCAGGGCCAGACAGCTATACTAGTGAATTCTATCAAACATTCAAAGAAGACTTGGTTCCTATTCTACCCAAAGTCTTCCAAAAAATTGAAGAAGAAGCAATACTTCCAAACACATTTTATGAGGTCAATATAACCATCATACCAAAACCTGGCAAGGACAACACAAAAACAGAAAACTACAGACCAATATCTCTAATGAATACAGATGCTAAAATACTAAACAAAATACTAGCAAATCGAATACAACACATTAAAAATATAATTCATCATGATCAAGTAGGATTTATCCTGGAATCACAAGAATGGTTCAACACATGTAAAACAGTTAACATAATACATCATATCAACAAAATGAAGAAAAAACCATATCCTATCCATAGATACAAAAAAGGCATTTGATAAAATACAACATCATTTTATGTTTAAAACACTCAACAAAATGGGTAAAGAAGGAAAATATCTCAACATAATAAAGGCCATTTATGAAAAATCATCAGCTAACATCATATTAAATGGCATAAAAGTGAGGACTCTTCCTCTAAAATCAGGAACAAGACAAGGCTGACCACTCTCTCCACTGTAATTCAACATAGTGCTGGAAGTTCTAGCCAGAGCAATCAGACAAGAGAAAGAAATAAAAGGCATTCATATTAGGAAAGAAGAAGTGAAGGTTTCACTTTTTGCAGATGATTAGATCCTGTACATCAAAAAACCCCCAAAGACTCCACTAAAAGACTATTAGAAACAATAAACCAATGCAGTAAGGTCACAGGATACAAAATTAATATACAGAAGTCTATTGCCTTTCTATATTCCAACAATGAAATCAGAAAATGAACTAAAAAACAATAATCCCTTTTACGGTTGCAACCAAAAAAATAAAATACCTAGGAATAAACATAACAAAGAATGTAAAGAACCTATATAATGAAAACTACAAAGTATTGTTAAGGGAAATGAAAAAAGATACAATGAAATGGAAAAATATTCCTTGCTCTTGGATAGGAAGAATAAATATAGTCAAAATGACCATATTACCCAAAGCGATATACAAATACAATATAATGCAATTCCCATCAAAATTCCAATGTCATTTTTTAAATAAATGGAACAAAATGTCATCAGGTTTATATGGAAATTATATAAAAAAAAACTCAAATAGCCAAGTAATCCTAAGGAAAAAGAACGAAGCTGGGGGCATTACAATACCTGACTTCAAATTATATTATAGAGCCACAATAGTCAAAACAGCATGGTATTGGCAGAAAAATAGACCAATGGAACAGAATAGAGAGCCCAGAAATAAAACTACACATGTATTGTCAAATCATCTTTGATAAAGGAGCCAAAAACACACAATGGAGAAAAGAAAGCCTCTTCAATAAATGGTGCTGGGAAAACTGGAGAGCCACGTGCAAAAGAATGAAACTCGACTATAGTTTGTCTCCTTGTACTAAAATTAATTCAAAATGGATGAAAGACCTAAATATAAGACCTGAAACAATAAAGTACATAGAAAAAATATAAGTACTAAACTCAGGGACATTGGCTATAAAGAGCATTTTATGAATTTGACTCCAAAGGCAAGGGAAGTGAGGGCAAAGATAAATGAACGGGACTACATCAGACTAAGAAGCTTTTGCACAGCAAGAGAAACTGACAACAAAACAGACAGACAGCCAACTAAATGGGAGATGATATTTTTAAACAACAGCACAGATAAGGGCCTAATATCCAAAATATACAAAGAACTCACAAAACTCAACAACAAACAAGCAAACAATCCAATGAAAAAATGGGAAAAGGACATGAACAGATATTTCTCCCAGGAAGAAATTAAAATGGCCAACAGATATATGAAAAGATGCTCATCTTCATTAGCTATTAGAGAAATGCAAGTCAAAAACTACAATGAGATACCACCTCACACCTGTTAGATTAGCTATTATCAACAAGATGAATAATAACAAGTATTGGAGAGGCTGTGGAGAAAAAGGAACCCTCATCCACTGTTGGTGGGAATGTAAAGTAGTACAACCATTGTGGAAGCAAGTATGGTGGTTCCTCAAAAAATTAAGAATAGAACTACCGTATGACCCAGCCATCCCTCTACTGGGTATCTACCCCCAAAACTCAAAAACACTGGTACGTAAAGACACATGCAGCCCCATATTCACTGCAGCATTGTTCACAGTGGCCAAGACATGGAAACAACCCAAAAGCCCTTCAATAGAGGATTGGATAAAGAAGATGTGGTACATATATACTATGGAATACTACTCAGCCATAAGAAATGATGACATTGGATCATTTATGACAGCATGGATGGACCTTGATAACATTATACTGAGTGAAGTAAGTAAATCAGAAAAAACTAAGAATTGTATGATTCCATACATAGTTGGGACACAAAATTGAGACTCATGAACACGGACAAAAGTGTGGTGGTTACCAGGGGTAGGGGAAGGGAGGAGAGAGGGGTGGGGGGGAGAGGAGGGGCACAAAGAAAAGCAAGTAGAAGGTGACTGAAGACAATTTGACTTTGGGTGATGGGTATGCAACATAATCAAATGTCAAAATAACCTGGAGATGTTTTCTCTGAATCTGTGTACTCTATTGATCAATGCCACCCCATTAAAATTAATTGTCGAAATAAAATTTAAAGAACAAAACAAAACAAAAAAAAGAAAAAATATGACAGTAGCTACATTAAATCTTGTCAAAGAAAGAATTAAAAAATGACAAAAGTTTTTCCCATCTTATATTAAAATTTATGTAATTGGACAACATGTGGGATAGTCAGGAGAGCTGGACTCTTCCCATTTCTTCATGTGGCCAGCTGGCTGTCTTTGAACAACTGTTTCCTCATCAAACAGAAAATGAGGAGGAGCTTGACCTGTGGTGGTGCAGTGGATAAAGCGTCGACCTGGAATGCTGAGGTCACTGGTTCGAAACCCTGGGTTGCCCAGTCAAGGCATGTAGGAGAAGCAACTACTATGAGTTGATGCTTCCTGCTCCTTTCTCTTTCTTTCTCTCTCTCTCTCACACAAATCTAAAAAAAAAAAAAAAAAAAAAGCAGATGAGAAACAGCTCTGTCTACAGCTTAGATCCTCATATACATTTTGTGGGGGTGGGGGGGACTCCTGGGCACCTGTGTCCTTTCTTCCAGACTCCAGAGGCCCATAGCACACAGTGATGGAGCCAGAGCCGTGAGACCATCCAGCAGGGGTTTCATACATTTTATAATGGTCATAAGATGTGGTGTTCCCTACTTTTATAAGAGGTATTGAATGTTTTCAAATATATCTTTGGCAGCACCCTAAAATATGACACCAGCAACAATGTGCTAATTAAAGGGAGGAAGAGGCCGAGAGCCCTACATGTGTGGCCTCCTCTCCCAAGGCAGGCCTGGCCACCAGGGTCACCCCAGGGTTCGGTCTCCTTGTTTAAAGATGAAGAAACAATGGTCCAACTTTGTAATGTAGATAGCCACAAAGTTAAGACTTGACCACTGGGGTACCCGAAGCCTGTAATTTTTCGAAGACACCACACAGAACTGAGCAAGACCAGAGAGGAAAGTATGGGAGCTTCACCTCCCCATCTTCTCATGTCCCCCTTATGTCTAGGTTGCACTGACTGGCTTTTGTGTCCTTCCTCTGACATGTGTTGTACACAGGCATACATGCTGTGGGCCTGGCTTGCACAGATAATCAGGTGGGGCAGCTGTGATACAGGTATATGAGAATAGACTTCATCAAGTGTAACATAAGGCTGCTGAGCAGAACCTGGGGTGCTAGGAGGAAGAACTGGTAGAAGGAAGTGGTCAAAAGAGCGCAGGAGGAGAAAATGACTACCTTCTAATGCACATTGGTCACAGGGACTCAGTAAATTCTTGGTATGAGTTTAAAGGTCAGCAGTATATTCAACTTACTAACTCCTCAATTATTACAAAAAGGGATTTAAGAAAGACTGTACACTTTGTCACTAAGTACGGTACAGATATAGATACGTAGTTGTATGGGTATAAATATATATACACACACACATTCTTTACTGTAATAACCTGGAATAGTTCCCCCTGAATTTCTCTTACGAATAAGGGTAACAGAGGACAAATTCAACCTGACTGCCTAGAGGATGTAATTCAAAATCTTTCCAGCTCAACCTGGTGAGATTAAATTTACTCTTGAATCAAGTCCATATACCTGGAAGACAACTATTCAACTGCAAGGACGTGCTTAAAAGGAATAACACATTATTAGGAGCCATTAGGAAAGAGGAAATACAAAATAAGATAAGTCACTCTATTTGTGGGGTGGGGGTGGGTGAGGACCAGTGAAACAAATGTAGAGAATTCACCAACATCTGGGCAAGGTGTGAGAGTTTGAAAATTGTCCTAAGTATTTTGGGGAACAAGGTATGTGTAGTGAATAAATTTGTGCTGTCAGATACTGTCCATCCTTAATACAGATACAGAGACTCTGGAAAGACCTTATAGGAATTCTAGGAACAAAGGGTCAAAGAAGAAGTAGATTCACAGTTGGAGAAAAGAGGGTGAGGAAGACACAGTTGCATTGTATCATGACATTCATATTCCCATTCAGGGGAGCAAACCTGGTTTCTTCCAGTCCCTGGTGTTCTGATTCCTTGTGCATTTTTAACACCACCAGTCAGTCCTGATCTTACCAAGCAAATATAAAACATCTGCTAATCAACATCTCCAGCCTCACTATAAGCAAAGCACCCCCAAAATCACCCTCTCACACACACACAAAAAGGTCAGTCTTATTTATGGATGACTCTCTTTTCTGTCGAAGATTTTGTAACTTACAGTGTAATTGATGTAGCTATCCCTAGTTCGTGAAATGTCACGGTTAAAAGAGCAAGAACTGTGTGTTTCTGAGCCCATCAAGCTATAGCTGGAATCCTCCCTGTCACTCCTTAGACTTTGTTTCTACTTTCCATACATGTAGGAAAAGGAATCTTACACACTGTTCAAATAAAACAGAAAATTTAAACCATCCCGCCTTGTGGCATACTTCATGTTTCATTCTACCCTTCCTTAATTTCCTTGAGAGCATGTGTGATGAGGCAAAGTCAGTGATTATCCAGAGTTCAGGTGTTAAATATTATTCAAACAAACGCAGTAAATGGCATCCGCAATCAAGAGCAGGGAAACAGATCACAGTGGTTCATTCCAGCAGGACCCTCTCAGGAGAGGAGTGCGCAAGGCAAACCGCAAGTATTTACGCACTCCCTGAACTGTGCAGGGAAGGTTCACAGGAAGCAGTTACAGACACAGCAACTAAACCAGCATTTAACCGGATTTCTTTGGAATCTTGCTGTTTTGTGCAATTAAAAGCCAGGTGGAAACAGATACCATTTTTAGTCACTCTTGATGTTAATAGAGTTTGGTTTTTCAAGTGGCTCTTCTGCCGCGTGTACTTCAATAAAAATCTTACAAAGAATAACCTTCCGGTAGGAACTGCATGGCTCACATCAGTGGTCCCAGGGGTGCAGGCCCTGTTCACTGCCTTGAAACCTTCGAGTCCCTGCTGTAGCTGCCTCCCCAGAGACCGTTTGGGGTAGGGAGGAACCCGAGAACATGCAGGGGACATTACTTTCAACATCTCATTTAATGCTTATGGCTCGCTCTAGTATGATAGTAAAGAACACAGGCTTTGGATCCAGACCACCTGGGTTCAAGCCTCGCTCCTCTACCATCAGCCAAATGCCCTTGAAACAGATGGGATTCCAGTGTGGGGCTTCTGACTTACAGCCTCAGCTCTGTTCTGCCTTCATAGGTATCATTTCTTGAATTGGACCCATTAATTCTGCTTATCATTAAACAATCCTAAAGTTGCCCCCATGAACTTGTGACTTAACATTATTTAGGTTTATAGACTTATATAGTAGATAACGATTTAACTAATCACATCCATAGTATGAATTCTTTACATTTCCATAGTATTTCACTGTTATTTCCACTGAGCTCTACGTCATTCCTGAAACAGGTAACTGTTATTTTTCCATTTTACTGATAAATACGCTGAAGCTGAATGAGTATGTCGTTGTCGCATAGCCAGAGAGCAACAGAGCTTCAGGGTGAATTCAGATCTAAATCCAGCTGCAGGGGCCTTGCTGCTTCTACCTTGCCTTGTCCCTCAGCATCGCATACGTGCATAAATATATACTAACTTGAAAGCACAGAGAACCAGGTGCTATGCCAGGGCCTTCAGCGGTTTAGGTTGTCTGGTAACCATAGCAATTGTTGCTCTTCTCCAGGCAAATGAGATCACCCAGCACACACTGGCTCTTAAGATTTGAGTTACAAGAGATGAGGCATTTCCCACAGAGGGCCATTAAGTTTGGAATTCCCTTCCCCTGGTCTGGCATAGCCCCAGAGCATTGGTCTTCCAGGTCTTTGCAAACCACATCAAGTTGAGTCAGCCAGCTGTGGCTGGTAAGAAATCCTAACGGCAGGAAGAAAGTGCCAAATTGACTTGCAGTTGTTTAGCAGTTTGTCATTTTGTGTGGGGTTTTTTTGCTGTTTGTATCCCTTAGAATGCCTAATGCACCATAGGTGATTCTCATTCTTAAAAATGAAGTGGTAGTCGGCAGTTTGCGTGCTTTTTGTTTCTGTGTTCTTACATCATGTCGCGCATGATGTGATGGAGAAACCTATAGGGAAGTTTTTGTTTCTTTTGCATAAACTATTTTGCAGTAATTGACCAGCCGCAGAGAAAAGATTATCTCCAGCGCACTCTCCCTGAGTTCTGTAGTCCCCGGAGACCAATAAGCCGTGTACCTAGAACCATTATCACGCTGCTGAAGAAGCTGCTATGTGAACAAAAACCAGCCTTCGTTAATTTTCTTTTTCGTATTTAAAAAACCTTATCAGTGTTTTCCCTTTGGGAGTGTGTAATTTGTCAATAGCACATATTATTTTAGTTCTAAAGAGGAAAGATGTAGGGCAGTAGATCCTTATTAATATCTCCTTTTTTTTATCTCCATGCCAGATCTTAAACATTTCTGCTCAATGAAGTAAAGTTCTCCACATTTTAATTGTTACAGTATGCATGCTTTAACTTTTGTTTCATAGAAGTGTAAAATTTTAGAAATGAAGAACATTTTTGAAACTAATTTTAATTCCCATATGCCCCCTCAACGTGTATACACACACACACACACACACAATTTAACTGATGCAGAAACTGATTGGTGCTGTGGTTGGCCTGAGCTCACACAATAGTCAGTGACAGAATTATGACATGTGTTCAGTCTAGTACTCTTTCTGTTGGACACTGTAGTGTATATATCTGTATTAACTCCCCAACTTCTTTGTAGGGTTTCAAAAGCAGAAGTGACCCTTATATATCCATTTGGAACTGCTTGGTAAATACTTATTAACTAATGTCAGGTGTCATTTTAGTGTTACAGGGGTCCCAAATGTTACACATCATTATCTGTACTTTTTTATTCAACCTCTTCTGTAGATAGAAAAGTTAGGGAATGGTCAAGTGATATATGATGGACAGAACTTGATTGAGCTTGACCATCATTACTTCTAATCATCTGCGTGTTTTTATTGAGGTATAATTGACTTACAATATTATATTAATTTTAGGTGTACAACATAATCATTTGATATTTGTATATATTGTGAAATGATCAGAATTAGTCCAGTTAACATCCGTCTTCATGCATAGTTAAAATTTTTTATTGTGATGAGAACTTCTAAACATCTACATTGAAGTTGAAAATTGTTTTAAAGGGTTAGTCTCAGGACTAATTTAAAGCTATTTTCTCATAGTTTACGTTATCTCGCATTAGTGAGCAGACTCCTATTACATATTATTCTTTTATCTTTAAAAATGCCTGTGTTATTTTCAGCAATTGGAAATGACCTTAGAGTTTATCCTCAAAATAAAAGAGTAAACATAACAAGTCAGCCTCTCAGCTGTTGGCTTATGCATCATGAATTTTTGTGCCATGGCAGAAGTTGGTCCAGGAATTATTTGCCCTATGACTAGTTGGCATGCCAGTGGTTTTCTAAATACTCACCATAAACTGTTTATAGTTTGTTTCAGTGTTGGAAGGGGTTCTGTCAAAGCTGTCAAGATATGATGAAGGCAATTTCTTTTCATCTATTCTGTCATTCACTGTAAGTATTTCAATGAGTCTCTTCTACTGACTTTTGACTGTTGTCGTAATACTTATTAACAGTTAAGAAAATACTCTGGCCAGTGGCTCAGTGGATAGAGTATCAGCTCAGCATATGGACATCCCATGTTTGATTCCTATTCAGGGCACACAGGAGAAGCAACCACCTGATTCTCTCCCCCTTCTCTTCCTCTTTCCCTCCTGCAGCCAGTGACTCAATTAGTTCAAGTGTGGCCCCAGACACTGAGGATAGCTCTGTAGGAACATGACAGCCTCAGGTGCTAAAAATAGCTCGGTACTCGAGCATTGGCTTCAAATGGGTTTGCCAGGTTGATTCCAGTTGAGGTGTATGAGGGAGTCTGCCTCATTATTTCTGCTCCTCTCACCCCCCCAAAATAATAGTAATAATAATAATAACTCTCATTATTATCTCTTTTCCTCTTAAGGCGAAAGCAGCTGCCAAATATGTTGATGTTCCAGTAAGTATTTTTTACTTGCTTTTTAAAACTATATTTAACTCTTTTAAAACACATATGGTTCACTTTGGGTTTATTTCATATCTTGAAACCAGTGCAATTCCCCCAGGGAGCAGTCTTTTTTTCTTAAGGGCTCACCCTCCTCACAGCGCTTGGCAGGGTGTTTTAGTATACTTGCCCACTGTGACATGGGCACTCTTGTGGAGGTCTGTTCATCATGAGAGCTGCTCAGCCCAGCTGTGAGGGTGGTTACAGCGCACTGGGCTGGGGGTAGGAAAAGCCTCACACTAGTTATAGAAAGGATGTTCACTATCCAGTCCCTTTCTACGCAAGCTGTAACAGGCTTCTTATTCGGTTAAAACAACAATAAAGACGAGCTAGTTAAATGAAAGGACTAATGTTCTATATACAAAAGTGTAAAAAATCAATATTCACTTATTTGAACCTTTAGTTTTTTGAAGAATTCTTGGGAAATAATTGTAATCTGTAAATTTGTTAAAAGATGAAGATAACAGGGGAGGAGATGATGAAACTTACTAATATGATGAAAGAATTCACATGAGAAATACAGTCAAGTTAGTGCATCATTTTAAAATTGATAATCCTAACAAAATTAGTTTTTGCCTTAAATCCTATCACCACACATATGATCAAGGCCTGAAATGTTCTGTGTAATCATATATCTTGGCGTATGTATCAATGTTCCAAGAATTAGGGCATAAATAGAAAAAAAAAAACTTACAATTTAAAACTAGATAGAATATCAGTGACCTCACCTTTGGTTAAGACAGCTTGAGCAAGCCCTGGCTGGTTAGCTCAATTGGTTAGAGCATTTTTCACCTACACCGAAGTTGCAGGTTCGATCCCCGGTCAGAGCACATATGAGAATCAACCAATGAATACATAAATAAGTAGAACAACAAGTTGGCATCTCTCTCTCCATTTCATGCCCTCTAAAATCAATTTAAAAAATTTTTAAAGAAAGAAAATAAAATTGATTTAAAAATTTATTTTTTAAAAAAGACTGCTTGAGCAGTATCACATCTGTGAATCATTATTATGAATGTCAGAAGTTTGAATCGTGGCCAGCCTTGTATTATCAGTAGTAGATGGCTATCAATTGTTGTTGTTTTTTTCTCTAGCTTAGTTTATTTTAAGAATACCGCAAATGATACATATAACATACAAAATGTTTGTTAGTCTACTATGTATGTTATCAGTAAGGCTTTGGGTCAACAGTAGGCTATTAGTCAAGTTTTGCAGGAGTCAGAAGTTACAGGCAGATTTTCTGGTGTGTCGGGTCAGTTTTGCTAACCTCAGCATTGTTTAAGGTCAGTTGCACTGTATGAGCACATTTATATGAGGCTCTTAGAGTAGTCAGATTCTTGGAGCTAGAAAGTAGAGTGGTAGGTTCCAGAGCTGGGGACTGGGGAGGCTCAGGAGTCATTGCTTAATGAAGATGGAGTTTTGGTTTTACAAGGTGGGAAGAGTCATGGATGGTGGTGATGGTTGAACAACACTGGCAATGTATTTAATATCACTGAAGTATATACTTACAAATGGTTAGGGTGCAAAGCTTTTGTGATGTGTATTTTGTTCAAATCTTAAAATACTTTATTTATTAGTTTCACATGCCTTCAATAATTTTATTTTTTGGTTGTTCTTTATTTTTTATTGTATTTTTCGGGGTGACGTTGGTTTGCAAAATCATACAGGTTTCAAGTGCACTACTCACTAAACATCACCTGCACACTGCATCGTGCACCCTCCACCCCAAGCAAAGTCTCTTTCCATCCCCATTGTCCCCTCCCTTTGCCACTTTCACCTACCCCCCTCTCCCCTTCCCTCTGCTATTTTTTTTCCATTTAAAGTCTTCAATGAAAATTGTATGTACTATTACTTTTCCTCCTGCATCTTCTCAATGGCTTCTTCCTTGTGTTTGCCTTTTCCTTTCCTGCTTGTTGAGATTTGGCTTTTATACTGTGAATAGATAGCCCCCAAATTTACTGCTGCTGTAGGTGTTATAAATTGACAGTTTCAATGAATGGGCCATCAGTTTCCTTGCCTTTGCATGGGGTTACTTTGGACCAGGGCTCTTTTATTTTATGAATGACTCCCAAAGAAGTCTTGGCATACTCTTTGTCTTCTACTGAGAATCAGAAAATCCCTGTTGGACAAAGAAGCAGGAAGGATCACATGTACAGGGTCCTGCGAAGCAGCAGCACAAAGAGGAAAAGGGAGATTTAAGGGGAACAGTTGATATTTATTATCTGAAAAAGAAGCAAACAAGTAATCACGGAAACACATGAACTTCATTGGAATTCCTAACACATTTTATCCTATAGTTTTAGTTTTATTTTGAATTAAAAATTTAAACAGAATGGGCCACCATAATGATTCCTGTTCCCAGGGCTTTTGAAGTCCTTATTTTGGCCCTGTACTAGATTGGTTAGACCCCATAGAACCTCAAGTTGAGAGATACTGAAAGGAGTTCATTCACTCTCCTTCTCCATGTAGAAACCTCCTCCCCTATATCCCTCACAGACATTGATTCAGACTTTAAATTTTTTTTATTGATTGCAGGCTCACCATAAGGCAGCCTCCTCTTATATACAATGAGTTGCAATTCTGTAGCTCTGTGACTTTGGCCTTGGTTCTAATCCCTCTTTTGGATGACAGCTCTTCAAACATTTCATGATAATTATCATGCCTTCTCTTCCCAAGAGATACGGTATCTATTCTAAGGGATATATTGTCTGAGGAATTCTTATTTCCTATATTAAATATTCTCAACTTCTCCACTGAGCTCATTAAGTATTTATTGAGCATGTACTAAACGCTAGGCCCTGGGCATACATGATGAAAGTATGGGTTTCCTACCCACAAGCTGTTCAGTGTCCAGGGCTGAAAGAGAAAGAAAAATAGACATATCATGAAAACAGCTATAGCAATTATACCCTTTATCATGGCAGTTACCCTCCAGATGACTTCCAGCTTAATCATGTCACTATTAAATCAAACTGGCCACTCCCCCCACCGCCAGCAGAACTTACTAAACCGTCGATGTGGTCTGGCTATGACAGATTACTAAGAAAAGAGTTTCTTCCCCAAATCTGATTATATCTCTATGGTTGATGCCTCTAAATAGTAATTTCAAAAGCTATGAAATACTACTAACTGTTAATGTTTTTATGCTAAAACTCTGGAAACTATGTGTCTCTGATGCAGTATTTTAAGGAGAACCACATGAGAAAAAAAAACAACAACCAAAAAACAATGGCTCACCTTTTACAAAAATTGACTCAAAACTGGTCAAGACCTACCTGTAAGATGCAAACTATACAACTTCTAGAAGAACAGCACGGTACTGGTTTAAAAGCAGACACAGAACAGTGGCACAGAACAGAGAGTGCAGAAAGAAACCCATGCTTTTATAGTTGTTATAGTCTAGTCAATAAATAGTTATAGTCTAGTCTAGGGAAAATTGGACAGGTACATGCAAAAAAAAAACTAGACTACCATCTTAAACCTTACACAAAAATAAACTTAAAATGAATTGAAAACTTAAACATTAGACTCTAAACCATAAAAACTCTAGAAGAAAACATACACAGTAAAATCTCAGACATTTCTTGTAGCAGTATTTTTTCTGATATCTCCTTGGGCAAGGGAGACAAAAGAAAAACAAATGGGACTGCATTAAATTATAAAGCTTTTGCACAACAAAGGAAACCATCAATGAAATGAAAACACAACCCACTGAGTGGATAAACATATTTATTTGCCAGTAATACATCTGATGAGTGGTTAATACCCAAAATTTATAGAACTTATAAAACTCAACACCAAAAATAAAACAAAACAAAAAAAATCCAATTAAAAAATGGGCAAAGGACCTGAATAAATACTTCTCCAAAAAGAACATGCAGATGGCCAATAGACATGAAAAGATGCTCAATGTTACTAATCATCAGAGAAATGCAAATTAAAATTACAATGAGATTTCACCTCACACCTTTCAGAATGGCTGTCATCAATAAATAAACAAATGACAAGTGTTGACAAGGATGTGGAGAAAAGGGAACCTTCATGCACTATTGGTGGGAATGTAGATTGATCCAGCCACTGTGAAAAGCATTATGGAGTTACCTCAAAAAATTAAAAATTGAACTGCCTTATGACCCAGCAATTCTGCTTCTGGGAATTTATATGAAGAAACCCAAAATACTAATTCAAAAAACTATATGCACCCCTATGTTTATTGCAGCATTATTTACAATAGTCAGGATTGGAAGTAGTGCAAGAGCCCATCAGTAGATGAGCGGATAAAAAAAAAACTGTGGTAAATTTACCCAGTTGAATAATACATAACCATAAAAAAGAAGGAAATTTTATGTTTTTCAACAGCATGGATGGTCCTGGAGTACATTATGCTAAATGAAATAAACCAGACAGAGAAAGACAAGTCTCATATGATTTCATTCATATGTGGAATCTAATAAACAAATGAGCAATAGAGAGACAGACTCATAGAGAGCAGGCTGACAGCTATGTGTGTGTGGTGGGGGGTGCTGGGTGAGGGGGTGGAGGAATTGAGCAAAAAAAGAACAAAAAAGAGAAACACTCATGTAACAGACAGCAGTGTGGTGATTATGGCAGGGAGGAAGGTTGGGAGGTGGAAGGGATTCTAGGGGGATAAATGATGATGGATGGAGTGTTGACTTGGGGTGGTGAGCACAATGCATTGAGCAGATCATGTGTGGTAGAATTGTGTACCTGAAACCTGTATAATTTTGTTAACTAGTGTTACCCCAATGAATTCAATAAAAAGGGGTTAAAACTTCTAAAGGAAAATATAAGAGATATATGTATATGTGGCCTTGGATTTGGTGGTAATTTTTTTTAGATACAACACCAAAAACATCCATGAAAGAAAAAAATGTAAGTTGACAACACTGTTAAGGGAATGAAAAGGCCAGCTATAGATGCATATTTGATAAAGGACTTGTACCTAAAATGTACAAAGAATGATTCACAGTTAACAATAAGAAAGCAAGCAACCAATTAAAAAATGGGCAAAAGATTGAAACAGACACTGCAAGAAAGAAGCATGGCTAACAAATAATCATATGAAAAGATGCTTATTTGACATGGAACTGAAAAGATTGCTTATAATGACAAATCATTTGTCATTAGAGAAATGCAAATTAAAACTGAGCTACAACTGCACACTTATTGGTGAGGTTAAAATTTGAAAAACTGACAATATATAATGTTGACAAGGATGCAGAACAACAAAGATTCTTATTTATTGCTGGTGAAAATGCAAAAAAAATACAGGCACTTTGGAAGACTGTTTGGTGGTGTCTTACACAGCTAAACAGTCGTACTGTGCAACTTACCACTTGTGCTCTTAGGCATTGATCCAACTGGTTTTAAAATGTGTCCACACCAATGTTCATAGCAATTTCATTAATAGCCACCCCAAATTAGAAGCAACCAAAATGTGTTTCAGTAGGTGAATGGCTAAATAAGAAGTGGTATAGTCATACAATTGGAATACTAATTCTGCACAGGAAAGAAAAATTAGCTACCAGATCATGTGAAGACATGGATGAATCTTAAAGGCATATTGCAAACTGGAAGAAGCTAGAAAAGGCTGCGTACTGTATGAGTCTGTTTATAGCACATTCTAGCAGATGTTAAACTATAAAAGTTAAAATCAGATTACTGATTGCCAAACTTCAAGGTTAGGGAGGGTGGAATGGATGAAGCCTAGGGAACTTTTTGGAGCAGGGAAACTATTCTGGCGATGGTATGGATGGACCTAGAGATCATTATGCTAAGTGAAATAAGCCAGGCAGAGAAAGACAAGTACCAAATGATCTCGCTTATATGTGGAATCTAATGAACATGGTGAACTGAGGAACGGAATAGAGGCAGAGGTGAAGTCATGGGGAGCAAAGGGACAGCTGTCAGAGGGAAGGGGGATGAGGGGATAGGATCAGAGAAGGTGAAGGGATTAGTGAAATTATATATACATAACACAGAGATACAGATAACAGGACAGCAAGTCCTAGAGGGAAGGGGGGATAGAGGAGGGGTAGGGAGACAAAAGGGATGTAATGGGGGGCATGTTGTTGGGGCTTGAGGGTGTTATATTGAGTGGGGCACTTGAATCCATGTTTACACATTAAATTAAAAAATTTAATAGAAAATTTAAAAACTATTCCAGGTGATTCTATAATGGTAGATACGTGACACTAGACTTTTGTCAAAACGTACCTTTATAGCACAAAGATTAAGCCTGACTGTATGCAAATTTTAAAAATCAATTAAGATATCCTGGGATCCCAGAATGGAGACTGTGATAAAATAATCTGACTCTATGGCAAACATGTAGAATAATAACAGAACTGGGAAAGATGAAGGGAAAGGTATAGATCTGAGTAACTCGAGATGAGTGGGGTCTGTAGAAACAAAAGAAAAGGAATGGTGCATAAGCACTACCCGTGAGTTGATAAAGCACTTCCCCACAGGTTAACAGTTCAGGAAGCACTATGCATGCACACTTAGACGCAGAGGAAAAGCAAGACCTTGAAGAGGTGAATCTGTCCTGTTCTCTAGTAACTTAGAAGAAGGGAGCTCAGACCTAGGAGAGCGAGCTGATATGTGAGATGCAGGACCAGCAGGAAAATGTGCAGATCAGCTTTGCAGACAGGACCACTGGGCCAAAACAAAATATTCAGCAGGGTTAAAAAATTAATTGGCCCTGCTTGATGGCTCAGTGCATAGAGTGTTGTCCCATCATATTGAATGTCCTGGGTTCGATTCCCAGTTTGGGCACATATGAGAAGCAACCATCTGCTTCTCCTCCCCCCTTCTCTTCTCACAGTAAGTGGCTGTATTGGTTTGAGCATGGCCCCTGGCACTGAGCATAGCTCTACTGGAGAGAATCAGCCTCAGTCATTAAAAATAGCTCTGTACTTGAACATCGGCCCTGGTTTGGATTGCCATGTGGATCCCAGTTGGGGAGCATGTGTGAGTCTGCCTCACTGTCTCTTCTCTTCTAACCCCCCAAAAAAAGAAAAAAAAGAAAAAAGAAATCTGTGTTCCCCACCTCAAAAAAATAAAGAATTCACATAACCTGCCCATACCCCAAAAATACTGACTGCTTACCTATAAAAGAAGGTAGCCATAGCCAATAGCAATGCATGTTTAAAAAGTGTGTAACGTCGACCCAGCATGTGGAAGTCCCAGGTTTGATTCCCAGCTAGGGCACACAGGAGAAGCTCCCAACTGCTTCTCCACCCTTCCCCCCCTCCTTCCTCTCTGTCTCTCTCATCCTCTCCCGCAGCCAAGGCTCCACTGGAGCAAAGTTGGCCCGGGCGCTGGGGGTGGCTCTATGGCCTCTGCCTCAGGCACTAGAATGGCTCCAGTTGTAGATGAGCAACACCCCAGAGGGGCTGAGCATCGCCCCTGGTGGGCATGCCGGTGGATCCTGGTCCGGCTCATGCTGTCTGTCTGCCGCCCCCTGCTCCTCACTTTGGAAAAAAAAAAAATTAAGTGTGCAAAACATCATGAAAGACAATAATGTGGGGCAGCTGCTAAAAATAACAAAAAAAAACACAGAAGGTTTTTTTGGGGCTGAAACTGTGGGGACAGCACAATAGAGAAGCCACATTCCCAGACTAAGAGCCAGACTGCTTGAGTGTGAGTTCCTGCCTCATCACTGTGCTTAGTATTGAATAACGTTGAGTACCAGAGGTTTTTAACAGCTTTATTGAGGTATAATTTATATTAAAAACTGCACATATTTAATCTATACAATTTGATGGGCTTGGACATATGCATGCATCCCTATGGACACCAATTTTTTTCATCTACAAAATGAAGGTATAATTATACCTCTTCTAGGTTTGTTGTAAATATGTTCAGCACTTTTAATCATTCCTGGAGTGAAATCTGTGCTCAGTAAATGTTAGCTGTTATCACACATTATTATTACTGATTATAGTAAAATCTAGGGTCCAGATTCTAAAATGTATCATTTTGCTCTATACTGTGTCAGTTCAGATGATAGAACTAGGAACAGTGATTAAAACCTAGTGGGAGGTAGACCTGAAATCAATGTAAGGAAAATCTTTTAAAAAATAAATTATGTACAAGGTGATAGATTGTAATAGAAGCTACACCTCTATTTGCTAGATAGGTACTGAAGATTTCTCCATTATGTAGGAACACTGCCAGATGACATTTAAGGTCCTTCCCAACTCTGATTCAGTAATTTTGTTCTATAGGTCATTTAGTTATGGGGTGCGTGCAAGCGCGCGCGCGCGCGTGTGTGTGTGTGTGTGTGTGTAATGCTTATTGAAAATTACCATATTATCACACACAATGCTCTGTGCTAGACAGTGAGGTGACACTGCTAAATAGAACCAAGGCACATGGTAAGGATTACTGTGATCAAGAAAAGACCAAGGACAATGAGTGAGGAAGCAGAGGAGAAACTCCCCATTAACTGGCTTCAGTGCTGATGTCCGTGTCTGTCCTTAGAAAAAGGAGAAAACGCCTTTTTCTCTTGTCTTCCATAATAATTCTCTCAAGTGATTTGTCTTCTTTATGACATTTCCCAAAGATTTTTGATCTCTTAACTCCCTAAAATGTGGCCCACATTCAGCTCTGTCCTGTATGGATTCGATGTGGAGTCTAGGATCTCAGTTCAAGTCCCGTCTTCACCTCCTGCTCACTGTCTGCTCTCCATTTTCCCACCTGTGCAATGAGGATAATAGTCTAATTCCTGTGCCACCTCCTCACCAGGTTCTTAGGGGATTCACTGAGGATATGAAGGTGAAAGCACTTTGTTAATGAAAAGCACTATTGCAGTAAATGGAGTTGGTGTAGCTCTTACCTCGACTGGTGCTTCCTGTTCCATGCGTTTTTCTGCAGTTTCTCTGCTTCAGAACAAAAGCATTTTCCAAAACAAAAATCACTTTCCTTCCACAGAGTGAAAAACATGAGTTTTTTTTATTTCTTTTCCTTTTATTGTATAGTATTAAGCACCTTGCATATACTTGATAGGTACATTTGCTCAATTCATTACAATAGTGTCTTCCCTCCTTTTTTTCTTTATTGCTTCTGATATTGTCTATTACTAAGACAAGGGCACTCAAACACTTAGTGGCTCACGTCAGAGAGGGAGCCGGGCAGAACCTGGGGAATGGAGCGCCTGGTCCCTGGGACATTCTCACTTGGAGAGGGAGTAATGCGCACCAGGACCAGGTTCAAAGCCTCACCATTATAAGAGCCAGGAAGGTTGTGTATTGTGCTTCCTAGATGAACAGTTTGCTTCTCTCATCTTTATTGCTTTGTTTTTTGCATGTTTGGCTCTTCTCACATAAAGTCATAAAGTCAATCCACAGACTTCCATGGGACCCTAACATTCTAGCATCCTCAGGTCTCCCTGAAGCCAAAATCTGAAAGGTTCCATTGGGACTGAGCAAATCAATCCCCATCAGTATAACTTTTAAAAGCCCAGTGAAATAATACCCACAGCATCTCAATTTCACTTCAAGTCCTCAATTCAGTTTTTGTAGGTGACATTGTAACAACTGCAGATAGATGAGAGGAAGGTGAGTGAACATTATTATAACCTGGTAGAGTTAATATCTTTGTCACCATTGTAACCATTACTCATGGATATAATAATGTAAAGCTAGCATGTGATACACATTTGTTGTCTGGTACTCCTTATCAGCAGCTATTTCTCTAAACTCTGAGGTGTTAATGATCCTGATAGACAGAAATAGCAAGAGAGATACTGGTTGCTCATAGTCTCAAATGTAGAAGGCACAGTAAGATTAAAATTGAACTCCTAAATCTCAGTTGAAATTCACCTGCCTTTTTTCTTATAGTGTTAGAGGCTAATATCTTAAGCTGTCATTCAGTATTCCTTTTAATATTTAAAATAACCTCCTCTTTGGAAGGATTTCCCCAAGTGATACAACAAAAATGTTCCAACATACTAATGCTATGAATGCATAAACTACATCACTACTTAAAAGAAATGATGTGCAGCATTCAAGTGAATGAGGACCTAAGTTATAGGAGCGTTAGTTATAGCAGACTCCAATTTCAGATATCCTCAGAGACACCAGAATGGTGGAATCTGCCTTTGACTCACTGCTCACAGGAAGCAGGCAGAAGAGCCCTACCCAGAGTCAGGATGCTGGAGTAATGGACCCCTCTCCCGTGAGAACATGCAACTGGATGAAATGAGCACATTCAGAACACACGCCACATGCTCCAAGTCTAAGGGGTGTTTCCAAAAGACTGGATGCCAGTGTCTTTAGTTCAGAATTTTCTTCCCAATTTGGAGATAAAATACATACCGTACTTTTTGCTCCATAAGACGCACCTGACCATAAGACACATCTAGGGTTTTAAGGAGGAAAATAAGAAAAAAAAATATTCTGAACCAAATGGTGTGTTAAAATATTTAATAAAATACCATATTTTTCACTTCATAAGACGCTCAGGCATTTTCCCCTCCACTTTTGAGGGAAAAAATATGCATCTTATGGAGCAAAAAATACGGTAATCGTGTTAATAAAAGGAATTTTGAATACACTAAATTTAACAAAGAGAAAGGTGACTTGGGCAGCTTCACTGCTTGTAATAAGATACTGCTCACAAACATCAGAGGATATTTCAAAATGAATATGAAGCAATAAAGTATCCCCTAATGTTTGTGAATAGTATGGTTTGGAATTTTTCCAGAGAACAAGGAGAATTTTTTCATTCATTGTTTCAAACAATAGATAAAAATACTGTTAAATAATCTTGAAATTTTTATATCCTTGTGAATTTTCATTGTTTACATTTCTTCCTTTCTCCCCTCCGCCTTTTTGTGAATTATTTCCCTTCCTGGGCTTATATAATATTTAAACTGGCAAAAATTTAGTTGAAGGCTCAGTTATGTTGTTTACCTTTGGCTTTTCTGTGTGAATACAATATAACTTTTCAATTTTGTAGAAAAACAAATATGTGTATTTTTACAACATAGTCCTAATAGCTATACTCAACAGCTTCTATTATTTAAAAGTATTTCAGAAAATATAATTTATTTAAACTGCTCCAAATGCTTTTGAAAAGTTTAGCTTTAAAAACATTTTTACTCATATATAAAAAATAATAGAAATTGTTGCATAAATGACAAAGTAATGAAGGATATATTAAACACTGAAAGAAAAAAAATACATTGTTTTTAGTGTCATGTCCTGTGTTTTTTTAATGATCAATTATAGACTATTTCTGAATCTGAAATGCTAAACTAAGATATCAGTTGTTCCTATGACAGTTTCAAACTAAGAAGGAATGCTATTGTTTTAAATCTTGCAAGAATCGTTTTTTTTTTTTCAAAAGGATAATAGTGACCAGAGGCAGGTATTTTATTTATGAAGCAGATGGATTATCATAAATGAGGATGTCACAATTTCACTCTTGATTGTTGCTTCAAAGCAAGCTTTTCTAGATTATGAGCCGTACACTTTCAAATTAAGTCAATTAGACTGTAGCTTCTAGTTCATCCTTGAGATTGGAATAGTATATTTAAAAATTTGTCCCCTCATTAAATAGACACTATGACAGTGTTTGCATAGAGTATTGTGAACCTCCAGTGGGAGGTTAGACAGCTTCTTCTGTGTCCAAATCTGTCGCTGTGAAGAATGACAGGCAGCCTTGCACCCACCTAGCCATGAGTGGGGAAGGCGAAGACTTGCCCCTGTGGGATTAGGCATAGCAGCAGGAAATAAGAGCATTTCAGCATATAATTAACTAGGACTTGTTTTTTAAACAGCATGTTCATCTCACTAGGTTAACTAGCGATTAACACTTGAAAAAAAATTTGCTGGAGTCTGCACCCTTCCTTAAATTCATTCACTCACTGTTGTATTATGTTACTTATACAGCCGGTGCCAGAGGTCACCGGACCACACTTCATTTCCTTAGATAGTTACTGATTCTTTATGCTCCGGGTGAATTTCTTCTAGTTTTCTTTTTGTCTTTGTATTACAACTTTCTTAGCCAAATTCTGTTATTTTCTGAATCAAATAAGAAGTAGTTTAGAAACTCCTGTTAAATTTAGAAATATTACCCTAAATTTTATTAGATGAGGAAGTTAATTCTTAGTGGCCTGAGGCTCTCAGAGTTTCAAATGGGAATATGAAAAAAAAAAAGCATTTATTCTAAGTGGTATTTAATATACAACGTGCTTGCAATGTGGTTTCTAATTGTTATTTTTTCCTTCAGTAGGAAAACTATAATTTAATTACCAATATACAAAAAAAATTTCTAAATATAAGCTCTCTAGAATGTAGAATTCTTGATCCAAACTGATGCAAACCCACAGTTGAAGATGAACAGGCCGCCCCTTGGATGAGGTTGGTGAGCGGGTATGGAGGGCACTCGCTCGCGCCCGTGTTCGTAGCAGATCCGTCTGTCTCTGCCGTGCCGTCACGAGCTTTCTTTTCATTTACACCCCAAGACAAAAACTTAACAGAATGTGCTCAGGTTTGTTTTTTATTTTTAAACTCCATTTCTCAACAAGATAACGTGTAATTATGGAATTAGATGCAGTGACTTCCAAAGTATGTAAATTCCACTGCCATAAACAGTCTTTGCCCAAAGGAGCGCTGAACCAGCGATAATGTCTTCTATCCAAACACATTTGTACTGCAAGTAGAAACTGTTTAAAAGGAAAATTACATCTTTTTCAGCAATTTATCAGAGATAATTACCCTTCTTACACCAAAGGCGGGATAAAGTGTTTTAAAGAACTACAATTCTAATTGGGAAATGTCACCAGCTGTTGCAGTTACTCTTACTTGTGTATATTCTTCTAATGATTCTAGTCTCATGCCACCAGCCACATGAAAATACATTCACAAGGTGTGAATATCCCATATGTCAAAGTTTCAAGAATAGGTAAACAGCTCAAAGATAAAGGAAGAAATAATGCTAATGAGGAAACGGAAGAATTCTAGGTTTTGTTTACCGGGCAAATGGGTCTTAATATGCCAAATGGGAAGAAAATGTAAATTTCAAAAAGAAAGATAAAGAAAAAGGCAGAAACGCTTAATTTGTTGAAATAAACTTTGAAATGAGCTTTACCTCACACCAGAGAGTCTTATTTCCTTAGAAAGTCATGGGATTGTCTTAGTTTATAGATTTCTCTTTTATGTCGTTTGGGGCTGCCAAGCAGCATTTAGTTTTGTTTTAGGCTTAAACTGTGAAGTTCTTGTTAGTTTTAGATAGTAGAAGATAAACTCCTTCTGTACAACGTTTCATGATGTCTCATGTCATCTCAAATGTGACCAAGCAGATGCAAAGTACTTTAGAGTCTGTGGCAAGTGTCTCAAGTCATCCTTCTCCTGTCTTCCTGCTGGAAACTTGGTCTCCAGTGAGTCTGATTGGTCCAGTGATTGACTAGATTAACTTCTATGCAGACTCTGCCTTTGAAAGGGGGAAGTGAAAATGGGGTTGGGTGGGGAGAAATGATGGAGAAGGCAAGCCTCTAATTTGTTTGTTCTTTAACTGCCACTTTAGTGGGCAGCGCTGAACTGTCTGGGATTATTTTTATATATCATAGCATTTTGTTTCCAGGCACCTGACTGTGACTCTGACATAGAGCTAACTTGTTAGTATGTACAGAATATTGTTCTCATTCATTTTTATTCTGTGGCTGTATATTTCTTGAATTTTCTCATTTTCAGTGTTTTGAAAAAGTTTGAGGGCATGGACAGAAAGACTAATGGATTAGTTGTCCTTACATATTTCATAGTAGCTAGTAATATTCGTACAAGTCAGCCTGCCTCTTCCCTGGAAAAACTGATGTGTAAATGCCCCAAACCCACAGAAGAAAGCAATGTGGTTTTCTCTTGATTATCCTTGTAGTTATTTAAACTTTCAAACATTACATTATGAGATTTATGTAGAAAAATAGAAATAAATGTGCTAAGTTGCCTTCATTATGTTTGGAATATATAATATACATTATCAATAGAAACTCTTGAAGGAAAAACCAGTGAAGACATTTATATAAATAGTTGTTTCAAATTATAACTGATAACTAATTTTGTTGTATCAGGGTTGTGTTTGAAAGATTCCCCGAGTTTTTTGGGGGTATATATTTCCTTTTAGGCTAGGTATAAGATAAATAAAAACTTGTTGTAATGCTCATTACCAAAACATAATTTTTTACCAAAATATCAAATTTTTATTCATGAGATAATAGTCATTGCTTATAATGCACATTGGTTAAGAGAAGGGGGGTTATCATTGTATGTAATATATTCTTCCCCTGAACCCCAAAAAAGTGGTATGAACTTTCCTTCATTTAAGGAGACATCACTACCATCATCCTAGCATCACTCAAATGTATACCTTGAGTTGTTTTTCGAGAGACTATAGATGATTTAACTTCTAGTGTTTAATAGATAAATACTTATTAAATAATACTTAATAGTTAAGTCATCCATATCCCCTTTCACCTACTTTCCTTGCAATACTTACTTTTGCAAAATGAGTCTATTGACAGTGGTTACAGGTGCATTCTGTGGATATGGAAAGATGCAAGACTCACTTATTTGGCATCAGTTCAATAATTTAGTCATTATTAATGCTGTATTCTAATAAAATAAAGAAATCCATGTAGATTATGACTCAACCCCAGGTGTAAATCATACAAAGAAGCATTTTTTTGTATGTGGCAGAGACAGAGACAGTGTCACAGAGAGAGACAGATAGGGACAGACAGACAGGAAGGGAGAGAGATGAGATACATCAATTCTTCGTTGTGGTTCCTTAGTTGTTCATTGATTGACTTCTCATATGTGCCTTGACCTGGGGGCTACAGCAGACCGAGTGACTCCTTGCTCGAACCAGTGACCTTGGGTTCAAGCTGGTGAGCCTTGCTCAAACCAGATGAACCCGCGCTCAAGCTGGCAACCTCGGGGTCTCAAACCTGGGTCCTCAATATCCCAGTCCTATGCTCTATCCACTGCACTACCACCTAGTCGGGCACAAAGAAACATTTTTATTAACTCATGCAGCTACCTGAAACTCAGGAAAGAAGTAAAGTTAAGCCTAGAAGGAAAACTTCAGAATCCATTCTATTCCCTTCCTAGTACTGATTTTTCAGCAAAGAGGAGTTCTGTTCACTACCCTATTTCCTCTAACATTAAAAGACACCAAATGTTGGATGACTGTCGAAAGTTATCCACACCTTTGGCTCTTGCGATACTCATACTGCATTTCTCAAAGAAAATAAATCCTTGAGATAGTGTTGATAAATGTAAATGAATAGAAGCAATGGATAACTCACAAAATTGTGCTTTATGTTTTATTTTATAATACAGTAAATGTTCTTTGTCTTCCTAATAATGTTTTATTCAGGTTAGTAAGGAAATCTATTTTGTAGTTCTTGAGCACCCATAGTGTTTGAGGAAGGCAGCCAAGAAAGCTCTGGCTGGATAGCTTGGTAGGTTGGAGCTTTGTCCTGGAGTGTGGAGGTTGCTGGTTCAATTCCCTGGTCAGGGCACATTCAGGAGCAGCTCTATGTTTCTGTCTCTCCCTGCCTTTCTCAAAAAAAAAAAAAAAAAAAAAAAAGGGAAGGCAACCAAGGAAAGCTAACATTTTTTAAAAATTTGTGTGGATAAACCACCCAGAGAAAATGCAGAGCAAATTATATTTGCAGTTAGGACCTGATTATTGCAGGTGGTATTTTTTTTTGAAAAATTCTTTCATCTGTACTGCTTGGCATATTGACCTCTCAAGGTAGCCACTTAAAAATACATATCTAGTGTACAACTACATATTCTAATCATTTTAATAATGAGTAAGTATGATTTGAAGTTATAGACACCAATGATAAACTGTATTTCCTTTATGGAACTTACTCAAGGTGCTCATTGTTGACGTGGGCTTGAGCATACTTTTCTAGAGCAATTTTGGAAACGATATAGTGACTGATTTTCCAGGGTTGTGCTTAAATATTGTCACAATCAAGATCTGATAGCATTTTCTTCCCCATGTTTTTTCCTCACAACAGAAACCAGGCATGGACCTAGCAGACACCTACATTATGTTTGTTCGGCAAAACCAGGACATCCTTCGAGACAAAGTCAATGAAGAAATGTACATAGAAAAGTTGTTTGATGTAAGTAACTGCTCTGCAAGGTATGCCGGCATTAGCAATTTGGTGAAGGAAAAATGGTTGAATTTTGATGTGTTTGCAAAGCAGACATTCCTTTTTTTGATCCTTTTTCTTCTCTGCAGTTAATATAGTTGATCGCTTTATTTCTTTGACAGCTGATAGAAGCCTTAATGGCTTCTTTCTGCCCTAGAAAACTGTCACTGTAAGAATGAGAGCCTCAAAAACCTTCTGAGGTAAATTTTAACAAGACGGTAATCAGTTCACCATGCTGAACGGCTCATCTAATCCAGTTGTAGTGGGACGTGGCCCCTACAATAAAAGCTTCTTTAAGTCAATAAAATATTCTTCAGTTAAACAAAGAAAGAAGCTGTAGTAAAGCCAAATACCTGCCACTCTCCTGTTACTGAACATTTTTATCTTGATTTGCAGTGCCGATGTATGCTAAAGCAGTGGCTTTAGCAACCCCCGGGCTGCGGACTGGTACCAGTCCATGGGCCATTTGGTACCGGTCCGCAGAGAAAGAATAAATAACTTACATTATTTCCGTTTTATTTATATTTAAGTCTGAATGATATTTTATTTTAAAAAATAACCAAATTCCCTCTGTTACATCTGTCTAAGACTCACTCTTGACGCTTGTCTCGGTCACATGATACATTTATCTGTCCCACCCTAAAGGCCAGTCCGTGAAAATATTTTCTGACATTAAACCCGTCCGTGGCCCAAAAAAGGTTGGGGACCACTGTGCTACAGGATATGATACCGCCATTCGGTCAGTATGAGGTCTTTGTTTAAGCATAGCTAATTCTAGAAATGGGGGCCTGTGATTTTAGATACCATGATCATCGAGTCATTTCTTGAGTACCTGTAAAGGAGACTAAGAGAGCAGTCCCTTTCAGTAATGATGTTGTCACTCATTTGTAATTATTAACAGCTTAAAGGAAATGGTACTTTGTTCATGATGCACCTGCATAATTCAATGCAAGGCTGATTCGGAAATGTACCATTTGCTTTGAACTGTATTTATTTGTATACGTCTCTGCATTCTAGAAATGCTTTTCTGGCAGTTCCGTTTAATTATGCAAGTTACTGCAAATGTTTTCATAACGGCAATTCACGGGCTTCCGGCGACGCTCAGCTGTGGCGGTTCGGGAAGGTCCTGCGACATCATCGCCCCCGCCATGGTCTGTCACGCCCGGGTTCTCTGTTTGTCAGATTGGGTGGTCAACATGAGTCTTACCTTTCGTACTTTATGTTTCTAGCCTGTACCCGGGGCGTTTTACAATAAAAGTATCATCTGTTTTAATAAGCTAAGTGTTAATATGTGTGAAAAGAATGATTTCCTAAAAGCTTTGAAGCCCTGCAGGGGTAGAAAAATTATCATCCATCCAGCTGGCTCCTTTTACAAAATACTGAAACCATATTAGCAACTTCTGCTACCATTTGGTATCGCTTTGAATTTACAAACATATGTTTCCCATCCAAATTCTCTTCATTTTTCTGCTTATGTGGTGATTTTCAAAAACGTTGAACAGAAAAGGAAAGTTGAATTGATGTTATTCCCATTATGGTTCTTTTTAGTGTAGCTAACGCACATAATTCTCTGGTGAAGAAAAGTAGAGTCATTCTGGAGCTAGGCCATTGTAGACAGGTATCTGTATTTGTTGTGGTGACCTATTTATTGCAAAGCTTGCTATCTGTTCCTAACAGACGTAGAATTTTTTTCTCTGTACCGATGTTCCCCACTTCAGCTCCACTTTATTCACCAGACTTCTTTTGAAGACTTTTTGTGTGGTAACAATAGCAAATGAAGCTCACTCAAGTGGATCCAAGGAGTCCAACATTAAAATGATGTGCTAGTTTAATTGTCCCTGTCATGGATCCTTTCCTTTCAGTGCCTAAACATCTGACGTGGCTATGGGTTTGCTTCTAAAAGGAACCCTGGACCATTCCGCCATGGTCATGAAGGTTTTGCATTTTGCATCTACCCTAGTAGAACACTGGACTTGTTATTTGTAAAGTAGTTACAGTGTCCTTAAACATTATTATGTTTTATATTTTTGTTACTGTAGTTAAGAATAAAAAGTAGGCTCTGGTTTTCTTGATATGTCATCAAGAATAACATATATGAGGGGGTACTAAGAGCCCCTAATTAGCCAAGACTGAATTTGCCTCAATTATAGTTAGTAAATGAGAGGTTATCAAGTATGTGTTGAAAGGTAAGATAGAATGTGTATCTTCAGCAACAGATCATTACTGAGAAGTATTATATAATTATTGGAAATCCGCTTAGCTGGAGCTTAAAATAATACTGTTAGGTGTCAAGGAACAGTTGAAAGTAATGACCCTATAAATACTGTTAGCAACCTTAGTCTATTACAGATAAAAGATTGAAGAGAACAATTTTATTCAGGCATCATGATAAACTTTTGCTATTCTAATTAAAGTGCTTTCTGAATACATAAGGAAATGAAGCCTCCTAACTCCAGATGCAGAGGAAAGCTTGTGTGCATATGCATACGTGCACACGTATCAAATCTTGAAATATCAAAGTATCCTTTTGAAGATCAAAAAGTTAGTAATAAGACAAATATCAAGACATTCTACTCCATAAATGTTTAAACTTATAAAACAATTGTGCTTAAAACAGAACTAACTTCTGCCCTGGCCAGTGATGCAGTGGATAGAGCATCATCCAGGAGTGCCTGAGGTTTGATCCTGAGGTTTGATCCTGAAGTGTTGACGGTTTTAGACAGACCAGTCAGGACATGTTCGAGAAACAGTCAAATGGGTGTACAACTAAGTGGAATATAAGTTGATGCTCCTCTCTTTCTTTCTCTCCCCCTCTCCCTTCCTCTCTCTCAAAAATGAACAAAATACAAAACAGAAATAACTTCAAAAAGTACAAATAAATTATAGCAGATCTTTGCTTCTAATAGAAGGAACCCACTTTGTTTAAAGTATATCCCTAATCTTTTCATATGATCAATAAAGTACCAATAGCCTTAGCTGTCACCACTGCCACTCCTGCGGTATCACCGTTTTTGAGCTTCTAGGCTAGAAGCCGTCACCCCTATTTTATCCTTATTTTCAGTTTATGGATCTCCCATTCAGAGAAGTGACTTAAGTGTTGAATCAGACTTTGAAATGGCATCTCTCCAGTTTCAAAGCCCATGCTGTCTCTACCATAACTCCTGTGTACACAATTTGAAGTGGTCATACAGTGTGGTGGAAAGAGGGACAGACCAGAAATCCAGAAACCTTCATCTCAGCCACTGTTCTGCCACTAATCGTCTGTGTGAGTTTTCAGAAGTCATGTCACCTGCTTAAGGCATAGTATAGTTAGTACACAGAAAGTGGAAAAGTTGGTCTAGAACTTCAGACGGTTTCAGAGTTTAAACCACCTAAATTAAATCAGTGTTCATTTTAGCAGTGGCTGGAATCAATAGGTTGGTTGCATGCTGGGTCTTGCACCCAACACGAGCAATTCTTTTTATTATTATTATTCATTTTAGAGAGAGGAGGGTGGAAAAGCAGGAAGCATCAACTCCCACATGTGCCTTGACCAGTCAAGCCCTGGGTTTCAAACTGGTGACCGCAGCATTCCAGGTCGACGTTTTAACCACTGTGCCGCCATAAATCAGGCCTGACACGAGCAACTCTTAAGTTTCTCTGTGATGCCCAGATGAAAGCAATGGCAAGTGCAGTGGATAAAAAGGTAGAAAAAAGAACCTACATAAAATAACCTTCATTCCACATGACATTCTGTGCCTCTACCACCATGGTTCTGAACCCCAAATTTGGAAAAGTAGTTGGAACTCATATATATCCTGTATTCATAAGTCCTTCTTAGTGACTAAAATATTTTAAATAGAGACTGTCTCTGCCTCTCTAGTAGTCATTGGCACACATGCTAAGTTTAAAATTTACATGTTAAATTTACTTTTTCAACTGAAACAAACAAACAGAATACCATGCATCTTATCTGGATAAGAGAAATCTTAGAGGAAGTTCTCCTATAATAAGAGAGACATCATGGCTTCACCATAAGGTTTTTCTGCTTCATAGGCAGTCTCTCTTACCCCTGGGTCCTTTTCATTGTCATCAGTCTTAAAAATTTCTTGTATTTTTCTGAAGTTGGAAATGGGGAGGCAGTCAGACAGACTCCTGCATACTCCCGACCAGGATCCACCTGGCATGCCCACCAGGGGGCGATGCTCTGCCCCTCTGGGGTGTCGCTCTGTTGCAACCAGAGCCATTCTAGCGCCTGAAGCAGAGGCCACAGAGCCATCCTCAGCACCCGGGCCAACTCTGCTCCAATGGAGCCTTGGCTGTGGGAGGGGAAGAGAGAGACAGAGAGGAAGGAGAGGGGGAGGGGTGGAGAAGCAGATGGGTGCTTCTCCTGTGTGCCCTGGCTGGGAATCGAACCTAGGACTCCTGCACGCCAGGCCGACGCTCTACCACTGAGCCAACCGGCCAGGGCTAGTCTTAAATTTTTGATCAAATCAAAACCATCTACAGCTTGTCTAATCCCAATATTAAAAAATGACAAGGGAGTTCTAATTCTTAAATCCCATCCTCAGTGCCTACTGCAGTGTTTCTTCCCACACTCTCAGGTCTCCAGAAGTGCCAGCAGCAGGTGCCCATGTGTCAGGAGAGATGCTGGTAATGGGCCTTGAGGGCTTTGACTCTCCAGTTGGAAAGTGGCAATGTCTCCCAGGTCAAAATTGGCATCTCTAGTAATTGCTGCAAGAGCAGGCTCTGTACAGGTCAGTTCCTGTAGCCCAGGGTACACAACAGCAAGGGGCTGACCCAAGTGCACCAAGCCTGCGCCTCTAAACCTGATCACTCGTTGAGCAGCGCCCACCTTGAGTCCCTTTCTATCAGTTTCGTTTTAGCTCTCGTGTTGCTGAATGCTCATCAGGGTGCAGTGTTTAATTGGCAGATCATGAGATTACACATTCTCTTGTGTTATGAACTGATTAAATACTTAATTGTCGAGGAGTTTCAGCTCAATAACATCTTTTAAAAATACTGTTCTGATGCCTTGTAATTAAAAGTAATTCTTTAAATGATAGTTAATCAGTTATATTCATCCAAATAGTGTTTTATAATGCTTAATTTCTCAGGGCTCTCCTTGAAAAGAATTCTTTTTGGTAAAGAAACTCGAAATTAAACACTGTAAGTAAAATTGACCTCAGCTATATAAATGACTTCAGTAGTCGTTTTAAAATATGGTAAGATAAAAAAAAAAAACCACAACTATTACAGATAGCTGTACTTCTCAAAAAAACTAATTTTGCACTTCTATGCTTTTGTTTATCTCTGGATTCCCAAAGAAGAAAGGGAAGAAATGCTCAGAAGTTTTGAGTTTAGTTTTTCACACTAATGCCAAAATCTTTTTATTTGCAAATTTATTTCTCCTAACTAATATCGACATTACTATTCTCAAGTTATGTATAGATTCAGTTTATTGTCAGGTTGATTTCCCAGGAATAAAGTCAGCAGATCCTGGGTAAGAATAACTTGGTGGATAAAACTTTCCATAATTCCCTCCGGGGTGTATTTAGAACTGACCGTCTACTTTTTCAGTCATATTCTTTGAATGAATTTACTTGTATGTATCATTAGCCCTTTTATTGGGAAGGCAGGCTGGAACCTGTTAAGTCTAAAGAATTGTTTGCCTTCTTGCATTTCATAAATTCTATATTCTAGATCTATTCTCTTATATGTGAGTGCTGATTTACAAATAGCAGTTTTCCTCTTTCCAATGACCCTTCACTCTCAAATAACTGGAAAGTTTTTATACAGACTGCATAATTGAATATATTCCACTCTAGAGTATTTTATTCTTGGTTTTATATCTGTTATAAAAGAAATTTCAATTATGAAACATTACCTGTGGGTCCATTATGTCAAACCATGATTTTCCTATTAATACTCAAAATTACCCAGTTACACCACTTGCATGTCTTCTTTTTTTTTCTTTTTCTTCTTTTCCAAGTGAGAGGAAGGGAGATACACAAACTCCCATAGGCACCTGGATTGGGATCCACCCAGCAACCCTGTCTGGGGCTGATGCTCTGCCCTTCTAGGGCCATGCTTACAACCGAGCTATATTTAGTGCCTGGCTCCATGAAGCCATCCTCAGTGCCTGAGGTCAGTGTGCTTGAACCAATTGAGCCATGGCTGCAGGAAGAGGTGAGGGAGAGAGAGAGAAAAGCAAGGGTAAAGGGTGAAGAATCAGATGGTTGCTTCTTTGTGCCCTGACTGGGAGTCGAACCTGAGACATCCACATACCAGGCTGATACTCTACCACTGGGCCAACCGGCCAGAGCCCCACTTGCATGTCTTAAGTATTATTATTTCTTAAATCAATAGAAAGGGATGGATGAAACAAGTTCAATGATGTGCTCACGGCTATTTGAGATCATGTGTTTCTGAATATATGTATACACTGGTGCCTCCTTGTGCATTAAAAGGAGATAAAAAGTTTGCGTGTCTATTTGATCGATATGTTCCAAGAGCAGCCTTTCATTCATTTCACATCTCACATGTTTTAACACTGAGTTTTTGAGCTGTTTAACACATTGTTTCCTGGTGGGGTTTTTCTCTTAATTGAATATATTCTCACTTTGCTTTACCTACAGTATTTGGAGTCACACTGAAGTTGTTTGACCTCTTTTAAGATAGTCCTCGTCAAACGTGTTCTGTATATGCTCTTGTGAGCCTCAGTAAACGCCAAGTGGAGCTTGCTCCTTAGTTGTGGTTGTGTTTTCCCCTCAAAATTCATTTAAATCTGTGCTCTCAAATTACAGCCGTCTGGTCTGTTTCAGTTAGTAATCCTTATTTTAGTGTTAAGTTGTTATTTGTAAGTGTAAGAATTTATAAAACAGGATCTGTTGTGATGTGTGGTGTGTGTGCCAAAATACCTTTGGCAAGTCCGGACGTGGCTCAGAGTGGCCAGAGGCCCTCATTTGAATCTAAGCTCTGGGCGAATTAAAACCCGAGAAACTTGAGATAAGCGTGCCTAATTGCCTAAAAAGAAACTCAAAGAGAAAAACGCATTGTAGCTTGTTGATCTTACTTCTTTGATAATTCAAAAGGCTCTTCAAGAAATATGTGGACGTCTTACTCATATTATTGAAATGTGATCATGGAACACAATTGTCATTTGGCACGTTCCCAGAAATACAGCTCTTTGCAGGAGGCACCTGGACATACGAGGCAGGTCTGGTAGAATCAGCTAATTAACAACACAGGCTTAAACAGGCACCTCATCTGGCAGTGCAGTTAGTTGCCTGATGGTGCTCAGCAGGGTTGGGTAGTGCTTTTTATTTTTCTATCCTAATGGTCTGCTGCCCACCTAATTTTGCCTTATTGTCAGTCACTACTTACCGCAGCTTGGGGCCCTCCCAGGAGGCTAAATTATTATCAAAGGATTAGGGAGATGTAGTCTTGGAGCTCTGACATTTCTGATTACTTGTCTATGCCAGAACACTAATTAGCTGTGACTAATTAAGAAAAATGTCCCTGCCATAGAAAACCATTTAAAAGAACTGAGAAGAAGAAAAGCAATTCAAAAGCTGAGCAGTGCCCAGACTTACTGATGCTCTTTAGATTTGCACACCAGCACCTTAACTCACCTTTAATGGTGCTTAGGATTTAAAAAAACAAAAATCTCACTTGCAAACTGATCTGAGGTTTCTACTTGAATAGGGGAAAAAATTATTGTTGATCACCTAAACTCGCTTAGCCAGGGTAAAATTGTCTTTGATGAATAGAAGATGACAAAACTCTCATTTTTGTCCAGATATTTTTCTAAACATCAAATGCGTTGAGTGTGCATTCGCATTCATTCATGCATCCAATAACGAGGGTTTGATAGTTATTGAAGAAATTAAAATTCTTTCTACTGATTTTAAAAAAGATAGTTGAGATGATTACAAGAAACAAATTGAGCATTTTTAAAGTTATTTAGTCTAGATTTCATGCTGCTTTTGCATTTAAGATGGTCTGGATATCCTGGCTCCTCCACGCAGAGCCTGTTTTTTCCATGGTGACTTTGAATGTTGTGCTGCAACTGGTCAGAGTGACTTAATGAAAATCCCCGCCCCCAGACTGCGTCCTTATCAGTTGACTAGTGTAATGTTTTCATAGAACCAATAACTACTACTCTCCTTCTCTTCAACCTAAAGTCATAAGCAAATGACACATTACTTTAAGAACATTTTCTGTTGGGCTTTTTTTATTGGGGGGGGGATGAGGTGAGAGGAAATAATGAGGCAAACTCCCACATGCACCCCTACTGGGAGCCACTTGGCAACCTCCATCTGGGGCTGATGCTTGAGTACTGAGCTGTTTTCAGCACCTGAGGCCATGCTTGAACCAATCAAGCCTTGGCTGTGGGGTGGGAAGGGAAGAGAGAGAGAAGGGGAAATGGGAGGATGGGAGAAGCAGATGGTTGCTTCTCCTGTGTGCCTAACTGGGAATCGAACTGAGGACGTCCGTACACCCGGCCAATGCTGTATCCACTGAGCCACTGGCCAGGGCCTGTTGGGGCTTTTGAACTGCCCTTTGATAGCCTCCCCCTCTGCACACATGCCCTGCAGCATTGTCACCGCCATTCACAAGTGGACACCATAGTGGCAGCTAGGTCGCCACTATTGGCTAAATCTGTGTAAGTGGCTATTGTGATTAAAAAAACCTTTTATTCAGTGTGTTTGTGAAGTGCATTGAAAAGAAGTTATAAAAGAACAATTTTTAAAAATATGTATAAACATCGAAACTGAACACAGAGCCCAATTCCTTGATTTCAGCCCAGCCCTAGATAAGCAACCATTAAATGTTGCTTGTCTTAATCTAGGGAAAATAGTTTGTTTTATATAAAGCAAGTTCCAACCTCTGCTTCACCTAAATTCTTCATGCTGTTTCTTTAAACCCATTTCCCCTTTTCCTCTCAGCGGAGAACAAAAAGCAGGTAGCCAGCATCCTCTAAGGAGTAATCTTTCCTGTGTATGAAGACTATTATTAAGCCACCTGTCATACTTGTCTACTCCAGGACAAATAATCCCTATTTGTTTAACTTCTCTTCATAGGCCCCCTTTCTAGCCCTTTAATCATCTTTGTGGCTGTTCTTTGAAACTGCTCGGTGTTCTCTGTCGTGTTTTAGGGTTTAGAGTCAGGAACAGGATGCAGTATTTGAATGTGGCTGAACAAGATTCCTTCTAGCCACATGACTAGTTATGCATTCTAATAACTATCCCAGACCACTGCTGTACTTATTGATCCTGATGAACGTAGTCTCAGGTATTGTCTTATTGTACACACTGACGATGGATATGTTTGTTAATGTAGCATGTTCATTCAGTTGATGTTTTGAATGCTTAAGGTCTAGAAAACAAATTCAACTCACCATTCAATTACTATGTGTACAGAATGGTGGTGGGTGTTGGGGTTAAAAGGTTAGGCGTTGGGCTTGTCCCACATTGTTGGATGTCACTCTCACAATGACTCAGTAGGATGCTGGTTAGAACAGGAAATTGAAATCCCTCTGACTAATCATTTATTCACCCAACCAGCATTTATTGCCCCTTCTCTGAAGGCCACATGCTGTGCTAGAGGCTGAGGATACAATCTGAAAGGAGGCAGACCAAGTCCCTACCCTAAAGGAGCTTACATTCTTATGACCAGGTGGGTTGTTGAAAGTTCTTAATTTTTACATTGACCCTTTGAGGAGTGAGTTTTTTTCATGCTCGCTGGCCCCCAGGAGTGAGTTTTTATTTTTTCAAAAAATGAAATTAGTTCCAGTTACAGTTTTTTTAACTTAAAATAATGTTTGTTTGATAACCAACTTATAGAAACAAGAAGAACATACATTTGCCTTTTTAAAATGTTGCCTTACACATTTTTAAAATAAAAAGTTTTGTTATCTGGATGGTCAGGAGGCACGAGGATGTACGTGAACGTTCATACTGCTCAAAGGGTTAAAGTGCTTCGTTCAGAAAGTAGGTGTGAACAGATCTTTCCTTCAAACGGGCATGCTATGGACAGCTGAAATTCAGTGCTCTTTCTAAACAGAAAATAGGGATTACCTATGAAAGTTGTTAGTTAGCCTGACCTGTGGTGGCACAGTGGATAAAGTGTCGACCTGGAAATCCTGAGGTCGCCGGTTCAAAACCCTGGGCTTGCCTGGTCAAGGCACATATGGGAGTTGATGCTTCCAGCTCCTTTCTCTCTCTCTCTCTCTCTCTCTCTCTCTCTCTCCCCCTCTCCTCTCTAAAACAAATAAATTAAAAAAAAAAGTTGTTAGTTTCTCTCTGTTGCAAGTAGATGATTGAAAACTTGCCAAACATTAGGGCCAGCATTAAAGTTGTATCTGGCTCCCCCCTTTTGCAATATCAAGTGCCATGACCGGGAGATAAGGGCGCTCCCTCCCCTCTCTCCCCTTCATAGGTTCTTTGCTTAAAAGCCAGGCTCACACCAGCTGGCTCTCGTGAGAGCACTGCTGTCCCCTCAGATTGATGTCAACAATGCCACCACAGTGATGATTCTGTGCCCTTTTTACAGAACAGCTCACAGAGGCAACAAGTAGAGAGCGCACCCAGGCCATGTCAATTAAGAGGTATACCTGTTCAGGCAGGCAGCGCAGCCAGCCGTACCCCTTGATAAGCCCCAGAACCTCAGATAACCCCCAGGAATGGGTACCAGTCCCCTGACATCGGCTAGAGATACAGCCCCAGCCTGTGTGGCAGACCCTGCAGGGTCAACCCAAGAGCCAAGCACATCAGCAGCTGAGCGTGTAATGTCATATCTTTATGTGAAAGGGTGTAATATGGCAACACCCATGCACGGGCATAGAAATGGGGGGTTATTAGATTACAGTAATTTCTCCTTTATTTAATCCACCACCTAAATTAGACTGTCACCTTTAAAGCTTTGTTTAATTTCTTTAGCCAAAATCAGTTGCTTACTTTTGGGTGATGTCTACAATATTAACATCTTCTAAATTACTTTTCTATTAATGAAGCATGATGTACATTAACAATTAATTTGGCTCTGGTAGTCTTTTTTGTTTTCTCTTGAAAAGCTGTCCTGTCACTGTTATATATATAGTGCTTTATCTTTCCAAATATTTACATTCAATTCTTCAACAAATACGCAGTGCAGGCTGTGTGCCTGACGTTCTGCTTAGGGCTGCAGGTATCAATAAAAATAAGAGCCCTTGCTGCCTTGTGGATGCTCACAGCCCATTGAGGCAAACATACAAGCACATTGTGCAATGTTTTTATAGACCTGCTCAGAGTTCTAGGAGCAGAAGATGTGTGGAAGCATCTAATTCTACCCATTAAGACATAGTATCGGCTTCGTAGCAGAAATAATGGTTGAACTGAGTCTTAGAGGTTGATGAGGATCTGGCCAGGGAAACATGCTTGAGAATAAAAGTTGAGTCTGAGGGACTGGCCCAAAACCATAGATACAGAGAAACCTAGCGTCTAGCAGAGCAGGGAGGGGGTCAACCAGTTGCTGAAGATGGCTCCCATGGAAGTGCACTGAGTCAGAGCTTGAAAGGTAGCTGATACTCCAGTCCTTACTGCAGTCCTTACTTGAAAACTAATCTTGGTATGATTGTCCCTCAGTTTTTATAAGAAGACTGAAGTAGAAAGACCTGCTAGTAATTAATTCTTAGACTCAAGTGTTATCTCGGAACAAACCTGTGCCATTTAGTCACAGTTCCTAGAGTCTAATTTATTTTTATGCAGCTATCCTACATAATTGATTGAAATGCAGTGTTGATCAAAAAACTTCACCTGTAGTATTCAAAATGAGTCCTTCAACCATATGAAAAGGGCATGGTGCCCAAATGAACTATTCATAGACTATGTCTGTGCCCCAAACTGGTACATATGCCAGGATAACCAGATTGAGCCTTGAGTTCGTTTTAGTCAAAAGACTCGTCAAACTAGCATGCATCCCATCATTTATTTGATAACAACCGAGTATCTGAAATTTTCACTTTGCAATCATTGGTCTTTTTAGGATCAGGAAAGGTACCACCGAATAAATGCATAGAAGTACTTGCCTGCTTGATGGTAATGAACAGTGAAGAACAGTGTTGACTTTAATCCTGTGTGTGGTGTGGAGACAGGGAGGCCAGTGTAATCACTTCCGGGGCATTTTGGAATGGAAGAAGTTTGGGTTAATGACATAGTAGTGAGTGGGCTAGAGCTTGGACTGCTCTCAAGTTCTGTAATTTACTCTATCCTTTAACTGAAAAAGATCTAACTCATCTAGAAATATCTTAGTGAAAAAATGTATTGAACTTCAAGAGTTGGAAAGTTTCTTCAGCATTTAACAAGCATTTATTAGGTGCCTACTGTATACCGGACTTCCCATGTCAGCTCTTTTTACATTTTTTTCTTTCTTAACAGACATCATGGTGTTTGGGAACTTTACAGACTTCTGGTAGAGATTTTTTTGTTTTTGTTTTTTTGTTTGCTTGTTTTACTAAAAATCCACATGAATATGAGGTTATTAGTCATAGAAAAACAGAGATGAATACCACACTTCTCTGTTCTGTGTTTTAGAAAAAGAAGAAGAAAGCTGCAAATATAGATCAAGTCCCCTTGTGAGTGAACCAAGGACCTTTGTCCACATTGCCTTGTTTTGTTATAGTGAAAAAATCCTTTCCGGTATTCCTAAGCATTTAGGTGTGTAGCACTTTAAAATGTCAGGGGACATGTGGGAGACTCCTAGCACAAGAGCCATTTGGTTGGTTATCCTAACATCGAGTGTGGTTCTTTAAAGAATTTATTTATATTACATATTAAATTTGTGGGTTTACAGATATCTTTGGAAATGTAGGTTGCATTAATGTGCAAGAAAATGTGGAGGACTTTTTTGGAGCAATAAGTATCTTCTGTATTACTTCACAATCCTGTGTTGGAACTACCAGCAGGAACCTCCAGGAACTATAGAATTATCTGCTAAAGGCATCAAACTACCCTTAAAGAATCAGAGATTTTATTGATAGAACAGACTGTTTTCTAGAAAGAAATAGAATAACCTACCAGTCATGAGCATAGACTCTGGAGCTTAAATATAAGATAAAAATCTTAATCCTGCCACTTATGCTTATGTAAAATTGGATAAATTGCTTAATCTAAACACAGCTTTTTACCTGTAAGTTCAGTTTCCATGTGTAAAATGGGGATCATAGTGGCCATCCATCAAGGTTGCTGTAAGAATGAAATGTTATTTGACCTGATGTGTTTGAACTGCCCATGGGGGATTAAGAAAAACCTATCAGATGCCTCTATATAAGATGACCAACTTTCTTACAATGAAAAGGAGTATAAAAATAAATTGAAGAACACGATATCGTAAATAAAAGAAACATTTTATTCATTGCAACAATAATACACTATAATATGATAAATGCATAGTAAAAACATTTGTAATATTTTATATTGTAATTATGCTTACATGCCTATTAATTTTTAATAATAATTGTAAGAAAAAAGTACTCATTTAGATACAAATACATCACATCTTATGCAATGGATCGACTCTGAAGTGATCAAATACAGACATTTATAGATAAGTCTTCCAATATCAAAAAGGAGGACATGTAGGAGGATACCTTTCGAGGGAGGACAGAACTTACAAAAGAAGGACTATCCTCTCTAAAGGAGGACGATTGGTCACCTTACTTTATAAGCAGAATTTATAGGATACTTGTAATAAGAGTAACTGTATCTTACAGTTCTTCATAAATCTCATTCATTTTCATTACACTTTAATTCTTATAGGTCAGTACTTTGTTAAAAGTATGGTGACCAATTTTCCTCCTTTAGGGAGAACAGTCCTTCTTTTGTAAGTTCCATTCTCCCTTGAAAAGTGTCCTCCTACATGTCCTCCTTTTAGATATTGGAAGACTAATCTATAATGTTCATATTCGATGGATACAGAGTCAATCCATTACATGAGATGTGACATATTTGTATTTGACATGACAATTCGTCAAAGATCAGAACAGTGTGGCGAGACACAATTATGAGATGCATGCACTCTGCACGGGAGACCTTGAGAGAGCACGTGATATACGGAGCGTGCAAAGGGCTTTGTGTACTTCTTACTGAAACATGACACCGCACATACGACATTGTAGACTCACGATTATTTCTTTCTCAGTGAATATTCAATCATAGACAGGTAAGCACAATTCACATTTTATTCTTTATCTATATAGTAATTTCTAAATACGTATAATTTTATTTATAAGTATTTTCCCAAAATTTGAGTTTTAAAGTAGAAATCTAACCTCAAACCATATCTATTAATAATGCATTTTGATTAAATAGTTGCATAAAACACATTTTTTAATTAGAAAATGATAAATACACCCAAATATTACTCCAAATTAGTGGTTTTGTTTGATATTTAGTTTTGTTAATTTAGCTTCTGGAAAATTCGCCTACCATGATGTAACGTTTTCAGTTCCTAAATGTGCTTGCATCATTTGTGTAGCTGTATATTTAATTTTTAATTTTTTGGCCTGACCTGTGGTGGCGCAGTGGATAAAGCATCAACCTGGAAACGCTGAGGTTGCCGGTTCAAAACCCTGGGCTTGCCTGGTCAAGGCACATATGGGAGTTGATGCTTCCTGCTCCTCCCCCTTTCTCTCTCTCTCTCTCTCTCTCTCTCTCTCTCTCTCTCCCCCCTCATAATGAATAAATAAAATCTTTAAAAATAATAATAATAATAATTTTTAATTTTTAATTTCATTTAAGGGATGGAAAAATCAAAAATGAAAAAATGCCATTTCAATGATAAATTGAAAAAGGAATTTCCATTCCTCATATCAAAGAAAGATACCATTGTTTTCTGCAATATTTGCAGCGGAGAATTTTGTATTGCAGTTGGGGGCAGATCAGTGATAACGAAACACCTGACCACCAACACACATAAGCAATCATTAGATGCATCAGCTTCCAGTTGTAAAAGATTTTTTTTAAAACTTCAAATTATTCTGAAGATAAAAAACAGTTGGCTGCAATGGAGGGAACATTTGCATTTCAAACCATAATTCACAAAGTTTTCATAGTATGGATTGTACAACTAAATTATTGAAAAAGTTTCCAGTGCCAGGACAAAATGCGAGGCTGTTTTGAAATCAGTATTTAAAAATTACTGTGACAAAATACTTACAGAGGACTTGGAAACTGCAGCATTTGTGGCGATTTTATCTAATGCATCAAATCATAATGACATTAAATTGTATCCAATAATGGTAGGATATTTTAATGTTACCAAGGGCATTCCAGTAAAAATTTTAAATTTAGAATCTATTGAGGGCAAAACTTCTGAAATTTTGTCAAATCATCTAGACAGAGTAATGAAAACAATTTGAAATCCAGAGTTGTTGCACTAACGGCTGATAATACAAATACAAATTTTGGTGGGTGGAGACGCAAAGGGGTGAATACTGTATATATAAAATTACAAGAGTTACTCCAAAAGAAAATACTAGGAATAGGTTGTAATGCACATATTTTGTCAGATGCAATCAACACAGGGTCATGTGCCATACCAGTTGATGTAGAAGTAATAATAACTACAATTTATTTGCATTTTAGTCATATTACTGTTCGTGTTGCTACTTAAAACAATTTTGTGAAGAAGCAAATGTTGAGTACAAAAAACTTTTAGGATATTCAAAAGTTAGATGGCTTGCTCGAAAACCTACTATAGAGTGTGTTCTACAATTATTTGAGCCTCTCAATATTTTTTAAGTTTAGTCAAATGTCCTAAAATCCTGGCATCATTTTTCAATAATAAAATATCTGAGATATTAGTATATTTTGTACATAATCAAGCATCTATTTTTTACAAAACAATTCAAAAGATTGAAGGTGGACATATTTCAGCTACGGAAGTTAGTCTTCTTTTGAATGACTTTATCCTTCAATATAAATCTCATTTTGAAGAAAAATTTCTTCCTTTAATTATAAAAAAAAATTGTCAGACTTAGAGTAATCAAATCCAGGCATAACAAAAGTTTTTCAAAGAAGTGCAGAATTTTTACCAGACATGTTTTCAATATAAAGAATGGTCTGAAACAAACATCACAGGAAATAACAGTTTTCAATGGTGTTTTTTTATTTCATTTCAAGTATATTGGACAGATATTGAATCTTGTCTTGAGTTTTTATCTAAAAAAATGCCAGACATCAAAATAGACGACAGTTGTCTCTTCGAAGACATTAGAAGACTGGATATATATTTAAATTCTGAAAAATTAATACAATGGGAAAATGAACATGTTGAAATTGATGAAAGATGAGTGGAAATATTCAACCATTTCAAAAATGAACACATTCCATGTGAAAATTTATTTATTCTTGTTCAATTTACATTGTGCTACCCTGGAACTAATGCAGAAGTTGAAAAAGTTTTTTCAATTGCTAATGATTTTTGGACAAGTGAGAAATCGAGATTGAATATTGATACTCCAGTTGCAGTACTTGCTGTAAAATTCAATATGAAGGATATTTCTTGTTCAGATATTTCCAATATATTGTTATGAGATGATACATTGACAAAAAAATATTTATTGAATGGAAAAGTACTCATTTAGATAATATTAACTAAATGAGTAGTTAATATTAACTAAATGAGTACTTTTTCTTACAATTATTATTAAAAATTAATAGATATGCAACCATAATTATAATATAAAATATTATAAATGTTTTATTATGCATTTATCATATAATGTATTATTGCAATGAATAAAATGTTTCTTTTATTTACAATATTGTTTTCTTCAATATATTTTTGTCCTCCTTTTCATTGTAAAAAATTGGTCACCTTATTAAAAGGCCAAAATGAGTAAGTTAAAAACAAACAAAATAACAGGTAGTAGAAAGTTCTGGCACTCTAGGCTTGCATTGGGGTGGAGAATCAAGTTAAATTTAAGCCACATATGAAAAAAAGAAATGTTTTGGCTGTTTGGCTTTTCCCTTCAGTTCATTTTTACAAGAATCACAAGCTATATTGTTTCTAATCGGGCCCTTTACCCTGACAGTCAAATATAACCTCATAGTATTTCTGAAGATTATCAGAATCTTATTATTGGAAAGCTAGATTCATAAAAACTGTCCTCCCTCCATGTAACAGATGAGAAAATTGAGGCACAGGGAAAGCAGGTGACAGGCTCAGCCAGGCAGAGGGTGGCATGGGAGGGCTGCACAGCTCGCCCCTCAGCCTCCATATTGACGTCCTCCTCCGTGGTGCTCACACCGGCCTGCAGCAGGCCTGGGAGAGCAGGTCTGTCTTCCCTGCACCACCTCCCTAGTGACACTGGGAATGTTGACCAGTGCAGGTTGGGTTGAGCACTTTCTGGATTTTTAACCATAATAAACTTGTTTCAGTTGTCTGTAAATATAACCCTAACTCCTATTCCAAGCCAACAACAACAAAAATTCACACTCAAAACTTTCAAAATGCTCATGTTTGGGGTATGTTTTTGAAACTAAATATAATCATTTTAGTGGGGTAGCTTGCACCAAGGGAGGAAAGGTGGCTATTACTGTATCGAATTTACTAGTAATATAAAATCTGCATTTGCATGTCTAGAAATGGGAAGTGAGTGGCCATAAATTTAGTTCTACTAAGTAGATGTGCTGATGACAAAAGGAGCAAGCACTGCGTGTATAATGAGGCATTTCTATTTACTTTTTAATACACTGGTGAAACGGTCGGGCGTTCACGTTTTTAAGTATTTTGTTGCTCTGTGAAGCTACCAAATGATCCTAAAGGACGGCTTACATTTATCAAACTTGTCAAAGTCTGCAACATTTCGAAGATATACTATGTTATTTTATTCACTCCAAGTTAGCATTAAAAAGGCACATATTTTCTAAGGTGAGAGATGGTATTTCAACACAGTGACTCAGTCCTTGTAAAACAGACAGCATCTCTTGAAATAAATGAAGAAATACGTACATAGTGGAAATTTGGCCATTCCATATCTCAGTGCAATAAAAAGTATTGGTTCTTTGTTGTTGTTTTTTCCGGTTGTTCACCTATGGAGACAAATATTGGCTGGAGAAGAATGAAAAAAATGTAACCACTAGTTCTACCAATTCATAATCAATAAAAAGCTAAACACTTAAGCAGAAAATGTGTCACAGATTTGTTCCCGAGCAAAGCAGCTATTTTTACCTCGCCATCATCATCAGAAGCCACATTCTGACTGAAATCATTTGCTGGAAGCAGCCGCAATATATAAACGCTATGTGGTCTTGTGGTTCTGATTTAGGAACATCAGGCACAGAGGGTCTAAAGGCATTGTGCATTAGTATGTATTGAGACCTCATTCCAGGTGGCAAGCAGCTGGACTTTTTAGAACTAAAACTTCCAAAATCAATGTGAAGTGCTTGTTTCCAGGCAATAAGCATTATATTTAATCGAATCATCCTCCAAATGTGATAAATTAGCAGAAAAGGAACTCGTGCATATTGAATATATTTGTTTTGTATCTGCACTAGCCAACAGAATAATGAAATTCCTGAACTACTTCTCTTTAACTTGCACGAAGAAAGCCCGGTATGTTGCTAAATCTCTTTTCACCAGCGTTGCAGAGAAACAACTTTAATCCTTGTTAGAAAATTGCCGAGTCTGGGGCTGACAAAGAGCTCATGCCTGTTCCATTGTTAGTGCTCCGGGCCCCAGGAGCAGAGCCCTTTACAGCTGCGAGGATCCCGCCCGGCTCAGCTGCCCTATTTAGGAGAGGAGGTTTGTCAATTTCTATTGACAATGGAGAGAGTTTTTCAGGGCCTGTAGCAGTGCGGACACAGTTGGGGATCAATGCCAGCCATTCAGACTGCACCCTCTTTCATTGCTTTGGTTTGTTAATTCAAGACTAAAGGTCCACGGAGGGGGTTCAGGGTGTTTAAGAAAGCTGATGAACTGTTTAAGAAAGCTGATGAACTACAAGCATTTATAGCCCTGGTGTGGCAATTTCCATAGTCAGTGGCAACTCCTGGCACTGAGGGAGCTGTGTCCTTGTTGACCCTCTTGTTATTAAAAATGCACAAGTGCTGCGCTTCTCAATATTTCCACACTCTTACATTGTCAATACCACCTTCTGAGCCCTTCAGCTTGTTGCTTGCTCTAAAGATCTTCTTAGATTGGGTTTGAAAACTTCACCTTAAACACTAGATTAGACTGATGTTCTGTTTTCCGTGCTCCTGTTGATTTGTTGAACCTTCCCCGGGCTGGAAAGCAAGTAGCGGCTTGATGGGGAGACAGGCCGCTAATATGATTTACCCGTCTACAGTCATGCACAATAAGTGTGAATAAATACAGGGGTCTCACAGAGTCAACCCTGGCCTTTCCTTTCCTTTTATTTTTGCTTCCAAAGAGGTATCTCAAGAAAATGAAGTAATACATGCCCTTACAGGAGTTGAATGGACCACAAAAAGAAAACAAGGAAAACCTATTTTTTTGTTAAAGTCGTAGGCTGTTGTCAGGGATTGGCATGGAAGGAAATGCGGAAGGAACATAGGCACACTGCTTTATCCTGCACAGAGGACAGAGCAATAATCCACACCCCGGCTCCAGGGTCCTCACCGAGCCCCTTCCTCGGCAGCCCCCGAAGGGAAAAGTGAATAGTCGGTCAAGTTCTTAGATAAAATGAACTTTTCCAAAGTGGAAGGATGTTTTCTATTCTTCAGACTTCACTGCACATTCATCCTTTTCAAATGTTTTTCCTTTGTTTTGGGAAGTGGGTTTAGTTTGGTGGGGGACTGAAGCCAAGCTACCTTTGACTTTTTCTCTCAAGATGAAAAAATGGGACTTACTTATGTCAGCGCCCAAAAGAGAAAAATAGCAATGCCAGCTCCAGAAACAGGACAGTGCTAGAGGTTTGTTGGGTGGTTTTGTTTGCTTGTTTATTTGTGTGTGTGTGTGTGTGTGTGTGTGTGTGCGCCCGTGCGTGCACACCTGTGTTTCACCATATATAAGAGAAGCAGTTCTAGGAGGGGGTGCTTTTGTCAGCTTATTCTCAGTAGCGACACAAACTGAGAACTAAGCTACTGCGCTCTTCATTTGCTTATTTTGGCTGAAGTTCTTCAATATGCTTTGACATGGGAACCAAACATACGCCTTCTTTTCAGATATAATTTTTATCATAGAATTTTTATTATAGAATAATTTGCCCTTAAAGTAAGATGATGGTCAAGTAGCTTAAGCATTCTATTTAACTATAGTTCTCTTTTTTTCTCTTTTCTTCAATTTGGATCCTTTTATTCCAAAATTATTTTTCTCTATGATTATAATTTTGGCATTTTGTATTAAAGAAAATACCGTATTAATAATAAATGTCTGTGTTATATTAGACGTCTTTTTGATTTCCACTTTATCACAAGTATTACTCATCTGTAATGGAAAAAATGAAGTTAAATTTTAAATTATGTAAGGATTTTTTAAAAGAAAAAATACATATGGAGTAATTTTAAGAAAGTACTTCCATTTCACTCAAATTTATATAACTTTTTATAGTAACTTTACAGTCAAACAGATTAGTATATTATGCTAAACTTTGTATAATTTATCATAGTTTGTCCCCCCAACAAAAATTTTATTGTTGCCTGCAGAAGGACTCTAGTTTCAGAGTCATGAACATCAGGTACATGGATAACATATGTTTTTTTAAATCATAGTCTGTTCCATAGTATTAAAACTTGAAATGTTCATTCATTTGATAGCATACAATTTTGTAAATCAACTCTTCATTTTACTTAGCTTATCTCATTTTCTATATGTATGTTCACTGTACTAAAAAAATTAATAAAAATAAGTCTGATGAATAGGAAGTAGTAGTCATCTTTAATTTATGCTTAAAATACCATTTCTTATACTAAATTTATTAGAACAGTGTTAACACAAGTCTAGATGAATTTCAGACTCATTTGTATCCCTTGGGATTTCTCATAGATGTTAGATTTACTGTTATATTATGTGAAGAAAGATATCGAAGGTTTTGTTCTATGTTCAGACACCTAAAACATCTGCATACACATGTGGTCTGCAATGTCACCGTGTTTGTGTACACAGACAAGGTGCAAAATTTCTTCTCATTCTAAACCGCTTGTCATTTCCTAAGTGCTGATTGGACTTGGCTGTTGTTCATGGTTATCTGAATGAGTAGCATGATCATGTGTAGTGTCACCTCAACTGAGCCCTGACACATAGTAGTCACTGAATCTCTTAGAATGTCACCATTAATAGCAGATTGCCTTTTTTTTTTAAATGGGAACAAAATCCCTCCTTTTACTCTACTCATAGACATTATATATAAACAGGAAGTTACATGCAAAAAGAATTTCAGCTATCTCCTCAGGAGAGTTGTAATAAACAGAGAAATATGAACCACCCAAAAACACTTGTAAAATGAAACAGATCCTTGCCTTTCATAAACTGGTCACCTGACATCTGTCCATCCTGATGATGTACCTGTCTCAGAGCTCAAATTTTTACTTTAGGTGGTTTTAAAAGATCTTGGCCAATAAATCAGATAGTAGATACAGGTGTGATTGAGGATTGCTGATTAAGAGGCTGGGGATATTTTTGCTGTTGCTCCATTCAAATGTTATTTCTAGGCATTGACCACATGCGTTATGGCATAACATACTTACTCTTAGAATTTTACATAACATACAGGCTAATGGCAGATTTTCCTTTGAAAATAATTTACCTGGTGTTTTTTTTTCTTGCTGTTTGGCAGTCCTTTCAGTCCCCTAACACGTGTTTAGTACCCATTGTTACCAACAAATGACAAAGCAGGCCACTAGGCAGCAAGTGCAAAGAAACCAGTTTCCCATGAATATGTTACAGCTGAAGACTGCAGTGTTGTTAATTCATGGAAAGAACAGGCTGGGTCAACTTGGCAGGTTTTCTAGCAAAACATACAATTCTGTTAACAGGAAATTATAGCATTATTGACTTCAAGTGCTGATCTGTGGTCATTTCAGACTATTTCTTTACCCCCTCATTACCAAATCTGTTAAATGAATACTGCAGAGGTTTGTTTTTTCCTTTTCTCCTCTCCTCCCCTCTGCCCCATCCCTCTTTCCAGCAATGGTACAGCAGTTCCATGAAAGTCATCTGTGTGTGGTTGGCTGATAGATTAGACCTCCAGCTTCATATTTACCAACTGAAGACGCTCATCAGGATCGTGAAGGTAAACAAAATGTGTTTAGATGGGAATTGCCCGGCAAGCTAGAGAGAAATGGGCAACATATTGACATAGAGGGGGAAGTGATTGTATTTGCTAAAACCAAGTGGATGTGAGTACTTTTTTTTTTTTTTTTCATTTTTCTGAAGCTGGAAACAGGGAGAGTGAGTACTTTTTAAACATCACTTTTAGCAGTGATGTGCTGCTGTTTATTTCCACTTCCAGTTAGATTGCTAAATAAATATAAACGTACCTTTTTTCTTGCTCTGAATAAACAAAAAATATTTTAATCAGTCACATTTCAGGATAATATACATAAAGGCCCTAGCACATTTACCTGAATGTAGTTATGGGTCCACAGTCATTTTGTGTTTTCTTAAGTATAGAAATGTGTTTTCATAATACATTATCTCCATATTGACTGAGATCCTATGTCATCATGAAGGCTCTTGAATTGCATTTGTCAATAGTTTTAGAAGTGTCTCCATTATTTTCTTTTTCTATTTTTTTCTTTTTTTTTTTTTTTTTTGTATTTTTCTGAAGTGAGAAGCAGGGAAGCAGAGAGACTCCCTCATGCACTGGACCGGGATCCACCCAGCATGCCCAACAGGGGGCGATGCTCTGCCCATTGGGGCGTTGCTCTGCCACAATCAGAGCCATTCTAGCGCCTGAGGCAGAGGCCACAAAGCCATCCTCAGTGCCCGGGCCAACTTTGCTTCAATGGAGCCTTGGCTGCGGGAGGGGAAGAGAGAGAGAGAGAGAGAGAGAGAGAGAGAGAGAGAGAAAGGAGAGGGGGAGGGGTGGAGAAGCAGATGGGCACTTCTCCTGTGTGCCCTGGCTGGGAATTGAACCTGGGACTCCTGCACACCAGGCCGATGCTCTACCACTGAGCCAATGAGCTAGGGTCTATTATTTTCTTATATCCTGATATAAAAGTAGAATATTATCACTGCCTGAATTCTTTGGGAAGCATGCCCCTTCCTCGATGTAAGAGCTTATCGGGCCATGCTGAGGACTCTGCATGTCTAACAGACGTCACATCAGTTCAGCAAGGCCATTTTGACTTTTGCCCTTGAAGGGAAAATATACTGACGCAAATGTTATATTTAGAGAGCAGAGATTTAAAATAACATTTATTCAACATGATTTTTTATGCTTTGTAAATTATAGTGGAAGTACAAAATGTTACTCCTTTTCACCCCAAGTATAACTTTTTCTTAAAATTGAGTCAAATCCTACCTGATGGGTCAAAACTCTAAGCTACTAAGAATCAGCTGTTACTGACCTGTTTTGGCACAGTAGATAAGGCCTTGATTTGGAAAGCTGAGGCCGTCAGTTCAAAACCCTGGTTTCCCTGGTCAAGGTACATATGGAAGTTGATGCTTCCTGCTCCTCCCCCCCTTCTCTCTCTTTCCTCTCTAAAATGAATAGATAAATAAAGTCATAAAAAAAAGAATTAGTTGCCCCTTTAAATAGATAATCTTTATTTCCATGTTAGTACCATTTACAAATTTCTACATACATATATAGACACATACACATACATACATATATATGAAATTATTATATATAATTATATATGTGCCTATATATGGGTATATATGCACATGCATATTTATGTGTGTGTGTATGCACACATGCAGACACATGTATACATATTAATTCTCAAGTGTCGTTGCTGACCGACCACTATCAACATCACCTGGGAAATTGCTAGACATGCTGATGAGTTGTCTAACGTCAGACCTATTGAGTCAGAAACTCTGAGATTGGGGCCCAGCAATCTGCATATTACCAAGCCCTCCGGAAGTTTCTGATAGTTGTTAAAGTTTAAGAACCACTGTTATACCATTAAAAGAAGTTTTTTGCCACATTAAAATATTTTCCATCATTCTCTTGGTTCCTGCAGTCTAATTAGAATACAAATTCTCTTGTGCCATAGACACACGGGTTATTACAGATTAGAAAGACCCCAAAATAGGAAAGTTCTGTTTCAAAGTAAGAAGTTGACACATCTGGAACGTAGAACCAAATTTATAATGGCACAGTAATAGCAATCATGATTAGTTATAAATAACAAAATGATAGCTACCCACTACTTTTAAATGCTGTCAACAAATGTTTCAGTGCACAAAACACCTTTGTTCCAGAACACTTTTTACGAGGTGTTATTTATTTTACAAAGAAGGTGAGCGCTCACTAAGATCTTAGCATTCATATTTGCCTAGAATTCTTTAGCGTTTCTTCCTTGTTTCTGAAAACATGACTGAGAGAGCTTTCCAATGAAGGTTGTCTTTCGTAAAAAAGAATCGGGGTAATCTGTGTTTACCTTCTAAAAATGTGTATATGCTAAGGTTGCAGTCTGTACTGTTGGGATTAGCTGGCTGCTCTTATGATCAGCCATATGTTTTTTATTATTTAGAAATTAATTTTAATGGGGTGACAGTGATCAATAAGAGTATATAAGTTTCAGGTGAAAGCTCCATGGCATTTGAACTGTTGATTGTGTTTGGTACTCATCACCCAAAGTCAACTCATTTTCTGTCACCATATATTTGTCCCCCCCTTATTCTCCTCCCCGATCAGCCATATTTTCAAGCTGATGTCTACAGTGTTCAGAGGTCAGAAATGATACATTCAGTCAACTGGTATTAGTTAACAAATTAAGCACTTTCCTTTGTTTTTTGAATAAAATTTTCATTTTTTTTTATTATCTCATCATTTGTCTCTTTCAAAATCATTCCTTTTCTCATATTCACACATCATTACAGGTAAAAAAGATCAAGGACCAGTAAATATTTCAGCAAAACATTAACAATACTTTCATGAATTTTATGGTAACACTTTCATTGTACTCTAAAACAATCAATTTATCTTAATTTTAATGTATTCTTCATTATGGCTCCTGAGAGTCAAGACTGATAAACCTGAAATTAAATTTCATGACCATGTTTGACTGTCCGTGTTTTGGTTTCCACAAGCAGGCTCAGCCAGTGCTTTCTGGGGCTGATATATTTAATTAAGTCATAAAGTTTTATTTAATAGCTAAAAATAATTATTTCCACAATAAAAATCAGGATGAATTCATAATTTAATGTTCTAATTGGGTTTTTTTTCCTACTCTGAATATAAACAGACTTTAACCAGTTTCATATGTGGATTCTTCATTCTTCAGACCTATATGGTTATGTTTACAATGATCATTTTCCGGTGAATCTAAGGAGCTGTTAACTAGCACATGTGTGGAATTGTGGAGGCTCCTGACTAGGCTTTCCTGCCATCCACATCACTTAGACTTGGCCTGCCTGTTACAGCACAGCGGTGCGTTGTACCCAGGAGCCAAGCCATTCCACCCTTACTGCTCACCACTTTTGTCATTCATCTATGCCCATGAAGACCCAGACATAGATTTATATGACAGCCAACTTTGTCCTACAATGATACGTAGACACACATTGGCTTATTCATGTTGCTCACTAAGAAAAAACAAATTCTGGAAAGATTCTCACAAAATAGGATTATGAAACTATTTGCAGAGTCTTAACATCAGTGATTTACTTAGGGAGGGGAAAAATAGAATCCTCAAATAACCTCAGTGGTGGGTTTGTGTTCTCACTACTGGCCATGTGACATTTAAAAGCAATTAACATAAATCAGCTGACTTTTTTACTAGGAGAAAAGAAAAGTGAGCAGCACCCTGTGGCAGACACTTGTCTTAAGTAAGAGCCAAGCAGACCGCCATTGACAGCCACAAAGCGTGTCCAAGTGTCAGTAACATGTTATGCATTCTAAAAAGACAGGGAAGGAGATTTCGAGGGTACCTGCTCCTAACTGCTTATTGCTTGCTAATAGAATAAGGATGTGGAGTGAGTTTTAAATATATGTAAATTAGAAAACCTTCAGGACTGCAAGTCCACAATACAAACCTGTCCTTGCCAATTTACAAATAATTTAAGCTAAGGCTGAGAAAAGTCATTCCAATAAAATAAGAAAGTAGGACTCACAAACTAGGTGTATAATTATCAGTGGAACAATAATACTTTATATCAGAGAGATCATCTGTAGGTGAATATTTTGTGCACTTGGTATGTGTTTAGTCTTAACTATTAGACACTTGTAGACTTGAACACAGATGTCTATGGTTATAATACCATGTGTAGCTCTTACCAGAGTCTCTAGATAAAACTTACCTCTCAGAGTTACTTTCCAGATTCTAATGCCACCATAAATTTTGATGTATTATTACCTTAGTAATAATAAGCTTATCATCTCACAAAGAGAATATAAGCATGATGGGTTGCATGTGTCTTAAAACAAAATATTAGAATCTAAGTGAAAATAGTTTTGATCATTTAATAAAACTAACTCTGCATCTAAATTTTACTTGCTGTTGAGATGCTAATTTCAGGTGCTGCAGTGTTCCTCACGGTTCAATTTATTTTTGGACATTGATGGACTTTTTAAAAGTGAATTTTATTTATGATCACTGATTATCTAAATAAATTATTCATTCTTCATACTTACTTTTGACATATCACTTCTGAAACTTGGTGTGATACCATGGGGCGTAAGTCATTTGAAAGAAGACAGGAAGAAAAAATATGAAAATCCCAGTGGACCACTACCTTGTAATGGTTCTCCTCCTTTGCAGAGGTCTGTTAGTGGCCAGGTGTATTTACCATGGGGATTAAGATGTCATCCTTCAGCACTTCCTACCTTACATGAATAAGCTCCTTTAGCTCATCCCTTTGGATATTATGATTTTTTCCTTCTGCTGTTTTGGGGGAAATCAAGCATCCTTTAATGTTAATTTCCAGATATTGGAGTTGTAATATTGGGCTATCAAGGACAACATTCCTCCTTTTTTTACTGTTCATCTATTAAATGTAAACAACAAAAAAGACCACTAGCAATCAGCACATTGATATATACAGATACTTTGGCCCAGTTCATTGAAATCTGATTGCTTAATATTCTAAAGCTAACATAGGACAGTAAAAACCTATTTAGCTTCAAAACTTGCCTCTACAGAATGGAAATCTTCATTTGTTCTTTGTTTCCCCATAGAGCCAGTTCTGATATTTCTTATACAACTTCAAAAATTAATAATGATAAACCAGTCTTGTTTAGTCATAGAACTATCATATACAGTGGTACCTTGAGATACAAACAGACCAATATATGAATTTTAAGATACGAACTGCCACTCGGTCCATATTTTTGTTCGAGATCTGAGCAAAATCCCGAGATACGAGTTGTGATTCGGGAAGCTGCCGAATGGCAGCGTTGGCGCATGGGTCCAGTATCAGCAGTTTGATATACGAGTTGACTGACATACGAGCTCGGCTACAGAACGAATTAAATTCTTATCTGAAGGTACCGCTGTATGAAGAAAACCACACTGAAGGGGAAAAGTAAAATTAAGGGAAACTCTATTATAGGTTCCATATTTTAAGTGCCACCTACCCCTGAGTTCTGCTCTTACTGTTTCCAAGAATCACTATAGAAACGATAACTTGGTATTTCTTTTATTTTTTGACATATAACACACCAAGTTATAATTCACTGTTTCAGAAAATGTAAATACATGTTTTATTAGCCCATCTATGAAACTTCATGCCAGAATTTGACAATTCACATTCCAAAATAATTTCAAAAGGAAAGGGCATTGGCCCTGGCCGGTTGGCTCAGCGGTAGAGCGTCGGCCTAGCGTGCGGAGGACCAGGGTTCGATTCCCGGCCAGGGCACACAGGAGAAGCGCCCATTTGCTTCTCCACCCCTCCGCCGTACTTTCCTCTCCGTCTCTCTCTTCCTCTCCCGCAGCCGAGGCTCCATTGGAGCAGAGATGGCCTGGGCGCTGGGGATGGCTCTGTGGCCTCTGCCCCGGGCACTAGAGTGGCTCTGGTCGCAACATGGCGACGCCCAGGATGGGCAGAGCATCGCCCCCTGGTGGGCAGAGCATCGCCCCTGGTTGGCGTGCCGGGTGGATCCCGGTTGGGTGCATGCGGGAGTCTGTCTGACTGTCTCTCCCTGTTTCCAGCTTCAGAAAAATGGAAAAAAAAAAAAAAAGGAAAGGGCAGAGCTCATCCAGGCATTTAGGAATATACAACATTTTATCCAGTGCTACATATAAGTGAGTTTTATAATTCACAAGTTCTGAAAATACAAACATTTTACTAATAATAGGATTAATCTTCTCCCTCCACTCATCTCCCACAAAAAGCTAACACATTTTATAAAATGTGGTGTATTTTTTCAAGTATTAAGGTAAAGTCTCCTCAATTGGAAAACTAAGGATTTTTTCATATTAAAAATACACGTAAGTGCATAACATTTTTCTCTTTGTTACAGGTTATCCAAATAGTAAATTCTGCATAATTAGTAATATTTTGAGAAAAGCTTTATTTGTCATCTGATAATTACAACCTTTTGGTCTGTTCAGAGTGATTCTACTTTGAATATTTGAATAGCACTACCAAGAGCCTCTCGTTTCATTTTCTCCCCAGAAATACACCAGCAAGACGATTGACAATCTGAAGCCATTAGTGGGTTGTCCCAGATCATTTTTGAAATGCCAGCTGAGTTTATATATATTTAGACACCCATATATATACCTGCAGTCATATACTCCAAAAGTGATCTAAGTCATTCATCTTCTTCCTCCTCCAGAAAACCTATCGGGACTTCCGATTGCAGGGTGTGCTGGAAGGCACGCTGAACAGTAAGACCTATGACACTGTGCACCGACGGCTAACAGTAGAGGAAGCTACAGCCTCTGTTTCGGAAGGAGGTGGACTTCAGGGCATTACAATGAAAGACAGTGATGAGGAAGAAGCCTGATGCCATGTAGCTCTGTGGACGGACGAAGGACCTTGACATTGTTTATTTTGTACCTTGTCCTTGTAATTACATTGTTTGACCAAATAAAAATGCCAGTGTTTCACTCCATATTTTAAAAAGTAAACCTGGATGCAGAAATAAAGGGGGAAATGCCAAGGTCTTTTGTTTTTGTTTTTTCATTTTTAAGATGATCAGCCACCTTTTTGTAGCTTGACCTAAAATGAGCTTTGGCTCTGTTTATGATTGGAACATGAACTATTTTTTTTTTAGGTTGTCTTTATTTTGTTCTGTAATCACATCAAAGTAGTGTCCTGTGTGTGCCATATATACTTCTCATAATACAACATGGTGAGAAGTCACTCTGGATCACTCTGCCCCTGTTGTGCTCTGTTAAAATGGTGTCTGCAGTTTATCATTTATGTGCAAGGTTTGTTTCGTAGTTAATTTGTCATGTGATGTGTGTGAAAACTCTACCCTTGGTTCTTAGTCCTCTGAATTGGACTGCAGGTATATTCTTGGGCTTAAAGATCACCAAATACAGACTAGATTATCCAATGCACTTGTGTCTTGTTCCATTCTGAACAAAAAAAATCCCAAAGTGTGGGTTAGTGAGTGTGCTGCCATCTACTTCATTCTCCTACTTGCAAGAGCAGGAAGGCACCAAATATCAGTTCAGTCATAACCACTTCTGTCTTGATTAGACTTGTATAGATTAAATGCAGTAAAAAAAAATGCAGTATTACAAACATCCCAACAATTTGGCTCTGTTTTGTTTCTTGCTTTTTTGTGTGTGTGTGTCCTGTTCACAACTAAAAGAGTAAAAGATATTAGCACTGTTCTGTATGTAGTAGGCACACACACTTGTTTGTTAAGACTTGAGTCCTATGACAGCATCTTTCCACAGCAGAAGTAAGGATTGATTGCATCTCATATATTGTGTATTATTAGTTAATATGAGCAATTAATGGTAACTAATAACTGGAAATACTAGGAATGCTACTAATGTGAACTAGCAATTGACATATTAATTAGCAGTTACTTCTTCCTCCAAAGTATTTTCTTGCAACTATTTTGAAAGATAAATAATAGTATTATGCTTTATAATTTCTCTATGAATTTTTATTTTCTTATTTTTTTCTAAATAAGTTGGCATGTTGTGCTACTGCATTCATTCGTAAGTAATGTTTATATGAAGTAAGTTAATACTAAGGAAGTGGAGTTATCCCTGAATTTATGTAAACTTAAGTTCCAAAACTTCTGCAAATGAAACAACTCAGATTTTTAAATTTATTCCCCCATTGGTGTTATAAATGGTGGATCCAGACTAGCCCAGAAAAATCTATTTAGTTCACAGTTACTATATAATATTGTTTTGGCTCAATTTCTGGGTCATAGAGTTAAGAGGCTCTGTGATACAAGATCTACATGAAAGATTTCTTCCCCTTTGCTGGGCTGGAGACTAACCCCCACTCAGTAATTCTGAACGGGAGTTCCCCTTGGGAAGCTCTCTTTCTCTGTCATCTTCCCTCCCACTTCCCTCCACCCTAGGCACAGTCCCATCCTTTCTTCAAGCCCTCAGGTGTCCAGTGATGCTCCTTGAAATCTCCAGGCTTGCTGCTTGCTACACAGCTCAAATTGCTCTATGCTTAGAAGTTACTCACCCTTGTTTTCCTTTCAATAAAATGTCTATTTCCTTGATACAGCTCATCTCAGTGTAATTGACCCATTTTGTCCTAAAGTATGAATATGAATGATGGGTGACCCCTTCGTGTGTGTGTGTGTGTGTGTGTGTGTGTGTGTGTGTGTAGCTGATAGAATTAGGAAATAAAGGGGAAGCAGGCATTTTAGGGGAAAGTACTTGGGCCAGTACTTGGGAGGGTCTTGCCGCTGGCTTGACCTAATTACTCTGCCTAAGGGCCCTCTTTGCTTGTCAGCCTCTGGTAGCTTCTCTGTATTTGGGTGCTCTCTGCTCCGTCCCTTCTGCACCCAGATTTCTAAAAGCTCCGTGACCACTGCACCCTCCGCTGGCTCCCACATCCCGGGTAAGAGCAGAGCCAGGCTGTGAGGGTGCTCACAGTTGTCTGAGGGCTCTTGACTATCCTCTGAGCCAAGAAAAGGTGTGTTAAGGGAAGTTTATAAAGTTTGGAAAAGGTTGAAAAGTTGCTTTTGGGTTTTTGCCCAGAAATGCTCTACAACATAACTGCTAATTGCTGAAGGACTTACTAACTGTACATTGATGTGTGTAACTGTGAAGGGGTGAGTGCCTAAGCATCTATTAGGGGAAGCCAAGTGTTGTTATTCTTTAAAAGTGGTGTTTTTTTTTTATTTAATTGGAAAGCTAACAAGTCTTGCAATGAGAGATTTTTGAAATGAAAGTCATGTTTAACCCAAAAGAAATAGCCCTGCTCTCCTAAGTGGCCTTGGGAAGGACAAAAATGTTGCTAGAGAAAATAATTAATACGTTCTGACGTCCAGCCGCAGTGGCTTGTTGAATAACAGGTCTAGAAGGAAGATTTCTGCAAACACTTGGAGAAAAATCGCGATGATACTCGTTCCTGCAAAGGGAGAGAACCGCACAGAGCTCGATGTAAACCTCTCGGCTCCAGCTGTGGGTCGTTCTTGCATTCACGGATTTTTTCCACTTGAATTCCCTTTAGTTCTTGTTCATTGTCCCTCGCTCTGGAGAAAGGATTTCCTGCTACTTTGGCAATAAACGCCTGTTTGCCAAGTGTCTCTGGGCTCTCACCCCGCCCCCCAGGGTCGTGGCCGGGCTTGGCACCTCCCTCCTTGGCGACCTGGAAGGTGCGCTTGAATGGAAAAGAGGTCACACGGCCCTCGCCGCTCGTGGACCCCCCCCCCCCGGCCCCTTCCTGGTACCTCAGTCTGCCTCCGGAGAGGGGCGCGCCACCCGCGCAAACCTGTGGGCACCCCAGGCCGGAGCCCTGGGCGCACGGGCGCTCGTGGGGTCTGCGCTCTCCGCAACGGAGAACCCAGCCTCCCAAACCCCCTCCGCCACCTGCTTAGTAAAAACACCCGAGGAGTGGGGGCGAGTAGAGCGAGAGACTGGTCGCTTTTATTTTTTCCTTCCAAAACAGAAAATGGAAATTTCCCGGTCCGGGTCCCTAAAGGGAGGTGATAGATCGATGTTCCTGAGATGTTCACGCGTCACCGCGGCGTCCGGGCCTCTACTCGCCCGCAGAGCAACCAGCCGGCCCTGCGCTGGGCGCCGCTCCCTTCAGAGCACGCAGCCCCCACCGCCAGCCTTCACGCATCCCTCCCTCGGGGGTTGTGAGGGCTTTGGAGGCCCGGTGTGTGGGGCTCGGGAGCACAGGGTTCATCTTGTCTCCACACTGAGACTGCCCCCAGCCCTGCCGGACCCAGGGCCGCGAGGCGCAGGAGTGGGCCTGCCTTCCCCTGCAAGACCTGCTCGCTGGCGCCGGGAACCGTGGAGCAGGCCCCCGAGGTCCCGTTGGCCCAGAACTTTGCTGCAGACGCAGTCGTGCCCATAGGCCAGCGACACTCAGCGTTGGCTGCAAGACGGGGCGCAGAGCTACCTTAAACTGCTCTTTCTGTGACACTGAAGTAAGATTCTTAAGGGAGCAGAGCAGGTTCAAGCTCTGAGCCTGGGTACCAGCAGTCACGAGTGACCGCCACCGCGGCCTTGATCCGTGTGCGATATGTGACTGTTTTTAAAGAAGTAGGTACTGCAGTGTAAGTGTGTACTGCCGAGAAGAGGAAGTGAGCAAAGAATTCGATGATTTTGATTTTGGGTTCGTTTGATTTTTTCCCAAATGAAGAAGACCCCTGATTTCAAGAACTGCCCTGAAACCACATAAGGAGCCGGGATCTTGAAGACAGAAAAGGTTAGGTTTGAATCCTAATAGTTTCTGCTTCCCTTCGTGTGAGCTCTGTAGCCTTGGGCAAGCTATCTCACCTTTCTTAATAAGGTGTTGCAAGGCTTAGAGGCACATAAGTTGTGGCCATTATTAACTGTTTCTTAATGTAGGACTGGTTTCAGAAGAAATCTCTGGCACATGCTCCACCAGTCCACAAGCCATTCTTCCCAGGATTGGCACAGGGTCCTTCTAGACAGCACTCGGGTCCACTGACCTTCAGGTGCGCCTCGGTGTGTCCGTGGACTGACTGGAATTGTCCAATTCTGCGGGTATATATATAGCCAGCCTAGTGCGAGGAGAGGAGGAGACAGGGAGGTGAGGGGCACGCTAGCCTGGTCTCCAGAATGGGCCGGCGTTGTTGAGAGTAGCCCCTGGAACTGCAGTTGGAGGGGAGGCAGCTGGAGGCGTGTGCCATCGGGTCCACATTAGGATGAGGTTGGTCAGGAGCTCTGAAATCGGACAGGTATTATCTGGGAAGTGCCAGGCCGCAAGTCAGGAATTCCAGACCGGGACCTGTGACCAGTAGGTTGAGTTCAAGAGAATTTCAGGAGCAAATCGGTGTTCATTACTGGTGTCCAAACTTTAAGGAGGCCTTGAATAGCTCCCTGCATCTCAGACCAGAGATGCACACACAACTCTTGGAAAATGCCAAGCAGAACCGAGAGAGCTGCAGAGGAGTCCCCAAGGCGCCCCAGCATGCTCCAAGGTGACCTCAGCTGTGACAGCTGTGCCAAAACTATTGATGAGACAGCCAGCACCGAGTTCTGGCCCAAAGTGCTGAACTAGCAGCCCTTCTAGGCTTCGTGGACAACGCCAATAACGTGGAGGCCCTAGCTCACAGCTAAGGGCACACCCCTGTGTCACAATCCAGCAGGCCCATTGCGAGGGAGACTCACTCCTTGATGGTGCTGGGGCCAGGTCATGGCGGCCCTGGGAAGGCAGAAAGTGATCACTTGTCAAAGGGTAAGACGCCATCTCCATCATTCCTTTAAGGAGCTCTGCCTGCAGCTTCTGAGTTCCAGATCCAAGGGACATGATTTCACCCTGGCTGCCTGTTGACTGTGGAATACCATGAAGTCTTTCATCTCACGGAACTTTGCAATGTTACATTAACAGTGGATGTATTAGTGTGCTTATTTGTGAGTGATTAAAAAAAACTAGCAAATAAACATATTCTAGACTTGTCTGCATTCTCCCCCCACATTGTCCATCTCTAGGATCAGCGGTTCTCCAGTAGAGAGGGAGGGAGAAGTTGATTTCAAACTCAAGAACCATTGGGCAGATTAGTTACTCTTTCCCTGGGCCTGGCACAGGCTGTATATGGACTCCCTACACACATCATGTACCTTTGCAACAATTAAAAGTGGTGTATTAAATGATTTCCCTTTCTGCTTGAAATCAATTCTAGTTTGTCTTTTAATACTACCTGTTGTGTGAGAGCCAACAAGAGATATGTCTCTGGTGTGTGATTGGCAGAAAAGAAAAAAAATAAATTGTTGTGTAGGGCATTTCCTTCGCAATGCCAAGGAAGCGAAACTAATTATTTCTTTGGGAAGAGATTTTAATAAGGAGGCAGAAAAGGTCCTTGAAAGGGGTTAGGTAGTGAAAGGTCAGAACGCAACAGAAGTGGATTTCAAAAAGTAGACAGTGAAACCTGAAAAAGGCAGGGGTAGTAGCTGATTGTGTAAAGGTTTTTTGTTTTTTTTTTAACTAGCTCCTACACTACCCCCCACTGCCCACCCCCTACACACACACACACACACACACACACACACACACACACACACCCCAAAGCTGGGTAATACACATTACAAAATTGCCATTCACTGCCATTCATTCAGACTGCCCAGATTTGTTTTGTTTTTTTGGTGTCTTTCTTTTTGTTACATTGTGTAATTGCTAGGTGAGTTATTTCATATCATTAGGATAGTGTATCAGAAAATTACTTACTTTAAAAATGCACAACTGCTTCTAAAGAGATGAAATCTGCTTTAATCTAACTGGGATTTTTGAAAGGCTTTTAAGAAAGGTTAATTCATGAATCGCAGAATAAAATGTCCCCTGAGGAACTCAAGACTGAATGTGGAAGAGCAAGCCCCCAAGGACCGGGAACATCCTCGGGGGTCGTAAAAAATAACTTCGCAAATGTTATTCTTTATGTGTATTTTAACATTTCCTTGCGGATAGCCAGAAATCAAATCACTGAGAAGGGTTGTTTTGAAATACAGTTGTCTGAAAAAAAAATATTTTGGAAAAGTTTATAGTTTAACTTTCAACAAGGTGATAGACAGCTTTTCATAGTTAAGTGGTTTTGTTTTCATATCTTTTTTGAATTTCAAAGCCTCCCAAGAATGAAGTGGGCTTTGACTCAGTCCCATTTTACAGACAAACTATTCAAGGCAAAGGGAACTGCCGCCATCCTTTCTGGTTAACAAGGAACCCACCAGTTCTGTGCCTCCCCCAGCCCCTCGGCTGAAGCACCCTGCGTGGGAGGCCATGCAGGAAACTGGCTTCATTTACACACCATCAAATTGGGACAAGTAGATGGTAGAAGTACTTAGAAAGAACTTCCTGAGAAAGGAGGAAAGTTTGTTCTTGATTTCAATAGACAGTTGAAGAACCCAGCTTTAAAAGGATGGTCCAGGGACCAGAGGAGGCAAAGGGATTATATTTTACCCTTTGTGGGCAGCAGTTGGGGGTCACATGAGGGTAGACTTCACTGAATACTTTTTAAAAATGGACGTTTTCTCCTCTTAAGTTCCTGCCTACATGGGTTTACTTAAAAGTTCTAAAAGTTAATATAAAATAACAACTGCCAACAGCCAATAGATTGCATCGAATGTCAGAAAATATGGCCAATTTTGCATGCGGGTTTTACAGAGAAAAGGGGAGCCTGAATAATATTAAGATGCGGAAGGCAGAGGAAGGGGAAGAAAGGCCTTCCGTTTCTCATCACCAGTGACCACCGCCCTGAGTTCCAGAGGGGGCGCTCCCTTGCTCACCCACGGGTGGGGCTTGACTATGGATGGGACAGAGACACCGCCCAAGGCCAAAGGGCACCTGCACACTGTAGCCTCAGTTTCACTGGGATCCTACCACCTTGTTCCCAGATTTCCTTTTGCCTGGCGTTTCTCAGGGAATTCTGAAGAAAACATCATAAGCAGGGAATTTAAATTTACTGGTAGCACCTGAGTTCAAATGCGGTGTGTGTGTGTGTGTGTGTGTGTGTGGTGTGGTGTGTGTGTGTGAGTGTGGTGTGTGGTGTGTGTGTGTGTGGTGTGTGGTGTGTGTGTGTGAGTGTGTGTGAGTGTGTGAGTGTGGTGTGTGTGTGGTGTGTGGTGTGTGGTGTGTGGTGTGTGTGTGTGTGTGTGTGAGTGTGGTGTGTGGTGTGTGTGTGTGTGGTGTGTGGTGTGTGTGTGTGTGTGAGTGTGTGTGAGTGTGTGAGTGTGGTGTGTGTGTGGTGTGTGGTGTGTGTGTGTGTGTGTGGGTGTGAGTGTGGTGTGTGGTGTGTGTGTGTGTGTGTATGGGGGGTGGTGTCTAATCATAAAGACAGCAACAGCAGTCACGTGTATTTTGAAGCTGCCACATTTGGCTCTTCCATCTTACATCTGAGTTGGTCAGTGAGAGTTGGGTTGATAGAGGTGGCTCTCTTTCAATAGGTGTGGCCTTCTCTTGGGGAAATAAGAAATGGGAATTTCCTATTAATATCAAAGGGTCATGGCTTTGCTTTTTCAAATAAAACGTTGTGTCCCTCAAATAGACAGGGAGCAGATCCCCGTTTGGAAAGGTAAGGTCCGCAATTATACCAGGCTCGCCATCTTTTGAACACAGCCTGTCCTCATAATTTTTAAACCCTTTTGCCGTAAGAAATCGAAATCAGCCTGATGAAAGCCAATTTCTCTGTCTCTTCCTTTTTTCTCCCTCTCTGCTTCTCCTTTCAACAGCGGTGTGAAAGTTCAGTTACTCTCCGGCATGAGGAAAAGCGCTGAAAATCAGCTCATGTGCCAACACCGGGAACACATCCAGGCCCGCGATGCGAAAAGGAGATTGAGCCGCTGGATTATTATTTTTGTCCTTTAGGTTTACATCTACGCCCTTGTATTATGTAAATTTCTGAGAAGCTGTGAATCGCAGGGTTAGACAGAGGAGCTCCCCCCCCCCCCCCCCCCCCCGAACACGCAGCAGGAACCGACCCGGTTCAGTGTTTGAACGATTCACAGCCTCGTTTCTGCCTCCGGCTTTTACCCACAACTAGCTTCGCTGCCCAGCCTCGACCCTGCAGGCCGGCAGGGACGCAGGGCCACCGTCTCGGCCTCGGGAGCCCTGTCTGTGACCACAGCAGGCCGGCCTCTGGAGGTCACCGCGGGCCACGGGATACGGTTCCTGGCTGCCCGCATCCACGCCCACGCGGGCGCGTGATGCTTCGCGGTGTCTCCGGGACCCTCCTCCTCCCCGAGACTGAACGACGACTATCAGGGCGGACTTACTCTTTGTGGAATTCAAAGAATTAGCTGAACTTAAATAAAGAAGATTCGGTGAGAAGAAATACGAAAAGTGACTTCCTAATGAACCCAGACTAAGAAAGCAATAATTTAACGTCACATTGGAAAAGTTACTAGAATTCCTTAATGTGGGATCAGTCGTCCAGCGCGGATAAGGCTCAGCTCCTGAACCTGTCCCAACCCCTGGAGGGTCTGGCCTGCGAGGGGAGGCACGGAGGGAGAGAAAGGGGGGGGAAACGCCAGGGGGGCGCCACCCCCACCCAGAATAAGGGGCCTGCCAGTGGCTGAGCGTCACCTCCCCTTCGGGACCGTGGAACCGGCTGGCGGAGGCCGCGCGGTGACTGTGCTCTGCGACCCGCCATCCCCTCCTCACCTCGGGGGGGAAAGGGCTTGCCGGGCAGATCCGGGGCCGGCATGGAAGGACGAACCGGAGGACAGGGCCAAGAAAGGGCGGTGGAGGAAACTGTCTTAAACGGAAAAATCTAGTTAGGAAATTCTCTCGCTTTCCCCGGGACCGTCAGGAAACACCAACTAATCCTAACGCAGGTCTAACGGCCTGGGAGGACCCGCAGGGGCAGGGAGGGGGCGGCACAAATGCACCTATGACAACGGTTTGGCGGGGGGAGCCGCTCAGAAGTGCCTCCTCTCCCCGTTTACAATTGGCTTAGGAAAGTGTATTCCGGGAAATTCAGGTGACAAGCAAAAGTAATGAGAAGATGCTCTGGCCCCTTCCTGGCGCGCCGCAGCGCCGGGCCTGCTCCCTCTCGCCTGCCATCCAGACTAAGTAACCCTTCAGTTACAATCTGCGTCGTCAGAGCAAGTCTATTAGCGAATGTTCTGTTCAGAAACTTTTCAAAACAGGAGTCCTCAGCCATCTGTTACTTTGTCTTTAAACTCGATCCCGCACCTCCTCCCGAAACTCTTTGGAGTTTCCGCTCCTCCCACCCTGGGGGCAGGGGGGGGGGGCGCCGCTGGGTTCCCGGGGGTGGGGGTGGGGGGGTAGGAAGGGGCGCTCTCCAGTACCCGGGGCTCGCGGGGGCGCTGGCGGTCCGGAGGCCGGAGGTCAGACCCACCCGGGCGGCGACCGCGGCATGGGCGGGCCCGGCTCCGGGAGGACTCGCCAGGCGCGGGAGCTCGGGCGGCGCGCGCGCAGCGGGCGGGCGCGGAGGACGGGCGGGGGGCCGGCGGCGGGGGTGCGCCCCAGCCCGCAGTTCCTCCGAGCCGCCTCCCCGGGCCGGGTCGCGCTCGGCCTCGCCACTGTCGTCTGAATTGTTTGGGATTCGTGAGCGAGAGTCAATCAATGGAGATCCCGGCCGGGGAGAGTTGTCAGCTTTTCTGTTTCACTTCGGGTTTCCATTAAACGGCTCTGGTCGGGCCACCGCCTGCGGCGGAAAGGCGGTCTCTCCAGGGCCAGGGCCAGGACCAGGGCCACCAGGGCCACCAGGGCCCGGGCCGCTGCGGCGGTGTGGACGCCTAGGCGGCCGAGGGCAGCGGGTCCTCCCAGCGCGCTCCCGCGCGGGAAACGACCGCCCGCCCTTCCCGGAGGGAACTGAATCTGTACACGGCTCTCAGGCATTTCTGCTCAAGGATTTTAATTTACCTCAATTGCTTCTCCATTATTTTCAAGCTCATCCTTTGCTCCATGTTATTTAAATCTTTATTGTTGACTCTTTTTTTTTTCATAAAAAATAAGGGGGGGGGGGGTTGAAAATAACATTAAAACTGCTCCAAACATCAAGGAAAGCGTGCAGCTGTGTTGAATATAGTTGTTATTTTATTTTTTTATTTTGACAACCAAAGAGTTTTTTTAATTACCCAGGGTCTACAACAAAACACTAATTAGCCAAATTGCACTAACCAGCGATCAGGGTGGGCAGGAGAGCATTGGGTGGGGGGCGGCAGTCTTCTAATTGTTCACTTCCCAGGTTTCAATAACACGGTCAATTGCAAGAAAAACTTGGCTGGTTTTTGTTGCTTGACTCCTAGGCAGCTCCTGGAATAAGTTGGAGAAATTGGGTTGCTTGTTTATAAACTTCTTTTCCATCAAGTCGGGCCCTGAGTCGAAGCATGGCAGTCTGGAGGGAACACACCGAACAGGCCTGTGGGAATGGTGAGAAAAATCCCCGCATTAGTGGAGCGGCAGAAACAAACCCAGGGCAGGCGACCCGTGTTGGTAAGGCCAGCCGCTCATGAACTGTTTTCACCCTTGGGCTCTTCATTTACTTTTGCAAACTGATTTAATATCTAAACGTTGTCTGGAGAAGAAGAATTTCACTAGGTTTAAACGAAATCCTAATATAAATGATATAGGAACCCACCTCTCCTTCCCCAAAAGAAAGGAGGACTGAGTCCTTCCTATCTATACTCCTGACTTGTGATAGTGCCTTTTAGATACATTACGAAATTAGTAAGAATTCTTCATTTGCTACCAAACTGAAAGCACACTAGTAGCCTTAAACCTGAACTTGTGGCCCAGGTGTCTGTTAAGTGCTGGAAAGTTAGTTCTTACTCTAAATCCACTAATATTCAAGACTCTTTCTTTGAACCTTGCAGACCCTATTTGTGTCCTAGTCCATCACCTCCCCCATCCTTCACACACCACAAGAAATAGCAAATGACCAGTCAGAGATAAAGACTGAGAAAAACTACCGGAGAATTTAGGGATGTCTTTCCACCTCTAGAAGGAAGGTACTTTCCTATTTATTGAACAGGGAAAAGGGTGGATGAGTCTGAAAGCCTAGAATGGGATTCCTTAGAATAATAACCTTTTCTCCCTCCTTCAGCGGGAAGCAGCTGATATAACAAGCAAAGAGAAAGCGGGCTGTCTCTTGTGATGAAGAGGCAGGAGTCGTGGATGTTGAAAAGGCCTGAAATCCCCCAAAACATGACCAGAGCTGAATAAATGTACTTGGCAGAAGGTTGGATAAGGTATTTCCCAATCCATACTTTATGGTTAAAAAAATATAGCAGTACTTCATGATTTATCAAAGAAGAGATTATAAAAATTATGGATTATTTGGTAATTGTTGACTCTATAATGCTGGCTTTTAATTGGTCCTATTGCAATAATCTGAATCAGAAATTGCATTTACTAGTGACAGGCATGCAAATTAAAAGCCTGTGGAAATTATTCAAGTTCTTAAGTAATATCAAGAACACAGTTTAGAAAGCACTGAAATCTAAATTAGATGCCCTAGGAAAAAAAAAAGAGAACTTTAAATTGGTCTCAGGGAAGACAGTTTGGTTTGTTTGTTTGTTTTTCGGTCTTAACTCGGAGTTTGTTGTCTGGTCTTTTCCTATCAAGGACCTCTCTGCTTCACATCACACACAGGACAAAAAGCACACACTTAAAACTCACTGTCCACATGGACTTAAGTCCGTAGGTAGGCAAATAAACAGTGCCTTGCCCCTGGTAGGAAGGGGAGGGACCCTTAATCACCAGCTATGACCAAAAAAGTAGGGATTAGAGGGTTCTTCAAGATAATCCAAGAAAACTAGAACCAAGTTTCTCTTTTGCCATTAACAAAACAAGCAAGGCTCCCTTGCAATTTTAATAAACAATTTTTAAGTGTTGAATAGTTTAGAAGCTTCTAAATTATCCAACTATGCTCTGCCTTCATTGGTGTTTTTTGTTGTTATAATTTACCAAGTGTGTTTGGGGGGTGCGAACACTCAAGTAGTGGATAGATTGACAATAACATGGAAGCCTTTTCTAAAGGACACTTTGCGTTTTAAGACAATATTTACTTAATAGAGAGTTTAAAATATTAACACCTGCTTTAGTTAGGTTTTGAATGGAAAATGATCACTCACTAATGTTGGAATATCAAGGCCTGGGTTTAGAAAGCACCTCTTCAGTCTTTAGGATCAGTAACCTCAGGTCTAAGTTTGTTTGTTTTTTTAAAAAGGGCATAATTGCTACTTTGAGATATTTGTTACTCAAATGACACCACTTTCAAACACTAGTCAAAAAAAGGTAAATCCAGGAAAGACCAGTGAAAGACATACTGCTGAAATATGAACTGTACTAAACTTGTATAACCCTTAAGACGATAACTTTCCTCTTTAGGAAAAGCAAAAATTTGCTGAGGTCAATTCAAGGCTCTTTTGCCTTGCAGGAGAAGGGAGTGGGGAGGAGGGATAGGGAAGAGGAGAGGACACGCGTCAAACTTAAAACAAACTGGTGGCGTTCAGTCAACGGAGGGTAACGGTTTGGCCAGCTGGGTGCTCCAAAGCTTCCCACGGCCTGCCTGTTTCGCGCTTCTTTGCTTTTTGCTTTAAACCCGGCCCTGTGTTGTAGGGATGCGACAGGAGGGGGATTTTTAGATGTTGGGAATCGGCAGGTAGGAAAGGAAACCCGATCTGTTCCAAAAAGCTGCAATTAAAGTCTTAACCGCGACCCATCTGTCCTGGGACGCCCCCCCCCCCGCCCCCCGCAAAGCTGTCGGGCGCCCTTTGTCTGAGCCGGGGAGTAGAGAAGACTGGCTCTGCGGCCACGACAGCCAACGGAAGGAACATTCCCGCCCTGGGCGCACCCTGGATGACTGCGCTCGGGCCAGGAACTGCTCCGAAGTGCCGCCGGAGATGTGGCACCTTTCTGTGGACTCGGTCCTGATGTCTGCGCTTGCTGCACTTCTCTACCGCTGCCTCTGTCTAACCAGCCCGAAGCCACCCCGAGACCTGACACGAGGCACCCACCGGCCTAGTTGCTAAGGCCCGTGGCACCCCCCACCTGGCCCTTCGGCTGCCTTCAACTTGCAGTAGGACTCCAGGCTCTCCCCCGCTTTTCCTCCGCAGTTGGGTTTCCCCGCTCCTACCCCGCTGCTGCGCTTCAGCCTCGTGCATCGGCGCAGTTCCAGCCCAGGCTCCTCGTCTGGGCTCGCCAGATGGGGGCGAGGCCGGCCCGCACGACAAGCCCGAGTGAGTGGCCCCTGGCAAGTGCTGGGCAGCGAGGTAGGGAAGGGGGGATATTTTGAGGTCAGTTTCCCCAGACTCCGCATTTTTGAGGTGGTATTGGTCAGGGGCTCAACAGCCCCAGGGGTTGTAGTCCATTTGCATCCAGCCTCCCACCGCAGAGCCTTTCTAGAGACGCCCGCACCCGCTCGGCCTGGTGCCCGCCGCCCGCCACCACCAGTCCTACACGCACCCACTCGGGGGTAACTCACCTGGCAGGTTGCATCCTGGGCTGCTGCGGACCGCCACTTACAGGGGCGCGCGGGACGCCAGGCCCTGGCTGCTATCGCGTCGCTCCTCCTCCGCCCTCCGGGTGCGGGCTCGCGGCGGCGACAGAGTTCCCCCTGCGCTGCCGCCAGTGCACGCCCGGCCCGGGCACGCCTGACCCCTAGGCTGGGCTCCGCGCAATCTGCGGCGTGCTAAGGGGAAGAACGAGCAGGGCGCGCGCCGCTGCTCCCGGCGCGCTCCGGGCCGCGCCCGCCTGAGCCGCGAGAACCCGCGCAGCTGGAGTCGCCGCCACTGGAGCCTTCCAGAAGCACTCCTTACCGCTCCTCCTAGGAAGTTTTGGCCGGGGCACCACACCCGGAGGCTGCGTGGATGCGGGGCGCTGCAGGAACAAGTTCTCCGCGCACTCGGGAGGTGGAAGCGCGGCTGTGGCTGGGACTCGCGCGTGGGCAGGTCGCGGTGCTCGCCGCCGGACGACCCTCCCACACACACACCCTAGTGCTGCCCGCGCTGCTTTAAGGAGGCGTGCGGACGCCAGCAGTTGGTAGGTTAGGGGTGGAAATCAAGATGTTTACCTTCTCTGCTCAATATTCGGAGTTTAAAATGCTCCGAGAGAGCACTAGTGAGCGCAGGTACTTAAAGAAATAGTCTCTTTCCAAGCCCTCAATAGAAACGCAGAAAAGCGTGCCTGTGCGGGGGGTGGGGTCCGGCCCTCACCCAGGTTTCTTTCCGCGTGACACCCGCTTATTCCTGGCAACTCCTCCTTAACTTTGTGGATGCAGCGTAGGCCACGACATCGCATTTACAAAACCACAAACACATAACAAGCCTCCCAAGGTCTGTAATTCTCAGAGGTATTTGGGGAGGCCAGTTACCTGCTGGCGTCTTCCAAATTGTCCAGACTCCGTTCGCGGCGCAGGGGCTCAGGACGACCGGAGCGCTCAGCCTCGGGCCCTAGGGGAAGACAGAGGGCTGCGGAGCAGATGTCGCGGCTCAGACCAGCTCGCAGCCCCGGCCTGAGAGAACCATGCAGGGAAAACCGGGATTTCGCTGCCTGAGGCTTCCCGGCCGCCGCTTTCTGGAGCCTGGAGTTTGATAAATATAGCCTGGCGTTTGCCCCTGAATTAGACCCGTTTCCTTATTTAGCCCTTGCACAATGATTTTAGATGATGTCACTTAGAGCTAAACGAGAAAATTGATCTCAGATTTGCTTGGCCTCTAAAGCCTGGTTAAGCAGATTGAGAATTAAAAAGACAGAGGAAAAAGCAAAGAGGTGGGGGTGGGGGTGGAAGGGAGCGAAGTGTGCGCCCTGGAGTGTGTGCGCGGGGGGGGGGGGGGGGGAGGGCGCGCCGCGTCGCGGAGAGCACCCCCGCCTCCTCGGGGCGGGGGAACCTCACCAACCAATGAAAAGTAGTCGCCGACTGCAGAGAAAAAAAAAGTTTTCCTGTTGACTGTTGGAAGCGAATTGAGCAATTATCTAGTTTACCTTCTCCTCTTGGAAGTTAACGATTGGCGAGATCTTGGCTGCATTATTGACACAACACTTTCTATTGATAGAAATAAGTAGTGATTGTCCCCGAGCCATTGGTGCGCCAAGAACTCTGAGATGGGCTGGCAGGAGTCCATTGGGCTGGGCAGGCAAGTTCGGCTGGTGATGCTGGGGAGGAGGAGGAGGCTGCTGGTGGCGACGGTGCTCGTTCCCCTCTCCGCAGGTCTGTGACAAGCAGGGAACACGGCAACGACAGCGCAACCCGGCCCTGGCTCACGGACGCTGGCGACTCAAGCATGGATGGTACCTGCCACAACGCGACTGCCAAAATGTTAGCGACTGCTCCGGCCCGGGGCAACATGATGAGCACCTCCAAACCCTTGGCTTTCTCCATCGAGCGAATCATGGCGCGCACGCCCGAGCCCAAGGCCCTGCCAGTCCCCCACTTCCTGCAGGGAGCCGTGCCCAAGGGGGACTCCAAGCACTCTCTGCATCTTAACCCGTCGATCCCCTGCATGATCCCCTTCGTGCCCGTGGCTTACGACCCGAGCCCCAAGGCTGGGCTGACGGGCTCGGAGCCGCGAAAGGCGAGTCTGGAGGCTCCGGCGGCGCCGGCGGCGGTGTCCGCAGCGGCCCCCGCGGCTCCCGCAGCGCCGGCCTTCAGCTGCAGCGACCTGCTGAACTGCGCACTGAGCCTCAAGGGCGACTTGGCCCGCGACGCCCTGCCGCTGCAGCAGTACAAGCTGGTGAGGCCGCGCGTGGTCAACCATTCTTCCTTCCACGCCATGGGCGCCCTGTGCTACCTGAACCGAGGTGACGGCCCGTGCCACCCGGCGGCCGGCGTCAACATCCACCCGGTGGCCTCCTACTTCCTCAGCTCCCCTTTGCACCCGCAGCCAAAAACGTATTTAGCCGAAAGGAATAAACTGGTGGTTCCGGCGGTGGAGAAGTACCCCTCGGGAGTAGCTTTCAAAGACTTGTCCCAGGCTCAGCTGCAGCACTACATGAAAGAAAGCGCCCAGCTTCTGTCGGAAAAAATCGTGTTCAAAACCTCTGACTTCAGCCGAGGCTCTCCCAATACCAAACCCAAAGTTTTCACTTGCGAAGTGTGTGGGAAGGCGAGTATTGTGAAGAAAGGAGGTCTTCCTTCCTTCCTTCCTTCCTTCCTTCCTTCCTTCCTTCCCTCCCTCCTTCCTTCCTTCTAAATTTTATTTTGTAATTATTTGTTTACCGTTGTTACATGGTTATATGCTCCCTCTCCCCCAACCCCCATTTGATTTCAAAGTCTGTGCTGGGCTAACTTATTCTACATATGTTTAACTTTAAGGTCTTTAACGCACACTATAACTTAACCCGTCACATGCCGGTGCACACGGGAGCCAGACCCTTCGTCTGCAAAGTGTGTGGAAAGGGTTTCCGGCAAGCCAGCACTCTGTGCAGGCACAAGATCATCCACACCCAGGTGTGTCCTTCTGTCTCGATTCCGGCTGGTTTACTTCGGAACGGTTTGTAGAAAGTGGCCGATGAACTCTTACCCCTTAGTGTAAGTTTTATTTAAAATGTGCTTGCTGGACGCAGGGAAATGCCAGGTATTGTTTGCCTTTGTTCTGCCTGAAAGCATGAGTGAGAGCATTACTGTGTTTTTGAGTTTGCCGGACTCCACTTAATAACAAAATATCTTAATTTCTTTTGCGTTTCCTCCCTTCTGCTTAGGAAAAACCTCACAAGTGTAACCAGTGTGGCAAAGCATTTAATAGAAGTTCCACTTTAAACACTCATACCCGAATACACGCAGGCTACAAACCGTTTATATGTGAATTCTGTGGCAAAGGATTTCATCAAAAAGGTATCGAACCGGGGAGACGTCTTTCACAATAGTCTCAGCGAAAACCCTCTTCGTGCGGGATATTTCGGAAAAACGATTTTTAAAGTGCAGCTAGTTTACCTGCGCGCGCGCGCTGCCGCCGGAACCTCCTACCCGCGAGTCTGATTAGTATCAGAAAAAGGCAGGGTGCCTATATCAAGGGGGCATTATTCTTAACCGCCTGTTCTCGGTTTAGATAATTGGATTAATGAATAGATATTAAAATGTGGAGGGAACGGCCTTCCTGTTGATGTTCACAGTAGACGTGGGGAGAGCCGCGCAGGCTCGGGCGAAGTCTGCACAGCTGTCGGAGCTGAGGCAGCAGCTCTCCCACTTGCCTCGCGGTCCTTCGACCCATCCGCTCCTCCCTTCTCGAGCCTTCTTTTCACATCCATCTCCCTGTCGTTTCTCTGTTTTAGGGAATTACAAGAACCACAAGCTGACGCACAGCGGGGAGAAGCAGTTCAAGTGCAATATCTGCAACAAGGCTTTCCACCAGGTCTACAACCTCACCTTCCACATGCACACCCACAACGACAAGAAGCCCTTCACTTGCCCCACGTGCGGCAAGGGCTTCTGCAGGAACTTTGACCTCAAGAAGCACGTCCGCAAACTGCACGACAGCAGCCTGGGGCTGGCCCGCTCCGCCGCCTGGGAACCGGGCGCGGACCCACAGTCCGCCCTGGAGCAGCCGGCGTCCGCAGCGCCGCTGCCGCCTCTGCCGCCCCAGCTGCCGCCCCCGGGGCCCCTGCAGCCCGGGCTCCATCCGAACCACCAGTGATCCAGGCCAAAGTCCCTTCCCAGCCCCCGCCGGGGCCTCCACCACTGAGGCAGCGGCAGCGTAGAGCGGGACCTCCCGAGCCAAGCTGACAGGCAGAACCCGGGGCGTGCTGGGCCCCACACGTCGGCGCCCATCAGAAGCCTCCGCGTTTCCCAGCTTTTTGCCTCTTGCATGCACCTGCTACATGTTTTTGTGTATTATATTCTATATAAGCACTAACAATGATAAAAAAACAAACTCGGGGGTTTCGTTTTTCTGACTTTTTTAATTTGGAAAGACTTTTCATCTCGGATGGAGAGATGGTGTTTGTTTTGTTTTGTTTTGTTTTTAAAACAAATTTCTGCTGTATTTATTGAGATCTGTATTATCCTACCCGGTAATGCTGCACCATTTTAATTTTATTACTGTATATATTTCCATTGTGATGATTCTGTGGTCTCAAGATGCCTGCTGATTGTTTATAATCATCTCCTCTTTCCTTGAAGTAACAAAACCCTGTGTGTATGTTGTATATACACGCAGAGGGGACTGTACCTGTAAAGGCACGTTTCACACTGATTGCGCGCACGCGCGCGCGCGCGCGCGCGCACACACACACACACACACACACACACACGAGAAAAGTGTGGTTCACTATGGATGAATTTGAGTTTTGGTTTTGGTTTTTGCACGTGAAAATTGATTCATTGACTGTTGGAAATAAATACTTGGAACATGCTTATTTAATCCACAGCTCCGGGGTTCTGTTCATATTACTCCGCTAGAGATCACTGACTCTGACTTTATCCTTTCTCCTTTTTAAAAAATTCAACTCTATGTTAATGTCACCTAATGTTTGATCTGAAAACTTCACTGATAGCAAACGATAGTCTCTCCAAATAGGTACAACTTTGGTAAAGTAATGAAATTTGATGCTCAGAGACAGGCGATGAGGAGCTTTGCAACAGACTCACGTCTTTGTCCTGGACCATCTGACACGCTTGTAAGTGCTCAGCCAGATGGGGACACCCTCTGGAGGAGACCTACATCCCCAGGAGCATCAACGCCACACCGTGTAGTCAGGTGTCGGTTGTTTGCCTCCTGAAGGGACATACTGATGTCACAGCTGGCACAGGGAGACTGCCTGCTTTCAGGTGTGTATATGTGTTTACAGATGAATATATACACTTCCATTTGAGGAGGAAACATGGAGGAAAACCAAAGTGTAGTGGGTGCCAGGTCCTTGAAATGCTTCGAGTGCTAATCAGCAGCTCTGCTGTGAGCTTGGGCTCTGGTGTTTTCCAACTGCAAGTCTCTCCTGTTTTCTTGCCAAAACAGTGAAACAACTGCTAAAGACTTTAATTAAGAGGAGTAATTAGTTCAGATTTATCAAAGACGAGTTGTTATGCTATTAACTGCTCAGTAGAAGCTGCCAGATAAGCTCCCAGCCCAGCCCAGCCTCCCCTGCCTTGGAGCCGCAGTGGGGAGAGATGTTGGGGAGCCGGCAGGGTGCGCCCCCTGCGGGCCCCGCCGCCCCGCCACCGCCGCGGGCGGGTCGCTGCCCCTCGCTCCTCCTTGCGCTCCCGCCGGACCTCGCCGCAGCGAAGATCCACTCCACAGCCGCCCCGCACCGCGAACGAGGCCCCGGCCCGGGTTTCCTTCCCGCGCAGGAGACACGCGGGCAGCGGGCTGAAACGCGCGGTCTCGCCTCACTTCTGTATTCCTGGCGGCTCTCAGGGAAACGCCGCGCCGCGCCGCGCGCGACCCGCGACACCGGGACGGAGACCCGCGCGGGCACCGCCGGGGCGAGGCGGCGACTTCCTTGGCAACCAGAACCCGCATCTCAAGGCGGGGAAGCATGGGCCGCGGCGGGGCCGGAGCCGTCCCCCGAAGGGCTCCTCCGAGACTCGGGAGCCGGGGTGACAGGCGGTCCCGCGGGACGTCCGGCTGAAGCCCCCCCGGTGGCCCCTTCGGCGTGGGGCGCCCGAGCCCCGCGGGAGCTCGACGGCAGGGTCCCGGGGACGGGCAGCCGGGTTTCACGTGCAGACCCCGGAGGCAGCCTCGCCGCCTGCAGACCCGGGTCGGGCCCGTCACGGTCCCCTGCCGCGCGGCCTGGGCTCGTAGGTCCCAGCCCAGCAACCATCAGATCGAACCCCTACATTTCCGTTTCCCCAACGTCCCTGCACCCCACCGGGTGGGTCCATTTAGATTTGACTGCGGAAAGATATGGACAGTTTTGGGATTCCATACTTGGGTGGATTCGGAACCTGAGCGGCTGGCAGAAGGGTCAGCTATCACTGAACATCGCAGACGACAGTAAAATCTTGTCCCAGGCGTGGCCACCGCGCTGCCCGCGCCACCGAGGGCGTTCCGGGCCCGGCCCCCAAGCTGATGGGTAACCGCGTGCAGAGGCGGCTTAGTCGGATCCTGAAAACATTTGTTCTTGAGTAAATAGAATGAGGGTCGGGGTTATTATAAAGGGCAGAAAACAGCTTTTGCCGCTTTAACTTATTCTCAATAACTGAACTTCTTCTCAAAACCCCAGTACATAATCCTTTCAGACTTTCAAGGTGACACGATGTTACTGATGTAAAACAAAATGAACATCTGTTGGGGAAAATTACTAAGCCGCAAAGTACTTCCAGTGCTGAGGGAACTGTGTGGTAGCCCCACCTTCTAGCACATGCCAGTGTGCTTTCATTTATATGGAGAAAGAAGTCTCTATGAACAGGCAGAATTGGGGCGGGGGGGGGGGAATCTGTTATTGTAATCTGGAATTACTTTGTAGAGGTCTAATTTGCGATGGTGCAACAGTTACAGAAAAGGCAGGCAAAAGGAAGCGGCTGTCGGTCTGTTTGAGTAGCCTGAAGTGGTGCTGATTAAGTAGGAGAAGCCAAAAGGAAATTCTCTAAAATAAGCGCTCAAGAGATTACTTGTCAGGAGGCGAATTATCAATAAACTTTGATTTATGACAAAGCTGCTGGAGCTTACAAAACGTCAAGGAGAATCTCCCTAAAGATAGCATGACTTGAGAAATTAAGTTGGAGGTGGCAAGAATAGGTGAAGAGGAATATTTAGCTAACAGTCCATGGAAGACTACAATTCTATCCCCTCTAACAAATATTAAAAGGCGATTTCTCCCCTTTACTGTCTAACCTATGTGTGCTATGGGTGCGCTGACATAGATGTTTATGTTTCCTCAGGAAACAGTTACCCTAAAAGTACAAATAGCAAACCGTCTGATCTCAGTCCACCCTTTTACCAGAGTTAACCAGCAAATTCATATTTAACAAGGTAGAGTGGCCAGTGTTCTTATCACTGCAGAGGGAAATGGTTTATCTTCAACTCTCTCTATTGGAATTAACTTTTAGAAATTTACTGACCTGTGGCCTTATGTTTTATTCAGTTATGAAAATCAGAATATATTCAGAACATATAACAGAATTAATAATGTAACTAGTTCATTCCTACTGATTTTATTTTAACATAGAACCCTAATTCTGATTTCCTATAGCTTCTTCCTACAAGATACAGTTTGTTTAGACTTTCAAAATTTTATTTTGAGAACAAGGTTAGGACTAAGGTGTCAATTTCTCAGCCGTATGAAGCGTTGCTTAGGGGTTTCATCAAAGTTACTTGTTAGTGAAGTTTGAAGCTTGGTGAGTTTATTTTGTTTTAAAGATTTTATTTATTCATTTTGGGGGGAGGGAGAGAGAGAAGAGGGGAGGAGCAGGAAGCATCAACTCCCATATGTGCCTTGACCTGGCAAGCCCAGGGTTTTGAACCAGCGACCTCAGCATTCCAGGTCGAAGCTTTATCCACTGCGCCACCACAGGTCAGGTGTTTGGTGAATTTCTTATAGAACTTCTTTGCAAATGTGGAAGAAATGAATCCATAAGACACAGTGAAGTCATAATTCCCAGTCATATGCACCCTGTTTGATAGATACCCTTTATCTAAGTGGCAGTTAGCAATGTCAGAAATCATCGTTTATTAGATTTGGTGACAACTCAAAGTATTGATTAAATTACACTCTAATGGGTGTACTTTGTTTTTTGTAAAGTATTCACACCAAAATATACAATATGAAATATAAATGATCACAAATTCAAAATTAGGGGAGAAACAAAAAGTTTTCTTTATAACTTTATAAACACTGGTAACGGGTAAGTCTTTGTTACACACGATCTTTATCATTTTAAGGGCTTGTGATTCACTCTCTTATTAGACAGTGCACTTTTAAAAGCATGAAAATTAAAGAGAAATCTAAATCTCAATGGGTAAACTATAAAATTACTGATTAGTACGATCCCCCCCCAAAATTTTCACCAGATAAAACATTGTCTTTTTGCTAGGCTTTGGCCAAAACCATAAATTATTTTCACACTAGAAATTATATATTTTCATTAGGTTAATTAAAAAATAAAAACTTACCCATATTTGGAAGTAGAACATCCCTTATTATAAATTTCATTGTTTCTAGAAATCAAGACACATGTTCATTCCAACCCCAGGGAAGACTAACTAAAAACAAATAAAGATATAGTAATCAACACACCGATCATCTGTGTACTCTTGGTGATGAACCCATTGCTCGTTCAAGCCAGCATGGGTTATCTCACTCCAAGCAATAAAAAAGAAGAAACATCATGCTTAAATGAGCTTGATAGAAAAATCTACCTCTGTTATTATATTTTTATGCTTGCATCATAACTTGTTGCCCACAATGAACTTTGAGAAAAAGTCAAAATTGATCATGGACACAAAGTTATCACAAATAACCATGTACATTTTCTGGTCAAGTTTGAGGTGACATTGGTGTCAAATGAAAACATGTTGCCATTGGTCTTAAGGAGATTAAGGTACTAAATAAAGAGGAAGTAAAATTCTGTCAGTCAAGTCTCCAGGGCTAGTATTTGCATTAAACAAGCAAAAGTTGCTTATGGATACAAAGGCATAGGAGTAAGGAGAGATGATATCATAGATCAATTCTTAATTGGAGATAGAAATATCTCACAAAATAAATACATCTCCTATTTGGCTTAACTCTGTTTTTCTTGATAACAATAATATAGTGTGTGTGTGTGTGTGTGTGTGTGTGTGTTGGTGGGAGCAAACTAAAAGTTCACACAAATACAGAACCCTCTAATCATACTAACAAATATGAATCTCTTGATAATCTACTATAGGAATGTAATTTGTCAGTTAAATGTCAACCAAATCTGGAATAGGTGAACTATTCCACAAATGTAAATTGTTTACACAAATCTCTCAATAAGATTTGCATTGTAAAAATTTCAGCCATAAACAAAGTTTGGAACAAACCTCTGCAGGACAAACAACCCAGTTTCTTTAACAAATAATAGTAAAGGAAAGAGGGAGAGCAGGAGACAGAGAGTGAGAAGAAATGAGTGGGGGTGGGGGGAGAAGAGGAAAGGGAAGGAGTGAAGGGGAAGGGTAGAGGAGGATAGTGGGACAGGGAGAACAGGAAAACCTATTAGTTAAAGGGGATTTTCAAAACAGAATGATCAATTGCTATGCGCAAATCTTATGTCATCTCATTCAATTAAATAAATTGTACAAACAAAAGTTATTTATGGCATCTAAGTTTTGCAAATTTGAACACTGACTGGGTGTTTGATAAAATTAAGGAAATATGTTTACTGTTTAAGATGTAAAAAAAAGTATTGTGGTTTTGTTTTAAAATAAAGTTTTAAGTATACATCTTCAATTATTTAAGAGTGAAATAATAAGGTGTCTGGAATTTGCTTAAAAGTAACACAGAGGAAGGGAAGTAGGTCTAGGTACAGAACAATGAGATTGGTCATGAATTGATAATCATTGAAGCTGGGAGATGGTGAATGAGATTATCTTATATATACATCCTAAGTATTTCTCATTAAATTTAAAATTTCATATGAAAAGCTTTTAACAATCTTTTATGGTACGTTGTGTCATTTCACAAAACACTTTCCCCACTAAACACTCATAATCCTATCACCTTAAAGTATTAACTGTATTTTTTTTTTCACCTTGTTCTTTTTCATCTGATTTCAGGACAAATATCATCACAATATAGAGTTTTAAACATTTTGTAACAATGTTGAAAAAAAATGAAGTTATAAAAGATATGTAGAAGGATTTGAAGTGGAAAGATGGGCTTTTAAGAGACAGGAGATGCTTTTCAGTAATTGTCAGATTGTGATGTAAAGGAAGAGAACCAGCGACTCTCTTACTCTCCTGAGAAACAGAGAAGGCTGAGAGCAAATGACAATAGGAAATTTATTTTGGTCAAGGTAGTGAGGAAAAACATATACCTACAGGAAAGGCACACATACACAGTTGAAAGGCAATACATAAAAGAGAAACCACCTCAGTGTTGTGTAGTCACTTTGAGTCCCAAGAAAACCAGGACTGAAACTCAGGATTCATTCATTATTTCATCGACTTATCCAAGGCACCAGTTTAGGGGCTGGGTATGCAATAGGGAGTAAGCACATGTTATCTTATCTTCCTGGAATTTACATGCTATCAGGGAAAATTGAAGTCAACAGTGATTATAAGTTATCCATAACTTATACTTGTGAACAACGTGCTCTGTGTTCATATACCGAGAGCAAGGCTATGGAGTAGTCTGAAACCCAGTCATCTGTTCCTCTTTATTCACTTAAAATGATGGGTTTTGATTGGAGGGCAATTTTTCCGTCCAAGGGCATTGAGCAGTGTCTGGAGACATGTTGGTTGTCACAACTGGATGCTGTTAAATATATAAAAATCCATAGAGTAGTCACTCACAACAAAGAATTAGCTGGCTCAAAATGTCAATAATGCCAAGATTGAGAAAACCTGACTTAGAGTTTCTAATTCTTCAGAGAAGTTCTGCTGAGGTCAGTTGGGTCTTTTTATCTGACTTGTTAATTTGGGTACAGATTTGTGGTCCACTCACTTGTGGCCTAGAGAATCATTTTTTTTTCTTCTGTAGTGTCCAATGTGCTGTTAAGCCTTATCAGTGAAATTTTTATTTCAGATATTATATTTTTAGTATTAGAACCTCTATTTATTCTTCTTTATAGTTTCCTTTTCTTTTCTGCTGAGAGTGTCCACCTATTATGTACAATATTTCCTTTGAATCGTTGAACTTTAAAATAGTTGTTTTTGCCTGCTAATGCGAACATCTCAAGACACGTTTCTAGTGCTTGTTTGTTCTTCAGATTCTCCAGATTCTAGGTCCCATGTTTTTGTTTCTTTGTCTATTAATTTTTTTAATATTAATATTTTTTTATTAAATTTAATGCAGTGACATTGATAAATCAGGGTACATATGTTGAGAGAAAATATCTCTAGATTATTTTGACATTTGATTGTGCTGTATACCCCTCCCGCAAAGTTAAATTGTCTTCTGTCACCTTCTATCTGGTTTTCTTTGTGCCCCTCTCCTCCCCTAACCCCTCTCTCCTTCACCCCCTCCCCCCTCCCCCAACCCCCCCGCCCCTGTTGCCATCACATTCTTGTTCATGTCTCTGAGTCTCATTTTTATGTCCCTTCTATGTATGGATTCATCTCAGTTTTTTTTCTGATTTACTTATTTCACTCCGTATAATGTTATCAAGGTCCATCCATGTTATTGTAAATGATCCGATGTCATCATTTCTTATGGCTGAGTAGTATTCCATAGTATATATGTACCAAAGTTTTTTAATCCACTCGTCCTCTGACGGACACTTGGGCTGTTTCCAGATCTTCGCTATTGTGAACAATGCTGCCACAAACATGCGGGTGCATTTCTCCTTTTTGAGCCGTTCTATGGTGTCCTTGGGGTATATTCCTAAAAGTGGGATAGCTGGGTCAAAAGGCGGTTCGATTTTCAGTTTTTTGAGGAATCTCCATACTGTTTTCCACAGTGGCTGCACCAGTCTGCATTCCCACCAGCAGTGCAGGAGGGTCCCCTTTTCTCCACATCCTCGCCAGCACTTATTCTGTGTTGTTTTGTTGATAAGCGCCATTCTGACTGGTGTAAGGTGATATCTCATTGTGGTTTTAATTTGCATTTCTCTAATGATTAGTGATGTTGAGCATTTTTTCATATGCCTATTGGCCATCTGTATGTCCTCTTTGGAGAAGTGTCTATTCATCTCTTTTGCCCATTTTTGGATTGGGTTGTTTGTCTTCCTGGTGTTGAGTTTTACAAGTTCTTTATAAATTTTGGTTATTAACCCCTTATCGGACGTATTGTCAAATATGTTCTCCCATTGTGTAGTTTGTCTTTTTATTCTGTTCTTGTTGTCTTTAGCTGTGCAAAAGCTTTTTAATTTGATATAGTCCCATTTGTTTATCCTGTCTTTTATTTCACTTCCCCGTGGAGATAAATCAGCAAATAGATTGCTCCGAGAGATGTCGGAGAGCTTACTGCCTATGTTTTCTTCTAAGATGCTTATGGTTTCACGGCCTACATTCAAGTCTTTTATCCATTTTGAGTTTATTTTTGTGAGTGGTGTAAGCTGGTGATCTAGTTTCATTTTTTTGCAGGTAGCTGTCCAATTTTCCCAACACCATTTGTTAAAGAGGCTGTCTTTACTCCATTGTATTTCCTTACCTCCTTTGTCAAATATCAGTTGTCCATAGAACTGTGGGTTTATTTCTGGGTTCTCTGTTCTATTCCATTGATCTATATGCCTGTTCTTATGCCAGTACCAGGCTGTTTTGAGTACAATGGCCTTGTAGTATAACTTGATATCAGGAAGTGTGATACCACCCACTTTATTCTTCTTTTTTAAGATTGCTGAGGCTATTCGTGTCCTTTTTTGGTTCCATATAAATTTTTGGAATATGTGTTCTATATCTTTGAAGTATGTCATTGGTATTTTAATTGGTATTGCATTGAATTTATAAATTGCTTTGGGTAATATAGACATTTTAATGATGTTTATTCTTCCTAACCATGAGCACGGTATATGCTTCCACTTGTTAGTATCTTCCTTGATTTCTTTTATCAATGTTTTGTAATTTTCCGAGTACAAGTCTTTAGTCACCTTGGTTAAGTTTACTCCTAGGTACTTTATTTTTTTGGTTGTAATTGTGAAGGGGATTGTTTCCTTAATTTCTCTTTCTGACTGTTCATTGTTGGTGTATAAAAATGCTTCTGATTTCTGAGTATTGATTTTATATCCTGCCACTTTGCTGAATTTATTTATCAGGTCCAGTAGTTTTTTGACTGAGACTTTAGGGTTTTCTATATACAATATCATATCATCTGCAAATAATGATAGTTTTACTTCTTCTTTTCCAACTTGAATGCCTTTTATTTCTTCTTCTTGTCTGATTGCTGTGGCTAGGACTTCCAGGACTATGTTAAATAAGAGTGGTGAAAGGGGGCACCCCTGCCTTGTTCCTGATCTTAAGGGTATTGCTTTTAATTTTTGCCCATTGAGTATGATGTTGGCTGTGGGTTTTTCATAGATGGCTTTTATCATGTTGAGGTATGTTCCCTGTATTCCCACTTTGCTGAGAGTTTTGATCATGAATGGGTGCTGGATTTTATCAAATGCTTTTTCTGCATCTATTGAAATTATCATATGGTTTTTCTCCTTCTTTTTGTTTATGTGATGAATCACATTGATTGATTTACGAATATTGTACCAGCCTTGCCTCCCCAGAATAAATCCCACTTGATCATGGTGTATGATTTTTTCCATATATTGTTGGATCCGGTTTGCTAATATTTTGTTGAGGATTTTAGCATCTATATTCATCAGAGATATTGGCCTATAATTTTCTTTCTTTGTGTGGTCTTTGCCTGGTTTTGGAATCAGAATTATGCTCGCCTCATAAAAGGAGTTTGGAAGTCTTCCTTCCTCTTGAATTTTTTGAAATAGTTTGAGAAGGATAGGAGTTAGTTCTTCTTTGAATATTTGGTAGAATTCTGTTGTGAAGCCATCGGGCCCCAGACTTTTCTTTGTTGGGAGTTTTTTGATAACTGTTTCGATCTCCTTTGGTGTAATTGGTCTGTTTAAGTTTTCTGATTCTTCCAGATTGATTTTTGGAAGATTGTACGTTTCAAGGAATTTGTCCATTTCATCTAGGTTGTCTAGTTTTTTGGCATACAGTTCTTCATAGTATTTTCTTAAAATATTTTGTATTTCTGTTGTGTTAGTTGTTATTTCTCCTCTCTCATTTCTAATTTTATTTATTTGAGTCCTCTCTCTCTTTTTCTTGGTGAGTCTACTTAAAGGTGCATCAATCTTGTTTACCTTTTCAAAGAACCAGCTCCTAGTTTCATTGATCCTCTGTATTGTTTCTTTAGCCTCTATGTCATTTATTTCTGCTCTGATCTTTATTATTTCCTTCCTTCTATTACATTTGGGCTTTACTTGCTGTTCTTTTTCTAATTCTTTTAGATGCAGGGTTAAGTTGTTTATTTGAGCTTTTTCTAGCTTCTGAAAGTGTGCCTGTAGTGCTATGAACTTCCCTCTCAGCACTGCTTTCGCTGTGTCCCATAAATTTTGAGTTGTTGTATGCTCATTGTCATTCGTTCCTAGGAATTTCTTTATTTCTTCTTTGATCTCATTCTTAATCCATTCATTATTTAACACCCTGCTATTTAGTTTCCATGTGTTTGAGAATTTTTGAGCTTTTCTGCTGTGATTCATTTCTAGTTTCATGCCGTTGTGATCGGAGAAAGTGCTTGATATGATTTCAGTCTTCTTAAATTTGTTGAGAGCACTTTTGTGCCCTAACATGTGGTCTATCCTAGAGAATGTACCATGAGCACTTGAAAAGAATGTATATTCTGCTGCTTTAGGGTGAAAGGTTCTGAAGATATCTATTAAATCGAGTTGATCTAGTGTTTCCAATAAGTCTGGTGTTTCTTTGTTAATTTTCTTTCTTGAGGATCTATCTAGTGATCCTCAAGAAAGAGGTTAGTGGGGTATTGAAATCCCCTACTATTATAGTATTGCTGTTGATCTCGCCCTTTAAATCCATCAAAATCTGTTTTATATATTTGGGTGCTCCTATATTAGGTGCATAGATATTTATAATAGTTATATCTTCCTGTTGGATTACTCCCTTTATCATTATGTAGTGGCCTTCTTTATCTCTTACTATATCCTTTGTTTTAAAGTCCAATTTGTCTGATATAAGTATTGCTACCCCAGCTTTTTCTTCATTTCCGTTTGCATGAAACATTTTTTTCCATCCTTTTACCTTCAATCTGTGTGTGTCTTTTGTTCTAAGGTGTGTCTCTTGTAGACAACATATGTATGGGTCCTGTTTTCTTATCCACGCAGCTACCCTATGTCTTTTGATTGGATCATTTAATCCATTTACATTTAAGGTTATTATTGATATGTAGTTGTTTATTGCCATTTTCTTCTTTAAAGGTGTATTCCTTTTTCTTTTTTTTTTTCTGTATTCTTTTCCCACTTTATCTGTTTACACCAGGCCCCGTAATATTTCCTGCAGCATTGGTTTGGTTGTAATGAATTCCTTGAGTTGTTTTTTGTCTGGGAAGCTTTTTATTTCTCCTTCAATTTTAAACGATAGCCTTGCTGGATAAAGTAGTCTTGGTTGTAGGTTCTTGTTCTGCATTACTTTGAATATTTCTTGCCATTCCCTTCTGGCCTCAAGTGTTTCTGTTGAGAAGTCAGATGTCATCCTTATGGGGGCTCCTTTGTAGGTGATAACTTTTTTTTCTCTTGCAGCTTTTAATATTTTTTCTTTATCGCTTAGCTTTGGTATTTTAATTATGATGTGTCTTGGTGTAGGTTTCTTTGGGTTTCTCTTTAATGGAGTCCTCTGTGCTTCTTGGATTTGTGAGAGTTTCTCTTGCATTAATTTAGGGAAGTTTTCAGCTATGATATGATTGAACAAAGTCTCTATCCCTTGTTCTTTTTCTTCTTCTTCAGGAACCCCTATGATGCGGATGTTATTTCTCTTCATGTTGTCACAGAGCTCTCTAAGAGTTTCCTCTGACTTTTTGAGTCTTTTTTCTCTTTTCTTCTCTGCTTTCATGCCTTCATTCCAGTTGTCTTTAACTCGCTGATTCGATCCTCTGCTCTATCTATCCTGTTTTTAATTCCTTCCATTGTGGTCTTTATTTCTGATATTGTATTTGTCGTCTCCAACTGATTCTTTTTTATACTTGCTATTTCTTTATTTAGGTTTTCAAACTCCCCCTCCATTGTTGTTCTAAGATCCCTAAGCATCCTTACAATCATTATTTTGAACTCCGCATCTGGAAGTTTGATTATTTCCATATCACTCAGTTCATCTCTCGAAAGTGTCTCTTGTGGTTTCATTTGGATTGCACTCCTTTGTTTTCTCATCTTCTTCTTTTTTTTTTTTTATTTGTAGAGTTGATTGAGTCTAGGCTTGGTGTTGTCTGCCTCCAGTTTTCAGTTGTGTTATTTTTAGGTCTTTGTGGGTTGGTATCAGCTATTATTTGTAATTCACTTTCGGATTTGGGCAGCTATGAAGTCTTGATTTGTTTGTTTTCTTAACAGGTGATAGTCTTGTTAACTGATCTCAGCAGGGGGCTTCCTTGAAACTGTATCCAGGAATGCTGTGGGTGTAACCTGAGACGCTGAAGGTCTCTTCCTCCAACTAATCTCACTGGGGGCAGGGTTTTTTCTCTCAGCTTCAGTAGGGGGAGGTGTATCTCAGATCTCCATGGAGACCTGAGTTACTGCCCCTCCTCCTCACTTCTTGTTTTCAGCTGTGTCTTGTTGTGCTGATTGGAGCTGGATAGATGTCCGGAGATCTCTGATCCGGAAGCACTTCAGCTCTGTTTTGTGAAAGGTTCAGTCCGTCCCCCAGCTATGGCCGCCTCCAGCACGAATGAGTCAGCTTTTTTATTTTGTTTCTTGCATACCTTAGCCCCTCACAGTCTGTCCCTCTCCCTGTCTTTTCCACTTGGGAGATAAGCTGGTCTTTTCAACCCACCTTGCTCCCTGGTTGCCAGGTAAGTGGCTGTGAGCAGTAGTTTCTGCTCTTTTTCCTCTGTGAAATCCTCTCTGGGCTCTCAGCCTCACCTCCCTCCTTCCCTTCCTGTAAGCAGAGGAGATTCAGGCACTCCTTACCAGGATTATTGTGGCTTCCTCTTTGCTCCTTGGTTTTTGAGAGCTGTTCTTGCAGTTCAGTGTTGGTTTTTCATGCTGATTTTTTCTAAATTGATTTGTGTTCCAGTTTGGTGTTGAGAGCTGGGTGTCTGTGCATCCGCCTACTCCGCTGCCATCTTCTCTCTCTGTCTATTAATTTTTTATTGTATGCCAGATATATAATATCAGTACTATATTGTTGAGAGTTTAGCTTTTCATATCCTTTAAATAGTGATGAGTCCCTTTTAAAAAGAACAAACAAACTGGTAGATAATTTGCTGATGGACCAGCTTGGTCATATTGGAACTTGAGGTTTGGTTTTGTTAAAGAAGTTTGTAGAAGCCATAGCAAGGTGTAGTTTTCTGGAATCTCAACCGAATGCTTGAGTTTTCAGCAAATTCTCTTCACCTTCATTGGTCATCATTCCAACATCTCCTAGAATTGGGCAAAATCTAAAATCTCAGCTTAGCTCAGAGTTCCCAGGAGTTGTACCCTTCCAGGTTATATGTGCATAGCTTAGTATTTACGAAATACTCAATGGGACCCCATGCATATTTCCATATTCCTGTCTTGTATCCTATTATACAATAGCCAACCACTTTTGCAGCCCTGGTATTATACACTCTGGTATTTGTTTTCTCCACCCAGTGACGGCTGCCAGTCAGTGGAGTTGACCTGATAGATTCCCTTCCTAGAGGACGACAGTTCTGCACAGTTTGTTGTTTAATGCCTGAATCAGCTGCTTTATATATTTTAACTTGTTTTGTAATTCTTTACAATGCACGGGTACCTCCAATACCCATCATTCCATTACTGTTGGAACTGAGATTTTTTAAGGTAAGTTTTTTCTAAAGCTTTTGGTGCAGACTGTAGGAACTGTATGCAGAAAGAACTGTATAGGTACTTCTCCCCAGAAAGAGTCTATGACAAGGTAGACAACTAACAGGGTGGCTTTGACCTTCTTGTCTGTATCAAAAGTATACAGCTTTTAAATGTGTTTTAAATCTTAATTCTTGAAGACCACTTAGCTCTTTGCTTTTAACCTTTCATATCTTGTTTAGTTACCACTCAACATCTACTTAGGTGATCACTCATGGTTGAACTTGAACCAGATAATCAGCATAAATGTAACTGTTCATCGAAAGGGATGAAGAGAAGTAGATTTAGGAGGAAATATTTAAAGAATGCTTCATGATAATATAACTTTTTGTTATTGTCTTGCATTTTTTACAGCTCTTATGTATAAGATTTTATTTTGTCCTCTGCAAAAAATCATAAGTTAGGAAGATCAAGTCTAACCAGCACTATTTTACAGGTGAGGATTTTAAGGACTTCAGAAATGAAGAGACTTGTTCAAGGTCACCCAGGGAGCAAAAAGCAAGAGCAAACTGGTCTCATCTTCTGATTCCAAACCCAGGACAACTTAACCTATCTCATCTAAGACTAATATTGAAATCAGCGGGGTCTGACAATAATTTCATGGTCACTAAAAGAATAGGGCTTATCAGAGCCAAAAACAGAACGAGGAAAGACTCAACTTTGAAAATAATTGCTAATCAATAATTATTGATAATAATTAATAAATATCTTTCAATTGGAGATAAATTGATGTATACTCATAAAACTTATAATTTAATTAGTTATGAGGAGGAACTTCTGGATTATAAACAATGGTTCTACTTTCACGTAACCAGGGAATTTATACAGTTTCCATTGCTAAAAGTAGATGGAATACTATATGATTTGGTTGACTGGTTATTTTTTTAACTTTGAGACAATTTAATCTTGTTATTTATATAATCAATATATTTAATGGGATATGTATAAAGTTAGAAAAGAGTATGATGAAAACATAGCATGTGAATTAGACTAAAAGTCAGGAAAATCCTCAGTCTCAAATAAATTGGCTGAAAATGCTTCATGTCATTGGATAATCCACAGTGCGTCTTCCTACATATTTATACAGTGGAGATCTCTCTCACATACACACACAGACACACATATACTGCTGTGCAATTAAGCTCACCTGTTTTATAGAGTGAATTTAAAATATAAAGTAAGAAATCAAATTTCAAATACTTGAGGGGCTTTTTCAGGCTTTTATAGGAATTCTGGGATTGAAGCTTGAGAGAAAATTAGAAAAGTCTTATGAAAGGTACTTCAGTTAGTCCACCAACATTTATTAAGTGCCTACCACAAGACAAATATTGCACTAAATGCTGTGGCAGTAGTTATACAATAAAGGGACACTATGTATGCTTTTATGAAACTTGGTCATAATATATATATAATTAGAAATAACTAATTAATTTTTACAAGAGTAAAAGGTATAGTGTAAGAGTAGGGAGAGTCTCTCAAAGAAGGATCTAATGAATTTTGGAGTGGGAGAGATAATATTTGGAAACACTTTCTTGAGAAAGTGATTTTAAAAGGAGTATTTTTACCACTTTTCTTTATCTTCCTTGTCTATAATCCAGGCTCTTTCAACAAGAGATTTTAATCTTAAGGAAGAGAGGAAAATACAATTCTAGAACAAAAAGATTACCATTTTACTTTAGATCTCAGAGTTGACCTTCAGAATCCATGGTGAGACATATCTTAAAATCCAAGCTTTGTCAAGAGACAAATAATTTTTCCCAATTTCAAAAACCTTGTTAAGTCCTGCTAGATACCTTGGGAGAGTTTCAAATATTAGTGTCAAACACATATGTATAAAAGATACAAAAATATTTACTTCTATAGCATTTACCTGTTAGGCCTGGGCCAGAGACAAGTTGATCTGGGAAAATGACACTTGGATTATAAGATTTAATTGGGGGGTGATTCCAATGATAGCTGCTGTCTCATGAACGGTCTCTTTTCTGGAGTGAATGAACATATCCTTTGGCGTGGCATACTGTTGTTTATCTACCAAACACTTCCCCCCTCTGTAATGATGAGTAAAGATAGCCTGAAGCTAGCTGTTTTCACTTGGCCAGGACAGCAAGTACACTTTCCTGGTCTTCCCACCGAGCTCTGTGATTCCTCGTGCTCTCGGCACAATCTGCACTGCAAGAGACGTGGCAGTCTCACGATCCCCTCGGGAACTCACGTTGAAACACTGGATTGATTATATCAGGCTGATTGGATTTGTTGAGCAGAAAGTTGCAAGGCTACTAGATGTCATCTGTTATATGACACAGGTGTGTCAGAAGTTTAGAGATAAATTCAGCAAAAATTCGGGAGCCTGTCATGTTGGTGACGTTTTAGAGGTCTAGCTGTTGGGGTTGGGGGGTATGATGAGATAGCACCTCCAAAATGAAAATGTTGCTGCATCCCACACCTCCTACCCTTCATTAAAAAAACCACAACCCATTTTTTTTTTATTGTGGTGGTAGCATACACATCCTTAAAGGTATGCTAAGCTACTGAATTAATTGTCTATTACATATTTAATACTAGTCTTCTGGTTATAAGAATAAATAAAGGTTGGGACTAAAATGACAATATAAAGAATGTTTGAATGTGCTGTTCTTTTATTGATAATGAGCTTGAATCTTTGCATGTTCATTGACCACTTATACATTCTCGTTATGAATGCATTGTCTGCTCATGTCCTTTGTCCATTTTGGGAAGTCTCACTTTTAATAGAACTTCCAGCTTTTTGCTGGTCCTAGCCAATTGCTCTTCTTGCCTACCTGTCTGAGGCTGGCCAGAGGGCGGGATCTTGGCTCAGACCTCCCTGTCCAGCCAGCTGTGGTCTGCAGTGTTTGGCCACAGTCCCCTTAGCCAGTCTTATTTAGCATGGATGCTTTTCTAGGTTAGTAAGGAATCAAGGCAGCGGTTCACATCCCTCCTTGTCAAGGTTTGTTTGTGCTGCTGCCTCTCTCCATCTGCATAACTCCACCCAGTTTCCTGTTACACCAGAATTCCAGTTACTATCAGTCTCCTGCTCTGTGCCAATCCGGGTTTGCATGGCTTTGGGGTGTGCCATCCTCGTGGTTTCTGTTGGGGTCCCCAGCTTCTGTTCCTCCTCTTTACTAAGCTCCAGCCTCTCATGATTTCTGCCAATTCTTTCTCCAGGCTTCCTGCCTCCTGTTTCTTGACTGACTGCTGTCAAGAACCCGCTAGGACAATAGCATTAAGAGGGCACCTGGTGGCATTTGGCTTTAGGTCCAGGAAAGAGGAAGCAGTAATACATCATCATGGTGGACTGCGGCAATGAATTGGACAGAAGGGCAGGTCACAAAATTGCCCCAGACCCTCTTCTAATTCTTCATTGTTGGCATTCTGGACTGGTGGTTGTGGTCCAAAAACCAAAGATTTGAAACTCCTCTATTGTGAGTCTAGTTAGCATTGAGTAGTGCTCTATACCTAGTCTTCCTTATGATGTGCAGTTGTCGCAAACACTCTCTCAATGCACACCCCTCTTTTTTTTTTTTTTTTTTTTTTTCATTTTTCTGAAGCTGGAAACAGGGAGAGACAGTCAGACAGACTCCCGCATGCGCCCGACCGGGATCCACCCGGCACGCCCACCAGGGGCGACGCTCTGCCCACCAGGGGGCGATGCTCTGCCCATCCTGGGCGTCGCCATATTGCGACCAGAGCCACTCTAGCGCCTGAAGCAGAGGCCACAGAGCCATCCCCAGCGCCCGGGCCATCTCTGCTCCAATGGAGCCTTGGCTGCGGGAGGGGAAGAGAGAGACAGAGAGGAAAGCGCGGCGGAGGGGTGGAGAAGCAAATGGGCGCTTCTCCTGTGTGCCCTGGCCGGGAATCGAACCCGGGTCCTCCGCACGCTAGGCCGACGCTCTACCGCTGAGCCAACCGGCCAGGGCCTACACACCCCTCTTAACGAACTCTCAAATCTTCGTAGTTCTCACTTAACAGTGATCACTTCTGTGGTCTGAACTACACAGAAAAACTTCTTCCAAATGTATAACTGGCAGGGATCAGACCCCTCAAGGATGGCGAGAAGTTCTAGAGCAATATTATAGGTCATTTATCTGCAAATTTTATTGTTTTGGGGAAAGAATTGGACAAAAGTTTCATTCTTAATTTCTTTATTTACCATATCCTTGTTGGATATATACTGCTGTGGTAAGAGCTGAAGGAAATAATAATTAGGGCCACATGTGAGTTTCGCTTTCATAGCAATTACTGCTTAATATTTATTTATAAAAAAAGAGCTATCACAAAGTACATACTGTAATCTGTTCTGTGATAGAAGTATTGTGAAAGATTTCATTCATTCAAAAAATATTACTGAGTGCTTACCAAGGCCTGGAGATACTGTTGTGAATAAATAAAACAAAAGTTCTGTCTGTAACACAGGTAAGAGAAAGATTGCTTTTTATTTAGGCAAATTAGGGAGACAATCATTGAAGAGGTAGTATTCAAGGGAGCCGTTTAAAAATAGGCAATTTTTATACACATCCATCCATCCATCCATGCATTCATCCATCCATCCATGCATTCATTCATCATTCATCCAATAAGCCCCTGTTGTGACGTTTCCATCAAAGAAGCACAGATGCCAAAGTGGCAAAGGAACAAGAATTGTGGAGGCTCTGTCTAATAATGTTTAGAAGTTGCAACTTGAATTATATGATATTTAGCAGGGCACTGCTGCTTTCTTCAGGAATGTGATTTCCTGCATTTGTTACACCAGTCTGTGTCTTCTTTGGGGCTTGCATGCACCTCACTATTGAATGTGACTCACAAAAGGTAGGTACTGATGAGACTGTGGAGAAAAAGAAACCCTTGTGCTCTGTTGGTAAGAATGAAAATTGGTGCAGTCATGTGGAAAACAGAACAGAGATTCTTCGAACAATTAAAAATAGAACTAGATTATGATCCAGCAATCCCACTTCTGGCATATATCCAAAGGAAATAAAATCACTATCTCAAAGAGATATGTGCACCGCCATATTCCTTGAAGCATTGTTCACACTGGCCAAAGTATAGAGAGAACCTAAGGGCCTGCCAATGGATGAGTGGGTAAAGACCACATACACACACACACACACACACACACACACACACACACACACGCACACACTATTCAGCCTCAAATACAAAGGAAATCCTGTCATTTACAACAGCATGAATGAAACTGGAGGACAATTCTGCTAAGTGAAATAAGCCAGGCTCAGAAAGATGAATATTATAGGGTATAATTTATATGTGAAATCTAAAAAAAAATAATTTTTTAAAAAAAATTCAGACTCATCATAACAGAGAGGAGAATGTTGTTTACCAGGGACTAGGGTGGTGGTGGGGTGGTTGGTGGAAAAGGGGAGATGTTGGTCAAAAGGTACAAACTGTCAGTTATAAAATAACTTCTGGAGACACAATGTACATCATAATACTTATAGCTAATTATAATATATTGCATACTTGAAAATGCTAAAAGAGCGTATGTCAAGTGTTCTTATTACAGAGGGTAATCATACAAGATAGAAATATTTCTTCCAAATTTATAACGGCATAAAAAGGTCACCATATGAGATGATAGTATGCTAATTAACTTGACTGTGGTAATCATCACACAATGTACATGTTTATTAAAGTACCATGTGGTACAAACTAAATGCATACAATTTAACTTGTCAGTTATACCTCACTTGACCTGTGGTGGCACAGTGGATCAGGCTTTGACTGGAATGCTAAGGTCGACAGTTTGAAACCCTTGCCTGGTCAAGGCGCACAGAAGAAGCAACTACAAGTTGATGCTTCCCGTTCCTACCCCAACCCCACCCTGCCTTTTTCTCTCTCCTCTCTCTAAAATTAATAAATAAAACCTTAAAAAAATATACCTCAACAACACTGAATAAAAAGAAAAATACTCAGATTGATGGTTAAGGAAGGGCTTTTCTGGTTCTGAGAAGTAATGGCTTCCCAGGTTGGAGGGAAAATAGGCAGGTTCCACTGCAGCCCTAGGCAGCAGCCAGGTGGTTCCTCACCCTCCTGTCATTGGTGACACTAGACAACAGTAGCAAGCTCCTTGTTGGGGAGGCAGGGCACGAGGGAACAGTGGCCTGCACCCCTCAATGCCTGCAGCAGAGCCAGCGCAGAAGCTCAGACCTCCCACCGCTCGGTCCTGCGCTCACTCCTCAATTCCCTGCTGCCCTCGAATGCAAGTCCCCGTCCTCCCCCCCCCCCCCCCCCCCCCCCCCGTCAGCTTTGCTCTTACACCACGTCACTGTCATCTGGCAAGCCATTCATCCGTTCCATTGCCAGCCTCTCTCCCATGCATTTCTCTGAGACCTCTTCACCCTTCTTTGTCATCCGGGTCATTGTCACTCTCATGGCCTCGCCTCCTTCACTGCGGATGATGTCAGCCACTTGCTGGCTGGCATTTTCAGTGTCCTAATCTATTTCTGTTGCGCCCTCACCTCAAACCTCGGTCTTAAATCAATTTCCAGGTCTGCTTTTTCTCTTACTACGCTCAGGCTGCTAAAGTGCTGAGGCAGAAAACCACACAGGTGAGTGGGTGTTTGCCACCGTATCTGCCTGTCCACCTCCTGATGGCAGAGGAACTGCACAAATTATTTGGTTTCCTTCAGCGTGGGACAATGATCTTTTCTTTATTCCTTTATGGATTAGTCATTTATTTATATTAGTGTGAACTCATGAATAATTATTTTGTACTTGGGGTTATAATGAAATGCTACTTTATTTTTTGCTCAAATTGCCCCAGATTTGGCCACAGAGAGCACTTTCCTCTGTCCCTCTGATGTGCCCTTTCTGTTGTCAGTGTGTGTGTTGGTGTATGTGTGCGTGTTTAGGTGCTTCCTTACAGACAGGCACTGCAGTGTGTCCAAAGCTCATCTTGTATCTTTTCTGCCCCAGTCCTAGAATCAACCACTTCCCCTAGGATCTGTGCTTTCTTTTATTGGAGAATGATATTGCAAATCAGGATTTGGGTACCAGGTATGCTTTGTCGTTGCTCCCAGAGATACTGTCTTGATATTGGTACACATGCTTATAAATATATATTTCTGTACATATTGATATTAAGATAAACATGAATTCACAGTGATGTCTTGAACTTGAGTCAAGTAGTACATAGTTCATTCCTGCCTTCCCCTCTTTCTTATCTGTAATCTCCCATTTCAACAGTGAGAAATCTGGTTCCCACCATCCACTATCCATTTATTTATTTGTTCACCTCTAGTGGGTTCTGTATTGGTGATCTGTACACTTGTGGGGAAAAGTTTTATCAGCTAGTGTGCAGTGATTGTGTGTGCTTCCCTTTGTCTTACAGTGATCACTTATGTCCAACGTTAGTTAGATCAGCTTCATGATTTTTTTTTTTATTTTTTTTTTACAGAGACAGAGAGAGAGTCAGAGTGAGTGATAAACAGGGACAGACAGACAGGAATGGAGAGATGAGAAGCATCAATCATTAGTTTTTCGTTGCGCATTGCGATACCTTAGTTGTTCATTGATTGCTTTCTCATATGTGCCTTGACCGTGGGCCTTCAGCAGACCAAATAACCCCTTGCTGGAGCCAGCGACCCTGGATCCAAGCTGGCGAGCTTTTTTGCTCAAGCCAGATGAGCCCATGCTCAAACTGGCAACTTCGGGGTCTCGAACCTGGGTCCTCTGCATCCCAGTCTGACGCTCTATCCACTGCGCCACCGCCTGGTCAGGCCAGCTTCATGATATTTGTTGTACAGTTAGCCTCACTTATCTCAGTCTTTCTTCATTCCTGGAATTCCAAGACTTCTTCAGTAACTTTTTAAAACATGCACACATTAAAGCTTACTTCCTGTGCGATAAAGTTAAATGGGCTTTGACAAGTGTATAATATCATATTTCTACCATTATAAAACCGTAGTGCCATACAGAATCATTTTTCCATCCACCAAAATCTCCTGTGTTTCACCTATTCAACTCCATTTCCCTTCGAGACTCTAGAAAGCATTCACTGGTTTTAAATCCGTGGACACAAACTATATACTATCTCTCCATTTATTTAGATTTTAAAAAATTTCTTTCTCAGGGTTATATACTTTTCCACATACAGATTCTGCATTTATTATGTTAGATCTATACAAAAGGATATAATTTTGGGGTGTTACTGTAAATATCATTAAAAAAATTTTAGATCACAGTATTTATTATTGGTATATTAATTTTTTTTCTTTTTTTACACTGCCATTTTTATCCTGAAACCTTGCTCTACTAACTTATTAGTTTCAGAGATTCTTTGTAGATTCTCTAGGGACTTCTCTATAAACAACAATGCCATCTGTCTCTAAAGATACTTTCATTTCTTCCATGTCAATCTGTGTATCTTTTTATTTCGTTTTCTTGTCTTAGTGAATTAGCTAGGACCTCTAGTACAATGTTAAATAGAGTGGTAAGAGAAGAAAGCCTTGCTTGTTCCTAGTCTTAGGGGGAAAGCATCCAGTCTCTCACTAATAAGTTTGATATTATCAGTGGGTTTTTATAGCCATTATTATTATTATTATTATTATTATTATTATTTTTGTATTTTTCTGAAGCTAGAAATGGGGAGGCAGTCAGACAGACTCCCGCATGCGCCCAACTGGGATCCACCCAGCATGCCCACCAGGGGGCGATGCTCTGCCCATCCAGGGCGTCGCTTTTTAGCGACCAGAGCCACTTTAGTGCCTGGGGCAGAGGCCAAGGAGCCATCCCCAGCGCCGGGGCCATCTTTTGCTCCAATGGAGCCTCTGCTGCGGGAGGGGAAGAGAGACACAGAGAGGAAGGAAAGGGGGAGGGGTGGAGAAGCAAATGGGCGCCTCTCCTGTGTGCCCTGGCCGGGAATCGAAGCCGGGACTCCTGCATGCCAGGCCGACGCTCTACCACTGAGCCAACCGGCCAGGGCCATAGCCGTTATTTATCAAGTTCAGGAAGTCCCTCCTCTAGTCCTGTTTGCAGAGAGTTTTTATCGCTCACGGGTTTTGGAAACCGTCAAATGTCAAATGCTTTTCCTATCTGTATCAATGAACATGATCATATGATATGATCATATGATTTTCTTCTTTAAGTTATTGATACAGTGGATTACATTAATTGATTTTTGAATAATGTTGAACCAGCCATGGATACTTGAAATCAATCTCACTGGGTGGTGGCGTACAATTCTTTCTACATGTTGCTGCATTATACAAATAGGAATAAAAAACATTGCCTGCCCTGAGGATTTTATAGTCAGAGGGAAATAGAGAGATAGGTACACACTCAACTATGATCCACGGTGGAGCATAGCAAGTGTTCTCAAAGGGGAGAAATTCTACAGGTTTTTTTCTGGAGAAAGAGACCAGGTCTGCTTTGGAGGAGTTAGGAGTCACTGTGATGTTAAATGTGGCTAATGTGGAATCAGAATTTGGGACCTGGAAGAAACCTTTGTATCATCTCATACAAACCCTTCCCTTGTCTCTAAATGAAATGGCACCCAGTCTGTCTCTCCTGAAATAAGCCACTGGGATCCAATCTGTTCCCCAATCCTCATGTCTCTCAGCTTTCCGCTGCCTCACATAGCCACCCACTTCCATAGGTAACATGAATCTTGACTTTTAAGTAGCTTATTTAGAAAATGAGCATGGCCGATCCTTTGAATTTCCTCACTCCTTCAATAAAAAAGAAAACTGGAGAGTCCTAGGTGGGTCTAGAATTGCTTAATTCTGCCATTGAGTAACTCCATCGTGTTTCTGTGCTTCAGATCCATAGAGCCAAACAAAGAAAACCTAATCCCCATCTGCTACAGTCTGCAGCTACCCACTCCCCCTGAGGGAGGTGGTTCCCAGCTGAGACAGCCATAACTCTATTCCCTGCAGGAACTTGCCTTAAACATGAGAGTAAGCTCTTTTTTTCTAGACTTGGACCAATTTTTTTTGCTACAGAAAATTTACAGCAAAACTTAAGTTGAAGTTCATCTGTTTTTATTCTTTGCAATTTAAAGGGACAAAGTTCACTTTGCCTTAAGGACATTTAAAATAAATTTGCTGCCCTGGCCGGTTGGCTCAGTGGTGAAAGTGTCAGCCTGGCATGTGGAAGTCCTGGGTTTGATTCCCGGCCAGGGCACACAGGAGAGGCTCCCATCTGCTTCTCCATCCTTCCCCCTCTCCTTCCTCTCTGTCTCTCTCTTCCTCTACTGTAGCCAAAGCTCCACTGGAGCAAAGTTGGCCCGGGTGCTGAGGATGACTTCATGGCCTCCACCTCAGGAGCTAGAATGGCTCTGGTTGCAATGGAGCAACTACGCCCCAGATGGGCAGAGCATCGCCCCCTGGTGGGCATGCTAGGTGGATCCTGGTCGGGCGCATGCGGGAGTCTGTCTGACTGGCTCCCTACTTCTAACTTTGGAAAAATACAAAAAAATAAAAATTTAAAATAAAACAAATTTGTAGTAGCTCATTTCAAGCAAGGTATGCTTTTTAAGACTATTCGAAATGGAAAGAGTATATGTCCTAGTTGCTTTGTATCATATTATTCCTGATAATTGGGTTCTTTCTATCATAGCCATCTGCAATGATAGTGATAGGTACTGCTACTCATATGGAGAATTAATTTTCCTGAAATAATAATGTTGATGTCGATGTCAGTGTCAACATTTATACTTAATCTTACAATGCATCTACTAGTGCCTTATGTAGACAATTTTATTTAATTCTCTTAACCATGCCATGAATTGGGACTTGTTAATATCATCCCCATTTGGGACAAGGAGGTCATTTAGCCTTACCCAAGATAAGTACATCGCCCAAGGTGGCAGTCAGTAAGTAACCACGCCAATATTTTAGTTGTGGTCTGATACCCCTTCTTCAGTATTTGTTGTGGTGCTCCAATGGATGATCCACTGCCACATACTGGCTGTCCCTTGTTAGTTTAAGTCATTGGGTGGTACCCACCCCCCACTCACACATTCAACCCAGTGGACTCTGTGGCTTCCAATTACCCTACTCCTCAAATTGCCTCTTCCTCTACATCCACCTCCCCACATCATCACTTCAATGCAACGAAAAGAACGACTCTATTTATTTCCTTTCTGGAAGTCTCATCTGTGCTCAAGCAGCTCTCCTCTACTGCAATGCCCACCCCCACTTCCTCCCTCTGCTTACACTCTAGCTGGGTCAGCTCAAAAGAAAAATTTCCAAGGATGGAGAGAGGTTAGGCAGTGGGTGGCTGAGCCCAAGGTGAAATAGAATAATGTTTTCTTTTATTGATTTACCAATGTTTGTCTTTTAATTTCTGGAGAGCCTCAATTGCATTAAAAAATGTTAATAGGAGTTGAAGGTCTCTTATTCATACAGTTCCAATCTATTCTGCAAATAAAAAGCGGTGGTAATGATTCATACGTGAATAATTCCCCCAAACCTTTGCTTATTGAAATGGATCAGAGATGATTACTAGGTTGGAGAATTTGCATCTACACAATTTTCCAGTCTCACAAACATACTTTTCTTTAGCATGAATAGAAAATATTTGCTCTTTTAAAAGCTGTTCTGAATGGTGGGACTGGGTTTTCTCTGCATCTGCAGGAATGTGGCAGTACAGAACACGGCTGCAGATCCTTAGAGCTGGGATTTCTGTTCCCTCCTTCCCGGGTTCGCCAGCCATGTGGAGCTCAACTTGTTTGCTTTGACCTCCCATCCGTCTTCACCTCTGAGAAAATGTTTGTGTGTTGTTGCTCATTTCATTCACTAAAAAAAAGTCATATGTGTGTGTGTGTATTAACATATGACACATTTTAGTTTTTAAAATTCATTTATTGATTTTAGAGAGAAAGGGATGTTGATCGGCCACTCCATCCATTCAGACACCCGTTGGTTGATTTTTGTATGTGCCCCAAACAGAGACAAAACCCCAACTTTGATGTGAGGATGACACTCCCACCAACTTCGCTGTCCTGCCAGGGCTGAAGTTAGTGTAATCTTAACAATTCGAATGTTAGGAGTAATCTTTCCTGCAGGACAACTTCACATGCAAGTTGGAAGAATAAGAATAACCTGTCACATCTTAGGGGTTTATTCTCCCACTTAACTTTCAGTATTTAGCTAAGATTAGGAGGACATTTTAATTGGAGTTGCTCTGCAGAGGGGGCGGGGATAGAATGCTTTTGTCTGTGATCCTTCAGAACCATCTGGAACACACACACGAGACTTGTTTTCTGCCATTGTCTCCCCACAGCATCAGGCTGCTGTTCAGGTGTGTGAAGTGCCTGGCTGGCATAGGTTTCATACTTGATTTTCATTATGCCTAACAGCTTGGCCCTTTATTCTCCGAGGGATGTGTTTTCAATGCCACAGGAGATTTCTTTACGACCAACCAAATGGATCTTTACAAACAGCTCAACTGGTGTAAGGTCTCAGGTGGGCTCGAGGGACTCATAGAGCCAGGTTTCTGTGCAGGTGCAGGAGTGTTCAGATGTGGCGGTACAGGAAAAGCACTTTAAACTTCTCTGGTCTGGTTTTCTAGAAAAGCAAGCAGCCCCTGCCTCGAGGCTGAGCAGGAGAATACAGGGCTCCTTGCAACTATGTGAGTAAAACAAAAAGCAAGCCACGTGCGAGATACTGAGCCAAGAAAATGAGGACACTGTGGAAGAAGACAGAGGAAATAAAGTAAAAAAATTAAAGGATGTTTTTTAAGGAATAGAGAAGAAAAATAAAGCTAATGTCTACGATGAATTTCCAGAAATGATGACATTTCTGTGACTCAGTCAACACGTTATGTTTCAAAAAGTCAGTAACAAAATGAATAAATGTGTTTTAGGAATATCATTTAAAGTTAAAAGCATCCTGTGTAATACTGTTATAGAATCCTTTTTGTTGTGAAATATAACAGAGTGAAAGTGGATTAGGTTAGCCTTTTTAAAAAAAATCAATTAAAAAACCTGAACAAAGGTATATGTGGTTAATAAATACATATAAGTGTAATAAAACTACTTCAGAAAGTAAGCAAAGCAACAGTGAACTCAAGGTCAAGGTGGTAGGCAGGGGAATAGGACAAGCGAGTACCTCATGTAGCTGTAACTTATTGTCATCATTTCAGTGTTCTGTTGGGTGGTGTTTTCAAATCATTTATTATATTGTTAGAACAAACCAACCAACACATACATGAACAACAAATAAATAAAAGAGCTTTTTATGTAGAAATAATGAAAGCCCAGGATGAATAGAGGATTATGATTAATACAGTTCCATGCACCTGAGGTCCAATAAGAAATAAAAGAAAAACGGGAAAGAAATATTTGCCCTTTGAGTAATATGTTCCAAGCCTGGCAGCTCCTACACTGTATATGTCTTTCCTCCCAATATTGGACATTAATTACCATCTTTGCCTTTAAATACAGGTGTATACATCTAAGGGGATCTCTAGAGAACTCTCAATTCCACCAGCAAGCATTAGCCTTTTGGGAGCTACCCAACAGGTCCTGCAGAAAAAGCGAAAGTAATTTGTTCACACACGTTCCAGGCAAAAGCACCCTCTGCTGTCAGGTAGTAGAGTGACAGTCCTACTCTGGTTAAGTGTCCACCGTCAGAAATAAGAGAACTACAAAAACCAAAATAAACTGAAAAACAGAAAGTGATGAGATTGTTCCTATTTTGTTGTTAGTTTATTGTGTTCATTAAGATTCCACATATAGGCCCTGGCCGGTTGGCTCAGTGGTAGAGCGTCGGCCTGGCGTGCAGAAGTCCTGGGTTTGATTCCCGGCCAGGGCACGCAGGAGAAGTGCCCATCTGCTTCTCCACCCCTCCCCCTCTCCTTCCTCTCTGTCTCTCTCTTCCCCTCCCTCAGCCAAATCTCCATTGGAGCAGAGTTGGCCCGGGCGCTGAGGATGGCTCTGTGGCCTCTGCCTCAGGCGCTAGAGTGGCTCTGGTTGCAACAGAGCGACGCCCCAGATGGGCAGAACATCGCCCCCTGGTGGGCATGCTGGGTGGATCCTGGTCGGGCGCATGTGGGAGTCTGTCTGACTGCCTCCCTGTTTCCAACTTCAGAAAAATACAAAAAAAAAAAAAAAAGAAAAGAAAAAAAGGAAAAAAAAGATTCCACATATAAGTAAAATCTTATGGTACTTGTCTTTCTTTCACTGGCTTGTTTCACTTTTTTACGGCTGAGTAGTATTCCACTATGTAAATATACTAGTTTTTCTATCCATTCAGCTACTGATGGACATTTGGGCTGCTTCCAAATCATGGTTATTGTAAATAACACTGCAATGAACATAGGGGTGTATATATTCTTTCAAATTAGGGTTTCTTTGGATATATTCTCAGAAGTGGAATCACTGGGTCATAGGGCAATCCTATTTTTAGTTTTTTAAGTTCTATTCATACTGCTTTCCACAGTGGCTGCACCAATCAGCATTTCCACCAACAGAGGGAAAGAGGAGACAAATGGAATGCACAGAGACTTGACTTAGGGTGGTGAACAAACAGTGCAATATACAGATGATGTATTGTAGAATTTGTACACCTGAAACTTGTGTAATTTATAAAACCAATGTTACCTCAAGAAATCCCACTAGTAGAAATAAAAAAAGTAAGGGGCTTCCATCCCCGACAGAGCAGTGAGAAGAGAAGGAGAACTCTTTTAGGAATGGTGAGGTAGTTATATATTTCTCATTAATTGTAGTTATATATTTCTCATTAATAATAGTTACTGAGCATCTTAAACAGCCAAGGCATTTTTCCAAGTGTTGAAGATACTTTTGTTGAAGGAGACAAAGTCCCTGCCCTCATGGAAGTTACAATCTAGGGAGGGGAGGTTATCAAGAAACAAGTTAATATGTGAGATGGTATTACATATGTTGGGCAGATAAAATATATTATGCTCATTTTGTTAAATATGGCACTGCCCACATGGAATCCCATCACCCAGGTAATGGTATTGATTGCCCTTCTTGCTTGGGATGGACATGATTATATTAATGTGTGTTGGGGGCGGGCTGTGGGCAGGTGGGATCCTTGTAGCCTGGGGCTTGGTTTTGGGACTAAGCCTTTCCCACCCTTTTTGATGTGGGGTGGTGCACTCTCATGAGGAATCCCATTATGCCTCAGATAAGTGACTTTGTATCAGAGACTTCTTTATTTGTGTATTGGATTAAAGGTTTTGGTTTCTACACTATAAAGCGGGGCAGACCGGGAGCTTGCTCTCTCGGTTCCTGAGATTAGCATTAGAGGAGAGATCAGAGAGGAGAGCAGAGAGAGGCCACGTGGAAAAGGCCAGAAGAAGCAGCCAAGATGGTGGAGTGCTGAAGAAGAAGCCAGTTTGTACAGAGAGAAGGAACAGAGGTGAATAAGTCTGGTGAGCTAGAAACCTTTGATTCTAGGAAACTTGGATAAGTCAGTAGCTTTGTGAGTGCTGAATTAGTGGGTTTTGGAGCCCAGTGTGTGTTTTTACTTGCCCGCTGGGTGCAAGCTAGGATTAAAGATGATGGCCCATCAGTTCTTGGCTCTATTGTTTCATTACCATCTGTCCAAATCTAATGCGAACCTGCATGGGCCAGGCAGCTGTGATGGTGGCCATGGCTACTGGCCATACAACATGGTATAAAGAAAAATGAAGCAAGAAATCAGAGAGAGCTTCTGGATTGGAGCTGGTAGTGGTTGTAATTTTAGCTAAGATTGTTGGGGAAAAGCTCACTAGGCAGGTCACATTAAGATTTTCTGTGGAAGTGTGTCAAGGACTCTGAAGGCCCAATAAAGGGATTTTTATTTAGCATCTCCCACAACATCTAAGTTAGCAGCAAATTGGGACCAAAAGCCACATATTAGGATCTCCCATTTTCTGCCTTTTCCATTGTGTGACACTGTTATAAGGGCTTCTAAGCACCTTCACTAAAGCACAGTATCAAGCAGTACGGTGTCCCTGTAAATCCGTGGTTCTCAAAGTGTGTACACCAGGGTGCACTGTGCACCCTAGAAGATTTCCAGGTGCGCCCTATGGTATTCCAGAGAAATATGTGCCTATTGGGGACCAAAAACCAACAAGGTTTTTGGAGTTTAGATTTTTGGGGGACAGAGGTGTGGGGAATTGGCTATAAGCTGACAGTCTGCCCAACCCCCACCTCACTTCCCTGATTAGGTTGCAAAAGGCTGTTAAGCTGTGGTGCTGGATTGTTTACACTACCCGCCATATTCCCCAGAAAGACTGGAGGCAAGTTTCTTCTATCCTTTGTTTGGTGTAAAGTTAAGATGATATGTATGGTGGGGGTTTTCTTCACTTGGTAAAATTCTTGGGTTTCCTTGGAAACACAATCAAAGATCTCATTGATTCGCTAATTGCCCACTCTGCCCTATAAATAAAGCAAGATGCAGTTTTGGGGTGTGCTTTGTTCTTGCCAGCTGCAATTACAGGGCCCTCCCGACCCCATGATTTCTTAATTCCATGTATTTTCTTAATTCTGCACCATTCCCACTCAGGACCTGGAATTACTAGCTGTGCTGGTTTGCGGCATGTGCCCAGATATAAAAATAAATATAGTTACTCTATTATACCATTTCATTATGGAAATACCACTCTTTTTGTTAGCATATCATTATTATATTTATTATTACCACATCATTATATTATTTTTAGATAAATACACGCAAATAAAATGGATAGATTTCTCAAAAAGAAGCATGATATTGAAGAATCTGATTCTGGAAGTGAGCAAAAGTTAAGTGTAAATAAAATAGGACTTGAGGGCTGACTGCAGAATTTAATTTATAGTATTTTTCATCACTTAACACTGAATAATACAATTGGATTAGAAACTCATTCATGGAAGCTTCAAGTGATTTTGGTTTAACATTAACAGAAGAAGAACTGGCAGCTATATCCACTGATCCTGGATTGATGATTAAACATAAGAAAATTTCTCTTGAAGCCTTTTGGATTTCTATAAAATAAGAATATGTGGCTGTTGGGCAGATAAAATATATTATGCTTTGTTAAAGATGGCACTGCCCACGTGGAAGCCCATTACCCAGGTGATTGTTTGGGATGGGCATGATTATATTAATGTGTGTTGGGGGAGGGCTTTCACACCAAAAAGTTTTAAAAGGAAGAGAGATCATGTTGTTCTGGGAAAAGAGGGATTACATTCTAGGAAAAGGGCAGAGAGCAGGGAGGAGAGCAGAGTAAGGCCACGTGGAGGAGGCCAGGAGAAGCAGCCAAGATGGCGAAGTGCTGAAGGAGAAGCCAGTTTGTACAGAGTTTGTGCAGAGAGAAGGAGATGGGGAACAGAGGTGAATAAGTCTGGTGAGCTAGAAACCTTTGATTCTAGGAAACTTGGATAAATCAGTAGCTTTGTGAGCGCTGAATGAGTGGGTTTTAGAGCCCAGTGTGTGTTTTTACTTGCCTGCCGGGTGCAAGCTAGGATTAAAGATGATGGCCCACCAGTTCTTGGCTCCGTTGTTTCATTACCGTCTGTCTGAATCTAATGCGAATCTGCATGGGCCAGGCGGCTGTGATGGTGGCCGTGGCTACTGGCTTTACATTGGCAATATCTAAAAAGCTTTGAACATTTTACTACAATTTTCAACATCCTATTCATGTGAATTAAGATTTTCTACCCTCAACACAATTAAGAGTAAAAAGAGAGGAATTCTTTAATGTATTGATGAGAAAACGAGAGTTTGCCTTTCAAATATTGAAGAAATTGCTAGGACACATCAGGCTCATGTTTCTCATAAACACAAGAATGAAAAAACTTAACACATTAGCGCTGGGACCTGCCAAATTTACTAAATCTTACTAAGAATGTATCTATATATATAAAAAGATAACTTTTGTCATTTTTAAATTTTTTAATTGCTCTTTTTTTTACAAATTCTAAAAAGCATAACTCAAAAAATGTAACATAAAAATGTTTTTTAATGTCAGAATAAATTTAATTTTGTCATATTTATTTTGTCTAATTACCATAAAAGCATGCCTGGACTTTATATTTTTTCTTTAATATTTGACTTAATTATTATAACATATTTCACAGAAATATGCATATAGTGTGCTTACTTTGCACTATATATTTATAGGATTTTATAATTTTTTTAATAATTTTTTTTTATATAATTTTTTTTTTCTTTTTCATTTTTCTGAAGCTGGAAACAGGGAGAGACAGTCAGACAGACTCCCGCATGCGCCCGACCGGGATCCACCCGGCACGCCCACCAGGGGCGATGCTCTGCCCACCAGGGGGCGATGCTCTGCCCATCCTGGGCGTCACCATGTTGCAACCAGAGCCACTCTAGCGCCTGAGGCAGAGGTCACAGAGCCATCCCCAGCGCCCGGGCCATCTTTGCTCCAATGGAGCCTTGGCTGCGGGAGGGGAAGAGAGAGACAGAGAGGAAAGCGTGGCGGAGGGGTGGAGAAGCAAATGGGCGCTTCTCCTGTGTGCCCTGGCCGGGAATCGAACCCAGGTCCTCCGCACGCTAGGCCGATGCTCTACTGCTGAGCCAACCGGCCAGGGCCATTTATAGGATTTTAAATGCGCTCCAACTTCAAAAAGTTTCAGAACCACTGCTGTAAACTGTTGGCAAACAGGAGTGGCAAACATATTAGCCTAACAAGTCTTTATTGATTATCCACTGTTCAGGGAACATCACCGGTTTCCTAGGGACATCAGAGAAGCACACACCGGGTTTCCTGTCTCCAAGAAGCAGACAACACAGGGCCGGGGCAGGCTTAGACCGATCAAGCAGATGTTTGAGGACACAGTGTGCACAGGGCCACTGCAGAGCCACAACCACGCATGCTCCTGGGCAGTGCCTTTTGCCAGAATCCCAATGATGGTCTTCAAGGGCTTGCTGCGAAGGCAGAGGATTCTGCACACTCACCTCGTCAGCCCTGCTCTCGCCCATGGATCGACATACCGTCAGCAGCATAATCTAATAAGAAAGATGGAGATGTATCATTTTTTGTTAGCTGGCTGAAACCCAAACACTGGGGATGCTGAATGCGGAAGGGCAGATGGATGGAAGTTTCACACTGTCGCGTAATTGCAAAGTCGCCTCACCTTTGAGAATCCCTTGCAGAACAGCATCTACTACCTGTGGTTAAGTTGGGATGCTGCATTTTAAAATAACATGGACTAGACCTACTGGTGAAACTTAATTATTACCAATTAGATCTAGCAGAGGGAGAACTTATATGAGGCACCATGACTTACCTAACTGGACGGCAGATGCAAAGCCGTCATGCTCAGGAGAGCAGGTACTTGTGTGAGATGCCAGTTTCTACACTGCATAAAAAATACTGGGAACCAGTCGTTATACCGCGTCCCTGTGCTGTGAGCCATGGGGCCAGAGTAACAAGTAGGCAATTCATAAGGTGTTAAAAAGCGGTTTTAGGAAAAAGTGAAAAAATTCAGAACATCTAAGCTATATGCAACAAACCAGTCTATTTGATCAAATGAGTTCATTAAGAAAATATTGAGCCAAACCAGTATTTGTCCTTGAATTTTCATAAAATTTATCATTAAGCTGTTCTAGCATTTGTCTTTGATTTCTTAAAAATGATTCTGTCAATTTTTTAAAATTTTTGTTTGAATTTACTTTTTCCCTCAGTTTTTAAAAGAAAAATATGTTAACAATGGTTCAAGTTTTATTGCACATGTAAACATTTCCCCTTTTGTCCTATTTTCTGTTTAATAGGAATTACCAAAAAAAAAAAAAAAAAAAAAGAAAAAGAATGATGACTATTTTAAGTTACATAAAGCATTTGCTGAAAGTTAATAATAATTTAATATTTTGGGTTTCAAGTTTAATCCTATCCTTGATTTTGTGTTTATTTTTTCAATTAACATGTAATAAACTCCACAGTCCCTCCTACTGAACACACACACACACACTAGTACACACAGACATATATGTATAATACAGTGTGTCCGTAAAGAAATGGTGCACTTTTGACCGGTCACAGGAAAGCAACAAAAGATGATAGAAATGTGAAATCTGCACCAAATAAAAAGAAAACCCTCCCAGTTTCTGTAGGATGATGTGGCAGCATGTGTGCATGCGCAGATGATGACGTAACACCGTGTATACAGCGGAGCAGCCCACGGCCATGCCAGTCGATATGTGGACAGTACAGAGGAAAGTTCAGAGTGTTCTGTGGCTCGCTAAATTCGAATCCGTGACCAAAGTGCAACGGAAATATCGGCGCATTTATAACGAAGCACCACCACATAGGAATAACATTACTCGGTGGGATAAGCAGTTGAAGGAAACCGGCAGTTTGGTGGAGAAACCCCGTTCTGGTAGGCCATCAGTCAGTGATGAGTCTGTAGATGCTATACGGGATAGCTACCTAAGGAGCCCTAAAAAAATCTGTGTGTGAGCCCACATCAAACTGCACTGAATAGGTATGAAACTGGGAGAGTTTTCCTTTTATTTGGTGCAGATTTCACATTTCTATCATCTTTTGTTGCTTTCCTGTGACCTGTCAAAAGTGCACCGTGACTTTACGGACACACTGTATTTTCCCATATTACACAATTTCCTACTATAGAAATGTTATTAAAGGCCTGCTCTTTGGAGTTTGAATTAATTACTTAATATTTACAAATCTTAAATACCTAGAACTGCCAATTAAAATTAAGGACAGTATTGTCGGACTTTTACTGGAAACTTTATTTAAATTGTGTTAAGAGAATCTACGACAGGTGGCATGAAAAGTAGCTTTTAACTGCCTTCAGATCTCTCCGTAGAAAAGACTTGTCTCTGCTTCCTGGAATCAGGCACCGTTTAGAGCAGGGGTCCCCAAACTTTTTACACAGGGGGCCAGTTCACTGTCCCTCAGACCATTGGAGGGCCGGACTATAAAAAAAAAACTATGAACAAATCCCTATGCACAGTGCACATATCTTATTTTAAAGTAAAAAAACAAAACAGGAACAAATACAATATTTAAAATAAAGAACAAGTAAATTTAAATCAACAAACTGACCAGTATTTCAATGGGAACTATGCTCTTCTCACTGACCACCAATGAAAGAGGTGCCCCTTCTGGAAGTGCAGTGGGAGTCGGATAAATGGCCTCAGGGGGCCACATGTGGCCCACGGGCCGGGCCCTAGTTTGGGGACCCCTGGTCCAGAGAGTAGGTTTATTCTAACGTGTAAGCAATCGCCAAGGTCGACGCTATCACTCCTAAGGTCGTCTCAACGAAGAACCATGGTGAATTGTAATAAAAGCTTCTTTCAGCCTCTACCTGAAGTCACTCTCCCTACTGAGAGAGTTGAAGCAGAGGGCTGGGTCACCATGCCAGGAGCTGGTTCAGAGTAGAATTAGGCTGTGTTGTGTTCGACAAGTTGTAATCCCTAAATTCAGCTGTGGCGCGCCAGCTGAAAATGTGATGTGAATTGGGAAAAAAAGTATTCGATTATTTTGGTGGTGGTGTGGTATACAGAGTGATTGGGAGAAGACATCCAAATTATTGCCAGAGGTTACTGGTGATGCTCAGCAAGTCAACCTAGAATGTGAAGGTGTGATGGGCAGAGGAGCCTATGGTATCACAGCGAGGAAGGGCTCTCAGTCAGGGCTTAGAGAGGAAGTGGTCAGTTTCTAGTAGTCCAAGGAGCCAAGCATGCAGACAAGGGCTTGAAAGAAATAGTGCCATGACCACCTGCTGCAAACTGAGGTGAGCCCCGAGAAGGCCGGAGAAGCTGGACCATGGCCGCAGAGACTGACAGGAGGTCCCCAGGAGAGAGAGACCCTGGCAGTGTGGAAGCTGTGGCTTCTGACAGCAACAACCTAAGGGTTAATGTTGTTATCTGTATTTTCCTGCAGCCCCTGTGACTTCCACAGCAAATGTCTGTGTGCGGGATGGGCGCAGGGTGGGTCATGGAGCTGGGTGTGGCTGTACGGGTCTCGGGAAGCGCTAGTTCCCATGTGCCCCCGTGTCCTAATCCCTCAGGACAGAAGGACACAGGACAGACACCAGGTCCCTCTACTCCAGTATGCCCTCGTCTTAACTAATTACATCTGCAATGACCCTATTTTCAAATAAAGCCACATCCTGAGGTACTAGGGGTTAGGGTTTTAATATATACATTTGGGGGCAGGACAATTTTCAACCTATGATATGTGATGAACACGCGGTGTGCTGCCCACACCCTCCCAGCTGCTGAGAGTCCTGCCGGTGGAGGGTCCGCAGCTGTCAAACCGTCCGCTGAGGAAAACGGCCTCTCCCAAGAGCTGGCCTCCCTCCAGCGCAGCCTGCCCTACTTGGCCGACCATCGGGGGGTATCATTTCCCAGCCCCTTTGCCCCGCCCCGATTTGGACAACTCTGAAGGGCCATCCCAGCACCAGAGTTCCCCGTGGGGTTGGCTGAGGCCTCGCGGGGCCTGCATCCCTGCCAGACTCCTCTCCACGGTGGAGATCCGAAGATCGCTATTTAGTGAACTTCCCCCGCACGCTCCTCGGGGTCTCAGAGTGGGCTTCCCAGCTGTGCCACAAGGTAGCACTTATCAAAAGTAAAACCGCAAAGAATGTTGTTCATGAGCCATTCTCTGAACACGTACATAAAATTGGTCTATGCCGCAGATAATTTTTTCTACCACCTTTCAAACTGCTGAACGTCTTGGTTTCTTATTCTGCTTTTCTGGGCATCCTTAATATGTACGTTCCACAACATTTGGTTTTATCATAAAGGTGGGTGGATAGTAAATTAAAAATATTGTGTGAAGAGAGGAAGGAAAACTGCTAGGAGGATGGATAGGTCATTAACGAGCCTTCTGATGTGGTAGACTTGGGTTTGGAGGCCAGCACTGCCCTTCCCAGCAGTGAGACCTTGGGAAGGTCACTTAATTCCCTGACATTTCATTTCCTCATCAGCAAATCAAAGGACTACTGTGAAGATTAAAGAAAGTGCATATACAGCCCTGGCCAATGGCTCAGTGGATAGAGCATTGGCCCGGTATATGGATGTCCCAGCTTTGATTCCTGGTCAGGGCATGCAGAAGAAGTGACCATTGGCTTCTCCCTCCTTTATCTCCCATTTCTCTACCTCTTCCTTTCCCTCAGCCAGTGGCTTGATTGGTTTCAGTGTGGACCAGGTGCTGAGGATAGCTCATCAGCCTCAGGTACTAAAAATAGCTCAGAACTTGAGCATCGGCCCCAGACAAGGATTGCCTGGTGGATCCTGGTCCAGGTGCATGTGAGAGTCTGCCCTACTATCTCCCCTCCTCTCACCTAAAAAAAAAAAAGTGCATATAAGGCACCTAGTGGGTTCTTAACTTAGACTAGACACTTGATAAATTTTATTCATAACCTTACAAGCTCTGTGCCAGCAGTGCCAACATTATGCTTAATGATAGTTTTTTGTGTGTACAGTATTTCAAATAGCATCTTGTCCTCCAATTTCTTGAATTGTCATTTCAACAGTTTGCAGTGCAAGAAGTAAACCATTGCTTGAAAAGAATGTAATATATATATATATATATATATATATATAATGTAGTTCTAAGAAACTTGAATTTATTTACAAAATGTTGCTGATGCTCAATTTGCTCACCAAAAACATTTGTTTCATGTAAATAGCTATCTCAAGAATTGACACTTCTCCATTAAATGCTAAAGATCTCACACTGTGCCAGGTTTGTAAAGGTTTTCTAAAGAGCCCCTGAAAACACGGAGGACACAGCATGCTCCGCCTGTGCCTGCAGAATGAGAATACACCTGCTGACAATGTCGCGATGCACTGACATTACTGTGAAAGGCCCTTAACATTATTATGGAACACTTGAACAATATCTGTTTGTTCTTCCCAGAATCGTATAGGAAAGATCAGCAGGTTTCAAGGTTTTCTGGTGCTTTTTTTCCCCCCTTTTCTTTCTTTCTTTTTTTTTAAACCAAAAGTGACATTGGCAATGACAAAGAGTAGAGTAACAAAAACTGACAGTTTCTGTAGAGATAAATTCTCATGTTATCGTTAATAGTGATAAAAGTCTCCTGCCATAGGTAATTTTTTTATGCACTTATTATTTTTAAGCGAAGTACTTGACTAAAATCACTGTTCTCTTTAGAATTTACTTACCTTTGGAAAGGTTTTAAAATAACCTTACATAATCTGTTACATAAACTCATAGCAGCTATTTCAGTTTGGCTCCCGTTGCGTTGTGATGTGCGCGTGCGTTTAACCAAGGACACCCTAGGCTTACTGTGCTGTCGTGTCCCTGCATCTGACTGGGACTCAAGTCACTACGTTTCCAAGAATATAACATTTGATCTGTCTCCCCAACTTTATGTTTTGGTTCCTTAAAATAATATTTGGAAAAGTTAAAGAAGACAAAAATGGTATGCTATCCCAATACCTTCAGATGAACTTTTTAATTAAGAGAAGTTAAGTACTAGTGACATGGTTAGAGAGCTACAGTGGAATGCTACCAGTATGGGTCATGTTTTAAGATGAATGATTCACAGAAGTTTATCTTATCATTACGCTTCAAAATACAAGAAGGGCAAAAGTAGGCTTACAGTTGTTCATATGTTAAATAATACAATAATTAATAAATATAGTACAAGAGTAAACTCTGTGTTTTGCATACCCACAACTATAAATATACTTTCCCCCACCCTGTATAGCTAGATGTTACATACATTATTTGTGTGCATCTAATATTACATGAAGAACAATTTTTTAACTCCCTCCACCCTAATAAATAAATAACAACCCAAAAAGAGAGAATAAAATAAAAAGGAAGAGCCTCTTTAATTCCTAGATACTCTCCTTAAAGGTATATACTATTTTGATACATTTTAGTGCATCTTTCCTGAAAAAATATAGTATATATAAATACATATATATATATATATATATATATATATATATATATATATATAATTTTTTTTTTTGTATTTTTCTGAAGTTGGAAACGGAGAGGCAGTCAGACTCCCACATGCGCCTGACCCGGATCCACCCGGCACGCCCACCAGGGGGCAATGCTCTGCCCATCTGGGGTGTCGCTCTGTTGCAACCAGAGCCATTCTAGCACCTGAGGCAGAGGCCACAGAGCCATCCTCAGCGCCCGGGCCAACTCTGCTCTAATAGAGCCTTGGCTGTGGGAGGGGAAGAGAGAGACAGAGAGGAAGGAGAGGGGGAGGGGTGGAGAAGCAGATGGGCGCTTCTCCTGTGTGCCCTGGCCAGGAATCAAACCCAGGACTCCTGCACGCCAGGCCGACGCTCTACCACTGAGCCAACTGGCCAGGACCTATAAATACATATTTAAAATATTCTTTTTGTTGGACTGAAAAGACAGCATAGGGCTGCTAGGCAATTAGGTTAGTGAGCTGGAAAACCTGGCTGGAAATCCTGTCCCCTCCAATGACCAGTTCTGCAACTCTTATCAGCCTCAGAAAGATTGTTTTAAGGATTGAATGTGCTGTTTATGTTAAACACACTCCTGGCATATAGTACTAAACAAATGTGTCCTATAATTATTTTTTAATGCAAAACAGATTATATTTATTTTTTTCAGCTTTATTGAGGTACAATTGCGAGTAAAATTGTAAGATTTCTGATGATTTGATATACATAGACATGGTGAAAGAGCTCCCCCCATTGAGTTAATGAACACTTCCATTATCTCACTTAATTACCATTTTTGTGAGAACATTTAAGTGCTACTCTTTTAGCAAACTTCAATTATATAATAGCATTATCAACTATAGTCACCATGTTCTACACTAGACTCATCTTATAACTTGGGTTTATTTATATTTTAAACATGTATTGAGCAATATATTTGTTACTTGTATGCATTGGTATGTATTTATACTTCAGTAAGTAGCTTACTTGAAAAAAATAATAATTTGCTTATTCTTGATTCTAGAGTTTGATATGAACTCATTTAGAATTTGTTTTCAATTTTGAAAATGGCTACAATTGGCCTTTGTGGGTTATATTTTATTTAACATTTACTGTTTGCTAGAAAGTATACAAAATACTTTGCATTTACTATCTTATTAAATCTCCACAATAATCCAATAAATTAGAAATTAGGTCCATTTTGTATACAAAAAATAAAACTCAGAGAAATTAAGTTTTTTTGCCCAAGATCACACAACCAGTAGTATAGCTATGCTATCCTGCCCTAACAATATTTAAAGCTACAAGTTAATTTTTAGAACGAAGGCAGTTTACAAATTGGCATCCTAGGCATGGAGACACAGATATGTCATTTGACTGCCGTTACTTACGAGCCATAATATAAATTACAATTGACAGCAGAGTGGTACTGTTATTTTTTTCCTAAGTTTTTGAGACCATGTGAATAGAAGAAAAAGTCATAAACAACTATTGTTAATACTAAATATTTAAATTGAACATATTTACCCAAATTGCTTTCTAAATAAAATCCTTGGAAAAACAATATTAATTCTCTGCATCTGTTGTTCAGCAAAGAAATCCATCCAATCACCGAGCTTAAATAATACTTGCTACTGTTTGTCTTTTGATGCCTTACACAGGGAGGCAAACTGCCTAACACGGAAAAGCATTCTCTTTCTACTACGAAACACAGTGTCTGACATTACATTAACTAGCTTGAAAATACTGTAACTATAATGCGCAGTTGTTAAAGTATTCTTAGAATCAATGAAAGAAATTAATAAATAGAAAACCCAGTCTTAAGAGAGATTTCTAGTTAAGAAAATATAAATTAGCACTCTCAGCAGGGAAGAAAGCCTAGATTGTGTGGGATTCTTTTGATAAAGAACTTCACTTCTAATGTTAATTTAATTTACACACACTTCTGGGAAACTCATTTATCACCTTAGTAGGCATATACCATTAATAATATTTATACTTCCATGTAAGCTCTTAATAAAAGAAGTATTCTACTATCTCTGGAATAGCAACTCAGAATCATTTAACAAAGGGAAAGAAGGAAAATTTTGGTAAGAATTCAGTGCAATCTTTTCACATATTTTTGAGAGGATGTTGTCAGTGTTCTGATTAAAGACTTAGAAGAGGGAAATCTGGTGGTAGTTATCCTTTCCTTGTGCTATTTGTGATGTTCTGAGCTTCTCTTCTCTGATTCACAAAATGCAAGCTGTTGTCGAAACCTGACTTCATTTTCAGTAGCAGTTGTGAGTTTGGGGAGCTCAGGTACTTAAAAAGAAGACTAAAGCTGATATGCCTTGCAGAATCTGAGCAATAAGCATGAATATCAGCATACACCAGTGTATGAGTACATATTCATCTGAGCTCCAGAATGAATGTGCTGGTTTAACAATTGTATCAGAAAGTGAAAAGAAGTCTCCCACTTTGCGGTTGACAGTTCCACCGCTGGGACTGGCTGTTGGGAGGCTCCCCTAAGGTTGCTCTCCATGCCCTTGTGAGCTCTCAGCTGCACGTTGGTCTCTGCTTGAAGGAGTGTTGCTTCACTCGTGTAAATTGTGTCTTTCCTCATCATGATGTCCTGAACCAATAGATCAGATTATCAAAATTAGTTGGCTACTCCATAGGAAAAGGTGGACCATGAATGTTGGAAGAGCATTGGGACTGCAGGTGCGTACAGCAGAAGATAAAGAGGGACTTGGACCACTTAAATTCAAGCCCCTGTACCTCCACTCACTAGTGCAAGGGTTGGGAACCTATGGCTCATGAGCCAGATGTGGCTCTTTTGATGGCTGCATCTGGCTCACAGACAAATCTTTAATAAAAATAATAATAACGTTAAAAATATAAAACATTCTCATGTATTACAATCCATTCATTTCCTACCACTCATGTTCATGGTTGTGGGTGGCTGGAGCCAATCACAGCTATCCTCCAGGACAACACCAAATTTTTATTGGATAATGCATAACGTACACGGGTTGTTGTATGGCTCTCACGGAATTACATTTTAAAATATGTGGCATTCATGGCTCTCTCAGCCAAAAAGTTTCCCAACCCCTGCACTAGTGGTAAGACTTTGGGAAGTTACTTAACTTCTTGAATCCTCAGTGTTATGTCTAGTAGGTATAAGAATAACACATAATTTTTAGGGGTGATGTAAGAATGAGAAGCACATCCTATAGGTATAATGTTTACTAATGATATTGATTAATACTATAGCATTTATATAAGTATATATACATAATTATATATTAATTATTATATTATTTATTATAATATATGTTATATATTTATAATTATTTTTGAGACTTCTCAAATCTGATTTGTGAAAATTGTTAAAACCCCAAAGAGAATCTGATTTGCCCAAACTGACTAGTGTGTTACGGTTTGACATATTAAAGGCGGAAAGAATGGGAAAGCTGGTCCAGGATTAAGGGAACATTAGTTTGCAGTGGGACTAATGGTGACATAAACTCATCTATTTTCCTTTGGTTTAGTCCTTAAATTGCTTTGAGTAAGAGTTCTGTCCCAATCAGGAGACTCCTGATCAATGTTAAGAAATGCAGGGGTAGTTTGTGTGCAGAGACATTGTCCACGTGCTCTGGGAGCAGTGCTCAGGGCAGCTTAACTATCAGAGCTATGTGAGGTCAAACTGAGGCCAGATTTGGATCCTTAAAAAAAACAAAAACATAACATGCTGGTTAGTTTGGGCAAATCGGATTTTATTTGGGGTATTAGCAATTTTCACAAATCAGAGTTGGTAAGTCTCAAATTCCCAGATGCTAGGATAATTAATAGTAGCACTCTCAGCCATTACAACTTCTTTCTTTCATTGAAAAAACTAGCCCTGGCCAATTAGCTCAGTCAGTTAAGAGTGTCATCCCAAAACAACAAGGGTGCGGGTTCGATACCTGGTCAGGGCACACAAAAGAAGCAACTAAACAATGCATGACCGAGTGGAACAACAAATAATGCCTCCCTTCCTCCTCTCCTCTTTCTCCCTCTCTTTTTGTCTCTCTAAAAATGAATAAAAATTAAGCCCTCGCCGGATAGCTCAGTTGGTTAGAGGATCATCCTGGAGTGCAGGCTGCCAGTTCAATCGCCCGGTTGGGGCACATATAGGAGCAGCTCGATGTTCCTGTTTCTCTCAAAAACACAAACAAACAAATAAACAACAACAACAACAAAAAAAAAACAAGAGAGAGAGAGAGAGAGAGAGAAAGGAAAAGCTGCTCCTTGAACACTTACTATGAGCCCCAAGACTCAAGGTAAACTGCCCTTTTTGATACATCATGAAATTCATTATTTTGGTTGGAGTGCCCTGGTGCTCCTGACAGGAGCTTTTAACACTCCGTCTCACAGTAACAGAATGTATAGTTTGACTGCTACTTGACTTTAAATCTTATTATTTTTTTTGCATTTCCCATATGAAGTTTTAAATCAAATATAATTTCAAACTAATTTGAAAAAATTTTAATTTTAAAACAGATTGGAGGTATGAACCGATTGACATAGCAGAAGGATTTTAAACCTGAATTTTACTTAGGTTCACCTTCATGCAGTAGTGATCGTCTTCATCCAATCAGCTTTCAGTATTTAATTGTGAAACTGATGCTTCCAGGAAATCTGATGCCTTGATGACCATGAGACTGGTCAGTGATATTTAATTGTGTCTATACCTTTCATTTAATTTTTGTTTCGGTCATACCCCATTCGTTGGTTATTCCAATATCTGGCCCAGTCACATTTTATCTTTAGGTCAGAAAATTGCCTCTATTAGAAAATCTTGTAAGTAGCCATGGGCTTTGAGTTTCCAGCTGCCATTTGAGTAAATAATGTGGTTTTTTAAATAAAAAGATTGTGCAATTTAAAGGTCACATTATAACGACTTGCTTCAGCCGTTAATAGGACCAGCCGTCCGAGATGGACTTAGCGGTGAGAGTTGGGAAAGAAAGAGCCACAATTCTGACTTCCATCTGCGCTCCTTGGCGACTCCTCCTAAGAACAGTGTGAACGGAATTCCGCAACTAAATAGCCAATAGCATAATACACTTTCCAGCATGCTGAGAGACGGAGAGCGAAGAAAATTAAAGCTCCAATGGTTTCTACGAATGATTTATAAATTATGTTTTAGCACAAAAATGAGGTTGAAATAGCTCTCCTAACATTTTATACTTGTATCAGGTTTAGAACTATGACAAAAACCCAAAATTGTGAGGGTATTGCCACATGCACAATATATTTAAATATGAGTGAATATAATTTTAATTATAACTGCCAATAGCATTGAATACTTACTATTTAATAATTTTACATAGCATGTATTCACTATTATGTATATAATTATTTATAGAGGCATGTATAATTATAGTAATTATACTCATAATTATAGTGCCTGGCATATTTTAAATACTCAATAAATGTAAATCTTTTTAAAAAGTTGAAAATGTTTTTAGGTCTGTTTAGCACCCTTCTTCCCCTTCATCTGGCTGGGCACATGATGCAGACAGAGGTGGGCACAGTCAATCAGAACATCCTAACCCTGTCACTGTGATTAGTTTAGGTTAGGCAAGTGACTGAGCTGGGTAAATTATTCCAGTTCTTTTTTGTCCACCTTAATGAGTGTAGTCACTTAACACAGCTTTTATCATTAAGTTTACTTAAACTATGTCATAATGATACGTAATTAGTCCATATAATTCTAGAAAATTTAATTCTCATTAACTCTCACAATGCTCACTCACAATCTACATACACTGCTTCAAATGCTAATCTCTTTCACAAACATCCTCACAGATGCACCCAGAAATAATGTTTAATTTGGGCATCTCATGTCCCAGTCAAATCGACATGTAAAATTCCATCACATAGAGATACAGAGAGAGTTGCTGAGCATGCACACACGTGTACACACACACACACACACACACACACACACACACATGCCTGGGGAGATACCCCGCACTCTTTACCTAGCCTCCACCAGTGCTAACATATTGGGTAACTGTAGTACACCGTTAAAACCAGGGAAACGACCTCGGTACATCCCATATAGCTTATTCTGATTTTATCACTTTTACAAGCATTCTTTGTTCACCAGTTTGTTATAGGTTTGTGATGCCTCCCATCAAATGAAAGATCCCAATTTTCTGTAATCAAATATTTATTTTATTTTATATTAGTGAGCGAGAGACAGACAGGAAGGGAGAGAAATGAGGAGCATCAACTCATAGTTACACACTTTAATTGTTCATTGATTGCTTTCTTTCAGCCTTTTTTTTAACGGCTCTTACTTTTATGACTTGCTTACAAAGATGTTCCCTGACACCCAATTATTAGCATATCTTTTAATATTTTCTTTTAGCACTTCATTTCTTTTCAAATTTACATTTTGGCTAGTGTAAACAAAACCTAATTTTATTTCCCCCCTGCATGTACAATCCGTTGTCATAACGCCATTTACTGAGTGCCCAAATCCTTTCTTACGAATTAGAAATACATTTGCCTGCTTTTGTACTTACTCTATTTGGTTTTGTTTTTCTTTTATTCTATTGTTGCACTGATAATGTCTCATTTAAATGTAATTTTCAAAAGTGTATATCTAAATATTGCACAAGGAAATGACACTGAGATGACCCTCCAGAGCATGAATGGCTTCACCTTTCTCTGGGTCCATCATGGCCTGGGGCAGGGCTCTAACTCAAATGCATCTGGAGAGCAGGCACATACAGTATTATAAATGTGTGATGACATCAGCACTAGTCAATAAAGATTGATGTACAGCATACATATGATCACATGTCTCTTCTGAAAGCATTTCAATATTTTTTTTAAGGTGAGAAGAGGGGAGATAGTAAGGCAGACTCCCACATGCATTCCAACTGGGATCCACATGGCAACCATGTTTTGGGCTGATGCTCGAGTAGCAAGCTATTTTTAGACCTGAGGCTGACATGCTTAGACCAAATGAGCTATCTTCAGTGCCTGGGGCTGACGCTGGATCCAATCAAGCCACCGATTTCCGGAGGGGAAGAGGGGGAGAAGAGGGAGAGAGTGGGAGAGAGAAGTAGATGGTCATTTCTCCTGTGTGTGCCTTGACCAGGAATCAAATCTGGGGTATCCATCCACCAGGCTGACGCTCTGTACACTGAGCCCCTGGCCAGGGCCTTCACTTCAATATTTAACCTCCTCCAAAGTTTCCCATTTATTAACTGTAAGGCTTTGAGCAAATTACTGAACTCTCAGAAACTCAGATTGGATGAGTTATTACATAAGATAATATGCATAAAACACTGTGCATAGTGCCTTGAATATGTTTGCTAAATAAATACTAGTGGAATTTGAGCAATGACTTAAGGGGGGGGGGACATTCTATCTTTTGAGCTGGATAACGACCTCTTCTAACCCGTTAAATCCAGGAAGCTAGAAAATTTATAAATAAAAATGATTTATAAGCTTTTATGAAATGTACTATGTGGGTACTTTCAGGGGACTACAAATAATTATCATATGTAGTCCCTGCTCTGGAAAGTTTACAGCCTGATTAAGACATAGACATTGTAGAAGAGAGAACATCTTTAAAAAAATTTTTTTTTTATAAATTTTTATTAATTTTAATGGGGTGACATCAATAAATCAGAGTCCATATGTTCAAAGAAAACAGGTCCAGGTTATCTTGTCATTCAATTATGTTGCATACCGATCACCCAAAGTCAGATTGTCCTCCTTCACCTTCTATCTAGTTTTCTTTGTGCCCCTCCCCCTTCCCTTACCCTCTCCCTCCTTCTCCTCCCCACCCCCCTCCCCGGTAACCACCACACTCTTGTCCATGTCTCTTAGTCTTGCTTTTATGTCCCACCTATGTATGGAATCATGCATCTTTTCTCACCCTTTGAGAACTTGACCATTTCACACTCAATTCCTGAGTTGATAAATATATATGTCACAGGCCTTGACTTTTGGAGATCCGCTTTCCAACTACCATAAATTGTTTCACTTCTGGGGGTGGGAGCCAAATCAGCTAAATACATTCTAAGACTTTTGCTAGAGTTATTGGGAAAGAAAATCTTTCTACCAATTTTTATCCTAGTAAAAATTAAATCTGAAACTGCTCATGGGCCATCATCATCAAGACAAACAAACAAAATTCAAAAAACCAACACCACCACCAAAACATGCCACCATGGAAGAGAGCAGAGTATGAGACAGTGCAGGGAGAGGCCAAGGTTGAGAGCCTCATTGGGATCTCTGAATCAAGCCCTGTCTGTGTGTTCGTTCCTTGAACATCCCAACGACCTTTTTGGTTTAAGCTAGTTTAAGCTGTGTTTCTGTTATTTTGAACTAAGAGTTCTGACCAATATAGAAATACAAAAAATATACAGGGAAGTTTACAAGGTAACATAATCAATCCTCAAGAAATTTGAAAGTTCATTTCTCTTTTTAGGCATAACCATCCCAAATCTAGTTCACACATTCTGGGGAGGAGTATTGGGAGCACATGACAGGCACTGGTAAAATTTCAGAAAGTGTCCTCAGAGATCGAGGTTCAAGGGGAAGTACGGAAATGGATGCAATAGAAATACAGAAAGAATTCCTTGGGTGTAAGGATTAAGATTTAGCAGGCCAATATTCAGGTATAGCAAGAGGAGTTCCTGGGTGGAAATGGCCAGCAGAGGGCGCTTTCTTCTGTTGATCCTCTACTTCCAGCCTTTCTCTGGAAATACCTTTTGGGTACAGGACATCCCTGCCCGCTGAACACAGCTCCCTGACACAGAGCTCAGCACCAGGGCCAGTCTTTTGCTTTAAAACATTACATTTTACATCTGCACTGTTACATCAAACACGTAAACATCTTTAAAATAGATATTAGAATCCACAAACCCAGCAGATATTTGTCTTTGAGATTAGTTAATAACATTTCCCAGCCCCGTGCTCAGGCACAGAAATGGGAAGTTCTGATCCGAGTGACACAGAATGGGTGACAGAATCTGAAACACAGAGAAGGACCAGTCACTGGCCTCTCGCCTCCCTTGGACAGCACAGAGGGCGTCGTGAGAACAAGGGCATTAAGAGTTAGGCTCATCTAGGTTTGGCTCATGGCGCTGAGCTTACCTTGGCAGTTACTAGGGGCTCCTTATCCTCTTCTGAAGTAAGGGATGATAATAATGCCTATCTCAAGTGATTTTGAGAACATTTGATAAGGCATTGACCACAGACTATATATGCTCAATACATGTTAGCTATTATCATTGTTATGATTATCTTCATTGGTGTCACTGTTGGTTTTATTAAAATAGGTAAGATTGATGACTTCAAGAAGAGGCTGGTGCTGAAGGCAGGTTTGCTTTGGGTAGGTATATTCTGTTAGAGCAACACTGTCCACATGATAACTGGATGTGGGCTGCATGAGGAACATTTAGTTACATATACTTTGGACCTCAGTAATTTTAGAGGAGAATGAGAAGACAGAATTCCACCACAGGAAAACAAGCAGCTGTTATTAAAGTAGGTAATGCAAGGAAATTAGCAGCCTTATTCTTTCTTCCTTATCATTACTAGATTTTAATAGCAGCAGTATCTGAGTGCTTTATCTGGTCCAAATAAATGCACAATCCTATAGCTAGCAGTTTTCCTCTTTCTTTGAATTGCACATGTTGCAATTAACAGAACGTCTCCCTGTGAACACGGTACCTGCTTAACCACATTCTGTTGGTGTCCATAGTCCCCAAACATTCAGATAAAATGTAAGACTAAGGTCCCTGGTTTATTACCAAAATCCAAATGCCCAGGTATTTGAAAGCATTGACTGTAGTACTGTGAAGTCAGGATGTTCAGATGCCTGGGTGAGAATTTCCTCCTATATTGTTGCTCAGAAAACAGCCCAAACCCAACCAGAGTCCAGAGCCTGAGTCCAAGATTATCCAATTAACTTCTATATTCAGATGGTTTTCAACAGAATCGTGGAGATTGAGACCAAAGTGCAGCACAGGAAAATGAACACAGCTTTCAGAGTCCAGCAGACTTGGGTTTGACTTTGGTTTCATACACTCACTAAACACGTGAGGGCTATGAAGTTGTAGCTCTCTGAGACTCATCTGTCTCACCTGCAAGATGGAGTTGAGCATTGTTGCTGTGACCTGGGCAGGTGAGGGTCAGATCAAAGTTTGGTGATTTCTGCCTAGAACTCAAGGATAAATGGGAGGCGGGGAGGGAGGAGGAGCTTTTCCTCACAAGAAAGGGTAAAGCACAGACATGACAACTAGGAGAATCAAAGCTATGACACCAATTTAGGTTCCTTATACCCTATGGCCCAACAATCCTATTTCTAGGACTTTACCTACAAATGTACACACACATGCAAAAATGCCTGTACAATGAGAATCCCTGAAATTATTAGTAAAAAACAATTTCAGAAACACCCTCAATATTCATACATTGGGTATTGGTTAAACAAATCATGGCACAGACATTCAGTATACCACTGCAGTACAGCAATTAGAAAGAATAAGTAGGTCTTCCATAGTGACATGGAAAGATGTCTAAAGATACAAAGCTAATCCAATAAAGTACTTTGCGGAAGAATATTGTATTATGATCCTTTTGTGTAAAAAAATATACCCCATGGCAAATTGTCAACAGTAGCTTTAACTAGGAAGAGGAGATTCCTTGGGAATCTCACTATATTACTCCTGATAGAAATAATGAAAGTTATTACATGAGCATGTATTATTTTTGCCATTAAGAAATATAATGACTCACCTAAAAAGTCACAACCTTTCCAAATCAATGAGGAAGAAAAAGCCATTGGAGAAATCTGAGGAGCAGAGTAATGCTTCGCCTTTACCAGGATGAGAGGCAGCTGTGTTGACAGCAGACTGTAGCGAGGGAAGGCGGTAACAGGAGGACCAGTTAGGAGGCTATTGAAGTCATTGAGGGAATAAACGATCGTGTCTTGGGTCAAAGTTTGAAAGAAAGGTAGAATGAGGTGACTGAGTCCTTGTCTTGGTCCATGTGAACCGCTGTAACAAAACACACAGACGGGGTGACTCATAAATAGCACAAATTTATTGCTCATAGTTCTGGAGCTGGAAGTTCAAGATCATGGCCAACCTGGCAGGGTCCTGGTGAAGGCCCTCTTCTGGGTTGCACACTTTTATTTTATTTTATTTTATTTTATTTTATTTTATTTTATTTTATTTTATTTTATTTTATGATAGAGACAGGGAGAGACAGAGAAATGAACAGACAGGAAAGGAGAGAGATGAGAAGCATCAATTCTTTGTTGTGGCACCTTAGTTGTTTATTGATTGCCTTCTCATATGTGCCTTGACCAGGGGAGCTACAGCAGACTGAGTGACCCCTTGCTCCAGCCAGCGACCTTGGGCTCAAGCTGGTGAGCCTTGCTTAAACCAGATGAGCCTGTGCTCAAGCTGATGACCTCAGGGTTTCAAACCTTAGTCCTCTATATCCCAGTCCGATGCTCTATCCACTGCACCACCACCTGGTCAGGCTGGGTTGCACATTTTTATTTTGTTTTTTTTTTTTAAATTATTATTATTCATTTAAATTGATTTTAGAGAGAGAGGAAGAGAGAGAGAAACATCAATGTGTTGTTCCACTTATTCATTCAATGGTTGTTTCCTATGTGTGTCCCCACTGGGAACTGAGCTTGTAATCTTTGCATATCAAGATGATGCTCAAACCAACTAAGCTACCCGGCTTGCAAACTTTTTGTTGTATCTTTACATGGAGGAAGAGGCTAGGAAGCTTTGTGTGGCCTTTTTTTTTTTTTTTTAATAGATGTACTAATCTTATTCACAAAAATTCTACCCTTATGATGGAAGTCCTTCCCAGAGACCACACCTCCCAATATCATCAGATTGGGTGTTAGGATTTCAACATACAGATCTTAGGGAGACACAAATATTCAGACCATAGCAGTTTTGTATATATTTTGAAGGGAGAGACAATGAGGTTTGCTAATAAGAGAGAAATCCAGGATAATCCAAGTCCTTCTGCTTTGAGCAACTGGAAGGAAAAAATTGTCCTACATGACTTTTCTCTTACCTTCTATGCATTTTCCTCCTTCTCCTGTGCAGTTTTTTGGTATTACGTAAGAAGCCTACCATGCATAAACAGCCAATAAATATTATGAAAATTTAAGGTGTACAATGATGATGATTTGACACACACATTTGTTGCAAAATGATTAAAGGACAAATTGAATCAAATATGTAAATTAGTATTAGGAGGAGAAGGAAAGCAATTTCCGGTCAGGGCACAGAGGAGAAACAGCCATCTGCTTCTCCACTCCTTCCCCACTTCCTTCTCTCTCTCTCTTTCTCTTCCTCTTCCACAGCCATGGCTTGATTGGTTTGAGCACATAGGCCCTGGGTCTGAGGATGGCTCCATGGAGCCTCTGCTTCAGGTGCTAAAAATAGCTCAGTTGTGAGCATGGCCCCAGGTGTTCAGAGCATTGGCTCCAGATGGTGGTTGCTGGGTGGATCCCTGTCTGGTTGCATGTGGGAGTTTGTCTCTCTGTCTCCTCTCCTTTCACTTGGAAAAGAAGGAAAAAATAAAATAAAAGGAAGCCAAAAAACAAGCCAAGAACACCTTGAAGGTTTACTCCTTTCATGACAGAAAAATCAAAAGATGGCTTCCTTGATTACAGCAAGGCTAAGAAAACTCACGACAGGCATAAAATATTGCAGTAAATTCTCAGAGTAGGTCGTTCAAGAAAACAGGTGGCTGTAGACATTGTCCGGCCTGAATTCACGCAGGTGGAGTATGTCTGCATTGCTTTCTGTGTTTTGGTACTGCGTGCTTCTGAGAGTTTGTTCTGTCATGGACTTGAGCAGTTTTCCTTTGGATTAGTTTAATTTCAAGTTTAAACATTCACTGGTGCGGTTACATATAATTTACTTTGAGTCAGCACATTCAAACTGTATTGTTCACTTATACCCATATTTTTGCTTCTTCAATTACAAATGTGCTATGTAAAAATGTTAGTTTTTAGCATTCACTTGGGGATTAGGGTGTGATTTTTATCTGATTGAAGTGTTTAGTTCTTGAGTAACTCCTATAACTTAAATATTTACTTCACAGCTGTGCACCAGTCTCTATTTCAATGGAAAATCGACTTTATAAGGTAAAATTTGGTGCCATCCAGTGTCGAAACTGTGAATTGCAGTGTAAGCACAATTGGGAGAAATTTACAGAGTTCAATGCAACGTTCAGTCTCTGGGATAGGAAAACTACAATTATACTGTAAATTTAGCCCTCCTTAAATGAACACTTTATTAAAATCTCAAGTTTCCCCCTACTTCAAAAAGGAATGCTAAAGTGTTAACAGCAATAAAATCAACTACTGTTTTACACACCTGTGTTTACATACAGTTTCCCATCTTTTTTCAATTGTTTGGAAAACTGACTCACGAAATGTGTGACAGCAGGCTCTGTCCACTGAAGGGGCACTGGTGACAAGTGTCTGCTAGTGACCTACAAGTCAGGGAGCTTCACTTGAGTCAGAAAACAGGAATTCAGCCCTGGCCGATTGGCTCAGTGGTAGAGCATCGGCCTGGCGTGCGGGAGTCCCGGGTTCGATTCCTGGCCAGGGCACACAGGAGAAGCACCCATCTGCTTCTCCACCCCTCTCCCTCTCCTTCCTCTCTGACTCTCTCTTCCCCTCCCGCAGCCAAGGCTCCATTGGAACAAAGATGGCCCAGGCGCTGAGGATGGATCTGTGGCCTCTGCCTCAGGCGCTAGGATGGCTCTGGATGCAACAGAGCGACGCCTCAGAGGGGCAGAGCATCGCCCCCTGGTGGGCATGCCAGGTGGATCCCAGTCGGGCGCATGTGGGAGTCTGTATGACTGCCTCTCCATTTCCAGCTTCAGAAAAATGAAAAAAACAAAAAAACAACAACAAAAACAACAACAACAGGAATTCACATGGTTTCTGTCCTTTTCCATCTCATTTATTTCACTTAGCATAATACCCTCAAGATTCATCCCTGTTGCTGCAACTGGCAGGGTTTCATCTTTTTATGGCAGAGTCATATCCCATTGTATGTATGGAACATATCTTTACCCACTTATCCGTCAATGGACACTTAGGTTGTTTCCTTCTCTTGACTATTGCTTTTATTTTTGTTTAATTTTTCTTCTTTTCCACATGAGAGGAGGGAAGATAGAGAGACAGACATGTGCCCTGACTGGTTTCTACCTGGTGACCTCCGTTCTGCTCATCTGGGGCCATGCTCGCAACTGAGTTATTTTTAGCACCTGAGGTGGAGGCTCCACAGAACCATCTTCAGCATCCAGGCTAATGTGCTTGAATTAATGGAGCCTTGGCTGTGGAAGGGGAAGACAGAGAGAGAGAGAGAGAAAGGGTAGGGGTAGAGAAGCAGATGATTGCTTCTCTTGTGTACCCTGACCAGAAATTGAACCAGGGACATCCACACACTGGGCCAATACTTTACTGCTGAGCCAACCACCCAGGGCTCTCTTGGCTATTGTAATTAATGCTGTAGTGAACATAGGCATACATATATGTTTACAAATTAGTGTTTTCATATTTTGGGGATGAACACACAGAAGAAGACTTGCTGGATCCTATGGTCATTCTAGTCTTAATTTTAAAAGAAATACCCTAAAAATTATATAGTGTCATTAACTAATGTTACCTCAATAAAGTTAAAATAAAACAAACAAACAGAACAGAAATTCAGCCTGACCAGGCAGTAGTTCAGTGGATAGAGTATTGGACTGGGACGCAGAGGACTCAGGTTTGAAACCCCAAGGTAGCTAGTTTGAGCAAGGGCTCACCAGCTTGAGCTCAGGGTCACTGGCTTGAGCGTGGGATTATAGACATGACCCCATGGTCATTGGCTTGAGCTCAAAAGTCCAAAAGTTACTGGCTTGAAGCCCAAGAACACTTGCTTGAGCCTGAGGTCGCTGGCTTGGCAAGGGGTCACTCGGGATCTGCTGTAGCAACCCCCACCCCCCGTCAAGGCACATATAAGAGAGCAATCAATCACTGAACAACCAAGGTGCCGCAACAAAGAATTGATGCTTCTCATCTCTCTCCCTTCCTGTCTGTCTGTCCCTATCTGACTCTGTCTTTGTCTCTGTAAAACAACAACAACAAACAAACAAACAAAAACCAGGAATTCAGAAATGTCTTTAGAAACACCTATTGGAGTCTATATTTTCTTTGTGCCTATAACTATTACAGTCCTCATTTTTGTACTGGGTCAACTGGTTGTAGCTACTATTTATTACTAACTTCGTTCACTCCTCCTCCCACGTTTCCTCTGCCCTGAGCATTTATCCCAACTGAGCATGATCCTTTGCCTGGTGAGGTGACCCTAGCTTTCATTCCAGCAAGATCTGAGCCATTGGCAGTTCTGCCTAAATTGGACTGCTGTGCTTTTCCATGAACTTGACTCATAGGACATGATAGTGTTCAGAGGTGACCTGGAGAATCTGTTGTTTTTCATACAAACTCTTTTTTCTTTCATCATGTACTAGAAACCTCATGTCACTTTTTACTCCAGATCAATCAACCCTAAGCAATGCAGTTGTCCCTTCTTTTGCTTATTGATTCATTGTCAGGAGGAGCTCACAGTGCCTAAGTGCCAGACTCGACTACCAGTACAATGGATTCACGGTATGTCCCTTAAGAGCAGGTTTCATGCACTGCAAAGTGTTAGAAAATCTATTGAGGTTGAACATTTAAGCTATATCCTCCTTCTAGTTTTTTTTGTTTTTTTTTTTTTTGAAGCTGGAAACGGGGAGAGACAGTCAGACAGACTCCCGCATGCGCCCCACCGGGATCCACCCGGCACGCCCACCAGGGGGTGACGCTCTGCCCACCAGGGGGCAATGCTCTGCCCCTCTGGGGCATCGCTCTGCTGCGACCAGAGCCACTCTAGCGCCTGGGGCAGAGGCCAAGGAGCCATCCCCAGCGCCCGGGCCATCTTTTGCTCCAATGGAGCCTTGGCTGCAGGAGGGGAAGAGAGAGACAGAGAGGAAGGAGAGGGGGAGGGGTGGAGAAGCAAATGGGCGCTTCTCCTGTGTGCCCTGGCCGGGAATCGAACCTGGGACTTCTGCACGCCAGGCCGACGCTCTACCACTGAGCCAACCGGCCAGGGCCCCTCTTTCTAGTTTTTATCTCTAATAAAGTTTATGCTTTGATCTCTATCAGATTCCCGGATCTATGGGGTAGGGAAAACGGGAGTGCTATAAGCTTTCTAAATCCACAAGAACTCTCTTTTTTAACTTTGGGTGCTCCTTCTTCTCCTAGAACAGTGGTCCCCAACCCCCGGGCCATGGACTGGTACTGGTCCGTGGGCCATTTGGTACAGGTCCGCAGAGAAAGAATAAATAACTTACATTATTTCCGTTTTATTTATATTTAAGTCTGAATGATGTCTTATTTTTAAAAAATGACCAGATTCCCTCTGTTACATCCGTCTAAGACTCACTCTTGATGCTTGTCTCGTAAATTCAACAATTATATTTAAAAATACCACAGTTTTTACTGTGGTCACATAATTTTATTTTGTGCATTTATCTGTTGCATCCTAAAGGCCAGTCCGTGAAAATATTTTCTGACATTAAACCAGCCCATGGCCCAAAAAAAGGTTGGGGACTACTGTCCTAGCTGACTCACACTACCCTTTGACCACAAGGTCTAGAAAAACAAAATAAATCTAAGTATTTCATTTTAAAAGTTAGGTTCTGGCTGGTTGGCTCAGTGACAGAGCATTAGCCTGGCATGTGGAAGTCTCTCATTTGATTCCTAGCCAGTGAACACAGGAGAAGCACCCATCTGCTTCTCCACCCTTCCCCCTCTCCTTTCTTTCTATTTCTCTCTCCCCTTCCCACAGCCGAGGCTTCATTGGAGCAAAAGTTGACCCGGGCACTGAGGATGGCTCCATGGCCTTTGCCTCAGGTGCTAGAATGGCTCTGGTTGCAGCAGAGCAACATCCCAGATAGGCAGAGCATCACTCCACAGTGAACTTGCTGGGTGGATCCCAGTCAGGCTCATGCTGGAGTCTGACTCTCTGCTTACCCGCTTCTCACTTCAGAAAAAAAAAAAAAAAAAAAGTTATATCCAATCATGCCAGTTTAGAAATATTTAGGCCCTGGCCAGTTTACTCAGTGGTAGAATGTCAGTCAGCCAGATGTGTAAATGTCCCAGATTTGATTCCTAGTCAGAGCACACAGGAGAAATGACCATCTGCTTCTCCACCCCTCCCCCTTGTCCTTTTCTCCCTCTCTCTCTCTTCCTCTTCCAGAGCTATGGCTTGATTGGTTCCAGTGAGTTGGCGTCAGGCACTAAAAATAGCTCAGTTGCCAAGCAACATCCCTAGATAGGCAGAGCATTGCCAGTAGGGATCTTGCTTGATGGATCCCAGTTGGTTCACGTGCAGGAGTCCGTCCCTCTGTCTCTCCTCCTCTTACTTAAAAGAAAGGAAATGTTTAGAATAGACATTTGGATATCACTGAAGCTCTGAATTTTCAGTGATCCCCTTGTACATGTCTATGTTCCAGCGAAGCCCTTTCAAAAACATAGCTGCTGAACACTGGGAGTCTTCAACCCTCAAAATTGCCAGAACTCATAATAAGATGAAAAGAACTCAATTTCCTCATGGCTGATAGATGCAGTTCTCCTTAATTTTGCTTCATTACAGAATGTTTTCTCATTTCACACAATGTTAGGTAGGTGGTCCCTGGAGTGTGTTGTGCACGGAATAAAGGTGGTTGATTCAAAACAAAACAAAATGAAACGAAACAAAACAAAACAAAACAAAACAAAAAAACCGGCCACAGCAGTGTTTTTAAATTCAGCCTGTAAAATATTTACTGTCTCTGAAATATTTTGTACTTTATTTCAGCTGTGCATGTATTTTCTGCTCTCAGATTCCTATGACGATTGTAACCAGATAGACGGTTTTAAAATAAAATTGCATTTATAAATCATTTGTATCAGACTGTAATAAATCTCTACTGAAGAGCCTAAACATATACCTGTGTTCAAATGCAACTGCATATTTTAATTGCGAATAACACACTGTAGAAGTGGGGCACGGGTAGAATTTAATCCAATTTAAATTCTTTTCCAAGAGATTCAATAATGCTGCTAATAAAATGGAATAGAAAAACTTCACCTTGTAGCCATTATTGTATTCATTACTGAGACTTCTCCTTCAGTTGCCATTGAAGGGTTTCTGTTTGAAAATGTGAAAATCAAGGTAACAATTTATTGTCAGACTTTTGTTGCTATGGAAGTATTCATTATCTCAGAACACCTATTGCAAAGGAAACAAATAGAATTATTGGAAGCATAAATGGAATATGAACTTGTGACCCCCTACACTGCAATTAGAACAATTCTCTGTCCTTAACTTTCTCCATTGTCTGAAACTGATCTGTGAGAACAGAGATGGTAGTTGGAGGGAGTTCATTCAGCAGAGTCTGGGGGCCCTGAAACAGGGCTTTGCTACCTGCTAATGCTCACATTGGTTTCAGTCTCTGGAGTGGGAGGCAAGGAGATAATAAAGTAGAAAGTTTGGATGTTTGGCTTGGCAATGTAATATGCATAGAATCTGGTCTTTTTGTTTAGGAACTTAAAGTAAATAATCCAACCCCTCATTTTGGTCATTTCCTGGGTCCTTTAAATGGATTGAGGCAACAAATGAGACCTATCACAAAAGGTCTCAGAAAGATCTCACTAGTGTCCGTCTCCAAAACGACTCCGGTACCTCTCTCTAACCACGTCTTTATTGTTGCATAGACTGCTGGCCGTTGGCTCTCACACCCATCTCACTACAATCTCCCATCTTACCTGCAAACTCGGAAGAGCCACTTTGCTCCTGCTTTTGGTTTTCTCCCTTGAGCAGCATTGTGGAATTCAACCTTTAGCTGGTGTAGCTTTAGAATTTCAGCACAGGAAATGCATAGGGGTTACAGAGGGTGGACAGTGGGGGTGGGGGTGGCTCTCGAGAAGTGGCATATTCATGGCCAACACGCTGCTTTGATTCAGCTTGTTTGTTATAAAGCAGTAAAAATGCAAAGTTTAAAAAATACAATAAGTATACAATTAAGAAAATGCCCTTACTGAGGAATTTGGGTCTTTCCTAACACCTCTGACGGCTTAGAGATGGAATATTAAAGGGCATTAGATTACGGAGGGCGATAAAGCCCCGGCATAGGCCAGTCCTTCTGGCCTATTTATTTTCTTTTTTTTCTTTTTCCTTTTTTTTGATGACAAGTATATTTATTGGGCAAACAGAAAGAAGAGACACCTAGATTTACAGTACATAGAGTAAAAATAAACCTTTAGTTTCAATATAATTAATATTGATATTTTAAAAATCTGCGAAAAGATAATTTCTTCAGTGCTGATTCTAGTCCCGTCTAGTAATAATTATGTCCCTGAGCATGTATAAATGTAACATGATGTATTCCGATCTAGAGATGATGCTTATTCGGACTTCTGCCTCTAAGATACATACAAGAGATCGTGGTAGCGCGTCTCTGAGACGTGGACCGTGGCTCAAGGGCCAATTATCCTGCTCACAAAAATCAGGGGATCAGGGGACATGCAGATACTCCAGTACTTTCATCCTTTTGTATAGTGCATTTTCACCAATGAAATAAAAGTTGGTTTTGCATCTCATTTGCGTAACTGGATAACTTTCTTTGACTTGTTTGCTTTTCTGATGTTCTTCTTTAATAAAAAAGAATCAAATGCTTCAAAAAATCACTTCATATTCCCCTAATTTTGTGAGCAGTATATTTACCTGTGGCATGAAGTCCAAGGCTGTTTAGTCACATACACGGGGACACAAAACTTAATCAATTTTCACTCCAGAAAACCGCTCGTTAGCACAGAGCTAACAAGCTGTCAGAAGTTTGCAGGGGTAGGGGAGAAAAGCGAGAAGGCTGGGTACAAGGGGCAGCTCAGAGCAAGAAAAAGCACATGGACATCCCCAGCAGGCAAGGTCTTGGGCAGGGGTCCCCAAACTACGGCCCACGGGCTGCATGCGGCCCCCTGAGGCCATTTATCTGGCCCCCACCGAACTTCCAGAAGGGGCACCTCTTTCATTGGTAGTCAGTGAGAAGAGCACATTAACCGTCTCATTAGCCAAAAGCAGGCCTATAGTTCCCATTGAAATACTAGTCAGCTTGTTGATTTAAATTTACTTGTTCTTTATTTTATTTATTTATTATTTTTTTTTGTATTTTTCTGAAGCTGGAAACGGGGAGAGACAGCCAGACAGACTCCCGCATGCGCCCGACCGGGATCCACCCAGCATGCCCACCAGGGGCAAGGCTCTGCCCACCAGGGGGCAATGCTCTGCCCCTCCGGGGCGTCACGGCGCTCTGCTGTGACCAGAGCCACTCTAGCACCTGGGGCAGAGGCCAAGGAGCCATCCCCAGCGCCCGGGCCATCTTTGCTCCAATGGAGCCTTGGCTGCAGGAGGGGAAGAGAGAGACAGAGAGGAAGAAGGGGGGAGGTGGAGAAGCAAATGGGCGCTTTTCCTATGTGCCCTGGCCGGGAATCGAACCCGGGTCCCCCGCACGCCAGGCCGACGCTCTACCGCTGAGCCAACCGGCCAGGGCCTTGTTCTTTATTTTAAATATTGTATTTGTTCCCATTTTGTTTTTTTACTTTAAAATAAGATATGTGCAGTGTGCATAGGGATTTGTTCATAGTTTTTTTATAGTCTGGCCCTCCAACGGTCTGAGGGACAGTGAACTGGCCCCCTGTGTAAAAAGTTTGGGGACCCCTGGTCTTGGGTCACGGGTTTAATCCCATGTGATATTTATAAAGAGCAAGTGTGACGGGTTCTATTTTCATCAGGCCGCTTGTGCAGATGAGGAAACGCAGAGGTTAGCTTACTGGTAAAGGCGGAGCCAGGCTTCCTGGCCGGGTTGCACAACTCACTGTGTTCCACCCAGGGAGTCCCTGAGGGACCCTGGGGAGCTGTGCAGTTTCTCTGAACTTCAGCCCACGCTGCTCCTTGGAGTCCAGAGCTCAGGGTCCTCTCTCACACAGATTTTGTCACTCCTCTCAGACTTTCTCACTGTCTCCCTGAGCCTAACCCTTTCCTTTCATACTGATCCCAGGGCCACCCGTAATGCCTAACACTGAAGAGTCCCCAGGAATCTTGACCTTGATCTCAACCTAAAGGCTATTCCAAATAAGGTCACGATTTTTGCCCTTTCGTGGGCATATTCAGACCTTTGTTGTCAAGCCCCACAACTTCTACTAACTTGTTCTCCAGCCTAAATTCCTTGACTGCCCATCAGAGGAAGCTGACACAAGCACCAGCGGTACCCATACGTGGAGGGTATATTGCTTGTACAACAAAACCTTCTACGATATGTTCATCAGAAGGTTCATAATCACAGTGACGGAAAACCCCATCCTAGATGGCTTCAGGGAAGAGGAGCTTGCCTACTATATTATAACAAATGTACGAAGGTAGCTAGCTTCAGGTCCATTTAGCTGAATGTGATCTCTCTTCGTCCCTTGGTATTGTTCTATCCCATAGGTTAATGTCATTTGCAGATGGGCTCTCATCTTGTTGATGTGAGGTGACTGCAGCAGCTCCACCTTCTCATTCTCACTTGAAGAGGCTAGGGCTACCTATTCCTGGTAACGTCTTTGCAACTTCATGAAATCATGAAGAACAGAAAACTTGAGTCTCACGCCTATCCCTGAACCAACTTTCACAATTACAGAGATCAAATTCTAATAATTGGGTTTATGTGCATTCTTAAGCCACTTTGACAAGATGAACGTGGTGTTCTGATATTGCTTATTCTCTCCTTTAAAAAAAATTGTTTTTTTGCCCTGGCCTGTTGGCTCAGTGGTAGAGCATCAGCCTGGCGTGCAGGAGTCCCAGGTTTGATTCCTGGCCAGGGCACACAGGAGAAACGCCCATCTGCTTCTCCACCTCTCCCCCTCTCCTTCCTCTCTGCCTCTCTCTTCCCTTCCCGCAGCCAAGTCTCCATTGGAGCAAAGATGGCCTGGGTGCTGAGGATGGCTCCATGGCCTCTGCCTCAGGTGCTAGAATGGCTCTGGTTGCAACAGGGTGATGCCCCAGATGGGCAGAGCATCGCCCTCTGGTGGGCGTGCCGGGTGGATCCCGGTCGGGCGCATGCGGGAGTCTGTCTGACTGCCTCCCCGTTTCTGGCTTCAGAAAAATACAAAAAAAAATTTTTTTTAACTGAGGTAAAATCGACATGTAATATTGTATTAGTTTCAGATGTATAACATAATGATTTGATATTTGTTACATATAAATAATCACAGCTTCCAAATATGTAATATAGTATTTTCTTTTCTTTCTTTTTCTTTTTTTTTTTTTTGTATTTTTCTGAAGTGAGAAGTAAGGAGACAGAGAGACAGACTCCTGCATGTGCCCAACTGGGATCCACCTGGCATGCCCACCAGGGGGCAATGCTCTGCCCTTCTGGGGCGTTGCTCCATTGCAACTGGAGCCATTCTAGCACCTGAGGCGAAGGCCATGGAGTCATCCTCAGTGGTCCGGCCAACTTTGCTCCAATGAAGCCTTGGCTGCAGGAGGGGAAGAGAGAGACAGAGAGAAAGTAGAGGGGGAGGGGTGGAGAAGCAGATGGGCACTTCTCCTGTGTGCCCTGACCAGGAATCAAACCCGAGACTTCCACAAGCCAGGCCGATGCTCTGCCACTGAGCCAAACAGCCAGGGCCATAATACAGTATTATTAAATATTCCCACTGTGTTGCATTGGAAGTTTGTACCTGTAGACCCCCTTCACCTATTTCTCCCTCCCTCCCCCACTTCTTATTCCCACCTTTGGTGACCACCAACTTCTTCTTTGTATTTACCAGTTTTGTTTTGTTTTGTTTTTATATTCCACATGTAAGTGAGATCACACAGGGTTTTATTTTCTATGATGGAATAATATTCTAATATATGTATCACATTCTCTTTATCTGTTCACCATCCATCAATGGACACATTGTTTCCATATCTTGGCTATTATAAATAATGCTGCAATGAACATGGGGGTGCATATATCTTTTTAAGTTAATATATTCATTTTTTTGATAAATACCCACAAGTAGAATTTCTAGGTCATATGGTAGTTTCATTTTTAATTTTTGAGAAACCTTCATATTGTTTTCTATAATGGCTGCATCAATTTACATTTTCACCAATAATTCACAAGGGTCCTCCCTTCTCCACATCCTCACCAACACTTGTTATTTCTTGTCTTTTTAATAATAGTTATTCTAATAGGTGTGAGGTGATATCTCATTGTTGCTTTTCAAAAAAAATGTTTATTTATTTATTTTAGAGAGAAAGGAGTGAGACAGAAAGAAGTGGGGGAAGAATGGGAAGTGTCGACTCATATGTGCCTTGACCTGGCAAAACCGGGGTTTTAAATTGGGGACCTCAGTATTCAAGGTTGACACTTTATTCACTGAGACAGCACAGGTCAGGCTCATTGTGGCTTTAATTTCCATTTTTCTGATAATTAGTAATTTTGAACATCTTTTTTTTTTTTTTTTTTTTTTTTTACTTTTCTGAAGCTGGAAACAGGGAGAGACAGTCAGACAGACTCCCGCATGCGCCCGACCGGGATCCACCCGGCACGCCCACCAGGGGCAACGCTCTGCCCACCAGGGGGCGATGCTCTGCCCATCCTGGGCGTCGCCATGTTGCGACCAGAGCCACTCTAGCGCCTGAGGAAGAGGCCACAGAGCCATCCCCAGCGCCCGGGCCATCCCTGCTCCAATGGAGCCTTGGCTGCGGGAGGGGAAGAGAGAGACAGAGAGGAAAGCGCGGTGGAGGGGTGGAGAAGCAAATGGGCGCTTCTCCTGTGTGCCCTGGCTGGGAATCGAACCCGGGTCCTCTGCACGCTAGGCCGACGCTCTACCGCTGAGCCAACCGGCCAGGGCTTGAACATCTTTTTATTTAACTGTTGGCTGTCTATATGTCTTCTTTGGACAAATGTCTATTCAAATACTTTACTCATTTTTTAATCAGATTTTTTTTTTGTTATTGAATTGTATTAGTTCTTTGTATGTTTTGGATATTAACCCTTTATCAGATATATGATTTGATAATATTTTCTCCCATTCTGTAGATTGCCTTTTCATTGTGTTGATGGTTCCCTTTGCTGTGCAGAAACTTCTAAGTTTGATGTAGCCCCATTTGTTTAGTTTTAATTTTGTTGCATTTACTTTTGGTGTCAGATTTTAAAAATAATCACCAAGGCCTAGGTCAGGGAGCATATTGTCTATGGTTTTCTCTAGGACTTTTATAGATTCAGGCCTTATGTTCAAGTCTTGAATCTATTTTGAGTAAATTTTTTTGAGTATGGTGTAAGATAATTGTAGAGTTTCCTTTTTCCCTTTTTTTCTTTCCTTCCTTTTTTAACATTTTAAAAATTATTATTATTATTATTATTATTTGCATTTGGCTGTCCAGTTTTCCCAGCACCATTTATTGAAGAAATTGTCCTTTCCTCCATTATATATTCTGGCTCCTTTTTTTTTAGATTAATTTTTATTATATGTGGCTTAAGTGTCTGTTTGTCGCCGATAGCTTACTGGTTGCTTGTGTAACTGTACTAGCCAATGGGGTGAAGTTGCCACAGCTGAACGCAAATTGAGCGGGTCAGGGGGAAGGTGAACATTTGTTTGCATTGGCAATCATCTGTTTTACATAAAAACTATGTCTTAACATAATTTCTTTTAAGAATGCCTCCTAGAAAATACAGCACTGAAGAGGAGAGAAAAGGAGCTAAAGCTGCACAAAAACAGCTTTCTCGACAAAAAGAAACCACTGAGCAGAGAAAGACAAGGCTTGCTTCAGTTGCAGAGCAAATGTGTCTTTCTCGGCAAAATGAGACTGATGAACATAGAGAAACAAGGCTTGCCTCAGATGCAAGACAAAAGAGCCTGTCTTGACAAAATGAGTCCCTTGAACAAAGGCAGGAGAGAAATGCAAAAAAACGACAGAGTAATGCTGACCGAAACGCAAAAAGGATTAATACAGTTTCAAGTGGAGAAACTTTAAGTTTTGAGCATTCCTCTGGTGACATGAATATTAAATGTGAACACTGTCAGTCCCTAAACTTCAAGTTAGAAACTAATCGATTTGACCATGGTAAGAAAGGATTTTCTCAATGTTGCAAGTATGGAAACATTGTAGTTCCACTAATTGAGAATTATCCACCACTCTTGAATAAATTATTGACTAATCAGCATCCAAATAGCAAACAGTACATGGATAGCATTCGATCCATTAATAGTTCATTTGCTTTTGCGTCCATGGGAAACAAACCAATTGACTTGCCTGGACCAGGAATTTATTGCTTTCGACTTCATGGTCAAGTTTACCATCAAACTGGAACTTTGCATCCTTCTGACGGGAAAAGAAAGTTTGCTCAATTATATATACTTGATCCCTCAGAAGCCAGTTCGGCACATTTAGAATGGAATAAAAGAGTTCCTGAGACCTTACTTAATGAAATGGGGGAATTATTTCAAGACATTAACCCATTTGCTACTGTATATAAAATGATGCACGAAGTTGAAAAAAGTTGGCCTCTAATGCTATAGCAAGCAATGAACCAACAATCAGCATTGCCATGGCCTTTGTCTGTGATCGTAACTTAGATCAAAGGTGGTATAATGTCCAGCAAGCCATTGCTATGACCATCAATAAGTATCAGGGCCAAACGCTTAAGCATGTTGGCATTTTTTTACCTGAGCCTGCATTTGGACACAGTCAACTTTATGTTGCCTGTTCAAGAGTTCGTGAAAGAACAGACATAAAATTAAAAATAATTGATGGTCCTCTGCAAGGCGAGCTTAAAAATGATGGAAAGATCTACACAAGAAATGTTGTGTACAAAGAGGTCTTTGACATGTGAATTAACATTTTATTATTTAAATCACCTTTATTTATTGAGCTAGCAGTGGCTCTTAAGAAATGTACCACCAGTGGTTTCCTTCATTGCACTCTACTTTAAGCAATTAAGCAAGTAGAAGGGGGAAACCCCATGGGGCAGTAAGCAAAGGAGCATCCTAGCCGCCTGCCCTGGGTAATTCAGTTTGAATTAGCAGACACCTTTGTACAAATCATTTTAATTACAATTTATAATAACTAGAACAGCGGTCATTTCGTATGACTGCTGGGCTTTCTAGTTGATTATATATTCATGAGTTTATTTCTAAGCTCTTTATTCTGTTCCATTGATCTATGTGTAAAGCAGTATGTCAGTACCATACTGCTTTAGTGACTATAGCTTTGTAGTAATAATGTTTGAAGTCAGAGCACCTGATACCTTCAGCTTTGCTCTCCTTTCTCACGATTGCTTTAACTATTTGAGTTTTTTGGTGGTTCCACGTCAATTCGGGGATTGCTTGTTCTATTTCTGTGAAAAATGCCACTGAAATTTTGATAGGGATTGCATTGAACCTGTAGACTGTTTTGGGTAGTATGGACATTTTAACAATATTAATTCTGCTAATCCATGAGCAAGTAACATTTTTTCCATTTATTTGTATCTTCTTCAATTTCTTTCCTTAATGTCTTATAGTTTTTAGTGTATAAGTCTTTTATTTCCTTAGTTAAATTTATTCCCAGATATTTTATTCTTTTTGAATTGCTTTACAGTTTTGGAGCAGATAGGTCTTATAACTCCATTCATTATCCAAGACCATTCATTCTACAAATTTCTAATAGTCTTCAGGAATTTTTCTAGTGTGAATTCACAGAAGAAACTACATTGAATTCCTTAGGATGAACAATCCAGGATTTGACATCTGAAGAATGGGAAATTCATAGTTACGGATGTTAAGGGACACCTCACACAATAGAAACATAAAGGGTTCTTTGTTTCTATTACTATGTATCAAAGAATAATAAGGGTCAATAATTATACATAGCTAACTTATGAAAAATTCTGTTAGTTCCAAATGCTCATCAAGTTACCTACTTGGGTCTGTCTAGTTTATTGAGAGGACTTTCAATGTGGGGAAGCCAATAACAACTACTAGGTTTTTGAAAATAATGTTCTTTTGAAACCAATCAACTTGATTACATTTTATCATTGAATTGAAAAAGATTCTTTAGAATAAACACCGGGGCCTGACCAGGTGGTGGCGCAATGGATAGAGCGTCGGACTGAGATGTGGATGGACCCAGGTTCGAGACCCCGAGGTTGCCAGCTTGAGTGTAGGTTCATCTGGTTTGAGCAAAAAGCTCACCAGCTTGGACCCAAGGTCGCTACCTCTAGCAAGGGGTTACTTGGTCTGCTGAAGGCCCGCGGTCAAGGCACATATGAGAAAGCAATCAATGAACAACTAAGGTGTCACCACGAAAAACTGATGATTGATGCTTCTCATCTCTCTCTGTTCCTGTCTGTCTGTCCCTATCTATTCCTCTCTCTGACTCTGTTAAAATAAATAAATAAATATATAAATAAATAGAATAAATACCAGGGCATGAATAATAGTTTTGAAACACTGTGCACTGAGGATGAGGCACTTAATATGCTTTTTTTTTTTTTGAAGTGTCTAGTCAGAGTGATGTTTTATAAGAGCCATGGGGATGCTTCTAAGTGGCAGTGCTCAAATATATTTGGACCTTGGCTTTGAAATATTGGTAAAAGTATTTGAAGGCTTAACTTCTTGGAACAGCATCATGGCTTTGTACAGAATGTTAGTGAATTTTTTTTGTTACTGGTTTTTTTTTTGTTTGTTTTTTTTTTTGCTAGAGTTTGTTTAGCTACTGCCTTGGGTACTCTTGACCAGTGCTAACTTATAAATATTAGGCTTTTCTTAAGTCTACATGAGTATGTACTATGTACTTAAAACTGTTTCAGGAGAAAAAGAAGCACACATATACCTCCAAGTCCAGCTGAATATCTCTTAAGATATCTAGATTCCAAATCTTTCTTTTTATTTTTTTTTCCAAGTGAGAGGAAGGGAGGTGGAGAGACAGATTCCTGCATGTGCCCCCACCAGGATCTTCCCAGCAACCCTGTAGGGCCCGAAGCTCTGCCCAGCTGGGGCCATGCTCACAACTGAGCTCATTTTAGCACCTGAGGCAGAGGCTCCATGGAGCCATCCTCAGCGCCTGGGCCCATGCACTCAAACCAATTGAGCCATGGCTATGGGAGGGAGAAGAGAGAGAAAAAGAGAGTTTGGGGGAGGAGGAGGGATGGAGAAGCAGATGGTAACTTCTCCTGTGTGCCCTGATGCCGCGGACCAGCATGGCTCCTAATAACGGGGCAGAATTAAGGAAACATACTCATCAAGAAAAAATGGAACTGGGAGGACTCTTCAAATGCTGATGGCAATATCCAAGGCTAAAACAGGAACTCTCCCAAGGCATAATCAGGAATCCCCCACCATGCATAAATGAAATCAACCAACATCTGAACAAACAAAGAGTAAGAGGAAGGGAATGTAAATTGCTTCCAGCAACTTAAGGAAGCAAGTGAAGTGGGTGCAAATACTCAGCATCATAGCCAATATGGAGGTGGTGGGGGGAGAACTTAGCCTTTTGCTAAGCCTCGAATCTACAATGGCTTTTTGCCATTTACCCTGACCAGGAATGGAACCTGGGACATCCACATGTCAGGCAGACACTCTACCACTGAGCCAACTGGCCATGGCCCCAACCCTTTCTTATATTGTGACTAACCAGGTGTTAGGGCTTCGGGCATCAGAATTATTATTATTATTATTATTATTATTATTATTATTTTGATAGAGGCAGGAAAAGAGACAGGAACATTAAGCTGCTCTTATGTGTACCCTGATTGGAGAATTGAACTGGTAGGCACCAGAATTCTTGTCTCTGTTTGGGAATTGGCAAGTACATGGAGAAGCTTCAGTTTGGTCAGTGGTTCATTTACTCCACATGTTCATTTGTTTATCCATTCATCAAATACCTATTTAGCTCCTTCTGTATTGCAGGTCTCACGTTGAATACCAACGACACAAAAGTGAATAAGATTTATTATCTCACTTCATGAGGCTCAAAACCTCAGTAGATAAAGACATGTATGAATATAATTGTAGTAAATGGTCACTAAACACCTTATCTGGGTATACTCTGCATATGCCTAAAAATACATATGCATGAAACTTAACTCATTATCTTTCAAATACCACATCTTGCCCTCCACTGTCCCTTCCTCAAGCAGCACTGCTGTGACCTTGTCTCCAGGAAATGTCATGGGACTCTTCTTAACTCAAACACTGGTTAAATCCTTTCAGGAAATAGAATTGATCATTTTTAAAAAAATCTATCTTGTATATCTTTATTAGAGTGTTTTTCTTATTTGTGATTCTGATGCATAGGCAAAGTGGAGATATAAATTCATCCTAAACTGAGGTCATAATTGGTCCTTAGAGGACAAAGTGATCTATATTGTGTGTGTGTGTGTGTGGGGGGGAAGAGTATTAGTATTTTTAGCTACCTGAATATCTATATGCACTAGAAGCCAGGCAGTCCTTGTTGGAGAGGTTAAAGATATAGTGTGGCTGGGTGTTCACCCATGGGTTCTCAGGGTGACTTTATTTGCTGGAATCCCTGCATTTAAGCTTCTTCATTATTACCAGCACTTTTAGTTCTTAAGAACTGACTCATGCTAAATGACATTCAAAGAGACTGACAAGCCAAAACGTCAGTTTATTATTCCTTTACAATGAGGAATACATGTCCCTGCTTGGCAGTGCTTTCTTTCTTACACAAGGAAGTATCTGTTATAACTGGATGCAGCCCTCTCTGCAGAAGTAGATGTAGCATAAAGCAAAAAGTCTTCAGGTTGGCCCCTTGCGTTCACGAGTCCTGTGAGTGCTGGGAGTGCCTGGGAGCTATAGAGTGTTTTAAGTAGAGAAGAGAAGCCAGAAGCCAGAACTATAACCAGAAAGCATCTCTGTGGAGATGGTTTTGGTAAATTGCCTAAGAAATTTCATAAAAAAAAAAAAAAAAAAAAAGGAACTTGAATTTTCAAGCCTGTAGTGATTCACTGTGAATTCTTTTCTTTGTTTTTTTTTTTCCTTTATTTTATTTTTTTACAGAGACAGAGAGAGAGAGTCATAGAGAGGGATAAACAGGGACAGACAGACAGGTATGGAGAGATGAGTAGTATCAATCATTAGTTTTTCGTTGGGCATTGCGACACCTTAGTTGTTCATTGATTGCTTTCTCATATGTGCCTTGACTGCAGGCCTTCAGCAGACCAAATAACTCCTTACTCGAGCCAGCGACCTTGAGTCCAAGCTGGTGAAATTTTGCTCAAACCAGATGAGCCCGTGCTCAAGCTGGTGACCTCGGGGTCTCGAACCTGGGTCCTCGGCATCCCAGTTCGATGCTCTATCCACTGTGCCACTGCCTGGTCAGGTGAATTCTTTTCTTAGTATAAGTATTTATTTTTTACTTAATTTTGAATTTTCATTTTGCTTTTTTTTTGTTGTTAAAGAAGGTCTACCATGTAGTATTTTAAGACCCACTCCCCACACCCCGATCTGGACCTGCCCCTTTGTCTCTAGTGTAAGGATAGAGACACTCGGCCGACATGGCCAGAGAACCTTCTTTCATGGACAAGACTGTTTACCTTTGTTTAGATTTTCATGCCTCTCAAAACCCTTCTGTTACCATATCATTGCTTCAGACAGACAAGAAGCAATTGTGTTACAGCTTAGTATTCCACAGAGGGCTTTTTGAGAAGCCCATGGGCCTCCTGGAGGAGATCTGGGAAGTTACTTAGTACCTTCAGTGATTCATTTAAAAATAGTTTCTGCCCTTGCCAGCTAGCTCAGTTGGTCAGAGCAGTGGTCCCCAACTTTTTGGGGATGCCATGGACTGGTTTAATATCAGGAAATATTTTCACGGACCGGCCTTTAGGGTGGGACGGATAAATGTATCACGTGACTGAGACAAGCGTCAAGAGTGAGTCTTAGATGTAACAAAGGGAATCTGGTCATTTTAAAAAAATAAAACATCGTTCAGACTTAAATATAAATAAAACAGAAATAATGTAAGTTATTTATTCTTTCTCTGCAGACCGGTACCAAAGGCCCACAGACCGGTACCGTCCACGGCCCGGGGGTTGGGGACCGCTGGTTTAGTGCATCATCCTGAAGCACAGAGGTTGCTTGTTTGATCCCCTGTCAGAGCACATATAGGGTCAGATTAATGTTTCTGCTTCTCTTTCCCTTCTCTCTAAATTCAATAAAACAAACATTTATAAAAATAAAAACAATTTTTAAAGTTGGCTATTCATCTCTTCATTTTGTTGTGATTCATCTGTTTCATTTGAGAGTGATAGTTTCCTGAGTTTTCCCCCATATTCCGGGGTACTGTGCCCAGTGTACTGTGTATAATAGTAACAAGGAGGCTGGTTTCAAGTAGTTTTCACCAATTCTCTGATACGCCTTTTGTCAGACTACCTCATGAAGGGGCAAGAGTTACAGACAGACTTATCAGGGATAAAGTGATTAAAAACAAGTTTGTTTCCACTATTTCTTTTCATGTTCTGTGTCCTCAGACCAAGTGCTATGTAGTAATCTCCCCAACATCAGAGGGCAACTTGGATATGTGGTGATTTAAGGGGTTGCCATAACAGAGGGCCACAAAAGTGGCTAAGAATGAGAAAGATTCATCGCATCACAGTCCCAGAGATCAGAAGTCCTGTATGAAGGTACTGGCAGGGGCATGCTGCTGTTGCTGGCTCTCAAGGAGAATCCTTTCTTGCTCCAGCAAGCTCCTGGTTCCTGGGTGTCCTTGACTTGTGGCAGCATAACTTCAATCTCTGCTTTGGTCTTCACCTGGCCTTCTTCCCATTGCTTCTGTGTCCTTTTCTGTTTCGTATAAGGACATTTTTTTTCTTTCCTTTCTTTTTTTAATTTTTCTGAAGCGAGAACTGGGGAGGCAGAGAGACTGACTCCTGCATGCACCTGACTGGGATCCACCCGGGATGCCCACCAGGAGGCAATGCTCTGCGCTTCTGAGGCATTGCTCCATTGCAACCGGAGCCATTCTAGCACCTGCGGTGGAGGCCATGGAGCCATCCTCAGTGCCCGGGCCAGCTTTGCTCCAATGGAGCCTTTGCTGCGAGAAGGGAAGAGAGAGACAGAGAGAAAGGAGAGGGGGAAGGGTGGAAAAGCAGATGGGTGCTTCTTCTGACTAGAAATCGATCCTGAGACTTTCACATACTGGCTGATGCTCTACCACTGAGCCAACTGGCCAGGGCTACTATATAAGGACATTTTAATGTATTTAGAGCTCACCTAAATCCAGTATGATTTCATTTTGATTCTCATTTTAATTATATCTGCAAAGACTCTATTTTCAAATAAAGTCACATTCTGAGGTTCTGGGTGGACAAGAATTTTGGGGGACAATATTCAGCTCATCAGAGAGCCTGTTTGATCCCACCAGCCATGGAGCTTTTGCAACATCTTGGAAGCCAAGGAGAAGCCACAGATGTGAGCAGGCAAGGGGCCCCTGTACCCAGGAAACAGAGGCGGGAAGCATACGTTCGTAGCTGTGAAAGTGCTCTTGAAAAAATTAATTTCCTTTTTAGAATTCAACAAAGGCATTCCAAGATTTGGGTGTTCTCACAAAACCTGTAACTTCTTTGCTCTTTGGAAACATTGTTGTGTTCTATTCTCCATGATGGCTTGTATCTCCTTGTTTCTCTTGTTCTGGATGTGAACACAGTGAGTAAACTTTGCCTTAATCCTCCTGCTATTGGTTTCTCACCCTCTACCTACTTCATTCTTTATCCCCATCTTCTCCACCCTCCCTCATTTCATTTCCCTGTTTTGTCTGTGCCCAAATCTATTTATTTCCCATAATGGCATCGGGTCCTCAGGCTCTACCGTGTATATGGTGGGCAGCAGACCCTGGAGGATTCCAAGGACACAGTGCACATTTGTCTCCTAGGAGTTTAAACATTGGTGTGGTCTTTGTCCTGATATGGCTTAGTCGTTTTAGGCATTTAGCCTTAGGGAAGTGTTTATTTAAACTATACTTACAAAATAGCTAATAAGCTTTTGGAGCTAACTCACATACTCTCTGCTTTTTGTAAATTCTTGTCTTTTAGGCTTTTTGCCTTTTTTTGTTTTAGGTGTTTGGACTGTTCAATCGCAATAAATGATAAAGACAGAAAGGCTGGTGCCTATCACGGGCAGTGTCAACACTGCACCAACCAGTGGGATCGTCCTCCTTTGCTGTTCTTTTTCTGTGCCTTTTAAATTCTGTTTTATTTGTTCTGAGGAGCTGTACTGACAGCAATGATTATGGAGTCATTTCGATGTGAGGGATACTTTATCTTATTTTCTGCTCTTACAGTGACCTTGCCTATGCTGTGATTATTTTTCTTACTTCTTACACTGCAAAAAACTATCTTGCTATTCTTTTATCCTTCCTCTTTCTATAGTGAGACAACTACTATAAAAGATCGGTTTCATTTAGTATCTGACTCAGACCGGTACTAGAAGAAGAAAATCCTGAGTCTCCTTATCTCTTAAATAAACCTGGGCTGTTAGCTGTCTCCAGCTCAGTTACACTTACAATTACTCCAGAGAGTCTGACCTGTGGTGGCTCAGTGGATAAAGCCTTGACCTGGAATGCTGAGGTCCCTGGTTTGAAACCCTGGGCTTGCCCAGTCAAGGCACCTATGGGAAACAACAAAAACTAGTTGATGCTTCCTGTTTCTCCCCCTGCTGTTTTCTCTCCTCCCTAAAATCAGTAAATAAAATCATTAAAAAATATATAATTACTCCAGAAAAATTACATGTGTGCTTCATTTCATTTTAATAACTTCCTCCCTCCTGTCTCCAATCTTTTCTCAGTCCTTCAAGACATTTTCCTTTTTCAGAGTTTCAATCAAGACAAGTAGACAGGAGGAGCACTGGGCTTTCTCCCATTTATTTGAACATATTAGATTTATCATGTGAAAGTGAACTACGTTATAAAATTTACATTCTCCAAATTTGCTTACGCTATACCCCAAATTTTCTTATATTATAGCATGGTTCTCTCACTCAATTTATAAAAACACATCACTATGTGTAATGGAAAATGTCTAAGTCTTGGCAGACTTTTAACGGTAACTAAGCAGGAGATGAGGGATAGTCAACTTGCCCCATGAGCTATGACCTTTACATGTAACAAACTCTCTAGGGATGCCATGGGTCATTGGGAACTTTGTGAAACATTAGAAACCAACAAACATTGACTCTAAAAAAAAAAGAAGGGGCTTGGAATTGTCTCGAAAACTTTTTTTAGCAAAGCTCCCTAAGTACTGCTATTGGTAGAGGAGAAGAATCAGCAACCAGTTTTTTCTGCTTCTTTCTTTTAAATGTTTATTTTAAAAATTGATTTTTAGAGAGAAGAAAGGAGAGAGAGAGAAAGAGAGAGGAGAGAGACAGAAACATCAATCTGTTCCTGTATGTGCCCTGACCTCTATGCTTGCAGGTGATGATCTAGCCAACTGAGCAATCTGAACAGGGCTTCTGGTTTTTCTCTTAAGACCAGGGCTTCTGATGTAGTGAGGACAACCCCCCAGGACATCATTATCAGCCTCAGAACCTGTTTTTAGGAATTTCAATTTACCTGTGGGTGGTTCCTGCTCTTGCCTTGCCTGACCAGATTTTTAAATTCCTTGAATATAAGGAATGTGTGTTTTATTCCCATGTGATTTGAGATTTGGGCAACACAATAATTGTCATTTAGAAATGTTTCTTCTCCAAACTATTTCTTATCTTATATGACATTTGACTTTGAGCTTTCTGGCTATTGAGGAAGGAAGGGCAGGCCCCCTCTTCCCTGAGAAAGAAGAAAAGAAAGAATACAAGGGAAAGGAGCCAGCAGGGGTAACTGAGTCAGCCAGTGATAGATTAACTATATCCCATAGTTACAATACAAAGCAAGAATAGCAGGATCTGTATGTAGCTATGACCAGTGATCTAGAAACTCCTTCCCCCCAAACTGACCCCACCAAAACTTTCCCTCCCTTCTCCTTGAGTCCTGGGAAACCTTAAACAAAGAAATCTCATGCCCATTGCTTAGATACTGTAAAGCAGGGGTCCCCAAACTTTTTACACAGGGAGCCAGTTCACTGTCCCTCAGACCGTTGGAGGGCCGGACTATAAAAAAAACTATGAACAAATCCCTATGCACACTGCACATATCTTATTTTAAAGTAAAAAAAAAATGGGAACAAATACAATATTTAAAATAAAGAACAAGCCTGACCTGTGGTGGCGCAGTGGATAAAGCGTCAACCTGGAAACGCTGAGGTCGCCGGTTCAAAACCCTGGGCTTGCCTGGTCAAGGCACATATGGGAGTTGATGCTTCCTGCTCCTTATCCTTCTCTCTCTCTCTCTCTCTCTCTCCTCTCTCTCTCTAAAAAAAAAAAAATCAATAAATAAAATATTAAAAAAAAAATAAAATAAAATAAAGAACAAGTAAATTTAAATCAACAAACTGACCAGTATTTCAATGGGAACTATGGGCCTGCTTTTGGCTAATGAGATGGTCGATGTCCGGTTCCATATTTGTCACTGCTAGCCGTAACAGGTGATATGACGCGCTTCCAGAGCCGTGATGCGTGCATCCCACGTCACCGGAAGTAGTACTGTACGTGAGCCATGCTGCGCTTTGTGGTGCCGCCACATACAGTACTCCCGGAGCACAGGATGAGGATGGATCCTGTGCTCCTCTCACTGATCACCAATGAAAGAGGTGCCCCTATCGGAGGTGCAGCGGGGGCCGGATAAATGGCCTCAGGGGGCCGCATGTGGCCCGCGGGCCATAGTTTGGGGACCCCTGCTGTAAAGGTATATAACCTGTAAGAATTGGGGAGCCTGTGTTTTGGAGCTACAAGTCCCACATGCTCTGCCGGCTTTAATAAATCTTACTTCCTTCATCCAGTTGTCTGGGCAATTTTGTCCTCCTTTGATTCCTGCAATACTATGAGAAACTTCTATTTAAAATAAGTAGAATAATTTTATGAGGGTGGGCAGATTATATAGGTGATATCACAAAAATTGCTGTTCATGTAAGAAACAGAAAGTTTTGAGAATCAGTAGGACAAACTTAGGACTGCTCCATATTCCTTCCCCCTCTGCCATCCATCCACCTCTTCTCTCTCTCCCTTTAAAAATATTTTGTTTATTGATTTTATAGGGGAGGGGAGAAGAGAATGTAAGTAGTTGCTTCATTCTAGCTGTTTATTGATTGCTTGTTATATGTACCGTAACCAGGCAAGCCCAGGGTTTTGAACCAGCAACCTCAGTGTTCCAGGTCAGTACTCTGTCCAGTGCGCCACCACAGGCCAGGCATCTTTTCTCTTCATGGCAAACATCCTTTAAGAATGAGAGTAGGTTCTGAATACAAAGACAGAGGAGGAGAGGAGGAGCCTTATATTTGGCATAGTTCACAGGATTTGATACAAATCGGTATGGAGCCACCACCTTTGAGCGGTGGAGTAGAGGACTGGCTAGTGTTAGGGTTCCCCATGGCTGTCCTTTTGGGAATCATAGGCTGGCTGACTTTTACAGCCATGCGTGAGGAAACTGAGAGCTCTGTGGAAGATGCTGCCGGGGACCTGCAAAGCAAGCAGTGGAAGGAGCTGGAGCAAACGCAGGAGAAAAAAATGCTGACCCTGGAGCTGGAGCAAGCACCAGAGGAGGCTGACCAGGTTCATGAGATTCGCTTGGAAATGGAGCAGCCATTGGAGAAAGAATCACAGGTTTGTGAGTTGCAAATTGCCCTGGACATTGTGGAGAGCCAGCAATGGTGGGAGGCCGGGCTGAAGCCAGGGCCGGGGCTGCAAGGCCCACGGAGCAGAAGGCGGCAGAGGCCCAGGGCTCAAGCGCTGCAGCAGGAGCTGGTGTTTTCAGTTCTTCTTTGGAGGATGAGGAGAATCAGGCTGGAGTTGCGATCCATAGTCTCCAGAAGGTGTGAGCCCAGCAGCAAGGAGTACCTACTATGCCCCTGGTAGGTCTGTGATTTTGGGACATAGGGGTGCATGCCATCATGCTCTCTGGAGCAGAGATGGAAATGCTGACTGCCATTGCCACGTGCTCCTCTTTGGGACAGTGTAAGACCAGCCAGGACAACAGGGATGGGAGGGGACTGAGGCCCCATGTGCGTGGACTGATTTCCTGCACTACGACTGGAGTGAGCACTGGCTCCTTTGTTAGATGGACTTACAGATTTTGGACAATGTGAAATACCCTGATGGGGGTGGGGGGTGGCTTTGCTGGAAGCACTCCCCTGTTCTGGGAAGCTTTGTCCATGACTAGAAAGAAGGCTGAGGAAATTTTGCGCTTTTGGCAAAGTGCTCAGAGACTGGTGAAATATACCTTTGTAATGGTTGAAATTGTATAATTTGTCATGTTGTTGTAATTTGTGTAATGTGCCTAATTTCTTTGTGCAGGAATACCTGTGCTTTAGATTGTAAAGCGAGCAAAAGGGATGGAATGTTGGTCAAATAAGTTTGCAAATATGATATATATGTTTGCTTGCTTTGGGTGTAGGAGACAGGCTGTAAGCTGGCAAAGTCATTATAGCCTAAGGCGTAGTTTTAAAACTAAGCTTTTCCCCATACCCTTGGCTGTTGCATGATGTGGGTGGTGCACTCTTATGAGGAATCCCAATTATGCCTCAGATAAGTGACTTTGTATCAGAGACTTCTTTATTTGTATACTGGATTAAAAGTTTTGATTTATACACTATAAAATGGGGCAGAGGAGCCCATGCTGGAGGAGAGCAGAGAAAGGCCACGTGGAGGAGTGGAGAAGCAGCCAAGATGGCGGAGTGCTGAGGGAGAAGCCAGTTTGTGCAGAGTTTGTGCAGAGAGAAGGAGATGGGGAACAGAGGTGAATGAGACTGGTGAGGTAGAAACTTTTGATTCTAGGAAACTCGGATGAGTCAGTGGCTTTGGGAACCCTGAATGGAAATGGAAGTGTTTTCCCACTGTGTGTATTTCTTGCCCACGGAGTGCAAGCTAGGATTAAAGTTAATGGACCACCAGTTCTTGGCTTTGTTGTTTCATTACTGTCTGTGCGAATCAAATGCGAACCTACACGGGGCAGGCGGCTGTGATGGTGGTTGTGGCTACTGGCCTTACAGAGCCAGAATAAAATAATAAGCCCTAATAATACTCACCTGTATTAAGAACAAGTTCCCTTTTTGAGAACTTGATCTTCTATATCTTCCACGTCCCTGATGGGCAAAATGAGGCTTACAGAGATAAAATGCTCGGCTAGTGAGTTGGCCAAAGAGGGATTAAGTCTAGGTCTGGCTCACTCTAGTGCTCAAATGTATAACTATCACCCTCATGCTTTTTCAGAAGGAACACTACATAAATAAGGAACACCTAAGGAAGAGAGAAAACCAAAGAAGATGGGAGAAAGAGAGGAGCAGAGTCAACTTCCAGATCTCAGGAGTGTCGACCTAGCACACCATATGGGTGGAAGGGGTCTCCATATTGAAGGCATCTGTGGTGACTGCGGGAGCTGACCTGGATATATATACAAGCCTTGTTTCTTCTCTCATCCATTGTCACTATTCATTGTGATGAAATTTGAGAACTGTTATACTTACAACAAATATTACTATGATGAAAAACGTGTAAAACCCCATTTGAAAGAATAGTGTTTCTCATATGCATATTTTGCAAAATACTTGAACATCACACCATATGAACAGTAGTTTAGAATTCAGAAAAGAGAGATTTTTTGGCCAGGATAATGTTTCATCAGGATGACAGCAGGTCAGAGGTGCATGCGATATCAAAGCAAGGAAGAGATGAGCTCATGAGCTCTTGGCAGAGTCACTATACTCCAGCGCCCTTTCCCAGTGTTGTCCATTCAGGAATGCAGTTTTCATAGTATTTCCATGAGTTCCAACCATTTTCAGTGTAATTCACAGTGACCAATCATATAATCCATTCATCTCAACAAGCGTCTGCTCAATGCCTTGTGTGCTGGGTCTTCCTCTTTGAACCCTCCAGCCCTTCTGCTCCTTCTCTACCTGCTCTGTCCCTGTAGACTGCACCGGTCTCTGGCTATCCTTGTGTCCAATTTGTAGAAACCACTAGCAGGAGATGGCAGGGTAGGAGAGTAAAGTAGGGTTATTCCTTTCCTAGGCCAAGGGACAGCAAACTATGACCATTATTCCATATCTGGCCTGTAGTTTGCTTTTATAAATAAAGTTTTATTGAACAGCCATGACCATCCAAGTATTATCTATGGCTGCTTTTATATTTCAAATGGCAGAATTGGATAATTGTGACAGAGACTTTAAAGCCTGAAAAGTCTAAAATACTAATTTTCTGTCTCTTTACAGAAAAAAGTTTATTGACTTCTGCCTTAGGGAGCTCCCTCTCTGGGTGGAGTTATTGATTCCCTAAGCAGCTCCTTCCTAATTGATTCAAAAGCCACCTCTATCAGGAGGCACTTCTTATAGCTTCAGCTACACTACAGCTAGAGCTCTTTATGAATTTGGTGACCTCCCTTCCTCTGGCCCTGTTAAGGCTCCAGGTAGTCCTCCTTGTTACTAGCCCCAGGGTGCAACTTTTCTTTCTTTCTTTCTTTCTTTCTTTCTTTCTTTCTTTCTTTCTTTCTTTCTTTCTTTCTTTCTTCTTTTTTTTTTTAATTAAGTGAGAGGTGGGGAGGCAGAGACAGACCCCTGCATGTGCCCTGACTGAGATCTACCCAGCAAGCCCCTATTAGGTGATGCTCTACCCATCTGGGGCTGCTGCTTCATTACTCAGCATCTGAGCTGTTTTGACACCTGAGCCTGAGGCCATAGAGCCATCCTAAGCACCTGGGGCCAACTTGTTCAAACCATTAGAGCCACGGCTGCAGGAGGAGAATAGAGTAAGAGAGATAGAGGGGGGGAGGGGGGAAGAAGCAGATGGTTGCTTCTGTGTGCCCTGACCGGAAATTGAACCTGGGACTTCCACATGTGAGGCCGACACTCTACTGTTAAGCCAACTGGCCAGGGCCATCAATATCTTTCATTGTCCTCCTTTATCCCTGCACCAGTGGATTGTGCCATCTATTTTATTCTGAGATCCCACCTTACCTGTGACACACCACATGCATAGTATTGTGCTAGAAGCAGTAGGAGACAAAGAGGGCGAGGACAAGTACATATCCTTGCTTTTATTAAGGTTTTAATGATGATGACGGGGAAGGATGGCAATAAGATAAATATGAATGACTGTTATATAGGAAAGACTGTAGTATGTACAGGGGAGGCAGATATATACATAGGAGAAAAGGGGAGATTTTATATCTGGTTGAAATAGTCTGGGAAGACTTCATAGATGAAGTTTGAATTGAACCCTAAATGGGTTAGTTTTAGAGAGGTGGACATTTTTTTTTTTTGTAAATGAGAATTACAGGTAAGTGGACAACATGAGAAAAAGAAACAATAACCACCAGTTTCTTTAGCTAGACTCTTGGCAGAGCAGTTTGGACATCATTTCATTTTATCCTCAGAATGACCCCATGAAGCAACATTGTGTTAGGACTCCGGGCAGAGCTCTAGGACTAGTGAGTAGCTGAGAGGCTTTCTGTTCAGGCCAATGAAAAAATCAGAGTTGTGTGCTTAAGTTACCATGGTCTAGTAGTGCATAAAGAGGTTTGATGAGAGTGATAGTAGAGGGATTTTAAAGGACAGAGTCAACTCCATGGTTAAGGTTAGCTGGTCAGAAGAAGAACTGAAGCCCAGTCGGTGTATCAGGCCCGGGCAGGTGGTGATTAAGCAGTTGGTGTGCTCAAGAACAGAGCTGGGAAACAGCACGAAGAGGACTACAGAGGAGTGAATCAAAATATAATTTTGGGTATAGGAAGCTACAGATATATAGAAAAATTTGAACTTCCAGAGAAGTTTCTCATTTTCCCCTGCAATTAGAGGTGTGATTGAAGTTCATAAGAATATTCTAGGCTCTAGATTATTGACATGAGAGTTTCCTAAGACTTTTAAAGAACACTGTCAGATACACACGGATCCTTGATACTCGTTGGATGTAGATATGCTACCTTTTTCAGTCTCGGTTTGCTGGGCTCTGAAAATGTTCTAAGAACTGTCAGCTGCTATCGTAGGCTTGCTAGGAGGCTGTGAAAATGGTTTGAAAAGTGCACATGGCTAAACAAACGCGATGTCCCGGAGCGAACAACTTTTCCCATAAATTCTGTACACACATCTGTTTAACGGGTGAGACCCAGACTGTTTTCGTCCTACTCTGTCTCCGCCTGTCCCCTGCTATGGACAGTTTCGAATTTGGTCAATAAGTATCCTGGGAGGACTTGATGCCCTCAGCTGAGGACGCAGGTCAGCGATCTAAACGACAGCGGATTTTCGGGGAGGAGCAGGGGCCGGGCATGACCTAGCACCTGGCAGCGCCGCCGATTGGCGGAGGAGAAGGTTGTTCCCTCAGAACGGCCGCTGATTGGCTGCGGGAGGAGGAGGCGTGACGTCTTCAGAAGTTGAGCAAACACCTCCTCCTCCCGGCTCGCATCCCAATTTCTGCCGGGACTGCGGGGCCTACGCTCCGGGACCGGGAGCACGGCGGCGCCCCGAGGACAAGGTGAGGCGCGCCGGGCGCAGCAGGTGGGATGCGCTTGGAGATCCTGGGGGAACTCGGGTGGGCCGGGCGGAGCTCTGCCCCCGCTCCCCGCGCGGCCGGCCCCCGGGGACTCTCGGGACCCCGCGTGGTCCGGGCGAGCTATGGAGAGAGGGAGGAGAAAGACTTAAACCTTGCAAGGGAGGGCAGTTGGCGCAGCTCCGAAACTTCTGAATACGAAGGGAGAGGGATGCAATTCGGATTTCTTTTTCTTTTTTGGCGGGGGAGAAGGGTGCGGCTGCTGAGGAGTGCGAGCTTGCTGTTGAAACTGCAGAGCAAGCCCCCGGTTCCTTCTTGGATGGGCGCGTCTTCAGATTGGCTGGCTGCCGGGTGGTGGATGGAGATCGTGGGGCACCCCGCCCCCACCCCCACCCCCACCCCCACCCCCACCCCCACCCCCACCCCCACCCCACCCCGCCGCGTTCCTTCTGCGCCGCGGGTTCCCGGCTGGCCTTTCCCGCTCCGGCCTGCTTAACCAAACGGCAGTCTCGCGCTGACCGTTCTCTCGGACTTGGAGCCCCGCGTGCACGCTCCCACCCTTTGTCCACGAGCTAACAGCGATGGGGGTGGGAGGAAGCTGGACATCTTGGATCTCGGCTTCTTCTGACCTCCTGGGACGCTGCAGGTCTGCGTGGGTCAGGGACAAAGCTTGCGGGGCAAGCGGGCGCAGGTGGAAGCAGTTCGTTGCCTGCTCCGCATGACTGCACAGGGTTAAAACTCCCCGAGAACTTCCAGAGTAGATGTGCTTTTCTGACACTGATTTTAGGGGAGTGGGAAGTGGAATGGGAGCCTGGAGAGAGGGAAGAAGAGAGTTTAGTAACCCGAACAAAGAGGAAAATTTGTTGATACTGTGGGTCATCATTTATCCCGATATGGAGAGGACGTGTCTGTGATTATGCCCACGTAGCAGGAGATCGCTGACCCGGGCAGTGGCTTTCACATACTTTATTAAAAAACAAAACAAAACTGATAGCTCTTTGTGTGCACATGTTCATGTCTCTGTGAGTGTGTGTAGTTTGATTTTGTCACTTACACTTCCCTTTCCTCCTTTCCCCGTGAAGACTAGTGACTTCAGGGCTCCATGACCTGGGAGTGTCAACTGGCCTGTCTACACCATGAGTTAGGTGGACAAAGTTTCAGACCAGCTTGCCTTGGTCACTTTCCCACTCTCCAGAAGTTCACTTGTGTTATCAGTCTCACTTGCTATGGGTGACAGCATCATCAGAACTTTAAATTTGAATTATTTACAATTGAAAATGTACTCCCTCACTAACTAATTTTTTATTTAAGCCTTAAACAGAGCTTGGTTTAGGATTTTGGAATTAATCTTTTGTGTATAGGTAGTGTCCATTTGACTAAAAAAGTTTTTATTTTTCCAAAATTTTTTAAATGAACTGTTTTCATAGAAATAACATTACAAACAATTGCAAGTTTCCTTGGTGAGGCCACAACAAATTCTTGAAACTCCTGAACTCACCGACTTGTGAAATAACCAGCAACATTATCATCATATTAATCTCAGATTCACCATTTAAGATACATCCCTACTTCAGGATTGCTAAAATGTGGGGGGGGGGGAAAAGTCTTAAATGTGATGAAATACTGTAGGAAAGTGGTAAGTTAATTATCTCGAACACCCATGCCTAAAGGGTGAAGTTGAAAAGAGGGCTTAACAGGCTCCCACTTTTGTTGTAAGTCTGGGAGGAAATTAGTAGAGAGCCATTGTGAAGACGTTACACAGTGCGCCAAAGAGGAAAGGAAGATGGTGTTTTCTGTTAGTGGTATGCCTGTGTTCATCTTTGAGTGGTGAGCAGGCTCAGAGACTTGTCATTTCCTAACATTTACTGAGTCTTATGGCATGTACAGCAGTGCTCAGATAAACTTCTCAGCAGACATGACTCCATTTTGCAGAAAATACAGATAGGTTGTTATGCGTGAAGATCATAGAGGAAGTGCAGTTGAGGAGCCTAGGCCATCCGCGGAGACTGAGGAGTCAGTGTTCCTTTGAGGTATGCCGCTCCCACTGTAAGCTTTGGGCTTCTGGCTACTGCAGTTAATCAGGTAGCCTCGGTGAATGTATCCTGTCACCCATGGTCTTTTTTAGTGTTCTGTTTTCTTTGCGTAGTACATATAAGTACTTGGTTAGATGGCTCTTCATGAGTCAGAGTGCCTATTTATGTTCTAAAATTCTCGTGATTTTGTAATCTATTACAGTGCCCAGACACTAATATGCTTAATAGACTATTAGAGCTGAAAAAGACTTCAGTATTCTAGTCCAATCTAGATGAGCAAACTGAGGTTAAGAGAAGGAACCCCACAACTAGTTATTAGTTGCAGCTCCCATATTATATCGCATTTAATAACATTTATTGGTCTATGAGATCTTGGCAGAAAACAGATTTTTGTTGTTGTTGGACATTGTGGTGAGGGCGGGGTGGAGGTGGGGAAGGGAAATATGAGTACCTGTTTGGTGTGTCTATTTTGTTTTCTTTGCTGCATTGGTCTGTATGATCATTTAAATTTGCTCATTTATTCATTCATTCTTTCTTAAAACATTTGAGTTTTCCTGTGAACCCACCACTAAGATGAATAAAATGCAATTTATTCCCTCAAAGCATTTATAGTTTAGCAAAGAGGCAGACAAATGAACAGGTAAACATTTGGATTAGCCTATGATTTCAGAATTAACTTTGCATTCCATCTCAGTGAAACAAAGTTTCTGGGCCAGAGACCAAGGGAACCATGGGTCTCATATCTTTGGATGACTCTGTGTAGCTGATGGGCTTGAGAGCATTATGAATATTCCTAGACCAGATTAGTTAATACTAATAAAACTCGCCCACCGAAATCTACTTATTTGGTTTATTTTTAACTTTTGGCTAACATAAGGGGTTACTGTGGGAGCAATATAGGATGTACCTATACAACAAGAAGTACAAGTGTGAAGGACAGTGTTACTGCTTGCCCAAGCTTAGTTTTAGCAAGCCTTAGGGTTGGGAAGTATTTGAATTGGTTCTAGGCCATTATCAGGTGTTCTATTAATATGTAACTGTTTTGGACCTCTCTATGATTATTATGGTCTAGTTGCCAACCACTATATAGCATGGGCCAAGACTCGTGGCCACGGAGCTAGCCTCCCTTATCTACACTACTGGGGCTTCCTGGCGGAACATGGTATTAAAAATACATTTACATTTTTTAAATGAACTTGGAGGGGTTTTATAAATCATTTGTATTTCTCATTACCTTATTTTGTTCAACTCAAGGCGATTCCATTGTTAGTCTCGCAATATTTAATCAAGACGTACAACTAACAGTGCAAATAATGTGCACAAATAAACGACATTGAGAAATCTCCCCATGTGATTTGATAGTTCTAGTTTGAGTCATTGAATTATGTTCTATCTAGAGGCATTATTTTACAGAACTAAAATATAAGGTCAAAAAGCATCTCTCTGACTATGGAGGCTAGAGATGGAAGATTTGGACTTAATTTGTTAGTAAGGAATTTGTAATCCTTTATAAATGTCCTACTAGCAACAACAGAGATTAAGAGGCTCTTTTTTGTAGTTAAGTTCTTGTGTTTGTTTATAAATTGTTCTGGTTTAGGTAGGTGGTTTGTGAGTTTAAAAGTTTTCTGGTTAGGTTGATGCTGTGGAAAAGATTGGAGAGACAAAGCTCTTTGTAGACCTCAGTTCTATTAATCTCCTTATCATTCTTACTCATAAAACCCTTTTATTTTTTAGAGAGAGATGGGGGAGGGGTAAGAAACATCAACTCATAGTTGTGGCACTTTAGTTGTTCATTGATTGCTCTGACCAAGGGGCTCCAGGCAAGCCGGTGATCCCTTGCTCAAGCCAGTGACCTTGGGCTTCAAGCCAGCAGCTTTTGGACTCAAGCCAGAAACATGAGGTTATGTTGATGATCCTACCCTCAAGCCAGCATCCCTTGCTCAAGCTAGTGAGCCTATACTCAAGCTGGATAAGCCTGTGCTCAAGCTGGCAACCTCAGAGTTTAGAACCTGGGTCCTCAGAGTCCCAGGTCGATGCTCTATCCACTGTGCCACCACCGGTCAGGTCAAATACGTTTTTAGGCATAAGTACTACCTGAAAATTTACATTACAGTTTATGCCTACAAGAACAGTAGATTTTTTTTATTATAATTGCTTAATAGAGTCTTAGAAAATAATTGTTATAAAACATTAGAAAATCCTTATTTCTTTTTTTTTTTTTTTTTAATTTATTTTATTTTACTTATTCATTTTTAGAGAGGAGAGAGAGACAGAGAGGGAGAGAGAGGAGAAAGAGACAGAGAGAGAGAAGGGGGTAGGAGCTGGAAGCATCAACTCCCACATGTGCCTTGACCAGGCAAGCCCAGGGTTTCGAACCGGCGACCTCAGCATTTCCAGGTCGAGGCTTTATCCACTGCGCCACCACAGGTCAGGCACAGAAAATCCTTATTTCAATAAGACTCACTACCTTCATTTATATTATCAGGTTTTAGATTATTTTTTCACAGTCTCATTCTGACTCTAATATTCACCATCAGATTTTGATGAAATTGTCCCATGATGCTCCTTGTGGACCCCATGAAAATGAGCTGAAATTGGATCTCTGCTTCTTTGCAAATACCTAACATCATGCTGTGCACAGCTCAAGTAACCGGCTTGATTTTTTTTTGAATTAAAGAAAGAAATCAAAACAGTTATTCTATAATCAGTGGCCAAAAGATAACTCCATCAAGAAAACTTGAGACTTTTATTACATTTTTATTTAAATACTCAAAAGATTCCTGCTAGAAACAGATGACTAGCTATGACTATATTAATATATATAATTGTACAAAGACCAGTCTACCCATCATTTGAAAGGTCCCTCCCAAGGAGAAATGAGGTCCTTTGCCTGTGAACATGGCTTTCTTTCTTCAAATGGAATCTTTTACAAATCTGCCACACAAAAATTTGTTTCATTCATGTGATTTAGGGTGATGATATACTCCATTATTATGGTTTAATTCATGGTCACTGAAGAAAATGGTAGGGTATGTGGAGTGCCATGCTCTATCTATCTATCTATCTATCTATCGTTTCTAACTCTAATCACCATTTTTCTTCTCATTTCTCTTGAAAAGGATAGAAAATACCAAAAACAAATAAGCATGTTTTCCTTCCTTCCCCTGATTCTCATGTGTGCATTGCAAAGATTGATAATGTGTAAATTAAATTCTTAAGTCTTCCTTCCATTGAGAGATGGTAAGAGAAGTATGATGGCATCCTAGACTGTGTGGCCTTGCTAGCATCCATCCACTGGCTGTCCTGCTGCCGTGCATGTCGTTAATTCACTGTAATACCCCATGACTTTCAGAGTCTTTTCAAATTCTTTATTGATCCTAGGTAAGCAAAATGTGTACCTTAATTCTCTTTTTGTTTTATAAAAACATAGGGAAGAATATTTTAAATTCCATTTTGATGCTATTTGAAACATTAGCCCTTCCTGTGTTGAGGGGAAGACCTTAGCAATTGTCTAGGGAAGGGTCTTATTCCTCTCCTCGGACTGGGCGACACTTCTCTTTCTCCCCCTATTCCTCTTCTCTTCCTTCTCCTATTCTACCAGCTCCGTTTCTCCTCCACTCCTCGTCTTGCTTTCCCATACCCTCTTTGCCCGTGCTGCAGGCTGTTCCCAGCGGCTCACAGTGTCACGTGACCTCACTGGGACCTGGTAAGCCAGGGGTCTTCCTTTCTTTTTCTTTTTTAAATTGATTTAAATTTATTGTGTTTACATAGATTCAAGTGTCCCACCAAATATGTCCCCCCACCACCGTGTTCCCCACAACATCCTCCTTGCCCCCTCCCCCCAACACCCTATCCCCTTCCCTCCAGGATTTGCTTTTCTGCTCTCTATAACTCTGTGTTATGTATATTAATTTCACCAATCTCTGTCCCTTCTCTGATCCCATCCCCTGCTTTCTTTTACTAAAGGCCTTGCCAGAAATATGCATTATGTTTACTTCCTGATATCTTGGAAAAACCTACAAAATCCAGGACAGGGAAATCCACAACAGCCCCCCTGGGCATTTCCAAGAAATACCAGAAATACCTGCAGTGCCCTACTTAAAAGCAATTAAGAAATTAATATTTTTTGATGACCTTAGATTGAAATGAATGATGCTCCCGGAATGTTCTATGCTGAGACCAAGTTTCAGGTTCAAGCAGTTACCGATACAGTAATACCTGCTATAATGAAATCCTTTTTTTCTAAGCTCCCAGAAACCTAGACTTTACCTTGGCAAAAACCTAGGAAGGATTTTTGGTGGGAAAGGGATGGAGAGAGGCAGCGCATTCTGGGGGGAGAACTGATCATTTACTATAACTAAAGTCGATGCCATATGGATCTGATCTATTCCTGAAACAAGCTGGCAGCAATAACAATGTGAGTGAAATCTACATGGTGTGAATGTGCAGCATTTGGCAAAAAAGAGAAAAATCCTGAGAGTTCAATATAAACCTAGGAGTCCTGCTTCTGCTTAAAATCAGCAGTTCAATTTAGACTCCATTTCAGTTTCTTTTCCTGTAAAATGGGGGTAATAGTATCTACTTAATACGATTTCTGCAAGGAGGAAATGAAATAGCCTTTGTTTAAGGTGCTCAACCTAGTGCTTGGCATGTTATGTTGAATCAGTGATACCTATTGTTACATTTGTTTAAAAATAAAGTTACTGGAAATATGATCTGAGAATTCCCCCAAAAAATGAAAGTGAAAGCTGCTTTCTTAATAAACCAGAGGGTCACACCCTGCTGTTTTCATTTTCCTGGCCCCATGGGAAGCCTGCCTTTGTGAATATGTATGTGTGTATTACATGTGTGCTTGTGTCTGTGTCTCTCCTCCCTCACCGCGCCCCCACGCCAGACAGAGAGGGTGGGAGGAGGAGGAGGCATGGTCACTGAGGGAGGGGAGGCTGTGATTATAGATCAATTTGGGCAGAGGGGAGAGGCAGTATTACCTGAATGTGCTCCCTCATGTTAGCCCCGAGAATTGCTACAATGAATAGAGGATGTGGTGTCCCTCTGTTACCTAAGGCACATGAAATACAGTCCCTGCTGGGAGAATGGGACCATTTCTGGGCTTATCTCTGTGTTCAAAAGAGTTGCATGTCTTTGGAATTGGTTTTGTTTGAGAACATAAGGATGCAAGTTCTATGGGATGCTGCAGTTTTTTCTTAGCCTTGGGAGAGAATAAATACTATGGGCTTTGGCTTGGGTTTGGGCCTGATGTTGTCTCTTTTAAAAACAAAACTATGTAAGTAACAAAAATTAGAGTACATAGCACTCTTTTACTGATCATCAATTTTGGTCCTAACCTTCCACGTGTTCACTTGCTAAGTGGATTTCCTGAAGCCTTCTTAGAGGAGCTCCTTGCTGTTTGTCTTGTTTTTTTGATCTGTTGTGCTGTGAGTTACCCTAAGAATCTTCTCTCACGGAGGCAAGTATTTATGTGCCCTCAGGTTTGGACAAACGTTCCACATTATATAGTGGGTCTGATTTAGAGGTTGTGTCTGATGTAACAGAAATGTATTCTACACAAATTTTGCTGAATGTTACCAGTCATTAGTAAAACATTCTGGAAGGTGTGAAATCATTTAGTCCCTATATTTTGATGCCAATCTTAAACATAAAACAACTAAGGCTTAGCTTCCAAACAATCCAGCAAATTATCACATGAAATGACATTTGACTACCAAATGTATGTGTAGCCATGTGAAGCAAGATACATATAAAAAACTTTATATAAAATTTATAGTGAGCTTCTTGTAAACATTTCATGATTGAGTGAATGAGTGGTTTTGCAAGCTCGAATAGTTAGAAGCTGGTTGAGACAGGTCCAGGTTTAATATAACAGAAGGATGGGGTATGGAAAAGAAACCCTGGGAAAGGGAACAGCATGTTCAAAGGAACAAGAGGGTCAGCAAGGATAAGGCTGTGGGTCTCAGGTGGGAGTAGGTGTGCGTTTAGGGCCGAGTTTCTTAAACGTCTATCACAGGTTGTGGGTCAAATAAGTTTGTAAATATGATGTATCTGTTTGCTCACTTATAGTTTTGCATTGGGTGTGGGGGACAGGCTGTAAGCAGGCAGGGTGCTTATAGCCTAAGGCTTAGTTTTAAGACTAAGCTTTTCCCCACACCCTTGACTGTTGCATAATAGAGGGTGGTGCACTCTCATGAGGAATCCGATTATGCCTCAGATAAGTGACTTTGTATCAGAGACTTCCTTGTTTGTATATTGGATTAAAGGTTTTGATTTCTACACTATAAAATGGGACAGACCTGGAGCTTGCTCTCTCTTGGTACCTGAGATTAGCATTAGAGAGGAGAGCAGACACAGGCCACTTGGAGGAGAGGAGAAGCAGCCAAGATGAAGGAGTGCTGAAGGAGAAGCCAGTTTATGCAGAGGTTGTGCAGAGAGAAGGAGATGGGGAACAGAGGTGAATAAGGCTGGTGAGGCAGAAACCTTTGATTCTAGGAAACTTGGATAAGTCAGTGGCTTTGGGAGTCCTGAATGGAAAGGGAAGTGTTTTTCCACTGTGTGTATTTCTTGCCCGCTGGGTGCAAGCTAGGATTAAAGCTAATGGCTCACCAGTTCTTGGCTCCATTGTTTCATTACCATCTGTCCGAATCTAATGCGAACCTGCATTGGGAAGGCGGCTGTAATGGTGGGCGTGGCTACTGGCCATACACATGTGATGAAGGAACATGTTTTATTTTCTTAAATTTCCAATCTGCTGGGACCAAAACTTTTATAACACCCAATAACAGTGAATTACTAGAAAAATGATCATGTGATACAAAGATCTGTAAGTGCTGACTTTCTGTTTCTGTACATGTCTCACCACAGACCAGTGAAAAGCAGTCCACTGCCAGAGGTCAGGCTGGCTGACACTCTGGGCAGCACTAGGTAGAGAATGGTTCAATATGAGACTCCAAAGGGGTTGAAGCTCTTAGAGATTGTCAAGAATCTTGTACATAATTAAAGGATTCCAAACTCCGTGCTCTCAAAATTGGCATAAATCGTCTTCCTGAATTTATTTGCATGGCAGGTTAACTTGCTTACAATTTTGTGCTGACTAGTTGTTCGATAAAACACATATTCAAAAATCTATTTCAGCTTCACAGACATGGGTTTGTGTCTCATATGTTGCTCAGTATTTTATTTATTTTTTTAATTTGTAAATAAATAACCCTGTCTGTGAAAGGTTATGTCTGTTTGCGTAAAGGAACACTCTATATATCCTCCAGGCTTCCTCTCCCCGTTGCTCTGACTTGTATCCGTTATCATCTGAATGGGCTGGATTTTACAGCAGATTTCTCCGGAGACCAGAACCGCGCTGCTTTGTGCCGTCCTGCGCTCTCACGATGTCTTTCCAGCTCCTAGGTTTCAAGATGCTGCGCGCGCACAGGACTGCACTGGGCAGTCTGGGCCTCAGGCGGCTTCACCACAAACCTGTGATGGCCGTGAGGCGGGAGGACGTGAACGCCTGGGAGAGGAGGGCACCGCTGGCTCCCCGGCACATCAAGGGGATCACCAACCTGGGCTACAAGGTCTTAATACAGCCCTCCAATCGGCGGGCCATTCACGACAAGGTAAATATTTCCGATTTTTCAGAGACGTGGATATAAAATGACGTTCTAATTGAAAATGAAGGAGCATTTCTGTTCAAATAAAATGGTGGCTAGTGTCACTTAAATACCACATGGCAATATTCCTTTACTTTGGTTATAATGAGATGCTTAGATCTTTACTTGAGTCTAATACATATTATTTTCATTCAATTCCATGCTTTCTCCAGCTAAGAGATAGAGGAAATGCTTTAATTTTATTTTATTAAAATTTCTTTTGAGTTTTTTTTCTCCAAGATTTTTTTTTTTTTTTACTGAATTTATTGGGGTGACGTTGGTTAATAAAATTATATAGGTTTCAGGTGTACAAGTCTGTAATGCATCATCTGTACATTGTAGTATGTGTTCACTATACAAAGTCAAGTCTCCTTCTCTCACCATTTATTGCCCCTTTACCCTCTTCTACCTCTCTCACCCCCTTTGCCTCTGGTAAACATCATGCTGTTGTCTGTTTATGGGTTTTAATCCCTACACCTTTTTCATCCAGCCGCCTAACCCCACTTCCCTCTAAAAGCTGTCACTCTGTTTTCTGTGTCTATGAGTCTCTTTTTGTTTGTTTATTTTGTTCATTAGATTCCACATATGAGTGAAATCACGTGGTATTTGTCTTTCTCTGACTGGCTTATTCACTTAGCATAATAATCTCCAGGTCCGTCCATGCATAAGGTAAGCTTTCTTTCTTTTTTATGGCTGAGTGGTATTCCATTGTGTAAATATAAAAAAGTACATCTTTATGGTTTTTAAAAAATTTTTTTTATTTATTTACTTTTTTAGGTTTTATTTATTCATTTTTATTAGAGAGAGAGAGGGGTGAGAGAGAGAGGGAGAGATAGAGAGAGAACAGGGGGAGGAGCAGGAAGCATCAACTCCCATATGTGCCTTGACCAGGCAAGCCCAGGGTTTTGAACCGGTGACCTCAGCATTCCAGGTCGATGCTTTATCCACTGCGCCACCACAGGTCAGGCTGTTTTTTTTTTTTTATCCACTCATCTACTGATGGGCACTTAAGATGCTTCCAAGTCTTGGCTGTGGTAAATAATGCTGTAATGAACATGAAATGTAGAAACACCATATCCCTGACCATAGAATGAGTTTTGCAAGATTTGCAGATGAGTAAATGAAAAGAGTTCTGTAAAGGCCATAAATATTCACTAATGTCTCGATTCTGGAAAGCCCTCCGGATGCTACCCTAACAACCTCTGTAAAAGGCCAAGATTCTTTTGCTTTTTGTAAAATGCTTCGCTGAGCTCTCTCTCCCTAGATTGTTCCAACGATAACCGAAAGCCTGTTTCGCTTCTGTAAAACTGCTTTGGCTAGCTGTTCACCCCCCCCCCCTCTTGTTTAGGCCTATAAAAGCAAACCCCTAAGTTCATTTGGGGCCATGAGTTCTTTAGTATGTGAATCTACTCGTGGTCGCCAGCATTAAATTAAAGACTCCTTAATTTGGCTACAATTGTGTGGCAAAACATTTGTTTCCTCGCTGTCCAGATATAACGAACATAGGGGCACATATAATCTTTCAAATTAGTGTTTTGAGTTTTTTCAGATATATTTCCAGAGGTAAAATCACTGGGTCATAAATTCCATTTTTAATTTTTTTTTTCTTTTTAACAAAGACAGATAGTGAGTCAGAGAGAGGGATAGACAGGGACAGACAGACAGACAGGAACGGAGAGAGATGAGAAGCATCAATCATTAGTTTTTCATTGCACGTTGCAACACCTTAGTTGTTCATTGATTGCTTTCTCATACATACCTTGACCGCGGGCCTTCAGCAGACCGAGTAGCCCCTTGTTGGAGCCAGCGACCTTGGGTCCAAGCTGGTGAGCTTTTGCTCAAACCAGATGAGCCCGCGCTCAAGCTGGCGACCTCGGGGTCTTGAACCTTCCTCTGCATCCCAGGCTGATACTTTTTCCACTGTGCCACCGCCTGGTCAGGCCCATTTTTAATTTTTTGAAGAAACTTCATACTGCTTTCCACAATGGCTGTACCAACCTAATCTGCATTCCCACAAACAGTGCATGAGGGTTTCCTTTCCTTGCCAGCACTTGTTGTTTGTTTATTTGTTGATTATAATCATTCTGACAGGTGTGAGGCGCTATCTTATTGTGGTTTCAACTTGCATTTCTGTGACTTTGAGCATCTTTTCATATGTTTATTGGCCATTGGTATGCCTTCTTTAGAAAAGTGTCTGATCAGGTCCTTTGCCTGTTATTCAATTGAATTTTTAATTAATTAGTTTTATTTTTTATTTTTTTAGATTTATTTATTGATTTTTGGAGAAAGGGGGAGAGAGAGAGGAAGAAAGGGAGAGTGAGAAAGATGGGAGAGAAGCAGGAATATTCTACTCACAGTAGTTGCTTCCTGTATATGCTTTGACTGGGCAAACCCAGGGATTTGAACCAGCAAACTCAGTGTTCCAGGTTTATGCATTTTTCACTGCGCCACCACTGATCAGGCTCAGGTTATATATTTTTGATATAAATATTCCATAAGTGATATGTGCTTTTTCCATTGTATCACATCAAAGACAAAAAAATCAGTTAGCTTGTAATGAATGTGTGACCACTTGGGTAAGGTGGTTATTTCCACTTCCCTCTATTGCAAAAATACTTTCTCACTTTGCACTTACTGAGTCATCTGCAGAATGCTGTCTTGAGACCTGTGAATTTCCTGTTTCTTAGCAACCTTTCAACTAATGATATTAGAATTCATTGATAATTTTTGCCCGAATCAGTTTTTACATGGAGGCTTGCATAGTGATGATTTTCTGATTTTATCACTCTTCCATTTCTTGATTTTATCACTCTTTCATTTCCTGATATTGGTAGGGATTCTGTTGAAGGAGAAGGTGAGGAAGAAGGAAAGAAATACTAATTGCCATTCCTTTCAGCCCTGCAACGCATCATTCTCAGAACTTCAAGTTCAACAGGGGACAAGAGTTAAAGCTTTGTGGTTGGTTTACCTGTAAGAGTTTCCCCTCAAGTCTCAAAGTAAAAAGCATTGAGAAAGAAAAAGAATCTGATTCTAAGACCAATAAAATTTTGAAGGTTTTTATAAACAAATTATTCCTTTAGTTTCTTCCTTCTCTTGCTCTTTTGAGTATCATTATGAGTATATAATGTCCTAATTATCCTAAATTTTAGATAGTGGGAGTCCCCTTAAGGGGGCTTCTATGTTTTTTGGACATGAATCCATTTCTCTATGAACCTTCTGGTTTCCTGAAACAGTGCTTTTCCTGCCCCATACCTGGAATCAGCCATTTAATCAAAGAACCCAATTTCTTTAAGTTTATAGAAACCAAGTTCTGGTATCTGGTGTTAGATGTGCATATGTTATTGAGATATTGTTGCTCTTAGCCCTTTTATGAGACTTGTTTGGAGGTTCTAGCAGGGGAGCGCAGCTACTTGTATACCCTTGACTGAAGAACGGTCCTCTCCTCTAGTGGGGAAGGTCGTCCTCTTCCACCGAGCGCACAGCTTTGGGAGGGATGCACATGGAGCGGTGAGGGAGGAAGGGGACACCCGCCTAGCCAGCCGGATCAGCTGAATCAACCCTGGCGATCAATGGGGTGACAGATGTTGCAGCCAGATCACACTCACATCCACTTAGCCCTTTTATGAAAACAGCAACACATACATGGACAAAAACACACAACATACACATATATAAATTATATAATATATATTTTAAATTATATATAATTTAATCTTGAATTAATAGTGCTATTTTTAATTAAAATTTGACATTGCAAATTTCTTACCTTTAAAATGTTATATCTACATTTGTTTTTTCCAGCAGTGAAAATTTTAATTTCTTATACCATGAATGCACATCGTTTGCTCTACCCCAAAATATAAATAAAATAATTTTGAATCACAATGCTAATATTACAATTAACAATAAACCTATTAATGCTAAGAGCGTAGACCTTAAGAGTTCTCATCATTAGGAAAAAGAATTCTGTAACTATGTATGGGGACAGATGTTCACTAGACTTAGTGTGGTAATCATTTCACAACATATACAAATATTGAATTATTATGTTGTATACTTGAAAATAATATGTTGCATGTCAGTTATACCTCAAAAATATATTTATATTAAAAGGAGTTTAATATCTTTTTGGATTTTTTTCTGTAGACTAGATCTCACAATGAATTTTCATAATGCTATGTTTAAATTATTTGAATTTTTTTTCTTGTGTATGGTTATGTGATATCCAGTTGGATTATTTTTTTAAAATTTCTATTGTATTTTATATTTGCTTTAAAATCCTATTGGTTGAATTTCATTCTTCAAGGTACTTAAACATTTATGAGTTTGAAAAAATTAAAACTATGTAAATAAGTTGTGATGCAAAGAAGTCTTGCTGTCATCTTAATCTTCCTACCTCTCATTCCCACCCACAGCCCCCAGAAGCTACTAGTTTCATTAGTTTCCAACCTACCATTCCTTTGTTTTCTTTTGCAAAAATAGTGTGCCTGTGCATGTTTGTATGCGTGTTCTTTCCACTTCAGTCTTATACAGAAGGTTGTATACTTTATGTACTCTTTGCACCTTGCTTTGTTTAGTCATCAGCATATCCTGGAAATCACTCCAGGTCAGTGCACAGAGATCTGTTTCATTCTATTTAATGGTGACAATTACTACATTGTAATTACTCCATGGTTTGTCGTGATTTATTTAACCAGCCCATACTATAAGTAGTCAGACTGTTTCCAAAGAAACTAAGTATAAACCATATGTTCATTCCTGTACCAATTTTACTGTTCCTTCTAACCAATTTTACTTTCTTTTAAAGTAGATTCCTAATAGGATTTATCTTCATTTTATTCAATTGCTACCTTTAGAGTTCTTTTAATTCTTTTTCTTTTAACTTGTTGATTTTTTTAAAGGGAGAGAGAGGTATGGAGAGAGAAAGAGAAACATTGGTTTGTTGTTCCGCTTACTTACTTATGTGTTCATGGTTAATTACTGTATGTGCCCTGACCGGGATCAAATCTCCAACCTTGTTATATTGGAACGATGCTACAACCAACTGAGACACCTAGCCAGGGGATGCTCTTTTTTTTTCTTTTCTTTTTTTTAAAATTTTTTTATTTATTCATTTCAGAGAGGAGAGGGGGAGAGAGAGAGAGAGAGAGGGAAAGGGAGGAGAGACAGAGAGAGAGAAGGGGGGAGGAGCTAGAAGCATCAACTCCCATATGTGCCTTGACCAGGCAAGCCTAGGGTTTTGAACCAGTGACCTCAGCATTTCTAGGTCGACGCTTTATCCACTGCGCCACTACAGGTCAGGCCCAGGGGATGCTCTTTTAATTCTGCTTGGATTATACTACCCCTTTATTTACAGATCTGAAATGATTATTGCCTCCAGATCACTAGCTATGTGATCTCAGTTAAATGTGTAAGCTCCAGGTTTCCCATTAATAAAATAGGGATAATAAGAGTACCTACCTCAGGGGATTTTTATGAGAATTAAATAAGATAATTCATATAAAGAGCTTAGCAAAGCACCTAGTAATTTATTAATAAATGATGCTGATTATTATTTTTAATTTTTTATGCAATAAAGCACATATTCACCGTGATAACATTCAGTTCTACTCTCCCAAATTGATTTACCTATTATGCCCTAAACATCTTTACTTTCTTGCCTCCATATTTGTGTATATTCTTTCAAAGCCTCTTGAATCAGAAGAATAACTTTTAACGAAAATTATGTTCTCAGGAATATGTCAAAGCTGGAGGCATTCTTCAGGAGGATATTTCTGAAGCTTGTCTGATTTTGGGAGTTAAAAGACCTCCAGAGGACAAATTAATGCCCAAGAAGACTTATGCATTTTTCTCCCACACAATAAAGGCTCAGGAGGCTAATATGGGCTTATTGGATGAGATTCTAAAACAGGTAATTGGTGACTAACACTCATAAATGTTAACATAATAGAAGTATAATATATTCTTACTCATAATGGTCAATTGGAGCTTTAGTTTTGTTTCAGCATCTAGGAAATATGTCATGTTATTTACCTTAATAGGGAAGTTGATCTATGAGTTAGTGCTTGATAATTCTGCTGCTCATTAAGGCCCCTCTGCTGCACGAGTCTGGAGTTTATTAGAAGAGTATGTATTTTATTCATTTTATATTAAAAAAATGGAAAGAAGGATAGAAGTGCCCCCCTCCCCCCAGAGGATTACCAGTTCATGAGGCCAATCGGTCAGATATTAGCCAGTAGAATTTTTGAGCTGAAAGGATGCTCAGGATCATATAATCCACCACCTTAACTTTTCAGGTAGAGCCCTGAGAGGTGAGGTGACTTAACTGCCGGTGCGTGGCTCTGTGGTACCAAATGGAGTGGAGGCTGTTTTTACTTTCATTAACATTATAAGGAGAAAAACACCACTTTATGAGATACAAATACTGTTGGAAAAACTATCAGCTATTTAAGATACAGAGTTTCTGTTCAACAAATATTTGCAGAGTGTCTACACTGTTCACTGCAATGACAATAAGATATCCCTTTCAGCACTGACAGTCTAGTGCGAGGAGATAGATGATAAATAAATAAATAAATAATAAAATCATTCTCATATGTCACTTGGTGGTATGCATAACGGAGATCAATAGGACGCAGAAGGAGGAAAGGAGTGTTGTGCCTTGGGGGAGGTGACAATGCTGGTTTAAACAAGATGATCAGGGAGGACCTCAGTGTGAAGTTGGCATTGAGAAAAATTTGAAGGAGATAAAAGATCAAGCCTTATCCATCTGGTAAGTCTTCCCAGCAGAGACAATAGTAATGCAAAGGCCTGCGGGTCTTTATGAGTGGAGAGAGAGTAAATCACGTTCTAAAATGCTTGTTCTGCCAGCTGTGTGGAAGGGGGAGGTGAGGGAGGAGCACAAAGCTGGTAAGAATATTGTAAGTCTGGATGTAAGTCTAGATGCTAGGCTGCAAATGATGGTGGCTTGCATGAGGGAGGTGGAGCTGGTGATATGAACAAGTGTTGGATGTATTTTCGAGGTCTGATCCTACAGGGCTGACTGATGAAATGAATGTGGAGTGTAAGAAGAGAGAGGAGATAGAGATGATTCCAAGAGTTTGGCCTGAGCAAGCTAAAAGAGTTGCCATAGGTTGAGATGATGCCCCCATAGGAGAAGCAGGCTTGGAAGGGGGATCAAGAGTTGAGTTGAGGGCCTGTCAAGTTTTATTTTCCATTAGACAGTTAAGAGGAGATGCTCTGTGGGCCGTTGGATGTGAGTTTGTAACTCAGGAGGGCAGCTCCTTCTGATGTACATTTTGTGATCGTCAGACACTAGATGGTATCTAAAGTCGTGAGAGTGGATGTATGTAGGGAGTGAGTGTGGAAGAAGAAGTCCAAGGTCTACACCCTGGGGTAAGGACCATAGAACATCAGAAACTAGACCAGAGTCTGAGAACAGGTAGAGGGCACAAAAGGTCACAAACAGTAGAGGCACTGAAAGTATTTTATAGAGGTATATATACACTCCTACGAATTTAAAGTATGCTAGACCTGGGGTATAGTTCATTTGCAGTATTTCTGAAGAAGAAATTTAAAACGTAATTAATGAAAGTAATATTATAAGAAGAATGTTTTACCTTAAGTGGATAAAGTTCTTAAAAAGTACTTTAGAAACTTTTTTTTTTCTATATGAAACTTTGGTCATGACAAGAAAATGAATAAAAACAGACCCAGCAGGGCTGCTTTTGGGCAGCAGTTTGTAACCAGTTACTCGGATTTGGATGAGTATTAAACATTCTTAAATACATGCACACAGTAAGTCATATGATCTTTGAGGCAACAAAATGACTGTTTCAAGCATTCCATAATTACAACATGTCAATAATTTTAACCACGAATTAATAAGATAAGAAGACTGAGGTTTTAGTGAAGGCGAGGGGGTGAAAAGCAGGCAGACTGTGCTATTTTGCAAATGAAGCTTACTTGTGAAGGGATGGAGAGAGAGAGAAGAGAGGAGAGAGGGAAAGAGAGAGAGAATGAGTGATTTGTGTGTATGGACTTGAGGGGGAGTGATGTTACTATTTTTAAGGCAGAAATGACCTGGCGAGTGTTACTAGAATGGCTGAGGGGAAGGAGCAGTGCCCAGAGGAATAATGCAGGAAAGAGAGAAAGCCCAAGGGGAATGGCCTTAGAGGACATGGAAAAAGCTGGGATCTAGCTCACAGGGCTTAGTCTCAGGAAGGACTTGTTTTCTTCAAGACCAGAAGCAAGATGTGAGGATAAATGTGGCTGGAGCTACATTTGTAGATGCCTTTATTATTTGTTTGACCATCAAGGGTTATTTAGGAGCCTGCTAGGACCATCCTTCCTCTTCTAATTACTACCTTATAATTGGCTTGTGACCTTGCTTTTCTAAATATTTCAGGGTACATCTGATGCTAACTTAGATATGGTTTATAAGAGGAAGACGTGTAGAGTACTGACCACCTCATCTATGAACTTATTGAAATTGAGCTTGATGGGTCTGATTGAGAAATTCTTTCTTCTTTCTTCAGGAAATCAGACTTATTGATTATGAGAAAATGGTGGATCACAGAGGAGTTCGGGTGGTGGCATTCGGACAGTGGGCCGGTGTGGCAGGTAGGTGTGCTGGAGTTTTTGCTATTTGCAAGACATCCTAACTGAGAAATTCATGAGGTGGAAGGTTAAGTATTAAAATAAAATATCTGTGTTAGACATACAGATTTGGGGTCATCCATATGCAGAGAGTACTTGAAGGTTAAGACTGAATGAGGTTTGGGAAAGGGAAAAAATGCAGACGCTGAAGACAATAGGGCTTGGTACAGAATCAGGAAGTTGGTGAATATACAAGAAAAGGGCAGTAGAATGAATATGAAAAGAGTTGGCATGGGAAGAGGCACCTACAGAAATGCAGGATGAAAAGTTTCAAATCAGGGATGCCGAGGGAAGAGTCCTCCAACACAGAGGGGCTCGACATTGCTAAATTCCTCTGACAAGTTAGTCACGATCTGAAAAGTGTCCACTATGTTTAGCTGTTTAGGTCACTAAAATTGCTGAAGGTCATGGGCTCAATGGTGACTTCATTTTTTGGTTTGTTTGTTTTTGTATAGGAGGAATAGAAGAGTGTTTAATGTTGCTATGAATAAACCAATAGAGAGTGATGGTGAAAAGAGTAATGCAAGATTAACTTTCTTAGAGAAGCAGGAAAGGATGGGATCTGGAGCAATGATGGAGAGAGCTCACCCTTAGAGAAGAAGAGGGACATTCACTCCATTTTATCAGGACTGAAAGTGGATAGGATGGGTGGGGAGGACGCTTGCTTAGTGCTTTTGATGTCAGAAAGCTTAGGGGTTGGATAAGATGACAGCTGGGTCCCAATCCAAATCTGAGATGCTGTGGTCTGTGCTTCCTCAAGACCCTGAGCAGGTTGGGGAATGGGCAGAGGGAACAGCTTCAATTCCTTCCAACTAATGTCTTTCTATTGGTCTGATTCTGCAATAGGGATGATCAACATTTTACATGGAATGGGTTTAAGGCTCCTTGCTTTGGGACATCACACACCTTTTATGGTGAGTTGTTTATTTTATTTTTTAAAAGACATATAACACTTTAAGAATAGAACACTGTCTGTTCTTAAGTAGTAGACTAACTTGAACTGTGTGCTTGCTTTCAGCACATTGGCATGGCTCATAACTATAGGAACAGCAGTCAGGCTGTGCAAGCTGTCCGCGATGCTGGCTATGAAATATCTCTGGGTTTGATGCCCAAGTCAATAGGGCCCTTAACATTTGTGTTCACAGGGACTGGTAATGTATCTAAGGTAATTCCACCTGTCTTGTTTCTATAAAGCAGCCTGAAACTGAAACTAACCCAAAAGATATGGGCATTTTGTGGGCATTTCAGAACGCTGCTTTCTACAAATGGGCATCTATTTTGGGTACTTTCTTACCTATGTACCTTTCCCATACTAAAGAGCAATCATGGTCCAAATGTATGTTCTTTGCTTTAAGTTGATTCCAAGCTGTGTGAAGTTTTGAATATTCCTTTTTTTTTTTTTTTTTTTTTTTTAAGAGAGAGAACTCACTGTTAGTGGTATAAAGCTCTGTTCTTAGGGTGATCTGTTTTTCCACCATCACAGAGAAGTCTGAAAGTTTGGAAGTTACTCCAGAATGTAAATTTTTATGATGACTTAGAGTTTTGCCAATATTAGATGTTAGGAAGCTTAATTCAGGATTGGAATGAATACTTTTTCCCTCTGGGGTGGTTTTGCGAATTCATTTATGACCCTCCATCCCAAAGAAACTTATAATTGTAAAATAAATCTTTCTTCAATGAAAATAGTTTACAAAGAGGACTTCGGTGTGTTTGTATTATGTTGTGAGATAAGGCACCTCGTATTTTGGGAGGAAATATAGTTGTTCCACTTGAAATGATTTCTGCAGTGGAACAAAAAAATAAATAGAAGTGTTTTTTTTTTAAAGATTTTATTCATTTTAGAGAGAGTAGAGAGAGAAAGAAGGGGGGAGGAACAGGAAGCATCAACTCCCATATGTGCCTTGACCAGGCAAGCCCAGGGTTTCAAACTGGCGTCCTCAGCATTCCAGGTCGACACTTTATCCACTGTGCCACTACAGGTCAGGCAGTAGAAGTGTTTTATTGTGCTCTCATTTCTAACTACTTTTGTCTGTATACCAGGGGTCTCAAACTCAACTCAGCATGTGGGCCGCAGAGCAAGATCACAGCCGTTCGGCCGGCCGCACTAGGTCTACAAAAGGCAACTGTTACGCAACACTTTTCTCACTGCAGTTGAAAACAAAAAAAATCAGTACAACAAGCACAATCGTACATGCAGTTTACTCAGTGTCACAAAATGACCAGAAACTGTAGTTCGCATCACAACTGCTGTTAACTAAGCTAATATCTAGCTAGGATGCTAGAGAAATGAAAAATACAAGTAGGCCCCTAGGCTTACTTAATTTTATCCAAAATATTTTGAACTTCGTGGATTAGTCTGCGGGCCACACAAAATTGTTCGGCAGGCCGCATGCGGCCCGTGGGCCGCGAGTTTGAGACCGCTGCTCTATACTGAATGACTTCAGTAAAAAAATGAAAGCCCTTTCCAGTGCATGGCATTCAGACCGCAGGCTGTGAGCCAGACTCTCTACACTCCCAGTCTGGCTGCACAGGGCAGGTGGGGCTGTGTAATTCTGGGGAAATAAACTAGAATCCTTGCAGGAAATCGTGTTGACTCTTTCCCTGTTGAATTTTAGATTTTGACTCGTGTTATTTGCAGGGAGCCCAAGAAATCTTCAATGAATTACCCTGTGAATATGTGGAGCCACATGAATTAAAGGAAGTTTCCCAAACTGGAGGTGAGAGTGGGAGGGTGACTGCATGTATTTTTTACTGTTTTTTTTTCCAGTGATAACAGTTTCTGTGTTATAATATTTTATCACTATAAATCTTTATTGTTTGTCACCCACTTTGCTAATTCCTTTCTCTGCAAGACCTGAGGAAAGTGTACGCAACGGTGTTAAGTCGCCATCATCACCTTGTCAGGAAGACAGATGGTGTGTATGATCCTGTGGATTATGACAAATATCCTGAGCACTACGTAAGCCGTTTTACTATGGATGTGAGTATCATGCTCAGCTCTTGAGCTGGTTGCTCATGATGCACTCTAGACAGGCTGCTATCAGAAGAGAAATCATCAGTGTGTACATCGACGATCAGCTCCTCAGGTTGACTTGCAGGGAATCCCTGGGGTAAGAGGAGTCGGCCTAAGGAAGTGGTGACTTTTTTTTTTTTTTTAAGATTTTTATTTATTTTTTATTCATTATAGAGAGGGGAGAGAGAGAGAGAGAGAGAGAGAGAGAGAGAGAGAGAAGGGGGGGAGGAGCTGGAAGCATCAACTCCCATATGTGCCTTGACCAGGCAAGCCCAGGGTTTTGAACCGGCAACCTCAGCGTTTCCAGGTTGACACTTTATCCACTGCGCCACCACAGGTCAGGCCGGAAGTGGTGACTTTGACTGATGTATAGAGTGTCCTCTGCTGAGTGGTTTTGGTGGTTTCACTGACTCTCTTTTTACTTCAGATCTGCATGTGCCCAGAAGTAGCTCTAAAACATTTCCTGTGGCTTAGTGTTTTCTGTATTTCTCCTGGACTAGTTTGTACTGTCAGCAAAGCACAGTGTCTGTGAGGTTCGATCTCAACCTAGGTTTGTTCCTTCTATGGCCATGAATTGTAGTCATAACCTCAGCCAGCTGTCTTCAAATGCATGCCATTGACTACAGGGGACCAAGCTGTGTAAGCACAGACCTATCCCTGATGTACAAAAAAAGTTGCTTACAATTAAAATCCCTCTGATGGGGGCACACTGGCTTCATCTTATATTAAGAACAGTATGTGGCCATGGCTGGTTGGCCCTGGTCAGTGGATAGAGCATGGGCCTAGGGTGCCGATGTCCCAGGTTTGATTCAGGGCACACATGAGAAGCAACCATCTGCTTCTCTCCCCCACCCTCTCTGCCTTCTCTCTCTCTTCCCTTCCCACAGCCAGTGGCTCATCAAGTGTCAACTCCGGGTGCTGAGGATGGCTCAGTTGATTCGAGCATCAGCCCCAGGTGGGGGTTGCTGGGTGGATCCCAGTTGGGTGCATGCAGGAATCTGTTTCTCTATCTCCCTTCCTCTCACTTAAAAAAATAAAAAAGAGCAATATGTTTGTCTGTTCTGTAGCCATTGGTCATGCAAAAGTCCTCCAAAAAAGAAACTAACAAAAATAAACAAAACAAAAAAAAAATGCATGAATATATAGTGAGGATATTTTAAATAATTTTGAATATGTTTTAACAACATAGCATATTTAGATTCTGGCATAAAATTTAGTGTGTAGCATATAAGGCACGTTACTGAAAAGAATTCTTATCACTTGCTTATTCTTGAGATATTGAGAAGCAAAAATGGCAAAACTAGTCTCAAAGTGAAAAATTTTGACTAATTTTTCTATTCCTTGTCTTATCCTCAATCACAGAAATATTAGTGATTGGCTGCATCCTAAAACTGATAGTGATCTAGTTACCTTCATCTTTCTTGACTATGTAATACATTATAGGGCAAATGCATTAATATGTTTCTGTTCCTATGTTTCTCTATCATGGGGATTTCCACACTCAATCTGGGTGGCGAGTATTGTCTTTGACACAAAAGATGGTCACTGACCAGACAAATAAAAAAAAAGAATCAGCTTGAAATAACATTAAATTACCTCTCATGGGATTTACTGATAGCTTTTTTTTTTAGCAGATTATATTGAAACACACTGTTTCCTAGTTTGTTGAACTTGGGACTTAACTTTACAGATTGCGCCCTATACCAGTTGTCTTGTTAATGGAATCTACTGGGAACAAAACACCCCTCGTCTACTCACCCGCCAAGATGTTCAGAGTCTCCTGGCTCCAGGCAAGTCCTCAGTTGTTGGTGTGGAAGGCTGTCCTGCATTGCCACACAAGTAAGGACTTTACTTTAGCAATGGTGGCAGTTTTTAGCAGCAGGGCCCACTATTAGGATATCACAGATAGGGGATCCACGTATCACAGGACTCGACTATTATAGGCTAGTTGTCTACCTTATATGACCTCTTGGGAACATTTGACAGTTAAATTTCCCTTCTTCTTCAAATTCTTCCTTTCTTCCTTCCCTCCCTCCCTCCCTTCCTCCCTCCCTCCCTCCCCCTCCCATCCATCTCTCTCTCTCTTTCTTTCTTTCTTTTTCTTTCTTATTTCTTTTTTAGAGAGAGAGAGAGGGAGGGAGAGACAGAGACAGACAGGAAGGGAGAGAGATGAGAAGCATCAACTCATAGTTGCATTGCTTTAGTTGTTCATTGATTGCTTCTCATATGTGCCTTGACCAGGGGGCTCAAGCTGAGCCAATGACCCTTTGCTTAAGCAAGCAACTTTGGGCTCAAGCCAGCAAATTTGGCTCTAGGCAGTGACCTTGGGATCATGTTGATGATCTCATGCTCAGACCAGCGACTTCGTGCTCAAGCTAGTGAACCTGAGCTCAAGCTTGTCAGCCCAGGCTCAAGTTGGTGACCTCAGGGTTTTGAACCTGGGACGTCGGCATCTTAGGTTGATGCTCTATCTACTACACCACCAGTGGTCAGGCTAAAACTCTTAATTTCTGCAGCCCCATATATAGCTCAGAAATAACCACAGCAAGGTCCTTTCCTGCCTTCCCATTTCCATCTCTCTGTAGTCTGTTCCTCTCTTTCTTTTTCAGAAACTCATTATCATTTATTTTCTAGTGTTTATGATTCCTGCTCCTACTTGAATTTAATCTTACAGAAAGGGACCCTATTTCTCTTGTCCACAAGTACCCAGGACATTGCCCAACAAATAATATATATTCAAATAAATATTAAATATCCAATTAATTAATTTATTAATTAATATGTCTGAGATGCTTGATCTGTCTGACACTGTGCTAGGCTAACAGATAGAGGAGAGTTGAAGTATGGCTGCTGCCCTGGGCACATGACTGGCAGCAAGTCAGTGCCAAGGGAATGTGAGGAGCAGTCAGCATCACCAGAGTTTAATGAAAGTGGGAGCCTGGGCTCAGCAAAGCTTTAAGAGGGAGCAGCAAGGAGAATGAGAATTGCAAGTGATAGGATTACTGTTTGGTAAATACAGAGTCACCAACACAGTTTCAACCCAGTGTTTGGGACAATCTAATTCTAGGATAGGGTTTATATAGGCAAGTGGTAACTGAGGAGTGGGCAGAAAAATTGGGGTCAACCTCTAATGAATTTTAAATGGTGGGCTGAGATTTTTGTTCATAATTCTAGACATTTCCATGCAATAACATGTAAAATTATGTAGTGCTAAGCAGGGTGGAGGGAGTTGGCTAAGTAGGTTAAGTTTAGGCTGTTGTCAATGATGGATCTAGGGAAGGGATTTTCCACTTTTATTTCTTTACTCTTCCTTGCTTTCCCTCCCTCCTCGTCTTCCTCCTCCTCCTCCATTTTCTTCCTTGTGAAGCCTGAAACTCATGGTGGGAAGATGCTGTGTATCCCAGGAGGACACCAGGAGCTGTAAGGAAAAAAGTTAAGAGCTTGTCAGCCACTTTGAAAATGTTCCCAGCACCTTTTGTGTTTATTCATTTTTAATCTTGATGGGGACTTCTGAGTTCCATGCTCTGATCTAAGTGTTGATGTTATTTTCAGACTTGTAGCAATCTGTGACATTTCAGCAGACACCGGAGGATCTATAGAGTTCATGACCGAATGCACGACAATAGAGCACCCTTTCTGCATGTATGATGCAGACCAGCATATTATTCATGACAGGTGAGTTCATTGACACTGTTTGATGGTGATAGACCAGAAAAACACATCATTTACTTAACTTTATATACTCATCTTAAAATACTCAATATTTTACGTTTTTATAAAGACTATGACAATTTTCAGAGACATGCTAAAACATACTTAGAAATTTGGTAGAAAACCCACATGCAAATTTGAACATGTAAAATCCATATATGCCATAATTTTTTTTTTTTATGGTTTTTTTTTTTTTAATTTTAATTTTATTTTATTTATTCATTTTTAGAGAGGAGAGAGACAGAGATAGAGAAGGGGGGAGGAGCTGGAAGCATCAACTCCCATATGTGCCTTGACCAGGCAGGCCCAGGGTTTCGAACCGGCGACCTCAGCATTTCCAGGTCGACGCTTTATCCACTGCGCCACCACAGGTCACATATATGCCATAATTAAATGGGAGATGGGTTGGTGAAGAAAGAAGTTCTGTTTGAAAATTCTTGTTTTATTTTGTTATACACTGTGAGAAGAGGGGAGATAGAGAGACAGACTTACACTTGAGCCCCGACCGAGATCCACCCAGCAACCCCCGTCTGGGGCCATGGTTGCAACTGAGCTATTTTTAGCACCTGAGGTGGATGATCCACAGAGCCATCTTTAGCTCCCAGGGCTGATGCACTCGAATCAATCAAGCCATGGCTGTGGGAGGAGAAGAGAGAGAGAAAGAGAGAAGGAGAGAGGGTGGAAAGGAGAAGCAGATGGGCACTTCTCCTGTATGCTCTGACCAGGAATCGAAGCCAGTTCATCTAAACTCTGGGCCGACACTCTATCACTGAGCCAACTGGCCAGGGCCATACTTTGGTACAATATTACAAATGATACAAAGCAGACATAATGGAGTAGACATATGGAAAAGTTAGAGCTTAGAAGAACATTTGTACATCCAAATAAAGCATATTGCCTCTCCTAGTGTTGAAGGCTCTGGGATTCTGATGTGTTCCATTGACAATTTGCCGGCGCAGCTTCCAATTGAAGCGACAGAATACTTTGGCGACATGCTTTATCCGTATGTTGAAGAAATGGTAAGCAAACTGGAGCCTCGCGAGGACTTCATGGCTTTAAAGAGAACTGCAGCGGGGTCTCACCAGCGTTCTGGTCTTCGGGATTGAGAAATCTGTTGTAAAATGAAATGCCAGCCCTTTCCGATGCACTTTCTGACACTCTCAGTTTGCATTTTCTGCTTCCTCGTCTCCTGAGGGTCATGGTTGTATCACTGTCTTCAGGCTTAAATACAGTTTGCATTTGTCTCTCATTATGCGTATTTTAGTAAGAATGTTCATGACGTGGAAGATAAAGTTTGCTTTATTTTCGATTCTTCCTGCTTTCTAGGTCAATTTATATTGGGGTATTCTTAGTGTGCCGTGATTAACAGAGCTTGAAAAATCAGAAATACAGGCAATTGTATTAGGTTTTGGTCACTAAGTTAAGGGATAGCTTTTCCTGAGGCCATGTATATATTTTTCAATGTGATCAGTGATTGACTCCTGAAATATGGTGTAATCTAAATTTCATTTTCTTTGCCAAAAACAGACTTTCTTATTTCAGTATTTACCTTAAGCCTTCACATGCACCTGCTTTATTTGTACTGCTAGTGGCTGTGGCCTTAGGCCACGAGTCCCCAGGTGAAGCCTGTGTCTGCTGTCCTCTCCAGCCCTGGGTTCGCCCGGAGGCTCATGCTACAGTGGGACAGTAGTCACGAGGCACGAATAAATGATATTTTGTCAGCTTCTTCTTTCCTTTCCCATACTGTTTCGTTTTGAACCTCTGGTTTTCCTCCTGGAATATGTCAGCAGGGAGATGTAGCGGACCTTAGAGAACACAGGCAGCAGCCGTGGCAGAGTTGGCGTCATATGTTGCATCTGTGATAAGCCAGGCAGCGTTTAAATGACTAGGTATTTTCATTTGTATGTACTCACGAGAGCTTTATCAGGTAGGTACCATAATTAAACCCACTTTACAGATTAGGAAACTGAGGCACAGAGAAGTGAAGGCTGAGATGGGTTGTGGCTGCCCCGCTGGAATTGGTGCTGAGTGATTAAAGTAGCATGAATAGCAGAGGGGGATTGTCCGGCTTTACAGGAGATGTCAACTTGCTTTATGACCTTGAGCAGGGCACTGTCTTTCTGAGCCTCGGATGTTTCATCTATATAAAAACGTGGTTGCTATATATATATAATCTTAATGGTCCCTCCAGTTCTAACATTCTCTATTGTGGATGTCTCAATGGCTGAAAGGCATGTGTATAAAAAAATTATAAGTTTACCCAGATGTTTACCATTTCCAATTATCTTCATTTGTTTCCCTCTGGCATCATTTCTTTGCAGACTTAAGAACTTCCTTTAGCCCGTTCAGTGAATTTACATATTTTACATACTCTCTTTTCAGTGCTAAAATTTCCACTTGTTTTTTTCTCTCTCTCTTTCTCTGCAGAGACTTTCTATTTTTAAAATTTATTTTGAAAGTATTTTCCTTTGTCACATGGAGCTTAATGATAAGAGCCGCTCTGCATACACTCTTTGCCTCATATTTTCAAAATTCCACGTTAACTTGTCTCCTCCTTTGAGAATGGATTGGGTCACAGTTTTCTGGTTTTCTTAAGGTGAATGATTTTCAAATGATACTGGATGATGTGAATCGGTTTTATTTCTCCCTAAAAAATGATGTTTTATTGGATTTAGCAGGCAATTAATTTGGTTAGACTTAAACTGAAAACACTGTCTCACCTGAATTTTACTGGGGGCAGCACCAGTAAAAGTTCGTCTCTTTCCTCTTTATCTGGGCTGACCTGCCCACAGTCAGTTCTGGGGTCATAAAGAGAGTTGGAATGGAGTTGACATGGAAGTTGGCTTCACTTTTTCCCAGTCTGCCTTTCTAGCACCCCCCTCGCCCACCCAGAGGTTGTGGTTCCATTTGTTTCCTTAGATCAGAAAGTCAGTGAGCTCGCCCATGTCTTTTCCTCCTCCCACCAAATGGCGCACCCTCATCCTCAGGGCAATGGCAGAAGAGGAGAAGCTCAACTACTTACTGTGCTAAGTTTTTCTTCCAAGTTTTGACAGCTCTCCCCAAATTGTTTGCCTTTTGTCATTCTCTGAAGCCCTCTGTAGTTAGTCTTGTCTGTACTCTGTCTAGAGTTTGTAGTAGTTATCTGTAGGACTGATGGTCTGTTAGAATGTAGTCCCCATACTGAAGGTGGAACTCCCCCCATCATAGTGCATCAATTCAGTCAACTTGACTCCAGCAGAGGTTTGGAGTAGCTAGAAGAGCTATTGGAGAGTCCTTGTTTTTTACTGACTGTTTTGAACATTAAAATTATGTCTTTCATTGCAATTCTTAACATACTATGCCAGATTATGGAAAATGTTGAATATAAATTTGTCTTGTGGGTGGATTTGATGGTTAATTTCTTGAAATGTCCTTTTGTTTGGCTGCTCTGACATTATTTACTACTCTAAGAAGTTGGTATAAACTTTTGCTAGTTAAAAGATTATTATATTTCAAAATTTCAATGATTAGTTTATTCATTTATTTATTTTGGACCTTATAGCACAGCTTTTCATTTTCATTTGTATTTGATCAAAATCACCATTCATGAAGTACAGTTGATCTCATGTACGTGTTAGAACAAAAGCAAGCTAGTTCAATGACTTCTTACTAGGGGTTAACCCAAATAACTAATGAGGGGTAAGGGCTTTTTTGTTTCTTTTTTTGTGTGTGTGTGAGAGAGAGATGGGAAGGGAGAGAGATGAGAAGCATCAGCTCATAGTTGTGGCACTTTAGTTGTTCATTGATTGCTTCTCATACTTGCTTTGATGGCGGGGGTGGGGGGTGGTGACTCAGGCCAAGCCAGTGACCTTTGGGTCCAAGCCAGCGACCATGGGGTAATGTCTATGATCCTACGCTTAAGCCAGCAACCAGGCTGGGGAGCCTGTGCTGAAGCTGGATGAATCCATGCTCAAGACGGTGACCTCAGGGTTTTGAACCTTGGACCTCAGTGTCCTGGGTTGATGTTCTACCCACTGCGCCATCGTCTGGTCAGGCTTAAAAAGGTCTTAACACCAAAGGACACACTGGAACTTAAACAATAGGAAGAAAGGTGGGAGGTGTTTCCTGTGATCCCAGTAAGGCGTAAATAAGCTATAGAAATAGAGATGAAGAGCCTAGTGAGGGAAAAGATACACAAGAATTCAGTGGTTTGACAATACACCAAGTCAAGTTCAAGCATTTATTTTATTATCTATAATGGCTTCTGGCCTGTAGACAGGGTTGGTATGCAGAGGAGTTAGCTTGGGCGGGACTACTCCAAAAGTGCCTGGGAGAAAGAGACAGAGGGGAGGGGACCCCAGCTGTGTTAATTCCATAAGCTTTCCAAGGTATGCCCTGGCCTATCCTATCTTTTTTTTTTTAAATGCCCATAACTTAAGAATAGATAGCCTACGTGTTCTGTGTTTTTAATACATGGAAGTAGTTTTATGTTTATTTTAATACAATTAATAAATACTCTCCTGCTGGCATCTCTTAGGCACATTTTGCTTTTTTATTTGGGTGAGTGCTCTAGACTTTAACCGATGGGTGAGGGGTGGTGGGAATGATTGTCTCATTGGCCCTAATGCCCTGTTGACCATCAGAAGTGACAGTACTGATTTGTATGAACTTTACCCCTTGGCAGTTTATTTAAGAGTTGGATACTTTGCAAGAAAAGAGAAGAACAAGAATGATGTTGGTATATTCATATGAGAAATGTGGTTTTTGCTGTTGGACAACTGACTCATTCTTATGAGATAATGGGAAGAGTGTGGATGATATTTTAAGGTCTACTTGAAAATGTCATTTTCCCTGACTCTTGAAATGCTGATATGTCTTTATATAAAACTAATGTTGATCTGAGGCACATTCCTTATTGGGATCTTGGCTTGTTGTCTGGAAGACCCATTCTCTACTTTAATAGAATAGCCTGAACCTTTGAAGTGGGTAGAGGCCTCCAGAAGGAGGCCATAAAATGTGTGCTGACATTTGCCAGTGTGCTCAGTAGGGGACAGCTAACTGGAGAGAAAGGATACACTTCATGTTTCCAGCAAGTAAAGATGGTTATCTTTGAATTTTACTTTTAAAATTGAAACCTGTTTGAAATAGTATGTGCTTGGCAGATGCAGATTTCATTGTTTGTAGAAGACTTCTATTGCTGAATATTCAATGATCTTCAGAAACTTTTTTAATTTTTTTTAACGTGCATGAGAGAGATAGAGAGAGAGAATAGGAAGGAAGTGAAAGAGATGAGAAACATTGACTTGTTGCAGCACTTTACTTGTTCATTGATTGCTTTCTCATATGTGCCTTGACCAGGGGGCCCCAGCTGAGCCAGTGACCCCTAGCTCAAGCCATTGACTTTGGGTTTCAAGCCAGTGGCCTTTGGACTCAAACCAGTGACAATGGGTTTGATTGTCATTGATTGATTCCATGCTCAAGCTGGCGACCCCACACTCAAGCACATGAACCTGTGCTCGGGCAGATGAACCTGCACTTAAGATGGTGACTACGGGTTTTTTTTTTTTTTTCTTACGTGAGAAGCAGGGAGGCAGAGAGACAGACTACTGCTTGTGTCCCAATTGGGATCCACCTGTCAAGCCCCCTATGGGGCAGTGCTCTGTCCATCTGGGACCGTTGCTTTGTTGCTTGGCAACCGAGCTATTATAGTGCCTGAGGTGAGTCCATAGACCCATCCTCAGTGCCTGGGGCCAATTTGCTTCAACCCAGCCATGGCTGTGGGAAGGGAAGATAGAGGAAAAGGAGAGAGGGAGGGATGGAGAAGCAGATGGTCACTTTTCCTGTGTGCCCTGACTGAGAATTGAACCCAAGACATCCACACACTGGGCTGCCACTCTACCACTGAGCCAACCAGCCAGGGCTGACTTTGGGGTTTTGAATCTGGGTCCTCAGTGTCTGAGGTCGATGCTCTATCTACTGCGCCACTGCCTGGTCAGGCTTTTTTTTTCTTTTGGCTAATATTTTAATGTGGATACAGACACCAGGAAGCCTTCTTTGCAATGTCACTTATCTCTTACCAATCACATTTTCCCCCCAGATATTATCTGATGCAACACAGCCTCTTGAAAGTCAGAATTTTTCACCTGTGGTGCGAGATGTAAGTTATGAAAATAATTTTTTTCTATGAATGTATTTTTTTTCTGCTACCATCCTCTCTTCCCTCTCTCCTTTCCCTTTCTCTCTCCTTATCTTTCTCTATCTCTCTGTCTCTTCTCTATCAGTCATTAGCCCATGTTTGTGGGACTAAAATGTGGATATTAAAGAAATGTCTTGTGTCATATACATCTAGGCAGTGATTACATCCAACGGTATATTGCCTGATAAGTATAAGTATATCCAGAAACTCCGAGAGAGCAGGTAAGCATTGTTCTTATCTTGGATCTGATGAGTATTTTTAAAAAATGTTTTAATGTGAGTTTATGAGACTAGGTTTATAGAAGATGTAAATTCTGAAAATGTCTATAAATGTAGAAAATGCAAGCTAAGTGACTGGCTAAAACCAGAATGAGTTATTTTCTCTTGAACAGTACTATTGCTTTCTAGTATCCTGTGTAGACTTGTCTGCAAACAAGCAAAAGTCCAGAAGGCTCTGTCCTTTCCATACTGAACTCAGGTTCTGCTGCCTGCAGGTCTGAAAGCCAATAGTCAGGAGACATGTGCTAATGACAGGAGAGACAATTGATTCAAGTGCCGGCAGCTTGAGAAGATGGGAGACCCTCATCCTAAAGACCATCTTAACATCACAGGGAAAGCAGGGGTTTTTATTAGGAAGCAGAGGAAGGCCAGAAAAAGAAATCAGAGGGAGATGGGTTGACATTTCTCTATGTGTAAGTCAGCCTAGTCCATTCCAGTGATTACTGTATTTCCCCATATATAAGACACACCCCAATTTTTGGGCCAGAAATTTGAAAAAAAAAAGTGTGTTACATAAAGTTATTGAACTCAAGTTGTTTTTTATTTATTTTTACAGAGACAGAGAGAGTCAGAGAGAGGGATAGATAGGGACAGACAGACAGGAACAGAGAGAAATGAGAAGCATCAATTATTAGTTTTTCATTGCGACACCTTAGTTGTTCATTGCTTGCTTTCTCATATGTGCCTTGACTGTGGGTCTACAACAGACCGAGTAACCCCTTGCTCAAGCCAGCGACCTTGAATCCAAGCTGGTGAGCTTTGCTCAAACCAGACAAGCCTGCGCTCAAGCTGGTGACCTTGGGGTCTCGAAATTGGGTCCTCCGCATCGCAGTCCGATGCTCTATCTACTGCACCACCGACTGGTCAGGTTTAACTCAAGTTTTATTTATCATAAAATTCATTCAACTCCTCATCAACAAAAAGCAGGAAATGCAAGTAAAAAAAATCTACAACGACTATATAAGATGCATCCAGTTTTCAGACCCCAAATTTTTCAGAAAAGGGTGCATCTTATACATGGGGAAATATGGTATCTCGAAACCTATCAAATGGATGAAAGTCATGAAGTCTGGATCGGAAACATCTGGTTGCTGGGGTCAGCTTACTTTGAAGTTAGCTCCTGGAACTCTTTGAAGATAATGCTGTATATTGACAGATTGCCTATTAGTTAACAATTCATCTTTCACAAAAACACTTTTAACAGAAGCAGTATCAGGATAGCGGCGTGGGTTGCACCTGGGGTGGCCCCTCCCTCTAGCACTTTGGGTGGTGTCACATGCCTCTGCAATTTCTCAGAGGAAAAGGAGCACACTGACTCTTTCTGTGGTCTCACTTTTAGTGGAGGGTTTGGATTCTCTTTTGTTCAGTGTAATGTTTAGGAAAGTGGGTTCTTGGTTAGAAATTAAGAGAAGCAGCGAAGAAAGAAGAGAATCAGGTCAGTTTTCCCTGGTGATTCTCAATAGGAGGCTGGTGTCAAGGAGAACCATAGCAAGCCTTCTGGAGAGGGTGGTTCTCACAGAAAGGTACTTAACGAAGGCTCTTGATTCCTTGATTGACTTTTCTACTCAGAGTTTGAAAACATTGACATTTCCTTGGAATGTTCTGGTCCACTTCAGCTGACTGTACTTGATTTGTGTTTATGTCTGCTCCTCTGATCTATTTATAGCTAACAAAATAATCTGTGCCCTGAATCCCAGGAGAAAGTAGAGGGAGAAATTAATAACAAACAAACTTCCTTATTGTCTTTCTTAGTACTTATCCCTACAAGAAGTAACTACAGAAATCTGGCTAGATCAAGTATACCATTCTTACTCTTTTCCATATGTGTTAGTTAGTTTTCTCATACTTACTTTTTATGTATCAATGAAAAATTTTGGCATAAGACAGCAAGAGTGTGTATGTATATGTGTGTGTGTGTGTGTGTATATATATATATATATAAAGCAGCTAGCTCTTGAAAGCATTAGGAGGATTAATTATTGGGGGAATGCCCATGTATTTGTTGTTCATAGCTTTCTGTATCTTTTGATTCTCATCACCTGATGATCTCTTAGATTAATCTTGATGGTGTGTCTAACATGACCAGTCATGGTGACAGCTTTATTCTTACATACCACACTACAAGTAGCAGCAGGTCAACTTGGCTCCAGTTGCTAGGGTTTCTGGCACTCCTTCCCTGGTGGAATCTTGTGCCAAGAGAGTGATCTGAAGATTGCATTTTGAAAGGAAATTTAAGTTTGCTTGTGTGTTCTTCATCACTGAGCACAGTGATTATTAACCTGGAGAATTGGGTGCTGATGAGATGAACCATGTTAGAATCTAGGTGTGACTTTTAAAAAAATGTATTTTGGGCACTCTATTTAGACATCAAACTACTGTATTTTAATTATGTAAATTATAGAAAGTGTTATTAGGAAAGATATTCAATAACCAAATAATAGTGGTTCTTTCTGGGAGGAGGAATGGGATGGGGTCAACATCAAAGAAGACCTCACCTCATAAGGAGTATGAATGTTGGGGGTGAAGAAGGGCACGGACATTTTATATTTATAGGGATTTTTATTTACTTATAATTAATTAAGAGGTTAATATTTGAGAGATAGCCTGATCTAAAAGAGCCCAACAACAGAGCTTGCTGCTTAACCCTTTGAGTAGTGAGTTTTTTTCATGCTCGCTGACCCCTGGGAGTGAGTCTTTTATCAAAAAATGAAATTAGTTTCAGTTCCAGTTTTATTAACTTAAAATCATGTTTGTTTGATAACCAATTTATGGAAACAAGAAGAACATACATTTGCCTTTTTTTAAATGTTGCCTTACACATTTTTAAAATAAAAGTTTTGTTATCTGGATGGTCAGGAAGCATGAGGATGTACATGAATGTTCGTACTACTCAAAGGCTTAATTAAGTGCCTTGCATCAAGACGTTTCCATAGTTTTACATTGATACCTGGGAATTTGATTCAAAAGGTCTTTAATGAGTATCTTTTATTTTAAGACAAAATAAACTAAGCATCAATGGCTATATAAAGATACGTAAGACTTAATCACTTCATGGAAGTCATAGTTTGGTGACAGGAAGGCTCAAATTCTTAACAGAATAAACTGTCCAAGAATTAAATTTCTGCCTAGTAACTTGTCTTAGGTTTCTGTATTTGACCCTGGCATTTGTGATTTCAGAGTTGTGCTTTCATCTGTTCTCAAGTGATCCCAAGATAAATGACCAAACAAATGTTTAAGATGGTTAATAGTTCTTCAGATTGTGACCTCTTATTGTTGTGTAGAGTAAATAAGGTTTATGTGGTAAAGTACCTAGTTTGATTTTGAATCTTGTTTCCTTGAAGGATGAAGTATGAAACCTAGCTACTCAATTCTGAGTAAGACAATCAGTGGTCCATCATGTGCATGTCACCAATCAAATTCATGAAAGTCTATGGACATATATCTCAGAGATGTCAGGGTCCATTGTCCATTGTACAAAACCTAAAGTAATGAATGAAAAATGTTGGTAGAAGGAATTCCTGTTGAGGTTTTTGTTATGATTTATGTGGGAAAAATTACTGCTTCGTAGTGGTAAGTTTTAGTATGGAGGACAGCAAGGTTAGGTTACTAAACACTTGAATTTTCAGTTAAATGATCCCCCCCTCCCAACCTTGCCTTTTTATTTTATCTTTTAATAGGGAACGTGCTCAGTCACTTTCAATGGCTGCCAAGAAGAAGAAGGTCCTGGTCCTTGGAACTGGTTATGTATCTGAGCCTGTACTGGAATACCTGTCGAGAGATAACAATATAGAACTAACAGTAGGTAAATAAGCTCTCATTTTTGAAGATGAAGAAGAAAAACTAATTTTGTAGCATGTTGACCCTGAGAATTTTAAATGACTATTTTGTTTCTAAACTTTGAAAAAATTTATTTTGGAGCTGTTAAAATGTGTTTTGCTCTCTGACTAGTGAAAGACAATCCAAACTTTGGGCTTCTTTATTCTTGAAATAGGTTCTGACTTAAAGAATCAAATTGAACAGTTAGGCAAGAAATATAATATTAATCCTGTTATTATGGACATCAGTAAACAGGAAGAGAAGTTGGGCTCCTTGGTGAAAGCACAGGATCTTGTCATCAGGTTGGTATCTACTGTCTTCTACCTTCCCTCACCTTCCTTTCCTTCTGGTTATCACTATGCTATTGAACATAATGGTGCATATACTCTTGAGTTAATGTTTTGGGTTCCTTCAGATAAATTCTAAGAAGAGGACTGGCTAGTTCATGAGGCAGTTCCATTTTAAAGTTTTTGAGGTAACTCCATACTGCTTTCTACAGTGGCTGGACCAATCTTGATTCCCACCAACAGTGCACAACAGTTCCTTTCTCTCTGTATCCTCATCAGCACTTACTTGTTTGTTTATTTATTTATTTATTTTTCTTTTTTTTTTTTTTTTTGTATTTTTCTGAAGCTGTAAACAGGGAGAGACAGTCAGACAGACTCCCACATGCGCCCGACCGGAATCCACCCGGCACGCCCACCAGGGGCGATGCTCTGCCCACCAGGGGGCGATGCTCTGCCCCTCCGGGGCATCGCTCTGCCGCGACCAGAGCCACTCTAGCGCCTGGGGCAGAGGCCAAGGAGCCATCCCCAGCGCCCGGGCCATCTTTGCTCCAATGGAGCCTTGGCTGCGGGAGGGGAAGAGAGAGACAGAGAGGAAGGAGGGGGTGGGGGTGGAGAAGCAAATGGGCGCTTCTCCTATGTGCCCTGGCCGGGAATCGATCCCAGGTCCCCCGCACGCCAGGCCGACGCTCTACCACTGAGCCAACTGGCCAGGGCCTATTTATTTATTTTTACAGGGACAGAGAGAGAGAGTCAGAGAGAGGGATAGATAGGGACAGACAGACAGGAATGGAGAGAGACGAGAAGCATCAATCATCAGTTTTTCATTGCGACACCGTAGTTGTTCATTGATTGCTTTCTCATATGTGCCATGACTGCAGGCCTTCAGCAGACTCGAGCCAGTGACCTTGGGTCCATGCTGGTGAGCTTTTTGCTCAAGCCAGATGAGCCCGTGCTCAAACTGGCAAACCCGGGATCTCGAACCTGGGTCCTTTCACATCCCAGTCTGATGCTCTATCCACTGTGCCACCGCCTGGTCAGGCTACTTGTTTATTTATTGATGATAGCCCTTCTGACAGGTGTGAGGTGATATCTCATTGTGGTTTTAATTTATATTTCTCTGATGATAAGTGATGATGACCATCTTTCCATATGTCTTTTGACTATTAAAACCATAAAAATCCTGGAAGAAAACATAGGCAGTAAAATCTTGAACATTTCTAATAGCAATATTTTTTTTTCTGATATATCACCTTGGGCAAGGGAAACAAAAAAGAAACAAATGGGACTACATCAAATTAAAACATTTTTGCATAGCAAAAGAAATCATCAACAAAATGAAAAGACAACCCACTGAATGAGAGAACATATTTACTGATACATCTGATAAGGGGTTAATATCTAAAATTTATAGGAAACTAATAAAACTCAATACCAAAAATCCCAAACAATATAATTTAAAAATGGGCAAAGGACCTGAATAAAAATTCTCCAATGTGGAGAGTTTTAAATGTGATAACAGGGTGCATTTACTCTATATTCCTCAAGGAGTCATTAATCATCTCTGAGAGGCAATGTCTCAGCTATAGTGCAGTTGAAGGTATATTGAAAAGTAGGTTTGGACAAGCAAGTTTCTAATTAGCTCCTCTCTCTCTTTTTAAGCTTGTTGCCTTATGTACTGCACCCCCTTGTGGCCAAGGCGTGCATCACAAGCAAAGTTAACATGGTCACTGCCAGCTACATCACACCAGCGCTCAAGGAATTAGAAAAGAGGTACGTTTCAGTCATTTCCAACAAAGTAGCTCCATGGCATTGTTTTATGTTATATCCAACTTTTCCTTTCTCCTCTTTCCACCTGTCGTAGTGTGGAAGAAGCTGGCATCACAGTCATCGGTGAACTGGGATTGGACCCCGGTCTTGACCATATGTTAGCAATGGAGACAATAGATAAGGCCAAGGAAGTGGGAGCCACGGTGAGCCCTGTGTACACCCAACAGTTCATTTAGAAAAATGTTCAAAACCCAGGTTTCTGTGTTTGGAAATAATCTTCCTATGAGTTTGATTCAACATGTGGCTATATTCTAGTTATACTTTGACCAGAAATTTCAAGTAAAATTTTGTAAATGCAAAATTATCTACAATGGTAGAACAACGCCTAAGTTTTAGCAATCAGGTTTTAGACTGCTTTGAAGATTTTAGAATACAATCAATTTGAGTATTAGAAGTTGGAAATTTTTTTTTTTTTTTTTTTTTACAGAGAGAGAGAGAGAGAGAGAGAGTCAGAGAGAGGGATAGACAGGGACAGACAGGAATGGAGATTGATGAGAAGCATCAATCATTAGTTTTTTGTTGCAACACCTTAGTTGTTCATTGATTGCTTTCTCTTGGGTCCAAGCTGGTGAGCTTTGCTCAAACCAGATGAACCTGCGCTCAAGCTGACGACCTCGGGATCTCGAACCTGGTTCCTCTGCATCCCAGTCTGACGCTCTATCCACTGCACCACTGCCTGATCAGGCGGGAAAATTCTTAACAATATCATTCATCTGTTGGTACATGAAATATATTTTACATATGAGGAATTATTGGACCAGTGAATGTAATGAATCAGATGAAATTTTTTAGTTTTTATGTATCTAATATATAGAAACAAATGTAGTTTTAAATGAATTATAATTAAATATTATTTATATGACCTATATTGGTGAATATATTTAAAATTACATGTTATAATGTATATAATCAACTTGTCATCAAACATACAATTCGAATACAAAAGCCAGGAGGAACTGACCAAGCAGAATTCAATTCATAGTTAGATTTTTACCTGAACACAATGTTAGCCACAATCTCCAGAGGGTTTTTAAAAATAATTAGTATACATAAAATATAACTGTAGCTTAATCAAATGGTGTTTGCCTTTACCTTTAAGAAGTCCTTAGTAACTTTAAGAAAGGGAAAACTGTAGCAAAGCTATCTCATGCATGTCATTATGCTCAATTACTTACTTAGGTACATATTCTCCCTAGTTTATTGGTTCTTTATTTTACAGATTGAGTCTTATATTTCCTACTGCGGTGGGCTTCCAGCCCCTGAACATTCGGACAATCCTTTGAGGTACAAGTTTAGCTGGAGCCCAGTGGGAGTCTTGATGAACATAATGCAGCCGGCCACCTACCTGCTCAATGGAAAGGTAAAGGCCTCGTATCAGAGCTCTCCGTGCAAACCCATGGTGACCGCCTGAGCGAGGGCAGGTGCTTTCCCCCCGACACGCAGCCCTTTATCCTGGCTGTGCTGCCGCCTGTGCTCCAACTTCTGCCCCCTTAGCATTTCACAGTGTGTGTTTTCTGTTCCGTCTTGTCTCCTCACCATTCCCAGCATGGCCTCTGCTCATTCTTTCCTCTTCTTGCAAGCTGTCTCTGCATTTGGAAAACTCATTTCCTAGCCCCGCGGCAGGTGTCAGTACTGGCCATCTTGTGTTTATTTCAGCACAGCAAACAATGACTGAGTCCTTACTGTGTGCTGGCCATGGGACAAGGCTCCAAAGCTTGTCACAATGAATGAAGTTCTAGACCTCAGAGGACTCGCAGCTGGAATGGGGGTGGCTCTCGGAATGGAGGGTTTGGTGGGTCAGGAAGCGAAACTAACCCTTCTCCGCCAGCTGCTGTGCACGAGAGTGTACGTGCTCTCTGATCTTAGTGTTAGTTTCATCATTTTAGAGTAAGCCAACAGTGGCTTAAAGAGGATGTTAAGATCTTTTAGCTGGGATTCAAACCTAGGTCTAACTCAGTCTAGGGCCTTTTGTTGTTGTTGCTTGTTTACTGACTATTGATTTTAGAGAGCGACGGAGAAAGAATCATTCATTTGTTGTTCCACTTAGTTGTGCTTTATTGGTTGCTTCCCCTACTTGCCCTGACAGGGGATCGAACCCACAACCTTGGTGTTTTGGGCCGATGATCTAACAACTGAGCTAACCAGCCAGGGCCACTCCAGAGCCTTTTCTTTCCCCCTTTACCAAAATCCTCATGGCAGGAAAGACAGAACTGGAATGATAGCCACAACCAGTGAGAGTCGTTCCCCAGGGCGCTCAAGTGCCACGTGGTGAGATGAGAGGACAGGAGATTTGACCTTGGGGGGTGGGGTGGGGAGAGCAAAATAAGCGAAGAAGAGAAGATGCACTTGGCCTTGAAGGAGAAGACGCTGCCAGCCGGGCGGGGCACTGCCACTCGGGACTATGCTAAGCAGCGACTTTACTCGATTCTCAGAACAACCCTACAGGTTTATCAGAGGGAAGGCAGGCACGGGAAGCTTAGCTAACTGCCACGGTGACGACACGGCAGACGGCACAGCCGGTGTTCGAGTCACACTGGGCTGCATTCACAGTTTATCCTCAGGCTAAGGGAAGACTCGTGTTTGGGCACAAATGTGACTAGACTGGGGGCTCCTCTTTACATTTTTTTTTTTTTTTTTTTTTTTTTTTCATTTTTCTGAAGCTGGAAACAGGGAGAGACAGTCAGACAGACTCCCGCATGCGCCCGACCGGGATTCACTCGGCACGCCCACCAGGGGCGACGCTCTGCCCACCAGGGGGCGATGCTCTGCCCATCCTGGGCGTCGCCATGTTGCGACCAGAGCCACTCTAGCGCCTGGGGCAGAGGCCACAGAGCCATCCCCAGCGCCTGGGCCATCTTTGCTCCAATGGAGCCTTGGCTGCGGGAGGGGAAGAGAGAGACAGAGAGGAAGGCGCGGCGGAGGGGTGGAGAAGCAAATGGGCGCTTCTCCTGTGTGCCCTGGCCAGGAATCGAACCCTGGTCCTCCACACGCTAGGCCGACGCTCAACCGCTGAGCCAACCGGCCAGGGCTCCTCTTTACATTTTGTGACCTAAGCACCTCCCTCCCTTGCGCTAGTCCTGGCCCATGGGGGGTGACCAGTTATATGAGCAGATGTGTGTCTTAAAAAGATGATTCCGGCAGTAGTATTAGAAATTCCCAGTGTGTCTGTGAACCTAAATGTGTTTTGTGTTCACACAAAAGAGAGAAGTCGAGAATTTTTTTATAAACGGGGCAAAGGTCATTACTAGCATGGCCTTCCAAGCCTGCGGTGGGGAGCGTGTTGGAATCACCCTGGCAGCTTACAAAATTCTGATGTCTGATTCCTATCCCCAGAGCTGTTGATTCTCCTGGGTTTGGGGATCTTTAAAACCTCCAGAGTCAAGTCTGCTCTCGTCAGTTGACATGAGGAACTGAACACACAATGTGTAGTACAGATGAGGTGGTGTAGAGTTGTGCACCTGAAACCTATATAATTTTGGTAATCAGTGTCACTCCCATTAATTCAATAAAATAAAAAAAGGAAAAGCAAACAAGAAAAAGAAATAAATATGTGATCTTAGCATAGGTCAAAAACAAAAACAAAAATAAAACTTCCATCGTGATTCTAATATGCAGCTGAATTTGAGAAGTGACTGAGTAACCAGAGGACCTCAGCTGCGTGTAAAGACTCTACTGAACAAACAGGACACTTATCTTGGATGCTGGAAAGATACGTTCACATGTTTCAGGATGTGAAACAGGACCCCTGAGTTCTGGTTCAAGTGGTGGCATCCCTCACAGTGTCACCAAAAGCCAGACGATTGTAAAGGTCCCTAGGTGTCTGTTTCCTGATGTGTAACGTGAGCACCAACGTTTCAAAAGTTCTCCAAATCGCCCTGGCGGGTTTGCTCAGTGGTGGAGTGTCGGCCTGGTGTGCAGGAGTCCCGGGTTCGATTCCCGGCCAGGGCACACAGGAGAAGCGCCCATCTGCTTCTCCACCCCTCCCCCTCTCCTTCCTCTCTGTCTCTCTCTTCCCCTCCCGCAGCCGAGGCTCCATTGGAGCAAAGATGGCCCCGGCGCTGGGGATGGCTCCTTGGCTTCTGCCCCAGGCACTAGAGTGGCTCTGATCACAACAGAGTGATGCCCCTGGTGGGCAGAGCATTGCCCCCTGGTGGGCATGCCGGGTGGATCCCGGTTGGGCACATGCGGGAGTCTGTCTGACTGCCTCCCCGTTTCCAGCTTCAGAAAAATACAAAAAAAAAAAAAAAAAAATCTCCAAATCAATACATCATGGAGGTTTGGGTAGGAAATTCAGCCTATGTCCTGATGCCCCTTTTGCTTCCGAGCCCTGGGAAAGAGACTGACTTCACATGTGTGAATACAGGAAAAAGTCTTGCTTCATTTGGTCAAGGTGCTCACTGTCAGGAGGCCGTATACATAAATGATGAAGATGGTAACAATGAAAGAGTCAGCGGTGTGCAACCCGAAGAACAAGGGGCTTGATGTCAGTGGGCCTGGCTTTGTGCGCCTGCTCTGCCCTCACCAGCCTGGGGCACCACAAAAGTCACCCCTCTCTCTGAGCTCTGTGCTCCATGTCTGAGGACAAACATAGTCACTGCAGCCTTGCAGGGCTCTTGGCAGAGGGCTCAGTGAAGTCATCTAGATTACAGTCGGCTCCACAGCAGATTGTCAGGCATGTACTGTTCCTGGCAAATGTTAGTGACCAAAGAAATGGATGGCGGGAGCTCAGGGGAGGCAAGAGGTGATTTTTCAGGCAGCACAAATTATATTTGTTGAATTTGAAGTTTTTCGCTTTCATCCTGAACTCCTTTGTTAAAAACAGCACTTATGCGTCACCCTGACTCTGTGGAGGACACCAAGAGAGGGCTGGATTCTTTCCTTTGCTAAAACGATACTTTTTTCAAGGTCCTGCTCAAGTTCCCTCTTGTGGACGCATCCTTCCCTGACCGCCCCAGCCTCTGTTCACTATTCCTTTGTCTGAACTCCCACACTTTGTCTGTGTCTAAGAATTTCCCGGATGCGGTGTTATTCAGTCAGTAACTCAAGTGCAGCAGTCTGTCTCACAACCCAGAAGCCTCTCTTGTACCCTTGTCCCTCCGTCTCTTCTGTGACTGCGGAGCAGCCTGACGTCATTCACAGAATCATAAAAGGGAAGCCATCGGGCCTCTGCTTCTGCTTTAAGTTGAAGCCTTGAACTTTTCCAGTGACTTAGACAGTCGCCTATGAATTGGGACACTTCATTGTTCTGCATCCTCCCAGGGATTTTCAGCCACTGGTACAATTCTTAGCTTCTAACATCTAATCCTATTTCTAATGATACTTGGTTTTCTTCCACATATCTGGAGACAGTGATGGTGCCTTCTCTTAGTTCTGTTCCCTCTGTGGGTGGAGGGACTCTCCTATATCGTAGCACCTGGGAAAGATGTGGCAGAGCCTCACCATCACCTCTGTCAACCCCCTGTCCCAAGCTAACGCCCACCCCACAGCTAAACAAATCCTCTGAGTCCTGATGGCTTGCTCTGCAAACACAGCTTTGAGATAGGTCTTCTAGCCCTCAGGTTTGCCTGCAGGTCAAGTTTACTGTGACGGCCAAACCCAGCTCCTCCTTGGTAGGAAATTCAGTTTCCGTAGATATTGTCATAAAGTTGTTTGTGAAGTAAAACAAGTTTCTTTTGAGAAAAGAAAGTAAAAGAGCTGCTGCTGCTCCCCACTGCCTGCAACCATGCCTAATGGGTCTTCAGGCGTAAATCCAGCTGTCTGGAATACCCTACCTTGCCAATCGCTACCCCTCTTAACACACTGATCCAGAAGTAAATGCAATGAAGGGTCTTAGATATGGTGTGGGAGAAAGAGTATGGACAGGGGAGGAAGGCAGACCGGGGTTATAAAGCCAGTAGCCAGGGCCACCATCACAGCAGCCTGGCCCATGCAGGTTTGCATTGGATTCGGACAGTCGGTAAAGAAACAATGGAGCCAAAAACTGGTGGGCCATAGTCTTTAATCCTAGCTTGCACCCGGTGGGCAAGCAAAAAACACACACTGGGCTCCAAAACCCACTCACATTCAGTGCTCACAAAGCTACTGATTTATCCGAGTTTCCTAGAATCAAAGGTTTCTAGCTCACCAGACTTATTCACCTCTGTTCCCCATCTCCTTCCTTCTCCCTGCACAAACTCTGCACAAACTGGCTTCTCACTCAACACTCCGCCATCTTGGCTGCTTCTCCGGGCCTCCTCTATGTGGCCTTTCTCTGCTCTCTGCTCTGCTTCTCTAATGTTAATCTCAGGAACCAAAAGCACACAAGCTCCTGTTCTGCCCCTATTTTATAGTGTAGAAATCCAAACCTTTAATCCAATATACAAAATAGGGAAGTCTCTAATACAAAGTCACTTTCTGAGGCATGATAGGATTGTACCATCCCACATCAAAAAGGTTGGGAAAGGCTTAGTCCTAAAACCAAGCCCCAGGCTACAAGGATCCTGCCTGCCCAGAGCCAGCCCCCAACACACATTAGTATCACCTGGGCAACGGCCTCCACGTGGGCAGCGCCATCTTTAACAAAGTGAGCATAATACATTTTATCCGCCCAACAGGGGTCCAGATGTGCCCCTACGTGACTCAGCTGCAGTGTTCACTCTGAACAAGGGGTTGTTGTGTGGATTACAGCTCATGTCTATGGGCACCGAGCACACAGTAGGCCCTGCATAAATGACTCTCTGTATGTTTCTTGTGGTATATTTCTTGTTAGTTTAATAATCAAGCTCCTTATTGATTCTCATTGGTTGGGAGACTGTGTGTGTGTGTAAAAGAGTTAGACCTAGAGCAGCTGAGCAACCGCAGTGAGTAGTGAGTTTTTGCTGAGAGTAGGTAGGACATGTGAGTATTGTCGAGACAGAAAACAAGGCCCTGGTTGGCTAGCTCAGTTGGTTAGAACGTCATCCCAATATGCCAGGGTTGCAGGTTTGATCCTCAGGGCACATACAAGAAGAAGCAACCAATCAGTGTTTCTCTCTCTCTCTCTCCTTTCCTCTCTATATAAAATCAATCAATAAAACTTTTAAAAAATGCATATTCTGTCAAATAGATAAATCTGTCTTTCTATCTTTACCCAAGGCATTAATAAAATATTAAACAAGACAGGGTTCATTAATGAACCCTCTGATATACCAGGAAAAGTAAATCTCTGAGTTGGCATCAAATGGTAATGATGACCCAGTCATTTTGGGGTTTCATTTCTTCAGAGAATTCCATCTCTGTGAAGAAATCATTACCATTCAGCTTACATTTCCATGTTTTCTGCCTGAGGATCTCATGGTAGACTTATGAAGCAGATTTATTTTTGATTAGTAAGTTGCCGGAGTATAGTAGCCTTCATTGAAATTTTCTTTTAAAAATTTCTTAAACTTCAAACATGATAGAAGATGTTTTACAAAAGAGTGCAGAAATGTTGTGTCCAGAAATGGTGACAGTGCAGTGCGGAAGTCACCCAGGACCAGGCGATGAAGAGCATCCCTCTTTTGCTTTGGATCTGCACTGCTTTGGGCTGTTAGGGGGTGTCAGGTGTTCTGCAGAGTGAACCTGGTAACTGGAGACACTCTGCCAGGCCTGACTCTGTAGTCGGCATAGCTGACTTCCTGCTGGGGCTTCCGCTACAGGGAGGCACGGGTCCCCATCTTGCCTCTCAGGCCAAGGCTTGGGCAGAACCCATCTGCAAGTGAGCTCTGGCAATCGTTAAGTTTAGCTAGAGGCTCCTGCAGGTGAGTTCCTCAGAATCCCGAGGGTACGCGGACAGCTCCCTTGTTCAGGGTTGTTCTGTGCAGGTTAGACACATGATCAAAAATTGTTTCCCAGGGTGCAGGCAGGACAGAAACCTGTCCCGCCACCTGCCACACCCCTGCCTGGGAATCTCAGCCCTGATTCTAGCATTCCAGAAGGTTTTTCGTTATCAAGGATAACCATAAACCTCACCAGCCAAATAAAAAACAGTCTTTTAATCAACATTAAAGGAGAAAAACAAGGGCTTCCCTGAATTCTGCGTGTGGCTGGGGGGTGGGGTGCGGGTAAGAGAATCACTGAGACTTTAGAAGAACTTGCTCTTTGGTGGTTTAACTTCTCACCAGGAGTAAGATTGGGGGGAGCACCTTTTAGAGTTTCACTATATGTTCATTGGGTTGTCTATCTTATGAGGGGACATCTCCCCACTCCTTGTCCCCAGCATGCACTGTGGCTTGACTAGTCTAGTCTGTGAGCTCCTCGTAGCTGCTCCAGCTTGGCTCCTGGCGTGTGGTGGACACTCAGGAAATGTTTGTTCGATGAAGAAAGGAGTGAATGGAGACAGGACTTGTACACTCCTCCATTCTTCTCCCCTCCGCAGTGAGTGGGACCCAGGCACACGGCGAGGGTGGGGTGCTCCGTGAATGCTGGTGTGTGACTGAACAGTACAAGGTTGGTGCCCAAGCCACATCAGAGAGGATGAGAAGAGAGAGAAAGAGCAGTGACAATACTGCTACTGCTCTTGGAGCACAGAAGCCATTTATGTGGTGTAAAGCCAGCATGCAGGGCCAGGGCCACTATCACAGCAGCCTTCTGGCCCATGCAGGTTCGCATTGGATTCGGACAGTCGGCAAAGAAACAACGGAGCCAAAAACTGATGGGCCATAGTCTTTAATTCTAGCTTGCACCCGGCGGGCAAGTAAAAATACACACTGGGCTCCAAAACCCACTCACATTCAGTGCTCACAAAGCCACTGACTTATCCGAGTTTCCTAGAATCAAAGGTTTCTAGCTCACCAGACTTATTCACCTCTGTTCCCCATCTCCTTCCTTCTCCCAGATACAAACTCGGCCCAAACTGGCTTCTCTCTCAGCACTCTGCCATCTTGGCTGCTTCTCCTGGCCTACTCCACGAGGCCTTTCTCTGCTCTCCTCTCTCTTCTAATGATAATCTCAGGAACCAAGCGCACAAGCTCCCACTCCGACCCCATTTTATAGTGTAGAAATCCAAACCCTTAATCCAATATACATAATAGGGAAGTCTCTAATACAAAGTCACTTCTCTGAGGCATGATTAGATTGTACCACCCCACATCAAAAAGGGTGGGAAAGGCTTAATCCCAAAACCAAGCCCCAGGCTACAAGGATTCTCAACTCATATTAATATCACCTGGGCCACGGCCTCACGTGGGCAGCGCTATTTTTAACAAAGTGAGCATAATATATTTTATCTGCCCAACAACCCACCCCTATGCTCACTTTACTACCCACAATCTATACCACCGGCATCCCTGTGCAAGGAAATTAGAACATTACACAAATCACAACAGCAAAAATCATACAGTTTCAACAATTACAAAGGTACACTTCACCAGTCTCTGAGCACTTAGCCCAAAGCGCAAAATGTCCTTGGCCTTCTTTCTAGCAACGGGAAAAGCTTCCTGGGGTAGGGGAGTGCTTCCAGCAAAGTTACCCCCCACCCCCATCAGGGTATTTCACATTGTCCAAAATCCATAATCAGTAAGTCCATCCAACAAAGGAGTCATTGCCCACTCTGGTCGTAGTCCAGGAAATCAGTCTGTGCACATGGGGCATCAGCCACCCCCCTCATTCCTGCCGTCCTGGCAGGTCTTACACTGTCCCAAAGAGGGGCACGTGGCAATGGCAGTCAGCATTTCCATCTTGGCTCTAGTGAACATGTCCAGCCCTATTTCCCCAAATCGCAGACCTACCGGGGCCGCAGTAGGTGCTCCTTCCAGCTGGGCTTCCATCTTCTGGAGACTGCAGATCACAACTCCAGTCTGATTCTCCTCATCCTCCAGAGAGGAACTGAAAACACCAGCTCCCGCTGCTAGGCTCAAGCCCCGGGCTGCCGCTGCCTTCTGCTCTGCAGACCTTGCAGCTCTGGACCCGGCCTCAGCCTCAGCCCCGGCCTCCTGCCGCTGCTGGCTCTCTGCAACATCCAGGGCAAGCTGCAACTCACGAACCTGTGAATCCTCCTCCAGCAGCTGCTCCATTTCCAGGCGAATCTCGCAAACCTGGTCGGCCTCCTCCTCCAGCATTTCCTCCAGCTCCAGGGTCAGCATCGGTTTCTCCTGCATTTGCTCCAGCTCCTTCCGCTGCTCGGTTTGCAGGTCCCAGGCAGCCTCTTCCACAGAGCTCTCGGTTTCCTCACGCATGGCTGTAAAAGTCAGCCAGCCTACGATCCCCAAGAGGACAACCATGGGGAACCCTAACACTAGCCAGTCCTCTACTCCACCACTCAAAGGCTCCTTGCCGATCTGTATCGAATCCTGCCGACTACGCCAAATGTAAAACCAGGAGCCAGGGCCAGAGCCACCATCACAGCCGCAGCCTCCTGCCGCTGCTGGCTCTACCCTCTCTGCTCTCTCATGCTAACCTCAGGAACCAAGCGCACAAGCTCCCACTCCGACCCCATTTTATAGTGTAGAAATCCAAACCCTTAATCCAATATACATAATAGGGAAGTCTCTAATACAAAGTCACTTCTCTGAGGCATGATTGGATTGTACCACCCCACATCAAAAAGGGTGGGAAAGGCTTAATCCCAAAACCAAGCCCCAGGCTACAAGGATTCTCAACTCATATTAATATCACCTGGGCCACGGCCTCACGTGGGCAGCGCTATTTTTAACAAAGTGAGCATAATATATTTTATCTGCCCCACATGTGGGTGTCTGTTGTGTCTAGTTTTTACTGTTTAAAAAAAAAAGCAAACTCTCTTGGGACACAATTCAGTGTCATCTGATCCAGGAGCGAGACAATCTAAAGAAAACAAGGTCTTCGTGAAAAACTAAATGCTTTAAGTCAGATTTTCAACTTTGAGAGAAGAGGGAACGGCATTGGCCTTGGCTGAACTGGGTAAAGGGGTCCAATATATGGGAAGTGAAGGGAACGAGACTTTTGCTGGTGAACACGCAGTAGAGGATGTGGACAGCGAACTGTAATGTGGCATATCTGAAAGGTATGATGTTATTAACCTTGATAAATTTAAAAATAGAAGCTTGGGACCATGATGGCCTTGTGGATCATCTTTTCAGTGGGACAGCTTGAGTAAGGAGTATTGATTAGGGTATTTTCAGTAAAATAAAAAAAATCCAAATCATCTATTGCTTTCTTTTAAAAATTTTATTTCTTTATTATGTGGACAAGTCCAAGGGGAACACAATGTTGTGACCAGTGTGCCTTTTCCCTGCTCCCCAGGTTGTGAATGCTGCAGGGGGCATCTCCTTTCTCGATGCAGTCACCCCCATGGATTATTACCCCGGACTGAACCTGGAAGGCTATCCTAACAGAGACAGTACGAAATACGCGGAGATCTACGGCATTTCATCTGCTCACACCTTGCTGCGGGGCACTCTGAGGTACAGGGTAAGTGGCTGTGTTTAGATGAGACACGTTTGATATAAGTGAGGTGTACGCTGCATTTTTCTTAGGAACCCAAATCGTCAAGATGATAAGCCAGGCTGGCGTCTGTTTTCTTGAGACTCTTGATTGGGAGACATTAGGAGGCAACTCAGAATGGCTTGAGCGGAAGGAAACTTCCTACTCGTGAGCAGGGGAGGGCATGCAGAGGGCTAGCTTCAGGTGGAATGGGTTTGGGAGCCAAGTGGCCTCCCTGGGACTTGGTTTTGCTTCCCCTCGCAGCTGTCCCTTCCAGGGCTGGCTGCAGTCCCAGACTCCCGTGTGGCAGGGTGGCGGGAGGCTCCCAGCCTCTTAAGTTCGAATCCAGTGTGAATGAAGGAGCACATCACCTTCATAGCTGAACATGTAATTTTCGTCTCATTAGCCCCTGAGGTCAGTGGCTTAAAATGTGCTGACCAATTGCCTTCCCTTTCATGTCCGTAAAGCTGAAGTCATAGTGGGCATCACTTTGTCCGAAGCAAAAGCTTTTTACCAGCATGAGGTGGAGACCCTAAAGGTGTAAACATAAATGCCCACTACCCATTTATTCATCCTGAAAGAGTAGTTACAAGTGTGACCAGATCGAGACAATCAACGAAATAGTTGCTTAGGGTGTTATAGCACATGACTATAAACTGGGTGGCTTTAAACAGCAACAGCAGAAATTTATGTTCTCACATTCAAGGGGTCAGAAGTCTGACATTGAAGTGTGGGCACGGGAGGCTTTGAGGGAGAAACTGTCCCATACCTGTGAGCCTTCCCATACCGTGTTATTCAGAATCACAACTCCGTCATCCAGGGCGTTTCCGGTCCCCTTCCCTACGTGAGGTGGGCGCCGGGAGCCAGTGAACGCTGGTGGGGTTATGCAGTGGGAGAGGGAGTAACTGAGAAAGTTCACGCGAGAGCAGAAGTTTTTTCCACGGTGCCAGCTCACAAGGACCGGTGTCTGGCTTGCCTTGTTTCTTGTGTGGAACCCTGTTTACGAAAAGACAGCACGACATTTCTTACTCTTCAGAGCTTCTGCTGCATGTGTTGGCACTTAGCATCTACCACCAGCATTTTTAGTTGGATTTTATGGATATTTTTCTTGTCTCCTGAAATAGATGTAAGCCCCCAGAAGGCAGGTGCCTGTACTGTCGTGAACGAGATGTCCTCACTGTCCAGGAATCAACTGGGACACCTATGATAACATCCTAAGGGGATCTAAGAACCATGGATGTTCCGAAAGCCCTCAGGCACAAAAAAATTCTAGTCTGGTTTGGAGCCAAACCAGCCCCAGCTCTGGCACATGAGTGGCGGAGATGATGATTAGCAAGTCAGGCTGGGGGTGCATTTTGGGATGGGTTTTATATAACATACTGAGGACTTCAGACTTGTCCTGTATACAGTGAACACGTGAAGAATTTTTTATGACTTATGACATTTTAGAAAAATCTTTCTGATCTACCTGTCTTTCCTGCTCTTTGCATACATTGCAGTAGGGGCTCTTAATCATTAGAATGGATTATCTGTTTTTGGGGCTGTTCGTACAAGCTCCTTCCATGAAGAGAGAGAACAATGGTTCTGTTGAATAGCGTTTACAGCACTGAAGGCATATGACTCAGAAGGAAATTAGCAGTGTGTTGCCAGACAGCCCGGAAACAGAAGTAAACCCAAGTTTTGCAAGGCCTCTTATGTAAACGGTGGCATTGTTATGACTATTTATTGATTTTCCTTTGAACCTGAACAGGTCACATTCACATGATTGATGCAAATGATTCTTGCTGTCTGTTTGCTTAACAAGTTGTCAAGATGGAGTTTTCTTTCCAAAAACACTGTTTCTTTGAAGAAAAAAATTTTCATATACTGCTTAATAATTCTTATTACAGGGATATGCCAGAGCCTTGCATGGATTTGTGAAATTGGGTCTTATAAACAGAGATGCATTTCCTGCCCTTCGACCTGAGGCCAAGCCTCTCACCTGGGTGAGTGACTCCAGAATTATATGTTGTCTGCTGCTCTGCAGAAATGCCATAGGACATGGTCATGTTGGAACTCGATTTGACCAGCAAAAGAACGATGCTGTGACGTATGCGCAGGAAGATAAACCTTAGTTCCATAGTTGTCTTTCCCTTCACTGTTGTGGGTGGATGGAGCACTCAGCTCAAAATCTGGGCCTATTTCCTCAGCAATTTGTACAACCTGATGGCTCTGCCAGACCCCGGTAGAGATGGACTTGCTGTCTGCCCTGGGTACTGGGCTCTGCCACGGGTCTAAGTGGTGACCCATTAGAGCAGTGGTTCTCAACCTTTCTAATGCCGTGACCCCGCAATACAGTTCCTCATGTTGCGGTAACCCCAAACCAAAAAATAATTTTGGTGGCTACTTCATAACTGTAATTTTGCTACAGTTATGATTCGGAATGTAAATACCTGATATGCATTATGTATTTTCCGATGGCTTTAGGCGACCCCGCTGGGGTTGCGACCCACAGGTTGAGAACCGCTGCATTAGAGGACTTAAGCATGACCCTCCTACAACTGGTAACACCAGAGGGCTGCTGGTGACATCACAGAACTGGATTCTTTTTATTTTATTTTTATTCAGTGAGAGGAAGGGAGGCAGAGAGACTTCCGCATGCACCCCAATAGGGATCTACATGGCAAGCTTACTAGGGGGTGATGCTCTGCCTATCTGGGGTGTTGCTCCATTGCTCAGCAGCTGAGCTCTTCTTAGTGGCTGAGGCAGAGGCCATGGAGCCATCCTCAGTGCTGGGGCCAACCCACTTCAATTGAGCCATGGCATTAGGAGTGGAAGAGAGAGAGAGAGAAGCAAGAAGAGGAGGGATGGAAAAGCAGATGATCACATCTCCTATGTGCCCTGACTGGGAATTGAACCTGGGACATCCATGCACCGGGCCAGCACTCTACCACTGAGCCAACTGGCCAGAGCCAGAATTGGATTCTTAACCCGTGATCCCATCAGGTCTTTCATTTAATTGTTTATCATAACCATAAATAATTTGAGTTTTCAGTCCCTGCCTTTATCCCCAATCTCTGTGTTGTTTAATATTCTAGACCTAGCCCTGGCCGGTTGGCTCAGCGGTAGAGCGTCGGCCTGGCGTGCGGGGGACCCAGGTTCGATTCCCAGCCAGGGCACACAGGAGAAGCGCCCATCTGCTTCTCCACCCCCGCCTCCCCCCTCCTTCCTCTCTGTCTCTCTCTTCCCCTCCCGCAGCCAAGGCTCCATTGGAGCAAAGATGGCCTGGGCACTGGGGATGGCTCCTTGGCCTCTGCCCCAGGCGCTAGAGTGGCTCTGGTCGCAGCAGAGTGACGCCCCAGAGGGGCAGAGCATCGCCCCCTGGTGGGCAGAGCGTCGCCCCTGGTGAGCGTGCCGGGTGGATCCCGGTCAGGCGCATGCAGGAGTCTGTCTGACTGTCTCTCCCCGTTTCCAGCTTTAAAAAAAAATAAAAAATAAAATAAATATATATATATATTCTAGACCTAGAGGTTCAGGCTTGGAAGAGATTTTGGAGACTAGGAACTAAATGTAAAGATGAACTTCCACCATCTGCTAGGAGTTAACTTGTCACCAGCTGGTCATCCAACTGAGATTAATGTGCTCACATTCCAATAGAAAGGCCCCAAATTTATCACGGGAAGAAAAGGATCAATACTGCTAATTTTATTAAGTCTCCCCAAAGAAATTTGGGTATCCTTACCAGTAAATTGCTTTTCAACTTAGTTTTTGGTACATCTGAGAGCCTTTCCAATCTAAGTTCTATCTGTCAAAAATGTACGAGTGAGTAAGTATCTCTAGGCGAGGCTGGGGGTGAGGCAGCTGCATTGGGAAGGTTGGGTCTCGTGTTTTGGGGCTGGTCCCAGTATCTTGGTCACTATGATCTACTAGACTAGTGATTAAAAAATCCTTTTTTTTTTTTTTTTTTTGGTAAAGATCAGATTGGAAATAACATTAGGCTTTATGAGTGATGTGGTGTCTGTCAGATGACCATTTCTGCCATAGACATTAGATAAACAAATAACCAAGTTCCGATAAAACTATTTGCACAGCCTGGTGGTGAGCTGAATTTGGCCTGTCAACCAGCTGTTTATCCTTAATCTAGAGCAAAACTTTACTCTTGGAAGCCTGGAAAAAAGTCTTGTTTAGAAAGGAGAAAAAGCTATGACTACTGTTTAAGTTTTCTTCCATTGAGCTTTTATTCTCTGCAAGGCCTTTTTTTTTTTTTTTTTTTTTTTTACCTCTTGAACCTACAAAAGAACTCTGGTTGCTATTAGCAACTACAGCACTAAACCCCTTTTACTTTATCCAGGCTAAAATGGACCGTGGGAGGGGAGGGTGAGGGAGAGTGGGTGGAAAGGTGATGGGGAGGCTATGTGAACGCTGGGTATGTGAGGTTTATACGATACCATCTGTTTAGTATCAATGAATGTTGTGCCCCATTTTTATTGTTGAAACACCATTCTGGACAACCATGCATTTACTGATGTGTGGAGGTGTCCAGACGCGTGGGCCTGTATGTGTATGTATTATAATTTACAGGTTCTGATTTAATGTGAGGTGCATTTGAGGTCCAATGCCCTAATCAAATACTTTTCTCAACTGATTTTTTTTTTAACTTTATTAGGAACTTAGAATTTTTTATTTCTATCTTTCCAACCAGAAAGAGCTCATTTGTGGACTAGTTGGGATTTCACCCTCCTCCGTGCAAAGTGTGCTTAAGGAAGCTGTCTCTGAGAAGCTGGGAGGAGACAGTAGCCAGCTGGAGGCTGTGGAACGGTAGGCACCCACCAGTCCACTCACAGCAGAGTACTGGCTCACAGTGACTTAGTCCTTCATCACCAAAGAAAGGTCCAGGGAGAATGCACACTGTCTTAGATTAATTCGCTGCTCTAGTGTCGGCCTATGGTAGAGAGATTATCATGTACCATGTTCATGTCGGGATGAAATGTAAATAGAGAGAGAAACTCAATGGCAATTACAACTTATTCTGAGATACTTTACTGCTCAGTTTCCAAGAAAGGTAGGATCTATTTTTCTCCCATAAGAGATTCACTCAGTCTTCCTGCACCTGCTTTAAAACACGCATTCCCACACTGTGGCGCATTTTGCTGGTCTCTTGAATGTGGGAGAATTAGACTGTAAGTCAGTCTCATAAAAAGCTTTGCAGAATATAGATCTCCAAAGTTGTCAGTGCTGCTCTTGAGAGCGCTGCTTGGGAGAGTCTGCGGATGGTTCTGATTAAAACATTACAATTGTTATTATTATTTTACAATTTAAGAGAGTCCTGTATCTTGAACTGTCACTTTGTGATTGCGCCCTTCAAGATTAAATCCAAGAAGTGCTCCCTTCTGCTCCCCATGTGAAAATGTGTACAGGACTTGGACTAACACAGCCGTCTCCTGTGCTCCTCAGGTTGGGCTTGCTTGGGGATGAACAAGTCCCTCGGGCAGAGTCTATTGTGGACGCGCTTTCCAAGCACTTGGCCATGAAACTTTCCTATGGTAAGCCATGAGCTTGGAACAAAACAGCCCAGAGAAGGAACCCTAAGATGTACTCAGTACAGCTCGCAAATGAGATTGGAGGGCTGGAGCCACGCAGTAGGAGTGGGGAAGTATGATATGAGGCAAAGAATGCTTGGCTATTTTTGCGCAGGGAAGAATTCTATCAGTTCTTTTAAGTAGGAATGCACTTGAGTAATATGGGAAAGGAAAACATTATGAGTTTGACTTGTAATTTTTAGCTCATAGAAAACGTTCAGGAGGCTGCTGTATTAGTGCCCTCGTGTCTGTGGCCAGACTGAAGGTTATCACCTGGATAGAAGAACGCGACTGCAGTTATAATTTCCCAGAGTTTTTCAATTGATCTTTGGGCTAAAAAGCAGTGTAGATCATTGTCTAAGGACCATGCATAATGGGAGAGGAAACTTGTGAGTGCAGAAGGGAGGCAGCGGGAGAGGAAATAGAGTATCAGAATTATAATGATAGTGACATTTGAAAATGTCTGTTTATTTATGTTAAGGTCCTGGAGAGAAAGATATGATTGTGATGAGAGACAACTTTGGAATCAGACATCCGTCTGGACATTTAGAAAATAAAACCATTGATCTTGTGGTTTATGGAGACATCAATGGCTTTTCAGCCATGGCTAAAACTGTGGGGTTTCCCACAGCAATGGCGGCCAAGATGTTACTTGATGGTAAGTTCTTTCATTGGAAGACTGAAACTATCTACATATCATCTCTTAAGTCATTCAGTGCCTGGACATCAAATAATTATTCTTGAATATGACACTGGCATTTATTAAAAGTGACCCATCTCGGGGGAGAGGGGGGAGGTAGAAGAGAGTTTAGAGGGCATAAATGGTGATGGAAGGAGACTTGGCTTGGGACGGTGAACACACAATACAATATAGAGATGACGTATTCTAGAATTACACACCTGGAACTTACATAATCATATTAACCAATGTCATGCCAATAAATTCAATAAAAAAGAAAAATAAATGAATAACCAAAGTAAGCTGTCTCAAAAGATCCAAGTGGTGGCCAACTGCGAGATGGCTCTGTGGTGAGTAAAAAAGCATGGGCTTCAGAGTGAGACCTGCTCTGTGTCCCAGCTCAGTCACAAGTTGTCTGAGTGACGAGATGTAAGCTACTCAGCATCTCTGAGCCAGAGTGCCCTCATCTTTAAAGTGAGGATTAGTGTCCATTCATTGAGTTGTTCTGACCCTAAAGTGAAATAATGCATAAAGCTCCTACCACATGGAGGGACCCCCCTGGCCATGTTAACTCCCTTCCTTCTTCCCTTGGGTTTTCATATTTTGGGGTTTGTCACATTGAAATAACAGAGGATATTCATTTCCAGGTCTTCAGAAGTAGAGGCTTTGTTTTATATTTTTTTAATTTTTGTTTTGTTTTTTGTTTTGCTGGAAACTATTCTGTTTTTTTTTGAAAAAATGTATTATTAGTTGCAATGTCTCAGTATATTATCAGTACTCAATAAATATTTCGGACAAAATGAATTCATATGTCAACTCTCCACACCTCCCTTAAGCTCACATATACGTCCCAGTAAGCATTACCTCTGGGCATAATACCCCAGTTGGCTGTTGTGAAAGTATGAGAGTTAAAGAACATCAAAGCATATCTATGTCAAATAATGGGAAAACATCTGCAATAGCATATTGGCTAATATGAAATTAGACCAAGTGTGTAGTTACAGGGAACCAGAGTGATGAAATGATGAAGGATGAGGTCATAATGACCTTTAAGGAACATGTCCAGTCTTACTGTTTCAGCAATTCTAACAGATACCTGTGCCCAAATAACCAGATGTGCTTTAATTCATTCTATCAGTATTATGCTTTTAAATAAAATGACATCAGCAAATAATGCCAACCCGTTAGCTTTACTTTATTTTTTATTTTATTTTATTTTTATTTTTAGGTGAGAGGAGGGGAGATAGGCCAACTTCCACATGCACTCCAACCAGGATCTACCTGGCAACTCCCAGGCCAATGCTTGAGGACCAAGCTATTTTTAGCACTTGAGGCCAATGTGCTCCAAAGGAGCTGTCCTCAGCACCTGGGGCCATGCTCGAACCAACTGAGCCACTGGCTATAGAAGGGGAAGAGAGAGAGAAGGGGGAGAGGGAGGGGATAGAGAAGCAGATGGTCTCTTCTCCTGTGTGCTCTAATCAGGAATTAAACCCAAGACATTCATACGTTGGGCCGATGCTCTATCCACTGAGGCACTGGCCAGGGCCTGCTTTATTTCCTTAATTATACTTTATCCTCTGTCTTGGCAGGAGTTAATTCAGTTAAGAGTAAAAATTCTGACTCTGTGCCTAAATTCAGCTATGTTTTCAATCTAAAACAAATGCCTTTCTTTGCAGAGTATTGATTAAGTAATAATTTAGCAAGGGCATTTAAGCAGCTAGTTTAAAAATGTCTAGGCCTCCAACAATTCATTGACTCTGATTTTACTGCTATGTGGAGACTCTTGCTGTAGAAATTAATCTTTAATCTCAGCTTTAAAATGGTAACAACAGATTTATTTTTTTTTTCAGGTGAAATCCAAGCTAAAGGCCTAGTGGGACCCTTTTCAAAGGAGATCTATGGACCAATATTGGAACGAATTAAAGCAGAAGGCATCATCTACACAACACAGAGCACAGTCAAACCTTAATTAAGAATTATATTTTATTTTTATCTTCTCAGGCAATATAGCTCCAAACACTTGTGCAACAAACATGTTCACTACTGTGGTATTTTACAATATAAAACAGATGTTTAGATCAAGTCACTACAATGGTGTTTTGAAATACAAATCTCTATTTTCGTATGAAAATATTTGGATCAGGATATGCCAGTAATTACCAGAGAACTTTAATAATTCTATCATGTATTTTTTCATGTTTGTGTAAAAACGATAATGATTGTACTATTTGTTAATTTATTATGCAACTGTTTTCCTACAAGAATATATTTTCCTATACTCTGCAGATGAAATTTCATCTTTTAAACAGACAATATTTTCTCAACACTACAGAAATACATAGGATTATTATATATATATTTAAGCAACTGCTAAACATAATTAAATGCCAACAAATTGAGAAACCTTAGTAGAAATGGATACATTTTCAGATGCATACACCCTTCTAAGACTCAGTCATGAAGAAATTGTAGAAAATCTGAGTAGACAGCTTATAAGTAATGAAATTGAATCAGCTGTTTAAAAACTTCCCCCAAAACAAAGTCCAGGACCAGATGGCTTCCCACGTGAATTTTAACAAACATTTAAAAAGAGTTAACACTTATCTTTCTCAAATTATTCCAAGAAATCAGAGAGGAATAAACACTTCCAAAGTCATAGGATTAGATTGAAAGTCCAGACATAACCCTCACTTTTAAGGTCAGCTGATTTTTGAAAATGCTGAGAAGACAATTTGCTAGAGGAAAAGTCTTTTCATCAAATGGTGCCAGAAGAACTGGATATCTACGTGTGAAGGAATGAACTTGCACATTCCTTACCTCACAGCACATATAAAAACTAAGTCTAAGTGAACCAAAGGCCTAAATATAGCGTAAACATTATAAAACTTTCAGGAAAAAAATCATAGGTGTGAATCTTCGTGACCTTGGTCAATGGCAGTGGTTTCTTAGATAAATGACCCCAAAAGTGCAAGCAACAAAATGGAAAAAGAGATAAATTGGGTATCATCAGAGTTAAAAACTTTTGTGCTTCCAAAGATACCATCAGAAAAAGCAAAAAAGATAATCCACAGAAGGAGAGAAAATTTTTACAAAGAATACATCAGGTAAAAGGGAGACTTGTATTTAGAATATATAAACACTACCAGAAGTCATTAAAAAAAAACAAAGATCCCAATGTGAAGAAATGGACAAAAAGTCTGAATTGATAGTTCTCCAAAGAAGATAATGAAAAGGCCAGTAGCACATAAAAAGATGCTCTACGTCATTAGCTATCAGAAATGCAAATCGAACTTACAGTGAGGTACACTTCATACTCACCGGGATAGTTATAATAAAAAAGATAAAAACAAGTGCTGGTGAGGATGTGGAGAAATTGGAACCTTCATGAAGTGTGGGTGGGAATGTAAAATGGGATAGCTGCTTGGGAAAAACAGTTGAGCAAAAAGGCTAAACATAGCTACCACATGACCCATCACATCCACTCTTAAGTATTTATATATACTCAAAAGACATGAAAACATATGCCCATGCAAAGACTTGTAAACAAATGTTTGTGGCAGCTTTATTCATAATAGCCAAAAATGAAAACAAGCCAAATGTCTGCCAACTAATAAATGCATAAACAAAATTTGGTGTATTCTTACAATGGAACATTTGGCAGTAAGAAAGAAATGAAGTAATGATACAGGCTACAACATGGATAAACCTTGAAAACATGTTAAGTGGAAGAAGCCACACATGATTTCATTTATATAAAATGTCTAGAATAGTCAAATCTCTATATAGAGAAACTAGATTAGTGTTTGCTTAGGACTAGGGGTTTGGGGGTTAGAAGTGACTACTAATGAAATTGGGGCTCCCTATTGGGGTGAAGAAAATGGTGTCCAGTTGATTGCAATGATGACAGCACAACTCCAAACACTAGGAAAAATCACTAGGTTGTATACTCTGAATGTGTGAATTGTTTGGGATGTGAATTAAACCTCATTTTTTTAAAAGAGCTTCAATTACCAATAAAACTTTCTTTGGCTTCTTGGGAAAAACATTATGTCTAATTAATTATAAAAATTAAAAATGTTATACATATAAACTATGACTTTTGCAGACTATGCTCATATCCTAGCATATGACACTAATTCTACCCTTGAAATAGCAGGTGTTATGTGTGGGGTATGTGGCAGTTGAGAAAGCATCCATGCTGTTTGAAAAGGATCAATGTTGATTAAGGCCTGGTCCTACCTATCACAAATAATATAGCAAGACCAATAATTATTAATAAGCAAAAACATTCTGTTATGGAAGTTTGTTTTTTTTTTCACAGCATTGAGTTTAAGATAATCTATTTGGACATTGATATACAACGTGATTCCATCCCAATCTTTTTTTTTTTTTTTAAGTGAGAGGAGGGGAGATAGACTCCTGCATGTGCCCCGACCAGAATCTACCTGGCAACCCCCATCTCGGGCTGATGCTCGAATCAGCTGAGCTATCTTTACCACCTGAAGCCAACGCTGAAACCAATAGAGCCACTGCTTATGGGAGGGGAAGAGGGAGAGTAGGGACAGGGAAGTGGGGTGTTTCTCCTGTGTGCCCTGACAGAACCCAACCAGGGACATCCACACACTGGGCTGAGACGGCCACTGAGCCAACCGGCCAGGGCCATGTTTGATAATTTTTTCAATCTTTTTGATATCTCTGAAGGACTCTGAAAACATCCATGCTCAAACAAACTAGATTTATCTGCTCTACAACAAGGATCCTAAAGTGGTCGTAGAGCGGAAAGGACCAAAATGATCATTTGGCCAGGTCTTTGATTTTACGGAAGAGAAAATGTGCCTTACAAAGTGAAATGACTTGCCTAACATGATAAGACAATATAATGTTAAAATTCAATCAGTATTTGAAGGCTCAAAATACTTGATAACATTTAGGAAACATTTATGAAAGTGCTCTTTTATGGGTTATTAGGGTTCTCACAAGCCCACCCGGTGCCTTTTTGAGAATTAGAGAAAAGCACTCTTTCTTCAAGACACTGCCATCTGTCAAAAACTTGCCATCAAATATATAATTACAACACATTTTGCTACCACCTGATGAAAAATTGGCATAATAAATATTAATCACATTAAATAAGTCACAATAAATATTTAATGGCTGTGATGTGATTAGCTCCCCCTTAAATGCAGCGGACAATTGCAAAGCCACGCAAGGTAGCTGATCTTATCCTTACATGCTGAATAAATTAGCTTTCTTTACAGTGATTGAGGTTTGTTGATTATTTGCAGTGGAAGTACATTTACCAGACCCCAATTCCATTGGGAAGGATGCTGCGAGAAAAAACGTCTTGTTAATTACTGACACCTAATCTTATAACTTCCTGACTTCAATTTTATTTTAGTTCTATCAATCATTCTTATATTTTTAATTAGCAAGATTTACAGAACACAAGGGTAGGAGTCCTAACTTGGAAGCTAACAGGTTCTGCCCTTCCAGGAGAAGTTGTTGGTGTAGGAAAATAGAGGGTTTCTAGAACCTTCAGTGTTGTGTTGACTGGCAACGTGTACCACATCACTGGGTAAAAATCCATAAACCCTGGAGTTCATTCATACTTCTCACTCCCAGCCTAGAGCCTGATGGAACAGCATTGATATTCCTCTCATCTGTGCCTGACTGAAGATGAGTGTGGGCTGCTGGCAAGCACAACTGAAACAGCAGCCCAGCACTTGGCTTCAACGACCTGGGTTCACGTCTTCGAGCCAAGTTCGTGGTGAAGTTGGCACAGGGTGAAACAAGCCCTCACCATTGATCAGAAACCTGATTAACTCCAATGAAGCAAAAACATACTTGCCTTATTAGCAAACTGCTGATAAAAGAGATTGCTTCTTAAGTTGAAAGATATATTTACATGGAAGAAGAAACTAACGGGCGTTTGGTAGAGAAGAGATACTAACATAAGGGCTGTAAAACATGCAGAAGATCAGGAAAAAAGATGAGGGAAGAGCAATTTGCAGCAGCAGCATGCATTGTTAAAATGCTCTAATAATTAAAAAAAACTTAAATATTTGGCTGGTGCAGAGTGGTTCTATTTAAGTTCTGGTCTGAGATTTGAGGTTCAACATTAGCTGAAATTGTGCAAATGGTTCAATATGTAGAAGGCTTAATGAAGATGCTGGTCCATTTCAGCCTCTTATTTATCTGCTCATATCTTAAATAATGATATTTTTCAGGGTTCTTTCCTGGCCTCTCTTTTCTGTTTCCGTGTATGCTCTTGCTGGATGCATGCATCCTACCCTATGGCTTTAAATATTGTCTACATCTTTCAGGAATCCCAAACGTTCTCCCCTGAGTTTCAGAATATCTCTGCAACTACCTCTGGACACCGGATATCTTAGATTTCTTAAGCTCAGTGTAGGTTTAGAGAGTTTATAGTATAAACAACAACAAAAAAAGAGTTTATAGCATAACTAATGTTTCTCAAGGGGACCGCTCTAGAAATTTCTCCCAAACCATTTCTTCCAACTGGCTGCCTGTCTCAAGAAATGGCAAACAATACCTTTCTCCTTTATTTCTCCTTTATCAATTTATTCATTAATTCATTCATTCCTCATTCATTCACCTGGAACGTACTGAGTGGCTTTAATGTGGTGGGTACATGCTTCCTTTTCTCTCACACCCATATTTCACAAATATAGATGGTCTTCATCTCTTAAATTCTATGTGAAGGTATCTACAGAATAACCATCAATTCAGGAAGTATAAGTACATATATATGATTTATTATGATAGTACAATGCATGATAAAATAGTATCCTTATATTTTTAGAATTTATGGCTCCCTGTATTTAGTAGAATATAATTCACATCCAGAACTCTAGCTGCAAAGGAGTCTGGAAAATCTAATTTATTTTTAAAGCTTTGAAGTATAAGAAGTGTCTTAAAATGTAGTGGCTTGAGACGAGTCATTAATTTTGCTCATCAATCTGCAATTTGGGCATGGCTCAGTAGAAACAGTTTATCTCTGCTTCACCCAGTCACTTGGGGTGTGGTGGGTGGGAGTTGGGGAATCCATTTTAAGACCTGTTGCTTACATAGGTGGCAAGCTGGTTCTGTGTCTCAGGTTGAAGCACAGCTGGAGCAGTGGACCAGGACTCTGGGTTCTTCCCATCAGACTTCCCGTGCATGGATTTTTTTCACAGCACAATAGCAATATTTTAAGAGTGAACATCCTAACAAGAGAAACAATCATGGTCCTGGCTGGTTGGCTCAGTAATTAGAGTGTTGCCCAGGCATGTGGATGTCCCGGGTTTGATCCTTAATCAGGGCACACATGAAAAGCAAACATCTGCTTCACTCCCCACTCTCCCCCTTCTCTCTCTCTTTTTCTTCCTCTCTTGTAGCCAGTGACTCAATTGGTTTGAGCATTGGCCTCAGGTGTTAAGGATAGTTCAGTTGATTCGAGCATCGGCTTCTGACAGGAGCTGCTGATTGGATCCCAGTTGGGTTGCATACTGGAGTCTGTCACACTATCTCCCCTCTTCTCACTTAAAAAAAAGAGTGAACACCTCAAGAGAACCAGGCAGAAGTTGAACATGATTGCCTTCTATGACTTAACCTCAGAAGTCCCATCCTATCATTTGCTGTGGTTAAATTACACCCAGATTCAAGGGGAAGAACACAGCCCCACTTCTCAATAAGATGAATTTCAGAGTCACATGTGTGATAAAAGATATTGTTGGACTATTTTTAGGAAATACAATCTGCCACAGGAAGACACCCTAGAAAGAGAGTGGCATGTAGGGGGAGTCTGTGAATACACAATAATGAGCAAGTATAGAACACTTTTTTTTTCCAGTTGGCTTAGATTACAAAGATGTTACAGAAAAACAATAAGATTAGACATATTTTGTCAAAATTGATATTTATTATATGTTGAGGAACATTACCAATGGTGTCAGGTTTTCCAGGACTATTAAATAGAGTATTTCTATTCCAGTTAAAAATCAATTTATTCATTAATTCATTCATTCACCTGAAACATATTGAGTGGCTTTAATGTGGCAGGTACTATTCTGTGTGCGGGAATACAGACATTAAAAAAAGTCAGACTTTATCTCCTCATTGAGCTTTCATACTAATAGAGGAGACAGGCAACAAGCCAACATAAAATATGTCAGGAAATGAAATCTGTTACTGAGAAAATTAAAGCAGGACAAGGCAATGAGGAGTTCCTGGGGGCAAAGGGGTTGAAGAGAGGTGGGCTGGCTTTCAGCTGGGACACACAGGACACGGAAATAGCCCGCGTCTCTTGTGACGACCAGTGCTAAAATTTGAGTATCTTCCATGGGACGAGGGGATGCTGTTTCAGATGGGCTAATCTGGGAATGCTTCTTGGAGGAGGAGACATCTGAGCAGAGGTCTGAATTTATGAATGGAACAATAGGCTCCTAATATCTTGCCATCGGGAGTGAAAACTCAGCAGCTCTCTTGGAAAGTGAAAGAGTATTAAGACATGAAAGTGTTCATACAGTCTGCTCGCCAAGTGATCCTTACAGAAATCAGGACTAAGCAATAATTCTACACACAGTAAAAGCTTTTGACCTAAAGAAATGTTTGTCGTAGTGTTGTAGGAAAAAATTTGAAAAGAGCCGAAGTAGCTAACATCAGGAGCAGAGCTTCTTCACCGTGGTGCTGTTACTTAGTGTTGGATGAGTCTTTGTGTGCGGGGGACTGTTAACCACTGTAGAATAGTTAACAGCATTTCTGACTTCTGTCTACTAGATACCAGTAGCACCCTGTCTCCCACAAGCTATGACAATCAAAAATGTTTCCAGATATGGCCAAATGTCCCCTGGGGGGCAGGCAGGCAACATTGTCCCTGTTGAAATCCCTACTCCAGAAAGAATATTGTACGATGACAATGCTAGGTTTACAAAGTATGTGTAATAAAACATGCCTACATAACAATATAAAAAATAGAATTGAAACCTATTCACTAGGCAATAAAACAATGCATGGATAAAAGCTGTAAAGGCAACAAAACAATCAAAGAAACATCGGTAATAGATACAAATAATTGAGTAAGACTTACCTGACCCACTCACCTGGTTTCATTTGTTTTCACTTCTTACAGTGGATTATCATCTCAGAATTATGGGTCAAGGGATGAGGTTGCTATATCTGTTAGGAATTGTTTTCTTTACTGGTTTCAGGGTATATTTATTGCACTATGACTATAAAATGCTTAATTAGCATGCATGTTACTTGCATAGTGACTTTCTCTTGGAAGAGATTCTGGAAGGCACATCACTGATAAATACCACAAAGAAAAAGAAAATTCTTTCTCCCCTCAAAGGCCGTTTATTCCTGGGACAAAGGCTAAGGAAAAAATAGGCAAAATAATGAAGGCAGAACGAACTTCTGCTTCAGATCAGTTTATGAGTAGACTTTGTGGGTTATGGGGAAACAAAACTGTAAAACAAGAGGACTAGGACTAGGCTAGAAACGCAATCAAGGAATCAAAATTAGCCTGGTGGCCTTCCTCCCTGCGAGGGTTGAAAGAAGTACATTTTCATTTTTTTTTCTTTTGTACCCTGCAGAGCAGAGCTTACCAACATTTTGTGATTTGTGACACTCTGCTATTTCTTTTTATTCTTCTTTCTTCTTTTTAGGTGAGAAAAGGGGAGATAGTGAGGCAAACCCCTGCATGTGCCCTGACTGAGATCCACCCAGCATCCCCGTCTGGGGCCGATGCTCGAGTACTGAGTAATTTTTAGCACCTGAAGCTGACATGCTGGGACGATCCGAGCTATCCTCAGTGCCCTGGGTTGACACTTGAACCAACTGAGCCATTGGCTGCAGGATAGAAAGAGGGAGAGAAGCAGATGGTCGCTTTTCTTGTGTGCTTTGACCGGGGATTAAACCCGGGACATTCATATGCCAGGATGATGCTCTATCCAGTGAGCCACTGGCCAGAGCCTGTTTTTCTATTTCTTATTTTTCTATTTTCTTATATGTTTATGATTACTGCTTTAAAAAGTAAGCTTCAAAATAAAGAGCTAATTAACTTTGGTTCTATTTTAAGGATTCAGTGAAAATTTCTTGATACGTTGCTTGAGGAAATTTTGGAGGCTCCTGAATTGTTGCTAAAGAGCAGTGGTTCTCAAACTTGAACATGCATTAGGTTGCTGATTCCCAACCTCAGAGCTTCTGATAGGGTAGGTCTGGGGAGGGAATCCAGGATCCATTTCTAACAAGTGTCCACGTTTTGCTGATGCTGCTGGTCTGGGAAACTCACTCCGAAAATCACTGATTTAAATGAAATGTTGCCTGACCATGCGGTGGCGCAGTGGATGGAGCGTCTAACTGGGACATGGAGGACCCAGGTTTGAAACCCTGAGGTCTCCAGCTTGAGTGCAGGTTCATCTGGTTTGAGCAAGGTTCACCAGCTTGAGCCCAAGGTCTCTGGCTCGAGCAAGGGGTCACTCAGTCAGCTGTAGCCCCCCCAGTCAAGGCATGTATGAGAAATCAATCAATGAGAAACTAAGGTGCTGCAACGAAGAATTGATGCTTCTCATCTCTCTCCCTTCCTGTCTGTCCCTGTCTGTACCTCTCTCTGACACTCTCTCTCTGTCATAAAAAAAAAAAAAAAGATATGTTTCCTAGCCTCTTCTGTTAGGCCCTGTGCTGGGCATTCGTGGGGATTATAACACACTCCTCACTGAGGCAGGGAACTGTTTCCAGAACTAAAGAAGGCTGGTTACCCATCCACCTCTGTCCACCCCCACTTACATGCCATACAGCTTGTGGGTCCTGACAATTTACCTTAACATTGAACTTCTTTCCTCGTGTATTCTGGGATTAATGACCTCCAGGTCCTTATCTGTTCACCTGACTTCCAAACCAGCTTTACTTGTCCCTGTTGGGCAAGTCTAACTTCCAGTGCAGTTCTCAACCTAACTTTCCAACATTTCTTGGTACACGGTGTCCTTAGCTTCTCACTAACTCAGTAACATTTTCTTTTCTTTTCTTTTTTTTAGAGAGAGAGAAAAAGAGAGGGACAGAGAGGAAGGGAGAGAAATGAAAAGCATCAATTCTTCGTTATGGCACCTAGTTATTTATTGATTGCTTTTCAGTTGTGCCTTGACCAGGGGCCTCCAGCCAAGCCAGTGACCCCTTGCTCAAGCCAGTGACCTTGGGCTTCAAGCCAGTGAACTTCGGCCTCAAGCCAGTGACCATGGGGTCATGTCTATGATCCCATGCTCAAGCCAGCGATCCTGCACTCAAGCTGATGAACCCTCACTCAAGTTGGCAACCTCAGGGTTTCGAACCTGGGTCCTCAGTGTCCCAGGTCGATGCTCTATCTACTGCACTACTGCCTGGTCAGGCTCAGTATTGTTTTCATAACTCCACTAAACCAGAAAAAAAAAATACAGAATGGTCCTGTGTATTAAGTAATTAGGTCCAGATAATTCAGTAGTAGCAGCTGTGCAGTGTCAGTACATGTTACTGTGTTGTTCTAAGAATGTAAAATGTTGTGAAACCCCTGTAGAACTCAGTGCACTTTAGGAATCACAGTTCTACACACTGTCCCACCCCATCACCCTTTCTCATTTCTGTCATCCCAGTGGGACTCGTGACCACCAGTTACTGTCACTCACGCTGCAGCACAACACTCCACAGGCAAACAGTAGTCGCTGGTAATATTTATATTTATCTTTGCAATACCTTGGATAAACCATTTAAACAATGTTGGGTAAGGTGTTATTTTTCATAAAAACATATTTCTCCCCCAAAACAAATGTATTTCTATTTTCCATAAAAGTTAGAATTACATGCTAAAACAGAGTTAATCACTGAGACAACATGAAACACCATCAGGAGACTTATAAAGTAAGACCAGATAGTGAGCTACATAATTAAACTACACAATTACATAGAACTAGAAAACTGACTCAGTAGTAAAATATAAAAATCTACAATTATAAATATAAATTTGGTCCATGGAGACATTAGGGCAGTATTTACAGTAAGTATCAGATTATTCCCTACTTTAGGTGAATACTGCAGTTGTAAAATATCGAATAGCAGAGAGAACAGAGCATTTTATATACAGTCTACTGTATTAAAAGTTATATTTCCAGCCAACCTGATGATACCTACAAATACAGCTAAAAAAAATTGACACTAAAAAACAAACATGTTTTCTGTAGTTGGGAATTCCTAATATCTATAAATTGAAAATTTCTGTTAAATCAATACAAAAAAAACACCATAATTCCAGTCTTAGAAATACTGTAAAATTCAATCATTTTAGTTTAAACACAATAAGTGAATTACAAGAAACTTTGCAAAAAAGGCACACATTGTTAATGAGATCAATTTGGCAGCAGAACCCTCTGTCATGAAAGTTACTGTCAGGTGATGGGGAAAGAGACGGGTAACAGAAAAACGAAACTGACTTTCTAGTCTAATTTTAGAAAGAGGAGAACAGTGCTCAGATATGGGTTTTCCCAGCCCCATTGTGTGTTAAACCAAAGATTCTAAGCTCTCGGCCATGTTTCCATCAGACAGTGCCGCGCCATTACTGTCCAGAGAGGTGGACGGGTTCTCTTCCTGCCTCGTGCTCACCAGGCTCAGGACCGCTTTGTAGAGAAACTGATACTGCTCCTAGGGAACAGAGAATGGGAGGTTATCAACAGGAAGCTCAGCGAAGACACACATTTGTAAACAGAAGGAATAGTTCCAGCTCTACTTTGACACTTCATGGGAGGGTGTTGGATGATGGGCTCAATCTATACACAATCTATATTAATGCCTCCTTCTGATAAATTTTAAAGTAGCTCTTTTAATTTGTCAACGTTCATTGTCTTAGAACATGGGTCCACATACATTTGCTTATGGAAAGCACTCTATTCTTTTATTCATTTCCTTCATGGAGATAAAAAGGTGAGGAGACAGGGTTCTGTTACTGATGGACCAACTTATGTATAAGCCCTTTGGCACTAGGCACCTATAACCCACTCACAAGTCAGTTACTCATTCTCTTTTCTCCAGCTGCCAGGGAAACCCATTGGTTTGTCTATTTACAGGGAAGTCTCACAAAAGACTGTATGCCAGCTGAGGGTCCCATGAGGGCCTTTCACAAGGTCCACTGTTTACCATTCTCCCCACTCTACCCGCCTGACCACTCTTATCGTCCTGCTTTGAGCAAAGGTGAGCGAGCGTGTGCCCTGCTGTGGTCTCAGAGTAGAGGCACACAGAGAACAAAGTAGTTTTTCTCTTGCAGATGCTGATTTGGTTTGAGGGGCTTGGGGTTCGAAGGCACGTGCACAGAGTGTGAGCTGGTTACTAATATCATAGTGGGGAATCATTAGGATAATATGTGAAATGGTGCATTCACATTTCATTGAATGCATTCATGAAACGAGTCAATGGTCAACCTCTGGAAAGTGATTTCATACAGGACGAGCTTGATACAACTCAACTGAACTGAATGAGACTTTTAATAGGGGCTCCTCTGAGGTTCAGGTTTGCTGGGGTTCCCTTGCCCTTTGGCCAATGGGTTTGGGCTGGAGCTGGAAAGATGGACCATTTACAAGTCCCTTCTACACGCTCCGACCAAGGCACTAAGGATGAGCTTGGATCGCTATGTCCACAGAAGCTTCTCATTAGGCCATGTGCACTAAGCTCCCTATGGGCTTCTCAGTCTGTATTTCCACAGTCACAAAAACTTCCAAATTACTTTCAGAGTCAAGACTAACTTCTCCAAATGAGCTACGTCTCTTTTTTGATTGTCCAAGTTTCTTTCTTTTGAAAAGTACCCTTGCCCTTGCTGGTTGGCTCAGTAGTAGAATGGGCCCAGCATGCGGATGTCAGGGTTCGATTCCCGGTCAGGGCACACAGAGGAAGCGACAATCTGCTTTTCCACCCCTCTCCTCTCTCTCTCTCTCTCTCTCTCCCCACTCCAACAGCCCTTGCTCAATTGGCTCCAGCGAGCTGGCCCCAGGTGCTGAGGATGGCTCCATGACCTCCACCTCAGGTGCTAAAAAAAAAAAAAATAGCTCAGTTGCCGAGCAACAGAGCAATGATCCTAGATGGGCAGAGCATCGCCTCACAGAAGGCTTGCTGAGTAGTTCCTGGTCAGGGCGCATACCGGAGTCTGTCTCTCTGCCTCCGCTTCTCTCAATTGAAAAAAAAGAAAAAAGAAAAAAGAAAAGTACTCAAGAATTAGCCATTTGTTAATTTTAGAAATTAAATTTCACTTGAGAAAAAAAACTTTAAAAGTTAAGACTTTGAGGTCTGCTTTCTGACAGTTTTCTGAGCTAGGCAGAACTTGAACTCTGAAAAAAATAACTTTATTTTGTTGGAAAAGTCAGTGTAGTTGGTGCTTCTAGTGAGGGTATTTTTCAGAACTATAATAAATCTTTAAAAAAAAGGCACACATGCAATCTAAAATTTTTATCCATCAATTTTGTGGAAGATAAAATTTAAATTTTTCATTATTTATAGTTCCAGTTCTATGGATTGTGGACAGCAGAACTTGTAATTCTGCTTTAAAATACATGCTAATGCTGTCAGTTAATGTGATCTTTTTTTTTTTTTTTTGATATATGATAAAATGATTTTGGCGGCCTCTACAAAGTCAGTGGAATTCTAATGGTGAAAAGCTTGGCTCACTGCTTTATTACTTACGATGTCAGCAAAGACTCCTGGCCTCATCAAGTTGATCATCTTGGCTACCTGGTAAACATCCATGGAATTTTCCCTTTCTAGTTGGTGCATAAGGGTCGTCAGAGCACAGAAAGTTCCTGCTGTCACTCCTCCATGCCTTGAAGCAAAGGGAAGGGACAAAGACTCCACTTAGATGCACCAAACTTTCACATGTGGGACTCAGAGCATGCAGCCTGGACAACTTTGCGGAAAAAAAGACACTGAAATTTCTAATGAATAGCTTTTCTTTATTTTGCACAGAACTATGGTTTATGGATTATTAAACACTCACCAATGTTCATAATATTAGTAACGGGATATTTCACAGAAGATTAAGATTTGCATACATTAGAAGCTGGGAATCAATCAGAATGATCTAAGGTTATAATATGTTATATAATATACATTACATATAATATGTATGTAACATATAATTCTTACACATGTATTTTTTATTTGTTTATAACAGAAACCTGGCAAGATCTATTGGATAAAGATTCCTGTGTTTGGTAAATAGAAAATGTAGCAATATTACTCCTATCTCAAGAAGTCAGTGGCTGAGAAATGCTTTGGTTAACACCTGTAAAAATTCACATGCTAAAACCAAACCATTGCACCAAGTGTTCTCAGCAAGTTCCTGTGATCCTGCACCCATCTCCTGCCTTCCACGAGAGTGCGGAGAACAGGGGGGAAACATTCCGTGCTCACCTTGGCTAGAGAGGCAGATAATCCACCCTGACTGAATCACCACCACAATTGGCCCAAAGCATGAGGCGAGTATAAGGACAATGGAAATACATGCTTTTCCAGAGTACGCTACGCCACAAAATGATTCAAAGTGTGAAACTTACTCATCGTGAACAATCATGGGCCCATCCCTGCTGGCAGCTTCCTCTTTGATAATACTTAGCAGTTCAAAAGTTTTGCTGATGGGGCTATCTGGATTTGGCCACTTGGGACATTGAAAATGTCTCACTTCAAGTACATAATCATCCTATAAGAAGAAGGAAAAATCTCATTGGTTGCTGGGTAGAATCATTGAGGAAAATCAGGAATTGGAGGCAGCCGGTAACACCAAACAGCACGCATGAGTCAGCAGTAGTGTCAGCCCAGAGGGAAGTAATCACTCTGAGGATATGTTTGTCATGTATAGATGTGTCTCTTTTTTATTCTAACAATCAACCTTCTTTGTGGGATTATCATGTCAATCAAACCATGGAAGTATATACCAAAGATATGTCTGTGCTGCTACATTAAAACTTCTAAAAAAATAATCTTCCCTGTTAAAATGTATTTTAAAAACGCATAGATTTTCTCAAATTTCAACGTTACCCAGTTCAACTAAGGGAAGAAGGAGACAGTGGGGAAGACGTTGGCAGGGAGGGTGGCGCTCTGGGTTCCACTCTGGCCCCTGTTCTGATTCTTGCTTAAGTGACCAGCCAGCCTCTGTGACTTTGAATTCTCTAAATCTCTGACTCCCCAAGCTTCTGAAGTGTACTCAATAAATTGCTACATTTAAAAACAAGTAGCAGAACCTATATTTTATATGGTAGTGCCAAAGTTCAAATTAGCCAAGACACTACTAAAGACGAAAAACAATATAGGAGATTACCACATTAGATATCAAGAATTCTGATATCCTATAAGAATTAGCAAGAGACCAATTGAATAAACAGAGATTCCAGAAACAAGCTCATATGTATATGATAGCATTTTGATTTATGACCAAACTGGTATCGCTGATCGATAAAGGATGCTGAGACAATGCTTATCCACACGGAAAATAAAGAAAGTGAACTCTTGCCTCACAACACATAATACAAAATGTTATTCCAAGGAGAGCTATAAAACATGCAGAATAAAAAGTAAAAAGAAAAACGTTCAAAGTAAAAAGGGAATTTTTAAGCGAGAGGAGAAAAGATAGAGAAACAGACTTCAACATGCACCCCAACTAGGATCCACCTGGCAACCCCTATCTAGGGCCAATGCTTGTATCAACCAAGCTAATTTTAGTGCCTGAGGCCAACATTTGGACCAACCAAGCTATCCTTGCTAAGGCTGGAACCAATCAAGCCACTGGCTGGGAGAAAGGAAGAAAGAGAAAAGGGGGAGAAGGAGGGGAAGAGAAGAACATGGTTGCTTCTCATGTGTGCCCTGATTGAGAAATGAACCTGGGACATCTGCATGCTAGATGATTTTCCATCCACTGAGCCAGCCAGTCAGGGCAAAAGGGATTTTTTAGACACCAGATGATTTCTTTATAAAACTAGGAAAGGATAAGCTTAATAAATTCACATAGATTACACATTAGAATTTTTCTTCACCAAAAAAAAATCACACACAAAAAGTCAAGCCCTGACCAGTTAGCTCGGTGGATAGAACATCAGCCCAGCGTGTGGATGTCCCAGGTTTGATTCCTGGTAAAGGCATACATGAGAAGTGACCATCTGCTTCTCTTCTCCTCCCTCTCTCCCTTTTCTCTCTTTTTCTCCTGCAGGCAGTGCCCTCAGAGAGGGTTGCTGGGTGGATCCCGGCCAGGGCACATGCGGGAGTCTGTCTCTCTATCTCCCCTCCTGTCACTTAAAAAAGTAAAAATAAATAAATAAAAATAAGTCTCTCAGACACAGAAGTTAAGTGTTTATAAAAAAAGTCAAATCACAAACAGGAAAGAAGATGTTTTTAACATGTACAGCTGACAAAGGATTGGTACCCAGGGCATAAAGAGACCTCTAATAAATCAGTAAGAAAATGGTCAATAACAGTAGAAAAATGGTCAGAAATCATGAATAGAAATGTCACAAAAGATGATGTAAAGTTATCCAACTTTACCTGCAACCAAAGAAATGCAAATGATAACCACCATGAGATGCCATACCATTCTCCTCACAATACTGGTGAGGACGCAGAGATTCCATATCACTTATACACTCCTGTGGGCACGGGGACTGGAAGAGCCATTTGGAAAAATAGTTGGGATTTCTTTCTTTTTTTTTTTTTTTTTGTATTTTTGTATTTTTCTGAAGCTGGAAACGGGGAGAGACAGTCAGACAGACTCCCACATGTGCCCGACCGGGATCCACCCGGCACACCCACCAGGGGGCGATGCTCTGCCCCTCCGGGGCGTCGCTCTGCCGCGACCAGAGCCACTCTAGTGCCTGGGGAAGAGGCCAAGGAGCCATCCCCAGTGCCCGGGCCATCTTTGCTCCAATGGAGCCTTGGCTGTGGGAGGGGAAGAGAGAGACAGAGAGGAAGGGGGGGGGTGGAGAAGCAAATGGGTGCTTCTCCTATATGCCCTGGCCGGGAATCGAACCAGGGTCTCCCGCACGCCAGGCCGACGCTCTACCGCTGAGCCAACCGGCCAGGGCGACTTTTCTTAATAAAGTCACAGAAAGTTGAAGATGCTCATGCCAATGACCCAGCAGGGGGATTCCAAGGCATACCAAACAGAAAATGTTGCATGTGTTGAAAAATATTCATAGCTGTATTATTTGCAATAACAAAACAAGACAACAAAACAAAACAAACAGCACATACAAGTAATAACCAAATGTAGATTGGAAGAAGTCTATCTATTATCTATCTATCTATCTATCTATCTATCTATCTATCTATCTATATTTTGTGACAGAGACAGAGACAAGGACAGATAAGGACAGATAGACAGGAAGGGAGAGAGATGAGAAGCATCAGTTCTCCGTTGCAGCACCTTACTTGTTCATTGATTGATTTCTCATATGTGCCTTGACCAGGGACTACAGCAGAGCAAGTGATCCCTTGCTTAAGCCATTGACCTTGATCTCAAGCCAGGGACCTTGGGCTTCAAGCCAGCAACTTTTGGCCTCAAGCCAGCGACCACGGTGTCATGTCTATGATCCCATACTCAAACCAGCAACCCTGAGCTCACGCTGGTGAGCCTGTGCTCAAGTCGATGACCTCAGGGTTTCAAACCTGGGTCCTCTGCATCCCAGTCCGACGCTCTATCTACTGCGCCACCGCCTGGTTAGGTGGAAGAAGTATGTTTATAAACTGGAATGCTAACCAGCAGAATTAAATGAATTGGAACTATACTCAATTACATGGATAAATCTCAGCAGTATCATAATGAAGAAAACTGAAAAACTTCTTCAAAAATACACAAAATGTAACTTAAATGAAGTTTGAAATGATTTTAAACTAAGAGCAGGGTGTTGAGGAATATAAGCACAAAAAATAAAATTATGAAGCAAATCAATTTTGATGTAGTCTCATTTGTATATTTTTTATTTTCCCCCTTCCCATTGAAATTGAATAAATAAAGTACATCAAGAGAGGGATGAGCACTGATTCAGGAAGTAGCTATTTCAGGGGGGGAGGATAGAGTGGGGTGGGGGCTCAGCAGGGACTTCATTGGTAAAGGCGGAGTTCTCTTCCTTGAATATATTGACAGTATCATTTTAATACCCTGTATATATTTTACGAACATTCTTTTTAATCTAGCCAATATTTACTCATCAAATAAGCTCATATAACAGATCAGTAAGTAAAAGCCCCCGGCTCTTGGTTTCAGTAGGTTATGTCACACCCCGGGCACTGAAACAAATCCTGGTCTCTCTACTACAGACCTTCACTCCTCGACCACCCTCAAATGCTGTGGGATTTTTTTGGAGGAGGGGAAAGTGCTTATAAATGTCTGAAGTTAAGAAAGTGCCTACTTCAGTCTTTCCATCATCTATCCCCATCATTTTAGAAACACTGCCAGTCCCTTGTTAGACTCCTGGGTGAGCAAGGTGTTCACAGTAGCTGATCTGTGTAGTGGAGACACACCGAAGTGGGATCAATCACGAATGCTGCTTTTCGGCGTGTACCTGGAGAAAAATGGGCTGACTGCCCAAGGCCACGCTAGATCCTAGACATGACCACTAATTAGAATAATGGGTATGAAAAGACAATGGGTATCTAATGATTATTACTCTCATAATTAACTTTTTATGGGAGAAGGCATGGGAGACTACGGATCTGAAGGGGTGATTCTGAAGTGTTGAGAGAATAGTTACAGATGGCAATCAGCATGGAATGTTAAGAGTTCTTAGAGACCTTAGCCTTCTTCTGGTATCTGCCCCTCATTTTACAAATAAGAAATATAAGCCCATCTCCCAAGGCCATGCTGCCCATCAGTGGAACTGGAACCAACATGTTCCTTTATTTGTGTGTGTGCTTTAATCAAGTAGGATACTATTGCAATGTTTATACCATTAATTTACTTGCATTATCAAATATATATGTTTTGGTCACTCATTTTGGAGAATGTTGAATCTTCTTTTCTTAAATTGAATTTATTGTAGTGACATTGGTTAATAGGATCATGTAGGTTTCAAGTACACATCCCTATGATACTTGATCTGTATATTGTGCTGTGTGCCCACCACCCAAAGTCAAACCACCTTCCGCCGCCATGTTTGGGCAGCTAGGAATAAAGATGAAACACTGCCATTTGTGACAACGTGGATGAACCTTGAGAATTTCACTTATGCTAAGTGAAACAAGTCAGGAAAAGCTAAGAACCATATGATTCCACTCATATGTGGAATATAAAACCGAAACGTATAGATACAGACAACAGTATGGTGGTGAGCAGGGGGAAGCAGGTGGAGGGCAGTAAAGGGTGAGGAGCATAGATCACGAAACATGTGCTTAAGATGAAAAGTTTGTGACTTAAATTATATCCGTACCTGTGTAGCTTCTAAGATGAAATCTTGAATTAAAAGTTTTTCCTCATTAGACAGACATTTGTGCTCTTCAGCCATAAGAGTGACTTTAAAGCTCTCACAATTTATAGGCTCATCTCTGTTTGGCCAATAAACAAATTCATCTTCTGCCTGGAGAATTGAAAACCAAAGAAAATGCTAGCTTTTGATACATTATCTAATTAAGCAGGCTGTGAAATGAAGTTAACTGGTTGCCATAGAAGATTCAACTCAAATTTTTCTTTGCATTGCAAAATGTAGTCTTAAAATTTTGTGTCTTAAACCAGACTGATCTGCAGCATAAAACTTAGGAACCTAAACTATTGCTTTGTTGTTTTGCTTTCTCAGTTTGTCAATAACAAAGACTGGTTGTTGCTTCTGTGAATGACTACTAAGTAGAGAAAAAATCAAGTGATTTTAAGAGCTCAGTGATTTGTAGGATCATTTGGAATGATCAGCACAACTTCATGGACAAAAAATGAATCTCTAGGTATACATGCAAAGTCAAATGAAATATTAATTTGATTTGATTTTGTGGGTTTTCCAAATACATATAGAAAAGGAGAATAGGGTATCTATGATTTTCTGATACTAAAAAATCCTTCCAATACTAAGAGTTCACTTTATTCCAATTTGATCTTCTTCTTCTTCTTCTTCTTCTTCTTCTTCTTCTTCTTCTTCTTCTTCTTCTTCTTCTTCTTCTTCTTCTTTTTTTTTTTTTTTGTGAGAGGAGGGGAGATAGCGAGGCAAACTCCCACATGCACCCAGATCAGGATCCACCTGGTAAGCCAATCTGAGGCCAATGCTCAAGTACTGAACTATTTTTAGTGCCTGAGGCTGACACACTCCATGGACCTATCCTCAGTGCCTGGGTCCACTCTTGAACCAATCAAGCCACTGGAAGGAAGAGAAAAGGGAGAGAAGTGGGGAGAGAGAGACGGTAGAAGCAAATGGTCACTTCTCCTGTGTGCCCTGATGAGGAATCAAACTTGGGACATCCATATACTGGGCTAACATTCTATCCACTGAACCACCAGTCAGGGCCCCAAATTGGTCTTCTATGTATCTCCTTAAACTGAGGAATCTCCAAGTATTATTGAAAAAATATAAACATGGACTGACTTTATTCATGATTGTAATTGTAATTTTCTTAGCAGCATCACAAAATATTTAAATTTAAATTAATTTTAACCTACTCTTATTTAAAATTGTCAATCAACAATTTCAGACATGGTTGTATGACCAAACCAGACCCAACAGTAGTCAAGGTGCAACTCTAATGACATTAGTTTATTAGTTGAAAAACATTATTTTTTTTGTACACTGGACTTTTGGGTGTTGTGACGAGGTATTCCCCCCACAAGGAAGGTACTAAGAGTGACCTGAGGGACTTACCATGTTTTGGCCATCAGGCAGCATGACCACCAGCTGAGCATTGTGGTCCCATATCATCCTCCAGAAATCCTTGATGGTGTGGAGAAGGGGATGCTGGGTGATGACAAACTCATTGCTCTGATAATAACCCTACAAAATCCAAGAGAAGACCACTAGAACCCTGATCTAGGACTTTAAACATTCAGAAAACATAAGTTTATGATGGCCATTTAATTTTCATATAATGTTTACCTATAATACTGTGATTACACTAGTTAATATTCTATTTTCTATTTTTTAAATTTTTTTATTAAGTGAGAGGTAGGGAGGCAGAGAGACAGGCTTCTGCATGTGCCCCAACTGGGATACACCTGGTAAATCCCTACAGGCAATGCTCTGCCCATCTGGAGCCACTGCTCTGTTGCTCAGCAACTGAGCTATTTTAACACCTGAGGTGAGGCCATGGTGGCATTCTCAGCACCTGGGGTCAACTGGTTTGAATTATTCGAGCCATGGCTGCATGAGGTGAAGTGAGAGAGAGAGAAAGAGAGAGAGAGAAGAAGGAGGAGGGGAGGGGTGGAGAAGCAGATGGGCACTTCTCCTGTGTGCCCTGACTGAGAATCAAACCCAGGACTTCCACATATGGGGCCAAAGCTCTAACACTGAGCCAACCAACCAGGGCCTCTAGTCGATGTTTAAGGGGCACTTTCCATATGCCAGGTACGGCATTAAGCATTTTTCTTCCCCTTTTGTCGGTGACTCCTCCCAGAAGTTCTTTGGGATGGAAAATGTGATTCACACTTTACAGATGATTCAACAGAGGCTTAAGAAGTTAAGTACTGTGCTCACATTTGCACAGTATCAGCTCTAGGAGCACACTTACCAAGATGACTCATGGACCGTGTCTCCTACTCTAGATAGGGTGGAAATCTGGAGGAGAGTTTATATTTTTCACTCCCTACAAGTCCCAATGGCAGGGCGCCACATTTCACACCTCTAACAACAGTGCACCTTTGGTGTTCAGGTACCCTCTCTTTGACAGCTGAGTGTATGCTTTGTGTCTATTTATCAGCCCTGCACGGTCTTTGGTTCCTGCATCTACTTATTTGCAGGTTTGTCCAGTTCCAGCACTCATGGAAGTACCAGGAATGTTGTCTCCTATTGCTACTGTGGTGGTGTCACAGCTGCTGCCTCGGTCGGCTCATGCGGTTTGGGTCCTGGTAACACAAGCAGGCAGGCCGTCTCCCCAGTGACTCCTCGGACTTACCATGATGTAGGAGGCATTGATGTAGTCTGTGCCTTCCCCGCTCAGGGACGAAATACCAACCCTCGATCTCTCCACTGCAACACAGAACGTGCATGGTAAGCAACCATGCTCACAGCGCTGCCCCCCCCATGCCCAAATTGCAACAGAGCTGCATGTCTCAGGTCGAGTTTTCTTTGACCTTTAAGCTAATTTTACTATGCATTTTGCAGTTTTAGATGAGGCTTCAGTGTTTGAGAGTGCCTTTTAAAAGTGCTTTTTAAATTATCCTGCATAATTAGAAAAACATGAGTGTATTGCTTTTGTCCTAAAATGTATAAATATTGTCAAATTACTTACAAGGCTTCTGCTCTAAAAGAATTTTTTTTTAAAAGATTTAACATAACCTACCAGGAATAATGGAAGAAGTTCTATTCTTCTCCCTGTTGCATTGCTTTAGGGCTGTGGAATAGTCACTCTGCTGTATATTTGATTGACTCAGGAGCTGAGAAGGGGTCAAGAAAAAATACAGATTATTTCCTTTAAGTTACACACACACACACACACACACACACACATGCTCACACGCACACATAGCCCAACCAAGGTCACGTACTGACTATAGATATATCTGACTTGTTTTCCAAAAATTCCTTGCACTTTCAGAACCTCCCTGGAACATTTATGTCTTACAACAGTAAAGTTGGAAGAAGCAGAGACATTCTTCTCTAGTCTGACTTTCAGCATTGGGAGGACCGTCCTCAGGGCATCCTCTATAGGTGTGCATTCTTCATTTCTTATCTCTCACAGCTGGGAGGAGATAAGCGGCGTGTGTGTGTGTGTGTGTGTGTGTGTGTGTGTGCGCGCGCGCGCGCACTTACATACAGGAGAGGGCAAAAGCAGCATTCCCTTTGTTCGTATATGAACAAAGACCGCAGAATTAACTCAAAAGGAGGACAAAATGACACAGTAAACCTACTTCTGCATCCCTATGTATGGAAATAGTTGGATTTTATTGATTCTTTTAGAATTCCATCACATGAATAATGTACTTGCTATTTACCTATTTTCCATTTACTGAGAGCTCAGGTTATTTTTAATGTTTTGCTATGTCGGATTTTGTAGCAATGAATATCCGTTCTGTATTTCTGAATGTGCACACATGTGAAGTTTCTAAGGGGAATTAAGAGTAATCAGTGTTTAAGTTCTGATATTCTGATAAGATGAAAAATGAGGAGAAGAGAAACAACTGAAACCTCAATGTTTGCTAACTAACTCTCCTGGGTTTTTCCCGGCCCTTCCGAATTCTCCCTAGATAGTCCTCCTTCAGGTATTGGCCCTTTTCCTCTAGGATTCCCAGGAGGTAAGAGTTTAGTACAGGAATAACATGGTCAAAACAACCACCTCCCTTCCTCTAGAAGCCTGGCCCCTGCAGCTGCCCCCACCCGGCTGCAGGCCTGGGCACAGCTGCTTTCTGAAGTTTTTGCTGGCTGATTTCTGGAAGTCCAAGAGCTGGGTTGCAGGAGGAACAATATTACACAAAACACGCTCTCCTCTCCAGTTCATGCCTCGTGACAGATGAGTGGCAGAGAAGAGGTTGGAGAAGCTATTGTTGTGGCGTGGCCTATTCTAGCTCCGGGGCTTAGAGTGAGGCAGATTTCCTCCCAGCGAGCAGCCCGAGCAGCCCCAGCCACAGCACTTGCGCTGAGTGGTCTGGTTCTTTCAAAGTACAAAGAGCACTTGAGCGGTCTGTGTTATGAGTTTTGTCTGTTCATTCTGTCAGGCTCCCTGTCCTCCTTTCCCGGACCACGTCTGCATTTATAAAAGTTAGTCTAGGGTTTCAGAGAACTTTTCTTTTTGCCACTCAAAATTAAGGTTCTCCTTGAGATGCACCACGTGGCTCCGTGGCCTCTTGTGTACAACAATACCAGCCACGGTGCCAACAGGGCTCTCCACTCGCCCACACGGCCTTGTCGACTCAAATGGGAAGATGCAGGCGCATTCAATGCTGTGGGGACACCCACGAGGCTTCCAAGAGGACTCACCTTGAATTGTTTCTCGAGCTTCGTTTTGCCTGTTGGTCCGGGAATGAGGAGCATGTTGACATAGGCGTGAATGTGACTCTCTCGCACCTCTGTCTCCTTACTAAGTATGGCCTCAACCAGCGCGTCGTGAATGAAGACATACTGTTCCTGGCAAAACAATGACAATAAGGAATGTTACCTCAGATTTTTTTTTATTTGTATCTAGGTATAAAAGCAGTACTTTCCATTGACAGACCAAAGAGTTTTACAAAAGGCAGAAAGAAACCCACTAAGACTGCTTCTCAGGCCTGGCAGGATGTCAGGTGGAGGAGAAGACAGGAAGCAATGCAGACAGGACACAGCTCTTCAGCTCTTCTCATCCCTCCCTTACCTCTCTACTTCTTCTTTTTCTTTTAGAGCAAAAGAGAGACAGAGAGGGACAGAGAGATAGAAAAGAAAATTTATGAAAAAATTTCATAAATTTCAAAAAATTTATGAAAAGCATAAATTCTTTGTTGTGGCACCTCAGTTGTTCACTGATTGCTTTCTCATATGTGCCTTGACCGGGGGCTCCAGCTGAGCCAGTGACCCCTTCTGCAAGCCAGCACCTTGAGCTCAAGCTACCGACCATGGGGTCATGTCTATGATCGCATGCTCAAGCTGGTGAGCCTGCGCTCAAGACGGCAACCTCGGGTTTCAAACCTGGGTCCTCAGCGTCCCCGGTTGGTGCTCTATCCATTGTGCCACCTGGTCAGGGACCTCTTAACTTCTTGTGGAGTAACATTTGCAGGAAGGAGGCAGGAAGATGTTGGGCAGCAAAGCAATGCCTTCTTTGCTCGTCCTTCAACCTGATGTCCACTTCCATCGTTTGCACGAGGACTTCTATAATGTCTACAATTCTGATGGGTCTTTCCTTCTGTCCATATCAATTCTCCTTTAGCCAGTCTTATAAAATTTAGCATAGTTGTCTATGCAGTTCTTAACCCTTTGAGTAGTATAAACGCTCATGTACATCCTCACTCAAAGGGTTAAAATACTCACTACTCAGAGGGCTAATAGTTACCTTGTCTTTTGTAGAACTAGCCTCTGGTCTTATGTGACAAGAATGCCCTTGTCTTCATGGAATGAATAAACTTTGGTTTGGTTTTAAAACTAATTATGTGTTTCTGGCTGCTTTCAAGCCACTAGCCATAATTTTCTATTTCCATTCTTTTATATGTAGATAGAGTGAAAACAAATACAGATGTGCAGATTCTGTCCGGTGTCATAGATGGGCAGAGGATATGGGCCTGAAAAGGGACAGAATGTGGGCATAATTTTTACTTTTTCAACATGAAGATGAATCCATTCATTTGCTATGCGCAAGAAAAACTTGAGGATTTTGCTAGCATAAAATAGGTGCTAATTGATTCATTTACTGATTTTCTACAATTTTCTCTGTCACCAGTGTTATTTTAAATATATTCCCTGATTGGTCACAAAATAGGAAAAGTTTAGCTGTCCCATGACTTATATGCAATTAAGTATTATGTGTTGAATTTTGCCCCCCCGCAAAAAGGTATATTGAAGCCCTAATCCCTCAGAACCTCAGAATGTGACCTTCTTTGGAAATAGAGTCATGACAGATCTAATTAGTTAGAATGATGTAGTGACTAGAGTTCTTTTAAAAGGAAGATTTGAACACAGGCTCAGAGGGAAGACAGCCATTTTGAAGACAGAGGCAGAATTACGCTGTCACGTCCAAGGCAGGCAGGGAGGTACTGGGAGCTCGAGGAGATTAAATAAAATAAAATATCCTTCCTTAGAAATCTCAGCGGCAGCAGGGCACTGCCAACACCTTGATTTTGAACTTCTTTTGGCTCTGGCTGGTTTGCTCAGTGGTAGAGCATCAGCTTGGTGTGTGAATGTCCTTGGTTCGATTCCCAGTCAAGGCACACAGAAGAAGCACTCATCTGCTTCTCCACTTTCCTCCCTCCCCCTCTCGCTTCTCTCTCTATATATCCCTTTCCTGCATCCAGGCTCAATTGGAGTGAGTTAGCTCCAGGCACTGAGAACGGCTCCACGGCCTCTGCCTCAGGAACTAGGTAAAGCTTGGTTGCTGAGCAATGGAGCAACGCCCAAAATGAGCAGAGAATTCCCCCCCACCCCCAAGTGGGCTTGCTGAGTAGATCCCAGTCAGGTTGTATGCAGGAGTCTGTCTCTGCCTCCTCTTCTCTCACTTCATAAAAGGAAAAAAAAAAAGTTCTTTCTCCCAGAACTATGAAATAGTACAAACCCGTGGTTTTAAACCACCCGGTTTGTTATACTTTATTGTGGCAGCCCTGCCAGACTAATTCACTTGATAATACAATCTCTAGTCTACCCAGCTTTAGCATTTTAGTGATGTTTTCAACCCTTAGATAAATAAAATTGTCCCTTTTATCATACCTCAGTTTGTACCAAATAATTTCGTTGTGAACGAATGTGCTTTAAGAAGCCAAACACATTGACCGTGCCTTCATGCTGAATTTGTTGCAGCATACTGTCTAGGACAATATATGTGCCTGTTCTCCCAACTCCGGCACTGAAGAGAACACAAATAAAAAACTCTGTCAATGTCAAGAACAGAATAAATTGGAAGATAGGTCCCTACTAGCTGTCTTGTAAATTAAAATAATTTTCTTCCTCAAGCAAATCAGTCACATAATAAATAATTAGCCATTCAAAACTGTAAGCAGTTTAGTTCATCATAGTGCTCAAAGAACAGAAAGTTTCTTTCTTGATCTCTTTGCTACCTGTCAAATTGCAGAACAATCTATTTCTGTTGGGAGACTTTTGATTTTCAATAATTATATTTCTTATTTGTTTTATATCCTACAGTGAAAATATAGTGTATCAAAGCATAGCAAATAGACATGTAATCTGAGAAAAAAAATCAAAGCACCAGCTTCACCAAACTCTGAAAAGAAGAGGTCTCTGGGTCTGTATTGTCGGGTAGACATGTTTGTAAAGGTTTCCGCGTTAATGGGAAAAAGAATTTGATAAGGCTTGCCGCTGAAAATGTCATTTCAGTGAGACCGTGAAGAACGAAGCGTAACTTCAGTCATTTCTAAAGGGCCATTATCTATCGACTTATTCAAAGAGTCTACAGAAGGGCTTCTTTTCAGACGCATCAACAAGTAGAAGGTGCTAGAGTGGAAAGTTTTCACCTGCACGGCACAATACCCTGGTCCTTCTCTGTTTTCTCAGAAACAATTCCTGACCTTCAGAGCTATTTTTCTTACATCTTCCTGTTTCTCTCAGCTTATATTCGGTAACATTATAAAAATCTCAAGATAGGGCTCTTAAAATTTCTCTGACGATAACTCCTGAGATAGTTAATTAGAATATGTCAGATAAGCTGCATATTGATGAAAAGTATTTGCTTCTATAGAAACACAGGCACTGCTTTGACAAAAACACTGTACATAGAAATGAATTTGATTTTTGTGGTCATACATTTTTTTGAATCAAAGCTCAGTAAAGGTTAACTGATTTTTTTTCTTTGCTTTAACAAAAAAATATCACCTGAAACCTCTAGCATAATTTAATTTCCTCTTCCTCTGTTATACCATTATTTCTTATCATCAAACCAGTCTTTTTTTTTTTTTTTTTTTTTTGTATTTCTCCGAAGTTGGAAACGGGGAGGCAGTCAGACAGACTCCCGCATGTGCCAGACAGGGATCCACCCAGCACGCCCACCAGGGGGCGATGCTCTGCCCATCTGGGGCGTCACTCTGTTGCAACCAGAGCCATTCTAGTGCCTGAGGCAGAGGCCACAGAGCCATCCTCAGCGCCTGGGCCAACTCTGCTCCAATGGAGCCCTGGCTGCGGGAGGGGAAGAGAGAGACAGAGAGGAAGGAGAGGGGGAGTGGTGGAGAAGCAGATGGGCGCTTCTCCTGTGTGCTCTGGCCGGGAATCCAACCTGGGACTCCTGCACGCCAGGCTGACATTCTACCACTGAGCCAACCAGCCAGGGCATCATCAAACCAGTCTTGGGAATAAAAATACTTGCAGCAACGATGAGTTGATAATGCATTCAATAGGATATATTAGAAAGAACTCAGGAAAATGAGAAAGGGTTTTAGATCTCAAACTGTTTTAAAACAACTTAAAAGTATTTTGTGTTTTATCAAATTCCTCACACTTGCCCTGGCTGGTTGGCTCAGTGGTAGAGCATCGGCCTGGAGTGTGGATGTGCTGGTCAGGGCACACAGGAGAAGTGACCATCTGCTGCTCCCTCCTCCTTCTTTCCTTTGTCTCTATCACACCCCTTAGCCCCCACAGCCATGACTTGATTGGTTTGAGCAAGTTGGCCCCTGGCACTGAGGATGGTCCTGTGGAGCTTCTGCCTCAGGTGCTAAAAATAGATCAGTTGTGGGCAGAGCATTGGCCTCAGATGGGGTTGCCAGGTGAATCTCGATCAGGGGTGCATGTGGGAGTCTGTCTTTCTGTCTTTACTCCTTTCACTTAAAAAAAAAGAAAAAGAAGTAAAATTCCTCATGCTCTATGTTCTTCATTGTCTCTGATATAAACTTGGCACAATAGCTCCATAATAGAATATCACATCCTAGGAACAGAGGTTGGTTCTCTAGCATTTTTATCCCATGCTGTTATATTGTAGTGAATGTTTAATGACAAAACATTGTTCTGCTTGCCTCACATAGTGATAAGTTGACACCCAATTCAACAATCAAATAGGATAATAAACACCATAAAAATACCCAGTGCTTTGAAATATTCAGCAATCACATACTAGGTCTGGCATACCCAGTTCCTACTGATCAACAATTATGAAAACAATTTCATTCCCCGTCATTGTCCTTGTGGCAAAACCTTGGTGCCGTTGATTCTCGTGTAATCAGCATAAACGATTCTGTGGGTAAGAGATTCATCTCAGTGACCTACCTGCAGTGGACAACAACAGGCCCCACGGCATGGCGCTTGGCATGGGACGCCTTCCTCACGAAGGTCAGCACTGGCAGGGCATACTCGGGCACGCCCATGTCCGGCCACTGCGTGTAGTGGTACTGCGTGATCACACGCCCGCTGGGTCGCCCTTTTTGGGAGCCCTGGAGCAGACCAGACAGCTGGTGTCAGGAACACACATAAACACACGGGCTCTTCAATAGCAACTCAGGAGTCACAGCCTGATGCGGACAGTCTATGCCAGGGGTAGTCAACCTTTTTATACCTACTGCCCACTTTTGTATCTCTGTTAGTAGTAAAATTTTCTAACTGCCCTCTGGTTCCACAGTAATGGTGATTTATAAAGTAGAGAAGTAACTTTACTTTATAAAATTTATAAAGCAGAGTTACAGCAAGTTAAAGCATATAATAATAATTACTTACCAAGTACTTTATGTCGGATTTTCGCTAAATTTGGCAGAATAAATCTTTATAAAACAACTTACTATAGTTAAATCTATCTTTTTATTTATACTTTGGTTGCTCCACTACAGCCCACCATGAAAGCTGGAACGCCCACTAGTGGGCGGTAGGGACCAGGCTGACTACCACTGGTCTACATTGACATCATTTGTGATGGTCGGTTTTACATGTTGGCCTGGCCAGGCCGTACTGGCTTATGGTTTGGTCAAACGCCAATCATACCAAACACGGCAGTCAAGGTACTTCTTAGATGGGATGGACATTTCAATTCTAGACTTTGAGTAAAGCAGATTATGCTCCAAATATGGGTGTCCCTCATGCCATTAGTTGAAGGTCTTAAGAGCAGACTGAGGTTTCCAGAAGAAGAAGGAATTCTTCTCATGACCATGACACTGAATGTCCAGCCTGTGTCACTTAGGGAATATCAGTCTCTCTCAGTATTTCTCTCTCTCTCTCTTTTTCTCTCTCCATGACTAATACATTACCTTTATGTTTTCCTCCCCTTCTCTTACTTCATGCTGCACTACGTTTAGTTGGATGTGCAGTTATCAAAGGCACAGGAATTTTTGTTCATGCATGCAGCACACCACTGCTACCATTGGCAGCATGACCAATCTAGGTCCAAAGCCACGGCTGGCACTCAAGACTTGGAAGAAACTTTTGGGATTGAGATGTGGTGATAAGAACCCTTAATTCCTTTAATTGTACATTTTTACCCTGCCTTGGTTATATCCCCCACTCACTTGAAAAAGGACCGGATGAGTCACTCAGTTGTTAATGTCCATGATTTGTTGACTTACCTTTTTAATTTTTGTGTTTCTTAGAGTGAAAGTCCTCACAGTATAATAAGCAAGCATTTGAACACTCTTCTGAGTGACCAGAAAGTTCCCATACTCTTCACTACCGTCAGCAGGCCAGTACTGGTCACATTTTCTCTGCAAAAAGGGAAAATGGAGATGCTATTTCCATACCCAAATGCATTACGTAAGAGTAGCCCTTGAAACTTGTAAAGTTCTGAGACTGTGGGAGGAATGGACTATCTCACTCTTCGAAATACTTCCTTCCTTTCTAAGGGAGTGCAGATTGGCTGCTGAGGATACCACGGGCACAGTCACAGAAGTGAAAGGGCTACGACATGATTTGGTCCAAAATTCTTATTTCAGATGAGGAAACTGCCGTCATGATACAGCTAGCTCTGGAAACAGATCTTCTGAATTAAAATCAACCTCACTCTACAGTGCTTCTCTATGGGCCCCATTTACTTTTTCTCACAATATAAAGGGTGCATTTAAATAGCAGATAACTTCTTTGACAATGAAACCTTTGGATCTAGTATGTTAACAGTTCTCTTTCAGCTGTCACACTCACTAGAAAGGAATCCGGAAGAGCTCTCATTACTTCTGTGGTTTCTTAATGCTGACTCTATTATAGCAGTGTAAAGCACCTCTATGTGTTATTTCATGGATGTCATAATAGGGTACCCACACGTGTCCACGGCCCTACTACCCTGAACACGCCCGATCTTGTCTGATCTTGGAAGCTAAGCAGGGTTGGGCCTGGTTAGTACTTGGATGGGAGAATACCCACATACCCTTCCCTTCTCCACGAGGTTTGTGATCATGACGATGACTTCCACATTGTGCTCCCATATCATTCTCCAGAAGTCTTCAGCTGTGGATTTCAGTGGGCCCTGGGCAGCAATGTAAGCTTTTGGTCTGGTGTAACCCTGAAGGAACAAATAACAAGCATTTATCACTGATTCGCATGCCATTTTTAACTATCTAAGCCTTAAGTTTTCTAAGTCAGTGAATTTTTTTTTATAAAGAAAAATCACATAAAATATACTTGCAAAGCTAGAGAAACTTAATAGAACTAACAAATATCGCAACTCTCTTCTATATGTTTTTGTAGAAAAAAGGTGCTCACATCTTTGCACCTTTAGCCCAAGTACATTTAATCTAAGTCTAAATAATATGGGTAATATCTGGTCCTTAATTGTGCTGTTTTGAAACATGTTTCAAGCAGCATTGGGATTCAATTGTCTACAACAGTTAGAAAATCTCTGGTGGTGTCTCCTGACCCTCTCCTGGGGGGCACTGAGCAACATCACTGAGAGTCTGCTGCTGGCCAAGATGCTTTACAGACATTGACCCTATTCTGTAAGCTATTTGCAGACTGGAAGCAACATCTAATTTGGAGACGAGGAAACCAAAGTCAGAGGAGTTAAATGGCTTTCCAAACTCCCGCAGCTAGCAAGTGGGAGAGCTGGGGTTCAAAACAAGTCCTGACTCCCAAGCCTACACGCGATATGACATACATACCGCCTTCCTGCTGGAAGTAGTGGCCAGTTGTATTTGGTGCTCACCTTTTTGAGTTCAGTGTCCCACACAGAATAAAACTGAAAGCAGCTAGACTGAGAAGTCACTGTCAGGAAAATAATTGAGTTCCTGTGACATTCACCTGACCACAGTGAGAAATAGGAAAGTAGAAGTAGTCGGCAGCCCCTGGAAAGCTCTAATAAGTTCTACAAAGCTGTGTATCCCAAGGGATGTCCAAGATTAGGAAGGTTGGTAACTGGTTTAGTGGTAAGCACTTTTAGCCAGTGCCACCTTGGAAATTCTTTGTTCAGAATGTACTGATCATTGCTATTTACACAGTATTGTGCCAAGAGCTCTGGGACATTCAAAACAAGCACTGGTCTTGCCCTTTATATTGAAGAGTAAATAAACCTTCCTAAATGTATCTACGATCTCTGTCCGTCCATCCATCCATCCATCCATCCATCCATCCATCCATCCATCCATCATCTATTCATTCTACCTTGAATATTCCCAGTCTGAATCTCTTTCTCATCTAGAAGATAAACCAAATACATAAGCTTGGCTGTTATCCAATCTAAAATCCTTTAGTCATGGGATCTCTCCTCACTGATCTGTATTACATACTATCACATAACATGTATTACGTACTAGTGTGTGTTTGGCACAGTAGTATAATAAATTATCAACCTAGTATAATTTCCATAACATTTTAGTTAAATCATGCTTACATCAACATAATTGGCATTGATGTAATCAGTCAGTTTGCCATCTTTTTCAGCAAGCTGTGCAAGCTTAACCCTACTATGGTCATCTGTAATAAAAAAAGAAAGAAAGAAAATATTTCATTATAGCACAGATTATAGCATAAAGCTCTTATATATCGACATAATAATGTATCAGGTACAATTAAAATCAATTGAAATATAATTTACTTTAGTAGGCCTTTTGGGGATGCAGAGATGACAAAGATAAAGATAAAAATAACAAAAGCTTCTGCTTTGAGAATTTTCCTAACATAGAAGGTGAGGATGGACATGTACACAAAAAGGAATATCAGGTGTCAAAAAGAGAGGTGAAAACTAAGAGGGAGACCATGAAGGAAGAACCTGTGTCGGTTTGGGATAATAAACATTTTTGTAGAGACTGAAACCTGAACTGGGCATCTAGATGAGTGTCTAAACGTGGACCCTGGGGCTGGGAACGGCAGTGAGCCAATGCAGGGAGAGAAGAGGGACGGCTCTGAGGAAACTGAGGAAGGGTGGCAGTCTCTGTGCTCTGAGATGAGGCTGATGCAGAAAGGGAAGCAGAGAAGGAAGCAGAAGGGACCAAGGATGTTTCCATGAATGGGCACAGCAAACAGCTCTTTCAAGGGAAGAACCTCAAAGTGAAACTACTGCAGAAGGAGAGAGAAGGAATTTTGCCCAACAATAGATGTGGATCCTGCCCTGTCAATAGTGGAGTGAAAACTATGGTGACTTACATGCCTGTGTACTGTGGTAATTAAGCTGAAATGAGGCGTTCGGGATAGACTTCAGTTCTACAGAGAAACTACATTTATTTGGAGGAAACATAGAAAAAGAAAGGAAAGTGGAAGGAAATTTAGTAGTTTCACTGGGCAGACTCTGTTCTTTTCAAGGATGAATAAGTGAGTGGAGCCCGAGCCAGGACAGTTACAGAGATAAGTGGGATATCAATGCTTCTGTGACAACAGTGGGTCACAAGGGGGCAGGGAAGAGACGCAGAAATGATGTGTGACAAAGGAGAAGGGTGTGGGGCCAGGCTGACTGCAGTTTAGTTCTAATACATTCTGACAGACATGCCTGGGTAAATTTTCTGGGTTGTTGTACTTCATCTTTAAAATAGGACTGTGATTACATATCTTGCCAGGTTGTTTTGAGGATTAAACAAAATAATGTCTTCACCGTGCAAGGCACATAAGGTGTCCAACAATGTTAATCTCCATCCTGTTCTTAGTGACCTGGTGGTTTTTTCCATTGAGCTTGTGGCAGGAGTAGTTTAACAGCAACTTCATCAAGCAGCAGTTGAGGTTTTTTTTTTAAATTTTTATTTATTTTTTTTCATTTTAGAGAGGAGAGGGAGAGACAGAGAAAGAGAGAGAGAGAGATAGAAAGAGAGAGAAAGAGAGAGAGAGGAGAGACAGAGAGAGAGAAGGGGAGGAGGAGCTGGAAGCATCAACTCCGGTATGTGCCTTGACCAGGCAAGCCCAGGGTTTCGAATTGGCTACCTCAGCATTTCCAGGTCGTCACTTTATCCACTGCGCCACCACAGGTCAGGCTAGCAGCTGAGTTTTTATGTGCACTCATTATAGTTGCTTCAGTTACAAAAGACAAACATGAAGCGGAACCTTTTACTAAAAAAGAAATATTAGTGTAAGTCCTGTGGAAAAAAAGTAGCATTTGTGCAAAATGTTTAAAAGAATGTGATGATAAAAAGGAGGAGAATAGCTTCAATGGCTTCTGGAAACTAGAATGGAACTATAATTTAAGTAACCCAACTGGTAATAGCATGTTCATATAAATCTAAGGAAGCACACGGAATAGATAAGAAAGAATATGTGTAGACATTTCAGGAAGGGGAATTAGGATGGACTGCAAGAGATGGAGGGGAGAGAAGACAAAAGAAAATAAGAGGGAAGAGAAGCAAATAAGAGGCAATGTGTGCAACGTTGAATCATTGTGTTGCACACCTGAGACTAACATAATGTTGCGTGTGTCAGTTATACTCTAGTTAAAAAAAGATGGAAAAGCCTGAACAGGTGGTAGTGCAGTGGATAGAGTGTCGACCTGGGATGTTGAGGACTTTTGTTTGAAACCTCGAGATCACTAGCTTGAGTGCAGGCTCATCTGGTTTGAGCGCGGGCTCACTCACCAGCTGAGCTCAGGGTCGCTAGCTTGAGTGTGAGATCATAGACATGACCCCATGGTCTCTGGCTTGAGTCCAAAGGTTGCAGGCTTGAGTCCAAGGTCACTGGCTTGAGCAAAGGGTCACTTGCTCTGCTGTAGCCCCCCAGTCAAGGCACATATGAGAAAGCAATCAATGACCAAGTAAAGTGCCACAACAAAGAGTTGATGCTTCTCATCTCTCTCCCTTCCTGTCTGTCTGTCCCTATCTGTCCCCCTCTCTGTGTCTCTCTGTTTGTCTCTGTCACAAAAAAAGAAATAAAGTCCAAAGTAAAGATCACTTGATTAATAAATTCACATTAGAGTAAGTGAACCTCAACTGCAAATAAGACTATAGAATATAATAATGACAGAAATCATAAAATCAGATTTATGGTCCATTGGCCCTGAAGAAAGAACTGGATTAAAGTTTGAGTTTGTTTTATTTATGAGAAACAGATGTGATTAACTGCAGAATGTATTTAAATTGGAGTGATATAATGTGATGCATTATCTAACACAAGTCTTATTCCCTGAAACAAAGGTCCTGAAACAGCAACAATAAGGACAACATTTAAAGCCATGGCAATGGCAATGTTAACCAAGTCAGAGCTGAGTTAAGGACATACTTACAGGCGACGATATTTATGTACCGGTTCTTGTGCTTATTGTCTGGGTGATTGGAGCTGTCTGCTGTAATGCCTAGATCAACAGTACAGCTCTGCACTTCCTGTAGAGAAATTGTACACATGACATTTTAACACGTATCCTTTCAAGCAAAGTGCCTTAAAATGTAATGAAGACAAAACAAACAAAATATTCTAGCCAAACAAAAATTTTTTTTTTACATGTTACAACTATTTCTTGGCTAAAAGAAAATGCAGTGAAATAATGCCTTACCTGGTAAAACTCTTTCAGTGTCTAATGAGGGAATGAATGCCAAAAAAGTAAAGAAATCAAATTCCACAGCACACGACAAATGAGAAAAAAAAGCGTTCATATTAGGTTTACAATGGAAAACTATGATCATGCAATAAATACATTTGTCAAATATTAACAAAACAACGCTTCAAACAATTGCATGCAAATCAAAATTTTTAACTATATGGAACTTTAAGATTATGTAAAATAAAAAAATTAACATTTAAAAAACAGATTGTGGTACAATCATATGATGACTTTAAAAAATGCAGATGAGAAAAACCATATATTCAATGACACCTTTTGTCATGATTAGTCAGATTTGCTAATATCCAAATATAATGTTAATTGGTCACTGTAGCACCATTTGAAACTCTGAATTAGTTATATATATTTTTGTTTATTTTGAGTAATTTTAAAGAATAAACTGCTTCCTGTTTGGTGGTTTGTAACAGATTTAGGGCTATCAAAATATTAAAAATCTCTGAAAACATTTTTATCATATATTCTAGGTAATTTGAAACAAAACTTAGTGTTACTTTCTATATGTTTAACTAGTAGATCTCTTTTTAATTTAAAATTTACTGGGTATAGAAAAATTACTTATGGCAATTATCTTTCAAAACGAACTAAAATCCTTTTCAGAGTTATTTTCTAAGTATATTAGTTTAGAATTCATAATTATTTAATAGTAAGATAACACAAAAACCTTATAATTTTTGAGAAAGTATATGACCCAAATATGAATTGATTCATCAACAAATGACCCAATCTCTCTCCAAATAAGCTTTTAAGACCTCGTCTGCAGGAAATCATTCTGATTTTAGGTTTAGAAACAATTTAATATATGCATCACTTAAAAGACATAGCATTATTAGTTATTAAGCTAATTATTAAGTTAGTGAAAAGTGTTCTTAATTCAGAATGTGAGTTAAAAGCAATGGAAGTAAGAAAACACTTTTTGAGTATATTTTATTAATTTCATTATTACAAATATTCAAAATGATTTTATAGTTGTGAAAGCTATAAATCTGCTTTGTGCATATGCTATTAGTTACTTTATTGTAAATTGTCTATTTCTTTCTTATGGTTTTTAACACCTGGAAAATTAGATCTGCCCTTGACACATTTCCCTCTTTCAATCACAGTTTTGTTTGATGTGGGCTTGGCAGTGTCTATGAGTTAACATCACATCACCCAGTAACCTCTACGAAGGTAAGAAAAATTCATATGATGCTTTAAAAGTGTAATTCATTATATTATTCCAATTAACTTAGTCATTATCTCACCTAGCTTTCTTAGTCAATGTAGCTATGACTTAGGTTTCTTTTAAGATTAGATGAACTGGCTATTTTTAATTTAGTAAAACTTTATCACATTTCATTTTTATTTCTTTTGATTTCTTCAAGCTTTCTAATGGATGGCATTTTCCTTTCCTAAATATACTTTGGTTGACTTGATTCTTGGGGAGCAGTTGCTGAGCGCAAGGGAAAGAATGGAACACCTTCTGACCAGGATCAGACCTCAAATTGCTTCAAAGAAAGAAGTCCACAGAGACTTGGGGGTCTAGGAGGAAGACAGAAAAGCAGCGTGATGCTTCCTAGAGGGGAGGAGCCAGGGCAAGGCTGATGATCTCAGGCTTGCTCGAACGGAAAGGACGTGAGTTTTCTTTACAATCACAAACCTAGGTTTGAATCCCAGTTCTGCTATTTGTTAGTTGTTAATTTGCTTCTGTGAAAGTTGATTTCATTGGTAATATGAATAGAAATAAAAACAAATAACTTTCAGAGCTAGGGGAATGCTAAATATAGAATCATCAGTACAATGAATGTCCTTACTTTGAAAAATCTGCTAAACAAATTTTTCTGTCCTATGTAAGGCTATTTGAAGGGGTATCACTAGAAAAATTTTCATTGATTTTAATAATTAAATGTTTTTTAAGAAATGTATATTTTCTTGAGAAGATGGGATTTTACTTATATAAAATATTTATTATATCTGCATAATATAAATGCTTCTGCATTTACACTAGTGACTTACAGTTAAGAGTTTGTATATACTTTGGCTAATGGAGCATGAAACTTGATTGTTTAGTGTAATTTATATAATTTAGAAAATTAAAAGGAATAAGGGTTACTTATGAAGATTATTATTTTTTAAATGCTGGTATCTGTATTTTATTGACCCATATTAACAATGTTTTTATAAAAAATTTTTCCACTATCACAACATGGCTTTTTAAAATGAAAACCAATTTTCTTAATTATATGATTATTATAACACATCTCTTAAATACATAAGTGATTAGGGAACTAATATTCTCACTAGTAGTGAAAATGGTTATCATGTCATTAGTTCAAGAAATAGTCTGCTGCTGTATCTTAAATTTTCAATATTCTATATTAGTTAAAATAGACGTAGCAAAATCATACCTCAAATTCTTCAGTGAACCCACTACTTGCATGCAAATCTGCAACATGCTTTGGAAAGTGCTTTATTGGAATTGCTCCAACATCATCTAAGTGAATAAAAAAAAATAGGTTGAAAAAGATAAATTCCACTTACATAGATGTGCCTCTTATTTATAAAGATTTAATAGGTGCCATTTTTTTTAATTAAAAAAAATATTGTGTTAACTTGGATTCAAGTGTCCCACTCAGTATCACACCTTCTACCCCCAACAGCGTGCTTCCCCTTACACCCCCTCCCCCTGACTCTCGCCCCTCTTCCCTCTGGGATTTGCTGTCCTGTTATCTGTATCTATGTGTTAACAGGTGCTGTCTTTTAAAACAACTTCAAAGTTCAAGTATTTTTAAGATCCCAGTGCAACATTTAGCAGCGTTCACTAATTTTCACTATATTTACTATCAATTATAACCTTCATTTTAGAATTTTGATTTGTTCAGGAACCCCTTTCCCTTTTATACTCTAAAGAGAAAAAAGTTCATTTTCAATGTTAAATTGTAAGTATCACCAAAGCCTCAGCTCTTATCAGTGGGCTGCATCTCTTTATGGGTAATTTTCCTTAATGCGAGTAGGAAATTCCAAGCAAAATGCAGAAATAATATACATTCAATTTTCTTATGAATTAAACAAGATATGTAATGTAATTTTAGTTTTGAAAAATTATATAGTTAATATTTAACAGTTACAGATTCAGATTTTTACAGTGAAAAACACTTTTTCCTACACCTTACAAGTAAAAGAAAACATTTATATAAAGACTATTCATTGAAAATGATATAAAAAAACCTTTGGGACATTAATCTTTAATATTTCAAGAATTTTAACTGGAAAATATACTATGCAAACAAAGTCATTGGAGCTGTTAATTAATTGTGAAGAGGCCAAATTATTTCAATTGGCTCTATTTTTTTTTTCCTGAAAAGACTTTCTTAGATTAAACAAATTACTAGTTCACAGAATGCAATTTCACAAGTGATTTCTCTGACAAGGAAACATCAAACACATTCCACTAGTAACAGTTCTTTACATCAACAGATGTTCAGCATCTCGGCCATTTGATATCTTTAAGCTTCAGTTACTAAGAATTTGTTGTTTTTAAAAAAATTAGAATCCATCTGTTCTCTTTCTTAGATGAGTATACCTGCATACTAAAATTGAATTAGACAGTTAAGCTTAAGAAACACTAGACAAAGGTGTAATTCCACCTGCACACTTATGGAAGTAGCTTTTGCTTTTTAGGTAAGAGACAGAAATAACGTGCCACATCAAAACGATTGATTCTTCTATTAAAGGTCCTTCAAATCCATTGATACAATTGTGTACAGGTAACCTCTCTGCACAAGCAAACTGACTACTTTTTATTTACAATTATGTTATTCTGGCAATTTCTTTGATGAATTGGTCTGCAAGTAAGTGAGACCAACATATCTTTTTATTTTCCAATTTTCCATGAAAATGCACATACTGTATTTGGGCGATCAGGAGGGCAGTTTTGAGAGCTGAGCACAGAAAAGAAGGCTGTGGTCTTGATCACTATTCTGAGAAGAACAGGGATTTTGGATTTCCTGAACAAGCTCCCAATTTGGGATTATTTTCCATATTGTTAATAATGACCTATGCTGGACTATGGATAATATTACGGTTAATTTGCACATTTATTCAGACGAGGTATATCATTGAAAGCGAAGGGAATCAAAATACAATTGGTAACAGAGCTGTCGGTTTCAAAATTCCGAATATGTTCATGAGAAATTCTAGCATACTAAAACAAATGCTCTGAAGTTGAATGTAAACTAGAAAAATAGAAATCAGACAGTAGCAATGAAAGACGTATAGAGTTGATGGAGGGAAAAACAGCCCAACACGTCTGCTTTCTATGCCTGTTTAAAATGACAAAGAAAATGTTTCTCTCTCTTTTTTTTCTTCTAGTTTTTAAATCATTAGATTTCATAAAATAACAATGAATAGAACTTGGGTCTTTAGCAATGACATATGTAGCACCAGATAATTTTAAAAGAGGCTTCTGTAAGATGGTCCCATGGATGAATTTTTCCTTTTGTTTTCCCTGATTCAGTGACTATGTTCTTATCTCATTCTCTATCCACGTTTCTTCAAAAGGCCACACACATTTCTAGACAATTCCTTTTTTCTTTCCACTGTCATTCTGAAATGTCATACAATGTTAATTAAATAAATGTCTGTGAACTTAGTCATAGGGTGAACTCTAGGGTCAATGGGTGTCTTAATCAAAATGACACAGGCTAAATCTTGTCGATAGCTTACCAGGTAAGTTCTGATAAAACAAAATAGTTGATGTTTTATCAATATAGCTGAGAAACCTTTTCTCACATAAACTCAAATGATCAGATAGGAACAAAACTTGATCCTCATTTTTGTTATCTTGTGCTGTCTATTGATTTAGTTTGCTTTTGTTGTTTAGGTTTCCATTAAATTAGCCGAAAGGACCGAAACTCAGCATTATTCATAACTAATATGTGAATGCTATAAATGTCTGTGTTCTTTAACATATTACATCTCAACAATTATAAATTATTTTTTCATGTCACCTCTATGGTTAAGAATGTTCAGAATTGATGAGAACAAGTTATAGACCTAGGTGCTTGCTACATGATATAATATGTATTATGGGCAACACAAATATTTACTAAAGTGTATTATAGCCACTTGCAAAGTACTCCAATAAGGACAAACCTTCCAACATTTTGATTCTCATTCAACATCTACCAGCTACACATGGTCACATGTTAAGCTATTACCTGAAATTGGGAAGATAGGTGTTGGAGGTGTGGATATTACTCGAGGGGAAGTACTATCCTCCAAATAAAAGTGTGCGGTCTGGAAGCATTTCCTGGAGAGGAAAAGAAAGTAGTTTATATTACTAGCTGCCAAAGATAATAAGACAACTTCTGAGCTGCTTGAAAATTATGACAAATTTTCAGCAACAAAATGTAAGTGGAAATCTATATTAATTTTATAAAAAACAAGGTCTAAAAGCAACTTATAAGCCTTTAAATTTATCTCTGTTGTACCAGAACTAGATGCAGAGTGCACATATCAGACATGCTCGGCGCAGAGACGGCACTTGAAGTTGTAGTTGATAGCAAGTAGTGTGAACTACTTGATGAGATAGGACGCCTCCACACTGCAGTCATGGTGGCTATATGCCAGCATCCTGTCATCTCGGACAGGATCAAAGTGAAAGAGATAGTGTGTCCAAAGCTCTCTGCACTTAATACTTCAGTGACCAAACTCTTCTGAGCATACTGAGCTGCTAGCAGAAGGCAGGAAGCTATGACCATGTAGAAGCAAACTCCACAGTGGCAACATTTTGATGAAAAAGAAGGCAGCTTTATACTGTATGATAACGCACTAATGACAGAACAAAGTGAGGAAATAATGAGCTACAACCAAAAACAGAGGTGATTTTTCTTCCAACAGATGCTAACCTTGTTGATGAGGGTTTTGAGAATAAATATCTTTGGAATCAATGACAGCTATAACCTACAATGTCACCTGAATCTATTTTCATTCAGATAATAAGAGTAACATCTGGTAAGGGCACACTACAAACCACTAAGAAGAGCAAAGAACCAACTGCTTCTATAAACTACTGCAAACTCTTCTTAATTAAAAAAAATTAGATAATTAAAACTGCTAATGACATGCTTTGATGTGGGTCATTTAATTTATTTGAAGTATTATTCATGAGTGGTCAAGTTTAAATAAAAGTATCTGTTTGAGTAAAAATGCCAATCTCATTTTCCATTTAAAAGCCTCAAGCTAAAAGATAGTTATCCTAATGGACTTTAACATAACATTTGTTCTTATACGACACACATAAATTGCAGTATTTTTTTAGTAATCAGTTCTCTGCATAAATTTTTTCAATGGCTTCCCACTGGAATGAGAATAATATTCAATTATTTCAGCAAAGACTAGAAGACCCTCCAAGACCTGGTTCTCTGGCCACTTCAACAGTCTTACCTCCTACAACTTCTTCCCATGCCCGCTGTGCTCTAGTCCTTACAGTCCCTCGTTTCTCCCCCCAAGAGGCCCTGTCGGTACCATCTCAAGGCCTTGGCTCTTGCTGTTCCCTCTGGCCGCCTCCCTCCTTCCTGTCTGTTTTGCATTGGCTCAGATGCCACTTCCTCTGAGAGTCCTTCTCTGACCATGCTAGCTGAACACATAGCCCAGCCCACCAAGTCACTACCTTTGCCCTTGTGTTTACTCTGTGGCACTTACTACTAGTACATGGAATACCTTATTTATGCATTTGCTTATTTGTCTTACATGTTTTTGGCTGGTCCTCCCTCATCAGAATGCAGTCCTCACAAAGGCAAAGCATTTTGTCCTAATCACTGCAATGTCAGTCTTCAGTGCTAAGACTGGTGTCAGCATGTTGTGGGTGCCCCCAAACAGCTGTTCAATGAATTCACGGCCGCAAGTATGAGCTGTATAACATTATATTATTTATTTGTAGCCTAAATGTCACAAGAAAGAAAAATCCAAAAGCAATGATGTGCATAGTAAAACCTAGCCCTCTGCTGTGATGTTATGGCCTTGATAACCACACCTTGGAGAACATGGATAATGGAAAGAACACAGGAACATCTTTACAAGAGGACATGTGGTGCAGAAGGAAGATGAGTGGATGTAGAACCGAGTGTCACAGGGATCCTGAGCTAGGCTCCTATCCTGGAGAGTGGAGAGATATGGCAGACTAATGGGGAATGCAGGGACGAGGGCTACAGGGGTCAAGCTAAAAAAGCCACTGTACTGAACGTTCGCATTTGAGCAGAAGTGACAGCAGACTGGAACAGGAACTACAGGGAAAGTTTGGCTTATCTGCAAGCACAGATGTAGCATACTCTGACACATTGATATGGAAACACTGGGTTTGCTACCTGCTTTTAAGGTCACAGAGTGAAATCTCTCTTAATTTCTCTAAAATATGGTTACACAAGCCCAGTCAAAGGGTTTCTTTATTCATCAATGAATCTTAAAGTTACAAAATGCATGAAGAGACTCAATGTTACATCACAGCTGATACAAGAATGCTTTTGACAGCATCTTTGACATATAAAGAGGGTCCAGTTTAAATACCTCCAGTGACACAGAGCTCCCTTCTTTATGAGTTATCATTAGTTGCAAGATTTTTTTTTTTTGCTTCAAAAGTCTTTTCCTTCTAAGTACCTCAAGAGTAACAAGGGGAGGCCTTCCTGTTCAACTGTTACACCTCTTCCTCTTGAAATCTTTCTCATATTGTCTATGGCCATACCACCCTGAACGCGCCCGATCTCTTCTGAAATCTTTCTCATATCAAACCAAAAGTCTGTCTCCCTATGCTTCTGACACCCTGGCTCTAGTTCTGTACATTACAGGCTTTTAGATTATGATACCCACAATCTTACACTATGTATACACTATCTACCTATGGATCTCACCCTTTTTGACAGTGATACCCCAATAATACTAACAAGTGTAGACCACTGAACATGCCTTGTTCTTTCCTAACTCAGTATTTCTCTTCCCTGTTATAAACATGGTTCTCCTTCAGCCAAAATGCCTCTCTCTCCTATATGCCAGGCAAACACTGTTCTCCTTAGAGGCAGCTCAGTGGCATGTTCCCTGTGAAATAGCCTCTCTAGCACTCCAGTTTGTCTCCACTGCCCCCAGCACACATTTCCATTCACAATCACATTTAATTGATTTGAAAAATACGCTTAATGAATCCAAAGGTGCCCTGCACTGCACTGGACATTATTCTCCATGATTTTGTTTTAAATACTCTTATTAATTGGTAGTTAGGTTTTGCAATATATTTTTTGGGTGCCTATTATATATTTTTTTAAAAAGATGAGGCTGCATCCTTTTGATTCATGTTGACCCAACTCTTAATACAACGTCAGGAGTACAGTAAGTATGAAATGTCCAGTGATTAGATGGATTTCCAGGAGCAAGTAATCTCACCAACCATGAGTTACTCACAGCTGGATTCTACATTCTCTTGTCTACTCCTGCCTCAAATGTGATAACTTAAAATCTCAAAACATCTGGAAGAGAGAGATGGAAGGTGTAGCCAGAGAAAGACAAATGGGTAGATAGAGGATGTGTTTAAGAGAATGGGAAGAAGGCAGCATCTCATAAAATAACAAAGGTAAATTATAACCATTGGTATTGATGTTAAACATGTTGCTAATGTACACTTTGGTATCTGGATAAATGCCAACTCTTTTCAGCCTTGTAATAAAATATTTGTTGTTTTTTAAAAAATAAGTGGTCCAATAAAGTTACTTGCAATAACTAGTGACAAAAGAACCTTATAAATCATAACAAAAAGCTCATAGGTGGGAAAAATTAAAACAGTTCAGGATAAATTCTGGATGAAGGGCATCTGCATATTGCTTGGGTACACTTTATTGTACGGTCTTAGCTAGGAAGTGACATTCTACTTAAAAGACAACATGATACTTACTGGAAAGTCTCTATGCTGGGTTGGGAGCTCCCCTCAATGGCCCACAAATTTAAATTTAAAATCATGAGAGAATTCTAAATGCTTTTCTTCCTCCTCCCCCAAGCCAAAACAATGTGTTTATGACAAGTTTTTTCTATATTGCTTTTGATAGAGTGCTGATTTTGTTAAATATACTTTTGGTATATTTTTTAGAGTCTACTAAAAATTCTCTATAAAATTTACCCTTTGTCTTCTTTAAAAAGAACTTTTTAAAAATCTTTCTTATTGAAGTAATCTTGTGTCTTAGAAACTTACAACTTGGCTCATGTAAATTATACCTTAAAACATCTGGAAGATAATTTCAAGGCATATTATTATTTAGTGTATGACAAGATTCAGTATCTATAGTCCATCTGTTCTGTATAAGCAGGGGATGTCTTCACGTCTATGTGCTAAGTGTTGATAACTATGTCTCCTGCTAATTATCACTTAGCCATGATGAAGAAAGTGATGACTGTTTTAAACTTGCAGACATAGGTCCTATCAATCAATGTTAATCTGATTATTTAATTTACACCTTTTCATCACAGTAAGTATTTAGAATTAAAAGCTAGAAATATGTAATTATTATTCCATTTTTAGATCCTTAGAAAAATATGAAACAATATTCATTGTGCTGTATTCATGACAGGAACTCTAAAGAAAGTCAGACTGAAATCTCTAAGATGAGCCCCCCCCCCAAATAGTAAAAAGAGAAAATGAATTGATAACAGATTACTTATTCTAATTATTTCAATCTTATAACTATAAGCCATCTGACATCTTTTGTTTAAAATTGATTTTTAGAGAGAAAAGAGATAGACACACACACACAAACACACACACAGAGAAATCAAATTGTTGGACTTGTTCCACTTATTCATGCTGTCACTGGTTTCTCTTATATGTACCCTGACCAGGGATCGAACCCGCAACCTTGGAATGTTGAAACAACTCTCTAGCCAACTGAGTACCTGGCCAAGGCCAAGCCATATGACATCTTTATTGAAACTTGGGTGTATGTCTATTTACTATGAAACAGAATTTGGTCCTGTTTCCTATCTTATCTTATTTTAAATTTGCTTAACCCCAGTTTTCACTGATTTCAAAAATTGGTTTGCAGAGAAAATTAGATCAGACACAAACTAGTCATCTCAATAAACATGAGATCAAGGTTGGTAAGAAGGTGGACTAACAAGCCCAATGGGGAGAAAAGCAATATGAATTCTTGTTGAGCCAACATTTTTGAATTCTGCACTGCGTTCTCAGGGCTCTACTGAGTACAGTATCTTCTCTAAAAAGGGTACTTGGCAATTACAGAAATTTAAGGAAGCAGTTTGTTTGTATCAGGTTATGGACGAATTAGACACCTAACCTATGTGAGATAATAAAAGCATGAATGTCTGTTCTCTATGGCCTATAGTCTTCTCTGTTCTGTAAAGGAAGTCGGGCATGAAATACAGTTGGCTGTGAGAACATTCTACCTTAGTGAACCAATGGGCGTGCAAACCAACATGCTCCAGCTTGACTCTTCCTGCTTCCGGTCTTCCCTCCTGCCTGGAGTGCCCTCCTCCCTCACTGCCATGTTCTGAGTTCTACCCACTTCGAGCACTACCTTTTACATTGACCTGTCATCTCTGGCCTATTAGTATCCTTTGTTCTCTTTTAGCTTTAGCCCCTTAACTCATTTAGATGACTTATAGCTTTAGAAATTTCACTGTCATGCATATACTTTTGTAATATTATATATATATATATATATATATATATATATATATATATTTTTTTTTTTTTTTTTTTTTTTTCCCCCTGAAGCTGGAAACGGGGAGAGACAGTCAGACAGACTCCCGCATGCGCCTGACCGGGATCCACCCGGCATGCCCACCAGGGGGCAACACTCTGCCCACCAGGGGGCGATGCTCTGCCCCTCCGGGGCGTCGCTCTGTTGTGACCAGAGCCAGCCACTCTAGCGCCTGGGGCAGAGGCCAAGGAGCCATCCCCAGCACCCGGGCCAACTTTTGCTCCAATGGAGCCTTGGCTGTGGGAGGGGAAGAGAGAGACAGAGAGAAAGGAGAGGGGGAGGGGTGGAGAAGCAGATGGGCGCTTCTCCTGTGTGCCCTGGCCGGTCGAACCCGGGACTTCTGCATGCCAGGCCGACGCTCTACCACTGAGCCAACCAGCCAGGGCTTATTTTATATATTTTTATGGAAAATTATTTCTCCTCAATAACCAACATTTCTTGACAGAAGTGACTGTCATTCATTCATTCATTCATTCATTTAAAAATATTTTCCCATAGTAGTTAACATAGTACTAGGTATATGGAAAATAGTCAATACACATAGTAAATATTTTTGAATAAAATGAGAGAATATATTTATGATGACACAAAGAGTAGTGAGGTGAACTTATATAAAGATGTTGCTAAGCAAATAGAAGTTAATTATGTATCTTCTGAACAACATTCTCTTTTAAAACAAAAGTATAAAGTACTAAGTTATGCCCTTTTTTAGTTTATAGATATGATTCTTTATGTCATAATGAAGTTCTTATTGTCCAACAGACACAAGCAGAAGTTCTACTGCTTACATTATGTCCCTATTAGACTTAATAATTTGCTGTGTGTTCATCTTGCTATAGGATGGGAAGCTTAGACTGAAGATAGGTACATTTTCAGTCTTCTAAGGATTTTATAATGTTATTGATGAGAGTAAAGCTTAATTTCATCCTCAAGCCAAATTTTAATCAATTTTTAAAACCCATGGATCTTAACTTTATCTTTCCATTATAGTCACATTTTAATTGCTTGATTTTTAGTTTTGTATATAGGATATCTTTTTTGTTATTAGTATGCAGTTGATATAATCTCATATAAAACCTTATTAAAAAACCACTTTTACTATATCAAAATTATGTTTTCGTAAATAGCAATTTTAAAAATAATAACAGTAGGAGCACTTTAGTTGATAAACTTAAATCTCCATTAAGTGTTATAATATGTTTAAATGTTAATTACATTAATATGAAAGTGCAACTGTCAAAATACTGCATGACAGTAACTGAAGCCAATGGTCCACCATTTTACCTTTAATTGTTTGATTAGAGTATGAAGAACCATAGAATATTCTATTATTGTGTCTCTGGATTCCAATATTTACCTTATTCACAGATACCTGGATACATTAATGGTAGCTCTTAAGTAAAAGGAATTTTAAATATGCTTTGAAGAACTTTCAGGTAAAAAAAAAAACAGGCAAAAATGTGACCGTTATGAAATACATGTCCAAAACAAGCACTCAACTTACCTCCAGTATATGAGAATACCCACAAGAACCACTAGACAGATAAAAGTCAGGGCGGACACGACCACAAGGGGTATAACTGCCTTCTTCTCGGATTCCAACCCCTCAGCTAGACCAATACGAGACTCATGGCTACTATTACTGGCCTCTGCAGTCAGAGAAAATGGAGAGAGTTGACATTTAAACTTCAAGTCACAACATTTTTCAACCGAATAATTGCAACCTTCATTGGTTTTGCTTACCTTTAAAATATTGACTCTATGATGCAAAGAATGTGTATGATTAGAAGCCAATTTAAGTGAAACAAAATTTAAAAATAAGGCAGGCTATCAGAGCTGAAGCACTACAATATCCTAACAGAGACAGGCACCCAGGTAGGGGGCGCTGTGGCAAGAACTGAGCATAATACTGCCGTGAAAAGATAGTTAAAAGGGAAATGGAAGTATTAAAACATAAAAACTACCCAGTTTATAATAAAGTGATCAGGAAAATAGTGATATTTACTGGAACACCATGTACAATCTTGATTTTCCACAACTAATTTTAAAGGAACTATTTGAATTCTGCAATTTAGTAAGTAATTAGGAGCAGTTAATAATTTCATGAAGAGAGAATCTTAGGAGAACCCTTTCTTACATTAAGATAACCCTTCAATCCACCAAACTATTTAAAATTCAACAGTAGGGTGCTTTTAAAATGATATTTTGAGTGCCCTTCTTATCAAGTATTTTTCTCTATCAAAAATAAAAATACTACTGTTCATGAATTGAAGGACTACATCGAACTAAGACATTCTTTTCAAAAACGCAAATGTAAACTATGAAAAAGGCTAAATTCTCTCCTTGGCTTCATTTTGGAAGATGGCAAATGAGTGTTTTTGTGATCAGTCAGGTGTGTTACTATTCTAACACTTTCAAAATCATGGCCACTGGAACTGTCCTTCCAAGTTGTTACAAAGAGCTTCGGAGCTGCAGGGTGTCTGTGGCCAGACACCACCTTCCGTTCTGCTTTTAGATGAGTGCAGTGGGCAGTGAAGGTGCTGAACCTTACAGCTGTTTTACCATGATGAAGTGTTGACACTACTACCAGTCTGCCTGGAGAAGTCTACATTGCCTCCTACCCAAGTGATACATTTGGTGCTGTTACGCTAAGTACCTTACCATTAATGATAGGAGGCAAAGGGATTCAACTGAAATTTAAATAGTTTGAGAGTAACAAAAGTTTATAAACAGATCATTACCATATATCAAATGAGGAGAACTTAAGATTTAGAAATGATAGCTTCCTTCTATATCTGGATGATGCAAAAAGGCCAGTAATTTAATCTACTCATATGGATCAAAGGCATATAAATCACACCCAAATTTCCCAAGATGTATGTTCTTAGCATTGTGGATGCATTTGTTAGAAAAAAAGTGGAATTCAAAGATGTGCCTAAAAATTGTAAAACTGAAAAGTGGGAATATTATAAGTCAACTGATGCCTGAGCGCTAGTTAACATTCCTTTGAGAGATGTCCAAGTTCACTTTCTTGTTTGTTAATCGTGTGCTCTGGTAATTACGTGTTATGGTGAGGCTCATCGAGAATCCTAATTAGCTGATAGTGAATGCACTGAAAATTTCTCTATGAAATTTTTGAAAGCACCTTGTTTTATACATAACTATCTTCACATATTTTCTACTGTCAATATTGTTATCTAAATGGAAGGTCTGTGGGTAATAAATGAAATCATCCATTTGGCAATGTCCCTGGTATCTAGTAATTACAAAGGTGGTTCATATTATCAGGAGCCATCATTCTTGAAGTGCAGTCCTTAGAAGAGTTTCACCTGAAACTTGTTAAAAATGCAAATTTGGGGCCTGTCCCAATGACCCCAGATCTACTGGACCAGGAACTCTGTGGCTTTACCAGAAATCTATGTTTTAACAAGTCCTTCAGGTGATTCTGGTTCACATTAAAGTTTGAGAACTAATGATGTACAGTAATTTACATACAAAGTGAGCTTATATGATTACACAGGTCTTCAATGATTATAAATATTCATAATCATATGTATAAAGTATATAGATACACACATATCTCATTTAAATAGATGTATGTGCATACATATATATGTCCGAACATATGTGTGCTACATAATCATATAAGATATATAACACAAAAAATATGTAACAAATTACCATATAAGTCATACACAGTATATACATACTATCTATACACATGTGCACACATATAGTCTTATATACAGACTTTCTCTTAAATTTTCTGAGAGGTCTTATTTTAAAATAAACCCTTTAATTGAGGAGTTAGAATGACAAATTCAGGGTAGTTACATATTATGAAACCTAGGCATTTTATTCAAGATAGGATACTACATAAAAGTTCACAAAATCAACTGGTTGCTTTGTACATTATAATTACAACTAGTTGGATTGATTTTTATATTCATTAGTGAGACTAAAATATTTATTTTGGTATTGTTTGGTAGTATGCATATGAGTTACCTATATCTACAATTAGAAAATAAAAAAACTAATTAAGATTAATATTTTAAAGTATTTTTTCAAAATAAGACAATATAATTCTGATATTGCAAATAAAGCATTATATACATATTTCATTGTCTACAATCTTGAAAGCCTAGACCTAAGACAGAGACACCAATAACCCAGGTTTCTCGTCTCACTTTTTATTAAGTCCCTAATTGAGCTGGATCATGTAGTCTAAAATTTTCAGGTCTCAGTTTATGCTGTCATAAATTAGATACTAATATTTGGCTTACCTATATTATTTTGATGAATATGTCCTGTAAGTTAGTCTACATTTAAAAATACAAACTCAAATGATAAGTTTCAGAATAAATCTATAGGCAATTGATAAAGAGGCATATTCAGTTATTTGATAAGATATACTACATATGATTTTTTTACAGATTTCCCTCATCTTATTTTACCTTATTTATTTCATTAATTGAGTTACTTGATGATGTTGGATATTATAGTCATACTGCTTTCTCTTCCTCAGTGGGAGAACATACTCTTGAAACTTACATAAACCTAGTAAGATTTATTGGAGAGAAATTGCTAAGTTTTAGTCAATAAGTCTAGGTTTGCTATTTTCCTATGCATATCATCTGTCTATAAAAGCAGAGTCTAGCAAGAACATCTCAATGATGCCACTACCACATTAAGATAGAAAAATTGATGGATTCCTGATATTTTTCTTTAAAATACATCTAATAAAGCATTTAAAAAATCTACTATAATTGGAGCCATATAACAATTTATATACATATGGCAATACTAGTGAATATGGTGACCTATAGGTTCATTATTTATTCTTACATAGAGTTTAAGTTTTTAATCTGGAATGCAATGTTAAATGGTATCAAGTCAGAATACTTGGAACAACTTCTCTATCAAAATGTACAGACTTTTCATTGCTGCTGTACTGAAAGCACAATATACAATTCAAGGGACAAAAATAACAAAAGACAGAAAATATCTTAATGATACTGGTGTCTATGCTCTGTATTATACAGATTCACTTTTGTGTAAAAGTAATGCAAGATGTTACTTAGCCTGTCTTTTACTGTTACGAGTTAAATAATTTTATTAATTTTAAAAATGCCTTAAAATTTAATAAAGGCAAATTATAAAGTTCTTATGATCAGTGAAATAAAATAGCTAGAATTTTCTGTGGTTAACGGTATTGAATTTCCCTTGTCTTCTCATTGGCATTTGAAACAAACATCTGTATTGTATATGCTGTTGGTAATCTGCTCTAAGAAACATCTGGCTGATCAACTAATTTGCATAAAATAATTGCATAAAATACATGAACAAATGAAATGCATCTCTACAGAAAATGTTCTAGTGTTTTGTATTTATGTATACATACTGTATACACTGAATATTAATGTTAATTGTTTAACTTCTTAAAAAGGTGTGTAACAGAAAGTATGAAGTAGAAAGTGTTTTGTTAGTTTACACTGCCCTCTTTAGGCAACATTGAGGTAATCAAAGGAAGACAATTTTTGAAAATTAAGTTTGTTTCTAAAAAAAAAAAATCTTACCATTCACTCTCAAAACTTAGCAATAGGGCTTTTTTAAAAGCTCCCCAAGCTAATGTGGTGCAGATTATGTAATTCCTGTTCATGGGGCTGGTCTGAGAGAGGTGCTTATCGTATTACTATCTGAATTTCTAATTCATTTTATAATTCAGTAGAATTAGTTTATAACTTACTTATTTTAGAACTTGAGTACATATGAAAGTAAAAATCACCTAAAAATAGTACATTCCAATCCATTATTTAAAAAGCAGTATACTAAAATATATTATGCACACATAATTGCTCTCACATATAATAGCCATCTTGTAGACTATAAAAAATCGACAATAGCCTGACCAGGTGGTGGCGCAGTGGATAGAGTGTTGGACTGGGATGCAGAGGACCCAGGTTCGAGACCCTGAGGTCGCCAGCTTGAGCATAGGCTCATCTGGTTTGGGCAAAAGCTCACCAGCTTGAACCCAAGGTCGCTGGTTCCAGCAAGGGGTTACTCGGTCTGCTGAAGGCCCGCGGTCAAGGCATGTATGAGAAAGCAATCAATGAACAACTAAGGTGTTGCAATGCGCAATGAAAAACTAATGATTGATGCTTCTCATCTCTCTCCATTTCTGTCTGTCCCTGTCTATCCCTCTCTCTGACTCACTCTCTGTCACTGTAAAAAAAAAATTGACAATAAATAAAAATCACTTTATCTACTTTGCAGGAAATTAAAGACCAAAACAAACAAAACAGCAAGAGACGCATAGATTCAGGGAACAAACTGATTGCTGCTACCAGACAGGTGGTGGCTGGGGAGACGGATGAAAAAGATGAAGGGGAAGAACAGGGACAACCTTCCAGTCATAAATAAACAAGGCCCAGGCATGTAGTGTACAATACAGGACACAGGGCCAGTAGTATTGTACTGCCTATGCACAGTGATAGAGGGTTAATAGACTTGTCACGGTGATCCCATTGTAAGGGAACTAAATGTCAAAACACTATGTTGTGCACCTGAAACTAAACAGATATATTTCACCAACAATACTTTAATTAAAAAAAAAAAAACATATTGAGTATTCATTTGAAGTAATAAATATACTTTAAAAACTGTAAATTGATTTGATGTTTTGATTATAAAGTTGTTGTGACATTTTACCAAATTTCTATGTGTCTATGATTTTTCTATTTTGTTGTTGTTGTTGTTGTGGAGTGTGTGAGAAAGAAAAGCACCACATCTCAGTCTATCCCTCTGATCCATGACTAACCTGCCTCTGAAATGTTGAACACTTCTGAGTGCCCACTAGGAACAGTTGGTGCTGAGGACTGTGGGGATCCGGGGGTTATTTCTGAGTCACCCGCTCCCAGGGCCCCAGCCACATCTCTCTCCTTAGCATCTGGGAAACTGAAATCTGTGGAAGTCTCCTTATTGTTAAGGCCCTCGGAGGCACTCTGCCCTGATCCGCTCTCTCCATCACTCGTGAGAACTGCCCAAGCTTTAGATTCCGGGGTGAAAGGGAGCAGGGCATCGCCAGTCTTCATGTCGTTATCCTGTTTTCCTTCGTCGTGCTTTTGGGGGAGCCCCTCTGTTGCTGGCGACTTATCAGGACTTCCGTCCATATCAGTCTGACTTTCTGACATCCCGCCTGTGGCTGTGTTTTCTTCAACAGATATCTCAGATAGTGAATATGAGATTGGGATATTCTGATCCACAAGACTGTTTTCGTGGGGGTCTGAATCATCCATTACCTTTTCCTGGGATTCTCTATAGGAGGAGCATGCCATACACTTATTGATGGATAAGCCACCTCTATCTCTGTCATCATAATCATCATCGTCATAATCATCAATATCACCACCACCCACCAACTCAGCATCAGGTCTGGCACTGTGAGTCAGCCCAGAAGTTGTTTCAGAAGGAAACAGCAACTTGGTTGGGGTAACAGAACCATCTCTGTTGGGAGAAAGAGCTGTAATGGAAACATACACATTTCCTAAAGGAACAGAAGGATCAGCAGTTACACGTGTATCGGGAACAACCGTCGGGACGCCAGCCAATGCCTCCTCAGTAATGGAACCCTTGGCAGAAGTGAAAACTTCATCAGCATGCACAAGCTTATTTATAAGTGTATCTGGAGGCACATCCATTGATAAAACAGGAGTAGCAAAAGCCTGCCTTCCTTCTGGGGGAAAGGCATGGTCAACCACCAAATCGGCCGTCTGGAACAGCTTATCATTACTGTACGGTGAAGGCACCGCTTGCTGGGAACTTTCGCTTTTAAGCAAAACTGGTTCCAAAGATTTCTCCTCTGCATAAGAAATGGTTAAACGTTGAAGTGAGACAGCGGGCATATTAGAAGCAGGCGATATGTCAACAACTGGTACAGAGGCAGAGTGCAGCATGCTTTCACTTGGAGCTGAATTTGATGCCATGGGATGCAATAGTGTCGGGCTAATTAGATCGATCTTGCGGGTTTCACCCAATACTGTATCACTCGGCACAGCCGGAAGAGCAGTTTTAGGCAACGGGTCAGCATCAGAAGCCTGAAAAGAAGGCTGCAGGAACACTTCAGTGTTAAAAGAAGCTGAGTCTTCAGAAAATAAGAGTTGAGTTGAAGTCTCACTAGAAGCAGGGTCGGAGGAGGTGGGCTCTGAGCTTGCAGTAAGCACAGGTTTAAGAGAAGTGTCACCAGGTGCTTGAGACATAGCAAGTGTGAGTTGAACGGAAAAGTTATTTTCTGGAACTTGACTAATCTCATGATCAAAAACCTTAGTGGCAATAGAAGCTAGAGAGCCTGGAAGGGTGCCCTTTGTGATAGAGATGGAAACAGAGGGTTCTTGCAGAGAGGCACTCAACTGATTTACATTAGTGTACAGGTCGGGCATGACTGTGCTTTCAGAGTGATAACCCATCTCACTGGAGGAAGAAATGTGTAGCTCAGTTTGATCTCCATCTATTATGTCACTTTGAGAAAGTGGCCTACTATCCTCACCAAACTCTGATGGTGTATATGTAAATTCAGCTACAGAAACAGGTGAAGATATGTTAAGGGCGCTCAGACCATCTGTGTCAGGTGAAAGAAATTCACTACCAGGGGAGGCTCCAGACCACTCCCCATCACCAGAGAAGCCCTGGGTAGGCTGCAGCGACGGTGCGGTTGGGAAGACTAATGAAGACTGAGGCAGTGGTATGTGGCCAGGGCTGCTAAATAAGGACCCCTGAGGAGACACATCGACAGAATCATGCATAGGTATTGCCGAACTGTGAGACACAATGAAGAGGTGCTGGGAGCCCCCATTATCAGACAAGGCACAAGAAGGCTCAGGCCCTGAAGAAGGTGCATGCATCACGACATCACTGCTGGCCGGCTCGACTTGAGAAAACAAGGGCGTTTTATAAAGGACCCCAGCGTCACTACCACCAATTCCCAGTGTCTGTGAAGCAGCATGAGCAGCAGTCTGATGTGACAGCACATGAGAATACTGAGCAAGGCTGGGCTCTAAGGTCAAGTGGCCCTCAGCCACTGGCAGAGAAGCATGCAGGGAACCTTTTGCACTCTCCACAGCGGAAGTCACTTGTGGAAGGAGCTGAGGGACTGTATACAGGTGGCGGAACAATTCACTACTGAAGGAAACAGAGGAAAATGGAAGCACAGGTGCGCCATCATAGGACGACAGGATGGGTTCAAATGACACATCAACACTGGGAAATACAGGCGTAGCATGCAAGGCCGAATAACTACTGGAAGCGGCAGGGAGAGTGTTCAGGATCTGCCTGTCAAGCAACAGAGGGGTGACTAGAGGGGAGACGGCACTACCAGAGGAAGGTTGGAGAGGTGTCTCACCATTGTATACCGGTTGAGTTGTCTGCGCGTGTGCCACGCTGCCAGTGGGGACCGAGTGGTGTTGTCCGGAGGATGGGGTAAAAGCAAGAGGTGTGACTTCAGTTGGGAAGTAGGCAAAGGAAGAATAATGTGGCATCTCCACCTCTGTGACTGGGGGACCCTGGGACACCTGCGGGCCTGGGGAAGATGCCTCTGTTGTCTTCTCAGATTTGTCACTATGTGTCTCGGGGTCAACAGTCTGAAGAGAGCCCTCTCTGCCTGATCCAACATCGGGCTGTGTCATCAAATCTGTCGTGCTGGGAAACCACACACTTCCGTCAACGGAAGGGTCTTTTAGAGGGTCTTCTGAACCCGAGGACGCTGAACCTTCAGAAGCGTTTCTTGTAGCTTCTGCTGTAAGGACATCATAAGTGATGGTCTCTGGGTTTTCTGGAGAAAATACATCCCCGGGGGACATATTCTCAGAGGTGAATGGCACAGCGGCCGTGGTGGGGCTGGAGCCTGAAGAATCGTCAGCTCCCGCATCGAGCTTGAAACTGGTCAGTAAACTCTCTTCCTCGCTGATATCTGTGGACATCTCTAGGGATTCCACTATGGAAACTGTGCTCAAAGACTCTGCAGTCCCAGATAAGTTCATCTGTGGAAATCTGACAACAGTTTTAGAGGCTGAAGTGCTCCCCAGAGGGTGGGGTGGCAGTTTGATCACAGTCTGTGAAGTCAGAGAAACATCATTGTCTGGGGTTGATTCAGGAACTGGTTGGGAAGTAGAATCTAAAGATGTGTTGGGAATATCACCCTTTCCAGAGAATTCACTTCCCCTCATTGGGGATCGGTTAGTCTTTGCCTCGTTGAATTTAGTCCCCATGCGATCGTAGTTTGTCGTGGTAGAAAGCTGAGGGTCCTTTCTCCTTATCTGGTTTGTGGCCCTGTCTCTACCAGGATTCACAACAGTGTCCTCTTCAGTGTTTTTTTCCTCTCCTTCCTCCTTTGAAAATTAATGGAACATAAAGAAATAAGAGAGAAATGAAATCTTAATATTATCTTATACTGCGTTATACTGTTAATCTTCATTTGTGGGATCTTGGGCACTTCTCATCTCATAAAGCACAATTCCAGAGAAGCCACGCCTCTATCTCACTGATTTTCAACCTTTTTCATCTCATGGCACACAAAATTACTAAAATTCTATGGCAAGCCAAAACTATATTTTTTGCCAACCTGAGAAAAACAACATAGCTACAATTTTAATATTCACACTGAAAGGCTATTGTGTTGGCTGTTGTCATTTTTTTTTATTTGAGGATCTCAGGGAAAAGAGGTCAGTGCCTTTGACTAAATAGGTGTTGCATGTTCAAAAAATTCTTGTGACACACCAGTTGGAAATTGCTGCTCTGTCCTGTAACCTTTCTCATCCAACCTCTAGAGAAAGTAATTAAACTTAATGAACACAACCTATTTAATGTTGCCTTTATTTTAATGCTATGTAATGAAGTAATTAAATGAATAGATACCACAACTTGAAAAGAAGACACATTGTAGTTGTATTTATTTACTGGGGGTGTTATTTAACATAGTACTTATTTTCTTGTTTTTATATTTTTCTGTTCTGTTCATCTGGCAATGCGCTAAGTAGCAATTAGCTTCTTCTAATATAAAATATCAGTGAAACAACCTATTTCAAGGACTAAAGTAGTTGCATATTCAGCATCTTTCATTGTGTACATTCAGAATAAATACAAATTTTTGAGACATCATAAGAGGAAGAGGTTTTTATTTTTTGTTTTTCTTTCTACTTAATACTTAGGCAGACATTTTAGACAACTTGTTAAAATATAGTTCTAATAGTAGTAATTTAATTTTGTGTTTCCTTTAGCAACACTATTCAGGTGACACAGTCTTTCATGAACACATAGTCATTATAATGACTCCAGGAACAGTATGGCTAGAGGGCAATGAAGACCCATGCTTTCTGGTTTTGTTTTGCCTTTTAAAAACAACTGTTCATCTTATAGTGCGTATAATTACATATTTAGAAAACCAAAGTTCCAAAGGTATCTAGATACAACATTTTTAGTTGATTTGGAATATGATTTGTCAGCTTGTTAACACTGTCATCGAACAGATCTTTTAGGGGCATGTTTTTTTAGAAGAAGAAAAAAGTGAGTACAAACTAGTTAGCAGAACTTGGCCAATAACAGTAGATAGAATCTGAATCTTAAACCATGTGTGCTCATGTTCACGTGTCTCTTAAACATTAAAAGCTGCATTGTATGAAATGAGTTTTCAAGCTTAATTATCCAGAGCTTGATTATTTCACTGATTTTAAGTATTTTCTAAGGTATATATGATCATTGTGAGAAGTGTATCCGCTTTAATGATCTAGATTTCATTTATACTATAAATGAATATTCTTAGATTACCTAGACAAATTTTCTCAATAGTGGTCAGTATTTCTTCACAAAATTTTGCATTGTTTGATACTTTGTTCATAAGGACAACCCAAATGATTTCACCAAATAATTTCCTGAAGAAAATACTTACTTAATATACAAGCCCCACAACTTCATAAAAAAGGAAGTAAGAATATTTTGCCTTGACTTGCTCTCAGGGAAAATCTGTTGGTGCCAGACATCTCTTCTTTCCCTAGCAGTTCTCCAAAGTTTTTTATAATCTCATCAAAATTTTTGCTGAGGATCAATGTTAAGTTTAGCAATATGGACTTTCTGAATGCTTCCTTATTTTTGCAACTCTGAATTTGTGCTTAATTTTCTGCTATCACTCCATACTCTTACCCTCTACTAACATTTTTCCAACTTTTTTCTGCTCTATTTAAATCTCCATTTTTCTCTTCTCTCTACTCATTCTCAGCAGATGACCTTACTGTCTACAGAGAAAATAGAAGCCACTAAAAAACAAAACAAAACCCACAAACAAACAAACAAACAAACATAAAACACACTTTCTTCTAACATTAAGTCATCCAAAACAGGGACCAACCAACTCCAGTTGCAACTGAAGAGCTGTTGTTCTACTTCCTACCTCTGTGGTTTTTGTTTTTGTTTTTTTTTTAAACTGTTGAGGGTGGATTTCCCCTTCTTCTTCTTTTTTTTTTTTAATTTTATTTATTCATTTTTAGAAAGGAGAGAGAGAGAGAGAGAGAGAGGAGAAAGAGAGAGAAGGGGGAGGAGCAGGAAGCATCAACTCCCATATGTGCCTTGACCAGGCAAGCCCAGAGTTTCGAACCGGCGACCTCAGCATTTCCAGGTCGATGCTTTATCCACTGCGCCACCACAGGTCAGGCTCCTACCTCTGTGTTTTAAATTCCCTCTCTATTGCTTTCATGGGAACTGAATACATTTGAATATTTCCTTCTATTTTGTGTTTTCAAGTTTATTTTCTCAATGGATTATTCTTAGCTTCAATGAAGTAAATCTCTCCTATTTAAAAGGAACATAAAGGAAAACTCTAATTCAGCTTCTAGCTATCATTCTCCTCACCTTCACCAGAAAAGCTCCTAAAAGACATCATCTATACCAGTGGTTCTCAACCTTTCTAATGCCGTGACCCCACAATACAGTTCCTCATGTTGTGGTGACCCCAAACCAAAAAATAATTTTGGTGGCTACTTCATAACTGTAATTTTGCTACAGTTATGATTCGGAATGTAAATGCCTGATATGCATTATGTATTTTCTGATGGCTTTAGGCGTCGCGACCCACAGGTTGAGAACCGCTGATCTATACTCTCTATATGGTTCTAACAAATGTCTATCAAATCCCACAACAAAACTGCTTCTCTTTCTTTTTGCTTATATTCCCACACCTATACAGTTTACTATCCTTCTACCATAGGATGTAGAATTCTATATATGTATATGTAGAATTCTGTAAGTTTTTCTTAAAACATAATCATAATGCTACATATCAGTTCTTCTGTCATATCTGTGACAAATACTATACACACATGAATACACACACACATCCTTTCTAATTCTTTCTTTTTCTGGAAGACTTTAGACATTATGAAGTCCAGATACCTTTCAGAATCTGATGAAAGTGATGGATCATTTATTGATTCCACCCATCAAGTTTTGCAACCTAATTGCTATTTATTGCTAGATAATAGCATTAGTTATCATACTTTGAGCTCATACACATGCAGGGTAGGGCAAAAGTAGGTTTACAGTTGTAAGTTTGTGAGACACACAGTTTATTCTTGTATTATCATTTATTAATTATTGTATTATTTTCCATATGAACATTTGTAAACCCACTTTTGCCCCACCTTGTATATGTACCTAGTGCACATTCATACTACATTAATAATAGCATAGATTTAAACATAATCTCAGTTAAAATAAATGGTACATTTGGGTTTATGATTAAATATAAGACATCAATCAATTTGTATTTTAAAAATTGAGACAATGTTAAAATTCATGAATATTTTTATTACCCCTTTACTTTTAAGAACATTATGGTAACTACAGACATTTATCATCTGAGTAGTCCAAACACAAATATTCAAAATAAATGGGCAAAAAATATATTTAATTTATACTTTGACTCATATTTATTATCAATCTATCAATCATTAGTTAAATTTGTTATAAATAAACTGTAGCAATATTAAGAATTGGTTAAATATTATTTTGGTCTTTTAGACTAATTCTACATGGAAAAATTTCTGATTTATAGCTATATTTTATAGCAAAATTACTTTAAAATTCATTTTTTATTATAACCAAATTTTTTGTATCTTTCTGTTATTTTTATTATACTAAACTTTCTTCTAAATTCTTCATATAAGGATCATGTATGTCAATTATAGGACTACCTATGAAGCTCAACAATTAACCCTACAATGAATAGTACAACCTAAACTCTTATTAATGCAAAATCTGAATCAGAACCAATAATTCAAAACAAAATTTTAAGTCTTAAAACATTTGATTATAAAACATAAGTATGATACCTTGATTATTTCTTCAGTTCCAATTTCATCAGGAAAGAGATTAAAGTCTACAAAATTAAAAACAAAATTATTAAATTTTTTATTCAAGTATCTCAGCTTCTGGGTTTACATTTGGGTGGAAAGAGGAAAAAAAGAGACTGTTAGCTTTGAAAATACAAAATCTCTCAAAATAAAAATTTTAAATTTCAGTTTTCAACACCATTGAACACTATATAACACATCACTATCTAACACACCACTATATAAACCTGTGTAAAACTTCATTCAAAGCCTTCCTCTCTGTCCTTCACTCCAACTCCCTTCCCCATTCTCACTCAAGTGCAATCAAAGTTAAGAAGGAAGAGGGGAGCCTGACTAGGTGGTGGCGCAGTGGATAGAGTGTCGTACTGGGACAAAAGGGAGCCAGGTTAGAAACCCCGAGGTCACCAGCTTGAGTGTGGGAATCACAGACATGACCCCATGGTTGCTGGCTTGAAACCTAAGGTTGCTGGCTTGAGCAAGGGGTCACTCACTCTGCTGTAGCCCACCGATCAAAGCACATATGAGAAAGCAATCAATGAACAGCTAAGGAGCCACAAACAAAGAATTGATGCTTCTCATCTCTCTCCCTTCCTGTCTGTCTGTCCCAATCTGTCCCTCTCTCTGTCTCTCTCTCTGTCTCTGTCACAAAAAAAGAAGAGGGGAGCAGTAAAGCTTATATTACTGAGTGTAAAATATTCAAATATACTGTCATCAGTGCAGAATTCTTTTTTTAGAGAGAGGCAGAGAGAGAGAGAGAGAGAGAGAGAGAGAGAGAGAGACAGGAGCATCAAGCTGTTCCTGTATGTGACCTGACTGGGGATCGATCCAGCAACCTCTGGTTTTTGTGACAATGATGCAACCAACTGAGCTATCCAGCCAGGGATAACTGCAGATTTGCTTTTAGCCTTAGCAGAGCTGATAACAGTATAGCTGGGGGAATGCCAGAGGCTTGGGGGAGAAGTGATAGAATTTACTTTCTTATTCAGCTACTGTTCCTTAAGTTCCTCTTCTAACTGAGGATCAAATAATTCTTTTAATTCTTCAGATTTGGGCTCATAACTATTTGTACACAGGTACAAATTCTAACTGAGAATCAAATAATTCTTTTAATTCTTCAGACTTGGGCTCATAACTATTGGGCTCACAACTATTTAAACACAGGTCCAAATATTTTACCCTGGTATCAATAAAGAGTACTTTCTAGCAGGTCCTGACTGGCTGGTGTTCCCTGCAGTCCCCAGGGAAACTCGAACCCTGTGCAAAAAATGCAATGACTAGGATCACTCACATCCATTTGCCCAACTGACTAGAATGAATCGGAATATTTCTAGTACAGGGATATCTTAATCCTAAAACAAGACTTCTCAGTAAATATTAGAAAAGGTTAGGAGCTGGTTCTCTCTTTCCAAGAAAGGATCTAGCCCCACGGTCCAACACGGAGGGTGTAGAGGAGGATTTCTGCTTACTCTTCTTCGTCTGAGCTTCCCAGGTCATCAGGAAGTTGGCGCATTCTCTGCAGGATTTTCAAAGGTATAACTGAATAAACAACACCTAGGCCTGTGTTATAACATAGACTTACTTGAGTTTATTTTTATCAAAAGATTTCTAGGTCTTCAGAAATGCAAAGCCATAATTACAGTGATGTGCATGAATTCCCAAAGGACTTCGATACAATTAATAATACTCTTCAATAGCTGTTTCAAAGTTACTTACCCTGGACAATTTTCTGCATAGTAAAAATGAAAACAATCTCTGGAAAATATCACAGTCTTAAATTTTAACTCTCAACTATTATTTTTTTCTTGTTAAAACTGACCTTGAATGAGTCTGGAAACTTTTATTAGTATTATTACTATTTTCTTGTGTGTGTGTGTGTGTGTGTGTGTGTGTGTGTATTTGTCTCTATACAATCCTTTCCCACTATGTTTTTTTCATGCTTTTATTCCCCAGGTTATCAAATTAAAGTGGTTTTAATATTTTGAAATAATTGTGTCACTAACCTCCAAGGGAACCAGTAGCTACTACACGTGAATTTAAAAGTGGGATGCAACTCTTCTGTGGGAGAGTGGTAGAGCATTGGCCCAGCATGTGGAAGTCCCAGGTTTGATTCCTGGCCAGGGCACACAGGAAAAGCAACCATCTGCTTCTCCACCCCTCCCCTCTCCTTTCTCTCTGTCTCTCTCTTCCCCTCCCTCAGCCAAGGCTTCATTAGAGAAAAGTTGGCCTGGGCACTGAGGATGGCTTCACGGCCTCCGCCTCAAGTGCTAGAATGGCTCCAGTTGCAATGGAGCAACACCCAGATGGGTTTGCCAGGCGGATCCAGGTTTGGTGCATGCGGGTCTGTCTCTCTGCCTCCCTGCTTCTTACTTCAGAAAAATACAAAAAAATAAAAATAAATGAGAAGTTCTCTGTGGCCCCTTTAGGCCCTGGGAGCAGTATGTGTGGACCAAGGCAGCCCCCTGATCCCTCTTGGTTTCCTGACACTCTCATGATGATTATCCAAGTGTGGGCCTTTGTATATGTAAGTATAAACCCACTTTGACAGATCTTAATTTTGATTTCTTATTAGATTCAGATCATTTGAATTGACTAAAATTCTGGAGTTACAAGGCAACACTTCAACAACACCCCCCCACACCTCCGCCCCAAATAATCTAAAAATCTTTTGCTAAGTCTCTTCAGAACAATTTTGAGATAAAATATTATAATTTTGGAAGATAGTTTCTATTGTCCTGGGGACCTGGAAGTCGTACTTCTGGATCTGAGATTTCAGAGCAGCTGAGCTCAATTGCTGGTGATTGGCACAAGACTCATATTGAATACCCTCTGGCCTACTGTTTCCTCACAAATAGTAACTGATATTTTAATAGCCACTAAATTGGACTCAGGCACTACAATCATATAGAATAGTGAAAAAATTATACTAGCTTACAGAATCTTCTCACTTCATCCAAACAGATTCCATGAAGGTTGTAAAAGGTTGTCAATATTTTTTCGGAGTGAACACTTAAAATTCATATTTGTGTGATAACTGAACAAAAGCTCTTGACTCATTCTGGTTTAGTTTTGAGGCAGTTGCAATGCTAGATCTTCTAAAAGAGCATGTGGGTAACACATTATTATTCCATAACACAAAAAGCAACACTAATGTAGATTGGCAAGCAAGACTTATTTAACTGTTTGAAGGTAAGCCAAGTTTCACAGTGCATCTGCTAAAGCAATGTGGACTGTAATCTCTTCAAACTGGGATTGTATATGTTATGTAATAACACTTATGGAATTGGAAGGTATAGGCAGGGTAAGGACAGACATAGAGGGATTTAACAAAGACAACTGTTATACAACTGAAAGGCACACAATAACAGAAAACTGTGTTGATCTAATTCACTGTGCATTTAAATTGAACACATATAATTAACAAGGCCCTAAAAGGTGTACCTAAATAATATCTCTATAACTGTATAATAATTAGCTCTATGTTATAGAAGGGAAAAACACAATTATTTTAGTTACAATGAAATAAATACATTTATGAATCATTTAGTCATAAATATAACTTTCTACAAAGTATTTGAATATACTATACTCTTTGTTTAAACTTAAAAAAGTTTCCTTGACAAATTTAAGTTCTTTATGCATATGAATTTATGGATTTTTTTAAAACATCAGTTTATGATAATATTTAACAGACACTTGTGATTGATGATACTGTTGTATACAGCAAGTATCATTAAATGCACAAGCAATAAATTAATCAAATTTGTCAAAGTTAAATGCACATTTTGGAAGACTGAGATTCCTTTCATAGACATTGATTAGAATATTTGAAATCTATGACTGAAAGAATAAGGGTAATTATAAATGACCTCCACTTGTTTTTAACAAAAGCAATAAACAACCCCGTGTTTAGGAAACAGCTTATCCATAATAATAATAAGATAATAATTCAATAGGATATATTGCAATGTTACTAAAGTAATGAAACAGCATGATAAACAGGATGAAATGGTATTAATATAAACCATGAAAATAAGCAGCAAACTCAAATCCACTTATATCTAAATTAGTCACATAAATCACAAAATTCACAAATCTTGTAGGTACCATCACAATGAACTACCAGAGATTACTGCTGTCAAGACTTTTACTGTTATATTTGCCATAGAAACAATATTTAACATAATAAAATTGCAATAATGAATTGAAAATACGAGTGTTAAAATGCCACTGCAACCTTCAAGTTCAGAAAGAATGAGTTCTCAGAGAACCAATGTTTTCTCTATAAAAATCAGGAAGAAAAAAAAAAATCAGGAAGACCCCAAACTTTGGGTAAATTGGCTTTGGAGGAAGTACTTTTTGAAAGAATAATAAAAAATAATTTACCTAAGTCTTCAATGTTTGGGTTTTAAGAGGAATAATAGCATAGTGAACATCAAATCAAATACTGCCTTTTATTAAAACATCATTACAGTACAAAAGGTTTAAAGAATTGAGACATTCATGGAGATCAAATGGTGTGGCCACACTAGCATCTCATTAGTTCAATATCGTCTCGATCCTTTAAATAAATAGAAATTAAGTTATAATATCTATTATTTTGTACTAATGTGAAAGAGCTACAAATGATACAAGAATATTGTACTTTGTGCCAACACAGATTCAGTCTAAAAGGATCACACAGAAATCACTTTTGTAGAAAACTGACCTTTGATCTATTTTTTCATATGCAGTAAATTTCTCAAAAGAAAAAAAAATTCTGAATGTTTAAAGTTTTGTCATAGTGGACAGAATCAGAAAGAGCATAATATAAATAGCTAATAATAACTATTTTTTGTAAATTACCAGGGAATTGTTTTGTGTACAGAAATCAGTAAAATCAAGTGAATGTAGTCAACATAATTCATATCGTAAAACATAATAGGATTAGAGAAGATTTTTATATGCAATATTTCACCAATTTACATATGATACTAAGCAACATGGTCAGTGCTGCACTGCTAAAGACATTTTCTGGGTCGATGTGGGGAACTTTGGTGAGGGACATTTAGTGGAGGAGTATGAGATAGGACAGCTGAAAGCATGGTCAGTGATTTTGATACCTTTTAATAAGACTTAGAGCTCAGATTCCATTTAAAAATAATCTGATTTTGAAAAAAACAATGCTTAATAAGAGCAATAAGAAAGAAGGTGATACCCAGGCTATGAGGCAGGTCATAAGAAATATTATTAAATAATGACATTGCCATCATAATAGTGGTAATATTCTTAAGCCACCAATGTTTTAACTTGGGAAATATCTTGGCAAGGTTTGTAGCCCATTGTTTGGGAAAATACATAATCTAACATCTAATGCTGTGACATTTATTCTTTAAATTAAAAATTCAATTGGTAAGAACACTATGATGTAATAATTAGTGAACAGGCTCACAATGGATTAAAGTCCATGATGTAGCATATGGACTACAAAGGCAAACCAACACACTTCAGTTGTCCATCCATATGTAAAACTGAAACATGCTATACTTAATATTTTGTAGCCATTCATTTCTATTAAAACTTGTAAAAATTTCAATGAGTAGCATCATGACAGGAATGACCAAAGAACATTTGCATTTATTTATGTATATATATATTTGAATATATTTATAAAAATGTATATGTATAATGTGTATGTGTATACACATGTGTGCATACACATACATATATAATACATACATAATTTCATTTTTATTGATTTTAATTTGTTGTGTTTAAATAGTTACAAGTGTACTCCCGAATATATCTCCCTCCTTCCCCCCTTGTTCTCCTTGATACTCCCATTGCCCCCTCCCCCACCACCTTCTCCCTTTTCCTATTGAGCTTTTTCTTGCTTCTTAAGGTATGCCTGTAATGCTATGAACTTCCCTCTCAGGACTGCTTTTGCTATGTTCCATAAATTTTGAGTTGTATGTTCATTTTCACTTGTTTCAAGGAAGTTTTTTATTTCTTTCTTGATGTCATTGTTAACCCATTCATTATTTAATAGCATGCTGTTTAGTCTCCAAGTGTTTGAATGTTTTCCAGTTTTTCTATTGTAGTTGATTTCTAGTTTCATGCCGTTTTGATCAGAGAAGATGCTTGATATGATTTCAATCTTCTCAAATTTATTAAGACTTGTTTTGTGTCCTAACATGTAGTCTATACTAGATAATGTACCGTGAGCACTTGAAAAGAATGTATATTCTGCTGCTTTGGGGTGAAAGGTTCTAAAGATATTTATTAAATCCAGTTGATCGAGTGTGTCATTTAAGGCTGCTGTTTCTTTGTTAATTTTCTGTCTGGAGGTTCTATCCATTGATGTTAATGGGGTATTAAAATCCCCTACTATTATAGTATTGCAGTTGATCTCACCCTTTTTGTCCATCAACATCTGTTTTATATATTTTCATGCTCTTATATTAGGCACATATATATTTATAATAGTTATATCTTCCTGTTGTAATGCTCCTTTTATCATTACTTAGTGACCTTCTTTATCTTTTACTATAGCCTTTGTTTTAAAGTTTATTTTGTCAGATATTAGTATTGCTACCCCAGCTTTTTTTTTCTTTCCGTTTGCGTGAAATATTTTTTTCCATCCCTTTACTCTCAGTCTATGTGTATCTTTTGTTCTGAGGTGGGTCTCTTGTAGGCAGCATATGTACAGGTCTTATTTTCTTATCCATGCAGCTACCTTATGTCTTTTGATTGGAGCATTTAATCCATTTACATTTAAGGTTATTATTCATATGTAGTTGTTTATTGCCATTTTATTCTTTAGATTTATAATTCTCTTTTTCTCTATTTCTTTTTTCCTTTGCTATTTCTACAGCAAGCCCCCCTTTATATTTCCTGAAGTACTGGTTTGGTTGTAATGAATTCCTTGAGTTTTTTTTTTTTTTGTCTGGGAAGCTTTACATTTCTCTTTCAATTTTAAACAATAATCTTGATGGATAAAGAAGTCTTGGATGTAGGCTCTTGTTTTGCATTACTTTAAATATTTCTTGCCATTCTCCTCTGGCCTCAGATATTTCTGTTGAAAAGTTCGATGTCATCCTTATGGGGGCTACTCTATAGGTAACTGACTTCTTTTCTCTTGCTGCTTTTAGTATTTTTTCTTTATCTCTTAACTTTTGTATTTTAATTATGATGTGTCTTGATGTAGGCCTCATTGGGTTTCTTTCTTTTTTTTTTTTTTTCAGAGACAGAGAGAGAGTCAGAGAGAGGGATAGACAGGGACAGACAAACAGGAATGGAGAGATGAGAAACACCAATCATTAGTTTTTCATTGCACATTATGACACCTTAGTTGTTCATTGATTGCTTTCTCATATGTGCCTTGACCACGGGCCTTCAGCAGACTGAGTAACCCCTTGCTCGAGCCAGTGACCTTGGGTCCAAGCTGGTGAGCTTTTGCTCAAACCAGATGAGCCCATGCTCAAGCTGGCGACCTCAGGGTCTTGAACCTGGGTCCTCGGCATCCCAGTCCAATGCTCTATGCACTGCGCCACCACCTGGTCAGGCAAGGGTTTCTTTTTATAGGGACTCTCTGTGTTTCTTGAACTTGTATGACTTTTTCCTTCATCAACTTAGGAAAGTTTTCAGCTATGATTTCTTCAATCAGGTTCTTTATCCCTTGTTCTTTCTCTTCTCCTTCAGGAACCCTTAGGATGCAGATGTTATTTCTCTTCATATTGTTACAGAGTTCTCTTACAATTTCCTCAGACATTTTGAACCTCTTTTCTTTTTGGTGCTCTGTTTCTGTGTTTTATTTATCTTGTCCTCTAATTAGCTGATTCGATCCTCTGCTTCATCTAGCCTGCTGTTGATTCCTTCTAGTGTAGTCTTTATTTCTGATATTGTAATTGCCATAAATGATTCATTCTTTTTTATGATTTCAGAGTCCTTTTTGATGCTTGCAATTTCTTTATTTAGTTGCTCATTAAGTCTACCCATTGTAGCTTTGAGATTCTTTATGTACCCTAACAATCATTATTTTAAACTCTGCAACCAATAATTTGATTACTTCCATCTCATTCAGTTCTTTTTCTGGGGATTTTTCTTGTTGATTCATATTGTTTACATTCCTCTGTCTTCCCATTCTTTCTGTGTGTGGTTTGCAAGCTTGTTAGAGTTGTGGGTCTGAGGTTGGTTTTTGAAATGCGGCTTCTCCTCCCAGACTTTATTCCTCAGCCTTTTTTTTTTCAGAGACAGAGAGAGAGTCAGAGAGAGGGATAGATAGGGACAGACAGGAATAAAGAGAGACAAGAAGCATCAATTATCAGTTTTTTGTTGTGACACCTTAGTTGTTCATTGATTCCTTTCTCATATGTGCCATGACCGTGGGCCTTCTGCAGACTGAGTAACCCCTTGCTTGAGCCAGCAACCTTGGGCTCAAGTTGGTGAGCTTTTTGCTCAAACCAGATGAGTCCGCACTCAAGCTGACCACTTCAGGGTCTCCAACCTGGGTCCTCTGCATCCCAGTCTGATGCTCCATCCACTGTGCCACCACCTGGTCGGGCTATTCCTCAGTTTCTGCTTGTTGCTTGGGTTTTAATTCTTCTTAACTAGTAAAACTGCTTAAAAGTCTTAATTTCCTTGTTGTTGTTTGCTGAGTCCATCAGGCAGCATCTGTGTTTGCTGATTACAGCAGGGGGCTTCTGAGTTTAGGAGGGGGGGAAGTGGGTGTATCTTTTTTTTTTTTAGTGGAAACTGTATCCAAGAATGTGGTGGGGGCCCTGGCTGGTTGGCTCAGCGGTAGAGCGTCGGCCTAGCGTGTGGAGGACCCGGGTTCGATTCCCGGCCAGGGCACACAGGAGAAGCGCCCATTTGCTTCTCCACCCCTCCGCCGCGCTTTCCTCTCTGTCTCTCCCTTCCCCTCCCGCAGCCAAGGCTCCATTGGAGCAAAGATGGCCCAGGCGCTGGGGATGGCTCTGTGGCCTCTGCTTCAGGCGCTAGAGTGGCTCTGGTCGCAACATGGCGATGCCCAGGATGGGCAGAGCATCGCCCCCTGGTGGGCAGAGCGTCGCCCCTGGTGGGCGTGCCGGGTGGATCCCGGTCGGGCGCATGCGGGAGTCTGTCTGACTGTCTCTCCCTGTTTCCAGCTTAAGAAAAATGAAAAAAAAAAAAAAAAAAAAAAGAATGTGGTGGGTGTGACCTCTGAGATTCTGAATGTGTGGTCTGCCCGATGCCTCTCCAGGGGCAGAGCATGTTCTCAGTATGAAGGGGGAGGTGTCACTGCCTCTTCTTTTAACTTTCTCCTTTCTGAACAACCTTTCATGCTGATTGGAGCTGGAGAACTTTTTGGAGGTGGGTCCACTGGTTTTATGCTAGGCTTGTGCAGGTTGGAAGGAGTGACCCCCACTTTAGCTATAGCCCCCTCGACACTGGAGAATGACTCAGCCTAGCTCAAGTCAGCCCAGGTTTTCTTCTCCCTGTCACTGTTTGTGTCTCTGTGTCTCAATCTCCCCACTTTCCTCATACAACACCTGTGTTTTCAGCCCTCCTTGCCCCTGGAGCCCCAGGAAAGTGGCTGTGAGCAATATTTTCTGCACTGGCCCTTTAAGGCTGCAATTTCTTTCACCAGCCACTTCCCACTAACAGAACTCTCACTATTCTCCCCACTCAATGCTGTCAGGCTGTCTCCTCCAGTCCCTAGGTTTCTAGGCTGGGGCTTCGGTTCAGGGACTGAGGATCTTGCCTCTCAGGGTTTCTCTCCTTGCAATGGGAGCCTATCTGGACCCTCAGCCTCAGCCTCCCAGGAGCAAGGGAACCCCCACTGCACCCCGATACTCCCTACCAGGATCAGTGTGAATTCTTCTGTGTTCTTTGGTTTTGAAGTCCTGTTCTTTTAGTCTAAAGTTGGTTTTTCATGATGATTGTTCTTAAATTAATTTGTAATCCAGTTTGGTCATGGGAGGTGGCAGTCTATGTGTTTGCCTACTCTGCTGCCATCTTGGAATCACCCCATTAATTCCATTTTTTAAAAGACTACTTATACTAATGAAGATTTTAATTTAATTATATAAATTTATAAATTGTCAAATATTAATAGCAATTTATTTAATTATTGCATATGCTTTGAGATCAAAAGGTTTTTCCATAATACTCAGAGAAGATGCATGCAAATCAAATACAATTAGAAATAACTTTTTATTTTGCTTTTCTGAAATAAAACCAGGAAATCAACTAAGAAGAAAACACTTCCACCCACCTCCAACCAAATTACAAAAGTTATCTAAGATAAACTGTTGAGATGCTTTGTATAGATAGCTCAACGTACCTCACATGATCCTAGTATCATGTCTATACTTACTACAAAATGCTTTGGGGGCTGGAAAAAGAAATAAACATAAATGAAGCCAAATCTTCATTACTCAAAATAAAGTCTTTTTTTTAAATTGAATTTTATTGGGTTGACACTGGCTAACATAATTATACAGGTTTCAGATGCCTAATTCTACAACACATCTCTGTACACTTACAATGTGTACACCCCCAAGTCAGTCTTTGTCCATTACCACTATCCCCACTTTAACCTCCTCCACCTTCCCCCCAAATAAATGTCCTAATGTTTACATAGTTATTTTCATTTGATGATCATCATAGACATTACAAAAGATTCTGCTGCTTTTCTTCACAAATAGAAAATTTTGATATTCAGAATAATACTGATGGTCCTGTCCCGGACCTGCTGAATGAAACATGGGTTCCATGTTTCACAAAATTAGTTGTAATTCAGATTAAAAAAAATGTTGCCTCGTGGCCAACAGGATATAAAATCAGAAAGAAAGCACCAATACTTCTAGTAAATTAAACTAGCCTCATTTACTTTGATAGTATTGATATAAAGGCATATTAGGTGATCACTTACCAAGGTCATTGGAAGGCATGTCAACAATCAGCTGGTCACTGTATTTTCCAAATAAGCCATTAGTGCATATGGCTACTATTTGAAGAACATAACTCACGTTGGGTAGTAAGTTACTGAGAATAGCACCCTGAAATAAAGATGTCAATAACTGTATGATGGTGTTACTTTCAAAGAGTACTATCAATACAGACATTTGTCATTAGAAAACTATTTCTTATTTGTCAATGAGAAATATTTATAGTTTATTAACTAAAGAAAATGTTTATGTGATATTAAGTTGAAAAACTACTAAAAAACTAAGCACTTTTTAGCTTTTAAAAAATCTGATTTATCTTTAGAAAGTTTCATGTTTAACTAGAATTCATAAAATTCATAAACAATTTTTAAAACCTGCAAATTAATATTTTAGACAAATAAACATGTAGCATTTGCAGGGAGCAAAATGTGAAAAACACAATGAAAACCAACTTATCTCTTTATCCCAACAATATAGAAGCCAAAAAGAAACAGTATCTTAACATCATTATGAAATCAAAAATAATATTTTCCCATAAATTCCAAAACTTTCCCAGTTTAAAATTTCTCTGTTTTAGTAAACAGAATTAAAATCTTGCTGCAAGTTTTAATTATTTTGTCCATATGATATTCAACACCATGATAACAGGGACAGTTTTTATTTAAAGGCCGATTCCTAGAGTATGTGGGGCTCTAGCTGTCTGAATACAAGTTCAATGTATTTGACCTGCAGTGGATTCTTCCTAGAGTCACACCCAGATGGCGTTTCTCAACCCCCAGTCTATGAACAACACTTTCTTATGAAGGCAAAGTTCACTACTGAGATGCCCAGGTCACAGAAGGAATCAGTACTTTATTTTCCTTAGTTCATGTGCATGGGTGGAGAAAAAGAAGGTGAATCTTCCCTGAGGATTATCTGCCTCGTGACCTGAAAGTTCTGTCTCAAATGACTTCACCTGGGCTATTTGAAACTTTGATGCCCAAAAGAGGTGTTTTGAGACCCCTGCTGTATTTTCCTTGTGCTGGTGCAGTATGACAACGAAATAATACACGGTGGTTTCAAAGCACTGAGACTCTGGGCCTAGTTCTTCCCACAGCCGTGAGATCCCAGCCAAGGAATTAAACTGCTCTGTGAATCCCTTTATAAATAAAGAGAAGGCGCATTAGAGGATCTCTAGTTCCTAAGTGTTCCACATGTGTCTGCTCTGTAATGTTGTTGTTGGCAAAGCCATAGACTCCTGTAATTCAAAACATAAATAAGAACCTAGTGTGATTCACTGTAGGTTTTGATATAATGTAAGATAGCGTCTTTTTCGCTTTCTCCGAGAGCTTCATACAAAGTCTAAAGTAATGAGGGCAACACTAAACAATCACTTTTAAGATCTTCCCTCGGAAATGAAACTGTAATATTAACAATACAAGAAATGACTGATCTTATAGTTACCAGGTCTTGATAGCCATCTGTCAAAAACTCATGCTTGGTCTGGTCTGTCCCTTCTAACCGCTGGTAAAGGACAGCAAACTTCTCGATCATGGTGTCATAAACGACCCGAGGTCTCTCCCATGTGACAAGGAGGCTGGTGTAATTCTCTGGGTCAGCCTGAACATTTTCTGGTTCTGAACTACAAACTTCAGAGAGGAAAAAAAAATACAATTATTGATATAACTGTCAGCCTCTAGGATTTTAACAAGTAAAACATATTCCATGAAAAATTTTGTTGTATCTTATTTCAATAGAATGTAAAAAGTTGCACTTACCCACTGTGGAGTTTTATTTAGGCCATTTCCTTTATATGAAATACCTCTTCCTTTCAAACTATATCTGTTCAAGTTGTACCTTCCTATTCAGGAAAGTTCTCAGTCAAATGCTCTGACCTCTGCCAAAGTGATTTGTCATTTTCAGCAGTCTGCTTTGCTTTACTACTGTTATTGGAGTAATTGCATGTTCTCTTATATTATTTTTTTCTGAATAGGTCTTAATTCCTCTAGCAGATTATAAACATAAAAACTTTAGTTTTTATCTCTAGGTTGACTTAGAGCACTGTCTTGAATATATCTGGCATGATTTCATTTTTGGAAATAAATGAACAAAAGACACTTAAGAGATTATAGTGCCTTTATTTCTCATGTTAGGTACCTGACAAATGTGTTTAGCTTGGGACGAGGAGAATTTTAGTTATAAAAGATGGTCTACTACTGGATAGTTTGTTGACAGAAATCTTTGAAATGATTTTAAATTTCCAACCAGAGAGAACTATAAGAGAACAAGTAAAACTATCATTTCAGTATTTTTCAGATCTGCTGGAAAAAATCCCACTTTTCCATAATAAATTTATTAATCAATTCATTTCAGGGAATTAGAAGGTTTATTTGCTGCATCTGAAAAAATAATATTTTGAAAATCTTTCAGGGAATAAAAATAGAATTCAAGCCTGGGAATGTTGCCCAAAACTTAGTTCCAACAGGAAGAGAACTCTGATACTTTCTGAAAATACATCCATAATGTGATAGTTTGGACTAATTGTGAAAATTACAGAAATTTGTGATATTGTGCAAATGAAGCAAAGTAATAAATATATCTCCTCATAGGCCAGACAGATTTGCAAAAGAGAGGGAGACGAAGGTGACTAAGGCCAAAAACTACTTACTATGCTCACAAAGTAGAAGTCTTGTTTTCAGGGGATACTTGAAGTTACAAAGCCACTGGATGTGGTCACACTGTTGACTTAGGTCACCCAGTTGCCACTGCTACAAAAACTATTCCGCAGACTCAATGAAAATTTGTCTCAGGAGCATCTAAATATCACCAAAAAGCCTTATCTCCATACTAGGCTATAGTTTATCTCATGAACACAAGAGGGCACCCCAAACTAACAATTAGTCTATGAATTAAAACAAATTTTACACAGTATTTAGTATTAACACTAAACACTATTGAGCAAATGGATGTATGCTAGTAATGGTATATGAATGATTCAGAAAAATATAAATATATGCACTCTGTATAAATGCTTATATAACTATATGAGACACAAGATTGATCTCTCTTTTAACTATAATTTTGTTTGTTTGTTTATCAAAGATTAGGGTAGGGTGGTCATTTGGAAATAAGAGGACAATTATTCTGTTATCAAAAAACATGAATTCAGAATAAAATGTATTCTAATTTACGTCCAGACTACATCAATTTTACTCTATCTAGTGACACTTTCGTTAGTGTCCACTGGATGGCAGAAGATCATCATATCATCTCAAATAAATGGGAGCCACTCACAGAAGCTGTCATTGTAAGAAAGCAATTGCTTCCGTTTTGCTTTCAGTGATCCTCAAGTTCATTTCAGAAGGTTGGAAGAGATGCTGGACAAGACCATTTGTAGATTTTGCCCTCAAAACACCTAAGTTTTAGAGAGTGGGAATGATTTAAAGTTAACTATTCTCTTCCTCCAAAATGAAGTGATCTTAAGATGTATTAAAGTTGTACAAATGCACATAAAACTCACTTGAGAAAAATATAAAAATTAGCTGCAAAATATCCAAAGGACTACTGCCTAAATAGCACAAACTTCTTTAGTCAAATGTCTATGTTGATCTTAATAGTGGAAATCACAGATGCTTCATAGTAGAAGAATCAGGATTTGCATAAAGTAGGATCCTAAAATAGAAAGCTATACTGATCAGGTTTTCTTTGCTTTACTGTCTACTTTATAGATCTACAAGAGGTTATTGGTAATTTAAAATATAGTTTACATTTATATTTTATTTTATTTTTTTAGTGAGAGAGAGAGAGAGAGAGAGAGAGAGAGCGCGCGCCAGAGAGAGCCAGAGAGAGGGACAGATAGGGACAGACAGGAAGGGAGAGAGATGAGAAGCATCAAATCTTCTTTGCGGCACCTTACTTATTCATTGATTGCTTTCTCATATGTGCCTTGACTGGGGGGCTACAACAGAGCAGTGACCCCTTGCTCAAGCCAATGACCTTAAGCTCAAGCCAGCAATCTTGGGCTTTAAGCCAGTGACCTTTGGGCTCAAGCCAGCGACCATGAGGTCACGTCTATGATCTCATGCTCAAGCCAGTGACCCCGCGCTCAAGCTGGTGAGTCTGTGCTCAAGCCAGATGAGCCCGCACTCAAGCCAGTGAACTAGGGGTTTTGAACCTGGGTCCTCTGCACCCCAGTCCAACGCTCTATCCACTGTGCCACTACTTGGTCAGGTGGTATTTTAATTTTAAATGAGTTTTAAAACATCTTTTTTGTTTATTGATAATAAATCAGTAACTTAGTAGCATATTGTAGAGCTGCTGTTAAATCTTTTCTTTTAGATACTGAAACACAGATTTTTTTAAATAATTTTATTTTTTTAATGGGGCGACATCAATAAATCAGGATCAAAGATAACATGTCCAGGTTATCTTGTCGTTTAATTATGTTGCATACCCATCACCCAAAGTCAGATTGTCCTCTGTCACCTTCTATCTAGTTTTCTTTGTGCCCCTCCCCTTCCCCCCTTTCCCTCTCCCTCTCCCCCCTCCCCCCGTAACCACCACACTCTTATCAATGTCTCACTTTTATGTCCCACCTACATATGGAATAATGCAGTTCCTGGTTTTTTCTGATTTACTTATTTCACTTCGTATAATGTGAAACACAGATTTTATGGGACACAGATTTATAGTTAGATTGTATTCAAAAGATAAGCCTATCCTTCTGTTTATAGTCTGTGATCTGGCCAAAGGGTAAGATCTTCTTCCTAGAAGGTAGGACTGGGCCTTTTAAATAACAATCTAGTTAATTTCATATACATACACTACCTTGTGTTCAAACACAAAACTGGGTAATTACCATGAAATTAATTATTAATTTACACTAAAATTTCTAGGTTTCCATTATATTTCTTATTGCAATTAGTTTAATTATTTTATCAGTAGGACAAACACATTATAGACCACATTATCTAGATTTAAAATCAAGAAGGGTTTTCCAGATCAACATATTCAGACACCAAATACAAGCTACCAATTAATATAACAAAACAGTAACACGAAATGTAATTTCCTTGATTATGGGGAGTTCAGACTATGTTGAAGTCTCATTTCCTATAGAAGGACCGATTCACACTCCCCCAATCCTTTCCCCAAGCTACACGTGATCTGGGTCACAGTTACTGATTCTTTAAGGAACGCTAGCTAAGAATGAGAATCTGGTTTCTGCAAGTCCTTGACCATGAAGCGGGCTACGACAGGCCTGGAGTCCATGTCAAGTCACATGGAGTAAAATAAGTGCTTCGGTACAATGCAAAGGACCCTTACATATAAAGAATGGGGATGGAGTCTCCTTTTTCAGGGAGCAATGAAAGGTCTCCCTTAAACACTTCAATTCTCCTCCACTTGCTGCAGGTGATGCTGTCCCTACCTCTCAGAAGCTCATTCCTGTGATAGCCTTTAACTTTTATATTGAAATATTAATAAGCAAAGCACTGGGTGTGACAAACAAGAAAAAAGTGGAAAAGGGAAAAAAAAAGAAGAGGAGAAGTACAAAGGAGGAGACCATGACAACTCTTTGGTGTGACAAGTCTCCCAGCTAATCGTGAGAGTTGACGCCCACAGTCACGGGCAGATACGCATCCCCTGCTTGGCTGCACCACGTGCCCATCTAGGAAGAAGGGCAGTCTGCCCGGAGGGGGCAGGTCCAATTCGAGCTCCATGGGTTATAAGTAAAAATGAAAAGACAGAATGGTGATTCTGGGGAGTGGCACAGAAAATGTCACAGTTGCCTTAGATGTTACTAAGTTTTTACCCAGTTATTACTGACTTGAAGTTTGGTGCAGTTTAACACGACCCATGACAAAGTTCTTTGAGAATGCACACTGATAAGTCCACCACATCTCTGAAGTGTATGAGCACCGTTTAAAAAAAAAATATCGAGGCCTTAGCCGGTTGGCTCAGCGGTAGAGCGTCGGCCTGGCGTGCGGGGGACCTGGGTTCGATTCGGCCAGGGCACATAGGAGAAGCGCCCATTTGCTTCTCCCCCATCCCCCCTCCTTCCTCTCTGTCTCTCTCTTTCCCTCCCGCAGCCAAGGCTCCATTGGAGCAAAGATGGCCTGGGTGCTGGGGATGGCTCCTTGGCCTCTGCCCCAGGCGGTAGAGTGGCTCTGGTCGAGGCAGAGGGACGCCCCAGAGGAGCAGAGCATCGCCCCCTGGTGGGCAGAGCGTTGCCCCTGGTGGGCGTGCCAGGTGGATCCCGGTCGGGCGCATGTGGGAGTCTGTCTGACTGTCTCTCCCTGTTTCCAGCTTCAGAAAAATACAAAAAATAAATAAAAATATCGAGACAGGCACTTTGAAAACTATGTGAGGTTTACAGACAGAGAAAACAATATTCAGGTTGTGATTTCCCCTCAGGGAGTGACAGATCTTAATAAAACGAATATAAACATTGCCACAGCTGTTAAAAATAATAACTAGAAATTGATCTGTCACTGGATTACAGCTTTAAATGATTCCATCATTCAGTTGAGATATAGAGTCAAAAGAAACCTTTCAAATTCTACCTAACTCGGTCAATCTTCTCTTGGGCTATAAAGTCACCTTGTCAATAATGTGATTTGTAATATATAGTCTTCAAAGAAGTAAACAATCTTAATGTCACTTTTCTGTATAAAGCTAGAGCATCGTGTTAATGTACTTGCGCCATTAATGAATGCTATTTACAGCTACTGACCTTCAAAAAGGTATGCTGATGTATAATTCATCATGACATTTTTCAAGGAATTAACAGAAAATTTTTCATTGCTCAAACACAACATTATAGTAGAAAGACACTTCTTTTATGCTACCCTGCCTCCAAAACCACTTATATACATATGTATATTTAAAAGTTTGCATTAAATATATTATAATGTTAGCAAATAATATATGGAGTAAATTTAGACTTGTAAGAGCCTCAACGAATAAGAGCCTTAAACACAGAAAACTTGACTAGCACCCCATACTTGCTGTGATTACTTGCCCCTGAAATACAGACATATATATGCACACACACATACACACAAGTATGTACACACATTACAATAATAACAGCTATTATCTGGAGCACATTATGTTCAAAGGACTGCTCTGCTTTGCAGACTTTAGTTCATTTACTCCACAACAACCCTACAAGGTGGCATTTTACTCCCATTTTATAGGTGAAGGACTGAAGTTTTGATACATTAAGCAAATTGACAACTTTTATATAACTAATACATACTGCACTCGGGTTTGAATCTAAAAGCCTACTGGTCTTTAAAGCCCATGCATTTCCCCACTGTGCTTCAAGGGCCCCTGCTTCTTCTTTTCCAAGTGAGAAGAGGGGAGATAGAGAGACAGACTCCCGCATGTGCTCTGACTGGTATTCACCCAACAGCCCTGGTCTGGGGTCAATGCTCTGCCCATCTGGGGCCAAGCTGACACTCTTCTGCTGAGTCAACTGGCCAGGGCCGGGCCCCTACTTCTCAGTGAAAGAGTCTCATGAGTAGACTACGAGGGCAGTGGGAAAGCAAGTGGTGCCTGGGGCAAAGGTGAAAGTCACCTGCTCTACATTCACACCGTGTAGTTATTCACATATTATATATTTCTCATGATCAAAAAGACAGCTTTTATTAACTCCTTCAAGACCCAAGGGTTCTACTAAATTCTGTGATTCTTAGAAAAGCCAGTGAGCACTCCATCATGCCAAAAAACACATGCCTTTCTAATAAACGGCAGCTCTGCATAAAAATGCAAACATTGAGGACTGAAGTTTTAGTAAAACATATTCATGCACAAACACTTGTTGAGTTCCTGCTATGAATGCAAAATTAAATAAAGCTTGATTCCTACTCTCAAGAAGTTTACATGAATATACACATCTCACAATAGCTTGTAATTTATTTTTGCAATTATTTGCAATGTAGTTTTGCAAAATATACCTTTCTACAATGCATTTACCGAGAGAAGAATTCTGACAATTTTCACACCAACTCCTATTTTTCCATTGGTCAAAATGAGAATGTTAGATACTTATCATGATAAAATATATAAATGTAACCTGAATGTCCAAATCTGAGAAGCTGATTTAGCAAGTTGTTATGACTGCACAATGAAATACTACTATACATAAAGAATGGCGTGATAACATTATATTTATATCACGGAATAAAACAAAATCAATAAACAGATATATGTAGTGCAGTTTAATTTCTATGTGAAATAGTAATGAATTTTTTTTTTTGGTATTTTTCTGAAGTTGGAAACGGGGAGGTAGTCAGACTCCCACATGCGCCCGACCGGGATCCACCCGGCATGCCCACCAGGGGGCGATGCTCTGCCCATCTGGGGCGTTACTCTGTTGCAACCAGAGCCATTCTAGCACCTGAGGCAGAGGCCACAGAGCCATCCTCAGCGCCCGGGCCAACTTTGCTCCAATGGAGCCTTGGCTGCGGGAGGGGAAGAGAGAGACAGAGAGGAAGTAGAGGGGGGGGGTGGAGAAGCAGATGGGTGCTTCTCCTGTGTGCCCTGGCCGGGAATCAAACCTGGGACTCCTGCATACCAGGCTGATGCTCTACCACTGAGTCAACCGGCCAGGGCCAAATAATAATGAATTTTTAATTTAAGAGGCAGGACTAGAAGGATAATCACCGAAATCTTCATAGTAGTTATCTTTGGGTGGTAACATTATAGAAGATTTTTACTTTCTTTTGTTTGCTTATCTATATATTCTACTTTTTTAAATGTTCATTTAAATAAAAACTTATTTTCAGATTAGATTTAATAAAAATTAAATACTGAGCATAAATACAAATTTCAGTTGTTATCTCAAATTCAGTTCAAGAAAGTAGAAAGAAGACTGTATCCATTAAGAAAAGAAAGCATCGCAGAAATATGCACAAGGCAAATGATAATAAGTGCTGTTGAATGCCAACACTCATGATGGACCAAGCAAGAATGCAGTTGTTTTGTTTTGTGAATAAAGGTAATACTATTTTTGAAATATTTTATGCCATGAAGGTCATCAGTTTTCATTACAAAATTATATAAACAGAAATGATGTTCCCCTATAAATATAAAGCATAGTAGAAAGAGTTTTGGAAGTCTTTAAAACCAAGAAGACTTGGGTTTAAACAATGACTCAGTCCTTTATAGTTCTGTGAACTTGGACAAAGCACTTACAAATTATAAAATGAGGAGAGTACAGCCAATACACCAGTGTGCTTGAAGGCACTGGTTCTCACAATAAACGGCAGCCATTACTATTTTTGTTATGATTACTTTTGGACTTAATCACTTAACTGTGGGAACAACAATGTTACACATTAAGTGAGAATGACATATGAGTAGATACACTGGATGGTGCGATAGACAGTCATTAAGTGTAACCTGCCATATTTGCATCATATGGAAATGAATTATTTTTTTATTTTTATTCACTGAAAAGAAGGGAGAATCAGACTCCCTCATGTACCCTGACCAAGATCCCTCCTGCAAACCCACTTGTGGGCAATGCTCGGCAAATCTGGGGTGTTGCTCCATTGCTCAGCAACCAAGCACTTCTTAGTTTAGTGCCTTTGGCAGAGGCCATGGAGCCATCCTCAATGCATGAGGCTAACTTGCTCTAATTGAGCCATGGCTTCAGGAGGGGAAGAGAAAGAGAAAAAGAGAAGCGACAGGGGTAAGGATGGAGAAGCAAATGGGCGCTTCTCCTATGTGCCGTGACCTGGAATCAAACCTAGGACATCCACACGGTGGGCCAACGTTCTACCACTCAGCCAACTGGCCAAGGCTGGAATTGGATTCTTTTGGTTATTCAGTAAATGTTAAGTGAATGAGAGTTTTACTGTAACTCAGCAATAGAGGTAAACAGGTAAAAAACGTAGTTACCTCTTTTATGGGGCTCAGAGTCAGGTGGGGAAGACAAAGAGACAATTAGCATTCTGTGCCAACTGCTATGAGGTTTGGATGCACACAATATAGGTGCACATGGGCACATCACACAACTTCAGATGTGTATAATTTGTCTTGTACAATATGGGTATAGCGCCTCCAGTTGGGCACAGTCCTGTGCCCCGGGCAGACTCAGACTTCGTGAGAATCAAGGTAGAATCAGAATGGCTCCCCAGTGGATGGGATGGTCTACTTAAGTGTTGAAGAATGACTTGACCAGTGAGTGAAGACAGCAGGGAAGAATTTGCCATGAACAGGAAAGAGCATGTGTAAATACAATCTGGGAGATGTGGTCTGTCCTCTGCAGGGGACCTCACAGGTTTCAATACAAGAGCAGGAAGCCAGCTGGGGAAGTGAGCACACTGACACTATTAAGAACTAAGCAGGACCTACCTTGCAATGGCAGATGCTTTGGAAGGGTTCTAATAAAATATAACTGATATAAGTATATGACAAAAAATCACATTAATTTGTTATTTGGTCATTTGCATTTTAGAAAAGGCGATGGTTAAATCCAGTTTCTTTTTTTCTAATCAGTTGTCTGTTATTTACCAGACAGGATGTTATAGTATTTAGTGTTACTAATAGAAATATAATTAAATTTTCTCACTTTGGGGCAATTTAATTGGAAACAACATAGCATTAAATGCAGCTATTCATCACTGCTGTCTTATGCTTTGTGTGTGTGTGTATGTGTGTGTGTGTGGTTAAAGGGTAAACAACACTCACAAATATCACATTAAAACATGTCATTTTAATGCCTAATCTTCAAAAGTTGAGGATTATTAAATTAATATTATACGTAGCCAAAAATTCATTGCAGGGCTGAGATCAAAGAGGACCATGTACTTGGAAAGGTCAGTCCCCAACGCAAAGACCACTTCAACTCTTTCTTTCATGAACCAGTCCATTCAAAGGGTACAATAAAAAGGACAAGTCAGTAGATGCAACTGATTGTGTCCTCTGGGCATTTTCAAAGGCTCCTGAGCACTGTCAGCTTCAAAGGAGGGCCCTGCAGGGATGCCTTCCCGTGTCCTCTCCCCTCTCTGTCGCTGCCTGGCAAGGACAAAGTTAATTCCCTCCAAAGAAGGCAACTGGGGAAAAGACTCACTTTTAATTCATCCATAATTCTGTGCATTTGGTGTCAGTCCCTACTAGGTGCTAGGTCTTGTCTAGGAGCTGCCAACAAAAAGACGAACACTTTAAAATCCACATATGCGGTGGCAGTGGAAGATCTGACTTTGGGTGGTGGGCACACAATGCAATGTGGAGGTCATGTGTCTGGAACTGTACACTTGAAACCTGTATAATATTATTAACCAATGCCACCCCAATGATTTTAATTTAAAAAAATACTTGTTAAAATAAATGATTTCTTTTTTTTTTTTTTTTTTTTTTTTTTCATTTTTCTGAAGCTGGAAACAGGGAGAGACAGTCAGACAGACTCCCGCATGCGCCCGACCGGGATCCACCCGGCACGCCCACCAGGGGCGACGCTCTGCCCACCAGGGGGCGATGCTCTGCCCATCCTGGGCGTCGCCATGTTGCGACCAGAGCCACTCCAGCGCCTGAGGCAGAGGCCACAGAGCCATCCCCAGCGCCCGGGCCATCTTTGCTCCAATGGAGCCTTGGCTGCGGGAGGGGAAGAGAGAGACAGAGAGGAAAGCGCGGCGGAGGGGTGGAGAAGCAAATGGGCGCTTCTCCTGTGTGCCCTGGCCGGGAATCGAACCCGAATAAATGATTTCTGTATCTTAAAAACAAAGATATAAAAACCCCAAATGACATGTCAAGGCTCAGCTCAAATGTGGTTCTCTCACTGAGGTTCCCTGATCACCAGACGGGATCTCCCCATGCTCTGAACACCTGGGTCATTTATTCATTTCTCTTTATAGCTCTTAATACAGGCAACTGCCATGAAGTGAATTTGGCGGTGTGTGTGGCTTTGCCATCTATCATTGTGTGTTTTAGAAAAATCACTTCCTTACTGAATCTTACTGTGGCTCATCTGAAAATGGGGGTTATTCATGTGGAGAAGAGTAATATTTTAAATTATCATTTTTCAAATGTGGCGACTGACACTCAGAGAAGTTAAACAGTCTATGTAGAGCTACACGGCTAATAACCAAAATATTTCTAAAAATCTATGTTTTCCATTGTATCACAACTATCTCCTACAACATCCAATCTGTGAGCTGTAAATGAAGTATATTTTAATACATACCTGCTTCATGAATCTCTTCTTTTCCAGTGTAAGAGGAAAACACCTGCCTAGAAAATTTGTACTGTTGCTCCCGAAAATTATTCTGTAAGTAGTCCATCAGCATGACGTAACCAGACTGTTGCATTGTAAGAACTTCACAAAAAACAGCCAACTGAAAAGAAGATAATTTAGCATAGAGTTTAACATTCCTGCTGCAAGGGCATTAGCAAATGCTCTAAAACATATTCTGTAGTAAAGATGAGAACACCATTCTTTTTAGATGTCTTTAAAATACTTCATTTGTTTTAATGTCCAAGATTACCTGGCTTTCAGAGATGCTAACTGTATCTTTAAAAACAATCCAGTCAACTGTGTCTGTGCAGGGAGGAGAGGTCAGCGAGCCATTGTAAGTGTAATACTTGTCAGTTGAGTTTGGCAGGAGGTTCAGCAATATGAATGGATCTAATGCAGCCTGTTTCCCTACAAAGTAATAAACATACATCTCAGCTGGGATCCCAACTCTGGAACTTAGCTGTTCAAAACTTCTATGAAACAGAGACATATGCTGTGTTACATATTTAATCAGAAATGAAATATTGAAAAAGTTTTATATATATTTTTAAATGGCAATGAAACTGGCAACTCCTAATTTTCTCACATTTATTGCTACATAGTGTTAGAGGCTTCATCAGCAAGATGCTTGAGAGATAGTTCTATGACCATTTCAATAAATACAAGAAAAAAATTATTTGGTAAGATTCAACACAGTGAAAAAAATCTTACTCTTATTTTATTGGTTGATTTCAGAGACACAGAGAGAGGAAGGGAGCAAAAGGAGAGAGAGAGGGAGGAGAGAGAGAGAGAGAGAGAGAGAAAGAGGAAGCATTCATTTGTTGTTCTAGTTACTTGTGCATTTATGGGTTGTTTCCCTGGGTTTCAAACCGCAATCTTATCATTTTGGGACAATGCTCTAATTGACTGAGCTAACTGGCCAGGGCCACAAAAATCTTATTCTGATGATTATCTTCAAAAGTCCATAGTAAACATTTTATTTAAGGATGACTTATTGAAAGCTTTTCCCCTAAAGATCAAGAATGACACAAAGATGTCCTGCCATCACCATTTTTACCTAACACTGAACTGGAAGACTGGGCCAGTGCAATAAGGTAAGGAAAAAAATCATAAACACCGAATGGGAATAAGTGATAATATCATAATTTGCAAATAACATGACTATGCATGTAAAATATCAAAAAATTTAGACAATTAGAATAAGTGTTTTTTTAGTAAAGTCACTTTATATAAACCACTGTATAAAATATATTCTATTTTTATATAACTATCAAACAATAAAAATTAAATTTAAAATAATATAAGTTATAATATCAACAAAATATCAAATACAAGTAAGTCTAGCAAATGACACATTTAAAATTACAAATTTTTAAAAAGAATTTGGTAAAACCTTGAAATAATGGAAAATACCATATTCATGGGCTAGAAGATTTAGTATAACAAAGATGTTGATTTTCTCCAAATTAAAATATATCCTTAAGAAAATTTTAATTGAGGTCCCAAGAGGGTTTGACTGTTTCTGTGTGTATATATGTGTGTTGGGTGAACTGACATGCTGATCTTAAAATTTAATTAACAATGCAAAGAAAATTTAGGTGAAGGGATTAAGAAGTACAAATTGGTAGTTACATAATTGTTATGGAGATGTAAGAAACAGCATAAGAAATATAGTAAATAATATTGTAATAACTATATATAGTACCAAGTGGGTACTACACTTATTGGAGGGATCACTTTGTAAGCTAAATACATTTCTAACCAATATGATATATATCTGAAACTAATATAATGGTAAATGTCAACTGTGATAAAAAAAACACACACAAAAACATCCTGACCAGGTAGTGGCGCAGTGGATGGAGCATCAGGCTGGGATGCAGAGGACCCCGGTTTGAAACCCTGAGGTCAACGGCTTGAGTGTGGGCTCATCTGGCTTGAGCAAGGCTCACCAGCTTGAGCCCAAAGTCGCTTGCTTGAACAAGGGGTCACTCGCTCTGCTGTAGCCGCCCCCCCCCCCCGTCAAGGTACATATGAGAAAGCAATCAATGAATAACTAAAGTGCCACAATGAAGAATTGATGCTTCTCATCTCTCTACTTTCCTGTCTGTCTGTGCCTATCTGTCCTCTCTCTATCTCTCTCTGTCTCTGTCACAAAAAAGAAGAAAAAAAGAAAGTTAAGATACTCTTGAACAATAATAAAGCTGATAAACTTTCACTACTAGATAGTAAGACCTATTATTATACAGTGTGTCCGTAAAGTCATGGTGCACTTTTGACCGGTCACAGGAAAGCAACAAAAGACAATAGAAATGTGAAATCTGCACCAAATAAAAGGAAAACTCTCCCAGTTTTATACGTATTCAGTGCAGTTCAATGTGGGCTCACGCACAGGTTTTTTAGGGCTCCTTAAGTAGCTATCCCGTATAGCCTCTACAGACTCATCACTGACTGATGGCCTACCAGAACGGGGTTTCTCCACCAAACTGTAGGTTTCCTTCAGCTGCTTATCCCACCGAGTAATGTTATTCCTATGTGGTGGCGCTTTGTTATAAACGTGCCAATATTCACGTTGCACTTTGGTCATGGATTCGAATTTAGCGAGCCACAGAACACACTGAACTTTCCTCTGTACCGTCCACATCTCGACTGGCATGGCCGTGGGCTGCTCTGCTGTATACAAGGTGTTACGTCATCATCTGTGCATGCGCATATGCTGCCACATCATCCTACAGAAACTGGGAGGGTTCTCCTTTTATTTGGTGAGATTTCACATTTCTATTGTCTTTTGCTGCTTTCCTGTGACCGGTCAAAAGTGCACCGTGACTTTATGGACACACTGTAAAGCTATAGAAATCATGATGGTGACATCTTATGGAAAAATATACAAAAGGAACATGGAAGAAAACAAGGATTCCATACCCATACAATATATGGTCATTCAGTTTATGACACAAAAAGTTATTCTGTAGTTGGAATGGACTGCATTTTCACTATACACACACATATATGTGTGTGTGTGTATGTAGTATATATATAATATATACACATAAATACATATTTATATAGTATATATATACATATATAGTATACACATACATACTATATATACATGCATATATGTATAGTATATATATACATATGTTATTACAATTTGATTGACTATATTTCCTATGTGGTACTTTACATTCCTATGGCTATTTTATAACTATCAATTTCTACTTCTTAATACCTTCACTTAACTTTTCTTTGAGTTTCTAATTAAATTTTAAGATCAACATGTTCGTTCACCCAATACACACACACACACATAATTATATATACCACACACACACACATCTAACAATAATAAATATTGATTTAATCATGCTAGAGAGACAGGTATATATAACTTGTATCAAAATAGAGAATTCCTATTAAAAAATAGGTAGAGCTTTTTTACCTGTGTCATCTTACCTTAGAATCCTAAACAGCCCAATTCGCCTGCCTGAATAGTCCTGTTTTTGTTTCTGCACCTTCCCAGTAGCATGTCCCAACAGCAATGCCTTGGTCATTTAGCTGCTTGTGTGCCAGCCCTGTCAGCCCTCCCTCATAATGACAGCAATCGGTTTCTCAGTGAGATCTGTGTATAGTTCACTCTCCCATTCTCGTAACTACCTAGTCCTGTTTATGTCCTCTGCTCTGGCAAGCGAGTTAGGTCATCAAGAAACAGTCCCTGGAGCCAATTAACCCTAGTCTAAGTGAGGTAGTACAGTGTAGAGCACCCTGGTTACCCCTTATTTGCATCATCTGGGCAGATTTAAAAAAAAACACCAGGGTAACAGGCCCCACACTTGACCACTTAAATTCAAATGTCTAACTAATGGGACCTGAGCATCCACATTTTTAAAATGTTTATTTATTGATTTTAGTGAGAAAAGAAGGGAAAGAGGGCAACATTAATCTGTTCCTATATGTGCCCTGACCAAGGATCAGACTGGCAACCGCCATGTTTCAGGATAATGGTCTAGCCAACTTAACTATCTCATCAGGGCACATCTGCATTTTTAAAAAGAGGTTCCCCAGATGATTCCAGCATAAAACCAGTATTAAAAATACCAAGTGAAGTGAAGCCTTTTCAAGATTTGAGTCTTTGTGAACCTGATTTTAGTCCTTAGAAAATGAAATTATAGGAAGAGAGGATCGTAGGTATACTATAGCTCTAAACTCTATGAAACACTGAACATATACAGAAATAGAAAAAAAAATTTCCATTTCAAACTTAAATTATGGAATGGCAATTTTTCTGCAATACAGAAAATTTGAGGGAAGGATGCTTTTAATAAAATTATTGATAACTGCTTCCAATCTGAGTTTAAGACATCAAGTCTAAAATAAAATCTACTTCATGGAATTGATCATGTTGGCCATATACAACCTAACTATAGTTTTATCCATTAGAAAGTTTTAGCTCTATTTGGTTTATGGATAAGCAGCAAGTTCTTTTTTATTCAGTGAGAAGAGGGGAGGCATAGACAGACTCCCGCATACACCCCGACCAGGATCCACCCAGCAAACACAGTAGGGGCTGATGCTTTGCCCATCTGGACTGTTGCACCATTGCTCAGCAACTGAGATCTTTGTAGTGGCTGAGGCAGAGGTCATGGAGCCATTGTCTGTGTCCAGGGCCAACTCCCTACAATCGAGCCATAGCTGCAAGAGGGAGAGAGAGAAAGAGAGAGAGAGAAAGAGAAGCAAGAGGGAGAGGGGTGGAGAAGCAGATGGATGCTTCTCCTGTGTGCCCTGACCAGGAATTGAGCCTGGGACATCTACAACCAGGCCAACGCTCTACCACTAAGCCAACTGGCCAGGGTCAGCAGCAACTTCTAGAAGTATGTGTTGCTCTCCTCCAATGTCAGGATGAGATTATCAAAATTCAGACTCGGATTTAAGTTTTCTGAAACAGGAAAATGTTTATTTCCAATAAGCAAATATTTTCCATCTTTAGATTTATGTTTTTCACACTTAAAAATTTTGTGATGAAGAAACAAGTTCCAATCACTACAGCCAAAGCAGAAAAGGAGGGAGTGGAAACCTCCACGACCCTGGCAGGATATTGCATCAGAAGTAAACTGCCTTCCGATGACAACAGCTCAGGTCTACCTTATGACAATTTGTATGATGAGAGCATTGATAATGAAGACAAGGAGGAAGAAGACGCTGACTGTTAGGATGCTCATCATCACTGAAGTATAATTTTTCTTTTTTCTCTAAAGACATTTATCTACAACTGGGCAGTGAAAATGTGATGTGGAGCATTCTAATTGAGGAAGGAGCCAGGAACTGCGTCACTGCTAAATTAGGTGGGAAATGAAATGACACCAGGGGAGCCAGAGGCCCAGAAAGGAATGAAACAGAAGTGAGATCTGAATAGGAATGATGAAACAGAGAATTTTCTTAAAATTGGGAAACAAACTAAAGGAGAAATAAGGATAGAAAAAAATTAGAAGAAAGTTGATTTCTCCCTCCCTCACCCCAACGAGGAATCTATTCCGTCTCTGAGCCTCAACAGAACTTATCTGGTCTCTCTTATGAACGTGTTAACTGTTTTCTAGCTTTTTGTTTGTTTCTTATTTACATGCATGTCCCAAGTTTCTGTCTTGGATATCACAAAACATTTCAATTGCAAGAGTGCTTTTCAATTATACCTTCTTCTTATGAGACAATTAGACTAAGGTGTGTTTTTGTTGTGGCTTGCAAAAATATGTGTTTCATTAGAATCATCTCATTATTGTTTTTTTTTTTGTGATAGAGAGAGAGAGAGAGACAGAGAGACAGAGAGAGAGAGAGAGACAGAGAGAGGGACAGATAGGACAGGCAGACAGGAAGGGAGAGAGATGAGAAGCATCAGTTTTTTGTTGTCACACCTTAGCTGTTCATTGATTGCTTTTTCACATGTGCCTTGATGGGGGGTGGGAGGAGTACAGCAGAGTGAATGAGCCCTTGCTCAAGCCAGTGACCTTGGGCTCAAGCTGGTGAGTCTTGCTCAAATCAGATGAGCCTGAGCTAAAGCTGTTGACCTCAGGGTTTTGAACCTGGGTCCTGCTCGCCCCAGTCCAATGCTCTATTCACTGCATCACCACCTGGTCAGGCTCATTATTGTTAATATGAGAGAACCACACCTAAACCAACCTGCTCTGTTTCTGAACAATCATTCATTAATTCAATCACTTTTATTTGAACACATATATTAGTGATTAACCAATCAATCAGATCACCCTTCCATAGGAGGTTTGGTAGTAGGAGGGGGAAAGATGAGGAGGTTGAGAAGTAGGGAAATAAAAACCACAACAGGGCTAAGCACTAGAGAAAAATATCTGAATATGTAAAACTAACTCTTTTTATTTTTATTTTATTTATTCATTTTAGAGAGGAGAAAGGGAGAGAGAGAAACAGAGAGAGAGAGAGAGGAGAGAGAGACAGAGAGAGAAGGTGGGGAGGAGCTGGAAGCATCAACTCCCATATGTGCTTTGACCTGGCAAGCCCAGGGTTTCGAACCGGCGACCTCAGTATTTCCAGGTCGACACTTTATCCACTGCGCCACCACAGGTCAGGCCATAAAACTAACTCTTACTATGCAGAACAATGAGACTTAAGATGAGGTTACATGAACACTGTCCACGAGGATTTTTCAATATAGACATTCCTGGGCTGACTCATTCCTGGGTGATTCAGAGAGCACCCTGAGTCATGCTAAAGAAAATTCCCATTTAGGAATCACTGATGATGTTATCTCAGATTTGTCTGTTCTGTGCAACTCGAAAGAGTTTAAGGAACAGTCTCTTTTTTTGTGGTCTCTGCTAGGAGAATATTAATGCATTATCTTTGGGGGACTGCCACATCAACCTCCCTCTCACCACACCATGGACAGGATAATGCCTAACATAGAGTAGGGATGGTGGAAGAAAGAGAAAAAAAGGTACGGGTGAGGGAGCTCATGGGAAATGGCTTTGTCTCTTGGAAAGGAATACAAGAAATGGGCAACCAGGCCACAGTATAATAAGACTAAGTTTATGATCTGGATGGTTGAAGTGTTGTGTTTTGGATAACTCCCATTACATGGATAACAAGGAGCTGGATTTGAAAGCTTAGCTGCAGATTTGGAGTCACTCTCTAAGGATTAGCATGGTCTTCAACCCTCCAGGGTCCCAGCAATGATGCCTGGGGCCAACATGGGGAAGCCTTCACTTTACTGGGCACTGGGGCATTGCTTAGTCTCTAAAATAGATTTAATCCAAAAAGTCTCAAAATGAAAACACTTAATTTTAAGAAGAACTTAGCTTATTTAGTTCAAATAGATCATCTTTAACAACCATTCAAGTAAAATTAAAACATGTTTCCTATCTGTTCTGAAATATATGATGAATACAAATCTCCACAGTATAGTGAAACAAACTTTGTGGACAGGATAGAATCTAAATTCTGGTTTTACCACTTACCAACTGTATAGTCTTCAGCATCCATGCTGAGTGTATTCAAATATTAAGTATCTAGCAGATGAGTTGGTAGACATGGAGGATTTTATTTTTTGGTAAAGAGGAGGAAAGAAGTTGGTGCATAGATAACAGTGTGGAGAGACAGAGATAGGTGGGGAATGAAGGGAAGACTATACATGTTCCCAGGCAGTCAAAGAGACCATCAGTTCTGCTTCTGAGGTAAGAGCCAAGATATAGACAGAACAATGTTTTCAGGAAATCCATGTTCTTGGGGGGAGGGTATTATGTGGCACCAAGTGGCTCTAATGAAGCCCCTCCCTCAATGGCTTGCAAAAAAGATATTAAAAAGTACACTTTAGTCAATGAACATGAGCAAACTGGTGGCTGAGCTCATCTGAACACTCTCTTAGAGATCTTCAGGAATAACTGAGAGGACCTGAGAGGAAGCAGTCAAAGAGCCTCACTCACGCAGTCAGGACTAACAACTCAGTGTTTGCATTGCTCTTGTCCCCAGGCTGGTGCAAGGTTTGGGAACATTCAGAATTCATTTTTTAATACAATTTTAAGTGTAGGAATTCACACTAACTGTCTTCTTTCAGTCTTGACAAAATTCACTTTCTTACTGAGGAAAAAAAATTAAGTGTGGCTTATGCCATTCAATGTTGAATTTTGCAGTCTGGATGGAGGGAGATAAAAGCTTCCTCTTGCATTTGATTACACCTTTCAATAAAAAAGGAAAGGAAGAAAGAAAGAAAGAAAGAGAGAAAGAAAAGAAAGAAAGCTGCAATGCAAGAGTTCATATATTCCTGACTTCTCAGAAGTTCAGTCAATTCAGCTCCTCACATGTAACTGACAAAGATAAATCAATCCTAGACCTTGCTTCAGCAGTCAAGAAATGGACCCACACGGATGTCATTTCTGATTTCAAAATTTGCAGTTTCCCAGAAAGAAATAACCATGGATAATCCAGGAAAGCATTAATGCTCTGTGTGTGGGTGTTTAATAAAAGTAAAGCAATAATAAGAGGTTTTCTGTCTCTTCCAATGTTGTCAAAAGCACTTGTTGTGACAAATTACAAGAGCCATGAGAAAGCAAGGAGAATATTATCAAATAAATAGACCACTTCTTGTTGTATGCGGGCAGTTACCGTTTTCCAAAAATCTCATCTTGTTGTATTGGTGAAGCAACGGGCTTATCAAAGAAACCACCAAGGAATAAATTTTAACTTGAGTGAAATTCCACTTTTCACGTTGATATTTATAAAATTAACTGGTTACAAGTGATAGAGTCTTTAACAATTGTACAATGCGGAGACAGAACAGATAAAATACACTTTAAATACACGATGTAATTAAATTACATTCAAAAATAAAATTAGAGAAGTTCAATTTCTTTTTTTGTTCAACTTCTTACTTACAATAACATTTGATGATCTTTCTGTGAAATAAAATTTGTAAGTTGCTCTTTAGTGTGAAATGTATACATAGTCAAATGTGAGAAATGAGAGATAGCCCCTTTCTTCTTTTGGAACAATGAATTTTGTAACAATGTATATAAAAATTCATATGCATCCAAAGTAGAATCTAGAGGAAGCAGATTTTTCCAAATAGCTTACTTACCAAAACGACCAACATTCTCAACTCCATCAATAATTGCTTTGTAATCCAAATTTTCTTCTATTCCAACCTATTAAAAAAGAATGACACACTAAAAATGGGATAAAATTGATGAACTGTTCAATAAATGTAAAGAGGAGTGATTTTCATTTTAAGTATTCAAAAGTAATGTTCTCCAAATGATCACTTTTTCTTTTCCCCTGAAGCAAGGTAAAAACAAAATCCTTTTAAGCCTTTTAAGTGTTCCACAGAGAAAAGTACATTTTAAACTGTCATGATTCAAAGTCACTGCTATATCACTATGACACTTTGCATATACAATTAGGCTAATCGGTGCACTCAGAGCAGTTTGAGCCAGCTGGAAGTGACATACCCAAAGAATGGGGTACAACAGTTCCTGTTCAACTTCCCAGCTGAGGGGGTGTTCTCTTTGAAAATGACCACCAGTTTAATATTCTAATTGTGAGCTTCCCCAAGGTGTGTTTTGATATTTCACATCAATACAGCGGGTCCTTGAGTTACAACACAGTTTCATTCCTATGACAGTGATGAAACCTGAATTCTGGTGCAAGTTGAAACATATTCTAGCCTAAGTCACTTACCTTATCCTAACACAGTTGTAAAATCATGATCTAGAACAGTGGTAGTCAACCTGGTCCCTACCGCCCACTAGTGGGCGTTCCAGCTTTTATGGTGGGTGGTAGCGGAGCAACCAAAGTATAAATAAAAGACAGATTTAAGTATAGTAAATTGTTTTATAAAGATTTATTTTGCCAAACTTAGCGAAAATCTGACATAAAGTACTTGGTAAGTAAGTATTATTATATGCTTTAACTTGCTGTAACTCCGCTTTATAAATTTTATAAAGTAAAGTTACTTCTCTACTTTATCAATCACCATTACTGTGGCACCGGTGGGTGGTTAGAAAATTTTACGACTATCAGAGATACAAAAGTGGGTGGTAGGTATAAAAAGGTTGACTACCCCTGATCTAGAACATAAAAACACAACTGAGCCACAGAAAAAGAATACTGCGTATTCTTTTGCCATGGACAACCAAACTAGCCCACCCACATAGTCCGTAAAGATGATGCTAACCACTTAAGCTGAAACACTCACGTCTCAATTCTTTAAAGATTTTTATGGGAGTGAGCACCGTAAACTCAAAATGTCATGTGTTGTGACTGTCGTAACTTGAGGAACACCTGTACTTCATGTGATTAAAAATTAAGTTAGTGGGCCCTGGTGGGTTGGCTCAGTGGTAGAGCATCGGCCTTGCGTGCAGAAGTCCCGGGTTCGATTCCCGGCCAGGGCACACAGGAGAAGCGCCCATCTGCTTCTCCACCCCTCCCCCTCCTTCCATTCTGTCTCTCTCTTCCCCTCCCTCAGCCGAGGCTCCATTGGAGCAAAGATGGCTGGGGCACTGGGGATGGCTCCTTGGCCTCTGCCCAAGGTGCTAGAGTGGCTCTGGTCGCAACAGAGTGTCGCCCCCTGGTGGGCGTGCCGGGTGGATCCTGGTTGGGCGCATGCGGGAGTCTGTCTGACTGTCTCTCCCAGTTTCTAGCTTCATAAAAATACAAGAAGAAAAAAAAAATTAAGTTAGTGTTAAGTCTGTGTATAATGAATACCTCAAATAAAATGGATAAAGCTCTTATCTTCCCTTTTCCTTGAACCGCTTCTTCAAAACTTGAAACTTGGTCCGCATCAAAGCAGTAGATCTGCATCTAGAAATGTAATGGTGATGGCTCTTATATACAAAGGCTTCACAGAAGTCAGCAAAGAGACAATAATTTATCAATTCAATCAATTCTATCTAAAAATTCTATAAACTGATTAGTTCTATATTCTGCAAAATTTAACAATATTTTATCATTATATGTATAAACAACTGCAATTACTAGTATTTATCATCCACAATGAAGAAGGAAAAACAAGTTAGACACATTTAGAACTGAAATGACCACTGTGAAATTACCAAGCGACACCAAAGTAACAATTTACTTCAGAAATTATCATGTTATTTCAACTATTTTGCTGGTATTTTTTCAAATATGGCTTTGTTCTTTCTTGACTGGACGTGCCTTTCTTGATGGTCTGAGTTACTGTCTTTGGACATTGTCTTGCCCTTTATCAGTGAAACTCACACGGACTCTGCTTTTACTTGAAAGATGCCAAGAGTTCTTGAAGTTCCTTATTTTAAGTTCCCTCTGCCGGCTAGCCCTTGTTAATTTCTACTTTATTGTAGTGTCTGTCGATAACAGCCTTTACTTCCACTTATAATTTGGTGCTCCTCAGTCGTGGGCTTAAAAATGAGGTAGCTCAGCTAACCTAGAACTATAATTAAGGGAAGAGCAGAGAGCCTCTGAGAAGATTAATGTGCAGGCAGGGCTGTGATCAGAGAGAAGCAGCAGATGTGAAACCGAGTATGGCAGTGGCTCTTGCCTGGGGTGATCACAAACTCCTTTCCTAGGGGATTTCCACACTGAGCCCATAAGGATGAGCAGCGTAAAAGCTCACAGGTGAAAAGGCAGAAGCGGTGAGTGTGTGTTCAAGTCAGAGGATCGGCTTGAGAAAGGCCAATAGGCAAGCAAATATGAGGATGCAGAAAATGGGAAGTGACCTGCATTGTGATTTCAGCTGATCAATCATGTGACACAGAGGAGAGAGGAGGCTGGGAATGTAGGCAGGGGCCACACCAGAAACTCCTTTCAGGCCTTTGATGCCTGCAGATTTCATCTAACAGATGGGGAGGGGGCATGACTCGGGGTAAGGGAGTAAGGTGGGAGAGATGAAGACTAGAAAGAAGGAGACCAGTTCAGAAACATTCATAACCCAAGAAAGAGACAAAGGCGGGTTGACTTTTTCTCTGACCTCCCATACCATCTAGGGACAGAGTAGAGAAGGCCGGGTTGTAGAATGTGGAAGACCAGAAACAAAGAGCAAGCTGAGGCTGGCCCTCAGTCCCCCTGCTTACTTGATGACATGGACAAGAGTTAAACAAACAACAAACAAATGATACCACTTGGCAAAGACTGAAGGAGCTTTTTAAATAAGAAAAATATCTCAGGTTCAGTGCATAGATTCTGTACCATTTATTTTGCTGGTTCAGGGCTATGTTGTTGTTAGGGTTTTTCTTCACTTAAAAAAAGTTTATTGAATTTACTGGGATGGCACTGGTTAATAAAATCATATAGGTTTCAAGTGTATAATTCTCTAATACATCATCTGTATATTGATTTTCACCTTTGTTCTAAATGAGTAACATTGTGACAGAGCTAAACTCAGAGAAACGAGAATGTTGTATATTTAATGAACTATCATTTCTTCAATAAACCAAATTTGACAATGTGTTTCTTTAAGGATATTTAATATATTTTAAAGTAAAGCTATAAATTTGAATGTGCTTATCCACACTAAAAATATTTTTTAGTCCTAGTCTTATTTTTATTATCACCACCTATTTTGGATTCTAAACTAGTAATTTCATTAAAGGTAACAAAAAATATGGGCATTTTAAAAGACAAGGCACCTATATGATATCACAAAGAGAAAACAACTGTTAATGTTTCCTGGATTTCCCTAAATTATTTTCATATTAGTAATAATTCATCTCTGATCCAATTCTCATTATAAATTCATAAGGCAGGTGCAACTACAGTTACATCAATTTCACAGCAGAGAACTGGAAGGTTAGGTAAAGTAAAAGTTATTTTAAAGGTGATGCCATATCTTTAATAACTAAATGGTGAAGTCCATATTTAGACCTAGTCTAGTTGATTCAAACTCTGTACTCTATCACCAAATTTCATGTTTTACAAAGTTGGAATAATAATACCATATTCACTATTGTATATTCTGTTTTTTAAAACCATTGATATATTTTAAAAAGTAAAATCATTAATATCTTTTCATGAGCCATTTTTGAGTAAATCATGCAGGAATATGATTTTTACAAGATATATAACATCCCATCATAATATAATCATTTCTTTTTGTTTCAACTCTTATTACTGTAAGTAAATCTTTATACATACATATTTGAGTATGTCTTTATTTTCAGACTAATAGCTACAAATGGAAATGATTGATATTAAGAATGAAATGTTTAAAGTTCTTGATAAAAACAAGCAAATTCGCATCCCAGAAAGTCTACCAATTCATACTCTCTTCAGACATGTATGAAAGTGTTTATTTCACCCCATACTCATTATTTATTATAATTATATGTATTTTGCAAATTTTAAAGCTGAAAAATATTCTTGTTATATTTTATATTTCTTTAATTATCCAATATATTGATGAAACCACCTCTTCCTTGCTTTTCCTACTGGAATAAGGGAAAAGTTTCATTCATTTGCTCATCAATATGTATTGATCTTCTATAGTGTGGTATTCTCGGTTACCAGGAAATGGACAATCAAATTTGGTTGTTACTGAGCTTATACTAATAAGGATGACAGATTGACAGATATAAACAAAACAAACAAAACATAACTGTACAAATTGCAAAATGTGTTAACAAATTAATAAAATGACACACTAAATAAATTCTCAGTGATTTATAAAATGAAGTAGTATCTAGAGGAACTAGTAACTTACCTCAAGTGGAAATTTCTGTCCTTCTAAACTATGTTCCGACCCATCAGATGACATATTGCATTTTCCCCAGTGAAAAGTTATCTTGCTTACTTTGAACACCGTTTCTGAAACTCCCCCACTGAGACGGTAGTCATTAGTGAGATTAATTTCCACTAAAACACATACACATACACACAAAAAAAAACCACATACAAAAAAAAGAAAAATTACATCTAAATTTCTAAAAATCAAAATAACAAATTGAATTTTCTTTCTTTACTTGATAAATTAAAAATATCAAGTTGCCATTTTGGAAGCTGATTTACTGTAACTGCACAGTAAATATATCTTATTGCCCAAAATGTAAACAAATGCAGACTTTAAATGCGGTGGGACCCTATAGCAGAAGACAGTCATCCAGTCCACCTGCCTTGTCTGTCTGGTGTTCTGATATGGCTGATGCCCCGAAGCTCTGCTTCCCTAAGGCACACGATGGTAACGAGGGGGCAGGGTGAAGGGACAAGGAACACAGAGTGGTGGGAAGCAGTCTTCTCTTGGGAGAGCTCCCCACCTTCTCACTTTCAGCTCATTTGCATTCCTTATCAGGCTGCTGTTTCTGTCGCACCTCCTTCTCCCTCCACAAATCACTCCAGCTTCATCGAGCTCCCTCCGGAACCTCTGCACCAGCCAGGCTGCGGCAAGGAAGGCAGACACCCATCCCCACTGAAGGGCTTAACTATCTCATGTTTGAACCCTGAGTGGCAACTTTCAGATCTTAAACCCTCCTAATTTGGGTTTCATGGCAGATATTATCTGACTATATTTAATCTCCAGTTGTCTGGAGATGACTGAATCTCAATAGCCTAACACAAGATTTTAATGTCTCTCAGACTTAGAGTTTTTGTTCTATGAGGCAGAAGCCATGGTTGGCATTAGGGACTGAATTCAACATCCTGGCCAGACGATAAACTTCCATTAAAAACAACAGCAGCACAACAATAATGGTCAATATTTATGTATCACTTACAATGTGCCATGCATTACACTAAGTAATTTCATGTTTTAAACATTTAATCTTCACACAATCCTGGGACATCAGACATCATTATAATCCCTATTTTACAGGTAAGGAAAGTGAGTCACAGAGAGTAACCTGCTCCAGGTTTCACAATGAACTTTAAAAGCCAGCAGTGAACTCAAAGGTGAGTCTCCTTGGACCAAGAGCTGGCGCACTCTACCGAGAAAGTACAGGAGAGATGACAGGACTCACTGCTTTGTGACAGCCTGCAAAGCCAGTACCGAAAACATCAAGATTTGGGACAATACACTTTTATTAACCTCATTAATGATATAACATGCAATAATTTTCTCAATTTTTCATTCAACACATACTTATTGAGTATTTAATATGTATTAGGCACTGATGTAGAAAAATACCTACCTTCATGGGATTTAAAACTAAACTGCCACATTTAAATAATTATATTACAAAATATGAAAAATAAAGGAAAAGTTCACTAATGATAAATCACCTTAACACAGCTACTATTATAATTTTGAATATTTTTTCTAGTCTCTTCCACATGAATATATTAGGTTTTACCCAACTTTTTGAAATACAGATAATTTCATTTAAAATATATCAGAAAAGATGCTCATTTTTTTTAAAAACTATTTTGTCTACTTATCATTTAGCAGAATTTTTAATGCATGTTTATTTTTTTAAATATAGTAAAAAAAAGGCACTTAGAAGAGTACTCTCTGAGGATCAGATATCATTTTAAACATTTATATGGAAGGACTAGTAATTTATTTTCTTAAAATTCTATTACAGTCAATTGCTTTTCCTTACCCAATTATTAAATATAGCATGAGGCTGAGCAGACAAACTCTAATGCCCAGTAAAAGGAAATTCTGATTGACCGATTAAGCAGTGATGAAATCATTAGATTACAGTAGCTATATATTACATTCTATATTCCACATCTTCTAGTGGAGGTATCATTATTTTATTATTAGTGAACATGATGTAATGACCTTGGTAATTTCATATTTTTTACACATTTTCAAAATATTCTCTAAACTTCCAATTTTCTATGCTCTATTTGGTTTCTTCTATATATAGTTTTTTTTTAATTTTATTTTATTTATTCATTTTAGAGAGGAGAGAGAGGGAGAGGGAGAGGGAGAGAGAGAGAGAGAGAGAGAGAGAGAGAGAGAGAGAGGAGAGAGAGAGACAGGGGGGAGGAGCAGGAGGCATCAACTCCCATATGTGCCTTGACCAGGCAAGCCCAGGGTTTCGAACCGGCGACCTCAGCATATATATAGTTTTTATCCAGTTCATAGTTTACTATTTAAAGGAAAACCAAATGAAGCTAATCTAAACATACTCTAGGCCCAGTGAACAAAATAAAGTCACAAAATGCAAACATTTTACCTGTTTTCCCATTGTTATGAATAAATGTGTTTGCCAAAGATGTTTTTTCCCAACCTTGAAATTTAAGTTTCTTCAGATTCACATTGACTTGTGTAAGATCTTCATCAATATTGATAGGAGATTGTTTGGGGCTATTACATGTTGGATATTTTTTTTCCCAATTTTTTTGATTCAGTGCTCCTAGGGGGAAAAAACGGTAAGAAATTAGTTTCATAAATTACCATGCAAAAGCTAAATTTTAGGAAGAATTAAGATATTTTTGAAACATTTCATAGAACAACCTAGTATGCTAGATTTAGATTCTGTGTTGTCAATACAAAGCAATATAAAAAGAGGCCTATAGAACAACCACATCAGGTGCAGAGATCAACATGACTTTCCTTAGCCGTCACTCCTTCCAAATTAACAGAAGGCCTAACTGTATTATTGTAAGGCAGTCAGTTCTAAAGCCAAGGGTGCCGGATTGAAAGGTGTTCAGATGATAGTGCTGACTTCCTTAGCACTCTCCACAAGAAGCTCCCTTCAGACTTCTGTCATCCCTGCCACTGAATGATTTGGCTTAATTTTTATCTGCTTAGCATCTTATTTACAAAAATACAATCACCAGCACATTCTTGAAATATTTCCTTCCTCCCTCAATCCTTCTTTTCTGGTCATAAAATCTAACAAGTTTTATTGTTTAACATCAGTAAAAATAAAACAGGGCATTCTAAAAAGATTTTGGCAAAGTGAATGCTCACCTGTTGCACAGAACGAACAGTCCTCTACCACACGGCCCTGTGCTGCCTTCATTTCACCCCTACCCGAAACCAGGAACCAGCTGTCATTACCATACTTCACTAAACATATTATAGCTAGCACCCTTGCAGTACTAAGAACAACTATGTTTTATTTAAATGTCTATTAAAATATGTAAAATGTTGCAAGTCCAAGCCTTAAACTTTCCTCTGGCTATCCCAGAGTTTCTCAGCATCCCAGGAAAGAGCAGGCGACAGCACAGTTTCCAGCTTACATCCTGTCTAATGCTTTTGTCTCAGAAAACAAGCTGGGCAAAGCCAAGATTTTACATGGTCGATGTTGAGGGGAAACTAAGTAAACACACCCTCCACATTCTCATCTCTTCCATTGACTTCTTGTGGCACAGCGGCAATTTTTGACCAGTGTGCTGCAAAATTTTTTTTTTTTTTTATAAAGACAGAGAGTAAGTCAGAGAGAAGGATAGACAGGGACAGACAGACAGGAACGGAGAGAGATGAGAAGCATCAATCATTAGTTTTTCATTGCGCGTTGCAACACCTTAGTTATTCATTGATTGCTTTCTCATATGTGCCTTGACCTCGGGCCTTCAGCAGACCGAGTAACCCTTTGTTGGACCCAGAGACCTTAGGTTCAAGCTGGTGAGCTTTTGCTCAAACCAGTTGAGCCCGCGCTCAGGCTGGCGACCTCAGGATCTCGAACCTGGGTCCTCTGCATCCCAGTCCAACGCTCTATCCACTGCGCCACCGCCTGATCAGGCAAGAATTTTTAAAACATGCAATACCTGACTGTTTAGTCAGGGGCACTGATCTCTTTTCCCTTAGATTGTAAAAAAAAAAAAAAAATGACAGCAGCCAACACAACAATAGTGGTCCAGCATAAATGTCTTGTCTTGAACCATAAATACATATAATATATAGGTCATATAATAGTTTCATCTTATTGGTCATGGCATATAATAAATTTGCATCTGATTGCTTAATTCTTGGTACCAGAAATCCTTATAGACAAGTATAAGCACCTGATTTTTTTTTTCTTTTTAGTGATAGACACAGAGAGATGGAGAGAGAAGGACAAACAGAAAGGAAGTGAAATGAGAAGTATCAACTCCTAGTTGAGGCACATTAGTTATTCATTGATTGCCTTCTCATATGTGCCTTCACTGGGGGGCTCCAGCTGATCCAGTGACCCCTTGCTCAAGCCAGCGACTTGGGCTCAAGCCAGCAACCATAAGGTCATGTCTGTGTGATCTCATGCTCAAGCCAGCGACCCCGCACTCAAGCTGGTGAACCTGTTGCTCAAGCCAGATGAGCCTGCATTCAAGCTGGCGACCTTGGGGTTTCAAACCTGGGTCCTCAGCATCCCAGTCTGATACTCTATCCACTGCACCATTACCTGGACAGGTCAGGCACCTAATTTTTTTAAAAAGTTACTTTGGAGAAAAAAAATGTAGGTAATTACTATTATTTTTATTAATCAATTAAAATTATACCTACTTTTTTTTGTCCAATCATTAAAAACATACATATTATTTTGGTGTGCAGCCATATTTTAGTACTAAATTAATGTGTGCCACGAGATGACATAGGTTGAAAATTGCTGTGATAAAGCAATTAGTGACGATGGTCTTCCATGCAAGCTCTCATTATGTGGCAAAACTAACTTCACATAATTTAGCCCAGGAAAGAAATGATTATCAGTCATATTACGAAACTGCCTACATAGCCAGGGAAATTTAGGTAATTCATCTCTTAGTGAGGCATCTACCAAAATTAACAGATGTTGACATTTTTTATTTTTAAAAATCCAACTCTATTCCTAGAGAGTGCTTGAGTATCATATGCTTTAAATATGCACAGTGACGCACATGTCAGATTCTAGGAATGGCTCTAATGATTTGAATAATGCTGTGTTAATTCCACTGTATATAACATCAGCTAAAGCAGTGGTAGTCAACCTAGTCCCTACCACCCACTATTGGGCATTCCAGCTTTCATGGTGGGTGGTCATGGAGCAACCAAAGTATAAATAAAAAGTTAGATTTAACTATAGTAAGTTGTTTTATATGGATTTATTCTGCCAAACTTAGTGAAAATCTGACATAAAGTACTTGGTAAGTAATTATTATTATATGCTTTAACTTGCTGTAACTCTGCTTTATAAATTTTATAAAGTAAAGTTACTTTCCTACTTTATAAATCACCATTACTGTGGAACCAGTGGGTGGTTAGAAAATTTTACTACTAACAGAGATACAGAAGTGGGCAGTAGGTATAAAAAGGTTGACTACCCCCTGGGCTAACGTACAAGAAAACACTGCTCATTTTACTAATGTGAATGCAAAAGGAGAGAGAGAGGCTCTGGCTGGTGGCTTGGTTGGCTGGGGCATCATCTTGATACGCAGAGGTTGCCAGTTTGACCCCTGTCATGGCACATACAGAAACAGATTGAAGTTTCTGTCTGTCAGCCTGTCTTTCTCTTTCTCCCTCTTCCTCTCTTTCTAAAATAAATAAATAAAATTAAAAAAAAAAGTAAGAGAGAGAGAAAATGCAATGCCAATCAGTAAAGCTTAAAATTTTAATACAGTTAAGTAAGTTCCAAGACACTTAAGAAGAGTTATAGTTGTGGTTCACAGAAATATAAAAATTTAAGTTTCTAGTAACAGTGTACATGAACATGCCCTTTCCCATAGCATTTCGTGATCATCTCTATTGGATTCTAATTTGGCTGAGCCAAACTGAACACTTGGTTTCCGCCCTGAAACCTGCTCCTCCTACATACTTTGTCATCCCTTAAGCTTAGACGTCATCCTGATGCCTCTGCTTCCTCCTCAGCAAGCCCTTTGGGTATACCTTCAACTCATATCCCTAATCAGACCATGTCTCTTCTCCACTCTAACCACTGCCTGACCCATTGCCATCGTTAGTCTATATCTTGCTATTCCCTAAGCAGATTTGCCATCACCTATGAGACTGTTAGGAGAGTCAGGTCATAGTCTCACTAAGTCAGAATCTTTAATACAATCCCCAGGTGATTCATACATGTTAAATTTTGAGAAGCAATGGCTCAGCCACCTCCTGTGCCTTCTATCTGATGTCCACCTTCTGCTCCTGCCCTTTCCACAATTCTGTTCTCCACTTACATACTAGACAGGATTCTGAAATGGCTTCCAAACCCCCCACATCCTACGTAGGTAGGAACTATGAGTGGTCTGAGGCAGATAGCCAGCAAAAACAAACAAATGAGAAGTCAGCCACAAAAAGACAAATCCCACACAATTCCACTTACATGTAGTATATAAAATCATCAAACTCATAGAGACAGAAAACAGAATGGTGGTTATCAGGAGATGGGAAGGGAAAGAAAAGGATAATTGTTTAATGGGGGGCAGAATTTCAAATCTGCAAGATAAAAATGTTTTAAAGATATTTCAAAACAATGTGAGTGCACTTAATACTACTGAACTGTGTACATTTAACAAATGGTTAAGGTGGTAAGTTTTATGTTATGAGTTCTTTTTTACCACCATAGAAAAAAATTATTAGGGTGGCAAACAAGCAAGAAACAAAAATTGGGGATGTGGACCTCAGTCCTTCAATCACAAGGAAGTGAATTCTGCCAACATCCTGCATGTAAGCTTGGAACAGGACCCTGCATTTCAAATAGCATCTGGACTTTAGACTTACGAGAGGCTGAGCCAGAATCCACATAAGTGGCCCATCCTCTCAGACTCTGGATTCATGGAAACTGTGAGATAATAAATACATTCTTTTAAGCCACTAAATTTGTAGTAATTTGTTATGTAGTGTAAGAAAATAAATACAGCCTGACCAGGTGTTGGCACAGTGATGGAGTATTGCCCTGGGATGCTGAGGACCCACCTTCAAAACCCAGAGGTCATTGGCTTGAGGGTGGGGCCACTGGCTTGAGTGTGAGATCATATATAAGACCCCATGGTTGCTGGCTTGAGCACAAAGGTCACTGGCTTGAAGCCCAAGGTGGCTGGCTTGAGCAAGGGGTCACTGGCAGGGTGGGAGCTCCCCCCCCCCCATCAAGGCACATATGGAAAGCAATCAATGAACAACTAAAGTTATGAGTTGATGCTTATCTCTCTCCTTTCCTGTCTGTTTCTCTCTCACTAAAAAATGAAAAAAAAGAAAGAAAATAGAAAAAGAAAATACAACCAGCAGGAAAAGTAATCTTTTAAAAGTGTGTCACTGGCCCTGGCCGGTTGGCTCAGCGGTAGAGCGTCGGCCTAGCGTGCGGAGGACCTGGGTTTGATTCCTGGCCAGGGAACACAGGAGAAGCACCCATTTGCTTCTCCACCCCTCCACCGCGCTTTCCTCCTGTCTCTCTCTTCCCCTCCCGCAGCCAAGGCTCCATTGGAGCAAGGATGGCCCGGGCGCTGGGGATGGCTCTGTGGCCTCTGCCTCAGGCGCTAGAGTGGCTCTGGTCGCAATATGGTGACGCCCAGGATGGGCAGAGCATCCCCCCTGGTGGGCAGAGCGTAGCCCCTGGTGGGCGTGCCGGGTGGATCCCGGTCGGGCACATGCGAGAGTCTGTCTGACTGTCTCCCCCTGTTTCCAGCTTCAGAAAAATGGAAAAAAAAAAAAGTGTGTCACTGCTTCGCATAGGTGCCTCTCATCACCCTTCATTTCACTCGGAGTAAAAGTAAGTAACCACGGAAGGCAGATTCTAAACAAATATTACCACTCACATCCACTCTGATCATATTTCCTATGGCTGTGAGGTGATCACTCTATTCCAGCCACACTGGCCTTTTTTCTGATCCTTGAGCATGGGAAGCAGCCTCAGGGCTCAGCACATGCTGCCCCCTCTTCCGGGAACAGTTCTTGAAATGCTTTAACTCACGCTTCTGCAAGGCTCTCTCGCTTCCGTGAGGTCCCTGCCCCAGTGCACTTGAGAGAGGCTTTCTCTGGACATCCTGTATAAAACACACTTCCTCCCTTGGGCCTTCTCAATTCCCTCTCAATTTACTTTTGTGCTCCTAAGATTAATTATGTTCATTGTTTCCACATCTTAGCACCTGGGGGGGGGGGAAGCCCTGGCACATAGCAAGTGTTCAATAATCATATGTTGAATAACTGAATCAGCCAAATAAAAGATGGTGAAGTCTTCTGTTATGTGAGTTTGAGCTCACAGAGATCTTACATGCAATGGAAGCAGAAAGAAACAAAATCATTTCTAAGCTCAACTGTAGGTCACATTTTACTGTTTGTTGCATGAGAATTTTATTGAGTAGCCCTTACTAAACTTCTGCTGAAGAGTATCAAGAAGGACGCGGTGCCCAATGTAAATGTGGTCTGACATTGTACAGCACAATGATCCTGGTAACACGATTATGTCAGAAGTGAATCAAATGGTCACACCGAGTATGGACCTAGTTTAAAAGAATTCCTGGATCACGGCATCCAGTACAGTACAAGAAGCTTTCTTAATTTACACAGTTAAAAGAAAATAAAAACATAATTTTTATGACAATGCTGTAAAATAGAAAACATCCATAAAAAGAAAAAAACTATAAAAGTACACTGAGGTGTTTTTTTTGCAAAGGACACTAGAAATGAGGTTGTTTTAAATTGTTATAAGTAGAAAACCAAGGGAATAAAGTGATAAAATTGTGCACAAGGATGAAATGTAGAGCGAAGAAGCATTGCATGTGTTTTTACCTCTTTAGTAATGAAACACTAAATTAATATTATGCTTAAACATTATATTTAAAATTTCCAAATTAATATTTTTAATGTCACAATTTGAGACCTCAATCCACATAGTGGTTAAAGGCAGGATGATGTACCTGGGAAAGCAGGTGTCCAGAATTCATTAGAACTACACTTGTATCCACCAGAGTGTTATTAGTGAGTGCGGGGAAGGAAGAAATGAGGACACTCACTGTAGTTGCAACACAAAATTATCTGACTGATTTTACCCAGGAGGAGGACTGAAGAGCACTAAATGTCAGCTCTAGAAAATTAAAATAAATTATTCATTCACATAGTCATTCATTCTTTCATCCATCTATTGACTCACCTGAATTAGTACCACTCCTATAAATTTCCTGTGGCTACCTTTATTGCAGCACAGAACAGTTTGTATGTTGTTTGTTAACTTATCTATTTCAGCTGTAGCTCATTGTCAAACCCCAAGTTGGGCACATAGTAGAAACAAATTAAAGTCTTGTGAAATAGTCTTTGTGTACCAAATGAATGTATTCAACGTTGAAATATTATGCACTTTCTATTCCTCTGTGTGGAGAAATATTACTTCACCAATCTCTGACATTAAAATATTAACTGAAGAAAACTAAAGTTTAAAATAAAAAGGTAATAAACAAGCAAACAAAACACAACAAAAACAAAGAAAAACAATGTATGTTTTTACTAATTTGGAGAAAAAAAGAAAATGATGAAAATGAAAGTAAAAAATTCATTTTTCAAGTCTCCTTTTAGCATTATTCCTGTTGTGTCTTCCCTTCCAAAATAAAAAAAAAAATGAATAAAGTAATTATAATATTGTGTAAAATATTGAGCAGAGAGCTACTGGAAATTCATAAAAATCTGATAACAATTCCAACATGATTTCTTCTTAAGTTATCAGAAATGGCTATTATTTAACAAGATTAGATTAACAGTTGACTTAGAACTGATTCTTCAAATATCATGATATTGTTAAGAAAAACATACACTGCTTTTATTCTTGTTGAATTTTTTTCTATAATTCAGATTTTGAGGTAAGAAAATATTCATATTTCTGTATACTTACATGTAAAAATATTTTTTTTTTTAATTTTTTTTTTTTTTTTTTAGATTTTATTTATTCATTATAGAGAGGAGAGAGAGAGAGAGAGAGAAGGGGGGAGGAGCAGGAAGCATCAACTCCCATATGCGCCTTGACCAGGCTAGCCCAGGGTTTCGAACCGGCAACCTCAGTGTTTCCAGGTTGACACTTTATCCACTGCGCCACCACAGGTCAGGCACATGTAAAAATATTATAAGACAAATATAAATGTAATATTGAGGTAAGGCTGTAGTAATAATCATAGCATTCATTACTAATTTTCCTTGAATATACTCCCAGATTCTATACACTATAAATCACAATTTTACAAATTACTGTGGACTTCATTCACATATGTTAACAAAAATACCAAAAGCCAAAATTAAAAAGTCACTTAAATAGTATAAAGTTATTAACAGTAAATGACTTTGATTCAAATTTCGGTTTATTCAAATACTAAAAATGAAATGAATCAGTTTTATTTTCACTGGAAATGAGCAGAGAATTTAGAACACCAGCAAAACGAAAAGATGCTACATAAGTAGACACTTTTCACGTGCAGCTCGCAGATGCTTGAGAAATGGGGGCTTCCTCAAAGATGAGACACTAAACCCTAAAAATGCTAATTAACAATCATGAAGTGATATTATGTCCCACCAATGAATGTCATCATGCACACTGATTGAAAGCAAAGAAAAAGTTGTCTGAGATAGCTTTGCATGATGAAAACCAGAATGAGGACATGTTTCAGAGTGTAAGCCAGCGTGTCTGTGGGTGTTTTTGGAGCTAGAAAGACAAAGCAGTTGGTGAAGGTAAAAAGAATGGCCACTATTAAAGTTGCCTCAAAACCAGATCAATTACAAACAGTGTCACATTGAGGAGCTGTTTTGGCCAGACCACATTTTCCTTTATGATCTGTTCTAACGGGACACTAACATCAACACAGTAGAAAACCTTTGCAAGTCTGTAGGACATATCTAATTGACAGCATTACACGTTAGGGAAGGTAGTTCCTAATGTATTTATTAAGTTGCTAGCACAAATGTTCCTGAAGCTTTATGATACTTAAGAAAATTATTCACTGAAGTTCAGCTTATAGTTATATAAACTGAAGTCCCTATTGATATTGGAAGACAGATCAGAAACTTCTTTCATAATTATTGTTCAAAATTCTAGGACTTAGCAAGTTGCAAAAATCCAAATAAACAACAAAATTACCCAAAAAGTAAAAATAAAAACTGCTGCTCTGTAATATAATACACAGCTTAAGTTTCTGCAGGAAAACTGGAAGCACGCTCATTAGCTGTGAGAGGGAGGCAGGTAGGGGAGTGAACTTGAGGAAAATAGTGAAGAACAAAACAGTGGATGCCTGACCAGGCAGTGATGCAGTGGACAGAGGGTCAGCCTGGAATGCTGAGGACCCAGGTTCAAGATCCTGAGGTTGCCGGCTTGATTGCGGGCTTATAGACATGACCCCTTAGTCACTGCATTGAAGTTCAAGGTCACTGGCTTGAGCAAGGGGTCACTGGCTTGGCTGAAGCCAGTCAAGGCACATATGAGAAAGCAATCAATGAACAACTAAGGTGTCTCAATTATGAGTTGATGCTTCTCATCCCTTCCTGTCTGTCTGTCCTTGTCTGTCTGTTTGTCTACCTGTCTCTCTCTTTCTCCCTATCGCTAAAAAAAATAGTTAACATTGAGGGCTCAGCTGAGGTAAGAGACATCACACTGCACATGTGCGTGTGTGTGTGTGTGTGTGTGTGTGCGCGCACGCGCGTTTGTAAGTTCAATAGTCCTGGTGGACGAGCAGAGAGGGCAGGGAGCTGCCATCATACAATGAGGTCAGTAGGATGGGGGATGCATGTCTACAAAGTCAGGGAACTGGAGATTCTGGCAGGAAGGTGTTGAAGTGCCCCTTCCCCATTGACCCCCCCCAAACCTGCTACAATGGGAGAAAGGTAATTTTTAATTGAATTTATTGGGGTGATATTGGTTCATAAAACCATACAGTTTCAGTGTACAACTCCATAAAACACCATCTGCACACTGCATTGTGCGCCGATCGCCGCAAGCAGTCTTTTTCTGTCCCCATCCTCCCCTCTCCTTTGTCCATCTCAAGCTACCCCCACCGCACTCCCCCTCTGGCTATCACCACACTGTTGTCTGTGTTTATGTCTTATGTATATATGTTTTTAGCTAAAAGATAATTTTTAAAAAACCCATTAACAGTTACAAGCCCAGTGAGTTCTCCCATCTTTCATTTTAAGTTATTGAGCCATCAGTTCCCCCTTCCCGTATACACAGGCAGGACTAAGAAAGAGGCTGTGGGTAATTGTCAATCTAGGGCTTCAGCTGGCAATTTTCTGTTCTGTACTATCTCTAGATCCCATCAAAATTTAATTCCAGCGAATGTAGCTTTCATTTATTCAGTTCACACATTCATCAAACATCTAACGAATTGCCTAGTAGGAATCAGAATAAAAATCTGGTGCAAAAGACTCAAAGATGAATGAAACAGCTTCCATCATCAAGGCCCTCATGTTCTAGTGAGGACCCAGGACATAGCAACAGTGAATCAGAATATACTCTAATAGGTATGATAACAGAGATCTGCACGGAGTACCCCAGGGACGTAAAAGACGTAAATCCAGGTGGGACAAGAGACAAAGAAGGCTTTTGAATGACAAGATAACTGAGAAAAGTCTTAAGTGATGGGCAAGGATTATTATATTGAAGGCGAGGAAGGAGGTCAGGGCTGAAGGTTTCTAGAGAGAAGAGTAGAGCAGAGAATGGTTATTAGGCACGAACAGCAAGGAGTTCTCTGTGCTAAAACATAAAACACCAGGCAGGGAGGGAGAGGAGTGGGGAGAGGTGGGCAGATTTTGAGGTTCTGATGCCAGGACAAGGGGTTGGGAGTTTTTCTGATTAGCTATGGCAGGGATTTAAGTTGCAGGCGGTTGGTCATACGTAAGTTTTATGGAGGACCCAATGGTTACAGAGTGGAGGAAAACAGAACTGATGGCAGGTTGATCAAAGGTTTTTGCAAAAGTTTAGGTCTAAACAGGGGGACAGACATGTGAGGAGAGAGAAGACATCGATTTGAGAAAGAGGAAAGAATTCAGGACTGGGAGTTAATCAGCTGTGGCGATTAGGAAGGAGGACAGTGAACGATCATTTTAGTGATGCTGGCTTGGGTGACTGAGGAGGACAGTGCCACCAGGCAAGAAACAACAGTTTCTATTATTTCAGAGATCTACTGGTTGCCAAGTTATTCTGTCCCATGTCATCCTCCATGGTCACTCTGCGACCATGCATTGATTTGAGGGGGAGAGGGGAGATGTATCATTTTCTATGGTCCACACTAAGCTCTCTGCAGAGAGCCCTGGTAATTCAGAGGAGCAGCAGGAAAAGTCAGCCTAACTGACTTTTCTCTGGGTCCATCCTTTACCAGGGGTGTGACTAGAATGGTGCCATTGGTCCCCATGCCCTCTCAGAGCATGATGGTTGGTTACAGGGGACTAAAATAATACAAAAAATTTACCCTGATGATTCTGTATGTGAGAAAATTGCAAACAAATAGATAATACGATAGTGCTCACACCAGGAGCAGCACAAAGAATAAATTTTTTTTTTGTATTTTTCTGAAGTTGGAAATGGGGAGGCAGTCAGATAGATTCCCATATGCACCCGACCAGGATCCACCTGGCATTCCCACCATGGGGCGATGCTCTGCCCATCTGGGGCATCGCTCTGTTGTGACCAGAGCCATTCTAGTGCCCGGGCCAACTTTGCTCCAATGAAGCCTTGGCTGCAAGAGGGGAAGAGAAAGACAGAGAGGAAGGAGAGGGGAATGGGTGGAGAGGCAGATGGGTGCTTCTCCTGTGTGCCGTGGCCGGGAATCGAACCCGACACTCCTGCATGCCAGGTGGACACTCTACCACTGGGCAAACCGGCCAGGGCCACAAAGAATAATTTAATAGCAGCAGATTCCTTAAACATGTATATTGCTGAATAATAATATGATGTGACATCAACTATCATTTTGATTGCTCCTTATAACAGCATAAAAACAGAAACATTAAAATAAACAATAATAGAAAGGGCTAGAAGTGATTTAAAAATATTCCCCCAAAGAATGAGAGGCCTGTTTGTCTTTTTGCATCAATTGACACTTTCCCAGTCTTGCTATTGTTATCATGGTCCTTACAAAACAAGTGAAAGTTCTATAGACAGGTACATATATACATACAGATATTATTTGAGGGAAACAGTGACATCTTAAATATTTTTCTTTGTGAGCAATTTGTAATAAGCAGCCCAATGAGAGCTAAAAGAACCCATGAAATATAAAATAGATGATGAGAAGTTATTACCTAAATTAAAAGTCTAAAATGAGAAAACAAAAAGTGTTCAAGTGATAATTAAACTAAATTTCTTTCTTCTTTTTTGAGCCAGAGCAAAACAAAGGTTATTCATTTTCTTTTAAAGAATTTTGGATAATCCGATGAAAATCATTTTACCAAGTGCATATCAGCAACACCAGGGAGTTTCATATCTGTGAAAATGAGGAAATAATAAGCTTCCCCATATTTGTAAGAAAAGTAACTTCTTCCTGTAACATACAAATAAAGTGCTCAGAACTGAGCCTGGCACCTGGTAAACATTTTAAATGTTGCACAAAGCTTGACAAAAGAGGCCCGTGGCACAGGCATAGATAGCTAGTTATTAATAAAGGAAGGCAGCAGAGGGGGTCAGACATTGAGTATAATAAACTAGAGAAGAAGGAAGCAAATGTTAAATTTATTAAAACTGGGAAGCCGGCTTCAGTAGAAAATTACAATAGTCCATTGAGCTTAATTCACTAGGAAACTATAATATAACACTTACAGGCTTATTCACATGCTCCAGGTGACCACTGTGCCTTCTGCCCTCGAGACCTAATCCCCCTGCCTGAGAGCAAGGGCAGAAATTCTTGTGCTGGGCACATGCACAGCAGAAACCCGCTGATGCAATTAAACTTTCAGACATGCGCATTGTAAGTTAAGATGGGTAGAGGGAGGAGCTTCTACTTTGAGACATGCACAGTAAATGCCAAATTCATGACAAGCAGGGGCGGAATCTAACCTGAGAAAATCTGGGAAAAGAATCTGATTGGACAGGGGATGCCAACCCTGGTAGGTCCAGAAACGACATTGTTTTAAGGGAGGGTCCAATTCAGGCCCAAAAAGAGTCACGGAGTGGGTTGGAGGATTTGAATGGGAGCTTGATTGTTACTGAGACCCAAGACAATATGTGGAGGATTATCTGGAATCTCTGAGCAGCTGCTTTAACAAGCTTGCCCACCTTCTGTGTCGCCGAGGGTGTATTAATTCCCTTCACCCCAATATAATTTTGCTGCTATGTTTAAATTTCTCCATGACTTTGAAATTTATTTCTCTTGACAATGCAAAAGGACCAATTTCACTGGCAACACAATCACGATGCTTTTCTACAAGAGAATCCTTCAAGACATAACATCTTAAAGTCCTGGCAGCCTGTGTCCTCCTGTATTTCCTTCCCCAGCTGTTTTTTGTCAGGGGCCCCAGGGAGCAGAGCCCACATTCCTGAAACCCACATCCACACCCTGGGGTCAGGTTCTGGTGGATCCAGGAGCCCACTGGGGTTCACTCTCAATGAAGCGGGTCTTGTGCAGAGAAATCTTGGCATGGTTCAAAGACCCCCACATCCTTCGCTGCCTGGTGAACCAAACCTTGAGTAGCTCTTGGTCGCTTCAAAAAAAAAACGTGCAGTTTCCATCGCCCTGAGACGAGTGAGTGATCAACAACCACAGACAAGCAACTGAGCTAAATCTCTTCTCCTGCCGCTGCTGTGGGTTGTTTCCGTTGTGCTACTAAAATCAGGTTCCTTTTTTGCTATAATTTTATATTAACTTTTTTTTTTTTTCTGAAGCTGGAAACAGGGAGAGACAGTCAGACAGACTCCCGCATGCGCCCGACCGGGATCCACCCGGCACGCCCACCAGGGGCGGTGCTCTGCTCCCCAGGGGGCGGTGCTCTGCCCCCCAGGGGGCGGTGCTCTGCCCACCAGGGGGCGATGCTCTGCCCACCAGGGGGCGATGCTCTGCCCATCCTGGGCGTTGCCATGTTGCGACCAGAGCCACTCTAGCGCCTGAGGCAGAGGCCACAGAGCCATGCCCAGCGCCCGGGCCATCTTTGCTCCAATGGAGCCTTGGCTGCGGGAGGGGAAGAGAGAGACAGAGAGGAAAGCGCGGCGGAGGGGTGGAGAAGCAAATGGGCGCTTCTCCTATGTGCCCTGGCCGGAAATCGAACCCGGGTCCTCCGCACGCTAGGCCGACGCTCTACCGCTGAGCCAACCGGCCAGGGCCTATATTAACTTTTTGAAAAAGGATTAATAACATTTGTTTTCCCTTTTTTTGTGTGTGAGCTAAATTTGAAGGTGAGTCCGTTGACAATAGAGGCAGGTACGGTTCAGGCTCTGTGATTTGCTGTCCCCCGTTAGAGAGAGAGCAGATGAGTATCAGCTGCTGTCACCAGCCATCCTGTGCAAGGCAAACCTCTTTAAAAATAGTAAACGTATTTTGGTTTTTAAAATCTTTAAGTTGACTAAATAATTACAGTTAATTCTTTTTTTTTTTTTAGGTGGCATTGAAGACCTTGTAAGAACCACATAGTCTATTGCTGCATTGTAGATTTTCTAGAATCTGTATCCATTTTTTTAATTAGTCTCAGTCAGAAAACTTCTTTAAATAGAAGAGAAGCCTAAATACTGGCCCTTCCATTTTTTTCTCTCTCAGTTATTTCTTAGTGATGATGTTTAATGTTTATTTTATTGATTTGAGAGAGAGAGAAAGGGAGAGAGAGAGAGGAACATCGATCTGTTCCAGGATGTGCCCTGACTGGGGGTCAAACTGGCAACCTCTGTGCTTTGGGACGATGCTCTAACCAACTGTATAACCAGCCAGGGCGGTGATGTTTAAATACAAGTGTTTTAATATACGTTTTTCCAGTACAGGACTATTTATAAATCAAAGAAAACAAGCCCCCTGGCATCAGTTAACATTGCAAAGAGATGCACTACCACAGTCCGTTAAACAAGCCAGTGTCGTACTCTAAGTATCTGCATAAAAGGCTAAAGGAGCAAGTGGTTCAGAAACGAAAAATGTATGAGTCACTGCTAAGGAACTGTCACTCTTAAATCAAGATAAAATATTAAAACTGTCATGCAGGTCAACTGTATCTGATTTTTAATAAACTGATTATTTCAGGCTTTACTTACTATACAAATAAGGGTGTACTTGCATGGATTTAAATATATCTTAACTGTGCCTACCTTGCGTCCAGCCCAGTGGAAGATTCCATAACAGTTTTTTCAGTTCCAAAAGGTTTAAATAGATTTTCTGTTTGGATGAGTACATTCCCTGCCTTGCATGACAGCACAGAACAGGGACAAGGGAAGTGAAGCCGGCACAGACAAGGGAAGCCCCTTGACAAGGCACAGAAATTGTAAGAATCACTTAGGATTCCACAGACAGTGGTGTTTGCAGGGATGTCGAGGCTGGCTGGCTGGCTGGCTACTGAACCAACATAACCTAGATCTTTGAAAGGTTAGGAGGCCCCAGCAGACTTACATCTCAGACATTTTAAGCTAATACTGAGGGATGGCCAAAATTGAAAACAAGGTCAAGTCAATAAGATCACTTGCAGAAGAGCAAATTCCTCTCTTTGCTCTGGTTTAGTTCAGACAATAACCATTCCTTCACAAATGCCAGGACCAAATATTAAATGCCACCTTCCTAAAGGAGTTCGTGGCAGTCAGATCAGGAGAATTCTTTAAATGAGTCATTCATTTTTACTGTCCCAAAATAAAATAATTGGTTTTCTACAGTGGTAAGAAGTCACTGCTATCCTTTAAAAAAATCTGTCTAAAACTGGAAGTTTCAGAGAAGTTGACCCTAAACCTCATCTCTATAAAATAAACGAACTGGCTTAGCATACAGCATGTATTTCCAACTTATTCACGGTGATGTCTTTTGGTAGAACTCTAGCACACCAAATAGAGGAAGTCTTCCAGACCTAAAATGCGACTCCATCATAACTCATCATGCCTTTTATTGAATTGCTTGCATGGGTAATTGGAAAGTGAATGCTGACCACAAATGTGTTATGTTTCCAAATCCAACTTTGACTTTCTCTGGACCTATAGGAGACTACTAATTATTGTCTTACTTTTTTTTTTTTTTGGTAATACTTCTAGATCTGAAAACACAAATTAGAGTTTTCTTTCAGAGAGTCTAGGCTCTGGAAGGAGAAGAAATATGAATAAACAAATCAATATAATGCAAATTACAGGTATTCTAATAAATATATGTCTATATGACCAATTTCTTGAAGTGTCAGGATTGGTTTTGAAAAGGAAATGCCCTGGCCAGTGGTGCTGTGGATAGAGCATTGTCCCAACTCTGAGATCACCGGTTCAAGCCCCATTCAAGGCATGTATGAGAAGCAATTAACAGGTGCAAAACTAAGTGGAACAACGAGTTGATGCTTCCTTTCCTCCCCTTCCTCTCTTTCAAATCAATGGGGGGGGGAGAGAAAAAGAGATGATGCTGCATACGCGTTCACTAAAGTGGGATTACTCCTGCTTTCTAGCCTGAGCCCGATGACTAAGTCCCCTTGAAAAGTAAAGAAGACAACAGGGTGCCAATATTTAATTGCAATCCTCTCTCCTGGGATCTTACTTTGCTTCTTCCCCTGTGTCTGGCATGGAGGTCTGTGCCATGCTCCGCCAAGTCTGGCTCTCCTGGCCTCTGATCACGGTTGTCCATTATAGAATCTTAGGATGGGAAAAATCCACCCTAGTTCAATGACCCAATGACTGCTTGAATCCTCTACACAACACTCTCGATAATAGGTGTTTTTGTCTTGTTTCGTGTTGCTTCAGCTTAAATGCTATTGATGCGAGGGTCTATCTCCTGCAGCACAGTTTATTCCAATTTTAGATTGTTTGATATTAGAAACTCCTTTCCTTTATCAAAGTAAGTTCTTCAAAATAATTTCTTTCTAAATAGTATCTAGTCGGGGCCATTCAAAGTGTTTAGCTCTTTTCCCATATGCTAGCTCTGTAACTCGATGAACATTGACATGATAGCCTCCTGAATATCACCTTTTTCATGATAGAATCATGTGTGTTTTACCTATGTTGAGACTCTTTACCACTGGGTAGAGAGTCTTCTTCCAAATACTCTCTAGTTCGTCTATATTTTTAGAAAGTTTGGCATCTGGAGGAGGACATGATATACTTTAAGAAATGAAATGTGTTAATACAGATGAGCTTGCTAAGCTAAAAGAAGGGAACAGAAACTTGAGCATGATATTAACAATAGCACTCCGCGTCTGTAAGGCACTCTCTTTGGGAAACTGCACAGGGTAATACTGACAGGTCTGAAGTCAGATTGCTTGGCTGAAAATCCTGTTCCCACCACTGATTAATCACGGGGAGGATTCTTTACCTCTTTATTCCCCATTATTTACCACCTAAAAATGCGGATTGTATCAGGGTGAACCTCACAGGATTACTGAGAGGTATAAATGAGTTAATACACGGGAAACAGCCCAGTGCATGACACAGAATAAGGGGTTATGTACTCTCTCTAGTCTACCACACTCCACCCTTTCTCTCTCTCCTTAACAACAGTCTCACTGCCTCAGGGCCCCTGCACGCACTCTACCCTTGCCTGAAACATTCACCTCCTCATTCTTCATCAGCAGGCTCTTCCCTTCCACATATTTCTGTTGAAATATCCCCCGCTTGGAATCCCCCACCCCCACTTCTGCTAAGCAATCATTTATCACATCACTGTGTTTATTCTTTTCACAATCCTTCTCATGGTCGGCAGTTATCTGGTTTGCTTATTTATTTTCTGTCTTTCCCTCCCTAATAGAATGTAAGCTTAATCAGAGCAGGTACCATATCTGCTCTGTCTATGTCTCTGCATGAATACATTGAAGACGATTACCTATAATTATTATTGTTATTGTATTTACTAGTATTTATTATTTCTCTTCATTCTCATGAGTGCTCTGTGAAGCAGGCAGATAAATAAACTCCCATTTTCAGAATAACTAAAATGAACAATGAAATCATTTTATAACATAAAGGGAAACATTGTCACTAAACTGAATAAATCCATAAAAACTCTGCAAATACCTTGAAGCAGCTACAGGGGATTCAGTTCAATGGAGCATAGAACTCCATTCCATGCATCCCAGTTTGCTATATTAGGATATTTCAGTATGCATATTGAAAGGAAACACTAATTTAGAGCCTGAATGATGTTACCATGATCAATATGTTTAATTTAGTCTGCATTTGGCCTCACAAACAAAATTCTTCTAATACATGTTAAGTAACAAAATCTTAGAGAGTTACAAAACACATTCTCACTGCAACATCCTGCTTTCATTTATTTTAGTTAGAATTCCTGGCAGACTTGAATAAAAGAAGGCCACATTAAATGATGCATTTCTGAAGTCCTTGCGTTGTTTTCTAATCTAAATTATTCCTATTGAAAAAGCATTACACTCAATGTACAATTACCAATGAAATTATCTTTGTTTTCCAATTAAAACCAGAGAGTAACTCAATAGTTGAAACTAGTGTAATTGAATTTCTGCTTTGTTAGGCACATACTTGTGGGCTCTGTGATATGACCTTTCCCCTTCTTTTCTACTAAACAATTAAAATCCACATGTATTCTCAGTGTGAACAAGCAACACGAACAACTGCAGAGCAAAATAATAAAAGGCTCCCTTTTCATCTCCCTCACTTGTACTCTTTGAAAAGGGAAGTCCTAATACCTGGTTGTTGTATAATCTTTTTGTGTGGAAACAATTTTAAACTTGCAGAAAATGTTTAAGTAGCAAATAAAGACTTTTTTATTTTCTTGAACTATTTGAGAAGATTGTGCCTTGTGGACAGGCTGTCATCTCCATTCTTAGATCTGACACCCAATGTCGGGCACCCCTCCACCAAACAGCCTTCTCATTCTCACCATGACCTTGCCCAGACAGTCCACTTGAAGCTACCTTCAGTGTGGACATCCTCCTCACTTCTTGTGGAAGTACTCTGTAATGAACAGCCACCACCCAGATGACATCGTCCTTATCCTGTGGTTTCCAACACCCCACAACAGGCAGCTGTCTAATGTGGACATTCTCCCGGGGTCACTAGGGCTCTGATCCCCTTTGCCAAGCCACTGATTGCCCTGAGGGGGTGCCCTGCTTATCCCACTGAGCATCTGACACTCTGCCTGGTCAGTCCTCCTTTGATGGGTGCCCTGCTCACCACACCTAGACAGTAGCACATGGCTCTGGGCCACAATTGCTCCGTTCCACTGGTACCCACATTTATTTTCCTTGGGCTCTCCTAATGACTTTAAGCCTAAAATGGTCAGGAAGACATGATGTGAGATGGAAATGAAGAGAAGAGGAAGAAGAGAGGAAATCTGATCATTTGTCTACACATTCACATTTGCATATACAGTATGCACCCTGTACCCATAATATTTTCTCTGATTGTTTTTCTATACAAATGTGATCATGTTATATAAGTGAATATGACTTGCTTGTCTTCTCTAAAGAATACTGTGTTGGAGATAACTCAATGTCAGCATATGCAATTCCGTCATATTTTTAAAAAAGGCTACATGGTATCCCATAGCATGGATGTACTATAATTTACTATAATTTATGTTACACACACACACATATACACACAGTATAGTTATCCACTCTCTATTCTTAGACATTAGAGTTGACTCCAATGTTTCTTATTACAACCAAAGCTTCAATTAACATCTTCATACACCTATATTTTTAATCTCACTACAGAAATCTCATGACCTTAAAATAGTGATAAATTTTAGAGACTTAGTCCAATAATAATGTTGACTCACGACTTCCAGAATGCTACTTAAGTCTGAAATAACATGCAAAATGTCCAATCTTGTCTGATGAAAACAAAACTATTTTTTTACCTGGTATGACTGGGAGGACACAAAAAGGCTTGCTGAACAAAGTTATCTCCTTCGCAAACCGACACCGTGCCTGAAATGCTTAGGAAATTATCCTTTGAAGGATTTTGCCTATGAAGGTAGTCTGAAAGGTAAACATCTTCCCTGAAAGGGCTGCCATGAACTCATGAGTTCCCATTTCGGTACCAGAGTGGAGTTCACCAGATCAGTAAAACAATACTTGAGAACAAGTATGGAAGATGAAGTTCTCAAGGGCAGAATTAGCTACATGATAGACTTTAGATCAGGGGTCCCCAAACTTTTTACATAGGGGGCCAGTTCACTGTTCCTCAGACCGTTGGAGGGCTGCCACATACAGTGCTCCTCTCACTGACCACCAATGAAAGAGGTGCCCCTTCCGGAAGTGCGGCGAGGGCCAGATAAATGGCCTCAGGGGGCCGCACGCGGCCCGCGGGGCCGTAGTTTGGGGATGCCTGCTTTAGATGAAAGTGATAAATGGAAGAGCAGACATTTGGCAGATTCCCGAGGGCAGGTTCTGTGGAGAGAGAAAGGAAAGTACTCAAAGGAGAGGCTGGAGTTGTGTGTGCAGGATGGCTGAAGTCGGGGGCGGTGGCCAGGGGAGAATACTGCCCAGAGAGCATACTCAGGGGCTCGCTTTAAATCACCGTGCACATGGTCAATTAGGGAAGGGAGAAAGACGAGAAGTTTAAAATTTTAGGAGGCACCAAAAGTTGCACTTTGCATTCATTGGTTAACTATAACTTTTTTATTTTTTAAATGATCTCTCTTCTAGTTTAATAATTTTGTTATATAAATGTAGGAAATTATAATATCAAGTAAAACAAATATAGTTAATTAACCATGGCTAAGTATCATTAAAATCCAGTATTCTTTAGCAATTTGATTTGAATGAAAACCTTACATTATCGGTTTTGTTAGTGTAGTCATTAGTGCTTTTTAGAAATCTTCGGGCTGTGCCAATGTCAATATAACATTTAAGAAATTATGCTGTCATATTTAATGAGTGTTGTGATGTAATTTTGTTGAGGTTTGAAGGTAATACAGAATTTTTAATTAAATGAAATTCTGCCTTTGGCAAGGCAATTTTGTTAAGTAGCTGTAACTCTATTTATAGAAGAGACATTACCATTGTTTCAAAGTAATTTTACTTAGATTTTATCTCTTTTTTTCTACAAGAAAAATTGTATAGAAAAGTATCAACCATTAATTATGCTATTTTGAAAAATCTAACACCTTTTAAGAATAAGCGGACCAAGGCAACCAGACTAATGCATTAGTAGGGCAAAAAATAAATGGATTGTTTACTCTGAATTTCATCTGTCCATAAAAGGGCCCAAGGATCAGTCAGCATCCAAGTTACCAAGACACAGAGCAGCGAGGGGTAGGAAGAAACTGACCCATTGTCAGATTACAGGAATTTTGGCAGACACCCAGGGAGACTGGGGTCAGCAGTGATGGGCATCTAGAGAACCAGAGCAGGATAGCCTGGGCTCTTCACAATCAGTGTGAGAGAACCCCATATGTGGCGGCTGGGAACAGATTCTTAAGGGAGTAAAACTCATACCACCTCCTTTCAGTTACTCTCCAACCCCCCAATGCCATCCTTACTGTCCCAGGAGGGACAAAGACAAGATATGTCCAGTGAGCCTGACCAGGCGGTGGCGCAGTGGATAGAGCGTTGGACTGGAATGCGGAGGACCCAGGTTCAAGACCCCAAGGTCGTCAGCTTGAGCGTGGGGTCATCTGGTTTGAGCAATGCTCACAATCTTGAGCCCAAGGTCGCTGGCTTGAGCAAGGGGTCACTCGGTCTGCTGTAGCCCTTCAGTCAAAGTACATATGAAAAAGAAATCAATGAACAACTAAGGTGCCACAACAGAAAACTGATGATTGATGCTTCTCATCTCTTTCTTCTTTCTATCTGTGTGTCCCTCTCTCTGTCTCTGTCTCTTTTGCTAAACAAAAAAAATAAATAAATAAAAAACCACCAACAACCTTGACATCAACAGGACCCAGGATCTCTTAAAACCAGGTCAATAATGAATGCTTTTTAAAAAGATTATGAAAAAAATGTAAAAGAACGTTTTTTGGAAATTGCTAGAGATAAATGTGTCTAGATTAATTCAAGGTAAAGATGGCTTGCAGCTAGACTCACAAGTGAGGGATTCCCACTGGACCCACGTCAGCCAGAAATTCCATGATACAGGTAATAAGGCCTCTCATTACCTTTCAGACAAGTTACTTGTTCAAAAACTTCCTCATCTCTCTATAGATGCAGACAGTAGGTTGTGCAAACTACATTTAAAATATTATTATATATTAAATAGAAGCAATGATAACATTCTTTTGTGTCAATTTAACACCTCTAGAGGGTGAAATCACGTTCACATGCATAAATGCATCCATGTATTGATATATTCTTTCTCTTAATTTTTATACTATCATTCATTCATTCCACAAATTAAGGCAATATAAGTGGAAACTGATCTAGATTCTGGACAACATAACATGAGGTTCCCCAGACCAGACCCAGGATCCCCTGAACATTTGTTAGGTATTAAGTTTGCATTCTCCACCTAAGATGTACTGAATCAGAGACTCTGGAAGTCAGACCCAGTAGTCTTATTCTAGTAATTCCCCAGGTAATTCTGATGCATACTATAGTTTAGAAGCAACTGTCTAATTTATAAACTATATTTACTGTTTCCTTTATTCCTTACCATTGTAATTGCTCCTTTGGCCATTTCATTTTCCAAAAAGGGCAAAATTTAAAGTTTAAGAACATTCTAATTAAGACAGTGGAATTCCTTAGTAATCCAGTATTCTATTATTTTTAATGTTAAATATAAATCGCCTTCACATAGTCACAAAAAGTTATTTTCAGTTGATGCATCTTCCCATAACTATGGGCAAACACGTACTAAACCATCAGTGGTGATTTATCATAAATGTTAACATTATTATTAAATAGATAAAAACATTTTAAGTGATAACTTATAATATGCACTCTTCATAAGGTATGTGCATTTTAACATGTCTAGGAACCTATTCCAATAGAGTCCAAATATGGTGAACAAGTTGATATATCTACTTGGCAAAGTTTAATATTTATCAGGCCAACAGCTGCTTGTTTAATTGCTTAACATTAGGAAACTAGAAAGTGGTGTGATTACTTATTTAAAGCCAAATATTAATTAGGATCAAATAAATATAGTTCCTTAGATCTCTGTGGTATCTAATCTATATTGACATCTTGCATAGATAACTCATAAATAATTAAACAAAGGCCAGACACATTAGAGGAATCTGCATTATATGCCAGAACTTACTATCTTTTTCTCTTTTTGAAAATTTTTTCCATGATTTGAGAGAGAGAAGGGAGAGAGGGAAAGGGAGAGAGAGCAAATTATCAATCCATTGTTCCACTTAGTTGTTCTATTTAATTGTGCACTCATTGATTATTTCTCACATGCGTCCTGAGCAGGGATGGAACCCACGACACGGTGCACAGGTACGATGCTCTATGCACTGAACCATCCAGCCAGGGCCCAGAACTTAATTTACTACTTCAATTTACTTTTTAAATTATTTATTTATTTATTCATTTTAGAGAGGAGAGAGAGTAGAGAGTATGAGAGAGAGAGAGAAAGAGAGAGAGAGAAAGGGGGGAGGAGCAGGAAGCATCAACTCCCATATGTGCCTTGACCAGACAAGTGCAGGGTTCTGAACCGGTGACCTCAGCATTCCAGGTCGACACTTTATCCACTGTGCCACCACAGGACAGGCATTTAAAAAAATTTTTTTTTCAATTTACTTTTTAAAATGTTGATGGCATAAAAACAGGCCAAGAGGACTTGGATTTTAAGTGAAGCCTTTCTTGTGCTTAAGCATGAACAAGAAATCATCGTAAATAAAAACAGAAGCTATTATAATTTACCAAAACATGCATGTGTTGAGGATAAATGATCATAATTAAAAGTCATAGAACCTTCTCTCCAAATCAACTCTGAAGCCACATGGAGGTGCTTGAACTGGCTTTCTTTATTATCTCAACAGAAATTAAAGATGTAATTATTCTGCTAAAAGGAAACAATAGAGGCTGCTTTCTAAAGAGGAACTATCCTCCTTTCAAAAGAGAATGAACTCTTTCATATCAATAGGGACTCGCTCAGGAAATGGTGAATTGGCATAGGGACTCCTTTATCTGTAGGTCAGCAACACTGTCAATCAGCCTGCGGAAGAATCTGAACTCCAGGGCGGTGACTGCTCCCAAGCACATTTTGGGGGCATTTCAAGTCTCTAGGTAACCTGCACAATTCTTCTGATTTCTAAAAACACTATACTTTCTGCTAAATGATGTAGAAAATGTGAGTGAGCTGTGAGTGATTCAATCAACTATGAGAAATGGATTCTCACTGAGCTGGGATAATGACCCAGATTATGAGATGGATGTAAAGTAAGCATCTTGCATCAGCAGAAAAAAAAAAAAAATCAGCCTGTGTGATACGTGAACTGTCCTTGATGAGAGGCTGGCTAGACTGAGTCTGGCGAGATGTAAATGTATAATGACATGTCCATTTTTGTGAGAGAATTTTATTCTTTTCTACACAATTACAATTTACCACCTTCTGATAAGGGTGTAAATGATTAACAGTATTTCCAACTTTATCGATCAGTAAAAAGTTCACCTGCTATGTATCAAATATATACATAAATCACTATACCATTATTAGTAAGGAAGTAGGAAGAGGCAGAAGACTTTTTATGCTGCAAACAACTTTTTAATTACCCATACAGAAAATTAATTTATATTAAGTAAACAGTTAAGCCCTCTTTTCTCAACTCGATTATAAAAGAAATACATGTTCAGTGTAGATAGCTAGAATGCATGGACAAATTAAGAGATTAAAATAAAAGGCACACGCAATCCCACTTTTCAGAAGTGACTCCTCTGAACACATTCTTTAAAAAAGACACATGTGCAAAGCAAAAACTAAAAAGAAATAAATAAAGACTACATCAAACACAGTGGCTTTGGAACCAGCATTTTTTATATTCACATAAGAATTGAAAACCCTAACAGCTTTATGCCTTGTGTTATCACCCACGTCACTGAAACAAATGAATCAGAGGTGGCCTTCAGAAGTCTTAGGAAACAGTGTGGGGAGTCAAGACTCAGGGTCAGGTTTCCAGTCTCCTGCTGTCTTTGTACAACCTAGACATAGAAGGGCAAGATGATGGACAAGAGCATGCACGTGGCCTTAAAATGTAAACAGGGCAGGCATACAACTGCCCATTACTGGCAGAGATGTGTGCACGAAATGGGCAGGGACAAACTGGCCAGGGAGGAGAAGCCAGGAGTCAAAAACGTGCCCAGACGAGCATAGAAATAGGGCTGTGTAACCAAGGAGGGCACTCAGATCAGTCTGAGTTGCCTGCTTAGAAATCTTCCAAGTGCACTTTCCTTTTACAAATAAACCGCTGCCTGCTTGCTATTTGTGCCTCAGTTTCTCTCTGAAATCCTTCTCTTGAGAAGACAAGAGCCGAGGACCCCAGAATAATACTGCAGAACTGGTGACAACATCACTTCTCCATTTCTTTTGTTGTAAAATGAAGACACTATCTGCTTCTCAGCTTGAGTCATTCATGCCACAAACACTTGCTGAGCACCTACTGTGTGCTTTACCCTGAAAAAGTAAGATGAGGAGGAGAATGTGAACCTGCTATGTCTCTACGCCATAGGCAGCAAAGGGGAGAGCCCCGTGGCTTTAAATAATATCCTCCTTGAATTCTGTGTATGTACAAGACACTATTCTGAATGCTGTGCATACACCGAGGCATTGAATGAGGCAGGTACTAATACTAGCCATTTTACAGATGAGGAAACAGAAGAGAAGTGTGGGCTATGGAGCCCATCTCTGAAGGCAAACAGATTGTCATACCCCAGAGCTTGAACCTCATCAGACAAACCAGTGAAAGAATCCCCACTAAATCCTGCTTAGAATATGGCCAGGTCCATAATGTTCTTCTCACTGTGAACTCCCTATGAAGTCACGTTGTGATGTTGATTATTCCTGTCTTCTTGGAACCCTCTTCCATTTCTGTAAAACTGTGAGAGTCTGTAAAACCTCCCCCTTCTCATACCTCTCTCTTTGGGTCTTTTTAAAAAATTATTATTAGTTCCTCTTCCTTTAGTTTACTAACATGTTGACGTTAATCTTGCCTAACATTCCTTAATGCAAAATAGTTCAATACCTAAACATTTAAGTCACTGCCAATCAAAACATGGTATAAATTTTATTACCCAGAATTTTGAATAAGACAAGGATATCAGTTAAATGAGAATTAATTCATGGGGCTCTAAGAATTATCTCATCATATTTCTAGTTCATTTTTTTTTCTTCAAATTAGAACAGAAAGTTTATTCAGGAAATCATAAAGGTAGAAGTGAGCTGTAGAAGAAGTGGGCCTAGGGAACAAGTTACAACAAAGGAAGGGCCCTTGAGGTTAGGAGGGAGAGAAAGAGATATGCATGCTGAGAGACAAAGGAAGGAGGGGAGGTTGGGTGTGCTCTGTAGAGAGAGCCAACACATTCTCAGTTCTGTGTCCAATGGCAGGAAGAGCATCTCAAGGGCTGGACCTCAGCCCTTTCTCTCTCACTACAGGTTAGCACAGCTACTCTCATTGCCTGGAACAAACTTTCACCTGTTGGCTTATTCAGTGCCTACTCATGCTTTATCTCAACTTAGAGTCCTCTTCTAAGGGAAGCCTTCCCTGAACCCCTGAAACTATGAAGGGGCCCCTAGACCTTGTGTCACCACAATCTACCATGAAGCATTTATCTCTCTTTGTCACCATTGTTGTTGGCATGCTTCCATCCTTCATCGCACCCTGGAGTCTACAACAGTGTCTGGCTCAGGTTTCAAATCCGGTATGTATTAGCTAATTAAACGAAGTAATCTCAAATCTTTAAACTTTCCTTAGTCAAAGACTATATAATAACATTCAGATAGAAGAAAAGCCAGGAAGTGATGAGAAGCTGAATCTTACATATTCTAAAACCTATTAACTGACCCTAAAATTTTTCTCAGGGATACAGTATATGAAAGCACTATACATATAAGTGCAACTGGTCTTCAAGAACAAACTTTTGGCTTTTGGGAAAAGTAAAACTACATGTCATCTGTGGAAAATGTGCTGTAGGCAGCTCACTCTTCCTAGAGATGCTCATGAAATATGAAGACAGGAAGCACATTTGAAAATACAGGTCACTTCATAAGAACTTGTTCTGAATATAAGAAGAACTGAGTCACTTATTTTTCATCTTTTTGCTCTTTGAAACTCTTTGGTGGAAAGAGTCAGAATGGAAAGAAAACATAGGAAGCTAACTAAAACTAAGCCTTGTAGTCAGTCTTTACTGAGTCATAAAATAGGAAGGTAACACAGGTCATCTTAAAATCATTGCAATGGTATTTTGCCTAGAAGCTAAAAACATTCAAATGAACTTTGTGTGACAACATTAACTGTGAAATATTCTTATATTTTTAAAAAACCATCAAATATTCCTTTCACTTTTGCTGAAATATGTAGTTCACAAACTAAAGCACACCAGAGAAAAGAATAGTGAGATTAAAAAAGTTCCAGACAAGAACAATATACGTAGACATGAAACCCAGAACTGTGAGCATAGACAGAGGAAAAGCAGACACATTTCTCAGTTTGAACTGCAAGAACTTGTCCCAATTCCTTCAAGACTTAGTAGATGCTACTCGAAGAGTAGCTGGACTATAGAATTTTAACTTTACTAATGGCAGAATACTCACTTGTATGTAATTTTACCATTGGATAAATTTAGCTATGGTAATTTAATTAGGATGCTATTCTACAGCTGCATCCTTTATTTGTTTTTAATTCTATACTAAATGACAGTTGCGGAGAAATACATTCTGATATTCAGATCATGTAAGTGAACTCTGTTCAGCCTCTACAATGAGGCATACTCTAGTGATCATGTTTTAGCATTGGAAATATTTGCCCAGAACATAAATCTTAGCTAAACTCTTAAAAAATATACAGATGACAGGAAATACCTGTCCATACTATGCATTCAAGTAAGTCAACGCCTTCTAAATCCTTTTGTGAGATTATCATCTACGCCCAGACTTGTGCAATCTGTTTGGGCTCAAGTTAAAGACACTGTCTAATTATAATCACTTAGAGTTGCAATGAACTTGTTCAGAGAGCTTTCCTACAACATGTATTTGATCCATGAGCAATTAAAGAGGGCATTAACAAAAAGTTTTAACAAATCACAAAACAGAAATACAGAGCAGTTCAGGAGAGTGGTGAGTCTGTGCATCAGTGGTGTCTTCAGAGTCTGATTCTGAGTGCCCTCTGCTCTGATCAACTCTTTGCAATGTCTTCTCCTTGTGACTCAGCCAAGCAGAGACTCGATATTTTCACTGGTGAAAATCCAAAGCCATAGCTCTTATCCAACTACCTTGCCTTTCTCAGCTAAAACTAACCTAAGTAAGTTGAAAACCTTTTGCTTCAATATACTTAAGAATAATTAACTTAATACACACAGCATACAATAAATAAATGGTGAACGTCGCCTGCCTCCTTTGGCTTTCCACAGTCCCATCCTCACAGGTAACTATCTCCAACGGCTGGTGTGTGTCTTCCCAGGCCTTTCGTCAATGTTCACATAGTTTTTTATTTTTTTACAGAAATGAGATGCTTCTATACAAAGAGTTCTGGACTTGCTTTTTCACTCTTAAATCGGAAATGATAAATGAACAATGTGTTAAATATAAGTAGTTATAAATTGAAGAAGAAAATCATATGTTAAAAATGTGATCTTGATTCTAGAAGCAAAAAAAGCCAGAAATATGCCACTGTTCTACCTGGATTCAGATTTGCTTTCTGAGTTATAGTTGGCCCACCTTCTCCTAGGTTAAGAGAAATAAAATATCACCCCTAACTATGTCTGAACATAAGTGCCAAACATAGAACCACACTGTACACAACTTTATATTATAGCTCTTCAGTTTGTTGTAAGAAGTGTCTTCAACAAGATAAACTGTTATGCATGAAACTAGGATTAAGTGTAATCAAACTACAATTTACCTCAGCTATTCATTAATTAGTTAAATTTAAAAATCTTAAAATTAATTTACTTTGAAATTTTATCCAGGCAGTGCTTTTCATTTTCTAGGTGGAATAATAAACATAGAGACTGAAGATACCATCAACCTTTAACTACCTGTATTAAAAATAAATACTTCTTTATATACTTATTGGCAAGGAGATACTATGTAGACAGGAAATTCTACTCAAGGTAACAGAATCAATTTAGTATTTAAAACCTCTGTCCTTCAAGGGTATTCAGCCAACTGTCTAATAGTGACATCTGCATGGCCTTTCTTACTTGTATCCAATGCAACTTTTTACCTAAAAAATTTAAAGGTATCTAGGTTTTAAGAACTTGAGAACATATCAATAAAAAATTTCAATTTAAAGTTGCTGTGAAGTTCAGTGAAAAAAACCCCAGAATGTTTTCAAAAGCCAAGGGAATAAAGACTACATTTCAATAGTGACACTTCTAAGCGTGAGGCAGTGGAAGTCCATCTGTTTCTGATGATCCTCATTGCTTGAAGTTGCGGCAGTCTGACTCCACAAACGTAAGGAAGATCTGAATGTCTCATATGATAATCAGAGTTATGTGTTCAAGAAAGTAAAAAAAAGATCAAGTAACTTAGTTTTTATTTTCAGTGAACTCTCTTTCTTTAGACATTGTCAGAGAAAATTTTAGGTTACTAGAAAGAAGAAAATTCACTTTCTGAAACCCTTAAATGAAATGAAGTTAGTAAGGAAAGAACTGGATTTTGGTGCTGACGTTCCCAGATTGACCGACCAATCACTTTTCTGTCTCAGCGTGACTAACACGCCTTGCTCTCCATCCTATAATAACTTTAAAAATGGCCTGTCTATAGTATTTACCAACCTTGTCATTTCTCAGCAATTTATAGCATACATCCTAAATAGAGAAGTTGTTTTTAACCTATGTAAAAATAACAGAACTCAAAAAGTAAATTCTCTTCCAGCCTCTATTTCTCCACCCATCTGGTAGCCAGCAGAAATTTTTCCATCATTTCTTCAATGTTGTAACTGTTTCATAAACAACCTTAAGTGATTTCATTTCAATAATATTCTGTGTGTGTGTGTGTGTGTGTGTGTGTGATAGAGAGATAGAGATAGATAGGAAGGGAGAGAGATGAGAAGCATCAACTTGTAGTTGTGGCACGTTAGCTGTTCATTGATTGCTTTCCCATATGTGCCTTGATCAGGGGAAGCTACAGCTGAGCCTGTGATCCCTTGCAAAAGTCAGCAATCTTGGGATTTAAGCCAGTGACCATGGGGTCATGTCTATGATTCCACGTTCAAGCTGGCGACCCTGCACTCAAGCTGGTGAGCCTGCGCTCAAGCTGGAGGAGACTGCACTCAAGTCAATAACCTTGGAATTACAAACCTGGGTTCTCAGTGTCCCAGGCTGACACTGAGCCACCACCTGGGCACCATCACCTGGTCAGGCTCAATAATATTCTTAAAAGATGTTGGTAAAGCAATGAGCTCTCCTAAAGACAAATGTTATAATGTTCTTAGTAATTTTTCATAGAATTCTGTACGCACAAACATTCATAGCAAGTCCTCTCTTCTGAGACTGCAGCTAATCTGACACATTTACAGGATAACAATACATGAAAGAACAGAAAATCACAATTCAACAAGATAAACTGTTATGCATGAAACTAGGATTAAGTGTAATCAAACTACAATTTACCTCAGCTATTCGTCAATTAGTTAAATTTAAAAATCTTAAAATTAATTTACTTTGAAATTTTATCCAGGCAGTGCTTTTCATTTTCTAGGTGGAATAATAAACATAGAGACCGAAGATACCATCAACCTTTAATTACCTGTATTAAAAATAAAAAAGAGAAGCCCTGGCCTGTTGGCTCTGTGGTAGAGCCTCGGCCTGGTGTGTGGAAGTCCTGTGTTCAATTCCTGGCCAGGGCACACAGGAGAACCACCCATCTACTTCTCCACCTCTCCCCCTCTCCTTTCTCTCTATTTCTCTCTTCCCCTTCAGCAGCCAACACTCCACTGGAGCAAAGTTGGCCTAGGTGCTGAGGATGGCTCCATGGCCTCTGCCTCAGGTGCTAGAATGGCTCCAGTTGCAACAGAGCAATGCCCCAGATGAGCAGAGCATTGCCCCCTGGTGGGCATGCCGGGTGGAACCTGGTTGGGTGCATGCAGGAGTCTGTCTGACTGCCTCCCTGCTTCTCACTTCAGAAAAATACCAAAAAAAAAAAAAAAAAAAAAAAAGAAAGAGAGAGAGAATAAATTTTATAGTAAATAATCCACATTTTAAGTGCTTGGCTTTGGTGTAATTTTCTTGGGAGAGATGCATTCATTTGGATAAAGATTGATTTGTTTTCTTTTTGATGCTCTAGGAATTCAGACAAAGTAATAATCTGTAGGCAGTTTGAACTCAGCAGTTGAAAAATGTCCTCATCTGAAACATCCTCTTTTGAGCCCTACCACACCTCCCCCATGATGAAAAATGATATTTTTTAATGACTCTATATCCTTTTGATCCCCGAAAGGAGCTGATGCCAACAGTCCTCAAGTTATAAACAACTTGATTGTAAAGCAAAGAATTGGGGACCATCTGAGATTTTGCTCCCCAGCATATGTCCTCATTTTGGCTCAAATAAACTCTTACAAAACTCTCCACAGTTTTGAATGTTTCTTATACTGACATCTAATTAGCATAGTCAGCAGGATTTCAAAGAAGCCCACCCAGAAGCACCCAGCAGCCTTGGACCTGGCGCTAGGTACAAGCAGGGGTCCACTGTGCCCCACCGGCTCCTGCTTCACATTGGGTAAACTGGGGTGAGTTTCATTGAAATTTTGGGCCTCCTTGCAGCAGATCACGACTTTATTTGGACTAGTCTCGGAAATTCCTCAAGGTGAATAAGGGTTGAGATAACCCAGAGAAAACAAACAAACAACAAAATGGGTTGTTGCTTTTAATTTTGGCTTTTTAATTGGATTGCTCACTGTGAGCCTGAACAAAATCTTTGCTGGTTAAATGAGACACTGAACCCTTTTAGCTCTGAAAGAGAAAGAACACTTGCTTCATCAGCCTGAGAAGCCAATGGGGTTTTGGCAGTTGTCTCAGACCCCCGTTCTGCAGGGGTGAGGGTGGTTACCAGGAACGTCGAGTGCAGTAACACTGCTGATCCTGGAGAAGCCAGCGGGAGCCCCAGGGAGAAGGACAGGGTGCCCTGGAATGAGTTCCCCGAGAGGGACCCATGCCTTGGAAAGCTTCCATGTGCCAGGTAACTGCAGATCTCAAAATTAGCATGGGAAATCATGCTTCCGAGGCCTACAAGCCCACCAGTCAGCCTCCCATTAATGCCTGAATGGCCAAGAAGACTATTATTTGACACTTCTAAATTAAGTTCTGTGCACACAATTAGAAAAAGCTAGCAGTAAAATTAGACATAAAGACTAGAAGACATATTTCATTGGTCTCTAGAAGCTTCAAAAAAAGGATTTCAAGAAATAGAACAACCTATGATATCATTTAGGTGACAACCTGATTCTTTTAGGTATTAAAAATAGCTTTTCTTATTTTAAAAGGAGTAAGGTCATTTGGAACTTGAGTTGTCAAAGACAGACACAAACTGTAAAAAGCCTTCAAAACAAAATTTGAATTCAACTGTTCTCTGTGTCTGTTTGGGTATGTCTATACTGTATATATGTATTATAAATATGAGATAATTTTCTACCTCCAGATGGCATAACATTAATTTAAAGGCAAACGCTTGAAAAAATTGAGTGTTCTATAATTCTCAGAAAAATAGAAATGAACTAAAATATTTTTCAAGTTCAGGTGATCTAAGATTAACCCTTAGTAAATGAAAGCTAGCTTAAGTCATTGAGAAAAAAATAAACAAATAACTATGCATTCTTTATACATAGACTCTTCCATAAGGGTCTATGCATAGACCTTCTGGCTTCTCTACAGCTGCCATGTAAATGCACAATCTATTAAAAGGAAGAGCTCTGTGGCTTCCTCTATGGTAACAGGAAACACACTGTGGAATATTCATTGGTAAGTGTTGTCTTTTCATGACCTGATGAGGCTCACCCAGCTGCTTAAAGACCCTGGTCTGCTGGAAAACACACAACACAACACTCCATCAATCAATGCAGGCATAGTCACCTAGCTGGTGGCTCTCTCCCTCCCTAGACCATAGGTCCTCTGTTTTCTGATTCTAAGTTTCAGGAGAAAGGAGGATACATTAAAGCTTGTCTTTAACATTTTACTCATACCTGGTGAATTTCTGAGTTCCGTCTTGAAAGATTTATTGTCTAGAGCAGGGGTCTCAAACTCGCGGCCCGCGGGATGCGGCCCACTGAACAATTTTGTGCGGCCCGCAGACTAATCCACGAAGTTCAAAATATTTTGGATAAAATTAAGTAAGCCTAGGGGCCTACTTGTATTTTTCATTTCTCTAGCATCCTAGCTAGATATTAGCTTAGTTAACAGCAGTTGTGATGCGAACTACAGTTTCTGGTCGTTTTGTGACACTGAGTAAACTGCATGTACGATTGTGCTTGTTGTACTGATTTTTTTTTGTTTTCAACTGCAGTGAGAAAAGTGTTGCGTAACAGTGGCCTTTTGTAGACCTAGTGCGGCCCGCCTAATGGCTGTGATCTTGCTCTGCGGCCCACATGCTGAGTTGAGTTTGAAACCCCTGGTCTAGAGGGAAATAACCTGCTTTCAGTTCTACCTCTAATCTAAAAAGTTAGTTGTAAAAAAACTAAACCAGGATGATTTTAATCCTATGAACATGTCTCTATGTGTCAAGTTTTCTACATGAGTTATATATATATTACTTTTCATCCACAGCTGAAACTATCCAAACAGCAACAGAGTGTGAACTTTTAAAATATGGCTTGTGATATTCTTAGCAGTTAAAGATCAAAAATATAAATGTAGCTTGACCAGGCGGTTGCACAGTGGATAGAGAGTTGACCTGGGACGCTGAGGACCCAGGTTTGAAACCTCAAATACGCCAGCTGGAGCGCAGGCTCAACCAGCTTGAGCACAGGGTTACTGGCTTGATAGTGGGATCATAAATATGACCCCATAGTCACTGGTTTGAGCCCAGAGGTTGCCGGCTTGAGCAAGGGATCACTGTGCAGCTGGAGTCTCCCCAGCTGCCTCATCAAGGCATGTTTGAGAAAGCAATCAACGAACAACTAAGGTGCCACAAGTTGATGCTTGTCATCTCTCTCCCTTCCTGGCTGTCTCTCTGTTTCTCTCTCTCTGGCTAACCCCCTCCCCCATATATATATAAAATATATATCATATATATCACCAGCAAAAACATGGACAAATTTAATTCTCATGAAAAACTTCTTGGAAAAAAGTTTATACTGGAAGCAGCATTCCCAAACTCTACTAGTGATACCCAAATAAATCTTTTAAAAAGATAACGTATATTAAATAGTGCCCAAATAGTGACATCAGTAGATATTTTCCAGAAGAACCAGAGGGCTGTCCATCGTGATGTTATCTTCCAAGGTTATAAACACGCTCAAGCTTTCAGAGTTTTTCCTAACACATTTTTCACAATTATCAGGGCACAAAAATGAGCGGTAACTTTTATAAAAGATTTTATAATGTTTTGATTTTGGAAGAGAAGAAAGACAAAATGGGTTACAGCTGTCAGATATAAAGTTACAAAGCATAAAAATGTGTTAAAATATAACAATATAATACTTTATTATATTAGTTAACAAACTTACAACCTGGAGTATAAAAAATTAATCATCCACTTTTTAATACTAGTTATTCATGTCTATCATTTTTATTCAGTTAACCATTATGTCAAGTAATATTGATTTATCATAAAGCCTTCAAAACCTTAATTCAAACCCTGTTGTTTGGTGTAATTGAAGAAATTAAGTGATCAGAAAACTATAAATTAAAAATGAGATTCTAAATTTTGTCAATCAAATTGACCAAATTAAAAAATAGTATTAAGAAAATGTGAGAAAATGAATAAATTAACAAAATTTTCTGAAATTAATTTGGCTACACAAATTCTTTTTTTTTTGAGAGAGAGAAAGAGAAGGGAGAAGCGGGAGGCATCAGCTTGTAGTAGTTGCTTCCCATGTGTGCCTTGACCAGGCAAGCCCAGGGTTTCAAACGGGTGACCTCAGCGTTCCAGGTCGACGCTTTTTTTTATCCACTGTGCCACCACAGGTCAGGCTTGGCTACATCTATTCTTATAAACATTTAAGCCCTTTGATGTAATAACGCTTTTTATTAAAGTCCATTTTTCTTAAAAAACAAATATGTCAAGTAACTACAGTTTGAAGATGTTTATTTTACTGGGTATGTAGTAGCAAACTATTTAAAATAATAATTTATTTTAAATAATTAAAAGTGGCGTAGAGATATGGGTAATTTTTGCTTTTATATATTTTTCAGGATTTGAAATATTAAAAATAAAAAACAAGTATTCCTTAGATATACAGTTATAATTATAAATGTATAAATTAAGGGCAGGTTCTCCCATATAAGATTACACAGATCTATCTCATACTTATCTGCCAGTAATGCACTGTATAGATATGCCTTAATTATCATAGTTCATTTTTTTTTCTCTGATGAATACCTTGATTATTTCCCATGTTGTATAAAATGAGTTAAAACTCATTTTATAAATGGCTAATAGAAATTAAAATCTTGATTTCAGTGACAATTAAACAAAACAAATTAAAACAAAATGCCATTTTTAAAAGTATCAAAGTAAAGATTTAAAAAATGCCAATTATCAATTCTGGCTAGCATTCAGTGGGTTTGTCCCTTATAGTATATAGCAGTATAACCTCTCTGTAAGACAATTAGGCAACATCAAAAATTTTGAAAGCTTTTAAATTTTTTCTACTCAGTAATTGTATATCAAATATTTGCTAATAAAGAAATGACAATATTACAAAAAAGGCTTATATAAATCTATTTTATAGTAGCTTTTATATCAAAAAGTAATGAATGGTTAAAAATAAAACATGATAATCAACACGAATCATCACTGAAATGCTGAAATGCTGAAAAATAATTTCTAGAGTAATTTGGATGTATAACGCTGTGTATGAAATAGGCAAACATAATATAATAAAAATTGGCTTGAAAGTAATATACCAATTTGTTTAGTGGATATCCTTAGAAGTAGTTAAGTATAATTTTTATAGTCTTCTTTGTGCTTGACTGTATTTTCTACTCAAATATTTACTACTTTTAAAGGAAGAATAAAAAAACATAAGATGCATGCTTATTTACAAAAGCCATACTGCTGTTCCCTTTCATCTGTAAAATAAAGTTCAAATTGGCTAGGTTCATGTTAAAGCACTTCTAATCTGCTTCCGTCTTGTCAACCCAATCTTATTGCTAATGAGCTCCAACTCCACCGCTCAGCACTGTCCCAGACGGTTGCCAGGAACGTTCTGGGCCAGCTAGACACCGCCCAGGCTCTTCCGACCAGGCCTGGAGCTTCTCTCCCCTCGGATTTCCGGTCATGGTTTCTGGCTGTAACCATTTTATGCCAACTTCAGATAGTCATGATGCTCTAAGCAAGTCTGACATTCTACAAAACCATTTTAGACCCTGATTCCAATGAATGCAGCAAATATTGGTAGGATTTCTGCTCTTAGAGGGGTCTTCCTTCTGTATCAATATTTGTTCAATGAATAAAAAAAACCACCATTATGATCATAACTGCAACCAACATTTCTTGAGAGTTTTCTGTTTATAAGAAGGCACTCTTCCAATTTCATTCATCTCACTTAACAGCTAGAATAATCCTCCATTTCAAAGATGAAAAAAGTGAGCGTCAGGTAGTCTATGCATATTTCCCAAGAAAATACAGCCACTGTGGGCGTGGGATTCAAATCCAGCTCTATCTGATACCCGTATCTCTACACTAACATATGTGCTTATAGAAAGTCCACTAGAAATCATATTGTACAAAACATATTTTTATTAATTAATCTAAATGAATATCAACATAGCTAAGTTAAAGAGATGTGTTATGTTACACAGTTTCCTTTTCTATATAAAAATAAATAAAAAGCCAATACAATTTTCTTCTTCAATTCATTATACAACAATATGCTTACCTGTATAGGACCATCCAATCTCTTCAACAAGTTTCCTCTGTTGTCTGTAGTATCCATAAGCCCAATCTATAACCAAGAAAAACCAATTGATCAATGTGTAGGAAAACATGTGTCTAAATTTTTTTTTAATATAAGATAACCAAATCTTATCACAAAAGGTTCCTGATCGCTCCTTTCCATGTCACCTCCCAATGTCTCTTGCCGACCCAACCACCACCATTATAGACTCCATTGTTCCTCTTTTTATAGATAGTATAAATTCTAGGGGTCGTATTTAAAGAAGGCTGAAGTTCAGACAGGGACAAAGCACATATTCTGAGTAAAGCAGGAGTAATTTAGAGGGGTTTATCTTAAAGAGAGATTGGGGTCAGAAAGGACAGCTTGCCTGATCAGTGCTGGCAGAGGGAATAGAGTCTAAACCTGGAACATCGAGGTCCCAGGTTTAAAACCCTCAGGTGGCCAGTTTAAGCACAGGCTCATCCAGCTTGGGCATAGGCTTGCCCTTGCCAACTTGAGCACTGGGTCACTGGCTTGAGTGTGGGATCATAGACATAATTTCATGGTCGTTGGCTGAAGCCCAAAGATTGCTGGTTTGAAGCCCAAGGTCACTGGCTTGAGCCCAAGGTCACTGGCTTAAGCAAGGGGTCACTACTTCAGCTTGAGCTCTCCCACACAAGACAGATTATGAGAAACAATCAATGAACAACGAAAGTGACACAACTATGAGTACATGCTTCTTATCTCTCTCCCTTCCTGTCTTTCTTATTTCTCTTGTCTTCTCTTCATATTTTTCTTACCATTCCCTACGACTAATATTTACAATCCTATTGATTAGCAATACTTCTGGGTTTCCAAAAACCCAAGTCTTATTTGTAAATGTCTCTAAGATACCCAGAGGTTTTCCTGTTTTCAAAGTTTGATTCTTTTACAACAAAAAAGTAAATTAGATGCCTTGAGAAAGTGGGGATTTAAATATATGTATTTTGGCTGGGAAAAAGGTTATTTTAGACAGTGTAGGTAAATCTGTCCCTTGAAGAACACAGATACTTGAGCCTGGTAAAACTGTGGAAAGCTTAGTGCTTCCTAAAAGCTTTGAAAGCCTCATGTCTAGAGAGAGAAGCTCTAGATTTGGAATGTGGGGAAAGATATAGAAAGGAAAGTGGGTAGAAGCCTGTGAAATTGTGATTTATAATAAGAAATATATATTTGGTCTTCATCCCTGTCTCTGGCACAGAGCTCCTAAAACCTTGGAATTTCTTGAGTGTAGAGAGCTACAAACATGTGTCTTATGTTATGTTAATGAGGTGACTCTTGGACACCCACCAACTGATGGGGTGGTCATGGGTACTACCTGGTGATGAGAGGGTTGGAACTTTCGGACACCTTCTCACCAAGCCTCTGGGGAGAGAAGAGGAGCTTGAAGCTGAACCAACTGCCAATGGTCAATGACTTAATCAAACATACCTATGTAATGAAACCACCATAAAAACTCAAAAGAAGAGGGTTTGGAGGACTTCCAGGTTGGAGATGATCCCAGTTGGTGAACACATGGTGATTTGGGGAGAGTGGCATAGGTAGAGAAGGCATGGAAGCTTTGAGCCCTTTCCCCATACCTGAACTATGCAACTCTGCCATCTGCCTGTTCCTGGGTCATATGCTTACATAATAAACTAGTGATCTAGTTAGTAAAAAGTTTCTCTAAGTTTCGTGAGCCACTTGAGCAAATCAATAAAACCCAAGGAGTGGATAGTTGGAGCCTCTAATCTACAGCCCGCTGGTCAGGGGCATAGGTGAAAACATGGATTTAGTGACTGGTGTTTGAAGGGGTGAGGACAATCTTGTAGGACTAAGCCTATAGGATCTGATGCTGTCCTATTTAGATGGTGTCAGATTTGAGTCAAATTTAAGACACCTATCTCATTGGTGTCCAAGAATTTTTGATGTAGGAACCCCCTTATTCCACACGTATAAATAGGTAACTTTTAAAACCAAAGTCTCACTCTGCATAGTTCAAAATTTTGCCATGCCTGCACCCAGGAAATCAGGATTGTTTGACTCATCTTTCTTCTTGTACCATTGTTCTTTACACTCAGAGGAGCAAAAATTATCAGATTTGTATAAGATCATGAAAGATTTTGAATATACAAAGCAATTCTGAGAAAAAAGAACAAAGCCAGAGGTATCATACTACCTGACTTCAAATTGTACTATAGAGCTACAATAATCAAAACAGCATGGTACTGTCAGAAAAACAGACACACAGAGCAATGGAACAGAATGGGGAGCCCAGAAATAAAACCGCATATATGTGAGCGAATAATTTTTGACAAAGGAGCCAAAAACACATAATGGAGAAAAGAAACCCTCTTCAATAAATGGTGCTGGGCAAATTGGAAAGGTATATGTAAATAAATAAATAAATAAATAAATAAATAAATAAATCTAAGTTACAGTTTGTTTCCATATATGAAAATTAATTCAAAATGAATCAAAGACCTAAATATAAAATCTGAAAATATAAATTACATAGAAGAAAACATTGACACTAAACATATGAACCTTGGTCATAGAAAGCATTTCATAAATTTGACTCCAAAGGTAAGAAAAGTAAAGGCAAAAATAAATTAATGAACTATATCAAGCTAAAAAAGCTTCTGCACAGCAAAAGAAACTGATAACAAAACAAAAAGGCAACCTTCCAAATGTGAGATGAAATTTACAAACAGCAACTTCTACAAGTGGTTAATATCCAAAATATAAAAAGAACTCATACAACTCAATACCAAACAATGTAATTAAAAATTGGGCAGACAACCTGAATAGATACCTCTTCCAAGAAGACATACAAATGACCAACAGATATATGAAAGAATATCCAACTTTACTAGCTATTAGGGAAACGCAAATCAAAACTGTTAGCTAGGCCGTTAGCTAGTTATTAAGTGAAAAAATCGTAGTCAGAAGAAGGAGTCAAATATTAAAGTTTAATAAACATCCTATTGAGCTCAAATTGCTAGAAGGCTAGAAACAGTCACAGGCCCAATTGCACATTTCAGGAATCCATTGTGTCCTTAGGATCCATTGTGCCTCAGGCCTCAGGACTCAGGTTTGGGAGGAATCTCCCCAAGGCACTGCTGGCCAGGTGCTGGCAGGGGAGGTGTTTCTATGATTGCACTATAAGCACTGCACAGGAAGCCAGAATGGTGATCACAGAGGCTTGTCAGTCCAGCCAAGAAGAGGATCTGATTGGTCACTGGGAGGAATCAATGCAAGCCCACAACATTTTAAAGAAACTGATTGGTTTGTTTAAGTAAAGCTATTCCTTCTCAGCTTGAAAATATATGCTGGCAGCAAGACAGTCTCCTAAGTAAAAGCTTTGATCAGCGCCTGGACTGAACTGAGTTTTGATATTGGCTAAATCGGTGCAGAATTTGCGGACTTTGGTTTTTATACTGGACTTAATGAAGATAAGTCTGAACTTTTTTTTTCTTGGCAAACAGGGAGATAATACATTGGGAACCTGTGAACAACTTTCTATATAAACTCTGAATAAACTTTACTACAATAGCCTGAGCTGCTCCAAGTGTGGGTTTTATAAGATGCTTTTTATACTACACCATACATGAACCCCACCAGAACCAGCTTCAGAATCAATTCAAAACTATAATGAGATATCACTGCACACCTTTTCGAATGGCAATTATCAACGAGACAAGTAATAACAATTGTTGGAGAAATTGTAAGGGAAAGGCATTCCACGCTGATGAAAATATAGACATCCACCATGGAAAACAGTTTGGTGGTTCCTCAAAAAATTAAAAATATAGTTACCATACGACCCAGTGAGCCCTCTTCTTAGTATCTACATAAAAAATGGAAAACATTTATTTGCAAAGACACCTACACCCCCATGTTCACTGCAGCATCAACATTCACTGTGGCCAAGACATGGAAAGTGTCATTAGATAGAAGGCTGGATGAAAAAGATGTAGTACATATATGCTATGAAATACTACTCAGCCATAAGAAAATATGAAATACTGTTATTTGTGACAACATGGATGGACCTTGAGAATATTATGCTAAGTGAAATAAATCAGTCAAAAAAAGTTTACAACCATATGATTTGACTATACGTGGGATATAAAACTGAAACACATAGACATTGGCAACAGCATGGTGTTTACCAGAGGGAAGGGGATGAGGATGGGAAGGTAAAGGAGGCCAAATATATGGTGACAGAAGATGGTCTGACACTCAGTGGTGGGCACACAATGCAACATACAGATCATGTATCATAGAGATGTACCCTGAAAACTATATGATCCTCGTGACCAATGTCACTCCAATAAATTTAATTTAAAAATACTTATAGTATGGTGACCAAAATGGCCTTAAAGTTCCTCTCAGATTGAATAAACTTTGGCCTGACCTCTTTCAGACTCTACTAGAGTTTAAAACACTTGTAAGTGTAAATTCTCCCTCTGTTCCTTTGAGATGTAAATCATTCTTCACAGGGCAGTTTTACAACCAGAAATGTATTCTGAAGGACGTGGGAATCATCTCTTTGAAATGTAACCATCAAAGTAGATAGCACCCTCATCTCCCTGTTTCTGTAAGAGGGTAAAAGCCTAACTTCACTGGGGTGCCTGCTTCAAGTTGTGAAAACTATCCCCTTGCTGTAAGGTTATACATTAATTTTTTCCTTTAGATATCGCCAATTAGGAAACACAGATGGTCTATGATTTCCCCCTTAATACCTGGCAGTACTTTCCCATTGTGGCTCAGTCCAACCGTTAAAAACCTTATTGTCTGTCTCTGCTTTAGTGCAGTTGACTTCAGACTTAATTCTGGCTTCTCTTCCAGCTGCAATAGACTTGAATAAAGTATTCCTTGCTGTTTAACCTTGTCTGGGACAATTTTGTTTTGGTAACAGGTATACCACATTTTATTTATCCATTCATCAACTGATGGATACTTAGGTTGTTTCTTCTTTTTGCTATTATGAATAACATTGATACTAATATCCATGCACAGGCATATATTTGTTTTTCTACTTAAAAATTAAATGTTAGGTTCTTGCTTCATTTTTCAAATAGAGTTGGCCCATAGTATGGTGGTCATGTATGGTTAAATTCTGGAACCAAGGGTTTCTTCATGGTCAGAAAATATATCCAATTAAACGTTAGAAAGGGCCTCGGCCCTGGCCGGTTGGCTCAGCGGTAGAGCGTCGGCCTAGCGTGCGGAGGACCCGGGTTCGATTCCCGGCCAGGGCACACAGGAGACGCGCCCATTTGCTTCTCCACCCCTCCGCTGCGCTTTCCTCTCTGTCTCTCTCTTCCCCTCCCGCAGCCAAGGCTCCATTGGAGCGGAGATGGCCCGGGCGCTGGGGATGGCTCTGTGGCCTCTGCCTCAGGCGCTGGAGTGGCTCTGGTCGCAATATGGCGACGCCCAGGATGGGCAGAGCATTGCCCCCTGGTGGGCAGAGCGTCGCCCCTGGTGGGCGTGCCGGGTGGATCCCGGTCGGGCGCATGCGGGAGTCTGTCTGACTGTCTCTCCCCGTTTCCAGCTTCAGAAAAATGAAAAAATGAAAGAAAAAAAAAAAAAAAAGAAAGGGCCTCAGTGGTCATTTGACTCATATCTTAACAGTCTACAAAAAAATATTCCTATTTTAGAGATAAGGTAATTTATGTCAAGTAAATATAGGTGGATTGTATTGGTAGTGACAAAAATGGAAATAGTAATGCATGGCTCTTGACTCCTTCTCCACTGAGCCTTCTCAGTATCAGGGATTCCTAACAATCCTGAGCTATTCTTAGTGTCTGAAGGCTCACTGCTTGAGCAGGAACCCTTATAGCATGTGTAATACCTTCAAGAAAAACAAAATAAAACAAAATTATATACCTAGACATTCATGAGCAGGAATTATTTAGATACATAAACTATTGAGACTTGATTGTATACCTGATTTGACCTATTATCAGTTAGAATTTTCCTCCCAAACTTTGCAGTCACCACAGGGAAAAGGGTTTTCATCACCTATTATATGTTTTAAATATAAATATTTTTTAAATGTAAGACTTTTTTTTTGTCCTATAAATTAATGATTTTAGATCAAATGCCCTACAAAACCTTATTATTTAGCAAGTATTACATTGCAATAAATAAAACAGTAAGTTCTTGTTTTAATGATTCAGTCTAAAAGATGACAACAAATATCAGCAAATGGTAGCTTTCCCTATAGGGCTCTAACACTACACAATGAACATTTGTCCTTGGTTTTTAATTGCTTACATTAAGAAAGCTTTTTTCAATTCAAGACTCCCAGGTGTTGGTAGCTCCCTTCAGTTCCTTTCTGTATTGTTCCCTTAATTGTTACTTCAAACAATCCGTTACACATTCATATGCTAATTTCACAGTCTTTGGGCGTGAGAGCGTACCCCACTTTGAAGATTCTACTTAGAGGGCTGATAGATGAGATGTGATAGCTCCAGTGAACAAGAAAAAAGAAGCAAGATTAATTCTTTTCATTGCATTATATACTTTGAAAACCAGTAAATCCTATATAAACTCTATCAAACAACTTAAATGTTTTGAAATCAATAAAAACTAGAAAATGGACTTTTTTCTGTTTCTGTGAATTTTAAATTCTTCAGTCTTTATATGTTTTTCTTGCCATTTAAAAGTATTTGCCATGTCTGTTTCGGTGTGCAGTGTTATACTAAGAAATAAATCTCAAGAATGAGTTGTACACATGATACACAAGAAAATATATATTAAAAAATATTTTTAAGGTTATTCTAAAATTTGTCCTAAAATAGTTTTCATAAAGTGGTTTTATAATCTGCTACAAAAATAGAGGTAAATTTGCTTTGTTTCATTTGAGATAACCTTTAAATATTTTGTTTCAACATATTCCATCTTATACTTCCCTTGAGCACTTAGATATATGTAAACATGCATATGTATATGTATTTATTTTTTTATATTCAAAGGTTTGATTACCACCATATGCACATGAAATATATAGATAAGTTTAGAATTTTTTGCTCACATTTTTACAATAAAATATCAGAGTGTACATTTCCTACTAAAAATACCATTATAAACATTTCAAGTTATAAAAATGCCTCTAATTTTGCCTTACCCTAAAGATAGTCTCTGCGTCATGTTAATTAACATGTATTCTACTTATCATCTGTATCCTAGGTTATAATCTACCAGTAGTGCTCTCACCAAATATACCACACAGTACACACTTTAATGCTATAAAGTGGCCAAATATATGCATATATATATATATATATATATATATATATATATATACACACACACACACACACACACATATATATAGTAGTCCTCAGAAAAAGAATCTTTTGGCAAGAAATAACCACAGATAGAAGTTTGAAGAGGCTTTACTGAAGTAGATGTTACTAGCAAATTGCATATCCTTTAAAAGAAAATCATGGCCCTGCCTGGTTGGCTCAGTGGTAGAAGTCAGCCCAGTGTGTGGATGCCTTGGGTTCGATTCCTGGTCAGGGCACAGAGGAAAACGACCATCTGAGTCTCCACCCCTTCCCGCTACCTTTTCTCTTTCTCTCTCCCCCTCCTGAAGCCATGATTTGATTTGCGCATCAGCACCGGGCACTGAGGATGGATGGCTCCATGAAGCCTCTGCCTCAGGCACTAAAAATAGCTTAGTAGCAAGTATGGCTCTAGATGGGCAGAGAGCATCGATCTCAGACAGGGGTTGCTAGATGGATCCCAGTTGGGGCACCTACAGGCGTTTGCCTCTCTGTCTCCCTCCTCTCACTTGGAAAAGAAAAAAAAATTTAAAAAAAAATCATAAGAAACTTCAGCAGAGAGGGAAAGGAAGACAGCTGACGGTAAAAACCTAGAAAGGCCAAGAAGAAATCAAGTTAGAGATGAATCTGAAAGCCTTTCAGTAAGTATAACTAGGACAACTTAGAGCAGGACTGACACATTCTGGTGGAGAAAGGGCATGAGCACCAAGGAGAGGCAAATGCTGAACCAAAAGTATAAGAGGCCAGTTGAACCCTCAGGTAGTGTCTTCATAGGTTACTAGGCACTTATTCTCAGTGACGGCTCACATCAATTTTCAGACTGTTTTCAGCCAACGTTCCCTTCTTATCTACATTTCTTTAAACACAAGAAGGAGACAGTTCACTGAGTTGACTGTAGAGTGTAAATATATTTCATATATTGAGAATATTTTAAAGGGAAATATTAAAGAAGAGTATGTAATAATCAAATAAATATTTTCTAACTAAAGTGAAAGAGGTTAGGGGTAGTGGGTGAAGAAAGGGTGGTGGCTGGTGTCTGCTTGAACAGGACCTGGAAACCCCTGGAGACAGTCGAATGTCATCAGAGCCATTATCTTCCACTGAGTAATCTAACAATCGAACATGCACAAGACTGGAGTGGCAGTGATGAGAAAGGCCAATCATTACAGCAGTCACAGCCATCGATCACTAGAAACAAAATAATACAAGTCCCTTCTCAGAAAAGAAGAAAATCAGAACTCTTGAGTCACTTTAAGAAGAGAATTAGCTGTTCATTAAAGAACCCCTGTGAACACATCACCTGGCTGCAAAAGTCCTTCATTCATCAGTATTCTATTGTCATATCTTTGTCTGAGAAGAAAGCTGAGTTCATGATCCGAGTGATGTAAACCAAAGAGAAGGCAAGCTTTTCAATTCATATTAAATCTGCTGTGAGTATAAGGCATAGCGTCTATAAAATCATGCACACACAGAGGACTTTCTCTGGATTTCCATGACATCCAATGTAGCTGTCGAACTGTGTTATCATATACTCTGTCTTTACCAATCTAGATTATAAACTTTTATCCAGTATACATGAAAAGACATATGTAAAATATAACTTAGCTAATTATGATAGTTCAGATAATAGGCTTGTTTAGGCTATTGTTACAGTTCAAACATAATAATTATTGTTTAATCTTCAATGTAATGGAACTCCCTAGAAATACTGCTTCTTAAGGTTTTTATATATGTATATAAAACTTTCCCCTAAATTACTTGTTTTCCATTTCAGCTACTTTTCAGTGTTAATGAGAAGAATTCCATTGGTTCTCTTTTTCTCTGCAAAGATTTAAAATCAAAAGTATCGCTTACAGTCTCAAAACTTGTATTGCAATGTAATGCCAAACAGAAGGACGCGTGAATTGATATTGTTAACTACAGGGAATTCTGGAAAGAAATGAGTTACTAGAGTTAAGGTGACCTCTTCATTTAAAGATAAGGGTAAAGGATGAAAAAGGAAATCCTTGAGACACTATACTAAAAAAAAAAAATAGTAAAATTTTCCCGAGAAAAGAAAAGCTTAAACATAACGGATAATGGGGAAGCCCAAAGGGAGCCATTTCTTCCACAAACTTGCTTTGGAGTCAGATATCTAATTAAATGTCTTTTCTTAATAGGACTAAGGAGGGGGTTGGAGGTGAGCAATTAGATTTTATTGTTCCTTAGACATGGTGTACTGTGTGTGTTTCCCCAGACAGGATTTGTACACAGGCAGTTTTTCTAGCAAATCTATTGAAAACTTTTCAGTGAAAGCTCAAAATATTTGCAGGCTTGTGTTGGAAAAGTAGCCAGTGCATTTTCTTATATGTACTTAGATATATGGGTTTAACTTCATGTGATTTATATATATTTCTAAAGTGAGGCCTTTTCAGTCAACAACATATTAATCGCTTTGTTCTGTATTACATGCTTGTTCCAGAGAGGTTAGAAAAATAAAGCCAAACAAAAATAATTTTGAAAATCACCTATAATTCTATCTTTTACACATAACCATTTTAAAATAATTTTGTGTGTGTATATGTTTTTCTAGCTAGACAATGCAGATATAATAAATATATATTTAATTTATGTAAGTTGAATCTTACTATTTCATTATTTGGTGACTTGCTTTTTCTACATAATAATACATCATTGATGTAATCTTATGTTAAAAAATATGGTTTTATAACCTCATAACCAATCATTTAAAGCATTCTCTACATTTTGAATATTAAAATAAAAAGTTGGTTTCACTGTGGAAAATATATTCCTTGGGCTTAAATGATATGAGTGATGTAAGTTTTCAGTAAACTAGTGAACTTAATGTATAAAATAAAGACTGAAGGAGTCAGGCACCACTTGTTATTTTCCCTGTTAATTGTCATTTACCACACCAAGGAAACACTGAACTTATTGCGCAGGGCTATAATTATCATAGCTAACTATTTTTATGACCATAATTCACAGTAAATTTATTCTACTATAATAGAAAAATCCAATTGTTAATTCAACAATGGTAATGGGAGCAAAGACAGAAATAACAACATGTATGAAAATACTTATTAGAAGAAAAAGTTAAAAATAATACTAAAAGTGGGAAGAGAACCAAACTTTTAGAAGAAAAAGCATATGAAGGTGGGTAGAAAACATGGAACTCATCAAAATGCAAAAATAATGTACTATTACATTTGTGTTACATATTAAAATGCTCATATACTATTATATACTATTACATTATTGGCTAAATAACCACATGCTATTATTCAGCAATCTAACTAATCTAACTCATGCTTCTGCTGTGAAGTCTGATGCCCATGTGCTTTCAATGGGATCAAGAGTGAGCAAGGATTCTTGTGCCCCTTGGTGGTCAGGATCACTCAGGAAGTTTTGGACAGCTGGCACACCAAAATTTCCAGTTAGAGGATACAATGGGATTTCATTTCTTTTTACCATAAAGAGCATAAAATATGAATAAGGTGCATAAAGAAAGACATGACCTATAATTAACGTAAAACTGTGAATAAATAAAGAGCTATGACATCCTTAAATGGAAACACTGCATTTGGGGAAGACATTAATTTTTTCTATATCAATGAAAAGGTCAGAACTCAATGGGTGTTTTTAATTGGCAAAATTATTTTAAAGTTCAGTAGAAATATAAATGGAAAATAATTAATAACAATGTTAAAAAAATGAAATAATGGGAACTTGGTTAAGCAATCACTAAAAGATAAATGGACAAGTAAATCAATAGAGCAAAACATATAACACTAATACTGGACCTAGGATAGCTATCAGTTTAATCCATAATAAAGAAATGTTACATTTAGATAAAGAAAGTGTGAAAGTTCAACCAATTTTGGGAACCTTGGCTATTTGGAAAAGAAGTTCAATTACACTTTACACACATCAAAATAAAGTTCAAGGTTCACAAAAACTATGAGAAAGAAATAAGCAAATATTTAATTTATTATAAGATGGGGAAGCCCTGTGTCCACACAAACAAAAGAAATCTAAAAATATTCATAGCTTTGATAACATAACATTCAAAACTTGTAAGGAAAGTGTTTAGTAAAATGCAAATTACAAATGTCAAGCTATTAGTAACTGCTAAAATGTATTCAACAATGTAACAATATAGTCCAAACATATAAAATTCTTACAAATCAATAAAGGCAAATATATAAACAGACAAGTTTTAAAAATGCAAATATAATTAGTAACCTATTACATATACATTAAGTGTATAGATAGACCTTACTGGTATCAAAGACAATAAATAGATTTTACTGGGTATCAAATAAATACAAATTAAAATAATACTGAGATACCATTTTTCCAGTTATCAAATTGTCAAATGTTTATTATTTTTGTTTTTATTTTAAATATTTAAGTATACCTAAAATATATTAAGAAGTTCCTTTACATACAGGTGGAACTATGAACTAGTATAAATTTCCTGGAAAGTAAGCTGGCAAGAATCATCTAGATTCTTAAGAATCTTCATATCCCTTGAAACAATAATTACTTTTCAAGGAATATATTTTAAAAGAGTAACAGAGATAAGAACAGAGTGCCATATGCCAAGATGTTTACAACACTGAGAGTAAGTGACCAAATGGAAAATAAGTTAATGTACAATGAGTAAAGAAAGTTTAAATAAATTATGCAATATTCATAATATAAAATAATATGAATTTATTAAAATTACGTTTAAAAATATTGGTGTGAAAAAATGCACGATTTAAAACCTTGTCAATAGTTTTGATAAAAATTTTATGACATTACATATAATCAGAAATGTAAATTTCTGTGTGTCGCTACATTGGGAATGATTTTTACTTTTTAATATGTTCTTAAGCTTTCTATGTATTTTATGTTTGAATTAGTTAAGTATTTAAAAATGTAAATTTTATATGAATTTCCAAAAGAAGAGCTGTGAATCTAAAATCAAACAGCTTAGAGACAAACTTATGTTTTGAAGACTGAGTTCAGAAAAACTGAAACACATTTTTCATTTCTTTATTTTAGATTTTACAATCAAAGCTTATCCTTATTCACAAGAGACTGCCTGCAGTAGCAAGCATTAGCAACATTTTTAAGTTAAGTTTAGGAAATAAAGCCAAGTCTACACAGCCTGGTAGGCAATCTGAGCATTTCAGCTACCAAGAAAATTAAAAACAAGAGCCATGGCACAAGAGGCAATACAGCAAACTCTCAGATCATTTTATCGATTTGTGCCTTACTTCTAAAACAATACTTTTCGTTTAGACAAAAATTAAGCCTGAATGTACACATCGATCCACTAAACAGGAGGATCTGGCAACTGCATAAATTAGCAACCTGTTAAGGAAATAGGTGTGGATTCTATATTAAAATAGCTGCCAGTGTTTTGACTGATTTGTAATATGGTTATGTCTGGGCAAGGCAGGAAGATTTTCTTGACTCCTTTCCAAGGTAGTGACTGAAGATTCATTTTTGTCACATGTTTCATTTTGACTTTATTTTCTTACTGATCTAGAAAAGGCAGCTTTTATTCATACAAAACATATTTGTTATAATAAAGAGGCTGATAATTTTTCAATATATTTTTAATGATTTGAAGTATTATTGATTTTCTAATACATTTTACAATCTTCATAAGCCAGATATTACTGCTCATTAAACCTACAAAGGCTTGGGCAATATTTCAAAAGGAAATCAGGGTGAGCATAGTAGATATGCTTAATTTAAATCATAAACACATTATGTGCATTTTGGGCCTCTTTAATGAATTTTTATGGTCAGAAAACTAGCCCTCCCTTTAAGTGGTAACCTTAGAGAAGTCACATGTATTTGCTGGTAATCTGACAATTATAAAATGGGGGTAGTTATTTGCTATTTACATACAAGGATACCATAACAAATGAGAGGGCACATGTTAAACTGTTTTGAGCTTTGTAAAAAATGACTCATAATAACTCATACTATGTCTGAATTTATTTTTCAAGTGTTTAGTTTTTTCTTTCAAGAGTGAAGCAAAATCTCCCCAAATAATATGATACTTATATAACATGCAGAGACCATTCTTGTTCAGTCACATTATTCAATATTTTTACTGTTGTCTGATTTTTAGACCAAAGTAGTCTTTAGTCTCAAAGCTGAGTATGAAAATTCAATAACCATGCCAAGTACAAATCCTTATATACAGATACAGATGTTCAACTGAGATCCATGAGAACAATATGAACAGTGAAAAACATAATATTTAATTTTAATTAAAGGAACTATCCTTATCTAATTTCCTAGCTACATTCCAAAATGAATATATTTAAAAAGCTAAGATTCACAGAACATTAATACTTTTTGTTTCAGAAGACAAGGCAGTTTAAGATCTTTATTTAAAAGTTCATATTATTTGCATTTAAGGAACTTCATTTTAGAACCACTTTGTTCATTAGCAATTTCAAGATATCAAATGCTTTGATGACTTCCTTAATCAGTTTCTTTAAATTGTTAAAAAGCACTTACCTATATTAGTCACTGATTTTGTTCATAACTATATAAAATGATCACATTTATTGCTTTACTGGTATAGATGTTTCATTGCTACTAGATTATCAAGTGATAAATATTATCCATCAACTTAATTTGCTCTGTTACAAAATTTATTTGAAGTGAGTGGAAGCTGCTCAAATTCTGTTGGATCAATTGATTGGGATAGTGTAGGGATGTTCTGTCTGGGTAGAAGAGTCATTTTACTTGTTTCACTTTCTTCTGCTTAATGTTAGCCTCCTACCATGCCGCTATTCTTCATAAAGCATCCCACTGTACTCTTATATTTCTCCTGTACACAGGAACCTGGTGTCTCCACAATGTTCATTCTGTGAACCACCAAAGTCTACTCTAAGAAAAGAGGAGTCAGTTCAATCATCCATCACATCACACTTATATTCAAGTTTTGTACTGGTGACCTATCTTGACCAGTGATAGCACAGCGTGCCTCTGGCCCACTTCTACAATAGTTTCTCCCAACCTTTTCCTGAAACTCGAAAGCTCTCTGTAGTGGCAGATGTTCAAAGATGCTCATTAGCATCTCAGGTTTATTGCACTCAGAGGAACAGTATCTAAAAAGCATTCCTGTTCTGTAGATAATTAATCAACTTGGAGAATATAGTTTATTTGTTACTTTTAACACACAATCACAAATGACTGGCCAGGGGTTGACTATTATTTATTTTGGAAAACTTAACCCAGCTGGAACAAATGCGCTTTTGCTCCACATTTACTTTTGTGGAGATGTCAAGAGACTGAACAAGTTAATACAGGGTTTTTGACCTGGATTGCAACCAGGACTCTGCTGGCATTTTGCCCTGGAGTTACTGGGCCACTGGGCCACCTCAAGACAATTCGCATACTTCTGCAGTGTCAATGTGATAATGGTGATGGCTAAATGAAAAGATCATTTTAAAACAGACAACGGGTAGTATCTTTGTACCTCAAGGGAAGAGAGAAGTTGCTTTTTTTTAAGTGATTTAGTCCTTGAAATTTATATATATATCAAGACAAGATAATAAAATAAAGTTTATGTTTTCATTAACATATTTTTAAACAGCTAAGTGACTTTATACTTTCATGAAGTTTATGCCTTTACCATTAATTTCATTTTTGGTATCCAATGTTTAATCGGATAATTTATCATGCATCTCGTCAAACACACATTGATTTAACCTGGGAAATAAAATCACATAATATCTATTTTATGCTGAAGTGAATGCTATTTTATTGATGTCCTGAGTTTTATACTTAAAACAAAACAACAACAAGAACAGTAAACAATGGGGTAAATGAACAGATCTATTATTAAAAGGAAGAAATGCTACAGAGCTTCTAAAATGGTTGCAGAGCAGGTGGAAGCTACACTCACCTGCTCCAAGCACCAAACCAGAATTATAACTAAATTATAGAACAATCAACCTGAATAACCTACTGATGGCTAGGGGAACTGAAATATTAAACCAAGAATTTACAGAAGAAGCCATATTGAAAATGGTAAGAAAGACGGAGATGCAGAGAGGGCTGCTCCCTGCACCCAGGTGTGCACCTTCACCTGCAGTGCATAGCCAGTAGCCCCTTCCCCCACCTGATGAATCACTTGACTGACCTCATCCTGCTGAGTTCAATCCCAAAGGAAGATCAGAGTGCCGCACAGGGCTGGGAAACTCCAAGTGTGTCTCCAGGAAGCTTTTACCCTGGACTCAGACCAATAAGAGCTGGGGTGTATGGCTACATTGTTCAGGAGATAATGCCTATCTCACCAGTGAGCTCAGCTTGTGCCACCCAGGGAAGGAGAAGAAGTGCTCCCCTTCCTACAGGCTTGTGGGATCAGGTTCCCAGGTAGAAGGAAGAATGGTTTAGAGCAGGGGTCCCCAAACTTTTTACACAGGGGGCCAGTTCACTGTCCCTCAGACCGTTGGAGGGCCGGACTATAAAAAAAAACTATGAACAAATTCCTATGCACACTGCACATATCTTATTTTAAAGTAAAAAAACAAAACGGGAACAAATACAATATTTAAAATAAAGAACAAGTAAATTTTAATCAACAAACTGACCAATATTTCAATGGGAACTATGCTCCTCTCACTGACCACCAATGAAAGAGGTGCCCTTAAGTGCGGCGGGGGCCGGATAAATGGCCTCGGGGGCCGCAGTTTGGGGACCCCTGGTTTAGAGGTTGAATATTCACTCAGAGGCTATTGTCTAGGACCAGGAAGAAGTACTTAGCTCCCTCCAAAGGGCTGGGCTGGCATTGCCCCCATTCAGAGGCTTTTTTTAAAATTGATTTTTAGAGAGAAAGGAAGGGAAAAAGACAGAGAGAGAGAGAGAGAAATATTTGTTGTTTCACTTATTCATGCAGTCATTGGCTGATTCTAGTCTGTGTCCTGACCAGGGAATCTAACCTGCAACTTTGACATGTTGGGATGATGCTCTAACCAACTGAGCTACAGAGCCAGGGTCTGGAGATTCTTTTGATCTGTCCCACAGTGCCTGTTTGTTCTGCCCAGTTAAAATTGTTTCTATAGAAGGGACAGCTGGCCACACCCATCCTGGACTTCCATCTCAATTTTCCTGGGCAACTCAAGTTGGAGACTGGCAGAGATTGAGTGATTTGTCTCTGGAGTAAGAAATACTTCCCCTCATTGAATGCCTGACCCATCATCCCCAAGTAGGGGACCCACTAGCCCTGTCCTCTTGATCCCAGTTGCCCTATCTACTGAGCTCTCAACTTGTGGATGGGTAAGTGGGACATGACAGTCTGGGCACACTCTACAGTCTTTCTTTGACAGACTCTGGAGGAAGACCAGGCAACTTCATGAGGAGGCAGCAGAGCTGATAGGTATAGGCAGACCTCAGGTCTTTTACAGATCTGCCCCCAGTTCTAAACTGAAGGAGGCCAACTCTTCTACAAAGAATGACCTTTCCCAGTAGATACAGCCACAGACAGTGAACAGAGTGGTAGCTCCAGACAAGTAGCCCAAGGCCAGTTACCTGAAACATCTGACACCAATCTATAGCAGGCTTCAGACCACACCAGAGTGCATTTCAACTAGCCACACAAGCAGCACATCCAAAAGGGAATTCCAGCAAGCATCAGACCCTGCTGGAAACAATTCTGCCTTGGGGACCAGCCCTTGCATAGCTTCTCATACACAGTGATCAAGGTTTACCACTATGGTCAATCAGCCTGGAGAGTTAACTTTACCCCCGAAAGGTCCAATACCATTCAGGACTCAACTACAACAAGAGGATGTACATAACCCATAAAGAACATTTCTGGAGCTCTAAGTTCAGGTTATCTGGAAGATTGTGCCACTGAGTTCAACAGAGAGTCCCAATCAAGATGAGTCCAAAGACACCCACATCAAGACACAGCATAATTAAAGAGACAAAGCTTAAATACAAAAAAGAAACTTAAAAGCTGCAAGAAAAAAGCAACAAGTTACCTTCAATGGAGCCTCCATAAGTCTGTCAGCTGATTTCTCAATAGAAATACTTCAGGTCAGAAGAGATTGTCATGAAATACTCAAAGAGATGAAAAGCAAGGACCTACAACCAAGACAACTCTATCCGGTAAAGCTATCATTTAAAATTGAAGATGAAATAAAGATTCCCAAACCAAATAAATAAATAAATAGCTAAAAGCATTCATTGCCACCAAACCAGTATTCCAAGAAATCTAAAGGGCTTCCTTTTTGAAACAAAAGAAAAAAGCTATAGAAAGAAATATAGATATAAAGAATAAAATGGCAATAAATAAGTACATATCAATGATAACCTTAAATGTAAATGGATTGAATGCTCCAATCAAAAACAAAGGTTAGCTGAATGGATAAGAAAATATGACCCATATATATGTTGTCTATAGGAGACTCAAGTAAGAACAAAAGATATATATAGACTGAAAGTGAAGGGATGGAAATAATGTTATATATAAATGGAAACAAACAAAAAACCTAGGTAGCAATATTTATATCAGGCAAACAGACTTCAAAACAAGGGCCATAACAAGAGACAAAGAAAGTCACTACATAATACTAATGGAATTGATCCAACAAGAGGTTATTACCCTTAAAAACATAATCAATCAACATATAAGCACCTAAATATATAAAGAAAATCTTAATGAACATTAAAGGAGAGATCAACATCAGTAAAGTCATACTAGGGGATTTTAATACCCCACTTTCATCAATGGATAGATATTCTAGACAAATCAACATGACAATAGTGACCTTAAATGACAGATGAATTTAATTGTCATAACAACACACTTCATCCCAAACCAACAGAATATACATTTCTCAAGTGCACATGGAACATACTCAAAGATAGACATGTTAGGACACAAAATAAGTCTCAACAAATTAAAGGAGACTGAAATCATATCAAGTATCTTCTCTGACCACAACGGCATGAAATTATGGAAATTAACTACAATATAATGGAAATCAACTACAATAATAGAAACTATAATAAAAAAAGTAAAACATTCAAACACGTAGAGGCTAAATAGCATGTTATTAAACGATGAATAGATTAACAATGAGAACAAAAAGAAATAAAAAATTACCTGGAGACAAATGAAAATGAACACAAAACAACCCCAAATCTGTGAGACACAATGAAAGCAGATCTCAGAAGGAAGTGCATAGCATTATAGGCATATCTCAAGAAGGAAGAAAAATCTCAAATAAACAATCTAACTCTACACCTAAAAGAACTAGAAAAAGAACCACAAACAAAGTCTAGAATAAGTAGAAGGAAGGAAACAGTAAAGAAAGATTGGAGTGGAAATAAATGACATAGAGACTACACAAATGAATACAAAAAATCAATGAAATCAAGAGCTGGTTCTTTGAAATGATATAAAGGATTGATGAACCTTTAACCAGATTTATTAAGGAAAATAGAGGGCCCAAATAAATAAAATCAAGAAATGAAAGAGAAAAAGTAACAACTGACATCCCAGAAATACAAACTATTACAAGAAAATACTATAAACACCTATATGCCAATAAATTGGACAACCTGGGTGAAATGAATAATTCTCTAGAAACATACAATCTTCAACACTCAAGCAGGAAATATAAAAAAAACCTGAATAGACAAATTGCAACTAATGATATTGAAACAGTAATAAAAAAACTCCCAACAAACAAAAGTCCTAGACCAGATGTCTTCACAGGCACATTTTGCTAAATATTCAAAGAAGAACCAACATCTATTCTTTTCAAACTATTCCAAAAAATTCAAGAGGAGGAAAGACTTTCAAGTATATTTTACAAGGCAAGCATTATCTTAATTCCAAAACCAGATAAAGACACTACAAAGAAAGAAAATATAGGCCAATATCCTTGATGAGTATAGATGCTGAAATTCTCAGCAAAGTATTAGCAAAACAAATCCAGCAATAAATTAAAAAGATTAAACACCATGATCAAGTGAGATTTATTCTGGGGATGCAAGGTTGGTATAATATTCACAAATCAATAAATGTGATACAGCTCATAAACAAAATGAAGGATAAAAATCTGGTGCTAATATCAATAGATGGAGTAAAAGCATTTGATAAATTGAGCACCCATTTATGATAAAACTCTCAGTCAAGTGAGAATAGACAAATTATATCTGAACATAATAAAGCTCACATATAACAAATCTATAGCCAACATCAAAGTCAATGGGCAAAAACTAAAAAAGATTCCCTTAAGATTAGAAACAAGACAGGGATGTCCATGTTTGCCACTCTCATTCAACATAGTACTGGAAGTGGTAGCCACAGCAATCAGACAAGAAGAAGAAATAAAAGGCATCCAAATTGGAAAGGAAGAAGTAAAACTGTCATTATTCAAAGATGACATGATATTTGTACATAGAAAACCCTAAAAACTCCACCCAAAAAACTAGATCTAACAAATGAATGTAGCAAAATAGCAGGATACAAAATTGATATTCAGAATTCAGTCACATTTTTATATACCAATAATAAACTATCAGAAAGAGAAATGAAGGAAACAATTCTATTTACTACAGCAACATCAACAAAAAAGGTGTCTAGAAATAAACTTAACTAAGGAAGAAAGAAAGTGAGGAAGATACAAATAAGTGGAAGCATATACCATGTTCATGAACTTGAAGAAATAACATCATTAAAATGTTCATAGTACCCCAAAACAATCTGTAGATTCAATGTAATTCTTTAAAATTAGAGCATTTATTTCACAAATTTAGAAAAAATATTCCAAAAATTTATATGGAACCTAAAAAGACCTTGAATAGTCTCAGCAATCTTGAGAGGAGAGCAAAGTTGGAGGTATCACAAAAGCTGATAGTAAACTATATTACAAGGCTATTGCAATCAAAACAGTCTTGTATTGGTATGAAATAGGCATATAGATCAATGGAATAGCATAGAGATCCAAGAAATAAACCCACATCTTTATAGTCAATTAATATTTGACAAAGGAAGCAAGAGCTTCCTTTGGAATGAAAGTAAACAGTCTCTTCAATAAATGATGCCAGGCCATCACTGGACTGCTCAGCTGGTTAGAGCATCATCTTGATGCACAAAAGTTCCTGGTTCTATCTCTGGTCAAGGAACACACAGAAACAGATACATTTCTCTCTCTGAAATCAATAAATAAAAATATTTAATAAAAAAATAAACAATATTGAGAAAATTGGACAGATACATTAAAAAAAATGAAGCTGACCACAAACTTACACCATACACAAGAATAAACTCAAAACAGATCAGAGACTTAAATGTATGTCAAAACCATAGAAATCTTAGAAGAAAACATAGGCAGTAAAATCTCAGATATCTCTTGCAACAATATTTTTGCCAATATATCTCTTTATGCAAGGGCCAACAAAAAAATTAAACAAATGAAACTACATCAAACTAAAAACCCTTTGCACAGCAACAGATACCATCAACAAAATGAAAAGAGAACCCACTGAATGAGAGAATATATTTGCCCATGATACATTAGATAAGGGGCTAATTTTCAAAATATGCAAAGAATTTATACAATCCAACAACAGAAAGATAAACAATACAATTTAAAAAATGGGCCATGTACATGAATAGATACTTCTCTAAAGATGACATACCTATGAAAAATAGACGTATGAAAACATACTAAACATCACTAATAATCAGAGAAATGCAAATTAAAACCACAAATGCAAATTAAAATCAACAAATAATGAGGAAGCCCTCATACACCGTTGGTGAGAGTGCAGACTGGCACAACCACTTTGGAAAAGAGTATGGAGTTTCCTCAACAAATTAAAAATGGAACTACCTTTTGACCCAGTGAATCTACTTCTGAGAGTATATCCTAAGAATCCCAAAACACTAATTCAAAAGAATATACACACCCCTATGTTCAATGTGCATTATTTAAAAGAGCCAAGATCTGGAAAACAGCACAAGTGCTCATCAGTGTATGAGTGGATAAAAATGCTGTGGTACATTCACACAATGCAATAATACATAGCCATTAAAAGAGGAAAATCTTAAATTTTCCAAAAGCAGCAATGCACCTGAAGATTATTATGCTAAGTGAACAAGCCAGGCAGAGAAAGACAAATACCATATGATGTCTACTTACATATGAAATCTAACAAATGAAATAAACTGATGAACAAAATAGAAGCAGAGACACGGACATACAGACAGACTGACAGCTGTCAGAGGAGAATAAGGTAAGGGAACTCAATAAAAGAAGGTGAAGGTATTAGCCAAAAACCATAAACATAACACATAGACACAGAGAAGAGGCAGTGATCGCCAAAGGAAAAGGGGGTTGGGATTAGGCGGAGACGACAAATGGGGGCAGAACTGGGGATGGAAAGAGACTTTGCTTGGTGTGGAGTGTGCGTGATGCGGGGTCTAGATGGTGTTTAATTGAACTGTACACTTGAAACCTGTATAATTTTGAGAACCAATGTCACTCCAGTCAATTCAATTAACAATACTAAAAAAAGAAATGTTCCAATCACCGTTCCAAGTTTACGTTTAAACATAAAAATGGCAAACTTTTGATTAAAAATAATACTTTCCTCTCATGTTTACTCTTTAAACGGTCCCACTGACTAAATACAGATTATAGGAAGAAAACACAGGCTCTAAATAAGTGATCTTCTGTATTTGTATTTAGCACTAATGTCTCATTACAGATTTTAAATTCATGTGATCTAGTTTATGGCTGCTTGCCTCTTATAATGGCTCAACTTCTCCAGTCCAGGGTGCCACTCATAAAAGTAAAAGCTATTTTTCATTTGTGACACTTTGAAGGGCTATGAATCATACTAGAAAGAAACTGGAACTGAGTGAGGGGGGCAGACCTAAGAACGTGAAATGTGGCTTTTATTTATTTATTTATTTATTTATTTTTTTTTTTTTAATTTTTTTTTTTTTTTGTATTTTTCTGAAGCTGGAAACGGGGAGACAGACAGACTCCCGCATGCGCCCGACCGGGATCTACCCGGCACGCCCACCAGGGGCTACGCTCTGCCCACCAGGGGGCAATGATCTGCCCCCACCAGGGGGCAATGATCTGCCCCCTCCGGGGCATCGCTCTGCCACAACCAGAGCCATTCTAGCGCCTGGGGCAGAGGCCAAGGAGCCATCCCCAGCGCCCGGGCCATCTTTGTTCCAATGGAGCCTTGGCTGCGGGAGGGGAAGAGAGAAACAGAGAGGAAGGAGGGGGGGGGGATGGAGAAGCAGAGGGAGAAGCATTCTCCTATGTGCCCTGGCCAGGAATCGAACCCGGGTCCCCCGCACGCCAGGCCGATGCTCTACCGCTGAGCCAACCGGCCAGGGCTGAAATGTGGCTTTTAAATTCATGGATTTGAACTTTTGGACGTGTCCTGTGCCCCCTTATAGTCTCAGTTCCTCCTTCTGAAACATATGTCCTCTTATCTGGTGAGGTGGTTTTGGATCCAATAAAGTAATTCCTTTGAATATATTTATAAAAGATAAGACAATATATTAACATAAGCAATGTTTCATCTGGGAAGTAAACTGAACCCTGTTCACACATTATCTTATAGAACAAAGGCTATATCACATACTGTTACTGTACAGAAGTTTTCTGTACCCTCCATGTGCCATGTGAGAGATTACTCCATTATATTGTTTCAAATGGCCCTCACGTTGCTTGCTATTCTTCGGGAAAGTGAATGCCTGTCTTTAATTTTAAATTTCTGTATCTACAAAATGGGCATAATTGTATCAACATATGCTTGGGATAAAGTACATGTTGCTATTAGTTCATATATATATATACACACATACACATACATATTATATATATACATGTATATATACATACATATATATTAATATATACACACACATATATATATTTATTTATTTTACAGTTAGAGTTCATCTTACTCTTGCCTCTTTGAACTTCAGCAATTATCCTGATTAACATCTTTGAAAAACAAAAATCTTAATTTGAAAACAAATAGGGTTGGGCAAGTCATTGTACATAAAGATGCTTAGCAGGAACATAATCACTGAACTCCAATTCAAGGAGAAGTACACATTTTGAAAGATGTTTTTATAGTCAGATTTACTTAATAACATACTTAATCTAATTGAAGAGATCTGAAGAAGTAAGCAATCAATAATACTTTTTAACTTATTAAACTGTAATCAGTTCATTTTAAAAGCTGAATAGTTAGAGAAATAGCTTCAAAACAAATGAGTACATAGAATTCTCCTTCTATAACCCAGCACTGAGATTTCGACATGCTCAACATACATACAACTATCATCAATCTAGGGAAAGTTAAGAGTCACAAACACCATCCCACAGCAATGGAGCCAAGATCTTGACAGTCTCTAATGCAAAGGAGAAAATCTGAGGCCAGAAATCACAATAGTATCAAAAAGTGATAATGAATAGTAGAGGAAGTTGACCAAACAAACAATAAAAATCAGAAAAGAATCTCAAAATATAGTAATGGGCTATTGAATGACATGAAAAACAGCCCTTATTCTTCAATAGAATCTTCAGGAACTATTATAGATAAGAACACTGATATGAGTTGTCATTTAAAAAGTTAAAGTATATTAAAGATTTTTTAACAAAGTATAGAAAAACCAATTTATATTTTAGCATTCCAGATCAATACTTTATCCACTGAGCCACCACAGGTCAGGCTAAATTTATACTTTAGAAAGATGTTTTAAATCATAAATGGGGGAGATTTTAAAATAAATATCTTGTTTTTTTTTTTTTTTTTTTTTTTTTTTTTTTTTTTTTTTTTTTTTTTTTTTTTTTGTATTTTTCTGAAGCTAGAAACGGGGAGAGACAGTCAGACAGACTTCGGCATCCGCCCAACCGGGCCCTGGCCGGTTGGCTCAGTGGTAGAGCATCGGCCTGGCGTGCAGGAGTCCCGGGTTCGATTCCCGGCCAGGGCACACAGGAGAAGCGCCCATCTGCTTCTCCACCCCTCCCCCTCTCCTTCCTCTCTGTCTCTCTCTTCCCCTCCCGCAGCCAAGGCTCAATTGGAGTAAAGATGGCCCGGTTGCTGGGAATGGCTCCTTGGCCTCTGCCCCAGGCGCTAGAGTGGCTCTGGTCGCGGCAGAGCGACGCCCCGGAGGGGCAGAGCATCACCCCCTGGTGGGCAGAGCATCGCCCCCTGGTGGGCATGCCGGGTGGATCCCAGTCGGGCACATGCGGGAGTCTGTCTGACTGTCTCTCTCCGTTTCCAGCTCCAGAAAAATACAAAAAAAAAAAAAAATTCCAATTCTGTGGACCCCCAAGTTCTATCACAATGTTGCCAAATAGAATGTTCATGTAAAATTCATGTAACAGTTAGTGGCTTTATATTAATTAAATGGTGTACTAAGGATACCCTACTTAAATAAAACAGTTCTCTTCAAAGAGTTCACAAACATTAATAACATAATACCTAAAGTTCTTTAAAATGTCATTCAAGTTTGTTGGCAAGCTAAGAAAATAGTGACTACTGAAATACAAATTCTACTACCTTTTTTTTAACCTCAGGAAAAGCAGATTACAGAAACTGTCAACTCCCATTTTAAATGACATCTATGTACCTCCAACTAACTGAAATGTTTTGTTTCATATAATATTTAAGGGAAAGAAATGTTTCCTGTGAGGAAGAGTTCCCAGAAGCCTCCTGAAGACCTGAGCAAAGAGCATTTTAGACCAAGTCGCCTGGCATTTCCCTAGGAGAGCTCTGTCAGACTCCTCCAGTCTGGAGGGTCCATACCCCTCAAGGTTATGCACTCGCTTTCTGGTTACTATAGTGGCCGGAAACTCACTGTTCCCTCCTGTTGAGGAGCATCTGGTGATCTGGGGTGGTGTAACCAAATCAGGAGAACTGATGTGGTATCATTGCCCCAGAGCGTCCATCTCTCAGCAGGAGTATGCATGCAGTACATAGCTGCACCCTGATGGGCTTGCTTATCCAGAGGGAGAAAGACCCCCACCTGTCATCTTTCCACCACATCCAACAAGAATTAATGCAATTGTATCACTCCTGATATAATGTCCTTAATGCCCAGTCCACCTAATTATTTATGGGAAACCTCGTAGTGCTTTTGAATATAACAGGAAAACCCTGGGATACTTTCCTCTGTGGAACAAGAGCGGTGCCTGGCACAGGAGTGGGTAAATGAGTGAAAATTAGAAACCTCACACTGTGTTTGGTTCTATAGTCAGGAGAGGTCTAGCCAGTGTCCAGCAAAAAATATGTAAGGAAGGCATTAGGGATTTTCTTCCATGGTCTTTAGCAATCATATTGTTTATTTTGGCCTTTAAAATACAGCAAACCACCAAGGACATCTTAAACAAAGAAAAAATAAAAAGATTAATAGATGACTTACAATTTCAATGAACTTGTGTCTTTGTATTCAAGGCATGTCTTGAGGATTTTTCATAAAAACAATTGATCCTTTTCACGGTTAAGTGCTGCTGTGACTTCCTGTACACAGGCAGCAGATCGCCATGGACACCCCCTTGCCTGTCCTGCACTAGTGCTCCACAGTTCCCATCAGCACGGGAGGCAGCAGCAGAAGCTTATCCCTCCACGCAGGAAGCTTATTTAGGACATTGATATGCACCTTTGTAAGTGATAATACAAATCACTATTGGTAAAGTCTATTATGCTAAAATCCTTTTCTAAAAAAATAAAAAAGCCATGCTTCACACACTCAGATTATATCAAGCAACCAGAAATCAATGATTTAAGACAATGGTAAAAACTTGATTTCAGAGGTGTAACAACCCACAGCCAAGTAGAGCAATGCCAGGTTTTTGCTTCTCTTAAATAGGTGCTGTATATAGAAATAAAGAGGATAAGTATGCAACTTAAAAATATATATATATAGCCTGACCTGTGGTGGCGCAGTGGATAAAGCGTTGACCTGGAAATGCTGAGGTCGCCAGTTCGAAACCCTGGGCTTGCCTGGTCAAGGTACATATGGGAGTTGATGCTTCCAGCTCCTCCCCCCTTCTCTCTCTCTGTCTCTCCTCTCTCTCTCTCTCTCTCTCTCTCTCTCTCTCTCTCTCTCATCTTTCCCTCTCCTCTCTAAAATGAATAAAATATATATATATATATATATATATATATATATATATATATATATATATATATAGTCCAGGCAACAGTTCCACTGTTGCTTAGCAACTAACTTGGATTATTTTCTGCCAGAAATTTATGAATGATTTTCTGAATGAGTTATTTAATTTGTGCAAATAATTTGAGAATTCTTTTGGAGGGATATTACACAATATGAGATTCCACTCATTCTTATTCTATTGTACTACTGTATGTGGTCAACATAAAAAGAAATGAGAGAAAACTCGCCCCCCTACCTGTTAAGATAAGAGCACTGTTCCACTTTCCCTGTTAGCAATCCCAAGATAAACTTTCTTTTCACATGTGCTGATTTAGAATATTTATAAAATGAAAACAGGTTAGATGTAGCATCATTTTATCAAATACACATTTAGTAAATAAAGGAATTAAGTCAATGACTGTAAACACAGGAGATGTAAAAGCATCTTTGGATGTGCCAAACTTGGACTTGGTACACGTCAAGTGCCAAATAAAGGTACCACCCAGGTATCCTCGACTCCAGGCATCTGGCTAGCGAATCAGAAGAAAACCTTTTCAGGGTCAGTTCCCCTGGTGCAGGACTTCTCAAATTTTTCCTGTCATGACTCAGTTTAAAAAATGATAATTTTTGCAGTGCCCTGGGCTGACATATAAGAGCCGAACAGGTTAATATTAGATGCACCTGTCACCCAGCAGAGACACTTTGGCACCATGGGTGCAAAGCTCTCCTCCTGCCACCTCTTACCCGAGAGCCCTGGCTCATCTATTCACCTCTCTGGCTACCACTACTCTGCCCCTCCTCTGCCTCCTTACCTGCATCCAATCCTTCTCATCTTAATACCACTTTCCCAGAACGGTCCTTTCTCTGATGACTCTCACACAGCCTTCCTCCCAATTATATCAGGATAAAAACTTGTGGAATAATTTTTGTTATTTGTTTATGGTGCAAGGATGTGAACTCTGAGAACTGGCAGCACCTAACTTAGACACACTGTTGGTCTTAAATAGTCATTAAACCAATAAACTACAAATTTAGGATTGGAAATCTCAGAGGAAAGTTTCCTGCCACCTGTAATTCATTTACCCCTCTCTGGTCATCATTTTCCAGACCAGTGACTGTCATTTCATCCTTTACTATTAGGAGCTGACCCAATAATCTGTTATCTCTAAGAAAACAGAAGCTGTTGCACCTTTTAATTACCTCTGATATTTACTCATAGGCCTTGTACCCCACAGAGAAAAGTGCTCCCACATGTTCCCGTTCTCATTGTCCTACCTCCTCCAGGATTTCTTAGTCTTTGATCTCTCTCTCTTCAATGGATGGTTTCCTTGGGCCCTTGTAACACACCCTGGTACCCTAAAATTACCCTTCCTGTGACCCCTCTTAACAAATGCACTAAGCATCTTTGCTCCCATACATTTGTCTAATGACAGCTAGTATCCTCCTTCGATAAAGGTATACTTGTCTGTCACCCTTCTGAGGTTCGCTGTAAGAACAGAAATCTGTGAATCCTAGGTCCTCTATAATACCAGGTGCAGAATAAGTGTTCAACACCCGTGTAACACAAAAAGAACCAGTGAATATATAATGATGCATAGCAGTGCTAAACACGTTATCAACTTTATTTAAAAATGTCTTATTTTATGTTTCCCCTACTTGATAGCTCTCAAAGAACAGTGACACAATAGCGACACAATATTGATCATGAAATGCTGAATTAGGTAATCTTGCATATCTTTTCTTTTTTGTTTGCTCCCGAATCCTTCTGTTCCAGTTGGGTGGCACCACAGCCTGCTGCCTTGCTGGTACCCTTGGGTTTTCCCTCATTCTGATTGCTGTCAGGAGCTGTAATTTGAATTCTGCAACTCCTCCTGTGGGTTCACCTCCTGGCCTTGGATGGAGCACTGAGGCACATCCTCCAGCAGCTCCTGAGAAGAGCGCATGAGATGAAAGATTTGTCTGTGTATGAGGTTGTCTTGGTCTGTCTTCACAAGTCCGGGTTGAAAATAACTTTGCCTCTTAATTTTTCAAGGTATGTATTGATCCTTTATCTTCTAATTTCCAGCATGGATGCTGAAGAGTTTGATGCCTTTTTTTATTAATTGAATTCATCGGGATGACATTGGTTTGCAAAACCATACAAGTTTCAAGTATACAACTTAATAGAGCATCATCTGCATACTGTATTATGCACCTCTACCCCAAGAAAAGTCTCTTTCTATCCCCATTCCCCCCACCCCTGATGTTTACGCCTTTTTTTTTTTTTATATTTTTCTGAAGTTGGAAACGAGGAGGCAGTCAGACAGACTCCGGCATGCACCCGATGGGGACCCACCCGGCATGCCCACCAGGGGGTGATGCTCTGCCCAACTGGGGCATTGTGGCTCTGTTGCAACCAGAGCCATTCTAGCACCTGAGGAAGAGGCCATAGAGCCATCCCCAGTGCCTGGGCCAACTTTGCTCCAATGGAGCCCTGGCTGTGGGAGGGGAAGAAAGACACAGAGAGGAAGGAGAGGGGGAGGGGTGGAGAAGCAGATGGGCGCTTCTCCTGTGTGCCCTGGCCGGGAATCAAACCCATGACTCCTGCATGCCAGGCCGATGCTCTACCACTGAGTCAATCGGCCAGGGCTGTTTACACTTTTTTTATTCTCAGTCCTTTGTATATTAAATCTTTTTTTTTCCACTATAAACTTTCTGAATATTTTTTTACCTCTGGCATTTTGAATTTTCTATAATAATCCTTTGGTTTGGTTCTTTTTATTGTTGACTATACTGGGTCTATTTTGCCTCTTCTAGTGTAGAGTACCCTACTCTCAGTAACAGCATATTTTCTTTATATTTCCTTTCTATAAATTTCTCTTCTTTATTTCTTTTATTCATCTCTCTGCAACTCCTATTAGTTTGATATAAGACCTTCTTGATTGATAATATGCTTTTAATTATCTCCTCTCTTATTGTCCAGATTTTTGGATTTTGTTCTACTTTTAGGAAAATATTCTATCTAATATTTGATAGTTTAGTTTAACCATTATTTCATTATTTAAAAAATTTCTGGCCCTGGCCAGTTTGCTCAATGGATAGAGTGTTGGCTCAGCATGTGAATGTCGTGGGTTTGAATCCAGTCAGGGCACACAGAAGAAGCAACCATCTGCTTCCCTCTCTCTCCATCTCCACCTTCACTTTCTCTTCCCCTCCCAGAGCCAGTGTCTATATTGGTTTGAGTGCTGGCCTGGGGCGCTGAGGATAGATCACTTGGTCTGAGCACATCAGCCTCAGGCACTAAAAATAGCTTGATTAATTCAAGCATTAGTCCCAAATGGGGGTTGCCAGACGGATTCTGGTCAGGGTGCATATAAGAGTCTGTCTCATTATCCCCCTTCCTCTCACTTAAACTTTCTTTTTTCTAAGGGCTCTTTCTTCTTCTCTTATTATGCTATTTAAAAAATACGTTGTTCTCATTTTAGAAATGCAAAATCTATTCTCTAAATCTAAAATGATAGATTTTATAATATTTCACTTTACTTTCTGCTTTATCTCATGTTTCTTCTGAGTTCCTCCCTTTTTACTAATTGATTTGTTTCTCTTGATCACATTCATTTTGGAGCCTGTGCTTAAATCTATGGTCATCCTTGATCGACTCTTCTTATGTATGAGAAACACACTAAAATACAGAGTAGATGCATTTAGTGAATGAAGTTTGTCAAGTGATGTTTTACTGTAGGGTGATCACAACATAAAATAGATTTTCATTGTGAAGTCCTAAATATCTCTATCTGTTGTCCACACCCTTTTGGCATTCTGGGACCAGGATGCAGGAATGCATCCCATCTGATGCTCAGTCTTTCAGCTAATTCCCCTGTTCTCGCCAACATAACCTATCTCTGCCCTCTGCTATGTATGGGCATACAAGGCAGGATGTAAAGAACAATATGACAGTTCAATTTGAAAATAGAAAAATTTAATTCAAAATAAGACAATGCATAGAACAGCCAGAAATGGTACAACAGTATTAAAGCCTAAAGGTGTCTGCTGATTATACTGCAAATCCTTAAAAAAAGTGCCATGAAATCCTCAGTTACCATGTTTCCATGAAAAATTCCACACGACAGATTTTTTTACTACTACAAAAATAATTCACTCTATATTTGCACTTTGCTAATCCTTATCCCAGACTATCTGACATTTATTTCAAAAAGATGAGTAGCACTCTCAGACAGGGTCATCTGTGGTGTTATTCTAGCATAAAAACTGCTATGGGAACACAGTTCAGTTTTAAATGGCTATTTAGTGACCTATTTTAAAGTCTCCCTTTATTCAAGTTTCCAATTGCTTAAGGGGAGCTGACTGAAGCATTGTCACTTGTAATTAAGGTAGTAGAAATACAGAGAGAATCATTCCAGAACTACACAACCCATTCTAGAGCAGAGGAGCAGTTAAGAGTAGGGAGAGCTACCATCTGCAGCCCCACAAAGCAAGGCTGGATGAGAAATAAATCTGTTGCAGAAACTAAAACATGACACAGACAGAAAGGAACATTAAGCATGCATCAGCTCTCTTAAAAAAGAACAAACAATAAAACTAAGAACTGCGTGGTTTATAGTGGATCATCTTTTTCAATACAAATGAAGCACACATTTGATGGGAACAATTTGTGATACACGAATTCAGTGACTTCAGAAATGGCTGAACTAGATAGATGTGCGGTTGAATACAAGCATGCAGAAAAGATTTTAAGATCTTATTGTTCTGTTTCCCCAACTACTAACCCGTGGACCAATACAGCTCTTTTTTCTTTCTTTCTTTCTTTCTTTCTTTCTTTCTTTCTTTCTTTCTTTCTTTCTTTCTTTCTTTCTTTCTTTCTTTCTTTCTCTTTCTTTCTTTCTTTCTTTCTTTCTTTCTCTCTCTCTCTCTCTCTTTCTCTTTCTTTCTTTCTTTCTTTCTTTCTTTCTTTCTCCTTCCTTCCTTCCTTCCTTCCTTCCTTCCTTCCTTCCTTCCTTCCTTCCTTCCTTCCTTCCTTCCTTCCTCCCTCCCTTCCTCTTTCCTTCCTTCCTTCTTTTTTTATTGACTTATAATCAGCTTTTATTACATTGCTCGGGAACTTGACATTACATCGTTTCTATTCTCAAGAAAGAGACATTATTCCTCAGAATCCATGGGCATTCATGGTGTAAGTATCAGAAGCTGAGAATAGGGTACATACATAAAGGTAGATATTCCTCAGAGCCTCCCTTCTCTTTGGGTTTACTGTAATCCTTCCCTCCTAAGTACTGGCTATAGGACACTGAGAAAGTTATGTAGCTTCTCTATACTTCACCTTCATTTTTAAATGGGTAAAACAAATCTTACTGGGTTGTTGTTCAAGTTAAACTACATAAGAAATGGAAAATGCCTAGCAATGATTGGCACACAGGTCAAGTTGTAAGAAACAGGGGTCATCATGCTAGGCATTAGACCTTGCAGGTAAGGATTTCATCATTTTCATCTTGTATCCCAAACACTGATCAGAGCGCTTAACAAAAAAATACATAGAAAGAAACTACTGGTTCCAGGTATGTCTATAGATCTCTATGCCCTTCAACCAATGCAAAGATTTAGAGCAGACAGGGAGAGGCACTGAATTAATAGGAGTGATGTGTCTTATACCCTTATCTATATTCCAGAATGAGCCCATCTACCAAAGTGATGTGTTAGTTCTCACTATGGACAGACACAGAGACTCTCAAGATCTGTTTGCCGATCCAACATCATTCATGTGCCACGTGGAGAGCTAGTTTTGGGCACCAAGTTCACAGACTAGAATTGGAAGAGAAATGTATAAACAATGAACATACCATGGGGTCTTATCAATGAGAGACACATCTGAACAATCTGACTTCGCAGAAGAGGGAGTGAGCCTCTCAGGACCGTGAGACAGGCATCAGAGATTCGGGGGTGTTTGTATCTTGTTCCTGGGTGGTCCTGGATTCCGGAGTGGCCGGGGCTTTGACCCTGGTTCACATGTATGACCGTGTCATTGGCATCTAATTTCAGTTGCCCTTTGCATTTACCCTCTCCCAGGTCATGTTTCTTCCTTCCTTCCAGCTCCCAAACTTGACCTCTTTGCTCTGAAAACCAAATACGAATCACTGATACCTGTTATCTCAGGTTTCAATGACTGTCCCTGTGTCCTGTTGGGCCCCAGTGAACGGCTGTCTCACCTCTGCTGAGACTTTGGCCCTGAGCGAACCTAGTGACTAGCCAGAATTTTGTTCAGAAAATGGATGTGGGTCCAGTCCGAGAGCAATGCATTCCTCAACGTTTACCCACGGAGAGCAGAGTTGTCCCTGCTCTTACACAGCTAGGTCCCTTGTGTCACAAATGATAGTCCCAGAATTTGCCTGGACTATAAAATGCTCTCTTGGACCAAACCTTAAGCTTGGTTTCTAATAATCCATGGAAGGTACCCTCAATCCATAGGCACCATGTCATCCTGCTCAGGAGATGTGTCAAGTGCCCCCTGAAGGCTGCCCCCCACCCCCTGCCCCTGGCCTGCAGAGCGTGGAGCCTTCCGATCAGATCTGGCTGGCTTGGGCTTAGATCATAGGACCACAGTCACCCTCTGTCTCCAAGCCTCAGCCTAAGGATCCAGAGCTTCCTCAGGACGGAGAGGCAGTCTGCCAGAAACTAGATACGGCTCCTAAATGATCTTTCTGTTTAAACGAAACCTGAGCTTTCAGTTACTTTAAAGATAAAACAAAACTTCTGATAATGTAATAAACAAGGTAGGCACTTGTCCAGAGAGCAGAATTCATCTTTCATATATTCAGAGTGTCACATATAAAATCTTAAGAATATAACAAAGTGGAGAAGATCAGGAAATGTATTTGAGAGATCTGGAAATTGTACATTAATGTGTCTACAAACATTAGGAGTCAGAGACATTTTGAGTCATGACGGAAAAGAGATGCAATCAATTTGATCAGAGACATCAGCTGCAATGCCTAACATGATGTGCAAAGAAGAAAAATAGAAATATGTTCTCATCACTATTGTTTTAGTCTAATGAAAAATTTTGGCTTCAAAGCTAATATCTCCGAGGACTGTTAAGACAAGCTAAGAAAGAGACAAAGAAGAAAACAGTCATGGCAGTTTCCTACCTAGAAAAATGTAAGATATAGCAATAATCCAGGGCTAGTGATCATGGAAAAACAGACACATGAGACTGAGTTTCCTTCTTCTCTGCAATGTTACTTCATACCAACACCTCACGCACTGCCACCACTGACTACTCTGTCCCATGTCTCCTTTTATAATTCTCACACATACACTCTGCCTGAATTTCCCCCCTGCGGCGAATCAACCTGAACTACGTATAAAGAGCTCTCTGCTTTCTTTGGCAGATTATAAGTAAATTAAACACTTCTCTTGGTAGTGAGATATCCTTATGTTCAGAGTAGTATCCACCCTGTCTTGATATGTAAGCAGCAAATAAAGCACTCAGCAGTACTTCTCAGCCAGACTTGCCGTTTACAAAAGAAATACATTCAAGATCACTCCTTCATCTACCCCAAAGAATTGTAGAAATACCAATGAATTTGCCACTATTCTTGCAAAGAAGAAAACAGCTATTTAAAAAAAAAAAAGAATAGTAAGGGTCGACAGCAAACTTCAGTTTCTCAAGCTCCAGAAAGTAGTATTAGAATTTAACAGAGATGATACCTATTATATTTATATTATTAGTTTCCCAAAACAGCTGCTGAAACGATTTTTTAAAAGTCTCTTCACCAGCAGACTCACCTTCGGATCTGTACACACTACCGTGTTCTGGATTGGGAAAAGAGCTCGGCACTATTTTTTTCAAATTCTTTTCACGCTGACACAGTGCATAGAACAGGAGAAAACCCATCAATACTTCCATGGTTCAAGTAATTCTTCTCTCTCTGAAGGCAATTCATTGACCAGGGCAAAGTCTATGAGAACTGCACATACTGTTGTGTGCCTCCAAATACTTAATATGGTTTATTGCTTCAGCACCAAAAGGGGCCATACAAACTTGATATACATTTTCAGGCATCACTTTCTACTACTATAGCCTTTACATATTCTGCCAATGGATGTTACTTTTCTACTATCCTAGGAAAAAAAATTCTTCTTATTTTCTTTTCATTTAGGCTGAGGCAACCAATGGATCCATAAAGTTTTAGGGAAAACAACAAGTGCTCAAAAACTCAAGTTGAATGATAAAATGAGTAATGGATGCCTGACTTGGATAACTGTCTCATGTACCATCATGCTACTTTGTATTTCCTGCTCCTACAATCACTTAGTGTTTTTTGCAGTAAGTGCAGTCGCTGCGCGTTGCTTGGATAAAAGGCAGAGGAAGCTGATGTACACAATTCTAGGTGGAGAAATGCTGAGAGACAGGTAGAGACCAGGGCTCAGGTTTCCATGTCTGTGGGGAAAAGTGAAGAAAACCTTCTAGATACAAAAAGGAGGAGTCTTATAAATATGGCCATTAAGACAGGTATGGACAGAGTGGTCAGACTAACCAATCAAACAGCTCTGGAAACCAAGGAAGCACAAAGTGGGGTAAAGAGTGAGAGTGACAAAGGTCCACATTTCTGAAAGCACCATGGTGGCAGGAAGCCTGAAACCAAAAGTAGCAATGTAAAATGCTTGAAACTCTGGTTTTTGAAAAACATGTTGCATCGTTCCCTCAGAGATTGGTACTTTAAAATGTCTATACTAAGATCTGTCAAACATTAAATTCTACCATTATTGTGAGAAAGCCATTTTCTCAGAATGGTACAGGGCTAAACGCAGATGCTTTGAAATCAGTAGGCTTGGTTCAGATCTTAGTTCTGTCACCTTCTAGTTGTGACTAGAAAGAAACTCAAAGACGAGAACAACAGAGATAATGTCTATCATAGCATTACAAAGATCATAGGCAAACATAAAAGTTAAGTGTTTTGGTACCATAAATGTTCAACAAATGTTTTTTTTAAAGATTTTAAAATTCACTTATCGATTTTTAGAGAGAGGAGAGAGATCACAAGGGAAAGAAGGGGGAGAAGCAGGAAGTATCAACTCATAGTAGTTGCTTCTCATACATGCCTTGACCAGGCAAGCCCAGGGTCTCAAACTGGTGACCTCAGCATTCCAGATTGATGCCTTATCTACTGAGCCATCACAGGCAAGGTACAAATGATTATTATTAATAATGAAGAAATCAACCAAGTTAGTGTCTCTTCACACAATCAACATTGATTATTAGATAAAGCCACTGCCAATCTAGAAATTAAGGTAAAATATCACTGGATGGAAAATTAGAATGAAGTGATACATACAAAGCAGTGGGAAACATCCTACTCCAGAGAGCCTGCTGCTCCAGTCCCTCAAAAATACCTACTCTATACTTAGAGCAGTTACAGAACCTTTGGTATTAATGTGCTTGTCTTCTAAAGGTACCTATGACCTTATATTAATTTTGGCTATTTATAGATCAGCATGAATTACATGGATCAGATAATCAGTGAGGAAATAAACAACTGAGTAGTCAAGATAAAGAAATGCAGGTTTGTTAGGAAAAAGAGCCACGACATCTGAATAATTAGGGAACCCAGAACACTCAGCAAAGAGGAGGTGCAGAAAGAGCGGACTCTGGCCTTCCGAGGGCAGCCTGAGTGTTCCGTATCTGTGGCAGTGGGAGAAGAAGAAATCTAGAAGGGGGCGGAGTAACATTCCACTGTGTGAATGTACTGCAGCTTTTTAATCCACTTGTCTACTGATGGGCACATGGGCTGCTTCCAAATCTTGACTATTGTAAATAATGCTGCAGTGAACATTAGGGTGCATACATCCTTTTGAATCAGTGTTTTGGGTTTCTTTTGATAAACACTAGAAGTGAAATTGTTCCCCTTTTGTATTGAACTTGGGTGTCTGGATGTGGCTTATACTCTCAAGCGCACACCCAGCCAGGCCCAGCACTCTCCCGATTCCTGTCCCATTGTTTTCAGATCAGAGATGGCAGGACTGACATCCAGGTTGGGGAGGGAGTTCTCTTCTAGCTTGCCCCCTGTTCTTTGTGGAAGAAGGGAATAAATTATCAGGTTCATTTTTTAGGTACCTCTATCTGTGAATCTTCGGGAAAGAGTTCCATCAAGTCTCTGGTGCGTAGAACTACTTAGAGACCACTTAGAACTGATATCAACTAGGGCTGGACAACACTTCACATCATTATGTCCTCCAGAGACAGAGGCTATAGTTGCAGCTGAGAGGAAAACATAAAGCAGTTCCATTTTTAACTTTTGAGGAAACTCCATACCTTTTCTCCACAGTGGCTGCACCAGTCTGCATTCCCACCAACGGTGCACGAGGGTTCCCTTTTCTGTACATCCTCTCCAACACTGCTCTTTGTAGATTTATGGATGATAGCTATCCTGACAGGTATGAGTTGATATCTCATTGTGGCCTTCATTTGCATCTCTCTGACAATTAGTGTGACATTGAGCATCTTTCCATATGTCCATCGACTATCCGTATGTCCTCTCTGCAGAAGTGTTTATCCAGGTCTTCTGCCTATTTTTAAAATTGATTGTATATTTTGTGTGTGTGTGTGTGTGTGTGTGTGTGTGTGTGGTGTTGAGTAGTATGAGGGGAGAGGGTTGAGCGACTGGGTGAAAGAGATTAAGGGACTAAAACGTACAAACTGGTAGTTACCAAATAGTCATGAGGATGTAAAGTACAACATAGGGAATTTAGAAAATAATGCTCAATAGCGATACAGTGGGTACTGGAAATATGGGGAGGCACTTTGTAAAGTACATGATTGTCTAACCACTGTGTGGTACGCCTAAAACCAATACAAAATAACATTGAACATAAGCTGTAATTGAAAAATAAAAAATATAAACAAATGAAGGGATAAAGATGCTAAGCTAAACATTTTTCTTAGAGTTCGGCCTGAAGTGTCTGAGATTGGGGTCTTCTGTGTTTCATTAAAAATTATTTTCTTAAAATGTTTGGGGTCCAGGCTGTAGGTTGTCAATTCTTTTTATATCCTTTGCTCACAAGGCTAATCTGAGTCATCACAAAGACTCTCACATGATCCTCTAAGGTAAAGATATCTTTATTTCTAAGATCAATAGGGTGTGACACCAGAAGATACATCACAGTGTAGAAATGGCTATAATAAAACACTTTCTACGCTGAACCTTCACCACAACAGGGGATGTATAAAAATCTCTTCTCTTTCCTCTGTCCACATATCCTTTAAAATATCATTGTTTTATGTCTCTCTAAATAAGTGTATTTTAATATAAAAGGAGCATAGCTATTTTTGATGCAAGTGATCTATAAGAATTCTAAGCAGCTTATGGGATCAATTGCACCCAATACTCGAAACTTCCTAGGTGTCTCCATTTTCTTAAATGACTAGAACCCAATAACTGTCCCTAAAGTATATATATATCTATATATATATCTATATATATATATATAGATATATATATAGATATATATATTTTATATGTGTGTGTGTGTGTGTGTGTGTGTGTGTGTGTGTGTGTATATATATATATATATATATGCTTATCCCACACCTGCAGGATCTGGTTGGGGCAAAATGTTAGGAGAGACAGGTCTTATTTATTTTTTTCATTAGGGTTACAGCTAGACTTGTTTTAGGCCAATGCCTATTTTTACACATCCTAAACCATGGTGGCATCCTCTGTTTTAGAACAGAAACATGCCTTTTCCAAGTGTTTGGCTCTCAAAATACCAAAACAATTTTAAGTGAAAGAGATAATCAATTCATGAATATAAAAACCATCAGAGAACGTATTTTACTCCAGACCTCTATACCTTAAGAAAGGGATTATTATTTTTAAAATTAGGGTTATTCCTTCATGCAAAAGAAACTATCATGACATTTAGGCTATCTTTCACTTTTAAAATCGACTGACTTTCACAGTGGTAAATCTCAAAAAGCTGCTTATGATGAAAGCAATGAACTTAACACATCCTCTTGTAAATCCAAAAACACTGTATCAAAATCCAAAGACATGGGGAAAAATCTCTCTCTCTCTCTCTCTCTCTCTCTCTCTCTCTCTCTTACACACACACACACACACACACACACACACATACACACACGTATGTATGCTTAAAAAAGTGTTTTAGTGATCTCTACATAAAAGAGAAATATCTCAATTGACGTGACTTGTACAAAAGGCAATTCACACCTAAAGAAATACAAGTAATAATAAAAACAGATAACATGTTTAACCACAGTATTTATTAATAAATGTAAACTAAATGCAAACTAAAACAAGAGTGGTTTTTAATTAATTAAAATTTGTTTCTGCCTCTCATATCTAATGGCAAAGGGACCCCCCCCCCATATACCACTGACAGGGGCATCCCTTGGGAGCTGTTATCCATTTGACAAAATGAATCAATAGCCTTAGACATATGCATACCTTGAACGCAGAAGATTTCTTTTTGAAAAATTACCTTAATATAATAATTAGATAGTAGGAATAATTCAAAAAGTTAGGATTTGGAAGTCAGAGAGTCCTGGATCTGAACTCCTGTTAACCCACCATTTATGAAGCTTGTGAATGTGACAAAGTTATTTAACATTCTCTTACTTAACTTTCTAAGCCTTCTGAAGAAGACTTATAAGTTTTGATTTCCTCAGTCCTATCCCTGAATGAGAATCAAGAAGAGTAACTACCTATTAAGATTATTATGTTTAGGCCCTGGTGAGTTGGCTCAGTGGTAGAGTGTCAGCCTGCCGTGTAGATGTTCCAGATTTGATTCCTGGTTGGACCACACAGGAGAAACAACCATCTGTTTCTCTACCTCTCCCCCTCCTCTTCTCTTTCTCTCTTCCCCCCCCTGCAGCCATGGCTCAATTGGTTCGGCCAAGTTGACCCCAGGTGCTGCGTATGGCTCCATGGCCTCTTCTCAGGTGCTAAAATAGCTAGATTGACAAGCAATGGAGCAGTGGCCCCAGATGGAAAGAATATCCCCTGGTAGGGGCCTTTCCAGGTGGATCCCAGTTGGGCACATTTGAGAGTCTGTCTTTCTGGCTTCCCACCTCTTACTTAATTAAAAAAAAAAAGTTTATTGCCTGACCAGGCAGTGGCGCAGTGGATAGTGTCGGACTGGGATGTGGAGGACCCAGGTTCAAGACCCCAAGGTCGCCAGCTTGAGCGAAGGCTCATCTGGTTTGAGCAAAAGCTCATTAGCTTGGACCCAAGGTCGCTGGCTCCAGCAAGGGGTTACTCAGTCTGCTGAAGGCCCACGGTCAAGGCACATGTGAGAAGGCAATCAATGAACAACTAAGGTGTTGCAATGAAAAACTAATGATTGATGCTTCTCATCTCTCTCGTTCCTGTCTGTCTTCCCCTATCTATCCCTCTTGCTGACTCTATCTCTGTCCCTGTATATATAAAAAAAGGTTGCCTGATCTGTGGTGGTGCAGTGGATAAAGCGTCGACCTGGAAATGCTGAGGTCGCCGGTTCGAAACCCTGGGTTTGCCTGGTCAAGGCACATACAGGAGTTGATGCTTCCTGCTCCTCCCCTCTTCTCTCTCTCTCTCTTTCTCTCTTTCTCTCTCTCCTCTAAAATGAATAAATAAATAAAAATAACTTAAAAAGACTTCAAATTCAAGAAAATAAACTTAATTAAAAAAAGGTTATCATATTTAGAGGAGAAAATTTATATAAAAATTAGCATACTATCTGGCACCTGATAAATATTCAGAAAACCCTCAGCTGTCAGAGGGGAGGGGACTAAGCAAAACAAGAAAATAAAAAACCTCATAGATACAGACAACTATATGGCGATTACCAGAGGAAAAGGAGGGTGGGGTGGGGAGAGGTTAAGGGTGGATATGTGGTGATGGAAGGAGACTTGGGGTGGTGAACATACAATATAATATACAGATGATGTATTATAGAATTGTGCACCTGAAACCTATATAATGTTATTAACCAATGCCATCTAAATAAACTAAAAAAATTGAAAAGTAGAAGTGAAAGAAAATCATAATCCCCCCAAAAAGAAAAGTATGGCCATCTTTAAAAAGCTGGTATTACAAGGGAACAGATTTGGAGGAGGATGCTCATAATACATTGCAAATAACAGCAAGAAATTGGTCAGAGCTTAGTTTAATAGAATACTGTTGGACAGGGACTGTAAATGTTCCATTCTCCCTTTCTTCTACAGTAACCAAATGTTCAGCTGGTCACCTGGCTATCCAGAATATTCTCTACATTTTCCACCTTTCCCTGTGGACTCGTGGATAAGTTCTGGCAAAGCTCTAAGTACAACTTCAGCATTGTATCGTTAATGAAATGTGAAAATGTAAGCCATGCTCTTTCCTTATTTACACTTCCCACTGACATGGTTGTGAGTCATCAGGGACACACAGGGAGAGGATTATACCCCAGAGGTGGTGGAACAACAAGATAAAAAGACTTCGAGTTTTGACACTTTCAAGTACAGACTATCAACACTGACTTTCTGGGCAAGTGCTCCATCAATCTGGACTGAGAAGCAGAAGAGAAATAAACTTGATTCTTACTTGAGAGACACAGTCATTTGGGGTTTCAACATGCAGTTGAGCCAAATTCTAATTAATTCAGTAATTTAAATCACAGTGTTTCATGACATGGCAAATTATTCGCTATATATTAAGCTCTAAAGTCAAATCACTAAGCCATTTGTTGGGCAATCTTTGTAAAAAATACATGCTTTTCTCTCTCTTTCCCTCTCTACTTTCTTTCTCTTTGTGTGTGTGTGTACGTACTTAGAAAAATGTCAGAGAAGAGGTAAACTAAAATGTTAAAAAATATTTATCTCTGATGGAATTTTGTGTTGAATTTCTGAATATCTGCAATGAAAATCATATAATGGTAAAAAAATATTTTTCCAAAGAACAAGAAAACCCACTATCATGCCAAAAGTGCCAAATATGCACATTTTAAAAAGTATTAAACTATTATTATCTTTATCTGGCAAATCCCCAAAGCTTTATCAGAAAGATTAGATTGTTTTCTTAAGAGTCACTGCATGATATACACACACATCCACATATATGTATGTGTATATGCATGAGAAATGCTTGCAGAACCCTAAGATATAGCAGGTGGAATGACTTTGCCCTTTAAACAGGAAAATAGAAAAGCCAAATTAAATAGTTGTGAACATTCATGTTAAATATTATAGTTTTAAATTCATGATTGTTAACATAGTTCATTATTATGATGATGAAGAGCACATTGATACATGGGTTTAATGTCTCAACCAATCAGAAGTCTGTGTCCCGTCCCTGTACCAGGCAGGCACCACATTTTGAATAAATCAGGATACAGCTCCACTCTCCACGCCTGCCTTCCCTCTTCAGCCCTTAAATATGCCAGTTCTGGTGGGCAGGGAGTGTCCTTGGGTGGAAACTGTCACTGTTTTTTCAGTAACACTAGTAAAATAAAAAAAAGCAGAGCCCATATATTTTATAAGAAAAAAGGTTGTGATAAAATATTTTAGGTCATCCAAGTTTGTAATGTGAAGAAGAAAAGACTGATATATATGTCTCGAGACAGAAAACAAGTCCCAAGTCTCCTTTAAACAATTACTTAAAGGAGAAATCCAAGAACGATAAAATTATGATACACAACAACCAACTGTAAGCACTAAGGCATAAAAACTAATCCAAATGTATCTCATAGAGGTAATTGTTGAACAATTACGAATTTTCAAAAAAAAAATGCAAAAAGCAGTAACTTAACAACGTTCTGTATTTACAATAACAGATCCGTATTTATAATACCAAGTAATAGTAACAGAAGTTGAAGAAAGCTGGTGGCTGGGCTGGAAGAAGGCTGTTGGTCCTGGGTAATGTATCTCGTGTCTGCTGTTGGGAAATATTCAAACGAACTTCTCTCTTGACAATTAGAGAAAAAAGTTTTAGAATATTCTATTAGTTAAAAAAATCAAATAAGAATTAAAACTATGATCCAGGAAAACATAAATACAAATATTAGACAGTGCATAAGGCAAAAAACAGCATGTAAAACAATTAGGATGCATAAATATGAAATTGAAATAACAAAACAGATGAAGGAAAGATGTTGAAAAACTACACTAAGATTTCAGAGAAAGCCAAAAATAGACTCTATGATTTTTGCAAGGGTCATTTAATTAAAAGTTACATGAAATGTCAATTTTGGAAGGAGAGCTTAAGACATCTATGACAATGTAAACTAAAGTAAAAGATGCAGTGGTATCATCCAAAATATAATTCAAACAAAACTGCTTATTGTTTCATAAAACAGGAGAATAGTTTCAGTTATTTACTCATACAGCAAATACTGAGCACTATTCTGTACCGGGCACTGTGTTGGGGACTGGACTGGAGAGTGAATAGTTTCTAATGGGGAAAGATAGAAAACATTATTATTAGAAAATACACCTGACCAGGCGGTGGTGCAGTAGATAGAGCGTTGGACTGGGACACGGAGGATCCAGGTTCAAAACCCTGAGGTCGTCGGTTTGAGTGTGGGCTCACCTGGTTTGAGCAAGTCTCACCAGCTTGAGCCCAAGTTCACTGGCTTGAACAATGGGTACTCGGTTTGCTGTACCCCCTGGTCAAGGCACATACAAGAAAGCAATCAATGAATAACTAAGGTGCTTCAACAAAGAATTGATGCTTCTTATCTCTCTACCTTCCTGTCTGTCTGTCTCTATCTGTCCTTCTCTCTGTCTCTCCCTGTTTCTGTCACAAACAAACAAACAAAAAACACATAAGTGATAAGTACTTAGAAGGGAAACAAAGAGAGGAACTAGAAAAAGTGATTAAAGTGTCCAGTGACATAGTGGCCAGTGAGACAGCTAGGAAAACCAGGCAAAGTGTGGTGTTCTCAAAGTCAAGTGACCAAAGCCTTTACAGAAAGACAAAGTGATAACTGTCAAAGCTGCTTGTAGGTCCAACAACATGAGAACCAAGGACGTTGACAATTGATGTAGCGATCTTGAGTCCGCTGATGTGATTGATGAGGACAGTTTTTGGAGTGGTGGAGACAGAAGCCTGTTTAGAGTCAGTTCAAAAGCAGACAGGAGACCGAAGGGAGATAATGAGTATAGGAAACAGTTTTCAAAAATCTAGCTGCAAATGGAATGAGAGGATTTGCTTAATGGTAGAACTAACAGCATGACAAGAAACACCCACTATTTTACCCACATTTACTGATTCATTTGTGTTATCATATGTTAAGCTAATAACTTGAAAGAAAACACCAACACTTTCATTATAAATAGATATAATGCAAAAAATAAAAGTCTGTGGTTAAAAAATGTGACCTTTAGCTGTGAGCATTCACACAGAGCCTGCTTTCGATGGAAGTCCTTCCAAAGTTATTCGCAGAACTTTTACCTACAATTTCCAATATTATATTGTCACTTCTGCTTTTGCAAGAAAAAGAGAGAGAGAGAGAGCAATAATTTCTTATCAAAAACTTCTGAAGTCATAGTAAACTTCATAAAAAACATAGGCTACACAGAACTTTATGATTAATATTACCTCCAGAGGACCATGAGCATAATGGCTGAATTTTATGTCAGGCTTCTTATACTGAATGTTTAACTCAAGGCTTCATTTTAAATAACTAAAATTATCAAAGGCTTTTTAAGCTGCAGGGTGGCAATACTGCAACTCTTAATAGTTGATGTTAAATTCACTCAGCTTTTCTCTGTGCTTATGATTTTAAAACTTTGATAATCTAACCCATTCCCTATAATACTGTGTTTTGAATCTTGATGTTTCCTAATGTAAGTCCCATAGGAACCTTAATTACTGCTTCCAGCTATTTGCTAATTCTTCATCAGATCAAATGTTGTTGCTTCTGGCTATTATACATAACAAAATAGCTTTTTAGACTTTTAATAACCTAATATTTTATCAGACATCGCTATTTATTTCAACAAATATTCTCTTTTTCAGTGTCTTTTAATTAAATATCTGAGTATTATAATTATTCTCTTCAGAGGTTTTGTTTTCTCTTAATTCTGTATTTCTTACATTATAATGCTTACATTTTTGTTCTGGACATATTAAAACAAATATTTCAAAATAATTTCTTAAATTATCCATTACTAAATATCAGTATAATTAACATTAAGTTAACAATAATGGCTACTTTTTTCAGTATGAGTGATTACGTGTTTTAGGGGGTCCTTTATTCTATTCTAATCTGAAAAAGTTTTCCTGAATTCAATTTTCTTGTCACTGTTGTTCACAGAATTGGGAAGTTATGGAGATCTACTAATAATTTTTATTTGCCTATCAGTCTCATAAATATTGAAACTATTTTTATTGCACAGAACACTGAACCATAATAGTTCAGAACAATGAACGATAAGAGTCGACTAAACACTTGTGCCATCTTGACAGACTTTTGGTTTTAGCAATCTTTTTATAATCTCTTCATATTTTGCATATCTTATTGTGGCTACATTTCTTTTTAGAATGTCCCTTAGAGCCCCCTCACACCTCCCCCTTCCCAGGGTAGCGTGTAACTTCTGTTGCATCTTTTTGAGATTTTAAGGTATTAAGAATACTAGCTCTCTTTTCCACGAAAAATAACTTTCACTCTACAAATCTCAGACTTATTTTGTTCAATAATATTAAAGCAATGGTACACGATAAATGCAGACAATGCAGCCATTGACAGCACCAGGTAAAGCAGCGGCTGGGAAATCTACAGAGCTTTCTCCACGCTTGAATCAAACAGGATCTCATGTATCTCCGATCTTGTTCTTGGTTTAAAAAAAAAAAAAAGAATAAAAGAACTGAGAGAAATGTTCTTGGCTGGCACTGAGGGGATGTGGAGGTGTTAGCAACAAGGATCCGGTATCTTTTTGTTTCATTAAAACCCTGGCTTGACAGGAAACATCGGGAAAACTTAGCCACAGACACAGCGCATCCACTGAGCGGGCCAGCAAATAGATTCTCCCACCGCTACTTAGAATAAAGACACTTATAGTCCTCTTTCTCTCATGTTTCTGGCCACAGTCATCTTTCTTCCCTTCTTCTGCATTCACTATTATACTTTACTCCAGTCACTTAATTTTCTTTCTTGAAAGTCTGAATGCCAAGAGGAAAAGCCCTTAGAAATCGGTCCATGATTGTATGCCAATTCAGTTCAAAATCTATATAGAGTCTTGGGCCTATTAAAATGAGAATGTGATTTGATTGACCTACTTTTGGTTTACTTTTTTTAAAGTAAAAGGGATTGAGTGACTTTGAGGGTGGACGGAATTCTAATTCTGAATGCTGGGAATGTGATCCCAAGTTTCTTACTCCGCTAAAGCGCATGCTGAATGAGATGAGGTGGTGGGATAGTCTGTTTTTAAAGTGACTGCTTTGGAAGGAATTTCACTCCTTGATTTATGTCACAAGTATTAACTGAGCACCTACTATTTCAGGAGTCAGGAACCTATGGCTTACAAGCCAGATGTGGCTCTTTTGATGGCTGCATCTGGCTCACAGACAAATCTTTAATAAAAAAAATAATAACGTTAAAAATATTAAACATTCTCATGTATTACAATCCATTCATTTCCTACCGCTCATGTTCATGGTTGTGGGTGGCTGGAGCCAATCACAGCTGTCCTCTGGGACAAAGCCACATTTTTATTGGATAATGCGTAATGTACATGGGTCGTTGTATGGCTCTCACGGAATTACATTTTAAAATATGTGGCGATCATGGCTCTCTCAGCCAAAAAGGTTCCTGACCCTTGTGCTATATAAACCAAGGGTCTTTAAAGCCCAGTGCTTGTATTTCTTGAGACCAGACTCCTTCCTTAAAGGGAGAGATCTATGGGCACAACTGGAGTACATGAGTGAGTCTCCATCTCTGTGGCAAGAACAGTGAGTTAGAGAAAGTTTCACAGCAGACATGAAATATAACTAAGAATGCAAGGGATAAAAGCCACCAAAGAAAAAGAAAAAGCGGCACAGGTGTGGAGGATTTGGTCAAGTTGGACAGGTAGCCTGAGTTCAGGACTGAAGCACCTTGAATGCCGCTGGTAAGAGCATTGTGTGATATCAAGAGTTACATGAGCCTGACCAGGGAATGGCGCAGTGGATAGAGCATCGGACTGGGATGCTGAGGACCCAGGTTCGAGACCCCGAGGTCGCCAGCTTGAGCGTGGGCTCATCTGGTTTGAGCAAAGCTCACCAGCTTGAACCCAAGGTTGCTGACTTGAGCAAAGGGTTACTCTATCTGCTGAAGGCCCACGGTCAAAGCACATATGAGAAAGCAGTCAGTGAATAACTAAGGTCTCACAACAAAAAACTGATGATTGATGCTTCTCATCTCTCTCCGTTCCTGTCTGTCTGTCCCTATCTATCCCTCTCTCTGACTCTCTATTTACAATCCTTTGAATTTCTGCTGTTACAGTTGTTACTTCTCCTCTCTCATTTGTAATTTTATTTATTTGAGCCCTCTCTCTTTTTTTCTTGGTGATTCTGGTTAAAGGTTTATGTGCCTTGTTTACCTTTTCAAAGAATCATCTCTTGGTTTCATTGATCTGCCACCATGCTGAATTCATTTATCAGTTCCTGTAGTTTTTTGACTGAGACGTAGGGTTTTCTATGAACAGTACCAAGTCATTAGCAAATAATAAAAGTTTTACTTCTTCTTTTCCAATTAGGATGCCTTTTATTTCTTCTTCTTGTCTGATTGCTGTGGCTAGGACTTCCAGAACTATCTTGAATAAGAGTGGTGAAAGGAGACATCCCTGCCTTGTTCCTGATCTTAAGAGGATTGCTTTTAATTTTTGCCTATTGAGTATGATGTTGGCTGTGGGTTTGTCATAGATGGCCTTTATCATGTTGAGGTATATTTCCTGTATTCCTGCTTTGCTGAGAGTTTTGATCATAAATGGGTGCTGGCTTTTATCAAATGCTTTTTCTGCATCTATTGATATCATTATGTGGTTTTTTATCCTTCCTTTATTTTATGTGGTGAATCATGTTGATTGATTTGCAAATATTGTACCAGCCTTGCCTTCCCAGAATAAATCCCACTTGATCATGATGTATGATTTTTTTCATGTATTACTGGATCCAATTTGCTAATATTTTGTTGAGAATTTTAGCATCTAAGTTCATCAGGGCTATTGGCCTATGGTTTTGTTTCTTTGTAGTATCTTTGCCTAGTTTTCAAATGAGGATTATGTTCTCTTCATAAAAGGAGTATGGAAGCTTTCCCTCCTCTTGAATTTTCTGAAATAGCTTGAGAAGAATAGGAGTTAATTCTTTGAATATTTGGTAAAATTTGCCTGTGAAGCCATCTGGCCCAGGACTTTTGTTTGCTGGGAGTTTTTTGATAACTGTTTCAATCTCTTTTGAAGTAATCAGTCTGTTTAGGTTTTCTAATTCTTCCAGATTGATTTTTATATGATTATATTTTTCAAGGAATTTATTCATTTCATTTTGGGCATACAGTTCTTCATAGTATTTTCTTACAATCCTTTGAATTTCTGCTGTTACAGTTGTTACTTCTCCTCTCTCATTTGTAATTTTATTTATTTGAGCCCTCTCTCTTTTTTTCTTGGTGATTCTGGTTAAAGGTTTATGTGTCTTGTTTACCTCTTCAAAGAATCAGCTCTTGGTTTCATTGATCTTCTGTATTGTGTTTGGTTTTCTTTTGCCTATTTGTCATTTATTTCCACTCTGATCTTCATTATTTCCTTTCTTTTACTGCCTCTGAACTTTACTTGCTGTTCTTTTTCTAGTTCTTTTAGGTGCAGGGTTAAATTGTTAATTTGAGCTTTTTCTTGCTTCTTAAGGTATGCCTGTAGTGCTATGAACTTTCCTCCCAGGAATGTTTTTCTGTGTCCTATAAATTTTGAGTTGTTATTTGTTCATTTTCATTTGTTTCAAGAAAGTATTTTATTTCTTCCTTGATCTTATTGTTAACAAAGTCATTATTTAATAGTATGCTATTTAGTCTCCAAGTGTTTGAATGTTTTTCAGTTTTTCTTTTGTAGTTGATTTCTAGTTTCATGATGTTGTGATCAGAGAATGTTCCTGATATGATTTCAATCTTCTTAAATTTATTAAGACTGGTTTTGTGTTTTAACATGTGGTCTATCCTAGAGAATGTACTGTGAGTGAGTACTTGAAAAGAATTTATATTCTGCTGCTTTATGGTGAAAGTTTCTGAAAATATTTATTAAATCCAGTTGATCTATTGTGTCACTTAAGGCCACTATTTCTTTGTTAATTTTCTGTCTGGAGGGTCTATCTATTAATGTTAGTGGGGTATTAAAATCCCCTACTATTATAGTATTGCTGTTGACCTTGCCCTTTTTGTCCATCAAAATCTGTTTTATATATTTAGGTGCTCCTATATAATATTAGGTGTACAAAATTTATAAAAGTTATATCTTCTTGTTGTAATGCTCCTTTTATCATTATGTAGTGACCTTCTTTATCTCTTACTATAGCCTTTCTTTAAAAGTTTATTTTGTCAGATATTAATATTGCTACCACAGCTTTTTTGTTCCTTTCCATTTGCGTGAAATGTTTTTTTCCATCCCTTTACTTTCAGTCCATGTGTATCTTTTGTTTTGAGGTGGATCTCTTGTAGACAGCATATGTACAGGTCCTGTTTTCTTCTCCATGCTGCTACCCTATGTTATTTGATTGGAGTATTTAATCTATTTACATTTAAAGTTATTATTGATATATAGCTGTTTATTGCCATTTTATTCTTTAGATCTATAATCTTCTTTTTCTCCATTTCTTTCTTCTTTTACTTTTTCTACAGCAAGCCCCTTAAGCTTTCCTGTAGTACTGGTTTGGTTGTAATGAATTCCTTGAATTTTTTTTGTTTGGAGAGCTTTTTATTTCTCCTTCAATTTTAAATGATATTCTTGCTGGATAAAGAAGTCTTGGTTGTAGGGTGTTGCTCTGTATTACTTGAAATATTTTTCTTGCCATTTCTTCTGGACTCAAGTGTTTCTGTTGAAAAGTCAGATATCATCCTTATGGGGGCTTCTCTGTACGTAATTGCCTTCTTTTCTCTTGCTGCTTTTAATATTTTTTCTTTATCTCTTAACTTTGGTATTTTAATTATAATGTGTCTTGTTGTAGGCCTCATTGGGTTTCTCTTTACAGAGACTCTCTCTGCTTCTTGAATTGGTGTGACTTTTCCCTTCATCAATTTAGGAAAGTTTTCAGCTATGATTTCTTCAAACAGGTTCTCTATTTCCTTGTTATTTCTCCTCTCCTTCAGGAACCCTTGTGATGCAGATGTTATTTCTCTTTATATTGTCACAGAGTTCTCTTACAGTTTCCTCAGACTTTTTGAGCCTCTTCTGTTTTTACTGCTCTGTTTCTGTGCTTTTGTTTATCATGTCCTCTAATTCACTGATTCGATTCTCTGCTTCATCCAGCTTGCTGTTGATTCCTTCTAGTGTAGTCTTCATTTCTGATATTGTAATTGCCAGTTATGATTGATTCTTTTTTATGATTTCAGAGTCCTTTTTGATGCTTGCAATTTCTTTATTTAGGTGTTCATTAAGTCCATTCATTCTAGCTTTGAAATCCTTAAGCATCCTAACAATCATTATTTTAAACTGTGCATCTAGTAATTTGGTTACTTCCATCTTATTCAATTCCTTTCTGGAGATTTTTCTTGTTGATTCATATGGTTTATATTCCTCTGTCTTCCCATTTTTTCTGTGTTCGGTTTACTAGCTTGTTGGAATTTTGAGTCTGAGGGTGGTTTATGGAATGCGGCTTCTCCTCCAGGACTTTATTCCTCAGCCTCTGTTAGTTGCTCGAATTTTAATTCTCATTAACTAGTAGAGCTGCTTAAAAGTCTTAATTTCTTTGCTGTTTGTTTGCTGAGTCCAGCAGGAAGCATATGTGTTTGCTGATCCTTGCAGGGAGCTTCTTTGTTTAGGACGGGGGAAGTGGGTATATCTTGGTTTCTTTTTTGGCCCCAGTTGAAACTCTATCCAGAAATGTGGTGAGTGTGACTTTTGAGAACCAGAAGGTGTGGTCTGCCCAGTGACTTTCTAGGGCAGCAGTTCTCAACCTGTGGGTCGTGACCCTGGCGGGGTCACCTAAAGCCATCGGAAAATACATAATGAATATCAGGTATTTACATTCCGAATCATAACTGTAGCAAAATTACAGTTATGAAGTAGCCACCAAAATTATTTTTTGTTTGGGGTCACCGCAACATGAGGAACTGTATTGCGAGGTTACGGCATTAGAAAGGTTGAGAACCACTACTCTAGGGGCAGGTGCGTTCTCCTTGTCAGAATGGGGAGGTGTAGCTTAGGTCTCCCCAGAAAACTGAGTCACTGTCCCTCCCCTTTACTTCCTCTTTCTGAACAACCTTTTGTGCAGATTGGAGCTGGAGAGCTCTTGGAGGTGGGTCAGCTGGTTCCACACTGGCTATTGCAGGACAGAGGGAGCAACCCTGCCCCCAGCTATGGCCACCTCAGCACTGGAGAATGACTCAGCTCAGGTGTTCTTCTCCCCATCACCATTTGTGTCCCTGTGCCTTGATCTCCGCACTCTCCTTATGCAGGACCAGTTCTCTCACCCTCCTCTCCCCTGGAGCCCTAGGCAAGTGGCTGTGAGCAATATTTTTCTATCTGGCCCTTTAAGGCTGCTACTTCTTTTGCCAACCACTTCCCACAGATAGATCTCCTACTCTTTTCCCCACTCAACGTTGTCAGGCTGTCTCCTCCAGTCCCTGGGTTTCTTGGCTGGGGCTCTGGTTCTTTGACTGAGGACCTCTACCTCTCAGGGTCTCTCTACTCACAATGAGGGACTTTCTGGACCCTTAGCCTCAGCCTCCCCTCACTCCTGGGAACAGGGGAAACCCCTCTGCACTCCTGCACTCCCTACAAGGCTCAGTTTGGTTTCTTTTGTGCTCTTTGATTTTCGAGTCCTGTTCTTTTAGTCGAAAGTTGGTTTTTCACAATAATTGTTCTTAAACTAATTTGTAATCCAGTTTGGTCATGGGAGGTGGCAGTCTGTGCGTCTTTCTACTCTGCTGCCATTGTGGAGTCTCCAATCTTTTCTTGATGACCTATTTTCAATGAGTTTCCTCAAGTAATGCAATCACCTAAACAAACTCTGCTGACTGTGCACTACAGTCTCAAAACCTCTCATTTAAAAAGGCAGCACTCCCAGGTATTCATAGGAAAAATTCATTGCATGGAGGTGCCACTTCTCTGCCTGCAGTTAGAGAAGACTCAACCTGTTTTGAGGTAAAAAGGTTTATACACTGTGACCACTACCAGAGAGATTATTTGGCTAATTATTAATTTGCCTGAATGGCATTTAGTCTAGTACAACTTAACAGCTTTTCATATTTATGAAAATGAACAGTTGTTTTACTTTTTCAAAATGACAGATGTTCCAGGACTCTGATTGAAAAATGTAGAGGAGAAGGAGCAGCCACCTTGAAAAACTCCCACCAAACAGAAGACTAGAATACTTTATCGTCTTTTATTTTATGGTGGGTGTTTTATCATTTCAGCATGAAATTTTGAATAAATCACAGAGGAACAAAGAAGATTCTTGAGTTTTCTTGATTCCTCCTGCCAAGAATACTAAATAGCTAACATATTTATATAATAAAAGATTAGGAAGAAAATAATTTGGAATCACAGGCAAAAGAAAAGCATTATGGAGTACTCTCTTGTGAGGACAAACACAAGTTTTGAGATAGATGACGCCAGATTGTGCTGCATCTTGAAGAGTTTAAGGGCAACATGTACTAGCTATCCCTGGCTAATTAAAAGTGATTTCATTCTCTGTGCTTCTTTTCAGGAATCAATTTTGCAGACTGCATTGACATATATTAAAATTCTTGCCCCCTTTTGATAAACTTTTAGCTAAGAATCATATGCATATCAACCCATCCTTTGAAATCTCAGCACCTTTGTCACAAAATAGCAGCTGCCACCACCAAAAAATTAGGCTTTGGATCGGGAACAACATAACTATGGAAATTATGTGACATTTACTTAGCAGTAAGTGTTGAACAGAACATACAAGATAAGTGTTTTAACACATATTTTGCTTACATAATTTTCTACTTACACTATTATTTTGAACACGGTGAGGGTACTTAGGAAAACTAAATGCATTTCAGACTAGAGATACAACAGCCCAACCAACTGCTGTATTCAAGCCTCTCTTTGAGTAATCTAAAGTGAGTAATATAGGCTTATCTTTTGTTTCTATAAACAGCAAAAATAAGGGAGGAGGTCCAAAGAAGGCTTAAATTATTAAATGAAACAGTAAATGTTCCATGTTCCAAAAGAGAGAGTGCTGCTCATATGCTCACAAAGATATTTTTAAGATGAATTCATGTCTTTATTTTGTCTCTCCTTTTTCTGACTTTCTGTAGACTTCAAATCTGATTCAGATAATCTACCATTTATTTCATTATTCTCTATTCTAGTATGCTCCCACCAGGGTTCATTTTATATCTGTAACAAAATTAACTCCTCAAAGAGGAAAAGAATCAAGGTTCAGCCCAGTGTTAAGCAAACAGGAGTTGTTCAGTGAAGACCTGGTGGAGTTAGTCCCATTGATCTCACCTGGATTCAAACCCTTTGGATAGGGACAGACTGTATTCAGGTCACAGGAAGAAGCAGACATTCTTCCTCTCTTTTCTTTATGTTGGAGGCAGAAAAAACACAAGCTCAAAATACTCAGGATAATTCCTACCATTAATCTTAATAATTTTTCTAAAGGATACAATCTTATAAAGCTCAAAATAAGGCAATATCAATTTTAAGAAGCAGAAAACATATTTATCCTTAATTATTTATTGTGTGTATATATATATATGCATATAGTCAGATATAAAATGCTTATATAAATATATTATATATGCATATTACATGTCATTTCCTAACTGAAAGCCAAGGGAAACTTTACCGTAATCAAATATTACTCTTGAAGAATCCGTTCAGTCATAGTTCTTAAATACAAAATTCTTGCATCCAACTCTTATATAGCACAATATAGCTACATTTCTTTTTTTTCTTTCTTTTTTTTTTTTTTTTTTTTTTGTATTTTTCTGAAGCTGGAAACGGGGAGAGACAGTCAGACAGACTCCCGCATGTGCCCGACCGGGATCCACCCGGCACGCCCACCAGGGGCAATGCTCTGCCCACCAGGGGGCGATGCTCTGCCCCTCCGGGGCTTCGCTCTGCCGCTACCAGAGCCACTCTAGCGCCTGGGGCAGAGGCCAAGGAGCCATCCCCAGTGCCCGGGCTATCTTTGCTCCAATGGAGCCTCGGCTGCGGGAGGGGAAGAGAGAGACAGAGAGGAAGGAGAGGGGGAGGGGTGGAGAAGCAGATGGGCGCTTCTCCTATGTGCCCTGGCCGGGAATCGAACCCGGGTCCCCCGCACGCCAGGCCGACGCTCTACCGCTGAGCCAACTGGCCAGGGCTACATTTCTTTATACAAGAAAAAATATGCTTACATTTCTATTCTTGACAGCTGCTACTTTATCCCTTTCTTAAACTTAATAATTCATTAATTTACCATTCATGTATCCTTAATGCATACTGTGGCATACAGTTATTAAAATCCTATCACATTTTTCCTGAAATTAGAAGAAAAAATTTGCTAAAATCAGTTTAGAAAAAAATTCTGGGACGCTTATTCTATGGGTTATTTTTCATTGCACTGTTTTTACGCAAAACTCAAGTTGCAAGCAATTACAAAAATACTAGTTTGTGCCAGATGAACATTATAGTTTTCAAGCAATCTAAAATCTCAAATAATAAGAAAGCCTTATTTATTGGAAGACAGCTGAAGTGAAAGGTCACATTAATACCTGTGCTCATTTTACAAAGGACAAATAAAAGAACTTTAAAAGTGATAAAGTAAATAGTTTTGAAACAACATGATAAAACTAGCCTGGCTCTTTGAATATACTCAAATCTTTCCCATCCTTAGGGAGAAAAAAAAAATCTTTGTTAATGTTTAGTTGTGATTGTGATCTCTACTAAAGTGGATAAAAATAGATCATTTTAATCACCAGCATTTCTTTTTATTACTTCTCAGGGCACTGAATAATCAGTTCAGAGAAAGTATTTGACTTCAATTCCTACATCTTAAGGTAACACATTTGGAGTTCTACCATTCGATAAGTAAGCAGGCATCAAGCTACTATCTTTTTCTCTCTAGTATTTTCTTCCCTTCCAATTATCATCTTCTGTAGAACTGTATGTACCTGCTGCCTCCAATTGTCCTTCCTCCATATTTCTCTGACACTATGTGGTCCTTGTGACATCATCACCTCTCTAGCAGAGATACTCCCTTGAGGACCACCAATGACTCAGTCTACAGAGAATGGCTCCAAGTCATGGCAGTTATACCCATTACACTTATAGCAAATGAGAGCATGTATTTGAGTACTTGTTAGACATTAAACTATTATAGAAAACTGGTGGCATAATTATTATAATGCCAAATGATCTATCAACTTTCTATTCTGACTGCCACAGTGTAACAGATAAATACTCCTGATTCCAGTCTCACTGTGCTCCAATCCACCTTATACTCTGATACTTAAGCTACTGTTCTTAAATACAGAGATCTACTTAAGTCCTTCCACTGCTCAAAACCCTTCAATAGTTCCCCATTATATATTGGGCAAATTTCAAACTCCAAACTCTTCAATTAGCCATTGAAAATCCCACTTATTGTTTGACATTTACCCTCTAGGATACACCCCTCTCAGTTTTTTCTTCTCTCCGAACACCACACTCTCTTTTCTATTCAATGCTCTAGTGTGTGTCATCCATTTTTGAAACTAATGCCCCTTCCCCAAACAGTGACCCCTGAAGCCCTGCCTACCCACAATGAAGGGGTACCACAATACACCCAATCCTATCTCCTCCTGGAAAACTTCCCAAAGATGAATTCAGCATACACTCTCCCACACAACTCACACTTCCATATTTTGAAAACTCTGCTATATATGCAAGCTATTTATGTATAGATCTTCCTCTTGCAAAGGCTTAGCAAACCACTAGAGGAATATTCTTTCCAGGGGAACAATTATCATAAGGGGGGAGGCTCAATAAAGGCTCACTGAATTGATTCGTGCTTGTGTCTTCACCATGAATGACTAACAATATTAATCATTAGTTTGAAAAAGTTCTCTACTAGTTTTTAAATGGAGCCATCGGTGCTTTTCAAATATAATAAGAACAAATAGCCTAGACGTGATAAATACAAAAATGTTATTTTATGACATACATACAAATCAATTACTGAAATAAAAAAAATATAACTATATCTTGTATCTATTACCTAACAGAAAACAACAACTCTGATGCCAACAACTTATGCACGGAGAAAGGAAATAAGCAAGACAAAGGAATAGCAAGAATATGTGTCACTGATAAAACTAGATATTACATGCTCGTGCCCTGGTGAATGTACCTAGGACTCGTCTCAGAGGCTGGTTCAGTTATCCATCCACCTGCTGATAGACTTGAATCTTTGGACCAACTCCAAGACTGTCTAGCCTCCTGAAGTTCCCCTGGTTTGCAAAGACTATGAGGTCAGCCACTATAGTCCATGCTCCTCCTTCTAGGGTTTCACTGACACTGAAACTGCCTTAAGAAGAAAAGAGAGGGATGGGAAGTTGTCCAGGATCTTTGTTCTGTGGCACTCGCTTTGTTTAAGGATGGCATAAAACATACCAGTATCTCTACTTAAGAAAAGTGAGCTAAGATTAGTCACATCACAAGTTGACCTAGATGTGTGGTTTTAAACCTTGGCTGTATTCTGTAAATCTCCTGGGGAATTTGAAGACAATAACCATTTTGGGGCCCTGTACCCACACACATATTTCATTAAGGTTAGGGCCCAGACATAAGCATGCTTTCAAAGTTCCAAAGGTGTATTAGTCAGCTCAGGCTGCTGTAACAAAATATCATAGACAATATGGTTTAAACAGCAGGCATTTATTTCTCACAGTTCTGGAGGATGAGAAGCCCAAGGTCAAGGGGATGGTAGATCTGGTTCTGCATGGGGTTGGCGAGGCCTATCCCCCTGGTTTACAGACAGCTGCCTTCTCACGGTATCCTCACATGGTAGAGAGAGAGAGCTCTGGTCTCTTTTGCCCTTCTTATAAGAACACTGATCCCATCATGAGAGCTCCACTCTCATGACTTCCTCTAATTACCTCCCCATTCCCCACTTCCAAATTCCACCGAATTGAGGAAGAACAGAACTTCAACATGGGGGTGTTGGGAGGGGACACTAATATTCAATTCACAACACCTGAGAATCCCAAAGTGCGCCGAGGATTGAGAACCAATGACATAGATAAACAGTTGCCAAACTTTTTTTGCATTGAAACAAACATAACCATGATATCACATGTGTAATATGCTCCCGTGGGCAGACCAAGATTCTGTACAACTCTGTGTGCCAAGTAAGTTGCTACCCTTATGTGTCTCATTTAAAAAAATGTGTCAGAATGCAAGAAGGTAATAACATCATTATAGAAATAATTTTTAACCTGATGATGACATAACTTAAAACCATCTAGAAAAATCTAGAAAATCCCTTACATCTGGCCAGCATTTTGTTATTCTAACCGCACCATCAGGACTCTTTGCTAAAAGAGGTTATTTAAAAAGCAACAGTTTCTTTTTTTCTTATTCAAGGTTCTAAATTAATCAGTTCAGAGAAAAGGTCTAATATCAATCCCCATTGTTAGGTGAATACATTAGAGCTTTAGGATTCAAGAAATAAGCAGTCCACTCAGTGACTTGGGAAAGACAGAAAGATCATGGCATCCATGCTATCAGGGAAAGCATAGAAAGTAGGATAGCATGATTCTAGAAAGAGCAGAAAAGTAACTGTATTCATCATTATGAATATTTCAACAGAAAATCTTTCTCTCCAACTAATTAATAAATCATTCTTTTCAAGTATATAAAGACTCTACTGCCAAAGAAACTTGTAAAAAATTTATCTCTTCTGTACCTAAATTACTTCATGCTTATTGAATGAGATCAGAAAGTCCACATTAACCAGGACATTAAATAATTTCATTTATTTTAATACCTTTGTGCAAATATGAAAAGCAAAAGAGAAGACAACTTTCCTATTTTAACACACTATAATTTTTAGGCAAAAAGAAATGTGAACCCACCTCTTAAAAATTACATAATATTAACTGCAAAGCTCCCCAAATTATAGCACAGTAAAATAATTTTAAATAATGGTATCAAATAGCATCAATATCTTCCCTATCTAAATCTTCACCAAGATGCTGAGCAACAGTAAAGATTTTCTCAATCTTAAATTCATGCTTAAAGAAAGTGAAGGTGAAGAGAAATAGCCACAGAAAACTACTAAATAAACAAAAGAAGAGGAGAAGAAAATAAAACAAAGATCCTTATAGAAGAGCAAGTCTTTCTTTCTGGGTTTTTTTTTTTTGTAGTTGTTTGTTTATTTCATTTTTTTTTAATTAAATTTTATTTTTTACCTTAGGGAGAGGAGGGGAGGCAAAGAGAGACTCCCGCATGTGCCTCGATCAGGACCCACCCAGCAAGCCCACTAGGGGGCAATATTTTGCCCATCTGGGGTCCTTGCTCCATTGCAACAGGAGCTATTTTTTTAGTGCCTGAGGCAGAGGCCATGGAACCATCTCAGTGCCCAGGGCCAACTTGCTTTAATGAGCCTTGGCTGCAAGAGGGGAGGAGATTGAGGGGGGATGGAGAGGAGAGAGAGGGGGAGGAGTGGAGAAGCAAATGGGCGTTTCTCCTGTGTGCCCTGACCAGGAATTGAAGCCATGATAACCACATGTTAGGCATAGACTTTACCACTGAGCCAACTGGCCAAGACCTTGTTTTGTTTCTTGAGAGAGACAGGAAGGGAGAGAGGAGGAGGAGATGAGAACCATCAACTCATAGTTATTTCACTTTAGTTGTTTATTGATTGCTTCTTATATGTGCCTTGATGGTGGTAAGAGATTGGGGGAGGCTCAAACCAAGCCCTTGCTCAAGCCAGTGATCACTTGCTCAAGTCAGTTTCCTTGGACTTAAGCCAGTAACCTTTGCGCTTCAAGTCAGTGACCTTGGGATCAAGCTAGCACATAGGCACTCAGGTCGGCAACCCTGCACTCATGCTGGCAAGTCCATGCTCTAGCCAATGACTTTGGGTTTCAAACAAGGGCTCTCAGTGTCCTGGGCTGATGTTCAATCTACTGCGCCACCACTGGTTGGGCAACATTCTGTTTTTAACTCCTATGAGGATTTCAAAGTCATCCGATGCCCTGTTCCATTTCAATTCAACTCAGTTCAAATATTTGCTGAACATCTGCTATGTGTAGGGCTAAATCAAGTGTAGCACATCATTTCTAGGATTAGTGACCAATCTAGAGACAAATTCCAAAAGCATGCATATCCATGTAATGTAACTGTACTTCCTGTCATTCATCTGGTTTCCTGCACTGCCTTGGGCCACCACCTCCTGGGACCAGCTTGACTGAAAGAGACTTAATCCAATACAATGGCTTTTTACTGACTGAAAATAGTCCCCTTGGGCTCTAGATACTTTATTTCTCTTTACTGACCAACCATCACCCCTGTTGCCCTCTCCACCCTTACAGGTAAACATGTGTGTACACACACAACATACACACACACACACACACACACACACACACACACACACACTGATTTGCTGCCCTGCCCCATGGCGCATATCCAAGTTTTGCTGGTGCCAATTCATCTAGAATTTAATCTTCACTCAAAATTGTTCCTGCAACTTCATGTGCGGTGTTTTTTTGTTTTTTTTTTTACCAGGGGGCTCCGTTTTTAAGACACAGATAATGTTTATATCTTGGTGACGCTTATATGCCTTTCTGGGAGAATCAAAGACTGTGAAGGTTTGGTGCCAGAAGTGGCATCAAAGGTGGATGGCTCAAAATAAATGGCGACCTAACTCTGAGGTTGTGATCAGACTCGCAAAAGAAAAAGGACAGATGAACCTGACCCATCTCAACAGCAAAAAATCTAGTGTCTCAGAACCTCCACAGGTCTTTTTTTCTCTATAACTGTACACATTAAATATTTATTAAGCACCTGCTATAAGTGCTAAGCCCAAGAATTCTAAGTCCAAGGGTGAATGAAATACAGGCTTTGCCCTCAGGGAGCTAGTCTAGTGGGGAGATAGAGAGAAACACCACAGAATCATACAGTGACGGCCAAACCACATCATGGATAATTTGTTGTGAGAACAGGACACTCACTCCCAAATTAGTCTATAAGGCCACAAAGTGGCCACACAAATGTCTTCATGGATTAATACTCTACCTATGGCTGCCAGAATGTCTCTGTGACTTTTGTGTGGCCAAAACAACACAAGCCAATGCTAACCCACATACATCAACATTTCAAATAATTTTAATGACTTGTGAAGTTTTTCTCGCTGAGATCACAAGTATTCAACAGTGCTATCAATCAATACTATCAGAAGGTACTAGCAATACTTTATCAGTTTTTTTTGGACTCTGAACAGCACTATTCAAAAGACTTACTGCAGTGATCAACATGCTCTATATCTGAATTGCTCCATGTGATAACCACCAGCCACCTGTGGTTACTGAGCACTTGAAAGATGACTGAGAAACTGAATTAATTTATTTTAATAAATTTAAATTTAAATAGCCACATATACTTAGTGGTTATGGTATTGAACAGTAAGTTCTAAAATATAAGTGCTTTAGGATTGTGAATATGATAAAACAATTTTTCCCTTAATGCCTACACAGTATGTTATATATGTCTCTGGACGATTACAAACACAGATAAAAACTAGTTTCCTTTCTGTGATCTGAAGTTGTTGTCAAGGATACCTTCCAATAAGGCATTAAAAGTTAAAGACAATGGAGGCATATGCATGTTTTCCTTAAACCGGCTCTGGCTTTCACCACTGGCTTTCACTACGAAGTGGGAAACATACTAAAATATTTGAAAGTTAAGGCATTTAACACACTAAGAGATATTTGTCATGGTGATGGAGAATGATTTGACTTTGGGTGATGGGCGCACAATGCCATCAACAATGATATAGAGATGTTCACCTGAAACCTATGTACACTTATTGATCAGTCACTCCATTAAATTTAATTTTTTTAAAAAAGAGAGAGATTTTGGAAAGACTGTTATTCTCAACTAGTTCTAAACAAAGTGTTTTAAAAGGGAGACTTAAAGAAGGTTTCCAATGTGGGGATTGAGTCAGACTGGCTGGGCTGTGGACATCATGAGCATCAGGACTCCATGTGTATGCACTGCTCAATTACTAGTGCTTACTATCCGTCAGCACTTAGCGAGCATGCAACAAAGAGCAGTGAAAATAGTATGGTTGGGAATGTTCTATATCTGAATCACAATGGTTGTTACATGCCTTACTTTTTTGAAAAGTGAGTAATATGGACGGACATAGAAGTCTCATGAATGGAGATCCACAGAAAGCAACAGGGAATGGGAACTGCAGAGTCACATTTCACATGAAGCCAGCCAGTCAATTCCTGTAGCAAGGCGACCTCTTGGGAATGGAGGGAGAGGAGTCACAAGGAACGTATAAACTGAGACAGATGAGTCAGTTGACTTCTCTGTACCTTAGTTTCCTCTGCTGTAAAATGTATAAAATGAAGCCATCTACTTCAAAGGGGCTTGGGGAGAATGAAATGGGAAAAAAAAAATAGAGAAATTATGTTCAGCACTGGGTCAGCACCCAGCCAGAAAAAAAAACCCCACAAAAAGACAAACTGAACATTTTTGCCAGAAGCAAAATTCCCACAACGTCAAAACTGAAGCAAATCCCCAAATCTCTAGTGCAGACATGAGAGCATAATAAATTCATCAATGAAATAGTTTATCCTGGCAAATTTCCCTGAGTGGAGCCAGCAGAGTCTACATAAAAAGGAGAGGTGAAATTTAAAAAAATGCTACTCTGGCCTGACCTGTGGTGGCGCAGTGGATAAAGCATCGACCTGGAAATGCTGAGGTCGCCGGTTCAAAACCCTGGGCCTGCCTGGTCAAGGCACATATGGGAGTTGATGCTTCCAGCTCCTCCCCCTTCTCTCTCTCTGTCTCTCTCTCCTCTCTCTCCCTCTCTTTCTCTCCCTCTCTCCTCTCTAAAAATGAATAAAAAAAATTAAAAAAAAAAATGCTACTCTGTAAGTCAAAAGTAATTAATTTTCTAAATGAAAACTGGTTATTATTTGGGGAGAAGGGGGGAGAAAGCATAAATATTTTCTATTTTTGGTTACAATTTGTTTTTGGAGGGTCAATAGACCAAACTGAGACTCACAGCATACTGGGTTTCCACTGATTCCATATTGGGAATAAACTAAGCAATTAATTCTTGCAGAAGAATTGGGTATAATTTGTAGTTAATGTGGCCCCAAAAACAGTAAGACATAACTTAAAAGTTCAGAATCTGATTCACTGCATATTTAACAATAGTATTTAAACATTTGAATTTTGTGTACCTTGCAGTGCTATAACTCACTGAATTCAAAGATCCGATTTTTTCATTAGTTGAAAGAAACTAGTCCTTTAAAGCTCTTGAAACAGCTCCCTCTCCTCTATGACTCACAGTTAAGCCTCGTTACAGTAACGCCACTGCAGGTTTCCCCACTACCTGTTCAGTGGGTCATGATTAAATAATAATTAGAGTCGTACAGTCATCACATCAGCTCTCCACTTAGCAGGAAACCTCTCGATTACTTTAGAGAAGGCCCAAATTCACTTAGGGAATTATCTTGGAGTCATCTTTAATTCTTGCTTCTCTTGTTAAGAATCTCTATCAGCTATATAACATTAAAGGCTGTGTTGCTTGTGTGATTTTTTAAAAATAATATTAAGTCAGGAATCAGAAATCAAACCACAGTAAATATTTGTTAATAAGCCAGGTACTCTGCTAATACGTAAATGTCAAACTAGCTCGGTAGCTGTGGTAGCATGGACCTGGACCACAACATTAGCATATCCTGGAAATTTGTTGAATTTGGAGTTTCTCAGGCCCCGCCCCAGAGCTACTCAATCAGAAACTTCTGGAAGGCCCTAAAATCTGGGTTTTATGAGTTTTTCTGGTGACTCTGTTGCACACTACAGTTGAAGAACTGTAATATAGCTAGTTGGCAAAACAGCTGAGTCCACAAGCCAATCTTGATAGTACAATCAAGTAGATGAACTCACAATGTATTTAACAATCCCTGGCTCCACTCCCCAAAAACCCCTATAATGTTCCTCTTTATTCCCTAGTAATAATTCAAAAAGAATTTGCTTCAGTCTAAATAATCTAATTAAAATTCTTTGTTTTGAAGTTATTTGGAAGAAACAATTGGTCTATATGTTTATTCAAAACATCAGGACATTCTGGACACTAAGTGATTAAGGTCATTAAGATATTCCTAATTGCTAACAATGAACACTTTTGTGAATTCTACAAATTGTTACAGATAATAATAAGACTGGCAACCTAACACTCCACTGTCCTGGTGCTGTCACCCTGCACAGAAAGTCTCAGTAGGCAGACCTCTGCTGAGCACTGATTATATGTTCTGGGACTCTCATGGGCTCCAGTGACACTGAAGATGAGTAACAAACATATCAGGCAATACCAGAGTAGATGTCGAGGGAAAGATTATTGAAGTGGAGGCTGAATCTTTCATTTGTAAATAATATGCCTCAATTTATCTAAATGTGCTTCTCTATGATCAAGATATGCATCCCATTTGAAGTTGCCAAGGCCCTTACGGTTGTCAGCCTGTAGACAACACTGTAAAAGGCCAACTTTGTTAAAATGAGAAAGAGATAAAAAAGTAGTCACCTGCCAGTGGAAGGAAGTAAGGAAGGAAGGAAGACAGGGAGGGAGGAAAGGAGGGACGGAGGAAGACAGGGAGGGAGCCAGGGAGGAAGGAAGGAAGGAAGGAAGGAAGGAAGGAAGGAAGGAAGGAAGGAAGGAAGGAAGGAAGGAAGGAAGGAAGGAAGGAAAGAAGGACCCACAGTTTGAGTTCTAATATCATTTAAACTTGTGATACTCTTAAATAATTAATTTAATCCTTGACAGTTAAATTTTACATCATCAAAACCTTAAAGAAAATGTCCAATACACTAAAATCTAAGTAACCAAAATCAACCAGCTATAAATAATGCTTTATTGAGAATCTGCAAGATGTGGCACATTGGAATGGAATATCATTCAGCCACAAGAAAGGAATGAGACACTGATACTGGCTACAACACGGAATCCATGAATCCTGAATACATTACGCTAACAGGGGTCTCCAAACTTTTTACACAGGGGGCCAGTTCACTGTCCCTCAGACCATTGGAGGGCTGCCAAATACAGTGGTCCTGTCACTGACCACCAATGAAAGAGGTGCCCCTTCCGAAGTGCAGTGGGGGCTGGATAAATGGCCTCAGGGGGCCGCATTGCGGCCCGCGGGCCAGACACCCAAGGCCATGTATTGTATGACTGTTTATATGAATTGCTCAGAACAGGCAAATCCATAGGAAAAAATAAGTAGATTAGAGGTCTCTAGGACTGGGGGGTTAAGAGAATGAGGAAAGACTGCTAACAGAGTTTCTTTAGGGGATGGCTTAAAGCTCTGTAATTAGATAGTGGTGATGGTTGCACAACTTTGTGAAAAACCCCAAAACTACTGAATTGGACTTTAAAAAGATGAATTATATGCCATGTGAATTATACCTCATTAAAAAAATCGCAATAGACTCAGGGCATGCGGTTTGGAAGGCATACAAAGCAGTATTTTCTGATTTATTTCCATATTATGGTGTGATTTACTTAAAATAATAATCTAAGTACCAAGGGGAGCTACCTGGCTTTGCTGTTAAAACAGATTTACAATGGAAATGTAAATTCAGCAGGTGTGTATCTGATGACCACAATGCTTTAACAAACGTCTTCTTCTCTCCAGAATCGACTGTGATTTTAGAGAAACCAGGGACCAAAATCTCCTGCAAGTCTTAAATGTCAGTGTGCACACCCCATTTGCCTTGAGTACTTCAATAAAGCTTTTGGAATTTAAATTATGTCGTCAATGTGTCTGGGGGGCTACTGGCAATTATCACTATGCTTGCAATGCAATTCTAATTAGTTAAAATATGGAAATGATTTCTTTTTGCAAAGATTACTGTGCCAAGAGCAGCACCATCTATTGGATGAAAATGTGAGTTAACATCAACTTTATTATAGACAATCTAAAAATTAAAAACAACAACAACCCTGGTATCCTCTAACTGAAAAGAGTATGTGTATTTATTACGGGAGGTACATTTGGATGTTTACAAAACTGTTATGTTTGATCCTAATAGCAAATCTTCCTAAAGAAAAAAAAAAGAGAGAGAGAGATTTCTTTAATAAAATGCAAAAACCCTATCTTACAATTCTTCTGGCAAATGGTCAGAACACTTGAACCTGCATGCCAGGTAAATATTCTAACTAGTTGTATCTGAATGCAATTTCAGTACTAAACGCGTACCCTGGAAGGTGGTGGGTGAAATCCATGAATAAAATATACCAACCTGCAGCTCTGCTCTGATGTTGGCACCGATGGCAGAACGTTGACAGAAGTTTTGATTGAAACTTTTTTAAAGTAACTGTCCAGACTTGAATGTGACTAAATTAAAAGTACTAAAAAACACTGAAAAGTCAAGTCAGTGCTTGTTCCTGCTACTACCTTTCGGGCGTTGTGCTAGTGAGCGTGTACATGTATGTGAGTGTGTGTCATTCGCATTAGACACGTGTATATTTCATTCAAGGCCGTAATACCCGTTGCAGTACTTTAACAGCAAAAAACGAGATGTAGTCTGTAGCCCCCCCCCCCCCCCACACACACCATGGTGGTATTTCTGGTTTTATCTTCTTATGTATACCGAACAGGCTCTCTGCACACTTTGCCAGAGATCGGAGCTGTGAGGACAGGGACGGTGGCTGCCCAATCTCTCTCCTGCGCGGGTGGCAGCACGGATCCCCGCGGGCAGACGGAAGGTGGCGGAGGTGCGAGGTGGGGAGGAGGCGCATTCTCCCACGCTGCTGCTGACACTCGAGTGCCGCCGCCGACCCGGTGGGATCCCGTCCCTTTTAGCAAGTACCTAATGCTCTGAATCCCCCCGCCCCACACCTGTGTCCCAAACGATCCCGCGAGGAAACCCCACCGAGGTCTCATCACTCACCCAGGCGGCAAACACAGATGAGCTGAACGCAAGCGACCAAGCGCGTTAGGATGAGCATTTCCAGACAGTTCGGGGGTCCTCGCCACGCGGCTGCTCAGCTTCTCGGGTGCAGAGGGAGGGGGTGCAAAGGAAACGTTTCTCCTCCAGTGTATAGATCGACGTGATATTGTGTGTGTGAAAGAGAAAGTGAGTGAGAGAGAGAGAGAGAGAGAGAGAGAGAGAGGGAGGGAGGGAGGGAGAGAGAGAGAGAGAGAGAGAGAGAGAGAAGGACGCGTGGTGGTGGTCGTGGGAATCGAAGCCACTAGCCGAGGCGCATGTCGGCGGGCGGCCGGCGGGTCCGTCTCCTTCGCCGCTGCGGGGACCGCGGTCTGGGCGCTCGGAGCGCAGCGGCGCCTGGGTGTCGGGTGCGCGCTCGGCTGGGCTGGGCGCGCGGCTGCACGACGGGGGCGGGGACGGGGACAGGGGCGGGGACGGGGACAAGGGTGGGGGTGCCCGTGGGAGCGTGCGGCTGGCCAGGGTCGCGCGCGGGGACGGGGGTGGAGGGACACAGCTGTCGTTCAGGGTCCCCACTGTAGCCCTTCACATGGCGACACCCCTCCAGCGGCCCCTGGCAGTGGCTTCCGGTCCTGGAGTTAGTGGAACCCGCTGGGGTTTAGGGTCTCCACGGAGGAAAGGTCTCTTCATGAAGACTCCCATCATCTCTTCGGAAGAGAGATCGCCAGAACCCCACTGTCCTGCACAGCCAGAAATTGACCTTTGGGGTTCGCTCTTGGAAATGTTTTTCATTTTATTGTCCTCCCTGAGATATTAAGTGGATCCAATCAGAAAGTGGCAGGGTAAATTGGGTGCCCTCTTCCCATTTTCCAAATCACCAAAGGAGTTCCGGACCCGTTCCCTCTAGGACAGCTGACCGCAAATGACCTCCGGCCCCGGTTGTGTGACCGAGTCAGACTTGCTCTTCCCCAAACTCCAACCAAACTGTCCTGCTGTGCACAGCAGCTCAGAGGAACTTTCAATTCTGCAAAGGGTCGCACGGGCAGAGTTTTTAATTGCTTGACTGAAGGATAAACAAAAGAAATGTAACAAAGCTGGAAAAAAACCTCTGTACGCGAGGGGCATGTGTCTGCGGGGTCTCCATATCTAGACTGTGAGCGTGTTGCTGGCAGGGATTTGCCTTGTTTATAATAATAACTGCTCCAAACACAGAGACACAGGTAGCCAGTAGGTGTTCCTTAAATGTTTGTTTAATTAATTTGAAGCCTATATGAAAAGATAATGCAACCCCCTGAAAATTTATGACTTCTCAAAGATTTTCATTTTTATACCTTTTAACTATAAGACATGTTTTTCCCTACTGATATGAGACCGAATTTAGAGCTTTTGAAAAGTCCACTCTGAGACACAGAATTTCAAGTTCTGCATTTATCTCCTGTATTCTTAGCAATCATTTTATGTAGGTTATCTATAGTGTGTGCTCCTGTGTCCTGCTCTTGTCTCAAAAATAGTGTTTCCGTTTTGAATTTTTAAAGGAAGTTATTGCATACAAAATTGAGTCCTGATTTCAAGTATTGCCAACTGTCCTCACTAATCTCTGTATCCGCTGAACCCCAGGTTAAACATACAGAGCCCCCGAATCAATTTGCTATTGTTGTGGGAATTTATTGTAATTGTGTAATAAATTTCAAATCCATCTAGAGTGGTTATTGAGGAATACATATAAGTATTAAGTTGACTTTTTTTTAATGTGAAATAAGCCATTCAGAGAAAGAGAAGTACTCATATTTGGAATCTAATGAACACAATGAAATAATAAGCAAAATAGCGACAGACTCATACATACAGGCTGACTGCTGTGGGGGGAGGCTGGGGAAGGAAGGTGGAGGAGCAGAGCAAAAAGGGACAAAAGAAAAAAACTCATGGACAGGAGCAACAGTGTAGAATAAGTTATAGCTGAGATAAATGGTGAAAAAATTAACTCTTGATCTTATTCTTCCCATGAATAAAACTGCAAGTCTGTCACTTTGAGAAGAATTAGAATGGGGGCTATTTGCCCCATTTGCCCTGAGGAAGACAATTTTTGCCGTCCCTGCAAATGTGCATATAAACTAGAAATGCACTGAGAAGTCAGGGACAGTAGTCGAGGAGCAGGCAGAGGAGGTTTCCTAAAGAACTGTCGTTAAGTGAGAAGGACTAGCAGGAAAAAGATCATGTCAAAAAGGTGTGAAGACAGCCCTGGCCAGCTGACTCAGTGGTAGAACATCAGCCTGGCATGTGGAAGTCCTGGGTTTGATCCCTGGTCAGGGCACACAGGAGAAGTGACCACCTGCTTCTCCACCCTTCCTCCTTTTCTCTCTCTCTCTCTCCCCCTCCTGCAGCCATGGCTCAGAGCAAGTTGGCCTAAGGTGTTAAAACAACTCTGTTGCTGAGCAATGGACTGATGGCCCCAGATGAGCAGAACATCACCCCATGGAGGGTTTCCTGGGTGGATCCTAGTAGGGTGGATGTGGGAGTCTGTCTCTTTGCCTCCCCGCTTCTCACTTAAAGAAAAAAAAAAAACTGTGGGACAAGAATGAAAGAAGCAGAGCCAGGTGCTATAAAAACAGTGTGAATTCAATCTGAGCATATTAAGTGGGGTAAGACTATGGGAAGCATTGATTCCTTAGCAGAGGTGCTTACATATGAAACACTACACAAGACAGGATCACATAGGGAACTTCCAAGGACTGTTTAGAAGCTAGTTTTGCTCAGGGGCATGTATAGTATTCCTTAAGGTCTCAATTATCAAGTCTACCTGACTAGCCTGCCAGAACAATCCAACAATAACAGCAATCCTGCTAACTCTTCTCTCACTTGGCCTGAAAGTCATATCATTAGTCACTCTTGAGTTAGATCAACAAACAATGGCACTGTTAGGCCCTGGCCGGTTGGCTCAGTGGCAGAGCATCAGCCTGGTGTGCAGGAGTCCCGGGTTTGATTCCCGGCCAGGGCACACAGGAGAAGCGCCCGTCTGCTTCTCCACCCCTCCCCCTCTCCTTCCTCTCTGTCTCTCTCTTCCCCTCCCACAGCCAAGGCTCCATTGGAGTAAAAAGTTTGCCCGGGCGCTGAGGATGGCTCTGTGGCCTCTGCCGCAGGCGCTAGAATGGCTCCGATTGCGGCAGAGCTACGGCCCGGATGGGCAGAGCAGCCCCCTGGTGGGCATGCCGGGTGGATCCCGGTCGGGCGCATGCGGGAGTCTGTCTGACTGCCTCCCCGTTTCCAACTTCAGAAAAATGCAAAAAAATAAATAAATTAAAATAAAATTAAAATAAATAAAACAAACAATGGCACTGTTGAAACCAAAGTTACCCTGTTAAAAAGGACAGGTGGCTCCTGTGGTCTCTGCTAATTCACTTCTCAGTTAAAATTATTGTCATTCTTCTAGGAAGGCACAGAAGCCACCTCTAGGGAGTTGTCAAGTTGCTACTGAGGTTTGTATGGGGAGCAGGATGGCAACCAATTCTGTGTGACGGAGTGACAGTGGTGGAAAGCTGACTCGGAGAACCAGCCAATGTGCCCCTGATGGTCCTGTCGAGGATGATGGAGTGGGAGGTTCAGGTGGTTCAGGTCCTTAAAAAAGAGATCATTGCTACAGCCCAGGTGTTGGAGAAGAGAAGGCACCAGAATGGCAGAAACATCAGTAGCCTATTGTATCTCACATTCCACAATTTTATGCGATCATGGTCATTTCTGAGATGTATTGCCTGATTAATATTCATTAGTTATTGTGATTTAAAGTTATAAGCCTATAAAATCACATTAGAGTCTGAATCTCTCTATCTATGTATTTACCCATATATAGATGAATTGAGCCTGACCAGATGGTGGCATAGTGGATAGAGTGTCAAACTGGAATGCAGAGGACCCAGGTTTGAAACCCCAAGGTCGCCGGCTTGAGTGCGGGCTCATCTGGTTTGAGCAAATCTCATCAGCTTGAGCCCAAGGTCACTGGCTTGAGCAAGGGGTCACTCTGCTCTGCTGCAGCCCCCGGTCATGGCACATATGAGAAAGCAATCAATGAACTACTAAGATGCTGCAATGAAGAATTGATGTTTCTCATCTCTCGCCCTTCCTGTCTGTCTTTCTCTCTGTCTCTGTCACAAAATATATATATAAATGAATTGATAGATAGATATAGATTTCTAATATTTATATTTATACTATTTTTATATATAGTATATATGTACTTATATCTTTTGTATATTTTCTAGACATATATTTTATAATCTCTAATATTATATGTGTGTATGTGCTGGTAGTTTATTTATGTTATGCCCTATATTTCAATCACACATAAATCCTGGAGACTTGTATTTACATGCAGAGTTCAGTACATTCGTGGGAGGAGACTTTTTTTTTTTTAAAATAAAAACAACACAGGACACAACTAATATGATATCTGGGTAGCTCAATGAACATCTTGCTTGTTTGGTAGTTATTATCTTGAATTTTAAAGTGAAATGTATCCAGAGGCTGCTAATGGCAACTGAGGAGAGAGTCATTGAGTTTTTTGCTTTTTACCATAAACTCTTTAATTTCTAAACATTGAAATGAAGCTTTGGATCCTCTCGTGGGTCTCCATCTTGCTTTTCAGCCAGAGCTGTGGTTAACTCAACTGTAGCCGAAGTTTTGGTGGGCATCTGGAGGTCTTACTCACAAGATGAAGGTTAGTTCATTTCCATTTACTACACAGCCACAGCTGTAGCCAAAGGAGAACCACAGCTGTGCTGTTGCTCATACCAGCTGCCAAAGACGTAACCCTGGTGGGGCTCGAACTCTTCGCCAGTACTGGTTATAATCATTTTGTTGAGCTATGCAAGGGGTCGAGAACCTATGGCTTAAGCCAGATGTGGCTCTTTTGATGGCTGCATCTGGCTCACAGACAAATCTTCAATAAAAAAATAATGTTAAAAATATAAAACATTCTTATGTATTATAATCCATTCATTTCCTACCGCTCATGTTCATGGTTGCTGGTGGCTGGAGCCAATCACAGCTGTCCTCTGGGACAACACCAGATTTTTATTGGATAATGCATAATGTACACAGGTCATTGTACGGCTCTCATGGAATTACATTTTAAAATATGTAGTGTTCATGGCTCTCTCAGTCAAAAAGGTTCCCGACTCCTGAGCTATGCCAACAAAATAAAGCTATAGGGATAAATATCTTTACCCTTCATCTATCCATTCATCAATTCATCTAAATACCTGTATGAGTTCTATAAAATTCATCCTTTATAATATTTTTGTTTTTTACCCAACACATTTCTATTGTGTGTACATTATAAATCATGGATTGTTTTAGGGGCTGACCACTCAAATACGACATGCTCCATCACTATGGTAGAGTAACTCACTGCCTAAAAGTAGATAAAGGCATTGCTACTACAAAATGTTTTTATTTGATGAGGATCGCCAGGTAAAATATGGGATGTCTAGTTAAATCTGAATTTCAGATAAGCAATGACAAATTTTTAGAGGAAAATAATTTTAGTGCACGACGATGCACTAAAGTTAATTAACAAACTTAAGAAATAGATTTTTAGTATGAATAATTCTTATTTACACATTAATTTTTACTGCACTTCCACGCAACATTTGGGACTTTTTATTTTTAAGTGAGAGGCAGGGAAGCAAAGAGATTCCTGCACGTGCTCTGATCGGGATCCACCTGGCAAACCCTCTACCAGGGCAATGCTCTGTTCATCTGGGGCTGCTGCTGCATTGCTTGGCAACCGTGCTATTTTAGCACCTGAGGTGAGGCCATGGAGCCATCCTCAGAGCCTGGGACCAAATTTGCTCGAACCATTGAACCATGGTTATGGGAGGGTTAGAGAGAGAGAAAGAGATAGAGAGAGAGAGAAAGAGATAGAGAGAGAGAGAAGGGGAGGGGTAGAGAAACAATGATCACTTCTCCTTTGTGCCCTGACTGAAAATCAAACCCGGGACATCCCTATGTCAACACTCTACTGCTGAGCCAAGTGGCCAGGGCAGGACATATTGTTTTTGGTTTTTCTTTTTAAATTTTTTTTATTTATGATTTTAATTTATTGTGTTTACATAGATTCAAGTGTCCCAATGAATGTATCTCCCCCCACCACTGTGTTCCCCTCGGCGCCCCACCTTTGCTCCCTCCCCCCAATGCCCTCCACCCTTCCCTCCAGGATTTGCTTTCCTGCTCTCTATAACGCTGTGTTATGTGTATATAATTTCACCAATCTTTTTCCCTTCTCTGATCCCATCCTATCATCCCCTTTCCCTCTGACTGCTTTCCTTCTGGTCCCTTTGATCCGGCCTCTGCCTCTATTCCACTCCTCAGTTCATATTGTTCATTGGATTCCTCAAATGAGTGAGGTCATATGATATTTTCCTTTCTCTGCCTGGCTTATTTCACTTATAATAGTTTCTAGGTCCATCCATGGTGTCGCAAAATGTAAGATTTCCTTCTTCCTCAAGGCCACGTAGTATTCGATTGTGTATATGTAGTACTGCTTTTTTTTTTTTTTTTTGTACTTTCCTGCAGCTGGAAATGGGGAGGCAGTCAGACAGACTCCCGCATGTGCCCGACTGGGATCCACCCGGAACACCCACCAAGGGGCAATGCTCTACCCATCTGGGGTGTCGCTCTGTTGCCTGGGGCAGAGGCCAAGGAGCCATCCCCAGCGCCTGGGCCATCTTTTGCTCCAATGGAGCCTCGCTGCAGGAGGGGAAGAGAGAGAGAGGAAGGAGAGGGAGAGGGGTGGAGAAGCAGATGGGTGCCTCTCCTGTGTGCCCTGGCCGGGAATTGAACCCGGGACTTCCGCACGCCAGGCCGAAGCTCTACCACTGAGCCAACCGGCCAGGGCCAGTACCACTGCTTTTTAATCACTCATCCACTGACGGACACGTGGCTCTTGTAAACAATGTTGCCATAAACATGGGAGTACATTTATTTTTTTTGAATCAGTGATTTGATATTCATAGGATATATTCCTAAAAGTGAAATAGCTGGGTCTAAGGGTAGTTCCATTTTTAATTTTTTTTTAAATTTTTGTTTATTCATTTTGGATAGGAGAGGGAGAGACAGAGAGAGAGAGAAGGGGGAGGAGCTGGAAGCATCAACGCCCATATGTGCCTTGACCAGGCAAGCCCAGGGTTTCGAACCGGCGACCTCAGCATTTCCAGGTTGACGCTTTATCCACTGCGCCACCAGGTCAGGCTCATTTTTAATTTTTGAGGAATCTCCATACTGTTTTCCACAGTGGCTGCACCAATCTGCATTCCCACCAGCAGTGCAGGAGGGTTTCCTTTTGTCCACACCCTCGCCAGCACTTGTTATGTGTTGTTTTGTTAATGAACGTCATTCTGACAGGTTAAGGTGGTATCTCATTGTGGTTTTAATTTGCATTTCTCTAATTATTAATGATGTTGAACATTATTTCATATGCCTATTGGCCATCTGTATGTCCTCTTTGGAGAAATATTTATTCATTTATTTGCCCATTTTTTGATTGGACTGTTTATCTTCCTAGTGTTGAGTTTTACAAGTTTTTTATACATTTTGGTTATTAACCCCTTATGTGACATATTGGCATATATATTCTCCCATTGTGTGGGTTGTTTTTTTATTTTGTTCATGTTGTCTTTTGCTGTGCAAAAGCTTTTTAGTTTCATATAGTCCCATTTGTTCATCTTGTCCTTTATTTTACTTGCCTATGGAGTAAATTAGCAAAAATATTGCTATGAGAGATATTGGAGAGTTTATTGCCTATGTTTTCTTCCAAGATGTTTATGGTTTCATGGCTTACATTTAAGTCATTTATCCATTTTGAGTTTATCTTTGTGAATGATGTAAGTTGGTGATTTAGTTTCATTTTTGTGCAGGTAGCTGTCCAATTTTCCGAACACCATTTGTTAAAGAGACTGTGTTTATTCTATTGTATGCTCTTACCTCCTTTGTCAAATATCAATTGTCCATAAATGTGTGGGTTTATTTCTGGGTTCTCTGTTCTGTTCCACTGATCTGTATGCCTGTTCCTATGCTAGTACCAAGCTGTTTTGAGTATGATGGCCTTGTAGTATAACTTGATATCAGGAAGTACGATACCGCCAACTTTATTCTTCTTTTTTAAGATTGCTAACACTATTCATGTTCTTTTTTGGTTCCATATAAATTTTTGGAATATTTGTCCTATATATTTGAAGTATTATCACTGGTATTTTAATAGGAATTGCATTGAATTTATAGATTGTTTTGGGTAATATAGACATTTTAATCATGTTTATTCTTCCTATCCATGAACACAGTATGTGCTTCCACTTGTTTGTATCTTCTTTGATTTCCTTTATCAATATTTTATAATTTCCAATTACAAGTCTTTAATCTCTTTGGTTAAATTTACTTGTAGGTACTTTATTTTTTTGTGCAATAGTGAAAGGAATTGTTTTCCTAATTTCTCTTTCAGACAGTTCATTGTTGGTGTATAAAAATGCCACTGATTTCTGAATATTGATTATATATCCTGCCACATTGCTGAATTCATTTATCAGGCCCAGTAGTTTTTTGACTGAGACTTTAGAGTTTTTTATATACAGTATCATATTATCAGCAAATAATGATAGTTTTACTTCTTTTCCAATTTGGATGCCTTTTATTTCTTCTTGTCTCATTGCTGTGGCTAAGACTTCCAGAATTATGCTGAATAAGAGTGGTGAAAGGGGGCACCCCTGCATTGTTCCTGATTTTAAGAGGATTTCTTTTCATTTTTGCCCATTGGTTATGATGTTGGCTTTGGGTTTTCATAGATGGCCTTTATCATGTTGAGGTATGATCGCTGTATCCCCACTTTGCTGAGAGTTTTGATCATGAATGAGTGCTGGATTTTATCAAATACTTTTTCTGCATCTATTGATATTATTGTGTGGTTTTTATCCTTCCTTTTGTTTATGTGTTGAATCACATTTATTGATTTGCAAATACTGTACCAGCCTTGTCTCCCCCGAATAAATCCCACCTGATCATGTTGTATGATTTTTTTTCATGTATTGCTAGATCCAATTTGCTAGTATTTTGTTGAGAATCTTAGCATCTAAGTTCATCAAGGATATTAGTTTATAGCAGGGGTCGGGAAACTTTTTGGCTAAGAGAGCCATGAATGCCACATATTTTAAAATGTAATTCCATGAGAGCCATACAACAACCCATGTACATTATGCATTATCCAATAAAAATTTGGTGTTGTCTCGGAGGACAGCTGTGTTTGGCTCCAGCCACCCGCAACCATGAACATGAGTGGTAGGAATTGAATAAATTGTAATACATGAAAATGTTTTATATATTTAATGTTATTATTTTTTTATTAAAGATTTGTCTGTGAGCCAGATGCAGCCATCAAAAGAGCCACATCTGGCTCGTGAGCCATAGGTTCCCGACCCCTGGTTTATAGTTTTCTTTCTTTGTAATGTCTTTGCCTGGTTTTGCAATCAGTATTATGCTTGCCTCATAAAAGGTTTTTGGAAGTCTTCCCTCCTCTTAAATTTTTTGAAAGAGCTTGAGAAGGATAGGAGTTCTTTGAATATTTGATAAAACTCACCCGTGAAACCATCTGGCCCAGGGCTTTTGTTTGTTGGGAGTTTTTGTTGTTGTTTTTCAGAGACAGAAAGAGAGATAGATAGGGACAGACAGACAGGAACAGAGAGAGATGAGAAGCATCAATCATTAATTTTTTCGTTGCGACACCTTAGTTGTTCATTGATGACTTTCTCATATGTGCCTTGACCATGGGGCTACAGCAGACTGAGTAACCCCTTGCTCAAGCCAGTGACCTTTAGTACAAGCTGGTGAACTTTAACCAGATGAGCCCACGCTCAAGCTGGCGACCTCGGGATCTTGAACCTGGGTCCTCCACATCCCAGGTTGATGCTCTATCCACTGCGTCACTGCCTGGTCAGGCTGTTTGTTGGGAGTTTTTTGATAACTGTTTCAATCTCATTTGATGAAATCGGTCTGTTTAGTTTTTCTGATTCTTCTATATTGATTTTTGAAAGATTATACGTTTCAAGGAATTTGTCCATTTTACCTACATTGTCTAATTTTTTGGCATACAGTTATTCATAGTATTTTCTTGCAATCCTTTGTATTTCTGCTGTGTCCGTTGTTACTTCTCCTCTCTCATTTCTAATTTTATTTATTTGAGTCCTCTCTCTTTTCTTCTTGGGGAGTCCAGTTAAAGGTTCATCTAACTTGTTTATCCTTACAAAGAACCAACTCTTGGTTTTTTTGATCCTCTGTATTGTTTTTTTAGCCTCTATGTCATTTATTTCCACTCTAATCTTTATTATTTCCTTCCTCCTACTTCCTCTGGGTTTTACTTGCTGTTATTTTTCTAGTTCCTTTGGATGCAGGGTTAAATGGTTTATTTGAGCTTTTTCTAGCTTCCTAAGGTATGCCTGTAATGCTATGAACTTTCCTCTCAGGACTGCTTTTGCTGTGTCCCATAAATTTTGAGCTATTGTATGTTCATTTTTATTTGTTTCAAGGAATTTTTTTTCTTCCTTGATCTCATTGTTAACCCATTCATTATTTAATAACATGCTATTTAGTTTCCAAGTGTTTGAGTGTTTCTCAGTTTTTCTATTGTAGTTGATTTTTAGTTTCATGCCATTATGATCCAAGAAGATGCTTGATATGATTTCAATCTTCTTAAATTTATTGAGACTCGTTTTGTGTCTTAACATGTGGTGTCTCCTAGAGAAAGTACCATGAGCACTTGAAAAGAATTTATATTCTGCGGCTTTAGGGTGAAAGGTTCTGAAGATATCTATTAAATCCAGTTGATCTAGTATGTCCTTTAAATCTGCTGTTTCTTTGTTAATTTTCTTTCTTGAGGATCTATCCAGTGATGTTAGTGGGGTATTAAAATCCCCTACTATTAGAGTATTGCTGTTGATCTCGCCCTGTATGTCCATCAAAATCTGCTCTATATATTTAGGTGCTCCTGTATTAGTTGCTTACATATGTTTAATGGTTATATCTTCCTGTTGGATTGTTCCCTTTATCGTTATGTAGTGATCTTCTTTATCTCTTAAACAAAATAGCCTTTGTTTTAAAGTCTATTTTGTCAGATATAAGTATAGCTACCCCATTTTTTAAAATTTCCATTTGCATTAAATATTATTTTCCATCTTTTTACTTTCAGTCTATGTGTATCTTTGGTTTCGAGGTGGCTATCTTGTAGGCAGCATACTGACAGGTCCTATTTTCTTATCCATGCAGCTACCCTATGTCGTTTGATTGGAGCATTTAATCCATTTGCTTTTAAGCTTATTATTGATATGCAGTTATTTATTGCCATTTTATTCTTTAAATTTACATTCCTCTTTTACTAGATTTTTACCCCCTTTGTTCTGTTTACAGCAGGTCTCTTAACATATCTTGTAGCATTGGTTTGGTTGTAATGAATTCCTTGAGTTTTTTTTGTCTGGGAAGCTTTTTATTTCTCCTTCAATTTTAAATGATAGCCTTACTGGATAGAGAAGTCTTGGTTGCAGGCTCTTGTTTTGCACTACTTTGAATATTTCTTGCCATTCCCTGATGGCCTCTAATGTTTCTGTTGAGAAGTCAGGTGTCATCCTTATGGGGGCTCCTCTGTAGGTAATTGACTGCTTTTCTTTTACAGCTTTTAGTATTCTTTTTTTATCTCTTATTTTTTGTATTTTAATTATGATGTGTCTTGGAGTAGGCCTCTTTGGTTCATCCTTAATGGGACTCTCTGTGCTTCTTGAACCTGTGTGACTTTTTCCTTTATCAATTTAGGGAAGTTTTCAGCTATAATTTCTTCAATCAGATTCTCTATTTCTTGATCTTTCTCTTCCCTTTCAGGAACTCTATGATGCGGGTGTTGTTTCTCTTCATGTTGTCACATAGCTCTCTTAGAGTTTCTTCTCTCAGACTTTTTGAGCCTCTTTTCTTGTTGCTGCTCTGCTTCCTTGCTTTCATTTATCTTGTCCTCTAAAGTGCTGATTTGATCCTCAGCTTCATCCGTTCTCTTTTTAATTCCTTCTAGTGTGGTCTTCATTTCTGATATTGTATTTGTCATTCTGACTGGTTCTTTTTTATTATTTCAGTGTCCTTTTTGATACTTGTTATCTCTTTATTTAGGTGCTCACTATGTCCATCTTTTGTTGCTTTAAGATCTTTGAGCATCCTAACAATCATTATTTTAAACTCTGCATTTTGTAATTTGGTTCTTTTTCTGGGGATTTCTTTTGTTGAGTCATTTAGGTTGCATTTCTCTGCCTTCCCATTTTGTCTGTCTATAAGAAAGGTGTGGCCACTGGAGACCAATGGGTGTGGCCTCTGTGTTCCCTAGGTGTGATATGTCTGCAGGCTTGCCACCCCTTCTGCCGTTGCCTTGAGCATTTGGGCATGGGCGTTTCTGTCACCGGCTTGCTGCTGCAGTAGCTGTGGCTTCTGTCTCACCTCTGCAGGCAGGACTACATTTGCATTTTTGGGCTGCAAGCATTGGCCTGCCCTTTGCTTCCACACCACCCTCTCATGTGGAACTGAGCTTGCACACCTGGGCTGGAAGTCCTGGCCAGGCCCCGGCCTCTGCTCCACCTGTGGGCAGGACTGCATTCATGCTTTTGGGCTGCAAGCCCTGGCAAGCACCTGGCCTCTGCCTGGCCCCCACAGCTTGGACTGCGCTAACACGTCTGGACTGCAAACCTTGGCCAGCCCCTGGCCTTTGCCCCGCCCCTGCGGGCAGGATAGTGCTCGCACCCTGGGGCCTCAAGCCTTGCCCTGCAAGCAGGGCTGCACTCACATGCCCAGCTGCAAGCCACAAGCCTCAGCCCATTCCCTGGTTTCTGCCTTGCCTCCACAGGCAGGACTGCAGTTGGACGGCTCTCATGTGCCATGCCTGCAGCCGTGGGTCAGCTGCACTCCATTTGCAGCCACGGCCAGCCCCTGGCTTCTGCCCCCACAGGCTGGACTGCACTTGCGCCCAAGCCACAGCTGCGGCCTGTTCCCAGCTTCCACCCCACCAATGGGACCATACTCCCCCATCATGGTGCTGCCTGCCCTCTGTGAGCACTCAGCAGTGTAGGGATGGTGATGCAGCTCAGACCTCAGCACTCAATACTGTATCCCTGATGGCTACCTGCTTCTAAACAATTCTTTGTTCTGACTGCAGCAGGGGAGCTTCTCTTGGGCTGGTGACCTGCTTCCCTTTGCTGGTATTGCTGGTTCCAGGAAAAATATTCACTTTATATTTGGGGAGTGGCTCAGCCCAGATGTTACAGTGGCTGTCTCTCAAAGTATTTCTCCCTGTTCCTCCTAGAGTGTACTCTCTTCCTGCTACTCTGATCCTCTCAGCTCTCCCTGTCCCCTGGAGCTCCTGGTGAGTGGTTGTGAAAGTAGTTTTTTGTGCAGTCCCTTTAAGACAAATCCTGGGTTTGAGAAATCTGTTTCTTTCTTGCAGAAAGTATCCTGGCTTGTTGTGCAGCTAAATATTGTTCGTACACCTATTTTACGCTCTGGGGCTGCAGGCTCGGACTTTGGTCCTGGGGCCCTGGATCCTCCCCTCTCTGGGGAACTCCCCTCACACCACATGAGTCCCTCTGGGCTTCCACTCACTCTCAAGAGCTGGGCAGCCCTCTCCGCATTTCTGCTTTTCCTACCAGTCTCAGTGTGGCTTCTTAATTGATTTGATTTTTGGTTATAGATTCCTCTTTGTTTAGCCCAAAGTTGGTTTTTCCAGATGATTCTTTTTAAAATTAAGTTGTAATCCACTTTGGTTCTGGGAGGTGGAAGTTGAAATGTCCACCTACTCCATCTTCATCTTGCCACTCCAAGTAGGATTCGGGACATATTGTTTTAAAAATTTATTGTTTATCTAAAGATTAAATTTAACTGGATATCCTGTATTTTTATTTGCTAAGCTTGACCATCATACTTTGGTGGGTCTGGGAATTGTCTGATATCAGGGCTAGTCATTTGTGGTGGTGAAATGTCCATAGTCTCACATAAGTTTCCTATTCTACAAATTATTTCTGAAGTGTCCCTAATGTGAATAAAGAGAGGTAGGTGGAGGAGGGAGGATATTTTCTCTTCAGTGTGTATGGCTTGGAACTACAGAATATTGTATGGTCATCATTGGTGGGATTCAAACAGTTTAACAGCGGGTTCTCTGCCTTAATAACAATTTTAAGTACAGAATAAAACAATATAGTGAAAGGTAGTTTATTATTTCATGCATTTTATGCTTAAATAAGAACAATAAAAAGGTATACCAAACTAGATTATGTTATGAGTTTTAAAATATTAATGAAATAATACAAAATAATACCTGAAAAAAGCAATAAAACTGTTATTTAAGATATTTCCATATTGCTTCTTGATTGGCATCCTCACTTGCAATATTTTTCACCTATGGACAGAATGAACATTACTACAGGTGAAGATGAATGTTAAAAAAGAGTAAGGAATGTTGTATTTGTGATTTCCACATTGGGTGACTGCTCAGGTACTCACCTTAGAGAGAACTGATAATGAATGTCATTTTAACAACTGGTTCATTGAATTCAACAAAAAATTAGGTATTGGTTCTGCTGAGCCAGTGTAAACCATCTGAATCCCACCACTGGTGGTCACTGAATAAACATGGAATTAAGGGGCACATAAAATAACTACTTCTTATAGTACAACAGTAATAAGTTGTTCCTGTTTTGCTCACGTATACTATTGCTCACTTTTATCTATTATCATTGACAAATATATTTGAGCAGAAATCATTTGGTTGAATCAATTCAATATTTATAGACCAAGAATGTAATCATTATTTCTTTTTTTTTTTTAATTATTATTTTTTTAAATAAATTTTTATTAATGGTAATGGGATGACATTAATAAATCAGGGTACATATATTCAAAGAAAACATGTCTAGGTTATTTTGTCATTAAATTATGTTGCGTACCCCTCGCCCAAAGTCAGATTGTCCTCCGCCACCCTCTATCTAGTTCTCTGTGCCCCTCCCCCTCCCCCTAACTCTCTCCCTCCCTCCCTCCCTCCCATGTCCTCCCTCCCCCCACCCCTGGTAACCACCACACTCTTGTCCATGTCTCTTAGTCTCATTTTTATGTTCCACCAATGTATGGAATCATGTAGTTCTTGTTTTTTTCTGATTTACTTATTTCACTCCTTATAATTGGTTTCTGTGATTATAAGATATTTGTCAAAAGTGGATCTCATTTTACTTGAAACCAAGCATTTTAGGTTGTGAGGATAAATTTATCATGTGTTTTGTATATTTCAAATTTTGTTCACATGTGATTGACACAATGGTATATATACTCAGTATTATGGTAGTGAAATTTCTGAAAAGACTGAAGAGTAATTTTACATCCTGCAAGAGTCAAACCTTTTGTTTGGATTCATCCTAATGTAACTTTCTACCTAAAAAGCAGGTAGAACCTGCCTGAGTTTTGTATCTGTTTCTTGGGAGTTTAGCTAGATGGCCTTTTCATGATATCAGACATGAAATAGGCAGGAGGACTCTCACTGATAAGCCCAGAGCTGAGTGTGATGTGGCATCCTGAGTCCCTCTGAAGGAGAGACAATTATGTTTAAGAGAAAACCATATAAATATACAGTATACAATGGAATACTCCTCAGCCATAAGAAATAATGATATATTGCCATTTTCAACATGAATGGACCCTGAGAACATTATACTAAGTGAAATAAGTAAATCGGAAAAAGCTAAGAACTATGATTTCACACATATGTGGGATATAAAACCGAGATTCATGGACACAGATGAAAGTGAAATGGTTATCTGGGGTGGGCACAATACACAACCAACAGTTATAATATTATAGAGGTATTCACCTAAAAACTTTTTTTTTTATTATTCAATAAGAAGAGGAGAGGCAGAGACAGACTCCCGCATGCACCCCTGATTACGATCACCCAGCAAGCCCACTAGGGGGCGATAATCTGCCCATCTGGGGAGTTACTTTGTTGCTCAGCAACCAAGCTCTTCTTAGGGCCTGAGGCAGAGGCCATAGAGCCATTCTCAGCGCCTGAGACCAACTGACTCCAATCGAACCATGGCTGCAGGAAGGCGAAAGAGACAGAGAGAGAGGAAAGAGAAAGAAAGAGAGAAGTAAGAGGGAAAGGGGTGGAGAAACAGATGGATGCTTCTCTTGTGTGCCCTGACTGGGAATAAAACCTGGGACATCCACACACTGGGCCACGCTCTACCACTGAGCCAACCAGCCAGGGCTGAGATGTCCACCTGAAACTTATGTACTGTTATTGATCAATGTCACTCCATTAAATTTAATTTCAAAATAAAAAAATAATTAAAAAAAGAGAAAACCACAAGTTACATACTTAACCTTTTAGTGTATTATCATGATTCACTATAAAATAATTTCAACATATTATATGCAAAATATATAATTTAGTGATTATATATTAAAGAACACAAAAATGTAGGAACATTTAATATGGTATTCAGGATAATTCTTCCTCTGAGTATTTGTAGAATAATCTGTTTATACATTTTGTGTATTTTTAATTTAAAACAGTGGTTAGGAAAAAAAAAACCCATAAGCTTTGAAAATTATTTGTCAAAGAATATTGATTAAATTTTTATTTTTTGCTCAAAAAGAAAATATCATTGTAGCAACAATCTTAGGTGTCTTCTTAAATATTTTATTTTTATAATGCTATCTTCCTTTGTCTTGTGAGTAAACCCATTTTTGTATATGTTTAAAATTAAGAATACCAAGAGTCTGTCTTCTTGTGTCTCTCTTTATCCTGAACTAAACACCTATTTTGATTAACTTATTTTTAAATGATTGTGACTTTTAAAATAGACTTTATTTTTTAGAGCAGTTATAGATTCACAGCAAGACTGAGTGGTGAGTGGAAAAAGTTTCCATGTCCTCCTAGACACACACAGCTCCCTCCACTGTCAACATTCCACATCTGAGAGGTACATTTGCTACAATCAATGAACCTACTCTGAATTACAACTCTCCAATTGTTAATATTTTACCTTTATGTTTTTTTTTTATTCCTTCCCTTTCTATATGTATATATTTGCATCTATAACTATAATTATGATGACCTTCTTGGCAAAGTATGTAGAGTTGGATTGATTTAAACTAAACTACTTCAACCATCTCTCAGGCCGTTTTCCTTTGGGGGCTTATTGAACATATCAAAGAAGTTTTGCTGATTCCAGAACATTTTATTAACAGCATGATTTATGATCATTTAGAAAAGAGCCACTTCATCTGATTTAAGAATAATCCATGTTGGATCCATGTTGTTTCCTTGCTCTTGATATTGAAAATATTTATTCTCAGATACAACTTCCTTCCCTCCACCACCCCCATTCACCTTGTTACTGGTGCTGTCCCTTTTTCATAGTGTCCTGCCATTAGTCTTTCTACTTTTTAGTATATATTCAATACCAGAATAATTTTTCTCAAATAAATATCTAATACGGAGTACCCACCAGCAAATAGTAACCAGTGTTAGTGATTGCTTCTAAAGATTTAAAAGTATTACCCCTGTGGGGAAAACAGCTGTGTTAGGCTTGATCACAGGTTTACAGGCTGCAAGGGCTTTGTGCAATTAATGCAGAAGCATGTGACAACATTATTGTAAGGATATAAGTGTTTCCTCTTAAGGGGGGGATGGAAGCTGATTGCGCCCCCACCACAGTGAGGTACTGTCTGTTTTCTGATCCCTTGCCCTCTACTAAGAAAAGCAGGTTTTCTTTTGAGCTTCTATAATGGGAACTTTCATTTGAGAGGCTCATGAAATAAGCAATGTGCTATACTGTTAGTTGTAGGTTGTATTAGAGTGTGTTCCTTAGAATGGGAGAGGTAATTCCTCTTTTACATTGTGCTGGTCATAAGCTAATGACTGATAGTCTAACATCTATACATTCTGCTCCCTTCTCCCCACTCCACCACTGTCTCTATTACAAATAGTCCTATTTTTTCTTTCCCTCAACAAACATGATCTGAACTCCATTTGTCAGATAAGTTCCAGGGACTGTATCCTCAAGTTTGCATTGCATTACCGAGATTCATATGGCCACATTAGGTTCATTGCTCCTTCCATTTCTTTGCCATTTAAAGATGAAAACGTTCTTTTCCCTCTCTTATCAGATGCAAGCATAGGATTTAAAAGTCTTTTTCCAAGCTTAATTTAAAATCAATACTTGCTTGTTCTGTAGGCCTTTGAAAAATATCCAGGATAGTGTTAGAGTGGAAACTAAATGTATAAAATCAGTCCTGAAAATCAGAGTATCAACACTGGACTAAGTCATTGCAATAAGTCACTCTATTTCCAGTGGATAAATGTTTCTAATAAATAATCATTTAGCTGTTTCTTGCCTACCTCAAATAAAAAATAACATACAATGACTCTAGATGATCTATTCTACTTTGACAACATTATAAACTGTTACATTCACCTTTATTTTTAACCTAAGTACTATCTCTCTATAATGTCATTGGACATTAGGGACTTAGAAAAAAAATGCCTTCCCTTTACCTGTAGAAAGAATTTCTACTTCCCACCAATCTGCGATAATGAGGATTTTCTTCTCTTGCTAAAGGCTCCTTCTTACAAGCTTGACCTGAGCCCACTGACTCCTCTGGAGTCAATGATCCGTCTTTTCTTTGAATCTCTCCCTCTCAATTTATTCTTCTCACCAAACTGTTAAATATTTTTTCAATCAAAAAAGTATTTTTTGTGTGCCTATCTTATTATAATTATAGTACCAGGTATGTCTCCATAATGTTCTTGTAAGAATAGACTATAATCATTTCCGCTTCCTCACCTTCCAATTTCTCTCAGAACACTAACGTTAGGTTTCTGCCTTTCTTTTTTTCATTTAGAGTAGTCTTTAAGATTCAAAAAGAATAATCCCATTCTAATGGTCTTGCAAGTGTATGTACCTGAAACTAAAAACTCGTTCCTCCAAAGCTGGTGCTGTCTATGACCCACAAAACCTGAGAAGTCTCCTTGTCCTCATCTTCCTCATCAGTCCCATCTAAAAAGTCAACAATCCTACACTTTACTCTTAAATTCTACCTTGTATCTATCATTACTTCTTTAGATTATCAATGGGCCTATCATATATTCAGTGTTTCATAAATATTTAAATATACAAACTAATTGACTGAAGAAGGGCAGCTGTCAAGACCAATACTACTAGCTGCCTATCTTGTCGGCTTATAAGAAGTTTCCAGAGAGCTATGCAAACCATCAACCTGCAGCCTTGATATTTCCCTATTAGCTCCAGGACACTAACACACACCCTCCAACTAAGGAGGCATCTCCTTTCTCTTGCCTTGCTGGATGGTTTTTATGATAATAGACTTATACTGCTCAAAGCATATTTGCCTTGACTTAGAATTAGGGTTTTTTATTCTTCAACTGACACTGTGGCTAGCAGGTCTAGAGAACTTCCCAGGCATTCCCAGCTCTCTTAATTTGATTCGCTCCTCTTCCTTCACCATGAACTGCTCCCTGATTCCACACAGAGGGCCAGCCTGGCTTGGGGACTTCAATCTTTCCCTGGTGTTTCTAGCAGCAGTATTTGACCTTTGGTTTTTAAAAGTTTAAGAGTTAAGAAGTAGTATCTATATTTGGGGGCTGTTGTAAAACCCTGAAATTTGCCATTGGCCAAAATTTCTCTAAGCATCTGCTTTTACTTATAGTATTTCTAGATTGCTTCTACTGCTCTTTAAAAATAGAAAAAGAAACTGAGGAGTTTCTATATCCCTTGAGGATCCTCTCATTAGTATCACAATAAAGTATATAACTTCATAGACATATAGAGGTATACGGTTGAGAAGCTGGCATAAACCAAGGTTCTAGAAAACTAATCACTGATTCTCCACTATCTCCTTCTATCTTAATAATGAGTATAGACACACTTATATAGCACATATTAGGAGTCAAATGTTGTTCTAAAGCTGTTGTATATAATGGTTTAATCCTCTAGCAAAACTATCATGTGGGTACCATTGCCATCTTCCCAATGTTGTAGAAAACCTGGGGCAAAACTGATTTGATCAGCCACACAGATTGTAAGTGACAGACCTGGGGTGTGAGTCACCTACTCATTTATTAACCTACACTGGCTCTTTCTGAGGACACTTCAGAGATTCCACCACAAACTCAGACCAGGCGCCTTACATAGTAGGAAACACATTTTGATGTTGTTTTCTGATATATAGTACATTTTACAAAACTTGAGGCATGACAAATGGCAGTGACATGAACAGTGTGTGAGGCGAGAAATAAACATTATTCCAAGAATTCAAGCATGCTGTCTGCCCGAGAAAGATTATTGCTAGCCTTAGGAGAACACTGACTTGTGTTTCTTTTCAGTTACCTAAGGAGAAATCTTTTAGAATTACTGTGTCTCTCAAGGGGGTTGGAAATCAATAGAGGAGAGTCCATCAGAAAGAGACAGGAAGGCTGGCGAAAAAAGGAGCACTAGTAGGACCCTTGTTTTCTTCCCTGAAACCACTGGCCCCTGGTAATTGTCAAAGTCTTATCAGGGAAGCAGGACATAAGAATAGTATTTATCCTTTAATTGACTATCAATTTTATGTCGAATGATGTTTCCCAAGTTGAAGACTTGGGGCGGTGGAATTAGTATTAAAAACTGAGTTTCTCTGATCCTAGTGTGTATACTCTTTCCATAAACACACCATCAATTTAGTTAGCCAGAGGAAGGCCTCCTTTGCAACCCGTAGTAGCCCAATATTTACCTAGTCCCCTAAGGAGCACCTGCAGTTCAAATTGAATTTGACAAGGTTGGTGCTAGCTTTCTATTCCAATGGAATTACTTCTTCAGAGCATCAGTGCCTATCCTTCTTTATATGTATCTTCTTGGCAGATTGCAAGATGAAGATTAGTCAAGCATGTTTAATAACGTGAGAAAGTACCTACCTAAGGATGAGAGCACATTAAAATAATGAAAACCAAAATTGGAAAGAAGTTAGTGCAGGGCAAGTATAACAGTTGGGATGGGCTAGGTTACACTACAGTAACCAAGAAAATTAAAATATCTTAGACTTGACTAGACAAAAATTTTTTTCTTTCACTTGGAGGTTATGTAGAGTTCAAATGATGTTTCAGGGTGGCTGTCTTGAATCCAGGCTGTTTTATGCTGTTGGCATGTCTTTCTCAACATGTGTTTTCCACAATTTCAAGGAAAAAGAGTGCTGATGAGTCTTGTACTGTTAAATTAAAGATCTTCACACAGATGGGATATATATCACTTTCTTTCCAACCCATTGACTTTTCAATGTTCCCAGAAGGAAAAAAGAAACAAATATGGGTGAAAGAGATGCCTCCTGCACAGAGTCAAACAGAAAGGAAGATGAGGGGGAGGGAGAGGGAATAAGAATATAAAGTAAAAAGAGATCAAGAAACTCAAAATCAATAGAGTACACTGGTTTATGGTTGCACGCTGAATTGCTCATAGTTTTGCTGTCTTTTCTTAGGTTATGAATGTTAAAAATTATTCTAAAGTCTTTCAGGGAAAAATATATAAATCTCTACTGTCAGGGTTGAGTCAGCTCACAAAATGTTAACCCATACCCTTCGTCAATCTTTGAGCTGTTTCTCCATATCTGACGGCTTTCGTAGGAGGGTGAAGAGGGTGGATGAGTAAGACTGCAGGGACTGAATGTGACAGCAAGGCAAATAGTTTGTATTACAAAAGCAAATCATTTCTTTGATTCTTTTCTGCTTTTCTTTTTACTTACCAAAGTGTTGATTACATTTATATATTTTAAGATCTGGAAGGCATGAACTCATTGTATTTTCAACAGCACCAGTTACTCTAACACTGTTTAGAAATAAAAAAAAAATGATTTTACCACTTTTAACTTGAGCCACATTTCCTTCATTTTACAGTAAGAATATAGTTTTTAAAAGATTTATGGTTGGTTGGAAATAAGTAGAGCCTGGAGGAAAAGCTTGGCCCTTTCACTCAGCTAAGGGACATCATGTTTCTCTTTTATGGAGTCCCCAGAGTTTATGTAATCTAGGTTGCACACAGATTGAACTGGCTTCCCAGATTTTCATATACTTGTAATAGGTTATTGAAGAGTATAGACTCATAGAAGTACAAATGTGAGAAAGCTGAATTTTTTTCACTGACATTCCTCAACAGTCACTATGTTGTAAATGACCCTTCCTATTTCTTATTATATCTTGGGCAGAGTCTGCAAATTTTCCAGACCCTTTTGCTTATTGACACTCCAATCGAGTCTGCAATATCAATATTGCATGAATTCAAAGCTCTTCTTTCTCTGCTGGGTCAGATAGATTCATGTAGCTTGGTGGTGGTGTATTTTTTTTTAAGATTTTTATTCATTGATTTTAGAGAAAAGATATAGAGATAGATAGATAATAGATAATAGATAGATAAGATGATAGATAGATAGATAGATAGATAGATAGATAGATAGATAGATAGATAGATACAGAAAGGGGGATAGGAATAGGAAGCATCAACTTGTAGTACTTGCTTATTGGATGTGCCTTGACCGGGCAAACCAGGGCTTTCAAACTGGTGAGTGACCTCAGCATTGCAGGTCAACGCTTTATCCACTGAGCCACCACAGGTCAGGCTCCTTTGTTTTAATTACATTTTATTGGGGTGACATTTGTTGACACAATTATACAGTTTTCAGATGCCCACTTCTACAACACATCTCTGTGCACTGGATTGTATGTTCAACCTCCCTTGAGTCAAGTCTTTATCCATCACCATTTCTCACCCCTATAGCCTCCTCCACCTCACCTTCACCCCCCGCCCCGGGCAATGTCCACATTGTTTTCTGTGTCTATGACGTTTTTTTTGTTTGTTTCTGTTTTTTATTTTGCTTTTTTGCTCTACCCCCCCCCTTTCCCCTGCCCAACAGCTGCCAGGTGGTAGGGTATTCTTATAGGAGCCTTGCTTCTAAATCTTCTAAAAGCTCTGATTCTTCTAGGCTTGGGGTACAGATACCACTGAATAGTGTGAAATATCTCCTCACTCTTCTATATGATAACAATCCTCTTCTGATTGGTTCTTGCCAGTTCTCTATCGTTGATTGGCTGTCTGTACCTTCTGGAGGGTATTCAAAGTCTGGCAAATACATAGACTGTTTGGAGCTTCTTCACTGCAGTTTCCTGATGTGTGTGATCCAGCATTGTCTCCCAGCTTTCCCTCATTAGAACCTATGATCCGTGATTTACCCCACAAACTTTTGTGGCTAAGTCATCAGTGGGAATCCCTCTCAGGAGAAGAACTGACAAGACAGCTGAAGCCCAGCTACCTTCTCATTTGTTTGTTGCATCCTTAGATGTGTTGCACAGAATAATGCTCCCACCAAAGATCTCCACATCCTAATCCCTGGAATCTATAAATATGTCATGTTAGCTGGCAAAAAAGCATTAAGTTTGCAGACAGAATTAAGGTTGCTTAGCACCTGGACTTTAAACGAAAGATTATCTCGTGTTATCTAGGTGGATCCAATGCAGTCATAAGGGTTCTTAAAAGTGGAAGAGAGATGCCCTGGCTGGATATCTCAGATAATAAAATGTCGACCCAAGCACAAAAGTTGCCGGTTCAATCCCCAGTCAGGACACATACAGGAACAGATCAATGTTCTTGTTTCTTCTCTTCCCTCCCTCTTTCTCTAAAATCAATAAATTAAAAAAAAATTTTAAGTGGAAGGGAGAGGCAGAATATCAGGTTAGAGTGGTGTGATGGGAAAAGGACTCAACCAACTATTGCCGGCTTTGAAGATAAAAGGAGAGGGCTATGAGCCAAGGAATGTGAGTGACCCCAGGGAGTTGGTAAAGGCAAAGAGACGGAATCTTCCTTACAGATTCCAGAGGGAAAGCAGCCTTAGCACCACCTTGACTTCAGCCCATTGAGACCAATGTCATACCACTGACCTACAGAGCTGTAAATTTGTTTTAAGACTCTAGTTCTGGCCTGACCAGGTGGTGGTGCAGTGGATAGAGCGTTGGACTGGGACACGGAGGACCCGGGTTCGAGACCCTAAGGTCGCCAGCTTGAGCGTAGGCTCATCTGGTTTAAGCAAGTCTCACTAGCTTGAGCCCAAGGTCTCTGGCTCGAGCAAAGGGTCACTAGGTCTGCTGTACCCCCCGGTCAAGGCACGTATGAGAAATCAATCAATGGACAACTAAGAAACCACAATGAAGAATTGATGTTTCTCATCTCTGTTTCTTCCTGTCTGTCCCTATCTGTCCCTCTCTCTGACTCTGCAAAAACAACAACAACAAAAACTCTAGATCTGTGCTGACCCTTTATGACAGCTGGAAGACGACTACCTAGGCAGCCCTTGTGTCCTGACCAGGGCAATGCCACTGGCTGTTCCGCTTGGCTGCCTCCTCCCCTTTCAGTCCTGTGCTTACGTTCCCAACTCAGATGCGCAAAGGTACAGACTGGCCATTCTGCAGCCGAGGTAGATATCTAGCAACGGAACAAAATGCCACTTCCTCTTCACACAAGGCAGTGGCCAACATTTTTATTTTTAAGTTTTTATTTGGAGGGTAGAGCCCTCTAGGATAAAAATGGTGCCCTTATATGAGCTGAAGAGGCAAAGTTCCCCCCTTCTCTCCTGTGAGGTTACAGAGAGAAGATAGTCTATGAATTAGGAAGTCAGTTTCTAATTTATAGACTGCCTTGATCTTAGATTCCTAAACCTCCATAATGATGGGCAATAAATTTCTGTTAGTTGCAACTCATCTAGAAATCTATCATCTTTTTGTTGTAGTTGAAACAGATAGGGACTAATTTTTTTTTCTTCTCCTATCTCTTTTCTTTATTGCTTCCTGCGGGGGGGGGGGGGGGTTCTTAACTTTCTTCTAACGTGTCTGTTGAGTTTACTGTTCCTTTTATATTTTTCATTTTCAAGAGCTCTTTTTGGCATTTAAATGTACTTTAAAAGTGGGATCCTATTTCTTTTCCCTGAATGCTGCATTTCACCATAAATTTTCCCTCCTCTGGAGATGAAAACCTCCAGTCTCAATGGGGTTGGGAAAAGTATGGTAATCTGAATGCGTGAAGCAAGTGAGGGAATCTGGAGTTCTGGCTTCTTCCCAGACAGACTGTCAGCCAATCTGTTGCTTTTAAAGACGTCGTTCCCCTTACTTACCGAAGCACCTGGAGTCTCCAGCTGGCGTGCTTGCAGCGATCAGCCGTGCAAACTGGATTGTTCATTGGCTTTCCCCACTGCCAGTTCAGGGCCCAGCTCTCACAGAGCTGGTGGATCCTTGTACATTCTTCCTGATTTTTACATTCTGATTTTTCTCTGTTTGTCTTCTTTTGCAATTATTTTTTCTCCTGTTTTTTTGCCCTTGTGTTATCATTGTTTAAAAAAAATTCCTGTTATTTAAGTAGGGCTTCTCTAAAGGTTTTTATTCATTCCACCGTATTTAATGTCTTTAATTGGGATAACGCCATAATCTTTTCAAATGATTCACTTGGAATCTCAACACAGACAGTGCACTTCTTAGAAAATAGAACTCTCTACCTTCTCCAGATGGCTCTTTCAGAGCCGGTTCTACAGCCTCTTAAAACATGTTGCATTAAGTGTCTCTTTCCGAGTTTTGTTGTAGGGTGACTCTCATTAGAATTTGGCATTGAAGTTTTGGTTTGGGCCCTAGCAAATTTTGAGAAAACAGAAAAAAAATTCTACTCCATATTTTATTTTAGATTGAACTGGCTATTATTTATTTCCTAAGAGGTCTTTCTCCCACCTCAAGTTAAATTATAGAGTAGTTCTGAGTGATCTAACAGTTGATAATAATTATTTTGTTAGATTTATTTCACCCATGCCTTTTGATGATCTATATTCTTGTCCTTAAACATAACAGTATAAACAGATTTTTGATTTTGTGCTCCCAAAAGCATGTACAGGTCCTCAAATGCTAATTATTCAGCACTAAGGATGCATATGTCTTCTTAAATGAAGAAATGATCAGATATATTTCATAATATATGGCTCTATGTAATGAAGAACAGAAGCATTGAATTAGGACCTGTAGAAAAAATTCTTGTGTAAGACAATCAAGGAAATCAAATTAATTACACTTACTATGTTTTGAAGCATTTTATTTTTCCTTTCTTACCTTTTAAAAATACTTAATGGCTTAAAACAACATTAATATTAGTTCCTCGAAAACATTCACACATATACACATACCATAAATTCTCAGGAGGCAAGGCTGAACGGCATAATAACCAATGATTTACAACTCTGTAACACCACATTTTTTTTTTAATGCTTCCTGATTCCATTTAAGTAACTTACTCTGGAAATGCATCTATGTCTAGAAATAACATATTTTCTTCTTTCTCATTGTTCTTTTCTCATATTATTCATTATTATGAAGTAACTTCAAATATGTGTCTATTTTTCCATATGATGGAAAACCAACTTACTGTTCTATGAACTTTTGTACACTGAGGTCTTCTAATTTTTCAAGTCTCCCATTTTTTTCCCCATCAGTATGGTACTCCTACACATTCCTCAATGACAGGATTTTCTGAAAGACAACACCATAGCTGCTGTGCCAGTGCCTAGAGCTTATTTTCATCATCACCCCCCCCCTTTTTTTTTGTATTTTTCCGAAGTTAGAAGTGGGGAGGCAGTCAGACAGACTCCCGCATCCCCCGACCGGGATCCACCAGCAAGCCTACCAGGGGGCGATGCTCTGTCCATCTGGGGCGTTGCTCTGTTGCTGCAGGAGCCATTCTAGTGCCTGAGGTGGAGGCCATGGCACTAGATGGAGCCATCCTCAGCATCTGGACCAACTTTGCTCCAATGGAGCCTTGGCTGTGGGAGGGGAAGAGAAAGATAGAGAGGAAGGAGAGGGGGAGGGGTGGAGAAGCAGATGGGCGCTTCTCCTGTGTGCCCTGGCCGGAAATCAAACCTGGGAATTCCACACTCCAGGCCAATGCTCTACCACTAAGCCAACCGCCCAGGGCCTCATCATCAATTTTGGTCTCAGAAACTTAGTGCAAGTTTGATTCTGAAAGAAGAGAATTTATCCCATCCGACAAATCTTAAATATGCCTACTAGCCTGAGCAGGCAATGGCACAGTGGTTAGAGTGTTGGACTGGGACGCAGAGCACCCAGGTTCACAACCCCGAGGTTGCCAGCTTGAGCATGGGCTTATCTGGTTTGAGCAAGGCTCACCAGTTTGAGCAAGGTCGCTGACTTGAGCAAGGGGTCCCTCGCTCTGCTGGAGCCCCCCAGTCAAGGCACATATGAGAAAGCAATCAGTGAGCAACTAAGGTGCTGCAATGAAGAATTGATGCTTCTCATCTCTCTCCCTTTCTATTTGTCTGTCCCTATCTGCCCCTATTTCTGTCTCTCTCTGTTACTGTCACACACCCACACAAAAATATACCTCTAAAAATATTTCACAATACCATTTTCTACAAAAACTTAAATAGGCAAGGGTAATTTCTGATAGTTGATTCAACTGCAGCACAAGAAAATAGCGTCAAATTGGGCCATGGTGCCATAGATTGAGCTTCAATCTACTTGAGGTGATGATGATTACGTTTTGCAGGCGGTCAATCAGGAAAGGAATGTAATGGCAGTCGGTGCCAGCTTTGCCTGGAATTGAGCCACCTTGCCCAGAGCTAAAGGAAAGAATGCACTCTAGTAGAGTGGTGTCAATTCATGAAGGTTTTTCTCCCTGTGCAGTAGCCAAGATTATTATAGTTAAAGCGCAACGTGGGTTTTGAGGCACACAGATCCATCTGGACTCTTGGTCTGTTTTTTGCTGGCTATGTGAGTTTGAGCAGATTACTTATTTAATCCTCATTTGCCTCCTTGGTAAAAGGAAGATAGTATTATTTATCCTACAGGGTTCTTAGGAGGATTAAGTGAGATAAAGTTTGTGAATGTCCTTTGTAAATTTTAAAGTGCCGTGGAAATCCAACTGCGATGATTGTTGAATGCTTTCTATGGCTGAATGGTGGTTTATGTTGTATCGCAAGACTCCTGAATACAGTACCTGATGTAGTGTATTGTCCAGGAAAAAAAGAAAGAAAAATGTCCTATTAGTAATGAGAAATTATAAGACACCATAGATAGCGCAGCATAACAGAAATACATTTTTGAGGAAAAATACAATTACATGAAATATTCTGTGGTTCTTAAAAATGAACTACATATTATATAGTTTATTCTGTAGTTCAATTTACAAGGATTATAATTATTTTTAAAAAGTAGCAACTATGTTTATATGGGATATATAGCGTGTTTCTCCTTTTTCTAAAAATAAGACTAAATAAGCTAAACTTTACATGATACGTAAAATGTACAACAGCTTAGTGATTATAACAATAGTGGTGAAGTTTAAGACATTTTAAGAATAGGAAAGAAATTAGGAAATGATCTCTTTAATATATCAATGAAACTAAGATTACTTAGATTGCATTTAAGTTACTAGTTATTTACTTAAATGATTAAGTATTAAGAAATCTATCCAGTTGGTAAGAAACCCAAATCTATTGATCCCTAAATTAGTCCTCTTTCTACAACACCAGGCTGCCAATTACATCATTTATAGTTTATTAATTTTATAAGCCTTTAAAATATATTGGTAATATATTCTAATTAATCTATTATTAGGTGGGAAAACATTCAATTAAACTTTCTGTTATTAAAATAATATTTTCTCCTAATAATGCTATTTTTACAAACTAAGCTGTCTAAAAATGCCCACTAATTCTATCCCTTGTTCCTCGTTGGTTCTTCCCACCTCTCCAATTGTTAACACTTTGCTGGATAAAACTGACTGATTTCCTAGCAGCAGTAACAGATACTGTGGATTACCTCCCTCAACATGTATTCCAGGGGTCCCCAAACTTTTTACACAGGGGGCCAGTTCACTGTCCCTCAGACCGTTGGAGGGCCGGACTATAAAAAAAACTATGAACAAATCCCTATGCACATTGCACATATCTTATTTTAAAGTAAAAAAACAAAACGGGAACAAATACAATATTTAAAATAAAAAACAAGTAAATTTAAATCAAGAAACTGACCAGTATTTCAATGGGAACTATGGGCCTGCTTTTGGCTAATGATATGGTCAATGTGCTCCTTTCATTGACCACCAATGAAAGAGGTGCCCCTTCCGGAAGTGCAGCGGGGGCGGGATAAATGGCCTCAGGGGGCCGCATGTGGCCCGCGGGCTGTAGTTTGGGGACCCCTGATGTATTCAATCCCGTTTTAGGATGCACAGGCTAGGGAGCTAAAAACTACACTTCTCAGACTCACCTAAAGCTAAAATTCCACTCCTCAAATGGCCTGAGGGAGATATTTGGTAGTCCATCACTTTCACCACTCGGCCACCTTGTCCTCACAAGGGAGTTCTATTTGGAAGTGAGTGTGGTCAGGCACAAGCCCCCCAACTCCCCATCATTTACTGGCACAAATAGCAGCAGAGGTGGCATAATTCTGGGGCTGGTAGTTTTGCAGAAGTTCCTCATTCTGAGATTCCTTATGGAATCAGAGGCAGGAGAGTTTTATACTTACAATTCAGTCTTCATAACTGTAATGTAATGTTTGCGTGCTATTCCATGGATGTAAATAATTTAAAACATTCTCCTGGTGTGAATTTTTATCGATTCCTTTCAAATGTTGCTATTATAAATAATGTTTCAGTGGAAGGCTGACTGCATAACGTTATCTCCTTTAAAATTTTTCTACTGAAGATAAATAAATAGAAATGAGATTAAAAGCTGAAGGGCATGTTCTTTCTTAAAGGATTTAATTATGAAGAGATGCCTGAAAGAGGGCCTTTTCTGGGCAGAGGACAGTGAGATAAATGTATGCACAAACTGGGGGATATAAGCTTTCCCCTGAGACAGACTAAGGGAGCCACTGTCTTGTCCTGATTCCTCCCAGATCTACAGGCTGAGAAGACTCCTCTTCATGGAATGATGCTGATCACGAGCAGGGGCTGGAAGGATGGTGGAAGTCTGGGGAGTCCTCCCTCCGGATGGAGTAACAGTGGAGAACAGAACTTCATTGTGGCTTCTGAATAGCCCTAGACAAGGGAAGTTAGGATCTACAGACCTGTTTACTGGGTAACTGTTATAGAATTAGAAATAGTTATGGCACGATTAATTATTAAATGTATAATCTTTGTAGAATTATTATTATTTTTTTTTTAAAGGTTTTTTTTTTTGTTGTTTTTTTTTTTCATTTTTCTGAAGCTGGAAACAGGGAGAGACAGTCAGACAGACTCCCGCATGCGCCCGACCGGGATCCACCCGGCACGCCCACCAGGGGCGAGGCTCTGCCCACCAGGGGGCGATGCTCTGCCCATCCTGGGCGTCGCCATGTTGCTACCAGAGCCACTCTAGCGCCTGGGGCAGAGGCCACAGAGCCATCCCCAGCGCCCGGGCCATCTTTGCTCCAATGGAGCCTTGGCTGCGGGAGGGGAAGAGAGAGACAGAGAGGAAGGCGCGGCGGAGGGGTGGAGAAGCAAATGTGCGCTTCTCCTGTGTGCCCTGGCCGGGAATCGAACCCGGTTCCTCCGCACGCTAGGCCGACGCTCAACCGCTGAGCCAACCGGCCAGGGCTAATCTTTGTAGAATTATTTAAAATTAAAATTTCTTCTTGCTTTATTTATTTATTTTATTTGTTTTTTATTGAGTGAGAGGAAGGGAAGCAGAGACAGACTCCCGCATGCACCCCAACCAGGATCCACCCTGTAAGCTCACTAGGGGGCAATGCTCTGCCCATCTCGGGCATTGCTCCATTGCTCAGTAACTGAGCTCTTCTTAGCGCCTGAGAGGGAGACCATAGAGCCATCCTCAGTACCTGGGGCCAAATCACTCCTATTGAGCCATGACTGCAAGAGGGGAAGAGACAGAAGCGAGAAGGGGGAAGGTGGAGAAGCAGATGTGTGCCCTAGTGAAGCTATATATATTGTTTTTGATTAACTTTTTTTTTTTTTTTTTTTGTAACAGAGACAGAAAGAGGGACAGATAGGGACAAACAGACAGGAAGGGAGAGAGATGAGAAGCCTCAATTATTTGTCATGGCACCTTAGTTATTCATTGACTGCTTTCTCATATATGCCTTAACTGGGGGGGGGGTACAGCAAAGTGAGTGACCCTTTGCTCAAGCCAGCAACTTTTGGGCTCAAACTAGTGACCATGGGGTCTTGTCTATGATCCTACACTCAAGCCAGCAACCTCACACTCAAGCTGGTGAGCCAATGCTCAAGCCGGTGACCTCGGGTTTCAAATCTGGGTCTTCCACATCCCATTCCGATGTTTTATCCATTGTGCCACTGCCTGATCAGGCAAGGTATAGTACTTTTAAAATAATTAATTTAATAGTTAATAAAATATTTTAATAATAACAACTTTTAATTGGCAGGTGAGATTACTTCTAATTTGACCATTTATTTGTGCACACTAATCTCTAGTCATATTGAACGAATCTAGGGGTGGGCAGCATTGGATGGAATTTGTAGTAGCGACAATAAACCATAATTGACACCTGTGGTTTATAAAAGGGCATGGACAGAATGTTCATAGAACTTTAGCTGTAATGGCCATGTGATGGTTAATTTTATGTCAACTCCACTAAACTATATTGCTCAACTATTTAATTAAATACTAATCTAGTTTTGCTGTAAAGATGCAATTAATAGCTATAATCAATTAATTTTAAGTAAAGGAGATTACTCTTAATAATGAGGATGAAACTTATCCAACCAGTTGAAGACCTTAAGTGTAAAAACTGAGGTTTCTCAGGAGAAAAAATTAGGTCTCAAAACTACAGCAGCAAACCCTTCCTGATTTTCTAGTCCACCACCCTGCCTTACACATTTTTGACTTGCCATATCTCAAAATAGTGTAAGACAATTCCTTAAAATATGGAAAACAAAGAACAGTTTAAGAAACCAGAATAGAGGCCATCTTTGAAGGGAAGCATCATGAGAGAAGTTTCTGAGATGGCCTCGCTTCATTATTTGATCTGGAGGGTTGTTAACACAGGTGAGGCCCTGGCTGGTTGGCTCAGTGGTAGAGTGTCGGCCTGGAGTGCAGAAGTCCCGGGTTCGATTCCCGGCCAGGGCACACAGGAGAGGCGCCCATCTGCTTCTCCACCCCTCCCCCTCTCCTTCCTCTCTGTCTCTCTCTTCCCCTCCTGCAGCCGAGGCTCCATTGGAGCAAAGTTGGCTCGGGCGCTGGGGATGGCTCCTTGGCCTCTGCCCCAGGCGCTAGAATGGCTCTGGTCGCGACAGAGCGACGCCCCGGAGGGGCAGAGCATCGCCCCCTGGTGGGCAGAGCATCGCCCCCTGGTGGGCGTGCCGGGTGGATCCCGGTTGGGCGCACGCGGGAGTCTGTCTCTCCCCGTTTCCAGCTTCAGAAAAATACAAAAAACAAACAAACAAAAAAACAAAACACAGGTGAATTCACTTTGTGAGCATTCATTAAAATGAGACCTTATTGTTTGTTCATTCATATTTTCTCTCTCTCTCTCCCCTCTCCTGCTCTATTGGGTATATATAGTGACATGGCATTGATTACATTGTAGTATTAATTTGAATTTCCATGATGACTGATAACATTGTAGAACATAGAGAACATATTTTGTTTGTTTCTGCAGAGTCAGGGATTTCTGAATAAATAGTGCTGAACACAAGAAGCGGGGCTAAAAGTGAGTTTGGAATAATAATTACAATTGTAGGCTAGTAAGAGGACTTCAGAGAGGTCTTTGTTGATACTTATTTATATTTTAATGGACAGTGAGGTCAAAGGTCATAGAAATAACTTTAGATCCCCAAATGTGGAGACACTAGAGCTAATTTGAAACTTAAAAAGATGCATTTACATTTTCAAAGATTAGAGTGAGAATCAGAAATGAAACATACAATGTATATGCCTGTGACTCTTGCATTTTTTACCTCTGTAAATATTGTGTGGAAAGCTGGTCTTTAATGCAAAACTTTATGCATATAAGCAACTAGAGAGATTACTCTTAAGCTATAATTCTCATAATACTTTTATGTAACATTTTTAGAAGTAGTTGTTGGATATACCCAAGAATGTGCTCTCTTTCTCTTTTACGGAATGGATTTTTGATTAAGAATGATAGGTCCTCTATTTTCCCATCTGATGTGTTGATTTTTGAAGCTGTAATTCAAAAGAAGTGAGATGGAAAATACAATGACTCATGCTTACACTGTGGGTGAACAAGCACAAGTTTAAACATGTGTTGAAATTATTTTAGAGCAAATTTCACAATGCTAATTATGCTTCAAAGTCATCCCTCTTGTGAGTCAAATCTAGCCAGAATTGAATGTCATCCAGTTATGGTATAAAACAAATGAAAACTAGATCACAATATATTACTATGACATGGATAATATTACATAAAATGAGATAATAAGTTAAACCATGCTGTATAAATTATAAATTTTTATATTTATCATATCTTTTATAAACATGAAAAATATTTTAATTTAAGTGAGAGGAGGGGAGATAGAGTGACAGACTCCCACATGTGTCCTGACAGGGATTCACCCTGTGACTCCCATCTGAGGCTGATGCTCTGCCTATCTGGACCATGCTCACAACCAAACTATTTTTAACACTGGAGATGGGTGCTCAAGGAACCATCCTCAATGCCAGGGGGTTGATGTGATCGAACCAATCAAGCCATGGTTGTGGGAGGGGAAGACAGAGAAGGAGAGATAGTAAAGGAAAGAGAGATGTGGAGAAGAAGATGGGCACTTCTCCTGTGTGCCCTGACCAGAACTCAACCCAGGACTTCTACATGCCAGGTGGATGCTCTATGACTGAGCAAACCAGCCAGGGCCAAATATGAAAAATTTGACAAAAAAAATGTAATAATTCTGTAGTATTAACTCAGTCTCATAAATGAAGATAGGTCTATGTGTTTTTATATATATTAAACTTAGTAAGATATAAGGTAAACATTATGCTTTTATTATATATGTAGAGAAAACAATGTATTATCTAAAAATTTGGTGGTTATATGTCACCATTTTACACAGATACGGTGAGAGACTTCATATGGTAACACTATATTTTTATGAAATAGATGTTAATTTAGCAAAATTTATTTGCAAAATTATCTATTAACTGTAGCAATATGATAGTCATTAAAATTTTTTATTTTAGAATTATTGTTTAAATTACCCACAAAAAATAGACATACCCATCTGGCAAATAACAGGAAGTATTCCTTTTAATTAATTATATTGCTTTTTCTGACAAATAGAATACACTTTTATACTATCCTTAATACAACAGGTTTTATCATGTAATGCCTCAGTTTTTAATTAATGAGATGAATTAAAAACAATATTTGACTTGAGCAGGAAATGTATAATATTCAGTATTAATTATCCTTAAAATAAACTTTCTAATTTTTTTGTATTTGTTATTTTTGAAGTTTAATTACATAGAACAAGAAACAGGATGAATGAGACTAAGCTTCAGTCGAGTCAACTGTGCTGAAAGTGCGTTTTGTGGCTTGTGTCTATTATGACCTATTACACAGACTTCCTTGTGCTTTTGAGAAGAACGTGCCAAAAATGCTGATAAACCAGTGAAGGTTGGGCAATCATTGCAACTTCAAATCTTTGTGCCTTCTTATCAGCCTACACAAAATTAAAAAATAAGTCAATTTACCATAATTTAGTAGTATTTTATGCCTATAAATGCACAGTTTGTATTTACGTAATAGTTTTATAACTAAAGTAGAAATATCAGACTCTTAAAATTATTATACTATGAAGAGGGAGGCATTGTTCATGATTCTGTGCACTGATGAAGGGAAATGAAAAAGAACCCTTGAAACTAGGGAGCACCTACTGTGTGCTGATTCCTCCCCAGACCTACAGGCTGAAAGGGTGCCTGTATGTGGAGTGATGCCAATCAAAAGTAGGAGCAAGAGGGTACTCAAAGTTTGGGTACCCTCCTTCTGGATGGAGTAACAGTGGAAAACAAGTTCTGAATTTTTCTGTAAAAATAGCTTACAATCTCTATTAGTTATCTATTGCTATATAACAAATCACCTTAAAATTTAACAGCTTAAAGCAACTACTCTTGCCTGATCATGGTGGCACAGTGGATAGAGCACTAACTTGGGATGCTGGGGTCCCAGGTTTGAAGCCTCAAAGTCACTGGCTTGAGCAAGGGGTCACTGGCTTGGCTTAAGCCCTCCAGTCAAGGCACATATGAGAAGCAATCAATGGACAACTAAAGCAATATAAATACGAGCTGATGCTTCTCATCTCTCTCCCTTCTTGTGTGTGTGTGTGTCTCTCTCTTTAAAAAAAAAATCCAGGCGTGGCTTTGCTGGGGGTTTTGGCTCAGGGTCTCTCATGACACTGCAGTCAAGTTGCTGTTTGAAGACTTCAGTGGAGCTGATGGATCTGCTCCAAGTTCATTTGAATCTTTTTTGGCAGCAAGCTTTAATTCCTCATCATGTGCTGCTCATGACATGGCTTCTACCAGTTCAAGTGATCGAAGATGGAACTACACTTTTACTTCTACTATAGTCTACCAGTCACCCAAACTAACTCTAGTACAATATGGAGTGTGACTCCACAAGGATGTGAATACAGTGATACCTTGGTTTTCATTGACTTCGATTATCATCGGTTTCAGTTTTCATCAATTTTTTCCGTGAAAAATTTGTCTCAGTTTTTGTCAGTTGCCTTGGATTTCAGTGGCGTGCCCATGTGACCTCGCTGCTAATTTTGCAAAAACAAAGAGCGACCCACGCATTCTCCTGCTCAGTGTGGCATTGTTTCTTGTTGTGTAAGAATCAATCACCCCGCGTGTCTAGCCAAACAATTCCATTGCTTTCCAGTGATTTGTGTTTTTATTATTGATTGCGAGTGCTAATACTACAATTACATGTAAGTGATTACAGTATTTGGTGTAATGTGTTTATTTTGCATTTTTCAGTTTCAAAATATATATAATGCAGGTAAGATAAAATCACATGTGCTCAAATCTCATTGTCCGTGTTAAGTGTTTCCCTTGTTAATAAGTTAACCCTTTCTTTTTAGCTTCATAATGGGACCAACGAAAGTTTTCAGAGCCAGCAGCCCTTCGAAGAAGAAGGCCAGAAACATGATTGAGTTGAAAAAGGAAATCATTGAAAAATATGAAAGCAGCTTCAAGATTGCTGAAATCAGCCGTATGTATGGGAAGTCACCATCCAGAATAATTTCCACTGTGGCAAAAAAGGAAACAATAAAAGAGGCTATTGTAGCGAAAGGTGTGAATGTGCTAACAAAACAGAGATCACAAACAATTGAAGATGTTGAACAGATATTATTAATTTGAATCAATCAAAAAACAGTTAGATGGCGATTCTGTTTCGGAGGTCATCGTATATGAAAAAGCCAGACTGTTGTATGCTGATCTCATTAAGAAAATGCCTGGGATGAGTACTACTGTACTTAGTGATTTTAGGGCCAGCAGAGGCTGGTTTGAAAAATTCAAGAGGTGCACTGGCTTACACAGTGTTACTATGCACAGTGAAGGTGTGAGTTTGGGCAAGTCTGGGGCTGAAAAATTCATGTCCAAATTGAAAGATTAAGTAGAGGCTGAAGGATTCATTCCCCAACAAGTCTTCAACTATGATGAAACTGGCCTCTTTTGGAAGAAAATGCCAAAGAGGACAGTCATTACACAGGAGGAAAAGGCTCTGCCAGGACATAGCCTATGAAAGATAGGCTCACAACTCTTCTGTTGTGTGGTAATGCTAGGTGATTGTAAAGTGAAGCCCTTACTGGTGTACCATTCAGAAGCTCCTAGAGTGTTAACAGAAACAATGTGATTAAAAGTAAATTGTGTGTGATGTGGAGGGCAAACAAGAAAGCATGGGTCAGGAGGCCAATTTTCACTGAGTGGATGAATGAAGTGTTTGGCCCTCCGGGGTCAAAAAAATACCTCCAGGATAATCAGTTGGTCCTTAAGTGCCTCCTGGTAATGGACAATGATCCTTCACATCCTCCAGGTTTGGAAGACACAGTGTTGGAGGCATTCAGTTTTATCACAGTGAAGTTCTTGCCCACTAATACCACACCACTGATCCAGCCCATGGACTAGAATGTCATTTCAAATTTCAAGAAACTGTACACAAAAGCAATGTTTCAAAGGTGCTTTGAGGTGACATCAGATATACAATTGTCCTTAAGAGAATTCTGGAAAAAAACATTTCAACATTCTCAACTGCATTAGTCTCATAGATAAGGCATGGCAGGGAGTGACATCCAGGATGGTGAACTCTGCCTGGAAGAATTTATGGCCAGGATGTGTGCATGAGAGAGATTTTGAAGGGTTTGAGCCTTTCCCTGATGACCTTACACATGTGGTGCAGTCAACTGTTGATCTGGGGAAGTCCATGGGTTTGGAGGTGAGTGGTGAGGATGCAGAAGAGTTGGTGGATGACCACAGTGAAGAACTCACCATGGAAGAGCTGCAAGACATTCACCAAGAAGTGCAGCAGATGGCAGAGGAAGAAGTTGCTTCAGATGAGATGGAAGAGACAGAGGAGAATGTGCCTTCTTCAGAGATTACGGACATCTTCTCCATGGGAAGTAAGGTACAGAGGTTTGTGGAGAAAAATCACCCAGACAAAACTGTTGCAGGTTGTGTCTACAACTTGTTTAATGATAATGTCTTGCCCCATTTTAGGCAAATATTAAAGAGGCGGCAGAAACAGGCCTCTTTGGACAGCTTTCTTGTGCAACACGGGTCCACTGACTGAAGCTGGTCCTAGTGCCAAAAGACCAAGAAAGGAAGTGACCCCACATAGTACCTTGATACCTAAAGTCCTTATGAAGGACCCTCTTCCAAACAATAATATCTGCACCTCTCTCTCCCCTCCTCGCCATCTTCCATACACCAAGAAGAGTCTGCAGAAAGGTAAATGCCATGTTAAATGTTCATTTATTCTTTACATTAGTCTTTTATATTTGTTTTATATTAATATTTTTAGTTTTAAACACTACATTTATCCTCCATAAAATGTGTTTCTGGTATGTATTTTGGAGTGTCTAGAACGAATTAATTGGATTTACATTGATTCATATGGAAATTATTGCCTTGGTTTTTATCAGTTTCGAATTTCAGCATTGTTTTCAGATGGATTGTCTATGAAAACCGAGGTGTCACTGTACTAGGAACCAAAGATCACTGGGAATCAAATTAGGAAATAGTTATTATATCACCCTTCACTGTGTTATTGACACATTCATTAAACCCCTTCTATGTGGCAGGAACTGTGTTAGATCTTAGAACTACAACAATAACCAAATTAAACATTTCTACACTCATGGAGATGAAAGGGCAACAGACACTTACAGTGGTGAAAGCTATATTAAAGAAGCTCACAGACTACCTCACAGGCTCCCACAGGTATTTTGTATTTTCTCACATAGCCCTGCGGTTGTAGGGAGCATTCTCACCACAACTAATACCCTCCTCTTCTCTGATGATTTCATTTCTCTTCCACTTTCTACACACTGCCCGCAAACCAAGGACTTTTTCTCCCTCTAAATCTTCTTCACTTCCAAAACTATTACTTTATAAAATCCACTCTTTAATCACAATTAATATTTCCAACTTCTTTACTTAACTAATTGTATCAGGATTTTGCTTCAACACTATTATGATTAGTCCATTTACCTACATACTTTTCCCCCATCTGTCAGACTTCTCCTGTCTCCACTTCCCTCCTTATGCTCTTAGTCTCTATAATTCATCATTTTAAGTTTCCTGTTGCTGATATCCCAAATTCACTTCCCCTTGTTTGGCAAAATTCCAGACTAGGACAATCCCAACTGTGTCATTTCTTTATGCCTTTTGGAGACAACTAGAGCATTGCAGGAGAAATCCAAAACAAGGTAAATGGGTTTCACTATAAATTTATAATCATTAAACTCAGATGTATCCCAAGTGTGCCAGAAACCTGATCTCATTTTCCAAGTCAGCTTGCTTTTCAACTATACTTTTCCATTCCTTCCCCACTGTCCTTAAATATTTGACCTGTCTCCACCCTTCACCCTCAGCCCTTAGCAGAATCTTTCAAAGAGGAAATAGAAGCCACAATCTGGATCTGCCTCAACTCCTCTCCACTGTTTCCAAATATAATCCTAGCTGCAGCTGTTCTGTCTTCTGCCTCTTTTAATGAAGAAAGTGTGATGCTCTGTTCCCATCAAAGACTAACACGTCTGCATATACATGGTTCACATCCTCAATTTGGGCACTCCTCTCATCAATTACCATCTTAGCTTTTATGTTTCTTTCACCTCACCCTCATCATTATACTTTTCCTTCAGCATTAACATTTTGTTTTGAGTTGCGCAAAATATGTTCTCCAAATTTAAAATAAATTAAACAAACCCTTCTTGAACCGTGAATCTTTGCACACACTTATACCTCATTCATTTTCCTCAGAATTGGCTCTTGCTAAAATGAACAGTTCCTTTCATGTTGTTAATGCCTATGATAGCATTTTAGATTTTCTTGAGCTCTATTAACTTTTGACCCATTTGACTATTTCCTCTCTCTTAAAATGCTCTCTTTTCTTTTGATTGCACTAATATTGCAATTCCTCTGTTTTACTCTTATCTCTATGACAACTATTGATCCATATATTTTTAGGCTCTTTCTCTTCTATTTGACTGTAAAATAATAGAGTTCTTGGCTTACTTCTCTATCTCTTGGTGATCTTATTCTCTCCTGATGGGCTAAAATAATGATAGTTGTTATAGCGCATAAAACCCTGATGTCAATGGCATAATTCAATAAAGGTTAATATCTTTCTCACATCAGAGTCCCATGTGGATGCATTTCCCATCAGAAGTCTTCTATGTATTCATTCAGAGGTCCCGGCTCCTTCTATCTAATGGGCTTCTCTCAAAAAGAAATAAGAGATTTTTTCATTCATTTGGCTGATTGAAAGAGAGACCATGAAGAAAGCTCAACAGTTTGTTAATTTAGTTCAGAAGTCACACATCGTGTTCCTGTATATTCTGTTAGGAGATCTAGTCAGTTCTTCCCATCTCAATACAAAAGGACTTAAAAATGTAGATCCTGGTTCTGGTGTTCTTCCCAACAAACACTCTACACTCTGGTTGAGACCTACAAGACTGTGAAGTCCAGAATCTCGTTCCGACATATCTTTTATGGGAGATTATAAATTTGTGTCTCTATCCTGACTTTTCTCCTACCTTCCAAAAGCCTCATTAACCATTCTGTCTGGTTATTTCATAGGAATCTTATGATGAGCTTCTGGTCTTATTCCTTATAATTTTCCCTATTCCCATATTCCTCATTTGAGAATGTAGATCTATCTACCCTCTACCTACCTGTTTACTCTGAAAGATTGAGAGTATTCTTAGAGACTGCTCCCTTCCTTATCCCCTAACTCCTCCCATTGATCTATCCTCAAACATAGCTTAAAGGCATCTAATTCTGTGTCTATTAATACCATATTAGGCTATTTCTCATTGACTGCTACAATAGCTTATTACCTGTCTTCCACTTTCATTTTTTCTACTCTAAACTATTCTCTGAAAAATAAAATCTAAATAGAATTATAGAGACTTCTGCTTTTTTTTTTAATAAATTTTTATTAATGGTAATGGGATGACATTAATAAATCAGGGTACATATATTCAAAGAAAACATGTCTAGGTTATTTTGTCATTAAATTATGTTGCATACCCCTCACCCAAAGTCAGATTGTCCTCCGCCACCCTCTATCTAGTTCTCTGTGCCCCTCCCCCTCCCCCTAACTCTCTCCCTCCCTCCCTCCCATGTCCTCCCTCCCCCCACCCCTGGTAACCACCACACTCTTGTCCATGTCTCTTAGTCTCGTTTTTATGTTCCACCAATGTATGGAATCATATAGTTCTTGTTTTTTTCTGATTTACTTATTTCACTCCGTATAATGTTATCAAGTTCCCACCATTTTGCTGTAAATGATCTGATGTCATCATTTCTTATGGCTGAGTAGTATTCCATAGTGTATATGTGCCACATCTTCTTTATCCAGTCTTCTATTGAAGGGCTTTTTGGTTGTTTCCATGTCTTGGCCACTGTGAACAGTGCTGCACTGAACATGGGGCTACATGTGTCTTCACGTATCAATGTTTCTGAGGTTTTGGGGTATATACCCAGTAGAGGGATTGCTGGGTCATAAGGTAGTTCTATTTGCAGTTTTTTGAGGAACCACCATACTTTCCTCCATAATGGTTGTACTACTTTACAGTCCCACCAACAGTGAATGAGGTTTCCTTTTTCTCCACAGCCTCTCCAACATTTGCTATTACCCGTCTTGTAGATAATAGCTAATCTAACAGGGGTGAGGTGGTATCTCATTGTAGTTTTGATTTGCATTTCTCTAATAACTTATGAAGCTGAGCATCTTTTCATATATCTGTTGGCCATTTGTATCTCTTCCTGGGAGAAGTGTCTGTTCATGTCCTCTTCCCATTTTTTTATTGGATTGTTTGTTTGTTTGTTGTTGAGTTTTAAGAGTTCTTTGTAAATTTTGGATATTAGGCCCTTATCTGAGCTGTTGTTTGAAAATATCATTTCCCATTTAGTTGGCTGTCTGTTTATTTTTATATCAGTTTCTCTTGCTGAGCAAAAACTTTTAATTCTGATGTAGTCCCATTCATTTATCTTTGCCTTCACTTCTCTTGCCATTGGAGTCAAGTTCATAAAATGTTCTTTAAAACCCAGGTCCATGATTTTAGTACCTATGTCTTCTTCTATGTACTTTATTGTTTCAGGTCTTATATTTAGGTCTTTGATCCATTTTGAATTAATTTTAGTACACGGGGACAGGCTGTAGTCGAGTTTCATTCTTTTGCATGTGGCTTTCCAGTTTTCCCAACACCATTTGTTGAAGAGGCTTTCTTTTCTCCATTGTGTGTTGTTGGCCCCTTTATCAAAGATTATTTGACCATATATATGTGGTTTTATTTCTGGGCTTTCTATTCTGTTCCATTGGTCTGAGTGTCTATTTTTCTGCCAATACCATGCTGTTTTGATTATCGTGGCCCTATAATATAGTTTAAAGTCAGGTATTGTAATGCCCCCAGCTTCATTCTTTTTCCTTAGGATTGTTTTGGCTATTCGGGGTTTTTTATAGTTCCATATAAATCTGATGATTTTTTGTTCCATTTCTTTAAAAAATCTCATAGGAATTTTGATGGGAATTGCATTAAATTTGTATATTGCTTTGGGTAATATGGCCATTTTGATTATATTTATTCTTCCTATCCAAGAACAAGGAATATTTTTCCATCTCATTGTATCTTTTTCGATTTCCCTTAACAATGCTTTGTAATTTTCATTATAAAGGTCCTTTACATTCTTTGTTATGTTTATTCCTAGGTATTTTATTTTTTTTGTTGCAATTGTGAAGGGGATTATTTTTTTGAGTTCGTTTTCTAATATTTCATTGTTGGCATATAGAAAGGCTATGGACTTTTGTATGTTAATTTTGTATCCTGCGACCTTACTGTATTGGTTTATTGTTTCTAATAATCTTTTTGTGGAGTTCTTCGGGTTTTCGATGTATAGGATCATATCATCAGCAAAAGGTGATACCTTTACTTCTTCTTTTCCGATATGGATGCCTTTTATTTCTTTGTCTTGTCTGATTGCTCTGGCCAGAACTTCTAGCACCACGTTAAATAAGAGTGGAGAGAGTGGACAACCCTGTCTTGTTCCTGATTTAAGGTAGAAAGTCCTCAGTTTTATGCCGTTTAATAGGATGTTGGCTGATGGTTTATCATATATGGCCTTTATCATGTTGAGATATTTTCCTTCTATACCCATTTTGTTGAGAGTCTTAAACATAAAATTGTGTTGTATTTTATCAAAAGCCTTTTCTGCATCTATTGATAAGATCATGTGTTTTTTGTTCTTATTTTGTTGATATGGTGTATTACGTTAACCGTTTTGCGTATGTTGAACCATCCTTGAGATTCTGGGATGAATCCCACTTGATCATGATGTATTATTTTTTTAATATGTTGTTGTATTCGGTTTGCCAGTATTTTGTTTAGTATTTTAGCATCTGTATTCATTAGAGATATTGGTCTGTAGTTTTCTTTCTTTGTGCCATCCTTGCCAGGTTTTGGTATGAGGGTTATGTTGGCCTCATAAAATGTGTTTGGAAGTATTGCTTCTTCTTCAGTTTTTTGGAAGACTTTGAGTAGAATAGGAACCAAGTCTTCTTTGAATGTTTGATAGAATTCACTAGTATAACCGTCTGGGCCTGGACTTTTATTTTTGGGGAGGTTTTTAATAGTTTTTTCTATTTCCTCCCTGCTGATTGGTCTGTGTAGGCTTTCTGCTTCTTCATGACTCAGTCTAGGAAGGTTGTATTGTTCTAGGAATTTATCCATTTCTTCTAGATTGTTGTATTTGGTGGCATATAATTTTTCATAGTATTCTACAATAAGTCTTTGTATATCTATGATGTCTGTGGTGATCTCTCCTCTTTCATTTTGGATTTTATTTATTTGAGTCCTGTGCCTTTTTTCCTTGGCGAGTCTTGCCAAGGGTTTGTCAATTTTGTTGATCTTTTCAAAGAACCAGCTCCTTGTTTTATTGATTTTTTCTATAGTTTTTCTGTTCTCTATTTCATTTATTTCTGCTCTGATTTTTATTATCTCCTTTCTTCGGCTGGTTTTGGGTTGTCTTTGTTCTTCTTTTTCTAGTTCCTTAAGGTGTGAAGTTAAGTGGTTTACTTCGGCTCTCTCTTGTTTGTTCATATAGGCCTGAAGTGATATGAACTTTCCTCTTCTTACTGCTTTTGCTGCATCCCAGAGATTCTGATATGTCGTATTTTCATTTTCATTTGTCTGTATATATCTTTTGATCTCTGCGCTTATTTCTTCTTTGACCCATTCATTTTTTAGAAGTATGTTGTTTAGTTTCCACATTTTTGTGGGTTTTTCCCCCTCTTTTTGCAGTTGAATTCTAGTTTCAAGGCTTTATGATCAGAAAATATGCTTGGTACAATTTCAATTTTTCTAAATTTGCTGATATTGTCTTTGTGGCCCAACATATGGTCAATTCTTGAGAATGTTCCATGTACACTAGAGAAAAATGTATACTCTGTCGCTTTGGGATGAAGTGTCCTGTAGATGTCTATCATATCCAGGTGTTCTAGTATTTCGTTTAAGGCCACTATATCTTTATTAATTCTTTGTTTGGATGACCGATCTAGAGCCGTCAGCAGTGTATTGAGGTCTCCAAGTGTGATTGTATTTTTGTTAGTTTTTGTTTTAAGGTCAATAAGTAGCTGTCTTATATATTTTGGTGCTCCTTGGTTTGGTGCATATATATTAAGGATTGTTATGTCTTCTTGATTCAACTTCCCCTTAATCATTATGAAATGACCATTTTTGTCTCTGAGTACTTTTTCTGTCTTGTAGTCAGCATTATTAGATATGAGTATTGCTACACCTGCTTTTTTTGGGGTGTTGTTTGCTTGGAGTATTGTTTTCCAGCCTTTCACTTTGAATTTGTTTTTATCCTTGTTGCTTAGATGTGTTTCTTGTAGGCAGCATATAGTTGGATTTTCTTTTTTAATCCATTCTGCTACTCTGTGTCTTTTTATTGGTAAGTTTAATCCATTTACATTTAGTGTAGTTATTGACACTTGTGGGTTCCCTACTGCCATTTTATAAATTGCTTTCTGTTAGTTTTGTATCTTGTTGATTCTTCTCTTTTGTTTTTCTATCATTTGTTTTTGTTTGTTTGTGTTCCATACTTCTTTCCTCTGTTGCTACCTTTTTTAAGTCAAGTGTTTTTGTGGTGGTTTTTTCAAGGGTGGTTACCATTAAGTAATGAAAAGGGTACCTACCATATTCATTGTAGTACCCTATCTTATGAGTATTTCTGCACTTCATCGTCCTTTGCTACTGTTAATCTCCATCCTCTCCCCCCTTTTTTTCCTTTGTTGTCACAGTTTAAGTTTGGTTTTATTGTGTTCTTGGTGGAGCTGTTACTTGTGGTGTTGTTTTCTTTTGTTCTTTGAATCTGGTTGGAAAACCCCCTTTAGTATTTCCTGGAGTGGGGGCTTTCTGCTGATAAATTCTCTCATCTTTTCTGTATTTGTGAATGTTTTTATATCTCCTTCGTACTTGAAGGATAGCTTTAATGGGTATAGTATTCTTGGCTGAAAGTTCCTCTCTTTCAGGGCTTTAAATATTGGGGTCCACTCTCTTCTAGCTTGTAGAGTTTCTGCTGAGAAATCTGATGATAATCTAATAGGCCTTCCTTTATATGTTGTACTCTTCTTTTCCCTGGCTGCCTTGAGAATTTTTTCTTTGTCATTGGTTTGTGCCATCTTTATTATGATGTGCCTTGGAGTGGGTTTGTTGGGGTTAAGAAAACTCGGTGTTCTGTTTGCTTCTTGAATTTGAGGCTTTAGTTCTTTCCACAGGCTTGGGAAGTTCTCGTCTATTATTTGTTTGAGTATATTCTCCATTCCATTTTCTTTCTCTTCTCCCTCTGATATACCTATTTTCTTATGTTATTCTTTCTGATGGAGTCAGACAATTCCTGTAGGGCTTTCTCATTTTTTATTATTTTTAAGTCTCTTTCTTCTTCTCTCTGTTGTGCCTCAAGTTGTTTGTCTTCTATTTCACTAATCCTATCTTCAATCTGGGCTGTTCTGTTAGCTAAGCTTGTTACCTCTTTTTAAGCTCGTGAACTGAGTTTTTCATTTCTGTTTGATTTGTTTTTATAGTTTCAATTTCCTTGGTAATATATTCTTTGTGTTCATTGAGTTGTTTTCTGATCTCCCTAAATTGCCTTTCTGTGTTTTCTTGTATATCTCTGAGTACTTTTAAGATTTCTATTTTAAATTCTCTGTCATTTAGCTCCATGGCTTCCAATATGTTAAGTCTTTTCTCCATAGATTTTTCCACATCTATTTGTGTTACCTCTTTCTTTTGTATCCATAATATTCTATTTCCTCTTTCTTATTGGCATCTGAGGGTGGTCTTGTTGATAGCACTAATTAGAATTGATAAAAAGTAAAAAGTAAAAAAAAAAAAAAAAAAAAGGTAAAACACCCCACACACAAAAAAAACAGTAATAATTTATTATTTCCCCCTTTTTTCTTTCTTCTCTTTCCCTCCTCTCCCCTCCTCAGGGAAATATCATGATGACCTGTGAATTATATTATGCTAAATGTAACAAAAACTGCCTATAATGGAGGGCCTGATTTGGGGTGAAGAGTTCAAGGGGCAAAAAAAGGGAGTAGGGACCTACTAAATGCAAAAAAAAAAAAAAAAAAGGAAGAAAATCTTAGACAAGCATAAGATGATTTGCTTGTAAAGTGATGGTCGACTAAAAGATATAATGAGAGGGATAAGAGGGAATCAGAAAAAAGGAGGAAAAAAAAAGAATACTAAAGAAGAAAAAAATAAAAATAATAAGTAAAAATCTGTTGTATTAAGTGGAGCGAAGACTAAATACAATGGAGATCTTGGGTTGGGAGGAATGCTAGTGAGTTAAAAAGCAACGTAAAAAGTACCCAAAATGCCACAAAAATAAACAAACAAACAAGAAAAAAACAAAAACAAAAGCAAAAAAGAAAAATAAAGCCAAAAAAAAAACGCTTGAGTCCCAAATTAACTAATTTGTTCATGATTGAGGATTAAATGGGAGGAAAGTAAAACGTGAAAAGAAAAAATGAGTAGAAAGGAAAAAATAAGAAAAAGAGAAAAACGAAGGAAGAAAAAAAAAGGAAGAGAAAAAAACAAAATAAAGCAAAACAAACAAAAAAAAAACAAAAGAGGAGAGAGTGAGAGTTAAGTGTTTTGGAGTATAACCTTAAAGGAGGGTGAGGATGAAGAAGAGAAATAAAATGTAACACTCATGGGTAGTGTAGTTCAAGAAAAGGGAAGCATAAGATGGGCAGAGAATAGAAGGACCGAGGTGGAGGAAATAGAAATAATAATAATAAAGGCAATAAGATAGAAGAAACAAACAATAACAAAAAAAATTAGTGGAACAAGTTGTAAAGTCTGTGGATTTTTCTTGATTTTGAGAGGTTAACTTCTTCCATTTTCTTTTCTCTCCCTCTTCCTGGTCGGTGACTCTGTACCCCAGGCTCTGCCCCTGTGTCACACTTAGGTAGGGATTTGCAGTTGATGGGATTCTATGGCAATGTCATATAATTGGCTTTAGTCTTGCTGGTAGTCAAGGCTTGTTGGCATTTGCAGGGTCCAATGATGAGAGAGTTTGCTTTCCTGGAGTCTCTCTTCTAGTCCCCCCTTCCTGAATTAGCAGCCTGGTGATCCAGCTATAAGGCTGCAACTGCTTCTGCCTGGGGAATAAGAGGCTCAAAGAGCTGGGAAATCCCCACTCTATCCCCACTCAGCGCAAGGCTTTGGGAAAGGCTCTGGCAGTCAGAGCCTCCAGTGTAATCAGGCAGGGGTGGGAGTCAATTGTTGTCAAGGTGACTGTTGAGCGCCTAGCATTCAGTTGGACCACTCAACCCAGGCTTTCCACACTTTGTAGCCTGTTTTGGCTGGAAAGAAGAGGCACTAGTCTCTGCTTGCGACTAGTGTAGTATAGATCTTATTATCTGCCAAGTCCCTCTTGTTAGCATTTATCCCTGAATATGAAGGCTCTATCAATCAGAAGTTGCCCCCACCCCTTTAGCGAGAGGCACTAAAAAATATCACGCCTCTTGTCTTGGATCACTGAACTGAGAGAGATCTTATCAACTAGAACCCGTGGGTGCGCAGATTTCATGGGTTAAGCTAATTTCAGTGATTGGGTTCGCAGCTGTGCTCCCGAAGGTATTTCAGGCTGCCTGAGCGCCCCTCCCCCAACGCTTGATTGTTAGCTTGAATGGCTGGGTGAGGTGCTCCGCCCACAGAGAGAATCTCCCAAGTAGGGAAGACCGTCTTGGCACCTCTCCCGCTCGCCCCGCTGCTGGCAGCTGGGGCGCACCGGGCGCAGGATAATGGGGCACCCTGGGTGTGCGGGCCAGTAGGGCGCTCTGGGCGCGTGGATTGCTCAGGGCACGCGCGCGAATGGGGTGCTCCGGGCACCGGTGGCTGGGGTCTCTCACTCGCAGTGCGCGGGCCGCTGGGAACGTTAGCGGTGCTCGCTCTACAACCGGACCGGGGCGCACCAGCGGCTTGCCGCTCCCAAGTGTGGGCAGTACTCACTCTGCAACCGGACTGGGCGCGCGCTGGGGGCTGCTCGCCGCTCCCAAGTGTGGGCCCACTCACCGCAGGCACACTCCCTCCCTCCAGGGCTCCCGAGTGTGGGCGGTACTCGCTCTTCAACTGGCCCGGGCGCGCACCAGCGGCTGCTCGCCGCTCCCGAGCGTGGGCTGACTCACCACCGGCGCACTCCCTCCACGGCTTGAATGAACGTCCCTGCGGTAGCTTCCTCTACACCCTCGTTTCTCAGATTCAAGTGATAACAGTCCTTTCGCTTTCAGTTTGTGTGGAACTACGGAATGCTCCGAGGATAAATTTTTCTGTTTCTAGTTGATAAATTTGTTGTGATTTTGGGGAGATCTGTCGGACGCGCTGCTCACGGCGCCATTTTTGTGACGTCACTCCGAGACTTCTGCTTTTGATTATGACAGAGGAACTAGAACCAGACTTGCTGTCTTACCATAAATGAATACTAATCAAAATATAAGAAACAATTGCTTTAAGATATTGAACAATAGATAGCACAAGATTGTGGACCCTGAGATATGGGCAGCAAGCTAGGTGAGCCCTATGATAATCCTGGTTTTCTACCTAGAAACATATTATGTACCACAATTTAGGAGAGGGGCATCTAAGCAGAGCACGGGAATCCTGCTGAGTAGAGGGGACCAATCACAGATTTAGGAGGCTGAGTGGCTAGAGTCTGGGAGGAAAAGTGTAGGAAATAAAGAAGCTCTTAAGAGACTGAGCTCCAGAAATTGGCTTAAAATTTTATTTCAGTCAGTGGGTTTAATAATCAGTAAACTTAGGCAAAACAAAACAAAACAAAACAAGTCATTAATGGAAAGCACAATACAAGTCGTTCCTTGCCATATCGCGGTTCACTTTTCACAATCTTACCGTATCGCGGATTTTTAAATTGTATATATCTAATTTTCTTTTTTTTTTTTTCTTTTTTCTGAAGCTGGAAACAAGGAGAGACAGTCAGACAGACTCCCGCATGCGCCCGACCGGGATCCACCCGGCACGCCCACCAGGGGCGATGCTCTGCCCACCAGGGGGCGATGCTCTGCCCATCCTGGGCGTCGCCATGTTGCGACCAGAGCCACTCTAGCGCCTGGGGCAGAGGCCACAGAGCCATCCCCAGCTCCCGGGCCATCTTTGCTCCAATGGAGCCTTGGCTGTGGGAGGGGAAGAGAGAGACAGAGAGGGAAAGTGCGGCGGAGGGGTGGAGAAGCAAATGGGCGCTTCTCCTGTGTGCCCTGGCCGGGAATCGAACCTGGGTCCTCCGCACGCTAGGCTGACGCTCCACCGCTGAGCCAATCGGCCAGGGCATATCTAATTTTCTATTGTGGGTTTTTCACTATTCATGGGATTTTGCAGTATATAGGTAATTTTATATATTTATTATTTTAACTATTTTTGTGGTAAAATAATAAAAATAAGTTTGGGAAAGGTTAATAACAGTGTGGGAAAGGTTTATAAGAGTGTGGGGAGGGTATACAAAGCCTTAAAATATATATAAATAATAAAATAAATATAAGGTCACTACTTCGTGGATTTCTGCTTATCACAGGGGGTTCTGGAACCTTTTCTCAGCAATAGACGAGGGACCACTGTATGTAATGTGACTGTATGATAAGGCAACCTAATCTCATCTGAGATGTCTAGAGAGCCTTTCCTGGGACACAAGTAAGAGTTAGCAAACTGAGGAGGTGGGAAGAGACTGGGTATCCCAGCATGTACAAAGGTTGCAGGCATAGAGGACTCAGGTAGTTTAAGAACTGAAAGAAGAGGCCCTGGCCAGTTGATTCAGTGGTAGAGCGTCGGCCTGGTGTGCAGGAGTCCAGGGTTCAATTCCCGGCCAGGGCACACAGGAGAAGTGCCCATCTGCTTCTCCACCCCTCCCCCTCTCCTTCCTCTCTGTCTCTCTCTTCCCCTCCTGCAGCCAAGGCTCCACTGGAGCAAGGTTGGCCCGGGCGCTGGGGATGGCTCTGTGGCCTCTGCCTCAGGTGCTAGAATGGCTCTGGTTGCACCAGAGCAATGCCCCAGATTGGCAGAGCATCACCCCCTGGTGGGCATGCCGGGTGGATCCCGGTCGGGTGCATGCGGGAGTCTGTCTGACTGCCTCCACCTTTCCAACTTCAGAAAAATACAGAAAAATAAAAATAAAAATAAATAAAGAACTGAAAGAAGAAAGTATCTAGAGCAAGATGATCTATGATAACACTAGGGAGACTGACAATGGCTGTAGGATGTAAGGTCTCAGACATTATATTGTGTTATCATTTCACACTTATCTGCTTGCTTCTCTTGCCCTTTGGTGCTGATAACTTCAGTCTGCTTCTTTCAGGAGTTAGGAATGAGAAGAAAGAAGAGAGACAAGACCACAGGGAAAGAGCATAGAAGCTGTTGGAGCAGTTTGGACATAGAGGAGATGCTGAGGAGGGAAAAGTAGATTTTCACTATGTTCCATAATTGGTGAGTAATAATAATAACTAAGAAAATGAATTATGACTGAAATGTCAAAAAAAATGAAAGGCAAATTTCTGCACAAAAAGTAATCTCTTTTAATTTCTGCACACAAACTGAAAATTTAAGCTAAGGACAACAGAAAGTCATCAAGGAGAAAGTGCACGTTGGTAGTGTCATTGTGAGTACTAAAGCGATTAGGTATTTCTCAAAAATATTTTCTCTAACAGAAAAAATTACAGCTTGCCAGTGTCACAGAACAAATAGAACTGAGACTTATGCTTCCTAGTGTACACAGCCAATTTTATGTGCACTCCTTCTAGCAGATTTTGTATCGTTTTACTTTCTCCAACTGGAAAATTGTACAGTGTAGGCGGTGGTGGCAAAGAAATACTCATTTCCACTATGGAGCTTTAAGTTTGATGTCTCTGAAAGGGACATGAGCAAGTGGAAAGGCAGACAATATTTTTGAGTAGATTGAAAACAGTAGTATAAAGAGATCCTATTTACCCCAGATTATCATACATTATAACAAGACTGAAAAATATAGACCTATTTTTGAAACTAGACAAGCTGAATTCTAACATTCTATGAAAAAAAAAATAGGTGTTTAAGAATAACCAAAATAAAATGTCTAAAAAGTAATGCTAATAAAAAGAACTGGCCCTATGAGTTATTAAGTTATTATACAGCTATAGTAATACATTTTTTAAAATTTAAGACTTTGGCAGTGACATAAAATTAAAGAGACATTTCAATGAACAGAATTAGGAGTTCAGAAATAGGCTAAATACACGAGCAGTCAACGCACAATGAAGATTGTGATTTCTAATCAGTAGTTACTTGTCTGCTTTAAGAAATTTAATGCTTAGTTAACTAATATTTAAAGGCAAGAACTGATATCATAGAAGTGTTAGAAGAATAATGATATAATTATTTTTCATCTTGGAAATCAAGATCCAAAATTCTACAATCTATCCAGTAAAGCTAAGTACATTTAATATTAATTTAATATTGCTAATTATTTTAATGGTTAAAATATTGGACAAACAAAATGGGAGAAATAGTTACAACTCACAGAAGACTCTAAAAGTTGTGTTTTTGTTGTTGTTGTTGTTTTTAAGTGAGAGAGAAAGACAGGCAGACATGAAGGGAGAGAGATGAGAAGCATCAATTCGTATTCATGGCACCTTAATTATTCATTGACTGCTTTCTCACGTGTGCCTTGATGCAGGGGTCCTCCAGAAGAGTTAGGGACCCCTTTCTCAACCGAGTGACCTCAGACTCAAGCCAGTGACCTTAGACTTCAAGCCAGCAACCTTAGACTTCAAGCCAGCAACTTTTGAGCTCAACCAGAGACCATAGGGTTGTGTTTATGATCCCACACTCAAGCCGGTGACTGTATGCTCAACCTGGTGACCCCATGCCCAAGCCAGTGACCTTGGGGTTTCAAAGCCAGGTCCCCAATGTCCCAGACTGACACTCTGTCCACTGTGCTACTGCCTGGTCAGGCTCTAAAAGATGTTTTAAAAACATGCAGAGCTCATTTAAGTCAATAAGAAAAGAACTAAGATCTCAATAGACTACTGCACTCAGGCTATAAATGGTTTAGTCCAAGCTCTACAATCCACACAGCCAGAGCTCTGGGCCAAAATCCAAGGGAAAAATAATTTCAACAGAATCAAATCCTGCCTGAGATCATGCAAGGGAGGGATGCGAATATTCCACTGGACATTCATTTAGATTTCATTGTTGACATTTGACAAAGAAGTTTAGGTAGAAGAAAGGCAAGTGGAGGTCAGATTCCAATGTGCTGGTGAGTGTAGGAGAGTTAAGGAAGTAAAGACAAAAGTGTTGACCACTGTCAAGAATTATACAATTTTAGAAGAAAAGAAAGGATAGGAGAACAAGATGAAGATATTGTTAATGAAAGTTTTTTTGGTTTTGTGTATTAGGACAATGTAAGGCCAGTAGCCACAGCCACCATCACAGCTGCCTGGCCCATGCAAGTTCGTATTTGATTCAGACAGACAGTAATAAAACAATGGAGCCAAGAACTGGTGGGCCATTACCTTTAACCTAGCTTGCACCCGGTGAGTGAGAAATACACACAGTAGGAAAACACTTCCCTTTCCATTCAGGGCTCCCAAAGCCACTGACTCATCCAAATATTCCTAAAATCAAAAGTTTCTATCTCACCAGTCTTATTCACCTCTGTTTCCTATCTCCTTCTCTCTGCACAAACTGGCTTCTCCTCGGCACTCCTCCATCTTAGCTACCTCTCCTCTGTTGTGCCAACATTAGGAACCGAGAGAGAGAGAGAGAGAGAGAGAGAGAGAGAGAGAGAGAGAGAGAGAGCGCCCCCCCATCTGCCCCATTTTATGGTATAGAAATCAAAACCTTTAAGCTAATATACAAATAAGGAAGTCTCTGATACAAAGTCACTTATCTGAGGCATAAATGGGATTCCTCATAAGAGTGCACCACCCCACATCATGCAACAGTCAAGGGTGTGAGAAAAAGCTTAGTTTTGAAAAGATCTTAGTATTAAAAGGGTGGGAAAGGCTTAGTCTTAAAACTAAGCCTTAGGCTATAATGACATTGCCAGCTTGTCTCTCACACCCTATGCAAACTATAAGCAAGCAAACATATATAACATATTTACAAACTTATTTGACCTACAGACAGGAACAATTAAGCATAATTACAAACTGAAAGAGTTACTGGGAAAAAAAGTCAAAATTTTTTTTAAAAAGAATGGATAATTAATGAAGCAAGAAGCCAGAAGAGAGCAATAGGAAGACCTTTGAGTTTTAGGTAAAAATTAAGATGGCATAACTTAAAGCTCTCATTTAAAATTAGAGGTAATTTGCCTGACCTGTTGTTGGTCAAACAAGTTTGTAAAATATGATTTTTATGTTTGCTCGCTTATAGTTTACACTGGGGGCTGGGCAATGCCAGGTATATGTGGTCTGTGAAATTGCAAATTACCTTCCTGCTTGGGAAAGGCCATTGTTTTGCTAATGTTTTCTGGAGGAGCGGTTTTTGTGCCAGAAAGTTTTTGGAGAGCAGAAGAGAGAGAAGCCATGTTTTTCAGGGAAAGCAGAGAGAATGCAGAGTGCTAAAGAAGAAGCCAGTTTGTGCAAAGAGAGAGAAGGTGTGAAGATGGGGAACCAGAGCTGAGGGACATTTGCAAGTTCTGCTGAGACTGGTGGGGCCTTGATTCCAGGAGGAACTGGAGAAGATTCTCCTGGTTGTGGAACCGGAGGGAAGTGTTTTCCCTGTGTGTTTGCTCATCGGCTGGTGCGAGACTTTAATAAAGGAATGGCCCACCATTTTTTGGCTCCACTGTTTCTTTACTGTCTGTCTGAATCTAATGGGAACCTGCATGTGCATGGCCTCAATGGCCATGACTACTGGTCATACACCTGTGATGGTGCAATGGAAAAAGCATCAACCTGGGGTGCTGAGGTTGCCGGTTCAAAATCCTGGGCTTGCTAGGTTAAGGCATGGAAGAGAAGCAACTATTATTGTAAGGTCGGTGGATAATGGGGAAAGGCCCTCCTGGATACTTTGGCTAGCACCGCCCACAACTAAGCACACCAAAAGAAACTTCCCAAAAGTCCTTTGGAAAAAAGTGACCGTCTGCCAGCCAGTGAGATTTCACCACGTCATATTAACTCGACCATCCTAGGGACCTTTTAAATAATCTCCCACGCGGTTCACTCCTTGCGACTTGCCTAGCCTCCGTCCCCGGACTAGGGAACCTCGTTGGGCGGTTCCCTCAATAAAGCCTTTTATTATTCCACACTTTGTGGCTCTGACCCCTTCCTTCTTTCTCGGTAGGGAAAAATACCTTGCTATTATGAGTTGTTGCTTCCCACTCCTCCCTTGCCTTCTCTCTCTGTCTGTCTGCCTCCTCTCCCTAAAATCAATAAATAAAAATCTTTAAAAAGTAATAAAATAAAATTATGGATAATTAAATTCATGCTTTAACCTAAAGAGGTACAGATAAACAGGTTCCACAGCACCCTAACCCCATCCAGCTCCCTCTTGCTGCTTTATCACTGTGACTATTTGCAAGTTTATCTCTCCAGCTTCTTGCATTTCCCTACCGATGGGCGAACTTTTCTATTTGATGAATAAATGAGAATTCATAATGTAGCTCAAGTCCTTAGGAGGTAGTTGCCCAATTTATGAGGCCAGGTTTTATGAGTGGTGTAAAGCTGTCAAAGCTCCAGGAGAAGTCAACCAAAATAATACACTTTGAGTAAATAGAATCTATATGAGATTGAAAGACTCCTAAAAGTAACACTCCCCCACCTTCCAACAATAAAACAGGGGAGAAACAAGTGAGAAAACAAGGAAGTAAGTTAAATAGTGTATTAGCAATTATTGAAGATAAAGGTTTCAACTGCAGAAGCTTAGTGGATTTAATATTCAGAAAATATTTTTCAAATTATTAAAAACACTGCCTTTCATCCCAGCAAGAAGATTCCTCCCTTTCTTTGGTGAAAGACATAGAAAGGTAATTGCTACAACTCTCCACACGTGATTTTACAATATTGGAATCAGTTAAAAGAACTCTTAGGGGTCCCGTTTACTTTTTAGTTATATGACTGATTTTGGAGATGGAGAAACAGGCCCAGGGGATACATGAATGGTAGTTATTTGATGACTCATCTTTGCCTGTGGAGGTAATTCTGTTTTGATTTTTTTTTTATTGCTTTTCTTATTTTTTTTCTTGTCTTTTAGTGAAATGGATGGGAAACCCAAAGTTGAACTAAGCAGGCCTCTTTTATGTGCTGCTATTTGTGACTGGGTGCACATGTGCACCCATGTGGGTGGGATTACATGTTGAGGGATCAGGTTTGATTACTTCTTTCCATGACACTTCTCCCACCACTCCTCATATTCTGGATTTCTGACATAAGACAGTTGGTCAAAAATAAGCATAGAGTTAGAAAAGGTGCATAAGAACTATTAGATCCACTTAACAGTGAATTATGGTCACAAGAACCTGACAAGATTCATAATTGAAAAAGGCAATATGATTTAATAAAAAGAGAGAGAGAAGTAGTACAAAAAGTGGAAAACCTAGAAAAGCACTTTAAGACAAAATAGCTGCCTAATTGGTTATATAAAAATAATTACAATCGCCTGACCAGGTGGTGGTGCAGTGGATAGAGCGTTGGACTGGGATGCTGAGGACCCAGGTTCAAGACCCTGATGTCACCAGCTTGAGCATGGGCTCATTTGGTTTGAGCAAAAGCTCACCAGCTTGGATCCAAGGTCGCTGGCTTGAGCAAGGGGTTACTTGGTCTGCTGAAGGCCCGCAGTCAAGGCACATGTGAGAAAGCAATCAATGAACAACTAAGGTGTCGCAATGCGCAACGAAAAACTAATGATTGATGCTTCTCATCTCTCCATTCCTGTCTGTCTGTCCCTGTCTATCCCTCTCTCTGACTCTCTCTCTGTTTCTGTAAAAATAATAATAATAATAATAATTACAATCCAAATCAACTCTCAGACCCATAAGCATTCAATTCTAAAAGGATTGCTATGATGCTTGTTTTTAATATTCATTGAAGACAAATGCTTTATTGTAAAAAAAACGGAAGTTTTATTGAATTGTAAATCATGATGCTTTGCAATGCTTGATATAATTTTTTAACTGATTTTACTTTTCCTATCAATATCAATGAATTCTGATAACTTCTGCTATATAAATAATTTAATAATCATTGCTAATATTTTTTTCATAAAAATATCATATGCTAAATAATAATGAATCATTTAAAAAGTATATTAGTAAAATTTAAAAACTAAAATAATACAGAGCTGTGTTCTAAAGAGACAGGTAAGGAAATAAAAGAGAGAAATATCAAAACAAATTAATAAACAGGTGTTGAGACCAACGTGACTCATGGGGCTTAGGAAGCAAAGAGTTGGAGTTTTAATTCTCACTTGGGGATAAAAGATTGGACCTGAGACGACAGTGAACAGAGGAGTGAAAGCTAACTTATACTTTAAAGCCCAGAATCTCTAAAAACAACCCTTCTTATCTCTACCTGTATCCAGGAGAAACCTTGTATCTATTAGAGTGATTATTCATTATTCAGTAAGATAAATCAGTGACTATTCCTAAATAAATTTGTAATTTCCAAAGAAGAGGAAATCAATTCAATTACATAGTCTTTACAGCAAGGGTACATCTCAATGTAAGGTCATATTTATTACAGGAAGAAATTGACCAAGTCATTTCGTTCCCTTCACCACCCTTCTTTCTTCCTTCCTTACCATGTTTTCTTTCTTTTTTTTTTAGAATAACACATCTCTGATTGAAGATTATAATCCAAACTCAATTCCTGTATGTCACTGCTTGAACATGACTCATTATTAAAATCAAATGTGGAGATAGTGATGGTTTTATATTCAGCAACTTAAGGAACAGTATGAATGGTTCTAGTAAAAGCTTAGAAATCAGAAGGAAATTAATATATATTAAGGACTGGTGTAGGACTTATGAAAATCCTGGCATATAGACATATATGTCTACAATTCAATTTTCTCTCTCTCACACAAATACACACACACACACACAACAGAAGTTAACAACCTACTATGAAGAAGTGTTATGAAAATTAGGAGAAATATTACCTTGATATATCAGATCAGCTCAAAAAAACCCACAACTTTAAACATTATATTTAAGTAGATTATAGGAACGTTTCTTTGACTCTGCCTACTGGGGACCAAGCCTCTACCTGCTGGAGTGACATCCTGTATGCCCACTTACGGAGGTCCAAGCACTATGGAAAGTGGGGGCAAGGTCTAGAGATGTGGCTATGAAAGTAGGCCAGAGGAAACCAGAAGTATTCTCTGGAAAACCAGCTGGATTTGTGAATGGTTCTACTGTAGTACTGTCAGATGACACTACAGTCATGGTCACAGTGATCAATGGAACAAAATCTTCACACTTTCTGCTCATGACTTTGACGGCTGATAATAGATAGGGAGCTGACAGCAGGTGGAATTCCTACACACTCTCATATGGGAGGTTGGTTTCCTGATTAGAAAAAAGTGTTGCAAATGAATAATAGATGGTTCAATTAAACATCTCATTCCAGCTGATTAGTTTTATGATAACAGTACCTTTGTAATTTTTGGCAGTAGATGGTGTTAATGAACTTGGTGTCCTAAGAAACAAAGGAGTTTTTGTAACCCTCTTGTTGTGAGATAATTCTTGGGATGGGTGTTGTTGGTGTGATACAATTGGGAATGATTGATGGAGAATGTATTAACTTCATATAAACATGCAAAAAAGAAAATAAAAAGAAAAATGTCTTCTCACACTTTAAACTTGAAGGATGCTGAAACACCAAAAGTCAGATTGTTACATGGAAGTGTCTGTAAAGTGTGGTGTGTAAGGATTCCTGTCACAACATCAAAGTGTCAGTGATGTCTACCCAACAAATAGTTCAGGCCATTCAACAATGAGGAGAAGAACCTGGTATTATCAAGCAGCTAAGACAGATGTTATTTAATGCTTTATGAGAGATTGTGAAATATTGTCATATACTCCCCCTGAAAAATTATTTTATTTTAATCTTGAACATTTAAAAATTTCCAGAGTTAAAACTATCAACAAGGTAATATTGGATACTGAGAAAAATTTTCTAAAGGTCATTCCATAGGAATAGAATCCTTCAATACCATTTTTCACGAGGTTCCTAAAACATTATTTTGAATGACTGCAAAAAGTATGATAGTTGGAATATGACTGCACACAGAAATCTAAGCTGTAAAGTTGATGAATTTAAAACTCTTCCTGGGTGCCCCGGCTGGATAGTTCAGTTGGCTGGAGCATTGTTCCTAGGCGCAGAGGTTGATGCTTTGATCCCTGGTCGGGGCACATACAGGAACAGGATGATGTTCTTTTCTATTTCTTTCTCTCTCTCTTCTTCTCTCACTGAAATCAATAAATTAAAAACAATTAAAAAAACTTTATGGATCAACACTATTTTAAGGAGGACAGTTGTTGCCACTTTACTTTAAGGTCACATTTGATTTATAAGAATTCACTGTGAAGTCCGATTTTATTACAATAGCCATAAGTGGTATAAGAGGTGCAAGTTTGATGTTGCACTCTGAGGCTTCTACTTACATAACTAATGAAATCAACAAAGTCATTTGTATACATACAAGGCAGCATGGGCATGGTGCCCTGACAATAAGGCTTCGTATGTTGTAGTCGGAAAGATTTTGCTCTCACTGTGAGAGTCACAGTGCTAGGATCCCCTGGGTCATCATCTACAGTGGTGCTCTTCAGTGGAGCCTCTGTGATGGTTACAACAGTCTGCATCTACCTGCATTGTCCCACATGCTAGCCACCAGTGCCTCCTGCACTTTTAGAATGTAGCTAGCGCCCTGGCCGGTTGGCTCAGCGGTAGAGCGTCGGCCTGGCGTGCGGGGGACCCGGGTTCAATTCCCGGCCAGGGCACATAGGAGAAGCACCCATTTGCTTCTCCACCCCCCCCCTCCCTCTCTGTCTCTCTCTTCCCCTCCGGCAGCCAAGGCTCCATTGGAGCAAAGATGGCCCGGGCGCTGGGGATGGTTCCTTGGCCTCTGCCCCAGGCGCTACAGTGGCTCTGGTCACGGCAGAGCGAGGCCCCGGAGGGGCAGAGCATCACCCCCCGGTGGGCAGAGCATCGCCCCTGGTGGGCGTGCCGGGTGGATCCCGGTCGGGCGCATGCAGGAGTCTGTCTGACTGTCTCTCCCCGTTTCCAGCTTCAGAGAAAAAAAAAAAAAAAAAAAAAAAGAGAATGTAGCTAGCATATCTGAGAAACTAAAATTTTAATTTCATTTATTTATGTTTGAATTTGAATTTAAACAGCCTTGTGTGGCTAATAATTACATTGTTGGATAGTCCAAGTCTGAAGCACTGACCAATAAGTGGAAGTTTATAATTAGCAAATGCAGGGTTTCCAACTTCATCTGCTGTTGCAGGTGTGGCAACGTGATTTATTACCAAAAACACTTTTAAGGAGGATGAAGTAGCATACAATCATTTATTGACAGAATTAATAAGACTGAATATTAAATGATGATATGAATTTTAAAATAACATCAAGAGCCTAATGCTAAATTTCCAGGGACACCAATAAAAATTTAATGGAGGCCATTCAACAAGGCTCAGTAGTACAGGAGAAGATATAACAGGTAATGAACACCCAATTTCTAGCTGCCTCAAGCATCTAGAAAATAAAACAGGTCTGTTGTAGCAACTGTTCAGGTTCCATTATCAAAAGCGATCCAAGTTTCTTGAAACAGGGAGATGTAATTTTTTAAGCATCAAGGAAAAGGGGAATAATTATTCATCAGTCAGATGATAAAACATTTTCTATATTTGCATCGAAGTATGGTGTCATGAAGTAAGAGACTTCACTGTTGATATGTAAAATAATAGTTAGAGCTTATTAGGATCTGAAATAGTTTATATTTCACAGTAACTGACATCAGAGACACTGGAGGGGTGACAAAGCTGTATCCATGCAGAATGGCAGAACTTCCCAGAATCCAGCACGGTCAGCAAAATCTTTCCACTGTGCAATAGCTAGAAATTGGCCAAGAAATGCAGATGAAATGTTTGGATGCTATCTGGCTGATGACAGAACGAGACATTATTACAAAATGGTTCAGTTTTCTTTTATAACTTTTGTCAAAACTCTACACAATAGAAGCACTATAGTAATATAAGAAGTAATGCCTCGCCTGACCTGTGGTGGCGCAGTGGATAAAGCGTCGACCTGGAAATGCTGAGGTCGCCGGTTCAAAACCCTGGGCTTGCCTGGTTAAGGCACATATGGGAGTTGATGCTTCCAGCTCCTTCCTTCTTCTCTCTCTCTGTCTCTCTCTTCTCTCTCTCTCCTCTCTAAAAATGAATAAATAAAAAAATAGTTAAAAAATAATAAAATATATTTTTAAAAAAAGAAGTAATCCCTCAGTTATTATTTAATGCTGCTTCCCCATGATTTTGAATTCACAGCGCTGACAAAGACAGCAACATTTCTGGAGGAACTTCTAAGTGCATGGATTTATATATATAACAAATAGGTACTAAACTTTTATTGAAAGTGAAAAATGGGTTAAAATATAATAAAAAAAAGCCTAAGCAGTGTAAAAATAGTATTTTCTATGAAAATATTTGAAACAGTGATAAATTTCAATAAATGAAAATTCATAGTCATTCAATTAAAAATAAACAATGGGTGGTTTAGAGAGCAGAGGAGATGACTGAAAATAATGTTAGTAAGTTGGAAAATAGAGCTAAGGGAATTTCTGAGAGAATAATGCAGAGAAATAAGGGATGTAAAATATGAAAGGTAAGTTAAGAGAAGAGCTAGGTTAAAACAAATTGTCTTTGACCTGGTGCTTCCTCATCTACAGCTCAACACAATCTTCTTAGATGCAGGCCAGGAGAAAAAATAATCTAATAATTCAACATTCCAAAAGAAAAGAAGAAATAATCTACTATGAACAAGAGTCAGTAAAAAACAAAACAAAACAAAAAAAACCCCAGCAAACTTAGACCCTGAAGGACCAAGATACAGTAACAATCAGAAGTGGATTGTAAAATAACTTATACAGGAAAGTTTAAGAAAATAAAAATATGTAACCACAAAATAGGCAAGCAACGAGATTTAAAATAACAAATCAAATCTGAAAAACAAACCAGAAATTAAAAAGGAAAACCACTGAAAACTTAATGTACATCTGAAGAGATTATTTAGAATTCACCAAAGAGGCACAGAGAGAAGGAAAATAGAAAACACGGGTTGGGATACACAGAGGCTAGCACGAGAAAGGGTAGCCTAGGGTAGAAATACAAGAATGGGAAGAAGCATATTTGAGGAGAATTGGAGACGTGAATTCTCAGGTTCAGAAAGCATTTCAAGTACCATAAGGATAAATAAAAGTAAACCTAATTCATAAAATACTTAGCAACTGCAAAACTCCAGATAAGAGAAGACATAAGAACTACTAGAGTAAGACAGCTTACCTATAATGCAATGTCATCACTGGTCTCTCAAAAGCAATAATAAAAACCAGAGGATGATAAAGAGCTTAGAAAAATTAATATGAACCTAGAACCATATGCTTGGCAAACTCTCTCTCAATACCAAGAAAAACATCTTTAAGCAAACTGAAGACAGTGTATTACAACCGGGGAATCATTTTGTCAGTTAGGTCAATGCCTAACCTCTATGCTGTGAACCTAAAACTAATATAATATTGACTGTCAATTGAAATTGAAAATGTTTTTAAATTAAAAATAAATAAATAAAAATCCACAAAAGGTCTGGCTGGTGGCTCAATGGATATAGCGTTGGTCCGGTGTATGGATGTCCCAGGTTCAATTTCCTGTCAGGGCACAGAGGAGAAGTGACCAGCTGCTTCTCTTCCTTCTCCCCTCCTGCAGCCAGTGGCTCGATTGGTTTGAGCATGGGCCCAGGGTGCTGAGGATAACTTGGTTGGTCTGAGTATGTCAGACCCAGGTGCTAAAATAGCTTAGTACTTGAGCATCATCCCCAGATGGGGTTGCCAGGTAGATTCTGGTTGGGGCACATGTGGGAGTCTGCCTTACCATCTCCCCTCCTCTCATAAAAAAAAAACGCTCACAAGAAAGAGTAGTACAAGTACACATTCTTAAGAGAAAATAGGAGAAAGAAAAAAAAACTATCTCAGACTACAGAAAGTTTGAAAAGCAAATAGGGATAAAAAGCTACAAAATTTAATAATATGTGGGTCAACTACAAGTTCTCAACCATAATCTAATTTGTGGGGATAATAAACAAAGAGAGAAAACTTGTTTCTGGACATAAATGTTACATTAGATAGTAATTGTGCTATAGATGTTCAAGTCTGGTAGAGTAAGTGTATGTTAAGTAGGTAGGCATTGACTAACTTTGACCTTGTAAAATGTAATATGCACATTATTTTTTAGGATAGCCATTAATAATAAAAATAGAGTATGTAAAATCCAAGTCACTAAAGGAGGAAAAAATGCAATTAAAAATACCGCTAGGAGGCAATAAAGAAATCCATATATATATGCTAATATAAGATATATCTTTATATTAGCAAACATAAAAATTAGGAAGGTTAACCTAATAATGTAAATGCTTTAACCTCCACTTCATGGCCACACACAGAACTAAAAGAGGGGGATCGTTGGGTTACATGCTGCCTACAGAAGATATTTGTAAAATATAAAGACACAGACGGTTGACATAATTTTAAAGATGATCATATAAATTCAGGTATTTTTTCTTCTTCTCCTACAAACCATTCAAAAGCAATAAGGAAAATAAAAGGTAAAACTACAAATACCAAGAGTTTCTTTTTTTTTAATTTCTTTTTTAGTTTTTTTTTTTTTTTTTGTAAAATTAAACAGCAACAAAAACTCGAAGTCCCCACATGGGTGACTGGGCTGGTGAAGCAGTAGTCAGAACAGGAGTGGGAAGCAGGACTGGACGTATGCTGACCTCAGAAAGCCATCAGGAACTTACCTTGTTCTAGGTGCTGTCCACAGCTATTGAAACGTGCTGTATGCTCTGTACTTTGTTCTAGGTCCCTGTCCACAGCTATTGAAACGTGCTGTATGCTCTGTACTTTGTTCTAGGTCCCTGTCCACAGCTATTGAAACGTGCTATATGCTCTTTACCTTGTTCTAGGTCCCTGTCCACAGCTATTGAAACGTGCTATATGCTCTTTACCTTGTTCTAGGTCCCTGTCCACAGCTATTGAAACGTGCTATATGCTCTTTACCTTGTTCTAGGTCCCTGTCCACAGCTATTGAAATGTGCTGTATGCTCTGTGCTTTGTTCTAGGTCCCTGTCCACAGCTATTGAAACGTGCTATATGCTCTTTACCTTGTTCTAGGTCCCTGTCCACAGCTATTGAAACGTGTTGTATGCTCTGCTCTCATGACCTTCTTTTGATCTGATTTTCTTCCAAGAATTAGGCGAGCCAGGCCCCACACCATGAAGAAGACACATTTCCAGGAAGCAAGACTGTCTCTTCAGCCACAGTTGGAAAGTGAGTATTAGAAAAAGCTTCATCTCTTTTGGGGTCAAAGGAAAATTCTTGCTAGTTTGAAACACTTTCCTTTCCCTTCCCTCAATATAGCACTGACTACATATTTGGAGGGCCCAGGGAAAAATAAAAATGCAGAACAGTATTTTGGAAAAAATATAAAATATTTTAATACAATGACAACAGAGCATTACACCCAGCACGGAGCCCTTCTGTGTCGAGTACGTATGTGACCATTCAACCTGTATGTCCATGAAGCCTTGTCTCAGTGGAGTTCTCTTTCCCATAAAAAAGCTCACCTTTTTAAAATGTGAAATAAAGAAGAACCAGCAGAGGGTTTAATTGGCAATACTTCAAGAAAATGAAAAAAAAATAGAACAAGAAACTAAATTCACAAAGGCAAAACCTTCCCCAGAAAGTGTTGCTGTGAAACATAGGAAAATTGTGAGACTTTCATCATGAAAAGCAAAAATTGTGAAACAAGCAAACAACCCAAAAACTTACTGACTGGGCACACAGAAGTGACCATCTGCTTCTCCACCCCTCTGCTTTCTTCTTTTCTCTCTCTTTCTTCCTCTCCCACAGCCATGGCTCGAATATTTTGAGCAAGTTAGCCCCAGGCACTGAAAATAGCTCTATGGCCATGCCTCAGGGGCTAAAATAGCTCAGTTGCTGAGCAACAAAACAATTTCCCAGATGGACAGAGCATAGCCCCATAGAGGGCTTGCTGGGTGGATCCTGGTCAGGATGCATGCCAGAGTCTGCCTCTCTACTTCCCTGCCTTGCACTTAGTAAAATAAATAAATAAATAGTAAATAAGTAAATAAGTAAATAAAAATAAAATTGTATTTCTGTGAAGACTTAGGAATCTACAAACCTCTCTGTCAGAGGATTGAAGAATAAAATAAATAAAATGATTATAATATTTAATTTCATATATTGTATTATTTGAGTTGATATCTCTTTCTTTTTCTTTCTTTTTTTTTTTTTTGACAGAGACAGAAAGTCTGAGAGAGAGACAGACAGGGACAGACAGACAGGAAAGGAGAGAGATGAGAAGCATCAGTTCTTTGTTGCGGCACCTTGGTTGTTCATTGATTTCTTTCTTATATGTGTCTTGACTAGAGGGCTCCAGCTGAGCCAGTGACCCCTTGCTCAAACCAGCGACCTTAGTCTTAAGCCAGCAACCTTGGGCTTCAAGTCATTGACCTTTGGTCTCAAGCCAGTGATCCCGCACTCAAGCTGGAGACCTCAGCATTTTGAACCTTGGCCCTCTGTGTCCCAGTCCTACATGCTCGTATCCACTGTGCTGCTACCTGGTCAGGCTGAGTAGATTTCTTATCATCCAAAAATATTTAGCATAATTAAAAAATTTTCTCTATATTTTGGCTTTATTTTGTTATTCTTATTGTTTATGTTTTGCTTCAATCATTTATTTGTATGTATATTCACTCAAACATTTGCAGGAAGTTCTTTTTATTCTTCTGGAGTAGAGGTAGTAAAAGAAAAATAAAGTGTTTTCCTTCTTGCAACATGTCTGACACCGACTGCCCTGAGTCTGTTCAGACCCCACAGGCTAAGGCAGGGGTCCCCAAACTACGGCCCGCGGTCCACATGCGGCCCCCTGAGGCCATTTATCGGGCCCCTGCCGCACTTCCGGAAGGGGCACCTCTTTCATTGGTGGTCAGTGAGAGGAGCACATTGACCATCTCATTAGCCAAAAGCAGGCCCATAGTTCCCATTGAAATACTGGTCAGTTTGTTGATTTAAATTTACTTGTTCTTCATTTTAAATATTGTATTTGTTCTCGTTTTGTTTTTTTTTACTTTAAAATAAGATATGTGCAGTGTGCATAGGGATTTGTTCATAGTTTTTTCTTATAGTCCAGCCCTCCAATGGTCTGAGGGACAGTGAACTGGCCCCCTGTGTAAAAAGTTTGGGGACCCCTGGGCTAAGGGTTCATCCCACAAGTTTGCATCTCACTTTAGACATCAATCCAAAGTCCAGGCTTCCAGTACTTCTGACCAACTTGCTTTAAGTCAGGAGTTTCTACGTCCCCCTCCTTGAGTTTGATAATTTGCTAGAAGAGTTCACAGAACTAAGAAAAGTGCTTTCCTTACTAAGATCTTTTTTTTTTTAAGAGATACAATTCAGGAACAAACAAAGAGATGCATAGAGCAAGGTAAAGGGGCATGGGACATCCTTTTTCTCTCCAGTGCCACCTTCCCAGAGCACCTGCACCTGCTCACTAACTCAGAAGCTCTCTAAAACCCCTTCATTTATGATTGGTATGGAGGTTTTATTACATACTCAGGCCTGAGTAAATCACTGGCCATGGATGATAAGTCCATTGCCAGCCTTTCCCCTCTCCCTGGAGTTAAGGCGAGGATGCTAAAATTTCCGCTCTCTAATCACGTGCTTGGTCCCTTGAACAACCAGTCTACAGTCTACAAAAGTCACTTCATTAGTGTAAACTCAGGTATGATTGAAAGGAGCTTATTATAAATACAAAGGATATTAATCTCACCCTTATCTCTCAGGAAACTCTTAGGTTGGAGGAGTTCAGTGACAGGCACACGGCGTAGAAACCAAATATATAAATTTCTTATGTCATAGATGGTTAAAAAACATAAATAAAGGCACAAATTGTATATTAGGAGCATACAATTTAATGGCAGAGTATGGGACAGATGGAGAATGCAGGTAACAAACATGAAACTGCTGAAAACAATTTAGAATCCAAGAGGCACTTACTCTTTAATTTAGATTAAATTATATGTATTTGAATATATGTTAAATTTAATTTTATTTACTTTAAAGCACACCAAACACAATTTTTAAAAAGGTGCCAAAATTATTTTGCTGACATTAAAAAATTAATTAGCAAATTTGTCTGCCTTTTTTTCAATACCTAAAATGCAATCTGTTAGTTTGTGGGTAGAACTTGTTACATTTTGTTGTGTCATGCTCTGCCCAGCTGTTAATTTCTCTCAAGCCATGTATATTTGCTTAAAAAGAGCAAATTATTCAAAAATGATCAGAAATATTCCCTACCCCTTCCAATGAAACTGTTTTCTAGTGTTTTGTCTTAATTGCCCCTGGCTCTATACAAGACAACAGATGGACCCCGTGGCTGGGAAGAAAAATTTATGCATGCTAAAGGCAATTTTTGTAGAAATTCTCAAAGAAAAAAAGTCATAAAAAAAAGTATTTGAAGGCAAAAACATGTGAAATGTATACATTATTACTTTTAGGTCAAATATAAATATTTTAAAAGTTTATAGACAGGACCCTGGCTAGATAGCTTGGTTGGTTGGAGCATCGTCCCAAATAAAAAGGTTGCCAGTTTGATCCCTGGTCAGGGCACATGCAGAGGCAGCCCAATGTTCCTGTCTCTCTCTCTCTCTCTCTCTCTCTCTCTCTTTCTTCCTCTCTCACTAAAATTAATAAATAAATTTAAAAAATTAAAAGTTTGGCCTGGCTTTTGGTGGTGCAGTAGATAAAGCGTTGACCTGGAACGCTGAGGTCGCCAGTTCAAAACCCTGGGCTTGCCTGGTCAAGGCACCTATGGAAGTTATTGCTTCCTGCTCCTTCCCTGCTTCTCTCTCTCTCTCCTCTCTAAAATGAATAAATAAAATCTAAACATAAAATAAAGTAAAACAAAAAATTAAAAATTTATAGGTAGAAATACTTTCAAAATTACCTGATAATTATAAGGAAAGACAAAGTTTAATTTGATATAGCGTGATGCTTTTTAATAAGGTGACCAATCGTCCTCCTTATGGGAGGACAGTCCTTCTTTTGTAAGTTCTGTCCTCCTTCGAAAAGTGTCCTCCTACATGTCCTCCTTTTTGATATTGGAAGACTAATCTGTAAATGTCCATATTCAATCGATGCAGAGTCGATCCACTGCATGCGATGTAACGTATTTGTATCTAAATGAGTACTTCTTTCTTACAATTATTATTAAAAGTTAATAAGCATGTAAGCATAATGACAATATAAAATATTACAAATGTTTTTATTATGCATTTGTCATGTTATAGTGTATTATTATTGTGATGAATAAAATGTTTCTTTTATTTATGATATTGTTTTCTTCAATTTATTTTTGTCCTTTTCATTGTAAAAAGGTTGGTCACCTTATTTTTGACTATTATAATCTCTTGCTCTTTAGATTTGTTATTCTATTCATTGTTGTTGTTTTTTTTAAAAAAACACACGTTTGTTTGAGCTACATATTTTTGCCCAAGTTCTTGTTCTCTTTGAGGAAACGGCAGCCCTAGTGCAATTCAACATTTGTATATTAAAAGATGACTAAGCGTGTCCTTCTCTTGTTCACACTTTTCACTAGGCAGATGAAATGTTTTGCAAATTTAGAACATATGCGCCATCTGCTTTGGTGTACACAATTCATACTCTGAAAGGCGGAATATTACATGAGTAAAAGGAACCAATCTGGAGTCAAATAAACCTTCCTTTTTGACACAGGCTGTGTGGACATAGACAAATTATTTGCTATCTCTGCTCTTCAGGTTTCTTCTCTGGAAAATGTAGATAATACTTATCTATAAAGGTATGATATGGATTGAATAAATAAGTACAGAAAGCTGTTAGCCTTAGTAGATCACATAACATTTATCTCTTAGAATTGAACATGAACTAGTAACTGGCTAGTTTTTTTTACTTATGTATAAAGAAAATGTAATCAGTAATCAAAACCCATCCTTATAAAAAGAGAAGATTTTTTTTTTCCTAGTCTAATATCTTAGGACTTGATGTTAGTCCACGTAATGACCATTAGAGAAAAACAGATGCTGTGGAACATAAAGCAGAAGATAAAAATTGATTTTGAAGACAATAAAAGGCCTGAGGAAATATACACGTGTTTCAAATAAAAAAGACACATTATTTGAAAATTCAACCCGATTTGCCAAATATTTAATGATGTGGGCACCAAACCAATAGAGAGGTTTTGTCTTCCTCCATTTTCAGCTGCAGAATCCAGAAATAGCCAAAGGTTTCTCTTTTTTTAATTTTTTTTTAAGTGAGAGGAGTGAAGATAGACTCCCACATTTGCTCCAACCAGAATCCAGCTGGCGACATCTGTCTGGTGCTAATGTTCTGCCCATCTTGAGCTATGCTCCCAACTGAATTATTTTTAGCACCTAAGTCGAAGGCTCCATGGAGCCATCTCAGTAAGTCAGGGCCAACACGCTTGAACCAATTGAGCCATGGCTGTGGGAGAGGGAGAGAGAGAGAGAGAGAGAAAAGAGGGAGGCGGCAGGGGAAGAAGCAGATCGTCGCCTTTCCTGTGTGCCCTGATCGGGAATCGAATCCAGGACTTCCACATTCTAGGTCCATGCTCTACCTACCACTGAGCCAACTGGCCAGGGCTGCCAAAGGCTTCTAAAGAGAGTAAAAAATAATGAATTCAATATTTTGTTGTTTTGTGTGTTACATTTCAAAGGGATGTTTTCATCTAATGAATTCTATTTTGATTTGAGATGTGCTTGTGGACCCAGACCTCTTCTTCATTTTGAGATTTGGGGTAAGGAAATTACTGTACCCATCACCTCAGATACTGAGAACCCTTCTTTGCAGGTGATCATAGCAGGGCTGCCGATGTTGAGGGCCGTTTAGATGTCAAATAGCTCTGCCTCATGTGATCCTCATACATTCTCCCAGAGGGAGTATCTCTGTAAGCCACATAAAATATACAAAGTCGACTGGGAAAAAACCAAATTAACATGGTTTACTCAAGATTTGCTTCAATACCGATGAATGTCAACTATAACTATATATACCAGCACTAGCTAATAGATACACAGGGTGAGCCACATATGTCATTTCAAATGTTCTACTAGCCACATGTTTTAAAAGTAAAAATAAACTACTGAAATTGATTTTATAATAATATTTTAATATAACATATCTAAAATATAATTTTAACATGTGATTAATCTGAAAACCTTATTGAGATTTAGTCATTCTTTTCTCATATATCTTCAAAATCTGGTATTTTATATTCATACTGAAAGTCATTTCAGACTGCCTGACCAGTGGTAGTGGTGTGGGTAGAGTGTCAACCAGAAATGCTAGGGTCTTTGGTTCAAAACATAGAGGTCACCGGCTAGAGCACAGTCATGCCAGCTTGAGCATGGAAGTTGTTGGCTTGAGCACAGGATCATCCACATGATCCCAAAGTCATTGGCCTGAGCCCAAAGATTGCTAGCTTGAAGCCCAAAGTCACTGGATTGAACAAGGGGTCACTGGCTCGGCTTGAGATCCCCAGTCGAGGCACATGTAAAAAGCATTCAATGAAAAACTAAAGTGAAGCAACTACAAGTTGATGTTTCTCATCTCTCTACTCCTTCTCTTTCTCTCTTTTCCTCTCTCTCTCTCTCTAAAAAGAACTAGCCACAATTTAAGTACTCAATAGACGTTGGTGGCTAGTGGCTTCCATATTGAATAATAGGGTGCATATGACTAATCTGACTTAAGTAAAGACATGATTACACAAGGAAAGATATTCTCATTCTAGAATTTGTGACTGGTGATGACATTTATTTTATATATACTTTCCAAAATATATGTACTGGGTGATGGTTAAACTAGCACATGATATTTCACCTTTTTAAAATGGAAAATGTGAACACCTAGAGATTCAAAGCATTAGGACCAGATATCAAATATCAGTGTAATTTCCTGCTGTAACTGCTCTGAAAGAGAACTCATATCCTAGACCTGAGAACACTCAAGATAACAGCATAACAATCTTTAAATGTCTCAAGTTATCTCCGAAGACCAACACCAATGCTCTTTGTTCAAAGGATGTTAATATTTTAAATATATTTAGAGAATCTCTTTGTTTCCATTTACATCTAATGGCAGATTACCATGTCTGCTGAGAACTGACTTACATTTCATCCTAAGGAGAAGGCTCAAAGTACCCTATTCTCTCATTTTGTAACTATAATTCCTGTGTCTCAACCTCCTTCTGGAGCAAGCCCCCCACATATATAGTAAAAAAAGTCATTGAGAATTCATCTCCATTCAATGTTCCAAATCTCTGCCAAGATTGCTACCAGAGTGACAGACACTCTTAGCTGTTTGTCGATCGGTGCTAGGCTGAGCAGGCCATTTACAGAGTCTGAATGATCTGACTTCTTGTTAGATTTAATTTTGATGACTTCTCTTGGTTTCATTAGTGAAAACAGGGGGGAAAGTGGAAAATGACTTACTAAAAATGTCTACGGTGGCATCACTTTACTAACATGGGTATTTCATGTCTTGATTGCTGCCTTGGTCACAATTTGCAACATATTGTCAGAGAGGTGTTGACTTTTTTTTAACAAATGTGTTTCTGTCTTATATGAAATTACCTTATTCTGATTCTTTCTCTAAAAAACTTCTCATTGATATAGAAGCATATAATATATTAAACAGAACAATATTTGGTAGTTGGAATTATTCATCATTAAGAAGATATGTGATTTCAGGGAGAGAAAAATTGGACATGATTTTTGTATTAGCACAATATAGATAATTAATTAATAGTAAGATACCCTAAGGGATGGCTTTCATTATAAACAATTTTTTTCCCCCATGGTTTTGAAAAACTGTATCTATGACCATGTATTTTTCAAAATATAACTTGAAATCTCCCCTCTGTTTTATGAAAACAAATCATAAATAATCATCAAACAATGTTTGCCCAGTGAACTTATTGAACCATGATACACCGTAATGATACATAGCAAAAGTGAGTGACAGTTTGCCTTAGGGAACTGTTTAGGAGCAAAAGAGATACAACTTACTACAAGCAATTACCTAATCATCTTTTAATTCCTGTAATGTCTCAGCATAAAAATAGCTTGAAGAAATGTTAAAAGGTTCACAGTTAGAAATGACATATGCCAAACACTTTTACTTTTGAGGATTGTAGAAAGTAATATAATATGCAAATGACCAAGGAGACATCTTGTACATTAGGAGAATATCTTTGATTGAACCTTTATGTTCTTCTATTTAATTACTCCTTTTGTTTTATATGTCAAAATAAAAACATAAATGTAACTCTTCATTGTATGAGACCCTAGAAACGAGATATTAAGTGGTCTGCATATACTAGAGAAGAGATTAAAATGTGGAACAGCTAGTTTGAAGATGCACTATTCTCATGCAACTTCAAGAGTAAAAAAAGAAGTCACTGCATTAAAAAAAAAGCCATATATAAAATACTACCAAAAGTCAGAAACAAAAACATATACATATATAAGTCTATATATATCTATCTATCAAGAGAAAAAAAATCAGTGTATATATTACACATGCATATATTATATATACACATATATACATTTATATACACATATATATCTCCCCTTCTTTTTTTTAAAATTATTTTTATTTATTCATTTTAGAGGGGAGGGAGAGAGAGAGAGAGAGAGAGAAGGGGGGAGGAGCAGGAAGCTTCAACTCCCATATGTGCCTTGACCGGGCAAGCCCAGGGTTTTGAATCGGCGACCTCAGTATTCTAGGTCGACGCTTTTATCCACTGCGCCACCACAGGTCAGACCCTCCTCTTCTTTAAAATAACACAAATGATGCATCACAGGCCAAGCAGAGCACTTTGTGTCTTTAAGATCTCTTTTTATGTAGATTACTTGGAAAATTACTGTTTGCCTCTCTTGTGTGACTTCCATGAAATCAGCATTCAGCAAGCCTGGCTTCCTGGCAAAAAACGGAACACTGAGCTCATGTGTGAGGAAGGAGCTCTTTCCAACAAGAAGGGCGGTGGAGAGTGGGAAAAGTGGGGTGTTGGCACAAAGGAGCAAAGAGAGGTGATTCATGAGACCAGTGGGAGGGCGCAGGCTGCCTCCCTGCCTGCCACAGTACGGGGCCCACCCCTGGCCCTTCCTTGGCAGATACCCGCCCGGGCACTGACCTTGGCAGCTTTACAGAGGTAACCTTCGTATGAAGAGGAACTCTTCTGCAACCACAAAGATTCTTTTTCTTTTCCCCCCTGAGGAAAAAGAAGAGATGTCTGGAAAAACACATTTTATTTCTCCATTTTCCCTTTTCTCTCCCCTCATCGTTGTAAGGGCGACATTCATGGTTCATTGTGGAAACTTTCCTATATGGACAATGTGTTCTTCACAGTAATTAAGGACATGTAAACAACATTTAATTATAGGACATAATAACAATGGCTTTTATTAGTTCACTGCCGTTTCCTTTCAACGGAGGGCCCGGGAATCGCTGGCTCTCCCTGGTAACCTTTTGTGTGCGGTCGATTCTGCTAGGTGGTCTCATTCTCAATGGGGCTGTCTCTAACTGGAATGCTGCGTTCTAGGCAAGTGGCCCTTCTGTCACCCACATGCCACGTCATCAAAGTGGCCGTGATGGTGGCCTTCTTGCTTCTGTTTCTATGACTATCACTCCCTGTCACCTGTTATTCTCAGTAGTATTCACGTACTGACACTCACAGGTGCCAACATATATATGGTGTTTGAGAAAGAGAAAGACCCTGTTGGAGAGAGAGAGTCAGGGTGAGTTTTACACTATCACAATAAAAAGTATTAATTCAGGGGGAGAAAACAATAAATGAAAATCTAACCTTTTATTTTGATGATTACAGAAATACCAGAAACTGTTCCAATACTGAAAAAAGTTTTTAAAAGGTATATTTGAAAATTTTCCATGCTTGTTCATGCATTAGAGGCTGCCAGCCAAGACTGCTGGTGAGACCATTCAGAAATTTCAAGTCATCGCTCCTGTGGGAATAATGTGCTATTGTGCCTGCGAGCTCCAAGTCAGAAATGGCACTTTCCCATCCAGCTGGCACCAGGCTTAGTGATGAATCACTTGCCTCTTTATATTTTTTGCTCTTCTCTTTTTGTAGGAGATTCCTGACCATGATTGATAGCTGCATGCAACTGGTAAGAGCAGAAAATAGCTGTTTCGGATTAAAAGAACAAGAAGAAAAAGTCAATATTATACTTCTGCCTTAGGTTTGCAGCTAAACTAGTCAGTTATACTTGCCGAGGAGTGAGAATTCAGTTTCTATTCTGTCCTTTAGATATAATTCTCTTCACTCATAATAGCCAGATAATGAAATTCATGGAAGATTGTTTCTATCAAACTTGCAAGTACTTATAAGCCAAATGGAATGGCTTATAAGTATGGCTCCATTTTCAAAAGTGTTTTTGAATTATAAAATATTATTATATATTATATTTATGTTATATCTTATATGTCCACTTTATATATATTTGTATAACATTGTATACTCTTGGTGTTTATGGTTTATCATAATTTAATTAATTAACTACTCATTCATCATAAATCAACAGTCATTTATGCTAATTCTATCCCGAGACAATAGGAACGAGTTCATCTGTTCACTTGCCCCCCTCAGCTAGCACATATGACGTGCTCAATACATTCTTTGAGTGAACAACTAATACAAAGATGTATAATATAATGTCACACTGTATTTTGTATTTTGTTTTGAAAAATAAGCAACATTTATACACTCCTATGAAAACAGGAGGAAAAGGAAGAGTAAAAAGAGAGAGAAAAGTGGTCTAGAAGTTTAAAGGAAGAGAAGTTTACTTTTTTTACTTTGAGGAGGTGAAACGGGAGCAGGCTACAGGCAGGGCTGCTGTCTGAAGTTGGATGTGTCAATAGAAGAGCAACAGGGAAGTTGAGGGGTGAGAAGCATCGATGTAGTTCTGGTCAATCAGATCGTTGGAAGCAGAGGGCTGGTATGTGAAAGTTGTTGAAGATAATGCTGGAAAAGGCAGATTACAATCAGTTTATCAAAAGCGTCAGGTAACAAACCAGAGGATTGAGATTGCATTTAGTCAAAAAGGGAGCCAAGAAGGCTTCTCAGTGAGGAAGTACCATGATCAGAGTGAAGTTCTGGGAAGACTGATCTGAGAGCAGTGGGAAAGATTTGCTTCATTGTGAAGACAGACGAAGAGGTCAAATTAGAATGCTGTTGTGATAGTCAGAAAATGGATAATGACAGGATGAGGTGTGGTGATGGAGGGGCGTTTGGAATTGGGAGAGCGATGACCTGAAGGTTTGAATCATTTGTTAATGGGCCAGTGATGGCACGGTTACCAGAAATACAGAAAACCAACCAATGAGCACGTTTGGATGACAAGATGATGAATTTAGTCTTAATCATGTTAGGTCATTTGTTTAGAATGTTTATCAATTCTGTCGGAATTCCAGAGTTTAGTCTTGCTGTTAGAGCAGTGCAGAGTGATGAGGAGTACCAATGTGGGAAGCAGTGGGTGGGTCAAGGCGACTGAAAGTGAAGGTCACTGGAGACAAGAAGGTGAAGTTCTTTAGTGCTGAGTCTTTTAGGGGCAAAGGATGAGCTGGAAAGGAAAGCAGAAAAAAGAGAATTTTGTATTTGTTTCCCAGCTCCTGGGATCTGCTTCTAGCTATTTATCCAGAACTATGGTTATTTACACCCCAAGTAAGCACCTATGTTGCACTAGTAAAGCGGCTTATTTCTCCACTCAGAAGACTTCCAAGCTAGATACTTCAGTTCTTTCAACTGCTGCTTTTAAAATTTAGAATCTCAAACCCTTTTTCTACCCCTTTAAATTGTGATGTCAGAATAGTGTGTAGAGGTGAGCTGATCAGCAGAGGTTGGAGTGTGGCTATTACTTCCAGAGTAGGATTCCTTAGATCAGGACAATATCTTCAGATTAATGCAAAGAAAGACTGCCCTTTTTTTTTTTTCCATTTACAAATACATAAGCCCTCTTTATTATACAAGCAATTTATGTTCAATATAGAAAAATTAAGAAGTAGAGATAAGTAAAAAAGAAAAATGAAAGAAAAATAATATAGACTTGCACATTCCACGTTTTAGGTGCAGAATGGCTATTTTTCCATTTAACTCAGGCTGGTTTTGCCCTAAACTTTGAAGTATCTTTTCATTCCCATGCTTCACGGTTACCTGGTCATCACCATCCTCACCAGGTCCTGTGGCACACTGCAGCCTCTACCCAACACTGCTTGCTGTCCTTCCCACACTGTCAATTTGTTCTGCAGTGATGACGACAATTAGGTGGAGAGTCTTTCTCTGTCTGGGTGGACTCACACTTGTTTGGAGGTTTCTTTGCCGTTTCTGCTGTTTCCCAGCAACGCCTAGAACTGGGTGTGAAAATCCGTTTATGTCCATGACTCAGTATTGCAACACTTATATGGCTACTGACATACCCACTTTCTTCACAATCCACCTTATTGGTAGTAAAGATGGTATATATATATATTTTTTCCTTTTCTCTCTGTGTTCTCTTGGTCTAGCAGTTCTCAGTGTTAGCCCAGGCAGGGAAAAGTGGATGTTGCCTCTTGAGCTCCATGGAACCCCATATAAGTGGGACCCACATCTGAAAATACTGACTACCACTCCAATTCCTGTAGTTAAAAGTGTGTTAATTTTTTACATGGGATCTGCATCCCACCCATCTCTCTCCCATCTACTCTATCTGTAGGATCCAGAAATCCACCTTGGTCTGATGTGATAAATAAATGATATACTCAATTCAGGTTTCTCACCGTCCATTTCCACAGTGGGGAGAGGTGAGGGGACCTCTGGGTTGAGTGAAGAAGGTAGACCGTGTGAGATCTCGAGCTGAAGCAGAGACAGTTCTGCACATGTGTGTGTGTGAATGTTGGTAAAGGTGTAGATCACGTGCTCGCGTATGGGCACTGACTCAAAGGAATTAAGCAGAAAATGTACCTTCTTTTTCTCTAGGATGATTCCATGGAGTCTTAAGGACTATGAGGGTCTTTTCTGAGAACTGAACAGTATGATTTGTTACCTTTAGGTTTCTTTTTTTATTTTTTTATTTATATGAAATTTAATGATTTTAGAGAGAGAGAGAAAGAGAGAGAGAGAAGGAGACAGGAACAATGATCTATTCTTGTATGCGTCCTGACCAGGGATCCCACCAGCAACTTTTGTGCACTGGCTGACACTCTTAACAACTGAGTTATCTGGCCAGGGCAGGCCATTTAGGTTTCAAGACTGCAAGACAACTGGCTGGATTCTATAGGACAGCACAGGCCTTGGGGAGAGAAATCAGCTTTGGCTTCAGGTAACCGTGAGTACTTGAACTGATTGGTCAATAGGGTGAAAATCCTGCAGTGAAATCCCCTTCCTCCTTCAGATCTGTCATGCTTGAATCTTAGCCCATCAAGTTTGGGGTAGCCTGGAAAAGTCCTCTTCCTCTGTGTTCTCTCCTCCCATTTAGTTTTAACAGCTGTTAAGATTGTGCCTTTACTCTGGCACAGAGATGGACAATAAAAGCCTGGAATAGAATTTAACAAGGTAAGAAATTGCAACTGTCTCTTGTATCTATCTTCTCTGAAGATATTTCACGGTCTTCTGTATTCACCCTTTTAACCGAGTAGCTGGCACTCATTATTTAGACCTCAGCGTGGCTGAGTTTCACAGGCAAGCCCAGGCTGCTGGGACAGCAGCCAGCTCACTCCCAAGGGGCCCTAGTGCTGAAGGAATAAATACGTGTATCTGAAATGCCAGGCTGTAGGTTTTAACAGTGCTGCCTCCAATTCTCCATAATTGCACAGAAACAATAATTTATACGAGGACTAAATCCATTTGTAAGCGACCCTAGAAACACCATGCATAACACTTTATAAAGTTCCCTTCTATTCCTGCTTTAAGAGATTTTTTTAAAAATCAAGAATGTATATTGCATTCATTCAAATGCTTTTTCTGAGTCTTGAGATAATTATGTGTTTTTTTTTCTCTTTTGGTTGGTGGCGCGAGAAATTAATTGATGAATATTTAAATGTTAAATCAATCTTGTATTTCTGGAATAAAATCCACTTGGTCATCAGGTGTTACTATCCTTTTATTTTGCTACATTTGACTTGCTAGTATTTTGCTGAGGATTTTTGCATTTATGTTCATGGTGGATACCATGTTTGTGATTTCTTTTCTGTTTTGTTTTTGTCTACTTTGGTATCAGGGCAATGATGGTCCCATTTAGAAAAGCTGGAATGCATTCACTCCTTTTCAATTTTCTGTTAAAGTTTGTGTAAAACAGCAGTTCTTCCTTCAATGTTTGTGAACATTCACCAGTGAAGCCATCTGTGCCTGGGGTTTTCTTAGTGGGAAGATTTGTAACTACAAACTCAGTTTATTTAATAGACATACGTAGGCTATTGAGGGCACACACACTTCTTTTTGAGTGATCTTATGTCTTTCAAGTAATTTGTCCACTTTACCCAAGTTGTTGAATTTATTGGCCTAAACTTGTCCATAATATTCCCTTATTATTCTTTTAATATCTTTAGAATCTGTAGTGATTTCAACTTTTCTTATTTCTAATGTGGGTATTTTGTGTTATCTTGCTTTTTTCCCTTATAAGTCTGGTGAGAAGTTTATTAATTTTAATCATCTCAAAGAACCAGCTTTTGGTATCATTGACTTTATTGCTTTTGTTCTCAATATCATTGATTTCCACACTGATATTTATTATTTACTTTCTTCTTCTTAGTCTATGTTTAATTTGCTCTTTATTTTTAGATTTTTAAAATTGAAATCTGAGGGCATCGATTTGAAATGGTTTCTCTCTCCTAATATAGCCATTTCATACTGTAAATTTTCTTGCAAATACTGCTTAAGAGACAGTCCCCAGATTTTTGTATGTGCTTTTATTTTTACCAGTTCAAAATTTCTAATTTTCCTTTGATTTCTCTTTTTGACCCATGGGTTGCGTGTTTAGTTTCCAAATATTTAAGGATTTTTCAGATATCTTTCTGTTACTGATTTCTGATTTGCTGCTATTGCGTCAGAAAACATACTTGTATGACTTGAATTGTTTTGAATTTATTTGGATATCTATTATGACTTTGAATATGGTCTGTCTTGGTAAATATGTGTGCATGTCATAAGAATAAGTATTTTGTGGTTGGGCATAATTTCTATAAACATCAATTATGCCAAGTTGTTTAATAATGTTCAATTTTTCTGTATCCTTACTGACCTTTTCTCTATTTGTTATTGTCAGAAATTGAGATCTCCAACTGCTATTATGGTTTTGTCTATTTCTCTTGTGGTTTTGTCAATTTTTGTTTCAGGTAGTCTAAGGTTCTCTTATTATGTGTGTGTGTGTGTGTGTGTGTGTGTGTGTGTGTGTGTGTGTATATATATATATATATCTAGTAATATTATGCCCTCTTGATAAAATTACCTATTTCTCACTATGAAATGACTTTCTTTGTACCAAGTAGTATTCTTTATTCTGAAATAATCCAGGCAGTCATAGGGCTCATCTCATTCCCTTTCCTTCTCTCAGGGATCAGTTTGCTGCCTGATGTCAGTGCCTTGAGAACCATTGTTTCATATATTTTGTCAGCTGTTTGTTGTTTTATGTGGAAGAACAAATTTTGTCCCTTTTATTCTATCTTGGGTGAAAACAGAAGTCTATAACTTTTTGTAAACTCACAATTTCAAAGAACTGATGAAGAATCAAATTTTGAAACATCAACTGTTTTTTAAGGAATATATTGGCTGTATGATAAACTCTTGTAAGAATTAGAAATACTTAAATTAAGATAACTTTCACTGTCCTGTGCAAAAAGAATTATATTATGCTAACAATGAGACCCTAAGGTAGTTAAAAGAAACTGAAATACATATTGAGACATCAGAAATGTTATATTATTGTGGCTAAGCTTTATCATGTTATATAATCTTATATTCTCATATATGCCTTATATTATATGAATATGTAGTAATTTTTACTTGAAAAGAATAGTTGTATTGTTTTTCTGTTATTTAAGATTAAGTCTGGGACTGACTCTTTAAAAAGTCTTAATTACTTTACACTCTTTTCTAAGAAGTTCATTCTCTCTACAGACTCTGTGTCTCCTGAGTGGTTTTTATTAACACTGAGAGTTAAAGTTTTGAGTCATATTTCAGTCTTTTGTCCTTTTTTTCTTAAAACTTTTAGCAATAGTATATTTTTAATGTACTATTTTTTCTGTTTTTATAAAATATTATTAAATAATGCTGCAATGTTAATATCAATATGCAAGGAGTTGCTTTGTGTTTGAAAACTATAAGGTAGTTTATTAAATAGTATTTATTTTTAAAACATTTTATATCTGTGTGTGTGTGTGTGTGTGTGTGTGTGTGTATATATATATATATAACATTTTCTCACCTTTCTATAGGAAGGGTCACTGTGTTGCTAAGCAACAATGACTAAATCCTGGAGGGCATTGATAGTAGCTTGTGTTTTAGCTTTTAAAGGTAAGCTAAGATTTCTCTTAAAAAAACCAGCATTTAGCAACAATATAAATAAGGCAATAAGAGATACAAGTAATGATAACAATAATATCTAAAACAACCGAATTTAACACTCAAAACAAAACAAATATTTAGGTACTTTTTATATAAGTCAGCAGTGAGCAGTTCATAGCCACTTTATGCAAAAAGAAAGCCCTTCATTGAATTTTACAGTGATATTTAAAGAACTGTCCCTATGTTGTTTCTTCTCAAGTATGCCCAAAGATAACTTTTCTCATTGATGATTTTTCATTCTTTAGGGAAGTAAGTAATCTAAACTATAAAAAAATACATATTGCATCTCTCTAGAAAGCTATTAGGCTGTATTTATTTTGAATAAGAAGAAACTGATCATCTAAACATTTAATGTTTTGTAATATCATTGCTAACTATTGGCATTTGTGGCTTTTTTTAATATCACAGATATCACTTAATTATCTCTAATGTAGTTGTGTAGTATAGAATTTTATATTTAAGTTCTGTAATTTCTGTCTCTGCAGTGTTAACACTAATGTAAACCCTTCAGATGTTTGAGAATTTACAGATTTTTATCACATTTTCTTTAAATGGTCCTTTTAGTTGCTTTATTTGTTTTTATATTTTAATTACATATTTATAAGATATATTATAATTTACATATGTCTGTTGCTACATTATTTCATCTGAGACTGAGGCAGGTAATATTGTTTACATTTTTCAGATTAGATAACTGATGCTCAGCTGGTTGAGCAAACTGGTCATGTTCTCCACTAAGTAAGTGGTAAAATCTAGATCTAAATGAAGAAAATGCCAATAGAAAGACTGCGTTCAATCTAGTAAAATTACACACATTTATAAAATGTTTGCTGGCTTTTTTTGTTGTTGTTGTTTAAGAAGGGCAACCCAATCAAAATACAAAATTATATCTTTGGACCCAAGCTTCATAGATGGGTTTCAAGATGAATCAATATATTTTATCACTAATACTTGAATCTGGGCACCTCACTTTTTCTTGACATTTGCTTCATTTATCTCCAGCAACATTTCTCATTTTGTGTTGCTTGTTCATACATCATTGATGCATTACAAAACAGCACCACTGTACTTAAGGTGTTGTAATGGGCACACCACAATCTTACTACTAATGACAATGAGAACATCCAAATAAATGCTTAGAACACAAAAAATTAAAGATAAAGGGGTCTTGTCATCATAACCCTCTATTATAACTAGAAAATCACTGAGTACAATTACGAGTCAGAAGACACATGAAATGAAGATGTGTTTTAATTTTGTAAAAGCATAATTTCACCATGCTATATTTTTACCAGTTTCTGCATGCTATAATTAATGTGTGCTGCAAAAAAATTTTTTAATTTCTTTATTTTTTAATTGAATTTATTGGAGTGGCATTGGTTCACAAAACTATACAGGTTTCAAGTGTACAACTCCATAAAACATTGCTTGCACACTGTATCATGTGCCCATCTCCCAAACAAAGTCTCTTTCCATCCCCATTTCCACCCCCTTTGGCCAACCTCCACCTGGCCCCTAACCCTTCCTCTGGCTATCACTACACTGTTGTCTGTGCATATGTGTTATGTATATATGTTTTTCGTTAATCTCTTCACCTTCTTTCATCCAGTACCCCAACCACCTCCCCTCTCATGACCTTGGGTACCTTCTGAGGTAAAGGGCTTCTGTCCCTCTGAGTTCATTCCAGTTAAGAAGGTATACCTTTATATTTTTCTTTTCTTTTCTTTTCTTTTTTCAAGTAAGAAGAGGGGAGATAGAGAGACAGATTTCCACATGCTTCTGGACTGGGATCCAACCAGCAACCCCCACCTGGGGCCAAAGATCTGCCCATCTGGGGCCATGGCAACTGAGCTATTTTTAGTGCTTGAGGTGGAGGCTACACAGAGCCATCCTCAGCACCTGGGGTCAATGCACTTGAACCAGTTGAGCTGTGGCTGTGGGAGGAGAAGAGAGATAGAGAAAGAAGGGGGGAAAGGAGGAATGGAGAAGCAGATGGGCGCTTCTCCTGTGTACCCTGATTGGGAATTGAACCCAGGATATCCACACACTAGGCCAATTCTCTACCACTGAACCAATTGGCCAGGGCTATATTTTTTAATATAAGAAAACTCTGTAGAAGCTTTTACCGAAAAAAATAAAAAGAAAGCTCTGGCCTTTCCTGGGATGGATCTGAGAATCAGACCTGAATCTCCCACAATTTAATCTTGGACCTCCAGCCTCTGGAACTGTAAGAAATAAGTTTCAGTTGTTTATAAGCTACCCCATCTATGGTATTTGGCTATAGCAGCAGACTCTAGTTGATTTTGTTGATATAGCAGTGTTATAATTGATTGGCATCCTGACACAAGCTCCTTATCTCAACACATATTGAGAACCAAAGAATTCACAGGCAGAAACTGGTTAGCAGCCTGCACTGGACATATAGCACTAATGTAGGAAATCCTACAGAAACTGTCCCAGGCTGCCACAGATCTAAATATTAACACTTTGAGCAATGACCTCATTAGCAATACTGAAGAGGAAAAATTTCTTCTCCAGCTGTGCAGGTAGAAGCTTTAGAAAAAATACCAGGTCACAATTGTAGAGGTGATGTATAATTGAACAAACATGCCCACTATGAGTCAGAGCCCACTTAGCTCACAAGAACCTGCTGGTGTAGGAGAGAGTACGACAACACGAAGAAGTTAAATTGCTGGATATCCCACACTGCCTTTGTGTTCAAGTCCTAGAGATTCCAAATTTAATTAGGGGAGTATCTACAGGGAGGCAGTGGCGCATGGCAGTTACATGTATGAGTGTGGTGCTACAGTGCCTGGGTTCAAGCACTAGGGTCCACACTTTCCTGCTGTGCAAATTCAGGTGACTAACATAACCTCAACCTCACTAAGCCTCAGTTTCTTTAATAATAATCAGAGCTATGGTTGTTTAGATAAAACATTCATGGAGGCCACTTATCATATAACATGTTCAATACTATAGTTACTCTTTTGTATCAAACTAAAGCTCTTGCTACAGTACTTGAACAAAGAGTAAAATGAATCATAGATATTGTAAGTGCTATTGAGTGAGCAGGAGGAAAATGCACAATATAGGAGAAAGAGATCATGCAAAGCTTTCAATTTCATATCTTGAGAGGATATAAATTTATCAAGGGCAATGAAATTCTGTACCTAGCTTTGGTAAGCCAAAAGCTGTGGAGAAGCAAATCAGTGTATTTCAGATTCAACAGAGCCTGAAGACTTCCGGAAACATACAGGTTCTTCCTTTGAAATTTCTTACTTGACTGTGGCTGGAACCTTCTGGTAAAAATCTTTCACAGGTCACTCACCTAAGTCTACTCCTGGATGCTTTGCTAAAGGTTGCAATTTCAGAGAAACAGTATATTTATTTGTAATAATTTTCTCTTTATCGGAAGAAACTCTTACCTTATGCGTTAGTAAAACAACACTCACTGATAGAGACAAAAAGTATATAATGTCATTCGAGATCGGAGATTACACCATGGCAAAGTATCCCTAAGTATAAATCCCATGACGTCAGAGCAGTGCTAGGTAACTCGGGGCGGATGCTCAGTGAAGGGCTTAGCACAAAATGAGTTATTGCTGAATCATTAAAGAGGAAATGGCTGACAGCATTAAGTAACTTGGTTCTACTGGGAAGAGTCTAATTGGAATTAGCCTTAGGCAGATATGACAGGTGCATTAAGGTCCTGACTGCCTCACCTACACCCACGAAGAGAAAAACTGGTGCTCTCTTCCCAGCATTCGGGTGCTCCCAAGACTAGATCTGGTGAAGAGGAACTAATGCTCTCAGAGATCAGCTCTTGGAAAAGTAGCTAAAAAGTCTAGTGTCTGAGACATCATCTGGATCTGAGCTCTAGCCATGTTTTGATGCTGGGACCCTGGCAGGCTGTAGAGATTGGAGAGGGTGTCATCACATACCAACTTCTCTCCCTTGCTACCTTTTTCCTGTGACTCGCTATGTGACCACCATTCCTCCAATTACATGTTTCACACTGCTTCCTCTCATAACTCACCACGGCAGTCTTACTGGTGGTGTTAAAAATGCACCACTTTGGTTGGCTCAGCGGTAGAGTGTCGGCCTAGCGTGCGGAGGACCCGGGTTCGATTCCGGCCAGGGCACACAGGAGAAGCGCCCATTTGCTTCTCCACCCCTCTGCCGCGCTTTCCTCTCTGTCTCTCTCTTCCCCTCCCGCAGCCAAGGCTCCGTTGGAGCAAAGATGGCCCGGGCGCTGGGGATGGCTCTGTGGCCTCTGCCTCAGGCGCTGGAGTGGCTCTGGTCGCAACATGGCGACGCCCAGGATGGGCAGAGCATCGCCCCCTGGTGGGCAGAGCGTCGCCCCATGGTGGGCGTGCCGGGTGGATCCCGGTCAGGCGCATGCGGGAGTCTGTCTGTCTCTCCCTGTTTCCAGCTTCAGAAAAATGAAAGAAAAAAAAATGCACCACTTTGGAAGAGTGTGATCAGGAAGATACACTCTCTCACTTGATTCCGGATTCTGCCTACAAGTCACCTCTTCAAGGACTTCCTGGGCTATGCTCTTTAAATATCGCACTTTACCTTTTCAGTCACTGACTCAAAACCTTCTCTAACTTTCGGTTTCTTTTTAAAATTTTGTCTATACCTTACGTTATTTCTGGTATATCTGTAAGACCAGTAGCTGTGGCCACTATCACAGCTGCCTGGCCCATGCAGGTTCACATTTGATTCAGACAGACGGTAAAATGGAGCCAAGAAGTGGTGGGCCATTGTCTTTTAATCCTAGCTTGCACCCAGCGGGCAAGAAATACACACAGTAGGAAAACACTTCCCTTTCCATTCAGGGCTCCCAAAGCCTCTGACTTATCCAAGTATTCCTAGAATCAAAGGTTTCTACTTCACCAGCCTTATTCACATCTGTTCCCCATCTCTTCTCTCTGCACAAACTGGCTTCTCCCTCAGCACTCCGCCATCTTGGCTGCTTCTCTTCTCCTCCACATAGTCTTTCTCTGCTCTCCCTTCTCTGCTCTCCTCCTGCATGGGCTCCTCTGCCCCAATTTTATAGTGTAGAAATCAAAACCTTTAAGCCAATATACAAACAAGGAAGTCTCTGATACAAAGTCACTTATTTGAGGCATAAATGGGATTCCTCATAAGAGTGCACCACTCCCTATTATGCAACAGTCAAGGGTGTGGGGAAAAGCTTAGTTTTAAAACTAAGCCTTAGGCTATAAGGACCCTGCCTGCTTACAGCCTGTCCCCCACACCCAATGCGAACTATAAGTGAGCAAACATATGCATCATATTTACAAACTTATTTGACTCACAATATCCATACAAGTCAAGTCAGCTCCTAGAAAGTACCAATTCTCCCAAACAAAGATCTATACCTTCAAGATCCAGCATTTTAAAATATTCTTTAAACTGTGTTTCTTCCTCAAATGTATCTCTGTGCCTATTCTGTTACCCCATTCTGACAGCAGATATCTTACTGTAAGTGGGGTCAGAGGGGGCTAGGAAGCAAGATGGCTTGAATTTCTATGTCTCGATCCATAGCTGATCCTAGTGTTGAAGGTCTCCACAACCATAAAAAAAAAAGAAAGCTGTTAAATCCAGTTACGTAATATTTAAAGGCACATGTCTTCTGATTCCAATCCTACAGCTGTTGCCAGGGAAAATGGTGTGCAAGTGTTGCGCTGGGAGCTGGCTGCTCTCCTCAACCCAAGTTGTCCAACTGGCACTTCCTGGTGAGTCGTGGGGAGAATGGGCGGGCGTTCCCATGTCAGGTGTCAGTGCCAAGGTGGCAAGAGTCCTCTGCCCTCTGAGCACATTTCTGGTAAGACTGATTCTACAAAGAAAGAGATGAGGCAGCTATTTTGTTTAACTTGAGGGCTCACAAAAAACTAGCCTGAATACAAATTTTATTCGTATTTACTTTATCTGAAATTCCTGCTGAAGTCACCTTCTAGAGATACACATCTCCTAAATAAATAAAGATATTTCTTTTCTCCAAACACTAGAGTTACAAATTAGCTAGCTGACACATTAGCAGGGGTGAGTCGTTTGATCAATATTTCATAGCGCCTCTCCAATCAGGGAGCTCAGGTATCTGACACGTGGATGAAGCGAGGCAATTTACTATGAGAATTAAATAGAATGTTGTATGTAGAATACTAGACACTTAGAAGGTCCTGTAAAATAGTAGCTCTCATAACAACTAGAGAAAAAAAATAGAATAAATTGTTATTGGGTTTCTAAGGCTGAAATAGCTCTTCCTGGTATCGTCCCTCACACTCTACGTGATTATTTTAAGAACCAGAAACATTGCTGCCACTCACGCTCCTAGAGCCCCAGGAATTCTCACAGCAAAGCCCTAGGTGGTTTCCTCTTCATCATTTCTAACTCTAAAACTATTCACACTGAGATGTAAATGATTAATATCAGATCAGTCTTCAATGGGGAGAAGAGAACATAAAAATACCAGGAGACCTTCAGAAGGCAGGTGTGCAGAGTGAAAGCGATGCTGATTTCTTTCCCCTTCAGCCTAACACAGCCTCCATTTCCCTTCCTTCTGGCTCATCCTCAGGGTCTCCAGTCATCATGGCCATGCCCGCTGACTCAGTAAACTCTGGATTTCCTCCATGCTAACATTTCCTCAAGTGCTTGCTGGTTGAAACTCTAATTTAATTCTTATTTCAGGAGGCTCCTCAACTTCTTCAATACTTCTATTGTTTCTCCTCGGGCAACCTATTTTTCTTAAAAAGGTGAAATGAGTTAAGTAAATGCTTGAACAATCTCTCAGATGATTTCTGGGATGTCAGTGGCTGGCGGACATTTTCCTTTTGGCTTTGCAGATGTGGGGAAACCACAGTGATCCACAGATTCTAACCTTTCTGGAAATGACATTCGTGCCCAGTTGGCTCCCCGTATGTATACTTTCTGACTGAAAGGGTTGACAAACATATGCCATTCATAATACTCTGATAAGAAAAGGAAAACTAACTCTGTATAGATCACTGAATGGAGTCCCACTTCCTTTGAGAGACAAGACCCACCTTCCTCTGGAGAATCGCCAAAGCAACCGCTGGTTCTCTGTGCCCTGTAGCGTCCTGGCCAGGAGTTAGTGGACTGGGTTACTTTCATCTCAAGTTCTTGCCCCCAGATATTCATTCAGCCTCTGAGACATGGTTTCCTCATCTATAAAGTGAGTATATCTACATTGTCTACTTTACCAATTGTTATGGAAGTCTATGACACTAAGATATGACCTTTTATTCAAGAAATATTGTGGCCTGTCCAGAGGTGGTGCAGTGGGTAGAGCATCAGACCGGGACATGGAGGACCCAGGTTCAAAACCCCAAGGTCACTGGCTGGAGCGCAGGCTCATCTGGGCCTGAGTGTGGGCTCACCAACTTGAGCGTGGGGTTGCTGGCTTGAGCATAGGATCATAAATATGACCCCATGGTCACTGGCTTGAGCCAAAAGGTCACTGGCTTGAAGCCCAAAGGTCACTGGCTTGAAGCCCAAAGGTCGCTTAAGCAAGGGGTCTCTCACTCTACTGGTGCCCCTGGTCAGGACACAAATGAGAAAGCAATCAGTGAACAACTAAGGTGCCACAATAAAGAATTGATGCTTCTCATTTCTCCCTTCCTGTCTATCTGTCTCTATCTGTCCCTCTCTCTGACTCTCTTTCTGTCTCTGTCAAAAAAAAGAAACATTGTGGAACAAGGTATGTCAGGTAATCAAATGGGCATTGAAGGTACCATGATGAATAAGGCATAGTCCCCTCCCTGAGGTAGGGACTCAGACACATACATAATGGCTGATCATTAGAACAAGCAATTAAAACATGAAAAAAAAAAGGTACTATAATAGAGATACAACAGGGACCCATCCACCCATTAGATTCAGACTAAAGAAGATTAGTTATCAAAAAAAAAAAGTGGATTTAAGTAAAATATCACATGAACAATACATAGATAACTTTAACTTAACCCATATACATATACATTTATTGGTCAATCTTTTAATATTTTATGTAATTCCTTTGAGTATTGGGTCTACTGATTGAAGTTCCAACCTCCCTTTCTCCCGTAAATTATACCTGGAAGATATTCTCTGTAACTCTAGTAATTACAATTTTCTGAAAGTAGAATGTGAGCTTAAAGACACTTAGAAAAACAGACAAACTTGCAAAGACATTTGTAGAATCCTGTCATATTTTTATGACTTTTTTTCCTAAATGTTTTATTATTGTCTAACACATCCAACTCAATAGTAAGTTTCTCTTAGAGTCTTGTCCACACGTGACTTGGTTTTAATTTCACTCATATTTGGGGTTTACACGTTATATAAATAATGAAAGTATTAAATACCAATGGCATACAAAAGTTTAGGAACAAACAACCTGCTTCCTGGAAAACCTGTTACTCACTGGCAGAGGCAATGTATTCACTCTGGCAAATGCTCAGTAGTCAGGAGCTTTGAAGAGGCAATGGACAACAGTACACATGCTTTGGGAGGGAGTGGAGACTGTGTTGGTCATTTCAGTACCCTGCTACAAGTTTTGTTAATTAAAGACAGGTTATAAGACCTTCACCTTATATACAGTGCTTTGAGAGCACAGTGCAACTACTGAATGTTTCTACTTGGATTTGGTTTGAGAAAACCACCATAGAAAACATGTCATTTAAAGCCAATTTTTTTTTAATTTTTTTTTTCTGAGCGAGCAAGAGAGAGGAAGAGAGAGATGACAAGCATCAACTTGTAGTTGTGGCAGTTTAATTGTTCATTGATTGCTTCTCATATGTGTCTTGACTTGGGGGGAAGGTGCTCCAGCTGAGCCATGACCCTTTGCTTAAGCCAGCAACCTTGGGCTTCAAGTCAGTGACCTTTGAGCTCAAGCCACCAACCATGAGGTCATGTCTATGATCCCACGCTCAAGCTGGTGAGCCTGCATTCAAGTCAGATGAACCCATGCTCAAGCCAGCGACTTCAGAGTTTCTAACCTGGGACCTCAGCTTCCCGAGTTGATGCTCTACCCACTGTACCACCATCAGTCAGGCTGCAACCAGATCTTAAAGAAATTCAACAAAAGGTTAAAATAAAAGATATATATAATAAAAACAGATGAGTTGGCAAAGGGCAGGAGGGCCTTCACCTTATGGAACCAAAATGTGGAAACCAGAGATGGGCATACTATGAAAAATTTGCATTAGCCACACTTTCTGAATGCTTGCTTGGGAAATGCAGCCAAAAAATTATGTGCCTGAGAAGTAAACAGATAAGTATGATTTTAAACACTGGGTTCAATTTTTCAAAGTCTCTACACTGTTCATACTGGACACCTAAACTCTCCAAACATTTAACTCGTTTCCATGTCCCCTTTCTTAATTTCTGAATGCGTCCATCTACTAAACCTTCTTTCATTGGTGGTGAAAAAAGGACGGTCAAGAAGAACATCAACTGAGGCACATTACTGAGAACCCAAGGCGACTTCACACCAGGGAACTGAAGAGGTTAGAGGCCCACTTACTGTCAGGCAAAGTGCAAACTACTACCAGTCATCCTACTGAGAAGTTATGCTTACATAACACTCTGTAATGTTAGAAGGCTGAACTTGATCCACCAAGCCCTTCTTTAGGGATTACTCATTACCTAACTAAAATCTGATTCCATGAATAATATAGGCTCAAATGCCACCTATCCATAGGCAGAGTTTCCTGAATATTACCCCATTGTTTCTTAATGCTCCTCCATGGCATATTTCTTGAAACTCATTAGAGCGATCACTCCATTCTGCTTTGAGTCAAGGGCTATTGAGTAAATATCTGTACCTGCCAGGGAATTGTGAACTTCGTGGACACTATATCTTTTCTTTCAAGACTTTATTTCCCCCAATGGCATCTTCCCCAGTATAATTAGTAGTTTCATAGGAAGTACTTATTTGCTCAACTGAAGAAGTGAAGATATGAATTAGAGGTCTTAGTAGCAAGGAAGGGAAACACAGTTGCATTATATGAATCATGTTTCTAAACACAATGGCAAGAGTTTGGAAGAAGAAAGAATTTGGAGGAAGCCTAGTGTTCAGGCACAAGGAGATTAGAGGTTAAAATAGGACCTTTGAGAAAAGGTCAAAGAAACTAGGATTTTGGGTATGGAAATTAGAGGATTTAGTGGAATTAAAAGAGAATTTAATTATACGCTATATAGTTAAGCAAAGAAAGATTCCCAGCGGTTTTCTGGCTCTATTGAGGATGAGACCAAGAGACATGCAATGTAGCTTATCTAATTTTCTTTCACTTATTTCCTAACATCAGAGTCTTTGTCCTCAAAGTTTCTGTGCAACTCCATAGAAACAAAGGGAACAATGGTACTTTACAGGCCATTAGGATTTTATTAGGCTGGGATGTGAAAATACAGACCGGTCAGTGTCTGAGCCATTGTCAGCATGTCTGAAATTTACCTAAACACTAGTTGGTGTTGACGCGGGGATCTCCTAAGGGCTACTGTCTAGTCTGCAGGTTCCCACCAGTCTCGCATGGGTGTGTGCTCTCTATACATCTGTCTAATGGCCGTGAGTAGACTGGGCGTGGGCTGGTGGTGCTCTACCCTAATGACCCTTTAATCTACCTCTGGTCTAGAGGATGAAACGAGATCTCCCATGAAGTATTGCAAAGTTATCTGGAACATGATAAAAGAACCTGAAGAACTTTCACCTCCCATCAGAATGGCAAGGTTGGTCCCTGTCACTCAGGACAGTGGGGAAACAGGTGCCGCCACCTTTAATCAGCTATTCAGCCAGCCTGCACTGGGAACACAGAGCTAATTGTGACTTTGAAAATCACTTAGACCTTAATGTGAAAGTTGTTTTTCACACGAGTTTTCATTTTGTCTTAAAAAATGGTAACTACTAACAAACAGTTTTGCTATCAAAACAAAAGTGAATCTAGGCTTATTTGTGTGGTTGCATGTGTGTGTGTGTGTGTGTGTGTGTGTGTGTGTGTGTGTAAACTGCATGTTTATTTGTTGTTAGAAGACACAACCTCATAGTTGCAAAAGAAATAGACTCATCCCAGTGTTAGCTAGTTCTAAGAGGGCAAAATCATTTGCATAAATACTTTTTCCTACCCTGGGGCTGCCGTGGGGAGGGTGAGGAGAGAGGGGATTATTTCTTTTACTTCCGCAGTAGGTCGACCTCACTTTTCCCTTGAATAAATGAGTCTGTGTTGCCAACATTCATGGTTTCCCACAACCCAGGCTGTACAGAGACCCACAGCTATTTCCATGGCATCGGACCCCAGCACTAAGGAAATACAAAAAAGACCTAAAAGCAGACAGTAAGAGCAAATGCACTTCTTCAATTCTTGTTTTCCATCCATGAGCCTATTTGACGATAATCACACCAAACCATTTTTCCTCCCTTCACTTAAACACACCGTTGACCATCCAGATGATTTACAGATCATTTTGGTCTATCTAGTGGCAATTACAGTTAACATTCCAGTCATTATTCCCTCTTTTGGAAATAGCCTTATCGTTTTAGACAAAGGGCTCAACAATAATCAGAAAGAAAAATGAAAATAAACAAACACCTTCAAAGCACCCTGGACTGATGAAATTAAAACCGAGGAAAATCAGCTGCATGTCCTTGACTCAATTTGAGTTTTCAACATGATGAATGGGAGTCATGAAAGTTTTAAGATTCACTTTAATGTATATTTTATTAACTGTGAACACATCACAAATTTCTCTTTCATTTTGGCTTTTTAAAAATAGTAAAACTGCAAGGGTCTTGCCAAGATTTAAAGGGATATTAGTTCTCTCCTCACATATTCTGTCTGGTCTTGTGAGAGGGGCGCTTTGTGCCCAAGGACAAGAGTTTCTTTGCAGTGCTGAATCTTAGACACCAAAGACAACCTCTCTTCAATGGGGTTACTACAGGGGAGAAAGAAAATTTCAGTGTATCATAGAAGAGACAATCTAATCCTCTTTGCTGCTACATCTGCTCTGGGAATTTTGCTCTGCAAATCCAAAGGCATCCCATTAATTAAAGTTTCCCTTTCTTTTCATTTTTATTCGGCTGGTGAAATGTGACCAGTATTCCAAAAACAAACAAAAAAAAGTTTTAAGCCATTTTAGTCACAAATATCCACTGAGGAGTGTGCACTTCGATTTGTTGTCCGGTTTTTCCTTACTGTTCTTCTTCATTTTTTTTTATTTTTTGAAGGAGCCCTTCTCCTTGGCAGAGTGCAGCGCATTCAGAGAGCTTGACAAAACAAAGCTTTCAGCTCTGAGTCAGCAACAAACTCATCTTTGTTCCTATGGGTCTCTATTAAGAAAAGAAGGCCAATTTTATGCCGGTTTCTATGGCTCAGTCTCACAAAAGCATCCCTCTGTGTGCAAGCTCCCTGGCAGGAACAGCGACGCTGAGATCATCATTTTCAGGAGTGATCAGCTGCAGTGATCAGAGAAAGAAAATCATAAACTGGTTTATATAGTGATTTTCCTTAGGAGCCTGAAATATAGGCTCATTCACTGGGAAACACTTATTAGAGGCAGCTCATTGGTTGGGAACACATGTATGACTCAAGACCTCCTCTGCATTTTCCTTTATCTCCAAACACGCTTTGGTTGGATATTCACGTCATTTACTTTGGAGAAGGAAGTGAAGCTCATTTGCATTTCCCTGGGTTTCCCAGGAAATTCCCAGGCATTCTTGTTCTTCACTTGGTGTTTTCATGTGTTTGGAATCACATTAAATTATAATCTCACAGTGTGTTTCTAGGTATCGAAGATTTGTTTAATAACACGGCTAAGGCACTGTTAAGATCTCAAGCTGAACCACAGAGAGATAGCCTAAGACTTCTAGGACATATGGTAAACATTCAGAATAAACAAGATAGTTTTAAGCTCCCAAAACAAGCATTTTTTTTTAAAGTGAGCAGAGAGGAGATAGTGATACAGACTGCCACATGTGTCCCAACCAGGATCCACTTGGCAACTCCTATCTGAGACCGATACTCAAGTCAGCTGTGCTATTCTCAGTGCCTAAGGTTGATGAGCAAACCAAACCAGCCACTGGCTACAGGAGGGGAAGAGGGAGAGAAGGGGAGAAGAAGGAAGGGAGAGCAGATGTTTGCTTTTCATGTGTGCCCTGACCAGGAATTGAACCAGGGATGTCCACATGATGCTGGGCCAACACTACCCATTAATCCAACTGGCCAGGGCCAAAACAAGCATGTTTAGAGACATCAACAGTACCCTACTTGTCATGAGATGTAACAAGATAGACCTTAGAGATATGGAACTACACAGGGAGACTGTGCTAGTGTCACTTACGTAAGAGTTTGTTCTACAGTAGATTCATACACCGTTTGATTTAAAAGAAAATTTTCAGGTTAAATAAATTTGGGTAGAAAATGGTCTTAACCAAATGCAACTTTTTTTTAACTCAGGAATTCTCAAAGCCTTATATATATACTAAGGCACATTGCAATTTTCTAAGAAAGATTTCTTTTTCTTCCCCAATCCCTAGAAGAACATCTGGTTGGACTAGTACTCCAAAGATGACACTTTTGGAGATATGTTGATCAAAACCAATAAGTTAGTGACAACAGAAGGCTTTAAAAGCTTAGGCTATCCTGGAAAAATTTGCAAGAGATTCAGACATTTGTTTTCATATGGATATATGAAATATTTATAGTCAGATGTTATATGAAACTAGCTATTCAGAAATCAGTGCCGGTTCAAAAGAAGAGAGCACTGTACCCTTTCCCCCCTAAAATACTGACTATGTGTTAAAGGTAGAGCCTTAGGGGACTTCTATTTGGTTTATGGGTACACTGATCATATGACTCTCATTTCTAAGGGGTGATGGTGTAGAAAAAGAGCCATGATGGAATGCAAATGAGCAGCCTCAGCTGCTTAAGTACCTGGAAACCTAGCAGGTACCTCCTTGCTCCCTCTCAGTTCACAGCTAACAAGTAGAGATGCCGGAAAATATATTTTTGCTATATTTAAATATGTTATACTTTTGCCATTATATGAGAACTGTTAGCAGAGACTTTTTTCATTCTTCTTTTCAATTACTTGAAACAAGAAGTATTTATTGAGTGCCTGGTACATTGTGAATAAGACAGACATAGTCCCTGCTCTCCTGGAACTTACTGGCTAGAAGGGAGAAAGGAAAAATGCCAGGTTTTATACTTTCTAGTTATGTGATAGTTTGTTCATTTTTTTTTCTAAAGGGATTTCTATGCATTGAGAACAGAGTGGATAGGGGGAATGATTGATATTTTGAAAGAATAGTGCATTGGATCTGTTAATGGTAAGTGGCACCAGATGTTAGACTTCAATCCTTGCGTTTGGCTAAGAAAGAATTCAGTACCAAGACTCAAATACTGGGTTTATTTAGAGTCACAGAGGTAGAAGAAATGAGCCAGCTGGGCTGCATGGGCTCAGGAAACAAGTTACAGAGGCAAAAGAAAGGCCCTTGGAGCTTAGGAGAGAGAAAGCAAAGGTAAGCGCCTTGAGGGAAGAAAGAGGGAGGAAAGGCATGGTCTAGCTCCAGAGAGAGCTAGTGCACACTGGGCCCTTTAGTTGAAAGGATTTTATCTGTTTCCACAGGAGTAAATTTTAGGTGAGGTCTCAGGGGAGGAGCTTAATAGAATATTCAACAGCTTTTCTAGATGTATCCTTTCAGGGGATCATTAGTCATTATAGATGGTCCTGATGTTGGCCATGACATTGTTGCATCTGGTTTTCCTGCCTTTCTGGACCTGGTAGTGAAACACAACTAAGGCCTAGATGTTATCTCTAGTTTGACTAAAACTCTGTCTCTGTGATGAACAGACCCAAGGCTTTGTTCCCAAGATTATTTGATGAGGGTCTGAACCACATTGTCCTAAGGACTTAAAGGAGTTATCATGCAAAGGAGTCAAATGAGACTCTTTTCCAACCCCCTTGTTTCTCTTCTAAGGGGGTCTATCACATGACTAGCAATATGCTGAGGAGGAAAGATCAAGAGAGGGTCTGAACTGCATGGCCAGTGATATGAAAGGTCAAGAGTCTAATCACATGAACAGCAATATACTAGGCAAGGGAAGATCACCCTGAAGCTGAAGTCCCATTCTATAACACTTGTCTTCCCAGTTTTGCCTGTTGCTAGGCGCCAGGGACTTTTCGCCTTGGTGACCTTTCTGTACCTGCTCTAACATTCCTACTCTGCTCATGCCTGTCTAACTGTTGACTCTATCAGATCCATCCTGAAACTTCCCTGACCCAGGGAGGATATTCTCATAAGCGTTAGGCCTGTACTTTCTTGTTGCAAACATCTTACCTTTATTATGACTGTACTTTGGGGCAGAAATTTATGATGGATAAGATTGGGTCTTTTGAATTGTTTGCCCAGAACTGAGCAACTGTTCCTATTTCTCAGTGACTGATGAGTTACAGTTCAGCAGAGATACAATCAGTATGCCAACAGAAGAAAAAAAAAGAGGGTGATTACTACCTTGGAATCCCTGATACAAGTCTAAACTCAACCAGAGTTGGAAAATAAATCCTTAAGGCACATACCTCCGTACTTGATATACTACAACACATAAAGGATCTTGATGCTCTCCTGGAGCAAGTTGGGGCTTGGTTTAAGTGTGTTTCTCTTATAACAGTGAAAAAGATATAGCTGAGTAAAGAACAAAGCAATGATAGGGAAGTTACAATAAAAACGGCTATAATCTACATGAATTGAATATAACCACCTCATTGGGCAATTGTGTTACCAAATTGAATTGTGTAAACTTTAATGAGTCAAGGAAATTATTTACTATTGATAGATTTGAACAACACTTTAGAAAAAAATATGTGTAATTTCAGCTCCAATTCCTGAATGTATGCGTTTTAATGTATGTTTCTTCCCTTTTTCTATTATTTTAGTAAATAAATCAGTCACTCGTGTATTTTCTACTGCAGTTTAAAATATTTGTATCTCTGCTCTGTTTCTGTATATTTGCATTTTTTAAATTCAGATCAACCTAGTCAATTCAAGTTCATTTATTAATTCAAGAAATATGTATTAAGTGCCTACTATTGACTAAGCACTAAGTATGTTTTTTAAGATGCTAAAAAACACTTCATGAAAAAACAGAGGCAGCTTCATGTCATCTGCAATAAATTATCAGAGACAATGTGAAAGCCATTTGATATTTCTTTACGTCCAGTATTTTGTTCAACTTCCACATTTCCTTTGGACTTTAAAGGACTGTGCCAAACAGTTATATCATCTCAGTTGTTTAAAACCATAGTCTGCATAGTATGAGCATTCGAAATATCATTATAATTATTATAAATAAAAATGTCATAAATATAACACTCATGATTTCAAATTTTAAATATATTATTATATTTCATAGTTTGCTATAAAGTGCAACTTATATTAAATTTATAACTAGAGAAATTGCAAAAATGACTACTAAAGACCATGACCTGTTATTTTGTTATTTTGTTTTTATTTTTATATATATTATGATATAGTTTATGTGATCTATTCTGTCAGTAGAGACTGTTTCTACTCTTTAAGTTTTACGGCTTTTTTCTACTCACAAATATATATTAAGTGATAACAAGTAAGCCTTCAGTTCATGCAAATGTCTCCTTTTTCCCCATTCACCAATCTCTGCATATCTCTGTAGAAACTTGCTCGAAGGATTTTGAATGAATCAAAACTAAACATTATCATAAAAATATTAAATTCTTTTTTTGAAGTAGTTTAATCTTTATTATAAGCCTTTATAAACAGTCATATGGGTAAATAAATAAAGTTAGATTTATTTTCTGAAGCAAATGAGGCTACATGATCTACCTCCAGAGACCACACTCTCAGAACTAGGCAGTAACTTATAAAAATGTCAAATTCTTATTAACATAGTTAATAAATATACTTCAAAATCTACCAAATAGTATACCTTTATATTATTCAAAGATGAAACCTTTTTAAAATGTTAAGGATTATGGCAATTTACTTATTCTGCTGAACTAAATTGACGTCTTGAATGATTACAAATGAAGTCACTCATTCGCATCTATGTTGCGTGTGCAATGTGTCGGGGGGGAGTGAGAGAGAGCCTAGTACTTGTCAAGAAGTGTAGTAGGTGCTGGGTTTACAGCTGTAAATCGAACAGGTAACTCTTCCTGACTCGGTGGAACTTAATCTGAATAGAAGGAAGACCAATAATCAACAAGGAGCTATTTAATAAAAGGCTGGTAGTGCTATGTTTTAAAAGTGCCATAAATACAGTGAGAGTGCAGAGGAAAATAGAGAACACTCCAGACAGAAGGACCCAGACGTGGAAAGGCCTAAGGTGGAAGCATGCCAACTGGGACTCCGTGGCAGAAAGGTAGCCCACAGCAGTGAAGGAGGGAGATGGCCGGGGAGGCACTGCCTAGGGGGAAGCTTGGGAGTAGGAGCAAAACAGATCCAGACCCATGGATGACATGTCTGAACATTTAAAGGTTAATCAATCATGCCTATGTAATAAAGTCTTCATTAAAATAAAAAAGGAAGGAGTTTAAATAGCTTCAATATTGGGAAACCAGAATGCTTTCAAGTGCCACCGTGCTGGGCCCCACACTCCATTAAGACAGAAGCTCCTTTGTTTAGGACCTCACCCTATATATTTCTTCATCTGGCAGTTGACTCATATCCTTTAATATCCTTTGTAATAAACCAGTGGTCCAGTGAGTAAATGGGTTTCCTGAGTTCTGTAAGCCACTTGAGCAAATTAACAAAACCCAAGAAGGGTATGTGGGAACCTCTGATTTATAACCAGTCCCTTAGAATCATGAGTAACTACTTGGATTTGTTGGACACTGAGTTGGAGGGGTTTTCATAACCTCCCATTTATAGCTGATCAACCAAAAAGTCTGGGCTTCTCATTGGCATTTGTGCAGCAAAGGGTAGTGGAACTGAGCTCTGAACTTGTGGGGATGTTATCTCTGGGTAGTTTCAGAATTAAGTTGAATTCTCAGGCAACTCACGGTTATGAAGACTCCAACTACATGTTGGATATTGGATCCAGCAATCCAAAATAATTATTGACACCACTAAATTCTTCTCTGTCCTTGTAATTTTTTGGTTTGTGTCTCTATAGTTCATAAGGAAGAGGACAAGTGTGGGTGGCCCCATCAGGCTGTTTGCCAAGCAGTTCTGCAGATGGAGAAATTCAGGTTTCTGCTCAACCAACTGTTCATAGATTTCTACAGGTTCTTTGTGTAAACTCAGCGGTGCTCCCCTCTGGGCCTGATTCTTGCTTCTTCCATGTACTTATGCTATAAACTAAATTCAGGTACTTGCTTTCCCAAATGGCATAATTCTTTTGTAATTTATTTTTTAAGAATTAAAGTTGTTAAGGTAACACTGCTAATAACATTATAAATTTCAGATGTACAACATTATGATTTGATATCTGTATCTAAATGGCATAATTCCAGCAAGGATAACTTAGAATCACAAAAGCTGTTTTGGAGAAATTTAAAATTTTTTTTTTAATTTATTGATTTTAGTGAGAGAGGAGGAAGAGAGAGAGGGAGAGAGAGAGAGAGAGAGAGAGAGACAGGAACATTGCGTTGATCTGCTTCTTTTTTTTTTTTTTTTAAAACAAGTTTTTTTTATTTTCTTTTATATTTTTACAGAGACGGAGAGAGAGTTAGAGAGAGGGATAGACAGGGACAGACAGACAGGAACGGAAAGATGAGAAGCATCAATCATTTAGTTTTTCGTTGCACGTTGTGACACCTTAGTTGTTCATTGATTGCTTTCTCATATGTGCCTTGACTGTGGGCCTTCAGCAGACCGAGTGACCTCTTGCTCGAGCTGGCGACCTCGGGGTCTCTAACCTGGGCCCTCCGCATCCCAGTCCAACGCTCTATCCACTGCGCCATCACCTGGTCAGGCGATCTGCTTCTTTATGTTCCCTGACTGGAGATCAAACAGGCAATATCTATGCTTTGGGATGATGCCAACCGAGCTATCTGGCCAGGATGAAAAATTAAAAAAAAAAAAAATTAATTGATTTAAATTTATTGTGCTTACATAGATTCAAGTGTCCCACCAAATATATCTCCTTCCCCCCCACTCCCATGTTCCTTTTGGTATCCTCTTTGTCCCCCTTCCTTCAGGATTTGCTTTCCTGCTCTCTATAACGCTGTTATGTGTATATAATTTCACCAATCTCTTTCCCTGCTCTGATCCCATCCTCTCCTCCCCTTTCCCTCTGACCGCTTTCCCTCTGGTCCCTTTGATCCCGCCTCTGCCTCTATTCCGTTCCTCAGTTCACATTGTTCATTAAATTCCTCATATGTCCAGCATTGACTCTACACAAGCAGTATTATTATCAACAGGTTTGTGCAACCTTGATTCATATTCTTTCTAAACAAACATTGAAAGACCTGAACTCTAAGACCATTTCTAGAAAGATTCCATCAGGTATTGTTCACAAAAACAATGGCAAAATTCCAAGCAGTTGATCCTTAGATTCATGTCTCTCAAATAAAGAGGCACAAAATATTTTTGAATCACTAAAAGGTTGTCCTTAGCAGAGGTATCAAGATGAATCTTTGAATTTTCCAGAAGCAGACACTCTTCTAAAGGACATAGCACTTCAGAGTGAAGAGATAACAAAGTAATATATAGATAGTTCCCACCTGGGACCCACAGATAAGACTGTACATTGCATTTTAAAATCTAGGGCATTATGTTCTTTCTTTTTTTTTTTCTTTTTAAAATTTATTTATTGACTTTAGAGAGAGAGCAAAACAGAAAAATCAGTCTGTTCCTATATGTGTGCTGACCAGGGATCAAACCCCCAACCTTAACGTATGTGAGTAACACTCACCAACCAAGCTATTCAGCCAGGGTTGTCTATTATTTTTTGTGTTTAGACATTTTGTTTCCTCTTTTGCATAATAAAGACTATCTTTAACTATGTTATTTTAAGAACCCTCCTCCTAAGTTTTAATGTGTGCCTTCTTAGCCACTCTTCTGTAGGATGATGTATAGGACTCTTCTGTATGAGTCCCATACATGCCTGCAATTTACTAGTAAATAAAATTAATGGAAAGGACGTGTTACAGTAGGAGCTACCCAGCTTCCTTTGGTACCAGTGTTCGTAATAAATCTGTTGGTTTCTTGGATAACTGCATTTGACTGTTAGCTGACATTGTAGGTAGAAAACCCCACAGCAGACAAGGCAGTGAGAAATCTGAAACCCCATATCACATTGTACTTAGAAAAGGAGGTTCCTGTCTTCACTAAAACAACATTAAGTGATCTTTTGTTGGGCTCTGCTTTTGAAACTGAGCTCACACAAAAATAGAACTGAGAAGAGGACCAGAGTACAGATGGTATATACTTTGAAGGCCAACTAACTTTCAAAGATCTCAGAAAGACACTGTTTTTCTTTTGATTTAGATCTACTTGAGGATCTTGACATAGAAAACTTCACTGCCTGGTACTGGACCATTCATGACAAGTGGTGTCAAACTTAACACTATTTGACACTCCATTAGTATAGATTGTCCAAAAACAGATCATTGGCTCCCGATGAGTGGTATTAGATTTGTGTACAAAAGACTGCTGATTTCTACCTGCCAACTGGACAGGGACTTGTTATACTGGTAATCTGATTCTTACCTTCAGGATAGTCTTTGCATCCGACACCCAGGAACCATTTTGGCCCATCCATTTTCCCTTTTAAAAAAAGTTCTCCATGTACTTTAAAATAGGCCTGGTGAGTAGGAAGGATCCTACATGCTACGGTTCACAGACTGGCAAAAGAGCGAGAGAGTGCCAGCAACAGAGGTGTCACTTGAGAAATGCATGAGGTTCGACAGGTCTTGGTTCAGAGTAGAGCTTCTTTAGGTATATTATGGCTTCTTTGGAGGAAATAGGTGCTGTTTTATGGCATGACTGTTTTACTTACATTCTTGCAAACATCTCTAGAATCTTTGTTATTATGAAAAAAGATTTGGTATGTAACAAACTATAAGTTAACATTTTAGCTAATAACCTCTATCTGGCACGTTGGCTCTTCCTTTGAAGACAAGATCTATTTTGTGTCTGATTTGGAAACCTTGACTTCTGGCGAATAAGTGGATTACGAACTCTAGGCATCGTTCTTCCCTTAGTGTGTGTCTGGTTGTGGTGTTCTGACATGCAAGCTCCCTGTGTTTGAATATTGCTGAGCAGTCACCGTGTCACTGAGAAATCCAACTAAAGCTCATGCAACAAAAAGGACAGGAGAATCTGACACTAGTGGAGGTTGAAATAGCCATCCTGGGAAATACGGTGCACTATCATGACAACTCACATTATGACAATGTGTGTTGATCACATCCCTAGATGTTAGTGAACCTGCTCAAAGCCCAGGCTAATGAGTGACCACACAACAAGAGAAGGAGAACTGAAACAATCTACACACATTCTGCATCTGGTCTATATAAACATGACTAATATTTGGCTACCTTCATTCATATAAATTTATTGTTCTTCATCAGCAGTAATTTACTATTCCAGGAAACTCTTGTCTAGAAAAATAAAAGATGCAGATAATTGTATAGTTTTTTCCAGGGACTTCCTAAAAAAGCCATTTGAATAAATACCAAACTGTTCAACGAATAACATCAAACAGCTGTTTATGTCTCAAAACTCACACTTCAAAGTCCTTAAGCTGCTGGGTCCACCAGTACTAAATAATAATGATCTGCACCAATTCCAATCAAGCCCCTGCAATGACTGCACACCTTACACTAGACTCTTCCTGATCCTCACAGATATGAGGTCTAGCCATTCCCTTTATGATGCTGCTAAAACTCTCTCAGTGTTGTGCTCTCTTTTCCTATGGTAAGAATACACTATGCTTAATGAGCTTAAACACTAAACACACATACATACACAAAAGCACACACATCCTTTTTCTTTTAGGAATATTAGTGGGCTAAATGTTACGCCATTTTGATTTTAATTTTCACTTTTCTGATGGCTATTAATAATGAAATACTTTTTATATTTTTTATGAAAATCTACATCAATACAAATTATAGAAGAAAAACACCCCAAACAATTTCCAACAAAAAATTGATAATGATGAGTTAAAATAAACAGTAATGTAGAATTAAAGACAAATAAGGAATAGCAGCAAGTAAATGCTGTAATTTACTAAAATGACACTGATGAAACACTAATAATAGTATATGATTCTATTTGAAAATTTCAGGAATCTCAGCTATGTGAAGGAATATGCCCAGGAGGATTTTATAACATTGTCAAGCATATCACAGCAGCCTGGTTTTCTTTACAGGATGTTGCATTCAAGTCTTTCAAAAACTCTTCTAACAGAGTAATTTTGGTTTATGAATGGCAAATACTAATGAATCCTAATAGCTTACTTAATAGGTTTCTATTTCAGTCTTTGGATCATACTTGGAAGATCACTGATGTAAGCATTGATTCCCAAAAGGAAAACCACTAGGCTAGTTTCTCAAAGGGTAGATGTATTAATGGGCTTTCCTTATTTACACATCAATAAAATAGAATCCCAAAATGCTCACTTTGAAAAAATTGTTCTAAACTGTCTAATAACAATATGTATTTTGAAAGTATCAGTTATTTGTATCTTATGTTCACTATTAAGAATGACACAATTTTATATTTAAGGCATTTTATTTAAAAATGGTACAAAGAAAATAATAATAGATGTGCTATCAGTTATTATGAATAAGTTTCTACTATCTAACCAACACTGATAAGGGGTAGAGCCATTCAGAAACATATCAGAATGTACCTGGAAAAGTAAGCATTATTCTCTTAGGAATCTTGCTTTCCCAACATATTTAGTTCCTAAATGATTAGCAATATATTGGTATAAGATAAATTTATCTTTTGCTCACTAAAGCGTTTTCTTTACAATGCTACAAGCTCTAAAGGACAGCTGAGTATTACTTTAAATTTGCTTTAGAATTGTTAAAGTTGATACAAACCAAAAGTGTACTTAGGAGAAAATGCAGATCAACAACCGCTTACATAAACTGTAACAATACCCAGTAGTTTCTTCATGAGCTCCAATCAGGTTGTCTCAAGTGAACTGCCAAAGGCACTTTCTTCCAAGAGCTAAAAACAGAGCCATAGGCCAACCTCACCCAGTCTCAGGTCCGGCCCAGCTAGTGTTCCTAAAAACCTGGTATTAAATATGGAAGAAAAATCTAATTTCATTATTTTTATGAGATAATCCCTAGTAGCAGCCTAGAATTATTATTTGTAGCTCACAGAGCCTTGAGATCTCCCAATGAATAGTGTGTTTGTGCGCTGTTTGTGACCAGAAAATTTTCGGTATAAACCATTTGCAAATTTGTAGATGTATGTGAAAGGCAAAGTAGTCTTTTGTGAAAATGGAATATTTTATAAGCTGCTCTATGTGTCTCTAGACAGATGATGTACGGGAATTTGTTCTGTTTTGCTTTGCTACTGACCTATATTTCAGGAACATTTCCTTTTGGCTCCGGGGCTGTGGTGGCTTGACTGCATCATCACGTTTCCCTAGAGTTGCAGGACTTGTCTGAGACTTCAGCAGCTTCTGCTTGCTTAGTCTGGAGGGGTTGTGGCCCTGAACGAATGCTGATGGTTGACATGAAGAAGCTCAAGAAAATAAATATGGCTGAAAATCCTGGACTTTTGTCTGGAAAATGCAGCTCAAACCCAGGGCAGCAAAAGTGTGAGCTGTGTAGTTGCAATGTCTACCTCTTCCGATTGGGAAATAAGAGGGAGTGGTGCCAACAGTCCCTGGATACCATGCTTTTCTTTCTTTCTTTCTTTTTCAGGTGAGAGAAGGGGAGACAGAGAGACAGACTTCCTCATGTACCCCAATCAGGATCCACCCAGCAACCCCCATCGGGCCGATGCGCTGCCCATCTGGGGCCATGCTCCCAACCGAGCTATTTTTAGTGCCTGAGGCAGAGGCTCCACAGAGCCATCCTCATTGCCTAGGCCAATGAGCTTGAACCAATTGAGCTATGGCTGTGGGAGGGGAAGAGAGAGAGAGAGAGAGAGAAAGATAGAGAGAGAGAGAGGGAGAAGGGGGAAGGATAGGGGTGAGGGGTGGAGAAGCAGATAATCACTTCTCCCGGGTGCCCTGACCTGAAATTGAAAGGGGGACATCCACGCATTGGGCCAACTCTCTACCACTGAACCAACCAACCAGGGCTGGATAACACATTCTAAATATGAAGTACTGGTTTGTTTAATAAAGAGGATGATCACATCATAGCAATCCCGGTAAAGACCAGAAGCTTAACAGAAGGACAGAAAAAAACACCTGAAAGTTTATTTTGGTTCTAAAAGGCAAGTTCATAGCAACACAGGCCTCCTTCAAGACATAAAACATCCCAAATAAACAATGTAACTTTACCTAAATGAACCAGAAGAAAAGCAAACACACAAAACCCAGAGTTGATTAAAGAATTAATAATGAAACTAAGAGCTGATTCTTTGGAAAAATAAACAAGTATTAAGGTTTTGTTTGTTCTTCTGTTTGTTTAACTATGCACCAGTAAATTTACCATGCAGATTATGAACCAAAGCTTCCGGGTGTTTTACTGGTGAGTGCTAGAATTTCTGGGAGTTGGTGAGAGTTTTAGGTAGAGGAGAGAAGCAAGTTGACAACAGGAAGCATTTCTTTGTTGGTATCTCTGGTAATTGAACTAAGAGATCTCCAGAGAAGAGGACCAGAATCTGCAGTAACTTTTGGTGATTTCTCATTCTAATACATATCTACTTTTGTACCTAATATTGCCTTTGCTCTGCATTCCTACATGTCTTTGTGGAGGGTCTCCCAGTACTGTGTGAACTTCAGACCCCCAGCATCTGCACTGGACCTTCATTTTGTGGGTGGTTTGCAATTTCAAACAGGTCGTTGTACTCCTTGACACTTTAGAAATACACATCCCTGAACAGATGGTGTATGAAACCTCTGTTGGGTCTGCTACTCATGTCAGAGTGACGGCCTTAGAAAGACCTGTCTCAGACAAGGTCACTAACAGGAGAGGCTCTCCAAGTGAGGTTGCCTTCTAACAGTTTGATTGCATATGTGATTTATTTAGTCTTCTCTCAATACATAGTTATTAAGAGATTTTTATCTCTGGCCAGTGAGCTCAGTCAGTTAGAGTGTTGTCCTCAAATGCCAAGGTTGTGAGTTCCATACCTGGTCAGGGCACATATGGGAAGCAACCAATGAATGCATAAATAATGCAATAAATGTTTCTCTCTCTCTAGCTCTCTGTCTGTCTCTCCCTCACTCCCTTTCTCTCTGTGTCTATAAAATCAATCAGTAAAAATTTTAAAAAATTTTAAAAGGTTTTTTTTTTTTTTTTGTATTTTTCTGTAGCTGGAAACAGGGAGAGACAGTCAGACAGACTCCCGCATGCGCCCGACCAGTTTCCACCCGGCACGCCCACCAGGGGCGATGCTCTGCCCCTCCGGGGCGTCGCTCTGCCGAGACCAGAGCGACTCTAGCGCCTGGGGCAGAGGCCAAGGAGCCATGCCCAGTGCCCAGGCCATCTTTGCTCCAATGGAGCCTTGGCTGCGGGAGGGGAAGAGAGAGACAGAGAGGAAGGAGGGGGCAGGGGTGGAGAAGCAAATGGGCACTTCTCCTATGTGCCCTGGCCGGGAGTCGAACCGGGGTCCCCCCGCATGCCAGGCCGATGCTCTACCGCTGAGCCAACCGGCCAGGGCCTTTAAAAGGTTTTTTAACAAACCCAGTCATCATATATATTAAAAGAAATGACACTGGCAGTGGCTGAAAGTATGGCCCAACCTCTGAGGGTCAATGTGGGATTCACAGTCATCCACATGCACTGCTGCTGATAGACCACAAAACTAAGGAAAGCAATAGATCTGTGCCAAGAAACTATGAAGAGTCCAGAAACTTAAAAGGATACTCTATTTCCCTATGTATAAGATGCTGTCATATATAAGACGCACCCTAATTTTGGGGCTTGAAATTTGAAAAAAAATGTATTACATAAAGTTATTGAACTCAAGTTTTATTCATCATAAAATTTATAGAACTCCTCATCACTGTCAAAACTCCCATCCACTAGCTTGTCCTCATCTGTGTCTGCTGACAAATCACTGTCTTCACTGTCTTCATATACTGACCGCCTCGCCCTCAGTTCCATCTATGGTATTTGAAATGCCACAGCCACCGTATAAGACGCAAGCAGTTTTTAGACCCCAAATTTTTTGAAAAAGGGTGTGTTATACATGGGGAAATAATGTAATTAATTTGTAAAAACACACACACACACACACAAATTACCTTGTTTCACTGAGGAACTATAATAAATTTTATTTTTTATTTTATTTTCCCATTGATTTGAAGGAGAGAGAGAGAAGGGTGAGAGAACATCAACTCCTTATCCACTTATTGATTGCTTCTTGTTTGTGCCCTGATCGGGGACCGAACTCGTGACCTCAGTATATGGGGAGAGTTCTTTATCCATCGAACCACCCAGCAAGGGCCATAAATTGTATTTTTAAGAACATTTATTTTTAATATCCAAAGCATTTCTTTCCATGACAATTAGTTGGAATTTTAATTGTTTTAATTGTGTAAATAGGTCAAAAATATTAAACACTACATTCTTGCTTTCAGTTTAAAATACTCTTTTTCTTTTAGAAATTAAAAAACCACACTCTGGTGTCTCCAGAGAATTTTACCATATGGGAGTGGAGAATGCATAATGCTAATGTTCTAGTCTGTCCTTGAAGATATAACAGCTGATATTTTGACCTTTGATGTTGTTATGAGATGGTGTTTAGAGTTTTATTTTAGTAGAATATTTAAAAGTAGAGAGTAATTTTTAATGCTCCCGAAAGCAAGCATCTCATATTCTTAGGTACTTTGTCAACATTTTTTGATACTGTAAAATGTATTTTTTCCGACAAAGGATACAGTAAGATAACAAAACAATTCCCTCGTTGTGGAGTTCATTTATTCATGCATTTTGCACTGAGCAGGTACTCAACAGATATTAATATTTTTTTGAACAAGTGAATTCTTTCGATTATCATATAATGCTTTCTAGATATAAAGGGCATATATTTAAATGACCCAATGGTAATCAAACCTAAAAACTAACTAGTACGTGCTTACAGATGGGAAAATAATTTTTGAGGACTTTTCAAACTCTTGAGTGTTTTTTTTTCTAATTTGGAGAGAGTTTTTAAAATATATGTTTTATCCTTAGCTTCTAGTATAGTTGCTGACTTGTGGTAGAAGCTCAATAAATGTCTGTTGAATACATAAATAAATCAGGCATTTTGAGGGTTAGTCCATTTATTTATTTTTTATTATTTTTTTACAGTCTTTTTTTTTTTTTTTTTTGTATTTTTCCGAAGTGAGAAGCGGGGAGGCAGTCAGACAGACTCCCACATGTGCTTGATTGGGATCCACCTGGCATGCTCACCAGAGGGCGATGCTCTGCCCATCTGGGGCATTGCTCCATTGCAACCAGAACTATTCTAGAACCTGAGGCAGAGGCCATGGAGCCGTCCTCAATGCCCTGGCCAACCTTGCTCCAATGGAGCCTTGGCTGCGGAGGGGAAGAGAGAGAGAGAAAGGAGAGGGGACGGGTGGAGAAGCAGAGGGGCACTTCTCCTGCGTACCCTGGCCGGGAATTGAACCCGGGACTTCCACATGCTGGGCCAATGCTCCACCATTGAGCCAACCAGCCAGGGCCTCGGGTTAGTCCATTTAAATGAACTAAAATGATACATAGGCTAATCATTTATTTTAAATAATGATCTGGAATTATTAGTAACATATATCGGATAGATGTTATCTCTGATTACTGCTAAGTATGAGACCACTGAGAAAAGTTCAAAAATAGGATGAATAAAAACTAGAGGAAATTTTTGTAGTCCCAGAACTGATAGCCCTGCAGTAATGATAGGACCAAAAATAGTAAGTTTGGCCAAGTAATAAGCATGGGTCAGTCAAAAGGACAAAGGAGGGAGTTTGAGGTTGTGAAAAGACACATAAGGGGATGATTAAGATGTATGTGGGACGTGGTGGTTTACTTGGTGAAGCTGGAACAATGGTAGGTTGAAGGGTAATGACATGTCTGGTTAGAAGATAGGGGATTATAAACCTTGTTGATGAAGGGTCTTTGGTGCCAGACTGAGGAATTTAGATGAGATGTCTCAGGCAAGAGAAAGTAATTCTTAGAGACTGACACGATGAAAGTAGTATTGGAGAAAAATAATCATGACAGTATCAGAAGCTAGAGATTCAGCATGTAGCTGAGGGCTTCACATTAATCCCAATAAGGATATAGAGGTCTGCTCTTGGGAGGTTTGTCCAGAAAGGAAGATAAAAATACAAACACACAAGATGGGACAGTAACAACATTTGATTGACTAGGGGTAGGTAGACTCAGGGCACTAGTGCGAGAGTAGAATCGTTTGATTGGGTTTAAGACTTCATTACATTTCAGATGTCACAGACTCCATGGGACATGCCTTCTGATGTATATAATGGGAAAAAATTAAACATGTAGACATAAATTGGAAAGTTTGGGAACTATCAATATGTGTGATAGCTGAAACTGCAAAAATAGGTAAATATAGAGAGTATGTGGAAAGAAGAGAACAAATGATCAAAGTAAGGTTTGATTGACCTCACAGTATGGGTCAGGAAGAAGGGAGGAAATGGGAAAGAGTGTAAATGTAGCTGAGACAGTAGGAACATTATGTTTTAAGAGTAGAAGGAAGATTTCAAGTAAATGGTAACCAAGAAGGTAAACTGTAGTCAAGGAGACAGAAAACAAAGTGGGTAATTAGAGAACTCAAGGGAGAAATTCATTCATCTGGGTGCAGAAGACAGGCAAAAATTATTTAGAAAACCCCCAAACTTTTGCATATTTTCCCTCGAAAAATATGCAGTTGAACATTGTACTATTAATGCTTTTAAAAATATTGATATAAATCATTTTTTTAAGTGAGAGAAAGGGAGATAGAGAGACAAAATCCCGCATGTGCCCCAACCAGGATTCACCCAGCAAGCCCACTCTGGGAACAATGCTCTGCCCAACTTGGACCATACTTGACAACTGAACTATTTTTAGTGCCAGAAACAGAGGCTCCATGGAGCCATTCTCAGTTTCCCCAGACAACTCTCTTGAACCAATCGAGCCATAGCTGTGGGAGAGGAAGAGAGAGAGAAAGGGGAGAGGTGGAAGGATGAAAAGCAGAGGGTTTCTTCTCCTGTGTGCCCTGACCAGGAATTGAACCTGGGACATCCACATGTGGGGCTGATTCTCTACCACTGAACCAACCAGCCAGGATCGATTAATGCATATCTTATATAAGGATGTTGTGTAGTAACATACAGATTTGATTCTTAAATGTTGCTCCTGAAAATTATGCAGTGGAGAATAAGGTAATTTTGATCTTCAGATGTTGGAAGTAAACAGTTTAATCTAACTCCCAAATGGAAGAAATAGAGATATTTTTACCTTTAGGGGGATGAGTTATTTTAAAAAGTTTTTGTTGGATTATTCTTAGTGACTTGATACAGAGGCTGGTAGATTAGTTTTCAGGGGACTGGAAATGGAAAGAAATAAAGAATTTAATCTTGTGGAAAAGCAAAGAAAATACTTATTTCTATGCTCACTCAAAATATATAGGAGAGAGATATAAAAACAAGCCAAAAAGTAAAATTAGAAGGAAATTGATATTATACTCCTGTCTCTGTGCCCTGATGTTCACAAAGGAAGTAAAACAAAAATGGACTTACTCTTTTTAAAATATAGTAGTCAGACATACTGACAGCTGTCAGAGGGAATGGGGGTTGGGAGGCTGGGTGAAAAGGTGAAAGGATTAAGCAAAGAATAAAAATTTATAGACACAGTCAACAGAGTGGGATCATAGAAGGAAAAAGGGGTGGGGGAGGTAAAAGAGTATAGGGTGAGATAGATGGTGAGGTAAGGATCATGACAGGGTGATGAGCACACAATACAGTATACAGATGATGTGTTGTAGAACTGTGTACTGGAAGCCTATATAATTTTATTAACCAATAAATTCAATTAAAAATTTAAAAATTTTACTTCAAGCCTGACCAGACAGTGGCACAGTGGATATAGTGCTGGACAGGGACACAGAGGACCCAAGTTTGAAATCCCGAGGTGCTTGGTTTGAGCGCAGGCTCATCTGGCTTGAGCCCAAGGTCACTGGCTTGAGCCCAAGGTCGCTGGCTTGAGCAAGGCGTCACTCAGTCTGCTGTAGCCCCCAGGTCAAGGCACATCTGAGAAAGCAATTAATGAACAACTAAGGTACCACAACAAAGAATTGATGATTTTCATCTCTCTCCCTTCCTGTTTGTCTGTCCCTATCTGTCCCTCTCTCTGACTCTGTCACAAAAAAAAAAAAAAAATTTTCAAGAAAAAAAATATTTAAACACATGACAGCCCATCCCAAATTCCATCATAATGAGGTTTGCGAAACACTTTTGTTACTGAGTACAAAATCAGTCTGAGTTGAAGCAGGAAAACTAAAACCACAGAAGGTCTTTTAACAGAAATTTTATTAATTTCTCTGTTGGAATTGATTAAAGATAAATAAATGTTTAAATATTAAAAATATGTCTTTATGTATTTGACAGCACATACATAGAAAATTATAATTAAATATATTTTTATAATATATGATGAAACATGATTTCTTACTAAACTGACAATTTGCAGTCAGTTTTCTTAATGAAGATTATTGATAATGTAAGGTTAATAAGGTTTTAAAATTTATTTACAGTTAACTCTTTGCAGTACCATTATCAAATACATATGTGATGATGCTCAATGCTTATTGAGACAACTGGTTTCCTAAATAGTATCATCCTTGTGGGGTATAAATATGACATGATTTTATTTTTTCTCCAATTGCTATTTTCAATTGGCTCTGTAAAATCACTTTTTCCCATACTCTTAAAATTCTCTTAGATTGTTTTTGTAACTTTCCATTCATTCCAGGATATTAAAAATCTATTCCATTGTAGAATGACTAAAGTTAAGCTCTTAGCCAAGTTAGCACAGTACCTCTCTTTGTGTCTTATGCTTGCTTAATGTCTTAAGAAAATTGCACTGTGGAGGTACATGCATGGGTCCTGTTCTTTCACTTCTCCTCCTTGTCTAATTCTGTCCCCTCCCTCTCTGGGTTTACTTTTCTCTTCCTACATTGGAACTGGGAAAGAGAAATATGAGAAAAACTGAATGTAACGCCTGCATTCCAAGGCTGGCTCTCTTACCTGATATGCAAGTATGAATTTTTTAAAGAGTCCCACTCAGGTTTCCACTCCAAGGTAATTCCTGTGTTCTCTTGTTGCTGTGCTCCTCTTGTTCCTGATATCAGAAAGATAACCCAAGCCTGGATAAACCCCTGACAGTTACTATCTGTGTAAACAGTAGGAATACAGACTGCTCCAGTAGAGCCCCAGGACTGTTATATTTCTTCAGTTTACTTTTTCTTTTTTTGAGAGAGAGAGAGAGAGAGAAAGTAAGAGAGAGAGGCATCAGCTCATCGTTCTACGTAGTTGTGCCATTGATTCCTTGTTATATGTGCCCTGACTGGATCTCTAACCCATATCCTCAGGGGTCTAACTGGTGCCTTCAAGATCTAGTCAGCACACTTGGGGTTAGCCCTGACCAGGGCTCGAACCAGCCAACCTGGGATTTAACCAACACCCTCAGGAAGGAGTCGGTGACCCCAGCATTCAGCCTGCAACACTGGGATACAGCTGCGGACCTCCGTGCTGTGAGAGGAAGTCTATCCACTGCACCACCAGCCAGTGTTCAACATTCTTTTTTTTTTTTTTAACTGTGTAAGTACAGAAGACAGATCCTTAACCTTGTTGCCCCAAATGAATATTATATGCAGGTAACCTCAAATGCAAAAGAATCCTTTTCACTTGGCTTGTGTTGTCTGAAAGGATGGAATCACCCTTTTTCCTTTTTGCCCTTCAGGCAGAGTTGGCAATAGCTCCCCACCCACAGTGTCTAGCTCCCTAGACCCTTAACCATAACCTGTAGGCTTCTTTTCATTCTGGCCACATCCTTATCCATTGTTTTATTATTATTATTATTATTATTATTATTATTATTAAACTCTCCTCAGTAATCTAATAGAATGTACCATGTGTATCTTGTCATAACTATGACTAAAATGAAGGGAAAAAAAACAATCTCTACAATTTCACACTATAAAGGTGAAAATTTAAAGGTGAAAATAATATTACACATCTTGTTTTATGAAATATGCATATGCAAATGCAGAGAGAAAGAGACAACTTTAGAACACAGTAATTTGAATTGAAATCTCAACTCTTACATACGTAAGCTCATTTGTAAAATGAGTGTATACATGCCTACTTCATGCAGTTGACCCAAAGACACAGTGAAATAAAGAAATCACCTACACAGCTTATATTTAATGACTATTCAACATCTGTTTGATGCCAGATACTGATTTCTTTCTATACAGTGAAGTGTTATAGAAATACAAGTTACTTTATTATTATTATTTATTTCTTGTATTTTTCTGAAGCTGGAAATGGGGAGACAGTTGACAGACTCCCTCATGCACCTGACCAGGATCCACCCGGCACACCCACCAGGGGGCGATGCTCTGCCCATCTGGGGCGACGCTCCATTGCGACCAGAGCCAGTCTAGCGCCTGAGGCAGAGGCCATGGAGCCATCCCCAGCGCCCGGGCCATCTTTGCTCCAATGGAGCCTTGGCTGCGGGAGGGGAAGAGAGAGACAGAGAGGAAGGAGAGGGGGAGGGATGGAGAAGCAGATGGGTGCTCCTCCTGTGTGCTTTGGCCAGGAATCGAACCCAGGTCTTCTGCACACTAGGCCGATGCTCTACCACTGAGCCAACCAGCCAGAGCCTATTATTAATTATTAAGTAAGAGGCTGGAGGCAGAGACAGACTCCCTTATGTCCCCCAACTGAGATCCACCCAACAAGCACCCCTACTGGGTGATGCTCTGCCCATCTGGAGCTGCTACTATGTTGCTCAGCAACCGAGCTATTTTAGCTCCTGAGGAGAGGCCATGGAGCCATCTTCAATGCCCGGGGCCAACTTGCTCGAACAGTTTGAGCCATGGCTGTGGAAGGGGGAGAGAGAGAGAGAAGAAAGAGAGAGACAGAGAGAAAGAGAAGGAGAGGGGAAGGAATAGAGAAGCAGATGGTCACTTCTCCTATGTGCCCTGACTAGGAATTGAACCTGGGACTTCCACATGCCTGGCTGACTAAATACAAATTATTTTAATTCTTAGTAGAAGACCAGACAGGAGAAAGTATAGGTAGCTCTTTCTAGTGTTCTTCACTAAATTGTTTTGATATTTTCTTCCTTCCTTTCATATATAAAATTAAGTCACTGACAATTTTTAAAACATATTGGGTTGCTAAATTTTAATACTGCAGAATAAAAAATGGATATCTATTGCAAAATCAACATCATCATAGATATTCAGTACAGGATATACTTTATAGTAAAAAAGTATAAAAAAATCCAGTGTAGAATGTTCTTAAAATGTTAATATTAATAAGTGAAAATACAATTATATTAAGTCCCCAAATAGTTAAATTTTTAAAATTAAATTTCAAATGGTAAATTTGTAAAATTATTTGAATAAACTTCAACTCAAAAAACTTTGGTTAAAGTTTTTAAAGTAACAAATATTTTAACAAATATGAAATAACACATATGCCAACAAATTGAACAATTTGGAAGAAATCGATAAATACTTAAAAAAAATAAAATCTTCTATAACTGCATATTTTATTAAATCTCATGGCAACAGTTATATATGGAAGGCATATTCCCTTATAATAAGGCGGAAAAAGTCATTCCAAGTGTGTGGCACAGTAGTCACTATAAATGGTAGTAATTATTATTAAGAATTTTCTTTAAGGACACAAGCATACAAGCTTCAGGGGACCCCCAGAAAGAATCTCTTTGAAAAAGGATTATTTCTCTTTCATTATAACAAATATTAGTTAAAAAATAAATCAACATACTCTCTGTGTTTTCTAATCTGTTTAATTTCCTATTATTTCAAGTAATATTCTGAGCAATAATATTCTAGTACAATGAAATAATTTGGGAGAACATGGAATTGGTTAACTTACAATTTGACCTAAAGCAAACATTTACATATATTTCTACTCTTTATATTTAAAAAATAACATAATTATTAATTTTCTCCAAATATATTTCCCCTTTCTGTGAAAGATATAAATTACAAAATTATAAAAAATACTGCAAGTATAGGATATTTATAAAATGTAATGCTGCAGAAAATTTGGGGAAATTTGCACAGTTGGGAATATAAATTAGTGGATTTAAAGAATGTATCACAAAAACTTTAAAGTGGGTGAACCCTTTGGCATAATCAATCAAATTCTAGAAATGTACCCTAAAAACTTAATTAAGCATGAACTTAAAGATTCACCTATAAGATGTTATGTATCAATTATTTATAAGAATAAATTATAACAAGAAACAAGTCAAATAAGTAATTTTGGTATACACACACACACACACATGAATAATTTTCACTTTTAAAGGCATATAAATAGAGTAGAACGTTAAAGGCACAAATTGCTATTTCCAGTAATGGTGTTCTAAAAATTGTAATCCATCTTCCTACTAGGGACATCTATGAAGCTGACAAAAAAGTTTAAAACACTTTAAAATTATAAAAATATTAACAAGATAGCAAGCATTTACAGAATCACTTTCTAATACAGTTTCTGTCTAATAAAGAAAGCCAGAGATAGTAGAATAAAAAATTTATTGTGTTGACAGAAAAGAATTTTCAACATTGAGTTCCTTACTTAAAAAAGATATAGAAACAAACAAACAAACAAACACAACATAAAAAAAAACCAGACCATTTCAAGAGAAATTCTAAAAATCTACTTTGGGCAGGAAGAAAATAATCCCAAATGGAAGTAAGAAATCCATGAAAAGAAACACCAATGATGGTAAATATGTTGGTATATACAAATGAATATTAATTATATGTAAAAATGATGATCTGAAGTTTTCTACAACAGAAATAAAATAATTCAAAAATAACAATGAGTTGAAAGGGATGTGACAGGGAACTCTTGTTAAGGAATTTGTCCAAGAGTAGCATAAAAGAATTTATTAAACTTTATAAATTAGACCGGCATATATGAATTTTTAGATTACAAACTAAAAGAACAGGAATTACACATATATATTCTAGATAGTAATATCAAATGAAATAGAGGAAAAAAACAGAAGCAATAGCAGAGATAAAGAGGATCAATTAATAATGATCATATCAAAGATTAATTTTAGTAAGATATCACAATTTATACTTTATGGGCTTCTAAATATAGTAGCCACAAAATATAGAAAACAAGTAACAGACAAAGTATAGGAGGAACTGACAATCCGCAGTCATATTAGGCTAGCTTGCCATGAATTTCTCAGTGATTAAAAAGAAGCAAAGAAAAAAAATCTATATTTAAATCTTCTAATTTCAGCAACTTAATTAGCAAACAAACTAAGGGATGGATATAAACATTCTTTTTAACAACTTCTATCTAAGCACTAGGGATTAAAGCAGGAAAAAGAGTTAATGAACTTAAAACAGATCAATAGAAATTATCCAATTTAAGAAACAAAGATAAAATATTTTAAAAAGCAGTTAACATATAAAACCATGAACAACCCAAAAGAATATACGAATAGTGAAATATAGAATGGAGTATAAATGTCAAATACACAGTCATATCACATATTAATAAAAAAACCTCCAGAAAGATATTAACCAGGAAGTTAACAGAAAATCAAAGGGAACAAACTATTGTTTTTTCTTTTATTTTTCTAAATATTTGTTGAATGATTTATATATATATAAAAACATATTTTTTATTCATCAAAACAAGGAAAGCCCTGGCTGGTTGGCTCAGTGGTAGAGCATCAGCCTGGCGTGCAGGAGTCCTGGGTTCGATTCCTGGACAGGGCATATTGGAGGAGCGCCCATCTGCTTCTCCACCCTTCCCCCTCTCCTTCCTCTCTGTCTCTCTCTTCCCCTCCCGCAGCCGAGGCTCCATTGAAGCAAAGTTGGCCCTGTCACTGAGGATGGCTCTGTGGCCTCTGCCTCAGGTGCTAGAATGGCTCTGGTTGCAACAGCGCGACACCCCAGATGGGCAGAGCATCGCCCCCTGGTGGGCGTGCCGGGTGAATCCCAGTCAGGCGCATGCGGGAGACTGTCTGACTGCCTCCCCGTTTCCAACTTCAGAAAAATAAAATAAAATAAAAAAACCAAGGGAAAAATTATTCTAAAAAATGAGGCAATATCTTTCCAAGTCTGAGGCAAAGATAATCTGTATGGGAATCATCTCAGATTTCTATTTTAAAAAAATTGTCAGGCTTCATGCCAGACCTACAATCAGAATATTTGATATCTGTTCATAGAATCATTGAAAGTAAAGGAAAGTAAAGATAGTTAAATACAGGAAAGCTAGCAAGAATCTCAATGATTGACCATTATAATAAATGCCAGATTTCCTTCACTTTAATTCCCTAATATGGCAAAATGAGTCAATTGTAGATATAGGATCTATTACTTTGCTGTCATTCACAGAGCATTAGAGCTTGGTTTTATGATTTGAGAACTAGAATCCCTTAATAGAATTAATTTTAAAATTCACAAATAGTGGTAATTGACTTAGCTTTTACTTACACACTCTGAAGTCTTAATTTCAAAGGGTTATTATTATTATTATTATTATTATTTTAAGAATACAGGGCGAGGTATTTGAATGATCAAATCTTTAACTTAACTGCATTCAGTTTAGATATATATCTATACATTTCTTCATATGACTAGCTAAAGACTAAATATATTTTGAAATATACTTTAGAGTGAGTTGGAGGGGATGGTAGTTTGAGCAGAGGCTCTGAATAATGGGCAGTAAAATAATTTGTTTCCAATTTCTGGAATAAAATAAGAAAGCTCAGTGGTTTGATAGATGTCTACAAAGTTATTACCTAGATTTCCTTTCTTCCCATACTAAGGAAATTTAGTCAAAGTCTAAATGGTTAGTAGCTTTTATTTTGCCAGAAAGTTATATAATTCAAGTGAATAGATAGATTCAAGTATAGGAGACTGCATCAGGCACAATGAGTTAGCAGAAATAGTATGGCATTGAGCTTATGAGCATTAGTTCTAGAATAGACCTGCATTCAAGCTTAGCTCTCACACTTATTAGCTATGTAATATTGGTTATGTTAGTTAACCTTTCCAAGCTTAACTTCCTCATCTATAAAATAGAGCTTTTTAAAATTGAGCTTAAAGAGATGTTCATTATCTATCTAGGTGTCCAGTAAGTAGTAAATACTCAATAAAGTATTGCCACTATAAGTATATAGTAGGACATGTATGTTAGTCAGGATTTTCTAGAGAAACAGAGCCAGTAGAAACCTCCATTGATATATAGATAGTTACAGATCTGTCTATTTATATATCAGCATGTGTATGGAGAGAGAGAGAATTGGATCATATGAGTATGGAGACGGAGAAAACCTACAATCGGCCATTTGAATCTGGAGAAACGTTGGAAAGCCAGTGTGGTATCAGGCGTCCCCAAACTATGGCCCGCGGGCCGCAATGCGGCCCCCTGAGGCCATTTATCCAGCCCCCACTGCACTTCTGGAAGGGGCACCTCTTTCACTGGTGGTCAGTGAGAGGACCACTGTATTTGGCAGCCCTCCAATGGTCTGAGGGACAGTGAACTGGCCCCCTGTGTAAAAAGTTTGGAGATCCCTGGATCCATGAGTGCTGATGTCCAAGGGCAGATGAAGGTTACTGTGCAGTTCAAGCAGAGAGCAAAATTATCCTTCCTATATCTTTTAGGATCTTGACAGATTGAACAGAGTCTCCTGGATGTGTGAAAGTGATCTTCACTAAGCCTATCAATTCAAATGCTAATCATTTTGGGAACACCCTCACAAATACACCCAGAAATAATATTTACCTAGTCTTTAGCCCATTCAAGTAAACACATAAAATTAATAATTCAACATCATATTTCCATTTTCCTTCTAAAGAAAGTGCATTTATGTTTGTGTCAATCTTTCTTAAATATTTGTCTTAAAAGTTTATTTGTCATAACTCTTCATAGGGTGTGTTTTGTTTATGTTGAAAGAAATATTTTCATAAGCAGCTTGGGGTGAGAGCATGACAATTCTAAGGGGCATTTCTGAGAAGTCTCTTGTCTTTCCCCAGAATTCCATTCTAATATGAGTCACTGTAATCCCCTTCTGTTAATTTCTCTAGACTCCTTTTCTTTCCATAATGCTCCCCTCCAATCTCTTCTCTTGGCAGGTGATTTGACTTACGAAGTGAAATTTGATTTTCTTTTGGTTTCTTTAAATCTTGCTTTCATACTATTACCAAATTTGACAAAGATTTGTTCTTGTTCTGGAAGCATTCTTAATTCTAAATAATACTCTAGTCACATGTGGTATATAAAATATACATAATAATATGGTTACATATGTATAAAATCATATATATTCACACACTATATCTACAAGTTTATTAGACTTTATGACTGAGGATCAGGTAGGTACATTTAAGAGGATACAAATATATAATTTAAGAACCACCAGGTGGGAGAGATGCCCAAGGTAAATGGGGGAAGGTAGGGAGTTCCATGCCCTCTCCTGGTGTACCCTTCTTCCCCAATTTCCATGTGTTCACCAACTCAGAAGCTCTCTAAATTTTGTCCTTTTTAAGTTTTTATGGAGACTTCATTACATAGGCATGGTTGATTAACTTATTGGCCATTGGTGAATGATCCAACCTCCAGTTCATCTCTTCTCTCTGGAGTTTGGAGGATGGAACTGAAACCCCAACACTCCAATGACATCGTTGGCTCTACTGGCCACCAGCCTCCACCCTTAGGTGCTTTCCAAAAGCCACTACATCAACATAATGAAAAGCATTCTCATGGCTTTCATTGCTTAGGAAATTCCAAGGGTTTTAGGAGTTAGTGGCAGAAACGAGAGAAAGACCAAATATCTATTTCTTATCATAAAACCACTTTCATTGTCAAATAGTTTAAAATTAATATGACCACCAATTTGCACTAGACCTTGCCTCAGTTCTGAGTTCTACATTTCTTTTTTTTTTTTCTTTCTTTTTTTTCAGGGGAGAGTGCGAACGCAGTCCCCCACTACCACAAATTATGCAGTCGAGTTTCCCACATTTGGGGAAATCGCAGGGGTCAGCACATCCGGAGTGCAATGGATAAACCTCGCCCTGGGAAAACTGCCTTCGTGATCATGGTATCTCCCCTGCCAGGTAAGTATGAGTTCTACATTTCTTAATGTTTCCCCTTATCAATAAAATATGATGTTTCCCTGACCTGAGCTTGGTATTTTGATAAACTCATCCTGCTTTCTTGAGAGTTCACGCTTTTTTGTGTGATATAATGATCCTTAGATCTTGCCTAAGCTATGGGTTCTAGTCTTACATCTCAGCTCTGAGACCTAAGGAAACAATGAATTAAAGGTGAAAAAACACATAGGTTCTATTGCCTACCACTACACAAAAGCCAATATTCATGACACAGGTGCTGATGAGAAGGAAAGAGGTTTATTCAAGTGCTGGCCACATGAGATGGAGGACTCCTGTCCTCAAGAGCCCACTTTACCAGCTCAGATGCCTTGGCGAGATTGTATAGGGGGTCAGAGGAATTTGGGAGAGGGCAGATGTACAGTTCTCTTGAGGGAGGAAAGTTCTTACCTTCATGGCTGGCCAGACTTAAGTGGTCTTCTTGGCCTTATAGAAAAATCGAAACTGTAAGTCTCAGCATGGTAGGAGAGAAAGGAGGCAGCCTGAGGGTGCATTCTCATTCTGATGTTAACTCTTAATGTGAGTCAGCAGAAGTTAGTGATTCATCACCAACATTATTGTTCCTTATTCCAGGAGGGAAACAGGCTGTTGAAATGTAACAAAAATTCAGAGGTGAAAGCATAGGATTAACTATATACTTTTGATTTCTTATAGAATACATACCTTTGATTACTAGGTTGGTAATATTAAATCATAGCTACAGGTAACAAGCTTGGTTTAATATTTACTGAGGTTTACATGGGTGGCTTTATATGATATATATTCTGTTATAGGCTTACTTTAGTAGTGTAATCTTATTTTTAATTGTATTCTATGGCTAGTCAGACTAATATCAGTATAATAGCATATTCATTTCCCATTACAAAGCCTTAATTTTGGCATCTCTTTGAAATTGAGATGGTAATGTTGCCTTCTTTCTCAGAGGGTTGTTATGAAACTAACATTAAATATGTGTGTAAGAATGTGACAAATGATAAAGCACTGCACACATATAAGGAGTACTATGGAACAGAAAGAGTTTGTCTATTGGCGTTGCCAGGGCCAAACACTAGACATGGAGAATTTCAATAGAGAAATACTGGCTATTTTATTAAGAATGGAGCCATTCAGAAAAATGGGAAGCTAAGTGCTCAAAAACTTAAACTCCTTGATGATGTGTAGGTTACAGATTATAAAAGGCAAAATCCTAAATCATCATCTGTAAGGGCAGGGTCATGCTACGAGCTGATTGGTCAGAGTTGGGGAAAAGGTAACAAATCATTTCTTTGGGTCTTGAGGATAGTTCTGAAGTGTTTTCTGGTGTACTTCTGTTCAGTCTCATAAGGAATTAGCCAGCCAGGAGGTCTTTCTACCTCAGAGCTCAGGAACTGAAACATAACTTAGGTCAAGATGTTATCTTTAGCTTGCCAGAGGTCAGGACCTTGTTTTTGTGATCACTAGACAGGTCCCGGCTACTAAATTCTGTTGCTTGGAAGGTTGCTAAGTATTGGGAGAAAGGCTGGATCTCTGAGGTATATAGACGAGGAGAGAGAGAGATGATTATTACTAGAGCTAGGATTTAACACTAAATTTAATCACGGTCATAAGGACACTTGTTTTCAGGGTATTCTAGTGGGTTAGTTCCTAGTCCTTGTACTCCTTAATAAAGAGCCAGTGTTACAAAGAATATCCTTAATGCTTGTTGATATATTATTCTATTTACTAAAATGCAATAAAACCTTAAAGTGAAGCCTATGTAAATACTTTGTTATAATATTTTAATAAATTTTAGCCATTGCCCTTCTAGAAAAAAATTCACCTTTCAGACAAGGAACTATTTTGTGTTGGTGGAACTACGCAATGAGAAAAATAATGGAATTTGCAAAAGGGGAAAATCTGAGATATGGTGATGCTGTGGTTCTGTCCACTTGCCTGCTTAACTGAGTCAGGACCCTGGGAGATGAGAGGCTGCCTGAGGTTCACATTTGATGGGGTCATTATGTCAGGGAACACAATCTCATGCAAATGACTGTAGTTTTATCCCCTCACTTCTCTCCTAGGGCTTACATATTAAATTAGGCTAAATCCATGGTATTTCAGGACTGGAAAGAGCTACTTTCTCTTCATTCTTATTCCTTTGGCTGAAAATCAGGGACACAATTCATGCCTTCATTATTGCCTGATGAAAGAGTTAAAGCTCCCTGGGCCTTCTTTGGGCCTTCAATACCATGCCTAATATTCTACAAACATTTGCCTTGCATCAAATATAGAACTTATGTAGAATTGTAGATGGGTTTTAGTGGTGAGCATTGCTTTTATGAGATGGAAAATCATTTAACATTATTTTCATTTTACTTTAATGCTTGGGGTCATTTTTTCCCCAGCAGTAGCATTTGATTCTGAAGGAGAAATGGTAGAAATGCAAATAAATACCCCTAAAACATAATGTTTTAACCTCCAGGAAATTCATCAAAGGGTAGAGAATTATATTCAGAATAAACACTCCCTTTAGCAACTGTATTATTATGTTTTGTAAAATTTTCAAATTTTCTTTGAATTGGGTTGTGCAGTAGTCCTTAAATGCACATTTAATTCATCATAATATGTAGAAGTTTCCATTTCTAAAAGGGCAAGAATTCATCGAGTGAACTGGCAATGGGAATTAGTGGTAGATTTCTTACCATGGTGCCAATCACTTTAATAAATTTAGTAGGAAAAAAAATCAATAAAATATGATGTGATTTTCTACATCTTAATGCTATGCCTTTTATGTTGTTGCTGCTTACTATCTTTAGAACATTAGTAATTAATTCATCTTTAAGAAATTACTTATTTTTCCACATTTTAGTTTCCTTATTTCTTAAATGGGGTGGTTTTGAAGATAAACTTAATATATGTACATGGCACAGAGTAAGTTTTTTGTAAATGTCAGCCATTGTAGTAATTGAAGACAAGTAAATCTTACACAAAATTTTGTCTTTCATAGGATAATTTTGCATGTTTTTAAGACAAAATAAATGTCAATGCAAATAATTCAATTTTATAATCATTATTAGAATGTCTTACTTCTGCCAAATAAAATCTACTTTTCAATTAGAAGCTATATTTTCTATATTTTAAATCATTTTGGTCTTAAAAGTGTAACTAATTGAAACCCTTGCCAGTTGGCTAACAGTAGAGCGTCGGCCCAGCATGTGGATGTCCCGGGTTTGGTTCCTGGCCAGCGTACACAGGAGAAGCTCCTATCTATTTCTCCACCCTTCCCCCCCATTCTTTCTCTCTATCTCTCTCTTCCCCTCAATGCAGCCGAGGCTCCACTGGAGCAAAGTTAGCCTGGGTGCTGAGGACAGCTCCATGACCTCCACCTCAGGCGCTAGAATGGCTCCTGCTGAAATGGGGCAATGCCCCAGATGGGCAGAGCATCACACCCTAGTAGGCTTACTGGGGGGAACCTGGTCAGGCGCATGCAGGAGTCTGTCTCTCTGTCCCCCTGCTTCTCATTTCAGGAAAATGAAAAGAAAAAAGTGTAACTAATTGATGTGGTTTTTTTTTGAACACCTGCTATGAGTCAGGTACTTTCTAAGACTCTGAGGAGATTTAAAGACAAAAAAAGCCTGACCTGTGGTGGCGCAGTGGATAAAGCGTCGACCTGGAAATGCTGAGGTCACCGGTTCGAAACCCTGGGCTTACCTGGTCAAGGCACATATGGGAGTTGGTGCTTCCAGCTCCTCCCCACCTTCTCTCTCTGTCTCTCTTCTTTGTCTCTCTCTCTCCCTTTCTCTCTCCTCTCTAAAATGAATAAATAAAATTTAAAAAATTATAATCTTTAAAGATAAAAAAAATCACTTCTCTTAAACCACTTATAATTTTTTTGGCAGAGAGAGGTATATTAGCAAGTTTAATATAAAGCAGAGTGGAAAAAATGCTTAAAAAGAAACATAGATCAAAATGTTCAACAAAGCAGACAAAATATTGATTATCCTGTTCAAACAAAGAAATACTTCAGAGATTTGGTTCAGGAGGGACACTTCAGACAAAGGAAGAAATGAACACAAAGACATTGGCATGTGCATGTGCACTGTGCGTGCAGGGTATAAACATCATGTGTTTGACACTAAATCATGGGCTAGGAAAGGTCTAAACCTCTAAAGGCTGGGCCAGGTCTCAAGATTCATTATGCCCAGTGCAAAAGGAAGAAGGCAGGAATAATGTGCTCATGGCAGCAGTGGGAATGGAGAGGTGGGAGGCACTCAGGGAAACTTTGTAGAGGCATTCATAACTTTGCAGACTTCTTAACTAACTGCACATAAAGATAAAAGAGAAGGAGATGAAGAGACCCTGATTCACTGGCCTTCTGGACCTGAACAATATGATGCCATTACTAAGGAATGGAGGATGGAGGTTTGGCACAGCAGCAGACACCACGTCCGCTTTAGCTGTGCTATGGTGAAAAATACTCTCGGGGTTTTCTGGGGAAGCCATTGAGAGCTGAAAGCTGGGACCTGATGTTCATGAGAGGACTCCGGATTCAGTGATTTGGGAGTTACCCACATAGATAGTGATGCTTTGAGGATAAATGTGTAAATGTCCATCAATAATTCCAGGTTGGATGATTAGAGATACTGAGGTAGAAACTGGTTGAAGAAGTTGAAGTGTAAAGGACAGAAGAGGTGTCATGTGACAGCTGAATCATTACAAAAGGTTGAAGGAAAGTTGTTTTGTTTTTAAGTGCAGTGACTTCAAAAAGTTTAAATGTGGATAAGAAGAAGCCATGGAAAGTGAGAGAAAGAGGCACATGAGACAATGAATGGTCTATATCCTGTTATTCCTGAAAAATAATTAATTCTTTATCACCTTGATGAAGTGCTTGTTTTTTTCTTGTAATTGTATGTGCAATTTCTTCAGCTAAATATTTGATCTTTGCTAATAGGTCATTCTGTTTGAATTCCCACATTCTCAATCCCCAAAGTCATCTGCTGCTGCATACACACACACACACACACACACACACACACACTATAGACACACTATAGAGACACTCATATCCAGAAACATGCATTCCCTAGTGGTAGTCATACATAACTGATTCTTCATAAACATTTGCTTCTTGCTTAATAGTTCAAAATATTTAAAGGCTAGTGACCTAAGAAAGACATTTCTCAGTGCCTATGCCAAAAACTTTCTCTTCTATTGTAATAGAAAATGATAGACCATGTTCTCACTCTCTCATTGGTATTCAGCAGCACTAGGTGAGGACTAAATTCTTACTGAATAATTTAGCTCGAAATGTTTACTCTTTGATGGGCAAGTCCAACATCACTAGAAAACGCCATGTACTGAATTACACTCAGAGACAATCAGTTTAGTACATTTAACCCTCTAAATGCCAGCTAAGACCCTGAGAAACAGAACAAGAAAAGCTTCAAAGAAAGTTTTAAATTCCTTAGTTGCATTCACTCCTGTCTTCCCGTGCCCCCACATCTCCATTTTATACATGGTATTGAAAATGTGAGGATTCCTGCCTGACCAGGCGGTGGCGCAGTGGATACAGCCTCGGACTGGGATGAGGGAGGACCCAGGTTCGAGACCCTGAGGTAGCCAGTTTGAGTGCAGGCTCATATGGTTTGAGCAAAGCTCACCAGCTTGGACCCAAGGTTGCTGGCTCGAGCAAGGGGCTACTCAGTCTGCTGTAGCCCCCCCCCCTCCAGTCAAGGCACACATGAGAAAGCAATCAATGAACAACTAAGGTGTCGCAACAAAAAACTGATTATTGATGCTTCTCATCTCTCTCCGTTCCTGTCTATCTGTCCCTATCTATCCCTCTCTCTGACTCTCTCTCTGTCTCTGAAAAAAAAAAAAAAAAAAGAAAGAAAAAGAAAATGTGAGGCTTCCTGGGCCACTACTTTTGCTCTTTATCCTGGTTTCAGATATGGCTGCATGAGAAGTTTTTATTGTTTATTTCTAAACTCCAACTATATTTTTAGGAGCCTACAATTTCCTCTATCAGTGCAAGGTGGCACTGACAGGGATGTTGTAATGAGTAGGAACATGAACCAAAATACATTCAGATTCAAACCCTGCCTCTGCCAACCAGGATGCACTTCACTGAACCTCCATGTCCTCGTTGTTAAAGTGAGAATGAGTTTACTTACCTAGCTGCTTGTCAGGATTAAAAATAAAGTCCTCGTACACTGCAAGCCCTGAATGAATGGTTGCGTCCTCCCGGAACAATGAGCACAATTTCTTTCATCCTGTTCCCACCTTTACCTTCTTCAGGAAAATTATGTGATTTTAGTTCTTTCTTTCGCCTGGATTCTCATTTGCACCAATGTACGCGCAAATCTCTGATATGCAAGAGGTGTCCCCAGGATGGGGGTCTCGGACAATCTTTGTTGTTCCTATGTATGGTGAAAAGTAAAGTGCACTGAGAGGCACTGACTATAATTATGGCAAGTTTACCTTGGAGCTGATCTTATTCTACTTTTCTCATGTCTTAATAAGCGACACATTAATATTTAATGTTTATTTATGTGCCTGCTTAGCCATTTTAAGCTATTCTGATAACGCAAATATGCCCACCGTCAGGCGTTAGTAACTTCCTCTCTAGTCTAGAATGACGGGCAGCTCTACTCGTGTCCTTGCGCAGTACAAGGTAGAGCCAGTGGCCTGCTGGCAGAGGCATCGCCCTCTGACCCGATGTGCTTTCTAACCCTGTCCTGTGTGGGCTCTCGGTCTGCTTCCTGGGCACACCGGGGATTGCACCAGCTCTGGAGAAAAGCGTTCGGGCAGCCTCCAAGACGGCGTGACAACCTGCAGGTTCCTCCCAGGCTCCCATGTTAGGTTAAGTGTTTTTCCACCTGTGATTCTTAAGGGATGTAACTCTATTGAGCTGGGGGTTAGGGTTCCTGTCAGGATCCCAGAATTAGGCAATCTCCAAGGCAACTGAACAGAAGGTAGAGAAGACAGGAGTCAAAACTGAGGACTCTTGGGGACCTGTGAGACAAGCCTGACTCCTGAAAAGCCTGCCTGTGAATATGGGCCAAGAGCTATTGAGAGCTTGTTGCCTAGCAACATGACACTGCCTAATAAAGGGGAGAGGAGAGATGGTCGCTTTTCATTTTCCCAAACTGCTGGTAATTTTTACAGGGGGAGTTTGGAAAATGTGTTCTGGTTATCTTTGTCTTTTCTGAAATCTACCATTTGCTCCGCGGGTCAAAGACATAACAAAATATTGTGCATTCTCCCTATATGCAGAATGAGGTCTTTCCAGGGTTCTGCTCCTTCGGCAGTGTGAGCAGAGATACTATATTTAAAACTGAGAGCTCAGGAGTGAGTTGGTGAGCATCACTTAACGAGAAGCAACGGCAGCCGTACGCATTTCTGCAATAACAAGGCAGATGGAAACGAGCAGCTGTGATGAGAAAGCCATAAATAAAACATCAGCTGAAGTTCGTAAAAGAAATGTCTTATCAAAGAGTGATGGCATCCTGCACTTGAAACATTTATAATCCCTAGGTTTCACTGTCACATGACTCAACAAGCTGTCCAAAGCCAGGTTAGGAGAGCTGCTGGGAAAATACAAGGAGTTAGCTGTGCGCCTCATACCTAAGAGCTTCTCAAAGTGACCTCCCCAAAGGCCAGTGCTGATCTGCAAATATTGAATAGGTACCAGTCTGCGAGAGGTACGGAAATCGAAAGTAAGCCCTTGGACGTTTCCAGCTGTTTGACAGTGTAAGTTTATGTGTGTTGAATCAACTATTTTAAAAAATCAGGTCTTATAGTTTTGCTTTTGTTTTATGATAATTCATTTTTGTTGTATTTAAATAAAAAGTGTTGGTTCACCCCTGGCCTGATAGCTCCGCTGGTTGGAGCGTCATCCCAGAGCAGGGAGGTTGCCGGTTAGATTCCCAGTCAGGTCACATACAGGAGCGGCTAGTTTTCCTGTCTCTCTCTCCTTGCCTCTCTTTCCTCTCTCTAAAAAAGAAAGAAAGAAAGAAAGAAAGAAAGAAAGAAAGAAAGAAAGAAAGAAAGAAAGAAAGAGAGAGAGAAAGAGAGAGAGAAAGAAAGAGGAAGGAAAGAAGGAAGGAAGGAAGGAAGGAAGGAAGGAAGGAAGGAAGGAAGGAAGGAAGGAAGGAAGGAAGGAAGGAAGGAAGGAAGGAAGGAAAATGTATTGGTTCACTAGTGGTTGGAAATTAGAGACAAACAAGCAAAAGGAAAATGGGCTTCTCACCACCAGAGTTTGAGAGGCACTGCTCTAGACCAGGAGTCAGCATGACTTTTTTGTAAAGGTCCAGATATAAATATTTCTGGATTTGTGGGACAGATAGTCTCCACTGCTACCAGTAACTCAGCTGTTGAAGGGCTCAGACGTATTGAAGCACAGTCCCCAGCGGTGGTGACAAGAACACCAGTGTCTTTTGCAAACGGCAGGATTTCCTTCTTTTTGCCAGGTGTTCTCAGAGTTCCTAAAAGGAGAAAAATGTAGACTTCACCAAGCCTACATAACAGGCTGCTTGCTAATAAATATTTGCATAAAATACAAGGTACAGTATAAGACTTGCTTATCATTGTCTAGTAGTGGGGTTGTGGGGGAGGAGACACATAGCTCCATCCACTCCTAACTTCCCAAACTTAACAATCGTAAATGGCCACATTGGCTTTATATAGTTTTCCACATGAGATGTCATAATTACCTTTACAGTACAGGGCCTTGCAAAAAGATGGAGATTTTTCTTTTTCCTCATCTTCTAGTGGGAAGTATAAGGAAGACATCTTGGATTTACGAAGTGCAGCTACCCTCACCCTGCTGGCACATGTCACTAAAGATAATTGTGTTCAGAAGGGCAGGGACAGGGCAACTCGTCCTTCAGTCTATAGCGTGGACTTGGAATTACACCCTTGGCACCTGGCTATTACAGAAAACAACCGTCTAGCACAGAAAGGGTGATGGTTCTCCGGGACTTAAAATGGGAATGTTGGCAGGACTGAGAAAGAGCAATCTCTTCAGAAAACAAAGATGAGATTCAGGGAACTAAAAGTAGGAAACTGTTAAGACTGTTCTGGCCTAGTGTTCTTCAGCGGTAGTCCGGGGATGAGGCTTGAGGGTGAACTGTCCTAGGAGCACGAACCATGTTGGAGGATTACAGTTGAGCCTAGGCCCCCATCTGTGTATTACAAGCCTGGATTTCTAGGCACTCCTATGATATACTTTCCAAACTGTTCCTTGAATTAGTAGCAAGAAGTAAGTCCAACACCCTTAGCCTTAGAGAGAAGGTAAGCTGTGAGACTAAGCAAGGCACACTGTGGGTTTTGAAGCACCTTTGAGCATGTGGAAACCCCTAATAAGAATCCCCGTGAAGAGATGAGGAAGCTGGGGTTTTAGGTGGATGTCTTTTTAGACTCAACAGCCGAAGAGAGGCCAAAGAGCCACCTGAGAGTGACTTGCAGTGCTTAAAGACAAAAGCTAAGTGCTGCAAACTTGGAAGCTCAGTTGGGGAGTCCATCAGACTAACTCGTTCTAAGAAAATGAGTCTCTGTACAAAGACCCACACTGTCCTAAGAGGTTATCAGCATCAACAGAGTAACACCAGCTTTCAAGAGTAACATCATGTGAGGTTGGAAAGAAAAGAAACCTTAACCGAAGTCTCCAGTATTCTCCCCTCTTTGATGTAAAAGTTGGATTGGCCCCTTCCTTTCAACTCTATCGACTACATGGAATCTGACAATTTATGGGACAGGCATAACCCTCAAAGTGAGATGCCTGATAGTAAGGTGGATGGGATCTTACATTATTAATTAGAAAATAAATGATGTAATTGCACTAGCCTTCCTCATTTGTGAAAGAGCTCATAGGTTATTTGTAGGAATCAAATGAAAGAACAGATTTCTTGGAAAGAGCAAAATACAGTAAAACTAACAGTAATAAAGGTATTAAATTTTTTACTATAGGCTGGAAATTTTGTCAGATCAATGAAGTGCTCTAGACAGCTGTTGTCCTTCTTGCCTTACTTTGCACTTTTCAAATTTCCATAGCTGCAGAATTATTATTGGTTCAATTGTGTCCCCAAAAATGATATGTACAAGTCCTAATCCCTAGTACTTGTGAATGTGACTTTATTTGGGGGAAAAAAATCTTGGCAGATGTACACAAGCTATGGTGAGGTTATTAGAGTGGGCCCTAATCCCATATTATCACTGCTGTTCTTATGAGAACAGAAGAGACGCCGAAAGAAACACACCCAGGGGCATGCTGTGTGGTGAAGAAAGGAAGGACTAGAGCTACACTGCCACAAGCCAAGGACAGCCGGGAGCTACCAGAAGACAGAAGAAGAGTCAGAGGGAGCACGGCCCGCCCAAAGCTTGATGCCAGGCTCTGGGCTTCAGAACTGTGAGAGTGAGAGAATACATCTCTGTTGCTTTCACCCACCAGGTCTGTGGGGCTTTGTTACAGCAGCTCTAGAAAATTAATAAAAGACTAATCAAGGTGCTGATAAATATAAAAATATAATGATTATCATCTGTAACTTTAAATGGAAGAATGAGCTAAATCATGGCTAGACTCTCTCTGTAGAAGGCACACAGGGTAGCTTTTGGGATAGCCCAATACAGGGACTTTTTTCAGGACTCTGAAGAGAAGAGAGATGACCCATTACTCAATTCCTGTCTTCCTAAAGACTCCCTACTCTTCTTCCTCTCCTTCTCTCACTTTTTCCCATCGTTCTCCTTCTTTCTCTTCCCCCTTGACACAGTAACCTTTGAAAAAAACTCTCCTATTTTCCAATATCTTTAATAGAATAATGAAATGAGAAAGCTATTTTTAAAATTCTTACTAGCCGAAAGTTGGCCAACAGTTTCCTAGAAAGCAGTGCTTGGTCCAGCTCACCTTGGGAACTGAATTCTCTCCTGCTGTGTTGGGCAAACAAAGAAAGTCTCCAGGACTCTGTGACCCCCTTGGACTTCAGCTAATCAGCTGAATCACTTGTTGTTTCTCAGAATTAGTTATGACTATATTAGATAGTTGGTTTCTGCCTCTGAGGAAAGATCTAGTTCCAAGCTTGGGTGCATTTAAAGAAAGAGAATTGAGTAACAGGTGATCTGTTCCCAGCTTGTTCTTCAGTGGAAGGGGATTGGAGACAGGTCAAGAATTCTAGAGCCTTCTGGAAAGCACATAAAACCCTCATCCCTTTCCCACACCCACACATGCCCCTCACAAAGCTGCTCCTGGGAGGGGAGAATCTCTGAGGGAGAGAAAAACAGATACAGTTCAGAGGAAACTTTTGAGTCTCCTAGCAACACAAAGCCAGTGTAATTTTGGCATTTTGTTTTCTTTCCTTGAAAATAGTGACCACTGAAAAGAATCCAAGCAATAAAAACCAAGAGCAGGGAGAACTTACTGGTAGCCAACATGTTATTCAACTCCTGTATTCTAACAACAAAAATAAATTATAATAACACCTGGATGCTCAGTAATCCATGTCTTTTCACTGATTAATAGGAACAGATTCTGACTCTGCCATTAAAGTTGGAAAATGGGCATGTTCTTATTTGGGGCCCTGGTGTTATGAACCAACCTAAGCTGATTTGGCTATGCCCTACTATAGACTATCATCAGAACCTAAGTGTAGAGGTAGGAAAGTTTATGGGTCTTCCCTGCCATGCTGTCACCCCCAGGAGGAACGGTAAATCAGAGCAAGTGTCAGAACAAATCTATTTGCCACAGTGCAAGCATTTACAAGCAAGCAGACCCCAAGACATGAACTATGCTGTGGTTTCCACTCTGGGGAAGTTCCAGGTTTCTGTTCTTTTACACTTACTCAATATTTTGTATAGAACATTCATTGGAGACAGATACGATACTGTTCTAGTAGCAGGATTCAGGTAAGCTTTTAGTTTGATTTCAGGTCCAGGATCCTTGAGTGAGATTTGCAGTATACTCAAGTGATGAGAGCCAGCACTAAGTTGAATTTTTGATCTTAGGATTCACATAGTTTATGTAAGGGAGGTGCTTGTACAATATTTCTAGCCAATTCACAAACTTAGACCCCATTCATTTTACCAGTTAAAAACTTTACAGATATCCTTTATGTAGTTAAGAACCCTTCTATGAAGACTTGGATATGGACCGCTGAAAATTTAGAGGCTGTCTTTGGATTTTGAGTGGAGTTTTTCAGATATTAACAAACCATCCTTGATGTATATACATAGCTCATCAGAGTACTTAAAATGCTTACTAACTTACCCCTTCCCCAAACCCTAGAGTGTACATGAAGTTAACATATGTGTTTTATATTGTTAGAATATTTTTAAGTAAATTTAGATAATTTAAATATAGTACTGATTCTACTAAGTCAGCTCCTTTTTGTCACGGTGTGACCTCCCCTGCCACTCTCAGTCAATTATTCTGTTATTTGTACTGTTATTCTGCTAGTCAAATGGGGATGAGAAACTTGTATCACCTTAACACACCTCTCTTTATATATTGCTCCCCTAATTTTTGTGAGCAGTGTATTTGGTATTGATGTTTAAAAATGGTAAGCGATTACACTTAAGACATCACAGGCAGGGGCCACTGCAATACCTTACTTTGGTAAATACCAACATTTACCTTGTTGAGTTCATGAAGACCAGAGACTGGCTCTTAACCTAAGAGGCTCAGAATTTAAATTTACCAGTGTTCTGAAACTCACTGGGTTTGGGGACAGCCACTTAGGCTAATTAGGCAACCAAGTGATTAATAAATAGACCAGGAAGTTAATTTACAGTGAAAACCACGACTGCCAATTAGAGCTGAAACTAACATTAATTTGACCAATGTGTTTTCTCCCTGTGGGCAACCTACTGAGAAAACCAAATGATCAAGTTTCCAAATGAACAAGGGATCCAAAGAGAAGGACTTAGTTATATGATACACGTGTTTTAGATCATTGTGTTCTGCCAGGCTGGTGGGTTTCCAGTATAAGTATATACCTGCCAAGGGGTCTATTTTCTTATGTTGACCCAACAGTTTACCTCATGCCCTGACCCTGTGAAAGTTGGATGGGACTGGTTTTGTCTCTGGAAGTCTTCTGTAAGCTTTCATGGCTAAGACAACTTCCTTCTACAGAACATTTCTTGGATTAAGCGAAGGGGATGGGGGGCACATAGACAACAGCATGGCAATTACAGGAGGCAAAGGGGGTAGGGGGAGGTGAAGAAGGTAAAGGGGGATAAATGGTGATGGAAGTTGACTTGACTTGGACTGGTAAACCACCGGCACAGTGTACAGATGATGTATGATGGAGTGGTCCACCTGAGACCTGTATAATTTTATTAACCAATGTCACCCCAATAAATTCAATTAAAAATACCCCATCTTTTCTTTAGAAATAAAGGTGTCTTCACTCTGATTTAAATAAACTCTGATGGTTCTTAGAGCCTAGAGACTTTGCATATCTGTTTTGAGCTGTTTGTCAATTTCAGGCTTCCACTCACGTGGCAACTTGATTTCCGACAGAATGAGTTGTGGCAGGCACCTTTTGGTGCTCCATAGACCACCTATAGTTAGCACTTCTAATCGACAAGAAAAGCAAAGCACAGATGTCTTGTGTCATTGGAAATGAAATTTTAGGGGAATAGCATTTAACATAGTTATTTGTAGAAGAATCCAAAATGTCTGTTGAATTAATAAGTTAGTGAATGACTTTCACACTAGTTATGTAAAGAACTTTTTGCAAAAACAAAACAAAACAAAAAAACCCTGAAAGAAGGATTCAGATAACCAAGATCACCTGGCACCACCATCAAAGGCTTGGCACCTTGTTCTCCATCCACACTTGCTGTCTGAGTGTTTCCCTGCTGTCAGAGCGGAGGGATCATACCCAACAACTGAGCATGAACCAATCAGTAAGTCTTGGGGAAGGATCTGGGGAACTTAAAACTGTGAAATACTTCCAACAGCCTCATCCTGTCCTCCATCATGAAATGCTTTGTTTGCTTCTGCACTCTCCTCTGTACTCAGCTGCCCGCTTCATTCTTTCTCAGCAGGAGTAAATAAAAGTGCAAACCCGTGTTAATGAAAGAGAGGCTTCATGACAAGAGATAAAAGAGGAAAATGTAGTACAAAGAGCTTTGAAAATTAATTAGGAAAAAAAGGTAAATAGTTTTGTTAAATCCCACAGATATAAGTAACCTACTTTTGTGGATCGTGCATGCATTAAAAACAACAAAAACAAAGACAAAGAAGAAAGCTCTGTTAAATCAGTTTTATTCCACTGTGCTCTGATTATTTGATTATCTTTTGCAATATGGTATCCTCATTAGAGATTTTAACCTACTTGAAAACTTTACTATGTTTTTAAGATGCTCTTATAATGTGTTTGGCTTTGATATATTTAGTTTCAAAAGAGAACCATAGTAAAAAAGGAAGAGATCATTTTTTATTGTTTGGGTTTTTGTACTGTTTTATTTGTTTGAATATGTTCTTTCTTCCTTATCAAGTTCAAACTTACCCAAGATAAAAGACATTGTATAAATGATAAAGAGTCAGTAATTTTGAGGCCAGCTGGGGTTACCTGGAGCTACACATGCATAACACAATTTAAAAATATTATAAAAATGAATAATTGTCTAGTAAAAGTAAAAATGATAGATTTCTCTATAACTCAAAATCAGCCAGTGGAATGGTTGTCAATGCGCCTGTGATCATTGCTGACCCTTGTTTTAGGGCATCACTGGCTTCCCAGGTGGTCCCCAACCAGAATCACTGTCCTGCTTGCCCTTCCGCCCTCACCTGGCCTTGCTCCTCACCCCTGCTCCCTCCTGAGCTCCCGCCATATTGAAAATGGGCAGCCTTGGGACTGGGCCACCCTTTCTCTCCCCGTGCAGCTCGTGCACCTGCTGTTCCCTTCACCTATGATGCTAGTTCCTCATCACACTTCCTCTCCTCCACCTGGTTAAATGTCACCTTTCTGTCAACACTTACAAGGCCCCATTCGCCAGAAATATTTACTAAATGAAATAATAAAATGAATGAATAAATGAGCACTTCATTAATATAATTTTTAAATGGCTAGGACAAGGGGAGTTTCTTCTCACCCCTTCATACTTCACAAATTTCAGTCTAGCTGCCTATGTTTGGGGTGCCATTAATTTCCCTACACCTATTTAGAATGCTGCTGCTATGCAAATATTATTTACATGTAAGTATGGTCTTATTAAGTTCAGGGGGTCTTAAGTTTCTTCTTTTTTTTAGCGAGATAAAAAGAGAGACAGACAGGGACAGACAGGAAAGGAGAGTGATAAGAAGCGTCAATTCTTTATTGTGGCATCCTAGTTGTTCGTTGATTGCTTCTCATACGTGCCTTGACTGGGGGCCTCCAGCCATGCCAGTGACCCCTTGCTCAAGCTAGTGACCTTAGGCTCAAGCCAGCAATGTTTGGGCTCAAGCCAGTGACCATGGGTTTATGTCTATGATCCCATGCTCAAACCGGCGACCCTGCGCTCAAACTGGTGAGCCCTCACTCAAACCGGCGACATCGAGGTTTCAAACCTGGATCCTCAGCGTCCCAGGCTGATGCTCTAGCCCCTGTGCCACCGCCTAGTCAGGCATGCTTGATTTTTATAAACATAACTTTTAAGCAGTCATTTATTCATCAACTGTTTATAAAGCTTTTTACATAGACTAATGATTTAATGGTGACTTTTCAGAATTATATCATATTTAGAGAATATCTTGTCCCCATAAACCCTTTTATTTCCTTCCTATTATTTTTTACTTCAAGTTACTCCATATTGGGACTCATTCAGTACATTGAAATTTGTAAGAAAGAGGAAAAAATTATGTCTATCAATTTCAAGAATTTTCTCTGATAAAACATTTTCTACGGAGAATCTACTATATAGCTTTGGGGAGAGTTGTGAGGGTAGAGAGAGAGTATATGAGGAAGAGATTATTTATACTTTGTAAATGTCCTTCACAGAAAAATTTAAATCATGTTAAATGAACATTTTTTTTGGTTAGTTATGTTATACTTTAAAATTTGCATCTTAAAATCTACATGTTAAAAAGTATTATAAGATTTGTTTGGCTTTTAAAACAAAAATAGTAGTTCCAAGCCATTTTCTTTAGATTATAACTTAAAATTATGCTTTATGTATATATGTATGCATATATGTAAATACAAATTGCATATGCATATATGCATAAAGAATTATTTAAATATGTAAAGCTTACATATATGTTTATATGTATATGTGTGTATACATATATAAATCTGTGCCATCTAAAAACTGATTCAAAAGTAAGCTACCAAATTTCTTCAATTCTAACATCCTATTCTGGATGGAGAAGAAACATTTATGAATATACTGACAGTAAGATATACATACTCCTGTTTTAGAACATTAACTGCATAAAAATGAACATTTTGAAATCAAAGATATGCGATGTTTTTCATTCTGCCAGAAAAGCAGCTTGATTATGATTATGTGTCTTTGCTGTACAAGTATAGTCTACATTTTTCCATTTGAATGTGTGGAACAGACACAGAAAATGTCAATTGGTCTCTCACTATGACTAAATGAAGGGCTTGATTTCTTTACAAAGGAGAAACGGCAGTACTTCAGTGACTCTTGTCAATTGTATGGATTTTCTGTCTGCACAGGTTGCACTGGCTCTGTGATCAGCATTTCAGCATTTCAGTGCTAGTGTTTGCTGCTGGTCCATCATTTTTTTACTATGGTGTGTTTTTTTATCTCTCCTTTTATCTGGAGATGTGTCAAGACCCAGGCATAATTCCAGAATAGAATAAAGGCATTATTTTGGGCTCAGAGTTATTATTTGACTTTTATGTTGATTTAAAGTTTGGCGTATCCTCATTCTTGCCATTCATTGTATGTAGTGATCAGTTAATCAGATAAGGGTTTTGTCATCCCACAGTCCAGTGCATTTCAGTGTGGGCCCATGATCACCTGTACGAAGTCACCTGGAAGAAATGCTAAATCCTGGATCCCACCTCTGATCTCCTGTGCTTAACTATCAAAGTCTGGGCTTTGGAATCTATATTTTTAAAAATTAATTTATTGGGGTGACATTGGTTAATAAAATTATATAGGTTCGACTGTACAATTCTATACTACATCACCTGTATATTGCGTTATGTGTTTAACACAGAAAGTTAAATCTCTGTAAATATCTCTATTTTTTTTTTTTTTTGTATTTTTCTGAAGCTAGAAACGGAGAGAGAGACAGTCAGACTCCTGCATGCACCCGACCGGGATCCACCTGGCACGCCCACCAGGGGGCGACGCTCTGCCGGCCAGGGGGCGATGCTCTGCCCCTCCGGGGCCTCTCTCTGCCGACCAGAGCCACTCTAGCGCCTGGGGCAGAGGCCAAGGAGCCATCCCCAGCGCCCGGGCCATCTTTGCTCCAATGGAGCTTCGGCTGCGGGAGGGGAAGAGAGAGACAGAGAGGAAGGAGAGGGGGAGGGGTGGAGAAGCAGATGGACGCTTCTCCTGTGTGCCCTGGCCGGGAATCGAACCCGGGACTTCCGCATGCCAGGCCGACGCTCTACCACTGAGCCAACCAGCCAGGGCCAATATCTCTATTTTTAACAAGTTCTCTCATTTAGAAATATTTTTAGGTACAGCTTACTTATTACAAAATTTTTATTTTAGAATTTTAGACTTCATATATTTGCTCTATATCATGTTTTTATGAAAGTTATCTTTAAAATTTTAAGATTAATTTTAGAGAGACAGATGAAGGGAGATAGAAAGACAGAAACCGATCTGTTCCTGTATATGCCCTGAGCAGGGATCGAACCCACAGCCTTTGTATATTGGGACGATGCTCCAACAAACAGATCTATCCAGCCAGGGCATGAAAATTATCTGATGACTATATATTTCATTAAGTTGCCAAACCATAATTTCTCTATAATTTGCTCATGAGTTTCTCTTGATCTTTCACTCTTATAATGATCACTGATGCTTATAGAAATCTTTGTAATTTTTTTCTAGACATACAATTCTTCCTTTTGAGTATATGTCAAGAAAAATAATAACTAGATCAGAGAATATGAATTTAGAGCTCATGAATTAAAGTTTTTAAAATAATTTGACAAATTTTTATCCATGAGGAACGTAACAATCCTAATACTCCAAGCCTAAAGGGGAGAATGTGCCAAGTCAGAATAATATCTAGGCTTTCTGACATCAAGGTAAATTAATGAATTAGCGTTCTGGGTTGGGAAAAAAAAGACGGCAATAGTTTCTACTCTTTTCTGTAGTGTACATGACCGATTTATTGTACCAAATCCTTAGCAGCAGTACTATAAATGATATGAACTATTTCTGAAACTATTTCCTACCCCCCCCCCCCGGTATATTTTACCAGTCCTTTTATTTCTTTGTACCTCTTTTCTCTATTTGAATCTTTCTATCTCCATAGAGCTGAAAGATCACTGAGGGCAGAATGCTAGGTGTCTAATCACTAAATTCTGATCAATTGTTCTTGTTTAATAAAGGCTAGTTGAGTGATTACTTTCTCATCTGCTGAATAAACAAATGGCAAAAGGAGTTACAACAGTATCTCAATTTTTAAAATATTCATTGATGACTACAATAAATCAACCATTTGTGTTTTCTCTTTTGTTAATAAAGAGGATTCTTATACTTTGCCCACTTTCCTTTTAGATCTTTCTGCTTTTTTTATTTTCTTACATTTTTGTATCAGTATAAATTAATATATAGTAGGAAAAAACCCCAATTTTTCCAGCAGACCCTTATGCATACTAGAGTTTGGGAAGTTCTGCCTAAAGCAGGCATGGACATGGGCTAAACTTTCTGGGGTTGAATCCCTGTTGAGAGCAGAGTGACCTCAGACAAATGACCTATACTGTGCCCCTTCTGAAAGACTGGGTAATATCAGTGCCTTCCTCACAGGGATCTGTTGAGGATTAAATAGGTGCATGTTTGTATAGCACTTAGAACAGTGGTTAGCATGTAATAAAAACACGTGTCTTTCTAAATCTATAGAAACCATGAAAATGGTTTGTCTATTTAACAAATATTTAGCAAACACCCACTGCATGCTAGCACAGGTTTCACTGTGCAAGGTGATTGCATCCTACTGGGGGTGATTTATGCAAGGACACATGCACTGAGCATGTGCGTGTGCTCAGACCTTTAATAAATGTCTCACAGCATTAAGAGGTAGGAAGTGTCATCCTCCTCTTTTTGCAAATGAGAAAAGGTGGAGGAGGGTAGAGGGTGACAGACAAGGATGGAGGGAGACTTGACTTGGGGTGGTGAACACACAGTGCAATAGACAGATGATGCACTGTAGAACTGTGCGCCTAAAACCTCTATAATTCCATCAACCAGGGTTGTCCCAATAAATTCAATAAAAAGTTAAATAAATAAGAGGTTGAGTAGTTTGGCCAAATTTGGACAGCTACTAAGTGGGGGCTTTGCTAATGAACACGGACAGCTGAACTTCAGTTCGAACTCATTTAACTTAGCTACTCTGACAGGTGTATGTAGTCAATTACAAGGACTGCTCAAACGACCAAGATTGAATCGACTCTTAGTTGAATGAGGACATAGGTCAAGATCAGAAAAGAACTGGGGTACAAAGGGTTCACTTCCCAGGAGGTGCGGAGGCGGGACAGCCTGCTATCCCTTCCTTGTTGGTTTGGTGCAGATGCCTTTATATTCACAATAAGTGAAGACTCTCACAAAATGTACTTAAATTTTTTTAAAAATTATTTATTGATTTTTATTTTATTTTATTTATTTATTTATTTATTGTATTTTTCTGAAGCTGGAAACGGGGAGAGACAGTCAGACAGACTCCCGCATGCGCCTGACCGGGATCCACCCGGCACGCCCACCAGGGGCGACGCTCTGCCCACCAGGGGGCAATGCTCTGCCCCTCCGGGGCATCGCTTTGCCACGACCAGAGCCACTCTAGCGCCTGGGGCAGAGGCCAAGGAGCCATCCCCAGCACCCGGGCCATCTTTGCTCCAATGGAGCCTTGGCTGCGAGAGGGGTAGAGAGAGACAGAGAGGAAGAAGCGGGGGGTGGAGAAGCAAATGGGTGCTTCTCCTATGTGCCCTGGCCGGGAATCGAACCCGGGTGCCCCGCACGCCAGGCTGACGCTCTACCGCTGAGCCAACTGGCCAGGGCTTGATTTTTATTTTAGAAAGGGAGAAAGAGAGAAAGACAGATTTGTTTTACTTATTTATACATTCACTAATTGAGTCTTGTATGTGCTCTGGCTGGGATTCAAACCCACAACCTTGGCATATCAGAATGATGCTCTAACCACCTGAGCTACCTGGCTAGGGAAAAAAATGTATTTTAAATAGGTAAAGATTTAATTCAGAGTTGAATCTTGTTTAAACTCTATTCACTGAGTGATCAAACATCCTAATGGTTCCAAATAGCTATGTTAACCTTCTTAAGACTATAATCAGCGTCACCTAGAAGTCAAGTTGATCAGCAGGCTTTTTGGAGGTTGGGCTCCATTTTATTTTATTTTCTATTGAAAGGAGAAAGTTGTTTAAGGTGTGGTACCTCTGAATAGTACCTGTATTTACACGTAACCTCTCTCTGATGTGTTGAAAGACTTTTATTCATGCCTACGCCCTCTCAGGTTTTGAATGTGTGATTAGAGATCATGATTAAGAATCAAGGAATTATTTCCTGGTTAATTACTCAAGTTCCAGGATGCCATTTGTGCACACTGTCGATGAGTTTCACAATTATAGACAGGAAGAAATTTTTGTGAGGTAAATTCACTTCTTTATTTCAAAAGAGAACTTCTTTCATATAGCTACATTTGAAGTCATTTTATAAGGACAAGGAAGAGTGTGTTCTTAGTAAAAATGTTGGTGTCTGGTAGACAGAGAAAGAGGTGCTTGGAAACCAAATTAGACCCAGGAAACAAGACAACTAACTATAATTATATTTGCTGTTTATACAAGGATTAAAGTATGTATTCAGTAATCTTTAAATTTCTTTTGGTACAAATTGTACTAAGTTTAAGAACTCATAAAACAAACATTAGCTGTGTGGCCCCACTGCCTGCAGTCTTGACTGTTCCACTCTACTGCTTCCTCTGGAGCATTGCCATGTGGGCATGTAGACAAAGCATCACCAAATCTCCCAATTTTTAAAAATGTTTCAGGCCCTGGCTGGTTGGCTCAGTTGTAGAGAGTTAGCCCAGTGTGTCAAGTCCCAGGCTAGATTCCCGATCAGGGCACACAAAAGAAGCAACCATCTTCTTCTCCACTCCTCCCGTTTCCTCTTCTCTCTTTCTCTCTTTCCCTTCATCAGCCATGGCTCGATTTGTACCAGCGGAGCCCCAGGTACTGAAGGTGACTCCGTGGAGCCTCTACCTCAGCTGCTAAAAATAGGTTGGTTGCGAGCATAGACCCCAGATGGAAAAAGCATCAGCTCCTGACCAGGGTCATTGGGTGGATGCCAGTTGGCATGCTTGTGGGAGTCTGTCTCTCTGTCTCCCCCTCCCTCACTTGGAAAATAATAATAATAATTAATAATAATAATAATAAAGAAAACTAGAACCAGCTTTTAGTAACCAGGATTACAAACAGCAAAATCCTTGAATTTACTTAGTTCTCAAAAGATGTGGTTTTACCAGCAAAGCAAATCCCTTTGAGCACATTGAGTCTGCTCCTGAAAAGGCTGTGAACCACACTATTGTCCTCCATAATTTCATTTGCATTATACTCCCCTTGAGAATTAGGTCAAACATGAGGATAAGTAGTGTGTGGTATAAAATGTCCTTGAATGACAGTTGGGATAATTGTTGCTACCACATCTACCTTTGCCTCTCTTCATCTTTTTTCCCTTTCATGTAGTTGGATTTGTTTTGTTTATTAGCTTATTTTCACTGATGTACCTTAAGCTTACCAGTAGAGCTAGAAGAATTAATTTACTCTAATGGTCAACTTGAATTTACTCTCCCCTGCCACAATATTACAAACCACTGAAGACAGGGACCATGTCACCGTGCCTGTTTACCTGTGTGTGTCTAGTGTCTAGCAGAGGGCCTGTCGTATTAAACTCAATAACTCAACAAATATTTGTTAAATGTAAATGGGGTGGGGGGTGGAAATGGGTTTAGGTGGTCAAAGGTACAAACTTCTAGTTAAAAGTACTGGGGATATAATGTATGGTGTGGGGACTATAGTTAACTTCGTATATTTGTAAGTTGCTAGGAGTAGTTCTTAAAAGTTTTCATCACAAGAAAAAATATGTAACTACGAGGTGATGAATGTTACAACACTTATTGTGGTAATTATTTTGCAATATATACATATATATCAAATCATTATATTGTACACTTTAAACTTATACAGTAGTATAAATCAATTATTTCTCAATCACACTGGAAAATGTGAATAAAATGTTTGTTTAAATATTTTTGAGCATTATTTATTTAAAAAATTTTAATTACACTTTATATTCAGTATCATTTTTTATTAGCTTCAGGTGCACAGCATAGTAGTTAAACAGTCATATACTTTATAAAATGTTCTCTGTGATATTTCCAGCACCCAAGTGACACCATACATAGTCACTGCAATATTATTGACTGTATTTCCTATGTTGTACTTTACAATGCCATGTCTATTTGGTAACTACCAATGCTTTTTAAAATATGGGCTGGGCTCTATTTGTATATTTATTATAGAAAGTAATTATGGTGAAAAATCTATACATTTAACTCAGTACCAAAATGTACATGTGTTTTTTTTTGTTTTTTGTATTTTTCTGAAGCTGGAAACGGGGAGAGACAGTCAGACAGACTCCCGCATGCGCCCGACCGGGATCCACCCGGCATGCCCACCAGGGGCGACGCTCTGCCCCTCCGGGGCGTCGCTCTGCCGAGACCAGAGCCATTCTAGCGCCTGGGGCAGAGGCCAAGGAGCCATCCCCAGCACCCGGGCCATCTTTGCTCCAATGGAGCCTTGGCTGCGGGAGGGGAAGAGAGAGACAGAGAGGAAGGAGGGGGGGGAGTGGAGAAGCAAATGGACGCTTCTCCTATGTGCCCTGGCCGGGAATCGAACCCGGGTCTCCCGCACGCCAGGCCGAAGCTCTACCGCTGAGCCAACCGGCCAGGGCCAACATGTGTTTTTTTTTAATGTTCCATAATGATTTCAAATTCCTCGTGGGCCTCAATCAATAGTAGGGGTGGGCAGAGGAATTGGGACAACTTACTAGATAAAAGAAATTCACCTACTCCTGAAACTGATATAAAATAATATGGAATGTAAACTGTTAAAACAAAAAAATTAAATTAATTATTTTTAAAAAGAAGTCCACCATTCAAATATTTTTCAATATACTACTATCCTTTGAGGGGGGGAGAGGTATAGATAGTTCATATTCCAAGTTATATTTTTCTATCTCTTCATTTTCAAGATGGTCTCTGTATCAGACTAAAATTCAGTTTCATTAGCCTTCTTGTGATGGGAAATAGGACCACACATTGGTGAGCCGGCTCTTATGCTGCCTTTTAAGGTGTCACAGGCTTGGGTGTTGACATCCACGGTGGTGAAATATTAGCAAAGCTCACAGGTTGCTGGACCACTTCTCTTCTAGCTGCCTCAGCCCAACCTTCGCTCCAGGGGTGCGGGGCCCTCCCTGTGGCATGGATCACACTCGCATTGAGTGCATTCATTTCAGGCATCTTGTCATCTAGCTACCATTTTTATTTCAAGTGATGCCCCATTTTGGTTTTCTCTGAGACAGTCATCTTCTAGAGTCTGAACAAGGAAATTGGGTTGAAGCTTTTCCCTAGGTTCTCCTCCATCCTCCTGTTAAAAAAGAATCACTGCTTTTCTTTCTTTTTTTTAATACATTTTTAAAAGTTTTATTTATTAATTTTTAGAGAGAAGAGAGATAGAAGGAGGGGAGGAGCAGGAAGCATCACTGCTAGTTGCTTCTTGTATGTGCCTTGACTGGGCAAGCCCAGAGATTTGAACAGGTTACCTCAGTACTCAAGGTTGAGGCTTTATCCACTGCGCCACCACAGGCCAGACGTATCACAGTTTTTCCATATGTACCTGAGGACCAAATCTTAGGAGTGTGTGGGCAGCAGTGGTTTGGAATTTAGTTAACTGCCTGACCTCATTCCCATTCCTCCTTCTCTTTCCCATTATTGCAAGTCAGAGACTTCTCCCAGTGGCATCACGGGAACCTGATTTATAGAAAGAAATAAAAATGCATTAACTTAATATGTCCCAAGTATTATATTCAAAAATTCCCTAAGAGAAAGCTAAAGCTCAAAGAAGTTAAAAAAATAACTTGGTTGTAAAGTAGCAGAACCTGGATGCCAAGCCCAGCTATAAAGCATAATAATAGCACAATGCAGTTTGTAGTTTTTGGTGTTTTCATTCAAAGTTAGCAGCTTCTTCTTTCTCCTTGCAAGTTGTGTCACCAGCTACTGCTTCTTATCAAATTACAACATAATTTCATAGCACTTCTCCAACCTCACATAATGTTGGGCACATGAGACCGGAAGCAATTGCTCTAATTAATTAATTTGATAAAACACAGTTTATATGAGAAAATGAGTTAATGGTCGGGTGAAATTAAAATCTACATTAGAAAGCACATCTTTCACTTTCTGACTCATGGTTGGGAGACTTGTTTCAGTTGAGTATTATTTCTGATATGAAAAATAATAGCGGGGGATGACGTCAGAGTAATGGCGGAGTAGGAAGCGATACCGATAAATCTCCCCCAAAACTCAACAAGATCTTCAACCAGAAACAGAAAAACCTATACTTGGAGCTTCCAGATTCTTCGCAATACACCCAAAGGTATGATTGAGTGAAAAATTGGCTAAATATATAACCAAACCCCGAAGGAAAAAGGGAGTAAGAAATGCTCCGCCTTCCTCACTAACCTAAACAGGGCGGCTTTCTCTGGTAACTGTGAATATAGAAACTGAGGCGGGCAAAGGGGGTGAATAGATCCAGGCCGCCGCAGCAAAAACGGCCGAACCAGGCTGTGGCTCAGAGATCCAAGCCGAGGAAAATCTGATCCTGTGGCAACCCGGGCAATACAAGCTAACACTCGCGCCAAACCCAAACAAAGAAAGACAAGCGGAGCGGCCATTTTACCCGGTCTCCTGGTCGGTGCGCAGTTAGTGGAAGAGAGATTTCTTCCTAAGCCGCGGAAGTGGGTGCCCGTGTTGCCCCACGGAGAGGCAGGGTCAGAGGCCTTTCTGTGGGCTGAGGGCAGAGTCTCTGGGCAGCCCCAGCACCCTGGGAAAGCCACGCACGGGAGGGAGTGAGAACTACTTCCAACGGTGGAGATTTTCCGCGCTGGTGAGGGTTTTACTCAGAGGGAACCGCGGCCGGCCTCATATCCTGGTTTGCGCGCGCAGATAAGGAGTGAGCGATTCCTCCGAGTGCCTCGGCAGTGCGCGCCCGTGTTATCGCACAGAGGGGCAGAGTCAGGGGCCTTTGTGTGGGCCAAAGCGGAATCTCGGGCCGCTCCAGCGCCTTGCAAAAGCCGCACACGGGGACGGAGCGAGACTCAATTCCAACGCTGCAACTTTTCCCTGCGGTTTGGGGTTTCACTCAGAGCGTGAGACTGCTGGCCGGATATCCTGGTTGCAGACAGTGAGTGAGAGTTTCCTCCAAGCGCCCCGGAAGTGGGCGCCCGCTTGTGTTACCGGACAGAGTGGCAGAGCCAGTGGTCTTTGAGTGGGCGGAAAGCCCACCTGATTATGCTAGCAGCTCTGACTGACTGAGCCTTACCCAGAGCCCTGTGCTGAGTGGAAATAGAGTGGGGAGTTGCCAGCAATTTGAGCCTCTTACTATCCAGGCAGAGGCAGCAGCAACCCCATACCTGGACTATCAGGCTACTAATTGAGGAAGGAAAGACTAGGAGAAAGGCTCCAGGAACACGGACTCTCTCACTGTCGGAGCCTATAAATGCTAATGAGCCTCGACTCCCAACGAGACTAAAGCACAATACATGACATTGCCATAGAGACTTATCAACTGCAAACCTCTACCTGAGCGTGCCAAAGGGGCAGAACCCGGGGTACAGAGTCACCGACCAGGAAGAGGGAGAGAAAAGAAAAAGCAAGAAGATAACCTCTCAAAATCAAGAATAATCTGCAGACTTTATAACCTATCCCATTTTATTATATTTGTTCGTTTGTTTCTCTTATCTTCATTCTTGAGACTTTTTTTTCCTCCTCCAATTTGGCCGATTAACTCTCTACCGGTCTTACTCTCTCCTCTCCTTGAACTACACTACCCATAAGTGTTACATCTCCCATTATCATTTCTCTTCTCTTCCTTTCTCTCTATGAGGGTTGCACTCCAAAACCCTTAACTCTTTCTCTCTCTCTCCTTTCTTTTTTCTTCTTTTAGTGGTTCCCTCTTTTTTTCTCTCTCTCTCTTTCTTTTCTCCCTCTATATTAGTTTCTTCCTTTCTCCTTTACATCTCCTCTCATTCAAACCTCAATAACAAACAAATTATCTTATCTGGGACTCAAACCTATGTTTGTGGCATTTTGGGGGGTTTTTACTTCACCTTTTTAACTCACTAGCAGTGCTCCCATCCCTGGCTCTCCATATTATCTAGTTCTTGTTCCACTAAATACAATAGTAAGTTTTTAATTTGTCCCCCCATTTTTCCATTTTCCTCTTATTCCTCTCATCATAACTCTTAGAAAACCAACACCTAAAAGCAAATCATTTTATTCTTGACCCAAATTTTTTCCTTATTTGCTTTTTGTGGGTCCATACGCTCTTTTTTTTTTCTTTTTTCTTTTTTTTTTTTTTTTTTTTTCTTTTCCTTTTTTTTTTTTTTTTTTTCTTTCTCTCTTTTTTGCCCCTTTATTACTTTTCCCCAATTCAGGCCCTCCATCACAGGCATTGTTTGTTATAACTCACAGTCCACCACAAGATTTTCTCAAGAAAGAGGGAAGAGGAGAGGAGAGGAAAAAAAGAGGGGGGGAATAATTTCCTTTTTTAAAAAATTTTTATTTTATTTTATTTTTCTTTATTTCATTATTAATTTTTTTAAAAAAAAACAACTCTTTTCGATTTGTTATTTTTTTATTTTTTTTTTAACTTTTTATTCTTTATTAAATCTCATTAATACTATCAACAAAACTACCCTCAGATGCCATTAAGGAAGAGAAAATCGAATATCATGGATACAAAAGAAAGAGAGGTAACACAGCTAGATGAGGAAAAATCTATGGAGAAAAAATTTAATATATTGGAAACCTTGGAGCTAAATGACAGAGAATTCAAGATAGAAATCCTAAAAATCCTCCGAGATATACAAGAAAACACAGAAAGGCAATATAGGGAGCTCAGAAAACAACTCCATGAACACAAAGAATATATGTCCAAGGAAATTGAAACTATAAAAACAAATCAAACAGAGATGAAAAACTCAATTAACGAGCTGAAAAACGAAGTAACAAGCTTAGCTAATAGAACAGGTCAGAGAGAAGAGAGGATTAGTGAAATAGAAGACAAGCAACTTGAGGCACAACAGAGAGAAGAAGAAAGAGACTCAAAAATTAAAAAAAATGAGATAGCCCTACAAGAATTATCTGACTCCATCAAAAAGAATAACATAAGAATAATAGGTATATCAGAGGGAGAAGAGAGAGAAAATGGAATGGAGAACATACTTAAACAAATAATTGATGAGAACTTCCCAAGCCTGTGGAAAGAACTAAAGCCTCAAGTTCAAGAAGCAAACAGAACTCCAAGTTTTCTTAACCCCAACAAACCTACTCCAAGGCATATCATAATGAAATTGACACAAACCAACAGCAAAGAAAAAATTCTCAAGGCAGCCAGGGAAAAGAAGAATACAACATATAAGGAAGGCCCATTAGATTATCATCAGATTTCTCAGCAGAAACTCTACAAGCTAGAAGAGAGTGGACCCCAATATTTAAAGTCCTGAAAGAGAGGAACTTTCAGCCACGAATACTATACCCATCAAAGCTATCCTTCAAATACGAAGGAGAAATAAAAACATTCACAGATACAGAAAAGATGAGGGAATTTATCATCAGAAAACCCCCACTCCAGGAATTACTAAAGGGGGTTCTCCAATCAGATACAAAGAACAAAAAAAAAAAACAGAGCCACAAGTAAAAGCTCCAAGAAGAACACAATAAAACCAAATTTAAACTGTGACAACAACTAAAAGAAAGAGGGGGAGAAGACGGAGATTAACAGTAGCAAAGGACGATGGAGTGCAAAAGTACTCACAAAATAGTTCGCTATAATGAACAGGGTAGGGACCCTTTTCATTACTCAAAGGTAACCACCATTGAAAAAACCACCACAGAAGCACATGAGATAAAAAAGATAGCAACAGAGGAAAGATGTATGGAATACAACCAAATAAAAACAAAAGATAGAAAAAACGAAAGAGAAGGATCAAACAAGACACAAAACTAACATAAAGCAAGATATAAAATGGCAATAGGGAACTCACAAGTATCAATAATTACACTAAATGTAAATGGATTAAACTCACCAATAAAAAGGCACAGAGTAGCAGAATGGATTAAAAAAGAAAATCCAACTGTATGCTGCCTACAGGAAACTCATCTAAGTAACAAGGATAAAAACAAATTCAAAGTGAAAGGCTGGAAAACAATACTCCAAGCAAATAACATCCAAAAAAAAAAGCAGGTGTAGCAATACTCATATCGGATAGTGCTGACTACAAGACAGGAAAAGTACTTAGAGACAAAAATGGCCATTTCATAATGGCTAAGGGGACACTGAATCAAGAAGACATAACAATTCTTAATATATATGCACCAAACCAAGGAGCACCAAAATATATAAGACAGCTACTTATTGATCTTAAAACAAAAACTGACAAAAATACAATCATACTTGGAGACCTCAATACACCGCTGACGGCTCTAGATCGGTCATCCAAACAGAGAATCAACAAAGACATAGTGGCCTTAAACAAAACACTAGAGCACCTGGATATGATAGACATCTACAGGATATTTCATCCCAAAGTGACTGAGTATACATTTTTCTCCAGTGTACATGGATCATTCTCAAGAATTGACCATATGTTGGGCCACAAAAACAATATCAGCAAATTCAGAAAAATTGAAGTTGTACCAAGCATATTTTCTGATCATAAAGCCTTGAAACTAGAATTCAACTGCAAAAAAGAGGAAAAAAATCCCACAAAAATGTGGAAACTAAACAACATACTTTTAAAAAATGAATGGGTCAAAGAAGAAATAAGTGCAGAGATCAAAAGATATATACAGACTAATGAAAATGACAATACGACATATCAGAATCTATGGGATGCAGCAAAAGCAGTGATAAGATGGAAGTTCATATCACTTCAGGCATATATGAACAAACAAGAGAGAGCCCAAGTGAACCACTTAACTTCCCACCTTAAGGAACTAGAAAAAGAAGAACAAAGACAACCCAAAACCAGCCGAAGAAAGGAGATAATAAAAATCAGAGCAGAAATAAATGAATTAGAGAACAGAAAAACTATAGAAAAAATTAATAGAACAAGGAGCTGGTTCTTTGAAAAGATCAACAAAATTGACAAACCCTTGGCAAGACTTACCAAGGAAAAAAGAGAAAGAACTCATATAAACAAAATCCAAAATGAAAGAGGAGAAATCACCACGGACACCGTAGATATACAAAGAATTATTGTAGAATACTATGAAAAACTTTATGCCACTAAATTCAACAACCTAGAAGAAATGGATAAATTCCTAGAACAATACAACCTTCCTAGACTGAGTCAAGAAGAAGCAGAAAGCCAAAACAGACCTATCAGTAGAGAAGAAATAGAAAAAACCATTAAAAACCTCCCCAAAAATAAAAGTCCAGGCCCTGACGGCTATACCAGCGAATTTTATCAAACATTCAAAGAAGACTTGGTTCCTATTCTACTCAAAGTCTTCCAAAAAATTGAAGAAGAAGCAATACTTCCAAACACATTTTATGAGGCCAACATAACCCTCATACCAAAACCAGGCAAGGATGGCACAAAAAAAGAAAACTACAGACCAATATCTCTAATGAATACAGATGCTAAAATACTAAACAAAATACTAGCAAATCGAATACAACAACATATTAAAAAAATAATACATCATGATCAAGTGGGATTCATCCCAGAATCTCAAGGATGGTTCAACATACGTAAAACGGTTAATGTAATACACCATATCAACAAAACAAAGAACAAAAACCACATGATCTTATCAATAGACGCAGAAAAGGCTTTCGATAAAATACAACACAATTTTATGTTTAAGACTCTCAACAAAATGGGTATAGAAGGAAAATATCTCAACATGATAAAGGCCATATATGATAAACCATCAGCTAACATCATATTAAATGGCACTAAACTGAAGGCTTTCCCCCTTAAATCAGGAACAAGACAGGGTTGTCCACTCTCTCCACTCTTATTTAATGTGGTACTAGAGGTTCTAGCCAGAGCAATCAGACAAGACAAAGAAATAAAAGGCATCCATATCGGAAAAGAAGAAGTAAAGGTATCACTTTTTGCAGATGATATGATCCTATACATCGAAAACCCCAAAGAATCCACAAAAAGACTACTAGAAACAATAAGCCAATACAGTAAGGTCGCAGGATACAAAATTAACATACAGAAGTCAATAGCCTTTCTATATGCCAACAATAAAACAACTGAGAAGGAACTCAAAAGAATAATCCCCTTCACGATTGCAACAAAAAAAAATAAAATACTTAGGAATAAACATAACAAAGAATGTAAAGGACTTATATAATGAAAACTATAAACCATTGTTAAGGGAAATCGAAAAAGATATAATGAGATGGAAGAATATACCTTGTTCTTGGCTAGGAAGAATAAATATAATCAAGATGGCTATATTACCCAAAGCAATATACAAATTTAATGCAATTCCCATCAAACTTCCAATGATGTTTTTTAAAGAAATAGAGCAAAAAATCATCAGATTTATATGGAACTATAAAAAACCCCGAATAGCCAAAACAATCCTAAAGAAAAAGAATGAAGCTGGGGGCATAACAATACCTGACTTCAAACTCTATTATAGGGCCACGACAATCAAAACAGCATGGTATTGGCAGAAAAATAGACACTCAGACCAATGGAACAGAATAGAAAGTCCAGAAATAAAACCACATATATATAGTCAAATAATTTTTGATAAAGGGGCCAACAACACACAATGGAGAAAAGAAAGCCTCTTCAATAAATGGTGCTGGGAAAACTGGAAAGCCACATGCAAAAGAATGAAACTGGACTACAGTCTCTCCCCCTGTACAAAAATTAACTCAAAATGGATCAAAGATCTAAACATAAGACCTGAAACAATTAAGTACATAGAAGAAGACATAGGTACTCAACTCATGGACCTGGGTTTTAAAGAGCATTTTATGAATTTGACTCCAATGGCAAGAGAAGTGAAGGCAAAAATTAATGAATGGGACTACATCAGACTAAGAAGTTTTTGCTCAGCAAGGGAAACTGATAACAAAATAAACAGAAAGCCAACTAAATGGGAAATGATATTTTCAAACAACAGCTCAGATAAGGGCCTAATATCCAAAATATACAAAGAACTCATAAAACTCAACAACAAACAAACAAACAATCCAATAAAAAAATGGGAAGAGGATATGAATAGACACTTCTCCCAGGAAGAAATACAAATGGCCAACAGATATATGAAAAGATGCTCATCTTCTTTAGCTATTAGAGAAATGCAAATCAAAACGGCAATGAGATACCACCTCACACCTGTTCGATTAGCTGTTATTAGCAAGTCAGGTAATAGCAAATGTTGGAGAGGCTGTGGAGAAAAAGGAACCCTCATACACTGTTGGTGGGAATGTAAAGTAGTACAACCATTATGGAAGAAAGTATGGTGGTTCCTCAAAAAACTGAAAATAGAACTACCTTATGACCCAGCAATCCCTCTACTGGGTATATATCCCCAAAACTCAGAAACATTGATACGTAAAGACACATGCAGCCCCATGTTTATTGCAGCATTGTTCACAGTGGCCAGGACATGGAAACAACCAAAAAGCCCATCAATAGATGACTGGATAAAGAAGATGTGGCACACATACACTATGGAATACTACTCAGCCATAAGAAATGATGACTTCGGAACATTTACAGCAAAATGCTGGGATCTTGATAACATGATACGAAGCGAAATAAGTAAATCAGAAAAAAACAGGAACTGTATTATTCCATACGTAGGTGGGACATAATAGTGAAACTAAGAGACATTGATAAGAGTGTGGTGGTTACGGGGGGGAGGGGGGAATGGGAGAGGGATAGGGGGTGGGAGGGGCACAAAGAAAACAAGATAGAAGGTGACAGAGGATAATCTGACTTTGGGTGGTGGGTATGCAACATAATTGAACGACAAGATAACCTGGACTTGTTATCTTTGAATATATGTATCCTGATTTATTGATGTCACCCCATTAAAAAAATAAAATTATAAAAAAAAAAAAAATAATAGCACAACTATAATTAACAAAATTCTTTCCATGTGATTCTAAAGAGAAACAGAGAAACATTTTTTTTCCAGTTCAAACCACTAATCCAGGGGAATAATGAACTAGGGTCCATTTTGTTTAAAAAGCAGTTGACTTTATCTTTGAGTCTGTTTCTATTTTGTTTATTTATTCTGTTCTTTAGATTCCACATATAAGTGAAAGCATACTGACTCATAGATACAGAGAACAGAGTGACAGTGGACAGAGAGGAGGGGGGTTGCGGGGGCTGAGTGAAAAAAGCAAAAGGATTAAGAAGTACAGATTGTAGTTACAGAATAGTCACAGAGATATAAATTGCAGCATTGGGAATATAGTCAATAATATTGTAATAATTATGTGTGGGCCCAGGTACGTACTTGAAATATATGGGGGACCACTCTGTGCAGTATATAATGGTCTAAACACTTTGCTGTACATCAGAAACTGATACAGAATAATATTAAATATAAACTGTATTTTAACATTAAAATAAAAGTATATATTAGAGAAAAAAAAGTTGCATCAAGGAAAGTAGACTCTCCCCCACCTTAAGTTGCCTCAACTGAATGTTAAAGAATAATGCTGAAAAACAGTTACAAAAGAGAATATCTCCAGCTCTACCACCACTATGTATGTCCAAGGGCATGTCAACTCTCTTTTTAAATTAATTTTAAGTGTCTTCTTTCATGTGTCCCCACCAACCAGTCATCTTGGTGACTCTATGGCATTTGCTATTTTCTTGATGGTTGTTCCAGTCAAAGCTAGCCATGGCTGCCAAGGTTCTGCCATTTCTGATGCTGTCTGAGAAGACTCCCCTCTGCTGGCACTGCCTATGGATATGTGAGCCAAGACCCGCAAATGCCTGATGGCTCAGGGAATTATGCTCAGTCTCAGGAAGCCTGCCACTTGTCAGCACACTCTACTCAACTGGCACCAACACTGCCAACACCCTGATCCAAGGCACCATGGAGCTTTTTGTTAAAACCTACCACTACTAGCTATTACATTTTTAATGCAGAAATTTAATGTCAAACTCAGGAGAGCTTAGCCAAGAGATAGATTGAAAATAGACAAGATAGTATTCAAATAATTATCCCTTCTCTATAATACTTATTTCATTACCCGTTGTCCAAACTTATCTTCTTTTCTGGATTGAGTACTCCCCTTTGCAAAAATAGCTGTGGTGAGCATATCTTAAGGCTCAAATGAAGATCTCTGCAGTCTTTCTTCTTGACCTTCTACTTACATTTACAACTGCCTTCTGGATATTTTTACTAATTAGTCCCTATCCTCCTTGAATTCTGAATGTCGGAATTGAACTCATCATCTCCCCTGATCCTTCATCTGGCTTTCCAGTCTCAATCAATAGGACTGCCTTTCACCAAGTTTCCTTTATCAGAAACTGGGGCATTTCCTGTATCTTCTCCATCAATCTTGCTGCTGCCTGTATTCACTTCATCACAAATCTTATCCTTCTAAATATCTCTTGAATTTTATCTACTTGTTTTCATTTCTACTATCTTATTTCAAAGCATCACCTCTTACCTGAATTCCTACAATAACCTCATAATGGTTCTCCCTTCCCCCTTTTCCCCTCCCCTCCAAAATGTCTTCCACACTGTGTAGCCAAAATAATCTATCAGAAAATGTAAAACAATCATCAATTCCTTGTTTAAAACCCTTCAGTTTCTTCTTACTGTTCTTAGTACAACCTGGTTTGACCGTAATTACTTTTCCCTCTTGAAACATCAGTGTTCTCTATCATCTCCAGGTCTTTCCAAATACTGTTCCCTCTGCACAGAATGAGATTACTAGACATTTGTTGAACGAGTAACCAAATAAGTAATATTTTCCTAGAACAAAATACATGAAAGACCCATCAAAAAGCAGATTCCTTGAATCTATTTTCCTACAATTAAACACTTTCACTACATTTTAAAATGTTTGTTTGACAAATTAAAAGTAGAGTTTGACATTTCAACATGAACCTTGCAGACTTGTTTTGAGTTTCTAGTAAGAGCATTCAGCTGATTCCATTGCTGGGATTATATCAATAGTATGGTCCTCCTCTACCTGGGAATATCATCGTTTTTGACTTGGGTGGCATCCTGAAGGTACAGCCAATGCCTATGGCAGAATGACAAATATAGAATACTGAGGGAATTAGTGGACATCTCCCAGCCATCCACCTCCCTAGCATCAAACCTGGCATACAATGGAGTGACAGATGTCACTGTCAGATTGCTCTAATGTCCTTGATATGACCTACCACTAGATGCTCTAATTTCAATTCAAAAAGTCTGAGTACTCTTTACAAGTTTGGACAGAGAAAATCATTTTATGACTCAGCAAGACCAACAGCATGTGGTCCATCTAGAAAAGAACTAGCAACCTTATCATTCACAAGAGCATCTGGCTGCCATCTACAGGGTACTGGGCACATGCCAACTTTGATAATTAAATTCAGCTTGCCGGCCTTCCCATGTCACTTCATTTGAATGACACACATTCAATGCTATGCAAAAGATACTAGGCAGAATTGCTAGTAAATTCTATCTAGAAACTGTAGCATTGTATGAGTAAATAAAGTAAAATAATTGCATAATAAATTCAGACTATGTCTTAAAAATGACAAATTATGAGATATAAAATTGCTAATTATACAACTTGGAGAAATTTAAATATGGTAACTGGCTTTCTGGTTTGTAAAGGAAAAACAATATTTGTTTTTTTTACCTAATCTGACATTTCACTTTGATTTTGTGGCAGTTAGATATTATAAGATAAGTAGGATACTACACACACACATACACACACACACACACACACAAATTTTGTTTGGGGTGAACTGGATCTTATAAAGTTTAAAATGTAATTTAAATAGAAGATAAATGTTAATTGCACTAGAGTACAACAATAATTATGAAACAGGAGATACTCCTCTTACTTTTATTTTTCTGAGGGTTTTTTTTTTGCATTTATAGGATTTGCATAGTTTTAGGAAGTCTGACACTTTTTAAAAATAGTTTAGGTTCCTATTGTTCAAATATTTAAACAATAATTGTATTCTTCTATGCTATTCTGAAAGTTTTTGAAAGGGACAGAATACTCTATGGTTGGCTGCTGTTTCAACAGATTTTACTATTAAAGGGAAGGAAACATAGGAAAGTATACTCAATATTAATAACAGCCAACATTTCACCATAGACTGAGAAACAGTTTGTGTGACTTGCATATATTTACCCATTTATCCTCATATAAACTCAAATAGGTGGGTATTTTTAATATTCCTATTTACAAATGAAGAAGAAATTGAGGTACAGATAAGCAAGTTTCAAGTGACTAGCAACCACAGAGTCTGGCTCTATTGCTCATGAATTTAACCATGATGCTTTACTGCCTGTCACAAGAAGCAATCTTCTTTGAAAAAGTTCAATATCCCCAGTGAACTGAATTTAATCTCAGTGTTCCTTGAGCATTGTCATTCACTCCAAAAATGAGGTGGCGGGTGGATTTGAACCACTGAACACCTCCAGTAAACCTCATCTTTAGTGGATGAGAGAAACATTAGCAGATCATTACAATTTGACCACTTGAAATAATTGTAAAATAACATGATGTGCATATATAAACATATAGTTCACTTATAGAACAACCTTGGAAAAATTGACTGTTCCGTTGAATAAGCACTCATTTGGAGCCCATTATGAGCAAGGTATCATGCTAAGTGCTAGGAAAAATGTATCAGGTCTAATCCCACTCTTTTTTTTTCTTTTCTTTTTTTTTACAGAGACAGAGAGAGAGTCAGAGAAAGGGATAGATAGGGACAGGCAGGCAGGGATGTAGAGAGATGAGAAGCATCAATCATCAGTTTTTTGTTGCGACACCTTAGTTGTCCATTGATTGCTTTCTCTTTTGTGCCTTGACCCTGGGGGGGGGGGGCTACAGCTGACCGAGTGACCCCTTGCTCAAGCCAACAACCTTGGGCTCAAGCTGGTGAGCCTTGCTCAAACCAGATGAGCCCACGCTCAAGCTGGCGACCTCGGGGTCTCAAACTTGGGTCCTCTGCATCCCAGTTTGATGCTCTATCCACTGTGCCACCACCTGGTCAGGCTAATCCCACTCTTGAAGGGCCTTATAGACTACTGGAGACATGAGGAATGTGCATGATTGCCTCTAACTGACCTTTGAGTAGTACAAATATTCATGTAAGTCCTTGTGCCTCCAGACCATCCAGAGTACGATCGTACAAAAATTTTTATTTTAAAAATTAGTAAGGCAACATTAAAAAAAAGCAAATATATGTTCTTCTTGCTTCCATAAATTGGTTATCAAACAAACATGATTTTAAGTTAATGAAACTGGAACTGGAACTAATTTTATTTTTTGAAAAAAAAAAAAAAACCCTCGCTCCCTGGGGTCAGTGAGCATGAAAAAAAACTCACTACGCAAAGAGTTAAAGGTGTAATGTGATAAGTACAAAGAGAGGAGGGAAGTGGAAATGGAAAAGGAGCACCAAGAGGAAACGTAAGTGGAGGTGAGAGATTGGTTGTGAGGGAGGTTTCAACAGAAAGTAGATTTGGAACTAAGGTTGTTGGGATGAGACTACAGACAGAGGATATAGAATAATAAAAGTAATGAGGGTTAGAGGGGTAGGGAAAGGTTAGAAATAAGATTAGAGAAGTATGTTTGTGCACATGCATGTGTGCGTAACACAGGAAATACAAACGTGCAGCATCTCAGTATGTGTATTGCATACTCATACAATCTTGGTTGAAGACGAATCTTTGTGTCTGTTTATTTAGAAAAATATTGTACTCAATGTAGTTAGTGCCTTCCTCTAAAATATTTTAGCCATTGAAATCCCTGTTCAGATTATGCAATAGCTCTGAATCTCAGTTTCCTAATTTAGGATGTGGAAATAACAGTTTTTATCTCATTAGGATCCCAGTAAAGGATGCTACATTTGCATGCATTATTTTACCAAGCCTTACAGGGATGCTAATGAAATAGATAGTATTATTCTCATGTTCTAAATCAAGAAAGAGGTCACAGAGTTACACCATACATGTAATCCAAGCAAAGAAGGGGAACTTGCTTGTTTCCCTAGATGCTAAGAATACTGTTTGCAAACAACCTTCAGTGCTCTGTCCTTCAGGGGTCATGTCTGCAGAGAGCTACCTTTCTTAAAGTCAAGCCTTTTCCCAATAAAGCACAGATCCAATGACTGCTTGATGTAAGAGTATAAAAGTCTTGAAATCTTAACCCAACTAAGGATGACTTGTAGCTGCAAAATTTGCTGTGGTGTCAGGCAAGGTCTACTGTGGTCCCACAGCACAGCCTGACTTCTATCTTTGCTCAGTCCTACTTCTTTCTTCTCTCTCACACAGGTGTCCTAAGAACACTTCTTTTTAAAAATCCTTCAATTTAAACTTAATTTTAGAGGAAACCCAATTTAGGACACCCTTTGTTGGTGGTGGTGCCTGCAGTGGCAACAGTGGAAAAGATGGTGACATCCCAGGGCTAGCAAAGTCAACTTGCTTCTGCAGAAATTGCACTGGTGGGCAGCAGTGTCAGTAGCATTGAGCAACATTCTGTGGGCCAGCACAGTTGGTGGCAGTTTTATCATCAAGCCAATTTCTTGGCTTAGTCTTGACCATTCTGTCAAAAAGCTTAACCACAATTCTTATGCTAAAGCTCTTTCAACAATTCTGTGAGCTAGTCAATATTCTCTTAATAAACTTCTGCTTGGTCTTCTCAAATCAACTTCTGTTATATAGTAATGTATCTTAAACAACTTAACACTAAAGAAGTTTCCAAACATTGGAGCCCTCATAGATGATTAGTACATTCCCCAGGATAGAACACTGATATGCATATTATGGGTATCACTTAAATAATGCTCCCCTGAAGAGGGTTTTGAGCTACACTGGCAATAATAAAGGAGATGGACATGCTGGAGATAGACAACAAAAACAGGTTCAGTGACACATGTGAGAGCAGACTGAGGGAGCTTGAGGGACAGGGAATGACAGTGAAGGGTGAGATAGGACTCAGTGGAATTTTACTTCTATTTTGAGTAAGATGAAATAAAGGCCAAATATCTCTGTATATAAGAAATTTTAATTTTGTTATGTGGATGTGACTTTTAAAAATTATATATTTCAAAAAAAATTATCTATTTCAGACTGGCAATTTTATAGCTCTCTTCCATGTGTATCATGGGATTATGTTGTAGTAAGTTGAGGGAGAACCTACAGTGTTCTAACGTTAAAAACTGGCAATGGATGCTGTATGTGAATAAGTACAGCAAAGTAGCATTTTTTTCACTCATCAAAATGCCCTAAGAGTAAAAGTAAAAGATGATGTCATACTCAACAGAGTTCTTGGTTTAGACCAACATTGTATAATAATTATACTTTTACATTTTGCTCAACTATGATCAGGGTACAAACATAGCAAGCTTGGTGTAGCTAAAAGGAAAACATATAAGGTAAAACCACATTGTGTTATTTCTGTACTTACTCTTTCTTTTACATGTTATATTGAAATGCTCCCCCACACAGAAACAGCCATTTGCGGGGAAGGGATTTTGTATTTGCTCATTTAAAATGTTTTCTTTTCCTGGTTCATAGACTAGTAGTTGATGACATCCAATAGCAATGAAATAGCAATGGTAGAAAGAGCTGTATTAGATGTTTTCCTAGGGATACGGCTGTGTGCTTGGATGAGTCTGGCACTATGCCCTGAATGTCAACAATGTTCAGGCTGTGTCAGAGATCAGAGAAGAAAGTGTGTTCCAGACACCTAAGGATGACTTGGCTTTCATTACTCTGCAATTCAAACCTGGATACGGTCAACAGAGGCACCCAAGCTATTCTTGCCTCCAGGAATGAAATAGATGAACAAAAGTCAATTTCTAAAGAAGCCAAGAGTCAGAACATGCATAATTTTATATAACAAATTCAGAAGTGTGATTTCTACCCAGAGATGAATGAGCCTGTGGCTCATACCATACACACAGGTGCAATGTGTTTCTCTTGGCAATGTCTAGAAACCAAAGAGCCTTTATGGCCCGGGCCCCTTAAAGGTGGAAAGACCCAAGCTCCTGGGAAGAAAGAAATATAGTAAGGAAACAGAAGTGAGATTTGCTTCTGTGTCCTTGGTGCAAATGTAGTGTGAACCATAAGAGAGAATGAAACTGTTAAAAACACAGTAATGTGAAACTAGAAGTAGACTCCCTTTTGTTAATTTTAATTTTTTAATTTTATTTAGACAATTTTAACAGGGTGACATTGATAGATTAGAAAACATCTCCAGATAATTTTGACATTTGATTGTATTGTATACCCTTCACCCTAAGTCAAATTGTCCTCCGACACCCTTTATTTGGTTTTCTTTATGCTCCTTTCCTCCCCCTACCTCCTCCCTCTCCTCCCTTCCCCTCCCCCTGGTAACCACAGCACTCTTATCCATGTCCATGAGTCACAATTTTGTGTCCCACCTATGTATGGAATCATACAGTTTTTAATTTTTTCTGATTTATTTACTTCACTCAGTATAATGTTATCAAGTTCCATCCATGTGGTCATAAATGATCCTATGTCATCATTTCCTATGGCTGAGTAGTATTCCATAGTATATATGTACCACATCTTCTTTATCCAATTATCTATTGAAGGGCTTTTTGGTTGTTTCCATGTCTTGGCCACTGTGAACAATGCTGCAATGAACAAGGGGCTGCATGTGTCTTTACGTACCAATATTTTTGAGTTTTGGGGATATATACCCAGTAGAGAGATTGCTGGGTCATATGGTAGTTCTATTCCTAACTTTTTGAGGACCCACCAAACTTTCTTCCATAATGGTTATACTCCTTTACATTTGCACCAACAGTGAATGAAGGTTCCTTTTTTTCCACAGCCTCTCCAACACTTGTTACCTGTCTTGTTGATAATAGCTAATCTAACAGGTGTGAGGTGGTATATCATTGTAGTTTTGATCTGCATTTCTCTAATAGCTACTGAAGATGAGCATCTTTTCATATATCTATTGGCCATTTGTATTTCTTCCTGGGGGAAGTGTCCATTTATGTCCTCTTTCCATTTTTTATTGGATTGTTTACTTGTTTGTTGTTGAATTTTGTGAGTTCTTTGTATATTTTGGATATTAAGCCCTTATCTGAGCTGTTGTTTGAAAATATCATCTCCCATTTAGTTGGCTGTCTGTTTGTTTTGTTGTTAGTTTCTTTTGCTGTGCAAAAGCTTCTTAGTCTGATGTAGTCCCATTCATTTATCTTTGCTTTCACTTCCCTTGCCTTTGGAGTCAAATTCATAAAATGTTCTTTATGGCCAAGGTCCATGAGTTTAGTACCTATGTTTTCTTCTATGTAATTTATTGTTTCAGGTATTATATTTAGGTCTTTGATCCATTTTGAATTAATTTTCATGCAAGGGGACAAACTGTAATGAGTTTCATTCTTTTGCATGTGGCTCTCCAGTTTTCCCAGCACCATTTATTGAAGAGACTTTCTTTTCTCCATTGTTTGTTTTTGGCATCTTTATCAAAGATGATTTGACCATATATATGTGGGTTTATTTCTGGGCTCTCTATTCTGTTCCATTGGTCTGAATGTCTATTTTTCTGCCAATACCATGCTGTTTTGATTATCATGGCTCTGTAGTATAATTTGAAGTCAGATATTGTAATGCTCCCAGCTTTGTTCTTTTTCCTTAGGATTGCTTTGGCTATTCAAGGCTTTTTATAGTTCCATATAGACCTGATGATTTTTTGTTCCATTTCTTTAAAAAATGACATTGAAATTTTGAAGGGAATTGCATTAAATATGTATATTGCTTTGGATAATATGGTCATTTTAACTATATTTATTCTTCCTATCCAAGAACAAGAAATATTTTTTTCCATTTCATTGTATCTTTTTCAATTTCCCTTAACAATGCTTAGTAGTATAGTTTTCAGTATATAGGTCCTTTACATTATTTGTTATATTTATTCCTAGGTATTTTTTGTTGTTGTTGCAACTATAAAAGGGATTATTCTTTTAGTTCATCTTCTGAAGTTTTCTTGTTGGCATATAAGGAGGCAATAGACTTCTGTATATTAATTTTGAATCCTGCAACCTTACTGTATTGGTTTATTGTTTCTAATAGTCTCTTTGAGGAGTCTTTGGGGTTTTTGATGTACAGAATTATACATCTGCAAAAAGTAAAACCTTTACTTCTTCTTTCCAAATATGAAAGCCTTCTATTTCTTTCCCTTGTCTGATTGCTCTGGCTAGAACTTCCAGCACTACGTTGAATAAGGGTGGAGAGAGTGGGCAACCTTGTTTTGTTCCTAATTTTAGAGGAAAAGTTTACAGTTTTTTGCCATTTAATATAATGTTAGCTGATGGTTTGTCACAAATGGCCTTTATTATGTTGAGGTATTTTCCTTCTATACCCATTTTGTTGAGTGTTTTAAACATAAAATGATGTTGTATTTTATTGAATACCTTTTCTGCATCTATTGATAGGCTCATATGGTTTTTGTTTTTTGTTTTGTTGATAATGGTGTATTATGTTAACTGTTTTACGTATGTTGAACCATCCTTGTGATTCCGGGATGAATCCCATTTGATTATGATGAATTATTTTTTATATTGTGTTGTTGTATTCGATTTGCTAGTATTTTGTTTAGAATTTTAGCATCTGTATTCATTAGAGATATTGGTCTGTAGTTTTCTTTTTTTGTGTTGTCCTTGCCAGGTGCCAGTATGAGGGTTATATTGGCCTCATAAAATTTGTTTGAAAGTATTGCTTCTTCAATTTTTTGTAAGACTTTGAGTAGAATAGGAACCAAATCTTTGAATATTTGATAGAATTCACTAGTATACTCATCTGGCCCTGGACTTTTATTTTTTGTGAGGTTTTTGATAGTTTTTATTTTGTTCCTGTTTATGCTTCTTTATGACTCAGTCTAGGAAGATTGTATTGTTCTAGGAATTTAACCATTTCTTCTAGATTGTTAAATTTGGTGGCATATAGTTTTTTATAGTATTCTATGATATTCTTTGTATATCTGTGATGTCTGTGGTGTTTTCTCCTCTTTCATTTTGAATTTTGTTTATATGAGTCCTTCTCTTTTTCCTTAGTGAGTCTTGCCAGGGGTTTGTCAATTTTGTTGATCTTTTCAAAGAACCAGCTTCTTGTTTTATTAATTTTTTTCTATACTGTTTTTGTTCTCTATTTTGTTTATTTCTGCTCTGATTTTTATTATTTCCTTTCTTCTGCTGGTTTTGGGTTGCCTTTGTTCTTCTTTTTCTAGTTCCTTTAGTTGTGATATTAAGTTGTTTACTTGGGCTCTCTCTTGTTTGTTCATATAAGCCTGTAGTGATATGAACTCCCCTCTCATTACTGCTTTTGCTGCATCCCAGAGATTCTGATATGTCATATTGTAATTTTTGTTTGTGTGTGTGTATATATATATATATATATATATATATATATATATATATATCTTTTGATCTCTGCTTTTATTTCTTCTTTGACCCACTAATTTTTTTAGAAGTATGTTGTTTTATTTTCACATTTTTGTGGGTTTATTTACTTCTTTTTTGCAGTTGAATTCTAGTTTCAAAGCTTTGTGGTCAGAGAATATGCTTGGTATAATTTCAATCTTTCTGAATTTGTTGATGTTAGTTTTGTGGCCCAACATATGGTCAATTCTTGAGAATGTTCTATGTACACTGGAGAAAAATGTATACTCTGACGTTTTGGGATGAAATGTCCTATAGATTTCTATCATACCCAATTGTTCTAGTGTTTCATTTAAGGCCAATATTTCTTTATTGATTTTCTGTTTGGATGAATGATCTAGAGCTGTTAGTGGTGTATTAAGGTCTCCAAGTATGATTATATTTTTGTCGGTTTTTATTTTTAGATCAGTTAGTAGATATCTTATATACTTTGGTGCTTCTGGTTTGGTGCATATGTATTAAGAAATGTTATTTCTTCTTGATTCAATTGTTCCTTTTATTATTATAAAATGACCATCTTTGTCTCTGATTACCTTTGCTGTCTTGTAGTCAGCATTGTTACATATGAGAGTATGCCTACACCTGCTTTTCTTTGGATATTATTTGCTTGGAGAATTGTTTTCCAACCTTTCACTTTGAATTTGTTTTTATCCTTGTAGCTTAGATGTGTTTCTTAAAGGCAGCATACAGTTGGATTTTCTCTTTTGGTACACTCTGCTACTCTATGTCTTTTTATTGGTGAGTTCAATCCATTTATATTTAATGTAATTATTGACACTTGAGGGTTTCCTATTGCCATTTTATATATTGCTTTCTGATAGCTCTGTATCTTGTTTGGTTCTTCTCTTTTGTTTTTTTTGTTTTTTTTTGTCATTTGTTTTTGTTTGGTTGTATTCCATACTTCTTTCCTCTGTTTCTTCTTTTTTTTAAACCATGTGTTTCTGTAGTGGTTTTTTTAGGGGTGGTTACCATTAGGTAATAAAAAGGATATATATCACATTCATTGTAGTACATTATCTCATGAGTGCTTTTGCACTCCATTCTCTTTTGCTACTGTTAATCTTTATCCTCTCCCTTTTTTTGTTTTTGTTGTCACAGATTAATCTTGTTTTTATTGTAATCTTGTTGGAGCTTTTACTTGTGATTTTGTTTTGTTTTGTTCTTTGTATCTGGTTGAATAACCCCCTTTAGTATTTCCTGAAGTGGAGGTTTTCTGGTGATAAATTTCTTCATCTTTTCTATATCTGTGAATATTTTTATTTTCCCTTTTTATTTGAAATATAGCTTTGATAGATACAGTATTCTTGGCTAAAAGTTCCTCTATTTCAGTACTTTAAATATTGAGGTCCACTCTCTTCTGGCTTATAAAGTGTCTGCTGAGAAATCTGATGATAGCCTAATAGGCCTTCCTTTATATGTTGTATTCTTCTTTTCTCTTGCTGCCTTGAGGATTTTTTCTTTGTCATTGGTTTGTGATCATTTCATTATGATGTGCCTTGGAGTAGGTCTGTTTGGGTTAAGGTAACTTGGTGTTCTGTTTGCTGCTTGGATACGAGGCTCTAATTCTTTCCATAGGCTTGGGAAGTTCTCATTGATTATTTGTTTGAATATGTTCTCCACTCCATTTCTCTCTCTTCTCCTTCTGATATACCCAACTATTCTTATGTTGCTCTTTCTGATGAAGTCAGACAATTTCTGTAGGGCTTTCTCATTTTTTTAACTTGTGAGTTTCTCTCCTCTTCTCTCTGTAGTATCTCTAGTTGCTTGTCTTCTATGTCACCAATTCTCTCCTCTATCTGGCCTCTTCTATTAGCTAAACTTGTTACTTCATTTTTCAGTTCATGTATTGAGTTTTTCATCTCTGTTTGGTTCCTTTTTATAGTTTCAATTTCCTTAGCGAAGTATTCTTTTTCTTCACTAAATTGTTTTTTGAGCTCTCTATATTGCCTTTCCATGCTTCCTGTTATTTCCCTGAGTATTTTTAGGACTTAAATTTTTAATTCTATGTCATTTAACTCCAAGGTTTCCAAGCAACTGAAATTTTTTTTTAGAGATTTTTTCTCATTTATCTGAGCTATACCTCTGTCTTTTGTATCCATGATATTTGATTTCTTTTCTTTTTTTCCTTAATGGCATTTGAGAGTGGTGTTGTTAATAACACTAATAAAAGATAATTTTAAAAATAAAATAAAAATTGAAGAGATACAGTAAAAAAAATGAAATTCTATAATGATAAGTGGAACAAAAACTACAGAGAACAAGAATCAGGAAATGAGAAAATATGACAAAAGAGATAAAAATGAAATAAAAAACATGCAAAATGACACAAAGAAAAATATGAATCCAAAATATAATAATTTGTTGATAACTGATGATTGAGAGAAAAAGAAAAAGAAAAAAAGTAAAGATTTTTGAAGTGAAACATTTATAAAAAACAAGAATGAAAAATGTAACAACTATTGATAATGAAGTTCAAAAGGAAAAGGAAAGAAGTAAAAAGGAAAGAAGATAATATGACCAAAATGGAAAAATAAAGTAATAAAAATGTAATTTTTTTCCTGGTTTTGAGAGGTAGCTTCTTTCTTTTTTTGGAAGGTGGTGCTGTACTACAGGTTTTGCCCCTGTGGAGCTCCTGGGTAGAGGTTTGCTGTTGTATCACTGTGGCAATGATGTAGGCTGGGTCTCAGTCACATTGGTAGGCAGGGCTTTTTAGGGCTTGGGGGCTCTAAGAATGGGAGTCTCAGTTTTCCAGGTGCCTCTCTTCACATCTTTCCTACCTGAGCTAGGGGAACTAGCTGTGAGATTTGCCTCAGCCACGGCTTGCAGAGCAAGTGGCTCTAAAAGCAGCCAGGTCCTTTCTCTAGTATCGCTCAAAGCACAGTTCTGGGTAAGACTGTGCCAACCAGAAAGCAGGCAGGACTGGGAGCCGATTGTGGGTAGTGCACCTTTCTAAGGGCTAGCAGACAGGTTTAGCACATTCTCAGTGTGCCATGGGCTGGGAGCCAATTGCAGATCAAGCGCCTTTCTAAGGGCCCCCGGGTATGTGTAGTACACCCCAGGGCAACCTGGGTGTAATCTCCACAGGCTTGTACCTTGTGCACTGTTTGGTAGCCTACAGCAAGCCACATACACACCCAGCAACCACGACGTCAGCAGTGCACACAGAGGCCTGCACCCACCCACTTAGGTGCACAGTGCCTCTGATCTCAGTCAGAGCTGGGAATGCAGGAATATGCTTTGAAGCCTGTATTGCCCCACAGAGGTGCCCCTCCTGGGCAGTCCCAGGCCCAGGTATCCTGGCCCTTACATATGTCCTGTGCTGGTGGTGGAGCTGGGAATGCACAAAGACGCTGGCAATGGCCCATGCAGATATCTATCACTGATAATCTCAGGCTAAGCCCTCAAATCCGCATGTGCATCCACACCAGTGGTACCAGGTGGAGCTACTCACACACCACCAGTGATCGTGGAGCCAGGAGCGCACAACACTGCTGGTACTAGTGCCAGCTCCCACAGGCACCCTGCACCTGTAACCTTTGCCAGATCTTGCTGCCCATGCTCACCCCACGTCCCCAATGTCAGGCAGAGCTAGTGTGTTCTTCCTTCTGCTTGATTGTCCACCCTAACCCAGCTACTTTCCTCTGCCTCAGACCCTCCACTTCGCTCGCCTCCAGATGAAAGCGGCCCTTCCTCAAGTCAGTGAGAAAAGCAAAATATCTGTTCTCCATATTATTTTCTTCAGAGTGGATTATGTATATTCAGTCACCTTTTTGCCCAATCATACCTTTGTCTGGTATGTGTATATTTCAGATGCTCCTGAGATTTTTTTTCTGTTTTTATTTGTTGAATTTTTTGAAATTTCAGGGGGAGATATTGGGAGCACCCCTCACAGCGTCATTTCTCTCGCCACAGTTCTGAGAGTCACAAACTTCAGAGACAAGCAAGTTATAATATTCTAATGCCCTTTATCATAGGGGATAGACTAGTAAAATGAAGACATAAGACAAAGGTAGTTACCTAAATTAAGGATTCGTTCATCTCCTCTCAAAATAACCAGGAGAATTGATGACAAAAGTAAACATTTCATTCTCAGTGAAATTAGAAAATAAACTGCAAGGTATTTTTTAAGAGTCTTTAATTGAATGAATTTTAAGAGTCTTCCAATTGAATGTAGGAACCAAAGAGGAACATGTGGGGAAATGCTGAGGAGGGAACCCAGCAGCTGCAGATTTCAGAAAGCCCCCAAAGAATGAGTTTCCTGAAGACAATGGGCATACTCAAATGTACAAAACCAGTGCTCTTCACTGGAACAGCAAGAGAGAGAAATCAGGTGAGTTGCCTGAAACCAGAGTCCCTAAGGATCAGGAAAGATCTACTACATGAAAATTTCATTGGCAAGAAGAAGTTCGTTCTTGTAGCATCTTAGAAGACAGCATTTAGGTTCTGAAAGGTAACTACACTAAAATTCTACTTCTTCCCAGCAGCTAAGAATCCCTTGCAAATAGCTGCCCAACTCATCCAAAAGATAAATAACAATAATAATTTACCAAAGAGTTAGTACAACTCAAGGAACATCAAGTATAAAAAATAATTGGTACAGTGTCCAAGTAAAGATACTAAAAGAAAAATAGATGAAAATACTACCAAATTTATAAACAGCTGCATACCCCAGAAAAAATAATGTTGACATGGAGTAAATAAAAAGTATAAACCAAAAGTTTTTCCTGCCTGACCAGGCAGTGGCGCAGTGGATAGTGCGTTGGACTGGGATGTGGAGGACCCAGGTTTGAGATCCTGAGGTCGCCAGCTTGAGCATGGGTTCATCTGGTTTGAGTAAAAGTTCACCAGCTTGGACCCAAGCTCACTGGCTCGAGCAAGGGGTTACTCAGTCTGCTGAAGGCCCATGGTCAAGGCACATATGAGAAAGCAATCAATGAACAACTAAGGTCTCACAACAAAAAACTGATGATTGATGCTTCTCATCTCTCTCCGTTCCTATCTGCCTGTACCTGTCTATCCCTCTCTCTGACTCTCGCTCTGTCCCTGAAAAAAAAAAAAGTTTTTCCTAAGTTAAAACAAAACAAGTAAACAACAAGAGAGAAGATAAATAGAAAGGAAATATGTGATAAGTTAATTATTTTCTCTTACCAGGGAACTAATAAAACATACAAAAGTAAACAAAGCACACATTGAAAAATAAAATGATGATGATGATAATTATGACTACAGGAGACATAGTCCAAAGTAATATAATAGATGAGAAGACTAAACATGTCTGTGCTTTAAATTCAACTATTAAAAGAAATTTCAGATTAGATCAAAAGGCAAAACCGAATTCTGTTCTGACTAGGGCTCAAGTAGACTTAAGCAGGTTGTGCACTGAAGAAGTCTCAACATGCTAGTAGTCTGTGTGAATGAAGTCCAGGATCATGCAGCACACAGCTATCACAAAGTAAAGGGAGTATGTGAACTATATACAAGGAAAACTCTTAAAACAAAAGTTGAAAATAAAAGATTGGGCAAAGTTATATGCCGCAAGGGTCAGATCTTATTGTCAGACCAGGTGGAATTCAGGGCAAAAAGCAGTGAACAAATTAAGAAAGATGTATTATAATGCTGAAGCCTGCAGTTCAGAATGAAAAGATATGTTTTAATGCTGGAGCATTGCATAAGGCAAGCAGTTCAAGACAAAAATAGTGATGAATATCTACCAACCAAACAAATGGCATCATTATTTGTCAAACAAAAATGACAGAAATTCCAGGGATAAACAGATAATGCTCACAATAGGAGACAAATTTACTGAGGTGTAATCTAGTTTTGTTCTGCATTAATAAACTGAAGTGGGGAGTGTACAGTTACATTTTCCTGTTCCGTGTCCCTCTGCAATCTAGGTTCCAGTGAAATTGCCCTTAAAACTCACTATTTCCCAAATCCAGTAACCACTTTCCAATCCTCCTCTCATGTGGATTCTCTGCAGTGTCTGATGTTGCTGTTTACCCTCTTCATTTCTGAAACACAGTATCTATTTGCACTTTACCAACTACCAGAGTCCTAGCTTAGTGTCCCCTTAATACAGTGATTTCTACTGGTATGCCACAGGAATTCTGTCTAATTGATTTTAGAGAGAGAGAGAGAAAGACATTGATTTGTTGTTCCGCTTATTCATGTAATCATTGGTTGATTCTTGTGTGTGCCCTGACCAAAGATCAAACCTGCAAATGTGGTTTATCAGAACAACACTCTCACCAGCTGAGCAACCCAGCCAGGGGCTGCTACAAAAATTTTTTAAACATGCAATACCCGACTGGTAAGTCAGGGGCACTGACCTCTTTCCCTTAGATTGTCAAATAAATAAATGACAGCAGCCAACACAATAACAGCCATCTGGGTTGAATGAATCAAAATTACACCTATTTTTTTGTCAGATCGGCAAAAAATATATTTTGGATGTGCCATTGAATTTTAGTAATTACATGTGCCATGACAGAGAGAGAGAGAGAGAGAGAGAGAGAGAGAGAGAGAAATCACTGTCCTAATGCTCAGGCTCTGTTGGGTACAGAGAACAGCAGGATAAGATTGTTTTCAGTTGTCAATCCTGATTGAATGTCCTGACAGTCATACTGGTTGGAGCCTGTCATTCTGTTTCAGGCTTTTAATGACCAGAGACTCTTATAAAAATCTAAAGATCATCTTTGGTTCAAGAGGCAGAAAGTATTTGGGAGTTCTATTATTTTCTCTCCTAATAGCTACTATCCACTGTTTTTTAAAATTGATTTTAATTACAGTTGATATACAATATTATATTAGTTTCAATAGTGATCACCACAATAAGTCCGGTAACCATTTGTCATGGTACATAGGTATGACAATGTTGTTGACTCTATATCTTATGCTGTACATTACATCCCCATGACTATTCTACAGCAGGGAAATTTTCTTTCTTAATCCTCTTCCCTTTTCTACCCCACCCCTGTCTGACAACCATCTGCACCTGAGTTTGCTTCTGACTTGTTTTGTTTGCTTGTGTGTTTTGTTTTCCAGATTTCACATACAAGTAATATCATATGGTATTTGTCTTTCTCTGTCCAACTTATTTCACTTAATCTAATACTCTGTAGGTCCATACATGGTTTTGCAAATGACAAGACTTAATTCTCCTTTATGGCTGAGTAATATTTCATTGTATATATGCACTGCTTCTTTTTTCCATTCATCCATCAATAGACACCTATGTTTCTTCCGTATTTTCGCTACTGTAAACAATACCGCAATGAATATAGGGGTACATATATCTTTTTGAGTTAGTTTTCGTTTTCCTCAGATAAAAACCCAAAGAGAAATTACTGGATTGTACAGTAGTTCTATTTTTAATTTTTTGAGGACCCCCCCATACTATCGTTCATAGTGGCTGCACTAATTTACAATCCCACCAACAATGCCTAAGGGTTCCCTTTTCTCCACATTCCTGCCAACACTTACTGTTAATTGTTTATTTGATGATAGCCATATTGACCAGTGGGAGGTTGTATCTTAATGTGGCGTTGATTTGCATGTTACTAGTGATTAGTGATGTTGAGCATCTTTGCATGTCCTCTGCCTAATTTTTAGATTGTTTTCTTCTTATACATATATTGAGTTGACTATTCTCTGTTTTAAAGGTGGCATATAGAGCACTCACTTAAAAAAGGTAGGATCAGGGCTTGGACCAGAGAGCCAGCAGGGGCACAGCTTCTAAAACCAGGTTGTCTGGCTTCAAATTCCAGCTTCAGCTCTCACTGAGATGGGACTTGCATGAGTTATTCAAACTTTACCTAGCTGAGCTGCTCCAACTGTACGTGCCTTATTTGCTCCTCTCTAACAGGGAGTTGTTGTAATAGTATCTAATTCATTGAGGTCTTAGGCAGTATTTATTAGTCAATAGATTTAAAGTCACTTTAAACTACTTCTGACAACATTGCATCTATTGTTAACAACATTCCATCTTGAAGATTCTAGAATACTGATTCCAGAGACAGAAAGTTGAATCTGATTTCTGCTGCTAAGTGGATTTGTGTTTTAAATAAAGTTTCTATTTTACTGGCTATAAAATGGGAGGCTGAAAAATGGACTTTGAAATCCTTTGTGGTTCTATAAATACCCAACAGCTTCGGAGAACCATGTCTTAAGTATGTTTACTTCAAAGCCTAATATGAAAAGTGTTACTTTGTTTATAAATTGGCAAGCTATTTTAAAGGTTTGAATTAATAGCTTCAGACTATTAGCAACATACAGGTTTATTCTATGGGGACACTTAATGTTTTAGTTATTTTTGACAGACTAGTACTTCTGTAGGACAGGCATAGAATCCTATTCTTTTTTTTTTTTTTTTTTTTAGGGCGTTGAGGTCCTAGAATCCTATTCTTAAGATATAAAGTGTCTCTGTAGTTTAATATTTATTTAACAAACAGTCTCTTAGAAATTTCTAATCTTAGGGACTGAAGTCAAAATCTCAAAGCTTAGAAATAGTTCAATCAACAAAAAAACACTTATATTAGAAATAAGGTATTTGTGATGACAGAACTAAGTTATAATTTGACTGATGATCTCAACATTACGTCTGAACACAAGTTAGCCCTTAATCTCCCCAGTCTTTCTGTGCCCTTGGTTAAAACCAGAGGGCTTGATTTTTTAACAGTTCACTCTCTCTTACTCTTTACGTCCAATACAGCCCTGAGCCATGGCCTCTCTTTTCCTTCACACTCCATTGCCACCGGGTCCAAATCCTTTTCAAATCCTGATCTGGCAGCAACAGCCTGACTGACTTCAGCCTTCTTATTTTCAAAGCAATTACACAGTCCACTGCCAAGTCTGTCCTCCTTTAAAGCACTTGCGTCTAACCCTCCTAACCTAAGAAATCACATGGACTCACTACTACGCTGTTAGTAAGTCTAAATTTCTCTGCCAGGCTTTCAAAGCTGCCCATACTTAGGCCTTCTATGTTTTTATTACTGACTGAGCTAGCCTCTTTTTTTATTACTCTTCTCTGCTTTCCTCTCTCCCAATATATATTTCAAGTTTCCTCACTGTCTCAGTGCCTGATTTTAGGCAGGAATTTGGCTCCTCTTCCTGAATAGCTTTTTCTTTATCTTATCCACCCAGCCAACCCACACATTCATCATCCTTTCCATTCTTTCTGACATGTCAAGTCATAGTTTTGAATGAAGTTTTACTGATATTTTTCTATGCACTTGCTATCAATAATACAGTTTTATGACTCAAATTATTTCATGTTCAGACATTGTACTAAACTTAAATGGGTAGCGCAGTAGAATAGAAAACCCACTGATGAATTGAAAAATCAGAGTTGCTATCAAATAGCTGGTTTGGTTTTTTTTTGTTGTTTTTTTTTTTGCAAAGTTATTCTCTGAGTTGCATAGAGTCATTAAAAATATTAAATGAATGAGATGGAAAGCTATTTTGCAGGCTCTAATTATAATGCAGTATAATTGTTGTTAAATGTTATACAGAACAAAACATCTTTTTTTAAAAAATATTTTATTTATTGATTTTTTTAGAGAGAGAGGAGTGAGAGAGAGAGACAGAGAGAGAGAGAAGGGGGAGGAGCAGGAAGCATCAACTCCCATATGTGCCTTGACCAGGCAAGCCCAAGGTTTCGAACGGGCGACCTCAGTGTTCCAGGTCGACGCTTTATCCCACTGCGCCACCACAGGTCAGGCCAGAACAAAACATCTTTTACAGTTTTTGATAAGAGGCCTGTTAGAAAGTGTTTAGTAAGTATATGGAATATATTTAAAGAAGCCACACAACAAAGTTTTCACTAAAAACATGAAATTAAATATATAGCCATTGGGACTAAAATAGTTCAATCCTAAATAATAAGCTGGATGACAACTGTTGTGAGAAAAAATTCTCACATAAAAATGATAAGACATCATTTGCTCAAATGCTTCCCCAAAAAGCATTAGTATCAGTTGACTGTACTCATGAAAAGTTACAAGAGACCTCCTCTAAGTGCATTGTATTGTCAATGATAAAAGATCTATTTCTATGAACGGGGAAACCCTAATTAGGTCCTCTTTGCAGAGTAATTCAGACTCTCTATATTTTCTCTCTGACTTCCCCCCCACAGCCATGGCTTGATTGAGTCAAGCACATTGGACTCAGATGCTGAGGATAGCTCTGAGGAGCCTTGTCTCAGGTGCTAAAAATAGCTCAGTTGCTAGTATGGCCCAAGAGAAGCAGAGCATCGGCCCCAGGCAGGGGTTTCTGGGTGGATCTCTCTCAGAGCACATGCTGGAATCTGTCTCTCTATCTCCCTTCCTCTCAATTGGAAAAGAAGAAAAATAAATAAATAAATAAAAATTCTTGAAGCACACCAGTGTACCTGACATGGCACACCAGTTAAAAATTGCTAATCTCTAGAAAACTAAAACTTTCATTAAGTATTATAGAGACAGATAATTGTCCATCATAGTTTGTGCTCCCCATAGTATACGGTTGTTTTGGAAAGGCAGTTGCCTAGACAATTATTACATTTCCAAGCTCCCTCTGCATCTGAGGCTTTCTGACCAGCTCTTCCCAATGCAATATAAACAAAAGTGATCAATTTCTGGCCAAGACGTTGATAAAGTGGGTGTGTCTTTTCTTCTCTCACCTGCAAAGAGAGTCTAAGGCAATGGTGCAGCTGCCAGACAGAAGGATCTGCGTACCTGAATCTCAAGATGCAGGAAACCCCCCACTTGCCAGCTAGGTACTCTTACCTTCCAAGTGGAGCCCTGTACAACTACCGATAGTCTGCTCTCTGTGTGTTCACTAGGTATTAACAGAATTTCATAGCTATCTAATTATTTCAAGCTTATGTAGGTTAGAGATAGTAGTAAAATAAAATATTTTTTCCAACATGAATTAAGAAAGAATGTGTTACACAACTGAGAAGCAATTTATGCAAATCTAGGTGGGGGGATGGATCAAAATGCTTCTTACTTTTTCATAGACTCTCATTATCAAACCATTAGCTTTTAAACAAAGTGAGGACATGTCCCTTTCTCTGGGACCTTCGGGAAGATTTATTTGAAACCATTTTTTGTTCATGGCTAATTATTTTGAGAAAATATATTCTTGCATTTATTAATGTTGTTAAGAAAATCAGATACCAAAATTTGAGAGCGAGAGAGAAAAGTGAGGCAAGGAGAGAGGAAGGGAGGAAAGAAGGAAAACATAAATCAATGACTTAAAAAGTCTAAATGAAGAGTTTCTTATTTTTTGCTGTAGTATAAATACAGGTTATTGAACAAGTTATTTAACTCAATAAAACTGGCTTAAAGAAAGACCAGGGCATGTCTGGCAGGCATCTCTTAATCATTACCCTCAGATAGCCTGGCCATTGAAGACAATAGTTTCTTTTCTAAATAAACCATGATTAGTCCTAAATTGCCTCACCAGGGATAAGTTCGTCCCAAGTCAGCCAATGAAAAAAGTGGAGAGCAAGGAACTGAATTATGCAAAATAGAGGACCCAAAATTTGAGCGAGTGCCATTCCATTTGAGGGTCTGACCAAAAATAACCCATGGTATCTGGTGTGTATAATGTCTGTTAGCACTAAGATTGGCAATGCTCAAGATTGCAAAAAGAGAAACCAGAGAGTTAGAAATTCAAAAACGTTCATCTTAAACTTAAGTCCCACGTGGGCTAAAAATGAGCGTGATGACTTTAAAGATGCCTCAGATTAGAAAATAGGCACACAGCCACCAACAGGAGGGAGGGCTTCAAATAGCAAGATGAGAATTATACATTTTAAAATCTGGGCCCTTTGGGAAGAGTTAATTGAGTGTTGGACTGTATCTTAAAGGATAGAACCAAAATTTATGGGGAAGTTAAATTTTTAATGATAGTCATTAGTTTCAAAATTATAGGTTATAACAAATACATATTTATATATTCTCATCCCGGATAATTCATTTAATTAATAAGAATATTTTATGTTGATTTAATGGGACTCAAAATGATTATAAAATCACTAGGTGTAGTAAAAAATTCTTCACTTACTCAGGTACAGGTGCTGGAATTGGAATTGTTAGGCGGTTTTTGTCATAAGTTCCTAGGCTTGAATATAAATTGTTGATATTGTTGGTATAATAAAGAAATCTTTTTCAAGTTGATATAACATAATTTACATTCATCACCAATGTAAAAAGATAAAGCCTTTGGAGAAAAACGTGCTTATTTCACCCCCAAAAAGGTCTCTTGCAACATTATATTCATAAGTGAATCTCATACCCACTTGACCAAATCTCCAACTAAAAGATTTCCAAATGTGCCAGATAATAATCATCCTATCTTTATCAATATTTGTACCCACAATATTTGTATCCGCAATGCAATTCAAAACAAAACAATAAAAACCAATACCTTGAAATTAGAAATAGAACCGATATTGGTATACAAGTTTAGCATAGATTTGAATAGAATGACATTGGACTATTTGTTATTTCAGTGTTTGTATAAGAATAATAAAGCCGGCCCTGGCCAGTTGGCTCAGTGGTAGAGCGTCGCCTGGCATGCAGAAGTCCCGGGTTCGATTCCCGGCCAAGGCACACAGGAGAAGCGCCCATCTGCTTCTCCACCCCTCCCCCTCTCCTTCCTCTCTGTCTCTCTCTTCCCCTCCCGCAGCCGAGGCTCCATTGGAGCAAGGATGGCCCGGGTGCTGGGGATGGCTCCTTGGCCTCTGCCCCAGGCGCTAGAGTGGCTCTGGTCACAACAGAATGATGCCCTGGAGGGGCAGAGCATCGCCCCCTGGTGGGCAGAGCATCGCCCCCTGGTGGGCGTGCCGGGTGGATCCCGGTTGGGCGCATGCGGGAGTCTGTCTGACTGTCTCTCCCTGTTTCCAGCTTCAGAAAAATACAAAATAATAATAATAATAATAATAATAAAGCCTTCACTGACTTTACAGTTTATAAAATATACTCTCATATTGTGTATTTTTCAAAGTGATTGTGGGAATTGTGTGGTTACCTCACACTAAGTTTTCTTGGTTGAGTCTCCAATTTCGACCAGTAACTTTTTTCAAATTTAATCATTTTAATTCTAAATACTACCATGGAAATCATCAGTTCCTCTTTTGATCTATCTTTCCTTCCTTTTTTTCTTCCTTCCTTCCTTCCTTCCTTCCTTCCTTCCTTCCTTCCTTCCTTCCTCCCTCCCTCCCTTCCCTCCCCCCCTCCCTCCTTCCCTTCCTTCATTCCTTCTTATTTGTGACAGAAAGTCAGAGAGAGGAACAGATAAAGTCAGACAAACGAGAAGAGAGAGAGATGGGAAACATCAATTCTTTGTTACGGCACCTTAGTAGTTCATTGATTGCTTTCTCATATGACCTTTGACTCGGGGGTGGGGGCTACAGCAGACCGAGTGACCCCTTGCTTAAGCCAGCAACCTTGGACTCAAGCTGGAGAGCCTTGCTCAAATCAGATGAGTTCGTGCTCAAACCAGTGACCTCAGGGTTTTGAACCTGGGTCCTCTGCATCTGAGTCCGACGCTCTATCCACTGTGCCACCACCGGGTCAGGCCTCTTTTGATCTTTCTTAACGGTGTGCAAATAATCTACCCTATTTAACAATTGTCGCTCAGCTGTTATCTGAGATCTGGATAGCAGAGGTCAAAGCTGTAAGAACAAAGTAAAGGAAGTAATATTTCTTAGGTACATAATTAGGACTAGAGAGTGGAAAGTTAATATATTCTCGCTTATTAGTCTAAATTGGAGCAGACAGAAGTGATAAATGGAAAGCAAGCCAGGAAGCACTCTGCAGCTTCCAAATCAAACTCTCAGAACATTGAACATACCACAGGAGTTTGTAAAGCTGTGGATTCCTAGACTCTGATGCAGAAGGTTTGGACCAGAAACCTAGAATCTAAAATACATGATGTGGAAACAGATTTTCCATGGAACACGCTTTGTACAAAACACTGCTAAATAATATAAATTTGTCATTTCCTATTAAAAGAAGAAAAGGAGCTTGTTTAGAGACCAAAATGAATGAAAATTACCATGAAACGTGGAATGTAAATTACCTGATATGCCAGAATTACTAAAGCTCTGCAAGCAAAGCAGCTGTGCTTTGAGTATTTATAAGCATATATTTGCATATGTTATATAGTACGCATACCCGGTTTCTTTAATTACTAATTTTAGGGTTAGAATCACTGAGACAATTCTATATGCAGGTATATATATGACATGTGCATGGCTATGGTGTTGAATGTGGACTCTAACCATAGATGACTGGATTCAAATCCTGGCTCTGTTCAATAGTGGATGTATGGACTCAGGCAAGTTTCTTAATCTAACTGTATCTCAAATTTCTCATCTGCAACATGGAGGACAATAATGTTTACATCATGGAGATTATAAAAGAGTGAATTTCTTTTTTTTTTTTACAGAGACAGAGAGAGAGAGTCAGAGAGAGGGATAGATAGGGACAGACAGACAGGAACGGAGAGGGATGAGAAGCATCAATTATCAGTTTTTCATTGCGACACCGTAGTTGTCATTGATTGTTTTCTCATATGTGCCTTGACTATAGGCCTTCAGCAGACCTAGTAACCCCTTGCTGGAGCCAGCGACCTTGGGTCCAAGCTGGTGAGCCTTACTCAAACCAGATGAGCCTGCGCTAAAGCTGGTGACCTCGGGGTCTTGAACCTGGGTCCTCCGCATCCCAGTCCGACGCTCTATCCACTGCGCCGCCACCTGGTCAGGCGAAAGAGTGAATTTCTTAATGCATATAAAACACTTAGAAATTTCCTAAAATACTATAAGCCCTCTATCGTTTACTTACTATAGTTGTTACCTAATAGATCTCTCTGCTAATATCAGTTCAATAGATGGACTCTGATGGTAAATTTTGAATGAATCAAAGGCACTTACTGCTCGTCCTTTCATGTGAATCTCCAAGAAGAGGAAAGTAGGTAGAATGAAGTTAAGATTAGAGTGAAGGCTCACCTCACTCTGATCTTTCATGTCATCTACCTCCCAAGTTGCTTACTAGTGTGTTTTCCTTAGAGTTACATTTTTAACATTTTTAAAATTATTAATTTTTAAGGGAAAAGAATGACTGGAAATTACTTAGGAATACCAGAACAAACTTGCACTTGCCCTCTCCTTTTCTTCCCTGAGTCCAGGTTTCTCCTATTCCTTAGTCTTTGCCCAATGTTGTTTTTCCTGGGGCTGTGCTAAACCAGATAAATTTTCTCAGCTTCACCCTGTTCTCCCTATATCTCAAATACTTGGTACCATTTAAAAATAATTTTATGTATAGTAAAAAATAAAAATATAAGGTTCACAAAATAATGTCTCCTTGTTTTATCCCATGGCCAGAAAGTAGACAATTAAAGAACCAAAAAACCTCCTTGTGTCTGAGAAAATGAGCCTGGCCATCACCACCTCAATGTGGCAGCAAAGGTCCAGTTAGTAACCAATCCCCGACTCACAAGAGAGGTGTTCATTAGGTGATCCATCCATCAGTTGCAAACTCAAGTTTGGGAGCTGGGGTCTGGGACAAAACTGTCAAGTCTAGGACAGACCAGCCCTCAGACATTAAGCCAGGATTTAGACTTGGGTAATAGGCTAAAACTCAAGAAGAGGAATCAGGCTTTCTTTTCACAACATAAGGCGGGACGGAGACCAGTAACAAAGACTTAGGGAGTCATCTTTAGATAAGGGGATCCGAGATCTCACAGGAAAACCACTTGTGAGCCCCATTTTACTGAGCATGAACAGCTGTTGATAGTTTCCTGCATTAGGAACTAGAACTAGGGGTCTTCAGTGGACTTTTCAAACCATGGGTGGGTCCAAAGAATTGTGTTAAATTGGTTAGAATCAAAGATCATTTCTGCAGTGTCCCGCTGCTGTGCCATGTGTAATTCAGGTGATAACTAGTCAGCTGTGGCCATTAAACAGCAAATGGAGTCTGGAGAGGGCGTTGCCAGCGACGAACACCAGCATGGAGATGACGCCTCACACGCAGCAGGGTTCCATGCACCATGGCAACGTGCGTGCTATACTACCAGCCCTCATATGATTTTAAGAACAGCTTTGTTTTGCTTAACAAAACCATGTGTAATTGTTCTAATTAACTACAAAATTAATTGCTGAGAGAGACTGTAAAAATAGAAAATGCATTGTAAATATTATTTATTAAGAAAGATTAAAAAATAAAAATCATATTAATGTTCACAAAAGTTTTCATTATAAAAGTGATTCAAATGGCAAGTTTTATCTTTATTCTATGTCAGTTAAGCATTGAGGTTTATCCTTTTCTTAAAGTATTTAACATTTTAGCATACACAGAAAATGTGCATTATACTAATAAGAATAACTCTAAAAGGACACGTTAGATGGTGAAGAGATCTTTCCTTGCTTTCTTGATTTTTTTTCCAAGATTCAATATCTTTCTAAAATCTTTTATTTTGCACTAACTCAACACATAGAAGAGAATTTTGACTCGAACAATTCAAGGAGAGCAGTAAACTTTATGACATATTACTGCAAGGCTTGCCTCTGGGCAAGAAGCAAGAATGGTTGGTATTAATGGGAGCACGATCGTTCTGAAAGAAAACCAGCCCTGACATTATGAATCATAAGGCTCTAAAAAATTTATAAATGAATGAAAAGGCTTGGGCTGACATGAATTATGAGTCTCATTATGGCACTGTAATATCTCCAGCAGTGCCTCCGAGGGGCATGACACCTAGAAAAAGTAGTAAAACTTCTATTGCATTACTTTTCTATTTGTAATTGGCTATAGTCAAGATGGGATATGGTCTGTATCCCTGGGTACACATAGCGACATACCTTCGCATATACATGTTTCCATGAGTCAAGATCCTACAAGACTCTTTTCTTCTAAGTCTCAAGCATCACTGTTGACCTTTAAAACAAGGATGGGTCCTAACATGAGGACAGCATTTTCAATCTTTATTTCTTTAAATAGCATTCAAGTAGGTTATAATGTTATTATTTTCTACATGCTAACATAATCTCAGCCATATTAACAAAGATGTTTTCTAAAAAGAAAAAACCTATTTAGTTATTCATAAATGTTGAGAAAAGGTCAAAATAGGGTGAGCTATTTATTAGTGCAAATATACATGCTTTCAAAATGAATACATCCTCGATTTTTATGATCTCAATATAGCTTATGCTAATATAACCTCGCTAATTGTGAACTGGGTAAATTGGGGAAGAAGTCTATCTGAAATAACTAGAATTTCATATTATGAATCATTCTCTAGAAAAATGCATATTATTTTCAAGTAAATAGGCTTATTGAAGCATGGATTCAAGTAATGGCAAGCCTCTTTGCCATTACATTTTTGTACCCACAGACTATTTCTAAAATAATTAAAAAACTTTATTAGCTTAAGAAGGCAGAAGTGTTGGCCTGGAATGCTCAGGTTGCCGGTTTGAAACCTTGAAACCCTGGACTTGCCCGATCAAGGCACATATGGGTGTTGATGCTTCCTGCACCTCCCACTTCTCTCTCTCTCTCTCTCTCTCTCCTCTCTAAAATGAAAAAATAAAATGTTTTTTTAAAAAGAAAGCTATATGCAAAAAAAAGGCAAACATTCTGTTTGGAATTTACTTACATTGTTCGCATGTTAAGAGTTCCTACGCCAAAACAAAATTTTAGTGTGTGTGTGTGACTATTATCTATCTATTTGATCTCCCACTATTGTGATGATGACAAATTACAATTGTTGCAATTCCGATGTGTGGCAGGAATAATGACATACGGCTGCAAAACTTATTTCTTCCCAGAACAAGAGACAAAAGTCCAGCCTCCTTTATAGTGACATGAGAACATGAGTTCTGGTCCATGATTGGGAGTGGGGTGATAGTGGCCACTGCTAGCCTGGCTTCTAAGAACACCCTGGGTGATACCTTTTTCTCACTTTCTTATCTTACCAGCTGAACAGAATATAGTAGAAGACTCCAAGGCCTTAGAAACTGAGAAAGCTATCAGATCAAAAGGTTCTGGATAATAGCAATCCTTGTTGACCTCCATCTGATATAATGTTAGTGACAAATATTTATTATGTTAAATCATCAAGGTTTAACACAATAAGCATGACAAACATTTACTATGTTAAATCATTTATTTGCTGCAGTCATTAGTTTACTCGAGCAAATTAATAATAAATATGGTTTTTCTATTAAAATTTTTTTTATTAATTGATTTTAGAGAGAGAGGAGAGAAGAGAGAAAGAGAGAGAGAAACCTTGATTTGTTGTTCCACTTATTTATTCATTCATGGTTGTTTCTTGTATGTGCCCTGACTAGGGATCAAACCTACAACCTTGGCATATCAATACAATGCTCTAATCAACTGACCAGGGCCCAGTTTTTCTATTTAAAATGTGTGAAAAATTGAAATTAAAACATTCTTGATTACAAAATCAAAGATACATCTTCCTTAGACATGTGCTATAAGAAAGTTATGCAGAGATTTATAGATCTCACTTATTATAAACCATTTCTATTAGAAAGATAAATTGTTGAACTAAACTAAAATGCTCTTAGGAGAAAGTGCATTTAGAAGCATGACCTTGGCAGAGACTTAGGGGCACAGATCCACTCATGGTTTGAACCTGATCACCTTTACTTTATTTACACTTATAATTAAATGATAGGTATTTTTTAATATTAGATTTTAATAACATTAGAGTTCATATGGAAGAATAAATGTTTAGAAAATATGAGCAAATGAGGAAGAAGCTTTTGCAAATCAAAGAAAACCAACAAAATATGAAAAGATAACTTATGAATGGGAGTAGATAGATATTTGCCAATGAAATATTTGAGAAAGAGTTAATATCCAAAATTTGTATAAACCTCACACAATTCAACTCCAAAAAATAACACACACACACACACACACAAAACAGTTTAAAAAGGGCAGAATAACTGAATAAACATTTCTCCAAATAGGACATACAGATGGCTAATAAACATAAGAAAAGATGCTCAACATCACTAAGTGTCCGAAAAATGCAAACTAAAGCCACAATGAAATATCACCTCCTACCTGTCAGAATCTCATCAATAAATCAACAAACAACAAGTGTTGGCAAGAATGTAGTAAAAAGGGAACCCTCGTCCACTGTTGGTAGATTTATACACTGGTGCAGCCCCTGTGGAGAACAGAATGGAGGTTCCTCCAAAAATTAAAAATAAAACTACCTTATCACCCATCAATTCCACTTCTGGGTATTTTTCTAAAATCCAAAACATTAATTTGAAAAGATGTGCAACCCTATGGTTACTGCAGTATTAGCCAAAAATATGGAAGCAACCTAAGTATCCACCAATAGACAACTAGATAAAGAAGAGTGGTACATATAAACAATGAAATACTACTCATCTATAAAAAAGAATAAAATCTTACCATTTGTAACAACATGGATAGACTTAGAAGGTATTATGCTAAATGAAATAAGTCAATAGAGAAAGACAAATACCATTTGATCTTACTTACATGTAAAATCTAAAGAACAAAATAAACTAACAAACAAAACAGAAACAGACTCATAGATACAGAAAGCAAACTAAGGATTGCCAGATGGGAGGGTGTTGAAGGCAGCAGGTGAAAAAGATGATGCGATTTAGAAGTAGAAATGGGTAGTTACAAAATAGTCACAGAGTATAAAATATAGCATAGAGAATAATCAATGATATTGTCATAGTCAATAATATTGTAATAATTGTGTATGGTTCCAGGTAGGTACTAAATTTGTCAGGGAGACCACTTAAATTACCTAAACCCACTATGCTATGTAACAGAAACTAATATAAGGAATGTTAATTATAACTGAAAGATAAATATATATATAAAAAAATCATCTCTCATTACATAAAAAGAAAAAATTATTTTGTACCCTTCAATGAAACACATTTCTAAAACCATTTATTGTACCATGAAGATATTTATTGTCAGTCCTATATTCTGGGAAAGGCTCTATTTCTCATTTCAGAGCAGCTAAGTCAGATTTTAATTTCATTGACATCACCTCAAATAGGCTGAGCATGAAGTGGGGTGGACATCATCCCTTGACTCACATCAGGAATTACACCTCACTTCTTTGTTTTATGAAGGCACATGGGCATACACTCCCCTCTGCTGGAAGACAGAGATTATAGAGACACGATCTCCTCACCAGGCATATGGGAAAAAATTAGAATCACTGAACTTCCGACCAACCTAATTTTACTAATTGTAATCGGCAGTCCACTAAAAATGGCTTTCAGGATATGGAAAAAATGTCTGAGAAGCCAACAGTAGAAGATGTCTTTTGAACTATAAGTTTTGGTTTATATTACATAAATATTCTAAAAGATCATAAATACAAATTTAATAAATAAGTATACTTATACTCTTATCTATAAATTTTTTCCCCAGCAAATATTTTTTTCAAAATGAATTAATTTTCTGAAATTTAGGCTGCTGAACTCTCTTATGCAAGTATACTTGAACTACGAAGTTAAGGTGTATTACCTTTGGTTGCATGGACCTTCACTGTGCTCAGCTGAAATACTGAGTATCTCCAACCACTCCTGGAATAGCAACCTTTATAACAAGTGAAAAAGGAAGAGAAACATGAAATAATTTTTTTAACTTACCTCTATCTGTCACTTCCCTATATTTGTTATTATTACTCTGTTTGTTTTAGGGACTCAGGTGCAGGTTTGGTGTGATCATACTCCTAATTCCATATGGCACGTTATCACCACTGGAGCTTCCGAAGCTCGTCCACACTGCTCTCTCAGGGTAACTCCCCTTCTACCAACACACTCCCCAGCACTTCGTATTACGCATCTCTCTACACTTGTGAAATAGGAGGAGAGCAACTTTCACCTTAACTAAGATCCTGTTAGATCCTGAAACTTGACCCCGAATTTGAGAGTAATCAATTAATATGAGGAATTTTTATCATACTCCATTAAAAGACTTTTATGTAATATTCTCCCATTATATATGTATAGGTTACATAGAAAAAAATGAAATTTATATATTTCCTAGAAAATGGGTACCTTTCATTATTTGGTCAAATCTCTTTATTTGTAATATGCCTGAAGACTCATGGCAACATGAGTACATTATTTTTCCTTTTTCATATAAATTACAGATAGTATAAAGTAGAGACAAAGACAATTAAATTGATACAAATCTATTACATGGATACTTGAAAAACTCTAGTAACGATACAAAAATGAAAGAAAATAAATAGAAGAGTATTATGTAATAAAAAATAAAAGTAAACTATGTTTATATAATGAAGGTCTTTTCTATAATGACTAATCATGAGTACAAGAAGAAAAGTGTTATATTTTAAAAATTAAACATGAGTAGCAGGTGGTTTTAATATATTACACTGCCAACTAGAAAAAGAATGCTAATTACAAGACAGCTACTGTAGGGCTAGTCATTAGGAAAAATACAAAGAGTTATGAATTAAATAGCAACAACTACCAAAAATGACATTTAATTGGCTTGCCATTTGAAACCAAAACTCTGAAAAAGGAGAATGTTACGTGACTTTGTGATTAAAACAGAATGGAGGCTTCTGAACTAATTTAACTAAAAATTATTAGAAGTGTTACCATACATAATGAAGATGGACTTCATGTTTTCATGAATGGAGAGGGACTAAGGAATGGATCTGGGGCCAAGAATGTTTTACTGTCTAACTGTGATCAGCTCTTCTAAGAGAGCCAATATTGAGATTGTGTTATATTATTGACTCATGACATTAAGCTGAACCTGTTTTGTGGTATGGGGGAGGGGAGACTCTTAAATTCTTTCTCTCAGATCTCTATAGCTTGATGATGATCTAAAAAATTCTAAGAAGGGATAACTAACATATAAAACTGGAGTTTCCAGTATTCTACTAATTCTGAAGAAAAAAAAGATGCTAGAGTAAGAATTGGGATGGGCTGAGTTTTGTTATGATAATGGACAAATTTTACTTCAAACTGTGGCCAAAATGCCTGATTTAAATGGAATGATCCTCCAGCTGGGTAGGAATCATTATTTTCTACTTTTGTTTTATAATTTAAATTTTTATTTTTTATTAGTTTACATTCAATATATTTGTTTCAAGTGTACATCCCAGTGGTTAAATAATCATATACTTAACATTATTCACCCCAATATTTTCAGTACCCACCTGGCACTGTACATAATTATTACAATACTGACTATATTCCCTATGCTGTTTTACATCCTTATGACTATTTTGTAACTACCAATTTGTAATTTCTGAATCCCATCACATCTTTCTCCCAGTCCCCCAAACCTTCTCCCCTCTGACAATCATCAGCCTGTTCTCAACGTGTATAAGCCTGAATTTTGTTTGTTCATTTATTTTGTTCTTTAGATTCCGCATATAAGTGAAATCATACGGTACTTGTCTTTCTCTGACTGCCTTATTTCACTGAGCATAATGCCCTCTAAGTCCATCCATGCTACCACAAAGGGTAAGATTTAATTCTTTTTTATGGTCAAGTAATATTCCAATGTATATATGTACCACCGCCTTTTTATCCGCTTGTCTATTGATGATTACTTGGGTTGCTTCCATATCTTGTTTGTTATACAATAATGCTGCAATGAACATAGGGATGCATATATTCTTTCAAATTAGTGTTCAAGATTTTTTTGGATAAATCTCCAAAAATGAAATCATATAAAACTGGGTCATAAGACAGTTCCATTTTTAATTTTTTGAAGAATCTTTTTACTGTTTCCCATTGTGGTTACACTCAAAGTGCATGAGGGTTTCCTTTTCTTCACATTCTTGCCAATACTTGTTGTTTGTGAGTTTATTGAAGAAAACCACCTGACAGGTGTGAGGATGATGCCTCATTGTGGTCTAAATTTGCATTTCTTTGATGATTAGTGACATTAAACATCTTCTCATATGTTGATTGATTATATATCCTCTTTGGAGAACTATCTATTCAGGTCCTCTATGTAATCTTTAGTTCAATTGTTTGGGGGTTTTTGGTGCTGAGTAGTATGAGTTCTTTATAAATTTTGGATATGAACACCTCATCAGATACATCATTGATAAATATCTACCCATTTAATAGATCGTCTTTTCATTCTGTTGATGGTTTCTTTGCTGTGCAAACTCTTTTGAATTTTATGTAGTACCATTTGCTTGTTTTTTTTTCTTTTGGTTTCCCTGCCTGAGAAGATATAACAGAAAAAACATTGCTAAGAAAAATGTCAGAGACTTTACTGCCCATGTTACCTTCTAGCAGTTTTATGGTTTCAAGTCTTACATGTGTCTTTAGTCCATTTTGAGTTTATTCTTGTCAATAATGTCACTATCAGGTATGAAAACTAAGAAATTAATTGCATTTATAACTGCATTAAAAAAAAACAATACCTAGGAATAAATTTAACCAAGAAGATAAAAGACTTGTACTTAGAAAATTATAAGATCTTCAAGGAAAAAAATGAAGAATAAGAATAAATAGAATCACATGCTGTGTTCATGGAAGGAAGAATTAACATTGCTAAAATATTCATATTACCAAAGCAATCTAGAGATTCAACACAATTCCTATCATAATATCAACAGCATATTTCACAAATCTAGGACAAATATTCTAAAGATTTATATGAAACTTAAAAAGATCTTAAATCACCTCAGCAGTCTTGAGAAAGAAGAACAAAATTCGAGGAGTCATACATCCTGATATTAAACTATACTACAAGTCCATAGTAATTAAAACAGCATGATACTGGCATAAAAACAGGTATGTAAATCAATGGAACAGAACAGAAAGCACAGTAATAAACCATGTCTATATGGTTAATTAATATTTGATAGAGGAGGCAAAAATATACAACGGGATAGAGATAGTATAGTCAATAAATGGTGCTGGGGAAAATGGACAAATACATGGAAAAAATGAAACTAGACCAACTTCTTAAACCATATACAAGAACAAACTCAAAATGAATTAAAGATGTTCTTTCTTTCATAGAAAACCAGTGAGCTGAGAGCTGTCCTTACTCAGTAGCATTTATGGACTAGGACAAGGGGGAAATTGTCCCTGGATAATCATGAATTGTTACCATTTGTGCTATTGCGATCTCAGTTCTTTTCTCCTTTTCTGACCTCAAACAGGGAAGGAGGAAGTACAGTCTCATCAGAACTGATCCCTTTCCCTCTTCTTATATTGACTAAGAGGGTAGAGAGGATACTTGTATGAACATACTTCCCAATATTGGCCTTAGTCTCAATTCCTGGGAATGAAGGTAGCTTGAGCCAGCAAGAACAATAAGTGATGTAAAAAATAAAGATTTGTGTAATTCATAATAGGAAGAGTAAGGGAAAATGGAAAGCCATGAAGAGATACATTAACAATCTAAACTGGATATAGAAGATATCATACTTGTTTCTTCCTTAGTAAGAATGCAGGTTGCATCTGGAGCCCTTTGTACGTTAATAAGGATGGTTTTGCAATTTGAAATAGCTGATTGTGATACATTGGACCCTTAGGGGCAGGGTCAACAGAGGAGGGGGGGGGAAGAAAAGGGAATCACTCTGTTAGTCTTAAATATGAGGCACTTGGATACCCAAACCTAGATTTAATACCTGACCTAATTTCTGTTTCAACCACTCCCAGAATCACAATCTTAAGCGACTAGTCTGAAATTTTCTGGTCAACACTAATGAGGTAATCTGTTACATGTGCCCTCCCTATCCACCCTCCTGCCACAAGAAGAAGAAATCTGCATGATTCCCTTCCCTGAAAAAAAGATGTCCTTGTCTACAAATAATCCTTTCTTTTGTTAACAGCTCCTTTGTCCCATCCCTCTTCCTATAAACACCTCACATTTTATACAACCCCTCTGAGTGCCTTTCTATTGCCAGACAGGATTCTTCCTGGTGTATGAATTGTTTAATAAATCCAATTAGACCTTCAAATATACTCAGCTGAATTTTTTTCTTTAACAAAACTACCTATACTATCCCAGTGAAGTGAGCAGGAAGAGCCGCAGGACAGCCTCATGGGATAGAGTGGGGTTATCTCAACCATCGGGGCATGCCATTCATATCTCTTTCCAAGGAAACCTACTGCGAGGGGTGTAGTTAGCCTACAGCTTCAAGCTGCTGTGCCATCAGGATCAACTGTACTGCTGGGCTGGGCTGCAGCACAGGGGCTGAGGCCATGCTTTCCCCGCATGGTCCAGACCAGGGGTCCCCAAACTATGGCCCGCGGGCCACATGTGGTCCTCTGAGGTCATTTATCTGGCCCCCACTGCACTTCTGGAAGGGGCACCTCTTTCATTGGTGGTCAGTGAGAGGAGCATAGTGAAATACTGGTCAGTTTGTTGATTTAAATTTACTTGTTCTTTATTTTAAATATTTTATTTGTTCCCGTTTTGTTTTTTACTTTAAAATAAGATATGTGCAGTGTGCATAGGGATTTGTTCATAGTTTTTTTTATAGTCCGGCCCTCCAACGGTCTGAGGGACAGTGAACTGGCCCCCTGTGTAAAAAGTTTGGGGACTCCTGGTCCAGACAATCACTGAGCATGGTGGCCACTTCCGCCCCAGGTAGGAATTCTATAGTGGAGAATTATTACTGTCACCCGTCTGCCCACCTTGGCCTGACCAGTTTCAGGACACACAATAAAAATAAAAAATAAAAGAAAGTGGTAGTTATCTCTGGGAGAGGAAAGATCAATAACCAATGTTTTTGCTTGTCAACCTGAATTTGGAAAAGAAGGGATGATAGAGGAAACTCAGGAGTTAGAAATACAGTTTTAGTAATAGCAGCTTTTAGTTATGATCAATAGACTTAACGATTAATGCAGTACAAGTAAAAGGCTTTGTTCCGGGAGTTGGATGTGTGAATGGGCCAATGTGACATGATGAGGCTATAGCAATACACCTTTGTGCCCCAGGCCCAGGAGCTCCAAGCAAGATGGTATCTAAGTCCTGGTGCTCCAAGGCCAGAAAGCCTGCTGACAAAGGCACAGATAAAGAAGTACTGGTCAGCACAGTCCCTGGGCTGCAACTTTTACCTAATTAACTTCCCTTTAAATTTCCAACCCCTTACCTACTCCTTTCTTCCCCTTACAAAAAAGATCGGCTGAGACAAGGTGTTAAGATGGTTTTGGGGTACAGAACCCCCATCTTCTCAAAACACTGGCCATATGAATAAAGAGCCCATAAATTGTCAATCCTTGTCTTTACTTATTTGACTGAGTGGTGACAGGCAGCAAGAATGTATTTTTTTGGTGTCAGAGACAACATGAAATGTTACCTTCCTGTCTTAAGCAGGCAACTCAGGGAGAGACCTTGGAGAGCTGTCCCTTTGTCAGCTTCTGCCAGTTTTCCCAGGATGCTGTCTATAGGCTCTGGAGTACGTTGGGTGTCCCAGATGTTCACATCCTGGTCACCAGAAACTGTGAAGAAAAAAATAATTTTCCCTGTACTCTTTAGAGCAGGGGTTGGAAACCTATGGCTCGCAAGCCAGATGTGGCTCTTTTGATGGCTGCATCTGACTCACAGACAAATCTTTAATAAAAAAAATAATAACGTTAAAAATATAAAACATTCTCATATATTACAATCCATTCATTTCCTACCACTCATGTTCATGGTTGTGGGTGGCTGGAGCCAATCACAGCTGTCCTCCGGGACAACACCAAATTTTTATTGGATAATGTGTAACGTACACAGGTCGTTGTATGGCTCTCATGGAATTACATTTTAAAATATGTGGCGTTCATGGCTCTCTCAGCCAGAAAGGTTCCCAACCCCTGCGTGAGTATCTGAAGCCTCACACTAAATTCAGTTCACCTCAGACACAGCCCAGCTGCTGGTCAGACCCACTCTGTCCCCAGACCCAGTCTGGTTCCCTAGTCAGATCCAATCCTTCCCTGGAACCCAGTCCAGACCGAGTCTCACTCTCACTGGTTTCCAGACTCAATTAAAAACAAACAAACAAAAAAAGCAAAAGAAAACAAATGCTCAAGTGAAAATTCATATGCAAAAGCAGCTGAGCTAGGTCCAGGATCCAGAGGGAGTTGCCCATCACCTCCAGAGCCGCAGGAGAGCAGTGAGCTCAAGGAGCTGGCATGGGCCTGGGACCTGGTCGCTCATTCTCCTGGGGTCACCAACGGTCCTCTTTGTCTCCCTGTTCTGACAGCAGGACCATTACAAGATAAAATGAAGCATATTAAAATATTTGAGAGTTTATTTGAGCAAAAATAGATTTGAATGAGAAGACATCAGAAGAGAAGTGATTAGAAAATCTCCTAATAGTGAGTCTTTGGTAAGTTTATCTTTATCTCAACCTGGGTGTGTTATCCTTAGCACTGGGGTTTCTTGTTTCCTATCAGGTAATGCTGTATGTGAACTAAATACTGTATTTCCCCATGTAGAAGACACACCCTTTTTCAAAAAATTTGAGGTCTAAAATCTTGATGCGTCTTATACAGTGGTTGTAGATTATTTTACTTGCACTTCCCACCTTTTAGTGCTTGTTTTTGCACTCATTGTTGAAGTCAGTGATCTGTTATCAGACACAGATGAAGACAAACTAATGGATGGGAGTTTTGACAGTGATGAGAAGTTGTATGAATTTTATGATGAATAAAACTTGAATTTAACAACTTTATGTAATACATTTTTTTTTCAAATTTTAGTCCCCAAAATTAAAGTGCATCTTATACATGGGAATGTCTTATACATGGGAAAATATGGTAATAGCCAACAGCCAATCATATCCACAAAAACATTGTGAGAATTGAAGTAACATCCATAAAAATGATTGGAATCATTAGAAAAAAATTATCTTCTAAATAAAAACAGTTTTTTATAAAAAAAAAACCTTAGTTTTTTTTAAAGTTAATTATTACCACTTAAATGTATCTGATTTCCTTTAATGAATGCAAGAAGGATGCACACATTTGTTATAATTTACAAGCTAAATGTTCTATATCATTTATAGGAAAAAGTTCCAAAGGAGTGAACATTATTTCTCATAAGAGTTAATAAACAATATATTGGTTATCACTTTTTAAATGAAAATCTGTTTCTTAGACAATAAAATTCACATAATCATTTTAACACTCATTGTTGCATAAGGTCGAAAGTGAATTGCTTTTTTTTCCCCTAGAGATAGAGACAGGAAGGAAGAGAGATGAGAAGAATCAACTTGTAGTTGCAGCACTTTAGTTGTTAATTGATTTTTTTCACTTATGCGCCTGACTGGGGGGTTCCAGCCAAGCCCTTGCTCAAGCTAGTGACCTTGGGCTCAAGCCAGCGACCTGGGGTTTCAAGCAGCAACCCGCACTCAAGCTAGTGAGCCTGTGCTCAAGCTGGTGACCTCGGGTTTCAAACCTGGGACCTCAGCATCCCAGGTCGACATTCTATCCACTGTACCACCACGTGGTCAGGCAAAAGTGAATTACTCAACCTAGTTTACATTTAATAAAATTAATCCAAATAAACAAATATATTTTAATATTTGTAATAAAATGTATTTAATATATATGGATGTAGTAAACGTTAGAAAAAGTAAATTGATGGTATTCTTGAGTGCCTATGCTAGTAGCTTAAAAGGAGAATTATAACCTATTTTTTATCAGTTGTAATAATAATTAGAAGTGTTATTCTCTCTAGTGTTCCTATAAGATGGATTATATCTCATATATAAGATTTTGAGGTAATCCAAAACTAGTATTATAGTTCAAATTACTATATGACTCAAAGATTGCAACTCAAACTTTCTGTGTTCTCTCTTATTGTATTTCCTGCCAAATCAAATGTATCAGAATTGTACAATAGCACTGAAGCTATGGTTCAATTACCAATGGAAGGTAATTGAACCAAGGCTCAAAGTGAGTGGAGCAATCTCATCTGTTTACACAGATGAGTGTGTCCAGCTCCTATTATATTGAGAGGCCAGTGAAATAACAGATGTTTTATTCTAGATTCTGATGACTTCTCTTAGGAACCCAGTGGCATGAACATACCTACGGCCTAGTCCTCACCAATGCCATGTTGATAAGGGTATCTGTTTAGTGTGACTGTCTATTCTATTGGAAAACTAAGTTGTTAGTCCTAGCATTGTTTGATATATTGACTCACAAGACTAGTGTTGAATTCATGTCAGCATTCCATCTCATATGAAAGCAACAGAAGGTTTCTAAGATTCTGGTACTTCTTCATGAATTTGACTTTCAGAGATCAGAGATATTTTGGGGAAATCTTCCATTTCCCCTTAGTGACCATTTATGTTTTTTATCCATCAGTAGAGTAAAAACTCTTCTTGAATGCACATACAAATAGAAAACTCTTCTGGGAGAAATTATTAAAGTGATGACTTCATATTATTTTTCTCCATTGTGTAAAGTATGATTATTTTGTTTGGAATCATTGGTGGTGGCGGTGATGGTATTATGCTGTGGGTGTTTTCCCCTTTGGGCTTTAAGAATGCCTGTATTTTGGATTTTAATATATATGTACAGCCCTACCATTTTTATAAATTTATATACTTTGTTCTTATTCTGTATGAACCGGCTGGGCACTAGCAAACTTTCTAAATGACAATGTCTGAGTGGGTAGCAGGTGCAGTTGGTAGTGAAAAACAGTTGAAAACCACTTGAGTCAGGAGGCTCGCTTGGAGCTTGGACAGCAGAGGTCAGAACATGAAGTGTGGAGGGAAGTGCTGGCAGAAACAAGTGAACTCCATCCAAGACTGGCAACTGTCCTGTGTGGGACCGAGGAGGCTGGCTCTGTTCACAGCAGAGAGGAAGCCAGTGGAAGGCTGGGCTAGCTTGTTGAGAACCCCAGGAATGCTGAGAATGGCCTAAGGCCTTAACTCCATTGAGATAGGGACCCATTTGGCTAAAACTGTTTGTTTCAGTCTTAGCCTTCTTCCTGTGGAGTTGGAAACCATCCTTCTTTCTGTATTTCCAAGAACCCCACAATTTCTGTCCTGACTGGAACAGCCAAAGAATGTTTTATTCTTAGAAGGTATGACAGGGTGATGGGAAGAAAGGAAGGAGACTCTGGACTTATCCTTAGTGGATGCCTTTTCTAAGTCAGCAAAGAAGTTCTATCGAGAACCAGCATCTTTTTTTTTTTTTTTAAATAAATTTTTATTAATGGTAATGGGATGACATTAATAAATCAGGGTACATATATTCAAAGAAAACATGTCTAGGTTATTTTGTCATCAAATTATGTTGCACACCCCTCGCCCAAAGTCAGATTGTCCTCCGTCACCCTCTATCTAGTTCTCTGTGCCCCCCCTCCCCCTAACTCTCTCCCTCCCTCCCTCCCATGTCCTCCCTCCCCCCCCACCCTTGGTAACCACCACACTCTTGTCCATGTCTCTTAGTCTCATTTTTATGTTCCACCAATGTATGGAATCATGTATTTCTTGTTTTTTTCTGATTTGCTTATTTCACTCCTTATAATGTTATCAAGATCCCACCATTTTGCTGTAAATGATCTGATGTCATCATTTCTTATGGCTGAGTAGTATTCCATAGTGTATATGTGCCACATCTTCTTTATCCAGTCTTCTATTGAAGGGCTTTTTAGTTGTTTCCATGTCTTGGCCACTGTGAACAGTGCTGCAATGAACATGGGGCTACATGTGTCTTCACATATCAATGTTTCTGAGGTTTTGGGGTATATACCCAGTAGAGGGATTGCTGGGTCATAAGGTAGTTCTATTTGCAGTTTTTTGAGGAACCACCATACTTTCCTCCATAATGGTTGTACTACTTTACAGTCCCACCAACAGTGAATGAGGGTTCCTTTTTCTCCACAGCCTCTCCAACATTTGCTATTACCCGTCTTGTTGATAATAGCTAATCTAACAGGAGTGAGGTGGTATCTCATTGTAGTTTTGATTTGCATTTCTCTAATAACTAATGAAGCTGAGCATCTTTTCATATATCTGTTGGCCATTTGTATCTCTTCCTGGGAGAAGTGTCTGTTCATGTCCTCTTCCCACTTTTTTATTGGATTGTTTGTTTGTTTGTTGTTGAGTTTTATGAGTTCTTTGTAAATTTTGGATATTAGGCCCTTATCTGAGCTGTCGTTTGAAAATATCAGTTCCCATATAGTTGGCTGTCTGTTTATTTTGATATCAGTTTCTCTTGCTGAGCAAAAACTTTTAATTCTGATGTAGTCCCATTCATTTATCTTTGCCTTCACTTCTCTTGCCATTGGAGTCAAGTTCATAAAATGTTCTTTAAAACCCAGGTCCATGATTTTAGTACCTATGTCTTCTTCTATGTACTTTATTGTTTCAGGTCTTATATTTAGGTCTTTGATCCATTTTGAATTAATTTTAGTACACGGGGACAGGCTGTAGTCGAGTTTCATTCTTTTGCATGTGGCTTTCCAGTTTTCCCAACACCATTTGTTGAAGAGGCTTTCTTTTCTCCATTGTGTGTTGTTGGCCCCTTTATCAAAGATTATTTGACCATATATATGTGGTTTTATTTCTGGGCTTTCTATTCTGTTCCATTGGTCCGAGTGTCTATTTTTTTGCCAATACCATGCTGTTTTGATTATCGTGGCCCTATAATATAGTTTAAAGTCAGGTATTGTAATGCCCCCAGCTTCATTCTTTTTCCTTAGGATTGTTTTGGCTATTCGGGGTTTTTTATAGTTCCATATAAATCTGATGATTTTTTGTTCCATTTCTTTAAAAAATCTCATAGGGATTTTGATGGGAATTGCATTAAATTTGTATATTGCTTTGGGTAATATGGCCATTTTGATTATATTTATTCTTCCTATCCAGGAACAAGGAATATTTTTCCATCTCATTGTATCTTTTTCGATTTCCCTTAACAATGCTTTGTAATTTTCATTATATAGGTCCTTTACGTTCTTTGTTATGTTTATTCCTAGGTATTTTATTTTTTTTGTTGCAATCGTGAAGGGGATTATTTTTTTGAGTTCGTTTTCTAATATTTCATTGTTGGCATATAGAAAGGCTATGGACTTTTGTATGTTAATTTTGTATCCTGCGACCTTACTGTATTGGTTTATTGTTTCTAATAATCTTTTTGTGGAGTCCTTCGGGTTTTCGATGTATAGGATCATATCATCAGCAAAAAGTGATAGCTTTACTTCTTCTTTTCCGATATGGATGCCTTTTATTTCTTTGTCTTGTCTGATTGCTCTGGCCAGAACTTCTAGCACCACGTTGAATAAGAGTGGAGAGAGTGGACAACCCTGTCTTGTTCCTGATTTAAGATAGAAAGTCCTCAGTTTTATGCCGTTTAATAGGATGTTGGCTGATGGTTTATCATATATGGCCTTTATCATGTTGAGATATTTTCCTTCTATACCCATTTTGTTGAGAGTCTTAAACATAAAATTGTGTTGTATTTTATCAAAAGCCTTTTCTGCATCTATTGATAAGATCATGTGGTTTTTGTTCTTTGTTTTGTTGATATGGTGTATTACATTAACCGTTTTGCGTATGTTGAACCATCCTTGAGATTCTGGGATGAATCCCACTTGATCATGATGTATTATTTTTTTAATATGTTGTTGTAATCGGTTTGCCAGTATTTTGTTTAGTATTTTAGCATCTGTATTCATTAGAGATATTGGTCTGTAGTTTTCTTTCTTTGTGCCATCTTTGCCAGGTTTTGGTATGAGGGTTATGTTGGCCTCATAAAATGTGTTTGGAAGTATTGCTTCTTCTTCAGTTTTTTGGAAGACTTTAGTAGAATAGGAACCAAGTCTTCTTTGAATGTTTGATAGAATTCACTAGTATAACCGTCTGGGCCTGGACTTTTATTTTTGGGGAGGTTTTTAATAGTTTTTTCTATTTCCTCCCTGCTGATTGGTCTGTTTAGGCTTTCTGCTTCTTCATGACTCAGTCTAGGAAGGTTGTATTGTTCTAGGAATTTATCCATTTCTTCTAGATTGTTGTATTTGGTGGCATATAATTTTTCATAGTATTCTACAATAATTCTTTGTATTTCTATGATGTCTGTGGTGATCTCTCCTCTTTCATTTTGGATTTTATTTATTTGAGTCCTGTGTCTTTTTTCCTTGGTGAGTCTTGCTAAGGGTTTGTCAATTTTGTTGATCTTTTCAAAGAACCAGCTCCTTGTTTTATTGATTTTTTCTATAGTTTTTCTGTTCTCTATTTCATTTATTTCTGCTCTGATTTTTATTATCTCCTTTCTTCGGCTGGTTTTGGGTTGTCTTTGTTCTTCTTTTTCTAGTTCCTTAAGGTGTGAAGTTAAGTGGTTTACTTCGGCTCTCTCTTGTTTGTTCATATAGGCCTGAAGTGATATGAACTTTCCTCTTATTACTGCTTTTGCTGCGTCCCAGAGATTCTGATATGTCGTATTTTCATTTTCATTTGTCTGGAGAACCAGCATCTTAATAGTATGACTCTTGAGTTGTATCTTTCCAGGTTGATAACTCTAGTCTTTCCATTCTGCCTTTGTGAGAGGAAGCTTTTCCATTCCCACAGTCATTTTGTGATGCTCTTCATAAAGGTTTTTAGTTCTGCTAACTCTGTCCCACTTCTGTGAACAGACCAAAGAATGAATCTTAACCCACGAAAGGTCCCAATAAACCTCTGATTATTGAGATAAGCCACATTTATTAACCTTGATGAAGTCATATTCTATAGCAGCTGCAAGCAACTTCTAACGCATAAAGAAAAAGCCTAAAGTATTGGCCTACAAAAAGGTAAAGAAGGTAACCCAGAACAGACAATGTTATGATTATTCAAGTTTCAATCCCAGCCCTGACCAGATAGCTCAGTCGGTCAGAATGTCGTCCCTAGGCACAGAGGTTGCTGGGTAGGGACACATACAAGAACAGATCAATATTCTTGTCTCTTTCTCTCTCTTTCTCTCACTAAAATCAATAAATAAACGTTAAAAAAATATTAACCCCAATTCTGTTTCATTTGTCTCAAAATATGTTAAATCATTAGTTAAATCAGAAACAAATTATATTCAACATTTTAGAATCTGAAAATTAAATAAAATAGTTTAATTACCTCTACTTTAGTTTCTTAAATTTCTAGGTAATATATAAGATGTCTACAGAAATGTACCAATTTTAAAATCAAAACCAGGAGGAGTGAAACAATACTTTCTTTAAAAAATGTAATTTCACATTTAGGTAAAACAAACCAATTTAAAAGCTTTTACAGAACAGTTAGGTAACAAGATTTAGCTTCAAATAAAATTTTCCACAGCCCCCTTCAGCCATCAAAGACATGACTAGACATGCCATTCTCATTAACACAAAAACATATGGGGTATTTACAGGGATAAATGAACTAATCTCTATTTTCAGGAGGTCCTGGTATAATGAGATTGAGTTATCTTAAAAACCTTTGGAAAGCATAATGTACATGATACTGGCTAAAAGGATGATATTGATACTTTGTACTGGATCAAACTTAGAAAATGCTAAGAAAGTTGGATTATCTATGCATGAGATTATAACATGTCTGGCTGATTGAGCCAATAAATTCATCTTCACAGCTGCTTAGACAGAACTTTCTTTAATGTATTTCTGTGGTGCTCAGCTCAGCATCAAATTACTCCTGTCACAAACTTCAATCCTCCTGCCCATAGTTCTTCAATTAATGAAACCCCTGTCTAATTCCAATGCCCTTAGAAGAAGAATACCTTCATGACTGGTTTTCCTGGCCTTAAGTCAGTTGCCCAATGACTTTGGCACATTTTGACCAATCTAGAACATCCACTGCCTTGATCTCCACCTACATTCTTTCATGTGCTGTTGTCTCATATTAGTGAACAGTCTGAATACTGGACTGCCTTGCCTTGTGTATCACTCACATTCCCGCTCATGGATGATATCCTAGTTTCATTCTGCTCACCTGTGTCCTCACCCCACCCTCATCCTTGACACAAATAAAGAACTCAGCTTTTGTTTCCATATTTATATCTTTGAGCTATAACCTAAATCTTTGATTTAACATCCCCCATGCTGAGTCCCAAGTGTAATTTCTTGATTAACACTTAGAAACAATGTCTCTTATTCTCTTGCCCCATTTCTCTGTATGCCCCATGATGACATTATTGTTGATCAAGTAGCTCAACTCCATATATGCATGAGTTTCTATTAAAAATATGTTTCTATATTTATCACCATCAGAAAAGAATAAGGCACTCAGTTTTATATGACACTGTTAGACGCTTTAAAACGTAAAATTGACAGTACTGGTTTCTATCCTTTAGAAGTTATTTTATAATGTAAAAAGGAGATACAGACACAACACACATACTTTAAAATAAAATTCTATATTAGTTGAGAGGAGTCATTTGTTATAGTTGTGGACCAAGGGCTTCAGTAGGGCCTACCAGAGATGATGGATAGTGATTCATTGTTATCTTATTTCAAGGAATTTCTCAAATGTATTTATCGCTGTTTTTATCAGGACAGTGATCCACAACACAGTAATGAAACAGCCATAGCAAAAAGCCCCTCTATCAGCCACATACTCGTTATTCCCCTCACTGTTTCTCTTCCTCCTCTCTTGTGTTTCCGGAAATTTTATCTCCTCTGTTGGTAGTTGCAGAATTTTAAATATTTGATTAAAAATAGCAAGTAGTCTTTATTATATAAATGACACCATTAGTTGCACATAAAAAGACTTAGTCAATGTTACAGAGATGTTAGAAGACCAGTATGGCTAGCACCTACCATTTCCTACCTGATGCTACTGCTTTGCAAAACAAGCTCATAGGGAAGAACATTCCTTTTGCCCCCTGAGGCTTACAAGGTAAACCGAAGTGCCAAGCTGAACCAGCCAAAAATCAAATCAATTACAGAAGGAGTAAGTGATGAATTTCATTAATCAAGAAGGAACAGATGAGAGCTTCTGTTATTGTAGCATAAATACTGGAAATCAGAATATCATTAAACTTCTCAGCATTAACACCAGAAGTAGGAGGCACCAAAATATGGCCATCTGTCAATCAAGTATACAGGTAGAATAAAGATGCTTTCAGGGGGCTGCAAGATGGCAATGGAATAGGCAGACATTCCAACTTCCACCTCCCAGAACCAAAGTGGACTACAACTTAATTTTAAGAACAATCATCTGGAAAAACCAACTTTAGGCTAAATCAAGAGGAATCTCTAATCAAAGATCACCAAACAAGCCACACTGACACTGGTAGGAAAAGTGTAAATGTGGAGAGGGCTGCCCAGCTCTAGGGAGCGAGAAGCAGCCCGGAGAGACTTGCGTGGCAGGAGAGAAGTTTCCCGGAGAAGGGAGAGTCCAGGGACCCAGGACCAAAGCCCCAGCCTCCAGCCCCAGAGCCTAGAAGAGGCATACAGACAGTGTTTAGCTACAAAACAAGTCAGGATACTGTTTGCAAGAAAGAGACAGATTTTTCAGACCCAGAATTTGTCTTAAAGGAACCGCACAGAAAACCTCTTTCACAACCACTCACCTGGGGCTCCGGGGGACAAGGAGAGCTGAGATGACCAGAGTAGCAGAAAGAGAGTACACTCTAGGAGGAACAGGAAGAAACACTTTGAGGGACAGCCACTCTAACCCCTGAACTGAGTCACTCCCCAAATCTAAAGTGAATATTTTTCCTGGAACCAGCAATATCAGAAAAGGGAAGCTGGTCACCAGCCAAACGGAAGCTCCCCTGCTGCAATCAGAGCAAAGAATCACTTAGAAGTAGGGAGCCATCAGAGATACAGTATTGAGTGCTGAGGTACAAGCTGCGTCTCCACCCCCACACTGCTGAATGCTCACTGAAGGGCAGGCAGCGGTGGAATGTGAGAGCATGGTCCCATTGGAGGGGGCAAAAGCCAGGAGCTGGCAGCAGCTGCGGCCTGGGTGTGAGCACAGTCCTGTCTGTGGGGGCAGAAATCAGGGACCTGCTGTGGCTGTGGACAGAGTGCACCAAAAGCAGGCCGACCTGCCACTGTGGGCATGCTGTACGAGAGAGGTCCAGCCTGAAGTCCCACCCAAGGCGGGTTGCAGGCAGAAGCCGAGGAACTGGCTGAGGCTTGCGGCTTGTGGCTGGGAGTGTGAGCACAACCCTGCCTGCAGGGCCGAGGCTTATGACCCAAGTGTGTGAGCCAATACTGCCGATGGGGGTGGGGTGGAGGCCCGGGGTGGCCAAGGCTTGCAGCCCAGATGTGGAGCACAGTTCAGCCAGCGGGCTTAAGGCACAGGCCAGGGCTTACAGCCCAAGTGTGTGAATGCAGTCCCACCTGTGGAGATGGTGCGGAGCCCAGGGTATGGCCAAGGCTTGCAGCCTGGGCATGGAATGCAGTACCACCAACAAAGGCTAGGCAGAAGCCACAAAGACCACAGTGGTGGGCCAGCAATGGCAAAACCCTTGCCGGAACACCTGAGGCAGTGGCAGAGGGGGTGGTAGGCTTACAGACAGACCACACATAGGGAACACAGAGACCACACCCATTGATCTTCTGTGGCCACACCCTTTTTATAAACAGACAAAATGGGAAGGCAGAGAAATGCAACCCAAATGACTCAACAAGAGAAATCCCCAGAAAAAAAGATCTGAATCAGATGGAAATAACCAAATTACCAAATGCAGACTTTAAAATAACGATTGTTAGGATTTTTGAGCAACAATGGACAGATATAATGAGCACCTAAGTAAAGAGATAGCAGGTATCAAAAAGGACATTGCTGTAATAATAAAAAAGAGACAGTCAGAAATGACAAAAACAATATCAGAAATGAAGACCACACTAGAAGAAATTAAAAGCAGGATGGATGAATCTGAGGATCAAATCAGCGATTTAGAGGACAAGATAAATGAAAGCAAGGAAGCAGAGCAGCAACAAGAAAAGAGGCTCAAAATGTCTGAGGAAACTTTGAGAGCTCTGTGACAACATGAAGAGAGACAACATCCACAGCATAGGGGTTCCTGAAGTGGAAGAGAAAGATCAAGGGATAGAGAATCTGATCAAAGAAATCATAGCTGCAAAATTCCCTAAATTGATGAAGGAATAAGTCACACAAGTTCAAAAAGCACAGAGAGTTCCATTAAGGATGAACCCAAAGAGGCTTACTCTAAGACACATCATAATTAAAATATAAAAATTAAGAGTTAAAGAAAGAATATTAAAAGCTGTAAAAGAAAAGCAGTCAATTATTTACAAAGGAGCCCCCATAAGGATGACATCTGACCTCTCAACAGAAACATTAAAGGCCAGCATGAATGGCAAGAAATATTCAAAGTAATGCAAAACAAGAGCCTGAAGCCAAGACTTCTCTATCCAACAAGGCTATCATTTAAAATTGAAGGTGAAGTGGGGTGGAGGAGTGGGGAGGGGGTGAGGAACGAGAGGGAGGGAGTGGGGGGAGGGTAGGGGCACAAAGAAAACCAGATAGAAGGTGATGGAGGACGATTTGACTTTGAGTGAGGGGTATGCAGCATAATCAAAAGTCAAAATCATCTGGATATGTTTTCTCGGAACATATGTACTCTGATTTATCAATGTCACTGCATTAAAACTAATAAAAATAAGATTTAAAAAAAATTGAAGGTGAAATAAAAAGCTTCCCAGACAAAAAAAACAAAAACCCAAAAAACTCAAGGAATTCATTATAAGCAAACCAATGCTACAAGAAATGTTAAGGGGCTTGCTGTAAACAAAACAAAGGGGGGGGGGAAATCTAGTAAAAAAGGAATGTGTATTTAAAGAACAAAAAGGCAATAAACAACTACATATCAATAATAACCTTAAATGTAAATGGATTAAATGCTCCAATCAAAAGACATAGAGTAGCTAAAAGGATAAGAAAATGGCCCATCCATATGCTGTTTACAAGAGACACACCTTAAAACAAAAGCTACACATAGACTGAGAGAAAAGGAATGGAAAAAAATATTTCATGTAAATGGAAATGAAAAACAAAGCTGGAGTAGCAATACTTATATCTGAAAAAATAGACTTTAAAACAAAGGCTATATAGTAAGGGATAAAGAGCGTCACTACATAATGATAAAGGGAGCAATCTAACAGGAAGATATAACCATTATAAATATCTATGCACCTAATATAAAAGCACCTACATATACAAAGCAAATTTTGATGAATATAAAGGGCAAGATCAACAGCAATACTATAATAGTAGGGAATTTTCATACCTCATTAACATCACTGGATAGAACCTCCAGACAGAAAATTAACAAAAAAAAACACGAAACTTAAAGGACACAGTAGATCAACTGGATTTAATATATATCTTCAGAACCTTTCACCCTAAAGCAGAAGAATATACATTCTTTTCAAGTGCTAATGGTACATTCTCTAGGATAGACCACATGTTAGAACACAAACGAGTCTCAATAAATTTAAGAAGGTTGAAATCATATCAAGCATCTTTGCGGATCATAATGGCATAAAACTAGAAATCAACTACAATAGAAAAATTGAAAAACATTCAAACACTTGAAGACTAAACAGCATGTTATTAAATACAAATGGGTTAACAATGAGATCAAAGAAAAAATCAAAACTTTCCTTGAAACAAATGAAAACAAACATACAACAACTCAAAATTTATGAGACGTAGCAAAAGCAGTCCTGAGAGGGAAGTTCATAGCATTACAGGCATTCCTAAAGCTAGAAAAAGCTGAAATAAACAATTTAACCTTGCATCTAAAAGAACCAGAAAAAGAACAGCAAGTAAAACCCAGAGGAAGTAGAAGGAAGGAAATAATAAAGATCAGAGTGAAAATAAATAACATAGAGGCTAAGAAAACAATACAGAGAATCAATAAAACCAAGAGCTGGTTTTTTGAAAAGGTAAACAAGTTAGATAAACTTTTAACCAGACTCACCAAGAAAAAAAGAGAACTCAACTAAATAAAATTAGAAGTGAGCGAGGAGAAGTAACAACTGACACAACAGAAATACAAAGGATTGCAAGAAAATACTGTGAAGAACTGTACGCCATAAAATTAGACAACCTAGGTGAAATGGACAAATTATTTAAAACATATAATCTTTCAAAAATTAATATAGAAGAATCAGAAAACCTAAACAGACCAATTTCATCAAATGAGATTGAAACAGTTATCAAAAAACTCTAAAAGAACAAAAGTCCTGGGCCAGATGGATTCACAGGTGAATTTTATCAAATATTCGAAGAAAAACTAACTCCTATCATTCTCAAGCTATTTCAAATAATTCAAGAGGAGGGAAGACTCCCAAATTCCTTTTATGAGGCAAGCATAATACTGATTTCAAAACCAAGCAAAGACTACAAAGAAAGAAAACTATAGGCCAATATTCCTGATGAACTTAGATGCTAAAATTTTCAACAAAATATTAGCAAACTGGATCCAGCAATACATGAAAAAAGTCATAGATCATGATCAGGTAGTATTTATTCTGGGGAGACAAGGCTGGTATAATATTTATAAATCAATCAATGTGATTCAACACCTAAACAAATGAAAGATTAAAAATCACATGATAATGTCAATACATGCAGGAAAAGCATTTGATAAAATCCAGCACTCACGTATGATCAAAACTCTCAGCAAAGTAGGAATACAGGGATCGTACTTCAACATGATAAAGGCCATCTATGACAAACCCAAAACCAACATCATAATCAAAGGACAAAAATTAAAAGAAGTCCCCTAAGATCAGGAACAAGGCAGGGGTGCCCCCTTTCACCACTCTTATCCAACACAGTTCTGGAAGTCCTAGCCACAGCAATCAAACAAGAAGAAGAGATAAAAGGCATCCAAATTAGAAAAGAAGAAGTAAAACTATCATTATTTGCTGATGATATGATACTGTACATAAAAAAAACCCTAAAGTCTCAGTCAAAAAACTACTGGACCTGATAAATGAATTCAGCAAGGTGGTAGGATATAAAATCAATATTCAGAAATCAGTGCCATTTTTATACACCAACAATGAACTGTCTGAAAGAAAACCAGAAAAAAACATCTCCTTCACTATTGCAACAACAAAAAAAATAAAGTACCTAGGAGTAAATTCAACCAAGGAGGTTAAAGACTTGTATTTGGAAAATTATAGACATTAATAAAAGAAATCAAGGAAGATACAAACAAGTGGAAGCATATACTGTGTTCATGGATAGGAAGAATAAACATTATTAAAATATTTATATTACCCATAGCAATTTATAAATTCAATACAATTCCTATTAAAATACCACTGACATACTTCAAATATATAGAACAAATATTTCAAAATTTTATATGGAACCAAAAAAGAACACTATTAGCCTCAGCAATCCTGAAAACAAATAATAAAGTGAGGGGTATTATACTTCCTGATATCAAGTTATACTACAAGGCCATTGTACTCAAAACAGCTTGGTACTGGCATAAGAATAGGCATACAGAATAATGAAAAAGAACAGAGAACCCAGAAATAAACCCACACCTATATGTACAATTGATATTTGACAAAGGAGGCAAGAGCATACAATGGAGTAAAGACAGTCTCTTTAACAAATGGTGTTGGAAAAATTGGACAGGTACTTGCAAAAAAATAAAACTGGATCACCAGCTTACACCACTCACAAAAATAAACTCAAAATGGATAAAAGACTTAAATGTAAGTCATAAAATCATAAACATCTTGGAAGAAAACATAGGCAGTAAACTCCTGATATCTCTCATAGCAATATTTTTGCTGATTTATCTCCACAGGTAAGGGAAATAAAGATAGGAAAAACAAATGACACTATATGAAACTAAAAAGTTTTGCACAACAAAATACACCATTAACAAAATAAAAAGACAACCCACACAATGGGAGAATATATTCGCCAGTATATCTGAAAAGGGAGTTAATAACCAAAATTTATAAAGAACTTGTAAAACTCAACACCAGGAAGGTAAAAAATCCAATCAAAAAATGAGCGAAAGAAATGAATAGACACTTCTCCAAAGAGGACATACAAATTGCCAATAGGAAGATGAAAAAATGTTCAACATCACTAATTATTAAAGAAATGCAAAATAAAACCACAATGAGATACCACCTCACACCTGTTAGAATGGTGCTCATTAACAAAACAACACATAACAAGTGCTGGAGAGGGTGTGGAGAAAAGGTAACCCTCCTGCACTGCTGGTGGGAATGCAGACTGGTATAGCCACTGTGAAAAACAGTATGGAGATTCCTCAAAAAATTTAAAATGGAACTACCCTTAGACCCAGCCATCCCACTTTTAGGAATATATCCTATGAATACCAAATCACTGATTCAAAAGAAGAAATGTACCGCCATGTTTATGGCAGCATTGTTTACAATAGCCAAGATCTGGAAACAGCCCAAGTGTCCTTCAGTAGATGAATGGATTAAAAAGTTTGGTATATATACACAATGGAATACTACACAGCTGTGAGGAAGAAGGAAATCTTACCTTTTGCAACAACATGGATGGACCTGGAAACTATCATGTTAAGTGAAATAAGCCAGGCAGAGAATAAAAAATATCATATGACCTCACTCATTCAATGAATAATTGAACTGAGGAATGGAACAGAGGCAGAGGTGGAATCAAAGGAACCAGAGGGAAAGTGGTCAGAGGGAAAGTGGAAGAGAAGATGGGATCAGAGAAGGAAAAGAAATTAATGATTTTATATATATATAACACAGCATTATAGAGAACAGGACAGCAAACCTGGAGGGAAGGGGGGAAGGCATTGCAGGGAGAGGGGCAAAGGGGGGCCGAGAGGAACACGGTGGTGGGGGGAGATATATTCAGTGGGACACTTGAATCTATGTAAACACAATAAGTTAAAATCATAAAAAAAGATACTTTCAGAAAAGCGAGTTTGTAAAGTTTTACTCCCCCTGCATTCTTTTTCAGAAGGCTACTAAAGGATGTGCCCCACTAAGATGAGAGAATTAACAAATTCAGAGAAAGGGATGCAATACTAAAAGCAGAGCCAACTAATAAGAGATGAAAAGCCAGGATGAGAAATGTGCGTGAGCAGTGACAGATTCCTGACACAATTTCTTCAGAAAAACACATTGATACATCTCAATGTACTTAGAGCAGAATGAGATGCTTACCAATGAGTTTGAGGTTGAATCAGTGAGAAGTACATAGAAAACTAGCAAGAAGATAGCAGCAGCAAGAAACAACAAAACCGACAATACCAGGGAACAAGAGTTGTGTGGAAACAACAAAAATAGTGTAACTACTACATTGCTTTACCATAAATTCTGTTTGCATTATTATAGTAATATACACACAACATTTGTCTATCTAAAATTCAAATAAAATTATACTGGGAAATAGAATAAAAAGAATACTATTAGTAAGTAAGGGTAAAGAAAGCAAAGAGAGTTAAAACCTTTTTCCCCCAGAAACAGAAGTCAATAAGTATAGCCTAAAACAAAAAACACCATAAAATAGCAAATCAAGCATGTTATTTTGGGACATAAAAGTAAATACCAAAATAATTATTAAAATTAATGAAAGAGAGAAATGTGTGTGTTTGGGCCAGGGTAAGGTTCTATTGTTACTTTTTTCTTATAAAATTTGCAAATTATTTGAGCCTTAACCTATGTGTATATATGACTATGACACAAACAATAAAAAAACTCTGTAATATCTGCGCTGTTCATTTGTCACTTGCTTGATTCTTGACATAACCTATTTTTTTTAATTTTTTTTTATTGTTCATTTTAGAGAGGAGAGGGAGAGACACAGGGAGAGAGATAGAGGAGAGACAGAGAGAGAGAAGGGGAGGAGGAGCTGGAAGCATCAACTCCCATATGTGCCTTGACCAGGCAAGCCCAGGGTTTTGAACCGGCAACCTCAACATTTCCAGGTCGACGCTTTATCCACTGCGCCATCACAGGTCAGGCCATAACCTATTTTTTCTAATAAGAGCTTATTAATTTTCCCTCTTCATCATTTTAACTACTTCAAAGGGATGATTGAATTTTAGAAACTTGAAACATAATGTTAGCTATAGCAGAGATTTTAAATTTATTTCTAAACAGTCATATATATAGATATGTAAGAATATTTCAGGTGACAGATATTAATAATACAATAAGCTGTAAGAGAAAGTAGTTCTAAGGCTTGGATACTCCCAAAAACTGCAGAAGGTCAAAACCAACTATTAAGTATAGAATGGTAATGATACTTTAATACCAAATCTCCATCTTTTCAAAATTTTTTCTTCGGAAAGCTATTTTGGAATGGGGGAAAGAGGGAATGTATGATAGGAAAAGATAATGAAAGAAAGAGTATGAACAACCAATTTAAAAATCCACAGGGAACTCAATGAAGACCCTTCGTATTTTCACTATTTATTGTCACTAACCTTTCTTATGTAACAATCATGCTACAAATAAGTTTTATTTGAAATAAGAATCATTTGTTTAGTCTGAAATCAACATGTAACAATTCCTCACCTCTGACAGCCACAGGTATATGTCATAAAACCAATTTATGCTGAAGTGTGATAATAAATTTAGACAAAAGAAAACCAAAGGTGACTCCCAGAATTCTTACAACAAATTCATTAAATGCTATGGTCTGAATGGCTGTGTCCCCTAAGATTCACATGTTGGAATCCTAATAATCTAATGTGATAGGGTTAAGAGGTGGCGCCTTTGGGAGGTGATTATGTCATGAGGTGGACCCTTCTTGAATGCGATTAGTTTCCTATAGAAGGGGTCCCACAGAACCCCAAACCCTTTTCAGCCTTGTAAAGACACAATGATAAGTCTACTAGTACCTGGAAGAGGGTCCTCATTAGACCATGCCGGTACCCCCATCTTGGACTTTGAGAAATAAATTTGTTTTTTCTAAGCCTCCCAGGGGCTGACCTTTTGTTATAGCAACCCAACTGGACGAAGACTGGTGTTCTGTATCAGTGGGAATCTTGTTCAGTGCACTGAAAAATAATTCAGGGTAGGTGGAACTCCGGTCTTATGGAAAAAGTCATTACAGTTACCAAAGACACTTTATTAAGAACCTGTTTTGCAATGCACTAAAAAAAGAAGTCACTGTTCTCTCATTTGTAATCCAGCACAGTTACATGAGCGAGGGGGTGACAAAGCATATCAGTTAAATAAACATTGAAGAATACTTTTGATAGATAGTGTCATATTTATCTTGTATGTGATCAGAAGACAGCATTTTAGGGAGCAGAAAAAGCACTATAATCATTGCTACACATGCCTTTTGACTCACAAGTTTACTACGAGGAATCTTTTCCCTCAAGTTCCCTTTACGTATGAATATATAGGCACAAGAATGTACACTACAGTATTATATATAAGAGCAAAAAAAGGAAACACTTAAAATGTCTACTAATTTTAGAATATCCAACTGATACATTTGAATTATTGAAATTAAAAGTTCATCTAAATATATATGTACATACACTACTATATTTATGAGTATATACATGTAAAGACATATAACACACATATCTGTATTACACACACTCACACAGTCATGAACATATATATGGTAATATACCCTGGACAATTTTTAATAAAAAATTTAAAAATATACTGCTCACAAAAATTAGGGGATATTTTATTGCTTCACAATCATTTTGAAATATCTCCTAATTTTTGTGAGCAGTATAGTTTGCTGTGATCCCATTCATATTATCTAAAGATATACATGTATGTACACATGAGAATTTTAATGCATAGGCTGGGCCCTACGAGAATGCATTCCCCTGGTTGGTCATTATTATGACTGGGGGCCTATGTGGAAAGGGGGAGGGCTTAGAAAAAGCCATGTGGAGTAGTGGTTAAGGATACAGGCTTTGGTACCAGACCTCCTAAGTTTGAATCTTGGTCACTTACTCTATGTCCTCTCTAGATCCTGCAGCTACCTCATCTACAAAGCGTACGTGTGTGTGTGAACATTGCTTAGAACAGATTTGGCACATAGTTAACATTATATAAATCAGCAAGCACTAAGCAAACATTCCTGAGTATTATGAAGAGAGAATTTTAGTTTTTACGCTTTAACTGCTATTTTATTTAACTTGTGTGCTATACCAAAGCATTATTTTATAACCCAACATTAAGAAGTCCAAATCCAGGAATGTTGATGTTATTGCTCAAATGGTGATGAAATTGTGTAAAATGTCAAGGTTTTGAATTCCAAGGTCTCCTGCTTATTCACTGCTAAATGAACTATAGTACTCAAAGTAAATAATGACCCCCTCTACCATCTCAAGGGCAGGAAATTACTGCTCTTTCCCTTTAATGAATCCCACAGTGCAGTGTACCCAGCGGGTGTGCACTAAATGTTTGCTGATAATGATAATGGTGAGGGTGCTGTCAGCTATGAGACACTATAAAGCTTAATTTAAAAGCCATCAAGAAAATGTAGCCCAAAATATGGCCCTTCTGAATTCTATCTGCATGGAAAACATAATCTAGCATCTAAATTCTGTTAGATTATTAATGAAGTAATTCAGTGCACCTTGTACTATTGATTGTTTTTTGGTACCATCCTGAGCTTTTGCTCATTAGCACGACCTAATTAGTATTTCAGATGATTCAGAGGACATAGCAAAATCCATTTCTATTATTTTAGTATTAAAAGTTGGTTGCCTATAAGCACTTTCTAAGTTAAATGAGCAAAATGGATGTCATCAACTAAATTATATTTAATTCCTGCAGCAAGATTTGCAGTAGTGTAATTGTTTTCTATTTTCTTATATTGCAATGTTACTTTGTTTTCACAATGACATGTTCTTTTTCCATGTGTTTAAGTAGTCCATGAATTAAGACAATGACTTAATTGAAAAATGATGATATCTCTTCATCCTAGCTCCATCTCTGGGTTTTTTTTTTTGGGGGGGCACCACTTTTTATTTATGGGTTACATTACCGTTCTTCTGCAATCATTGAAGCATCAGCAAGATAATATATCAATGACAATTATCGCTCCTATAAAAAATATCTGAAATTAATTTTTTTTGTTTTTGTGACAGAGAGAGAGAGAGTCAGAGAGAGGGACAGACAGACAGGAAGGGAGAGACATGAGAAGCATCAGTTCCTCGTTGTGGCACCTTAGTTGTTCATTGATTACTTTCTCAAATGTGTCATGATGAGGGGCTACAGCAGACTGAGTGGCCCTTGTTCAAGCCAGCGACCTTAGACTCAAGCTAGTGAGCCCCTGCTCAAACTAGATGAGCCTGCGCTAAAACTGGCGACCTCGGGGTCTTGAACCTGGGTCCTCCGTGTCACAGCTTAATGTTCTATCCCCTGCGCCATCACCTGGTCAGGCCAAAATTAATCTTTAATGTTGGGTCTCTGACTCCTCGAGGCTGGTATGATGGCAGCTTCAGGGATAAAAAGACACTCCACTCAGAAGACATGGTTGCAGGAACACAAGCCAGGACTGTAAGGGATAGGCGACATTCTCAGTGGGAGATTCTCTCTCCATAGCTCTATCCACTGTCATCCGGTCAGGAAGGAGAAAGTAGTTATCTGAACAGGGAGATTTTAATATGAAGACTTGTGAACTAATCACAGGATATTAACTTCTTAGAGAATTCTAAAGATGATAGGAATAGTAGGTACAGAGGGCAGTGACCACTCTAGGGTGGAGGCAGGACACCCAGGAAAGAACAAACTGGGAAGGCAGCCCCACCCACTCCTGGGATTCAGGCCCTGCTGGAGAGAGCGCAGATGTGCCCAGGGAACAGCAGGAAGTTTGCTGAGGAGCCCAGGGTTGGCCCAACAGCCTGGGCCACCAAGAAGCTGCCCCTGGAAATTAACGAGACTTACTAGAAGGTCAGCTCAGGTCCCGGCAAAGCCTGGAAAGTCACTGGAAAGCCACTTACTGATGTGATGGTGAGATTTGCAAAAAAAAGCCTCTGTATGGGGTACTCATGAAGCTCATTAAAAAAGCAAGAATGGGGTGTTTTCCTGACTTTGAAACAGCCACTGGCTAGAGTAGTGGCATGATTTCCCTGGTGGGGGGAAGGTGAGTGCCACTTGCAGCCACACACTGTATTATCCAGAGGGAACACTACACCATAACAAGGACAGGAAGCCACCTTCTTCCTGTCGAGTCGGGCCAGAGCACCCTCTATTTGTAATCCTGGTCTATGCTTGCTGGCAAAGAAATATTTATATTTATAAGGTTCCCTTTCAGTGTCACAAACCAAAGCAAAACAACATGAATTTAGAGTTCAGAGGCAATAAATTGATAACTGATACAATAGCCACAACTGGGATATTAGAATTCAGATTTATTAAAAGACATCCAAGGAAGGACTTTTCTAAAATTTTTTTACCATTCTGATATTAATGATATTAATAAATCATTAATTTATTGATTCAATCAAGAAATATTTATTGATCATTCACCATATGACAGGTTCTATCAATGGTTTTCAACCTTTTTACACTTGGAGACCAGTGAAAATAGAATTATTTCGGAGACTGCGAAGGCAGAAACCACCCTAAGTATAAGTGAATTTGACTAAGATTATTGGGTCTCTCTATTACCTTCATACAACATTAAGGTGATTAACTCTTTCATAGACTGGCACGAAATTTCTGGCTAACCTGTCTGCCAACCAGCAGTTAAAAAACACGCTATAGCCTGACCTGTGGTGGTACAGTGGATAAAGAAAGGACCTGGAATGCTGAGGTTGCCAGTTCAAAGCTCTGAGGTTGTGGGCTCTGAGCAGGGGATCATCCACTCTATCCCAAAGATTCTCAGCTTTAGCCCAATGAAAAGGTCGCTGGCATGTAAAGGTCACTGACTTCAGCAAAGGGACACTGGCATGGCCCTGGTCAAGGCACGTACAAGAAGCTCAATGTACGACTAAAGTGCAAGCAACTATGAGTTGATGCTTCATACCTTCTCTTTCCCTTCCTATATCTCTTGAAGGAAGGAAGGAAGGAAGGAAAGAAGGAAGGGAGGGAGGGAGGGAGGGAGGAAGGGAGGGAGGAAGGGAGGGAGGAAGGGGGGAGAGAGAGAGAGAAAGAAAGAAATAAGAAGAAAGAAAGAAAGAAAGAAAGAAAGAAAGAAAGAAAGAAAGAAAGAAAGAAAGAAAGAAAGAAAGGGAGAAAGAGGGATGGAGGGAGGGAGGAAAGGAAGGAAGGAGCGAGGAAAACAACTACATAAAATGTAAATTAAAAGAAACAAAACAAAACACAGAAAAGGTCCTGGCTGGATAGCTCAGTTGGTTAGAACATCTTCCCAAAGCCCCGAGGTTGCCAGTTCCATTCCGGTCAGGGCACATAAGAGAACATATTGATGCTCCTGTCTCTCTTCCTCTCTTCTTCTTTCAGTAAAATCAATCAATTAAAAAAATAGAAAAGTAGAGAGGTTTTAGGAGTTAAATAGGTGACTACTGGTGAACTCTTGAATGAAGGGTCTAAGCAGAAACAATGATAACCAAGTTGTGGTATGGGTTTTTATTTGTATGCTTGGTTGATTAGAAAACTTTTACCAAGAAATCATCTCCAAGAAGAACAGGTGACTTGGGGTAGGGACTGGATGGGACATAGTTAGGTCAGTTTACATATCTGGAATCTCAAGTGCATAAGGGAAGTACCCAGCTATGAGAACCCTCATAGAGAAAGCCAGAATGTGAGCTCTGGTTCTCATGAGAACCTGCAAGCAGCACCAGCTCTTCTGTGCTGGGTAGCCCACTTGGGTGCCAAATCCCCTACATACTGTATTTGGGCTGGTTTAACCTTGGTTCCCAGGCACTTCTAGGTCACGTGCCTGAAAGATTGTCTTTAGGGCATAGGCTAGCTAACACAGCAAGGTGTCATCACCACACACTAATTTAATGGTTAATGTAATGTTGATACCTAGCCACTATTGTCTGTAAGCCCTATGTATACCTCGCACCTGCACTGGTAGCCTAGGAGCAACAAAATGAACCCATAATAAAAACTTAAAGCAGGTATCACTTGCCCTAAACTCCTTGGGCTATTTTTACCTTGAAGACCTCAATGCCAAAATCATTCCTTGTGGAACAGGTATGCTCCAACGCTTATCAGAAAGCTGATGTTTGCTTAGAGCAGAGGAGCAAGTCTAGGAGCCACTGATGGAGAATAAGTTTCCCAGTTCTTGAATGAATGCCTAAATGAAGAAAGTGGAGAACAGTAAATATAATAAGTTCTGGGGCAGAAGAAAAAGAAAATTTCCATATATAACCCATACAGTTTCCCCACTACACACGTCTACTTTTGGCCTTTCTTATAAGCTAATGAAGAGGAGCAAGCTATCTTTATTTTCTTAGCCTATAACCAGAGAAAATGAGAAGTAGCATTATCAAGTTCTTTTCCCTCCTACAATCATGACCTCAAAGGTGATCTGATGATGACAGACCTGCTATCTTTTGTCCCTGCAGAACTGCTTTGGCTGATCTGTCCTGTCTTCCATCTTGCATCAATCTTAATGCTCTCGCTCTGTGGAAGAGAGTCTTCCTGACAACTGAAAGAGAAAGAGAAATTCTATAGGCAGTTAAGGGGTAACTATTTTCTCCACCAGAATCTCTAAACAAGCTCCCTGAAACCAGAGAGCATGCTCAGAAATGAGACTTGAGAGAGAAAAGGCAAATGAAATACATGCAGCTTTATTATTAAGAGATCCCTGCTTCTTTGCCAGTTGTTTCTGAAACCACTTATGCCGTTTCTTTCTTATACTTCCAAAGCTATTTCCAGTTTCAGGAACATATCCTTTATTTTATATTTTTAAGGCCTTAATACTAAACAATGTAATACACAAGTCAGATTTATAAAGCGCTAAAAATACTTGACCAGAAATGTGAAGGTTCCTTGAGAAAATCTACACTAGCTGACAATCATAGTAACATGTCATGATTGCCTGTACTAACTTATCTGTCTAGGAAATATTGAAGATCTTCATTGTTCTTTATTTCTGCCTCCATTTATGGGAATTTATATTTTTCTGGCCAAGGTTATCTCAGAGTTTCTTTCAGGGCTATTAATTTCCACTCACCTTTAATCTACACAGAGTCCCGTCTCTGCCTTGACTAGGTTGCCTTCTTTCTTTTTCTCCTTATCAGTAAAGATGCTTTGGCTGTGTGTATGAGAAAACTCAAATGGCTTGAGTCTTGCTGAAAATATATTATCTCACATAATAAGAAGTTTCTAAGTAGGGCCGCTCCAGGATTGTCTAATTCAGAAACTCTTCAGTCTATGTTCTTTCCATCTTCACACTACAACTGTCTCAAAGTCTTGGCTTTGCTTCTCAGATAATTTCCCCTTTGGAAGCAAAATGACCACAGTTTCAAGTATTAGGTGCACATATGACCACATCCAATGTTAGGCTGAATGCCATAGGCCAGACTAACACACCTACAGCATAGGAGAGAATAAAAGACACCAAAATAATTTAAAAGGAAAGATGTGACCTAAGTAAGTCCCAAAAATGGAAAGAAATTTAGAAAAAGAGCCTTTTATGCTCCCTAATTTTCCACTTTTCCACTTTAGCAACATAGAAGGCCTTTTTCTCCTTGTGGGGAGTCAATTGTGACAAAGGCAAAGGAAGGAAGAAGAAAGAAGAAAGGACTAGGAAGGAAGAAGGGAGATGAATAGCCTACTATTCCCTTAGGTCAGACCTTCAAATGTCAGAAATATCATTAAAAATGCATATTTGGAGGACTAATCCCCTGAATTTCTCATGTTGCTGCAATGGCTAAAAGAACGTAAGTTAGAAAACAGTGTCTTAGTGGTTACAATGCAGTGCTGACATTTGTGGATGTGAAATAAGAATTTAAAACTGGGTGAAGTTGGGTGATTTTGGTTCAAGAAAGAAGAGTGAGAGAGAGCAAGAAGGGCTATGCCCATTAATACAGGAACGAGCATAGACTGGTCATGCAGCCAAACCCTACACCTGTTTGGCAACCTCTCTTGGGTGACAGCGGGAATTAAGGCAAATGCAGTAGTCATGAAAAGAATGGGATGATTTGAAGATATATTTTTGAAGTAGCAATTTAAGATCTTTGTAAGGATACAACTAGGGGTGGCAGGATGTCAGTGGAGTAGGCAGACGTTCCAACTTCCACCTCCCAGAACAAAAGTGGATTACACCTTAATTTTAAGAACAATCATCTGGAAAAACCAACTTTGGGCTAAACCAAGAGGAATCTATAGACAAATATCACCAAACAAGCTACATTGAGAATGGTAGGAAAAGCAGAAATGTGAAGAGGGCTGCCCAGCTGCCAGGAGTGAGTGGTGGCCCAGAGAGACTTGCATGGTGGTGGGGTTCTACCAGAGAGAGGAGGGTCCAGGGCACCAGGAACAAAGCCCCAGCCTGCAGCCCCGGAGCCTAGAAGGTGTGCAGACAGTATTTAGCTGAAAAAAAAAAGTCAGGATACTGTTTGTGAGAAAGAGACAGATTTCTCAGACCCAGGATTCATCTTAAAGTGACTGTGCAGAAAACCTCTTTAACAACCACTCACCTGGGACTCTGTGAGACGGGGAGAGATGAGAGGACCAGAGTAGCAGGAAGAGAGTGTAATCTAGGAGGCACAGGGAAAAACACTTTGAGGGACAGCCACCCTAATCCCTGGGCTGAGTCACTCCCTAAATCTAAAGTGAATATTTTTCTTCAAATCAGCAATACTAGCAAAGGGAAACAGGTCACCAGCCATACAGAAGCTCTCTTGCTACAGTCAGAGCAGAGTCGTTTTGAAGCAGGGAGCCCATCAGGGATACAGCATTGAATGCTGAGGTCTGCGCTACAATGCCACCTCCACACTGCTGAGAGCTCAGCAAGGGGTGGGCAGTGGCTGGATGTGGGAGCACAGTGTCGTTGGTAGGGGTGGGAGCTGGGAGCCAGCTGCAGCTGCGGCCCAAGTGCGTGAACACAGTCCCGTCCACAGGGGCAAGGCAGAGACTGGGGCCACCCAAGGCTTGCAGCCCTGATGCGTTAAAACAGTACCGCCTCTGGGGGCAGGGCAGAGGCCAGGGCACTGGCCCCGGTTGAGACATGGACATGTGAAAGCAGTCCCCCCCCCCCCATGAGAGCAAGGTGGAGGCCAGGGGCTGGCCAAGGCTTGCAGCCCAGTCACATGAATGCAATCCAACCCGCATAGGTGAGGCGGAAGCCTCAGTGATGGGTCAGCACCAGCAATGCCCATGCCTGAATGCCCAAGCCGGCAGCAGCAGTGGTGGTGGGCCTACAATAGACCGCAACTCGGGAACACAAAGGCCACACCCATTGTGCTCATGTGGCCACATCCTTCTGAGGGCTGAAAAGAAAGAAAAATATAAAATAAAATAAAATAAAGTAAAATAAAATACAATAAAATAAAATACAATAAAATAGAAGGTTGGATAGAATGACACCTGAAGCTAAGGGGCAAGCCATATCCAATACATTACATAACTCCTGATTTATATTACTAAGCCCAACAAGTAGCCACCAGTAAGAGGCGGCAAAAGGTGGATCTCAGGGGAACCTGAACATTTAAACGAACTTCCTCCAGGCCAAAAGTAGATAAAAGCCAGCCTAAGTTGATATTAACAATGACACCTGGGCTCAGCAGAGGCAGCCACAGGATCTGGATCATCTGTTGCTCCCAAAAGGTAGGTAAGGGCCAGTCATAGGCAGCAACCCCCACTAGTCTGCACCAGGCTCCAGCCAAGTAGATCCAGGGAAGGCACATCCAGAGGCTAGATATGGAGAGCATCAATTCAGGACCTAACAACCCTTCTTACAGTGACATCTTAAAGGGCTCCTCACACCTGACCCAGTTAAGATATAGAAAATGGAAAAGCAGCTCTACTAGTTAAGGAGAACACAACTGAAACATGCCTGCAAACCACAAACAAAAAAAAAAAATTGGAAGACAGAGGAATGTAAGCCATATGAATCAACAAGAAAAATATCCAGAAAAAGATCTGAATGAAATGGAGTTAATCATATTACCGGATACAGAGTTTAAAATAATGACTGCTCAGATGCTTAAGGATCTCAAAGCTACAATGGATGGACTTAATGAGTATCTAAATAAAGAAATTATAATCATCAAAAAGGACACTGAAATCATAAAAAAGAACCAGACAGAAATGACAAACACAATATCAGAAATGAAGACTACTCTAGAAGGAATGAAAAGCAGGCTGAATGAAGCAGAGGATCAAATCAGCAACTTAGAGGACAAGATAAGTGAAAGCACGGAAGCAGAACAGCAAAAAGAAAAGGCAATCAAAAAGTCTGAGGAAACTCTAAGAGAGCTCTGTGACAACATGAAGAGAAACAATATCCGCATTATAGGGGTTCCTGAAGGGGAAGAGAAAGAACAAGGAATAAAGAACCTGACTGAAGAAATTATAGCTGAAAATTTCCCTAAATTGATGCAAGAAATAGTCATACAGGCTCTAGAAGCAGAGAGAACCACATTAAAAAAGAACCCAAAGAGACCCACACCAAGACACATCATAATCAAAATACCAAAGCTAAGAGATAAAGAAAGAATACTAAACACTGCAAGAGAAAAACAGTCAATCATCTACAAAGAAGCCCCCATAAGGATGACATCCAACTTTTCAACAGAAACACTTGAGACCAGAAGGGAATGGCAAGAAATATTCAAAGTAATGCAGAACAAGAACCTACAACCAAGACTTCTTTATCCATCAAGGTTATTGATTAAAATAGGAGAAATAAAAAGCTTTCCAGACAAAAAAAAACTCAAGAAATTTATCACAACCAAACCAATGCTGCAAGAAATGTTAAGTAAGGGGCCTGCTATAGACAGAACAAGGTGGCAAAAGAATGTACTAAAAGAGGAATATAGATTTAAAGAATAAAATGGCAATAAACAACTACATATCAATAATAACCTTAAATGTAAATGGATTAAATGCTCCAATCAAAAGACATAGGGTAGCTGAAAGGATAAAAAAAAACAGAACCTGTAACTATGCTGTCTAGAGGAGACCCACCTCAAAACAAAAGATAAACAAAGACTGAAAGTAAAAGGATGGAAAAAATATTTCATGTTAATGGAAATGAAAACAAAGCTGGGGTAGCACTACTTATATCTGACATAAAAGTTTTTAAAACAAAGGCTATAGTAAGGGATAAAGAAGGTCACTACATAATGATAAAGGGAGCAATCCAACAGGACAAGATAACCATTATAAATATCTACGCACCTAATATAGGAGCACCTAAATATATAAAGCAAATTTTGATGGACATAAGGGCGAGATCAACAGTAATACTATAACAGTAGGGGATTTCAATGCCCCACTATCATTACCAGATAGATCCTTAAGAAAGACAATTAATTAAGAGACACACTAGATCAACTGGATTTAATAGGTACCTTGAGAACCTTTGACCCTAAAGCAGCAGAATATACATTCTTTTCAAGTGCTCATGGTACATTCTCTAAGATAGACCACATGTTAGGACAGAGCATGAGTTTCAATATATTTAAAAGATTGAAATCATATCAAGCATCTTCTTTGATCAAAACGACATGAAACTAGAAATCAACTACAATAGAAAAACTGAAAAACATTCAAACATTTGGACAATAAATAACATGCTATTAAATAATGAATGGGTTAACAATGAGATCAAGGAAGAAATCAAAAACTTCCTTGAAACAAATGAAAATGGACATACAACAACTCAAAATTTATGGGACACAGCAAAAGCAGTCCTGAGAGGGAAGTTCATAGCATTACAAGCTTAACTTAAAAATCAAGAAAAAGGTCAAATTAACAACTTAACCCTGCACCTAGAAAAACTAGAAAAAGAACAGTAAGTAAATCCCAGAGGAAGTGGAAGGAAGAAAATAATAAAGATCAGAGTGGAATAAATAAATGACATAGAGGCAAAAAACAAATAAACAAATAAAACAAACAAAAAAACAATACAGAAGATCAATGAAACCAAGATCTGGTTCTTTGAAAAGGTAAACAAGATCGATGAACTTTTAACCAGACTCACCAAGAAAAAAGAGAGAGAACTCAAATAAATAAAATTAGAAATGAGAGTGGAGAAGTAAAAACTGACACAGCAGAAATACTGTGGCTTGTAAGAAAATACTATGAAGAACTGTATGCCAAAAAAATTAGACAACCTAGGTAAAATGGACAAATTCCTTGAAAAATATAATCTCTCAAAAATCAATCTGAAAGAATGAGAAAACCTAAACAGACTGATTACAACAAATGAGATTGAAACAGTTATCAAAAAACTCCCAACAAACAAACGCCCTGGGCCAGATGGTTTCACAGGCAAATTCTGCCAAGCATTCAAAGAACTAACTCCTATCCTTCTCAAGCTCTTTCAAAAAAATTTAAGAAGAGGGAAGACTTCCAAGCTTTTCTTATGAGACAAGCATAATTCTGATTTCAAAATCAGGCAAAGACAACACAAAGAAAGAAAACTATAGGCCAATATCCCTGATGAACTTAGATGCTAAAATTTTCAACAAAATATTAGCAAACTGGATCCAGCAATACATGAAAAAAATCATACATCATGATCAAGTGAAATTTATTCTGGGAGCCAACGCTGGTACAATATTCACAAATCAATAATGTGATTCATAATATAAACAAAAGGAAGAAGAAAAACCACATGATAATATCAATAGATGTAGAAAAAGCATTTGAAAAAATCTCAGCAAAGTGGGAATACAGGGTTCATACCTCAACATAATAAAGGCCATCTGTGACAGACCCACAGCCAACATCATACTCAATGGACAAAAGTTAAAATCAATCTCCTTAAGATCAGAAACAAGGCAGGGGTGTCCCCTTTCACCACTCTTATTACAGAGTTCTAGAAGTCCTAGCCACAGCAATTAGACCAGAAGAAGAAATAAAAGGCATCTAAATTGAAAAAAAAGAAGTAAAACTATCATTATTTGCTGATGATATGATACTGTACATAGAAAACCTTATAGTCTCAGTCAATAAACTACTGGACCTGATAAATGAATTCAGCAAGGTGGTAGGATATAAAATCAATATTCAGAAATCAGTGCCATTTTTATACACCAACAATGAATTGTCTGAAAGAGAAATCAAGAAAACAATCCCATTCACTATTACAACAACAACAACAAAAATAAAGTACCTAAGGGTAAATTTAACCAAGGTGGTTAAAGACACGTACTCAGAAAATTATAAAACATTGATAAAAGAAATCAAGGAAGATACAAACAAGTGGAAGCATATACCGTGTTTATGGTTAAGAAGAATAAACATCATTAAAATGTCTATATTATCCAAAGAAGTTTATAAATTCAATGCAATTCCTATTAAAATACCAATGACATATTTCAAAGATACAGAACAAATATTTCAAAAATTTATATGGAACCGAAAAAGAACACAAATAGCCTCAGCAATCTTGAAAAAGAAGAATAAAGTGGGTGGTATCACACTTTCCAATATCAAGTTATACTACAAGGCCATTGTACTCAAAACAGCTTGGTACTGGCATAAAAACAGGCATAGAGATCAATGTAACAGAAAAGAGAATGTAGAAATAAACTCTCACCTTTATGGACTATTGATATTTGACAAAGGAGGTAATAGCATATAATGGAGTAAAGACGGTCTCTTTAACAAATGGTGTTGGGAAAATTGGACAACTACCTGCAAAAAAATGAAACTAGACCACCAATTTACATCATTCATAAAAATAAACTCAAAATGGATAAAAGACTTAAATGTAAGCCGTGAAACCATAAGCATCTTAGAAGAAAACACAGGCAATAAGCACTCCGACATCACTTGCAGCAATACATTTGCTGCTTTGTCTCCACAGGCAAGTGAAATAAAAGACATGATAAACAAATGAGACTATATCAAACTAAAAAGCTTTTGCACAGCTTAAAGACAACATGAACAAAATAAAAAGACAAACCACACAATGGGAGAACATATTCAACAATACATCTGATAAGGGATTAATAACCAAAATCTATAAAGAACTTGTAAAACTCAACACTAGAAAGATAAACAATCCAATCAAAAAACGGGCAAAAGAAATGAATAGACACTTCTCCAAAGAGAACATCTAGATGGCCAAAAGGTAGATGAAAAAATGCTCAACATCACTAATCATCAGAGAAATGTAAATAAAACCACAATGAGATATCACCTCACACCATTCAGCATGGCGCTCCTCAACAAAACAACACAGAATAAGTGCTAGTGAGGATGTGAAGAAAAGGGAACCCTCTTGCACTGCTGGTAGGAATGCAGACTGGTGCAGCCAGTGTGGAAAACAGTATGGAGATTCCTCAAAAAATAAAAATAAAACTGTCTTTTGACCCAGCCATCCCACTTTTAGGAATATATCCCAAGAACACCACATCAACGATTCAAAAGGAGAAATGCACCCCCGTGTTTATGGCAGCATTGTTCACAATAGTGAAGATCTGGAAGCAGCCCAAGTGTCGATCAGTGGACGAGTGTAGTAAAAAGCTGTGGTACATATACACAATGGAATACTACGGGGCCATGAAAAAGAAGGAAATCTTACCTTTTGCGACAACATGGGTGGACCTGGAAACTATTATGTTAAGTGAAATAAGCCAGGCAGAGAAAGAAAAATATCATATGACCTCACTCATTTGAGAAATCCAATGAACAATATGAGCTAAGGAACGGAATATAGACAGAGGCGGGATCAAAGGGACCAGAGGGAAAGGGGATGATAGGTAGGGATTAGAAAAGGGAAAGAGATTGGTGAAATTATACACCATAACACAACGTTATAGAGAGCAGAAAAGCTAATCCTGGAGGGAAAAGGGGAGAGCTTTGCAGGGAGGGGAAAGGGGTGATGTTGTGGGGAACACAGGGGAGAAGGAATGTATTCGAGGGGACATTAGAATCTATGTAAACAGAATAAATTAAAATTTAAAAAATGATCTTAGTGAGAAATTGCATTTATCCAAGGAGAACAGAGAAGAATCAAACATGATCTTTGGAAAATGATACCACTAGTGACAAAAATGGGAGTAGGAGGATGAAGTTAGAGACATAAGGCAAAGAAATAGGCAGGAACCTGGTGATACATGAGCGTACAGACCATGGCAACCATTCTGAACTTCAATTTATGAGTAAAGGGGATCTCTGGAGAGTTCTAAGCAAGAGAGTTAGGTGGTCAGGTTTGTGCTACACATAACTTGTTTGCTCCACAGTGAATGGATTAGAGGCCAATCAACTGAAGGCAGGGAGAACTTTGAGGAAGCTTTGTAATAATCCATCCAAACACTGCTGTCCTCTGAATACAGAGAGTGACTGGAAGTGGGACTGGAGCTATGTGAACAGATTTGAGAGATAGTTGGGAGGTAAATTTAAGTGAGGTTTGATGATAGAACAGAGTAGAAGAGAAAGAACAGAGGGTCAACAATCATGGCCAGACTTTTGCTGTGGCCTTTCGTTAAGTAGAGAACTTGAGAGAAAGAGATTGCATGAGGTTGGCCAAGTGTGGAGGATGACTTCATTCTTGAATGTGTTACATTTAAGGTGGCATGAAGCATCCAAGTGGGGATGAGTGGATGTGTCTGAAATTCAGTTCCATGGGCCCTGGGAATGAGGGGAAGCCAGATGTGCCTAGAGGCCTGGTGGGATGGCCCCACAGTGATACATGAGGCCTTCTGGAAACTCAGTTCAACACAACTTTGGTTGGAGAACTGATCCAAAAAGGAGAGATAAATTTTGAGCACCGCATGCCTTATAACTCAGATATCCTCCAGTTTGCCTCAGGAACCCATTCTGTTTTCTTGGAGGAAAAAGGCCTTCAAAAAAAAAACAAGAAGAAAAACTAATGTGCTTTCCTCTGTGATTCCAGCAGATACCAAGAGTGGAAGACATTAGCAGCAGTCAGCAGCAGATACATGAACGGTATTTGTTTCAATGAAACTGCATCAGCCACCATGATGGTGCATTTAGGATTCTTTGCCCTCAAGTTCTGTGCCCTGGACCTGAGCTACCAGGAAAATGAGTGGAGTCTGTGATGGGCATTGGTGAAGAGTGGCCATTCTGATGACTATCACACAGAGGGGCTTAGAAGCTCATCTCACTAATGTTGATGTGTGTAAATATAAGAGCATGTTAGCAAACAGTAAACTAACTAGCAGAACACATGTGACCCCTCAACTAACAGGGTCCCATAGGGAGCTGTGCTTAGTCCAGCCATGACTGAACGCACACCATGAGAAAGGCTCTTCGCAGAGCCCACTCCACTAGTGCACTACATAGGCACGGGAGCAGGACATGCCTAGACCAATATGTCATACAGAAATTTTTCTGACCACCTAAAGCAGAAAGTCTCTGGACTTCAGTGGCTGGTACAAGCCTATTTATCAGTGAACTAGTTCAGACCTGCTGAGCCAGCTCTTTTCCAGACTATTAGTGCAGGAGAGGAAATGAGGTGCCAGAGCTCTTCAGCTTCTTCTCTCCTTAATGATACCTGTGAAAGATGCGCTGGCCACTGCAAACCTAACCTTAAAGGGGATAAAAGAATTGATGCTGCATGCAGACTAGTTGTAGGAGGACAGAAACAGTAACTCAGGAGAGGGAAGACTTCAAAAATTTCCATTAAAGAAGAGCTTCGATGCATTCTTAATGCTTTAGAAACTCCTAGAACTATCTGAAAAGAAAATATAAAGTAGATTGGTTATTTAAATATATATATATATATATATATATATATATATATATATATATATATATATATATATATGAAAGGAGCCAGAGAAATACCCTTTTGTGTCTCAGAAACAAGTAGCCTGGGGAAAATGGATTTTCTGTAAATATACTTAGATTGTATACAGAGATAATTAATCCAGAAAAATGGATTATAACTGCGTGTGCATGTGTGTGTGGGTGGAACAAATTAGTATCATGTGGGTCCATATCAGAAAATGTAAATATGACATCATTTCGCTTAAAATAGGTAATATCTTGATCAACAAAAGGGTTAGTATTTTAGTTTTATTTTAAGAGAGAAATTTCAGATACCATGGAAACATGTTTACTGACCTAGATTTGTTTCTGCATTGAGCTATAAATGAGGAGTGAGTATGGAAAACAGAACTCAGGAAGCATAGAGGAGAGACTAACTCATTTCTGTTTCTTTCCATTTTTGTTTCTGTTTTACTCCACCTCAAACTCTATATCAACATGCTCTCTGCTTCCTTAAAGAGTTAAGTGATCTCCAAGGATTAGCAGCATTCATTCTTTTGCTTATACTAAGTAGACACAAGCCCACAATTTATTTGTGTGTGCATATATGCACACGTATGTGTATTCTTAAATCCTAAATTCTTTACTAATATTTAGCAGACATCATTAACTGGGCCCCCCATATGGTTCTCCTCCCTTCCTTTTATTAATATATCACATATAGTCCTTATATCTTACATAAGTTTGAGTTGGCAGAATGTCACGCCGATAGGCTGCATGTCCCTGACCTCACTTGCATTTATCAAATTTCCACCAAAAGAAAGTGAGCAGCAGGTACCAGTGCACTTCCACGTTATTTCCTCACCTTCCTCTCTTTCCTTCTTTTCCTACTTACTGCATATGGGGACAACTGAAGTAGCCACCTCTAGAGATGAAGCAGAAATGCTACATTTAAAAAAATCAAGCATCTATTTTTTTTTCTTTTCCAAGTGGGGAGGGGTGATAGAAAAACAGACTCCCACATGCACCCTGATCAGGATCCACCTGGCAACCCCCATCTGGGGCTGATGCTCTGCCCATGTGAGGATGATGCTCACAACCAAGCTATTTTTAGTGCCTGAGGCAGAGGCTCCACAGAGCCATCCTCAGTGCCTAGGGTCAACGTGCTTGAACCACTGAAGCCATGGCTGTGGGAGGAAAAGTGAGAGAGAAAAAGAAAAGAGGGAAGAGTGGAGAAGCAGATGGTTACTTCTCCTGTGTGCCCTGACTGGGAATAGAACCGGGACATCCACACACCGGCCAACACTCTACCACTGAGCCAACCAGCTAGGGCAAACATCTATTCTTTAAGCTTCTTTATTTTTAGGGCTCTGTTATTGCATCCTAACTTATACCCTATGAAAAATATTAAATAATTGAGAATTGCCAACCTATTGCATAGCATGGTATTAAGAGAGGTATGCAGTCACAGTTCTGAAAGATTTAGCATTTATTTTTCATCTAATTCATCTTACTTCCTCATCTCTTTATGTCTACTTTGCTGTGACAAATTTCAAACATATCTTGTATATCTAGGTTTTTTGGTTAATACTTAAATATGGCTGACACGTATTTTTAGTTCATTAGTTATTAATTTGTGTTTCTGATTCTTTTCCAACACAATGTTTTTCAAGCCACTTTACTTATAGAAATAAGCTCCGCAGACACCAAATTCCACTCATTGCATTAAATCTATGCATCCTACAGAGCAGGATGATTACATTAAATTAACTTTCTGTCTTTCTAGCTGATACCCAGTGATTCTCATTATGTCAAGGTTGTATTGACTATCATCAAAAGCAATGTCTCAGCACACAGACTTCTAGTTATTGCCTAGTTTGGTAGAAATAAAATTGATGCAGTTTTTTTGCAATGAAACTGTCTAAAACTACAGGAAATGTTCAAAACAATTTCCTTTTGCAAAGGCATGATTAATTAGTGTGCTCTGTTTTATCATCTCTCTTTTCAATTTTCTCATGGCTTTTCTTCTCCTCTAGAATATGGTTAGAAAAGTATTCTATTTCCTGAAGCTTTAGAGAATATTTGTTATCTTTAAGTTTTGAAGAGTTATGAATCATGTTTTTTTGCATTAGAAAAACCCATCAAGCCTGACTAGGCAGTGGCGCAGTGGATAGAGCATTGGATTAGGATGAGAAAGACCCAGGTTCGAGACCCCGAGGTCGCCAGCTTGAGTGCAAGCTCATCTGATTTGAGCAAAGCTCACCAGCTTAGACTAAAAGGTGGCTGGTTTGAGCAAGGGGTTACTCGGTCTGCTGTAGCCCCACAGTCAAGGCACATATGAGAAAGCAATCAGTGAACAACTAAAGTGCCACAACAAAAAACTGATGATTCATGCTTCTCATCTCTCTCTGTTCCTGTCTGTCTGTCCCTATCTATCCCTCTCTCTGACTCTCTCTCTCTGTCTCTGTTAAAAAAAAAAAAGCAGACCCATTGTATGGCCAGTAGCCAAGGCCACTATCACAGCAGCCCGGCCCATGCAGGTTTGCATTGGATTCGAACAGTTGATAAAGAAACAACGGAGCCAAAAACTGGTGGGCCTTCATCTTTAATCCTAGCTTGCACCTGGCGGGCAAGTAAAAATACACACTGGGCTCCAAAACCCACTCACATTCAGTGCTCACAAAGCTACTGACTTATCTGAGTTTCCTAGAATCAAAGGTTTCTAGCTCACCAGACTTATTCACCTCTGTTCCCCATCTCCTTCCTTCTCTCTGCACAAACTCTGTACAAACTGGCTTCTCACTCAACACTCCGCCATCTTAGCTGCCTCTCCTGGCCTCCTCCACATGGCCTCTCCCTGCTCTCTGCTCTCTCCTCTCTAATGATAATCTCAGGAACCCAGAGCGCAAGCTCCCTTTCTGCTCCTTTATAGTGTAGATTCATAACCTTTAATCCAATATACAAAATAGGGAAGTCTCTAATACCAAGTCACTTCTCTGAGGCATGACGGGATTGCACCAACCCACATCAAAAAGGGTGGGAAAGGCTTTATCCCAAAACCAAGCCCCAGGCTACAAGGATTCTGCCTGTCCACAGCCCGCCCCCAACACACATTAATATCACCTGGGTGACAGCCTCCATGTGGGCAGCGCCATCTTTAACATAGTGAGCATAATATATTTTATCTGCCCAACACCCATCAAGAAGTTAGCTGTTTACCTAGAGAGATTTAAAGGCACAAAAATTTTCACTGTCTTAAATTTTCTTCTTCTTGCCACAGTTTCATTATTAATGTCCCATATTTTTGTTACAGCATCGCCTTCAGAAATCCCTCTATAAATGTGATCATGACATCTTAAATAGATAATATATAATATGTTAGCATTTTGACAAAGACAAAGGATTTTTTTTTTTTTGTATTTTTCTGAAGCTGGAAACGGGGAGAGACAGACTTCCGCATGCGTCCGACTGGGATCCACCTGGCACGCCCACCAGGGGCAACTCTCTGCCCACCAGGGGGCGATGCTCTACCCCTCCGGGGCATCGTTCTGCCATGACCAGAGCCACTCTAGCGCCTGGGGCAGAGGCCAAGGAGCCATCCCCAGCACCCGGGCCATCTTTGCTCCAATGGAGCCTTGGCTGTGGGAGGGGAAGAGAGAGACAGAGAGGAAGGAGGGGGGGAGAAGCAAATGGGCGCTTCTCCTATGAGCCCTGGCCTGGAATCGAACCCGGGTCCCCCGCACGCCAGGCCGACGCTCTACCGCTGAGCCAACCGGCCAGGGCCAAGACAAAGGATTTTTAAGATTAACTACATATAGTCAGATGGCATGAGGTTTGGGATCCTAAGATAGATACTTTTTTTTTTAGAAAATAACAACATGCTGAAAAATTCTATCAGGAATGCTGTAGTGGACATTGAGTCATTTAGAAAGCACTAAGATATGTTGGATTATGAGGACATCTTTATTTTATTTTTCAGTTATAGTTTACACTCATTATTATTTTGTGTTAGTTTCAGGTGTACAGCACAGTGGTTAGACAACCATATACATTATAAAGTGGTCTCCTTGATATTTTAAATAACCATCTGGCACCATACAGAGAGTTATTACAATATTATTGACTATGTTCTCTATGCTGTGCATTACATCCCTGTGACTATTTTGCAACTACCAATTTGTACTTCTCAATCCCTTCACCTTTTTCACCCAGCTTCTCCACACCCCTCCCCTCTGCAATCATCAATCTGTTTTCTGTATCTAAGAGTCAATTTCTGTTTATTTTTTATTTATTTTGTTCTTCAGATTCCAAGTATTAGTAAAATCACATGATACTTGTCTTTCTGTCTGGCTTATTTCACTTAGCATATTATTATCCTCTAGGTTCATCCATGTTGTCACAAATAGTAAGATTTCATTCTTTTATAGAACCAGGTAGTATTCCATTGTATATATGTACCACCACTATTTTTCCCCCTTACCTATTGATGGGCACTTGGGGTGCTCCCATTTCTCAGCTATTGTAAATAATGTTGCAATGAACACAGAAGTGCATATATATATAATAGATATTTTTATGAATTAGTGTTTTGAGTTTCTTTAGCTATATTCCCAGAAGTAGAATCACTGGATCATAAAGCAGTGCTATTTTTAATTTTTTTGAGAAATATTCACCATTTTTCACAGTGGCTGCACCAATTTGCAATCCCACAAACAGTTCAGAAGGGTTCCTTTTCCTCTACATCCTCACCAACACTTATTGTTTATTGATTTATTGAGGATAGCCATTCTGACAAGTGTGAAGTGATATCTCATTGTGGTTTTAATTTGCATTTCTCTGATGATTAGTGATGAGCTCTTTTCATATGTTTTTTGGCCATCTGTATGTCTCTTTGGAGAAGTGTCTATTCAGATCCTCTGCCAATTTTTTAATTGGATTGTTTTGGTTTTGTTTGTTTCTTTGTTATTATTTTGTTTTAGAATTGTGTGAGTTCTTTATAAATTTTGGATATTAACCACTTACTAATGTATCATTGGAAAATATTCTTTTTCATTCCATAGGTTGGCTTGTTTTGTTGATGGTTCCCTGTGCTATACAAAAACTTTTTATTTTGACGTAGTCTTATTTGTCTATTTTTTTTTCTGTTTCCCTTGTTCAAGGAGGAATATCAGGAAAAAAATTGCTAAGAAAAATATTAGGGAATTTACTGCCTATTTTTTTCCTTCTAGGAGTTTTATAGTTTTGAATCTTCTGTGTCTTTAATTTATTTAAGTTTACTTTTGTTAGGACATATTATTGGCAGAATTTGAATGAGATCTCAGAAGTATAACACTAATATATTTTTGCATACAACTGGTTTACTTTTTTGATGGCTATATAATGTATATGTGGGAGAATGAAGGAAGTAGACACTGAACTATTCAGAAATGGTAGGGCATCAAGTGCCAACTTGAATAGTTCAGGGAAAAAATAAAAGCTCTCTCTGCTGGACTTGAAAGTATCTTGTAAAATGATGACATCAGAACATTTACAGCAAAATGGTGGGATCTTGATAACATGATACGAAGTGAAATAAGTAAATCAGAAAAAAACAGGAACTGCATTATTCCATACGTAGGTGGGACATAAAAGTGAAACTAAGAGACATTGATAAGAGTGTAGTGGTTACGGGGGGAGGGGGGAGAGGGACAGGGAAAGGGGGAGGGGGAGGGGCACAAAGAAAACTAGATAGAAGGTGACAGAGGACAATCTGACTTTGGGTGATGGGTATGCAACATAATTGAAAGACAAGATAACCTGGACTTGTTATCTTTGAATATATGTATCCTGATTTATTGATGTTGCCCCATTAAAAAAATAAAATTATTAAAAAAAAAAGAAAGTATCTTGTAGACTCAAAGGAAATATTTTAAAATATTCAAAAAATCAACAATAAAAAATATATTAATGAAAAATGTTTATTTCACCCATATTCTTTCAACTCACTTGTAATTTTCAAATATAACTTACCACTTCCTTTGAGTACAGAATCTATAACTAGGTTATCTGAGTTCAAATTAAAGTGCTGCCACTTATTACCTGTGTGATACATGCAAATTTATTCACCTCTCTGTTCTTCAGCTTCTCCATTTATAAAACATAAGAAAAAAGCTAGATAACATTTACAAAGCATTAAAATATTGACAGGTACATATTCATTGATAAATATTGGCTGTAATTATAGAGTAAACTTTGTTCATAAAGTATTTTCAAGTTGTCCTAAATATACTCCAATATTAGTAACTGCAATAATACTGATGTAAGGCCCTGGCCAGCTAGTTCAGCGGTAAAGCATTGGCCTGGCATGTGGAAGTCCTGATTTCAATTCCCAGCTAGGGCACACAGGAGAAGTGCCCATTTGTTTCTCCACCCTTTCCCCTCTACTCTCTCTCTCTGTCTCTCTCTTCCCCACCTGCAGCCAAGGCTCCATTGGAGCAAAGTTGGCCCAGGTGCTGAGGATGGCTTCATGGCCTCTACCTCAGGCGCTAGAATGTCTCCGGTTGCAATGGAGCAACACACCAGATGGGCAGAGCATCGCCCCCTGGTGGGCATGCTGGGTGGATCCCAGTCAGCCACATGCAGGAGTCTGTCTCTGCCTCCCTGCTTCTCACTTCAGAAAAATACAAAAAAAAAATTAATACTGATTTTTCTAAATTTATGACTAATAATATATTTTTCACAATAAGTCACAATTTTTATTTCCCTACATTAAACATTTGCTTTTTCTCATAAGATTGGTAAAACTATTTTCTTTCAAGGCTTTAGAAGTGTTATGCAAAGACATAGAAAGAGCAACATTTTTCTAAGGAAGACTTTAAAAATTGCTTGGAACTGCAAGGGCTGTGTGCTTTAGATAACAACACACTTGGGGCCGTACTTCATAGAGATTATGTGAGCCAGCTTAGACTATGAAAGCAATACTCATAGTTGCCTGGCATCATGCTATCTTCTGGGAAAGCTGTGTTAATGAAATGTGGTCTCAATTTCTTGGGCTAGTGGTTCTTTGGTCATTCTCAAAGAAATATAGAAGCTTTCCTGCCCAGAACCCTGATGCTAAGAGTTAGATAACCTGTACAAAACAGGATCAGCAAATTCCCATGATGTCAGTCCTCTGGGCAGTTCTCCGAGGCAGCAGGTCACGGCTGTGTCTTCTTAGCAATATTCCCACAAAGTGAGAATGAGGTGGGGATTGAGGGAGCAACTTTTCTCCCTCTATCCACCAAATACATAAATGAATCACACTGAGTCTGTCTAGCTCTGCTATGAATGGTTCTGTAATGCAAGAATCCCTACATATTTTTTTCCATTAAAGTAGATTTCTCTGTTTTCTTTCTAGATGAAGTATATTTTGACTCAGTAATTTACATCCCAAAACAGAAGTTTAGTGAGTCAAGTGCAGGAGCCAATAGCATTGTTTGCCATGAAGCTGCTTCGTGTTAGAATGATGAGTGAGCTCCAACAGAAACAGAGGTAAAGAGTAAGAACACTAATGTTCAGGACTTCATCCTCCACTGAGACCTTGGCTTCTTGTACACACAGTGAAGGGCTTAACCTGTCCTGTCTTTTCTTTTTTCTAGATTGTGACACTGGAAAATAGCCAGAGATAATCTCACAAGAATGCATAGGAACCCAAACTCGACTTATGAGGAGAGAGGAGAGAATTTGGGAGTTAGTGAATAGTTGAGGATATTCTCCTTACAGTAGACTAGTGTTATTTTAATTTCTCTCTGTAGTTACCTCTATAAAGCCCTTTGCAAACTGATGTCTCTCACTTAAACTGTGGCGGTTAAGGTCAATATTTATTTTTAATACTCTATATCAAGAGTACTTTGAACACAATAACTGACATGTTCAGTTGTACACTTGACACAGTTTTTTTTTTATCTTATTCATTAATTCTGGTAAGTCAGACAATTTGCCATCAGTCATTTTCTTCTTCTTTTCTGTCCTCTGGGATAATTGGCTTCCTTCTGATCTCCTTAGACAATTACCATTTGATTCACCAAAGACCTGCTCTAAATTATACCTACCCTTACGGCTTTCTCTCAAAGAATAACCAGAGTCAGAGAGGCATTGAGCCAAATATTGGTAGTGTCCATTTATATTGTCCAGTAGAGCATTTTGGTATCATTCCCAAGATCGTCTTTACTGTGGAGCTAAATGCATGAGTCTAGCTGCCCCTCATTCTGTCTAACAGGCTATTCACCTAACTAGCTTCCTTTGCTTCGGTTCTAGACTCACTAAGCGATCTTTAAATTATTATTTTGCTTCCCATATAATTATTCCTATATGAAAAAGGTGTTTGCCAGACACAATTCATTTTTTGATTCTTATATTAGTTATCCCTCCCCCAATTAACAAATTAATATTTGGGTTTTATACATTAATTTTGAGGTTTAATATGGGACTGGTCCTGAGATGTGGGTAGGAGTGCTAAAAAAGAAAAAGAGAGAGAGAGAAAAAAAAGAAAAGGAAAAAAAAAAGTTTTCAGGCTGAACAGTAACCACCAAGTCATGTCTTCTGAACAGGCTGGTGCCCTTCCCCAGGCGAGCACATACTCCACAGCCCCACATGCTATCCATACACTTGAGACATGTTATTTCTCTACATTAATGATGTTACAGTCTCTATCATTTGGCTTCTTGATCCCAGACACAGATTCAATTACTGGCTTGTCAAAAGTAATCTGACATGCAGTGGTCCTTACACTGCAAATGGACATTTAAGTGGTCATTTCTATAGTCACCATACAAGACCACTGCACAGACCATGCAGTCATTTCAGTGTACTCATCCATACACAATGCTGTGTAATCACTCCGGGGTGTGAGAAGTACCTTAAGAATATATATATTATGTATGGTCCTAACAGTGCTTCGATCTGGCTGTCTACAAGTGAAAGATGAGCAGTACACTGCATGTGGACTTATTCATTTTACTCATTGTGCTTTAGATTTTATTTATTCATTTTAGAGAGAAGAGAGAGAGAGAGAACGAGGGAGGAGCAGGAATCATCAACTCCCAAATGTGCCCTGATCAGGCAAACCCAGGGTTTTGAACTGGTGACCTCAACATTCCAGGTCAACACTTTACCCACTGCGCCAACACAGGTCAAGCTATTTTACTCATTTTAATTATCATTGAGGTAGACTGCTCAGCAGAGAAACACATGTGCTATTTCAGATGATCAGGAAGTCCCTGTGGGAATATAACTGGTTAAACTCCTTGTGATTATTCTGCTTTGTCTTGGCCTTAGCTTCAAAACCAATCAAAGTTACTCTTATTTATGCTCTACCAAATGTATTCATACACATGGCAATTAGGTGAAGCAGATAAGGTACATAATGTTATTCTCATTTGATCAATGAGGAAAGAAATTTAAAAAGGTTAAATGATTAAACCAAGCTTAACACAATCAATAAATGATAGAGCTGGAATTTCAAACCCAATGATCTATGAAAATATTATTCATGTAGTAGTTTAAACTTTACAATAGTGATTCTTGCATATTATTGTACTTAAGAGTCAGTGGAGATTCTGCCTAGATATTGAACTAGTCCAAATTGTTAGTTCCTTCCTCCCCAAACAACAGTGGTAAAACAACAGCCAGAAACAAAGTAGGAATAAGAGAGGGAACATGGGTCTGAATATCCAGCAAAAATCTGTGATAAATTTTAGGGGAAACTAAGGTGCTGGAGTTGGGAGGCTATAGACAGAACAATGGTAAGACAGTCTGATAAGAACTTTAAAATTGCCTGAATTCAGCAGAAAGAAAAATTTTTTAAAGAATGTTAGAAAATATAGAGAACAAAAGTAGAAACACTGAAATTGGCATTATAGAAAAGAAGAAAAAGAATAATGCAAGAAAGAAATGTATAAAAAATATTGAAGGTACATTTTGGTGAATTAAAAAAAAATAGAAGACAAGATTGAAAGGCCTTAATGAAAAATAAGAGAAAAAATCCCACACCCTGACATATTACAAGGAAATTTCAAAACATGAAAGAAAATCTAAAAGCTTCTGAGAGAAAGGACAGAAAAATTCTAAGAAGGAGATATGCTGGGTCAAAAAATAATGCGTTTGTAATATTAACTGATATTGGCATGTTATTCTCCATAAAAACTGCATCAGTTTACAGTTCCAACAACAAAGTATGAGCTCTGTGTTTCTCAGCAGCTTAGCCAACATAGTGTATTATCAGATTTAGAATTTTTTTAATTATTTTTTATTTATTCATTTTAGAGAGGGGAGAGAGACATAGAGAGAGAAGGGGGGGAGGAGCTGGAAACATCAACTCCCATATGTGCCTTGACCAGGCAAGCCCAGGGTTTCGAACCGGCGACCTCAGCATTTCCAGGTCGATGCTTTATCCACTGCGCCACCACAGGTCAGACCAGATTTAGAATTTTTGACATTTTGATAAATGGCATTTTATTGTATTTTTAATTTGCAATGATTTTATTATGGGTGAAGTTTACATATGTTCACATATTTAAAAGCCACTTGCATACCATTTACCATAAGCTGTCTATTCAGATCTTCTGTTTACCTTGCTGTCAGGTGTTTGCTCTTTATGTTTTCCCTCATTTTGTCATTTGTCTTCTGACTTTGCTTATGGGCAGCAATGTCTGGCCTTTGCCTAAGTAACAATTCCACATCATTTAAACAAATGTATGTATCTTTTATAATGTCTGAATTTTTGATATTGTAAGAAAAATTTAACCACTGCAGGGTTAGAATTCCTGGGGAGCTAAAAAAAATAAATAAATAAAAATAAAAATAAAACCACGCATGCCCAAATTACTAAGTACCTATCTTAGAATTTCTGGTTCTGTAATTCTGACTTAAGTCCAAAACTCTGCTTTAGAAATCTATGCTCTAACATAACATGTCCTTACGTTAGATACTCAGCAAGTGATTAATGGTGGCAGTAACACAAATTTCACTAGATATTCAACCATCACTGAAGGTATAGTTCTAATTCTCAAAAGTTATTAATACCCAAAAGGTAAAGTTGTGATCACTCTGAATACTTAAACATTTACAAAAGCATAATGTCAAAAGTTGTAGAACTGAGAAATGGAAGTACGTGACTGAGGTTCCCTCGCATGCCCCACTGCAAGTACACCACTCACTTCCATTGTTGCCATTGCTCTTTCTAGATCCCAGGTCACTGAGCACAGATGGGTTAATAGTGCAACTCAGGGCCCTGGCCGGTTGGCTCAGCGGTAGAGCGTCGGCCTAGCGTGCGGAGGACCAGGGTTCGGTTCCCGGCCAGGGCACACAGGAGAAGCGCCCATTTGCTTCTCCACCCCTCCGCCGTGCTTTCCTCTCTGTCTCTCTCTTCCCCTCCCGCAGCCAAGGCTCCATTGGAGCAGAGATGGCCCGGGCGCTGGGGATAGCTCTGTGGCCTCTGCCTCAGGTGCTAGAGTGGCTCTGATCGCAACATGGTGATGCCCAGGATGGGCAGAGCATCGCCCCCTGGTGGGCAGAGCGTCGCCCCATGGTGGGCGTGCCGGGTGGATCCCGGTCGGGCACATGCGGGAGTCTGTCTGACTGTCTCACCCTGTTTCCAGCTTCAGAAAAAAAAAAAAAAAATAGTGCAACTCAGGCAGTGCAGAGGGAGAACACAGGCTGGCAGGTCCAGAAACATGGCATTTCTTGTTTTGTTACCTCTATTTATTCTCTTCTCTACACTCAAAATTATCTTCTTGGCATTTATTTCATCAATAAGAGATTCACCAATTTATTTAGCATAGCAAGTTCTGCCTTCCCTCCCCCTCTTGTTTGAGCGGGTCTTTAGACATTTCTTAGTTCAGTTGTTCTCAGTCCTGACTGTACAATAAAATCACCTAGGGAGCTTTATAAAATGCCCAGTGCTTGAGCCTCAAGCTAAGCCAATTAATTTAAAATCTCTGGAGGTGGGGTCCAACATGTTATAAAATTGCGCGAGGTGATTCTAATATAGCCAGGATTAAGAACAGCTGGCAGTTCAGTCCACCTCACCTAGTTAATCAAATAACAACTCATGCACAGTGAAAACTGAGCTTAAGGATGCAACAAGAATTTTGATAACCCTTGAGAAATGATTTTGAAGAATGGCATGTTTCTGGATAAGGTGTTACAGAAAAAATGTGTTTTCCTAGAGAGCATCATGAAAAACAAAAAATTTGACATTCTTCTTTATGAATTCCAGAATGCCCTGAATGTTGTTTTCTCCCTTTTTATTTCTTATCACTCTAAAACAAAGAGTGAACATTACAAATAAATGATCTCCTTTTCTTCCTATCTCTTATTCCTCCACACTCTCCCCTCCCACCAAAATATACATATCTTTTTGTTTTTGATGTAGCCTACTTTACCAACAAAATAGCAGATATGCAGCAACACAGAAATTGACTAGAATTTTTTTTAACCAGTTACATGCATTTTTCTAATAGTTAAAGGCATTAGTCACTTTGAAACAATTTTCATCTCTCTTCTTACATTTTTAAATATGAGTGAATGGGTTAATGTGTAACCTGTATTCTATAAATTACATACTGGCTGCTGATACTTACAGCAAACCTTATAGAGAATAACCATTGTTTCCAAACCTAACAATCTAATTATGTTTTTTGCAGTTCTTCCCATATCAGATGCATAGGACCTGAAAATAGAATTTAATTCTAGTCATTTCCTCCATTTTCTGCATTTTCTATTTTGACATTAAGTTTTTCTTTCTTCCATTGCCCCTCAAGATAATTTTGCTCATATTTCTACTCAGCAATTCCAAATAATTAAAGTCTATCTTGTGAAAATAAATTTTATCTACACAGATTAAAAATATGATTATGTTAATGACAATTTTATTTTAATACATTTTGCCTCTATGAAAAGATGTAACATGTATATTTCTTTCAAAATAATTGACAATAGAATTCTATTTTTTCCATAAAGTAGCTATTAACATGAAAAAATAACTTGAGGAATAACTGAGTTCTATAGAACACAGTTGAGAAAATGCTCATGTGATCAATTGAAATTCAATAAAAAGAGAATAGCAAGTAAAACATCCCTCTACTCCTCGCCTGACTCCTCACCACACTGGTCACTCTCTTCTGGTCTCTCTCTGTGACCTACATACCATCTTGAAGTTTGACATATTCAGATTAAAAGAAAAAATATATTTCTCGCTTTATGAAACATCTGGAGAAGACACAAGAACAGATTTGCTCACTACAAATTTGAAAGATTATGACTAAAGGTCAAATCTAGGATACCAGAATGTGAGCAAACTGTTGAAAGTGTTGTATGTACCGTATGCTTCAATGTTTTCCATTAATGCAGATAGCTTTTATTGGACTTACTGTGTGGAGACGAAGCTTGTTCTTGAATAACTCATAGCTTCAAGTCTACCAAATGTAAAAGTTTCAGTTAAATTTCTTTGGGGGTGCATAGCAGCAGGAAACCATCATTAGCAATGAACAAAATGAGTAGAGCAGAAGCCAGGTAACCTTTCAATTAACAAAGTACCTACAGAAAATACAAAAGATATATAAAAGTACCTAGGGCTATAAAGCACCCCAATGGCTAGCCAGTCCAATCATTTATCTGAGGATTGAATTCCCTCTACTTAAATGATTTAGTAACTAAGGAGATGAGAGTTTCCCCTGTAGTGATATTGTCTAAGCAGAGTCTGAAAGGCAAAGACGAGAGTGCAATGAAACCTTATGTAAGACTGATCACTAACCTAACTGATCTTCACAGTCCCCTGTTTTAAAATGTTATAACTCTTGAGAGGCTGTGGAGAAAAAGGAACCCTCATACACTGTTGGTGGGAATGTAAAGTAGTACAACCATTATGGAAGAAAGTATGGTGGTTCCTCAAAAAACTGAAAATAGAACTACCTTATGACCCAGCAATCCCTCTACTGGGTATATACCCCCAAAACTCAGAAACATTGATACGTAAAGACACATGCAGCCCCATGTTTATTGCAGCATTGTTCACAGTGGCCAGGACATGGAAACAACCAAAAAGCCCGTCAATAGATGACTGGATAAAGAAGATGTGGCACATATACACTATGGAATACTATTCAGCCATAAGAAATGATGACATCGGAACATTTACAGCAAAATGGTGGGATCTTGATAACATGATACAAAGCGAAATAAGTAAATCAGAAAAAACCAGGAACTGCATTATTCCATACGTAGGTGGGACATAAAAGTGAAACTAAGAGACATTGATAAGAGTGTGGTGGTTACAGGGGGGAGGGGGGAATGGGAGAAGGAAAGGGGGAGGGGGAGGGGCACAAAGAAAACAAGATAGAAGGTGACAGAGGACAATCTGACTTTGGGTGATGGGTATGCAACATAATTGAACGACAAGATAACCTGGACTTGTTATCTTTGAATATATGTATCCTGATTTATTGATGTCGCCCCATTAAAAACTGAGATAAAAACTCTAAAAAAAAAATGTTATAACTCTTATGTGAAGGATTAGAATTAAGCCAAAATATTAAATAAAATATAAACTATAATACAATTTCACATATTGACTTTAAATAATCTTATGGTGATCTATAGAAGGCAATTGCTGGCATTATTGAAGCAATTATTTTTTTAAAAAGAAGCTATTTATAAGATTGTCATATTGTTCACACTGCCCACACACCTCCTAGAGGGGAGATGCTTCAGAGCAGAAATGGAGAAGGCTTCATGCTTGACAGATGTCCTAAAATATCAATATAGGATATATTTTACCTTTTTTTTTTTTTAATGTTTGATCAATATCTAGTCTGCTGAGGGTCTCTAATATCCCACGCTACTTTTTACCTCCAGTCTTTCATTTGGCAAGAATTGTCAGTGATTGTGGAGAGCACCGGGGATTTCCACTTCCACTGGGAAAGTGTGAACAGTAGAACCTCCAGTGAGTCTGAGGGATCTAGGGGAGAGAGAATGTGCGCCATAGGCAACAGGATACGAAAACTGTCTCCGAGTCAGCTGAGACACTAATTCAATCAGCGCCACATTTCAAAGTGAAGAACAAGGTGATGGTATAGAAATTGCAAAGGAAGATTTCTACAAATCATGAAGTGACTTTTCACTCCTTATCTACCTTGCATCAAAAGTTAGAAGACTCTGGATCCTGAGAGAGATGTGAGTGTTACGAATCCGTTCTCACTCCCCAAGTAGGTACAGGAGAGAGTGCTTCCTTCTCAACCTAAAGTCAGTCAAGAGGGGCTTAAGAGATTTCTTAAAGTCTGTGATATGTCTCCTTTTCTCAGAAGAACCCCTAATCTGGTGCCTAACCCTTGCCTGAGAAATATAAAGAGGCAAAATTATGATTGGATTGTTGCCCCGGTGTCAAAGCAAAACAGTTGTGTTAAGTACAAACAGCTTTCAGAGGTTGCTGCCAGAAAAAAAAAAAAAAAAAAAAAAGCGCCAGTATTTTTCCCACTCACGCACTTGGGATAGTGTTAGAACTTCATTCCTGCAGCCTCTCAGAGGGATGGACTGTTCAATCAGAGAGAAGCTCAAGTATCATTGGCTGCCTAGGGATAAGGAAGAAAAAAGAAAGGAGGCAATATAAAGATAGACTGCATTTCTTCAGGGCAATTGCAGGGAGAGTCTCCCAAGAGATGGGCTGGGGTGAGGGCATTGGAGAAGCCATCAAAATCTACCCACCCCTGACTGTGTCTGGAAACAGAATTCAATCCCAAAGAAAGCCATGCCAGCTTGCAATAGTGTCAGTCATGTAAGCTTTTGTCTACTCTTTTTTTCTCTTCTGCTTCCATTTGCTCCAACCTCAGAGCTCATCATCACAGTGGGGTAGTTCAGCGAGGGGGCAGACAAATGCAGACCAGGGCTTAGAAAGTTAAAAACTCAACTTCACGTGCAGATTAAAATTGTGATAATTACGCTGACTGGGAAACAGTATATACTAACCAGAGATGCTTTTATTACCTGAAAGTACCTAAATGCGATGATAGTATTTCTTCATGATGATGTGATTTCACTTGTCCTTGTTCAACATAATAGCTACATCTGTTCCCTCCAATGAGGCCCAGAGCAGCAGCAAGACTACAGAGACCTTCACAGAAGGTGTGTGGTATCCGCAGAAGAACACACGTGGTGCAGCAGATGGAAGGGCATCTGAATGTGGCTGGGTGTCCTGCAGAGGGAAACCAGGAAGAGCACGCCAGCAGATTCTAGGACGGAAGAAAGAAACAGTTGTCCCTCCCCCATGCAATTTAGGGGCAATTCTGGGAGGTGAGAGGGAAGAGTACTTTGGAATAGACAGAAAATCTTGAGTTGACAGTTGACAAAGTCTAGTTAGTAGACTAAGAATCGATCCTTTGTCATCTACTTGATATAGCTATTAACTTGAGTAACAGGAAAATTAAGTTACATTTTTTTTTATCTCACCTTGGAGCCTGAGAACTTTCTACCTGTCACAGTCAACATACCTAAACTGAATTCACCATTTTTGCCACATGTAAATTTTCTTTCTTAAATATTTTATTTATTCATTTTAGAGAGGACAGAGAGACAGAGTGAGAGAAGAGGGGAGGAGCAGGAAGCATAAACTTCCATATGTGCCTTAACCAGGCAAGCCTAGGGTTTTGAACCAGCAACCTCAGCATTCCAGGTCGATGCTTTATCCACTGCACCACCACAGGTCAGGCTAAATTTTCTTTTTAATTCTTTATTTTTGTAAGCATTATTATTTTAGAATTGTGGTTCTTCTGAATTCAATCAGTCTAAATTTCATATTCAACCAAGCCCCTACCGAGCCTTGCTAATTCCTTTGTAGTTCCCATAAAAGGGATGTATTTGGTGGGACACTTGAATCCATGCAAACACAATAAATTTAAATCAATAATAATAATTTTAAGAAAAGTGATTTCCTTTTTTATTCTTTTCGGCACCTCTGAAATACAGCCTGTTTTCACATCAGATCTGCATTACTACAGTAGCTTTGAAAGTGGGCTCTGACTCCACCACAATCCGTTATGCACACCTCAGACAATTTTCCTTCCAGCAATTTTAGTTTGACAGTCCCTTGGGTTTCTTAAGCACCCAGCTGCACAGTGACATTCTCATACCCAGAGTCCCAATGGCTCAGGTAGCAGTATGTGCTCAATGTCCCTTCCTCATTTAGACCCCACTAGCCCTCTGTGCTCCAGTCTACTTTGTGCCCAGCATACAGAAGAACTGACTTTTCAGTTCTTTCCTCTACTTTACCTTTTACATTTCCTTCCTAATACATTTTCCCAGAATTATTTAATTTCAAGTTTTCTTGAGAAAATGGGATATCTGCACTCAGTCATGAAAACTAATTCACAAGGGTTCCTTAGCTGCATTTTTTAAAATTATAGCACAACATGCCTGACCAGGCGGTGGCGCAGTGGATAGAGCATTGAACTGGGATGCCGAGGACCCAGGTTCGAGACCCCCAAGGTCGCCAGCTTGAGTGTGGGCTCATCTGGTTTGAGCAAAAGCTCACCAACTTGGACCCAAGGTCACTGGCTCCAGCAAGGGGTTACTTGGTCTGCTGAAGGCCCGCAGTCAAGGCACATATGAGAAAGCAATCAATGAACAAGTAAGGTGCCGCAACATGCAACAAAAAACTAATGATTGATGCTTCTCATCTCTCTGTTCCTGTCTGTCTGTCCCTGTCTATCCTTCTCTCTGACTCTCTCTCTGTCTCTGTAAAAAAATAAAATAAAATAAAAAAATATATATTAAAAAAAAAATTATAGCACAACATCACAACCAGAATACTGACATTTGGTACAACCCACCAATCTTATTTAGATTTCCCAATTTTTGCTTATGCTTTGTTTTGTCTTTGTGTGTGTGTACATGGGTGTAAAGTTCCATACAATTTTATTACCTGTGCTTGTTTGCATGTCTACTGACTTAGTCAAGATAGGGTCCCTTGTGTTGTCATTTTATAATCACACTTAACCCTTTCCTCCCCAATTCCCACCTCTGGAAACCACTAGTCTAACTTCCATTTCTAAAATATCATTTCAAAATGTTACATAAATAGAATCATATACTATGTCATCTCTTGAGAATACATTTTTTCTTCACTCAACATAGTTCCCTGGAAAGTCATTCAAGTTAAACTTTTTGCATGTCAATCATACTTGAATAAGTGATTTTAAAAATAGTTGCCATTTAGTTCATGTTTGTTGACCAAATAAATATGTACATAATCCCTAATGTCCTACTGTTTTAAAATAATATTTGGTTTAGGGACCTTTGACATTCATTTTCTAGAATATTCTATGCTTCCTTATTTCTTGTGAATTGAAAATGCTCATAGAACACACTTTATTTTATCACCATGACAGCTCAATAATTAAACATATCAGGATGAAAACAAGCACTTGTGAGGGGAAAGAAATTCTTCCCAAAAAATATTGGATGAAGTCTGGCTGGCTGACATGTAGCAGAGATAATGCAAGCAGGAGGCAGAGAAGATTCCAATAAAGAATCCCAAAGTTCATCTTTATAAAGTAGGGTTCTCAACCCTACCTACCCAAGAGGAGCATCTGAGGAATTGTTCAAACACATTGATGCTGGGGCCTCATGAAAGACCAATAAACTCATAATCTTGGGGGATGGGTTCATTATATCCAGAACTGATATTCAGCCAAAAGATGTTTCCGCTTGGCACCCAGCATTCACTTTGATTAGACAGTGCTCAGGTCTTATCAGCTCTTAAATATTTTGGCCCTGGCTGGTTGGCTCAGTGGTAGAGCGTCAGCCTGGCGTGCAGAAGTCCCGGGTTCAATTCCCGGCCAAGGCACACAGGAGAAGCGCCCATCTGCTTCTCCAGCCTTCCCCCTCTCCTTCTTCTCTGTCTCTCTCTTCCCCTCCCGCAGCGAGGCTCCATTGGAGCAAAGATGGCCCGGGCGCTGGGGATGGCTCCTTGGCCTCTGCCCCAGGTGCTAGAGTGGCTCTAGTCGCAACAGAGAGACGCCCGGGAGGGGCAGAGCATCGCCCCCTGGTGGGCGTGCTGGGTGGATCCCGGTCACGTGCATGCGGGAGTCTGTCTGACTGTCTCTCCCCATTTCCAACTTCAGAAAAATACAAATATATATATATATATATATATATATATATAAAATCACCTCTAATTATATAACACATTACAATATTTAGAAATTTAGCAGATCACTTGACCCTGATTCTGAAACTGACATCAGAAAATTAAAATAAAATTCTGATGCCTTTGGTGGACAGCACAGCAGATAACATGAACTGCATAAACCAGCCACTCCAAAAGTCTGCTCCCAAATCACCAGGAATAGTTAAAATTATAGACAAAACCCCAGTATTTCTTTCTGTCTCCTTTTATGTATTTATTTGTAAAGAAACATCTATGGGCCCTGGCTGGTTGGCTCAGCGGTAGAGCGTCGGCCTAGCGTGCGGAGGACCCGGGTTCGATTCCCGGCCAGGGCACACAGGAGAAGCGCACATTTGCTTCTCCACCCCTCCGCCACGCTTTCCTCTCTGTCTCTCTCTTCCCCTCCCGCAGCCAAGGCTCCATTGGAGCAAAGATGGCCCGGGCGCTGGGGATGGCTCTGTGGCCTCTGCCCCAGGCGCTAGAGTGGCTCTGGTCGCAACATGGCGATGCCCAGGATGGGCAGAGCATCGCCCCCTGGTGGGCAGAGCGTCGCCCCTGGTGGGCGTGCCGGGTGGATCCCGGTCGGGCACATGCGGGAGTCTGTCTGACTGTCTCTCCCTGTTTCCAGCTTCAGAAAAATGAAAAAAAATAAAAAAATAAAATAAAATAAAATAAAAAAAAAAAAAAAAAAAAAAAGAAACATCTATGGAAAACTAGTGTGTACCATCTCTCTTCAATACATTCTTCAGTCTGATCCAATAAAATTCTTTCAAGAAGTTTTGATAAGTATTATCAGTTGCCTTCCAATATCCTTCTGTAACTCTTTTCTACTAATTTACTAATTAGAGTTTCAATTAATGCTGAGGTGACAGTGTGTCCAACCAATAATCTCAATTTCTTAGCCTAGGTGTCTTTGCAGCTAAGGGTAGCCATGTAACATCCTTATGGTTAATGATATGAAAATAGAAAACTGGGTGAAAGGTTCAGAGAAACTGTCTTCTAATAAAATACTGACCAAACTAATCTTGTATGCACCTTTTTTGTGTATCACTTTCCTCCACTGTGTTTGTCCTCAGTGCCGATGACACGAATACAGGTGTGGCAGCCACCTGGTGACCACAGGCTTAACAGTGTAGAGTCTACACTATGGATGAAGGAACAGGGAGTTAGAAGACTGTTTCCTTAGACACTTTCACTGGAATTAATCTTAATGTCCCTGTCTCTTAGTAACTGAGTGAAATAAACCGCTTATTTGGTTAGGGTATTGTTATATGGAAACAAATATAATCATGACTTAATAGAGGAGTTAAAATCACCTAAGACAAGTAGCTCCTGCATAAAATTATGTTACTTGTCCAGTTTTCATAAATCTAGTTCCTCAACCATCTAACATAACTTACCTTACTTAATAGCTGACATTAAACTTTTCCTTAGGCATGTATTTATCCATCTTTGATATTTTTTTGTGTACATTTAGCCAGAATGTGCACACAACTACGAATATATACAGACATACAACAAATGATCCCTCCTGGTTTTGGGAGAGAAAAGGGATTTCCTGATGAATATACCCATTCCGTAACTTTTTCAGACATTTACCTAGATATAGGGGGTCCTTGTGTTATGACAGTCTCGACATACGATGTTTGGAGTTTACGACACTCACCCACATAAAAACTTAAAAATTTGAGACGTGAGTGTTTCAGCTTATGCTGTTACTGTTCTACTTACAGAATATGTGGGCAAACTAGTTTGGTTGCACGTGGCAGAAGAATATGCAGTAACATGAGTGAGGGAGTTGGTGTCCCCCAATGTGCTTACCTACGCCATTTTGAACTGTTTAAAAGCACAAGTGTTCTGTGTGTATTAGGCTAAGGTGTGTTTCAACTTACACCAAAATTCAGGTTACGTCACTGTTGTAGGAATGGAACTGTGTCATAACCCGAGGATCCCCTGTACTTCAGTTTGGGCTGCTCTAAAAGCAAGCTCTAGAACAATGATTCAAGTGCATGTAATTTATTTAGGAGGTAGCCCAGGTAACATTGGGGAGGGGGGAGTGAACAGTGACCCAAGGAAGGGAAGGAGTCTGCAAAAGGACACGTTATCCAGCTAGTTGCCACGTGGGCAACTTTGGAAGATAGTGTGACACCTGATCCAGAATGACCTCCTCATTGGGAGAAACTGGAGCGTTTGATCTCCAGCTCCCAACACTATCACCTGAGAGCCATTCCCAGAGATATTAATTTTTTTGGCGTTTCTAGCCTGCTCGCTCCTGGGCTGAGAAAATGCCCAAAGGTAAAAGTTGCAGATGTTTGCAGAAGAAAGCTTTGGGCATGAACTCTAGAATTGAGTGGCAAGGGATACAGGTGGGGCAGTGACAACATCTGCTCATCAGAAAAACTAGAATATAAAACAAAACAAAATAAATAGCAAGCACTCTAACCAAATTCCAAATACTCCAAGTGATCAAATGATATTTTTCACATGTTACAATTTGGATTCTAGGACAATACTTAAGACTGTTAAAAATTAAAGTAAGGATATTTAAGTAAAGGATTGATAGAGAGCCTGACCAGGCGGTGGCGCAGTAGATAGAGCATCGGACTGGGATGCGGAAGGACCCAGGCCCGCAACCCCGGGGTTGCCAGCTTGAGCGCGGGCTCATCTGGCTTGAGCAAAAAGCTCACTAGCATGGACCCAAGGTAACTGGCTCAAGAGGGGCGTTACTCAGTCTGCTGAAGGCCTGCGGTCATGGCACATATGAGAAAGCAATCAATGAACAACTGCGGTGTTGCAACAAAAAACTGATGATTGATGCTTCTCATCTCTCTCCATTCCTGTCTATCTGTCCCTATCTATCCCTCTATCTGACTCTCTCTCTGTCCCTGTAAAAAAACAAACAAACAAAAAAAAAGGATTGATAGAGAAGTTGAAAAAGTTTAGATGGAAAGGAGAAATGACTGAGTGGCAGATTTTTGTGGCAGATCAAAACTTGGAACAAGAACTTGATGCATATGTGACCAGAGTTTAGACAGCCCCAGTCTGGGTGCACAGCCCACCATTCCCACCACCCCGACCATTGCTAGATGTCTCCCATAATATACTCAACCCCTAATGCCCAGATTAGAGAAAATTCTTTCCTTTTCATTCTACTGCTCATCAGAAACATGTTTTGAAATAGACACTGCCTAGACCAGGATAAACTTTCCCAGCTCCTGCCAGCCTAACCTCAGGCAGAGGATGGCTCTTTCTTTCTAAATTTCTTTTTTTTATTTTTATTTTTTGTATTTTTCTGAAGTGAGAAGCAGGGAGGCAGAGAGACAGATTCCCCCATGAGTTCCGACCGGGATCTACCTGGCATGACCACCAGGGGTCAATGCTCTGCCCATCTGGGGCATTGCTCCATTGAAACTGGAGCCATTCTAGTGCCTGAGGTGTAGGCCACAGAGCCCTCCTCAGCACCCAGGCCAACTTTGCTCCAATGAAGCCTTGGCTGCAGGAGGGGAAGATAGAGATAGACAGAGAGAAAGGAGAGGGGTAAGGGTGGAGAAGCAGATGGGCTTTTCTCCTGTGTTCCCTGGCTGGAAATCAAACCCAGGACTTCCACACACCTGGCCGATGCTCTACCACTGAGCCAACTGGCCAAGGCTGGCTCTTTCCATTATGCTAATTTTTCAAGAGAATTATGAGTATGTTTTGATCTGCGCTACCCGAATTCACGTTTTTTTTTTTTTTTTGAATCCACCTAATTATGAATCTTTAGACGAACGTGTTGGATATCTGACATCCCCTTCCTTCCAGAAGACCCCTAAAAACCCACTCTGTACCAAGCCTTCCTCAGAGAATCTACATCAACAAAGAGCAGCTTTTACTAAATCGTGAAGAGGAAACAGGGATAGGAATAGATGTCCTGTTACCCACTTTGTCCTGAGACATTTTTTTAAATGGTTATGGCCATCACAATGACTTGCTTTTCTAAATATGCCTCTAATAAAAAGGAATGACTACTTGTGTTTCTATCACTGGAGAGTTTCACACTGAGACCACATAACACTTGTCCGGAATTTTCTAGAAGTGATTTATACACCAGAGAGGCTGAATCAAACGACCGATTATCTTTCCTTCCAATCTGGAGGTTGTGTCTTCCCATGAGAATTTCCCAGCTCGTTAAAAACGTATTTTCTTTGGGGGCGATTTTCTCTGCATTGAATCAGGTCAGCAATACTTTCATTAGGCCAAAATAGCATTTTCTCATCACAACGTTTTTGGAAAACTAAGCTATCCAAAGGGGAAATGATGCCTCGTTATCTGAGCTCATTATCTTAGTACTGGCGTCAGCGTTCGCCTCGGAAATACTTGTGTGATTTGGCTGGGGGTTGGCAGATGGGCTGATAGGCAAAAATACCCAGCTGCTTGCAGCCGTTCGGACAAAGGAAGCCTGGGGCACATCCACGCAGCCGGACTCCTGATGGCGGGAGCACCAGAGAAGGGGGCACGCACCTGCCTTTCCAAGCGCGGCGTGTTCCAAATAAGAAGTGAAACTGAATGTTACACAAAAGGTTCCTCTATCGCCCAGGCGAAACATACCAGAGTGCTTTAAATTAGCTATAGCACACGTCTTAAAATTAAAGCAAAAAGAAAGAGACGTGGGAAAAGGGAGGAAAACAGAGAAGAAGGAGACTGATGATGAGAAAGAGCAGGAAAGAGAATCCAACAGTCAGCTGTTTGGAAACAATGGCCGTGGGGGTTTTATCGCATTGAGTCAGTCTTGTTTCGGGTAGATATGGTCATAGATTCAGCCGTCATGGTGCTCATGCCACGCCTGTTCATGCGTCTTAGGAGATAAATTCAAACCATTCAGAGTTTAGATGTTGTCTGTCCAAAGTTGGTTAGAAAAGCTATGATTTGTATCTGAATAATAACAAAGATTCCTGATACAAGACTCTACTCATGTTCTCCAAAGCACATAGACTTTAGTAAGTAATGTAAAAGCAGTCTACAATAATTTTTTCCTCATATACATAAATCTATGTATATGTATGTATGTATATTTCATTCAAAATTTACTCAGTATCTACTCCTCTTACCATTAAAATAATTCAGTATTACAGCACTGAACATGGTCTGCATGTTCCATTTCACCGATTAACACATTATATTTTAAAGTCAGAAACACTTAACAAAACGCTTGCTTAAGAATCCTTTTAGAAAGTTTGTGCTATACATTGGTCTGCAATTCCGTTCTTTCGTGGAAAGATATTGCCTCCCTTCAGGAACCACTAAGAAAAATATGATGGAGGTTTGTTTTGAAACTTTAAAAAAAAAGCTTAGATTGAGTTCATGGACATGTACGTGAATTCCAAGGAAATACAGTTTAGGTGGCTAGCCCGCAGAATGGCAACATTAGAAAGGACAACCAACCGTACAGACAAATTTAACTACTCAGTGTGTGCGGCTTAAATCAGGAGAGAAGCCCTCGCAACAGAAGGAAGGCCTGTTTGGAAACCTGCTTTTTCAGGGATGTCCTACTCTGTGCAGATGAACCTTAACCTTGTGGCCTCGGGTGAGCGGAACAGCATTGCCACTGAGGCTGGATTTCAACCTCAGTGCGCATATCACCATATCAGGTTTTTTCTCCCGAGCTCCCTCCCCCTCATGTTGAGAGCACCCGCTGTTTTCCCCTCCACCCTCCACTCTACTTCAATTGCACCTTTCTCCCAGGCCTGCCGCTGCCACCCTAACCCCTTGCTGCCCTGTCCACAGGGCACAAGACTCACACCACATTAATCAGAGTTCTCACTTGATGTTTTACAAATTGTAACAAGGAAAAGAGGTTTCGCATCCCCTGGTGGGAAATCGGGAATGAAGTGCCTTCTGAATCTGCAGACACCTGTGCCTCCATATGTAAAGAAGGCTGCCAGGGAAATGAGCAGAAAACCCAGAGAGGGGAAGGAGCGGGGGGAGAGAAAGATCAAGTGAAGTTCAGTCCCAGATTCTCACTTTCTCAGAAGTCCTGCCTTTAATGCCATTTGGTTTCCTGATGAAAAGAAAAAAAAAATCCTATTTTGGTTCAAACTAGCTAAGTTAGTTTGTTGTTCCTCGCAGTACAAGTTCTGAAAAGTCCTGAGCAGTTTTCTTTGTGTGATGATTAACTGATTGATTGATTAATTGGTTGGAGCATGCCACAGTTTGGTGAGAGAAAATAAATATACATCCAAAACTACATGCTATATTCCCCTTTTACGTATGTTATCATTTGTGACCCACAGAGTTGCTCCACCTACTCTTGCAGTGATGACATATTATATTCATATCCCAATAATGACCTATACCCACATTTAGTTCAAAGATAGCTTAGACCAAGCTCACCCAGGGATCTCCCTGTCCTGGTTTCTGTGTATGGTAAAAAAAAAAAAAAAAAAAAATTGAAACTGCAAAATGACAGAAACAAACAAAACAACTCTATTGTACAATCTTTTACAAATGAGATCATGATGCTAATCAGCTCTTAAGCATATCTAAAACTAGCATGACACTAATGTTTCTAAACAGGTGATCTAATGCAGCACTCCAGATGGTCTGAAAATGACCCTGTGCCTCGGCTGGGGTTCCCTGGGCAATGCTCTCTCTGAGACTTTGGGCCACGGGCAGGGAAGAATGAGCCCATACTTGACTTTCTATGTCATCTGGTGGGGCTTTCTCCTCCCAGCAGAAGGAACTACACCTTTCCATTGATCCCAAGTTCTTCCACCAGTAGGCAGCTGACTAACCCAGGGAATGCTTTGTAAACAACCAGCACCTGACCCCTGCTTGTTAGCACCCAAGGGGACTATGGACCTCCCACACTGTAAAGGTTGCTCTCACACTCGCCCTTTAAGGAAAGCAAAACAGAGGGGCAGTATCTCTTCCCTGCAGCATATCCTCCTGGCCGGTCCAGCCGAGCAACTTGACCTCACCAAGCTCTCTGGGCACAATAAGAGATAGATTGTTGCATGCCCTCTTGTCTCGCTGACCATTCTTTGTAAATTTTGGAAATCTTCACATACAGCATGTGACATTATGAGATTCATGTCAAGCCTTGTTGTACCATCAATGGCAATCAAGAAAAGACCACTTGCTCTACATGTCATGTGGAGAAAGGGCGTACCCATGACAGACATCAGCGCTGCTTCTAATCACTCATCTTCTTCGAATGGCTCACAGATGGCTAGAATCAGCCTAGCTTATACTTGTGCCTGAACTTGAACAGAGAAAACTGAAGGACCGTGTCACAACTGAACTATGTAAATAGGGTTTGATCGAAAGACATGTGCTCACATCTGCCATCTCTTGGCAAAACTGAGGATCTGCTCTGATGAAGTCAATTCAGCAAATAGAGATCCCTGCTTTGCCATGCAGCCTAGTGGCCTAGGCACCGCAGGGGGTTAGAAATGAGTCACATTCTCCATCTGTAAGCACACCGTGGTATGATCACAGAGATTACATTCATGCTTGTTTTACTATTTGACTTTTTTTTTTTTTCATCAGGAAGACTTTTTTCAGACAAAGAAAGGGTTCTGTACCTGGGATAAAAATGCAAACCCACCAGCTCAGTAGCTGGCTCTGGGCTTCTCAGAGAGGAGCGGAGTGAGCCCTGCCTGGATACTACAAGCAAGTCTGGATCTTGGGAGCTGCCACTGAAAGGGACACAGGATTGTGCTCAGAGGCACCGAACACAGGAAGAGGCTGAAGTGAAAGAAGAAAAAGCCAAGCTGCAGAGGGACCCAAAGTCCAGACTCTTAAAAGCCCCTTCAGTCTTCAAAGCCCAGGGGAAAGCATGGAACCAGAAACAGGGTGACAAAGCAAAGGGTCAGCAGGATGAGCACTCGGCAGGGGGTAGCGGGGGGAAACCCGGATGCAGAGAGCAGCAGTGGAGGGGGGAGGTCTAGCACAGCCGCTGCAAACAGGGGCGCTTTTGTCCAGGGGACTGAGAGGCACAGGAGTCAGACGGGTTTCAAAGTTCAAAGCCAGGGCAGACAGCAGTACATAAAAAAAATAAAAAAAATTATCATTCTTATATTTCTTTTGTACCTGAATTATTAAATTTTCCTGAGGCTAATTCAAAACTGTTGAAGACACGGAGGGGTGTTTATTTTTTTAGCCCCTTGAAGCGTGCAGAAGCTACAGCACAAACCCATTTTTAAAAAGTCTTTGAGGTGACACAAATGAAAGGTGTAAAGCAAATATTTTTGGTAAATGGCAAGATAAAGTCATCTCTGAGGGGCAATGTAGAAGCTAAGGGATTGCATCTCAAACTTTTGAAATGATAAAACAATTTTCTGATGGAAGTTTTATAAACACTTTCCAGTCAAGTGACCTTCTGTGTCTCTGGTCAAAGTCCATTGACTCATTTTCTCACCCATTTCATTAAATGTTTTAAACTAATGTCAGCATGTTAGCTCTCATTCAGGGCAAAAATTTCAACTTCTGCTCTTAAAATATGTTTCCTATATTTTATCTAACATTTATTATCTCTCTAGGTATCAGTCTTCTATTAACATTGGGACTAAAGTTTGTAAGTTAAAAAAATAAATAATTGCAGCCTGACTGGTGGTGGCGCAGTGGATAGGGCATAGGCCTGGGAGGCTGAGGTGCCAGGGGCTGGAGCACGGGTTCATCTGGCTTGAGCGTGGAGTTGACCATCCCATGGTCACTGGCTTGAGCCCAAAGGTCACTGGCTTAAGCAAGAGGTCACTGGCTCAGCTGGAGCCCCCCGCTCAAGGCACTATGGGAAGCAATCAAAGAACAACTACAGTGCCATAACTGTGAGTTGATGCTCCTCTCTCTCCTCCCTCACAAAAAAGTAATAATAATTGCAATAGTTAAAATAAAGCAAGTAACAGCTAAAGAAGAAAAGTCCCAGTTATGAAAGAAAAGCGCTACCGTAACACTCATGTCAACAAGTTGCTATTTGCATATGTATTCAGAAACTATGTTCTGGACACGTACTCAGTGCCAGGCTCTGTTCCAGGCCGAGGGGAATGAGCAGGGACACCATGGAGATGGATAGTGCACAGGGGTAGGAAACTTATCATGCCTATATGATTATGTAAAACATATAATGCATCTAATAATGTAAAGCATATAGTAATGGAGTAAAAGAGAAATAGGAAGTCTAAGGGGGCTTGACCTGCAGTGGCAGTGGCACAGTTGGTAGAACATTGACCTGGAACCCTTAGGTCACCAGTTTGAAACCCTGGGCTTGCCCAGTCAAGGCACATGTGAGAAGCAGCCAATGAACAACTACAGTGAAGTAACTACAGTCACACTTCTTCTTTATCTTTCTCTCGCTCCCTTTCTCTCTAAAGTCAAAAAACAAAATCTTGAAGAAGGAGAAGAATAAGAAGAAGTAGGAGAAGGAGGAGGAGGAGGAGGAAGAGGAGGAGGAGGGGGAGGAAGAGGAGGAAGAGGAGGAAGAAGAGAAAAAAGAGGAAGAAGAGGAAGGTGGCAGCAGCTAAAGGGGAATGACAAGTGATGAAAATGCCATTTTAGGTATAGGTTCTTATAAAGTCTAAGGGCTAGGGATCTAGAGGCAAATGGAACTGGATTTTTAATCCCACTTGACAATTAATTAGCACGGTGTCTCCCTAATCTGTACAGTGCAAGTACGTAGACCAATGCCTGGTGCGTGACTACGCCCCCTAAATTTTCCTCCTTATTATCTGAGATTTGAAAATGTGATTTGTTAAAACAACCACAGCAACAAAGCGTTCATGCTATGTATCTCTATTAAGGTAAGATACTTCGGTGATTCTTCAGTGATGGGGCACCGTGATCACACCTAAGTCTCCATTTAACAAATAGGTTGAGGCCCTGGCCGGTTGGCTCAGAGGTAGAGCGTTAGCCTGGTGTGCGGGATCGATTCCCGGCCAGGACACATAGGAGAAGCACCCATTTGCTTCTACACCCCCACCCCCCTCCTTCCTCTTTGTCTCTCTCTTCCCCTCCCGCAGCCAAGGCTCCATTGGAGTAAAGATGGCCCGGGCGCTGGGGATGGCTCCTTGGCCTCTGCCCCAGGCGCTGGAGTGGCTCTGGTAGCCACAGATTAACGCCCCAGAGGGGCAGAGCATCGCCCCCTGGTGGGCAGAGCGTCGCCCCTGGTGGGCGTGCCTGGTGGATCCCGGTTGGGCGCATGCGGGAGTCTGTCTGACTGTCTCTCCCCGTTTCCAGCTTCAGAAAAATACAAAACAAAACAAAAAAAAAAACAAATAGGTTGAAGCAAACTGTCAGATCTCATCTCATCCATCTGCATTTCTCCGGGCTCAGCGGACCCACTTGCTTCTTATTAACTTCTTTTCCTTGGGGTGCTCCTCAGTCATTTTTACTGGCTGTCTTGACTCTAGCAAAACGAAGTGTGTAATCATTGAACTGCCAGAGGTTAGAGTTGCCATTTTATTTTTCTATCTCACAGTATGTGAATGTTTATATCTACATTTGTATCTACGTTTGTATCTACATTTTCTAATATATCTTCCAACCAGATAATGCTACATGCTGCCCCCAGTGATGATAATTACAGTGAGACATGGAAAGAGAGAAACTTGCTTGCATATAAAAAGCCATCTCCACATAGCAAAAGAATTACCAGATTGGATTCTTAGCAGCATTGCTACAAATAATAGATGTGACCCTTCTGAACTGATGGAGATTTCATTCCTGCTCTTACAGACAAGAATCTCTCTCTGCTCCTGACAAGAGATTATGGTAGACACAGCCCTGCCTGTGATTCTTCTTCCCGCCTACACCAGCACTTCACCCAGGAAAATTACTCACCTTGATTGCATTCTCCCCAAATTTCTTCCCACACAGCCTGTTTATTAAGGTTACCTAGGGGATCATCCATACAACCACTTGATAACATAAATGAGAGAATGAAGTGACTTGGGCCAAGTCATCACTGACAACAGAACTAGAACTACAAACAAGTTACCTGGCCCCTAGTTCTCTACATTCCTTTGTTTGACACTGTGCTGCCCTACTGTGAGCAAATGAGACAAATTCTCACCATGAGACCAACAAGCAGGAATATATTAAGAAAGAAGAAATTGATTTTTGTAATTGAGTACAGATTTTTCTGCAAACCAACCACAAATGGCCATATATAGTTGTAATGGTATTTAAATTTGTTCTACTTTCATTAAAAAATGTGTTGTACTACAAAATTGGAGTCATAACATTTTGATCCATTTAACAGATAATGGGATCATGTGCCCTGTGTAATAGCACCGAAGGCTACCACAAATCCTATGAAAACTAAAGCTCTAGCGAAGAAATTAGAATATGTCAGTATGTTTGTGGTAATTGTACCCTTCCAAAATAAATCACTTAGGGGATGGGGTTTTGTATAGAATCCATCTGGCGCTGGAATCCACATCGGCCTCTTTTATGTTTGCTCACATGTGTGCAGAAATTGCTATGTGTATATGTCTATTACAACAACCCATTATGAATCCCTGATGATCATGTCAAATAGGGTAAACAGGTACAGGAGGCTCCAATCATCACAAATAAAAGCAAACCAAGAATTCAAACTCCACATGCCTCCACCCACAGAGTTATTGACAAAATTCATTAGAGTTAAATATTGCTTGAAAAATAAGGTTAAAAGTTTATTTTTCTTTATTTTGAAATAATGAGTGGCCTTTATTCACAAGCATACTTAAATAAGTATTGCCCTTATACTCAAGCAAGAGGATCTTCTGCCGAGGGTCCTAGACCTAGGTGGTCCTGCATAACACAAGACAAATAAAAGTAAATATATTGAAGAATACCTGGGTGCCATTGTCACTCAAAATCACTCAGTGCTAAAAAAAATAAATAAAAAAATAAGTGCTACTGGAGCACAGCCTGAACTCTAAACACCTGTTGTAATAATGAGCACCATTCAGGCCTCTGATGCTCAATTATCCACATCTCTTGTCTTGTATTCTAAAAACAAGAGGCAACTGCGTGTGAGGGCTGAGAAGGTCAGTGGTTTGCAACACTGCAGATGTTGACCGTGAACATTACTCCAGAGAAGAAAGTGTGAGTGGCAGAAATATTTAGAAAAGAGAAAAGACAAATCAACTGACTCCTTAGAGGCTTCCTCTCAAACATCATGAATGCAATAGTCTTACTAACAAAGTGCAGAAAATCTACTTCCAGGAATATTTTGTAAAAGCAAAAAGTCAGAACATAATTTAAAAACAAAATAAGCACAAGAATATTCTTACCAGAGTTAACAACCTAGATCTCCAACAACAAATATATGGTTAAACATAAGTATACACCAATAAGATGGAATGTCGTGACCAATAATTTAAATTAAGTTTTTAGAAGTATTAATTGACTTAGGATAACATTTGGGGGAGAAAGTAGAATACAAAAACCATTTGCTTCATGTGGTCCTAAATTATTAACAGTATTTGTGTGTTGTCAAAAGAAAATTCAAACTACTCAGCCATAAGAAATGATGACATCAGATCATTTACAGCAAAATGGTGGGATCTTGATAACATTATACGGAGTGAAATAAGTAAATCAGAAAAAAACAAGAACTACATGATTCCATACATTGGTGGAACATAAAAACGAGACTAAGAGACATGGACAAGAGTGTGGTGGTTACCAGGGGTGGGGGGAGGGAGAGCATGGGAGGGAGGGAGGGAGAGAGTTGGGGGGAGGGGGAGGGGCACAGAGAACTAGATAGAGGGTGACGGAGGACAATCTGACTTTGGGCGAGGGGTATGCAACATAATTTAATGACAAAATAACCTAGACATGTTTTCTTTGAATATATGTACCCTGATTTATTAATGTCATCCCATTACCATTAATAAAAATTTATTAAAAAAAAAAAAAAAGAAAATTCAAAGAAGTGTACCTGATATGAATATTTTACTGCAAACAGGGTGACTTCAAACCAGAAAGTGGTATGAAGTTCAGAGGCAAGACATTATAGGATGGCTTTAAAGAGAAAATAAAGAAGTTGTTTAACTTTTGCAATTATTGGTTATTACAACGGAGGTTTCCAGATGGGAGGTGATTGGTTAAAAGTGATTCTCTTATATCACGTTGGGAAAATGACTTTAGTTTTTTTTTTTTATAACCATCAGAGGCATTGATAGGAAATAACCTAAGTTAAATTTAGCTTATGTTTATGAAATAAGCTAGACTAAGTTTTGCTTATGTAACTTAAATGGTTTTGTCTACTTGGGGATCTTTAAGCCTGGTCTCCATTTTATTTTATTTTATTTTAGTAATACATCAAAAAGTATTCATAGAAAGTGTATCAGTCTTACTGAGTTAGGGTCAATCAATATTACTCAGTTAACAGTTATTTACAATAAAAAATATTTACTGTTAATTTAACAAAAATCCTGGAGGTAGGATGTAATAGTATTACTTCCAACAGCTCAATTCTATCATTAGTGATCAAATCTCTTCCTGATTGTATGGCCAGTAGCCATGGCCACCATCACAGCCACCTGGCTCATGCAGGTTCACATTTGATTCAGACAAACGGTAATGAAACAATGGAGCCAAGAACTGGTGGGCCGTTAGCTTTAATCCTAGCTCACACTCAGTGGCTGAGAAATACACACAACAGGAAAACACTTCCCTTTCCACTCAGGGCTCCCAAAGCCACTGACTGATCCGAGTTTCCTAGAATCAAAGGTTTCTAGCTAACCAGCCTTATTCACCTCTGTTCCCCATCTCCTTCCTTCTCTCTGCACAAACTCTGCACAAACTGGCTTCTCCTTCAGCACTCCACCATCTTAGCTGCCTCTCCTCTGCAATGCTGATGGCAAGATCTGAGTGAGAGAGCCCCCAGTCTGCCTTATTTTATAATGTAAAAATTAAAGCCTTTAAGCCAAATTACAAATAAGGAAGTCTCTGATACAAAGCCACTTATCTGAAGAATAAATGGGATTCCTCATAAGAGTGCACCACCCCACATCATGCAACAGTCAAGGGTGTGGGGAAAAGCTTAGTTTTGAGAAGATCTTAGTATTAAAAGGGTGGGAAAGGCTTAGTCTTAAAACTAAGCCTTAGGCTATGAGGACCTTGCCAGCTTACAGCCTGTCTCCCACACCCCATGCAAACTATAAGTGAACAAACATATATATCATATTTACAAATTTATTTGACTAACACTGATCTTCTGTTGTGTTGCTCTTAGCATGTTCTTTGGGACTTTCAGTTTGTTGCCTCATGGCTGCAGAATGGCTGCTGCAGCTCCGAGCTTCACATACTCCCAAGACTGCATTTGAAAAAAGAAGATGGATGATAGCAAGAAACATTTTCTTTCTTCTAAAATGCAATTTTATTTTTAGGAAGCAAAGTTTTTCCAGAACCCTCAGACTTCCTCAGTTTCTCATAGAACAGAATTTAAACATGGGAAGAATAAAGGTATTACTCATGCTTGTTTTAGACTAATTGTAAATCATCCCTTGAGGTTGAGCATACTGTCACTTATAATCTGGTTTAGTTTAGATTAGAAAAAATGAAAGTAACTATTGGAAAGGTAATCAACAATATCTTAATACTTATAATCAAATAGCAGAATTATAGCTGATTTTTACTTTTTGTCTCTTTATAGGTATAGTTCCAAATTTTCTACAATGAATATGCATTACTTTATAATAAAAAGATATTTTGTTCTTCAACAAATACCCCCAGGTCTTGACCAAATGGCTGTGGTAGAGCATTGGCCAGGTATGTGGATGTCCCTGGTTTAATTCCTGGCCAGGCACACAAGAGAAGCAGCCATCTGTTTCTCCACCCTTACTCCCCCCCCCCCCCCCTTCTCTCTCTCCCATCCCACAGCAATGGCTCAATTTGTTCAAGAACATTTGCCCCAGGTGCTGAGGATGGCTCTGTGAAGCCTCCAGCATAAGTGCTAAAAATAACTCAGTTGTGAGCATGGCCCAGATGGGCAAAACATTAACTCCATACAGGGTTACTGGGAGGATCCTAGTCAAGGCACCTGCAGGAGTCTGTCTATCTCCCTTCTCACTTGGAAAAAAAAGAAGAAGGGAAAAAAGAAAACCCAAACATTATAAAGCTCTTGAAGAATTCCTTCAGCCTGATGACAAGTGCATAAATTAACTGGCCCCAGAGCCCTCAGGGTCACAGAAACATAATTCAATAAATGTGCAAAGCCTATTATGGCAGCAGTGCTATTTATGACCTCATATCAAATTGATCTGCTCAATATGATTTAGGTTATAGCCAGGGGAAATGTTTGTCTTGCTAAATTTAAGGAACAATAAAAAGGATAGGATAAATTTGAATTGAAGCCCAGTCAGGCAAGACCACTATTTTTACCAACAGAGGCCCCCAGTCATATAAATCAGTGGTCCCCAACCCCCAGGCCACGGACCAGTACCGGTCTGTTGGCCATTTAGTACCAGTCCACAGAGAAAGAATAAATAACTTACATTATTTCCATTTTATTTATATTTAAGTCTGAATGATGTTTTATTTTTTAAAAATGACCAGATTCCCTCTGTTACATCCGTCTAAGACTCACTCTTGATGCTTGTCTCGGTCACGTGATATATTTATCCATCCCACCCTAAAGGCCGGTCTGTGAAAATATTTTCTGACATTAAACCGGTCCGTGGCCCAAAAAAGGTTGGGGACCACTGATATAAATTACTTCTCAGTCAGCTGTATATTCTCACCTTCTTTGGTAGCTGATAGCTCTGAGTTCCAGACTCCCCCAGGCAACAGAGCCAATTTTTGTGTCTAATAAATATTTTTAAAATACAGCTGTTGGGTAGATAAAATATATTATGCTCACTTTGTTAAAGATGGCGCTGCCCACGTGGAGGCCGTTGCCCAGGTGATATTAATGTGTGTCTCTGTGGGCTGTGGGCAGGCAGGATCCCTGTAGCCTGGGGCTTGGTTTTAGGACTAAGCCTTTCCCACCCTTTTTGATGTGGGGTGGTGCAATCCCATCATACCCCAGATAAGTAACTTTGTATTAGAGACTTCCCTATTTTGTATATTGGATTAAAGGTTTGGATTTCTACACTATAAAATGGGGGTAGAGCAGGAGCTTGCTCTCTTGGTTCCTGAGATTAGCATTAGAGGAGAGAGCAGAGAGGAGAGCAGAAAGGCCATGTGGAGGAGGCCAGGAGAAGCAGCCAAGATGGTGGAGTGTTGAGTGAGAAGCCAGTTTGTGCAGAGTTTGTGCAGAGAGAAGGAGATGGGAGACAGAGGTGAATAAATCTGGTGAGCTAGAAACCTTTGATTCTAGGAAACTTGGATAAGTCAGTAACTTTGCGAGCACTGAATGTGAGTGGGTTTTGGAGCCCACTGTGTGTTTTTACTTGCCTGCCGAGTGCAAGCTAGGATTAAAGATGAATGGCCCACCAGGTTTTGGCTCCATTGTTTCTTTACCGACTGTCCGAATCCAATGCGAACCTGCATGAGCCAGGCTGCTGTGATAGTGACCGTGGATACTGGCTCTATAATAGCCTTAAGGAAAAATTGAGAAAAATCCCAGGGCAGATATTTAAAGCCATTTGAAAGCAGGTTTCCAATTCAAGTTCCATGATCTTTGTGGCTCTTGGAACCATGGATTTGTTAGCACCAAGAGCAAGGGGATGCTACAAAGGCAATTAAAAACTCGTTCTGAAAAGATCGTGTAAAGCCAATTGCCAGGGCCACTATCACAGCAGCCTGGCCCATGAAGGTTCACATTAGATTTGGACAGGCGGTAAAGAAACAGCAGAGCCAAAAACTGGTGGACCATCATCTTTAATCCTAGCTTGCACCTGGCGGGCAAGTAAAAACGCACACTGGGCTCCAAAACCCACTCACATTCAGTGCTCACAAAGCCACTGACTTATCCGAGTTTCCTAGAATCAAAGGTTTCTAGCTTACTAGACTTACTCACTCACCTCTGTTCCCCATCTCCTTCCTTCTCTCTGCACAAAGTGGCTTCTCTCTCAGCACTCCAACATCTTGGCTGCTTGTCCTGGCCTCCTCCATGTGGCCTTTCTCTGCTCTCCTCTCTAATGTTAATCTCAGGAACAGAGAGAACAAGCCCCCATTCTGCCCCCATTTTATAGTGTAGAAATCAAAACCTTTAATCTAATATACAAATAAGGAAGTCTCTGATACAAAGTCACTTATCTGAGGTATAATGGGATTCCTCATGAGAGTGCACCACCCTACATCAAAAAGGGTGGGAAAGGCTTAGACCTAAAACCAAGCCCCAGGCTACAAGGATCCTGCCTGCCAACAGCCTGCCCCCAACACACATTAATATCACCTGGGCAATGGCTTCCACATGCGCAGTGCCATCTTTAACAAAGTGAGCATACTATCAATATTTTATCTGCCCAACAGATCCATTTAAGTTTCTCATTACAATGTCAAATAAAATAAGAAATATGGTAGTATTTATGTTTTTAAATATACCACAGCATACATAGAAATTAGCATTGTTGGGCAGATAAAATATATTATGCTCACTTTGTTAAAGACGGTACTGCCCACGAGGAGGCCGTCACCCAGGTGATATAAATGTGTGTCTCTAAAGGCAGGCAGAATCCTGCCTGGGGCTTGGTTTTGGGATTAAGCCTTTCCTACCCTTTTTGATGTGGGGCAGTACAATCCAATCATGCCTCAGAGAAGTGACTTTGTATTAGAGACTTCCCTATTTTGTATATTGGATTAAAGGTTATGAATCTACACTATAAAATGGGGGCAGGACAGGAGTTTAGGCTCTTGGTTCCTGAGATTATCATTAGAAGAGAGAGCAGAGGAGAGCAGAGAAAGGCCACGTGGAGGAGGCCAGGAGGAGCAGCCAAGATGGTGGAGTGCTGAGTGAAATGCCAGTTTGTGTAGAGTTTGTATCAAAGATAAGGAAGGAGATGGGGAACAGAGGTGAATAAGTCTGGTGAGCTAGAAACCTTTGATTCTAGGAAACTTGGATAAGTCAGTGGCTTTGTGAGCACTGAATGTGAGTGGGTTTTGGAGCCCAGTGTGTATTTTTACTTGCCCGCTGGGTGCAAGCTAGAATTAAAGATGACAGCCCATCAGTTTTTGGCTCCGCTGTTTCTTTACCGACTGTCCGAATCCAATGTGAACCTGCATGTGAATGGCCACGATGGCGGCTCCTGGCTACAACGATCCTGCCTGGCCCCAACACACATTAATATCACCTGGGCTACGGCCTCCTGGTGTTATCTTTAACAAAGTGAGCATAATACGTTTTATCCACCCAACAAGCATCCATGTTCTGCCAGTGTTAATATTTATCTTCTCTTTTAATTCATTTTCTTGTTACTGCTGAATGTAAATTTTCAGTCATAAATGAGATTGAAAAAAAACTAAGGCAAGGCTGTCTAGATTTTAGAAAGACACTGTAATATAGTGAACTATTCTTTCAGCAAAATTTCAAAACAAGAAAAACTTTGTATTAACAAATTGCGTTCAATATGTTATTTACATGAGAAAGTAAATAATACATATGTATATAATCAAATTGAAAACATAAAGTAATACTCACTAAATTGTTTGCAGTAGTTTTATCTGGGAAAGGGAGGTGTTGGTCAAATAAGTTTGTAAATATGATGTTTGCATGGGGTGTGGGAGACAGGCTGTAAACTGGCAAGGTCCTCATAGCCTAAGGCTTAGTTTTAAGACTAAGCCTTTCCCACCCTTTTAATACTAAGATCTTCTCAACATCCTTCTAATACTAAGATCTTCTCAAAACTAAGCTTTTCCCCACACCCTTGACTGTTGCATGATGTGGGGTGGTGCACTCTTATGAGGAATCCCATTTATTCCTCAGATAAGTGGCTTTGTATCAGAGACTTCCTTATTTGTATATTGGCTTAAAGGCTTTAATTTCTACACTATAAAATAAGGCAGCCTGAGGGCTCTCTCACTCAGATCCTGCCATCAGCATTGCAGAGGAGAGGCAGCCAAGATGGTGGAGTGCTGAAGGAGAAGCCAGTTTGTGCAGAGTTTGTGCAGAGAGAAGGAAGGAGATGGGGAACAGAGGTGAATAAGGCTGGTTAGCTAGAAACCTTTGATTCTAGGAAACTCAGATCTGTCAGTGGCTTTGGGAGCCCTGAGTGGAAAGGTAAGTGTTTTCCTGTTGTATGTATTTCTTGCCCGCTGGGTGCAAGCTAGGATTAAAGCTAGCGGCCCACCAGTTCTTGGCTCCATTGTTTCATTACCATGTGTCTGAATTAAATGAGAATCTGCACGGGCTAGGTGGCTGTGATGGTGGCTGTAGTTGCTGGCCTTACAGGATGTAAGAACAACTAACATTGAGTCTTCACAGTCAGTATATATTCATGTATTACTTGTGTAATTGAAAGTGAGTAGGTGTTACAGGTAATTTTATTTCATTTTCTTCAATTATATAGTACCCATCCATACTATGCTTTTCCAATTTTTGTAGGTGCCAGAGAGTTCTCTACGGTACAAAATAAACATGGTAGATTTACTCTATAGTGAATTATTTACAGCCTTATTTTATGTAAAAGCAAAGAAAATATTATGAAATAAAAATATATTATCAAGTATATAGGATGCAAAATTTGCTCAAATTATTAAGGTAAAACTCAAGGCTTTAATTAATATCATATTTGCTGTGAACCACTTATGGCTAAAGTACTTAGTCTAACCTTTTCATTTTTAGGGTTGAAAGGGAAGCTTGGAGAAGCTTAATGATTTGTCTAAGTCATAAGCTACTCATAACCATTGTTGAAAAATTATTCTGACACTTGTTTAAAATGTTCAGGGACTGCTGGGTCATATGGTAACTCTATTCCTAATATTTTGAGGAATTGCCATACCATTTTCCATAACGGCCACATAGTTTACAATCCCACCAGTGGTGAATGAGGGTTCCTTTTTCTCCACAACTTCTCCAGCACTTGTTATTACCTGTCTCTTGTTGATAATATCTATTCTAAGAGATGTGAGGTTGTATCTCATTGTAGTTTTGATTTGCATTTCCCTAAATATGAATGAAGTTGAGTGTCTTTTCATATATTTGTTGGCCATTTGTATGTCTTCTTGGGAGAAGGGTCTGTTCAGGTCCTCTGCTCGTTTTTTAGTTGTATTGTTTGTTTGTTTGGTGCTGATTTGGATGAGTTCTTTATATATTGTGAATATTAACCCTCTGTCAGAGCTGTTGTTTGCAAATATCATCTCATTCAGTTTGTTGTCTTTTTGTTTTGTTGTCAGTTTAAGTCAATCAGAAAAAGCTAAGAACCCTATAATTTCACTCAGATGTGGGATATAAAACTGAAACTTATAGACACAGACAACAGCATGGTAGTTACCAGAGGGAAGGAGGTAGTAAAGGGTAAAGAGGGCCAAATATTTGGTGACAGGAGATTTGACTGGGTAGTTGGCACACAGTGCAATATACAGATCATGTATCACAGAAATGTACACTTGAAATGTATACAATCCTATAACCAATGTCACCTCAATAAATTTAATTTTTAAAAAATGGTAAAGAGCCCTGGCTGGTTGGCTCAGTGATAGAATGTGGACCAGGCATGTGGATGTACCAGGCACATAGGAGAGGTGACTATCTGCTTCTGCACCTCTCCCTCTTCCTTTTCAATCTCTTTCTCTCTCTCTCTCTCTCTCTTCCCTCCCTTAGCCATGGCTCTATTGGCTCCAGCAAGTAGGCCCCCAGCACTGAAGATGGTTCCCTGGCCTCCACCTCAGGTGTTAAAAATAGCTTGGTTGCCAAGCAACAGAGCAACACCCCAATTGGGCAGAACATGACCTAGTAGGGGTTTGTTGGGTAGATCCCAGTAAGGGCATATGTGGGAGCCCATCTCTTTGTCTACTCTGCTCTCATTTAATTAAAAAAAAATAGTAAAGGAGACTCTGTGCAAGACTATTGTAATAGAGAAAGGGATTGAGTTTAACTCTGAATACAGCAAAGACTGCTAAGGTTGTATAAACCAGAGTGACGGTCAGTAGATGGAAAATTACGAAGAGGAGATATCAAGAGTAGAGAGATTCTTACTAAACTGGCTTAGCAGGATTTTTGCAAAACACAGGCTAAAATGGAGGTCTAGTTGAGAAGTTTCAGAGGAGTCGGACTGAAGTTTGGTCAAGGTGGGAGTGTTTATCACTCTGGGCACTATGTTCTATTTTGTTACTCTCTTTTCTTCCAGCCAATCACATCTTCCCCCAAGAGTTTGCTCTGGCTAGTTGACAAAAGTCATGTTTTGTAGGTGGAGAAAAATTGTAAGTATAGCAATTTAAAATAGTGTCATGAAGTTTGGAAGATTTTTTAAATAGTTAAAACAAGGGAGGAAAGTGTATTTTCTGACTTCTAAAATATTTATAGGAGAACAAAAACATGCTCCCCATGAAATGGTATGATAGACTTTTTTGAAATGATCATTTTTACACATTTGTCAGGAAATCATACAAGCTTTGGCTTTAATTCATCTACTTCCTACCCAAACAAAAAGCATGTAATGATGCTTCTGCTAAAAATAATTCAACTTTTCTTTACTCCCTCCTCTCCCAATTTTAAAAAACAAATTCCAAGAGGCCAAAGAAAACATATTATTTTGAAAATATAGTTCATTTCTCAAAGATGTTATTATTTCCCTCATCACACAGGATGAGGTTTCCTGTGATCGCTCTTACAGCTAAACATATGGTCTGAGGGCAATACAGTCACGGTCCATAGAAAGCCCGGAGACGACATCATGGCATCCACTGCCTCACTTAATGGACTGATAGTAATTGTTTTATATATCTGGGAAAATGTAGGAAACAGTCTCCTTGATTTAAGTATCTTGGGACACTGTTTTTCACAGGAACCAAGAAAATAGAAGTTCATGTAAAGACTACTATCTTTAAAAAGATTTAGTGCTAAAATGTTGATTGCCAATTTGCACCATATTTATGTTTTGTTATGGAAGGGTTCATTCAATTCTCTCTTCATGCACCTTGGCGAGATACCCCCCCTTTTTTTTCCCCTTGGAAAAGATGGGCTTTGAGATCGAGCCAAGAAAAGCTAGAGGCTAGGAAGCACTTACAGATGGAGATAATTAGCATATTAAAAATAGGCCAGCAAGATTTTTTTTTTTAATCAGGAAGTAGAGGGGTAAATGCTCTCTGGCATGACTATAGAAGCTGTGTGGACAGAAGAAATGTGATTCAAAGTCTGGTATGAGAATGGTATTTTCCTTGAACCAAATTTCAAAAGACTGGAGCAGGAGTTCCTTTTACTGGAAACCATGGAGTTAGCGGGCTTTGTAAGGGCCTCCCTTGAAATTCTGCTCCAAGATCACTGTTTTGAATTTTGTTTGAAAGTCTTAGAATGGGAAATGCTTGGTGTTAGAAGATGCAGGATCAACATTGTGAACTCTATTGCTTTCCAATGCATGGTAGTGGAAGTGGCATTTAAGTTACCGCCACCCATTGAAAGAGGGATTAGAGAAGAAGGCAGTAGGTGGGAACAGAACTGCTGGACTCCAGTGGCTTCTTTGTCAACCCTACAGCAAAGGCCTTAAGCTGATGTGGATTCAGGCTCTATCAATGGGGTATGCTTAACTGCCCCATCGTTCACTGAGATTTCTCAAAGTTCTCATTCACAAGGTCAGCCCTTCAAATAACACTTCACCCATCCTCTGAAGTCTACCATTATTCAAAACAGACTTCAGGGGTGTTTGTCCTGAAGCAGGGCTCTTCAGTGGGCAGAATGAATACAGCATTATATGTGTGAGGCAGGGAGTTTACAACAATTTCTGAAAATTAACAGTTCCTCGTTTCTCATGGTCATCGGAAAGTGTGGTTAGCTATGTCCTGCTGACATTACTTTTCAAGGGTTTTTTAAAAACAACGTGTTAACAAGAATTGTAAAGTGTTGAAGCCACTCCCGCCCATGGAATTAAGGGTGATGGTTGATTCTCCTCTCATCTTAGTCAGTGCTTATCTTCTTCCTTCCCCCCTCACTGGCCCACGGGTATAATGGATGTTGCTGGAGAGAAGGGAGAGTTAGGGGAACAAGTGTTTTTGACTAGTCACATAGTAGCAGCACTATCCAGGCTTGGCCTCTCAGCTCAAGGATGTTTCTATTGAGGAACACATTGGTAGGTTATTTTGAGAACCCACTCTGGCCCTGAGCAGTTGGCTCAGTGGTAAAGTGTCAGCCTGGTGTGTGGATTTCTCGGCTCAATTCCCAGTCAGGGCACACAGGAGAAGCAACTATCTGCTTCTCCCCCTCCCCCATCTTTTTTTCTCTTCCTCTCTCTTCTCTTTCCGCAGCCATGGTTTTATTGGCTTGTGTGGATCGGCCCCAGGTGCTGAGGGTGGCTCTCTGGGAGCCTCCTCCTCAGGACCTAGGATGCTTACAGGTCCACACTTTCCCACTCATGGTGCACATCACACCCACAGGAAACACCTGTCATTAGCTCCAGTGAGCTCTAGGAGTACTGGGGCGGGGGGGGGGAGGGGGTCCAGCACTACTTCTTCAGCTTGTCTGTCACAGTGACCCAGCCAATCTGTCACCCTGGAGATTTCAGAAAGAGAGTCAAGATACTAGTCTGCTGTATCCTTCAACCTCAGGAAACACATCTCAGATCCTCCTGGAGGTCTGGTTAAAGGTCCAGCTTATGGCAAGGGACAGACATTCTTTTTTTTTCTTTTTTTTTAAATTTTTCTTTATTTATTCATTGTGAGAGGAGAGAGAGAGAGTGAGAGAGAGAAAGAGAGAGAGAGAAAGGGAGGAGGAGCAGGAAGCTTCAACTCCCATATGTGCCTTAGACCAGGCAAGTGCAGGGTATTGAACCGGTGACCTCAGCATTCCAGGTTGATGCTTTATCCACTGCGCCACCACAGGTCAGGCTAGACATTCTTCAGAACTTGTCCTTGTGGAGGGCAAGGACTTACAGTACAACTGTCTAAGAAATCCTCCTAAGAAGTTATATTTCAATCACCTCTACTCTTCTATATTTCTGATAAGGGTGAAGAGTATAAGAATTAACTACTAGTTTCAGCATCCTACTTTTTAATACCAATTCAGCACTTCAACTTGGAATAAGTCTCTGTTTTTCAATCAAATCTTCCATTCTACCATCTTGTTATAAAGTATTACATACCTTGTATATTTAGTATTTTCCATTTTTACATATTACCCAAGTTTTTTGCAAGCCTCACCAGATTGGGAGTATAAAATGAAGTTACAGTCTATTTATATGCCCTAACTATGATGGTGAAACTTCCAACTGGTTTGACAACTAGTAATTAGCACATCTCTAAGTGTCCTCGAGTTATTTTTGGGAGCTCCCCAAAAGGATGCCACACACATGCCCACAAACCAGCCTGTAACTGCATGGTGTCTTTTTTACTTTCTTGTCTACTCTGGCTTATAATTTTCTACATTCTCAGACTGCAGATTTGAGGAGTGTCAGATCCCTGCTGGTTTCCAAGGGGAGGTAGGGGAAATGGCCTGCTCTTCAACTAAGTGCCACATTGGGTCTCCAGGTCTCTAAAATGGCTCTGCCTTCCCAGAAATTTCCTTTTGGCAATCTCCGACTTCTTATAAATTGTCCCTAAAATAATAGTGCCATTATTTACTGACTGATGCTTTCTGACCTTGGGCATATAACCCAGTCTAAGGTTATCAAAAAAATAACTCCCATTTTCAGCTCCCCCTCCAACCACAGACACCATCACCCCAACATTTCTCCCCTCCTCCCCCCGCTCATATCCTGGCCCAAAACAGAAGGCTACATGCATATTAATGCTTGAAAAGGAAGGGGAGATAGAAGTCTCACTAGTAACTTGTGGGCCACACTTACTGGCTAAGAATATCTGTTCTTGTTTTTCTTATACTCTTTAAATTCAAGAGCCATTCAGAAAAAATTAAAAGAGGCAGAATAGATGTTAATGGATATAGTCTGCTATTAATAGAGAGAAAAATATAAATATATACAAGTTTAAATGCAAAGTATATCTCTAGAAGGACCCCCAAGAAATTCACAAATGTGATTGCCTCTAGGGTAGAAACTCAGTGACCGGATATCTGAAGAAAAGATTTATTTTTCACTCTATTTCATTGTGTAGCTTCTGAAATACATATAAATACATATTAAGATTTACATATAAATACTTTATATGTGTATCTTTCTTATTTAAAGTGAAGGGTTAAAGAATACTCAGTAAAAATATTTTCTTTCAATTTTAAATAATTTTTTTAAATTATGGCCTGAATTTTTTTTTTATTTAAAAAAAAAAGAATTTGCAATGAAAAGAATCTTCCCTTTTCTGTGTGTGATCACATTTGTCAAAGCATAAACATTCTTTTCTTAAAAGCATTGCTCTCAAGTTTTCTCTTTTTTCAGTGTACTCACAAATCATAAATTCTTTCAGTAAGTCTCCATGTCACTGAAAAATGGAGACAGTGACAAATTGCAGACAGTAACTGACTCATTTATTTGCTCATGAGATGCTTTGTAATATGGATTCAGCATCACCTACTGAGTCCTGTCAGTGTCCTTTCAAATGAAAAATTGTCAAAAGTTTCCAAACCAGGAGCAGAGAGTTCAACATTATTATCCCATACATTTCTAATTTAGCAGTTCCAAATTTATATGCAACTTATCTAAAGTGGGCTTATACTTTCAACAAATAAATCTATCACTTGTCATTTCTCTCTCCAGCTCTGCCCACACAACAGCACAAAAAGGGTTTTATCTGTAAATACAGAGATCATGATTTATTGTCTTTATGACACTCAAATATACAGTTTCACTGACAATGAGACGTAACCTAGGTTTCCCAGATTCATATCAACTGGACAGGGACAGGGGTAAAGACAAGACAAGAATTATGGGAATGAAACTGTGTGGAATAATAAAACACAACAACCAAATCATAAGGAAGTCCTCCCAAGCTAACGTCAAAGAGACCTCAGCTCTCTGAGACACTGTCAGTTTCAAGGAGATTCTGAGGGTCAACAGGTTTTCCCTTCCCACTGACTCTTTCTCCTCACCTGGGAATAGTTCAAGTCTCTTCCACCAGTAACACTGTACACACATAGCACTCTCAAAGAGACACAAAAACCCGCATACATCTACAGATGCAGCCACACATACACATTGTCTCACACACGCACACACACATACACACAGACATGCAGACTCACACAAGTGCACACACATGCACACACCACTCCCAGAGAGACATAAAGACCCATGTATATATACAGTTGCATCAAGACACAGCCATATATGCAGATAGACTGACATGGTTGCACACACCTATGAACAAGCAGAGTTAGTCACAGACACACATGCATCTCTAGGTACTCAATGCCCCCTGGCTGCTGCCTCTTACTCTCTTTTTTTTTTTTACAAGGGAGCTTTACAAGAGAGCTCTGTAAAGAAGGGGTCTACAATATGCTTCTCCAATGTCTCATCTTCCTTTTGTTCCTCCTGCCTCTGGGATGTGCTCCTGCTCTACCACATCATGACGTCACTCTTTCTTGGACTTCTGGTCAAGATGGTAGCACACGTAAATGTTGTGTTCACCTCCTCCCACAACAACATCAAAATTACTAGTGAACTATAAAACAACTATCATTGAGAACTGCCCGAAGTCTAGCTGAACAGAAGCCCTATACATAAAGATATACAGAAGAAGCCCCGGAGAGAGTGGAAGGGGGTGTGGAGATGTGTAAACGAGCAAGCCCCACTCTCAGGGTGTCACAGTTAAGAAATATCTTAGCTGAGGAGTTTCCTTCTGATGAGCAGGGCGTCCCAACCCCACACCAGGGCCTCCAGCCCAGGGCTCCAGTGCCAGAAAGAGAAGTCCTCATAACTTCAGGCTGTGAAAACTAGTGGGGAATATGGCTGAGTGTGATGGACCTGCACGGGACTTAGTTGGACCCATTCACTCTCAACGCCAGTGTTGGGACAGCAGTTCCAAAAGCACCAGGGACATAGGAGGAACTGAATTGTCTGGCTTTAGGGCGTAGCTGGGCAACTTTCTCCCAGGCAGAAGTGTAGCAGTCTCCATTGCTCATCTGCTGAGCCCACCCCACACAGCCTGTAGGTGGTGCCATATCTGAGTCTCCACAACCTGGCTGGTACTGTTGCCCAGTCCTGGCCATACCCTGAGACCCTCCCTGCCCCAGCAGACTTGCAGGCCTACCCAAGTACTCCAAGTGTCTTTTCCATGTAAACAGCCTGTCTTGGCCCACACTACGAACTTCCTAAAATCTCTCAAAGGTTCACAGATGCCAAACAAACAGCACCTGGCCTCAGAGTGACCTATATTTCTCACTAAGCAGCTACAAGCCTGGCATTGGTGACAGCCAGCCTCAGTTCACAGATTAGCCTCCCCAGGTGCCTCCAAGCCCAGCACAAGAGCCAACCATGTGCAGATAGCTTTGTAGCTCATACCAGGTGATCCCAGGCCAGGCACAGGCAGCAGCTGACCCTTGGCCTGCACCAGAACTGCCCCTAAAAGGCCTTGAAAACAACAACATGCCCAGCGGCCAGCTTCAGACCACACCAGAGCACCACCCAACCACCTCCACAAATGACACACCCAAAGGGTGGACTTGGCCTGCACCAGAGCCCCGCTAAAGTGAATCCTGCAGGATGTGGTCAGCCCCCACACAACAGCTTTTCTGCTGTAGTCATTCCTCACAGCCAATCAGCCTGAGGGTCAGTCCTGCCCACTGATGTGCCAACAGCAATCAAGACTCGACTAAAGCAGGAGGCACACACAATCCACCCAAAATTAAAATAAAAAGCTGGGATAACCAAATTGATAGCAGACAAAATAGACTTAAAACAAAGACTATAATAAGAGACAGAGAAGAACTCAGCAGTACCGCTTCTGTGTATTTATCTAAAAAAACAAACAAACATTAATTCAAAAAGACATATGCACCCTTATGTTCATTACAATGTTGTTTACAATAGCCAAGATATGTAAAAAAAACTAAGTGTTCATCAGTGGATGAAAGGATAAAGAAGTGGTGCATATATACAGTGGTATATGATTCAAACATAAAAGAGAATGTATAATTTTGTGAACCACTGCCCCCTTAACAAATACAATTTTTTAAAAAAATTTCTAATCACAAGAAAGAAATGTTCATAAACTACACATCATGATGGTTGTAACCATACTTGCTGTGATGGTTATTTTGCAATATATACAAATATTAAACCATTATGTTGTACACCTAAAACTAGTATAATATTATATGTTAATTATATCTCAATAATTTTTTAAAATAAATTTTTTTCATCTACAAAAAGATGGATGGACCTAGGGGGTGTTATGCTAAGTGAAATAAGTCAGAGAAAGACAAATACCATATGATTTTACTTATACGTGGAATCTAATAAACAAAATAAACCAACAAAGAAAATGGAAGTGAACTCATAGACACAAAACACATTTCTGCTCCCTCCCCTGTAGCCTGGCTCCACCCCCTCCCCTGCTGTAGCCTGGCTCACAAGACCCTCGCTTCCTTCCAGAGCAGCCTAAGGACATTTCTCAAGTCCTCTCACTCGGGCTGTTTTTTCTCTTTGTCTGTTCCACACTCACCTCATCCCTACAACTATATTCCCAAAGAGTATTTAATGTCCTGGACAATTTTCATGGCATTGTCTTAATCATTTATTAAAATTTCAATTAATATGCATATTATCCCAATTTGGGAGACCACGTACATGCATGTTAAAAGCCTAAAAGGAGCCCTCGCTGGATAGCTTGGTTGGGAGAGCATCGACCCCAAGTGCAGAGGTTGCTGGTTCCATCCCCAGTTAGGGCACATGCAGAACATTGATGTTCCTCTCTCTCTCTCTCTCTCTCTCTCTCTCTCTCTCAAATCAATAATTTTTTTAAAAAAAAGCCTGGGTCCTGGCTGGTTGGCTCAGCAGTAGAGCGTCGGCCTGGCGTGCAGGGGACCTGGGTTCGATTCCCGGCCAGGGCACGCAGGAGAAGCGCCCATTTGCTTCTCCACCCCTGCCCCGCCTCCTTCCTCTCTGTCTCTCTCTTCCCCTCCCGCAGCCAAGGCTCCATTGGAGCGAGGATGGCCCGGGCGCTGGGGATGGCTCCTTGGCCTCTGCCCCAGGCGCTGGAGTGGCTCTGGTCGCGGCAAAGAGACGCCCGGGAGGGGCAGAGCATCGCCCCCTGGTGGGCAGAGCATCGCCCCTGGTGTGCGTGCCGGGTGGATCCCGGGGTCGGGCGCATGCGGGAGTCTGTCTGACTGTCTCTCCCCGTTTCCAGCTTCAGAAAAATACAAAAAAAAAAAAAAAAAAAAGCCTGAAAGGATATACAGTACATAAAATATTATCAATAGCTATTTCAGGAAGGTTTTATTAAAGGTGGTTTTTATTTTTTTGTTTATGCTTTTGGTGTCTACCCAATTATCATGAACAATGCTTTAACAATAAAAATTGAAAAAAATGTTTACAATAGCTGTTACACCAATGTACCTGTTTCTCATAGCATGACTATCAAATGTTCTGCAATTTGCTATAAAATAAAAAGTAAAGCTGGTAGTTGCGGTCATAGCCACATTGCTGAGTTTAAGTGTGTCACATGTATTATGAATATTACTTTTTTAGATGAAAAATAAAAACTGGGTCCATTCTCATTTAGGTAGCAGGCCCTCCTCTGGCAGCTAACATGTGCAGGACTGGAGTGAACTGAACTAGGTCATTTCTTTCCTTTCTAAGTTTCACAGGGGTAAAAGCACAGATGTATCTGAATACAGTCTCTTAACAGGGTCCCTGCTAAGTCTATCTTAGCTGGAAGTATCTCTTTGCTCATGTCTCTGTATTATAATAAAATCATCTCTTTCGGAAAGTAAAATGTGTCTAATCTAGAGGTCATAAGTATAGAAGTAAAAAAAAGTGGCGTCATTAACCATCTTGACCACACCCAGTTGAATCTCTCTTGCCCTCATAACATCTTTTCTTCCTTCTTCCAACCTAATGCTATCTGGTTCAAAGATGTGGGGCTATTAGCACCATTAGTACTCTTAGAAACATGTAACTTACATGCATCAAGGGTCTTTTTGTTTTGTTTTTGTTTTTGCAACAGAGACTGAGGAGCCACTGTGCCATTTCACCCGTAGGTGTTGTAAGGTACCAAAGGCTACAGAATTAATATTAATATTTTAGGAGGCTTGAAGAACATTTTATTAATTTGGGTTAAGGTGTGCAAAGAAATTGTGAGAATAGTCTCTGTACTGTGTGATTGGCATAACCAGGATGGCCCTTGGCATTGTATTGTAAATGCAAAGGGGAGGGAAACATGGATTCCCAGACATTCCACCATGCCTGTGGGGAAAGGGGTGAATGGCTAGCCAGGTACAGGGAGAGAAAAGCCAAAATAAACCTTTTCTCATAGCAATGAGCCATTTGCGGGCATTTGTCCCCACAGAAACTACCTCTCCTATGTAAATGCGTGTGGTTAACATGTGTGACTCTGGACAGAGAGATAGCAGATGAACACTAGATAATATGGGAATTCCTTTTAATATGTAAAAAGACATCTTTCTACCATTGTGTTGGCTTGTAAACTTTGTTTTCCCCAAAAGGATGTATGGCTTGCAAATTGAACGTGGTCCTATCATATTAAAGGACATATGACTATAACCAATAGTGGTAAGGGGCTCCTAATTGCAATTTTTGCTTCTGTACTTCCCACTTACAAAACTATAAAAACTAAGTAGAACAAAGGGCCAGCGTGCTTTTTCCTTCAGAATTCTGTCGGAGTAGCCGCTGCTTGGCCAAGCTAGACAATAAAGCTTTGATGTGTAACCGACAGACCTTGTTCCTGTCTTCCATGTTTTGGGTCCCTCCAAATTTGGCTTAATGGAGACAGAGAGAGAGACAGGTACAGACCGGCAGGAAGGAAGAGAGACGAGAAGCATCAATTCTTCACTGTGGCTCCTTAGTCTCCTTAGTTGTTCATTGATTCTCATATGTGCCTTGACAGGGGCAGGGGGAGTGGGGGGGACCACAGAAGAGCAAGTGACCCCTTGCTGAAGCCAGCAACCTTGGGCTCAAGCCAGCAACCATAGGGTCATGCCTATGGTCCCACACTCAAGCTAGTGACCCCGCGCTCTAGTTGGTGATCCCCTGCTCAAGCCGGATGAGCCTGTGCTCAAGCCAGCAACCTCGAGGATTTGAATCTGGGTCCTCCACATCCCAGTCCGATGCTCTATCCACTGCGGCACGTCCTGTCAATGAGCTCTGTGAAATATCCTGCAAGAACCCACATTTCTAAAATACATTCAGTGAGCAATAATTTTCCTTCTCTTTTTGAATTTAGCTTTAATTATAAGATTATTTTTCTCTCTTTATGATTATCCTGCACCTATATCTCAGGAAGCTGTTCCCACATAGCAGGATCTCAACCACTTTCATCCCCCTCCTCTAGTCACTCAGGAGCTCTTCAAAATAAATCTCAGGCCTGACTGTGGTGGCGCAGTGGGTAAAGTGTCAACCTGGCATGCTGAGGTCACTGGATCACAATCCTGGGCTTGCCCGGCAAGGCAAATACCAGAAGCAACAACTATGAAATAAATCTCAGGAATGTAAAATTTTAGAAGGGACTTTAGAATGCTTTGTTCCAACTGCCTCATTTTATTATAAATGAGGACACGGGAGCCCACAGAAGTTAAGTGATCAGCTCAGGGTTACAGAGATGATTGGCAGCAGAGGAGGCTGATGATTTAGGTCTCACGATTCCAAACTGAATTCTCCTTTTCATTATGCCACACACTGTTTCAAATGAACCGGGGAATTCTTTGGAAGGCAAAGACTTTTCAGACAATGTGTCAGCATCAGAGCAAACTTTCAAGAAGAGCAGAATCTTTTAATCAAAACTCTAGGGGTCTCCTTAAAATGCAGAGTCTCTATAACTTTAACAGCAGCCATTTATGAAAGGGCTACTGACTGCCAAGTTATTATATGCACATCTCCCACCTTCAAAATGGCCTGCAAAGTAGCTCTCAAAATTCCCATTTTGCTGATGAGGAGGGTGAACTGTTGAGAAGCTTGAGCAAATTGCTAATGTTCCTATAGCTGAAAAGAGCAGAACCAGGATTCAAACCAAGTCTTAAATATTTTTTTGCAGTATGCTAGGTTACTTCTCTTTCCATGACACAGGTCTTAACTCCAGGGAAAAGGGGATTTATTTATGCTGCTTTTTAAAAGACAGAAAAAATAATTAGGGTTTGTAATAAAACATATCCACAGTACAGTGCTCTTGCTTTCACTCATTCATTCATTCATTCATTCATTCAGTAGATAGACACTGGAAACACAAGCATTATTGCAATGGTCTAGAAAGAGGCCTAAAATACTCACCATGGGATTCTCATAGGCTTTCATCACTTACTTAATGTATGCAATGTATCTACTTAATATGCAGTGCTGGGCTGTACACTTAAGAAGAAAAAGAACTTGGGCCTAACCAGGCAGTGGCGCAGTGGATAGAGCGTCAAACTAGGATAAGGAGGACTCAGGTTTGAGTCCCCAAGGCTGCCAGCTTGAGCGTGGGCTCATCTGGTTTGAGCAAAGCTCACCAGCTTGAGCGCAAGGTCACTGGCTCAAGCAAGGGGTTACTCGGTCTGCTGTGGCCCCAGGGTCAGGCACATATGAGAAAGCAATCAATGAACAACTAAGGTGTTGCAATGAAAAACTGATGATTGATGCTTCTCATCTCTCTCCGTTCTTGTCTGTCTGTCCCTATCTATCCCCCTCTCTGACTCTCTCTTTGTCTCTGAAAAAAAAAAAAGAGAGCTTGGAAAGGAATCTGAAGATAGTAGAACGATTAAATGATTCGAAAGCAAAGAACTACACTAAGGAGGGAATTGTATTGCCCCAGATGGATAGCTTTATTTGGTTAGAAGGTTGTCCTGAGTCACAGAGGTTGCCTGTTCGATCCCTGGTCAGGGCACATACAGAAACAGCTTGATATACCTGTTTCTCTCTCCGTCTATCGCTTTCTTTCCCATTCTCTCTCACTGAAATCAATAAATACACTTTTTTTAAAAAAAAAAAGGCAATTTTTTGGTAACTCAAGAGAAAACGATGTGATACTACTTTTCCAGCGTATGAAAGTGTTACCCTGGCAATAACGACAGACCGTTCTCTAGTTCCAAATAAAATGGGACAAAAAGAACTATAACAAAGTATGGAGGGTTTGGCTAAATATACTCAATAGTCTACTGGGCATGAGAGATTTAAAAGTTTGGCTTAATTTATGGGAAAAAAAGATCATGGAATTCTAAGAGCAAAAGAATCTCTAATTATGCCAGACTTTATAAATTTGTGGTTTACACATGATAAAGCAATGATTTTCTTTAAGTAAAGTACATGTGAGGAGAAAAATGAGATAAGATTGACATTCAATTCTCCGACATCTCACATTTCCTTAAAATGAGTTATTTTAATATCATTACCATACAAAATGTTTAATTTTACCACTTCTCACCTAAGGGAAAAATATTTATCCCTGCAGAAGGGCTGGCCAACATTTCCATGACCATTAAGAGGTTGAGAACCACAGCCCTAACCCTCTTCTCTCGCTCCCCTGCGTGTGATTCTGAGCAGGTGTATGTGAAGACTACCTTCCCCAATGTCCACTGAGGCAGGAACTTGAAGCCTTTTAGGTCTATAGACCACATGGGTCATCGCTGGTGCTGACTCACAATTCTGGGGCTCAGATAAGACTGAAGGGAGGAAGTGGAGAAGAAAAAAGAAAGGTCAGTCATACATTTTGATAAGGATTTTAGAGCTGATACTTGAGTAGGACTTATATCTTTTAAATTATTGTGCAAGCTCATTGCTGTGTTGATTAACCCTTATTCACAGTATTGCGAGGATAAATTATATACACGTATCTTACAATAGTGTCTGGCATACAGTAAGCCAAATATTAACTATTATTACTATTATAATTATGACAGTCATGATGTTTATCCTAGGTTGGATTTCTCAGAAGCAGAGCCTGAGATAAGGATTCCTGAGCAAATGATTCATTAAAGATGTCCCCCCACCCACAAAGCCAGTTAGGGAGAGAGGGTAGGTGGACAAGGCAGTCAGTGAAGCCAAGCTCTGGTAGACTTCAGGCAACATATCCGTTCCAGCCTGATCATGTACGGAGCTCTGGAGCATAAATTATACTCAGCATTTGTCAGGCCTGGAGCCCGCGGAGTTGAACTCTCAAGCTCCCACACCTCAGTCATCAGCAACTGGCTGCCCTGGGCACCTCTTGCTGTCTGCATTCTATCACAGCAGCACCAGCAGGCCACGGGCAGTGTCTAAAGAAGGGCACAGGACCAAACAGAAGCACAGTACACAGAAGCTAAGGATGGACACACAGAACAGGTAAAAGGCATCCAAGGGGACACGGATGGAGCAATAGCATTTGCTCCAGTACACCAGGGATGCGATGCAGTCTCACCAGCTCGCAGTGAACCAACCACCTCCCCTCTCTGACCTGAATTCAACCAGTCAGGTAGCAGTAGGCCATGCAATCAAGATGTGCTTACTCAGGCTCACTCAGGCAACATGTGCTTTCCCATCTCTGCCCTCCACACTGAGCACCTGACTTGACCTTTTCTACCAAAAACATTGCTATCATCGCAATACACATACCTTTAAAATACAGTCACTACTCTTACAACTCAAGAGCAAAATGCAAATACCCAGTTAAACAATAGGCAAAGGACCTGAATAAATACCATAGTTCCCCATGTATAAGATACACCCTTTTTGAAAAATTTAGGGCCTATAAACTGGGTGTGTCTTATACAGTGGTTGTGGCATTTCACATGCCATAGATGGAACTGAGGACAAGGCAATGTATGAAGATAGTGATTTGTCACCAGACACTGATGAGGACAAGCTACATCAGTGCAACGTCACTTTCTTAGTGACACCCTTCCCCTCTTAAACCAACTTTATTACTTCCTCCTCCATGTGCCCACAGGACTCAAAGCATTTATCATAGTAGATACAGTCTACTGCAACATAAGTTAGAGATTTGTATATGTCTGTTTTCCTCCAATTATGTACTTTCCAAGGGCAGGGTAATATATTATTTATATTTTTATCCCCAGAGTAGGAGAATATGGTGCCTGTTCAATATATGTGCTCTAATAAAGTCCATGAATGAATGATGGGAGTTTTGACAGTGATGAAGAGTTGTATGAATTTTATGATGAATAAAACTTGAGTTCAATAACTTTATATAATACATTTTTTTTTCAAATTTCAGCCCCAAAATCAAGTTGCGTCTTATACATGGGAGCATCTTATACATGGGGAAATATGATATTTCTCTACAAGAGACATACAGATGGCCAACAGTTATATGAAAAACTGCTCAATGGCCTGGCCGGTTGGCTCAGTGGTAAAGTGTCGGCCTGGCGTGCAGGAGTCCTGGGTTTGATTCCCAGCCAGGGCACACAGGAGAAGCATGCATCTGCTTCTCTACCCCTTCACCTCTCCTTCTTCTCTGTCTCTCTCTTCCCCTCCCGAAGCCAAGGCTCCATTGGAGCAAAGTTGGCCCGGGCGCTGAGGATGGCTCCATGGCCTCTGCCTCAGGTGCTAGAATGGCTCTGGTTCCAACAGAGTGATACCCCAGATGGGCAGAGCATCGCCCCCTAGTGGGCATGCTGGGTGGATCCTGGTCGGGCGCATGCAGGAGTCTGTCTGACTGCCTCCCCGTTTCCAACTTCAGAAAAATACAAAAAAAACCCAAACTGCTCAACATCATTAATTATTAGGGAAATGCATAGCCAAACCACAACAAGATAACACTTTATACAGGCCAAGATGGTTATTATAAAATAATTTTTTTTAAATATAAGTGTTGGTGAAGATGTGAAGAAAAGATGATCTTTGTGCACTGTCCGTGCAAATGTAAACTGGTGCAACCATTAATAGTAAACAGTATGAAGGTTCCTCAAACTATTAAAAATTGACCTACCACATGAGCCAGCCATCCCACTCCTCTGTATATAACCAAAGACACTGAAACCAGGATCAGGAAGAGATAGACACCTGCACTTTCATGTTCACTGTAGTGTTATTCACAATAGCCAAGACATGGGGACAACCTAAATGTCTATCAAAAGATGACCTGGTTTTTAAAAATATGGTATATACATACAATGAAATATTATTTAGCCTTTAAAAATAAAGAAATCTTGCCACATGGGTGAACCTAGAGGGCATGTTAAGTGAACTAAGCCACACAGAAGAAGACGAATACTGCATGATTCCACTTATATGAGGATCTAAAATGTCTGAACTCATTGAGCAGGGAGTTGTGGGTGGAGTGCAGAGCACATCCCTAGCAGCTGTGGCTGATGCAATGCTGTGAGAATACTCCAGCTCCCAGAACCCTCCTGGGCATACCTAGGAAAGAAGCTCGCCCACTATAAGGAAATGACTTAGCGCCAACCACGCAGCTCCCTGACCTTTTCAGCTATTGGCTTTGAGGAACATGCTGTAACACCCTATTGGCTGAACCCATGTATATAAGCTAGCTTACTTCCTGAATAAAGTGGATCTGCATCACTGAACCTGGTCCCCGAGTCTGGTCTTTGTGTCTCCGTCGTCCTCACCCCCCACAGGACTTGTCCACAGGAAGTAAGTAGAATGAGGGTACCAGGGACTGAATGGAAGAGGAAATGGAGAAGTATTAGTGAATGGTTACAAAGTTAGTTATGCCAGTTGAATAAGCCCCGGAGATTCGATACATAGCATAGAGCCTATAGTTAGTAATATTTTGTTGCATACTTAGAAATTTGCTAAAAGGGTAGATCTTATATTAAGCATTCTTATCGCCAAAAATAATGATGATGATTATAAAGAGTGTGAAAGGAAATATTTGGAGGAAATGCATGTTTGTGACGTAGATTAGGTTTCTGGTTTCAAGGATGTACACTTATGTCCAGTGTCTCAAGTTGTGTTCATTGTATATGTATGTTGTGTAAATCATACTTCAGTAAAGTGGTTTAAAATAATGAATTATTCCTTGGGGTCATCTTAGTTGTTGGAATCTTAGGGAAAGAAAAAGAAATAGTGAAGAAAAGGCAAACCAACTAACAAGATACAGCTGTGACTTGGGGTAGTGACAAATCGCTTCCATGGGCAATGCCATGTACTTGGGCCTTTCTGGGAGAGAAAGGGAGCAGAGAAGGGGTGCCAAGCCTTGAGGAACATTCTCAGCTTCTCTCTACTCTCTCTCACTGTCCTTTCAGACACAAGCATTTGCACAAAGGAAGGATTTTGAGCTCAAATGTCCAAGGTAGTGAAGATGCAGAAAAACATGAACTAGAAGTGAGATAATTGTGTAGCCACAGACCCACCTATTGCTAAATCTTCTATACACACAAAACATTTAGCTGATTCAATTATTTTTAAGAAAGCTAATTTTTCCACTTTTAGATTCTACATACCTTCCCATTCTCAATCTACGACCTGATCTATTTCACTGATCTCCTGATGAAATTGTTTCTCGTGAATAATTATATTCTGAAGGATGTCTGCCTTTTCAAAATCAATTGTTAACTATCCCCAAAACACTGAAAAATTGCCTATCTAATTAAAAAATATTTATCTTATGCTCCAATAATTCAAAATTGGCCAAACTGAAATATTATCAAACATTTCAAAAGAGGGGAAAAATTAATACTGGATTTAAAGTAAGAATAGAGCCCAAGAGGGCAGGAAATTTAAAGCAAACGTCCTTTCTTAAGCAGAGTACTCCTGTGGAGACATGATAATGAAACATTCACGGTAGTGGAGACAATAGTCCTACTTGGCCCACTCTGAACAATACAAAGGAAAACTTTATCTTTCTGGAAACATATCTTTATGTCCAGGTATTTAGTTCTTTCTTTCGATGACATGTGTCACTTTTTATTGGTTATAAAATATTGAATTGGTTGGATTAAATCTTTTAGTTTGATCTTGTTTTATAAAACATGAAACCACTTTCCTTCAGTTGAATGAGCGGAGGGGTGGACGGCATGTCTAATTGCACATTGCATTTGTTCTACAACGTAGCTGAGCTCATTGACATGCAATATCTAATCTATTTCCCCATTGTGTTTAAGTTCGTAAAAGAAAAAAAAATCGAAAAGGCTTAAAGCCACCTGAAAAACTTAATTTAGTATGAACTCGAAGGAATTGCCTCAACTCTATTATCCTACTAGAATGTTATTATATTAAGTATTGTTTAAAATAAGTGGGCCATAGCTGGGGCTGATTGATATTTGGACATTTTCACTGCTTTAGTGGAAACTGACTTAAAATAAAAATATCATTTAGTGTAAAGTTTGCTATTTTTCATTATCCAGGAAACCATTCATTAAACAGCTAACATGCTACCATATTAAGTTTACAATGGTAGATTAAGGAAGGAACACACACACACACACACCAAAAAAAAAAACCAAACCCATTATTCTAAAAATTGCAATTTTTTAAGGAATAATAGCATTTGTTGGTTTTCATCTATTTAAAAGAATCTTTCCAGTCCCTTGCCAGTGGATAAAGCATCGGCCAGGTGCACCAGAGGTCATAGGTTTGACCTCCGGTCAGGACACATATGAGAAACAATCCATGAGTGCACAAGCAAGTGGAACAACTAAGTGAAACAAGTGGATGCTTTTCTCTCTCTCTCTCTTAAATCAATGAAAAAAAATTTTAATAAAAAAATAAAAGAATCTTTCCAAAATGAGGAAGAGAAGCTTAAGTTACAGTTGAAAAGTTAAAATAAATATACAGTTGTTCATATGGAAAAACTCATGCAGGTTATGATTATTACAATAACTTAATTAATTCTCTGTTTTATGAACTCACAACCATAAGCCTACTTTTGCCAACCCCATACAATATATACTGTTTCTGAAAAAGTATGTATGTTTTAATATTTTATAGCTTTATGTGATAAATGACAACTAGATGGCCAGATAATAAACTAGAATTTCAGAAGAAGCAACCTTTTTCCATTCAGGCAGGACCAATGTCCTCTTTCCTTTGGGAAATGCTTACCTAAAGAGCAAGAATTGCCCTGGCTGGTTGGCTTAGCGATAGAGTGTCAGCCTCACATGTGGAAGTCCCAGGTTCTATTCCCAGCCAGGACACACAGGAGAAGTGCCCATCTGCTTCTCCACCCTTCCCCCTCTCCTTCCTCTCTATCTCTCTCTTCCCTCCTGCAGCCAAGGCTCCATTGGAGCAAAGTTGGCCCGCGTGCTGAGGATGGCTCCATGGTCTCCACCTCAGATGCTAGAATGGCTCCAGTTGCAACAGAGCAACTGCCCAGATGGGCAGAGCATCGCCCCCTGGTGGTCATGCTGGGTGGATCCCAGTTGAATGCATGTGGAAGTCTGTCTGACTGCCTCCCTGCTTCTAACTTCAGAAAAATACAAAAATAAAATAAAATAAAAAAGAGTGAGAATTGATTGAGACTTCAAAATGAATGACCAGAATGATAGCGAGAGTCAGACTCCAAATAATTTCCGGCAGCTCAATTCCAGATAAATTTAGGCAATACCAAAGCAGAGAGAAAGTGTGTTTTGTTTCTTGGGGTATATAACCTAAGGAGCAAGAGAGCATGGTGTCCAAATAGCAGCCCCTAGGGATAGTGAGTGTGGTGCCCAAGGAAATGCTCACAGAGTCTGCATAACTTACAGTTGAGCATAGAGAACAGTCAAAGATTTCTTGGCTCCTAAAAAGACACTAAAGAGGCAGAAAACAGATCACAGACAGAAAAGTCTAATTAGCATAAAGAGAATGCAGAGTAATTCCCAGGGACTTATGACTGAAGATACATTGGGACTGCACTTGTCTCAACATATCAGGTTTAAAGGCCAATGCCCAAAGACCACAGGATCAGTTACAACTCAGTGGTGGCCAACAGGTGCTATGGTAGGGTGGAAGATCTGAGGTTTTCTTACCTAGAGGGACACTTAAACTTCCCACTACTCAGATCATTAGATGAGCTAAGGGGAGAAAGAGAAGCAGAAATCAAGTTAGTTCTTTGCACAGTGAGTTTTGTGGCTATAAAATCCATTCATTCATGCTATAGCATTTACTGAACTAGACTTTTTAAACACTGATATTATCTATCTGGTGATAGCCACTATTGTAAATTTTAGAACGTATACACATTAATAAGAAAATTTTGTCGTGAAGCTGAATACAGACTAATAGAATAGAAAAATATGTGAATAAGTAATTTCATTATAGAGTAATATGGGCTTTAACGTATAAACAGTACAATGATAATATAAGGAAGGCATAAACTTCTCAGTGAAGTATATAGGAAAACCTCATTGTGGAGATGTTAAATTGTTGTTTTTCTTTTTGTTTTGTTTTGTTTTTTTAAGAGTTCAATAAGAGATGTAACATTTTATCACAGCATAGAGAGAAAGCAAAGTACATGATTTGCAGTTGTGGAAAATAATATTACAGAGGTAGGTACATACTAAGATTATGAAATTCTTGCACATCGAAAGTGTTCATCCTTTGATTTTGTGTTTGTTCTTTAATTTAAAAATGCTAAGGAATTTTTAGGCAATAGCTAAATTATCAGGTTTATGTTAGATTATCTACTGTTTTTTTATTTAATTAATTGTGTTTACATAGATTCTAGGGTCACCCTGAATGCATCCCCCTCCCCCATATTCTCCTCAACATCTCCCTTGTTTTTAATTACTTAGTTGTTGAGAAAGGGACTTCCACCATAGAGTAATGGGATGGTCAAAGCCATGGTACCTGGCCCGACAGATGATTACTCATTGGTATACTCCCAGCATGGGGAGAAGTACATTACACACCATGTAGGCCAGGACTGCCTTCAGGTACAGAGTGAACAAGCAGCAGCAATGAAAGGCAGGCTTTGTAGAATCATGACAATGCAGTGCCCTTTGGTTCTGGCGGTAGTATGAGTTTACCTCAATTGAACATTTCCGTGGGTTGGCAGGGAACTGAAATCCCTGCTCAGTGACAAGCAGGAAGGGTATGTGGTCATCTTGATACAGAGGATCTGTTTAATCAGGGTGCCTTATCCCCAGAAGCAGAGTAGAGAAGGGAACTTTCAGTGAGGCCAAAGTCTTCTTCATCCCACCAGATGCTAAAACACACATAACATTGGACCTTAATATTAGGCACTTGGGCTGCTTCTCTATCTTGGTTATTGTAAATAATGCTTTAATGAAAATAGGGGTGCACATTTCAAATTAGTGTTTTGGGTTTCTTTGGATATATACCCAGAAATGGAATCACTGGGTCATAAGGCAGTTCCATGTTTAATTTTTTAGGCACCTCTGTACTGTTTTTCATAGTAACTGTACCAATCTGCATTCCCACCAGCAGTGCATGAGGGTTCCTTTTTCTCCACATTCTTGCCAATACTTGTTTGCTGATTTATTAATGATAGCCATTCTGACAGGTGTGAGGTGATAGCTTATTGTGGTTTTCATTTTCATTTCTCTGAGGATTGATGATATTGAGCATCTATTCATATGTCTATCAGCCATCTGTGTCTTCTTTGGAGAAGTGTCTATTCAGGTCCTCTGCCAATTTTTTTTAATTAGGTTTTTTGTTTTTTTGGTGTGGAGTTTTAGATTTTGGATATTTACCCCTTATTGGATGTATCATTAGCAAATATCTTCTTCCATTCAGTAGGTCTCTTTTCATTTTGTTGGTGGTTTTCTTTACTGAGCAAAAACTTTTTAGTTCAATGTGGAAACATTTCTTGATATTTCTTTTGTTTCTTTTGCCCAGAGATATGTCTGAAATCAGTGCTAAGAGAAATGTCAGAAATTTTACTGCCTATGTCTTCTTCTAGGAATTTTATGGTTTTGAGTTTTATAATTAAGTCTTTAATTGGTATTGAGTTTACAGTATTTTTTATATGATGTGAGAAGGTAGTCTAGTTTTATTTTTTTTGCATGTCTGTGCTTCATTTTCCCAACATCATCTATTGAACAGATTATCTTTACCCCATTGTATGTTCTTGAACCCTCTGGTTTTCTGAACAGAAGTATGCTAGACCCCTAACAAGACCCCTTTATAACCAGGTGACCTAAGTGTCTGACTCTGGAAAATATGGCTCTTTGCTCAGCCACACTTGGGTACTGTGACTCCCACTACAAAATTATTGAGCACACTTCCATGCCTTCTTGTCCTCCATTTTTTTTGCATTGAAAACCATTCAGAGATCTGAACTCTGCTCAAAATTTCCTGCCCTTCACTGAATTTTAAGAGTTGATGACTCTGTAAGAGATACATAAAAAAAGAAGTACTTACATCTGTGAAATGACAATCTTGACTCCATATTTTCCATCTTGATATTTTTTTCTGGTTTATGAATTGCATTTGTTTTACAATACTTTGATATGTCAGATTTTTTTCACTCATTAAAAAAGCAGTTTTGACAATACAATGTTTTCCTAGACTGAAATTGTATACTTGTTTATCATTCAACCACTCATAATTGAATTTTCTGAATCAACAGATTATGCTTAAATTTAATTATACTGTTGTTCGTCTGAGTATCGTGTAAGCCTTAAAAATATAAAATAGATTGTTCAGCAAGATTCCTGCTGCCAGAGAAAACATTACTAAGTGGTTCCTCTAGGTAAGTTTGGCTGGAGTGTGACACCTGGGAGCTGCTTTTCTCAACTCTGGAATACCACACCTGATTCATTGCTTCCCACGAAGGCTTCCCATAAAAATTATAATAGACATAAAGGGAAATGGGTCAAGCAATTTGATCCCATGGTTTTATGTAAAATTTGCAAAAGTAAAATACCTTAAATTTAAGTGAAATAGAACCATCTCTTTTTACTCTGGCCTCCCATCTCCCATACCCCCATCCTGCTGAAAATGTTGAGGAGGCAGTGACATTTTTTAGGTTTAACTAAGCAGAGATTGACTGGGAATATGACATTTTAACTGCAATTTGCAAATATATTTTGTAATGTTTCAATAAAACAAGTTAGAAATGACTGATTTCAAATTTTATCACATAGTAGGGGTAACTTTTCACATCTTTAAATTTATTCATTAAGTAAATGAGAAAATTATAATTAGTAAAAAAAAAGTTTGGAGACCAAATATATGGTAACAGATGATTATTTGACTTTGGAACATGGACACAAAATGCAGCATACAGATCAAGTGTGATGGAAATGTTCTCTTGAAATCTATATAATTTTATTGACCAATGTCACCTGAATGAATTTAATTTAAAAGTGAAATTAAAAATAAAAAGAATAATAAGTAAAACATAAAGCAAAAGACTTAAAGATGAGTAATATAATTGATAGTAATTAGTCTGTCATTGAAAAGTGAAGTTCAACAACAAAAAATTAAATTACACCAAAAGCAATCATTCATTAAGAAAAAAAATCAATGTATAAGAAAGTAATGACTAGACTTAGATAGACTATTTGATAATCCAAATAATGAAAAAGAATAAAGTTTATGAGCACATTAGAAAAATATTTTAAATTCTTCCTCACTTGACATGAAATATTGATATCAATAAATATATATAGTTTTATATATAATATACATGTATTATATGTATTGTGTATATAGGGTATACTATATTATATACATTCATATATACATATAAATATATATATTTGTAAAACACAAGTTGCTGGCTCTATCCCCCCCCTCCCCAAGTTTCTAAGTCAGTAGCTCTGAGCGGTGCGAGTGGAGTACAGTGGGAAGATAGAAAGAAAAAACTTGCATTTCCAATTGGTTCTGGGTGATGCTGATGCTGATGCTACTGATTCAAGGACTACACTTTAGAACCACTGATGTTTTTACTTTTTTATTTATTTTAGTGAGACAGACAGATAGAGAGGGAGGGAGATGAGAAGCATCAACTTGTCGTTGCGGCACTTTAGTTGTTCATTGATTGCTTCTCCTACATGCTTAACTGGGAGGCTCCATTGAACAGTGATGCCTTGTTCAATCCAGAGGGCTTGGACTCAAGCCAGAGACCTTGGGTTCAAGCCAGCGACCTTGGGGTTATGTCTATGATCCCACACTCAAGCTGGCAACTCTGTGCTCAAGCTGGATGAGCCCACACTCAAGCCAGCGACCTCAAGGTTTCAAACCTGGGTCCTCAGCATACCAAGTTGATGCTCTATCCACTGTGCCACCACCTGGTCAGGTACCACTGATGCTTTTAGTTAATTATTTTGCATCCCTTTTTCCTTTTTTCCTTTTTCCTTTATTGTGGTAAACTCAGTAGCCTGTTCTATATTTTAAAAACAATTGGCTGTCAATAAATATTGTCCCTATAGTGATAATATTCTGATCGTTGCTGTTTTTTCTTTGCTATTCTTTGTACAAAAACCCTTGTCTTTAAAATATGTTTACCACCACATTGTGTCCCTTATCAATTAATTTCAGACCTTCATGAGTGCACATTTGAATTCTTATGAATTCAGATGGAAAACGACTTCTATATTCAATATTTTCAAGAGTTTATATAAAACTAATTTTTTTTATTTTTTATTTTTTTTTAGTTCAAACAATAAAACCAAACCTGAAAGTCATTGCGTAACCAAAGAGCCTGTTATTTTCAATATGGTCAAAATGATCATATGACCTAGTGTGACTGTTATGTTTACTGAGGGAATAGTTCTATTTTATGAAATTGAGGTTTGGTTAACTGTTCCAGAACCCACAAGAGTGAGTGAATTTAAGGCATTCAAGTCATTTTTACTTAGTTGACAAGGTGATAATTGATTCTAGATTACTTGGCACATGGAACTGTCCCTGGCAGGTTTCTGAGCTCTCCCAGATGTTGGGCAGTGCTTTCGGAAAGCCTGTGGCCAGCTTCTCAGGAGCGGTGTGTCACTCCTTGCTGCGAGGAAGCCAGAGCTTCATGTTTTGTTCCATCAAAATGTGATTCTTTGAGCATCTCTGTTTTACCAGTGCATTTCTTACTCTCTGATGGGAATGGAAAACATTTCATTGATCTGTGCAGTGGTTGTATGTTATGGATTTAAACCCGCGACTATAACTTAAATAGATTTAAGTGAAAACCCAACTTGCTTCCATAGCAAACTAATTTTCTATTTTTCATCTTTAATTTTGCACATAAAATATAACATGGAGTCCCTCTATGTTTTAAAAAGAAAAATAAAAAAAAAATATCTTGTGACTCTTTCATGGAAAGAAACAGACAATCTCACTTGCAACCAAGTTCCTGATATGGTATTGAATTTGAATGTTGCTTTTAAAACAGACCGTTAGGGAATAAGAAAGGGGCCACTTCTGGGAAGATGAAGTACACAAACACGTCTCTATTCCTTTTACTAAGTACAACCAAACACCTGACATCATATGTAAAACAAGTAAGAGAACTCCAAAAGGGTGAGAGAAGAAAAAGAGAGACAAGATAAAGACCTCTGTATTCAAGCAATAGTATGGTAATAAATCTCCTGAAGTTTTTCTGTCGTTGTGTGTGTGTGTGTGTTTTTGTTGTTTTTTTGTTTTTAGTTTTGTTTTTGGTCAACAATCTACACAGACTTGAACTTAATGAAGCTAGTTACACGGAAACACCAATGAATACAGACCAAACATATAATATAAATAAATAAAACTCCAATTAAAGTCTGTTCTCTCAAAGGACCAGATACGGGACATTCTGGAAGAACAGAAAACTGTTAGGCAATTGTACTTACTTCAGACAAACACAACAAAATAAAAATGAACTTTTGATAATTGGCTTATTAATTATTATACTAATGTAAAGTGTTAATAATAGGAAAACTGGGTTTATAGTATCTGGTAGCTCTCTCTACTATCTTCTCAGATATGAAACATTCTACTAAAATAAAGTCTCTTTTTAAAAATAAGGAGTTGATGTTACTATTTAAAACCTAATTAAAAATCAAATCTAGAGTTCCTAATGATAACTTCTTGCAAAGCAAACTTACAAAGGTCCATATGGTAAATGACTATCTTATTGTACCTATGCAAATAATCAGGCCAAATATAAATAACACTGAGATCACCATTGTTTTTACCTTCAATAATCTGTCTATCTACCTATCTATTTATCTATTGGTTTTTTGTTGTTGTTGTTGTTGTTGTTTTTAGATTATCCTTTTTGTGTGTGACAGAGACAGAGAGAGGAACTGATAGGGACAGATAGACAGGAAGGGAGAGAGATGAAAAGCATCAATTTTTCTTTGCAGCTCCTTAGTTGTTCACTGACTGCTTTCTCATACGTGCCTTGACTGGGGGGTCTACAACAGAGCAAGTGACCCCTTGCTCAAGCCAGCAACCTTGGACTCAAGCCAGCGACCTTGGACTTTAAACTAGTGGTCTTTGGGCTCAAAGCAATGACCATGGGGTCATGTCTATGATCCCATGCTCAAGCCAGCAACCCTGCACTCAAGCTGGTGATCAAGTGCTCAAGCTGAATAAGCCCATGCTCAAGCTGGTAACCTCATGGTCTCAAACCTGGGTCATCTGCATCCCAGTCTGACAATCTATCCACTGCACCACCCCTGGTCAGGCTAGATTATCTTTGATCAAAGAGTGATGGGGCAAGACTACAGAGAGAAACTTTACTTCAGTGGAAAATTCAACTCTGCACTTTTCTGGGCTATCAGATTCTGGTCCCGCTCATTGTCTTTGAATTATTTTGCACCTCAGTAAAATGCAGGTAACTGATGGATAGGCAAACTCTGTCTTGTTTGGTTGATATTTAATTGGCTTTCTTCTCCACTTTAGAAAAAAATAGTTCCATTTTCTACTTATACATCAGACTGAATCCTGCTATCTTGTTGATTGTCAAACTTTACCCAATTTCTGAGTCTTCCAGGTTCCTCCTCTATCTGGGTGATGTTTCCAACTTTCTTCCTCTCTCCTGACTTGGCATCATTGAGAAAAAAACCCTGTCTGTGTGAAATCTGATGGTGACCTTGTTGCTGGCCTTTCCCCCCAGGATCGGAGGCAGCACTGTGAGCTAAAGCCTAGAGACAGGACATTCACCTTAGAGAACTCATCACCACTCAAGCATGCAAGGCCAGACTTACGCTGGGACAAGTTACTGTCTGGGCATGTGAGCTGTCACTCACATGGGACCTTGCACTCCAAAGGGTTCCACACTTCTGCTCTGTTTAACGCTCTATTGTTGCTATCTTGAAATTCTTGATAGTTTTGAACAAAAGGACCTGCATTTCCATTTCGCACTGGGCAATGCAAACTGTGTAGCTGGTCCCTACTGTGAATACTACAGCGTTGTCTGTGGTGAAAACTTTTTGTGTTAAACAGCAATATTACTCTGTCAGAAAAATGAGAGTAGAGGCTTACCAAATAAAGTCTGATCATATTTCTTGATCATCAATGTTTTAAACCTGCAATGTAAATCGTATATTTTTCCTGAGAGAGAGAGAGAGAGAGAGAGAGAGAAGGGGAGAGAAACAGGAAGGGAGAGAGATGAGAAGTGTCAACTTGTACTTGTGTTACTTTAGTTGTTCATTGCTTCTCATATGTGCCTGGACAGGGTGAGAAAGAGGCTACGTGGCTCAACCCAAGTCAGTGACCCATTACTTAAACCAGCAACCTTGGGCTTCAAGCCAGAGACGTTTGGGCTCAAGCTAGCGACCTTGGAATAGTGTTGATGATCATGCACTCAAGCTGGCAAGCATGCTCTCAAGACAGATGAGCCTGCACTCAAGCCTGCGACCTTGGGGTTTCAAGCCTAGAACGTCTGCATCGCAGGTCAGTGCTCTATCCACTGTATTGCAACAGGTCAGGATGTAAATCATATTCTTACTGTCATCACTATAACATTACAAACATAAATATGAATATGACTCTGATCAACCATGCATTAAGAAAGTTCCCAAAGGGCACAAGCCCAACTCACTCAGTTTAATAAGTAATATGAACAAAATTGCTGCATATGGAGAAGGTTGTCTTTCAAGTAAAGTTTATCCTGAATCCTCCAAATTTCCTTTCTGCCCACAGACCTTTTTGTGTTTTCCATCGTCAACTCAGTCCCTCCCATCTCAAATCTGGGATTTGATAAGTGTCTACTCTCATTTTTCTTTTTGACTTGAAAGAAAAAGTCTTATATGTCATTTTCCAATTACAATACGTTTTTTTACCAATTAATAGCTCATTCTAGAATACTTTATTTTGTTAACTCACTTCTAACTGTGCAATGCAACATCCTCCCCAGTAAAGAAATTATAAACATCAGATTTGAAAATGACAGAGACTTTCTGTCAGAGGTTTCTAAACTTTTGTTAATATGGGTAAGGTCTACACATGCTATTAAATGATATATTTATAACATGGCAGACCTTTTCCAAAGTGATATTTGCCCTGATTATTATACAATATATCTATTGACATATTGCTCCTATCTGTCAAATTTTGACCAGAAATAGCTATTTTGTGCTAAAATAGTAAACCACCAGTAAAATGCCTCAATGCATGAGACAACATGTTGTCAGTAACTATTCTGGGAGAAGGAACCAGTGGAAGGCCTCTGACCTCAGGAGTTCCCTGCTGTCTCCACAGCTCAGGGTCGCGTGTACATTTCCCCTGGTTCATACCTGACTGAGCTTATCCTAGAAAGGACTGGAGGCATTTTATATGTCTATAAGTTTTTGTCTCAGGTAAGTTTATATATTGTATTTCAATAGCTCTTTGCAAAAGAGGTGTTTGTCAGGTTAGAAATCAAAACACTAAATGATTTTATAGCCAGGACCACTTCTCTGACTCTTATGTTTTTCAAAGATAATTTCATCCTCCTTTTTAATGTTCCTGTTCTCTAAAAAGAAATGTCATTTACATATATCAAGGGTTTGTTTCCCAAAATAAAAATTCCTGTCTTTTTCTTCCGTAAGAAAGTATTGGCCCTGGCCAGTGGGCTTGGTAGAGCATTGGCCTGGCATGTGGAAGTTCGGGTTTGATTTCCGTTCAGGGCACACAGGAGAAGCAACCATCTGCTTCTTCACCCCTTCCTCTTCTCTCTCTCTCTTCCCTTCCCGCACCCATGGCTCAATTGGTTTGAGCAAAGTTAGCTCCAGGCGCTGAGGATGTATCCATGGCCTCACCTCAGGTGCTAGAATAGCTCGGTTGCTGAGCAATGGAACAATGGCCACAGGTAGGCACAGAGCATCCATCAGGGCACATACAGTAGTCTGTCTCTCTGACTCTCCGCCTCTCACTTAAAAAGAAAAAAAAGAAAATACTGAGACATGTTACTTTCAAAAAATTAAAAATATTTTCTTCCTAATTTTTGTGTTACAACATGCATTTCTGTCCATTTTTAATCTCAAATGTGTATCCCATCCTTTCATTAAATTCAGTAGGAGATGTATGCAAAATGTATTTGAGGAGAAAATTGCACCAGAGGTTGATAAATGTTTCAGGATAAAAGTGCAATTGAAATAACCAATGAAAATCTATAGCTACACTATCCAAATGATGTTAAATGTACATCAAGGTTATATTATTATTGTTGTTGTTGTTGTTAATTTTAGTGTATCAGATACTTCATAGTGTAAGTAACTGTTACTCTAGTCTCTGCTAGAACTGTCTCCTGGATGTATAAACTATATGGGTCAGAATTAATCTTATTGCTTATATACACCACTAGATGGCGCCAGAAGCATCTAAAATAGCGGAGTACCACACTAACGTTCTGAAATATTCCTGTATTTCAGCATTTCCTAAAATTGTAGATTATTTCACTTCTAAAAAGAAGCCATTTTTAAAAATTATTTTGCACTTTTTTATATTCCTATCTGTAAAAACGCTTTCAATGCCAAAAAAATCACAGAATTCCTTTGGAAACTGCGTTTTTGACCCATTTAAGCATTGTCATCGCTTTTGAAGCTGGTTTTTCTTCTTTGCTATGAATCATTTAGTCCCTTAAAGCTGACTCTTCCAGAATATAGGAATGTCTACAAGAACATTAGAAACAGTGGCTGGTAGGAGATAAGGTGCCTTATCTAAAGTCAGTTGAAAACGCTGGCAGTCATACTGAACCTGGCTTTTTAGCCTACATAATCATGAATCATTAAACTATAGTTTTTCTTACACTAAGACATTGGATGAAACGTGAAATGGGTTAGAAAAATATGATCTCAAACAAGCATAGAGGAATCCTTCATTTTGTTGATGTTGGGGGATGGTTTCTAATTTCCAGGCTCCTGACCCTTCATTCAATAGTTGAAACATGGGTGTATGATTTACAGTAGTACAGAGAACAGATTTCTTTTTCTGCTCGCTTATTATTTAGTTAAAGTAGCAGTCTTATGGATAAAGTGGATGTGAAGGTCTAGATGTTCACAGGGTGGCATGGGCTCTCCTTTCACACAAGCAGAAGGACAGACTGAGAAGTGGGGACAAAAGGGAACACAGGAACAGAGCCACACAGTCAAGCCCAGAGTGACGTTCAGCACAATGGAAAATGTACATTGTCATTTGAAGGTGGAGATTAGAGCAGGTGATCTCTCACAGTGGGGCTCTTGGTGGTGGTGTGTGTGTTTGTGGTGGTATGATGAGGGGGGGGTTTTGCAATGCCTTAAAGCCAAATGCTTTGGACAAAAATGGATTTTATTCACTAACACCTCTTGACATTTTGCACAGAGCTATCTTAAAGGAGATACTTTCCGATAATTAAAACCTTATTTTGGTTATTAATCAAAAATCTTTAGGTTGATTCAACTGTTTGTTTATATTTATTTAATAATCTGAATGTTGGTTTTTGAAAAGAATATCCCAGCCAATTTTTTTCTTTGAGAGAGAGAAAGACAGGCAGGGAGAAAGAGACAAGAACAAGAACATGGAGCTGCTCCTGTATGTGCCCTGACCAGGGAATTGAACCAGCAACCTCCACACTCCAGGACGGGGCTTCAACCAACCGAGCTATCCAAGCAAGGCTTAATTTTTTTTAATTAATTGATTTTTAGAGAGACAGGGAGAGGAAGGGAAACAGAGGGGATGGTAGAGAGAAGCTTTTGTTATTCCGCTCGATTGTGCCTTCTTTGGTTGCTTCCTGTTTGTGCCTCAACTGGGGATCAAACCCGCAACCTTGTAGTTTTTGATGATGTTCTTAACCAACTGAGCTAACTGGCCAGGGCCCAAGCTATTAAGTTTGATGCAAGATTTTATTATTTGTTATTACTGCATAATATTCCATTGTGTATATATACCCCATCTTCTTTACCTATTCATCTGTAGATAGACACCTAGGTTGCTTCCATATCTTGGCTATTGTAAATAATATTGCAATGAAGTAAGGACGCATATAGTTTTTTGAATTAGTGTGGGGTTTTTTTGTTTTTCTTTTCTGAGTCATACAGGAATCTGTTGGTGACCAGAGAGATAGAGGTATCATTTTACATGAATGAGTCAGGCAGAGAAAGACAAATGGTTTCACTTATACGTGGAATCTTAAAACAAAACAAAAACAGATTCATTAAAACAGAGACCAAAGGGATGGTTACCAAAAACAAGGGGCGTAGGATAGGTAAAAAGGGGCAGGGGAACATAGTAAATTATACAGTACTGTGATAAGTTACATGGTGACAGCTGATTACTAGAATTAGTGGGGTGATCCCATTGTAAGATATAAAAATGTGAAATCACTATATTAGACACCTAGCACTAATATAACCAACATAAAATTTTATACAGATGACACTCAAATAAAAAATAAATAAATTTTTTAAAAGAAAAGAAAAAATGAAAATTAAAAGTAGGTTTTATGTACTGAGTTTAACTCCTGGAAATATAACACTGGGGAACAAAATTTTTGTTGCATCCACAAAAACACTTGTTCTTACCTAATTCGAGTGTGCTGATCTCAAATCTGACATTAGTTTTTCTCTGTAAGCTACAGTTTTTTTGCAATTCAAGCTTTTAGGTTTTCATCTTATTGTAAAATTTTCAACATTTACTTTAACATAATGAATTAGAATGTCTTCTTGGGCATCATCTTTGTGAAAATATAATAATTTATATAACCCAGTAAATACACTAATACACTAAAAGATATGATTGCATCAGAATTTGTCTACAATTTCAAAATAAAACATTAAAACACTTATTTTAATCATAAAATTTGCAAAAAAATTTTGCGCAAAACTTATTTAAATTATATTTAGGCAAAAATTTGCGTTTGTAGCTCTTCTGTTTGTGTACTTGTTGAGGACAATCTTGTTTGATGCTCCAGCAGTAGTCTGCTCATCACTAACAGTGCCAAGATTTTCAGGAAACTTATCAAGGTGACTGTTCAGGAAGTGAATCTTTTTTTTTTTTTTTTTTTTTTTTTCATTTTTCTGAAGCTGGAAACAGGGAGAGACAGTCAGACAGACTCCCGCATGCGCCCGACCGGGATCCACCCGGCACGCCCACCAGGGGCGACGCTCTGCCCACCAGGGGGCAATGCTCTGCCCCTCCGGGGCGTCACCATGTTGCGACCAGAGCCACTCTAGCGCCTGGGGCAGAAGCCACAGAGCCATCCCCAGTGCCCGGGCCATCTTTGCTCCAATGGAGCCTTGGCTGCAGGAGGGGAAGAGAGAGACAGAGAGGAAAGCGCGGCGGAGGGGTGGAGAAGCAAATGGGCGCCTCTCCTGTGTGCCCTGGCCGGGAATCGAACCCGGGTCCTCTGCACGCTAGGCCAACGCTCTACCGCTGAGCCAACCGGCCAGGGCCAGGAAGTGAATCTTAACGCTCATGTTACATCCAATGTCGCGGAAAGCCAACAGCATCCTTTGAATGAGAAGTTCATAGTTTTCTGCTTTTTTGTTGCCAAGGAAGTTCTTTGTAACTGCCACAAAAGACTGCCATGCTGTTTTCTTCTCCTTATTCATTTTCCTGGCAAATTCTTCATCATGTATGAGGGTTCAAATTTGAGGTCCATCGAATATATCTGCTTTTATCTTCTCTAAAGACAAGGCAGGAAAAGCAGAAATATTATGCTGAAAGCATTTACTTTCTCTATTCAAAGCCTGAACAAACTGCTTCATTAAGCCAAGTTTGATGTGAAGTGGGGGGAAAATGATCCTGTCTTGATTAACTACAGGTTCATTCACAATATTTTGCATCCCTACTTCCAGAGCTTCACGTTTCAGCCACTCCTTCTGTGTCCAGTATTTCTCCCGAGCTCGGCTGTCCCACAAACACAGAAAGCAAGGATACTTCGTGAAACCTCTCTGTTGTCCTAGCAGGAAACTTAGCATTTTAAGATCCACACAAATGATCCAGTTATGCTCCTCATACTTCAGAAAGTTGAGGACAATTTTTATGTCATTTTTACTAAGTCATTCAATTTGGGTTGACTAAACTGCTGAGGGGTTAATGACTGCTTGGCATCAGAAGAAGACCCTTCAGATTCTACAACCATTTCCTCATGCATCTTATCAAAATACACTTGATCACCATGTTCACTTTCTTCATCCTTAGAAGAAATAAAACCATTGATAACTGGAACCGGGAGTGTCTCAGAGTATGGGATAGGTCGTATTGCTGATGGAATATTAGGATATGCGATCATATGTCGTTTTTTCTTGCTGATGCCCTTTGTATGAATCAGACAGAAATAACAGTCACTGCTGTGATCCTTAGGTTCACACCAAACCATGGGAATACCAAAAGGCATTCCACTGTGTTTTCCTTTTGTCCAGTCACGAAGCAATTATGACACACAATATGAGGAGCCCAATTCTTGTCTTGATCACGAAGGGGAACTTGAAAATAGGCAATATATGCATGTGTCACAAATGATGAAATGTTGCGCCTTTGACGTTGAAGTGTGTAACAGGCACATATATAACAGAAGGTGTCAGGACTATTTTTACATTTATGCCTACTCGAAGAATCCATGATTCAATCTTAAAACAAAATAAGAGGGTGTTTTTATCAGATAATAATTTTTTACATTTAAAAACAACTACAATTATGTAAAAGTGATGTTTGTAAAATATTAATTGCCTTGTGGTTATGTTCAATCCAAGAGTCGTTGCCCTTTAACTCCAATTTAAAAACCAATGCATGCCATTAACTGTAGTAAAAAGAAATTAAAATTGCATAAAAACTAGAGCATGCACCAAAAAATGGATTTCAGATTTGGAATCAGAAATGTAGAAATATATAGAAACAGTTCTAAAACCTTATGCAACAGAAAATGAAAAAAAAATTGTTTTTCCCAGTGTAATCTGACATTTTGGAAAAGAACAAATGAATGGGCATCTTGGTAATTTTGATAGGTTTCAGCAATATATACCATATAGACAGAAGGCACAGATGTGTTTGTCTTAAGGAATAAGTTTAAAATTTATAGATTTTTTTTTTACTGATTACCAAAAGATTAGCTTTGAATGCATACTAGATATTGAGAAAGCATGAAACCCTATCAATTGCGTGATCCTGAGTGGGATAATAACACTTTTGAGGCTCAGTTCCTGGTCTCTAAAATGAAGATAATTCCCATCTTGAAAAGATTATGTGAATTTATTTTTATTTATTTATTTATTTTTGTATTTTTGTGAAGTTGGAAACGGGGAGGCAGTCAGACTCCCGCATGCACCCGATCGAGATCCACCCGGCACGCCCACCAGAGGGCGATGCTCTGCCCATCTGGTGCATCGCTCTGTTGCAACTAGAGCCATTTTAGTACCTGAGGCAGAGGCCATGGAGCCATCCTCAGCACCCCGGCCAACTTTGCTCCAATGGAGCCTTGGCTGCAGGAGGGGAAGAGAGAGACAGAGAGGAAGGAGAGGGGGAGGGGTGGAGAAGCAGATGGGCACTTCTCCTGTGTGCCCTGGCCGGGAATCGAACCCAGGACTTCTGCATGCCAGACTGATACTCTACCACTGAGCCAACCAGTGAATTTATATGTCTGGTCCGGACCGACATGATCAGATGCTCAACCAATGTCATTTTCTTCCTTCCAACTCTCCTAGTCTGTCAGATTGATGGGGTATTATTTAGAATGAGCAGGCATGCACTAAATCAACAGTATTTAAAAATAATGTCTTTATTTTGTGAATGGGAAGATTTACAAAAACAGAGCAATGTAAATGTTTTTTAAAACTTGTAACTGCCTGCTTTCAATAAGTAGAAGTTATGCAAACAGAATATATCCACATTCATCTTAGTTTTTTCTGATGGTCCCATAAGCCGACAGACAGTCTTTTGCCTCCATTTTTTTTCCAACTTGTCTGGAAAGTGAAATAAAAGGTGAATGGGGCAGCTACTGGTACCTGCTCTTCCATGCCACACAGGGGATTCCTGTTCCTAAAACTAAATGAACCAGAAAATTAAGAAGGTGATTTCATTCATGCTATTGCAATAGGCCAAGTCTACCAGATGAGAAGCTGCTCTTGGAAAGGTGGTTTTGACTTTGACCTTTACAGGGAGGAGCAGACTAGTTACAGGTAAGGGGATTTGTAGTTAGAATTGATTTGCAATCAAGGGAAGAGTCGATCATTAGCTGAACAGAAAATGTTTGTCTCTGAGCCTAGCTTGTTGCAGAACAAAAGTCTATGCTTAGCTAATCACTCATGAGACCAAGAACAGGAAGTTGTCTGGGAGAGAGAGGGGAAGGGTTTTTGTTGGGCTTTCTCAGAAGTTTCAGGCAAAAGGTGAAAAGTCTGGCTTTAGCCTTGTCACGGGTAAACAAGGGACTCATCTCATCTATGAGTCTTAGGGGAGTCATGAAAAAGAGTGGCTCATGATTCTTATCCAAGTCATATGCCAGAAGATGGTTCTTTTCAGTAAACTTGTTTTTAGGACACAAAATCGTGAAAGATTTTTGAAAACAAGGAGTTGGAAAGATTTCTCAACTATCACTATTTTCTGGAAGGACAAAGCCCAGTGTTCAACATTGTCAGTCCCTGTTCCCTTTTTGTTCAACACAAATTACTATCATTTATTGCTGAACAATTTAGAGGTGACCATAAATCTCTTGAGTGAGGCCACCAAAGGTCTAAGAAATACTCTGTGAAAATTCTTGTTGGTATCATATCTACAAAATAATTGAATCATCTATGGAGAAGTAGTGGCACAGGTTAGTTTTAGAGTTCTGATTATTGGTCTTAAAAGGGGAATGCCTAAATGAAAAACAGAACTATTAACATAAAAGGCTAGACTAAAGTGAAGAGCCAAGAGTTAAGCCCTGAGTTTTCTTTGGTCTAGGTAACAGTGGTCAGCAAACTCATTAGTCAACAGAGCCAAATATCAGCAGTACAATGATTGAAATGTTTTTGAGAGTGAAATTTTTTAAACTTAAACTATATAGGTAGGTACATTGTTATTAACTTAATTAGAGTACTCCTAAGCTGGCCAAAGAGGCGCACTCAAGGGGCCAAAGAGCCACATGTGGCTCACAAGCCGTGGTTTGCCGACCACTGGTCTAGTTAGATTCCAAGAGTTGGTGGAAGCAAACCTTTTGATTATGCAGTATTGCTCACTGAAGTCAAGATGCTGGTGCTCTCATTGAGGTTGTCCAGTAGTGGTTATTTCTCATAGTACATGAAAGACCCATGTATTTCACCGGACTTCCTTAGTGGCCCAGATGGCAACTTTTTCGGGGAGAAATCTGCTCCACGTGTGGTTGTTGGTGGTGATGAGCCCTTCAAAGTGGGTATCACATCATCAAGCTTCAACTCACAAGGGCTTCTTCTGATGCTGGCAGTAAAGGCCAGCAATATGTCACTTACAGTTTCCATAAAAATCCATGCCATTGGGCGTTGGTTCTCTGTGATGTTGAGTCAAGAGGGAGGGAGGAACATTGAAGACATCATCCAGATAGTGAAGGAAACTGAAGGAATTCGAAATTGAGTAAGGTTTGACAGTTTGGTAAGGTAACAACATCCAGTCCAATTTACATGTAGGTAACAAACATATTTTTATCTACAGTGGGCAAGGATGCCAGTTAAATCTCAAAAAACAAGTCAGTTACCTGCACTTTATAAAAAGAAACAAAATAGTTCAAAGAAAATGCATATATTGCTGTTATGATCTTTATTCATCCTAATAAAGCCATTACATCAAAAGATCCACCTTAAATCAAACTTCAAATTCTCATTATTAGACCTTGACTTTGCCTTTTGAGACACAGCCAAAGCTCTGTCAAGTGGTATTTCTTCTTTGCCACAGTATTATTACAAAGGAGAACTCAAATGGTTCTTTCTTGCTATAATCAAAAGCTAGATGTCCTGTCTGGGTAGCTCAGTTGGTTAAAGCATCATTTCAATGCACCAAGGTTGTGGGTTCTGTCCTTAGTCAGGGCACATGCAGGAGTCAACCAATGAATACACAGATGGGTGGAGCAGCAGGTTGATGTTTTCCCCACCCTCTCTGTCTCTCCCTTCTCTCTCTAAAATTAATAAAAATAATTTTTTAAAAATATCTATAAAAAACATTAGCCATTATGTGATCTTTTGTTCCCAATGTCTTGTCAATATTCAAAAACAAATAAAAATTAAAAAACAACTATAGTAGATAGAAAAATTAATAAACACATTCATAAATTAAAACCTGCTTTCTGTGATGTTTGGACATCTAAGAACAGGAGTGTGTTACAAGAAGATAATTCCCTTCCTCCACCTCAAGCTTAAATTTTTGTAGTTGTGGCTATATCTGGATAGACAGATTAACAATTCACTTTGGCTTTAAAGTTTTTTGTGAGGTACAACTGCAACTGAAATAATGGAAAAAACAGGTAATACTGATGAGATTTATCTAACCATTGTGCTTGTCTGTAAATGTCAGAATGAAGTATTCTTTAGTATATGGGTACAATCAGTACCATTAAAGGAAGTCAGACAAATTTGGTAGTTGTTTCAAAACATACTTCAAAGGTACTTGATATTAGAACTGGCAAAGTTTCTGCAAAAGAAGTCATTGCAACATTCTTCAAAGAGGTTTTTCTACTGGGTATCCTTGCTCACCCCATTTTCACTAGAAGGTATATGTTCTTCCTTCCTCCCTCCCTCCCTCCCTCCCTCCCTCCCTCCCTCCCTCCCTCCCTCCCTCCCTCCCTCCCTCCCTCCTTTCCTTCCTTCCTTCCTTCCTTCCTTCCTTCCTTCCTTCCTTCCTTCCTTCCTTCCTTCCTTCCTTCCTTTTCTTCCTTCCTTCTTTCCTTCCTTCCTTCCTTCCTTCCTTCCTTCCTTCCTTCCATCCATCCTTCCTTCCTTCCTTCCTTCCTTCCTTCCTTCCTTCCTTCCTTCCTTCTTTTCTTCCTTCTTTTCTTCCTTCCTTCTTTCCTTCCTTCCTTTCTTTATATCTTTTTTATTAAATTTATTGAGGTGATCTAGTAAAGAAAATTAAAGAAGTTTTGTGTGCACAATTCTACAGTGCATCCTCTTCACACTGTATTGTGTGCTTACCACCCTGAGTCAAGTCTCTGTTCATCACTATTTATTCCCCCTATGCCATCCTCCACCCCCTCACCCTCTCCCGTCAGCAATCGTTGTCCTTCTCATGAGTTTTTTCTTTTTTTTCTTTTTTTCTCTATCTTTCCACCCCCTCATCCAGTCCTTACCACAGACAGCTGTCAGCCTGCTCTCTCTGAGTCTGTTTCTATTTTGTTTGTTAGTTTATTCATTCATCAGATTCCACATACTGTATAAGTGAAATTATATGATAGTTGTCTTTCTCTGCCTGGCTTATTTCACTTAACATAATACTCTCCAGGTCCATCCATGCTGTCACAAAGGTTAAGATTTCCTTTTTATGGCCAAGTAGTATTCCATCGTGTAATATAGCACAGCTTTTTATCCACTCGTCTACTGATGGGCACTGGGGTTGCTTCCAAATCTGAGCTATTATAAATAATGCTACAATGACCTGTGGAGAACAACATGGAGTTACCTCAAAAAATTAAAAATGGAACTGCCACATGATCCAGCAATTCCATTTCTGGAAATTTATTGAAAGAAACCAAAAATAGTCATCCACAGTGGCTGCACCAGTCTGCATTCCCACCAACAGTGCACAAAGGTTCCCTTTTCTCTACCTCCTCGCCAGCACTTGCTGTTTGTTGATTTGTTGATGAAAGCCATTCTGATTGGTATGGAGTAACATCTCATTGTAGTTTTAATTTTCATTCTCTGAGGATTAGTGACATTAAGCTTCCTTTTATATGCCTATTGGCCATGTGTATAACCTCTTTGAAGAAGTTTTTATTCAGATCCTTTGTGCATTTTTAAATTGGATTACTTGTTTTTTTGGTGTTGAGTTTTTGTAAGTTCTTTATACATTTTAAATATTTACCATTTATCAGATGTGTAGGTGACTATGTTCTCCCATTCACTGGGTTGTCTTTTCTTTTTGTTCATAGTTTCCTTTTCAGTACAAAACCTTCTCTTTCTTATTCTTCTGTTGACCTCTTATTTACATGCATAGAATATATAGGTAAATGTGTAAATATTACCATTCATGAAGAAAACCTTTTTTGCATCTCTCATACAATGGACACTGTGTTAGTTGTTGGAAACTTAGAGTTAATAATAGAGATTTGTTCCTGCTCCTAGTCTAGAGAAGGACAAAGTTACACCATGATGTGATAAACTGTAATAAAATGGAAAAAGTTCAGTGTGATTTGGGAGCCACCGGGAGAGGCACCAAACGGCTTTGGCATTGGAGAAAGGAGGAGTTAGAAGGGTCCCTGTAAAATGTGGCAAATCAGGTGGAAGGATGAGCAGGATAAGGCATGTGGAGGTGGGTAAGGAAGACGATCACCAGCTGAGATGCGTATGCTCAATATATCTATAGGCTTAAATCAATCAATATCAGTTTGTGAGCACATTCAGAGTAAGAACTCTGCCTTATTTATATACGTAACCTTGTAGCTAAGTTCAGAGGTTGGCATTCAATAGGTGCACTAGAAATGTCTAATCAAAGAAATAAAAAGAAGATGTGGAGAGTTAATTAGTACAAGCAAGAAAGAAGACATGAGGACAGGAAAGAAAAAAATCAAGTCAAAAGGAGAAAAAATAGCTCTCTCTCTCTCTCTCTCTCTCCCCTTCCCACCTCCCTCTTTCTCTTCCTCCTCCCTCTCTCCTCTCTAAAATCAATAAATAAAATATGAAGAAAAAATATATAAAAGCCTTTGATTAAGAAGTCTAAGGAAAACTGGGAATACAATATAAAATAAGTGAAGGAAGAACAAAATAAAAGCAACAGGAAATGAGCTCTGAATATCAATGCCAAGTCAAACTCATGAGCACGACCACAAACAGAAACACCTACCAGACTTCTTTGGCTACCCTCTCAAGGCGCTCAAGCCCTTTGACTAGAAAAACATAATAATAATAACCTTTTATTGTGACAGAAACCAAGAATTTCTACCATATTTTTGAATCAGACATTTGTCAGAAAAATAGACGTTGATAATGTTGGAAACTATTGTCCTACATTTTTATCCTTTAAAAAAAATTTTTTTTTCCTGACACATATTTCTGCCATCTGTTGAGCCAGAAGTAAACAGCCAAATTATTTTGTTTATAACCTCAAACCCAAAAGCTTGTTCAGAACAGAAATATGAACCAGAAATAAATTACATGGTAAATCAAACCCTCATTTTGGGTCTGGGACGCAATGCAAAGTGGTTTACAATTTGTTCTCTGCCATGTAAGTGAAAACCCCAGGACACTGGCAGGAGAAAAAACCCTGCCTCTCTTTTCCTTTTTAAATTATGTTCTTGTATATATAAAAAACAGACTTCAGAAATAGAAATGACCCTATTTTCTAAAAATTTGAAAGAAAAAATAGCCCTTGAGAAAATGGTAGTATTTAAATATAAAAATGTATTCTTTAAGAGAAATACACATTAAAACTACACCAAGATATGACTTCACACCGATCAGATGGGCAACCACCCAGAAAATTATTTGAAAGACTGTTCTATCGGTGAAGCTACGGGGCCACAGTGTCCCTAATTTAAAGCAGGTGGAACTGCAACATGTCACAATGTGGAGGGGAATGTGACAGTGTCTTTAAAGAGGACATATGCATTTAGCCTTTAACCTAAGAATTCTGCTTGCAGAAAACTACCCCAAAGATAAACTGGCAAAATATGAAATGCAGATGCATAAATGATTCATTGCCATTTTATTATAATAGCTTAAGAATAGAAATAACTTAAATGTCTGATTATAAGACTAGTTGAATAGGCCCTGGCTGGTTAGCTCAGCGGTAGAGCGTCGGCCTAGCGTGCAGAGGACCTGGGTTCGATTCCCGGCCAGGGCACACAGGAGAAGCGCCCATTTGCTTCTCCACCCCTCCGCTGCGCCTTCCTCTCTGTCGTCTCTCTCTTCCCCTCCCGCAGCCCAGGCTCCATTGGAGCAAAGATGGCCCCGGCGCTGGGGTGACTCTGTGGCCTCTGCCTCAGGCGCTAGAGTGGCTCTGGTCGCAACATGGCGACGCCCAGGATGGGCAGAGCATCGCCCCCTGGTGGGCAGAGCATCGCCCCTGGTGGGCGTGCCGGGTGGATCCCGGTCGGGCGCATGCGGGAGTCTGTCTGACTGTCTCTCCCTGTTTCCAGCTTCAGAAAAATGCAAAAAAAAAAAAAAAAAAAAAAGACTAGTTGAATAAACTATGATTCATCACATCTACATAATATAATAGATTATTACATACCTATAATAATAGTTTGTAAAAAAAATAATATTTTTTCTATAGAGCACAGTTAACTATGGGATACACTGAATTAAAGTAGTAAAAAAAGAAATGCTTCTATTTAGCTTAAAAGGGGAATGTGAGAATAACTCTACATTGTCTTACATTTAAGACAATGGAAAGATAATCTATAGACATATTTATTTAATTATGTATAAAGAAATAAAAGAAGTAGGATGAAAAAGATAGAAGCAGAAAGTACTTTTTATAGCATATGTGATATTTTGTAGATTTGACTTTGAAACCATGTCAATACTTTACTTTTAAAACAATGTTTAATTCTTACATCTTTAAAGCCAAGTGAAACAAATAAAACTGAACCTGCTGGTGACATCACCACACCAGGTGACTTTAAGACACAGTAATTCAATGGTACGTTTCTAGTGGTATGTACTATAAAAATAAAAATGGTCCGCAAAGGAATATTACACTGTGTTTTAGGAACATCTTATTGGCACGGCGGCATGGGGACTAGCATGTGTACTGTGAGACATAGTAAATAATTAACGGGGATTTTCAACATGAGAGAAAAGAGAAACATGTAAACAGGTCACGAGAGTCAAGTAAAATATATCTCTAGTTCTGAATTTCTTTGGAATATCAAAAGTCAGTATAAATCATAATGTATTTTATGTATAAAGGTTAATGAGCTTAAAGTTCAACCTAGAGAAATACAAACAGAAACACCAAGAGAGAGAAAGACTAAAAATACAAACAGAGCCCATATGACCTCCGGGAAAATATAAAGCAGCCTAACACCAAACACAGTCTAATTGGAGTCTGAGGAAGAGAAGAGAGAATACAGTAGAAAAAAAATATTTAAGTAAATAAAGGCAATACTTTTCCAAACTCAATTTTTAAAAATACAACCAGAAATCCAAAAACTTGTCAATTCCCTAGCCAAGCTCACCACACCTAGGCATACCACTGGAGAACGGAGGCCGGAGGATAAACAGAAGATCTTAACAGCAGAGAAAAAATACATTATATTGGTGAGACAGTAGTAAGAATAACCTTAGACTTTTTATCAAAAATAATGCAGGGTAGACAATAAGGAAATCAAATCTTTAAAGTGTTCTAAGAGGCCCTGGCCGATTATCTCAGTTGATGAGAGTATTGTCCTGATACTCCAAGGTTGTGGGTTCAATTCCAGGTCAAGACACATACAAGAATCAACAAATAAGTGCAAAAATAAGTGGAATCAACAAATGAGTGCAAAAATAAGTGAAACAACAAGTCAGTGTTTCTTTCTTTCTTTCTCTCTCTCTCTCTCCCATTTCTAAAATCAATAAATAAAATAAAAATAGTGTTCTAAGAAAAAAAAGAAGGTATACTCAAAGAAAATATCCTTGAAAAATGAAGACAAATGAAGATATGTACAGATAAACAAAAGCTGAGAACACTCACCATTAACATACCAACATTACAAGATGAGTTAACTGAAGTCCTTCAGGTTGAAGAAGCATAATACCAAATGGAAAGGGGGAAATAAAAGATTAGGGGCACAGGAAATGGAAAATACACAGGCAACTGTAGCAGACTTTTTTTTCTTAATGTTTAAAAAAAAGACAAGTGGCCTGACCTGTGGTGGCGCAGTGGGATAAAGCGTCGACCTGGAACACTGAGGTCGCCGGTTCGAAACCTTGGGCTTGCCTGGTCAAGGCACATATGGGAGTTGATGCTTCCTGCTCCTCCCCCTTCTCTCTCTCTCTGTCTCTCTCTCACTCCTCTCTCTCTAAAAAAAAAAAAACAAAAATAAAAAAAATAATTATAAATAAATATTAAAAAAAAAAAAAAAAAAAAAAAAAAAAAAACAAGTGACTGTTTAAAGTAAGAATAATAACTCTGAATTTAGGGGGGGGTTAAAATATTTAGAGAGAGGCCCTGGCCGGTTGGCTCAGTGGTACAGCGTCGGTCCAGTGTGTGGCTTTCCCAGGTTCGATTCCCAGTCAGGGCACACAGGAGAAATGATAATCACTTCTCCAGTCCTCCCCCTTCTCTCGCTCTGACTCTCTCTCTCTCTCTCTTCTCCTCTTCCTCTTCCTCCCACAGCCATGGCTCAATTGGTTGAGCGTGTTGGCCTCAGGCACTTAAAAAAAATGGCTTGGTTGCTGAGCAACACAGCAATGGTCCCAGATGGGCAGAGCATTATCCCCTAGTGGGCTTGCCAGGAGGATCTCTGTCAGGGTGCATGCAGGAGTCTGTTTCACTGCCTCCCCTCCTCTCACTAAAATAAAAAAGAAAGATATTTAGAGATAAAATGCATAATAGCTATAGAAAAGTAGGAGTAAATGAAATCATATTGTTGGAAGAATTTTATGTTATATATAGAGTGGTGCAATACTAATTTGAGTGGAACTATAATAGAGGTGTAAATTATAATCAATAATAAAACCTTTTTTTTTACGTTTTAGTTAAAGTGCTAGTAAAGGAGATAATAGACTAGTAAAAATAAGTACTCAGCCTGACCTGTGGTGGCGCAGTGGATAAAGCATCGACCTGGAAATGCTGAGGTTGCCAGTTCAAAACCCTGGGCTTACTTGGTCAAGGCACATATGGGAGTTGATGCTTCCTGCTCCTCCCCACCTTCTCTCTCTGTCTCTCTCTCCCCCTTTCTCTCTCCTCTCTAAAATGAATAAATTGAAAACCTTAGGAAAAAAAATAAGTACTCAATAATTCAAATCAAGACAAGAAAGAAGGGACATAGAATAAATAATAAATGATACAAATGGAAAATAATACCAAATAGACATATCTAAAGGTGTAAATAATTATATTAAATATATATTAAATAAGAGAAAACAGAGTATAAATAAAATAAAACTCTATTAGCATGTAGAGAGTATCAGGTCAGATAGAAAACAGGACCAAACTATGTTATATTTTTATACAAAATAGACTTTAAATAGAAAATAAAAATAAAATCATTATTACAGTTAGATACTTCAGTCTATCTGTCTCAGTAATTGATATAATAACAAACATATCAAATGTAGATACAGAAAATTTGAACAATACGATCAATCACTTTGATGCCATTGATATTTATAGAAAACTATAGCCCAAATCAGCATAATACGCATGCTTTTTAAGTGCTAACAGAAAAAAGGTGTACATTAAGTGCTTATATTAGTAAAGAAGAAAGGTCATAATCAATTACATAAACTTCCACCTAACAAAAATAGAAAAATAAAGAATTAAACCCATAGTAAGCAGAAGTAAGTAACTAATGAAGGTAGACATAGAAATCAATAAAATAGAAAACAAAAGAACCATAGAAAAGCAATGAAACCAAACCCTGGTTCTTTGAAAATGTCACCGACAAAAATGTTTAATATTAATTAATTCTACAGAAGAGAGTTTGTTGGCAAGGTAACAAGAATGGAAGGGAAATTTTTTACTATAATAGCTTTCTCTTCTTTTTGAATGTTGAATCATCTTAATGTATCCTGAACTAAGTAAAATTTAAATTTTAAAGTAAAAAAAATACTTCTTCAAATCACAGTGATTTGTATTTCTATACCTAGCACATAAGGTATCTCCTGCAACAATTTTGCATAAGACAGGCTGAGATGTGGTAAGAGGATTAGAATCTAGACAAGGAGATAGGATAGCGCAGAGAAGTATCATTACAATCAGTGCTATGTGCCAAATTCCAGGACATGGTAGAGCCAGTCTGCACTGAGTGTATGTGAGCCAAACTTGCAGTCTCTCACATGAAAGGCTGTGCCAAACAGCATATAAGATTCCCTTGCAACCCCCTCCTTTCCTTCCATTGCTCTGCACTGCCATTCTCCAGCTTAATACCACGCCCCCCTGAACACAGCAGTGTCTCACTCCTCCCCGCTCTGACCTCATTGCATCTGAGGCTTTAAAATCCCATTCTGTGCAGTCACAGATAACAAAGAAGATATACGTAGTAGGATTTGGAAAGACAGGAGGAACAGAGGTTCTATGATCAAATCTGGGAATCTAGCCACCAACATATGACATAATTCACATGGCAAAATTCATTGCTATTTCCTACACAACCAGCATATATAAAAAACACTGTTTGGCAATGATATTTTGGATTTGATATCACAAGCAAAGGCAACAAAAGCAAAATAGACTGTGGGACTATATTAAACTGAAATGCTTCTGCACAGCAAAGGAATCCATCAATAAAATGAAAAAGTGACCTGTGGAGTAGGAAAAGATATTTGTAAACTGCATTTCCGAGAGGGGATTAATATCCAAAATGTGTAAGAAACTCATATAACTCATCATTACTATAGAAAACAGTATAAAGTCATTCAAGAAATTAAAAATGAAATGTCTAGCCTGACCAGGAGTTGGTACAGTGGATAGAGCATCGGACTAGGATATAAAGGACCCAGGTTCGAGACTCCAAGGTCGCCAGCTTGAGCGCGGGCTCATCTGGTTTAAGCAAAGCTCACCAGCTTAGACCCAAGTTCGCTAGCTTGAGCAAGGGGTTACTTGGTCTGCTGTGGCCCCATGGTCAAGGCACATATGAGAAAGCAATCAATGAACAACTAAGGTGTTGTAACAAAAAACTGATGATTGATGCTTCTCATCTCTCTCCATTCCTGTCTGTCCGTCCCCATCTATCCCTCTCTCTGACTCTCTCTCTGTTTCTGTAAAATAAATAAATAAATAAATAAATAAATAAATAAATAAATAAATTAAAAAAAATGAAACTTTTAGATATATAGCCAAAGGAAAGGAAATCACTGTTGCAGAGATGTACTTCGTGTTCATTGCAACATTATTTACCATAGTCAAGATATGTATACAACCTATCAATAGATGAATGGATAAAGAAAATACGGCAGATACAGGGTGAGGCAAAACTAGATGTATAGTTGTACATGAAACACAATTCATTCTTGTATTATTATTTATTACTTATTGTATTATTTTCCATAGGAGTAAATCTACTTTGGCCCCACACAATGCAATATTCAATTTTTTTTTAAAAAAAGATGACTTTCCTGTCATTTGGGACAACAGGGATAAAACTGGAGTACATTAAGCCAGACATTAAAATTAAATTAAATAAACCAGACAGAGAAAGACAAATACTGCAAAGTATCACTTATATATGGAAACTTAAATAAATAAGAAGCAGGAAAGAAACAGGGAGAATGGTGGTTCCACAGGGTAGGGGCAGGGGAAATGGGGAGAGGTTGGTAAAAGGGTATAAACTTTTAGTTGTGAGATATATAAGTTCTTGGGATCTAATGTATAGCATGGTGACTATAGTTGATAACACTGTATTGTATTTGAAATTTGCAAGAGAGTAAAATCTTAAGCATTCTGACACACAAAAACCCAAAAAAGTAACTATGTGAAATGATGAGTATGTTAATTACCCTGATTATAGGAATTATTTTATAATGTGTATGTATATCAGATCATCACAATGTACACTTTGACTACATTGTAATTTTATTTGTTGGTTATATCTCAATAGAACTGGGTGGGACAGGGGAAGCAAACTGAAAAATAACCTGTTTGTAAATTAGGAAACCTGTATATTTATACTCCAGTATGGAGACATAGTGAAGGTCATAACAGCAAATAGAGGTCAGGGATTCAAGGATTGGCAGACAATTCAGAGCTTCAACTTGGCAACTTTAAGTAAATTTTTTCCTCATATATCACTGACACAAAAATATGTGAAACAGATGGAGACAGTTTGGATCATGATTTAGTAAATCTTATCACTTCTTAACTGAAGCATACCACTGAGTTTTTCTTAGAAAGTGTTAGAGGGACAAGAGTTCATGTTTCTACCTTCTACAGATAAAAAATCTAAAATCATCAATGGCCTTCTGGATGCAAGCAAATATACATAGAAAGTCATACAAAATTGGGAGATAGCATGTCTATTGAATAAGTAAGTGTACCTTGGGTTTGTGATAGATGATAGATAGAAAAATGATAGATAGCTAGCTAGCTAGATAGATAGATACACAGATTCTACTTCAATGTATTTTTAATGCATTGTAGCAGTCAATTTATATCAATCATTGAGATACAAGTTATACATTTAGAGAAGAGCTAGGGACAGATGAATGAAAGTTCACAGAAGAGGGGGAAAAGAGCACAGAATAAATCCCTAGTATAGATAATTGCTATTCTTTCATCTTTCTTCTCTTCTCTTCACACTCCTCCTCTTATCCTTCTTCCATCTCTCCATCTCCCCTCTTTCTTCCACCACACTTATTTCCTTCTTTCCATTTTATTCTTCAAATGACTTGGGGTTCTATATCTGACATATACATAGCATTGAAGAACAAGACAAAAACTGAGAAAGTTGGAGCAAAGAAGACAGACAAATCCAAAAAATAAAAAGACTAATATACTTGTACCATGAAGAAGTAGGAAGGTGTCAATTTTATACCCTGCAAAGATCTCCTCATTTTTGGCCCAAATGGCACCAAAGTAAGCAAGACTGGAGCCTGGACATACTGCAGATAAATTGTGGGCTGGTTGGCCACCAGCCATGGTGCTCCCAGATAGATGAAGTCAGAACCTCCCTTCTATAAAACCTTAAGGTCTGCAGAACGACCAAGCTACTTAGCAGCAGCTGAGAATAAGGCTAGTAAGTATTTTTAAATGAATGAATAATATTTATATTATATATAAAACATAAATACACATGTGTTTTATTATTTTATACTTTGTCTAAATATTGACATTTGGGGAGGTATCTCTCCATCTCAAATGCTTGTCAGTAAATTTTATTTATAGTATTTTCCTACAGGATGTATTTGGATTATGATGTATATGAAAAAATTTTCAGGGGCTTCAATTACATGATTATATAAAATAAAGAAAATAATAAAAATGTGGCATTGGCACAGTTTATAGACTCTCACAACTTATTTGCCATTTTTTTAATTAAGTGGTCTAGCAATATGGGCTTAGGTTTTATAAGCAACCTCCTTGCTCTAACTACTAATAAACAGATGATCTTAAGAGAGAGTTTAAGTTGTTTGCACCTCAGTTTCTTTCCCTATAAACATAGGAATGAAAATGGCAACCACGCAGGTTTCCATGACGACGAAGGAAAACATAAATGTGGAAGCACCTGACACCAAGACGGGTGTGAGGGAATGTTGTCACCATATTGTTTTCAGAATCCTAGCCCATGGAAGTGATAAACACTCTCCCTCTATCTTTGAGCTTTCCTGTGAGTGCTTAATAAGAATGTTACTTTTTTTCTTAAAATGTGGATTTTTTTGAAATCCCTACATTCATTTATGTGCACTTGTGTTGTTGTAGGGAACACCATTAACTATGTGACCTATGATCCCTGTGACAGAAACCACTAACTATCTCCCAGAATAGGTTTCTCTTCCTTGTGGTCATGCAGCTAACCTTGCTCTTAGTTAAATATGCCTTTGACTACATCCTGTCCAGTGCAATGTGAGAAGTGATGTGGGCCAACTCCAACCACTAAACGTGTTCCATTGGGTGACCCCTAGCTCTCTCCTTTTGGATCACTGGGATAGTAATCATTAGGCTGATTCTGAAATTAATATGTTTTGCGTGACATTGCTACCATCAGTCTGGGTCTCAAATGATTGTGTGGAGAAGAAAAGCACCGTACTCACAGGACTGATAAATGAGTGGTACTTAGCCATTGCTATTGTATGGTCAACTCATTGCAGAAGCTTATCTTCATTAACATACTCAGTGAAACTCAGTCCCCATATCTGTAAAATGAGACAGTTGGACTAGATTACTCCTAAATTCACTTTTTACAATAACATACCACGATCCTTAACCTTCGGTTAGTAAAGACATTCTGTAAGTATTAATTTGTTCCAACCAGCGGAGAGCTACATATTAAAGAGAAAACTTAAAATTCACATGTTAGGAAAAAGTCAAGAGATATGTGTTATCATAATATAAAAAGAATCAATGAATCTGAGAAAAGAAAAGATTTTTGTGGAAAGAAAGAGAGGTTGCACAGTGTCTAGAATACAAAAATTCTGTTTGGCCTGAAGTCTGAAGGTTCCAATTTTCAGAGCAAACAGAGGATCCATGTGCCCACAGAGAACAAGAGAATGTAGCCTGATAGCTTGACTGAGGATAGATGGAGTTAAACCGAGGAGGGAAAAGACTTGAGGAAAGTCAGACAAGAAAACCCTTCGTTCAGGAGGGCTGAAATTAGAAACCCAGTTAGAACCGCCACAGTCTGAGGATGGCTATTCTGGGTCAGACCGCATGATCCAGCAGTCCCCCTTTCTTAGACCATCAGTGGTGTCAATCATGTGCATTCTTTGGGGGTTTTTTTCTTCCTGGTTTTATTACACTTTTTAAAATGCACAACAAGAAAATGTGCAAAAAGGAGAGAAGTGGAAACCAAATTTCATGAGAACATAGACCGTGGTTTTACAAAGAAAAGGAATAATGGTTCCAGCTTGCTTCCAAAAGCGTTTGCTTTATCGCCAATGAGCTGAGAAATGGAGAGAGTTTGGAGGCTAATGAAGTGCAGATGATGACCGGTGGTGACAGGAACTATCAGAGAGAAAGCTCAAGGCAGAGGCTCATCCAAGGGATCAGAGGGAGGGCCAACCAGGGTCTAGAACCAGCCATCTGAGGTGCTATAATAAAACCACCTTTTTGAATGCTATTGTATGCTGGATATTACATTAAATGTTTTTCAAGTACTATTTCATATTTTCCCCAAAATAATTTTATCCTCATTTAAGGATTTGAAGATGAAACTACAGAACAGCTACAGCAGTGAGTCAAGTGCAAGTTCCAAGGCAATCTGACTTATGCTAATATCTACTTGGATGAGCTACTGTATACATCAGTAAGCAAAATAGGTACTGAAGACTAAAAATCACACATCCTTGTGAGGATCACAAGGTCTGAGTCCTAAGATAAACTTTCAAAGGTGGGTTCCTCTCTCTTTTCTAAACACAGTCTGACAAGTTGACAGCAGTTCATAAACTTCTCTCTTTCCAGAGACCTTCTCCTTCTTACAGGTCTCTTCCTATCACGCAGCTTGCTCAAGACAAACAATCCATTGATTTTTCAATAATAAATTGAATTTTCTCTGTTGACTACTAAGAGATAAAATCTGTTGTGGGTTGGGAATAGGTGCTTGAGCTAAAAATTCTGGGCATCTGGACAGTCATAATGGCTATAGGCAACATGAGCAACTCAAAGACACAGCCTGAAATATATAGGAAGAATGAGGAAAAGTTGATTGAAATGAGAGGAAAGAGATGAAAGAGAATGCAATGGCCTTTGAGAGTCAGAATGTGCCCTCAGATCTTGACTTTCTAGTTCCCAGCTCTGGTGTCCTCGACTCTTGGCTCTGCCTTCTGCCTCTGGGTGTTCTGGGATGCCCCAGGTCCAGAAATACATTGTTAAATAAATGGAGGCATATGCTCTATTTGTTTATTGGAAGATTCAATGGTGTAAGACTTTAATTCATCCCAAATTGATTTATAGATTTAGTATAATCCCAATAAAAAGCTCAGTGGTGTTTGTCGTTTAAGGAAATAGAAAAGTTGGTTCTTAAGTGTATCCCTGCAAAGCAAGAATAACAGTATCATTTACCATTGTATGGTATTCTACACAGGTTATAGATTGTTTGAAGATTTAACTACTAAACACACTTAAAACAATTTCTAGCACATGAATAAGAGACTAAGTTAGTAATATTCTTTTGAAGTCTGATCATAAACATGTGGCACGTATTTCATTTCTATTTTGCCAAGTATTGATCTTTTTCTTTTCTTTAAAGCAATTGTTATCCATCAGTGTAAAAAATCAAAATTCAAAGCCTAGTTTTAGAAGTGAGCCTGACCTGTGGTGGCACAGTGGATAAAGCGTTGACCTGGAAATGCTGAGGTCGCCGGTTCAAAACCCTGGGCTTGCCTGGTCAAGGCACATATGGGAGTTGATGCTTCTAGCTCCTCCCCCTTCTCTCTCTCTGTCTCTCCTCTCTCTCTCTCTCTCTCTCTCTCTCTCTCTCTCTCTCTGTGTCTCTCCCTCTCCTCTCTAAAATGAAAAAAAAAAAAAAAAAAAAAAAAAAAGACCCTGTGTTAGTTTGCCTGACCTGTGGTGGCGCAGTGGATAAAGCGTCGACCTGGAAATGCTGAGGTCGCCGGTTCAAAACCCTGGGCTTGCCTGGTCAAGGCACATATGGGAGTTGATGCTTCCAGCTCCTTTCCCCTTCTCTCTCTCTGTCTCTCCTCTCTCTCTCTGTCTCTCCCTCTCCTCTCTAAAATGAATAAATTAAAAAAAAAATACCATTACCGTTTAGAAGTGAATAAATACAAATTAAGGCTAATTAAGATCTCTAAATCAATAATACACTCGTCCCCCCAAAAAAAACCTTGAAAAACACATAAAGTTTAATTAAAGATTTTTTTTAACAGATAAATACAAGAGTTGTTACATCTAACATGTTTGCCATTAAAAGGTTATGTTTGCCCTGGCTGGATAGTTCTGTCAGAGCATTGTCCTAAAGTGCAAAGGTTGCCAGTTCAATCCCCACTCCAGGCACATAAAGAAACAGGTCAATATTCCTCTCTCTCTCTCTCTCTCTCTCTGTCTCTCTCTCTCTCTCTGTCTCTCTGTCTCTCTCTCTCTTCCTTTCTCTCTAAAATTAATAAATTAAAAAATTTTTTTAAAGATTCTGTTTGGGTTGCAGAAACTATACATCCTCAACTGAATGATGTCTGCTTAATTATTACCTGGAAAATCAAACAATTTGAATCAACACGTTTCAGAAACTTGTAAGGCAGACATAGAAGCAATGGTCTAGAGTGGCGATTTTCAACCTTTTCCATCTCATGGCACACCTAAACTAATTACTAAAATTCTGGGGCACACCAAAAAATATATTTTTTGACAATCTGACAAAAAAAAATAGATATAATTTTGATTCATTCACACCAAACAGCTATTGTCGTGTTGGCTATTATCATTTCTTTATTTGACAATCTAAAGGAAAAGAGCTCAGAGCCCTTGATAAATAATCAGGTACTGCATGTTTTAAAAATTCTCACGGCACAGCAGTTTAAAATTGCTGGTCTAGAGGCCCACCTACTTAGAGCTCATGATATGGTAGCCATTCTATGTGCCCTAATATAGCAGCAGCCTTACAAACGTTGTCTAAGACTTCACCAACCTGGCTCCTGAGTACCAAGGGACTTTATTAGAATCACTAATATAAGAGAGAATGATAATATGCTTATACATATTTCCTTTGCCTGTAATTCTCCTCTTCCAGATACCTGCATTTCTCTGTTAGACCTCACCTTACAGGCAGACTCTCAGGCACCCCACTACAAAAATAGGCTACCACCCCTTCCCCTGAACTCTATCCCATTTCTCAGCTTTACTTTTCTTTATAATCCCTAGCCATATTTTAAATGTATTTATGAGTGTTGAGACTTTGCTTTATTCACTGCTCAGTGCTTGGCAAATAGTTGGTGCTGCCTGACCAGGCGGTGGCACAGTGGATAGAGCATCGGACTAGGATGCTGAGGACCCAGGTTCAAGACCCCGAGGTCACCAGCTTGAGGGCTTCAGCAGAAAAACTCACCAGCTTGAACCCAAGGTCACTGGCATGAGCAAGGGGTTACTCGGTCTGCTGAAGGCCCACGGTCAAGGCACATATGAGAAAGCAATCAATGAACAATTAAGGTGTCGCAATGAAAAGCTGATGATTGATGCTTTTCATCTCTCTCCGTTCCTGTCTGTCTGTCCCTGTCTATCCCTCTCTCTGACTCTCTCTCTGTCCCTGTAAAAAATAAAAAATAAAAAGTTGGTGCTAAGTAAATATCTGTTAAGTAAATGAATAGATCCTTCTATGCATTTAAATACATATATATGATATGCATGGCTACCTTCCCTTTGCATAGTAGTAAGGGACCATAAAAAAATGACTTTGCTAACTGAAACCATAAAAAGCAATCTTAATAATCAGAGGGAAAATTCTTTTCCCGTGGCTTTTCAAATGTTTTGTTAAAACATTAAAAATTCTCTTACTGTCAATTCTCACTGTATAGGTACATTAAAAACATAGTAAAACTATTTTTTTACTATTTAACTCACCGCACTTTTTATTTAGCACACCATAATTTAAAATATTAGAAACTTTGAACATTAACGTGTCTTATTTCTTTGTAAACAGGTTTATTAAGAGTAGTTTGGACCGTGCCTACCTTCTTATTGTGTATCTCACCAGAGTGACTGACTTCTTTAGCACACTTCGGTGGATTGTCATACTTTTAGGTTTAGATCAACTTAACCACCGTTTTATCCATTATGTTTTTAAAGTCATAAAAGGACCTCTGAGAAGTCCTTTGACAGGAAGTATTTTCTCCAGTCACCCCTGGGACCTCATCATCTTTTCATTACAAGGCTTTTCCTTATTAAGCTGCTGAGCCACCTTCTCCAAGTTCTGGTTGCTTATCTAGAACTGCAGCAATTTCAACCTGCCCACAGCAGCTATTTTCTCTCCGTTCACATGTGATCTGAATCCTGCAGTTATTTGCACAGTAAAGTAAAAGTTCTTTCCTACTGCACAGATATAACCCACTTTACTTCCTGTCATAATGTTTATATGTTTTTAATTGCATGCTTTATGATATATTTCTCCCCAAACTCAGCTAAAGTTACATGATCACCAATGGCAGTATCAACAGCTTATCCTAAAGTTCATATAAAAATTGGCTTTAAAAGTTAAAATACCTTGTTCTGGCCAGGTAGCTCAGTTGGTTAGAGCATTATCCCAATATGCCAACATTGTGGGTTTGGTCCCTGGTCAGGGCACATACAAAAATCAAACAATAAATGCATAAATAAGTGGAACAATAAATTAATGTTTCTCTTTCCCTTCCTTTCTCTCAATAATCAATCAATAAATTTTTTTTTAATTAAAAGTTAAAAAATCTTCTTGGCCCATTGGCTGATTTAATAAAGTAGTGTTTGGTGGTAAAGAGCAAATCTTTACATTTTCAAGTCCCAAAGAGAAACTTAGTGACAGTAATTTTGCTTTAAAAGTTATAGGACATGCCTGACCTGTGGTGGCACAGTGGATAAAGCGTCGACCTGGAAATGCTGAGGTCGCCGGTTCGAAACCCTGGGCTTGCCTGGTCAAGGCACATATGGGAGTTGAAGCTTCCAGCTCTTCTCTCCCTCTCTCTCTCTGTCTCTCTCTCTCTCCCTCTTTCTATCCTCTCTAAAAATGAATAAATAAATAAATAAATAAAAAAGGAAAAAAAAAAAGTTATAGGACATAGCCCTGGCCGGTAGCTCAGGCAGCTGGAGCCTTGTTCAGAAACACCAAGGCTGCGGGTTTGATCCTGGTCATGGCACATATGGGAAGCAACTTACGAACGTACAACTAAGTGCAACAATAAATGAATGCCTCATATCTCTCTCTCTCTCTCTCTCTCTCTCTCTTCTCTCTTTTAAAAATCAATCAATAAAAAAAAATATTTAAAAAAGTTACCCTGCTCTGCCTCCATTGTCTCTCCATGGCTGGAAACTAGCAGGCAACATAACCAAATGCTCTGCCTTCTGCGTGTGAGCTGAGTAACAGATGTGTGGTGACTAATCACTGACAGATTTTGAAAAAGGGATGTCCAGGCCCCTGATCATGATTGGAATCTGCTTTTCCCGGTGTGACTTGTGAACTGACGAGCTGGCAGCAGAGTTTGTACTTTCTAATTACACAGTAAATATACCGTGTAACTGAAATTTTTTGAACTGTGTTTTAATAAAGTGGTGTCATTTAACTGAAGCAACTGAAACTCATGCATGTGGGAATTCCACAAAGCAAGAGCCATATATTATCAACGTGTATGTTTCTAGAATCCAAATTTGTATTGTTCTGAAACTGACAGAGAGAAAAGCAACTGAATGGACTGGAGGTGCAGAAGGTATAACTCCAACCACATGACTATAGGGTGAAAGAGGAAAAAGAAGAAATGAGGGTAAAGGAGAAATTTACATCCTGTCACAGTAAGGAACGGGAATTTGCTTCTTAAATAATTCTTATGGTTTAGATAATAAGATTGCCTTCTTAGCTAATTCAAGTTATTTATGGACGCAGGTGCCCGGGAGGATAGAGGGAGGCATCGGATCCCAGCATCTGCCTGGAAGAGCAGCTAGAGCCTAAATCTGAAGGTTCTGCTTGATTTCTATGTGAACAGACTCTGTCTCTAAAGACATAAGCACTCAGCACCCAGCAGGCTTGGGGAGTGAAGCCAGGAGGACTCCAAGCCCCAGAGCTCCGAATGCCCAAGAACTCATCAGTCTACCTGCATGCTTGCTGCCAGGAGGTGGGGAATCCACACTGAAGCAGAGAGCAGAAGCAGGGCCCTGAGCAGGCTGACAACTTTTTAGCAAGAAGCAACATCTTATTTTGCCTTCAGAAGTGCCAACATGGCCACTGAGCCACAATCAAGCCCAACCAGACAGCTCCTTTCCCATCCACCCGGATCTCTCCTTATCAGCGCTGCATGTAAGCACAGCTTTTCGGCCTGCTATGAGAGTTCCTGAAACTCTTCCGGCTCCTCCTTCACGTCTGCCAACAAGACGCCCCGCCCACCCCCACCCCCCCACCCCCACCCCCACCCCCACCCCCACCCCACACCCTCCGCCCCACACTAGCTGTATAGTCGTCTTTGCTTCCACAGTTGGAGAAGGGAAGTTTTACCTCCTGGTCACTTCCAGCTCTAGACAAATCTAATCACTCATTTCTTTCCCTAAAAGAGCAGTGTTCATTGTCTGCCTCTCCAGGACATGCCCCCACTTCGATAGCTACTCTCAGTTGCCAAACTCTCAGATAGATGTCCTCACATATACCCGCTGATTGCTTATATGGAGTCATCACAAACTAAGATGTATTGAGCTCTTCTTCCAGAGCATGGAATCAGTTATTCCCATTTGCCTCTCTTTGCCTTCATACATTTTCAGCATCCTACGGGCATCATCCACAGGCCCCTGGGTTGATGCAGCCCACTGGACTCTCACACTTAGGATTGTAGCACTTTAATAAACCGAGCCAGGTTGTCAGCAGCCTTTACTGAATGCTATTTCATACAGGTTCATTTTTCTGTTCCTGTAATTTAGCAGGGTTTTTTTTCTGGCCATAAGATTTCTGGTAGTACCCTAGAAATGAGATTTTTGCTTTCTGCAAACAACTAAGTGACTGGTACTCTGATAACACACTTGATTGAGTGTGTTAGCTGGGAGAAGACTACAAAACTATCTTATAGTCTTGACAATAGAAAGGTCTTCCTTGGAGGTGCCATGGCCAAGCATCACCTGGCACTGCAGTGGTCTTCACTAATGGAGAGTAAAACACTGCCCTGCGGAACCAGAAACCAGGTGCCTGGCAACAAAGGGTGGGGCACGTGACTCTAAAGGTGCCATGGCTCTCATTCAGTGAACTGGGATCCTACCAGCCCAAAGGCGGAAGCGACCTCAAACAGTGGCTACAATCTCTCTGGCTTCAAGACAAATGAAACCAAATTTCCCTTTTGGATTTAAGCAATGCAGACACTAGCCACACAGAACTCCAGTAACTCCCAGGTGGCAGCTGAATTTAGGCCCAAGTTCTCGTAAATCTGTTTTGCACGAGGAACTTCACACTAAGTATGCAGCTGCTGCAACTCCACAAGGGAGAGATTCTGAAAGGATTAGTTTGTGAATATTCAGGAATCTGGAAGCTACTCTTATTTTAAGCCCTGTTTTGGTCTTATGTGAAGATATTTCTAATGCTTCACAAAGGAGCATTTACTGATCCTTTCTTTTTGTAACTGAATGTATCAGAATGAGAAATGGCAGGCTTCTTTTTCGGGAGTTTGTTGTAGGATACATGTGTCTCAGACTCGGTATCATCTATTCTACAGCATGGTTCACTAGCTTTACGGTCTGCCAGATCTACCTGGAGGGCTTGTTAAAACACTGATTGCTAGCTCTCAACTCAGAGTTTCTTATTTTTTAGGTCTGCGATGTGTATTGGGAATTTGCATTTCTAAAACAAGTGACCAAGAGTTATAGGTGCGGCTGATCTGGGTGCACATTTGACAGCCACTGATCTTTAAGACACATCTCTGTTAATTTCACCTTTTATCACAGTAAAAGTGGTTTAAAAACCAAGAATTCTACACAAACTAATTGAGTGCTTACTAGTATATGCTGGTTCTGTTCTGGGCATTTGTGATACGATGGTGACTGTAAAGCCAGTAGGCTCTGCCACCATCACAGCTACCTGGCCCATGCAGGTTCTCATTAGATTCGGACAGACAGTAATGAAACAACAGAGCCACGAACTGGTGGGACATTAGCTTTAATCCTAGCTTGCACCTGACGGGCAAGTAAAAACACACACTGGGCTCCAAAATCCACTTATTCAGCACTCACAAAGCTACTGATTTATCCAAGTTTCCTAGAATCAAAGGTTTCTAGCTCACCAGCCTTATTCACCTCTGTTCCTCATCTCCTCTCTGCACAAACTCTGCACTAACTGGCTTCTCTATCAGCACTTCCTCCAGCTTGACTACTTCTCCTCTCCTCCTCGTGGCCCTTCTCTGCTCTCCTTTCTCTGCTGTCTCCTCCAATGCTAATCTCAGGATCTGAGAGAGAGCAAGCTCCCGGTCTGCCCCACTTTATAGTGTAGAAACCAAAACCTTTAATCCAATATCCAAACAAGAAAGTCTCTGATACAAAGTCACTTATCTGAGGCATAATGGGATTCCTCATGAGAGTGCACCGCCCACATCAAAAAGGGTGGGAAAGGCTTAGCCTCAAAACCAAGCCCCAGGCTACAAGGATCCTGCCTGCAGACAGCCTGCCCCCAACATACATTAATATAATCATGCCCATCCCAAGCAAGAAGGGCAACCAATACCATCACCTGGGCGACGGGCTTCCACGTGGGCAGTGCCATCTTTAACAGAATGAGCATAATATATTTTATCTGCCCAACAGTGACCAGACATTAACTGCATCATTTTGATATAAATAGGTAACCAGTGGTTCAGTTGAGAACTACCCTATTGTGTACATGAAAACATATGAGCAATGGATCCTAATAGAAAAATAACATTCCAAGGATTTCTTTCTATTTCAAAGAAGAGTATGATATTGTTGGGCAGATAAAATGTATTATTATGCTCACTTTGTTAAAGATAACACGAGGAGGCCGTTGCCCAGGTGATATTAATGTGTGTTGGGATGGGCTAAAGGCAGGCAGAATCCTTGTAGCCTGGGGCTTGGTTTTGGGATAAGCCTTTCCCACCCTTTTTGATGGGGTAGTACAATCCAATCATGCCTCAGAGAAGTGACTTTGTATTAGAGACTTCCCTATTTTGTATATTGGATTAAGAGTTTGGATTTCTACACTATAAAATAGGGATGGAGTGGGAGTTTGGGCTCTTGGTTCCTGAGATTATCATTAGAAGAGAGAGCAGAGGAGAGCATAGAAAGGCCATGTGGAGGAGGCCAGGAGAAGCAGCCAAGATGGCGGGGTGCTGAGTGAGATGCCAGTTTGTGTAGAGTTTGTATCTGGGATAAAGAAGGAGATGGGGAACTGAGGAGAATGAGGCTGGTGAGCTAGAAACCTTTGATTCTAGGAAACTCGGATAAATCAGTAGCTTTGTGAGCACTGAATGTGATTGGGTTTTGGAGCCCAGTGTGTGTTTTTACTTACCTGCCGGGTGCAAGCTAGGATTAAAGATGAAGGCCCATCAGTTCTTGGCTCCGTTGTTTCTTTGCCGACTGTCCGAATCCAATGCGAACCTGCATGGGCCGGGCTGCTGTGATAGTGGCCCTGGCCCTGGCTTCTGGCTTTACAGATATAAATGGTGATTATCCACATATCTCTGCTCTCGGGACACCATCACGGCTTTTTGAGAACAGTCTAAAAGACTGAATTTTCCAAAATGAAATGACATTGTAACATCAGAAAAGGAAATCTTTTAAGGGGATACTTCTGAAAACCTTTCTCTGGAGCTCATTGCTTGTAGAAATCCATTCAACAATTGATTCTTAGTTTTTCAAGCAAAATGTAGAGCTGATCCCCCTGCAGTTTCACTTTCCCTGGTTTTAGTTACTCATGGTCAATTGTGGTCTGAAAATACTGAATGGAAAATTCCATAAATGAATAATTTGTAAGTTTTACATTGTGCCATTCTGAGTAGCGAGATAAAATCTTGCACTGCCCTGCCCTGTTATGTCTGGGACATGAGTCATTCCTTTGTCCACCCACTCCTTAGTCACTTGGTAGCCATCTCAGTCAGTCACGAACCCTTATTTTAACTAATAATGGCCCCAAAGCACAAGAACAGTTATATTGACAAGTCAGATGCCAGAGAGAAGCCGAAAGTGCTTCCTTTAGTGAAAAGGTGAGTATGGTACTGTTGGGCAGTGTTGGGCAGATAAAATATATTATGCTCACTTTGTTAAAGATGGCGCTGCCCACGTGGAGGCCTGTAAAGTCAGGAGCCAAGGCCAGGGCCACTATCAGAGGAGCCCAGCCCATGCAGGTTCGCATTGGATTCGGACAGTCGGTAAAGAAACCATGGAGCCAAAAACTGGTGGGCCATAGTCTTTAATCTAGCTTGCACCCGGCGGGCAAGTAAAAATACACACTGGGCTCTAAAACCCAGTCACATTCAGTGCTCACAAAGCTACTGATTTATCCGAGTTTCCTAGAATCAAAGGTTTCTAGCTCAACAGCCTTATTCTCCTCAGTTCCCCATTTCCTTCCTTATCCCAGATACAAACTCTGTACAAACTGGCATCTCACTCAGTACTCCGCCATCTTGGCTGCTTTTCCTGGCCTTCTCCACGTGGCCTCCTCCCGCTGCTGGCTCTATTCTCTCTGCTCTCTCATGCTAACCTCAGGAACCAAGAGAGCAAACTCCCACTCCGTTCCCATTTTATAGTGTAGAAATCGAAACCCTTAATCCAATATACATAATGGGGAAGTCTCTAATACAAAATCACTTCTATGAGGCATGATAGGATTGTACCACCTCACACCAAAAAGGGTGGGACAGGCTTAATCCCAAAACCAAGCCTCAGGCTACAACAATTCTCAACACACATTAATATCACCTGGGCAACGGCCTCTTTAACAAAGTGAGCATAATACATTTTATCTGCCCAACAAGGCCGTTGCCCAGGTGATATTAATTTGTGTTGGGGGCAGGCTGTGGGCAGGCAGAATCCTTGTAGCCTGGGGCTTGGTTTTGGGACTAAGCCTTTCCCACCCTTTTTGATGTGGGGTGGTACAATCCCATCATGCCCCAGATAAGTGACTTTGTATTAGAGACTTCCCTATTTTGTATATTGGATTAAAGGCTTTGATTTCTATACTATAAAATAGGGGCAGAACAGGAGCTTGCGCTCTTGGTTCCTGAGATTAATATTAGAGGATAGAGCAGAGAGGAGAGCAGAAAGAGGCCATGTGGCCAGGAGAAGCAGCCAAGATGGTGGAGTATTGAGTGAGAGGCCAGTTTGTGCAGTTTGACGCTGGAGAAGGAAGGAGGTGGGGAACAGAGGTGAATAAGTCTGGTGAGCTAGAAACCTTTGATTCTAGGAAACTCAGATAAGTCAGTAGCTTTGTGAGCACTGAATGTGAGTGGGTTTTGGAGCCCAGTGTGTGTTTTTACTTGCCTGCCGGGCGGCCGTGATAGTGGCCGTGGCTCCTGGCTTTACAGGTACAATAAGATATTGAGAGAGAGAAATCACATTCTCATAACTTTATTATAGTATATTGCTGTAATTAGTTATTGTTAATCTCTTACTGTGCCTAATTTATATATTAAACTTCATCGTAAGTATGTATGTATAGAACTAAACATGGTAAGCATAGGGTGTGGTACTATCCACTGGAGTTCTTGAAACATATCTCCTGAAGATAAAGGGGCCCGTGCACTTGGATACATTCTGAAGCATGATTAGGGAAGCCTGCAGGTGGGCTCTTTGGAGCACCTTCCATGCAGGTTCAATTTAAGTAGAACCAACTGCCCCTTCACAGTATGACTGCAGGGTTCAGGAGCATGTTTAAAATATTTTAATGAGGCCAAGAAGAAGCTTGAAAGTACAGTGTATATATTAGAATTAACATTTACGGAGCATGAACTTTGTTCTATCCATTCTTCTAAGTCAGCAACATTCAATTTTTTCCATCACATGGCACACATAAACTAATTACTAAAATTCAGTGGCACACTAAAAAATATATCTTTTGACCATCTAAAAAAAAATAGATATCATTTTGATTGATTCACACTGGAAAGCTATTGTTGAATTGGATGTTGTTATTTTGTTTTTGACAGTCTAAGGGAAAAGAGGTCAGTATCCTTGGCTAAACAGTCAGGTATTGCGTGTTTTAAAAATTCTTGTGTCACACCAGTTGAACATCACAGCTTCTAAGTGCTTGAGAGGCAATCTTGCTTAGTGGTTTAGGTCATAAATTCCAAAGTCAAACCACTGGGATTTAATAAATAAATAAACTTAATTTTTAAGTGCTTCTAATACATTATCTTAAAAATGGAAATAATAACAAAACCTACCTCGCAAAGATGTTGTAATAAATGAATTATTAAATATATGGCACTGAAACATAGGAAATCTAGACCACATAAGTGCTCTTTGTGTGTTGACTTATACTTTTTGACAAAATCTATAAGTTAACCCTAAAACACGATAATGTGGGTATTGTTATTAGACCTGTTTTAAAGAGAAAACTGAAGCACAGGGGGTTAAGGAACATCCCCCAAGTTCCAAACTAAGTGGAGTAACTACTGCTATGAATGGTGCATTTCACTTCTGAGCTCTTTGTCTTAGTGTCCTTGTTGGGCTGTTTCTTGAAACAACTGATTTGAGAAAGAAGGACTAATAATATAGCATACTATTTATGTATAAATAATCCCAGAGTTCATAACTCAACTGCAAATCAGGTACTTTTAAAACACACCCAGCAGATCCTTCAGACCAATAAGGAAATTGACCCATCATTATAATTTTTATTTTCAGAATCGATGTCCCGGTACAGAGAGCAGATCAGTTTTTCAGAAGGGGGGACGACACAAGGATGTGAATACCAGGAGGTTGGGATCAATAGGAAATATCTTAAAGGCTGCCTATGTGTACAACACTACTGAAAAAATGCCTTCTGAGTCAGTGTGAGATACTGGTTCTCTTCTGATTGAAGGCGTGGAGTCCTCTTTTCAGTTTCCCTGCTAATTCTTTCCACTTCTCTGGAAACCTCCAATATAAGGCTCTTCTTTTGCATTGGTCTTTACCTTTTATAGCACATTTTTATAAACATTTTCACATCTGATCCTCACACAGCTAATGAGAGAACAAAACTAAGGTTCAAACACATGTTGTTCTGTTTCCAAAGACATTATTTTTACTATCCTATAGTTAACTTTATAGTGTTCACCCTGTCAAAATAACCATTCTGTGTTATTACAGAAAGGTTCACAATTAACTAACATGGTTTAGAAAACTTTTCTTTTTTCTCTCCCATTACAAGTAATTTTTCTTTAGCCTGGAAAGATATCTTTGGTATGATTTTCCTGTTTGTCATTTTAAAGTCTAATTACAGTGCCTGGGTAGCTCAGTTGGTTAGATCATCATCCTGACATGCCGAGGTTGCAGGTTCAATCCTGGGTCAGGGCACATACAAGAATCAACCAGTGAAGCATGAATGAGTGGATCAACTATTGCAGGAATCAAAAAAGGACAAAAACACTCAGACAACTTGATGAAGTAAGTAGGATTTATTTAGCCAGCAGAGCAGCATGACCTCAAAAGAGGCAACCAAACACGTGCTGTAAGGCCAAGGGTCACTGCCATTATGGCCATTTACATGCAGGTTCTCACTGAATTTGGACAAATGTTAAAGAAACAGTGGAGCCAAAAATTGTGGGCCATTCCTTTATTCAAGACTCCTTCTGGCCGACCAGCAACACATACAGGGAAAAACACTTTCTTCTTCTTTCAGAGCTCACAAAGCTACTGATTCATTCTCTAGTTCCACAACCAGGAAAATCTTCCCTAGAATCAAAGACCTCACCAGTCCCAAAGCCCCTCACCTCTGGTTCGCCATCTGCATTCACTATGCTAATGTGGCTTCTTCCTCTGCAAAACTGGTTTCTCTCTCACTCTGCAAAAACATGGCCTCCCTCCTCCTCCAGCACACATTAGCAAAACAATGGCCATTCCCAAGCAGGAAGGTAATGTGCAATTTCAGAGATCATGTTTTTAACAATAAAAGTGAGCAAACTCAAAAAACAGATTTTACAAACTCATTTGCCCAATACATGTTTTCTGAAGTTAGATTTCTTACATCTTATATACCTTTTACAGAACACAGGTTTACATGCAAGGGGCTCGTGATCCCTTTGTTTAGAGGTACATGTCAATCAAACGACTATAGGATGCGGGGGGGGGGGGGGGGGGGATGAGTTTAAGTGAGGTCAGAGACTAAGCATTGGAAATTGCACATTAAGATCTTAAAAACTTTTAAGAGCCTGACCAGGCGGTGGCGCAGTGGATAGAGCGTCAGACTGGGATGCAGAGGACCCAGGTTTGAGACACCGAGGTCACCAGCTTGAGCACGGGCTCATCTGGTTTGAGCAAGGCTCACCAGCTTGAACCCAAGGTCGCTGGCTCGAGCAAGGGGTTACTTGGTCTGCTGAAGACCCGCGGTCAAGGCACATATGAGAAAGCAATCAATGGACAACTAAGGCGTTGCAATGAGAAACTGATGATTGATACTTCTCATCTCTCTCCATTCCTATCTGTCTGTACCTCTCTCAGACTCTTTCTCTAAAAAAAAAAAAAAAAAAAAAAAGACTTTTAAGAAAAGGAGAGAGGAAGGGGTTTTTCAGATAATCTCCTGCTGGCTCCCTTCCTGCATTCTTCCTTGCTTCTTCTCAAAACTTTCTGTTGCAAAAACCTCTCCATTAGCAAAATAATGGCCCTTCCCAAGCTGGAAGGTAATTTGCAATTTCACTGACCACTTTAGCTGGCGCTACCCAGCCCTCATTGCAAACTATAAGCGAGCAAACATAAAAGTCATATTTTACAGACTTATTTGGCCAATATTCTACCACTTTTGCTCGCTTTGCAATCCACACCACAGCATTCCTGTGCAGAGAATGAAGTACATTATACAAACAAATAACAGTAACAGTACAAGTCATACAATTTCAACAATTGCAAAGGTGCCCTTCTCTGAGCACTTTGCCTAAAATGTAAAATGTTCTTGAAGCTTCTCTCCAACAGGAAGAAAAGCTTTCTGGTTCAGGAAGGTTTCCTTCCTTACAACAAATTCATGTTTCTGTGTGTGTGTGTGTGTGTGTGTGTGTGTATGTGTGTGTGTGTGTGTGTGTCTCCCTCCCTCCCTTTCTCTCTGAAAATTAATTTTTAAAAATCTAATTGCGTGCTTTACTCCAGTTTGTATTTTGTGTCTGTGAAATATACGGGGTATAATTTTCTCAACTTCGAAGCAGTTTGCTGAATATAGTCACATACATTTTAATGTTTTCATAGGTTTCTTTTAAGGTAGTGAGTCATTATTTAAAGTATTTCTTGGATGTTGTTGGTCAAATAAGTTTGTAGATATGATATATATGTTTGCTCGCTTATAGTTTGCATTGGGTGTGGGGGACAGGCTATAAGTGTTATAAAGTACCCAATCCACAATTCTGCAGGTTATTGTAGAGACACCAAGTCCAAATAAGTTTTTGAAGAATTTTATTAAAGGAGGAAACTTATTAAATATGCCAGCTGTATATAGCTTACATGGGGCAGTCCCAAATCATTTGTGTCATTAATATTCTAGGGGCTGGTTATATACCCTTAATTATACATGGGTGAGGAAAAAGCCTGACGTCACTGCATAAGCTTATAACCTTTGCTTTTACCTATATCACCTATACAGGTTTGGGAAAAGGATGAAGGGAGCATGGGACACAATTCATTAGCAAGTTTATAACATTTGTCTATAGGGTTCATAAAAAGATGTTTCTACACATTAAAACTTATAAAGTAACACAATAGTAAAAATGTCACTCTACATATTAAAAGATATTCCTATATTTTCCAGTGTTCACCTGCCATTCCTTTGTTCAGAGATATATACATTAACTACACACTTTCAGGAGGGGAGGAGTAGTTTCCATGGGAACAAATGCCTATAAATGGCCCATTAATATAAGAAAAGGTTTAATTTACTCTTTCTCTCCCTACACCTGGCTAGCTATTCACTTGCTTCCTTATAGGTGTGGGGGGAAAGTCAGAGAATCCAAATCTCCTTCCCCTCTGCATTTACAATACAATGCTATCGGCCATCTTAGTTTTGATGCTAAACACACAAGCATAGAAATCACAACTACAAAATCTTTCTGCATGCCTAGCTCAAATTAATAAAATGTTTTTTAAGCTTTCTAAAATATTAATATTAATTTTGTAACCTTTGATACCTTACAACATAAGCAGGCAGGGTCATTATAGCCTTAGGCTTAGTTTCAAAACTAAGCTTTTCCCCACACCCTTGACTGTTGCATGATGTGGGGTGGTGCACTCTCATGAGGAATCCCATTATGCCTCAGATAAGTGACTTTGTATCAGAGACTTCCTTGTTTGTATATTGGATTAAAGGTTTTGATTTCTACACTATAAAATGGGGCAGAGGAGTTCATGCTGGATGAGAGCAGAGAAAGGCCACATGGAGGAGAGTAGAAGCAGCCAAGATGGTGGAGTGCTGAAGGAGAAGCCAGTTCGTGCAGAGTTTGTGCAGAGAAAAGGAGAAGGGGAACAGAGGTGAATAAGGCTGGTGAGGTAGAACCCTTTGATTCTAGAAAACTCGGGTAAGTCAGTGGCTTTGGGTGCCCTGAATGGAAAGGGAAGTGTTTTCCCACTGTGTGTATTTTTTGCCCACTGCGTGCAAGCTAGGATTAAAGGTGATAGCTCACCAGTTCTTGGCTCCATTATTTCATTACCGTCTGTCTGAATCAAATGCGAACCTGCATGGGCCAGGCTGCTGTGATGGTGGTTTCGGCTACTTGCCTTACAGGTGTTTTTGGGCAAATGAGTTTGTAAAATTTGTAGTTTTTGAGTGTGCTCACTTTTAGTGTTAAAAAATGGCTCTATGCAGCACCAGCTATGTGATCTGTGAAACTGCAAATTACCTTCCTGCTTGGGAAGGGCCATTGTCTTGCTAATGTTTGCTGGAGGAGAGGTTTTCATGCCAGAAAGTTTGTGAAGAGAGAGAGAAGACATTTTTGCAGAGGGAGAGCAGAGAGAATGCAGGGTGCTGAGAGAAGGTGTGCACATGGGGAACCAGAGCTGAGGGGCTTTTGCGAGCTCTGCTGAGACTGGTGGGGGCCTTTGATTCTGGGAGAAACTGGAGAAGATTCTCCCGGTTGTGGAACTGGAGAATGTGTCAGGGCTTTGGGAGTTCTGTGTGTTTACTCGTTGGCCAATGTGAAACTTTAATAAAGGAATGGCCCACCAGTTTTTGGCTCCACTATTTCTTTACCGTCTGCCCAAATCCAATGGGAACTTGCATGTGCATGGCCACAAACAACAACTGCTGGATATACAGGAGTAAATTAGACAAATACAAGTGACAAACTCTTCCTGTTATATCTGGTTTACTTAGTTTCCGGGACTCTTTGACCATGGATATAATGTTTATAACTGCAACATGGCTTCTCTGAACCTCAGAATCATGCTTGGACTTCCCAATTCCAGCCTCTTTTCATACTTAGTGAATTGACCCAGCAATTAAAAAGGAAGTAGAAAAGAAACCCTATCACCTTGCCTTTTTCCCCTGGGCCCCCTCTCCTCCTCTGGCCCCCACCTCTTCCCTACAATTTACTACAGCCGGATTTGCCTCTAAAGTAAAGTTATCTCCATCCCCCCCAAAGCACACAAACCCCCAGAATACTTTCTCCACCAAAAAGGCACCCTTCCTTCTTGTTCCGTTTTCAAATGGGATGCCCTCCCTCCCCCAGTGACTGATGAAATTTGCACCTGTGCCGCAGGGCGGACTGTTGCCCCACCTCTCTGCAGTGCTTTCTTGTTTACATTTAGGCCATTATTCAGCTGAATGCTACAACTTCAGCAATTTATTAACTCTTTACAAGACTCCCAAAGCTGTGAGTTCTGGAAACATTCTACCACTCCTTTTGGAAGCTTCTAGGCAGATAGGGTACAGTGAGTTCCCTTTATATTTTTTTAAAAGTGGCCACTTGATATGGGTTTGTCTGGCAGAGCACTTTGTTCAAGCTGCTTTAATAGCTCCTACTGTGTTACATTGTGATTTTTATCTACTTACAGAACTCGTTTCCTCTCCAAGTCACTTTTCTTGGTGCTTGTATTTCCAGGATATAGCAAAACCTCTGGCACATTCTGTAAGCAATTTGTTGAATAAATGAACTCTAAATGGCCAAGGTCTTCGAGCAGGCTCTATCTGATACCTGTCCAGGAGCACTGTAGTCTGAGTCATGAGGCTGTTGACACATGCCCAGTCATTTATGTGAAACGGCCCTCCCCGCCCCACAGTCAGGCATGAACAGCGCAACAACCCTTGGACACATGCATTTGCTTAGATATCTCAGCTGAGGGCTTCATGATATTCCCACCCTCATATGAGATGTTTGTCAGGGTTTGTAGTTGCAATAACAGTGATAACTCCAACTTATTGAGCAAAGAAGGGATTTACTTAAAGCCTATTCAAAGAAAAAAAAATCTCAGCTTGCTGGAAAGGCTAGGGAACCAGGCTTCGGGCTAGTTCTCAGGAATGAAGCCCAAAACCTCACAACAGACTTGGCCTGATGAAAACCCCTGCCCTCGCTGCTGTGTTTCCCAGCACTGAGTTTTGGAGGAAACTTGGCCGCTGCTGCCCCTTGACACTGCTCCTGTGCCAGCAGCTGGGCTTTGGACCAGCTGGGAAAATGCCCCTGCCTCTGCCAAGGCTGCAGTTTGATGCATCTGTTGCCACAAGCCCGCGCCAAAATGGAAGCTCCTCTCAAGGCCAATGCCCTTTGTTGCTTGTGACAGACACAACCCAGGCCCGGTGCCTGCATGTCATCTGCTGGCCAGTGGGAATCAGAACGGTGGAGAAACAGGACCCACTGTGTAAGCATTTACCCAAAGGCTGAGCAGTCTTTAAAGGATGATAGTTACCTTTTGAAATGACAGCGATACAATTAGAGACCAATTCAGACTTGCTGCTATGACTTATCTCCATTTTCCTTTCAACACTCAGCCTTGAATTCTGTTCCCCTCACTCTCAGTGAAATCTTTATTCCAACACCCGAAAGGGTGCTCATGGGCCAGATCTGCCCAGTTAACCTTTGTCTCTGTCGGACCAAGGAATTATGATACTATGTCTCTACTCATATACAATTTCAGATGACCTGTGTACAGGGTCTGTTAATGAATCATTTGGTTGAAATCAATCTGATGTGACACAAAAGAAGTGATAAAGGAAGTCTATGCTGTTTATCCTAGAAAAAAAATATTATTTGTATTTTTTAAATTGAATATGATTCACCATACAGGTGATAATTTCTTTTGTTACAGTTTATCATTATCAATAGAGTAATAAGATGTCTTGTGGCCATATTAATTTAGCTATGCCACAGAAAAAGATCTTTCAGAAGTGAAAAGTAGACAGGATCATATTAGCGAAAGCTATGTAGCTCACAGCCAACTTGGACTACCTTGTCCCTCACAGCCTTCTTTATAACTGCAAAAATATCAAAGACAATTTTGAGACGCTTGATGGCATAATCTCCATGAATAGTCTTTTGTCTCTGTTTAAATCACACATTTATATGGCCAAACCTAACTCATCGTTTTCCTTCAAAAGTATTCCATTTCTTGTTCTCAAACTCAAAAGTCCCTTCTTTTCCCCCCATGTCGTTCTTTCTCTTCTCCTCTTCCTTTATCATATGTACTGAAACTGCTTCCTCGTCTAACTGTGACTTCCAGACCCTCTATGTCTTGCCATCTACCTGGCCCGGAATCCCTTAATCATATCACTGATCCCCAGCCTTAGGAGACCTTCACCTTTCCCTTTCTCCCTTCCACGCCCAAACTGCCAGACGTCTTTGGAAGAAGTAAGGAAACAATGCCAAGGACACTTCCTAACTTCGGGTGTCTGCCCTGCTCCCTCTTGTTGATGTCCTAATTTTTACAAATGGTTCAAAGAAACATCTTCTCTCCTTGAACCCCTTTTACCTCTTACCTTTGGCAGATGATTTTTTTTTTTTTTTAATTTCAGCCAGAGAGTAAGGGAGAAAGAGAGAGACAAGAACATCACTCTGTTTCTATATGTGCCCTGACTGTGGATCACACTGGTAACCTCTGCTCTTTAGGATGATGCTCTGCCCAGCTGAGCTATCTGGCCACTGTGGCAGATGATTTTTCTTTTACTCAGTTGAGCAATCGCCAGCACAAAACCCATGCTACCTTCCCAGAGATAAAATGCTGCAAATAATGACAAAATACAGTGTGATTATATGAGAGTTTATTGTGCTGTTCCCATGGCCACAACTCTGGTTCTGGCCCATGTTTAAAGGCAAATAAATTCAGCTTTGAGGCCCTTTTCCCCAAGTCCCTGGGGAAAAACAAAACAACCTATATTCATTTTCTATTGCTTTGTAATAATTAATCTATGATTTAGCAGCTTAAAACAACACACATTTGATCTCACAGCTCCTTTGCTTCAGGAACCAAGGCATGGCTTAGCTGGGGCCTCTGACTCAAAGTTTCTCATAAGGCTTCAATCAAGGAGTTGGCCTGAGCTGGGAGCTCATCTAACAGCTCAACTGGGAAAGGGTCAGTATCCAAGCTCATGTGGTTGTTGACAGGTTCTCAGTTCTTCAAAGGTCGTTGGACTGACAGCTTCCTGCTTCAGTTTCTAACTGGCTGTTAGCCAGAAGTCACCCTTAGTTCCGTGCCACATGGGTCTCTTCAGTATAGCCACTTGCTTTATAAAAGCCAGCAAGGGAGAGAATCTATTCGCAAAATAGCAGTGACTATCTTACATAACTCAATCCCATTACCTTTGCCACCTTCTATTGGTTAGAAGCAAGTCAGGAGGCCTGCCTACGTTCAAAGGGAAGGGATTGCTCAGGGGTACGAATACCGGGAGACAGGGGTCACTGGGGCCATTTTAGAAGCTGCCTGCCTCAAGACCTTACCAATATAACAGTGACCATATATCTTTATAAAATTCGCAAAAATAGATTTTTTTAACTGCAATTGATTAAGACCATTATCTTTTTCAACTTCAACATTCTTTCCATCACATACCCCAGTAATACCCATTCTCCTTTGTCAAGTGGCGTTAAAATTATTAGTTTTATTTTAGAGAGAGAGATAGGAGAGAGATACATCGATTTGTTCCATTTATTTGTGTGTTCACTGATTGATTCTTGTATGTGCCCTGACCGGGATTGAATTTGCAACCTCAGCATGTGGGGATGATGCTTAACCAACTTGGCTAACTGGCCAAGGCCCAGGGGTCATATTTTGATATGAACATGTTCTCAGACTTCCAGTGTTAGCAGAATTGGGGGCTGAGACATGGGATCTGATGGGTATAGAACCATCAAATGCTAAACAATCATTAGATGTGTACAGAAGTAGAGGATTTGGTCTCATCGGCGTTTAGTCCAAACAAGTTCTGACTTGTCAAGAATATATTCAGTAATGTAGCATAGAGTTATAAATGCATGAATTCTTTTTCTGACAGCTAATTTGAAAAAATAGAATTATTAGATTTCTTGTATTAAAAGCGCAGATGTCTCTGGGCCAAGTTTTATGTTTTACATATTATATCATATCAGAAATCTATTTTAGTGTGACATTCCAGTAGCAAGATGTAAAATCAGAAAATTTTTTCTAACTTATCAATAATGTTTTTAAACTGTGATCGATTATACTACATAAAAAAGCAAATCATTTTTCTGTTCTTTCTACAAAAAATAGGTTACAATATTGTTGTCATAGGAAGAGGTAATAAGTGAGTATGCAGCCAGAAAAAATAAGAAAATAACATGTTATGAATGTGTGTCAGGTTAATTTTTAAAGTTTAATATTTTTTTGTTTATAGTATTTATTAACTTCTTTTTTTAAAATTTTATTTCTTGATTTTAGCGAGAGAGACAAGGGGAGAGAGAGAGAGAGAGGGACATACATCAAGCTGGTCTTGTCTGTGTTCAGACCAGGGATTAACCCAGCATCCTCTGAGCTTCAGGACGGTGCTCTAACCAGCTGAGTACCTGCCCAGGGCTATAAGCTTTTTAAAGTATGTGATTTTTTTTTTTTACCTTTAAATAAATGTTTAATACTTGACTTTGTATTACTTTTCTAAAAGCTAGCATGTGTAAGCTAGCTTCGGGCCTCACAAAAATGAGATCTACTCCTTTTTTCTTTTTTTAAAAATTTTTTTCTTTTTTTTTAAATTTTTATTTATTTATTTATTATTTTTTAGAGAGACAGAGAGTGAGTCACAGAGAGGGATAGACAGGGACAGACAGGAATGGAGAGAGATGAGAAGCATCAATTATTAGTTTTTCATTGCGCATTGCAACACTTTAGTTGTTCATTGATTGCTTTCTCATATGTGCCTTGACCGCGGGCCTTCAGCAGACTGAGTAACTCCTTGCTGGAGCCAGCAACCTTGGGTTCAAGCCAGTGGGCCTTTCCTCAAACCAGATGAGCCCGCATTCAAGCTGGCGACCTCGGGGTCGCGAACCCGGGTCCTCTGCATCCCAGTCCGATGCTCTATCCACTGCACCACCGCCTGGTCAGGCGGGATTTACTCCTTTTAAGCCATCACTGACCTACACTATTGTACCAACGTCCTAAATTATCTTCCTCTCTTCAACCATGACACCTGCTGCTGCTACCCAAGGGTCTTCAGGGATACACCCTCATCATTGAAAAATCTTTACTGTCTCCTCATCATAATTGTTATCTAAACTCTTCCGTCTGGCAAATATGAGTCCCAGTCTAATTATTAGTTTTATTGTCAACAATTCCTTGTTGTTGTTTTTCTGTTTGTTTGTTTTCTGTTTTGTTTTTCTCCCAGTTTATCTACTCATTCATTAAGACCTTCCTCCAGGGTTTCCTTCAGGAACTTTCTCTGCACTCTCAGACTGTGGTGGTCTCCCCCTCCTGCTGTGCCCACCACACTCTCACTGCTCTCCTATTTTATCATTGCATATTGAAGTTGTAGCTAGCTGTAGCACTTCGAATTTTTTTCCTAGATTTTAATTATTGATTTTTGGAGCGAGAGGAGAGAGAGGCGGGGATAGAAAGAAAGGGAGAGAGAGATAGAGGAGCGAGAACTAGGAAGTAATACTCATAGTAGTTGCCTCCTGTATGTATGTGCCTTAACCAGGCAAGCTCAGGGATTTGAACCGGCGACCTCAGCATTCCACATCGATGCTTTATCCACTGCGCCATCACAGGTCAGGCATTGCACTTGAGTTTTAAAAATTCTTTTGGGGCCCTGGCCGGTTGGCTCAGTGGTAGAGCATTGGCCTGGGGTTCAATTCCCGGCCAGGGCACACAGGAGAAGCACCCATCTGCTTCTCCACCCCTCCCTCTCTCCTTCCTCTCTGTCTCTCTCTTCCCCTCCCACAGCCAAGGCTCCATTGGAGCAAAGTTGGCCCAGGCACTGAGGATGGCTCTGTGGCCTCTGCCTCAGGTGCTAGAATGGCTCTGGTTGCAACAGAGCGACGCCCCAGATGGGCAGAGCATCGCCCCCTGGTGGGCGTGCCGGGTGGATCCCGGTTGGGCGCATGCGGGAGTCTGTCTGACTGCCTCCCCGTTTCCAACTTCAGAAAAATACAAAAAAAAAAAAAATTCTTTTGGTTCTACTTATAAACCCTAAACTTTGAGAGAAAATTTACTTCTTTTCCATCATTATAACCTCTCTAGCCTTTCTCAAACTCTACTTGTAGAACAATAAATATCAGTAGTTATGAATGATTGATGAATGAACAATGCAGCATTTGACTAAATGACAAATGAATCTATTCAAATGTTATGTCATCATTTCTTTATAATAAATAATTATTTATTGAGGCCATACTCTATCATTGATAAGAATAAATTACAAAACATAGCAAAAGAACAACAAATGTAGCCGTGCCCAAAGGGATATAACATTCTAGATAGCAGAGAGGACTAATGTAAATTCAAGAATCCCACACATTTATATAAAATGTCCTCCTTGACAGGGACTATGTAACGAGGACTGTGAGAATGTACAATGGGCTGTTTACCTGTTGGGACAATTTCATGTGCAATTCTCTTGGTGAACCAGAAAATTTTGTTCCATTTTTTTATCCTCTTCTATATGGAAATATCAATAATTAAATTATATGGGCTTTTATTTAAGCACTTCCATAATGTTTAATTCCTTAATTAATAATTAATTTGATCTTGAAAATTACACAAGATTAGCCCTGGCCAGATAGGTCAGTTGGTCAGAGCACCGTTTCGAAGCACAGAGGTTGCTGGATCGATCCCCAGTCAGGGCACATACAGGACCAGATTGGTGTTCATGTCTCTGTCTCTGTCTTTCTCTCCCTTCCTCTCTCTCTAAACTCAATAAAATAAACATTAAAAAAAAAAAACAGATTCAATCCTTAACCTTTAAAAAAAAAAAAAAAGAAAATTACACAAGATTAGATCAAGGGTTTGTCCCTTGTTTCTGAAAACCAGCACATTCCTGGTGCTGCCATCTGAGGGCATGAGTGAAACTGAGAAGCCCCCAGGGGAGTCTGGGTCCTTTCCCAGCTACAATGTCCCCTTTATGGGGACAGCCCAGCTTGTCCTGTCTGGGTTGCTCTTTCTTAGTCTGCCAGCTGCTGCCCACTGCCTTTGCTTGCATGGACCGGCCTGGCCTGCAGCCTACAAGTAGTCAGTTGGTCCACTGCTGGGGTCTCCCAGTAGAATGCTCTAGGTTGAAATCTGTACCCACAAGAAATAAACACAGGATTCATAACCTCGCAAGAGCACAGACTGTAGTTTTATTTAGAGATAGCTTTACAGAAGTGAGCAAGTTACAATGAAGTCATTAGGCTGAGCCCTAATCCAGTATGACTGGTGTTCTTACAAAATGGGGAGATTTGGACACAGAGACAGATAAGAACAGAGGATAGAACACATGAAGACCCAAGGAGAATGGAGAAAGCCATCTCCAAGCAGCAGCACCTGAGTCTACTGGAAGAAGCTGAAAGACAGGCACAGCTCTCAAAAGGAACCTCCTGCAACACTGCATCACCCTGACCTTGGCCTCTTGGGCTTCACACTGTGAGACACAAATTTCTCTTGTTTAGGCCATTCATTTGTGCAACTTCGTTACAGCAACCCTAGCAAACTAATAGAGTGCATTTCCATAGAAAAACTTACACTAAACTAATGCCTCCAGATGATTCTCTTATAGGATTTACATCCCTCTAGGATTAGTTACATTTTAACCTTAAATGCAAATTCAGAAACAGCCTCTAGAGTCTAAACAGTATATGGACAGTAAAAAAAAAAAAAAAAAAAAAAGAAGAAGAAGAAGAAGAAATGGGAATCTCTCTTGATACAAACATTTCCGTTTTGGAATGGTCTGAACTTCACCTGTTTGGCTAGTTTGGCAAGAATGTCTTCATCTTTACCACTACCACTGAGGTATTAACAGGGTGTGTAGCTGTTACAACCTCAGGCACAATGAATGAAGCCAGAACACTCTTGAGCTGAGAAGGGAAGGAAGGAACACAAAGCAGTTTTGTATAAAGTCTTCGGTGCTCGGGTTACTTCCATATTTACTGTAGAGCTTGAGCAAACCATTGTATGTCCTGGCTCAGGCTGAAAGGCGTATTGAAATTCACCCAGCTGGCTGTTTCCCTTGAAAGAGTGACTACAGACTGTAACTTCTGTTTCTTTCACGACAGGACAGCAGTAAGGTGCTTTCTCCCAGCTGAGTTTTAAAGGGGCACAACATATGTTCACCAAATAAGAGTAATGCATATGCTTATTTAGTTTATTAAGTAGAAATAAAATTTTTATAGGTTAAATCCTCCTTTCAGACATTATTTTTTGAGCCCTGAGGAACAGAGTAAAGAAATAAAATGGAGTCATTATTATAAGGTATTTTTCCCTGCCGAGAAGGAAGGAAGAGGGCCAGAGCCGCAAAGTGTGGAATAAGTAAACGGCTTTATTGAGTACAGAGCGCACACCCCGCCCAGCAAGGTTCCCTGGCCCCGAGGAAAGAAAGAGAGATGGAGGTGAAGGATGGAGGTCAGGGAAGTTGCACAGATTAAACCGCATGGGAGATATTTAAAGGGTCCCTCTAGGGAAGTGGAGCTACTGTGATGTGGTGAAATTTCACTGGCTGGCAGACGATTGCTTCTTTCCAAATGGTTCCTGGGAAGCTTCCTTTGGCGGGCTTGATTGTGGGCAGTCCTAGCCAAAGTGGGCGGGTCGAGTTCCTACGTGACCATGCCTCTATCCACCGACCTTACAATTATAGTTAAGTTAAATGATGAAAGCAAGTAGACAGAGGCATGAGAAAATGATTGCTTTCATTTTAACTGACTCTGAAAACAAACTTTTGAACTTTTCAGTTGTGCATCAATGCTTCAATGTGCATCGACTCGATAGACGATGTTCTAAACAATTCAGAAGAGAATGTTTCACTGCCCAGACTATCAGAATCATGAAGACGACAATCTCGGACCAAGTCAGAGGCTAAGAATACAGAACTGAATCTTTTCAAAAAATGTATTTTTTCCTTTAAGAACTCAGCTTTTCTTTCTTCTTTGGGACACTCTGGGTATTGCCTGGTTTTATTTTTGGTTTACAAACCCTAAGGCCCTTGAATAAATCTTTGTCCTATGATTAGTCAAAGCCGCCTAACTCTTTGACCTCATTCCACAAGCACCTACACTGTAGTAAACGTTGGCAATACACAGGTGGGCAAAAATAGGCACAGTGTGTCTCTTAAGGAGTCAGAAGACTATCAGAGGAAAAAGAGTAAGCATGTGGCATATTGAGACTACACTTGTAAGTGTAAAATTCCAACTGCTACAAGTTCTTTTAAGAAGTACAAGCTGCAGTAAGAGTCAGTAATGGAATTATCAAGATCAGAGAAACCTATGGTGAAGATGTATACTTCTTTTTCACTACCCAACATCTGAGCTCCCTTCCAATGTTTAGAGAACTTTTTACATTATAAGCCTTGGTGGGAGTCAGAAAAGACCTTCCACCATAGCTCAAAGTGTCAGACGCTTGCTTTTCCAGCTTCCCTTGGGGCTAGCATGCAGTGGCTCTCTCTCTCTCTCTCTCTCTCTCTCTCTCTCTCATTGTTGTAGCAGTTACGGTTGCTCTGAGATAATACCCAGTGCAGCAGTGGCAGTATTACAAACTCAAGCATGTTGTGCTTCACGGCTATGATAGAGGGGTTTTTCCCCAGGCCAATTTCAGAGGGGTGGGTGGCATGTTGTTCCTGGATGCTGGAGCTCATTTCTCCTTTCTGCATAATCATCCCCTCTGTGACTTACAAATATCTTTTTAGTACCTGTAAGGTCAATGGATAGAGGGATAGTCATGTGGAGAACTCAGACCCGCCCACTTTGGCTAGGAGCGCCCACAATCAAGCCCGCCAAAGGAAGCTTCCCAGGAACCATTTGGAGAGAAGCAGCGATCGTCTGCCAGCCAGTGAAATTTCACCATGTCATAGTAGCTCCACTTCCCTAGAGGGACCCTTTAAATATCTCCCACGCGGTTTAATCCGTGCAACTTCCCTGACCTCCATCTCTCCTCCATCTTTCTTTCCTCGGGGCCAGGGAACCTTGCCGGGCAGGATATGTGCTCTGTACTCAATAAAGCCGTTTATTATTCCACACTTTGCGGCTCCGGTCCTCTTCCTTCCTTCTCGGCGGGGAAAAATACCTTACATTTTGGTGCCGAAAACCCAGAAGGAGTTAGAAGTCTGCAAGGACCGCTCCTTTCCTCTCCCCTCCGAGAAAGAACCAGGATCTCCAAACTTACACCCACTTCGGCGCACGGTGCGGTAAGTCCCCTGCCTCCAGCTTTCCTCTCAGTTCTTTATTCCGAGACTCCCTGTCCGAAACCGTAGCTACATCAGGGAACTCTTTTCCGTCCAAGTGAGCGTGTGCTTGTGGAGACCTCCCCAAGCACATCCACTTTCATCCGTGGCTGGACATTGAGTTTTTAGGACGCTAATGCTCAGGTCTGACCACTCCGAGAACTGAGTGCAGCTGTTGGGGCACAGGAATCTCCCTCCCTAAAGAAGAAGAAACTGTTCTTCTTCTCCACTGTGGCCAGGCCACAGAACCCACTCAATTAGCCTCCTGAAGGGACTTTTGGTTTTAATTTTTTTTTATAGGGACAGAGAGAGAGATAGAGGGATAGACAGGGACAGACAGACAGGAATGGAGAGAGATGAGAAGCATCAATCATCAGTTTTTCGTTGCAACACCATAGTTGTTCATTGATTGCTTTCTCATATGTGCCATGACCGCGGGCCTTCAGCAGACCGAGTAACCCCCCTGCTCGAGCCAGTGACCTTGGGTCCAAGCTGGTGAGCTTTTTGCTCAAACCAGATGAACCCACGCTCAAGCTGGCAACCTCAGGGTCTCGAACCTGGGTCCTTTCGAATCCCAGTCTGACGCTCTATCCACTGCGCCACCGCCTGGTCAGGCGGGACTTTTGGTTTTAAAACCCTCACCAATTTAAGTATCGCCAAAAAAGCTGGGAACTGATTGGAGATCTCTTACATTCATGGCTTCTAATTATCTGCGCACCTGTCCTTAATCTCTGTGCTGCCTGTTCCACCACGCCGGCCTTTTTCTGGCCAGAGAAACCTCACCTAAAACCTCTATTTCTAATCTTTCCTTCTCTGCAGACTCCAAACTCTCCCTCCCCTCTTTTCCCAAAAACCTGTTTCTTATTCGCCATCTACTACCTTCTCTTTCTCCTCCCCTGCTGGCCAGGGGCCCCCGCCCTTCACTGTGCTCTCTAGTCCCGCCTCCGTCAGGCCTTTCTCAGCCTGGCATTGGCTCTTACACTGGTTTTCAGGACGTCCAACCCCAATTTTCTTACAGGAAGTTCCTGCCCTGTCTTGCCTTTTGCTCCAGCGTTTTTCCTGCGGGATCTGGGTGCCGGGCTCTACATGAGCCCCCCCTCCTCTTATTCCCAATCCTCCAAACCCCTATCCAGAACCTGTGAGCATGGCATTTAAAGTTTTTAACGGTCCCAATTAGTAAAAGAAGGCCAAGGCTGTTTCACCAGGCCCCGCATGCAGCAGAAGGTAACTCTCCAAACCCCTACTCTTGTGGCAACCCTGAGACCAGCAGAGCCACCAGCATCTTGCTTTAAGTGTGGCAAGCAGGACCACCGGTTCCGGCAGGGCCCCTGCCCGCGGCTGCCCACTGAACCCTGCCCTGACTGCAAGCAGCCCAGTCACTGGCGGAGTGATTGCCCCTTTGAGCAACAGGTTTTTTCCTCAGCACCTCTACATGGAGGACAAGCGCCCAAATGGAAGGCCAATCTAGCCAGGTGGGTGCATCGCTTGAACTCCTAGGACACGGCCTGGACTCGGAGAACCCAGGGTTCTGCAACAAGTGGGTAAGTCCGTCTCATTTCTTGTGGACATGGGAGCTGCCTTCTCTGTTTTTACCTTCATACTCTGGACCTCTAGTTCTCTCACAGGTTTTGGTTATGGGAATGGATGGGACCCTCTTCCTTCCTTCTCGGCAGGGAAAAATACCTTATAGTACCTTTCTCCCCTACTTAGTTTAGGAAAAGCTCCAGTTGTTAATAAGGAAAAACACTGAGTGATAACAATTTTCCCGCAGAAATTGCCACTTGAGCTGAGATTTGAAGGACACATAGGAGTTAATTAGAGACAATAGGCAAAACCATTCCAAGCAGAGAGAAAATCATGATGAGTGTTACTGGGAGGGCGGGTGTGTAGAGAATGAGGAGAAGCCTGCAGTGTGAGATGAAATTGGACAGGCAGGTAGGCAGAGCATGAAGAGGAAGCCATTGGACTACAATAGTTTTAATAAAAATGGAAAAAATTTGAGAGGCTGAAGCAATATTAGGAGGTATTGTTGAATGGTCTAGAATAGGTTGACTGGATAGCTTGATAGTTTGTATATCAAAAGATAATGGAGTAAAGAAAGGTGTCGAGAGAGACAAGATGGCGCTGGAGTAGGCAAACGTACCAGCATCTACCTCCCAGAACCAATGTGGATTACAAACTAATTTTATGAACTATCAACTGGAAAAACCAACTTTGGACTAAACTAAAAGGACTCTTCAACCCAGGAACGCTGAAGAAGCCACCCAGAGACTGGTAGGAAAAGCGGAAACGCGGAGAGGGCTGCCCAGCTTCTCGGAGCGAACGGCAGCAGGGAGAGACTCGCGTGGCGGGAAGTGAGTTTAGCAGAGGGGAAAGGGCCCTGAGCCCCAGGAACAAAGCCACAGCCTGCAGCCCCAGAGCCCAGAAGAAGCATAAGGACAGTATTTAGCTTGAAACAAGTCAGGATACTGTTTGTGAGAGAGTCTGATTTCTCAGACCCAGGATCCTTCTTAAAGGGACCACGCAGAACATCTCTCTCACAAACACTCACCCGGGGCTCCTGGAGACGGAGGGAGAGGGGAGAGAACCACAGTAACAGGAAGAGAGTGCAATCTAGGAGGCATAGGGAGAAACATTTTTGGGAGATAGCCACTCTAACCCCTGGGACGAGTCACTCCCCAAAGCTGAAGTGAATATTTCCCCCGGAAACAGCAATACCAGCAAAGGGAAGCAGGAGAGCAGCCAAACAAGCTCCCCTGCGGCATTCAGAGCAGAGTCGCATAGAAGGAGGGAGCTTTCGGGTCTACGGTAGTGAGTCTTAGGGTCCGAGCTGCAACGCCCCCACCCACACGGCTGAGGGCGCACCGGAGAGCGGGCGGCAGCGGGAGACAAAAGCGGGGTTCTGCTGGCAGGGGCGGAAGCCGGCTGGCCACCAGTGGGCTCAGGTGTGAGCTCAATCTTGCCCGGCTAGGGAGAAGGGGGCGTGCAAAAGCGGCTAAGCTCAGCTGCCGGCAGCCTGTAATCCAGCCTCCGGGAGAAGGGCGGGAAACCCAGAAAGGGTAGAAACCAGCCCGGGAGCAAGGGCAGAGGAGCACATCCCTGCCCCGCCTGTGCAACCCAGGCTTGCGGTCTGACTTGGTAGCAGGCTCCTCCCGCGGGGGTGGAGCCAAAAGCCCAGAAGAGGCAGAGTTCCGCTACGAAGCTGAGCTTGGGCACGCAGCCTTTCCTGGTGGTAGAGCCAAGGCTAGCAGCTGTTCCTTGAGTGGGATCATCCTGCAAAGGCAGGGCGAAAGCTCGGAAACAGGCGGAGACCCGCAGCTGAGCAAAGGTGCTCGCCAGTGCCCTCAGGACCGAGCATAACATCACACACGGGGCCGGGGCAAAGGCCAAGGCCACCAACCCTTGTGCACCCGAGCACGTGATCACAGCCACTCTCGTGAAGAGAAAATGCGGAGGCAGAGAAATACAGCACAAATAAACCAAGAGAAATCCCCAGAAAAGGACCTAAGTGAATCAGATATAACCAAATTACCAGATGCAGAGTTTAAAATAACGATTGTTAGGATGCTCAAAGATATTATAACCACCATAGATGGCCATTACGAAAACCTAAATAAAGAGATAACAAATATAAAAAAGGACATTGAAATAATAAAAAAGAATCAGACAGAAATGACAAATACAATATCTGAAATAAAGAATACAATGGAAGGAATTAAAAGCAGGATGGATGAAGCAGAGAATCGAATCAGTGTGTTAGAGGACACAATAAATAAAGGCATGGAAGCAGAGCAGAAAAAAGAAAAGAGACTCAAAAAGTCTGAGGAAACTCTAAGAGAGCTCTGTGACAACATGAAGAGAAATAACATCCGCATCATAGGGGTTCCTGAAGAAGAAGAGAAAGAACAAGGGATAGAGACTTTGTTCAAACATATTATAGCAGAAAACTTCCCCCAATTAAGGCAGGAAAATATTTCACATGTTCAGGAAGCACAGAGAACTCCATTAAGGAGAAATCCAAAGAAACCAACACCAAGACACATCATAATTAAATTACCAAAGCTAAATGATAAAGAGAAAATATTAAAAGCTGCTAGAGAAAAAAAGACAATCACCTACAAAGGAGCCCCCATAAGGATGACTTCTGACTTCTCAACAGAAACACTTGAGGCCAGAAGGGAATGGCAAGAAATATTCAAAGTAATGCAGAACAAGAACCTACAACCAAGACTACTTTATCCAGCAAGGCTATCATTTAAAATTGAAGGAGAAATAAAAAGCTTTACAGACAAAAAAAAACTAAAGGATTTCACTACAACCAAACCAAGGCTGCAAGAAATGCTAAGGGACCTGTTGTAAACAGATCAAAGGAAAAAAAGAATATAGCAAAAGAGAAAAACAGTTTTAAAGAAAAAAAATAGCAATAAACAATTACATATCAGTAATAACCTTAAATGTTAATGGATTAAATGATCCAATCAAGAGACATAGGGTAGCTGCGTGGATAAGAAAACAGGACCCATACATATGCTGTCTACAAGAGACACACCTTAAATCAAAAGATGCACACAGACTGAAGATAAAAGGATGGAAAAAAATATTTCACGCAAATGGAAATGAAAAAAAAGCTGGGGTAGCAATACTTATATCAGACAAAATGGACTTTAGAACAACGACCATAGTTAGAGATAAAGAAGGTCACTACATAATGATAAAGGGAGCAATACAAAAGGAAGATATAACCATTATAAATATCTACGCACCTAATATAGGAGCACCTAAATATATAAAGCAGACTTTGATAGACTTAAAGGGCGAGATCAACAGCAATACTATAATAGTAGGAGATTTCAATACCCCATTAACATCATTAGATAGGTCCTCAAGAAAGAAAATTAACAAAGAAACAGCAGACTTAAAGGACATATTAGATGAACTCGATTTAATAGATATCTTCAGAACCTTTCACCCTAAAAGAGCAGAATATACATTCTTTTCAAGCGCTCATGGGACATTCTCTAGAATAGACCACATGTTAGGGCACAAAAGCGGGCTCAACAAATTTAAGAAGATTGAAATCATATCGAACACTTTCTCTGATCACAATGGCATCAAACTAGAAATCAACCACAATAGAAAAATTGAAAAACATTCAAACACTTGGAAACTAAATAGCACGTTATTAAACAATGAATGGGTTAACATTGAGATCAAAGAAGAAATTAAAAAATTCCTAGAAACAAACGATAATGAGCATACATCAACTCAAAATTTATGGGACACAGCAAAAGCAGTCCTGAGAGGGAAGTTTATAGCATTACAGGCATACCTCAAGAAGCTAGAAAAAGCTCAAATTAACAACTTAACCCTGCATCTAAAAGAACTAGAAAAAGAACAGCAAGTAAAGCCCAGAGCTAGTAGAAGGAAGGAAATAATAAAGATCAGAGCAGAAATAAGCGACATAGAGGCTAAAGAAACAATACAGAGGATCGATGAAACCAGGAGCTGGTTCTTTGAAAAGGTAAACAAGATCGATGAACCTTTAACAAGACTCACCAAGAAAAAAAGAGAGAGGACTCAAATAAATAAAATTAGAAACGAGAGTGGAGAAATAACAACTGACACAACAGAAATACAAATTATTGTAAGAAAATACTATGAAGAACTGTACGCCAAAAAACTAGACAACCTAGATGAAATGGACAAATTCCTTGAATCATATAATCTTCCAAAAATCAATCTGGAAGAATCAGAAAACCTAAACAGACCAATTACAACAAATGAGATTGAAACAGCTATCAAAAAACTCCCAAGAAAGAAAAGTCCTGGGCCTGATGGCTTCACAAGTGAATTCTACCAAATATTCAAAGAAGAACTAACTCCTATCCTTCTCAAGCTATTTCAAAAAATTCAAGAGGAAGGAAGACTTCCAAACTCCTTTTATGAGGCGAGCATAATTCTGATTCCAAAACCAGGCAAAGACAACACAAAAAAAGAAAATTATAGGCCAATATCCCTGATGAACTTAGATGCAAAAATCCTCAATAAAATATTAGCAAACCGGACCCAGCAATATATGGAAAAAATCATACACCATGATCAAGTAGGATTTATTCTTGGGAGGCAAGGCTGGTACAATATTCGCAAATCAATCAATGTGATTCATCACATAAACAAAAGAAAGGAGAAAAACCACATGATAATTTCAATAGATGCAGAAAAAGCATTTGATAAAGTCCAGCACCCATTCATGATCAAAACTCTCAGCAAAGTGGGAATACAGGGAACATACCTCAACATGATAAAGGCCATCTATGAAAAACCCATAGCCAACATAATACTCAATGGGCAAAAATTAAAAGCTATCCCCTTAAGATCAGGAACAAGGCAGGGTTGCCCCCTTTCACCACTCTTATTCAACATAGTTCTGGAAGTCCTCGCCACAGCAATCAGACAAGAAAAAGAAATAAAAGGCATCCAAATTGGAAAAGAAGAAGTAAAACTATCATTATTTGCAGATGACATGATATTGTATATAGAAAACCCTAAAGTTTCAGTCAAAAAACTACTAGACCTGATAAAAGAATTTGGCAAGGTGGCAGGATATAAAATCAATACTCAGAAATCAGAGGCATTTTTATACACTAATAATGAACTGTCAGAAAGAGAAATCAGGGAATCAATCCCCTTTACCATTGCAACCAAAAAAATAAAGTACCTAGGAATAAATCTAACCAAGGAGATTAAAGACTTGTACTCAGAAAATTATAAAACATTGATAAAAGAAATCAGGGAAGATACGAATAAGTGGAGGCATATACCGTGCTCATGGTTAGGAAGAATAAACATCATTAAAATGTCTATATTACCCAAAGCAATTTATAAATTCAATGCAATACCAATGAAAATACCAATGACTTACTTCAAAGACATAGAACACATATTCCAAAAATTTATATGGAACCAAAAAAGAACACGAATAGCCTCAGCAATCCTGAAAAGGAAGAAAAAAGCGGGAGGTATCACACTTCCAGATATCAAGTTATATTATAAGGCCATTGTACTCAAAACAGCATGGTACTGGCATAAGAATAGGCACATAGATCAATGGAACAGAACAGAGAACTCAGAAATAAACCCACAGCTCTATGGACAACTGATATTTGACAAAGGAGGTAAGACAATACAATGGAGTAAAGACAGCCTCTTCAACAAATGGTGTTGGGAAAACTGGACAGCTACCTGCAAAAAAATGAAACTAGACCACCAACTTACACCACTCACAAAAATAAACTCAAAATGGATAAAAGACTTGAATGTAAGCCATGAAACCATAAGCATTTTAGAAGAAAACATAGGCAGTAAGCTCTCTGACATCTCTCGCAGCAATATATTTGCTGATTTGTCTCCACAGGCAAGTGAAATAAAAGACAGGATAAACAAATGGGACTTTATCAAACTAAAAAGCTTCTGCACAGCTAAAGACAATAAGAACAGAATAAAAAGACAAACTACACAATGGGAGAATATATTTGACATAGCGTCTGATAAGGGGTTAATAACCAAAATTTATAAAGAACTTGTAAAACTTAATACCAGGAAGACAAACAATCCAATCCAAAAATGGGCAAAAGAAATGAATAGACATTTCTCCAAAGAGGACACACAGATGGCCAATAGGCATATGAAAAAATGTTCAACATCATTAATGATTAGAGAAATGCAAATTAAAACCACAATGAGATATCACCTCACACCAGTTAGAATGGCGCTCATCAATAAAACAACACAGAATAAGTGCTGGCGAGGATGTGGAGAAAAGGGAACCCTCCTACACTGCTGGTGGGAATGCAGACTGGTACAGCCACTGTGGAAAACAGTATGGAGATACCTCAAGAAATTAAAAATCAAACTGCCTTTTGACCCAGCTATACCACTGTTAGGAATATACCCCAAGAACACCATAGCACTGTTTGAAAAGAAGAAAGGCACCCCCATGTTTATGGCAGCATTGTTCACAATAGCAAAGATTTGGAAACAGCCTAAGTGTCCATCAGAGGATGAGTGGATTAAAAAGCTTTGGTATATATATACTATGGAATACTACTCAGCCATAAGAAATGATGACATAGGATCTTTTACAACAACATGGATGGGCCTTGATAACATTATACTGAGTGAAAGAAGTAAATCAGAAAAAACTAAGAACTATATGTTTCCACACATAGGTGGGACATAAAGATGAGACTCAGAGACATGAACAACAGTGTTGGGGTTACAGGGTGGGGGGAGGAGAGGGAAGGGGTTGGGGGAGGGGAGGGGCACAAAGATCATGGCTTTTCAGCATTGGCCATATTCCCCCCTTAATCTATAGACAGACAGCAAATATTTACGTATGGTGTTCCCACTATAAAGACTGCTGTCTTAGGGACAAATGCTGACAAACTATTTCAGCAGTTCCTCCTTCTTCAAAGACTTATATGTAAACATAGAGCTCCATGTTTCATAGGACATACTCAAGCTCACTCCATGCTTCCTGGTGCTTTAGCACAAGGGAATGCCCCCCCCTTTTTTTTTTGTATTTTTTCTTTTATTTATTTATTTTTTGTATATTTCTGAGGATGGGGATGGGGAGGCAAGCAGACAGACTCCTGCATGCGCCTGACTGGGATCCACCTGGCATGCCTACCGGGGGGAATGCTCTGCCCATCTAGGATGTTGCTCTGTTACAACCGGAGTCATTCTAGCAACTAGGGCGGAGGCCATGGGGCCATCCTTAGTGCCCAGGGTGGATTTGCTCCGGTGGAGCCTTGGCTGTGGGTGGGAGGAGAGGGACTGGGAGGGGGGAGAGGGGGAGGGGTGGAGAGGTAGATGGGCGCTTCTCCTGTGTGCTCTGGCCGGGAATCGAACCCGGGAATCCTGCACACCAGGCCAATGACTCCGACGGGTCTACCATATCATGCTTTTTACTTAAAAAAAAAAATTTACATTTCTTTTGAAAGCTGATGAACAGGAGACACCAAATCTACCTTCTTTATTAGATCTAGCTAATAACACTGTTCTGTCTTTTTTCCAAATAGCTCCAGATATATGGAAAAGATTTATATAGGCGGATGGGGATCCTCAAACCCCTCAGCGAGATCTTCTGAGAATGGCTTTTAAGATACCTAGAGGCAGAAAAAGCCCAATAGAGATCAGGGGGAACTACCAGCTTTTAGGATACACCCTTAAAGGCTCCAGCACCCCAAAGGGGTCTCATAGGATGCCATCTGGGTCCTGCTTCAATAGTGGAAAGGAAGGTCATTGAGCTAAAGCCTGCCAGGCTTACACACCTCTGCTGTGAGGAAACAGGGACACTGGAAGGTGGACTTCCCCCTCGCTCCTCTAAGGGAGGGTTCAGTCTCTTCCAGGCCTGCTCCAGCCACCTATGACCTAACCTTGCCCAGAATGCTGGGGTTTGCCACTGAAGGCTGAAGGTGCCCAGGGCCGTCGACCCCATCTACGACACTGTGGACGAGCCTAGGGTATTTCTTCCAAGAAGCAGGTAAACTGATCTCATTTGCACAAGGGCCACTTAACTATGTTTTGCCTGAATAGTCAGGTTCTTTATTCTTCCCTCAAAGATCTCTGTTGTGGGTGTTGATAGTCCTATTTTCTGCTGCTTTGCTTAATATATAGTGTTTCTTTTATTCCTCCTACCTCAATGCCCCACTCATATTTCAGGCTGGGACCTACTCTTAATTTAGAGCTCTCTTTCCTCCTTTTGCCAACTTGTATTATGAATTTACCTTTGCCACCCAGCTTAGTGTATCCCAAGGTTCTCTTTACCAGGCCACAGTCACAGAGCTCCAGGGAAAAGCAACCTGGTCTCAACTCTCCAGGCAGAGGAGAACAGAAGCTCCATATCCACGCATGCTGCAAATGGCTTTTTCCAGTCTACCTGAATCATTACCAGCTAGAAGCAGCGGTCATTGGGACTTGGACATGAGCTGCAAAGTATAGAATGGTGACAACAATTCCAGTGCCATACGGACTTTTCCTGTGGGGAACTTTCCTGGACTCCTGCTCCCTGTGACAGCTCCTAACAGACTGAACTGTGGTTGGGTTGCATTTTTCAGGGATTTGGCATGGTGAGGGGGCCAACTTGGACTTGGGGAACATGTTAAGGACACTACTCATTTATGGATTCTTGCTGTATTGGCCAAGAGTTTGCTTAAAGGCTTTTAATCACTGTAAAAAAAATAGAGGACTAGATGAAGAAGATGGGGCACATATACACCATGGTATATTATTCAGCTAGGAGAAATGGTGACATTGGATCACTTATAGCGGAATGGTGGAGTCTTGGTAGCATTGTGCGGAGTGAAATAAGCGAATCAGAAAAAAAACAGGAACTGCAGGATTCCATACATTAGTGGGACATAAAAGCGAGACTGAGAGGCATGAACAGGAGTGTGGTGGCTATGGGGGGTGGGGGGAGGGAAGGAGGGAGAGGGGGAGGGTAGGGGGAGGGGTACAGAGAGAACTGGATAGAGGGTGGCAGAGGACGATCTCTCTTTGGGTGATGGGTATGCAACATAACTAAATGACAAGATAACCTGGAAATGTTTTCTTTGAATGTATGTACCCTGATTTATTGATGTCACCCCATTAAAATAAAAATTTATTTATATATATATATAAAAAAAAAAAAAAAAAAAAAAAAGATAATGAAGGGGGGAGTCGAGGCTTGCATAACTAATTGAAGGGCAATGCCATTCACTGATACAGAAAACACTAGAAATGGAGCCGGTTTAGGAGTGATTGAGCAGGAGAGGAAATCATGACTTCTGTCAGGGACACATAAAGTTTAAGAGAATTTATTTTTTTTATTTATCTTTTTTTATTTTATTTTCTGAAGCTGGAAACGGGAGAGACAGTCAGACAGACGACTCCCGCATGCGCCCAACCGGGATCCACCCGGCACGCCCACAAGGGGGCTACGCTCTGCCCCTCCGGGGCGTCGCTCTGTTGCTACCAGAGCCACTCTAGTGCCTGGGGCAGAGGCCAAGGAGCCATCCCCAGCGCCTGGGCCATCTTTGCTCCAATGGAGCCTTGGCTGCAGGCGGGGAAGAGAGAGACAGAGAGGAAGGAGGGGGGGGGGGTGGAGAAGCAAATGGGCGCTTCTCCTATGTGCCCTGGCTGGGAATCAAACCTGGGTCCCCCACACGCCAGGCCGACACTCTACTGCTGAGCCAACCGGCCAGGGCCTAAAGTTTAAGAGAATTTAAAGATGTCCAATAGGAGATATCATGTAGGTCAGTGGTCCCCAACCTTTTTTGGGCCACAGACTGGTTTAATGTCAGAAAATATTTTCACGGACCAACCTTTAAGTGAGACGGATAAATGTATCATGTGACCAAGACAAATGTCAAGAGTGAGTCTTAGATGATGTAACACAGGGAATCTGGTCATTTTTTAAAAATAAAACATCGTTCAGACTTAAATATAAATAAAACGGAAATAATGTAAGTTATTTATTCTTTCTCTATGGACCAGTACCAAATGACCCATGGACCGGTTCCAGTCTGTAGCCCAGGGGTTGGGGACCACTGATGTAGGTAGCTAAGTCTATCACTTTGCAGCTCAAAGGTGCGGTCTAGAACAGATAGAGAAATTTGGGAATCATTGACCCACCTGTGGTGATCAAAGCTGAGATGAGCTCCCCCCGTTCCACTGTGTACAGTATCCAACATCCCCACTCTCCCAAAAACCTGTTCTAGTCAGTACTGTTCTCTTCTGCCTTCTTCAAATGGTTTTACCTCCCACTTCAAAGGGAGAACTGAGGCTAGATTCCTTCATCTCCCTGCTTTCTCTGTTTTCTTTTGAACATGTCCTACTCTCTTTCACAACAGGAGATGTGTCCTGATCCTATGCAAAGTTAATACCTCCACCTGACCTTCTCAGATAGCTGTGACCTCTGCCTGACTGTTCAAGTGTAAGGGAGGAACACAGAAGATCAGAAACTGTGCCCATGAATGGGGCTTGTTGACAGTGGACTTCACTGTGAGGAGTCATCTCACATCAGTTTCTTTCTTCTCAGGCTGGGCAAATTAACCAAAAAAAGGATCTTCTCTCTTCTACCTAGAAAGTGTCAGCCTTGTTGCCTTTACCTGGGACTGAGTGGGGGGAGAGTTGGGAATTTCAACATTCAGAATGGAAGCTTTCACTTAATCTCCCTGGGTTCAATCTTATATCCTTGTCCTTAACAGGACCTCTATTTGACTCTCTCTGGGGAATAAACTTCCAATGGGAAAGATTCATTTCCCAAATTGCATATGACTGAGAAGGCCTCTTGGGGAACTTAGGGCTTTGAAGCTGACGTTCAGCCAATCCTCCTCTTGTCACCTCCTCACCCCACTTCCAGAGCATTGAGAGTCCTCAGTGGCTAACTGGTTTTTAGCCATCCACCCCCTCTGCTGATTTAGGACTCAGTTTTCCTGGATCTGCTAAGTTACTTTACCACTGGCCATTGACTGCTTTCCAGCTTCTCAAGTTTTGTTCCCGTCATCTCCCTTTGCATAAATTACTTGTTCTTGGGGCTTTGGGCCTTTATGTGTTCCTGAAAAAAAATTTGGCACTTACCACAATGAGGTCTTGGAAGTGAATGGAGGTAAACACACCTGCTGATTACATTTCGCTCCTTTAATCAGAACACATGGATTAGTATTTCATTCTTAATCTCTGGTGGTGTAGTAAGGAGCATGCTTCCACAAGCTCATTTCACTGTTTTACCCACAGTGGCTCAACTTCGCTGCTAACCTTTCCCTGGTTCTGTATGCACAGTTAGATCAAGTGTACCACAGTGTGCAGAAAATTCAAAGTTCAAACTGTGCACTGACGCGGCATCATACAGAAGGATTTCTGTCCTTCCTTTGGGTTAGAGCTCTCAACTCTTCTTTCCAGGCATGCTCTAGGCTCATTCCCAAAGGCCCTCCCCTAGGTTCTCATCCGACATCCACGCTGGGGCTAGCTGAGCTCTACACTTTATCACACTGCAGCCCTGGCTGCAAAGCTCCCACGGAGCAGCTTAGAGCACTAGTGGACACCCTCAGCCATCTTCCTAAGAACTTCCTTAAAGCATTTTTTATTTGGACTATTTTCACTGAAAATTGTACCTTTTCTTGCTTTAAGAAATGGGAAAATTCTAAACAATTCTTTTTCTTAGAAGCACAAGGTCATCATGCCAAGCATCGGTTAGACTCTGTCATAGTGATAGTTGCTGTTGGCCTGGCCAAATGGAGCTGGTCTCTCCACTTTGCCCAGCACGGCACCTTATGAGATAACACATTTTTACACGTCTATCTCTGCCATTAAACTTGAAGTTCCGTAGAGTCAGGAGGAAGGAAGAAAGGGTCTGTCTCTTTTTCATTTGTGTATTTCTTACTTCTACCTTAATATCTTCATATAGTAAATTTTCAATAACTATTCATTGGATGAATGAATGGGACTATATATTATACAAAACATAGAACCAAATAAACAACAACAGGATCACAAAATTTTGTTGTGACTATGTAAAGATAGTTTAAGTAATATACAAGAATATGTTTCTCTGTACGTAAAACATTTGTTTTTTTTCCTGAAGTTAAAGAGTTGTCCTTTTATGCTTCATTTGCTTGGTTTTTCTATTCACATATTACTGAATATTTTCAAGGGTGCTTTATAAAGTCAATAATCCAGCCAATCAAATGTCGGTCATATTTCCCCTGAAACCTCTCTCTTGCTCTGTTTAGGACAGTGGGTATTTTATCTCCACAGCAAGGCTGTGACCCCGCTACCCCCCCTCTTATCTTTACTGTGTTGAGAATCATATTTTCTGGATCCTGATGCCCTTTAAAAAGAACTCTCTACCTGTTGAAAAAGCACGTATCGGAGCAGCGTTTTTAAAAGGGAGGGCAGGAGAAATAAATGTAATGTGACCTTTAATTGCATAAAAATGTTTTTATTCTACCTTCATATTTGATTGATCGTTTCTCTGGCTAAAAATTCCTCAGTGGAATATTATTTCTCTGAACTGAATAGGATATTATGGCTTCACTGTCATCCGGTTTTCAGAGGACTTGATGTCACTCTATTTCCTAATCTTTTGTACACGACCTATTTTTTTTCCCCTTTTGGAAGCTTTCAGCATACATTCTTTGACCAAGTATGCTTAAATTTTGCTATAATTTTCTTTAGTGGGTTTCTTTTCAATTCTATCATGTAGGGTTTTCAATGGACACTTTTAATATGAGAATACATGTATTTTTATCAAATTCTGGGAAATTTTCTTGTAACTTTTTATTGATAGTCTACTCAGGTCCATTTTCTCTCTTCTCACCTCTTTTAAAATTTCATACTCAGATATTGCACCGTCTACATTATTTCCTTCATTTTCTTGTATTTTGTATTTATTTATTTTTATTTACTAATATTTATTTACTTTTTTGTTCATTATTTATTTATTTATTTATTTATTTTAGAGAGAAGAAGATAGAGATGCAAAGATAGAGAAAAACATTGATTTGCTGCTCCATCTATTTATGCTGTCATTGGTTGATTCCCGGATGTGCCCTGACCCGGGATCAAACCTGTGACCACAGCACATCTGAATGATGCTCTAACCAACTGAGTAACCGCCTAGGGCCTTGATGGTATATTCTTTTATTCATTATTTTTCTTCTAATTTTTATGTAATTTTCTAAAGCTTACTCTTAACTTTTAAACTCAAACTGAAAAAAATTTTTATCTTAATTTTCATTTCTTACTACTCTTTCAATTCTCTAATGCTCCTCTTTTGTGCCTTCTTATCCTTGTTCCATGATGACAGATCACATCTTACATCTCTAGGGCACAAATTATAGGTGTTTGAAGTTTTCTACATTTTTTTCTTTCCTGTTTTTTTGAGATTGGTTGCTTTCGTACTGGAGGCTTCTTTAAAATGTCTAATTCTTGGCTATCCACTCTTAACACATTTAAGGCAATGAAAAAAAATGACTAAAAATTCTGTGTACAGGCCGTGGCCAGTTGGCTCAGTGGTAGAGCGTCGGCCTGGCGTGCGGGGGTTCCGGGTTCGATTCTGGCCAGGGCACACAGGAGAAGTGCCCATCTGCTTCTCCACCCCCACCCCCTCTCCTTCCTCTCTGTCTCTCTCTTCCCCTCCCGCAGCCAAGGCTCCATTGGAGCAAAGATGGCCCGGGCGCTGGGGATGGCTCCTTGGCCTCTGCCCCAGGCACTAGAGTGGCTCTAGTTGCAATAGAGCGACGCCCCGGAGGGCATGGATAAGACTTGTCCACAGTCCTGGAGTGAATGGTGCTCTTTTATGCTGTTAATTTGGGAAGTAAGTTGTAAGTCGTTTTGAAAGAACTTACATTGGCTACAGATAAAGGGAGTGGGACAGGTGAAGTGGAGCCAGTCCTGTGATAGGTGTGGAGCCCCTAAGAAAGAACTGTTTGCCCTTTAAGACTGGTTGTGGGCAACAATTGAGAAAGATCACATGTAAACCAGAAGCAGAGGCGCTTGGAGGTCTGTGGCACCTGGTGGTGGGGTACCAAGCTATTCTCTCTAGATAATCGGGGAAAGAGCCACCTGGATGTTAATTCAAAATGTCAGCACACATTCAGGAAGGAGCAGTCTTCCTTCCCTTGCTTTCACACTGCAGTTACTAATTCTCAACCTCTCTAATCTCTCCCTTCCACCTTCGAGCTGCTGCGGTTCAGTTTAGGGCACCTGAGGATTCTGCTCTTGTCAGTATCATGCTCAGCTAGAAAACAGTGGGGTCAGAGTTCATTCCAGGACTGACTCTTAATTTCACATTCTCCTGCCACTTAATTCCTGTGACTCACGACCACTGCCAAAATTGATGGGTTTCCTCAGCATTCCAGTGATAGGATCAGTTACAGTCTTCTCTAAGGTTCTCTTCTAAATCATGGTTTATAAATTGTTTTCTATGTTATATCTATCTCTAAAATTATGCATTGCCCTTAAAACGTCAGAACCACATTTCCAAAAAAAAAAAAGAAAGAAAAACACGTCAGTTAAATGCATTTTTCTTACTGAAATATTTTACTTTTTAAAATAATTTTAAATCAGCTAAAGACATTATCATTTTTCTTTTTCTTTTTTTTTAGAGAGAGAGAGAAGCAAAGAGCCAGGAACTTTGAGCTGCTCCTTTATGTGCCTGACCAGGGATTGAACCAGCAACCTCTGCGCTTCTGGATGATGCTCCAACTAACTGAGCTATCCGGCCACAGCTTGCTTATTTATTTATTTATTTATTTATTTATTTATTTATTTTCTTTTTAAAAAGAGACAGAGAAAGGGAGAGAGGAGGGGAAAGGGAAGGGAAGCATTTATTTGTTGTTTCACTCAGTCATGCATTCATTGGTTGTTTCCCATATGTGTACTGACCAGGGATCAAACCCACAATCTTGTCATCACAGGACAATGTTCTAACTGACTGAGCTAACCAGCCTGGGCCCCAATGATATATTTTTTCCAAATGTATACAAACCCTCTCTATGGACCAGATCTTTCTACTCTGGAAAGAAACCTAGGACAATGTCCTATCATTTTTTAACAAATAACTAGTTCTTTTTTGGCATTAAAAAACCACTGACCAGGCGGTGGCGCAGTAAATAGAGCATCAGACTGGGATGCAGGAGTGGGATGCAGCAGACCCAGGTTCTAGACCCAAGGTCACCAACTTGGGCGCGGGCTCATCTGGTTTGAGCAGGGCTCACCTCAAGCAAGGAGTTACTCTGTCTGTTGAAGGCCCACAGTCAAGGCACATATGAGAGAGCAATAAACGAACAACTAAGGTGTCGCAACAAAGAACTGATGATTGATGCTTCTCATCTCTCTCCGTTCCTGTCTGTCTGTCCCTATCTGTCTCTCTCTCTGTCACTGTAGAAAAAAAAAAAAAGAAAGAAATCATTGTAGCCTGACCAGGCGGTGGCGCAGTGGATAGAGCGTGGAACTGGGATGCGGAGGACCCAGGTTCAAGAACTCGAGGTTGCTATTTTGAGTGCGGGCTCATCTGGTTTGAGCAAAACTCACCAGCTTGGACCCAAGGTCGCTGGCTTGAGCAAGGGGTTACTCGGTCTGCTGAAGGCCCACGGTCAATGCACATATGAAAAAGCAATCAATGAGCAACTAAGGTGTTGCAACAAAAAGCTGATGATTGATGCTTCTCATCTCTCTCCGTTCCTGTCTGTCCCTCTCTCTGACTCTCTGTCTCTATTAAAAAAAAGAAAAAATAAAACCATCATAGTCTAATGATTTTACAATCAGCAAAGCCCAGGGTGTTGGTCAGATATTCTGAATCTTACTCAGCTGAGAATGTCTCTTCTTTCTCAGCTTCAGCCTATGTTGGGCTTAGTGGGCTTCTGTGAAGAACAGGGACATGGTGCGCTTCTTGTCTCTTCCAAGCTCTGTCTCTTCTCCAATTCTTCACTGGGTTATCCATTCCTCCACAGCCAAGCATCAAGTGGGAGGAGATCCAGGAAAAGGACCCCATCTAATCTGTTAGTGTGAGTCGGTTGGATGTTCAAAGCTGACCATTTGCTCATCAGAAATTGTGTGGTCCTCTTCTTTCTGGACACCTCCAGGGTTTGTCCTGGCCCATTAGGGATGAAGTGGAGCCACAGCAAGTCTCAGTCTCTGGCTTGCCCTGCATAAATGGGCTAACCTCTTACTTTCCAATGTGGAATTGTTGGCATTTTGTTTTTCAGTCTGTAGACCTTCCACTGAAATAGAGTCTTCACCTCACAACCTGGTACAGGGACAGCTAGTAAAGAAGAGACATAGTTTCTCCCTTTAAGGCACTTCTGTTCTAAGAAAAATCAAGTATGCTGATCTGAGGCTATGTAACAATATAATTACATGACGCTTTTTCTATTTTGCTTAAATTCAGGATAGAACTTGAACTCTTTGGAAGACATATCTCAGGTCACTAAGGGATTGTTTAATGTCTTATTTATGAAGAGTTGCAGAGAATTCCTTCCCGGAGTGTCTAATTCACCATCTCCAAACCCGTAGATGCTGAGGGAACTCTAAAGGTACATGCCACCACGGGCTGACCCGACACAATGAAAGGGAATGGCCGAGCCTCACGTTGGTAAGCAAGTGTTTTAGAAGTGGAGTGTAGAAGACATTTTGTTCTACCTTTTTCTGCAAATGGAATGAGGTGGAAACTTTACTAAGTAATATATAACTAGAATTACTTTCGCAGTGATTAAATTATAACTTGGGTCTACATATTTCTAAGTCCTTTATCGGTTTTCGTTTGAGGTGGACCTTAGATTTTATCTCCCCTTGACCTCTTAATTTTGTTTTCCTATCCACCCACTTGAGTGAACTCATTTTCTTGCCCTAATGAAAATGCAAGTCCTTCATTCTTTATCTGTTTTAAGATGATGGAGGGCAGGAATCTATTTGCTGTGAATTGTTCGGCCTCTCCTTCCCTTTCCTCTCTATTTCCAGGTTGCCAGCAAGTCCCTTCCCTTCTCCCACCCGACTGTCTACTGAATTCATACACTGCTCCCACAACTACTGCCACTCTGAGTTCAGACCTTCACACTCTGCCTGGTTGACCTAGAACCTCCGACAGGATCTCCTGACCCTAGACTGCGCTTTAACCTCCACACTATCATGGTCTTCTTCTTGAGACATAGCTAAGAAATATTTCTCCCTGATTATAGCTTGGTTGAAAACATTTTTATTTTTTTTACAGGGACAGAGAGAGAGTCAGAGAGAAGGATAGACAGGGACAGACAGACAGGAACAGAGAGAGATGAGAAACTGATCAATCATCAGTTTTTCGTTGCGACACCTTAGTTGTTCATTGATTGCTTTCTCATATGTGCCTTGACCATGGACCTTCAGCAGACCGAGTAACCCCTTGCTCAAGCCAGCGACCTTGGGTCCAAGCTGGTGAGCTTTCTGCTTAAGCCAGATGAGCCCACACTCAAGCTGGTGACCTCGGGGTCTTGAACTTGGGTCCTCTGCATCCCAGTCCGATGCTCTATCCACTGCACCACTGCCTGGTCAGGTGGTTTAAAACATTTTAAGAGCTTTTCATGACCCAGGAATTAAATTTTTGTAGACAGGAATTCCTAAGACCTTTCTGATTTGATTGTACTTTTCCAACATAACATCAAGTTATTTCCTCCCTTCATCTGCTGGCCCAGTCACATTACCTGACTTGTATGTCCTTGCCTAGCTCTTTTCTCTGCCTTGGATATGGTTATTTGGAAATACAGTCTTTGCAAATGTAATCAAGTTAAGGTAAGGTCATAATCAATTAGAGTGGGCCCTACTCCGATGTGTCTGGTGTCTCTGTAAGGAGAAAAAAGACAGGACCACAGGCACACAGAGAAAACACCGTGTGATGACTGAGGCAGAGACAGGAGTCATACAGCTACAAGGATACTTGCCCACGAAAGGCCAAGGATTGACAGTCACCGGCAGAAGCTGGGAGGAAGCACGAAAGGATCTATCCGTGGTCTCAGAAGGAACATAGTCCTGCTGACACCTTTGATTGTGTACTTGGGCCTTCAGAACTGTGAGAGACACATTTCTATTGTTCCCAGCCACTGTGTCTGTGGCACTTTGTTGCAGCAGTCCTAGGAAACTCATATAATATAATACAGGCTTTACCTGATATCTTCAACATCCCAGACTGTGCTTGAATAACTCTTAAAGTGGGAGACTCATTACCTCCAAGGGGTCACATTCCTTCATGGTGAAGCCTATTATGCTGAAATGTCTCAGGAGGATTTTCAATTGGCATCCTAGGCCTTTTGCTGATTATTCGTAAACTGAAGATCATGACGTGTTTAGGTCCCATAGTTTCGCCAGCTTCTGATGACAGTTTACATGAGGATATTTATACATGAAATGGCTGAGAATGGAAAAATAGAGTCTTCAGGTTCCAAACACATGGGGCTTGGCAGGCATTTTCCCTAGATTGACAAGAGACATTGGTGTTGTTTCACTCCGATAGACTGATGGCCTATGTTTGTCATCACGCCCTTTCAGGAAGAGAATTAGGTGGCGTCCTTTCTCCTACTGAGGCCTAATGAATCACCTTAGAGGAAGGACTGGCCACTTTCTGTTTCCCTGTTTTCTGTGGTGCCCAACTACCAGGTATGAAAAAGCAACAGCACCAGATTAAGGGAATTAGAAGTTAAAGCAGCCAAAATCCTAGGGAACACTGGGACTGGGGGCAGCCCAGGCTGTCCAGTGACTGCGTGTCCCCTGGCTGGGAACTAGTGGGGCACACACACTACGTTTCAGATTACCAACCATCAAGTAAGTGCAGCAGAAGTTTTGTGCATTTGTGTGTGTTTTTACTCTCGAATGGCCCATGCAGTTGCTGCAAATTGAGATTTGATGATCATTTCACGTTTTCAGTCAACAGAGCTTCAGGGAAACCAAAAGCCAGGACCAGAAAGGTAAATGAATACTTCAGATAGCTGTCAGCACGGAAAATACATGCTATCTCTACAAGGGCATGTTAACAAAGATAATAGATATAGGGCGCTCAGATAACCGCTGATGGTGGTAATCAGTGGGAACCGGACTATGTGTGTAAATGAAAGGCTGCTATGATTATGATTCCTCCTCTGGCCCTGCCTGCCCTAGTACACCACCTCCCCGCCCACACCACCACCTCCCCGCCCCCACCACCTCCTCCCCGCCCCCACACCACCTCCCCATCCACACTACCTCCTACCTCCGCGCCCACACCGCCACTTCCCCCCCACCATCTCCTGGCCCACACCTCCACCACCTCCCCACCTCACCACAACAAGGATATTTCTGTAAGGCAACCTCCAAAACTAAAGGAAGCAAAAACTGAACAGTGTTCATTATCTTTTAAACAGAATATCTAATAAGGGAGGAAAACAGCTTATTGGTTGGTTTTTGGAAGTTTTGACCTAGAAGACTATTTTATATCATTAAAAATTTGACACGCTGCCTTGCTAGTCCGGGTCCAGGGAGCAGTCAGCACATGTGCTACCATGTGGGTACCTTTGTGGGCAGGCAGGGCTGCTCTCGCTGAAGGGCTTCCCTCCCTGAAGGGCTTCCCAGTGTGCACTGAGATCTCTCACATTGTCTGCCATGCCTTCTATAGTAAACGCGCTTTGGGTCCTCCGCACAGAATTCTTCCAGTATAATTTCTGATAAATTCGCCTGGCTAGAGCGGAAAATGAAACTCAGTATTTTTTTTTTCTTTTTCTATTTTTCTTAAGCTGGAAACGGGGAGGCAGTCAGACAGACTCCCACATGTGCCCGACCGGGATCCACCCGGCACGCCCACCAGGGGGCGATGCTCTGCCCATCTGGGGCGTCGCTCTGCCACAATCAGAGTCATTCTAGCGCCTGAGGCAGAGGCCACAGAGCCATCCTCAGCGCCTGGGCAAACTTTGCTCCAATGCAGCCTCGGCTGCGGGAGAGGAAGAGAGAGACAGAGAGGAAGGAGAGGGGGAGGGGTGGAGAAGCAGATGGGCGCTTCTCCTGTGTGCCCTGGCCGGGAATCGAACCCAGGACTCCTGCACACCAGACCGACGCTCTACCACTGAGCCAACCGGCCAGGGCCAAAACTCAGTATTTCTTAATCTTAAGGAAAGGTTCTCCCTGTACTGGGCGTCACTGAGGCCCATGCAGAGCTGGAAGAAGGGAAGGAGCTGAAGCAGGCCAACCATCCCAGGACCTCTGATCTCAGTTTATAAAGCAGAACGCTGCAGCTCTGGCTGGACAGCTCCGTTGGTTGGAACAGTGTCCAGAAGCTCAAAGGTTACCAGTTTGATCCCTGGTCAGGGCACATACAGGAACAGCTCCATGTTCCTGCTCTCTCTCTCTCTCCCTTCTTTTCTCACTGAAATCTATCTATCTATCTATCTATCAATAAAGCAGTGTGCTGCAGCCTATGCTTCTGGTCCCAGAATCAAGCGCTAAAAGAGGCTTACCAATACCTTGCTATTTTCTACTGCATCTTCCTTGAAGTGAGCATATACCTCAATTTTGCACCCACTTATTTTTCTCTTTGGTTCTTCCCTCATCAAACTCTGTATCTACTGCTGTCTGGTAAACCCTCTAGTTGTCTCACTGAAAACAAAGCATCCCAGTTCACCTGGATTGAGTGGGAACACGATCTTCAGGCTGCACCTCCGCATAGATGTCTTCCAAAGAGATCTTTGCTTTTCAGTTGACCTTCCAGACATGAGGCCAAATGTCCCCAGGTCCAGACACGTCTTAATCCTTCTGTTCCATGGTCACACTCTATACTCTGCAAATGCGTAAGCAAACGAGTGATGACAACCTTCCGTCCAGAGAGAACACAGCTTGTAGAGAATTTAAAAACAATAATGAAGGCAGCTAAAATTTGGTCTGCTTTCTATTATTATATAGCAACACTGACAGTGAGGGTGTGGCTGCCCCATCCTTGGTAAGCCACTCCTCTTGGGACCTCATCTGTAGGTCCCTGAGAGAGCAAGGCCCTTCCTTGATAATTCCCAAGAGCTCCTTTTTGCTGTTCCCTTTGGCCCTGACCCTCATGGCCCTCTGTTGACCCGTATGGAGGTTTCCATAAGCCAGCTCTACAGTCTTTGTCCTGATTCTTATTTCTCTGTCTTGTCAACCTTACTGAAAGATGAGTGCAAAGCCAGTATCCACGGCCACCATCACAGCCGCCTGGCCCACGCAGGTTCACATTAGATTTGGACATACAGTAATGAAACAATGGAGCCAAGAACTGGTGTGCCATTAGCTTTAATCCTAGCTTGCACCCAGTGGGCAAGTAAAAACACACACTGGGCTCCAAAACCCACTCATTCAGTGTTCACAAAGCTACTGACTTATCCAAGTTTCCTAGAATCAAAGATTTCTAGCTCACCAGACTTATTCACCTCTGCTCCCCATCTCCTTCCTTCTCCCTGCACAAACTGGCTTCTCACTCAGCACTCCACCATCTTGGCTGCTTCTCCTGGCCTCCTCCACGTGGTCTCTCTCTGCTCTCCTCTCTGCTCTCTCCTCTAAATCTAATCTCGGAACCGAGAGAGCAAGCTCCTGGTCTGCCCCACTTTATAGTGCAGAAATCAAAACCTTTAATCCAATATACAAAATAGAAAAGTGTCTTATACAAAGTCACTTATCTGAGGCATGATAGGATTGCACCACCCCACATCAAAAAGGGTGGGAAAGGCTTAGTCCTAAAACCAAGCTCCAGGCCAAAAGGATCCTGCCTGCCCACAGCCTGCCTTCAACACACATTAATATCACCTGGGCAACAGGCTTCCATGTGAGCAGCACCATCTTTAACAAAGTGAGCTCCAAAACCCACTCACATTCAGTGCTCACAAAGCCACTGACTTATCCGAGTTTCCTAGAATCAAAGATTTCTAGCTCACCAGACTTATTCACCTCTGTTCACCATCTCCTTCCTTCTCCCAGATACAAACTCTGCACAAACTGGCCTCTCACTCAACACTCCACCATCTTGGCTGCTTTTCCTGGCCTCCTCCATGTGGCCTTTCTCTGCTCTCCTCTGCTCTCTTCTCTAATATTAATCTCAGGAACCAAGAGAGCAAGCTTCTGTTCTGCCCTCATTTTATAGTGTAGAAATCAAAAACCTTTAATCCAATATACAAAATAAGAAAGTCTCTGATACAAAGTCACTTATTTGGAGCATGATGGGATTGTACCACCCCACATAAAAAAGAGTGGGAAAGGCTTAGTCCTAAAACCAAGCCCCAGGCTACAAGGATCCTGCCTGCCCACAGTCCACCCCCAACACACATTAATATCACCTGGGCAACAACTTCCATGTGGGCAGCGCCATCTTTAACAAAGTGAGAATGATATATTTTATCTGCCCAACACTGAGATTCAACCTAACTCAACCCTTAGCTGAACTATGCTTCTTGTTCTTTGTTCCAGGCAAGTTTGGGACTTACTCTTAACATAAGCCTGTGGCTTCAAGAGTGGATTTTGTATAAAATAAGCCCACTCATGTCCCTAGCCAGGTAGCTCAGTTTGTTGTGGTTGGGTCTCTGGTCAGGGCACATACAAGAATCAAGGACACCTACAAGGATGCATCAGTAAGTGAAACAATAACTCAATGTTTCTCTCTCTCTCTCAAATACACACAAACAAACATAACAAGAAGCCTGCTCATATTTGGCTAACCCTCCACCAGTATACATAATGCATCTCTCCTTCACCTTCTCTGAAACCTATTCTTTTCAAATTTCCAACTACAGTCCTACTGTGGTTTCTTCTTCCTCCATAGGAATCATCTTTTATTATTTAAAACTACCCTAAGCCAGAGTTTTTCAAACTTTAGTCATTCACAAAAGGCCTTGTGTATGTTTCTTTCTCTAATTAACACTAAAATATTCACTTAGTAACTTTCAAAACTATAGTACGCTCTATCAGCAGTACAATATACTTTATTTTGGGAAACCTGGTTTGAAACAGTATCAATAACAAACATTTCCACCAAGGAAGAGTGTAAAGCCAGAAGGCACGGCCAGGGCCACCAGCATGGCCATTCACATGCAGGTTCGCATTAGAATCAGTCGGTAAAGAAACAACGGAGCCAAAAACTGATGAGCCATAGTCTTTAATCCTAGCTTGCACCCGGCGGGCAAGTAAAACTACACACTGGGCTCCAAAACCCACTCACATTCAGTGCTCACAAAGCTACTGATTTATCCGAGTTTCCTAGAATCAAAGGTTTCTAGCTCACCAGACTTATTCACCTCTGTTCCCCATCTCCTTCCTTCTCCCTGCACAAACTCTGCCCAAACTGGCTTCTCTCTCAGCACTCTGCCATCTTGGCTGCTTCTCCTGGCTACATGGCCTCTTTCTGCTCTCTCCTCTAATGATAATCTCAGGAACCAAGAGCGTAAGCTCCCGTTCTGCTTCTATTTTATAGTGTAGAAATCCAAACCTTTAATCCAATATACAAAATAGGGAATTCTCTAATACAAAGTTACTTATCTGGGGCATGATGGAATTATACTACCCCACATCAAAAAGGGTGGGAAAGGCTTAATCCCAAAACCAAGCCCCAGGCTACAAGGATTCTGCCTGCCCACAGCCCACAGAGATACACATTAATGTCGCCTGGGCAACGGCCTCCATGTGGGCAGTGCCATCTTTAAGAAAGTGAGCATAATATATTTTATCTGCCCAACAAAGAGAAAATGCATTTCTTTACAGTACAATATCATTGTGCAGATAAATCATTTTTTAGAGGAAAAATGTCATATTAATGTGTTAACTGTGTTAGCATTAATATAAATATATGCTTGCTATAGGTATCTATTAATGCCTTTGTGAAAACTGATGGTGAAGCTGGTGAGTTAAGGATAGATTATAAAGAACAGAAAACTAAATTAGCAACTTGTTTTGGCTCTGAGCCATTCCAATTCCTCTCTCTTCCCTCAACACCAAATTCCTAGGAACTCAGACCTCTGAGGCACCTAGTCATTTGATTAAATTATTAACCAAACTCTGCATGACTTAAGTAAATATTTGACAAATGTTTTTATTTCCTTGAGTATTGTATAGAGAATATATATAATCTTCCGTTTTGCTGAGTGTCATTTATTAATACGCTTATTTGTGGTTTAGGCTTTCAAAATGACTCTTTTCATAAGCTCAAAAAGGTAGAAAAAAACTTATGTTTTTATCTTTTATATATATATATCTTTTATATATATAAATTTTTACATATATTTAAGAACTTTGATTCACAGAATGATTGTGGGAAGTTATCAGAAAGCTGTAGCTTTCAGTAACTATTGCAAACAGTATGAAAGGGGGTTTTTCAGGAGTGTTCAGTAACCTGAGCAACGATCAAACACTGAACTATCCTATTCTAGTTAGTTTGCTCTTCAGAATCCAAGTAATGTCTTCCAGAGACCCAGGAGAATTGAACAGCTTTTGAAGCAAATTGACTAGATTTCTTAAACTATGTTAGGTTTCTCATCACTCTCAGGAAGAGAGTAATAGAGATAGAGTCTGAGCACCAAAACCAAGGTGGAAACATTCTCCTGAATGTCTTTTCAGCCCAATGGTGAGACAATACACTGGAACCCCTGGGCTAACATGGCTTTCTCAAGCATTAACCTGAGAAGCTTTGCGAAAGCAACTTTCATTACACTATTTTTATTGTTCGGTTGTGCCCTTATTACCTGAACCTTGTCAAGGTTAGATCCAAAACCTGTTAGACTTCATGGGAGGAGGCAACATAATCTTATTACTTGGAATGTAGTGCTCATCTAGTTTTAAAAAAAGGTGAGAGATACTTGTATATAATGGTTGTCACAATTAAATCATAATAGTTAAAAAGATTAAGTCATGTTATGAGAAGGCAGAACTAAAAATTGAAGAATTAAGCAGCATTTGAATAAATGTGACAGCAGCAAAAATGTGCAATGTGTGAGCATAAAACATTCTATGAGATAGCATAGATTTGTGAACTGAATTGAAAATGCTTGATCAATTTATGTGATAAATGTCAACTTTTAACTTGGATGAGAATTTTAAGTTTTTAAGATATGAACTAAATAATGACTCAGTAGAAAGATCTGGAATCGAAAGTGCCATATTACCAAGGAGATCCAGATGTCTGAGGACTTCCGGGCTGTTTTGAAGGGGTTGGGTACACAAGAAGGTCAGTTCCGGGTACATAGGCGGTATTCTCTGAGCCAACATTGCACCCATACATCAAGGTTAGAGGGAAAATTTACCCTTTATTTGTCATATACTATTTAAAGATTTTTATTTTTATGTTAGCAATGTAGGAAATATTTTAAAAATCATATAACAAAAATAGGCACCAATGAAATGGGAACTGAATAACTATGAAAATTAGAAATTTTGGAAATGAAAACAATATAATTATGGATATGGTAACCTAGAAATCAGGAAAAACTCTAGAATGGAGAGATACCAATGAATTAGAAGATTGCATTAAAGAATAAACTCATAACACAGAACACAGAGCCAAAAATTTTTTTTTAACTTAAATGGATTAGAAGTTAAGAAGCTTCAAAATCTGTCTGATCAGTGTTATTAAAGAAGAGAAGAAAAGCCTAACCAGGAGGTGGCGCAGTGGATAGAACGTCGGACTGGGATGCAGAAGACCCAGGTTCGAGACCCCGAGGTCGCCAGCTTGAGCGTGGGCTCATCCAGTTTGAGCAAAAGCTCACCAGCTTGGACCCAAGGTCGCTGGTTTGAGCAAGGGGTTACTCAGTCTGCTGAAGGCCCGCAGTCAAGGCACATATGAGAAAGCAATCAATGAACAACTAAGGTCTCGCAACAAAAAAAAAACCCCGATGATTGATGCTTCTCATCTCTCTCTGTTCCTGTCTATCCCTCTCTCTGACTTCTGACTCTCTCTTTCTCTCTGTTTCTGTAAAAAAAAAAAGAGAGAGAGAGAAGAGAAGAAAATAGCAGAGAAATAATATTTGAAGTGATGGCTAAGAATTTTCCTAAACTGAAGAAAAGCATGAGTCAGATCAAAAGTACTCTCTAAGCATCAAAGAAATGCAAACAAAAACAAATCCATGCTTAAATATATTCTAATGTAACTGCAGATCCATCAAAGATAAAGGGAAAACCTCAAAGCTATAGAGAGAATGACCACTTACAAAGAAACACTAATTAGGCTAACAGAAAACTTCTGAAGAAGGCAGGAGTTGCCAGTAGAAACTTAGATAAAAACCAAAGGGAAAACCCACCAAACAAGTTATGATAGTATTATACAATTTGTTCCTAAAGCATCACATTCAAATATATAAAACTAAAACTGAAGTTAACTAGAGAGAAATTCACTATCATGGGGGGATGGTCGTTGTAGCACTCTGTGCATCATTAGGGTAATGATTCAAAACACTGCTATGCCCATACCATGGAATATTGCTCAGTCATTGAAAGACTGACAAAGAAGCATGTCAGTTTCTGTTATATATATTTCCACCTGAAAGAAAATATCACAATGAGGACAGGTAGATATAAAACGGTCCCAATGTAGAACCAAATCCCACTCTATCCGTATTTGTTTATGCTCATATATGAATATGAAAAAATACACACAAGATTACTTTAGACTTTGATAGATATGTAAATTCCAAACTGCCCTCTTGATGTTCCGCTTATCTGTCAGACTTCACCCTTACTGGACTATCGCCCCTGAGACAGAGGAATTCCAAAAAGCTGACAGGCCACCCCAAGGAGGGGCTCTGGACATACTAGGACTTTTGCCTCAGTATCCCCTCAGGCTCTCCCAAACACTATATAACTCGCCCCTAGTCTGTAACCGGTGCTCTTCTCCCCAGGAGAAGTGCCCAGCAGGGTTCCTTTCTTCCTTTCAATAAAGCCTGTTACTCTGGTCTTTTGGACTCCCATGGATTCCAACATACTTAACAATCAAGGTGTAAAGTGAAGGGCACAGAAATAGATAGTGGGGGACAAGGAGTGTTTATTAAATTTCAATTATGATGGAAAAAAATTACTTTGATCTAAGTACTCATCTAAAATTCCTAGTAAAGGCTCTGAAGCTAGAAAGGGCACAAACTATGAGGAGGAGCCAGCACAAGGCACAAAGATGAGAATCTTCTGTTTTCTGAGCACTGACAGATGGGAGAGTCCTTATGTCCCCCATATAGACAGACAGACAGACAGACAAAATATACCTAACAAGTCGGATGGTCAAACTCTGCCATACCCTGAGTAGAATGCTTATGTTTTCATTTCTCCCTGTTAATAACTTTATCTTTAACACATTTTGAATTAGAAACAATTACTTCTGGTTATAAGGTGATTAAAAAACAAAGTCATTAACTGATCCCTGTCCATTGTGTCCTTGAAAAAAAATTTGTTCTGTTTTTGAAAAAAAATGCAAAGAAATAAATACCACACATTTTTTCAATTAAAAATTTTATTCTCATATGTATAAGAATAGAAAGTAAAGTCACTGAGAATGGAGAACTCTTTTGTGGAGTTTTGCTGTAAAATGAAGCAGAGATATCAATCAGTAGCTAGAGATGTTAGGAAAAGGTTTGCTGTGGCTGTTAAAGAAGAATGTTTTTGTGTTGTTGTTTTTTTTACAAAGACAGAGAGAGAGTCAGAGAGAGGGACAGACAGACAGGAACGGAGAGATGAGAAGCATCAGTCATTAGTTTTTTGCTGAGCATTGCGACACCTTAGTTGTTCATTGATTGCTCTCTCATATGTGCCTTGACTGCAGGCCTTCAGCAGACCAAGTAACCTCTTGCTTGAGCTAGAGACCTTGGGTCCAAGCTGGTGAGCTTTTGCTCAAACCAATGAGCCCACGCTCAAGCTGGCGACCTTGGGGTCTCAAGCCTGGGTCCTCTGCATCCCAGTCCGACACTCTATCCACTGCGCCACTGCCTGGTCAGGCAAAGAAGAATGATTTTAAAGCAAGTATATAAAATGAGGATGGGAAAGATCTAGTTGAGAAGGCAACTTGAATGGATCATGAGAAAGAATAATTTCAGAAGCAACACCTATCAACAGCCAAGTAGACGTGTGTTCCAGTGGACAGCATATATGAGAGTTTAGAGAGTTTACCCTTAGCTCACAGCATGAACAGTTTATTCCTTATAAAGGGACATAAAGGGCCAGAAAACTGGGGTAGAGATGCAAATCGTTCAGTAGGTTTGATGTCAGAAGGAAGAAAAGTGCTTATCTAACAGCTTCAATTTTCTCACTGAAATCATAAGAAAGATTGTCAGTTAAAATCAAAGAGAAGAAGGAAGCTGGAAATTTAAGGTTGCTTCAAAGAATAGAGTAAAACTGCAAGAAACAGTCAAAGAAAGAAAGCAATAATGAAATCAACAAATACAGTTATAAATGGAGCTTTTTAACTTTTAAAAGAAAATAAAACAATATTTATTTATGATTATCAAAGGCCTGTGGGTAGGGTAGAGGCACACAAGGCCAAAACTCTCTTCAGATTTATAATCTGTGGAGTTTCTATCTGGAAGGATAGAGAAGTGACTCTTCACTCACTTCCTTGCTGGTCTGTTAACTGCTTCTGGCTTTTACGATGCTTTAAACACTAAACTCATAAAAATGAAGGCTAAATACATAGCAGAAATTGAATTGGATTGCTAGAGTTTCATATTATGTATCTTCTTTAATATAACCTTTTCGTGCCAATAAGTACATCATGCATAAATAAAAATACCACACTGGGCCCTGGCCGGTTGGCTTAGTGGTAGAGTGTTGGTCTGGCATGCAGGAGTCCCGGGTTTGATTCCTGGTCAGGGCACACAGAAGAAGCAGCCCTCTGCTTCTCCACCCCTCACCCCCTCCTTCCTCTCTGTCTCTCTCTTCCCCTCCTGTAGCCAAGGCTCCATTGGAGCAAAGTTGGCCTGGGGGCTGAGGATGGCTCCATGGCCTCTGCCTCAGGCATTAGAATGGCTCTGGTTGCAACAGAGCAACGCCCCAGATGGGCAGAGCATCACCCCCTGGTGGGCATGCCAGGTGGATCCTGGTCGGTCACATGCGGGAATCTGTCTGACTGCCTCCCCATTTCACTTCAGAAAAATACAAAAAAAAAAAAAAAAAAAAAGAAAATACCACACTGTCTATGGCTTAGCACTATTGGTCTCAGTCTCAGATGGGTAGTTAGAACTCAGCCTCTCTTAAGACTTATTTCCTTCACCAAAACCTGTTTATGCACCATCTAGGTACTCCATGCTTTTGTTGCCATGCCCATGTAGTTTATGTGAGAACACACCTACTGTCCCAGGCAAAGTAGTATCTATTAATCAATTTTTTTAAATTCACTTTAGAAAGAAGAGAGAGAGAGAGAAGGGGGGAGGAACGGGAAGCATCAACTCCCATATGTGCCTTGACCAGGCAAGCCCAGGGTTTCAAACCGGTGACCTCAGCATTTCCAGGTTGACGCTTTATCCACTGCACCGCCACAGGTCAGGCCTTCATCGATTTTTTTGTAGCAAATCATTAATTAGTCACACATGCTAGCATTGCCAAGAAAAAATATATTTAACTCAATAACACTGAGATGCATGAAAAGGAATATGATAGGAAAACAGTGGGCTTTCAATAAAGTGTGCCTTACCCATCAAATTCTACCTAGAATTGGAAAATCTAACAAAGTGTCTTAACGCTCCATCTCGGAAGCCACATCAGCCTTAACCCAGATTTAGGGAGGGTCCAGAGCTTGTGCCACAAGCCACACATAACTACTGAAATTTGAATTTAAATAGTTAAAGTTAAAAATGTAAAAATTCTGTTCTTCAGTTGCACTACCCACATGTGACTAGTGGCCACCATACTGGGCAGCAGCGATATAGAAGAACATTTGATCAAGACAGACTGTTCTATTAAACAGTGCTGGTCCAGACCATGGAAAGCCCCTGTGACCCTCAAGGTTGTTTCTGGCCCAAGGGAAATATAAAGAAGTATGAACTTCTAACGCAGCCTCTGAACCAGCTTGGACTTCAAACTGATCCCAATCCGGAGCACAGAGCTTTCCCACTCTGGACCTGACTCAGTACAGACCCATATCAACCATCAGAGTTTAGGAGGAGGATAAAGCAACACTTACACCTCAAATAACATAATAATGCCTGGGAAGGTCTTTTAAAAACTATGAAGCGCTACACAAAAAAAATGAAATACTCCTTCTTTTTCCCTGAGCAATTGCCTTCACTTTGTTGTGGGGATCCCTAGTTATTACATTTGGTATTGGCTGCTCCAGCTCGAGACAAATGCAGAAAATTTGGAGGCAGTTCAGAGGAGACCCACAAAGATGATGAAAGGTTTGGAGAATAAACTATTGTGGTTAAAGACGAAAGTCATTCATCTGGGGAGAAAATTTTACAATTATTTTCAAGCATAGATATTTCTATTACACAGAGAATTATACCCAGCCACATTAAGAGATTCTGTGTACCGAATGGAAGAGGTAGATCAAATTAACAGCACAAGGGGATGTTTTCTGACAACAGTAGCTGTGCTCAAGCAGGCTGCGAAGGGAGTTTAAGAATGTTTTCTGGAAGTATTAGAAAGCAGAAAAGTTTCCATGGGAAATGTTTTCTGGTCACGGGTTCCTCCTGAGGAAAGCAGTCAGATATGGTTCATTATGTATGTATTCTCCAGTTGTTTGGCCCATGGACTGGTTCTGGCGCATATCAAGCTACCAAAAGCCAGACCAGTGGCTGCTATGAGACCCTGTCCAACTTTATACTGGGAGTAATATAGAAGTTGAGGTCGTAGCTTCCCCAGAACCCACGACTTTTATAACGTAGCTCATTATTTCTCTTGTGGAACCATCCCTGATCCAACTATAACCAGGTCTGGTTACCAGAGCATGCATTCCCTCTGGCCACCACATGGGGTTCAGAAATCACAAGTAATGTGAGTATGTCCAATAGGATGCAATTTCAGGATTTTATCCCTCAAACTGTTGAGAGAGAGCACCTCCCTTGTGACATACTTGTTCCTTGTCATGCTTGCCACTGAACAGAGATTGGAGCAGAAGTTCCTATATCCTCTTCCACCCCACTTTTGCAGAGCAGAAGCCCCTGAGCTCCTGCTAGGAGGGAGGTGGGCAGCTAGAGATGTGAAGCAGCCCAGCCACTCCAGAGATAGGGAGACAGTGGAAGGGAGAGATGGGCCACCTTTTAGTTTAAGCTTTCAATCTATCCCCTCTTCACACCAACACACTCTTCCACCTTCAATGGCCCATGCCTTGTGGCAGTTCTTTGAGACAAGTGTGCACTCTTCTCCCCTAAACAGTTTCCTCTGCCCTTTATTTTGTTACCACTGCACCATGCTTTCCCTCTTCTAAACCTCTATTAAAATCTCCCTGTCACTGGTGCCTTCTCTCTTGCTTTTTCTTTTTTATTTTCTTTTCCTCTTTCCCCTTTCTTTCTCTCTTTCTTTCTTTCTTTCTTTCTTTCTTTCTCTTTCTTTCTTTCTTTCTTTTTTCCTCCTCCCTCCCTCCCTCCCTCCCTCCCTCCCTCCCTCCCTTCCTTCCTTCCTTCCTTCCTTCCTTCCTTCCTTCCTTCCTTCCTTCCTTCCTTCCTTCCTTCCTTCCCCTCTCTCTCTCTCTTTATTTCTGTCCTTTGAATATTTTTTATTCTTTTATCAGCATTTTCATGTGGTCTTAAGAAGAAGAAAAATATGCTTGTTCATTCATCATCTTTAAACTTTTATGGTGAAAACAAACCAAAACCCCTAGGAAGAGGGGGCAATCATGTGGAGAAGGAAAGAATTAAGGTGAGAGTTAGTGTCTGCTAGCTGTCGTCATGAGCCAGAGGGCAGGGGCTAGGATACTCTGTCTAGGTGGCTCTGGGAACCCACCTGTACTTACATCTGACAGAGTACTAGCAGATGCTTCAGGAGGTTGGAGACCAAACCCTGCAGGGTCCTGGCAAAGACCCAGCTTGCAGATGTTTGCCATGGCGATGCCCTTTAGCCCCGTGAGAGGAATATCTAAGTGAATTTGGTTGCTTTGGGCTTTTCTCTACCTTAGTTTTGATTTCAGATCTTCTCTCTTAGGCATCTTTTTGTTTGTTTATTTAACAAATGTTTAATAATCAACTAGTAGGATCAAAATATTACGTTATGGTCTAAAATACACAGGTGAAGACCCAAGTCTTGCTTCAAAAGTTTTTCACTCTTCAGATAAAGCAATCCATATTTAAAAGTACATGTAGAGAAGTCTTTTTGAAAGAGAAGGTCAGGAAGGAGGTGGAGATGAGGTGGGTGGGGCAGTGATGACAGGTGCCAGACTGGAACACTGACGTTTCCAGATGTCTCTCAGAAATTCCATCTCAGTAGCAGGATTGACATTGGAGAGACTTACCCATATTTGAAGGGTGGAGGGCACTGGTCTGGTAAAGGTATTATTGCTAAAACAAACAATTAAGTTCTATTTTTAACTGCAATCTACAATCTAGTATGAACCTTAGTTTTCTCATTTAAAAATTCTAAAGTTGTTTCCTGTTCTAAAATTTTAGTTTTCAAACCTGAATTCTGGCTTTTCGACCATTTTCCCATTGTCTTTCTATTTATACCACATTCTGTCCCCAAATCATTGAATTATTTTACTTTAACCTTGATTTAGAATTCTACTTATTTCACTCTTAACCTTAAACATATTTCTTCTTCCCAATTTATTTGCAATGTTGACACGAAGTTTAAGTGAAACCTAACAACATATAAAACTAGAAAAGAAAAAGGATGTAATTTATCTTTGCTGTAGAAGTCATTATTTGTAGCTAGAAACATATTAAGTGCCCGAAATCCATTAGTGAAGTGATATTAATTAAATTTTTTCTTGTTTTTAAATTTTTAGGTGGGAGGAGGGGAGATAGTGAGGCAGACTTCAGCATGTTCCCCAACCAGGATCTACCCAACAACCCTGTCTAGGGTTGATGCTTGAGTACTGAGCTATTTTTAGCACCTGAGATTGATGCACTCAGACCAATGTAGCCTCAGCACCTGGGGCCATGCTTAAACCAATCAGGTCACTGGCTGCGGGAGGGAAAAAGGAAGAGGAGGAGGAGAGGTGGGGGGGGGGCAGAGAACCAGATGGTTGCTTCTCCTGTGTGCCCTGACTGAGAACTGAACTGGGACACCCATATGCTGGGCCAAAGCTCTATCCACTGAGCCACCAGCCAGGGCCTAATTATATTTTTTCAAGGCTATTCTGAAGTGGAATTTTCTTTTTACCTAAATGAATCATTCAACCAATATGATAATAATAGGCCTCCCAAGCTGAGAAAGCTCAAGTGTTGATTTTATTTCATTAAAAAAAGTTTTATAAAGCCTGACCTGTGGTGGCACAGTGGATAAAGCGTCGACCTGGAAATGCTGAGGTCGCCGGTTCGGAACCCTGGGCTTGCCTGGTCAAGGCACATATGGGAGTTGATGCTTCCAGCTCCTCCCCCCTTCTCTCTCTCTGTCTCTCTCTCCTCGCTCTCCCTCTCTGTCTCTTTCTCTCCCTCTCTCTCATCTCTCTAAAAAAAAAAAAAAGAGTAAATAAAAAAAAAGTTTTATTTATTGATTTTAGAGAGAGAGAAGCAGGAACATCAATCTGTTCCTGTATATGACCTGACCAGGGATCAAGCCAGCAACCTCTGTGCTCAGGCGGACACTTGAACCAACTGAGCTATCTGGTCAGGGCAGGAAGCCCAGAATTTTTGATACAATAGTGTACTCCAGAATCATCTATCATATAATTTGGACAACAAACTCTAGTTTTGTATACCTTCATAATTAGAAAGAATGTCTTAAAATTAAATTAAAGAAAATTAAAAAGAATGACTTTTTGGAATGGTCAGGAATCCTTCGTTTTTGTTCTTTGAATATTAGAATCATTCAGGTTTATACCCAAAGAATCCTTAATTATAATAATATAAAATTCACTAAAAGGAATAGTGCTCCATAAGTAGTGCTTCCCATCTCTTTTCACATTATGACACACATGAACACTGATAGTATTGCATGGCATGCAGGAGTAAGCTGCCATGGCCACCGTCAGCGGGGCAACAAACCCCATGGTGGATGATAGGGGTCTTGCAGGCTGATGGGACTGGTATTTCATCACTTGGTTCAACACTACGGCATCCCAGTAAGGATGGTACAGAGTTTGGTATAAGAGTTGCCCAGCCTGACCAGGTAGTGGCATTGTGAATAGAGCATCGGACTGGGACGCATAGGGCCCAGGTTTGAAACCCCAATGTCGCCAGCTTGAGCACAGGCTCATCTGGTTTGAGCAAGGCTCACCAGTTTGGACCCAGGGTCGCTGGCTTGAGCAAGGGGTCACTTGATCTTCTGTAACCCCCCGGTCAAGGCATATATAAGAAAGCAATCAATGAACAACTAAGGTGCTATAATGAAGAATTGATGCTTCTCATCTCCCTCTCTTGCTGTCTGTCCCTATCTATCCCTCTATCTCTGTCACACAAAAAAAGAGTTGCCTAAACTTCTTCCAAATCAGCACACCTATTCTTCTACCTCACCTCGTTCTCAAAATATCTGCATTTTGCTCAAGAAGAGCTAAGCACTTGTGATTTCATTTTTACATTGATTTAGTCATTTTTAAAACTGAAAAGAAAATAACAAATGAAAATTGAATTTTACTATTTTACATTAAAGGAAAATTACTGCAATATTTATAATCATTTAGAGGTGGACCTGCTATGAAGAATTGGCAATAAAACTGTTGACCTTCATAATCAGGAGTCAATCAACCATCAGAAGTCATATAAGTTCTCATGTGTTTTCATTCAGGTGACTTGAGTTGCATATCTAATCAAAAGTCAAGCAAGCATTATAAAATCTAGAAAATATCTCTGCTATTACCTAAGAGATTAATAAAATTCTTTAAATTTCCTGTTCATTAGCCCCTAATGAATTTCATTTGTAGAAGATTCTATAATAATCATCAAGTTAGATAGATGCTAGTTTGTGATTGTTATTGTACAATACATCAAAAATCAGCCGCATTTAATAGAACAAAAGAAGAGAAGGAGAAATAAAAGGAGACTGAGTAAAGAGAGTCTCAGCAGAGAAAGAGAGGGATCTTCTTTCTTTTTCAAAAATTAATTTTGTAATGAAAACAGAACTTATATATTTATTATGCACTCTTTAGAGCACAAGTAAAGGAAGGTCTATGATACCCTTCTTAGGTTCAAAAAATTTAAATAACTTTTTCATATAAACAAGATACAAATGAAAAATTCTAACAAAATACATTGATGATTAGAATGTATCAAGTTCTGGGTACCAGATCCTCTGCCAAGCACTTTTTCAGTTTCCAAACTTATCTAATCCTTTGAACAGCCCTATGAGAAAGACATGTTATCTTCACCATATGAATGAGAAGATGGAAACTAAACAAATTTAATTGGACAGTTTGAGGCTACGCAGAGCCAGAAAAGACAGAACAAGATTCAGAAGCTGGACTGTGCAATGCAAGTGTCTCCAATCTTGTGCCATGTTGCTGCAGGCCTGACCATGGCAAGAAGTAGACTGTGGAAGAGCTAAACCACCTCATTTCACTAACCTAGCATGACATTGACCAAATGCAGGTGGTTCCCAAACTTTGTGACACATTAGAATCACCCAGGCCTGGCCCTGGCTGGTTGGCTCAGTGGTAGAGCATTGACCCAGCACGTGGTTCTATTCTTGGTTAGGGCACACAAGAGAAGCAGTCATCTGCTTGTCTACCCTTTTTTCCTCCCCATTCTCTCTTTGCCTCCTGCAGCCATGACTCAAATGGTTCAAGCAAGTTGGCCCTAGGAGCTGAGGATGGCTTCATGGCCTCACCTCAGGCGCTAAAATAGCTCAGTTGCTGAACAATAGAGTCAGCCATGGCCCCACTGGCCCCAGGTGGGCAGAGTATTACCCTGTAGGGGGCTTGCCAGGTGGATCCAGTAGAGCAGGGGTCTCCAAACTTTTTACACAGGGGGCCAGTTCACTGTCCCTCAGACCATTGGAGGGCTGCCAAATACAGTGGTCCTCTCACTGACCACCAATGAAAGAGGTGCCCCTTCCAGAAGTGCAGTGGGGGCTGGATAAATGGCCTCAGGGGGCCGCATTGCGGCCTGCGGGCCATAGTTTGGGGACTCCTGCTAGAGGCACATGTGGGAGTCTGTCTCTCTGCCTCCCCACCTCTCACTTGATTAAAAAAATAAAAAAGAATCACCCAGGCCTCTTCTCATAGCAATTAGATCACAATGTTGGGGGGAAGTGAGAGTAACCAAGTATGTGGATTTTTAAAGATATCCAAGTAATTCCAAATGCAGCAAAATTTGGGAACTACCGACCAATGCTCATTTTGGAAGTCTCAGCCTATACCGGTTCTATCATCCTAAATTTCACTTAGGAGCAACCATTGTGCAGAAGGTTCCTGAGCTAGATAGACATTTAGCTACAGGCCAAGACTACTGCCTATTTGTGGAAATTGTCTCCTTTTCCACAGCAACCCTCCCAAAACAACTACTACATATGTATTATTTAAACAATGGGCTGCAGCCCTGGCCGGTTGGCTCAGTGGTAGAGCGTCGGCCTGGTGTGGGGAAGTCCTGGGTTCGATTCCCGGCCAGGGCACACAGGAGAAGCGCCCATCTGCTTCTCCACCGCTCCCCCTCTCCTTCCTCTCTGTCTCTCTCTTCCCCTCCCACAGCCAAGGCTCCATTGGAGCAAAGATGGCCGGGCGGGCGCTGGGGATGGCTCCTTGGCCTCTGCCTCAGGCGCTAGAGTGGCTCTGGTTGCAACAGAGCGACGCCCCGATGGGCGGAGCATCGCCCCCTGGTGGGCTTGCCGGGTGGATCCCTGTTGGGCGCATGCGGGAGTCTGTCTGACTGTCTCTCCCCATTCATTTCCAGCTTCAGAAAAATACAAAAAAACAAACAAAAAAAACATAACCAATGGGCTGCACACAGTTGAATTGTATAATGGTAGCAAAGATTTTCTGGCAGTGGAGCAATCTCGGCTGAGTGTATAGAAGATGGAGAGAAGAAATTGGCAATTGGTAGTTACTTTGATACTGCTAGACAGCCAAACAGAAAATTAGTCCAAAAAACTCCACTTTGGGACCTCATTATCCCATTTGACTGTCTGCCATGAACAAATTAGTCACCAAATTGCCTCTCCACTTGTTCCCTGTACTCAGCATGTTACAAATGAAAACACTCATTGTGGAAACTTCTCCTTTGGCTGTCCTTTGTAAAAGATAAAAATTGAAGAGGATCTTATGTCTACTCCAAGGCGACGCCTTTATTTTACAGCTGAGGAAAATGAGGCCCAGGTTGCTGCCTTACTCTCCCAGCAAAACCACTGGGCCTTCAGGACCTCCTGCCACAGCCTGCTGCCTGGGGCAGTAACCTGGGGTTGGCACTGTGTCAGGAAGGAAGTGTCAGGAGGCTTGGCAGTGGCGCTCCAGGGAGGGACCAGCCATTGTGACACCCACCATGTTTGGCTCCCAGGGCAGGTGATGCATTCTGCCTGGAATGATCTGAATATAGAAAAATATTTTTTTTTAAAAATTTTAAATGTTGTCTGCCAGCGTGCTCACAAGATTGGCCGTTCAACAGATATTTGGCTTTTCTGTAGGAACACAGCAATGTTCCTAGTCCAGTGCTAGGAGGGCGGGCTCTGCTTTGGCCTCGGTTCCCACGGACCTAGGCATGCCCAGAGCACTGGGTGGGGCACAGCCTCGGACTGCTCTGCCCCCTCGGGGCAAATGAAGGGGAGGCCGCCTGCATGGCTTCCCAGAGCGCCCATTTTTGATCGATCCCACTTCTCTATTGCACCATGTTCCTACCTACACCCAGACTGCCTCCTAACGTCAATAACTTAACCCATAGCAACAAAAACTGTATTTGTTCTGTGAACACTGATATAAACAAGCCATTTCAGAATGGAGTTGGAGCAGCCTTGCACGTCTTACTCCTCAAACTTTCACAGTGTTTCAAATGAACACAATAACCTTTGGGCCAAGCCAACAGGCTATACAAAACACGGTTTGTAAAACTATTAAGAAAGCAGACATCCTGACTGTGCGGTTTGGAAATTAAATGCATCCTATAGAATTAGTGCCACCAAGTATGGCTAAAGAATTACTTAGCTTATTTTCACCAATAGAAATTCCTTCCTTCTCCTTATGTAATTACTTCCCTTTACCTTTTCAAATATACCCCTTGCCTTCAGGTCATAATCAGAATTCTTTGATTCCTGGAGTTTTTGATCTCAAATAAATGTTTGTTTCCTTTTGGTTTAGCTTTTTATTTTAAAATTTAACAGTTCTCCTAAGAACATCTACATAGAGGAGGGGGGAAAGGGACATTAATCAACCAAAATTAAGGTTTCCCCTGGAATTACCAGGAAAAATATAAATATTATTCATTTTACAGAAGTGAAACCTCCCTGGCTGGATCACTCAGTCGGTTAGAGCACCATCCTGATACACTAAGGTAGTGGGTGGGTCTGATTCCCCGTCAGGACACACAAGAGACTCAATGAATGTATAAGTAAGTAGAACACTAAATCAATAGTTCTTTTTCTCTCTCTATCCCTTTCTCTCTCTCTTTAAAATCAATCAATACATTTTTTTTTAAAAAAAGAAGTAAAACCTTACTGTATCTAAATATGACCAACTGGCACACCAGTTCACTAATGACTGTCTTACCAATAGATTTATTTCATCGCAATGCTAGAAACGCTTCATTTATTCCCCATGGTAAATACTGTACAATAAGGCTACACTATAGAATAGTCTATAATTGCATTAAATAAGATACCAATTGTGAAAGTCAAATTACAGGATTTGTTTGTACTGAACTTATGAATAAAACTTCTCGCCTTTTTTTCTACATGCAATGTCAATCTACATGGCTTTTCCAAAATGTGTCTGGGTGTAACTGGTTTATTTCTGTGCATTTTGTATTGGCTTCACCCAAAGGTGCTATATTGGATGCTGGAATCAGATAAGTTCTCTTTCCTGTGTCTGTATTTAAGCACTTATAAAACTTTACATATTTAAACTGTCCTCTTCTATTAATTCCCACACCCCTTCTCCCAAACCACAAATAGAAATCTTATCCTCCTGCAGCTGAAAATCCCCCCTTAACCTCATATTCTCCAGTCTTTCCGCCCTAGGAAAAGGCCATCACCCCCAAATCTTCTGAAATTTTATATCCATTCATCTCAAAACCACATCACAACATGTCAGAACCTTCTCTCTGTTACTCCATTTGGTGGCAACACATTTGTAACAGGACAAGAGACATCTCTATTAAAAAAAGATAACCCGGCCCTGGCCAGTTGGCTCAGCGGTGGAGCGTCGGCCTAGCGTGCAGGGGACCCGGGTTTGATTCCCGGCCAGGGCACATAGGAGAGGCGCCCATTTGCTTCTCCGCCCCCCCTCCTTCCTCTCTGTCTCTCTCTTCCCCTCCCGCAGCCAAGGCTCCACTGGAGCAAAGATGGCCAGGGCACTGGGGATGGCTCCTTGGCCTCTGCCCCAGGCGCTAGAGTGGCTCTGGTTACAGCGGAGCGACGCCCCGGAGGGGCAGAGCATCGCCCCCTGGTGGGCTGAGCATCGCCCCTGGTGGGCGTGCCGGGTGGGTCCCGGTCGGGCGCATGCGGGAGTCTGTCTGACTGTCTCTCCCCGTTTCCAGCTTCGGGAAAAAAAAAAAAAAAGATAACCCAAACTTGCTTTCATAGCATAGGTCAGCTGCATAATTAATGACTTTTTCCTTTCTGCTCATTTATTTATATGAAGGTGGACCCTGGAGCTCAGTCTAGAAGATGAGGACATGGGTGGAGGTGATCCTTCCCACGGCACATGAGATAGTAGCCAAAACCAATTACTTGGGTTAAAGGGAAGGATGACCCAGAAAGGCAGGAGAATATATGAATGATTGAATGAGTAAATCATGAAAGCATTCTTTCATTGCACACCTTTATCTCAACCTGAGATTTGGAACAAGAGATCTAGACACCAACCACTACTTATCAGATGCAGCACCAAGAGTAAATTTCACCCTGTCCCATTGTTAGTTCTTTAAACTAGACCCAGACACCTACACATCACAAATTAATGAAAATGAGCTGAAGTTTCACCAAGACTCTGCCTCCGGGAACCCTCTTTCCTTTTTTTCTGGCTTGTTCTCTATCTGGGTGCAGGCCCTTTCTTGTATAGCTTCAGCTTGGGAGTGATTTCAGTCCAGCCTTAGACCTTTCGGATCTGAAGTTAGTTCTTGGTCTTCCTAGCATTTGAATGTTGATTTTTCCCAGAGGTTTATCCTTTACTCATTATCTTGATTTTAGATGGGAATGTATTTGATTACTGTAGCTTTGTAATACGGTTTGAAATCAGAAAATGGGAGCCCTCCAGCTTTGTTCTTTTTCAAGACTGTTTTGGCTACTTGGGGTTCCTTGCTATTCCATACGAATGTTTAGTTCAGCTTGTCAATGTCCACAAACAATGTGCTTAATCAATATTAAAGTTAGATGTGCAAACAACCCAATTTAGAATTGGTTTTCCAAAGGTCTGAAATGAGCTGGTCGAAGACCCAAAACCAGAATGCAATCACCTAATCCCCAATCCAACCTCTTTGTTGCTATACCATGCTACTTTTCTAAGAGAGGACTGTAACATCCCACCCTAGAAGAAATGAGCATACAAAACCTCTTGACACTATTCTGCAATTAGAACTGAGCACCAAAAAGTTTGTGTAATAAAAATGACTTTTAAATTTCACTAAGCAAAATGTGTTAACATTTTTTTAAATTGATTGATTTTAAAGACACAGAGAGAGGAAGGAAGATAGAGAGAAGCATTCATTTGTTGTTCCACTTCATTGTGCACTCACTGGTTGCTTCTCTATGCTCCCTAACTGGGGATCAAACCCACAAACCTTGGTGTTTCAGGATGACACTCTAACCAATTGAGCTAACCAGCCAGAGCCTGTGTTAGCATCTTATATTCTGCATTATTATGGGTTCTTTGGTTATAAGCAATAGACAATTACATGGCCAACTGAAGCAAGAATGTTGTGTTCTAATAGAATCAAAGAAAAAAAAACTGAACAAATTTTAGAAAGGATAAGAACCTGAATGGCTCCTGAGATCCCAGCAACAACTCTCATAGAATGCATGCATCTCTGAGGAAGAAGGGGCAGGCCCCCTCTTCCCTGAGAAGGAAGAAACGAAAAGAATATAAGGAAAAGGAGCCAGAAGGGGTAACCGAGTCAGCCAGTGATAAATTAACTATATCCCATAGTTCACTAAACAGGTGCTTAGAGTCACCTTATAATGCAAAGCAAGAATAGCAGGATCTGTATGTAGCTATGACCAGTGATCTGGAGACCTTTTCCCCTTGCTGGTCCCACCGAAACTTCCCCTTCCCTCTCCTGGAGTCTTGGGAAACCTTAAACAAAGAAATCATGCACCCATTGCTTAGATACTGTAAAGGTGTATAACCTGTGAGAAATATAATTTGGGAGCCAATGTTTTGGAGCTACAATCTGCACGTGTTCCACTGGCTTTAATAAATCCTCCTTCCTCATTATAAAGTTGTCTGTGTGCCTATCCTCCATAGGGCTGCTTCCTGCTACATCTCAATGTGTCTCCATTCAAGATCCAAATTTCTGGGAAGAAATTCTGATTATCCTGGCTTTGATCATGTGCCCACACTTGACACCACAGGATGAGGTCCTATGACCAGCAGCTTTCTAGAATCACATGGAGAACTGGAGAAGTGGGGCCTCAAAGATGAGATGCTGCATGACTAAAAACAAAAGTTCCCACTCTAAATGCATTATCTCATTTAATCCTGACAACACGCCGTCCCCGTTTCAAACTGTGGTCAACCAAGAGTAGCCTCGCAGTCCAGATGCTGATACAAGCTCAGTTTTACTCTTCCCGTAGGATACATTTTGGTCAAAGCCATGTCCACCTTCCTTGAGTATCCAGAAAGTCAATTTCTCCTTGAACCACTCTTACTCTTCATTTTCTATTAGTTTTTCTCCAGGTACCAACCTTCTTCTCTGCTCCTGAGCTTATAAAGTTGATCAAAGTTTTTAGCTCAGAAACATAACATCTCAAGTCCTTTCCTACTCCCAAATCCTACCCTACCATAATGTAAGTTCTTTGAGGACACATTTCTTTCTAAACCCTCGATTCCCAAAACTGTGTTTGGCATCCAGTAGGTTTTCAATAAATGTGTATTCAGTAAATAAATTCCCATAAACATTAGATTGGGATAACTAAAAGAACTTTCTCCCAGCAATATTGATTGCTGTTGCTTAAAGACCACAGGGTATCTGAATGAGAAAGAAAAAGAAGGTGGAGACCGAAAATCCCATCCCACTGGAACAATAAACCACTGCTGGGAAGGAAGCCATCAGCCCCGTCTGGGAAGGTAGACGTGGTGCTTACGGAGTATGGGTGCATTAATGGATTACATCTGTACCACAAACTAACATACCTGAAATTTTAAATCAGAACTTGATGGAGAATGAATGAGGGTATGGGCATTTGGAAATGAAAAAAACAAATGTATCTTTATGATGGGGCAGAGAGCAAGACAATAGGAGATGAATAGGTTTCAAAAAGATGGTGCCACCAGCCAAAGCCATGTGACTGCCGCAGAGATTAGGCCAAGATACTGTCCTCAGCCAGTAGTAAGGAAGCCAAGTCTCAGAAAGGTGAGATCTCACTGATGTCAAACCACATAGCAGTCCTCCTCAATAGGGCCTCCTCCTCTCCCTGGGCTCTGAATTTATTTGCACATAGATAAAGTATTTTAGCAGTGGGAGGGAGAAACCAAAGCATAAAAGAGGTCATAATATTAACATGTAGTCGGAAGAGAGGAGAAAAGGGTAAAAACAGGGCATTCTAAAGTCCTGTAGTATTAGCTCTCTTAACCAAATGGGGCACAGAGCTCTTAAGAAAGCAGGAGTCACACACGGTTGGAGATCAGCTGAGGACTGAGTGACTGATGAGAGTAATAACTCAGAAAGAAAACTGAACAGCAGGCTCTGGGAGAGAGAGAGATCCCCACCGACTCAGCCAACTCATCTGGCTATAGGGACGACACACAGATACCAGAGGGGAGGGTGTCTCCGTTCTCCACAACTTGTTTGCTTCTAGACTTGGATGTTTGTCCTGAAAACATTTTTCAGCTAAGTACATGTGTAGCTTGTCCTTGTTTAAAGTATGACCTTTTGCTCTGCGATATTCTTGCTTCCTATGTTTTTATTACTGTTCTTTATTTCCATTTTTTTCTGTTAACATCTTAATGAATTCATTTTGTCAAATTAAAACTTACTCATAAGTAATCAAAGTGAAAGGATTTTTTCCTTTTCCTGCCTAGCAGTAGGAGAAACAGGAGGTCCACATAGCCTAAAGATTGGTTTATGGTGGTGGTAAAAATATATGGAGTCCTGCCTGACCTGTGGTGGTGCAGTGGATGAAGCGTTGACCTGGAACACTGAGGTCACCGGTTGGAAATCCCTGGCTTGCCCAATCAAGTCACATGTGGGAGTTGATGCTTCCTGCTCCTCCCCTTCTTCTCTCACTCTCCTCTTTCTCCTTCTCTCTCCTCTCTAAAATGAATAAATAAAATATTTTTTTAAAAAAAAGAAAAGAAAAAGGAATCCATGAAGGAAAGTGATGAGTGACAGCTATGGAGGAAGTAGCAAGCAGTTCATTGTGGTAAAATTGTTAAATAGAATAAGGATCTCAAGGTCTGGGCAGTTTGAAAATGTTATTTTTTGCTAAATGTTAAAATGTAGCACCAGAAAACAGGATTAAGTTGACAGAAACTCAACCTATGAAAGCAGCCAACTGCAAAGAAGAAATCAATATGTAATTGACCAAACCAAGTATATAAGCAATGACAAGTTTCCCTTCAACTGGCCTCAAAGTACTGGTACCATGTTCTGGTGGCAGGAGCCTCTAAAGGCAGTACCTTTGGGAATGGCTCTCAAGGAAGCAAGATTGCTAGATTCTTATATCTTTTTTATACAATGGGGAAGGGATATTTTTCTAATGTGTATATCACAAAACCACTAATTTCACTAATGGGTGAACATAATTTCCAATTTGTGTTATACTGACTAGCAGCAACTCTGGTGTTGTGGGAGAGAAAGCTATCTGCAGCACTTGTAACATAGCTCCTTCTGGGCTGCAGCCTTTCCCAAATATGAACACAGCCCTGAAATTGTCCATTTCTGACAAGCCTTAGTATTGAGCTCAAACTAAAACGTGGATTATCACACTGTCAAGACTGAAGTAAATTACGGTAAAACACAGATGTCACGACAGCCACTTCGGCTCATCCTTCATTCTTGAGACATGTACACATGACCTCTTGTAAGCTAAATCAGCTTCTCTGCATTTCATGCAAAGAGCAGCTTTCGGGGATTTGGAAGAGTAGGATTTTGGAGAAAGCAGGGCGGCCCTGGGTCAAGGTGGCAGCTCCACAGCTTGAAAGTCAGGTCCACTCAGCAGGCAGGACCCTGAACGTTAGTCCTGGCAGCATAATGGAAACACAAGTTCATGTTTTAACATACCAAACATGACTGTGTCCTTCCTCAGAGATGAACTCCCTTTCTGACTAGCAATTTGGGGCCACAGAGCTTTCTACTCTCTCTGTCATCTAAAATCATAATCTTGTCTCTGCAATCTTCCCATCCATTCAATCACAAAGCCAGTCTATTCTTCTGTTAATGGTGTCTCTCAAGTGACTACATAATTTGTGAGGCCCAGCGCAAAATGAAAATTGAGAACTTCTTTTCAAAAAGCCGAAAAAAGATACTGTTAAGGGAACTGAATGGTCCTTGCATGTCTTTCTCTCCCTGTCTGCCCTGCTGTGCTTATTTGTGATTTAGGGTAGCACCGCTCCAGGCAGGGTCACCTAGGTCCCCCCTCCCTCCAGCTGCTGGGTCATGTTTCAGGTCCCAGGTGGGGTCAGAGAAACCCTCTGCCCAAATCTTCAGTAGAGAGTGACCCACAAGACTGTAGCCTCTTTGTCAGGGCCGGCTTAGTACCTGGATGGGGGAGACGGACAAAGCTCACTCTGACAGTGTGGCCCACTGAAGATGTCCCCCCTGGCCCAGCAGCAGAGGCTTGGCCTGCAGACCCCTCCGTGGAATGCTGCAGGACACGTGCGCCCCCCTGCACTCCTCCCTACGCCTGCACCAAGGCCCGCTGGGCGCCGAGGGCGGCAGCAGCACAAGGGCAGGGAGGAGGATGTTGCACAAGGCTGACGATATTAAGGGGAGCAGTGAAGCTGGTGGCGGAGAACTCGTCCTGGGGACACAGGGAGCAGTGGCTCCAAGCCTGCAGAGCTCCATTGCCCTATCAGGTTTCACTTACAGACATAGATTCAAAGCTAAAATGATTAAGAATTTTAAGACAGAGTGACCACAGAGCATTAAACTCCAAGCAGGGGCCTTCCCAGTGTGGGGCCCTGTGATGGCTACCGTTATGTGTCAACGTGATGGGGCCACAGGCTGCACAGATACTTAGTCAACATTATTCTGGGTGTTACTGTGAGGGCATTTGGGGAGGAAATTAACATTTAAATCAGGAGACTGAGTGAGCAGGTTGGCCTCCCTAATCTGGGTGGGCCTCATCCAACTGCATGAAGCCCGACCAGATTAAAAAGGGCTGCCCCTGGCGTGCAGGGGACCTGGGTTCGATTCCCGGGCAGGGCACATAGGAGAAGCGCCCATTTGCTTCTCCACACCCCCCTCCTTCCTCTCTGTCTCTCTCTTCCCCTCCCGCAGCCAAGGCTCCATTGGAGCAAAGATGGCCCGGGCGCTGGGGATGGCTCCTTGGCCTCTGCCCCAGGCACCAGAGTGGCGCTGGTCGCGGCAGAGCGAAGCCCCGGAGGGGCAGAGCATCGCCCCCTGGTGGGCGTGCCGGGTGGATCCCGGTCGGGCGCATGCGGAAGTCTGTCTGACTGTCTCTTCCCCGTTTCCAGCTTCAGAAAAATACAAAAAAAAAAAAAAAAAAAAAGGCTGCCCCTCCCCAGTCTGGGAAGTTCCTCCTTCCTGCCTGCCTGCCTCCAGCCTGGGGCACGGCTTTGCCCTGAGCCCTCACCTGCTGGCCTTTGAACTGGAACCTCTCTCTGGGTCGCCAGCTCACTGACTCACCGTGCAGATCTTGAGACTTGTCAACTTCCGTAACAGCATGAGCCAATTATTTATATTATACTATTGGTTGGTTCTGTAGAGAATCCTGACCAGTATAGGCCTTATACGACTGAGCTTTCCCATATAAATCATTGTGGGCACCTCCCATACCCTTCGATTTCTTTTAACGCTCACCGTTGCCGGATGAGCGCCGAAATCCCTCTCCTCTGGCCGGCTCTGTGCCAGAGCTCCCCAGCTGGTCTCCCTGTCAGGTGCTGCCCTGCCAGCATCCCACAGAAGCAACCAATTAGTGCCATCTTCTGTTAAGAAACATCCCATGGCTCTTCCTCATCCTAAACCTCCTTTTTTTTTTTTTTTTTGCTTTTTTTTTTTTTTTTCTGAAGCTGGAAACAGGGAGAGACAGTCAGACAGACTCCCGCATGCGCCCGACCTGGATCCACCCGGCACGCCCACCAGGGGCGACGCTCTGCCCACCAGGGGGCGATGCTCTACCCCTCCGGGGCGTCGCTCTGCCCTGACCAGAGCCACTCTAGCGCCTGGGGCAGAGGCCAAGGAGCCATCCCCAGCGCCCGGGCCATCTTTGCTCCAATGGAGCCTTGGCTGTGGGAGGGGAAGAGAGAGACAGAGAGGAAGGAGAGGGGGAGGGGTGGAGAAGCAAATGGGCGCTTCTCCTATGTGCCCTGGCCGGGAATCGAACCCGGGTCCCCCGCACGCCAGGCCGACGCTCTACCGCTGAGCCAACCGGCCAGGGCCCTAAACCTCCTTAGTTGCATTCATCACCCTTTGGGATCTGGCCTCCATGTGAATTTCCCAGTCATAATTCCTTCATATCAGTATTTGCCCCAGTCAGCTTTTTTCCCTGCAGACTTACTTGGGTACAGTGGCCATTTCTACCACACTACCTTGGCCCACAGTATTCCTCAAGCCTGAAATGAAATCCACCACCTTTGAAGATCCATCTCAAGCTGTTTTTTCCTTTATAAAGCCCATGAGAAATCTAGCTAAAGCCAGTTTACAGAAGACCAGCCTTCTCATCTCCTGCACTTGACCCCTGCCTTCCCCTGTACTCATGCATTCCCTGTATCTACTGTCATTAAGCTTTGGCATGCATTCTCCCCCACCCTGTGATTACAAGCTATTCATAGATGTCTCGGTGTATGGATCCTCTTTCCTAGGACAGTATTCTGTTTCTGTTAGGCACTCAAAGTGCCTAATAATGAATGGATGAATTAATTCTTCTCAAAATGGTGAATTAATTATTGCCCATTGCAGCAGGTTGAATGGTACCCCAGTTAAGATACATTTACATTCCAACCCCTGGACCTTGTGAGGGTGATCACACTTGGAAAGAGGTTCTTTGTAGATATATTTAAATTAAGGAAAGTGAGATGAGATCATACTGGATTATCCAGGGACAAGTGTCTTTATAAGATGCGAAAGAAGAGAAGACACAGAGAGAAGAAGAAGGCAGGTGAAGAGAGACACATTAACCGGAGTGATGCAGCCTCAAGCCCCGGAGAGCTTGCAGCCCCCTACCGGGGAAGTGAAGCAGAAAGCAAAGTGGAAAGGAAGAATTCTGCCTTGAAGCCCTAGAAGAGATTTCTGTGTTGAAATCTTGATTTCAGAATTCTGGCCCCCAGAACGGTGAAAGAATACATTTTCATTTTTTAAGCCCTCTAAGGTTGCAGTGATCTGTCGTGAGCTGCCCTAGGAAACTAACAGACCCATCATCCCCTTGGGCTGTGTGTAGAAATCTGTCTCCATTCCATCTGTGTAAAACAGTAGAACCATTTTTATCTTAGAAGCTAAAGAGACAATGGCCCCGGGCTCCTTGTATAATAGGTATTTATTTGAATTTTTTAAAACGGCTGATGCAAAATCCCACAATTTCTTTCAAAAACTGACATTCAAATTCTATGTGCATTCACATGCAGTATTAAGAAATAAAAGAGAGATCTTGCAAATTTTTTACCTAGTTTCCCCAAGTGGTGACATAATGCAAAATGATAGTGCAATGTCAGAAGCAGGGTATTAAAATAGCTACAATCCAAGATCAAATCCAGATTTCCTCAGTTTCAATTGTACTCATTTGCGCGTGTGTTTAGTATATGTAATTTGATCACCGGTGTTGGCTCCTGTACCCACCAGCTCAGACAAGACTCAAAACTACTATTCTATTACCACAAGGGTCCCTCAAATTACCCCTTTATTTTGTAGATTGCTTTCAAAGAGACAGAGAACAAGAAAAAGAGAGAGAGAGAAAGGAAGAGAGAGAAGCATCATTTGTTGTTCCACCTAGTTGTACATTCATTGGTTCCTTCCTGTGTGTTCCCTGTCAGGGATCGAACCTGAAACTCTGGCCTTCAGGAAAGATGTTCTAACTGACTGAGCTCACCAGCCAGTCTCAGATTGACCTTTTATAACCACACCCATTTCCTTTTGTGCCCTACCCCCTAATCTTCTTAAGGATAACAAACTGGTGAATCTATAAGAAATTATGCAGAGTGAAAAAACTCAATTCCAAAGTGTTACGTGCTGTATGATTCTACTTACAGACCTTTTTTTATTAATTGATTTTAGAGAGAGAGGAAGAATGAGGGAGAAAGATAAACATCAATTTGTTGTTCCACTTATTCATGCCATCATTGATTGATTCTTTTAGGTGCCCTGATCAGCGAGCAAACTTGCAGCCTTGGCATTTTGGGATGACATTCTAACCAACTGAGCTACTCAGCCAGAGCCTATAACATTCTTGAAATGACAAAATTTCAGAGATGGATACCAGGTTGGTAATTGCCAGGGCGTGTGTATTTTCTTGAAAGTGAAATATATTTTAAAATTCTTCAGGGGACTCAAAGTTGTCCTATACAGCAAATTAATTGTATTCACTCAGTAAACACTTGGGGAGAGTCTCTGTGTTCGACACTACTCTGATGCTGGAAAGAGCCAATCTCTGCCTCAGGAGCTGCGCTAAGATGCCAAGAGCACAGTCTCTCAAATAGAATTATGCATTAACGCCCTTCGGTTAGGCAAAGGACCCACCATGTACGACAGGCTCCTAGAAAGATAGGATATGACTGAATAACAACAGTAAAAACAAACAAACAAACAAACAGGAAACTAAACAAAAACAGGGGTGGTGGTGATGAGGAGACACAATGGTGTTCATATAAGAAATAAATTCAAATTCTGTCTCCATCAAGGAACTGTGAGAGACTGTGAGAGAATTCGGCATGGGAGTCAAAGATTTGAGAAAGCAACAGTTTGGTTTAAGATACAGGTACAGACAGTTAATGATAAGCCATGTGGCCTCTGGACTCCTGGAAGAGGGTAAAAGGACCAGTGATGAACTTGAGCAGCTAGGCTATCTACTGGTGATGGAGATGTCACAGTGCTGTTGGGCTGGATGGAGGCAAGGGCGGTGAGGAGCCGTGCGGTGTCACAGGCTGTGTGTGAAGGGCAGCACAGAAGACAACTGAGCAATAAAACCCAGCAAAAATGAGTCCTGAACGTTTTAGAGAGTCCTGGACGACAGGTAGCCTAAACTGGTAAACAGATATTCCATCAAAGGCTTGCGTGCAGATCGGGGAAAAGTGGGGAAGAGCATTTAAGAATTCTCTGGAACCACATGTAGCATATGAGTTTCAGCTCATACATTAAACACTACACTAAATGTTCTCTATTACTTAAAAACAACAACCCAAATGCCACAACTCTGTAAGGGAATTGCTATTGTGCCCATCTACAGGGAGGAAGGTGGCTTGGGCAGGCTAAGCCATTTGCCTGATGTCACTTAGCAGCTAGTAATAGATTGCGCTAGGATCTAAATTCATCTGCTGACTCCAAATCCAGCCCAACTCTCCCACTTCAGGCTTTTTGGAACCCTAAACAATGACGGGGTCAGAGAGGGGTGTTCTGGAGGTATAGAAGAAGAAAAGGGGAATTTGGAAAGGTGACATTGTTTTGGAATCTATAGAAACTGAAGGTTAAATTTCTTACTCCTGCTTTTTTAAAACGAAGTGAGCAATTTCCCTGGCTCTTGCTTCATGAATAGAGATGGAAAATCTGACTATTGGATTGAACTCTGCAAAATACCAGATGCTATATTTGAGCAGAACTTCTCTGGGTAAATAAATTACACTTTTAAAAAAATGTACCAAACCTCAGTGAAGCCACAGCAGAATTATAAGAAATGTTTTAAAATAAAAGTGCAAAAAAACGAACAGCTTAGTGATTCATAAATAGCTTTTCATATTTGATCATGTTACAAGGTCAGAGTAGCTCTGATGAGGTACATTTTGGGAGAGAGGGGGTAAAAAAAACTGCAATAGAAATTGATCTAAACCTGACAGTACAGTTAATGAAACAAATTTGAATAGGTGGGTTGATTCCTTGCCCCCATCTAGGTCACAGGTGTATCAAGGAAAGACATTCTGAATAAATCATACAGTCTTGCATAAATCATACAGCCTCTAAGATTTGAAAGTTAATGGAATTTTTTTAGGTTCCATTTTTTTTTTATCAAGTGAGAGGCAGGGAGGCAGACAGATTCCCACATGTGCCCCAACGGGGATCCAGCCAGTAACCCTTGTCTGGGGCTGATGTTCTGCCCATCTGGGGCCTCTGTTTTATTGCTCAGCAACTGAGCTATTTTTAGCACCTGAGGCAAGGCCTTGGAGCACCAGGGGCCAACTTTCTCATTCAAGCTATGGCTGCAGGAGGGGGAAAGAGAGAGAAAGGAAAAGAGAGAACGGGGAGGTGGAGGGGTGGATAAGCAGATAGTTACTTCTGTTGTGTGCCTGATTGTAAATTGAACCCAGGACTTCCATATGCCAGGCTGATGCTCTACCACTGAGGCAACCAGCCAGGGTGCTTTTTTGGAATTCTCATGTTTTCATCTAATTCCCTGGACAGGTGATACTGAAATTAGCAATATTAGGGGAAAGTTTTAGCAAATTTAAAGCTGTGCATAAAATTATATAAAAGGAACACACAAAGAGAGCAACAATGCAGGGAGGTTTTGTTTTATTTTATTTTTCTTTGTTTTGCTGTGTGTATATTTCTTAGATCAGCTATAACAACATGGGATTTTTGGCCCCTTGAAGCTTTGGTGAGTTATTTTTAGTGACTATGAAATCCATTAGAGAAGAGGACTTAATCCAATACTAGCAATTGGATAATGTTCTGTTATCCATATTCCTACTGTTTTGGCTTTCAAAGCAAACAATGCATTTTGGTGAATGTAACTAGAGATCTCCATGTTTAACAAAAATACCACAGTGTCAGTGAATCCTTCTGTGCTTAGACTACTAAAGGGTTTGCATATTCAGTTCTTAAACAAGAATTGAAGTTACAGACAGAAGCAATCATGTTTTAGGAAAACATAAACTTGATTCAGTTGTTTCCTACCAGAGTGTTCTGGGGGACTTTTGCTAATGACATGTGGAAGGAAGTGTTTCTAAATGACTTAATGTGAGGTTTATTTGTTCATTTACTTAGAATTATTTCATTGTCAGGGGTGTAGACACATTTTCTCATTTGCTTTGGGGCAGTAAAAAAAAGTATTTTCTCTCAAGGTCTGATAAGTGCGTATATATAATTTTTAAGTGAAAGGAGGGGAAATAGAGAGATAGACTCCCACATGCTCTGTGACCAGAATCCACCTGGGAACCTCCATCTGGGGCCAATGCTCGAATCAACTGAACTATTCTCAGTGACTGAGGCTAATGCTCGAACCAATTAAGCCATTGGCTTCAGGAGGGGAAGAGGGAGAGAAAGGGGAGAGGGAGCAGGAGAGAAGCAGATGGCCACTTTGGTCACTTCTCCTGTGCAAGATAAAGATATATTTTAAAATACCTTATAGACTATGTGTATATTATATATACACAGTGTGTACTTGCACACACACATGTGTGTGTTTAGGTTGATCCATGGGTTCTGTATATTTGGCATTAAAAGCAGGTAATATTATCATAAAAGACTTCAAAAAGTGTTTTTTAAGATTATGATGCTTTGTCAGACATATTTCTAGGAGGTGATATTTTAAAGACAGAAAAACTATTCTTCTGAAGAAACCACTAGGAGGAATCTTAATAAATATTTTTTTTACACTGCACACTTGTACATAATTTCAGAGAAAGGGATATTTTTCTATAGTTGTTATTCCAATATATTTTTAGATGTGAGTTGCTATGTTCAGTATATCATCTACTATGATTTATAACCAAGACAAAAATGCTAAATTTTCCCACTGAAAGATCTCTTTAAAGACCTAATCCAAAACAGTAACTTTTAAAGAGAAGAATCAAAGATATCATTAAAATAATCAATCATGATGGTGCCTAGAATTACCTTCTATGTTGCTAGAAAAGTAGTGATAGATGGAAACTAGGGACCTTTTTTATCCAAAGATACATTTGTTATGACTTCATTGTTTCTTAGAATCTAAGACTTAGATCTATGTTTCATTTTAAATTAAACCTCTTATTTTGTGTGGACTGTGCTGTTTCTATCTGAAATATGTGTTATAAAATCTGTGGGCATTCCAGCTTTAAAGTTATATGATGTGGCTTATATGGGGTATCTACAGTAGTCAAACTCATGATATTAGAAAGTAGAATTGTAGTCACCATGGGCTGGAGGGGCAGAGAAATTAAGAGTTATTGTTTAATGGGTTCAAAATTTCAGTTTTTTTAAGGTGAAAAGAGTTCTAGAGAGGAATAATAGTGCTAGAGGCACAGAAATGTGAATGTGCTTAATGCTACTGGACTGTACACTTAACATGGTTAAAATGTTAAGATTGAGCATGAGCAGGTAATGACACAGTGGATAGAGCATTGACTCGGGATGCTGAGGACCCAGGTTTAAAAACCCTGAGTTTGCCAGCTTGAGCACAGGCTTACCAGCTTGAGCGTGGGGTCGTCAGCTTCAGGGTGGGATCATAGACATGACTCCATTGTCACTGGCTTGAGCCCAAAGCTTTTTGACTTGAGCAAGTGGTCACTGGCTTGACTGAAGCTCCCTGGACAAGGCACGTATGAGGAAGCAATAACTAAAGCGTTGCAACTATGAGTTGATACTTCTCATCTCTCTCTCTCCCTGTCTCTGTCTGTCTCTCACTGAAAAGTAGATTGATGTTAAAATGGTAATTGTATTACCTGTGCCATGAGCAACTTTTTAAACTATTTTATTGTGCCTTCACAGGTTCTTAAAAACTAAAAGAAATACAACTATTAACAAATAAAAGAGTGCATGTGTATAACTAAACCCAAAAAGAGCATGTTAAAATGGGTCATGGTGACCCCAAAACCGAGATCCCCTTCACTGGATCCAAAGTTGATTTGGATTTGGGGTGCTAACACTGAAGGGAATGAGGAATGTTTTTCTTCCAAAGACCTAGTCCTTCCCCATAAATGTTAGCCTTCTCTTCTACTGATAGACATATTACCCTTGTATAGAGTCTGCTATTTAAGGTACAAATAATATTGTACTGTAGTCTCCAAGGCATTATATTGCATACTTGAGTTTGAGTGCAGGCACTCAACTGAGACATCACTGGTCTTTCCTTCTGGTCCATCACACTTTCTGCAACAACTTGGATAACATGACACAAGAGTCAGGTCTCTGACATAAAGAACAATAACAGTGGGTCTGGTACTGACCTCTCCCCGACAAAAACAGAGTAGGAGAAAAAAGGAGGGGCATCTAAGGTGAGGCCTTTAGGGAAAGGCCCGCTGGCTCACTAGGCCAACACAAGCTGCAGAAAAAGAGAAGCTGGGAAATATGGAGTCTACATTGACACCTGGGACTCAACGTGGCTCATCTGATGATGGTGCTGGTTTGGCAGGAAAGGAGATGGTGGGATGAGAGGGGAGACACTATTGTTCTGTGGCTTATACCAACAGGCTGGCTGAAGTTTGAGAGGTCAGGATGCCCAATTTTGTGAACATTCTGAACACAATTTAAAAACCACACCTGGGTGTGCTATTTAATCCAGCATAGGTATCAGATTGGACACTTCTACTCTTGTTTTTTTTTATTCTACCTCTGCTTTTCCCTCTGCTGTTTTTTAAAAGCTAGTTGCATTTCTGACCATTTCTCTTCAGGCTTGACTTTACAACCCAACACATATTGGCTTTAGTAGTTTAAAGCAGGGGTCCCCAAACTATGGCCCGCTGGCTGCATGCGGCCCCCTGAGGCCATTTATCCAGCTTTTGCGGCCGCACTTCCGGAAAGGGCACCTCTTTCATTGGTGGTCAGTGAGAGGAGCATAGTTCCCATTGAAATACTTGTCAGTTTGTTGATTTAAATTTACTTGTTCTTTATTTTAAATATTGTATTTGTTCCCGTTTTGTTTTTTTACTTTAAAATAAGATATGTGCAGTATGCATAGAGATTTGTTCATAGTTGTTTTTTTTTTTATAGTCTGGCCCTCCAATGGTCTGAAGGACAGTAAACTGGCCCCCTGTGTAAAAAGTTTAGAGACCCCTGGTTTAAAATAACCCTACACCTAATCCCAGACCTGATCAGCTTCCTTCCCCTTCAAACGTTCTCCTCCAAGTTTCAGTTCTCTATTGCTCTGTAAAAAGCTACCATAAACAATTATTTCTCTAGATTCTGTGGGTTGGGTAGTCTTAATTGGGCAGCTCCCAATTGTTATTTTCTGGGGTTACTCATGTGGTGCATTCAGCTAAGAGCTTAGCAGGGGCCAGAACATGTAAGGTAACTTCACTCATGTAGCCGGTGCCCTGGCTTGGGCGGCTGGAATGGCTTGGCCTAAATAGGTCTCTCCTCTTTTCGTGTAGTTTTGAGTTTCTTTATATGGTGACTGGTTCCCAAGACAGTGAAATAAAAGCTGCAAAACCCAGGGGTCACAGCAGCACTTCCATGACATTCTGCAGGTCACCACAAAGCCCAGGGCCATCCTGGGTTCTAGAAGAGAAAGTACAGACTCTGCCCCTCCCTGGCTAAAGTGGCATGAAGTCACAGGAATGGGAGGACTTGCTGCAAGCATATTTGCAGACAATCTAGTACATATTTGCAGACAATCTAGTACTCAGTATAAAGAAATATGATACCGGCCTGACCTGCGATGGTGCAGTGGATGAAGCATTCACCTGGAATGCTGAGGTCATCAGTGGTTCAAAACTTTGGGCTTGCCTGGTCAAGGCACATGCAGGAATGGATACTTCCTGCTCCTCCCCTTCTTATCTCTCTCTTTCTCTCTACTCTCTCTCTAAAATCTAAAAAATTAAACAAATTAACCTCTTAAATTTGAAAAATAAATGTAAAAATTTTCTAAGAAAAAAGAAATCTGATACCAAATTGAATATTTGGCTTAAGAATGGGTCCAGTGAAAGTTCTGAAGTTTTCCAACAAGTTTTATATTTAACACTATTAGATAAATTAGGTAACCCTTCAATGGGAAATTGTATCGTATAAATTATAGTTTTATATAATAGTCCGCATCCATTGAAGAGAGAATGAATTTCCTTTTCAAATACATGCATACACGAGGCTTTGAGGCTGGGCATGATGGTTTGAATCTTGGCTGCCAGGTAAGTAGCACCTTAAGTAAGTTCCTTTTCAGTCTCACACTTTTCTTGTGTTTATAATTATTGTGAGGTTAAATGGGTCAATATTTGTAAAGTACTTAGAGGAGAGCCTGGCATATAGTAAGTAGACAATAAATATTGGGTATAGAAATGTAAATTAACATGGTCTATTATGTTACGTGTCTTATTTTTTATTTTTTTATTTTTTCCATTTTTCTGAAGCTGGAAATGGGGAGAGACAGTCAGACAGACTCCCGCATGCACCTGACCAGGATCCACCTGGCACGCCCACCAGGGGGCGATGCTCTGCCCATCCGGGGTGTCGCTATGTCGTGACCAGAGCCACTCTAGCGCCTGAGGCAGAGGCCACAGAGCCATCCCCAGTGCCCGGGCCATCTTTGCTCCAATGGAGCCTTGGCTGCAGGAGGGGAAGAGAGAGACAGAGAGGAAGGAGAGGGGGAGGGGTGGAGAAGCAGATGGGCGCCTCTCCTGTGTGCCCTGGCCGGGAATCGAACCCAGGACTTCTGCACGCCAGGCCGACGTTCTACCACTGAGCCAATCAGCCAGGGCTGGTCTATTATGTTACTTTCTGGAGCTGCTAGGAGATGTATTGTTGTTAAGTTTAGTCATTAATTTTGATTACTTCTGCTGCCTCTCCCACTTCTTGCCAAGTCAAAAGGAAGGTCAAACAAATGTTTGATTAACAGGTGTCCTAAAGAAGTGGTTTCCCAACTTTTAAACATTGCAATCCATATTAAGAAATATAATTTACATAGTAATCCAGAAACTCACCCAGGCCTAATATTTACAAATGTTTTATGAAACAATACTTATCCTCAAGTTGTGCTATGAACTCTGATTTTTTTTTCTATTTCAGTGAATCAACAAAATATTCTTTGTGATCCACTATTACTAACTTCATTACCTACTGAAGAGCTCTAATCTATATAGATTACGGTCATTGTGGAACTAGGATATTGAACACACTTTCAACCCAGAAACTCTTTCAAGTGTGGTGCTATAAAACAATGGCAAATGTCATTTTCATACAGGCCAATTCAGTTATGGAGCAAAAAGCTCTTTCACAAATATGGCCTGACCTCCCTAACTCAAGAAACTTCATAAATTCTTTCACTGGGACATGGGGAACTTGGGGAGGCATATGTACCCTAAATGTACTTTTTTTGGTAAGAAACAAAGGGCCTTCTTTAGAGATAGATGGTGCTAGGTTGAGATTCCAACTTCACAACTTTCTACACTATATTTTTTAACACGTTATTTAAACTCATTCTTGGGGTCTTGTTTTTTTTGGGGGGGAGTTTGTTTGTTTGTTTGTTTTTGATTGGCTAACAGATTACACAAATAATTCCTACTTTGGTTGAGTTGTGACCACAGAATGAGAACACACACCCAGAGACTTAGCAAAGGTCCATCAAAGTTGTTGGCATAAAGAATGCTCTCAGAATGCATTTCTTGCTTCCTGCCCGTACCATGGAACACAAACTCTAAAACGCATAGCTATTTTTTAGCTTCTGTGTTTTATATTTCTAGAAAAGCTAAGACTTAGTGGTGCAGGAAATGACACCAATGGTGGATAAGACACTCAGACAACTTAATTAATAGAGGAAGGATAATTTATTAGTAGTCAGCAGAGCATGTGAGGCCAGTAACACCAAAGCATGGGCTCTCCAAAATTAGATTTCTTACATCTTACATACTTTTTACAGTGTCCGTGCAAGGAGTGCGTGATTCCTTTGTCTGAGGTCCTGTGTGCACCTCAGGACTCAAGGTGGGTGGGGGGAGTTTTGGCGGGGCAGCAAGGGATTGGGGGTTTCTGGACCCTTGGTCCTATCTATTTACAGATCCTGTTTTTCTTGTGAGTATTTTAAGAGTCTCCAGGAGATCAGTTAGAGATCAATAGGGTGTGGATAACCTTTAACTGGCTGAGTCAGTCATTCCTGCAGACTCTCTCTTGCATTCTTCTGATTTCTCCCCTCTCATTGGTAGTGTACTGGCTATGGTCAAACCCTATTATTTCTTGAACGCAACTTAATTTCTACATGTATTGTCCTGATATTCTACTTACTAGTTAATAACGGCAGTTAAGAATTATTAATGACTCTGTGATATGGATATGAATCATGAAACAATTTTGTATATTCTCAGGTTAGGTTTCGTACAGTGAGATTTGGATAGGTTACCTAGTTATGAATATAATCGTGGAAAGAATGTGTATAGAGGAGAATAACATTTCTAACTGTTGTATTGCTAAATAATTCAAACAAAACGTGCAAAATATCAGCACTATTTTCTTCTTGGGTGAACGATTTAAGGTTAGCAGCGTTCTAGTGCTGCGGCCAGGCGGCATTGTCATGATGTGTTAGCTAGCTTTGAAGGAGTCCAAAGGAAGCTCGGCTGATAGAACCATCTCTTACAACCCTAGCCAGCAGACTTCTAATGGGACTGGTTATTATACAATTTCTCCCCTAAGGTCTGGATTCATGACACTGCGTGTGAACCGAGGAGAAAGGCGTGACACATTTTCGCCAGCCCGGGCTGCACCAGGCGCGGGCGGGCGGCCGTGGCTCCCACGTGGCAGGCCCAAGCTGCGCTGCGCTGCGCTGGCCCGGGACGCGGACCGGCCCGCGGCCGCCTCCCCCCGGCTTCGGCCCTCTAGTCCGGCCCGCCGCCGCGCCCGCTCGGTCCTCCACCGCCAGGGGGCGGGCGCGGCTTCCCGGCGGCGGGGACCCATTGGTCGCGGCGGGGAGGCGGGGGAGGCGGCCCAGCGGCGAGCTGGCTTCCTCCCGGCCACTCGCGGGGGTGAGGGGAAGCCGGAGGAGCTCGGGAGGAAGCGGAGGACGAGCGGGAGGCGGCGGCGGCTGCGCCCGTGGCCCCCGGCAGCACCGACCGCGGGGAGGCCGGAAGGCGGGCGAGTGTGACGGTGAGACGGGCGGGGAGGAGGCCGGCGCCGCGGCCCGGGACGGGGAGGGCGGCCGGGCGGCCGGGACCCCACCTTCCCCTCCATCCTCCGCTCACTCCCCCCGCCGCGGCCCCCGGTCCTCGCGGCGCGCCCCGCGGGAGAGGGCAAGGGCAGAACCGGGGCAGCGGAACGTGGTTGGCCGGGGTCCCGGCCGCCGCCTCGGCGCGGTCACCGCTGCCCCCGGTGTCCCCTCTGGCTTGGCGGAGGGCGGGCGGCGCCTGCACCTGGCGCTCGCGCGGGGCGCCGAAGCGGCCACCTGGGGCGCCCTGGCCGCGAGGTCCGCGCCGGGAGTGGGGAACGTGGGCTGGCAGCTCCGGAGAGGCGGGGATGGGCTTCATGCTGCCCGGGAACTTTGGAAGGCCGTCTTGGCTCACTTGTAGCTAAGTTTTAGTGTCTTTTAAACTGGAGGTGCTTTAAAAAAACTGTCCAGCCGGTTGGTATTGGGTGTCATTGAAGAATGTGCAGTTCCTCCTTCTTTTACCCCATTTGTTGCCTGTCCTCATAGTTTCTACTTTGTGTAGGGGTGAATGACTCTAGCTCTAAATAGTATCAGGGACTGATTGACAATTTTTTTAGATGCTATTTTTAAAAATTGATTTAAGAGAAGAAGAGAGGGAGAGAGAGAAACAATTTGTTCCATTTATTCATACATTCTGATGGAGGATGGCTCCCTCAACCTTGGCCTATTGGGACAACACTCTACCCAACTGAGCTACCCGCCCATTGATATTAAGGTATACAGAGGTGCATTTTTCTTTCTACCTTAACATTATTTTTTTCTGTACAATACAGAATCACTGTCTGATGGATAGAACCTTTTCTTTGTTTCTTTTTACTTAATAACAATATATGGATACAATGATACTAGGTACTATTAAGATTGCTTATTAGGCACTGCTCCAAGTGGCTTCATAGGCAAATTTGTTTCTTACAACGCAAAGAGTAAGTCTTTATCTATCTTTATGAATTTTGCAGAGAAAATATGAACTCCCCTTGAGGTTGATGCTGGCTGTAGTTCCCATACCCCTCGGACCCTTGACCACCTTGGGGGATTAGTGGTATCCTGTCACCTTTTTCCAAGTTTTGGTAAACATGACTGCAACAGTCATGTGCAGCATAATGATGTTTTAGTCAAATGTCCTATGTCCCAGAAGAGTATGATGGAACTAAAAAATGTCCTATTGTCTAGTGATATGACATCATAGTATAAAGGTTCTTCATTATATTGGAGGTGCTGCCAGTCTTGTAAAGTAGAGCACATACAGTTGACCCTTGAACAACCATGATTAGGGAACTTCGATTCCCATGCAGTTGAAAATCCAGGTATAAGTCATTTTTTTTTCATTGGGGGGGGGGAGAGAGAGAAAGAGAGAGAGAGAGAGAGAGAGAAATGGGAAGGGAGAAAACGAGAAGCATTAACTTGTTGTTCTACTCAGTTGTTCAATTTTTCTGTGTACTCATTGATTGCTTCTTGAGTGTGCCTAAACCAGGAACCGAACTCGCAGCCTCAGTGTGCTGGGATGATGCTTTATCCAGAGTCACCCAGCTAGGACCCAAATCCAGGTGTAAGTCTTGACTTCTGGGCAGCTTTCCCAACTGTAGATTCCACCAACCGTGGATAGAAATAGTATTTTCACATTCCCAGTGGCAGATTCCCAGTATGGGTCAGTTATACTGTTTTGATCCACAGTGGGTTGAATGTCCAGCTGTGAAGGGCCAAGTGGCTGACTATTTACTGAAAACGAAGTCTGCAAATAAGAGGACCCTCACCATTCAAACCTGTTTTGTTCAAGGGTCAACTGTATATACAGGACATAATACTTGATAATGATAATAAATGACTATGTTACTGGTTTATGTACTTACTATCCTATACTTTTTAATCATTATTTTAGAATGTATGCACTTTTAACTTGTTTTTTCTTTAAGTTTGCTGTAAAGCCGTATGCCATACTACACCTGCAGTAGCCTCATATATCTCGTGGTCATCTTATCTCTTGATTGCATCATTTTCTCTTGTACTTGATTTATTGTTTGTACAGTAACATGCTGTACAGGCTTGTAGCTTAGACCATTGGTCCCCAACCTTTTTTGGGCCACGGACTGGTTTAATGTCAGAAAATATTTTCACGGACCGGCCTTTAAGGTGGGACGGATAAATGTATCATGTGACTGAGACAAGCATCAAGAGTGAGTCTTAGACAGTTGTAACAGAGGGGCATCTGCTCATTTAAAAAAAATAAAACATCGTTCAGACTTAAATGTAAATAAAATGGAAATAATGTAAGTTATTTATTCTTTCTCTGCGGGCCGATACTGGTCCGCGGCCCAGGGGTTGGGGACCACTGGCCTAGACCACACAGCCTAGCTGTGTAGGAGGCTAGACCATTCAGGTTTGTGTAAGTGCACTCTATGATGTTCGCACAAGGACAGAATTACCTAATGACACATTTCTCAGAACCTGTCCGCGCCATTAAGCAGCACGTGTCTATTTGCGTAGCATATTTCAGAGTACCAAGGGCTCTCCTGTTAACTTAGAAAATAAAAGTTAAAAACTTATGTTGAATTGCAAGAAATTGGCCAAGGCAGTGTCTGGCTTTGTATCATTCATTCATTGTACCTCTTTTAAAGGCTACCTAGTCGCTTGAGTTCTTTTCCCCTCTAATTTTATACAGGTGTTAGAAGCTTTGTTTCCCAAATTCTGTGTAATATTTTCTTAGCACATTGTAGAATAGCATTTCTTTTCTTTTTATTTTATTTTATTTTTTTATTTTTCTGAAGTTGGAAACGGGGAGGCAGTCAGACAGACTCCCGCACGCGCCCAACCTGGATCCACCCGGCATGCCCACCAGGGGGTGATGCTCCGTTGCAACCAGAGCCATTCCAGCGCCTGAGGCAGAGGCCATGGAGCCATCCTCAGCGCCCGGGCCAACTTTGGAGCCTTGGCTGCGGGAGGGGAAGAGAGAGACAGAGAGGAAGGAGAGGGGGAGGGGTGGAGAAGCAGATGGGCGCTTCTCCTGTGTGCCCTGGCTGGGAATCAAATCCAGGACTCCTGCACGCCAGGCCGACACTCTACCAGTGAGCCAACCGGCCAGGGTTAGAATAGCATTTCTTGATAGTAAGAAATAAAAAAATTCAATGCAGTGATTCTCAGCCTGAGGACCTTTCAGAATCATCCACAAATAAGACTTTTGGTTTGTTTTTTAAAGTACAGTTGATATACTATCTATGTCAGCTATTTTAGTTTTAGGTGTACAATATAGTGTGACATTTTTATAATTTACAATGTGATCACCCCACTAATTCTAGTAATCACCTCTCACTGTGTAAAAAAAATTTTTTTTATAAAGGACATAGGCCAGTTTCCTCCCAAATCCCCGATGTAGGGGACTTCTGTTTAAGGGGAGTTAAATTAAGAATGAGCACCCCTGGGTTAAAGTGACTTTCAAAATAAACTTAATGGACGTTTTATTACAGCAATTTAATATAGATTGCTACTTTAAGCATTGCCCATTGGTTAATCTTTTCATAATTAATGAAGATACATTAAAAATGAAAAGGCAGTTAGAAGGAGAGTCAAAGAACTAAGAGACTGTTAAATAAAAAAGTTATTGTGTTCACTGTTGGGATCATAAGAGTCTTACATTTTTACCACATATTTCAAGTCTTAAATTGTGAGTCTCAGTGTCTAGAAATCTTTATGTTCATTTAAAAATGTAAGAGTGCCTACTATGCACCAGTAGTTATTAGAAGTATCATGGAGGCTATGAATACGACAGCCTGGGCCTGTCTCTCTCTCTCTCTCTCTCTCTCTCTCTCTTTCCATTTTATACCCATTTCCTAAAGCTGAAAGTTCAAGACCCAGGAAGCAAAAGATTTTGGTCTTAGGTCTCAACAAAAGTCCATCTAGCTCAGAGCTTAGTACAATAGCAAAAATTTGTCTTGACCTTAGTCCCAGAGCATTCCTATCTTTGGGATCAGATAATCTAGATTTTAAGCAGTAGTTCTACATTTCGTCACTTTATGAATGGTATGGACCAGATTATTTAATATCACGCACTGCCTTGTTCTCTTTATCTGATTGGGGAGATTGGACAAGATTCCCAAGATCTTGAAACTTGAACAGGTTTGCTGAGTTTTATTCAGCTTGTAAAATGCAGTCAGCTGACTCTTTCATGGGAGGAGATTGTGTTCTGATGCCGCTGAGTTCCCGCGGTTACTGCGTCAGAAAAAAACTGTTGTGGTTACTTACATTTTATTTCTAGTCTAATTAATTTTCATCTACTACACATCATTTTTCCAGTTTTACTCCAGTGAGTTTTTTTTAATTAAATTTAACTCGTATAACATAAATTTTGCCATTTTAAAGTGTACAATTAGTGACATTTAGTACATTCACAAAGTTGTGCAATCATCCCTTGAGTTTAGCGCTGAAACGCTTTCATCACCCCAAAAGGAAAGCTCATGTCTATTAAGTTCCCATTTCCACCTTCCTTCAACCCCTGGTAATCATTAGTCTGCTTTCTGTTTTTATGGATTTGTCTATTCTGGAGATTTCTTATAAATGGAATCATACTATATGGAATCATTTGTATCTGGTTTACTTCACTTAGCATAATGTTTTCTGGGTTCTTCCATGGACTTCATTCCTTTTGATGGCTGAATAATATTGCCCTATGCATGCATGCATACTGTATTTGTTTAGTCATTCATCCATTCTAACCGAACAGGTGTTGGGGCTGCCTGCCACAAGGAAAGCTGAACTCATGAGACAGGTGCTGCTGTAAAGAAAGGCTTATTCCGGGCCGCAAGGTGAGAGAGTGACGGACTCTTGCCTCAAAGACCATCTTCTCTTCTCCCTGCTCAAGGCCAAGGTTCTTATAAGGATAGGGAGGGGAGGGGTTTTTTTCTTCCCTATCTAATTATCTAGCTTTTGGTATGCTTTGGCCCTGTCCATTCATCGTTCTAGCTTTCAGCCCGCTCAGTGTAAGAACCTCCACCTAAGCTGTCTTGGCCAGTAGGGGAGAATCCCAGGGCTCCCTGACTGTCGACAGTAACACATTGATGAGCCCTGGTGAGTTTTGTGTGCTTGTGAGAAAAACTTATCTGGGCATCTACAGCAGTGAGTCTGTTTCTGGATTTCATTCTATATCACACAAGGTTTGTAAAGGTAGTATCACGGTATCAGGGGTACTACCTATCGATACAATTATATGCAGTTAAGTGATCATTAAATGTGTTTCGAGGAACCTGTGGTCGATAAAAATGAATTTTTAAATTGGTTCAGAAAATTGTACACTAGAAGTTCTTACTACCTGTCCTTTGCAGATGGCTGCTAACTTGCATTCAGTGTTTGTTTGTTTTTGTAGAATTGGTGTATTATCCAGGACCCTTGGGCACATGGAATCACTCTGCCCCTACATTTGTTCCCATAGAGGGTCTGACAGAATTGTTTGCCCTTGTAGTTCTGTGGGCTACTTAAAGGCAATAAAATGCGATAGATATGTAGGGGAATTCTTAAACATTAATTAGAATAGAAATCTGTAACTTCTCATCTGATACAATGTAAAATAGTTCCATGAGGTGAAAATAACTATACTGTATGTAAACTTGTGCCCCTTGTTCTCAAATCTCTTTGTAGCAATTTATTAACTGGATACTTTTTTATCCTACTTAGTTCAACTTATAGTTAAAATGTATTTGGTTTTGTTTATTGTCAAATAATATCTATTTCTAGCTATCCTTTCATCATTCTTCCTCCTCCTAGTTGGATGGCATAGTGTAAGATTAAATTAGTTTAGATTACAAAACTGTTTAAGCAACAGTTGTAGGACTGTGAAAGAGCAGGCAGCACTAAAGTGCATTTCATCTTCTTTTCTGTTTGGGGGATATTTTGTACTCAGTGACAGAAATCTATCACTATTTCATTTCTTCAACTGGATTATGACTTTTAAAGCAAAATTCACTTTGGTAGAAGAAAAACTGCAGGCAAACATCTGGGTCGTTTCTATCGAACACTGTTGTAACCATTGCAAACAGGAGTTTTCTGTGCCGGATTTATTCAGTGCCGCCTCTCCCTGCTCTCCCCTACAGGGACCTGGCCCAGAGTCAGGCTGATTTCTATGCATTGTAAAGGAAAGAATGAACATTTTTGTCCTGTTAATTTTACCTTTGGGCCTTTTTTTTTTTTTTTTGGCCTAGATCTGTCTACTTTTTCTTTTTCTTTCTTTTTTTTTTTTAATTCCCCTAAACTTCTCTGTGTTGGATAGGTGCGTGTCTAAAGTTCTCAGATCTGAGCATGAATGAGACTCAGCCAGGGAGCTCCTTAACCTGAATGGAGTTTTCTCCTTCCTCCTAGGGATCCTGGACTGAGGAGTTGGCATTGTAAAAAGCCCACAGGTGATTGTGGTGTTCATGCTGTTAGTAACATTGCAGTTAGGGCTTCAGAAACTCAGATACAATGTTTCATTGAATCTAAGGTGTTTGTAAGGGACACCATTATTTTATATACATCTAAAAACTTATTTAAGACATGTTAAATGAGGGAAATAGCGTGCACTGTAGAATCAATAAAATAGAGTGAACCACCAGCCCCTCTTTGTTTTGATGAAGGTTTATTAGGAAGCACAGAAGTTTCCTAATGAATGAAATACAAAAATTATAATGTAGTATTCCTTCAGATCTTTTACTGTGTAAAATATTAGTTTATAATAAACTTTAATATAAAGTATTAGACGTACTTGTAATGATGTTTGTGATGATGACTTTCACAATGCAGCTTAGCTATATTGTAAACTATAATGCACTCCAGTTTGACCGATACTATTTTCATCTTACCCATTTTCAGGCATTTTCGAGTTGATGGTTCAGTACAGAAGCCCTATTTCTAGCTTCCTTGTACTTTAGTAATTCCCATTTGTAATTCCAGTCCCCTGAAATATTTATTCAGTGTGTCTTTGACATTGGGTGTGGCTTGATCATTTGATTTTTTTATCTTTATCACTCCCCCCAGGCTTCATTGAGGGCAGCTAGCTGTTTATAAGCCTATATACCACCCAACGACTGTTCTGTCTTGTGTAGTGTTAGGATATAGTGGTCATAATCAGAGTTAAGCACCAAATCTGTGCTAGAGTAAACCTGAACTCTGGCTCCCAAGTCGACAGGAGGTGCCACGCTGGCAGTTGGGTCCTGAAGGAGAGAATGCCCGTGACTGAGGACAAATCTGTCTGCACCGAGGAAGGTTCAGGGAGGCACAGCCCCACCTGCTCGTGGCGCTGCCTTCCTTGCCCTCATCTTGGAAGATGAAACATCTCTGTCAGGAAAATGTGGCTTAGCTATATTAGATTTGGGAGGGCAAGTAGAGCATATGACCATTTCATTTTTTCTTTTCAGATTTTATTTATTGGTTTTTGAGAATGGGGGGAGAAAGAAAATGGTCAGTGGAGCAGGAAACATCAACTCATAGCAGTTGCTTCTCGTAGCCTGGGATTTCACACCAGCACCTCAGCATTCCGGGTATGAGGCCAGGGGCCACCGCCATCATGGCCGTTCACATGCAGGTTCTCACTGAATTCGGACAGACCGTAGAGAAACAGCGGAGCTAAAAACTGGTGGGCCATTCCTTTATTCTGACTGGCAAGTAAAAACACCAAAACCCACTCAGACATTCTCCAGTTCTTTTCTGGTTTTTCCTAGAATCAAAGGCCCCCCACCAGTCTAAGTCACCTCTGTTTCCCCATCTGCCAACATGGCTTCTTACTCTCTACACAGACTGGCTTCTCTCTCCTTCCCCTCCATCTTGGCTTCTTTCTCTCCAGCACTCTTCCTCCCTGCTCTCACTCTGCAAAAACATGGCCTCCTTCTTCTTTTCCTTTTTTCTTTTTTTGTATTTTTCTGAAGTTGGAAACGGGGAGGCAGTCAGACAGACTCCTGCATGCGACCCACCGGGATCCACCCGGCATGCCCACCAGGGGGCGATGCTCTGCCCATCTGGGGCGTTGCTCTGTTGCAACCAGAGCCATTCTAGCGCCTGAGGCAGAGGCCACAGAGCCATCCCCAGCGCCCGGGCCAACTTTGCTCCATTGGAGCCTTGGCTGCGGGAGGGGAAGAGAGAGACAGAGAGGAAGGAGAGGGTGAGGAGTGGAGAAGCAGATGGGCGCTTCTCCTGTGTGCCCTGGCCAGGAATCGAACCCAGGACTCCTGCACACCAGGCCCGACACTCTAACACTGAGCCAACTGGCCAGGGCTTCCTTTATTCTTAAAACATTTTGGCGCAAAACCCCTCCTCTAGCACACATTAGCATAACAATGCCCCTTCCCAAGCAGGAAGGTAATCAGCAGCCTCAACCTGGGCAGCAACCATTTTTAACAATAAAAGTGAACAAACCCAAATAACACAAAATTTACAAACTTATTTGCCCAACACCAGGTCAGTGCTTTATCCAGTGTGCCACCACAGGCCAGGCACTGTTTCATTTTTAGTCACTGGAAGTATTGACACGGTTAAATGTTTGTTGATCAATGGAAATATTTCAGAAACTCGATATTGCAAATTTCTAAAGAGGTGAGAACTTTAGGTCTCTACCTAATTCACACTGATTTAAGGAGCTTACTATGGGACTTTTGACATTGAGATGAACCATGTTGAAGTAGTTTTGCTCCCAGAATGTAGTGTTTGGTCTGTCAGGTTTGGTTATGACCAGAATAAAATTGAGGGGTCTTGATTGAATTACAGCAGCTGGAGAGTGGAAGGAAGAGACAGAGAGATCAGTTAATAACTTCAAGACAAAAGCAACAGAGAACTGCTCCTTCCTGAATGTGTGCTGACATTTTCCTTTTCTTTTTTTTTTTTTTTTTTTTTCATTTTTCTGAAGCTGGAAACAGGGAGAGACAGCCAGACAGACTCCCGCATGCGCCCAACCGGGATCCACCCGGCACGCCCACCAGGGGGCGATGCTCTGCCCATCCTGGGCGTCGCCATGTTGCAACCAGAGCCACTCTAGCGCCTGAGGCATAGGCCACAGAGCCATCCCCAGCGCCCGGGCCATCTTTGCTCCAGTGGAGCCTTGGCTGCGGGAGGGGAAGAGAGAGACAGAGAGGAAAGCGCAGCGGAGGGGTGGAGAAGCAGATGGGCGCTTCTCCTGTGTGCCCTGGCCAGGAATCAAACCCAGGTCCTTCGCACGCTAGGCCGCGTGCTGACATTTTGAATTAACGTCCAGGTGGCTCTTTCCCCGATTATCTAGAGAGAGCAGCCCGGTAGCCCACCACTGGGGGCCACAGACCTCCAGGCGCCTCTGCTTCTGGCTTACACGTGATCTTCCTGAACTCGCCCACAACCAATCCTAAAGGGCAAACATGTCTTCCTTAGGGACTCTGCACCTCACCTGTCCCACCCCTTTTATCTGTAGCCACTGTAAATTCTTTCAAAGCAACTCATATATTCCTTCCCTAAACTATCAGCACAAAGAGCCCCATTCACTCCCCAGACTGTGGACAAGTCTTCTCCACCTGTGGCTGCTGGTGGCTCGGATGGCTGCCCAGGACCCGGTGAGGTTTCTGGCAAGCATTGGACTGAACCCTTTCCTTTAGAAAAGCTTGCAGGTGTGAAAGTCTTTGTGTGTCAGTTACCTCTCTCTTCACTATGACAGTGGGACCCGGTTGGCCTAAACAGGGCACTTAAATGACTTAGCAGGGCACCTTTGCTAGCTGGTTTTAACTGCAGGTTCAAGTTGATATTGTAATTATATTGGCTCATTTTTTTGTGTTTAAAAGGATAGAGCTGTCTAGCTGCTGGAGATCAGATAGAACTTTCTCCACTCACTGCCGGGAGAACCAAAAAAAAAAAAAAAAAAAAGGCTTACCTAAGGCCGTCCACACCCTTGTTTTCTCAGTACTGTGTACGGATTGGAAAGTTGGACAGTATAAAGGCTTAAGGGGGAAAAATGGATTCATTTGAAATATGATATTGGAGGAGAGCTCTATGGCTACCCTGGACCACCAGAAAGACAAAGCAAGTGGGACCTAGAGCCAGTGACGCCCGAAACACCTCTAGTGGTCAAAGTGACAAACTGCAGCTGTCCTGCTGCGGCTGCATCAGGAGAAGGCAGACATCTTCAGATGAGACAACGCTGGGGAAAACAGAGGGCAACAGGAGGAGAGGAAGACCAAATAGGAGATGGAGTGACTCCACAAAGGAAGCCAGAGGCATGAGTCCCCAGGAGCGGAGCAGCGCTGTTGGGGAAGGACACTGTGGACGTGTCTCATTCATAGTCACCAGGAGTCGGAGCTGACTCAGCGGCAGGTGACACAGAGCGGTGGATGCTGGACGGAGGACGGTGGACGGTGGAGGAAAGCTCATCCACCCAGTCCAGGCCCAGGAGGCCTCATATTAAGCATTGGTAACATTCTGGTTGTGGGGAGTTGGGACAGGGAATGGGGTTAAGACCACTTTCTGGCTTAATTGTAATTTTCCATTGTACATTTTAAATCTTGTTTCTTAGCCACATTCACATATTATTAATCCTATTTAAAAATACAATTTCAGTATGATGCTATTAAGAAAATAAGAAAAACCATGTGATAGTAGTTCAGATAAGCCATGTAATACTAGTTCAGATAACTTAAGAAGAATCCAGGCATAGATTATCCATATCTCTCTTCCCAACGTTTTCTTTATTTTTTTTAAGTGAGAGGAGGGGAGACAGTGAGACAGACTCCCGCATGTTCCCCGACTGGGATCCACCCAGCAACCCCTGTCTGGAACTCATGCTCTAATCCAGTGATTTTCAACCTTTTTTAAGCCGCGGCACATTTTTTACATTTACAAAATCCTGGGGCACACCACCTACCAAAATGACACAAAATGACACTCTAATTGTTAGAATTTATTTAAAGTTTAAATAAATTACATTTATTAAAAAAAAGTCAAATATAAAAGGATAACCCCCTCATATATACAGTCCCATGTAACATCACTCATATATACAGTCCCACGTAACATCTCCTCATATACAGTCCCACGTAACATCCCCTCATATACAGTCCCACGTAACCCCTCATATATATAGTCCCATGTATCCCCTCATATATACAGTCCCACTAATAGATATTGGAGCTTTCATCAAGGTTGTGGGTTCAAATCAATTTGGCAAATACTCTATATAGAGACTGGACAGAATCAATTTTAGAAAATGTTGGGTACTCTAACATCATAAGTCCTCAGAGCATCTCTACTGTCAGATTGAGAAGTTTGCTTTCTAGGTAAGGATTCTGATAAATACTAGAGTTCTCCCTGAGGTTGTGGGTTCAAATCCCATGGTCAGCTGGCTGCAGGGGCCTTGGTTCTGTCTGTTTTGATGGTGTATATAGAGATTTGAGCTCTTTAAGAAGATGAGCCTTCAGGAGGCCATATACAATATAGATAACATTGTGATGCATTGTGATGCATTGTATCACCCTCTCTGGGGGCCTCTTTTAAAAAGAAAAAGGTCAAATATCTATATACACCATCAGGATAGACATAACCAGCTGAAGCAGAGGCTTCATCTATTGGTGGCAACATTTACCTCCAGTCCTGACAAGGATTAGAAATTGGGACCATGGGGAGGAGTAGCAGCAGCTTCAACTACTCGCTGTGGCCACACAATGACAAGTGCGCGGCAGCCTGAGCGGGAACCTTCCTGGATGTGGATGAGAGGCAGCCTACTATTGGTTCATTGCTAGTGGTCGGGATGAATCCTAGAAGGTGATTGGTCAGTGAGCGTTCCCTGTGCCTCCACTCTTCCTGTCGCTGATAGCTGGAGGGATTGTGAGGGGAATGTTTATGTTCGGATGGAGGCGGCGGGCAGCGGGCCAGATAAATAGCCTCCGCGGGCCGTATCCCGCTCGCGGGCTGTAGTCTGGGGACTCATGTTTAATTTCCCCATGGCACACCTGACCATGTCTCACAGCACACTGGTTGAAAAACACTGCTCTAATCAATCTAGCCACTGGCTGCAGGAGGGAAAGAGGGGAGGCAGGGGGAGAGGGAGGGAAAAAGAAGCAGATGGTTGCTTCTCCTGTGTGTCCTGACTGGTGATCAAATATGGGTCATCCATTTGCAGGGCCAATGCTTTAGCCACTGAGCAACGGGCCAGGACCCCAAGGCTTTCAATAAAACATTACATTTTTATTCTGAAAGGTTGATGTATTGGTTCTGTTGAGCCCTAATCAAGAGGGTGTTGGTCTGCTGCTTTGCAGTCTTACCTTTTTGAAGGCCACCTGTGAAAGGAGTGGATATATTATGTTTACCTTAGTGATCTTTTTTAAATTAGGTATCCTTGGCATCATAGAATCCATAGAGATCTCTTTTTTTTCCTTTCCTAAATTGAAGGGAAAAAAACCTTTGTGTTTTGTCCCTTTTTTCTTCTAGTAACATGTAAGGTTAGTTTGGTTGTTTAAAAACCTGCACTATTTCTCTAGTTGTTAGGTAGACATTACAAATGTCCCTTTGAGGCGCACGCCTCCTCCCAGGAGTCTGCCTGCACCTTTCTCTTCCCCCACAGTGGCATTTCCTAAACTCGAAGGCAGTGGTCCCCAACCCCCGGGCTGTGGGCTGGTACCAGTCCATGGGCTATTTGGTACCGGTCTGCAGAGAAAGAATAAATAACTTACATTATTTCTGTTTTATTTATATTTAAGTCTGAACGATGTTTTATTTTTTAAAAATGACCAAATTTCCTGTTACATCCGTCTAAGACTCACTCTTGACACTTGTCTCGGTCACGTGATACATTTATCCATCCCACCCTAAAGGCCGGTCTGTGAAAATATTTTCTGATATTAAACCGGTCCGTGGCTCAAAAAAGGTTGGGGACCACTGCTCTAAGGGACCCCCTGAGACCTGGAACCAGAGAGCAGTGAGCAGTGGCAGTTGCAGCTGGTTCCAGGCTCCCCCCCGCCATCCTGTCTCCAAGGCCCCCTTTTCTCTGCCTCCAGTGAGCTGATGGCAGCCCCACCCAGACGCTTCAGCCCCATCCGGGCGCTCCTGTTGTTTCTCTTGTCCTAGGCCCACCCTTGTTTCACGGTCCCCAGCTTTAAAAAAACATACTCAAAATTTTTAAAAATAAATATTTCCATTTAATTATCAGGTCATACTGACTTTTCAAAGGAGTATGACATATGTGTTAAAATGGTAGATTTTTGAAGAAAATTTTCTAGGATTTAGTATCAGTCTTCTAGTAGTCAAATTCTCAAGTTAGTTATTGGATTTTTTTTTGTTAATCATTTAGTAAATCAGCAAATTATTAAATTCACAATATTTATAAGAAAAGGTAGTCAGATATACTGAGTTAAATGTTCAGATTCATTCAAATGACTACCACCTTCTCACCTCTCCTCATTCTGTAATTCCTAAATTTATTCAGCCTGGCCGGCTGTTTGTATGGTAACACCTGGGTAAGGCAGGGTACTTGATAGCAGTCTGCATCTACTGTGGCGATGACTTTTTTATTTTTATTTTTTTACTTTTTTATTTTTAATTTAAGAAAAAGCATTTTTAAAGATAAATATACTGCTCAAAAAATTAGGGGATATTTTAAAATGAATATGAAGCAATAAAAAGAAGCATTTGATTTTTTTTTATTAAACAAGAACATCAGGAAAGCAAATGACAAGCCAAAGACAGTTGATCAATTATGCAAATAAGATATAAAACCAACTTTTATTTTGTTAGTGAAAATGTACTATAGAAAAGGCTGAAAGTACTAGAGTATCTGCATGTTCCCTGATCCTACAACTTCCTCCTTTTTTTAAGCCCATTACAAAAGTCATCACTATAAATACCTTCATAAAGAAAAGCACAGTGTCTGTTTCTCCTCTCCAATGTAATTGCACAGTTAATGCTATGAGATATAATAAGATTAAGTTTTATCCTTTATATGTATCTACTGTGATCACTTTGGGAAACATCCCAGAACCTATAGATATATTCCTGTCTTTGCTTAGACAGACAGCTTCATTTTAGGGAAGGATTTTTTTTCTTCCTTCTGAAGAGGATTTGTTATATTGTTTGTTTCTCATGGAGTATGCTTCCACAGAGAGCAGTTGATAATGAACATGTAGTTGATAATGAACGTGTACAGCGAACACTCACAGAACACTGAATTTCGGACCGTTTTTCTGCCCCACTTCTGTAGCGATACTTTTTAGAGGCCCAGTGGAAGCCTCGCAGGAGTTTGCATCCTGTAGATAGCCCAACAAGAAGTGTTGAAATATTAGGGTATGGTCAGCAAAGTTGATTCCTCTATTTAAGAAATACAGTATTTCAAATTTAAACTTTATTTTTTTGTTCCTCCATCTCTGATTGGCAAATTATAACCCATGGGCTCAGACCCACAAGCCAAGATTGGTTTTTACATTTTTAAGTGATTGAAAAACAAAGGAATAATATTTTGTAATGTGAAAATTTTAAAGTTAAAATTTTAGTATCTGTAAACAAAGTTTAATTATAACAGAGCTGGGTCCTGGTTTATCTGTATCTATGACTGCTTTCCAGTGACAGCGCAGGGCACAGTGTTTGCAATGGAGACTATGGTTGGTCCACAAAGCATAAAATATTTACCACCTGGTTCCTTTACAGAAAATGTTTGCAAATAATTGCTCTATTTTATTCACACAAATAAAAGTATTCTTTGCAAATAATTTTATTTGTTTCTATGTAAAATCAGAATAACTTATTCTAATGACTTAGTTGTATTATCCTTTGACTTCCGTATTGTCACCTTTTCTGGGACTGAAAGTGTAACCGTTTACATTCTGATTTTGGGGACTCTGTGTTAGTCTGGGTTCTCTGGAGAAACAGAAGCAATAGGTAATGGATGAATGGATAGATGGATGGACAGACGGATTAACAGATAACATAAGGAATTGGCTCATGCAGTTGTAGAGATGGAGAAATCAGCAGGAGAGCTAGTGGTAAAGTTCCGACACAAATCCAAAGGCCTGAGAACCAGAACTGATGGTGTAAGTTTCAGTCCAAGTCTGAAGGCTGGTGAGGACCGATGTCCCAGCTCAGAGTCAGGAGACAGAACATGTTCTCTCTCACTCAGAATTTTTAGTCCTGTTCCTGCCCCCCAGATTGGAGGAGTGAGGCCCACTGACACAGGGACACACTGCCGGAGTCACGTCTCACCTAGAAACACCGTCACAGAACACCCAGAATAACATTTAACCAAATACCTGGACACCCTATGGCCCAGTCGGATTGACCATTGCTGGGACTAAATGTACTTAAATTTATCAGCTTGTACTTTGACCTTATTTTCTTCATTCTCTTGAAAAGCTCCAGTTCCACATGAATGTTAGAATTATGTGGATGTCATTCATTTGACATTTAAAATTGCATTTGGCCAGCACTGAGATCAAGTTGGATCAAATTCATAGTTTCTTTATATAATCTGTAGTACTTTTTTTCCAGTTTAATGGTTGTTTCTGCTGATATTATTGTGATTCCCCATGTATAAGACGCTCCTGTATATTAGACACACTTTAATTTGGGGGCCCAAAATTTGAAGGAAAAAAAAAAAAGTAGTACAGAACGTTATTGAACTCAAGTTTCATTTATTTATTTATTTTTTTAATTTTTAATTTTTGTTGTATTTATTCATTTTTTTTTAGAGAGGAGAGAGAGAGAGAGAGAGAGGGAGAGAGAGGAGAGAGAGACAGAGAGAGAGAAGGGGGAGGAGCTGGAAGCATCAACTCCCATATATGCCTTGACCAGGCAAGCCCAGGGTTTCGAACCGGAGACCTCAGCATTTCCAGGTCGACGCTTTATCCACTGCACCACCACAGGTCAGGCCAAACTCAAGTTTTATTTATCATAAAATTTATACAATGTCTCATCACTGTCAAAAAGTGGGAAATGCAAGTAAAAACTCTACAACCACTGTATAAGACCCACCCAGTTTTTAGACCCCAAATTTGGGGGGGGGGTGCGTTTATACATGGGGAAATACAGTAAATACATCAACGGATATGTTTGTGGGCTTCCCTTTCTCCTGTCTTCCAGGACAATCCTAATACACATGCTTAGTCATTTTGTCACATCTCTGGAGTGGCTGGGTGGCATCAGAGATGAGTGATTCCCAGAGCAGTTTGCAAAAGCCGGATTGATTGGCATGGAAATTTGTCAACAAGCTCCTTATTCAGTATGTCAGCGAGCTGCCGAGGTGAAGGGGGGAGGATTTATTTGTAGCCACAACATCTTACCCTTCATATAACCTTAGACAAATCCCTTGACTTCATCGATAATGCCATCCTAATACCCTCTACAGTAAAGGGCTGTTGAGAAGATTACATAAAATAAGAATGTTTGTGAATTGATCAGCTAATGCATTATTACCTGCTTTATTGCTAACTGCCAAGGCCTTCCTCTCCTGGGAAATGATTATTTTTATTGCTTATTTTTTTATGTAGAAGGTGTTTTATTTATTTTTTTAATTCACATGGTGTAGCGGGAGCCCCTTTCTCAAGAAAAGAATGAAAGTATCACTTACCTGTGTACTGATTTGTTTTTCCTGAAGTAGGTTGATTCTAAGATGGTACCTGCTTGTTCAGGACTGATTTGTACAAAACTTCTCTAAATGAGACTAAAGTAGATAATTGGGCTAAAGGAAGTGTTTATAAGATGTTCAAAGCCATCCAGTATGTCACTCTGAGACCCTAATTTGGGTTCTCTTCTTTAGGCGAGAGCTAGGTCACGTTCTTTTTTTCTTTTTATTTAATTTGTATTGATTTGCGAGAGAAAGAAACATCAATTTGTTTTTCCACTTATTTATGCATTCATTGGTTGATGCTTGTATGATCCCTGCCCGGGGACCACACCTGCAACCTTGGCATATTGGGACGATGCTCTAACCAACTGAGCTACCCCACCGGGGCCCACATTCTTTATTAGTGATTATCCAGAACAGTGTCGTACTGCCCAAGGACGCCCAAGGATGGTGACCCTCCTTGCAGTGGACTCTCAGGTGACAGTACACTTCATGCATTAGCAACCTGATTGGGTTCAGTCATTTATCTAAAACACAGAAAATTGTTGTTTTGGCCTATCAGCATTTCACAAATGTACCATCGGAATTGTTTATTGTTTTTTTTTTAATCGGTCCTAAAAATATTCTCCTCTATCACCGAATATTCTAGTTTTGGTAAGTGGACCTAATTTCTATGTCTCTACCTTTGTTGCAGCACCTTATTTGTTCATTGATTGCTTTCTCATATGTGCCTTGACTGGGGGGCTACAGCAGACCCAGTGATCCTTTGCTCAAGCCAGCGACCTTGGACTCAAGCTGGCGACCTTGGGGTTTTGGACCTGGGTCCTCTGCGTCCCAGTCCGATGCTCTATCCACTGCGCCACCACCTGGTTAGGTGTCTCTACCTTTTAATGACTATATTATAAAAGTTATAAATCCTTTCACCTGTAGCTTCTGGATTAAAGAGATTTGAATTTCTAATGAGGCCTCTTTACCCCTTTACTGTTTCTTGTGTTTGTTTTCTCTGGACCTCTTAAATCACTACCTGATCGTTAAAGGTTCAGCCTCAGGTTTATACAAGATCCCATTAAGATTTTGCTCTTTCCCCCAATAAGATGATTATGTGTAATGATTTTCCTTGTTTTGAAATGTCCTCTTTAGAAGACAAGTTTAGAACTCAGTAGCACACCATTAACAGGTGCTCCTGGATTTGCTCTCTGATACATTCAGTAGTCTTTCCTCACGCTGATTTACACTCTCATGAAACTAACATGCTTCTTAAGCATATTAATTAAAAATGGATTAGGATGGAAATTTGATGAGTCTTAATTAATTGAGAGATTTTACTAGATGTTGTTCTCTGAGAAATGGAACGGAAACCACGAAGTCAGCAGGACAGCTGTCGTTGCTTGTATTGCAGTGTTAACTGTGAGCAGTTGAGAAGCAGGCTTGGTAGGCAGTGCAAAGAGGTGGCAGGTGCGTGAGGCAGTGGTGTTAATGGTACAGGTGTGGCCCCCTCAGCAGGTGATGGAAACTGAACTAGGACAGCCCAACTGAAGTGTCTCCCCAGCTGCTTATCACACTTTCAAAGACATTTTCCTAGGCCACACTCGGAAAAGAGGGAAGTGATTGTGAAATGTTAGCTGGGAAGAAAGGTGTGTGGGTGTTGTGAACATAGTGTCCATTTCTGCTAGAACTATTAAGAGGATTTATAACTGCTGAGGTTTGAATTTAAAAAGCTGAGGATTTTTTTTTTGCTTTTATGTAACGGTTTGTGGATACTTCAGAATCTCTTCTTTCCATTTGGTTATTTTCCAAACCTGTGACTAAGTAGTTAGTTTGAATAGATATGGAACATTAACTTTCTCTCTATTGTGTGGAAGGTGTTCAGATAACTAACAAAGGAAAATAAGTCAACAATGCTCAGTTCAGTGCTAGTTCAAGTGTTGGTACTTTCTTCGAGGTAAGTTGGGCAGAAGAGTATTCACATAAGGGTGTTGACCCTTCGGCCTGCCTGTTTTAGCCATTACCTGGGATAAGTGGGTTCCTTTGAATTTGTATGCTTATTACTATTATTATTTTAGCCACATTAAGAATTACATGCTATTGGTGAAATGCAGAGTTTGAAAGGCCTGCCTAATTATTCAATGTTGTGCTTTCTGATTTTTCCTGGGGTTTCCTAGGTCTCAGGGAGGCATGAATTAGATCAGAGGCCAGCGAACTCTGGCCCATGGGCCTAATGCAGCCATTGCCTGATTTTATAAATGGGGTTGCACTTGAACATAACCACACCCACTGTTTACTTAGGCTCTCTTCCGTGGCTCTGCTGGTGCAAACGGGGCAGAGTTGAGAAGCTGCAGCAGAGCTTGTATGACCCTCCCAGCCTACATTATTTACCGTTTGCCCTTTATCAAAAAAGGTTGCCGACCCCTGAATTAGATGCTTGTTTTGCCTCTCCACACTAAGGGGCCGCCTTGCTAAATGTGGTAGCCATATGTCCTGCACCCCTGGCGCTACCCACATGTGTGCATGGGACAAGACATCACCGAGGGCCAGACCAAGGGACCTCTCCTAAACCTAGGCCCCCTTGGTATTTCAAAATGACCACAGGAGTGGAATTCCAAGGTAACACCCACAGAGAAGTAAAAGCCCATTGGCATGAACACGTAAAGATGTGCTTATGTATTTGAGGGTCTAAAGCAGGGGTCCCCAAACTACGACCCGCGAGCCGCATGCGGCCCCCCCCCCCCAGGCCATTTATCTGGCCCCCACCGCACTTCTGGAAGGGCACCTCTTTCATTGGTGGTCAGTGAGAGGAGCATAGTTCCCATTGAAATACTGGTCAGTTTGTTGATTTAAATTTACTTGTTCTTTATTTTAAATATTGTATTTGTTCCCATTTTGTTTTTTTACTTTAAAATAAGATATGTGCAGTGTACGTAGGGATTTGTTCATAGTTTTTTTTATAGTCCGGCCCTCCAACGGTCTGAGGGACAGTGAACTGGCCCCCTGTGTAAAAAGTTTGGGGACCCCTGGTCTAAAGGATGGGACTGTCCATGTGACCACATTATAGCAGATCTCAAGTTTCAAATTCCCCAGAGTCCAGTCCAGTCACAGCATATTTGTTGAGGATTTATCTTTGTGTTTTTAACCCCCCTTCCACCCAGTGGGGGGTGTCACACATATAGACAAACACATGTACACATAGAGAAGGGCATTGGTCCTTTGGATGCTCCCCTCCCCCATCAGTCCTTACAGGTAAATAAGGAAACCAGATGTCTCACCTCCGCTCAGGGTCTTCAGAGGTGGGAATTATTTTTAGCTGACCCAAAAATCTATGTATTATTATTAAATCAGACTTCATCAACAAAACATCAGTATGAAAATACAGTCTAAAATAAAGATGCATTTTTGATTATTGTGATACATTAATCAGAATTTTTTTAAAAATTCCTTTCCTGTGCAGTAATTGAGTAGCCTGCAGTAGCTATCTAGCTAAACTTGGGCATGGCTTCCCTGCTAGTCTCATTTACTTGCATTTCCATTTGCTTTTTCTATCTTGAGTTATTTCTTAGGAGGGAAATCCACATACACAAATTGTTTTCCAGTATTTATTTCTTATTAGGATAACACCAAAGGGTAATCATTTCTTCATTGATGGATAACATACACTGTCAATAATAAGTGCTGGGGTAATTAAAATTGTAATTCTGTACTTTGGAATATATTCTCTTACAAACTTAACTTGAAAACATGAAGAAGAGGAGAACCCTCGTGTTAAGATAAGAAGTCTTTGCTTAACATAGTAACACCTGAATTATGTCACATGCGGAATGAAGTGGCATTGTATAGTGTAGTGAGCCCTGGAGCGGGAGCAAGCACACCTAAATCCTAGTCCCATTCTACCATTAATTTGTTCCCTGACTGAATAAGCAGTTTCATCTTTGACCCTCTACTGCAAACTGGGGGTTTGGAGTAAATAGCCAGGGTTTCTACTGGTGCATAATCACTGGGAGTACTCATCTGTTCCTTAGGCAGCGTATTGAGGAAATTGAAAAACACTACTTGATGTTCTTAGGACTAAGGTAGTTATCCTTAAATGTTATAAAAAGACAGATCTGTAAATAACTGGAGAAATTATCTTCTCTTCACAAACATGATGGCTGGTTTTCTCTCCTGTGTTCATTCATTTGGGAGCGGGGTGGGGGGTTATGTATGGGCAGTGGAAGACATGACTGTCCATGCAGTAGCTTTGTGGCCCCGTGGACGGGACAGACCCAGTGATAAGAGATTTTTCATTAGATGTCAATATTGGTAGACTGCTTAGAAATGTCATGACACTTAGTTTAATAAAGACACACCAAACCCAGTCTAAGGAGGACTGTCCCTTCTAGACCTAATGCTGTTTGTCTTTTCTTTTGATTTTAGGAGCTTATTTAATGACAAGTGCCAAAGACCGAAAAACCAAGCATGAGGGTGGCAGGTAAAGTACACATGTCAACTCAGTAGAAATAATTTTGCTTTTTATGTAACCTGTTTGCTTAGCAGTGACTAAAGGAAAGGGTAAATAATCGTTTTCTACATCGATGCAAAGCTGAACTTGATCAAGCCGGGTCATTATTTAGCCTCTATGCTTTCTTGTAGTTGGCATATCACGAATTGGACAGTGTTAATTAAGTGTTTGGGAGCACTGTCATTGAAATTATTTATGCAGAATATGTTAAGTTATGGTTTTAATGGTCATGTTCCTATATGTTAAGTTTATTTGACTAATAGTACATATATAATGTCCATATACAGATCAATCAGACAACCTTAAGGGGCTGATTTCTGTTTTTGTTAAATTCTAGCTTGTTGAAGAAAATGAGCTGTCAAGCTTAAAAGCTTAAGTTTTTCCAATATGTAAAGATAAATTCAAACTAGTGTATGTAAAGGATTCAATAAAATGTGTGTTTGCTTAAGTGACTGTGCTATTTGCTAGTCCAAGTTCAAGCTGCCTAAATGAGATTATGCGTGGGGCCATCTGTTCCTCAGGCAGCCTAGTGAGGAAGTCGGAAAGCACCACTTGATGTTCATAGTATGAAGGCAGTTCTCCTTAAACGTTAAAAACAAGACAGGAGCATAAATCGCTGGAGGGGCTGATGACTTACCTCGTCCTACCTATAGTGAAAAGAAGTGTGATCCTTCCACACCTGCCCAGCCAAGACCCTAGAGGAAGTGCACATTTCACAAATTTCTACCAAGTGTATATCCAACGTAGGAGATAACTTGTAATTTCTCAAAATCAAGATAGGCTTTCTTTTAATTATCATCTTCTTGCCTGCAAACAAAATATTTTCCTACGGGAACATCTCTTAGAAGAACCTGAAGTCAAAGTGGGTGGGCAAAATATCTCCTAGTTTCAGCCGTAATTATATAGAATCAAGTACAGGTGATTCAACATCATGATTATTTAATTTTTTTTTTTTTTTTTATTCATTTTTAGAGAGGAGAGAGAGGGGGGGAGAGAGAGAGAGAGAGAGAGAGAGAGAGAGAGAGAGAGAGAGAGGAGAGAGAGACAGGGGGAAGGAGCTGGAAGCATCAACTCCCATATGTGCCTTGACCAGGCAAGCCCAGGGTTTCGAACCGGCGACCTCATCATTTCCAGTTTGACGCTTTATCCACTGCGCCACCACAGGTCAGGCCCAACATCATGATTATTAAAAACAGATAAATGAGGGGTGTTCACTAGTGCTTGTGTAGAAATTCAAAAATCTGTATCTCTTGGTCACGAACTTTACAAAACAATTTTTTTTGCATCACTGTTTAATTACTAAAGAAAAATATTTCCAGAAATCAAGAGCTTATTTGTGGTTTAAAAAATAACATGTCATAATGTCTATTTTTTTAAACAAAAATATGATCTATGAGTACAGCAGGACTGCAGTTACGTATTTCCAGATGAATTTAAAGGTACATTATTTAATTAAGTATGGGTATTTGAAATAATGAATTTTCCTTTCTCACATAATTCTACATTCATTCTAGTTGAAATGAATTTTGTAGTCTATTTCTCTGATTCTGACAATACTAAGTTTATTTGATGCTTGATTATTCACTGAGTGCTTGTTTTATGTTTGGCACTGTTCCTCATATAGGTCTTCGGGGGATTGCTTTCAGTGAGTCAGTAAGCAAGATTAGCTATTAGTTTATTGCTTTTAAACTAATTAACCCTTTCTCACTTTAAAAAACATCCTGGTTGCTTTGAAATGCACTAATAGTCATTATTGATACAGTGAGGTATTGGTGTCTAAAGTTTATTATACTTTTTGGTTTGTGAAAAGTAGGGAGACAGTCTGATTAGTGCAGTTCATGGCTAGAAGGGAGAGGGAATGTCCCAGGAAGTCATGGATGAGAACCATGCTATGGCACAGGTGGGCCGCTCTGAGTTCAGAATTGGATGGGGACCAGCTCTGGAAGAGCCGCTCTGTACCAGACACTCCAGAACTCTACCATTGTGGAGGTCTGCTAGCCTCCACCTGCCTGTTGGTCTCAGCAACCATTTGCTTGTTCTGTTACCAGTGGTTTCTTCACCACCAACTTTTCTCTCCCTTCGAGCTCTTGTGTCCTCCTAGTCCCTCTGGTGGCCCAGTACGAGTGAGTATGCCTTGGTTTAAGACTCAGTTCTACCACTGTTGAGTTATGTGAACTTAGGCAAGTGGGCCAAATTCTTAGCCTGTTTCTATTTGGAAAATGAAAAGACTATCTTGAAAAGCTGTGCAAATGAAATTATGCTCATAAAACATTTAGCTCTGTAGTAGGCACCTATGTCTATGTGTGTGTGTATATGTGTAAATATAAGTATGTATGTATGGTGAAAATAGCTTTTTTAGTGTAGGCTCAGGTTTAGCTTGGTAATGAATTTAAAATTTCCATATATTATAAACTTGATATTTTAATATTTCAATCTTTGAACAACCAAGGTTTCATCTATCTGCTTTTAAGGGATAGGGAAAGGGCCTGACCAGGTGGTGACACAATGGATAGAGCGTCGGACTGGGACACAGAGGACCCAAGTTCAAAACCCTGAGGTTGCTGGCTTGAGCACAGGCTCATTTGGCTTGTGTGCAGGGTCACTGACTTGAGCCCAAAGGTCACTGGCTTGAAGTCCAAGGTTGCTTGCTTGAGCCCAAGGTCGCTGGCTTGAGTAAAGGGTCACTTGCTCTGCTGCAGCCCCCTGGTCAAGGCACATGTGAGAAAGCAATCAATGAACAACTAAGGAGACAAAGAAGCTGCAATGAAGAATTGATGCTTCTCATCTCTCTACCTTTTTTGTCTATCTGTCTCTATTTGTCCTTCTCTCTGTCTCTCTCTCTGTCTCTGTGACATACACACACACACAAAATAGGGAAAGGTAATCTCTTGTTGCACCTGCCTATACTTGCTAGGAAATGAGATGGTAACCTATAATGTGATATATAATCTTCATGCCAAAAAGTCTTAAATGATCCAGAAGGAATATGCCACCTGTTAGCATTAGTCTACTTAGCAAATGCTTGTTGAGAGTTATTGCTATGTGCCAGACACTCTGCTGGGTCCCATGGGGGCAAGATCTTAAAGGCATGTGGAATTTTATTGCCTCATGCACTTAAAGTATAGACAACTTGGAGTAGCTCTTGAAAACAGTTTTTTGGGGGAGAACATAGGAAATGGAGGGTGGTCGAGACTGGTTACTTCAGTTGTTAGGCTTTCTCCTTGCCATTGGGTGTTTCTCAATAGGAGAGAGTAACTCTGAGAAACTGATGCTCCTTAGTGTCATTAGCCTTTCTGAGCGCTATTGATTGATTGCTTGCTTGCTTGATTTTTTTTTTCTTTTTTTTTTCTTTAACTTTTTCATTGATTTGAGAGAGGAAGGGAGAGAGAGGAAGGGAGGGGGGAGGCAGAGAGAGAGAAAAGCATCAACTCACTGGCCCTTGGTTGTTCCACTTAGTTGTGCACTCATTGATTGCTTCATGTACATGCCCTGGCCAGGAATAGAACCTGCGACCTCCCTGTCCCAGGATGACTCTATCCACTGGGCCGCCTGGCCAGGGCCCCCTTCTCCTAATCGAAGTAGTCCTGATGTCTTTAGGTTTATGAAAATAGGAGGAGCATAGTGCTTTTTTACTCTTCCTTGCCTAATAAGTTGACATTCAGTAGATTCTCAAGAGAATATAGTAATTTGGTGGTAGAGTACTGGACAAAGGCACAGAGCTGTGTCAGGATCCCTGAGTTCTGGTCCTTGTGCTGGTCCACTGAATTATCTCTAATTTTGGGCAGTTGCCTCACCTCTGGACATTTGTTTCCTTAAGGAGAATGAGATAACTAATGACCCTGACACAGTGGTCCCTCGTCTATGTGGGGAGTTATATTCCAGAACCCCCTGTGATAAGTGAAAACCCGCAAAGTAGCAACCTTATATTTATTTTATTATTTATATATATTTTAAGGCTTTATAAACCCTCCCCACAGTCTTATAAACCTTTCCCACACTTATTTTGCTTATTTTACCACAAAAGTAATTAAAATAATAAAGAAAGAAAAATACCTATATACCGCAAAATCCCATGATATAGTGAAAAATCCGTGATACAAAATTGGATATGTACAATTAAAAAATCCACAATACAGTGAGACTGCGAAAAGTGAACCGCGATCAGGCGAGGGATGACTTGTACCTCTTTTACATCAGAATAAATTAGACTTTTGGAAAGGGAGGGTAATGGAGAGTGGACAAACACTCATATTGTACCTGAATAATGCGATGGCTCTGAGATCCTAAGGGGGAGAGGACATATTTCTTCCCTGTCACTTTCCATTTCTTTTCTGGTCACTTTCCATATTCTCTCCCCTCTTGCACGTTTTCTTTTTCTTTCCTAGATTTACTTAGCTTTGGAGAAAAAAAGGACAAATGATGATTCATCTTAAGCAGTTAATTAGTTAATAGTAGTGCTACCTAATTGTAAGGCACTCAGAAATGGTTAAAGATACAAAGGTATGAAGAACTGAACTAAGAGTCTGTCTTCATAGAGCTGACCATGTAACCACATCGGGAATCGTATGTGTTAGGGGCCAGATGACATCCAGGAGTGGCGAGGGCCTGTCTCTAGATATCAACTCTGAGAAGGAATACATTTTGTTACCGTCCCAGGAGCACTCAGTGTCCCCGAGAGATAGGCTGGTTGGTGACACCCACTTAGTGGACATCTTGCTCTGCTGCCTTCATACCCCCAGACCTTCCAGGGCCCTGGCATCATGCCTGTATGGTGTTACTGCCTTTTATTTTCGAAAAGGATAAGGAATTGGGTCATCCAGCATACTTGGTGGCAGTCTTCTGTTGGCTACGACACTTTTGTGTGGTCAGCCAGCAGTTGATGGAAGGTCATAGTTCTGCAAAATTAAGCAGATGACTCAATCAGTTCTTTATTTAGATTCCTAGCCAATCTGATAATTCTTTGATAGGAAAATCCTTTATCTGGATGGATATTTGATACAGTTTTTGTTGAAACTCAAGTAAAATTAAGCTCAATAGATAAAAAGTAAAAAATGTATTGGTCTTAAAACTTTTTTTTATAAAGTTACCCTTTCCAGTTCAGTGTTCTACAGTAGAAGTCCTGTGGGCTCATCCGCTCAACTCTGCCCTTTGTCTAGGTGCTGCAAAGCTGGTGCTAGCAGTGGCCGTGTTCTTACTGACGTTTTATGTTATTTCTCAAGTATTTGAAATAAAAATGGATGCAAGTTTAGGAAACCTATTTGGTAAGTTATTTTTTTTCCCCCTTTCTTAATCTTGTTTTTGATGTGATTGTCTCTTTACCACTTTTCAACGTTAAGTCACTGCTGTGTAGTCTGACTAGAAAAGGAAATGTAATTATACCAGTAAGCGTGATTTATTAGAATATTTTAAGATACATAATAGAAAGTCTTGAAATTAATTCAGTATAAAGCATAAATCTTCCATTCAACACTTTGAGTGTATTTAATGGGGTCTATGTTATACAAGCTTAGGGTCATTAATCATGACATTCAAAATGTGCATTCTAGAAGGTGTCACTCTGTTTGAGTTGGCTGATAGAAAACTTGGAACCAAACTTAGTCCTCAATTAAAAAATAGTTAGGAATCATGATAATGCATTTTAAGTACCAACCATAGAAATCCATTTTGCTTTTTTCTACCCTTATTGTCCTTCTGCAACACTTTTCTCTTCACCAGTTTGTTTAATGCTATATTGTAAGCACACCTTTGAAAGCTACCTTAATTCTTAATTCTGTTTTTAACAAAATATTTACATTAATTAAACAAATTAGCATTTGAAAAGGTTGCATAAGCTTGGCTGTTGTTTGAGGTATAAAAAACCGAGAGGCTGTGAAATCGGTTAACTGTATTTTGACCAAATAGGCAGAAAGGGGATGTAACAACGGACAGACCTCTGGAATGGTGAATTTTGTTTTCAGTGAGTTACCACAAGACGTAATTCACTTTTACATCCAGTTTCAAGACTCCCTTAAGCCAGTGCTTCTCAAATGTCACTGTCAAAGGAATTTCCAGGGAATCTTGGTGACTGCAGATTCTGACTCATTGTCTGGACGGAGTCTGGGAATCTGCATTTCTAACAAGCTCCCAGGCGATGCTGAGGTTCCTGCCCATGGACCACATTCGGAGTACCGGGGCTTTAGACAGTTTGGGCGTGTAGTCCTCCATATCTGTATAACATTTTTAGGGGACTTTCTGACAATGAGTATTTAAGTGTACTTCCTTGTATTGCACTGAAGTCTGCCTTTTGTATACCCGGGTAATAACCGTTCACCTGTTTCTACCTGCTCAAGTTCTCTTCCGCATTGATGACCTTTCAAATAGTTCAAGTGCAGTCAGTCATACTCCTTCAGGTCCTCTTTTCACAGGTTTCCATCCTACCGAGTTACAGACTCTTCCCTTTCCATCATTCCTTTTAATGTGCTGGGTATTCTGAGTCATCTGTTGCTCAGCCCCCATCTGAGAAGTGCCCAGGACCCAGCATAGAGCTGTTCCTACACAGTAGAGTGAGAGCTGACTGACTTCTGTGACCACATACAGCGTCTCTGTTACGACAGAGGCCTGGCCTGGCAACTGCTTTCGGTTGAATGGCAGCAAGAAACTGAAGGCACTGAGGACTTGCTCAGTGTTGCTATGGGAACAGTATGTACAGCTCATTCTTCTAAGAAAGACGGATGGTTAAGGAAGAAGAATATGGGATGGTGGTTTGAGGCAGGAGTGAGTTGAACATTTTTTCTTTTTCAGAATAATGGGGAGACTTCCACTTGCCTAGAGGTCATGGACAAAGATTCAGTGAATGACAAATCAGTGGGAAGAGACTGAGCAGACCAGAACAGCAGGGTCCTTGAGAGAAGTGAGGCAATGGGGCCATTGGCTCAAATCAAACCTCAGGGTACAGGACCACTCTTTTCAGAGGAGAGGCTGGATGAGCCCCTGATGGCCCTAGTTCGGATCTTCATTTCTAGTCTGGACCCTTGATGTAAATGTCACAGGGATCTCGCTGTTTTCCTCTTTTGATATCTGCCTATCTCACCACTGCCAGAGTTGCTAAAGCTCATTAACCTTTGGTACTTCCGGTTACCAGAGAGTGAAATCTACACGCCCTGCTCAGGATGGACTCAGCCCCCACCTGTTCTGCTTCTCACCTGTTCTCCACCCTGCCCACCCTACCGAGCCTCACCCACTCTGCGCCCATCTGCACATTATGTGGGGACACAGTTCCTGTCCTTTCTTTCCTTGGCCTTTGCTCATGCTGGCTCCTCACCCTGTGCATCTTTCTCATCTCCCCTTCATCTGTTAATCCTTTCCAATTTTTTTTAAAACTGTATAAATGCCCCTTCATGAGAGATACTGTACTTGAACCTCCCTCTTTCCTATTAGAAGGTATTGCTCCTGTTTATTCTCATGCATAGGAGTTATATCGCAATTGGACACTGATTTTATTCTGCTTCCCATTATAGTTTTATTTCTTTTATCCTTTTTCATGGTTCTGTCTTCCTTTCCCAGAGAATCGGTCCTGAGGGCAGTAATATCTTCATGCCTCATCCAATGTCTAGTGCTGGCCCCATGAATAACAAATGCTGATTGAATGGGAAATGAATGTAGGTGTTGAGGATTAGGATTTATACATGGAAAAGAGAGTATTCCCAAAGTGGGATGCATTTAAAACCCTATTAGTTAAAAAGCTGCTGGTCATCAGCCATGAGCAAATGCTGGGCTACTTTAACTGCGATAGTTATTTCTTTTAGTTTTCACTTTGATTTTTCCTAATGTTGGGAACCTCCAAGGTTCTGTAATGTGAGTTTTAGCTGTTTGATTTAGGCATTCTTAGGGCAGATGGTTAATTTTGTTGTCATAACATAAGTTGTATCCACAAAACCTTATTGGATTCCAGTCTATTGAATTGGTGAAAATTTAATTTGTATGGGTATATTTTACTTCTCATTTTAGAATAACTGAACAAAGATGGAGATATGGTTATCGTTGCTTTTTTTTTTTAGCATATAACTTAATTTACCAAAAGGTAACAAGTTAAACTGGACATGAGGATTGTTTCTATAATCACTAAGTTAGGGGGCCATGAGACTAACTATATTTCTTTTCTTTTAATTACATTTTTAATTACCGTTGACATGCAATATTATATTAGTTTCAAGTGTACAACATCATGATTAGACATTTATATAACTTATGATCACCCCAATAAATCTAGTAACTGTAAGGTATTTTCCCCACCAACGAAGAAGGAAGGGCGTAGCCACCAAGTTGGAACAGCAAAAGCTTTATTTAGTACAGTGCTTCCCCGACGAGGTTCTCTGGTCCGCAAAACGGGGGCTAGAGAAGTCACGGGGGGATCCGCATGGGAGTAATTTATAGGGTTGTTAGGGTGGTCCAGTTGATATGACTTGGCAAAATTTCATTGGCTGACTGACAAGTCGTTCTTTTTCAAAGGGCTCCTGGGAAGTTTCTTTTGGCACACATGGGTGTGGGCGGTTCCAGCCAAAGTTCCCCCATTGCCCACCGACCTCATAGTAACTAGAGTTTTTTGGTGGTGAATATTTCCATTTTTTAAATCTTCTTGATGTAATAACTTGATAGTTTCTATAAATTTAAATTCAGGTTGATTATATAATACTGTTGTAGAAAAATAAAACAGACTTATATCTACAAAGAAAGAATGAAAATTTTTACTCACAATTATTAGTTGAAATTACCAAAGTAGATTAATTGTGATTTTAAAAAACAATTTTTAACACAACTTTTTATTTTGTAGATTCACATGCATTTGTAAGAAATAATACACAGAGGTCTTATATCCCTTTGCTCGGTTTTTCACTAACATCTTACAAAACTATGTGCAGTGTCTCTCTCTCACACACACACACACACACACACAATCTGTGTCACAGACAGGACATCAACATTGACACAGTCTACCATTTTTAGAATTGTGATTTAACATAGGGTTAGTTTTCAGCGTGGATATTTAACATCTAGTGAATGTAATGAACATAGTCCAGAGATCATTTTTGCATATTGCTACAAGTACAGTGCTCTGTGAGCTCATTTATTTTTACCTTTTCAGACTTAACCCATTGAAATAATGTATACAAAAATTACTTCACGTTACTAAAAACCAAAGTATAAAATAATTCTATTTTCTTTAGTCTGACTGTTTGAAGACATTTCATTGATAAAACCAAATCAGAAATGTTTATTATTATTGTTCCTTGAAGTGAAAAGTTGTACGTCTTAAAGAAATAAAGATTTAAAGCTATCAAGGTAGTTTGAGGAATAAAAGTTGCAAAAAAGTCAGGATTTTGTGTTTGTGTGCTGTGCCCATGTGCTGCATATGGAAAATATCTTCTTTTATTTATGAAAAATTGCCCGTTTGGCCTCCAAGTGTTAAAATTCTCAGAATTGCAGGCCTAGGAGAAGGCTTTCAGTTTTGATGAATATAAAATAAAAATTGGTTTTCAACTGGAAAGAAATGCCTTTCACAAGTTTCTTTACCTTGAAACATCTCCCCTTATGCACAGATTAAATAGAGGTGATGTTATACTGCTCACAGAACTCAGGGGATGTTTCATAGCTTCATACTCATTTTGAACTATCCCCTAACTTTTGTGAACAGTATACTTACTTAAAAGCCTGATGATTAAGAAACTGCTTTTCCCAAAATTGAACATTTTTTTCCCAGTTAAAAAAAAATCTAATGTTTATTTACTTTAGAGAGACAGAAGAGGGGGTAGAGAGAGAGAAAGAAAAAGAGAAACATAGGTTTGCTTTTCCACTTCTTTATGCATTTAGTGGTTGGTTCTTGTATGTGCCCTCACTGAAGATCAAACCCACAACCTTGTGTATCAGGACAGCGCTCTAACCAACTGAACTACCCACCAGGATAAATTTTTTGTGGTAGCATTTACTGTTTTTACAGTTTTTAAGCAAACTAGTTTGACCATTATAGAGGCTCATCCCTGGTTTCCCTATCTTCAGCCAGTCTCTTCCTCTGAGCATTAGGTATGAATATTGGCATCTCTAAGATTCTTTCTTCACTACTTTAGATTCTCTCTTTGGGTAGCCCCACCCAACAATTGGGTAATTTTCTAGTTTATACTTGTATCCCACGTCTCATTTACTGCTGGCCTCCAAACTTTGCCACTTGGATCTTCTCTAAATGTCTTAAAATTTAAGTCCAACATAGAACTCATCACCATTCCTTCTCCCATCTGCTCACTGGAATATAAACATCCTGAGTGCAGACATGGTGTCCCCCACCCCCACTGGCTCATATGAATGGAAAAATGAATGTCTCCAATGACAAATGTCTGAGAGACAAACTTGATTCCTCCCTTTCTGCCACTCCTGCTTCTGGTCTATTCCCAGGTCTGGTCAGTGTTGCTTCCTTAGTTGTTCCGAACCTGCCTGTTCCTTTCCAGCCCACCTTCACTACCTTTGTTCAGGTTGCTACCCTTTTCTACCTGGATTCCTTCAGCAGCATCCTGTGGACTCCATGAACCCTCTACAGACTGTTCTCCAGGCGACAGAAGACTTGGTTTGAAAACTATATCCTGGCTTCTGTTCCTGGCAGGACTAGCAGTGTTTGTACACGTGATCATTAGAGTTCAGACACCTGTTCCTGGGCGTGGTGCAACATGGGTTTGGGCACTAGAATGATATAGGGATTTGGAAGCTAGCTCAGCCAATTACTAATTGTGGCATAGAACAAATCAAATCAGCACACCTCTTCTGTTCCTAGTCTTTCTCTTTAAAGCAGGGATGATGCTCAGATCAATAATATATGCAGAAGTACTGATAGACGGGCCAGCATACTTGAAGAAGCTGTGTTATATTCCTACCCCTGTTCCAATCCCACTGTCTCCTCTTATCTGGTTTCCATACATTAGGTGTACCAGAACTCCTGATTTGAACAACATTCTCCTGAAAGCATCTTAAAACCAGAGGCTGATGATATACATGTTCGCTCAGGACTAAGTAAAATTGAGAATTTCTAGTTCTCATGCTGTTCATCACTAATAACTCTAGGCTTTCTTGTTTACAACAGTGAGAGCACTGGACCAATTGGTCTCTATAATTATTCTTTCCTCACACTTATGGCATAATTAAGAAAAAAAATGACATAATTAATGAAATTGAAAGAACAAGCCCCAGTAAATCCAGCCCCCTAATTTACTAAGTGATCATTTTTTTGTTTGTTTTCTTCAGTCTTTGTTTTTATCCATGGATATTTTTGACACAGTTTGCTTACTTCTTTCTTCCAAATGCACTCGGCTTTTCCCGTGTTGCTGCACGCCTCCATGACTTCAGTGATGCATAATATTCTGAGTGTCCCATAGAGTTTGCAAGCCTTCATTTACTTGGCCATTTTTCTCTTTTTAAACATGTACATATTACTGTTCAGCTTTAACTTTCTGTTCTCTAGTTTGAGTACTGGATTTACATACAGGAAACTGACAATTATCGAAGATAGTACAGAAGTAAAAACTAAGTAACTACTTATAGTCAGACAGCTGGCAAACACTGATGACACTGCATACTCATTAGCCAGATCAGGAAACAGCTGTCCGCAGGGCTGTGCTGATCCGAATGTAGTTCCTGGGCTGGGAGCAGATGGCAGAGCTTTTAGAAAAGCCCTGAGCATGGATGGTCAGGCTGGGATCTGCTGAATTCAGGTTAAGATTGGATCAGAAGATTCTGGCTTCCTTGAACTGATAAATTATAAAAAGCTTAGGTATAATAAAAAAAAAACCTTAAATTTTTTTATTATACCTAATATATTTCTATTTTAGATTAAAGCTCTCCACCACCACCATCCCTCTTGTGTTCTCCTCCCCGCCCCCCTCCGCCGCTGCAATGTCCTAGCCTCATGACTAATATAGGCGGATGTGTATATACTCAGAGCTTTATTTGTAAATGTACATGACATCATACTGCAGCGACAACTTTTCTGTTTTTCCAAGTGAGAGAAGGGGAAATAGACTCCCGCATGTGCCCGGACCAGGATCCACCTGGCAACCCTGTCAGGTGCCAGTGCTCTGTCATCTGGGGCCATTCTCCCAACTGAGCTATTTTTAGTGCTTGAGACAGAGGCTACACAGAGCCATCCTCAGCGGGGCCAGTGCACTTGAATCAATTGATCCATAGCTATGGGAAAGAAAGGGGGGGGAGGAAGGGGTGAAGATGCAGATGGTCGCTTTTCCTGTGTGCCATGACCAGGAATCAAACCTGGGACATCCACAAACCGGGCCAACACTCTACACTGAGTCAACCGGCCAGGGCTATGTAGCAGCAACAACTTTTAAACACCCTAACCATCACCGAGTATAAGTCATTTAAAGGGAATTTTGAAATACATATGAGATCCTTTACATGTGGAATCTGAAAAGAACAAACTCAGAGAAACAGCAGAGCGGTGGTTACCAGGGATGGAGGTGGGGGAACTGGGGAGGTGTTGTTCCAGTTGTGAGATTAACAAGTGTGGGGATGTAATGCACAGCATGGTGTTTATAGCTATTAATACTTCATCATGTACTTGAATGTTGTTCAGAGAGTAGATCTTAAATGTTCTCACCACAAAAAAGAAATGGTAAGTATGAGGAGATAAGGATTCTAGCTAGTACTATGGTGCTGATCACTTTGCAGTTTCTTAATGTATCAAATCCACACGTTGTGTATCTTAAACTTGTACAATGTTAAGTGTCAGTTATAGCTCAATAAAGCTGAAAAAATAAATTAAAAAAAATAACGGTAAGTTTATAAAATAACTTTCTGACTAGGATTTAAAAGTATATAAAAATGCAATCAAAATGTAAAATCAATATAAAATGTTCTAGCTACAATAAAACACCACCTGACATAATTTTTTCTACATGTTTATACTGAATCATGTAGCCTAAAGTCACTTTCTCACTTTTTTTAAAGCGATAGTCGTTTTATTTATATACTGAGCGATATTCAAACATTTTTATTTTTATATGCCTGTTAGCTCTAAATATGTTTTAAAGTGGATACTTGCCAATAGCCTTATTCTTCTAACATTTTTTTTTTTTTTAGCAAGGTCAGCATTGGACACAGCTGCACGTTGTAAGTATTTTTGCCCCGATAATTTGCAGGCAGATTATTTTATTTTATTTTTTTCTTAGGCATATGAGAACTTATATTTGAACAATGGAGATAGTTCAGTGTGAGCAAAAACTGATTTAGAAATTGCTTTCTGAAGTTGTAAGCATGCTCTTTGATTGGGCAGCCCAATATCCTTGGTATTTACTCATCATAGTTTGTTTTGTTAGTGTTTTTAGCTTCAGTATTAAAAGTACAGAAAGTGTGTAGTAAGAGGAAAAGCAGCACATGAGCAGATTATTCAGTGATGTGTTTGTATCCATTTGCTGCACAAAACCTACCCCCATCCTGAATTTAAAAAGTAAACGTAAAAATGAGGTAAAATATACTTACCCTCATCAAGATCATAGTATTTGATTAATATATGTCAATTATTAGCTTGCTTTCTCGGTGCTTTTTGTTTTTTGCTTTGTTTTGTTTTGAGGCTCTTTGAAACCCCTGGGGGGGAGGAACCCTACTGTGTATTTTAGGATCTGTAGATCGTGGTGATTTATGTCATTCCCTTGTGGTTTGAGATTTGAAACAAACTGACTATAGAATCTGTTAACATTGTTTCCTTATTATTATTATTATTATTATTTTTACCAAAGCCACAAAACCTCCCCGGTTCAAATGCGGGATCTCAAAAGCTTGCCCTGAGAAGCATTTTGCCTTTAAAATGGCAAGTGGAGCAGCCAATGTGGTGGGACCCAAAATCTGCCTGGAGGACAATGTGTAAGTGTTCATCCATTTGGAAGTATACGTTGTGCTATAAAATTATAGCAGATTGAACCTGAGTTTAATGAATCTTTTGCAAAGGGTTTAGGCATGATTTTTCTAAAGAAAAGTGATTTCAGTTCTCATTATACAATTATTTCCCCCGTGCCTTTAAGGATTCTTCAAAGTTCCTAAATTTCATATGTGCAAGTGACATAAGAACACAGTGTTGATCCAGTTGTGTGGCGAGATGAGGGGTTTCCTGAGTAAATTCTCTCAATCTACACTACGGTAGCCAGAGACCCACGCAGCTATTTAATTTTGATCCTTAAGTCATAGGAAAACGTTAATTCATTTAAAGTGGTTAAAAGTTCAGTTCCGGCCCTGGCCGGTTGGCTCAGCGGTAGAGCGTCGGCCTGGCGTGTGGGGGACCCGGGTTCAATTCCCGGCCAGGGCACATAGGAGAAGCGCCCATTTGCTTCTCCACCCCCCCCCACCTTTCTCTCTGTCTCTCTCTTCCCCTCCCGCAGCCAAAGCTCCTTTGGAGCAAAGATGGCCCGGGCACTGGGGATGGCTCCTTGGCCTCTGCCCCAGGCGCTAGAGTGGCTCTGGTCGCGGCAGAGCGATGCCCAGGAGGGGCAGAGCATCGCCCCCTGGTGGGCAGAGCGTCGCCCCTGGTGGGCGTGCCGGGTGGATCTCGGTCGGGCGCATGCGGGAGTCTGTCTGACTGTCTCCCCGTTTCCAGCTTCAGAAAAATACAAAAAAAAAAAAAAAAGTTCAGTTCCTCAGTCACACTGGCCACACTTCAGGTGCTCAGAAGCCACATGTGGCCCGTGCCTGCTGACCTCCACAACACAGAGAATGAGTATTTCCATCCCTGCTAAATCCTGGCTCAGTGATCTTTAATCTCTTCATCTCACAGCACATATAAACTAATTACCAAAATTCTGCAGCACACCAAAAAATTTCGTTTTTGCTAATATGACAAAAAAAAGGAGGTATAATTTTTATTCATTCACGCCAGATGGCTATTGTTGTGGTCATTTTGTTATTTGACAGTCTAAGGGAAAAGAGGTCAGTGCCCCTGACTGAAGAGTCAGGGAGCGCATGTTTTAAAAATTGTTGCTGCTGCACACCGGTTGGAAATCGCTGTCCTATTGGATAGCCGTGCCATCACCTTTCCTTTTAACTGTCGGGGTGCTGCTGTTGAAGTGTGAGGTGATCCATAATGACTCCAGACCGTCGTAGGTCAGAGCCGCTTGCCACTCAGCCGACTGGGTCCCTCTGTCGAGCTGCTCTTAGCTCTTAGATTCTTCACTCCTGCCTCAGTGTCAGCTGTCGCTTGTTCAAATTCCTGCCTCTGAAGTCACAAAAACCTACTTCGAGTTGGCTGCTTTTAATCTGCTCTTGCCTAGAAAATTAGATACATGAGCTTATTTAAACTTCCTGTGAAATAATGAATATGCCATTGATGGCAAGAATGAAGAGCAAGGTCATTTTACAGGTAGTGGCGAGGAAACTGGGCCATCTCTCCCAGCGGTTCATGTGTCTTTTTAATAGAAAAGCTGTTAAATATTTATCTTCGCCCCTTTTCAATTAGCTATGGGCTGGTTTTGTAGCCCTTTGTAATCACACTTTCCTTGTAAAGTTCAAAGCTAGAGCTAGGTCATCGCCAGGGTCCTGACTCACCTGGTTTCCTTTCCCTCATGCTCATGACCCTTTGTTAGTCCTCCGTCTTCTGATTTCTCATTAGAACAGTTCTGTTTTACTGAATTCTATAGAAAAGCACTTGGATTTTAGTTTGTAGATCTTAAAATAATACCCTTTCTATTAACTTAGAATGTTCCCATTTTCCTGTCTTTGTTTGGCTAGAGAGGCCCCAAGTTTGATTTTAAATAATAGGAAGAGCCTGACCAGGCGGTGGCGCAGTGGATAGAGCGTCGGACTGGGATGCGGAAGGACCCAGGTTCAAGACCCCGAGGTCGTCAGCTTGAGCGCAGGCTCATCTGGCTTGAGCAAAAAGCTCACTAGCATGGACCCAAGGTCACTGGCTCAAGCAGGGGGTTACTCGGTCTGCTGAAGGCCCGCGGTCAAGGCACATATGAGAAAGCAATCAATGAACAACTACAGTGTCACAACGAAAAACTGATGATTGATGCTTCTCATCTCTCTCCGTTCCTGTCTGTCTATCCCTCTATCTGACTCTCTCTCCGTCCCTGTAAATAATAGGAAGAAAGTTCTCTTAGCTTAGCACACCTAGCCCCTGCTCAGTTGTCTTTGGAGAGCTCCTCTACCCACTTGAAGTATGTACGTTTTAATGCAAAGAAGAAGAAAACAAATTCTGTATTAGCAGGCTTTCTATGTACAGATTATATAGGTCAAAAAAAGGAAGAGAGTATGTAGGCAAATGAGTTGAGTGAAATAAATCCTGGGCTCAGAAGCAGGGGATCTGGTTCTGGCACAGGGGGGATGTCATGTCTAATTTGTGTTTCAGTTTTTCTAACCGTCGAGTTGAAGCAGGCTGCCTGCTCATCCGCATTTCAGGCGGCGTCCCACCATCCCTGTGAGAGATTAATCATTGGTGGGATTTTATAGCAAGGCCTCAGGTCATGAAATCGAATCCCTAATAAAGGGCTGGCCAGGCATCCCCAGTGGAGAAAGTGCAGTGACCCACACTTCTCCCACCACCTCCTGTTTCTGTACTGGAAGTTTTCCCAACAAGATTGAAGGCAGAGCACTAGTTTCCTAGCATAATTCATTCCCGGAGTGGTTAGTGAGCATGGTCCCTGCTGTCACGAACTCACAGCTAGGAGGGAGGACCGATGTTTAAGCAGTAAATACCAGTGCATTGCACGCTGTGCGCAGATGCAGGGTGTGCCTTTCGGGGTGAAGACTGAGATAAAGTTGAGGAGTCCCGCTTTAGAGCCAGTGAATGAAGGAACAGTTTGTCCAGCATGGTGATGTTTAGTCTGAGACTGGAAGGGTAAGAAGGAAGGCATCCAGGTGAGAAGGAGGGGAAGAACATTCTAGACCAGCGGTTCTCAACCTGGCTTTAGGCAACCCCTGTGTTTTGGTCGTTCGACCCCCGCCAGGGTCGCGACCCACAGGTTGAGAACCGCTGGTCTAGACCGAAGGAAGAACATGCTCAAAGGCCCCAAGATGGGAAAGATGGAGAGAAGTGAGTACGAGCCAGGCCCAGGGGAAGGGATTAAGAGGTACAAACTGGCCCTGGCCGGTTGGCTCAGCGGTAGAGCGTCGGCCTAGAGTGCGGAGGACCCGGGTTTGATTCCCGGCCAGGGCACACAGGAGAAGCGCCCATTTGCTTCTCCACCCCTCCGGCGCGCTTTCCTCTCTGTCTCTCTCTTCCCCTCCCGCAGCCAAGGCTCCATTGGAGCAGAGATGGCCCGGGCACTGGGGATGGCTCTGTGGCCTCTGCCTCAGGCGCTAGAGTGGCTCTGGTCGCAATATGGCGACGCCCAGGAGGGGCAGAACATCGCCCCCTGGTGGGCAGAGCGTCGCCCCTGGTGGGCGTGCCGGGTGGATCCCGGTCGGGCGCATGCAGGAGTCTGTCTGACTGTCTCTCCCCGTTTCCAGCTTCAGAAAAATGAAAAAAAAAAAAAAAAAAAAAAGAAGTACAAACTGGTAGTTACAAAACAGTCACGAGATTGTAAGTAAAACATAGGAAATATAGTCAGCACTATCGTAATAACTGTGTATGGTGCCAGATGGGTACTGGAAATATCAGGGAAACACTATGTAAAGTATCTGAGTATCTAACCGCTATGCTGTACACCTGAAAGCAGCGATTTTCAACCCGTGTGTTGCAAGAATTTTTAAAACATGTAATACCTGGCTGTTTATTTGGGGGCAGTGACCTTTTTTCCCTTAGATCATCAAATAAAAAAATGACAACAGCCAACACAACAATAGTCATCAGGTGTCAGTGACCTGTCTTGAACCATAAATGTACATGTCATAAAATAGAGTTGCATCTTATTGATCAGGTCACATAATTAGATTGTGTCTGATTGTTTAATTTATGGTACCAGAAATCCTTATACATGAATATAGATACTTAATATTTTTAAAAGTCACTTTGGAGGAAAAGGGATAGGTAATTACTATTATTATTTTTGTAAGTCATACCTTTTTTGGGTAAAAATTTTTCCCTTTTTTCATCACATGAGCAAAAAATAAATTTTGGGGTGTGCCACAACATTTAATTAATGTTTTTGTGTCCCATGAGATGAAAAAGGTTGGAAATCTCTGCCTTAAACCAACACGAAATAAAATTGAAAGAAAAAAATAAAGAACAAGGCCAGTAGGAACTTGTAGACCACATAGGTAAGGGATTCAGATATTTTTCTAAGTGCTTTGAGAAGTCGTTGACAGTTTTCAAACTCTGTCATGTCATGATTTCATTTGTATTGAAGAAAAATGCTGAGTGCTGTGTAAAATGATGAGCGCAGTGAAGGAGGACGCATTGGAAGGCCAGGGCCTGGTGCTGCCGAGCTCCCGACACTGCCCCCCCTGCCCCCCCCCCCCCCCGCGGCCGACTGTGCGTGCACGGTCACTGAAATGTGTAAGTAGATACGAAAAACACATAAGTAGACATTTTAATATTTTCCTTCATGTGTTCTGAGTACGTACAACTCGCTTTGGAGACTATTAGGCCAGATCAGTGTTTCTTAGTGGGGGAGATTTTGCTCCCAAAAGACATTTGTCAAGATCTGGAGGAATTTGGGTTGTCACAGTTGTGGAAGGGCCAGAGATCTTGCTCTTAAACATCCTCCAGTGCCGAGAACAAGCCCTCCACATGAATTATCAGGCCCATAATATCACAGACTGAGTTCAAGAAACCCTAATACAGACAAAAGGCAATAGTTAGGATTAGGGTTCCGGTCATGGTTCTACGGATAAGTAGATGCAGTCAAGTTATGGAGATTAAGATGGATTTCATTAATTAGAAATAGAAAATCCTGGGTATAAACATAAAAGGTGTCACACAACAAAATTGTAGCTTCCTTTTCTTTTGTATTAGAGAACCCACAGCATTTACTTACATTCAAGGTGTAGCTTTCATTGTAGACATAGTCACTTGATTTCCCTTAGAGTCAGAGAGAGGGATAGACAGGGACAGACAGACAGGAATGGAGAGAGATGAGAAGCATCAATCATCAGTTTTTCATTGCGACACCTTAGTTGTTCATTGATTGCTTTCTCATATGTGCCTTGACCGCGGGCCTTCAGCAGACTGAGTAACCCCTTGCTGGAGCCAGCGACCTTGGGTTCAAGCTGGTGGGCTTTTGTTCAAACCAGATGAGCCCGCGCTCAAGCTTGCGACCTCGGGGTCTCGAACCTGGGTCCTCTGCATCCTAGTCTGATGCTCTATCAACTGCGCCACCGCCTGGTCAGGCTTGATTTCCCTTTATATGAAGATGATATTAGGAATAATATTTCACCTTTTATTATATAATCCTAATATTTATATAAGACTATATAGCAGACTGTTTTGAGGGCCAAAAAGTAAAATCAACAAATTATGTAAGTACCTACATAATTATTTAAAATGTAACAATTTAAAAATGTAAAAACCATTTTAAGCTCATGAGTAGTAAAATAATACAAAACAAAACCCAGCAGGTGGCCAGCTTTGTCCACAAGCTGTCGTTTGTGAAAGCTGCTCTAAACTCGTCATTTAGGAAGGAGTAGCTAGAACGTGTAGTAGGTGTTTATATCAAAACTCTATTTGAAGATGTAGGTTTTCTCTCTAGATCATACCATCATTTTCTTATTTTTGCCTAGAGATATGGAGTGGTGGTGGAGCAGTGTACCTTCATATTCATGAAGGATAAAGGAAAATATTTCCTCTTGTGTTAGTAAGAGTGATGACTAACATTTACACACTTACAACCTTGTTATGGTTTCCCGACTGAATTTGTTTTAAAAAATTGGTAAGCTGCTACCCTCTTGTGGGAAGCCAATGTCATAGCGCTTCTTTGTGGCTTCTGTTTCTTTGCTCAATAAGACACAGCAGCAAACTGAGATGAAGGATCTCTACGTGGAGAAGACACTGACAGTCATTAATGTAACAAGTTATCATAGCTATTGCCTATTAATATTAATAATAGAGTTCACTTCCGTACTTCTGAAAGGAGCAGAGCAAATGCATTTTGAAACTTCTCTTCTGTATCAGAATTGTTTGGCCTACCTCAGAGCTAGTCTTGCATATACATATGCATAAGACAGTTCTATGCTTTTTACACATAAATTTTAGAAAGTGACAGGGAAAATTTTGAAGACAGATATGTGACCGGTATGGGTAAATAAGTACTTAAATGCTACGAAGCTTTTAGAAGTCAATTTTTTATACTTTTCTTTTTCCTAATACATTGCAGTATTTTTTTTAAACTTTTTATTTTGAGATCACAAGCAGCTGCAAAAATGGTGCAGAATAGTCCAACATACTCTACTCTTCACCCATTTTTCCAATAGTTTTTTTTTTAAGTAATTTTGTACAATATTAACACCCAACAGTTGGCCTTGGTATAGTGTGTATTTAGGTCTGTGCCATTTTATTTTAAGTAGATCCATGTAAGCATCACAGCAATTAAGATGTGGAATTATTTCACCATCACAAAGATCTCTTTCTTACTACCCTGTTCTGAGTCACCCCTACCACCTCTGGCCCCTGGCAACCACTGATCTGTTTGTTATTCCTATCATTGTGATGGTTTAAGAATGTTATATAAGGCCCTGGCCGGTTGGCTCAGTGGTAGAGCGTCGGCCTGGTGTGCGGGGGACCTGGGTTCGATTCCCAGCCAGGGCACATAGGAGAAGCGCCCATTTGCTTCTCCACCCCCCCTCCTTCCTCTCTGTCTCTCTCTTCCCCTCCCGCAGCGAGGCTCCATTGGAACAAAGATGGCCCGGGCGCTGGGGATGGCTCCTTGGCCTCTGCCCAGGCGCTAGAGTGGCTCTGGTCGCGGCAGAGCGACGCCCCGGAGGGGCAGAGCATCGCCCCCTGGTGGGCAGAGCGTCGGTCGTGCCGGGTGGATCCTGGTCCGGCGCATGCAGGAGTCTGTCTGACTGTCTCTCCCCGTTTCCAGCTTAAAAAAAAAGAAAAAAGAAAAGAAAAAAAAAAAGAATGTTATATAAATAGAATCACGCAACAAGTGACCATGGAGATTGGCTTTTCTCACTGGGTATAATGCTCTTGAAATACTGGTGGCTTGTTGATAATCGGTCCCCTTTCCCTTTGCTGAGCAGTATTCTATGGGACAGATGTACTACAGTTGGTTTATCCATCGCCTGTTGTCTTCAGCCAGACAGTTTCTGTTATTTTCAGTGTTTGGCTGTTACCAATAAAGCTTCTATGAACAGTCATGTAAGGTTTTTATGTGAACATACACTTTTATTTATCTTCCATAAAGTGCCTAGGAACTGTGGTTGTGTGGTAAATGTGTGTTTAATTTTGTAATAAACTGCCAAATATTATTTTTCAGAGTAAGTGCACCATTACATTCCCACCAGCACACAGGAGGGGTCTAGTTTCTTTGTATACTTGCCCACATTTGGTATTGTCACATTTTTTTAATTTTCACTGTTCTAATAGGTGGGTAGTGTGATATCTCATTTTCTTTTCCTTATGGCTAGTAATGTTGAACATCTAATACTCGTTAATATGTATTTCTGTTTGTGAAACCTTATTTAAGAACATTGCTTTAACGGTATCAGCTGTTCTCTCTGACTCAGTAGAGACCATTTTATCTCCTCTATAGTAGTAAACAATTATACATATATAATATTTTAACCTTTTTGGGGGGAATAATTTCTTTGAAATATGTTTGTGTAATATCTAATTCTAAATTTGTCTTGATTTTTTCCCCCTTTAGTTTAATGAGTGGTGTTAAGAATAATGTTGGAAGAGGGATCAATGTTGCCTTGGTAAATGGTAAGAATGATTATTTTAGCTTATGGATGTGTTCAGTGGGTATTCCTGTGCTCCAAAGTCACTATACTCTCACATCAAGGGATCAGGCCAGAAAGTGTCACTCTCGACACTAAAGCCCAACCCCCTTCCTGACTGCCTCCTGAAAAAGAATCCAGCTGTAGGTGGAGACTTCATGTCTGAGTATTTATGACGTGCTTTCGTGGAAGCGTCCAGCTTCTGTGGCAACGAGCACAGAGCTTCCCGAGGGATTGTCAGGGAACTAACTTCCAGTCTAAGGTTAAATCCGTGAATCCTCACTGAAAATTTTGGAACCCTAGCATATGAAGATAGGTGGACGTGGAGGAGGGGATGTGAAAGACAAAGGGGGATGGACTGTTGGGTTGGATGGGGGAGGAATGGGTGAGAATTAATTGTAACTTTTCAATATTTGTCCATATTTTTCTGACACGTTTGTTATAATAAGTTTATTGAACCCTGAACATCTCAAGTATTCATACAAAATCAATTCTGAAAATATAAACCCATGAAGTGAGGCCTAACTGCCCTCTGACCTTCACTTTTTTGTATAATACTGACCCTCTAGAGGTGTAGGGTGATGCATCCACATCCACCTCCCCCGGTCTGTAATGTAGGAAAATATATTTTACTCTTCACAGCACAACACAAGGTAAATTTTTGTATTACTCCTTTCTTTAATTTCTTAGGTAAAAGGTTCCATACCTATTTGTCTATTTAATTGCTAGTAAGAAATAGATCTTCAGAGGAAAATAAATGTAAATTTTATTAAAATGTCTACAATGGCTAACTTTGAATTGGGAATGTTTGCAGTCAGTTGTGAATTTCTGTGTGCTACTCGTTGGCCGACAAAGGCTAGCGAGAAAGTCCTGTCGACAAATCACCCTTTAGAAATAGAATTCAGATTCCTGACGTTCAGATTTTAGGTCTTAAGATAATTTACACCAGTTATTGACTAGCAATATTTGTTTTCTATAGTGTAGTAGAGGACGTTTCGGTTGCAAAATTTGATCAGAATTCATTCTCTTTTAGGAAAAACAGGAGAAGTATTAGACACTAAGTATTTTGACATGTGGGGAGGAGGTAAGTCTAACTAATGAGTACCTGCTCCGTTGCACTGACTTGTTAATGACCTCGATGTAATGCGGCCCATTGATGAGGCACAATGGCACCACTTTTGTATTCATTCTATTTCTCTTATTTTCACTCAATGTCAGCCATATTTATGTGATCCATCATATTATATATAATATTTTATAAATTTCTTTTATTTATTTATTGATTTTAGGGAGAAAGGAAGGGAGAGAGAAACCTCCTTTTGTTGGTCCACTTAGTTGTGCATTCGTTGGTTGATTCTCGTATGTGCCCTGACCAGGGATCAAACCCACAACCCGCTATATCAGGATGATGCGCTAACCAACTTAGCTACCCAGCCAGGGCTGTATATAGCTTTTTTATTAAAATTGTTTGTGGTATATAATTAAGAATAATGATATAAAAGTTGAGATAAAAAAAAATCTGAGTCCTCGTTTCTGTAGAACAACTAATTCAAAGCTTTGGGTTCCTTTAAATTTCTATCTGAAATTATAAGAAGGAAAAAAAGAATAAATAATTTGAAGATGGGCATAACCAAGGTTTTGGAACTGAATAAATTCATTTATATATGATTTATCATCTCACAAAAAATCATAACCAGGATTATTATTAAAATAGATAAATATCTGAGAGAAGGAATAGAATTTTCTTTCTAGTTTATTGGACAAGTATCTTTTGCATTTGGAAGTCTTTTGGGAACAGGTGGCAGTCACTCACCAGCATGCAGAGACAAGGAGCTGGCCCCTTGATAAAGAATGCTGAATGCCCCCCCCCAAAGAGATGTCCCCCTCAGCTTTGAAGGAAGACGAACACTGACTCATCTTTTGATTGTTCTCTAAGGTGTTGGTCTGGGAAATATATCATCACGTGCCTGTGCTTCTACACCTCCCCATCCATCACCCTGCCTAGCAAGCAACAGCTCTAGGCTCCCTGAAACGTGTGTTACGAGTTTTCATGCCTGACCTGTGGTGACGCGGTGGATGAGGCATCAACCTGGAATGCTGAGGTCATTGGTTCACAACCCTGGGCTTGCCGGTCAAGGCACATATGAGAAATACAAGAAACAACAATGAACTGTTGATGCTTCCCATTCCTCCACTTCCCACCCCCGACACCACCACCTGCCTTTCTGTCCTGGCCAGATGGATGCTCAATGGGTTAGAGCATCATCCCGAAGCACAGTGGGTTGCCGCTTCAATCCCCAGTCAGGGCACATACAGGAACAGATTGATGTTTCCGTTTCTCTCTCTCCCTCTTCCTCTCTCACTGGAATCAATACATAAAAATTTTTTAAAAAATAAGTTTTCAGACAATTCAGCTTTCCTAATATTTATTTAGCTTTAACAAGACGCCATGAATTATTTGTATTTAAATGAGATTAGAACTTTTCATAGCTGCCAAAACTGTGTAAACATTCAAATGCTACCATCAGTGTTAGATTCTAAAGCATAATTGGTCTTACCGTAAATGATTACTTAGAAACGCTCGAACAAGATGATGTTGGAAAGAGTCATTTGACCAAAAGCTGTTACTCATTACAGATAGATTCATCACTGCTGAAAAGACTCCTTTCGTTAAAAAATAGTTACAGTTTACCGCCATCTCTGCATTTAAATGGAAATGATTTGTTAGCTGCCTTGTTACATACTTTCTGAATGAAAAATACTATACTGAGTAAATTTGAAGTAACCCAGTTTTGACATAGTATTAGATTTGGGGGCTGTGCTAGATGTAAAGTGATTTGTAGTACCTGGTCTGTCTCTGCATTACCAGTTTGTAATCACTGTGTGGTTTGTTTTGAACCTTGGTACACAAGATGAAGGTACGCAGTAACTGTAGTATTAGCTGTGATTAGTTTGGCTTTTAATAATGACCTAACTTACATTCTTCCCTTAGTTTCTAGTAAGTAGATAAGCCCAGAAATCTCTTAAATTGGTGTGTGTGTGTGTGTGTGTGTATACATTTACATATTTTTTAAAATTCAGATCCTCTTGTGAATTGGATAAAATTTATGTATCCTTTTTTTTAGAGAACTTCCCATGGCCTTGGCCGGTTAGCCCAGTCAGTTAGAGTGTCATCCTGAAATGAAAAGGTTGGAGGTTCAGTCCCTGGTCAGGGCACGTACAGGAAGCAGCCAATGAGTGCACAAATAAGTGGAACAACAAATGAATGCTTCTCCCCTGCCCCTTCCTCTCCCTGTCTCTCTAATTTAATCAATAATAATAATAATAATAATAATATATTTTTAAAAAATAAAAGTACTCATACACACCAATTTACATACATTGAGGGAGTTCATGAGCCTTTCTCCGGCTCCCTGAGTGTCTTACTTTAATCATGAGTAATGCTTTAGATGACTTTGCTCTGGGTTTTTCATTTACCCCCTGGAATATCCATGCAAAGGACAGGTCAGATGAACCAGGATTGGAAAGTTTAAGTTGCTGGTGGAATCATATTGAGGAACAAACTTAATTTTTAACATGTTCATAAGATCTCTCTTTTGTTTACATTGGAACTTATCAACTTACCAATTTAATGTTATTAACTTTACAGATTATCATGACGGTTACTCAGTCATTAAAAAAAACAATCTTTTCTTTTTCTCCAGATGTGGCCCCATTTATTGAGTTTCTGAAGTCCATACAGGATGGGACAATAGTCCTAATGGGGACGTATGATGATGGAGCAACCAAGTACGTAAACTTAAAAAACTATACAACCTGTTTGAGCTATAGTTTATATCTGTAAATACATTTTCATTGAAAGAAATTTCTAAAGTTGAACAGAGTTCCAGATGAGCACTATTAACTTCTTTGTTTCCTTCTATTTTCCTATGTACTCATTAGGGGTATGTTGTGAACGCAGGATCACATTGTGCCTAAAGTTAGTTTTACTCTTTTACATTCTGCTGTTTAATGATTGTAAATTGTTCTCCCTGATATTAATGCTCCCTGACAGCATTTTTTCATGGTTCATCCCTGAGAGTTGACCCACCTTTATTTAGAAGGTCCCTGTTGTTGCCAAGTTTTTGGTATTAAAATGTTTTGGCCCTAGCCGGTTGGCTCAGCGGTAGAGCATCGGCCTGGTGTGCGGAAGGGGGGGGGGGGGCGGCAGGTTCGATTCCCGGCCAGGGCACATAGGAGAAGCGCCCATCTGCTTCTCCACTCCTCCCCCTCTCCTTCCTCTCTGTCTCTCTCTTCCCCTCCCGCAGCCAAGGCTCCATTGGAGCAAAGATGGCCCGGGCGCTGGGGATGGCTCCTTGGCCTCTGCCCCAGGTGCAAGAGTGGCTCTGGTCTCAGCAGAGCGACGCCCCGGAGGGGCAGAGCATCGCCCCCTGGTGGGCAGAGCATCGCCCCTGGTGGGCGTGCCGGGTGGATCCCGGTCGGGCGCATGCGGAGTCTGTCTGACTGTCTCTCCCCGTTTCCAGCTTCAGAAAAAAAAAAAAAATGTTTTGATAGCATCATTTTACATAATTTTTTTCACTTTTAATTATGTCCTTTTGGGTAAATTTCTAGAAGTGAATTAATTATGAAAGAATAAGTAAGATATATTTTTCATAAAGTTTAATAGATGGTAGTTTGTAACTTTTACTTAAAATTGTATATGTTGTAAAAATATAGAAAATTCAGAAATTCACAAAGAAAACGAAATACACTTTATCTCATGACTCAACAGTGACTATTGATAATATTTTAGTTTCCATCTCTAGATTTAATGTACATATTTTCTTTATCTTAAGCATTTGGAATGCCAGCATTTCTTTACATGGTGAATATTTTTCCATATCATTAAATATTTTTTCAAAATTGTTCATGTCTGTGGTATAGTTGTTAAAAATGTCTCATGATTTAAAATCTCTGATGAAATACTTACTGCTAAACTTTTAGGCTCTTTCCAATTTTCATATTTAGAAAAATATATATGTGTACTGTCTTAAAATTTTTTGAACATTCTATTTAAGATAAATTTTTTTGAAGTAAGGTTGAATTAAAGGATGAGCACAATTTTTAAAAAGGATTTTTAAAGTGTGGACTCATTTTATATGTCTTTCAGAAGTTCCATGACACTGATTGTTAGTTTTTTAAACATTTCCAATCCTAAAATTTTGGAAAGGAATCTTATTTTAACATGCCTTTCTTTGGTTATTGGTGAGATTGGACTTTTTTTGTAAGTGTTTTTAGCTCTTTTTCTTATAATAGTCTTTCCTTTGACCATTCAGGTTGATTCTTATTAATTTGTAAGCCCCCTTTATATATTAAGGATATTAACCACTTATCATATTAAATTACACATTTTGCACATTATTTGCCTTTAATTTTATTGCTTTTTGACTTTTAGAAATTTTATAGATTTTTTTACTTCCAGTGATTTTATTGTTTTCATGTGTTTTTAAAAATCCATTTGTCATTTTTCATTAGTGACTTATCACGCCTGTTCTATTCATAGTTCCAAGGGAATCTAGCTGTTTCAAATGTAGATTTGACTTTGTTTCTAGTTCTATTCATGATTTATGACTGCTTCAATAAGATTTCATTTTTAAAAATAACTACTTTATAAACTAAATATACTTAATGCTTTTCTAGTGGAGGCAACTCCCATTTAATAATCTTCTTTCTCAAAAAAAATCTTTCCTATGATACTTTTTTGGATGATATTTTATCAAGTAAAAATACATTTCTTACAGATCTTAATTAAAAAAGGCTTTCACCTACAAGTTCCACACAGCAGTATGATATTTGTTATGGATTTTTTTTAAGATTATTTATTCATTTGAGAGAGGAGCGAGAGAGAGAGAGAAAGGGGGGAGGAGCAGGAAGCATCAACTCCCATATGTGCCTTGACTGGGCAAACCCAGGGTTTTAAACCAGCGACCTCAGCATTCCAGGTCGATGCTTTATCCACTGCGCCACCACAGGTCAGGCCTGTTATGGACATTTTTATACATGTATTAATGTGTAGCTACATTTTTGCCAATTTTCACTAAGAAAGCAGTGCCACTTTATAAATGTTTCTAAGCTGACGTAGTTCATTGTTCCTTTTATGTGGTTCAACTAAAGATGTATTAAATTTATAGTTCAAAGGTTAAATAAAACTGGCATTTCAACCATTTTAATTTTTCTAGATAGAACTAAATAGAATATCATAGGCTTTCCTTATCAAAAAACAAGTAACTTGCTATTTGTGTCTGCTGAGAGATGAGGATATTTCATAGATAATCTGAGATTTTTACAATTTATTTTTAAAAAGCCTTTCTTATCTGAATAGGTACAGATGACCTCTCCTTCCCCTCAGATTATTTCACTATTATACCTACTATACATCAGACCTGTTCCCTTTCTGCTAATAGTAGAAGTAGCCATACCTGAAGAACTAAGGCAAGGATGATGTTTTTTCCATAGCTACTTATTGATGTTCATTCATCAAATGCATTAAAAGCAGCCTAAGCGCAGGGTTCAACCGAGAAGGCAAAAGTAAACATCTAAACTTTGATGTCTTTACACTTGGTCAGTTCTGTGCACTTAAATTATTTCAGGTTGCATGCATTTTCAGTTTGGAGCACATGAATATATATAAGTATATCAAGTGTCTCCCTTTTTCAAACACAGGCGAATTAAGTCATAGATATCATGTCTTTTATAGAGAAAGGAACTAACAATCCTCATGAGGGGCCATCACATCTACTGAATATTGCCATACGTAACCGTGTATCTTGGCAGATGTCTGCACATTTGAAATGATTCATCAGCTGTGGTGGACCCATTCTTATATGGGAATGAAAAACTCTGTTGTGCTACGGCTTCTCCTTGCGTAGGCTGCTGGATTTTACCTCCCAAGGAGTGGTTTGTTCTCTGCTTGTCCCCACGGGAGCTGAGAGGGTGAATGCGTGTGCCTGGCTCTCTGAGATAGGGGGTAGCTACGCATGTGGATTAGGGAAAGCAGGCCTCTGTCTCTGAGGTTGTTCCTTCCTGATGCTGTGTCTGCCATGGGCAGTGAGCCCCGGGCTGTGCTCTGAACTTCAGCAGAACAACTGCGACTGGACTCCGTCGCAGCCCTTCCCAGAGTGTGACCAGAGGAGCCCCAGTCCTTTAAAACCAAGGATCGAGTAAGTTCAGAGTTGACACCTGGTATTTTGAACCTTTTTAGGGGCTTTTACAATAAAAGGCTCTGAAGTTCTACCCCAAAGAAACATCTTTATCCTTGTTTATCCCAGTGTTTGTTGATTTTAACCACGGAGCACATTTTGAAAATGAAACAGGGGAAAAAAAAATGTATATTCAAGAAAACTTGAGAGAATGCAGGTCTCAAGTACTGCCTACTTTCCATCTAATCTCCCTCTAAAATAAGTTGGGTTTTTTGTGTGTAATACGAAATATAATAGTTTGAGTGAGCAAACTAAAACACGCTTATGTAGTTCTCCTTTCTGAGGGAACACTGTCACGGTAGCATCGGGCCTCCGCGATGTGTGTAAATGACATCTTGGAGTCGGGGATCCTGAGGGCCTGGCTCCCTGGAAACCCCTCTGTAAACTCCTCCGTTGAGCTGCTCACCTCGTAAGGGTGCCGCGGCCCTCCTCATTTCTCTCTTTGAAATACAACAAAACAGAGAACTGTTCTTAAGTAAATGATACAACCTCAGGTTGTCTCCCTCTAAATTCTGCCAAATAGCCCTTCACTTGGACGAGTGGGACAACGAAATAATAAGTATGTTCCCCCAAATCATTCGATACCTCAAGTAGTTGAAGCTAAGTGGCATTTCTCTTTCAGTTTTCTCTTTTCCAGGCTCAGAATGTACAGCTCTTTTAACCTTGAATCACATTAAGTTTCTGGGTTGTTTTACCCTCCTGGCTGCATTTCTCGGGCGTTCTCTGGTTGATTATTGTCTCTTAAATCGAGTGCCCCACATCGAACAGTGTGTTCCAGATGTGGTCTGGCCAGTCCAGGGTACAATGGTGAGGCTAGCTTACTATGTTGTAGAGATTACATTTCTCTGAATATTCATGCAGACTTGTATTATATTAGTTTTCTTTAAACAGTCACATCACATTTTTGGCCCATGAGTTTTTGGTCAAGTCAAATTCTCAGATCTTCTCATTTGAGCTTAAGGTTTTGTCTTTTAACCACTGCCAAGTGAGGTCTTTCTTCCCATTCAGAACTTGATTTTATTTCATTTAAATGAAGGACTTCATATGCACATATTCTTGTTCAATTTAATTTTCCTGATTTGTGCCCACTTGGCCTTGATTCTGACATTTGTCCTGGGAGGTTTCCATGATCCAGGCTTTGCACTCTCTCCAAAGTTGTTCTTATGTTTAAATCGGAGTCATTGATAAAAATGTTTACCCAGGGCAGGGTGCCACCCTGCTAGAGGCCTCCTGCAAGGGATCTGTCTGTTAATCAAGTGCAGAAACTGCTTTTCACACAGCTGCCAATGGCCCCTAATAGGCGTACCATCCAGCTGCTGGGTCATTATTTCACTCATAGAGGCTGTTCTCTAAGACTGTCAGACTGACTTGAAATTCATGAACTGTGCTAATTGCAGTACCCTGATCTCCCGCCCCAAAACCTTCAAAAGCTGAAGTAGCTGAGATGATGTTAACTTGACTTTATTCTGTTCTTCCCTCCTTCCCACTACCCCTTCTCTTTCTTTTTTCTGTTTTTAAATGCTGACAGGATCTCCCTGTAATCCATTCAAGAGTTTTACTAGGAATTGGAATTGGTTTTATTAGACTGTTGTGTCTAAGATATTTTTTTGCCTTTTTTAAAAACTGTAATATTTAACTTTTAATGTCTTAACCAATTCCATTTTCCATGATGCTTGTAAAATAACTGACACTACATTGAAGATTATATTAACAATAACAACCACATTATTCCTTTAGAATTTACATGTGTGGTGCGTGTGGGGGCCTGGAGGTTAAAGTCACTTTCAAGCACTTATATGGACATTCTTGAATTCCTGTTCCCTTTTCATGTTGATCAAAGAGCATGTGCCTCCCCAGAAAAGGCAGCCACGCTTTGATCTCGATATTCTAGCCTTCTTGTGAAACAGGGGGTTGCTTCCTTGTTCACACTTAGCAGCAGCAGTTCTCGTTGTGGCCTTTGAATTTCCACGATTCTCATCGTGTTCTAAGTCCGGCAGGCCTTCTGGTTGTGGCAGGACCGGTTGTCATTAGTGATGGGATTAACTTGCGTTTTTGCACACTTCCTTTTTTTTTTTTTTTTTAAGTTTGAGGCCATCACAAACACTCCACTACTTTAGAAACTGTCCTCCTTTTTTTTTTTCTGGAATCATTAGCAAATTTCATAGTGAAATGTATTAGAGTTTTTGTTTTTGAAGAGGCAACGTTCTCTTATAAGAGTTTCTAATCTGGACATTTTTATAATAATGCTCTCTTTAAAGTCTCAGCGACACAGTCACCTTTGCCTCTTTCTTCTTCTTCTCGCTCCTAAGGTAACGAGTGATCTTCCCAAATTCCTGACACTTCTGGTCCCCAACAAATCCTCCCCCATTAGTCAGAATGGGGCCCTAAGGCTGAGCCCGGACCCCGCTCAGGGCCCACAGCCTCTCTCTGCCGCTCTCTTCAGCGTCACAGTCATTCCCAGGAACTCTTGGTCCCTGTCTGTGCACCTTCCACTGTCACAGATTATGTTTGGTTCGTCTTAAAGAAAATTCTTAACTAAAATAATGTAGTTCATATAAATTTTTAACAACTCGGCTAGTTAAGACCCATGGTAAAGAGTAAAGTACATATATATACCCGACCCATGGTGCCTCCTCCATGGAGTGAAAAGCCGTTCTCTGAGCTTCGTGCTGTGTGTGGCTCTGTTAGTCACTCTGGCTTTTAACAAGTGGGGCATTTTGACACTTATGTGTATTAATCTCGTGCTTAAAATATCAGCTGTATTGCATAGTTTTAGCATTCTTTTTGAAATATAAACTCCTCTTTTACCTAGTTAAATAGAAAATACCAAAAAAGAATAATAAAATCCCCCAAACTCTAGGTAGGCAGACCAGAACCCTTGAGAAGTCATTGTGAGACTTACCTGGTTATCAGCCTAGTTAGACAGACACAGTTAGGGCCAGGCCCAGTGGCGGGGATGCCAGGACGACCCAGGCTTGATTTGTGAGGGGGACTTACTGGACCTGGATACAGAGCTGCTCACATACAGCTACAGTTCGTTACAGCAAAAGGGTACGAAGCGAAACCCGCCAGGGCAGAGGTGCAGGAGGCGAAGTCTGGAGGGAACCAGGCCCGAGTTTGCAAGCGTCCTCTCCCAGGTGCGATGTCACAGAACATGCTGTGTTCCTCTAGCAGCCCGTTGTGACGACACTGTGGAATTCTGTCCACTAGGGAAGCTCAGTCCCAGGGTTTTTACTGGATGCTGGTCACATAGGCTCCCCCTGCCCAGCACATCCCCACACCCCAGACTTCTAAAAAGAAAGCAGGTCTATCATAAAGCGCATTGATAGTTTAGGCACAGCGAACCGTTCCCGTGCCTTCTGGGAATGGTGGGGGCCCTGTCAAACCTAAGTGTCTAGGTGCCAGCCAAACCCCAGTCTGGTCAGCTCAGGCCTGCTCTCTTAACTCTTTCTGCACAGGACCTAAGTGTGTTCTCAGGGGAAGTCAGGAAAGAGATTAACGCAGTCAAGATGCAAAGCTAAATTCTCAAGTTGCTTCTAGATAGCTGGCTAAATTGGCTTAGTTTATTCCTACAAATCAAAACAATCACTTCTGAAGTTTACAAGCATGGAAGAGAAGTAACAATGCCGGCCCTGCCCTTCTGTGTATCTGCTAGCTGATAGAAAGTGCTTAGCTAAGAAGGGTTCTGCGTATATTTTTGCAGGGGGCCAGGCCTGCATTTGGATAACCACCTGCTTTGCAAGCACTTTTTTGTGTATCCCTCAGCATTTGTGAACCTAACATTCAGCTCTTTACGAGCAACCCTGAAGCCTGCGCCATGCCACTTGGTAATTTTTCTGTGCTGTAATGGAATCAAGCCCCAAGACCTCTCTGCAGGAGGTTAAGCCTAGCAGTGAACCCACTGCCCAGCCTCTGCGTTTCCAAACCGTTTGTTCTTGATGCAGCCACAAAACTCACCAATTACTGTTAATGATGCAAGTAAAATGTTCTAAGAAAGTAGAAGGACTGCATAAACTAATGAGTGGAATTTGATCGTCTTCCAGATCTCAGACATGCGAACACGGTTGGAAAATAAGAGGACAGAGTTCAGGCAATGCTTTCCGGGAGGGTCCTTCTAAAACAAAGAGTGCTGACCAAGTGAGCAGACGCATGAGAAGTGACGGCTCACCCGTGTGAGGGGCGCGTGAAACATGGCTACAGACAGACTTTGGGGAGTGGGCCAGGCGCACGTACACAGGGTTCTAGGGGAAGGTCCTAAACTCGTCAGGGTTCTTTGACACGGACATTTCATTATTTTATTTCACTAACTTATATGTGCATCACTTTATGTGGATTTGAGTGTGACGGATGAAGCATTCCAGCTGATTCTGTCACTGATTCTAGTGACTGTCCCCCTTCCCCCCAGAGGACAGCAGAGCCCACATTGTGGTTCAAATAACTCAACTGCCCCCGCCCCTGCCCGTGTGGTTTGCATAAATTGTGGAAGTCTAATGATACCTATAGTTCTCTCCTGGTTTATGAAATTTAAAAAAAAAAATCCCATAAATTACTCCATTTATCTTCAAGTTAGTTAAATGAGAACTACTAGACCTCCTGTTTTTTCATTAATACTCTTAACAGTGCTAACTGGTCCTAGCATGGGGGTTTCAGGGCACTCTGAGATAACTGACCACTTTCCTTACAGACCCTCCTGCTATTGCAGTTAATGATCCTCCGGCTATTGGGACAAAAGAAAAAAAAATCTTGCCTTGCATTAGATTTTTAACAGAACAGACTTCTCCGCTTGCCCATGGTGCCGTCCTTGGGTGAATACAGGACTTACTGCCTGGCAACCGCACAGGTGGCCTTTCACTGTCTTCTTGTTTTCTTAGCGCTGCAGCTGCCATGTACCTGCTGACCTTCTTCTCCCCTCTGAGCGGAGGGGAAACTAAGAACCACTTCACGTCAGGGTCATCACCTGTGCGAAATCTCTTCACGGCATCTTTCAGTTAGCTTTCGCCACTGCCCTTCCTTCTGTTGGGAGATACTCAGCTGCTCTGTGGTTAATATTTTCATTTTTATTAAATAACCACTTGGCAATTATCCCTGAAGTATAATTTATATTTTTATTCCCAAGGGTCATTTTATTTTAAATAAAACATAGAACCAGAAACATCTAGATTTCCTTCAGCATTTACCTTTGTTCTCTTCAGATGCAGTTTACAAAGAGTTTTTAGTGGGTATTTAAAATCATGTTGACTTTTACAAAGATACTGGTTTCTTGAGACCTTGGATTAGCCCAGATAGGCATCTAAAAGATACTTCTTTTTTTTTTTTTTTTTTTTTTTTTTTTTTTGTATTTTTCCAAAGCCAGAAACGGGGAAGCAGTCAGACAGACTCCCGCATACGCCCAACCGGGATCCACCCGGCACGCCCACCAGGGGGCGATGCTCTGCCCCTCTGAGGTGTCGCTCTGTTGTGACCAGAGCCACTCTAGCGCCTGAGGCAGAGGCCACAGAGCCATCCTCAGCGCCTGGGAAAACTTTGCTCCAATGGAGCCTTGGCTGCGGGAGGGGAAGAGAGAGACAGAGAGGAAGGAGAGGGGGAGGGGTGGAGAAGCAGATGGCGCCTCTCCTGTGTGCCCTGGCCAGGAATCGAACCCGGGACTCCTGCACGCCAGGCCGGCACTCTACTGCTGAGCCAACCAGCCAGGGCCTAAAACATACTTCTTAATAAAATAAACTTCAAATTAATTACTAGATTTCATGTCTTTGGTCACTAAATAGTAGGTATTACTGGGGTGATCACATAGGAAGGTATAAAAATGTCAAATCACTGAATTGTACACCTGAAATTAATATAACCAATATAATATTGTAAGCCAACTAGACTTAAATAAGAAAACTTCAAATAGGACTGTTACTTTAAAAAATTCCTTTATTTTTTTATATTCTTATTTAAGCTGACATTTTTTCACCATGTCTCATTTTCTTCATTAAATATCCTGGATGCGTCGGGATTACTTCAGTAACATGGGTGCACTGTGTTTATTGTGTTTTTCTCTCTCTCAGACTCAATGATGAGGCACGGCGGCTCATTGCTGAACTGGGGAGTACGTCTATTACCAGCCTTGGTTTCAGAGACAACTGGGTCTTCTGTGGCGGGAAGGGCATTAAGACGAAAAGCCCTTTCGAACAGGTTAGTGTCTGAGACTTTCATCATTTATGGACAAAAGCAAATTGTGTGAAATCATACAGTACACATGCCAATCCCATTTACTTGAAACTTAAAGTAGACATTTAAAATGTTCATGTATTTTTGGTAAGTGCTTGGTAATTAATTATTTGAAATAACCATGACACTCTTTCGATTTCTTTATTTTTTTTCTTCTTTTTTCAAGTAAGAGGAGGGAAGATAGACAAACTCTCACATGCACCCTGACCAGGATCCACCTGGCAACCACAGTCTGGAGCCAATGTTCTGGGCCATGCTCACAACTGAGCTATTTTTAGCACCTGAAGTGGAGGCTCCACGCAGCCATCCTCAGGGCCTGGGGCCAGTGCTCTTGAACCAATCAAGCTATGGCTGCGGGAGAAGAGAGAGAGAGAGATGGGTGAAGTGGTGGAGAAGCAAATGTGGTCACTTCTCCTGTGTGCCCTGACTGGGAATTGAACCCAGAACATCCACACGCCAGGCTGATATTCTCCACTGAGCCAGCAGGCAAGGGCCTGTTTTGATTTCAAAACTTAAAATATAGTCACAATCAGCCTGAGAATTTTTTTCCTACATGGCAATGCATTGGCATGTGATTACTTTTACCTTAAGCCTTTTAGGAAGGATTTTATCAAATATTTTAGTTGAGTTTTTGATATTATAATCAATTAAGTTTGGAAATTCTTTAGAACATGGTAGAATGTAAACTTTACTTTTCAGCAAACAAATCATCCTTTAGAAAACATCTCCAATGTTTAGTTCTTCTGGCTGTTCTGTGAAGGTCTGCCACTACATGCCAGGCCCAGGGGTTGCCAATTTACTATCTTGCACAATAACTTCTGTGAACTCTCCGCTGACATGATTGTGAGTGAAATTAGTGCAGGAAAGTATGCTATTGCCAGTGAGCGATCCACAGAGGTTTTTCAAACTGTCACCTATGATTTTGTTCCCACAGCACATAAAGAACAATAAGGACACAAACAAATATGAAGGTTGGCCCGAGGTTGTAGAAATGGAGGGATGCATCCCCCAGAAGCAAGACTGACGTGGGGAAAGCCCGCAGACATGCACTTTCACTTTGGCTGAGAGCTACAACGGAGAAACTACGTGTACATATTTGGAGAGCACGCAGCCACCTCGGTGTGCGCATGAGCATTCCCTTCTGATACCAGGATTATTTATTGCTAACGTAAACAGGTGTCTTTGTAAATAGTCGTCACAATGAGCAAATCACTGAACCATTTCTAAGCACATTTCTCTATAGTACAATGTTTAGACTGCTGTGGAAATGACATCTTTTAATTCTTAAAGCATACTCAATTAATAACTGAACAGATTGTGAAAATATATTGATGTATAATACTCGTAGCTGTGAAAATCTATTGTGGAATAATATGGATTTGAAGGAGACTTTTTTTTTTTACATATGTTACTTTTTGATGATAATATCTTTTAACTTTAAAAGCTAGTTGCCTAGTTGTGTGTGTAATGTTACTTTACAGTCTGGCCCTCCTCATGTACCTTTTTTTCTTAGTCTTTCTCTTCCCTTCCCAAGAAACCTCGGAATCAGATGCTAGGAAAATATATCAGATATGTGAAAAGCACAATAAAATTGTTTTTTTAATGTACACAGTGAAAAGTATATCTATAAATGTAGATGGCTTGCAGGACTATCGCGTGCTGGATTTTGTGTTAGCAATGTGAATAACTTGATTCTGGATAAGCTATTTAGAGTGAGCTTGGAGGCGGTAACGCTACAGAACCCGGGAATCTGGACAAGTCCTCTCCCCAGCGTCCTGGGGTCGTTGGGGATAGTCATGTCAGGGTAGTTAGAGCAATACTGGCATGTAGTTTCCTATTTATTGTCACCAGCCTTGACAGTGTGTTTTGGAAAGAGGCATGCTTTAATATCACAATAATTTCGATTTATAAACCAAGAAATTAATTTTGTATTTACTTCTTTGAACTTCATAATAGCAATCTTTAGAAAAGCCCTAATTACTGAATGGATTGATAATACTTACAGAATAATTTTATTTGATATAAAATGACTTTGTACCCAATTCTAGATAAAAATATAGAGGTCTAACTTTTTTGTTAACTTCAGATGTTCACTGATTGACTCTTTTTACTTTTTTTAAAGGCATTACTTACTGTGTATGAAGTATCTCAAACGAGAATCTAGATTTAATGTTCAAACTGCCATTCACAATAAAAGGCAGCATTTAAATGTGAATCTAAATTTTAGATGACTTGTGTACAAAAAAACCTAAAAGCAGTATTTTTTATTTTGCAGTAAACCAAGTTGGAATCTATTCAGCTATTTCTTAAATACTAATGAGATTTGGAGTACTGTTTCTTTCCTCTAACTTAGTGTAATTCATGAATAAATACACCTTACAAGTTAACAGTTTTTGTAAACTTTTCACATTTTGGTGCTTATCTGCTAAATCACATTCAGCAATGTACATCTTGACATTTGAAATACTTCCTTCAATTCTGTAAATTAAAAAAAATAGGTGTTTTACAGTTACAGGGATTGTGAAATAAATGTTTCATTTCAAAAAAAGTTAATGAAAATAAATACTCTTGGTTTTCCATTGTGAATTTTTTTTTTTTTGTATTATTTGGCAAAATAGCAAACCTATAGAATTTCACATTAAGGTTTGTCAGGCATTTATTGTATTGCTTAACATGCAAAATATATGTCGTTCCTGTGGTTAAACATCCTCAGGCTATGTCTTAACATGTATAGAATTTAAGTATCTAGGTAGTAGGACATCCCTTTCAAGATAAAGACTACAAAATGATACATAACTTTGTAAAGGTGTATAAAATGTCCAAAGAAGGGAGAAAGACTGGTTATATAGTTGCTCTGTTGCAGTTTTATTTGTTGCAATTCTGTCTTTTATAGCTTGTACCAGCTTAACTTGGGAAGCAATACTTTCATTTTTATTTTCAGATGTCTTTTAAAAATCAGCATTATAAATGAAACAATGTTTATTTAAACAATGTTAAGGATTTTCTTTATTAAAATCAGAAATTTGGCATTAACACTTTGGTATTTGAGATTGTGTTTAAGGACATACGGAGGCATATATATATATATATATATATATTTTATTTGTAACCATTAGTGCTCTTCCAGAGCAAGTGTAGTATAACATGCCCGTTAAAGCTAAAAAAGATAGTAGGAAAATAAGTGATATTTTGGGAAATTAAAGAAAAATTGAGTCAGGGTTTTTATATCTCTGACTTTAACTTGATTAAAGTCAAATTCATCATTGTTTTTTCTACAGTGTATTTGTTTTTAAATGACTCAGCTACTATTTTATAGCTTTATGTCCAAATGCTCAGTGCATTTAGTCTACATTGCACTTTATTCTTTAACAGTTTATACAAATTGTAAGTAATCTGACCCACCCAAAAAGATGAGTTTTATTCAGTTTGGTTAACACTCCCCATTTTTATTTATTTATTTATTTATTTATTTATTTATTTATTTATTTTTTCAGGGACAGAGAGAGTCAGAGAGAAGGATAGATAGGGACAGACAGACAGGAACGGAGAGAGATGAGAAGCATCAATCATCAGTTTTTTGTTGCGACACCTTAGTTATTCATTGATTGCTTTCTCATATGTGCCTTGACTGCGGGCCTTCAGCAGACTGAGTAACCCCTTGCTTGAGCCAGCGACCTTGGGTTCAAGCTGGTGAGCTTTGCTCAAGCTGGCAACCTTGGGGTCACGAACCTGGGTCCTCTGCATCCCAGTCCGACACTCTATCCACTGCGCCACCACCTGGTCAGGCTACACTCCCCATTTTTAAATGAAAGAATGAGAAGTTGCTGTGTTTAATTAATAAGGCAGTTAGAAGTGGAATGTAATTAGAACACTTAAAAACATGAAAAGGAAAAACTGCTGTGTTCATCAGAGAAAAGATTTGCCACTTAATCAGCAATAAGCACGGGTGAACTAAGAGTTGTAGAATGAAAGTACCAGACTACCTTTTCTAAATATTTCCTAGAAGAATTCCTTTGCTGTCTCCTCCCAGGATGACTGTGTCATATACTTGGGTTTTCACTGACATGCCAATGGCTAGAGAATCCCATTCCCCTCAAAGCTCCCTTGTCTTCTCCTACTACTTTCACCCCTTCCCCAACCCCATTTTGAGGTTCCAGTGAAATCAAGGGTTAGAGTGAAAAGTAGGCCTGGTGGCTTGGGAATGTCAATGTCGGTTGGTAGGCAGCTGAAGGGAGCAGCACTAGACAGTGTAGGCAGCAGGAAATGCCCATCCAGGAGTCTAAGAGACCCCATCAGACCCTCCAGTCCAGCGAGGGCAGACTCGCAAGAGCACTCGTATCAAAGAAACACTTTTGACACTAGTATGTCTCATCTAGGAGCGCTCAGAAAGGGGAGGGGATTGGCCAGCCCTCCTGTTAGAGACAGAAGAGGCTTTTTGGGTTTGTTCCATGGGCAGTTGATAAGCAAACAACACAGGGAAGACCAGTCACAGGTACAACGGGCTGCCTTTACCAAACCCACTGTTCAGCTTTGCAGATACAGCACCTACCTCTTGTGTGCAGAGAATATTGAAAGAACAAGTTGAGGCTCAGTTGCTAAAAGATCCTGCCTTTCATCAGGGAAAGTTGATTTATGAACCTGTAAGCTCCAAGTTCCTTATAATTGGTCTGTATTGAGAGAAAAAGGACCTAACACCTTAAAGAGAAGTATGTAATGAGACAATGTAGCATAATGGTTAAGAGTGCAGACCTTCATCAGTGTGTCTGTTCCACTGTCAGCTATACGAGAAAGTCAGTATTCTCACCTGTAAAATGGGGATATACTGTACTGTGCGGTGACCAAAGAGCCTGGCACAACCGCTCATTAAAATGCAACCGCTCATGTTTCTGTTATTGTTGACAACACCTCTTGCAGACTACTAATGTCTTAGCCCAAGAGAAAAGTTAAGTCAACCTCTTTAGCTTTCCAATTCCATTATACCAAAAGCATATTAAAGCCTACCCCAAAATGTATGGTATTAGGCAGTGAGGCCTTTGAGAGGTGATTAGGTCATGAGGGTAGAGCCCTTCTGAATGGGTTTAGTGCCCTTATTAACTGGCCCCCAGAGAGCTCCCTGGTCCCTCCGGCCATGTGAGGACAGAGCTACATGGCTGTCTGTGAACCAGGAGGCCGGCCCATGCCAGACACCCAGTCTGCTAACACCTTGACCTTGGACTTCCCCATCTCTAGAACTGTGAGGTGTACATTTCTGTTTATAAGCTACCCAGTCTGGGGTGTTTCGTTACAGCAAAGTTCCCGCACAGGGACTAAGACACCAAGCCTAAAGGGAACCCTTACTTGACTAGGGCACTGAGGTTATAGAAGAGGATGCAGCTACTCACCTGAGGTTCCCCTTGACCTCCCAGCCTCGGAGTACATCCTACCTGCCCTTTCACTCAGTCCATGCTGACAACAAACTGCCTTTCTTGTGCAGAATTTCAGCTTTCGTGTACCTCCAGGCAGCTAACATTTCAAATGATCACATTGTCATACAGTTTCACTTGCTGGCACACCTATAGGTGAAGGTGTGACTTCAGCCAAAGGCAGGGAGTGTTTTTTGATTTCTTCCTGAGGCCACAGTCAGGGAGGAGCTGTGGGAACACTCTGCTGAAGCCCCAGTATGGGAGAACACAAGCATTAGACCTTGATTCCTGTACTTAGTAATCTGACTACCCACCCAACGCCCCTGTGCAGGGACCATGGGCTAGTGCTCGGGTCAGAGGAGATGCTGGGCCTCAGCCAGCGCCCCCTTGCACACCAGCATTTGCTTCTTGCTCACCCATAAGCAAGGTTGCCTGTGCAAGAGAGAAATCTTGAATGGGAATTTTGAACCTATTTTGCCGTCTGGGATCAACACATAACTGTTATTTGCAGTTTATACCTTTGAACTTCAAATACGTTTTCAGCAGTGCACTATGCATTTAAATGCAGTCTGGCTTGTCCACAGTGCCGTGACTACTGCTCGGGTGTGATGTGATCAGAGGAGCGAGCTCAGCACTGGGGTTGGGGGACTCCCTGCCACATCTCAGCCTTCTGTGTCACCAGTTTGGATATCAATTTCTGGACACCCCTGCGGGTCAGGACCCTGATTTGAGAAGGACTGTGTGCTGTATTTGACGAGAGCAGAAATTAACTTCAAGGGGAATTTTTTGCAAGTCCAAGCTCTGAGCGGAGGAGAGATTTAAAAGCAAATGATGCTGCCTGACCAGGTGGTAGTGCAGTGGATAGAGTGTCAGAATGGGACACAGAGGACCCAGGTTCAAAACCCGGAGTTTGCTGGCTTGAGCACGGGCTCATCTGGTTTGAGCACAGCTCACCAGCTTGAACCCAAGGTCACTGGCTTGAGCAAGGAGTCACTCACTCTACTGTTGTAACCCCCTGGTCAAGGCACAAATGAGGAAAGCTGTCAATGAACAACTAAGGTGCCACAACAAAGAATTGATGCTTCTCATCTCTCTCCCTTCCTCTCTCTCTCTCTCTCTCTCTCTCTCTCTCTCTCTCTCACACACACACACACACACACACACACACACACACAAAAGCAAATAATGCTGTGAGCTATAATTCAATCTGTTTAGTTTGTGGAGAAGACAGTACGTAGACCTGAGAGGTGTGCTTCCCATGGGTAGGCCCTGGCCCAGGTGGAAGACACAGAGGTCATAGGCGAGGATTTCCTTGGGTATGAGGAATGCCCCTGGGCCTTAAATCCTGTGTGTCCCTTGCTAAGGGGGTGCAGCCTGCCCCAATAACAGTCTATTGTCTCTTAGGGAGAGAACCCGAGCTTTAAGGTTAGTAAAAGAGTTTCTACCTCGACTCCTACAGCAATCTGAAACCTTTAACCTGGGAATGAGGTTGAAAGCCACCTCTGGGGGACCTGTTAGCACCTTGCAGGGGATATGAAAATTTTACGATGGAAATACTGTTTGGAGGAGGTTCCTTATTCCAGCACACTGGGTGTCTAGGACGTTGGCACCATTGCTTGGTGGCAATTGAAAATTTGAGATTGTCATTCCTATATGTAGTCAACAAATTTAAGTATAGTTTCTCAAGAAATAATAAAATGGACATTTAGGGAAAGAAAAGTGTTTAAGCCAGCAGAGGAAAGAATTCCTTATTCTAAATAATGAAATTTATCTTTTGGCTTATAAAATTATTTGGTCTGCACCTATTAAATAGTGGCATGTAACAGAGGATTTCATCTTACTCAGATTTTCAGTTTTCTCATTTGCTATTGTGTCATACGCTTTCTTGCACAGAGCCTTATGAGGAGCAAAAAGTTGCCTGCCAGGGAGTTTGAAATGAAAAGATTACAATGAACAGGGCTTTAAAGTTATACAATGTTATATATCAACTGTGTATCAACAAAGCCGTGAATAAAATACAACTGAGCAAAAAAACAAAGAGCTGATTTTAAATGAAAAGCAGGGATTAAGTACTAGAAATACATAGGTAATTACTGACTTATATTTTGTATGTGTATACCACTCTTAGTTTATGAAGAGTCCTATGTATGTTTAAATGTAGAGTTAAGTTTGGTGATATTCCTCTTTAATCAAAGAATAATTAGAAACTACAAGGGGCCACCCTTCGTTTTTCTTGGGTAAACGGGGCCGGGTTGGCATGGGCCGTGACTACGGGTGTTTGCTTGTTACTAACATGCCGAAGGGAAGGCTGTTGGCTTCCAAGGAGGTGACTCACCCTGAGGGATCAGACTGGCAGTTTGACAAGGAAACAGGCAGCCCTATCTCCACCACGTTCTGCTTTGCCAAGTCTCACGCAAATCAGATGCTTTCACTTAATTTGCAAATTGAAAAGTCACATGTGCCACTTCAGTTTGTGTCACTTTGGTTCATATTTATGATTACTCTCTTTTTACAACCAGTGGGAGAGGCTTTTTCTTACATGACTTTGTTTCGGGAGTTTTTAATTGTGCAAACCATCCCTAGTGGTTTTTCTTTGGATGCGAGTGTAAACCATTACCAATGGTAGATTTAATCCTTCTATGAAAAATAATACCTTATATAACAATTGGCTGTAAGCACAACAATAAAAAGAATGTAAGTATTTATTTAATGTCGCACTAAATTAGCTTGATCTCTACCCCTAGTCATTTCCTTTTGGAATGATTGTGAGGTTTTTGTAGAATCCAACTGAGAGCCATTTTGGGATCTAAAATAACAGGCAGGCAGTTCAAATCTCTTTGAGCCAAGAAATCAAGAGGCAGTGTATTCCAATTATACTTCATGGAGAAGCTTACGATCCCCATTCTCCCATCACTTTCCTCCTGCTCCAAGTTTATATAACCAAACCATGAAGGAACATCCTGTGATTTTCATTATATTTACAAATCCCCAAACTCTAAACAATATAGTGTAAACTCCATGTACTGACTATTCTATGCTGTTAATCATGCTGTGATAGTCAAGGGCACAGACTACTCTGAAGTCAATCTGTTCTTTAAGATGTTGAGCAAGTTATTTACTTCACTATTCCTGTGTCAGTTTCCTCATGTGTGCAATGAGGAACCCAATAATGTACCTACTTAGGTTATTGTGAAAATTAAATGTCTTTAGCTATATATAACTTAATTAGAGCAACCCCTGGTACATAGTTAGTGCTACCTCAGTGTTTACTGATATTATAATATTCAAAGGAAATGAGTCTTTGGCATTCCCATGTGTCCTCTCTCATGATGTGCCGCATGCATTTGTCCTTCACAGCTTCAGTGGTTGTCAAACTTTTTGAAGTTGGGGTGCATTTAAAATCCTACATATAATTGTAGGTGCACTATATACAAAGTTCTGAGAAATATGTTATAGTAATTAACTCAAATATTAAAGACAAAAATAAAGTCCAAGCATGCTTTTATGGTAATTAAGTGAAATAAATATGGCAAAATTAAATTTATTCTGACATTAAAAAACATTTTTATGTTACATTTTTTGAGTTATGCTTTTTAGAATTTGTAAAAAAAGATGGGTTAAAAAATTTTAAAAATGACAAAAAAGTTATCTTTATATATATATATAGATACATTCTTAGTAAGATTTAGTAAATTCGGCAGGTCCTGGCACAAATGTGTTAAATTTTTTCTTTCTTGTGTTTATGAGAAACATGAGCCTGATGTGTCCTAGTGGTTTCTTCAATGTTTGGGCACATATTTGAAAGGTGAACTCTAATTTCCTCATCAATATATTGAAGAATTCCTCTCTTTTTACTCTTAATTGTATTGAGTGCAGAAAACCCCCACCATACATATCATCTTAACTTTACAGCAAACAAAGGATAGAAGAAACTTGCCTCCAGTCTTTCCAGAGAACATGGGGGGTAGTGTAAACAATCCAGCACCATAGCTTAACAGCCTTTTGCAACCTAATCAAGCAAGTGAGGTGGGGGGTTGGACAGACTGTCAGCTTACAGCCAATTCCCCACACCTCTGTCCCCTCAAAACCCTGTTGGTTTTTTGGTCCCCAACAGGCACATATTTCTCTGGAATACCATAGGGCACACCTGGACATCTTGTAGGGCGCACACTTTGAGAACCACTGGCTTACCTCATCATCCCGTTCCAAGAAATATTATTACTTATCACATCTAGTCTACAGGGAAACTAAATTTCTTTTTTTTTAATCAAGACATCTTACCTAACTTTCCTTAAGAAAGGCTTGTGTTGAAGAGTATTCGTGGTTCCTGGAGATATGATCTCACCTTTTCTCCCCTTGAGTCAACTAAGTGGATTAGAGTGTTCTGGATAAATAACTCATTCGGTCCAAATGCTTGGTTTTATTCCTCAATCTTTGATGGCCTTTGGGAGGTGATGTCAAAGGACCAGCAGCTCACCAAAATGCCGATAAACAAATATTGTGATGAAAAGTTTTCTTGGTTTCCGCATTTTAAATTAAAATAAAACCAAACATATAAGTATTGACAGTTCTTCCGAAAATTAAAGCACGTTTCTGAAATATTTACTGGGACTATCACGTGGTTACAAAAGCTGCAAAATAGGGTCATAGCATCCAACTTATGAAATTAAAATCCATTGTCATTCTTTGTATAACTGTCATCATTTCTTTATAAACAAAACAACTCTCAATCCACACCATGAATAAGGAAATGATGGGAAATAATGCAGTTGTTTATATATAAGCAAACAAATTAAAGTGTTTTTAATGTTATGTAAAGCACTACTATCATAGAAATGGTTTAATTAGCCAACTTCCTTATCCAGAGATACAGATAATGCCACTTGATATGTTTATCTTGATTTATTTCAGAAGTCATCATTGGCTCTAACCATTCATTGCCTCTTTTAGGCAACTCTAAATTTACAAAAAAGTTGAACTCCTAAGTTGAAAATTAATACACTGGACTACCTCCTTTCCCCTTTTAACATCATAAAGGGCGTTTAAACAAATCAAGGCACTTTGTACCCACAGTGCTTTGTCTGGCTGTGCGCCTGACCCATGTGATACCACAGAAAGCTGCTTCCTAAACACATCACTAGAACTAAGGACATCTAATAACTGCTGCTGGGCACAGAGGTACCCTTTCATGGTAAAATAACACCCTAGTTTTCCTCTGTGGACTCACCGCTTTCCTATTTTCAAGCTATGTGGGTTTAGTTGGAATGAACCCCACTGCCAGTCCCTTACATGCGTCTTGATTGGCGTAAGATCAGAGTATCACCCAACCCAACCCTCAGTGGCCATTGTGATTGGCTCAGGGATGGCACACTAACCAATCAGGGCCAATGACGACCTTTGCTAGGCATTCTGAGAAATAACTATTCCCTCTCTTCCTGTGTAAGCAACCAAAAAAAAAAAAAAAAAAGCCTCTCCCTTTCATTTCGTTAGAATGGAACCTCTCTCTTGTGGATGAATGAGCGGTAGAGAATATGAGGTCTGGAAGCATGGCAGTCACATTGACAAGAAAAACAGACCCCGAAGCAGCTGGGTGGGGCCCTGTCGAGCCCGCGCTCCACTGCAGAAGCCAGCTTTTCACGCTGGAGGTGGAGAGACATGAACCCGAGGAACATACTGTGAACTTTTGGACCAAGCTGCATTTGAACCGATCAGAACTCTGGACTTTTCAGTTACTACGTCAATACATTTCCTTTAATGTTTATCAGTCTGGTTTGTGTATTCTGTTACTTGCAACAGACAGAGCCCTAATCTATGCAGGCAAAATAGCCTAGACTGGATAGGAACGTTGGAGCCCGGCACTTGTGTTGGGGACCTCCATGGTCCACCGCCAAGCTGGGGAATGGGAAGGAAATGAGCTAAAGCCAGGTTCTCAGTAAAACAGGTGAGAAATTCCAGGATAGCTTCCTTGGTGATTGATACCAGGGAGGAAAAGGAAAAGAAGAGCCAAAAAAACATAGGTTGAGATTTAGGAATTTCTGCTAAGGTATGCCAGAGAGAAGCCCAAGTTGGCATCACTGTTTTTAAAGCACTGACTAAACAGGAATCAGTTATGTGTGAATTAGAGATTGCCCGGTTCTCACAATTGGTTGGTAAAGTAGTTATGACAAGTTTTCTAGTTAATAGAAGAAATTGATCACTAATGGGAACTACAGTCTTCATCTTTTTTTTTTTAAGAGGACACATTTTCAATGCAGATAAAATAGATTAACTTTACAAAAAAAAGTATGAGTAATTGTTTATTTTTCATGTTATACTAATCAGTGGATGTTAAACCACTTTTTAAAATAAGTCCTATATTTGTTCACTTGTCATTTCTGAATCTCTTGTTCAATAAATAACAATTTTTAAACTTGTCACATTTAAATGTTCAGCCTTGATTTTAATGTTAGACCTGGGACATTTTCCATGTGTTTGCTCTTTTTCACAAATTATTGTTCTCCCTTGGTAAATAAAATTTAAAAGAAATAGAAAGAGACCCAGAGGACAGGAAAACAGTTCTTTAGCTTATTATATATATAAAGAATATTCTTTCTTTGTCATTCTGAACTTAGAAATATATTTTTTTCTATATAATACTGAAATATTTAACAATTCATAAAAAAAAAAACCCTTAAGCATTTACATTAAAATACAACCTTAAATATAGCCCCATAATTTTTACTGGGAATCTTGTAAAATAGGATGAATATACATGCATGAATACTAAAACAAGAAGGACCATTCAACACTCAGATGGGAAAGCAGCATTACATACAATGTAATAAATATTCAGGAAATCAAATCCACAAATTGATCATTATTCTGATTTAGATTCCTTTTTCCAGTTAAGACTTTTATACTATTTTGTATAACTTACTATAATAACTTTACAAGTGAAACATTAATTAAGAACAGAATTCAACTAATCTAACTGCTGAAATAACACAACCCTCAGTATTTTGCAGCATATTTTAATCTATAAAACCATCATGTTGGCAGGAAATGCACATCCATACACCTAACTTCTCAATTAACTTTTTTTTTCAATGTGTAAAAAAAGTCAGTTGATAGTATGAAAAGAAACAGAAGCTAATATTATGTCTGAGATAATTTTATTGCCTTAGCTCTTGGGATTTGGCAATCAATGTCTTAAGTTTTAATATATATCATATAATTTAAATACTGTATTTACAAAATATAAAACTTTTTAAAGCAGATACTATACAAAATACTGTTTTTACACATTTTAACGGGTGCTTTTCCTTATAAAGTATGCGAGCCCTGTACCTCTAGTATTCCCACATGTTTTCTGGATCCTTTCCTCGCACAGTAAATCAGAGCTGGGTTTTACTAGTGGAAACTGGTCTACAATTAGAGTATGAAGCGAAGATCAAGATTGCTATATACCTTACTGAGATATTTTTCTAGAACGTCTTCTGATTAAAAGCCACTTAAAATTCAAATTATACATTTTCCTTTTTTTGCATTTTGACGCCTCCCTTTTGTCACTGAACATCTCTAGCAAACACATTTTGGGGAATATATCACTTGTAAAACTTCTTTTTTGAATTGCCTTTCTTTTGAAATGCATGAAAGGGTAAGCAAGCACCCACCACTTCGTAACTTTTCAATAGCTGTTTCCATGCACAAATATTTAGCATGATTCTTTTATTTAAAATACTGAGAGTAAATGAGATTCCTGTGGACTGCTCCTTGTAAGAGGTGTCTTTTTAAAATGACTAATATTCACCCACCACAACTGAGTTTTATAGTCAAGGATCTTATCTTGAGGACAAACCAGGTCTTTCCACATGAACGTTCTTTCCTGTTATTTCTTTTTTTTTTAATTTTTTTTTAATTTTATTTATTCATTTTAGAGAGGAGAGACAGAGAGAGAGAGAAGGGGGGAGGAGCCGAAAGCATCAACTCCCATATGTGCCTTGACCAGGCAAGCCCAGGGTTTCGAACCGGCGACCTCAGCATTTCCAGGTTGACGGGTTTATCCACTGCGCCACCACAGGTCAGGCTTTTCTGTTATTTCTTGCTTAGGAGACAATTATCTTCCTTGTTTGTCAATATATATGCCCCAAATCATCAAAATATGAACCCAAACTTTTTAGATTTCCCACCCCCTCAATCCACATGCTCAGTGTGTGATTGGACATTGACCAAGTACAGGGAATTCTGAGAGGGGCAAGGGTCTGGGGATTTTGAGGCAAGAGAGGACTTCACCAGCCTGCACAGTGGCACTCCGCTGTTGTCACTGAGCAGCGTGGCCAAAGCTGGATGGAGTGGTCACTTGCAAGTGTGGACATCAGTCATGCTTTCGCACCTCCTGCAGCGTACATAGCAGCACCAGATAAACTTGCACTCACACCTTTCCACATGTCTGACCACGTGGGTGTTGTAGCCTCTGCCGCAGCAGAGGAGGTTGCAGCCATCAGCACCCTCCGACGTGCGGTTGCATTCTCTGCCTTGCGTCCCTGGGATCCCTAATTTCTTGTCCTCTACACAGTAATTGGGAGACTTATTGACGTAGAGCAGATCCTCCTTGTGGATCGGAACTTTCCTCTGGTCTTTGTCTCTCCTGCGCATTTTTCTCTTTCCTTTGTCTGAAACTTGAATACTGTTTTCATATTTATCCTTCAACCAATGGCCAATCTTTTCGAAAGAAGACATGGTTTTCCAGCATGTTTTCACAGCACAGGAGCCGGAAACTCCGTGACAGCGGCAGTCCACTGACATCAACTTGGCGACAGCCTAAAACCAACAGCAACTGTGTCAAATGTCATCCGCGAAGTGCTCTACTCAGTAATATAAGCAAACTAACCTAGTAACTTAATACAACCAACTTAATAACTAATAACTTTCTGGGCTTGTTTCCTCCTGCATAAAATGATGGTTTTGAACATAAAAGATCTTTAGGATTGCTTAGGGTTAAAATGTTTGTCATTCTCTTGACCCTGTAGAGCCAACCTTTCCAAGTCAAATTTAAGGTAGCAGCCCAGGCAAATATTCTTATCAAAGATTATCTTCACTAACAAATGGAAGCTGCTTTTATTTCTGATCTTTTGTTTAATTTTGGGTGTGGAGGGATGTTCACCCATTTCTCCATGTTCCTAATACCATATCGCCTTGTTACGGAGCATATGGTTCATGGACTAGCAATGCTGCTCTCACTGGTGAGAAATGCAGACTATCAGAATCAGAATATGTGTTTTAATAATATCTTCAGGTGACCTGTATGCACATTAAAATTTGAGAAGCACTAATAGAGGTCATCCTCAACTCACATCATATATGGAAAAGTTTGTGGAACCTTACAAATAATCCATGCTCAAACCACTGAGATTGCAACTTAACTGGTGGAGGTGGGGTCCAGGCAATGGTGGTTCTACAAAGCTGCTCAGATGATTCTAATGGGCAACAAGGCATGAGATTGACTGCCTGAATTGAGACTTCTCAGGTCTGATCACTTTAAAGTCAATTACATCCCTGGTGATTGGGGGGCATGTCACCCCCTAGTCACAAACCACATGAGAAACCCTAACTGATCAACTTATGTTGGGAAAAAGAAGGAGACCAAGATGGTGATTTCCTGGAAAATCCTTCCGCTCTTCTGAAAGATTAATTCCAAACATGTGTCTTATTTTTAATGGATAGGGTAGCAGCATCCTACCATAGAAAGGGGATGCTAATATGTGATTTTTCATTTCTATGTGCTGAGTGTAGTTGATACAGACTGAGGAATTATGAAAGATGACATGTGTTTGTAAGAGCCCAGAGCCTGACACACACTGAGGGCTGAATGAATGAATGCCCCTTATCTCTGAAGAAGGTACATAAGACTGGTGATAACTGTCAAAGGGGCTAACAGTGTATAAACAATATAGAAATTTTAAAAGTTTCAGGGCTCTAAATCTCTTACATACCAGGCTAGTCAGCACAGCTTCCTTCAGTCTCCAGAGGATGGCAGAACAGATTAATAAATCGTCAGGGCTAGCTGCAGACTTGATGTCTGTCAACATGCTGGGGAAAGTGAAAAACTGATCTATCCATTCATTAACTTGGAAATTGGATGTGTAATCTCACCAAAGAAAGGAAAAACCTTACAGCTTAAATCCCACTTACAGTTCTTATCAAAACTAAAATACAACAGGGCTTTATGTGATACTTTGCTATTTATTTTATACCAAACATGACATGGATATGTTTGTGGGATGTTACATTTCCTAACACATTAACCAAAGTTTCTGAACTATCTAATGAGACAGAATGTTTCAAACAATTTTTAATATTTCCAACTTGAATGAGAGCATATGGTATTGATTTATGCAATATTGGATACTTCTTGCTGGTGTTTAAAATAATAAACAGAATAGCATTTAAACCCTGTTCTTTATAGACTACAATACACACACTTTTTGAATTCACAAAACTAAGAAACTAGTAGATATGTATATTTCTTATTAACTCAGGCAGAAAAGGTATCTTTCAATGATATGAAAGCAATTTATAAAGTATGGCACACAAGCTTATTTGGTTAAATTTATGGCATTTGATATTCACAAAACCTTCAATTAAAAATGTCTCCAGGTACATAAAAGTTCAAATTAATGCAATCTGCCTACATCTGTTCAGATTGTAAGTGCCTGAAGAATAATGAAAAAAAAGGGGGGGGGGGTTAAATCAATGCTAGGTTATAAGAAAACAAATTCCCCAAAGAAAGCCAAATACCTAAGGTTGTATATTTGTGTGTTTAAAACTGATCAACGTTCCTTTTAGTCATCACCTATTGATTTAAAACTGACCTTGGCTTGGGCCCATGACAAAAGAGCTGACTTTTTCTTTTATTGACCGCTTCAAATGTCATGTATGGTGCTGCCAATTTGCAAAGCATAGTGGACAGAGTAGATACTCACCAAATACCTACTGAATAAATTAGTTCGGCTCACTTAAACAGTTTTAACTCATCCCCTATGAGTAATATGAATTGGGAAGAAGGAATAAAAGCCACACCTTCTTCTTAAAACAAGAGTCCCTGCTGGGAAGTCGATGTTATTGGAAGACCCTGATCCAATTTGTCAGCCCACAAGAGTGGGAGTTCATAAGAATGACACACTACTTTACATGTTTAAAGATAGACTGATTTTCAAATTTAATGATATAACCTGCTGAATCTGTATCAAAATTTTTTTGGGGGGGACATTTTCCTGTCATTGAAAACTAACCTTGTTAAATATCTGGAGTTAACGATAACATTTCAGAGGTAATATTTTAAAGAACTTGTATTTGACTACCTTTTAATTCTTTTGCCTTTTTGTCTTTAACAATAAGTATATAATAAAAGAAATCATGTTTTTATTTTACATACACATTTCTTAGGATAGACAAACTTCAAGGAGAAGAACCCCAATAACATGACATATAATTTAAATAATTATATCTCCATAATACTCCAAGGAAGAAAGTTGGACAAATAGGGATTAAAATAAAGCAATGTAATCACCATGACAAGAATTTGATGAAATGTAAAGTTCAAGGGCAGATGCACGCATGCACACCAACATTCTCTCTTGCACGCGTGCATAATTTCTCTATATGTAGAGCTTAGTGTTTCTCAGAGCACATTTTAATATATTATTTTACTATTTGATAAGAAGAACTGTAAGTAGTTAAAAATATGCTTATTATTCCAATTTTACAGAAAAATAACCAATGTGGCTACAATACTTGTCATACATAAAGACAGCTGGTGATACATGATATAAAATCATTATATCAAGCTGAATAATTTTAGAAGAGAGAAAAAGAAAGTGGAAAAGTATATTTAATAAAATTGCATGAACGCTTAAAAAATACATTCTGGAGATTTTCAATAAGGATTCTTAATTAATGTTAAATAGCTATTCTGAGCTGAGCTGATAGCACAGACATTTTGGGGGGAACAGGAAAAGTAAGAGAATGGTAACTGAATGAGTTGTGTGTGGTTATGAGAAAATTCCTTTCTCTACTCTAGTTGAGTTGTTAAGGTTTATAACGATATTAACAGAGGAATGTTTTGTTAACTATTGCAAACAGATGTGCGCATTTTGGTGGAATATTTTTAAACTATGGGAGGGCAATCGAGAGGGGAATGTTGAATCTTCCGGGCTCCTCTGTGTTAAGTTTTGGTTTGATACATTTCTAATGAAATGAAATACAAACGACGCATCGTTAATACTTACAGGTAAAAATAGAACCTGTTTGAGAAGGGTCTAAACGCATGATTGGCCCCACAATTCTGACTCAGGTAACACCCCAGGCAGTGACTGTTTTCCAGTAAACTGCTCCATCCAAACTTTACAGAAATGATCAAAATACTGTGCGAAACATTTTGTGATGAGCATTTCCTTTTGTCAACTATCAGATGATTTGTTTAAGTTTTTATAAAAACTGTGATGTAAGATTGAATGGGTATATATAGAATTCCTATTCCACTGACACATTTTGTGCCTTTTAGTCCCAAAATATATTTGAATCTGCTGAAAAGCAAAGCACTTATGTGTTGTTCAAGTACTTATAAATATTCTTGAAGCAGGTCAATGAAAATTTGGGATTGGGCCCTTCCCACTTTTTTGAGTTAGTCATCATAAAACAAATTATGGGGTAGGGAAACTTTAAAGTTTATGAGGTAGACATGGGAAGAATGGAAATATTTTAAGCACACCAAAAGAAATACCCATAAATATTCCAAGTCACATTATTCCCAGAAGTTCTGCCCCTGGAAGACATCACATCATTCTGTTAGCCAATCACCATTCAGCAACATTATTCTTGGAGTCATAACTTTAGGAATGGTGTCAGAAACCAAGTGGGAATTTAAGGTCAGTGGTTAGAAAATCATCTATCCTGCTCACAGCACTACTAAGCGCCAGTACCCACATTTCTCTGAACGCTTTTCGACATTTGAAGTTTGGGATTTTGAGACTAAAAATCAACTCAATTGAATGCAGACCTTAAACTTGACTCAGAATATGCCTATTAAATTAAAATCCTATTTGCCAATATTGAAAATGGAGTTGATCATTCCTCTATTATTTAGATAATAACCTGGAAACCTGGTTAGTTTGTTTTTTCTGTGGTGGTGGTTTTTATTTTTTTGGCCACCAAAAGAAAGAAAAATACAAAACTGGTTTGAATTGTAATACTTCATGAGAAAAGACCAATAAAAACACCAATGTGGTAACCTCAAAATATCCAGGTAATACTTTTTTAGTATTTTAAATTTCCATCTAGACTAATGTGAAAAAAATTTAGTAAAGAAAGTTGAAATTTGCACAAAATGTGAATAAAATTAAATAAAATTAATTATTTTTGCATAATTAGAAGAATAGCAAAAACCTAGGAATGTGAGATTTTTTCTTTTGCCAACAAACAATGGATTAAAATTGATGCTGAGCAGTTATGTTTTAAAATAAAATTAGAATATTAAAAATAGTTTAAGATCCAAGTTAATAGTTACAAAGGCAAATATTGCAACTTAATTTTAAAATCATGCGAGATAAAATAAAACTAAATAGTTGCCTAATATTACTAATAAAATAAATTTTAGAAGCCTTTAGGACATTTCATAAGTTCAGTAATGACTTCACTCAAGAGAATCATAATATGAGTTTCTGAGTTTTGTTTCTTGGTTAAAATTGTTTAAATCTCTAACAAATTATTTAAAAGAATTAAAACTCCTTTATTTGATAGTATTTAAGTTGAAACAAAAACTAAATGATTTATCTTTTTGAGATATCTATGCATAACTATAGTGTTATACAAGAGTTAAAAATTGTTAACAAAAATATAAAGAGTTTATATTGCTATTTACTATTTTTTGCAGTTCTAAATGAATATTCAAATTGAATTAAAATTTTAAACTGAAATTTGATGTGTTATGGTGATATATTTATTGAGCTTTCTGGTTTTGTAGTTTAAACCAAAGTGGTTAAGTAAAGAAAACTAGCTGAAACTTACTATTCTGATTGGGTTCCATTTATTCACTTTCCAAAAATGTAAAACAAATGCAACATATATACTTTAAATATTCCTGAGAAATACTGAAACTTGTTTTCATTTATTTCAGGTCAGTTTGACAGATTACAGTGACTACCTTCGGACCTTTACAGATTACTGGGTTTTTACAAAAATATAGGATACGTGTTGATAGTCTGTCCTGAGAAGATTATTATAAGACAGAAAATATACATTTATAAAAAAAAAGCTTTGGCTGTTTTAGGAAAGTCACTATAAATTACCAAGTAATTCAACTATCGTGTAGAACTTAAACTTTACTGTGTCAACATTCATCAAGGTAAATATATAAATTTTAATTAAGCTACAAGTTTATTTCATATTAAGAAAACTCAGTACAAAAAAGCCAGAATTCATAAGAGAAGTGAATTACAGGTGGTATTTCAGGTTTTCTTCCTGCAGAATCTTTAATATATCTATATTAGAAATATCGACACATTTGATAACATCTATGATTCTTACATTGGTTTGTATTTACCAATTTTACAATGAATCTACGTCGCTTTGCAATAAAATAACCATTTCACTTAAACTTTGTTTTACAAAAATAGTAGTAAAATACTGAGTATTCCAAATGTATTAAAGAATGTTTCCTAGAGAAATTAAAGGCAAAACTGACAACATGTCTAGGAGCCATTGCCCATTAAAAAAATAGCTTAAAAAAATGAAGTTCAAATTTACGGAAATGAAATTTGAGCCAGTCCCATGGGAAATGCAGATACTATCATTCTTATCCAGGCTCTGTCACTAACCAGGTATAGGTGTGGAACCGAATAACCCAATAGGCATTTGTACACCTATTATTTTATAATTAACATTTCAGGTATATGAAGTATACAACCACAAACACATTTTATAACAAGAATAAACTCACAATCGATGGAGAACTTAACCTAAATCAATGTGGTCAGTATAGGCTTATGAAAGAAAAAAAATATAAACTTGGAGTTTTACATATATCACAAACACACATATATAATAAATATAGACATATATATTTCTTAGACTGTGTGTGTGTGTTTTTAAAACCATTTGGGCAGATTCATGCACAAGTGTCATCCTCATGTTGTTTACCTAAAAGTACTGGATTTCATTCCATTTTCTAATACATACCTGCCTTCCAGCTTCATTGTTATGAAGGTTCACTGCCGACAGCACTGTGCTTTCTTCTCCCGTGGTGTTTCTGATGGGGAAATCTAGGAAGTTCCTGCTGAACCACATGCCGTACTGGACATCATCGGAACAGCCCCCCCAGTGCCAGCCTTCACTCGCTGAGCCACCACTCTGCAAGGTGGTGTCACAGGAACACTCGGTCATGTTGCCTGCGCTGCATGACCTGGTCACAGAATGCACCAGGCCCGCAGCCATGACGGCATAAATAAACGCTGTTTCCTTCGTGCCTAGAATCAAACATAAATCGCTAAATGAAAGAACCGTCATGCTCTCTGTTTATGCTCGCAATAGAGCCTCCTACTTATTCTCTTGTCCAGGAGCAATTTTTCAATAGCTTAAAACGGATGCTTTAATGAGTACCTATTTAGAAAATAAAAAGATGTCTTATTGTTCTAGTCTTTTTTAAAAAGCAGCAGTAACTTTAAGCATCCCTCTTGAGGAGTTTATTGAATATCATTCTCATACCTAAAAATATCTAAAATATGACGTGTGTGTCAGTACCTAGCTCAAGGCTTAATAAACAATAAAATCTCAGTAAGTACCCATCGAATTTAAAATCTTTTGCGTGGGTACCATAAATGTTATACAATGCCCCGAAAGAGCCCAGATCAAGTAAATTTTAAAATGTGTTCTTACAAAACATGAGCTGAAAAATCTGGTGTGTTTTTTGTTGGGTGTCAGAAAGCAAAACAAAGTTAAACTGAGACCAAAGCAATTCTAGACAAATGGTACAATTTAGTTTCACATTTAATACTTTTTTAAAAATGATATTGTGTAAAGCAATTCTGATATTAACATGAAACGGTTATATATTTTATATAGTACTAGGTAATCTTCTTACAGTCTTAAAGATAATTCAAATGAAAGATAATTGAAATATCACCAGCAAAAAAAAAAAAAAAAAAAGAATTGTTACAGGAAATTATTGAATACATATTTAGCACACCTGTAACAGTGAGCTAAAATATTTGAAAATCAAAGGCTCATTAAAGCATAAATTAAATGGACTAGAAGAGATGCTGCAAAGGGCTCTTTTTTCTTTTGAAGATGTTTAGATTGGAGCAGATACAATTTCAAGCCCGTTGTTCAATAAACCTTTTTTCAACAGCTGATGCCTCTGCCTTTCAGCAACTGTGAAGAACACTTTTTTCCCCCCTTTTCCCCTCTAGGGGGTCAGGGCTCCTTCGGAAGGGCGTGCCGGCCACAACGCTGCAGGCCCAGGAGATGCTTTGGCGGCTGCGTGTGTAGGGACCGGGTGGGGAAGGGTCAAAGGGGGAAGGAGAGCGGAAATGAATGTGAAACAGAACGAATCTTTCAGCGCCCAGTTCCTACAATTCTTTGACTCTGCTGATAGTCCTGGCACAACCCGGGTTCCCAGTTCCTTCACCCTTCCCGAGTAACCACGCACGTGGAAGTGGAACTCTGTTCTTACGGCGGCTCCCCGCCCCTCGGGCGAGCGCAGAGGAGGGGGAGAGAGAAGCAGAAGAACTGAGGGTGAGCCACAGTGGTCATGCTCGGCTTAGCCGCCCAATGGGTGGTCCGGGGCAATCCTTTTTAAAAATCACCGTTATTCCGTCTACCCGGTGCTCCGAGGAGCCAACCAACGTGGGGCTTCGCCGCAATTAGCCACTTGTCCAGGGTTCGGTGCGCAGCGGAGCTGCTTAAATCAAAGCAGATGCGGCGGCAGCATTCCCTGCTACAGACATCATGTTTCTCCAGCTGGTCACCTACGCAGGGGGGCGCTACGGGTCCGAGGGGTCGGGGGGTGGAGTGTCAGAGTTTTTCCCCAACACCAGCCGAGCACAGGGAGACGGAGGAAGAACCACAGCTCCAAGCGCCCGGCTCCAGACCTGGGGAGTCACCCCCTCCAGGGTCGCACCTGCACCCGGGGTCTAGCTTCCGTCGCCCCCAATTCCCGTCCACGATAGGGCCTCTTTTATGATTTACTGTGAGACGGAACCACGCAAACACCATTTATTTTGTTTATAGGAATTGGAGGAGTGTCGCCCTCCGTCCCGCGCCAGCCCCGAGGGTCCCAGGACTCACCGCTGCTCAGCTCGTAGCCAAAGAGGGGGCTGGCGCTCGGCGAGGCGACGGCAGCGACCTGGCAGTTCCATCTCTCGTGCCGGAACTGGCTTCTGCACTCCTGAATGCCCAGCCGCGCGCCCTCGCGGATGCTGGGCAGCAGGTAGGGTTTCCTCTTGCACAGCTCCTTCTGGCGGCTGTTCAGCGGCAAGTTGGCGCAGCCCAGTTTCTCGGGAACCCCAAAGGAGGCGATGCCCAACCACCTGTAAGGCACGGCCGCCCCAACGTACGTCGCTCGCCTGCTCTACTCTCGAATTCCAGATGTTTCCCCAAAATTAGGTCAGCCGCCCTAGGGTCCCCGCCCCTACTCCCCCGCCTTAGCTGAAAGTTCCCTGAGCCTGGGGACCCCGTTTTCCACACACTCCGAGCATCCCCGCTGCCCCCATACTCACATCCAGTTTCCTTGCGCTCCGCAGGGGAACAGCACCAGCAGGGCTGCCCACAGCGCGCACAGGCGGGACAGTCCCAGGAGCGCCGCTCTGTTCATGGCCCCCGCATGGATTCCCCCAGCCCCAGACGCTCCTCTTCTGCCCTCCCCGCCCAGGGGCCTGCCAGGCCAGAGGTCAGATCCCCAGCACCAAGTTGTCCCTCGCCCCCTTCCTCCCTGCAAACAACATAAAAAGAAGGCCAGCAAGTGGCAGAGGCTCTCGGCAGCCTCCCCTCGCTAGCAGGGAGCAGTGCGAAGAGGTGGAAAAAATAGCTTGAGGCGCTCCTCCGCGCTCAGCTGGGGACGTGCTGGAGATGCGGGAGCGCCCCTCGCATTCCAAGGTGAGAAACTTCTGTTGATGTAGTTCTGTCTCCATCGCCCCCGGCCTCTCCTCCCACCTCCTTCTCCCCCCCCCCCCCCCCCCGGCCGCGCTGGGAGCCTGATTGGCTCAGCCGCCGCTCCGCACTCATCATCCCCAGACTTCAGGCTCCCATTGGCTGAGAACGGGCTCCGCAGGGGGCGCTCGGGTTCGCAGCTCCCGGAGGGCGCATCCAGACCCCCGTGTGCTCATGACCTTTCCTCCAGTCACAGTCCCCAGAGCGGGTCTCTGCGGGACAGTAATGAACACAACCCGAAGAGTGGTAAGGGCACTTCCCTCTTAGCAACCCCGGGTGGAGGCGTGGGTGGAACGGGAGATGTGTGAGTTCCACCCACCCCACTTGCATTTGGATTAATTACCCTCTGGGTGGAGTGGCTGGAAAATCTCACTGTCCCCGTTTCTTTCCTCTCCATCACCTCACAGTAGAGTTAATTTTTTTGAGTCAGAGTTGGTACCAAACAAGTTGACTTTTCAACACCCTGCTGGAGGTCGCAATGTGTCAGGAAGCCTTAGGGACGGCTGAAATTCTCAGACTGGAGCGCGTCGTCATCGGTACCAGCGATCGTTTTGAGCGAAAGGGAAGGTTTCAGCCCAGCATCTCACCTACCATATTGAAATCGTGGCGTGATTTCCTTTTCCCGGTTTCTCTTTACAATCTGCACCCCTGAAAGTACAGGCAGAAGATGGAGCGCAGAGGAAGAATGTAAATGAGAGCTGTCTAGAGAATTCCAGAATGGAGTGGGGGGGGGGGGTATGTCCTTATTCTTCTCTCCAGTCCATATTGTGGCTCTCATGGAGACTTGGTCAGGGCTACAACTGATGGCAGAATTTTAGAATATACTTATTAAACACCTACCGAGTGGCCAGCACTGTGGGAAATTATGAGGCCAAGATCCCTCCCCTCAGTACACAAGCCAGCCATGGAGAAGAGTCTAAAACAAAATAATTTGAGATTTTCACTAAAGGAGAGTATGGAATCCAACCAGGTATACGTTGAAGAGTTGGGAAGCAGACCATTTTGATGCCTGGCAGTCAGGAAAGCTAGTTAGCCAGTGTCCTGCAGTCTCGCGGAGAACTGTGAGTGGCACATGCTTAGCTGTGGTGTCAGAAAGCCCTGCCTGCCTAGACAGTGACAGGAAGTGTTTCTGAGAGGCATCACTTGCACCTCAGAGAACTTAGGAAATGTTTATAAATTCTCAGGTGGACAGACCAGCTTAGCAGGTGCCAAAATCCAGACTTGCTCAAATAAAAGATCTTATTTGCTTTATCCTCAAATAAAGGACTCAATTTGCTGCATCTCTCCTGTATCATCCCAGAGCAATAAAAGCTCACTGAAATTTCCATCCTGTCCCATTCATTCCTTTATTCAACCAATATTTATTGAGTGAACACCATGTACTAGTAAACCTAAGGTGACCAATCATCCTCCTTTAGGGAGGACAGTTCTTCTTTTGTAAGTTTCATCCTCCCTTGAAAAGTGTCCTTCTACAGGTCCTCCTTTTTGATATTGAAAGACTAATCTGTAAATGTTCATAGTCCATCGTTGCAGAGTCGATCCATTGCGTGTGATGTGACGTATTTGTATGTACTTGTATCTAAATGAGTACTTTTTTCTTACATTTTGGAATGAGGGAATAAAAGTAAACCACAATCCTTGACAAACAAATGGGTCACTGTTGCCTGAGGGCACAGGTGACAGGTGAACAAACAAACAAGCAAAACTGACGCACATGAAGAGAGTTGACCCTTAGTATCTTTTTCAAAAACATTTTCTGAATTTTGTAAAACAAAACAACTCCATCAATTATTGGATTATTATCAGTTTCAATAAATTAATGTATTTGTATCTAAATGAGTACTTTTTTCTTACAATTATTATTAAAAATTAATAGGCATGTAAGCATAATTACAATATAAAATATTACAAATGTTTTTATTATGCATTTATCATATTATAGTGTATTGTTGCGATAAATAAAATGTTTCTTTTATTTATGATATTGTTTTCTTTAATTTATTTTTGTCCTCCTTTTCATTGTAAAAAAGTTGGTCACCTTAGTAAACCACACTGTAATTTTTAGAGAGTCAAGTTGATGATGGAGTGTCGTTACTGTTCCAAAAGTATTTTTACGGGTGGCTTGTGGCCTCCCTGCAACTCAGAGCCATCATCCAAGCCCACTTCATTCTGTGACTTTCTCCAGAAGGGATCCTGGAGCATTTTTTCTTGTACCTCTGCCACCGGCCCCAGTACATGAGATTCTGGTTTGAACACAATTCATTTATTGAGTGAATTAACATGATGAGGAACATTCTCAGCAGATAGCTAAGTGGCTTAGATGACAAAACTAGAGAGTGACTGCTTTTTAAGGGACTGGAGGAGGGAGAAAGAAGAAATCTCAAGACTGGAAGAATGGAGAACATTAACACTCTAGGCTGATTTTAGTGGTTAGATGCTTAAAGGAAGTTGGGTTTTTCCACTAAAAAAAAATGTACATATTGAGCCTCTATTTTGAGTTAAAAAGTAAGGGATAACACTGAGCTAGATGATAGTGCAGTTCACAACCTGATGACCAGACAGTAAGTGAGAGGCAGTTGCAATCCAGTATGATAAATGGGGGAAGTACAGTGTGCCATGAACCACACAGGAGGATTGCTTAGTCTAGTTCAGGAGTGAGGGCTACCTGAATGCCTTCATTATTGCACTAGGGATCCAGCACTGTCCAGGCAGGCATTCAGGAAAAGCACGTAGAGGAGAACTCAGAGTATTTCATTCTCACAGACTAAGGACCCTGGGTCAACCATCTTCAAATTCAAGACACAAGTATAGGACCTGAGAGGTGCTGTATCTCTTTTGTATAATCTAGGGCCTCTGGGGTCATGCTGATCACACATCTAAAGCAAAGAAGACTTGTTGCCAGGAGTTGATCCAGCTGAAGAAGTAGGCATTTCATTCAATGAACAGACATTGGAGTACTTATTTTATGCCAGGCACTGTGAACTTGCATGCACCAAGACCAATTTATGTGCCCCTGTATTGTCATTTTTACTTTTCACCCCTGTCCCTCTCTCCTCTCTTCCCTTTCTCTCTCTCTTCCTCTCTTTCTCTTTCTCTCCCTATAACATTTAAATCCCCCACTTTTGATACTCATATTATAGATAAGGAAATGAATTTGGAGCGATCAAGAAACTTGTTCAAGGTCACTCAGCTAGTAAGTAACATATTCAAAAAACCAATTTTATTTTAGAGGTCTTATTCTGTCCAACATAGCATAAGGCTGTATAGCCTTTTTTTTTTTTTTTTTTTTCTGGTCAGATTCCTGGCTCTCAGGATCTGAATTTATCTTTGACATCCCCTGGCTCTTTGCTTCATAGTTCACAGATATCTCCACCGGAGTTCTGTTCCCTAAAGATAAACCAAGAGCCTCTAATTATGACTTAAAAAGTGGGGAATAACAATGAGCAAAGTGGTCGTGGGGTTTACAGCCTTGGTGGGTCTCCTGAGGGGGTCTCTCTGAGGCATGGGGTGGTCTGCATGTATGCCCTTCAGTTCTCCCCGATCCTCATCCCCTTGCTGTCTGGTTTCTGTGGGCTGGGAGACCAGTGAAAAGAGCACTGGACCAAATAGGTGGCACTCAATTCAACTTTGAGCCAAGTTTCCTCACCTGAGCTTTCTTTCTGATCTGAGTCTCTTACTGGAGTTCCTATAGGACTGGAGAGGAAGAAGTGATTCTGTGTGTGAGTGCGTGGGGAGGGCTGTATTTGCTAGTAGATTTGCACTGCTCAGGAGAGGAAACCCTAGGCATTGACATGACCTTGTCTATCTCAGGGAGGGGCCCAGTTCTCAGGGTGGCACGGATTAGAGTTTTCGGTCCCCATCAGGGCACCTACAGTTCTACTTTTGTTTCTAGATTTCAATTAAAATGAATTTTTTTCCAGTTGCAGAAATCTTTTTAAATGGTTGGACTTTAAAAAATGTTATAATATTGTCAGGACATATGAAATTTTATTTTGAGGAAAAGAGAAAATGTTGTGTTACAGATAGTTTATCTATCCTGGAATATGAAAGTGAGGTGCTCTATCATCATCTAATTGATCTTCCTTAATATAAAGAGGTTCCTTTACACTATTATCAATGAGAGCTATACTCTTTATTTCGAGTTGAGAAATAACTCAACTCATCCAAACACATACACGACTACACATTTCAAGTTGTTAACTTCTTTAGCAGCAAGCAGGAGACTCATTTTCTATTTATTGTTATTGATTTTGCCATTTGGAAAGAGGACAAACTATTCACTGGCCAACAGAATATTACCTGGTGTTTACTGTGTTATGCAAGCTTTCTAAGCTTCAGGTGCCCATATCTATAAAATACTGCAGAGATCATACTATTCACTGTTCATAAGCAGGAGCTGGCAGTACAGCATCTTGATGAATCCTTGATCATCTCTGCTAAGAAAAGCCCCGTGTGACTTGACGTTTGTGCAGGTTACAGTAACATCTGTAGCCTCTCAATCCCACAAAGAGGACATGTACTTGAATTTGTGTTTCTAGCAGGGGTAAGGTGTTATGAGCGATATTCTAGAAAAGGATAATTAGGAAGGGGGAGAGCCAGATTTCAAGCATATTTATTTCATTCAAAGGAGCTCTCAAGGGGCTAAACCTGTGACGGTAGTCACCTCTGATGAACTGGGCTTAGTGAACCTGGTAAGTAGCTGCCTGGCCATAAATCATGTAGATTGTTAATTGTAGAGCCCAGAGGAGACTGTTCCTTCTGGAAGTTTTCTCTCAGTCCCTGGGAAACTCAGCAAAAAGTCCGCCTGCACAGATATGCCTTGGCCTTGGCCTCTGGCAGTCCATCAGAGGACGAGGCTGTTGTAAGAATTTCTGCTGCAGATCACAGAGACTTATGTGCTGGAAACTGATACCAGAAGCAGCCCAGCTGGTCTTAACTCCCATGATAGAACAGAAGACCAGAGGTGACTTTTTACATAACTTGGGTCCCCATCCATTCTATTTTAAATTCCACCTGGATGCTACCAGTGTGGGACAGTAGACAGCTTGTGGCCACTGGCTCTCAGGCGGGGGCAGAGAATGGCATTCTGGATGTCCTGCTATTCTTTGGTGGCTGGGAAAGCCCATCAGAATGACAGTCTTGGAGCAACAGAGGAGAAACAAGTGATAGAAAGAGCAGGGGTTGGAAACGGATGTTGGCTTGCTTTTTTTTTCTTTAATTTTTTAATTTATTGTGGGATGCTGGCTTGTTTTTAAAATTTCCACCTCAAGAAGTGTGAAATTGTGTTGTTTACTTGTCCTGGAAATTAAGGTCAGAGCTGTCTCATAAAGGGCTAATCAAAAGTGGCTTATCTCTAATGGCATGATTCAGATTGTGCAATCTTTTTGGAATGAGGGAATAAAGGTAAACCACAATCCTTGACAAACAAATGGGTCACTGTTGCCTGAGGGCACAGGTAAGCAAACAGGTAGAACTGACGCACAGGAAGAGCGTTGACCCTTAGTATCTTTTTCAAAAACATTTTCTGAATTTTGTAAAACAAAACAACTCCATCAATTAACAAATTATTATCAGTTTCAATAAATTATTAAGGAAACAACTTCAAACATCTAGCATTTACATTTTTAGCGTATCATTTATGGAGTGATCACTGGGCTGTCTATAGTGGAAAAAGTTTTGTCTCTTTTTTACTTTTTTTTTTTCTTTTGTGGCAGACAGAGAGAGAGAGAGAGTAAGAGGAAGGGACAGATAGGGACAGGCAGACAGAAAGGGAGAGAGATGAGAAACATCAATTCTTCGTTGCGGTTCCTTAGTTGTTCATTGATTGATTTCTCATATGTGCCTTGGCCGGGGGGCTACAGCTGACTGAGTGACCCCTTGCTCTAGCCAGCGACCTTGGGTTCAAGCTGGTGAGCAAATTTTTGCTCAAGCCAGATGAGCCTGCACTCAAGCTGGCGACCTTGGGGTCTTGAACCTGGGTCTTCCACATCCCAGTCCGACGCTCTATCCACTGCACCACCACCTGGTCAGGCAGTTTTGTCTCTTTAAAAAAAAATTTTTTTAACAAAAATTGCACAGTCTGAATTTTTGAAGGAGAAAATTTTGAGAGAAAAGTAATTTATAAAGAATTGGTTATGTCCCACTTAGTCTAACTCTTGGTCTGAATAATTAGACTTTATTGTTGTGATTATAATAAAGGTCCTTCTGCCAATAAAATACCCTCAATCAGCAAATGCTAAAACTGCCTTTATATTCAGGGTTGCTGTTCGTATTGGCTACTGTCCTCATTCTGGGTGGATGGTATGTCGAAGTGGAGTTTGTTAAGTCTGGCCAGGCAACAAATACCAGCTCATATTCACTCATGTCTCAGTCATCACACGGCAGTGAATCACATTTACACTTGACCTTAATCCTTTCACTTTCTTGACTGAAATCTTCAATGATTTCTTTATTTTCTCATACCAATTAGGTTATAAATCATCAATTAGATTCTAAACACCTTCAAATCAAGGAGTGTGGGTAATTCTTTGGCGACACGTCCCTCTCAGTGTCTACAGCAAGACTGCCTGTGTAGTAGGCATTCAATAATGATTGTGTGGTTGTTGTTTTAACAGACAAAGAATCTCTCCTAAGAGTGGAGTCAATGAAGCATTGAGAGCTGTCAGCATTGACATAATCCACTAATTTGCCACTTTTCAGTTGGAAAGTCGCCATGACTTGTACCTAGTACATTGCTTGAGAATGTGCCACATGATTTGCACAAGTTTCGAGGGTACCACCAGATGGCTACACCTAGCGTTCACAGCTCCGGTTTCTGCTAGTGTTACAATCAGTAAACAAGCTGATCCTCTTAAGTCTTTCTGACAGACCTGTCACTGTGCCATGTGCTTCTTTCAGGTGAATTTGTTGAGCGGGGCTAATAACTCAGACTCTCACTGGAGTTCCCTCCAGAGAACGCTTTTATTTGAGCAAGCAAGGGCTCAGAGCCCAGGAGATTTACGAGGGTTCAGAGACATAAACACAAACTGCATAATAGGTGTGAGGTGTGTTCCCACCGCAGCCTTCTCACCTTCTGTTAATGATTATGAGAACGGAGGCATCAATACAAAAACAACCAACTGGAGGGCTCTCAAGTTCGCAATCTGATGAAGACTTCTGGTGCCAGACCAACTTTCGGGGTTGTCACAAGGCTTTGTGAGGCAGCTTCCAAAATGGGCTGAAACCACAATATTGATATACTGGGCCACATGCCAGACAGAGCCTGAGTCCAGCTGACTTGGTAAAAGATTCCAGTTGCTACTTTAGCACCAGCGTATTGTCTGGAATCCCCAGGGTGCACTCATGAAACCAGCACCAGACAAATGCAGCGGAGCCACTTTTTAAGGCTGTTTTGGGGAGAGAACTTAATATTTGCCTTGTAGATTAACTGAGTTATGGCAGGCTTCGGCTGGAGGGAGTTTTCCTTCAGGAACTGATTTGGCCTTCAACGTATCTTAATTTTATAGTAATTGTTGGCAGTCCAGGGTGGGGTTCAACACTGGAATCTTACCCTTCTTACTCCACCCCCCTCCCTGCCCCAAGGGTCCTGAGGAATAAAGCATACACAGAGAGAACTGAACTGGTTTGGGCAAAGAATCAGCTTTATTAAGTGTAAGGCTTCCCAGTAGAGCTGAATTATGCAAAGTGAACTTTCATATTCCTCCTCCCTGAATGGAAGACAGTGAGGCTGATCCAATAGATCGACCCAGTCTCAGGCTGAAAAGCTGGACCTCAGAGAAGAGGGTAGGATTGGGCAACCGGAAGTGGAAAGGAGAGCTTACTCTATTTCAGGATGTCCAGATCTATGAAGAGGGAAGTTGGAGACATTTTTCTTTTGAAGTACCCACTGGTGACAGGGACTAAAGGACTGGCCACTCTTTCTCCCTAGGGGGGAAATAACCAACAAGGTAGGGAATAGGGTCTAAATTTCCTCACTATAAAAGAAAGAAATGAGAGTACAGAAGTTTAGAAGGATAGTCTCACTTCCTTGGGCAGAGAGGGGAAGTTAATCCATCAGTCCTGCCAATGAAGTGCAGTAAGCCCTCAAGATAGGTGGGCAAGCAGATTAAGAACTTTCATGGATGATATAGGCAAAATAAGTATGAGACAAATGCTATGGACCATATTCTGAGAAAGGAGGCTATGCAGTGATAATTAGCATTAGTGTAGGAAGTAGTCAGGAAACAATGCCAATCACCATTGTGTGCTTGGAAGCCATGATAAGACGCCCTCAATGGTACAGATTAACCCAGAGCAATGGTTTCATCAAAAATCACTGTCCCTAAATAATGTCCTCCTCTACTTTTTAAACTGTAAGACACATTATTTGGTTTATTTTTCTGCTTGTGGTTTCCTTTGGTAAGATTAAAATGAATTCACGGTCCCTCACACATTGTCATCTCAGGCAAGTGGCCCAGAAACATGGTGGGTGGCCTAGAGTAATCATTATGAGGTTAGAAAGGTACATGAGGATAAAGTACAAAATAGATAATCAGGGGGAGACTTAAAATCAGTGGAAAAAATTTGAGAAATGGGTTACAGTATTAATATATATGTTTATAAAAACACTGAAGAAACACTTTGATTCATTTTGAATGCACAATTATTTGTAGGTAGATTGCATACATTTTCAGACTAGACAAAACATGTTATAACTGCTGGTGATTGCTATATCTTTTTCAGGATATTTTAAGTCATTTGATAACATTTATGATGGAGGGTTATTTTTGTTAATTGCTTGCTTTAAGGTGTGTCTTGACTTGGAATTCAAAAAAAAAAAAAAGGAGTTGAAAGTCATATACATATTTCACAGCTGGAGAAAACAGAAGGACGGTTTGGGGAGATGAAGGCTCATGCCGCATGGTTATCTTTTTGGCTTAGTTTTATGCAGTAGCCCACAGCAAATCATGGACTCTTTCAGGGCCTCTTTTCCTTGTATTTAAATTGTACCCATCAGTAACCTAATCAAAGGAGCACAGCAGTGGATCAATGGAACTTTGCAAAACCACTTTAAAAGAAAAGGTTCCCTTACTAAGATTCTCACAATACCATAAGTTTGAAAAAATCATATGTGAAGTAATTAAACAATTTTATTGTCTTGTAACAAAAAGCTGGAGTTTCCCACCTACCCACTTGCCATTTATCTCTCCCCAGAAGTAATAACTTTCAGCTCTTTTCACCGAATTCTTTTGGTATTTTGCTCCAACTTATTAAGTATCATACTTATACTGTTACTTCTTCAGTTTTAAAGTTTTTAGATATTATACTTGACTTTCAACTGTGGAAAACTCGTTTTGCTCCACCCCCTGCATACCTCTGCTATTGTACCCTCTGTATTCCTGACGTAGAGACTGCAAAACTGGGCTTAGAGCTGTAGTCAGTTTTTATATTATTATGACACACATTGTTACTCATCCTAAGCTAAATAGTCTGCTATGATTAATTTCCTTTTTCTCACCTGCATTTTTTTCTCTATTTGCCTGATTTCTATGTGTTTCTCATTAGTTCAACCCCAAACCTCAAGAATTTCCTGAATCTCAGAAGAATCAGAAGTGCCATCAAGTTCATCTTTTGACATCTCCCGGTGTCCCCTGACCTGTTCCAGTCCATCTGATGCCTCAGTGTCCTTTGCCATCTGCTTCACCATCATCCCAGAGGTCACATTTTCCTTGTGTCTGTATAGAGACCTCAGTTTCTGAAGCTTATATATTTCCCATTTTTGGTTTAGTCCTCTGTTCTAGTGTAGCATATTGATTCCTAGAAAGAGTATATATACATAATTTTTTGAGAATTTTTCTATCTTAAAATAGCTTTACCTTATTTTAGTATTTTGGCTAGGTATTAAATTCTAGATTAGGAGTAAACTTTCTCTTAGAATTCTACAAACATTTCTCTCCATTGTTTTCTAGTTTCCATTGGTACTATTAAAACTTCTGAATATCTAGTGCTCTAATTTCAGATCTTTTCCTTATTAATTAATTAATTTTTTTGTATTTTTCTGAAGTGAGAAGCGGGAGGCAGACAGACAGAATCCTGCATGTGCCTGACCGGGATCCACCCGGCATGCCTACTAGGGGGCGATGCTCTGTCCATTTGGACAGTTGCTCCATTGCAGCGGGAGCCATTCTAGTGCCTGAGGCAGAGGCCATGGAGCCATCCTCAGCACCCAGGCCAACATTGCTCCAATGGAGCTTTGGCTGCAGGAAGGGAAGGAAGAGATAGCAAGGAAGGAGAGGGGAAGGGTGAGGAAGCAGATGGTTGCTTCTCCTGTGTGCCCTGGCTGGGAATCGAACTCGGGACTTCCACACACCAGGCCGACGCTCTACCGCAGAGCCAACTGGCCAGGGCCTTTATTAATTTATTTTTTCTCTGATATATCTTAGAATCTGCTTTCTCTCCATAATGTCTGGAAATTTCAAGATGATGTGCATAGAATATGGGTATATTTTTATCAGTTGGTTTAGATACTCAGCAGGCCATCTCAATATGAAAACTCAGGTTTTTTACTTGTAGAAAAAAACATTTTCAAAATATTTCTTTGATGATTTTCTCTCCTCTATTTTCTTTTTTTTTCTAGAACTTCTATTTTATAACTTTTGTATCAACTTTCTGATTCTGTAAGTTTTGCTATTATTCTGTCATATTATATCTTCCCCCCATTTCTGTTTTTCTCAATTATGTCCTTATTAGTTTCTATTAAGTTTTTATTTCTGCTAGTGTGCATGTGTCTGTGTGTGTATGAATTCCATAAGTACTTTTCTTAATGTTCTTTGCACATTCCTTTGTAAAATTAAGTAATATCTTTCTGTAATTTTAGTAATAAAGATAAATCACTTATCATTTTGAATAAATGTGTTGGTCTTCTGTTACTGCAATAAAAATTGTCAACTTTTAGTAGCTTAAAATAACAAACATTATGTTCTGAAGGTTAGAAGTCTACAATCATTCAATAGGATCAGGTTTTTTCTAGACTCTCTAGGGAAACATCAGTTACCTTGCCATTCCCAGCTTCTAGAGGCTGCCAGCATTCCTTGGCTAGTGGTTGCTTTCTTCACATCACTCTGACTTCTGCTTCTATTGTCAGATTTCCTTCATTGACTGTGACCCTCTTGCCACTCTCTTACAAAGACCCTTGTGATTACATTGGAATCTTATGGATAGCCTAGGAAAATATCTCCATCAGAAGATCCTTATTCATAGCTGCAAAATCCCTTTTGTTCTCTAATGTAACATATTTATAGGTTCTGAGAATTAGGGCATGGTGGTGGGTTGAATGATGGTCCCCCAAAAGATATGTCTACATGTCTACTCCCTAATATCCAGAATCTGTGAATGTGACCTTATTTGTATTTTTCTGAATTTTCTGAATATATATATTATAAAAATATATAATGTAATTAAATAAAAATTACATAAGATGTAATTAAATAAAAAAATTACATAAAAATGTATAGGAGATCATCCTGGATTATCTGAGTGGGTCGTAAACCAATAAGAGTCATGAGAGATAGAAAAGAAGATACAGCTGTGGAGAAGAAGGAGAAGGCTTGTGAAAACGGAGTCAGACATTAGAGAAATGCTATCAGGAACATTGGGAGCCACCAGAAGCTGGAAGAGGCAAGGATGAATTATTTCCTCGAGCCTCCAGGGGGCGTGCTGCTTTACTGACACCTTTTTTCAGATGTTTGACCTCCGTAACTGTGCAAGAACACGTCTTGTGTGAGGCAACCCTATTTGTGCTACTTTGTTATGATAGCCCTGGAAAACCAAAATAGATGTGGACATATTTGGGGGCCACTGTCAAACACAGTTTTTCGTGATTTTTTTTTTTTAACTTCTTTTCCCTGGCTTCTTCCTCTGTCTGTCATTTTAGAAGCTTGCCTCAGATGTCTGGTCATTTTTGGTTGTTGCTCATGACTATGAGTGGAGTATTGAAAAACCAACTAGAAGCTCTGAACGTGTGGGTAGGATTGATTGACTTTGGGTTTTATTTTAGGGTGATTTCAATGCATCATTTTATTGGCTAACCTTAAACATCAGTGTATTTACGTTTTGTCTCTTAAGTTGATGAGGTTCTCCAGAGAAGAATATTTCAGTCTCCTGTTTTAATAACATCAGCTAGTGTTCTTCAGTCTAGTAGAGGGATTTAAAGTTTTTAACATTCACTGTCTAAATATAATTCTTATTTATTTATTGTTTTAAAGTATGGCCAACCTTGTACTGAAAAACTAATATAGCATCACTGCCATAACTGCATGACTTAAAGGGTTAATTTTGACATGGAGAACACTTCAATCTGAATAACAGACAACTTTTATTACTGGGTAATGTGAGATAAACGATTAGCAAGTGAGTTACAGTCATTAGGTTTATTTCCCAAACAAGAAAACTCATGATTCTGAAGACTAAGCTAAAAAAAGGATTAGTCCTTTTCAAAAGGCTGTTCCAAAATAATAAAATTAGTCAGTGTGTAATAAAACATTTTTCTCTTGTGCCTACAATTATCTGCTCCTTTATTGAGAGCATCTTTGTCAGCAAAGCAGTTACTTAATGGCAAGGAAGCCAAACACATCTGGATAACTGAAAATTTTAGTTTTCAACTACAGACTCTGACCCTTTGTTGCCTGTTTGTGGCATAGCCTCTAAAATGGACTTGATGCATTTGTGGATCAATTCTAGACCATCTGGCAAACTCATGATCATGACATCAGATTACATCTGCCACCATTTTTTAGGTTTTTCTAAACTTCTCTTTCTTTCTCCCATTCATTCCTCTTGTTCCCATCCCATCCCTTCCCTTTTCTTCTTCTTCTCATGTTCTATTGCTTCATCCTTCTTCTTTTCTTTTGTTCTTTCCTTCTCGTGACTTGATGGACAAAATTACAACACTGACTCCCCTTCCCGATTGGTATTGCAGTGCCCTCCACCTTCCCCAAAGCTGATGGTGATGGCATCTTAAGGATTGGTGGGTGGTTTCAGTGTTTGAATCCTGTTCTCCCAGGAAGACATGCCAGTGGTCCTCTCTCAGTACAGCCCCCAAAATAAACAGGCAAAGGAGAACCCGCTCTGTTTGGGAACAGTGATGCTTTTTATTTGTATGAAAAAGACAGAAGGGGAGAAGAGTTTGTACTTTACCCTCAGGCCACTAAACTACCTTATCTCTCTGGAAGCCAGAGACAATAATCACGTCTACTCAGATTTTTAAAATTCTTTAAAAACCATGCAAATGGAATGTCACCAGGCCTTCTTTAACCCTCTGAGTATTCAGGGACAGTTCCTGTCTCAGAAGTTTGATGAACATATGTTCTCTAGTAAACGATCAGACATAGTTTGTTTGGAGGCTACAGAAGGAGAGGATTATTTTCAGACACTTGATTGAATAATGCCTTTTCTTTCTGCAAAATGCACCTGCATGGAGCCATGAGATTGGATAAAACTTTTAGGACACTCAGCCTAACACAGCAGCCAAATCAATCCTGGCAGTCCTGGAGGTTGGCATCGCAGCCAGGTTGCACTTATATTCAAATCCTCAAGCAATAAAGGCGAATACAAACTTTTTATTTCTATCAACAGTTAAGCCAATGACTGATTGTGGTGCTTTAATGGTGCTCCACTTTAATGGTGCTTTACATCCTTGGCAGCTCTTGAAGTGGCCTGTTTTAGATACAGTGGGCTCCTGCTTAAAAGTATAGTGCAATAAAGCACAATTATTTGCTGCTTTGGCAAATGGAAGGATAGTGGGGACAGGAATGCCCTCTTTATTAGGTCTTTTGACTAAACTGAATGGATAAAATGCAAGACAATGGTTAATGTGAGTAGCTTAATCAGGTCATCTCTAAAGCCTTTACGTACCCAGGTGAGTAATTCCAATGTCTTTAGCAACTCTTCAGAGACTACATTCCAAGTTCATTGCTCAGCCCTTAGAGGTGAACTTGGCATGTAAATCAGTCTTGGTGGCCCGTTGGCAGCCAGTGTCAGGCTCACCTTTCTCACAGAGGAATCTTCTGTGCAACTGGGTTCCCCTCAAAACTGTGTCTGTCCCTTTATTTACTCAGTGCATTGAATTTAGCCAGCTGTCGGGAGAAAAATAATGTGATTAAATCTATTCATATTGCAAATGTGTAATAATCTCACCTTCCAAGGGTATTAGCACCTTTGGACACCCTGAAGGTTAATGTAAGGATTGCACTAATTGAGAGGATTTCAAACAGAAGAATCTAGTGAAACAAAGAATTGTGGACACAGTGGGGGCCATCTGGTAACAAAACAAGGAAAGTTTCCTTTTGCACTAAGTTTCAGATGCAACGTTGTGCAAAAAGTAAGAGTATCTTTCTCGTGATTTGTCGTCACTCCTCTTAATACTTCCCATGTTCACATTTAAAAGGCATATTATAAAATACTAGTTGCAAAAAATCAAATTGTTGAAAAATATACCTGCCATCTTGTTTTAAGAAAAAAATATGCAGGGAAATCTTCTCATTAATCCATTGTTGCAAATTATGGAATTGGTGAGTAAAAAAGATGTGAATACCTATTTGAAACTCACCAGAAACAGATGTCTCCCTATCTATGCTTTTCAGTAAAAATGTGATCATTCTACCCATAGTGTTTTCAATTCCATAATTAAATTCAGTTGCATTGTTAATGTACTGTTGACATTAACTTGTATCTCATATACACAAGACTGGGAATACACATCTGTTAACTTGAAACAGCTGTTAGCAAAATTACTACAATATGGTCAATACTTCTTTTAACCATTATGTCTTTCCATTTAAACATGATTTGCATCTGTAAGTACCTATTATACATAAAATTAAAGGAAGATTTATGATATAATGATGAATTTTGAGGGTACATTAATATCACATTTGCAGATAGTATGGAGAAAAAAGAAAGTTAAAGGAATATTTCTAAAGATCTGAGACTGTGCCTCACTGGTATGCATGCTTAAAAGATAGGGCCTGTGTGGGCATCTTTTCCCACTCTCTAGGGTCTGGTTAATAGACAACTCTAGATGGGGCCATGAGCACAGTTTCTGCCTTGTTTCCTCTGTTCTGGGGAGTGGCAGAGCCTTTGGGATGTTATGTGATGCTCCCCATGTTTTCCAAACAATCCATTTTTGGGTGGCTGATGCCTAAGATTTCACAGCTAAAATGTCTTACTTTGTCCTTTCTTAAAATGTCAGTATGTCAGTATCTGTGTGAGGCTTTAAATTTGTAAGTTCTGATGATTCATTTAGACCTGGCCATGACCTCATCGGACCCTTTCCAGCTTTGACAAGGGCAGGGCAGAAAGAGCAGCAGCCCCTGCTGCGATGTGCAATGAGTGTGGTTCAGGGAAGAGGAGGCCTGGAAGGCAGTAGACTTGCATGTGCTTCAAGGCTTCGGGCCAGGCACCCGGTGCTAGCAGCTCCCCAGCTCCCACATACCTCCCCAGGGGCCTGGCAGGCAGCCCCACACAAGGCTCACGCCTCCCCCCACTTCCTCTGTTGTACACATTTCAGTCTTTGGGGCACAAGGAAGACAAACAATTGGTATTTGCTAGAGAGGGTTTCTGGAAGTGATAATGCCATTTCTCACATAATGCTTTATCAAAACCTCTTAGCTAAGTTCTATTTTGAACACAAATTTGAACTCCAGAAAGTGCTGGAGCACGTTAGTATATTCATTTTTCATTTTATAAAAATTCATGGAGTCTCTTCTCTGTGCTAGGCAATATACTTCTAAATTAAGAATGCAAAGATTAAAATACTAAGTGGAAAAAAAAACACAAATTGTACGATTCCATTTATATGAAATGTCCAGGATAACTAAATGTATAGAAACAGAAAGTAGAGCACTGGTTCCTATGCCGGGGGAGGGAGATGGTGGTGAAAGACTGCTATATTTCTTTTGGGCACAAACAGAAATGTTTGAAAGACTACGATGATGGTTGCCAACCTGTATAAATATACTAAAAAGCCAATGAATTACATATTTTAAATGAGTGAACTTTACACAATGTAAATTTTATCTCAATAAAACAATTAAAATAATAAATAAACACGACCAAGCAAACAAAAAATTCAGTTCCTTCCTCACGGTGTTTGCATTTCAAGGGGTACAGACTATTAAGTGGACAAAGATACAGGCTGGCATAGGGTGAGTAGAGAGTGCCAAGAGACCACACAGAAAGGACACTCAGACCACTATTTGGTGAATCGCTAGAGGAGACGGCATCTAAACTGAGAAACAGCAGCCAGAAAAAGATAGGGTGGTGGGGATGTATTTGCTGAGCCACGGCAAAAAGATGAGTAAGAGTCAATCTTAAGTCTACAGAGGCTAAGGTCAGTGGAGTTGGATATAAATAAGTTTTTTCAGATAATTCATATATAATGGGTGTCAATAGATGGTGGTTGGTGCCAACTCAACTCTACAGGAAACCCCATTTGGGGTGGGGTGAAGAGGGAAGCTTTATTTAATGCAAACAGCTTGATGGCAATACAGCATGGTTGTGAAAACAGCACTGCAGTGGATTAGCTCATAGTGCTCCAGTGCCAGACAGAAGTCCCCAGTTCTGGTCCCTGATTGGTCAGAATAGTGCTGCTCTGATTGGTCAGGAGGAGGAAAGCCTCAGTCCTATTGTTTGGAATAGAACTCCAGGAACTCCTTTCTAAGGGCTGGCTCAACGGGCAGCAACAACGCAGGCAGGCTGTCAATGGGCGCAGAGACACGTGGTCCAGCTCAGAAGCTTCTCAGTAAAGCAGCTTGCGAGAGAGGCTCCTGAGCAGAAATGACAGCTAGGCTGTGCTTTTTTGTTTGTTTGTTTGTTTTTTGTTTTGTTTTTGCTTTTGAGTCTGAGTAGTCATTAGGGGCTCTTCTTCGTCCTCAGGGTTCACATGGGGCAGTGCAGCAACAAAGATGGATATGGACCACGGGAGTAACAAAAAAAGGAATTAAATCCAGTCAAGGAGCTGAAGGCTGAATAAAAATTCGACTTGGAGGGGGGGAGGTTCTGTTTTAATCTAATGATTAAATGTGCACTTGCCAAGTGCCGTCCACCCGACCGTGTTCTCCACCACAGCTCACAGGACTCAGCCCCGCTGCTGCTGCTCTTTCCTCGCCCACACCAGCATTTGCAGTGGGACAGCCCCGCGAGATCGGAGCCATGCAGGAGAGCAGGGACGTGGAGAGGAGGGCGTGAGCAGAGTGCACGCAGGCATCCCTGCTAAGAGTGGTTCCCACAGGGAGCCTTATTGATCCAGTTATGTTCAGCAGGGTGCAGAGCTGCCTACTCCTGTCTTTCTTCGACTCCTTTTTGTGGTTTTAATCGTGGGAACCCTTCGGATTCTGCAGTCAAATGTTTCCTAGCATCTTCTTCTGATGATTTTGGCCGTTCAAGTCGCTTGTCACTTCCCAAGAGAGCCTCTACCAGACCACTCCTCTAGGACAGCCCTCCTCTGCTCTGCTTGGCGGAGCACATTCCCCACATGTCCAGACGAGCACCTGGCTGAGGCATCCAGAGATAGAGAACCTATTATTCAGAAGGTTTTACATACTGCTGTAAATCAAAAAGAAGAGAAGTGTTTTAAAGAAACGAATACAATGACTATAAGATTATTTGGCACTTCCTTATTATTTATTTCATTTTGTAAGTATGTGTATGCACACATATATTTCATATATTTACACATACGTTTGTATGCATATTTATTCGGTATATTTTTTTGTTTAAAATATTCCAGAATTACTGTTTCAAGGGTTCTTATTTGACAACACTCTCCCAGACACAAGCTAAGGAAGGCTTTTTTTTTTCTTACTGATTTGAGAGGGAGAGAAAGAGAAAGAGGGAGAGAGACTGGGGGGTGGGGGGACCAAGGAGTGGGGGAGAGAGAAACATCAACTCATTGTTCTGCTTAGTTGTTCCATTTAGTTGTGCACTCATTTATTGCCTCTCCTATGGGATCAAACCTGCAACGTTGGCACACTGGGATGATACTCTATCCACTGTGCAACCTGGCCAGGGCAGGGAAGGCTTGGTTTTGGCCCCATCGTCTTTAATATCTGCAAAAGCAGCATAACAAGTCAGTGCTGGGTGGTGAGAAGAAGGCATTTATTTTCACTGTATTTGATAACAGTTTCTGAAAACAATGCCCAGGGAGGCTTCCGTTGGAAGAGAACTCGGCAGCCAGAAGCTCAGTACTTCAGACTGTGATGATCCCAGGAAACAGAAAAACACCAATGTAGGCCAATCATTCACTTATTCTGGAAAATAAGAACCTGAGATGCAATGTCTATCTCAGCCTCATCTCAGAATTCATAAATAATTCATAGAAGATGTCAATTTATTTCTAGGAAAGGAGGCCAAGAGAAAGTTCCGAGTGTTTACCAATAACATGGCCCTGAGAACTCCATCCTATTGAAATGACTCGTGTTCCTGGCAGGAATAACTTGTGCTCCAGGCTGATCCACACCCTTTTAAAAACATGCCATTGGTTTTGCATAACTAATGTGAACATTGAAATGGGGACTTTCTTGAGACAAGTATGAAGAGAGACCAGGTTTTCCCTAGAGGGTAAGCACACATGGTAAGAACTGATGAACCCAAATGTGTACCCTTTAATGACTGAACTCATTTTAGGTTACAAAAGCATTGCTTCAATTTTCTCCTGTACCATTCTTAATTCAGACCAAATTTTATCTTATAAGTAGAAGAGGTAGCTGCAAATAATTTCATGCCCTGCCATTGACATAGGCACCGATTTTTAACAAAATGCTCATAAACTCTTTTTATGATCCTGTAAAACCAGAGAGCTCATGCTCATTAAAACATACGCTTCATATTACTTGTAATTAAGGCAGGGAAGAGAACATAAAAATGTACGTTTTAAAATGTATCTTGTATTACACATTAAATGCATGCAGAAAACTGGGTAAGTTCCATTTCAAAGGACAAGGTGAAGACAAAGAGGAAAGGTCACTGTGGGTAAATGATTCCCTGGGTGAAAAAAATTAAGGAACAAAAGAGTTGCTATTTCAAGTTCTGTAGAGGATATACTATATTGATGGTTAGAGGTCATTTTTTTATTTTTCTTAAGTATTAATAAGAAGGTATCATTAAAGGTACATTTAGCTGCTGTTTGGTTAATCTTAGGTTATAATTTTTGGTCCAGTAAAGTTTGAAAATTATTCTTTATTTTTGTTTAAGAAGGAGAGACTTCAAAGTGACTTGTACATTGAGAAGAGGTCTAAAGTGATGTTCAAAATCTGTCAAAGGCAGTTGGAAAGGGTGCTCATAATTGTTGTTTCTCCCAGAACCAGTGGTGGAGGAGGCTCTCTTTTGGAATGAAAACCCTTCTTGGATTGTGATGGGTCTAATGGATTAAACTATACCTCATTTACTTCCGTGTTAGCATTTGTACCACTTTCTCACTTTGATGTACTTACTGACAAGGGATATCAAGAATTCTGGACCTCAGATATTCAGCTACTAATGTAAGAAGGTCCATTGGAGACCCAACAACCTCTTATACCTAAGTGAAGATTTGTATGTTGCAACATATTGATTGTATGTTGCAACATATGCCCGTTTTATTTTAATGTTCTTAATATTTTTCTATTCTTCAAATCAACAATTTAATGTTAAGATAATATAATTATAGACCAAGTAAAAATTACATTATAGACTGTAAAGAAAATTAAAATGTTGACTTTGTTTAGCTTTCTCTCAATAGATTTTGAAAATTTTATTATGGAAAAAAATGGGAATACAATGAACAAAATATAGAAATAAGTCCACCATTAAATTAGTTAGCCTAGTCCTAAAAGCAGAATCAAATTGATATATCACCAGTTAACCATAAAATAAGCAGTCACTACATGGTTTAGAATCAGAGTATATTTTTGAGATCATGTTACTTCTGATTTCTGATGTACAAATAATCAACTTAAGTCACTTAAAAATATCAATACATCTAAATGAATTTTATATGAATTACTTTTTCATGTAATAAAAATAATTGCTAAAAAATTTATGTTACACATAAATTTCCCAAGTATATATTTTGGTTAGATTTATTCAATGTCTCTTCATAATAAGCCAGTTAGCATAAATCAACATCAAACCCAGATCTACCTAAATATGATGCACCTTGTAAGAATATAAATCCCTTTTTATAGTGTTTTCTCTAAAAGTGGCTGTTTTACTTTTATTCTTACTGTTACTTAGTCTTAAATAATTATCTTCATTTACATTGCAATAGACTTACAAATTACAAATATTCACGATACATTTTAAGAATTAGTACTTGGAGAGTGTATTGAGTGTGTAAGAGCATAGTGGCCTGACATTCAATAGAGCCATAAAACAAATGCTTTAGATTTCAATGAACATAAAGAAAACAAATGGAACACCATTTGGGGAGGATTGCATGCTTTATATCACTTGGAGAAAAACGACTTCTACAGCCCCCCTACACCAACTGAATGAATCATGAAAGAAATGTGGAAGTTGATAATAGTCGTTTCTACAGCAGTAAAAACATGATGAAAGGTTCTTTGACAGTATGAAACCTTGGAAGCCCTGCCAAACACAAAAACCTAGTTTGTAGGCACTGGCGGTATCATGCTGTCTTTAGTGGGTCTTTGGGGTTTCTAACAACCTCTGGTTCATCCTCCTAGGTTGCAGTGATCTATCAAAATGCCTTAGTTTCCAAGAGCAATCAAAAGCATTTGAACTTTAAACACGCATTGAAAAAACTACAGTAAGCAGTTACAGAGCAATTATTCCCGGATCCAGTCAAAACAGCAGAATCTGCTGTCATATTGTTTTGCACTTGGACACGTGTTTTTGAAGTTATTGTCTGTGTGAGCTTACTGAAATGTACGTTTGTTCATTTTGAACAAATTCCTAGTCACTCATTTCACTGACATTTTAATTAATTAATTAAGTAAGTAAGTAAGTATTTTTCTGAAGTGAGAAGTGGGGAAGCAGAGAGGCAGACTCCCCCATGTGCCTGACCAGGATCCACCCGGTATGCTCACCAGGGGGCAGTGCTTTGCCCATCTGGGATGTTGCACCGTTCCAATCGGAGTCATTCTAGCGCTTGAGGCTGAGGTCATAGAGCCATCCTCAGTGCCAGGGCAAACTTTGCTTTAATAGAGCCTTGGCTGCAGGAAGAGAAGAGAGAGAGAGAAAGGAGAGAGAGAAGGATGGAAAAGCAGATGGGCGCCTCTCCTGTGTGCCCTGGCTGGGAATTGAACTCAGGACTTTTATATGCTGGACCGACACTCTCCTGCTGAGCTAGCTGGCCAGGGCTAATCATTGAAATTTTTTGATTTGTTTCTTTTTATAAGATGAACAATTACAGAGAAAAGTTTGAAGAACTGATGGTTCTTTCAGTATTTGTTCGACTTAAGGAATCCATAAGACAATATTTAATAAGATCCTAACCCTTAGGCCCTGCCAAGTCTGTGGGTTTGATCCCCAGTCCCGGTAGATACAAGAATTAACCAATGAATGTATAAATAAGTGGAACAACAAATCTCTCTTTTCCTCTATCAAATCAATCAGTAAATTAAAAAGAAATCCTAACCTTGATCATCTCTCCAAGTTCTTACCCTTATTATATTAGATCCCTGTACCTCTTTCACTGCCCACCCCCCAATTCCAAAACATTACAGTTTTGAAAAAACTCTTGTCAGTTTTGTTGGTTACATACTTTTCTACCAGTTTTTTCATTTGTTGATTTTTATTTTTGGATTTTAGAGAGGAGAGAGAGAAAGAGAGAGAGAGAGAGAAGGAGCAAGAAGCAGTTGCTTCTGATATATGCCTTGACCAGGCAAGCCTGGGATTTTGAACTGGCGATTTCAGCATTTCAGGTCCATGCTTTATCCACTGCACCACCACAAGTCAGGCTCGACCAGTTTTTCTATCCTCTAATCCTTCAGTGAAATGGAACTAAAAGGAGAAACTTCCGATGCAGAACAGTATCACTTTCTCCCCATAAATATTACCAGAATGATTTCCATTTCAAAAATCAGTGATTCCCTCCACCCCAAGCTTTCTAAGTGGGAATCATTGTTTTGCAGAGATGACTGCTAGGCACAGGGGCAAAGAACATGAAGACGATTAAATGACCCACATGTAAACGCAACCAGCAGGCAACGGTGAGCCCTTCTTTTATCTCTGTTCTTGCAGGATCCTATTCGCCTACGTGGGTGGCTGGCAAATAGCACACTGTGCCATTAAACACATGCACGCACACACGCATGCACACGCACACACAGTGATTTTTGGAAATACTTATGCAGTTATTCTTGACTTTTAATATTATAAATGTTTTCTTTAGTTTCTTTTAGTTTAGATTGGATACTAATCAATTCTTACCAAAAAGTACATATCTTTTAACTTTATATCTAAAAATATATTAAAATGCCCACTCTTATTTTTTTCCACTGAAATTATTAACTTGCTAAGCATGCACAAATACCTATACACACATAGAAATACACCTATTTCCCTGAGATAAAATAAATTGTAGTTTTTTTTTCAATTAAAGAGTAACTAAAACAATTCCTAACATTTCAGTGCCTTATCTTAAAAAAGAAAAGATTAGTACAGCATGACGTTCAAAAGCTCTGGTCATTGTTCTGCAGAAAGTTCATCTAATAAAAATTTAAGGAATACCAGGACGGGAATGTAGTTACCTTATTACACCACATCCCAATAGTTGAACCTGTATGATAACACCCGTATCAAGTGGTCACCATTTGTATAGTTGTATACCCACAGTGAAAAAGAAAATAAAAGATACTCTCTGAACACAGAGTATTACTAGTAAGACATTTATTAATAACATCATTACAATTGTGTCTCAAATCCATTATTATTTCAACAGTGAAGAGGTAAATGCCAGACAAACCTCAATAAGATATGTAGTATGACAATGAGATTGACAGTAAATTGCAAGAAACATCCCCTGACTATATAATCCTGTCAAAGCAACTGTGAGACATTAAACCTTGATGGCAAGGCTGCATGAACTGGCAATATCTTATTGTTAAAAAAATGATTGAATACCTAAGAAGGATGTTTGCATATAGCTTCAGATATTAGAAAAAACTTTCATTTTAAAAGTGAATTCTGTACCGTTCTTTAAAAAAATTTTTTTTATCATCTATTCAATGCAGATATGTATTGTTCATATCAAGTGATGTTTGTGCTTAAATATAATTTAAGACAGTGAAATATAAATTCTTGTTTACTTTCATATAAAAATATATATAAAAATATAGCATTTAAAAGAGATTGGTATTCATACTAAGGAACTGATGGATCAAAATAGTTTTATTTTTTGTAAGGTTATAAAATTGAGGTATTTGTACATTTGGTAATTTCAGCCATGTGTTGAATTAACCCTCTCAGCTTTTTCTTTTCCCAAAAGGAAAATAATCCTTTAAAAACCATTGTAACTGTGAGATATTATCTCACAACAAAGCACTTATAAAATAGACATTCACTATTTTGAAATTAAAATATAGAAGAAAAAGTTCTCAATCCTAGAATTCAATATGTTTTATATGTATGCCACAGTTTTAATAAAAAATAATTTTGCCTACTCTAAATTTTGATTAGATATAGTTGTTCAGGAAAATAAAAATAAAGTTACTAATAACAGAAATATTTGTGGTTGTATACAGGTGCTTTATCAAAATAAATGCCTATGCACTTGAGAATGTCAACTCCTTTGCAAAATATTTACATAAAATGTAATTGTAATCTTATATTGTGTAGGGCTGTAATAGTAAACCAAAGCTTTCTTAAGTTATATCAATGAGAAAACAAAATACTACATGAGGAACTATATTTTGTTTTGCACTTTAAAATTACATATTTAATCAACTTCAACTGCAGTTATCCATCCAAGTTCAGGGACAGGATAGGAAGGAATGTTTATGAAAATTATAGAGTGCAAAGTTAAATATACTGGTGTTTTAACTGTAAAATATTACACTTCTTATCTCTTTCATAGAATCTATTTGAATTCAGCCCTGGCCACTTGGCTAAGTGGTAGAGCATTGGCCCTGCATGTGGATGTCCCAAGTTTAATTCCCAGTCAGGGTACACAAAAGAAGTGACCATCCATCTGCTTCTCCACCCCTCTCTCTCTATCTCTCTCTTCCCTCTTGCAGCCATGGTTCGATTGGTTCAAATGCATCAGCCCAGAGCACTGAGAAGGGCTCTGTGGAGCCTCTACCTCAGGTGGTAAAAATAGCTCAGTTATGTGCATGGCCCCAGATGGGCAGATCATTGGCCCCAGATGGGGGTTGCCAGGTGGATCCCAGTCCAGGCACATGTGGGAGTCTGTCTATTTCCCCTCCTTCATTTGGAAAAGAAGAAAGACAAACAAACAAAGAAAGCAAAAAACCAAAAAATCTATTTGAATTCCCTTATGGAGCATTCCTGTTCTTTTCCTTTCATTTATAAAATTTTAAAAGCATAAAAAATGTTTTTCATAAGCATTAGATTCACAAAGCCAAAGCCATCGTAAACATTACATTTTCTCCTGGTAAAGCAGGCAAACACAATCCCTACTTGCAAGTGGAATGTAATTGCTTTTTTACCCTTTTCAGTATCAATGTACCAATAGAGAAGATATTACAACGCTCATAGCATTATCCTTTCTTTCAGATAATTCAAATGTCTGTATTTGTCTTTGTTATTGCGATGCAATCCCTAGCGCACAATAGTTCTTGCTCATATTAGATTTCAAGTAAACTTTTTCTAGCTCTGACTTTTACAGAGAAAACCAACTGATTTGTAAGTGCACATCTTGACTTTATAAACCTGTAATAAAAAAGTGTTAATACTTTATTTTTTTTTTTTTAGCTATGTGTGCATTGGCGTCTAAGTGTGTGCTGCTGGGCTTGAGTGCACGCGGTCAATCTAAAATGCACATGCTACACAGGCGTTGGTTCTTAGATGACCATCCAGGTGAATGGTTTGTCTTCAGTTCCAAATTCAATTCTCCTCCAGGGAGTCTACACAGTTCTTTTACTTGCACATATCCTGCTGAGAAGGATTTCAGAGCAAACCTGATTAATCGGACCTCTGACATGATACGGCGATTGAAAATTTATTACAGAGTTTTGTAGTTGTAGTTTGCTTTGCTTGCTGAAATATTTTCCCACGGTATGATTTCTTGATTGTTTTATTTTAATAAAGTGATTTTCTTTGGATAACTTTGATTTCACTACCTGCAAATAAAGAGCAAAAAATATAGTGAGGCAATGTCAAGGGGAGCTGAGCCCCGCAGAGAGCATTGTAATGAACTCACAAACTTGAACATCGTTTCTATCATACAGATGGTGCCCAAAGGGCATTACGTGACCAAGAACCAGAGTATCTTATTGTTTAGAAAAGATCAAGGTTGAAATTAGAATTTCTGCCACTCTTTTTTTTTTTTTTTTAACCTTAGGGCAGCCCTCTTTAGTGTAACTAAGGAATAGTCTCAGGTTGTTTCTCTCTCACACTGCTCTCCTCTCCCTCTCCCTCTCTCTCTCTCTCTCTCTCTCTCTCTCTCTCTCTCTCTGTATGTATGCATTCAGACCAGATGCTATCACACCTAAAAGATGCTGATGTGCTTTTGCTGAATCACTGATTCAAACATAGCATTGTAAGTCTGTCCTGGAACTCTTTTATTGAATGGGAACTACAGCATTTTCAGAGTAAAGTTATTTTTCCATTGCACAGCCATAATGGATACTTCTACAGTTAGTGGTTTCATTATCTGGGCACCTAGTAAGCTACAGAACCTGAAGGAACAGCCTACACCCTATTAAGCTAATAATTTTATACTTGTTTGTACATACACAGATATATACTGCTGACAAAAATTAGGGGATATTTCAAAATGAATATGAAAGCGAAAAAAAGAGAAGCATTTGATTTTTCTTTTATTAAACAAGAACATCAGAAAAGCAACTGACAAGACAAAGAAATTTGTTCAATTATGCAAATGAGATGCAAAACCAACTTTTATTTTATTGGTGAAAATGCACTATCCAAAGGTTGAAGGTACTGAAGTATCTGCACATTCTCTGATCCTCTAATTTTTGTGAGCAGTGTATTTTCATTAGGTTTTGAATACATAGCATAATAAACATTTATAAAGCAAAAAAGGGTATATCATAAAAAATTTTCTTCCCATCTCTGCCCTTCACCTCCAGTCACTCAATCTTGCCCATATAGTATTAGCTTCTTTGTGATTCTATTCATAGACTATCAGTAAACAAAAATACACAGATGCCATATTTAAAGATGTTATTTATTGGTTTTAGAGAGAGAGGGACGGAGAGGTGGGGAGCAAGATCATAAGTTGCTTCACTTTAGTCATTGATTGCTTCTCGTATGTGCCTTGACTGGACAAGACCGGGGTTTAGAACTGATGACTTCAACACTCCCGGTTGATGCTCTAGCCATTGTGTTATCAGAGGCCAAGCCAAAGAGGCCATATTTACTATCTATTTGTACATTTTACAAAAAGATGCCCTGGTTTGAAATCTTATAATTTTCACTGGGTTAGTATAACTCGGGTTATGAAAAAAATAATATCTATTTTGAAGATAAGTATTTTTAGTTATGTAAGTGAGCCTGAACCACTTTAGAAGACTTTTTAATAGAAATTCTGTAATGATCTACACTACAATATTAATAGTAGTAATCTTTGGGTAAAGAAATTGTAAGCGATTTAAAGGGATTAAGAATAAAACTTCACAGACAGACAACAGCATGGTCATTATTAGTGGGAAAGGGGGATAGGAGATAGAATAGGATAAAGAGGTATAAATGGTGATGGAAGTAGACAGACTGTGGGTGGTGAACACATAATACAGTATACAGAGGATGTATTATAGACTTGTACACCTGAAACCTATATATTTTTACTAACCAATGTCACCACAATAAATTCAATAAAAAATAACTATACTTGATCTTAGCCAAAAGGCCAAGAAGCAATCAATTTTTTTTTAGAAAGTGAGCCTTGCTCAGATAGCTCCATTGGTTAGAGTGTTGCCCCGACATGGCAAGGTTATGGGTTCCATTCCCGGTCAGGGCACATATATGAATCAACCAATGAAAGCATAAATAAGTGGAACAACAAATCTATGTTTCTCTCTCTCTCTAAAACTCAATACATAAAGAAAATAAATAAATGGATTTTTTTCTGGTAACTTTTGGACACAACTTCTGAAATTTAATACAGTGAATGTGCATTGCTTTATAATCATAATGGTGAAACTATTTTCATGTTGAAGAAAAAATATAATAGTAACGCATTTTAAAACAAATTATTCCTTACTAACTCCCCCCTCCCCCCAATGAATTGTTTTCTTGCAGCTAGGGGAGGTTTGGCTTTTCATGACCAGTCCCTCAGAGGAAGTGATTCTTAAGAAGTCCAATGAAATCAGCGGTTTGTGGTAAGGAATCCCTCTGGAACGTAATTTAGAGCTCAGTTTGCAGTTAACCATTGACTAATATTCCAGGTCCCCAGGTTGTAAGTTTCTATTATGTGCAGCTCCTTCTACCTCTATTTAGTTACACTATAACTTTAAATATGATAGGCTGGGAGGTATACCAATGTTTTCCTGAAGGTTTTGTCCCTTTGAGGGGAGGTCTGTACTCAGTGATAGCAAGAGTAATGAACATTTTAAAAGTTTATTTAAGGAATCACTTAAGCATAAATAGTACATTCAACCCTGAAAAAATATTATTACAGTGTTCTGAAGCCAAAATAAGGTTAATTTTGTTTATATAATTTTGTCTTACATTCTGATTTTTGCAACTGCCTGATGATCTGGATGTTAATTATATGTAAAATAGAAAAAGGCCTATCCAGATGCAAAAAGTTATAGTACTCTAAACAGTATTTTGGCCCTGGCAGGTTGGCTCAGTGGTAGAGTGTTGACATGGCATGTGGAAATCCCAGGTTCAATTCCTGGTCAAGGCAGACAGGAGAAGAGATCATCTGCTTCTTTACCCTTCACTCTCTCTCTCCCTCTCTCTTCCCCTTCTGCAGCCATGGCTCATTTGGTTTGAGCACATTGGCCACAGGAGCTGAGTAAGGATGGCTCAGTGGAGCCTCTACCTCAGGTGCTAAAAATAACTTGGTTGCGAACATGGCCCCAGATGGGCAAAGTATTGGCCCCAGACAGGCAAAGTATTGGCTCCAGATGGGGGACTCTGAGTGGATCCTGGTTGGGACAAATGCAAGAGTGTGACTCTCTATCTCCCTTCCTCTCACTTAGAAAATAAGAAAAAAAATTACTTTAACTTTTTGTGTGATTTCAGGGCTGCCTTTATTGCTGCATTACAAATATTGGATAATGCTAGTATAGATGCATGTAGTAATCTTGAGTGTGATTCATAAAAGAGATACACAAAAATGCATATTTCCAAAAGGACCTGAATAGACACTTCTCCAGAGAGACATACAGATGGTCAACAGGCATATAAAAAGATGCTAATCATCAGAGAAATGCAATTTAAAACCACAGTGAGATATCACCTCACACCTGTCAGAATGGCAATTATCAATAAATCAATAAACAAGTGCTGGTGAGAATGTAGAGATAAGGGAAGCCTCGTGCACTGTTGGTGGGATTGCAAACTATTGCAACCACTGTGGAAAACTATATTGAGTTATCTCAAAAAATTAAAAATGGAACTGCCTATGACCCAGTAATTCTACTTATGGGAATATAGCTGAAGAAGCCTGAAACACTAATTTTAAAAAAGTATATCACTCCTATGTTCATTGCAGCATTATTTATAATAGCCAAAACTTGGAAGCAGCCCAAGTGCTCATCACTAGATGAGTGGATAAAAAAGCTCTGGTACATTTACCCAGTGGAATACTACTCAACCATAAAAAAGAATGAAATCTTATCTTTTGTGACAGCATGGATGGTCCTGGAGAGCATTATGTTGAGTGAGGTAAGTCAATCAGAGAAAGACAAGTATCATATGTTTTCACTCAAATGTAGAATCTAATAAACAAAATAAACTAACAAACAAAATAGAAACAGACTCGTAGATTAAAAAACAAAAAACAGATTAACAGCTGTCAGAGTGGACAGCGGTTTCAGGGCTGGGTGAAAAAGGTGAAGGGATTAAGCAAAAAACCAAACAAATAAACCCTTTATAGACCAGATAACAGTATGGTGATAGAGGGCCAGTGGGGTGGGAGGAAGGTTGAAGAGGGTCTAGTGGGCATAGATGGTGATGGAAGGAAATGACTTGGGGTGGTGAACACACAATACAACATACAGATGATGTATTATAGAATTATACCCTCAAAACCTACATAATTTTATTAACCAACATCACCCCAATACATCTGATGATAAATAACTAGGAAAATGCATATTTCCAGAGTATTTGCTGAGGCAGGTGCTCTCACTCCAGAGTGATGTCTGAATTATGCTGTATCACAATGGGAAGTGTGGTAATATATTTCCATCTTTAAATCACTAAGTTGACCTCTGAGAAGAAAAGATGGGATGATAGCATCTCCCTTGGTTTTTGAGGGCCAGCCTGCAGTGCCAATCTCCATTGATGCCTGTCTAGATTGACCCCTGTACACGCTTATGCTAGCGATTGGTACAACAACACTTGATGTAGCTGGTTTCCTTTGAAAACTATTTTTCAGGATATAATAAATGATAAATTTCCTAATTCCTTTTTAACCCAGTATCAACCTGATACTGAATCCTGGAAGCTAACAGACTTACAGAGAAGTTCTTTCAATTTTGATTTGTCAAAATAGAGATGTAAAAAATCCTCCCAAATGCTATTGTAATTAAACCCAGAAACCTTTAAAAAATCCAGTGGCACTATGTTTGATGCCACTCACACATACAATTTATTTCAGGAATGCAAGTTTCAATACTATAAAATGTTTTGTTATAGGAAATTACCAAGAATTATTTGTAGCTATATGATTGTTTACCTTGAAAACTCAAAGAATCTACTGAAAAAATGAGATACTAGAAAGATGATACTTTAAAATTATGTATCTTTATGTACCTTTTCTATATTCTATCAATGATTCATAGAACATATATTACAGAAAATATTCCATTACAATATTAAAACAACTTTATTAAGTTCAACAGTGATGCAGGCAAATCTTTACATCAAAAGAATTCTTGGAGGAATGGTGGTAATGGTGAGAGGAGTAGGAACTTGAAGAGGTGGCATTCCCGGGCATTTTTTGAGAGTGCCAACTTAAATGAGTACAAACAATGGCTGACAATAGTGTATTAACATCCATTACTGGGAGTACAAGCTTGGCAGACTCTTCCATTTTTTATTCTAAAGTTACTGAAACATCTAACGAAACTTATTTATTGGACCTACTTCATATGTTGAGGAAGATATGCCTCAGGTTGAGACAAGAGTGATATTGGTTCAAGATGCTAGAAAACATGAAGAACTTATAAAAGCCTTAAAGGAAATTAAAGTGCCCTTTGTAAAGATGGAATCAGTGGAAGAATATGAAAGTTTGGATTCTCCAGAATTTGAAAATGTATTCATAGTCATGGACTTCCAGGACCCTGTCTTTAATGAATTATAGAAGACTGATTGTAGAGTTATTGGACCACCAGTTGTATTAAACTGTGCACAAAAAGGAGAGCCTTTGCCATTTTCATGCCGTCCGCTCTATTGTACCAGCATGATGAATCTGGTAGTGTGCTTTACTGGATTCAGGAAGAAAGAAGAACTAGTCAGATTGGTGACATTGGTTCATCACATGGATGGAGTTATTCAAAAAGACTTTAATTCAAAAGTTACACATTTTGTGGCAAATTGTACACAAGGAGAAAAATTCAGGATTGCTGTGAGCCTGGGTACTCCTATTATGACGCCAGAATGGATTTATAAATCTTGGGAAAGGAGGAATGAACAGAATTTCTGTGCATCAGCTGATGATTTTAGAAATGAATTTAAAGTTCCTCCATTTCAAGATTGCATTTTAAGTTTCCTGGGATTTTCAGATGAAGAAAAAACTAATATGGAAGAAATGACTGAAATGCAAGGAGGCAGCCATTTACCAGTTGGAGATGAAAGGTGCACTCATCTTATAGTTGAAGAGAATGTAGTAGAAGAACTTCCATTCGAACCTTCAGAGAAACTGTGTGTTGTGAAGCAAGAGAGGTTCTGGGGAAGTATTCAAATGGATGCTCAAGCTGGAGAAACGATGTATTTATATGAAAAGGCTACTACACCTGAGCTTAAGAAATCAGTGTCACTGCTTTCTCTAAATACTCCAAACAGTAATCGCAAAAGACATCATTTAAAAGAGACACCTGCTCAGCTTTCAAGAGAGACAGACCTGTCAACTTTTCCTCCTTGTAAGCACCCATCAGCTGAACATTCCCTTTCTATAGGATCACTCCTAGATATCTCCAACACACCAGAGTCTAGCATTAACTATGGAGAAACACCAAAGTCTTGTTGTACTAAGTCTTCTAAAAATTCCACTCCTATTTCTTCAAAGCGGTCAGCCAGGTGGCAAGTAGCAAAAGAGCTCTATCAGACTGAAAGTAATTATGTAAATATATTGGCCACAATTATTCAGTTCTTTCAGGTACCATTGGAAGAAGAAGGACAATGTGGTGGGCCTATCCTCACACCAGAAGAGATTAAGACTATTTTTGGTAGTATCCCAGATATCTTTGATGTGCACACTAAGATAAAGAATGATCTTGAAGATCTTATTGTTAATTGGGATGAGAGCAAAAGCATTGGTGACATCTTTCTTAAATATGGAAGTATTTTAAGTTTTCAGGTTAAAGTATTCTATCATAAAGGATTGGCAGGAAATGAAAGTTACTTGTTTAAATGTGAGAGCTTTTTAAAAGTTTTACATCACTGTATTTGTAAAATATAAAATTTAACACTTCTGATAGCTCAAGGCCATCATTAGGAATGCTAATTTTACTGTGCTATAATCGTTTTACTATATATGAAGTTATTTGTCTTTCACAAATGGCTATAGGTTAATTTTTTTTTTAATTTTCTATAGTTTTTAAAGAAATTATTTTTAGTTGAGGTTACTTTTTACTGTTATTGTTTCTACTCTGCATAAAAGCTTCTAATGAATTGCTTTTCTTTAGGATAAGAACAGCATAGCTTAAGTTTCTCAAATAAAGAAAATTCATTTTGAATGGGGTGCTGTGAATAGGATTCAAAATTTTTTCTTTTTTTTTTTTTGAATATGATTTATAACTTTCAGTGCCTTGGATCTGGCTCGTTTACTTTTGTTTTCTGAGGCCTTCTAACTTCCATCCTTACCATATACCCAGTCGCTTAGATATTTTTCTTGTTGGTTGAGAATTGCAAATATGCAAATTATTCTCACATAATCTTTTTGATATCTATTAGTCTCCTAAATTAGCCAAGATGTTTTTCATTTTCTTGTTTGCATTTTTGGGTAGTATAATTAATCTTTCAGTGGTGGTTTAGACTCTTCAATAAATAACAGCATATTCTTAGATTCTATATAGATTAGTTCTAAATCAGCTCTAAATATTATATTATGAATTTATGGACTTTTTTATTATATATTTCAGGCATACAGCATTATAATTCAGTATCTGTATACATTTACAAAGTGATGACCAAAAGTCTAGTTATTATCCATTACCTTGCAATTGACCCCTCCCCCTCTTTCACTCACCCTTCCAACCCCCTTCCATCTTGGTAACTGCTGATCTGTTCTCTGTATCTATGATTTTGTTGTTTTTTAAAATATTTTTTTAAAGATTTCACATGTGAGTGAAATCATATGGTATTTTCTGACTTATTTCACTTACCATTATATCCTTAAGTTTCATCCATGTTGTTACAAATGGTAATATTTAATTTTTTATGGCTGAGTAATAGTATATTGTGTATGTATATATATACATATATATATAATATAATATAACCACATCTTTATCCATTCATCCAATGATGGACACTTAGGATGTTTCCATATCTTAACTATTGTAAATAAAACTGCAATGAACATAGGGATGCATATATCCTTTAGAATTCATGTTTTCAAATATTTTGGCTAAGTGCCCAGAAGTAGAATTGCTGGATCATATGGTAGTTCTATTCTTAATTTCTTGAGGCATCTCAATATTGTTTTCTGTAGTAGTTACACCACTTAATCTCACCAGGAGTGTACAGGTTCCCCTTTACCCGCCTTCTCTCGTACATCTGTTATTTCTTGCTTTTTTGATAGTAGTTATTCTAACAGGGGTGAGGTATTATCTTATTGTGGCTTTGGTTTGCATTTTCCTACTTTTTTTTTTTTTTTTCATTTTTCTGAAGCTGGAAACCGGGAGAGACAGTCAGACTCCCGCATGCGCCCGACCAGGATCCACCGGGCACGCCCACCATGGGGCGACGCTCTGCCCACCAGGGGGCGATGCTCTGCCCATCCTGGGCGTCGCCATGTTGCGACCAGAGCCACTCTAGCGCCTGGGGCAGAGGCCAAGGAGCCATCCCCAGCGCCCCGGCCATCTTTGCTCCAATGGAGCCTCGGCTGCGGGAGGGGAAGAGAGAGACAGAGAGGAAAGCGCGGCGGAGGGGTGGAGAAGCAAATGGGCGCTTCTGTGTGCCCTGGCCGGGAATCGAACCAGGGTCCTCCGCACGCTAAGCCAACGCTCTACCGCTGAGCCAACCGGCCAGGGCCACATTTTCTTACTATTTAGTGATGTTAAGCATCTTTTCATGTGCCTGTTGGCCATCTGTATGTCTTCTTTGGGAAAATGTCTATTCAGATCCTCCTGCCCTTTTTTAGTCAGGTTGTTTTTCTGTTGTTGGGTTATATAATTTCTTTATATATTTTGAATATTAACCTCTTATCAGATGTGTAATTGGCAAATATTTTCTTTCATTCAGTAGTTGACTTTTTATTTATTTTTTATATTTTTTTGTATTTTTCTGAAGCTGGAAACGGGGAGAGACAGTCAGACAGACTCCCGCATGTGCCCAATCGGGATCCACCCGGCACGCCCACCAGGGGCGATGCTCTGCCCTTCCGGGGTGTCGCTCTGCCGCGACCAGAGCCACTCTAGCGCCTGGGGCAGAGGCCAAGGAGCCATCCCCAGTGCCCCGGCCATCTTTGCTCCAGCTGGAGCCTTGGCTGCAGGAGGGGAAGAGAGAGACAGAGAGGAAGGAGGGGGGGGGGTGGAGAAGCAAATGGGCGCTTCTCCTATGTGCCCTGGCCTGGAATCGAACCCGGGTCCCCCACACGCCAGGCTGACGCTCTATCGCTGAGCCAACCGGCCAGGGCCTTGCCTTTTTATTTTGATGATACTTTTCTTCATGGCAGAAGGTTTTTAGTTTGGTATAGTCCCATTTGTTTATTATTTTTGCTTTTGTTTACCTTGCCTTTGGAATTAGATCCTTAAAAACATCGCTAGGACCCATGTCAAGGAGCTCAACCTCCTGTGTTTTCTTCTAGGAATTCTATAGTTGTAGGTCTTTCATTCAAGTCTTTAACCCATTTTGAGTTAATTTTGGTGTATGGTGTAAAATAGTGCTCTGCTTTCATTCTTTTGCATGTGGCTGTCAAATTTTTTTCAGTACCATTTATTGTAGAGACTTCTTTCTCCATTGTATGTTCTTGGTTTCTTTGTTGTAAATTAAATTTATAGAAGTTTTTAAACTTGTAATGTTTATAGCAGTACAATAAACTTTAATATACTTTAAAAAAAAGAATTCTTACATCAAAAGTTTAAGAAGAGGCCCTGGCCGGTTGGCTCAGCGGTAGAGCGTCGGCCTGGCGTGCGGGGGACCCGGGTTCGATTCCCCGCCAGGGCACATAGGAGAAGCGCCCATTTGCTTCTCCACCCCCCCCCCTTCCTCTCTGTCTCTCTCTTCCCCTCCTGCAGCCAAGGCTCCATTGGAGCAAAGATGGCCCGGGCGCTGGGGATGGCTCCTTGGCCTCTGCCCCAGGCGCTAGAGTGGCTCTGGTCGCGGCAGAGCGATGCCCCAGAGGGGCAGAGCATCAGCCCCTGGTTGGTGGGCAGAGCGTCGCCCCTGGTGGGCGTGCCAGATGGATCCTGGTTGGGCGCATGCGGGAGTCTGTCTGACTGTCTCTCCCCGTTTCCAGCTTCAGAAATAAATAAGAAAAAAAAAAAGTTTAAGAAGACATAAAGGAAATCATAAGCAAATAGAAAGACCTACCATGTTAAATCTTCCCAAATTAATTCAAGTGTTACTACAATGGTAATCACAGCAGGATTTAGGAGGAACTTAAAGAAATTCTAAAATACATCTTTAAGAGTAAATGTAAGAAAATAATCAAGACCATTTGTGAAGAAAAAAAAATAGTAATGCGGGACATTCATTCATAACAGACATTCACTCATCAATATGAATGGAATCTACCATCAACCAACCATAGGCTCAATTTGCTGCTGTATAAACCAAGTATAAGCAGAATTCAATACGGAGAGAGAAAGAATAAGAATGTTCATGCTGCAGATGGAAATGTATTTCATAAACTGCTACTGCTCCTTAAAATGTTTATAAAGAAATAAGATAGTTTTAAATCAAGCCCAATGTTATACAAAGCCAGTGACCATAAATGTTGACAGCATAATATACTGCTTACAAAAATTAGAAGATATTTCAAAATGAATATGAAGCAATTAAAAAAAGAATCATTTGGGTTTTTTTTTTATTAAATGAGAACATCAGAACAGCAAATGACAAGTCAAAGAAAGCTGTTTGATTATGCAAATGAGATGCAAAACCAACTTTTATTTTGTTGGTGAAGATACACTATCCAAAAGGCTGAAAGCAATGGAGTATCTGCATGTTCCCTGATCCCCTAATTTTTGTGAGCAGTAACAGTTTTAATTACATGGGCTTAAAAACAAGAGTGTATGTTTAAAAAGGAACTATGTACCAAAAGGGTTATTGTCTCCAGTGAAGAAGGGGGTGAGAATTGAGAGGTGTACATAGAGTAAAACAGGAAAATTTTTATTTCTATATTCATTTAAAAATTTTTAGAGTTAACAAGAATTCTTGTAATCCTCTAATATTAGGGAAACAGTAGAAGAGAAGCAAAATGATGCTGTGTCTTATAAAGTTAAAATTTAATGATATGTATATTTTTCCATATAATATCCACTTTTTAATCTCCAGAGCTCTCTGCTTTGGGAAACACATGGAGTAATTCAGATATGGTCCCTACCCTCAAGGGCACTATATAAAGGCACATGTCTAAGATACTTGAAGTAAGAACAAGAATGAAATGACTTCAAAGACATTGTCTGAGGATAGTTCCCAAGGTCAGGCACCATGTTGTTTCCATGTAATGAATAGTTCCTTAGTACATTAAAAAGACTTAGTGTTAATTTATGATAGGCATGATAATCTGCTCACATGGTGATTATTTCTTTGAACTTATTTGTAAAATTCAATATCCAGCATTGGTGTCACACTGCTACTTCTAAACTGCAAAACACTACCTTATTTTACCTACTTTTATGAGCTCTAAAGTGGAGGAAAATGAGCAAACTCTAATTTTAAGGCTTGGAAATGTTATGCAAGTGAAAAATGTTTGCTACCTGTGCAATAAAGAGCTATTAGCTCCTCTCCTTTGATCTCGTGTGTGGAAATGTGCCCATTTGGGTCCTTCCCAAAATCAAAGGACCATTTGGGATTATTAAAATCCAACTAACGTGTCAAACTGGAATGTGGTTTTGAAAGAGAGCTGTTAGCAATACAAATGTTAATTTCCCTTCAGTGTAAAATAATAACAATAATAATCATAATAATAAATAAATAAATAACCCAAACTGAGCCATTAATAAACTTCAGTGAAAGATTTGAGGCCTGGAACTAGACAGAAAAGACTCTGGATGTTTGTGGACAGCGATCGCCTCAATTGGAGACAAAACATAATAGTCTGACAGTTCCAAGCGCCTCTCTAACATGGGTGCGTGTGACTTCATCACTGAGAAAGAGGAATGCCTACCGAGAGGGGTAAGGAACTACAACATATAAGGAATTATACATACATATGTGATTTGGCAAATGTTTCTATTATTTTAAATAAGTGTTAAGTGACAACTTTAAAATAATACAAAGTAACCTCTTTTTAGTTTTCTGTTGTTATTTTCCTTTGAACTTGCTCTATCAAGTTATACTTAAAATTAGGAAAAGGTCATGGAGGACAATTGTCCTCTAGAAAGTGCGATAAACTGTTAGATCAGCATTGTTTTATAATCACAAGTACGAGGCTAATAATAGCAAATTTTCTCACAGCAATGTTCAAATTTAGGTTGTTTTATGGAGAAACAGACTTTCAAGTGAAGATTACAGTGTTTCAAAAACAATGATATATTTTAATATATTGGTTCTAGAAATTTAGAGAAGAGCCATTTTGGAGCTGGACTTATGTTCTATAAATTTAAGATATTACAGGATATACGAATGATCAAATGTTTTTATGACTTGGCATAGCAATAACTGAAATTCTGTGATTTGGCATGTAGAATTAACTTTTACCTTTTCATAGGTTTCTTACATGCTAAAAGATCTCCCAGTCTATGATGGCAGATCTCTCTATATCTCTACATAATTAAGGACTTGGGGACACAGACATTTCAGAAGACATACAAATGGCCACAATTCAACTTGACTTGTTTTTGACAATGGCTAATGTATGACTTCTGAAACAAATGAAAAACTGTTATAAACTACACAACAAAACTAACCTTTCCACTTTTACTATTAAATGTATGTAACTTCAACACTCAAAACTGACTTGATATAAATATTCACCAGAATCGGTATATCACCATGTCAAGTAATAGCTGCATGGCAATAACTTTGAATTTTCCGAAAGCCAGTACAAACAAGGAAAGCTTGGTGAGTTGGAAGAGTGTCAGGCAGATTACAAGCAAATACCTTTCCTAAAACTGATCTTGACCTGAATAACACCCAAAGAACTTCTGATGTGGTTCCAGAGCCATGGAACAAAATAGAAAACAATTTTCAGTGGTGCAAATGTTCCAAAATCTTTCTAGACTAGATTAGGGGAGATGTTCTGATTGCAAATATGGTTCACAGTCATGAGTGGAATCCAAAGAAGAATGAGGGCAATGGCTTACTCAGGTTGAAAAACATGAAATTGACCAGGCAAGATGTGTTAATGTTGTCTTTTCAGATAAGGGTATACGATTGGTTTATTTGGCTTAGTTATTCTGCAATCAGGACATTCAATCTAAGATCCAGTCACAAATTTATGACCAGCTCAAAAAGTAGCCTAAGAATTCACAGAAATGGAATAAAAATACGGTGATGAACAATAGCTAGAAGCCAGTCCTTATAACTCAAAAGTCCATTTGGAAATTATGCAACTTTTTAAGATAATAAAGAATTCTTTCATCCCCCCAAATATTTAATTATGGCCCCATGAACTAAGCTATGTTTTGATTGAAGGGAGTCCAACTTCTGAATGGGTCAAAGATGCTGAGGATTAGAGGGCAAGACTGAAGTTTACTTTAGGAATGAGGGTTTCTTTTTTTGTTCTTGGTGTTTCCAGATTTGCAATGTCTTAGTTTCCTACCCGACCTCCAAATCCAACTCTTCTTACTCCAGCAGCTGAGCCCCTTTAAATCCTGTCTCTAGACAGAGCTCAGTTCCCAGATCTGGGAACAAATTCTGCTCTGAGTGGGGAGGTTGATTATAAGGAGCTACAGACCAGTAGTTAATGTTAAACAGTTTGTTCTAACCTGTACTCCTGTGCAGTTCTTCAAAGACTAGCTCCTCTGTCTTAAACTCATTTTCCTAAGGTTGAATATTCATATCACTGAATTATTAACACTAGTTGAATGACCTTCATTAGTCTGATTTAGACGCACATCTTGGGCCTGGGAATCTATTTTGATATTAATTCACAGGTATTTGTTTCCAGCGATTTTTCTTAAACTTGGAATTTTTATTTAAGAATGTGGCACTAAGATGTTACTTAGAAACAGTTTGTGTGGAACCACATTTCTAACTGCTGGCACCACTGTAGGAATATACTCAGCAGTACTTGGCCTTTTAAAGGATATCTACTGGGCTATTCAATGTTTTGTCAGAAGAGCTCTCTAGCCTCAGAGGCGACACATGCCTGCTAGGATTCTAGGGGTTGGGGAAGAATTTAGGCGCCAACTTTCTCTTTCATCTTTCTGATTCCAGCCTCCAAATTAATTTATTCTTTTAATTTTTAAAAAATTTATGTTAGAAAAAGAGGAAGAAGGGGAGAGAGAAACATCAATTTGTTGTTCCACTAATTAATGTGTTCACTGGTTGATTCTTACAGGTATCCTGACTGGGAATCAAATCACAACATTGGTGTATCAGGACGACACTCTAACCAACTGATCTACCAGGCTAGGGCCCTAATTTGTTCTTTACTATACCTGGATTTCTGAGTCCAGACTCTCTGTTGTTCAATTTTTTCCTTTTCTAAAAAGTTTTTTTTAAGACTTTATTCATTTTAGAGAGAGAAGCGAGACAGAGAGAGAGAGAGAGAGAGAGAGAAAAGAAAAAAGAGAGAGAAATGGGAGGAGGAGCAGAAAGCCTCAACTCCCATATGTGTCTTGACCAGGCAAGCCTAGAGTTTCGAACCGGCAACCTCAGCATTCCAGGTGGATGCCCTACACCGGCTATGCCACCACAGGGCAGGCTGTGTTGTTTAATTTTAAAAGAAATCATATGTATGGATATAGGTTCTCGACTGTGTGGCTGGGGCAAAGGACTCAGGGAGCAATTTTGCATACAGACTTCGAACCAATTCTTCTCTGACCTGTGCCTCAGCCCTGGCTTCCTTGGGGCTTGACTGCTTCAGGTCTGAGACATAGGATGATCTGTACACCACCTCTAATTGGGGTTTCTTCTCCCATTACAGCTTCTTTTGTAGGCTAAATCAAGCTTCCTAAAATGAATTTGAATTTCTTATCTGTTATGAGTTATTTCTTATTCGGTCTTTTTTGGGGAGAGAGAGTGTGGTGAACAGCTCTATGATTTTAGAGGCTTTTTTTGAAGAGTTTCAAGTGGAAGAGAAGATTAAATGCTTGTGGTCAACCTGCCACTTTTAATCTGCACTCCATACATGATTGTAGACCTTACTCCTGACGCTAGTTTTCCCAAAGTATGTTTAGTGAGGTGTTAATAGTTATTAAAAAAAAAAAAAAAAACAGTGGTTCTGTGGTCAAAAAAATAGTTTGGGAAATACTGGATTGAACTAAGCTAAACAGTTTCTTTGCTGTAGGGCTTTTGGGATCATTTAATATACTAATATTATTTGAGAATCCTTAAAGTGGAGGCGTATACAGTATTTCCTAAACCACAGGTCTGGTTTTCACCAGACTAAAACATTAAAAACATGAAGTAGGAAATGTATATCAAGGCATTTCAAAGTCCATCTTAGCTTGGCTCTTAAAGGTTAGTAGTAAACTCCCAGAAATGAGGGTTTATTGTAAAGAACATGAAATAGTGATGCGTTAGCATCTCTTTCTTGGGCATACTGACATTTTAATTTCCAGTGCTGCTGAGACTAGGATGTATAGTTGGTGTCATGATACTAGATCAATATACTGTGACTGACACTCTCTGTCCACCTTCCATTTAATTATACATCTTTTCTTTTTTAAGTGAGAAGAAGGGAGATAGTGAGATAGACACCCCGACTGGGATCCACCTGGCAACCCCCATCTTGAGCCGATGTTTGAATCAATCCAGCTATTTTTAGTGTCTGAGGCTGATGCCCAAACCAATGGCTGTAGGAGGGGAAGAGAGAGTGAACAATGAGGGGGAAAGGGAGAGAAGCAGATGGGTGTTTCTCTCTCGTGTGCCCTGACCAGGAATCGAACCTGGGTTGTCTGCATGCCAGGCCAACACTTTACCCACTGAGCCAACCAGCTAGGGCTATTATGTATCATAAGAGAGAGATCCTGATATAATTGGTGTTACCGCCATTCAATACAAGATGTCCGCTTTGGAATAGGATTTTGTACCAAACCATTTTAGAAAAAAGACTGGGCTCCCCTATGGCTAACACTCACCAGACACTGCTCTCTGATCTAATCACACTGTTGAGAAGGCTGGAATTCACTGCCAGCTGATTACTTTATATGGAAAGCACAGTCTAGAATCAGTTTCCTCAAAAAGAGGAGTGTAGGAAAGGTAGGCAGTGAAAGCGCTGGGACTCCTATAGTTACAGAGCCATTACAAAATTCTAAATGACAATGTTGGATTGGAAGTATAGAAATATCATCCTGGTGGGGGCATGAAGGTTGAATTCAAGCTGTTGAAAGTGAATTTTCCAGGATGAAGATATTGCAGTAGTCTAGGAAAAATACATGCTCACAAAAATTAGGGGATATTTTATCGCTTCATATTCATTTAAAAATATCTCCTAATTTTTGTGAGCAGTATAAATGATAAGGCAGAAGACACCCTCCAGTTCATCGTGTTCATCTACCAGCACCCTCCCCACTATTCACCAGTGTCCGTGACCTGCTCCTCGAGCCACACGATCAGGGGCCTTGCTCCAGCTGACCTACTCCCTCCCGCATTCTTCATGTTTCCTTTAGAATTGATGATTCCCCCTCTGCCCATACACCTCCCCTAGACCATTCTCTTTTCTAAATCCATTATCTTTCCCTATTTCTTACTATTACCTGTTGAAAGGTTTTCCCCGTCCCCTTTTCTCATTCCTTCTATCTCTTCAGACTCTTGTAGTCTAATTTCTGCTTACAGTATTTTATTGAAACTGTACTCTTCATATCATCAGAAAGCACCTTCTCATGCCAAAATCAATGATTATTTAAAAGCCTCATCTTGGGTCCTGGCCAGGTGGCTCAGTAGATAAAGCGCCATCCTGGCATACCACGGTTGTGAGTTCAACCCCCAGTCAGAGCACAGAAGAGAAGCAGCCAATGAGTCACCGCTGGAGAACAAATGAGTGGGACAACAAACTGATACTTCTGTTTCTCTTTCTTCCTCTCCTCTCCTGAATCCACGGAAAAATTTTTTTAAATCCCGCCTTAATAGATCTATCTATAACGTTTGACAGCATTACCCCTATTTTCATCTCTCCTTACAGATTTTCACTTTTTGGCTTTCCATGATGCCCACATGCTACCAGAGCTGGCCTCTAACAGTTCATTATCTCAGTTCCAACGCTACTGTTTCTCCAAACTGCTGAAATGGTGGGATTTCCCAGAGCTCCCTCCCCAACTCTTGTTACGCTGCCCTCTTTCACTGGATGATTTATTTTTATGGTTTAAACTACTGCTTCTTTCCTGATTACTTCCAACTTTTTATCTCCAGCCCCACCCTGTCTCTCAAGCTTCAGATTTGTACACCCAACTGCTTGTGAGAGAGCTCCACCTGGATGTCCTACAGGCATCCCCAACACAACATGTTCAGAACAGAATTCATCATCTTTTCCCTCTGCCGGTGCCTTCTCAGTTATTCTTGGTCTCAGTTGCCAGTTGAGCTCTCTAATCCATCGCCCAGGTAGGGAATTATCTTTGCGCCTTCCTACTCCCGCATCCCACAGATAAGATCTAGGGTTGTGTTGTCTGTTTCTCCATATGCTTGCTGTCTCTGTCCTGGTTGAGGCAAGCCCTTATCACCTCTCACCTAACTTTTAAAAAACTCTCTTAACTTCTCTACTGGACTTAGTCCTCTTCAAATCTTCCCAGTTGTCAGATTTATGTATTTGATACAAAGATGTGGCCATCCACTTCTCTCTAAAACATTTCATTGGCTGTCACCTACAGGATTAAAATCTAACATGGTCTGACCCTAGCCTTCTTTCCCAGCCTCCCTTTATCATTGCTGTTCTACAATATACAGAATTACTTGTGACTGGGTCAAAAGGCAGTTCCATTTTTAATTTTTTGAGGAATCTCCATACTGTTTTCCACAGTGGCTGCACCAGTCTGCATTCCCACCAGCAGTGCAGGAGGGTTCCCCTTTCTCTACATCCTCACCAGCACCTATCATGTGTTGTTTTGTTAATGAACCCCATTCTGACTGGTGTGGTTTTAATGTGCATTTCTCTAATGATTAGTGATGTTGAACATTTTTTCATCTCTCTATTGGCCATCTGTATGTCCTCTTTGGAGAAGTGTCTATTTATTTCTTTTGCCCATTTTTTGATTGGATTGTTTGTCTTCCTGGTGTTGAGTTTTATAAGGTCTATAAATTCTGGTTATTAACCCCTTATCAGACATATTGTCAAATATATTCTCCCAGTGTGGTTTGTCTTTTTATTCTGTTCATGTTGTTTTTAGCTGGACAAAAATTTTTTTTTTTTTTTTGTATTTTTCTGAAGCTAGAAACGGGCTCCCGCATGCGCCCAACCGGGATCCACCTGGCATGTCCACCAGGGGGCGACGCTCTGCCCACCAGGGGACGATGCTCTGCCCTCTGGGGCGTCGCTCTGCTGCGACCAGAGCCACTCTAGTGCCTGGGACAGAGGCCAAGGAGCCATCCCCAGCGCCTGGGCAATCTTTGCTCCAATGGAGCCTCAGCTGCGGGAGGGGAAGAGAGAGACAGAGAGGAAGGAGAGGGGGAGGGGTGGAGAAGCAGATGGGTGCTTCTCCTGTGTGCTCTGGCCAGGAATCGAACCCAGGACTTCTGCATGCCAGGCCGACGCTCTACCACTGAGCCAACCGGCCAGGGCCTGGACAAAAACTTTTTAGTTTGATATAGTCCCATTTGTTTAGCCTGTCTTTTATTTCCCTTGCTGGTGGAGATAAATCAGCAAATATATTGCTGCGAGAGGTGTTGGTGAGCTTACTTCCTATGTTTTCTTCTAAGATGCTTATGGTTTCACAACTTACATTTAAGTCTTTTATCCATTTTGAGTTTATTTTTGTGAATGGTGTAAGTTGGTGGTCTAGTTTCATTTTTTTGCAGGTAGCTTTCTCCATTCTATGCTCTTACCTCCTTTGTCAAATATCAATTGTCCATAAAGGTGTGGGTTTATTTCTGGATTCTCTGTTCTGTTCCATTGATCTATATGCCCGTTCTTATGCCAGTACCAAGCTGTTTTGAGTACAATGGCCTTGTAGTATCACTTGATATCAGGAAGTGTGATACCTCCTACTTTATTCTTTTTTTTCAAGATTGCTGAAGCTATTTGTGTTCTTTTCTGGTTCCATATGAATTTTTGGAATATGTGTTCTATATCTTTGAAGCATGTCATTGGTATTTTAATTGGCATTGCATTGAATTTATAAATTGCTTTGGGTAATATATTTAATAATCTCACTTATAGGAATATGTCCCAAGAAAACCTTATCACTAACTCAAAAAAAGAAATGCACCCCATGTTTATGGCAGCATTGTTCACAATACCAAAGATCTGGAAACAGCCCAAGTGATCATCAGTGGATTAAAAAGCTGTGGTACATATATACAATGAAATACTATGAGGCCATGAAAAAGAAGGAAATATTACCTTTTGTAATAACAAGGATGGACCTGGAAACTATTATGTTAAGTGAAATAAGCCAGGCAGAGGAAGAAAATTATCATATGACCTCACTCATTTGAGGAATCCAAGGAATAATGTGAACTGAGGAATGGAATTAAATCTGAAGGGAAGGGGGGAGAGAGCTTTTGGGAGGGGGTAAGGGAGAAGTTGAGGGGAATACGGGGGAGGGGGGGATGCATTCAGGGAGACACTAGAATCTATGTAAATGCAATAAATAAATAAGAAAAAAATATATGATGAAAAAAACCCAGAATTACTTGTGGGATTCCCTGAGAACATCAAGCTATTTTGAAGCTACTTTGGTTCACATTATTCCAGAGGGTTGGAATAGCCTTTCTTTGCCATCAACCTATTACCTTGGCCTTCTTACCTTGACTAATGTCTACTTATTCTTTAATAATCAACTTGGAAAGTTTTTAAGGACAGTTTCACTGAGTCCTCATATTGGGTTAAGTATCCCTTCTTGGTGTTATTACAATATCCTAATTCTATCTCTACCATGCCGTTTGACATACTGTTTCATAATCTGAGTATTTATGTCTGATCTCCCAACTACAATACCTTGAGGAAAGAGAGTATGTCTTCTTTATTTTTACATCACTATTATTTAGTTCAAGAACTGGACTCACAAAACAAGTGTGGGATGATTGAGTAAAAGAATAAATAAGATAAGGCAATTGGAACATAGTGTGGGGGGAAAATTGGGAGGATTTTTAGGAAGCAAAAAGGAATTGTTAACTAGCTGTTTAGAGGTTGTTGGGGGCTGGAAAAAGCTTAGGAGGAACAAAGGATGGCTTTAGTTTATAAATGACAGCACAACAGAGTAAATTCAGAAATATTGGGGGAAAAGGGCAATTAAAGGGAATATTAATTATTTGGGTACATGTTTAGTTTGAGGTGCTTATGAGAATTGTACAAAATATTCTCCTGGCTCCTTTTACAACAATTACTACAATGCTTATGTAGACACTCAAAAAATTCAAAAAACTGATGAATTCAATTGCCATTACTAATTTATTAAAAATAGCCTTGCTGTTAGGTAAATTATGGAATCTGCTATAGAAATAAGCTAACTCTATTTGGATCAGTTGTTTTTTTCCCTAAAAGTCATTATTTCAGTTTTTTAGATAGATAAATTTAAAAGATTTTTCTTTATTATGTGTATGAGACTTTTTTTTTTTTTTTTTTTTTTTTAGAGAGAGGAGAGGATCTACCAGGCCTGACCAGGATATACCAGGCAAACTCCAGTCTGGGGCCGATGCTCAAATCAACTGAGCTATCCTCAGCACCTGAGTCTGACACTCGAATCAACTGAGACACTAGCTGCAGGAAGGGAAGAGGGAGAGGAGGGGGGAGAGACAGGGAAAGAGAAGCAGATGGTGGCATCTCTTGTGTGCCCTGACCAGACATCAAACCCAGGACTTCTGCAATGATAAACTTTTAAAGTCTGAAGGAGAAAGAGAAAAACTTTAGGCCCATAATACAGAAGGAAAAAAATTTCTAGGCCAGATAAGCTTTCATTTAGTTAATTAAAATTAAATAATGAGTATATATAAAATAAAGATTAAATAATAATGAAAAATCATCTCTAAGAACTGAAAAATCTCTTTTTTCCATGGCCAAACTCAAAAGAAACCTGCTGGGTACTGATGCCAGAGGGTGTTTTGGCTGAGTCAAAAGCTGTAGTTATATCTGCCAGAAAACAGGGATATCATATAAGACCTGTGCAACTAATTAGCCCAGTGATTTTTAACCAATATGCCGCAAGAGTTTTTAAAACATGCAATATCTGACTATTTAGTCAGGGGCACTGGCCTCTTTTCCCTTAGATCAGGGGTAGTCAACCTTTTTATACCTACCGCCCACTTTTGTATCTCTGTTAGTAGTAAAATTTTCTAACCACTCACCAGTTCCACAGTAATGGTGATTTATAAAGTAGGGAAGTAACTTTATAAAATTTATAAAGCAGAGTTATAGCAAGTTAAAGCATGTAATAATAATTACTTACCAAGTATTTTATGTTGGATTTTCACTAAGTTTAACAGAATAAATCTTTATAAAACAAATTATTATAGTTAAATCTATCTTTTTATTTATACTTTGGTTGCTCTGCTACTGCCCACCATGAAAACTGGAATGCCCACTAGTGGGCGGTAGGGACCAGGTTGACTACCACTGCCTTAGATTTTCAAGTTAAAAAAATGAAAATAGCCAACACAATGAATCAAAATTATACCTATTTTTTCTCAAATCAGAAAAAAATTACATTTTTTGGTATGCCACGGAATTTTAATAATTAGTTTATGTGTGTCATGAGATGAAAAAGGTCAAAAATCACTGGATTAGATTAAGAAATAATCACATAATAATTAGCTGTGGATTTGCCTCTTCTGCAGCCAGGTTTGGGCTGATATTTTTGCATCCTTTCCAGGTTTCAGCTTGTTGACAGTAGATGTTTGCCACATAACTAAAGGCACCATCCAAAACTACTCTTGGGCAAGAGCTACCTGGATCCTGTTTGTTGTCCTGCATAAACATTGAGAAAACAAAATGCCATCCTTCCCCATAAAGAGATACACCTGCTTTTCTAATCAGCAGGAATATTGTAGTCAAAACTGATGTGCACCAGTTGGAAAAATTGCTTATAGATTCATAGCGGCAAGGTAAACTCTCTTGGTGCCTTGACAGATGAAAGAGACACCCCACACCCTTTAATCTCACTATGGCAACAAGAGACCACTAGAGCGAGGTTGTTATGTCTATGATCAAATTCTTACCACAAATCAAAGAGGACACATCAACATTTTATGATTATACCAATCCTTCTCAGGTGTCTGTAACTCTATTGTGGGAATGGTTTAATTGAACAACAGAAGATACAAGGCTCCCAAACCCATACTCTTTAGGCTCTAATGCAGCTGACTTTAATTCTTACAATTACTGTATCACAATTTCTTTTCCCAGCTCATAAGATGAGCACAGAGAAAAAAAAAATGCTTATTATTAATGAATTTCTACTCCTTAATATATTTTGCATGAGACCAACAACCTTTTTTTTTGGCTTGTACATTTATCATCAAACCATTCTTTGCAAGAAGTTTTAGATTTTCTTGATTATTTAAAATAAACTAACAGTGATTTAAAGTGTTGCGTGATGGTTTAGGAAGATTATAGAACATCTGTGTCAGCACTAGAAACTTCCTGAAGTAGAAGAAGTACAAATTGTTCAAAAGTTAAGCAACAATTATGAGTGATGAGTGAGTTTTGAGACTTTGAGATGAAGGGAGTCTGGTAAGTGAGATGATCTTATCAACTCAGTGTGGTAACTAGAAAGGCAATCTCTCCTAGAAGGATTTCAGCTCAAAAATGGAAACTTCACAATAGATAACACTGCTCCAGAGTCAACTGAGATCATTTGGGACATCCCTATCTAGCATCTCCAAGACAGCACACATTAAAAACAGGGTTTAAGAGAAAATAATTTGTATATGACATTTGCATGCAAAAATTATAAAATCATCTAAGTGAAATAATTTTACCTGACACGCTTAAATTGTTATTATGCAATTAACGATGGCTTTTATTAGTGATAATTATGAGCCATTGTTTTTTAGTTCTGATGGTTCAAAGAGTCTTTTTTTGTTGTCCTCAAATTCCATGACTATTAGTATCAACTGGTTGTTGCCGTGGCAGGAGATACGTGTAATGTGGTCATGTGGGGAGGGTGTCTTCTGTTTTTAATTGGAGCCATGCTGGAAACCATTGGGGGGATTTCTTGTTAGACATCCGGAGTACTAAAGCTGAAGAAGGAAAACAGATACTCTCCCCACCAAGTCCTAATTGAAGACATACTGTGCAAAAATAAATAAATAAATTTCTCCAACAAGAGACAAAAAAAGCAATCTGCATGTCGTCTTTCAACGCATCTCTGTTTTCTGCGGGTTTGGTGACCTTTGCCTTCTTTCTGTGGCTAACTGCGATACTGGGCTGGCTCAGCTGCAAGTTCATTGCTTCTTCCTCTCCCAGGTTACTTGCTCTTATGTTTCTAAGTCTTGACTTTTTGCAAATAAGGTAGGTACCCGAAGGGTGTTAGATTTTCTTGTGGGAGAAATTAGTAGACACGTAGTATACTGCAGCTGAAAATCTGCTCTGTAATCCTGTAATCTCATATCCAAGTTCCATGTTGCTAGATCAAAACTTAAAATGGGCCCTGGTTGGCTGGCTCAGTGGTAGAGCATCAACTCAGCATACGGATGTCCTGGGTTCGATTTCTGGTCAGGGCATACAGGAGAAGTATCCATTGGCTTTTCCACCCCTCCCCTTTCCTCTTCTCCTCTCTCTCTCTCTCTCTCTCTCTCTCTTCCCCTTCTGCAGTCATGGCCTGATTGGCTCAACTGCATTGGCTTCAGGTGCTGAGGATGGCTCCATGGAGCCTCTGCCTCAGGCACTAAAAATAGCTTGGTTGTGAGCATGGCCCAAGATGTGCAGAGCATCAGCCCCAGATGGGGGTTGCTGGGTAGATCCTGGTTGGGGTGCATGTGGAAATCTGTCTCTCTACTCCCCTCCTCTCACTTGGAAAAGAAGAAAAGAATAAAAAAGAAAACTTAAAATGATTTCTACCATGGGTTCAGGCACACAGTTCTCTGAGATGCATTTCTATTTGTCATTCAAAAATATGAGTCCATTAGTAGAGTATACATAAGAACCAAAGCAGTGTCAATAACTTTGTGATATTCATAGCAATCTGAGAACCAGGAGAGGTTCTAACAGTCATCTTAGGGCTGAAAAATAGAATCAGAAGAAACCTTTAGTTGTCACCTCACTAGTCAACCCAGTAATGACTGCATCCTGGTTTTCAAAGGAGGCTATGTAGGAAAAAGACAAGTGAATCAGTATCCAACAGGAAGATCAATTGAGACACTCTCCTCACAGTTTGAACGGGCACTTCTGAGACCTAGAGCAAACAGCAGTAGGCAAGAAACTTCAGACTCCAGAGCAGTCTGGACAATATTTTCAAAATGTGCAAAAGCGTAAACAGCATCCCACTTTGCAAACCTTTGTTTCATTAAAAAATTGGGAAATGAAGATGAAGGAAGAGAGAAAATTTCTATATGAGAAGTAACCTAATGCTTGTGGTCTTCCTCCTTTTTGGGGAGCTGCTTCAACATTGCTTTAAGCTAAGTGGGACTTTATGAGACCAAGTTTGAGAAATGGACATGTGTCATTTGTGTTTCAGAGAGCATTAGCATTGGTATAAGACACTGGCTAAAGCCCAGCCTTCCTGTGGCAGAGAAAGTGAAAGAGTAAGAGTGAAAGTGAGAGCAAGAAAGAGAGAAAGAGAGGGAGCTCATTGTATGTCTAGCAACAAGTTTTTTGGTTTTTGGTTTTTGTTTGCAAGAGATAGAGACAGACAGGAAGGGAGAGAGATGAGAAGCTTCAATTCTTTGTTGCAGCACCTTAGTTGTTTATTGACTGCTTTCTCATATATGCCTTGACCTGGGGCTATAGCTGAGCCAGTGACCCCTTGCTTAAGCCAGTGACCTTTGGCTCAAGCCAGTGACCCTTAGGCTCAAGTCAACGACCATGGGGTCATGTTGATGATCCCATGCTCAAGCCAGCAACCCACACTCAAAGTGGTGAGTTCATGCACAAGCCAGATGAGCCTGCACTCAAGCCAGTGACCTCAGGGTTTTGAACCTGGGTCTTTTGAGTGTTTCTTGTGGATCAAATGTAGGCAACTGGGTACAGTATAGCGAGCCTAGTGACATTCTGAATATTGTCCAAGAGGATGCCTGGAGGGACAACGTAGCTTCCTCACCCGAACAGAGGGTTGGACAGCTAGAAGTCAAGTGGCCACAGAAGAATGCAGCAGTGAGTGGCATTGCCCCTGTCAAAGAAACTGTCTTCCAAGGGCCCAGTAGGAGGCATCTTTAGAGAAGTGCACAGAGCACCCTAACAAGATGGAATTAGCATTCTATTACCTGGGATGGAGGTGGGGGTATAACTTTATATGGGCACAAACTCAGGCCTGAGCAGTTTCAGTACTAAAGTGATAATCTTCTTATGCCTGAAAGTGATTGGAGACCTTTTATTATCTGAAAGCACTTTTTAAATTATGGGATTTACCAAGATTTTCTTCAAGTGGTAGGGACGAAATAATCCACAGGAGGGTTTGAAAGGACAAGGGGCAAGAGGATCCCTTTATTTTCTGTTATCGTCTTACCAGAGAAGCCTATTTAATTACTGATTACAAATAAAATCTTTTTTGTCAGTGTGGAGAAAAATGACTCAAAAGACAGGCCTCCCATTATGCACTGACTAAACCAAAGGAGGAAGGTCATTCGTTAGTTTAGCATATTAAATAGTCTGGACTTTGAAGCTCTTTCCACTAAAGACATTGGCCACTTTCTTTGAACACAGTCTCTCATGGGGAGGCTCAGAGTCTGTTGGACAAGGCCAGAGCTCTCCTGGTCACCCACTTCCTGCGTGCGTTGACCAGTGGTCCCAGTTTCAAGCATCTACAAGAACACTATTTTTTTTTTTTTTACAGAAACAGAGAGAGAATCAGAGAGAGGGATAGATAGGGACAGACAGACAGGAACGGAGAGGGATAAGAAGCATCAATCATCGGTTTTTTGTTGTGGCACTTCAGTTGTTCATTGATTGCTTTCTCATATGTGCCCTGACCGTGGGGCTATAGCAGACCAAGTAACCCCTTGCTCGAGCCAGCAACCTTGGGTCCAAGCTGGTGAGCTTTGCTCAAACCAGATGAGCCCACGCTCAAGCTGGCAACCTCGGGGTCTCGAACCTGGGTCCTCTGCATCCCAGTCTGATGCTTTATTCACTGCACCACCACCTGGTCAGGCGAACACTATTTTTTAAAACACCTCATTTTGTGGAACCTTGAGTTATGATTACTGTCTGTTTTGACTGAGTGATAATAAACACATCATGTAATCTCCTGCTGACAGTTTTGTAATGCAAAATAAGACTGACAATGCAATTAACAATAACAAGAAAACATTTAAAAAGTCAGGAGTTACAAAAATTAGAAAGCCAGAATAAATACCTCATGGAAATGGCATCCACAGGTCCCCTGCAAAAACTCTTTGTATCGCCCCATTGTTATAGTGAATGTGTCCACCACTTCGTAGCCATATTTTTTTGCAGTGTCCAGAATAATCAAATTTTCTTTCCATAAATTCTGAACTTGACTCTGTATTGCAAAGCAGAAAAATGAGAATAAAAAAAATTTTTTTCTTTTTCTTCTTTTTCCAAGTGAGAAGAGGGAAGATAGAGAGACAGAATCCTGCATGTGCCCCAATTGAGATCTGTCCAGCAACCCCTGTCTAGGGCTGATGCTCTGCCCATCCAGGGCCATGCTCGCAATTGAGCTGTTTTTAGTGCCTGAGATGGAGGCTCCATGGAGCCATCCTCAGTGACCGGGGCCAAAGCGCTGGAAACAATTGAGCCATGGCTGTATGCGGGGAAGAGAGAGAGAAAGAGAAGGGGGAGACAGTGGGGTGGAGAAGCAGATGGGTGCCTCTCGTGTGTGCCCTGACTGGGAATCAAACCCAAGACATCCATATACTGGACTGACACTCTACCACTGAGCAAACCAGCCAGGGCCTAAGAATTTTTATTAAGAGCATTGTTTATGATTTAAAAAATCAGGTAGAAATTGTGCAAATGGCATTTTTTCATTCTGAGACAAAGAATTAATTTCCCATAAATTTCATAAATAAGTATGTCCTAATTTTTATACTGAAAATATTTCTATAAACATCTGTTTGTATATAAAACAGCAATACCTAAATGCCTACAGTGGTATACAATTTGGAACTTTTCCTTCCACAAAAAGTTGTTAGTTTATTGCCAGCAAAGATCCACTGAAATATCTAAAATTCTCAATTTAAAAGCCAAGGTTTAAAAATCACAAATGTTATCTCCATCTATTTGTATATTTATTAATTTAGTCATTTGAATATTAATTAGTATCTGTTTCGTGCTTAGCTCTGTGCTGAGGGACAGGAATAGAAGAATAAATAAATCATGGTCACTGCTCTTAAGACATTACATTCTAGTAAGAGAACCAGAGGTCTGTCATTGTGGGAAAATATAACAAGTTCTGGCTAGTAGAGAGAAAGGAATAGCTCTTCCAGGCTCAAGGGGGCAGCTGGACAGTGAGGCTTCGAGAGGTGGCTCTTGATCAGAGACAGTTTTGCCAATGGGATAGGAAAGGAGGGGAGGGGAGTGTGTTTCCGGGAGCAGCAGAATTGAGTGACAGCTCCAGCTGGTGTTTCCCTGAGTCCTAGTCTTCTTTCCCTCCCCAGCCCTGTATAGGGCAATGGTCATGCTCTGCTCCACAGGAGTTCTAGTTCAGGTCTACCACCGTGAGAAGGAACTCCTCCCACCACCCGATCTCCAGGACTCTCATTGGCTTGGCCAACAGTTCCTCAGACTGGCCTTTCTATGTACTTCCTCTTTCCACATCCTTCATATCAGACACATTACAGCCAAACGCACGTCCCAATACATAGCAGGCCTGAAAAGTATTTGGTGCAGGACTGAGTGATATGCTTGAGGCACTGCGGTCTGGACATTTTCCTACCGACTGCTCTTCCCTTCAGCCTTCCCAGGCTCTCTCCCTCATAAGTCCCCTTCTTCTGCCAACCTGTCTCAGCTTCTGTTCCTGTGCAATCCCACAATGACAAACGGAGGGAAATGCATTCTCTCTGCTTATTCTAAAGAACAAAAATCATTTCTATTTTCCAGGTAAAAATGCAAATCGCTTGCTTTTGTTAATCCGACCGCAAGATAAAAGCAGCAGTACAAACACATCTAATTTTCTTTCTTCACTGTGCTCCCATCCCTGTTTTTATGTGACATTCAAAGAAGAGTGTTTTCTCCCAAAGAGAAGCAGTGAATAAAAAAGGTTCATAAGGAAGAACTATGGAGGAAATGAGACAGATGCAAATTTTGCCTGCGCTATCACATATTAAAGCATGCTCAGTGTGGTTTGTAGGCTTTTTCTTGTCCAGTTACAAGCATTTTCTCAACTTTAATATGTCTAATTATGAAAGGTAGATGGGACTTCATAGTAAGCAGTTTCTAGAGGAAGTCTTTTAGAGTAAGGTCCATTCTCTGGGAAATAGACTCAGATGAACATTTACAGGAGGCTGCTCTTTGAATTAACACCTATAAGGTAGTTGCAACAGAGGCCTCTGTGACCCACTGGGGGTTCTTGAGCTAGGAAGGATCTTCCGAGAGAATGGCCCAAATTAAGTAAGGAGGTCTGGGTCTTAATACTCTTCATGGACCAGTTGGGTTTCTACAGCAAAAGTAATTCCTGCTGGGGTTCAGGTCTAGGGGAATGAATGTTTTAGTCTTGAACAGGCTACCTGGGAGCAGCCAAATCATACAAAGTATCATTCGCTCATTCAGGCATAGATATTTTTGAGAGTCTACTACTCTGTGTGGACAATGGACAATGGTATTTTGCATTAAGGGTACCAGCATAGGCAGGACAGCCTCCCTCCCGGGTCCTTGCTCTTTCAGAGGTTATTCTTTCAGGGAAGACAGGCAACTGAACATTGTATCTGTTGAGTCGCATACATGAGGATACAAGATAATATTATAGGAGCTTATAGCAGGACTAAACTATTGAGTCTGGTGTGCCCATTAAGTCTTCCTAGAGGAAATGGCATTTTAATTAACACTTTCTGGGTATTTGGAAGTTATCCAGGTGAGTAGGTGGGGGGGGGGCAGTGATTTTAAAGACCTGGAGGTGACTGAGCGTCTCATACTTGAGAGGTTAAAACATGCGCTGTATGACTGAGCTCACTGATGTGAGTCTGTGTTTGTATGTGTGTATGTACATGTGTGCATATATAGTGGAAGCAAGAGGGAAGTCCATAGAGGAGAGCAGAGACCAAGTCTTGAATGGCTATGTGAACATATGAGGCGTTCAGGTGTATTCCTGCCTCCACTGCTATCATCCTTGTCCCTGTCATTCTATTGTTTTCCCCATCCTCTTGACCCATCCTTCTGTCTTTACTCAGTTTGAAATGACTGAGTTATTAGCACCATCAAAGCCCAGGGGACAGGCATCCTTTTGAGTATAATCTCTGGTACAGAGCAGTGCTGAAGAATTGTTTGCTGTGTGCTGAGATGAACTGATCCTGAGTTAGTAACATACATTTAAGCAGCAGCCACAAGCACTCCAGTTCCTGTGAGGAGCTGCAGCCAAAGAAGCCAAGTGGAGCGACCAGAGTTCTCAGGAAGGAACTTTTTTTTTTTTTTTTTTGTATTTTTCTGAAGTGAGAAGCGGGGAAGCAGAGAGACAGACTCCTCCATGTGCCTGACTGGGATCCACCCAGCATGCCCACCAGGGGGTGGTGCTTTGCCCCTCTGGGGCATTGCTCCGTTGCAATTAGAGTCATTCTAGTGCCTGAGGCGGAGGCCATGGAGCCATCCTCAGTGCCTGGGCCAACTTTGCTTTCGTGGAGCCTTGGCTGCAGGAGGGGAAGAGAGAGATAGAGTGAAAGGAGAGGGGAAGGGGTGGAGAAGCAGATGGTCCCTTCTCCTGTGTGCCCTGGCCAGGAATCGAATCTGGGATTTCCACATGCCATGCTGATTCTATACCGCTGAGCCAACCAGCCAGAGCCTCAGGATGGAATTTCAATCTCAACCTTGAGATAACAGTAAAGGACATTTATCTCATAACTCACAGCAAAAATTATCAAACAGCCCTTCTTCTAATCCTCAACAGTCTCAAACTCTTCAGCTACCCTGATGCTAAATATCTCCACTCTTAACTCCAAGGGGGCAATTTTAAAGGCTCTACTTGGGCCTGGCCAAGTGGTGCAGTGAATAGAGCATCACCTTGGGACTTTAGCATCCCAGGTTCAAAATCCAAGGTCACTGACTTGAGCACAGGATAACTAGCTTGAGTGTTGGATCATCAACATGATCCCAAGGTTGCTGGCTTGAGCTCAAAGGTTGCTGGCTTAAAGCCTAAGGTCACTGGCTTGAGCCCAAGGTTGCTGGCTTGAGCAAGGGGTCACTGGCTCGGTTGGAGTACCCTAGTCAAGGTATATATGAGAAAGCAATCAATGAACAACTAAAGTGACACAACCATGAGTTGATGCTTCTCCTCTCTCTCCCTTCCTGTCTCTCTCTCTCTAAAATAAAAATTAAAAAAGTAAATAAAAGAATAAAGGCCCTACTTGGGCCACTTTCTACCACCTCTGCTGCTCTTGCAGCATAGATATGGATTCTATGCAGTCAGAGTTTCAAGAAGGGAGAGGGGTTTGTGTAATCTGTGCTGGGGAAAGCTAGGAGCACTCCACATTGACACAAAAATAAATCTCACTCCATTTATGCATTAAATGGACAGCTTCCTGTCTCCCCAGTTCCCAGTGCTCCCGAGCTCCGCCAAGCAATCATGCACAAAACCAGCTGCCAAGCCCCCTCCCGGCTTGAACAAGAGCAGCTGGTTCCCTTACCTACAGATGTCTTTCTGCTCTTTTCTGAGATTTCTATGCAGCGTTGAGACTAATTTACTATTATCTATAAGAACTGGCCGGAGGCCTCTAACTCCCTTCATTTATGAATGTCCCACCAGAGGAAAAGCTCATGACACTACTTCAAGGACAATTCTTTTTAAATATATCAGTCAACAAACTTCAAAAAAAGCCTCTCTTTCCCAAAGTACTCACTGATATTGACAATTTCATTTGTGGTTTCAGCATGAGTCTTTAAAGGTATAGGAAATGTTAGTCGAGTAGGGAGACACTTACAGCACAATCTCTCTTATCTACCCTGAGTTATTTTTTCATAGTTTGGCTCTACCTTTCTTCTTTTATGAACTCAAAGCATTTACAACACATTATGGGTTACGGCAGGGGTCCCCAAACTACTGGCCTGCGGGCCCGCATGCGGCCCCCTGAGGCCATTTATCCGGCCCCCCGCTGCACTTCCAGAAGGAGCACTTCTTTCATTGGTGGTCAGTGAGAGGAGCATAGTTCCCATTGAAATACTGGTCAGTTTGTTGATTTAAATTTACTTGTTCTTTATTTTAAATATTGTATTTGTTCCCGTTTTGTTTTTTTACTTTAAAATAAGATATGTGCAGTGTGCATAGGGATTTGTTCATAGTTTTTTTTATAGTCCGGCCCTCCAACAGTCTGAGGGACAGTGAACTGGCCCCCTGTGTAAAAAGTTTGGGGACCCCTGGGTTACGGTCTCTTTCTCTCCAGGAATAATCCTTTTTTTCTTCTTCTTCTTTTCCAAGTGAGAGAAGGGGAAATAGAGAGACAGACTCCCATATGCACCCCGACCCAAATCTACCCAGTAACCTCCCATGTGGGGCTGATGGTTTGCCCATATGAGACCATGCTCACAAGCAAGGTATTTTTAGCATCTGAAGCGGAGACTCCATGGAGCCATCCTCAGCTTTGGAGTAGGTGCGCTCGAACCAATCGAGCCATGGTTGGGGGAGGGAGAGAGAGAGAGAGAGAGAGAGAGAGCGAAAGAGAGAGAGAAGGAGGATGGGAAGGGGAGGAGGAGCAGATGGCCACTTCTCCTGTGTGCCCTGACTGAGAATTGAACCCAGAATATCTACATGCTGTGCCAATGCTATACCACTGAGCCAACTGGCCAAGGCCCAGGAATAATTCTAACTAATTTGAAATCATAACCTGTAAGTATATGATCTCCTTTGATTTTTATAAAGGTCGCTGTCTATTATGTAGTGCCTTCTCATCCTTTTGTAGACACCAGTAGAGACAGTAAGCACGAAGTTCACGCAGCCCGGAGGAAACGCCTCACCTGTGTTAGGAAATGCACTCCGTCCACTGGCAGGTGAAATCCAATTCCCAGAGTTTTGATGATCACAAGGATATTGAGTAGATTTTCCCTATGAAATAATTAGAATTATAAAGTCATGAGTTTACATAAATAAAGAAGTGGAATTTCTTCGCAATGTGATAAATGGCAGCTAGGACTAATGTCTCATTTTATAGATTTGATATAATTTAGTTTTTTGTGTGGATAGCTTTATGTGTCACTGGGCATGTTTTGAACTCTTATAAATGTAAATTTGAATATTGAAGAGCCATCTTCTGATTGGATACAAAGGTATTTTGAAATATTTTAAACGAGACTTTAAGTACTTAATTCTAAACAAGTTTCTCTTTAAATAAGATCTTGATAAAACTCAGTCACATCCAGAGTTGGTTTGTTTGTTTTTTACTTAGGATACTAATGACAATTATTGTTGCAGAAATGTACCTTTTCAGAACGTTGTGAATAATTTGCAGGTGATTGGAATTAAGCCACTGAACACCACCAATGACCAACACAGTCTGGCCCGAATTCTCCAGAGGACTTGATCTGAATTCCAGAAAAAAAAAAAAAACAAGACATGTTGCCTTGGAACAGATGGTAAACATTTTAACAGCATTGCCTCACATTTCACTGAACCGTATCAGGCATCCTGATCACAGGACTCCTTGTCACTTCCAACTCATTTTCAGCCACATTACTTGGGCTTTAAGCTTTTCAGCACATTTGATATACAGTGAGCAATTATGACTGCTAGTAAAACATCAGTGCATGTGGCACTGCGCTGTTCATAATAGTTCCATTGTACCTTTGCAAGAGATGCCCAAGTGCCTTTTCAAACGTTGGTCTCAGTGAAGGGTTTATCCAGAACTGAGGGTAGTAGGAATAACTGATCAGAGTCTTCCCACCATTGACATTGTGATAGAATTTCGTGCCATGCACCTTCTGCCATTCCTGCAAGGTTTCGTTCAGCCTTTCAATCAAATAGTACATTATCCCTCTGTTGGTTGAATCTCCGATGAAAAGAATCTATAATTGAAAGAAAAAGTATTTGCTTTCAAATCTGATGTTGACACAGTATGGGAGATAATATAAAATAATTTGTTGAATATTCCTAAGCCCCAAAATCTAGGTGTTTGAAGGACAGCCCTTCAAACTGTTAAAAATGACATTTATTATTTTTTCTCCCAAACCTGTTTATTTTCCTCTCTTCCTTATTCCTAGAAATACCATCCTCTACTGACACATTCGCTTGTTTAAAGCTTTTTGCCTCATGTTATCTTTATTTCTCTGCTCCCTTATGCTTTTACTTTCTCATCTAATCAACTTAACAAGTTTCTTTTAGCACTGTTTTTCCTTGTGCTAATAGGCATGAAGTATTTTAGTGTTCTAAGGCTACTTAGAGATTTTCTAATCTTTTTTTAGTGCATAGATGAGAAAACTTTGAATCCAAAAAGATTGCATAGCCCAGTAGAGGTCATGCAATTACTTGACAAAAGAGCCATAGGACTAGGAGCTGCTGATTTTCTGAACAGCTATCTGTGTCCCAGAGTGCCATTTACCCTGGGAGTCTCTCACATCCATCCTCTCCTTCCATTCCCCTCAGCACAGCTCTGTTTCAGGACCCCATTGCTTCAAAGCTGTGCTGTTATTAATAATGCTTTCTTTTTGAAAAAAAAATATTAGTGAGAGGCAGGGAGGCAGAGAAACAGTCTCCCGCACATGCCCCAACTGGATCCACCTGAAGCCCCCTATGGGGCAGTGCTCTGCCCATCTGAGTTGTGGCTCCGTTGCTCGGCAACTGAGCTATCTCAGCACCTTAGGTGATGGTGCCATCCTCAGCACCTGTGGCCAACTTGCTCGAATGAGCCATGGCTGCAGGGTTGGGGGGGGGGAGAGAAAAAGGGGAGGGGTGGGAAGTTGATGGTCACTTCTCTTGTGTGCCCTGACCAGGAATCGAACCCAGGACTTCCACATGCCAGGCTGATGCTCTATCGCTGAGCCAACCACCAGGGCCAATAATGCTTTCCTAATGGGTCTTCCTCCTTGCACAATGGTTGCCCCTAGTTCATTCTACACATAGTATTACTGGGACACATTTCCAAATGCCTAGCCCTGGTCATCGGACTTTCAGTCTCAAAAACCCTATTGAATCCTGTTTCCTGTAGAATTAAGTCTAGCCTCCTCAAGTTCAGCTAACATTTGCTGAATTTTTATTGCATACCACTTTGCTAGGTGGAGGTTTCACACAGGGTACTCACTTTGAATGTTCAAAATTGTAAGGTTTGAATCATCATTTCTGTGTCACAGGGGAGCAGTTTGAGACTCAGGGAGACTGAAGTCATAAATCTAGTAAATGAGGAACAGAAGACTCAAACCCAGGTCCTTTAACTCCAAGTGCAGGGTCAATGGCCCTGTCCTCTCAACACTTCCTCTCAGATTCCTACTTTTTCACTGAGCATGCTTGCACTCAAGAGCATCTGTTTATCCTTGTGCTAATCCACCTGCTCCTCCCTCTGCAAACCCACCTGAGTGAATGCTACGCACTCTCCAGACCTCACACAAATGTCCCATGCCCCAGTCAGAAAGACCTTCGTTTGTCCTCTGATTTCATTACAATGTTTATTTCCATTACACATATTTGTCAAAGACCACAAGAAATTACGGCTATTTGTGTCTGTGTCGTTCTTTTCTCATACCCTGTTAAGAAGTATTTGAGGTCAGAGTCAGGGTCAATGTCGAATAAATTCTAACTTTCCTTACAGTACAACGCACAGACTTAAAAATATATATATTTATTGAACTGGAAATCAAAGGGACCTTTGTTAGAAACAGTCCTTTTGAATGTCTTTGCATAGGTTTATTTGGTTCTTCCATGTGTTCTCTCATTGTTGAGATTTCTGTTTTCATTAGTCATGCACACACTTCTGATTTTAACAGTAGTCATTGCCATAACTCTCAAGCACTATCGTATTTGTCCATCCATTGTGGATCTAGTGAGAATCTGCCAAGGTTTATCTTTCCATGGTAAGTATATTACACAAGTTATATGAAGAAATCCAGGAAGCATCTGCAATTTGCCTTCAGATCAAATACTGTTGCCATGAGCATCATTAAGCTGCTAAACTGAATAACATAAAGTGTCAAGGCTTCAGTTACTGATACTCTCAGTCACGTTCCATTTGGGGCAATCAGATTCCAGTATAAAAAGTAATTTGTGAAATCACTTCAAATTCTTCTTACTGGACTTGACCTATAAATGGTTTTGTTTGTTTTTCCGGCAGGGATTTCCGATTTTTGAAAGGCAACTTTAAATAATCAGGAAAGCTCTTAATTTCAGACACTAGTAATTATACAACTCTATTTGCATTAGTCTGTGGAGCTGCCATTAACATTTTGCCACAGACTGGGTGGCTTACACAGAAATCTTTTTCTCATGATTGTGGAGGCTAGAAATCCAAGTTCAATCCTGGCCAGTTGGCTCAGTGGTAGAGCTTCGGCCTGGTGTGTGGATGTTCTGGGTCCAATTCCTGGTCAAGGAGCACAGGAGAAGCGCTCATCTTCTTCTCCACCCCTTCCCTTCTAGCTTCTTTCTCTCTCTCTCTCTCTTTCTCTTTCTCTCTTCCTGTCCTACAGCCATGGTTCAATTGGAGTGAGTTGACCCCAGGTGCTGAGGATGGCTCCATGGCCTCCTCCTCAGGTGCTCAAAAGAGCTCAGTTGCTGAGCAACAGAGCAACACTCCAGATGGGCAGAGTATCGCCTTCTAGTGGGCATGCTGGGTTGATCCCGGTCGGGGCGCATGTCGGAGCCTGTCTCTGCCTCCCCTCCTTTTACTGAATAAAAAACAAATAAGTAAGTAACTCTAAGTTCAAGGCATTTGCATGGTTGGTTTCTTCAGAGGACCTCTCTTCTTGGTATGTAGGTGGCTTTTTCACCCTGTGTCTTCACATGGTCTTTTTTCTGTGTCTATATTCTAATCTTCTTGTCTCACAAGGGCACAAGTCATATTGAATTAGGGTCCACATATATGACCTTGTTTTACCTTAATTACTTTTTCAAAGGCCCTCTCTCCAAATATAGTTATATTCTGAGGCATTGGGAGTTAGGACATCAGCATATGAATTTGGTTGGGTGGGAACACAATTCATCTTATAATGCCATAAAGAGCTGTCTCAAGATCCAGCTTTTATACTAAATTTCAAACCCTCCTAGGGTTTCTCCAGGCAGCCAGTCAGATCACTAGGCACCTGCATTGAGAAAGATGCAGAGGTTTAATAAAATCAAAGTAGCTGCATGTAACTGAGGGAGAAAAAAAAAGTGTCTAGATTTCCAGTCTTTTCCATGAGTTATCCAAAGATGCAGTTCACAAAACCATATCAGAGGCAAAGAGCCATGTTTCAGAATTCTAGGTACTGTTAATTATTAACTAGATCATCCGAGGCAAATTATGGAACCTGTGCAAAAGTTCATTCCCTTATGTGTAACACGGGAATAATAATATCACCACCTTTGAGGACTTCGATGAGATTTAAAATGCTTATCTGGTTCCTGCCACACTGTAAGCACACTATGGTGTGCATTAGCATTAGTCATAGGCAAGGAAGCAGTGGTTTCGAGCGCTGCCCACGTGCCTTCCAGCGCATTGCTGGGCACTTTCAAGTCATCAGCTCATTTAAAGAACATGTCAGAGAGGAGAGGAAATGTCTAAACAACATTTCAGATTCCAGGAGCAACTTGATGCCAAAGATTGAATTGCATTCTCCTGGGCAGCATCTCTATTCTGGTTCTACAGTGCAATGAGGGGAGGCTGTCTCCATGAAGGTGGGCCCTGACGCAGGGGCAGAAACATGCATGTCTGAATGTGTCGCATGAGCCTGGATCTCAGTTCGTCAGCTGGAGACAGACGTGTTCAGAAAACGTTTGCATCTGTCCCATTCCCGAGACTCACCGTGAGTGTGCCATCACAAGGTAGACAAGGGCTGGTATTCCCCCACTGGTTTACACGTCCTGTTGGACCACAGGATCTAGAAGCACATCATGTTCCTGGGCTCTAGTAAAGCTTGACACTTATTTTCAAATTGTCTTACACTGCTCACAAAAATTAGGGGGTCGGGGAATATGCAGATACTCCAGTACTTTCAGCCTTTTGTATAGTGCATTTTCACCAATGAAATAAAAGTTAATTTTGCATCTCATTTGCATAATCAAACAACTTTCTTTGACTTGTCATTTGCTTTTCTGATGTTCTTGTTTAATAAAAAATATTAAATGCTTCTTTTTTTATCGCTTCATATTCATTTTAAAATATCCCCTAATTTTTGTGAGCAGTATATTTAAAAACCATAAAATTGTTTATCTTTACTTTTATTTCTAATTTCTCAGTTATAGTCCCTATATTAGATGGGATAGATTAAATGTCATAACAAATTGAGACCCTAAATGTAGGTGGCTTAATCAAAATCGAGGTTTATTTCTGCCTCAGGAAAAACAGTCCCGTTGGTTGTAGGCAGCTGTCTGTGTGGGGATGGGGACAGGAAAGTCATTCAGAATCCGAGGATGATGGGACCATGTCTTCTTCAATTATGATTTCTAAGAACTCCTTGGGCATCAATATCCAACTGGGGACGGAGTGAGAGGCTGCCAGGTTTTCTACGGGTCCAGCCTGAGAGCTGGTCACATTACTGCTGTCACAGGTCATTTGTTAAAACTCAGTTATGTGACCACACAGCTAATTTCAAGAGAGACTGAGAAATGCAGTTGAGCTAAGTGCCAGGAAGAAGAGTAAAAGAGTTTGATGACTACTTAGCTAGTCTTCACAACAGTCTCTTACATGCTAAGTTTTTCTGAGGAAAAGCTAAGCTCTAAAATTAGATTTTCCACCTGTGAATTAGCAAAAGTGTGAAGTATATGAAAGGCTAATTTATAATCCACATGGTGCACAAAAAATCTTCTATTTGTAGAGAAATAGAGGCTCTGGAATAAATAATAGCAAGAAATATCATTTACTAGTGGAAATAGAACCAACATTTTAGGAATATTTGATTTAAATATACAATAAAATGTTTTTCTGATTTCATTTTGTTTTATCATGAATGAAGGGACCTAACAATGATGATACTTACACATGCAAATATTTTATTTTATTACCTCCTTTATCTGAATCATCAAAAGTAACTTAGCAAATCAAGTTATAAAGAAGTGAAAAGAAAATTATTGGTGGCTATCTGGGTTGAATCAATAAAGATAGTAAATTGTCTGGAGTTTGTTAGATTCTCAGAGCTTTTTACTCTGTTGAGGCTGGGTAAGAACTGAATATATGTAGACTTACTAGACGGGGGGAAAAAACCTTTAAAAAATCATTTCCTTCTTCCTCCTTTCCTGCTGCTTAGGTTCTACTTCAGTATTTGCAGAAGTGAAGACATTTCTTTAGATTCAACAAAGTGCATTAGATGCCAACTGTACTCAGCCCTGAAATTTATTGGAACCTTCCCAAGAGAGGAAATCAGATAGGAGTGCAATAACAGCTACTTGTCCGTTAATCTAGGCAGTGCCTGCCTATTAGAGAGCTTTCATATCTGCAATTAAAGGGAATGAAAGTGAGGTGAAGGGGAGTTTTATTCACTACGTCTAATGCAGGGCCAAGCATAGTCAATATGTTTATATAGCTCACAGTGATTCTGATAAGCAAGCCCATGATTGAGCACCATGGCCCTCATAAGAAAAATGTCAATTTCTAAATGAGGCAAGGGGTCATTCAGCTCTATATCAAGTTAAAACTGATAAGATGGCTCATTATATTTAGGACACCGTAAAAATCTAGCCCAACAAACATCTCTCTGTGAAATGTAACGTTATTACATCAAATGTTTTCTAATGATGAGTTTTGATTAAATTGGCCAGAGATGACCAACCAAAATGCTCTTTGGGGTCAAGAACAAGTGTAAATTGACGTTTAGGCAAGTCACTCTGAAACCCATGAAATTTGGCAACAACAAAAAAGGGGGGAAAAACAGCTAAACAATATTACCTAGACAAAGATCTAGCTGCTTGGGACACATTTATTTATCTACTTGCCATTCCACATGGATGGTGGGCATCATGTACCTGGTGAGCATCCTTTCCTGGTGAGAGTGAGGTGCCCTCCTGTTCTTTCATTCTCCCTTTTTAAAAAATTAAAACGGACCTGCAACACTGACCAAACCATTGTAACTATAATGGAATTTACATATTAGAACATATTATTACAAATTAGCCACATTTCAAAAATGTAAACACCTTGAACTCTAAGACACTACTTAACCGGCAAACATTACTTTAAAATGTAAGTTACGTTTCCTGTTTTAACAGCTGAGTTTAAATACTTTCAGTATATACTCCCTTTTTATAGCTCCCTTTCCCACTTGCACTCTTTTCTCGAATACTTTATTAGTGGTTTAAATTCTGACCTATGTTTTCATCTGACACATAAAATAATGGCTTGTTTAATTCAGTGTGGTAGGGCTGCCCTTAAGTTTTTTTAGTTGTAAGTGTGAGTATCATAGTTTTAAACTATTTCCCATATAGTTCACACTATAGTTAAAGTTATGCTCTGATAAATTTTTACAAATGCTCCATTCAGAGTTTATTAAGTATAAAAGGTATGTATCTATTTAGAGAAATGTGTGAGAATATAATTGAAAACATAGCTTGTATTTTTCAATTGAATTTGCTTTGATTCAACATGATTACACATCTCAAAACCTATACCTACATGCCCAAACTTAAAACTAAAATAACTAATATCTGGATAAATGTTTACTTTAAAAGGGGTCCTACGTCTACCTGCCCTCTATACACAAGCAAGTATGCCATAGACACGGGGTACACATGCTTCCAGGAGAAATTTTATTTCATCTATCTTTCACAGACTGCTATCCTATTCACCTTGTTGAAGAGCAGGAAAATGACTGAAGTAGAGAAAATGTGGTCCTGCTCATGAGCCATTGGGGTTCCCAGCCAAAGTCACCAGAAACTTGAAACCTTTTTTAAAATCTCAACCAAAGTGTGTCTGGTTCCTTCCTCACAGGTGGGCATGCGTGTCCAAGTGTGGTCTTGCGTTCATCAACGTAAAACAGTAGTAAAAAGATGTAAAACGTCGTAATAAGAATACAAGAAAATTCAATGGAGAGAAGTGACTACTTGGAGAGAAATGCTAAATAAAGCATCACACTATTTGAATTTTCAAGTCATCATTTCCAATAATTCTCACCTGCCCAGTCTAATTTTGTTGCCCTTTTATCTGATTCTTTGGAGATAGACAACTAAGTTCAATGCATACCCAGAGGCTTAAGCTTGCCTCAGTTAGGATACAAAATAAAGTTCTGTTTTTTGTAGCATGATCTGTTCACACTATTAATTCTTGGCGATACTGAAACTTTTGGATTCTAAGTATTAAACCGTGAGATTTACATATCAATTGTAAATCTTCAGGTTAGTAAGGCACTATACAATTAGAATTTGAATGTTTACGTAGGTCCTCATTTTTACATAATCCAAGACGCATGAATTAGAGCATATGAAAAAAATGAGGAAGTTGGAATTATCTCTAGTGCACTGGCTGGGTCCCTGCCCATCCTGTTTTCTCCATCTTCTGTCCTCTCCAGTAAAGGGAATCAAAGAAAGCACTAAGTTTGATCTCACCATAGATTCTCTACAGGGGAAAAATAAAGATTCCTATATAATTTTTTGTAGCCAGGCCAACGCTCTACCACTGCGCAAACCATCCAGGACCAGAATGGATTCTTTGCTCAACAAAAGCTGGATGAATGAATAACATGACATCATAAAAGTTATTATAAAAGTATTCTTGAACTTAACTCTGGACTTTCCGCTATGGTAACATGATAGGAATAACTGATATTGCAAGGTTTCTGATACAGGTTAGTAGGGTTACTCAGATGGGTTCAATAAATAAAAAAGTCACTTTAGCCGATGGGATCAAAACTGTTGCAGTCTGAGGCTCTTACTATTCCATGACCCTGTCTTCTTCATTTATATGTGAGGTGAATTTTCATTTACTGTTGCTCAAATATTATGTTTCTTTTCTTGAATGTTTGACATGGTTTAAAGGGTTCCAAAAAAAAATCAGAATATAAGATGTTTAATAGCTAAAATATTTATTTTTTTCCTAATTTTTTAATTTTTATGCTTTAACATTTATTTGTCTTTGAAACAGAATGCTGCTTTAGAGAACTCTGTGTAGGATGAGAACTTTAATAGCCCCACGGATGAAAAATAAGGGTTTCAGGATCATTTTGCATATTTATATTTTTCTCCTAGAAAATGAAAACTAGAGGGGCAGGAAAACCTTATGCTAACCTACTCCTTTCATAAACGGAGCTTCTTTAAAGAACAAGTGCTTCATTATTATCCTTGTAAACGCCATACTGTGTGGTGCAGCAGCACGTGCACCTGCCGGCACATTGCCAAGTGATTCTAAATATCATCTAAGTGATCTTTCTAGGCTTCTTCTCCTCCTTTGCAGGTCCACTGCTTCTGCCCCAATTCTGATTTATACAACCAGTTAAAATATAGAGTTTTTTTGATTTACAAAATGTTCACACATTGTAAATAATGAAAACGTATGAATCGTTAAACAGATAGCTTCACCTTTCACCAAACCCACTTTCCTACCGAGCTGTCTTCATGGTGCGTGACCTGGGCAGTTGCTTGGGTCCTGGGCTTGGTTGATTTTGCTGCTGTTGACCTCTTGACATTCTTAATGATTTTGAACAGCAGGTTCTGCATTTTCACTTTGCACGAGGCCTCGGAAAAAAACCTGGAGCCGGTGCTGTCACCACCCACCCTCTTCCATTCCTTTCCACTTATGTAATCACGCTTGACTGTTTGCTACTTCCAGAAACGTTCTGTGTATGCAAGCATGTGTACATTAGTTTTTCCATCGATGGGTGTATTTTATACATATTTTATCCTCCTCCTTTTTTTGCCTTCTCAGTGCTGCATTAGTGAACTTTTCCACTGAACAGACCTGCCTGCCCAGCGCCATTTCTTCCTTCCCCCCAGGATGCTACTGGATGGCTTCCTCCTTTTGGTTTTGCCAGTCCTCTGCTTAACATGCACGATGCTTCCCTGTTGTGTACAGAATAAACTAGCTTCTTGTAAACAAAACAGACTCTGTAGGACCATTGCTGGTGTGCTGGCAAATGTGAGTTTCAGGGCATGCTGGTCTGAAGGACAGCTGTGCCCTAGGAAAATCACCAAGATGAGTCCTTTCTGCTAAGACGTCAGGTAGCTAGTCTTTGCCAAGATCACCTAATCTGAACGTGAGCCTTTACTTTTAGACTTTGCAAGTATTCTATCTGTCTAACAGGTAGAAAAAAGCGATCTTCCCTTTTTCTCACCACTACCTTTGTAGCGTTGCTAATAGTTAGCCTTAACATTAGCAAAGACCGTATTAGAGACTCCATGTTTGTGTCTTCCCCAAATTCATATACTAAAACCCTAACCCCCATGGGCAGTGGAGTCTTTGGGAGGTAATTGGGTTTAGATGAGGTCACAAGGGTGGAGGGTGATCCTTATAGGAAGAGGAGAAGACTAGAACTCTTTCTCTGTTTTGTGAGGACACAGCAAGCAGACACCCAGATCTTGGACTTCTCAGTTTCCAGAACTGTGAGAAATAAATAGCTCTTTAAGCTACTCAGTCTATGGTATTTTCACATAGACAGGAAAGAAGTATTTTTTATTTCTACAAAGTTGATTAATCTACCACATAGGATTAGATTGTGTAGACTTCTTATTTTACGGATGAAGAAAATGAGTCTGAGAAAAAAATATATACATCATGTCCAAAGCCATGGAATTTAGTGATGAACTTAAATTAACGTCTCTTCCCTTTCATGTTAATAGATTGTGACATTTTGGAATTTTCCTGAACCCTCTAAATTCTGAGGTCGAAATGGTATTCTGAAAGAGTTTAGAGAAGTCTGATTGTTATGGCAACAACTACGTTCCTTGCTTCCAGTCCTGCATTTCTAAGATAGAAAGGTTGGATTGTCCAAGTTGGTGGTTAAAAAATGCCTGTGTTGTAGCCACTCACAGACATGTGTCCTCATGAACGAATTCATCTCTCTGAGCTTTGATTTTCTTGAGTGGAAAAGAACAGATACGCTATCGACCTCCTTGGAACTATGATTCGAAATAAACAAGATTTTAGCTTATCTGTTTACTCAACAAATATTTATTAAGCCACTATTACGTATCAAAAGTTGTGCCAATAGTGAGATTATGGCAATGATCACCACACGTTTCCTGCCCTCAGGAAGCTGACAGTCTGGTTGGGCGTAAGGTGTGAGAAAACAGCATCGCTCCTGTACAGAATCAATGTTCAGTTAACAATAATATTAACTGGCAGTTAAGACATTTCTAAATGTTTTCTTTTCCTTTCTTTTTAAAAAAGTAACTTATACTTCGGCTTTACTTTAAAGACAGTCTCAGTCATGAAAGTAAGAGTGTTGACACTGCAGTCACCATGAAGTAGACGTCCATCCTATTCCTTGCCCCTCACTCGTCAGTCATCCTTCTGAAATTATTTGCTAGTAGAAAATATGAACACTAAGCCTAATCTGAAAACTGGACTCCATTCAATCCAGTGCCTTTTTCTTTATGCATTCATAGAGCTTTTTCAAAAAAATCAGTTTTTGAACTCTATCTTGCCCATGTGTGAGAGTTTACAAATGGCTTTTTTTAAGGAAATACTCATCTAGTAAAAAGTGCTTTGAAAGTCTGGGTAAGGCTTACTTACTCCACGGGAACGAGCATCTCAGGATGTGTGCCCAGTTTGCACGTGCGAGAGCTCTGCGGGGACCTACGCAGCCAGCGCGCCTAGCAAGGAGACGCTGCGTGTCCGACAGGTCAGCTTAGAAGCCGCACTAAAGGAAAAGCAGCCTAAGGAGGTCCAAGGGAGGCCTGCCCGGGAATGTGAAAGAAATCAGGAAGGTTAGTGTGGAAAGACAATGCCATGCACTTGGTCAGCCCCCGCAGAAGCGAGTCTTCATGCAGGATCACTGCGCCGCCCGGGGCGAGCTGCAGATGTCCGCGGTGACGGCCGCGCCTCGCTGGGGCTGCAGCTGCCCGGGCCAGCTGCTCTGCGCTGCCAACTGTCTGTAGACGTGTTGAGCTCTCACCAATTTATGCTGAGAAAACCAGCATGGAATTGGATCAGCACAGGACACGACTTTAATATCCTCCATCTGTCAAGTAGACTTATTTGAAAATCATTGAGTGTTTTTAGAGCAAGAATGATGAAGGCTCTTCTATGATAAAATTGACACAATTCAAAAAGCCAGCCGTATTGTTAGTTCTCTGCAGAGTGAGAGAGCAGGAAATGGTCTAGCGGATAGGACCGATGGCCTTGGAGACTGCAGGTGGACATGAAAGGCTTCCCCTACCGGGTCCAGAACCTACCTTCCTTCCTCCCAGGCACTGCTGCAGCTGAGGCTTAGTTAGGACATCGTACTGGCAGTTGTGGGGCTGCCAAGTTATTTCTCTCCAGTCACAGGTTCTGTTGTCTGAGCAACTGAGGCAAGGCACGATCCATTGGCCTGCAATAGACAGCAAAACCTCCTTTTGTTCAGTTTCTGCTGATGAAATTATAGTTTGCAAGTAGCCTTAGGGTTCCACTGTGGCACACCACCACAAGCTGCAGTCAGAAGACCACAGTTATCATGCGAATTGAATGGAGCAATGCATCCAGCCTTCCAACCAAATAGAACTGCATCACATGGTCACATTCACAATAATACAATTCCTGCTGAAATCAGGTAGGAGTTCTGTTCCTTGAAACCACATAGTTATAAAAAGTTAAGAGGTCAGGTACTACTCAATTAAAAAGGATATTTTAAAAATAGTTTCTCAACATAATTATATATATATATATATTAATTATTTATTTATTTATTCATTTTTAGAGAGGGAGAGAGAGAGACAGAGAGGGAGAGAGAGGAGAGAGAGACAGAGAGAGAGAAGGGGGGAGGAGCTGGAAGCATCAACTCCCATATGTGCCTTGACCAGGCAAGCCCAGGGTTTCAAACCGGCGACCTCAGCATTTCCAGGTCGACGCTTTATCCACTGCGCCACCACAGGTCAGGCATAATTATATTTTTAAACAGTACATTTGTCCCTTTAATAGGACCAAAGTTGGTGGGGGGAGGCCATTAATATTGAGGTCATTGACCACAAGTATTTATTAGTTTAACTCATGCTTACGTTAGCAATCCAATAAGACAATTACTTTAACATTCTGATAATTCATTATGTTGAAGACCAGTTCCTTAATTTGATTTATGGCCTTTTTGGTGTGAATCTCTCCACCTCTTTCCAGTTCCGGCAATTTATTTCTTCAGCAGTTGGCCCAGAAATGCACTGTTCTCACGTGATTGGTGTGAGGGTTTAACGGGATAATGTACACAGTTACAGTATCATTTTCACCTTTGTTACTGGCAGACTTCAGGCAGGAAGTAGGTCACATGCTTTTAGTAAATGTTGGTAAGATAAATGAATATTATCAGTGTGTTTAAGATCTTTTCATGTTTATTGATAAACCTTTAGTTGGCTTTTAGTGTGAGTACATACATCAATAATTTATTAGAAAAAAATCAAGACACAAGTTTTGATTTTTCCCTGTTTCTCTTTTCAGAAATGAAGTGTGAACCAGCACATTAAACACCAAGGAGTCATTTATCTTCTTTGGTTAATGTTACTACTAAATATTCCTCTTTAAAATATTGAGGAGCTAAATATCCCCAGCTACTTTTTGTGTTAGAAAAGGAAAATTTAAACAACTTTATCCATTCTGGCTTTGATTTGTGGTCTTGCTAACAAGAGTATCTAGGGCGACATTAATTTTAGCAGGAAGAATTTCTCCTTTCAGGGGATGAACGTGGTGCAGTTCACATTTCATGACATTGGGGATGTCAGAATTGTGTATGTGAATGTATGTGTGGAAAGAATCATGGATAATGAAATTTTAAAGATCTAGTTTATGGCTTACTAATTGATCACAGAAAGGGAAAAAAGTATAGGAGAAACTGAGGGAGATAAAAGAAAATATTTCTCTCTCTAGGAGAATTTTAATTTAGTACATTATTATAGTGGCTACCCTATTATATGTTAGATACTATTAATGTTAAAACATCACAACAATTATAAAAAAAAATAGTTAACATTTTCATAACACCTGCCAGGTGTTAGGGATATTCTAAGCACTTTTTTCCCCATTGATTTTTTTTTTTTTTGAGAGAGAGAGGAAGAGAGAGAGAGAGAGAGGGAAACGTCAACTCATTGTTCTACTTCGTTGTGCGCTCATTGGTTGCTTCTCATATGTGCTTGACAGGGGCTCGAACTGACATCCTTGAGATCAAACAAGTGACCCTGTGATTGAACCTGTGACCTAGGAGGTCTGGGATGCTCTATCCACTGTACCACCAACCAGGGCTATTCTGAATACTTTTAATAAATTAATTTATTTAAACTTCCTAATTATAATGTTAAACCACAAACATTTATAATCAGGTTAGAGGTTTATCATTTATACAGGTAAAATAATGATAGCATTATAATAAGTAATGCCAAATGGGGTAAAAATATCTGTGTGGCACTAAAAAGGCCTGGGTTGTGAAGACACATAGCTGGGCTCTGCCTCCAACTGGCTCTGTGGATCTCAGCACTGTGCCATTGGGTCACCTGAAAGCTTTTTTAATGTCCCCTTGCCCAGGTTATTTGCTAACTTGATTAAATCAGAGCTGCTTGTTATGGGACTCAGGCAGTATTTTTAAAAGCTTTTCAGGTAATTCCATATGCAGCCAAGATGAAAAGCACTGTTTAACTTGCACAGGTTACTCAGTCTTTCCTCTGTAAGGAAAATCAGTGGCTGATCCCTAAGCAACTGATGAATGTCTTTGATTCTCCACCCCACCTTAAGTGGACTGGGTGGTGCCTTAGGGGCAGTGATGGGCGTGCCTTAGGGACGTGAGACTGAAGGGGTGACTGGTCTACAGACAGACTGGACATACTGGAGAAAAGAGGGTCTTCTGGGGGAAAGGCGTTTCCAACGGTTCTGTGCCCTGAGTGTAGCACTGCCGCCAAAAGACACAATGCGAAAACTTCAGGAGTGTGCTTGTTCCGCCATCTAGTTCTCTTTTAGCATCTTCTGTGGTTTTCATTCAGAATACAACATGCTTTCTAAATCGAATCTTGCCCTGGCATATAGGGTTTGTAATCCATAATCGACCACTTCACATCTTTGCTTGGTCTCTTCTAATTTTCTGTGGTTCAGATACAGACTTAAGTTTAACATTTGTTCATTAATTCAAGAAAACCTCCTTCTGGGCCCTGGCCAGTTGGTGGTAGAGTGTCAAGCCCGGCATGTGGAAATCCCCGGTTCCATTGCCAGTCAGGGCACACAGGAGAAGCAACCATCTGCTGCGCCACCCCTCTCTCTTTCTCTTTCTTCCCCGCCTGGAGCCAGGGCTCAAATGGTTCAAGCAAAATTGGCCCCAGGGCAATGATGGCCTAAATAGCTTGGTAGCCTGAGCAAAAAAGCAGTGGCCCCAGATGGGCAGAGCATTCCTCCCCACACCCCCACCCCCATAAGGGACTTGCTGGGTGGATCTTGGTCAGTGTGCATGCAGGAGTCTGCCTGTCTGCCTCCCTGCCTCTCGTTTAATAAAAAAAGAAAAAAGAAAACCTTCTTCTGAAATAACCTTAACTTCATAGAGATTTGCATTTTGTGGGCATATAGAATCCTCTTTGATAAGATAGGAATGGGCCTTGGCTCTCTTTTCCTTCCCCTTCTTTAGAGATGAGGTGAACTGAGGCCCACAGAGGTCAAAGAAGTGAAGTCATGCTTATACAACAGGCCTAGACCAGACCCGAAGCCAAGGAGTCTCCACTTTGCTGATCCTTTTATCATGTTGGGCTAGTTGAGCACAAAATCATCAATTGAAAATGAAATATGGTCTAACAGTCTCTCTGGTAGCACTTACAGGAAAGTCATAAATAGTTGTGTTTTCTTTTAATGAATTTATCGTTATTTCAAACAGCTGAATGTATCCAATAGGTTCATGTGTTGGCAGAGACTATCTGTAAAACAAAAAGACTTAATTTTTTTTTCTAATAGGATGGCGATGTTGGGGACATAAAGGTATTTCTGCTAATGAGATTATACTTAGTGATATTTTGAAGGGTTTGGCTATCATCGGATCTTAGAGTACCTACAAGCACACACTTCCTCTCTCACAAACACTTCCCCCCACCCCTACCCTTTGCTGGCAACTAATTTTGCACAAACTGTGGCCTCCTTCGGATACATGCTGATAAGGCTGAAGAAACAAATGGCCAAATACAAGTACAAATATCCAAATACAGATGAATCAGATTATAGGCATAAAATCACAGGCACATAAAAAGGACAACTGAGTCTCTAGAAACTTGGCCCCCATGGTTCATACTACTATATAGTTCTGTAGTCATAACTCTTTGCCTCTTTATATTGGCTAACAATGCCTTTTTATTGAGTTGGTAATACTGCTTAAAACAGACATCTGTATAACATCTGCAAGACTGCAGTTCCTTGACATTTTAAGTGATACCAGCTCTTAACTAAAATTGTCAGAAAGGACATAAATTCTGTTAAATATTTAAACATTGAATGAATCAAAGCTGTGATTTCTGAAATAAAGTATGACATATGTTTTAGGGAAAAACATTCTGAGACATAAAGCTGCCTTTTGGGAGAAGTTATTTGATTTATAATTATAGCTTTGTATTTAATGCCAGTTAGATTTCAGCCATTTAAGTGAATCAAATCATGTGATATAATGGAGAAAAAAAATTTAACTTTGTGATTTAGGGCCAGGGTGCAATATAAAATCATATAATAAATAATAATACTAATTTCAGACTTTATAATGCTATAAAATAAATCAGTTTTTACTTGAGAAAAATACACCTGTATTTTCAATAGAAACATTGATAGTGTAAGTTATGTTTTCTTCCTAAAAATATGTGATTGAAGCTTTGATTTACATGTCATAAAATGAAATAGGAACTATTTTCCATAAAGGTAATTCTTTTTTTTTTTTTTTTTTTTTTTTTACAGAGACAGAGAGAGGGATAGACAGGAATGGAGAGAGATGAGAAGCATCAATCATCAGTTTTTCGTTGTAACACCTTAGTTGTTCATTGATTGCTTTCTCATATGTGCCTTGACCACAGGCCTTCAGCAGACTGAGTAACCCCTTGTTCGAGCCAGTGACCTTGGGTCCAAGCTAGTGAGCTTTTGCTCAAACCAGATGAGCCCGCACTCAAGCTGGAGACCTTGGAGTCTCAAACCTGGGTCTTCCGTATCCCAGTCTGATGCTCTATCCACTGTGCCACCACCTGGTCGGGCCATAAATCTAATTCTTATTCAATAATCATTGTATTGATATAAATTTCTTTCTTTTCCAAATTCAAAAAATTATTTTTTCTCAGGTTGTCTCATACTTAAATTATTTCCTAAAGGTTAGAAATCTACTTAGGAATTACAAAAGAACAGCCACTCAAAATTATGTTAGTGAGTGTTATCCAAAAGACATTTTGGCCATCATTACATTGGCAAAGTGAAAAGAATGAATCTGGCCCTGGCTGGTTGGTTCAGTGAATAGAGAGTCCACCTGGCGTGTGGGTGTCCTGGGTTTGAGCCCTAGTCAGAGCACATAGAAGAAGTGACCATCTGCTTCTCTTCCTCTCCCTCTCTCTCTCCCTTCTCTCTTTCTCTCTCTCTCTTCCATTCTCACAGCCAGTGGCTCAGCTGGTTCGAGCCGTGGCCTCAGGTGCTGAGGATAACTCGGTCGATTCCAGCATCAGCCCAGACAGGGTTGCCAGGTGGATCTGGGTCGGGTGTATGCAGGAGTCTGTCCCTCTATCTCCCTCCTCTCATTTAGAGAGAGAAATGAAAGAAAAAGAAAGAAAGAAAGAAAGAAAGAAAGAAAGAAAGAAAGAAAGAAAGAAAGAGAGAGAGAGAGAGAAAGAAAGAAAGAAAGAAAGAAAGAAAGAAAGAAAGAAAGAAAGAAAGAAAGAAAAGAAAAGAAGAAAAGGAGGGAGGGAGGGAGGGAGGGGGGAGGGAGGAAAGGAGGGAGGGAGGGAGGGAGAGAGGGAGGGAGGGAGAGAGGGAGGGGGGGAGGGAGGGAGGGAGGGAGGGAGGAAGGAAGGAAGGAAGGAAGGAAGGAAGGAAGGAAGGAAGGAAGGAAGGAAGGAAGGGTCCAGTTCTGCCAAACATCTATAAAGTGCTGTGAAAGTCAGATTTTGGAAACAAGCTGTGGCCTAAAAAAATAACAAGCCAAAGCTAGAGCTCTTGAACAAACTCCCTTCCAATGCGGTCTACTGAGATAACTCCTTCAACAGGAGAGAGTCCCACCACTGAGGAAGATAATTATCTCCAGCAGCAAAAATTCATTTTTGCAAAAACTGTCCTGATCTCACTCATTTATTTTGAATCTTTAGGACCTCAGGGGTTGCACAGTTATCACTGGTGGACTGTGCCAGGCTGCTCACAGTCTTCTTTGCAAGGGAGGAGGGCTTGGATCTTGCTCTTAGTTTAGCAACCATTTTTAAATCATATAGTAGATATTGAAAAGTGAATAAGGGACCATCTCTGCTCTGGGGAAACATACAACCTAGGGCAGGCATCAGTAATACATATTGCTAATGTATCTTTGATGTATTGCTACACATACACTGCTCCTATATGCATCTATTATGTACACTGTGAAACAGTAATAAGAATGATTAAATAAAAATAAATGTACGTATATTTTTTATCTTTACTGGCTTCTTCCTGTGCCACTGACCCATTTAGATGCATCATTGCACTTAACAGACTACTGGTTAGAGAAAGAGACAGAAATGTGTCATTGAAGCACTTGGAACAATGAGGTAAGTGCTATTGTAGACATGTGCCCAAGGTGTTCTGGGAGCACAAAGAGAAACTAATCTGGGGGTGGCTTGGTAAATAAAGGCTTCAGGAGAGGAAGCTACAGCATCAGGAGAAGCAGGCCTAGCTGGGTAGCAGACCGGCAGGAGCAGGGACACCATGGATGAGAGCCTGGGATCCTGCAGCAGTGTTGTGGGCATAAAGTGAGGCCAAGAGGCTGGGGGGAGTCGGGAGGGACGGAAAGGGTCAGATTCTGGAAGCCTGCAGTTGTCAGACTCAGATGATGGGCTTGATTGTGAGATCAGTTTTTGGGGTTTCTGCCTAGCTACTCAAGTTACCAGAAGGCTCCTGTTCAACGGTAGCCTCTCCTGGAAGGAACAGGTGCAGTCACAACCTCCTATCGGGGCCTGGCATAAGTTACTGCCAATTTAACACACAAGACTTCTTGAAACATCTCAGTAATGTATCTTCAGCTTTTTGTTGAAGAACTTTTGACTTGGTTCAGTAGGAGGAATAGAATTAAGTCGTTTTATGATTCCCATAAATTGCCGTCTGATAAAAAAAAAAACTAGACACATCAGTGTCTCCTTTGTAGGCAAGAATATATATCTCATTTAGCTGAGAGAATCATAAATACACCATCTGACATGCTATAATGGGTAAATCCCTCTTTATGCACTGACTGTAATTTATTATTTAGAACACATGTTCAGGAATGGGGCTATGCCCACGTTTGTTAACTGTGCATGCCCAATTGCGATTCGTCCTGCCCATTTGTGAAACTCATTTCCCACTTAAACTGTGGTGTGAAGTTCACCGCAAGGGTAGAAAAGCTCCTGAGTATTTTTTCAGACTTCTGAGATGAAGGGAGACCTGTGGTTAGGAGGCTAGAGTGGTAACCAGTAATCTTGGGGAAGATGCACCCTGAGCCTCTTATAATCTTGGATGTAGTTTTAGTCCCAGGTTTGGCTTGACCTCCCTGGTCTCCACTGAGTGAAGCATGCTGGGTAGAAGAGAGGCCGGGAGCGTCCCCTGAGTGAAGCATGCTGGGTAGAAGAGAGGCCGGGAGCGTCCCCTGAGTGAAGCATGCTGGGTAGAAGAGAGGCCGGGAGCGTCCCCTGAGTGAAGCATGCTGGGTAGAAGAGAGGCCGGGAGCGTCCCCTGAGTGAAGCATGCTGGGTAGAAGAGAGGCCGGGAGCGTCCCCTGAGTGAAGCATGCTGGGTAGAAGAGAGGCCGGGAACGCGGAGAGTGGTACTGGAGTCCTTGGTTCATGGTCCTCTCTCGGCTTAGGCAGGATTGACATTGATTAGAATTTGACATCACAATATTCCTGCCTCTGTGAATGCTCAGTGTATGAGAAACATTAGTGATCATTCCCAAAGACATTTTTATTATTGAAGAAAATGATTGAAAACTGAATGTGCATTCTTTGCATTTCTTTTTTCGCGAGGTCAGCAGGTACTTATTTTGTATCTGCTCTGTAGAAATTACAGTGCTAAGTGGATTGCTACAGTGTGAACAAATCAGACTCCTGCCCTTACACAGCTGACAGCCTGGGAGCACTACGTTAAACAATTAATTACATAGATAATCATTTAAATAATTCTGGAAATTGCCATGGAAGCACAGGGTACTATGAATAAGAAACCCATCAGAGGCTCAAAGACAACGGCACTAGTCACATTTGAGCTGAGATCTGCAAATGAGTGTGAATTAACGGGGCCAAAAGCAGAGGGTGAAAAGTATTTAAATAATCCAAACATTTCACATGTTAAAACAGTGTGTTTGCATCAATTACATATGCTGCAGTTCATACTAATGAAAGATAGTTTATCACCCTTATTTTCCTGCATGAGGATTTGTTAAGTACACATATACTTATCTATATGTATTCAAGTTTTTAAAAGAGATGTGATATCTAATGCAATAGTCACCTTTTGTGTCCCCAGACGGACAAGTTTTTAGTTCAGGTTGTGAAATGGCTTCAATGTAGTCAGAAGAAATAGGCTGCAGCCCACAGCTTCCTTCCGGGTGGATCAGCAAACCACAATCCTGCATGAAAATGAGAGAAATTAGTTGTCTTACTAATTAACCTGCCCCTTAGAAATAAATCCTAAAAAATAAGATTTTCTGCATCAAATAATGTTTATGGATGAAAGGGAGCAATTCTCGTTTACTCTTAGCAAATTGACTTAACAGTTTTTTGTGCTGGAAGTAGCTTCTTACATTAAGGGATTAATGTAAATTCTAATGCCATATTAATAGTCATGTATTGCTCTGCCAATTTTTAAAGAAATGGATGCAAGTTTTACATTAAGAATATACTTGTGTGGCTTGACCAGGTGGTTGTGCTGTGGATAGAGCATCAATCTGGGATGCTGAGGACCCAGGTTCGAAATCCCGAGGTCACCAGTTTGAGCGCGGAATCATCTGGCTTGAACGCCAGCTCACCAGCTTGAGTACATGGTCGCTGGCTTGACCGTGGGATCATAGACATAACCCCATGGTCACTGGCTTGAAGCCCAAGGTTACTGGCTTGAGCTCAAAGTCACTGGTTTGAGCAAGGGGTCACTGGCTCAGCTGGAGCCCCTCAGTCAAGGCACATATGAGAAAGCAACCAATGAACAACTAAGATGCCACAACTATGAGTTGATGCTTCTCATCTCTCTCCGTTCCTGTCTGCCTCTTTCTCTAAAAAAAAAAAAAATATATATATATATATATACACACACACACACACACACACACACACACCTGTGTGTTTGACACTTTAAAAATATAACATACAAAAATAATATATAATATACTGTAATAGAAAACGATATTATCCTTTAATATTATAGAAAATATGTTAATGTGAGAAGGGAAATAGAAAATATTCTGAAAGAATGTTAATTTAATAGGTGAATTTTATTTCCACATTTACTAAGGATGCATGATATGCCAGAAATGTAATTAAATACAGATATTTTATTCAGAACATGTTCATATATTTTTAAAAGCAACTAACACCTCGCAGCCATGAATATTTTTAGGAAGGCTTGTTCTGCACTAACACTGCCTTCCATAGGCTGACATGCGCAGTGGAGAACAGCAGTTGATTGGCTCTCTGGAACCTCTCTCCTCATCTCTGCTGTAGCAGGCTGGATCACTCTCATGTTGTCCTAGCTTATTCTCCAAACCAATTTACAGCTGTCCCTGTCCTATGTCCTTCTACCCTACCTCACCTGGTTCCACCATCATCCTTCTCACCAGGTTTTCTCAGTCTGCCATAGTTTAGGGCAGGTAAAGATGCTGTCATCTCTGTCCAGAATGCTCTCTCTTAATTCTGCATGGAGGGTATCATTTTGGGTTTTAGGTCTCCGCAAGGTCTCCTTGAAATTCTGGCACAATTACATATCCCTGTTTTTTATTATGTCAGCACCAGCTGTTTGCTTCATACTTTTCACCATTTGGTAATTAGGTTTGCTACCTGAGTCCTTTCTAGTAGACTGAATACTCCATGAGAACAAATAGTTATTTCACTCACACATATAACCCGTATCTACCATGCAGTAGGAAACAATAGATATTTATTGAAGACATAAAAGGTTAGAGTTGTCTCCCTCTTTATGTAATCAATTATCAATAAGGATGGGAAATAACTGGTTTGACTTTTCTTTGATCTGTGAGTTTGCTTCTAGTGAGTAATTTCTAGTCACCTTCCCTCACACTCTCAAAAATCCCAATCCTCAACTCAGATCCCTGGGTCTCATATAAAAATGTCTGGGATGAAAGGCATGAGGTGGTGTACAGACTTCTTAAAATCTTGATTCAGTAAACATTTTTATTTTTAATTCATGACTGAAAGTGGAGTTTAGGATACTTATTTAAGATAAGGAATGTGATTTATATTAAAATGTTCATTATAGTAAAGCAGTTAAAGTTTATAATGTGAGCTGTCACCTTGAATGAGATGTGTATATGTGTGACATCTATCTAGACCAGAAGTAGTCAACCTTTTTATACCTACAACCACTTTTGTATCTCTGTTAGTAGTAAAATTTTCTAACTGCCCACCAGTTCCACAGTAATGGTGATTTATAAAGTAGGGAAGTAACTTTACTTTATAAAATTTATAAAGCAGAGTTACAGCAAGTTAAAGCATATAATAATAATTACCAAGTACTTTATGTTGGATTTTTGCTAAGTTTGGCAGAATAAATCTTTATAAAACAACTTACTATAGTTAAATCTATCTTTTTATTTATACTTTGGTTGCTACGCTACCACCCACCATGAAAGCTGGAATGCTCACTAGTGGGCGATAGGGACCAGGTTGACTACCATTGATCTAGACATTTATTTATTTATTTTTCTAGTGAAGGTTAACCTTTTATAAGGCTAGAAAAAATGTCATCATACATATATCAGATAAAAATGTTTATATTAAATTTTATGGAGGACAATGAGAAATAATTACCACTTTATACTGCTTTTTGGAGTGCAAATTGATTCAACTATTTTGGAATACAATTTATACTATCAGTAAAAATTCACAGAGTCCATATGCCAGAGTTCAGATTTTAGAATCTACTTCAGAGTAACTCTCATGAAATGCATAAAGAACATGTATAAGGGTGGATCTAAATGAATTGATGTAGAGGGATTTCCAAGACACATAATTAAGAAAAACCTGAAGATTATGTTTTGTTACAGAGCAGTACATAACACACTGTGAACTTGCCACAGAACCATCTAAATTCATGTACTTCAGACTGAGTTGTGTCCAAGTATTAATTAATATTATTCATTATATATAATCTATGCAAATTATGTTGAAATATTTCAAAAAGTCTGGATTTAGTTAAACTTCTGCCTAAAAATTATTGTTTGGGATCTATGTGGTATGTGTGTTTAGGATCACATCCTAACATTCGCGTGGAAGGCGTTAGAAGGAGAGTCCAGACTGGAGCTGCCAAAGTCCTAGTCTACTTTGTTGAAGCCCTACATGTAATTGGCAAATGTCAATCAATGTACAATGAGAAAGACGTACTGTTACGTAAACTGATGGCTTGCCCTGTGGGGGACCAAACTCAGTCACTGATGATTAGGTGTGTGATGATATTTTAGGTAGGTTAGAGTTGTCTCCTTTCTGTGAAGATGATATCAGAACTGAAGGGTGAAAATAATTGGGAGATGAGAATTCCAAGAGGGAGCTTCATGTCAGAGGCCATGAGGTGGGAAAAATATTTACCTGACATTCTAAGTAAAAAACTAATAATAATAAAATTCATTAAAATAAAAAACAGACATGCTGACACTCTATATTTTAATAATCAAATAATCTAATCTTCTTGCAACAGCACCTACAAGTTTATCCATAATAAACACATTACTGAGAGGAAGAATGAATGATTTATTCATAATATAGTCCTAAGTATTGTGAATACGTCTTTAAAATAGAAAGGTATTGGCCCTGGCCGGTTGGCTCAGCAGTAGAGTGTCGGCCTGGCATGCGGGGGACCCGGGTTCGATTTCCGGCCAGGGCACATAGGAGAAGCGCCCATTTGCTTCTCCACCCCCCTCTCCTTCCTCTCTGTCTCTCTCTTCCCCTCCCGCAGCCAAGGCTCCATTGGAGCAAAGATGGCCTGGGCGCTGGGGATGGCTCCTTGGCCTCTGCCCCAGGTGCTAGAGTGGCTCTGGTCGTGGCAGAGAGATGCCCCAGAGGGGCAGAGCATCGCCCCTTGGTGGGCAGAGCATCACCCCTGGTGGGCGTGCCGGGTGGATCCCGGTCGGGCTCATGCGGGAGTCTGTCTGACTGTCTCTCCCCGTTTCCAGCTTCAGAAAAAAATACAAAAAAAAAAAAAAAAAATAGAAAGGTATTAATTTAAGATCTACAATGTGTCAAGCACCATACTCAGCATGCAAAGCCCTGACCTCAATAGACATAGTCTCGCTCGTTGTAGGAAGCTTCTTCTTAACCTTGAACTGAAGTCTACATCTTATTTATTTTAGTTACCCTCTTATGTGTAGCTGGAAGTTTAATAATACAAAGGCATGTTCTGATTTGACTTTAAACCTGCTGAAACAGTTGACTGACAATAGAGCATGATGCTGTATTAAAATGTTCAATGTTTACACTTTCTGAAGACCCAAGATCCCACAGAGGAGCCCATTCTAATGGAATAAACATACTGCAGACACAGAAACTCATTGTAAGTGGAGCCACACTGAGTGACTACTCCTGCTACTAAAAACTGTGACCTGGACTCTGTTTGACTTCCTGTTTCAGCCTCAATTAGAAGTTCCCACTAGGTGCATGTTGTGTGACAGTCAGTAGGTCAGCCTTATTGGTTCTAACGAAACAGCCACAGCTATGAGTGAATTCGAAGGTAAGACAAGAACCAAAGCCACATTGCAAAGGACAGACAGAACAGAGACTGGGAGACAAACATAGATTTTGAAGTAAATAAAATTTAAAGTCCCACCCGTTCTCCATAGTTTAGGCCAAAAAGTATTTTATTATATTCTGTCCTTTTTTTTTTCTTTCTTCTAAATCTCTCCTGAGCAGTTAATCTTTCTTTGCAGCTTCCATTTTCTATTCCTGTATGTTTTGGAAAGTCAAGGAGCAGCCTGTTGGAGTATATATTAATCATTTTCTAGATACAGCCAAACAACGTTACTCTTAACATTGAATAAAATGAAACATATAGCCCAATGCAGACTCAGCTCCAGAGACTGGCTGCCAGAGTTGAGGAAGAGAGGAGAACAGGAGTCAGCATAGTCGCGTGGGCTTTGTGCACATCCTACAGGACAAGGAATAGTGGATACACTGAAAGGATACCTTTGTGTTGTGTCACACTTGTAAACCTTAGTTTTAGCTGTGTCCTAAACTGGCTGTGTGATATCCAGTAAGTCACTTGATCTAGTTTTCTCAATGTAGAAGGTGAAAAGTGGAGAGAGGAGAGTGGAAAATCGCATTAAATGATCTCAAGTACTGCAGCAGACAATGTTAGGCATCTACACCATATCCATTGTCCTTTCATCCTTTCTAACGAAGACCTGTGTTTTACTGTAGGCAGCAGTATATCTAACATCAAAACAAACCAAAAAGAACAACAACAAGTCTCCTTTGTAGCTGAACAATTCTAGCCAAAGAAATGGAAATGGAAACAGGCCATGGGTTTCTAGAAATATTTTGTTTCACTGATGTAAGTTTTACTTTCCCTGATGCCACTTGTTCTTTGTCACTATGTTTCTTCTTACTGCTTGGAATGCAGATGTGAGCTTAGGGGAGGAGTAGCCATGTTGTAACCATGAGGCAACCATGAGCAGAAACATAGAAAGACTCTGGAGTGCTTATTTCTACTCTTCTTGCTATGGAAGAAAAACAGATTCCTACTTGATCAAACAACTATGGGAGTGCAAATGCAGCCAAACTTTTCTCTTTCTCTGAGCATCTTAGAAAACATATTCTATTCAGCGCATAGAATCTTTCTGAGTATTTCTTTACATCTTAAAAGTGATTATCTCCACTAAAAAAAACCCAACAACTTAACTTGAAAGGAAAGAGGTCATTAGTATCTCTCATTATTTTCTTCACTGGTGTGATTAGTAATTTGGTCAAGTTCAGGCATATTCAAGAAAATGAATAACAGCTTTTCTGGTTGTAAGTGTCATCTCTTAGAACTTCCAAATCTAAATACATGAAAACGCTAATATTTAGCAGCATTGGTTAATATGGTAGTAACTTCATATTTAGAGAATGTATCATTTTGCTGGAGACTTCATAAATTCCTGAGTGAATTGTCATAGCTCTCTGTAGAATGCAATAAGAAAATAAACAAAGATTTTCATGTTCAAACATGTGCAGAGTGTTTAGTACATAACTTAAAAGAATTTACCTAATTTGTCATGCAGTGCTGCAGTGACTAACCAGAGATATTAAAGTGCTCTTGGCTTTTCCTTGTGTCCTACCCATGACCACGGATTCTTATAACCAATGTCTCTGAAAGCACATTTAATTTCTTTAAAAAGTGTTTAGTTCTCATTTTTAATGTGATATTGCTATATTTTTAGAGTAATACCGAATTGGACTATTCGATCTGGTAGATAGCTTTAAAATTTACTTATTTTTTGGCCCCATGCAATCAATTCTTTAATATGAACCACTTTTTCCCTTCTCCCATTAAATAATAAAAAATTCCCACCAAATTTAAAAACAAACATTTTCTCCTGTGACACACAGCTCCTTCTAGAAGGAGCCATCTTCTCCCCAACCCCTGGGTCGCTGCTATTTACAACATGGAGGAGTGATCTCTCAAATTTAACAATCCTGGCACAGCACCCCACCCCACTCTCAGAAAAAGCAGTTTCATTCTAGATCAGGACTGTTAATTTTCCCACAAGAAATGAGGTTCTTGAGGTGCTAACTTCACTATCATGTTCCAAAGAAATAAATCATTTTGTCTTCACATTGTCTCTAAATTTAACCACTGCTTTCCTTATATTGTGAGCACCCAGCCATAAAATACAGAGAAGCTAGTGTGTGATTTACAGGACTAGCCACCTAATAAACATTTTAAGAATAATTAGCTGAGGTGTACATTAGCAATAAGTAATTACAGCATAATCCATCTGAAATCATCCTTTACATACTACAGTTGTCCTAAAACTTAATGTTTTTCATGAAGAAAATAGTGCAATGGATATATATTCATATTAACAGAGACATATACCCTTTATGGCAGACAACTCGGAAATGTCTCAAAATAGAATTACAATGCTAATAATTTATCTTACAGAGAAATTTGTTTTTTTTAGTTTAGACAATTAAATTTAACAGGGTGATATTTTTCCATCAGAGTACATAGATTTAGAGAAAACATCTCCACATCATTTGGACAGCTGATTATGTTGTATACCCATCACCCAAAGTCAAGTTATCTTCTGTCACCGTGTATGTTTTCTCTTTAAGCCCCTCCTCTTCCCCCCACCCCCTCCCTCTCTATTATTTCCTCCCCCCGGTAACCACAGCACCCCTGTCTATGTCCATGAGTCTCAGTTTTGTGCCCCATTTATGAATGGAATCATACCGTTCTTAGCTTTTTCTGATTTACTTATTTCACTCAGTATAATGTTATCAAGGGCCATCCATGTTGTTGTAAATGATACTATGTCATCATTTCTTATGGCTGAGTAGTATTCCATTGTAACGTAAAGGCAAAGATAAATAAATGGGACTACATCAGACTAAGAAGCTTCTGCACAGCAAAAGTGACTGTCAACAAAACAAATAGGCAACGAACTAAATGGGAGATGATATTTTCAAATAACAGCTCAGATAAGGGCCTAATATCCAAAATATATAAAGAACTCATAAAACTCAGCAACAAACAAACAATCTAATAAAAAAAATAGGAAGAGGATATGAACAGACACTTCTCCCAGGAAGAAATACAAATGGCCAACAGATACATGAAAAGATGCTCATCTTCACTAGCTATTCGAGAAATGCAAATCAAAACTGTAATGAGATACCACCTCACACCTGTTAGATTAGCTACTATCAACAAGACAGGTAATAACAAGTGCTGGAGAGGCTGTGGAGAAAAAGAAACCCTCATTCACTGTTGGTAGGAATGTAAATTAGTGCAAGTATTATGGAAGAAAGTATGGTAGTTCCTCAAAAACTTAAGAATAGAACTACCAGATAAACTTTTTAAAATCTGCAGAGATTCATGTGCCAGAAAATTTACTGGAGTGTTTTATGTCAAAAGAACTTGACACAACTCAAGTATTTATCAATAGGGAACAGATGAAATAACTCATATGTCCATATAATGGCATCTTTTGTAATTCTTAGAGGAGAAGTATGCAAGTGAAGATATGGAGAAATATATATGATACATTATTAAGAGCAATAAAGTAAGTGGCAAGACATTATGTACACTGTGGTCTTATTTAAGCAAAACAAAGTGAAGGGTGTTATATGTGCTTGACTGCACACGTAGCTTCTGGAATTGTCCACAAGCAACTAGGAACAGGGTTCTCTTAGAAGATGAAGAATAGTAGGACAGAGACAGGGAAGCAAAAATGAACTTTTACTTTTTACTTATATTTTGAAGATTTGGCCATTAGTATGAATCATGATTATATTTTTAAAATTACAAATTTAAATAAAGAAAATAATATTTAAAATGGTAAGGTGAAATAATAGATAATCAGAGAAGGGCTGATTACTCCTATGAGGTGCATTAGTTTCCTGGGACTGCCCTAGCAAAGGACAACAAACTGGGGGTTCCAATCAACAGAAGTTTACAGTCTCACAGTTCTGTTGGATAAAAACTCAAAATCAAGGTATTGGTCGGTTTGAAGACTGTGAAGGTCTATGAGCCAGCACAGTCATTGAATGCTGATCTGTGTTCACAAAATTGAGTTTATCCGAGAAAACAAAAGGGAATCAAGTCAATACCACAAGGTAGAAGGATGAGCAAATGCAACATTCTGGACCTAAAAGGAAACACGGCCATTCACATTCAGAGTGGATGGTGTTTGGAAAACAAGATAGGAAGTAAGTGAGTAAAAAAATCAATAAAATTATTTTGGTATCATATTTATCATCCTTGTCTCATTTAATGATACAAAATTTAAGATTGTGGAATGAATTAAGGTTCTATTTTATGTACTATTTAAAAATTCTTATTGGAGAAGTCTAAGTTCTGTCTCCTTTATAAAACTTATAAATTTTTTAATAAGTTGCTGCCTTTAAAGAGTGTACAGCCCTGGCCGGTTGGCTCAGCAGTAGAGCGTTGGCCTGGCGTGCGGAGGACCCGGGTTGGATTCCCGGCCAGGGCACATAGGAGAAGCACCCATTTGCTTCTCCACCCACCCCCCTCCTTCCTCTCTGTCTCTCTCTTCCCCTCCTGCAGCCAAGGCTCCATTGGAGCAAAGATGGCCCGGACGCTGGGGATGGCTCCTTGGCCTCTGTCCCAGGCGCTAGAGCGACGCCCCAGAGGGGCAGAGCATCGCCCCCGGGTGGGCAGAGCTTCGCCCCTGGTGGGCGTGCAGGGTGGATCCCGGTCAGGCGCATGCGGGAGTCTGACTGTCTCTCCCCATTTCCAGTTTCAGAAAAATACAAAAAAAAAAAAAAAAAAAAAAAGAAAGAAAAAAAGAGTGTACAAAATTTAGCATCTTTTCAGAGTAGAAGGCATTTTGGCTTATTTACAGTTTGTTCTAATAAAATATTTGCCATGAACAAGGTTAACCTACAGATAATTGCCTTACTTTGAATTTTAATGAAGATTAGAAGCTGGCTAAGCTATTCTACTTTGTGCAGAAGGGAATTTTAAAAACACTGCTTTGGAAATGAGTGACTTAAAAGCAATTTATTTTTAAATGGATGATTTTCTTTTTTTTGTTTTCTTTTTTGTTTGTTTGTTTGTTTAAATTAAGTGAGAGGGTAAGAGGCAGGGAGGCAGAAGAATGAATTACCACATCCCCCCAACTGGGATCTACCCAGCAAACGCCCTACCGGGCAATGCTCTGCCCATCTGGGCCACTGCTCTGTTGCTCAGCACCTGAGGTGAGGCCATGGAGCCATCCTCAGCACCTGGGGCCAATTTGCTTGAATCATTCAAGCCATGGCTGCAGGAAGGGAGAGAGAGAGAGAGAGAGAAAGGGAGAGAGAAAAGGGAGGGTAGGGGTGAAGTAGCAGATGGTTGTTTCTCTTGTGTGCCCTGACCAGAAATTGAACCCAGGATTTCTACAAGCCAGGCCAATGCTCTACCACTGAGCCAACTGGATGATTTTCAATGCTTGATAGTATCCCATTTTCATAGGAATTCACTAATAAGTTTTTCATTTTAATTGATTTTAAAAATAATGGAACTTGGTGTTGGGTAGCAGTATTATTTATGTGGCTTGACTTGCTATTTATGTTTGCAGTTTGTAATCTTACTTATAACACATAAGAATCCATGTAGTAAAATAGGTTTCCATATAAGATAACATGATTGTGTGTTTATTTTCTTAAGCAGACATTAGCTAAAAAGTGGCCATACTCTATATACTACCTAAGAATTTTAAGTTAGTCCCCAGTGAACTCAGAGAAAAGGAAAATTGGAACAAATTATAAGCAGATGAATTAGTTCTACTCAATTAAATTTATAAACATGAATCAATATTTGGAATACTTATTTCTATTTCTCCTGCATTCCAAATGCTTGAACTAATATGCACTTTTCTTTTTTGAGCGCAAATGACCTCCATATTACCTAGGATGGGGCCATGTGCTCTTGCTTGCTGGAGTTCGTTCGTTCGGAAAGGCACTCTCTATTCTCAGTTTGAAAATACTGAAGGCGGGGCTGTGAAGAATTTGGACTGAAAATCCTAATGAGATGGGGGCCTGCGAAATGACTAATGCTTCCCACTTCCGGTGAGCTAGGACTCCGAGGAGAGCAGGCTTTGTTGTGGTCTCTCAGCACTTCTGGTTTGGGTTCCAGATGGAATCCAGAAGGGGAAATGTGAACGCAAATGAAAAGAGAAGATCAATTTGTGAATTCAAATATTTTGAAATGTTCAGTTCTTTGTGAACAAAAGAGTGTGACATTGGAAGTATATGTATAAAATGGGCTCTCTTCTGCTGTGAAGTGTCCGGATCAGTTTGGGAAGTGACAAAGTAACAGCAACAACAAAATAAGAAAGGCTATTTCCTGTTCCAAAGGAGCAAACCTACTGTCTGAAGCAGAAGAGTAGTGAGCTACAGAGATAGTTTAAAAGACATTTAATTGATGTGCACTTATCAATAATGATGACACTAAACTTAACAAATGTTCCCACATATTAAGTAGCAAGCGGGTCTTTCCAAGGGAAACTAATCACTCATAGTGAGCATAGCTATGAATCAGGTATTTCCGTACCAACTGTCCCACTCGTAAATAGTCTACCAATAAAGCATATGAGGTTGTGATTTTTAAAAATGTAGATTTGTCAGGGAATATTCTGTACAAATAGAGTTGACTATTTTAATAAAAACAATGTGGTTACTCTAGTTCTGACACTATTGTGGGCATTTCCTGCCTATATTCACCTTGGTAACGACTATACAGACACACTTACACATGCACACGCAGTTACACACACCGATGATCCTGAGAATTGTGGGATTTTAAAACTTGAAGGAAACTTACACTAAGTGGCCTAATATATTATGCTGCAAAAGAATTATCTCATTACATGTCTCAAGTTATAAATTCCACCTCTTTTGAGGCTTTCATAGTAATTGTTTAGTGCTAAATATTATTTTTAAGAATTACCCACTAATCATCATCTCATACATTCACAGTTAAGCTCAAAGCATGCTGAATGTGGCAAAATCTGTCCAGAAGAAAATACTGATGTACTCAAAACTGAACAAATATTAATTTCTTTTAAAAGGATTTATTTATTTATTTATTAGAGAGAGAGAGAGAGAGAGAGAGAGAGAGAGAAGAAGCATCAACTTGTAGCTGTGTCACTTTAGTTGTTCATTGATTGCTTCTCATACATGCCTTGGCCAGGGACTCAAGCTGAGCCAGTGACCCCTTGCTCAAGCCAATGATCTTGGGCTCAAGCCAGTGACCATGTGACACTTATTAATAGTAAAGAAAAAATGTAACTTTACAATGGAGAAATCCAGCCAACTCTACCCTCAGCGAGTGACCAAAAGAAACACATAGTTTCTGCAATATTCTTGCCACAAATGTTTACCTTTATTTAATCAAGAGAAAATATCACACTATCCTAAATTGAGAGGCATTGTCAAAAGTAATTGACCTGCATTCTTCAAAGGGATCAAGGTCATAAAAGACAAGGAAAGTCTGTGGAAGTCACAGATTATAGAAGACTAAGGAATACAATAACTAAAAGCAATGCGGGGTGGTGGAACAGCAAAAGATTATTGGAAAAACTAGTGAAATCCATACAAGGTGTTTGTTGAAGTAAATAGATTATACCAATACTAATTTCTTAGTATTTTAAAACATTTCTTAGTATTGATTGTTTTGATAAAGTACCACGGTCACTTAAAATGTCAATGTTAGGGAAAGCAAGATGAAAGGTATTTGGGAACTTTTTGTAACTGTAAAACTAATATTAAAAGTTAAAAGATTAGTCTAGTATAATTTGATAGTCATATTTTAGGGTTGTATGAATGGCAAAAATACATGAATAGAAAAATGTTATAACCATTAAAAGACTTTTAAACATTTTTGTTGGAGTTTCATACTGCAGGGCAATGACACTGTGTAATCACATTTTATTAGAATTCATGAGATATCCCATGAGTTCTAAATGTGTTGCTCTTAAAAATTGTGAGAATTGTGAAAGGCTAGGCCATAGGCTAGAGAGGTGCTAAGATACGCCTATTGTATTTATGGACTAACATGTTGGGGGCACCAATCTCCTGGCGAGTTGAGGAGGAGAAAGGGAAATACTATTTATGGAAACTTGGGTTGTGCCAAGCATCAAGGTAGGCACTGGTTATACACTGTTGCATTGCATCTTTCAAATATTTGAAGCGGTATTTTTATCCTCATTCAACAGACAAGGAAATCAAGGTTTGTAGAGTGCGGGAGAAGCTTTTCTGAAGTCCAAAAGCTTAATAAGGAGAGAAACTAGAGTTTGAGTCATGGGTGTATCTGACTTCATAGACTGAAACACAGAACAAGATAAAACAAAACACACTGAACTAAGAAACAGATATTATGTTTGTAAAACATTTACAGACCAGCGAACTCTCCATCAGGGAAGACCTTTTCCTCATGGCTGCAGATGGCATCCCTAAATATCACCAGCTGCTCTTTCAAATGCTTCCAGTTGGTCCAAAGTGAGGCTAGGCGAATGCAAATGACTCGCCATGTTCATTCTCCCCAGTAGGAAGAAGCCTCAAAGCACCTTTCCAGCACGTTCTTCATTGCTCAAAGAATTTTTAATTTTAAATAATAGCACATTATGAAAATCCTTATTAACTAAAGACTTAAAACTAATTCCCACAGAAGACAATGAACACATATGTCTATATTATCGCCGATCATCAAGGAAAATATTTATTTCCTTTGATTTTCAGTTTCATCTGTACTCGTGTGTCAGTTCTCAAAAGAGGTTTATAGTTTATGGACACGTATTCACTTTTTTTCACTTGATTCTGTTCACAGGCATTCATTCAGCATCTATGTGAGCCAGCCACAGTCCCTTCCCTCATAGAGCTACAGCAGGGAAAACAGATATGTAAACACACTATTGCAGCAGAAAGTGCTAAATGCTGTCACGAAGACTGCTCCAAAAACAGTGTTGGCACAAAGGAGTGTAGGAAACTCTGTTTTACACAGGAGACTACAACTTGAAATATATTGAACTTCACCAGGCAGATAGGAGCTGATGGACTTTCCAAGAAGTGGGAACAACTGGGCCAGGGGTGGGGAGCCCAACACAACTGGTCCTCTCCTGTATAAATGTCCACCGAGGAGTCAGCATCTTTATATCTGAAGACTTACTGAACCCTGATTTCAAAATGCCTAAGTTTTCTTTTCTGCTCAGCTTGTTAGCATGAGATTCAGTACTTTGTCATAAAATACACAAAGCAATCTGGAACAGATTGGAAATGGTTTTTGTCTACTTGTGTTTGGGGTCTGTATAAAGCAAATGATGTCAGTTATAAAACTCAGAAGCAGTTTGTTCAGAACCCAACCCAGCCATATCTGTTCAGGCTCTGATACTGTGAGTTATCAGCAAGCATGCCCAGTGTGGAGCTGGCATTTTCCTGTGGAAAATGTGCTATCTTCCTTGGCATGTAATGCAGAATTAGGGGTTGTTCGTTTTCGTGGAAGAACTAAGGACTCCATGATCCCAGTTATAATAGATTGTGTCCTGGAGAAATTTCAAGATTTAAATTGTCATTTAGCTTGTCTTAAAATTCCCCACGGGTTTTAAATTAGTTCATTATTTCCTGAACTTGAATTCTATTGTTGTGATTTGATCATTACTGTTAAGTGGTTGTCACAACTCACTGTGTGGGTTGAAATGACTCTTTCATTCATAGCCAAGTCTGGGGAGTGAGCCCTTGGAAATGAAATATCTCTAAGTCTCCACAGCCTTAGCTGCAAAAATAATAAAATAAAATAAAATAAAGCTGCTGCTCTAAATCCAGGTTACTTACTTCTCTCCACTCAGCTAGTCACTGGGTCTTCCCTTGGCCACATGCTCAGTGGACCTGCCTTCTGCCACTGCCTCTCCATAATCCACAACCAGGTGGCATTTCAAGCTGACCTCCAGAATATGCCACTTCTTTGCATTTGTCAACAGCTGTTCTGGGATCCTGCTGTCACCAATTAGACATGTTTGCTTGGCCACCGAATTATAGCTAACATTGCTTTAAAGTCAGACCCAGGCTTTGTTCTAGACCTTTGCAGTTGTTACCCTGCCCAGATCTGATATTTTGTTGCTCATTGTTTTATCTTTGAAAGGCCAACTGTGTCTTAGGGCTTCACTGTCTTGGCTAACTCTGACATGTCCGACCCAAGTGGATGCAGCATTAGACATCAATAATTCCTGTCGATTCCCCTTCCATAAGCCAGGTAATCCTTGACATTGGAATTGTGTACATGAAGAGATGCTTTAACAGTTAAGGTTGATAATTGGAGGAAAAATAGTACCTAGAAGGATAAATTGTTCAATAGATTGGTCATTATTTCTTATCATTCCCAATAATGTTTCATAAATTTTCAAAACATTATTTTAATTGTACTCTAACATTTTGAGTGAAATAAAAATGATATAATAATTTAAAGAAGGACTATAAGTTCCCATAAATTTGTTCCATAAAATATAGATTTTGGGGAAGTTAACAAGTAGGTGCGAAGTCAAAAAGACAATTGCAAAAACAATTGGTGGCACAGTGGATAGAGCATCAGATTGGGACACAGAGGACCCAGGTTCGAAGCCCCAAGGTTGCCAGCTTGAGCACGGGCTCATCTGGTTTGAGCAAGGCTCACCAGTTTGAGCCCAAGGTCATTGGCTTCAGCAAGGGGTCACTGGGTCTGCTGTAGCCCCCGTTCAAGGCACATATAAGAAAGCAATCAATGAACAACTAAGGTACCACAATGAAGAATTGATGCTTCTCATCTCTTTCCTTTCCTGTCTGTCTGTCCCTCTCTCTGTCTTTCTCTGTCTCTGTCACAAAAAAACCCCAGAAAAACAATTTTAAATAGATTTTTGCCTATTTTCACTGTAAATAGTAAGGCATTCTACCAAATTATTAAAATTTAATAAAGCTGATTTAAAAAAATGTTTAACAATTTGTCATTGTTTATATTGTATATAACTCAGCGATCTTAGAGAGCTTTAATTTCCCAAAGAGAAAGTCATTTTTGATGAAATCTCTGACTATCTGTTAACCCACAATGAGGAGAATCTATATAAATAGCTTTTCTGATGACTAGTTTGTGTCGAAAACACTGAACTAAGGTATCATGTGGGATCATTTGTTGTACAAGGGGTCATAAGTGAAAAACCCATATGTGACAGCAAAGACCAAAACCAAAGAAAATGAATACCACAAAGCTCTATGGGAACAACTAACATCATTTACTTTTTTTTTTTATAATTATAAACAAAAGAAATATTCTGTGATGACAGACATCTGCCTGGCACAACTAAGAAATCATTTCTGGGAATGAGTAACTTCTTGAGTTAGCTGCAAGTTTTCCTTTTTCCGAAAGTCACACATGTACATGGTCTATTCTGTGAATACACTTACTTCATTGTCCATTTATAGCAGCTTTCTGGGGTGTCAATAGTAAAAGTCATTATGCAGATTGTACACTATGTTCTTAAACTTAATTTTTAAAATGAAATTTCTTTTTTGAAAAATATTAGTCATATGCTATGTCAGATGTTATCCATTGTTATGCCCTTGAAATTGGTTATATACTCAGGAGTTTTATGAAATTCGCTTGAGTGCAAGGCCCTGATAAACAGAGTCATCAAGGCCAGAAAAAGCACACAAGAAAGGCCTAGAAGGTTCTAGATATAACTTTATTAGTAGTAGAGTGGTTAAGGGTGAGTGCTATTGTGTCAGACTGTTGAATTCAGATTTTAGCTCTACCATTTTGTGACCCTGGGCACATTAACCTCCTACTTGCTCCAGTTTCCTGCTTTGTGAAAGCCAGCCTTGAATACTGTTGAGAGGACTAAATAAAAGGATACATGTAATGAACAAAGAACCATGTATGATGCACAGAAAGTATTCAAAAAATGTGGTTATGATTAGAACTGAACATCGTGTGCCAAAAGTCACATTATGTACATTACACAACAAATCTATGAATTAGAGAGGGCCAGATAAATTAATAAAATCTCTAAACAATGGCACTTATAAAGTTAGGTAATTTGTCAGATGTATGTTCAGAATTTAGACACACGTCTAGGATTCTAGAACCCATACTCATTTTCCTACGTTATTCTGGAATTTAAGAGGAAAATACATGTGCTGTTGCCAGCTGTGTAACATGGAACAAATTACTTTCTCTGAGCCACAGTTTCCTCACATTTCAAATGGAGGCACCAATGTTTATTGCTCATACACACCTTAGCGTTGTTTCTGTCCTTCAGTGACACCATGTGAGAAGGGGCTGGTCACCGGTAAACCACAACTCAGTGCTATCTTTTTATATTTTATGACCACTATCTAATCTATTTCGCAGTAACCGGCTTTTGATAATCACGCAGGGTAGCAAGGGTGATCTCAATTAAATACCCATATAACACGCCGCCTTTCAGTGGGCACCACATTTCCAGGGTTACTGCCCCCCTTTGGAAAAGTTTCTTACGTATGCAGAAGAAAAATTTACTGTTTATTTGCAACTACATTTTCATTTTTTTTTTTTTTTTTTTCCGGAGCTGGAAATGGGGAGAGACAGTCAGACAAGACTCCCACATGCGCCTGACCGGGATCCACCCGGCACGCCCACCAGGGGGCAACGATCTGCCCACCAGGGGGCGATGCTCTGCCCCTCCGGGGCGTCGCTCTTTTGCGACCAGAGCCACTCTAGCGCCTGGGGCAGAGGCCAAGGAGCCATCCCCAGCGCCCTGGCCATCTTTGCTCCAATGGAGCCTCCCTGCGGGAGGGGAAGAGAGAGACAGAGAGGAAGGAGAGGGGGAGGGGTGGAGAAGCAGATGGGCGCCTCTCCTGTGTGCCCTGGCCGGGAATCAAACCCGGGACTTCTGCACGCCAGGCCGACGCTCTACCACTGAGCCAACCGGCCAGGGCTACATTTTCATTTTATGAGAAACCAAGAAATGAAAATAAATTTTATTTTTAATTATTTGAATACAAACCAAAATAATTATTTGTAATAAGAACCAAACATTCAAACACTTCTCACTTTTTAAGAGCAATTTTGTAAGCATTGTAAATCAAAGATCAGAAGGTGATAGATATTGTTGACCAGCATTAAATGGCAAAAGTAGAATGCAAGTTAGAACAATTGATAAAATTGTGTCTACCTGGATATACATAAGAGCACCTAGCTAGAGATTTTTCCATCATTAAGTATAATAAGAGAGAAAAAGCAATGTTTTAAAAACCTGCTTTAGAATTTCACTTATGAGTATCAAAATTTTACATGTAGGCTAATAATATTTTTATGCTTGATGATAAAAAAATTATTTTGATCATTTTTGCTATAATTAATCTAAAGCTCATTAAAAACCATCTAATAAGCATTAGCTTATGTAATCCTCAGTGGATTTAAGTAGCAATATATGTAGTTAAATGAGTCCTTTACAATGATTTTAAAAGTGACTGTGATTATTTCCATGTTAAGGAAATAATTATCATTATATGTAAAAATAATAAAACAAATAAAAATAAAAAATTTCAACTTTTAAATTTGACTTGCAAGGGAACATCCATGAGTTCTTTTTAGAAAATAGGAGATTAATACAGTCAGAAGTCCACACCTTCCAAAATTTTGCCTTCCATAAGCAGCCACTGTCTACTTCAACATCACCGAAAAGGCCATTTGGAGTTCTTTTTTGAGGTTGCATAAAAAGGATTAATGTAAATATTGAAGAAGACTATGTCTTGAACTTATTTTCACTTATAGCCAAGAAAATTATTCATCATTCCCTTACTGAGGGATCATTTGTTATATTCTCACCATGTGCCATGAACAAGATGAAATAGCTCCAATTTGCAAGGGATGTGGTGTTGAAGAGGCTAAAAATTTGAAGGATGAACAGGAAGAGGAGACAAATGTCTAGAAAGAAAGGGACTAAATACGCAATATCTAGCAATCAGAGAGGCGTGGTGTACTCTGAAAACATCAAAGACTCGGGGATGGCTCAACCTGAGGTTCTGTGGGAAGTAGGAGCCAAGCATGGCAATGATATACACTATACTAAGGGGTTTGGGATCTTGTCTTTACTCTCCCTATGCATATATATATTTAATACACTTATGTTCATTAGAAAGTTGGAAAATAAAAAGTAAAATTTAAAATGTACAGATAGTTAAAATTTTCCCATGACTCAATATATGCATACTGTGTTTCACTAGTAAATTATACACATGGTATTTATTACATGTGCATACATTTTCCTCCCCAAAAAATTAAATTAAACTGTTCACTGTGTTTTATAACCATGTTTAAACCCTGATAATATATCATGAATATACTGGAAAGATTTTAATGTTGCTAGGGGCAGAGTAGGATATTGTAACATAATCACCATTTACATATTAAAAAAACATCCAGAAGCTACACTGAAGACTGCTAACTCTAGTAGCAGGACAGTGGGTTATGAGGCTGTTGTAATTCTCCAGGGGTGAAGGTGATGACTGTCTGAATTAGGATGGTGGGGAAGAGGGCAGGATACAAGAGATGTGTAGGAGGAAATTAAAACCAGTCAAGGAGAAGAAAAAATTGCGGCAATTTTTGGAAATCTTTGGGCTCATGGGTAGACATATAAGAAGGGAGAGGATGTTTTATAAAGCAAGATGGAGGAACAAGTGTTCATTTTAGTTGCTGAACTCTAAATGCTTGTAGAATATGCTGGCAGTCTGCCCAAAGAACAGTGGCATAAGATACTTAAGTTAGAATTCTAAAGAGAGAATGACTATTATAAAATTTATCAAAATCCTGTGTCTTGGAATCAGAGTAATCTTCCTTTGACTATTTACTCACTGGGAGTTATGAGAAGTTGCCCAAGTCCACCCTAGAGATGGTTTCCAATCTTTTGGGAGTGACGATGCTCTACCATGCTGTTCAGCCTTGCGTCTCCCTGCTTCACCCGTGGGACGGGCTAGCATCCCGAGTGTTGGGCATAGCAGCCAAAATCCTCCACATTTGAGATTAGTTTCTCTTACTTGAGTCCCTCTTCCCTGCTCTTTACATCATTATCCGGTATTTTAGCCACACAATTTTACTTGCTGTTCCCTCCACGCTGTTGTCCTAAGACACCACCTGGGAACCACACAAAATTGTTATCTCCTGTGAGAAATCAATTCTGACTCTCATCCCCCTTCCTGACTCAAAGAGTTTTTTCTCTTTTTGCTGTAATGTCATAACACTACACCTTTATCATACATATCATGCTCTATTTTAACTACTTGTCTTTAGGTAGATACACCTTCCTATTCAAGTTTCTTCAGATCTATCTGTCTATCATCTATCTATCTATCTATCTATCTATCATCTATCTGCCTATCTATCATCTCTCTGCCTATCTATCATCTCTCTGCCTATCTACCTATTTACCTACCTAGACAGATATATTTGCCCCATTCTAGACAACCTGAATAACAATAACACTGACAATAGCATCTTCTTAATAACTATGGGTTTTTTACTACTTGGCCTTTGTTCAATATATGATATGTATTATGCCATATATTTAATCAATACTACATATCAATCAATTCTCTCCCAGCTTCTTGGCCTGTAATTTCTCCTTGGAAATAGAAACATCTGAAGTTAGTGCAACTGGAGACAAGAATCAATGTCTTAATCAATATATATATATAATATATATATATATAATATATAGACACACACATACATACACACACATTAATGGAGTCCTTCCTTGTGCAAGTTTTGTCAATGTGTCTGAAACTGGGCTGATTTAAAATTTTTACTTTAACATAAAATGCTGTAACTGGTACCAGTGTTGATGAGGGTTGGGGAAACAGGTTCACTCATAAATTATTTGTCAAAGTAATTTGACTGGGTATGTTACAGTTTAAAATTCTCATTTGTTTTATCAATTCTACTTCTAGAAATATTTGACTCAGAAATAAAAATGCAAGTATGCAAAGATTTATATTTAAAGGATTGTTGTAGCAATATTAATGATAGCAAAGCCTACAAAACCATTTGAATGCCTGTCAGTAAAGACTAAATAAGTCAAAATAGTGCATCCACATAACAAAATATTCTGTGACCTTTAAAAAGCTGGAGGTAAACTTATATCTACTGAACTGAAAATAAAATGTACATGCACAGTAAGGTTGGGGAAAAAAAGAAAGTTTCAGACTACAGTTAGAACACAGTTTCTATTTCTATTTAAAATTAAAAATAGATGCAGATGTGAATATGACATGTCAGTATTAATGAGGTCAAAATCTGGAAGGATAGACTCCTGTTATTGTTACTATCATAGCAGAAATGTGGGTGAGTAAGATCAAACAAATGGAGAGAAGATTTTTACCTGCTTAGTTTTCTAAAAAATGGTGAGATTATGAGTAACTTTTTTTTGATTCAGTGCTGCTAGCAGTTTTTCAGCCATTAAAAAAAATAAGTGAAAAAGCAAATTGGTATGTATTGATCTATAAAGATATCCATAATATTGCAAGTGGAAAATGTAGGCTATAAACAACAAAAGTTTATATTGAATTATCTTATTTTGGGGTAAACATATATAATATTTAAAAGGTTGTGTATATAGCAGACCGTGATGTTTGGGGCAAATTAAAAAGTTCATGATTTGTTACATACATTTTGTATTGTTTGGGATAAAAACAATAAAAATAGTAAAACAACCACGAATAGAAGATTGTCATGGTTTTGTTTTATAACCCAGTTATGCTCTTTAACAGTTCTGTGCAAATTAAATTTTAGTAAGAAAAATTAAATTTTAATTATATTTTAATTAGATCAGTAACACTTTCAATTATGCAAAATATTCTGCTATAACGTGAATATAATTTTTTTATCGTAATATTCATGACTCTTGGCTGTCCATTTTGGCCTATTTAAAGCTTGTTCTTCAGAGAATTAGCAGTCAAGGATTCTTAATTATCTGTTTAAAGCTTAACAGAGAAAAATGTCATTATTCTGCTTTCACTAGCCTCTCCGGGAGAGCTCCATGCCCTACTTCTGTGCTTTCTGCCTCTTTTCTTTTGTGAGGGAAGGGATCTGTCTTTAGCAGTTGAAGCTCATTTTAGCATTGAAATATGGTAGTCCCACCTTCTTCTCAGGAATGTATTCCAAGACTCCTAGTGGATGCATGAAATCGCTTGATAGTATCAAACACTGCATATTAAGGTGACCAACTTTTTTACAATGAAAAGGAGGACAAAAATAAATGGAAGAAAACAATATCATAAACAAAAGAAACATTTTATTCATTGCAACAATAATACACTATAATATGATAAATGCATAATAAAACATTTGTAATGTTTTATATAGTAATTATGCTTACATGCCTATTAATTTTTAATAATAACTGTAAGAAAAAAGTACTCATTTAGATACAAATACGTCACATCACACACAATGGATCGACTCTGCATCGATGGAATACGGACATTCACAGATTAGCCTTCCAGTATCAAAAAGGAGGTCATGTAGGGGGACACTTTTCGAGAGAGGATGGGACTTACAAAAGAAGGACTGTCTTCCCTAAAGGAGTACAAATGGTCACCTTACTATATACTATACTGTGGTTATCCTATACTTACTACAAGTCTATGATAAAGTTTAATCTATAAATTAGACACAGTAAGAGATTAACAATAACAACTAAAACAAAACAGTACAATTATAATGATATACTGTGATAAAAGTTATGTGAATCCCTTTGGGGCCACTATGAAGGAACGTAAGGGTTACTTGAAGACAAGCACTGTGATGCTGTGACTACCTCAGTGGGTCTGAAAACTAAGATGACTACAAAGTGACTTATAGGCAGGGAGTTCATGCAGCAGCGGAGATACATGGACCAAGGGATAATTCCCGTCCTGGGCGGACTAAAACCAGACAACGCAAGATTTCATCGTGCTACTCAGAACGTTGTGCAATTGAAAACTTATGAATTCTTTGTTTCTGGAATTTTGCTTTAATGCTTTTGGACTGTAAGTGACCAGGTAACTTCAACCACAGAAATCAAAGTTGTGGAGAAGGGGGGGGCTACTGTAGTTTTGATTTCAAGATGAAAGAAGAAATATTACTGTTGCTAGTATTTGCATGTAAGGAGCAGATGACTGAATCTGCCCGAGTTAAAAAATCCTGAGATAGCAGCTGTCTAGCCCACGTTCCTGTCAGAAGAATGAGCTTTCTTTTCTCATAGATGTTAAGGCCCTATATTTGGTCCAAAGTCAGCTTTTATCAGCCTGTTTGAGGTAACAAATGAATTCGTTTGGTAACTTGCAGTTTTCTAATTGCTACCAACCCGTGTTTTAAAGAACCTTTTAGTTCTTGAATATTGAAAATACATTTGACTTGAGCAAGTCGCAGTGTCATGTGCCTTCAAAGTGAGCACCCTATTAGCTGTAACCCAGGGACTGCTCCAGATGAACGGTTTTGAGAGATTCACAAAAGTAAGCAAAATGAATGGTTTCTAATTTTTATTTCTTTATATAAAGCCATGTTAAATTTCTTTTTCTAGTTCAGAAATTACTAAAAAATAATTATTTTTGTCTTAATTGGAGCTTACTTTCCAGAAAGTAAAAATAAAAACAATATCAGAAACTTTTGAAAGTGCGAAGGAAAGATTATATCCCAAAATACCTGGAAATGGCCTTTCTTAAATATCAGTTGAAGAGTGAACAGAAAAATCTTTCCACAGTGTGGAAAGTGAACAGAGTTCGTAATTACTTACAGGGTGAACAACAAAAGAGGGATGAAGTTATTACTTCAAATGGAAGTGTTGCTTCCTTGACAGGTTTATAAAATCCTAAATTACAAAGATTAATATAATTTCTCTATATCCGATTCATAAAGGGCAATGTTTTTAATGGTCTCATAACAGACAGGAGGACTTTTGGTGTTTGATACCGTGTATAAATTTAAGAAAGCAATCCTTCAACAAGGAAATTGTATTTTTATAACTTTTAGTAGATACAGCCATGTAGTTTTCTTAGTATTTAAAAGTCATCTAAAATCTTAATCAACAAAATAAACCTTTCCAGAGAAGTCAGCCTTTCTTGAATTAACAAGGGGGGAGGAGTATGTCCCAGAAAAGAAAACCAATGTTTTATGGAGGTGGCCTGCAGCCTTGACTTGAATCGTCAAGATTAAGCAATGAACCTTTTTTGGTTATATTTATCTGACCATTTTCTCTAGGAAAGGAGCATTAATAGCTACATAAAGCTTCAACACATGTTGCACAGAAAGAACTATATAATCTGCTATTATTTCTGCCTGTAAATGACTACATGTCTAGCACTAGCCTGGGGCAGAACTGGCTGCCAGGAAACTTGACCGGCATCATGGGTTTAATGAAGCTGTGACTTTCTGTTTATAATTCTTTCCACTTTTAACTAGTATTGTATCCAGGGGAAATGAGATAATATACCTCTCCTTTTTAGGTCATCTGGGCTACTGACCAGTACTCTGTGAAGAGTCAAGCAACACAGTCTGGACAGTATTCAAGCACTGTGACCTGCTCTGCCCATCACTCTGGGGCATCAAGCAGACCTGGCTCAGGTAGGGCACCTGAGGATCTTCACCCAGTGCAGCAGAGTCTGAGGTCTGGCTCTCTATGTGCATGCTGACTGGCAGTCTTTGAAATCTCTCTGTACCTTTTCCCAGATGACAATGATCAAGGGTGGGCTTTTCCAACTTTTTTAGTTTAAACATGTTTTCCTTCGGTATCTCCAGCCTTTGTCTGACCCCGTTCCTCATTCAGGGGATTCTCCTTGGTAAACCTATTACGGACTTCTAGGCTTCTGATCCACTGAGTAGCTAGGTCACTGCTAGAGAGCAAAGGATATTATTATTATTTTTTGTTCTCTAAAATATAAATAAAATTTAATTTGTCTTTTAAGCTCCCTCTCCTCAGTTCTGGATCAAAGGGTTTAAAACGGAGATATCATTAAGGATGTGGAAGATGTTTTTATTTTAGAGTAGTGATTTATTTTCCTGACAGTGACCTGAAGAGCTGAGTGTTTGAGAAAATGCAGACTACGGTGAAGCCTTCCACACCTCCCCACCCTGAGACTGGGGAGCTAGGCCAGGATGAGAGCAGGTGTATATTGTGCGACTTATGATGGGGAGGGGAATGCTGTAGCTTTTTTGACCCCAGGTAGGACAGCTCCAAGACTGGGGCCAGCTCTGCCGTAAGTCCGCAACTAGCAAGAAGCTTCCCACCTTTATTGCATTTGATTTTTCCTTTTCTATTCCTCTGTCCTTGGACACCCCAGTGTGGATGCTGTGATGGTTCAGAGTGGTCTGTTTGTAGAGTAGAAGCTGTGTTTCAGGAGGTTTAGCTGTTGGCAGAGAAGGAAGTGAAAAGATGGTCAAATGATCCCAAGAATCACAAAGATAAAGAATTATTTTTAACATGGAGGTGACTTGTACGTTTGCTGACAGGGAGGAAGGGGGTAATGGAAAGGATGAATTTGAAGAATAATTGATGGAGAGAGGCTTCCAGGGGTCAGATGTAGTAAGAATGGAGGGAAGTGGAGAGGTTGACCTTGAAGAGAAAGACACTTCCCTTTCAAAGAGAGGAGGGAGCTGCGAGGGTACAGAAGAATCTGGAGAAACCGTGGGTTCACACCAGCTGACTTTGATCTTGTTCATAATCTGCTAGGGCACCAGCAGGAAAGCTTGAGAAGAATGGAAAAGATTTGGAATGGATGGATCACGTCCTTTGGTGATGGGCCAGGTGTGTCATCTTTATTTATGATGAACTGCTCATCAGCATGTCTTAAAATAGGAGCAACTGGTTTCAGAAATCAACAAAAGCCTATACCCAAAGGAAAGAATAATTCTAGGAGAAATGCAATCAGTATGTTATGGATCGAGCATGTTTGAAAAGCTTACTGAATACAGAAGCCATTCTATAAGTGCTTTGGGAAAGGTATCTGAAGACCTAGGTTATAGCACCAACTCAGCTCCTCAATAGCGTCCTAGTTTTTAGCAAGATCATCAATTATTCCCAAATCAGAGTCTCCATTTACAAAATGGGTACCCGTGTAACCACTAGATAAATTTTTATTGACTGCCCGTGAGATGCCAAGAGGTCAGTTAGGGATTGCAGGCACGATAGTAAACAAGACACTCTCTGTCCTCATTCCCACTGGGCCAGGGGCTCCCCACCCTCTTCCTGAACCAGGAGGGTCAAATGAGATAATACTTCGGAATGTGTTTTGATAATTCTGGAGCTTAACTTTAAAAAAAAATAAAATCTGTAGAAAAGTAATTTTTTCCTTTCAACAAATCCTGTTGTGATCACAATCATAACAATGATTATAGTTTCTGCATAGAAGACTCTTCCTCCGAATAATGCCTGTGGCTTTCACATGCTTTGACCTTCCTGCCCGACTTCCCAACCAAGCACGACTGCCACCGGCTCTCCCCGGGAAACGGGGAACGTGTCTTGACACTGGGCTCATGATATCCTCACCACTTCTTCATGTCTCCAGTGACTGTGGCCCTGTTCCTGTGGCTCGCTCCTCTGAACACATACATCAGTGCTAATTCCAGCAGGGGCACAACACAGAGCTCTCCCGGCAGCCAAGTGAAAACCAGAAGAGTTCTTTGATCTTCAGCCTGGTGCATTCTTTGGGTGGTCAAAACTTTGGAAGGACAAGCTAAAAGACTGTGTCTGGTGATTGGAAGCCAGGTCAAAGGTACTGCTTTGTAGAGGATTTTGGGGAGTAGAATGAAGAAAATTGCCTTTTCTTTTTGATGTCTTAGTCTAGAATAGAAAAAAAAAAAAAAAAAGATATGTCCTGAAATGGATCCAGGACTTCTAGGCAAGTCTATCATTACAGCCACGGCTACAGTTTTAACTCCTTTACACTACACCCAGTTCTCTTCAGGGTACTTCATCCGGCCCCACACTGCCGTTTCACCTAACATTCAAACATCGTTGCCAGTGGGAGAAGACAGTGGGAATCCTTCTCTTCTCTTGTGCTCAGGCTAAGGAGGAAGTCTGTTTCTCACACCAGGATCTTTCAGACGAGAAAAGATACAGGCTGCAGATTAGGTAAAAAGCAAAGGTAGGGGAGGATGGAGAAACTGAAATTGCTTTACTTTTTTTTTTTTTTTTTTGTATTTTTCTGAAGCTGGAAACGGGGAGAGACTGTCAGACAGACTCCCGCATGCGCCCGACCGGGATCCACCTGGCACGCCCACCAGAGGCGAAGCTCTGCCCCTCCGGGGCGTTGCTCTGCCGAGACCAGAGCCACTCTAGCGCCTGGGGCAGAGGCCAAGGAGCCATCCCCAGCGCCCGGGCCATCTTTGCTCCAATGGAGCCTTGGCTGCGGGAGGGGAAGAGAGAGACAGAGAGGAAGTTGGGGGGGTGGAGAAGCAAATGGGCGCTTCTCCTATGTGCCCTGGCCGGGAATCGAACCCGAGTCCCCCCGCACGCCAGGCCGACGCTCTACCACTGAGCCAATGGGCCAGGGCGAAATTGCTTTACTTTTGCTTTGTGTCTTCCTCCGTGAAGGACTGCTATCTGAAAGTGAATCCAGAAATTAGATTCCTAGAGACCTTACCAAGTAGGTACATGGGTCAATCAAAAAGCTGTGAAGAAGGCAATTTCCTGAGTATTCTTCTCTAAAGAATTCATTTCAGTAAATCGTGATTTTGGGGGGTACCTGGTGAAAAGTATCCTTTCCAGAGTTTTTCCCCCTATGCCCTTGTTCCCTACCTTTCTATCTGACACACACTTCCTCCTGCCTTTGCCCTCAGATTTCACATTCTCAAAAGCCTAAAGATTTGTCTGGTAAGGACAGAAACTCCCGCATGTATTACAAGGACGGTAGGTTTTTGTTTGTTAAATTTTGGCATGTGGTTTCCTGCCTTGCCTTGTTTACACGTTTTCCCAGCTTTCCTTGCCTGCTCCTGTTCTCGGATTTACCTTGAATGTGACTCATTGGCTTTAACAGCCTGCCATGACCTTGAACGCCTGGAGAGGAGCTGGGAGGAGCTTCCCTGCTGTGTCAGTATAATGACCCTGCTCCTTTCATTGTCATTTTCTCATTAATTTCAACCTGGTAGTGTCTTTTGTTTCTTGGGTTTATAAAGTTTGTTTCTCTTTAAGCGCTCTACTTTGCATTGGCCTCTCTCAAACTCTCTATTTAGTTCAATCCCACAAATATTTACTGATAATTGTGCTTGATCCAGTGTGGGATCAAGATGTGAATGACTATCTCTTTTTCTTTCCCCTAAGGAACTTAAAAACGTTTAGGGGAGACAGCCAAATGAAGAATGCGCCAACTGCTATAATAGAGATTCCACTGGACTCAATGGAGTAAAATTAACCAAAGATACACCCACATCCTCACGAAGGCTTCCCAGGACCTCTCAATTTTGTTTCTTTCTGATTTCCAAATTCCTACATCACTCATTTTGGGCTTAAATCAGCATTTTCCACAGTGTGCGCCTTGTAACACTAGACCCAAGAGATGCTCTGTAGAAAAACAATTTCATGATCAATTAAGGATAGGAAATATCGTACACACATTCTCTTCTTGGAATCCACACTGTACATCAGCACATCTGAGGTTTTCACCCACAGAGCAGTTGAAGAAAATACATTTAACTCCAAATATTCCAATCCTATACAATCATGCATTACGGTTTTATATTTATATAATTCCTTGTAAGGAGTAGTGTTTCTCAGACTGTTCTCTTGGAATCATTGCCCTGATTGACTCATTAAATTATAAATATAAAAATATAAAAATTCCACTTGTTTGCAAGATTGTATTTTTATCATCATGTCAAAAGGCCTTTCATATTAGTTCAATTTTATAATGCCTAGAATTGTGGCAGCCACATGTAGCTTGTTTCAGCTGGGATGCATCTTATGTGTGAAATACATACCGTATTTGAAAGACAATGTGAAAAAAAAGAATGTAAATTGTATCATTACTGATTATATATTGAAATAATGTGGGCATATTTTGTTCAAAAACATTAAAATGAACTTTGCCTCTTTTTATTTCAATAAAAATGCACGGCAACAAAAGAGCAAAGCAGGAATTGGTAAACGCAATTTACTATCCCCCCAAAATAAACACCGACAGAAACTATAAAAATGCCTTAAGATAAACAAACATTTCAATGATTTTGCTGACATGTTTATGAGAATGTGTGAACTCCCTTTCCTTTAAAAGGAAAAAACCTTATAAAAAGATTTTAAAAATTAACTCCAGGCCCTGGCCGGTTGGCTCAGTGGAGAGCGTCGGCCTGGCGTGCAGAAGTCCCGGGTTCGATTCCCGGCCAGGGCACACAGGAGAAGCGCCCATCTGCTTCTCCACCCCTCCCCCTCTTCTTCCTCTCTGTCTCTTTCTTCCCCTCCCGCAGCGAGGCTCCATTGGAGCAAAGATGGCCCGGGCGCTGGGGATGGCTCCTTGGCCTCTGCCCCAGGCACTAGAGTGGCTCTGGTCGCAACAGAGCGGCTCCCCGGAGGGGCAGAGCATCGCCCCCTGGTGGGCAGAGCGTTGCGCCCTGGTGGGCGTGCCGGGTGGATCCCGGTCAGGTGTATGCAGGAGTCTGTCTGACTGTCTCTCCCCGATTCTGGCTTCAGAAAAATACAGAAAAAAAAAAATTTAACTCCACATTATCCATTTAACTTTTAAAAATGAGGTTACTAGGAAATTTAAAATTACATATGTAGCTCACACTATCTTTTTATTCGATGGTACTTGCCTAGAAATTGGGAATGGTGTTTTTCTGATATGTTGCATTTTCCTATAGCACACAGAAAGACGCTATGAAGACCCAATGAAGATATTTAAAACATTCTTATTGACTGAATTAATTTGCTTGGTGAGCTTGGGATTTGGTTGGAAAAACAGTGAACTGGAGCTTATTCTCCAAGGTGTTCACGCACTGACTCATTATTCCAGCCCCTGCGTGGTTTGTTCCTGCTGTTGGTTCTCTCTTCAGCCTGTAAATCACAAAGAACTGTGTCTCGGAGCAGACACTGACCATCTGAGATTCCCCCTGGTAGGCTCTTCCTGGCTCCCCTATCAGAATGCTAGTATGTACTTGAAATTCCTAGTTCAACACAATCATTCAGTAAATTTCAATAGTTCTCCTAGGCATTTACAGAATAGAGTTATTTTGTGCCATTCTGCATTTACTGACTGGATGATTGCTGTTTCTCAAACCCTGAATCCTACCCCTTGGTAGGTAAGTGAAAAAAACAAGGTTAAAATCTCCACCATTGCCCTGGCTGAATAGTTCGGTTGGCTCGAGCATCATCCTGAAGTGCAAGGGTTGTTGGTTCGATCACAGTCAAGGCACATACAGGAACAGCTCAATGTTCCTCTCTCTCTCTCTCTCCTCTTTACTCTCTTGCTGGAAAAAAAAATATCTCCACTGTTACCACACTTGCTTCTAGGGAAATTTTCCAGATGCATTCTGACTACTGAAGTTTCATGTAATAACAATACTAGGGCATAACCAATTTAGATCATGGTTTCAGTTACTAATAGACAAGAAATTTAAGATAAAATGACACACTTTGGTAAGTCATGCCACACCTGTAATATAACTATGCCGGAGAGGGGTACCTTGTAATCACCTGTACCTATCACCAAGTCAAGAGTGTGAGGCAGCTGTATTCCACCTGAGCATATAACAGCCTCGAGGCCAGTGAATTCCAGAGAATAGTGAGAAGGTGGCCTTGGTGGGCTGGTGGGGAAGCTGCATCGAGAGCAAAATGTAGGACTGGGCAGTACTCTCCAAGGCATGAGTCAGAGTACCAAACAGAAAAACAGCACCGTGGAAAAGAAACTGCCGATGTCTGCAGTCAGACCCAAGTGTGCCCGCTCCACTCACACTCGCCCTCCGAGGAGAAGTAAAATGGAAATGGACTTGATCGACTACTCTTTCAGGCAGAAGCACAGCCTGTCCACAAGAAACCATTCTAAATGTAACCATCAAGATGAGCTTTCATCTCAGCAGCAACAGAAAGCCATCAAGGACGATCCATGCCCGTGACATTTGGGAGTTTGCATGTGCACAATAAGGTTTCCTTCTTTCTTTATTTTTTGTGACAGAGACAGAGAGAGAAACAGATAGGGACTGACAGACAGGAAAGGAGAGAGGTGAGAAGGATCAATTCTTCGTTGTGGCTCCTTCATTGTTCATTGATTGCACTCAGCAGAGCAAGTGACCCCTTGCTCAAGCCAGTGACCTTGGGCTCAAGCCAGTGACCATGGGGTCATGTTTACAATCCCACACTCAAGCCAGAGACCCTGAGCTTAAGCTGGTGAGCCCATACTCAAGCTGGCAACCTCGGGGTTTCAAACCTAGGTCTTCTGTGACCCAGTCTGACACTCTATCCACAAAAAAAGTTTCTCAATTTGTCAGGCTGGACTGATGGGGTCTTTTGAGATTTTCTAGTTTATGGATGCTAAGATGTTGGGCATTGAGAGGTTTTATCCTTAAATAATAAAATACTCCACTGGAACCAGCTTGTCTTTTGCATATAATAACTGCTCTCCTCAAACACTATTTTCTGAATTTTTAAAATTATAATCTCATTCTAAACAAGTTGTGTCAGTCTTTTCTCCATCGCAATCCAACCACAGGCTTGCTGTTAGACTTAAGCTTTGAAATGCATTTCTGATCGTATTTCCCCAGTATTAATAGTCCACCAGTGATTTTTATTTACCTTAAACAAAGGCCACATTCTTTAGCCTGACCTTTAGGACTTTTGCCATTTGGTTCAATTTACTACTCTGGCCTTATCCTCATCATTAATTCTGTCTCCTCCACGCATTGGTCATTTGGGAAGTTTGCTCCTTCCCTACTGTGGCCTGGCAGGCTCAACCTCCAACTCCCTCCCAGCTCACACCAGGGTCCAAGTTCAGCCTAGTTCCACTGTTCTCCCAGTGGCCAGGCCTCTCCATCCTCTGTGTCCTCACAGCACTTTTCTAAACATTCTTTCCCTCCTTCCCTCCCTCTACAGAGACATATACACACCCGAATGTAAACAATTCTTCTGTTCTCCGGTCAGATCCTGCCTCTGCCAGTTACAAACTAAACGACTTTGGCCATTATTCAATTTCTCTGTGCCTCAGTTTCCTCAATTATAAACATCAAGATAATAATAGCATCTACTTCCTCGTGTTGTTGTGAGAAATAAGTGAAATTCTGTAAAATTCTCGATACATAATATGCCTTTTGTAAGTAATCTGCCATGAGTTGCAGTAGTGGTTATAGGAAAAGTATTAGTGGTATTGTATTTTTTTTGTATCCCTGACAGCACTTCATACTGTGTACATAATCAATAAACATCTATAGAATAAATGAACATAAAGCAAGAAATTTTAAAGTGAAAATCAATGCATAAATTTGTTATTAAATTTAAAAAAACTGCTTTGGGAATTGGCTCTTAACAAAGTCAGTATTTCAAAGAATAAATTATAAATATTTTAAAAGGAAGAACTAAATAAAATGATTGTTGGCAATTGGTAGATTCGCCACTTTTTGAAAATGCATATTTTAGTGCACAAGTCTACAGAAGCAAAAATTTATCTCACCGTCTATTTGATATCCTTAAACTGTCATAAACTTACACAGAATGAAAACTGAGTTCAGTTAAGGCTAAATGACAACTGAATGGAGTTTTTATGTGTTTTGTTTTAATTGTCCAGATTGCCTCTATGCCCATTATCTCATTAAAGCCTTCTTGCTCTAATGAGCTAGGCTTGTAGAAAAGAGTTTAAAAATAAAACTAGAGACAAAGATGAGCGTGCTTTCAAACGTGGAAACGTGGCTATGGCTCCTCTTTCCTATGAGAGCACAGTATTCGGCAGGGGCTGGAGGACCACCCTCGGCCTTGGACAATCAGTGAGCATTTTGCTGAGAGCTGCCACCTTTCTCAGCTGCAGCCTTTTCCCTGCTGTCTTGTAACTCTGTCCTCACTAAATTTAACATGCCCGCAGACTCCCATTTAATTCTCACAGCCGGCAGACAAGACCAGTCCGCTCAATTTATTTTCTTAGAGTACCCACAAATCTGTCCTTTACTAATTTATTTTCCCTAATCTCATGGTCTCTAGGCAAGCTCTAATAGATGTCACGAAAAGTTGCTGCCTTGATCAGAGAAGAGTATTTTATGGGTTTCTTAATCATGCTCTTTTTCAAAAGCTACTGCTGGAGCATGAGCCTTGAGGTTGCAAGCAGCCAGAGGTATGATGGAGGCTGCTGGCGTACCGAGCAACATCTGCGGGAGGCTGTCACCCGAGGCCACAGCAGGCTGCATACAGCAGGTGCCAACTGAGCAGACTGAGGTTTCAGCCCTCGCCAGCTCCTAGCAGCAGTCGGCCAGGGGTGATCTTCTCCCCACCGTCTTGTTCGCCAGGACTGTTCCAGCAGGCGATAGCAAAATTCCTCCCCAATCCCCACGTCCCCAAGCTGCTAAATTATGTCTGAAAACTGAATGACATGCTTGGCAAAAGATCGTGTTCCACCACGAGACAGTGCTTAGGACAAAGTTTACTTTGGCCTCCTCGGCCGGCAGACCCACTAAACACCATCTCCCCCTGCCTTCTAGGAAAGCCGTGATTTCAGCCACACGGTCGCTTTACATTCTACATCCATGTCACCAGAACAACTGCCAAACAGCACAGGGAGGCTTCCTGTTCCCCAGAACACCCTTACTCCCCGCCCGCAATTTATGGCGCGTTCACAAAAACACACCAACCAAGATCAACACCAACCCGGCTTGAGGTTTTGTTAGAAGTCAAGACACTAGGAATAAGCAGTGAGGAGTGTTTTTGAAAGGAAAACAACCTCACATTTATCTATTTGTCTTATGAAGAAGATAAATATTTTCTTCAAAATTTATAGCTGTCTGATGGCCTTCAAGTTTCTTACACACATATGCAAATGGCCCTCTCCCTTCAGCGGTCATTACCAGGTGGACATGAGTGGAAATATTCTTGAAGTAAATTTAGTTACCATTGGTCCCTGACTTGGCCAAACTTTTCCACGTTTGGCTCCAGAGCAAACATTTAAAGTAAACATTCTCAACTAGCATTAAGTGTTTTAGATGTACTTCTCCTTTGACCTAAAGTGATCAGATATTTTTAGAAATTAAATCTTTACTTGAATTATCAGCACTATGTTGGTATACCTTCAGTCACTGGACAAATGATTAATTTTTTATTTTCATAAAGGCTACTGTTAGTGAAAGGTCCTCCCCACCTTCTCCAGAAAAAGAAGATTGATTACACTATGGAAGAAAAAGGGAAAAAATATTTTTTAAATTTATGTGTCTTTATAAATCAGGTTGTTAATTCTACACAAGGATTTCCTAGGTTAATTTTTGTAGCTATCTGCATAGGTATTTTATGTCTATAAAATGGATCTAAAGTCTTAAATGTTTATATTTGTATCCTTTAACTTTTAATTAATTAATAGACTAATCAATGAAAACAGGAGTCTTTAGTATGGCCGTTTGTATATTGTACTACACAGAGGAAGAAATACCTACCATTTGTAGAAAAACTAATATAATAAAAGGGATGCAACAGCTCATTTTAGTTCTCTTCTAATGGAATTTATAAAATTAAAAACTCATTTTCCTTTCTGAAGCATTAGAAAGTCCCAAAACACAAACGAATTAAGATTCATTTCTTTTGTTCATATTATATTACATTTTCTAATAAGCAATGGGGCACACTTCATTGAAAAGCTTGACAGATTTAACAGGGTAAAAAACCCCAAAACCATATTCAGCTGGTATTTGTAATGATCATCAGTCACAGTTTTGCTATGTGGAGACAATATGTGCTCTGCTACAGTGGCATGGAAAACACATAAAATAAATTTATATATACTTTAGTCTGCAGCAATAAATTGTTCTTAATCAGTATTATGCAGGTAATGCCGTGAACAGTTGTTACTGCTGTCATTTTAAACATATATGATAATCACTGATTTCTAACCCATGGTAAGAAAGGCTAAGCCTACACAGATGAATGAATTCCACAAATATTAATTTCTAACTCTTTTTATACACAGGTAAGAAAATACATCTGATTTGTTTCTGAGACTTTATACCAGGGATTTTTTATTCTTGTATTCAGTTTTACAGATAATATGAAGTAGGGAAAATTTGACCTAAATCAGAACTAAGATTAAATTTCAACTCTACCACCACTAACCCTGGGTAAGTCACTGGCTTTTTAAAGCCTGTAGTTCCTCATCTCTATGGTAAAGCTAATAACACATCTATATGGGGTTATTGTGAGGCAAAGTCTATAAAGTACCTAATCAAGCCTGACACTCTTGGGGCTCAGGAAGTGACAGTCCCTCCATTCTCCCCACTATCCCTCTGCTCTGAGTCTCCCCCACTCCATCTGTGCTCAGTACACTCTATAGAACCATGGAGCACAGCATGTCAAGGCTGAAATTTTCAGATGATCCACAACAAGGTAAAGAAACTAAAGAAGAAATTGAATTAATGTGATGTTGAAGTTATTAGTTGAAATGACCCAAAAGAAACATCCACACAAAAGGAAGAAAAGTTTTAACATTTACCAAACAAGCCTTAAAGGTACTTGGGTACTATCAACGGTTTCTTTTTTCAAGTAACGTGACTCAGGTTGTTCACATTTTCCATCATTTAGCTCGGTAGCTTGGTAGCTTGGTATCTTTAATACAAATGTTGGCCAGTCTAATCGCTCTCACATTTCACTTTTGGTTCTTTCCTTCTTAATTTTTTTTTATCAAACATTTGTTCATATACATTGTAAAAACAAATCGAAATTAACCATAGTGATGGCTAAAATATAAACCACAAATTTGACTGAGTCAGAGGAGGTAGTTTTGGATAACCCAAAATTCCATGTCTCTGCGTATTTCAGTCCCTTTGTCAACTTATTAAATGAAAAATGAAAGAGATCAGATGAACAGAATAAAAATTAATCCATCTTAAGAGGTCTATATGTTCTTGGTCATATCCCAAATCCAAAAAGAAATTTGATCTAGGTTTTGAAAGCAATAGTGTCTCAGTATGATTTTACTTGATGAAGTTCCCAGAAAATACATGGTTGAGCTTGTCAGAGAATCAGCAGGATCCCTCTGCTTCTCAACTGAACACATACACAAAAAAGCTTACTGATATGGTTCATTTTTCATTTTCGACATCAGTGTACTTCCTTTGTCACCAGGAATGAACATTTACTTGTTTGTTTTATAGCACACATTTTGCACGCAGGCACAGAAATGAAGAAAAGGTAATATTTCCCGAAATTTTCTTTATCTTTTTATTCTCCTACCCTTGACTCCTAATGCATGTTAGCCTGCATTCCCCCACAAAGACCACTGCAGTTACACAAATTTGAACATGATGTATCACACATTTAATGTTCAATATGGAGCTTTGTGAAGGATACTGAGAATAAGATAAGGTTGGCTCTTTGTACTCAGGCAACTCATTACTAGATTTCAGAGAGTGCATGGAGAAAGTCACACACAAACCCATGTCCACCACTTGTCCATCATATACATGACACTTACACAAACCCTGCTCTAGAAGAGCGTGGGTAGAAATGGTGAAAAAACGCGATGACCCTGGGAAGTGTCAATGACACTTAGAAATAGCCAACAGACATGTAATTAATAGTTGCAAATTAAAATATAATGCTAAAACTTAAACATGTTTTCCCCTCCCCAATTTCATTCTTCTCTGCTTCCAGTTCTCTGATTTCCATGTAAGACCAGAAATAGGATCACCATACAAGTTATTTTCAATGTAAGCAAAGGTCCACTTATAACGTTACTTATTATCTAGGAAGTCTCTTTGTTGCTTGCATCTAGAGAGGAGATCAAACAGCATTTGACCAAAAAAGGTCTACTGGAAAGTTCTGTCCATTTTTGGAATAAAACAAAATACAAATTTTTCTTACCATCAATAAACTTTATTAAATAATATAATTGCCATTATTATTAATGATTTCTTGCCAGCGTGAGGGCAATTTGTATATCCCATTTTTGAAAAAATGTTTTATCTTTTGATACGAAAAATTGAACCAGTGCTTGTTTGATATCTTTTTAATTTTTGAATTTTTTGCCCTTCAAAAAATTTTGTAAGGACAAAAACAAGTGATAGTCGAAGGGTGCTAAGTCCGGGGAAAATGGTGGATGCGACAGACATGCTTCTGTAGCATTTCTTCCTTGTTAAAATTTGTAAAAATTACAGTGGCGTAAATGAACTTTATCAGTAGCCATGGGTACACTATCGCTTCACACATAAGACTAACATGAATCAACTTTGTTTTAGTTAATTTGCTACATCAGTATGTATACATTAAGTGATAAAAATAGAGAGGCACACATGTGCCAAATAAACATGTGCTTACGTGTCGAAGCTTGTTGTGATAGAAACGGACAGAACTTTCCGGTAGATCTTATATTTATTGTGGATCTAATTGGAGTGTCATTTTGTTGTTATGCTAGGGAAATGCTGAAGGAGGGGAAGTGTGAAATTGAATTGTTCAATTAAGAGTGGTTCTCTTTGTCTTTATACCGTCTTTTTCAATTTCAGTGATGAGGGTGCCATTTAAAAATACGTTTTGATTGAGGTCTGAAACTGATATACCTCCCAGAGTTTTGGACCCAAAACTCAATGAAAAAGAACCACAGAGGCATGCAACCAATAACCACCCAAATTTAAGGGAATTAGAACTGTTCTGTTTTGCCACACTAGTCAGAAAACCACAGGCATTCCACCACCCCAGAAGGGTCTGGAGAATTGACAGAAAATATAAAAACTGAACACAGATTGTACATAATTGTGCTGTTGCATTCTTACCTCGACAACCATAGAAAGAACCCCGTTTCAATTCAAAGGCTGCCCTCGCAGCAATCACGGCCTCTCTAATAACAATTCTGACAGAGTTATTCACTCAGCAAATTTTTATTATGCCTTTAAAATTTTATCCTAAAAAATACAACTGATATTTTTGATAGAAAGGAGAGGCAAATTTATAAAAAGTTATCTTTATTTCTTTGTATTTTTTACACTGATTAAATAGAGATGAGTAAAAGACTTTTAAGGAGTGAACTCATTAATTCATTTTCTTTTACAAGTATTTATTCAACTCAACTATATCACGATAATTCATTGGGTTTTACAGATAGATTAGGAAGTTTATAGCTGGTGAGAAAAATCATTCTAATAGTACAGTAAGTTCCTGTGATACATAAGAAAAGGCAACTTCGGGAAGTCTGAAGGATTTCTCCCACACTTGGTCTAAAACTTCAGGATGAGTGTCTAAGACAGATGGACATGTTTGCCAGGATAGGAGACAGTACTTGTAAAAGAATGGAAAATTAGAGAAAATGATAATAAAATGAGGCTTCCAGAAGTTGAGACAAAAGATGGGAATTGAACCATGGGTACATTGTATAAGAAAACTAGATTTTATCTTCAAGGCATGAGGACCAAAGACTCATGGACAGAAAAATTTTGCACCTTAGAAAAATTATTCCATTGCCTAGAATGTATTGAGACTAGAAATAGAGAAAAACATGTCAAAACTCCAGGTGAAGAATAATGGCTGGTGATTCAGTGGACAGAGCACTGGCCTGGCATATGGATGTCCCAGGTTTGATTCCTAGTTAGGTCACATAGGAGAAGTGATCATGTGTTTCTCTTCTCTCCCTCTCTTCCTTCTCTCACTCTTCTCTTCCTGTGGCCAGTGGCTCAATTGGTTTGAGTGTGGCCCTGGCCACTGAGGATAGCTCCATTGGAGCACATCAACCTCAGGTGCTAAAAATAGCTTGGTACTTGAGCATTGGCTCTAGACAGAGACACTAGGTGGATCCTGGTCAGGGTGCATGTAGAAATCTGCTTTGTTATCTTCCCTGCTGTCACCTAAAAAAAAGAAAGAGGGGGGGCAGAAAGAAAGGAAGAAAGAAAGAAAGAAAGAAAGAAAGAAAGAAAGGAAAAAAGGAGGGAGGGAGGGAGAGAAGGAGGGAGGGAGGGAGGGAGGGAGGAAGGAAGGAAGGAAGGAAGGAAGGAAGGAAGGAAGGAAGGAAGGAAAAAAGAAAGAAAGAAAGAAAGAAAGAAAGAAAGAAAGAAAGAAAGAAAGAAAGGAGGGAGGGAGGGAAGGAGGGAGAGAAGGAGGGAGGGAGAGAGGAAGGAAGGAAGGAAGGAAGAAAGGAAGGAAGGAAGGAAGGAAGGAAGGAAGGAAGGAAGGAAGGAAGGAAGGAAGGAAAAAAGAAAGAAAGAAAGAAAGAAAGAAAGGAGGGAGGGATGGAGGGAGGGAGGGAGAGAAGGAAGGAGGGAGGGAGGAAGGAAGGAAAGAAGAAAGAAAGAAAGAAAGAAAGAAAGAAAGAAAGAAAGAAAGAAAGAAAGAAAGAAAGAAAGAAAGAAAGAAAGAAAGGAGGGAGGGAGGGAGGGAGAGAAGGAGGGAGGGAGGGAGGGAGGGAGGGAGGGAGGAAGGAAGGAAGGAAGGAAGGAAGGAAGGAAGGAAGGAAGGAAGGATGAATAAAGGTAAAATTCGAAAGATATGAAAGATGTGGAAAAGCTAGAACTTGGTGATCAGTTAGGTGCAGGAGAGGCAGAGAGAAAGACCATCACCAAAAATCTCAAACTAGTACTTCTCAGCAGTTTTTGATGTATATATTTTTTTCTTTCGAGAAGTACAAAATTATGTGCCACCTGACTTTAGAGCTTGATTTCAGTGAATCTCACAATAATCTTACAGGTAGACAAAAATGAAGATGTGCCCAGCCTGCCTAAATCCTTCATAAAGAGGAACCCATTTTAGACATGTTTGGGTATAGAAATTAACATCAGCCTTTCTTTGGTATAGGTTTACAGTGCCCTTGGCTCGCTACGGCATGAATTTCCCTATATATCTGTAAACTTAATCTCTGAACACCTTACCTTTTTCCTGTGCTTGGTGTTTTTAGAAGACTTGGGGTTTAGTTTATATTCCAAAAGGTGGTAAAAAGCATGCATCAAACAGTTCTACTTTTTCCCCCAAGTACCTATTCACTGAGATTTGGAAATATTTTCCTCATTCCTTTAATTTTCTCTTTCCCTAATGTCACACAGTCCTTACCTCCAACTGACCTTGACATTTACAGGCTAAAGGAACCAATACTGTAACAGCCAACACTGTCCAGACAGGTTTTTAAAACTCAGCACTGACTCTGGAGGGGAAAAATCTGATTTGTATGTGTGTGACTTTTGTAAACTAATTTGTAGTTTAACTCACATGACTTCACCGAGATTTAATAAAATTCTGTCATCACATTCAGTTTTCAGACTGTTGATGTTTGTTAAATGTTGAATAATTCTGAGCTGATTTCATTTTTCAGAGTTTGAAAGACTATATTATTTGAGAAAGTTTTCAATGGTCAGGAAAGTATCTACATTTCTCTGATAAAAGGAAAAAGAAAAGTGATATTTTAAAATATCAACTGCTTATGTATTTTAAAAAGTTTCCTGACACTAGAATAACACTGTCTCTCTAATTTTTCTAAAGTTAGAATTGAAGCTAATCCCAGAAAATAACACAGACACTAAACACCTTGGGGGCAGGCAGTTTAGTGTCTGGAATACAGAGGATGGAAGTAAGGAAAGCTTGGCCTTTGTCCTAGTTAAAACGCTTAGATATGCGGTCCTGAATGGGGGAAACTGATCTTGGCCTCAGTCTCTTCTTCTACAAATACGAAAGAGATGGGAGGGAATGGAGTAGAGGTTGGTTTCAATCAATATGCCACCTTGATTTTAATGACTTGATATTTAGGAATGCAACTCGCCAAGCTAATAATTCTATGTATACACAGCAAGTATTTTTTTTTTTTTTGTATTTTTCTGAAGCTGGAAACAGGGAGAGACAGTCAGACAGACTCCCGCATGCGCCCGACCGGGATCCACCCGGCACGCCCACCAGGGGCGATGCTCTGCCCCGACCAGAGCCACTCTAGCGCCTGGGGCAGAGGCCAAGGAGCCATCCTTGCTTCAATGGAGCCCCGGCTGCGGGAGGGAAGAGAGAGACAGAGAGGAAGGAGGGGGGGCGGGTGGAGAAGCAAATGGGCGCTTCTCCTGTGTGCCCTGGCCGGGAATTGAACCTGGGTCCCCCGCACGCCAGGCCGACGCTCTACCGCTGAGCCAACCGGCCAAGGCCAGCAAGTATTTCTTTTATTTGCCACATGTACAATTTTTTTTTAGAAAGCAAAGTCAGATTCACCTAACCCCATCCCCTTGCTGTGGTAACACCTAGCCTTTAGCAGCGTCTACAGGCTTTTTATGGTCTCTCTCCATTCCCCAACTTCCTGTGCATCTCGTTGTCTTAGTCTCTTTCTCTCCTCCTCACTCTCTCTGCTGGAACCCTCTGCACCTCCACTCACGGTCCTTCAAGCCATCAAGACCGCTCACTACAGAGCTTTTGCTGATATACTATATATTTGTAAAAAAAAAAAAAAAAAAATAGCGGCCCTTCAACCCCAAATTTAAATGTCAAGAAATCCAGTATTTTGACTGGCTTTGTTTACTGCCTGGTTCTTGTCCACTGTTATTGCCTCGTATCTAGAATAGTGCCTGATACTTAGTAAGCAGTCAATAAATATTTGTGGATTCCTGTGGAGTGAATAAATAAATCTTTACATCTATATCCTAAATGTATATAGAGTTAAAATGATAAAGGCAATAATATACAACATATATAATAAACAAAACAAAACAAAACAAGAAACCTTAAAGCAATGGCCAGTACCTACCTATCTCTTTCTTTTCCAAAAGTTGTGGGCATTAGCTCTTTATTTTTCATAAATTATAAGACATCATAGCTATATTATTTTTGCTAACAATCTTTGATTTTTCTGGGACTTTTCCACACTGACTTCAAAATAGCTTCTACAAAGGAAAAAAAGCTATCTTGGAGCTGTTAGAAGTGAAGGTAAAATTGAACTGCCACACTATTATGTGACAATATGTCCTCAGGACTGAGGAATGACTGAAACTGACCACAATATGTACCCTGTCCTCTTTGAGAACTTCCTGAGACAATCACACAAGCATGATGGCCAATGGGAACCAAGGGTGCCCAAGCTTGGGGCTGTCCCACAGTTTTCCTTAATAAACTAACAGGTCACATATTTGAGAGCAAGAAGCAATGTCTCGCTCCCCCAAAACCAACTCCCAACCCTACCATCCTTCCACCCTCTTGTCAATGAAGTAAGAGACCCGAATTTCATGAGATGAGAAGGACTTTTCTGCCTCACTTACTGTTTCTCAGCCACATTCCACATATTTGGACCACTACGCCTATTCTTTCCTGGCTTTGCGAAGCCACCCTCTCCTGATTTTCCTTCTTCATCCTTGCCTCTCCTCTTCAGCCTCTTCACTGGTTCCCCTGTTCCCTCACCTCTAAAATGGCAACCTTCTAGGCCCAGATTTTAGATTTCTTATCTTTTCTCCTTACAAATGCTCTCCAAGAAGTGCCATCAGGCCCCACAAATTTCTTTCTAATGTTTTATTCGTAGAAAAGCTCAGGCCCTTGGTCAGCCTGGTGTGTGGAAGTCCGGCTTCAATTCCCAATCAGGGCACACAGAAGAAGTGACCATCTGCTTCTTTACCCCTCCCCCTTTTCTTCCTTTCTCTCTTTCTCTCTCTCTCTCTCTTCCTCAGCCATGGCTTGAATGGTTTGAGCAATTTGGCCCTGGGTGCTGAGATTGGCTCCATGCCCTCTGCCTCAGGTGCTGAAGTATTCAATAGCTCCGCTCAGAGCAACGAAACTGCGACCCCAGATGGACAAGCCCCTGGTGGGCTTGCAAGGTGGATCCCAGTCCAGGTGGATGCAGGAGTCTGTCTCTCTGCCTCTCCACCTCTCACTTAATAAAAGAAAAGGAAAGAAAAGAAAAGCTCAAACAAAACAAAAATAGATGAACTGGCATACTGAACAACCGTCTTCAATAATTAGCAGTATGTGGTGAATCCTATTTTCTCTAAACTCCCACTCCCGTTCTTCCTGAACTTTTGAAAAGTCATTTCTGGACCATCATGTCATTTTATCTGTAAATTCTTTAATACGTATATCTAAAAACTAAACAGTCTTAATATAAGTAAAATACCATGATCAAATTTAGAAAAATTAACAATTCCTTCATTCCAGTTAATATCCAGTGTTTATTGTTTTTGTAATTAAAAATATGTTGAATTTATTTTTTTAAAAAATTTTTATTGAATTTATTGGGGTGACATTGGTTAATAAAATTATATAGATTTCAGGTGTCTAATTCTATATCATCTGTATACTGTACTGTGTGTTCACCACCCAAAGTCCAGTCTCTCTCCATCACCATTCATCCCCTCCTTGACCCTCCTCTCCGCCCTCCTTCTCTCCTGTAATCACAATACTGTTGTCTGTGTCTGAGTTTTTTGTTTTTTGCTTAATCTCTTCACCTTTTCACCCAACTACACAAAGCCCCCTCCCCTCTGATAGCTGTCAGTTTTCTGTGTACCTATGAGTCTGTTTATTGTTTCTGTTTTTTAATCATTGGTTTGTTTGAATTATGAGTCTAAGACGACCTGAACATTGTGTCTATTTGGACAGTACTGTGTACTTCTTTATCGCACCACATCAAAAAGTACATAGTGTCCATCAGTAAAATTAAAATAAAATTCAAAAATGATAGCATAAAATAAATCAGCTATGTTTCAGACCTCTCAGCCACATATTAACTCGAACTGAGGGGGCAGCAGAGTCGGAAAAGCCGGCTTCCTTTCTGTCCCTCGGGGCAGCGGAGGCTCTGCAGCCTGAGCGCTACCCTTCCGCTCAGCGTCTCAGCTCTCCCATCACCTGTGTAAGCAAGCACCTCAATTAAATTATCTCTGTTTGAAAGACCCGGAGTGTTTCCCGTTCTTGGCTGACCTGCTTGATACAGACAAGATCACAGGATTCATTCTGGACAGGATAAGTCCTAGGTGACTTTATGTGTAATGAACGTAAAATTTAAACTCTGCCACGACAGACAAAACGCTGTGTGACCTGACCCCTCTCTGCCTTTCTTCTCTGCTCAGGTACCACCTTCTCCCTTGTCCACCCACCTTCTCACCAAACTAACATTTTTATTTTTTATTCAAAAGGCCTAAGTTCTTTCTTGCCACGGGTTTTTAAACAAACAGTTTCCTATGCCTGGAATTTTCTTACCCCAGCCTTCTTTTCACACAAGACTGGTTTGCTCTTATGTAAAGTACCCTCTTCACAGTGAGACCGTTTCTGACAACCCCACCACAGGGTTCCTTGCCATTGTCCGTCATTTCTCTTATAGCACTTGGCATACTCTGTAATTACTATAGTATTTATTTATTTGGATGTTTAATGTCTAGATCCTCAAGTATATTGTAAATTCCACAGAGCAGGAAAGAAATCATGTTTATTTTGTTGACTACTGTACTCCTGTGCCTAAACACTTGCATTTACAATTAAGAAAATGAGTGTATGTGTTCCATAGCTGGCCAGGTATGCTGGTTGAGTGGACCCCAGCTGGTTCAATGTATAGCCTAGGTTGCAGGCACACACAAAACACTAGTTATATCACAGAATTCTTTTTTTTTTTTTTTTAATAGTAATAATCACGCTTTGGGTAAACCTTACTGGCTACAATACTGCCACTCTACAAAGCTAAGTGCAGAAGCCTTTGAAGCACAATGGTATATGTCTAAACACAAACCCTTGATTTTGATCTCTTTATGGAGGGTCAGAAGGAGAATGGAGGATTTATTTTCTCCATTCACAACACGAGGCGAATTTAACCAAATTGAATCAATGGACAAAAAGAAAAAAAAAATCCTAGTTTGATTCAACCAGTGCTCCTAGACTTAAAAAGATTTAAGATAACTTTATTTATTTATTTATCCAGATAGAGACAGAGAGAGGGACAGATATGGACACACAGACAGAAATGGAGAGAGATGAGAAGCATCTATTCTTCATTGCGGTCCCTTAGTTGTTCATTGATTGCTTTCTCATATGTGCCTTGACCCGGGGCTACAGCAGAGCCAGTGACCCCTTGCTCAAGCCAGTGACCTTGGGCTCAAGTTGGTGAGCCTTGCTCATATCAGATGAGCCCATGCTCTAGCTAGCAACCTCAGAGTTTCAAACTGGGGTCCTCTGCGTCCCAGTCTAATGCTCTATCCACTGTGCCACTGCCTGGTCAGGCTAAGATAACTCTAAGATAAAAAATATTTATAGCCATTTTACAAAATGCATAATTCTTTCATTTCTTGAAATCTCACAAATGACTTTGTTTCTTTGAGAAACTGCTAGGCATCTATATCATTTGCTGTCTTGTTTTGATAATTTTTCTAGATATATGCACAATATCCTATGTGTTGTGAATCTTCTAAGAATTATATATGATGCTGATGCTCAGATTTGTAGGCAGCAGAAAGTAAAATATGCATCCTGGCCTAGGGAATGCATTTTGGTGGAGGTATAAAATATCAGGAATTCCAAATAGAGTCATATGTGTTAGTGTCTCACCCATCATAGTCAAACATTATTTTTTGCGCATTTAAATTTATAGAAAGGGAATCTTCCTACATTTCCTCATGCACACCATTTTAGCGAATTTAGAAGTCTTGAAACACATTCTATGAAAGATAGAAAAAGGAGAAGGGTTATCCCAAAATTTTGGAAAGCACTGGCAAATTTGTTTCCCTGTCTGCTCAAAATTATATACAACATCTTAAATATGGAATAATGTTTTGGGCAGGAAAGCGAGTAAAAACTTGAAACTAAGTGTCCTTTTTTTTTTTTTTTTTTTTTTTTTTTTTTTTTGTCCTGGGCCTATATCCTTAATAATGTTGTGGAAAGGAAACCTGTGTAACTATCAAAAAATATATATTTTATGATAATCAGTATTCTATCTAGTTTGATTGATGTCATTCTCAGCACTTTAATACATCATCATATATGGGTAATTATCTGCTTGCCAAGTATTTGGAATGTTTCAGGTCAGATTATCACTGCCTACTGGAACATGTCCCCTCCCTTCTGGCTCGAACAGGGCTTGTGGATTGTTAGAGCAAAGCTTCTCAGTTATCAGCAACATACTAGGCTCCCTAGTGCAGAAAAATCCATTAGGAAGTTGTGCTAGTTGGATGCAGGTCAGCAGTAGCAATTTGTCATAAGAACCCCCAGTCAACACAAAGTTTGCCCATGTTCACCAAATACAGTTGCTTGTTGAGCTTGGCTGTCCCCAGCTACGGTGCTTTGTGGAGACTGGGAATGAAGTACAAAGGCAGACATATTGGACTTGTCCTTCTCTACCTAGTTTCTACCCCGACCCCGCTGTTACTAACATACTGATTCCACAGCATAAAACTAGATCCTTGATTATTGGCAATAAAATACGTTTTAATTTTAGCTCTTGGCTATTACATTTTATCAACTTTTGCATGTTGTGTATTTATTTTTACCTTCTGTCATTTAGAAGAAATTCTGGAATTAAAATGTAAACCTCTTTGAGGTATAAATAGAGACTTTGAAATCCCTCTCCTGAATGTTTTCATGAGCTAGTTGTCACAATCACTTATGAGATATGTGTGTATAATTACCAAACAGTATGAGTATGGATTATTCCTTGTATCTAATTCTATCCCTATAAGAGATACATCATTGCCTGACCTGTGGTGGCACAGTGGATAAAGCGTTGACCTGGAATGCTGAGGTTGCCGGTTCAAAACCCTGGGCTTGCCACGTCAAGGCACATATGGGAGTTGAAGCTTTCTGCTCCTTCCCCCCTTCTCTCTCTCTCTCTCTCTCTCTCTCTCTCTCTCTCTCTCTCTCTCTCCCTCTCTCAATCTCTGTCTCTCTCCTATAAAATGAGTAAATAAATAAATAAATAAAAGACACCCCCCCCAAAAAAAGAGATGCATCATTTACTACATTTTTTGGTCTAGCAAATGTTTATACTTGTATATGCATTTAAAAATTTCCAGGGACAGTATACTGTTCTTCATAAAGAACACATACAGTCATTTAGAACTGATACTATTGACCTAGAAAACGTTTTATAATTTTTTGAGTTTCTTTTTTTTTTCTGCTTTGGTTCTCAGGTGTGGAAATAGATTAGCACTGAGCCATACCTGTTCTTGCAGACATACAATTGATTATGATGGACAGCACCGATTCCTGAAAGGTTTTGCTGCAGGCTAATGTATAGTATTAACTGCAGAATAGAGTGAGATTAATGTTCTCATAAAGAAATCCCTGTGTATGCTTGACCAGGTGGTGGCACAGTGCATACAGTGTCGGCCTGGGACACTCAGGACCCAGATTTGAAACCCCAATGTCTCCAGTTTGAGTGTGGGCTCACCAGCTTGAGCTCAGGGTTGAGCGTGGGATCATAAACATGATCCCATGGTCATTGGCTTGAAGCCCAAGGTCGCTGGCTTGAACAGGGGTCACTTGCTCTGCTGGAGCCCCCCAGTAAAGGCACATAAGATAAAACAATTAATGAACAATTAAAGTGATGCAATGAAGAATTGATGCTTCTTATCTCTCTCCCTTCCTCTCTTTCTCTCTCTCTCTCTCTAGAAAAAAAAATCCTGTGTATCCTTTACTCCTTTTGAAACATAAGAATTATATAGTTACACTGTGAAGGTTTGCAAGGTCTTGGAATGAAGTGCAAAGGTAGTCATATTGAACATTGTTTCTATAGCAACAATTATTTCTATGCTATCAACTATATACTTAATTAAATATTGTTTCCTTCTGTAGATTTTGCAAAGGTCACTTTGTGCAAGAAAGATAACTGTTTTCAGAGTGTAGAAGCTTTTTATTTTGTCTTTCATTTAAAATGTATTTATTCTCCTATTCCCTCATTAATTTGTTAGTATTGAGAAGCAAGCACACTTCTGCTGCACCCATTTTGCAATGATTTTCTGTTTGTCTGCCTCTAGTTCTATTCTAATTTCTTTGCCAGGTTTCTGATTAAGACAATGGTTAAGTATAATCAAGTATCACTCAGAAAATAGTTACAATTACCTATAATATTATTAAAATCGGAAGAAATGGGAAACCCTAGTCTTCTTATGAAATACAATGAAAAACTTATTAGGAAAAAATACTTGTCCTTAAAGTTTAACAAGAAAGATTAAGCATTGTATGGCTTTTTTTTTTTTTTCCTGAAGCTGGAAACGGGGAGAGGCAGACAGACTCCCGCATGCACCCGACCGGGATTCACCCGGACGCCCACCAGGGGTGACGCTCTGCCCCTCCTGGGTGTCGTCCTGCCGCGGCCAGAGCCACTCTAGCGCCCGGGGCAGAGGCCAAGGAGCCATCCCCAGTGCCTGGGCCATCTTTGCTCCAATGGAGCCTTGGCTGCAGGAGAGGAAGGGGGGGGGGAATGGAGAAGCAAATGGGCGCCTCTCCTATGTGCCCTGGCCGGGAATCGAACCCGGGACCCCCGCACACCAGGCCGACGCTCTACCGCTGAGCCAACCGGCCAGGGCCGCATTGTATGGCTTTTGACAGGTGTGATAAAACTAGAAATGATGAAAAACAGCTTTAAGATTAAATTAAAATAATAATATTGCTTATTTTACATTTATCTGAAACTAGACCAGACTCTCAACTGTGTTTACATTTCAGCTGTTCACAAAAACTGCTGGTTTGCCCTCAGTTTTTCTGTGGATTTAAAATCATCTCTCCCATTTCTACAAGTTATCACTTAAATAATAGGAAAAATGGCCAAATCAAAACTCTGCCATCAAATGAAGGATCAAATGTGGTTCAACTTCATTCCTTGTGGATAGTCACACGAAAGGGATCATTTTCAAATAAGAGCAGAAAACAAGTGAACTGCACGAATCTTTAATCAACAGTGTGGGACCTCTTCATCTGTCACCCTTTAAACATATTTTGTGCCTTATTCTTCAAATATATTATAAATCAGCTCAGAAAGTAAAATTGAAATGCACCTGAAAAAAATATCACTTATATTCTTCTATTTGCCTCTAATCACCATTATCGGTGAAATATTTCATGTAAATTAAGTATTTTCTTGAGCAGTTCTTTACACTCTGTCACTTACCTACTGCCTGGTGCTTTGTCCCTTAGGGGCAAAGGGCTGTGAAGAAATGTGGAGATAAAGCCCAGGCCTCAAAGAATGTGTGGAATACCCCCCAACTGCCCAAGTCCTAGGTAGATGGTTGCAATTCCTGAGTGTCCCCTTTGCCCCCTTTCCTTGGGAAGCTTTCTGAGGATAAGGACCCCTGTATGCTCTCAAATCCACAATCCACATTAATATTCAGTAAATATCTCTCAGCTGACAATTGTCGTCAACTTTCATTTTCCAAGTTATAAAAACTTGAAAATAAATACTATTCAAATAAAAAAAAAATTATTGCCATATGTCACTTTGTCCCCTGCTGACAACAGCAAAAAGAACTTCTCCCAGGGGTCCCCAAACTTTTTACACAGGGGGCCAGTTCACTGTCCCTCAGACCATTGGAGGGTCGCCACATACAGGGCTCCTCTCACTGACCACCAATGAAAGAGGTGCCCCTTCCAGAAGTGAGACAGAGCTGGATAAATGGCCTCAGGAGGCCACATGCTGCGGGCTGTGGGCAGAAGTTTGGGGATGCCTGAAGCAATAGGGAAGCAGAAACTGCTAGCAAGCTTGAGGGGAAGAACTGTTGAGTCACCGTAAGGCAGGAGTCTCAAACTCGCGGCTCGCGGGCCGCATCAATTTTGTGTGGCCCCAGACTAATCCACGAAGTTCAAAATATTTTGGATAAAATTAAGTAAGCCTAGGGGCCTACTTGTATTTTTCATTTCTCTAGCATCCTAGCTAGATATTAGCTTAGTTAACAGCAGTTGTGATGCGAACTACAGTTTCTGGTCGTTTTGTGACACTGAAAAGTGTTGCATAACAGTTGCCTTTTGTAGACCTAGTGCGGCCTGCCTAAGGCTGTGATCTTGCTCTGCGGCCCACATGCTGAGTTGAGTTTGAGATCCCTGCCGTAAGGCAAATGATTTCTAAGCCAAAAGTTTCAGTAAGCACTCTGCTCTGGAGCAAGCCTGTGAGTTCTATGGCATGTAATTACTATGAATTATCTATGACTGTTAAAAATTACAATATTTTGCAGATTCTTACATTTTTGTAAGACTTTGCAGGTAACGAGTTTTTATCTTCAAAAGGACAAAGGTTGAGCTTTAGCATAATAAATAGGAATTATTCTTTGAAGAAATGAAGGAGAGTAAGGGAAAAGATGGAATGGATATATTTTAAACACTAACCACATACCAGGCTCAGTGGACCTCGGGATGCCTGTTTGTCTAATTAAATAATGTTCATAATGACTGATCGGAGTATGTACTATTATCCCCTTCTTAAAGATGAGGTAAAGTAACTGGCCCAAAGCAATCCCAGCAGCAAGGGGGACACTGGAATATAAGCTCAGGGCTGTCTGTCTGATTCTGGAACTTAGGCCCTTGTCAGTGGGGCTTCTCTGTGGCAACCTGGTTGGCTACACTGAACATCAGTTGGAATAGAAGAGAAGTATCTTTACCAGGTGGTGGTGCAATGGATAGTGTTGGCCTGGGATGCTGAGGACCAGGTTCGAGACCCTGAGGTCGTTGGTTTGAGCGCAGGCTCACCACTTGTGTGTGAGATCATAGACAGGACCCCATGGTCACTGGCTTGAGCCCAAAGTCGCTGACTTGAGCAAGGGGTCACTCGCTCTGCTGTAACCCCCTGGTCAAGGCACATATGAGAGAGCAATCAATGAACAACTAAGGAGCTGCAACAAAGAATTGATGCTTCTCATCTCTCTCCCTTCCTGTTCGTCTGTCCCTGTCTGACTCTCAACAACTACACGACAATGAGAGAAAGAGAAAATGAAGGATGATGGGAGGGGAAGGAAGGAGAGGAGGAGAAAAGGGAGGGAAGAAAGACAAGCAGGAAGGAGGAAAGAGTTAAGGAAGGAGGGAGGGAAGGAAGAAGAGAGAGAGGGAGGGAGGGAGGCAGAAACAAGGGAGGAAGGAATAAACAAGGAAGGAAAATCACCTATGAACTGTTACCGGTTACTCTCTCCATTCATTTCTTTCCTCTCTCTGCGGATTTCTTTCAACTTGGTAAAGACCAGTCTGCTTTTCATTAAGAAATAAATACCTTAACATGGTCTACCTAGCTCTTTGGCATTGCTTTTTAATGCATTTTATATGAATTTTTATTTCAGGAAATGTAACATCATTAACTAAAAACGGGCCCCCACTGAAGTGTTTAGCGTGGGGCTGATAAGTCTAATTTTACTGTAGCTTTTGTAGATTTTTTTTTTTATTGTTTCTTGTCTAAAAAAAGTAAAAATTATTTTAATATGTTGGTTGGGTCCAGTGCAGAATATTTTTATGAGAAAAGTAAACATGTGTGACACAGCTGGTATAAACACAAATGGCCCCCTAACTAGGTTCCCATGTTTATTTTGGAAGACATACGGCTTTTGAATTTTCATATATCAGTTTTTTTCAGAAATATCTAATTCAGAGCCATATTAAGAGTTGTGAGACTAAAAGATAATTAATGCACATCCAATATATTTTTATTTATGGTTGTGGGACAGTTATATACTCGACTTGTTATAAACTAGGTGTGTAACCCTTGGAAAATGATACAACCACTCTGTGCTTCACTTTCTATATCTGGAAAATGAACCTAATAACAGAACCTCCTTATTTACTGTTTTGGAAGATGCAGGTTGTAACAGTTTTATTATAGTTGATTAAAATATTACGAATCTATTCATGCAAGCAACAATATTTGTAAACTTTTAGTATTAATCAAGCTGACATTTTGCTTAAGGACTAGCTAATATATCTTACTTAAAGTTGAAATTAGAGAGCACTTTTTATGGTATCTTTCCGATACAGGGTACAGTTGTTTCTTGGTATTCATGGAAGATGGTTCCCAGGACCCCTCAGATCCAGAATCCATGGATGCTAAAGTCCCTTAGCATCCTTCCATATCCATGGGTGTCACAACCCCAGATATGGAGGGCTGACTGCATAAATTTTTAAGACATCTCATGATTACTGTCCAAAATCAATAATGCATTTATGTATCTATCAATCATAATAACATTCTGTAAGAAATGTATTTCAAACAAATATCTTGAATTCTATCCAAGAAAACAGAGATTCCAACATAATTCAGTCATTGCTGAGTCCTGGGCATGGTGATCCTTTATCAACCACTGTATACAAGAATCAACTCAAAATGGATTCAAGACATAATGTTGGACTTGAAACCATAATAATTCTAAAAGAAAACATTAGTAGTTAAATCTCTGAGATTTTTCTTAGCAATATATTTTTTTCTGGTATATCTCCTTGGGCAAGAGAAACAAGAAAAAAAATAAACAAATGGGATTACATCAAACCAGAAAGTTTTTTGCATAGCAAAGGGATTCATCAACAAAACAAACAAACAAAAAAAACAACCCACTGAATGGGAAAACATATTTGTCAATGATATTTCTGATAGGGGATTAATATCCAAAATTTATAAATAACTTATAACACTTGACACCAAAACAACAAACAATCCAAATAAAAAAATGGGCAAAGGACCTGAATAGACACTTCTCCAAAGAGAACATACAACCGGCCAATAGCCATATGAAAAGATGCTCAATGTCACTAATTTCAGAGAAATGCAAATTAAAACCACAATGAGAAATCACCTCACATCTATCAGATGGCTGTAATCAATAAATCAATGAGCGACAAGTATTCGCGAGGATATGGAGAAAAGGAAACCATCATCCACTGGTGGGGGGAATGTGGATTGGTGCAGCCAACCAATATTTAAATATCTCAATATTAGAACAACTGTGAACTTCATATCTTGGTGTATTTTTCTTTTTTTATACTGTTTCCTCTGCAAGAAATATCCTTGGATAATGAATGAAATACTTTTAAACCTCCTGGGTACCTGAGGAATATAGCACTGTGTCAAGTAAATGGGAAATTGTTCTCCTTTTCTCATAAGTATAAAACATGGCCTTGGCTAGTGGCTCAGTGGATAGAGCCTCAGCCCAGTGTATGGGCATCCAGGGTTCAATCCCTGGTCAGGGCACACAGAAGAAGTGACTATCTGCTTCTTTCCCCTTTCCTTTCTCCCTTCTCTCCTTCTTCTTCTCCTGCAGCCTGTGGCTCAATTGGTTTGAGCTTGGCCCCAGGCTCTGGGGATAGCTAGGTTAGTCTGAGCACATCAGCCTCAGGCACTAAATATAGCTCAGTACTCGAGCATCAACCCCAGACAGGGTTGCCAGGGGAATCCTAGTTTGGGCCCATGCAGGAGTCTGCCTCACTATCTCCCCTCTTCTCATCTAAAAAAGAAAGAAAGGAGGAAAGGAGGAAAAGAGAAAAGGAGGGAAGGAAGGAAGGAAGGAAGGAAGGAAGGAAGGAAGGAAGGAAGGAAGGAAGGAAGGAAAACAGGCATGAGTTGAAAACGGGTGTCTCCTGCTCGATAGTCACTTATATGAAATTGTAATGAATCAGTTTAAGAATCATCACATACAACCCCATGCAGTTTACCTGACTGCAATAGAACCCTTACTGTTGAGTATTTCTTGAAAATGATTTTTTTAAAATAGTACTTTAAAATTATTATGTAAAAAAAATTCAAGTTAGTTTGGAAATAATTAAATACTAAGATATATCCCTATTAATCACCACATTAGTTTTAAAAGTCACTAAGAAAACATTAGGGAGGATGTATATATTTTAGAAACTCCTGGTTGATCATTTGATGGTAGAATTCTGTTCCTACCATAAGAGGCAGATTTAATTCTTCCTTTTCCATTGTGTGGTAAAGAAATATGTATGTGATTCTGAAAATCTGGGGCCAGTAATAGTAGCTATAACAGAGCAGAGTGCACCAAGGTGTGACTCATGGGGAAAGTGACTATAGGCCAAGAACAAAGAATAGAGCGTAGAAATGCACCGTGTAATTCTAGATATTTGTCATGTAATCTATGTGGTTGTATTAAAATGATTAAGGATATTACTATCCTATTGGTTTGAAATACTAAAATGAATACTAAGCTCTGTCTTCCCCTGAAGGGCTGCTTAGTTTGTTATTTTTCATTTTTCTAAAGTCTAACTTCTATTTTCTGGCTTTTTAAATTTACAATTAGGTAAATGGTGAGCTTACCAATCAAAGTGATAATACAGAATCTAGTGTTCTTTAAGAGAAAAACAACAAAACAGATGTATTCTGATTGAAAAGGAAAATTTAGTATCTCTTAGTTACCGTGCATGAATAATGGAGAAAACCAAATTAAGAGCCTCAAAATTCTTGAAAGAAAATCAAATTTGCTGGCACATTAAAAGTCTATTTCCATTTCACTGTTGATATTTTCCCAGAGAAATGTCCTTCTAAAAATCCAGGAAAAATCATTCATGTGTTGGGAAAAAAAAATACAATAGGCCATCAGCTGACAACCGTAATCTGCAGTCTGATAATCTACTCATATGAAAATACAAGTCAGTTTAGTGATCATCACAGTCCCTTGCAGTTTGCCAAACGTCAATGGAAGCCTTCCTGGCTGGACTGTGTCAGGAAGAAAGCTGGACATCATCTGGGCCACATCCGATATTATTCCAGGATTCTGGAAATCTCACAAACCTCATTCATTGAGCAGATAGTAAAGTGACATAAGCTTTAAGAAGTTATACAATAAACAGAAAGACAACTGCAAATCAGTCCTGTGCTCTCAAGGTAGAGTCTTTGATTTCAACGTGTATTACAGAAGAGTGCAATTATTGTTAGCTTATTTTCCCTTCAAAATGTTGCAAATAATTTAAAATACTAAATGTTCAATAATGACCCTGCAGACCATCAAAGTAATGCATTTAATTTTACTTCTTATTAGAGTAATCGAAGGGCACTTCTCCCTCACTACCTTGGACCAGGGCTGAGCAATAACCTTTCAAGCACAGTCATTACAAAGCCAACTACAAACTGCTGTGTTGAGTTTAAAAGCCATTGCCACTGTGCTATTATTCATCTCAAATTCGAAGAATCTGAACACACTTAAATTCATGTTGATAATAGAAATGCAAGGAAGGCTATGAAGCAAAGAAACTTAGTTTCCTATTAAAGGCTTAATGATATAGACACATGAAAAAACTGTCTTCTGGTACTATTCAGAAGAAGGTACCAGAAACACTCCTTTCTGTGCTATTGTGATAGAACTTCAGCAAGATGTGGGGCATAAATTCATCTTTAGATAATAATCCTCCCTATCCTTTGAATTTATTGCACATATATGTTAAGACATAAAGAGCTATGTTAAGTTTGATGCTCTCTGACATGCTTTGTTTGACCTTACTCCAACTATCATTCTTCACTTTATTCACTGCCAAACTTTTTACAAAGAGTGTGTGTATACATAAATTCTCCCCATTCGTTCCTTTCTTACTCCCCCAAACCTAGCTTCTCTCCTCACCATTCCAGGAAACCGTTTGCTCTGAGATCTCTAATATCCTAACTGACATATCCTTATACTTCTCCACTTTCCTGGAGCATTTGCCCCCCCCCCCATCATTCCTTTTTATTTATTTTTTTGTATTTTTCTGAAGTGAGAAGTGGGGGGCGGCAGACACACTCCTGCATGCGCCAGACCAGGATCCACCCGGCATGCCCACCAGGGGGCGATGCTCAGCCCATCTGGGGCATTGCTCCCTTGTGGCCAGAGCCATTCTAGCGCCTGAGGAGGCAGCCATGGAGCCAACCTCAGCACCAGGGTCAACTTTGCTCCCATGGAGTCTTGGCTGCCAGAGGGGAAGAGAGAGACAGAGATAATAGAGAGAGAAGAGAGGGGGATGGGTGGAGAAGCAGATGGGCACTTCTTCTGTGTGCCCTGGCTGGGAATCGAACCCGGAACTCCTGCACGCCAGGACGACGCTCTACCACTAAGCCAACCAGCTGGGACTGATCATTTCTTTTTGAAACAACTTTCACTCCTGATTTTCAAAGCATGGTACAGCTTAGTTCTCCTCCTGTATCTCTGATCTTGTTTTCCTGATTTTACGTGCTGGTTCCTTCCTTTCTCCTGTCCTCTGGATATAGGATCGCCCATGATTTTCTTCTTGGGCATTGTCATTCTCTTCCTTGGATAATCTCACCTGGCTTCACAGGCTCAGTAATCAACCTCATACCACTGACAGCCACCTCTCCCAGCCTGGTCTCTACCTTCCCCTTCCATTTTCAATTCAGTCGCCTGTTATCTCTAAGACACCATCCACCTGCATTTGTTTCCTTTCTAAGGATTTCAGAAATTCCCACCATAGACATACTGTCAATAACTTACATTTTACTTCTGATTGCCCTGCTCTTTTTCAAAACGACAAAATACGTGCCGAGAAAGTATACAGCAGGTTACGTCAGAGTGGTTCTTTCCACAGTTTCTATAAATGCACAAAGTAGTGATTTTTTTTCCTTAATCAAATCTATTTGACAAGACACGTGGGCCGTTAAACAGATAAAAAAATATGTCTTCCTCCAGGAGTCATTGCACCTTTCAAATATTTGTCAGTTGTTGGCATGCTCCTCTCCTCTCCTTTTAGATATTGTTGGGTCCTTTAATCATAGTTGATAAATCAGTCCTATCATTCTCTTAATGGTTTTTCTTGCTTTTCTCTGAACTCCATCCAATTGGTGTGTGTGTGTGTGTGTGTGTGTGTGTGTGTGTATATATATATATATATATTTAGTAATGAGCTAACCCAAACTAAATGTAATAGTCTAACTGTGATTCCTTTTATAAATAAATTCCAAATGTGATATTACAGAAGCAGTTAGTATTCTGTAAAACACTTTTTAAAAACTCACAAGAAACAAAAGGAAAGAGGGAGAGATAGGGGTGGCTTTTGTGAACGTGGTGTCTCCATGATATATTTATAGAAAGTCCCCTCTGCTTAAATGTTACTTGGCAGGCGTTGTTTCTTCTTATTATTATCCTTATTCACATTCTTTGCAGGAAGTGAAAACTTCCTGTTGTTGCTTTGACCCTATCTCCATGGACAGGGTCCTGCTAGCACTGGACTAATTCCTTAAGTGCTTCATACCCACCTGTCCTGACTCACCAATTATCGTTTGAATGTGTCAGAGGCCACTCACCTCAAGTCAACTGGCTGTTCTCGTGCCCCTGCTCCCACCATTCCTCTGAAGAGCGGATGAGCCATAGCCCGTGGTCTGGCTGCCTCACCACCCAAACCTACTGTCATCAAGAACTGCGCCCGGCTCCTGCCTCGCTTTGTTGGCTCACCCTGGTGCTCGCAACAGCCTTACTCTCCAAAATAGGATAATCAGTCATTCAAATTTTATCTTAACATCAAAATTAGACCTGTATTTTATTTTATTATTATTATTTTTTCTCTGAAGCTAGAAACGGGGAGAGACAGTCAGACAGACTCCTGCATGAGCCCGACCGGGATCCACCCGGCACGCCCACCGTCGCTCTGCCGCGACCAGAGCCACTCTAGCGCCTGGGGCAGAGGCCAAGGAGCCATCCCCAGCGCCTGGGCCATCTTTGCTCCAATGGAGCCTTGGCTGCGGGAGGGGAAGAGAGAGACAGAGAGGAAGGAGGAGGGGGCTGGAGAAGCAAATGGGCGCCTCTCCTATGTGCCCTGGCCGGGAATCCAACCCGGGTCCCCCGCATGCCAGGCCAACGCTCTACCGCTGAGCCAACTGGCCAGGGCCTAGACCTGTATTTTAAAGGTAACTAACTCATCCTCAATGTTAGGACTTCCTGGACATCTTTATAGTTGAATCCAGGAAACAAAAAGGTTATTGCAGTACAACCTCGATGGCGCTTAGCTGAGGCAGAGGGCAAGAATAGCTGAGAATACCAGACTGGAGCCACACTGCCTGCTCCACTACCCTATGTAATTTCTGTTTGTGTAATACCTGTTCTGTGCCTCAGTTTCCACAACTATAAAATGGGGATACTAATAATAATATCTGGTTCATAGGAATATGATTAAATGAATTTTGACATGTAAAACACTATTATTTTATGAGTGAATAGTTACAATCACCTCTAAGAACCACCTGACATTGAGTTAAATGGCAAGGGAGGATATCAAGTCCCTGCCAGTCCCCCAGTAAAAATGGTCTTTGCCTCAAGGACATTAATTTCTAGCTGGATATTCAAGATATGTACACATACAAAGAAAGCTGGTAATCACAGGCCAGTATATATATGTTTTATCCAGACCTAGATGCATTTGTATAAAGTTTAAAATTGTTAATTACTAGAGACGTGCAAATCCTTCAATACTAGGGCCAGATTCTTCTTCTTAGCCTGATGGGCAGCCTACGGGGCGTGCCCACACGATGAGTAATCTATAACATGCATTTACTCCAGGTTATCAAAGATTACACTCTGTTTGGGATCTGCCTTTGAGCAGAATAAGAAATAACATAAAACCTTAAAATATATATATAGGTATTTGGACTTATCTATCATCTATCTATCTATCATCTATCATTGACCCATTCATGATAGGTCTTTCTTATATTTTAAACAGACAGGCACATAAATCAAAATTCTAAAAGGATTTATATCATATTTGTTAAAATATTTTATTAACACCAACACCACTCTACCTTCCTATGAGAAATCAGTTTTCTGTAATCTTTAAGTTTCATAGAAGATTTATTAACTATATTAAAATAAAGGAAGAACAATCTCTCACATAGTTTCAACTTTAAATAGAGAAAAAAATTTAAGAGTATTTTACTCTGGGCAGAATTGATAACATTGTGAGATACAAGAAAAATATCCTTGGCTTTCAATCCTTGTCTGCCACTGTGAATTAAACACTAGAATGAAGTCACTAGTTATTTGTCAATCTGTACATATATGTCTCTAAACAGTCAACCTATAAGATATTGATTGCGCTCCCAGTACAAATCCTCCTGTGGCACACTAATCACCTTCTTCAATATACAGAGCCGATGGGGGCTCAGAGTGGGATGTGGTCTGTGAGTTACCAGCTGTTTGACCTTGACAGTCATTGAACTTTCCTTTCCTCAAGTTCTAGTTTGCCACTGTATTCTATATAGGTTTTACTGTAAGCTACCTACCTCAAAGTCTTTGTTTTTCAGAAAAGGGTATAAATAAATATATTTGAAAAGGAAAAAGGATTCAAACCTAGACTTCCTGATTCCAAATTCCAATGTCAGGATGATAGTTAGAAATATGTCATTGTCCTTTAGAAATCAATTTAATAATAAATATTTATTGATTTTATAATGATTGCATTTTAACTTAGGAATGGTAAATAGAGTCACCCTAATTCTAAGGCATCGTGTGATTTAAAAACAGTTAGAAACACTATTTTGTCCATTGAGGTAAGAATACACAGGATATGTTTTTGGCATAGTAGGAAAAGTTTAGAAAAGAAAATATTCAAAATTTTTCAACAATTTCATAACATTTTATTGTATTGAATAAGATTTACAATTAGAGCCCAAATAGGTTATATTATATTTAACAACCCTGTGTAGGTTATAGGAACACATTACTGTGAGGGCAAGCTCAGGAAATATTGTGGACGGATGTAACAACACTGTATATTTTAAAAAGTTTTCTTCCAATGAAGTCTACCGCCATGTGAATAATAGCATATTTTGGAATTTGGTATGATGCTAATAAAGATACAGCTATTTTTAGTCTGGAAAAATTTACCAGCCAATGGACACATATGTGATCGGAAACTAAGTTTATGGATTTCTCTAAATTTAGATATTATATTTTTATTTTGATAAAGTATTCCTTCTACTACCAATTAAAACTCAGTTTATTAAAAAATTATCAAGATGCATTAAAGAAAACCAGGCATTAAATTTGAATAATTTTAATGTTTTGGCACAGTAGTTTTTCTAAGTTTAAATGGTAGGGGAGATTAACATTTTACTGAATATATTAGAAATTCTTTAACCACCATTTTACAACTCATTTAACAATGACACAAATCTTCCTTGGTTATGTGTCAACACTAGATTGAGAAACATGGATATCTCATCTTCAGAATTTTAATGAAGGATTGAAACTCATTTCTTACTATACTTTGTATTTCTCCATCATAGCACTTATGACAAATATAATTAATTTATTTGTATACTTATTTATCAAACTTTTTTCTTCCCCACTAGACTCCATGAGGACAAGGATTGTGCCTATTTTAACCTGCACTGTATCTGGTACATTGTAAAATAATAACAGGAAGTATTAACTTTTTTTTCTCAAAAAATTTTTAATTGTTTAGGGGTGGGGAACAGACATTAATTTGTTTTTCTGTTTATTTATGTACTCATTGCTTGATTCTTGTATGTGTTCTGACCAGGGATGGAACTGACAATCTTGGCTTATTTGGACAATGCTTGAACCAACTGAGCTACCCAGCCAGGGCAAGAAGTATTAATTTTTATTGCTTATTATTTGTCAGGCTCTGTTTTAAGCAATTTTCAAAAATGTACTATTGTAAAGTTCATTTAATTAAACTTGTTAATAAATAAATAAATTTGTAACAAACCAAAAGACCCTAAATTTATATAGAAAAACACAAAACACTTTTTGCCAAGCAGAATGGGGCCCGGGGTGAGAGTGCCAGTATAGGCCAGCTACTCCATCCACATAAATGATGAAACCAGGGCCCAGAGAGGTACATCCAACTGCCTAAGTCACAGGGAAATGTGGAGAATGTGGGTTCTCTGAGGATGCATCTATGCTCCTGAGTACAGGGCGCCGCATCAACTTTGATGCTTTCTTTGAGTTAATCACTCTGAAACTGAGACAGTCAGACAGACTCCCACATGCGCCCGACCGGGATCCACCTGGCACGTCCACCAGGGGCAACGCTCTGCCCACCAGGGGGCGATGCTCTGCCCCTCCAGGGCGTCGCTCTGTCGCAACCAGAGCCACTCTGGCGCCTGGGGCAGAGGCCAAGGAGCCATCCCCAGCGCCCGGGCCATCTTTGCTCCAATGGAGCCTTGGCTGCGGAAGGGGAAGAGAGAGACAGAAAGGAAGGGGGGGGGTGGAGAAGCAAATGGGCGCCTCTCCTATGTGCCCTGGCCGGGAATCGAACCCGGGTCCCCCGCACTCCAGGCCAACGCTCTACCGCTGAGCCAACCGGCCAGGGCCTAGGACTACTTCTTATATGGAATTATTCTTCATTACACAGTCAAAAGATGCCCACTGGCCATCTACCTTCACCACCATGCATTGTGTCCCAGCAGGGGTTCCAAAACAAGAAAGGAATATGGTGAGGGAGATACGCCTGTACACAAGAGTGGCACTACGGTGTAGTCAGCATACAAGAGGGAGATGTAGGTATGGTGGGATGGGGGCGGGGGCAAAAGCGAAAGCGATTTACTCCCCCAGACGCTGAAAACACTCATTTGGTTCAGTGGGACCATCTCTATTGGGGAAAAGAAATGCAAACAATTACTTTAGTGTGGTAAGGAAATGGAATCGATGTTGGACTTGAACTCAGAATCAGATTTATCCAGGCCTGAGAGAAAGACACATCGCATGGTTATCCTGAGCGTAGAGTGAAAGCATTTGCTTCAACCGCACCAATTCCTCTCAATTCCTCTCTGGACGTATTTATCACAGATCAATTTCAAAAGTACAATCAAGTTTTTTTTTTCCTAAAGTTAATTTAGTTCATCCTTTTTTACAGAACTTTATTTTTTTATACAACCATTTTAGTGCTTTCTTAGAAATTAGATTTAAGGAGATGACGTCAGAGTAATGGCGGGGTAGGAAGCGATACCGATAAATCTCCCCCAAAACTCAACAAGATCTTCAACCAGAAACAGAAAAACCTATACTTGGAGCTTCCAGATGCTTCACAATACACCCAAAGGTATGACTGAGTGAAAAATTGGCTAAATATATAACCAAACCCCGAAGGAAAAAGGGAGTAAGAAATGCTCCGCCTTCCTCACTAACCTAAACAGGGCGGCTTTCTCTGGTAACTGTGAATATAGAAACTGAGGCGGGCAAAGGGGGTGAATAGATCCAGGCTGCCGCGGCACAAACGGCCGAACCAGGCTGTGGCACACAGATCCAAGCCGAGGAAAATCTGATCCTGTGGCAACCTGGGCAATACAAGCTAACACTCGCGCCAAACCCAAACAAAGAAAGACAAGCGGAGCGGCCATTTTACCCGGTCTCCTGGTCGCTGCGCAGTTAGTGGGCGAGAATTTCTTCCTAGGCCCCGAAAGTGGGTGCCCGTGTTGCCCCACGGAGAGGCAGGGTCAGAGGCCTTTCTGTGGGCCGAGGACAGAGTCTCTGGGCAGCCCCAGCGCCCTGGGAAAGCCACGCACGGGAGGGAGTGAGAACTACTACCAAAGGTGGAGATTTTCCGTGCTGGTGAGGGTTTCACTCAGAGGGAACCGCGGCCGGCCTCATATCCTGGTGTGCGCGCGCAGATAAGGAGTGAGCGATTCCTCCGAGTGCCTCCGCAGTGCGTGCCCGTGTTATCGCAGAGAGGGGCAGAGTCAGGGGCCTTTGTGTGGGCCAAAGCGGAATCTCGAGCTGCCCCAGCGCCTTGCAAAAGCCGCGCACGGGGACGGAGCGAGACTCAATTCCAACGCTGCAACTTTTCCCTGCGGTTGGGGGTTTCACTCAGAGCGTGAGACTGCTGGCTGGATATCCTGGTCGCAGACAGTGAGTGAGAGTTTCCTCCAAGCGCCCCCCAGAAGTGGGCGCCCGCTTGTGTTACTGGACAGAGTGGCAGAGCCAGTGGTCTTTGAGTGGGCGGAAAGCCCGCCTGATTATGCTAGCAGCTCTGACTGACTGAGCCTTACCCAGAGCCCTGTGCTGAGTGGAAATAGAGTGGGGAGTTGCCAGCTCTTTGAGCCTCTTACTATCCAGGCAGAGGCAGCAGCAACCCCATAGCTGGATTATCAGGCTACTAATTGAGGAAGGAAAGACTAGGAGAAAGGCTCCAGGAACACGGACTCTCTCACTGTCGGAGCCTATAAATGCTAATGAGCCTCGACTCCCACGAGATTAAAGCACAATACATGACATTGCCATAGAGACTTATCAACTGCAAGCCTCTACCTGAGCGTGCCAAAGGGGCAGAACCCGGGGTACAGAGTCACCGACCAGGAAGAGGGAGAGAAAAGAAAAAGCAAGAAGATAACCTCTCAAAATCAAGAATAATCTGCAGACTTTATAACCTATCACATTTTATTATATTTGTTCGTTTGTTTCTCTTATCTTCATTCTTGATACTTTTTTTTCTTCCTCCAATTTGGCCGATTAACTCTCTACTGGTCTTACTCTCTCCACTCCTTGAACTACACTACCCATAAGTGTTACATCTCCCATTATATTTTCTCTTCTCTTCCTTTCTCTCTATGAGGGTTGCACTCCAAAACCCTTAACTCTCTCTCTCTCCTTTCTTTTTTCTTCTTTTAGTGGTTCCCTCTTTTTTTTCTCTCTCTCTCTTTCTTTTCTCCCTCTATATTAGTTTCTTCCTTTCTCCTTTACATCTCCTCTCATTCAAACCTCAATAACAAACAAATTATCTTATCTGGGACTCAAACCTATGTTTGTGGCATTTTGGGGGGTTTTTACTTCACCTTTTTAACTCACTAGCAGTGCTCCCATCCCTGGCTCTCCATATTATCTAGTTCTAGTTCCACTAAATACAATAGTAAGTTTTTAATTTGTCCCCCATTTTTCCGTTTTCCTCTTATTCGTCTCATCATAACTCTTAGACAACCAACACCTAAAAGCAAATCATTTTATTCTTGACCCAAATTTTTTCCTTATTTGCTTTTTGTGGGTCCATACGCTCTTTTTTTTTTCTCTTTTTTTTCTTTTTTATTTCTTTTTTTCTTTTTTGCCCCTTTATTACTTTTCCCCAATTCAGGCCCTCCATCACAGGCATTGTTTGTTATAACTCACAGTCCACCACAAGATTTTCTCAAGAAAGAGGGGAGAGGAGGGGAGAGGAAAAAAGGAGGGGGGGAATAATTTCCTGTTTTTAAAAATTTTTATTTTATTTTATTTTTCTTTATTTCATTATTAATTTTTTTTTAAAAAAACAACTCTTTTCGATTTTTTATTTTTTTAACTTTTTATTCTTTATTAAATCTCATTAATACTATCAACAAAACCACCCTCAGATGCCATTAAGGAAGAGAAAATCAAATATCATGGATACAAAAGAAAGAGAGGTAACACAGCTAGATGAGGAAAAATCTATGGAGAAAAAATTTAATATATTGGAAACCTTGGAGCTAAATGACAGAGAATTCAAGATAGAAATCCTAAAAATCCTCCGAGATATACAAGAAAACACAGAAAGGCAATATAGGGAGCTCAGAAAACAACTCAATGAACACAAAGAATATATGTCCAAGGAAATTGAAACTATAAAAACAAATCAAACAGAGATGAAAAACTCAATTCACGAGCTGAAAAACGAAGTAACAAGCTTAGCTAATAGAACAGGTCAGATAGAAGAGAGGATTAGTGAAATAGAAGACAAGCAACTTGAGGCACAACAGAGAGAAGAAGAAAGAGACTCAAAAATTAAAAAAAATGAGATAGCCCTACAAGAATTATCTGACTCCATCAAAAAGAATAACATAAGAATAATAGGTATACAAGAGGGAGAAGAGAGAGAAAATGGAATGGAGAACATACTCAAACAAATAATAGATGAGAACTTCCCAAGCCTGTGGAAAGAACTAAAGCCTCAAGTTCAAGAAGCAAACAGAACTCCAAGTTTTCTTAACCCCAACAAACCTACTCCAAGGCATATCATAATGAAACTGACACAAACCAACAGCAAAGAAAAAATTCTCAAGGCAGCCAGGGAAAAGAAGAATACAACATATAAAGGAAGGCCCATTAGATTATCATCAGATTTCTCAGCAGAAACTCTACAAGCTAGAAGAGAGTGGACCCCAATATTTAAAGTCCTGAAAGAGAGGAACTTTCAGCCACGAATACTATACCCATCAAAGCTATCCTTCAAATACGAAGGAGAAATAAAAACATTCACAGATACAGAAAAGATGAGGGAATTTATCATCAGAAAACCCCCACTCCAGGAATTACTAAAGGGGGTTCTCCAATCAGATACAAAGAACAAAAAAAAACAGAGCCACAAGTAAAAGCTCCAAGAAGAACACAATAAAACCAAATTTAAACTGTGACAACAACAAAAAGAAAGAGGGGGAGAAGACGGAGATAAACAGTAGCAAAGGACGATGGAGTGCAAAAGTACTCACAAAATAGTTCGCTACAATGAACAGGGTAGGGATCCTTTTCATTACTCAAAGGTAACCACCATTGAAAAAACCACCACAGAAGCACATGAGATAAAAAAGATAGCAACAGAGGAAAGATGTATGGAATACAACCAAATAAAAACAAAAGATAGAAAAACGAAAGAGAAGGATCAAACAAGACACAAAACTAACAGAAAGCAAGATATAAAATGGCAATAGGGAACTCACAAGTATCAATAAATGTAAACGGATTAAACTCACCAATAAAAAGGCACAGAGTAGCAGAATGGATTAAAAAAGAAAATCCAACTGTATGCTGCCTACAGGAAACTCATCTAAGTAACAAGGATAAAAACAAATTCAAAGTGAAAGGCTGGAAAACAATACTCCAAGCAAATAACATCCAAAAAAAAGCAGGTGTAGCAATACTCATATCGGATAATGCTGACTACAAGACAGGAAAAGTACTCAGAGACAAAAATGGCCATTTCATAATGGCTAAGGGGACACTGAATCAAGAAGACATAACAATTCTTAATATATATGCACCAAACCAAGGAGCACCAAAATATATAAGACAGCTACTTATTGATCTTAAAACAAAAACTGACAAAAATACAATCATACTTGGAGACCTCAATACACCGCTGACGGCTCTAGATCGGTCATCCAAACAGAGAATCAACAAAGACATAGTGGCCTTAAACAAAACACTAGAGCACCTGGATATGATAGACATCTACAGGACATTTCATCCCAAAGTGACTGAGTATACATTTTTCTCCAGTGTACATGGATCATTCTCAAGAATTGACCATATGTTGGGCCACAAAAACAACATCAGCAAATTCAGAAAAATTGAAGTTGTACCAAGCATATTTTCTGATCATAAAGCCTTAAAACTAGAATTCAACTGCAAAAAAGAGGAAAAAAATCCCACAAAAATGTGGAAACTAAACAACATACTCTTAAAAAATGAATGGGTCAAAGAAGAAATAAGTGCAGAGATCAAAAGATATATACAGACTAATGAAAATGACAATACGACATATCAGAATCTATGGGATGCAGCAAAAGCAGTGATAAGAGGGAAGTTCATATCGCTTCAGGCATATATGAACAAACAAGAGAGAGCCCAAGTGAACCACTTAACTTCCCACCTTAAGGAACTAGAAAAAGAAGAACAAAGACAACCCAAAACCAGCCGAAGAAAGGAGATAATAAAAATCAGAGCAGAAATAAATGAATTAGAGAACAGAAAAACTATAGAAAAAATGAATAGAACAAGGAGCTGGTTCTTTGAAAAGATCAACAAAATTGACAAACCCTTGGCAAGACTTACCAAGGAAAAAAGAGAAAGAACTCATATAAACAAAATCCAAAATGAAAGAGGAGAAATCACCACGCACACTGTAGATATACAAAGAATTATTGTAGAATACTATGAAAAACTTTATGCCACTAAATTCAACAACCTAGAAGAAATGGATAAATTCCTAGAAAAATACAACCTTCCTAGACTGAGTCAAGAAGAAGCAGAAAGCCTAAACAGACCTATCAGTAGAGAAGAAATAGAAAAAACCATTAAAAACCTCCCCAAAAATAAAAGTCCAGGCCCTGACGGCTATACCAGCGAATTTTATCAAACATTCAAAGAAGACTTGGTTCCTATTCTACTCAAAGTCTTCCAAAAAATTGAAGAAGAAGCAATACTTCCAAACACATTTTATGAGGCCAACATAACCCTCATCCCAAAACCAGGCAAGGATGGCACAAAAAAAGAAAACTACAGACCTATATCTCTAATGAATACAGATGCTAAAATACTAAACAAAATACTAGCAAATCGAATACAACAACATATTAAAAAAATAATACATCATGATCAAGTGGGATTCATCCCAGAATCTCAAGGATGGTTCAACATACGTAAAACGGTTAATGTAATACACCATATCAACAAAACAAAGGACAAAAACCACATGATCTTATCAATAGATGCAGAAAAGGCTTTCGATAAAATACAACACAATTTTATGTTTAAGACTCTCAACAAAATGGGTATAGAAGGAAAATATCTCAACATGATAAAGGCCATATATGATAAACCATCAGCTAACATCATATTAAATGGCACTAAACTGAAGGCTTTCCCCCTTAAATCAGGAACAAGACAGGGTTGTCCACTCTCTCCACTCTTATTTAATGTGGTACTAGAGGTTCTCGCCACAGCAATCAGACAAGACAAAGAAATAAAAGGCATCCATATCGGAAAAGAAGAGGTAAAGGTATCACTTTTTGCAGATGATATGATCCTATACATCAAAAACCCCAAAGAATCCACAAAAAGACTACTAGAAACAATAAGCCAATACAGTAAGGTCGCAGGATTTAAAATTAACATACAGAAGTCAATAGCCTTGAGAGACAAGATGGCGCTGGAGTAGGCGAACGTACCAGCATCTACCTCCCAGAACCAATGTGGATTACAAACTAATTTTATGAACTATCAACTGGAAAAACCAACTTTGGACTAAACTAAAAGGACTCTTCAACCCAGGAATGCTGAAGAAGCCACCCAGAGACTGGTAGGAAAAGCGGAAACGCGGAGAGGGCTGCCCAGCTTCTCGGAGCGAACGGCAGCAGGGAGAGACTCGCGTGGCGTGAAGTGAGTTTAGCAGAGGGGAAAGGGCCCTGAGCCCCAGGAACAAAGCCCCAGCCTGCAGCCCCAGAGCCCAGAAGAAGCATAAGGACAGTATTTAGCTTGAAACAAGTCAGGATACTGTTTGTGAGAGAGTCTGATTTCTCAGACCCAGGATCCTTCTTAAAGGGACCACGCAGAACATCTATCTCTCTCACAAACACTCACCCGGGGCTCCTGGAGACGGAGGGAGAGGGGAGAGAACCACAGTATCAGGAAGAGAGTGCAATCTAGGAGGCATAGGGAGAAACATTTTTGGGAGATAGCCACTCTAACCCCTGGGATGAGTCACTCCCCAAAGCTGAAGTGAATATTTCCCCCGGAAACAGCAATACCAGCAAAGGGAAGCAGGAGAGCAGCCAAACAAGCCCCCCCCGCGGCATTCAGAGCAGAGTCGCATAGAAGGAGGGAGCTTTCGGGTCTACGGTAGTGAGTCTTAGGGTCCGAGCTGCAACGCCCCCACCCACACGGCTGAGGGCGCACCGGAGAGCGGGCGGCAGCGGGAGACAAAAGCGCGGTTCTGCTGGCAGGGGCGGAAGCCGGCTGGCCACCAGTGGGCTCAGGTGTGAGCTCAATCTTGCCCGGCTAGGGAGAAGGGGGCGTGCAAAAGAGGCTAAGCTCAGCTGCCGGCAGCCTGTAATCCAGCCTCCGGGAGAAGGGCGGGAAACCCAGAAAGGGTAGAAACCAGCCCCGGAGCAAGGGCAGAGGAGCACATCCCTGCCCCACCCGTGCAACCCAGGCTTGCGGTCTGACTTGGTAGCAGGCTCCTCCCGCGGGGGTGGAGCCAAAAGCCCAGAAGAGGCAGAGTTCCGCTACGAAGCTGAGCTTGGGCACGCAGCCTTTCCTGGTGGTAGAGCCAAGGCTAGCAGCTGTTCCTTGAGTGGGATCATCCTGCAAAGGCAGGGCAAAAGCTCGGAAACAGGCGGAAACCCACAGCTGAGCAAAGGTGCTCGCCAGTGCCCTCAGGACCGAGCATAACATCACACACGGGGGCGGGGCAAAGGCCAAGGCCACCAACCCTTGTGCACCCGAGCACGTGATCAAAGCCACTCTCGTGAAGAGAAAATGCGGAGGCAGAGAAATACAACACAAATAAACCAAGAGAAATCCCCAGAAAAGGACCTAAGTGAATCAGATATAACCAAATTACCAGATGCAGAGTTTAAAATAACGATTGTTAGGATGCTCAAAGATATTAGAACCACCATAGATGGCCATTATGAAAACCTAAATAAAGAGATAACAAATATAAAAAAGGACATTGAAATAATAAAAAAGAATCAGACAGAAATGACAAATACAATATCTGAAATAAAGAATACAATGGAAGGAATTAAAAGCAGGATGGATGAAGCAGAGAATCGAATCAGTGAGTTAGAGGACACAATAAATAAAGGCACGGAAGCAGAGCAGAAAAAAGAAAAGAGACTCAAAAAGTCTGAGGAAACTCTAAGAGAGCTCTGTGACAACATGAAGAGAAATAACATCCGCATCATAGGGGTTCCTGAAGAAGAAGAGAAAGAACAAGGGATAGAGACTTTGTTCAAACATATTATAGCAGAAAACTTCCCCCAATTAAGGCAGGAAAATATTTCACATGTTCAGGAAGCACAGAGAACTCCATTAAGGAGAAATCCAAAGAAACCAACACCAAGACACATCATAATTAAATTACCAAAGCTTAATGATAAAGAGAAAATATTAAAAGCTGCTAGAGAAAAAAAGACAATCACCTACAAAGGAGCCCCCATAAGGATGACTTCTGACTTCTCAACAGAAACACTTGAGGCCAGAAGGGAATGGCAAGAAATATTCAAAGTAATGCAGAACAAGAACCTACAACCAAGACTACTTTATCCAGCAAGGCTATCATTTAAAATTGAAGGAGAAATAAAAAGCTTTACAGACAAAAAAAAACTAAAGGATTTCACTACAACCAAACCAAGGCTGCAAGAAATGCTAAGGGACCTGTTGTAAACAGATCAAAGGAAAAAAAGAATATAGCAAAAGAGAAAAACAATTTTAAAAAAAAAAATGGCAATAAACAGTTACATATCAGTAATAACCTTAAATGTTAATGGATTAAATGATCCGATCAAGAGACATAGGGTAGCTGCGTGGATAAGAAAACAGGACCCATACATATGCTGTCTACAAGAGACACACCTTAAATCAAAAGATGCACACAGACTGAAGATAAAAGGATGGAAAAAAATATGTCACGCAAATGGAAATGAAAAAAAAGCTGGGGTAGCAATACTTATATCAGACAAAATGGACTTTAGAACAAAGACCATAGTTAGAGATAAAGAAGGTCACTACATAATGATAAAGGGAGCAATACAAAAGGAAGATATAACCATTATAAATATCTATGCACCTAATATAGGAGCACCTAAATATATAAAGCAGACTTTGATAGACTTAAAGGGCGAGATCAACAGCAATACTATAATAGTAGGAGATTTCAATACCCCATTAACATCATTAGATAGGTCCTCAAGAAAGAAAATTAACAAAGAAACAGCAGACTTAAAGGACATATTAGATGAACTCGATTTAATAGATATCTTCAGAACCTTTCACCCTAAAAGAGCAGAATATACATTCTTTTCAAGCGCTCATGGGACATTCTCTAGAATAGACCACATGTTAGGGCACAAAAGCGGGCTCAACAAATTTAAGAAGATTGAAATCATATCGAACACTTTCTCTGATCACAATGGCATTAAACTAGAAATCAACCACAATAGAAAAATTGAAAAACATTCAAACACTTGGAAACTAAATAGCACGCTATTAAACAATGAATGGGTTAACAATGAGATCAAAGAAGAAATTAAAAAATTCCTAGAAACAAACGATAATGAGCATACATCAACTCAAAATTTATGGGACACAGCAAAAGCAGTCCTGAGAGGGAAGTATATAGCATTACAGGCATACCTCAAGAAGCTAGAAAAAGCTCAAATTAACAACGTAACCCTGCATCTAAAAGAACTAGAAAAAGAACAGCAAGTAAAGCCCAGAGCTAGTAGAAGGAAGGAAATAATAAAGATCAGAGCAGAAATAAGTGACATAGAGGCTAAAGAAACAATACAGAGGATCAATGAAACCAGGAGCTGGTTCTTTGAAAAGGTAAACAAGATCGATGAACCTTTAACAAGACTCACCAAGAAAAAAAGAGAGAGGACTCAAATAAATAAAATTAGAAACGAGAGTGGAGAAATAACAACTGACACAACAGAAATACAAAATATTGTAAGAAAATACTATGAAGAACTGTACGCCAAAAAACTAGACAACCTAGATGAAATGGACAAATTCCTTGAATCATATAATCTTCCAAAAATCAATCTGGAAGAATCAGAAAACCTAAACAGACCAATTACAACAAATGAGATTGAAACAGCTATCAAAAAACTCCCAAAAAAGAAAAGTCCTGGGCCTGATGGCTTCACAAGTGAATTCTACCAAATATTCAAAGAAGAACTAACTCCTATCCTTCTCAAGCTATTTCAAAAAATTCAAGAGGAAGGAAGACTTCCAAACTCCTTTTATGAGGCGAGCATAATTCTGATTCCAAAACCAGGCAAAGACAACACAAAAAAAGAAAATTATAGGCCAATATCCCTGATGAACTTAGATGCAAAAATCCTCAATAAAATATTAGCGAACCGGATCCAGCAATATATGGAAAAAATCATACACCATGATCAAGTAGGATTTATTCTTGGGAGGCAAGGCTGGTACAATATTCGCAAATCAATCAATGTGATTCATCACATAAACAAAAGAAAGGAGAAAAACCACATGATAATTTCAACAGATGCAGAAAAAGCATTTGATAAAGTCCAGCACCCATTCATGATCAAAACTCTCAGCAAAGTGGGAATACAGGGAACATACCTCAACATGATAAAGGCCATCTATGACAAACCCATAGCCAACATAATACTCAATGGGAAAAAATTAAAAGCTATCCCCTTAAGATCAGGAACAAGGCAGGGTTGCCCCCTTTCACCACTCTTATTCAACATAGTTCTGGAAGTCCTCGCCACAGCAATCAGACAACAAAAAGAAATAAAAGGCATCCAAATTGGAAAAGAAGAAGTAAAACTATCATTATTTGCAGATGACATGATATTGTATATAGAAAACCCTAAAGTTTCAGTCAAAAAACTACTAGACCTGATAAAAGAATTTGGCAAGGTGGCAGGATATAAAATCAATACTCAGAAATCAGAGGCATTTTTATACACTAATAATGAACTGTCAGAAAGAGAAATCAGGGAATCAATCCCCTTTACCATTGCAACCAAAAAAATAAAGTACCTAGGAATAAATCTAACCAAGGAGATTAAAGACTTGTACTCAGAAAATTATAAAACATTGATAAAAGAAATCAGGGAAGATACGAATAAGTGGAGGCATATACCGTGCTCATGGTTAGGAAGAATAAACATCATTAAAATGTCTATATTACCCAAAGCAATTTATAAATTCAATGCAATACCAATGAAAATACCAATGACTTACTTCAAAGACATAGAACACATATTCCAAAAATTTATATGGAACCAAAAAAGAACACGAATAGCCTCAGCAATCCTGAAAAGGAAGAAAAAAGCGGGAGGTATCACACTTCCAGATATCAAGTTATATTATAAGGCCATTGTACTCAAAACAGCATGGTACTGGCATAAGAACAGGCACATAGATCAATGGAACAGAACAGAGAACTCAGAAATAAACCCACAGCTCTATGGACAACTGATATTTGACAAAGGAGGTAAGACAATACAATGGAGTAAAGACAGCCTCTTCAACAAATGGTGTTGGGAAAACTGGACAGCTACCTGCAAAAAAATGAAACTAGACCACCAACTTACACCACTCACAAAAATAAACTCAAAATGGATAAAAGACTTGAATGTAAGCCATGAAACCATAAGCATTTTAGAAGAAAACATAGGCAGTAAGCTCTCTGACATCTCTCGCAGCAATATATTTGCTGATTTGTCTCCACAGGCAAGTGAAATAAAAGACAGGATAAACAAATGGGACTTTATCAAACTAAAAAGCTTCTGCACAGCTAAAGACAATAAGAACAGAATAAAAAGACAAACTACACAATGGGAGAATATATTTGACATAGCGTCTGATAAGGGGTTAATAACCAAAATTTATAAAGAACTTGTAAAACTTAATACCAGGAAGACAAACAATCCAATCCAAAAATGGGCAAAAGAAATGAATAGACATTTCTTCAAAGAGGACACACAGATGGCCAATAGGCATATGAAAAAATGTTCAACATCATTAATGATTAGAGAAATGCAAATTAAAACCACAATGAGATATCACCTCACACCAGTCAGAATGGCGCTCATCAATAAAACAACACAGAATAAGTGCTGGCGAGGATGTGGAGAAAAGGGAACCCTCCTGCACTGCTGGTGGGAATGCAGACTGGTGCAGCCACTGTGGAAAACAGTATGGAGATACCTCAAGAAATTAAAAATCGAACTGCCTTTTGACCTAGCTATACCACTGTTAGGAATATACCCCAAGAACACCATAGCACTGTTTGAAAAGAAGAAATGCACCCCCATGTTTACGGCAGCATTGTTCACAATAGCAAAGATTTGGAAACAGCCCAAGTGTCCATCAGAGTATGAGTGGATTAAAAAGCTTTGGTATATATATACTATGGAATACTACTCAGCCATAAGAAATGATGACATAGGATCTTTTACAACAACATGGATGGGCCTTGATAACATTATACTGAGTGAAAGAAGTAAATCAGAAAAAACTAAGAACTATATGTTTCCACACATAGGTGGGACATAAAGATGAGACTCAGAGATATGAACAACAGTGTTGGGGTTACAGGGTGGGGGGAGGAGAGGGAGGGGGTTGGGGGAGGGGAGGGGCACAAAGATCATGGCTTTTCAGCATTGGCCATATTCCCCCCTTAATCTATAGACAGACAGCAAATATTTACGTATGGTGTTCCCACTATAAAGACTGCTGTCTTAGGGACAAATGCTGACAAACTATTTCAGCAGTTCCTCCTTCTTCAAAGACTTATATGTAAACATAGAGCTCCATGTTTCATAGGACATACTCAAGCTCACTCCATGCTTCCTGGTGCTTTAGCACAAGGGAATGCCCCCCCCCCCTTTTTTTTTTTTTTTTTGTATTTTTTCTTTTATTTATTTATTTTTTTTTGTATATTTCTGAGGATGGGGATGGGGAGGCAAGCAGACAGACTCCTGCATGCGCCTGACTGGGATCCACCTGGCATGCCTACCGGGGGGAATGCTCTGCCCATCTGGGATGTTGCTCTGTTACAACCGGAGTCATTCTAGCAACTGGGGCGGAGGCCATGGGGCCATCCTTAGTGCCCAGGGTGGATTTGCTCCGGTGGAGCCTTGGCTGTGGGCGGGAGGAGAGGGACCGGGAGGGGGGAGAGGGGGAGGGGTGGAGAGGTAGATGGGCGCTTCTCCTGTGTGCTCTGGCTGGGAATCGAACCCGGGAATGCTGCACACCAGGCCAATGACTCCGATGGGTCTACCATATCATGCTTTTTACTTAAAAAAAAAAATTTACATTTCTTTTGAAAGCTGATGAACAGGAGACACCAAATCTACCTTCTTTATTAGATCTAGCTAATAACACTGTTCTGTCTTTTTTCCAAATAGCTCCAGATATATGGAAAAGATTTATATAGGCGGATGGGGATCCTCAAACCCCTCAGCAAGATCTTCTGAGAATGGCTTTTAAGATACCTAGAGGCAGAAAAAGCCCAATAGAGATCAGGGGGAACTACCAGCTTTTAGGATACACCCTTAAAGGCTCCAGCACCACAAAGGGGTCTCATAGGATGCCATCTGGGTCCTACTTCAATAGTGGAAAGGAAGGTCATTGAGCTAAAGCCTGCCAGGCTTACACACCTCTACTGTGAGGAAACAGGGACACTGGAAGGTGGGCTTCCCCCTCGCTCCTCTAAGGGAGGGTTCAGTCTCTTCCAGGCCTGCTCCAGCCACCTATGACCTAACCTTGCCCAGAATGCTGGGGTTTGCCACTGAAGGCTGAAGGTGCCCAGGGCCGTCGACCCCATCTACGACACTGTGGACGAGCCTAGGGTATTTCTTCCAAGAAGCAGGTAAACTGATCTCATTTGCACAAGGGCCACTTAACTATGTATTGCCTGAATAGTCAGGTTCTTTATTCTTCCCTCAAAGATCTCTGTTGTGGGTGTTGATAGTCCTATTTTCTGCTGCTTTGCTTAATATATAGTGTTTCCTTTATTCCTCCTACCTCAATGCCCCACTCATATTTCAGGCTGGGACCTACTCTTAATTTAGAGCTCTCTTTCCTCCTTTTGCCAACTTGTATTATGAATTTACCTTTGCCACCCAGCTTAGTGTATCCCAAGGTTCTCTTTACCAGGCCACAGTCACAGAGCTCCAGGGAAAAGCAACCTGGTCTCAACTCTCCAGGCAGAGGAGAACAGAAGCTCCATATCCACGCATGCTGCAAATGGCTTTTTCCAGTCTACCTGAATCATTACCAGCTAGAAGCAGCGGTCATTGGGACTTGGACATGAGCTGCAAAGTATAGAATGGTGACAACAATTCCAGTGCCATACGGACTTTTCCTGTGGGGAACGTTCCTGGACTCCTGCTCCCTGTGACAGCTCCTAACAGACTGAACTGTGGTTGGGTTGCATTTTTCAGGGATTTGGCATGGTGAGGGGGCCAACTTGGACTTTGGGAACATGTTAAGGACACTACTCATTTATGGATTCTTGCTGTATTGGCCAAGAGTTTGCTTAAAGGCTTTTAATCACTGTAAAAAAAATAGAGGACTAGATGAAGAAGATGGGGCACATATACACCATGGTATATTATTCAGCTAGGAGAAATGATGACATTGGATCACTTATAGCGGAATGGTGGAGTCTTGGTAGCATTGTGCGGAGTGAAATAAGCGAATCAGAAAAAAACAGGAACTGCAGGATTCCATACATTAGTGGGACATAAAAGCGAGACTGAGAGGCATGAACAGGAGTGTGGTGGCTATGGGGGGTGGGGGGAGGGAAGGAGGGAGAGGGGGAGGGGAGGGGGAGGGGTACAGAGAGAACTGGATGGAGGGTGGCAGAGGACGATCTCTCTTTGGGTGATGGGTATGCAACATAACTAAATGACAAGATAACCTGGAAATGTTTTCTTTGAATGTATGTACCCTGATTTATTGATGTCACCCCATTAAAATAAAAATTTATTTATAAAAAAAAAAAAAAAAAAAAAAAAAGAAGTCAATAGCCTTTCTATATGCCAACAATGAAACAACTGAGAAGGAACTCAAAAGAATAATCCCCTTCACGATTGCAACAAAAAAAATAAAATACTTAGGAATAAACATAACAAAGAATGTAAAGGACTTATATAATGAAAACTATAAACCATTGTTAAGGGAAATCGAAAAAGATATAATGAGATGGAAGAATATACCTTGTTCTTGGCTAGGAAGAATAAATATAATCAAGATGGCTATATTACCCAAAGCAATATACAAATTTAATGCAATTCCCATCAAACTTCCAATGACGTTTTTTAAAGAAATAGAGCAAAAAATCATCAGATTTATATGGAACTATAAAAAACCCCGAATAGCCAAAGCAATCCTAAAGAAAAAGAATGAAGCTGGGGGCATAACAATACCTGACTTCAAACTCTATTGTAGGGCCACGACAATCAAAACAGCATGGTATTGGCAGAAAAATAGACACTCAGACCAATGGAACAGAATAGAAAGTCCAGAAATAAAACCACATATATATAGTCAAATAATTTTTGATAAAGGGGCCAACAACACACAATGGAGAAAAGAAAGCCTCTTCAATAAATGGTGCTGGGAAAACTGGAAAGCCACATGCAAAAGAATGAAACTGGACTACAGTCTCTCTCCCTGTACAAAAATTAACTCAAAATGGATCAAAGATCTAAACATAAGACCTGAAACAATTAAGTACATAGAAGAAGACATAGGTACTCAACTCATGGACCTGGGTTTTAAAGAGCATTTTATGAATTTGACTCCAATGGCAAGAGAAGTAAAGGCAAAAATTAATGAATGGGACTACATCAGACTAAGAAGTTTTTGCTCAGCAAGAGAAACTGATAACAAAATAAACAGAAAGCCAACTAAATGGGAAATGATATTTTCAAACAACAGCTCAGATAAGGGCCTAATATCCAAAATATACAAAGAACTCATAAAACTCAACAACAAACAAACAAACAATCCAATAAAAAAATGGGAAGAGGATATGAATAGACACTTCTCCCAGGAAGAAATACAAATGGCCAACAGATATATGAAAAGATGCTCATCTTCTTTAGCTATTAGAGAAATGCAAATCAAAACGGCAATGAGATACCACCTCACACCTGTTCGATTAGCTGTTATTAGCAAGTCAGGTAATAGCAAATGTTGGAGAGGCTGTGGAGAAAAAGGAACCCTCATCCACTGTTGGTGGGAATGTAAAGTAGTACAACCATTATGGAAGAAAGTATGGTGGTTCCTCAAAAAACTGCAAATAGAACTACCTTATGACCCAGCAATCCCTCTACTGGGTATATATCCCCAAAACTCAGAAACATTGATACGTAAAGACACATGCAGCCCCATGTTTATTGCAGCATTGTTCACAGTGGCCAGGACATGGAAACAACCAAAAAGCCCATCAATAGATGACTGGATAAAGAAGATGTGGCACATATACACTATGGAATACTACTCAGCCATAAGAAATGATGACATCGGAACATTTACAGCAAAATGGTGGGATCTTGATAACATGATACGAAGCGAAATAAGTAAATCAGAAAAAACCAGGAACTGTATTATTCCATACGTAGGTGGGACATAATACTGAAACTAAGAGACATTGACAAGAGTGTGGTGGTTACGGGGGGGAGGGGGGAATGGGAGAGGGATAGGGGGTGGGGAGGGGCACAAAGACAACAAGATAGAAGGTGACAGAGGACAATCTGACTTTGGGTGGTGGGTATGCAACATAATTGAACGACAAGATAACCTGGACTTGTTATCTTTGAATATATGTATCCTGATTTATTGATGTCACCCCATTAAAAAAATAAAATTATAAAAAAAAAAAAAAAAAAAAAAAGAAATTAGATTTAAGTGAATTTAACTTATCTGTAAAAGTTATAGGCAGCTTGTAAATTTGTTTGACACACTTATATTTATAGATTAGGAGACTTGGAATAAATTTAATATTGAAAACTTGTGTGCATTTCTATTTATACATGCATTTTAAAATTATCAATTACATTCCATATTTTGAAATACATAATTTTAAATTTGTTTCACCAGAACATTTTGTAAGTATGCACACATCTATTTATGTTGCATTTAATATTAATTTTTACTATCACCATTTGTGAATTTGGGGAAAAAAAGGTCATTGGCATTTTAAACTTCAGTTTGATGTTCACCTTTCTAATGACTGTAACATTTGTAGAGTTTGCCATATTGAAGTCTCTAGCTGTACAAGTAGGCTTGTTTCTAAAAAATAATGTAAGAATATGTTCTGGCAAAGAAAATCATGTATTAAATGTCACAATTAAGAGAGTACAGAATTTAGCCTGACCAGGAGGTGGTGTAGTGGCTAGAGCATCAAACTAGGATGAGGAGGACCCAGGTTCAAAACCCAGAGGTCACCAGCTTGAGCATGGGCTCATCTGGTTTGAACAAGGCTCACCAGCTTGAGCCCAATGTCGCTGGCTTGAGAAGGAGAAGGAGGTCACTCGGTCTGCTATGCCCCCCCACCCCCGCCAGTGAAAGCACATATGAGAAAGCAATCAATGAGAAACTAAGGTGCCACAACAAAGAGATGATGCCTCTCATCTCTCTCCTTTCTTGTCTGTCTGTCCCTATCTGTCCCTCTCTCTGTCTCTGTCAGAGAGAGAGAGAGAGAGAGAGAGAATACAGAATTTTGATCTTGGGGGAAGACTGTTTTTGAAATATTAATATCTTGGCCCTGGCCAGTTGCTCAATGGATAGAGTGTCATCCCGGCATATGTATGTCCTGGGTTTGATTCCTGATCCGAGCACACAGAAGTGACCATCTGCTTCTCCCCCTCCTTCACCCACTTCTCTCTTTATTCCCCTGCCACAGCCAGTGGCTGGACTGGTTCAAGCATGGCCCCAGGCACTGAGGATAGCTCCATTGGAGAGCAGCCTCAGGTGCTAAAAATAGCTCAGTACTTGAGCATCTGTCTAAGATGGGGTTGCAAGGTGGATCCTGGTTGGGGTGCATATGGGAGTCTGCTTCACTTTCTCCCCTCCTCTCATTTAAATATATAAATATGTATATATTAACAGCTCACTAACTCATTAAGAATTATAAATTCTAAAAATTGTTTTCAGATTTTTAAGAGACTTTCCTAAGGAAATCCTATTTAAAAATATATATAGTGATTGATTTTTGAGTGAGAGGAAGAGAGACAGACAGACAGACAGACAGAAACATTGATCTGTTTCTGTATGTGCCCTGACTGGGGATCAAACCCACAACCTTTGCATATCAGGATGATGCACTAACCAACCAAGCTATCTGGCCAGGGCTGATTTCAGCTTTTCATAAATTGAAAGTTTCAATGTCCAGTAGGTAAAGAGATAAGTTGACATGTAGCTTTTATTAAAGCATCTCTCTAGATATATTGAAACTCTGACCGGAAATTAACACTCATGCTGTTATGGTGTCTAAGAAGCATTCTAGCAGTGAAATATCCTGCACACATGGAGAAGCGAGTCCAGTAAGGACCTCCGGATCTGAGCTCAGCTCTTACCAGCTTAAAAGCAATAATAGACTCTTGAGATGAACTAAAACTAATGGGTTCTGGTAAGTTCTTTCACACCTTAAAATCCACACAAAATGACTGAACTTTTATAGCAGATCCCAAACATGTTTAAGGCACCTGCTTCAAACCGTTATATGATGTTGATCAGGCATCTATTATCTTCAGTAGGTTCCCAATCAGACATGACGCTGTAATTACTTTCAACAATCCCATGATCTTAGGCACAATTCCTCCTCTGGCTAGAATAGGATGATTATAAACTAAACTAAACAGATTGAAACTAGTGGAGGGTGAAGGAGACAATCTTGGTTGCATTCCAAACAACTCCTTTTCCCACAATGATACGAATCCCGTTGGCGGCCCCTGTTCTGCGGGTCCCTCCCATCCCTTGCAGGGCCGGGGACGTCCTCTTGCACTCTCCTGCCATCATCTGTGATTTCATGGCCTCTGAGTTAATCCTCCTTTCTTTCCTATTAGTGAGTGTAAGCAGGCCGACTTCAAACGGACTGCAATAGGTCACACGGTTTAATGGGCACTGAGATAATCATCTAAATTACATTTCTAGGCCTGATGGGCGAGACAGACTTAGAGGGTGACTTTACCAGCTTACTTGCTGCTGCTAATCAGCAAGGTTGGTAGGTCTCAGAGGGTAGCTTGCGTTTTTGCCTTCTTCTTTGAGGGACTGGGTCACACTGACTGATTAGTGAAGGCAGCTGCATTAACTTTCTTCTCCCACAAAATGTGTCATGTCCCAAAAGGACATGAAAGTCAAGTGTGGCCACAGCTCAAACACCAGACGCCCCTTTTCATCTCTGTGGAATGACCTGCCTTCTACTTGCAGAGCACGATCCTCAGCACAACAGTTGTTGCTGGTTTTCAGGATCTGTTAACGCTCAGGAATTTTTACATTACAGAACTTTCTTCTACGTTTATTTCTTGGAGCACCTAAGAAAACATTATAGCGTAACGTGTGTGTGTGTGTGTGTGTGTGTGTGTGTGTGTGTGTGTGTGTGGTGTGTGTGTGTGTGTGTGTGTTTAATCACTATGTGATTCCTAACTTGAAAAGGAAGATGGAACATGGAATAACTCTGAAGATAAAAGGAACCCAAAATAATTTCACCCCTCAAAATTCAAAGACAAATGTCCTTTGGAACTGGCCGAGGGAATATCTGCGTGAGTTGTGTCTACAGTACAGGCTTATCCAATTAGGTTACATGTTTCAGTTTATTAGCAAAAAAAACCCAGCAGCTTTTCCTCTGTTAGAGTGTGTTGTTGGAATGAAAGTGCATCTGAAACCTTGATAATAACCAAATGGAAATCATTTAAATTATTATAATTAATATGCCTAATATATAAATATATGTCATACAGTATTTCTCGTCTCCATAACACCCTATAATTTACAAAAGGCTTGTATATCCATTATCATTTTATTCCTAATAAAAATGCAGTAAAGTAGGTTGGGGCAGATATTATCATCTTCATTTTATAGATCATAGTAAATTCCTGAGAAGTGACACCTTGGTGTCTGAGGTAACAAGTGACAGAGCCAGCACAGAAATCCAGGTCTACAGATGCCATACCCAATTCTGTGGGTAACTGAATAACATTTTGCAAAATTTGGTCATCTGGTGGAATGAACTATTTTAAAAAAAGGAAATAAAAACCATTCACTCAAAGAGTTCCTATTGGCAGAACTGGTAAGTAAATTATGTTCACTAAATTAGCATCTAAAGTAAAAAAAAAAAAATCAGATATACTGAATTGATTTACTAAGAAAGGTGTTGATTTGTCAAAATAGCCACATATGTTATAATGTTTCTAAAACCCTAGATGACTCTTAATAGCATGGAGTTTATAAAAGCCACACAAATACATGAAATGGTATTTGGGTTTAATGCAGAAGAGACCAGGTAGATAGTTAACACACAAATGATCTAAGTTAAAGCTAAAATCAAAAGAAATGTGTGATTTTTTAATAAATCCCAACCTTAAAATATCTAAGACATTTTCTGAATTGTAAGAATAAATAGGAAGAAGAAAGAGGAAAAAAATAGCATTTAGAAATTTTAGACCCAGTGGTGGTTAGTCACACAGAGGACTGAAGGAGGAAGGGGGTGTATTATGAACTCTGTGTGAGGTCTCCAGAGACTGGAGAGAGAAAGAAAGAGAAAATTACAGTGTGCCAGAGATTAATTTCTAAGAAAAAAACTTTTTAGTGATATATGGATTGTTCAAATGATTATTCAACTCATCATTGCTGTATTGTAACTGAACAGTAGGAGAAGTAGGGCAAAGATTATTTTAATATATTCATACAATAATATATCATCAAACAAGAGTCTGGTCCATTAATGAGCATAGCATTAATTTTGATTACTGGTTCATTTAGAAGTTTCAAAATTTTTAGGTTCAACAAAAAGAAGTCAAACAGAAACAGATATAAACAAATAAAAACAAAACAACAGGAAAAACTATTAAATTCTTAAGTGAAGTTTCTTTACAACATATGCTACTGTGCTTGGCATCTTCTACCTGCTTTGGTGAAGTTTTCCTTCTTTGTTTTTATAGATTTGAATTATGCTTAACAAAGGCAAATAAAACTAAAAAATATCATAATTTATATTACCAAAAGAGTCATTTTGGTAATTCAATATATGTTATATAAGAAAAACATAAATGACTTTGACAAGTTTGGAAACTTTGAGAAAAAAAACTTAGAAAAGCATTGTTCAGAATCAATTTCAGGAAAGGTTAGAAGCTGTTAAGAAAATGGAGAAAAATACATTTGTGCCATGAAGAATCTAATAGTCACTAAAGAATTGAAAGTCAAGGTATAGAAAGCACCATAGAAAGGGTTTCTTTTGTTCCCTGAAAAGACTATCTCCTTGGTGACATTACTGAGAAATTAGTCTTTTCACAAACAACAGGGTTTTTTGAGAGGTAGAGAGACCGTATTTTCTATCATGTGAGTGGAATACAGAAGAACTGTGTTGAAAAGACAATACACATGAACTGCATTGTCCTAAAAGCAGGTGCTTTATATTGATATATGACAAAGAAAGGGCATGAGTTCCCAAGCATACAGGCAATGGTTCCCAAAGTGCAGTTCTCAGACCAGAGGCTCAGAATCCGCATCGACAGGAAAAGAATCCGATTTGCAAGTTCTTGGGCCCCATCCAGTCCTACTAGGTCAAAAACTGAGGCTGGGGCCAGCGATCTGTGCTCCAACAAACCTTCTAGGATGTTCTGACACATGCTCACATTTGAGAATCACTTGCATCAGGGAGAGCAGGACAGGAGAGTACTGAACAAGCCGGTGATGTCAGCCAGGACTGCAAGGGCAGCAAGCCCTGTAAAACAACAACAACAACAACAACAACAAAGGTCCCACTGCCTCTAGGGGAGGGTCCTGTCAGTCAGCCGCTAGGAGATGCACCAGTCATCAGTAACATTTAAAGAAACAGATCTAGATGCAAGTGAACTAAAGACGTGTACTAGAATGGATAGGAACTAGATGGCAAACTGTGGGTCTAATCCTCCCAATCTGCTCTGGCACAAAGTCCCTTTGAACCTTGGGCCAAGTAGCCCGCAGTGGGACAGGCCCTGTGGCATCTGAAGAAGGGAGGGATCACAGGATCTTATTAGGCCCTCAAAGCAGACTGTGATGTCCTGAGCTTCTGCTCCTTGGCATTCACAAACACACACGCAGAAAGAGGAGAGAACAACTAATAGTAAAGCAAGACTAAGATTAATGTTCACTTAAATAAAATGTATAGATTAGTGAGGTTTTATAAAGTAATTTGGTCTACTATAGCCTGTGATGCCTAAATTCTTCCTTTAATCTTGCCACCAAGTAGTCAGATAGTCAATGTTTGGATACTTTGGAGAGAAACTTACTGTCTCATGAGGGGGCCTGTTTTCTTCTACCTTTGGGGAATTATAGGTATGAGAATGCGCTTACATTGAACTGGTTGCTGTCTTCCTATTGTTGTGAGGCTCCATTAAACTCTAGAATTAGGACATCTGTCATTTTTTTCTCTGCGCGCATTATGCAGCCTCTTTTTATTTAAGAGGGATCCTATCCAGTATTATCAGGCACTGCTGGTACATTGGATGAGGATGTGTGACCTAGTCTAGGCCGACTGGATGTCTCACCCCATGACTTTGAATATGGAACAAATAATACAGTAAGAAGGGGCAGTTTACAATTCACATCTGGCCCTGTTGCTCAGTAGCAGCCTATAGCATCTAGAACAGTTGGAATCTGGAATCCAGAGACGGTAGGAATGATGGCGCCAGGAGTGGCACCCATACCAGGTGGTTCTCAGGCTCTCACATTGTCCATGGCCTCTTCCATTTCCCTAGATTCCTGCCTATGTTCTGGTTCTTTAGTCTTCCCTCTATAGCTCAATTCTGTAAGTTACCAGATGTGTTTTTTGAATAAGTTCCTTTTTTACGTAGGTTTGCCTGACTTGATTTCTATTGCTTGCACCTAGGAACCTTGACTAAGAAAGTAGGTATGATGGAAGGTTGTAGGAAGTCAGGAGGCGGGGAAGAAACAATGAATTTGACATTAAAAATACTGAATACTACAGAGGCAAGTTGTCTAAGTAAAAGTGGGTCCTCTACATTTAGGAAGTGGATGGAGTTCACAAGGAGGGTCAAGACTGGAGGAACGTATTGTACTCCACAGCCATCTTTAGTTGGAAAGCCCTCAGATTGCAAGAAGCAGTTACAGAAGATGTAACTTATGCGGAATCTGTTCTTTGGCACCACCCATCTCTTGAAAGAAGATTCCTAATTTCTTTTGGTAACTGATTCCTGTCCATAGTTAGCTATGAGTTCTTCTCCATTCTAGAGATAGATCTCATTGGCTTAAGTCAACTGATAGGAAATCATTGGGCATAAAATCTAGGAAGAGGTAATGATATTTGTGCAGATTTTTCAAGAACTTGTAAGACTATGATATGAAGATATTAAGTCTAGTATAGTCAGAGCCACGGGTAGACATGTGAGAGGACACACAGCTGCCCAAATGTTCCCGGGGGGAGTGTGAGAAGCAACAACTAGAATGAACAGCAATGCAATGGGGAAGAAACAGGTGACATCATGTAAGCACTGAGTCCAACTTTACCTGAAGCCAAAAATATCTCATATTTTCACTTTCAACAGCTAGGAAACCCCTTTATTTTAAAATCTAGTCCAAGTTGGGTTTTTAACATTAGCAATACAAATTATATTTCTTCTCCTCAACTCCTAACCTTCCTCTCCCACACATAGCAATTAAGTTTCTTGTTCATAACATGAGTGAACTGGGTGTATCAGAAGACACAACTGATGGCTTTTGAGTTGAATTTGATCACAGAATTTTAATTTCTTTGTTTGGTTTGCAGAAAGTTCCTTTTTAAATTATCACCAATATATAAAACTTGGTAGGTCTTCCATCAAAGTCCAATTTTTTTTTTCTTAGCAAGAGAGAGACAGGAAGGGAGAGAGAGACAAACAGACAGACAGGAAGGGAGAGTGATGAGAGGCATCAACTCGTGGTTGTAGCACTTTAGCTGTTCATTGATTACTTTCTCATATGTGCTTTGATTAGGAGGCTCCAGCCAAGTCAATGACCCCTTGCTCAAGCCAGCGACCTTGGGCTTCCAACCAGTGACCTTTGGGCTCAAGCCAGAAACCATGGGGTCATGTTGATGATCCCAAGCTCAAGCTCACCAGAAGAGCCCACACTGAAGTGGTGACCTCAGGGTTTCGATCCTGGGACCTCAGCATCCCAGGTCTATTTACTGTGCTACCACCAGTCATGCCAAACATTTTATTTCTTTGATTCATTCTCTAATAAAGAGATCTGACATACTGATGACTACTATTCTGAAATGGCCATAATCACCTTGGACTGAGTAGTTCATGTTCATTTGTAACAGGGTATATGCTGTCCCTTGCCACAGTCCCCACCACTGCCTATGGCCTCACATTTGGCCTAATTCTGTCATGTATACTATCCACCCCTGAAAGGATTTGTACTTGCCAACACTTTAAGATCAGGGGTATCTGACCCAGGTCTCTTAAATTATTACATTTAAGTACAAAGCAATCAAAAAAGTGAGCAAAATACTAGTCGTGGAAGTCAGGTCACATTGTGTGCACTAGGATCATAGAAATTTATCTGAGGTAGAACAGGATTTGACTATGAAAATATCCAAAGCTCTGACAATAGGCAATTTTACTTCATTGCAAAGCAGGCTTCCTCATTTGTCATCAGGAATAAAAATAGTTTTGTGGCTTAAGAGCAAGTAATTGACTATCATGAGCTTGAAAACCAGACAGACTTGAATTTAAGTCCCAGGCCTCCCATTTTCTGTAATGACAGGACCATCACACATGACTGTCACGTATATTACAGCAATAAAAGGGACTGAGAACAGAACACGGCAAAAGACGTTTATTAGAATTGATCTCTCCATGGCACGAGCCTATTCCAATCATGTATTATAGTCTTTTGACTGAGGACTTTCAATTTGTAAGCTATAAATAGGAAATCATTTTATTTTTCCCAATAACTGTAACTGTCATGCTCCACTGACCAACCTACCTCCTTTCTAAATGGGGCTGACTCCCTTAATGGTATTAAAGCCCTGCTGCATTACACTTCAGTAATTGCAACTTAACAAAAGTCTCATTTTCATTATAAAGACTTAGGGTTATTCACTAACACTTTAATTTCATACTGGATCCAAAGCCTTCCCAGGGAAGGTTAGGTGGTAGCTCCTAGAGCTTATGAGGAGTTTACTTCTAACAGTTGGCTCTAACAGTTCCCGGCCCCTAGTGTATGCATGTTCCTCCAGTTGTTCAAGCAAACACTGATCTAGGTGTTGCTGGGAATGAATTTTGCCAATGAAATGAAGGTCTCAAATCAACTGACCTTAATTTAGGGAGATTAAGTCTGGATCTAGAAATCAGAGACAGGGAAGACAGAGACAAATCCTTAGAGACATTCAAGGAGTGAATGGTTGTCCATTGCTGGTGGAGGAGATGAGCAGGACCACAGGGCAAGGATGCAGGCAGCCTCTGGGGGCTGAGAGCATTGCTGGTGGAGGAGATGAGCGGGACCACAAGGCAAGGATGCAGGCAGCCTCTGGGGCTGAGAGCATTGCTGGTGGAGGAGATGAGCGGGACCACAGGGCAAGGATGCAGGCAGCCTCTGGGGCTGAGAGCATTGCTGGTGGAGGAGATGAGCGGGACCACAGGGCAAGGATGCAGGCAGCCTCTGGGGGCTGAGAGCAGCCCTTGGCTGGCTGCTAGCAAGGAAAGGAAACTCCAGCCCTACACTTGCAAGGAACTGAATTCTACAATAACCCGAATGAACTTGGAAGCCAATTCTTCCCCAGAGCCTGCAGCCAAGAATTCAACCCAGCCAGTAATACCTTGATTCCAGCTTTCAGTCCCTGTGCAAAGAACCCCATCACACTATCCCTGGATTTCCTAGCTACTAACTGTGAACTAGTAAATGGATGTTACTTTAAACTACTAAATTTGTGATTATTTATTACACAGAAGTAGAACACTAATGCCAGAAGGTTGGAGGGAGTGGGCGGAATCTGGTTTCTCATAGTTTTCCTAAACTCACTTTTCTTTTCTTTTTTCCCCCCAGAAATAAAAACTCAAATACAAGCAAAAGTTTCTTTAGAAAGTCAGTAGTAGAAAAGTGAGCCAGTTGGGCTGTATGGGTTAAGGGAACAAGTTGCAAAATAAGGGTCCTTGGATCTTAGGAGAATAAAAGCAAGGACATACATGTCTGGGGGAAAGGCTAGGGGGTGCTTCAGAGATAGCATGCCTGAGAAGGGGGTGGGTGAGAGAGGGAGAGGGAGAGAGAAAGGTAAAAAGAGAAAGAGAAGGAAAGAGAGAAAAAAGAAGAAAGGGAAGGAGATGAATTCACTCTTCTTGATCTGAGTTAGGAGGAAGGGCAGGGGACTGCTGGCCTAGACCACTGTCCACACTTACTATGGCTGGAGGTGGCCTCATATATGTCCTGATTAGGAAGCAGGGGCCTGGAGCAATCAGAGGCTCATCCAGCTTTTCTAGCTGATCCTGACTCATAGGCTCAGGTATCTTTTGTGCCATATAAGAGAACCTAGTTCCTTCTACATTCCACAGCTTCAACTCTGGGGACTGCACTGGGACAGACAGATCTACAGGTCCCGAGATATACCCCTAGGGGTAGATAAAAATATATGCTCTTCCCCTCTGTAGCCTGGTGAACCTCACCAACTGCCTTATTTCACAAAGTTCCTTCTCCTTCCTCATAGTACAAGGCCACTCAAGCCTTGTAACTGAGCAGACATCCAACAATACACACGAGCACATTTCCTTCTTTTTGAAGTCATCTCCAAACTCTGAAAGTGATTACCTAAGACATGAAAAATCATGGCCCCTCTAGCTTCCCCAGTTGGGAGTGAAGGGAAGTAGGTAACCTTCTTTGATGAGCAATACATTCCCCGAAGGTGACCTCTCTCTCTGTTCCATCCCATCACTTGCTGCTGCTGAGCCTGTGAAAGTCTGAGGCTAAGAAGAAGGCCTTTTTTAAAAAAACTAAGACACAAAGAATTTAGAAACTTTGCATTATTTGGTTAACCTCCAGAGACAGGAATTATGCCAACACTATTCTCTTACAAATGTAATAATGCATTTTAAAATTTTTGAAAGGGTGTAATCATATGAGTTACAGCATAACTTTAAAAAAAATAAACATATATTTTATTATTTTATATTTAGCTTGGAAGTGTCATTTAATTTTCCATTTATTAATTAAGAATTTTCTAGGCATTATGCTAAGTGGGATGATCAAAGATGTAGGATTTGGCCTGGGGAAACTTACTCTGTGTGCACGTGTGTGTGTGTGTGTGTGTGTGTGTGTGTGTACACATGTGTATGTGCAAATAAGAAAAAGAGACAAAGAGAGAGAGACTTAGAAAGAGAGAGGCAGGGAGGAGGCAGAGAGACAGAGAGCACGCCTCAGGGAGAGACTGTTAACTAAGAGCAGTGTTAGAATAAAGATTTGTATGCAACAACGATGCTACCATTCTGAACAATATTGTGGTAATGGGTATGAGAACCCAATCTGTTCTAAAATAGCATTTGAATGAGGTTGTGAGTGCCTCCCATGCAAAAATTACAAGGTAAGTTTATTTAAAAATACATTTCAATTAAACATTTTAAGATTTAAATGTGTATTTCCTCATTTTTTTTTTTTTTGGTCTAATGAACCCATGCACTTCTGTTTTGCTTTTTAAAAACTAAACAAACAAAAACAAACTTATGATTAATCAGAGGCTCTCTTTGATCTCCCCAAATTAGAATTTTATTAAAAGGTGGCCATCACTCTCCACCCACAGATACTCAGGGTGGATTGGAAAAATCTGAGGTTTACAAATCAAAAGAATAAACTGCATAAATGTCGGGGTTTTTTTCTTTTGTTTAATGTGAAATTTAAAATTGATACCATTTTTTACTATACCTGATAAAAAATGAAATCTTTATTCTGCGGGTCTGCAAGGCAACTTCGAAGTCGGATGTATCTATCAACATACTTATTAAAGGCATTTTTTCCCTACAGTTTTGGAGAGAGTCTAAAAACCAATGCCAGTATGGTTTTGATATTCATAATTATTTACATATGTTTCAGTAACAAAATATATTTGGGGGGGTTGGCGCTTTACTTTTAGGACTTGGGACAGCTGGAAATTATTAGTGTTATGGGTAAAGTGTTCTAACTGGATAATGGTCTTAAAAAGAATATAATATCTTAGAATGCTTCCTTCTAACATGGAACACATATTATTTTAATAAGTTGAGTTATATAAACAAGGATTGGCTATTGTCTGGTCAGTTACACATGAAGGTAGTAAGGAAACTGGTTCTCAGAAGCAGCAGCATATAGAAAATTACTGTAATTTTTTAATTATTGTTACTGTTATGCAGAGAAACCTAGTAATCTTTTTAAGGGCTAAGCAGTTAATAGTCCACATAGAGCAGTCACAGATTCTAATTAAATATTTAAGGAATGGGACAAGGTTTCCAATCATGGTAATAATGTAGCAAATACCTTGGAGATGTGTAAAAATTCTTTTCATATTTGCTCATCCAGGAAAAAAGAGAAAAAGATGATTAATAAGGGATAGTGTGGCTCCCAGAACCTGTAGCGCTTCTTCTAAGGAGGTAGACAATGTCAAGAGCCAAGAGGAAGCAGGGTTCAAAGGAAATTCATCTAATATTTGTGCCCTGGTTATGAAAGGGGGCGAGAGGCTGTTCTCCAGCGGCATGTGGCCAGTTGGCAGGGAGGGCTGCAGGCCAGGCAAGGGGTTACTGTGATCACAGATGGACTTAGCATGGGAAAGAGGATGCCAGACAGTCCCAGGCATTGCATGCTATTTTGGGGGCTTTACACAAATTATTATTTTTTCATTCTGTGCTGGTATTGACACAGGCAAAATGTATTTGTTGATCAGCAATTGAACATTTGTAGATTAATAAAGTAAGTATCCTTGGAGACATCACTCAAAAAAATTTTTTAAATAATGATTTATAACTATCTCTAAGTATGACACCTTCCTTTCATCAAAAATGTTGTTATAGTTTTTATACTGTTGTATCGGGTGGCTGTCACTAAGTCTTTACAAATAAGGGTATGAGATAGCAGAGTACATATTCTAAAAAAGAAATAGTGTCCTTCTTTTTAGTCAAGAAAAGTTGTCAGCAAATTTACAACCCATTATTTATTTTATAAATTTAGAAATAGCAGTTTTGCATTAAAGACTTTCTTAAGGAGATACAGAGGAGGCTCAGGGACCCCAAGAAACCTGCCTGGGTCTGGATTCCAATAATCCTTCTACATAAAGCACAGCTGCAAACTTCCAGGAGGTTCCAGAACTAGCCACAGGCTCTCACCCTCACTCCTCACTCTGCCACTTACTGGCGATGAACCTTGGTGTGTTATTCAGGGTGGACCTTGACAGGTTATAGAGGCTTACTAATATGCAGGGTGAGGGGATAGTCAAGATCCCTTAACTCTGAAGTTTAGTGTGACAGTGGAATACAACCTGCACAAATGGCTTAAAAATGAATATAAATGTTGCCCACAGAGCTATTGGTCAATGTATAGCTAGAGACACACACCTTTCTCTAGTGATATCTTCGCCATTCATGGCTTTGGGTACTGGAGCCTTTCCCCCCATTCCCTGCATAATTGTCGCAGGGCTCCCTGGTAAACTTGCCCCTTTCCTTAGGACCTTCTCACTATATTAATAATAGTATGTGTTGAGAGTATTTTTTCCCCAATTTTATTGAGATATCATTGACAAAGAGGATTTCTGAAGGTTGCCTTTAACCTAACTTCACTTGAAAATTTTCTTTTATAGAAAGAAAACATTGACCTGACCAGATGATGGTGCAGTGGATAGAGCATTGACTTGGGATGCTGAGGATTCAGGTTCAAAACCCTGAGGTCACCAGCTTGAATGTAGACTCACCAGCTTGAGCACAGGGTCACTGACTTGAGCATGAAATCATAAACATGAGCCCATGGTCACTGCCTTGAGCTCAGAGGTCACTGGCTTGAGTAATGGGTCACTGGCTCAGCTGCAGCCCCCTTACCCCAGTCAAGGCACATATGAGAAAGCAATCAATAAACAACTAAAGTACTACAACTACAAGTTGATGCTTCTCATCTCTCTCCCTTCCTGTCTGTCTGTCTCTCTTTTGAGCACTAAAAAAATAAAATTAATTAATTAAATAAAATTATTTTAAAAAGAAAGAAAAAATACTGACTACAAGTTTCTAAAAATAACCTTCAAATTAAGTTTTAGAGCCAAAACCTTTGGTAAATATATGCTTATTTCAGCAATCTAGTTCTGAAATGGAATGACTAAGAGCATAGCTTGTAAGTAGCAGTGCTCTAGAATCAGGCTTCCTGGGTTCAAACATGGGCTCTGCCACTGTAACCTATGTGACCTTGAACAAGTTCTCTGTGCCTGTTTCTCCATCTGTGAAATGGGAATTATCAAAGTATTTCCCTCATGCTGTTTTGTTTTGAGAACTGAGTTAATAAATGTAAAGCCAACTGGAATAGGATCAGGCACAGAGTAAGTGCTGAGACAATGTCAGATACTATGCATTTTAAGTGTTCTCAAAGGTGACAAACCAGGTCCCAAACTTTTTACATAGGGGTCCAGTTCACTGTCCCTCAGACCGTTGGAGGGCCGCCACGTACAGTGCTCCTCTCACTGACCACCAATGAAAGAGGTGCTCCTTCCGGAAGTGCTGCAGGGGGCCGGATACATGGCCTCAGGCGGCTACATGCGGCCCGCGGGCCGTAGTTTGGGGATGCCCGCATCTGTGCAGAGGTAATTGGCATGTGGGAAATATCCTAAAGTCATTTGGAACAAATTCTGATTTTAAAAAAGTAAAGAGGGGTTAGAAGTTTTGGTCAAAATTATGACGTGAATATATATAATGAGACATTTTATCATCTAGTTTATTATCAGGTATGAATAAATTTACTGTCTCTTGAAGGAATGGCTTTTAAAATGATAGTTTTCTTAGAGATTATACATGCTAAAACTTTAAATCACGTGATGACTACACATTGTGCCTGATGACACAGGGCTGTCATCACCCTTCACTGCTCATTTTTAAAAGTGGCACAAAAGCATCAGTCTCCTTACCTTTAATGGAATCCAGCAATAATATCTGTAAAAGATGTTCTTGTGTTCAGCAAAAAGAAAAAACAAACAAACAGAAAATACCTCTTCTTTTTATTAAATAGCACTTGAATTCTCAGTCTCGTAGTTGATACTGCTAATAAGATGACATTCAGAATTGTGCAACTATCAAAATAAAAACACATTTCAGGGCAATTTTTTGCAGTCTGGAGCTTTTGTTTTATCACATTCGCTACAAAATTTACAGTATAGTTTATTAGCACACGTAGTTTGTTCTGCAAAGCCTTTCACATTTCTTATATCTTATTATGTCTAGACTAATAAGTAAATTTTAAAATCTCCAATTCAGTTTACTAGACCTCAGTAGGAAAGAAAGATCCTGTTTTAAATTTCCTCTTATACCAACCTCAAGACAGACAGTTTATTTATATGTCCATTTATACTTTGCAAACATGTATATTAAGCTCTTTCTGTGCCTGAGCACCATTACAAGCTATTTACAATAGTAATTCAGTTTTGACTTAAAATCATCCTAAGTCTGTACTGTTATATCCCTACCTGATAGATGAGAAACTTGCTCAAGGTCTCCAACAGGAAGTGATGAACTACAACTCAAATTCAAACAACACAAATAATGTTTTTGTTAGTTTGTTTGTTTGTTTTTAAAGTTAGAGGAGGGGAGGTATTGAGACAGACTCCTGCTAGCGCACAGACCAGGATCCACCTAGCAACCCCCATCTTGGGCCAATGCCCAAATCAATTGAGCTCTTTTTAGTGTCTGAGGCTGACACGCTCATACCAACTGAGCTATCCTCAGCACCTGGGGCCACACTCGAATCAACTGAGCCACTGGCTGTGGGAGGAGAAGAGACATCCAACCCAGAAGGGACGTCAAACCCAGGACGTCCATTTGCCAGACCAATGATCTATCCACTGAGCAAACTGGCCAGGGCTACAAATAATGTTTTGATCAAAGTGTTTAAGAGAGGTTATTTCACTTAAAGAAAATTCTTCTCTTTCTACTATTTCTTGAATCTTTGAAATGTGGGTCTCTTAACTTTATCAACAATTTAATTTTAAAATAACCTATCAGGTCAAGCATCCCACATGCAATATTTATTTTCTAAATCAGTAGGTCTGGAAAGGTCAGCCTCAAGCAAGCAATGTGGGGAGTGGAGCAGGATGGAGAGTGGAAGAGGCAGAAACCTGGAAGAGCCAGTGGAAGTGTGCACCATACTGCTGAAGGATGGGATCTCAGAGTCGGAGGGCTGCCGGCTGGCCAGCCTGATGTGCTTTGAAGGGTGAGGTCATGCTCAGTGTTTTAAACTCATTAGTTTTGCCTAAAAAAGGATGTGGGTAAAAAAAAGGGGGGTGGGAAGACAAATTAGCAGCATTTTCAAAAGAAGTTAAATATGTCAGGCAGTAAAGTGTCCTAATTCTGCCTCCAGGGAACACATGTCAAACCAGTTTGTAGTTCTACATTCGGTGAAACCATCTGCAAGAAACACCCCACCCCTCCTTCTTGTTCTGACAGCACATGCCTTTGAAGGAAATGGTCCAGTTGGTCAAATGCATGTGGAAATTTTCTCAGCATTACCTAATTGAGACATTAGGCCTCCCTTTCTTTGAACAAAAAAACAATTTGTTATAGCCTGCTGAGAGAAGGCACATCAATGGCTTTGACTAATGAGGACAATATAAATAGTCGAAATGACATATCATCAAATTTCCTTGTGTTTTTAGAACCACTATTTTCTACAACTCATAACCATTTTTTGAACCTTTGGGGGAAAAAAGCAATGGATATGGGGAAAAAAAGCGATGGATATGTAGCTCCTCACAGATGTTTATTTCTAAGGCAATCTTAGATTTAGTGGCATTTTGCTTTGAAAACTATAATAATTGCTAATTCTCTGTGTTCATAGAAATCATTGAAAGACCACACATGATTCCAAACTGTAATATTGTTAAATACAATAATTTCATGATAATTAAAATGTTATGAATGAAATAATATATGTAAACACCTAGTATCATTGCTAGCACAAAGTAGGTGCTCAATAAATTGAGTTATAATCCTGTATGTTTAGGCCAGAAATAAAACTGACCTTCGTATGTTTGTCTCTGTAGTTATATTTTATTTTATATTGTGAGATACAGGGATAAGAATTTACTATCTGGGGCTTTTCATAATTCTGAAATTATACACAGCACTGGAGGTGGTTACCCATTATTTGAGACAAAGGATCAAAACTTTCCTGAGATATTCAAAAGAGTACATTATTTCTTCTAAAATGTTAAGACTTACTGGTGCAGAAGAATCATTTTTGCTTTTACTTGCCTTATATAGAGCCAAATTCTGTTGTTTGATGAAGCCAAAACTGTCTTTTTATACAATAAGTCATGTTCTAGACTTGGTTTGGTAGGAGGACTTATAAAAATGTTAAGCCTAACACCAACCTCTCCCCCTTCTCTCATCACCTTCCTCGCTATCCTGGTTTGTACCGTTGCTACAGTCAGTGTGGGCTTGAGAAATGAGGATGAAAATGGATGGAGAGGGAGACAGAAAAGATCTAAGGGCCCTTTGGCACAATTAAAGCCAATGAAGAAGTGTATATTGGGAATTGGTGTTCTCAGAAGGGCATCCCTTTATCTGCTGCTCTTTTGGTCACAACTTCTTTCAAAGTTTCCAATGACACAGTTGAAATCTGGTTACTCTAACTGGACTATTTTCTTTAAAAACCTCCTTCCCTACCCAGCTCAGAAATCAGAAGATTAATTCTTAGAATCCCAAAACATAAACTTCAAATGAAAATAAGTGTACACAGCCAAGAGCTGTCCTCAGGGAAACCTTTCTGGATGCCCGCGGAAGCCAGGAAGACCCAATAGCCTTCCGTATCGTATTGGCATTACTGCGCTAACGGTAGTAAAAGTTTGTTTCTTCATGTAAAGGAAGCAGATGTGACTTGGAGAAACATGGAGAACAGATGTGCCGAGCAGAAGTTTTTATTTGAATGGTAATTCATCTGACCATAAGCTACATAAACTTATGCGAGCGCTTAACATAACTTTTTTTCAGCAGCTCAGAAAGATCATTTATAGAAGCGCTAAAATAGACCATGAATTAAAGAAGGCATCCCACTTACCTTTGCTTGCTTTGCAAGAAAATTGCTCTAAACAAAATTTTTCTAGCCTCCGGTGCATGGAAAAGCTTCCTGGATACTAAGGAGGGTGTGTAAACTGCTCATGGGAATAAAACTTCACAGTCCTCACTGCCCACAGGCTTTTGGAGAGGCTGGTGAAGAAAGCTCAGTCTCTGCACTCAGATCTTGAAACACTTGCAAAGGGCTGTTTATTATAAGTCAAGGGCACTTAACAAGATTTAAAGGAATGCCCACAGCCCAGATCACTGGCAAGGACATGGTGTCTCTGCTGTTGCTACCCCTCAGAGTGAATTACAAGAGGGGAGACAATGTCCCTATGAAGTGCAGAAGCTCAGTGGCATCAGTGTCCAGGGTGTGATACATTTAGGAGCCCAGGAAAATGTCCAAATTTCCTTTAAAATTAGAAGAAAAAATAGATTTTTTAAGTCAAAGAAAATAGTCTCTCTATATGCTAATTTTAAAATCTGCAACAGAAATAAATTTTGTTTTCTTGTTTTCATTTGGTGTTTTTCAATAATTAAAGTCACTTCTAATGTTTCTTCATAGAATATAAAAATAGGTAGGATTAGTTTTTAACTTATAGATGTTTTTATTTGTTTAGTTAGATGTTTTTAAATTTTATTTTTCAATTATAGTTTATATTCAATATTATCTCTCTATATAAAATAGTAACATATCCATCTTCATATCAAAATTGTAGTAACATATAATTTTAAGTATTTTTGTCACAGACAGAGACCCTAAGGCAAAAGCACCCAGGACTCATGCATGTCAAAAAACATGGAAAAGCCTACGTCACTCCCTCTTCTCTCTGACTCCCAGACAGTTCTTAGCATTATTGACTCCTATTTTTTTTTGCTGTTCTCTTTCTCCCCTTTTTTTTCCTTCTCTCTATACTTGCACATAATCCCTTGAGGAGCATCTGGACGAAAAGAGTTTTCATGATGATGCTGCTGCTGATGATTCAATATTGACTGAGCACTTAATCATGGACCAAGCTTGAGCTAAAACTTTGCATTTATGACCTAATTAAATCCTCTGTACAATTTCATAAGATAGGTACTATTACTAGTTCCGTCCTTAAGGAGAGGGAAACGGACTCTAGGGAGCATAAATGCCTTATACTACGACACACCAGGTCCACCGGTTAGAAGCACAGTGGGAACTTACGCCCCAGGCTCCCTCCATGGCGGCTGGGGGCATGAGCCGTGGGTCCGGTCCATGGCTTTTCAGCACTAGGTTAGAAAAATTCCCGACATACTTCATTAAGATGCAGAATTTGCTTTGATAAAATAATCTTCACAGGGGAAACAAAGCTTTCTCCTCTTTATAAGAGCAAGAACACCTTCTGACTTTTGCAATGAAAACACTGAGCATTTCCTACAACGGAAGCTATTGTTGAAAAATTAAATCACATTTCTCCAGCATACTGAGGAAGGCAAGGTAACTATAAACCAGTAAAATGCATATTTAATTGATATTACAACTTTGGAGATGAAGAAAGTATTTTATTTAGTAGTTATTGATAAATGCTCATCTGTTCTTTTATTATGGATATTTGCTAATATGTTAGGCAACTATAATTTGAGTTGTTTGGTAATCGTCCAACGAAAGATACAAAAAATAAGTGTGAAAATTGTAAGGCTTTCCCAAATGCTAACACTTGAGTCATTCACACATCATTTAATAACTCAGCATCTAGATCGTTAATTAATTTTTTTTAAAGAGAGCAAGAAATGCCAGTTTTAAATGTGTAGCTAAATGCTAGACAAGACGTTTTTCCAATGGCATTTTCTCTTTCTTTGGTATTTTCCTTTTATTAATAGCAGTCTATTTAAAAATGAAAGCTGTTTCTAGAAGTGGATTCATGAAACATATTCTCCTACGCGTCTGCTAGGTGACCTCTCTGTGGGTTTCATTCGTTCTGGAAAAACGTTTTCTGGGCAACATGTACATGAGACCATAGATCATCTATAGAAATCAACTTCTGTGGATGCTATATTGTTATCCACGTAAAAAAATTTTGATTTGGAAAGAGATAGTAAAAGAAATATTTCCCCATAGGTATCTTAATTTCCTCAGAACATAAACATATTTTATTAATTCATAAGCATGACATATCCCAGCCCTAACAACAGTTTATTACTTTATAAATCTTTCTTCCTAAGCACAAAACATTATGCTACTTATGGGTAAATCAAAATTAAATAACAGTCTGTGCATGTTATATGACTTTCTAAAATTTTATTAAGAATCATGTTTTCTATAATTGAATGCATATGTCTGATTATAATAATTACATTAGACAGAAAAGAAGGTAAATGAGGAAGTAGAATAAAGATCATGAGAGTAATACCGTCGACTCCAGAAATGGTAAAAAAAAAAAAAAAAAAAGACAGGGATGAAAAAAGATAAGAATGTTGATTCTTCAACATTTCACATTGAAGGATTACTTCTAAATAATTCATATCACTTGAGATTTAATAGATTTCCTAATAGAAAGCAGGAAAATAAGACCTCTATTTGGTTTCTATCAGTGGTTTTCAATTGTGTTCTATTTTACCCATCGCAGGAGATTTAATGGCAACAGTGGCAATATTTGGGTTGTCACCACTCGGAAAGGGACATACTACTAAAATCTAATAGACAAACGCCAGACATGCTACTAAATAAACATCCTGTGATGCAGAGCATAGCTCCCCAAACAAAGAATTATCCAACCCCACTATCAATAGTGCCAAGGTTGAGAAACCCTGTTCCAAAAACTGGTTGCTTTATGTAAGTCACGTACATGAGCCCTTTCTCCCTTGCTGGTACTGAGTTGCCTCTGTGGCAGATATATACAAAGTCCAACTGGCAATATAATTAGAAGCAGATGCTAAACCTGAATAGTTAATTATGACTAAGTAGGTACTTACCAATGTTTGAACATATAAAGGGTACAAAATGTCTATTAATAAGTAAATTAACTTACCTTGTTATTTACCAAAAAGTCATAATAACTAATTTTTTAATTGACCGTTAAATCTTATATTTGCTTTCTCTTTCCTGTTAGACTTTTGGTGAAAGGGTCGAATAAACAGTTGATGTTCAGAACAAAGGAGAGAGAATGAGGGAGAGAGAAATTAGGAAGCTGGTATCACAACCTCAATTCTCCTTTTCGGTTATTTGAAGGTAGACTGTCTTTTACGTTTATTTAAAATTTAACAATGGAGCCCATTAGGCCAAAATCTAATTTGAAATGTAAGGAGGGGTTGTAATTTTTCCCCCCTTTACCAACAAATAAAATATAATTAAAGTTTAATTCATTTCCTTTTAAGTTCCATGTATGGGTTTTGCAGATTCAACTAGAACAACTTAATTTTCAAGAGTTCCGCTGAATTTCAACCTTAAGAATATAATGAAAGAAGGCACAATAAATGTTGACCGAAAAAAATTCAGAAAACTAAAAGTTTTTAAGCCTCATAATGCATATCTGTATAGCAATTAACTTAATTTGAAAATTCTCAAATACTTGAGAAGTAATAGGAGATAGAAAATTATATCCTTTACTCTTTGTATTCTTTCTTCATCACGGTGTCAACTTGCAATGAATCCTAAAGACTCTAATAAAATTAAACATAAAAGAGAAGGGAAAGGTCTCTGGATTAGAATTTTAACTGGAGCTTCTGATGAGAAAATCACTGCTATTGACTTGTCCCAGTTCCTAATTAAGAGTCTAAAGCAATCTACATTATTTATTCATTATCTGTTCACTCATTTGACAGTTTCTAAAAGGAAGAATAAAAAATACTAGTACTCATTAGACACTTTACATGTTATAAAATACAGTACTGCTGTGGGACCACACACAAACTTTAAATTAAGACCTGGAAATGATTCTTATAAATGACTGAAATACTTTCCTTCAATCACTTGTAAGGTACTTCCCACAAAAATTTTCTAATATTTTTCTTCATATTCTAGTAACAAATACCTAATATAATCTATTGTCTAAGGTAATTTTTTATTAATTTTGATGGGGTGACATTAATTAGTCAGGGTACATAGGTTCAGAGAAAACATCTTCAGGTTATTTTGACATTTGATTATGTTGCATACCCATCACCCAAAGTCATATAGTCTTCTGTCACCTTCTATCTGGTTTTCTTTGTGCCCCTCCTCGCCCCCCACCCCCTCCCTTCCCCTCCCCACCCCCAGTAACCACCACACTCTTGTCCACGTCCCTGAGTCTCATTTTTATGTCCCATCTATGTATGGGATCATATAGTTATTAGTTTTTTCTGATTTACTTGTCTAAGATAATTTCATGGTAATTGACTGGTTCCTAATCAATATGATATTTAAGAAGGGAAGCTGTCTTGGAATATAATATATACTTCCCCACTCTAATGATTTTCTCTGATGTTATTGAGATAAAATTTGAATCCATATAGATAATTCATAATAGGCAAACATATTTTTGTGTATTTAATTTATAATAGCCAAATACATGTTTATGTATTTTATATACAGTAAATTACACAAATTTTCAGAGCATAGTTAATTAATTATATTTTTATATATCTATCTACCAACCAATTACATGTAACCACCATCCAGGTTATGATATAGGACACTTGCCCCAAAAATTTGCTTATGCTTAGTGATACCCACACCTTCTCGGTAACCACTATTCTAATTTCTATCACCATAGGCTAGTTTCACCTGTTCTTAAAGTTGATAAAAATGTAATTCAATATGTCTTTTTATGTCTGAATTCTTTTTCTCAAAGTAATCTTTTGTAGATTCATCCATTTAGTGTATATCAATCATTAATTTATTTTAAAATAGCTCAATAAAAATATATCTCAATAGTATTATATTCAATTTGTTTATCTCTTTTCTTACTGAATTGTTTACAGCTTTGAATTATTATAAAGGCATAATATTAAGATATGAACAAACATTAAATGTATATTACTGCATGAAAAAAGACAATCTGAGAGGGCTGCATATTATATGATTCCAATTATATGTCATTCTGGAAAAAGTAAAACTCTGGAGATAATCAAAAGGTCAGGTGTTGCCAGGGGTTGGTGGGAAGTGAGAGGGGTGAGAAGGCAGAGCATGAAGGACTTTTAAGACAGTAAAAATATACTGTATGATTTTATAATGATGGATGCATGTCATTATAAACCCATAGAGTGTACTACACCCAGTAGTAAGCCTTCGGGTAAACTATGGACTTGGGGCAATTATGTTGTGTCAATGTAGGTTCACCTCAGTAAAAAATGTACCAGACTTGTGAGTGATGCTGGTAACGGGGACACCACACACACATGGGATCAGGGGGTCTATAGGCATCACTGTGCATTCTTTTCAATATTACTATATACCCAAGTCTGCTCTACAAATAAATTATTTTAAAAGTTAAAAAAAAAGGTTTCTTGGCTATATCTTTTGATGGACATATGACTTCATTTATTTCGGGTATATAGCTAGGAGAAATTCTGAGCCTAGGATACATGCATGTTTACCTTTAGTAACATTGACTACCAAAGTCTTCCAAAGTGAGCAAACTCTGCCCCACAGTGTGTAAAAGATAAATTGTTCCACATCCTCCCCAACACTTGGTATTGTCAGGCCTTTTAATATTGTGTATTGTGGTGTGTGGATAGCGGTATCTCATTATAGTTTCAATTTGCATTTCCTTGTTGACTAACGGGGTTGAGCATCTTCTCATGTGCTTTCTAGCTTTGGGGCTATCCTCTTCTAGTGAAGTAAGTGCCTTTCCATACCAGCTTCTGACAACCTTTCTTGATTCTTGATCATGGGGAGCTGCAAACGTTGGAAAAAATATCAGATGCTACCAACAGACCAAGGAGTTATCTAGTGGTCTGGCTGCCAAACTCCAGTGTCACCTCTTGCCCCCAATAACCCCACTTACAAAAGGGGGTTTCTCCCCAGTTGTCTTCCTTGGGCAGTTCTTCCTGGCAGCAGACTAGGCCATTGCCATTTTCTGGAGGACGGTAGCACCTGCTTTTCTAGTTCACTCTCTTTGGGTTCAAAGCAAAGCAAACAGAAAAGTGGATAACTAAAAGGAACTTGTTTTGAAGTTGTCTCCATAGTCTAGCCCAGAGTTTCCTCAACTGTGTTGCACAGAAGAATATTTAATAGCTACTCCACAAAGACAACATCAAATATGTTTGGAAATGTTACACATTGTACAGTCTCCTTTTCAAGACATGTCATTTCAGCTAGTGTATGAAACTGTGTAACCCAATGCTTCATAAACTTATTTGACCTTGGAGTTGCACTCTTTCCCACCATTTTAAGTCACCTATTATTATCTTTCTGGATAATGGTTCTGTCCTGCTTGAGATCTTTAGACCGATGTGAAATTGCCTTTGAATTGGTGGTAGTTCACAAATTAGAGATATGGCTTCCCTTGAATTATATAAATCTCAGTTATGGGTACCTTTAAAAAATATTATTAAACTCTGGGGAATAGATGAGATTGTGGTGGTGGTGGGTAGAGAGGGAGAGAATACTGTATTTGGTGACTGCATTGAAGAAAAAACATGGTATATCAATACCACTCACTGAGGTCCAGTCGGCCATGACTCTCTAGTTCCTCTGTAGTTCAATGCTCCCAGGAGCATATAAATTCCTGTCACATGATATATTTGCAATCATAATTTCTGAGTGGATTAGTACCTGTGATAATAGCACCTATTACTACTTTCCTGGAACCACCTGTCGTGAGGGTATATGATGTAAGGAAATGTATAAGTTTACACATAGAATTCTAAAAAAAAGAAAAAAGAAACAGAGGACATTGCCATCAAACAAGGCAATATCTCTGGGTAATGATCACTCTCCTCCAAAACCAACAGGGCCATAAAATAGAATGTGTTGTTCACAAGAGAAACTACAGCCTTTAGGAATGATCAAGGTTTGAGAAGTGAATTAGTAAAATATCCACCCACGCAAATTTAATTTCATTCATTGGCTTTCCCTTCTGTAAAACAGTTCCATAAAGTTTCCTCTCATCCTTAAAATTCATTCTACTGAACCTATTTTAAAATTTCAAAAGTAAATCCAGGGATGAATCCAAGAAACACAACACAATTTAAAAGAAAAATATAAAACCAATTTCATAACTAAGTGTGAGTACTTAAAGCATTTTTTTCAACATCAACTACAATAAATCCACTGAACACAGTAAGTGTAAGAAGGAGTCGCCCCACTAAAAAGAAAACCACTCATAACAAGGGTGTCTTAGATACCTGGCTGAGACATTTGCTTTTTTGAAATGAGACTACAGTTCAGATTTAAAAGCATACTTCTTTTCCTAACAATTTTCATTTGGCATTTTTCACCTGGGTTAACATCACTTCCAATTCAATCCAAGTGCAAATGGATCCTTCACTTACCTGCACAAAACCACAGGCTGTGAAGTCTTCAAACAAGGGCAGACTCGGACGGTCCTCTCGGTAGATGGTGAGTTTGTATGTGATCAGGGTCTCACCCTGGTCCGGAGAGCCATCCGCCACAAACATTGAGATTCTGTTTGCTCCTAAGCCCAGAGGGTAGTTGGCAAAGCTGGAGAAAGAAACATCTATTCAGCCTAAACAAATTCACATATAAATATTAAATGCCTATAATTCGTATAAGGCCAGTACAGTTTCTTAAGAAACCTAAAACATGAAATATATATTTTTTCATTTTCAAAGTACTTTAATATACTAAGATTCATCTTGCAGAGCAAGTCATGTCTCCTCTAAACTACAGAAAAAGGAACTAATATTTAGTAACCATCTGTCAGTGTCATACAGTATCTCGTTTAATAAGCACAACTCTATACAAAACTGTGATGGTTCTCATTTTCAATATGGAGACCATGACATAGAACTGGAACATGAATTGCTCAAGTCACATGGTAGAGTTATGTTTGGGACCCAGGTCTGTTGGACTTGATTTCTCTTTTATTTCTACCATAATTTCTTGGCTCCCAGGGAAGCAGGAGCATTTCTTTCCCTACTGTGTGGGAACATGAGTATCTTATTTGCTAAGAACATGGATATAAAAATATTTTATCTTCTGTTCAAAATTACAAAAAAAAAATAGTTGGTGACTCTCAAAAGGGTCAGAAAAACAAAATTCCAGTGAGGCCAGGGAAGTGAATGTGACTATATCCACAAACTGTCATCAACATGTTTATTAAGTAATCCATCCCTGGATATTCAAAAACTTGAAGAGTAGGGTTGGGTAGCAGGAGGTTGCTGTCCAGAAGGATTCACTCTTCAGCAATCTAAAAACATGAAGACAATAAACTAACTTTACCCTTAATACATTCTCTTTAATATTTCATATCACAAGATCAAGTCTTGTTACAACATGGTTCCAAGATTTTATACACAGATTGCTAATAGATCAGTAGAGCGCTGATGTGTACTTTTTACCACATGACACTTGAAAAGTGGAAAGATTTCACACTGGCAATCTCTCTAACTGATCTTGTGCCTTTACTTACTCTGAACCACCTTCAAAGTTTGTTTCAGATATGTCTTTCTCACTGGAATGTCTTCACTCAGCCCTGAGGCCTCCCATACCTTGGCCCCGACCGCTCCTGCAGGTACACCTTGCACTGACAGTTAGAAGTTTCTGCTCCAATGGTCACTGTCACCACATCAAATGGGACCTCAGAGTAATAAGCTTTGATCTTTGGGTTAAATTCAGGACTCAGTTCCAAATGCGGATGCGTGAAGATCTGCTTGATATGACATTGTATATCTTCCCCTGTTATTTTAAAAAATATGACAGAGAAAAGACAACAGGTCAGAGTTGATCTGTGACTTTGATTTGTCAAATTTTGTAGAATTTGCCTCATATAACAGCTATTGACTTTACTTAGTGTTATGTAGATCATATATTTTTTTGCTCAGCCCTTCAAAGTTTAAAAGCACAGAAGGTGGGAAAATGTCTCTCCAGTGGATTGTTCATGGCATTTACTACATGTATCAAGCAACAGTATAAACAGGGGTGATGACTCTAGAGTGGTGACAGAGGGTACAAGCAGAGGATGAAAAAATTTTCTTAATGGGGAGTGTCATTAAATTGCCATTGGGTTGACAAAGTAGCTTACAGGTAGTACAGTGGAGCAAAGAATGTGAATGCTGATCTTATACCAGACACTCAGATACAAAAACATCACAGGGTACCATGACACCCCCTTTCTAACCCAGACAACTCAACCTAAGAAAGTACACTGAAGTATAAAAAGAAAATTTTATAGTCTGCTCAATCTTATTAGAGAACTTAGCATATTACTTCATACCATTGATTATATGCCACTTTTTAAGATTAAATTTATTTGGCCACTCTTGTCGATCAATGTCACCCTGTTAAATTTAATTTCTAAACTAAACAATTTATTGGGGTGACATTGTTTAATAAGATCATATAGGTTTCAAGTATACATTTCTATGATACATGCATTGTGTGCCTACCATCCTCAGTCAAATCATCTTTCATCACTATATAATTGCAATGTTTAAGAATGTTTCTATTTGATAGACCAATTTTTTTTGGGGGGTGGGGGCCTTCCGGCAAACACCGGAAGACCTACTAGACAAATCCAAAAAGAGCTGTAAGCACTTGATAGACCAATTTTTTAAAAGTATCTTTGTAAAAAAAAGAAAGAAAGAAAAATAGCTATACAGGAATATGTATCAGCCACTGCTAAATTATATGGTGTTCATAACTGGAATAACCAAATTAATCAAAAGAAGCTTAGCAAATGTTTTTGAAAGAAATATTAACCCATATTTAATTTCATAAATATTTTTCAACATACAAAGTTCCAGTAAAGAAAAACACAGGAAATTTAATAGAAATTTAGAAAATAAAAGCATCTTTGCCCTGTCTTTAAATACAATGTTCAGTGATGTTTAACAACTTAGCAACAAAAAAAGATAACAGCATTTATTGTGGAAAGTTATACAACTTAACATAAAAAAAAATAGATTATCATATTAACTGTTGTCTCTTCTATTTTTATATGGTTATCACAATGAATTTTCTAAAAGCAAATCTGATGATTTGTCTTCAATATTTTCATGGTTTCACATTACCTCCAGAATTCAGTCCAAGCCCCCCCCCCAAAAAAAAAGTAGGCAAGGAGTGTCATAATTTCTTTCTTGTCTTCCTCTCCTGTTGTCGCATCTCCCATTACATCCTGAGGCTAGAGCTTCAACAGAGCTAAATTTTTTTTTTCTTTGACAGACATGGGGATATACCACTAAATCCATGGTAATGGCTACCACTAACCTTAGGAATATTTTATTCTAGCCCTGCCAACTAGGTCACGGTGTAACTCCTACCATTCATTAAAACAATGAAAATAAAAATGATTGACCCACAGTCCATGATTTTCTTAATCAGTGGAAGGAAAAACTACTTTAGTATAAATTAGGAACAATAATAACACAAAAGAGGCCTTGGCCGGTTGGCTCAGTGGTAGAGCGTTGGCCTGGCGTGTGGAAGTCCCGGGTTTGATTCCTGGCCAGGGCACACAGAAGCACCCATCTGCTTCTCCACCCTTCCCCCTATCTTTTCTCTCTGTCTCTCTCTTCCCCTCCTTCAGCCAAGGTTCCATTGGAGCAAAGTTGGCCCAGGTGCTGAGGATGGCTCCATGGCCTCTGCCTCAGGCACTGGAATGGCTCTGGTTGCAAGGAGCAATGGCCCAGATGGGCAAAGCATCGCCTCCTAGTGGGCATGCCGGGTGGATCCTAGACGGCGCATGCAAGAATCTGTGTCTCTGCCTTCCTGTTTCTCATTTCAGAATAATATTAATAATAATAATAATAATAATACAAAAGAGACATTGGAATTTTATTGTAGGAAAAACTCTATAAAAACAAATAATTGTTAATTTTCTTGAGATAAGTCAGTGAATTGAGTAAACTACCTGCCTGATTTAATTATACTTGGTACCAAAAATTTTTTTCTGGTAGATTGCGCCTACAATTCTTATGGTCATTCCAGCTCTTAAATCTATTCTAATAAATAAAAAAACTAAAAGAATGAGGGTGAGAGTATGTTATTAGATTTCATCTTGGAAAGGGCCATAGCTTTGTATGCAAATTCAACCACTTGTTAATTATGTTGTTGTTGTTTTTTCATCAAAGACTTTAATTGGGTATAGTCGGTGTTCACCGCACTCTGGTAAAGTCAAAAGCAGGCCATTGCTGGTCATGAGAGCTGACTGACACGGAGGTTGGGAACCCAACAGTACACTTTAACTAGCTGAAGTTCAGTGAGGTGCGAGGTGCTTCCCAGAGGACCACTGCCCAGTCAAAAGGGTATTCAAATACGTGCACTCCATTTTTATGCTCAGAGCCAGTTAAATAAGTAACAACATGGAGGGGTTTTCCTCCCATAATAGTAATCATAGAAGATGTACGTACTTCAAGTTAGTATTATATATATTGTCTATGACACAATTGTGGGCAGTTAATGTCCCTGTAGTTGATGCTTTCACTTTTAAGTGAAAATTTATAGTGGGGTTCTCCCATGGTAACACTAAAACTCAGCCCCGCGTGAGATGAAACACATAATTCTACTTTTAAGCCAGACTTTAGCAAGTGCTTGTTTTGGGTTTCATCAGAAACTCCTCCTCTGGCTTAAGTGCTGCATCCTAGACCCCTGCTTGAAAGCTGACTTACTCCTGACGTCATAGTCGACTGAGTCATCCGTATCACTGCCTACAAACACCTGGTGTTTCCCTGGCATCCTTCCCAACCCAGTTCCAACTTGTCCCCGGCCAGCCTACCTTAGATGTGCAGAGAACCCAGTGTGGGGTATGATGGTAGCAGGTTGCCTAACCCACTTGGCAAGCCATGTATGGTAAAGTTATTTGAAGGCTGGGTTGCTTTTAATGCATTTCTCTTAACCACAGAATTTTATTGCCCTCTTGAGGGATGATCATAACTCATATTAAACATGAGAACAGCCTAGACTCTGAAATATAATCCCACCTGTTCTGAGGCATTATTAAGTTATCTTGAAAATCTTACACCGTAAAAGTAGGAAGATTAATTGTGAAGACACAGGTCAAACTCGTTTTGATTAACATAAAAACATGAACAAGGTTGAAGAACTTATCTAACGTGTTCACATTATTTGCACCACATTGCCTGGGAACTAAAAAAAAAGGATGAGATCATCTCATATTAGTTGGTTCATTTTATACATAAGAACATAGAAGGCCAAAGAGGTGAGGGGCCTTTCCTGACGCTGCGTCAACCCAGAGCCTAACACATGGCAGACTCTTGGGAAACATTCATTCTGATCTTGGTCCTGCTTCCCCACTACACACTAGGCGCCCGTCTCCTAGGAGAGCTGAGTGGAGTAGTGCGTATTTTTCTAGGAGTAGGGTATTGAATGGTAAGTGCAGGGAAAGAACAGCATAAATAATACCTGTTATCTTTTCCTGATTAACAATTCCTTATTTAAAATGCTATTGTTTTAATTGGATATATTTGTCAATTCTATTAACCCATACATAACCTTTCAGTCTACCCTAATTTAAATGATAATACTAAAACATAATGAATGAAGTAAATTATATTTTAAAAGACACAAATTAGATTTTATTAAATTAGAAGACTTGTTTATAATACATTAGACTTTAGTTTACAACCAGAATAGGTTGTTTTTATTTGTGAAAGACTACATTTTTAAGTATGTTTTAGCATCAATGATATGTTCTAAAGGATTAAAAAGCACTGTCAAAAAAAACGGCTGAGTAGAACTCTTATTTTTCCATCATGTTATTATAGGATGTAATATATATAGATAGATAGGATATTATAATATAATAATAATGTAGAATATAATAAGATAGATAATTCATGTGCTTTAGACAAAAAGTCTGAAGATGCTGCTTCGTGACCCAGCTCAGGTATTTACTAGCCCTGTAATCTTGGAAAAATCAATTAGATTCTCTAGAATGATATATTTGTAGGACCCCTGGAATAATACAGAGCAGTAAGCATTATTTTTAAATTTCAAAATTCATATAATACTTGACATGTAATATATATATTTTTTTCTTGATTATACTTAAGTAAAAAAAAAATCATGAAGAAATATATTGAAAATTAGTTTAACAGCACTCAACTATGATAAAGAAAATTTGACTCAAGTCCTCCTGGCCAATACATCAGCGATTGGGCAGGAAAGGAATCACTATGGGGTGATTTTCAGTGCAGAAAGCAGCAGAGCTGAACTTTTCCACTAGAGCAGCCTTCGAGGTGGAGCCTTCACATGCTAGGATGCCTCAAACGAATTTGCAAGTCACTGACATGAAATAAGTAAGCCTACAGCAGAACATTTCAGGTTCCCAAATAGAAAACTAAAAATCTCCTTATACAAAAGTGATAGCAATAGACTGGTTGAGAAACCTCATAACTTCTGAAAATGTATTTAAGACAAATTAGTAGCTTAAAGATACACAAATAAAATAAAATGATGAAATTCAAAACAGCTCTGTGCCTGTGAAGAACGCTGTTGGAACACTTGCACTGGACTTACCATTACTGCAGTGTACTTCTTTGGTTGCATTCATAACTTGTGGAACCACAGCTAAAAGAAATAATAAGTTGAAATTGAAAACCATTAATCAAAATTAAAAGAATACATATTCAGCAATCTCACACACAGCATAACTTAATAAGACATTTTATTATTTAGCTTTATTATGTCAGAAAGTACTTCTAAGAGAGAAGCAGAAAGAGAGAAAGAAAAGGGGGAGGCGGAGCGTGGAGAAGTAGATGACTGGTTCTCCTATGTGCCCTGGGCAGAAATCGAACCCGGGACATCCACATGCCGGGCTGATGCTCTTCCACTGAGCCAACTGGCCAAGTGCCCAACTCTACTGTTTTTAAGAAGAAAATCTCTCCATATATGAAGGTAACAATGCTTCTTTGTTTAATTTTCATTTTTGATTGCCAATGATGCTAAATAAATTTTATGAGTTTTTTTGCCCAAGCAATGCTAATTTCCATGTTGAATTATACAGGACTATCCTTTTACCTTTTTTATGTTCAGTTGCATCAAATGGCACTTGTGGTTTCTCAATGTTCTCATCTTCTGGGAAGGAATTCCTGTAAATGCAATGCCAAACAACACTGGCTCAATGAAATGAACAAAATGCATGTAGATTACATCTAACACACTATCTTTGTTCTTTTTCCTGTGTGGGCATAGTTATTTTGCTGAACACAAAGAGACACTTTGGATTTTGTTCCTCAAAACTGGCAATCTCGCCTCAAGTGAGGGATGGAAATCCTATCATCTCTAATCAGCAGAAGCCCATTTGAAGAAAACCAGGGTAAAAGTCAGTCTTCAGTTCAAAAGTAAGCCATCTCTGATAGCCACAGTCCAACAGAAGTGATTTAGGAACACACATTCTTATTGGAATCTGTTTGGCTAAAGCTACAGTCCTGAAGCAAAAGCCTTGGGAACTCCGAGGCACAGACTGAGACAAACAGACACATAATCTAAGAAATCTAAGTGCACCATGCAGAAAGGCTCGCCCGGGCTTCCATCCTTAAAATGACAAGGGTTAGTTGTATCTCGGTGTGTTCGCCTCATTTTTCTGTTGTATATGTAAGTGTTTGGCCATAATGTCCCTTAAATCTTCAAATTTGGGAACAAAATAATCTAAATTGCAGACAGAAAAAATCCTGATAACAGAGACTCCTGGACAAGATGTGACTCAACTTTCCTGTGCTTTGTTGTGACTCTCCATTTCTACTCCACACAGTGGGGATAACCACACTGGCCTCACTTCACAGGGATGCTGTTAGATTTCATCCAAATGCTCTGTGCTTAATTAAATGGGGTAAATAAATGTTTATCATCCCAAATGCGTTTGCTGGGCACTGTGGTAGACATGATTCAATTCCATCAAAATCAGATAGGAAATTAAGAAGAATCAAAAAATTAAAAATGTTGCTGATGTGTGATTATTTCATCACAGTTTTATTTTTGTCTATGTATGTGTGTATATATATAAAATGAAATAATTAAGGGTAAAAATAATTATAGGACTTATTTTAAAATACAGTTGACCTTTGAACAGTCTAAGGGTTAAGGGCATAAACCCTGTGCAGTCTGAAATCCACATATAACCTTTATAACTTTTGACTCACCCAAAACTTAACTACAGTTGGCCTCTTCATCCAAAGATTCAACCAACCATGATCAACATCGACCGGCAGTTGGAATTCTGCAGTTAGGAATCCATGGTTGGGAATGTAAAACCCCTGTTTCCAATCTGTGGTTTGTTGAATCTACAGATGTGAAACCCAAGGATACTAACAGCTGAGTGTACTTATTGAGAAAAAAATTTCTGTAAGTGGACCTGCACAGTTCAAACCAACATTGTTCAAAGGTCAACTGTACTCCCCTCCTCCCAAGGAATTAAGAAAAAAATAAAGCAAGCATGGGGTGAGATATGTTTAATTGAAAATCTCTGAATTCATATGAGACAAAACTCTTCAGTCAAGCTCATAAAAGATACAATCCCAAAATTCACGTAAACTGAGTTTTATAAATGTTACTGTCTTGCCTGACCAAGTGGTGGTGCAGTGGATAGAGTGTTGGACTGGAATGTGGAGAACCCAGGTTTGAAACCCGGAGGTCGCTGGCTTGAGCGCAGTATCATAGACATGACCCCATGGTTATTGGCTTGTGCCCAAGGTTGCTGGCTTGAGCAAGGGGTCACTTGCTCTGCTGTAGCCCCATGGTCAAGGCACATAAGAGAAAGCAATAAATGAACAAGCAATCAACAAATAACTAAGATGCCACAATGAAGAACAGATGCTTCTCATCTCTCTCCCTTCCTGTCTGTCCCTCTCTCTGACTCTCTCTGTTTCTGTCAAAAAAAAAAAGTTACTATCTTAATGGAATGAGATGCTTTGTATGTTATGGCAGCCCCTAGTGCAGGTGTGGCCAACAGTTTTTGCCCTTAGGCCAGATTAGAAAGATAACTTTTTTCACAGGCCTGACAAAATATTAAAATTAAAAAATGTTAAATACAAAAGCGATTTGTTTAAGTAAACAAAATTTTATTATGTAATTTGTTTATGAATAAATGTGAGTGAAAAAATTTTAATATGCAATATTATTTTAATAAAAATATATTTTAATAAAAACATAATTATATACCGTAAAATATCCAAACTGCATCGCAATTAATCAAAACAATATTTAATTAATAGAATGAGCTTGAAGAGGTTATATCGCAAATAAAACAATTATTTTGTTTTACAAACAGCCTGGACACGTTTTCAGTTATCAACTGCAGCTATTGTCTATGCTACAATGCCACTTGATTCAGCACACTTGACCACAAAAATAACGAATTGATTGACCTTGGGTGTGTACTGGCCAACTCTACCTAAAAGAATGTGGGTTTCACATTGCCGCTAAACGTCAAACAGTTTATATCAATTACAGACAAGTACAAAAGTTGTAAATCTTTATAATGGAATTTTTTTAAAAAAAATAAAGAAGTATCGCAAATCCATTCGACCAATTATTGGAAGTTAACCCTAGATTAGTCACACATAGAATTCTTTTCCATGTGTCACTATCGTCTTAAATATCTTGATTTCCAATAATCAGAGACGCTTCCACTTCTGAGTAGCTGAGATTTTAAAGTAGCGGAGAATATTAAAAATTTAATTGCAGGCTGCATAAACTCATTACGTGGGCCGCATCCGGCTCGCGGGCTGTATGTTGGCCATGCCTGCCCTAGGGGTTTCTTGTTTAATTTTGTGATTAAATTATATTTTGAAAATGTGATGTATGTGAATAGAGCAAAGTACACTTGTAACTTTATTTCCAGTGAAGTCAAAATTAGCAAAGAGTGCACCCCTGTTCAGATTTATAGTAATTCAGTTGAAACCTGTGAATTCTAAGCCTCAAGACACAAACATAACTGTCACTTTTCCTGTTTTTTTTTTTTCTGACTTTACCGCTTTTCACCTTGTTGCTTTAAGGCAGATGATTTGTATTTAAAAGATCAGATGAAGTCATTAAACCTAACAGATAGCATAGGTATGTAAAGTTGGCTTTTTCTATAGGAAAAAAAAATGGAGGTGAGCATTGTGTAGAAAAGAGCAGTGATGACTGACTGCATGTGACCTTCCTGTCCTGCCGGCCTGAGGTGCTGGAACAAAGCACGGACCACAGATGTCAAGGTCACCTCTTTCTATCCGCTGTGTGGCTTTAGTAAATGGCCCGCCTTTCCAGAACCTGTTTCCTCATTTGGAAAATGTGTACAATATGGATCCTTCTTATTCTACAGTATAGATGCTAATTAAATATACATATGCTCACAGGTAAATCTGAAGATAATTATAATTGAGTATTTTTTCTCAAAATATTCTGAGCACTTTACTAATTGCTTCCTGGTAAATTTCTAAAGTTCACTTGTCTCAGTGTTAACTTAGATAAATCTGTCAATTTTATCTTGATTTTCTTATTAAAAAATGAAAATATTTCTCCCACTATTGATGTTAAAGTGAACTTTGGATGGCATAAAAAGATGAAAAGAAAAACACACCAATGTTGACTACCTACCTGCAGTGCAGCACACCACACACCAGGCAGCACATGGGTGTTACCTGATGTAAACCTTCTGAAATAGTACATGATGGGTAGTACAATCCCTATTTTACAGATGGGGGAACTGAGTCCCAGAGGGTCAAAAGTTTACCTGCTGTAATTAATAAACAACAAAGTTGGGATTTTTTTTTTCAAAGACAGAGAGAGATTCAGAGAGACAGATAAGGACAGATAGACAGGAAGGGAGAGAGATGAGAAGCATCATTTCTTTGTTGTGGCTCCTTAGTTATTCACTGATTGCTATCTCATATGTGCCTTGACTGGTGGCTCAAGAGACCTTTGGGCTCAAGCCAGTGCCTATGAGGTCATGTCTATGATCTCATGATCAAGCCAGCAACCCCACGATCAAGCTGTTGAGCCCATGCTCAAGCCAGATGATCCCATGCTCAAACCAGAGACCTTTTGAACCTGGGTCCTCTGCGTTCCAGTCCAAAACTATATTCACTGCACCACTGCCTGGTCAGGCAAAGTTGGGATTTTTGAATCCCAATCTGTAACTCAAAAATCTCTTGACCTTTTCTGACTACATTCAACATTGATCATTAGTGAATTCCTTTATTGAAAGCGAATCATTTAGTGTTAGGAGTAAATTTGATATTCTAAATTTAAGGTAACTTAGTTAACTTTATAACATATATGGAGCTTGAAAAAATTTAGTGGGAAACCACCTTTCCAAGGCTCATATATCTCAAAGGAACTTAGAGTTAAAAACCCGTACTTAAATAGGCTCTTTGGTAAATCAAGTCTGCTCTTCTCCACCGATAATGACAAATGAGACAGTTTTAGATTATGTCGGTGAGTGCAGGAAACAAATCAAGTGGTTTTAAGCTACACTATTTAAAACCTAATTTTCAAAAAAAACAAAACCTTTTGTCAGGACTACTACTACCAAGCACTGAGGGATTAAGGCCAACTTCATAAAGTTGTGACAAAGTGATTTCTTATCCTGAGAGATGTCTTAAGAATTCTTCAAATATATAATTATTTGTGATTTTGAATTATGGGTGAAAAAAAAGTTCCTTATAGAATTGCTTTCACTATCTCCTGAGGCAAAAAAAAATGAAGTTCAAGTCAGCAGAAGTCATTCCCAATGGTGATTGTGGAGAGACAGGTGATGACAGTGGCCTTTGTCTTCCAATGCCCTGGGTGGTTTAGTGTTACTTCTGTTTTCCTGGCCATAGAGAAGTCAAATATTCCTTAATCTAGCCTATCAAAGAGAAGCAAGCTCAGCTAAGGCCTTGGGCATGGTCCTTTCCACTAGCTCCGTGATGGCGAACCTTTTTATCAAAACCGCCCACTTTTACAGTGCTGTGACTGGTCCCTCCTGCCCACTAGTGGGCAGTCTAGCTTTCATGGTGGGCCAATCACGGCGCCGTTTGGTCGCTCTGCTACCGCCCACCATGAAAGCTGGAACACCCACTAGTGGGTGATAGGGACCAGGTCCACCAGCACTGCAAAAGTGGGCAGTTTTGATAAAAAGGTTTGCCATCCAGGCACTAGTTCGAGGAAGTGTTAATTATGTTCACCTGCTCCTTGTTCCTTCTCATTTCCTCATTAAAACAGAAGTGGAGAGGGGAGCCCAAGAAACTTCTTTCTCAGACAAATATTTCCCTCTGAGATTCCACTTTATAAAAAAAAAAAAATCCAAATTTTGTGGCAGAGACAAACGTTTTTGTAAATTTGGATAGGTTTTGCCCAGAATAAAGTCACGTCTGAAAACCAAGATGCTTACACCATCTTGGGCTCCATTCGGACTGATGGTTCATAAAACAAATCTCACCTTATCCTTTATGTCTAATGTTCCCAAAATTCAAGGATATATATTATAAAATGAAATTAGGTTGACATTTTTAACTTTAAACATTACTTTTTAGTGGACTCAAGTCCAGTTGATTTGAAAGACTGTTGGCTATGTTTTTGTTATAGTGTCTGAAGACCACTAGAATCATTATGGTTTCAATGTTTTAAAGGAGCCTATTTTCCAGAGCATGAATTTTTGGAGACACTTATTTTTGTTGCTTTCTTTAATGTAGGCAAAGCCTTTTGAAATCAATCTTTAGACTAGAAATTTTTTTTGGACTGCACAATTCAAATTTGTGGCTATCTTACCATTCCAACGGATGTAGCTGTGCCTTTTTACTCAGGAGCTGAAATTGCTCAAACACATTTAAAAGAGACAAATATTGGGTCAGGACCAAACCAGGTTTTCCCATAGGATTGGCCGTTTCATAAAATTCACTCATCCAAGATTGAATCCCAGGAGAAGTTGATGGGAAGAGCTGAGAAGGAATATTCAAAGACAGAATATCAGAATAGGTGGTAGACAATTAATTAAAATGTAGTAGTACTACTAAGAAAATAATTTATATTTATATTTACTCTGCTATTTAAAAAATCGAATCTTTATTAAAAATCCATTTTCAGTACCATAATTCAATTTTCTGTGCAGTTGTCAAGGTAAATGCCACTTTTAACAAGGTAATAATATTTTTGATGATCAGATTTCCAAATGGAGTGAGTTTCTGTTCTCTTTTCATTGAATGTAAATAGATTTCTCTCCTATATATAGCTGAAAACAACTGAGTAACAGGGGTAAGGCAGCAGGAAGAATAGGGGGGAACCCTCTGTGTTACAACTGAGTTATATCAGAATGAGAGATATTCATCTTAACCAGAAAAATATCTATAGTTATTCTCTTTTAACTGAGAGTCAGGAAATTAGGATGTGCCCTTTCTCTTGCAAAATAATTCTTCAGTTCTTCCTCACATTGTGCCAGGAGAGGTTCTTGACATTCACAGTGCTTTAAATTACAAATTCCTGAAGAACAAGGCCAGGTCTCTTTGATGAACTTTGATGTATAGTATGGAGGCAATGTGTCATGAATGTAATACTTTATTTCAAATAATTAAAATGATAATCCATTCACTTAATTATCCTTGTGGCAATAAGCTTACTTTGAACCCTCCAACATATGGGGCTAAGTTATAAAAACAAGTGTCAAACATTTCTTAATTAGTAATTGATTATAATTCATACAAGCATCTCATGAACATATAGACTTTTAATGGTAAGAAATAAATATTTGATCCAAACTCATTAATAATGAATAAGCAGTGGATTTTTTTAATGCTATGTTAAGATTTTTGTATAAACAAATCTTAGCTGGAAAAATATAAATTCATTATAGTGTATCTGCACAAGAGGCAGAACTACAAACAAAGCAAGTACTAGAATGCACATATCTCCATAAATTATCCTTCACCATTGATTCATAACTTAACAATACCCAAGAAAATACACCAAAAAGGAAATAATGTAATTTTTAGCCTGAAGTCACTAAAAGTTATTATAATTATTTACATATTTTTCTGTCTTTACATTTTCTTAGTTTGCTCTGAGTTACAACAAATTAAAATTCAGTTAGATTTCTTCACTGTTCTCTCTCAAATATTTGATTTTACACAAGAAAAATGGAATAATAAGCAGAAAGAAATTTTGGTCACATGTAATATTTCAAAGTTAACAGCAAAACTTGTTTAGAAAAATTTGGATATATTTTTCCCTTAAAAACTCTTAGATCCTGGCAGTTGTACCAATCCCATATTCTTTTACGTTTAATAAGTCACACAGTATTTGCAAACTCAAAAAATACAGAATCTGCTCATCTTAATATTTATATCGTTAAAAAGAGAAAGAAGTTTACAAAGTTTTCTGTTTCTTAAAGAAATATCTTCATCTAAGTTGAAGTCAAAATCAAGTAGTCTATGGCTGATCTACCAGAATCTCAGTAAGCAAGAGGAATCAAATGTCACTTTTGTTTTACCAGTTGGAATTGTCCCAAATTCCCAAGTTCCTTTATGAAAGTCATAATTGAGTTAATATCCTCTAAAGATAGGCATTGATTTAGTTCCTTTTCATAGTTTTCACCCTATAATGGGAGAGGGAAAAAACCAGCTCTTAAGTAATTGCTACAGCTCAATTGTTGCTCATTTCATAAATCAATAAAATTTTGTACTCTATAAATAAACATCTGAGCTAATTAATGCCAAACAACAAATAGTAACTTAAACTGGTTACAATGGTATCTGAATATAAGAGAACTTCATATTTGACACAGTTGAAATTGCTCACAGTGCTTTGTTAGTAAGGCTGGGGACATGAGCCCAGGAGGGCAGAATATGTGACAGCTTGAGAATGCAGAAAGAGTCCCTGTTAACCTTCAGGTACTACAAAAAAGAGCAGCAAACTATAAAGAACAATATACTCTAGTAATCTGTACAGAATTTTTGAGGCACCAAGAAAACTTGTATTAACGTATCATTATACAATTCTAGTTATCAGTATCTTATTAAAGACGTTAACTAGGTGTGAATGTTTAAAAATAATTGTATTATAACTCAAACCACTTGATGTCAATCTAGAATACTTACTGTTATTCTAGACTTCCTCCAAAAAGTTATGATATTCTTTTGAAAGTATTCTATCACATATAATATGTATTATTTATAATGGCAACAAATGTCCCTTAAGAAGTAAAAACTGCTTTACTTCATTTCAACCCACAACTTTATCATAATCAGTCACATACATCACTGATACAAAAATAATATTGGTTTTCAGGTCAGAAAAAAATGTTAAGAGGTGTAATATAACAGATATAAATTAATTTCAAATGAATTATCAAGTTGCTTAATTGCACAATAAAGAAAATAGCACCTTGTAAAAAAGATTTGAAAAAAGAATAATTGTCAATACAAAAATACAAGCTTACCTTAAATATCCCTGATCTATAAAATCTCTGAAATATCTCAGAAAACAGGGAAAGTGAAGATTTGTTAGAGAAGAGAAAATTGAAAGTGTCTTTTAAAATGAATTCTTCTGTGTTTTGGTCCTCAAAATCCATTTTATCATCATCTTGAAAATTTAAATGCTCATGCACCTGTGAGAAAGAAAGAGCACAGCAAATGTTTTCTGTTGACTTGCTTTGATCACTGCTAAGACATGATTCATTTCCTGTTGGATTGTAGATCATAACTGACATCTAGTGGTCTTTTTGGAGGTCAACAGTTTCATAAAATGTAAGCAATATTCTTTTGAAGATAAAATCCTTGATTAAAAATTAACAAATGGATTGTAAAGTCACATTAGTTTAGATTAAAACCATTATTGAAGAATTTGTGTTCATGGAAGATAATATATAACATTTCTGAACAGTGAATTTTAAAGAGCATAACAAACTATCAGATATGTGTAAAATAATGAATGACCATTAAAATACACAAACTCATAGCGTTTCCAGTTTTATTAATAAATCTTTGAGGTATTCAACCAAATGTCTGAGCCATAGATAGTGTGTAATCGTTCTCCTTATATAAAAGTTTGAAAATTAGTAAATGCAATATGAAATTGAATCCTGGTTGTGCATTATTTTATTTGGTACTTCTTCCAGTCTTACCACTCCATACCCAAAATAAAGCCTTCTATGTACTTTTTCAATCAATTTTCTTCTACGGCTATTTTAGATTTAAAATATCTTGGCAGAAATGATTTGAATTTGATTTGAGAGGAAGTAAATGAATCAGAGTATATAAAAACACTTCAATTTATACATATTCATACTAGAAAAATCATATTCAAAAATTCCTATGACCTTTTAAATTAAAATATAGTCCAATTTTAAAGCATCTATATGTAAAGAATAAGAGTTACTTTTTTCATAAACCCATGTGAAAAGCTAGGTTATCTGCTAGTTTCTGTTGTCTAAATGTCTGCTTTTCTCAATTAACATCTACTTAGCTATATACCTTGTTTATTTCCTAAACAGTGTTTGAACCATAGAAAAATCCATTCTTGTTCTAGAGCAATGCATTGTGGGAACTAGAACTCAAATCACAGGTTGTCCACATACTGGTTAATTCTCTGAAACAAAGTAAACTTAAGTAGTGACTTTTTTTGATTAATTTTAATGGGGTTACATTGATAAATCAGGGTACATATGTTCAGAGAAAACATCTCTAGGTTACTTTGACATTTGATTATGCTGCATTCAAAATTTTTTCGAGAGAGATAGGGAGAGAGAGACAGGAACATTGAGCTGCTGCTGTATGTGCCCTGACTGGGGTATCAAACTGGCGACCTTTTCAGCACTCTGGGATGATGCTCCAACCAACCAAGCTCTCCAGCCAGGGCTTAATTATTTATTTATTTTTACTGAGTTTTAGAGAGAGAGAAGAAGGGAGAGAGAGGGAAGGGGGGGGAGGGAAGCATTCATTTGTTGTTCCACTCAGTTGTGCATTCATTGGTTGCTTCCCGTGTGTGCTCTGATGAGGGATAGAACTCCTAACCTTGTCATGACAATGCTCTTAACCGACTGAGCTAATAACCATCCAGGGCCATAAGTAGTGACTTTAATGAAGTTGCTATTTATTGACTGGTTACTATGAATGAAAACAACACAAAACATACAACACACATGCACACACACACATACACGAGGCCTTTGGCACACTCACCTGGAGCACCACCGGGGACCTGACTCCGCCATAACCAATATCAAAAGTTAAAAGTTGAAAACATAACTTGCATCTGAAATGAAAAACACAAGGTAACAAAATTATATTTTATTTACCACATTTAATCTATTATTTGGAGTTATATTATTAGTAGTGACTATAGTTAAATTACAGGGTCTGTAGTCATTAAAATGAGCAGTTACATACAATTTAATTTTGGATTTGGAATCTGCTTTTTGACAGAAAACGCAAATATATCTAATGTGTTCATAACACATGAACTAAACAATGGCGTTACCCTGTGAAGCCTGAATATGGAGAAGGAAGCTCTCCTATCCTACATGCCAGGCCTTCTTACTCACAGACAAAGCATGATAAAGCTTAACTGAGTCACCTTTCTCATTTAGCATATTAGATTTAACATTGCCCTAGAAAAAAGGCATTAAATTATATTCAGGTTAACTGAGATATGGAGAGAGGTGTTATCGAATGTTGTTAAAAGTCTATAAATAAAAATACCAAGTCAACAGTGAGCATATATGATAGAAATAGCTGAGCTTGAGAGGGGCTGCAATTGACAAAAATCAATTTAAGTGATTACTCTACTCCTTGGCACCACTAGTTACATACGAACAAGCCTGTAATGTGCTCTGAAGTTTTAGGATCCGTACATAAGAAAACAAAGTTTGGAAGTTTTTATTTGTATACTGACATAACATTTTCCAAGAAGTACCTACCTGTTATAATTAATCTATATTTTCAGTAACAATCAATTTCTAGAAGGTGGTTTTTTGTTTTTAACATTACATTTTATTTATTTATTTATTTATTTATTTTACCTATGGAAGGCCTTTGGTGCCAGAGTGGATGTCTCGCTGAGTAAGTCTGCCGCTAGCAAGAGTTTGCTAATTGCTTCCTTCATGTTACCGAAGGCCTGAAGAGGTGAACGGGCCCTCAGGAATGTCTCAAAAAAGGTTTGCAGCTGTGAACAAGAAGAGAAGTCATATGTCCAAACATCACAATCTGTTTCTCCATCATTTCCAAGGTGAACAAAGATGAAAGATTTCTTTAGATTCTCTCTGTCGCACTCAAAAAACTCTTAAATAGAAAAGTTTGATAATCTGTGACATATATATATATAGTATATAGTACATATAGAAAGATTACATCATATTCAGCAAGTATATTATATAATGGAGACAGGGGTGGGCAGAAGTAGGTTAACAATAATAATTAAAAATGCAATAATTAATAAATAATAATACAAAAATACACTGTTTTGCTTATCACAACTATAAATGTACTTTTGCCCACCCCTGTATATATCATATATAAATACATAACATAATATATTACATATATACATATTATAAGCCTTCTAATTAAATATGGGGTGGTACTACATCTTGCGATTTCAATTGCTTTAGAGGTGTTTATTGCATTTTTTTCTTTTGTGATTGGAATGCCCAAGTTTAATTTGTCACTCCACTAATCAGGTGACCTTGAACTTGCAACTCATCTCCAATTTTTTGTGTCTTCTTTAAAATGGATTAACACCTACCAAATTGGGAGAAAATATATTTGATGGCCACTGCATATATCAGAACAGAAATAACTATATCAAAGCTGCTTCCTCAGAGCATGTTGCTATGGGAGATCTATTCAACTATTAAAGGATCGAACAGAATCTCAGTGTTCTAACATTTTAATCAAAGGGTTCACACGAATAGAAAGGAGAGGGAAGTATTGCAAAAAAAGAATGAAGCAAAGCTTTATGCTTTTTAGAAACACTGTAGTTGATATCCAAAATGGATATTTTTACTTGCTTCTACATTAAAACAATGGCAGAGCAAAACTACTTCAAGAGGATGCTTAGTATCAGCGTTCAAGTCAAAAAATTTTAAAAGTAGAAAACACATCCCATGCTAATTCATCGCCCTTGGATAAACATACTCTTTCAAAGATGAACAAAAATATTTTTTGACATCTGAAACTAATATAAAATAATATCGAATGTCAATTGCAATTGAAAAGTAAAAAAATTAAAAAATATTTTTTGAGAAAACATGAAGCAGACATTCTACTCATGTTTTAGAAGAACAGGCAACATCTATCTGAACTCCTTACTACTGCAAAGGGAAACATTTCTGTTGCTACAATAATGAAGGACAGATACTGGCACAAATCACCTGAAGGAAACGACAGATGTATCTTTAAAATATAAAACAAAACTCTCCCAAAAGAAACAAGTACTGATCCCATAAACTTTCACCAGCTGAAAAACAGAAACCTAATGAGATAAACACTTTAAGACCCTATGAACACATCATTAGCTTTGGCCGATGGGATGTTTTTCCGTTTCACTAGAAAAATAAATGTAATAATTGAATGATCAAAAGAAAATAAATTAATGCTAACGCTGAAAATGTTAACACCCTTGAGTCCAGAGTAATATTATGTTTTTCCAAATCAAAGTAACTCATCGTATTTCACTCAGCTCACCATATATTGCAGAAAGGTATTGATAATATTATTGCATCTTCCCATTTTAATGTTTCCTGAATATCACAAAGGTCAGGGGCAATAATTTAAGAAAGTTGGAAATGTTTGTGTAGCATATAAGACACATAAGATTGATTGTCATATTATATCCTTCAAGGCAAAAAAAAAAAAGAAAAAAGAAAGAATCAATCAAATTAATTAGGGTTATATTTAATCTTCTACAATATTATAAAGTTGTTTATTCCTTAATTTCTGACTGTAACTGAGCAATGAATATGGGCTGCTGGTACCTGAGTTCAGTTTCATTTAATTCAACATTTATGAGGGTTTCACCACGTGGAAAGCCCTGTGCTCTGAGTTTTGGGGGACATTTACAGAGCCCAGAAGTACACGATAGACTCTAGAGGTAAAAGGTCCCAGAGGCAAAACTTTGGCTCCATGTCTGTTACTGTTACATTGCAAGACCTTGTGGGATTAGTCACAGTAATCTACTTCATAAAGGTATTGCTAAGATTTAATAAGAGAATATACCTAAGTTACACCACCTCCTGGCACATGTCAGTAATTCAATACGCGTTAGCTCCTTTTATTAATTAAAACAAGTCCACAGCCATTTAGGGGATAGTTCAATTAAAGTGGTTGTTGAATCCAGATTCTCATAAAGCAATGCATGATTTAAGAATATTAAACTGTCTCTGGGAATTCAAACACTGGTGACACCAGCCAAGGAAGAACATTGCGCCAGAAATGTTTGAAATGGAGAGAAGGAAGAGGCATTATGATAGTTGGACCCCTGCAGCAGTCGGTACGCTGCCCAGCAGAAGGAAAAGGGCAGAGCTCAAGGACCCGTCTCCCTGAGAATGCGGCTGCTAGAGGACTAACATGCACCAACGACCACGAAACCCTCAGTGACGATGAGCAGAAGTCTGGAGGGAGATGTGGCACTCGAGAGCACCTGTCAAAACCAAGTGACTTGTTTAATTTTTGTGTAATTCCTGCTCCTGATTTTTGTCTCTGCATGCATCTCCTTCTATATCATTGCATGGATTTCAATTTTTTTAAGCCCTTCAAGTCAAAGAAAGTACCAGTGGAGTGATCTCTTCTATTTAATTTATTTAGTATAGTGATACACAAACTATATAAATGGAAGTGCTTAACAGGTATTATTTTTTAAATCATCAACTTTCAGTAAGTCTGTTAGTTTTTGTAATTGATCCACTTAGCCTCAGTGGAAGACTTCTTTGTGTTAGGTCTAGCTGTATTATAATTTATTGCACTAATTTGTGTTTCTTTGGTCAAATTACTTGAGTTCTCAGCATCTGAGTGTTGTCAGATGTAGAAAGAAGAGAAATGTGCCCAGTGATTGCATCAGACAATTCCAAATCTGAAATTATTTGGTGTTAATTGTATTCAAAACCATAAGAACCTGAAAAACACATTTCACCCAGGAGCTTTCTTAACTTGAGCACATACAACTGAAGGAATTAAACCCTTGTTGTTAATTTATAACAATCAAGCCATAAGCTCAGATATCAAAGAGACTTCTCCCTCTCTAGATCAAGACTTTGAATCAATGTTTATGAGTTACATAAATACAAGATTATAAAATCCCTAGGAAATCAGCACCTTGGCAGCAAGGTAGAAATGAATACAAGAACATTGTAAAACTTTTAACATGACATAAACCTATGTTATAAACTATAATTTTTTTCCCTTCAATGTAAACACAAAGTACAAATTTAGTGTAAAATAAATTATATAGAAAATAACTTTGTAAGATTATGGTTGCCAAATCAGGTGGTTAAATCATCATCATTTGTTTGTACTTGTGTAAAATTCAAGCGATAACACAGTAAGGTTTTTATAATTTTTACATCTATCCATTCAAGCAACTTAATGAAATATATGTGAGTGGATCAAAAGTATCAATTAAATCAAAAGGACAAGAAGATCTGAGAAGAACATGAAAATATTTGTAGGAAAACTTCAGTTCTGTCCTTGATATCGTAAAACACTCCCAAGGCGCCCTTATCTCTACCTCTTCTCCCTCCCCATCTCTCAGAGTCACTCATGGGCTACATTCTGTGCTTGGCAACCCTATGCCCCTCCAACCTCCTTCAAGATCTCAGGCAAGTTGCTCTCATTGGCAACACGTGTTGTTCTGTGTTGAACTTGTTAAATTTTTTGTCTGCTTCTCACTAGAATACAAGATTTTCCACAGCAGAACTGTACTATTGGATCTTTGGGTGGTCAGGACCTAACACCAAGTAGGTATTGCATAAATACCGTTGAGTAAAGAAACCTAAGTACACCATTACAGAAACCACACAGTCTTTGAGAAGAGAAATAGTTTACTGGGGCGCCTGAGTAACAGATATTTTTCTCTTACAAACATGTTTAGCTCTTGTTTCCATCTCATGAGACAGGGAGGATGTGTATTTTTCTGGTGCCTTGTAATAAAACCTTAGAAAAATAGAAACTTATAACTGTTCGAGGGGATTTTTTGAGATAAAGAAATTTGATCTAAGAGAGAAGATGGCAGCAGAGTAGGCGGATGCACAGACACCCAGCTCTCAACACCAAACTGGAATACAAATCAATTTAGAAAAAATCAGCATGAAAAACCAACACTGAACTGCAAGAACAGCTCTCAAAAACCAAGGAGCAAAGAGGAAGCCACAATAATCCTGGTAAGGAGTGCCTGAATCTCCTCTGCTTACAGGAAGGGAAGGAGGGGGGTGAGGCTGAGAGCCCAGAGAGGATTTCACAGAGGAAAAAGAGCAGAAACTACTGCTCACAGCCACTTACCTGGCGACCAGGGAGCAAGGTGGGTTGAAAAGACTAGCTTATCTCCCAAGTGGAAAAGACAGGGAGAGGGGCAGACTGTGAGGGGCTAAGGTATGCAAGAAACAAAATAAAAAAGCTGACTCATTCGTGCTGGAGGCGGCCATAGCTGGGGGAGGGACTGAACCGTTCACAAAACAGAGCTGAAGTGCTTCCGGATCAGAGATCTCCAGACATCTATCCAGCTCCAATCAGCACAACAAGACACAGCTGAAAACAAGAAGTGGGGAGGAGGGGCAGTAACTCAGGTCTCCATGGAGATCTGAGATACACCTCCCCCTACTGAAGCTGAGAGAAAAAACCCTGCCCCCAGTGAGATTAGTTGGAGGAAGAGACCTTCAGTGTCTCAGGTTACACCCACAGCATTCCTGGTTACAGTTTCAAGGAAGCCCCCTGCTGAGATCAGTTAACAAGACTATCACCTGTTAAGAAAACAAACAAATCAAGACTTCAAAGCTGCCCAAATCCAAAAGTGGATTACAAATAATAGCTGATACCAACCCACGAAGACCTAAAAATAACACAACTGAAAACTGGAGGCAGACAACACCAAGCCTAGACTCAATCAACTCTACAAATAAAAAAAAAAAAAGAAGAAGAAGATGAGAAAACAAAGGAGTGCAATCCAAATGAAACCACAAGAGACACTTTCGAGAGATGAACTGAGTGATATGGAAATAATCAAACTTCCAGATGCGGAGTTCAAAATAATGATTGTAAGGATGCTTAGGGATCTTAGAACAACAATGGAGGGGGAGTTTTAAAACCTAAATAAAGAAATAGCAAGTATAAAAAAGAATCAGTTGGAGACGACAAAGACAATATCAGAAATAAAGACCACAATGGAAGGAATTAAAAACAGGATAGATAGAGCAGAGGATCGAATCAGCGAGTTAGAAGACAACTGGAATGAAGGCATGAAAGCAGAGAAGAAAAGAGAAAAAAGACTCAAAAAGTCAGAGGAAACTCTTAGAGAGCTCTGTGACAACATGAAGAGAAATAACATCCGCATCATAGGGGTTCCTGAAGAAGAAGAAAAAGAACAAGGGATAGAGACTTTGTTCAATCATATCATAGCTGAAAACTTCCCTAAATTAATGCAAGAGAAACTCTCACAAATCCAAGAAGCACAGAGGACTCCATTAAAGAGAAACCCAAAGAAACCTACACCAAGACACATCATAATTAAAATACCAAAGCTAAGCGATAAAGAGAAAATATTAAAAGCTGCAAGAGAAAAAAAGTTATCACCTACAAAGGAGCCCCCATAAGGATGACATCTGACTTCTCAACAGAAACACTTGAGGCCAGAAGGGAATGGCAAGAAATATTCAAAGTAATGCAGAACAAGAACCTACAACCAAGACTACTTTATCCAGCAAGGCTATCGTTTAAAATTGAAGGAGAAATAAAAAGCTTCCCAGACAAAAAACAACTCAAGGAATTCATTACAACCAAACCAATGCTGCAGGAAATATTAAGGGGCCTGGTGTAAACAGATAAAGTGAGAAAAGAATACAGAAAAAAAAAAAGAAAAAGGAATACACCTTTAAAGAATAAAATGGCAATAAACAACTACATATCAATAATAACCTTAAATGTAAATGGATTAAATGATCCAATCAAAAGACATAGGGTAGCTGCGTGGATAAGAAAACAGGACCCATACATATGTTGTCTACAAGAGACACACCTTAGAACAAAAGACACACACAGATTGAAGGTAAAAGGATGGAAAAAAATGTTTCATGCAAACGGAAATGAAAAAAAAGCTGGGGTAGCAATACTTATATCAGACAAATTGGACTTTAAAACAAAGGATATAGTAAGAGATAAAGAAGGCCACTACATAATGATAAAGGGAGTAATCCAACAGGAAGATATAACTATTATAAATATCTATGCACCTAATATAGGAGCACCCAAATATATAAAACAGATTTTGATGGATTTAAAGGGCGAGATCAACAGCAATACTATAATAGTAGGGGATTTCAATACCCCACTAACATCACTAGATAGATCCTCAAGAAAGAAAATTAACAAAGAAACAGCAGACTTATTGGAAACACTAGACCAACTCGATTTAATAGATATCTTCAGAACCTTTCACCCTAAAGCAGCAGAATATACATTCTTTTCAAGTGCTCATAGTACATTCTCTAGGATAGACCACATGTTAGGGCACAAAAGTGCTCTCAACAAATTTAAGAAGACTGAAATCATATCAAGCACTTTCTCCGATCACAACGGCATGAAACTAGAAATGAATCACAGCAGAAAAGCTCAAAAATTCTCAAACACATGGAAACTAAATAGCAGGGTGTTAAATAATGAATGGATTAAGAATGAGATCAAAGAAGAAATAAAGAAATTCCTAGAAACGAATGACAATGAGCATACAACAACTCAAAATTTATGGGACACAGCGAAAGCAGTGCTGAGAGGGAAGTTCATAGCACTACAGGCACACTTTCAGAAGCTAGAAAAAGCTCAAATAAACAACTTAACCCTGAATCTAAAAGAATTAGAAAAAGAACAGCAAGTAAAGCCCAAATGTAGTAGAAGGAAGGAAATAATAAAGATCAGAGCAGAAATAAATGACATAGAGGCTAAAGAAACAATACAGAGGATCAATGAAACTAGGAGCTGGTTCTTTGAAAAGGTAAACAAGATTGATGCACCTTTAAGTAGACTCACCAAGAAAAAGAAAGAGAGGACTCAAATAAATAAAATTAGAAATGAGAGAGGAGAAATAACAACTGACACAACAGAAATACAAAATATTGTAAGAAAATACTATGAAGAACTGTATGCCAAAAAACTAGACAACCTAGATGAAATGGACAAATTCCTTGAAACATACAATCTTCCAAAAATCAATCTGGAAGAATCAGAAAACTTAAACAGACCAATTACACCAAAGGAGATCGAAACAGTTATCAAAAAACTCCCAACAAAGAAAAGTTCGGGGCCCGATGGCTTCACAACGGAATTCTACCAAATATTCAAAGAAGAACTAACTCCTATCCTTCTCAAACTATTTCAAAAAATTCAAGAGGAAGGAAGACTTCCAAACTCCTTTTATGAGGCGAGCATAATTCTGATTCCAAAACCAGGCAAAGACCACACAAAGAAAGAAAATTATAGGCCAATATCTCTGATGAATATAGATGCTAAAATCCTCAACAAAATATTAGCAAACCGGATCCAACAATATATGGAAAAAATCATACATCATGATCAAGTGGGATTTATTCTGGGGAGGCAAGGCTGGTACAATATTCGTAAATCAATCAATGTGATTCATCACATAAACAAAAAGAAGGAGAAAAACCATATGATAATTTCAATAGATGCAGAAAAGCATTTGATAAAATCCAGCACCCATTCATGATCAAAACTCTCAGCAAAGTGGGAATACAGGGAACATACCTCAACATGATAAAAGCCATCTATGAGAAACCCACAGCCAACATCATACTCAATGGGCAAAAATTAAAAGCAATACCCTTAAGATCAGGAACAAGGCAGGGGTGCCCCCTTTCACCACTCTTATTCAACATAGTCCTGGAAGTCCTAGCCACAGCAATCAGACAAGAAGAAGAAATAAGAGGCATTCAAGTTGGAAAAGAAGAAGTAAAACTATCATTATTTGCAGATGATATGATATTGTATATAGAAAACCCTAAAGTCTCAGTCAAAAAACTACTGGACCTGATAAATAAATTCAGCAAAGTGGCAGGATATAAAATCAATACTCAGAAATCAGAAGCATTTTTATACACCAACAATGAACAGTCAGAAAGAGAAATTAAGGAAACAATCCCCTTCACAATTACAACCAAAAAAATAAAGTACCTAGGAGTAAACTTAACCAAGGAGACTAAAGACTTGTACTCGGAAAATTACAAAACATTGATAAAAGAAATCAAGGAAGATACTAACAAGTGGAAGCATATACCGTGCTCATGGTTAGGAAGAATAAACATCATTAAAATGTCTATATTACCCAAAGCAATTTATAAATTCAATGCAATACCAATTAAAATACCAATGACATACTTCAAAGATATAGAACACATATTCCAAAAATTTATATGGAACCAAAAAAGGACACGAATAGCCTCAGCAATCTTAAAAAAGAAGAATAAAGTGGGAGGTATCACACTTCCTGATATCAAGTTATACTACAAAGCCATTGTACTCAAAACAGTCTGGTACTGGCATAAGAACAGGCATATAGATCAATGGAATAGAATAGAGAACCCAGAAATAAACCCACAGTTCTATGGACAACTGATATTTGACAAAGGAGGTAAGGAAATACAATGGAGTAAAGACAGCCTCTTTAACAAATGGTGTTGGGAAAATTGGACAGCTACCTGCAAAAAAATGAAACTAGATCACCAGCTTACACCACTCACAAAAATAAACTCAAAATGGATAAAAGACTTGAATGTAGGCCGTGAAACCATAAGCATCTTAGAAGAAAACATAGGCAGTAAGCTCTCCGACATCTCTCGGAGCAATATATTTGCTGATTTATCTCCACGGGGAAGTGAAATAAAAGACAGGATAAACAAATGGGACTATATCAAACTAAAAAGCTTTTGCACAGCTAAAGACAACAAGAACAGAATAAAAAGACAAACTACACAATGGGAGAACATATTTGACAATACGTCTGATAAGGGGTTAATAACCAAAATTTATAAAGAACTTGTAAAACTCAACACCAGGAAGACAAACAACCCAATCCAAAAATGGGCAAAAGAGATGAATAGACACTTCTCCAAAGAGGACATACAGATGGCCAATAGGCATATGAAAAAATGCTCAACATCACTAATCATTAGAGAAATGCAAATTAAAACCACAATGAGATATCACCTTACACCAGTCAGAATGGCGCTTATCAACAAAACAACACAGAATAAGTGCTGGCGAGGATGTGGAGAAAAAGGGACCCTCCTGCACTGCTGGTGGGAATGCAGACTGGTGCAGCCACTGTGGAAAACAGTATGGAGATTCCTCAAAAAACTGAAAATCGAACCGCCTTTTGACCCAGCTATCCCACTTTTAGGAATATACCCCAAGGACACCATAGAACGGCTCGAAAAGGAGAAATGCACCCGCATGTTTGTGGCAGCATTGTTCACAATAGCGAAGATCTGGAAACAGCCCAAGTGTCCGTCAGAGGACAAGTGGATTAAAAAACTTTGGTACATATATACTATGGAATACTACTCAGCCATAAGAAATGATGACATCGGATCATTTACAATAACATGGATGGACCTTGATAACATTATACGGAGTGAAATAAGTAAATCAGAAAAAAAACTGAGATGAATCCATACATAGAAGGGACATAAAAATGAGACTCAGAGACATGAACTAGAATGTGATGGCAACAGGGGCGGGGGGGGTTGGGGGAGGGGGGAGGGGGTGAAGAAGGAGAGAGGGGTTAGGGGAGGGGAGGGGCACAAAGAAAACCAGATAGAAGGTGACAGAAGACAATTTAACTTTGCGGGAGGGGTATACAGCACAATCAAATGTCAAAATAATCTAGAGATATTTTCTCTCAACATATGTACCCTGATTTATCAATGTCACTGCATTAAATTTAATAAAAAAATATTAATATTAAAAAAATAAATAAATAAATAAATAAAAAGAAATTTGATCTAAAAGTTAAAATAAATAATTAAAGATTAACCAATATCAGAGTTCTTTTTAAGTCACATTGTTGACTAACAGGAGAACTATAAGAGAATACTGCTATTTCAATATTTTGTACTTTGAGTAGCATTGAATAGCATGTGCCTTGCTCATGTTTACTAGAATTTCTGTCAATATTAATGTATAATAGAGGAATTTTTATCTCAGAATAAAGAATATTGGTATTACACTCATTTTGCACCAACAAGTATATGAAAAGATACTCAATATCACTAATCATTAGGGAAATGCAAATCAAAACCACAATGAGATATTATTTTATATCCATTGAGAGCTACTATAAAAAATATAAGCTATTAAGTGTTGATCAGGATGTGAAGAAATCAGAATCCTTGTGAATGTAAAATGGTACAGCCACTATGCACAACAGTAGAGAGGTTCCTCAAAAAAAAAATAGAACTACCATGATTCAGTAATTCAGCATAGCAAAAATATCTAAAAACAAGGTTCCAACAAGATATTTATATACCCATGTTCATACCAGCATTTTTCACAACAGCCAAAATGTGAAAGTAGCTCAAATGCACATCAATGGATGAGTGGACAAGCAAATGTGGGATATACACACAATGGACTATTATTCAGCTCGGAAAAAGAAGGCCACATACTAAGCACTGGAGAATATTTTGTAAGCAAAATAATCCAGTTGCAGACGATACTGTATGGTTCCACTTTAACGGGGCATCAAGAGTAGTCAATTTTACAAGAAACAGAAAATAGAAAGGTGGTTGCTGAGGGCTGGGAGAGAGGAAAATATGAAGTTATTATTTCATGGGTATATAATTTCAGTTTTACAAAAAGTTCTGGCAATTGGTTGTACAACAATGTATACATATTTAATACAACTGAGTTGTACACTTCAAAATAGTTAAGATGGCAAATTTTATGTTATATATTGTACATATATTCACAATTAAAAATGTTCAGCTTCCTGGAATCCTACCCCTGAAATGGACTCCCTGCCTCCCACCCCTTAACTCTCCCACTGGACTCTTCTAGAAGAAATCTCACTCCAGGGAGTTGAAGCCAGAGGTTAGGAGTAAGAAAGATGGTGACAGAGTAGGCAGACGTTCCAACTGCCACCTCCCAGGACCAAATTGGATTACAACTTAATTTAAGAACAATCATCTTAAAAAAACAACTTTGGACTAAACTAAGAGGAATCTATAACCAAGGATCACCGAAGAAGCCACACCGAGACTGGTGGAAGGGTGGAGATGTGGAAAGGGCTGCCCCACTCCCAGAAGCAAGCAGCAGCCTAGAGAGACTCTCACGGTGGGGTGGGTTGCCCTGAGAGGTGTGGGTCCTCAGCCAATAGGACTGGAGTCCCAGCCTAGAGCCCCAGAGCCTAGAAGAGGCTCCCAGACAGCATTTAGCTGCAAAAAGAGCCAGGTTTCTGTCCATGAGAAAGAGACACAGCTCTCGGATGCAAATTAAATTTTAAAGGGCCTGCACAGAAAACCTCATTTACAGCCACTTACCCAGGGATCTGGCAGGGAAGAGCTGAGAGGACTGAAGTTTCAGGAGGAGAGTGTAAAGTTGGAGGCCCAAGGAGAGACACTGTGGAGGACAGAAACCGGAACCCCTGTGCTGAGTCATACTCCAGTACTGCAGTAGCCATCTTTCTTGGGAGGAGCATCCTGTTTGTGCAGCATCAGCCTGGGGAAAAGCAACTGTTCCACCCTGAGGAGGCTCTTCTACCCCAGACATGGTGACATGTAGTTCTGAGAGGCCAAGAAGCAGGGGTTGTGTCAGTGACTCAGTTTTCTGGTGTTGACACCGGAGATCCCCCCACACTCTCCTAAGTCTATGACAGATGTTTCCACCTCACCAGAGACTCAGTTGAATCTGTCCAGAGAGTGGGCAGACCACACCTCTGAATCTCAGAGGCCACACCCTACTGAAGTCTGAAAAATGTCTAGACTGGCACCTGGGGCAGAGTGGCAGAGCCACATCCACCATCCTTCCTAATCCCTGAATTGCTGCAGGCTTTAGACCAGGGGTCCCCAAACTATGGCCCGCGGGCCACATGCGGCCCCCTGAGGCCATTTATCCGGCCCCCGCCGCACTTCTGGAAGAAGCACCTCTTTCATTGGTGGTCATTGAGAGGAGCACATTGACCATCTCATTAGTCAAAAGCAAACCCATAGTTCCCATTGAAATACTGGTCAGTTTGTTGATTTAAATTTACTTGTTCTTTATTTTAAATATTGTATTTGTTCCCGTTTTGTTTTTTTACTTTAAAATAAGATATGTGCAGTGTGCATAGGGATTTGTTCATAGTTTTTTTTATAGTCTGGCCCTCCAACGGTCTGAGGGACAGTGAACTGGCCCCCTGTGTAAAAAGTTTGGGGACCCCTGCTCTAGACTCTAGCAGAGGCTTTTTCAGCAGCTGAGCCTAACAAGCATCCAGCAGACAGAGGCTGCAAGAGGCGGGGCTCAAGGAAACTTGGCCATTTGAGCGGACTTCCCCCAGGACCAGAGTAGATAAGAGTCAGCCTAGGACTACAGCTAGGTATTTCCATGTACACTTGGGCCCAGCAAAGGCAGCCACAAACTCTTAATTACTTATAGCTCCAAGAAGGTTTCTGAGGGCCAGTCATGGGCAGTGCCTCCCACTGGTCTGCACTGGGTTCCTGCTTGGGAGGCCCAGAGCTGGCATATCCAGGGGCCAGCTGTGGAACACATAGGTTCAGGACCTAACAACCCATGCTAGAGAGGTATCCTAAGGAAAAGCTCCTCATACCTGGCCCAGCTGAGGTGAGTTTCACTCTCTGTGATCAGCACCGGCACAGTGGCTCATGTGCATTGGGTAGGGTGGAGCTTCACAGTCAGCCAGGCCGGAAGCTGGATATTCTGTCCTGCTAGGCTTGATTCCACAGAGGGAAGGGAGAGAGGCTTGGAGCATGGACATTTAAAGTGTGGGCCCCTGTGAGTCTATTGTTAGATCTGGTTGAGGGGCTTAGCCACCTTCAGGAGGGGCACAGTCAGCCTCTGGAGAGAACTCTCTCAGTCTTCCTCCCTGAGACCAGGGTCTCAACAGCTGAAAGAACTTCTGCAGAGGGGACTGTTGGCCACACTTGGTCTGAGCCTTCTGCTCATCTTGTTGGGGAGAAATAAAATTTGAGTATCCAGCAGTGGCTGAGGGATCAAACTCTGGAATAGGTGCCACATTCCCTGCACTGAGTTTCTGACCAAGAGAAACCTGAAGTAGGGGGTCCCACAAAGTTTGTTTTCACAACCTCAGCTGCCCTAACCCACCAAGTGTGCAACCTGTAGAGGGGTTGCTTGGGTGAGGCCAAACTGAGCCCACACTACAGTCTTACTACAGAAGACTCTGTGGGAAGACCAGGCAGTTGCAAGAGGAGGAAGACAAGCTGAAAAGTGGAGACAAATCTTCCAGAGCTTGAGGCTTTTATGGAACTCTTGTCATCTCTAAGCAGGAGTAAGCTGATCCTTATATAAATTTTGGCCCCTCCCACAGTACCCAGACACAGAAAAGGCAGGCACAAACAGCAAAAAGTGCAGTAGCTGCAGACTGGTAGCCCACAGCAGGTTACAAACAACAGCTGATGCCAACCCAAGAAGAACTAGAGCCAACACTACTGGTAGTGGGTGGCAGAGAGCAGTAACCCTAGACTCAACTACCTACACAAGCAGCACACCCAAAGGTGGACTCTAGCAGGCACCAGACACTGTGGAGAACAAATATACCCAATAGGACAGACATTTCACAGTGTATAATACACATGATCAAGGTTGATCCTTAGAGCCGCCCAGCCTGAAGGGATAAACATATCCACCAAAAGACCAACAGGATTTAATACTCACATACAACAAGAGGGAAAATAGTACCCTCAAGAAACATTCCTAGAACAAGGAAAACAAGTGGCCTGCAGGACAGTTCCATTGAGCCCATCATTTTCATAAAGACCACACAAAAATTTCAAAGTCAGACAGTGCTACCTAATACACAGACAAAATGAGCAGACAGAGAAATGTGACCCAAATGAATCAACAAGGGAAATCCCCAGGAAAAGAACTGAATGAGATAAAAGTAACCAAAATACTAGATGCAGAGTTTAAAACAATGATTTTTAGGATGCTCAAGGATCTTAGAGCAACAATGGATGAACATAATGAACACCTTAATAAAGAGATAAAGAGATAGCAAGTATGAAAAAGGATATTGAAATCATAAAAAAAAAAACAGTCAGAAATGACAAATACAATATCAGAAATGAAGACTACACTAGAAGATATTAATAGCAAGTTGGATGAAGCAGAAGTTGAATCAGTGATTTAGAGGACAAGATAAACAAAAGCACAGAAGCAGAGCAGCAAAAAGAAAAAAGGCTCAAAAAGTCTGAGGAAACTCTAAAAGAGCTCTATGACAACATGAAGAGAAACAACATCTGCATCATAGGTGTTCCCGAAGGAGAAGAGAACAAACAAGGAATAGAGAACCTGTTTGAAGAAATCATAGCTAAAAATTTCCCTAAATTAATGAAGGAAAAAGTCACACAAGTTTAAGAAGCACAGAGAGTTCCATTAAGGAGGAACCCAAGGAGGCCTACAGCAAGACACATCATAATTAAAGTGTCAACGTTAAGAGACAAAGAATACTAAAAGCTGCAAGAGAAAAGCAGTTAATTACCTACAGAGCAGCCCTCATAAGGATGACATCTGACTTCTCAACAGAAACACCTGAGGCCAGAGGGATTGGCAAGAAATATTCAAACTGATGCAAAGCAAGAACCAAGACTTTTTTTTTTTTCCGAAGCTGGAAACGGGGAGAGACAGTCAGACAGACTCCCGCATGCACCCGACTGGGATCCACCCGGCATGCCCACCAGGGGGTGACGCTCTGCCCACCAGGGGGCGATGCTCTGCCCCTCCGGGGCCTCACTTTGCCACGACCAGAGCCACTCTAGCGCCTGGGGCAGAGGCCAAGGAGCCATCCCCAGCGCCCGGGCCATCTTTGCTCCAATGGAGCCTCGCTGCGGGAGGGGAAGAAAGAGAAAGAGAGGAAGGAGAGGGGGAGGGGTGGAGAAGCAGATGGGTGCTTCTCCTGTGTGCCCTGGCTGGGAATCAAACCCGGGACCCCTTGCACGCCAGGCCGATGCTCTACCACTGAGCCAACCGGCCAGGGCCAAGAACCAAGACTTCTTTATCCAGCAAGGATATCGTTTAAAATTGAAGGAGAAATAAAAAGCTTCCAGACACACAATCACACAAAAAAAGAAACTCAGGGAATTCATTATCACCAAATCAATACTGCAAGAAATGTTAAGGGGCCTGCTGTAAAAAAAAAAAGCAAAGGAAAAAAAATCGAGAAAAAGTGGATTATAGATTTAAGGAATAAAATAGCAATAAACAATGACATATCAATAATAACCTTAAATGTAAATGGATTAAATGCTCCAATCAAAAGACATAGGGTCGTTGCATAGATAAGAAAACAGGACCTGAACATATGCTCTCTGCAAGAGACCCACCTCAGAACAAAAGATACACATAGACTAAAAGTGAAGGGATGGAAAAAAAATTTTTACACAAATGGAAATGAAAAAAAAAGCTGGGGTAGCAATACTTATATGTGACAAAATAGACTTTAAAACAAAGCCTATAGTAAGGGATAAAGAAGGTCACTACATAATGATAAAGGGAGCAATCCGACTGGAAGAGATAACCATTGTAAATATCTATGCACCTAATATAGGAGCACCTAAATATATAAAGCAGACTTTGATGGACATAAAGGGCGAGATCATCAGCAATACTATAATAGTAGGGAATTTCAATACCCCACTAATATCACTGGATAGATCTTCAAGAAAGAAAATTAACAAAGAAACAGCAGACTTAAGGGACACAATAGATCAACTGGATTTAATAGATATCTTCAGAACCTTTCACCCCAAAGCAGCAGAATATACATTTTTTTCAAGTGCTCACAGTACATTCTCTAGGATAGACCACATGTTAGGACACAAAATGAGTCTCAAATTTAAGAAGATTGAAATCATATCAAGCACGTTCTATGATCACAATGGCATGAAACTAGAAATCAACTAAAATAAAAAAACTGAAAAACATTTAAACACTTGGAGGGTAAATAGCATGTTATGAAATAACAAATGGGTTAACAATGAGATCAAGGCAGAAATAAAAAATTTCCTTAAAACAAATGAAAATGAACATACAACAACTCAAAATTTATGGGACACAGCAAAAGCAGTTCTGAGAGGGAAGTTCATAGCGTTACAGGCATACCTCAAGAAAAAGCTCAAATAAACAACTTAACCCTGCATCTGAAAGAACTATAAAAGGAACAACAAATATAGCCCAGAGGAAGCAGAAGGAAGGAAATAATAAAGATCAGAGAAATATAAATGACATAGAGACTAAAAAACATAGAGAAGATCAGTGAAACCAAGAATTGGTTCTTTGAAAAGGTAAACAAGACTGATGAACCTTTAACCAGACTCATCAAGAAAAAAAGAGAGAGGACTCAAATAAATAAAATTAGAAATGAAAATGGAGAAGTAACTGACACCACAAACATATGAAGGAATGTGATAAAATACTATGAAGATCTGTATGCCAAAAAATTGGACAACCTAGGTGAAATGGATAAATCCCTAGAAACATATAGTCTGCCAAGACTTTCAATCTGAAAGAATTGAATAAAATGGCAATAAACATACCCACAAAAATAAAAATCAGTGATTAGATTTATTTAAATGGACCGATTACAACAAATGAAATTGAAACAGTTATCAAAAAACTCCCAGCAAACAAAAGTCCTAGACCAGATGGCTTCACAGGCAAATTTTTCCAAATATTTAAAGAACTAACACCTATCCTTCTCAAGGTATTTAAAAAAATTCAAGAGGAGGGAAGACTTCCAAGCTCCTTTTATAAGGCAAGCATAATCCTCATTCCAAAACCAGGTAAAGACTCTACAAAGAAAGGGAACTATAGGCCAATATCCCTGATGAACTTGAATGCTAAAATTCTCAAAAAAATATTAGCATACCATATCCAGCAATACATGAAAAAAATCATACATCATGATCAAGTGGGATTTATTCTGGGGAGGCAAGGCTGGTACAATATTTGCAAATCAATCAATGTGATTCATCACATAAACAAAAGGAAGGAGAAAAACCACATGATAATATCAATAGATGCAGAAAAAGCATTGATAAAATCCAGCATCCATTTATGATCAAAACTCTCAGCAAAGTAGGACTACAGGAAACATACCTCAACATGATAAAGGACATCTATGACAAACCCACGGCTAACATCATACTCAATGGGCAAAAATGAAAAGCAATCCCCTTAAGATCAGAAACAAGGCCGGGGTGCCCCCTTTCAGCACTCATATTCAACATAGTTCTGGAAGTTCTAGCCACAGCAATCAGACAAGAAGAAGAAATAAAAGCCATCCAACTTGGAAAAGAAGAAATAAAACTATCATTATTTGCTGATGACATGATACTGTACACAGAAAACCCTAAAGTCTCAGTCAAAAAACTACTAGACCTGATAAATGAATTCGGCAAGGTAGCAGGATATAAAATTAATATTTAGAAATCAGTGGCATTTTTATACACCAGCAATAAACTGTCTGAAAGAGAAATTAATGAAACAATCCCCTTAACTATTGCAACAACAACAACAAAATAAAGTACCTAGGAGTAAATTTAACCAAGGAGGTAAAGGACTTGTACTTGGAAAATTATAAAACATTGATAAAATAAATGAAGGAAGACATAAACAAGTGGAAGCATACACTATGTTCATGGATAGGAAGAATAAACATCATTAAAATGTCTGTAGTACTCAAAGCAATCTATAAATTCAATGTAATTCCTATTAAAATATCAATGGCATACTTTAAAGACATAGAACAAATATTCTAAAAATGTATATGGAATCAAAGAAGAACACGAATAGCCTCAGCATTCTTGAAAATGAAGAATAAAATGGGAGGTATCACACTTCCTGATATCAAGTTATACTACAAGGCCATTGTACTCAAAACAGCTTGGTAATGGCATAAGGACAGGCATACAGATCAATGGAACAGAACAGAGAACCCAGAAATAAACTGCACCTTTATGGACAATTGATATTCGACAAAGGAGGTAAGAGCATACAATGGAGTAAAGACAGTCTCTTTAATGGATGGTGTTGGGAAAATTGGACAGTACATGCAAAAAAATAAAATAAAATGAAACTAGACCACCAACTTACACTATTCACAAAAATAAACTCAAAATGGATAAAAGACTTAAATATATGTCATGAAACCATAAACATTTTGGAAGAAAACATAGGCAGTAAACTCTTCAATATCTCTCTATATTTCTCACAGCAATATTTTTTTGCTGATTTATCTCCACAAGCAAGTGAAATAAAGGACAGGATGAACAAATCGGACTACAGTGATACCTTGTGATACGAATTTAATTTGTTCTGTAACCGAACTTTCAAGTCAGTCAACTCGTATATCAAATTGCCAGTACTGGATTCATGTGCCAACATGCCAACTAGCAGCAGCTTCCCGCATCACGACTCATATCTCAAAATTTCTCTCGGATCTCGAACAAAAATACGAACTGAGTCATAGATCATAACTTAAAAAAAAAATTTTGTATATTGATCTGTTCGTATCTCAAGGTACCACTGTATATCAAACTAAAAAGTTTTTGCACAGCAAAAGACACCATGAACAAAATAAAAAGACAACCCACACAATGGGAGAACATATTCTCCAATATGTCTGATAAGGGGTTAATAACCAAAATTTATAAAGAACTTCTAAAACTCAACACCAGAAAGGTAAACAATGCAATTTAAAAATGGGCAAAGAACTGAATAGACACATCTCCAAAGAGGACATACAAATGGCCAATAGGCATATGAAAAATGTTCAATGTCACTAACCATCAGAGAAATGCACATTAAAACCACAATGAGATACCACCTCACACCAGTCAGAATGGCGCTCATCAACAAAACAACACATAATCAGTGCTGGAGAGGGTGTGGTGAAAAGGGGACCCTCCTGCACTGCTGGTGGGAATGCAGACTGGTACAGCCACTGTGGAGAACTGTACGGGGGTTCCTCAAAAAATTAAAAATGGAACTGCTTTTTGACCCAGCTGTCTTACTTTTTGGAATATATCCTAAGAATACCAAATCACTGATTCGAAAGAAGATATACATCCTCATGTTTATTGCAGCATTGTTCACAATAGCCAAGATCTGGGAACAGCCCAAGTGTCCATCAGTGGATGAGTGGATTAAAAAGCAGTGGTACATAGACACAGTGGAATACTATGCGACTATGAAAAAGAAGGAAATCTTACCTTTTGTGACAGCATGGATTGACCTGGAGATTATTATGCTAAGAGAAATAAGCCAGGCAGAGAAAGACATATATCATATGATCTCACATATATGTGGAATCTAATGAACAAAGTGAACTGAGGAATGGAATAGAGGCAGAGGCAAGGTCACAGGTACCAGAGGGACAGCAGTCAGAGGGAAGGGGGATTAGGGGATGGGATCAGAGAAGGTGAAGGGATTAGTGAAACTATAGATACATAACACAGAGATAGATAACAGGACAGCAAATCCTAGAGGGAAGGGGGGAGGGAGTTAAGGGAAGGGAGTAAAGGGGCTATAAAAAGGGACACTGAGATGAAGGGGAGAGAGTTATATTCAGTGGGACACTTGAATCCATGTAAATACAATAAATTAAAAATTAATAAATATTTTTAAAAAATGTTCAAAAGTTATGTTGCAGTTTTTACAGCTTCATTTCCTCAAACGACCATGCTTAAACACTTGCTGATTCTGCATCACCAAAGACCAAAGAAGCACTTCTTTCAGAGTCAGAAATTTTGCAAAAGAAACAAAACAAAAATAACCCTTCCTTCACTTCATTTCTTAGCTCCTGCAAGTAGTGAAGTATCCATCTCTCTTCCATCTCCTCTGAGTCACTGTTTTATCCATGAACAGTCTTCTGTTCCTGAACTATTTGTGCATTTGTTTAGGATGAGGAATGTCAACACAGCAAGCTTGCATGCTGATAGGAATGACCCAGAGGAGAGGCCACATGAGTGATGGGACGCAAAGTCTAGAGAATGACCCTCGCAAGTAATAATCAATGCTTGAAAGGAAATAGTGTGTAAGAACTGAGGCTCAATTTATAAATGAGTAGAACTGAAAGCACTCAAATAAATACAAAAATCCAAGACACTATGTTCTTTGCTAAATTAAAGGATGTATTCACATCTGCCCATTTTTAATACATCTGGAATATGTCTTGTTCTTGATTGATATTATTAGTCTGCCTTTTACACACTCAACTTTCTGACTCTGACTGGAGCAGTCTCTCACTCAGGCTCCTGTAGAACTCTTAAAATGCACTTGTGGAAATCTAAACCCTTCAGACTTGTATCTTAATATAATATATTTTACATATGAAAGTATTTTTTTGGTTATTTTATAATTCTCATTAAGACATTTATAAATTTAGGTTGTTAACATTTCAGTTACCACATAATTCTAAGTTTTTCCTTCTAAAAAAAGTCATAATTATTTTTATAGATTGTAGGCAATTGGTCAAAACAATAGAAATATATTACAAATCTTATTAAATGATTTCTAAAATAAGCAAGTAAAACTGAATTAAAAATGCACCCCTAAGATTAAGTATGTTTTTCTAATTCAATTATTTTGTATCTATTAAGAGAATACTACTTATTGCTAGAATGAGAAGGGCTTGGTATGAATATCTTTAATGTAAACATAGAGAAAACTTGTTCACAGAAACACATAGATAGGGAAGGAAGCATCTAGTTATAGCAACAGACTTAATTCTGTAATCTCCCTCCAGGGAATATGAAAACCAACATAGTGACTTCTCATGACATATTTCATTTTGTTAAAGACTGAAAACAATCTGAGTTTATTTACTTATTGCCTAGTGATTAGCATCCTTCACTTTGTCTAACAAAAACCTTATTTAAATTAGTCTGTTTTGGGGTTTATTTTGTTTGCATAATTTTTCCACCCTGGAGCAGTCATCACTGTAATATTATGGAGAGGTGAGAGGTAGGCCTTTCTTTCGAAGAGCAGCGGGGTCTCCACAAACGAGGTGGCGAAGGAGAATCCGGTGTAGGGTGCTGTCTCAGCGAGCGAGCTCCAATTTTAGCAAGGGAAAAGAGGAGGTTCCAGGCCTTGGTTTTTGACACTGTCCATGTGTTTGCGAATCCCTAAGAGAGTCTCGATGGATCCCCTGAGGCACATGACACCCTGCTGGAGGGTCACAGCCCTGGATGTGTCTGGCCCTGAGGAGTACAGCTGCTGCCTGTCAGAGAGCTGAGGTGAAACAGGTGCTAGTGAACATTCTGGATGCTAGAAAGAAGTCTCCTTGGAGGTTTGGGTTTTGTTTTTTTTTTCCTTTTTGAGTTTGTTGGAGTGACAGTGGTTACCAAGATTATACAGATTTTGAGCGCCCTGGCCAAGTAGCTCAGTTGGTTAGAGCATCGTCTCGACACACCAAGGTTGTGGGTTCAATTCCCAGTCAGGGTACAGACAAGACTCAACCAATGAATGCATAAATAAGTGGAACAACAAATCAGTGTCTCTCTCTCTTCCTCCCTCTCTCTAAAACCAATCAATATTTTTTAAATCATACTCTTTGGTGTTTTAAAGGAACATGATTTATGAAAAGAAATCTGATACTTAAAAATAGAAAAGAAGATTTGAGAAAGGAATAAAAATAACTAAATAACAAACCGAAGTGCTGATATAGGTTTTCATTGGGTACACATGTGGTATTTGGATATAATTCTGTGTTGTATTTGATAATAACCACTAACCTCAGCTAAGCTGACACTATGGGTCAGACACGGTGTGTCCCCCATGTACTGTTTTGTCTACGTTTATAGCAATGCTGAAGGTGATGCTCATTATCCCCATTTTACAGTTGAGGAATCTGATGGATTGGAACACAAGTCACTAGCCTACAGTTACACAGCCAGGAGGTAACCCATAGAGATTTCAGAGCCCGGAAGCCGGGCTGCCTATTCCCAGCATTACTTCCGCCGGGGTGCCTGGGACTGCTTTAGTTTAGGAATGTGTGTGGACCCTGAACCACAGAATAATGAATAATCTGTTTCTCCTTGCACGAAAAATGTGTTTGAAACTGTCACAATTTTCAAGCATATCTTAAATATCAATTCAAGACTTGAGCATCTACGTAGCCTAATTACCTTCTGGAAAAATAAAGAATATTTTTTATAACTTAAATTGCCTGGATCGAGAATAAATTTTATGTTAAATCAAATGATATAAGAACACAGATATGCTCATCATTTGTTTTAGCTCATTGGAAATTGGCTTCCTTTAGGGTGAACCATGAAAAAAACCCTGAATTAATTGGCTGAACCTGAATTTGGATAGTTTTTACACGTACCCTGTAATTAGATCAAAACTCCAATATTTAGATAAGTTTCATGCTTCTAGTGATATGGATAATTGTATTTATTTGTACTTAAAAACAACCCTAAGCTTTAAAGTATACATCACCTTTGGAAATTACATATGATTTAATCAGTTTTATCTTAAAAATTTTAAATTCTCCTACATGTAGAGCAGAGAATTGATCAGAAGCAAGGGATGGAAATTTACCAAAGGCTGTAAATAGCATAAAATTTTAATAATTTGCTCTGAACAGTAAAGCTCTGACCGCATTATATTGGACCTTCTCAGAGAGCCCGCACATTATCTGGGATATCTCTGTGACATATAAAAGCCCACAGAGATTTAAGAGCAAAGAGCTAAAGTTAAAGTTGCAAGATTTTATCATTGGACCCTGTATGTATACATCTACTGATTTTCTTTATAGAAATGTAATTGTTCAAAGCAGGTCAATACTATTTCCATTGCAGTTAAAACACGAGTATTCTTTAAGCCTTCAAAAAAATAAGTCCTGACAGCTGAGTAGGAAAACTGTTCATCTTTTATTGTCTAGAGTAGGAAATGACATTGAAATCTGCAAATATTTTTAACAGGTAATATTTTTAACAGGCAGTTCAACAATCCAGGAACAAGGACACATCGACAGAAGGATACCTGTCTGATATATCTATCCTCTCAAATGAGTAAGAAAGTAAAAGGGAAAAATATTGTTCATTTATGTTCCGGATTTTTTTTGCAGGGTACCTATTCTAGGTCTTGTTAAGTTTCATGGTCAATCACAAAAGGAAAGGAAATGTGTTCATTATACAAATAATGGGTTCTGGCTGTACAATAAAGAAAATGATAGAGCAATTTGCCCACACTTATGAGGCTGTAGTGTTAAAGTCTGTTGAATCCATAAATGTATTACAAACCTCTGCTATATCCCTGCACCTGTCTCGTATCGCTTACCTTATACCTGTCTCTTACTGGTGTCCAAAAAAAAAAAAAAAAACTCATCCTTTTATATGGGGTAGTTTAAATGGGCATTTAATTGTTTTAAAAGGTCATGATTTGGTATTCTAATGAAATATAATGCTAGTGAGCCCAACATAGCGTCCTCTCATTGTGGTCCTGACTACTGACTTCTGATTTGCCTGCACCCAACCTCTCTCCCCTTCATTGCAGCTGGGGTCATCTGGATGAAGTCCAGTTCCAATCACATCATTCTTCCTGGACACGTGGGATGCGGCCTGTCACACGAGGAAGTGAGAGCAACCACTTGTTCCCTCACTGGGCATAGGAAGGAGAACAGCGTGGAGAGAAAGTGAATGGGTAAAGAAACATCCAATTCCCAAGGCAGAACTTCTCAGTGCAGGGCCCGAGGCAGGGGATGGAGCACAGGAGGCCTGAGGACCAGCAAATGCATAAGAACCGCGGAAACTGGTGAGCTGCTATGAGATCCGTCTCCCTCTCCACTTCCTCATTTCACAGGGCTCTGCCCCAGTCCCTTCCATCCGACCTGTCTCGGGAACTGGCAGCACCGTTCAGCTGCTGAACACTCATCTTCGAGCCATCTCTGTCTACCCTCCTCTTCAACTCATTACCAATCCTTGTGTCTCCCTCCAAAAGGTATGTACTTAGCTCCTTTCAATGATCATTCCGCCAAGGGGCGCAAACCACCATCCTCCCCACATGGACGCCTGAATAGCTACTGGCTTCTCTGCCTCCACTCATGAGCCTCTGCAACGCTGCTCCCCGCAGCTGCACAGTGGGCTTGAGTCAATCTGATCATACCAGTCCCGTCTGCTATCTCCCGCAGGGTGTCTCTGCCCATAGGAAGAAATCCAGATTCCTTACCCGCCTCTCCACCCTGTGTAATTAGTTATCTCTGGTCTCTCCTGTCCCTTCTCCACTACTCTCCATTTGTCCGACAGGACACACTTCCCGTGCTGTTGATGTTCCGTGACGGTGCAAGGACTGCTCTGCCTCCAGGTGCTGGAATTGTCCATTTGCTGGGAATGTTTCTCCACTAGCTCCTCATACGACCTTTAATCTCATCCGTGAGTTACAGCTCAAATGTCATCTCCTCAGGGAGAGCTTTCTACTTCTCAGAAAGTGGGCGACCCAGTTACTTTGTACCCGTCATCCTGATTCATTTCATTCTTAGCTATACTAAACAAGCTGTAATTGTCTGTGTTTGTTTATATATGTGTAATTAGTTCTTTACCTCATCTACCATTCCATAAAAACTCCACAAAGGCAGGGATTTTTATCTTGTTTATTACTAAATCACTGGAACCTAACACAATTTCTAGCATATAGAAAGTACCCAGTAAATACATGTAGAAGGATGGAAAACCTCACTTAATCCATTGAAAATTATTCCTATTTTACAGATAGAGGAAGTGGTTCAAAGAGGTAGAAAGATTTGCCCAAGGTTATACATCCGGGATGAAGACTCTTTATAGGGGACATCTGTCCCAAGTTCCTAGAGGTCATGCCGTGGAACTTTTCTCTCTAATCTTCTAGACTCTGCACTGTAGGTCCAGTGCTAGTGGCTTCCTTCCCCTTTAAAGTAAAAGTACAAGTGGATATTTGCTTATTACCCAGACTGAAAGGCTATAATTATTATCCTATTCATATTTTTTGAATCACATTTCTTTTTCACTTTAACAATTACTCCTTGAAAGCATGAAAATGAAATACAGTTCCTTAGCATAATGTTTTCCTCCTGTGACTTCTGAGTTTAGAGTAATAATTTTACCTTCTGTGACTTGAATACGTATTATTTCCATAGTAGATTTGGCTAATCAAGCACATGGTGGTGGTGGTGGTGGGTAATCTCATACTTTTCGAAGGAAAATAAAGTTTCAGGTAAAAATCATTTTGATACAGTGCTTCTTTAAACAGGGAGGGCAGGCTGTGGTCCTGGGAACTAGTGGGTTCTGGAAGATAGGACAGAAGGCATGACCCAGCTGATGTCAAAGGGAAGCAATGGGTATATACACATATATGGCTGAGCGAAAGTATATTTACCATTGTGAAAATACAAAACACAGAGTTCACTTTTGTATTATTATTTGTTAATTCTTGTATTATCTTCCATATGAACAACTGCAAAGCTCCTTTTCAACCACCCTGTATAAATACTGGGAGATCTGGATTTCCTCTCCTGCTTTGTGTCCCTTTCTCTGAATATTCAAGACCTGCTTCATAGAGCTTCTAAGAACTGGTTTTGTAAGTGTGGTAGTAGCATTGAGGGGACAAGGTGTTATGGGACAAAGTGGATGAACTGGTGGGCACGGAGTGCTCCATAACAGTAAGTGGGGCCTCAGAGAATGACTGACTTATAAGCAGTTGCCTCACAGAGATAGAATTAACAAAAACAATGAACTGTGTGTCACTGTAGATATAGAATGCAGCATGATGTATGTGTGCAGAATCCTGAGAAAGAATTCATCTGTGTCTGCCTTAGTAGCACTCATAAAAATGAAAGACAAATTTTCAGTTCTATATCATAATATTAGGCCAATGACATAATTCAAAGAAATTCAGGCTTAATAGCTGATTTGAAGTTCAGGTTGAAATCAAATAGAACTACACACAAAAGGTAACAGATAAATAATGCATTTCCAGATGCTAGTCCTAACTTTACAACAATTAAAGAAACCCAATGTATCACAAAATTGTTTGAAATAGAAAACAGTGTAAGCCTGACCTGTGGTGGCGCAGTGGATAAAGCATCGACCTGGAAATGCTGAGGTCGCCAGTTCGAAACCCTGGGCTTGCCTGGTCAAGGCACATATGGGAGTTGATGCTTCCAGCTCCTCCCCCCTTCTCTCTCCTCTCTCTCCCTCTCTGTCTCTCTCTCCTCTCTAAAAATGAATAAATAAAAATTTAAAAAAAGGAAAAGAAAACAGTGTCCAGTGACTGACAAATGCTGAAAACATCTCAAATAATTTTGTGACCTAAGCTATTTAAATTGTACTGAAGATTTATTACTACTCATAATCTCTACTTAGAAATATAGCCTTCCTACTGCTAGCACGGATAATCAAGTAACATTTAAAAGGTATATATATATATAATCCAATGAAAGAAAAAGGTCAAAGCTCGGCTGTTTAAGCATTTTTGCCTCTTTTAACTGTCGGGACAGTTCAGGCTATTGGTGCAATACCTAAAAAGGCCACTTGGGGGCAATACAGCGTTTTTGTTTTGCATTATCTCACAGCTATGTAGGTTTACTGGGTGTTGAAAGATTGCTGTTTCTTGCAAATTTGAAAACACCTTTTACTATATGGGAGGGAAAAGCCTGTATTTCATTTTAAATTTGCAATGCATAAATCACATAAGACAAATGCAAGTCAGATTTTCTCCTGAAGGGAGCAAAAGTCTATCATCCTTTAGCAGACAAATCAATTTTATCTAGTTGGCACATTTAGGGATATCTTATACTTAGAATTTGTCACAGCCTTTAAAATAGAGCTCAAAGAATAAAGAAAACTGCTAATAGAAATGTTTAAAATGACAAATAGGTAATAAAGTTTTCAAATGTACTGGTGGAAAATTACTTTGCTTCCATATCAGAAAATAAATATGCAAATATCATCTATCTTCTCCACTGGGTAAAGGGGTTATTTTCATTGCTAATTATTATTTTCAGCAATTTGATTAGTGTAGTCTGTATTCCAAGCCACCTCCTCCTCTCACAACCCCCCTCCCTGACCCCGCCTACTGAGGACTAGGTATTGTAGTAAGCACTGAAAGTTTGTTGCCTTTTTAAATAAAAATTTTAAAAACCATAATCTCTTCTTTGAAGAATTTTAAACATATTTAATCAAATATATTTTCTTTTTTGTTCTCCTGATTCTTTGCTGATTTTATCTGATACTTGTCTCTCAACATATCTTCCTGTCCTCAGAAGATATTTCCCATTATTTCAGTGATGGAGAACTCTGGTGAACTTTGTGGTCAAAGTCCAGGAGTCAAGATTTATAAAATTAAACTCGGTAACTCTCTAGGTGTCTGCACAGAAGTGGAAACACTCAGGAAGTCTGCTGGGAGATTCTGTCCTGATTCACGGTCCCATTACCGAAAGCTCCACCCTAACAATCCCTCATTGTGGGGAGAGTAGTGAAGGAAGAGCTTCCAGCTGCTCTGTCTCTGAAAATCTTTCTGGCTTAGCAAGCTCATCTATTAAAGTATTATAGTAATGAGAAACTCAAAATTACGATGGTGCTGTTTTCTGTGGACACTTCAAGTATTGAAAACATTGCTAATATGGCTCTTTTTCACTATAAACGCCTGTTTACCTTATAAACGTGTGTTCAGCGAGGTGAACGGAAATCAGATCGACACTCCTGTCTGGGACAAGGGCAGCAAAAGGAAAAGCCTGCAGAGATTAATTTAGAACCATTTCTAGGACGTCCACAGGCCATTAACTCCTAGGCTCCAGTTTGGAAAAATAACGCTTGCTCTTGGCACGTCTTCAGCTTGGCCCCTTCCTCGACCCGCAAAGATATCCACTAGATGGCGCCAGGGAGAAGTCGGCTTTGACCAAGACAGGTGAGGGGGGCGGAGCAAAGGACTAGGGAAATACACATCCTAAGAGCCAAAATACCCCTGAGTTGTTCCTTTTCCCATCTTTAAAGCATTCTGAAAGAATTCACTTACCGCTCTTGATTTCACACTTCCTGAAATTCCTTGTTTACTTTATAACCTACATTTTTTTCTGGATATATAATTAATAATTACCCATCAGTTTTTGTATTATTAAAGGAAATAATAATAGCAAAAACTGTTCATTCAAGTTTTACCTCATGTCACTGTAACACATTTTATATCTGTATGCGTGCATGTAATATATAATGCACACATTTCAGTTCATTCATTTGCATATATTTACCAGTTCACTGCATTAATTCTGAAGAGCTATGTTTGAATTTACATATCTTTTGTTACAGAACCTAATCATAAATAATGTTTTTCCAAGATAAAAGCTTTTAGAATGTTATAATTACCAAAGTACCTTTAATAAAATGATGATGGCAAATGACCATGCATTGATAAACATTTTTTGAGTGCCTGCCATGTTCCAGGCACTCTCCAAGGCGCTGGGCTTATGGAGATGTTCCCTGTCATTCTGAAACTTAGGGTCACATACTTCAACTATCGTTTTTGATCAAATAAACATGACCAGAAATAACGAATAATTTTCTTCCTATTGAGAATAATAATTAAGGTTCAGCATTAAAAACTTAATAAATCCACAAATTACCAGACAAACCTTTTTATGGAAGATGGTTGGGAATGAATAAAATAAATAAATAAATGAGTGAAAAATTTTAAAACAAGAGACAAAGGTGTTATCAACAGTATCAAATTATTCTGCACTGATGTGATGCACTTTAAAATCATGTGCAGGCCCTGGCCGGTTGGCTCAGTGGTAGAGCATCAACCTGGTGTGTGAAAGTCCTGGGTTCGATTCCTGGCCAGGGCACACAGGAGAAGTGCCCATCTGCTTCTCCACCCCACCCCCTCTCTTTTCTCTCTATCTCTCTCTTCCCCTCCCACAGCCAAGGCTCCATTGGAAAAAAAAAAGTTGGCCTGGGTGCTGAGGATGGCTCCATAGCTTCTGCCTCAGGTTCTAGAATGGCTCCAGTTGCAGTGGAGCAATGCCCCAGATGGTCAGAGCATTGCCCCCAGCAGGCTTTCCAGGTGGATCCCAGTTGGGTGCATGCAGGAGTCTGTCTCTCTGCCTCCCTGCTTCTCAGTTCAGAAAAATACAAAAATAAATAAAATAAAATAAAAAATAAAATCATGTGCAGCTTCAAAACAATTATTCTTTTTATAAAGCAAACCTATATCTGAAATAATATTTAATGCCAATGCAGGCTGATCAGATAACCGTTTACTTATTTAATTTTATGCTGGTTATCTATAAGTTCTATTTATATAAAAGCATGCTTTAAAATGAACACCCTGATGCAATTTTTAAATTTAATCCAAGCAAGAGTAGATTAATTGATACATCTACTCATTTTGCAAACTCTCAGGAGCAGACTTCTGTTCATGTTCTTTTCACATCTGACACACATCTCCATAGCCTGCAGAAGGGCCCGATGCTTTGAGAGAAGGTCTTTTACAAGGTCTGCTCCACAGCCTGCAGTTGTAGATGTAAAATGAAGAGGAGGAGAAGAACACTTTCTAGGGTTGAAAACCATCCAGTAACTTTAAACTTGATTCCAAAAACATTACTCATTTTTACCTTGGGAATATACAGTGTGTCCGTAAAGTCATGGTGCACTTTTGACTGGTCACAGGAAAGCAAGAAAAGACAATGGAAATGTGAAATCTGCACCAAATAAAAGGAAAACCCTCCCAGTTTCTGTAGGATGATGTGGCAGCATGTGCGCATGCGGAGATGATGACGTCTCACTGTGTATACAGCAGAGCAGCCCATGGCCATGCCAGTCGAGATGTGGACGGAACAGAGGAAAGTTCAGTGTGTTCTGTGGCTCACTAAATTCGAATCTGTGACCAAAGTGCAACGTGAATATCGGCACGTTTATAACGAAGCACCATCACATAGGAATAACATTACTCAGTGGGATAAGCAGTTGAAGGAAACCAGCAGTTTGGTGGAGAAACCCCGTTCTGGTAGGCCATCAGTCAGTGATGAGTCTGTAGAGGCTATATGGGATAGCTACCTAAGGAGCCCTAAAAAATCTGTGCATGAGCCCATATCGAACTGCACTGAATAGGTATGAAACTGGGAGAGTTTTCCTTTTATTTGGTGCAGATTTCACATTTCTATCTTCTTTTGTTGCTTTCCTGTGACCCGTCAAAAGTGCACCATGACTTTACGGACACACTGTATGTGCTATCTTGTTGCAGCTATGATGAACTACTCAGAGAGCAGATGACATGCTCTGAGGGGCTGAGGGGAGGCAACAGTCCCGGTTAGCAGATCAGAGGACTGGAGCCCTGTCCCCAGCCTTACTCAGATATTTATTAGCAGTACAAATAACTCAAGGTAGCAGACAGCAGAAGTTTTCAGGGGTGAAGTAAAGGACAAAGAACATGCTGACTTCTAATCTCTGTTCTGAGACCCTAAACATTTCTGTTACTGAATCTCATCCTTCTGTTTTGCTATTTCCAGCACTCATTGTTTCCAGTACAGCTCAGAGAGGCCCCTGGACTCTTATCCACTCACGGCTTTTGCCCTACAGTGCCTTGCTGTCTCTGATTCTTCATAACATATTCCTACACCATCCCACCTGATGTAACGAAAGGCTTTGCATAAATACTGATCACAAATGAGGCTAACTTCATCCCTACCACATGTCATGTTTCCAAAATTGAGTAAGAGATATATACATTCTTTAAAAAGGGTCCTTGTAAATAACAGCGCCTCCCGCTTGGCTGAGGTTCATCCTCTCTGTGTGCATTTGCCGACCACATCAACACAAGAGACTGTGCAGGCCCTGGAAAGGGACAGTCCTCAAAGGCCAACGCTGTGGTGGCAGACAGCTGGCAAGGTAGAGCCCAGCCTGGGCAGGAGCAGGTTTTAATTTGGGTTTCCAATGAAAGTGAAGATGACTCTCACAGACACCAACCTGAGAAAAGGCTGCAAGGGCTCATGTTTCCCCCTTTCTATCGAAGTGGCCCTGCCAAGACATTCTGATGATGACATCTGTCTATCACACTTACGGAAAAGGCAGTGGGAGATCGCTGTGAACGCAGGGGCTGAATCAGACAGGGATCAAATACACTTGGGCAAGTTCTTCACATGCTGAAATGTTTAAAAGTGATCTTCAATTGAATTCAATCCAAGACGCATTTATCAAGAACTGATTATATCCAAGGAATCATCTTCATGTAACTTTTGAATCCTGAATATCAGCAAATGAACATCTTTCAATGTGGGATGGTTGATCAAACAATGAATTCATTTTATGTTTCAACTAGATAATATAAGGCTTTTCATAGATCTTGCTGCTAGATGTCACAAAGCATGCTAACAATACATTTTCATCAAACCAGTCAGCTGTGATCACAGGTATAAAGACTCTTCAGATGTCAAAAACTAGTTATAGATATGAAAGTTTCCTCTCTACTGGGCACTTTACAATGGATGAAGGGATAACCTGCAACTTTTTATTCTAAGAACCAAATTTTAATATATAACATTTCCTGCAGTTAATCTATGGGACCTGTGTATGAAGAAAGCCATGGATGCATTTGACCAAAAGTTATAGTTGGAATGGTGATGGAGGAGTTGTGAATTCATCAGTATAACTGGGGTGTCTTATGATTGAAGTGAGAACGTCATAAAGGAAGAAATGTTTGAATAAAATATCACTTAAATTATTTTTATTATATTTACCAAGAAAATGACACTGCCTTAGCAGCAAAAATGGCTGTGCATGACATGGTACATGAAAAGATGCTCTACATCATTCATCATTGGGAAGTGAAAGTTCAGGCTGCAATGGGGTACCGGCTCACAACTGTTAGAACGGCCATTATCAAAAAGAAAAGAAATAGCAAGTGCTGGTGAAGATGTGGAGAAAAAGGACCCCTTGTGCATTGTTGGTGCAGCCACTGTGGAAAACAGTATGGAGGACCCTCAAAAAATTAAAAAGTAGAACTACCATATGATCCAGCAATTACACTTCTGGGTAATCTATCGGAAGAAAACAAAAACACTAATTTGAAAAAATACATTTACCCTATGTTCATCGTAGCATTATTTACAACAGCCAAGATATGGAAGCAACCTAAGTGCTTATCACTGGATGAGTAGATTAAAAAAACTGAAATATATATATTTGCGTAAAATATGGTTAGACCTTGAGGACATTATGCTTGAGATACGAACAGACCAACATACAAATTTTTAAGTTACGAGCTGCAACTCGGTTTATATTTTTGTTCGAGATCCAAGTGAAATTCTGAAATACGAGTTGTGATTCGGGAAGCTGCCACTAGTTGGGGTGTTGGTGCATGGGTCCAGTGTCGGCAGTTAGATATACGAGTTGACTGACTTACGAGCTCGGTTACAGAAAGAACTAAATTTGTATCTCAAGGTACCACTGTACTATGTGATTTCTTTTATATGTGGAATCTAAAAATAGGTAAATAAATAAACACAATAATATAGATACAGAGAACAGGCTGGTGGTTTCCAGAGGTGGGCAGTGGGTTGAGCTGGAAAAAAAAGGGTAACATTTTTGTTGTTTGTTTGTTTAAATAAATTGAATAAAAAATAAAATACTATGGAAAGATCTCTAAGATATATTTTAAGTGATGACAGCAAGACACAGATCAGTGTACATAGTTTACTACCATTTGGGTAAAGAACAAAAATGAGGGAAGAGTATCTAACTAAAATTTTTGATCAAATAATATAGTAATCAGATATTTCATTTACTATTAATATTCTTTCCCTTGTTATAGCTTACTCCCCTTTCAAATTTGAAATCCTTTGGAAACATCTAACACTTAATTTTAAATGATTTTTATTATACAGAAGGAAATTTTAGAAAAATTTAGTTTACAAATAGAGTTTAAATTTTCTATTATTCATTAGTTCTCAAATTTACTTTTCTTGATATTTTCAACTCTCTCCAAAGCTTTAGCAGATAAAGCATCTAGCAGCAGACCTAATTGGAAATGAGTGAGCTAATAGTTCTGTTATTACTTTCATACCTCCTTTAGTTGCCAGAATATTCTATAAATGGCACGGATAGCCAGATTAGTGGGCTTGCCTAACTATACAGTGCATAAAACACTACTGTTTTAACTAAGTAATTTAGCCTTTGACTTAGCACTCAGGACACACATGCACACATTGTGTTCTCTGGAACTGAAGAGCAGTGCTTAATAGAACTTGGATGCTACATGATTCTTTATTTTTTTTATTTGTTTTATTTTTCTGAAGTTGGAAATGGGGAGGCAGTCAGACAGACTCCCGCATGCGCCTGACTGGGATCCACCTGGCATGCCCACCAGAGGGTGATGCTCTGCCCATCTGGGGCGTTGCTCTGTTGCAACCAGAGCCATTCTAGCACCTGAGGCAGAGGCCATGGAGCCATCCCCAGCACCCGGGCCAACTTTGCTCCAATGGAGCCTTGGCTGCGGAAGGGGAAGAGAGAGACAGAGAGGAAGGAGAGGGGGAGAGGTGGAAAAGCAGACGGGCACTTCTCCTGTGTGCCCTGGCTGGGAATCGAACCCAGGACTCCTGCACGCCAGGCCGACATAATTCATCTTTAAGGTGAGGTTTCGGTCTTCTCTTCTACATTAGCATTAAGAACTGTTTCTTTGTATTTTTTTCACATCTAAAAATGTCAAGAGGAAGCAATGTTTTGGAGAATGGTACTGATTTAACACCTAAGTATTATCTATTTGTTATAACTGAAGCCATAAGTATGTCAGTTGAAGGGTAAATAAATAGTCCCTTTTTTCTGAAATCTACCTGTAGCATTTAGTATAACTTTGACCTCATCAGGAATAATTGCTCTCTGGCACATTAACCCAGGAAGCCCCACCACCTCCCTGTGAGAGCAGGTAACTGTTGTCCAGAACAACCAAGCAAGATCTTGAGTAGACAAGTCCCAGAGAGGGGATAGAGATGACAAGAACCGCAGGCTTGCCTGCACTACGACTGCAGCTTGCACCTGTCTGCAGGCACAACAGAGGTAGGAATGGGAAAGAAAACAGTGAATAGAGCATGAAAACAAAGCAATCAGATCACAGAGAGTGTTCTTTTCATGATTTAACTCTAGGAACTTGTAATGCTGGTGGCCAAGGCCAGGCAGATCCACGCTGGATTGGAGCAGACATAGAGAAACCGTAGAGCCGGAAAGTGTTGGTCATTCCCGTTTAATAGAGTCTCCCAATGGTGAATAGGCACAGAGGCAGGGGAAACTGCTTCTAATGGCAGCAGGTGAACAAACAGCAAAAATGGCCCCTTGCAGTGGCAGGCAGGTAATCCGCAATCCCCCTGAGGGCAAGCACCAGTAGCCTCGTATAGGCTATGCACACATGGCTCTGCCACATGCTCACACACTAAGCAGGCAAAGTGCAAGCGAGCAAGCCTAATACAGCTGTTTTCCCAACAGAACTCCACAGAAACTATCACTAAAATGCATATTATTTCTACCAGTCACTGCTACTGTGGTTGGGGAAGTAGTAAAAAAGAAACAAAACAAAAACTTTAATAAACTTTGAGTACCTAGAAGCTTCAGGTTTTTCATCAAGATGGTGAACTAGCACAGATGAAACACAAGCAAAGCATCGATTTAACAAAAGTACAGATAATAAAAACCTGTTTGAAGGGATTCAGAAAGCGGTTTGAGCTGACCAGCCAGTGGTGGCCATGGGCAGGGGCGACCTGGGGTGGGTTGTTGCTGAGGCTCCTTTAAGGGGACAGGCTGGAGGAACGGACATTTGTTCCCCTCCTGCCTGTCCCCCGTCACCCCCTCGGACACTCCCTGCCTGCTCCTTCCCTGTGGAGGACACAGAGTTCACCTGCTCAGGTCAGGCGTTAATCAGATGTGCGAGAGTACATTCACTCCCGCCACCTTATTTTCTCTTCAATTCGAGTCTGATGGGTTATAACAGAGGGAAATGCCTCCTCCTGGGTCTGTTCTTCTTAAGAGTTTCGGGGATGAAATTCTGACCGGAGAAATCATGTCATATCTGTCCTCTGAGCAATTATTTCTCTAGAATCGAAAACGCCTGAAAATTTATCAAATATTTCATCACTAGACTTTTCTTTTCAACTGAATTAGCCTGAATGACCTTTTATAACTAAACTTTTCGGGGCTATTATTAAGTTCTTCCCTGAAAACTTTCTCATCATTCTTCCCACCATGGCTCACTACTGTGTTAAGAATGCCTGAGAGCTTTGTGTTTCACTCTGCAAATATTCCACAGTGACCGTTAAAACAAAATAGGCAGTTTGCTTCCAAGGAATGAAGCAAAACCATAAGGGAAAATTATTATATTTTTATTTGTTGCATTGATTATATTTTTTCTTGAATACAGGAAAGGCAAGAAAAACAGAAGACAGCTGAGAACTAGTTTTGGGATAAGTCAAAGAACTGAACTAAAATGATGAATTGAGGAGAAAAAAAGATGTAGCCTTTGTGACTCCTATTGAATGAAGCTGCTTCAAGTTCATTTGTGAACTCACATCTTTTAAATGAAAATCTCCACTTGCAGCAGTGATATGATGCAATCTTTGTTCAAGGGGATTTGGTCATCATAAAGGCTGGACTAGGGCAGCCCAACTCACGTCACTTCCCTTCAGCATACTTTGTGTGAAATAACGTCTTTGATGGAAGTTTTACCTTGACGGTGAAGCGTTTTTTCTTTGGTGGAGTCCAAACCATGCCCGTTGAATGAATGAAAGCACGCAAAGGGGTTAAGGAAGTCACCAGCACATATGCTTTCAGAATCACAGAGAGATCTCCGGCTCTAAAGATTGTTTCCTGTGGAGCAAGGACTGTTGTTTGATTCCTAAAAAACAAAACAACACAGTCAATGTCCCACAATGTCGGGTGAGTATGTAATTTGTAAATTACTACAAAGCTTTGTACACTCATATATCCTTTGTTGGACCCCGGCCTTCAGTGTTTGGGTTTCCTTCAACAATTATACTATTAGCATCATTACCAGGATATCCACAGAGACAGAGAAAAGGGATCAAATTAATGAGTTCTCCACTCAGGAAGGTTTAATCAAAATATTTTTAGAAAGAAGTTACAAAACTAGTAACTAAATTAAAGTTTAATGATTTAAAAATTTTAAATTAGTTACTTATAGTAAAAAAAAGTGGTAGAAATTATAGTTTAGGAAACAGTGAACACCTGAAATTTTCCGGCTTTGGCCTTGCCTGCCTTGACTCTGTCTTTTCCTCGACAAAGAAAGATGTTAAGTTTCTCAATAGTGGTCAGGTCACCAAAAATATGCCAAAAAACTTTTTCTGCTAGTTTGTTTCTATCTAATAACCCTCACCACAAACAATTAGGAGTTAATATAAGGCATGAAATACCAGGAAAATACTTTAGTCTACAAAGGAAAATAACACTAATGCTTTATGATGAAACAACTATACTTTCCTCAGTTTTGGTAGCAACATGTGTAACTGTTTTCTTTTCTGCACCATATTTCTATATTCAAAATGTCTCTGCTTGATCAATGAGAAGATTGTGCTATTTCAACTTCTGAAGTCTCCGTAAGCAAACCATGCATATGATTCTTCAATAAATACTATTAACTGTGGAAATACTACCTGATACTTATAAAATTAAATGAGGAAATCTATTTGCAACTTGAATAAGATAATTAAAATATCTTAATTAATCTACTTTACAGACTCTTTTCCCTGGAGGAAATGTGAAGAATGTGGTACCTACCCCAAGTTGTTTCTTAGGTCCTGGGAATCATAAAAAAAAACAAAAAAAAACACTAAAAAAAAATCCATTTGGCCATCTTCACAGACTAAGTCAATGCCACTTGAGTATAAAATGGAAGTTAAAATATTATAGTTTCACATTTTCAAGATTTTAAATTCAATTTACATTTATGTGACTTTCTAGCTAAGAGTCCTATTTACCCAAATGTTTATTCTATGGCAGGCAAGGTTTGAATTAGTCTGGAAGAAAATCATTGATGGCATTCTTTATTAAAAAGAGATAGCCAAAAATGTATGCGACAGATCTAATAATTCAAACGTGCAAAACCCGTTAGGTCTGTTCACTTTTCTCTTGTTAGCGGTCTCATAAAATGCACACTGGATATAACCATTCAAATGATTCACTTACAGCTGTTCCTGTCTCCAGGCCCACGGTTTCCACATATGTGGCCTCGCTGTTTTGGGAAGGTGACTCCAAGTACTGCGCTGGAATTGTGTGCTCTGGTTCAAACACACAGAGGGGCTCACCAGAAGTCGCAGTTCTGAAAGGATTCAGAAGAGCACAAGACAGTCATTCTATTCTTCCTTCTGTAATTGCTTCCCAAACAGAGTCAGCTGTGTTGAACTACCTTCAGCCAGTAGCATGTTATTCTGCCACAGATTAGGAAAACAAGTGCAATAACTGATTTCATTTCTTCTTGCTTAAAAAGGGTGAGAAAGACATGATGTCTCCAACTGCCTTGCACCAAGAAGCTCTATCTGCCACAGATCTAAGAGAGAACAGTCTCAGCAGGAAGGTAGCTGCAAAGCTGCACTTGTTTTCAATGGGAATATTATGTAGACAATTTGAATTGGTTTCCTGACAATGCAGTCCTTTGTATGCTAGAATTTGTCAAGATCTAACAACAGTGCTTTATTATATATTTTGTAAGATGTTATTTGTTGGGTTTTTGAATTATATAAAAGTAAAGACCAATAATAGTTACTTCAAAACACTGATATTGATATTTTTTTAAAAATAGATGTGTGTACGTAATCTTTAAAATATCAAGGTGTACATTCAGAAAGCAATCAAATGAAAAAGCATCTAGTGATCACTCCCATCTAGGACCTCTCCCCAAAGCCAAAGCTTACATATTCACTTTACCATCTAGATAAGCAGAAAATTGTACATGCTAAGATGAATCATCAGTAAGAGGCACATGATTCTTCAATATATAAATGGAAATAAATGTCAATATGTCTACACAAACCTATTTATGTAGACACAGATGGACCCCAACTTATGATTTTTTGACTTGATGATGGTGTGAAAGAAATACGCATTCAGTAGAAACCATACTCTGAATATTTTTCTTCTTTTCCAAGTGACAAGAGGGGAGATAGGAGACAACTCCCATATGCACCCCTAGCAATCCTGTCTGGGGCAGATGCTCTGCCCATCTAGGGCATGCTTACAACCAACCTATTTTTAGCACCTGAGGTGGAGGTTCCATGGAGCCATCCTTAGTGCCGGGGGCAAATGTGCTCCAACCAATCGAGCCATGGCTGTGGGAGGGAAAGAAAGAAAGAAAGAAAGAAAGAAAGAAAGAAAGAAAGAAAGAAAGAAAGAAAGAAAGAAAGAAAGAAAGAAAGAAAGAAAGAAAGAGAGAAAGAGGAGGTTGGAGAAGTAGATGGTCGCTTCTCCTGTGTGACCTGACCAGGAATTGAACCCAGGACATCCACATGCTGAGCCAATGTTCTACCACTGAGCCAACCAGCCAGGACCCATACTTTGAATTTTGAACCTTGATCTTTGCCCAGGCTAGAGGTATGAGATACAATACCTTCTGTGATGCCGAGCAGTGACAACAACCTGCAGCTGCAAATCAGCCCCACCATCACAGCACTTTAGAGTGCAACCAATAAATACTCTATAGTGTATTCATTGTGTTAGATGATTTTGCCCAACTTTAGGCTAATGTAAGTGTTCTTAGCACATTGAAACTAGACTATGATGTTCGGTAGATTAAATGTATTAAATGTACTTTTAGTACATCCTATGTTGAGGAACATCCGTATTTCTCCTTTTTAAGTTTTCCCGCAGAGATGATCTGCTCTAGTGTGTCATTTAAGGACACCATTTCCTTTTTTATTTTCTGTCAGTAAGATTTATCCATGGATATCATTGGAGTGTTAAAATCCTTTACTATGAGTGTATTGGTGTCGATGTCTTCCTCTATGTCCATCAAGATTTGCTTTACACATTTAGGTGCTCCTATGTTAAATGCATAATGTTTACAAGGGTTAAATGCTCTTATTGGATTGCTCCCTTCATCATTACCTAGTGCCCTTCTTTGTCATTGTTTTAAAGTCTATTTTGTCAGATGCTGTGTCCACCTGGGAGGCTGGTGGCAGGCACTGAGGCAGCAACAGTGGGAGACCCTGGTGAAGGGGCTGCAGGCATGGGTTGCATCAGCACTGCTCTGCAGGGCCTGGCTGGGCTCGTGACTGCTGGTACTTGGCCATGATCATGGGCTCCCAGGGCAGGCAGAATGGCCCCCCACCTAGGGCAGTGGGAGAGACAGCTTAGTCCAGGATGCTGGAGAAGCAGCATGGCAGTTTCTCACGCATCCCAGATGTTGATCATCTTTCTGAAGTAGAACCTCCATGGCCTGAATACTTTTTGGAATCATTTTGAGCCAAACATCTTTATAATAAAAAGATAACCACATCCAGATGGTTGGAAAACTGAAGCAGAACTTATTATTGGCATGTCTGCTGATTAGTTCTGTGACTGTGTTTTACTTAGGCCAATGTGCCATGAAATGCCATCACCAAACAGAATAATGAGGTCAACCCCTCAAATTGGTGATTATAAAGACCACTCTGAAAACTGGCCTGGGCATCAAAGCCAACAAAGCCTTTAATTTTTAAAGAAGGCATGCTTCAGAGGGGAACTACACTCATGAGGGCCATGTTGGATGCACATCCTGATATTCACTGTGGAGAGAAAACTGGGGTCATTCCCCAAATCCTCGCCTTGAAGCAGATGTGGTCACAGTTAAGTAAAGAGAAAATATACTTGGATGAGGCTGGTGTCAATGATGAAGTGCTAGATTCTGCCACGGAAGTGTTCTTATTAGAAATTGTTAAGCATGAGAAGCCAGCTCCTTATTTATATAATAAACAATAAAGATCCTTTTGCTCTGAAATCCTTAACTTACCTTTAAGCTTTGACATTTTAATTATGATGTGTCTTGGTGTGGGCCTCTTTGGGTTCATCTTATTTGGGACTGTCTGTGCTTCCTGGACTTGTGTGTCTTTTTCCTTCACTAGGTTAGTGAAGTTTTCAGTCATTATTTTTTCAAATAGTTTCTTGATCCTTTGCTCTCTGTCTTCCCCTTCTGGTAATCTGTATGTGGATGCTGTTACTCTTCATGCTGTCCTAAAAATCCCTTGAACAATCCTCATTCCTCTGAATTATTTTTTCTTTCTTCTGCTCTGATTGGGTCTTTTTTTCTACCTTGTCTTCCAAACTGCTGATTCTATCTTCCATGTCATCTAATCTACTGTTTATTCCTTCTAGTGGAATACTAGAAGAAATGTCAGATAGTAAATTCTTCATTTCTGATTGGTCCTTTTTTATGGTTTCTATGTCCTTTTTTATGGTGTTATGGTTCTCACTTTGTTCTTTGAGCATCCATATAACCATTACTTTGAACTCTATATCTGATAAATTGCTTGCCTCTGTTTCATGTAGCTGTTTTTCTGAAGATTTATTCTGTTATTTCATTTGGGGCCTGCTTTTTGTCTCCCCATTTTAACTGCCAATTTGTGTTTGTTTCTATGTAATAGGTAGACATGTTATGTCTTCCAGTTTCCATGAAGTAGCTTTAATGTAGTAAGTGTCCTGTGGGGTCCAGTGGTGCCGTTTCATTGATCACCTAAGCTGGGTGCTCCAGGAATGTCCCTTGTGTGAGTTATGTGGGCCTTCCTGTTGTAATTGAGGTTGACTACTATTGGCACATTTATGCCTGGGATCAACCCAGGCTGGCTGACTATGAAGCTGAACTCATGGTGTATGAACTGCTGTGCAGGTGCTTACCACATGAAGCAGAATTCAACTCAGCAGGGTTTGCTGCCTGATGAGATCTCCCTTTGGATATGCTGCTTGTGAAGCTTATTGAATCCTGCTCTGATGTTGTCTGAACCTGACCACGGAGTTTGTTGGCTCTGGGCCTCTTGTGAGGGACTCTGGTGCAGATCAATGCAATTATCCTTCAGCAGCCTCTTTGGAACTACACCCAGTTGTGGCTACTTCTGCATGTGAGAAGGACCAAGCTGTGTACCAAAGCCAGCTTTTACCAGTACTGGACCTGGGGGCAGGTCAACAAAAGTCCCAAGGCACCCCTAGATCCGCCCTCAGCTGCCTCCACCTGCCAGCTGCCTGTTCGGCTCAGTCACTGAAAGAATCTCCGGCTGTCCTCCTCAGCAGGGTGTGAGCTCCACAGGGTGGGGCGAGAGGGAGTTTTGAAGGCGGGGCTATTGCTTTCCCCAGGCTGATGCAGAAAGGAAGAGAGTGCTCCACTCAAGAAAGATGGCATCTTTGGTATGACAGAATGACTCAGCACAGGGATCCTGGCAGCTGTCCCTTCAGCTCTTTCCCCAGAGCTACAAACCCCAAACTCTCCTCTCAGGACTCTTATTTATGTACTCCGCCCTTCCTTCACTGGAGCTCAGGGTGAGTGGCTGCAAATGAAAATTTGTGTGCTAGCCCTTTAAGAGGAGCATGTGTCTTCAGCAGACTCCTGTCTGTGCCTGGCAGACAGAAACCCTGCTGCTTTTCACAGCCAGGTGTCCTGTGGGTATGTATTCCTGGCTCTGGTGCTCTGGGCTGGGGAGCCTGGCTTGGGGTTTAGACCTCACACTTCTCCAGGGAACACCCCGACACACACACACACAGCTGAGATATCCCTCCAGAACCTCAGGTGTTTCCCGTGGGATCGAAGCCAGCCCTTTTCACGTCTCTCTCCACCCTTCCTCCCAGTCTCGACTGGCTCCTTCCATAAATCCTTGGTTCTCGGTTAGAAGACTCCTCTCCAGCTCGTCTTCAGGTGCTCATGCAGGTTACTTCTTCTGTAATCTAGTTGTAATTCCAGGTTGGTCCCGGGAGGAGGTGGGTGCAGCTTCTACCTACTCCACTGCTATCATGGATCCCTTGTAATGTTTTTTTTTCCTTTTACTGTTTCAAAAATACCACCTATGGTGCTGTACTTTTACAAGTTTATCTAGGGGCAATTCTAATCTGCATGCCTAATTGCCAGATCAAGGAGTAAATGTGTTGTGAGTTTGACAGACCTTACTAGATTGGCTTCCAAAAAAGTCGCTGTGATTTCCACTTTCTTCAGGGGCCTATGAGAGCTGTTTTCTCGCTGCCTGGTCATAGTGCTTTAAATTCTACAATTTATCTTGCTCTCCAAATGGAACAAAGCCTTTAAATTGTTTTCCCCCAGTGCACATTTCATCAATACTAACATAGTCTAATTTAAAGCACTTCACACTCTTAAGTAAAGGTCAGCAGAAGTCAAGCTGTTCAATGTATTCCCATATCTCATTATTTAGCACAGTGTGATCTTTCTCCAAAAAGCGATAGCCTATTTATAAGGCTGCCTTTCTAATGACGTTGTAACGTATCTTAAGAAAAATATTCAAAACTGCTTGTTTCTGGAGGTAACCAAAGCAGAGTCATTAAGGTAATTTCTTTTCTTAGTAATCAGCCTTAAAAAGAGCTGAAGTATTTACATAATCCTTTAGATTTTTAGTAAGAAAATAAGTGTTTTTCCACTGGACTTAATTTTGTAGGTTAAATTGGCAGGAAGAAAATACATGTTCTTTTTTCACTAAATAGACATTTTCTGGAATTTACTACCAGGAAAAATTTTGTCTCTCCTGAAGCGCTAATTTGTAGCCTTCTGTGTGTAACAAGAGCTCAGTGTAATATACTCTGATTTCTCTCTACCTTGACTGACAAGAAGCCAAAGAGCCACCTGAAGCCCAGGCAGATAGCTGGCCTTTGAGGAACCAGACCTAGTAAGTGCTTTGCCATGGTAGTATTGGTAATTTTGAGGAAGTAATCAGCAAATATGTCAAAAGAGTAAACAATTTTATGTCACTTTTTTGGTTCAGTTCAAGTGGAGAAGCTTATGCCTTGTAACTGAAGGAATCCCTTATAAGAATTGCAAAGAATATGTCAGATTTCCATATCCGCCCCTAAAACTGTAAACAATGAAATTAAATATTGATCGATGTAGTTTTTACCCTTTGTGATATATATATATGTATATATTAGTCTTCCTATTATATTATTTGAGATTTGGAGGTTACATTTAATCATTTCAAGCAAACAAACAAACAAACAAAACTCTGTAATTACATGTCCCCTGACATCTAAAATCATTGCCATTTTCCTTGATTAAAGCCAAACATTAAAAATAAGCTTCATTAATCCCTTTAAAAGGCTGTAACTGCCCCTTATGGAGCTCTTACGAGTCATTATGGAAACATTAATACCGTAGCAAGGTCCTTATTTAACCGAGTCAAATGTTTGTCAGCAGTCACCATTCAGTTTATCTTTCATTTGGGGTATTCATCATGGGCTCTCTCAATAGTCCAGCCCAATCCACTTGTCTCGTCATTGAATTCTTCTGCCTCGGGCACGCAGAGCCTAGAAATCTGTCAATGATGCCCAAACTAGCTTTTGTTTTTGGAAGGAATTTGGGAGATGAGGTTGTATGATGTAAACAGTCTTCAAATGGCCTTATAATTCATTAACACATTTGTTAAATGTTTTCAGAAAGTATTTAAATATGAAGGGCTTAGCATGTGACTTCAGGGTTTTCCTACCCCATACTATGAGCACCGAATGGGTAGCAAATACAGATGTAAAATATTATAGAAACTTTTATTTATAGACTACTCTTAGCTTATTTTAAAGAGCACTGAAGCTTATAACTTTAGTATTTATCCAGAATAAAAATAAACAATTTGTTAAGAATACATGAAGACTGCTTTTTTTTTTTTTTTTTTTTAAGTGAGCGAGAAAGACAGAGACAGGGACAGAGGCAGAGAAGAAGGGAGAGAAGCCTGCTTTTATTGTGCCTTCTAATATCCGGTCAGCCAGACACTGAGTACCTGCTAACTACGGTGCAGTTTTATGAAGAAAAAGATTAAATCAGAACCATGAGACTTGGGTTTTCAGTGTGACTCTTAACAACCAATGCTTAATAGGCGAGTGACGTTGGCAAGGAATCTTCCAGAATCCTGACTGTGATCCCCTATGAATTTCTGAATGCCCTATATCACTAAAACACAATGTTTTTACAAAACAAGTGCTTAGTAAATGTCTGGTCTAGCAATGAACTCGCTTGGGGAGGTTAAGCCAATGTGCAGTTAAGACAAAACGGTATTCCAATGTATGAAAATATTTGTTTAGGTATTCATATTTCTCCTTCTATGTGACATCAAAGCAAAAACTAACACTTGTGCTAGCATTAGCTGCCAGATTTATATTGTATTTAATTTAATACTTTGCCCCATAGCTAATAATAGAGAAAAATAGTGAAAAATATAGTTATATTTTACAAATGTTTGAATATTGTCTTACATTTATTAGTTCGAAGCTAAATATAGTCAGTATTATTAAGTTTTTTCAATGATTTGAGAGAGAGATAGGGAGAGACAAAGAGAGAGAGAAGAGGGGGAGAGAGAGAGAGAGAGAGAGAGAGAGAGAAGCATCAACTCATTGTTCCACTTAGTTGTGCACTCATTGACTGCTTCTTGAATTTGCCCTGACAAGGGATCCAGCACACACCCTCGGCGCACCAGGACAATGCCCTAACTATGGAGCCATCTGGCCAGGGCTGGCAGCATTTTATTTTTAGAACTTCAGTGAAGCTAAAGGCCTTAATTAATTATTAACAATTAGTTTTGAGATTAGAAGTATAAATTAGTACGGTCTAACAGTAGATTAATTGTTCTTCTTGCCTGAGGACATTTACAACTCTTAGCCCTTAGCCTGCAGGCATAAAAGTTATGCAAATATACCCTCAGAATTTACATGCATAGCAAATATAAATTAATACATGCACAAACTGAAGTCATAGCCAGGAAATAAGTCTCTGTCAGGGTCTTGGGTAAAAATGGATGAATGGCAGAATCAAAGGAGTAACTAACAGGACTACTAATCAAGAGACTGTTAAGGAAGAGAATGTAGCCTGACCTGTGGTGGTGCAGTGGATAAAGTGTCGACCTAGAATGCTGAAGTTGCCATTCGAAACCTTGGGCTTGCCTGGTGGAGGCACATATAGGAGTTGATGCTTCCTGCTCTTCCCCCCCTTCTCTTCCCCCCCTCTCTAAAATGAATAGTCTTTAAAAAGAAAATTAAAATTAAAAAAGGGAATGTTAATGAACAAACACAATAGGTAGCAAGCTCCCATGGTTGTCAAACAAAAGCTCTTGCTGCCCCTAGTCCAGGAGGGGGTGATTACAGAACTGGGCTAAAGCCTCAGCTGTAGGAGAGAAACTCTGGCCACCCCTGGAGGGGCAGCGAGAAGGAAGCCAGGGACGAAATATCCCGGAGTTCTTTCCATCTGAGCTTTGACCTGCCGCAGTCAGGGGAGAGAGGACCCTGCTGATGCCATCTGTGGAGGACAGCTTCCTGGGGAAAGGTCTGGAATGAATTTGGAGGGCAAATGGCAAGGACCCAGCACCAGCCCTATTCTTGGGAAACAACGCATTTGGGCGCTAGAGTTCTCCTTCCTTGTAACCAGAGACATGCGTTCTGGTCATAGAACCCAGGGACTGAAATGGAAAGGATGAGCAAGCTGAGTGCTGAGCAGTATCACTAGAGTTGTATGGGAGCCTTCTTGTTCACAACCCAGGAAAGGAGTGCAACGTGATCACCGATGGCTTTTCCTCTCCACTTTCCTGTGGTGTTTGGTAGAGTGGCACGATATGGCCCTATCAGCACACTGCAGTGACACCAGAGGTGCTCCAGTGAGGAGGAAGAGGTGAACTATTTTAGGCCAAGAGGCCCTGGAACCCCCCGTGAGCACGGGGCACCGTGGTGAGGTCACCAGCAGACGTCCAAGGGAAACCAGAGTGGAGGCTGTCCCAAGCAAACTGACCTTGGGCTGGAGGAGGCATGGGTGACACCAACGAAGACACGTGTTCTCATCTGCCCAGCACTTTGTCATATAGTAGCTAATAATTTATTTTCAAAATCCTAACTCCTATCTATTAATGGATTTCTATTTGTAGATGTCATCATGAACTAATTTCTTAGGTTCCATATCTTTACCTAGAAAATGGGATGGTAATTATAGTAATGACAGTAAGAACCTACCTCATATGGATTTTGTCAGAACGAAATACGAATTTCCTTTGAAGTGCTTTGCATCACACTTGTATACTGAACACTCAAAACTGTTCAATGGCAACTGGTTGTATATAGTTTATTAGAATCCTCTTCTATAACCTAGAAAACCTGTTTACAACTTGAGAAACTTCAAAGTACAACTCAAACATTAACCCTTTTGCATTTTTTCAACACTAAGGACTTCTTAGCACAGCTGACTGTCAGATAAAGGCTAACCTACTAAATCCACTTTTATGTGATTCTCAAACATCTGACATTTCAACATTAGTCTCTTAAGAACAAAGCAGGAAGTATAAGGGATAAGCACAAATATTGTGTAGATGAAAATAAAACAGCATCTTTTCTAGAAGTAGCCTCTAAAAGCACACTCTGTTTAAGTGACTGAAGTTTAGCAATGCAGTATCCCAGCAAAGCATTGCACTTCCTGTTCTGTTTCACTTATTTAAAGGAGCTCTGTAGTAAAGCTAAGTTTCCATGAGTGGAGTAAGACTGGGACAGACCCAGTTAGCGCAACATATAAGTCCATTCTTCTCTGTTTTGTTCAGGGAAAGACTTCTTTGCAAACAATCAACACACATTGAAACAGAACTAGCTCTTCGTCAACAGATTTATGACATAAAGACAAAACTCCCTCGACTATGTCAGATCTACCCTTGAACTTAAACTATATAATTTGGATCTCTATACTCCAAACACATCAATTCTATAATAAGTTTTTACTTTCATTTTATACAAGAAGCATTGGCCAGAGTATCTTTGAGAGAAGGGACACACCAAATGCTTGAAGGTGTTATTAATACACAGCTCTAGCCTTAAGCCAGGGAACTTAAAATTCAAAATGTCTTCCTCAAGATCTCACATTATTATACAGTTATCTGTGTGGCTTTGACACCAGTAGTTTACTAGTTTATTATCTATAGTTTCAGAATATCTTTTATATGCTATTACCATATAAGGGTGCATCAAACCACAAATATAAACAGCATAATACTTCAATATAGTACTTTGTGGGAGAAAAAAATAACTTCCACTTTATATTACAGAAAATGAGATGAAATTCATGTTTGATATAATCAGAGATATAGTTTGACACATAAAATATAACCAGATCAATGACACAGCAATGTCCTTTAAAAGGATAGTCATTGTATAAAGTTTCCACCAACACAATCAATCAATCATCAATCAATCACATGCTTATTGAGCACTCAGTGAATGCAAAGCCACAAATGTTCTCCCTCTTTCTACTTTTTTTTGGACATGTGAAAGTAACGCAATTCTGTACAAATAAATGATTTTCCTATGTTTTGACTGTGACAATGTAAAAAGCTTGAATTCGGCTCATTCTCCTTGGTAATAAAAGTTGTGTCTAGACTACCACTTCAATTTGCCTGTCCCTATGATCTCACTGCTATGACCGAATAGCATACAAGATTGTTTTATTACTTTATGCCAGGTTAATTTTGCTTTGATGTTTTTCTGCATGGATTTTCCAGAGGATAAGAAAAGAAAAAAAATGCTTGACTACTTCAGCAAAACTAAAGCTGAATAATTCAGTACAAATTAATGAGCATCATTAATAACAATTTGAAACACAACCTCCAACAAATATTAATGCAGAGCGCAATAAATATATATAATAGAATAGCTGTCTAAGCCTACCCACCATGAAAATAAGTTAATCCCTTTACTAACATTAAACTTCTTTCTGTCGCCTGACCGGGCGGTGGTGCAGTGGGTAGAGAGTTGGACTGGGATGCGGAAGACCCAGGTTCGAGACCCCGAGGTTGCCAGCTTGAGCGCGGGCTCATCTGGTTTGAGCAAAAGCTCACCAGCTTGGACCCAAGGTCGCTGGCTCGAACAAGGGGTTACTCAGTCTGCTGAAGGCCCATGGTCAAGGCACATATAAGAAAGCAATCAATGAATAACTAAGGTGTCGCAATGAAAAACTAATGATTGGTGCTTCTCATCTCTCTCTGTTCCTGTCTGTCTGTCCTTATCTATCCCTCTCTCTCTCACTCTGGCTCTGTAAAAAAAAGAAAACAACAAAAAAAACTTCTTTCTCAGGAACATTTTCTGGAGTAAACCATGAAATGTTATTGATATAATTTACATCAGAATAATTAATGACTTAGCAGAACTCTCTCATAATTTGAAATTCTTTTCAAGTATACTGAAGCCAATCCTAATTTAAATGTAAGATACAAACACTGGGTTTATTCTGTCTGTTTTAAATAAAATCAGGCATATACATGTCTCTCCTATAATGGCAACCTCACAGATCAACTCAATTTCCAATTGGTATAATCAAGCATGCACGGTTAGTAAATTTGCTTCTTTATGTCAATATTATTTACACATAAATGCATCGTATGAACCAAGTGCATATTTAAAATATCAAGATTTTTCACAATATCTGACTCTGAAAGTGAAACAAAAATGTAGAACATGCAAAGACTAGAGCCAGCTGTCAAAATGAAATCTAACGAGAGACAGATCCAAATACCAGAAATAGGTCAGGAACAGGGACTACGTCAGAAGAGATTTTTCATTAAGATACAAGTATATTTCTACGGACCTATTTTGTCCTCACATTCTTTCTCTCCAATTGAGCAGCAATATGACTGGAGTCTGTGGGAGCAGGTCTGGCTGAGAGGCATTACAACACAGAGCCAATTTGTAATTGATGAGGGCACAAAGGGCAGATCAGAATCCAGCAAAACCTGATAAGATTTTCTGAAATGATGTCTCGGTTTTTTAACTTAGCTAGGTGTCTGTGGTACTAGTCAGGTACATTTAGCCTATTTATATCCTGTAAATGACTAAGGGATTAATCAATTAATTGAACCAAATATGGAGGAGCCCCCGTGTTGTATTTAAAGGGCTAAATAACCCCTGATCTTTACAGATGTTAATTAGGTAAGTCAAAATTTGAATTCTTAGCCTAACCTGTGGTGGCGCAGTGGATAAAGCAGCGACCTGGAATGCTGAGGTCACCAGTTCAAAACCTGCACTTGTCTGGTCAAGGCAGATATGGGAGTTGATGCTTCCTGCTCCTCTCCCCTTTCTCTCTCTCTCTCTCTCTCTCTCTCTCTCTCTCCTCTCTAAAATGAATTAAAAAAATTGAATTCTTGTTTGGACTGTGTAAACTTTGACATTAATCTGTCTCTTCTCCAGGTTGAATTTAGGCCAGGACATTAATTAAACTCAAATGACTGTTTTCTATAAGGATAGTCTTCATATTTTCTTCATCTCTTATCTTCTGTACCAAGATACCAAGATGCCAAGATGCCATGTATATGAATTATTTTTCAGAGATTTAATACACTGTAACTCAGTTTAGAGTTCTGACATCAGCACATCATCTCAATTAATACCACCTGCACATCCCCAACTGAATTTCCAGTTCTCGGCTGCTGCTTAAATCACTTAAAATAGGTGGATGATAGATAATAAATCATTCATATCTTTCTATTTCTTACCGAATGCATAAAGTGTCTTAGAGAGAATAATTTGGTGGCACCCAATAATGTCCCAGTCATTTCAATTAGTTAGGGCTGTGTAGTCATTGCTTTAAAAATTCTGTGAGCTCTGGCGTGACTCAGGGGTTCAAAGTCATGAGTTAACTGCTTAGTCTCTTCCGCGTTGGATTCTGTAGACCCAGCCAATGGAAACTCTAATTAAGAAGCTGGGATGGTAAGCAGTGAAAGGAATTCAAGCTAGCTTTAAATCAAAATGAGAAAATAGTGGATAACAGTGACAAAATATCCAAGTATGGGTTTCCTTCCTTCTGTTTCCTCTAAGCATGAACAATATGTGCTTATTTGGGAACCAGGTCTTTGCTATGTTGTTTGAACCATAGGAATAGATAACTGATTTTTTAACCTACATAAATGAATTGGAGAGAAGATAGAGGACAAGGAGGCCAGGGAGGAGACAGGCTGTGCCAGATGGTGTTCTGGTGAGTGAAAGGGGGGTGTGCTTAAGGAGAGAAGAGGGTTATAAAAACAGAATTTGATAGAAATATCGTTGTGTGATGAGAAAGAGTAATTACCTTATTGCTAACATTTTTGTCTAGAACGTGCCTTCCACCGAAAAACAAAAACAAAAACAACTATTAAAAAATTCAAAGTACACTACAAGGCTTTTGGAGTCAGACCTGTTGCTGGAAAGGTGTTTTGTTTGTTTATCTGCTTGCTTTACACAACATGGTGTTCAAGTGCTCTCAAAGAGGCGGGTGTTGCCCAGGTCCCTTACCATGCCTGGCTCAATCCCCTGAGGCCGAGGTCAAGTCCAACAACCCAAGTCCAATTGGCAGCTAGGATTTTCCACAGTGAGGGAAGGGGGGTCACTGGCAGCCGAACAAACTCTGATTTAAAGAAAAAGTACGTGTAGTTTCTATTAGGAGAAAAGCTGAACTCAAGAGTGTTCATTTAATTTCATGGGTCCAGAGTGAAAAGTGACAAGTGTCTATGGCCGCCATTATCCATCTGATGATTTGCAATTCAGGTTTTCAGAATCACCACTTAATCTCCACCTCGCCCCTGCCACTGCCTGCTCCAGGAATACTGCACACTACTCAGCATTTTCTTCAATATCCCACACTCTGGGTTTTGTTTACCAAATCTTTTAAAACATCACAGTAGCTATTAGTCCCAGGAGCTTGAGTTAACATTAGGGCACACGTTCCTGACTAGAAATTTCAAAATTGGCACAAGTCTCTGGTTATTATTTTTTAATTTTGCTTCCCCCTCCATGAGCCATATTCCATATAATTAAGGGCTTTTCACCCACAGACTGCTGAAAATGTGTCAATAGTTTATAAACAGAAAAATATCCTATTAAAATCTGTCCAATCTGTAAAATTTCCATTAATTTAAAACTCAGAGTCCACCTGGCATATTGCTCATGTTGCTCTGGGCACAACACATGTGTAGATTTACCAATAAATCATGTAACTGGAAAATTTTAAATATCACTTTGTGGGTGGTAGCTTTGCTTTTTATAGCCCACTATGAATATAGTTTAAAGTTCTTTCCCTTAAATGACACGATCTCTTCTAAAATTGGCTGTTGACTGACCAAGTACCTAAGACTAAAAGAAGAAACCTAGAAATAGAAACATTTCAAAATACCAAACTGAAAAAGATAAATTAGGCACAACCAGTTTACTTAACCATGTAACTTTTCTCCTTCTTCATTCTGTATTTGAACTTAAAGGAATCTTTCTCTGCAATATTTGGAACACAAGAAAATAAATAGTGGTGGTTTTCTATTTTAAGGATCAATACAGCCCTATTTTCATACTTCATTCAAAAGAAAGATTTGGGGCCCAGTTGTCACATTGTTAGAACTTGCCAATACTAAACATCGTCATCACAATTCCAAAGCAATAAGGCAAGAAAAACACACCCATTTTTTTCCTATTCTGTTAAACTCCATGATCAATAAGCGACGACAAGAATGCTCTCTGGTTATGATTGTCCAGTATTAGGGGTGTTTTATTGTGAAACTAACCTGCCTTCATTTAAGTATTCACCACATCTGGCCTTGACTGGAAGAAATGTGTAAGGGGTCTGTCCTAAAAGAAGTGCTGGAGGGAAGTCCAGGACAGCAGCATGGTGTGCAGAGGGCAGCCCTGAGGATGTTGTTCTGCATTCCATGGTCTCTTTTTCACTCCTGGTTTTAGGTAAGAAACTAATTAACTTTGAGAGTTCAAGAGCATATCATTGCATTCAATTAAAAAAATTAAAATTATAACATAAAGAAGGATTTTGACTAATAATATTTTATTGCTAAATCAATTAGTTTTCTTTTTAATTTTTTCATTGTTTTGAGAGGAAAAGAAAGAGAAAAGGACAGGGAGAGAGAGAGAGAGAGAGATCAACTCGTTCCACTTATTTGTTCTGTTTAATCCTTTTTTTTTTTTGTATTTTTCTGAAGCTGGAAACAGGGAGAGACAGTCAGACAGACTACCACATGCGCCCGACCGGGATCCACCCGGCACGCCCACCAGGGGCGAAGCTCTGCCCACCAGGGGGCAATGCTCTGCCCCTGCGGGGGGGGGGGGGTCGCTCTGCCGCAACCAGAGCCACTCTAGCGCCTGGGGCAGAGGCCAAGGAGCCATCCCCAGCGCCCGTGCCATCTTTTGCTCCAATGGAGCCTTGGCTGCAGGATGGGAAGAGAGAGACAGAGAGGAAGGAGGGGGTGGGGGGTGGAGGAGCAGATGGGCGCTTCTCTTATGTGCCCTGGCCGGAAATCGAACCCGGGTCCCCCGCACACCAGGCCAATGCTCTACAGCTGAGCCAACCGGCCAGGGCCTATTTGTTCTGTTTAGTGGTGTACTCATTGATTGCTTCTGTTTGTGCCCTGGCCAGGGATCGAACCCTCTACCTTGGCATGCTGGGACAACGCTCTGTCCACTGAGCAACCCTCTGAGGGCCTAAATCAATTTAGTTTTGACTTACTCAGAACACCAAGGGACTTCTAGCCCATGTGTAAGACAGTGACCAGTACAACAGGACATGCCACTAACAATTTTAACAGTAGCCAGAGGGAAAACAGGAACAGCATGAGCCTCAGTGTCCCTGACACGAACAGAGACAATGACAAGCACAGCAGTAGCAGCCATTGCCACGTGGGTCTTCAGTGCCAGAGCACCTTTTGTGGCATGACCAGTGCTGTCCATGGCAGCAGATGACCACAGGGCACCAGAGTACAAGTGGAGTAAGTACTGGACATGGCATCAAGCATGAGTGGCCTGGGTTCATGTGCATAAAGGATACATCCTCTAAGACAAAGAGGGTATTTGAAGGCATCACAATGATGAGTATTACAGAAATTTAATGGATGAGGGTCATAAATGCTAGATTTCTGCTTTGTATAGGATAAAGCTGGTGTTTATTTGAAATGCATTAGTAAGATGTAACATCCAACATCTGTTTGAATAATTAAGTGTCCATTCTCATTGGCCAGTTTACATCCCATGACAGCTGTTAGCATTTTACCCAGTTTTAATATACACTGAAATTTGGAGGAGTGCAATTTCATGGTCAAGCATGGGGACGCTATTCTTTGTTTCATTTGTGACATTTTACAAGTTTTTTTCTGTTTTGTTTTTTTTGGGTTTTTTTTCCATTTTGGAAAGATACATCACCAATAACAGTGAGACTTGTGGACTCTTAGTTTCCTTGCAATATAACCACACTGATCTGCATTTGTGTCTGTCATATTCATGACATTTCAAAATATAAGCAGGAACATTTGACTATTTCATTATATTCTATGGTGCTATTATGCCAAAACAGTTGAGGCATCATACTGGTTTGTCAAAACTGTATGCATAGGTAAGTTATAGATATTTTTTCCAGGTCCTCCAGAGGTCAGTAAATATATTTCTCATCAAAAGAGAATATGAGGTCTTTTAGGAATGGGAAGACTGCTTTAGGATGACCCAAATGGAATTGGCAGCAGGATTTCGAGATGCAGGGGCCTGAAGATACTGAACGTAGGTGAAGATAAAGACATATTTTTATGACCATTTTAATATCCTAGTTTTATTCCCAAAATAGTGAATTTTGAAATCCATGGATCTCCCCAAACTGGATGTAGTAGTTAGTAATTATTAACTAATATTTATAAAAATTTTTATTGAAGTAATCATAATTATTGTGGGTTGTTGGTATTGTGCAAAGCCTTGTTCAAAGTACTTATGTTTTCCTATTTTCAAATATGTATATATATTTGTTTGTTTTTATTAAATTCATTGGGGTACAGGTTTCAAGTACACAACTCAAATGTCATCTGTACACTGCATTGTACGTCCGTTGCCCAAAGCAAAGTCTTCTTCCAGCCCCATTTCCCCCTCCTTTGCCCACTCCATCCACCCCCTACCCCGCCCCTTTTCCTCAAGTACTTTAAGTATATTAACTCATTCTATCATCCTAGCAGCCCTAGGAGATGGTCATTATTGCTCCTACATTTCAGCCGGGAAACTGAAGCACAGAGAAGGTAGGAAACCCACCCAGGGACACAGGGCAATTCAATGACAAAGATGATATTCCCACCTGTGCAGCCTGGGCTAGTCTGCACCCAGCCACTATCCAGCAGCAGCGTGGAGTTAGGTCAAGACAATTACTCGTTCGGAAAACCCACTTTCAAGAACCATTAATTCCACAGAAATCCTATATTTCCCACAAAACATAATTTGGTTCTACTTACACTTACACTGATGGGCAGCACAATCAGTGAATTCTAAAAACCCTCCCTTGAAGTTCAGGAGAGTCTTCTTAAAATGCCAAGACAATTAATTCTTGGCCAAGTGGTCCCAGGTGGTCACTGTCATTCCAGATGCCCATACCTGAGGCTGATGGCCCCACCCACATCTGAGTCCCCCTCATTCCAGGCCTATGGCAATAGTGTTATAACTTTAGAAAGGTTACAGACAGTTTGGAGAGCTGAACCTGGAGTGAACATATCAGAAAAGAGGTCACAGGAGAAAGGCGAGGACCAGCGTGCTGAGCACCTGCGCTCTGACTCCTGGCAGTTGGCGGTGCCTTCTATTGCTGAGCTCCTGAAGAACAGACTACAACAAGACAAAGCAAAGTCTTCTGTCTGCAGCAAAATCACTTCACATCTCCTTATGTGCCAACATTATAGTAAATAAGAATTTACAAGGTTACTTGAGTTAATTAAAGAATAATAAAAATAATGTAAAAATAGGTAAACAAGTTCAATTTCTCATTAGGCCCAAAGATTAGGTTTTCTTAAATAGCTTCTTTCTGATTTTCTTGAATTATAAGACAAGGTTATAGTATAGCATTTGAGATAGGGATCTGCTTCTTTGTAGCTGTGTATCCCAGAGGTCCTCAAAGCTTCCATTTCTTTATCTAAAAGGCTTGACAGGCCCTTGCTGATAGCTTGGTTGGTTAAAGCGTCATTTCTATACAGAAAGGTTGTGGGTTCAGTTCTTGGTCAGGGCACATACAGGAAGAGATTGATGTTCCTGTCTCTCTCTTTCTCTTCCACTCTCTCTAAAATCAAGAAATAAATTTTAAAAAATAAATAAAGAGCTTGACAATATCTGGCTCTCAAATGGTTATACAGGGTCAAAGAATAAGTACATAAATGCTTGACACAGTGTCTGACTATAATAAGTAAGAATCAATATGACCTTTTGTTATTATTTTAGGGTAATTTATCTATAAAATAATACTGTGCCATAAATCAAGAAGTTCCACTAGTCCACTGGAATTATAAAACAAACCCCAAACTAGTACTAGTCTATTTAATGACTGTTTGTGTACTCAACCTCTGACTCTAGGTAATACATGCTTATTTCTTTCCATATTAGAATGGTCTGAACAAGAACAATATACATTGTTGGGACAGTGTTATGTCAACGTGGAAAACTGAAAACCGCATTCAATTCTTTTCTCCAAGTCAACTTACGGATATCTTGATTAATATAGAAACAGTGCTTTACATATTAATTTTATGGACTTATAATACATAGTCTTTTATAAAGCATTTTCATGACAACTCTATGAGCAAAGAATTGTCAGTACAATTGTTCCCAGTTTGTGAATCTAGAAAAGAAGCACAGTCAACATGTTTTTCCCAAAGTCACATGACTGTAGCTAGCGGCTGAGTAAAGCTAGGATCCTGGCTTCCTCATATCCAGACCATGAGATTCGCACTTCTGCCTTCACCTCGTGGAAAGTTAGATCTCTTCTAACCTCTTAGGTTAGAATTCTTATCGGTATGTACTTTCTTACAGAGGCTCAGAAATGGGTGAGGCAAGATTACCTTCAAAAGGCTCTCTTAGTTATTGTGGATGAAGTGTCCACTTTTGTCCTTTTTGTGTGAGTGGGCCATTTAACATACTACACACAGTCCTGTGAAATGACTATCTACATTGGGACTGTACTGCTGCTATGACTCCATGATGTCATTAACTAAAATTACTTAAGAAAAGAGAAAGTTCCATAGTTTACCATTAGATGGTGCTAAGAGCAGTTTAAAGAAAAGTCTCAAAAGTTATTGACGCAACGAATCACAGGATTTGATTGGGGTTTACTATAAAATAGTTAATGTTTCTGTCTTTCCAGACAGAAGCACACCCAACCCCATTATCAAAGACTAAAAATCATCCAAAGCTACACCATTCTTTCAGTTAATTATACTTTGGCCAACTTCAACTACAGATGAAGGTTTCATTCTATTTAGGTATATGAATATATTTCACTTTGGTTATACCTTACTGCAAATCTCATTTCACATCTTTTCCAATATATTTTTCAATAGAATGTGTCAGATTGGAAGACACTAAATGCCTATTAAGTTATATTATTAATCATTACAGTCACAGTGAGAAGTTCAAGAGACTAGTCAGAGCAAGCATCATCTTCCCACAAATAGTGTTATATAACATACATTTTATGAAGTTGTGTGTTTTACAGTAAATGCATCATTTTAGTGAGCCTTTATTTTCTAATACTGATGATATCTTGCAAATCAAAAGTCAGGTCATAGCCTTTAAACTTCCATGAAAATGAATAAACAAAGCTGTGGGCGCCACAAACTTACTAATACTTTCTCTGTCTTAACACTTAAGTTTTTTGTTATTGCTGTTCAACATCTTTACCACTGGAAGGAGACTGGGAGAGAGAGTATCTTGATCAGCACTGATATCCCCAATACGAAATCGTCTCTTATATAATAATATATAATATATAATATATAATATGTATATGTAATAGATACTTTAAAGGCATAAACAAACTAACAAATATTAGAGTATGACTCTCATATGCTTCCTGGGCTCCCTCCCAAAACAAACCAAACATGTAAGTTTCAGGATGGCTTTTCACCATTTCAGCAGCTCAATCCTAAACCTGATTTTGTTCCGCTACTCTCTTTACCCAGCCCTTTTAATCCTCCAGGAGTGCAGTCTCCAGTGGCTTCAAAAACAAAAAGTTTGGCCACTTCTGTAAGAACTTTTAAATCTATTCTTTAGCAAGTTATGTTCTTTAGATATCTTATCAAGACTTCAGAGGCACTGAAAACATTTCTGTTGCAAAAACAGAGACTCAGAAAGAACTAAAGAGGGGAAATATTAAAATCACTGCTTAGGTGATATATTTGTTGAAGAAAATGCAAACAGCCTGACCAGGCGGTGGCACAGTGGACAGAAGCATCAGAATGGGATGCAGAGGACCTAGGTTCGAAACCCAGAGGTTGCCAGCTTGAGCGCGGGCTCATATGGCTTGAGTGCAGGTTCATCTGACTTGAGCACAGGTTCACCAGCTTGAGTGTAGGGTCGCTGGCTTGAGCATGGGATCATAGATATGACCCCATGGTCACTGGCATGAGCCCAAGGTTGCTGGCTTGAAGCTCAAGGTTGCTGGTTTGTCCAAGGGGTCACTCACTCTGCTGTTGCACCCTAGTTAAGGCACATATGAGAAAGCAATCAATAAACAACTAAGGAGACTAAGGAACCACAATGAAGAATTGATGCTTCACATCTCTCTCTCTTCCTGCCTATCTGTCCCTATCTGTCCCTCTCTGTGTCTCTCTGTCTCTGTCAGAAAAGAAAAGAAAGAAAATGCAAACAAAAATAGTATAGTTTATTTTAGCAGGCTACATTCTGTGTCATGGAATGGGTCTAACATTGATGGAATACATTATTGACTCATAGATGCAGGTTGCATAAACAGGACAACCAAATCCATGAAGCACAAATATAGTTTATGGTCTACTGAAAATAAGAATTAATAACCAGAATCACATAGAGTATGAGTTTGGTGTAAACTGTTGTCACTAGTGTGTAACAGTGTTTGGCACAAGATAACAAACTCTCTAAATAAAATAAGCAAATATACCTACATGATGACCTGAAAGAGGTCATAATCTAGAAATGTAAATTTTGACCATATCATTTCAACATTACAAGGTCAAGACCTTTTAGACTACCAAAGAGCATTCCCTACCAAAGAGCAGAGGAATGAACGAGCTTCCTCAGCAAGTCAGTTTTTAGCATAACTTCAGAGAAATAAAAAAGCTACCAAATGTATACTGGAAAATGGACATGCTCTCCCTTTCAAACTGGTCTGATACCAAATGTACAAAGCCCTGAGCAACATAAGAGCAGGGGATATTGTTGAGTCAGCTCTAACTTCTCCCAAAGACAAGAAGAAGTGAGTTGTCCAAAAGTCATGCTCATCCACATATCCCAGGGCTACCAGCCACCACTGATCTTCCCTCCCATCCTCCAGTGACCAGCCAGGAAGTATCCCAGACACACTGACAAGCTTGCCTCTCAGTTTTTAAGAAATGCCAAATGGAAGTAAGAATTACGTAGTTTCCAAGTAGCAAGCAGATATTTTCCCCCATTTTCAAGGAAATGAAGCAAGGCTATCATGTCCCCCAAATATCCATTTGATTTTGGCTGTGATTGTTTAATTAAGAGATTTACGTTTCCCGGGGACAGTGATGAATTTTATGAACAGGTCAGACTGTGTAAGTGATCGATGCATTTGCAGGATTCCACTGTTTCCATGTGGCTCTGACTGGTCTGCAATGTTTTCTAAAATTCTAATCAATAGGATTTTTAATTTCAGTTGAAGTTTCCTAGCTTTGGAGAGTAGAGTCACATTCTGAGAACAGGTGAGTTGGGGTCCAGGCACAGAGAGCAGATCGTTACAGATCAGCAGGAGGTTACTCGGGCCCAATGGGGAGTAGTGAGCTCTTGGTGCTGAAGAGAAGGAGAGAGAAATAATTCCTTTCTTTGAAATAATTGGGAAGAGGCTGATGCTGCCTAAAGAAATTCATGGGCTTTATCTTAACCAATCAATCAATATTTACCAAAGACCTGTAATAACAGATAACTGTTGTCTTTGTCTGTACAATATCTCTTTCTTCTTTTGAGGATCTGTTCTTCCCATCTGTATGGATTTGGTAGAACTGTCAATCACAGGTCCCTGCCTCCTCCACCCACCCCTGGCTGTCATGGGCTGGTTTGCATCCCCTTAAAATTTATATGTTGCGGTTTTAACCACCCGGTAACTCAGAATTGACTATATTTGGAAGAAAGGTCTTGAAAGAGATGATTAAGTTGAGGTCACTAGGGTCAATCTGAAATGGATTAAGATGAGGCCATTAGAGTGAAGGCAGGAAGAAACAAAGGAAACAGAGTGTGCTGTTGAAGGGATAGGGAAGGGAGGGACTGGCTGGGGCAGGGAGTCAGGGTGGGGAAGCAAGGGGGACCAGGGAGAAATGGGAGACTGCTCAGCCTACCGAGGTCTCAAGGCCACCCTGAGGAGTTTGGCTCAGTGGAGCAGTTAAGGCAGGGGTCCCCAAACTACAGCCCGCGGGCCGCATGCGGCCCCCTGAGGCCATTTATCCGGCTCCCTCCGCACTTTCGGAATGGGCACCTCTTTCATTGGTGGTCAGTGAGAGGAGCACAGTTCCCATTGAAATACTGGTCAGTTTGTTGATTTAAATTTACTTGCTCTTTACTTTAAATATTGTATTTGTTCCCGTTTTGTTTTTTTACTTTAAAATAAGATATGTGCAGTATGCATAGGGATTTGTTCATAGTTTTTTTTATATAATCCGGCCCTCCAACGGTCTGAGGGACAGTGAACTGGCCCCCTGTGTAAAAAGTTTGGGGACCCCTGAGTTAAGGAAACAGTCTCCAGAGTCATACTGTCTATGTGCAGACATCACTTGTCAGCCATGTGTTCCTGGAAAAATCACCTTACTCAGCCACAAAACTGGATAAAATAGGAATAATAGTGTTATCTCTTTTATAGAGATATCGTAAGTGCTAAGTAAATTAATATATGTCTAAGTAAATTAATATAATGTATGTCTATATGTAAATATATATTTTTAAAACATAATATACATTTTACATAGATATTGTATAAATAGGCAAGATATATAATAATATAAATTATATTTTTATTTTATTTTTTTTTTTCTGAAGTGAGAAGTGGGAGGCAGAGAGATAGACTCCTCCATGTGCCTGACCAAGACCCACACGAAAAGCCCACTAAGGGACAAATGCTCTGCCCATCTGGAACGATGCTCCGTTGAAACTGGAGCCATTCTAGTGCTTGAGGCAGAGGCCATGGAGCCATAATCAGTGCCTGGGCCAACTTTGCTCCAATGGAGCTTTGGCTGCGGGAGGGAAAGAGAAAGACAGAGAGAAAGGAGAGAGGGAAGGGTGGAGAAGAAGATGGGCACTTCTCCTGTGTGCCCTGACAGGGAATCGAACCGGGACATCCACACACTGGGCCGATGCTCTGCTACTAAGCCAACCTGCCAGGGCCTATATTTTTATTTTTAAATCAACCATATGATATAAATATTTTTCTATGACAGTAAATGTAGATCACCATAACTTTTAATGTCTTTATAGTGTTTTACTGATAAATATGCCATAATTCATTTATACTTGAATTGCACAATACTTTAGTATATAAAAATTGTACATGAATAAAGTATGAAAAATTGTATAATTTCACTAAATGTACATTTTTTCTTTTCTTTTGTTTATTTGAAGTTTCTATTCTTTTTGTAATGAATGTATGTTACTAGTATAATAAAAGCATAATAAGAAGGAAGGCAAAAGAAATGTTAAAAATGCATGTTTGATCATTTTTAATATTTGACTTCTATTTTCATCAACTTCCTTCTTATGAGTGGTCCAAGACCTCAGCAGGACACAGGAAGGAAACAGAATAACATTCCTGCTAACTTTCATGCATGATAAATAGAAAAAATAAAAAAGTACATCCCACCTCACTGTGGGTATGTCTCGCTCCTAGAGTTCTTTATCTAGAGTAGTTATTCCCAGGCAGAACTCTCCCAAGCTTCTAGGGAGTTGGGCAGGTGTCAGGAGGCTGCTTCCCGTGGGCTACCAGGAGGAAGGAAGGAAAAGGCAATGGAGAGAAAACGAGGAGAGGATCCTCTCTATTATTTTTTTTTAATTTTTTTAAAGATTTTATTTATTCATTATAGAGAGGGGACACACACACACAGAGAGAGAGAGAGAGAGAGAGAGAGAGAGAGAGAAAGAGAAGGGGGAAGGAGCAGGAAGCATCAATTCCCATATGTGCCTTGACCAGGCAAGCCCAGGGTTTTGAACCGGCAACCTCAGCGTTTCCAGGTTGACGCTTTATCCACTGCACCACCACAGGTCAGGCTCCTCTCCATTATTAATCTAAGCAGTCACATTTCTTCATTAGATAGAGCTTCTGAAATTTTTTGTTTAAGGTTTAGAGTTTAAAAAAGAAAAATAATCCACCTGACTTTCACTGTAATCTAGATCAATGATCTTTCTTTTTGATTTAGGTTTTCTGGTTGCATCTCAGACACTCACTTTCCTTCACAGAATCCATGGAGAAAAAATGCCAAAGCATAATAGTCAGCAATAAGTATTGGATTTATCTCCTCTGCTTTAAATGCAGAACCATTACGATGAAGAAAACTGCCTTGAGCTTTAATCTATAAGAAGTAGTAAAACATTACTGGATAAGTAAAGAGAGTGAACCCTCACCATTGTCTTCCTACTGCATCTTCTGGCACTCAGCACTTAGTTTCTCCTCTAAAGAAATGGTGAACAAACACTTAAAGTATTTGGAGTTGAAATGGTACAAAAATATGAGCCTGCCTAAGGGACATATATGTCCGTCTCCAGCCTGCATGAATGAGGATCAATCAACAATGTGAGAAAGTGTGAAGTCTGTCCTCTTAGACAGCAATAGGTGATCAGTGTCTCAGCTGCAATGGTAATCACCTAGAAGTTGGTATTACACCATGTAATTTATTGATGCCAGTCTGCCTTGTGTATATATAATAACAGTTCTCTCGTTCTTTCATAGATGCAAATATCTTATTACACCATATGGGTAATTATATCTTACAGAAATGAGACAGTTTTCACCTTCTCTTGCATTTCTTCTCTGACCCATAACACCTACTCAGTTTTGAGCTCTTAGTGGGTAAATGGATAAATCCATCCAAGCACTGCCAAACTCCCTGATGATGGGCAGGGCCCCCCTTTCACAACTCTAACTCTCTCTATTAGCATCTCCTCAAGTCTTTCATTGAAAAATATTGGAGTGACTATTATATACCAGGAATTGTGACCATGTACTGAGCTTGAGAAATGAAAAATAGGAGTCTCAGTCCTTCAGGGTAGATAAACACACACAAATACAACTAAGATACAATGTGACTTGGCTATGATGGAGGCTTTCATAAAGTACAAAGAAACAAAGAGCACATCTAGCTCACTTCAACAGGCAGACTTCATTTAGAAGACATTCTTGAGTAATAATAGTTTAGATTTTCAATATGAAACACATGCACGAATGTTCCAAGTAATTATCTTGGGGTTGTTGAATTCAGAATATTAATTTTCTTCTTTATATTTTTTTCATTTTTGAAACAGTATGCTTAATTTGAAAGAAATGTATCCTTGGCCAACCACTTGACTTTCCTGAGACCTACAGTTGAATGACAAATTAAGTTCCATTACTTAGTGTCTAATTTATCAAACCCAACTGATGGCTGTCTAAGAATGTTGGGAGACATTCTTTTACAAATCATAACCAAACCATTTGCACATTTTGACAGCTTTTCTTGTGCCAGCTTTTCTCCCCCAACTATGGAGGACAGGGTCTTCTCCACTTATACCAATCTGAACAAAGCATTAAGAACTATAATTTACTCAGTGGCACAGTGGATAGAGTGTTGGACTGGGATGCAGAGGACCCAGGTTTGAATCCTAGAGGTTGCCAACTTGAGCGTGAGACCATAGATATGACCCAGTGATCACTGGCTTGAGCCCAAAATTCACTGGCTTGAAGCCCAAGGTCGCTGGCTTGAGCCCAAGGTTGCTGGCTTGAGCAAGGGGTCACTGGCTCTGCTGGAGTCCTCCTGTCAAAGCACATATGAGAAAGCAGTCAATGAACAACTAAGGTGCTGCAACAAAGAATTGATGCTTCTCATCTCTCTCCCTTTCTGCTTGTCTGTCCCTATCTGTCCTTCTCTCTGTCACTCTCTCTGTCCCTGTCTCTCTTGCAAAAAAAAAAAAAAAAAAAAAAGAACACCTGGCTGGTTGGCTCAGTGGTACAGCATTGGCCCAGCATGTGGAAGTCCCAGGTTCAATTCCTGGCCGGCCAGAGTACACAAGAGAAGCACCAATCTGCTTCTCCACCTTTCCCTCTCTCCTTTTTCTCTATCTCTTTCTTCCCCTCCTGCAGCTAAAGCTCCATTGGAGCAAAGTTGGCCCAGGTGATCAGAATGGCTCCATGTCCTCCTCCTCAAATGCTAGAATGGCTCTGGTTGCAACAAAACAATGCCCCAGATGGGCAGAGCATCATCCCCTAGTGGGTTTGCTGGGTGGATCTTGGTTGGGCACATGTGGGAGTCTATCTTTGGCTCCCCATTTCTCACTTCAGAAAAATATAAAACAAACAAACAAACAAACAAACAAAAACCTATAATTTACTGCTAGCAGCCTTAGAACACGTGGAAATTCTTCCTATATCCTCCTATAATGTGAATGCTAGTAGTTGTTACATTTTTTGTGTCTTTTCTTTTTTTCATGACTATTTTAGAGAAAAATGAGGAGAAATTGCTTCAAGCTCCACTGGTCAGTTGTGTTTGTGATGGTGCCTGAGCTGACAACTGCAGGAGTAATCTGACTCTTACACTTTGGAAGTGAATGCAAACTTGTATGATTTTCTCTAGTGTTTGTTATGTGGAACAGAGAAATAAGATTGTAAGACGTTTTTCTATAAATGGTTTAAAACAGTGCTTTTCAACCTTTTTATCACATGCATACATACCAACTACACAAAAAATATTTTTTTACTGATCTGACAAAAAATGTTATAATTTTGACTCGTTCACATTAAATGGCTATTGCTGTATTGGCTGGTGTCATTGTTTTATTTGATAATCTAGGAAAAGAAGAGGTCAGTGTCCCTGACTAAATATATAATCAAGTGTTGCATGTTTTCAAGATTCTCATGGCACACTGGTTGAACATCGCTGCCTTAATGAGGGGTGCGGAAGAAAAATATGAATGTTGAAGGTGTTTGCATGGAAATACTTCACATGGCAGACTAAGTGGTCCAGGCTCAGTAGGAAAGAAATTATGACCAAAAAGGGCTGACAAGACTCGGAGAAAGTAGCAGATTTAGGAGTATCAACCATCATTTGAGATTCAAGGCTCAGGCACATTGAAGAAATGGAGAAGCCAGAAAGGCTGTGATTATAAAGTGGGAACCAGTTTGTTTCTGCTTTCACAGATGAAGTAGTCCTCTGTGATTAAGTCCCTGAACAATGTCATAGAACTGGGAAGCTGTAGCTGATGGGAGATGAAATCATTGATTTGATGAAATCAAGGAGCTGTGAGGTTCAGATGATGAAAGGGTCTCAGGGTAAATATCATTTTGACAAGAATAATGGGGCACTGGCTGGTTGGCTCAGTGGTAGAGCATTGGCTCAGCCTGTGGAAGTCCTGGGTTTGATTCCCAGTCTGGGCACACAGGAGAAGCGTCCATCTGCTTCTCCACCCTTCCCCCTCTCCTTCTTCTCTGTCTCTCTCTTCCCCTCCCGCAGCCAAGGTTCCATTGGAGCAAAGTTGGCCCTGGGGAATTGAGGATGGCTCCATGGCCTCCTCCTCAGGTGCTAGAATGGCTCTTGCCTCAATGAGGCAAAACCCCAGATGGGCAGAGCATCGCCCCCTGGTGGACATGCTGGGTGCATATTGGTCAGGCACATGTGGTAGTCTGTCTGCCTGCCTCCCCGCTTCTAACTTCGGGAAAAAAAATACAAAAAATAAAGAATGGTGGGAAAATTGAATTGGAGAGGAAGAAGTTAAGCAAGGTGATTAATATTGTTATTAAATATGTTGAATAAGCAAAGCAAGATCCATTTGCACATGAAATTTATTTAGGAAATAAACATATTTTTAAAATAATAATTTAAAAAAATGTTGGGAGGTAATAGTAAGGAGCAGTGAATAGATATTGACAATCCCTCTCAACTCCAGAGATTAAGGTTTTAGTGGAAAACCCAGCTTCATTGTCCTCAGGGATTAACAAAAGTATTATTTTGTGAGGAAAATCAAAGCTGGAATTACCAAGGTTTTAGGGCAGTGGTTCTTAAACTTTTTGAAGTTGGGGCGCATTTAAAATCCTATAAATAATTGTAGGAACACTATATACAAATCTCTGAGAAATATGTTATAATATTTAAGTCAAATATTAAAGAAAAAATACAAAGTCCAAGCATGCTTTTATGGTAATTAAGTGAAATAAATACATCAAAATTAAATTTATTCTGACATTAAAAACTTTTTTGTTACATTTTTTGAGTTATGCTTTTTAGAATTTACAAAAAAAAGGGATTAAAAAATAAAAAAGCGACAAAAATGTTTTTATATATATAGATACATTCTTAGTAAGATTTAGTAAATTCAGCAGGTCCCAGCATAAATATGTTAAGTTTTTGCATTCTTGTGTTTATGAGAAACATAAACCTGATGTGTCTTAGCAATTTCTTCAATGTTTGGGCATATATTTAAAAGGCAAACTCTCATTTCCTCATCAATACATTGAAGAATTCCTCCTTTTTACTCTTAATTGTGTTGAGTGTAGAAAACCCCCACCATACATAGCATCTTAACTTTACACCGAACAAAAGATAGAAGAAATTTGCCTCCAGTTTTTCCAGGGAACATGGAGGGTAGTGTAAACAATCCAGCACCACAGTGTAACAGCCTTTTGCAACCTAATCAGGCAAGTGACGTGGGGGGGGTCAGGCAGACTGTCAACCTACAGCCAATTCCCCACACCTCTGTCCCCCAAAAATCTAAACTCCAAAAACCCTGTTGGTTTTTTGGCCCTAATAGGCACATATTTCTCTGGAATATAATAGGGCACAAATAGAAATCTTCTAGGGCGCACCAGTGTGCCCTGGCACACACTTTGAGAACCACTGGTTTAGAGAAATGAAAAGATGTGCTAAGGGAAGAGCATGGAAAAGTACAGGGATAAGGAGGTAGGATCTGAATTTCACAGGTACCTGAGTTTCACGGGGATGAGAAACAGGAGAGAACTTTTAAGTTTCTGACATTGCAACACTGCTGAAGTATAGCTGGGTAATGCCACGTGGTGCTGCCTCCTGTATTCTGTCTTCTACTCCTTTTCTTAAAGACCAAATGGGCCATGTTAAAGAATCTATGTCTCTGATGACAAGCCACTTACTGCAAATGTGTAGGTTATCTAGCCGCTCAAACTTCTGAATTTGTTATGAATTTTTTTATGTCATGTGCCAGGCCCCTTCTAAATGTTGAGGTGTGTGACATCTGTTCTAGATAACAACTGGTCCCTGGATCAAGTCAAAATATCAGAAAGCTAATTACCTGGCCCCCACTGTTTAGTCCCTAGACAGATTGCTGTGAACAAGTCTAATAAACTTGTTTTATTTACAAAGGAGATAGAAGAAAGGGCATTTTGGCAGTAGTCTCAGTATTGAACTGTATTTTTCATGAACAGAAAGGAAGTGGGAAGGGTCTGACAGAATGTGGACTTGCACTGAGCTGGTTATGGTAGAGATGGAGACACATCAATGGGTAAGGTAAGCTTTGGGAGTGGATGACTTGCTGATCAATTCAGTGAGAATTTGAACGCACTTCCAGAAATTCTACCTATTAGAAACTTATTTGGTTTACAGGCTTCTTTTTAAAAAATGCAAATACATCTAAGGGTCTTTTGACTGGAGTAAGGTTATAGTTTAGTCTGCATTTGTTCCATTGGGTTACTTTTTACTATCACCAGGCTGAAGTCAGTCATCCTAAAGAGATGAGAGTTTTGCTTGGGGGAAAGAATGTTTTGTGTATAAGATAAAACCGTAATCGCGTGTGAAACAGGAAGTGGAAGTCTTTGGACAGACAGAAGCCTGAAGAGTGTTCAGGAAACAGAGATGGTTGGCAGCGCCTGAGAGCACAGAGAACAAGAAAACTGGCTTTCTCTAAAATTTGCCTGATCACCTCATGGAAATATGTTTCCAATATTCTTTAAGGCTGGGACTGTCTCATTTCTTGTACAGAAAAACATTCCTCCAAGTTATAGCAGAGAGGAGGGAAAAAATGAAAGCAATTAAAATCCTTAAACAGTATTAAGCATTGACAATTTCCATGTTGCTTTGTTTAAATTCAAGGTAGGCTACCTGATTCCAGGACAATATTTCACTGATGTCATATGATAAATAAGAATTTTAAAACCTAGAATAGTAAAAACAACTATCAATGCCATGAGAGATAAATAACTACAATTGGTCAATGTTTAAAAATAATTTCAATTATGTTATTATAAATATGTTTTCTATTTGGTAGTAATTACCTATAATTTTTTAAAGTCCAGTCTTGTTGACATGCAACAAAAGTTATTGCTTATTATTTCATTTCTTTTAATGTGCTCACATTACTAAAAAATAATGACACAGATCCTAAAATGTTCAAAATACTATCTTTGCATACAAGTTTGGGGACAATTTCAAACTTCACATGAAAGCCACTGCTCACAGTTAAGATAATACCACTGGAAAGAATGAGTAAAAGCCAAAAATTTGGCTCAGTCTGAACCCTGACTCTTTGTATGGCAACGCTGCACAAAGAATAAAAACAACAATTCACAATCCAAATAAAAGAATGCTCTAAAGTTATTTTTGTACTTGTATTTCTAATATGGAAAAGATATCATTTTTATCATATATCCAAACTTAATACAAAGCAACAAAAAACATTAGCAACAAGTTTTGGGCCAACTGAAAATTATAAAACTATTTTTTTAAGCAAAGCATTAAATGGCAAGATAAAAATAAATCTGTGTGTTAGCCAGTAAAAATTCCATGGGTTTGTGCCTTTCAGTGTGAGTCACAAGTCTTATGGCAGGTACACTCTGTTTAGCTTTGGAGTGGGACAGAATGCGAGTTTCACATGCTGTCTGCAAACACTCCTCTATGTCTGATCCAAGCGCCGTTTGTCCTGCTACATTTGCAGGGTCTCAACCATGTTCACCAGTACGATCACCCATCCTTTCTTAGCATCCCTGTCTATATCCTGTTTAAGACAAAACCTGGGACAATATGTCTATATGGGAGAAAGGCACAGTGGAAACATAGACTCTTGGCATTGCCAAACATTGTTATTTTTATAGGTAGGAAACTGAAGCACACCTAGGCTTTAAATCTTGCTCAGAATTATCCATTGATTAAACTTCAGAGCTACAATTTGTTCAATCTCTGAAACTGTTGAGAGACATTTCTCCTTGCATCTTTTACATTTCTGCACATTTTGCAAATAGAGGCACTGACGATCTTTGTTCTGAAGTATATTTTCATAGATATTTATATAGCAGATAGCTTTGAAATATAGAGATGGCATCTCACTACAAAGTAAAGAGAAGGTTCTGTCCAATATAACAAAAATAATGTCTCCCTCTGGGGCAAAGTACAGGCATGTTCACTGCCCATTATAAAACAGTCAAACCCCCTAAGCTAGGAGTTTTTCTCTTGAAGCACAAACATACAGTGTACAAGTGTCACCTACCCTCTTCACATTGCCCTATGGGAACTGGAAGTCAGTGAACCAGTACAAATATTGATAGTCTAACTACAGCTATTGCTGTAAATAATAGAGTAATTTGTCTCTGACCCAGGAGTCTCGTGTCTCCTGCCAGCACCCATAAAGCTGAGGCAGGATGACTTGTGAGCTTAGAAGTAAAAGGATATCTCACATTCTTCATACTTTTTGAAAGAACCATAAAATTTTACTGATAATCAATCACATAAAAAGAAAAGAAAATACTAAGTATTGAGTAGCGTGTTGCCTGATTTTTCAAACCTAAGGTGATCTACTTACCATTTTGAGTATTATATGTTTAAGTGTAATATACAATAGTCTTTATTCTTCAAATCAAATTATACACACAAACACACACACACTATATGCTTTATTTTTTAATTTAATCTGTGAAATGGTCTCATTATCCTCTCTTTATAGATTAAAAAACAAAACAAACAAAAAGTATCACCACCACCCTGAAGTAAAATCATATAGCTAATAAGGAGTCAAAGCTAAAAATCTATGGTTTCAAAATTTGTGTTTTGTCTACCTCCAAATATGACACAGCTTAAAATGACATGGACCACTTTGGTTTTAAATAAAATGGTTAAATTATATAGTATTGTGTTTCATTTATTATCTTACCATTTTAATGGTACTATATGTTTAGGTAGTGACATGTTATAATCTAATATGCATTTAATATTAAATATTCAGTATTCACAACAGATAAAATGTTTTTAATCTTATGAATACTTAATTTATATATAATATACTATATAGTCACAGAAAAAGTCTACTAAAAAACCTATTGCTTACAAAGTTTAAATCATAAAACCATTTTGTAGATATATTTGTTTAAAGCTACACAGCTAAGAAAACATGATAGGAGAAATAATTCCATTGAAAAGGCTATGTCTTCCATAAATTATCTTGTTAGTAACAAAGAGAAATAGAAAATAACACACTATACAAGGTGGAGGAGAGATATATATCTAGAACTTACAGAAATTTTTAAAAATAAAGAACTTATAAAGCAAAAGAAAACAAGAACTTTCTAACTTTAATAAGCAAAATATAAAATATAAACTTATAAACTTATCATTCATCTGTGGCTATGAATGGGCTTTTATTTTCATGATACTATCCTGCTAATTTGAATGTTAAAAAAAATGTTCTAAGTCAACCATTTGAAATATAAATAACTAACAAAAACAACAAAAAACCACTTAAATATCTGTAGGCATTCTTCAAAATGTAAATAATTTTATTTTAAATTGCCTTAACTGTATTTCCAGATACTTATTAGTAATGTATTAATGGAAGTAATTATTGTAGTTGCTCCTCACAATGTTACTTTTTTTATTTAAAATAAAAAACTAGCTGGCTGATGTTTACAAAAACAAAACAAATTTAGAGATTATGGAGTCAGTTATGATGTAAAACAGTAACTACAGAACCAAGTTTATACAGCTATTATTTAGACAAGTATCTTAAATTAAAAGTTTAATTGCTGATTCATTTAAGATATTTTAATCCTTGGTAAATAACAGTAGAAGGCTGTAGTATTTGTAATAGGACATACCAATGTGGTTAATGTTGGTGTGAAACAGAAAACCCCATGGAAAAGCTAATGAGTTAAGATACTAGTTTTCAATTTTCATTTGGATATAAATTAATTTTAAAAATAATTAAAGCTGGCCCTGGCCTGTTGGCTCAGTGGTAGAGCGTCGGCCTGGCGTGCAGAAGTCCCGGGTTCGATTCCCAGCCAGGGCACACAGGAGAAGCGCCCATCTGCTTCTCCACCCCTCCCCCTCTCCTTCCTCTCTGTCTCTTCCCCTCCCACAGCGAGGCTCCATTGGAGCAAAGATGGCCCAGGCGCTGGGGATGGCTCCTTGGCCTCTACCCCAGGTGCTAGAGTGGCTCTGGTCGCAACAGAGCAACGCCCCAGAGGGGCAGAGCATCGCCCCCTGATGGGCAGAGTGTCGCCCCCTGGTGGGCGAGCCGGTTGGATCCCGGTCGGGCGCATGTGGAAGTCTGTCTGACTGTCTCTCCCCGTTTCTAGCTTCAGAAAAAAAATATATATATACAAAAATAATAATAATAATTAAAGCTATGTAGATCTAAATTTTAATTATATAGTGAAATACTTTCTAAGGGTATAAGCCTTAAACATTAACTGGGTTTTCAACAAGAAATATGAAGAATCTTTTACTGATGAGTTTTAAAAAAGGCTATAATTTCATCTATAAAGACTCATAATGTCTGATGCATATGATGCTTTTGTTGTTGTTGTTGCTGTTGTTTTCCATTCTGGAAACATATGAGAAAATTAGATAGTAATTTTTGTCCCCAATTTCTAATGATATCAAGACATAGAATTTAAGCCTGACCAGAAGCACAGTGGATAGAGCGTTGACCTGGGACTCTGAGGACACAGGTTTGAAACTCCTAGCTCATCGGCTTGAGTGTGGGGTCATCGTTTGAGCATGGGATCATAAACATTGTCCCATGGTGTGAGCTTGAGCCCAAAGGTCACTGGCTTGAAGCCCAAGGTTGCTGGCTTAAGCCTAAAGTCGCTGGCTTGAGCAAGGGGTCACTGGCTCAGCTGGAGCCCCTCAGTCAAGGCACATATGAGAAAGCAATCAATGAACAACTAAGATGCCATAACTATGGTTTGGCATTTATTTCTCTCCCTTCCTGTCTGTATGTCCCTGTGCTCTCTCTCTCTCATTAAAAAAAAAAAAAGAAAAGATATAGAATTTACTCCTTCACTATCCCATCTTAAACACACAAACAAATTGAGAGGATTTTAAAAAGAAGAAACACATTTATTTGGATCAGAATCACCTAATCATGAAGAAATACATTTTTCTTAACTTCAAGTTTTATATAATTAAGTACTATAACAATTGTTTTTAAAATAAAGCAGCAAATGTATTAAAGACAAACATATAGGAAGAAAAGGAATATTCATCTAGAAAGAGAGAAAACAAAACTAAAAGAAAAATGCTACACCTATTTCTTATTATCAAGGTCTTCCTATTGGCAGAACCTTGTGGATGCTGGAGGATCTGTGATAGCAGGACTGGTAGACAAAGGAGCTTACTTGGCTGACTTGAGACCTCAGCTATCAGATGGTGTCCCCTTCAGAAGCCCACATGTCTCACATGTTTATGCAAAAGGAAGCAAAGGAAAGATTACCTGGAAATCTGCGAATTATTTGGCATAGTCCTTCCTTTCTGCAAAGCTGATGCTGTATTTCTGGTAATATGTTTACCTGGAAGGAATAAAGAAGATTCTAGTGAGCTAGGCATTCATGAAGCAAAGGAAACACACACCCAGACACACAAAGTAAAAGACACACCCAGTTTTTAGACCCCAAATTTTTTACACAGCTGTGAAGGCCTGTGTACCCCATCCACACCCTACCCTCAAATATCTGCAGGTCAACATGTTGATCCAGAATCATAAAATGGTTTATTTGATACAGAAAATTAAAACCTACCCCTTAGAAATCTTCAAACTATTTGGAAATACTTTTGAAAAAGCCTTGAGATATTTCAAAGCCATGATATTTGCTAGAAATAAAAGGAAATAACGATGTTCTTATGGCAAACTGAGTAGCACAAATAACTTCATAGTTTCAAATTTAGCTTTGGCAAAAAATAGTACTGAACAGACCTCAAAGTCAACTAAAGTCCAAAGTTCCATGGGCCTTCAGTGATTTGAATCATAGACATTTAGTGGAAATTTGGTGCTAAATCTGTTTCAAAAGTGCATAGATGGTTTTCACTTTACACCGAAGGGCATTATTGCTTCCAGATATAGCCCCATCACCACAAAACTCTATTTTAGCAAAAATTTGCTCTTAAAAACCTTCATAAATGTTACCACAAATTCAAATATATATATATATACATACTCTGACTTATAAAGATTCAAGCAAACTAACTTTCTCCCCTTTTGAATTTACAGAATGGTTAACTAGCTATTATCAACAAAATCTCAAAAATAATTCCAAGTATGGGAAAGCCTTCTTACAACCAATAGAGAGAGGTCAATGTAAACTAGCTTGAACATCAGATTCATTTCTGAACAATTACTGGTTACCGTATTTCCCAATGTATAAGATGCACCTTAATTTGGGGGCCCGAAATTTTTTAAAAATGTATTACATAAAGTTATTGAACTCAAGTTTTATTCATCATAAAATTCATACAACTCCTCATCACTGTCACAACCCCCATCCATTAGCTTGGCCTCATCTGTTTCTGATGATGAATCACTGTCTCCAACAATGAGTGCAAAAACAAGCGTGAAAAAAGCAGGAAATGCAAGTAAAAGACACACCCAGTTTTTAGACCCCAAATTTTTCAAAAAATGGTGCATCTTATACATGGTGAAATATGGTGCTTTTGAATTAATTCATTCTAAATTATTAAAATAGTGTAGTTTATGTTTTGCTGGCATGATTGGATAAAAACAACTCTGTCACCGTGGGAACAAAGCATGGAGCCAGGAACAGGGCTGCAGCCACGCTTCTTGCCCTAACAGAATGGTAACCTTGAGCACATCTCTCTCTCACTTTCTCCATTTGTAAAAGAAAGAAGTTAGAGCCTTTGGGTTTTTTTGTTTGTTTGTTTGTTTGTTTTGTATTTTTCTGAAGCTGGAAACGGGGATAGACAGACAGACTCCCGCATGCGCCCTACCGGGATTCACCAGGCACGCCCACCAGGGGGGCGACGCTCTGCCCACCAGGGGGCGATGCTCTACCCCTCCGGGGTGTCGCTCTGTCGTGACCAGAGCCACTTTAGCGCCTGGGGCAGGGGCCAAGGAGCCATCCCCAGCGCCTGGGCCATCTTTGCTCCAATGGAGCCTTGGCTGCGGGAGGGGAAGAGAGAGACAGAGAGGAAGGAGAGGGGGAGGGGTGGAGAAGCAGATGGGCGCTTCTCCTGTGTGCCCTGGCCGGGAATCGAACCCGGGACTGCTGCACGCCAGGCCGACGCTCTACCACTGAGCCAACTGGCCAGGGCCTAGAGCCTTTGGTTTTTATTTTTTTTATTTTTTATTTTTATTTTTTTATTTATTCATTTTTAGAGAGGAGAGAGAGAGAGAGAGAGAGAGGAGAGAGAGGAGAGAGAGACAGAGAGAAGGGGGGAGGAGCTGGAAGCATCAACTCCCATATGTGCCTTGACCAGGCAAGCCCAGGGTTTCGAACCAGCGACCTCAGCATTTCCAGGTCGACACTTTATCCACTGCGCCACCACAGGTCAGAGAGCCTTTGGTTTTTAATTTCCACTTCTGCTCTAAGATTTTATCGATTCAATCATTCAATCATAGTTGTAGTGTTTTTTTCCTTAATGGTTGATTTAAAGTGCTTTGAAATAGTGCACCAATTAAATATTCTCCAACTGTTGCAATCCTGGTAACGCCCCTTCTTTATTCTGTAAACCATAAACTTCATCCCAGGTCATATATGGATGAAGCCCAGAATTCAGTAGAACCCACTCTGTGAATCTGTACCAGCAACATTCCTAAAAACTTCATTTGAAAGTCTGTAAAGATCACTTACATTCTTATTGCCCTAGGAAGTGAGAAAAGACTATAAGAATGGTGCACCATAGATTTTAGAGATGTCTGCCTTTCTCACATTTGAAAGTAATACAGACAGTTCAGAGACTAAATGTAGGAAAAATAAAATTTTCATAAAGTCCTGAAGTTTTCCATTCCAAATTTCTATGACAGACTGGAGGTCAGGGACAAAGACTAAAAAAATATGGAAACTCATAACAAAGGTTTGAGTGGGGTTATTTTTTTTAAGTGAATATACACAAATTTTTCAGATGTAAGAAACTTTAAATGTTAATAAACTTAAACCATTCTCTCCTACATCAGACAACATAACTCAGTTGCTATTGACTAAGTAGAACCTTTAACTATAGAAGAACCCAGAAAGAGAACCAGCATTTGTTAAGGAACATTAAAGATGGTATACTTTCACAAGTCCAATTTAAAACTTCTCCCACTTCTTGAATGGTTCAAAGCAAATGTGCTATCACTGCAAATGCTTAAAGGTACAAATGGAGGCCCTGGCTGGTTTGCTCAGTGGTAGAGTGTAGACATGTGGATGTCCCGGGTTCAATTCCCAGTCAGGGCACACAGGAAAAGTGACCATCTACTTCTCCACCCTACCCCCCTTCCATCTCTGTCGGTCTCTCACTCTCCTGCAGCCATGGCTTGATTGGTTCAAGCACATTGGCCCTGGTCAATGAGGATGGCTCCATGGAGCCTCAGCCTCAGGCACTAAAAATAACTTGCTTGTGAGCATTGGCCACAGATGGGGGTTGCTGGGTGGATCCCAGTCAGGGCACACGGAGGGGTCTGTCCCTCTATCTCCACTCCTCTCACTTGGAAAAGAAAAAAAAGAAAAAGCTACAAAATAAAAAGGGACAGGAGAATCTTGGTAATCTGGGTAATGACAGCTGAACTTATGGGCCAGAAACATGTGTGGATGCTGCAAAGACATTGTGCATCTTGCATCGGCTTCACACAGAAGAGTAGGTGACTATGTTGCATCAGAGAGATGACTGACTATTCATTTGAGACCTTGGGTCAGAAGGATGAATTGACTCAGGGTCAACAAAGCACTTGCTTCAAAAACACAGAGCTCAGCCAAGGAAAGCAACTGCTCAACCCCTTCTGCCTTCTATTTTCCCATCCCCTACCCAGTGAACTCTTCTTGGGTTCTCTCCTCCAAAGTATAATCTTTGGAATCCAGGGTCACAGCAGATGACATAACCATGGTGGTGACACGTGACACCAGAAATGTCCTCTCCATTCTACTCTGGAACTGAGCACCAAGCTAAGCAGTTAAAGTAATGACTCAGCACAAAGAAGCAAATACATGTGAGGGTTACGGGTCGTACAGCTGTGGCAAATCAACCATACGACATGTATCTTAACTTTTTTTAATTATTAAATCTAATAACGCTCTTCTGTATCCTTATTCTCTTTTTTATGTACATCATAAAATTTGTAAGATTTGCCTCATTATCAAGAGGAACATCAATCATCAAAGAAGCGTTTACTTGGTCGAGTTGACTTCTCTACACTGAGATTCCCCAGCTTGACACTGCAATAACTATTTTTCTGTTGGGCTTTATTTGGGGGCGGTAGTTGAGGTTCACAATGAAATTGAGCAGAAGGCGCAGAGATTTCTCATCTACCCACTGCCCCATTCATGCATAGCCCACCACTAGCACCATCCCCCACCAGGGTGGTGCTTTTGTTGCAATTGATGAATCTACACTGACACACCATAACCACCCAAAAAGTCATTTCTATACCCATCTTGTATTGGGTTTGAATAAACTGTGTGTGTGTGTGTGTGTGTGTGTGTGTGTGTGTGTGTGTGTACACAACTGTTCTGATGTTTTTCTTGGTGTAAAATCTTTCATAACTTTAAAAGGATTACAATGAATATAAAAATGATCATAACATTTGAGCCTGGGATATTTCTGAGATCAAACTGGGAGAAAGGAAATGTGCATTTTAAAAAAATTTTAATCCTGGCCCTGGTCAGGTTGCTCAGTGGATAAAGTGTCAACCCAGCCTGCCAAAATCATGGGTTTATCCCCGGTCAGGGCATGTGACAGAAGCGAAATGAGTGCACAACTAAACGGGACAACTAAGTGTAATGAGTTGATGCTTCTCTTTCCTTCTCTTTCTCTCTCTAATCAATGGAAAAAAAAAAACTTTAAAAAGATTTCAATCTCAGTGTACTTTCTTCAATCCTAATCTGTGTTAATCTGCATCTAAATTACATTTATTAGATATTCTCAGAAACAAAAGTAAAAAATCATTCTTGTTGAGATATTTAGTAAGAACAACAGTATAATATTGATTATAAATATTTAGAAAGTGGTTTTGGTGTTGTTGTTTTTGTGGCAGAGACAGAGAGAGTCAGAGAGAGAAACATATAAGGACAGACAGACAGGAAGGGAGAGAGATGAAAAACATCAATTCTTTGTTGCGATTCCTTAGTTTTTCATTGATTGATTTCTCATATGTGCCTTGACCATGGGGCTACAGCAGACCAAGTGACCCCTTGCTCAAGCCAGCAACCTTGGGATCAAGCTGGTGAGCCTTGCTCAAACCAGATGAGCTTGCGCTCAAGCTGGCAACCTTAAGGTCTCAAACCTGGGTCCTCCGCATCCCAGTCTGAGGCTCTATCCACTGTGCCACCACAGGCTAGAAAGTGTTTAAAAATAAAAAGCACAAACTATAGTAACTCATTAAGGAGAACAGACATTTAAATTTAGACTCTTCATAAAGTGTAAGAAAATACTCAAGTAAAAAAACATCTTTTAGTCACTTGTGAACATTGAGAGTGACACACTCTTCACATTGTATCTTAGGGAACTGCTTTTTTTCTTCATTGGATCTATACAACGGACCTTCACATCTTTTATTTGATCAAAAATAGAATCTCTTAAAGCTGTTCAGAATCACCCATATGGAAAGGAATTAATGACAAGAACAGAAACAACTCATCAAAGGAAAAAAATTTAAAAAGAATAAAGACTTAATTACTTTGGATGAACACATGGTAAAGCATGTTTATCCCCCCTGTCTCTAATGTACAATTATCATTCCATCAAATTCGCTTGAAAATGTCCTTGCGTGCTTTAGAATGAGAGCCATGTCAGGGCTCCAAGTACTAAAAATAGCACCCTGGTTTTAGGGGCTGCTAATCCTACAAACATTTAGAGCCAGAAACCAACCCCTTGCCTCTTGGAACACTAGAACCTGTAGGTTAGAGGTGAGATACAGCCCCAGTTACTAAATTTAGTGCTACCTCAAATAGTGGATCTCACTTCACTTTCGGCATCACATGGACCAATAGTTTTACATTTATGTCACTCTCCTCCTAACCGGAGAGACTTCTATAACACATCTGATGATCATTCTCATTAAGCACTTAAATTCCAAAGCTCTGACATGATTAGTAATTTTAATTTGAGCAGGTGCCCTTCCTTTGTTCATTCTACACTTATTAACAATCCTACAACATCCTCATCTAATTTGAAACAACTGTGTTTTGATATTTATGTTTATGTAAATAAGTCACGGCTCATGAAGCTTGAGATTATTTATGTTCCAAAGTGACTGTTATCTAACACATATCACTTAGAATTTATGTATTCTTTAAGAATATTTATTAGCCTAGGGCTGTAAGTGCAGTGGAAACATATTTATTTAGAAAGATTTTACAGAGATATGGTTAAGAAAACAGGATTTGAAGTGAGACTGTCTGAATTTGAATCCTGGTTGCTTTATTTATTAGCTATGAGGCCTTAGGCGATTTTCTTAACCTCCATGTGCTCTAGTCTCCTCAAATGTAAGTAATGGACCTAAGTAAATATGTGAGCATTTTGAATGGTTCCTGGTACGGGTGGGAAGCGTGGGTAAGAGGCAGGCGGTGGGAGTGGAGAGCGGCTATGCACGATCTTCCCGGCTTCCTCTCTGCAGGGCTGTGATTGCCAACGGCTGGCTTTCCCTACACTTCCAGCTCCTCCACCGACCTCACTCCCTTGACCAGAGCTCTCGTTAGATTTTGCTGCACCAATCCTTATTCATACCCTTCAAACCCAAGGTGGGTAAAATCTTATAATGTTGCTGGGTTCTTCGTATCTCAGTTTTGTTTTTTTTAATTTCTCTTTTCCTGCCGAAACCTCTGTAAATAGCTCCTTCATTAGTTTCTCTTCAGTGAAATCCTTTTGAGTCTAGCATTTGCCTCCCACTGGGAGGGGGACTGACGCACACTGAAAATATTGTAGACTTTAGGTTTTTCACTGTGACAACTGTGAGCAGGATAAACTTCAGAGGCAAAATATCTGCCTCAAAAAAATTTGGGAGGGAGTTTCAGCAATAGCCCTGGTAAGATACAGTGATTTTCTGAGCAGGGCAAAGGTGTTAAGTACAGGTATTTAAGAAATATGTAGATTCCTCATATTAGTGATTGATGGAATGCCAATAACTAAGTACAGGAAGGGTTCAAAAGGTGAAGGCCAGCCGTCTATCTCAGGAAGTGACGGAGGAGCTGACTATGCTTTGAGCAATAGAACAGCAGTTCTGCAAAGCTGCTAAATGCAAGAGCGGAAGTCAGTTTTCCCGGGATTATCAGTGGTCCTACAAGTGCACATGCCAGTCTGCAAACCTGCTTTTAACTTGAGATGTAGATTTGGGCATTATCAAGTACAAATGGTAGTTGAAACTTTGGGAGTGGTGTTAAGGAACAAGGACATTTAAGAATGTAAGAATGGGCAGAGGAAAGAAAAAACAAAAACAAAAAATGAAACAACAAGAAATGGCCAAAGATATACAAGAAGAACTAAAACAATGTGCTTGGCCCAAAGACCAAGGGAGTAAAGAGTTAGAAAGAGAAAGGCATTATTAAGACTGTCAGTTTCAGAAATATCAGGTGATCAGGCTTGCAACCACAATACTATGTTACTACTGAAAAATAGCTATTGGCTGTTGATAGAATCAACTGGAGTCCGAAAGACCTGTGTAAAAGGCTTTATTGAGAAAAAACCTGCCGGGCTGTCTCGTAAAGGAGAGCAGCCTGGTTTGTGGTTGCTATAGTAATTTTTCTTTTTTAAAGAAATCCCCAATTGTCTTTTTTTTAATTTATTTATTTATTTATTCATTCATTCATTCATTCATTTTAGAGAGGAGAGAGAGTAAGCCTTGAGAGAGAGAGAGAGAGAGAGAGAGAGAGAGAGAGAGGGAGGGAGAGGGAGAAAGGGGGGAGGAGCAGGAAGCATCAATTCCCATATGTACCTTGACCAGACAAGTACAGGGTTTCGAACTGGCGACCTCAGCATTTCCAGGTCGATGCTTTATCCACTGCACCACCACAGGTCAGGCTGGTATAGTAATTTTAAAGGCATTTAGGGGAGGAAGGAGGATATGGGGTGGCCTATCATTGGTAGGAGTTGTTAGGCAGTTATGCATAAGCTTTGTCTTAGTATGGATTATTACCTTATATAGAAGTAGATGTCAAAAGGTGATTGAGTAGAACTGATTGTAATATACAAAATGGCGGGGAAAGATAAATCGAAACTTATAGAAACAAAACTTCTGTTCGCGTAGCCTGAAGAACTGAGACCTATTAGTTATGACCTCTTTCCCAGACTTGTTATAGGTACCAAATAGAGCACCAGCACGTTTTCTAGCACAGTGACTAGCACATTATAGGCATTTGATCATTTTTTAGTTAACTTTTCTAAAAAGCACTTACAAAAAAACTTTTGGCCCTGGCCAGTTGGCTCAGAGGTAGAGCGTCGGCCTGGCATGCGGGGGACCCGGGTTCGATTCCTGGCCAGGGCACATAGGAGACGCGCCCATTTGCTTCTCCACCCCCCCCCCTTCCTCTCTGTTTCTCTCTTCCCCTCCCGCAGCCAAGGCTCCATTGGAGTAAAGATGGCCCGGGCGCTGGGGATGGCTCCTTGGCCTCTGCCTCAGGCGCTAGAGTGGCTCTGGTCGCGGCAGAGCGACGCCCTGGAGGGGCAGAGCATCGCCCCCTGGTGGGCAGAGCGTCGCCCCTGGTGGGCGTGCCGGGTGGATCCCGGTCGGGTGCATGCGGGAGTCTGTCTGACTGTCTCTCCCCGTTTCCAGCTTCAGGAAAAAAAAAAAAAAAAAAAAAAAATTCACACAAAGTGGATAGTAAATATTGGATGTCCATTTTAAAAATTAATAAGAAATTTATAAATTTTATTATAATTCAGAATACCACTCTAACTTTGAAAAAAAAATCAAAACAGTGATCCATAGAATAATAAAGACTTTTGGATGTACATATGTCTAAGGTAAGCAATAATCAACCTTCTCAATCAAGGTTTGGGTCCCGCTAGTTACAACCGGGTCCTTATTGGCAGCAGCTGAAGTTGAGGGGGATTCTATCAAACAAATAATGGCGAACATTTTATGGTAAAGTGTATAAGCCATGGCCACAGAATTTTCTCCAAACTTATAATGGATCTAATTTTTTTTGAGACTTTTTTTTAACATTATGGAACGAGAAATACCAGTGGTAATATCTCTAAGGCTGGTATAATCTTGTATACATTTGAAAAAAAAAATTTACCTTTTGATGTAAACCTAACTGGCACACATCTTCCTTGGACATGCAGGGTTTTCCACCAGCTTTCCTTGACGACAGGCAAATGAACAGATCCCAAGAGCCCAAATCACCTAATAGCAAAAGAGCATGGAAAAATAAAACATTTTATCAGATTTCTTAAAGGCAGCATTTGCTTCTTCAGAATAAAGAATATCATTATTTCAACCCTAAAACACAAGCAACAATGATTCCAAGTATGTTTAAAGGTCAATATTCAAAATAACTAAAATTCAACTTTTCTAATTTACCGGACCTAATATTTTTATATTTTGTATTGTATCCTAGGGAAAATTCAATTATCTGAAGTAATATCATAAAATTCCTTTAAGAAACAATAATTGGAATGTTTTTTTGTTTGTTTGTTTGTTTTTGTTTTTTTGTTTTTTTCATTTTTCTGAAGCTGGAAACAGGGAAAGACAGACAGACTCCCGCATGCGCCCGACCGGGATCCGCCCGGCACGCCCACCAGGGGCGACGCTCTGCCCATCCTGGGCGTTGCCATGTTGCGACCAGAGCCACTCTAGCGCCTGAGGCAGAGGCCACAGAGCCATCCCCAGCACCTGGGCCATCTTTGCTCTAATGGAGCCTTGGCTGCGGGAGGGGAAGAGAGAGACAGAGAGGAAAGCCTGGTGGAGGGGTGGAGAAGCAAATGGGCGCTTCTCCTGTGTGCCCTGGCCAGGAATCGAACCCGGGTCCTCCGCACGCTAGGCCGACGCTCTACCGCTGAGCCAACCGGCCAGGGCCTTGGAATGTTTTAAGTCACTAATTTTATAAATTTACAAAGACTTATTTGGAGATTGGGAGGAAAAAAAATAAAGTCTTTTATGATAGGAGATAGTTGCAAAATCAAATAATGATAAGAAGTAAAAACATTGAATATGGGCCCTGGCCGGTTGGCTCAGCGGTAGAGCGTCGGCCTAGCGTGCGGAGGACCCTGGTTCGATTCCCGGCCAGGGCACACAGGAGAAGCGCCCATTTGCTTCTCCACCCCTCCGCCGCGCTTTCCTCTCTGTCTCTCTCGTCCCCTCCCGCAGCCAAGGCTCCATAGGAGCAAAGATGGCCCGGGCGCTGGGGATGGCTCTGTGGCCTCTGCCCCAGGCGTTAGAGTGGCTCTGGTCGCAACATGGCGACGCCCAGGATGGGCAGAGCATCGCCCCCTGGTGGGCAGAGCGTCGCCCCTGGTGGGCGTGCCGGGTGGATCCCGGTCGGGCGCATGCGGGAGTCTGTCTGACTGTCTCTCCCTATTTCCAGCTTCAGAAAAATGAAAAGAAAAAAAAAAAAAAAAAAAAAAACATTGAATATTTTGTTCTGGGCTTCCGCAACACCATTGTTTTTTATAGATTTTATACATCAAGTATACTTTGTTTGTTTGTTTGTTTGTTTTGTTTTTATTCATTTTTAGAGAAGAGAGAGAGAGGAGAGAGAGAGGGAGAGAGACAAAGAGGGAGAGAGAGGAGAGAGAGAAGGGGGAGGAGCTGGAAGCATCAACTCCCATATGTGCCTTGACCAGGCAAGCCCAGGGTTTCGAACCGGCGACCTCAGCATTTCCAGGTTGACGCTTTATCCACTGCGCCACCACAGGTCAGGCTACATCAAGTATACTTTTATAAGATTTCTGACAAAGTAAAAGATTCAATGAAAAATTTTAAAGATGGGTTTTGTCCAAAAGAAATTTGTGGCCTAGTTATAGACAGCACAGAGTTAGTTCCAAATATAGAGTTTAATATGGACCAAAGCAAATGACATTATAAAACCAGGACAAAGCTCTTTGCCAATAAATCCTAGTAACTAGCCAAAATAATCTCAGAAGAGTATATTCTTGCATAATACTTGAACATTTAAAAATTAACTTTTGCACATATATCACTTATTCTCTTTGATTTATTTATATAAAAAGGTATCAATATGTAATATTGGTGCTTTAAACATATTTAATACTTCAGAGAAGATACACAAATAGATATCTCAAAAATAACCAGAAAAGTTATGTATAAAGGAATTGATATTACTTGAGAAACTTTCCCTATTTGGGATGAAAATCCAGTTTAAAAAAAAGTATGCAATTTCTGTATACATGGTCTTTGTTGACTACTGGTAAGATAACATTCCTTCAAATAACTATTTTTGCAGGACCTCACAAGTCACAAGAAGGTATTAGTGGTTTCTAAAAGGCAGAAAATAATCAATGTCTCCAAATCCTATCTTCACAAAATTTTCCAGAAGAATTTCTCACTTGAGATCGTAACACTTTCAAAGAAGGGCTTCTTTGGGGAGTTTGGTTGGGGTGGGGGGGTAGATTGATAAGGAAGAGTGAACTGTGACAATTAGGAATGAAGTTTCACTCTTCACTAATCAAGGTTTTTACAATTGGATAAGCTCTGTGTTTCTGGGAGATTGCTTTCTCTGTCTGTAATTGTTCTGTTGCTAGAAGAGAAACTTCTCTGACAAACAAAAGGATCCAGGCGACTGAACTCTTGTCCTAGAACTTCTCTGTTTGCTGTTGTATCCCAAGATGCTGGAAGGTCGAGCAATAGTTCAGAGGGACCAGGAGAAATGGTGCAGGCGATGTTGGGGGTAGGGTGGAAGAAATTTCTCTATGTAATTGCCATCCAGCCTTAGGCTTGAAGGGTCTACACAATCCAAATACTCTGATGATTCCAATACTTTATTTTAAATGTGCACCTGGAATTTTCAGCCAAAGCCTTTTGATATGAATTCAAAAGGAAAAACATACAGAGTGTTTCATGCAATATTATTTCTAGCCCAGGAAACACTATAACCTTAGAAGAAACCTCCTGTCATAATATACTCAACAAATATTTTAAGAAGATAAGGATATGCAAAGACAAGATTTTTCAAATTATGGACTGTATTGTTTGGGTGTTAGAAATAGAGTACATTTTTTATACTCCTCCAAGTCTGAGGCATGACCCCTTTCACTGCCTGGGACACGTACATAATTTCTGTATTGGACAGGAAAAAAAAATAGCCATAAATGTTTAAAACCAGAAGACACCTTTAAATAATTCAAAGCATTCAATTTATCACAAACCTTTTATGAGCAAGAACTTTGTGCTAGAAATATAAAATAGCAAAAATAAATAAAAATAGAAAGACCAGTCACTGCCTTTAGCAACATATTTGAGGGATCTAAACATTAAAAAGAATTTAAGATATATTATAAAGCATCACACTGTTCTTTTTTCTTTGACATTCATAAGGGTTTCCAATCATCTCTCAAAAATATTTAATATTTAAAATTCAAAATTAATATTTAAAAAATACTCTATAGCATGTAAATTTCTCTGTAAAATGATATAAATTAGAACTGAAATTTTCAAGTCATCTCTTTATACTTCTCACCTAATTCTTGCTACTAGGGTCTGGAAAATACTGACTATTTCCACTTAAAATTCCTATGTTTATCCCTCCAATTCCTATTGTTTCCCTCATTAAATTCTACCTCAAAGTATTTTCCAGTTAAATATTTAGTAGACCTTTTCACTTTCTGTTCATTTCTTTCTCCAACATTAGCCATCAACTGCCTCTCCCGAGACCCCCAGACCCTTTTTAAAGTAAAGGCTCTGTTTCATGAGTGATATAGTATATTCAAACTCGATTTTAAAAAACCCCAGAGTCACAATGAATTGTAGAAACTCAGCAGAAAACAAAGCCTGTTCACTCGCTAAGTAAATCACATTCAGAAGTCAACCTTGGAACGTTTGGGATACAAATTTGTGCCTCAGCAACACTACAAATTCCTGTCAGGGGTGGAGCTTTACGATATGCTCAGTAGCTGAAAGCATAGACTGGGCACTCAGGAGCCCAGGACACACAGCGAGATGGCAGACTGCAGGCGCACAGCGAGAGTCAAGCCCACGTGTGGGCTGCATTTGGCCTGCACGGTGTTTGTTTCATTTTTGGTTTTTATTTTAAGTATTTGAGAAAATGTGAATGTCATCCCAATTCACATAAAAATCCCGATTTTAGCCTTTATTTGAAAACCGGGAAGCTCAAATAACACCTGATCTATACCCTACGCGGCAGCCACTAGCTGGAGCTAAGTGCAGCTTCTTGCATGTTCTCCGGCTGACCATCCTGGCCCTGCCTTGTCCTGGCCCTGCCTGGGCTCTGCCTCTAGTAGCAGAAAAAGTGCTGCAGCTGGTGTAACACACTAGCGTGTCAGTCTCCCAGCAACTGCTCATACAGCAAGCTGGTGCTCCATGTTTTAGCTTTTAATGAATTATACTGTTTATTATGTAAATTGATTTTGATGAGATGCCCTTAGGCAAATTGGTATTTGGTTAGTTAGTCTTAAAAGGAAGTCTGATATATACCTTTTGATGTCTAGATTTAGCTATGTCTTCCCATAAGGTTGAGTAAGGTTGCCTCAATTGTAAAGACATTTTGTTGGCTGTGTTAAAGTTAGAAAGGGCTGAAGTGTGACTTCTTAGAGTTGTTCTCACAGTAGCCTAGAAAAAAACCCAAGTGGCCTATAACCACCTTTCCATTTATGTCTCCTTTCTTCAGAGATGAATTCTTAAAGTGGCCCAGGACCCACTCCAAGACTGGTCGGCCTCATCATTTTCTCATTCATACTCTCGTTTTGGACTCTTTTCTACATTCAGTCTGTCTCAGGGCTGCTGCAATAGTAAGTGGGCTAAGACACATTCTTTGTAAGCATTGGGACAACATTCCTGGTGTTCACCCTACTTGGTGTTTCTTTTGCCCCCAGAAGGCAGACATTGGAGTGTAAGAGCTAAGAAGTCAGATTTAGATTTGGGGAAAAACAGGCAAAGCAGATCAGAAAGATTAAGTAACTTAGGTCAGCCAACTAGTTAGTGGTGGGAAGAGAATTTGAATACAGGAAGTCTCACTCTAGAGGCCACATTTGAGACCATCGTGTAAGGTGGTCAGCAATGGGGGAAGGTCACGTGAGGAACCAGATGGGAACTTTGGCTAGAACCGCCCACATCCCTGCGCACCAAAAGAAACTTCCCAGGAGTCCTTGGGGAAAGAGCGACTGTCTACCAGCCAGTGAGATTTCACCACATCATATTAACTCGACCATCCTAGACAGGACCCTTTAAATGTGCCCCACATGGATCACCCCATGCGACTTCCCTGGCCTCTGTCCCCTGGGACCAGGGAACATGGTTGGGTGGGATGTGCTGTACTAAATAAAGGTTTTATTATTCCACACTTTGTGGCTACGCCCTTCCTTCTTCCTTGGTGGGGAAAAATACCTTACATTTGGTGTTGAAACCCAGGAGGAGTCAGAAGTCTGCAAGAACCACTCCTCTCTCTCCTTCCCCTCCGAGAAAGAACCAGGATCTCCGACCTTCCACCCACTTCGGTACACGGTGCGGTAAGTCCCCTGCCTCCAGCCTCCCCTCAGTTCTTTCCACCAAGACTCCCTGTCCGAAACCACAGCTGCGTCAGGGGTCTCTTTCCATTCCGAGTGCGTGATGTGCCCATGGAGATGTCCCGAGCACATCCACTTTACCTATCCATCCGGTGGACAGAGCTTGAGTTGTGGGATGCCAGTGATCATCTCTGACCACTCCAAGGACTGAGGGCAGCCAGGGGGGCACAGGAATCTAAACCTAATCCAAAACATTCATGGAGTTGCCTTATCTGAAATCTCTCCCTCCCTAAAGAAGAAGAAACTGTTCTTCTTTTCCACTGTGGCCAGGCCACAGAACCCACTGGACCAGGTAGCCTCCTGAAGGGACTTTCAGTTTTAACATCCTCACCAATTTATTGCCAAAAGAACTGGGAACTGGTTGGAGATCCCTTACATTTAGGGCTTCTAGTTATTTGCGCTCCCGTCCTAATCTCTGTGCCACCTGCTACACGGCGCAGGCCTTTTTTGGCCAGAGAAACCTCACCTAAACCCTCCACTGCTAATCTTTCCTCCTTCACCCAACCCCCAACTCTCTCCCCCTCCTGCCTGACCCCCGGGAGCACCCCTCTCTCGGGACCCCTCTCTCATCCCTCTGTGGACCTCTTTCACTTGAATCTCTTCCCTCCAAAAGTCTCCTCCCCTCCCTTCGCAGGATCTTATATCTCATTCATCTGCAAATACCAATCTCTCTTTCTCCTCCCCTGCTGGCCAGGGGCCCCTCCCTTCTCCACTGTCTGTCCTGCCTCTGGCTGTAGTGTTTCTGGCTAGATCTGGATGCCAGGCACCCTAGAAATCCTCGTCCTCTTATTCTCAACCCCCAAACTCCTATCCAGGACTTGTGAACATGGCATTTAGAGTTTTCAATGGTTGCAGCTAGTAAAAAACAGGCCGAGGCTACTCACCAGGCCTGCATGCAGCAGAAGGTAACTCTCCAAACCCAGGCTCTTGTGGCAGCCCTGAGGCTGGCAGAGCAACAGAGGCAAGGACCAGGAGGTGCCCGACCAAGTCCGGGCCGCAAAGAAAATCCCCACCAGGAGTTTGCTTTAAGTGGGGCAAGCAGGACCACTGTGCCTGACAGTGTCCCTGTCCACAGCTACCCACTAAACCCTGCCCTGACTGCAAGCTGCCCAGTCACTGGCAGAGCTATTGCCCCTTTAGGCAACAGGCTTTTCCTCAGCGCCTCTACATGGAGGACAAGCCAGCCAGGCGGGCCCACCACTAGAACTCCTAGACATCATGGACGACTGACACAGCCTGGACTCGGAGACCCCCATCATACTCACCCACGCTGAACCCAGGGTAATGTTGCAGGAACAGGTAAGTCCATCTCATTTCTTGTGGACACGGGAGCTGCCTTCTCTGTTTTGCCACCACACTCTAGACCTCTAATTCCCTCACAGGTCTCAGCGATGGGAATGGATGGGACCCCTGCTTTTCCTCTTCGCACACCACCCCTGACATGCAGTTTGGATGGAATCCCCTTTTCACACTCGTTCTTAGTCATGCCATCATGCCCTGTACCCCTTCTGGGTAGAGACATTCTATACAGTCTCGGAGCCACAATCTAGCTGACAGCATCCTCCCACTTACTCCTACCATTCCTCAATACCAAGGACTCCCCCATAATCAATGCTACCCTCATTTCTAACCATGTCTCTCACCTCAAGCTTACCCTCATGCAGGATCGCTGGCAGTTTGGAACCACTGGGCCCTACCCATCTCCAACTCACCAAAAGGCTAGACCCTGCAAATCCCCCTATTACTCTTCTTTTTAAAAAAAATACTTACAGGACTGCATCCGTGAAGTTTCTCAACTCACAAACAGATGTCCCTCACAACTCCCCTCAAAGCCACCACCTTCCGATCTCCCCTCCCCACGATGCCCCTAATCAGCAGGAAGGGAAGTAGCCAGACAAATAAGTGGTGCCCCTAATTAACACAAAAGGTCGGAATGTAAGGTGGTCAGCAATGAGGGAAAGTCACTTGAGGAACCAGATGGGAACTTTGGCTGGAACCGCCCACACCCATGTGCGCCAAAAGAAACTTCCCAGGAGTCCTTGGGAAAAGAGCGACTGTCTGCCAGCCAATGAGATTTCACCACATCATATTAACTCGACCACCCTAGAGGGGACCCTTTAAATAGGTCCCACGCGGGTCACCCCATGTGACTTCCCTAGCCTCTTTCCCTGGGGACCAGGGAACATCGTCTGATGGGATGCACTGTACTAAATAAAGGTTTTATTATTCCACACTTCTGCCCTTCCTTCTTCCTCGGTGGGGAAAAATACCTTACACATCACATTATAATTTTTTCAAAGGACAAGGATGCAATAGAGAAACTTAGCTTTTGATGTCTTATATATTAACTTATGCAGAACTTCTAACAACATTGTGGGGTAGAAACAATTGTTACACATACTTTGTAAGAAAGGAAACTGAGACAAAAAGGAACTATTTAGCTTTGGTGTTTTTCCAACTATTGCCCAGAGCATCTATTTCCTTTGAGAACTTAGAGGAAAAAAATTATTGTAACAGGGACAACTCAGGTATTCCTAGACTCTCACCCAGCAATAGTGTACCACAAAATGTTATTAGCAATACCATTGGTAACTGAAGTAAGGTTCATATGTAAAAGAGATAGTATTCAACTTCTCATATACTCAAGAATTATTCATATTAACTTGGCCTTCATCTACTTTTGAAAATAAATCTTTAAAAGTTGCTTATATTATTTTGACAGTTCAAATAATTTTTATCTCAAAGAAACAAGAGCAGGACCAATTGCCCAGACTGAGTTAGTCAAGTCCTTGAAGAGAGAGGTCCTGGGGCATTGTTCTAGGGAAACAGGAAGTGAACGTTCCATTCTCCATCTCATAATTACAAAAACATGACAAAATCTACAGGTGTCTTTCATAAACTGTGAAACAAAATGGCTGACAACCCCACTCACTGTCACATCTCCATAGTGTTGGCTCTGTAAGCAATGACCAAGTCCTAGATGGTATCAGAAGGAACTGTCAAGGTCCGGGTCTATCGTTCAGATGTGAAATAGCACTGATTGTTGTTTCTATCTTTCTCTAAGGTTTCTCAAAAACCAGCAAAAATCTTAGTGTTAAAAATAAGGAAAAACATTTTTAAAGGTTTTTGTTCTTGTTTTCGTTTCAATCAAGAATCTGTCCTAAGAAGTGAGACTGCCTTTAGAATCCTTCCAACCTTCCAAGGCAAGCAGCCATGTAAAACAAACAATCATTTCCTGGCTCTCAGATGACCTCCCTCATTGATAAATTTTGCAGGATCCGTAATTCAATCCAGAAAACAACAGAGAGTTCTGATAGCAGCACTCACATAACTGCTGTTTGTTCTCCAGGAATGACAGCTTCAGTTTTCTGGCACACTGTATAAAAATCTCAGAGCATCAAGTCTATTCCTCTTTTATTTTCCTTCATAGCATTCGTCATCATCAGGCAGATTATATATTTGTGTATTTGTTAGCTGTCTGTCTCTCCCCACTTGAATGGGAGCTCCACAGGGGCAAGTCTGGCCATTCTGTTCACTGCTGTATTCTCAGTACCTACAACAGGGGCTGGAAGGTAAGAAACACTTGCTTTCTATTTGTTACATGCATAAATAAATAAATAACTCAATGTGAGTAGCGGACCAACAATTAAAAATCAAAAGCCAATACTTTGAAAAGCTTTTGTAAAAATTAAAAATGAAAGACAGTGAGAAAAAATGTTTTGGAAAAAAAAGACATAAAGATATATTTTCTTTCTTAGTAAAAATGAAGGAGGAAAAGGAAACATAAGAAAAACAAAGGTAACTATTCATTGCATGGAAATAATTATAAAAAAAACTGGTAGATTCCAAGTGCTTTTTACTTGATGGAAACTTTTCTGTGAACATGCACATTAGATTAAAGCAGAAAAGATTTATAAAGTATGACTCAAAAAATAAACTTGTCCACGGGTTTCCAAGATACATGACTATAAAGCCCAAGACCCATTTACTTACTCACAGTGTTAGATTATATTTCATAAGGATACAATTAGGGTGATTTCCTAAAATTGGTTTTCCTTTAATGTGAAATAGTGAAGATTTTTATGTTTACATTTTAAATAATACATAACATTTTTTTATAATATAACAAGGATATTTTTGTTCTATCCGTATACCTTTATCTTCACAACTAGATTATAAGATTCTTATTGAATAACAAAGTCTTACTCTCTCTCTATTCATCTTTTACCAGGACTAGAATATGGTGTTACAGTCAGGAATATGTTATTAACATATTGATAATAAATCAGGTTCTATCTTTGATTCCACCATTACATTGCTTGGATATAAATTAGCCATTGCAAATATTCATATCTTTTCCTGAATCTTTAAAGGTTCATGAACCAGCTCTCTTAAAATGATGGAACTATAGGACAGTAACAGGACACCCATAGTTAATTTTACTCATTGCTTTTTTTTTTTTTTTTTTTTTTTTTTGTATTTTTCTGAAGCTGGAAACGGGGAGAGACAGTCAGACAGACTCCCACATGCGCCCAATTGGGATCCACCCAGCACGCCCACCAGGGGGCGACGCTCTGCCCACCAGAAGGCGATGCTACGCCCCTCCGGGGCATTGCTCTGCCTTGACCAGAGCCACCTTAGCGCCTGGGGCCGAGACCAAGGAGCCATCCCCAGAGCCCGGGCCATCTTTGCTCCAATGGAGCCTCAGCTGCTGGAGGGGAAGAGAGAGACAGAGAGGAAGGAGAGGAGGGTGGTGGAGAAGCAGATGGGCGCTTCTCCTGTGTGCCCTGGCCGGAATCGAACCCGGGACTTCTGCACGCCAGGCCGACGCTCTACCACTGAGCCAACCGGCCAGGGCCTCATTGGTTTTTTTTTAAGGACAAAAGGTATTTACCTTCTTGTATCTAACACTGATTATAGTAGACACTTAGCAGATATCTATTGGGTTAAATATTTAAAATTTCAAAATTCACTGGAATAAAAATCATATGAATTATCCAACATGGCACAAAATCTAATTAAATCTGATTCCTTACTCTAAAAGACTGGTCATAGGTTTTTGCATTTTATGCCTCTGACTTCTCATCCTTTAAGAGCTGGTGATTAAAGCTTTGTATCTTATCACAGAGAAATTCTCAACCATTCTCTCCCTTGATGTTCTAACTCCACACTAGGCATCAAGCTTTTCTGTCTTAATGTCTACCTTCTTTCTTCCCTATGAGAGGTTGTAAAGGTCAATGAGATGCTTTCTATGAAGTGTTTTGAGGTTCTGAAATTCTTCTAATCTATGAAAAAGCTCAAGAAAGCATAATTATGCTTAAACTTTTGCAAAAGTTGGAGAGAGTACTGCTTTGAAGAAATTTTCCATTAAGAAGAGCATGAAAGGAAATAGATGAGTTTATTCTTCTGAAATAAACTCAAGAAAGTATTTAATTTAGAGGGCTTGCTAAAGTTCTTTCTCCATATTTTTTAAATGACTTTTAGAAAGGTTTTTATGCCCCTTCTGTTGTTTTCCATGGAAGTATAACTCATTGTAGTTGTGTGTATATGTGTTTAAACTTTTACTGCTTTCAAGATTACTATCTGGGAAAAAACACTCATTACCTCATTTTTACCAAGTATCTGATGTCTGGAATTCTTACCATTTAAAAGAAATGGACACGGCAGCTATTTAAAAATTAGACTCCATTTAGGGCCCAGATACTGGTTTCTAATACTTTTTTGTTCAGTGAAAGGAATGTGGGATCCTTGAAGAAGTGGCTGATTGAAGGCTGGAGGAAGGAACATACAAGATGAGCCCAGAAAGCCATAGTGCCAGGAAGGAAGAAAGAGCTCATAACAAGTAAACAAGCAAAAGCAATGACGAAGGTACACCAAAAGGACACAGGAGCCAACGGTCAACACTGGAAACAATTCAAGCAACAAAATAAGTCATACTGGACTATAATCCAAAGTATAAAAAAAATTTCATGAGTCCATTCTGATATAAATAAATGATTTTATATGTGGAAAGCAGAAGTAAAACACTGTAAACACCTGGCAAGCACGACCACAATCAGTATATCAAGGTTAACATCAACAGCAATAAGTCACATTGACAGTACAGGGGGTCCTCAGGCTACGACAGTCTCCACATATGATGTTGCATGTTTAAGATGCTCATTCCCACAAAAACTTTAAAAAATTGAGACGTGTTTCGGCTTACGCTGCTAGTGTAGTACTTATTGGCTATGTGGGTGAACTAGCTTGGTTGTGTACAGCTGAAGAATACACAGTACAGTGTACAGTACAGTGTATTTATGTCCTTTTTCTGTGACTTAGTTGTGTTTTTATGTTCTAGATTATGATTTTACAACTGTATTAGGATAGGTAAGTAACTTAGGATAGGCTGTGTTTTGACTTACACCAAAATTTGAGTTATGTCACTGTCATAGGAATGGAACTGTGTCATAATACGAGGACCCCTGTATATACCCTTGATATGATGTGATGAGAACTTCTGTGGTCTCACTACCCAAAACCATAACCCTGGTCCAATCATGAGTAAAATATCAGGCAAAACCAAATTGAGGGACATCAAACTACTTGACCAGTTCTTCTCAACACTGCCATGGTCACAAAAAACAAAGAAAATATGAGGCCTGACCAGGTGGTGGTGCAGTGGATAGAGCATCAACCTGAGATGCTGAGGACCCAGATTCAAAACCCAGAGGTCGCCAGCTTGTGCGTGGGTTCACCAGATTGAGCACAGGGTCGCCAGCTTGAGCACAGCATCATACACATGACCCCATGGTTGCTGGCTGGAGACAGGGGTCACTGACTCAGCTGGAGCCCCCCCAGTCAAGGCATATATGAGAAAGCAATCAATGAACAACTAAGGTGCGGCAACTACTAGTTGATGCTTCTCATCTCTCTCCCTTCCTATTTATCTTTGTCTGTCTGTCAATCTCTCACTAAAAAAAAGGAAGGAAGGAAGGAAGGAAGGAAGGAAGGAAGGAAGGAAGGAAGGAAGGAAGGAAGGAAGGCAGAGAGGGAGGGAGGGAGGGGAGGAGGGAGGGAGGGAGGGAGGGAGGGAGGGAGGGAAGGAGGGAGGGAGGGAAAATCTGAGAAACTGTCACATAGCCACAAGAAGCCAAAGGAAACAAAATGATTAAATGCAATGTGACATCCTGAATGGGATCTGGGGACAGAACAGAGAACTTTAGTAAAAACTAAGAAAATCTGAATAAAGTATGGGCTTCAGTTTTAAAAAAATCAGAATAAACAAATTCTACAGAGGAAATAAGATGATGATTGTTAAGTATATGCTGCAGCTCGAGGTAAACTTTCTTACAGTAATTACATGTCTCCCCAAGTGTCTTATACTAAGAATGTATTTACACAACCCATCAGCACCACCATGCAGTAAGTGAAAAAGAATTGCTTCTTATGCAAAATGTATTCTTCTGCTAATAAAAATTAAACTGATATTTAAAATACAGAGAACTAAAAAATAGAACAAATTTGGAGTTTGACACCCTCCTTTTAATACATGCATCCTCTCTGTACATTTGGCAGTATTTCTACCTAAAGCCAACTCCCGTGGTGGTTTTATTTAGATCCTTTGCTTTGAGCTCTTGTTTTACTGCCCTGCTTCCTTTCTTGACCTTATGATTCAGAGGAGTATTTCCAGTTACATTCTACTTGAGCAAGTACGCCTCTGAACCCATTATCTCCTGCCAATAAACCTGTCTCTCCATCTGATCCTCTTACAATCAAAGGTGTGACCTCTCTCTCAAGCTACAAAACATAGCCTCCTCTTTCAGTGTACTTGTCTCTCTTTCTACTTCCCACTGATTCTTAATTTCCATAAATCCTAAATTAGAATTTATTTAACATTTCTTGACCTTTTAAAATCTTATCATACTCCAGTGGTTCTCAAGCTTTTTGAAGTCAGGTGCATTTAAAATTCTACAAATAATTGTAGGTACACTATATACAAATTTCTGAGAAATATGTTATAATAATTAAGTCAAATATTAAAGAAAAAATATAAAGTCCAAGTGTGCTTTTATGGTAATTAAATGAAATAAATATGAAAAAAAATTAAATTTATTCTGACATTACATTTTTTTTTTTTTTTGTATTTTTCTGAGGTTGGAAACGGGAAGGCAGTCAGACAGACTCTCGCATGCACTCGACCGGGATCCACCCAGCACACCCACCAGGGGGTGATGCTCTGCCCATCTGGGGCATCCCTCTGCTGCAACCAGAGCCATTCTAGCGCTTGAGGCAGAGGCCACAGAGCCATCCTCAGCGTCTGGGCCAACTTTGTTCCAATGGAGCCTTGGCTGCAGGAAGGGAAGAGAGAGACAGAGAGGAAGGAGAGGGAGAAGGGTGGAGAAACAGATGGGCACTTCTCCTGTGTGCCCTGGCTGGGAATCGAACCCAGGGCTCCCGCATGCCAGGCCGATGCTCTACCACTGAGCCAACTGGCCAGGGCCAAAAATATTTTTATGTTACATTTTTTGAGTTATGCTTTTCAGAATTTGTAAAAAAGAGGGGTTAAAAATTAAAAAATGACAAAAGGGTTATCTTTTTATATATATGATACATTCTTAGTAAGATTTAGTAAATTTGGCAGGTCCCAGCACGAATGTGTTAAGTTTTTTCATTCTTGTGTTTATGATAAACATGAGCCTGATGTGTCCTAGTGATTTCTTCAATGTTTGGGCATATATTTGAAAGGCAAACTCTCATTTCCTTGTCAATACATTGAAGAATTCCTCCTTTTTACTCTTAATTGTGTTGAGTGCAGAAAACCCCCATTATACATATCATCTTAACTTTACACCAAACAAAAGATAGAAGAAACTTGCCTCCAGTCTTTTCTGGGAACATGGGGGGTAGTGTAAACAATCCAGCACCACAGCTTAACAGCCTTTTGCAACCTAATCAGGCAAGTGAGGTGGGGGGTTGGGCAGACTGTCAGTTTACAGCCAATTCCCCACACCTCTGTCCCCCAAAAATCTAAACTCCAAAAACCCTGTTGGTTTTTTTGGTCCCCAACAGGCACATATTTCTCTGGAATATAATAGGGTGCACCTGGAAATCTAGGGTGCACCAGTGCACCCTGGCGCACACTTTGAGAACCACTGTCACATTCTCTCAATGTAAGATTTTGCCACCTCTGCAGACTTCTAATTAGTCTCCTTGCTTCTAATTCTTTTTCTTTAATTCATCATCCTCTTCACCACCACAGTCATCTTCCTAAAACACAGCTCTTGTCATCTCCAGCACCACGCAGATCAGATTCCTTAGCAAAGCAGCCAAGGCCCTTCACGTCTGTTCCACCAAGGTCTCCCTTCCCTCAAAGCAGCCCCTTCCTTTTCTGTCAAACGGATGGACGCCTTGTTGTCCCTGAGATTCTAAGCCCTTACAGTGCTGTGCGCCTCGTGTATGAGCTCATGCTGCGCAATGCTCTTCCCTCCAAAGTCTGCTTGAGAAATCATTGCTACATGCCAAGGTCTTTATTTGGGACACCTTCCTAGATCCCCAGTGTCAAAAATGGTTGCTTCCTTTTCTGTTCTCTCAGAACATTGTTTCTGCCCTTCATACTGTTTCTATTGTATCTAAAATTCTAGTTTAACATGCACATCCTTGCTCCTCAGAAAGAGTTCTTGGATCTGCAACATTTTAATCAATCGATTTTAGATTCAGATTTCTAACCATGAAAAAGCTTGTTAGAGATGAATAATTTCAGCCTCCAGCTGTGACCTTACCAAATTAGAAATTGTCAGAAATCTGGGTGACCTGTTTGCACATGTGAGTTTGAGAAGCGCTGATACACACTTCTGCTTTACAGTCCCTTGAAAAGTCTCACTCACCTTTGCAACGCTCTCTCCTAACCCCCCCCCCCCACTCTGGTTAGCTCTTGTGTGAAATAAAACTGAAATGTTGAGTGTCGGCTATTCAATATCCTGATGCCTGGCTGGGATGTCCTCCTCATAATCCTTGTTATGAGGTTGGTGTTTAAAACTGGGTTCTACTGTTCCTTAAGTTCTTGACATGAGTTTTTGACAGACACTCCTTATAAATTCCACGGAATGGCACAGGAGGTTTTTAATAAGCATTGTGACACTTCATTTAACCAAATATTATTCCTTCTTCCTGTTTTATTAAAAGTCATTTTGCATGACTTTTTTAAAGTGCAATGAATAAACCTAGTCATGTCTGATTTAACATTGTAAAATAATGCACAAGGGACTTTGAACAATCAGAGAGGGAGGTGGAAGTCACTGATTCAAAATTTATTCTAAGAATAATTCCACACTAATTCAGCACAGATGAGAATTAAGTCTTAAGAAAATATAATTCACTAACATAGGGAAAAGAGTCAACTCTCTCAATGGCTTAGTACTTAATGCCACAAGTATTTTAGGATTAAACATCTCTTACTCATAGAGCATTATTTTCATAATCTTTGGAGATTTATTTAACCCAATCAAAATATTTCTGTAAGATATTTGTGGGGCCAGTCTTATCTTCCATTTTCAAACCAAGCAATGGGTAATCTAATAAGCTTGTTCAAGGTCACTCCAAAGGGCAGTTATGGGCATAAAACTCAGAACTCCCAGTAATAATAACACCAATATCAGGGGGATGGTAAGAGGATTAAATGAGTTAATATTTGTGAGGTGTTTAGAACAGTGTCTGGTCCTTGATAAATTTTATATCAGTATTTGTTGAATGAAGAAATAGGTGGGTGGTAGGTATATGCAGGCAGATAAGTTCCAGGTCAAGGTGATGAACTTTTAAGAAACAAAACATGAGCCCTGGCCGGTTGGCTCAGCGGTAGAGCGTCGGCCTAGCGTGCGGAGGACCCGGGTTCGATTCCGGCCAGGGCACATAGGAGAAGCGCCCATTTGCTTCTCCACCCCTCCGCCGCGCCTTCCTCTCTGTCTCTCTCTTCCCCTCCCGCAGCCAAGGCTCCATTGGAGCAAAGATGGCCCGGGCGCTGGGGATGGCTCTGTGGCCTCTGCCCCAGGAGCTAGAGTGGCTCTGGTCGCAATATGGCGACACCCAGGAGGGTCGCAACATGGCGACGCCCAGGATGGGCAGAGCATCGCCCCCTGGTGGGCAGAGCGTCGCCCCTGGTGGGCGTGCCGGGTGGATCCTGGTCGGGCGCATGCGGGAGTCTGTCTGACTGTCTCTCCCTGTTTCCAGCTTCAGAAAAAAAAAAAAAAAAAAGAAACAAAACATGACTTCTATATATCTTGCAGCCTGTTATTTAAGACTTCTGAATGGAGTGATATAAGAGTAATTTAGAAAACACATGAAGAATCTCCCCCAACTCAATGCTCCCTTCTTGAGTTTCTCCGAAAGGCCTTTCTACCACTAGACAAGGATATGATAACTAACTGGTGGTTTCGCTCTGAGGAAAAGCAAGGATCTAATCAATCATAGGTTCAGTGAAATCCATGCACGTTTTCTAGAACTGGGCTTCATATTCTTCCCTCACTGGCACTATAAACACATTTGCTAGAATACATGATATCTTGTCTTCAAACTAATAATGAAAGAATGTGAATTTTCATGCATGAGTAGCAACAAGCTCCAAGTGGTAGGTACCACCTGGCCAGCCTCACCAAACTCTATGGTACCTAAGGTGGGTGCCTTAGGAAACGAGGGACCTGGGTAATGAGTAAACAGGGCTATCGCCTCAGACAAGTTACATCCACTTCGCAATTTCCTTAAATTGGCCCTGCCCCCAGAAGCTACAGGGATATCAGAAGTCTCCTCAAGCTAATAATTCTGTTATCCAAGATGTGAAAAATGTATAGGTCAATGTGAACACGAGCCAATTACTACTATTGATAAAATGTATCATACTGTTAAAGTGTGTTGTTTCTACACATCTAGGAGCACACTTTATCTCACATAATTTAACAGAATTCTGCAAAATCATAGTGGCCTCTATTCTCATAACAGTAAATTTTTACCTCTCCAGAGATGCTTGAGACATAATTTACTTTTTTTCCCTCTTTATTTACTACTCAAATTTTGTATAATAATCTCATTTCCCTTATTTAAGATCATTTTCTCTACTTTATTGACATAGTAAATTTTAAGATTTACACGCCTATTTTATGTTTTGATGCTTTAACTTCTATCAAATTGATTCCCAAGATTAATATTGCTGGCTTAAAAAGCATAAGTATTTTAAATTTTATAGATTTTTCTCAAATTGTTTTCCCCCTGAAAACCTATATTTCATATTCCCACAAGCAACGTATCAGAGCTTTCTTTCCCAGAACTACCAATGAGAGGTGATGTCATCAATTTTGGATATTGCTAGTCCTATAAATGTAAAGTGACACTCTGTAATTTAAATTGTCCTTTTGTAACTTTTTTTTAAATTTCATGGTCTTATCTTCTTTGTTTTCAAGCAGCTTATTCAAATTTTTAGTATAAAATATTTACAAAGCCTGCCCAGTGGTGGCACAGTAAATAGAGCATCAACCTGGGACGCTGAGGTCCCAGGTTAGAAACCTCAAGATCACCGCCTTGAGCGCAGGCTCATCCGGCTTGAGCATGGGGTCGCTGGCTTGAGTGTGGGATCAACATGACCCTATAGAGGCTGCCTTGAACCCAAAAGTCACTGGCTTGAACTCAAGGTTGCTGGCTTGAGCAAGGGGCCACTGGCTCAGCTGGAGCCCCTCAGTCAAGTCACATATGAGAAGCAATCAATAAACAGCTGAAGTGAAGCAACTATAATGTGATGCTTCTCAATCTGTCCCTCTCTCTCTTTCTTTCTCTAGCTGTCTTTCTCGCAAACAAAAAAAAATTTACAAAAAACATTTCTCTCTATTAAAAAATTAATCTGATATGTCGTTTTTATTTTTTTATTTTATTTTTTTTTTGAGGACTTTATTTTTTTAATTTTTTTTTTAGATTTTATTTATTCATTTTTATTGGAGAGAGAGAGAGAAGGAGAGAGGGGGGAGAGAGAGAGAGAGAGAGAGAGAGAGAGAGAGAAGAGGGGAGGAGCAGGAAGCATCAACTCCTATATGTGCCTTGACCAGGCAAGCCCAGGGTTTTGAACTGGCGACCTCAGCATTCCAGGTCAACACTTTATCCACTGCGCCACCACAGGTCAGGCCTGATATGTCATTTTTAATCTCATCAGATTTAACAATTTGTTAGCATCTATTGAGGAAGGAAACCCCCTTGAGATAAGAGGCTTCAAGGATATTTTATAATTCAGGCCAAGCATTCAGAGATAGCTTGTAAATATGGCTTTTATACTTGTGTGTAATTTATAACAGCTCAAGATGGCTGATGGATCATATTCCTGTTTAGAAAGGGCTGGTATATTGTAAATGAAGAGGTTTTCATACTTTAAAGGTTTTGAATAGAAGGAAGAAGGAGACTTGGATCCCCTCCCTTCTCTTCACCCAGGTGAAAGAAGGTAAAACAGCCAGGAATGTAGAAGGGGGAGAGAGATTTGAGTAGCCCTTTCCTCTCCCCTTTCTTTCTCCTTAATGGGCGATTTACAAATGATGATCCTCTGGCATCCTGTAAGCACCCTCCCATCCTGAAAATGTGTGATTGCTATATGTACCTCAAGACGAAGGAATCACGAGACCCATGTATGTGAACTTATGTTCTTCTGTAAAGCGTATATAAGATGTAAGAAATCTAATCTCAGGTAGCATGTGTCTTTGGAGCTATAGCCCTGTGTGCTTTGCTGGCTTTTATTAATAAATTCTCTTTTTTGACTTATAGTTATCTGAGTGTCAATCCTCCAAGGTTTTGCTCTCCTGCAACACTATTACTGAATATCTACAGAGAACTAATACTCTTGATACAAGTGTTAAAATAGTAACTATCTTTTTGTAGAGAAATGTGGCAGGAAGAATGACAGTTTTATTATTTTCATCCACTGACCCAGTAATTCAACATTATACTCAAATCTCCAAAATGTAATATAAATTAATATTATAGAAAAGTTATATTTTATAGCAACTAGTTGAAAATATTCTAACTATGTATCAAGAAGAACTTAATTTAAAATGACAATAAAATGCTAAAAATCACAAAGCAAATATTTTTTTATACATTTTCAGGAAACGTGCCTGATATTGTGGTTAAAGGCTCAGGCTTGGAGAGAAATGGTTCTTGAGGAAACCTCAGCCTCACCATTTTGGAAGCACTGCTCAGTTTGTCATCTGAAACAGAAATTCCTACCTAATGGACTAGAAGTCAATGAGTAGATATATACAAAGTGCATAGCACAGTACATTTAGTTAATAATTTTAAAAGGCTAACAAAATGATACAAAGTTAAAAAAAAATTTAAACTGTTGACATGGTAAAATGTAGTACTCTAGTGTGCTGGGAACTACCAATGTCGCGTGGAAGAAACCTACTCAAGACACAAACTGATGTCAAGAGGAAGAGGGGGAGGCCTGCCAAGGGAGGCAAAGAAGACCTCCTGAATCTCCTTCTCCCTCAGCTTTTATTGATCAGAAGCAGAACAGAGGTAACAGGATTACAAGGGAGGGAGGCCAGGTGATAAGGGGGAAGGATGACTAATGGCCATTTTGCTGACATGGAGAAAGGGCTAATTTAGGTCAGTACATTCTTTTTCTTTTGTTAATTAACAAGCACAAAGGAAGGGGCAATCCAGAATCTCTAGGCTAATTTTCTAAAACCCATTCACATGCATTCCTTTGTGTCTGCACAAACGTCCCTCATTCATATTTTTTGGTGTTTGCATCCAAGAGACATTCACTCAGGGCATTTAACTAAAGTTCCCCAATCCAAGTCATAGAGGGTTCAAGGTTAGATGGGTAATTCCCTACAGTAAAACTTTCATCATAATTGTAAGGTCGGTGGATAGAGAGATAGTCATGTGGAGAACTCAGACCCACCCACTTTGGCTAGGACTGCCCACAATCAAGCCCGTCAAAGGAAGCTTCCCAGGAACCATTTGGAAAGAAGCGATCGTCTGCCAGCCAGTGAAATTTTACCACGTCATAGTAGCTCCACTTCCCTAGAAGGACCCTTTAAATATCTCCCATGCGGTTTAATCCGTGCAACTTCCCTAGCCTCCATCTTGCACTCCCATCTCTCTTTCCTCGGGGCCAGGGAACCTTGCCGGGCGGGGTGTGCGCTCTGTACTCAATAAAGCCGTTTATTATTTCACACTTTGTGGCTCCGAGCCCCGTTCCTTCCTTCTCGGCAGGGAAAAATACCTTACAATAATATCAAAATGTTATCTGTTAAAAACATGTGGGTAAACCACTGTAAAAAGGCAGGAGGCAAAAAGACAGAATGTGAGTTTGCATGTGTGCATACACATGTGTGATGCTTAAAGAGACACCTGAAATCATACACAACATTGTCAACCATGTTACCTCTGGCTGGTGGGATTGCAGTAATTTTCACTTTCATCTCTACATTTGTGAATATTTGATTCTGTATTCTACCATAATCTGTAGTAGTATCTTTGTAAATGGAAACACTATTTTCTAAAAATGCAGTTTAGAATATGCATCCAAATAAAGAAACAATATTCTCTGACAAAAACAACATTGAGCCTTTTCACACATTGTGCAAGGCTTTCTAGAGTGGCTCTGGTCGCGGCAGAGCGACGCCCCCGGAGGGGCAGAGCATCGCCCCCTGGTGGGCAGAGCGTCGCCCCCTGGTGGGCGTGCCGGGTGGATCCCGGTCGGGCGCATGCGGGAGTCTGTCTGACTGTCTCTCCCCATTTCCAGCTTCAGAAAAATACAAAAACAAAACAAAACAAAACAAAAAAAAATAAACTAAGCCTTAGGCTATAAGGCTTCACACATCTTTCAAGGTGCTGTAAAATGTCAAAACAAAAACATAGAAAATTAATTTGGATATCGATAATTAAAATTTTTTAAAGAGAGAGGAAGGAGAGAGAGAAAAAGAGAGGAAGGGGAGAGAGCAAGAAACATTGATTTGTTGTTCCACTTCATGCCATCATTGGTCTATTCTTGTGTGTGCCCTGACTGGGATCGAACCCACAACTTTGGTGTATCAGGACACTAAGCTACCTGGCCAGGGCTTCAATCACTTTGAAATTCAAGGTATCTCTGATGTAACAGAGTGCCTTTAAAATACAGGGGTTCCTCAGGCTATGACACAGTTCCGTTTCTATGACTGTGACTGTGGGTCAAATAAGCTTGCAAATATGATATATATGTTTGCTCGCTTATAGTTTGCATTGGGTGTGGGGAACAGGCTGTAAGCAGGCAAGGGTCCTTATAGCCTAAGGCTTAGTTTATTTTTTTTGTTTTGTTTTGTTTTGTTTTTGTATTTTTCTGAAGCTGGAAATGGGGAGAGACAGTCAGACAGACTCCCGCATGCGCCCGACCGGGATCCACCCGGCACGCCCACCAGGGGGCGACGCTCTGCCCACCAGGGGGCGATGCTCTGCCCCTCCGGGGCGTGGCTCTGCCGTGACCAGAGCCACTCTAGTGCCTGGGGCAGAGGCCAAGGAGCCATCCCCAGTGCCCAGGCCATCTTTGCTCCAATGGAGCCTTGGCTACGGGAGGGGAAGAGAGAGACAGAGAGGAAGGGGGGGTGGAGAAGCAAATGGGCGCTTCTCCTATGTGCCCTGGCCGGGAATCGAATTGGGTCCCCCGCACGCCAGGCCGACGCTCTACCGCTGAGCCAACCGGCCAGGACCTTAGTTTTAAGATAGCCTTTCCTACACTTTTAATACTAAGATCTTCTCAACATTAAGCTTTTCTCCACACCCTTGACTGTTGCATGATGTGAGGTGGTGCACTCTTATGAGGAATCCCATTTATGCCTCAGGTAAGAGACTTTGCATCAGAGACTTCCTTATTTGTATATTGGATTAAAGGTTTGGATTTCTACAGTATAAAATGAGACAGACCAGGGGCTTGGTCGCTCAGTTCCTAAAATTAGCATTAGAGGAGAGAGGCAGCTAAGATGGTGGAGTGCTGAAGGAGAAGCCAGTTTATGCAGTTTGTGCAGAGAGAAGTAGATGGTGAACAGAGGTGAATAAGGCTGGTGAGGTAGAAACCTTTGATTCCAGGAAACTTGGATAAGTCAGTGGCTTAGGGAGCCCTGAATAGAAAGGGAAGTGTTTTCCCACTGTGTGTATTTCTCGCCTGCCAAGTGAGAGCTAGGATTAAAGCTAATGTAATGGCCCACCAGTTCTTGGCTTTGTTGTTTCATTACCGTCTGTCCAAATTGAATACGAACCTGCGTGGGCCAGGTGGCTGTGATGGTGGCCATGGTTACTGGCTTTACAGTGACATAAGTGAATTTTGGTGTAAGTCAAAACACACTGTTTGTCAAATAACTTTGTAAATATGATATATATATTTGCTCGCTTATAGTTTGCATTGGGTGTGGGGGACAGGCTGTGAGAAGGCAGGGTCGTTATAGCCTAAGGCTTAGTTTTAAGACTAAACCTTTCCCACTCTTTTAATACTAAGATCTTCTCAACACTAAGCTTTTCCCCACACCCTTGACTGTTGCATGATGTGGGGTGGTGCACTCTCATGAGGAATTCCATTATGCCTCGGATAAGTGACTTTGTATCAGAGACTTCCTTGTTTGTATATTGCATTACAGGTTTTGATTTCTACACTATACAATGGGGCAGAGGAGCCCATGCTGGAAAAGGGCAGAGAAAGGCCACATGGAGGAGAGGAGAAGCAGCCAAGATGGCGGAGAAGCCACTTTGTGCAGGGTTTGTTCAGAGAGAAGGAGATGGGGAACAGAGGTGAGTAAGGCTGGCGAGGTACAAACCTTTGATTCTAAGAAACTCAGATAAGTCAGTGGCTTTGGGAACCCTGAATGGAAAGGGAAGTGTTTTCCCACTGTGTGTATTTCTTGCCCACTGGGTGCAAGTTAGGATTAAAGCTAATGGCCCACCAGTTCTTGACTCCATATTTCATTACCGTCTGTCTGAATCAAATGGGAACCTGCATGGGCCAGGCAGCTGTGATGGTGGCCATGGCTACTGGCCTTACACACACCCTAGCCTAAGTCACTAACCTATCCTAACATAGCTGTAAAACCATTATCTAGAACATAAAACACAACTAAATGGTAGAAAAAGGTCATAAATATACTGTACTGTACACTATACTGCATATTCTAACACCACATGCAACCAAACTTTTGTCCATGTAATTCATAAGTACAACACTAGTGGTGTAAACTCAAAACATTGTATGTAGAGACTGTCATAACCCAAGGAACCCCTGTACTCAATGTTGCCTGACTACATGGTGGCACAGTGGATAGAGTGTGGACCTGGGATGCTGAGGTTCGAAACCCGAGGTTGCCACCTTGAGTACAGACACATCTGGCTTGAGTGTGGTGTCACAGACTTGAGTGTAGGATTATCAAAATGATCCCACGGTTACTGGCTTGAGCTCAGCGGTCGCTGGCATAAGCAAGGGGTCACCGGATCGGCTGGAGCAAAGCCTCCCATCAAGGCTCATATGAGAAGTAATCAATTAACAACTAAAGTGCCTCAACTAAGAGTTGATGCTTCTCATTTCTCTCCCTTCTTGTCTCTCACTTTCTCTCATGTTAAAAAAATAAAATAAAATAAAACATTCAATGTGACAAAGTAATAGTATTTCCTACCGTAAGACAAAAATCAAAAATCAGTCTGAGCATGCTGTAGTCATGCTGCATACAATTATGATTGCAGGCTCTACACAAAATAAGCTCTTGCTATGCCATTAAGATTTACTATGCTATTCCTCCAAAAATGGGCAAATAATGAATACAAATCCTTGAGCAAACAAGGCAGTGAAAGTGCAAACACTCTACTCCTGCTACCCCCAGACTACCATGGGACAGGCCTGCCACTCAGCATTCCCAGCATTCCTCCAATGACGTGAATACCAATCTCCAGCATAAAAGTAATCTGTTTTATATTACAGTCGTGAACTGAGGCTTCCATTAATTAGTATACCCATTAATACTTCCATAGAATAACAGGCAAAGCTTTCATTCTTAAAAAAAAAAAGACATAAAGAAACAATCTCACTTCATAAAATAACTGTTTTAACATTGATAAGGTTTAGTTAGATGGGAAATTTCTTGTGTATCTAACGGGTGATGCTTTAACTTTATTAGGTTGAATGTTGAGAACGTGAATGAAAAGCTTTATTCTTACTCATCATGCCAGTAAATTTAATTTTAGAAATCTGTGCTAAAGAAATAATTTGAAACACAGACAAAGACTTTTATACAAAAATTTTGTGAGGGCATAATTTACAACAACAATAAAACATTAGGAATACCACAAATATCTGGATTAACAAAATTAAATTAAGTAAACATTAACTACATCTATAGAATATAATTATATAGCTATTAAAATAATGTTTACAAAGTTTTCATAGCATGTGTTCGGGATAAATCATGTGTTCGTATTTTGACCTTGATCCCACTATCTGCAAGCAAGCTCAGCACGTCCAAAGACAGTTTAAATTCAACTGCTTATTTTTTCAAATGGGGTCACTGGCCTTGACTGTAAAGAACTGAGCCACGATGTACCAAGACTTTTTTTTTTTTTTTTACAGAGGCAGAGAGAGACAGGGACAGACAGACAGGAACCGAGAGAGATGAGAAGCATCAATCATCAGTTTCTCATTGCGCGTTGCGACTTATTAGTTGTTCATTGATTGCTTTCTCACATGTGCCTTGATCACGGGCCTTCAGCAGACCGAGTAACCCCCTGCTGGAGCCAGTAACTTTGGGTCTAAGCTGGTGAGCTCTTTGCTCAAGCCAGATGATCCTGCGCTCAAGCTGGCGACCTCAGGGTCTCGAACCTGGGTTCTTCCGCATCCCAGTCCAACGCTCTATCCACTGTGCCACCACCTGGTCAGGCCGATGTACCAAGACTTTGCATGTCAACTCATAATTAATAGGTTTAGCGTCTATGCCTACCTATGTAGGAGTGGGGTTTCTAACCAATGTGGAAGGTTGATTCAGGATCCAGGTAAGGCAAATGGGGAATTGTTCAGCCACTAGTCACTTAAATAGCAAAGAGGCAGAACTTCTTTGGGCTTCTGGAAGAACCACTAAAAACCTGTTAAAAAGAAGCTCCCAACACAGCAGTTCTCAACACAGTGCAGGACCGGCGATCTCAGCATTACCCGGTAACTTATTTCTTAACCAGACTTCCACTGGAACTGAATCAGATCTACCAGGAGCAAAGCCCAGAAAGGTGTGACGTAACAAGCCTTCCCAACAATTCTCAGCATACTAAGTTTGAGGGTCAGGATCTAGCAAATCGGTAGGTAGTCTGCTGGAGCTTTGCCAAAACTATGTTCTTTAAGCAAATCTTCAGTCAGGGATTCCCTCTACCTTCTGATAATTACAAACTACAAAACTAGCTCTTAGAGAAGCAGGGCTGCTGGGAGTCATCTCTGCCCTCTACACCCCTTAATCACTTGTTTGGTTACTCTGATAATGAGGTGGAATGCTACACGAGATTTTTTAAATTCCAAGAGTTTAAATTCCCTGTTCTAAATGGACCATTTTATTGTGTATGATGAGATTCACATATGACTTCTCTATTTTTTTCCTTTGAGAAAGAGCTAAAAGAAGTTATGATAATTATGAAAAGGTTATTAACTAGTCGGTGGAATTTTGTCTTCTCTGAAAACCGAGACATCCCCGGTTTGCCTGGCACGGAAACGAGGTTACAGAGAGGAGAGCCGGTATGAGCTCTGCTCCACCGCTGGTTGTGCTCAGCTACGGCCTGGAGCGCATTGTAGTTTGCTCTGCCACACAGCTATTTCCAATCATGCTCACTGTTTCTTCCCTAAACTTCAAAAGAACCAAATGGTGCTTGAATATCTGAAGGAAAGACTCAACTATTTTATTAGTGTATTTGTAAGGTTTATTGTTTTGATTGCTAATTAATTTAATTATGTACCTGCTGGATATACACAAGGCAATGTCCTACGCAGCACACTGTGTAAATAGACCAGTAAAACACTCTCTGCATTATAAAAAGTTTATAACATAGAAGGGCAAAAGAAATGAAAACACTAAAGTTATAAAAGATACAGCACAAGCATACTTTAGACAGCAGAGATAAATGAACAGTGTGTGATGAGGACTCAGATAATCTGTTTACCAATTCTACTTTAAGGGAAATGTATGGGGGAATATATATATATATATATATATATATATATATATATATATATATATATTTGCATTTTAAAAGATGGCAGAAAAGAGGTGATTCTGGGAGACGACAATCTCAATAGCATTGCCAAGTGCAAAGCTCTCCAATATGAGCAGCAGAGGTGAGCAGGCTAATCTCATTAGTTCTCCGACCTGCCCACACATTTTTCTTTCTTTTTTTTCTTTTTTTTTTTTTTGTATTTTTCTGAAGCTGGAAACGGGGAGAGACAGTCAGACAGACTCCCGCATGCGCCCGACCGGGATCCACCCGGCACGCCCACCAGGGGCAAGGCTCTGCCCACCAGGGGGCGATGCTCTGCCCCTCCGGGGCATCGCTCTGCCACGACCAGAGCCACTCTAGCGCCTGGGGCAGAGGCCAAGGAGCCATCCCCAGCGCCCGGGCCATCTTTGCTCCAATGGAGCCTTGGCTGTGGGAGGGGAAGAGAGAGACAGAGAGGAAGGAGGGGGTGGGGGTGGAGAAGCAAATGGGCGCTTCTCCTATGTGCCCTGGCCGGGAATCGAACCCAGGTCCCCTGCATGCCAGGCCGACGCTCTACCACTGAGCCAACCGGCCAGGGCCACATTTTTCTTAATTATGTTTCCTTTAAACATTATTTTGTATTAGTTTCTGGTGTACAGTATAGTGGTTAGACACTCATATACTTTACAAAGTGGTCCCCTTAATTTCCAGTATTCATGTGACACGATACACAGTCATTACAACATCACTGACTGTATTCCCTATGCTGTAATTGACATCCCCATGACTATTTCCTAACTGCCAGTTTGTACTTCTCAATCCCTTCACCTGGGAAGTTTTTAAAAACTTTAATGATGCTCAGGTCCATTCCCCTCCCCAAAAGTTCTAGTAAAATTTTCTGAAACGAAGCCTGAGCTTTACCTTGTCTAATTTTTAAGTCCCCTGGATAACTCGAGAGTGAGGACAGGCCTGAGAACCGCGCCACAGCCGGGATGGGGCGGGGGCTGACGCCGTAGGATGGGAAGATTTGCGCGCAGGATAAAGAGTGTGGATCCTGTGCAGGAGGAGATGAGAGGTCATGGAAGACTTCTGCACAGGGGAGTGACCGTGACCTGGGCTGTGCTCGTGGGATATAAAACCGCAGTTGTGATGGGCTGATGGTAGAGGGCAGAGACCAGCAGCTGGGAGACTATGGGACAAGTGCTGTGATAGCATAAGAGAGGGAGGGACACGGTGACTATTGTATTCAATACTAGGAAGGTGGAGCCATGGCGGAGAGGAGGGGTACCTGACAGAGCGTGGGACCTGACGTGTGCTGGGGGGACTTGCTGGTCCTGACCATGAGCTTTAAAGCCTGCGGGAACGCTGTGCTATCAGAAACACAGTGGCCAAGAACCCAGAAACTGCTGGGATGGAAGACAATAGCTCCATTGTACGTATGCTGATGTGGTGGAACCCACAAATCAAATATCTTACAAACACCTTGAAAATCTGGGGTTCTGCCTATAGGAGACAGATTAGGATTTGACATTATTTAAAGATTATATTCCCTGAGGAGATTACTGAATCTGCAGAGTAGAAAAATTTCTTGATGGAATATCAAGAAAAGGTGCAAAAAGGTGGGTAGGGATAAGTGTCTTATAGAAAGCTCATATTTGGAAGAAGGACATTAAAAAAGGAGGGGTCAGGGCCCCGGCCAGTGCGCTCAGTGGTAGAGCATCAGCCCAGTTTGTAGAAGTCTGGATTTGATTCCCAGTCAGGGCACACAGGAAAAGCGACCATCTGCTTCTCCACCCCTCTCCCTTCTCTTTCTCTTTCTCTCTCTCCCCTTCCCACAGCCATGGCTCATTCGAGCAAGTTGGCCCCAGGTGCTGAGGATGACACTATGGCCTCCCCTCAGGCATTAAAATAACTCAGTTGCTGAGCAACAGAGCAACGGCCCTAGATAGGCAAAGCTAGTGGGCTTGCCGGGTGAATCCCAATTGAGGTGCATGTGGGAGTCTGTTTCTCTGCCTCCGGCCTCTCACTTAATAAAAAAAAAAAGGAAGGGGTCAGAAGGATGGCAGAGGCAGGAGATATCAGTATAAAGGAAACTAAAGAAAAATATTTTTTTTTCTTTTTTTTTTTTTTTTATTTTTTTTTTTTTATTCATTTTAAAGAGTGGGGAGAGAGAGAGAGAGAGAGAGAAGGGGGAGGAGCAGGAAGCATCAACTCCCATATGTGCCTTGACCAGGCAAGCCAGGGTTTTTAACCGGCAACCTCAGTGTTTCCAGGTTGACGCTTTATCCACTGCGCCACCACAGGTCAGGCAAGAAAAATATTTTTTAAAAAGAAAAGACAGCCCTGGCTGGTTGGCTCAGTGGTAGAGCATTGGCCTGGCGTGCAGAAGTCCAGAGTTCGATTCCCGGCCAGGGCACACAGGAGAAGCGCCCATTTGCTTCTCACCCCTCCCCCTCCTTCCTCTCTGTCTCTCTCTTCCCCTCCCGCAGCCACTGGAGCAAAAGATGGCCCGGGCGCTGGGGATGGCTCCTCGGCCTCTGCCCCAGGTGCTAGAGTGGCTCTGGTCGCAACAGAGCAACGCCCTGGAGGGGCAGAGCATCGCCCCCTGGTGGGCAGAGCTTCGCCCCTGGTGGGCAGAGCTTCGCCCCTGGTGGGCGTGCCGGGTGGAACCTGTTCGGGCACATGCGGGAGTCTGTCTGACTGTCTCTCTCGGTTTCCAGCTTCAGAAAAAAAAAAAAAAGAAAAGACACTAAAGGAGAAAAGGGTTTATAAGAGCACTCTGGCCCCCGCGGCACGCACTTTGTGCAGGACAGGTGCAGTTCACTCCAGTTCAGACTGTCCCCAAGCCTGGCAGACACTGCTGGGGAAGATCAAGAAAAGTGAGACATGACTGCAGTGAACTCACGTTAAAAAGGTTTATATAATTTGAGAAACACTGATATTCTACATTCTACTCATGTTCAAATCTGGTCATGTATCCAAAGTAGTGCAATCATAAATAGAATGACTAGATTCTGTAAGAAAAAGGAGTTTATTGGTGAATTCTGAAAGGACACTTTGGAGGGCAGAGACTTGGGAGGGGGGGTTGAAAGTCAAACTATTGAGGGCTGATTAGAGAGAAATTACTTAAATACATATATTTAAGTCTTTGTTTTGCAAATTGGATAAAGAGACACTGCAAGGAAGAAACACCTTTAGCTAGAAATAAGATGAGAAATTGTGGAGGATATTCGGAGGGAAATCCCATTTAACAGGGTCAAGCCGAGTCTGAAATGGACGTGATTCAGGAGATTTCAGAAATACCTGTAACACGGAAAGTGGAAAGTGAAAGCGGTACAAAAATCAAGAGGCAGTCTGCAAAATACAGTTAGATGCTTCTAAACTCCTCCCACACTGGAGATGTCTAAAATATTTCAAGCAGCGAATTCTGATAACGTAATAGCACCGTACACATACCCGAGCTGGAGTCCCCAACTCCCTTCGACTTATTGCACTCACTCATTTGAAAGGTCCCATATGAAGGGGTTTACTTTTCTTTCCTAGAGACTTTCTTCATGTAAAGATAATATGAGTATTATTTGTTTTTACAAATTAAATCTGTTATGCAAAGCACAGTTTAGTCTTTGGTAAACCAAACAAAAATGTCTAATTTCTTTTTAAAAAGTCTTTTTAATGTTAAAGAAATATGACAAGAACAATGACCTGAAATAAATTACGTATAAAAATTTCAATGCTGCATCCTTAAAAAAATAAATAAATAAAAGCAGCAGAAAGTGCATTTAAAGAAACAGCACCGAGAAAGTACCTTCAAAGCTGTATTAAATACTTCCCAGCTTTGGAAAATTCACGTTCCCCAATCTGGTTTCTATGAAACTTAAAAAGATCAAACAATTAGAAAGAAGCTAGGCTTGAAGGAGAAATGCTAGAGATTTTAATAAACATCTGGTTACCATTTTCAGTTGTCAGAACTAAGCCACTTAAGGAAGCAGTTTAGTTCCTTTGGAGTAAAAATGAGACACTAGCTTTTTGTTCTCGGAGCACAGTGGAGGTCAGAGGAAACATCAGAATGGGAGGTCACTTGAAACTCAGCTTTTATAAATAAAAAGGATTGGTTTTTTTTTTCACAAACAAAAGTAAATTGAATTCAGTCCCCATAGTATAAACAGCTCAGCTGAGTTAAGGTTAAATAAACATGGCTGAGCTCTGGTGTGCCAATTAAAGAACGCCCTCTATTTGGTCATAAATACATCAGTAATTCTATAAGCACTGAGGAAAACGACAATAAACCTGAACACACAATTACTGTGTGTCGGTCATAATACAATAAAATGGAGTGGCACAGGTTTATAAGTTTATTTGATTCAATTTCTTTTTTCCTTTTTCTAGTTTGATTAACTGAAGACACAGAAGCACTTCTGATACCATCCAAAACCTATTACTTGCATAATATAAAACGTATGTCCAACGTGTCCTAGGCAAAATACTGACAAGGCAAAGCACACTGTACCTTTTAAATGTGACCTTTACTCTTTTGTCTTCCTGCTAAATCATCATACAGCATATTAAACTCAGGAAAGCAACAGGGTGCCAGTGTGGGGCTGGAGGGGGAAGGGAAGGAGCAGAGAAGTTCATTAGGCTCTCAATGTTCTAAATGATCAGCAGCATCTGCTGTCAATGTGTGCTGCAAGCCAAAAGAGGCCACTGCTGGTTTTGCCTCCAGATCTACATTTCTCTATCCTTTGCAACCCACTCCTCTCTCCTGCCCCCAGCACACAAGACTAAAAGTAAAGGCTAAAGAAAAGGAATTCCTAGAATTATGGAGGTTTAAGATCTTGTCTTGTGGCCCTGGCCAGTGGCTCAGTGAATAGAGCATCGCCCTCAAGTGCAGATGTACCAGGTTCAAACACTGGTCAGGGCACACAGGAGAAGCAATCATCTGTTTCTCTTCCCCTCTCTCTCCCCCTTCTCTCCCTCTTTCCCTTTCATAGCCAGTGGCTCAATTGGTCTAAGCATCAGCCTCAGATACTGAGGATGACTGGTTGGTCCAAATGGGTCAGCTTCAGGTGCTAAAAATAGCTCAGTTGATTTGAACATCAGCCCCAGACAAGGTTGCCGGGGGGATCCCTGTCGGAGCACATGCAGGTGTCTGTCTCACCATCTCTCCTCCTCTCATATACACACGCAAAGAGATCATCTTGCTTTCTCTGTGTGTGTAAATGTTACAGTACATCACAGAACTGCGTCTGTGAAAAAGACTTTGGTGGTTAGTTGACTCATTCTACTGAATAGTAAAGCAACTCTCAGCAGTACCCTGAACTGACCTGCTTTTGTTCCAACACAACCTCCTTCTTTTTGAGATGGGCTATTCCATTGCCGCATAACTCTGATTGATACAATATTCATTCTTAAATTGATCCTGGTTACTCCTTCTATAGTTACTACAAATAAATCTCATTCTTAAGTATCCCAACTCCTTGCAGAGCCTCCCAGAATGTTCTTCCCAATTGGAACAATCGATTTTCTCATTCTTACTGACATTTCGATTTCTGCTGCAATGGTAGAAGAATGCCCTCTTTGAGGATACATAAACAATTTTGACCTAAAGATAACATATATTCTGTGTCAGGGTCTCTTGAACTATGTCTTATTTAGACTCCACACAGGGAGCAAGTTTAAAACTTTTGAAAAACATTTTTTCTTAGGCCACTATTTCATTCTATGAACTAAAACAATGACTTACTAAATAGTAGCCAGGTGATATGAAAGATAATAATTTTTAATTTTTATTTATTGTTTTTAGAGAGAGAGGAAGGGAGAGAGAAACATGGATTTGTTGACCTACTTACTTATGCACTTATTGGTTTATTCTTATGTGTGCTCTGACTGAGGATCAAACCCACAATGCTGGGGTATCAGGTTGATGCTCTAATGAATTGAGTTATTCAGCCAGGGCTGGGAGACAGTATTGATGATGCTTCTATCTTTTTCTTGAGAGAAATATATGTTATAAAACTCCTGGGTCACATGATATATTTTTCTAAAGCAAAGGACCAGAAGAGCATAAAAAATGAATATTTTAGACTATGCTAAGAAAAGAACTAGAGAGCTTAATGTAGAGGACACAGGGGGACCTAAATGACATGATGGGCAAGGGTGTTGTCCTTTAATGCTTTCTATGTTTTCAAGCAGCAAAAGCTATATGCTTACTTTTACATATCCTTATCTGGAGATCATTTTAAGGCAGCACTATGTGTTCCAATGTCTTATGGAACATTAAACCATCAGTGAGTCAATAATCACCGCTAAGCACCTATGATTCTTCATATCCTTCCCTGGCCTCTCCTCACTCCTAAATACATTCATGTGAAAAGCACATGGCACCAGGGACTGAATTACCATATTTCCCAGGGTATAAGACTCTTCCATGTATAATACACACCTTAATTTGGAAGCCTGAAATTTGAAAAAAAAAATGTATTACATAAAGTTATTAAACTCAAGCTTTATTCAATGTAAAATTCATATAACTCCTCATCACTGTCAAAACTCCCATCCATTAGCTTGTCCTCATTTGTGTCTGATGACGAATCACTGTTTTCAACAATGAGCGCAAAAAGAAGTGGGAGATGCAAGTAAAAAATCTACAACCACTTTATAAGAGGCACCCAGTTTTTAGACCCCAAATTTTTCAAAAAAGTGTGCGTCTTATACATGGAGAAATATAGTACGTACAAACCTGAACTCAACCACCATCCCCCAAAACCAGCAGGCAGAGAAACAACAGAGAATGACAGGGGAGTCTTCAAATCAAAAGCAGAGAGAAGCTCTGAGAAACAGATACAAGCACGTAAAAGCCTCAGCAGTCTAGAATCATTGCTGTGTAGAGCATCAGCCCTAAATGTGACTGTATTGGTGGTTTCAGATTTAAGCATGAGTAGAATATCAATATTCCTCTAAAGCTATATAAAAATTAAAGGTTTATCAATTAAGTTTTAATGTGAATTCTCAGCCCTGGCTGGTTGGTTCAGTGGTAGAGTGTTGGTTTGGTGTGTGGATATCCCAGGTTCGATTCCCAGTCAGGGCACACAGGAAAAGCAGCCATCTGCTTCTCCACCCCTCCCCCTCCTCCCTCCTCTTCGCACAGCCATGGCTCAATTGGCACCTCAGGTGCTAAAAAAGAGCTCAGTTGCGAGTATGGCCCCAGATGGGCAGAGCATGGGCTCCAGAAGGAAGATGCCGGCTGCATCCTGTTTGGGGCACATGTGAAAGGCTGTCTCTCTATTTCCCCTCCCCTCACTTGAAAAAAGAAGAAAAAACAAACAAATAAATAAAAATAAAATAATGTGAATTCTCTCAGGTAGTTCACTATTGAAGGGGCCCAGATATTGGTGCACCATTTTATCTTCATGTATTCATGTATTTGATAAGTATTTAGGTGTAAAGCCAGTAGACAAGGCCACCATCACTATCACAGCAGCCTGGCCCATGCAGGTTTGCATTGGATTCGGACAGTCGGTAAAGAAACAACGGAGCCAAGAACTGATGGGCCATCTTCTTTAATCCTAGCTTGCACCCGGCAGGCAAGTAAAATACACACTGGGCTCCAAAACCCACTCAAAGTAAAATACACACTGGGCTCCAAAACCCACTCACATTCAGTGCTCACAAAGCTACTGACTTATCCGAGTTTCCTAGAATCAAATGTTTCTAGCTCACCAGACTTACTCACCTCTGTTCCCCATCTCCTTCCTTCTCCCTGCACAAACTCTACACACACCGGCTTCTCACTCAACACTCTGCCATCTTGGCTGCTTCTCCTGGCCTGCTCCACATGGCCTCTTTCTGCTCTCTGCTGTCTCCTCTAATGATAATCTCAGGAACCAAGAGCGCAAGCTCCCGCTCTGCCCCTATTTTATAGTGTAGAAATCCAAACCTTTAATCCAATATACAAAATAGGGAAGTCTCTAATACAAAGTCACTTCTCTGAGGCATGATGGGATTGCACCACCCCACATCAAAAAGGGTGGGAAAGGCTTAGTCCTAAAACCAAGTCCCAGGCTGCAATGATCCTGCCTGCCCATAGCCCACAAAGACACACATTAATATCACCTGGGCAATGGCCTCCACGTGGGCAGCGTCATCTTTAACAAAGTGAGCATAATACATTTTATCTGCCCAACATTAGGGTATGCCCCATGTGGAGAGCATGGTTTTAAGTGATAAACAGAACAGACATGATTCCAGACCTCAAGATTTATTGGAAGTAAGGTGTTTCCCCAAATACAATAATCCAGGATATTGTGTATTGGAATTTCAGGAGTGTTTACAACCCGGACCTTTTAATGAGGATATGTAAGTTGAAACAGAGTTCTGTGAAAACACCTAAAAAAGTTCACTTATCCCCAAATACCTAACAGCAACACTCTCAGGTTTCTTTGCATGGGACCCATTTTAAACGTACCTCCCCACAAAAGAATCTTCACAACCTCCATTCTGTAACTAGTTCTTAACAGTAGTAACAATATTATCTCCCATTTCTGCTGCACTTACAGTATCCCCACTCAGGGAACAATCCAAACCAACCAATTTGCAGATGAGGAAACCATGGCTTTCAGAGGGTAAGTCATTTACCCAAGGTTATGTAACCATAAAACGGTCACACTAGGGACTCCAATCCTGGTTCAATCTTACTCTAAACCTTATTCTTTTTAAATACCACAGTCTACCACTTCCCCAAGAAAGTAATTATTGTGGTTAAGCTCTTCTTACTTACAGGGTAATTTAAATCTCAACTTCTTTATAGCTTCATTTTGAATACAAATAAATGAAAGCAAAACTTTAAATGGGTTTTTCATTTCAAAAGTTAAGATTGGTCTGTTGTAGATGTTTCTTTTCCACACAAACTTCAGAAACAGCCCTGGCAAGCAGCCATTATAAATAAACCTTCAGAGCGAAACTAAATTTCAAATGATACATGGATGTGTTAGACATTTTTAAAGAGTGCAAGTGAATGTAAATGAAAGTACGAGAAAATAGAAGTCTATTAAATTATGAACAGGAGAGGAAGTAGCCTTTTTTTTTCTTTTTTAATATATTTTCCACAACATTAAGTAGTAATCTGTGTCTCTCGCCCTATTATTACCTGTTAATAGTGCTTCCCGAGAACATAGTTCGGTAAATTATAATGTCTTTATTAGGGGTAGAAAAGCTGCAAAGCAACATTAATTTAAATGCCATTCTTCAGAATACAGTCTATCAAGGGTAATGTCAATACAAACATCAGTAAGTACTGTTCATCACGGTCCTGATGCTAGCCCTTCATCGATATGCCTTTCCTATACTGTGCTGTGGTGCTGTCTCTCAGTGTGTACTGGAAGGCTGGTCTGAGAAACAAAGTATCACATCCATTCGTTTGCAATACAAATGTTGCTCTGGGCCTTGACCTGTTACATAACATAGTGTTGTCTACTCAATAATCCCTCCGAGAAAGTTGTTTTAGATATACTACCTGGGCATGGGAGAGATTACAAGAAGGAAGGACAAGGTTTTCTTTTTCTCAACAGTAGAACTTACATTCTTTTCCTGTACTCCAAATCTCAAAGCCAAAGTTAAGCTTAAATTATGGTTGCTAAGATATCCATATCCAGTTTGAGCTCAATTTTTGAACTTCCTTTTCAGTTATTTTATAATTATGGGTTTTTTTGTAAGTCATCAAATCCTTTTTGAATGAGGTTTGGTATAAGTTAAAAATAATAAACTATCTCCGTCCCAGACTTTAATCATCAGCTTGGTAAGAGATCAAATGACACAGAATTAGTTTAGAAATGAGGGTCAGCAAACTCTTTCTGTAAAGAGTCCAATAATAAATATTTTAGGTATTGAGAGCCACTCAGTCTTTGTTGCAACTACTCAGCGCCGCCATTGCAGAAAAAAAGTAAATGTGTGACCGTGTTCCAACAAAACTCTGTTACAGAAACAGGCAGTGGTCTGAATGGGGCCTGTGGGCCACTGATTGCCAACCTCTGGCAAGAAAATGGAGATGGTCTTTCACTTTCTGTATTTCTTCAGAAAACATGCCATGTACAACCCCCAAATCATAAAAACAAGAGCAACTTCAAAACATAAGTGACCCCAATTCTGTAGTTTTTTTTTAAATTTTTTCTTTTTACTTATTTATTTTAGAGAGGAGAGAGAGAGACAGAGAGAGAGAGAAGAGGAGGAGGAGCTGGAAGCATCAACTCCCATATGTGCCTTGACCAGGCAAGCCCAGGGTTTCGAACCGGCAACCTCAGCATTTCCAGGTCGACGTTTTATCCACTGTGCCACCACAGGTCAGGCCTCAATTCTGTAGTTTTAATAGCAGGTTGGCATTTGTTTTTCATGTGAACGATATAATACATTTAATTTAAAAGTGCAAGATGCGTTCAGAAGTGGACAAGAAATTGCCAAAGATGCACAATCCTTCAATTTCCATTTTTAACATATGCACATAAATGATTCTTTCCAATGATAAAATCTACTGAATCAGTCTCTTGGACCACAGACTACTTGGATGTTACCATGGAATAAGTTAAGAACTTTTGGAAAACATCTCCTCTCTGTTGGCCCACTATACTATTCCATGCCCTAAAGCACTGATTTGCTAAATGCTACCTAGATACGAAGGAAGGGAATAATTGGTTGGTTCTTCTTTCTTTTCCTTTAGAGAATTATATGTTCTCATAAATGCAGAGACATAAGATATATTTTTCCAAAGCAAGGGATTGAAGAACTATAAAAGTATATGTTTTACATTCTAAGTTTTGCAGATCTAAATCTGAGGAGATTGCCTTTTTCCTGTTCTCAAAATCAACCTAAATATGAAATGCTTGGAAATACCTATACAGTTAAATCTTTAGTGCAAATGGTATTAAAACAAGCTGACTTCTGCATCATTTCTTGCCCTAAATTAGCTCTGAAGTTTGTTGCTCCTTGAACCAATAGCATATCCCTTAGGAAAATGCTCTCCAAACTGGGCTACACATCAGATTTGCTTGTTTCCATTTTTAACACATGAATTTCTGGGCCCTACTCCCAGGCTATTGAATGAGACAAATATTGGCTGAGTTTTACTGTCTCCTCCCAGAACCCTGACAGGGGTGGTCACAGTAACTAAATTCTCACCACATCCTATTGTGAAGTAAATACTATTAATGCCTTTAACAGATAAGAGCACCAGGGCTCTTGCTTAAGGTCACGTAGCCACAGCCCTGTAGCCTTTCCAGATAGATCCACAACTTCTGTTATGTCACCAGAATGGAATTAACCATATTCAAATTTAGAACCCGAGACTTCTTTTCAACCAATGCACTAAATAAATAGTAGAAAAGTTAAATCAAATATAAAGGCCAAACGCTACTCTGCAAGAACAGATTATATTTAATAGTGGCATGTAGCCTGCCTCGCCTATGACACTTTTCTTTTTTTGAATTTTTACCCATTTTGGCCTTAAAAAGTTTTTAAAGTGGTCCTAAATTGGAAAGAGGCCACCTGTGCTCAAAGAGCGGCACAGGAAGAGGTCAATGGGACGGCTGGGGTCACGTCTGGAGAGGAAAGGAAAGCAGGTGGAATGAGTAGGAAGAACAAGAAAAATGCATTTTGCATTTAATTTCCTATGACAAGAACACAGTTTATGAATGTGTCAAGCCTGCATCTGGGTGCTTAGGAACTTTTGTGGGAGCACCTATTTTGTTTCTAATGTACTATTGCAAATGTCAGGTTAGCAAACAGCAGAAACTGCAATAGCAAAGTGAAAGATAGGTGGGTAGGTCTCTAGATCCTTCGGACTTGCTTCCACTTCTTCCAGGGGGCTCCACGTGAGGAGATTAGGTACAAATGAGCCAACACATTGTCACACTTTCTGACACGGCACATACAGTAAAACAAGCAGGAGGTCACCAAGCGAAACTAAAGCAAAATCAATTATGCAAGACTTAAATCTCCCAAAAGAAAAGTTTTTGTAGTGAGTGCCTCAGTTCAAACATAATTTGTACATTCGACTTGTAGCCATGACAAATAAGCTACAATTTTAAAAGTGGATTTTCTTTTTCTAATTGGAAGCTGTAATGCAATCCTCCTTTTTCTTATAAAACTGACCCGAGGACATCAAGGGAGCGAGGAGACATATTCCCCTCTGTTTTGCAACCAGAGAAAACTGAAAATAGAAACTGAATGAAAGTTGAAATGCACAGCTATTCCTGGCTGGATAGCTCGGTTGGTTAGAGCATCATTCCAAAGTGCAGAGGTTGCCAGTTCGATCCCTCATCAGAGCGCATACAGGAACAGATGTTTCTGGGGTTTTTTTTTCTGCTCTTTTCCTTCCTCTCTCTAAAATCAATAAAATAAACATTAAAAAAAATGAAAAGAAATGTACAGATAATCCGTGTTGTGCCCACACGCAGCCAGCAGCAGGGCCAAGGCACATGGAATTCAGACAACAGCGGGTGTTACTGGGTCACTGTGACTCAGGAGCACAGTGCCTAGGGGGGGGGCCGCTATACAGTCACCCGGTTCACTGACTGACGGGCTAAGTGCTTTGTGGGCTGAGAGGGGAAATAAGCCTCTTCTATCTTTCCTTAACACCTATTCTGATAAACGGTTTCAGACAATATCGCTTATGAATGTTCTAGAACTCTAAATTGGTCCTCTCATCAGCCCCAGCCCCAGTGAGGTTTGCAAAGTTGCTTTCCAGCCTCTCTGACTTTCCCGAGCTGTCGCCATCCCTCTTGTTTTTCTCATTTGTTTCCAGAAACCCGGTGCTCCAGTGCTCTAGATTTCCACACTGCATCTGCGGGGGTCAGGGAACAGCAATGGCATCCCTGAGGACCTGTCCTCATGGCCCAAACTCTCTATACTTTTAAAGCCTTTCTTTTCATCAAAGTGGACTTTTTGGTCTCTAATCGCTGGGAGCTTTGCTAGCTTAGTAGCTTACAACTTTACAGCCAACGTGGTAAAGGTGAATGTGGCCAAGGGTTCCCAGAGCCTCTTTCATTTATGGGCATAAACCAAGCACTTTACAGAGTGAGGGGGCTCCTACTGAGGAAGAAGTCTGTGATGGTGGCAAGGCTGCTAAAGTGACAGGAAAAATACATATTATTATGCCAGTGGTATCTGCATGTTCCCTTCCCAAGGAAACCCCCTCTGAGATTAGCAGCTCACTCAAATTGCCTTTTCTTGCCTCCCTTATAAAGAGAACAGTCCTATGTGCTCATGCTCAATGAGCATTCCACATTCTTGTAGATCTAATAATGACAGAGTCATGCAGGATCATGAGCCAAAAGATAGACTGAGGCAGCAGGAGGTGGAGAGGGTGAAGTGAGAGCTGCGACACAGGGTTCAAATCCTGCCCTCCCCTCATCCCACGTTTGAGATACAGGGTGACTCACTTTGGCTCTTGAAACCTCAGTTTCTTCTTCTGGATTATCAGAAAGAGGATTTAATATTTCTTTGTTTTCTTTATTATTGATTTGAGAGAGAGAGAGAAACATCAACCCATTGTTCCACTTACATTGGTTGACTCCCGTAGGTGCCTTGACCATGGATCGAACCTGCAGCCTCGGCATATTGAAATGAAGCTCCAATCAACAGAATTACCTTACTGGGACCTAGTATTTCTTAATCTTGGGGTTCTCAAGTGCTTCAGGGAGAATTAACCGAGATCATGAACACAGGCACAACACGGTACCTATCACAGGGCTAGTTGTCCAACAAGTATTCTTTTTCTTGACCTCATCATCTATTGACCCCTCTTTTCAAATAACTTGTTTAAACACTTATCTTTTATTTTTTACTTCCAAAAACAGAAATCAAGATACCTGACTAGTAATAGCATGTGTGATGAAGAGCCACACTTCTTTCTCATTTGGAGACACCCTGTGAATTACACTTAAGCTGGCTTTTTGAAACAGTTCTAGCACATTCTACTTGCACTCAGATGAATGGGCAATTCTCTTAAAATATGAAGCAGTTTGGTGCCGGGCAGAGCATGTATTCAGGTCCATAAACATAAACATATTTTATGTCACACTGAAACATGAACTATGCAATTCCAAAAGGCTACCAAAATATAAACAAAATAATTTCAAGACTAAAGACACAGAGCTAAAGAGAAATTGAGAGGAAGGAGAAAGAGGCTAAGTTTTCTATGAGGCAAGAAAGCTGATGAGGGGTAAAACTCTGTGGGGTTTTTTTTAGAGTAGCACATCGCAGAAATTATTTAACATTCTATGTCAAACCACTTTGGTAATGACTTCCGTATTCTGACCTTTGTCTAGCAGCTCCAGCCCAAGGTCAGCACCGAGCCTCTCTTCAGCAATGACCACTGTGTAGTGAAGCTGGGTGAGGATGTGCTCATGCAGCTGAAACTCCCTTTTGCTGTAGGAAGGGGGCCTGTAGAGGATGGCCCTTCTGCTGTGGCTGCCAAAGTGTATCTCAATCGATTCTTCAATCTAAAAAAGAAAGAAGGCATAAAAATTCAAGAGGAAAAAGCACATTTTTCTCGAAGAATGTCATGAATGCAAATCAAGGTCCACTCAGAGAGTTATCCTTTCAAGTTTTTCTCTAGGCATGAAAGACAGATTCTCAGAAAGGCTAACTAGGACAAGGATAGCCTCATCTGCAAGGACTCAAGGTGGATTGAATTTTCTCACTGTGACCAAAAGATGAAAAGTTGGGGCCATTAAAATATAGAGCTCCTAGAAGAAGACTATAGCATAGAGATACAGAGCTTAACTCGAGCTGGAAATGTAAACTAATAGCAATGTCTTTCATCGGCATTGTGCTTTTATATAATAGTGGCAGCTGCATTCTTTTATAACAGTTCTTTTAGGTAAACAGGAGAGACGAACGGACTCGGAGGGGATGGATTTTGTGCTGCAGGAATTGGTCAGGAAGCAGTAGAGCTGAGAAGCAAGCCCAGAGCTCTTTGGAGATGCACATTGCTACAGCTTCTTCCAGGATGCAGCAAGAGGTGAACACATCTAAATGAGACTGGATAGATCTCTGTGTGAGGACAGCTACCGAAGTATTACAATTTTAGGTTCTCCCTTCAACAGTTTATTTTTCTCCCAGTAAATATTCCTCTTTCTCACAATAGTGTTTGGAAATTTCATTAACAAAAGGGAATTTTCTAATTGACAAGTAGAAAGAATGATGACACTCATTATAAGGTTTAATAGTAGATACTAGGTGTTTTCCAGAAAACTTGAGATTATTTCTTGATAAAGTGAACATTAAAACACTTTTTCCATTGATTTGAGAGAGAGAGAGAGAGAGAGAGAGGAAGCAAAAGAAGCATCAATTCGTTGCTTCACTTAGTTATGCCATATAGTTGTGCATTCATTGGTTGTTTCTTTCTTTTTGTCTTTTTTCATTTGTTGTTTCTTGAATGTGCCCTGACTGGGATCAAACCCATCACCTCAGTGTGGTGGGACCATGCTCTACCCATTGAGCAACCCAGCCAGAACCAAGTAGACATTTTTCATTACCAGGAAGAGCAAGGCAATTGGATGGGGACTAGGGTAAAAAAAAATGGAAGAAGAGGGGACCAAGGAGTTGGATGAGAAAGATGGAGGGAAGAGGTAAACAACAAAACCGAGAGTCCAAATTATTTCAGTGGCAGTTCTGAGTTGAACTGTCCATTTTATGGATCTAAAACACAATATGCATCATGTCTTCTCACTACTTAAATTTCTTCATTATTTCCCATTACTGATGAATCAATTTCACATCTTTATCAAGGACCACAAGGCCATTCCAACTTAGACCTTACTGCTTGGGTGTCCGGTAATATCACACTCTTAATAATTTCCATTCCTGTTCCCAGCCTGCACCTTCATACATACATACCACCATGCCTTCCACCTGCAATCCTTCCTCTTTCTCCATTCATCCACCCAGCAAACTCCAAATAAAACATTACCCTTTTTGAAAATCTCTGTAAATTTCCAGTAAAGGATGTAATTGCAATACAAGCTTCCATTAGCACTCATGAAATTGTGTCTCTTTCTAATATGAGCTCTTAAAGAGGCAGCCTGCATTGCCCTAGTCTTCAGCACTTAATAAATGAAGATAGCTGGTAAATTAATGAGCTGCAGTGCTCCATCTAGATCTTTGAAGATACAACATGGAAAGAACAAAGAAACAGACTTAGACTGTAAACCTTCAGAGGGCAGGAACTATATCTTGCTTTTCACTGCCTACAAATTATTGCTATTGAAAACTACTGGACAAAGCAGAGTGAAGTGTAGGAGAAGAACACAAACTCTAGAGCCAGACTGCTGAGTTCAAATCCCAGGGCTCCACCACCACTATGTGTGTGACCTTGGATTATACCTTCCTCCTAAGGTTGCTGTGAGGATTAAAGTGTTAATATTTGTAAAATGCCTAGAACTGTGCCTGGCATATAGGGAGCAGTCTATATGTATTTTTAAAAATAATAATATATCATAAAGAGCCAAGAGTCAGAAAAATGTTTCTGATTCTGAATTCTGCTTACCACATGTTAACATAGGTGCCTACTACATTTGCGGTGAATATAATGGAACGGAATAAATAGATCACTACCTAATCACACGACCTGTGCCTGATACTTTGACAAAACATGACTGCTTAGATCTTTTCCCTTGTTAAAGGAGATTGCATTTTACTGATCATGAAACTAAACTCAAGAATTTAACTGTAAATTGGGATATCATTTCCCCCCAAATTCTGGTAATAGTTTAATGGTAAGCTAATAAGAAGGAATACTTGAACCCAAATACAATCTGAACACAGGAGTTAGAGGGAAGCAGTAGCCCATAGGAGGCCAAAATAAACAGACATGTGTCTAGGTGGAAAGGGAAGACAGATGCTTCCAAATATATCTGTGTCACTCAAGCAAAATGCACAGTGCCCAGAATTCCCTTCTCATATTATTTCTTACATAATCACAGGATGTGTCTCTCTGTTACAGCTGGCTCAAGTGTAGCAGTGACTTCACATGAAGGGACTGTAGTTTTAAATTTTAAGTTATTATTTAGGAAGATATTTTCCTCCTTCACTCCACCCCACTCCAAACAGGATCAGTTTAAGCTACACAGACATAGCTCATAACAACATATCTTATATAGAGCATATTCTAAATAAAATATAATTACTGGCCATATTTTGTAATAACCTTGACATAGGCTGAAATTTTAACTCACAGCTCAGACTACGGGGATGAAACAGGAAGTGAGTTTGTCAGTCAAATTATGTTGTATTACCCTGTCATATAAACCGCCCTGTCCTTGCCATATTTATAACAACATGTATCAGCAAAATGGCCCAATACCAAGGAGTGAGAACAGTTTAGCCGGTCTGACAACAGGTGCATGCACTGCGTATGTGAAATAAAAACTATTCGAACAGTTATGTCAACCGCATCAGCAAGTGACGGATTAGCAAATGCAAGAGCAGCACTTTTGGAAATAAAAGCTCCTGATTACTCATACAATTTTGAAGATATATATATATATATATTTATTTAGTGGGAAAATATATTTAACCTGGCCACCATGACAACAACTAAACTTGAGACTTGCAAGCCTGCTAATGAGAATTTAGAAATTCCGGATGTCTTAGTTACTTCCCTCTCTCTCTTCCTCTTGAGAGAGCTTCAGAATATCCCTTCAGAAATCATTTTGCTAGACTACATAAAAGTTGTTTTATTAACTGGACACATTTTTTTTGGAAGGACTTTCAAATCTGAAACCTTTATACCACCTTCGATAAAGCAAAGGACAGAGTGTTGTAATAAACTACTCGGAGTGTGAGGTGCAGCAAGGTAATGTAAGAACAGAGAAAGCACTGGAGATCAAAACCCTAGACTTGGATTCTGGCCGGGCCAATGATGCTTCACCACTGGGGCGACTTATTATTCAGCCTCTCTTTATCAGAGTTTTCTCATAGGTGTAGTGACAAATCCTACCTCATGAGGTTGTTTTGGGAATTAAATGAATTTTCTACATGAAAATGTGCAACATAGTGTCCTACCAATAAATGTTAAATATATGTGAATAAAATTGAAAAATAATGAATGTTATACTGCAACTCTGCTTCTATATTAGGATTCTGTAAGTCTTTCAGTTAATATAGTTTGAATACTATAGTAAAGAAATAATTCTACACTAAACTATATGCTTCTATATACCCTGATATTTTTTTTTCTTTGTAGTACTCATTACCTTTTAGTGCAAAAATAAAATTTATCATGTTTTCTTTTTTCTTTTCTTTATTTTCTTTTATTATTTTATTTTATTTTATTTTGGGGGTTAGAGGAGGGGACCTAGTGAGGTAGATTCCCACATGTGCCCAAACGGGATTCACCTGGCAACCCTGTCTGGAGCCCATGCTGGAGCACCGAGTTATTTTTATTCTATTTATTATTTATTTATTTATTTATTTTGTATTTTATCCCAAAGTTAGAAGTGGGGAGGCAGACAGACTCCTGCATTTGCCCGACTGGGATCCACCTGGCATGCCCACCAGGGGGAGATGCTCTGCCCATCTGGGTTGTTGCTCCATTGAGCCCAGAGCTATTCTAGTACCTGAGGTGGTGGCCATGGAGCCATCCTCAGTGCCCAGGCTAACTTTGCTCCAATGGATCCTTGGCTGTGGGAGGGGAGGAGCGAGATAGGGAGGAAGGAGAGGGGGTGGGGTGGAGAGACAGGTGGGTGCTTCTCCTGTGTGCCCTGGCCGGGAATCGAACCCAGGACTTCCACACACCAGGCGGAACACTGAGCTATTTTTAGCAGCTGAGGCCGATGCATTCCAACTGACTTATCCTCAGCACGTGGGGCCACTCTGGAACTAAATGAGCCACTGGCTGCAGGAGGAGAGGAGGGAGAGCTGGGGGAAGGGGAGGGGAAGAGAAGCAGATGGTCATTTCTTTTGTGTGCCTTGACTAGGAACCAAACCTGGGACATCCATACAGCAGCCAACACTCTATCCACTGAGCCACCAGCCAGGGCCTCATATTTATTTTCGGTCTCTACACACCATAAAAGAAGGCAAACGAAAGCAAGCATTTTTGTATGTGTTGTTCACTTTTGTTTCCCCAACCTTAAAACAGTATTGGAACATAATGGGCACATAATAAATATTCTTTGAATGAATGAATGCAAACATCCTTTTTCTCAATATGCAAAAGTCTTTGTCATAAATATTACCATAGAATATTGGTAATAGAAAGAGGAAACATTTTGAACTAAGAAATTCATTTCTCGGGGGCCGGTTGGCTCAGTGGTAGAGAGTCAGCCCAGCGTGTGGAAGTTTCAAGTTTGATACCTGGCCAGGGCATGCAGGAGAAGCACCCATTTGCTTCTCCATTCTTCCCCATCTCCCTCCTCCCTCCCTCCTTCTCTCTTCTCTCTCTCTCTCTCTCCCCCCCCCCCCCCCCCCCCCCCGGCAGCCAAGGCTCCATTGGAGCAATGTTGGCCCAGGAGATGAGGATTGCTCCACAGCTTCACCCTCTTCACCCTCGGGCATTAGAATGGCTCTGATTGCAATAAAGCAATGCCCTAGATGGGCAGAGCATCGCCCCCTAGTGGGTATTCCAGGTGGATTCTGGTCGGGTGCATGTGGGAGTCTGTCTCTCTGCCTCCCTGCTTCTCACTTAAGTACAAAAAAAAAAAAAAGAAATAAAAGAAAGAAATTCATTTCAGTAGAATTGTAAATAGCAAGAATGACAATGATAGAGTTACATATTTGAGCAAATCAGTGAGTTTCAGTAAAAAAAAATGAATAAAAAGCTATATTATAAAAGTAGTATATTTCTCAGTTACTTACACTATTAAAAATTTTACACCAAGATTCACTAGCAAAAACAAGGAATAAAACTCTTTAAAATAAAGTAAAAATTGACCCTGGCCAATTCACTCAGTGGTAAAGCATTGGCCTGGCATGTGGAAGTCTTGGGTTCGATTATTCCCAGTCAGGGCACACAGAAGAAGCGACCATCTGCTTCTCTCCCCCTTCCTCATCCCCTCTTGCTCTCTCTCTTTCTCTCTCTTCCCTTCCCGCACCCATAGGTAGAGTGGTTCAAGCAAAGTTAGCCCTGAGCGCTTAGGATGGCTCCATGGACTAGCCTCAGGTGCTAGAATAGCTCAGTTGCTGAGCAACAAAGCAGCAACCCAGAGAGGCAGAGCATTGCCTGGTAGGGGGCTTGCCAGGTGGATCCCAGTCAGGGCACATGTGGGAGTCTGTCTCTGCCTCCCACCTCTCACTTAATAATAATAATAATAATAATAATATATATATATATAGTAAGAAAATAAAACATTTTTCTACACAACAGAAAGATTATTTATGAATTTATTAAAGTTGCCATGTATTTATGACATCTATAAATGTTCAATTACAAATATATAGTAGATCTAAGATGTGTGTCATATACAACAAAGTCAAATTGCCTTGCTGGTCTAGATTTTTGGCATTTTAGAAATATTACAGAGCATATTATTGTGAATTATGTTTTAATTTCTCCACTATAAGAATAAAATATAAAATTTTTTTCAGTTAATGAAATGTACACTTACTTTAGATAATTTAAGAAATAAAATGAATAAAGTTTGCTAGGATGTATATCTTACACATTTTCTACTTAAAATTTATTTATAACTGCAGGATGGTTTAGGGGCCACAGGTTTCCCAGAAATGCAAGTCTGGAGAATGTTCCCTACCTAAGTGAATAGTTAGTGACCTAACTGTTCTGCCTTTGACCCACAGCTGACTCAACTGAATCTCAGGTCCACCATGGAATAATCACACATTTCTCAGAGCTACTCTCTAACACTGAGCACCTTCTGATTCTACTTCCAAACTGTACCCTGGGGTTATCACAACACTCAGCACCCAGTGAAAGGCAAGTTTGCTCATCTGTGGCTCTATGTGTAAGATATACATCTAAACAAATAATAGAAAGAAAGAAAGAGAGAGAAAGAAAAAGAAAGAAAGAAAGAAAGAAAGAAAGAAAGAAAGAAAGAAAGAAAGAAAGAAAGAAAGATCCTGACAAGGTGGCGGCACAGTGGATAGAGCATCAGATTGGGACACGGAGGACCCAAGTTTGAAACCCCGAGGTCGCCAGCTTGAGTGGGGGCTCATCTGGTTTGAGCAAGGCTCACCAGCTTGAGCTCAAGGTCACTGGCTTGAGCAAGGGGTCACTCAGTCTGCTGTAGTCTCTCGGTCAAGGCACATATGAGAAAGCAATCAATGAACAACTAAGGTGCCGCTGCGAAGGATTGGTGCTTCTTATCTTTCTCCCTTCCTGTCTATCTGTCCTTATATGTCCCTCTCTTTGTCTCTCTCTGTCTATGTCACACACACACACACACACACACACACACACACACAAATACAATCAAGTTTCAATATAAAAACAATTGGGCCCTGGACGGTTGGCTCAGCGGTAGAGCGCCGGCCTGGCGTGCGGGGGACCCGGGTTCGATTCCCGGCCAGGGCACACAGGAGAAGCGCCCATTTGCTTCTCCACCTCCCCTCCTTCCTCTCTGTCTCTCTCTTCCCCTCCCGCAGCCAAGGCTCCATTGGAGCAAAGATGGCCCGGGCGCTGGGGATGGCTCCTTGGCCTCTGCCCCAGGCGCTAGAGTGGCTCTGGTAGTGGCAGAGCTACGCTCTGGAGGGGCAGAGCATCGCCCCCTGGTGGGCAGAGCGGCGCCCCTGGTAGGCGTGCCGGGTGGATCCCGGTCGGGCGCATGCGGGAGTCTGTCTGACTGCCTCTCCCCGTTTCCAGCTTCAGAAAAAAAACAAAAATTGTATCCTCGGTATAGCTTTAAGAAAATGGCACTCAAATATCCATTGCCCAAAACCACCATCTATTCCTCAGTCTAATTTCCTTTTTGTCACTCTTCACAATTTATAATTATATGTAATTTTTTTTTTATTCATTTTTAGAGAGGAGAGAGAGAGGTAGAGAGAAGGGGGGAGGAGCTGGAAGCATCAACTCCCATATGTGCCTTGACCAGGCAAGCCCAGGGTTTCGAACCGGCGACCTCAGCATTTCCAGGTCGATTCTTTATCCACTGCGCCACCACAGGTCAGTCTATATGTAATTTTTTTAACACCTGCTTCTGCTACTAGGCTGTATGCTACATGAGGGCCTAGACTTGTCTGCTTTGGTCATTATACATACAACTTACTGCCAGACTCTAAATAAGAAGGGATGAATGAATGAATCAGTGAATGAATGAATGACCAAATGAATTAATGCATGAACTCAAAGCATGGGTTCATTATTTGTGAACATATGTATGTTCTTTAATTATTATACTATCAGGTGAAAAATCTACTAGAAAATCTCAGTGGCGACTTCAACATCTGCCCCTGAAGCCATAACATGTCCATGACCTCTTCACCCCAATGACTATCTCTTCCACATCATTGCAGCCATCCATTCCAATGGTTATGTCTTGAATTCTCTGTCCCACCACAGCCCCACCTCTGAAATAATAAAATAAGATACTTCATTCTCTAATCACATTCATACATTTCCAGCTCTTCTCGTATATTTCCAAATATCAGTTTTCAACCACTGGTATTTCCCCCAAATACCAACTTTCTGCTAGCCTCCATGGCCCAGATTCGACAGCTCAACACCACAAGCACTATCTGCCTGTCCAGTGACAAAACTTTCCCACCTCCAACTACTTCTCATTTATTTCTTTTTTTTTTTTTTTTTTTTTTTTGTATTTTTCTGAAGCTGGAAACGGGGAGAGACAGTCAGACAGACTCCCGCATGCACCCGACCGGGATCCACCCGGCACGCCCACCAGGGGCGCTGCTCTGCCCACCAGGGGGCGATGCTCTGCCCCTCCGTGGAGTCACTCTGCCGTGACCAGAGCCACTCCAGCGCCTGGGGCAGAGGCCAAGGAGCCATCCCCAGCGCCCGAGCCATCTTTGCTCCAAGGGAGCCTTGGCTGCGGGAGGGGAAGAGAGAAACAGAGAGGAAGGGAGGGGGGGTGGCGAAGCAAATGGGCGCTTCTCCTATGTGCCCTGGCCAGGAATTGAACCCGGGTCCCCCGCACGCCAAGCTGACGCTCTACCGCTGAGCCAACCGGCCAGGGCTCTTTTATTTCTATAGGCAGCTGTCATCCCATTCGTAAAGGAAATGAGCACTATTAGAAGGCTGCACACTGACGTACACAGCCTCTGTCTGGCAACCTACAGGTTATTGACACAAGGAACCTTTCCTCTCTTCTTTTGATTTCCATAGAAGAAATCTGTCCTCCACTTATGCATGGTTAATCACTCTGCTTATTCTCCAGATTCCCACACTCCCCCTTCCCCAGGCAACATCCTCCCTATGTCCAGACTCAAATCTTTGAGAACTTCAGCCAACTTTAGCTCCTCCTCTTAGATTCTTAATAATCCCTCCTCCTTCTCTCCCAGTGGCTCTTTCTCAATGTTCATTCATTCCATTCATTCACTCACATATTTAATATTCTTGAACAGTTTCTCTGTGGCAGGCGTGGTTGTAGGCTCTGAGGAAAATAACAGTGAAGAACCCTGACACAGTTCTGTCTCTCACTGAGCTTACTTTTTAGTGTGAAGAACAATGAACCATTAATGAAATCATACAATGTAAGTTCCCGCAGAGATAAGAGGTCAGGGTAGAGTGTTAAAAGAATGACCCAGGAGCTCTTTTCAATGGCAGGTGCTGTTCTTACTTACGTTATGGATGTTGTATATGAAAGAAAACAAGAGGAGAAAGATAATTCTTAGAGGAGGAGAAAAGATGGGAAGAAAAATTAAAATAGAAAGTCCTTCAAGGTCAGCACCATAGGTACTTTCTAATGTGAGCGGTAAATATGGTTGGGTAGGTAACAAGAGATAACTAGCAATGCAGATAAAAATAGCGGTAATACAACATCACTTATTGTCTTCTTAAGTAATTAGTTGGAAATTAAAATCTAGTGAGTATTAGACAATTTTGTTTGTTTGTTTGTTTGTGTTTTTGTTTTTTTTCTTGTATTTTTCTGAAGCCGGAAATGGGGAGAGACAAACAGACTCCCATATGCGCCCGACTGGGATCCACCTGGCATGCCCACCAGGGGCGACCGCTCTGCCCACCAGGGGGCGATGCTCTGCCCCTCCGGGGCATCGCTCTGTTGCAACCAGAGCCACTCTAGCGCCTGGGGCAGAGGCCGAGGAGCCATCCCCAGTGCCCAGGCCATCTTTGCTCCAATGGAGCCTTGGCTGCGGGAGGGGAAGAGAGAGACAGAGAGGAAGGAGAGGGGGAGGGGTGGAGAAGCAGATGGGTACTTCTCCTGTGTGCCCTGGCCGGGAATCTAACCTGAGACTTCTGCACGCCAGGCCGACGCTCTACCACTGAGCCAACCGGCCAGGGCCAGGATTATTAGACAATTTAAAGGTTGGTTACTTCATGCTGATCTTTTTACTTGGGTCCAACTTGAACTTTGATTCCTTTTATTAAAGCCAGAGAAGGGAGGAGGAAAATCAGGAAAGCCAGACTTACTAGAGCTGGAGAGAGGGTGTTTTCTTATTTTATTTTGTTTTCTGAATGGGTGGGTATCCTGATAGATTCCAGAAGCTCAGACTTTTACAACTTAAATCACAGGATTTCTGAGGGACTATATGCTGTTGTTCCCATAATGCAGGAAAGAGGCTTCTTAAAAAAAAAAAAAAAAAAGGAAACACTCAGTGACCTGAGTGATCAGCTGAAAGAGAGAGACTCAAGGCCTGTCCTAAAAAGCCATGTCCTTGCACAGGGCACTAAGGGAAGAAGGAGCCCGGAGTGAGACAGGGTATGTGGCAGAACCGCTGCAATCAAAAAGACAGGAGCTGTCAAGAAAAAAAAAAGACCACCCACCAGCAGATTTATAGCTTACACTGGCAGAGACCAGCTCAATCCGACATGGCAACTAATTTCACCTAACAGTAATCTCTGGCCCGCTTGCATGCTCATTGCAATACATTAGCGCGCTAAAGAACATGCCAGGAGCCACCACCATCAAAACAGAAAGCCCGCCTGACCAGGTGGTGGCGCAGTGGATAGAGTGTCGGACTGGGATGCGGAAGGACCCAGGTTTGAGACCCCGAGGTCGCCAGCTTGAGCACGGGCTCATCTGGCTTGAGCAAAAAGCTCACCAGCTTGGACCCAGGGTTGCTGGCTCCAGCGAGGGGTTACTCGGTCTGCTGAAGGCCCGCGGTCAAGGCACATATGAGAAAGCAATCAATGAACAACTAAGAAGTCGCAATGCGCAACGAAAAACTAATGATCGATGCTTCTCATCTCTCTCCATTCCTGTCTGTCTGTCCCTGTCTATCTCTGCCTCTGTAAAAAAACAAACAAACAAAAACAAAACAAAACAGAAAGCCCACGGAGGGACACAGAATGGCCAATGGAGCTCCTCCAAGAAGTCTTCACCCCTTTCCCAGGGAGATCCTGAATACTCCTCCCCATCACTAAATACCCTACCCCCCTGATTAAATAAACCTCAATACATAAAGGAAACAAATTTTGCTCAAAGGGGGGCTACTCTGTCCAGGGGTAGCCCATTCTCTGTCTCACTGCTTCGCTAATAAGCTCTCTTTCACTTTAAACTCTGTGCTGGCTGGTATTTGAATTCTTTCCTGGGCAAAGCCATGAACCCAGAGTGGGTCACGGGCTCTCAGGTCCCCAGATCCCCAGAACCCCTGCACCAGGAGGACAGGCTCAGGAAGCACTGCGTTGTGCAGCCTCGTTTGGTGTAGAAAGAGTCAAGAGCTCAGTTGATTGGAATATTGTCCCAGAACACCAAGGCTGCCAGTACGATTCCCCTGTCAGGGTGCATTCAGGAGCATCTCCATGTCCCTGTCCGTCTCTCCCTGCCTCTCTTTTTTTTTTTTTTAATACTTTTTCTGATTTTATTGAAATCACATATGGCTTTTCTTCTTCTTTATTTTTATTTTTAAGACTTTATTTATTCCATTTTTAGAGAGGAGAGAGAGAGACAGGCAGGGGAGAGAGAGAGAGAAAAAGAGAGAGAAGAGGGGGAGGAGCAGGAAGCATCAACTCCCGTATGTGCCTTGATCAGGCAAGCCCAGGGTTTTGAGCCGGCAACCTCAGTGTTCCAGGTAGATGCTTTATACCATTGCGCCACCACAAGTCAAGCACTTCCCTTCCTCTCTTAAAAAAGAAAATAAAATAAAGTAAAAATAAAAAAAGAGTAAAGAGAAGCAGCTTCAGGACACAGTGTGTGTAGCTGGAGAGGCAAGCACAAAGGATGAAAAGATTCCAGGAGGGGAGAGAAAAGTCCCAAAAAGGATTTGTTGCAAAGATGCTAAATGAACAGCGAGAGAGTCAGTAAGCTGACTCGGAGAATAAGAGAGCCGAGCACAAAAGGGGAAAACAGACTTGAACAGCAGGACAGACCTCAGACTAGACATCCTCCGCTAGAAAATCTCTACTGATAAATAATGTCAAGTTGCCATAGTCCACCGGGAACATCGAAAACACTGAGACTCAAGAGCTATATTCCTATGTTTGCTTCTCAGGAAAGACTTTCCATCACATCTATGTGATATTACGCCTATAATCTGAAGGTAAACCCTGAGGATTCCTAGGTCACCTCTCTGTTCAACACCCATTCTCCTCGCTCACACCCTGGAACCACACCATGCCTTCCTCAGTAGACAGCTTGTGTAACTGGAAAGAGGAGAAGAACAAGTTACAAGGCAGAAAAAAATAAAATAAAAAGGCAGACTGAGCAGCCTCTCAGCACTTCAACTGCAGCCGATGTGCAGTCCTGCTGGGCGCTGCTTGCACTGTGTGCTGCTCGCACTGTGTGCTGCTCATCCAGCCCCCAGGCTCAGCCTCACACACAGCAGCAATCTCAGAGATGGGGAGAAAGTCAAAACAGAACCGAGGGCATAAGAACAGCCATCTCTCCTCCAGTCGATATCCGGAGGCTCCAGCTGGGACTTCCTGCCTCCCAGGCCTGGCAGGAGTTGGCTGCCTCTGTTTACCCTCACTGAAATGCTCATCCATTTCCCCAACGTGGAGGAGCTTCTAGTTCGTTCTCTGCTTCTCCCAGGGCTTTTTCCCCCCCCTCTTTTCTGTCTGTTTTTGAAGGTCATGTGAAGTGTCTTTTCCAGCCTCCTCTGGAGGCTTTTCCTCCAGCTGATTTTCCTCGAGGTGCCACCCACGATGCACAGCTGCGGGTCATCAGTTCACTCTGCTGTGACTTTAGGGAAGCAGCAAAGACTAAACTGAGATGGTAAACACTGGGGACTGCTGGGAGAGGGTGGTTGCGGTCGCTTCCCTCTGAGTGGCTTTCAAAGTAAGATAAAGCTGTAGGTGCAACCAGGAGAGAAAGTAGATTGCTTTTTCTTTTGGTTCAATTGACTTTGCTTCCTGTTTTGGAGAGAATTTAAACCAGCCCAAGGTCCATCTTAGGGATCTTCTTCTTCCCTCTGTTTTCCTCTTTCTCTGCCCCTTCTCACCCCTACACACACCTCCCCACCCCTCCCCTTCGTCATCCTCTCTCAGAAACTCAGAGTTTAAGAGGAGAGAGTAATTCCTTTCTATGCTCAAGCCTGGAGGGCACTTGCTGGTTTTCCAGCGAATGTTCGCTAGCCCCTGCATCTTGCCACAGCACCAACAGCAAAGGACATCCGTAACGAAGAAAATGCAAAATCGACAACCAACAATTATGAAGAACCAAGCAGGGCACAAGGAGAGACCTTGTTCTTTTGACAAAAATAGTGTTCAAATAATGGCAAGTCTCTGTCCCCTGATGCCAAAACAACGAGTGAATTCAGCAAGTCGGTCTTAAAATAGTCCATACAAAGGCAACGTGAAAAAGAGAGAACACTGGGTTCATTACCACAATATCAATACCTAAGCATCTACCAACCATTTTCTTTTTTGTTTGTTTGTTTTTGTTTTTGTTTTTTTCATTTTTCTGAAGCTGGAAACAGGGAGAGACAGTCAGACAGACTCTCGCATGCGCCTGACCAGGATCCACCCGGCACGCCCACCAGGGGCGACGCTCTGCCCACCAGGGGGCGATGCTCTGCCCATCCTGGGCGTTGCCATGTTGCGACCAGAGCCACTCTAGCGCCTGAGGCAGAGGCCACAGAGCCATCCCCAGCACCCGGGCCATCTTTGCTCCAATGGAGCCTTGGCTGCGGGAGGGGAAGAGAGAGACAGAGAGGAAAGCGCGGCGGAGGGGTGGAGAAGCAAGTGCGTGCTTCTCCTGTGTGCCCTGGCCGGGAATCGAACCCGGGTCCTCCGCACGCTAGGCCGACGCTCTACCGCTGAGCCAACCGGCCAGGGCCCAACCATTTTCATAGAGGCCAGACTTCCAGGCTTTGCCAGCAACACCCCAAGGCCTCTGAGTGCTGGGTCTCCCCTCTACTTCTCACCCCACTCACCGTCTGCTGACACCACCTAAGCTCCACCTGACTACTTCACTTTTTCATCTGGCAAATGAGCACCAGCCTTCCACCTTGCTTTTCATGCTACTGTAAGGATCAAAGGAGACTCAAACAGTGAAGATAAAACCACTTGAAAATATATAGCCCTTCGTGAATGTAAGGCACACTTAAATATCTCTTAAAGAAGTTATCACAGAAAAGAACCTCTTGACAAATTAAAATATTTTAAATTGTTAAAAGATAAACTAAAGTAGTCACCATGAAGGAATCAGCGGTGGCCACCCTAGAATCTCTTTCAGCACCGCAGGGGACCTGCCCGCCTCTGGACAGAGAGTCCAGCCAGATAAAACACCATGGACGTAAGCGGAGAATGCCGGCACTGAGTTGGGGATGAAGATTTTCCATCGACTGCCTATCTATGGTAGACAGTTGGACAGACACGAGCAGAGCCAGGATGATGGGCCAGGTACAGAAAGAAGGTCACCAGAGTGGAACGCCTCAGGAGCCTAGCAACAGGCAAAGCTGGGAAAATAAGAGCCTCGCCCCCAGCTGACCTTTTCTCCCCCAGCACATCACTGGTCATGTGGTAGACCCCCTTAGCGGAGGAACAAGGGACTAAAGAGTGGTGGTCTCCTGCAACTCCCATGTCTGACCCTTCTGACCACCCTTTTAGGCATTAACTTCTAGAGATAACATCTAGGTCTCAGTTGTGTTTCAGCTCCAGGCCCAGAAAACCATGGCTGACGTCAGGACCAGCTGCACTGACTGATGACGTCCTGCCCTGGTGCCAACCAATCAGTGGAGATCATGACCCTGAAGGGACGCACCTGGAAAGCTGATTTATATTCTATTAGGATCCTCCCTTGGGACCTCCCCTAAACCCTCCCTTAGAAGCCCTGAGGTTGGAGGACTCAGCGCGCCCTCCCTCCTGCGAGCATGCCCCCCACCACGTGTTTTCCTTGCCTCTCTTTCTTTTAAGCTCCAACGACCCTTCCTTTGCCTCTGTAACTTGTTTCCTGTGCCCATTTTTTCTACCTCTGTGACGTTCTAAATAAACTTTCTCTTATAGTCTGAGTCTTGACTCTAAATTCTCTCTCAGCTAAAACTCAAGTATCGAGGTTGCTGAACCGAGGCTCAGTCTGATCCGACCAGTCTAACACCTGGTGCCGTTTCCGGTCTCCCTGCCACCAGCATATCCAGTCGTCACATTCATACCTGCCCCCTTCCCCCTCCTGGAGCGGAGGATAGGTTCCTAAGCCCACTTCAAGTGTCTAATTTGTCAAACCCATGCACAAAGCATCTCTGGCTCCTGTCTTCTCCACTCTGTACCACATCCCTGCACTGACAAGCTCATCCGGATTCTGTCCAGAAAACCAGGGGCCCCAGGAACCACACAGATGGTTAAGGATGGAAGCCGACACATCCCATGCAGGTAGCCCCGCAGTTCCAGGGCGGCAACGGTCAGCCCCAGCTCTTGGTTGAATGAAAGGCCTCAGGATAGAGGTACACAACTCACAAACCCAGAGGAGCCCTGCCTCATCCTACCCACGTGGGGGCCAAAGTCTCCAGAAGAATAGGGGAGAGAGTGTGAAAGATTTAGACACTACCCTTCATAAAACAAACCTCCTGCCTTATACCGAGTTTGTACACCAAGTTTCCTTAAGTACACAGTTTTACTCCTTGGCACTTATTCTGTTTTTTTGCTTATTCTGAGCATCCGTGTGGCTGTTCACTTTCCAGGGCTTCCTCATCTTGTCCCTTCAGCCCATTGGCCAGTAGTAATAGGCAACTTTGGCTCTTCTTTGTGACAACCTGGGGTAACACTTGTCCCAGCCTGGCTGAGGCAGGCTCCACCCAGTCTACCCCAATGCTGCTCATGTTGCCAGATGCTGAACTAATACACCAATACATCATAACACAAGCTCACATACTCCTTTCAACTCTATCTTAGAGCTTTCAAAATTACACACTCAACCTAGACTGTTTACATATTTGATGGCCAACGTTTTGCTTTAAAAGTAAAAAATTGGCAGGGTGACAATATCTAGTAATAACACAACATAAGCACTATCTCTAAGGGAAAGAATAAAACATCATCTAATACTGTTATCAAATTTCTACTCCCTAAACACTGTATCCTTCCTTTGGGGGATGAATTACTGCAGAATAGCATTTGGCTTTCTTCTGTGACTGGCTAGAAAAATGAGTTTCCTTCCAGGAAATTCAGTGTCTTCTTAAAGGGCCCAGCAGAAGGCCTCATAGGCCAGGCCTAAAGATGAAACCGTCTCTTCTGACATCACAGGTTGCTCAGAAAAACAGGACATAAGGACATCTCATAAGGGAGGAAGGCCTAGGTGGGGATACCAGGTTTAAGAGTCCAGTTGAAAGTACAAAAGAAAAATGTCATGCTGCTGGCATGACAGGAAGTTCTATACTGGACACACAGCATGAATGATACTAGATTCCATTCATCCAACTGCCAGTGAGTTTTTACTTATAGGTTTTGTTTAAATGCTGAACATCACAGGGAATGGTTGCATTATTATAAATACCTGGTGACTTTGCTCAGGGTTTTGCTAAGAACTGTGCTTAGGAGCACATGCACATCATTGGCTAATGAGACATCCTCCCATTTATATCACAGGCTTCCTTTTTTAGGGACAGATAGTGATTCAGATTGCCACATGCACCCCAACCGGGATCTACCCAGCAACTCAATCTGGGGCCAATGCTTAAACACTGAGCTATTTTTAGCACCTGAGGTTGATGCTCTCCAACGGAGCTATTCTCAGTACTCAGGGCTATGCCTGAACAGAGTCACTGGTTGTGGGAGGGGGAGAGGAAGAGAAGTGGAAGAGGGAGTGAGGGATAAGCAGATGGTCACTTCTCCTGTGTGCCCTGACTGGGAATTGAACCCAGGATGTTCACAAGCCAGGCCAATGTTCTATCCACTGAGCTACTAGCCAGGGCCTGGGCTTCCCTTTAAAATGTCATTATTGTAAAGAGGAGACAATTGTACCTTCTTTAGCTCTATATTTCTGACAGAATATATTCTCATAAATCCATTTTATCTGCTCTCCAGCAGTCAAACTTGTTTAAAGTGGACATAGTATTACGTTAACCATTGCTTCTTCTTCTTCTTCAAAAAAAAAACAATCAGCTTACTTCCTATTTCCCTATCCCCCTATCCTTATCTACTCTTAAACCAAAAAAAGAAAGAAAAAAAAAGAAAAGAAAGAAATTAACTCTGCCCCAAATCTATCTGCTTTTAAAATAGCTTATGCGGCACTAAAATTCTTGGATTAATAGGTTTAGCTTGTGTGCAGGGAGCTTCAGATGTGTTATCAATGTTTTCACTGTTCACTCAGAAAGAATAATGATAAAGATAGTTGATAATAAAGGGAGGAAAGAGGGAAAGCCCATTTGGAATTACTTCTGGCCTCTGTGTATGTCCAGTTAAGAAGGTAATGCTCAACACGAAAGCTGACTTTCTGGTTGATACTTTTCTAAGGTTAGGTAGTTACTGCATTGCTACAGAAAAGTTAATTTCCTGTTCCATTTCTCCTGAAGCGTTTGGGTGCTTTGGTTAAATTAATGGTAGATTTTCCACTAGAGAAGAACCAGGCTGAGGGCTGAAACCATCACACTTTCTATTGCTTGTTAAAAAATCAGTGAGACATCAGGAGACACGATTGTGATACACGATTTTGGACTCCTAGTGGCATTCTGCAACAAAACTGTGTAACTTGACATGTAACTAGCACACTATACTACAACTTTTTAATGAAAAAAGGGAGTTTTCCTGGGACTCACATTTATGCTGCTTATATACATTCTTTTTCCCCAAGAGGCGCCAAATGCAATGAGCATATTTTCATGACGTTATCCTTTGGGATGTGTTAAATTAATTGAACAAGGAAACCATTCGACTGGCATAGATCTAATGCCTTAGCAACCTTCATAAGCATGCCAAAATCTAAGTCTACAAATGCCTGGAGGTTATGAAACTAAATCTAAGAACAACAATCACAAACAGCCAACTAGGCTTTAAGTGATAGCCAATTGATAACTTCCTTGCTTTGCTTCTGCCCTTTCTGTATAAAAGTCTCCCCCCTGAGCTCCTGCTGGTGAAGTGTTCCTAATCACTTCCCGTTTGCTGCTGCCTGATTTGAATAGATTTTTGCTTAAATAAACTCTTGATATATTTAAATATGCCTATTTCTCTTTTAGTACTGTTTATTGCCTGCTTTTTATAATCTCAACATTTTCCAAAGCATTTAGCTACAGTGTCTAATTTGATCCCATAACATCTTTGCAACAGACATCTCCAACCCTATGCTACAATCTAGGAAACTGAAACCCGGAGGAGTCACTAGTCCATGGTCACCCACTCTTCAGTGTTGGAAATGGGTCCTCATTGGTGCTTTTCTCTTCTGCCTGGAGAGAATGAATGGGTCATAGCAGGATCTGTCTCAGATCCACGGACCTTTGACAGGTGGTTCAGAACATTTCCAAAAGTCTGAACCACCACCCCAACAACATCTACTTTTTCTTACGTGACTGGGACCCTGTAGTAATGTACTGCTTAAATAAGTTCTGTTTTTTCCTCATAGTCATTCACTATCATCAGGTTTTTTCACTTGCCTGACTCACCCATCCTGAACTGGCCACGGCTGCCCAGACCCCTCTCTTCGGCACAGTCAGAATGCACTCAGGGCAGCAGAAATCAACTTAATTTGTCAAGATCAGCCATGAGGCGTGCTATAAGAAATTGCTATACAAAGAACTAAAATATCAAAATTTGTAAATGATTCACACTATACATTAGGAAAATGTGCGACATTCCCACGACTTGAAGTCAAACACTTTCTTGATCCAGCGAGAAAGGAAGTACCATGCACAGCCCTGGAAACACCAGTGGAATGTGCTTGCATTTGATTGTTTTTAGAGTTTCCAGAGAACAGTAACTGAAGACTGCAGAGGACACGCTGACTAAAACACTTGCCTGAGCAAAATCTAATGAAGAAAATACGTAGTCTGACATTCAAAAATATGCACTACACGTGCATTCTTGAAGCAAGTATAATATCAGCCATCTGAAGTGCTTATTTTTTTGTGCCAGAGCTTAAACTCGGCTTCTCAGGGACAGGAAGCATACAGATTGAAAGCCAACTCTGGTCAGCCACTAGGCTTGCTGTTTTCAGACACATATTCAGTTCTGATAAGTAGGGCTTAGTTAGCTCCCTATCTCCAGTGAGAAAACTGAGAGTTTAGAAATCCAGGTAAAATTTGTCTGTGTCCTATAGCTAGTAAATTACACAGCAGGAATTTGAGCCAACATGTACCAAAGCCCAAGTTTGTTCCACATCATACTTAGGCTCTGTTAGACTTCTTATCTAATATACTTAACAGGCTTGAGATTAGAAGTCTTGCTGGACAAAGTTAAGTCTATTCTCAACCAGCAGTATTCAGAGTTACGGAGCCTCTAGCTTAGCAAATTGCTCTGATTGGGATACAGTATAAGCAAACTGATGGGAGTAGGGGGGAAGGTTCTATCAAGAGTCCCCAGGTAAGCCCCAGCCGGGTAGCTCAGTTGGTTAGAGTATCATCCAGATATGCAGAGGTTACGAGTTTGATCCCCAGTCAGGGCACATACAGAAACAGATTGATGTTTCTGTCTCTCGCTCTCTCCCTTCCTCTTTCTCTAAAATCAATCAATAAATTAAGCGGGGGAAAAAAAAGAGTCCCAAGGTAAGGGTTAGAGATACCAAATACAATTATACTTTAGAATACATGATTTGACCCATTCTGTACCTCCAAATCCATATGTTCTTCTTAATATTTCTTTTGGTTCATCTTTTATGTTGAGTAATCAGTATCCTTAGTCTCCATTAGTGAGTTTAATTGAAATTTTTTTTTCACTAAGATCTTTATATCCAGAAATGACTCAATTCTTATTTTATCATTATATTCCTTTTCTAACTCTGCCCATATTAAGTCAAGATGTTTTCTTTTACATTTTTAACACAGATTCACAGAGGATTGTTAATCTTGAAAATTTCCAGCTTTTTTTTTTTTAGTTTTTGTGAGAGAACATAAATCCTGTTTTAGAACATGAGCTCATCCTTTCTTGAATATGGCTCTCTAGAAAAAAATATCTAAAGGAAACCAAAGGGAAAAATGAAACCAAAATATTTCTTTTACCTCAGAAGGCCACACACTCAAAGTTGATAACAGGAAGCACTTTTTGAAATGTCAGTATACTGAGTGGTTTCCGTTTCAAAGTGTTTATCTAATATGAGTTTCTAATTAATTGCATTAGAACAAGAAATAGAATTAGAGAGAAAGAAGCAAGAGCTATTGCCACTATCTTGGGAAAAAAAAGATAAAAAGATACTTACAAACTGAGTAATTTCTTGATTCATAGGAAATTTAACAGAACTTGCTTAAATATGAGCTTCATCAGGGCTCCATTAAAATTTATCTAATGTAAGCAAATTTCAATTTAAAATTCTCTCAGTATGAACCACTTTTCACTTATGTGCATATTTCATTATAAAAATGTAACACAGCTCTAATCAGCCCGCTCAGAGAAATCTACAGCATTGAATGCTCATCGGTAAGCCCAACTAATTCCATGAAAGTTGTATACCTGTTAAATATGCAGACATCTCCCGAGAGCCTCCTATATACAGACCTATGTGTTTAAATGCTATCAGCATGATTTAAAAATCTTTACCTTCAAATCTGAGATTGAGATGATGGTGACAAAGAACCCTAAAGAGATGGGAAATAGAAAGTAGTTGAGATAAAATGATGTTTTTTTGCTTTTTCATTTGTTTGGGTTAATGCAGTTGATCCTTGAGAATATTTATAGCGTAAAGATCCCAACTAGAGAAATGAGCTGAAGAGAACAGGAGAGATAGGTGATAACTGAAGGGGGATGATTAGCATAAATCAGAAGTGCAAGCAATGGCACTGGGGTTCATGGGACACTGGCACCAGAGAAAGATGGGCTGGACAACTGGGGAGTTCAGCAAGAAAAAGAGGGAAGAAGTTGTTCCTCTCCTTTCAATTCCTGGCCTCTGCTCTAAAGTAGGCCTTCTCTGACCCTTAAATTCATTATTTATTTAGTCACTCATCAACTAGACATTTCCTCGGTGCTCACTACACGTCAGGTACTGTTCTTGGTAGTGAAGATCTAGCAGTGAGTGAAATTAAGTCTTTGCTCTTTTTTTATTATTTATTTTTATTTTTTTAATTTTTTTTATTTTTTTTTTTCATTTTTCCGAAGCTGGAAACAGGGAGGCAGTCAGACAGACTCCCGCATGCACCCAACCGGGATCCACCTGGCATGCCCACCAGGGGGCAATGCTCTGCCCCTCTGGGGCGTCGCTCTGTTGCATCCAGAGCCACTCTAGCGCCTGAGGCAGAGGCCACAGAGCCATCTCCAGCGCCCCGGGCCATCCTTGCTCCAATGGAGCCTTGGCTGCGGGAGGGGAGAGAGAGACAGAGAGGAAGGAGAGGGGGAGGGGTGGAGAAGCAGATGGGTGCCTCTCCTGTGTGCCCTGGCCGGGAATCGAACCTGGGACTCCTGCACGCCAGGCCGACACTCTACCGCTGAGCCAACCGGCCAGGGCCTAAGTCCTTGCTCTTAAAGAGCTTATGTTCTACGTAGGGAGGTAGACAGTACACATACAGGAGGTGGCAAAAGTAGGTTTAACGTTGTTCATAGGAAAAGCAGTTCAATAATAAACGATCATACAACAATATACTGTGATTTGCATACTCACAACAATAATCTACTTTTGCCCCACCTGTATATATATTTGTTCAGGGTCCAAGGTCTTACCCTCTTTCCCCACTGCTCCCCAACTCATCTTTCTACATCCCCAGCTATAGCATGTTATTTATCCTAATGGCTCAAACTAAAAAAGACAGGAATTCAGCCCAAACTGAAGACCTTGCCCACAGAGAAGCAGACTCGACTCAGAAACAATACATCAGACTCCCTAAGTTTTGTCTTGATTCTAACGGTTCATTTTTCTGTGAAAAGGCATCAGCCAAGAGGCTGGAGAGAAACCAACAAGGCTTTTGCCTCTGACACTCCTGCCCAGCTATTTATGTTCTCTACAACAGTTATTAATCACTCACCTGCTTTGTGAAGGCCAGATGTTAGGGTCTGTAGAGACTGCAGAAATGAGCAAATCTTCAAGGATATTAAATAATAATTACTCTGATACTTAATATTCATTAAAAAAATTTATTGATTTGAGAGAGAGAGAGAGACAGACAGAAATATCAATCCGTTTCTGTACGTGCCCTGACCTGGGATCAAATCTGCAACCTCTGCGCTTTAGGGAAGGGCTCTAACCAATTCAGCTATTCAGCCAGGGCCTGATACTTAATATTCAATAGCACTTTCTAGCTGCCAGACATTCTTAAGTGCTTCACTTCACATATTTATTTCATTTCAGCCTCACATTAGCCTTGTAAGGTGGGTGATAATAGATCCACTTTTAGGTAAGAAAACAAAATCCTACAGAGGTCAAGAAATGTACCCAAGGTAGTGAGGACACAAGTGATATTAATCTGAGTTCAGAGCCCATGTGTGAACTATGCTACCTCCCCACTTCTCCGAGTTTCCCGGGGCTGCCGTACAAGGTACTACAAAATTAAGATGAGGTACTGTGACCTCATCTTAATTAATCATATCTACTACAACCATATTTCTGAATAAGGTCACATTCTGGGTACTGGGGGATTAGGATTTCAATGTATATATTCACATCAATGTACGGGGCTAGTCTATGGAAATAGAATGAAGATAGAAGAAACACGGCCTTGATCAACTGTGGGCATCACCCTCAAGTCAATGTGTTACTTCAAGAGGGGCATTTTCCTTCTGTGAGCTTCACCTTCCTCACTTAGAAAATAAAGACCTCGCCTACCTGTGGTGGCACAGTGGATAGAGCGTTGGCCTGGAACTCTGAGGTTACCTGTTAGAAACCCTTGCCCAGTCAAGGCACATATAACAATCAATCAATAACTAAAGTGAAGCAACTATGAGTTGATACTTCCCATTCCTCCCAATCCTCTCTCTCTGTAAAATCAATCAATAAATTTTTTTTTTTTTTTTTTTGTATTTTTCTGAAGCTGGAAACGGGGAGAGACAGTCAGACAGACTCCCGCATGCGCTCAACCGGGATCCACCCGGCACGCCCACTAGGGGCGACGCTCTGCCCACCAGGGGGCGACGCTCTGCCCCTCCGGGGCGTTGCTCTGCTGCGACCAGAGCCACTCTAGCGCCTGGGGCAGAGGCCAAGGAGCCATCCCCAGTGCCCGGGTCATCTTTGCTCCAGTGGAGCCTCGGCTGCGGGAGGGGAAGAGAGAGACAGAGAGGAAGGAGGGGTGGGGTGGAGAAGCAAATGGGCGCTTCTCCTATGTGCCCTGGCCGGGAATCGAACCCGGGTCCCCCACACGCCAGGCCGACGCTCTACCACTGAGCCAACCGGCGAGCGCCAATAAAATATTATTTTAAAAAAAAAAGAAAAAGAAAGACCTTGTACTTAATAATCTCTAACTTGTTTCCAGTTCTAACTTTCTCATGTTTCTTCATTTCTAAGTAATTTGATAAAAAAAAATAGTTTTATTAGGCAAGTTTAGTTACACATGAACTTAGGGAGATAAGGCCAGCTACCAGGGAGGAGGTGAAAGTCCTTAAGTTTCAGAATGCATTGAGAATGACCGTGAAGATTACTAGAGGTGTTGAGTAGGGAGACTTGTGCAGAAGACTTCAAGCAGAGGTAGAGATGTTGACATTTGGAGAATAGAGTATGGGCAGGCTATGGATTATGGATAAAGGCAGAGTGAGAATTATGGCTGCAAAGCTAACTTGAGACACACTAGGAGCAGAAGAAATAGTTTCTAGTCCTTTCCGTGGGCACTCAACATTATAACTACTGAAGGCTTTTCAGGAGCCCTATAATAGGAGTTATGCATAGGTGGCTTTGAACGGGAAGGTAGACTGAAGGGTAACTAGTTAGACTACTGAAACAGTCTAGGTTGGCCACAATGAGGACACCACATAGAGACTGTGGAGGGAGACTGTAAGATTTTAAAATGTTGATTAGTTATTCTCTGGATTTATTTGGGGGACTAGAGAAAAGTGACCTTGACACAGCCATACAGGTTGTGCTAAGGTCCCATTTACTGAAGTCACGCAGTATAATAAAGGGCCAAAGGCGCGGCATGGTCTCAGAGAGAAGTTCAAATTTGGAGCTAGAAAAGAAACAACATGTCTGGAGGCAGCACATAAACCACTCAGAGCAAATCTAACTGTGGGCGAGAAGCCAGGGAGGCACAGAACAGACTGGGAAGCAACAGTCAGGGTGAGCGGGGTTGAAACAAATGGATCCAAATAAGGGCAGTGAGCAAAGCAAGAACCCTGTGGCCTGACACAGCAACGCAAATATAATGAAGACGCTGAAGGTACTCTGAAAACTGGAGAAGAGGGCACAGTTAATATTTTGTGTCTTTTTACTTGGATTTAAATTTTTAAATCCATAGCAATTTTTAAAAAGAAAAAAAAAAGAATTTTGGAAAATGTTGTTGCTTCTCTAAGTTGGCATTGTCCATGTGGATCAGTGAGTGACAGGCCTACAGGTTTGGTGAGGAGCCAGGCCAGGCTGTGATGGGCAAGGTATGGAGAAATAGAAATAAATAGCGAATAGAACTCTACGTTTTTTTGTTTGTTTGTTTTTTTACTTTTCTGAAGCTGGAAACAGGGAGAGACAGACAGACTCCCGCATGCGCCCGACCGGGATCCACCCGGCACGCCCACCAGGGGGCGATGCTCTGCCCACCAGGGGGCGATGCTCTGCCCATCCTGGGCGTCGCCATGTTGCGACCAGAGCCACTCTAGCGCCTGAGGAAGAGGCCACAGAGCCATCCCCAGCGCCCGGGCCATCTTTGCTCCAATGGAGCCTTGGCTGCGGGAGGGGAAGAGAGAGACAGAGAGGAAAGCGCGGCGGAGGGGTGGAGAAGCAAATGGGCGCTTCTCCTGTGTGCCCTGGCCGGGAATCGAACCAGGGTCCTCCGCACGCTAGGCCGACGCTCTACCGCTGAGCCAACCGGCCAGGGCCTAGAACTCTACGTTTTAATACCTATGCATACAGGGGAATGGGGGAGGGGTGAAGGCCAAGAAAAGTCATTGATTTGGGCATAAAAATTTTGAGAGAAAATTGAGTTTTCATAATTCTTTTTTTTAAGAGATAGAAAGAGACAGACAGGGACAGATAAACATGAATGGAGAGAGATGAGAAGCATCAACTCATAGCGGCGACACCTTAATTGTTCATTGATTGCTTTCTCATATGTACCTTGATTGGGGTTGGGGGTTCCAGCTGAGCCAGTGACCCCGTAGCTCAAGCCAGTGACCTTGGGTTTCAAACGTGGGTCCTCAGCATCCCAGGCTGACACTCTATCTATGGTGCCACCACCTAGTCAGGCTTTCATAGTTCTAGTTATTCCTCAATAAAATATAACAAAAAATTGGAAACACAGGTCTGGAGGTTTAAGAGTGAAATCCAAGCTAGAAATATACCTGGTAAGTTATTTGTAAAGTGGTGAAAATTAACAATATATAAAGTTAATATAATCACCAAAGGAAAGTATAAAACAACACAAAAAAGCCCAATAAACTAAACTAGGCAGCGTTTACTTTTAGCATCAGACAGAGTAAATGAACCCTAAAAGGTGACCACAAGTTATTCATGGTGGTCAGAGAATAACCTTGTGTGTCACAGAATTCAAAAGGGGACTGTCAATGAAAAGTTGTTTCCCAACAGGGTAAAGAAAGAGTTGTGGCCCAATAGTGTAAACGTCTTCAGAGAAAAATAAATTATTTATTTGGTAGCAAAAGGGTCACCAAGAGAAACATTTCAGCAGCAAAGGGTACCAAATGAAAGGGTACAGCCTGGGTCAGGGTGACCGGAAGTGCGCCCAGAGAGGACCAGCCACGGGTTGTTTGAGGGAAAGCAGAGAGAAGGGGCACATCAGGTCAGGTGGATTCCCAGGTACTGAGAAAACTTGTTTTGTTTTCTTTTAAATTTTTTATTGATTTGAGAGAGAGAGAGAGAGAGAGAGAGAGGCATCAACTCGTTCCACTCAGTTGTGCACTCATTGGTGCTTCTTCTATGTGCCCTGAAGAGGGATCAAATCCGTGACCTCCGTGCTGCCAGGATGACATTCTACCCACTGAGCAAACTGGCCAGGGCCTAAAGTTTGTAGTTTTATCAGTTACTAGCTTGTTTACTATCAGGAGGGATAGATTGATGGAAAGGTTTAAAATGTGATATTGTAACTAATAGCGGGTAACTCTGGATCAGTCCTGGAAAAGGTTGAAAGAGCATGCTCGAGAATGAAGAGGAAAGTAAGATCTGGCAAAGGAGAGGTATTTTGAAAGCGCCTTCCAACTGCCTACCTTCAGTTCTATCCACGCATGTCCATTCTGCAATGTGCTTTAATGAATAAATGGGATGAGGAAGAGAAAGAGGAAGGTTCTCAGTGTGAGCCTTACAGACATTGAGCTTAAAGAAAGCAATGCCATTTCCCAAGAGAAAGAGCACATTTTGATATTTTCTATGGAATTTAGAAAGCAAAATTAGCATAATACTGTAGCAGAGACCAGCTCACCTTGCCTTGCGTACACCTCTGGTGGACATTTCTCAGCCATTGCTGGGGTAAGCTGCGGACATTGTTTTCACCACGATGGCCGCCACAGACCTGGGTGCTCCTATGTGCAGCATTGATTGAAAAGGAGAGAGCAGCTCACCTTGGCCCTGGCAAGGCTGCATCCAGTGAAGCCCCAGCTCCCCAGTGGCTGCCTAGAGTGTCCAGGTAACACTACTTAGAAGCCCAGTGGCTGCCTAGAGTGTCCAGGTAACACTACTTAGAAGTAGGATGGAACAAACTCTAGCTAAGAAAGACAGAAGAAGGGGAAAGCCGGGAGATAGCCCTTCTTGCCCACTTACCCAGTGCCTATTCTGAGACACAATTTAATACAGAGATTCATTTGAACACGGAGATCAAATCTAATACAGTTTAAAACTGAGAGGCAGTTTAGTCCAGCCTCTCTGGAAATGTCTCCCAATAATGCAGCCATTTGTGTTTGCTCACCCTCTTCATCACCCCCCCCCCGCCCCCAACTCTTGCTTTCTGGATTGCACCCCTCAATAAAGTATTAGCTTTAAGTTTGTGCCTCTGGTTCTATTTCTAGAAAACCTGGTCTAAACAAGGAATTCTTATACATGTTCAAATGTTAAATATCTTTGAAGATATTTAGAAGCACATTTATTAGAAGCACAGACAAAAAAAAAACCACACTTACAAGGAAAACATACATTTATTTGCATTGAGTTATGGTTGGATACTGGAAAGAGTAGTTGTAAAGAACAGTAACTGAAGAAGAATGAGAAGTCAAGAAGAAAGGGAGAACAGTCAAGGAACAAAGAAATAGTAATTCTCCTTGTAGAACATCAACAGGAGGTAATCAGAAACACATGGCTCTGGCGAGTACAATTGTATTCCCCAAATAGCAAAGTTTCCATTGAAGGAGCACATACTAATGAGATTTTTCTTCCATGGTGTCTGTTTGTAATTAATGTGTTCCTATATCATGAAATATTAAAGTGCTAGTTTCCAAAAAAATAAAAAAATAACTCAATCTATTGAGTGACCTACTTCAGTGCAGACAACTAAAATTGTCTTCAGCTTACATATTAAATTGAAATAATTTTAAGACATGACAGATTACCAGCCAAAATTCAGACAACTAATGTCAGGAGAAAATCCAGAAGAAACGACAAAAGTACATCTGCTTAGCAAGGCCCCTTGGGAAGTTAAAATGGAAAAGAAGAAATAAACTTTGGCCAGAAAGAGGGAGAGTACTTCCTCACTATGGAAAGTTGGCATATACTATACCATGATCTCAATCTGCACTGAAAACAGTTGCAGACCTTGAACCAGATCCCAACTGTAAAGATGTAAAGGGCTCAGTCACCCACCTTTAAATATTTGCTACTACAGAGCCCTCTGAAGCTAGGTTGATACTGTATAAAAGATCTTCTCTTAGAAACAACTGAAACCAAAAGACTAGGGCATACTCACTGCTCATTCATGAAAGTATAAAAACTATGGTTCAAGAAATACTCTGTGAGTATACTTTGGTTTTTGAATTATTCCTGCAGATTCCACAACCTTCATTGAATCACTTTTTCAAATGTCTTAGGTGGATTCTTAAGAATTTTTTTGTTTGTTTATTTTAGGTTTATAAATCCAGATGCAACTTCCACTTCCTTGAGGGGCAGTTAGTTGGAACTTTCAATATATTGCTTTTTAAGCATTTTTCATGTTTTTTAGCATATTTTTTTTTAGATCTGACTATCTGAAGGGAATCACAAATTTTCCCAGAGAATTGTACCTGCACATACGCCAGTATTTTCCATAAAATGCTTGAGATGTTATACATCCAAATACTTTCTGGAGTCCATGAACCTCAGGTCAAAACCAGTTGTTTTAAGTAACTTTAATAATCATTTAATAATGAATGGACACAAGTAAGGGGGAAGCCCTAGTAACATGCTTACTGTGGTATGCCAATCAAAGTAAAAACAGAAGCCAAATTTCATAAATAGAACAATGTTTCTTCTCCAAAAGGCCTAAAAGTTATATTTTAGGTCTTAAGGAAAATCTATGTAGTATCTCATCAATTATTTTTAAATAAACTTCATAAGTAGTGTTTCTGACAATAATCTATATGTTTACCCTAATGACATTTCTTTCTTCACTTAAGTGATCTGAAAGAATATTAATCTTCAAAACTGGATTATTATTCAGTTCTCTTTTAGATCATAAACTACAAGAATAATGTATAACTAATTTACTAACTTCCACACGTTACGTTCTTTCTAGCTTCCTTTCTGTCTCCAACAACAAGGACAAAAAATGGCTCTAAACCAATGGCTGGCACAAGATAAGTTAAAAATAGAGGTACATGGCAAATGTTTGGAAATTCAGTGTTCATATCTACCAGATTTCTGGACTGCAAATGTGAATATAGAATCTTGTTTAGGATTAAACTATTTAAGACTGTCAACAATTTGAAAAAAAAATCATCATGTGTTTGTCATTTTTTGTTGAAGAAAGTTCTAGAATGAATGTTTTACACTAATAGCCAATAAGTTTCAGATAGTTTACAAGTAGCAGAAGATCCAAAGCTGAAAATAGAATTTTCTGTGACAGCCGAGAAATAACAGCTAACATATGCCTAAACTACAGACAAAAGCAGGAGTCACAGAGAGGCAAGGAGGGGAGTAAGGAGGCCTGGAAGTTAATGAATGGAAAACTTTTTGTCCAAAATTCTCAGCAAAAACATTAGGTATTTAAAGACCAAAAACCACATTAACTATTTTTAAAGGAATTATATTTATTAGTATTAGAAACAAACAAGAAGTGACTTTCAAAGTCACAGTTCGTACCCATCATAAATTTGATGTACTCAAAAATAAAAGTTGCAAGAGTTAAGTTAATGGTAGTATAAATGAACAAAAATACACATTCTTCAATTACTTTAAAGTATTTAATCATTGATTCACATTTGAAATTGAAGTTTTAGCTAGAAGTGTTCCTGGTTCACTTATTGTCAGTTAACAGTTTTCAAATTTTCTTTGTTCTGATCTAATATTGTCTTATATTTCCATAAGTACTTAGAGTTACAGTTTCACGAGTTATTATTAAAGCTTTGAACTCACTTTTATTTAGAGCATCAGTCCTGCAGTAGGAACCGGGTAGATGTACCATGTCAGAATGCTGGCCCAGTGGCCTGCCTGAACATCTTTGAGTGACAGTCATCTTGTCCGGAAATAATGACACTCATACCTACCTTCACTATCTCACAGAGTTATGAGTCTGATGTGAAATCCATAAAAAGTTTTTACAACAAGATGGTACTGGTGCTGGAGGTGTTAGTGTGAGGTCGGTTGGCCATGGGGGAAAGTCACATGGAGAACCAGGTCAGGAACAATGATAGAAGTACTGTTAGTATTTAACAAGAAAATCGTCTACTCCAAACCATAACCATGATCACAGGATTTACCTAACACAGATACAAGATAGTACTTTATAGATTCCTAAATTATCTTACTATAATACCCGCTGTATGTAGCACAGAAATCATTGGGTTTGCTACAAATGAATTTTGTCCGCATGTGTTTTCTGATTTCTCTTTTAGACTAGACTCTTCTAAATGTCATCATTTCACTAACGGGTATAAACAGAGCGGTACATTAAAATAGAAATTCTGAGTGTTTTATGTGTTTTGGGTTTTCTCCAACAATTGACAAATGATATTAGTAAAGTTAATTAGCATAGTTTAAGTATAGAATAATCTATATTTTCCCAGTTCTATAAGCAATAAAATGCAGTGTGTCCATTCTTTTGAAGAAACCTATTGTGTTTTTTTTTAATGCTTCAGAAATAAACATTTGCTCTAGAGATGTGTTCAGCAATGAAAAATTGATTGAACCTATTTCAAAATGAAGTTTCAGAGTTCTCTTTGGGTCTGCAGTAGTCTGGGCGCTCATCCCGACTGTCCTGAGGGAAGAGACTATCCCTGTTTATCAAAGTTTAGGAATCATTGATGGATATTCCTGAACTTTAAATCTTTAGGTCTCCTAGAATCCTCCTATTTTAGAAAGCATTCATATCACTCCCACCTCCTCCAAATTGTCTATTTCATTCAGCTGAAATGAAGGAAAATTATAAGAGATAAAATAATGGCCAGAACTTTTTTGGAAATAAAATAAGAAGTGGAAGCTAACATGTGTTTCAGTGGCGTAAGGTCATTCACTCTCTGGGCTGTGTACGCCCTGGATCCCTGTCAGCTCTCACGGGAGTTAATTTTAGTTTTATAGAAAGGACAGAGAGAGGCAGAAAATGTCAAGGTTAAGCTTATGACCGTCTTACCTTTCTGAGTTCCTGAGCATTACCGGGGAGAAGGAAGCACTGTTTGGCCACGGAGAATCCTTTCTTGCATCTGCCTGCCTGGGTCTCAGGGGGTGTGTTTGGGGCAGCCCCGGGGACAGTGGCTGTGAGCTTCCTGGTCCCTCGGAGCGTCAGGGTCTGGTAGAAGAGACAGACTGCCACCACCAACCCCACAAAGAAGGGCCGGGGGCAAAACCGCCGACGACAAAGGAACCCTGGACGACAGACCATGACCAGTTCAGCTTCAGTTGACCCCTGTCCACGTTGCCGGGAAAATCATAGCAGCTATTTTTTCTTTTTTGTCAGCATGAAAAAAAAAAATACAAAATCTATCTTCTTTTTCCACAACTGAAATCAGGATTGCTCCATCCCGCTTAAGAACTTTCCGAAGAAGCATGCCAAAGAATTATAGGTCCCCAAAGTCTGCAGCGGTTACTGAGAGCCCTGCCATGGATGACAGTAAAAAAGTGGCTGGCCCGGGGTAAAAAAAAAAAAAAAAAAAGACATCAAAATAATAATAGTTGTCAGTAATAACCTGAGCGTACCCCAGGCTGCCACACTGTTGCTTCCGGGAGCGCCTTATTTCCACAGTACCCTTGACCTCCCGGTGAAGACTTCCCAGGAAAAGCGGAGGCAGCGCCTGCGAGAATCTGGAGCCTGAACGGCGATGGGTGGGAGCGCGCCCGTCGCCCCGCTGGGCGCGGGCCAGCTCGCCGGAGCAGTTCCTCCTTTTCCCTCCGGTTCGGAAGGCAGTCCCGCTCTCCGCCTTCCGAGTCCCCGGACCGCTCTCCTGCATTCGGGCTTAAGTTGCCACGTTCCTGTAAGCTTTCCCGGCTTTTAACGTGAAAAGGGAACCAAGGGTTTGAATGGACATGGTTGCCGTTAGGGGGTTTGCTTGCACTGGTGGCATTCCGTCTCAAGTTCAAAGTTCTGTGTACTTACTCTGTTTTCATCCTTCTAGCCAGAAAAAAAAAAAGTTTCCGCGGTCTCCCTAATGGATGGTTGATCAGAACCGCCCGGAAGGAAACACCCAGTCGTGTGACTGCAAAGCATCTCCCACACCCAGACACACACGCGCGCAGACAGGCAGCCCCTCGCGCGCGCGGGCCGCCCTCCCGGCGGAGAGCGGTCCCGCGGGCACCGCAGCCGCACCGGCCGGCGGGGAGCGGTGGGCTGGGAACACGCCGACCCCGCGGGTCCTCCGGGGCCGCTGGCGCCGCGCGCTCGGCTGGATCGGGCTCGGTGGGCGTCCGCAGACGGGAAACAGCACTTCTCGTTTCCCCCCCGAAAAGTGGCTGCCTCCCAGAGCTGCAGAATTTTAAATAGTACACGTTTGATGTTCGATCCGTTATGCAATTTCCTTGTCCTAATATAATGCTGCAAAAACAAATAGTCCTTCGTTAATTGATGACAGAAGTCAAGGCTGAGACTCAAGCAGACCCTGAGCGTGAATTGGGAGTATCTTCACTTCGGGGAAATGTGGTCAATCTTATGGGTGGTCACTCAACTACTGTCTGTTGTATGCACAGAATAACTGGAAGCGAGCTGTTTTAGTACCTAACTTGTATCACGGTTATTTTATTATTTGTCCTTTCTCAGACTAATGGCTGAGTCTTTCAAAGACTAATTGCTGACATTACTCTTGTAATGTGTTGGTTGTAGCACGTATTGGTAACTTATGCTCAGTAGAAAGGCGGTACACAGCAGGCTTGGTCCAGAATTAAACTCATTCTACTGCTGCTACACAGACCGCCCCGAGGACACTCCTAGTCGGGCAGTTCTGCAAACGCCATCTACTTTTGCTGAGTCAGTCGAAGAAACTTCAAGGAGAAAAGTAATCTATCTATCTTGTGCATGACGCTCAGCCCTCCCAACCCTCGTCTTGCAAATTTTGGATACCCAGGACCGCTTTTGGCTCATAGCAGATGTTTTCAAAGGCTCTGAATCTACATAAATTTTGAAACCTGTTTCTAACTCAAACTCATCCTTGTGGGCGGAGGCTTCCCTGGGAGGTCACGCCCCCAGAATGATCCCACTCTTCATGCACTCTCTTGTCACTTAGATTTTGTGAGACGGAGCGCCCCCTAGGGGTACCCAGACTAGATGGGCATCTAGAGATAGAAAACTATGTATATATTTTAACACCTTATAAAAGAGACTAAAGTTTTACAGAGTAAATATTCACACCAAATCTAGATTTATCCAAAGTCCTTGCATATATTTCCTACAGTGTGTTTAGTATTAATCTATAAAGTCATGGTCCTCATTCCCGTGACAAATGAAGGAGTAGAGAAATACGGAGTGGCACTTGACTTCAGAAAGCCAAGAGTTTGTTGTTGTATTTTGTTGTTATTTGTTTGTTTGGGATTTGTTTATTTTTAAGAAATGGCTAAATAATAGTGTTTTGGGATGATATAGTTTTGGTGGAGGCAGAGCTGAGACATCACGGAAAGGCTGAAAAAACCTAACTTCCTATTTTACCAACAGTCCAAAGGAGCAGGAGAAGACAGATAAAGAGCTGTCTACAGAAGATAGAAAAAGGCCAGAGTGGGACAGTAGAAAGAAAAGGTGGTAAAGAAGTTACAGTAGGAATTAGCAGCAAACTGAGGGAGTCCATAAATAACATTTGAAAGTAGAGTTGACCCAACCTGGGTATGAATCATGTTGCTTTTTATCAATTGTTTTTAAAGCATGTGATTTATGAAATGAGGATACTAATACCTTCTTTGAAGTGTTGTTGGCATGATCAGATAAAATATATGGAAAGCACCCATGCAGTCTGTGTACATTTGTTGGAAGAATGCATGCTGGATGCATGGTTGATGTGTTTTGGATCCTGAGGCTGAGCTCAGTCTTGTGTGGGGTCAAACACAATATAATGGGGTTCTTGGGATGCAGAATCACCCAAAACAAACAGGAGCACTTAGTGCCAGATCTCTTCCCTTTACTCTGTGAGATGGAGGTGGGTGGCAGATGCTGCCTTGGAAAAGTGAGAGTAAGGGCGGGATGGGAGTGGGTTGTGGGTGGAGACGACAGATGTAGGGATTTATGCCCGTGAGGTATTGGACACATGTGTTAGAGTATGAAGGCATCAGAATAGGAAAGAATGAAGACAGAGGAGGTTAGTTCAGTTAGTTCAGTGTAGGGAGAGGGAGGAGAAACATACGGTGGTACTATGAACCTGTGGATTCTGGCATTGTTTCAGAGTGCAGGATTTTGTGCATTTAGTTTTATAAACTACCTCCTCCACTAAATCATCTCAGTATTCAAGGGCAAGAATCTAAGCAGCATCAACCTGGGACACTACTGCGACAGACCTCTCCAACACAAAATATACTCTTCTATCATACATATGTTTCAATGTATCTTTTGGTATGGAGTGGGAATAGAGGGAGAGGATGCGTTTAGTAATCATTTGAAGGTCTTTTCAAATTTTATTTTATTGTCTAAACTGGAGCAATAAAAGTATTTATTAGACAAAAGATTCCAGTATGGGATCAGGAACTTGAGAAAGTAATTTACCTCTTGGAATATCAGCTTCCTCATAAAATATTTCCTCTTTGAGTATCAGCTTCAGTGGTCACTAGACCTCAAAGGTCACCTGAGGCTTCAAAGTTATGGTTCTTAAGGATGCATTTTTACACAGATTTCTTCTGTTACAACCTGGCAGGAAGGTGAAATCTTTGGATTCTGGGCAGTCTTGGTTTCCTACAGGGAAAAACCTTTCTCTTCAAGATGCTCTTGACTGTGGTGATGTAAAATCCAGCTGTAGCTACTAAGGGTGATGTTGTGAATTAATCGCGGAGGTGCTGTCAACAACACCTGGGCACTCAGCCCCAGTGCTTGTTCCCTGGAGAGTTTGGCTGTGCATCTCATGCTGACTGTAGAATGTTCTCCATTAGCTCTGAACATGCCATGATGGTTTTAGGTAGTGTATCACATATTTGAATCTCTACTATGCCAAAACATCATCCTAGGCACTTCTGTTCCTAGGGGAAAACAGAAGATGTATGGCAAATACCATTTAAATGACAAAAATATAATAAACACACTGATAAATTGGCCACTATAGGATAACCTCTGAAACAAACAGCCTCAAAATCTCAGTGGCTTAATATTGTAAAAACACTCATCATTTCCCCATGTTTGTTAGTTTCTTAATTATTAAGCCATTTTTTATCCCGGTGACTTTTCTTTTTTCAAAGAGTGGAGAGAGAAAGAAAAGGGACAGGGAAGCAAGAAGCATCAACTCATAGTAGTTATTTCTCATACATGCCTGGACCAGGCAGGCCTGGGGCTTCGAACCCGTGACTTCAGCATTCTGGGTTGATGCTTTATCCACTGCGCCATTACAGGTCAGGCCCTGGTGACTTTCATACCTTATAATCTTGGCTACTCCTGGACATCCTCTGAATCCCACAGGCAGACGAGGAGAAGAACATGGAAGACTGTCTGGAAGATCTTTTGGGGCCAAGCTTCAATTGTCATGTATTCTTTGGCCCAAATTCACATGGCCCCACTGGACTGGAAGTGAGCTAGGAAATGAAGTTTAGCTACATGCCCAGAAGGAAAAGGAACCGAAGCCAAAACACAAACGGCTGTTCCAGCTGTTCTGGCCACTACTATGGTGAAGATAAGAGGCATGGAGACTCAAAACAGGAAAATCTCATCTTTCCAGAGGTGACAAAGAAAGTGGTCATTTCTTAACTAGGACCTGAATAGTCATGAAGATTTCAACTGCCTCCAAAGGACAAGTACAGATTTTATGTCTTAGTGGATGAACCCTTAGGATAAAGCTGGGGAGATGGGTCCAGGTCAAGGATGGCTATGCTTCTAAGTTAAAGAGTTTATTTAGCCTTTATCTGCAGACAATAGTAATCCAAAAATAATGTTTCTTCCCCAGAATATTTACTAATGAAGATATCATGACAGCTGTCAGGGTATAAGATGACCTTTATTTACAATTACCTGAAAATACTGTTAAATTACCATTAACTTTAATACAAGATCTCTTTTATTTTTAGATAGAATAAGGCCAACAACATGAGTCTAGTTCAGGTGGTTACTCTCAATGGTACAAAATACACACAAAATTTAATAGAAAAGTAAATGTCTGTGTGCACTGTCAGACTCTTGTCATAGAGTCCTCACTGCCCCTCCAGAGGAAAATGCTGTACCCAGTTATGATTATACACTATCCCATAAAGTTTTGTAAGATGAAGCCTTAATTTATATTAGGTTTAGGATCATGCATCCTTTACCTATATTTAGAACTTTACATCTGCCCTTCATTATAATGACCCCACAAGTTCAGTCTACAGTGAAGCCCACGTCTGGCTCTTTATAGTAGAGGAGACTGGACAGGAATCCTAGAACAGTTCTGAAATTTCTAACACAGTCGACATGTAAACTTGCTAAATTTCCTTCCCACTCAGTTAGGTTGCTTCTCTCCAAGTCATTCCACTTAATGTAGAGTCACTTTTTGTATAAATATATGGGTTTTGTTGTAAGACAACTGAACCTTTTATAGAGAGCTATGAATTCGGAAAAAAATATATATAATAAAGCATTTCCTTTTCCTTTTCCTTTCCAGGGGTTCTAAAACTAATGACATCCGACTGGTGGCAGCAGGATTTGGCAGCAGTCTGGGGATCATGTTAAAGGGTGAAAGGGATGGTGGGCGGGACTTTCCTCGGGCACATCAATCAGATGCTGCCATGAAAATCTTCATTTTCCTCCTATCCTGTTCTTGTTCGGTGTTGATTTATTTAAACAGACACATTCTACAGTCTCTTTCAGAACAGTCCAGACAGACCAAATGCTTCAAACTAAATGCCTTTCATTTTAAATTGTCCACAGACCAGGTTTTCTGAGCATACAACACCTGCAGATTGTGTATGACAACATGTAGCACTGTTGTTTTAAGTGAGACATCCAGTGAGTCCTCACTTAATGTCATCAGCGGGTCTGGGAAACTACAATTTTAAGCAAAATGTCAGATGAGGCCAATTTTACCATAGGCTACTTGATATGAGCAACAGTTAAGTTTCTACAGTATATTTCCGGCTACAGAAACATCACCAAATATCTGAATAAAGACCTAAAACACTGAAAATACTAAGCACTGAAATAAATATAAACTATACATATATTTAAGAAAGATTGATAAAAACAAGTAAGACAATGATTTTCCAACCGCGGAGTCCAGAGGGACAGGGCACAAGGCAGGAGGAGCCCACGCTGGGCAGGACCCCTTCCTCAGCAGGGCCACTCTCACCCTGCCACACTCACTCAGACGGGGACCATGTAGACACGGCAGCTCACCTCCAGAGCACATCTGTGGGGGGTGTGGGAGGAAATGAGTCCCTTGGGAAAACCCTCCCAGGCATGGGAGATCGTGCAAACTCCACCAAGAATCGATTTTATTTTTCTCATCAATGTCATAACCAAGTGACGTTGAAGGACATGACTGTTCAAGGATGTTGTGTGCACGCTCCAGCACTCCGCAGCTCCCAGCTGGCCACCTTGCTTGTTCTTCACCTCTTTTTCTGTTTGTATCTATTTTGAATTTGCTTGCATCGGTACCAAAATTACTTCTATCGTATTTTCTCCTGTATTTCAGTTACTAGTGTGCTTACTTACATCTCTTCACAGTATAGACTGCTTAAGGACAGAAACTACTTGACTCATTACCATCCCTTGGGGAATCTAGCAGTGGCTTCCTGTGCGTGATTTAACAATTCATATTTGTTGAGGTCTACACATCAAAACTCAATTTTGAGATACTTTTTTCCACAAAAAGTATCTCACAATTAACTCAGTGGGGCAACTTTATTTCCCAGAATGCTCTTGGCAATGTCAAGAGACATTTTTGGTTGTCACGACTTGAGGGTGGTGGGTGCCACTGAATCAAGTGCTCAGGTGCAAGGGAAGCACCTTCACAACAGAGAATCATCCGGCACAAAGTGTCAACAGTGCTGAGGCTGGGGATTGTTGTTGCACAACTTTTTAATGTGGCTAAGATTGCCTATTGCTTAAACTTGAATAGTGAGTCCTTGAGCAATTTGTGGCAATGGCATTAGGATTCTAATCCCTCCTGAATGTGTGTGAATATTGCCTCCCAAAACAAATGCAACCTTGTGCAGATAATTTTCTTTCTCTCGAATTTGCTTTTAAGATTTGCATCCTCCAGCCCTGGCCGGTTGACTCAGTGGTAGAGCATCGGCCTGGCATGTGCAAGTTCTGGGTTCGATTCCCAGTTAGGGCACACAGGAGATGCGCCCATCTGCTTCTCCACCCTTCCCCCTCTCCTTCTTCTGTCTCTCTTCCCCTCCTGCAGCCAAAGCTCCATTGGAGCATAGTTGGCCCAGGCGCTGAGAATGGCTCTGTGGCTTCTGCCTTAGGTGCTAGAATGGTTCCAGCTGCAACAGAGCAACATCCCAGATGGGCAGAGCATCGCCCCCTGGTGGGCATGCCAGGTGGATCCGGTCGGGTGCATACAGGAGTCTGTCTGACTGCCTCTCCACTTCTAACTTCAGAAAAATACGCTCCCAAAAAAGAAAAAGATTTGCATTCTCTAAAAGACTATATATACATATATTTAAATATATAACACAACATATATACTCAGCCATAAGAAATGATGACATAGTATCATTTATGACAACATGGATGGACCTTGATAACATTATACTGAGTGAAATAAGTAAATCAGAAAAAATGGTACGATACCATACATAGGTGGGACACAAAATTGAGACTCATGGACATAGACAGGGGTGCAGTGGTTACCAGGAGGAAGGGAAGGGTGGAGAGGGAAGAAAATGGGGGGGGAGGGGTTTAAAGAGAAACAAAATATAGGGTGACAGAAGATGATTTGACTTTGGGTGATGGGTATACAGCATAATCGACTGTCCAAATGATGTGGAGATGTTTTCTTTAAATCTACTCTGGTTGACCAATATCACTGTTAAATTTGTTTAAATTAATATATATATATATCACGTACCTATTTATAGCACATACATTCTAAAAGAAAAACAGATCAATTAATTGATAGACAAAGGCAGACAGAAAAACTACTTCAAGCAGTGAGCACACAGGTGGAATGGCAAACATTTAATCTAATGAATTCTTTGCTTCACTTCCTTTAGGACACTTATACTTAGGCATAAAGCCAGATTCGTAAGTCTTTATCAATCAATATATAAAACACAAACAAATTTAGCTTTCTTTTGTCAGATCGTAGAATCACACTATGTTCTCTTACTCAATTAGCAATCACATCCGTCTCCTCGTCTCCTCGGTAGACCTGCATTCCTTGGAATGATAATACGTTTTCAAACTGCCTTGAGAAAGCTGCACAATTTGGCTTATTTCCTTCCTTTGAAAATGTAATCACAATTCAGTCATCCATTTTTATTTTCAGAAATGCTACTTTGAAATTTTTACAGCATCAAATTTGCTTCCTAAAAATTAATGTTCTGTTATGGGGGATGGGAGGGAGGGAGGTTTTGTCTTGTAACTTTATTCATTTTTTTTTCCAACAATTTTTTTAAAGACTTTATTTATTCATTTTAGAGAGGAGAGAGAGAGAGAGAAGAGAGAAAAAGAGGGAGGAGCAGGAAGCATCAACTCCCATATGTGCCTTGACCAGGCAAGCCCAGGGTTTTGAACCAGCGACCTCAGCGTTCCCGGTCGATGCTTTACCCACTGCGCCACCACAGGTCAGGCTGTCCTGTCACTTTAATGAAGGCTGGCATTCATTTAGCTCATCTGAGTGATAAGAAAGAAACATTCTTTGACAGTTTGGTTCTTTGGTCACGTGTATATCACATAAAGTCAAAAGATGACATCTATATCTAAACCATATGATCTCTGATAGATTAGCTTCATTTTTTCTTGTTCTCAGCAAGATAACCAGATTCTTCTTTAAACATTTAAGAATGACAGTTGGTAAAGTGCAAACATCTTTTGGCACACTTGAGAAACCCCTTCTAGAAAACAGTCATTTTTCATGTTAAAGATAAATACATAAATGCTTCAAACATACAAACATAAATTTTGATAAATTCTGATGAAACACAGCAGGGAGCCATACTAAAACTTCCTGCTAACTAGTTATATTAGTAAAATCATTATAATGAACCAACTCATATTCCTGTTCAGAGTTACTTAGACATCTCTCTGCCTGACTCCTCGTTTGCATTGATCTAGAAAGCTTTTTGAAAATAACTTGGTACCTATTACAATTGCTCACATTTTCAACATGGATGGCCTCTCTACTGGGGTAGATTTAACAATGCAAAAAAAAATTAAAATATGACTATTGCATTTCCCCTTAATTGATGTTAAACTTGTAAATGTTTTAAGTTAGGCCACTATTAGAGACTAGCAATGATACACTTTGCTGAGGAAAACTATTCTTATTCTTTCACATAGGCAATTAGGAACGGGGAGTGAGAGTAAGTAACGTGCATGCAAGTATGAGCATTTCCCACCCTCACTGCCCACACTGGTTTCAGAACCGGTAAAAGCAGCAGAAAAAGGAATGGTTATGTCTTTTTTGCCATCAGTAAAGAAACTAAAAAGTGGCTCTGAATTAACTAAAAACTGAATCATGTCTCTGCAGAATTTATTAAAAAATTAAATTTCTTTCAAGTAAACAAAGTCTCTAGTAATTTATTGATATTGACTTAAAGGTATACATACATGGCTTATTACTTTTAAATGTAAATGGCCAGAGGTGGTACACCTCTTTCTTTTGTCAAACTTCGATGAAAATGACAAAAAAAAAAAATCCTGAAACCAGTTCATCACATTAAACTTTAACTTCCTTCTCTTTGGCAGAGTCAAATTATGAATATTAATATCCTGGGTCAGAAATTACAATCTGCTTGAGTAATTTAGATTTTATCATCTAAATAAGGAAATCTAAAAATCTTGATTAGCAATTCTAATTTGTATAGTTTCAAAAACTGGGAGAAGCCTGACCAGGCAGGCGGTGGCGTAGTGGATAGAGTGTTGGACTGGGATGTAGAGGACCCAGGTTCGAGACCCCGAGATCACCAGCTTGAGCGCGGGCTCATCTGGTTTGAGCAAAAGCCCACCAGCTTGAACCCAAGGTCACTGGCTCGAGCAAGGGCTTACTCGGTCTGCTGAAGGCCCGTGTTCAAGGCACATATGAGAAAGTGATCAATGAACAACTAGGGTGTTGCAACGTGCAAAGAAAAACTAATGATTGATGCTTCTCATCTCTCTCCGTTCCTGTCTGTCTGTTCCTCTCTATCCCTCTCTCTGACTCTGTAATAAATAAATAAAAATAAATAAATAAATAAATAAAAAAAATAAAAAACTGGGAGAAAAGATTCAGCTTAAATTTAGAATTTTAAAAAATTTTTTGTCCAGTGTGTGGATGTTCCAGGTTTGATTCCCAGTGAGGAGGACACACAGGAGAAGCAACCATCTGCTACTCCATCCCCCTTCTCCTTCTCTCTCTTCCTCTCCCACAGCCATGGCTTGATTGGTTCAAGCACATTGGTCACAGACACTGAGGATGGCCACATGAAGCCATCAGCTCAGGCACTAAAAATAGCTTGGTTGTGAGCATGGCCCCAGATGGGTAGAGGATTGGCCCCAGACAGGGGGTGCCGAGTGGATCCTGGTCAAGGTGCATGTGGGAGTTAATCTGCTTATCTCCCCTCCTCTCAGAAAATAAAAAAAAAATTTATTTCAAGTTATAAACTAATTAACTTTGTCATCCTGTTTTATAATCTTAATTTAAACAGTGCTATGAGTTTATTTAACTGTTAAAATAATAAGTGTATTTAACCAACAAGTCAATGTCACCACTATTCCAATTAACAAACAATTTCATGGTGCAGCATAAAATGTTCTTCATGATTGGACTGTTGCTCAGCCTATGGCTTCATTCTCTGACATATATCTAATTCATTCCTGATTACTTTGAAGTCCCCAGAATGTATGTGGCTTTTGGACCCATGTCGTCTGCCTTGAAAACCTTCCCTGCTTATCTGTCTTTAAGAATCAGTTCAAATGAAATCTATGTCAAGTCTTCCAGTGTTTCTAGAGTACTTTGTATACCCCTACATAAGATGTATCAAAATACTGCAACTGTTTGTTAACATGTATCCTTCCAGCTACCCATAGAGACACACACACACACACTCACACACACACACCCTTTCATTTCTATATTCTCACATTTAGGTACATGTTTTTAAAATTATAAACATTTTTGAGGGTACATTTTTTTCATAAAGGCCATCTGTTGAAAGATTTTTTAAACATGTGAGAGATTAATGTCTATATTCTATAATGTCTATAACATTCAAGGAGTATCTTACACCTTACACCTCTAATATTGAAATAATTACTCAATTAGCTCAAGAAGACCATTTACGAGGTCTAAGGACAAATGGCATTAATGTTTCACAAGCCTAAGATTGTTAAAAATAAAAAATACATGGAATTTACTTTGAAGGAGAAAAGAGCAAAAAAAATTATCTGCCCTAGAAAGGAATGATTGTATGTTTATGAAATACTCAGCTTTATTTAGGCATTTAATTAAGCCATTTATTGCTTCAAGTGTGTCTCCATGAACATTGTAATATAAACTCAACAGGATTAAGGCCTCTATTTTCACCACCTATAAATTTTGAACCCACATTTGTATCTTTTTGTGACACCAATTGTTACACGAGTTTTGTACAGCAAAGATTTTGAATGTGTATATTATAATACCAGAAATGCGCATTATACCGCCTGGTGTAAATGTCAGAAATAATATGAATAGTTGGCCATATTTTTTTTGATGAGGTAGTTCCATGTCTGGCTATATGAGATATTAACAGCTTCCACCTATGATTAAATAATTGCACAAAGTTTTGGTTTACTTCGTTATACACACTTCATATAATATGCACTGTGTGCATTTAAGATTTATCAGATGTTTTCCGAGTGATGTGGTGAGCGGTGGAATCAACACAGTGACAAAGGCTGCCGCAGCTGGAAACAGGGACGTTCCTAACTCTGACAAGGGACTTTTGCTTAAAATAAGACTGTGCATAGGCTTTTCCTTTGACCAATTCCTATGATATAAGTAAGTTTGGAAAAATCACTGTATGTAATTAGAACATTAAACAATATCACTAAGCATCTCCAGGCAACATGCTGATAAGCTAACTGAATACTTTATATATTATTTCTTAAAGGTTTATAAAATCTCCATGAAAACACCGAGTGCCACTAAATCATGGTACAGTGAAACCATGAGTACCTGAATGAACCTAGCTTAGCTTCATGCGCTGTCCAGTTATAAAATCAGACTGTGGCAGCTCAGGGTCCTGGCGAAGCTGGAAGCAACCTCTGAAATCCCCTATCCAACCCATCTCCTTTGGGTAGCTCTGCACAGACTTCACAGTTTTCTGAGTAAGTTCTAAGAGGCTCATAATGGTTTTCATTAAAGCAAACATCTGATGGACCCAGTAAGTGTTCATATAAAAAAAATATGACATAAGTATTTTAAAAGCTTCAAGGATTTTTCTACCGAGCAGATTCGATAGAATGCAAAATTTATACTTTAGACAGCACCTATAGAATATAACCTCAGAAGTGCCTTAGAAACTTCCTACAGTGGGCATCACCCTAGCTTAATAAGGCCCAGAGTGATTCAAAATCTGAATTAACTGTCATTCCAGTATGTAGTAAAATAAAAAATAGAAATGAATTTTAAGCTCCAATCCAAGGGGTCACTTTACTCAAACTGGCCACACTGCCTCAAATCAAAACATCTATAACCATTATTTTTACTTTATGTGCTGTCGTTAAGACTTCTTTTATATCCCTCCAAATGAAGGAAGAGCCAGAGAGATGCTCTAGAAAAATACATTTCAAATTTATATTAAAAATGTCTTCCCCTTCTTCTCACATCACAAACGCCAAGCATTAGTAAAGAAAACACAGCTTTCTGTGTCCTGGGCCTCTGTCCTTCTTAGAATATGAAAATTGGAGTAGAATTAGAATTAAGAAATTTCCATTATTAAGTGTGTCAAGTATAAATACAAGGAATTTTTTTAAAACTTTATTTTAACACCTAATACAATTCCAATTTTAAGGATTACTTGCACAAAAAAATAAACACATTTGGTATAAAAATGTATCACTTTAATACCCTTTCCCCTCCGGCCCCTCCCCGCCCCTGTCGTGAACGGCACTCGGTCTGGATGCAGAAACATAGAGAGGCTAATGGCACAGATCAGTGTTCCCTACAGGTGCTTCTGTTCATGTACCCAGGTACTCGAGAGGGCACCAGCTTACTTGATCACATGAACCATTTCCTTCAGCCTGCTGAATGTAGTTCCACAAAGAAACAACTCTTATTATAAAGGCATTTAAAAAACCATTATCTTCAATCCTTTTTAGAAGCACTAACTGTTTTTTTGCAACCATTTATATACAGTGTTACATAACAGCTCTGGAGTACAGTACATGCAGCAGAACATACCTGTTGAATATAAAATTCTTTCCTTAAAATCTTCATCGTTGGAATTCTCTGAAGTCTAAATGACAGAATATCCATTGCTTTGAGAAAATGGCTGAGGAATACAAAGGTCTGCATATGTTGGCCACTCAATCCAAGGCTAACTGGAATAATATTCATAGCACACCAGGAGTGCATAAATAATTTACTTACATTATTAAAATACAACCCATAAAATTCAAGTTCAAGATCTTACAGGATTGTCTATGTAAATCCTTTAAGTGGTTGCCTGGAAATGCATCGTTTTTCCTTCCTCTTTGCTTCTGTTTCAGAGTCTGATATAAAATGTATAGTTGGCATTCTTCCTTCTGCAAGGCCACAGCTACCTTTATTTGTGCCGACTGCCCCTCCGCTTCATGGCGGCCGTGCACTGTGGACAGTACCACTTGCCCTTCGGGGCTTCCGTCAGCCCCACACAGCCGTAATGGAACCATTCGATCGGGCACTGGAAGCAGAAGGGCAAAGAAATTACTTCTAGTGCCTCTACAGATGGCAGGGCCAGAGGAGATGAAGGGATCCGCCCAAATCAAATAGAGGGGTCCTAGGGTTAAGACACAGTTTCCTTCCTATGACAGTGACAACCCGAATTTCAGTGTAAATCGAAACACACCTTAGGTTAAGTCACTTACCTAGCCTAACACAGTTGTAAAATCATAATCTAGAACACAGAAACACAACACAACCAAGCCACAGAAGAAGGAAAAAGACACAAATATACGGAACTGTACACTCTACTGCATATTCTTCCGCCACGCACAACCAAATTACAATAGTTCACCCACATAGAAACTATGGTGCTAACGGTGTAAGCCAAAACACTCATGTTTCAATTTTTTTAAGTTTTTATGGGAGTGAGCACCGTAATCTTGAAACATCCTATGTTGACACTGTCCTAACCCGAGGCCCCCCGTAGATGTAACATGCATATAGAGACAACAGGGTAGTAGCAGCCAGAGGGAAAGGGAGGTGAGGTGGGTGGGGTGGGGGGAGAAGAGGGAGGAATGGGGGTGGAAAGAGACTCTGCATGGGACATGGGGGGCACGATGTGCTGTGTAGGGGGTTCTATCTAGTGGAACACTTGAAACCATGCCGACACAATACATTATAAACAAAAATTAAGAAAATAATTAAGATATTTTAAAAATTAAATACGCCCATAGCCTGAATTTTAGTTAGATAAATGGAAATAGTAACAAGGTCTAGAAGTTGATTTACAAGTCAGATGGTCCAACTGATAAGCTTCAGAGAAGAGGAAATGGAAGCACAGAAAAATCATGCATCTTTGCTAACGCTGAGATTACTCTGATCTACTCCCATAACCCAAAATAAGGAACTAAAAGTCATTAGTTTTAGTTATCTTGCAAAGTGAGCTGGTACCAACTTTCAAAGACAAGAAGAAGTGGGATGGGTCTCTTGTATATTTTAAAGATTTTATCAGTATTCAGCCTTACTTGCTCCCACACAGAGTGGAATAAGCGACTTGCAATTACAGACATGAAGGAGTGCCCTATCTTTGCTTTCCGGATGTACCCATTCCTAGACCTGCAGAAGACAGGACTGGTCTGCAGCCTATGAGGCAGTCCTACACTTCCACAGAACACCCTAGCGTTCAGAAGAGTGTAGCTGTGAATGAGAGATCAGAGGGTGACGTCATTCAGAGCTCCGCTCGTCATTCCCACTAAGTGCCCAGGAGACATTTCCAGTGGTGTGTTGAAGTGTCCCGGCAGCACCCACAGCGGCCACAGTGGTGCTCGAGAGAGGGGGTCTCCCTCCCTGTGTGAACAAGTGCTGGCACCCTGTCAGGGCAGCAAGAGTCCACAGTTTAAAGCACCAAGCCTGTTCTGTTCAATCTTCACACCGTTTAAGAATGTAGATCTCTTATTAGTAACCTTAAGATCCTGAGGTTACTGAGAAGGATTTCTGTGGATTCAGTTGTTACCCCTCTGGAGTGAAATGTGAAAAAAGAGCTATATGAAAATGAGGAGGGAGTAAAAACGACTGAACAAACACACTCTCAGCATTCGATAAAAGCGTATCTCTGACCAAAATTAAGCTCCCAACAGAAAGAGCAATGCCAAATCTCCATTACTTTTTTTTATACTGGAAGTGGCTCTTATGAGCCGACAGCTGCAGAGAACAGCAGGAAATACTACACTAATGGGGGAACATAATCACACATTAGATCCTCAGCATCCACCCTTCGCCTGAGCATCATGCTTCTTGAAAGAATGTATTGTTTCCGAACTTCAATTCTTCACTGTGATAAGTGAATTGGATTCTAGTAAACACAATATTCTTTAGCAAAGGGGGAGGGGTGCTTATAATTTTCATACAACCTAATACCTTTTTGAGAAATATAATCTGCATCAAAACATAAAATTAGCTTTAAAAGTTAAAATAGGGACTACAATAAGGGACACTAGTCTATTTTGGAAAGCACCATTCTAGCATTAATATGACATAATTAACATAACTGCAAACTGTTTTCTTAGACTGAATGACAGAGTAAATAAAAACAGTCAAGTAATAACAGGTGATTTTTTTCATTCCTAAGTAGAAAAATTTAACACTTACATCTTGGTTATCACAGCCCACCATCTCACCATAGGATACCTAGTTAAAAAAAAAATCAAATATTCTTATTATGACTACATAACAAACATCTTAATTCAAATTGTTTAGGATACTGTTAGAAAATAGAGAGAAATCCAGTGAATATACAATTGCATTAAGGAACAGGGTATATACCTTCATACCGTTCATAGATTTTTTTCTAAAGGACTTTACAGGGACACAGGGAAGATACACAGAAACCCTGTGCTATGTGAAAGTCTGGAAGAGTGTGCTCTGGAAATCACTTCGACGTGGGAGTCACCTTTGTGGTGGCTTTTTGTAAAGATTTCAAGTTTCCTTTTTGGTTACTTATCTACTTAGGTTTTTATTTTTTCTTAGGTCAAGTTAGGTCATTTCTATTCCGGCAGTCAATAGTCTATTTCATTGAAACTTCTAAACTTATTACCTTTTGTATGTCCTTTCTCATTTCTGTTTTTGCTGGTCATTCTAGCACTTTTTAAGGATAACCTCCTAATTACTGAGTTCTTTGAAATTCTCTTTGGAATGAATACTTTTCCAGAAAGAGGTAACTAGATAGCAAACTTTCTGATTCGAGGCATTTGAACAATCACTTCATTGGGTAACAATTTTGGGGGGACACTCAGATTTCTCCCTCAAAGCTCTGCAGACATATTTCACCAACTTCTACTTTTAAGTGTCATGGAGGGGAAATCATGGGTGAATCTGATTTTGTTTTGCAGATAACCTCTACTTTTTTTTTTTTTTTAAGAGACAGAGACAAACAGGAAGGGAGAAAGATGAGATGCATCAACTGGTAGTGGCAGCACCTTAGTTGCTCATTGACTGCTTCTCATATGTGCATTGACTGGGGGGCTCCAGCAGAGCCAGTGACCCCTTGCTCAAGCTAGGGACCTTGGGCTCAAGCCAGTAACCATAGAGTCATGTCTATGATCTAACGCTCAAGCTTGTGACTCCATGCTCAAGCCAGCGACCTTGGGGTTTTGAACCTAGGCCCTCAGCATTCAAGGTCGACAGTCTATCCACTTCACCACCACGTTAGGCAGTAACCTATACTTTTATTACCAAGACATTTATAAGATTCTCTTCTTTTAACCCAGGAATAGAATCTGTCAGCATCTTAATCTTAGATTACCCAGTCTCCAGAATTGTGAAAAAAATATGTTGTTGTTTTTTTGTTTTGTTTTTTATAATTTTATTTATTCATTTTTAGAGAGGAGAGAGAGAGAGAGAGAGAGAGAGAGAGATACAGAGAGAGAGAAGGGGGGAGGAGCTGGAAGCATCAACTCCCATATGTGCCTTGACCAGGCAAGCCCAGGGTTTCGAACCGGCGACCTCAGCATTTCCAGGTCGACGCTTTATCCACTGCGCCACCACAGGTCAGGCCAAAAAAATATGTTTTTTAACCCACCCAGTCTGTGGTATAGTCATATGGTAAAATGAACAGACTAGGACAATACACACGGGGTATACAGCGGTGATACATCCAAATGTGTAATTACAGGTTATATCTGAAAGCTGAGATCATGGATGGCTTACATGTTTCCTTATACTCCTCGTATTTACAACAAATACGTCATTTTTATAAGAAGCAAGAGAAAATTGTACAAAAAAAAAAAAGCAAGGGTATTTTACCTGGAATAAACATAGCACTTGAAAAACAATGAAATCATTCTTCCTAGTTTATTCAGATTATGCTTTTATAGGCACATGCCAGACTTTTACCTGATTACAAATGCAATATCGTGGTTCATTGGGGTCGTAAGTCCAATCAACTTGACTGTTGGATTCCGATTCTGGAACCACTGTTGTTTGTTGAGCGATTTCTTGCACAACGGCTGATGAGGAGGAACACGACGACAAGGAAGAGGAAGAGGAGGAAGAGGAGGACTGCTGGCTTGAAGACTTGTTGTTGTTTCTGAAAAAAACAGTATTGGTTTTACTTGCTCAGCATCCAGAAGTTACCTGAGAATAACTCCTAAATAAAAGTGCTATGCAATAAATTTAAATGTATAAATTAATGCTTAAGACCAAATTAAAGTAACCTGAAAATCAGATTTAAAAGCACAATTTTTAGAACAACAAAGAGCAACATTTTTCATAATGGTTTACTTTTGTTTGAGGTTTTTTTTTTTGTTATCTGGAAAATAAAGGTATTCAAAAGGAAAGTTTTTCAAAATATTTCAAAGTTTTCAAATAATTTTTAATCAGTTACTATTTAAACTTAAATTGCAGGTAATAACCTTTAAGAATTAGTATTAGTTATGATGACCTTACAGATACTCTTTGAATTTTTAAGCAAACTCTTCGTCCGAATCTAAAATATAAATATGTATACAGAAGCATATGGGGAAAATGATCATGACCATCAGCGGATGTGTGACTTACCTGTGCAGGACAGGAATCCAAGAATTTTAAAATTTAGAAGTATTTTACCATTATCTTGATGCTAATTAAGTTTTAAAAATATAGAAATTTATCACCAGCAGTTATAATACATTTGAGTCAATAAGATGAATTAATTTTTAAAATACTCAGCACTTTATGGTAATTCTACATTGATCATTCTTTTAGGGATTTACTCACAAAAACAGAATACATTAAAAATATTATAATATAAATATTAGATAACTATTTCTTTTGGTTTAGCAGTTGAACTTCCATTATGCATGAACACCTAGCATATACAGGTAGCAAACAGACATTGTCAAATACCATTAAGTTATCATATTTAAAGTTCATATAATCATCCTCAAGTATCATATACAAAATCTAGGGATATTTTCATAATTTCAAGTTTGGGGACATAAGACCAAGAATTAAGACACTGTGTTCTTTTTTATTCTTATTTTTTTGTGACAGAAACAGAGAGAGAGAGAGAGAGAGAGAGAGACAGATAGGGACAGATAGGAAGGGAGAGAGATGAGAAGCATCAATTCTTCGTTGCAGCTCCTTAGTCTTCTTAGTTGTTTACTGATTGCTTTCTCATATGAACCCTGACTGGTTGGCTTAGCAGTAGAGTTTTGGCCTGGCGTGTGGAAGTCCCAGGTTCGATTCCCGACCAGGGCACACAGGAGAAGCGCCCACCTGCTTCTCCACCCTTTTCCTCTCTGTCTCTCTCTTCCCCTCCTGCAGCCAAGGTTCCATTGGAGCAAAGTTGGCCCAGGCACTGAGGATGGCTCCATGGCCTCCACCTCAGGTGCTAAAATAGCTCCAATTGCAACAGAGCAATGCCCCCTGGTGGGCATGCCGGGTGGGTCCCGGTCGGGCACATGCTGGAGTCTGTCTCTGCCTCCCTGCTTCTCACTTAAGAATCATACCAAAAAAAAAAAAAAAAAAAAGTTTTCATATTTAAAGTTCATATAATCATCCTCAGAATATCATATACAAAACCCAGGGATACTTTCATAATTTCAAGTTTGGGGACACAAGACCAAAAATTAAGACACTGTGTTCTTTTTTATTTTTATTTTTTAGTGACAAAGACAGAGGTGGGGGGGACACATAGGAACAGACAGATAGAAAGGGAGAGAGATGAGAAGCATCAATTCTTTGTTGCGGCTCCTTAGTCTCCTTACTTGTTAACTGATTGCTTTCTCATATGTGTCTTGACTAGGGGTTACAGCAGAGCGAGTGACCCCTTGCTCAAGCCAGTGACCATGGGGTCATGTCTATGATCCCACACTGAACCCAGCGACCCTGTGCTCAAGCTGGTGAGCCCGCCCTCAAGCCAGATGAACCCAGGCTAAAGCCAGTGACCTCGAAGTTTCAAATCTGGGTCCTCTGTGTCCTAGTCTGACTCTCTATCCACTGTGCTACCACCTGCTCAGGCAAGACACTGTGTTCTTAAACAAAATAAAGTATCTTATTTAAAAACAAAAAACTCCCAGGATAAATTTGTATTTTATGTATTAAATAACCTAAAACCCATGACAAAATAAGGAGTTATAAAGGAAGGAAGTTTCATAAAACTGTTCATCTTAATGAACAAAAGAAAGTAAACATAAGTCATTCTTTAACAAACCCAATTAAAGACTCGTAACACTTTTTAAAGACTTTACCCCATCAAAGTATGGCAGTGTGAATGACAAGGTCACGTCTCTCCAAGGTTCAGCTGATCCCTTATATTCTGTCTCGGTTTCCACATGAAGGCCCAGCAGATGCCACCCGACTGCACACCCGGGAGGTAACGTACGGGGCTCCTGTGACGCTAAGACTTACTTGCTCTTTCTCCCGCTGCGCGAGTCCGCTGCTGAGGAACTCGCATTCTGCGTTAACGTCGTCATGAGTGCCGAGGATGAAGAATAGCTTGCCGTTTCCCTGGGCATCGAAAATTCTTTTCCCAGCTGAAAGTCATTATTTTTAAATGCTTCATAGCTGGCTTTTAAACTTGACGTCCTTCGCCCCTCTTTCATCTTGAATAGACATTTGTTGACAGTGTTAATATACATAAACATGTAGATTTTTTTTTAGTGCTACTAGTTACTGCAATATACTGGTTTAAACCAATTCTACTTTATCCTGTTTAAATCATTATCTCTATCATTTAAGCTATTTTATGTAAAGAATTTAAAGTCAGCTTTTACACAGTTATGAAGTAACTATGGTAACTTAATTTGAATAGAGACAAACTGTAGAGAAGTGAATCGCCTCAAGGCAACCCACGATCTCAGAAAGCCTGGAACTGGAAGAGCGACCAAGGTACTGTGCCAGCAGGTGCTGTGGGTTCCAGTCAAGAACACGGACATCCTGAGCAATTATCACGAGGACGCCACATGAAATTGTATGAATCTATTTTTTTTTTTTTTTTTTTTTTAATTTTTCTGAAGCTGGAAACAGGGAGAGACAGTCAGACAGACTCTCGCATGCGCCCGACCGGGATCCACCCGGCACGCCCACCAGGGGGCGATGCTCTGCCCACCAGGGGGCGATGCTCTGCCCATCCTGGGCGTCGCCATGTTGTGACCCTCCTGGGTGTCGCCATGTTGCGACCAGAGCCACTCTAGCGCCTGGGGCAGAGGCCACAGAGCCATCCCCAGCGCCCGGGCCATCTTTGCTCCAATGGAGCCTTGGCTGCGGGAGGGGAAGAGAGAGACAGAGAGGAAGGTGCGGTGGAGGGGTGGAGAAGCAAATGAGCGCTTCTCCTATGTGCCCTGGCCAGGAATCGAACCTGGGTCCTCCGCACGCTAGGCCGACGCTCTACCGCTGAGCCAACCGGCCAGGGCTGAATCTATTTTTTTTAACTTTTCATTATCAACCAAGTAATTTCTGCAAACTCATTTTATTAAATGTCAGATTTAAAAATGAAACTATGCAATTAAGGAAACTGCTTTTGTTCACACCCGGTTGTTTCTATTGGAGTGTGCCAGAAATTTAGACAAAACAGCGCGCCCTGCTTCCTGGCCCTGCTTCCTGGCCTTTGCCTCTACCTGTGCGGTGGCTTGAACGGCCTGAGCGGCGGCCATGGTGATGGCCCCGGCACCGGTCCCTGAGGACAGTGAGCCGATGTTATAGGACGCCAGAGGCTGGGAGGAGTTCACATTGTAAGCATTGTTGGAAGAGGCTGTAGAATTATTGTTTCGACAACCTATGTAGAATTAAAGAAGAAATAAAGCGGTCAGAGAGAACACATTAGTGCACTTAAAATACATTATTTCTCATCACAGACATAATCATTAGTTTAAAATTTTTAAATCATATTTTTCCTTTTTCTTCTTTCTCATAGGTGGACTTTAACCAGGTAGAGAATTTGTATGCTTCATTAATCCTGAACTCCCCCTTATTTTAACATGAACAAACCAAAGCAACCAATCGTATTTAAGAAATGAGCTTACCTAGTGTATTTTCCTTAGAGGCATCTGATGTTAGGGTAGATAGAAGTGCTTCAGATTTAAACTTCTTTTCGGGAATATGATCTGTGGTCGTATGGTGAGACGTTGGATTATATTTCCTTTCTGCATGTAAATAAAGAATCCATGTTTTTAAACTTTAAAGAACTATAGACAAGGCATAATACTTCCATCTGAGTTCCTAATGAAATACAGAACATTATGTTTTCTTAGAACACAGGACAAAGAGAAATCTCTGTGTTGCATGTTTTATAAAGACTGCTCATTTAAAAAAACTTCAGTAGCTAAGTATGAAGATATCCCATGATTGTACATGTAGTATGAGGAAAACTCTGTTTCAAAAACATAATCTATAATTTAGATATTTAGATAAGTTTTTATTTTATTTTTTAATTGATTTTAGAGAAAGAGGAAGGAAGGAGAAACATTGATTTGTTGCTCCATTTATTCATGCGTTTGTTGATTATATCTTGTGTGTGCCCTGACCAGAGATTGAACTGGCCACTTTGGAGATTGGGACAACGCTCTAACCAACTAAGCTACTTGGCCAAGGCCTAGATAAGTTTTCCATCAACCTTTCTATTGTGTCAAATTGATCTGTCAAAAAATGCACAGATCTAACTAATTTAGCCAAATGACTAACCATTTGTTTAGCCACTAAGTGAAACTTTTATTATATGCCAAACAGCAGGCCCAGCACTGGAGGAGCAAGAATGAAAAGGACAGACTGACCAGGCAGTGGCGTAGTGGACAGAGCATCAGACTGGGACGCGGAGGACCCAGGTTCGAGACCCCAAGGTCGTCAGCTTGAGCGCGGGCTCATCTGGTTTGAGCAAGGCTCACCAGCTTGAGCCCAAGGTCACTGGCTTGAGCAAGGGGTTACTCAGTCTGCTGTAGCCCCACGGTCAAGGCACATATGAGAAAGCAATCAATGAACAACTAAGGTGCTGCAACAAAGAGTTGATGCTTCTCTATCTCTCTCCCTTCCTGTATGTCTGTTCCTAACTGTTCCTCTCTCTGTCTCTCTCCCTGTCACAAAAAAAAAAAAAAAAAAAGGAATGAAAAGGACAGAGTCTGCCAACAAGTCGTTTATTTCCTGGCTCAGCTGTAACGCTCCGCAGAGAGACTCGGGTATCTGTATGTGGAAAGTACATGCTACTATTAGTACCAGACATTCTTCCCATAAGGGTTCCTGGGAAAAACAGATTCCCTGTTCCCAAGTCAAAAATGCTTTTCCCAAGTGCAGAAGAGAAGTCGGCCAACAACTGCAAAGAAAAGTACACATCTAACAAAATAAAAGGAAGGAAAAGATACTTATTTCTCAATCAGTTGTGTAGATCTAATAAAAGAGAATATACAGGTAATATGCGTTTTTAAATTGTATTTAAAATTTTATTTGCACTAAACCAAACTTACTTTCCACTGGAGTATGTGAATGAGCGTGGTGATTGTTCACTGGCTGTGAAGGAGTATCTAATTCCAAAGATCCTAAAAAAAAAGAGGCACAGAGATTCACTGCCATTACCTGTCACCAAAGAACTTCTCATGTCAATCAACTACAGGTACTGTGTACCCTTACCCAGCAGAGGACTAGCTCACTTTGATGCATTTGCCTGTATCATTTTAATCAGACATATTAGGGCACCACTGCCCATTCCACCCTGAGCCAATTTCATACATTCTGTAGACAGTAAGTAATGCATGTCTCAATATTCACCTGAAGAACAAAATAGGGTAAGGCATGTTAATGTCTAACAAGGGAATTCACGATAGTAGGTAGCACATAAGAGGATAAATGGGTATTATAACTCCAGTATTGGTAAGAGTTAAAAAAGTCAACCTAGTTTTACTGAGTTGAAGACTCTTCTATGGAAGATCCCGAAGTATTTGGCAATGGGACATTACTATATGAAAGACAATTCTTTGATCATTAAAATGACATAAATTAGTAAAAACTTCCTAAAAGGAGGTGGGGTTTTGCTTGTGGAAAGTGAAGCACAGACTCTTTAGCACCAAGCTTCAAAATATTGCACTTCTAAAGAAATGTTCTGGGTTTGTTTTGATGCAGAGATTAAACTGTGGCAGGGCAGAGGGTGGAGGAGTTTTTATATCTTGGTCTGGTTTAAATGTCTGCGTCCTTATGAGGATGGTTCATGCACCTTCCTGTAGTACTGAATAGACAGGAATTACTGTTACTACAACTATTAGCAGCATTTCAAAAAAAAAAAAAAAAATCAATGCAGCTACAGGATATTTTATTTTGTTTCAAAATACTTAACTATCCTCAGGGTTCCTCCAGAATAAAAGTATCACAAATAAATTGGACCATTGCAAGTGATGGATCTACTTTTGAATATAAAATACAACTAACTATAATGAATTCATGTCTGGCTGTTCTCTCGCTGACTTTTAGAGAGTATATAGACAGATAAATAACCTAACACTGTAAGGAAACCTTTTATTTGTGTGTTGAAATATGTTTGTTCTCTTTTTTGAAATGAACCAAAAAAAATGATATTTAAATCCCTTAACTAAATTCTACTAGAAGTCAGCCATAATACTCTAGTCTAGCCATAATATAGCTAGTGAATACTTTTATTCACTAGCATTTAGCTAGAGCCTACTCTGGATTGAGCATCTAACTGTAGCTTTCATGGTCATTATCTATATAGGTCGGAAGAAATGCTAAATTAGTTAAAGAAGCAAAGCTCATGTCTCCATTTTAGGGACCTCCTTAGTTAAACTCAGGGAGTGATAAGGGTAAACCACAGCAAGAGATCTAGGCAGGCCTTGCTTAGGAATATTAAAATGGCTTCTTGCTGATACAAGAAAGTTCAGGAAGACTTATTTGAGAAAAGAGAGACAGTATTACGGAAACCAATCAAATCTTTCTAGTAATGCAATTGAGGAAAAAGATTTAAGAGGGTTCTTAAGAACAAATAATAACCTTCCTCAAAACTTACAGTTTATACAAAACATAAACAGGCAGGGCAAAGTCAGTACTCTTACTGACAGATGGCTGACTTGTTTCTAGATGGTTTTCGTTAAATCTTTGCTCTTCCCACTCACCTGACTAGCATATGTACATATTTAAAAATGGAATGACTTGATATGTTATTTTCAGTGAGTGAATGAACGTCCTGTGTTATCTCTGTCAGTTTCCCAAACAATTCCAACTGCCCAGGTCCAAGCTCTCCGACCCAGCTGCCTCCATCCGCCAAAGCGCTGGAGCTGAGAAGTCAGGTGGGTCAAGTGTCCTCAAGTGATTTGCACACATACTGTCTGAAATCGATGGAACACTGTGCATTCTACTTACGCCTCTCTAGTATTTCTGTAATCCCCGCGTTATCAGCTTCGAGCTCCATTTTAAACTTAGCCAGCTCCTGGTCCAGCTTTCTCAGGTGTCGGTCTACCTGTTTCAAAGAAGATCAACGATAACCAACAAAATCTGGGGCACCATTAATGTGTTCATTTAATGAGGAAAGCTCCATCTTTGTTTCTATTCGTGAATCTGTTTCGTATCCTTGAGCAGATCAATTAATTTAAACCTCAGGTTTTTTAATCTGTAAAATGAGGATGCTGGCTAAAAAATCTCCAAAGGCCCCTTTAATAAAGTTTAAGTTTTAAGAAAACAGAATCACAAGTTGTTAGTCCTAGTACGCCCTGGAATAGTTCTGGCCCAACTCGTCCCGCTTATGACAACGCCATGCACACTGCCATACCATAATCAGTTACTCAGAGTGAGTAATGAAAGATCCTCAGTCCACAAACAAAGAAGCCACTATATTCTACACATACAACTCTCTACGGCGCGAAAGTGGACCCATTATGTTTATGAACGTTTATGTAAAAGGTTGAATGAAACAAAAGGGGTTTTTAGCCAGAAAACTCCATTCCCCAAAGAGCCTGGTTAAAATGGTTTTATTGTAAAACTACTGCCTTTATAAAGGGAGCAAGTTTTATTTTCTCATTCACCTACAGGTCTTTTGGCAGCTTTCAGAAATCTATTGAAATAACACCTCAAATTAGCAACAAGTCTTAATTTATATATTTTTAAGCTTAATATTAAATAACTTTTCAAATTTACTACTTTGAAGTGAAACAAAGTCATGAAATCTTTGAGAAACATTCATGTTCCTTTAGCATCTTTTTTTCAAACTCTAATTTCCCACAGGATCACTGTTATAATTAAGAATAACTTTCTTAAAAATATCAAAGTCTATGAATATAATACAAGAGCAAAAGTTTAAGAATTTCAATTAAATAATGTTTATACAAAATAAGGGGGAAAGGGATAAAAGTAGCAAAAGACAATTTGTGTCTAACCCCTCTAATCTTCCGAGATAGTTACTGTTTCCATCGCATAAGAAGAAACCAACGCGCACGGGGGGCTAAGTAAGCAACCTGCCCAAAGTCAGTAACTAATGCATTACAGAAATGACATTTCACTCTGATCTGTTTATAATAAATTGTGCTTCACCATTTATACCTAACGTCGCCCTTGGAAATTGTACACATAAAAGCCAATTTTTTTTTTTTTTAACTCAGAGTAATTCAAGTTAAAAAAAGTAAGAATATTTTCTTATTATTTGTATTTTGTATATTAACAGTAACCGCTGGGGTGTTGGGTTTGTGATTTCTCAATAATTTAAAGCCCAATTTTCCCTCCATCTCACACACAGTTATTTTTCAGAGCTTAGGAGAAGCTATAATTACAATATTTAAAATCCTACAGGGTCATGGACACTTGCTCCTATTCAAAGAACCTGCAGGTAACTAAGCATCCTTAAAAGCAACTCCTTTCCAAAAAGAAAGTGTGAACACTGACCTCAGTTATTCAAGAACATATTTTATATTGTCAAAATCAAATCTCATGGGAAATCAGAAAAAATACTCATGTTTAAATTTCAAGACACCTTAATGCAATGAAAATACTCCACCACCTTCCTTACCTACAATTATGCTACTAATATATATTGAGTTATTATTATGTGCTTGGTGCAGGGTTACTCGAAGGACACATGATGACAGAATCCCTGTCTTCAGAGTAATTAGAATTTAGCTAACAAATCAAGATTTATGTAAGATTTTTAATATAAAAGTTTTAAGTATATTTATATCCTAGATATAACAAACAACAGTTGGAAAAGAGTCGGAAGTACCACTTAAAGAAAAATATAGAGAGCTGTAATCCTTTATTCTCCATTGACCCTCTCAGGGTTCTGATATCCACATTTTCATGTGTAACTGGTGGACTCAAATTAAACTGAACACATTTGGCTTTCTAAGTTTCTACATGACTTATAGCTCCTAATACAGTCAAATTCTAACATTTAGATGTCTAGCTTACCCTTTCAGAATGAGCCCTCAGTGGTGCTAAGTTGAAATCTAGGCAGTAAGAGATAAATTTCTATCCACGAAACAATCAGGTTATAGCGGATAAGGAGAGGAAGGAAAAGGAGCCGTGATGGCAAATCGTTTCTCCGATTAAGTCATGAAAGCGATTCTTTCCATCTCTGAACTGTATTTGAACTAGATGAAAATTTGATCCACCTTTAGGCTGAATCAAGTACTTGAGGCCTTAGCACATAAACTACATCTAATCATCTTCCTAAAAGACGGTAAGGACAGGAGACAGATCAAAAGGTCAAACTTACATATTTCCTTAATTAGAGGATTAGATGAAGAACTCTCCAAATTTACATGTAAAATGTGGGCCTGAAATATAATCATCTCTCAGGAATAGGCCAGGATATAAAAAAAGAAGCCAGTTAGAGGGTAATGGACACTGTAACAGACTGCTAAAATCATGTGAGCATTAACTGAAAGCTCAAATTTTATCAGAGTATCCATAAATTAACTTTACTAGGCATTGTAATCTCATGCAGCCTTATGACACTGACATCTGGTGAGGAACACCGATAAGTATATAATGATTGTGAGTTATCGGGATTCTAGAAAAAAATTATTGTACTAGCGATAGATATTTTTGTTGGTAAAATTTCACTAAAATGCTACTGAAATAAATTTTTAGTTTGTTCTATTGAACCCAAATTCCACAAAGTTCTACATTTGTTGATATTTACAGTCTGGTTTTTTTTATTAATATATGAGTCCACCTGCACAGTTCAGGTCATAGGAATAAAAAGTTTACAACTGATTTAAAAACTAAACAAAATGTCTCAATAAAAAAATCACTGAGGGCAAAATCAAACACAATTATATACTAAACTGTTATATCTTAAAATCTGTCTAAATAATATTTATACATGCTTACTTAACTCTTTGAGTAGTGAGGGTTTTTTTTCATTCTTGCTGACCCCCAGGAGTGAGGTTTTGTTTTTATTTTCAAAAAATGAAATTAGCGACAGTTAGTTTTATTAATTTAAAATCATGTTTGTTTGATAACCAATTTATAGAAACAAGAAGAACATACATTTGCTTTTTTTATGTTGCCTTACACATTTTTAAAATAAAAATTTTTGTACAATCATCCTCTAGAATGAGGCATGAGGACGTACATGAACATTCATAAGGGTTAAAGTAACCATAAAAAATGTTTAAGCAAAGGCATATAGCATCTCTTCTAAGGTGTACTTCACTCCTGTCTTTAGAATCCTGCATTGGCCTCCCATCACTTTTAAAGATTTTTAAATTTATTGATTGATTTTAGAGAGGAGAGAGAGAAGGGAGAGCAGGAAGCATCAAGTTGTAGTTGCTTCCTATAGGTGCCTTAACCGGGCAAGCCCAGGGTTCCGAACTGGCGACCTCAGCCTTCCAGGTCAAGGCTTTGTCCACTGCGCCACCACAGGACAGGCCCGTTGCTTTTAGAATAAAACTCGCACTCTCCACTGACGTGCAGACCCTGCACATACTGGCCCTTTCCACCCCCTCGCACCCCACTCCTCCTTCCTCACTCTACTTCAACCACAATGGCCCTTTTCCTGGCTCAATCACTCAAGCCTTTCCCCCCTTCCGACTTTGCTCTCGGTACATCATCTGCCTGAAATGTTCTTCCTTAAGCTTTTCATGGGCTATCCCTTTCTCATTTTCTAAGCACCCCTCCACCGTTATCTCCTGAGAGATGACATTCAACCTGACTACACTCTCCACAGCCTCTCCCAGTTACTCATTCTTTCCCCTCTCTCCACATGTTTATATCCTTCATGGCACTTGGCAAAATCTAAAATAATCTTTATTTGCAAGTTTGCTTACATTCATTGCTTTTCTGCGTCATTACCGCCCACCTAGCACCAGTAACTGCTCCGAGCTGGAGCTCTGAAAGCAAGCTATTCTCGGCCCTCTACAGCTGAACCGTGGAAGCACCACTGGCTACTGCACGAGTGATCTATGGGTAAGAAGTACTGCAGTTTCACAGTGCCATTGTGTCCCAGCTACTCACTTCTCATGTATATAGCATTCGAAGCTCTCAAATGTTAAATGTCACTGGAATTTAATTTCACTTTAATATCTATAAAAACATTCACTTGTTTACTGTTGATATTTTGGGGAGTACAATTAATTTGAGATGGTAAATCCATTGAGTGACCTCCCAACTAAACAAGTCAACAATTCCCTGATGTTTGATTACAATTACCTGCAAGGCTAATACAGTACATTTCTTGGCCTCAAGCATAAAGTGTACAAATACCACAAGCCACCCTGGGAACATGGTGCAGCATGGAAAGCAGTAGCATCCTAAGGAGGAGGTGTGATTGGTGTGCACATTTTAATAATTATTTATTTGTGACAAGTAATGCTGGTTTTCATTTATGAAAGTAATACCAAATTTTTAAGTAAGTTTATCTCTTAAATAAATACTGACTTGCAGATGCTGTGGAAATACTATAAAACCCTTAAAGGATTAATATGCATTAATCATGGAATGCATATGATTAAGGTTTGGAAAAGACTGGATTAGATCCTCAAAAACACTGCTTTTGTCCTTTTGTGTATCATTCAACTAAACTATTGCACCAGGCTCTGAAGGTACAGAATGATCAAGGACCTCAGAGGCCCTGGTTGCAGCTAATGTTTTTTATTATATGAGAATAATAAAATAAGAGTTTATTGGGAATGAAACTAAATGTCCAATATTGTGCTTACTTTGTACAGTAAAGTCTAATAACATTTAATAAATGTTTTGTGCCTGACCAGGCGGTGGCGCAGTAGATAGAACGTTGGACTGGGATGTGGAGGACCCAGGTTTGAGACCCTGAGGTAGCCAGCTTGAGCGCAGGCTCATCAGCTTGAATGTGGGGTAAATCGCTTTAGCGTGGGGTCATAGACCCCAAGGTCGCTGGCTTGAGCAAGGAGTCACTCACTGTGCTGTAGCCAGCCCCAATCAAGGCACATATGAGAAAGCAATCAATAAACAACTAAGGAGCTGCAACGAAGAATTGATGCTTCTCATCTCTCTCCCTTCCTATCTGTCCCTCTATCTCTCTCTGTGCCTCTGTCACACACACACACACACACAAATCAAAGGAATTGAAAAGAGCAAAAAATTTAGATACAATGCATAATTATTTATTGGAAGATATTTTTTACTTTAAACACCAAAATATATATATCACAGTAAGTTTTAATATTTTTTAAAAAGCCCCTTCTGCCAAAGGCACATCTATAAATCTGTTTTAGAAGAAATTTCAAAATGAGCTTATATTATCAGAGAAGGAAATCTGTCCCAATTGATGAAGCTAATAAAATTGATAGGAATTTAAAAAGAGGGATACCAAAAAAGGTTTGGGCAAACACCTGGATCATAAGATTGTATGGTCTCCAAAATGACTCCATAAAGGAAACCAAATTTATCCGAACTATTTTATTTTCGCTTTTTCTGTTTTAAAGTCATACTGTGAAAAGAAGTGGCTATTTGCACTGCAGTATAGTAAGCGAAGCTCAGCATATAAAATGTAACTGTATTACCTTTTGAGAAACTGTCACCAACTAAAATATATCTGACACGAACAATGGCACCATTAAACTCTATCTATCCTTAAGACTCATGTCTCAGAGTCACGTTACTGCTCTTTTTCCTCCATCAACTTATTCAGGGGATTTTTTTCAACAAATAAACTGCTCACAAAAGTTAGGAGATATTTCAAAATGAATATGAAGCAATAAAATATTCCCTAATTTTTGTGAGCAGTTATTTATTGAGGAATACCTATGCTAGACCCTGACACACACACACACACACACACACACACACACACACACACACAGCATAGTTTTAGCAGGAAAAAGACAAACATACCAGCAAAAGGTAAATAAAAAATTACATGATTTGAGTAATAATAAATTCACATAATTAACAGTGATTTCAAGGCAGGCATGATTATGTTGAGGGGCAGGGCAACGCACAAACTGCTAATTACCTACTGAATATGCATTCTCACCTTTCTCCTTGCTGACAGAACCCCACACACCTGGGCTGGCAGTGTGCCACGTTAAACATGGTTCACCACCCCAGCCCCCCTGTAGCTGGAAGTCAGTAGGTGAGACTTCCACAAAGGCTCTTTAAAGAAGCTGACTGACTACGATATGCCCTTTCGAGTAATCCCGTCCTGCAATTCTTCCCATTGTCCAGAAGGGGGACCATAGGGAAAGAGCCTGGGACGCTGAGGTCGGAGTTGCCACACAAGCCCTGGCCCGTCTCCTCCAACAGCTATTTTACAAGAGAGGAAAATAAATCTCTTGTTTAATCACTCTTGCGTGGCTTTTCTGTTGTAAGTTGTCAAGTCTCTTCTAGATATAAATGACACAAATATCAAGGTTATTGAGAGGACTTTAATAAAGAAGCAATGCCTGTGCAGTATTCTGGGAGATGGATGACGCTTACCAAGCAAAGATGGAAAGGAAAGGAATCCTAGTCCATTGTTTCTTTTCAAAGTACTTGAACTGTGGCAGGCTGAGTGGAGAGGAAGGGATAGAGAGCTACATACCTAGAAGTAGGATGAACAAGACCTGGTGATGCTCAATGAGGAAGTGAGGGCAAGGAGGAGTATGGGACGACATCCATATTCCAATGAGAAGACAGGAGGTCAGTGATTCTCCTGAGAGTAAGAAAGAAAATGTGGTGGTGGTGGTGGTGGTGGTGGGGGCATAGAGAGGAAGTAATAAAAAAAAAGGAAAGGCTAAGAGGGTTTTTAAAATTGATTTGAGAGAGAGAGGAAGGGAGACAGATAGGAACATTGATCTGTTCCTGTATGTGCCCTGACTAGAGATCAAATCACCAACCTCTGTGCTTTGGGATGACGCTCTAACCAACTGAGCCACTCAGCCAGGGTAGGAGTTAAGTTTTAATATACTGAGTTCCAGGGCCTAGGAACTCTCAGATAAGATGAACAGACTCTGAAGTCTGAGTTTGAGTGATGTATAATTGTCAAAACTAAGAGAACACATGGAAAAGTAATGGAGAAATATTTTGTCAAGTTGGGTGGTGGGTATGGGGACAAAGGAGGCCAAACTGGCCCTTGATAAAACAAGTCTTCACCATGTGGCTTCTGGTCTTCCTGGACTTGGGTAGGAGATGGGAAGAGAGTTACCGCTATATAACAGAGTAAGAAAAAATGTAGGTCAAGGAAAAACTCTGAAAAACAGCAACCATTATGAGTGATATCCGAGAAGGAAGAAAAAGGACATAAAGGTGAGAGGGTAATACTGATCCTTAAGTCTCAAAGAAAAATGGATTTTTATATTACTAATATGATGGTCAATTGAAATAGCAATGGAGGATTAAAAAAGGAAGGGAAAGAGAGAATGGGAAAAAAATAAAAAGGGAGCAAAGGAAGGAGGAGGAAAGGGAAGGAGAGGAGGGAGGAAAAGAACAAAGACGAAGACAGCGCCAGGAATACTGGGGAGTCAGAATGAGAGGCTCCAGCTCAGCAGAGCGAGATGACGGGGATGGCCAGGAAGCAGAGAGCGGAAGTCAGAGCAGGGAGATCGGTGAGGATTTAAAGCAGGAGTGCGCATCCACTATCTGCCCCACTACAAGCATTACATATACATGTGGTAAATACTCCTGTGGGCACAAATTAATACTAAGAAGACTGAGGTCCCAGGACTAAACAACTTTTCCAAAGTCCTGCTATAAGTGAAACAGCCGAACTCATGCCTATATGCATCTGTTATGGACACTTGCTTCTCATTACATTTTACTAAATTTATTACGTCACCATTTATTACCCTACTCTCTAGTCTCAGTAATCTATCCCCCTCAAAGAATTTAGTTTTAATTTTCATTCTTTGTTTATCTGTTATTTCAGAGTGAAATATTTTCCCCTCAGAACAATAACAAATGCAGACCCCTGAGCCTCTGAATAAATTCTTTTCAAAACTCATCTCATACCCTCCAAGAAATCAACAATAATTCCCGGTGACTTAGTTCAGTCTTTTATCAGATACTCCTTAATACTCAATGGCATTAATCTTTATTTCTTACATGGTTCTATTAAGGCTCTTCACTTCACTCTGTGAACATGTCTTCCCAACCAGTTTACCTTGAGGACAGAAGCCAGTTCTACTTTACTCCTCCATTATACTCGGGTAAGCTCCACTATACTAAGCACAGAGTGGATGAACACTGTGGTCCACAAGTAACAGATGGATGCATATACAAACACACACACATTTGAAAAGCATATATTTGTGTCCTACATTTTTTTGTAAATGCATGAGTTATTTTTAATAAAGGTATAAAAAGAAGCAAAATTATTAAAGTATAAACAAAACAGAGTAAAACCAAAGAGCTATATGATTTAAAAACCAGGTCGTTTCTAAATAAAGATTGACACATACAGTGTTTAAATATGAGGATGTTACTAAGACAACTTGTATTTGGTTCAAATAAAAATGTGTTTTTCTATGTTTATAAACATAAATTAAGACCAAAACAACTAAGAACTTTCTTTCATTCCACAGTAAATCAAGCTATGGTCCCCTCAACTTTTCTTTAGGTAGTATCTTTTATGAAATTGTTTTCAAAATAACTAAAAACAAACAAGCCTAGGTTATTATAGATATAAAATATTTCTACTTAGGAAAAAAAGTGACCATTTCTATGGCTTTAAATGACAAACGTTTTCTAGTTTAATAGAAGTATTTACAATGTACACCACATGTGGGATGCATTTTTCTTGTATCTTGCTCACCAATGGTATTTATATTTACATGCATTTGTTCAGTGATAAGATTGTGTCCAGACAAGACTACAAAAACAAGATATAAAATCTGTAAGCTCAAGTTTACCAAATGTGTACATGTTTTCAGCTTCAACTTACTCTGCGGCAAAACCAGAAACGAGTATTAATTACCTAAAGTGTTTATTGTAGGAGAAGATGCTTTAGATAAGAAAGCACAATATTTATTCCAGTTGGAGAAATAATGCATATACTCATCTTCTTAGTGATTTCAATTTTTTACAAGCGCTGCTGCAAAAAAAGAACCTTTTCTTCAAGTTTATTTAGTCTACTGTTTCCCATTTCCACCATCTAAGCTGTCTGTGTACTATCTACTGACATCACTGAATAGACAGCTGAGTTCGATCTATTCACACTGATTCAAACGATTCTCCTCTTCATTTAATCAGACTACCAAGAACTTTTGTCAACACAAGAGCCTTAAGTGTATTTTACTAGAGAAACAATCTCAATAGAATTTATTAAGAAAGTAAACACTACCTTAGGAAGATAAGGATTACTAAAATAAACTAAACACATCTTATTTCTAAAAAAAAAAAAAAAATTTAAGTCTATTGTCATATACAATTTAAAAGCAATGTAGATTTGGCTAAAATGTAAAGATCTTGACTGTTAACTAACACTGTGGACACTCCAAGGACCTTTTTACAGAGAAAAAACAAATAGACACTGAACTCTCTGTTCTTCCAATGACAATTAAGCTGATAAAATTTAGAAGAACCACAATTCAAGCATTGCTGGCATAGCATGCACAATGATTTTACTTACCAAATCATAGATCTGGTTTGCCAACTGTACCTTCTCATCAGCATCTTCCAAAGCCTTATAGTAATCCTAAGTAGAAACATGTTCATTTCAAGAATAAATTAATAATCTTAAAATGTGTGTATCTAAGACAAATAACCGCATTTTCATTATCATACCTTATTATCACTGTCAGTCATCCTAAATTAGCAATAAAAACCTAGTTAAGAAAAGGTAGAGATGAGGTGGGATCAGAAATTATGCACAATGGCCGAAAAAGAAAGAAAGATGTTCAAAATTCCTAGAAAAGATATAAATAAAAATAAATACTATTCCAAATCTAGCCTCTATGATAACAAGTTATATAAACTAATAATGAATAGATTTTTCTTAAAAAAATTGTTTTAAGATTTATCTAATTTGTAAAGAACATTTAAGTTCCCCATGTTTAAAACTATTTTTAAATAAGAGTACAACCACTAAAAAAGCTCTGACCTGCCTATCCCTATTTTCCAATTGCTCTATAACTCTCATTTTAAGTGACAATTCAACCTACACTTTACATTTCTCCTCCGTATAAAGCAAATTATTGTTCAAAAAAAGAAGGATTCTATGAATTTCCATGGAGTACCAAACTTTTCAGAGTATATCCAACCTGCATTACACCAAATACTTGACAGGTTAAAGTGATGGTGAATGACTTCAGGATCTAGATAATGTGGTGTCTATATTCAAGCACAACTAAGCTGCAAGGTGGTCTCTCAGCCAGGGCCAATTCTGTCATAAAATCGAAAATTTTTTCCCCCTGACAGAAATAATCTTCCCCCCAATTGGTAAAATAAATGACACGACTACTCCAAATTTGTAGTTTTCAAATTTATTAGTTGATCCTTGAATAATTCTATGAAGTTTGGGGTTGGGGGAGCCATTATTACTCAGATATATTAAAAGATCTATATTCAATGTCATAGAGCTAAATGGCAGTCATGAACAAAGCCAGGTGTCTTAAGCCATTCTTCCAATGTATCCAAGATAGACTAGATCATCCTTTAAAGCAAACCTTTGAGGGAGAGCTGATATTCACTCTAATCTAAAAGAGAGCTATAAGTACTATACAACTAATTAAAACTCAAAGAAGTCTTAATTTTAGGCTTAATTCATGTATAAATTTAGAGTTTTAAATGAAAAGACTTTTTAAGGATCCTTTCAACTCTTAAGATTCTGAACTTAGGTTCCTAGTGATAAAAAAGATATGTTTCAGGGTCTGCCAATAAAAAATGTACTTTGTAATGGTTCTGTGCCTCTCTAATAAAGTCACTTATTACTGCACAATTTTTAAGTTACCAAAATGCTTCAATGATTAAAAATTCTTACACCTAAAGCTCTGAAACACTGATAACAAATTATTTAAAATCTAAGGAGCCACTGGTAACTTTCCCTCATTTTGACAGCCAGAAAACTATTTAATTTTAAAATATCGTTCTCAGAGGATCCCAGTTGTAACTGACATATCACCCAGAGTGTTAAACATACTTTTTTGATGGATGCCATTTGTTCTTCTCTCCACTCTGGTTTATTTTTCTTTGCATTCATAAAGAATTCACTGACTCTTTGTTCTAGTTGATCCATTGCATCTATGACATAATAAAAACATTTCATGTTTAGACGACCAAAGTCATACACTGAATGTACATGCTTTGACCTGGGGAAAGAAATAGGTATCTGCCAGCATCCTCTCACCTGGCCACTAACTTTAATACGGCATGCTTTAATTCTGTACACATGTAATGCCTTAATTACCTTAGTAAAAAAGAAAGTTACAATATCCCTACTGATAAGTTATTTTTGTTATTTCAATACTTTTTCCAGTAGTCAGAGTAGTTGACAACATAGATAGCTCTATACTGTACAGTAGTTTCTGAACAGCCTTGGGGGCAAAAGCTAATGGTATCAAATCAGCCAAATGTGCTGAAATATGATTTACTTTAAGCACCACTAGATGACTGACTGTCACATTTCTTTTAATAAGAAAAAGTGATGAGCGCTAGCTGGATAGCTCTGTTGGTTGGAACATTGTCGCGATATACAAAGGTTGTGGGTTTGATCCCCAGTCAGGGCACGTACAGGAACAGATTGAAGTTTCTGTCTCTCTCCTTCCCTCTCTCTAAAATTAATTTTAAAAAATTTTGAAAAAGTGATCAAAAGATTGTCCCTCTTGCTATATGGCCTTAAACACACAATCATCTCATCTTATATCACTATTAAAAGCAGTAAGTATAATCATTTATTCATTTAATACACTGTATTATTTATTCTAGATAAATTTCTTCCTAAAAGTGTGCCAAGAATAGTCATTTCATGCCATGACTGCTAAAAAAGAAAAAATAAATAAAAGGGATTTTGTTACCATGTAAATTGAGGAAAACCTTTTTACTTTATCCCTTTTTTGTAGATTTTTTCAGTGAATAGAGATTCTGAGAAGTCTTATGGTTAATTTTTCAAAGGAATTTTTCTTTGTTAAATAAACATTTACAAATTTATTTGCCAAAGAAGTCTCTTTTGTTAACCCATACCTATTAACTTTAGAAAATTCTGTTATAAAAAATACAAGTTTAAAAACCCTAATTTATATAATCTAAGTCCAAATTACAAGAGAATTTAAAATTTGTAATCATAATTTTAAAAAGCATAAAATAAATTTCTCCTTATTTAATGCCTACTTGTGTCAGGTACTATATGTTCTAATTTATCTGTATTTTCTTAATCTTCAAGATGATTCTGATTTTACAGATGATGAAAACCAATCAGAAGTGGTCATGAAGTCAAGGTCAATGAGTAAGTCAGTCAAGCCTTCAAATGAAGACAGACTTGACATCAAAAATCTGTGCTCAAACCTATAAATAACACAATTACTTTAGCAAATCCTTAGCATTTCAACCATATTAAAGTTAAAATGGACTTTGTGAACAAGCTGGACAAACATACAATTCAGACTTTCACAACACAACACATTAAATAAAGGAAGGTGGCTTGTATAGCACATCACCTTGTATTATGTGCCACACAAAACTGAGAACAGGCTGAAAAAGTGTATTTCTGAACAATGGTACAGAAAGGGGTGTGGTGGTGATGGGGCAGAGGCAAGGGGGCGGGGGGAAGAACGGGTTCTCGGCTACCTCAAGACTCCCACACTCTGGAGTGTTTGGTTCTCTGATCTCTTTCCATGATCTCCTTTCCTCCTATCACACCCCAAATCCCAGAACTTTCTCCACCCCTACTTTTCTAAGAATACCTGGCAGCAGGAGAAACACTGTAGGTAGAACCTACCCACAGATGGAGTAAATGCGATCAAGAAACATATCTTATGCAGATTATACTCCATGAAAACCAGCCATTAATATCATTTAAGTAATTTAATAAAAGAGTATCTACAGCTAGACCAGGTAGTGGCATAATAGATGGAGCATCAACCTGGGACACTGAAGACCCAGGTTGAAACCCCAAGGTCACCGGCTTGAACGCAGGCTCATCTGGCTTGAGCACCGGGTTACAAGCTTGAGTGTGGGATCATAGACACGACCCTATGGTCACTGGCTTGAGCCCAAAGGTCACTGATTTGAGCCCAAGGTCACTGGCTTAAGCAAGGGGTCACTGATTCAGCTGGAGAGTCCCCCCTTAAGGCACGTATGAGAAGTAAGCAATGAACAAGAGTGCAGCACCTACGATTTGATGCTTCGCATCTCTCTCCCTTCCTGTTTGTCTGTCTTTGTTGTCTTTCTTTCGCTAAAAAAAAAAAAAAAAGTACCACCTACATTTCTCCTAAGAAAGGGAGTGACACATGGCCAATCAGTACACTTGATTATACTTTTTCATTATGTAGTATATAATTTATTTCATTCTTAATTTTTATTCTAGTACCTATGCCACATAGTAAACAGCTATATTATAAACATTTCACAAAGAGGGAAGGTTTATGGGGTTCTTTCAAAACATGCTGAACATATATTTGGTACTCATCACTGTTTTCTGTTTTAGGTGTAATTTTGCTGTAAGTATTTTACCTTCTTATCTGTAGAGGCTCCGATTCTCTACCTTCTCTGTCATAAACGCTTTTAAGAAACTTCACAGAAAAAAAAAAAAAAGATCATATAAACCAAATACTGCTCAATGGAAGAGCAAGGTTAATTTTGGGGAAAATCAACAAAATTACCAAGCTGTCACGGACAGAAGAAGAACCAAAACTTTTATTACGGCACACAAGAAACTTTACAGTAAAATCTATTCCCCTCTCTCATTTTGACTAACAAAATACCCTGCTGTTGACAGCTGAGATGTACTCTATACTGTGTAATTTTTGAAATTTGACATTCCAAGGATCTCTTAAAAACTCGTGCGTGCAATGTGTTTTTTACCCTTGAAAAATGTTGACTAGGATGAAGTTTAACAAAAGTAAAAATGCTAAAATCTACGTTCACTACATAAAGGCTCAAAGTCAAAATTTCAACATTTATGCCGACGTTCATTAAAACATACATCTACATTTTAATGAAGGTATAGGAACTTTTATTGCACAGTCCCAAATTCGAGAAACGAACACACACGTGCTCTAATGTCTCCTTCCCCTTGTCAAAGCCAGGAGAGAGGTAGCAAGATTTGGCACTGGGAGTTCTTTTTTGACAATTCCTGTGTACTAGTCAGTGAGCCGGAGAAGAGTCAAATGGTAGAGGCGCTGGAGTCGATGGCCAGTGAGTCTGGCACTGAACGTGCACAGCAAACAAGGGCAAACGCGCCGACTTACTCTGCACCTGCAGGTCCATCTCGCGCATCTCGGTGAAGCGGTCTCGCAGGTCCATAGGCAGCTGCTCAATCACTGTCAAACGGAGAGTCCGTCAGCGGGGTGGGGCCAACAGCGAAAGTACGCGCCGACGTCACTGCGTGCGTGCGTGCGTCGGGGGGTGGAGGGAGCCGGCAGCCCAGAACGAGGCTGCCAGTTACCGTGAGAAAGAAACATCCCCCGCCTCCCCCTCCCTCCCGCCATCCCGCTCGCCCGTCCACTCGCGCTCCCGTCCGCCCGCGGGTCCCACAGACCGCCCCGGCCAGCGCCGCCCACTCACTTTCCAGATAGTCCTCTAGGTACAACATCGCGGCCTTTAGCGCTTGGGGGACGAGGGGGTCCAGGGGTTTATTTGTGTCACTCGCTGTCGCCGGAGTTTTGTCCCTTCCAATATGGCGCCTCCGCTAGCAGCGCCCGCTCGGCTTCGGCGGAAAAAAAAAAAAGAAAAGAAAAAAAAAAAAAACCACTTTGGCGCCTGACGGCGCTTGCCTCACTGCCGGCCAGAGCTGCCATTGGCTGGCTGGGGCGGTGACGTAGGCTGCCCGCAGCCCGTCCGCGCGCCTTTGTGGGAAGTGTAGTTTCATCGCCTTCGCAGCAGGCGTGGACGTGCGGACAGTTTTCACTTGGAAACTACAAGTACCAGGCGTCGCGGCGAAGGCTGCGCCACAGAGTCTGAAATGCGGTGCCTCTGTTTATTTGTTGGGGTTTTTTTACAGGGGACGACGGGAGTTGTATGCGCCTGTAGAAAGCGAGTAGGAACAACTTTTCACCTGTTCTCTCTGCTGTGCTTACATGCTCCGCGTTAGTGAGTCATGGGTTTCAACTAGTGCTGGAGAAAAGGCGAAGGTTCTGACGCTGGAATACCCAGCAAAGTTCGGGCAGTTTGAATTCTTTCAAAAGAACTCGCTGCTGGAATTGATCTTCGGTATCCATTCCTAAAAATGTAAATGGGACGTCTGATTGGCTTACCTGTAACTAAAATAGTTCATATTAAATACGGAGTGCATATTTCCCGTATTAAAAAAAATACACAAATAGTTCTCAATAGTCTCGTATACGCTCTTTTGCGTCCGTCTTGTCATTCTAATGAAATTGATCACCCGCAATAAATAAATAAATAAATAAAATAACGAACGGACCCTACGTATCTAATGATCTGTGCTAGGAATAACTTCAGATTGTGGTGAGTAAAGAGCCAGTAATAGACGTCTGTAGACCTGTGCGTTGTCTTTTTCTACCTTTTGACTCCATCTCGCAAATGATTACCCTTGATAGTCCTTCACTGTTCATTGTTTCTGTTTTTTAAAAACGTTTGCATTCAGTAAAGGTTGGCTGTTATTTTCCACCTGTCTTAATTTGTCTTTAGTTAATAATTTAATGTTAACGTATTTTTTCAGTGAAGTTGAGACAGTATGCATTTGTGTTTGTTGATTTCCCTCTCCTTGACATTTTCTTGTAGTCCAGACTTTTTCACCTCAATCAGCATACTTGCCTGTCATATGCATGAACCCCAAAGAAAATTTACCTCAATCCTGATAACAATTACTTATTTTCTATACTTTTATCTAAAATTCGGTCTTTCTTCCTCCCTCCTTTTCTTTCTTCTGGCTGCTTTTAAAATCTCTGATACTTTCTCAGTTTCAAAGCGATGAATATAGGTATGATTTATTTATTCCTTCCTCCCTTCTTTCCTTCCCTTCCTTAAAACCATGTTTTAACCATGCTCAGGATTTGAGAGGGTTCCTGAACTTCAGGATTAATGTCCTGCAACAATTGTAGAAAATTCTCAACAATTTTATCTTCAGTGGTGCATGTTTCCTATTTACTTTATTGTCTCAGACCATCTATTGCAGTGTTTTTCAACCTTTTTATGTTTGGGGATGAGTGGAAATAGAATTACCATTATTTCGGGGACTGCTAAGGTAGAAATCACCCTGAGCATAAGCGAATACTACTAGATCACTGGGTCTATAATCTTCATACAACATTGGGATGGTTAACTCTTGCCGCCCAAAGGTTGAAAAATATCAATCTGTAGGAAGGACATCTCTGAGACAGATGTCGCATTTTATCCTCCATTTCTCTTACTTTTTATTGCACATAGTCCATCTCAAAATTTTCTATTACTTTTCATTTCTAGAAGTTTAGTTTGTTTTTTTTATTTTCTAGCCAAATTAAGCATAGTCTATATTCCGGGTCTTTTAAGTCCAATATTGAAAATTGTGTGGGTCTTCTGTGCTGTCTGTTGTTTCTTCTTGTTTTTGCACATGGAGCCTGTTTCCATGTGGCTTTTGATTTTGGACTCTGCACTCATGTTTTTGGTGTTGTACCTATGGGAATTCTTTGAGACATGAGTTAAAAGCAAGTTTTCCTAGAGATTATTAGAATTTGCTTCTGCCAGTTGCTTGAAGTCACCGAAAACCCTAGGACCAGATTAAATTCTTCACTTGAGAATTAATGGATTGCCCAGGTAAATTAAATTTGGGCCTTAAGTCCAAATAGCTTTTTTTACGTCCTCAGGGGAGACTTTTTCTTAAGAAATAATAGATGATTCCCAATTCTCTTATTTTTGGACAAGATATCAGCTGCAGAAAATCGAGATAGCTTCTTGCACCATTAGGTCACAAAGTAGACTCCACTTGGAGTAGCAGCCACTTACAGCCTGTACTGCATTTCTAGACTGTACCCCTCGTATATGGGGTTGACCATAATCTGTATTACATTATGATGTTCCCTAATCATTGCCCACTAATTTAACAGGAGCAGGCCAAAACTTTGCATATTAAATACACTCTCTTGGGATTTGAAACTGGGAGTGAAGAAAGTAGGAGACTGAAGGAATTTTGGCATATTTGCATTAACCACAGCACAATAGATATATTGTCTATCAGTTTCTCCTGTTGAGATGTCCCAGAGCATCTCTAGTTTTATCCTTGGCTTTTTTTCCTTTCTATGTCAGTAGCAGCTAAATCACAGGGGTGTTAGATTATGTAAGGCACTAGGTTAATTCCTGTTAAATATCATGATACAATAAATGTCAGCTTCTGTTACCATCTTCATTAAACCATTAAATCCTCTCCTAAATTATCCATATTGCATATGCTACTTGAGGCCTCTTTAGCTTTACTCTCTGCCCCTGATATATTTTGAGGCTTTGAGGCTGGCCACCACCTAGAATACACTCAAGATCATCTCATCTCCAACTGTTGTACTGCTACTGTTATTAAATTCAAAGGGGAAGTGATGCAGGGAAGACTATGGAAGAGTTGTGCACTGAAGGCACTGACTGGCTAAGTAGAAAGAGTTAGGATGTAGGGAAACTGTTTAAAAGTAAATGCAAAATGTGACTTACCAGGAGTCCAAGAGAAAGGAAATTTTCAATGCTTCATATATGCGCTTAAGGCAGGGGTCTCAAACTCGCAGCCCGCGGGCCGCATGCGGCCCGTCGAACAATTTTGTGCGGCCCGCAGACTAATCTATGAAGTTCAAAATATTTTGGATAAAATTAAGTAAGCCTAGGGGCCTACTTGTATTTTTCATTTCTCTAGCATCCTAGCTAGATATTAGCTTAGTTAACAGCAGTTGTGATGCGAACTACAGTTTCTGGTCGTTTTGTGACACTGAGTAAACTGCATGTATGATTGTGCTTGTTGTACTGATTTTTTTTTTGTTTTCAACTGCAGTGAGAAAAGTGTTGCGTAACAGTTGCCTTTTGTAGACCTAGTGCGGCCCGCCGAAGGGCTTTTGCTCTGTGGCCCACATGCTGAGTTGAGTTTGAGACCCCTGCCTTAAGGGGACCTTTGGCCTTCTGTTTTAAGGTTCTACCACTTTCTATATTGCAAAGAAAACTACCATCTTGAAACCTTAGTTGTAAAACTTTGAAATGAAATATTTTCTTAACTTTGTGCCAAGCAGTGTATCCCTCCTGACAGACCTCTAAATCAGGGGATGAAAACAGAATAAAATGCTGTTACATCTTTAAAGTCCATCCAGGCACTCACTAGGTCAGCTACAAGCAACAGGATAATAGCCTTCACTTTAAAATCTTTGAGTGTTCCTAATCTTTTCCCCTCCCAGCGCCTTTCCCACTTAAAAGAACCCTCTAAGGAAGGCTGTATTTTCCTGACCTGGTTCTGAGTGATTGTCATGAATAATCTGGAGATCAGAGAAGGGAGGAAAACAAGTGTCTAAAGAGGAGAGAGTTCAAGAGATTTTTGCAGAGGGGATTATTGTTTGGGGGTTCCGTGGATGTGAGAGGAAAAATACTAAGGAAGGTGGGTCACTGGATGTAAAGCTATTCCAAAACCCTTCTCTCAAAGCAAATGGAAGTTCTGGATAAAGCATAAGAAAAAGCTTGAAACTAAGAGGATAAAATCACCAGATTCCAGAAATAAAGACTATGCACAAACTCCCGGTGGCGAACAGAGTCAGAGCTGAAAGAGCTGAGGGCTAGTGCGCCTTCACTGTGGGTCTTGGGAATCTGGGCTAGAATGAAAGGATTACAGATGTTGAAATGAATTTCTAGGCCCAAGTTGGAGCTGCTCCTACCTGGGATGCCACATCAGCAAACCAAAATTTGTCTTAAGTTTTATATTCTTGTAAATATTCCACTTGAGCAGAAATGCAGTCTCTGCACTCAGCCAATCCCCAAACACAAGTCCAAATCTGGGCTCTATCCTTCTGTCCTTGTTCCTATTCACCCCAAACAAGGTTGACCACGTGATGCCAGCTGCCAGTAGGTGTGGAGTCCAAATTCAGACTTCTCATGAGATGAGTGCAGGAACACTTTGCTGAATTTGCTCTGGCTCAGAGAAACATGAGGAGCCCATACAAAGACAAATACACTGCTACCCACGAGAGTGGCTGCTGGGGCTAACAAAAACAAGAGCAACTTCTGTTGGAAATGAGCTCGTGTTCAAATATTACAAATCACTTTCAAAAATAAAAACTCTGAGACTGTTAGCAGCTAGAATAAATGAGAATTCTAAAAAATGGAAGTATTTGAAGTCACAATTGATAAAATTAACCCGGAAAGTAGAACAAGCAAGAAAAAAGAGAGGTAGAAATGAGATATAAAAGTTGGAGGGTCAAACTTGAAGCTGATAGCTGATTAACAGGAGTTCCAGGATGAGAGGACAGAAAAAAGTGGAGGAACTGAAGAGTGCATACTAGTCCACAGTATCACTGAGATGAGGTTTCTAAAAAGGTAAAACCAATTTGTGTAATAGACATAGGAGCGTGGCCACGTAGGAGAAAGTGGATGCTCGACTAATCTCAACTAATCTTAGAAGCCTTTTCTGACAGGGACTGGGATTTTTGGTTTGTTTTTTAGAAAGAGAGAGAGAGAGGGAGGAAGAGACAGGAAGGGAGAGAGATGAGAAGCATCAACTCATAGTTGCGACACTTTAGTTGTTCATTGCTTGCTCTTCAAACGTGCCTTGACCCGGGGATTCAAGCATAGCCAATGACTCCCTTGCTCAAGCCAGTGACCTTGGACTTCAAGCCAGTGATCTTTGGGCTCAAGCCAGCGACCATGTCCTATGACTCCACGCTCAAGCCGGCAACCTCAGGGTTTTGAACCTAAGACCTCAGCATCCCAGGTCGATGCTCGCTCCACTGCACCACCATTGATCAGGCTGTCAGAGACTGTTTCTTAGATACTGCTCTATTACTGCATACAGAAGGCACTCAGTTCCTATTCATTGCATAAATAAATGGAAAAAGTACTGGATAGATTAGGGCTTTTGAGCCAGACAGACCTGAGTCTGAGCGCTGCCTCTGTTATTTGTCATATGACCTGAACCAAGTTACTCAATGACCCAACGATTGTTTCTCCTTTCATGAAATGAGAATAAATAAGGAAGAGTGCTTGCACTGTTAAATTGCGGTGAGGCTCAAAAGAGGTAATGTATTAAGAGTCCCTGGTACAGTGTTCGGCACAGAAACGTAATCATGAGACATTATTACTTGTAGACGTGACAGTACCTGTAGGTAAATGGTACAGTAAGTGCCATTCCAAGAGCATCACCATAGGTCTGGAGACCTCAGAGCAGGCGAATAAGGGGGAGCTTTGTCTTCAGAGTATTTAAAAACAGTAATAAAACTGATTTTTACTGTCAGGTTTTTATTATTACTAACTGCCAGCAATTTTAAACTATGTCAGTGATAAAATATTTCTCCCTGAAAAAATATTTTGCTGGTCTTAAGTTTTAAACAATCTCTAAAGTTATGGTTCAGTTTTAGTAACCGATACTACATATTTTTTGTTAAATCTTGGCTTGAAATAAACACGGAAAACACAATGATTTTAAAGACAAAGACTCAGGACTTGAATTATTTTGATCATATAACTCCGTAGGATCACTTGAAGTTTTCTTTTGGATTTAAAATTTAAAATAGTGACTGTAACTATGAGCTCTAAGGTGTATTATTTTTACTTAACAAAGCAAATTTTAGTTCATACATGAAAGATATTACTAAATTTGAATAACACCTTGAAAATTAAAATGTATTCTTTTAAAATTGTTATTTTTGTTGAACTGGTATTTAATTTTCATTTACTCATTAGTGCAATAAATCAATGTTTTTCCTCAACTATAGTTTAAAAAGATTAATCCATTACTTTTTTCTTTCCTGTTCATTTAAAATTAATAATTCATTATAAGCTTGATTATATCATGAAGTTTAATAAAATAAAATATATACTGAGTTTCTTTGCTGACCATTATCATTATTTCATTTGGTGATTATTTTTGAAAATAATTTTCATGTAAGGAGAAGGCATATATTCGGGAAATGATCTGCTCTAGGTACCAAATACTGTAAGCATGCTATTTAAAGGCTTCTCACAGAAGAAAAGTGTAACTTTATTAATACACAATGGAATCACTGTTAAAAACTATTTCTTGTGTTTGCTTTTGAAAGCCTACGGCTGTCTAACATCCATTTTCCTGAGACTGGAATGGAAAGATAAATTATCAGTTACTTGTTACCAATGAGAAGTCTTTGTGATGCAATATGAAAACACTTTAGTGACTGAGAATGGTTAGTATTGCTGGAAAATCTTCAAAAATACTACTTTTCTTTTTCTTCTCTCTTTTATCACTCAGATTCTCTGATATTCACAGAAAGGGTTGTTTAGAAAACTTTTTCTTATTTTTATTTAAAACTTGCTTTTTCATCAATACAAATCATTAAAGGCTTAGGAAGCCTTGTTTTGCTAGGAGAGGTAAAATATTTTTCTAAACTTGGTTAAGGTATTTCTACCACTGAGGAAATAGAGTATTAAAACTTGACAAAATACAGTAGTGCTTTTTTACACTCTGTACATAAATATCTTATGAGACTTACTAAATTATAGTGCAGAGCCTCCTCCCCTACTAATCTGGAATTTCTCAAGGGCAGAGACAATGTTTTATTCATCTGTTGACCCATAGATCTGGCAGGTAATATGAGTTCAATAAAGAAGTAGAGAAGTAGTGAATTATTGAATGAATGAATGAATGCACGAGCATCAAGCATAAGTGCATAAATTTCCAAGTTCAGACCTCAGAGGGCAAGAGGAAATGATCATGATTGCTAACTACTAAACTGTGAAGAAAATAGGATTCCAGTGGTCATTCAAGTAACTGGACTGGAATCCTAAGAAGAATTTTCTAAACGGAATGCTTTGAAAAATTCCCAGATATAGCAGTAAATTGACTTCCAAAGCGCTTCTTAATTAAGCTAGCCTAGAAGAGTTAGGCAGAGGGAAAATAAAGTCATATGGTAATTCATGATAGTGTATATTTTTGTAAAATCTTATATTTTGAAGTTCTAAATCTTAATTTATATGAATAAATATGCATGACTTCTAGGGAACAACAGAAAGAATATTACTATAGTTAGGTTTAGTAAATATTTATTGAACAGCAAATACCACCAATGCAAAACACTACTAAGACGCAGTTTCTGTTCTTGCAGGATGCACAACTTGATAAGACGGGCAGAGGGTTTGGAGATCATTTCAATATAATATGGTAGGTGCTATAATATGGTAACATTCTGAGGAAGGGACTAAGAAATTTACATAAACTATCAGAAAGTGATAGTTTCTTTGATGAATAATGAACATATAAATTCAACAAAAGGATCAAGTGCTGGAACCAATGTAAAGATACAATGGATAAAATATCCACAAATTCAAGTACTTTGCAGCAATTAAATATTATGCTTTTTATTACTATTTAAGTAGGTATTGAAATACAATGTATTAGGAATGCTAATCAGAGAAAATTAAAGATACAACCATAACCAGTTGTTAAAAAGTTGAGATATTTGACATCATATGTCATCAGGGAATTGCAAATTAAAAGGAAATAACACTATACCTCTGTTAGAATGGCCAAAATCTGAAACAATGACAAATATTGATTAGGAGGTGGAGTGAAGCAATAGGAATTCTCATTAATTGTTAATGGAAATGCAAAATGGTACAAACATTCTAGAAGACAGTTTAGCCATTTCTTACAAAACTTAACATATTCTTCCCAGATGATCCAGTAATTACACTCCTTGGCGGTTTTAGGACTGAACTGATGGAGTAAACAAGTCTATACTGTATGTCATCCAGACATAGATTATAAGTGTATCCTTAGGAACAAATAACATGCTCAATGCCTAGGGCCTTGACTACATCACAGATATGATTGTTAACCTCTAGACCAGTGGTTCTCAACCAGAGTTGATTTTGCCTCCGCAGGGCATATCTGGAGACATTTTCAGTTGTTACAACTAGCATCTAGTGCAGAGACCATGGCCACTGCTGCTAAACATCGTGCAATCCACAGACAGCCCTGCAAAAATTGTTATCCTGTCCAAATATCAACAGTGCCAAGATTGAGACAACCTGTTGCAGAAAGAGGTTGTTGTGGAAAAGTACCCAGCGTTCTTGGGTCAATGTTTCCTGCCTCTCAATAACATTGTCATTTCCTTAACCAAACGGTGCTGGTTTGAGAAAATCATACTGCAGAAGGCAGTGGTAAATTACTTTTTATGTTATATTATCACTTCACTTGTCTTTTAGAGTTTTCTTTCTTTTTCTATTTCTCTAATCCCTAAAACAAAAACAACAGAAGCAGAACAATTAAACTAAAAAAGGTCATTTTGTATTTTGGGGGAAAATATCCACCACATTTTATACAAAAGTAAAGATTTTAGAAGTTATACAAATACTGTGTAGGAACCATGACATTTTTGTCTTCTTAGTGTTTACTTTGAGCATTGACCTGTGCAACTTTACTCATAAAACACCCAACTACCATGACGTCTAAGTATTAAGAAAATAAAATACATCACCTAATACTAATGTATAATTTATGATACCTTTTTAGATAGACTATTCTAGTATTTAATAACTTCTTTCTAGGAACTTCTGCACCCAACACTGTACTGAAATTATATATTCCTTTGAACATGATTTAATACATTTCAGAGACATTTATTTCTTACATTAGACTCAACATCCTCAAGAAACTTTTAAAATATGTTGTTCTTTTACCAAATTAAATTGTCATAAAAATACCAAAAAGTCAAAGAGAACTTAAGATAGGCTTTTTTTAATATTGCCCCCCTTTTTTTGTAAAAGCAATAATAATACTTATTGTTCATAATAAGAAAAATTATGGAAAAATGAAAGACCAGAGAGCTGCCCAATCTGAATCAAATCTATAATGTTTTCATAATTTTATGTCAGGTTACAATAAAAAACCTTTACTATTTTAAGATTTTAAGTGCTCACTCCATTTTCTTCTAGCATTTTAGGGTTTCTTTCTTTTATTAATATTTTTAAACAATTTGAAATTAGGCTTTGACTCATTATATGAGATTTGGTTTTTTACCCCCTATTTGTTTCCTTTGCTCAAGGAGCTTTAACCAGAAAAAAATATTACTAAGAGTCATGTCAGAGAGTTTACTGCCTATGTTTTTTTTCTAGGAATTCTGTGGTTTCAAGTCTTACACTGAAGTCTTTTTTTCCATTTTGGGCTTATTCTTGTACATGGTGTAAGATGGTGATCTAGTTGTTTTTCCTCCTCCTCCTACTCCTCTTCTTCTTCCTCCTCCTTCTCCTTTTCCTCCTCTTCCTCCTCCTTCTTCTTCTTCTTGCATGTGTCTGTTCCATTTTCCCAACACTACTGATTGAATAGTCTGTCTTTGCCCTGTTGCATATTCTTGCCTCCTTTGTCAAATATTAATTAACCATGTAGTCATGGGTTTATTTCTGAGTTCCCTGTTCTGTTCCATTGATCTCTGTGCTTGTTTTTATGTCAGTACCATGGCATTTTGATTACTATGGCTTTGTCATATAGTTTGCCATCAGGCAGCATGATACTTCCAACTTCGTTCTTCTTTCTCTAGGCTGAAACGGCTGTTTGGGGTCTTTTGTGGTCTCATATAAACTTTTAAGTTCTGTGAAGAATGCTATCGGTATTTTGATAGGAATTGCAATTGCATTGAATCTATAGATTTCTTTGGGTAGTACAAACGTTATAATTCTGTCAATTTTTTCTATCCATGAGCACAGGATATGCTTTCATTTATTTATTTGTATCTTCAATTTAATTTTTTTTTTTTTTTGTATTTTTCTGAAGCTGGAAACGGGGAGAGACAGTCAGATAGACTCCCGCATGCGCCCGACCGGGATCCACCTGGCACGCCCACCAGGGGCAACGCTCTGCCCATCCGGGGGGCGATGCTCTGCCCCTCCGGGGCGTCGCTCTGCTGCGACCAGAGCCACTCTAGCGCCTGGGGCAGAGGCCAAGGAGCCATCCCCAGCGCCCGGGCTATCTTTGCTCCAATGGAGCCTTGGCTGTGGGAGGGGAAGAGAGAGACAGAGAGGAAGGAGGGGTGGGGGTAGAGAAGCAAATGGGCGCTCCTCCTATGTGCCCTGGCGGGGAATCAAACCCGGGTCCCCCGCACGCCAGGCCGACGCTCTACCGCTGAGCCAACTGGCCAGGGCCTCAATTTAATTTTTCATGACTTATAATTTCTGAGTTATGAGTTTTTTTACCTAGGTTTTCATTTTGATGCAATTGTAAATGGGATTGTTTTCTTAATTTATTTTCATGGTATTCTGTTATTGGTGTATAAATATGCAATGGATTTCTGAATATTAATTTTGTATCCCACTACTTTACTGAATTCATTGATCAATTTTAATGATTGATGGAATCTTTAGGGTTCTCTCTCTATAGTTTCATGCCCATCTGCAAATAAGGAGAGTTCTTCTTCATCCTTTCCAATTTGAATGCCTTTTATTTCTATTTCTGATCTGATTGGTGTGGCTTGGACTTCCAGTACTAATTGAATAAAAGTGATGAAAGTGGATATTCTTGTTATGTTCCTGATATTGGGGAAAATACATTTAGCTTTTCAACATTGATTATGATGTTAGCTGTAGAGTTGTCATATGTGGCCTTTATTTATGTTGAGTTATGTTCCCTCTACTCTCACTTTTTAAAGGGTTTTTTATTATAAATGGATGCTGAGTTAAGTAAAATACTTTTTCTGCGTCTTTTGGTATGATTGTGTGATTTTTATCCTTTGTTTTGTTTATGTAGTATATCTTTTTATTGATTTGTGGATAGTAAACCAACATTGCATTCTGGGTAAAACCTCACTTGATTGTGATATATGATCTTTTAATGTATTGCTGAAATCAGTTGGCTAATATTTTTCAATAATTTTCTGCATTTGTGTTCATTAGTAATATAGGCTTATAATTTTTATTTTTTTGAAATATCTTGGTCAAGTTTTAGAATTAGGGTAATGCTCACCTTGTAAAATAGGTTTGGGAGCCTTTCCTACTCTTCAAATTTTTGAAATAGTTTGAGAAGGATAGGTGTAGGCATTAATTCATTTTTAAATTTTTGGTAAAATTTGCCTGTGAAACCATATGGTTCAGGACTTCTGTTTCATGGGAGTTTATTTTATTTTATTACTGATTTGATTTTCTTAGTAGTTGTCAGTCTGTTTAGATATTTTGTCTCTTCATGATTCAGTCTTGGAAAAGTGTATGCTTTGAGGAATTTATCCATTTCTTTAGAATTGTCCAATGTGTTGGCATATAATTTTTTATAGCATTTTCTTATAATCCTTTGTATTTCTTGGTGTCAGTTGTCACTTCTCTTTCTTCTCTGAGTTTATTTATTTGAGTCCTCTCTCTTTTTTTCTTAATGAATTTTGTTAAAGGTTTATCAATTTTGTTTATCTTTCCAAAGAACCAGTTCTTGGTGTTATTGATCTTTTGTATTTTTGTTTGTTTTAATTTGAATGGTATACATTTTTCCATCTTTTCATTTTTGGTTTGAATGTGTCTTTCTGTGAAGTGGGTCTATTATAAACAGCATATGTATGGGTCCTGTCTTCTTATTCATTCAGCTACCCTATACTTTTAATTAATTAATTTTCCTTTTTTTTTTTTTTTTTTTTTGGTGGGCCATTAGCTTTAATCCTAGCTTGCACCCAGTGGGTAAGTAAAAACACACACTGGGCTCCAAAACCCACTCATTCATTGCTCACAAAGCTACTGACTTATCTGAGTTTTCTTAGGATCAAAAGTTTGTACCTCACCAGCCTTGTTTACCTCTGTTTCCCATCTCCTTCTTTCTGCACAAACTCTACACAAACTGGCTTCTCCTACAGCGCTCCACCATTTTGGCTGCTTTTCCTGGCCTCCTCCATGTGGCCTTACTCTGCTCTCCTCTCTAATACTAATCTCAGGAACCAAGAGCCCTTTTTTATTTTTAAAAGTATATGTATTGATAGTTTTTGAGACAGAGTAAGAGGGAGAGAGCATGAGAGAGGATACATCAATTTGTTGTTCTACTAATTTATGCATTCTTTGGTTGATTCTGGTATGTGCCCTGACCAGAGTTTGAACCAGCAACCTTGATGCATCAAGATCATATTCTAAATAATTGAGCTACCTGGCCAGGGCCTTACTCTGTTTTTTTAATTGGAGCATTCAATCCATTTACATGTAAAGTGATTATTGATAAGTATATATTTATTGCTATTTTATTATTTATATTTATGGAGTTTTTTTCTTTTCTTCTTTGAGAAGTCACTTTAACCTTTTTTTTTTTTTTTTTTTTTTTTTTTGTATTACTGGTTTGGTGGTAACAAACTCCTTTAGCTTTTTTGTTTGGGAAGCTCTTTATCTCTTTTTCAGTTTTCAGAGTTAGCCCTGGTGGGTAGAGTAATCTTGGCTATAGGTCCTTTATTTTCATCATTTTAAATATTTCATGCCAATCCCTGCTGGCCCACATAGTTTCTGTTGAGAAATCTGCTGACAGTCTTATGGGAGCTGCCTTGTAGGTAACCAACTGCCTTTCTCTTGCTGCACTTAAAATTTTTTCTTTATTTTTAATCTTTGTCATTTCAATTATAGTGTTTCTTGATATGGACCTCTATGGGTTCATCTTGTTTGGGACTCTGTGCTTCCTGGAATTAGATGTCTATTTTCTTCACCAGATGATGGAAAGCATTTAGTCATTATTTCTTCAAATAAGTTCTCGAGGCCTTGGCCGGTTGGCTCAGTGGTAGAGCGTCAGCCTGGCGTGCAGAGGTCCCGGGTTCGATTAACGGCCAGGGCACACAGGAGAAGCGCCCATCTGCTTCTCCACCCCTCCCCCTCTCCTTCCTCTCTGTCTCTCTCTTCCCCTCCCACAGCCGAGGCTCCATTGGAGCAAAGATGGCCCAGGTGCTGGGGAGGGCTCCTTGGCCTCTGCCCCAGGCGCTAGAGTGGCTCTGGTCGAGACAGAGCGACGCCCCGGAGGGGCAGAGCACTGCCCCCTGGTGGGCAGAGCGTTGCCCCCTGGTGGGCGTGCCGGGTGGATCCCGGTCGGGCGCCTGTGGGAGTCTGTCTGACTGTCTCTCCCTGTTTCTAGCTTCAGGAAAAAAAAAAAAAAAAAAAAGAAAACATTATAAAAAATAAATAAATAAGTTCTGGACCCCTTGTTTTCTCTTTTCTCCTAGTACTCCTAGATGTGAATATTGTTATGTTTGATATTGTGCCAGAGGTCTGTTAAAGTATTTTCATTAAAACAATTTTGTTTACTGTTCTAATTTTTTTCTGCTCCCTTTTTAAAAAACTGGTTTTATCCTCTATTTCTTCTAATCTGCTGTCATTTTTTTCTATTTTTTTTAAATTTCAGTTATTGTATTCTTAATTTCTGGCTCATTATTTTTTATGGTTTCTATGCCCTTTTGTATGCTTCCTATCTCTTGGTTGAAGTTCTCACTGAGTTTATCTGTTCTTCCCCTAAGTTTATTGAACATTGTTATAATCAGTGTTTTGAACTCTGTATCTGGTAGACTGCTTGCCACCATTTTTTAAAGTTATTTTTCTGAAGTTGTGTTCTGTTCTTTCATTTGAAGCATGTTCTTTGTCTCCTCATTTTTACTGTGTTTGTTCTATATATTAGGTAGATCCACTATGGCTCCCAGTCTTGGCAGGGTGACCTTCTGTAGTAGATGTCCTGGTGGCCCCAGAGGCACAGTCTGCTTGATCACCATAGCTCGGTGCTCAGGAGAGTTTCCTGTGCAGGTGAGGGTGCCCTGTTGTTTTTGCTGAGCCTGACTGCTTTTGGTATGTTAGTGGATAAGTTTGACCTTCAGGCTGACTGGCTGTGAAGATTGACCATGACCATGGCATACACGTTTCTGTGCAAGGGCCGACTTCACTGAGCAGGAATTGCCTCAGTGGATCTCTGGTGCCTGCTGACACCACCTTTTAGGTGTGCTGCTTTGGGGGCTAATTGGGTGATTCTCTGTTGTGGTCCAAAGCCAACCACCAGGTATGTTGTTATAGGGTCTTTTGAAGGGGCTCTGATACCACCCGAGATCTGCTGCCTGTGATCAGCCTGGGACCACCTGTTAGGAACTAAAGAACAATTCACATTTGGTATCTACCTGTGCTGGGCCTAGATAGTGCTGGGCCTAGGGTCACTCAGCCAAAGGCACTGGGCATCCCAAATCCAGCCACCATCTGCTGGCTGCTTCCGAAGTCACAGCTACTAAAAATTCCTTGGGTAGTAGGTGAGTTGGATGGGGCTGTGTTTCAGAGAGTCGTGGGGTGGGGTGACTGGTGGCACAGCCTAGCCTGAGGCCACTCAGTAAGAGACACAGAGCACACCAGGCTAGCTGCTGCCTGCCTGGGCCTGACGGCCTCTGAGAGTTGTTTTAGAAAGATTGCAGTGCTGGATCAGGTTGGCTGCTTGCCTTGCAAAAGCCTCCAGCAATGGTGAGGTTCTGGCTGGCTGCCGGCTGCTACAAGTGTCTCTGGAAGTTTAGAGGCCGAGGTCAGCTGCCTGCCATTGAAAGAACCTTTGGGGAGACATGTTGGACGGAGTGGAGTCTCAGGGAGTCATGCAATCCAGCCCTTGTCCTGAAGCCTTATAATTCAGTCTTTTCCTGTATGTGAACTGCGGTCCCAGCCCTGGAGCTCAGGGTATAATGACTGTGATGCAGTGAGTCTGTGTTTAGACACCTGGGGGGTTCCAGCAGCTTTTTGTCTCACCTGGATTGATGGCATCTTCACTGATTTTTGCTGCCAGCCATAGTGGGGTTCCTCTTCCCAGCACTGGTGCTCTGGGTTGGGTAGCCTGGTGTGGGGCTGAGACCCTTCACTTCTCAGTGGGGTCCTCTGTACCTAAGATACCCCTCTCGATTCTCAATTGCCACACAGGTATTGGATCAGCCAGTTTTGCATCTCTGCCCCTCCAACCAGTTTTGTCATGGCTTTTTAAAAAAAAATCCTTATTTATAGAAGTTCTGTTAAGCTGGGCTTCAGATGAAATTCCAGGTTGATTTTTCTATCATTTATTTGCAATTTTGATGTAGTCCTTGGAGAAGACAAGCACACTATTTACCTATTTAACCATTTTGACCGAAGTGTATTATCTTTGTTTTTAATTTTTCTACCAGTTGCCTTCAGAACTTACAATGTAGGTTTATAAAGTTCTTAAATTATTAATTTTGAATTGGACCTATTGCTTCTTCAATACAAAAGATGAAAATAAAGATCAATTACACTACCTGCTTGCTTCCAGGGTTTGATATATAATTGTTCTTCCATTGGTCAACTCTGTAATATTAATTATATGCATATAAAATGTGTTACTCTTTCTCTCACACTAACCCTAAGTCCATCATCATGAGACAGCATCTCTTGACTTCTCCCTTGGAAGATGAAGTTACTAGAATGCCTACCTTGTTTTCTAACTCACCTCCTCCCCTTCAGTTTCTACCTCCTGTAGCTGTGCTTTCACACTGTCAAGCATTTGGCTGACCTTACTAATGCGCAACCAGGTGGGTGCCTTGCATCCTCTAGGACCACTGGAGAATGATAGCCAATGAATATTTCCACCCTCCCACCCACCAAGTGATTACCTGGAAACTCACTTTGTACATTTTTTGAAAATAAGCTGCAGCACTAAGGAGTGGCCAGGTCAAAACTCACCCTACTATTCACTCTCCCTCCTTCCCTCATATACTTTCCCCTCACCTCTGCTGTCTTGAACTTTTCCCCCTAATAGTATAATTCCATCTAAGCAAGCAAGTTTCAATCTTTTTTATCTCATAGCTCACATAAAGTAATTACAAAAATTCTGCAATGCACCAAAAAGTATATTATGTTATTTGCTGATCTGACAAAAAAAAAGATATAATTTTGATTGACTTGCACAAAATAATAATAACAGTAATTATCTACCTTTTTTGCTCCAAAGTGACTTTTTAAAAAATTGGGTGCCTATACTTGTATATAAGGTTTTCTGGTACCAAGGATTAACCAATCAGATGCAACTGTGTTATTATATGACCTATGTATTTATGGTTCAAGACAGAGCATTTACACTAGGCGGTTATTATTGTGTTGGCTGTTGTCATTTTTTTTTTTTTTAATTTGACAATCTAAGGAAAAGAGGTCAGTTACCCCTGACAAAATAGTCATATATAGCATGTTTTAAAAATCCTTGCATCACACTGGTTGAAAGTCACTGATCTAGGCCATAAGCTATGCTTTCTGGGAAACTCAGGCTAAGAGAGTTGAGACCAGAAAAACCCTAAATAGCATGTTCCTAGTAGCTTTTAGAGTTTGTTATCACCTGGGCAGAGGGTGATAAGTGGGATGGTGAAATCACCAGCCATAGAGTGCATCGTACTTACTGAGACTTACTCCTGTGATAAAGGCCAATGAAAGGTAAACCGTGAGGCTGGGTTGTGGCTGGGGATACTGGACAGCAGGGAAGCAATGCTCATTGTAAGAACTGTGGAGAGGGATGACTCGAGTCAAGCACCTAGATATACTGATTTGTGGATATATATAGTTAATGGTTTGACCAAATGATCTGAAAGTAGTAAAAAGCCAGACTGGAAGATAGATATTAGGCACTTGGGGTAATAGATCCAAGTGTGAGAATATCTGTGTCTCATAAATGTTCACAAAAACAGACCTCCTTAGAAAAATAAGCTCTATAAACAGGTGAGCAAAATGCCTAATTCTGTGGATGTCAGTCAGTTACTTTTCATATTCAATCCCAAGGCTTGCTCAATGGCCATTGTGGCAAAAAGAAAAGTTTTTCTTGGTTTCACTAATAAGAATCTTTCCTCATAAAGATCGACTTGGTACTGCCACTACTATGGTCCAAATTACATAGAAGCAACAACCAGCTCTTAGGCTGTGAGGCCCAGTTAGCTTTATAGAGCATATACGTTGGAAATATTTCAAATTAGAAGGGAAGATGATTTTTTTTTCCTTAGGGAATATAGTCAATTTTGAATTGCCATGCTTCTGCTAACACCACTATCTATGGATTGACTGTATACTTAATTATAGTCATTGCACCTGCTTCAGTAATTTATTTTACAATGAAATAAGTCAAGTAATGAGATAATGTTTATAGAATTCACAAGTCTTACCATATAAGAGTCCTAATAGAATATGTCCCTATAGTAGAATGGTCAATTGAAGATTTAAATTTAGTGTGCTGCTTCTATATGCTCTAAACCAGGGACTACTACGTAGAGCAATATATGAGTCCTGGAATGTAAGGGTTTAAGTGGGAGTGAACCACCTCCCAAATATTTTATTTCCAACCTCCTGACTCTGCTGGTTTAGATGTAGTAATTTATAAGACTTCAGGTCATCTCTATTTAAATAGAGGGCAACCTTGTTTTCATTCATGATGGGATAATGAAATTACACTAATTATGTTAGGTTGTTTTGATTGATGTCACTTTTAGAAGTTTGGCTTTGGAAAAAAGAGGGTGTATAATGTTGAGCAGCTGATGCCGTGGGCTGTGATTGTATTTGTCATATTTTTGAGCTATCATTGAATACACAGCCCGTATTTGGGGAACTCTGTATTTTATGGGAATAAAAGCCAGATGGATGATTGCTTTCCTAGATTTTCTTACAACATGTGACCTCAGTTCCATGAATCAGATAGAGCCACAGCAAATAGGATGAGAAATCAAAAACTAGTGATAAATCTGACTGCATGAAAAATTCATTCTGATAAAGGTAGCGGTATCTACATGCAGTGCCTGGGATGTGCACAGCTGATGGTACAATCACCATTCTCCACACCTAACAATGGTGACGGCATGTTCAATTCAGTGCTGTGATTTTTTAAAATATTGCTCTTAGCTGTGGAGCTTGTAAGCCTGGTTTGTGGGTCCTGCCAGAGTGTCAGCTGCTTAAATCTCCTCTGATAACTTTATTAACTTCCTGAATTTATCAAACCTAGTAGCTATTGGTTTCCATCAATAAACCTTACTGAAATAATGCCTTCTTTTTCATTTTTTTGATTGTTCTTTTTCAAATTTGCAAGTTTACTACTTATTTTAATTCATTCTCAAATAGTGATATATGTGCACAAGGTTAACATTTCCTTTAGACATTGTTTTATTTTTTATTGTCATTACTATACATTGCAAATATTGTATAATTTTGATTTTGATATTCTTTCATTCCTCCCCCCCCCCCAAGCTTCTTAACCAAAATGTTTTGACTTTCTAGGTGGCTGTGAGGATATTATGTTGTTGTTTTCTATTTTTGTTGACTTATTTTTTTTCTTCTTTTCCAAGTGAGAAGAGGGGAGATAGCAGGACAGACTCCCACATGCACCCTGACTGGTATCCACCCGGCGACCCATCTGGGGCTGGTGCTCTGCCTGTCTAGGGCCATGCTCACAACTGAGCTATTTTTAGTGCCTAAGGTGGAGGCTCCATGGAGCTATCCTCTGCACCGGGGGCCAACACGCTGGAACCAATTGAGCCATGGCTGCGGGAGAGGAAGAGAGAGAAAGAGGGAGAGAAAGGAGAGGGGAAGAAGGAGGGGTGGAGAAGCAGATGGTTGCTTTTCTGTGTGCCCTGACTGGGAGTTGAACCTGGGACATCCACACACCAGGCTGATGCTCTACCACTGAGCCAACCAGCCAGGGCCTTTTTGTAGACTTCCAATTTTACTGTATTGTGATCAGACAATATGTTCAGAGTTGTTTCTATATTTTAGAATTTATTGACTTTTTGTGGCTTCACATTATAGCAAATTTTTACAAATGCTTAAAGGTATCTTTATAAAATTATTGCTTTATTTTGGGGATATTAAATTTAATATCTACCTCTAAGTTTTACAGTATTGTTACGGTATTGTTATTTAAGGTCTTTATATGCTTACTTATTTTTCTATCTACTTCATTGATCATGAGTGAGGTAGGTATTGTTTTTCTGTGTCAACTTGTGTTTTCTACAGAATTGCTTTCTTCAATTTGGAGCTATTGTTTTGGTGCATAAAGATCCTTGAGAAATATTTATTGTAGATTGCATTTTCTTATTATTTTAAAGGATTCATTTTTTAAAATACCTTTTTCTTTGACTTAATAATTGCCGATACTAATATTAGAAACCTCCTTTCTCCTATATGATTAGTATTTGTGTACACCTTTACTTTCAAACTTTTAAGTCATTTTATTGTAAATATGTTTTTTGTATCTTGGTGATTATTTTACTGCCAATCTAATAAATTAGTGCATTCTCTTTCCCTTATTATATGACAGATATATTACGACTTAGTTCTGATCACATATTCTTTTCTGTTTTTAGTGTTTCCATTCTGCTATAATTTGCCAAGAGAGAGAGATTTCGGCTATAATTTAAAGAAGCATAAAAATACTGAAAATTTTTTTCTGTCTAGCCATTAGTTGCACCAATTACTACTTAACTCTGACTTTCTCTTTCCCATTAAGGGGCACACCGAGCCTTTCCTAGTGTCACATCCCCAGAGTTGTGTATAATCTCTGACTTCCTAGCTCCAGCTTTTGATTTAGCATTTTGGACACATTTCTGCTGACATACCAGATATAAGACATTATTTTTCCTATGAGTGCTCCCAACTAACCTCACTGTGTGGAAGGAACAGCATTCTTTCTCTTTCCCTTTCACAGAACTTTCTCCTTTAAAACCATGTAATATAATCTGGTAGGAAAGTAATTCACGATGACCTATGTATGTTCACAACTCTCAGAGTCTCTATCTTTCCCTAGTTAATTATATATAGATAGTCTTTTTCATTGATTTTTAGAGAGAGGAAGGGAGAGAGACAAGGGCATTCAGAGAAAGAGAGAAACATCAATTTTGTTGTTTCACTTATTCATGCCATCATTGGTTGATTCTTGTATGTGGGTCTGATCAGGGATCAAACCCAAAACCTAGGCATGTCAGGATGATGATCTAACCAACTGAGCTACCCAGCCAGAGCCCCCCTAGTTTTGTTTTTTGGTGTTTTGTTTGTTTGTTTGTTTTTTTGTTCTTTTTCTGAAGCTGGAAACGGGGAGAGACAGTCAGACAGACTCCCACATGCCCACCAGGGGCGACGCTCTGCCCACCAGGGGGCGATGCTCTGCCCCTCCTGGGCGTCGCTCTGCCGCAACCCAACCAGAACCACTCTAGCGCCTGGGGCAGAGGCCAAGGAGCCATCCCCAGCGCCCGGGCCATCTTTGCTCCAATGGAGCCTTGGCTGTGGGAGGGGAAGAGAGAGACAGAGAGGAAGGAGGGGGGTGTGGAGAAGCAAATGGGCGCTTCTCCTATGTGCCCTGGCCAGAAATCGAACCCGGGTCCCCCGCACGCCAGGCCGACGCTCTACTGCTGAGCCAACTGGCCAGGGCCTGTTTTTGTTTTTTTGAGTTATTTGTTCAGATGAGTACTCTCTCTGATTCCTGAAAACCTTAATTTCTCTCAAAATCTTAGGACTGACATAAACTTCTAATAGAAACTGTATCTCTCTTTTCTCCTCCTACCTTCCTTTCCCAGTCTACATTATGAATACACTCTAATTTATGGCTTGCTTTTTTTTCTTTTCTTTTCTTTTTTCTTTTTATTTTTTTTGTATTTTTCCGAAGTTAGACGCTGGGAGGCAGTCAGACAAACTCCCGCATGCGTCCGACGGGGATCCACCCAGCATGCCCACCAGGGGGAATGCTCTGTCATTCTGGGGCAGGGCGTTGCTGCATTACAACCCGAGCCATTCTAGTGCTTGAGGCAGAAGCCATGGAGCCATCGCCAGTGCCGGGGCCAACTTTACTCCATTGGAGCCTCGGCTGCAGGAGGGGAAGAGAGAGACAGAGAGGAAGGAGAGGCGGAGGGGTGGAGAAGCAGATGGGCGCCTCTCCTGTGTGCCCTGCCTGGGGATGGAACCCAGGAGTTCCACACCGGGTGGACACTCTACCGCTGAGCCAATTGGCCAAGGCTTGGCTTGCTTTTTAAAATCATGAAATCACACGTTTGATGATAAATATTGAATAAACAGTGCTTTACCATGAACATGTCACTATTATTAAAATATTTACTTTAAACTATGCTTATTTTTTCAACTGAATGAATACATTTTCAGTGGAAACTTATCTATTTTAAGGTTAAGATCATTAGTTGCTCGGTTCATCAACAGGAAAATGGAATTTCCGTATATCTTCAAACTTGACTTTTAGTCCAGATGTGGACAAATATGCACCTTCTCTGTAAGTTCATTTCATTTACAGACGAATTAGTCAGAGTTTCCTTTTTGTTTCCTTACACTCTGAAAAAGAAATCATCAGCTATTAACCACTTAATTTCCAGTTTCTCAAAAATCTGTTTGAATTGATTTACATTCTCATCTACTCCTGTTAGCACACAAACCTTTAAAAAGGAGTAATACTTAAACAAATGAAATTTTAAAGATCAATGTTAACATTGTGTGTGCAGTAAAAACTATAAGTTTTGAAAGCCCATCTTTGCATTGGTTTAAAATGAATTAAAATATAATGTAACTTTGAAAGGTTGCTTTTGGATCATTAAAATATGAAAATGTCTCCAAAATCTGATTCTTATTCAAAGTTGTTGATTAGATATAGTTCATTGTTTTCAATGCTATGTCAATATTAAATATACATTTTGACTTTAATTTTTCTTACAACTTTTTATAGTGCAATATCTTCAAAATACATGTGCTTTAAAAAAACTTTTACTGGTATATTGATTAGTAGTGTGTGCTTATTAATTGGACAATAGGAGATCAAATGCCTTCTTTATAGTTTCTCCAAAACTCCTCTTGCCTTAGTTTATGTATCTGTATAATAAGGATAACAGTAGTCTTTAGCTCATAGGGCTGTTGTGAAGATTAATAGAGCAGACATACATAAAGTTCTCAGGAGAAGGTCTGACATTTGTAAGCACTGCATTAGAGGAAAGGCTTAGCGTAATACCTAACATGGGGTAAACTCAATTGCATTCAGAAACTTCAAATAGATTTTAGAAAGACTTTTCATTTTTTTTGACAGAAATCAAATAACAAATTTTTATATTAAGGTGAAGAGAGGCAAAAGTAATAGATAAAGATACTTAGATGGAAGGAAGGAAGGAAGGAAAGAGGGAAGGAAGGAAGGAAGGAAGGAAGGAAGGAAGGAAGGAAACAGGGAGATTGGTAGGAAGTAAATAACTTAGTCGATATTTCACGGTTTTTTTGAAAAAATATCACTCCCTTAAGCATCTGTCTATTGATGTAGACAGGATGAACATCCCTGGCTCTTGAACGAACACAACTCTGTATCCCTCTTTTCTTACTCCAAAGCCCAATTAGTCTAAGCGTCCTCATTGACCTGCACGCTAATCCCATGCTGATGGCCATGTCCGGGATGAGTTCCTGCAGGGCTGGCAAATGTCCATGTGAAAAAAATTTTCCTAAAGGAGTTTCTTCACAAACAAGGCACTGTTAATAGCATTACTTTTTATACAGTGCCTACTTCTTGGGATTGTCAGAAATGAGTTTATTTTTTCTTTTAAACAGCTAAGTGAGGAGTAGGGCACAACAGAATGAGTTTGAATCCAGAACAGCATAAGGAGTATTTTTATAATCCAATTGATTTTCTGGAGGGTGCAAGCAGTTGAGCGGGTCCTGGGAAGCTCAGAAAGGAATAACCTTTGAAGAATGCTCGGGGGAATTTTCTTTACATTTCAAATACAAAATAAAATGATTTCACAAATACTCATAGTTTATAAGTGCAGCAGAAAGAAAAACCAGTAAACACAATTTTAGAATTACTGTAAATTAAAAAAATTATAGATCAAGAAATCATAACTTTAAAATAGTTCCTGTTTTACAATGGCTAAAAATAAGCTCTTGGAAAAAAAGTACAAATTCAGGACTAGAGGTCAGTACAAATAGGAGAATGACTCACATAAGACACATTAAAGTTGCATCTGAAATAGCAAGAGGAAGAATTTGTATTCACAGTTATGCTATACACATATTAGAAACGTTCTTACAGTCACAATGCTGAGCCTTAGATTTCTTCCTCACCATGAATTGGACTATTAATCCCTCATCTGTATTCTCCCTCCCCTTTTAGAACCTAGATTGAAATATATTTTCCATAAGATGTGTTTTGTGCCTTTCTTTTCCTTGAAAGCTCTCACTGATCATGTAACTCTGACTCTGTGCCACAGATCTGCGTCCCCATCATAGGAATGCTGTGCTTTGAATATTGAATGTCCCTTATTTACTCTGTTGTTCTGCCTGCCTCTTTACTGTCTTAATGATGGCAATATGCAGTGTTTATCTATTTCTTCAAAACAAATGAAAAGTTAAGGATTTAACACACCAAAAAACATTTATTATCTCTTATCATTTCTGTGGCAGGGTTTCAGGAGCTTGTTGGTTGAGCAGATATTTTGGCTCAGGGTCTTGCATGAGATTGTAGTCAAAATGTCTGGCCAGGCAACAGTCACCTGAAGGCTTGACTGGGATTAAAAAGATCTGTTTCCCCCCTAATGGTGGATAGAACATGATCCTGGGATGTTGAGGACCCAGGTTCAAACCCTGGGGTTGCTGGCTTGAGCATGGGCTCACCAGCTTGAGCTAAGGGTCACAGGTTTGAGTGTCGGATCATAGACGTGACCCCATGGTCGCTGGCTTGAATCCAAGGCTGCTGGTTTGAGCAAGGGATCACTGGCTTAGCTGGTCAAGGCACATATGAGAAAGCAATCAATGAACAACTAAGGTGCTACAACTATGAGTTGATGCTTCTCATCTCTCTCCCTTCCTCTCTCTTTCTCTCTCTTTCTAAAAACAGGAAGGCTCTTTCACGTGGATGGTAAATTGGTGTTAACTTTTGACAGCAAGCCTGTTTCTCTCCACATGGATCTTTCCATGGAATGGCTGAGTGTCCCTACTGCATGGTGGCTGGCTCTCTTTAGCACAGGCAATTCAACAGAACAAAGCAGAGGTCACAGGGCCCTTGATAAACTTAGGTCAGAAATCACACACTCTCATCCTTGCCTATCTCTGTTGTAGCACAGAGCAGCCCTGATTCAGTGCAGGAGGAGAATACACAAGTGTGTGAATACCAGGAGGGGAGTGAGGATCATTAGGAGCCCTCTTGAAAGCAGCCTACCACACAATATAAGAGTATGATCTGTTGTCCAATATTAAATGCTCTTTTTGTCTCCTGAACTAAGGTTTTCTATTTTCTAATAACTGTAGGCGAACCTGTGCTTGACTTGTTGACCTAAGTGATTTATTATAAATTTAAGTTGTGGTCACTCTTAGTCTTCATGACTCATCTAGTGAGTCCAACTAGAAATATACTTCTAGAAATATACTTCTAGAAATATGCTTCTCAATTTAATCATCCAACTAGAATATATACTTCTCAATTTAATAATCCAGGAAGTCGTAACCAGTTTTGACTCTCAGTGAGTCATTAATTTGTAAACTTAGAGTATCCTTTTTCTTTCAAGCTTAATAACACTATACGTACTATGTAGTTAGTATGAACCTTCTCAGAGTCAGTAGGAGTTTTATCCAATTAATTTCTTTTTGATAAAATATGTAAAGACATAAGAGAGAGAATATTAACTTCATTTAAATGCGCATTGTCTTTTTAACCATAATAATGAAACTTTCTGTGACTCCCTACTCTGAATTTACCCTTGAAGACAAGCCTTACCCTAAGAAGGGTATTGCTTGCTTTTGCTAAAAGTTTTTTGGAATTCTTATTGATTCAAGTATGAGTTTTCTTCCATAATAAGAAATTTTACTTAAAAGTGGAATGATTAATGGCACATAGCTCTATAACCAAGGTAGTTATAAAAGAATGTGATAAATTCTATAACTGATTTCACCAAGGAGTGTCATGATTAATGAGAGAATTCTATAAGCAGAAATATTTATACAAATAACATGGAAATTTATACAGTAATTTTAGAACAGAAGATTTTTTTAATGCAAAACAAAATATTAGCAAACAAGATCCAGCAATACATTAAAAAGATCACACTCCATGATCAAGTGGGATTTATTCTGGGGATGCAAGGTTGGTACAATATCTACAAATCAATAAATAAACATGGGGGATAAATTGTGGTAGAAGAAGACTTGACTTGAGGTGAACACACGACACAGTGTAGATAGAGGTGATGTGTTATGGAATTGTGTACCTGAAACCTACATAATTTGTTAAGCAGTTTCACCCCAATAAATTCAATAAAAAAGGAAGTAAAAAGGAATATCTCTGCCTTAAAGTTGAAATCCTTAGAAGATATTATTACACTATATATCAGTGACTCAGTACAATTCACAGGAGATATGATTTCCCATTAAAACTTCTTGAAACAGTTCATTGGGCAAGCTATATGAATTTACTTTCTTGTAATACCTATAAAGTACTCTTGAAGCCCATAGAATTAGAATTGAAAATGCTGGGACAAAGGAAATAAAGTATTTCCCCCTTTCCTTCCACTAGTCCTAAACTCAGTCTGTACCCTGCTGGCCTTTACTCATTCACCAGGGAGACTTAGGAAGGGATAAACAAAAGATCATATGAAAATGCTGGCAACAAGAAAATCAAGGAAAAGGAAGGCAAGAGGTTCACTTTGAGCAATGAGAAGCTGCTTAGTTCTGCCGTAGACGGAATGTTTGTGTCCCCTTAAATTTCCTATGTTGAAGCCCTAATCCTGAATGTAATGGACTTTGGAGGTATGGTTTGGGGGAGGCAATTATTAGATAAATTTATGAGGGTGGAGCCCCATGATGAGATTAGTGCCCTTATCAGAAGAGGAGGAGACGAGAATCCCCTCTCTCTCCATGTGAGGACACAGCAAGAAGCTGACTGCCAGCTTACTGGATAGAGAGCTCTCACCAGACACCCAGTCTGTTGACATGTGATCTTGGACTTCCCAGCCTCTAGAACTGTGAGAAATAAATGTCTATTGTTCAAGTACCCAGTCTATGGTATTTTGTTATAGCAGCTCTAGGTAGGCAGAAACCTCTGGGAAGAATATTCTACGTAGAAAAAAAAGACAGTAAAAAGTCTTGAGGGGAAAGCATGCCAGGAGTGTTATATAAGAACAGCAAGGAGCCTACTGTAGATAGAACAGTGTGGAAAGAGTACATCAACCAATATAATATCCTTAAACTTGATAAGCCAAAGTGGCATTTTTTAATCTTCTCTAATCCATTAGCCTCAATGGTGGGATTCAGCTGGTTTGCACCAGTTTGGGAGAACCGATATCTAATTTTTTTGCTGAGTTTGGCAGGCCAGTTGTTTAAATGGCACTTGTAATCAAGGGTTCTCTCTGAAGTGGGTGCCTGGGCAGCCGCCCAATGTGGAAATCACAAATTTACACTCCTTACTCTTTTTAAATGTTCATCTGTGCAACAACATATTTTAACAGCCCATAGTAATGTTCATTCCCTCCCTAGGTGAAAAAATTGCAAGTGAAGACACCAATCAAGAAGCAATATGAAAATATCTTAGATAACAATTTTATTTTTTGTCAGGTATTATTTAATCTTTTCTTATTAATATTTTAAAACCCTTTCTTATAACATAATCTAGTTTTGTGTACTTCTTTTATTGTTCTTAAGTATTAAATGCATGAAATAATAAACTACCTTTTGGTATATTGTTTTTTTATACTTAAAACAGTCATTAGGGCAGAGAACTGGTTGTTAAATTATTTGTATCCCACTACTGATTGGGCTTATTATAAATCTATAACCCAAACAAGGGTGTGCTTATCACTTTGGGAGAAGGAGATTTGGGGATTATCAGGGAAACTGTCCACATCATTCTGGGACACTTTTCCTAGAGGCCATTATGTCTCAATAACAACCACAGTAATTTTATTTATTTATTTATTTGGGTTTTTGTTTATTTATTTATTTTATTTTTTCTGAAGTTAGAAGCTGGGAGACAATCAGATAGACTCTCGCATGCACCCGTCCAGGCTCCTCCCCGGCATGCCCACCAGGGGGAGATGCTCTGCCCATCTGGGGCATTGCTCTGTTGCAGCCAGAGCCATTTTAGTGCCTGAAGCGGAGGCCAGGAGGCCACGGAGCCGTCCTCAGCACCTGGGCAAACTTTTACTCCAATGGAGCTTTTGCTGCAGGAGGAGAAGAGAGAGATAGAGAGGAAGGAGAGGGGGAAGGGTGGAGAAGCAGATGGCCGCTTCACCTGTGTGCTCTGATCAGGAATCGAACTCAGGACTTGCACATGCCATGCTGATGTTCTACTGCTGAGCCAACCAGCCAGGGCCAGTAATTTTATTCTTAGCAGCTCTGTTTCATATAATGCTTTGTTCATTCCAAAACAATCTCTCCTCTTTTCTCTTGAAGAAAAACAATCAGTCTCCATTCTAGTACGGACTACATAGTTATATGGTAGTTATGTACCATATTTTCCCATGTATAAGATGCATCTTTTTTTCAAAAAATTTGGGGTCTAAAAACTGGGTGTGTTTTATACAGTGGTTGTAGAAGTGTGGCATTTCAAATGCCATAGAAGGAACTGAGGACGAGGCAATGTTGGGCAGATAAAATGTATTATGCTCACTTTGTAAAAGAGAATGCTGCCCACGTGGAGGCCGTTGCTCAGGTGATATTAATGTGTGTTGGGGGCAGGCAGAATCCTTGTAGCCTGGGGCTTGGTTTTGGGATTAAGCCTTTCCCACCCTTTTTGATGTGGGGTGGTACAATCCAATCATGCCTCAGAGAAGTGACTTTGTATTAGAGACTTCCCTATTTTGTATATTGGATTAGAGGTTGTGAAACTACAATATAAAATGGGGGCAGAATGAGAGCTTGCCCTCTCTTGGTTCCTGGGATGATTAGCATGAGAGAGCAGAGGGAGCAGAGCAGAGAGCAGAAAGAGGCCATGTGGCCAGGAGAAGCAGCCAAGATGGCGGAGTGCTGAGTGAGATGCCAGTTTGTGTAGTGTTTGTATCTGGGATAAGGAAGGAGATGGGGAACTGAGGAGAATAAGGCTGGTGAGCTAGTAACCTTTGATTCTAGGAAACTCGGATAAGTCAGTAGCTTTGTGAGCACTGAATGTGAGTGGGTTTTGGAGCCCAGTGTGTATTTTTACTTGCCCACCGGGTGCAAGCTAGAATTAAAGACTATGGCCCATCAGTTTTTGGCTCCACTGTTTCTTTACCGACTGTCCGAATCCAATGCAAACCTGCATGGGCTGGGCTGCTTTGATAGTGGCCGTGGCTTCTGGCTCTACAGGCAATATATGAAGACAGTGATTCGTCATGAGGCATAGATAAGAACAAGCTAATGGATGGGAGTTTTGACAGTGATGAGGAGTTGTATGAATTTTATGGTGAATAAAACTTGAGTTCGATAACTTTATGTAATATATATTTTTTTTCAAACTTCGGGCCTCAAAATTAAGGTGTGTCTTATACGTGGGAGCGTCTTATACATAGGGAAATACAGTATGTGGCTATTAGCTCAGCAAGCTGATAAAATCTGTGTGCTTTACTTTCCCTGGACAAACACACTGTGGCTGCTTTTAAAGTGTACTGTCAGCAATCTTTTAAATAACTCTAACTTTGCTAACCTCTCATAAATTAGCATAAATGCCATGGTCAGTTTGCTTTATGAGTTAATATATGCAAAGAAAATACTTGGAATTTTTATTTTAGAATATAAATTTTGTACCTAAAGAACATACTTTGACTGTCTGTCTCTTTCTCTTTTTCTTTAAATATAAATTCTACCTCTAACAAGTCCAGTTAAGGAGCAATGTTTATTTGCTTAACAGTCACATTGAACTTGTGTGAGTGCCTTTCAGTTTTGCATCCTTGTAACTGATGAAGTCCAGCTGTAAGATTTGAGTTTGTCATCTAATTTTCCACCACAATTTGGTGAAGACTGGGAGGATCAGTGGATCCTGAGAACAGCAGGGGGAACATCAGGATCAGGATTAGGTGTGAAAGATAAAACTCCCTACTGTCTTCCTTTTGTTTCTTTCTCCTAGCTTCCCCTTTACTGAAGAGGGTTGTTGAGGTCATTTTCATCCTAGATCTGGTTTTCATTCAAAGTTTTTGCTGCTGTAGCAAAAGATTATAAACTAATTCTGTGTGTCCAGCTCCTGGGAGACCCAGTCATCACAACTCTGAGGTCTCTCTGACACCAAGCAATTCCACAATTCTCTGACACCAGCTGGGATTCTTACAATTCAACTCTATTCTGACACTGACTAGCCAAATTCATGTCTGTCTCCAAAGATTTAAGGGCTCAGTCCCACAAGACTCACCTCAGTTCAGATTCTGTCACATCCTAATCCCATGCTATCCGCACTTCTGTCTGACTTGGTTACAAACTGTGGGACTCATACTATTCCACACCCCCACTCCACAAGGCTCAGTAATTTATTAGAATGACTGGCAGAACTCAAGAAACCAGTTTATTTATATTTACATGTAAGGGATACAAGTCAAGAACATCCATATGGAAGAAATCCACAGGGCAAGATAGAATTGGAAGTGGCAGGAGCTTCTGTGTATCTCAGGGCACATCAGCCTCTTAGGACCATTTTTTCTTTTTTCTTTTCTAAGTGACAGGAGCGGAGAAAGAGAGACCGACTCCCAAATGTGCCACAATTGGGATCCACCGGCAACCCCCATCAGGGGCCATGCTCTCAACTGAACTATTTTTAGCACCTGAGGTGGAGGCTCCATGGAGCCATCCTTAGTGCTCCTCAGGGCCAATGCACTCAATCTAATTGAGCCATGGCCGCAGGAGGGGAGATGAGAAAAGGGGGAGGGGTGGAGAAGCAGATGGTTGCTTCCCCTGTGTGCCCTGACCTGGAATTGAACCCAGGACAACTACACTCCAGGCCAATACTCTACCACTGAGCCAACTAGCCAGAGCCACCCTCCCAGCACCTTAATGCGTTCACTGACCTGGAAGATCTTCAAATTGTGTTTTAAGTTTATTTTTAATTGAAATTTAATTACATAGACATGACTGATTAAATCATTGGCCATTGGTTACTGAACTCAATCTGCAACCCTCCTCTGCTTCCCAGAGTTTGAGGAGAGAAATTCCAACCCTCTAACTACCCAGTTGGTTTTTCTAGTGATCAGCTGTATCCTGAAGCTCTCTGGGGACCCACTACATCGTCTTATTAGCAAAAGTCAGAGATAGTTGAAAGGGTTTTCTTTTTTAATGAATAACAAAAGACATCTGTACCACTTAAAAAACCCAAGAATTTCAGGACTTCTGTGTCAGAAACAGTAACATATTTTTGTAATATCACACCTCCTTATCTTGTGTCTTTCTTCTTGGATACCATAAAAAAATTAAGATGTCCTTATAAATCAGTTTAAAGTGGATCCCATTAGCCAGATCTGGGAAAGATAAATGACAGAGGAGGAAAAATACTTTAGTAGAATCTCAACTATTAAATGTTGGAGGAACAATGGTGTTTGAAAGTAATACTTTGGCAAGAATCAGTTCAGGCAAGAATCATCAAAGAATGCTAGAATAAATACAAGTGTGGTGAGAAATAAGATATTTAAGTCTTAAAGAATCTCTTCTCAAATACTTATTGGTTAAAAAAGAAATATAGTAATTTTACAATGAGAAAATCTGGCAGAAGCTACCTAAACACAAATGAGTATTATCAACAAAAATGGGACAAATCAGTATCATGTGCTTTCTGAGACGACACTCTGGAAGAATCCAACATTATTTGAATCGATCATGGGCGATCATCAGACAAGCCCAAATTGAAGATATTCTGCAAAATAACTAACATTAATCTTCGAAACCTATCAAACACATGGAAGACCAAAAAATATTTAAAATGCCAGAGGAACTGTTCCATATTAAAGGAGACTAAGACTTGACAACTAATAAGATCACATGTACAACATGTGATCTTTGGTTACACTAGAATGGGTTTTTATTTTTTCTTTAAAGACATTATTGAGCCTGACCAGGCAGTGGCACAGTGGATAGAGCATTAGCCTGGGATGCTGAGCACCCAAGTTTGAAACCCCAAGGTTGCCAGCCTGAGTACAGGCTCATCCGGCTTGAGCATGAGATTATAGACATGACCCCATGGTCTTTGGCTTGAGCCCAAGGTCACTGGCTTGAGCAAAGGATCACTGTCTCAGCTATAGCCCCTGGTCAAGGCACGTATAAGAAAGCAATCAATGAACAACTAAGGTGCCACAACCGTAAGTTGATGCTTTTCATCCCTCTCCCTTCCTGTCTGTCTGTCCCTAACTGTCCCCACCCCACTAAAAATAAATAAATAAATAAATACATTATTGGAACAATGAAAAAATTAAAAAAGATTTTTAGATAGTAGTATTGAATCACTATTACTTTTCTTATTTTCAAAACTCTAGTATAGACAAATAAGTGATCCTTTTTCCTTAAAAAGTAAATGCATGCTGCATGCTGCATGCTGAAGTATTTGGGGCAAAACCTGGTTTCATGTCTGTAACTATTCCTAAATTGACATATGTATGTATTAAAATTGAATTGTAACAATTGAGGGGTCTGAGTGAAAGATACATTTACAATTATTTCAAAATGTAAAGTTAGGCACAGAACTCTGGTTGTCTTGCTTTTATTTGAAACAGAGGAAATCTATTGTCTTACCTGAACCTCTTGTAAGGCCCTGGAACAAGCTCTAGTGATGCCATAATAAGAACTATCCCTTAAAATCAGAGAACCTTACTGTCTCATACTTGTGGAGGCCGGAAGTGGGAAATCAAGGTGTGGGCAAGGCTGTGCTTTTTCTGGAGCTTGTGGGGTCTGTGGGATCTGTTTATGGTTGCACCCAACCTCCCGTCTCTGCCTCTGTCTTTACATGGTCTCCTCCTCTGTGTTTGTGTCTTCCTTTCTCTTATAAAAATGCTTGTCATTTGATCTAGCCTCCCCCGGAATAATCCAGACTGATCTCAAGATCCTTAACTACATCTGCAAAGACTCTTCCCAAATAAGGCCATAGTCACAAGTTTAGGGGTCAAGATATTGCGATATTGTTTGGAGACCACCATTCAATCAACTACTTATGGTCATATTATTTTAATTTGCATATAAAGATGTTTTTAAATGCACTTGAATAAGACATATTTCTTTACATTTCAATGTTTTGTCATATTTTTCCTTGTTTTAGGGGCTTTAGGGTTGTAAGGAATTTGATGTGAACATACATTTACTGTGAATTTAGAAGGATATATGTATGGATTTGTAGTCACCTGTAAGTACAGTTAAGTTATAGCTAAGAGCAGGTGTAGGGTGGCTCCCAGGAATACTTCTGTACCCACTATACCGACACACAGTTCCATGATACCAAGGTGCGGGGTCATACCTACATCATCAGACGAATGTGCCCCTCAGCATCCAGCACTGGAAGTCTGTAGGCCTAAAAGGGGAGAGGGGGCCTTAAATGTATAGACAAGAAGTTAATATGTGAAAACTTTTGTCAATCATGTAGTGTATAAAACTGTGAGCAAAAGATTCAGTTCTTATTAATGCTTTTTCCAAAAAAGAAGTCTCTTCGATCAGGAATATACTTGGCGATACAACAACATATAGAATTAGAAATAATGTATATTTTTTCAGTATGGAAATTGAGCAAAATTGTGCGTATCAGTACTGATGTTCTCAGGGTGTCAAATTTTAGTAGCACTATAAGCAATTAGTGTCACGCATTTTATGCTTTCCAACGCACTAGACTGTATCTTAGCATATCTGCTGTATCGTGAACTGAAGAAGTTTGGCTGTTACAACCTAAGCAGAAAGCAAATGCCTACTGATGTGGTGAAATGATCTGAAGTGATAGTAGTTCCAGGGACCAAAGTTTATATACATCCATAAGTCAATGTGTGTATAATAGAGTGATTTAATTATACAATAATATAGCTCAATATAATGTAATGGATATTTTAAAATTAGACTTTTCCCTAACTTTTGGATTAATTGTGTTTCTTTTTTCAGAATTCTTGATCCAACCAAAATTCAAATATAATTTTTGGGAAGTTTCCTAGTTGAGGTAAAATAGGAATGTAACCTGAAACAATGAAGAATAGAAGAAAATACTTTAAAATGCCAGATATTATCTCACAGTAGAAATCTGATTATCTTAATCACAAAGAGAAGGCAAAGAATCAGGATATCAAAAGAAATACGGAGAAGGAATATGCAACAACATTAAAAAAAAAGAAAATTATGAGAACCACTAAGGTTTTAAATGGGAACTTTAAAGATTGATTTGGGAAATAATGATGAAAAACAATTTGTATGAATAACAGTGACAAACTGGTTAATGAGTATTATTAATATGAGGAGCATTTACGACGAGTAACTACGTAAGATATGACCTTTCTTGAAATTGTACAGCTCATTTATAAAATTGTAAGCTTGAGAGAGGTTTTCTCAAATTTTATAAAAAGCCAAAATATTTACATGACATTAACAATAAAGTACTGTGAAGCTTCAAGATTTCTATCTACAGTACTAATTTTAAAAACATGAAATTATCTTTATTTTATAGATGCAGGATTTATTGTTGCAAAAGAGCCTTCTAACTCTATAATGCATAATGACCTAGTTTGTAAAATTAAAATGATATTCAGAAATCTCAAGTTCTTAAATCAACCAATTAGAAAGTACTTAATTTTAAAAAATTAAACACCTGTTGGTAGAAATACAAAAATTTGGAGTTTGAATTTTTTTTTCTGAATGACCATATATATATATATGTATTGGCATGTAGTTAAGATACATATAATTTATATATAATTTACTATATATATTAATTAAATAGTTTTGATCTAGAACTATATCTTCTAGTATAGTTTTAAGCTCAAAAATAAATTTAATATTTAGTTTTATAAAAACAGGCCACAGGTCAAATAATAAATAAGTGGCTTATTTATCACAAATATTTTTTTAAGATGACAGTGTTAAATATTGCCTAATAGCAAAGGGCCTGTTTGTAAAACAATAAAAATTACAAGCAGGAGATTATTCAAACCAGCTTTATCCACCTCTGTCCTGATCTTGTTTTAGTTCGTACAACATTTTGAATGCATTTAATGCTACAGATTGTACACTTAAAAATGATTGAAATAGTAAATTTTAGTTTTATACATAATTTAGCACAAAACTTCACAAGTAGAATGTAAATATTTCATTTTAGAAAGCTTTATTATTTGGGAAAAAACATTTCTTAAGTTCACATTACAGATGTTGCTTTACTCACTGTGCTTTGTGACACAGTATCTATCATCTTTTTGGTGGGTACAAAACATAATCACTAAGAAGTCCAGGCAGGGAACCTCAGCTTATAGTTGCCTCTTTATCTCTTTCTACCTGAAGACTTAGTAAATGACAAAGTCTTTATTTAAACTTTGACTGTGAATCCCAACTCCCAAATGCTTTGTTGTTATTACTTCTGTTGCATACATGTCTGATTCTATTGTTGCAGCCTCTTTGTAGCATTCATGGTCTCAAAAAAAGGAGTCATGTTAAAACATGACACTAGTACAAAAACAGACACATGGATCATGGAACAGAACAGAGAGCCCAGAAATAAACCTTTGCTTATGTAGTCAACTAATCTATGACAAAGGAGGTAAGAAGATACAATGAGAAATAACAGTCTCTTCAATCAGTGGGGTTGGGTAAACTGGACAGATAAAAGAAAGAAAGAAGGAAAGAAAGAGGAAAGAAAGGAAAGAAAGAAGGAATGAAAGAAAGAAGGAAAGAAAGAAAGAAAGAAAGAAAGAAAGAAAGAAAGAAAGAAAGAAAGAAAGAAAGAAAGAAAGAAAAAGGAGCGGAAAGGAGAGGAGAGGAGAGGAGAGGAGAGGAGAGGAGAGGAGAGGAGAGGAGAGGAGAGGAAAGGAAAGGAAAGGAAAGGAAAGGAAAGGAAAGGAAAGGAAAGGAAAGGAAATTTTTTACACCACATAGAAAAATTCAAAATTAATAAAAGACTTAAATGTAAGGCCTGAAACTATAAAACTCCTAGAAGAAAACATAGGTTGTAAACTATACTGCCAACAAAAATTAGGGGATATTTTATAGCTTCATATTCATTTTGAAATATCCCCTAATTTTGGGGGGACAGACAGAGACAGACAGAGAGAAGCTGCAGTATATTTGCCATCAGTCTGAGCATTATCTTTTGAATATGTCCCCTTGAGCAAGGGATACAAAAGAAACAATAATCAAGGAGGACTTCTTCATCAAACTAAAAAGCTTTTGTACAGCAAAGGAAACCATCAACAAAACAAAAAGAAAGCCCACTGAATGAGAGAACATATTCACAAATGATATATCTGTAAGGAATTGATAACCAAAATATGTAAGAAACTCACACAACTCAAAACAAAAAAAATAAGTAACCTGATCAAAAAGATCGGTGGAGCACATGAAAAGAAATCTCCAAAGAAGACAAAACAGATAGTTGCCAGAAGGAAGGGGGTGTGTGTGAAAGAATGTGTAAAAAGGAGAAAGGTAATATAGTCAATAAATTTGTGATAAGTTCACATGGTGACAGAAGATTACTAGAATTAGAGAGGTGATCTCCTTGTAAGGTATAAAAATATCAAACAACTATGTTGTATACCTAAAACTAATGTAACTAATGTGATCTTGTATCCCAACTATACTTAAATTTTTAAAAATGTGAGTCACATGATCATGGTTACTATCTATCAAAACTACAGTTTTTGTAACTGGTAGAATTCTTAGAAGTTGCTGGGCCATGTATTCTTGGCTCAGCATTGATCTGTGCACATTCCAATGAGTTTTGATCAAGTTTTTAGCGTCATGTGACCTAAAGCACGACAACAATTATACAAAGAGTAGTTCAGGCTATTTTAGCATTAAACAACAACTTTAAAAGGTTAATGTAGCACGCATTGGACACAGGGACCCATTTCATGCATTGATCATCTGTATCAGCTAAATTGGAATTGAGGCTCTTATTACTACATACAAGCCTAGGCAGAACACATTGTGAAATTGTGCACTAACTGAAACAGTCGATCAAAATCGGCTGGGCTGGGAGGCAGAGTAGTCTAGGATATGGGTTTCAGATTCCTAACCAAAATACAGGTTTAAAGAACAGTGGCAGGTTATGGCCTGCTGCATATTTGTGAGATCTCATCCATCATAATTATAATATCTTATTCTCAGTATACTTCATCACCATCAATTGAAGACATATTTTATCTAAAACGACCAGATAATATCACCACTCCCAAGATCCTGGACCACTGCCAGTCCTCTGGAATTTCAGCGATCCTTAATGCAACCCAACACCACTGTGAACAGGATGTTGAAGCAGCTGTTGCAGTAAGCCGAAAGGGGCATTTGCAACTATTGAGCAGGAGACACACATAGCACATTGTACAAGCCAAGTTCAAGTAATGCAGTAAGACCTTGAACACATGTTCTCGGTGAAGAGTTTACATGTATAAACTAAAGCAGACCTGGAAATATCACGGTATTTTCCTGACAAAGTTCTCCTCTGGTAAAATATGAGAATTCGTTAAATTACTTACGTATACGTTTGTGTCAGTTACCCAACTTGGGATTTTATAGTATGCAATTTTTCAAATCGCTCTTGTTGACAGTTAAAGAGGAAAGAACTAGGGTTAGGAACAGAAAAAGGAAGGAAATGAATTAGTAGCAAAAGAGTGCTGTCTTTTGCAGTTAAGGCTTGGAAAAGGTAAAGAATGTTAAAAGGAAGAAAACTTAGTTCTTAGGAGAACATGCATGAGCTGGGTCATGTACAGAAAAGAGCTGATGGAGATGAACTAACTAGGGCTGTGGGAACAGGGAAGCAGGGAGAAAGGGATTGGAATGCAGATGTCAGCATCTCTAAGCCATCAAATCAGAAAGGCATTAGCATGTGGATAAAGAAGCAAAAAGTCTTCTCCATGTCACATGGCGAACATAGTAAACAATAAGTAATACTGACCTTTCTCCTCCCCCTTATCTGTTAAAATAAATTTTGGTCTCATCCTTCTGATGTCCAAAAAAGGTCCTGTTTTCTTCCACTTATCTTTGCAGTTTTCATGATGAACTTTCCAAAGAAGGAATGTGGGCTGAAAGAGAACAATCTGAGTACTAGAATGAGTTGAGGATTAAAACTTCATGCAAGTTTTCCAGAGGAATTTTGGGAGGAATGTACAGAAGTGAGAAGCTGATGAATGAGGGAAGGAGAAATATAAGCACTAAAATAAAAACATGCTTCCTTTATGGACTTTGAAAAATACATATCAAGAGTTTAAATTATTTAAATTATTTTCTTTGTTGTGTTCAACTGCACTATAGAACTCAGCCCGGACCTCATGGATTAGGATTTTATAAAATTACGTTCGTTTAGCTTGACCAGTGGTGGTGCACTGGATAGAGTATTGTCCTGGGACTCTGAGGTCCCAGGTTTGAAACCCCAAGGTAACTGGCTTGAGTGCATACTCATCAGCTTGAACGCAGGGTTGTGGGCTTGAGCATGGGATCATCAACATGATTCCATGGTCGCTGTCTTGAGCCCAATGTCTCTAACTTGAGCAAGGGGTCACTGGCTCAGCTGGAGCACCCTGGGCAAAGCACATATGAAAAGCAATCAATGAACAACTAAGGTGATACAACTATGAGTTGAGGCTTCTCATCTCTCTCCCTTCCTCTCTTTCTCTCTCTTTTGCTAAAAGACAAACAAATAAAAAACGTTACATAATCCTCACTTCAATCCAACAGCTGTGCATATATCATGTTAAAGCTGCAGTGGAGAGAAGGAGCTTTGATAGTGACTTAGATGGTAAACAAAAAATAATAATACAGGACAAATTATTACTTGCTCTCATTAATCATCATGGGTCTTATCCTAAGTGATAACAGTCTCTTTTCTGTGTTATATAGTGAACATAAAAAGCTTTAATTAATTAATTTCTGAGTTTAGTTTTTATTTTATTTTTTTCCACCATAAATTCCCTCAGGAAATTTCCAAGGCATGACCTCTATGGTTAGGAGGCTGCTATTATAAATAGTTTGGAATTTTTATAAATGTTATTGTTCAGCTCAACCATGCATTTTCTTTTTTTCTTTTTCTTTTTTCTTTTTGTTACAGACAGAGAGACAGAGAGAGGAAAGATAGGGAAAGACAGACAGGAAAAGAGAAAGATGAGAATCATCAATTTTTCATTGTGACACCTTAGTTGCTCATTGATTGCTTTCTCATATATGCCTTGACCAGGGGACTACAGCAGACCAAGTAACCTCTTGTTCAAGCCAGCGACATTGGGCTCAAGCTGTTGAGCCTTGCTCAAACCAGATGAGTCCACACTCAAGACAGAGACCTTGGGGTTTCGAACCTGGGTCTTCTGCGTCCCAGTCCAATGTTCCATCCACTGCGCCATCACCTGGTCAAGCTCAACCATACATTTTTATCTCACCTTGCACAGAGATTTCAGATGTACAAATGCAACAACATACAAATAAGCAGACATGTATACAGATATACTTGCCTGGACCTCTCTCTTTCTCCTTTTCCCTCCTCTATCTCTGTTTTTCTCTCTCTCTTACACACACGTGTGTGTGCACACACACTATTGGGACAACTAAAAAGATGGCAATAAGAAAGGTTAATAACACATTACCCTTGGCCTAAGCCAAAGAGCTGATGGCAGGGTTTCCTTAAGCTTCATAGTTTTAGCCACTAAGGAAAGGATCCTGTGGTTTAAAATACAATTAGTGAAGGCCTTGATGTCCTGTCAAAATGCAAATTGAACAACACTGCTGTAGTCTGAGCTGATTAAGTTTATAAGAGACCTAGCTTTAGCTAAAAAGCCTAGCTTCCAATGGCTATATTTATGATTACTTGGATAGAAAACATACTACTCACAAAATTTAGGGGATATTTCAAAGTGAACATGAAGCTATAAAATATTCCCTAATTTTTGTGAGCAGTGTATATAGCAAACATGCCATAAAATTCTACAGGGGAACCACAGCAGTGGATTAGCATGAACTGAGCCCTGTTGGAGTGCAAACTTCCTTTGGGCTTTTGATAACAAATACAAAAGTTTTTCCAAATTCTGTCTCAAATATATGTTATGAACATATAATTTATTATTGGAAATTTCTTCTCCCTTCAATTCTCTTATGCAGTGAACCTTCCTGGAGATGGTGAGACCAAGTGATCTGCACTATGAGAAATAGTGAAGAAAGCTAGTCTCCCAAGTGTTTTTTTCTACAAGAGTAATCAGCCAGGTTGAACTGCTCTCTGACATATCAGCCTTTTTTTTAAGAGAGAGACAGAGGGACAGACAGAGACAGACAGACAGAAGGGAGACAGATGAGAAGCATCAACTTGTGTTGCAACAATTTAGTTAGTTGTTCATTGATTATTTTCTCATATGTGCCTTGACCGGGGGCTACAGCTGAGCCAATGACCTCTTGCTCAAGCTAGCAACTTTGGGCTTCAAGTCAGTAACCTTTGGGCTCAAGCCAGCGACCATGTGGTCATGTCTATGATTCCACACTTAAGCTGGCAACCCTGTGCTCAACCTGGTGAGCTTGTGCTCAAGTCAGCTACCTCAGGGTTTTGAACCTTGGTCCTCAGCATTCCAGGTGACACTCTATCCATTGCACTGCCACTTGGTCAGGCAACATCAGCCTATATCTATACTCAAACTCCTCACTCTCTTTGGAAAGCCCCTTTGCAGCCTCTATTACAAAGTTGCAGAGCACACAAAAGGTGTGCTCTATAGACTCAGTTCTATTTTATTCACCATATATGCTCACATATACAATCTTTTGCCTCAGCCTTAATTGTAATTCAAATTTTCTACCTCGAGTATTAAGAATTAGTGAAATAGCTTTAGATAGCATTCTAGTTCTGTTCTCAGATGTGGGCAGGGGCAGAGAACTGACTCTGGTCCTGTGATTAGTGTATCACAACAGCAGCATCACAGCTGTTAGCATATTTGGTGATAGAGAGATATAGATCACAAATGATACTCTTCCCTCCTGAAAAGTACAGAGTTCAAACTTCTGAGAACCCTTCCCCCAACAAAACCCTTGGTGGATTGGGCCACCTTTGTCCAGCTAAGGTAGAAACATGATCTCCTATTCTTTGGTCATTTCTCTAATGGAAGTGGGCTTGTTTACCTTTGCTTCCCAAAGCAACTTCACCTGTCCATTGGCCTTCCCATTTCCCCCCATCTCCAAGTTCCTTCTGTATATGATATTTTTGGGAAGAAAAGTAAATTGTCACCATGACATTGAATTATGATTTTCACACCTCTATCTAACAGAGAGCCACGCCACTCAGAAGTCCGTGTTTTCTTACCTGAATTGGGCTGCCCCATGTTATCACTTTTCACTTCTTGCAAGGGTTTAAGACCATGGCATTCCACTTATGTTGAGTGGGATTTGAGTATGAGCACTTAATCTGCTGGATGGCATCTTCCCCTCACCTTCTGTGTTGAGGTAAAGGTCTTCAGACTTTGTCGGTTATGTTAGGTCTTGCAAGCCTTGAGAGACTTTAGACATTCTGCAGATTCCACTTACATGTGCACCACGAGTTACTCAGGTCTAAATTGTAGTCACCACCGAATAAAAGACTAACCTTCCTCTCTGGGATTAACATGGCATTGGGAAGTCTCTGACAATAATCCTATTTTTACTATGTTGTTAAACTTAAAACCGTTACACAAGACAGAACATCCATATCAGCCCATTCTCCATCATCTCCCTAAGAATCATTCCCTAATATTTTACATACCATGCTCTTTATTGCCAATGAAAAGATTGTTGCTTTACACAGAAACCTAAATGTAGGCTTAAAAAGCCATAAAATAAGAATTAAAATTCTATATATTTATTTTTGGAGAAATTAAAAACTTCATGAATTAATTCAATTTATATTCATTTTATCCCATACTCTAGGTTTGGGTGCAATTCCCTTAACAATCAGCTTGTTAATGGAGAAACTGATTCATGCTAATTTAACTTGACCTATACTCATTTGAAATAGATTGTATAATTTTTGAAAGTCACAACTGGAAATAAATAAAAAATAAATCTACATGCTAGCAATATTCTAGTTTCACTTTAATTCATAGATATATCTTATGAACATGCTCAATAATAGTAATGCATGTGTAGGTATTATTTTTAATAATATCAATGTGATAAATCATGAAAGTATAGATATTTGGGGGGGGGTTGTGTGTGTGTGCGGTTGCATTTTTCCGAAGTGAGAAGTGAGGGAAGCAGAAAGACAGATTCCCGCATGCATCCAACTGGGATCCACTCGGCAAGCCCACCAGGGGACGATGCTCTGTCCATCCTGGGCGTTGCTCCTCTGCAACTGGAGCCATTCTGGCACCTGAGGCAGAGGCCATGGAGCCATCCTCAGCACCCAGGCCAACTTTGTACCCATGGAGATTTGGCTGTGGGGGGAGAAGAGAGAGATAGAGAGAAATAAGAGGGGGATAGGTGGAGAAACAGATGGGCTCTTCTGTGTGCACTGGCCAGGAATCGAACCCAGGACTTCCACACACCAGGTCGATGCTCTACCACTGAACCAATTGGCCAGGGTGAAAGTATTTTTTAAAGGTGTTTTGATAGCAAGAAATTATGCTGGATAGGCCCTGGCCAGCTGCTTAGTCTCTCTGCCACCCCTCATCTCACTTTGGAAAAATACAAAAAAGAAAAAAATTATACTGGATAGAATTTGATATTATCTGCTCTATGTTTGTATGAATTCAACCCTAGCTGACAATGGATCTCATATCAGTTTAAGAAAAGAGTAAAAAATTCCAGAAATCTAATAAATGTCTATTCTTGATGGCCTTATGTCATGTTATTTCTTTCTAAAGTGATACTTCTATTTTCCTAACAGATTTAAAGAACAAAATGCCTTTTTTAATATATATCTTATGTATTTTACAATTGTTTTATTTTATTTCTTCTAAATGTTTGAATTTTATGTCATTAAAATTGTCATGTGTGCTAAATTTAAACAATTTAAATTTAATTTCCTTATTTTAAAAACCATGACACAAGTCTGTTTGCTCTTTCTAATTTGAAAAATATGACTTAAACTTATTTTGTAATAAAAAACCGGAACCTTTTCGCTACTTCTTTTTTTTTTTTTCTTTTTTTGTATTTTTCTGAAGCTGAAAATGGGGAGAGACAGTCAGACAGACTCCCACAGGCGCAGTACTGGGATCCACCCGGCACGCCCACCAGGGGCGACGCTCCGCCCACCAGGGGGCGATGCTCTGCCCCTCCAGGGCGTCGCTCGCCTCGACCAGAGCCACTCTAGCGCCTGGGGCAGAGGCCAAGGAGCCATCCCCAGCGCCCAGGCCATCGCTGCTCCAATGGAGCCCCGGCTGAGGGAGGGGAAGAGAGAGAGAGGAAGGAGGGGGGAGGGGTAGAGAAGCAAGTGGGCGCCTCTTCTGTGTGCCCTGGCCGGGAATTGAACCCGGGTCCCCCGCACGCCAGGCCGATGCTACACCGCTGAGCCAACCTGCCAGGGCCCCTTTTCGCTACTTCTGACAAAAGAATAGAATTATTTCTCATGTACATCAAATAATGAAAACTGAACAAATGCTAACAGCTGCCAAGGCATCAACGTTCTGCTTATGTTGTATAAAAAAATACATTTTTAAGGGGCAGACATATGGGCTATAGATCATGTTCATGCAAGTATTCGTGAATTAAATGCCAAAATAATGTTCTGTCCCAAACCATAGATGCATCTTTCATCTTGAGGAAATCCACAAAAGTTAATATATACATCAGAGTTTGGTAGAGTTAACATACTCTACTTAACCACAGTATGTTTTATAATGTATAAGAAAATATTTTACATTTTGTTGTTGTTGGTGTTTGTTTTCAATTGAGGTATAATTTGCATAGAATGTAAGCCATTCGTTTTGTATTTTGAAAAAGGTACCACAATGAAGATAGAGTTTCACTATTCTTCCAATTTCACTTATGTCCCTTTTGTCATTATCCTCTCTCCCCACATTCAGTCCCTGGCATACAAACACCCTCACTGATTTGTATTTTGTTCCTATAGTTTTGCCATTTTCAGAATGTCCTATAAATAGAGTCAGACATTATGTAACTTTCTGTGTCAGATTCTTTTTACTTAGTATGATGCATTTGAGATTAATCAATGTTTTTATGTGTATCAGAAGTATATTCTTTGAATAGCTGAGTACAATTACATTGATGGATGTATTGTATTTGTTAATCCATTTATCAGCTAAAGGTCATGTTGCTTGTTTCCAATATTTGGTAGTTATATAAAACTGCTATAAAAATTTTGTTTTGGTGGGGTTTTTTTTTTACTCTATTCTTAAATCTTCATTTGAAGTGAGATGTTTTCATAGAAATGGGAATAATGTAACAATTCACTTCTATCAAAGCATCACAATATACTTTTTGAAGACATTTTCCTGACAAAGCAATATGTTATCCATGATCAATATACAGGTACTTCTTGTCTTGTATTTTTGTTATCTAGGAATTCTTTACCACTGTGGCTTAGGCCTATAGGATGATTCTATATTCGTTTGTGATTCAGTTGTTCTCAGATTATGTAAGTGATCATAGGTGCATGAAATAAAATAAAGATAGCATATTTTTTTTCTAAGTGGAGCTGACCAAGACTAAAATAAATCAGTGTTATGTAAGACAATGGAAGAGACATTTAACTATATATGTGTAACACAAATATGGCACTGAGTCTGTGTCTTCTATGCTACATGATATCCTATATAATCTAACATAGTACTTTGTGCAAATGCTTCAATAAATGGTTTTCTAAAAAATAATGTCAAATGCCTATATATATATATATATACACAATCACACACACACATATTGACACACACATTGACACACACATAAGGCCCCAAGGAAGAAACATCAGTGTACCTATTATATTTCATTCTACTTCATTTCCCATATTAATAAGTCATACCTTTGACTTTCTATTTTTTTATCTTCTTCCTATTATTTATGCTCTAATTCTTCAGATACACAATATATCCAGGAACAAGTGATTCATTTTATTATTTAAACTTAAAACCTTTAAAATCCTTCCTGAAAAGTTAATTATATTGGGAAATTCTTTCACAATAAAAGAAAAATACAATTAAAAGAATATTTGGAAAGAAACATAGAAATGTGTTTTTCCCACGAATACTTAAAGATGGACAGCAAGTGATGAGCTTACATGATATACCATGTGCTTCAACCTGACCATATTGTAAAAAAATTGATCATTGAGGAAAATACTTATAGGCAAACTAGCTATATGGGAATTACTTAGAACCATGAGTTCCACAAAACTAAGATAAATAGTGGGAGTATTTATTACAAAAGTATTTATTAGGCTGAAATCACCTCAAGGAATATATTATATAGAAATAAATCAATATAAAGATAATTAGTTTGTAAATATTTGCATGTAAAAATATTTACTGAAACATTTTTAATGGTAAAAATCTATAAAAATAATTTAGTGTTATTCAGAAGAATGAATAAATAAACCTTATACTTCCACATAATGAAGCTATTCAAAAGTTTAAATTCTATTTATATTATTGACTTAGAATAATGCATATGATGTATTTTTAAAGAAAAAAATTGTCTATTAATGTATTCAATGGTTCTCCAACTTTGTAAAATGAACAAAACCTATAAGAAAGAGAGTCAGAGAAAGAGAGAGAGTCAGAGAGAGACAGAGAGAGAAATAGGAGGCAGAGAGAGAGAATGTATGTATGCATTGTTTGTATGACTATGTGAAAACGCAGGTTATCTCTGTTAGGTGGACAGAAGTGTATTCAAAACATGGGGTAATGTATTATCTTTTACCTTTCGATAACTTTTGCATGGTTCAATTGCTATAATGAGCATGTTATAATTAGCACTGTTATAATTTACGGTCTTTTAGCAAGATTAAAATTTAAAATTTCTGTCTGAGGAAAGCTCAGTGTATTTCCACTCCATCTCTAGCTCTTCTCCTTGTAGCAATTTATATCTAATCAAACAAAAGTTTGCAATAACTATCCACATTTGATCATTTAAGAACCTCTCACTCTCATCTCAAATTCTTTCTGTCTCTACATGTATACGTACATTCATATGAACATACATTCATTCATATTAAATTAAATAAAACTCTATGGCACATTTTAGCCTTTTTATTTTATTTTTATTTTATTGATTTTAGTGAGGGGGGAGGGAGAGAGAGACAGACAGACAGACAGGAACATTGATCTGTTCCTGTAAGTGCCCTGACCAGGGATCGAACCAGCAGTTTCTGTGCTTCGGGCAATGCTCTAACCAACTGAGCTATTGCCCAAGGCCCTTATGGCATATTTTAAGCCTATATATTTTTCTTCCATATAAGTCTGTATGTATCTAGAATTACAGAGTTACAGAATGGGTCAAAAGTAGGTTTACAATCATTCATATGGAAAATAATACAATAATAAATAAATACCATATTTCCCTATGTATAAGATGCTCCTATGTATAAGACGCATCTTAATTTTGGGGCCCAAAATTTGAAAAAAATACACTACATAAAGTTATTGAACTCAAGTTTTATTCATCATAAAATTCACTCCTCATTACTGTCAAAACTCCCATCTATTAGCTTGTCTTTATCTGTGTGTGATGATGAACCACTGTCTTCATATATTGCCTTGTCCTCAGTTCCATCTATGACATTTGAAATGCCATACTTTCTACAACCACTGTATAAGATGCGCCCAGTTTTTAGACCCAAAATATTTTGGAAAAGGGTGTGTCTTATACATGGGGAAAAACAATAATAATACACATATTAATACCAGAATAAACTCTTGTGTTTTGCATACTAACAATTGTAAACCTACTTTTGCCCCAGTCTTTATAATACTGGATTTTTTCCTTCTCTTTTTTCCTTTAATCTTGTGCATTAAAAAAAAAGAGTCTGCCTGACCTGTGGTGGCGCAGTGGATAAAGCGTCAACCTGGAAACACTGAGGTTGCCGGTTCAAAACCCTGGCTTGCCTGGTCAAGGCACATATGGGAGTTGATGCTTCCTGCTCCTCCCCCTTCTCTCTCTCTCTCTCTCTCTCTTCCCCCCTCCCCCCTCCTCTCTAAAAAGAATAAATAAAAAAAAAATTAAAAAAAAAAAAAAGAGTCTGACCAGGTGGTTGCGCAGTGGATAGAGCATCAAATTGAGATGCGAAGGACCCAGGTTCAAAACTTCAAGGTCACCAGCTCGAGCACGGGCTAATCTGGGTTGAGCAAGGCTCACCAGCTTGAGCCCAAGGTCGCTGACTTGAACAAGGGATCGCTCGGTCTGTTGTAGCCCCATGGTCAAGGCACACATGGGAAAGCAATCCATGAACAACTAAGGTGCCGCAATAAAGAATTGATGCTTCTCATCTCTCTCCCTTCCTGTTGTCTGTCCCTATCTGTCCTTCTCTCTGTCTCTGTCTCTCTCTCTCTCTGTTACAAAATAAGTCTGCTCTTATAAGCTTACATCAATATAAAGTTCATATAGTGTCCCCTATACCCCTTCCATCCTCATCTATTTCCTTTGTACCTATCCTGCCTCTTTCCCTGGGCCATGGCAACAAGCTATACTAGGGAGACATAAAAATGTATTTTATAGCCATTTCCTCAGCCCTCACAATGGTGGTCTTCAGAAGAAGAATTTAAAGGTTGGTTAAAATCACCTGGAATTGCCGTCCCCCGCCTCTCTCAGGAGCTACAAGGACAGCCTTCCCTGGGATACCTTCCTTTGGTGCCGTCAGCTTTGACTGTTTTCCAGGAACTGTGGCAGTTCTGAAGAGTATCTCCCAAGCTGGTTACATTGGGGCCACAATTTCCCTCAGTCTCATTGGTCGGGGAATTAGCTAGATTTCTGTTTAACTTGCTTTGGTTTTAAATTGGTTTTCTTAAATTCACTGAAAGACCTCGAAAATGGAAACAAACAGAAATGGAACAAAACAATATTTCTAGTTCAGCAGATGAAAGAAATGTCCCTGAACATGCTTAATATCATTAATGGCTAATACGTACAGGGTGGGGAAAAGATAGGGTTCAGTTGTCAGTATGGGCAATAGCGTAATCATTAATAAATGATAATACAAAAATAAACTTTGTGTTTCACATACTTACAACTGAAAACCTACTGTTACCCCTCCCCCCCACCCTGCATTAATAAATTAATATGTTCTAAGTGCTCAGCTAGGGGCTTTATTTTTACTATTTCACTTAATCCTTTCATTAATTCTTCAAGAATATTCAGTCAGAGTAAGGTAGGTTACCCTGGGATAATAACTCCCAGTGGCTTAAAACAGCAAGATGTAAGATCCAAGTAATTTTCAAAGACAGCTCTTCTTCATGTGGGGACTCAGGCTTCCATTCCCCTCTTGTTTCAACATACGCTTCCAAGACTGCCCCAGAAAAAGAAGATAATTCTGTAAGGTTTCATAGCGGCAATGAATGCTACTTCCCAGAAATGTCATGTTACTTCCACTCACATTTCATTGGCCAGAATAAGTTACAGCATTACAAGCATTGCCCATTATAATCTTAATGGGCAAGAGAATGCAATTTCTTCATGTGTTCCAAAGCATGGAAGCTAGAAATTCTGGTGAGCAGCACTGATACCTATCCCAAAGGGGAACTTTTTAGTTTGAAGATGTGGAATTTGAGATTCAGAGACATTAACAACTTAGATAAAATCACCGTTTCTCCTGTATAGTGTACTGGAATGTAAAACTCCTAAATCTAGACTCTTTCCATTGTATCATTTTGCTTCCCATACACACAGAATATTTCCCACTTAGATCAATGTTGTTGTTTTTATTTTCTTTTAGCAAGAGAGAGAGACAGACAGACAGACAGGAAGAAAGAGAGATGAAAAGCATCAACTCACAGTTGTGGCACCTTAGTTGTTCAAGGCTTTCTCATATGTGCCTTGACTGGGGTGCTCCAGCTGAGCCAGTGACCCCTTGATCAAGCCAATGACCTTGGGTTTCAAGCCAGTGGCCTTTGGGCTCAAGCCAGCAACTATGGGGTCATGTCTATAATCTCACACTTTATATCAGTGACCCTGCCTTCAAATTGGTACACCCACGCTCAAGCTGGGGACCTCAGGTTTTCCAATATGCATCCCCAGTGTCCCAGGCCAATGCTCTATCCATTGTACTGCTGGTCAGGCTCACTTAGATCAATATTGAAGTGAGCCTTATAAGCCATTCCATAGTTAGATAAACACAGATAAGTGGGTCAATTATTATAAAAAACAAAACAAAACTAATACCGTGATCATGTATTTCGGGATGAGTTTTTCTTATCTGTTGATATTGAGATGAAATATTTTCACCTTTGCGGAGTTGGTGTAGTTTTTATTTGCTGGCTTTTGCTTCCTAAGGGACTTTAGCATTCACGTGTCCTGAAGAGACCTCTGCTGTGCCCTTCTAGCACAGTAAAACCCATGGCATGCAGTTCAAAGAAAGTACACCAATTAGGCTCAAGACATTTTCCAGATTGAAGGAAGCCTTCTCCCTGTTTAAGCATTGCCTACGATCAGCGAAGAGAGTAGTTCAAAGGAACTAGTCAGTTTAGTAAAATAATACCATATTTACCCATTTAATTTGCCTTTGTAAATAAAGTACGGCCAGTTTCCCTTTGATCTCGTGAAGCCCGTTCAGCATGCTATGCATAGCACAGAGATGAAAGTCGATGAGGCTGCTTAAAATGAAATATGCCACGGAGTGATAGAAAGATTTCAAGTGCTTCTGAGGAGAAGCAGAAGTAATCTGGTAAGTCATGTTTTGCTTTGCAGTATTTTCACAGGGCATTTGGCATTAATTTCAGGTTATTTTTGACTAATACAATAAACAATAGGCACTACAGGGAAAACGTTATAAAACACTAGGCATAAATATGATTGATGATTATAGGCTACACATATTTGTTTCCATTTCCTGAAAAATTACATCTAGCTTTCACATTATTTCATCAAGGATTCCCTGTCACTCTCCTCCTTGGCCAGGACATCAAATTTTAAACATGTATTCAAAATGCCTCTAGGTCTTTACATTTTTATCATCTTCTAGCTGGTTGCCATGACTTGTCTTATTATTGGTAGAGAATGGTGCATTAAAAGTAGAAAATAGGAAAAGTTAGATTGCTGTAGTTTCCATTTTAATGACACACTTTATTGCTTCCAGTAGATTTCTCCTGGTGAGCTCCCTTCCTCAAATGTCAAGTTTTATTCTAGTTTTTGAGAAACTCAGGCCACAGTTTTTTCTAGTATTCTGAGAAGCAGCATTTTAATAGAGGTTTTGAACCCAGAAGAATGAATCCCCGTTGGAGGGATCTCTGACACAGGTAACAGATGGGGTGTAGAAGTGGCCGGGGTAGTGTGTATCAAGGGCTTCCACCGGCATTATTGTCACCTGTTTGGAAAGCTGACCCTGGTGGAGGGACTGTCATACTCTGGATAATAATTCCTACTCCTGCTTCATGGCAGTCTGGTTTCATTGTCTATTCAAAAGTCTGTTGAAGAAACCTTATTTTTTCAAGTCCCTACATTACCTACAAAGTTTAGGCTTCCAGTATTCACATGTCTGCATTTTTCTTTAACAATTAAAAAGAGTGCCTAGTTTTCAGCTGGGTCATTGTCCTAACCCTTCTTCCCCTGATTTATTTCTTCCCAGAGAGGAGAAATGTCTTATTTACCACGTGTAATTTGGAAAAGAGATATCCCTCTGTGCCACCTTCTCTGCCTTTGTGTCTGCCTCATCCTCCCTTTAGTAAACCAGCCTTTCTATGGGATGCTAGGTTTTGGTCCGTCCACTGCCCTGTCATCAGAAGCCTGGCCGTGGGGGTCTCAGGGATCAAGTATCTGTACCAGTGACAATGTCAGTTGGTCTAATCCAGTGGAGAAATATTATCAAGTGCTTTTAGTTGCTAGCTGTGTCTCTAATCTGGCCTTTATCAGTGACAGAGGTGGCATTTTAAGCTCCATTTGTTTGACTCCACATTGGCCTTATAGTTAGCATCAAACTTGTGGGTAGGAAGGGACCTCACCTGGGAGGCTCTTCCGAATCAGATCATCTCATGCTGGAGTCATTCACTAGCCAAATCGTTTATTTAACTGCCCTTGTTCCGATTCCACACTCACCGAGCAGCCTTCAGATGAAAACTCACCATTTTATAAAACTTCTTTGTATGAAAATAATGTGTGCACCAGAAGATTTGTAAGGGCCTGGATTCTTCACCAGTTATAGTTCCTTTCTGTGAACTTAAATACTGAAATTTTAGCTCAGGTAGTTTGGCTCAGTGGATAGAGCATTGGCCCGGCATGCGGATGTGCCAGTCAGGGCACACATGAGAAGAGACCTTCTGCTTCTCTTCCTCTCCCTCTCCCCCTTCTGTCCTTCTTCCCCTCCCACAGCCAGTGACTCCATTGGTCCAAGCGTCGGCCTCAGGTACTGAGGATAACTCGATTGATTCAAACATCAGCGAGTGGATCCCGGTTGGGGCACATGCAAGAGTCTTTTTCTCTATCTCCCCTCCTCTCACTTAAAAAAAAAAGTCTGAAATTTTGTTTTGATACTTTAGTTTTGTAAGCTAGTTTGTTAATGTTCATTTGCCCTTAAGAAAAGAGTCTGTCAATAAAATTACTTTGGAAGTTGTGAGCCAAATAGTCAGACAAAGCTCCAAGACATTTCAGAATTCAATCCAATGTGGTTCTAATGCTAGGAAGAGTTAGGCCCTTTCATTAATATGCAAAAATGCATATTGCCTTACACTAAAATGTCTTTACACCTAGATGTGACTACATTAAGGGTCTTAAGAAAGAAGAAAGCAAAACTAAGGAAAGAAAATCCAATTAAGAGGTATGGCCACCTGGGTAGATGTTAGAGATTCTAACCCGACTTGAATATGAGATAATGATGTGATTCACTTCCAATAGATGTGAACCACAGGGAATTTTCTTCTTTCACTTTTGGCGTGCTTATTTTTATTTTTATTTTTCTGTATTTTTCTGAAGCTGGAAACGGGGAGAGACAGTCAGACAGACTCCCACATGTGCCCAACCAGGATCCACCCGGCATGCCCACCAGGGGGCGACTCTCTGCCCACCAGGGGGCGATGCTCTGCCCCTCCGGGGCGTCGCTCTGCCGCGACCAGAGCCACTCTAGTGCCTGGGGCAGAGGCCAAGGAGCCATCCCCAGCGCCCAAGCCATCTTTGCTCCAATGGAGCCTCGCTGCGGGAGGGGAAGAGAGAGACAGAGAGGAAGGAGAGGGGGAGGGGTGGAGAAGCAGATGGGCACTTTTCCTGTGTGCCCTGGCCGGGAATCGAACCGGGACTTCTGCACGCCAGGCCCACGCTCTACCACTGAGCCAACCGGCTAAGGCTTGGCGTGTTTATTACAGTCTGCTATAATTTGCAGGGTTCGATGTGTCCCCTCGGTCACAGACAGGATCCAGTCTTATTCTAGGAGTAGCTTCAGGTCATTGAGAAGCTGAGAAGGCAGCTTTGAAAATTACATGAAGATAGAACCCTTAAAACTTTGTGAGATGGTATCTTTTCTTTTTGGAAAAGAATTGCTCATACCTGGGAAGATTAAAATTAATTATAGAAATTTTTAAGAGGGACAAAATGTAATGATATTTTTACATTAATTATGTATACAAACCTGCTATATTAAGTATCTATAATGTATAAGAGACATGAACCTGCTAGAAAAAATCAACCTTGTAACACTATTTTAAAATGTGTTATTGATAACTGATCTGAAATTGTGTGTCTAGACTGGACATAGTTAATTTTATGTATAATACCTGAAGATTTAAGAAAACTTAAACCATTTTTTGTTTCATTTATTAATTTTATAAGTATTGCTCAAATACTTGAGAAAGTTTCTTAGATAATTTTTGTATGTGTAAAAAAAATTGAGTATGTTAATGTGTTAATGCAATTTAAAATGTGAAAAAAGTTTAATTAACAAGGCTTATAACTGGTTCCAGATAGTAATTAAAGGCCACCTTTAAAATAACTGAAAACTTGCTAGCTTTATAATGGGATAATGAGGTTTATAATATGAACTGAAAATAAAAAAGAACAATTTCTTTTTAAATTTTTAACTGTAATAAATCAAATATTTTAAAACTAACAATCTATTAATAATTTTTTCACATAAAAACGAATCTGGAGGAACCAAATCTCTTACTTAATAGAAATCACTTTTAACATTAGGCACAAATCAAGCTTCTGATATCAAAGAGTTGAGGGCCGTGTCTAGGTTAGGCCTTGGTGAATTGACTGGAGAACTCAATGTAGGATGGCCCTTTGGGTGAGAGGCAACTGATCTTTAACATACTGCATTCTGACCACATTATTGGTCATTCCTTTCTTTTTTTGGAACTTCTACTACTTTTTAGTGCTTTATTAAAATGTTATTTCCCTAAAGTACTGAATATTTAAAATATAACTCATCAAAATTAAAGAACACACTTTAAGTAATTATAGGTTTTTATGGTTCTCAAGCAAGTCAGATCTGGCAATAATGAAGACAGCTTGTAACTTTAACAATAAAATTTTCCTCAATTCCTTTTTTTTTTAAAGTAAGAGGAGGGGAGAGAGAGAGACAGACTCCAGCACACGCCCTGACTGGGATCTACCCAGCAACACTGTCTGAGGTCGATGCTCAGACCAACTGAGCTATCCTCAGTGTCTGAGGCTGATGTTCGGACCAATCAAGCCACTGGCTGTGAGAAAGGAAGAGAGAGAGAAGGGGGAGAGAAGCAGATGGTCACTTCTGTGTGCCCTGACTGGGAATTGAACCCTGGACGGCCACATGGCTGGTGGACGCTTTATCAACTAGAGCTAATTGTACCTCAATTCTTAATGAGTTTGTGTTTCAAAATAGCTTTTGCCCTTCTCTAGGCCCTACTTTGGTGCATAACCAGAGCACTAGTTATCAATGGCAGGAGAATCTAGGAAGCAGACAGAGCTTTGTTTGAATTACAGTTCTGGCTTGCACTAGTCTGAGTCCTTGAGCAAGATGCTCAACCTCTTAGTTTCCTCATCTGTAAATTGGGGATCATAACACCTATCATATAAGGTTGCTGTAAAGCTTAGAGATACTATATACAGAGAGAGTTGGCACACAACTGATCCTCAATGAATCAGATATGTTTCTTATGGGTAGTGTGAAAAGAAGACTGGGTGCATTTGGGACGTGAGAACGGGTTAATTTCTGCAGCAGGGTGAGTATGTGTGTATGTGGATGTGTGGGTGAAGGAGCAGCTGCCTGAACAGTATGTGGCTGCAGTCAATCATGGCTGACTGCCAGATGGAAGCTCCAAAGACTCTTGTGCTGAGTTAGGCGATGATGTGTAGAGCGTAAATGATACCATACAAGAATGTTAACTTCAGGCTTTATGAAGTTGAGGACCTAACCTTATACAAACTGTAAAATAGTTGCCTTCTACACTCTGTTGTGGTTGATGAAATTCTGAAAATGGCATTTTATATCAGGCTCCAAGCCTAACCAATTTTAAAGGAATCAAGTAGGATGATCTAGGAGAGTGAGAGAGAGAGAGAGAGAGAGAGAGAGAGAATGAGATCAAAGGTGCTGACAATACTTAAAGGTCAAAAAGTGAGGATTTATTTTTAGAGAGCTATATAAAAGGAAAGGGATCTCTTCCATCGACAATTTTACTGAATTTCACTATTTTTCAATGAATTCTTTGTACATCTAAAGACACCTTTTAAATGAAATAACAGAGATGGGATCTAATGAATAACAGAAGAAAACTGATGGACAATTTCATGAAGTAAAGAACATTGAAATCAAATATTTTGCTATCATCCAAATACGCATTGTTAATACCTTCTGTTTGGTATGCCAAAAGTCAAAATTGTGTGGTTGACAAACTGTTCAATGGAACTTTTCCCAATCTAGCCTAGAGGTAACTGAATTATTTAGGCATTAAAATTTATGTCAATTGATTAACTTTTAATTGCCTTCAAGAATTAGTTACACTTCTTATCATGATGTAGACTTTAATTGGGTAAAACAATAACTTTTTATTTACTATTTTAGAGATGTTACCTTTTTAATTTGAAAAATATAGTTACAAAATACATATAGAATGTTCTTAGACACTGAGGAGATGAACAATAGAGACTGCTTTTAAGAAGGGTACTAACAGAGAATATATACAGTAGAGAATAGACTAACAAATAATTATGATACACAATTTCCATGTTAAAGGGGGTTACTCAAGGTGTTATGGGAGCATCAATGAGGGGCACTTAATTCAGCTTGGGTCTGTCAAAGAGTTCAGCTTAAGCCCTATCATATGGAAATGGGAATGAGCTGTCTATGGAAGCTGGATGTATAGTAGCACTATACATTTTGGAGCACATAACAGCTCCAATGAAGCTCTAGAATTATTTGCAATTGTGAAAAAAATCAAATGTCTCTGAGAAACATTTGTCACTCATGCTTAAATGCTATGTCATGCCTTGTGATTAATTCCAAGTGTACATGAAAATATAGTCTTTAAATGTAAATATTATTTCAGAGGCTTAGAATTAAGAAAAAGTGACATTTGATGATAGATTTGGTCAGGAAAATATAGAGAAAGCATAGTCTCGGAAGAGTATAATTTCTAAGTTGCAAAGAACCTTTTATTCTTTCTTGTTCAAAAAATTTATGATTTATTTTTTAAAAGAATATTTTGATTAATTCCTATAAAATTAATGTATACAATTAATAAAAATCAATTAAGTTATACAAATTTTTAAAGTCATGCTAATTTGGTCATTAAATTAACATAAAAGGATAAAATTGAGAGACTGCCATTTTGTTGACTAGGATGGGTTTGATGTGCATTTTGCAGTAGAGTCGTTAGAACTTCCTACAGGAGTGAATACAGAGTAGAGGTAAGAGAAAAATACTAATCAAGAAAAAAAATGTAGGTTTTATAAAATCAGGTTTAAAATTAACGAGTGGTGATTCTACTCCCTAATCGATTTCACTTACTAATGGAGTGCTGTTCCTTTGGTGGGTGTTCCATTTTGCACACATGACGCTTGAGATATCTTGTAGGTTGGATACTAGAATCTGGAGTTCCCCGTAGAGGGAGTTTGGGCTAAGGATGTACTTATGAACATCAAGATATAATGTAATTTAAATCCTGAGAACTAATTAAGATTGTATAAGGGAAGGGGAGAGGTTGTTGGAGGGAAAGAAAAGGAAGAAAAATAACTAAAAGGGACAGAATGGCTCAGAAAATGCATGCAGCTGCTTCCCACTCCATCATTTCTCAGTGCCCTGCAGGCAGAAAGAGCTCTTGAAATTAATCCTGCTGTCTGTTTCTTGGGTTAACTTGGAGCACAGAGGGGACAGTGGGGACATATATGAATGTCTTAAATAGAAGCAGCTGCTGACTCCTCTGGGTAGTAATTTGATGACTATTTATTTAGCTTCAGTGGAATAATTTTGTTGAGTAGATGAAATAGTTTAAAATATTCTTATGCTGATTGTATATAACTTTATGTCTTACAATTAAAAAAAAATTACATGGGTAGATTTACAGAAGGGCATTTACAGGCACAATTGAAATGTTGTTAAGGTACAAAAGACTTGGCCATGCCCTATGTTCAGTTTGAGTTAGTCCAGGAGTAAATATTAGTGTTAAAATTCCAAAGCACTATATATCTGTCAATGAGGAAGGACCATTTCATTTGTATTTTCATGTTGTTATTAAATAAGCTAAAATTATATTGCCAATTTAAATACATCCTTTCTGTAATAGTGATGTTAAGGTTGTTAGTAAATGGAAAGTAATAATTTAATAAATGAATGAGAGTTTAAAAATTGTTATTTTATGTACTAAGAAACTTTTCTTCATTCTCTTTATTTAGCTTGTAAGCATGGGTACTGTTTTCTCCTTTCTTTTTTTCCTTAGGAATGAAAGAGATGAAAATCTAAAACATCTCTATTATGGTCTGCACTGAAGTTACTAAGTTAAAAAACAAGTTCAGCAAGTTTTAAAGAAAAGAACTGTTAGTTAAGTAGAAGCCAAATATTGTCATTAGTGCTGAGTGGAAAAGGGAAAGTTTCATGTGACACATCAATGTTCTATCACTTCTCCTTTGAACCCCTTTTAACTCAGAGGAGAGGGAGAAAACAAAACGATGAATTTGCAATGAGGAGAGTTTACATCAGCAAAATATTTTTTTTTTCTCCCAGCTTGCAGAAAGAAGAGATGGTGTTATTTTATTCAACACCTCTGTACATTTTCACATGAAACAGAAATTCATACAATTATTTTGGATATGTTGTTGACTCAGATGGAACAATTAAAGATAAAAACTAAAAAGAAAATGCTAAATGTAGTAAGAAAGATTGGGAAAGGAGACAGGTTCTTGTAGCCCACCCCATTGTGGGCGTGGGGGGATCACATGGATTTCATCTCCTGAGATCGTCTCACATCTAGATGGTGCTCAAAGGCTGTATTTATCTCCTGGAGGAAATGTGATTTCTGAGACAAGATCTCTGGAGCAGAGAGGAATTTCTTCCAACAGTGGTCTTAGTCCCAGGAATTCAACTTGAAAAGGGGAGAGTATAGGTGTTCTATTTTACACCTCTAAATGTAATTTTTATTTTTACACCTGAAACATATATAATTTTATTACCTAATGCTACCCCAATAAATTCAATATATAAATTTAAAATACAGTAGGACCAAAAATAATCATTACTTCTAAAATCATTATTTCTCAGATTAGAAGGAAATTTTAAGCTATCTGCTCAAAGCAGAAGTAATCAAACCCTCTGGTCTGTAAATTAAAATCTGTCATATTAATCCAAAATCTAGTTCACCTTTGTATTCTTAATGTACCCCAATTTCTTCTTTTTGATCCTTTAATGAAACAATGACCATTATCTTATGCCTCTTACAGCTCTTCTTAACATGGTCATGAACCTTGACCTTGTCCATTGGAACCCATCTCACTATCTCCAGCTTTCAGCTTGGAATAAGCAATTTGGTTTTTTTTCTCCATGTCATTGTCCTAAAGTCTTAAGTCTTCATCTTTAAAAGTCTAGGTCTTAAAAGTCTGAAGTCTGAAGTCTTAAGTCTTGGGTTTTAAAGTCTTAATTTCAGAAACTCTGGCCACAAACTGAGGTCGCCGGTTCGAAACCCTGGGCTTGCCTGGTCAAGGCACATATGGGAGTTGATGCTTCCAGCTCCTCCCCCCTTCTCTCTCTCTGTCTCTCCTCTCTCTCTCTCTCTCTCTGTCTTTCCGTCTCCTCTCTAAAATGAATAAATTAAAAAAAAAAAAAGAAACTCTGGCCACAAAGCTAACAGTTTAGACATGATAGCTGCAGAAACTGGGCTGTGTGTGACTGCAAGCCCGCTGTGGAACAACATGTGATCTCTGACCATTTCTTCATTAGCTCTCATGGCTGTCGTCATTTGCCAGTCTTTTTTTTAATTAATTTTAATTTATTGTGTTTACGTAGATTCTAGTGAACGTAATTATTAATGAAGAGAGTTGATTTCTGTTAGTTGTGGTGCCTTCTATCCAACTCCAAAGGAAGTTTGCTGCAGGAAGTTCATCAAGAACTCACATGAAAAATTTGTACAGGAAAGAGTGGGATGCCAAAGCACTTTGATCATGAACCTTTTGAAAGAACTGCTTTTATAGCAGCTGGAAAAGGACCAGCTCACTCCTCCACATACACATCCTTCCTCTTCAACCAAAAGAGGAGTGGAAAAAAACCATGGAAAGAAAGGAGGCAATTCAGTCATGCCATGATTTGCTTACATCGCCAGGAGCAACAGTAGACCTGAAATGGATGTCAACAGTGACAACGGAAGTTGAGTCAATGTATTGGCACCTGAGTCTGTAGAATACATTTCTAATAATATTCAGAAATTGGATATAGACATTGTTGAAGGAAAGAAGAGTCTAAAAGCTTGCAGTTGAAAAACAAGCAGACAAAACATGATGGTTATGATATCACCCATCTCCCTGCAAATGTATTCTCTCATGTTGGTGAAAACAGGGGGCACATGCATCAGTCAGATGTTATACTTAAAATATTTGATACCATTATAGTCCAGGCACCAATGATAGCACGTGTTCCAATGTCTTGGAATGGATCCTGGGGATCATTGTTTCTATTCAGTTGAGAATCTCAAATACTTGCACTGAGCCGTTATTGATTATTGCTGTTCTAATTATTTTGTGAAGACTGTCAAGTCATAAAATCATAAAACATTATCATTTTTATCTTGTAAATGAAAGAATAATAAGATAAGTGTATCATGATATATGGTCTTGATTTTGAATTAAAATAGGAAATTAGAATAAATTAATAAAACCAATTATGTCAATACTGTGAAAGTCCAATATATGAAAAATTACAGGACTGAGTATGACTATGGATGCATAATGTAACTGTATGTTTTAATCACGGCCATATTCAGAGTTGAAAGACAAAAGAAGAATAAGAAGGAAAGCAATTTTTTTTTTTTTTTTGTATTTTTCTAAAGCTGGAAACGGGGAGAGACAGTCAGACAGACTCCCGCATGCGCCCAACCGGGATCCACCCGGCACGCCCACCATGGGGCGAAGCTCTGCCTACCAGGGGGTGATGCTCTGCCCATCCTGGGCTTCACTATGTTGCGACCAGAGCCACTCTAGCGCCTGAGGCAGAGGCCACAGAGTCATCCCCAGCGCCCGGGCCATTTTTGCTCCAATGGAGCCTTGGCTGCGGGAGGGGAAGAGAGAGACAGAGAGGAATGTGCGGCGGAGGGGTGGAGAAGCAAATGGGCGCTTCTCCTGTGTGCCCTGGCCAGGAATCAAACCCTGGTCCTCCGCACGCTAGGCCGGAAAGCAATTTTAACATCTCTAATGTTTAGGTACACCTAAGACATGATTGTTTAATTATAAAATACAAGGACCATATCTAAAGCTGTCTTAGAAACAAATTTTTTTTTTAGCCAAAGATAATATGTAAACTAATGCTGTAAACCTAACTTTGAACCTTAACAATTGATATGTAACGTGCCATAATAGTATCAAAACCCTGAAGTATTGTCAATAGAATTGAAGCACATTCCACATATTGATATTTAGTCTTTAAATGGAAGAGAAGAATGTTAGGTCATGAATACTTTGCCTCTAAAAATATTACTATGGGTAGTAATTTTTGTCCTAACTAAAAAATACAGAATTGTAAATATGTAGTCAAATTGCTCAAAGTTAGAATAATATTATAATATTTAAAAGTTATAGAATGTTAGAGATTAAAATCTCTTTCTTATCCCTCCAGATAGAGAGCTAGATTAGAGCTCCAGTCTTCTGCTTCTCATTCACTGTCCATTTCACTTACTATACAGGCTTAAGCAAGCTCAGATATAAAATTAAACTTGATCTGCTAAAAGTAAAATTCTCTTCAAACACTTTTTCAGTATCCTTCTTTTTCAAAAGGTTAGTTCAATAATACTTTCATGACCAGAGGTCACTGATCTCAGAACTTTAACTACACAGAACATAGACAAGTAAAAAGCCACACACACACACACACACACACAGTCCTCACATTAAATCCTTACGCAAGAACAGACAGTACAAAGTCCTTACACTAAAGCTCATGGATTTTTCTAGACTCTCATCAGAGTATATTTCCTCTGACTTTGAGTTCTTGTTCTATCATCTTGATTTTCCTGAATTTACGCCCAGAATAGAATACAAAGTTTGTTCTCTTGCCTCTGACAGAAAAGAGAACAGAAAGCAGGCAAGAGGCAAGCTGGTAGCTTGATGCAAGCACACTAAGACCAGCAAAAATAACAGACAGACCAGCAAAGCCCAGCTAGACAGTGAGGAGACAGATGTCACATCACAGACTCAGTAGCTTGCCTCCCTAAGTTGTGAGATCAAGCCTGAAAAGAGATTTTAATGTATTTGCCCTTAAAATTCAAACATGTCTAGGCAGAACAAAAACAAATATACAAATAACATACAAATCCCTACAGGTCGATATAGGAAAGGGCTGGGGACAGTGTCTCAGGCTTGAGGTACATGTCTGAAGAGTCAGGTTAGACACAGACTTGCTCTCTGTAGGTTTTAGTATCCAAGGAGTTCCAGCACTGTGCTTTGGAAGTGTGTGTGCGTGTGATGGAGGGTGATCATGGTGTGTGTATTAGGAAAGTGGTACTGATAGCTCACAACATCACGGAGATTCCAAGTTAAGCACATTGTATCTTGTGGTGGTTTAAAGCTCTAGTCCTAACAGGTCCCAGAAAAGTAAGAAAGCAAGTCAACTATAGGGAGCAAGGTCTACCCTGTGAAGGGGAAGCTTAGGAATCATATTAAGGCATAACCAGAAAATGGGACTTGGGGAAAGACTTCTGATTCTAAATGGGATTTTAAAGTTGAATGTGAGACAAGGAAAGCAGAGGAGGAACCCAAGAGTAGTACTGGATGGATAGTGTCGGGCCAATAGGAGGCTGTGGAGGAGGGCAGAGGGATTCTCGGAAGCTCTGGCAACCAATAGGCTTGCCTCTGCTGTTATACCATCTGCACTGCAACATCAGGATTGTTTTAGCACCAGAGTGGAGTTGAGCATGCAGGAGAAGGGCATTGGGAATTCAGTAAGCAACTGCTAAGGAAGACAGGGGCTAGTATCCTCTTTGATGAGGAAGGCTTGTGACATCTTCCTCTCCTCCCTTCCCTTCTGCCTTCCTTCCTTTCTCCTTCCTCCCTTCCTTCCTTCCTTCCTTCCTTCCTTCCTTCCTTCCTTCCTTCCTTCCTCCCTTCCTTCCTTCCTTCCTTCCTTCCTGTGGGTGGAGCACAGAGCACATTCCTAGCAGCTGTGGCTGACACAATGCTATGAGAATACTCCAGCTTCCAGAAGCCTCCTGGGCATATCCAGGAAGGAAGTTCACCCACTATAAGGAAGTGACTGAGTGCCCACCATGCAGCTCCCTGATCTTTTCAGCCATTGGCTTTGAGGAACACGTTGTAACACCCTATAGGCTGACCCCATGTATATAAGCTAGTTTACTTCCTGAATAAAGTGGATCTGTGTCACTGAACCTGGTCCCCAGAGTCGGGTCTTTGCGTCTCCGTCGTCCTCACCCCCGGCAGGACTTGTCCACAACTGGCGCCCAATGTCAGGCAGGGATCTAACTGGCATCCAAGGGATGGGTGAGTGACCCTCTGCAATGGGAAACCTTCTCCCCCACTCCTGAGCCCCGCAGGCTCGAGCCCTGCACACCCTATTGCAGAGTAGGCGAGTTAAAGTTTGTGAAAAGGATCTCTGTACTTACTGGGAGATCCTCTCTTGTCTCAATCCCTGGATTGAGGACGCACCCCTCTGGGACCCAGACACTTGGGCCCGAGCTCTCTGACACATCCGTTTGGCCGAGGTACATGAGGGACAGGCCTTCCCTCTCGGCCTCACTCCTGCCTTATTGGCAATACGCGGTTGCTTGACTGGTGCTCCTGCTGGGGACCCTCCACTGGTCCCTAAGGCCCTACAGGCTACTCCTCTTTCGGAGGAGCCCCTACCTCCCTATTCAACCCCCCTCCACTGAGGAGGAAAGTAGTTTGGCCTCCAAGTGTGACAAAATCCCAGCTGAGTGTGCAGAAACGAAACCAACAGAATTGCTAACTTCGCCATCAGCTCTGCCACTGGGAAAAGTGGAAGTCGCTACTTCCACATTCCCTACCGGGGCTCAGTGCCCCACCCCAGCCTCTCAGACGCCATTTTCTCCAACATGTGTTCCTGCTGCAGACCCATGGGCCAGCCTATACGCCCCCATGTGTCTTTTTTCTTTCTGTCTTTCTGCCTGTCTTGTATCTCTCGCTCTCTCTCTCCCCCGCTCCTCTCTCTGAAATGACGTTGGAAGGACCCAGCCATGGCACAGTGGTGGGGATCACACCCTCTTCTAATGCAAGGGAGAGGTTATGCTTGTGTTTTTCAGCCAATTTGGATCCCAGGAACCACCCAACCTGCTTGACAGGGTTTCTTGGGCACCAACTAAGTGGTTCAGTCTTCACCTATCCAAAGCCACAGCCCTGGCCTTCTCCACACTGACTACACCTGAGGTGAGGAGGTCCTCAACACTCCAGAAGAAGACCTCGTGGCCGGCATGTGCGCCCCATCACCTGGGGGGATGTGGAGGTTTTGGCAGGGCAGGCCCAGAGAATTGCCCCTGACGGGCCCCCAGGCCCTGGTGCTCCGTTCTTGCTTACGTGTGCTATAGTAACTGCTGATCCCATACTCAGGTGGCGGCAGCCCAGGGCTTGAGCCCAGCAGCATGAGCTGGTGTTTTCAGTTCATCTTTGGAGGATGAGAATTGGGCCGGAGTTGTGATTTGGGTGGCAGCTGTGGCAGGAGGATGAATGGAAGCCAGGCTTGCATCAACGAGTGGCCGCTGGAATGGCAGGGAGTGCCAGCTAAGCCACTGGTGGGTTCGCTGACATTTTGGGACATAGAGGTTGAAGCCATCATGCTCTCCAGAGCAGAGATGGAAATGCTGACTGCCATTGCCATGTGCTCCTCTTTGGGACAGTGTAAGACCTGCCAGGACGGCAGGGATGAGGGGGGTGGCTGAGGCCCCATGTGCATGGACTGATTCCTGGACTATGACCAGAGTGAGCATTGGCTCCTTTGTTGGATGGACTTATAGATTTTGGATAGTGTGAAATACCCTGATGGGGGTGGGGGGCGGCTTTGCTGGAGGCCCTTCCCCTGCCCTGGGAAGATTTTCCCTTGGCTAGAAAGAAGGCCGAGGACATTTTGTGCTTTTGGCAAAGTGCTCAGAGACTGGTGAAATATACCTTTGTAATTGTTGAAATTGTATGATTTGTCATGTTGTTGTAATTTGTGTACTGTGCCTTGCAACCATATGCAGTATGCAGCCTTCGGCAAGCCATTTGTTTCGTGTTTGGATGCTGGGACCTTGGTGGGAAGGGGCGTGCATGGACCTACGACCATTTTTTACAATCAAAATGGAACTATGTTTAACGGCACCTAGAAGGTCTCTGTAACACAGTAGGAGGGAAATGACATCCCGACCCCTAGGAGGAATCCCCTGTTTAAGACCCCTGTTCTATTTCCTAACTAGTCAAACATTGCAGAAGCTTGCCTCATTGTTTAATCCAGCTAATGTATTAGCATATAGTATAATAGGTATTATAGTTGTTTTAGTTCTACTAGGGTTCCGTTGCATAATGCTTAGCATTCAGAAGCTGCAACAGCAAGCTGTCATTCATCAAATCCAATTGGCCCTTAATTAAAAGAGAAGAGAGAGATATCGGTGGAGCACAGAGTACATTCCTAGCAGCTGTGGCTGATGCAATGCTGTGAGAATACACTAGCTCCCAGAAGCCTCCTGGGCATACCCAGGAAGGGAGCTCGCCCGCTATAAGGAAGTGATTTAGCCCCAACCACGCAGCTCTCTGATCTTTTCAGCCATTGGCTTTGAGGAACACGCTGTAACACCTTATAGGCTGAACCTGTGTATATAAGCTAGTTTACTTCCTGAATAAAGTGGATCTATGTCACTGAACCTGGTCCCCGAAGTCAGGTCTTTGCATCTCCGTCATCCTCAGCCCCAACAGGACTTGTCCTTCCTCCCTTCCTTCCTTCCTTCCTTCCTTCCTTCCTTCCTTCCTTCCTTCCTTCCTTCCTTCCTTCTTTCCTTCCTTCTTCTCTCTCCCTCCATCCCTTCCTTCCTTTCATACAATTATTATTTGATCACCTACAGTCATTTTCTTAGCCCATTACAGCCTTGCTCCGACCTACTCCTTTGTGTTATTATTAGCAAATATACTACATTTCTATATGTTATAAATGCACCATACATTATATAAATGTATATCATATATGTATATATATATCATTATTATGTTTAGAGTATTCATATATTAATATAAACATAAAATGTATTATTGGGTCTGGAACACATAGAAACATTTGGTTCTTATTTATAACATACCTTTTTTATTGATATTATCTATGTGATGCAACATTGCCAGCACATCTTCCTTTCGTCCTTTAGTCATGCTGTCCTTTGTGCTGTGAAAATATTTGGCCCTGGCCGGTTGGCTCAGTGGTAGAGGGTCGGCCTGGCGTGCAGGAGTCCCAGGTTCGATTCATGGCCAGGGCACACAGAGGAAGTGCTCATCTGCTTTTCCACCCTTCCCCCTCTCCTTCCTCTCTGTCTCTCTCTTCCCCTCCTGCAGTCAAGGCTCCATTGGAGCAAAGTTGGCCCAGGCTCTGAGGATGGCTCCATGGTCTCTGCCTCAGGTGCTAGAATGGATCTGGATGCAGCAGAACAGCACCCCAGATGGGCAGAGCATCGCCCCCTGGTGGGCGTGCCAGGTGGATCCCGGTTGGGCACATGTGGGAGTCTGTCTGACTTACTTCCTGTTTCCAACTTTAGAAAAATACAAAAAAGAAAAAAAAATATTTATAATGGCTACTCTGAAATAGCATTCTGTTAGATTGCACATCGGGTCATTGTCACAGGCAGTTTCTGCTGTTGGCTGTGTGTGTGTGTGTGTGTGTGTGTATGAGTCATACCTTTCTGTTTCTTTTCAGGCCTCAACATTTTGTTGTTGTTGTTGGAAACAAGACATTTTAGATAATATATTGCAACAATGCTAGGTACTGGTCACCCCCTCCTCCTTTGGGACTTGTTTTTGTTATTTGCTTCTTTAGTGATCAGAAGGGTTATTTTAATGGTCTCTTTCTCCCAGGGTGTTAAGTTTCTGATGCTGTTTCTCAGGAAGGCACAGCTGTGGCGATGCCACTGCCACCATGCGATGACAGTGACAGTCTGCTCTAGGATGTCTCTTCTCTCCTCTTTCCTTGGCTGCAGGCAGCTGATGAACTCCAGCAATTGCCTGCTGATTCTTATATTGTTTTCAACAACACCCCTGGGCACATATTCCTCTACAAACAAATCCAATCAAAGCGTAGCTTAAAAACAAAATGAGCAGTTTCTGAGGTGAATGTTTGATATTTGTTCAGGTCCCAGAAGGGCTCCTCCCAGCTTTCTGAATCTCAGGTTGTTGTCCTCTGACTCACCATCTACACACTAGGGCTGTGTCTGCCTTAGACCCATGAATATCGTCCCCACTGCCTGTCTCTTAGGGACAACACTGTGCGAAAGCCGAAACCTTTGGGGCATAGTTTGAGAGAAGCCTATAAAGGAGAAAGGATAGCCATGTCATCTACATGAGAAGTTACCAGGAATTTGGGATTGGAGTGTACGGGAGTGTGAGAGAGAGCAGGGGTGTGTGAGTGGGGGTGGGGGGAGTACAGTCAATGTGGAAACCACAGGGAAGGAGAACCAAGAAGACGGGAGCAGTCCTAGAGCAGCCAGAGGATTTCTAATGTTTGTTTTTTAGTTAAATGTGGTGCTGGTACGGAAATCCCTTCGGATGCTCTGAGACTTCAGCCAAAGGCAGCTGCAAGTGTTGGCTTGATCCTTTGAGAGGGAAGGACTCTTTTCCTGAAGGTGGTCATCCTTCAGAGAAGAGAATAGCAAGCAGGAGATGACAAGATGGTCTGTACATTGATTCAGGACTCCAGAAGAATTGTTTGCCCTCTCTTGCCATCCCAACAATCCCCGGAGTGAATACAAGGGGACAGCAAGCTTACCCGCTGCTTTCAGAACAGAGGTTCTGGCTATGCTATTTAAACCTCAAAGGAGTGAGACTCCAGCTAAATTTAGGCCACTCACATGTTCTACAATCACCATGAATGCTTGAGAAGGCTGGTATGCAGATAAGGAAACTGAGGCTTACAGAGGTGAGGAGGTGCAATCGTTTGCTCATTATCACATAGCCAGCAAGTGGCAAGGACAGCGCTCAAATCTAGGTCTGACTTCGTAATCCCTGCTGTTTGTCGTGTCATTCTTCTGTTCCTGTCAAAACCCACCCGTGGCTGCCGTTGCTTCTGCATAAAGTGCAAACTCTGCCCAGCATTTAGATCCTCCTTAATCTGGAAGCCACAAACTATTCTAATCTTAACACTATGACTCCTAAAACTCGTGACTAAAGGCATTTCTCTGGGACTGTGACTCTTGTTCTAGAATCTCTTTTCACTTCCCTGGACCAGCCTGGCCAACTAAGTCTTGGACAGTGGTTAGATCACCTTGACATGGAGGGAGTCTTTTCTTCCTTTTCTTTCTTCTTTTTCTGTCTCCTACAGTGACATGGAGTTCTGTCTGTCTGCCAGGGCACCTGCCTGTCATCCTTTACCGGGCCCCTCTGATGCTGCCATCTGTCTTCCTGCTGAGACTCCCACCTCATACTTGCCAACACATTCCCCTCATACCTGGTTCCGCTCGACTGCCTGAATTTACTTAGCCTTTTGATGGGTCTTCACTCAAATTACAGTCACGCCCTAATTGATTGGTCTAGTTTTTAGGTTCTGGCCATCCCTGTCTGCTCCCAGAACTGAATGAGGAGTGTTTGTGAAACTTTGGATGGATAGCAAACATGGTAAATTCACCGGGATTATTGGCAATACTGGCCTGAATCAGAAAGCTTGTAGAACGGAGAGAAGACAGGACATGATTTTCAATATTCTTAGTAGAGTGCAAGTTGGAGACAATAAAAAAAAAAAAATTCAAGAGAATAAACTTAAGTAACATAACTTTTTGGTTGCTATATTTTCAGTTTTTGCATTTTATGTAAGGAATGGCTGCAGGGACCTATTTAATTAATTTAACATATGTTCAGCCTTATACTTGCAGTCAAACTGGCTGTTGCCACATTGGAGGCCACTATCCCTGAAATGAGAAGCAACTCATCTCCACTTGACAGACTTGGAAAGGTTCTTCTCTGTGACCCAGGGATAAGGTGACAATGACTCACAAAACACCATTAGTGTAAAACTGCTACCAAAAAACACATAATTTAATTTCATTGGTCATTTTGGAAAATATGCGTAAGTTTCCTAAGCCAAACGCATCACATCCCAAGGATTTTTTTTCTAGTCATTTACAGTGAATAATTTTACTGATAAAGCTAAGAAATGTATTAAAATAACACAAATGCTTGTAAATTGTTAAAATCGACTCATGAGTTACATAGAGATGTCTTATGCTCTTGACATGATACCTCTTCCTTTATTTCTGTGAATAGTAATCATTAGTACTGCTTCCTAAAGAAGAATAATGACAATACAGAGATCGTAAAACATAATGGCAATTGTTAGTTCTTTGCAATGAAAAAAATGGAAACATCATCGCTGACAGAAAGCAGTAACACTAGCTTTATTTTCTCATTCATCAGTCAATCACTGATGCATTCATAACATGAAATAAGAAATGACAAGTTCACTACAGCTCTAGTTTGCCTTACACACGAATGGCTAATCCACGCACACACACACACACACACACACACACACAGATAATGTCATAGGAAAAGAAAGTCTAAGTTGCAATGACAAAACTTTTTTAAAGGCTATATTGTCACCACAGAGTTGCCATGTTTTTGTTCATAAAAAGATTGGTTTATATGTGGTAGGATGAAGACACTTGTGAGCTTGAATTAGCTACACAAGCTATTATATATATATATATATCTAATATATATATATATTAGATATTGAAATTATATATTATACATATAACACAGCGTTATAGATAGCAGAAAAGCAAATCCTTGAGGGAAGGGGTGAGGGCGCTGTGGAGAGGGGGGCAAGAGGGACATTGAGGGGAACACGGTGGGGGGGGACACTAGACTCTATGTAAACACAATACATTAAAATTAAAAAAAAAAAGTAGTTACTCTTTTTCTGGTGTAAATAAATAAATGTGTAGTTAATGTGCCTGGGAATAAGTTTTAAAGCACAGCAAGTGAATTGAAGGGGCAGCCAGTAAAGATGAATGACTAATATTCATGATAACTGTTTGTTTATCTTTTTCCTACTGTTGTACTGTGGGCAGGACAAGAAGTTAATGTTGTAGTATAATGGGATCATTCCTGAGGGATCCTTCTAAGAGAAGCAGAGTTTGACAGCTGTTTGTAAATGGAGCCTGTATTTCTTTGTTTCCTTTAGTTTGTTTAAAGAACTGTAAGTTAAAACTTTTTGCTAAGACCGGGTTCTCCCTTTCTGAAGAGTATGGAGTATGTGTGCTAATAAAGTTATAAATTCTATAAAAGTTAAAATTATTTTAGAACGTTCGGCATCTCCTAGTAAATAACAATCCAATAAATATTTATTGAACAGGACTGGATTATTTGTATCAATATCAGCTGGCGAAATGAGTGCAAATCTCTGAATTTTGTACAGAGGCTGGGTTTGGGTAAACTTGAACAAGAAAGTGTTTTGGGAATTTCTAGAGGATGCTGCTCTGGGCAATCCTTTGCTCAATAGTATGGTGTACAAACGCAAATGTAGTGCAGGATGCAAGTTTACGGGAGGGATGAAAATAATGCGAGCTGAGTTTTCCCAGGGTCCTTTGCTGTTGCCAGTCAGTTCTAGCTCCACTGGTTCTCTGAGTAACTTCGGGGCACTTGCTGACCAGCGCCACTGAGCAGCAGTTGGCTGAGAGCTGGGTTGTAGAAGAGAGAGGATGGTAGCATCCATTCCTTTACACCCCAAAACTCAAGCGCAATTCTGTGTTCAGTTATCTACCCTCCTCTGTTTGGCCATGTGCTTCAGAGGAGGTTTGCTCTAGGCACGGGGGATGAGTCTTGATTGTTTTAAACCAGTCACGGCAGACCCATACTCCTTGCCAGTAACTGCTGCATATATCCACACATTAGTGCCAGCTAATGAATCACAAGGAATAACCTGCTGTAATACTTCTGAGAGAGGTTTCCTTGATCTTAAAGGAGATTCACAGAAAGGGTTAGTTTCTTTTAGAAAAAGTAGTAATTGGATGCAGTAACCAGATTCGCACAGCCATCTTGTGATCATGAGAACAGGTAGCCCAAGGACATTAGCAGACACATTGTGCATGTCCGAAGGGTAAAGGAGAAAAAGACCGATTCCTTGATGTCATTGTTGAATGGATGAATTGTTATTTGGGGACTATTGTCACTTAAATAATGCATTTACTTCTATCCTTATTGTTGTGGCACTTTGATTTGAATTTTCTAGTTTTTATAAGGTTGCTTCAATTAGCAAATAAAAATGTAGAACGTGCAGTTAAATTTGAATTTCCAATAAACAATGAATAATTTTTTAGTACATGTATGTCCAATGTGATATCCGTCTCATGCAACATTTGGGATATCCTAATACCAAAAAATTATTTGCTGTTTATCTGAATTTCTAATCTAAATGGAAGTCCTGTATTTTATTTGTCAACCTTAAACCTGTTGTAGAGGGAAGTTTACCTAATTCAGTGATGAAAGGATTTTTTCAGGTCCTACTGGGTGTAGTCTTTTACAAATAAAAGGTAAAAATAGATTAACCAGGCACAGTTTGAGTACACGTATTTGAAATTTAATCTCATGTTTGGAAGGATTAATAAAAAATGTTTAGAATATATTTCTTCTTGAGGCTTGTCAATGATTTCCTACCCAGATTTGAAATACTATTTTAATGCAGATTAACATTGCAAAGAATCAGAGACATCTTAGAATCTTAGTTTCTTTTTTTTTTCTTTACAGGGACAGAGAGAGAGAGTCAGAGAGAGGGATAGATAGGGACAGACAGACAGGAACGAAGAGAGATGAGAAGCATCAATTATCAGTTTTTCGTTGCAACACCTTAGTTGTTCCTTGACTGCTTTCTCATATGTGCCTTGACCGCAGGCCTTCAGCCGACTGAGTAACCCCTTGCTTGAGCCAGGGGCTTTAGGTCTAAGCTGGTGAGCATTTTTTATTTTGCTCAAGCCAGATGAGCCCGTGCTCAAGCTGGCGACCTCGGAGTCTTGAACCTGGGTCCTTGGCATCCCAGTCCAACGCTCTATCCACTGCACCACCGCCTGGTCAGGCTAGAATCTTAGTTTCTAATCTTACTTCTTACTATCTGATGACCATGGAGAAATCAGCTGAGTCTCAGTATCTCACTGTGTAGTTAGATGAATTATAAGATACATTATGAGAAGAATCTAACATGTCGGATACATATTATGTCTCTTTCTTGCACTGATTGCGAAGAAGTGTCTTAAGTGTACTATATACTAAGAAACAGTAGAAACTCATTCATTCTACCAAATACCTCTGCTGCTTCTTCCCACTGTACAACTTGAACAGAATCAGAGGAATAAATATGGACAAATGGGTCGCTTTTGTGGAGTGAGGGACTTATTGCATAGCTGAGTTTTAGTTCTGATTCTATGACTGACACAAATGAGATTTGTTCATAAATAGCAGCTATTATCATCTAAACTGAAAAGAATAGTTTCATCTTTTCTTGGAAGATAGGAACCCATCTTATTCTTAGTATTTTCAGCATGTGGCACAGTAGGTGCCACACATTCAAAAGGTATGTAATGATACAGAATTGGGTGTCTGCTTCATGGGCAATGAATAGACCGTATTATGCCCATTTTGGGATTTTTCTAGCTTCCTTTTTTTTTTTTTTTTTTTTTTTTTTGAGAGAGAGAGAGAGAGAGATGAGAAGCATCAACCCAAAGGATCAACTTGTGGCACTTTAGTTGTTCATTGATTGCTTCTCTGACATGGCTTGACTGGGGTCAGAGAGCTCCAGACAAGCCAGTGACCCCTTCTTGCTCAAGCTAGCGACCTTTTGGCTCAAGCCAGTGACCATGGGATGATGTTGATTATCCCATGCTCAAGCCTGTGACCATGTGCTCAAGCTGGTAAGACCCTGCTGGGACTTCAGCGTACCAGGCTGACCTTTTATCTACTGCACCACCATTGGTCATAACCTTATTTCTTTATGCACAGAAAAAAATGTTATTCCCACAGAGAAAAATGTAGAGCCCCTGAAATGACAGCTGTGTGGTATCAAGTCTTACCGTACTGCTGTAATTCTAGCGAAACAAGAATTGGAGAGGGAGGGAATAGCACTGCCCTCAACGAGCTGAACTGCTGCAGGTAGGAGGAGGGTTGCTCAACTGTGGACTCCGAAAGGCAGTGGAAGGGTAGAAGGTAAAGGGAGGGGTGGCCAGGCCGAAACAATCAAGACTGCCCAGTCCCGCAATGTCTTATATGTGGTGAGAGTTCCTCTACTGAAATTTTGATTTACATACTCCGCTGATGGTTTATCAGGAATATTATAGCACTGACTACAGCTCTGTTTTCTTCTTAACTTGTAAAATGAGGAGATTAATTTTAATTTATCAACTCACAAGTGTGGGATTTGATCCAGCTAAACCTAAAGGGATCCTTGTGCTAGTTTTCTGGCATCGGAAAGGCGTTAGTTGCAGTGATTTTCAAACTTTAGCTGCAGATTAGGATTAATTTGGGAACTTTGCAAAATTTGGATGTCTAGACCACGTCTGTAGAGACTCTGGTTTAATTGGTGTGGAGTATGGCTTGAATATTAGAATTTTTTCAAAACTTTTACAGTGATTCTAATATACAGCAATTTTGAGAATCACTGAACTAGTATAGTAGTTTGAGAACATGATTCTGGATTTTAGTTTAGAATCTAATTGAACTAGAGGTATAGTGTGGAGTAACTCCTTTAACTTCTATGGTTCCATATCAGTTACTGAAAAGGGGGGTCATATATGCTTCCAAAGCATTCTAAGATTGTATTATTCTAGGGCCCTTAAAAGTTTGTGAATTATGGAAAGGCATTAACTGAGTTCCAGAAACAGAAGAGGATCTCTGTTCAGTGACGGGGAAAGTATTTGCACTCTTTTTGTCAGTTTTGATGGTAGTCACACTCTGACAGAGTGGGGATATTTCTATCTCTTTGAGGAGTATATGGTGCCAACTGCATTCAGGTGGTAGGTTGTCTCAGCAATTCTCTAATTTGAGGAGAAACTGACAGGGGATAAAAGTCTGTTTCTTTGCTTTTCTCCATGTTTCTATGAGATACTTTGCTGCCAGAGTTAGTCATCTAACAAACGACTGACTGGACATTCTTGTTGGTGTTTGAGTGAATGGCTATCTCTGTGCTTATTGGATGCTGCCGTGCATTCAGCTGAGTGACTTACTTACCCAGAATGGACCTGACTCTAACTCAAAACACTGGTTCTCTGGCTATCTTGATTTTGGTTCTACCCAGATGAGTGTATGGCTCATCATCATTTTGGTTATGCAGCAACTGACCCTAGACTGACAATGACAGACACAAAACTCTATTTTTTTTCCCTTATAAAGATGTAAAGAGGACTACCATTTTTAGGTTTTCTCAAAGATGTTGCTTGAAAAATGAAAAGACAACCTATTGAATGATAGAACATATTTATCAATGATACTTGCGATAAGGGGTCAATTTCCAAAATTTATAAAGAGCACAACACCACCACCACCAACAACAACACAATTCAGTTAAAAAAAGGCCAGAGGACCTGAATAGATACTTCTCCAAAGAGGACATACAGATGACCAATAGGCATATGAAAAGATGTTCAACATCACTAATCATCAGAGAAAAACAAATTATAACTTCAGTGAGATAACACCTCACACCTGTTACAATGGTTATCATCAATAAATCAACAAACAAGTGTTGGTAAAGGAGTGGAGGGGAGGGAACCCTTGTGCACTATTGATAGAAATATAGATTGGTGCAGCCACTGTGAAAAACAGTATGAAAGGCCTCAAAAATTAAAACTGGAAGTGTCTTACAACTGAACAATTTCAATTCTGAGTATATATCCAAAGAAACCCAAAACACAAATTGGAAAGAATATACGCACCCCTATGTTCTCTGCAGTATCATTTACAATAGCCAAGATATGGAAGCAAACCAAATGCTCATCAATGAACAAATGGATAAAAAAAAAATGATTACATATGTACAATGGAATATTACTCAGCCATAAAAAAAGAATGAAATCTTACTATTTGTGACAACATTGATGGCCCTAGAGGGTATTGTGCTAAGTGAAATAAGTCAGTGAGAGAAAGACAAATACCATATGATTTCACTTATAAGTGGAATCTAAGAATAAATAAATGAATAAACAAAATAAAAACGACTTATAGATACAAACAACAGCTGATGGTTGCAGAGGGGAGGGGATTAAGGGACTGAGTGAAGAAGGTGATGGAGTCAAGAAGTACACACTGGTAGTTACAAAGCAGTCTCAGAGAGGTAAAGTATAGCAGAAGGAATATAGTCAGCAATATTGCAGTTACTATGTGCAATGCCAGGTAAGTACTGGAAATATATGGGGGAGCACTTTGTGAAGGGTGATTGTCTGACCAGTGTAATGTACACCTGAAACTACTACAAAATAACATTGCATATAAACTATGCTGCTCACAAAAATTAGGGTATATTTTAAAATGAACATGAAGCGATAAAAAAAGCATTTGATTTTATTAAACAAGAACGTCAGAAAAGCAAATGACAAGTGAAAGAAAGCTATTTGATTATGTAAATGAGATGCAAAAGAAACTTCTTTCATTGGTGAAAATGCACTATACAAAAGGCTGAAAGTACTGGAGTATCTGCACATTCACTGATCCCCTATTTTTTGTGAACAGTTTATGATAAAATAAAATGAAATAAAATATAATGAAATAAGCTGCGAAACTGCATTATACAGAGCATTTTCTCAAATCACTGAGATTTTGCTTCCTGGTAATTGTGGTCAGTTTGTCTGAAATAAACTCATAAAAATTCTCTTAAAAACTGTTGCTTTTATTTCATGGATTTCAGATTTGGTAGTATAGATCTATTTGCCACGCAATGTGCACAAAAATAATTATAGAAATGTGAGCTATCATGAGTCATAAACATCAAAATTTGAACTTTATTTTTTTAATTTTATTCATTTTAGAGAGGAGAGAGAAATGGGGAGAGAGAGAGACAGAGGAGAGAGAGAGAGAGAGAGAGAGAGAGAGAGAGAGAGAGAAGGTGGGGAGGAGCTGGAAGCATCAACTCCCATATGTGCCTTGACCAGGCAAGCCAGGGTTTCGAACTGTCGACCTCAGCATTTCCAGGTCGACGCTTTATCCACTGCGCCACCACAGGTCAGGCAACATCAAAATTTTATATGAAGATATTTTCTTTTTAGCAAAATGGGATTTTTAAAAAATTTTTTACTTATTGATTTTTAGCCAGAGAGGAAGGAGTGAAAGACAGTAACATCAGTGCACTCCTGCGTGTGCGCTGACCAGGATCCAACCCGCAACTTCTGCGCTTGGGCCGATGCTCCAACCAACGCAGCTATCTGGCTAAGGGAGTGATTTTTAAGCGTGAAACTTCTTACTTCCAAGGAGACTTATTTATTTATTTTTGGAGGAACAGTCTCCCATTATTATTTTACTACTTCCTGAATCCTTAGTTTAGAAAAAAATTTATTCTTATTACTATATACACATTTTAAGGTAAATCACCTAATTACAATTCACTTTTACTGGGAGAAAATTTTGGAGACTCTGGATTGCTTGTAAAAGAGTTAAAAATAATTTCTTCCTATTCTGGATGCCAGAGGGGACACGTTTACTCTTGTGTTCACGGACATGCTAGTAATGCATTTTGGAAGTAGGAAAAAACTGCTTTTGTTTGTTTTAAATCAGGCAGGGCAACAAAGCAATAAAAAGGATCACAGCGCACCAAGTTAGTGACAAATCACAGGAGGTGGTTCCCTAAAGGTTGTGGAAAACGGGTTTCTCGTTGCAGGAATCGGGTTGGTCCACTCCTTCGCCCCCCTTCTCAAACACAAATATTTTCATATAATAAAAGCCCGTTTCCCTAAGGTTATAACCAGTCTCCCCTCCTCGGGCACCACCATTTTAAAGGATTTTCTGTGCGGACTCCCCCAAAGTCCTTAGGCTTTATCTCTTCCCGGAGGGTCTCGTAGAGGTGAGGTGTCCCTCCAGGAGCTCACGCCGGGTGACGGGACAAGAAACACCCACTAGGATCCGAGCCGGCAGCTGCGGCCTGAGCATGCGCTAAGAGTTAACGCTGCGAGCCCTGGCTGCCGCCGCTGCCTCGTCCGGACTTCGCGAGGACTTGGGAGGGACAGCGGCGCTGGGAGGTGGCTTAGCTGAGACTTTCCAGCAACTGCTGCCCAGGACTCTTTTTTTTTTTTTTTTTTTTTTCTTTTTCCCAGGAGGCGGCGACGGCGGCGGCGCGGGGAGAGGAAGAGAAGGAAGCGTCTCCAGCTTGAAGCAATGCAGCCGTTCGGCTGTGCGGAAGGAGCGCCCCTGCCTCGATGAGCCCCCTTCGTGCGTCCCCGACGGCTCTCGGGCGGGAGCGGGGCTCGGGGCCCGGCGCGGACGGTGAGTGGCCGCGCGCCCCTGTCTTTCCTGCCGGCTGTCCGCCCACCCGCCCGCCCGCCGCGGCTGCCCCGGGAGCGGCGTGCCGAACTACTTAGAGGTCGCCCCGCTCCCGGCCGCCCGAGCTTCCCCTCGCGCCCTGTCGGGGGCGCGCGGACGCGGTGGCGGGCGAGGGACCGCGCTCGGCTTTGTGCTCCGGGGGCGGCTGGGAGCGCGGGGTCGCGGCGGCGGCCGGGCCGGGGGAGGGGACGGGAATGACTAACCCGGTGTCTGCACAGCTGCACCGGCCCTAATTCCCCTGCGCCCCTCCCCGCCCCGCCCCCGGCTAATCCATCATTCCGGGGCCGAAACATCATTTCTCACGTTCTCCCAAAGAAACTCAAGTCGCAGGCGGAATCCCAGCTCGGTGCTGCGCCCCCTTCGTGCGGCGCGTTCACACTGAGAGCTGCGGGACGGGGTGGGGGGTGCGGAGTTGGGGGGCCCGGGAACTAGGTAACTGTCCTGATGACAGGGTCACTCGAACCCGCGCTCTCGCGGGCGGCGCCAGTGTTGTCTCTAGGGGTAGTGAGGCTTAGAGCGGGGCTGTCCCCGGGGAGGGGCGTGGACTGGGGAAGGTTTTAAAGAACGTCTCATCAGAATGCAGAGGACACCTCGGCGAGTCCCCTGAGAACGGAGTTTGCAGTGCGCATTCATTCATCCGGAGAGTCAGCTTTACTCGTCTCAGCAGGTGCTAGCTGAAGCCAGTTTGAAACTTTGGGGATTTAGGTTAAGATTATAACTTTAACAAATGATTTTCGGTGAAGTGGTGTCTCTAATGAACGAGGTTTCGAACCAGACTCCGGACCCAGCCGAGGGCTGGCAGGGAGGGATGGGTAGGGTGCGGAGCTCGTTGGTAAATCCCCTGTGCTTCCCCGTCCCTTTCAGATCGCTGCTGCCTTGCCCCTGGGGGTAGGATGTGGTAAAAGAATGGGGTTTCACCCTTTCGGGGGTCACCATGGCCAGAGAAGATTCCGTCAAGTGCTTGCGCTGCCTACTCTACGCCCTCAACCTGCTCTTTTGGGTATGTCCAACAGTTCCACTGCACCAACAGGTGGGGACGGCTGGCTGGACCGGCTTTCTACAGCCGCCACAGAATGCGCCAAAAGGGCACAGCTAAGCCTTAATTAATGACGGGGTGATCACACCCTCTATTTTTCAGAGAAGTAGATTTTGTCCTTAAAATGTCTTTGATCTAGCTCAAGGTCCATTTGGAAAAAAGGAATCCACCCCTGGATACTGGTGGCAGTAAAATTAGACTTGAAGTTAATCCGGGGATATAAATAAATGCACGTGCTTGTGCTTGTAGATAAGAAAATTGTGACCTACTACTTAGGGAACTGCTTGATTTCTGAAATTTCAGATAACTGTACAAGCCATGAATTGTTTCCCTATGTCATCCTTGTCTATGAATTTTGGTTGTGATAAACAGTCTATGTTTTCGTGGGAATTCATAAGACATCTTCTTAAAAGACTCCGTAGATTTTTCTAGAAGATGCCAATTGGTCTGAAAAGGTGGTTTACATGTTACTAAGTTGGCAAAGTTTTAAGGAATTTTGTGTATGCTTTTGGAAAATCCCATAACCATTTAAGGAAAGCAAATGACATTAAATTTAACAAACACATGGAAATCTTTATGTCCGATGAACCTAGTGACTTTTTATGCTTTGCACCTAGGCATAAATTTTCATTAAATGTTATTAATAATCACATTATTTATAAAACTTCTAAGGAGAAGTTTTATAAAAATTAAAACTGTTGCTTTAGGAAGCTGTCATGCTTAAGCAGGCATTTCTTTGACAATTTTATATTCTATTATTAACATTCAAAATTTTCTGTCAGAAATTATAATGTGTGCTTTTTTAATTTGATTGACTGGCAGGCTTGACTATCCTTTTCTTTTTTTTTTTTTTTTTTTTTTTTTTTTCATTTTTCTGAAGCTGGAAACAGGGAGAGACAGACAGACTCCCGCATGCGCCCGACCGGGATCCACCCGGCACGCCCACCAGGGGCGAAGCTCTGCCCACCAGGGGGCGATGCTCTGCCCATCCTGGGCATGGCCATGTTGCGACCAGAGCCACTCTAGCGCCTGAGGCAGAGGCCACAGAGCCATCCCCAGCGCCCGGGCCATCTTTGCTCCAATGGAGCCTTGGCTGCGGGAGGGGAAGAGAGGGACAGAGAGGAAAGCGCGGCGGAGGGGTGGAGAAGCAAATGGGCGCTTCTCCTGTGTACCCTGGCCGGGAATCGAACCCGAGTCCTCCGCACGCTAGGCCGACGCTCTACCGCTGAGCCAACCGGCCAGGGCCGACTATCCTTTTCTTTGTAAGGCTATTTTGTAGCGGATGACATTTTGAACTACTCCCCATAGATGGCTTCATGTTAAGGTGACAAATTTAGCCTTACTTCAGTGAAGAGTCTGAAATACAGCTAAACTGGCAACTTTTTTCCCCCTCCACATGAAAATGAAAGGGTTGAGTACTTAAATTCACCACTTGAAACTGTGAAATCACTAGTTGAAATTATTGCAGTTTTTAGTTCTAAAAATGTACAGTTTTAAATGGGTCGTTAAATGACCTGCTTAGCTATAAAGCAGTGGTTCTCAAAGCATGCACCAGGGCGCACTGGTGCACCCTAGAATATTTCCAGGTGTGCCCTATGGTATTTCAGTGAAATATGTGCCTGTTGGGGACCAAAAAACCAACAGGGATTTCGGAGTTTAGATTTTTGGGGGACAGAGGTGTGGGGAATTAGCTGTAAACTGACAGTCTGCCCAACCCCTCACCTCACTTGCCTGATTAGGTTGCAAAAGGCTGTTAAGCTGTGGTGCTGGATTGTTTACACTACCCCCCATGTTCCCCGGAAAGACTGAAGGCAAGTTTCTTCTATCCTTTGTTTGGTGTGAAGTTAAGATGATATGTATGGTGGGGGTTTTCTGCACTCAACACAATTAAGAGTAAAAAGAGAGAAATTCTTCAATGTATTGATGAGGAAATGAAAGTTTTCCTTTCAAATATATGCCCAAACATTGAAGAAATCACCAGGATGTATCAGGCTCATGTTTCTCATAAACATGAGAATGAAAAAACTTAACACGTTCGTGCTGGGACCTGCCGAATTTACTAAATCTTACTAAGAATGTATCTCTATATATTAAAAAGATAACTATTTTGTCATCTTTTTATTTTTTAAGCCCTCTTTTTTACAAATTCTAAAAAGCATAACTCAAAAAATGTAACATAAAAATGTTTTTAATATCAGAATAAATTTAATTTTTTCATATTTACTTTGTTTAATTACCATAAAAGCACACTTGGACTTTATGTTTTTTTCTTTAATATTTGACTTAATTATTATAACATATTTCTCAGAAATTTGTATATAATGTGCCTACAATTATTTATAGGATTTTAAATGCAACCTGACTTCAAAACATTTGAGAACCACTGCTATCAGGGATTAAGTTTTTGAACATTTTTTTCCCTTAAAATGTTAATAATTTTCATTCCTTCTTGCTAGTTTTTCCCTTTTCTACTTTATGCTTTTTAATTATAGAATCATCACCCTTTTATAACTAAAAAGGTATTTGAAGATCACCTGGTTGAACTCTCTTAATTTGTGGCTGAGAAAACTAAGTGTAGTTTATTGACTAGGCAAAGGTCAGATAGCCCAAAGATAGTGCAGGAGCAAACCCAGCTTTCCTGACTTTAGACAGTGCCTTTACATGGATGATCACGAGATCCCAATCTTGGAATTACTGGATTTTTTTTGTTGTTGAACAAAGAATAATGTTTTGGAAATTTTCTTAATAATTTATATTACATGGGGGAAAAAGCAAAATCATTTAACAAAAATATTGCTTTTCTGAGTAAAGAAGTTTGCTTGGAAACACCTATTTTTTTTTTTTTCAAAGATCTTGTCTCCAGCTCTGATGGTCTTAGTTTATTTATTTTTTATTTTTTTTATTTTTTTAGGTGGGGAGGCAGAGACAGGCTCTTTTTTATTTTTTATTTTATTTTTTACAGAGACAGTGAGTCAGAAAAAGGGATAGAGAGGGACAGACAGACAGGAACGGAGACAGATGAGAAGCATCAATCATTAGTTTTTCGTTGAGCGTTACAACACCTTAGTTGTTCATTGATTGCTTTCTCATATGTGCCTTGACCGTGGGCCTTCAGCAGGCCATGTAACCCCTTGCTGGGGCCAGTGACCTTGGGTTCAAGTTGGTGGGCTTTTGCTCAAACCAGATGAGCCCGCGCTCAAGCTGGGGACCTTGGGGTCTTGAACCTGGGTCTTCCACATCCCAGTCCGACGCTCTATCCACTGCGCCACCGCCTGGTCAGACGGAAACACCTATTTCTTAAACTCCTCTTTGTGTCCCCATAGACTGTGAAATGTTGCTCTTGTTTTTTTTCCTGAACTTCAGCTTTCTCGTTCTGTGTGTGTTCTGATCATTCCGATTGCTGCCCCTTCTACATCCCTCTTCTTCTCTCAACATCACCTTCTCTCCAACAAAATAATCCATGTGGACAGGCTAGTGTGGGTCCTTTTGCATTTTTCTTTATTTCATATGAACATGTTTACTCTGACCTGTCCAAATGTTCCCATTTGTGTTCAGATGTACATACTCGATATTTGTTTATTGAATTGTTTATTTTTATTTGGGTTAGATTAGCTGTCAGAAGATATATATAACAACAGCAGCAAGATAACTTTTATTTAAGTTCTAATGTTTACTAGGCACATTTATACCTCAGTTTTTTAGTCTGTAAAATGGGAATGATAATTTCTATTTTTTAGAGTTGTTATGAGGATTAGAGTTAATATGTATATGTAAAGTGCTTGAACAGTGGCATTTAAATACAATCTATGTAGTGCTTGCTTCTGCAGCACGTATACTAAAATTGGAATGATACAGAGAAGATTAGCATGGCCCCTGCGCAAGGATGACATGCAAATATGCGAAGTGTTCCATATTAAAAACAACAACAACAATCTATGTAGCAATAGTAGTAATATATACTTATAGGAGTATACTTACAGATACTTATAGGAGATCATTATTAATAATGAGGTGATTATTAATCATTATTAATAATCAGGAGTCCTCTGATTGCCAAGGTAATGTTGGTAATTGTTATTGTTGTGATGAATACCGCTGCTAGTGTTACCACTGTTACATTCCTTTGACTCTGTGATGCTGTCCTGGGAATCTGGCCCCTAGAAATAAGAGCACCACTACACCCCATTATATGTACACACGTATTTGTTGTCATCATGTTGGTGTTATGGCACTTATTAGAAAGGTTTAAAGCAGAGATTTTCAACCTTTTTTCATCTCATGGCACACATAAACTAATTACTCAAATTCTGTGGCACACCAAAATATCTATTTTATGCCAATCTGACAAAAAAAGAGGTATAAGTTTGATTCTTTCACACCAGACTGCTGTTGTTGTGTTGGCTGTTGTCTTTTATAAAATTTTTTTTTACACTATAAGGGGAAAGAAGTCAGTGCCCCTGACTAAATAATCAGGTTTTGTATGCTTTTAGTTTTGTTTTATTTTAAGTGAGAGGAAGGGAGATAGATAGACTCTTGCATGCGCCCCGACCGGGATCCACTCATCAACCCCCACCTGGGACCAATGTCGAATCAACCAAACTGTTTTTTAGCATCTGAGACTGATGCTTGGAGCAATCAAACCACGGCTGTGGGGGGGGGGGGGGGAGAGAGAAGGAGTAGAAGAAGGCCAGAGAAGCAGATGGTCGCTTCTCATGTGTACCCTGACTGGGGATCGAACCTGGGGTGTCTGTACGCTGGGCTGACACTATCCACTGAGCAAACCAGCCAGGGCCCAGGTATTGCATGTTTTAAAAATTCTTGTAGCACACCTGAATAAAATCACTGATATAAAGTGTTGTCTCACTGTTACTTTATTTTTTACTTCTTCCACTACCAGTGAGCATAGCATCATCATCATACATCATTTCATAATTCATATTTATTAAATATTTGATATTTAAATTTAAGTTTGTGCTATTTGTTGATTTCATTTATGCTAGCTGTTACTGCATAAGAATTTGCTTTAGTATTGAATAGAATTTTTATCAAGAATTTTATGCATTCTCTTATAGTCTTATGTTCTTTTTTTTTTTTTTTTTTTCTTCCCTGTATTCCTCTGAAGCTGGAAATGGGGAGAGACAGCCAGACAGACTCCCACATGTGCCCGACCGGGATCCACCCGGCACGCCCACCAGGGGGCTATGCTCTGCCCCTCCGGGGCGTCGCTCTGCGGCGACCAGAGCCACTCTAGCGCCTGGGGCAGAGGCCAAGGAGCCATCCCCAGCGCCCGGGCCAACCCCGCTCCAATGGAGCCTCGGCTGCGGGAGGGGAAGAGAGAGACAGAGAGGAAGGGGGAGGTGGAGAAGCAAATGGGCGCTTCTCCTGTGTGCCCTGGCCGGGAATCGAACCCGGGTCCCCTGCACGCCAGGCCGACGCTCCACCGCTGAGCCAACCGGCCAGGGCCTAGTCTTCTGTTCTTTTAAAGTGGTAGTTTTTAACCTTTTTACACTTGGGGATGGGTGAAAATAGGAAAATTATTTTGGAAACTGCTAAGGCAGAAATCACCATGAGCATAAGCAAATTCCACCAAGATCTTAGGTCTATACTCTTCATAACATCAGGGTGGTTAACTCTTTCCTCCACCGGCACCAGTCTGCTGATGGATGGTTGAAAAACACAGTTCTAAAGCACTTGTCTTGGTTAAAATTTCTTTTTCCATTATGACTTTAAGATTGTTGTATACAATTAAAATATTTATGGGAGTTTTGTTCAAATTGTGTGAAGTGTATGTGCTAGCTTTGGGGAAACTGGCATTATTCTCTCAATGTTAAAGCAATGTTTGCTGACCCATTATTTCCTTCCACTCCTGAATCAGAAGCTGTTTTCTGCCTTCTGCCGGACACGTGCCTGGCCATCCTTATACTCTTCTTTAATCTAATTCTCCTAACAGCTCTGGAAGAGCTGTAGTTTGTGTGTGTTTGTTTTCACCCAAAGGGAATTACTCAGAGAAGCCCAGTAACTTGCTAGTAAGTAACAGAACAGGGATACAAACCCATTTTCTTTTTTTTCCTCCAGGTGTGGGCAAAGTTGCACTTCTGTCTTTGCAGCAAAGAAGTAAAATCCTCAGTAGAAAGGAATTAGCTGTCCACTGTTCACTGCAAGTCCTCTAGCAGTGCTTCTCACCCCCCACCCCCCTGTGTGGACAAGTCACCCTGGACTCGGATGTGTTAAGATGCAGGTGCTGACTCAGTATGTGTGGGGTTGGGCCCCAGAGCCTGAATTTCCCAAAAGCTCCTCTGGGGTGCTGATGCCGCTGATCTGAGTGCCACATCTGGAGGAGCTAGGCTTTTGTCTTTGCTTTTTGTTCTCATTAGAATTAGAAGCAGAACCAACCCGTGTGCCCTAGGAATCCCACTCTTTAAACCAGACTTCACATCCTGGGTATGGACTGGGGCTGGGCGATTGTTCCTGCCTCTAGTTTTTGCAAAATTGAGAAAACTATCTTTATTTTCTCGGAGATCAACAGCTGTGGTCTTTGACTCTTCGTTCTATTTTAAATAGACTTTTCCTGACTTATGTCTGCTACACCAGTACCCTCTCCCCTTCTCTACCCCACAGGGATATTAGAGAAAAAATAAATACATCTAAATCGGGAAAACACTGAGACCCCATTCAATTTTGTGTTGCTGTTACTGAGTTAATTTTTTTTTTTTTTTTAGTAAAAATGTCTGTCTTGAATATTAATGTTTGAGGTAGGAGGCATAGACATGTCTTCGAGGAAGTGATGCATACAGTTCAGAACCACAGGCACAAATGTTCTCCTCCTGGTCCTGTGTCCGGGCTCCTCTACTTGCCATCTGCTCAGTGGCTTTTCTTATTAGAAGAAGTGTGATTCCTGAACCGCTCTACTGGGTTTGACAGACAGACGCTGGCCCTTCTAGGTTTGTTATAGTGTGTGGTGTGTTTGTAGGGACGTGTTGCACATGAACAAACTGCCCCTGGAAGTCTTTTTTTTCTTTCATTTTTCCGAAGCTGGAAACGGGGAGGCAGTCAGACAGACTCCTGCATGCACTTGACCGGGAGCCACCGGCATGCCCACCAGGGGGCGATGCTCTGCCCATCTGGGGTGTTGCTCTGTTGTGACCAGAGCCATTCTAGCGCCTGAGGCAGAGGCCATGGAGCCATCCTCAGCGCCCGGGCCAACTTTGCTCCAATGGAGCCTCGGCTGTGGGAAGGGAAGAGAGAGAAAGAGAGGAAGGAGAGGGGGAGGGGTGGAAAGCAGATGGGCGCTTCTCCTGTGTGCCCTGGCTGGGAATCGAACCTGGGATTCCTGTATACCAGGCTGATGCTCTACCACTGAGCCAACCGGCCAGGGCCTTGGAAATCTTTTGAGACTGTGATTCACATTCTGGCCAAGATGGAGCAAGGAACAGGGTTATCTTTAAACTTATCACAATATTACTATTTAGATGGCATTTTATTTCAATAAATGAAAGCTCCCGTCCATTTTAAAGACTACTTCTGTGGATTTATGATATGGGGCTGATGATAATTTTCTGCTATTACTAATCTGGATAAATATGGTTCTCTTAGAAAATCCAGAAACTGGTGAACACTTAACATTCATAAAATATGTTTATAATTTTCTTTCTTTTTTTGTGACAGAGACAGAGAGAGGGACAGATAAGGACAGACAGACAGGAAGGGAGAGAGATGAAAAGCATCAATTCTTCATTGCAGCACCTTACTTTCTCATTGATTGCTTTCTCATATGTACCTTGGTTGGGTGGGGGCTACAGCAGACCGAATGACCCTTTTCCCAAGCCAGAGACCTTGGGCCCAAGCTGGTGAGCCTTGCTCAAACCATATGAGCCTGTGCTCAGCTGGCAACCTCGGGGTCTTGAACCTGGGTCCTCTGCGTCCCAGTTCGACGCTTTATCCACTGTTCCACCACCTAATCAGGCTGTTTATTATTTTCTAAAAGTATATCACATTTGTAGTTTTAAGCTCTCATTAGTAGATAAGAACTGTTGTTTTTTCAGTTACCATTACTAAAGATAGAAGCAAGCGAGGGGAACTATTCTGATGAAAAATGAAAAGAAACAGAAAAGAAAGCCTAGAAAGTAGACAGGAAATCTAGTTCTCCTTTTCTGGAATATAAAAAAGTAGAAGAAACAAACAGAAACAATGTTCTGTTTCTTTTTCACAGCCATCTGTAGCAAGCCTCGGGTGTGTGACTCATGCAGACCCCCAAAGGCCTTCTTGGCGAGGGGGGGTTTGCAGTCCCATAGCTTTTATATAGTCTCATTTAAGTGCTACTTTTTAAATTGATGTCCCCCAGCTTGACACTATGACAGGCTTCCAGTTTTCTTTAACTCTTCCTAAGGACTAGTTAATGTTAGTACTTTTTAAAAATAAACTTTAAATAAACTTTAGTCTCAGGGGTAGTCCTGATATATTTTTTTATAGGGTGGGTCAGCAGGGCAAAGATGGGCAAACTGCATGCTGCTTACGGAGTGCCTTTTGAGAAGCCGAGGGAGGACTCTTGGGAACACATCTCCCTGCAGACTAGTGCAGTGGCCCTTCCCTCATTTGTCCCCTCTGAGAAGACTCACAAAGCCGGGCTGTTGGGGGAGTAAGTTGGAGTTTATTTTCACTGGTCTGCACAGAAACTCAATGCAGAGTGAGGCCTTATCCTTCTTTTCCCTGCAGTTCCTGTAGGGTGACCACCAGATCACTTGTCAGGGAACCAGGACAATTTTGAGAGCGAAGAGAAGAGGGTGTTGCTACTAATAATTATGTCGGCAACAGAGATTTCCAGTGTGGTCAGAGCAGGATGTGTGGTCACCCTGTCTACAGGGCAGCATGAAGATCTATACAAATCGTTAGTCGGAGCTGCTCCAGGGTGCTATTGATTTATTCAGCTCTAATTAATAGATGTTGATGCTGAAATGATCCCCACAGGTAATCTCTGGAGCTCGTTTCAGCCATCGTTTACAAGTGCCTGTTTTCCGCAGCACTCAGAAAGCATTACCTGTTTGCCCTTCCCGCTGCCCATCCTCTGGTAGAAGGGAAGCGGTTAGGTGCCCACCAACTAAAACACAGAGGGGCACAGGCTTGAGGCAGGCAGGTTACTGGGAAGTACTGGCATGGGGTGCCAGCCTCCAAGTAATCAAGAATTGACTTACCTTTACGTTTCAATAAAGCACAATTTGATTTTTTTAAGAAAACAAGGGAATTTAAAATGCACCCAGATCATTTTCTCCATTTCTAAGATAAGCAAACAGAAATTTGGAACGCTTGTATTGCTTCTCTGTGGAGGTAGGACTGTAACTAAGTCCCATGGCTCTCTCTCTCTCTATTGCGTTTTGTTCTTTGCTGACAATCTGACATAAAAAAAAAAGTTCTAATAGGTGGTTTCAGATGTCCATTAGCCTTGAACAGAAGTGATTGGTGTCACTGTCACCTTATATGAGACTATATATTCTGTATGGCAGACAGTAAAAATGTTTTTTGACTGTGACTTTGCTGTTTGGTGGACATTGGAGATATACATTTCATAATAAGCTTAGGGAATGTGAATATATGTAAAATTCAGATTTAGAAAACAACTCAATTTAACACTTGTTTCTACAGAATTAGATTCAAGCAGAACCAGAATATATCTCCTACACAGAAATTTTCATACTTATATCTATTTGGTGAGACCTGACATTTTCTAAATGTTTTGCAAGACAGAATGTGGCAAATGTCTTGCCAAGTAGTATAGTAAATATATCTCTCTAAGTAATATTTGTGTTATTTGCTAAATATTTCCTTGACCTATAAATAAAATTTTACAATATAGGAGAAAATGCAAGGAGCTATAAACCTAGTTATATATGATAACTATAATGTTCCTAATAATTTAATCATTGTGAATGAGAGTTGAAAATTTTATTTTATTTTCATTTGGAAAATTAATAGTAAATACCATGATTAGTAAGGAGTCCTGAATTACTTGCATAGTTTGTTCTTCTAGATCTAATACATCAGGATTAGTCATCAAGGTGACCTTGTCTCGTTTGAGCTTAGTTACTTGCCAAAGCTTACACTGTGTTTGTTGTTACTATTATTATTTTCTCAACCTTAGTGAATAAAATCACTCTTTGAGAGCGAAACTGTTCTCAGACATTTAATGGGTATGGACATAATGTCATAATAAAAAGTAGTTTATTCTCAGAGTTGCTTGTTTACTATAAGATAAGGCTTTGGGTTGATACCATTTATTTTGACTAATGTTCTGTACACAGCAACAGTGCTTGCATAACTGCTGTGAAAAATACGTTAGGGCCAAGTAGGGCACAAAGTTTGGAGTTTAAAGGATTTTGAGGACACTGAAACCAGCTTCTGACCCAATATATAAATCATTGATCTCGTAATTCAGCAAGCATCTCTCTGCTGGCAAACTTCCCATTGATAGCAAGCTTCATTTTTCTTAAAGCATCTCCTAACTTTGCTAAAACTTTCTAATAGTTAACTCATCCAGCAAGTTGAAATCATCTCCCTTTACTTTTTTCTCATTCATTCCTTTATTCATCTAATCTCTATTAGGTCTCACTGTGTGGCCTGGTACTCTTTGATGGGGCAGTATGCAGTGGGCTGGGTCCTCTAGAGAAGGAGGCAGGTGGGTAAAGATAGGAAACAGTAGATAACTGCTGTGTGAAGTCTGTATACCAGCCCTGACTGGGGAAGGAGGGAGGAGGGAGAACAGAACATCTTCGCCTTCTAGCTGATATTAGAGCTGGTCTTTCAGCATAAGGTTGCTTTGTCCGTGGGGCTGGCAGGGACAGGACAAGGTAGCATTTCAGGCAGAAGGAACTGCCTGGGCAAGACATGGAGACTGTAGGAGATGTGTGTGGTGCACGTTGGACACGTGCAAGCAGGTTTTTTGTCATTAAGTACAGAATGGATGAAAGGAGCTGGCAGGGAACAGGTTGAAGAGGTAAGTCAAAGGGTGACTGCAGAGGGCCTGTGTGCCCTGCTAGCGATTGAACTTCATTCTCTAGGAGAGAGTTGGGAGAGTGGAAATGAGAGTTGGGGAAGAACCACAAGGGGGCAGTGTTCAGACTTTCCAAGCAGAAGAACTTGATCTTTGTTTTGTAAGGCTACCAGAAGGGTGATTTTGAGGTGCAGTCTATGAGCTGGAGAGTTCTATTATAAGATGACTGTAATTGCCTGGCAAGAGACTGAGGGCCTGAACTAGCCAGGAATGGCAGGAAAGGGGGAGGGATCCACCAGACATGCTGCAGGGAAAATCTGTAGGACTTGAAAGCAATTAGTTGTAGGATTGAGAAAGAGAGAGAAGGTCAGGCTTCCTGCCAAGTGGCCAGTTTATGTGATTGAAGCATTGATGACACCATTTCCTGAGATGGGAAGAATGGTAGGAAGGACACATTGGTTTCCAAAGGAATGAACATAAGTTCAGTTTCAAGGATATGGGAATTGAGAATGGCCCTAGAGGGCCAATATGTAGTTATGTTATTCTGCTTCTGCTCTTAGCCATCTTGTAGACCTCCAACTACATGAAGATTTGGTTTCTGGAGTGATTTTGCAATTGACTTGTCTCTTAAGCTGACTGAGGAAGATGAAGAGAAGGCCCTGAGGTCAAAAGTGACTTGAGATAATAACAGTTAATATATGTAAGAATCCTACTCTGTTTATCATCATATAAATCCTCCTATAAAGTTAGACTCATTGTTATACCATTTTTATATGAGGAAAGTGAGGCTTAGGAAAGATTAAATGATGATCCAAAGTTGTATAGCTAAAAAGGAGCAGAGTTGGAATTCAAACCAAGGCTTTCTTTTTTTTTTTAACTCAATGGCTTTGTCCTTATGGTCAAAGTCATATGCCTTAAAATGAAGCCTAGAACTTTGTGATCTGGCTCCTGTTCTTGTACCATGTGCCAGTCTCCCTTCTTTAATCTCATTCACGATGCCTTCCACCCTGGGACCTTCACTGTTCTTTCTCACTGGAATGTTCTTTTTAACTTTCCTCTTCCTAATGAACCTGATAATTATCCTTCAGATCTCAGCTCTTTCAGAGAAGTCCCTATGGCCCCATGAACTGGACTAGGTCAATCACCCCAAAAGGAGTTCTTACAGCAACTTGTATTATTCCTTCCCCAGTACTTATTATAATTTATAGTTAATGCAGTAATATCTCTGATGAGTTGATTATGTGTGTGAGTTCTTGAGTCAGTAAATTTCACCATAGAATAAATTGGTGTCTGTTATTGCCCATGAGTGCGTCTCCATCACATTGTACAGTGCCGGGCAAAGAGCAAGCAGCTCCTCAATACCTATATTCTGGATGGAAGAATGACTTCAAAATCCATGTGCTTAGCCACTCTATCATCCTAGAAATATTTGGGACTATGCCATTTATAATAAATACATTTTTTGTTATAAATGGAAAGACTGTATATAATGATAACCACTGACAATGTATTACACAAAATGAAGACTCTAGTAATTTTTTGATATTTCAGAGCTGTGATCTTGAAAATTGGCTAAACAGCCTTTAAAAAATGAGAGGATGGAAAAACCAAGGTCAGTTATTACTTTGAAGAATGATAAAGAGAGGAGAGAATTATTTATAACTGCAAGAGAATGAGGTATTTAAATAAAAGAGTACATTCATTGACTTTCTTGTCACTATGAAACTTAAAGGTGTTTAAAGGCCCATGTATATCCAGGTAGAGAGAGAAGACATAGCCTCAGATTTAAGTAAGTGGCCCATGGTCCCCTGCTAGCCCTGTGTGTTTCAATACATTTATTATCTACATGTAGTAAGGCCAACATATCAGGAGATGACCGACATTGAAAAGATAGTTTATTATACTCACAGATCCTAAGAGAGTACCGTCTCATCACAGTGGGCCAAGAGGGGCCAACTGAGATCCGTCACAAGGCAGAGAGGTGGTGGGACCAGGCAGGTACTTTTATTGTGGCTTCTTTGAGAAGGAATAGGCAAGGCAGAGTAAATAGGTTTTGGATTGGCTAGTTCAAATAGTTTCAGCAGCTTCCAGAGTATAGGGACTGTCTCTGGTTGTTTGACACTGAACTTTGGAGTGATTAGGGCAGGTGTAGGTGGTCAGGAGTGAGAGAACTCAGTTAAGGAGATGGTTGAGGGTATGTGTTCTGGGTCGGTTGGTTTGTATTTGAAAATGAAAGGCTCATTCTTGGAGAAGGACTTCTCCCAAGTGCAAGAGGAGGAAGGGAGGAGGTGGCCAAGGCAAAGTAACTCAGGTGTATTACTGGTTTGTCTAGTCCAGAGTGTGCCCAGCATAAGCATATAGAACAGATGTTAAAGCATCAAATGTACAGAAGTTAGACTCATAGTTAATACACTGTGGCCGACCCACTGGGTATCTTTTATTAGGTTTGCAGTCTGTTCTTCATTCCCAACAGAAATGAGGATAGTGATAACTGGCCTGACTCTCTGAACTGTGGTCCCAGGGCTCCTAACCTGTACTCCCCCGAACCCCCATTCACCAGTGACTATAGTTCAGACATTCAGTCTGATGTGCAGGTGCCACTCTCAACAATTGGTCCCGGGTAGATCTGGGCTCAGTAAACTTTTTTAGAGCCCTAGATGATTTTGATGTACAGACAGTATTCAGAACCACTAACCTAATAACTTCGACAGCCATTGAGGATCTTGACCTAGAAATTCATTATTCAGAAAGGGTTGTTCAATAGGGATATTTTATCATGCTTTCTTCACATAGGAGCAGAAGTTCATCTATACAATTGTTCATTAAGTCTTTGGTTCTTCTGTTGTTATAGTAAGGGTAGGCTAAATACTGGATCTTATCAGTTCCCTGAATAATGAGTATTGAGCATTCTACAGAGGTGACCAGTGAATATTAAGTGTGATTATGAATTCATAGATTCTTAGCATATTTGATGTTTCAACCCCCTGTGTTCATTATTATCATTGCTATTATTTTGATGCTCACATTATTCAAACTTCAGCTAATGAAAGCTCTCCTAAGTTAGCTCCTGGGACTTTTTGTGACAATATCAGTAATATTCGATTGCTTCCTTGCTTTTACATATGGCATATTTTAGGCTCATCTTGTACACTTGATAAGTTAGTTATTCTGTGGCCTCTTCATCTTGTGCAGTTTCTGCCTGGACCTGGAATCAGTCATTGAATAGTTTAGCTATGCGTCTCCTGGTCAGTGACATTCTATTTAGTGTCTGCATCATGATTACAACATGAGATGGCAGATATTTAAAGTAAAAGTAAATTTCAACAGGTAGTTGATAGTAATTAGGAAAAAGCATAATGATTATGTAATGAAATCCTTACTATTATTTTTTTTACTGTTAATCTGGTAGAGAGTGTTGCATAAATTCGTGGTAACCAATTTGTATTTTTTCTTTTCCAGTTAATGTCCATCAGTGTGTTGGCAGTTTCCGCTTGGATGAGGGACTACCTAAATAATGTTCTGACTCTGACTGCGGAAACAAGGTAGGCTTCCCAAGTAATGATTGATTTCTTCCCTCAGCTTTCCTCCAGTGCTAGTTTCTAGGTAACTTTGCCCTCGGCTGTTTAGAAGACATTCTTCTCCAGTTCAGTTGGAAAGTTTTTCCTGCCCCTGGTGACCTTTGTTATAGCTGCTTGCATTTTGTAGCCTTCTCATTAAGTTGTGCCACCATCCTTAGAGAACATTCCTGTCCTCCGGACAGGGTGTCAGCTATGTCATATTTGCATATAAAGGACAGTGGAGCTACTTTTCTCTATTTGAATCACTGCCGACCTTGCTACTTTCATACTCCTGAGCTAATGAAAACCAAACCCAGCAATGCCATTTTCTGTTAAAATTTCAAAGGTTTGGTCCACTAACCTCGGAAAGAGCATATTACTCAACTTCTCCTAGCCTGATTTTTTTCATCGCTGAATGGAGAATGCAATATATTCCACTTTGCAATGTCCTCCGGATTAATGGAGATATATTCTGTAAAGACTTTAACACTGTGTAGTGCAGTAAGGGTGATTTTTGTTATTCTCACGACTCTTTGTATAATGGTGGTAGTTAATGATTTTTTTCCCTTGTTTTCTAGCAAAAAATCATCTCTTCCCTTCCTTTTTCTTTTAATGTGAACCAACTTGCCTTTGCCATTTGGGATAGAGGAGCTATTGGGGAGAAGGTGCTATGAACAGAACTGAGGGTCAAGGACGAAGAGGAGGGGATTCCTCTCAGCTAGGAAATAGTGAAGAGTCCGAAGGGTCTGTGTGGTTTCCTCGGCCTAAGGCTTCAGAGCCAATAGTAGATTGACTTCTTATTAAACAATCTACTATTAGCCAATAGTAGATTGACTTCTATCTTGTATTTTAAATGAGTTGAGGTTAGAATGTACCACTTGTATAAAAACCTAAACAGAACAAAACAAATATAAAATAAGCAAGCACAGCCTGACCTGTGGTGGCGCAGTGGATAAAGCGTCGACCTGGAAATGCTGAGGTCGCCGGTTCAAAACCCTGGGCTTGCCTGGTCAAGGCACATATGGGAGTTGATGCTTCCTGCTCCTCCCCCTTCTCTCTCTCTGTCTCTCTCTTCTCTCCCTCTCTCTCTCCTTTCTAAAATGAATAAATAAATAAAATAAATAAATAAATAAAATTAAAAAAAAAATAAGCAAGCACATTAGTGATAGCACAGTGGTTTTGAAACCAACAGTACAGCTCTGGCTGGGTGGGTCAGTGGATAGAGTGCCATCCTGGCACACTGAGATAACAGGTTCGATCCCCGGTCAGGGCACATAGGAGAAGCCATCAATGAGTACAAAACTAAAGGGAACAAGAAAGCAGAACAATGAGTTGATGCTTTTCTCTCTCTCTCTCTCTGTCTGTCTGTCTTAAATCAATAAAAAACTTTTTAAAAAAATTCTCTAAAAAAAGAAAATAGCAATATAGCCGTTAGCTTTGGAGGCATGATGATTTTAAGATTAATAAAGCAGCCTGACTAGGCAGTAACACAGTGGATGGAGTGTTGGACTGAGTCACAGAGGACCCAGATTCCAAACCCCAAGGTCTCCAGCTTGAGCGCAGGCTTGTCTGGTTTGAGCAAGGCTCACCAGCTTGAGCCCAAGGTCACTGGCTTGAGCAAGGGGTCACTCAGTCTGCTGTAGCCCCTCGGTCAAGGCACATATGAGAAAGCAATCAATGAACAGCTAAGATGCTGTAACAAAGAATCGATGCTTCTTATCTCTCTCCCTTCCTGTCTGTCCCTATCTGTCCCTCTCTCTGTCTCTCTTTCTCTGTCTCTGTCACACACACACACAAAAGATTAGAAAAGCAATCACAATGTGTCTTATACCATGTCTCAGGTGCCTTGGGTTGTATTTTCTTTGTAATGTGACGTCATTGTTCTTTCAGAGTGGAGGAGGCTGTCATCTTGACTTACTTCCCTGTGGTCCATCCGGTTATGATTGCTGTCTGCTGTTTCCTCATCATAGTGGGGATGTTAGGATACTGCGGGACCGTGAAGAGAAACCTGTTGCTTCTTGCATGGGTATGATGTTTCTGTCCTCTCTTTATCATGGTAACAAAGGCCAGCCAGTAATGTGTTATTTTTTCATCAGTGCCCAAGATTCCATGCTTAGGGAGCTGTGACAGCCGTTCTGTAATCTGTGGTCATGGTTCAACATCCTGTGGGGAGGGGGTCTTTTTTCCGGTAGAGAAGATTTTAATACTAGTACACTGCTCACAAAAATTAGGGGATCAGGGAACGTGCTGATACTCCAGTACTTTCAGCCTTTTGTATAGTGCCTTTTCACCAATGAAATAAAAGTTGGTTTAGCATCTCATTTGCATAATCAAACAACTTTCTTTGACTTGTCGTTTGCTTTTCTGATGTTCTTGTTTAATAAAAAAAAATCAAAAATCAAATGCTTCTTTTTTTTAATCACTTCATTTTCATTTTGAAATACCCCTAGTTTTTGTGAGCGATATACAGGTATGTGCTTTACTCTTAACGAGGAGGTCTGGAAATATATGCTCTCCTTAATTATTTTACTTAGGCTGTGTGTTGACATTTTCATTGAAATGTGTGAAGTTTTTCTAGTGTCTTGTACCTCATTACCACTCTTAGCAGCTCGCTCGGAATTAGAACGGAGAAGTCATAATGGAACTCTGTTTCTTTTTCTCTTCTTTTAAAAAACAAACCCGCCCCATGAACTCATGTAGAAGTTCAGGTGTGCAGACAGCAGACTTTACAATCCCGTCACTGCCTTTCCGTGGGTTAGTCTCGGTTTCTGTGCTTGAGTTGTTTTTTCATGTTTTATTTCTGAGAGTTGGGCTATATTCCTTCTTAAATTCCCATCAGCATTCAAAACTATGACAAAATCTGTGCTTAAACTTTTAATTAAAAAATTAGCAGACTCTCTTAACATTAAAAACCCAAGTCAATTAATACAGCTCATACAGAGATGTTCCGAAGCGCATTAAAGGTGGAGAGTATCATTACCTTAGTGGTACCAGGTATTGAAGCTGCCAGTGTAATTATAGACATATCACATGCCTCCTGAATTGACTCACTGAGCATATTCCTTTCTGTGCAGGAGTTCTCAAGGCTAGTTATGCGTTAATTCCTTGTAGGGAACATATGTATTTCTGTGTGCCGATGTGTGAGTTTCCGGGCAGAGAAGAAGCCTCGATTTGTAGCATTTGCAGGCTTCTGTTAGATAAATACTCCCAGCATGGTGGAATTTAGCTGGTATGTGGTATCATGAATGCAGAATTGGGGAGAGATGAGCACAAATTAGCTCTCAGGGGCTGTGTCGAGCGCCAGGGCTGGCCTGGCTCCCATCCCAAGCCAATTAAAACAGAACCTTAGTGTGAAGCTCAACTAAACCTCGAATTTCTCAGGGACAACCTGCGCTAATGTATTCCTTGGCTTCTTGGAGGATAACTGTAGGCTCATGAATAGAAAGCAGAATAAGCTGCAGAAAGTAAACCGCATCCAAGAAGAGACAATCTCTCCGCTTTGCTCAGAAGAACGGCAGAAGGGTTTGGAACCTCATTTTGCTGTTTAAGATATTTGGGCACTACTTTAAACATAAACTAAAAGACTTACTTTATGTGATAGGTATTTTAAACTTAAAATAACTCAGGATCCTTTTCTAAAAGCACAATCTCACAATGATATTTTATTTATACAACCAATACGTTTGTTAATTTCTCCTTCCCCCAACTTGTGTGACTGGCTGGTCCCTGAACTGTGGGGTGGGCTGGGGTGGGGTAGTATATTTCATGGACCCCAAAGGCTTCCAGGAACACTTGTTGAAAACCATTTATGCATCCATTAGTCTCTTTGAATGCTGGTGAAACAAGTGGGCAAAGAACAAAGTAATTTGTTTTCTGCTTGAGGCAGAGATTTTTGTACATGAGAATCTGGTGTGTGAAGCTGGAAAGAAGAGACTTTTGGTGCCAAAGTGACATGGTAGACAGAGGTCCTAAGGGCCATTAACTTGTATATTCATTCATTCTTCAAATGTTTATTGAGAATATAGACACTACTAGTTGCTGCTGTGAGACCAGTGTGCATGATGGACAATTCCACTACTTGTGATAAGACCTCAAATAGGGTTTGTCCCAGGTGCTCCGAGGCAGAAAGGAGGCACACTGAGCTCAGCCCCAAGGGCTCCGCGCCTCCTCCAGGAGGGTGACAGGCATAGACTGATCCAGCTCTGTCCCATCCCCCTTCACTTGTTGGCGGTGCTCCTGTCCACAAAGCAGCTTCTGGTGCATTGCCGTTCAGTGTATGTATCTTGGTTGCTCCTTCCTATTGACTGCCCGTGGTGTCTCACTGCCCACTCCCATGGGGCTGCTTCTGTTGTCCCAGCTAGTTGCCAGACTTTACCTTGTCTGGACCCTCCACAGCTTTTTCCTTGCTAAGGAGTGATCTGTGGTCTCAACTCCCAGTTAGCTGTCATCATAACCAGTCTGCCTCTGACCAGTTGCTCAGACAGCATCTTCTTTGCTTTCCTATGTGGAGCTGACTCTAAACACTTGCCAAGTCATGTAAGTTCTGGACCTACAAGCTCAGGAAACTGTCTCCTCTTTTCTACTCTTGTTCGGAATGCCCAGACCAGGCGCTACTGATTTCTTACAGACACAGTACAGAGCCCCTAACAAAACTTCCTGCCTCTTTTTCCTTCTGATTTCCCACAAACCAATGCACCAGGTTAATAGAACGCAATGGGAACCTTACTCCTTTGTCCCGAAACCTTGAATGACTCTTGGTTGAATAATGAAGTGCTTAGTGATGCCTCCATCTTGCATCAGTTTCTTCTGCAATCAAGCCTTTGTGTTCTATTTTTAGCTTTCTTACCTACTTCATGATTCTCTGGTCAAACTGTATATTCTGAGACAGGAACAAACTTTTTTTATTCCATTCATCCTTGCTGTTACTCTTGTTATCCTCTTAGCTGGGAATTTCTTCTTAATACTTTTGTTTCAATACTTCCAGTCCATTCAGAAAGGGGAAGGGATTACCATATTTCCCCATGTATAAGACGTGCCTTAATTTTGGGGCCTGAAATTTGAAAAAAAAAATGTATTACATAAAGTTATTGAATTTAAGTTTTATTCAACATAAAATTCATACAACTCATCACTATCAAAACTTGCATCCATATAGCTTGTCCTCATCTGTGTCTGATGACGAATCACTGTCTTCAACAGTGAGTACAAAAACAAGTGTGAAAAAGTGGGAAATGCAAGTAAAAATAAATATCTACTACCACTGTATAAGAAGTACCCGGTTTTTAGACCTCAAATTTTTTGAAAATAGGTGCATCTTACATATGGGGAAATTCAATAATCAAAAACAAAACAAAACAAAACAAAAAACTCCCCCAAAACCTATAGACGCACAACAGTATGAGGATTATCAAGGGAAGGGGAGTGGCGAAAGTAGGAGACAGTAGACAGGGATATTGAAGGAGAGTTGACTTGAGGTAGTGAACACACAATACAATACACAGGTAATGTACATATTATAGAAGTGTATCCCTGAAACCGAGGTAATTTTACTAACCAATGTCACCCTAGAAAATTCAATAAAAAGTAAATAAATAAAAGAAAAAAAAGAAAGAATAAAATACCCAACAAGCAAATGTAAAAAAAAAAGAAAAGACTTGTTCAAAATATTACCGCCTGAAATCATAATAATGACAAAGATGATGATAATGAAAGTTGTGAATATTTCTCAGGTGCTTACAGATACTGCAGAAGTTTACATGAAAAATTTTTTTTTTTTCTGAAGTGAGGATCGGGGAGGCAGAGAGACAGACACCTGCATGCACCTGACCAGGATCCACCCGGCATGCCTACTAGGGGGCAATGCTCTGCCCATCTGGGGCGTTGCTCCATTGCAGCTGGGGGCATTCCAGCACCTGAGGTGGAGGCCATGAAGCCATCCTCAGTGCCCGGCCAACTTTGTTCCAATGGAGCCTTGGCTGCGGGAGGGGAAGAGAGAGAGAGAAAGAAAAGAGAGGGGCGCAGGATGTAGAAGCAGATGGGTGCTTCTCCTGTGTGCCCTGGCCAGGAATCAAACCGGGAACTTCCACACACTGGGCCAACACTCTACCACTGAGCCAACCGGCCAGGGCCTACATGAAATTTTTTATATGAGGAATTTTCCATGAACTGATCATTTTGGTCTTCTGCACAGATCTAATGAGATAGATGAGGAAATGAGGCCCAGGTTGACTAAGCATCTTCCTTAAGTATGCACAGCAAGTAAGTGGAGAGTCTGGTAAGCAGATCATGGCTTTGCAGTTACAACGATGTATTTGCAACCACATTTGCAACCATATCACTCCTTTGCTCTATAATTGCTGCTTTTTCCTAAGTGCTTAAATATGTACCTCAAAGTATATAAAACATTTTCCCTTTGATCTTTCATTTTAAACATGACAGCAATAATCTAATAAAGAAATGCTGTTCAGAGAGGTTCAGTAATATGTCCAAGGTCACTCAGTAATAACGGTTAGAGCTTTGATTCAGACCGTAGTGTTTCTGACTGCCACGCCCATTCCCTTTGGGCTTTTACTGACATTTCTAATAGATGTTTCTCAACCTTTGTAGTCTGGTGCATTTCCCTTATTATGCATTGCATTTTCTGTAACCAGATCAAACTACCAGACTACAAATAACTTGATAATATGGACCATTCGCCTTGCCTATTGGTTTAATAAGTGTTTACAAAATGGAACAGTGGACAGAAAATGAGGCCAGTGTGAGTAGCAGTGACCAGCACATCGGGTGGAGGATGGTGCTTGGAAAGCAGTGAGGAGGGTGAGATTTCTAAGGGAGGAGCCTGGCTGTTCCATGAGTTTGGACTATGAAGGGAACTGCTGGTTGAAGGGAGAGAAACTGAAACATGACATGATGTTATATAAGGTCTTTGGCAAATATATATTTGCGAGGCAACTCTTATGGTTTCTTCCTTTGTGCCCTGTCGCTTTTTATCCTTAGTTAAAAAGAGAAAAACAGTTGAAGTTTCTTGCTTTTGTTTACTTATTTCCAATACAAGCAGAAGTTTATTTAGAAAGTAACAGAGGTAGAAGAAGTGAGCCAGCTGAGCTGCGTGGGCTCAGTGAACAAAGACAGTGACAGAAGGGCCCTTGCAGCTTAGGGGAGGAGAGGCAAGGACGGGTGCCTGGGGGTGGGTTGGGAAAGGTGGAGGTGCCATAAAGAGAGCTGCCTCTTTTATTTTGGATATAAATATTTAAACAAGCAGAACGCATTCAATACAACTTGTCCATTTTCCTATGATCAAAGTCGTGTTTCATGTATGAAACCTGTGAACCAGATTCACTGGAAATTTTTTTTTTTAAGACAACCAATATCTCTGAGAATCACTATATCTCTGGAATGATTACTGAACAAGAGCCAGCACTGGGCTGTGGTGCTTTGCAGTGGAAATCAGGATGCCATTACTCAGCAGACTGATCAAGAAAAAGTGAGGAAGCTTCCAAACAGAACTTTATAACCCACCTGTCCTCCCATCCCCTTCAGCCCCCAAAAAGCAACTCTTCAGAATTGGTCTTAAATTTGACCATCATAGATGCAAGTTGTTAAAACACGTAAATTTAAGGTTTCCAAGTAACATGTAAGACATCCAGTTAAATTTGAATTCCAGGTAAACAATGAATAATATTTTAGTATAAATATGTCCCATGCAATAGTAAGAAATAATGTACTAGAACATTCTTAATTGTTTATCTGAAACTCAAATTTAAATGAGCATCCTGTATTTCTTATTTGCTGAATTTGACAACCCGACTCTGACTAGATTTGTCCTTAATAAATGTGAAATTGTCGTAGAGAGAAATTTTTATATATTTATATGAGGAGATGAGGAATAATTAAATTCTAATTATATTGGGAAAATGAGACAACAATGACTAGGAAAAGAAACTTGATTATGCCATGACTTTCAGTAATTTCAGTAGCAGAAATTCTTCTCTCTTTAAAAGAGAAATTGAAGCTAAATGGAAATTGGTTTTAAGCCTTAGATGGGTGCTTCTCAAGGCTTTTATCTATAGAGCAAATGAAATTCACTTGTTATTGCAGTTCTACCTTGCTATTAACACAGGCATTAGAAAAGCAGTGACAGCTCAGGGGGAGTGTAAACAGATTGAACAGACATGGTTACAATATTGACAGCAACTGAATGTCACCATCAAGAGATTGGCATTTGTCGGAGCAGGATGCTAATAATCTGTGTTAAATTGCCAGCAAATCACAAATAGTCAAGTACTGGTCAGAAATTAAGGTGGATGCATGTCACGTGTTTAAGAGCAGTATCTGTGTTTAAAGGGGAAGGTTTCCTTTTAGTTTTCGATTTTATCTTCAGGAGAATTTTCATAAGGCTATTGACTGTGTGGAAGCTTTTCGAGAGCTGTCTTAAAATAGCGATTGAACCAGATTTGAAATGATTCTCTTAATGGGAATCAGATACATTTTTAATGGTCATGGAGAAATTAACTGGAGTATCTTTAAATAGTAATTTTCTACAGACTGTTTAAGGCCTTCTCTTAAGTAGTTATAAATTTTATAGTTAGCCCTGGTCAGATAGCTTGGTTGTTTAGAGAATTGTCCCAAAGCACAGAGGTTGCTGGTGTGATCCCCAGTTGGGGCACACACAGGAACAGATCTATGCTCTTGTCTCTCTCTCCGCCTTCCTCTCTTTAAAATCAATAAATAAAAATTAAAAATATTTTATAATTATTTAGCTAGTTTATTAAGTTAAAATTACACTATTACATTATTACCTTTATTATTTCCTGTTCATAATTTTGGTTGATGGCTTAGCACCTTTATTTCTAAATCAGGGTTCATTGCATCATTGACTGCTCGTTGAGCACATGCCCCGTGTTTTACGCTTGTTTTCTAACAAAGGGTAAACAGGAACTACATGTGGGCAGACTTATTTCACAGATGAGGAAAAGGAGGATGCCCAGAGATACGCAGCCACAAGCTGCTCCAGTTGCTGTCAGCAGCGTGCAGACACACTTTTATGCTCAAAGCCCACGCACGCCTCACCCCTATACAGGGGTCCTCGGGTTACAACAGCCTCAACATACGATGTTTCGAGTTTATGATGCTCACTCCCATAAAAACTTTAAAAAATTGAGACATGTTTCGGCTCACACCATTAGTATTGTACTTACGGACTATGTGGGCAAACTAGTTTGGTTGCATGTGGTGAAAGAATACTCAGTAATGTGACATATGAGTGAGGTAGTGACATCCCTAGTATGCTTACCTATGCTGTTTCGGACTTTTAGAAGTACAAGTGTTCCTTTGGGTTAGGTTAGGGTGTGTTTCAACTTACACCAAAATTTGGGTTACTTCACTGTTGTAGGAATGGAACTGTGTCCTAACCTGAGGAACCATTGTACTGCTATTATAATATGTTTAATTAATTGCTGTCATTACTTCTGTAAGACTTACCTGTGTTTCATTCATAATGCCAAGGCATTCAGTAGTCATGTAAGTTTTTAAAATATAATCTTTTAATGTCCTTATTATAAAAGGAACTTCCAATTTCTGCCATGGTTCTCTCTCTTCCTGTCAAAGAGGGAAGCCATTTCTCTTTTCCATTCTATGTTTTTCCCTCCCATTCCTCTTTCTTTACTCTCCCCTTTTCTCCTCACCCTTTAAATGTATAGTGAGTACTCAGTCTGTGAGGGACAAAATGAGAGGTGAGAATACAAAGAAAATGCCAAAGAAAATTGAAATTAGAGTTCTGAATGAGTCGCTGTGGGAACACAGAATAAGGAGCAAGTGTAGACTTCTGGCAGGTTTTACAGGAGAGTCTATGTGAGCTGGAGAGGAGAGTGTGTCAGCGCTTCCTGGTGGAGAAGGGGAGGGGAGGGCTGTAGAGCAATGTGAAGATTGTGTTCAAAGACTTAGAGGAGTAAATAACATGTCAAGTCAGGCAAAACTCAGAAATTCAGCGTGGCCATATGGTCCGGTGCACAGTGAGGAACAGGTGACATGGTCCAATTGGGAAGGTTGTTCTAGGGAAGGCTGATGTTCTGCTCGGGTTATAGAGAGCCAGTAGGTGTTACCAGCATCAGATGAAATGATAATGTTTAGGGCAGGAGGCACTGGGAAGTCCCATTAGTAGTCACACTATCTTTTTCAGAAGCCATGGGTAGAATTAAGACTTTGGGAAGTTGAGGAAGGCAGTTGCATTTGGTAGACCTTGCTGAAATAAAATTGTGGATAAAGAATTGCACATGATAGGAATTTTGGCAGTCACAAAAATAGTACCAGGTGTTATACCACTGGGGTCAGGCCAGACTTTGGTTCAGCAACATCAGTACTTGAGAGTTCTGGCTAAGAGAGAATTCAGAGCCAAGACTCAAACTATAAGAGAAAGTTTATTTAGAAAGCCACAGAGAGAGAAGAAGTGAGCTATAGAAGAAATGGGCTCAGGAAACAAGTCACAGAGGCAAAAGAAGGACCCTCATAGCTCAGGAGAAAGAGAGAGGCAAGGTAAACTCACCTACGGGAAGGTGGTGGGAAAGGCATGGGCATGGTCCATAGGGAGCACTGCACTGGGCCCTCCGTCTGAGCGTGTTCATCTGGAGGTCAGGAGAGTCGTGGTCTCTACTGAATGGTGGCTGCCAGGGCAAGGGGTCATCAGTCAGTGTAGCTGGTCCTGATGTCAACCATGGCATCGCTTGCCTGGTTTTGCTGCTTTTCTGATCCCGGAGCTGAACCACAACTCAGGCCTAGATGTTATCTCTAGAGGTTAATGCTTAAAGTGGTGGTCACAAGGGCTGCATGGGAGTCGCATGCGGCCACTTTTGGTCTCCTTGTTTCTCCTCCAAGGGGGTCTGACTAGCATGACCAGAACCATGCCAGGGGAAGAAAGGTGAGGGGAAGGTCTGAGTTGCATAACCAGTGATATGAAAGGTGGTGGGGGGGAGGGGGGAGGTCTAACCTATGTGACTAGCAAATGCCAGGGGAGGAAAGGTCACCCTGGGGGTGAGGTCCATGTTTTCCTAGTTTTACCTATTGTTAGGCACCAGAACTTTCCTCCCTGGTGGCCTTCTATACCTGGCCTATCATTCTTGCTCTGCTCATGTCTGTCTAACTGCTGCCACAGTAATGTTTATATTACTTGACGTTAGGCAATAAAGTATTCAATATTTATGCATTTTTCATATAACAGAAACATACCTTCTCAATGTATGCATTTTATTTTGCATCTTAATTCACTTTTTTTTTTAATCATACCTGTTAAACTCACAAAATTCTTAAGCAGAGGAAACGGAAGATGGTTTAGGCATTTCTGGATGTAGGGGCTCAGTTTGTGTATTCATGAGAACCTAAACCCAGCTCCATGACCACTCCTGTTTCTTAAGTCATATTGGTATGTCTGCTTCTGATTATGCCCAGAAAAGCAGGTGAGCAGATATCTTTAACAATAAATGTTGTGCCAGGGACTGGGACCCAAGACAGTTGTGTTAAATTTCTGGCCTCAGTGTTTGGGTCTTTGTGACAGGGTTTTGAGTGCTCATTGGAGTTTTTTTCCTACTTCAGAATTTGTAGTCTGAATGGTCAAGCCGTTTGTATTTCTGTGGTTTGCATAATTTGGTGTACTCTGTCATGGTAAGTATTTTAAGCTTTATTATATACTTTTCTTAATATACACCTTTGAGATAGCTTTGATTAAATGTAAGCCGTATAAATCTATATCCATTCATTTGGTGACTGTCCATCTGTGCAGAGTTCAAAGCCAGGGATTTCTTTGTCAGCCGTTGAAAGGCTTGGCCAGATGTAAATGCTGGCCATGAGTTCAGGAGCTACCCTGAGGCAAATCCAGCAGTTGTGCAGTGGTTGTGCACTTACCTGCCTCCACATTGTTGGTCTGTTGACTTTCTTGGGCAGACATGGAACCTAGACATTAATTTCAAATCCTGTAGTTGTCTAGATGACTCAGGACAGAATGTCCCTACATGTACAAGAGTTTAAAATAAGAGAGCAATAACACATGTAGAAGATGACAAAATTAAGTCATTTAAGCCGGTAAGGAACATCACTTTCAGATCAATGTTTTAGAAAAATGATGTTTAATATTTACTTTTGGTGCAGTGTCTAATGAAGTTGATAATGAAACAATAACTTATGAATTAAAGTTAAGCTTTTTTCCTGAAATTGTATAAATCTACATTTTCAGAATTGTCATCTATATACCTTTCTTCTTTTTCAGATAAAGGGAGATAACAGGCCCTGATTATGTGCTCAGATTAAGATGAATCTTTTTTTTTTTTTCAAGCTCAGAGGATAGAAACACTCATTTAAGTTTTATTTAAAATGTGTAACCATTTTAAATAAATGTTTATCACTTAGTATTCCTGTTAAGCAATACATTTGAATTAGTCTAAAATAAGTGTTTATCTCTGAATTTTCTTTAGGTTGCCATTATTTTAGTTTTAAAACTTTAAAATTTGAAAACTACAAATTTCCTCAAAATGATTACAATTAGGAAGACATTTTAGAAACACTGCCTTTATGACACAGGAATTTTATTAGGTGATAATTGCCAATGAAAGAACTTTTCTTATTTAAGTAATAATATGAATTTTTTTGGTGTTTAGTCTATGAAACAAGAATTTAAATATTTTAAAATCCCAAGTTCTGGGCAGGGTTGGCTTAGCTAGCTGAAGACATGAACTGGTAACTTTTAAATGAGACAAAGGAGCTTGCCTTTTATAATTAAAATATCTTAATTTTAAAGATTTTCTTTGTTATTGAAGTTATCTTGAGAAAATAGACTTGTTCGATTGAGAACATTTAATGAAAGGGCATGGGGAAGTGTTTGAGCTGAGATCCGAGGGAGAATCTGATGAGGGTGAGGTAAGGGTGGGGGGTAAAGTGTGGATGGTTGGTGAATTGTGGTCAGTCAAGAATAGGGCAACAGTTTACAGCAGGGCCCTTGCTAGAGGACCAAAGTCCTTTGGAAGAATTGAAAGGCTAGTGGAGAAAAATTAGTAATAAGACTGGGAAGTTCAGGGTGTGTTTGGCGAAAGGCATGTGGAGGTCATGGGTGGATCTGTGCTAAGTGGGCGGGGCTGAGAGTTGGCTCTGTGACCAAGGACCAAATAACGAAGAATCTTAATGCTATGCGTAAGTACTCTGCAGTTTGAAGCTTTGTGAGCTGAAGAGTGATGTGCACTAATCTATCTTGGCTGCATCACCCTAGTAGCAGTGTCTGTTCTTGCTTGCTTCTGGGCCTTTTGCTTGTTTATCTGGGAGAAAATAGCTACCTGGTCTTGCTACTTTGGGCTAAGGGGGCTTGACATTTAAGAACCATTATTTTGTTTGTTTGTTTTGTTTTTTGATAATAGGAGAGAGAATAGAAGATATACTTTTATTCTAACAATGTGCCTTTTCTGATGAAGGAATATAGGTAGTCAGGGAAGTCTATGTAATGTTTTAAAATTTTTTCAGATCTACATTATGAACAAACTTCCATTGATCTGGGTGTGTTTAGGTTTCATGGCAGAAGTATAATTATCAAGCTGAAGTGGTCACCAGGAAGCTGTGTGCTGGACTAAGATGCCCTTAGGGAAACATGCCAACAGCCAAGGCCCCCTGTGCGCGAGTCAGAACAGTAGTCTTTGGAACGCTACCGCAGTTGTCCAGGCTGGGGGAATGTTCCGTAAACAATTCAGTAGTATCAGAGCATGGTCACAGCACTGCTTAACTTGTTTGAGAACAAACTTTCCCAGCATGTTGAAGCATTTACCTAGAGAATGGATATGATCCCTTCAGGTCATCATAGACCTGTTTATAAAAGCAGGTCTTCAAAGATCTCTACTTTTCAACATTGTTATAATTCAAACGTTTGTTGTAACAAAAGTACATTTTTATAAAAATCATTGTAATCCATTTCTATTTAATTCAAGCTGTTTCTTTTATCAGGTAACCCCAATTACTGATGCTTGGGAAACTTTGGTGAGAATTTAATGCTTTCATCATTATTCACACAAGGTGTTCTTTGCCTGACATTAAGTGTGACTGTGAATTGGGTTGTGTTCTTATTCTTTCTTCTTTTAAGGAAGAAAATAGATTTTTGGTTCAAGAAAAAAGTGTTTCTGCTTGAATCGATTTATCAAACAACATCAACAACAAAAACAAAAGAACAAACCTCTCCACTTGTAATAAATATTTGTATACATGGATTTTTCAAATTTAAAGGAAGCATTTTTTAAAATACTTTCAACAAATAGGTCTTTGGTTATGCAAATATAAGTTCAAATGTATATCTTGTCTGGAAATAAAGGCAAAATAATTAAAAGAATGTGATTTAGAAGAAGATACTTTCACAGGCATAGAGCTATAGATAGATGCAAAAGTTACTGGCAGATAGTAAAGTATGAGTTCCCTTTCTACCTAATAAAACATCTTTTAAAACATTGTCCGTTTCCTCACCTTTTGTCTCATAAAAGGTGTCATAAAGCTACCTGCAGTAATGAAGCCATGCCCCCTTCTGTTTGGGAGGGATCTGGCCACATTTGGCCAGTTGGGTCTGAGTGAGAGGTGTGTTCTGGATCAAAATTAAGTCTGGTGTTAACTTTGGCTTTGTTTCTGAGGATATTTCTATGGCTGTTTTCTATTGGCACTTTCCTGTCCAGGTTCTGGTGATGGGGACCCCTGCCTTGCATTCTGAGGAATAGCCCAATAATAATGGGGAGAGACAGCCTCTTCTGAGACCAGCAACACCAGTGGTGGGATTCAAACAACTTAACTGCTGGTCTCTGCCCTAATGACTGTCTTAAGTATAAAAAACTGATATTCTGAAATATAGTTTATTATTTCATGCTTTTAATATTTAAATAAGAACAATAAAGAGGTATACAAAACTAGATTACCCATATTCCCCATGTATAGGATACACCCTTTTTCAAAAAATTTAGGGTCTAAAAACTGGGTGTGTCTTATACAGTGGTTGTGGCATTGCAAATGCCATAGATGGAACTGAGGACGAGGCAGTATATGAAGACGGTGATTTGTCAGCAGACACAGATGAGGACAAGCTATTGGATGGGAGTTTTGACAGTGATGAGGAGTATATGAATTTTATGATGAATAAAACTTGAATTCAATAACTTTATGTAATACATTTTTTTTTAAATTTTGGGCCCCAAAATTAAGGTGCGGCTTATATATGGGTGCATCTTATACATGGGGAAATATGGTAAGTTATAAAAAAGGGTTTTAAAATATTAACGAAAAATATTACATAATACCTGACAAAAAATAAAACTGTTATTTAAGATATTTCCATATTACTTCTTGATTGGTGTCCTCACTTGCAATTTTTTTCACCTATGGATGGAATGAACATTACTACGGGCACTTAGATGAACATTAAAAAAGAGTAAGGAATGTAAATGTGTGATTTCCAATTTGTGCGGCTGCCCAGGCGCCTACCTTAGAGAGATCCCTGATTACAAGTGCCGTTTTAACAACTGGTTCACAAACTCAACAAAAAATTAGATATCGGATTTGCCGAACTGGTGCAAACTGGCTAAATCCCACCACTGAGCAACACCTTGTAAATCTTTTGAGATGGAGCTGAGCATACAGACCTGGCTTACAGAGAAGGCAACAGAAACCACATACGTGGAGACCAGTATAGCATGGTCAGCTACTTTATTGCCTCGGGCTTAATGCTGTATTTCTCATGATAAAGGCCTTAGACCCTGGCACTTCGGAGCCCTTGACTAAGTCCTTAGATCTTGGTATAATACAGTTCTCAGTCACCCATATCTTTGATGAAGATATTAGCTCAGCAATTACCAGTGTAAATTAAAAAAAAAAAAAAAAAGGAGAGTGAATTAAGATGCATTATTAGAAATCCTCTCCTATATTTATTTAAATATAAGCAGGAACAAAGGACGACAGCATACTGATACTTTCTCACTCGGTTTGGGCAAGGGCTCAGGAGTTACAAGATGTTTCTTCAAAAGCTGTTTTATAGTTCTAGCTTTTTCTACATTTTAATTTCAAGAAGAAGTATATTTAATGCTGCTTTTTCTTTAAGAAATTTGTAGAGACATAGAACATGGTGAATTCTTAGTCTTCAGAAAGTACCGAGCCTGGCCCTGGCCGGGTAGCTCAGCTGTTTAGAGTATCATGCAATAGGCTAAGGTTGCAAGTTTGATCCCCAGTCAGGCTGCATACAAGAGTCAACCAAAGAATGTATAAATAAATGGACCAACAAATTGATGTTTCTCTCTCTTTCTCTTTCTCTCTCTCTGTCTCAAATCAATCAATAAGTAACAATTAAAGAAAAGAAAGTAACAAGCCTGTGTCTGCTATGACATTTCGAGACAAGGCTTAAACAGAGGCTCTGGGTGTATGTATGTTATAAGCAGCAAGGGTGCTTGGACTGTTAGTTTAGTCCTAGGGGACCCTTAACAGACTGTCGGCTGTTCCATTATCTTGTACAAATATTTGGCACTGGAATTCTCTTATTTACTAACTCTAAGTAATATAATATTTTTAAACCTCCAATCACCGGGAAAGGCAAAATAAACAACTGACAAAGACATACTTAGCATTGAAAGCTTGCAGAGTTTAGCATTTGACAGGAGAGCCACTGGAGTTTATCATTTATCATTCAGTGAGTGCAGGCCTTTAATCAAACTTCTTGTTTATTAAAAGTCTTGGTTACCGAGCATGTAGATAGGAGTAAAAAGGCACTGTGTTTTAAAGTATTAAAATACTCAGTAAAGAATGTTTTATTTTGAAATAGTTTTTATTTGGGTGAGGTGAATCCCTGGTTGAATTAATTTTCCAGGATAAGCAAATCTGACTTTTGTGTTTTTAAAATATGTTGAATGTTAGTTATGGAAAAAAGTATCTGAGTTCTTAGTCATAAATTCAGAGAGTACCAGGTTAAAACAAGCTTTTAGTGTTTACGATTTTTACTTTTCTCTCGGTGAAATATATTCTGTGACATTGGATTGATTTTCTGCTTGCTTGCACAGGGAAATTTACATAAAAGTGTTCAATAAAGATATTGCAACTTTATTTTAATGTAAAAATTCTCTTCTAGTTGACATTTATATAGAAAAAGTTTGAAAAATAACTTTTGTCTGTTGGTGGTAGGTTGGATATAGAATTTTTTGTTTCCTTTAGGAAGTATATATCTCAGAGTCTTCTCCCAATGAAACTGGCTAGAATGAGGCTGTTTTATATTAAAAGAATGTATTTTTGGTAGAAATATTCTTACTAATCAAAAGTATCTTCTTATATTTCTCTGTAGCTTATTAAGTTTAATATTCTCAGCTAAACATAAGCTCTCAATAAAGTAAGTGGCTTTTTAAGCGTAGATTGCTTTTTTTGTATTCATTAGATTGAAAAGTTAGAAACTCATATTTAAAAATTATCCTTCTAAAAGTGGAAATTATTTGAAATATTTTATGCAAAATCAAATTTAATAAATTTCTTAGAAGTGTTAATATTGTTATATAGTGAAGATATAAAAAGAAAAATAAATCACTTTAACTTGTTAGTGCTTTTATGAATGTTCAACTTAATGAACTGTTAAAGCACTCATTGGCTACATAATACTATATAATTCATGATAAAGCTGTAAAATATGAATAAAAACTAACATTAATTTTATAGTCATTTTTAAAAGAAGCTGATCTGACTGACTTAATATAAGTTCAAAACCAAAGAACAGAAGATGGAATTTTGGATACAGTTTGTCAAGGATTTTGACAGAGTGATTAAAGTAGCATTTGTGCCCTTAACTACTCACATTAGTGGAAGGAAAAAGAAAGGAATTTTTTTTTGGCTATTCTTAAATTTTTGATATTATTAGTCATCTTTTTTTTTTTTTTTTTTTTAATTTTTTTTTTTAATTTTATTTATTCATTAGAGAGAGAGAGAGAGAGAGAGAGAGAGAAGAGGGGAGGAGCAGGAAGCATCAACTCCCCATATGTGCCTTGACCAGGCAAGCCCAGGGTTTTGAACTGGCAACCTCAGCGTTTCCAGGTTGACGCTTTATCCACTACGCCACCACAGGTCAGGCAAGTCATCTTTTTTTTTCCCCCTGCTAGAAAAGGCCAAAGAGGCCTCCTTTGTTCAAAGACAAGAAAGGTTTTGTATATATACACATGTGAGCATGTACTTGTGTGCAAGTGTGACAAGAAGATGGAGATCTAGTCATCCCTCGCCTTATTGCAGTTCACTTTTTGCGATCTCACTGTATCGCGGATTTTGTATCTAATTTTGTATCGCGGATTTTTTGCTATATTGCAGGATTTTGCAGTATATAGGTATTTTTATATATTTATTATTTTAATTATTTTTGTGGTAAAATAAGCAAAATAAGTGTGGGAAAGGTTAATAACAGTGTGGGAAAGGTTTATAAGAGCATGGGGAGGGTTTATATAGTCTTAAAATATATATAAATAATAAAATAAATATAAGGTCACTACTTCACGGATTTTCACCTATCGCAGGGGATTCGGGATCCTAACCCCCGTGATAGATGAGGGACCACTGTATACATAATGAATTGTGAGGTATTGCTAACACCACCACCAACATCCTTAATATAATACCTACTCTGTGCCAGCCAATATTGTGTGTGTTCTAATGTAGTGGTTCATTGAGTTCTACCCACTTTGCTATCAGGTGGTACTGCTTTTATTCCCCTTTCAGAGATGAGAGGCAGAGAGGTGGAGTGGTCTGCCCAGCTGTTCAGTGGTAGAGCTGGAGTCTGAATCCATGGTGCTTGGCTCCAAAACCTGTTCTCTGAAAAACTTAGTATTCTCTTGTCCTAGATCCGTTTTCTCTTTTTCAAAAATGGAGTTGATGATATTTTTGTAATATGCATATTTTGAGGAGTAAATTATATAATATATGTAAATCTCTGGCACAATAGATGATTTGTGCATTCATACCTGTGTGTATATTCATTCATGCATATGATTGCACATGCACTTATATAAGTATATTGATATTTTATATATTTCTCACATACTTTTTATATAGCTGTAATACTTGATTATATACTGGGTAGAGCAAAAGTTGTTATTATACCAAATAACTTACTCTTTTTTTTTGTCTATTATTATTTTTAAAAAATGATTTATTTATTGATTTTTAGACAGAGAGAAGAAGGGAGAGGGAGAGAGAAATAGAGAGAAACACCAATTTATTGTTCTTATTTGTGCACTGGTTGTGCATTGGTTGATTCTTGTATGTGTCCTGACCAGGGATCAAACTGTACACATTGACATACCAGGATGATGCTCTAACCAACTGAACTAACCGGCCATATTATTATTTATTAATTATCATATTATTTTCCATACCAACAACTGTAAACCTACTTTTTCTCAACCCTGTATACACACATATAGCTCTTTTCTGCAGAAAAATAAAATTTAGGCCTTCATTCTTCATTGAATGCAATTGCGCATAGCATAGAATTCTAAGCTTCATAATTTAGTGGTTTAAAAGGACTATCCTGGAAAATAGTTCATTCCACAGCGATTTGAGCAGCTGTATGTGTGGTTTTAATGAGCAGTATTGCAGGGGAGATCGAAATTTCTGAACAGAGTCCAGTGAAAGAGCCCTCTGGGTGGGGTCTATAATTACGTTTCAGTGTACACTGCTTTATTGTTACAGCACACCTACTTTGAGCTATTGAAGGAGCATTTAACATAAGGATGATGGTTTCTGAGTAACCAGTTTCCAGTAATCACTCACCCACTTTAATCCTAATAACCAGAAAGTGAAATTGGGCTACTTACAATTTTCAGCAATTTTGAATAACTTTTTCTACTTAAAACATATGTAAAGTCCTTTGGCTACCAACCTTGCTCTTGGGCGTGAAGGCTTCAGGGAGACTGTTATTTGTTTTAATTTTGTTTTACCTTTATCAGTGTGGTTTATACACATAATTTACTCTTAATTTCATTCTAAAAGGGTTATTAAGAGAAAGAGTGGTCCTTCACCCCTACCATTTCTACTCTTAAGAGATAACAACTTTCAATTTTTGTTTTAGAGTCCCTCTAAACTCTAAATCACATATTTAGGTAACTCTTCTTATTAATTTAGTTTTCATTTTTAAGTACTATGTTTTGACTTCTTTTCTTTTTATTGATTTTAATTTATTGTGTTTACATAGATTCTAGTGTTGCCCCAAATGCATCCCCCCTCCCCCATATTCCCCTCAACATCTCCCTTGCCCCCGTCCCCATAGCGCCCTCACCCCTTCCCTTCAGGTTTAACCCATCCTATCATCCCCTTTCCCTCTGTCCTCTTTTCCTCTGTTCTCTTTGATCTCTCCTCTGTCTCAATTCAGTTCCTCAGTTCACGTTGTTCGTTGGATTCCTCAAATGAGTGAAGTCATATGATATTTTTCTTTTCTACCTGGCTTATTTCACTTAACATAATAGTTTCCAGATCCTCTATGTTGTCGCAAAAGGTAAGATTTCCTTCGTTTTCATAGCCCCACAGTATTCCACTGTATATATGTACCACAACTTTTTAATCCACTCATCCACTGATAAACACTTGGGCTGTTTCCAGATCTTTGCTATTGTGAACAATGCTGCCATAAACATGGGGGTGCATTTCTCCTTTTGAAAGAGTGCCTTGGTGTTCTTGGGGTATATTCCTAAAAGTGGGATAGCTGGGTCAAAAGCAGTTCGATTTTTAATTTTTTGAGGAATCTCCATACTGTTTTCCACAGCAGCTGCACCAGCCTGCATTCACACCAGCAGTGCAGGAGGGTTCCCTTTTCTCCACATTCCTCGCCAGCACTTATTCTGTGTTGTTTTGTTGATGAGCGCCATTCTGACTGTTGTGAGGTGATATCTCATTGTGGTTTTAATTTGCATTTCTCTAATGATTAGTGATGTTGAGCATTTTTTCATATGCCTATTGGCCCTTTGTATGTTCTCTTTGGGGAAGTGTCTATCCATTTCTTTTTCCCATTTTTTGATTAGATTGTATATCTTCCTGGTGTTGAGTTTTACAAGTTCTGTATAAATTTTGGTTATTAATCCCATATCACATGTATTGTCGAATATGTTCTCCCATTGTGTGTTTGTCTTTTTATTCTGTTCTTATTGTATTTAGCTGTGCAAAAACTTTTTAGCATATAGTCCCATTTGTTTATCCTGTCTTTTATTTCCCTTGCCTGTGGAGATAAATCAGCAAATATATTGCTGCAAGAGATGTCAGAGAACTTACTGCCTATGTTTTCTTCTAAGATACTTATGGTTTCACGGCTTACATTTAAGTCTTTTATCCATTTTGAGTTTATTTTTGAGAATGGTGTAAGTTGGTAGTTTCATTTTTTTGCAGGTAGCTGTCCAATTTTTCCAACACCATTTGTTGAAGAGGCTGTTTTTACTCCATTGTATGTTCTTACCTCTTTTGTCAAATATCAGTTGTCTGTAAAGGTGTGGGTTTATTTCTGGGTTCTCTGTTCTGTTCCATTGATCTATATACCTGTTCTTATGCCAGTACCAAGCTGTTTTGAGTACAATGGCCTTGTAGTATATAACTTGATATCAGGAAGTGTGATACCTCCCAGTTTATTCTTCCTTTTCAAGATTGCTGAGGCTATTTATGTTATTTTTTGGTTCCATACACATTTTTGGAATATGTGTTCTATATCTTTAAAGTATGTCATTGGTATTTTAATTGGTATTGCATTGAATTTATAAATTGCTTTGGGTAATATAGACATTTAATGATGTTTATTCTTCCTAACCATGAGCACAGAATGTGCTTCCATTTGTTTGTATTTTCCTTGATTTCTTTGGTCAATGTTTTATAATTTTCCAAGTACAAGTCTTTAATCTCCTTAATTAAATTTACTCCTAGGTACTTTATTTTTTTGGTTGCAATAGTGAAGGGGATTGTTTCCTTAATTTCTCTTTCTGATGGTTTATTGTTGTTGTATAAGAATGCCTCTGATTTCTGAGTATTAATTTTATATCCTGCCACCTTGCTGAATTCATTTATCAGGTCCAGTGCTTCGTTGACTGAGACTTTACAGTTTTCTGTATACAATATCATATCATCTGCAAATAATAATAGTTTTAGTTCTTCTTTTCCAATTTGGGTGCCTTTTATTTCTTCTTTTTTTCTGATTGCTGTGGCTAGGACTTCCAAGACTATGTTGAATAGGGGTAGTGAAAGGGGGTACCCCTGCCTTGTTCCTGATCTTAAGGGGATTGCTTTTAATTTTTGCCCATTGAGTATGATGTTGGCTGTGGGTTTGTCATAGATGACCTTTATCATGTTGAGGTATGTTCCCTGTATTCCCACCTTGCTGAGAGTTTTGATCAAGAATGGGTGCTGGATTTTATCAAATACTTTTTCTGCATCTATTTCAATTATCATGTGGTTTTACTCCTTCCTTTTGTTTATGTGATGAATCACATTGTTTCATTTGTGAATATTGTACCAGCCTTTCCTCCCCAGAATAAATCCCACTTGATCATGGTGTATGCTTTTTTTCATATATTGCTGGATCTGGTTGGCTAATATTTTTTGAGGATTTTAGCATCTAGAGTCATCAAGGATATTGGACTATAATTTTCTTTTTTGTGTTTTCATTGCCTGATTTTGGAATCAAAATTATGCTCCCATCATAAAAGGAGTTTGGAAGTCTTCTTTCCTCTTGAATTTTTTGAAATAGCTTGAGAAGGATAGGAGTTAGTTCGTCTTTGAATATTTGGTAGAATTCACTTGTGAAGCCTTTGGGCCCCAGGCTTTTGTTTGTTGGGAGTTTTTTGATAGCTGTTTCAATCTCATTTGTTGTAATCGGTCTGTTTAGGTTTTCTGATTCTTCCAGATTGATTTTTAAAGTATTGTGTGTTTCAAGGAATTTGTCCATTTCATGTAGCTTATCTAATTTTTTGGCATACAGTTCTTCATAGTATTTTCTTACAACTCTTTTTATTTCTGTTGTGTCCGTTGTTATTTCTCTACTCTCATTTCTAATTTTATTTATTTGTATCCTCTCTTTTTCTTGGTGAGTCTGGTTAAAGGTTCATCAATCTTGTTTACCTTTTCAAAGAACCAGCTCCTGGTTTCACTGTCCTCTGTATTGTTTCTTTAGCCTCTATGTCATTTATTTTCATTCTGGTCTTTATTATTTCCTTCCTTCTACTACCTCTGGGCTTTACTTGCTGTTCTTTTTCTAGTTCTTTTAGATGCAGGGTTAAGTTGTTTATTTGAGGTTTTCTAGCTTCTAAGGCATGCCTGTAATGCTATGAACATCCCTCTCAGTACTGCTTTTGCTGTGTCCCATAAATTTTGAGTTGTTGTATGCTCATTGTCATTCATTTCTAGGAATTCTTTATTTCTTCTTTGATCTCGTTGTTAACCCATTTGTTATTTAATAACATGCTATTTAGTTTCCAATTGTTTGAGTATTTTTCAGGTTTTCTGTTGTGGTTTATTTCTAGTTTCATGCTATTGTGATCAGAGAAAATCTTGATATGATTTCAATCTTCTTAAATTTGTTGAGACTGCTTTTGTGCCCTAACATTTTGTCTATCCTAGAGAATGTACCATAAGCACTTGAAAAAAATGTATATTCTGCTGCTTTAGGGTGAAAGGTTCTGAGGATATCTATTAAATCAAGTTGATCTAGTGGTCCTTTAAGTCTACTGTTTCTTTGTTAATTTTCTTTCTTGAGGATCTATCCAGTGATGTTAGTGGGGTATTGAAATCCCCTACTATTATAGTTTTGCTGTTGATCTCACCCTTTATATCTATCAAAGGCTGCTTTATATATTTAGGTCCGCCTATATTAGGCGTGTAGATATTTATAATGGGTATATTTTCCTGTTGGATTGCTCTGTCATTATGTAGTGACCTTATTTATCTCTTACAGCCTTTATCTTACAGGCTATTATCTCTTATAGCCTTTGTTTTAAAGTCCATTTTGTCTAATATAAGTATTGCTAAACCAGCTTTTTATTCATTTCCATTTTCTTGAAATATTTTTTCCATCCTTTTACTTTCAGTCTATGTGCATCTTTTGTTTTAAGGTGTGTCTCTTGTAGACAGCATATGTATGGGTCCTGTTTTCTTATCCACGCAGCTACCTATATCTTTTGATTGGATCATTTAATCCATTTACATTTAAGGTTATTATTGATATATAGTTGTTTCTTGCCATTTTGTTCTTTAAAGCTGTATTCCTCTTTTGCTATATTCTTTTCCCCCTTTGATCTATTTACAACAGGCCCCTTAACATTTCCTGCAGCATTGATTTGGTTGTAATGAATTCCTTGATTTTTTTTTTAGTTTGGGAAGCTTTTTATTTCTCCTTCGATTTTAAATGATAGCCTTGCTGGATAAAGTAGTCTTGATTGTAGGCTCTTGTTCTGCATTACTTTGAATATTTCTTGCCATTCCTTTCTGGCCTCAAGTGTTTCTGTTGAGAAGTCAGATGTCATCCTTATGGGGGCTCCTTTGTAGGTGATAGCCTTTTTTTCTCTAGCAGCTTTTAATATTTTCTCTTTATCACTTAGCTTTGGTATTTATAATTATGATGTGTCTTGGTGTTGATTTCTTTGGGTTTCTCTTTAATGAAATTTTCTGTGCTTCTTGAACTTGTGTTACTTTTTCCTGCATCAATTTAGGGAAGTTTTCAGCTATGATTTGAATGAACAAAGTTTCTATCCCTTGTTCTTTCTTTTCTTCTTCAGGGACCCCTATGATGCAGATGTTATTTCTCTTCATGCTGTCACAGAGCTCTCTTAGAGTTTCCTCAGTGTTTTTGAGTCTCTTTTCTTTTTGCTGCTCTCCCTTTGTTATCTTTGTTTATCTCATCCTCTACCTCGCTGATTTGATCCTCAGCTTCAACCATCCTGCTTTTAATTCCTTCCATTGTGTTCTTCATTTCTGATATTGTATTTGTCATTTCTGACTGATTCTTTTATTATTATAATGTCCTTTTTTATACTTGCTATCTCTTTATTTAGTTGTTTGTTATGACTATTTATTGTTCTAAGATCTTGAGCATCCTAACAATCATTATTTTAAACTCTGCATCTGGTAATTTGGTTATATCTGACTCATTCAAGTCCTTTTCTGGGAATTTCTCTTGATTCAATTGGGTTGCATTTCTCTACCTTCCCATTTTGTCTGTATATAAGAAAGGTGTGGCCACTGGAGTCCAGCGGATGTGACCTCTGTGTTTGCTAGGTGTGGTCTGTCTGTAGGCCCGTCACCCCCTCTGCTGCTGCCTCTGGGATTCAGGTATGGGCATTGCTGCTGTTTCTGCCACTCCTCCACAGGAGGGGCTGTTTTCACCTGCCAGGATCTATAAGCCTTGGCTTTTGCCCCACTCCATGGGTGGGGCTGCGTGCCATGCCCAGGGCCACAAGCCTCAGCACTATTGCTCAGCTGCAGGTCTCTGCCTATTCCCGGGCTTTAGCCCCGTCCCTGTGTGCAGAGCTGTGCTCACACGTTGGACCTTGGACTGCAAGCCTTTGCCCGGAGGGGGGGGGGCAGAGGTGAGCACCTTTGCTCAGCCGTGGGTCTCTGCCTATTCCTGAGCTTTCTCCCTGCCCCCCCCCCACAGGCAGAGCTGCATTCGCGCATCAGGCAGTAAGCCCTGGCTCTGTGGGCTGGGCTGGCTACATGCTGGTGCTCAGCTGTGGGTCTCTGCTTTTCCCAGGCTTTTACCTTTCCCCTGCGGGTGGGATTGCAGGCGGGCCCACAGACAGTGGGACTGCTTTTTTGCACCACTTCCACCCCGCCAGCTGAGACTGAGCTTATGCCCAGCCTCTGTCTGGCCTATCCAGCTTCCGCTCCCATTGACCAGATGCGCTTCCATGTCACAGTGCCGCCAACCCTCTGGCGAACCCGCAGCAGTGTGGTTAAGGGCACTGCAGCTCAGACCCTAACACTCAATACTGTAGTCCTGAAAACTTCCTCCTTCTAAGCGATTCTGCTCTGAGTACCCAGGGAGAGCTTGTTTTTTGGTTTCCTGCTTCCTTTGCTGGTATTGCTGGTTCCAAGGGAAATATTCACTTCAGTTTTGGGGAGTGACTCAGCCCAGGGGTTAGGGTGGCTGTCCCTCAAAGTGTTTCTCCCTGTGCTTCCTAGATTACACTATCTTCCTGCTACTCTGGTCCTCTCCTGTCTCCCCATCCCCTGGAGCCCCGGGTGAATGGTTGTGAAGAAGTCTTCTGCGCAGTCCCTTTAAGAAGAATCCTAGGTCTGAGAAATCTGTCTCTTTCTCATAAACAGTATCCTTACTTGTTTTGTAGCTAAATACTGTCCATACGCTTCTTCTAGGCTCTGGGTCTGCAGGCTGGGGCTTTGTTCCTGGGACTCAGGACCCTCCCTTCTCTGCTAAACTCAATTCCCAGCACACAAGTCTCTCCTGGCTGCTGTTTGCTACCGGGAGCTGAGCAGCCCTCTGCATTTCTGCTTTTCCTACCAGTCTCTGTGGCTTCTTCAGTGTTCCTTGGTTAAAGAGTCCTCTTAGTTTAGTCCAAAGTTGGCTTTTCCAGATGATGGTTCTTAAAATTAAGTTGTAATCCACTTTTGTTCTGGGAGGTGGAAGTTGGTATGTCCACCTATTCCATCACCATTTTGCCGCCCCCTTGCTTTGACTTCTTATAAAATATGAAGAACTGGCCCCCTTTTTTGCCTTCATTCCCTTTCCCCTCCCCCTGATACTTCCTATCTCACGTCACCATGGACATATAAAAATTTTGATTAGATCAGTGTTTACATGATCATGACTATATAAATGCTATTCACAGCTGGACCAGGTAAAGGACTGGATATATTTTTTCTTTGTGGAAGAATTTTATTTTTCTTGGAATTAATAACACTCTTGTTTTCTGTGTATTTCTTTTTAATTCAGCTCTCCTGGTGTAAATTTTCTTCATATATTTTTAAATATTTGGAGAATTTTATTGATGATTTTTAAAAAAGATATCTCTCTCAGAACATTCTAGACCTGCTCCAATGTGGATCTGCTGATGCTGTTGCTGTTATGGGCTTGTCCTTGACTACTGTTGGTGGCAAAATGGCACCAGAATGTTACCACTGCTCCTATCTCAGCAACCTTGGTGCATGAGTTCTGGATAAGAAAGAATTCAGAGGCAAGACTCAAAAGTATAAGAAAAAATTTATTTAGAAAGTCACAGAGGTAGAAAAGTGAGTTGTAGGAGAAATGTTCTCTGGAAACAAGTTTTAGAGGCAAAAGAAGGGCCCTTGAAGCTTAGGAGGAAGAGAGAGGCAGGGAAAACTCCCCTGGGGGAGGGGTTGGAAAAGGGAAAGGTGCTGGGTACAGGCGTGCTCCATAGAAAGAACCGTCTGTGTCCTGTGTCCTATGGGCTTTTATCTGGGGTCTTGGGAGGATAGAGTATTCAATAGAATTCTCATCAGCTTTCTAGCTGTGTTCTTTTAGGGTCATGGTCTCCATTGATTGGTGAGTGCCAGGGCAGGATAATCATAGTGAATATAGCTGGTCCTAAGGTCAGCCATGGCATCACTTGTCTGGTTCTGCTGCTGGGCCTGGAGCTGAAACACAACTGAGGAGTAGATGTTACCTAAGGGTTAATGCTTAAGGGAGTGGCTGAGCAGAGACTGCATGGTAGTTGCATGAGGCCACTCTTTGGTCCTTTGTTCCTCTTCCAAGGAAGCCTACCACATGACCGGTGATACAAAATGTCAGGAGTATTTGAACCACATGACCAGTGAAGTGCTAGGGGAGAGAGGGTCACCTGGGGACTAGGTCCTTGTTTTCCTGGTTTTGCCCGTTGCTAGGCACCCGGGGCTTTTTGCCCTGTTGACCTGCTGTACCTGGCCCATCGTCCTTGTTCTGTTCATGTCTGTCTGACTGCTACCTTAGTACCATTCTGGGATTTCCTTTTCCTCCCTCCTGTTTTAGGTCCTGTGTTTCCTGGAATCCAGGTCATTATTGTCCTTCACTGTTTTAGCCTCTCATTTTAGGGAGACACCTTCCAGTAGTTTCCTGAGAAAGCAAATAGAAAAAGTAGATTAAAAAAAAATCTGAACGCCTAAAAATGGCTTTAAATACTCTTATTTGTTAATATTGATGGCTATAGAATTATAGGTGAAAAATCACTTTTTCCTCAGACTTTTGAAGAACCTCTTTCACTGTCCTCTAGCTTCCAGTACTCTGTTGAGGAATCTGATGCTATTCTAGTTTGATTTGAGTTCTGAGGATTTGGGGGAAAATTATGTAAATTTGAAGTTCAGTTCTGTTTCCAGTACTGTGCTTTATCCTCTCCTGTATCTTCTGTCCCAGTCCTGACACTGTTTTACTGTTTCCAAAGAACAATGACCCCTCCAACTTCTGTGTTGCTGGGGGTGGGTGCTCACTCAACTATATATATAGCTTGGGAATGGACCTGAGGTTTCATAGTTCTTCGTGAACAGGATTCAACAAGTCACCGTCTTTTAGCCCCACCTTCATGCTGATCATCCGGGGGCTCTGCAGTGTGAATGAGGTTGTTCCAGACTTCCCCCACTGCTGGTTAAACATTCTGCACTTGAAGACTGCTGAACACTCTTCCGTCTTCTTTGCACTTTCCCAAATATACTTGCTGCTGTCTTCTTTTCCTTTATCTCTGGGTTTATACCTTTTTAAAAATATTCCTTTATTCTCCTTCTTGTGAAGTTTCAAGAGGGAGGAGGGAGAGGGGCACGTGCTTAATCTGCTCTCTTTATTAGGATATCCTGGGGCTGGGGGGTGTCAGGGAATCCAATTATATAAACAAATGTTGCTGTCAGGAAAGACTTCCTTGAGATTTTACTACACTGCTCACAAAAATTAGGGGATCAGGGAATGTGCAAATACTCCAGTGCTTTTAGTCATTTGTATAAGGCATTTTCACCAATGAAATAAAAGTTGGTTTTGCATCTCATTTGCATAATCAAACAGCTTTCTTTGACTTGCTGTTTGCTTTTTTGATGTTCTTGTTTAATTAAAAAAAAGCAAATGCTTTTTTTTATTGCTTCATATTCATTTTGAAATATCTCTTAATTTTTGTGAGCAATATATTTTGTCTGTATACATATAATGAGATGAAACATTTAATAGAGGGGATGAGTTTCCTTTATTTCTACTGGTGGATAAATTGACACACGAGTCACCAGGGGCTTATGTGGGAAAGGGGGATGTTATGCCCCTTCCTTCCTCCTCAGACACTTCCCAGTGACAAAGGGACCACTAATTTTGCTGTCCTGGCTGTTCTGTGGTCAGCCTTAGTTTAAAATAACAGACACATTGATTTCAGTATTTTAATAAAAGAAGTTGGATTCCCCACCCTCCACACCCTTCCTGCTTTAGTTTCCTAATAAAGATGTTTTGAAAAATACCAAGTATATTTGTACTGGACAGAAATTTTATTTGAGGGGTTTATATCCTTTGTGGGAGTGACACTAATAGTCTGAGGAGGAGATAAAGAGTTTTACTCCCCACCTCCAATCATGGTTATATCTATGCAGGTAATGTATATTGGGTATGTGCTCTAGGTCAGGCAGTATGCTGAGTGCCTAAAAAGTTCTGATGCCTCTTGTCTTCATGGAGTCTGTATTCTAACAGACTAGCATCTTGTTAAGAATGGCTACAATTTAGGTAGTGCATACTACAAAACAGCGCTTCACCTGATCATGGCCTTAGCACAACACTGCAAGGCAATTTTGGCATTCTTGTTTTACATTGGAGGAAACAGAGACTTAGTGATGCTCAAGGTCGTCCAGTGTAGTGAAGGAGCCAGCATCTGAAGCCAGGTCTGTGTTAGTTCACACAGCATGTTTTTCCATTTGCATAGTTAAAGAAAAATCAACAAAGCAATTTCAGTGTTTTATCCAATCTTCTGATCTCTAACCCAATGAGGACATCTTTTTTTTAATTTTTTTTTATTATTATTATTATTTTTTTCATTTTTCTGAAGCTGGAAACAGGGAGAGACAGTCAGACAGACTCCCACATACGCCCGACCGGGATCCACCCGGCACGCCCACCAGGGGCAACGCTCTGCCCACCAGGGGGCGATGCTCTGCCCATCTGGGGCATCGCCATATTGCGACCAGAGCCACTCTAGCACCTGGGGCAGAGGCCAAGGAGCCATCCCCAGCGCCCGGGCCATCTTTGCTCCAATGGAGCCTTGGCTGCGGGAGGGGAAGAGAGAGACAGAGAGGAAAGCGCGGCGGAGGGGTGGAGAAGCAAATGGGTGCTTCTCCTGTGTGTCCTGGCCGGGAATCGAACCCGGGTCCTTCGCACGCTAGGCCGACGCTCTACCGCTGAGCCAACCGGCCAGGGCTGAGGACATCTTTTTTAAAAAGTAATTTCAGTTATTCTCAACTTGAGAGATTTGGTTAAAAAAAAATCAGGCCTGACCTGTGGTGGCGCAGTGGATAAAGCGTCGACGTGGAAATGCTGAGGTCACTGGTTCGAAACCCTGGGCTTTCCTGGTCAAGGCACATATGGGAGTTGATGCTTCCAGCTCCTCCCTCCTTCTCTCTCTCTGTCTCTCTCTCCTCTCTCTTCCTCTCTGTCTCTCTCTCCTCTCTAAAAATGAATAAATAAAATAAAAAAAAAATTTTTAAATCATTAATGAATTACATCATTTTGGTGGAGCTATGTTCTATTATCAGCTTGCCTTACTTGAATTTTTTTTTATGTTTAGGGATAAAACTTATTTGTAGAACACCAACTTTAATTTAATTACAGTAGAACTTAGCTCTTTTAAGGAACTCTGTATTGAATCATATTTAAAGCAAATAAAATAGTTTGTAATGCATATAATTTCCTTGTATAAACACACACTTTCCCAGTCTTCATTTGTTGAAGATGTTTAGTTAATAGTAACCCGGAGAAGGTGGGGAGTGTCTGCATATTGTTTCTTTTCTTTAGTTATGTAAGTTGTCTTAAATACTTAAAGGTACACTAAATTATTATAGCATATTCCACATAAAAGACACATACTAAACCACAGAAGCAATACTTAGAATAGAAATGTATAAGCAAAAGTCAAGGAGGTCAGATGTTAACAAGGAACTCTGGCTTTAGAGAAATTCCAGGAAATCTGAAGCTGTTTTTTCCCATTGGTGAGCTGATCATTATTTCCATCGACGTTGATTGGATACCTGCAGTGTAACATGTACTATTTAGGTGCCAGGGATGAAATAATGTTTAATGGCAAGGTCTCTGCCATCAGAACTGATGGTCCGGTGGGTCCGTGAGCATGGTGACTTAGGGAGGCCACCACCAGGTCACACAGCGCAGCGTCTGAGGATGGCTGTACAGCAGCCAGAGAAACCCTGACACACTGAGGGAGGGAGGGAAACACGTAAAATAGTCCAGAACAAGAAGTGAAATGCTGGAAATGAGGAGGAAGACCTTGTGGCTCAGGGCAGGGAGTGAAGCCTGCACCCAGGAGGAACGGAGCCATCGGTACAGGATTGTATTTCACAAACTAGTTCAGAATAGCATTTGTACAGTGCTTTGCAAATTTGAAATAAAAAATGTTTCAGACTACTTTCTCATATAGCAAACCAACCTTGGTGACAGTAAAGAAGGCCTTACTTTTATCTTCATGATACAGATGAGCAAGCTGATGCCAAGGTAGTTTGATGAGTTTGCCAAAAGCTTGCACAGAGCATGTTTTAGGGCTGTATTTGAACTTCAGCCTTCTGACTCCAGATTCAGGGCTCTCTGCATCATTCTAGAAGGATAGCACTCAAGGACAGGAGAGAAGAGAATAGCTTTGCACACTAGGTTGGTATAGATTTGTTGTGAACCCACGTGCATTAAGAAAGTGCAAAGCATGAGTGACACATGCTGACACCATTACAGGAGATACACAGATACGTGTCCCTGATACTGTTGAGGGCAGCAGATGGTTTTGTAGTGGAATGCAATGTATATGTGCACTTTCGACCATAACAAAGCTCATTGGGAGCCGTTGCTTAATTCTTCACTAGTTTTGTTTCATTGAAACTATGAGTTAACACCATGCTTTATAGATGTCTCACCCAGATCAGTTCTTAAACTGAATAATGGCAGAGTGATTTTTTGTGCAAGAATTAACATGAGGATGACTTTATCTAGGACTCAGAGCTCACTGAAAAAGAAAATGTAAGTGTAAAAGCAATTGATGTATGTATGTTATATTAAGGATAGATTTGACATTTAAAGTTCTCCTTGGAATTAATTAGGAGGCTGGATGTTTGTAGCTAATGCAGTGACAGCAAAGCAGAGACAGCTGACCATGAAACTACAGCATTATTTGCAAAACTTCCTGTATTTCAGGGGTCAGAAACCTATGGCTTGCGAGCCAGATGTGGCTCTTTTGATGGCTGCATCTGGCTCGCAGACAAATCTTTGATAAAAAAATAATAATGTTAAAAATGTAAAACATTCTTATGTATTATAATTCATTCATTTCCTACTGCTCATGTTCATGGCTGTGGGTGGCTGGAGCCAATCACAGCTGTCCTCCGGGACAACACCAAATTTTTATTGGATAATGCTTAACATACATGGGTCGTTGTGAGGTCAGGAACTAAACTTCCCTCCTTTTAATCAAGTAGTCAGCTAGCTAATTGCAGAAACCCTTTTGACGAAGAAGACGGCTAAAAGAAAAAAGATGAAGAGTATTGTACTTTTCAGAAGAAATGGACAGAGGAATTTGCCTTTGTGGAGAGAGCAGGTTCTGCAGTGTGTCTAATATGCAATGATAAAATTGCATCGATGAAACAGTCAAATATAAAGTGGCACTCAACACATACCATACTACATTTGCATAGAAATATCCAATGGGGCACAGCAAGAAGAAAGCATGTCAAGAGCTACTGTGCAGAGTGCAAGCTAGTCAGCAGCAATTCCGTGTTTGGACCCAACAAGGTGACTGGAATTTGGCTAGCTTTGCTGGTGCTTTAGCAACTGTGAGAAACAGAAAGCCATTCACAGATGGGGAGTATGCCAAAACACTCATGCTTGATGTTGCCAATGAACTTTTTGATGACGTTTTGGATAAAGACAAGATAATCAAATGAATAAAAGACATGCTTCTGTCGGCAAGAATTGTTCACAATCGTACCATCATGATGGCAAATCAAATTGAGGCAACACAAGTGAAGGACATAAATGCAGTCCATTCTTTTCTCTTGCTTTGGATGAGTCAACAGATATAAGCCATTTATGCCAGTTCAGTGTGATTGCAAGGTGTGCTGTGGTGACACACTATGTGAGGAAAATCTTGCTGTTTTGCCTATGAAAGAGACAAGAGGGGAAGATTTATTCAAGTCTTTCACTGAGTTCGCTAAAGAAAAAATCTACCGATAGATAAACTTATTTTGGTGTGTACTGATGGTGCTCCATGCATGGTGGGGAGAAACAGGATTTGTAGCGCTTCTTCATGAACATGAAAAGAGACCCATCCTAAGTTTTCACTGCATCTTACATCAGGAGGCGCTTTGTGCTCAGATGTGTGGTGAGCAGCTTGGTGAGGTGATGTCGCTGGTCATTTGGGTGGTCAACTTTATTGTTGCCTGAGCTTTAAATGATTGCCAGTTTAAAACACTGCTGGATGACATTGGGAATAATTATCCTGGTCTGCTTCTACACAGCAATGTGCATTGGTTGTCAAGAGGGAAGGTGCTCAGCCATTTTGCTGCTTGTCTGAGTGAAATCGGGACTTTTCTTGAAATGAAAAACGTCGAGCATCCTGAGTTAGCTAACACTGAATGGCTCCTGAAGTTCTATCTCGTGGACATGGCTGAACATCTGAACCAGCTCAATGTAAAAATGCAAGGCATTGGAAATACAGTCTTATCCCTTCAACAAGCAGTGTTTGCATTTGAAACAAGCTGGAACTCTTCATTGCCGATATTGAAACAGGTCATTTACTACACTTTGAAAAACTGGGAGAGTTTAAAGATGCATGCACAGCAAGTGACCCTGCTCAACATCTTCATCTCCAGCAGCTATTGGGCTTCACATCTAATCTCCTGCGGTCATTCAAAGCGTGCTTTGGAGAATTTCATGAGCGCACTCATCTTTTTAAGTTCATCACCCATCCACACGAGTGTGCAGTGGACAGCGCCGACCTGAGTTACATCCCCGGTGTCTCCGTCAGAGAGAGACCTCAGAAATGTGGGTGAGTAAGTGCAAGTCACTGAATAAAGATTTGGAAAGACTTGCACGACAGCAAGCAGAGTTGGTGAGCAAACACAAGTGGGGAGAAATGAAAAAACTTTAACCCACAAACCAGCTGATTGTCAAAACTTGGAACTCGCTTCCCGTCACATATCACACACGGCAGCATGTGAGTATTGCTGTACTGACAATGTTTGGCTCTACATATGCATGTGAGCAGTCTTTCCCACATCTAAAGAACGTTAAGACCAACCTACGATCACGTTTAATGGATGGAAGTCTCAACGCCTGCATGAAGCTTAACCTCACCACGTATCAACCAGACTACAAAGCCATCAGCAAAACCATGCAGCACCAGAAGTTGCATTAATGGTAAGAAGTACTTTATTCATCATTAGTTAGCAACAGCATAACAACATTATTAAAAAGAATTCAGAGACTTATTGTACTTTAAAAGTTTTGGTCTTACATAAAATGTACACATTTACTCGTATTTAGTGTTAGACATATTGTATGGCTCTCATAGAATTATATTTTAAAATATGTGGTGTTCATGGCTCTCTCAGCCAAAAAGGTTCCCGACCCCTGCTGTATTTGAATTAAATTTTAGGTTTAATTTGTTTTCAAGGTCAAATAAATCTGTGCAAGTGGAATAAAAACAGAAGAATTGTTTAATATGGGGGAAACTACATCAAGTGAGAACACTGAAAATCAGAAAGATACAGTCACTTTAGAGTTTTCCCAGAGTTAAGACTTTACCCTCTCCCTCCCATGATTGGCAATTTTGGTTTTGAGTTTGTAAAGAGATTGTTTTAGATATTACATGCTGTATACATGCAACCCTGGGGATGCTTAAACTATGGTTTTAATAATGTATTGTAAAGCTCACTTTAAGAAGTCAAAGGTGGCCCTGGCCAGTTGGCTCAGTAGTAGAGCATTGGCCTGGCGTGCGGAAGTCCCGGGTTCGATTCCCGGCCAGGGCACACAGGAGAAGCGCCCATCTGCTTCTCCACCCCTCCCCCTCTCCTTCCTCTCTGTCTCTCTCTTCCCCTCCCACAGCCGAGGCTCCACTGGAGCAAAGATGGCCCGGGCACTGGGGATGGCTCCTTGGCCTCTGCCCCAGGCACTAGAGTGGCTCTGGTTGCGACAGAGTGACCCCGGAGGGGCAGAGCATCACCCCCTGGTGGGCATGCCGGGTGGATCCCAGTCGGGCGCATGCGGGAGTCTGTCTGACTGTCTCTCCCCATTTCCGGCTTCAGAAAAATACAGAAAAAAATAATAAAAAAAAAGAAGTCAAAAGTGGTTACTAATTGCTACTGTTTTTTTTTGTTTTTTTTGTTTTTTTGTTTTTTTGTATTTCTCTGAAGCTGGAAACGGGGAAAGACAGTCAGACAGACTCCCGCATGCGCCCGACTGGGATCCACCCGGCACGCCCACCAGGAGCGCCGCTCTGCCCACCAGGGGGCGATGCTCTGCCCCTCCGGGGTCACTCTGTCGTGACCAGAGCCACTCTAGTGCCTGGGGCAGAGGCCGAGGAGCCATCCTGAGCGCCCGGGCCATCTTTGCTCCAATGGAGCCTTGGCTGCGGGAGGGGAAGAGAGAGACAGAGAGGAAGGAGGGGGTGGGGGTGGAAAAGCAAATGGACGCTTCTCCTATGTGCCCTGGCCGGGAATCGAACCTGAGTCCCCCACACGCCAGGCCGACACTCTACCGCTGAGCCAACCGGCCAGGGCCTGCTACTGGTTTGTTTTATGCATGTCATGCCTATGGTTATTACACTGTTGTTTGGATCCATAAGCCTGACACACTCTGATATTGCATGAGTTGCATACTTCTGGGTGTTATCTTTTGCTCTGGTGCAGCACAGACGTCCTACGTCAGTCAATAACTCTAGGAGGCAAGAAATATGATAACTCAAATAGAATGTAAAAGGACATGAACTTAATCCAAAAATCTGCATGGTCATTTCCAAGTCTAAGTCTGGGCATGTACAATTCTCTTTCTACCAACAGCACCTGTAATTCTCGTCCGTGTCCATTTATTTGTCTTCAGAAACTTCTTGGCTTTTCAAGGCTGCTTTGGTTTTCATTGTAACTATCAACTTTGAAAAGACTCTAAATTAGGGATCTAAGGAGGCGAAAGTGGAGTAGTCCCCCTTATCTGTGGATAAGTCCCCTCCCTCAGAGGATGCCTGAAATTACTGAACCGCATATATCATGTTTTTTCCTATACATACATACACCCCAGTGATGAAGTTTAATTTATAAATTAAGCACAGTAAGTGATTGTTGGGCAGATAAAATATATTATGCTCACTTTGTTAAAGATGGCGCTGCCCACATGGAAGCCTGTCACCCAGGGGATAGTATTAATTGCCCTTCTTGCTTGGGATGGGCATGATTGTATTAATGTGTGTTGGGGGAGGGCTTTCGCCTCAAAAAGTTTTAAAAAGGAGAGATGACGTTGTTCGGGAGAAGAGTTAAGTTCTAGGAGGAGAGCAGAGAGAAGGAGATGGGAAACAGAGGCGAATAAGGCTGGTGAGCTAGAAACCTTTTGATTCTAGGAAACTCGGATGAGTCTCTGGATATGGGAGCCCTGAATGGAAAGGGAAGTGTTTTCCCACTGTGCATATTTCTTGCCCATTGGTTGCAAGATAGGATTAAAGCTAATGGCCCACCAGTTCTTGGCTCCATTGTTTCGTTACTGTCTGTCCGAATCTAATGAGAACCTGCATGGGCTAGGTGGCTGTGATGGTGGCCATGGCTACTGGCTTTACTGTGATTCATGACAATAATGAAATAGAGCAATTAAGTCGAGAACTTCCAGCTTTTCACTGGAGGAAGCTCTTTACAGCTTCTCTTTGGCATATCCAAAGTGCCAGCATCACTGTTCTTACATTTGGGGACCATTATTAAAGGTAAAATAAGGGTGACTTGAACACAAGCACTGCGACGTGACAACAATTGATCTGATAACTGAGATGACTACTACGTGACTAACAGATAGGGATATGCTGGACAAAGGGATGAGTCTCGTGTCAGCTGAGCTGAGCGGGACAACATGGAATTTCACCACGCTTCTCAGAATGGTGCACAATTTCAAACTTAGGAATTTTTTGTTTCTGGAATTTTCCAGTTAACATTTTCAGACCATAGTTGATTACTGAAACCATAAAAAATGAAACCAGGGAGAATGGGGGCTACTGTATCTTTGAGTAGCTGTAGTCGTCTCGCTATTTCCTAGGGTTTTAGCAAAGATAAGAAATTGATCTAGCATATATGTCGTTATTGAACTTTGAGTCTCAGTCTTGTTCATGCCTGGAAATCTTTTTAATTAAAGCTTTAAAGAGAGTTTGGTGCAAATTGAGTTGGAATACTATGTTCACCAAATTTTGTCTAATCATCATTTCAGGGCTAAAATCTATAAATAAGGCAACACATGGAATGAGACCAGAGTAGTTTGAAACTGACTATGAGTACGATCTATGCTGAAAACAACAGTGCTTGCAAAATGGGATCCCTAAAGGAAATGTTACTTTATCTTTTGAACTAATAGCTTTTAATCTACATTATTGAATAAGAGGTTATGCGGCTATTATCTTAATTTTTTTATATGAAAGAAGCAAATTAAAACTAATTGCAGTGATTTATATTTTTAAGTCATAAGCGATATATCATGGCAGTAGTAGACAGCTTAATTTTAAATTTTTTTCACGCTCCCCTTCTGTGGCAAAAACTATGAAGAAAGAAATTCAAAGTTCACATCTTGGTTGCTCACCATCCTTAGTCCACTCTTCTTTATTTTCCTGTTACTCTTTTAGTTCATCAATCTCTTCTTCAGTTGCTCTGTTCACTCTCGTTTCTACAGGTCCTTTTTTGCAAAATAGCCAGATTTATGTTTTTATAATGTACATCAGATCATCTCACCTGCTAATGTCTCTTGATTACACTTAGAATAAAATGCAGAATTCCCTCCATAGCCCACAAGGATCTGAGTCTTTGTACTTCTCAGCATCATCTGCTTGCACCCCTGGCTGGTTTCCGCTGCTCTGGATACTGCTGAGTTCTTCACCAACTAGCTCACTGGTTCAACTAGCCTTGCTTCTGATATTTCCTCTTCCTGAATTGCTTTGCAAATCTTCACAGCATCACCTGCTTCTTGTCATTGCTGACTCGTCTTAAAGACTCCCTTTGTAGAGAGGCCTTTTCCGATCACTCAGCTCCAGGAAGTCTCTACCTCTCACTGTCACAGCACACTCCTTTGTTGTCATTTATGCTCTACGTAACACATACTTACTGAACACCTACTTTGTGATGAGGACCCTTATAAAGTTCCTGCCCTTAATGGAGTTGTCACTGCATTGATAGGACATAATCACAAACCAACCCTACCCAGCACCCCCAGCACCATAAACAGAGTAGGGGATTCGAGAGCGTCTCGAGCCATCCTCTTTCTGCTGGGATTAGGGAAGAGAGCTTTTGGAGAGCCCGTTCTTCCTCACACTTTTACTATTTAACCTCTGTCAAGTTCCCTCCACACCTGGCGATGTGACAAGTTGGAGCGTGGAGAACATGGCTGCAGTGGTCCAGCCCTCCAGGATTGACTGTGCACATTCTGGAGCAACTCACATAACCTACTTTAAACATTAATTTTATTATTTGGAAAATGAGGTAGTTTTTGAATGAATGAATTATGAAAGTACTTGATAAGTAGAACACTATCCAAATGGCCCACTGAGGCGAGTATTCAGTGTTGTCTGCAGATGTCTCTAAATTTTCTGAAATTTTCTCCATTTGTCCTTGGCTGGGGGGGGGGAGAGGGGCTTCCTGAATTCATGACAGTTTCCTTGTTCATTGGATAAACAATGCTGAGTAATAGCATGTCTCAGATGACGATATGTTACTTTGATTTAATCCTAACAGCATTAATTTTTTGTTTTTCTACAGTACTTTGGAAGTTTACTTGTCATTTTCTGTGTGGAACTGGCTTGTGGTGTTTGGACATATGAGCAGGAAATTATGGTGAGTTCACAACGGAATGCAGTGACAATCTGAAGCGATGCCCAGTCCAGCTTCATAAATTTGAGTGCTTATACTATGTGAGAACGTATTGTCCTAGCACTTCTGAAAAATAACATTTTCTTTTGTATCTAAAGCATAGTTCCAAACTATAATTTGTAATATTTTATTTGGTGTAGGATAATATGTGTCTTTAATTACACATTTTACTTTAACACAGATACAATAGACTGAAAAGAATGTATGTTGTAAAATAATTTTACCAAGTTCTGAGTATATAATAGGAGAGATTCACATTTTCCAAAGAGTTGAGAAAGTTTGAAAATATGCCTGAGAGCCTTAGAAAAAGCTATCCACCAGTGACTAGAAGTGTGTATCTCAAGTGTGCGACACGCTGAACCGTCTTCCGCCTTACGAAGCGTATTTGCAGAGTTGCTGTGTGTCCGCCCCAGTCTAGAAACACTCTCACAGTTTGGCACCCAGCTGCAGGAAAACAGGTCTTCCGCTTTTCTTCTCTTCTTTTTGCAGTTGAAACCATGGGACCAACTTTTATTAGTTAAGTTAGAATGGATGAGAATAAGTTTCTTACTCTGAAGATTTCAGCAGCTGTGTTTGACTTACCATTTGCGCTTTACCTTTCCGTGCTCATCACGTTGGGCATTGTTAGTTATTTAATGTGTGTTCATTTCATTGGTGAGAATTGGTGGGTTTTTTGACATGAGACTGAGCGCCTGAGCATGTCCGTGATTGCTGGTTGCTGTCACGGTGTCCAGTTAGATTTTCCTGCTGAAAGTGTCATAGGATAATTTTTTCAGTAAGAGGACGCTTTCTGCGTGTAGTCCTTGGACTTTCTAGCAGCTGTCACCCAAGGTGATTCTCAAAAATATGCATTGTAAGGGCCCTGCCCAGATAGATGAGTTGGTTAGAGTGTTGTTCCTATAGCCAGGTTGAGGGTTTGATCCCCAGTCAGGGCTCGTAGAAGAATCGACTAATGAATGCATAAATAAGTGGAACAACAAATCGTTTCTCTTTCTTTCTCTTTCTCTCTCACTATCTCCAAAAAAATCAATCAATAAAAAAAATTAAATGCATTGATTATAGGACTCTAGGCCAGAGATGTGTTAAGTCTGAATGGAGGAAAAGGCAAGAGGGAGAAAGGGCAGGGGGCGTGGGCATGTGCATTTGTGACAGTTTCCCCTGGGGGGAGTTCGAGTCTTTAGAATTTAAGAGTGCTTTAGCAGAGACAGAGATTTTTTTTATATTTGTTTCAGAGAAGCATTTCGGCAGCTGTGTAAGGAAATTGAAGTTGTTTATGGTACTGATGCAGTTATTAAAAATTTGATGGTGAATCTGCCACTGTACTGTGCCACTCTTTTGAGTAGTAAGTGGTAATTGCAGACCAGTGGGTTCTCTGCATACTGCAATTTATATGTAAATGATGCGTTGGCACTGCCACAGGTCTGAGCCCCTCTAAACAGCCTCTGAAGCCTACCCCCACCAGTAGGCTGCCAATATGTGACCACTCTCAGGAAGGAGAGGGTTTGTAATTATTTGTTTCTCTATTAAAAATGGAAAAATCAAGGATGGTTCTATGAAATTTAATTTAAACTTAAGTGAACACACTTCAAAATTAAATCTCCTATTGAGTAGAAACACTCTTGTTGTCTGAGAATCATCTTTTCCCTTCATGCCCTACACACATTGTATGTGTAGGGAGGTGAGACATTGTGTCCAGGGGCTCAGTTTCTGAGTTTTAGTGATAAAGAGATGGTCTCTGAATTTTTTTTCTGATTTAAAAAATACATGTATCTCCTTGACATGCAAGCAAACGATAGTAAATTGTTTTTTTTTTTTTTGTATTTTTCCGAAGCTGGAAACGGGGAGAGACAGTCAGACAGACTCCCGCATGCGCCCGACCGGGATCCACCCGGCACGCCCACCAGGGGGCGATGCTCTGCCCCTCCGGGGCGTTGCTCTGCCGCCACCAGAGCCACTCTAGCCCCTGGGGCAGAGGCCAAGGAGCCATCCCCAGCACCCGGGCCATCTTTGCTCCAATGGAGCCTTGGCTGCGGGAGGGGAAGAGAGAGACAGAGAGGAAGGAGGGGGGGGTGGAGAAGCAAATGGGCATTTCCCCTATGTGCCCTGGCCGGGAATCGAACCCGGGACCCCCCCGCACACCAGGCCGACGCTCTACCGCTGAGCCAACCAGCCAGGGCCAGTAAATTGTATAATTCATTCTTGATCCCCTTGCCTCAGCTTTTGATTGTCTTCCTTTTGCTAATGTAAAGGTTTTTTTTTAGAAATGTGTTTACCTTCTGTGGATCTTTAACATGGTTTCTGTGGTGTTTGTGTCCTAGTAATAATATTCAGTAAATCTGTGAAATTAAAACAAGTTTGAAATGAATGAATTTAAGGTGCTTGACTGGAAATATTTTGATTCTGATATAATCTAAGCAACTTGAGGTAATTGAAAGGAATTTATACCTGTTCCGATGCTGTCTCCTGTCCTGTTGAGGGGCCTTCTGCACACATGTAAGTATCACGGTGGCACTGGATGGGTGCACGCTGTCATCTCGGTTGCTGGCATTCATCACTGTTTGGCTTGTGGAAATCGTCCCCATTAAATTATCAGGATAGAGCAAGCCCTGTTTTTTTTTTTTTTTTAAAGATATGGAAAGCAGTTTGTTAGAAAAAAGTTTAGTGGGTTTTTTTTTTATTGCTTTTGCACTAACAGCGGTGTGAGTGAAAAGTGCCATTAAAGTTTATTAGCTGCCAAATTGTGCAGAACCCAGCCTTCCCATAGAATGGGCTTTGTGCGCTTAGCTGTTCCGTGCAGGGAGCCAGGACATGTGTGTTCCCTTTACGGCCAGATCGCAGTGTTTCGTGCCAGAACCTCAGTGATCTCTGTTCTCGCCACATTTGGTCTCAGATTGATTGTGGTCAGAGGGGAGAAACAACTTGTATTTCTTTTGGAAAATACCGTTAAAAATAAAACCATTATAATTAACCAAATCAAAAGACTTGACACCAGACAGTCTGTTACCCCTTTACTTCTGTTGTTTATACACAGTCGTCTCTTATTCGTTATTTCTTCTCTCCAAAAAAAAATCTGTCAATGATATTGTAATAGATTATAAATTTCTAGAAAGTTTATGTCACTTTCCTGTATTTTACGCTCAAAAAGAGGAGATAATAATAATTCATAGTGAGTAGTTTGAACTTCGGTTAGTTCCCTGGGCTTTGTTGAAACCACATGGACACTGAGTCAGCCCCTTATGTAGGGGGCAAAGTTGTGTGCCCAAGCACTGGGGTGATTTTTTTTTTTTTTTTGTGGTATTGTGCATTTCCAAGTAATAAAAAATAAAACTAAGAAAGGGGAAAATGGAAGAATTTCTGTGGTCAGGAATCTTTAAACTGCTCCATCAATTACTATTTAAAAAAAAAAAAGATTTCTAAATAATCCAATTCTTGAGTTAGTGTTGCTTGATTGTCTAAGGCTGGTCTGTATTTCTCCATAGCTCTCGTCTCCCGGGAGTCACTGGAATACTGCGCTTGTCGCGCGGCTAGGGTTTGTGTGCCTCGTGTTCCCTCGTGCTGCTGTCAGTAAGATGGGCAGTGTTGTACTGTCTGGATGTCTGCCCAGCTGCTGTGTTCTGTACCCGAAGCTCTGTCATGATTAAGCGTTCTGTTAGGGGACGTGGTGCTAGGTGACTTGAGAATAGAAACACAGCAGTACTGTAATTTGGGAACTAATCTTTCTAGAATCTCTAACGTGCTTCTAGAAAAAAACGTTTATAAACTTATTCCAGTGTGAGGCTTGAGTTGAGCTCTTTTTTTTTCTTTCTTAATTCTTCTCCCTTTATTTTAGTACCATAATCTGAAGTAACTTCAAAAACAACCACTTTCTGAAATGAAATCAAAGAACATTTCTCTGCAGGGGTCGTTTGCTACTAGGAGATCTGCAGGTGTATATGTAGAATACATAGTTTACTTATCTGGTGATGTCCTCGAGCTTGATATTGGCATTGAATGATTTTGCATTACTTTGCTTAATAGGACATACTTCATCATTTAGTACAAAAATCTACATGTAGAGATTATTCAATAAGTATTTAGTAACTCTGAGTTAACTTAGGCCACAAACAAATTTAAAGTATTTGTCAGTTACAATACCTTCTAAGTATATATCTGTAAATGGGATGAGTGATTGAGTTTGTGAATATGTGAATGTATGTGCATCTGAGCGTGTGTGTGTGTCTGTGTCTTTGTGTGTTACTGTTGTTGATATTTTGTTTTTTATCTTCAGGTTCCAGTACAGTGGTCAGACATGGTCACTTTGAAAGGCAGAATGACAAATTATGGCTTACCTAGATACCGGTGGCTTACTCACGCTTGGAATTTTTTTCAGAGAGAGGTAAATGCTACAATTTCTGAGGTAAAGAGCATGGAATAAATGGTACATGTCCAAAACAAATGTTGGGAGCTTTGGCTTTGGCCATGTTCTCTGTGCTGAAAAGTGAAGCCTGGGGTTCAGTTACCACTGGAGTAATTCTTTACTGAGAAATACTTTAAGGGGCCTCAGGTCCGCATTCTTCCCTTGTGTACCATTTTTGCTACATTTCATGTGTGTGCTTTACATATAGATTAGGCTTTTTTAAAAAGCCTTTTTTCTAAGCTACTATGAAGTTTCCTTTTAATGAGAGTTAATAAATACCCAAATTCTATTTGAATAGATATTTTTTTCATAACTTTTAGAGCTATTTGCATTTTAAGCATTTAACATTTTTAGATGATCGTTCTCATTTGAGAATTAGGAGCCAGTATGTCATAACAGGCATGAGCTTTCTCGTCAAAAATTTCTGGCTCTGCTGCTTCCTGTTGCATGAACTTCTATAATTTATTTAACTTCCTTAAGCCTCAGTCTCACCTGTAAAATGGGGATGATAAAATACTTCCTTGAGTTCTTGAGATTAAATAATTTTGATTTGATTTAACATCCAGTTATTAACATTACAAAGTAAAGGTACTTGTAGCTTCTCTTAGGTAACTTCTATATAGCACTGTATACCTATGTATTATCTTTTTAAATGAAGACTATATTTAAAGTCTAAAATCCGGTAACTTGAAGTTAATCATTGATCTTGCTTCTAACCAGGCTTCTCTCCCAAGCAGTTTCCTTGTGGTTGGAGTGACATTTCCAGATGACCAACAATATCCGTTTCCTTGAATTTTATTTAGAGCTGGGCCACAAAACATTTGAGAGCCAGTGTCTTCCAGGATAGATAACTAGCTCTCTGTGCAGTTGCTCTGGCTTGGGTATGGGCAGAGGTTCAAGTCCAAGATAATCTCCAGATCTGGCCCTTCGTGTTCCAGTTGTTGAGATGGTGAAAATCATCATTGTAACACAGATTTCCTGTTTACTTCAGTGCTTCCTGACTTTGTTTGTTTACTGTTCATTTGTACTAGAAACAACACGCAAGGAAAATAAGTAAAGCATAAAGGAATTTACGGGAAGTTGTTGTGTTTAGCTTCTGCCTTAGGTAGAAGATGCTGGGGTTCTTTATTTTCTGGGGTTTGTGATGTAGACCATGATAATCCAGAATAAAAAAAGTTTTGTGGGTTTTTTTTCTGTGTGTCTTTTTTTTTTTTTAAATAATGGTAGGAAGAGGAGCTCCACCTAGATAGAGCCTGTACAAGCATTACAAAGGATAGCACCCATATTTTTAGATTTGTTGCATGCTGGATTTACTCCTCCATATCACAGGCCTATTTCACCCCTGAGGAGGTGGGAAAGACCTCTGGATATGCTGAAAGAGTTTGTAAGACCTCCTTGGACAAGTTTTCCAGGGCTGTGGCTATAACAAAGGACCCCAGACTGAGGGCTTATCAGAAGTGTGTCGTCTCACAGTTCTGGAAGCTCAGAGTCTGAGATCAGTGGTACAGGATCGGTTTCTTCGGATGCCACTCTCCTGGGCTAATAGATGGTTGTCTTCTCCTTGGGTCTCCCTGTCGACTTCCCTCTGTATGTGTTTGTGTTTAAATCCTGTCCGCTGATAAGGACATCAGTCATATGGGAGTAGGGCCCACCCCAGCGACCTTAATTTAATTACCTCTGTAAAAACTGTCTTCAAACCTAGTCACACTTTTGGGATGATAACTTCAACAAGAACTTAGGGTGGCAAACAGGTCAGCCCATGCTGCTTCTCTTACAAAATAAATGGTAGTGCTGAGAGCGACCTCGCCAGGCCCACTGGTCCTGACTTCTCATTCAGTGATGTTCTGTGCCTGTCCCTCAACTTAGTGAACTCGCACTTTTGCCCTAGTGATGTTTGTTTAATACCTTAAAAGAAACATGCCTCTTAAAAATGTGTTTATTTTTTTTCACACAATGGTTAGAGAAGAATCTTTGGAGTACAGAGACTCTGCCGTCAAGTGGTCTGTGGTCTTGGCAAGTTACTTGACCCATCAGAGCCTCCTTTTCTTTTGATTTTTTTTCTTGTTCTTTTCCAAGTGAGAGGAGGGGAGATAGACAGACTCCTACATGCACCCTGACCGGGATTCACAAGCAACCCCCCTCTGGGGCTGATGCTCTGCTCATCTGCAGCCATGCTTGCAACTGAGCTATTTTTAGCACCTGAGGTGGAGGCTCCACGGAGCCATCCTCAGCACCTGGGGCTGATGTGCTCAAACCAACTGAGCCATGGCTGTGGGAGGTGAAGAGAGAGAGAGAAAAGGGGGAGGGGGAGGGATGGAGAAACAGATGGTTGCTTCTGCTGTGTGCCCTGACTAGTAATTGAACCCTGGACATCCACACTCTGGGCTGACGCTCTACCACTGAACCAACTGGCCTAGGCCCCTTCCATTTCTTTATATATAAAATGGTGATGGTATTTTCTTGAATATGTTACCATGTTAGCGGGAGTGGTCCTATCTCACCATGTGAACTTAAAGAAGACAGGAAGCCTACAAGGAGATGTAGACCACAGTCATGTGTGGCACAAGAATAGGTTTGCTTTAAGGTAGTTATCAGGAAAAGTTTCAAAATGTTCAGTATCTTTTGTTAACGAAGAAATACAGCTATGCAAAAGGAAAAAAAAAGTATCTCATGATTACTTATTAAACTGAAAAAAAAATGCTTGGCACTGAACATGACATGCTTAAGTTATTTGGAAAGAGTCATTTCTGTGGAGCTTCTTGTTTCCTGATGGGGCCAGACGAATGGGCTGTTCTATTGTGGATGGGGTTAGAATGTTCCAAGAACTATTCTTCTGTCATCAACCCAGGAAAACACAGGTCATTAGGAAGTGAGCGAGGTGCATTTTCTCTGAGTGCAAGGATTTTGAAAACTGACTTTGAAATGTAGTCGTGTATGATGTTTAGAAAGTAAAATATTTTCACTATTTATGATTTTTGTGGAATCTCAAGGACATGAAATATGAGATGTCAAATAATGTTTGACTTAATTTGTGACGCCTAAGCTATATTTGTGGCTTTTAGAACAAGTTTATAAAAGGAAATTACTAAAAATATTTTTCAAGTTTCTTGGAAGAGTTTAGCATTACTCATAGTATTTGGTAATTCATCATTTGTAATACTCTTAAGGTGATTTTTGCTTTCTTAAAATTAGATACTTAGGCAATTGAGAAATATAAAATTATTTTTAGTGTTTTCCTTGTTTCATTTTATGTGGGAAGGTCAGAATTCTTCAGAGTGGATTTTAGTTGAATTTTGAAACGGTGGATTGTGGTGTTTTAAAATTCAGTGTTAATTCTGGGATAGATTGCTTTGTTGGGTTACACAAATGGCAGAGGCCGTCACTCTTGGCAGAGTCTTCTCAGGGACTGCCCACAGTCTTCGTTTGTCACTGTATGTAGAGTAAACTCACTGTACCCAAGGGCAGAAAATCACCATAGTTAATTAATCTGCACTTTTATCTACATACATCCTTAAGCAATGTATCTAAACCTTGGTCAAAGAAACTTTTTACCATTCCTTGGTGAAATGAGACAAAAAGAATAGAAAACAAAATAGTTTTTCTTAAAATAGAACTTTATGCAAGCTAAAGGACCATTATATCTTCTGAGATTAAGGTGATAGGATATGGTAATTTATTTCACGAATCTTATTTGGTTGGATAAAAATTTATTGGCCCTATTTATGTTTACATCTCAAAAAGTTTAGGAAATTTTTCTGGTTAATTAATCCAAGTCTGGTATTCTTTCTGATGGGAGCTTTGGTCAAAAATCTTTCTATTGAGATTATAGAAATTTGTAATATAATATTCTAATTTATTAAGCAGTTAAACTGGGAGCTACACATACACATCTAGATTGATCAACTGTTCTTTAGTGCCTAGAGGGTTGATGATAAATTTAAGATCTGAGCTATTTGTTTTGTTAGTTGTGTAATGAACTCTGTCGCTGTATGACCGCTTGCACAGTCTCTTCAAGTGGGGAGCAAGTCAGTCCTGCCTGATCTGTTTCCCTGTGTTATGGGCATTCTTCAGAATTGTTCCATCCTGGACTCCTTCACTACATTTCTGTCATCAACATAAAATGTACACATATCATTAGGTGATGACAGAAATAAGGCGAGCGCTGGCTAGAAAAATTTAAGAAATCTCATGTTTAATCTCCTATAAATTAAGAAAATATTTTTGTAGTTTCTGAGCCTGACCAGTCGTTCTTTTGCAGTTCAAGTGCTGCGGAGTGATGTATTTCACCGACTGGTTGGAAATGACAGAGATGGACTGGCCCCCAGACTCCTGCTGCGTTCGGGAATTCCCGGGATGCTCCAAACAGGCTGACCGGCACGATCTCAGTGACCTTTATCAAGAGGTAAGGCTACCCTGGCCGGTTGGCTCGGTGGTGGAGCGTCGGCCTGGCGTGCAGAGGCCCTGGGTTTGATTCCCGGCCAGGGCACACAGGAGAGGTGCCCATCTGCTTCTCCACCCCTCCCCCTCTCCTTCCTCTGTGTCTCTCTCTTCCCCTCCCGCAGCCGAGGCTCCATTGGAGCAGAGATGGCCCGGGCGTTGGGGATGGCTCCTTGGCCTCTGCCCCAGGCGCTAGAGTGGCTCTGGTCATGGCAGAGAGACGCCCCGGAGGGGCAGAGCATCGCCCCCTGGTGGGCGTGCCGGGTGGATCCCGGTTGGGCGCATGCGGGAGTCTGTCTGACTGTCTCTCCCCGTTTCTAGCTTTGGAGAAATACAGGAAAAAAAAAAAAAAAAAAAAAGAGGTAAGGCCGTGTGTGTTTAACTTTTTGTGGGAAAATGTGTCCTTTGACACGTGAACGATGAACAGCATGCCAATGACAGTTTTCTCCTCTATCCAAAGAGAAAGACCCTTAAACTTTTCTCAGCTATATAGAGTAATGAGACAAAGCTAAAAGTCAATATAAAAATCTGAACACTTATCACACATTATCCAAGGAAGTCAGGAAAGACTAGGTTTTAGAATTAATTGGATTTTAAAATGTGTTGTTTAAGAATCCAGTTGTTCTGCTTCCTCCCGGGGCCCTGTGAAAAAAGACACATTCAGAGTGTGTAGCTGACTCCCATGGTCAGGAAAACACATTGTGGAGTCCTGCGCAGATTGTGGTGTGGGGCCTCTATGTGGATTAGGACATGCAGGGAAAATCCCACTGCCAGAGATAATACTGGCCTCTGCTCTTCAGTTCCCCCTGCTGGAGAATAACCAGCAATGTGAGTGTTCGTGAGCTGTTTTTATGAAGTTGACTGTCTCTGGAGTTAAGATTACTTGTCCCATGCTCAAGAAACATGCATTATTTGTGTTTTCTTGAAGAGCTGATCAGAATCATCAATTATTTTTTTGTTAGCAGATGTGTTCCTATCTCTTCATTTTTAGTGGTGATTTTCAGATTTTTTTTTTTTTGGAACAAAATTTTATTTTTTAATTAAAATTTAGAGCTGGATTATCATGGTCTACATCACAAACCCCAGAAAATAGCTACATCTGATTATTTACCTTAAAATGAAACAAAAGTGTCATTTTCTTAGTTGCACTAGCCACATTTCAAATGCTCAATTGTGTCTGGGGATTAGCTGCTCCTGTATCTTACAAGAAAGGTGTAGGATATCTCATCATCATGGAAGGTTGTACTGCAGGCTTGATGTGGAAGAGAAGCTCAGAGTGGAAGGGAGGCTGCTCGGGCTAAGGTGCTGGAGTCACTTCCCAGATGCGTCTCTAGTGGAGGACTGGGTGCTACAAAGCCCTATGGAAAACATCTGGCTTAGCAGATTCATGATACACACACACACATGCACGCATGCACGCACGCACGCACGTGCAGTATGGCTATAAAGAATGAGACTGTGAAAAACAAATCAGTATTTATAAAACATGCCTTTTTATATATTTCAAGATGGTGACCTTTTCCTAGGAATACTAATATCATTCAAAACATCTTTTAGGCTGTCTGCCAAAGTCAGTTGGGGAGATGCACAGGAATCCACTTTATTAATTTAGTGTGTGAATTAACTAATTTGAAGAAGGTGCTGCATTACTTACACGAATGATCTGTTACATTTATGTCTTAGATATGAGTCACTTCTGGCTGTTAAAAATGTCATCCTGGAGGACAAGCGTCCGCCACATGTAAAGGTACCCAAAGTCAGGTGCTCTGGTCTCAGAAGGCACATACCAGGAAGGGTGCCAAGTGTGTTTTCAGAGAATTGGGTTGGTTTCCTAGGACTTCCATAATGAAATGGCACAAAGAAGTGGCTTAAACAAAAAATACCTATAGTCTCCCAGTTCTGAAGATTGTAAATTTGAGAAAAGGTATCAACAAGGTCGTTCCTCCTGAGAGGTGTGAGGAGGCACCTGTTTCCTGCCTCTCCCTCAGCTCAGTGGTTGACTGGCCATCGCTGGTGTTCCTTGGCTTGTAGAAGCATCACCCCGATCACTGCCTTCATCTTCACATGGTCTTCTTGTTTGTGTCTGTCTCCAAATTTCCCTTTTTATAAGGACACTGGTCACTTACTCTTCTCCGGCATGACCTCATCTGCAACAACTTTATTTCTAAATAAGATCAGACTCTGAGTTAGTGGGGATGAGGACCTCAGCATACGCATTTGGAGGGGACACAGTTCAACTTTATAACAAGAAGTGTTGAAACAGCTGAGTATTTCAGGTCGTTTATTTTAAAAGGTAATCAAAATACTTTGTCATGCTTCAGATACTGAGAAGCATTGTGTTTGGATGTTACCATTTTAAACACATTATGTTTAGTAGCATTTTGGCTTTGAATAAAAAAAGGAAATACAAGGTATTATATATCAAACAAAGGATGACTGGGCCAGTGTCTGTGGGTTCCCCGGTGATTAAGTAGGGGTGACCAGCTAACAAGTGCAGCAGTTACAGTCCTGTTCATGCCACAACGCAGAGACAGTGCTTAATGTTTCTAAGATAATATTAAATTCAGGCACAGTTGTGGATATTCAAACACATTGTAACTCACCAGTAAGTTTTAAAAAATCCCAGATGATTACAGTATAGATACAAGTATAAACATGCAAATTGAAACCTATTAACTTTACTAGTGTAAACTTAATTCAGTTCTTAGTTTTTAGGAGTGGCAAGCTGGTATGGAAAGTTCTTGGACAACAACCGCATATGCAATAATTTCTACTTTCTTTAGTGATCCATACTGATAATGTGATTACAATCAATATTAATCATGAGAACGGAAAAACATGAACCGGTTTTCCAGATATTCCCACAAAATCTTCACTTCAGTGTTGCTTCATTTGGTTGAAATGGATGCACTTAAATATTTAGTAAAATTTTCTTGTAAATTTATAGTTCTGTTTCTACTAACTTATCTTAATCGTTTGCACTAGTAATATTTATAATGGGATGCTTTACTTCCAGGATGTCTATAATTGCTTGCTCCATGAACTTTAGGAAGGAAAGAGGCCACACTGTTGTGCATAGGCAAGTCTGATGGCCCAGATTATGTTAAAAGTTTTTGTTTTTATTTTCATCAAAAGACTTTCAATGACATTATCAGTTACAAGGTATTTCTTTAGATAGAATTTCAACAGAGGAGGAGGCTCATTGTATCAGTGTAATCTGCTTTTGTATTTTACAATTAATAATAGATGATGATATTTGTAATGTGATAATGCATAGTTATATGCATAATTGACTTACAAAAGTAGATCACTTAGTAACTTTATGGCACAAGTACAGTTAAATCCATCGTTAAAAATAAGACTTAATTTCATTTGCCCTAGAGAACATATGTTTCCTAATTTGCAACATGTTCATAGATCATTCCCCTGGAAGCTGAGAGGTCTAGAGTGAGGATCAAGGGAAGGATAGCTGGAGATATTGAGGATGTTTATTCTGAAGTTGCAAGTACTAAGGGGAGATATTTCAGATGTCTTCAAATATATCCAAGTTCATCATTCAGAACAGGAACTGCACTTACCCACTGTTGCTCCAATGGTCAGCGTCACAGGAAGGAAATTTTTACTCAATAGAAGGAAGACCCTTGCTCGTCAAAATCCGTTCAATTATGATAGAAGTTCTCTTGCAAAATAATGAGTGTGAGTGTCTCATCTCTAAAAATATTAAAGTCAAAGGCAGATAGCCATGTAATTGTTGAGCAGAATGGGTTTTTAAATTAAGAGTAAATTTGGACTAGATGTAATTTAAGGTCCCTTTTATCTTTCATAATCTGGAAGCTCAGAGGTAAGATCTGGCTTTCTTCCTGCAATTTTTCTTCAGTGCTCTGAAATCAGAGAAATAAATCATTCTCAACCATCTGGTGACCTGCTTGGTCCATGACCCAATAATATTTTATGACATATTTGAAACCGGTGAAAAATGACAGAGCAGAAATATCACAACAATTGCACATTTTACAAACATTCCCATCAGGGTTATTGTTGGGTCTAACATACGGCTCCTCAGATATCCACGTTAAGCTATACACATCCATAAAAAGTATGCATTTTAAAAAATCAAAGTTGAGCCTGACCAGGTGGTGGCGCAGTGAATAGAGCGTCGGACTGGGATGCGGAAGGACCCAGGTTCGAGACCCCGAGGTCGCCAGCTTGAGCGCAGACTCATCTGGCTTGAGCAAAGAGCTCACCAGCTTGGACCCAAGGTCGCTGGCTCCAGCAGGGGGTTACTCGGTCTGCTGAAGGCCCATGGTCAAGGCACATGTGAGAAAGCAATTAATGAACAACTAAGAAGTCGCAACGCGCAACGAGAAACTGATGATTGATGCTTCTCATCTCTCTCCATTCCTGTCTGTCTGTCCCTGTCTATCTCTGCCTCTGTAAAAAAAAAAAAAAAAAAAAAAAAAAAAAAAAAAAAAGATTAAAAAATCAAAGTTGAAAATAACTCTGACTGTCAATTTGGTTCCATCACATTCATTCATTCAAAATGTTTTGTGAGTACCTACTGGGTTCCAGGTGGTGTTGTAAGCACTGAGGATGCAGTAGAGAATGTCGCATAAAGAAATCTCTCTTCTTATATAACTCACTTATATTCTAGTTAGGGATATAAACAATTAACAAGAAAAAAAACCCAGCAATACAAAATAATTTCAGGTGGTGGAAAGGTCTTTGAAGACTCCAAACAGGGTCATATGCTGGAGAATTGCTTTATTGGTGATGGAGCCACTTCAGATGGGACAGGTGGGATCAGGCTCTCTGAGGTGACATTTGAACTGCAGCCAGTTGATGAGAAAGGCCCAGCCATGCCAAGATTTGTTGAAGAGTCTTTTTTTTTTTGCCTAAGGAACTGCAAGCACAAAAGCCTACCCTGGGATGGCTGGGGCCAGGAGTACTGACTGCTTACTACCTTGTTCTTGGGATTGTTTGTGCAGCCACACTTTCCAAATACCAGGTGTGAGACTTGGCGTCTGCAAAACATCAGACTCGGAGGTTAAGTTGGTGAAATGCAGGGCTAGGATACCTGTCTTCCCTCTCTCACTTGCTGAGAGTTCCCTCATCTGAGTTACTAGATTTCTGTGTCTGTCCTGGGTATGGAGAAGGAGAAAAGAGAGAAAGAAGAATGAAAAAGTCTGGTAGAGCAAAGAACCATATATATGTGTAACCCATAGACACAGACAACCGTGTGGTGATAGACGGAGGGAAAGGGCGCGGGGGGGGGGGAGTGGAGGTGGGCAAGGGGGGCAGAAATGAGGGCAGAAAGAGACTTTGCCTGGGTGATGGGTGCATGATGCAGTGTGCAGGTGTTTTATTTGGTTGGACACTCGAAACCTGTACCCCAATAAATTCAATAAATAAGTAAATTTGTTAAAGGCTGGTAGAGGAAAAGTCTCTGTAGAGCAAGGAATCCCAACCTCTTGTCCATGGACCCATGCTCTCTTTGGGTGGTTCTCAAGGGGAAAGCGATGCACTGAAATTGTGATATTTTTATGCATATGTTTCAGTGACTAGGATCTGTAGCTTTTGTTAACTTCCCTTAGTGTCCTAAAACTGTGAAGCACCACAGATGTAGAGGACAGTGGCAGTGTCTGCTGTCTCAGATAGTAAGTGCAGCATGGACATCTCTTCTAAGGGGCAGAGGTGGCATTTTCTTCCCTGGTGTGCCACCTCAGAAAACAAGTAAATGGAAGTCAACAGGCTCACACAGGCCCTACTTCAAATGGACTGACTCAAAGTGTTAAACAAATAGGGACAGAGAGTCAAGTAAGAAGTAGCCCCAGAGACATGTTACTTGTGTTCTGTAATTAGGAGAAGGACCACTGTGAGAGATAGTGACAGCTTTGAGGAAAATAGTCCTCACAGAAGTTTGCATAAGGACTGGGCTGGACAGAGAGATGTTCTTCACATGCCATATGCCTTTGAGACACTTTCCTTTAGACCAGGGGTAGTCAACCTTTTTATACCTACCGCCCACTTTTGTATCTCTGTTAGTAGTAAAATTTTCTAACTGCCCACCGGTTCCACAGTAATGATGATTTATAAAGTAGGGAAGTAACTTTACTTTATAAAATTTATAAAGCAGAGTTACAGCAAGTTAAAGCATATAATAATAATTACCAAGTACTTTATGTTGAATTTTTGCTAAGTTTGGCAGAATAAATCTTTATAAAACAACTTACTATATCGTTAAATCTATCTTTTTATATATACTTTGGTTGCTCCGCTACCGCCCACCGTGAAAGCTGGAACGCCCACTAGTGGGCGGTAAGGACCAGGTTGATTACCACTGATATAGACTCTCCGTCTTTGTACGTTTCATGAGGTGTTAGGTTTGAATATCAAATACTTTTAATAATTTCTTTTGTGACAAATCATTTGAACCTAACCATTTCTGCCTCTTTAGATGGTTGTTTGTTTCTTCTGTGAACAACAGGAAACATTGACAAATGGGGAGCCAGAGAAGGGAAGGGCATGTGGATGTGAAGAGGTGTGGTCTTTCTCTCTGGCCTGTGGGACAAAGAACCCAGACAGGACAAGTAGCATGGATTCCCAGTTCTCACAGTTGATAAATGGATATGTAGGGGTGCTCTCTCACTTTAAAAGGCAGGGGCAGCTCATGGTGAACCACCGGGGGTGGGTTGGTTGAGGCTTTTATTCTCTCAGTTAAGTGTTACCTGCTCTGTGAGCTAAGAGTCATGATTCATGCTCTCAGCCCTGGCCCCGACTGGAGGTCCTGTCTTCTTCCCCCCTCCCATCTTCTTTTTACTCAGCTGTTCTTGACAAGTAGTTTCTATTTTATAATCTATGTCTTTTCCTTTTCTTTTCTTTTTCTTTCTGGGCAGTATCTAAGCCCTTGACACTTTTTGTTAATACTCTTCTCTTACTAACATTTTTAACCAGTTAGAAGAGTGAGTCAAACTCTGAATCTGTTTTGACTAATAGAAACCACTTTTATCTCTTAATTTTCACATGCAACATCTTAAACGCATAAATATTTTCTCAGCACTTCTGAGCCAGAGGTAGAGACTTGACAGAGGGTTGCGGATGCAAAAGGAGATGGTGTGTGTGTGTGTGGGGGGGATTGTTACCGGCAAAGCAATGAGACCTCGATTCTTGTCTTCTTGAAGGAAAGAATACAGTCAAGAGACAAAGTTGTAGCAAGCAAAGCAAGGGTTAATTGACCATGCAGGGACACACCTAGGAGGGACTGAGCAGGTGGGCACTTGTGAGAATGAGTTACTCTGATCAGTTACAAAGCTTAGGGATTTATGAGCTTTTACTTCCTGGACTTTACTGTTCCCGTTTTTCCAGCTTCTCCCTCTGGTGTATCTGTCTTCTCTGTGCTGCTGTGTGGCGGAGACTGTATCAGGGAACTGGAGACGAGTCTGGGTGTGGTGAGGCCTGTTCCGGCTTAAAGATTTATCTAGACCCTGCGGACATGCAGGAATGCACAGGGGCAAACATTTCTCCCTTCCCCACCTTTGCCTGTCCCGGCTCATTTCTAACTAGCTCCTTAACCTGACAGAGTGGGAGTGTCTCTCTCTTGCAAGCTCACATAGTTACAGGATCGATCATTTTTCTCCCAGGTAATCCTGCTCTTAAGTTATTAGAGGGATTCTTTTTAGAACCAAGTAAATGGCCACAAGTGGGAACAAACGCGGGTCAGTGTTGAACGAGAAGTCCAGGGTAGGAAGTCAGAGGGAGCAGCTTAGGCTCCTGGCCAGGTACGGCCATTGCACTCACCTAGAGTCAGTCAAGTCGGCATAGAAATGATTCTCAGGCCAGTGGTTAGAGTAAGAGGTAGGAATGACAGGATCTTGAATTGGAGCACAAAGAGAGCTTTGACCTAGGGCGCACAGTACTTACTTGCCATTGTGTTTATGTGTGAGATATGCTGGGAAAGCACATACAGGGGGTAGAAATTCACTGGGCTTCCAATCTTAATAGATAAGCAGGCGTTAGCCAGGTGCAGAGATATTTGGGTGGCGAGGGGCTGGAAATGGTGTAGAGTTAGAGCCTGAAGCCAGGCAGACAGTGGGATTAGGGGGTGTGAGGACAGCAGTGCAGACAGGGCTGGTCAGGACACGCTCTGGATCGGGAAGAGCCCTGGCTGACCCGACAGCACGGGCCATTTTCCGCAGGAGTCTGCATGTAGCTGCAAAGCTGCAAAGTGAAAAAGGCGAATGTGTTTACAAAACAGGTATTATTGTGAAAGGAAGGCTTAGGCCAGAGTCATGGTGGGATTCTGATTTATTCATAAGGAAGCTCCCTTCTCAGATAAACTCTTAGAATCTCCTGCCCAGATAATACACGATAGGCAGCTTTCAGGCTCAGTGGTTATTTAGATGGAATATTCCCAAGAAGTTCCGTTCTCAGGGTTCTTTTCTGTGAAGTCAAAGACACTCCCTCCTGCCTCTCTGCTGAATTCATTATCTCCACAGCGGCTGCTGGCAGGGATGGCTGGACCTGATGTGGGAGAGGTCTGTTTTATCACCCCAGCCCTGCAGGGTCTGTGTGGGCTCCATGGGGGGAGAATCCTTTTATCACCAGGCTTTGCTTGATCTAATCAGGCCTTGAACTGTCCTGCCAGTTTTGCTCCAGGTATGCAAATACATTCTTTTTTCTTCATCCTTTCTCTCAACGCAGTTCAGTTGTGGGTTTCCTGTTACCTATTCACTACTCAGACAGCGTGTCCCCTTGTGCTTTATTGGAAGAGACTGGCACATTTTGCCTTTAGAATTTATTGATATAAAAGCCATTAAAATATTTTGACCTGAAATCGTACCTCACAAGGTAACAATTTTAGACCAGTGCTTAAAAACCATTTTATGAGTATTGCAGAGAATGAGTTGAGGTGAGGATGGGGTCTTGTTTGAGGCAGGGACATCTGGAGAAAGCTTGCGGGTCAGTAGTTGAGTGATCGTAAGGGCTGGGAGTCTGTTGTGCCATTCAGGACGGAGGGGGGATGAAATGAAGGATAAGAAAGAGGGAGGATGAACAGGACCAGGTGATAAACTGCCTGTGGGGAGTGAGTGACAGGGAAGCTGCAAGGACGCAACTTGGACTTGCACCCTCACGGCTGAAGAAGCCATTTTTGGAGGGGAGAGGCTGGCTTTGACTATTCCCCTTTGGAAATTCTGGGTGTAAGATCCTTTCAGGTACTCCATATGGTTCTTAGTGGGAAATAAGATGCTTAGGGGACAGAACTTAGCCAGAGATATGCATTTTGTGTGTATAAATTCAGGCAAGAGCTAAATCAAACTACAATAGCTTGAAAAAGGTAAGAGTCTGTTTCTCTCTCACAGGCTGGTCAGCTGGTCCAGTCTCTCAGCTAGCTCTGCTGCATGAGTTCTTTCAGGGGCCCTGGATGGTGAGACAGCTTCACTCTTTTTTAATACCCACCTTCCAAAGTTGCTGTTCTTCTCCAGTTCCATTTTGTGGGGAAAGGAGGAAGTGGGAAGGAGCACATCCCATGCATTAAGCTCTGCACTCATCACCTCTGCTCACAGGCCACTGGAGAGGGCTCACATGGCTGTGCTTAGCTGCAAGGGAGGCTGGGAAATGTGGTCTCTGGTTAGTAGTCACATCATTATGAAGAGATGGGGAACAGACTAGGGTGAGTTGGTGGACTAACATGTTACAAGCATTGTCCGAGGCAATAAATACACGGGTGAAAAGAAGACCTCACAAAGAGATGATGTGATGTTTGCAGCCAAGGATAGAAATTTGAGAATGGTAGCAACACTTAAGGGCAGAGGAGGAGTCACCAGCTATAAGCAGAGAATAAATGGAAAGCAGTGTCCTGGAAGTCAAAGGATGAAGTTTTTAGGAATGAGTTTTCCTAAGTGAGGAAGCATTGTTGAGTAGTTAGGACTAGGCTCTGAGGCTGGACTGCTTGGGTTAAATATTTGATCTTCTCCTTACTAATGGTGTACCCTTGGGCAAGTTTTTAACTTTTCTGTGCTTCATTTTCCTCACCTCTTTTGGTGAAGTCCAACCTATAAAATGAGGATTACTGGAGTACTTACCTCATTGGAATATTTGGAGAGTTAGGTAATTAACCTATTTAAAACCCTTCAAACAGTGCCTGCTTGTATTATGCCATATACTACCAGTAATAGCTGAGAGTTAAATCAAATAGAAAAGTACACATTGCATTTTTCAAATAGGATACATATTTAGATAGATCTATGAGCAAATATTTTACATGTTGTCTCCTTTAAGCCCTAACACAAGGCTAAAGTATGATTATCTCCATTTTACAGATGAGAAAAATGAAGTCCAATGAGAATAAGTAAGTGACTTAGCTAGTTGTAAAGCTAGACCGTGATGGAGCTCAGCTCTATGGACTGACTCCAAAGCCCACACTTTTAGACACTAAAATTTTGAGATGTGGAATACATGCTGAGGAGCAAACTGGGTGTTTATAGTTTTTTTTTTCCACTTTTAAACCTCACTTTCCTTATCTATTAAATGAAATCATAATAACCCCTACCTCATCGTCTTATGAAGATAAATCGAGCTGCTTAATGAGAATCCCTTAGTAAACTACTTGGCATAATAAATAGAAATCTTCAGTGTGTGGTGGTGGCTGATAACAATAACAGTCCTTTATTAACATATTTATTGAAGTAAATAGAAAAATTCGCAACCTATGATTAGAGTTTTCACTAACCAGATTGCTCCTAGTTTTGTCTGTAAGGACCAGAAAGTATGAGTTTTCTGGTTTCATATATTTGTGCTGGTTGAAGGAAGATTAGTAGGTCAAGGTCTTGGGGACTTCATGCGGTTTCCCGCGTTGCTTGTTTTAACACCTTCCCGCTTCTTACAAAGGAGCATTTCGGTGGACAAAAGGGCCCAATGAAAGGCAGCGCTTGAAGGAGCAGTTTGTGAAAGGGTTCTGCTCAGTCAGGTGGGGACCCACTGCTGCTGGAACTGGCCCCTCTCCAGGGAGGAGAGCACCTCTGGGTTTTCTGACTCTAGTCTCTTTATAACCACATATTTTTTTTTTCATAAAAATGAGAAATATTTAGTCAGTATAGTCTTTTCAGTTTGATGGTTCTGCCAATCTCATGGCGATATACTGTGAAAGTTAAATGAGATGTGAGGGATTATTATTATTAAGAAATAAGACATTTTCTACTGCATTTCCTGTGCATGGGTTTGGTTAACCTTGCTCTTCAGAGAATAGAAAGCCCTGCAGTGAATTTTATTACTTGCTGTGTAATATTTTCTTGAAGGATGCATTTATTTCCCTGCGGAGCTCACGATTCTCAGTGGAGAGAACTTGTGGTCCAACCTGTTTAAAGCTCATGAACTGCTATCATTCTTTTTTTTTTTTTAATTTTAGAAAATATAGAGCAGAAGATGATATATTTGTACCTGATAATGAACACAGTCATTTCAAACTTGACAGTCATATTTATTATCAAAAATCAATTATAAAAATACCATACCGACATTTAGATTTTATTTATACTTCTTAATTTCATAAGCACATAAGATCAGTCTCATTCTCTGACGGGGCGGTGAAAGCCACGGGTGCTTTGCTAATTTTAGAAACTCATTTTGGAGATAGATGAGAGAAGAATTTCCAGTGTATAATTTCCTCAAGTGAAATGAAGCATTCTGACACGCCTTCAAATGGATTCCAGGAAATGGAAGGATTAGTAATTTTTTATCTGATAAAAAGGTGATGTTGTTATTTACAGCTGATAGTTGATCAGAATTTTAATGTTGCAGCAAGTCAAGTGGGTTAGCCAATGTGTCTTATTTGTAGCTTTGAATCAGCTGAGGTTATTAATGTAGGGGTGGCATGGCTTTATTTAGCAAGAAAACATATTCAAGGTACATCAACTCAGGAGTATTTTATTTTGAGAAAAACCAATAAGTGCAATTTAGTTCTTTCCTAGTCTGAACAAAACACCCTTTGTGAAATGGAATGCAAATTTGAACTCTTAATGTTTTTATTTCCTTTTTTCACTCACTTAACAGGAATGTTCATTTATTGCAACTAAATATCTATGAATAGACTATATAGAGACATATCTATGTTTTTTTCTATAGACTTAGTGTTTTGCTTTTCAATGAAAATGTCCATGTTTGCATCGAAAAGTGTAAACATCATGCATGATTATTTGATTGGCTTAAAATAAGTTCACAACTAGTGTTCAGACTGAATGACTTCAACGGGGATAATGCAGAAAGCACCATAAACGTGCAGCTGTTTCTATGAAGGATTTAGAGAATGGCTGAGGAGGACAGTTATTTTATGCAAAGAAATCTGATAAAATACTTTCTTGTCAAGAAAAGGAATATTCTGTTGGAAAGTTAGTTCTTAACATTAAGTGATTGTGTAAGTGAATCACTAATCTTGAGCATTATGCTGCAAGTTTCTACAATGCCTTCTAAATCATCAAATATTAAATTGTGTCTGTAAAGATTTGTGCTTTTATTTGTATATTTACAACCTATCTCTTTTTATTAAAAAAAAACCAATTTAATGTACACAACAAGAAAGATACAGTGAATTAATAATAAAATATAAATAACATTGAAAAGTTGGGGTTAAGAACTTCTCATGAGGACTAATGAGGTTGTAGAGTTTCTTATTTGTCTCTGAGCTTTCTGAAAGCCCAAATGAAAAGGGGACACAGTCATTTACATGATTTTATGTTAGAATCAAATTGTCCACATTTTCAAAGGGAGCAAAATTATAAAGTATTTTTTTCAAGTAAGGTGTTTTTTTTTTTACTACTCTAAGTTACCTAGGAAAATATCTTCAATATGATTTTTTACTAATTTTATTGAACAATTTTTTATGTTGTTCTTCAGTACACCTTAGTGGAGAGTAATTTGCAAGGGCACAGGCTAATATATCCCTATGTAGCAGATTTTGGTGATCTGATTTGATACTTGGACATAATTTAAAATGCACAAAGAATGTCAATTGATTTTATCTTTTAAGTAATCTGTAAATAGCGCCTTTTTCTGAGGGGTTCTTAATAGAGAAACATAAATTATAATTGATGAATTCTGATGACAAACTTAAGTACCTAAATTTTGTCTTATTTTGAGGGGTTATGTATGTATTTTGTAAACTTAGTGAAGGAGAATTTGAACTAGGATCTTTGCTTTGAATAGACAATTCTTGCTTGCCTTGGTGTGGACATAATCTTCAGGGCCTAGTGATCTGGAAGGAGACCAGGTCCTGACTGTGAGTCTTGTGATACAATCCCATGTCTACTCTTCTGGGGTACCTGAAAAGCTTTGTTCATAGGATCCAAACCCATTCACAACATCTTTGGTAGTCTTAATACTTTATTGCATTTTCTAGGTTTTTGTTTTGTTTTGTTTTGTCTTTTTTTAAGGTGAGAGGAGAGGAGACAGTGGGGCAGACTCCCACATGTGCCCCAATCAAGATCCACCTGGCAACCCCATCTAGGTCTTATGTTCAAGTACCAAGCTATTTTTAGTGCCTGAGGCTGACATGCTCGGACCAGTTGAGCAATCCTCAGCACCTGGGGCCATGCTCAAACCAATGGAGCCACTGATGCAGGAAGAGAAGAGGAAGAGAAGGGGGTGGAGGAGAGAAGCAGATGATTGCTTCTCCTGTGTGCCCTGACCCGACTGAAATTGAACCCTGGACATCCATATATTGGGCTTGTGCTGTATATCCACTGATCTATGGCAAGTTCTTTTAAAGTTAAAAATCAGTGTTATTTTCCAAGAAACATTGATAAAATCAGCACAATCCAGAAAGAGATCAACAGGCTGGTGAAATGTGTATTTTCCAAAGGTCTGAAGTTAACCTTTTCATTTGAACTATTTGTGTGTGTGTGTGTGTGTGTGTATGTGTGTGTGTGTGTGTGTGTATGTGACAGAGACAGAGAGAGACAGAGAGAGGGACAGATTGTGACAGACGGACAGAAAGGGAGAGTGATGAGAAACATCTATTCTTCCTTGTAGCACCTTAGTTGTTCATTGATTGCTTTCTTATATGTGCCTTGATGGGGGGGGGGGCTACAGCAGACTGAGTGACCCCTTGAGCTCACGTTGGGCTCAAGCTGGTAAGCTTTGCTCAAACCAGATGAGCCCCTGCTCAAGCTGGCAACCTCAGGGTTTTAAACCTGGGTCCTCCACGTCCCAGTTCAACGCTCTGTCCACTGCACCACCTCCTGGTCAGGCCATTTGAATTATTTTTAATATGACTCTTTCCAAACTATATGAACTACTTCTCTGCTTAATGAGAGAGCTAGTGATCTAATATTTTATTGGCAGATAATCATTTTGGATCATTTCTTCACTATCCTGAAAAACAGTAACAGTCACCTTGGGCAAGGGCTGTTGTGTCAGTGCTCAGATGGTGGCACAGTGCTTGGTTTGGGTAATTTCCTATGTTTTAACTGTTGAACCTCATATTTGTTCATTAATACCTGTTTTTCATAGATTTTCTATCTATTTTCATTTGAATTTTCTAATCTTCTGTAATTAACACTTACTGAACTCTTACCATGTACCAAACTCCATTCTAAATGTTTCAATGTGTTTATTCATTTACTTCTTCCAAAATCTCAAACAGGTAGGCACTATTATTATATACTGCTCACAAAAATTAGGGGATGTTTCAAAATGAATATGAAGTAATAAAAAATAAGCTTTTGATTTTTTTATTAAATAAGAACATCAGAAAAGCATATGACATATCAAAGAAAGTTGTTTGATTATGCAAATGAGGCACAAAACCAACTTTTATTTCATTGGTGAAAATTACTATATACAAAAGGCTGAAAGTACTGGTGTATCTGCATGTTCCCTGATCCCCTAATTTTTGTGAACGTATGTTTTCAGATGAAAAAAATGAAGCATTGAAGATTGAGTAACTTGCCCAAAGTCACATAGCTTATAAGTAACAGAGTAGGGATTTAAAATTCAAAATTTAGGCTCTGCAGTTCATGATGTTAACCGTTATTCTATACTGTGTCACATAAAGATGCTTGTTAGAATTATATGTAAGCATAAGTGTGAATAGACTCTGATACACTAGCTGAGTGGAACTCTTTGAAAAATATTTGAACGTTGCTGAATTGTCTTTGTGACGTCTATTTTGGTTTTCCACAAGAGCGTGTATGTGTACACGCATATATATGTATACACAGGCATATTTGTATGTATTAAATAGATAAGATGGCCAGAGAAGTGACCTTATTAAACTAATGTCAAGTCGTATTCAATGATAAATATTTAAATTCAACTTTTGGTTAAAATATGAAACTTTAATAATTTTTTGCTGTTACTTTGCATTACATTGTATACCGGAATAAAAGGTAGTTAATAAAATGTGTCTATGACTAGTTTTACATGACTTTTTAGTTCTGAAGAACAAAGAGAAAAAATTAATAAAAAGTAAAAAGAATAATGACTTATTGGAATATAATTACTGATTACTATCTTTAGAAATCTAAGAGTTATGTATTATTTAATCCTTTCCTTCCTCCAATGTAAAACACAAGTTAACTGATTCTTGCTTTTCTTTATTTAACTAATTTTTTGTGTGTGTAATCTAGAGAAGAAAAAACAAGGAGGCAGTTATTTAAATACTAATTTCTTTTTGTTCAAATAGCTACTCAATAGGATAAGTGCCAACTCACTTTTACCCCAAACTCAGACTAAAAGCTTTGAAAAGTCAAGTTCTTGCTGTTGGGAGATAGTTTTCCATGTGTCTCTTGTACTTTTCTGCATGTCATGTGAGCAGAGTCACCAGCTGCTTTAGTCTGGGCTATCTTTTCTAGGGTTTTTGCATAGAAAACAGCCTTAAAGATGAAGGAAATGTGTCTATCCACAGAAAATGGCAGGTTTATTTACCATCCAGTAGAATGAAGATAACATTTCCCCCCAGTGTAAAAGACAAGTATTCTTCCTGCCCATTATAAAATACTTGGGTTCTGCTCCAATAATGCAACCCACTGTGTATGCTGGGGTCATCTCGTGTTCTTCATATTGCCCTGGGACTCGGGGAGCTGGCACGAATGTACTCTGGCTATTGCTATTGCTATTAGAGATAAAGATTTTGTCTCTGTACTGTGCCACCATCCATGAAAACTTAGCAAGCTATTTGTTAGCTTCCAAGTAGAGTGACATCTTAGAATCTTCAAAGGTTTTTTTTTCCTCTTCTTTCTGAATTCTTTTCTATAGTTACCATAGTATTCTTTAGCCTTCTGAATTAAAACTAAACACAAACAAAAACCTTGCTAATCCTTTTTAAGTCAGCTGACCAATTCTTACCTGGCATAACTAGAACTTGGTGTCATGGCAGAAAGTCCCCTACATGTCTTTTTGCTGAAAGTAGTGGTTAGAGGTGTGTATGCATGTGGAGGGTAGGGATAAAGGAAGACATTAATTTTCCACCCACCAGAATGTTCAGCAGCAGACTAGAGACATATCCCTAATTCTTGGAGGAAAGTTTCTCACCCAATGAACAATAATAAAACAGTGAATACAAATAATAATGATGAAACATGATTTTTTAAAATTTTGAATCAGTCTGTATCAGGAGTTGGCATTCCAAGGCCTGTGTTGCCTCTGTTGTTCATGAAATTTCATTAGAACACAGCGACAGTCATTTATTTATATACAGTATTGTGTATGGCTACTATGGTATCAATCACAGTGGCAGAGTTGGGTAGTTGGAACAGAGACCATGTGGCCTGTAAAACCTAAGACATTTACTATTTGGCCCTTTACCCCTGCTCTTGATGTGTTTTATATCAGTGGTTCTCAATTTTTGGTTGTAAGACAAATTAAGGAGTAAATTCCTCAGCATTGCCTGGGCAAGCTTTTCAAAAAAGTTTCCTTCTCCATCTCTTCTCTGGTGTCTCACAGGCATCCCCTGTTGAGAATCACTGTCTTAAACTTTATGGTTCAGTCGTCTAGTTCCATTACCTGAGACAGGTTCTTTGTTCTCAGCATTTTGACTCTCTGTAATACATTCAAAGTAATGTTGACTGTGATATTTCTTTTACAGGGATGTGGGAAAAAAATGTATTCCTTTTTGAGAGGAACCAAACAACTGCAGGTGCTAAGGTTTCTGGGGATCTCCATTGGAGTGACACAAATCCTGGCCATGATTCTCACCATTACTCTCCTCTGGGCTCTCTATTATGATCGACGAGAGCCTGGGACAGAACAAATGATGTCCCTGAAGAATGACACAACTCAGCACCTGTCGTGTCACTCAGTGGAACTGTTGAAACCAAGCCTAACGAGGATCTTTGAACACACATCCATGGCCAACAGCTTTAATACACACTTTGAGATGGAGGAATTATAGAGGACATCAAAGAAGGAAACCACAAATTTATTTTATTGGACTTGTGAATTTTTGAGCATACACTTAGATGTTTCAGAAATGTGTAGAAATAAAAATGCTGCCATAAAACGGTGCCTAAGCATATCATGTTGTACCCATTAAAATGAAGTGAGAAAAGTTTCATATGTTGTCAGTCACCACCTAGACAATAGTTGATGCCCTTTATAATGCTGAGGACAGGTCTGATATCCACTTTTGAGCTTTTGTAAGATTTTTACTAATCACAGTGTTGTTTTGAGGTTTAGTTTGTAGAGACTGTCCAACATTCTGCACTCATGTAAATGAGTCACGCCATAGTGGGATTGGGCTCCTGTAAAGTTCCATTTACTTCAGCAAGCTTGCTAGTATATAAAGTGCCAATTAACTGCTAACATAGGAAGTTAGTACTAATCATTGTTATTACTTGGTGATATATTCTTATGACGGTAAAAAAGACTAGATTTAAGAAAACAGAAGATTGGTGACTACCTAAATGTGATTTTTGCTAGTTACTAAAATATCGATACTGCTTACAAGAAAGAGCAAACTAACACTGATCAGGGAACTACATGTATATGAGAGTCTGTGTTAAGTCTGTGTCATTCAGTATATTTCAGTTCTTATAATGTTAATAACAATCATGAAAAGGATAAATTTGTCCTGTATAACACCATTATTTTAACCTTTCCTGTTAATAGAGTTTTAAAATTCTGTCTTGGGTATATATTACATACATAACTGTTAATTTAAATACTTAACCACTAATTTTGAAAAATTGCTAGTGTGATTCAAAGGAGTCATAATTCAGAATGTAGTCTAGTCTGGGGAGTGTTAATCAGAAAGTTTACACATAACTTAGTTCATTCAGCAAAGAGTTGCATTCTATCTTTCTCCCAAACTAGGATTCTTTTTGACACTAAACACTTTTTAATGAAGTTTATCTTTGCCTTCTCCGAACAAGAAGCGACAGTGTCCAAATCTGAATATAACTCTACAGAGACTAGCATTCTTTTTCTCCAACAAAATGCTGTGCGAATCATAAAAATAGGTGACAACTTAACTAGGGAATTTCTTTGCTTTATTTCACTGGTTAAGCTATTATGGTGAGTTACACAGATTATTAAATTTTTTACAAGAGTAAAATATATTTATTTGCAATGGGAAAAGTGCATTTTACTGTATTTTGTGTATTATGTTTATTTTCTCAGAAAATGGAGAGAATAGTAAAACTTGTCAATAAATATTTTCTGGAAAGTAATGATTTGTCTAATTTTTATATAGTGTAAGCACTTTTACCACCCAGGAAGATTAACAAAAGGAGAAAAACATGAGAAGAAATGATGGATTACAGTAATAACCATGATTTCCAAACCCGAGCCTAGCACTGAAAAAAGAGAAAAAGATGCCCATTTCTTTTTCAAGTTTGATTTTGAGCTAAATGAACATAATATAATTGATATAATATAAAAATGTGCCCATTTATGTTCATTTATCTCCTCAATAATTTCATATCTCAGTTTTTAAAAGTAATTGTAAGAGAAAATGATCCTAAGGAATACAGTATTTGAAATCAACAGCTAGATTTTATCTTTCCCTTAGATTTAGATGAAAGCTGAGTAAATAACTTGCTCAATCAGAACCCAAAGCAACCCTTTCTATAATTTCCTTAACACCCCAATTTTCCATAATTTCACCTCCAATGCTCAAGTAATTGAAACAGCTATGAGTGTTCCTTGAATTATTTGGGTGATGGTCGGATTTGGCTGCTTTTCTTGATGTCCCAGAACGAACATACATATATTGTGTTGAACTCGGCAAAACATTTTTTCCAATTTATAAGATAAAAGTCAATCTCTAGATTTTTAGACTTCAGATATTTTGATATATTACCTGATTTAATAGTCTCTAGGATAGTCAACATAAATCTAGACTATTATCTTCTATACTTACGCTCATGCTTAATGTGAACAAATGACATTTATAGCAGAGGTCTACAAAGGCCTCACGGTGGCAGTGCATCTGGAAGAATAAACTACAATGTGTATTTACAATGTGTATTTAATGTGGCGGAGCTGAGGGAGTTCACTGTTTGGGTACGTGCAAACACACGCGCTAACTGCTTCTCTGGGAATTTTTAAAAGCTTTCTGTTGTGAAAAGCCCCGTTTTTGAAAAGTAACATTTAAGAAGATTATTTTTAGACTGGATAATAGTTCAAAGTGCTCTGGGGAGTCAGAGAGAACAATAAGGAATTGTGTGCATCTTCTAGTACAGTAAAATACAAACTTAATACACACAGGAATACGCAGTCAGTGGGGCCATGTTCAGCAATAGGAGGTGGAAGAGAGTAGAATGAAGGCAACTCCACAGAGGAGATGCCTTCAGGCTGAGTCAGGAAGGAACTGGAGAACAAGCTATGAGCTGCTGTGCTGAGGTAAAAAAAGTGTATGTTAATTTGGGGCAGGACCCATCTCTAGATGTGATTAGAGCCTAGAACTCTTGAAGAGATGCCATGGGGAAGGAAATGGGTGGAATCTGGGTTTTTGAACTTCATTCCAAATTGAAGTTGTTTCAGAAAGAGAAGTGATTGGTGTTTTAGAAATTTAATTGGATTAGTCAAGTGAGGAACCAAAGGCAGGGAGATAGGTGTACCTATGATAGGATGCCCAGGGTGGGCCGTTCTTCTGCTAGTCTACGTATGGTGCACTTTAGGCTGTAGACGCCGGAGACCCCAGAGTGGGCTGGCTGTTGTGGTCCTCGGGGGAGAGAAGAACCCCCACGGCACAGTGGGAGTCAGAAACGTGGTGCCTAAAACAGGTTTCTGCAGGGAAAATCAACACAGTGGGCAGCAGATGGATCTTGGAGCATATGGGACGAGAAGTGAATAAACTGAACTCTCTAGATTGTGTACCTTTTGGTTGGCAGTAGCCTTAACCTAGATAGAAGACTTCAGGGGACCGGGTGTGCGGGAGGGTGATTTCATTTAGTTTGGACACACAGAGTTGGATATGCCTGCAGGACACACAGATGGAGATGTCTGCTGGCAGCTGTGGCTTCAGGTCTGGAGAGCCCAGGAGAGCGCCCTGTCCAGCCTGAGATCTGAGCCTTGCTTTTTGATCTTGGGAAGCTTGACAGAAAATGGGCCGAGAACTAGATTTTCGATGAGAATCTTGAGCAGGGTGCTGCAAGAGCTTCCCTTTGAACTCCCACTCCTGCAAATGAGTCAAAGGAGGTGAAAAAAAAAAACAAAACACACCACCAATACACCACAGAAACTTCTGTGACACAAGGAGCCGACCCTCTTTAAAACAATGCTGCCAACTGCTGTGTGACTTCACCCAGCCCCCCTTCCTGTTACCATATTGTAACTTATTATGTGGATTTGTCTTTCCTATTAACTGAGTTCTTATTTCCTCATATCCAAGCACCTCCTAGAAACATGTATGGGAGAGTTTTTAATATCATCCTGAAAGTGCATTTATTTTCTATTCTAACGTGTTATTAGGGTCATTCTTTATCTCATGCATTTATGGGTGCCTACGAGGCGCCAGGCCATAGGATGCTAGATATATTACAAAGATGTTTTTTCTGCTCTTTACAACTGTTTTGCAACCTATAGGCATCATTAACCCCACTTTGCAAATGAACAAAAAGGACTTGGTGAGACTGGGGAATTAATTTAACTAGCAAGTGGCAGTATCTGTGTCCTTCCCCCACCATTTTGTGGTGTGACATTTTCATCAGCCTGTGAGGCAACTCAGCGTTGCCTTCCCTAGAAAAGCCAGTTCCTTCTACACGTGAATCAACACCTCTAGGTTTGATTTGTCTCCAAGTCTGTTACTTTTCTCCTCAACAGGACTCTTTTCTCTCTAGTTTCATTCTTCTTATTTTCCCCAAATAGGTCCTAATTATGTAAAACTTTGATGGAAGCTGTAAATTGCTCTTCCCCTTACTCACCTCTTGTCTCCTCCCATTGATCTATCTTTCATATAAACACAGTCAAATTAATTTCTTTAATCAATTCTATTGATTAAAAGGGGTAGAAAAGAGTCTTTGTTCCAACACCCATGTATCCAGTTACATCAGTAAATTCTGTGACCACAGAAAAAGGGGAAAATGGATATTTGTGCTAAGTAACAGTCTCTGCCACTTTTTCTCCATACCTGCAGAATAAAATCTACTTGAACTTATTTTTCCAAGCCCAAACCCTCATACTTTCCTACATGTCACTCCACACCAGCTGGGAGGGCCAACCTTGGTCTACTCATTGCCTCTAGCTTCTCACATAGCCCAGGCCTTCTTTTTTTTTTTTTTTTTTTTTTCATTTTTCTGAAGCTGGAAACGGGGAGAGACAGTCAGACAGACTCCTGCATGCGCCCGACCGGGATCCACCCGGCACGCCCACCAGGGGCGACGCTCTGTCCACCAGGGGGCGATGCTCTGCCCATCCTGGGCGTCGCCATGTCGTGACCAGAGCCACTCCAGCGCCTGAGGTAGAGGCCACAGAGCCATCTCCAGCGCCCGGGCCATCTTTGCTCCAATGGAGCCTTGGCTGCGGGAGGGGAAGAGAGAGACAGAGAGGAAAGCGCGGCGGAGGGGTGGAGAAGCAAATGGGCGCTTCTCCTGTGTGCCCTGGCCGGGAATCGAACCCGGGTCCTCCGCATGCTAGGCCGACGCTCTACCGCTGAGCCAACCGGCCAGGGCCAGCCCAGGCCTTCTTGATTTTGCTCACATTGTAGTGTCTGTCTGGAATACCTTCATTTCACAGGTTCACTTTGCACTCAACCTTCAAGTTTCAGCTCAGTGGCCACTTCCTACAGGAAGCTCTCCCTGACTATTCCATTCACAGCGTTCCTTCTTATTCTGAGCTCAGCATTAATTTGTTGCTAGTTCAGTTCTTGTATTTTCTGTTTCATAATATTATATAGTTTTAGCCTTATATTTTTTACTTTATAATATTATTTTTACTCATATTATTTTTATTTTTTCTTTATTTGTATGCCTGGTCTTTCTTCAGAACAAATACACTGGGTTTTTGGTTTTTGGGTTTTTTTGTTTTTTTTTTTGTATCCCAGTCAACATTTTGCATAAGGCTAGGTAATATTTCTTATCTATTAGTTGCATATTTATTCACTATGTGTATGAATTAATAAAATGCATGAATTATGAGTGGTGTTTGATGAATCAAAAGCCATTATCCAAAATTACTCCAATAAGGAGACACTGTGCTTAAAGAAGGTCATCTATTCTTGACTAGGGTAGAGGACACTGGGTCATCATAGGTTTAATACTCCTTTAGCTACAAATGGATGTAGATTGGATCTGCAGACCGTGTTTAAAGCTCAGTCAAGTCTTATAAATGTCTGAGTGAACTATTAAAATTGTATTTGTGGTCTAATAATATAACAATGTCTTAGAGTTATAAAATGCTTTTATGCCTGACTCCAAATCCTTTGACTTTTCAATCTACATTTGTTGACCTGGTAGAATGCAGAGTAAAAGCTGAGCTCACATTGCTGAAGAACTCATTTCTCAACATTTTCATCTTGGATGGCTTTAGGGTTCATTATTCCAATGAGAGCCACTTTTCAAATTTTCAGAAGACTCCATTCTCACTTCTTCCTGCAGCAGCTGTGGACTGACTTCTCACTAATGATCTCCTGCCTGTGAGCAATCACTTCTGGATTTCTGGCCACCTTCTGGACTAACTTTTGCTTCCGCCAGCCCTAAAGTGCTATATGACTCTAATCCCCTGTATTAAACCATTTTCTATGCAAAATTCCTAGAATGGAGTCCTCTTTCCTCATGGATCCTGACACAAAAACATATTCCATGATGGTGATGAGCAGTGACTGAGACTAAGCTACATTCTTGTGTGTGTGTGTGTGTGCTGGAGAAGAAATACAACCAATGAAAGACACAGAAGGCATAGTCAGGACAAATTTTAACAATGGCATATCATATAAGGGAAGCCATGTAAGGGGAAATCATGAGGAAAGACTATTTTTATCAGCAACAGTGACAAAACCAAGAAAAGGAGATGCACGCTGGGAAAAGGTGCAGTATCTGCCGGGGGAAGGAAGGCTTGCTGGAATTCAGTTTCAGTGTAAGAATATTCCCACACACATGATTTCAGGGTCAATTAGAATGATGCTCCCAAAATAGAGGTTCAGCATAATGTCTCGCCGGATGGTAAGATAAGACTTCAAAGTCCTGAGTCAATACAAGGACTCTCTCGTACTGTCCCTGCTACAGAAGACAAACTGCTTCCTGGTCTTTTACTAACTAGTCTAGAAAAAAAAGTCATTTGCCAAATTTAACAGTGGCATACTGTTAACCACATCTTGAACAACTGTGCAAATGGCAGTGCTACCTGATTATATTTATGGTAATCATATATACTTTGGCATAGACTTTATAGGTGAATTAAATGGGAGAATTGATAGAAATCTTCACTCCTTACCTTTCAAATTTGAGAGTGGCACTAATCTCTGAAATATTATTGGTGATTTTCTGTTTTTGAAGGGAGGGGCTCTTCCAGCCACTTTCATTTGATCTTTCCTGTGCCATTGATCAAAGAACTAAAGTGAGTATACTTCCTGTTGATTAATGTATGATTTGCTTTCAGATTCTGCATAGTTAAGCACAGGTAAGTTCACAGGCCCATTCAGTTCATTTAATGTAAGTAATTGACTTTTGTAAGCTCCTGCTCTGATTACCAGAATGCACTAACATATAGGATTTCCCTGGGTTACCCAGGAGCCATTTCGATAATCTCTGAAAAGTCTGAGTATGTCTCTTTTCCCTGGGGCACAGCCACAGTAAATGACTGCAGATGCTTTGGGAAACTGATGGAAGATTTACACAACCTTCTCATGGTAGTGTGGCAGGAGTTAGTCTTAGGGAATCTGGTCTTTCTTTCATTTAACAGGCTCCTGTTTATGAACTGGCTCATCTGGGCATTGACTGAGAAGTTTTGACTCTATCATATCAATTCAAGACAAGACTGTTCACAAGATATAAAGACTTAAAATTATTTTTATATTATAGATTATTCAATATTTTTTCTAGGAACATCATCCTCAATTAGCTACTGCCCAAGATCTCTGTGGGCTACCCAATTTTTATTACTGCTCTAGTCCCAGTGCACATTTTTATGATCACCTCCAGCTGTCCCTTAGGATGGCAGAGCAAGGAGCCCATATCAAAGGGAGCAGTTCTCAACATCATCACTGGCTTGAAGCACCCACAGCCTTTTAGGATGTTGGTCCATTCCTTACTGTGTGTTTCTCAGTATTGATGCAGGTAGTGTTTTCTGAGTATTTCCTTTGGGCAGGTTATAGGTCAGATGAGTGGGTCACACATTATAAATTCACTCCAAATTTCTATGCCCTTAATTAAGCTTTTGAATCCTTTTGTCAACAATATGCCAAAGCCACTCTGTCACCTCAACTTTAATTGGCATACAAACATACATAGTACAGTTATTGAAACATAAATGAACAATATAAGTACCAGTCTCAAGGTAACTTTTATGTATGGGAAGGGAAGAAAAAAATCAAAATCTGGAGATCTGTACCTGTAATTTTAATCTTTTATTTCTTTAAAATAACAGAAATATCTGAAACAGACAAAATATGAACATGTGTTGGCTCTTGGTGAGGACACAAATGCTTGTTTATTCCTCCTACTTTTCAGTGTTTTTGAAGTATTTCATATTGAAAATATTTTAAAATCTCAATTGAGGTGAATCTCAAACAATATTTTAAAATCTCAACAGTTACAATTGCACATGTTTATAGTACAGCTCATATTGGGAAATGTTTGCTGAAGTTTGGAAATAAGAACTCTTAAAAAGAATTATTTACAAAAAAATTAACTTCTAAGAAGACAAGGACAGAAATGGGTAAAATTTATGTTCTAATTTTTTTTGGAGAGGTACTAATTCTATGTGTTTCTTTGATTAGTTAGGTGGCTCGATCTTGACATTATAATGTTCTTATGCATTTATTTCTAAAGACCAGCAGCTTCTCTTTGGAATGCTATTCTTTATGACAGGATGGGAGAAGAGGAAGCTAAAAAAGATATTTAAATCTGAAGCCACAGTTATCTCAATAACCCTTCATGAGCACGTATATTTCATTTATACACATTTCATCTGTAAGACATTTCTCAACGTGTGGGCTTTACGAGTCAGTGACTTTTAAAATGATTGTGTGCTTACAAGTGACTGCCGTGAGTAATATGGTTCATTCAATGGTTTCAACAGAGAGAAATGAGAGTAGAGACTGAAGCTGAGAGGGCTAGCTAACTTGACTTGGGCTCTACAGCTCCTCCCTGACACCTTCTGTCTTTAATTCAGATTAAACAGCTCATACCAGGAATTGCCAAAGAGCAGAAAGAACAAGTTCTTAATCATCACATGTAACTGTCAAGTAGAAGAATAGCTGAATCAGATGTGCGGGGATATTTGGGGACATAGGTAGAAAGGTGTGCTTTGGGGTGAAATGTGCTGAGCTCACAAAAAAATATGAACAATGTGCAGGAGGAATACTCAGGGTCACCTGAATAAATGTATTCTATCCTCTGCTGAGCCATTGACCTCTATCCTGCTTTTCCCATCAACATATTAATAGCAGACAGAGTAGAAGGTGATGGCCTCTGTGATCATCCTAAGCCTGCTCACATAAAAGAGCTTCTCACACGCTTTATTTTATTTAACCCTTCCATCCATTTGTGAGCCGGGCAGACCTTCATTGGGGAGATGCGGACATTGTGGCACAAAAGGTTGGACAATTTTCCAAGTGTCACAGCTGGGAGGTGGCAGAGGCTAGGTGTTTGTGCCTGTCTTTGCCATCTTACTGCGTCCGCACTCTCCTCACCCCTCTGTATGTTCTTTTGGTCTTGACCCTCCAATTTGAGGGGGATTGGAGAGGGTTTAAAGTAATTCCTTTGGGAAACTCTTTGTGAAGTCCGCAGTGCATTGACACTGGCCTCTAGGGGCTGTGTTTCATCACCAGAACCACCGATTGAGGCAGCAGTGCTCTGACCAAACGCTGGAGGTTGAAGATGTTAAACACAGGGTTCCTGCCACAAGATGACATTTCTGTTGTGGAAGAGAAAATGACATCACTTCTGGTCTCCCCAATACACTGAGCAGATTTGATTTCTTTTTCCAGGAGCAAAGCAGTAAGAAAATTTGAAGGGAAGGCTATTACACATAGTTACATAGCATTTTCTGCCTTCATTGTTGTGATAAATTAATTTCTCTCTTGCTTCCTAACGTGTTACTCCCAAATTTAGTGGCTTAAAACAGCAAACATTATTTCACAGCTTCTGAGAGAAACAACTTGGCTGGTGGTTCTGGTTTCAGGTCTCTGATGATAATATTGGATGAGGATGAAGCCGTCCGGAGGTTTGGCTGGGCATGAAGGATTCACTTCTGAGTCAGTGCTTTCATGGGGCTGGCAAGCTGAGGCCCAGCTTAACTGGCACTCCTAGTACCATGCCATATGGGTCACCTTACTGCACAGTGGCCAGCAGGCCTCAGAGCAAGTGACCCCAGATAGTGGGAAGGAGCGACCAAGATAAAAGTGACAGCCTTTTTATAATCTAATCTTGAAGGGTTAGTCCATTGCTATTGTAGATTCAACTAACTAGTAGTGATTCATTAAATGAGGCCCATGGTGGAGAGGGGTTTGGATGTGAACAGAGGGACAATTTCGCTCCACTCCTTGGAGGGAGGAGTAGCAAAGAATTTGGAGTAGCTACTCTACCACGATGACTTGTCCAAATTCTTAGCTTTTGCAAGAGGAAGCACATAAAGTGAATTTATTCCTTTTCAGCTGTTTCCCATACTGGTAGAACTGATAAAAACTGAGTTTAAAAGAAAAAATGGTCTCTCTTGCTATATCTCATCCTTCACTGAAAGTATCTTCTATTTTCTTTGTTGCCCCTCCTCCTCTGTTTGCCTTAAAAATTGGAGGGTCCCTAGCTGCCCAGGGTTCCTTATTTATGTGCACGCTCACCTTGCTAACCTCTCCAGGACCATCCCTTATCCACCATCTTTATTCTCACAATTCTTACATTTCTGGTCAGCCCTGACATTCCCCTGCAACCCCGCTCTTCTCCATCCAGTTGCTCTGCTCTTTCACATCTCCACTCAGGTTATGTGAATTTAAAATGCACCGTCGTGCACAGAACTCTGGATCCCCCTGCTCCTCCATAACCTTCTGTTTCCTAGTAAGTCCACCCGGTCATTTAAGCGCCTCTTTGTCTCAGGCCTAACCCTACAGCAAGTCTGCCAGCACTTCCTTCAATATCCTTCTGGGATCCACCAAACTTTCTCTGTCTCCACTGCCGCCACTCTGGTTCAAGCTACCTCTTCTCATGTGGACCATGGAAGCTGCCTCCTAACGGGCTCTCTAACTTCTCAGGTCATTGTAAGTATTCTCTAACATACAGCTATGGTGGCATTTTGCAAATGAAATCAGTTCTTGTCAGTCCTCTGTTTAAAACTCTTTATGGTTTTCTACTTTACTAAGAATGATAACTTAAACTCTTTGCTCTAACTTAGAATGTTTTTACATATTCTTGTTCCTGCCCACTTGCCAGCCGCATGGTCTCTCTCTCTCTCTCTCTCTCTCTTTCTCTCTCATACACACACACACACACACACACACAGAGTAATCGGAATGTAAACCTTATTTCAAATGTAATTAAAAAATCAGAACACATAGCTCTTTGCCTCAACTATAGGGAGGATGAAGGCCATTCTCAGCAGTTAGAAAATGCAGACAGACATCACTCCGAAGGGATGCACAATTTTTGTAAAGGGCCCCAGAGGCACCCTGCAGAGAGACTTCAATCACATCAGTGTGGGTCTCAGTCTCCTGGGAAAGAAAAAGAAGAGGCTCTGGGCTGACAAATGGTGGGGAAGCAGAATGGAACTGGCCACCGTTCCCACTGTCTGCAGTCCTGTACAGAACATGATCAAGGGTATTACAGCGAGCTTCCATTACAAGATGAAGTCTGTGCATGCTCACTTCCCCACCAATGCTATTTATTCAGGAGAAAGGTTCTCTTGTTGAAATCAGAAACTTCCTGGGCAAAAAAAACATATCCGCAGGGTTTGGATGAAGTGAGGCGTTGCTTGTTCAGCATCTCAAGCCCAGAAAGATGAATTAGTTCTTGAAGGAAACGACACTGAGGTTATTAAATTCAGCTGCTTTGATTAAGCAAGCCACAACAGTTAAAAACAAGAATATCAGAAAAATCGTGATGGTATCTATGTTTCTGAATAAGGGACCAGTTCAGCCATCTGGTGAATAAGCTCTAAGTTGTTTGCCTACAGAAACAGCAAGATGCCAGATGATTCCCCAGACTTATTGGTGATATTTTAAAGATGCAATAAAAGCTGTGTATTGATTTGGGGGAAAAAATTAGAACACGTAGTTTGAGTAGTGATTATGGCCAGAATAACTGAAGTCAAAAGTATCCCATAAAAGCAAAAGTGATTATCCATTGTGCACGCTGTGCGAAATTAAAACAAACACTACAATTGGGATCAGTAAGTGAGGCACTCCACTGATGTTCTGATTTAGTGAATGATGGGTAGGCTGAAAAATTCAGTGTACAAAGAGCTGATATATAAAGATGGCATTATAAGTGTTGTTTGAAAAGATAGACTTGATATAAAAAATACACTGTAGTTAGGTATATTAGCACATACTGTGTACACATGTGTTTGTGTTCTGTGTGTTTGCATGCATATGTGTGTTTACGTGCATACTGTGTGGGTGTGTATAACTTATGTGTGTCTGAGTGTGTTAGTATATGTCTGAGTATATGCACGTGTGTGTGTGTGTGTGTGTGTGTGTGTCCCTCTGTGTATAGAGGGCCATCCTGATTGATAGGCAGAGTGGGCAGAATAGACAGCTCCCCCAAAGATACTCAGGGACCACAGATATCTTCTCTCTCAATATTAATATTTCTCTAATGATTCATTAACTTTAATTCATCTATTTTCAAGTGCAAATATCCTGGGAGTTACATCCCTCATCTATGTCTTCTGTGAGTTACAATAATTAGATTGTGTGGTCCCAGCTCTTGCTGACAACAATCATAGATCCAAACCAATGCAAGGGTCTCAGGGAAAAGGTCTAGGGACACTTAGGTGGTGGGCAGTGGCTTGCTGGCTGAGGAGACATCTCCTGAATTGTCTCCCTGGATCACAGGGATTCCTTCTCATTCATAGGATTGGCCAAGCCAGGGGAATGAGAGGAGAGTGTATAAGGAATTCAGAGAAAACCTATGAAAGAGTTAGTTGTTTCCACATTTTGCTGGGTGCTACACGCGCCGGGTACAGTTCTGTGCTTCGGGTTTCCAGCTGCTCTTTAGAGTCAGGATCGTTCCTTCTTTACTCAGAACCATGGCAGGGCAGATGTGTTCCAGCAAACTCAGTCACCCCTTCATGAGCACAAGTGGAGGACACTGCTTGGTTGCACAAAGCCGCACAGGGCACCTTTCAGAGAGGGGCTCGGGGCCCCCACCCTGGGCCTCTTCCTCCTCCCACTCTTAAATCCCATGCCTCCCTTTCCTTCACTCTTTCTGTTCTCTTCTTTTCTGAAACTTCAACTTTTCCTCTTCTACCCACCAGATCCTTTTTATCCACATGGGAACATGCCCCATCACCTCCTATCAAGTCATGAGAATAAAACCCACCACCTTTGACCCATAAGCCCTTAGAAATCTCATCTAGAGGCTGTACTTCAGGGCAAGCAGCTTGAGAATGTTTTCTACCCTCTGAGTCTCTAATCCAACCTAGGTTTTGTGCTCACCACATGGTATCATGTGCTTTTGCTCAGTTGAACAGTGACCACTCTGGGGCCCGATGGCCCCAACACTTTCAGTTTGTACCTTACCAGGCATTTCAGCAGCACTCACAGAGTTGAACCTTCCCTTTTCTGATATACTGACATGTGTCAGAAATATATGCCGCAGTCTCACACTGCCCCGGTCTCCTGGCTCCCACCCACCTATCTGACATCTCTGGCTACTCTTTCTCCGACTTCTTTTTAGTCCTTCCTGAACTGTTCCAGAAATCCTTCTCTTATTCTACACTCTATTCCATTCCCTTGGATGTAAGACCTCTTAAATGATGTTGATTCCGAAAAAGAGTAACTCTCAAATTCTCTCCTGTGCTGTGTATTCCGATTGTTAAGTGTTTACTTAACGACCACAGAGAGAGATCTCTGGGGTGGGCCAGTTTTTAGGTTTCAGAGTTGGAGTCAGAAACATGGGGCTCAACCACCCTCTTGTGTGACTAGGTAAGTTATGTGACATTATATTTATAGATTAAATGTCTCTGTCTATAAACCAGAAAAGCTAGTAATATATATTTTATAGGGCAGTGGTCCCCAATGTTTTTTGGGCCATGGACCAGTTTAATGTCAGAAAAAATTTTCACGGACTGGCCTTTAGGGTGGGACGGATAAATGTATCACGTGACCGAGACAAGCATCAAGAGTGAGTCTTAGACAAATGTAACAGAGGGAATCTGGTCATTTCTTAAAAATAAAACATCGTTCAGACTTAAATATAAGTAAAACGGAAATAATGTAAGTTATTTATTCTTTCTCTGTGGACCGGTACCAAATGGCCCATGGACCGGTACCGGTCCGTGGCCTGGGGGTTGGGGACCACTGTTATAGGGTATTTCTGATAATAAATGAGTTAATACATGTTAGGTCTTTAAAAACTGTGGCCTCCTGAATGGTGGCTCAGTGGATAGAGATTTGGCCTGGCATATAGATATCCAGGTCAGGACACCCAGGAGAAGCAATCAGCTGTTCCTCTACCCCTACATCTCCCCTTTCTCTCTCTCTTCTTTTCCCACAGCCAGTGGCTGAATTGGTTTGAGGTTGGTCCCAGGCAATGAGGATAGCTCTGTTAGAGTGCATCAGCCTCAGGCACTAAAAATAGCTTGATACTTGAACATCGGTCCAAAATGGGGTTGCCTGGGATTGCCGGGTGGATCCTGGTTGGGGCACATGTGGGAGTCTGCCTCACTATCTTCCCTCCTCTCACCTTAAAAAATCAGAAAACAAACAAACAAAAAAATATGGCTGGCTGTTACATATTTAATGATTATTAATAGTAAGCATTGAATAAATATTTACTAACCCTATTATTATTTCTTTTATTTATTTATTTATTTATTTATTTTTTAAAGATTTTATTTATCCAATTTCATTAGAGAGAGAGAGAGAGAGGAAAGAGATAGAGAGAACAGGGGGAGGAGTAGGAAGCATCAACTCCCATATGTGCCTTGACCAGGCAAGCCTAGGGTTTGAACCAGCAACCTCAGCATTCCAGGTCAATGCTTTATCCACTGTGCCACCACAGGTCAGGCCCTATTATTATTTCTTTATTTTCCCCCCTTCTCTCAGATGATTCATGACATTTTCAAAACAGAACTCCTGATCTTCTCAGCAAATGACTTTTCCATTCAGCTACTTAAATCAGAAATCAACAGCATTCTAGAATTTTCTCATGCTCGCACCAATTACCACCAAGTATCCTTTACTTTAACTCTAAAGTGTCCCTAAAATTGTCCAGGTCTCTCAGGCACCACTTTAAATCAGCCATCTTTCGTCTTTCACTTGAGTTACTGAAATGGTGACCTAATTGATCTCCCTGCTTCCTCTTGTGTCCAGCCCAACAACTGGAGTGACATTTAAAAGCATAAACTGGACCATGTCACTTCTTAGCTCAAAATTCTTCATGGTTTCTTATTGGACTGAGGAAAAAGTCACAAATTCTTAAGTGAAAGGGTCTATAATAAGTTCATATGTGTCCTTAGCCTTGTCTACCCTCACTGTGGCTCAATGACACGGGCTTTATAATGGGTTTGCAAATGTTTCCAAGGGCTTTCCTGTCTTGTGAATTATCATTTTTATCTAGAGTCTGCTGCCTGAAGTGTTTTTCTCCAATTTTAGATAATTCCAGCTTCTCATTTAAGACCTAATAAATGTCAATTCCTCAAAGAGAACTTCTTTGGACCCTAAATCTTTTTTTTTAAAATAAATTTTTATTAATGTTAATGGGATGACATTAATAAATCAGGGTACATATATTCAAAGAAAACATGTCTAGGTTATCTTGTCATTAAATTATGTTGCATACCCCTCGCCCAGAGTCAGATTTGGACCCTAAATCTTAATGAGAACTCCTCTGTTATTTCTTTTGTAGTACCCTAGCATTTTTCATTATGGCACTGACCACAATTTGTAATTATATATTATTTGTATGTTTATTCGCTTAATGATAGCCTTTTCAATGATGCAAACATTACGATGGGGAATCATATAATTTTTCCATTGTCTTATTTCAAGTGTCTAGTAGACCAGTGCCTATCAGTATTTGTTGAATAATGATGTGAATGACTATTACAAATGAATTTTATAAAAAGACTTAGTAGTCACTTTAGTGATAAAAACATAACAATGCCGATGTAAGAAAGTCACAAGATGTTCTTAAACTTTCAGTCTTTAACTGGTGAAATTTAGAATTATGTGTTGTATGCAGGTTTAATATTATCTCATTTTATTGTTAAGAAAATGAGAGACTCTTTAGGAGAGGGAAGTGCTTGGACTTTGCAGGGAAGTAAATGGCTGCTGTTAGTTGCTTAATAAATAAATGTTAGCTGTCATTTTCACTGGAAGGCTTTTATTTTGGCACTTAACTATGAAAGGAAAGGAAATAGGAATCAAGAATGATAAACTATTGATTTTTTAAAAATATCTGGAAAAATTTTGCCCCCAAATCACATTAAAGCCTGAAATAGCAGGCAACAGAAGGAAAAAAATTAAAATCCAGGAATTTTACTGAAATTGGATAGATTGGTCCTTTACAATCCGAGAGAAAACCTGTATGTGCTTCCTGGGATGCTCTCTGCATGGCTGGCTCTTCCTTATGCAGGTCTCACCTGTCTCTACCTAGAGGCCTTTCCTTCAGCACCATATTAAGTACCTCCCACTCTCTGTGCACACCATTTCATTGGTAGTCCGAATACTGCATTTTCCCCGGAATGTGTCTCACTCTAAAGTTAGGTTCCTTAGTTGTGTTTCTACCTGTTTGGGATCTGAGTCAACAAGTAGACTATAACTACTGAAGGGTAGCAGACCATGCCATCCCAAAAGATTCCTCTTTGGTGTGTTGATTATTTTGAGCTGTAGGCACTTGAAAAATAGCAAATCAGGGAGACCTACATCCTGCAAAAGGAACTCAATTGTAATAAATCCCCTCCCAAGAATGTTCATCAACTCTTATTACAGGAGAGGAGACAGGCAGCACCACACTAGACAAACTTTGCCATAAACTATCAAAACTTCCATCTATTCCTCTACGGGTCCATCCACTTTCCCTAAAAATCATTTGCACTCTCTTAAGAGGCCTAAATTCCCCTACCCTTTCCTTACTAAGGCGCTATCTAATTCTGAATTCTAGACCACCTTGGAGGGTTAGTTTTCCTGGGTATCTCCCTGTGTACATGAGGTATACGCATTAATAGATTTGTTTTCCTCTTGCTACTAAAATCTATGCTTTGTATAGAGGGTCTCAGCTGAGAACTCAGAAGAGTACAGGGAAATTTACTGTTCCTCTACTACAGCACCGACAGGGCAGGATCTTATTACCATTTTATCCCAGAACCTAGCACAGTGCCTGGAACAACAATGTGCTCACAATGGAAACAAATGACTAGAATGGCTCCCTCTTCAGCATGAGGGTCCTTTGTTCCTCTGCAATGCTGTTTTAGTCATACCTGATGTATATATAGTGCAAGAACCATTCCTTTAAAAGAAATCCCTTCCTTATTAGGAATCTCTTCAAATTTACATAATTTGAAGCTACAGGCAATATACTATCCAACAACTTTTTTGAGTTGCATCTCACACTGTTTCATATCCAGGAAGCACTGGATATTCTATTTGAGTGAGGAGACTTCGCTTCCTTCCCCTGGTGTGTCCCCAGTTCTCCACATGGTGTCACATCCAGTGATCACACCTTTGTGATCTTTATAAATTACAAAGCCCAAAGAAAGTGGTTTAGCCACTTGAAAAGTAGAAAATAGAATGGGACATAAGTTCAAAGATACATTTTGAAAATGAAATTTTAAAGAAGTGCTTGGTGTCTTTTTCTACTTTTCTAGTAATAAAATAGACAGATAGTTTGCTTTTCACAATCCCACTATCAGATATGATTACTATAAAGTTTAAAACAAATTTAGTGAAGAAATGGATTTAAGAAACAAAACAAAACAAACAAACAAAAAAGCCTCTGGCCATTTTGTCTTTCTCTCTCTCACCCCCCCAAAACAAACAAACAAAAAACAAACAACAACTACAAAAGCCCTCTGGGTTGCTTTACTTAAAAGGAACTAAAAAGGCACAAATTCTCAATACATTTGCAAGTTAATAAGCAATGTGTTTTCTTTTCATGTGTGCACTCTTATTCCTTGTATCAGCTAATGCAGGGATTTTGGCACTCTGCGTTTAAGCTATAGAAAAAAAAGACAATGCTGTTTGGTAATCCTAAGAATACTATTTTCAATAGTTCTTTTCAGGAAGATTCATTTAGAAAGCCTATCCATAGCTACATTATAATTTTGTATAATCAGCAAAGAAAAAACTACCAGAAGATACGCTTACTGTCAAGAAAGGGTTTCCTTCCATATTTCATTAAGATCCATCAGGTAGTAACGCGAATGGGACTCCGAGTCCTGTCTGTCTCACGTGTGCGCGTCCACTCCCTCCCTTTCTCCAACGTTTTCTCTCCTCTTATCTGAAACATGAAAGTGATTTCATACGAAAACCACTGCATAAATCATATGGTAAACTGTGATTTAAAAATACAAATGTATGTACAAGAACTTTCCTAAAAACTTGTATTTTTATAGCAATATTTTATATTATTTTATATGTGTTGGTAAAATAAGTTTGTAAATATAATATATATGTTTGCTCGCTTATAGTTTGCATTGGGTGTGGGGGACAGGCTGTAAGCAGGCAGGGTCCTTATAGCCTAAGGCTTAGTTTTAAGACTAAGCTTTTCCCCACACCCTTGACTGTTGCATGATGTGGGGTGGTACACTCTCATGAGGAATTCCATTACGCCTCAGATAAGTGACTTTGTATCAGAGACTTCCGTGTTTGTATATTGGATTAAAGGTTTTGATTTCTACACCATGGGTAGTCAACCTTTTTATACCTACTGCCCACTTTTGTATCTCTGTTAGTAGTAAAATTTTCTAAATGCCCACCAGTTCCACAGTAATGGTGATTTATAAAGTAGGGAAGTAACTTTACTTTATAAAATTTATAAAGCAGAGTTACAGCAAATTAAAGCATATAATAATAATTACTTACTAAGTACTTTATGTCGGATTTTTGCTAAGTTTGGAAGAATAAATCTTTATAAAACAACTTATTATAGTTAAATCTATCTTTTTATTTATACTTTGGTTGCTCTGCTACCACCCACCATGAAAGCTGAAATGCCCACTAGTGGGTAGTAGGGACTAGGTTGACTACCACTGGTCTACACCATAAAATGAGGCAGAGGAGCCTCATCGAAGAGAGCAGAGAAAGGCCACATGGAGGGGAGGAGAAGCAGCCAAGATGGCAGAGTGCTGAAGGAGAAGCCAGTTTGTGTAGAGTTTGTGCAGAGAGAAGGAGATGGAGAACAGAGATGAATAAGGCTGGTGAAGTAGAACTCTTTGATTTTAGGAAACTTGGATAAGTCAGTGGCTTTGGGAGTCCTGAATGGAAAGGGAAGTGTTTTCCCACTGTGTGTATTTCTTGCCCACTGGATGCAAGCTAGGATTAAAGATAATGGCCTACCAGTTCTTGGCTTCATTGTTTCATTACCGTCTGTCCGAATCAAATGAGAACCTTCATGGGCCAGGTAGCTGTGATGGTTGCCGGTGGCTACTGGCTTTACAACATGTTTTTAGTATGAGAAGTACACTAGAAGCTTAAGTTAATTTGTTTGGCTTTCTCTTGTAGTATGTAAACCATTTGTTGAGGCTGTGCTCTTAAAATACACATAGGGCATCAAATATATTTTTCTCTGTTATAAGAAAAAATGAAGAAGGGAAGAATAAATATTTAAAAATATGCAATAGTCATTCCAAAGTTCATTTGTATTTAAATTTTGAGTATGGTTGGGGATTATTGTAGAAATATACTTATCAGAATCAGAGATATGCAGACACATAAAGTATTTACACCTTCACTTCTTGATTTATGGATCTACTTTTATTCTCTTAACTTGAGTTGAGTATAATAATTTTACCTTTAATCTAAATTTAGGGTTATATACTTATAATTTGAAGCTAGAGGTGATGGGGGGAAATGTCTTGGAATAATTTCAAATAATCCTCCAAAATTTATAATCTATATTAACTACAGTGTAATCAAACTAAGTTTTCAGAATCTTTGCCAATGAACTGAATTCTAGATAAACTATCAAAGAAACTGCGGTGATGTTGACTTCTTCCAGCCTTCCAAACTCTTTATCTTTCAAAGGTTTTTTGTTTCCAAGTTCTTCCAGTCACTCATGGCTACATTTCTCTCTTAGTCTCTCATTAGTGGCCTTGAGCATTTTGTTTTACATCCTGGTGGAGTTGTTGAGTATTATATATGCTTCCTTTGAAATATACAGTGTGATATTTATATTGGAGTTACCTACTTTAGATAAAAAGTAGAAATGATAATTTTTATCCTCTATAAGACAATTTGAAGAAGCTTTATGTCATTGAGGTAAATATTTATAAGTTATCTTTATGTTCAATAGGATTCAACAATGATAAACCATATACAGGGTTTATATACTAAATTTTATGCATTTCTTTTAAATCATAATTATACCTTAATTTTTCACATGAAAGAAGTTTTAGAAACAATATTAATACTTATGGTAAATAACACATTTACATTAGAAGTAAGAAAAAAAAGATTAAGTTGGAAGATAAAAGGATATTATTAATAGGCCAATGCTATCTTGGAACATAAAACAAGCAAATGATGAAACCCAAGGAAAAAGTTGTATGACAAGTAGTTCTATCCCAAGTACCATTTTAAAAGGTACATTAAATTTTCTACAGGTCTGTATAAATCAAATGTCTGTTTGTACCTTTCTTGAAGATTTCTATTTTGTAAGGAACAAATAAAAAATATCAACAGCCTAAAGAAAAAAAAAACTGGAATTCTTTGTGAGGATGAAAAAAATCCAAGAATTTCTCAAATTGCATCCTATTAATTTAGGAGACTGAATTATACACTTATGTTGCCCATTTGAGTCTCCCTGCACCTTATTTGGCATGTGTTATTAAATGCCAATAGGCACTTCATTGGTGTGCTCTGGAATTTTTGCTTGCAATAATTTGAGGAAGATACAAAAGATAATTAAGGGTGGGAATTGTGGTTTTGACCTTAATTCCAAAATATTTCTTTTCTGTTACTATGAGCCTCCAGGACTTGGTCTATGGGCCAACTAAGGGCTGCAGGCTAAACCTGTAGCCCTGATCAACTACCTATACATTTCAGCAGGCCCTGTTCAAACAGGGGAGTGAGTGAGAGAAGGAAAATGGGAAGAAAAATTGATCATCCTTGATAATGGTGTTGAAGCCAACAGAGCATGAATATAACCTGGCTTTCTCCTGTCCCCACTTTCTTTCATCAATATGTCTACAAAGTAGAACAATACAGAAATATGTGATTCAATTGAAAAATGTATATTATCTGAATTAGGAAAAATTAAGACCCTTCATTCATTTTACATGTTAGAGTGTTCTCAACAGAAACATGGCAAATGGACTGATTACATATATTTATAAGATTAGCATAGTTCCTGAGCGTCTGTTTAAGACCCAGTAAATGTTACCAGGCACTGTTATTGTTATTGTTGAAACAGCACGCTGGTTCTGCTTCCTTAAAGCACATTGGTGGTTAATGGAATCCTTCTTTAAAGAGACAGCACTGCACATCTGCTGACCTTGCTGCGCATTTGCTGACCTTGTCCGCTGGTTGACCCAGGGACCTAGACTATCAGAATATAGCATTCGAGAAACAGAAGTGTGGCACCCAGAGCCCTGTGTGAAGATAAAGTTCCTTCAATGAGGGAGATCCCATGCTAGACAAAAAAAAAAAGAAAGAAAGAAAAGAAAAGGACAAATATAGAACTGACCAATGAAAAACCCTGCTGGATTGGAATTCCTTTGTGCTTTCTCTTATCATTCCACTCTATACCATACCTGGCCAAGTTCTGAAACCCTCCAATAAAACTTGCTCTGCCGAGCTATTCTCCTTAACCCTTAAAACTTGTCCAGACCCCAGTTCAGGAAGAAAGATTTAGTGGTGCCTTATGTCTCTGGTGTGGAGTCTCTTCTCAAAAGCCAAGGTCACCATTCTGGCTCCTACATGAGTGGGGCAGCAGGTCCTCACTCAGTACATTGTTACTTTTTCATGGTTGCAACAATCACTGTTACTTTGTGTTCACTGTGAATCTGAGAAAAAAGAAGTTGTGTATTGAAAGGCTGCATTAGGATATTACTTCTGTGGTTTGGACATTGGGTTTTTTTTTTTTTTTTTTTACCGGGTTTTCTGGGAATAAAATAATACTGATTGAATCCAGAGTCAGTCCTGTGTAACATTGGGATGTGCATGACATTTTTTACTTTTGAAATTTTTATATCCAGTGCCTTTTATGGAAATTTAATAGATTCATCTATCCTGGGTCAAGGTCTATGCTTTGGTTCTTTCAATTCTCTTTTCCATTTCTCAGTACTTGTTCCTTATTCTGCTATTTCAGAGTTTTGTCCTCCGTTGTACAAGGAGCCTGGGAGATCTCAGAGCAATTATCAGTGCTTGCCTATTGAAACTCAAGTTAAGATAAGTAACTTTCGGTGTTACAATTTTTAGCTCTAATAAAAGAATGAACTTGATTGAACAAAAAATGCTTTTTTCAATTATAATATAAGCTCAAGGATGCCTCTCATTCGCCTGAGCCCTGGTCAACCTCCTAACCTTGTCCTCTAGGATTCCTCCAAACCTCCCTCCATGTCTTTGACACTCACCCTTCAATACCCTTCTCCAGCCAGCCCCAGACTGGGAAACACACATAGACCATGAAGGCCCCCATTTTGCTGAGTGCTCTGATGATGAACACACTTTTTTTTTTTAAATTCTAGACTTACTGCTCTGTTGTCCCATTCCTTCACACAGCTCAGTGGGATTAATCAGGTGAAATAATTTGAGGTGTGTTATTAGGATTCACAGCAGCATTGCGTGCTACTCCTACCACAGAACTACTTGAAAAGCTTTCTTCCTGTCCTCTGAGACATGGTGGGAAGGACAGAGTGGATGCTTAGAAAAAAAAATTTTTTTTTTTTTATCATGCTCCAATCATGATTGGGAAGTTCTGCCTCCTTTTCTGCTTTGCTTTGTGTTGGCTTGCTTTCTAATCCTTCTCCAAATAAGTAGGTCAAGATCTGTGTGCTCTTTTCTGCAGCCCCTCCCCCAGTAGAAAGAGGAGCATGGCCCTACAGAAAAAGAATTTCAATGATGTGATGGGAAGATTTTAGAAAATACTTTAAAGAACACTATTTTTTCTTTCTTTTTATTTTATTTTCTTTCTTTTTATTTTATTTTTATTCTTTTGAAAGAGAGAGAGAAGGGAAGATGAGGAGCATCAATTCATAGTTGTGTCACTTTAGTTGTTCATTAATTGCTTCTTATATGGGCCTTGAATAGGGGAGGGAGGTTCCAGCCAAGCCAGTGACCCCTTGCTCAAGCCAGTGACCTTGGGCTTCAGGCCAGCAACCTTTGGGCTCAAGCCAGTGACCTTGAGATCATGTTGATGATCCCACACTCAAGCTGGTGATCCCTTGCTCAAACCTGCAACCTTGGGTTTGAAACCTGGGACTTTAGTGTTCCAGGTTTATGCTCTATCCACTGCGCCACCACCGGTCAAGCTGAAGAACACTATGTTGATGCAGTCTTTTTTGAAGAGATGTCTTCAGGAGATTGAAGTATTAAAATGACTGTCAATATGGCAGAAAGGAGAATACTTGTAGTATAAAATTAAGAGTGCGAAGCAGAGAATACTCCAAGCTATTTCCCTATATAACTGCTTGAGGTGGACTTGGTCTGGAATTTTAATCTCTATTTCTCTAGCACCTATTACAATGTCTGGTCTCTACTATACATTCAAGAATTTGAGTTATATGTAGAATAAAGAGTATTTATTTAGTGAATTTCCATAGAAAAACCAGAGGAAAAAATGATTAGAGAAAAAAGGTGAATAATCTAATAAAAGAATTATTAGTCTTTTAATGAAAAAAAGGAAAAGGTAAGGCTGACAGTAGAGAGAAAAGTATTAAAAGTTAGAAGATAGATCTAATATTGTTTGGGTTTTTTTTTCTTTTACAGAGACAGAGAGAGAGTCAGAGGGATAGATAGGGACAGACAGACAGGAATGGAGAGAGATGAGAAGCATCAATCATCAGTTTTTTTCGTTATGGCACTTTAGTTGTTCATTGATTGCTTTCTCATATGTGCCTTGACCATGGGGCTACAGCAGACCAAGTAACCCCTTGCTCAAGCCAGTGACCTTGGGCCCAAGCTGCTGAGCTTTTTGCTCAAACCAGATGAGCCCACACTCAAGCTGGCAAGCTCGGGGTCTCAACCTGGGTCCTCTGCATCTCAGTCTGACACTCTATCCACTGCACCACTGCCTGGTCAGGCAGATCTAATATTATTTACACTAAAAACTTTTTGCAATAAATATATTTTATAATTATCTTAAACAAATGTGCTATCCAAAAGTAATAATTCCAAAAATGTAATAATTCCTTATAAGTAAAGAAATCTTTTCTTTTGAGTTATAAAAATCTTTCTCTTTAAAGAAAATTTTACTATCCTAAATACAACTAGCTCAAGTAGATAGACATTTAAACTAATTTTTCAAATACATAGTGTCTGTACCATTGTGTTGAAAAATCAAGTGAAGTTTACACAGTACAGAGCAATAATCCTTTTTGTACTTGTGGGTTATTAAAATAAACACCGAATGATACCCTAGGAAGATGAGAGGCCTTTCTTATGAAGCTCTGAGGAATCATTTATTTGATATCAAGAACCATTTTTTATTCTTTTGAGCAATGTTGCTGGCAGACATTGATATAACTCTCTGGAGGTTACTTCCAAGCACACATCGTAACTAAGTTGAAGGAATAAGGAGGTGTATTGAACCTTTTTAATGCAAGATTGACATCTCAATAAATCAAGTTCTTTAAAGAAGAAGAATGAATAAGAAAGAATATAGAGACTATCTTCCAAGAGGATCACTGGTCATCACTAGTTAAAATTGCTCTCTGTACTAAATGATTTACTCTGTTCTATTCTTCTAAGAATCTCTTAACATTTTCTCGCTTTTTGTCCCTTATTGAACAGAAACTGTCATAAATAAAAATATGAATATATGTAAGAATAAATATATATAAAAATATATACATAGACACATACATATAACTAGACAAATAAATCACCCTGCCTATTTTCATAGGTAGAAAAGAATCTTTGACTAAGAATCTATTGAGTTCTGACCAAAGTTATTACTTCCGAATGTCTGTTTGTTTAGCTTAAGTAGCAGTGGTCAAGAAGTTTGTAAGGCTCAGGTAGCAGCCTCCACACTGTGCAAAAAGCGAGAGGCATATAGGGTACAGGCTAATAAACTGTGTGTCATGCACTGCAGAGAGCACTCTATTTGAAAGTATCACATACAATAAACTGATTTTAACCATACTACATCTTTTTAAGACCATTAAAAGCTTGCAATATAGTTAAATTATCATAATTAGCAGCTATGCAGTTGGAGGTGCCAAGATATTTCCAAAAATGACCATTTATCTTTTATCTTTAAATGATATGAACTTTTCTCTTAAAGCCTCTACCTAATTTCTCATTGTTGGCAGAACTACTATCTCTGCTGGTTTGCACTAGAGGTGTTACAATTGATGGGTTCTTTGAGTCTTCCAGATTTGTATTAAGAGTTTAGCACATGCTTGATTTGGGAAAAGAAGAAAGTCTAAGAATAAAGGACAATAGCCAACCCTGTTATCCTGTTCAAGCATGCACATGTTTTATTTAAGTATTCTCCAAAGGTCTATTTTTTTCCAGCATAATGCAGATATTATGCTATCCTTTAAAATAAGATACATGAATTTCAAACAAAATTGTCAAAAACAATGACCTTGGTTACTACATATGGTACACAGAAATAATTACATTTCACTTACAATACAGATGCACTTGACAGAGTCATCAATAGTCATTCACCACCAACACAGTATATTTTAAATCACCTAAAACACCAAAAAGGTTTTTGTTTCCCAAAAGTTTAAACAAAGTAATAGTTTCAGATAAATGATAAGTTGGAAAGGAGGCAGAACTTATATAATCTAATTGAACTGCATTTTTTAAATGTTATATTCAGAACTTGAAAATAGGACTTCTCATTGGGATTCAAAAATCTAAGTATTCCTGATTGTGGATTCTTTAGTCTACTTTTTAAAAAGTTTTTCAACAAATGCCATCAAAGAAGTTTCACTATATATTTGCCATAGAAGCATAAAGTGATATGAGGCAGGTGTTAATATAATTGTTAATATTCACACTTCAGGAAGGTTAGTACCTTTTTAAAAGACATACTAGAAATAAAGCCAGTTCTTCCCAAGAGAGAGAAAAGTTTATCTTACTTTCACTCAGCAAATGTTTATTAAAATCTACTGTGTACACAGCATTGATCTAAAAGCTATTCTGTAAATGGGAAGCAAGATTTTCTGGCTTTACTTAAAAATAGTTGGATTAATTCTTTTTTATGATAAATTATAATAAGCATTTTAAAATCTCTACAGGAGAGGGATCATTATTAACTCTTTCCATGTATGGACGCTAAACTTATTTCTTACACTGGTGGCTTAGAATGAACAAAACTTTTCATTTGACAGAAAACTTTTTTACACTGTCTCGTGCAGACATGTCTGCTGATATATTTTAAAGGTGAAAAGTTATCGAGACTTTTCACTTGAATGTACATAGAGATCAACTTTGCATCATCAAACTCCTGTCCTCCTGATTTAGTGGAGAGGATTGCTCCTTATAACATACGGGAACCTTTCCAAGATAAATTTGTGCCGCCTTCTCCAATGGCGTAGAAAGCATACTTTCATCAAATAGTGTTCCATAGAGCACTTCAGTTTATCTCTGCATTTCAAGTGACATTAGTTATTCTCAAAATCTACTTGAGATCAAAAGCAAAATAAATAATACTTCAAGTGAGATTCTGGGAGGACTGATCCTGTGACAGTAGTCCCAGCCAATCCCAGCCAACTGCTTTTATGAAACACCTGGTAGTATGTCCAGGATCTGGGCTTCTCCACGACAGCAAAGAGACTAGCGATAATTTATGGATGTCGACTCCTTTTCCTTTACTAATTCTTTGACAAGGGGATTGAGGATGATAATCTACTTACAAGATGCTTTGGTGGGGAATACAAAAGTAGGAAAGTCATTTGAACTACAAAACGTTAGTCCAGTTGGTGACAATAAATAGAAACGTGCTACAGAAGCACTGGGGACAGGACACATACTGTTGCGGGAACACAGTGGACCAACAAATATTCCTGAAAACATTTATGACACAAGAGTTTTGGATTAAAAAGTTATCTAAAACCTGGCCACACTAGAATGTCTATGAATGTGGCTCGTACTGTATTTCTGAAGAGCTGGAAAGTATAACAACGAAAATCCTGATTTCTGGTACAACAGGTGTACAATGAATTATTGCAGTTGTAACAGTATCTAGGTGCAAGGTCAAATGATAATTAATACTGAACTATCTGAACACTTGAGATTGACTAGTGAGCATCCTCAGAAAAAATGCTGTAGCTCTAGAAGGAGTTTATTTGCACAGCCCACCATGGAACATGAACAATCAGCTTGTTGTAAGCACACAGAAGTTTCCCCTTTCTACAAGTATAGTTTATCATGCCTATTCTGAAGACAACAGAAGGAAACTGAGATCACTGCTCCAAAGAATTCTAGCATGCATTATGATGGTTTCCTTCAGTCAATACAAATGTTGCATGAGTTTTTTGTAATATGCAATAATCTTCATCATAGCCAATGTTCATGATTTTAACAGGAAAAATTTTTATCAAAATGTTTTCCATATTTTTTTTTGTTTTGTTTTGCATTCAACTGGAACATTAGGTCAAAGATTTATTTTATTTTATTAAAAAAGAGTTCTGGTCATAAGAAGCATCATTAGGCGGCATTCCATTGTGCTCATTCACAAAGCTGAAGGTCCACAGGCTCTTCCTCTGTCCAACAAACAGGTCAAACGCTAAAGAAATGCCATATGGTGGTTGTATTTCCATCTTCTGGTTTGGGAGCTTGGTTTTTGTTTCACTACCAACCTTCTTGCTCTGCTGTTTTCATCTGTGAAAGGTTTATGTATTTTTCTTTCTTCCACATGGGTATTCTTTCCACAGCCAGGTAACAGGTTCTCCGAGACCTGATTCCAATTGTCTTACAGAGCCGACACTCTGACAATGTTTCCCCCTGAGTACTCGGGAGACTCTGGCCTGTCATCTCCTTCAGGCGTGGTTACTGGAGGTGTTGGGATGCTTATTATTGCTGTAGTCACATAAGGTTGTTCACAGTTTAGTTTAACACACTCTTCCATTTTGGCGTTTAAACTGGATCGGCTGATGAGGAAAAAAAATAGATTTAACAAGGTAAGTTGTTGACTTAAATTTTCTTTTCTTTTTTTTTTTCATTCAGTGAAAGGAGGGGAGGCAGAGAGACAGATTCTCCCTCATGCGCTTGGACCAAGATCCACCCGGCAAGACACTAAGGGGCGATGCTTTGCCCATTTGGAGCATTGCTCCATTGCTTAGCAACTGAGCCCTTCTTAGCACCTGAGGCAGGCCATGGAACCATCCTCAGGGCCTGAGGCTAACTTGCTTTAATTGAGCCATGGCTGCAAGAAGGGAAGAGAGAGAGAGGGAGAGGGAGAGAGATGGGGTGGGGTGGAGAAGCATGGGTGCTTCTCCTGTGTGCCCTGTCTGGGAATCAAACCTGGGACATCTACGTGTCGGGCTGATACTCCACCATTGAGCCAATAGGCCAGGGCAATGTCTTCTCCCTTAGAATTGACATATACATATACATATACATATACACAATATGTATATATTATGAGTAATATATTAAATGTTATATATTATGAGTATATATAATATATATAAATGTAATATATAAGATCTACCGGAAAGTTCTGTCCATTTCTATCACAACAAGTTCCGACATGTAAGCACATGTTTATTTGGCGCATGTGTGCCTCTCTATTTTTATCATTTAATGTATACATACTGATGTAGCAAATTAACTAAAACAAAGTTGATTCACGTTAGTCTTATGTGTGAAACGATAGTGTACCCATGGGTACTAATAAAGTTCATTTACGCCACTGTAATTTTTACGAATTTCAACAAGGAAGAAATGCTACAGAAGCATGTCTGTTGCATCCACTATATTCCCCGGACTTAGGACCCTCTGACTATCACTTGTTTTTGTCCTTACAAAATCTTTTGAAGAGCAAAAAATTCAAAAATGAAGAAGATATCAAACAAGCACTGGTTCAATTTTTTGTATCAAAAGATAAAACATTTTTCAAAATGGGATATACAAATTGCCCTCATGCTGGCAAGAAATCATTAATAATAATGGCAATTATATTATTTAATAAAGTTTACTGATGGCAAGAAAAATTTGTATTTTGTTTTATTCCAAAAACGAACAGAACTTTCCGGTAGACCTTATGAGTAATATATTAAATGTCTAAGAATAATCACCAGAATTTTAAATAATGAAGCACCAAACCTTAATGGTCAGGTAAAAATAGGTTTACAGTTATTCATATGGAAAATAATATAATTAATAATGACACAAGAATAAACTCTGTTTCACATACTCACAACTGTAAATCTACATTTGTCCCACTCTGTTAAGTGAACATTAATGAATAAATGTGTAAAAACCAGCTCAATTTGGTTCTATCAGCATTTTTCAGTTTTCTATAAAAATGTAAGAAAGAGGATCAGGTAAGTTTTTGAAAGACTGGGTTGAGCAAAGTGAAGTAGTTTTCTCTATGACAGAATTTGTGAGGGGTTAGAGAATCCATTATGAAAGGGATATATCTTGTAGATACGCTTCAATTCTTTGAACACAGAATCATTTAGCTATCTTGCCTGTTTGGGATATAGGGTGCCCTCAAAGCTCTCAATTTAGTGACACTCAACTATTAATCCCAAATAAATTGGAGTAGTATTAATTTTTTTTTTATTTTTTAGCAAGAGAGAGACAGGGACAAATAGAAAGGGAGAGAGATGACAGGCATCGATTCTTTGCTGCAGCACCCTAGTCATTCACTGATTGCTTTCTCTTATGTGCCTTGATTGGGGGGGGCAGCTACAGCCAAGCCAGTAACCCCTTGCTCAAGCCAGTGACCTTGGGCTTCAAGCCAGCAATCATGGGTTAATATCTATGAACCCATGCTCAAGCCAGGGACCCCGCACTCAAGCTGGTAAGCCCGCACTCAAGCCTGATGAGCCCACATTCAAGCCTGTGACCTGGGGATTTCAAACCTGGGTCCTCTGTGTCCCAGGCTGAGACTCTATCCACTGTACCACCACCTGGTCAGGCCTGAGTGGTATTTTTTTATGATTTTAATTTGTGTTTACATAGATTCAAATGTCCCACTGAATATCTCTCCCCCACCCCCTTATTCCCCTTGGCCCCCCCATATGCCCCTTCTCCCCAGTGCCTTCCCCCCTTCCTTTCAGGATTTGCTGGTTCCTTTGATCCCGCCTCTGCCTCTGTTCCGTTGCTTAGTTCACATTGTTCCCGGGTGGTATTCTTGCATGAGTTTTACACTCTATCTAAGTGGGAGGGGGAAGAGGGAAAAGAGAAAGAGGGTATACATAGCAACTTCAAACTATTTTCTTTTCATGGAAAGCTTAACTTAAATGCTTATGTTCTAAGATTTTCTTCCTAAAAACTTCTCCATTTTCTACTTTGGAGTGGTAGAATATCTTTGAGACAGAAATTTGTCATTGTTCCAACATTTAATATTCTGGTCCCAGAGATCTCTGATTTATACAAATCAACAGAGCTTGAATTCAAAATCTCATCCAGGTTTCCCTCAAAGACTGTTAGATCCCAGGAAAGAAGCAGCACTGAATTCATGGTTATTAATCTAAAAATATAAGTGATTTCATTTGAAGAGCAAAGTAAAATTATTTGGGCAAAATTGATCTCTAATGACTTGTGGAAACAGGCAGATAAAGAGAAGCAAAGGGAAAACACCAATAGAAAAACTTTACATACAATGTCTATTAACTCACTATAGAGGTAAACCATTTTAGTATTTCACTTATCTTTCTTGGAATTGGGTTGATTTTTGTATTCAATGTGGCCAAAATACATTTTTTTGGTCAAAATTCTATATTGATTCGGAAGATTTGTGTAGGCATAATTTTATTTTTCACTATCACATTGACCGTGTTGATTCATTTATAGGTGCTGTTGAATACTTTTTAATCATATCAATATCAATTTAATTTGTCTCTTTCAGCAGTGTTGACTATTATTTCAGGCTATTTGTGTTTACCTGGGTGTACAGGTGTCTGTTCAAATAAGAAACAGCTGCGGAATTGAAGAGGCAGAAATACATTTGTGGTTGCCCAACTGTTTTATCTTCTCTCTGCTCTTCTAATATTGCTACAACTACACTTTGACTCTTTTTTTTGTGTGTGTACTTTTCTGAAGCTGGAAACGGGGAGGCAGTCAGGCAGTCAGACAGACTCCCGCATGCGCCTGACCGGGATCCACCTGGCATGCCCACCAGGGGGCGATGCTCTGCCCATCTTGGGGCTTCGCTCTGCAGCAATCAGAGCCATTCTAGCACCTGAGGCAGAGGCCACAGAGCCATCCTCAGCGCCCGGGCAAACTTTGCTCCAATGGAGCCTTGGCAGCAGGAGGGGAAGAGAGAGACAGAGAGGAAGGAGAGGGGGAGGGGTCGAGAAGCAGATGGGCGCTTCTCCTGTGTGCCCTGGCTGGGAATTGAACCTGGGACTCCTGCATGCCAGGGCGATGCTCTACCACTGAGCCAACCAGCCAGGGCTACACTTTGACTCTTAATGACTATCACAGTAGATTTATTTCCCTATTTGTTGTAATCTAAGTTTTGTCTCATTCTAAACTCCAGAGAATAGGATTTAGATGCCACAAATGTAGCAACAAAACAGCCGGTGGAGATAGGCTCTGGGAACCAGCACAGGTGTGGGTCCACACAGATTAATCTACCTGTTAGATAGCGGGTTTCTCTCCACACATCTGATCTGAATCGTACTGAGTTCTTGCACACTGCCTCGGTGGCTTCCCGACACATTGGCATTCGGGATACGGAAAGTTTTTTTGTGTCGTCGTGAACAGCAAGTGCTGGTGACTCCTTGTTGAGAAGAGAGGGAGGGACTGTGACTTGAAGGACGATTAACAGTCGAAACCTCCATGCAGCTTTCTTCAAAGACTTGTTCATCCACAAACTCATGGTTCTGTTCCAAGGCATAAGAAAATGTGGAGAAAGATAGAAACACACTTTAACTTTGGAAAAGAGAATGAATAGCTTTATTTTTAAAACTCAGAAATGTCCACATATACTTAGACTGTCCAGTGGGTAACTAATACCATTTTGTAAAGATTAGATAGAATATCAAAGCCAACTCATCCTGGCATTTGTAGGAAAATAAAATCTCTCTAGTTAGACCTTAAGATTGGCACTTGCAAGCTGATTTAGTATTTATTTGTAGGCTTAGTTTATCTTGAAATGCCATTTTATTAATTTAAATATTAAACTTGGAAGTTCTAAGCTAAATTTTAAAAAAAACCTTGAAAATTAGTATAGATAATACCCACTAAGTTGTGGAAATTCACATTGACTTTTATTTTTAAAAAGCTTGGAATTATGGGAAAGAGATGATTTTTAATCCAAATTAGATCATCTGGTATATAATAGGAAATATTTTCATGTGGAATTGAAAATATTTTTGAATTAGTGATATATTTAAGACATTTCCCATTTCTATGGATGTTCCTAAAAATTCTCAGTAGAGAGAAAAATAGGACTTGTTAGTTAAATAAGTACAATACATTTATCTGCAAAATGTGTCACTTTCTGTTTGAACCAAAAGGGGTTAGGGCTAAACTTCTCAGGTTTTCCTTCTCATCTTTGTGACACATCACTGGCCTTGTTGAGAATCTCTACCTGTGTTAAGAGTTATAGCCAAGAGCAAATAGTGACGGACATCCTTTTCTATACTTCATCTCTGAGAAACAAGGTGTTAAATTTACTTTTAAAATAGTTAAAAAATTATCTCCTGAAATGCCTATGAAAGACTTTTACTTCAGTAACATAAGGAGAAACATTTTCGGTCTCAGCTACTAAAAATGACTTCAATCACTATTTTCTTTTCTTTGTGTCGGTAGGAACAGTCTTATAAAGGAGGCTTTGCACATGCAGAATTCCATTTAGCTATCCCTCATCCTAAACATTAACAAAACAACTGAAGCAGTTCACTGGCTAATAGGAAATAGATTGTTTTAGTTACTCATTTTGTCATTTCTTTGCTGAGATGAGCATTTTGAAGTCAATGAAATTTAACATTCTATAGTTGAAAGTCCGGAGAAAAATATGTTTAGATAAGATGGAATGTTAGATTAAATATTAAATGTTATAGAAAAAATATAGTTCACTAAGGATTCACATTGTTTTCTTTTCTTGCAATGCACATTTCACACTCATAATACAAGTGATGACGCATGAGGTTCTAATTTATCTTCTTGGTGACTGAAAGTGAGGAAGGCTCTTTGCTGCTGGTTACCATATCTTTTTGTCAGTAGCTCAGTTTAAACTGTATCAATCGATATGAAGTGATTTTTGATTAAGGAGAGCCCTTAATGGTAAAACAGTGAAAAAGTAAAAATAAAATGAAAGAAAAAGATAGGCCTAAATGCATTCTATTATTAATGTTATTATTTAAATCTCAAAGTTATCCTAGTAAGTTATAGACCTGTCCCTATTTTTATTTAAAATGCAGCTACAATCTTGTATCTTTCCTGTTTATAGGCCTCAAATAATTCTCCATTTGAGATAAAGATAAAACTTTATCACATGCCTCAAAAATCTAGCATAAGTTACCTGTGGTGGGCAGTTAGACTGACATGAGCAGAGCAAGGACTATGGGCCAGGTCTGGGAGTGGTGGCAAGCCCTGGGTGCCTAGCAACAAGCAAAACTGGAAAAAGCACCTCACCTTCAGGGTAATCTTTCCTTCTTTAGTATATCACTGGTCACACTGTTTAGAACCCCTGGCTTTTCATATCGATGGTCATGTGGTTCAGACCTCCCTGGCCTGTCCTTCCCTGGCATGTTGGAAGCCTTATGGATTAAACCCCCATAGAGGGGGAACAAACAAGGGATGGAAGAGTGGTCTCATGGGACTCCCATGTGGGCCCTTGCACAACCATTCCCTTAAGTGTTAACCTCTAGGGATAACATCTAGTCCTCAGTTGCATTTCAACCCCAGGGTCAGAAAAGCAGCGAAACCAGACAAGTGATGCCATGGCTGATGTCATGAACAGCAGCACTGACTGGTGACCCCTTGGCACAGACCTTTCAGTAGAAACCATGACCATGAAAGAACGTACCTTAGAAAGCTGATGAATATTCTATTGGGAGCCTCCCCTGAGATCTCCAGATAAATACCCGCAACCCCAGGACCCAGCATGGCATTCTCTATGGAGCACACCTGTGCCTTCCTGCAGGTGCATTTTCCTTGCCTCTCTCTTCCTCCTAACCTCCAAGGACCCTTATTTTGCTTTTGTATCTTATTTCCTGAGCCCATTTCTTCTATGGCATACTTCTACCTCTGTGACTTTCTAAATAAACTTTCTCTTATAGTTTGGCTCTTGGCTCTGAATTATTTCTTAGAACTCAAGTATAGAGGTTGCTGAATGGAAGGCTGGTCTACTCTGATAGTCTAACAGCTGGCACCAGTTTGGCTGCTGCATACATAGCCAGTGCCTTTTGTTCTGTCTCCTCTTGTGCTCTGCTTGTACATTCTCCCCCTTCTGACCAACCTCCAATTCCTTCAAGTACTCTTAGACCAAGTTCTAGCCTTCCTCGGGTTTTATCACCTTTTAGCACCTTCATTTCTTTGTCTACCTAGCTCTTAGTCATCCTATGGGTCTCAACTAAGGTTCCTCCAGAAGGCCTTGCCTAATCCTGTACCCTCTGGCTCCACCCTCTTTGCCAATCCACTGGGGACCTAATTGTTGCTTTACTGCTCATTGCCCTTCCCAAGTAATATCTGCTGCATTTTGTCCCCCACAAAGAGGTTGCTGGGGACAGAGACCACACCTGACTGACCTCCTGGCATATCTAGGGTCTTGAGTCACTATCTGACACGTAGTGAGTACATACTCGTTGAAAGACTATATAGGTAAATGAAAGTAAATGAATAAACAAATTGGCAATACGTTGGAATTGAGAATACAAATAAGCATCTCTGGTGAATGAGTGAGAAGAGTGCATCTGAATATGGTGAAAGTTCTGTTTTGCTCTGTGGTCGCAGACTGTGATGTCTTTTGACAAACTAGCTAGACTTTGCTAAAGGGGAGGTCCACTTGGGAGTGTAGAAATGGAGAAATGCACATTCAGTCCTCAGCCAAAGGGTCATGACACTTGAGTAAATGCCATTTTCTCTTATAAAAAAAGATAATTTTATTATCTCTGTTCATTATAACTGTGAATTAGAAAAAATGCTTATATTCAGTCATTCTCTACTTTTTATTATCTTTATTGATATGCCCTTGATCCAGATTACAGGAACATGTGAACTTCATTATTTCTTTTTCTGTTTAATCAGCATTTTAAGAATCAGGGTAAAACGATATTTTCTAGAACTTGCAATCAGCTATTGGAAAACAACTTCCAATTTGCACTAAACTGGTTTTAGAGAGGGAGGATAGTAATTATAGATAAAAACATTTTAAATAATAAGTCTCTAAAATACTTTCCAAATTGAAACGTCACAATGCTCTTTCAAAGTACAGGAGGTCCTCAGGTTATGACAGTCTTAACATACAATGTTTTGAGTTTACAACGCTCACTCTCATAAACACTTAAAAAAATTGAGACACGAGTGTTTTGGCTTGCGCTGTTAGTGTTGTCCTTACTGACTATGTGGGTGAACTAGTTTGGCTTCATGCACAGAAGAATACGCAGCACAGGGTACAGCACAGTATACTGATGTCCTTTTCCTTTTTCTGTGGTTCAGTTGTGTTTTTCTGTCTGAGATTATGACTTTAAAACTGTGGTGGGATAGGTAAGTGACTTAAGCTAGGGTGTGTTTTGACTTACACCCAAATTTGGGTTATGTCACTGTTGTAGGAACAGAACTGTGTTCCTACAAGGAACCCGAGGAACCCTTGTAATTTCAAATACTGTGGCTTTATTTTGCGTGTTAGTATATTTCCCTGGGCTGCAGACAGCAAAGTCCTGCCTGGAAGGACCAAGCAGTCACAAAAGGGGACAGGATCACGGTTAGTAGGGCGGCGGTCAGGCAGGTCCTTACCGTGGTCTTTTCCAGGCAGTGAAGCAGGTGGTGATGCTGGGTTTCAAAGCTGGAGCCTGATTTGCTGAGAAAGGCCTGCTCATCCTCAGGGGACTGTGAACACAGAAAAGACAGAAGTGCTTTCTGTTTTATTTACAAACCATGAGAACCTCAGCTACACACTTCCATGGAGAGATCTGGCCTATTTCCTGAGATTAAGCGGCAATATTTTAGTTTATTTTTGTTTAGCTAGAAAGAGACAACCAAGCAGTTGCTTTTAAGTTTATTAATCAGTATTTGCATTTTTATCAAATTAGCAGTCTGGTCTTTTAAACTTGCTTCCCTGAACAGAAAATTTAAATCTCTTTTACTAATTCAACTACCAAACTGCCTTTGAAAGCCTGATAGTCATTCTTTTTGGATAATAAAATTTAATCTAATACTTAGATAATATTAAAATGATATTATGCTCACCCAAATAAAAGCTAATTTGTAAGTAAAAGAGGTTGGAATCCTACATATTAAAGGAAAGTTTTGAGCTAAAAGTGGTTTCTCAAATTGTATTTCATACAGTGTGACTTTTATAACACTAAATGGTGTTCCCTTTCCATTAAAATTTAAAGGTGACATCATGTCACCTTCCTACTCCCACTCAAATCAACTTTAAGTAACAAATAATTTTGAAATAAAACATAAGTAGGTATTTGAGTTGTTGAGCATTTTTGACATTTTCCATGTAAAAAGGGTTCTAAACCCAACTGCAATGTGGCAGGGGTTCTCTTCCCCTACACCCTCCATCAAGCAATGCACTCTTCTGGACACTAGCAGGCATCCTACAATTCAACTCAGTTTGATCACCATCTACCTGGAGACAGCATCAAATTACACAGGTTGAGGGCACAGTCCTGCAAGACTGCGCTTCCCACACTTCGGATTCCAGTTGCAATCTTCGGTTATCAGCTGTGCTTCTGGCCACTTAGCTATACATCGGAGGTTTCAGTGACCCCCTCCTTGGACTTTACATGCCAGCTGCAAATGGCACGTTTACCTGTGCTTCTGGCCAACTGGCTAGAAATCAGATTCCAATCAGCTCCTCCTGGTGTTTGATTAATGTGCTAGAGTGGCTCACCGAACCCAGAGAAACATTTTACTTACTAGATTAACAACTTTTTACAAAAGGGTATAATATAACTCAGAAACAGCTAAATTGGAGAAATTCTTAGGGCAAGGTTTGTGGAGAGGGGTGAGGGTTTTCGTGCTGAGTTTGCCGATCTCTCAAATCTCCACCTGTTCACTAATCAGGAGGCTCTCCAAAGTTGCTTCTTTTGAGTCTTGACGGAGGTTTCATTACCTAGGCATGACTGACTACATCATTGGTCATTGGTGATTGAACTCAATTTCTAACCTCTCTCTCTTCCCAAGATGTTGGGGCGGGGACTGAAAGTTCCAACCTTCCAATTAGTTGGTTCCCCTGGAAACCAGTCCCCAACCTTAGGCACCATCCAAAAGTCACTACATTAACATAAGAAAACACATCTTTTTAACTCACCTCCCCTAGGAAATTCTAGGGACCTAGGAGCTCAGTGCCAGAAACAGGAAGAAGACCAAATATATGTTTCTTATTAGAAATCACAATATCACACCGTGTTTACATGATAGTGTGTAAATTCTTGCCCAATCACAAATGAGAGCCGTGCTTCACGGGCAATATTTCATAGCGCAGTTTCTAACCTGTTACCGCCAATAAGACTGCATTGCGTAACGTAATAAAAAAGTGACACTTGTTTTTTCAGTAGTCATTTTCATAATTACCCTCAATAAAATGGTATGGTTTAAGTAGAAATAAATCATCATTACACCAATAAATAGAGCATAAAATAAAAGAGAGGTGCTCAACTGTACCTGCAGTTGATTGCTGAGTAAACCGTTCCGTTTGCTTTGCATGTAAGCGTTTGCACTGCCGCTTTTGGCCGCCCGGATCCTGGCGAGTCTGGCTTTCTATAGAAGAAAAATAAATGTCATGTTAACACTTACAATTTTTTTTTTAAATGGAAGGACTCATGTTTCTACATAGCAACAAATTGTGGGCTACTCAGGCCACCGTGTCCCACTCGATCCACTTTTTCTCAACCCCCAGTGATCCAAGTCTGCCCCTACAGGTCGGGGTGAAGAGTAGACACTTCTCGAAACGGGGCATACCCTCTTGTATAATCCCAATGTCAGCATACACATGTTTAGTAATGTGCCAGTTTTTGTAACTGTGGAAAATTATATTTTCATCCTGTGGAGGCAGGTTAGTAAGAAACTGGAAAAATTCCCTGGGAAGTGGAAGGAAGAAATTGAGACAAATGGTTGACCAGGCAGACAAATGATTGAACAAATGTCAAGAATGGCTGAGCAATGGACAGCCAGCTAATATAAAGTCTAAGACCCCATTCTCCCTCACTGAAGATGCCTAAGAGCAGATGGTTTAAATCACCATAATCAGGGAGGTAGGTAACAAAAACCAGTTATATCCAGCTTAATCCAAGATAAAGGTAAAACTAACTGGAAAATGATCTTGGAAACTATAATACGCTTATTTTATTTTTTTAATTTTTATTTTATTTTTAATTTTTTTTAATTTTTTATTTTTTACAGAGAAAGAGAGAGAGTCAGAGAGAGGGATAGATAGGGACAGACAGAAACGAAGAGAGATGAGAAGCATCAATCTTTAGTTTTTCATTGCAACACCTTAGTTGTTCATTGATTGCTTTCTAATATGTGCCTTGACCATGGGGCTACAGCAGACCGAGTAACCCCTTGCTCGAGCCAGCAACCTTGGGTCCAAGCTGGTGAATTTTTGCTCAAACCAGATGAGCCTGCGCTCAAGCTGGCGACTTTGGGGTCTCGAACCTGGGTCCTCCGCATCCCAGTCCTACTCTCTATCCACTGCGCCACTGCCTGGTCAGGCTAATACGCTTATTTTAATGCATCAACATACTAAATAGCACACCTGGAAACCTACTGAGTATTCTGTTGAGATCCTCTCCTGGGATCTCTCTTAAAATTCTTGCCTATAGAAAACAGATAAAACCCTCAGGTCAAAGGACACCCTCAGCCCCCTTTCCTGAGATTGATACTTTGCTGTCTCATGTTTTAATCAACTTACTCTCACTTTCACCTAGACTCATGTCTTGAAATTTTTCCCCAAAGGAATAAAAAATCTGGAGGTCACTTGACATGTGAAAGGTCCCAGACTGTGCTAGGGCAGGGCCAGCCCCCATTGTGGAAGCAGGCCAGTAATAATATAAGTGCTTTATTTTAGTTAACATGTCCATGACATCAATTAACTACTTTGGGGATGGATTATGCACTTCAGAATTGTAATGAAGTCTTTACAGTAAGATCAAGTTATTATATTATTGTTTCTGTCAATTGGGATAGGAGAAAAATAGTACTATTACTTTACTTATACTGTATTTTCCCTATCTCCAATCTGAGTAACTTAATGAAATAAAAACTCAGCAAACCAGCTGCCAACTCATCTTCATTTAAATTAATGTCTTTTTAAAAATTAGTGATTAATTTCCAAAAACCAATTACCTGTCTTTCTTCTTCCCTCCAACCCTTAAAAAACAAACAAACAAAAAACAAGCAAGCTCTCAGTTGCATCTGTGCCCTCAAATATAAACTTTTGTTTTTGCAATCAATTTGCTAAATTGGCCAATGTGGAACTCATGACGAGCTATAGGGGCTCCTAAAAAAACCCCTAAATTTATCCACTTCAAATTGGCACAGGTCCACACAAAGACACACTTGTCTGATTTTTACTTCACTCTTACATTTGTTGAAATGAAAATAGTGCTCCACTCTGGAGACATTCATAACATTTTTCATTTTTAAAGCATTTATTCATAGAGAGTGTTCTTCAATTTAGAGGGTTTATGGTGGTCAGCTGAATTGTTCACATTAAAAGAGGCCACTAAAGTGGTATTACTGAGTGAGCTGACTATTCCACCAGATTTCCGGTTTCCATTTTACTTCAGAACTGCTGTTGCACATCTGCTCCAGACTGTCCTGGAATGACTCTGGTTTTCACTTCCTGCTGAGCGCTGTTTTGGTGACCATTCTATTTATATCACGTGTATCTAGCATGTGTGTGTAAGAAAACAACTGGGATATCTTAAATAAGAACTTTTTTGTAAAATTATGCTATAAAGACTCCCCTTCCCTTTCTACACGTTCCCCAAATACCATCTATTTAGTTTCTAGGCCTGGAATATTCTTTTTAATAACAATTAAAAAATTATCTAAATTTTAAAAATGAATCTACACATGTGACAAAAATTTAAATACCACAAATTGGCATGAAAAACAAGCCAGTCTCTTTGGTCCCTGGGACAGCCCTACTGTTATGCTCCCGAGTCAACCACTGACAATAATTCTAGAGAATCTTGCCAGAAGGTGTCTAGGTATCTAAAAGCTAGTATGTGTACATTCATATGTATATGCACATATATTTCACTCAGTTAAAAGAACACGCTTCACATGTTGACACTCAAATGTTTTCATTTAATACAGCTTGAGAATCATTGCATAGTGACACATATAGATCCACCGCATTTGTTTATGGATATATAATATACCACTGTATGAATGAAGCATCATTTATTTAGCCAGACAACTACAATTTATTTTTTTAAGTGCCTTTTGCTACTCCAAGCAATGTTGATTGTTTTGAGTGTCATAAGGAGTTTATCTGCAAGACAAATTTCTAAGAGCAGAATGATTCCTGGACCAAAATGTGTGTGTATGTATGTATTTTGTTTGATAGGTTTTACCCAACTTCCTTCAAAGTTGTTGTACCAAGATGCCCTTTCATCCACAGCCTTTAAGAGTAACGAGCTGTGAGAAGCTCTCAAAATATCACTAAGATACTGTTTGGTTTCAACATCATTCCTTCTCTTTTCCTTCATGAAATTATTCTCATGTGCTGATTCCAGGTTACAATAATACATTGTAAAAAGATCACACTTAGAAGGGTTGGAAAAAATAGACAAATTTTACTCTTTGTTGACAGTATAATGTTCACATCACTCAAAATACTGAGTCAATATGACGCAATGAAGTTGGAAGTTAGAAAATGTTTAACTTCAAAGCTGTGCTGCTCAGCCAAGATTTCAGGCTAGCTCAATAAAACAATGGCAAGTGACAAGCACATTTGGAAATGACTTAGAACAGTGGTTTTCAACCTTTTTACACTTGGGAACTAGTGAAAATAGGAGAATTATTTTGGGGACCGCTAAGGCAGAAATTACCCTGAGCATAAGTGAATTTGACTAAGATCATTGGGTTTATAAACTTCATACAACATCAGGGTGGTTTACTCTTTTGGGACCATGAAATTTCTGGTGGATTGGCAATTGAATAACACTGACTTAGAAATGATGGTAGAAATTCAGAAATAAGTAAGTTAAATACTCATTTAATTTCCCAAAAGGTGTATTGTTGAAATTTCAGTCCTTAGATCTCATTGGTCTCCTGAAACATTCAATGCCTTTTTTGGTTCCCTTCGTCTCCCTTCCTCTTTCTTTTTCCCTTCCCCCCTCTTTCTGCAACTATTGAGTATAATTCTATATCATAATTACATATATCATAGTTACTAGTTACTATTTCATAGTTACTAGTCTCATCCATGTCATTCTCTTAGCATTTAGCAGCAGTATTAGGACACACTATGTCTATCATAAAGGAGACAAATAAATTAGCCAACAGTACTGCCCAGCAAAGGAAAATGATATATCTTTTTCATGGAAAGCCAAATACAGTGTCAACCACTACCATAGAAGTAGTTCTAAAGCTTAGGGGGAAAAAAGCAGTTGTTAGAGACAGAATACTCATTTTGTACTGTGTTATTGAAAATAAAAAACCCTCCTATCTCAATTTCAATCATAAATTATCTTTCATTTTGGGTTAATTGGTGTAACTGGTCTTGTGGAGCACCACACCAAGTGGCTGTTGAATGTTAGCCTTTTTATGACCTGTGATTACATCTTTGTATCCAGTAGGTAATTGAGAGAAATTCTTTTACAAAGATATTTTAGAAAATCACTTTACTTCTGATCCACTTATAATGACAACCTTGGCAACTCTGGCTGTGTAATTGGGAGGTTAAAAGAATACCATAGTGAGAGGTAATATAGCCCTTCCAACCCACCATCCCCAGCCCTATAAGAAAAAGAACTTCTTTGAATGGTCAAGTACTAATAAATATTATGGAAGTTATAGTAAGGTTTCAATAAATATTTAGCCTATATGAAAAAAAAGGAGGCTTCCAAAATTTAATTTAAAATAAGGTGTATACATTTCAGCATAAAAAATAGCTTTGTACTTCTTTTCAAATTATTTATCTGCCTTGAGAAATATTGATGGGGTTGAAGAAAAAATGTCTTATGAAAACAATTTTTCTAAGCATCCAAATTCTTCTTCTTCTTCTTCTTCTTCTTCTTCTTCTTCTTCTTATTATTATTATTATTATTATTATTATTAACTGAGAGGCAGGAAAGCAGAGAAAGACTCCCTGCTCTGCCCATCTGGGGCCATTGCTCCATTGCTCTACAACTGAGCTATTTTAGTGCCTGAGGCGAGGCCACAGTGCCATCCTCAGCCCCCAGGGCCAACTTGCATAAATGAGCCATGGCTGTGGAAGGGGGGAGGGAGAGAGAGATAGAGAGAGAGAAAGAGAGAGAGGGAGAGAGAGAGAGAGAGAGAGAAGGGGGAGGGGCAGAGAAGCAGATGGTCACTCCTCCTGTGTGGCTCTGACTGGGAACTGAACCTGGCTGGGACTTCCATACATCAGGCCAACACTCAACTGCAGAGCCTACTGGCCAGGGTCCAAATTCTTCTTAAATTCCATGTTTTATTTAATTCTCTAAACTTGGCAGATTTCTCAAAATTAGTTTCATAAAACTAGTAAGTGTTATAGGTGAAATCCAAACTAGCTGAATGAAGCAGACTGGTTCTATGGTCAGGGAAAGTTTAGGAGATGCTGAGAGGTTAAGTGGGTTTCTTTGAGGTTGGATTCCTCACAAAGATCATACTGTGGATGCTCGTCGTGAAGATGAAAGGGGGAATCATATGCAAGTTTTATCAAACTAAATTGACATGGAATCCTTTTATTGTGAAGCATTCAGAGAGGCTAGTGTGCAGTGGGTTTCAGCAAGTTGATTGTTTCACCAAATTGCATTACATAGACTTTACAATGTATTCTCAGAAACAGAGGCTGGAATGCCAATCAGAGAAAGACGTATAAGGCTCAAACTATTGAGATAGCAACTTCCTTAAGTGGGTTCCATCTTCTCAATGAGGCAGATTGTAGACTGAGAACATTGTATTAGATCATCTTCTTACCAAATCATTATCTGTACTTTTAAAGAACAAAGGTATTGTAGGTATAGAAGGCATTCTCCTTTGTATTGAGGCATTTCCTTAGTTTTCAAATATCAGACCACCTACTTTCCATACCATTTATTAAGAAATTTTACTTACACTTGAAAACCTTAAACTTTCATTTAAGGTTTTAGTAAAGTACCTTATGTGGAGGTGCCCTATTAAACTTCATCAACTTTTAAAAATTTAAGGAATTAATTAAAATCTTCCCTTTTGTTAAGAACAATTACTGCCCTAGAAATGAGACAAGTTAGTACCAAATAATAATAAACAGAGAGAAAGAGGAAGGAAGTCGGTGGAACACAGAGTATCATTCTAAGCTCTAGAGTTTGGTTAATCCTGGAGGCGGCAGGGCTGGGCAGAAGCAATGCTGGGATTTAGGTCAGTGCAAGTTAATTTTGAAATTATAAATAACAGATATGAAGCACCTGGGACATACTAGAAACTCTAGAGAGAGTTGTTGTCATTGCTATTAGCATTATTGAATTATAATTACTATTACTACTGTTCATGATAATTGCTCACCAGTTAGCCTTCTAAGTATGCAGACGATTAAGTGGTGTGATTTGTATTTTAAAACAGGGTAAACTCTTTGCTTCAAAATCACAACCCTGCCACCTGTCATTGCATCATCTTAGCTTCACTTTGGCTAATATATTCTATTCAATAAATGCTTATAGAATAACTGAGTAAATAAATAAATCTATTAAAATATAATTAAAATGATGGGGGTGGGGAAGAGATGTTACAGTTTTAGTCTGTATTCATTCACATATCAGTGTTCTTTTTGTTTGTTTGTTTATATTTTTCAGTGAGGAGCGGGTGGGGGGAGGCAGAGACAGACTCCTACATGTGTCCTGACCAGGATCCACCAGCAAGCTCACTAGGGGGCGAAGCCCATCTGGGCCCTTGCTTTACTGCAACCAGAGTCATTTTTTAGTGCCTGAGGCGGAGCCATGGAGCCATCCTCAGCGCCTGTGTCAACTCACTCCAATGGAGCCTCGGCTGCGGGAGGGGAAGAGAAGAGAGATAGAAGCAAGAGGGGGAAGGGTGGAGAAGCAGAAGGGTCCTTCTCCTGTGTGCCCTGACTGGGAATCAATTCAGGACATCCACATGCAGGGCTGATGCTCTACCACTGAGCCAACTAGCCAGGCTGATAGAAATGTGGTAAATGACCCATTCTCTTTGAAGAGTGGGCACAGGGTGTGAGAACTAGCAGAGTACTCACTGTTGGGAAGAACCTAGAAGAGGGGCAGTATCCCTGAGTGATGACGGGGATGATCTCAAGTGCATATTGTGTATATGTCATGCCTTTGCTTGAGCTTGCAGTTGGCAATAGAACTAACACCACAAATCTGATCTGAAAAATCCATTCTGTAATATTGCTTATAATTTCTCTTAACAGATGTTTTTTAATGAGTGAACTCCTTACTTAGTTGAGGCTGGTTATTTTAGCATAACTTTGGTATTTGTCAAATCACCCAATTCCAGATAAATCTAAACTATCTTAGCCTAATGAATATTTATTCTCTTTTTTATTATTTTTAATTTCCTTGGATAGAAAATAAGAAGTATCCCTTGATAACTTATTTAGTTTTATATCCACTGCACTTGCTTAGAAGACGATGTTCAGTTTACTGGTCACCGAGGACTTAGGGGACATATCACACCAGGTGATTACACTTGGCTTTATAAAGCCAACTTTTCCAGTAGTCATGAAATGCAAAATACATTGTTTTATAAGAGACACTTAGAATAGAGGAGACATTTTAAAGATCTCAAAAAACATTCATAAAGCCTGTTTTTCAATTTGGTGTACTTGTTTACATCACAGTAATACATTTTGCATTCTAAATTTCTATAGGCAAAAAGGCTTCTAAAATATTCTAAGATTTGTTTGCTGATTTAATTGTAATTGATGCCAATGTTTGAAAAAAGTACATCTATTTTGGAGATTGATGTATTTGAAAATCAGATTTGTAGTTCTTACAGATTTCCTATAGGTAACTTTTTTAGGCATTGGAAAAATTGTTTATAGCTAGTTCTTACATTAAAGGAGGAATTTCTAGGTCAGAGATTGATGGGTACTGGGGAGCTAGAGTTTTCATGAGATTTCTGTAATTGTAAACGATGCACCAGTAGAGGGATTTTAAAGTGTAGCCCGAGTCATGATTGGGGAGCATGAACGTCCCTGGTGGAAATTCCTCCATGTCCTGTGGCCAAAATTGTGTCCAGAATGAGACTACAATTGCCCAGAGGGTGCCTTTTTCTAACCTTCCCTGTGTATTGGATTATCAGTTCTATATAATCATGGTAACTGGACTATTTATTACTATTCTCCACAATAATTAGTTAAAGGTTAGATACTTGTCAAAAATGGGGGCAAGAAACTATAAAGCTTAAAGAGTAATTCTTTTGTAGAGGAAAGTGATCTCTGACAATGGACATGAACAATTTTTCTGAACAACATGCTAGGTGACTATATTTATTAACTTAAACTTTCCAAAGAGTTACTTTATAGGATTTTATACTTTACTGAAGAGACAGACCTTGTTCAAAAGCATATTTAAAATCCTGTTCTGGAATTACCTTTGCATCAGTTATGAACTGCATGAAAATATCTTTCAAGATAATTTACAGTTAGTCCTGACCGGGCAGTGGCGCAATGGATAGAGTTTCGGACTGGGGAGCGGAAGACCCAGGTTTGAGACCTCAGGGTTGCCAGCTTGAGCGCAGGTTCATCTGATTTGAGCAAAGCTCACCAGCTTGAGCCCAAGGTCACTGGCTTGAGCAAGGAGTCATTTGGTCTGCTATAGCCCCACGGTCAAGGCACATATGAGAAATCGATCAATGAACAACTAAGGTGCCGCAACGAAAAATTGATGCTTCTCATCTCTCTCCCTTCTTGTCTGTCTATCCCTATCTGTCCCTCTCTCTGACTCTATCTCTCTGTATCTGTCAAAAAATATTTTACAGTTAGACTAGGTTGTGCATATCCTTTGGTCATGGTTATGAATGTTACTTGGTTATTAAAAAACAGTGAATCTATCCTTAGAGGACCAAGATATATTGTCTGTGAAGAATGCTGGAAATCTAGCATTATAGTCCTGAGGAAATAGTAAGAGACTTTCCAAAATTACTTCTAAGCAACCAGGGTCTTGGTTCTCAAGGTGATTATTTTGACAAAGAACGGGGAAGGGAAGTACTCTAACTCTTAGTCCCTCTGAGAGGCAGTCTATCATTGTGTGTGAGTGTATGACTTGGAGTCTGGATTGGCTTGGATTGAACTGAATGATGATTCTCCAATTTACTATGTTTGTGACCTTAGAATTTCTTACTGTTTGAATACCTTAGGATTCTTATCCATCAAATAAGAATAATGTTGGTAATTAACTCCTATACTTGTGAGATTTTATGAATTATTTTTTTTTGAAAAATGTTAAGCCAACATCTGGCATAATGAGCTATTAGTAAAAGTTTAAATTGTTAATATTATGAAACACTTATATACATTTGCATATAATCTCAGTCTTATTGTGAGGTAGGTATTGTTTTCCCCATTTTGTAGATGAGGATGCACGTTGCTTACTCTTAGAGGGATTAATTAACTGGTGTGAAGTTCAGAGAAACAGTAAACTGCTGAGCCCGGAATAGAATGTAGCTATAGGTGATCAGATTTTATTTTAACTTCCTGTGTCTACTTTATAAAATAATGAAGGTTCATTCTGGTGTCTTTTAATAGCTCTTGTCTGCTGGAATCAGCTTGACCCCTGATGGAGATAGACTAAATGAATCAGACTTGGAAATATGATTCTAATAAAATTTGCTAAGAATCTATCTTTAATTTTGCAATTGTCAGTAGTGTTGTTCACTACTTAGTTTTTTTTTTTTTTCTGCCTCTGATTGCATAGTGGAATTGTATTTCCCTGCCCACTTAGAAATTACACGTGGCTATGTGACTTGCTTTGGTGAATGCAATAGAGATGGAAGTAACTTAACCCACTTCCAGCAGGAGGTTTTAGGAGTCAGTGTGTGATTCATCATGTCCTTTTATTTCCTCTTAAATGATTGCAGAAGCATATTGTTAATATGGAACGCTTAATGGCCAGTAAGGGATTTTAAAGCTCACTCTGAAAAGTGGAAGATGCTAAATCATGATTACATAGAGCTGAATACACACCTTTTGTGCTCTCCGTTTGTCTGCTCGCTGGTTTTGGTGGTAGATCCGACTGAAGTTGGATACAATCACTGGGACAGGTAGAGCAATGACCAAGACCCCACTCAAAGAACAGATGGATCCAAAAATCTTCCCTGCTATGGTTTTTGGCACCATGTCACCATACCTGAGTTAGAAAAAAATATATACATATACGTTGTGTTAAGTCACAGAAAGTTATTTCCACCTGCTACAAATAGCTTTTTTACTTTAATCCAAATGATTTTTTTTTGGAGCAACCAATCTCTACTTCATGACTACAGTATACATGGCTTAAGGCTTTATAAAACCAGAAATTACAAATACATGAATATAAAAACACATCTTTTAACTTTGCAAAAATTAAGTCTAACATTTAGAAATCTCTATGATTGGAAAATATTTTGTCAGATGATTTAATGATAGTTTTTTAATTTGTCCTTTCTATAATATGGCATAATTCTTTATATTGATTTAATCATAAATATTTCTATGCTGAAGTTTAGAATCTAGATAATACCCTCTTCCACTTAATTTTTTTCAACATTGAATCGGTTATAAAATTTAGGTATTAAAAGTGGTATATCACATTCCTTTCATCAGGTATTATTACTTAAAAATAAACTTTCCGAGATCCCATTAACCTTATGGGATCCAATGACCATTTCTACATGATAATCTTACTCTCTCATTTGTACTGGTTAGTTGACTTCTCTCTTCAGTATTAGAACATTCCCTTACTGGTGTTTATACCTCATTGGCTGCTTTCTATCTTCTTTCTGACTCCTTTTCCCTTAACTGATTTCTACATCTTGGGGTAATTTAGGTCTCAAGCTGAGTCATCTGATTTTCTCCACATAAACCTTTTTTCAATGTAATTTTATCCAATCTCATGGTTTATTATCTACATCCCCTAATTTACATTGATAGCCCTGATGTACATCTTGAAAATCAGACTCACATCTTCAATGATCTTGTCTGAAAAATTTTTACCTCCGCACGTTTAAGAGCCAATTAAGACTTAAATTAACCAAAAAGGAACTTTCATCTCCGTAGCTTCCTCTGCTCTCCTCAAATCTGTCCCTCCCACACAGTTTGTCGCCTCTAATTAAACGGAACTGCAAACCACTCAACTGCCTCTATCAACATTGAAACAGCCACCCAGTGTTAAGTCCTCTCATCTCATTTCTCAGCTAGCCTTGTTGTCTCTGGCTAAGCGCAGTATGTTCTATTTGGGTTTCTTTCCTCAATCTCCACTTCCTCACCAGCATTGAAGCCATCATCTGTCGCCAGAACCATGGATACAGCTTCTTACCCGAACTCTCTCTTCCACATTCAGCACATTACAACTCATGCCAACAGAGCCACCAGATTGAACAGCTTTAAAAATGAGATCGGACTGTTGTTACTTTGCCTCACCTTCTAATAGACTTGAAAGTAAATCAGGACTTCTTGCTTTTGTCTCTGAGGGCCTATGTTGTTTAGTTCCTGCCTGTATTTCACACCAGCCTTCACCAAGCTTGCTGCCCTCTGGCCACGCTCGCCATCTGGCTCTCTGTCACGTGTGCTGCCCCCAGACCATCATTACTCAGGTTGAGCCTCAGAGGTCTCCATTCGAGAATTCCTTTTCCGATTGCCTTATCCATAGTGGTCTTACTCTTTCTCCATCATGTTCCCACTTGATGACCTCCACAGCATTTAACACATGCTATTTCTTAATTTCTGACTCCCCACCTGCTCTACCAATATACCCAGGAGCTCTTGTTTTGTGTTTTACTAGCCCAAAGCAGGCTTTTAGCAAATATTAGCTGAATAAATACATTTTCCCTGCTTTACTGACACAGGGTTCTCCTAAGAGTTCATTCCTAGGGGTGGGGCAGGGAGGAGGTCCTTAGATTATATTATCGCAGAAGTTACCCTCCCCCCTCACCCATGTACCTCCATGCACCCCCTGTTCACCCCGAAGCTCTGAGATTCTCAGCTTTCTCAGGGTTTAGTCCTTAGAAACAGGGCTCAAGGAGTGCGGGTATTGGAATCCAGACTCAAGGGGGCTTTAGGAGTATTTGGGGAGGCATTATATCCTGAAGAGCGATCTAGGAAATCATTGTTTTTGTGGGAAAACTTCTGTGTGTCAATATGAAGATGGAAGCGACTGAGGAATTGGCCTGAAAAGTCTACAGAGAGTGACTGCAGACTCGGTGACCATCCTGCCTTTGGTGACCCCTGGAAGGCTCTGGTCTTCCGCTTTGAAGGCTTAGTTACTCATTATTGTCAGCATTTATGGGTGACCAGCAGCTGGGCTAATTCACCCTAACTAAAATCCCCACAGGTTTTGGCATCAGAATGACAGTATTAATTTACAGTATAAAAGAATAATAACTCAAGAAGTGAAATGCTGTGTTTACATGAAACATTGCAACTTTTTGTGGTCCACGGGGGAAGTGAAACTATAATCTGATTATGTTAGGGAGGAAATGGTGGTCAAAAGTAAAGGAATTTACAAGGTGAGAAAAAAAAAGACTTGAAAAATTTCTTACTATAGAGATATGTCAGTAGAATTTGGGAGAGAAGATCAATTTTTTATATACCGCTGTGTGGTCATGAGCCAATTTCTGTTTTACCACAGTTCACACTGAGTGCCCAGCCCTATTTTATAAACAACTTTCAGTTTGCTCTGATTATGCAGTAGGCTCTGGAGAAATCTAAAACACACATAAACCCCTGTATGCACACACATAAAAGCAGCTTTTCAGAAGCTTTTCCCTTTTATTTTAACGTTTATCAATTAGGATCTAGAAAGTGTTTCTCAAAAGGGAAAGTGAATAAAACTCAACTATTTGTGATGGCCACAGAAGACAAGCATTGAGTCCGTGTAATTAAAATAAGCCTGTTAAAACACAAATACAGCCCTGGTAGGCTGGCTCAGTGGTAGAACATTGACATTGGAGTGTGGATATCCTGGGTATGATTCCTGGCCAGGGCACACAGGAGAGGCGACCATCTGCTTCTCCACTCTCTCCATCCCCCTTCTCTCTCTTCCTCTTCCCCTTCCGTGGCCATGGCTTGATTGGTTCATGCACATTGGCCTTGGGTGCTTGGAGCCTCTGCCTCAGACACTAAAAATAGCCTGCTTGCTAGCATGGCCCCAGAGGGCAAGACATCAGCCTCAGATGGGGGTTGCTGGGTGGATCCTGGTAAGGGTGCATGTGGGAGTCTGTCTTCCTATCTCCCCTCCTCTCACTTAAAAAAAATACAAATACATAAAATAAAATAGCTAAATGAATCCATCATATATAGTCTTCCTGCCTCTAAGATAATTTAAAAATTAGTATTTATTAACTCCTTTTTTTGTATTCTAGGTTTACTACGTCAAAAAGTAGGCAAGGCCAGCATACTTGTAATCATTAAAATTAAGAGCTTGATTGTATGCTATGAACTCAAAGCTCTAAGAGATTTGAAGAAGACAGAAGACTGGTAAGTCCAGGTAGCAGGCGGTGGTGGGAATAGAGAAGAGAGTTTCATGCACTCAGAATGGCTGTACTTAAACTAAGGGAGAAAATCGAGTCTGAGGGCTTTGCCCAAAGGGATTCTGGGCCAGCTGATAAAGCAGGCTTCCCAGGGAAAGTAATTTTTGATGCGGTACCCAGGATCCAACTAGAGAAAAAAATCACTGTAGATCCTTTTTGAATGTAAACAAAGATGATGATATAACTAAATAAAGCATAAAGTGCACTTATTCAGGGAGGAAAAAATGGGTAGAGTCAGTTCTCTTGTTTGTTTTGTGATGAAATGGTAGAAAGTAAGGATATGAACCAGGCAGCACATTCATAGCCCAGAAGGATCTGTAAGGAAAAAGCGGTAACAGATACTTAATGGTGGTTTGATGTTGTAAAGCCATGCTAATCTGCATCAAATGCAATTACAGTTATTTTTTTTAAATATTTTTTTGAGGTTAGAAGTGAGGAGGCAGTCAGACAGACTCCCTCGTACTCCCAACCGGGATCCACCCAGCATGCCCACCAGGGGGCAATGCTCTGCCCATCTGGGGTGTTGCTCCATTGCAACCGGGGCCATTCTAGCATCTGAGGTGGAGGCCAGGGAGCCATCTTCAGCACCTGCCTGGGGCCAACTTTGCTCCAATGGAGCCTTGGCTGTGGGAGGGGAAGAGAGATACAGAAAGGAAGGAGAGGGAGAAGGGTGGAGAAGCAGATGGCTGCTTCTCCTGTGTGCCCTGACCTGGAATTGAACTGTGACTTTCACATGCTGGGTCGACACTCCACCGCTGAGCCAACTGGCCAGGACCTACAGTTATTATTTACCTCTACCATATTTGCTTGGTAATCCAAAATTCCTTCTCAATCAAGAAATCAAAGAGGAGCGCTGGAGGTGATTGGTCAATGCCACAATGATGATGAGGGGATGAGGAAAAGAGAAGAAATTGCTCATTGGTTGGGACATCCTCTCTTATATTTCTACTCTAGGGCAGAAAGCCAGAGCTTTCTCAAGTTATAGCAAATTAGGATAGTCTCTAAGGCTCAGCCGATAAAAGTTTAAGGCAGAAGGACAGGGCACAAGAGAGGAGAATGGGCAGGGTGTTTATGGGCATGCAGGCTGTCCTGTGGTTATTAGTAGAGCCCACCTGAGCCCTGCTGATTCCTAAGGAGCACCTGGCTCTTCTTTCTACCCCTTGATTCTGGATATATCACCCCTTTGGTTTTTCTCTGTGCTCTCCTCCCCTTTTTAAAATAGGATGCTGTTGATACTTGTAATGCTTTAAGTATATTTTACTGGGTTGAGTATGTTGGAGAATCATGAGAAATACACAGTGTGACTTGTCTGTTCTTACAGTGTCTGTTTTGTTTCTCTTTGTCTTTAGGAACGACCTTGGGAAATGGAAGCAGGTCATTTTTATCTGTGAAGATGTACCTGGGCACAGAGCCTGCTTGGGAAGGGGAGTATCTACCTCTCTGGTAAAACTGGCTGCTTTCTTTTCTTTAACAAAACACTTTTAAACTAGTATTCAAAATCTTAGTAAGAAGCAAAATAGCATTATAGTCTTCAAGTGCCATATCTTTTCGAAACTCAGTGGAGGAAAGACTTTAAATAGGAAGCTATAATGAGAAGTGATACTTATTTTGGCTAAAAGATTATTTAATAAAACATTGCCTACTATACTGTCATCTTTTAATGATTATTTCTATCTTAGGCAACTTATGTACCAGTTGGTATTTTATTCCTCATATTCCATATGAAAACACACTGTATTTTACCTGGCTCCTTAGTCTTAAATTTATGCCAAGCCCAGCAGTATTATATATTCGGTTCTTTTCCATAGTTTTCAGGGTTTAATATGTCTCCAGTCTTCAAAAATCCATTTCCCAAAGAGTTACAATAAAACATTATATAGATGAGGTCTTTTTATTTTCATAAAAAACATTTTAAAATATTTAAATACAATGGATTCAAAGGCTATAGAGTTTTCTAAGGTCAAATAAGATGAATATTGAGCCCTGGCCTGGTTGAAGAGAGTGTTACCCCTATATATCAAAGGTGCAGGTTTGATCCCTGGTCAGGGCACATGCAAAAATCAGCCTATGAATACATAAATAAGTGAAACAGCAAATCGATGTTTCTCTCTCACCTTTCCTCTCTCTCAAAAATCAATAGAAAAACAATAAATATCAAATTCTTAAAAGATAGGAGAGAACAGGAGAGAAGATAGCATATTGTAAAAGAATGACTACCAGTAAGTTGTACATAATAAGAAATGAGCAGGCTTGAACTTTGTTTATTGGAGGGAAGCCTTCCTCATACTTCTATTTTCGTCTGCTTTTTCTAAGTTTTCCCTCCTGCTCTTACATCATCATGTGGAGCAGCAACTCCAACTTCTTTCTGATCCTTCCCCATCCTGGACTGACTGCTCCCTTCCCTCCACACATCTGTGAAAAGGTACAGCACGGAGGTATCATTCCCATAAAAAAGTTACGTTTGTATTTGTACACATTGCCCCCCAAACACTTCGTTATAATTACAATCTTTTACCACAAATTAAAGACCATAGTGAGTGGAGGGCCAGGTCTTCAGAAAGATTCAATTGCTGGTTTTTGAAGACTATAATCTCAACTATTATCCAAAAATTTCATGCAAAGTACTTAAATTTTGGCATGTACTCAGTGCCACAAAAGTGACTAAATTTGATTATTTCAGACAAATAAGTAGAATCCATCTATCTATCTATCATCTATCTTCTATTTATCTTTTTATCCATTCATCTTCCCAATTTATCAAGTAATATTGAAATAGCTTGAAAGGTGGCCCTGGCCGGTTGGCTCAGCGGTAGAGCGTCGGCCTGGCGTGCGGGGGACCCGGGTTCGATTCCCGGCCAGGGCACATAGGAGAAGCACCCATTTGCTTCTCCACCCCCACCCCCTCCTTCCTCTCTGTCTCTCTCTTCCCCTCCTGCAGCCAAGGCTCCATTGGAGCAAAGATGGCCCGGGCGCTGGGGATGGCCACTTGGCCTCTGCCCCAGGCGCTAGAGAGGCTCTGGTCACCGCAGAGCAACGCCCCAGAGGGGCAGAGCATCGCCCCTGGTGGGCAGAGCGTCGCCCCTGGTGGGCGTGCCGGGTGGATCCCGGTCGGGCGCATGCGGGAGTCTGTCTATCTCTCCCCGTTTCCAGCTTCAGAAAAATACAAAAAAAAAAAGAGAAAAAAAAAAAAAAAGAAATAGCTTGAAAGGTGTGCATGATATTTATTTATTTATTTATTTATTTATTTATTTATTTATTTATTTATTACAGAGACAGAGAGTGAGTCAGAGAGAGGGATAGGCAGGGACAGACAGACAGGAACGGAGAGAGATGAGAAGCATCAATCATTAGTTTTTCATTGCGCGTTGCGACACCTTAGTTGTTCATTGATTGCTTTCTCATACGTGCCTTGACCGTGGGTCTCCAGCAGACCGAGTAACCCCTTGCTGGAGCCAGCGACCTTGGGTTCAAGCTGGTGAGCTTTCGCTCAAACCAGATGAGCCCGCGCTCAAGCTGGCGACCTCGGGGTCTGGAACCTGGGTCTTCAGCATCCCAGTTCAATGCTCTATCCACTGCACCACCGCCTGGTCAGGCAGGTGTGCATGATTTTTAAAAATAATACATTATAAGCAAATTTTATCACTATTCATTCAGTTTTCCCCTTTTTGTCATTTCTCCAGAAATTATATGGCTAAAGTGTGGTTATCTCTAGATCTCAAATGAAAAACTATTTCCATGAAGTTTCTTACATAGTGTTTGAACACAATACAGCTAAATTCTTGGACCTCTTCATATAGTTTCAATTTATTTTTCAAAGAATAAAAATATAGGCTAATTTGATAAGTAGAAACATTCTATAAGGCAAACCTCCCCAGCTAAAGCATGACTTTCTAGTTATGCAACTATTTCCCGCTGATACTGACAGAGAAAACAAAAACTACATCTTTTATTATATTTACAATGATGAAAGTAGAAAAGATCTTCATTTAATTAGAAGGAAATGCTGATTTGAAAGTAAACCTCAGTGCTCACTGTAACTTAATCTCTCACTCTCCTTTTTTCTTTTTTACAATAATAAGTCTTAAATTTCTAGGTGTAAGAAACGGAAATACTAGACCCTGCGCAGCTTCACAGAAGTCTGGGAGCATCCTGTACATTATACACGGCAGGTACTGGCTCAGTAAGAGCTGTATATATTTCAACGAATACATTAGTTAAAGAAAAAGTCAACAACTTCTCATGGAACATAAACTAGTATTTAGAGGTGTATTTGAAATATAAACATCTGCTATGGTATGTCTGAATGTGTCTCCCGCAAATGTAGATGTTGAAATCCTAATGCTCAGTGTGATACTATTAGGAGGCGGGGCCTTTGGAAGATGATTAGCTCATGAGAGCTGGGTTCTCATAAATGGAACTAGTTGGCTTATAAAAAGAGAACCTACAGAGCTCCTTAACCCCTTCCATCATCTGAGGACAGAGTGAAAAACGTAGTCTATGAACTAGGGAATGGGCACTTAACCAGCCACCATACCAAGTTTATGGTGTTTTGTCGTAGCAGCCCAAACAGACTAAGAGAGTATCCTTAAAAAAATAGGATGAAAGTGATACGTACAATAATAGCCTGGTGAAAGCTATTAGCTAGCTGATTGTGGGTGGGTGTTGTAATTACTGATGTTATGTTTGCTTTTTTTCTCCTAGACCTGACTGCTAGTCAGAGAGCTCTGAGAAATGATTTTTTCTGACCCGTAAACTGGATCACTTCTCAATTAATTCTATGCCTTAAGGTCTCACTGGCTATGTTATTCATGGATTTTCTGCCATCAACTTGGTATTCTAGAAAGATCATAGTTTGATGAGTAATTTTTATAATAGCTGCAATGTTTGCGAATGGCAAATTCCCTTTTTTTAGGGTGTTGCTATGTAACACCTGCTTGTGATACAAATCTTGTTTGCCAGAGGGGCTCTGGTATTTGATTTCTACTTTACATTTTATTTTATTTTTTTATTGATTAATTTTAGAGAAACAGAGAAAGGGGGAGAAAGAAAGAAAGCGAGAGAAAGAAGCATTCATTTTTTGTTCCACTTATCTGTCCATTCATTGGTCACTTCTGGTCTGTGCCCTGGCTGGGGCTCGAAACTGTAACCTTGGTGTTTCCAGATGATGCTCTGACTGAGCTAACTGGCCAGGGCCTCTGTTTCACATTTTAAAATTAATGTTTGCCTTAAAAGCTGCCTTGATTTTGTTTTCATCTCTCTTGCCTGTGGAATCAATCACTAACCTATTTTACCTGTATTAAAAGCTTGAGATTATTTTTTGTGGTATGCTGAGTATATAATTATTTGAAATATTCTGTGTTTTCATTTCTTTAAACCTAAGCCAAAATCTGAGCTACAATTTAAAGTTATATTTTTTCTTTATCTTTTCCCATTTGTTCACAACATTAGTAATCTTAGCATTAATGAAATGAAGTGGGCAGCTATAGGATCTCTCATCTTAATTAGTAGTTCTTAGCCTGTAGTCCATGGCCTCTTAAGGAATTCATGAATAAAATTCAGGTGGGTCGGGGAACTCTATTAATAATTATAATTTCTTAGGCACTTTCCTGAATGTTTTGAAAGCTTTTATTAAGTTATCAAATGTTTTGTGGCCCAGATAATGTTAAACCACTATGGTTTGAATATTTAGGGGGTATATTGATGTCATATATTGTTGAAAATAACAGTTGAACACATGAAAATGAAAAAAATGTCAGCTGCAGAAGTACCAAATATCCACTAGGGGGCATAAAAACCTAAATGTAAGTTTGAAAACAAACCTGGATCCTTCCTGGTTTTCACAAGCTCAGAGAGGATTTCCAGTAAATTACCTGCACTGATTCCTTATCTTTGCCTTCACACATTTAATATCTAGGATATATTTCAGGCATTTTATTCCTCTAAAAATAGTTGAATAAGACCAAACCTCACCATTTAATAGAGTGTCTATTTTCACGGTGTTTCCAAAAAGATGCAAAATAATTCTGAAAGCATTTCAGATTTCTTTTGGAATGGTTAGTAAATTTTTATAATGTGAGCTATAACTAAAGCACAATTTTAAACATAGAGCCTTTTAACTAAGACTCTTAGGGTGAAAATCAGGGGAAATTAAAGGACTTGGTTTGTGTATAGAAAAGGGGGAAATCAAGGGAAGGATTAAGATGCTTCTGATACATCTACTCACATTTATACTTTAAGATCAACATTAGATTTCAGCAGGGCTTACTGTCGTCCTCTAGCTTGTGTCTTTTCAAAAAACTAACTTTTTTGTTTTCTATTTTTTTCTCTTGCTTTTTAAAAGCTTATTATTATATGACCAAATGAAGCTTTAAAGATTATACATGAAAAAAAAAGATTATACATGAAAACATATGATTATAACCTGATATCCTAAGAAAATGTTTTTACCTAAATCAGTAAAAGTCTTTATCATGTCTTCTAAAGATGTTTTCAAAATATGTTTTTCAGATCTTACATCTGTAACACTTTATTCTTCATTAAAAAATGTTACAAATATCTACATACAATTGATTATTGTGAGACACACATTAAAAATACCCACGAGGGGCTGACTTTGCCAGCTGTCGAACCACCGGAAGTATTTTCTCTTGCTTTGGGTTCCTGGTTTCTGTCGCCTGGGGCTGTCCTTTCACCCTCACATATCTTAGAGTCTGATCATGTCAGTCTCCTCTATAAAAGCCTGCATTGTCTCTCCATCACCTGCAGAATAAAGCTTCTGCTTCTTAGCATGACACACACAGCCCTTTAGGACTTGGCTGTCCTCCACTGCTCACCCCCACACACTCCAGGTTCTAATTGGAACTTTCTATTACTGGAAGGTGCTATACTCTTCCATTCCTTGATGCCTTTGTATATATTGTTCTTAATAAAATATTCCCCTTTGTGTAAGTCCTTTGGGTGAACTCATTTATGTTGATAAAGCTCAAGCATCGATTCCTCTCTGAAGAACTTCTGGACTCTTTTATTTCTATCCAAGAAAAGTAATACCCTCCCTCTGCAATGCCACCAATGCTGCTTGCGACTAATAGAGTACAATTAGTTTTTTACAGATCTATTTTCTCCCATTCAACTGTGAGGTCCCCGAGGTCAAGGATCATGTCATCATTGCAAACCCAAAGCTAGCACAGACCTTGCCCACTGCTGAGCAAATAGCTGAGACTCAATAAATGTTTATTGCTTAAATAAATCCTCTGGGCAGGGAGAGGTTGATGGTAAACAATAAATGTGGAAGGAGGAAGGGGAATATACACGGCTCTTCTCTTCCTCCGCTTTCCCTTTCTCCCTGGCCAGCACCATCTCATCTGCACCACAATTTGTCCAAATTCCTCTCTGGATCTTTAGATAATATGCCCAGAATAACCTAGTTCTCCAGTCAATTAATCTTACTTTTTATACCCAGAGAAACCATTTTTAACTTACACGATTTTAAATGGACAGAGAAGATGAGAGACGGGGCGATTTTCCAGTTTCTACCCATCCTTCATTGTCACATGCTTAAGCAACATGTATCCAGACAGAGTTTCAAAATACAAATCCCCTAAATTTGATGGATTTGGCAATCCTTTAACGCCAGGCAATTTGGATGAATATGACTTCCGGTTCTCTGACTCTCACATGTTATCCTGGGTCTTGCCATAGCTCTCCGATCTTCTTGCAGATGCTGCTAATCTTCCATAGTGAGCACCAGCAATTCTCTGAAAATTTCATTGTTTGATACCCACGATTCTTCACCAGGCCCTTACTAGTTATGCCCCAAGGGTATATTGGAGGAGGTACCCTTGTCTTCCACCAGAAGAATTTTTTTTTCTTTTTTTAAAGAAAGAGAGACAGGGACAGACAGACAGGAAAGGAGAAAGGAGAGCAATGGTGAGAAGCATCGATTCTTCATTGTGGCACCTTAGTTGTTCATTCATTGCTTTCTCATATGTGCCTTGACTGGGAGATTCCAGCCAAGCCAGTGACCCCTTGCTCAAGCCAGTTACCTTGGGCCCAAACCAGTGACTTTGGGCTTCAAGCCAGGGACTTTCAGGGTCATGTCTATGAGCCCATGCTCGAGTCAGCGACTCTGCTCTCAAGGTGGTGAGCCCACACTCAAGCCAGATGAGCCTGCACTCAAGCCAGTGACGTCGGGGTTTTGAACCTGGGTCCTCTGTGTCCAAGGCCTACGCTCTATCCACTGCACCACTGCCCGGTCAGGCATCCATGAGAAGAGTGTTAATCCATCAACACATCGAAGTCCCAGGAAATGCCTGGTCACTGGCTGTGAACTGACGGCACAGCTCCACAGGGTGTATGTTTTGGTTTTGCATCCAAGGGGATTCATCTCCAACGCTGCCGGCTGCTCTCACACTGCTAGCTTTCCAGTTACTGCTGCTGTTGCTTCCCTCACTTGTGGTCCTTTGAAAGGTCACTCTGTTGGTGGAAGCTGCTTGGTATGCATGTTTCCAAATCATCACTGCTGTCATCCAAGGGACCAAATAAATCCCAGTACCATTTGGACAGTCCTGTACCAGTCGGATTTCCTATAACCAGCCATTTGTTGCACTTGCCGGCACCACCAACATTCTCCACTGTTTACAATCCATTCATAGGTGCCGAGGGGCCTTTGCCAGAAGGAAAGAGGAGTTGGGCCCCAGGGTTGTGCCTGCAGAGCCAGTCTTAGAAGAGGATTCATAAAGGCACTGTAAAAGTGAAATGAAGATGCTTATCCTGAAAGTTCCCATTTTTTTCCACCTGAGTTTACACAGCCCAAAACCTATTAGCTATCACAGGCCTCAGGAAATCTTTAAAATGTCTTAAGAATTTATGTATTTTATTTTGAATGGTGCTTTTAAACTTGCTATGGAACATCCAGTAATGACCTAACATAGCTCTCATTTCTAATTCTGTCCAGGGAGGCCTGGTAACTTCGTTCCACCCGTTACCTACACCTTAAGTTTTACTGAAAAAAAGGCACAACATTCTCTTGTTTGGGAGATAAGATGATGCTCAAACAAGACAGGGTTTAGGACCCGTTTTGGTGGCAGCAGGGTCTGGTTGAGAAGGCTGATATACAAGTTGTATTTCTCCTGCAGATCTGGAGGCTGGCAGTCCAAGGTCAAGGTGCTGACAGGTTCCATATCTGGTGAGGGCCCACTTCCAGGTTCAGAGCTCGCTGTCTTCTCACTTGGTCCGCGCATGGTTGCAGAAGGGAGGGAGCTCTCTGGGGCACTAATGCCATTCATGAGGGCTCCACCCTCATGACCTAGTCACCTTCCAAAGGCCCCACCTCCGAATACCATCACATGGAGGGGTAGTAAGATTTAACATATTAAAATTTTTTGGAAGGCAGAGGACACAAACATTTGGTGTATAGCATGGTGTAAAGCCAGCAGCCAAGGTTGCCAACACAGCAGCCAGACCCATGCAGGTTCGCATTGGATTCGGACAGTCGGTAAAGAAACAATGGAGCCAAGAACTGGTGGGCCATAGTCTTTAATCCTAGCTTGCACCCGGCGGGCAAGTAAAAACACACACTGAGCTGCAAAACCCACTCACATTCAGTGTTCACAAAGCTACTGACTTATCCGAGTTTCCTAGAATCAAAGGTTTCTAGCTCACCAGACTTATTCACCTCTGTTCCCCATCTCCTTCCTTCTCTCACTCAACACTCCGCCATCTTGGCTGCCTCTCCTGGCCTCCTCCACATGGCCTTTCTCTGCTCTCTGCTGTGCTCCCTCTGCTCTCTCATGCTAATCTCAGGAACCAAGCGCGCAAGCTCCCACTCTGCCCCTATTTTATAGTGTAGAAATCCAAACCTTTAATCCAATATACAAAATAGGGAAGTCTCTAATACAAAGTCACTTCTCTGAGGCATGATTGAATTGTACCACCCCACTTCAAAAAGGGTGGGAAAGGCTTAATTCTCAAACCAAGCCCCAGGCTACAACGATCCTGCCTGCCCCCAACACACATTAATACCACCTGGGCAACGGTGGGCAGCGTCATCTTTAACAAAGTGAGCATAATACATTTTATCTGCCCAACACATGGTCTAATAGCAGTCTCATTGATGGACTGGCACTCTCACTCAGCTGCCCACCGCTGCAGGGCCTGGGCTCCTCTGCTCTATGGTGGAAGTGACGCTCCTGTATGGAATTCCCGTCACAGAGCAGTTTCCTCAACCACACAGCCAGGACTGAGGCCTGCCTTGTCCCGCCCTCACCTATGCAACATCTGCCCAATCACAGAACAGGGATGGTTTTCCTGCTAAACATTCCAAAATTCTTTAAGCATAAATCATTTAATATAATTTTGCTTCATGTAAAATTCACAGTTGTTTAAATAAAAAATGGAGTTTAGAGAAGCTGTGATTTAACTTCCCAAAGTCAGCCAGGCGTTTCTACTAAAATTCTAGTCTTCAATTAACCTGGAAAGTTCCGATATCCTTAAACAAACGTTGTTTTTGATGAAAATCCAAGGGCCGGTGTTTACATTAGAGATGCTTTTGGAGAACAATTCTATTCCAATCAATGTGACACAGAGTTATTTCCTTAAATTAAATGAAAGCAATATATACATTTTGTGTTTAGATTCATTTACTTCTTCTTAGGAGATTAAAGCATTGATTGAATGGTCATTCCTTCTATTAACTATGTAAATTAGAGTACATCTTGAATAAACACAAATGAAGAAAGTCTTAAATGAATTTATGTTTTTATAGTTTTAACTGGTCAGATTTCTACATGAAAATGCTACTCTGGTGCATTCTGATTGTATCTAGTTAGAATAACAATAACACAAAACACAACAATAAAAATGAAAGAAAAAAAGTACTTCTGCTTAAACATAACCCAACTGAAAGAACCTTCTATAAAAAACCCAAAAACTATTTTCCTAAAGTTTCATTGTAAGGAATAAAGGTAAACAAATTATGAAAAAATAAGTGAAACTAGAAATAAAAAATTTAAACAAAAATCTACAATATACTCCACATTTTATGGACACTGAAGTTTTCTGGAAATGAGATTAGATTATGAAATTACTTTACAAATAGTAAAGCTTGTATTCAGAGTCTAAGCAGGCAAACAGAGACCGCCTCAAGTACTTAGCACAGAACAGACTTAATGAACAGAATGCAGGGGGTGGACTATGGAGTTGTTGAGGCCCAAACACATGACAAGACCAGAAATGACCCAGGAGACAGCCGTGGAAGCTACCACTAAAGTGAGGATGGAGGAGCAGACAAGTAGAAAGTTTGCTGAGTCCAAGGATCCCTGCCGGGCCTTTAAAGACTAGACCAGAAGCACCAAAGAGGGTCAGCTGCTGTCTTAGAAGGTGCAAAGAAGGGGGACAAATACACTGACTCCTTTGCCATCCCTTTCTAATCTTCTGCCAGTGATTTTATTGGCCAAACAGGAAGCCAATAGATGACAAACTAGACTTGGAACGAAGCACTTGGTAGCTAGTAAGAGGCGTAACCAAACCAGAATCCAGGGCTTTTCCCCCAAAGCCCTGCTCTGCTCACCCTACCATGGCTCATGGCTAAGGTTGATTGTGGTTCCAAGATGTTATGACCCAGATGCAGAGCTGTTGTTTTTTTGATCGACTCCAGCCCTCCCGCCTAAAAGCAGAGAATTGCACTTACCAGAATTAGAATTGTGGCAGTGAGACCCAAAGGACCTTTCTGGGTAGCAGTGCCATGCGTCATGTTATTCTGATTTTTGAAACATCACAAGCATATCTGCCTTCCTAAACTTAAGTATTAAGGGAAAGTTGGGTCTTCTTCTAGGGGTAGGCTCTAGGTTTTTCAGTTTTTGTCAAAGATGTATCCATTAATCCATTATAAATTGAAACTAAGCTAAAAAATAAAAATATCTGTTTTGACAGAATGAGGGGGAAAAATGCCAAACATGAAGCGACATTATCAAGATGTCTAATTAGATTTGAGGTTGTAAAATGTTCTACTTGTATGAAATGGGCACAATGTGTCATAAGTGCAGCCCCTGGGGCTTCCAAGCCCTGTGGTAACTCAGTGTTGGCAAGAAGTTCTTAATTAGATGAATCATTTCCGAGTTGTATTCTTCAACAGATCATCAAGGATGCCATAGTAATAAATTAAACATATTTTAAGGGCAGCTGAATATATGTAAAACCAAGTTGCCTTTAAAAATGAATATAATTCCACAGTTAGTTGAGTAGCTTATGAGCCTTTTTGTTGATGGAGTTCTTGTTTTGTTGTTGCTGTTTTTTTTTTTATTATCCTAATAATGAAAGTTGATAGTTAAACATGTCAAAACCTGGCTGTTAGTTATAAATTTAAATAAAGAAAAAATATTCGTATGTATAAAGGAAAATAGGATTGTGGATGAAGGATTGGCAATAAAAAGAAAATATATGACGTGTGTTTTAAATTAAAAACAAGAATGAACGTAGTGGTTCCATTATAGATGTCATTACCGTAGATAGCTAGAATACTTTTTAAAGATTTGTTTGACAACTTGATGTTTCTACCACTAATGAGGGTTTATGATAACAGCTTATTTACACTTGTAGAGTAAAGCCTTCATGACACAATGCTTTAACCTCTAAAGAGCAGTCACTATGTGAGCAAGGATGATGGATTTTCATTAACAGAAAACGAGGGCTGAACTTCAAATAGTAGAAGTAACATTCCTTGAGATATTTCTTGATACACTTGCTAGTGGTTTTAAAAATACAAATAAAATCGCTTAGATAAAAGCACTTAAAATAGAAAACTTCTACCCTGTGCAAAGAAGAAAAAAAAGTTAAACAAATGATAACACTAAAAGCAAATGTTTCTCCTAAGTGTATTTTCCTTCTTTGACCTCTTCCTTTCTTCTTCCCTCAAAAGTTTACCAGTTACTTACAGTAGTGGGGTACTTTGATACTTCCAATAAGTTTATCAGTATTCCCTTCCCCACAAAAGAGCTCACATTTAAGGAAGGAAGTTGGAGTAATAAACAAATAATCAAAACCTCATTATGTCAGGATTATATATATATATATATATATATATATATATATATATATATTCTCTTATATCCAAGATATCTCAGGTTATTATCTGCAGTCATGACTTATCTGTTTTAACTTCTACTAGAAATACCTCTGCTATTCACACAAGGGAGGAATGCCTAGTGGCTAATTCTCCTCATACCTAAGCTAAGAGCCTTTCCTCATTCTCAGTTGTTTCTCAATTATTTTTAAAAAGAGATGTAAAAAAATGAAATAAAATAAAAAGAGATGTAAATAAGGTCATTAGGTTGCCTCAGTGGTTCCTAACGTACTCAATTAGAATACCCCTTTAAGGGCTACATGGCAAGTTTTTAGGCTTTGCAGGACATAGGGCTTCTTTTTCAACTACTTGACTTTGTTGTCATAGTGCAAAAACAGCCCTGGATAATCCACTAATGAACAAGGGTGACTATCAGCCAATAAAAATATCAATGTTCATAAATAAATAAACATTTTTTATGGACATTGAAATCTGAATTTTATATAATTTGATATGTCAAGAACTATTTCCTTCTTTTGATTGTTTTCTAACCACTTAAACACACAGATCTTAGGCCCAACACAAACAGGGAATTGGGCCGTATTTAATCCACAGGTAGTGGTTCGCCAACCTCTGATTTAGAGAGAACCTTTTTGCATAACAGTTTACTGGGAAAGGTTAAGTGCTTTCCTGCAGAAGAGTTGGAAATCATTCAACAAAACATTACCTCAATACTGCTAAACATGTCTTTTCAAACATTTTTTTTTATGACAGAGACAGAGAGAGGGACATGTAGGGACAGACAGACAGAAAGGGAGAGAGATGAGAAGCATCAATTCTTCATTGACCTTAGTTTTTCATTGATTACTTTTTCATATGTTCTTTGATGGGGGGGGGGGCTACAGCAGACCGAGTGACTCCTTGCTCAAGCCAGCAACCGTGGGCTCAAGCCAGTGACCTTGGGTTTTAAGCCAGTGACCTTTGCGCTCAAGCCAGCAACCATGGAGTCATATCTATGATCCTATGCTCAAGCCAGTGAGCCCACACTTAAGCTGGTGAGCTCACGTTCAAGCCGGTGATGTTGGGGTTTCAAACCTGGGTTCTCTGCATCCCAATTGACTCTCTATCCACTGGGCTGCTGCCTGGTCAGGTATTTCAAACATTTTGTAATTCTCAACTTTAAGAAATGTAACTTCTAGGGGATGAGAGTCAAGGAGCCTCACTCCCACTCCTTGACTTATTTGCTTCTTTCCCACTACTGCCTCTGTATGGCCAGTGGTGAGCAGAGAGAATGCAGAGTCCTGAAGAAGAAGCCAGTTTGTGCAGAGAGAGAGATGTGCAGATGAGGAACCAGAGCTGAGGGGCTTTGGGAGCCCTACTAAGGCTTGTGGGGGCCTTTGATTCCAAGAGGAATCAGAGAAGATTATCTGGGTTGTGAAACTAAAGAATGTGTGAGGGCTTTGGGAGCTCTGAATGAGAGGGAAGCTGTCTCCCCTGCCTGTTTGCTCGTCCGCCAGTGCGAGACTTTAATAAATGGAACGACCCACCATTTTTTGGCTCCACTGTTTCTTTACCATCTGCCCGAATCCAATGTGAACCTGCATGTGAATAGCTATGTCAGGGGCAGCCACTGGTTATACAGCCTCCTATTGGACACCTGGTGTTGCTGGCTGTGCAGTAGGTGAAGGGGAGAATGAGCTGATTGCACGGTTGCTGTTTACTGTTTACAGAATGTTGGTACAAGGGCCTGGGGAGGATGTATTATGTCCCAAACATTGTCAAGTGTGGGAAGGCAGAAATTAAAAACAGCAGTCCTTGCTCTTAGTGACCTCTGGTAGGTAGAGAGGCAACATAGGAATAAGTTACGTGTAGTAACTGCCATAATAGAAATGATGGTGGGATTCCTTGAGAGTTGAGTGTTCTTGGAAACACTTCCACAAGGAGGCAAGACTTAAACTGAATCTAGAAGGATAGAAAGGAGTTAGAGGAGCAGTAAAGAGAAGGGATATGTGGTTATGAGACTGCCAGCCACTCCAAGCAGCAAGGATGGTTTTATGAGCAGGTGGAGTAAGTCTCGGTAATGATACTGAGGTGACTTTCTGCTCCATTTTTCTCTCACACTCTTTGAATTACTAAATTCCACAATTAGAGACATATCTGCCCAAGAATTCTTGTCTTCGCTAAAATACAACTTTTCTGAGAGTAGTAATGTTGGGCAGATAAAATGTATTATGCTCACTTTGTTAAAGATAACAGGAGGAAGCCGTCACTCAGGTGATATTAATGTGTGTTGGGGTGGGCTAAGGGCAGGCAGAATCCTTTAGCCTGGGGCTTGGTTTTGGGATTAAGCCTTTCCTACCCTTTTTGATGTAGGGCGGTACAATCCTATCATGCCTCAGAGGGTGACTTTGTATTAGAGACTTCCCTGTTTTGTATATTGGATTAAGGGTTTGGATTTCTACACTATAAAATGGGGACGGAATGAGAGTTTGGCGCTTGGTTCCTGAGGTTAGCATGAGAGAGCAGAGAGAATAGAGCCAGCAGTGGGAGGAGGCCACGTGGAGAAGGCCAGGAAAAGCAGCCAAGATGGCGGAGTGCTGAGTGAGATGCCAGTTTGTACAGAGTTTGTATCTGGGATAAGGAAGGAGATGGGGAACTGAGGAGAATAAGTCTGGTGAGCTAGAAACCTTTGATTCTAGGAAACTCAGATAAATCAGTAGCTTTGTGAGCACTGAATGTGACTGGGGTTTTGGAGCCCAGTGTGTATTTTTACTTGCCCGCCGGGTGCAAGGTAGGATTAAAGGCTATGGCCCACCAGTTTGTGGCTCCATGGTTTCTTTACCGACTGTCCGAATCCAATGCGAACCTGCATGGACCAGAAGGCTGCTGTGATAGTGGCTCTGGCCCTGGCTCCTGGCTTTACAAGTAACATATTAAGCCTTAGGACTCATGTATATTTCTTTGGGATTGAATGTGTATATCAGATTGTTCCTTGAAGGCAGGTTTTAATGGGGGAAAGTTGGAGAGGAATCACGTTCAAAGGGAGAAAGACCCAGGCAGGAAGACTGCAGCACTGAAATTCAAACTTGGACTGTTGAAAAATTTTACCCAGTGCTGGTTTTGCCTAGAAAAAAACTTTCTTTATGAACTGACTTTTAAAAGGGTGTTTGTTTGCCTAGTAAGAGTGAATGGAGCCAGCCATTATGTCTTAGAGACCCTGTATTGATCTTCGCAGTCAAACCTCTAAATAGAACTTGACTGCTACACAATGGAGGATTAATTCTCCTTCCGCATAAGCCTGCAGTGAGCATGTCAATCTGCATTTATAAAACCGCCCTTTGTTTGAGAAGAGAGCAGAGAACCCAATAAACAAATTAATGTAAGTAAGTCCAAAGGGGAATGTGGCCAACATGTTCTGTTTTTTAAAAAGTCTATTACACAGAATCAGAGATAAAGCAAGTATTTGTCACTTCCTAACTATGTTTTTTTTTGATCTACTGTTTCTATATAGTGTAATGTAAACTATTTTATATTTTTTTTTAAATTTTTTTTTTATTAGAGAGGAGAGAGAAAGGGAGAGAGAGACAGAGAGGGAGAGAGAGAGGAGAGAGAGACAGAGAGAGAAGGTGGGGAGGAGCAGGAAGCATCAACTCCCATATGTGCCTTGACCAGGCAAGCCCAGGGTTTTGAACCGGCGACCTCAGCATTTCCAGGTCGACGTTTTATCCACTGCGCCACCACAGGGAAGGCAACTATTTTATATTTTAAGAGAAATAAATATGAGTAAATGTTTTGCTTTGCTTTTTCTCTTAGTGAGGCTTTCTTGTTGAAACATCTCAGAAGTTTATAGAAAATCTAAAGTCAAAGCAGCTCTAGGTAATTATGAGCTCTTGCAAGCATAGAAATATAGTGATTTTGAATGGAATTTTACTCAAGCTTACTAAGTGAATGGAGAAGTAAGCAAGTTCTCTTAGTCAGCAAATTATTTGTGAGTGAATTCAAACTTCACGTTAAAAAGAAGTAGTTTTTCTGTAAACTAGACTGATAACGTGTGTATAGCAATTTAACTCCCTAATAAGTAAGTAAGGGCAAAAGTAAAATGAGTCTTCAACTTATTTTCGTAAAAGATTGCAAGTGGAGGTCCTAGCAGACTGGCTCAGTGGATAGAGTGTTGGCCCATCGTATGGATGTCCCTGGTTCAATTCCTGGTCAAGGCACACAGAGAAGTAAGTAATCATCTGCTTCTCTTCCCCTCCCTCTCCCCCTTCTCTCCCTCTTTTTCTCCTGCAGCCAGTGGCCCAATTTGTTTGAGCATTGGCCCCAGGCACTGAGGACAGCTCAATTGGTTCCAGCACATCATCCTCATGTGCTAAAAATAGCTCGGCTGATTTGAGCATCGGCCTCAGATGGGGATGCAGGGTGGATTCCATTTGGAGGGCTTATGGGAATCTGTCTCTCTATTTCCCCCCTGTCACTTAAAAACAAAAAAGATTGCCAGTAGAGAACTTACACAGATAATTATATGTTGGATTTAATAAAGTCTGAGAAAAGTTTGACTTCTATGAAAAGTTATTATTGTATACTCACTGAAATATGTCACCATTTAAAAAAAGAAGGTGTGGGACTGTTTTGGTGTTAATATTAAACTCTATCATCTTCCTTACTGTATGTGTGATGTGTTGTTTTAACCTCCTCTCAATTTTTTTACTAAAAAAAAAATTCCAGCAGTAAGTATAATTCTAAAATGCTAAAAAAGTCACTTTGAAAATAATTTTAATGAGTGGGTTTTTTAATCTGTTTTGGCCTCTTTGCATACAGACCATCCACCTTCACATAGTATGTCTTCTTCGGAGAGCAGAAACATGTCACTATCAGGGAGTCTTGGATCCAGGTAAGAAGAGCAGCCAGCAGTGAATGGGCTATTATAGTAAACAAAACCGTAAGTGTAGCAATGTTTTCTATTCTTTTATAAATTATATAGATAAAGTCTAAGTAGTTTTAGAGGAGCAGAACAATTTCTTACCTGCTTCCACAGCTTTCATTTCTCCCTTCTTCCAAATTAATCTTAACATCTCAACCCCCCCCCCCAAAAAAAAAAACATAAAAAAACCTCACGCCAAACTTTGGAACAACAGATACAATCTTATTTTAAACGCCCTGCCAATCCCCGCCCTGTGCAAGCAGAGATGTGAGTCACCCACAGTAACTGCCTCGATGAGCCAGGAGCCTCCCTGTCAGTCAGGGCTCATCAATGGTGGCAGTGCCTCCTCTCTCCTGCCCCACAAGGTGAATGCCATGGGAAGGCAGAGAAAGGAGTGCAAGGAGTGTTTGGTATGTTTAGTCTGCACGATCTTCATGCTCTAAGTTCTTGATTCACAACCACTGATTTATGGTGTATATGTCTTCATTTCAAGAGCTACTTAGTATTTCCAAAAAGTTTCTTTTGTGATTTAATTTATACTTAATTCCATTGCAAAGTATATATGGCATTCTGATCTTTAATAAAAAAATGGGTGCATGTTATAAAGTCAAAACAAGACAGAAAAGGCATCTTAATTCCCACAGGCTAAGAATGGCTACTGAAATGAGATTTTCTATGCTTTATGTTTTATTTTGTTATACAATAGTGCCTCCCTCCCTGCGAAGGTAAATGCCATAGATATTAAATATGAGCAAAAAAGGATGATACAGAAAGAATAGACAACATGTATTTGAATATTGTTAAATTCTTATGACTGCTAATTAATATACCATTCTGGGAGCAAGAGTTCAAAGATAGGAAATAATAACTGATAACCTACATCAATGTGATTAGTTGTTTCTGTGGATAGTTATTTGCAAGCACAATGCTGGCTCATCCTGTGTTGTGATACAAGAAGATTTATTAATTATAGCTGAACACTTATTAAAATTTTTCTATTGATTTGAGAGAGGGGAAGGAAAAGAGAGAAAAACATCAACTCATTTCACTTAGTTATTCCATGTAGTTGTGCTCTCATTGTGTGCTTCTCCTACATGCCCTGACTGGGGATTGGACCAGCAACCTCAGTGCTCTGGGACAATGTTCCACCCCCTGAGCCACCTGGCCAAGGCCTTGCTGAGCACTCTTTATCCGTTAATTGCATTGTGTTCTGTAACCAACACATTTCTACTTACATTATCAAATAAAAACAATAATTTATTTTCTTTGTCAGAACTTCCTTATCATGTAAAAGATGTGTGGTCTGATTAACTTTATATGCTAAATTAAAATTCAAAATGATTGAACATATTAATACCATTCCCAGTAAAGCATGTAGGAAGGAAATGACTACTTTTTTAGGATGAAAAGAAGTAAACTTGTTTTTGAGAAACTGAAAGATTGCAGGACTGAGAATTATATATCAAAAGTTTGATTTTTTATATTAATTGTATGCCTATTAGCACTAGAAATTAAATAACAATTGATATGATCAAGAAAGCACTGTAGGCCCTGGCCGATTGGCTCAGTGGTAGAGCGTCGGCCTGGTGTGTGGGGGGGTCCCGGGTTCGATTCCCGGCCAGGGCACACAGGAGAAGTGCCCATCTGCTTCTCCACCCCCACCCCCTCTCCTTCCTCTCTGTCTCTCTCTCTTCCTCTCCTGCAGCCAAGGCTCCATTGGAGCAAAGATGGCCCGGGCGCAGGGGATGGCTCCTTGGCCTCTGCCCCAGGCGCTAGAGTGGCTCGGGTTGCAATATAGCGATGCCCCGGAGGGGCAGAGCATCGCCCCCTGGTGGGCAGAGCATCGCCCCTGGTGGGCGTGCTGGGTGGATCCCAGTCAGGTGCATGCAGGAGTCTGTCTGACTGTCGCTCCCCGTTTCCAGCTTCAGAAAAATAAAAAAAAAAAAAAAAAAAAAAAAAGAAAGCACTGTAAAAAATGTGCTACCCTCCAGGTATGAGCAAAAACCTTTTTAAAAATGTTGCATTTCTCGTGGGATGTGCTATGGCACAGAAGAAGATGCTTGCTATCAAGTCAATATTATCACTGGGCTTTTAAATATTTGTTATTTCTGGATTAGCTTCTGATATTCCAGAAAATTAAAAGCAAACCAAAGCAAGAATAGTTTGTCACTGCAAACCAGAACATCTGAAGTCTTTGCCCTCACATGTAAGATTGTGCAGCTCAATAACAACATTATAACAAAACCTCCTGAGGACAATGAAGTTGGCAAGCTCAGTTGGAACTTTAGTTTATTTCAGGAAAAATCTGATGCAACTGAATTCATATTCTCAAAAGGTGACAGGATCATTTGAATGAATGAGACTTTTACTGGAAAGCACTGTCACTATCTATATCACCCTTGGTTGGCACATTTACCCAGATTTGTGACTTGAATGGGTTTTTCTAAAAAACAAAATAGCTTAGATTATCAAACACTAGCGTACTATGCCCCTTGTTACTGTTTCCCAGTTGATGGCTTTTAATTTGAAACAACACGATTGTGAATTATTTCATTTGAATCCTTGCAAGACGTGGAGTCAGAAGGTCTGTGGTCAAGTTCAGCTCTGTTTGGTAACGGCCCTGTGACGTTGAGTAAATAACTTCTCTGAGACTTGTTTCCTAATCTTTAAAATGTGGGAGGAATGTATTCACTCTTTCTGTTCCCGTTTATGATGGAGATTATTATTCCAAACTGTCATATCCAAGTGGACTTTTTGCAATTGGAGATGGTTTGGTGCATGGAGCCAGTATCAGCTTCCCAGGAGCTTCCCTTATGAAAGGATGAGTTCCTGCAATTCTGGGAAGCCTTAGTCTCCCTTGGCTCAAACATAAATAACATTTATTGGGCACTATATTAAGCATCTTTTATGGAAAATGCATTTGTAATAGGTTCATAGCCCCACAGTGAGGTTGGTACTGTTATTACCCTGCTTTACAGATAAGGGAAGGGAGACTTTGAGGAGTGAACTGCCTAAAAAGACAATCACAGGAGAGGTGAGAGGGCTAGGTGGGCCTGACCATGCAGGTAGTCTTTGGACCTTATTTGCCAATGATGCTATGCAGACAGATTGCATAATTCTTTATGGCAGAGCTGAAATCAACCAGGCATCCTAGCCCATGCAGATTAAATATGTCTTTCAGGAAGCAAGTCTGTCTCTTTGGGAAATTTTGGTTCAGTGATACCTTCAGGAACCTGGAGCTAGTTTCTGAACTTCCAAGTTCAGATTAGGCTTTCTTTTAGTTTCCTTCTGCTTCAAAATACAATAAAATTCATACTCTTAGCTGGAACTGTTTTATGCTATTCATTATGAGTTTCTGTTTGCCCTCTCTATCTAATATTCTTTTGTTCATTTACATTCTTCCTAGCCTATAAAGCCAAGTTAAAAAAAATGTAGTTCAAACATCCAAAATTCAAAGGAAAACCACAAAATGGGAGGTTTAATAGGCTCCACAGATACAAGTAGACATTTGTCCGACCATATCAACAAAGAAATAGCTTTCTGGTCTCAGTCCTTTTAGGGTCTGTGATGACAGAGAGTAGATGAAGAAGCATCAGCTAAGCTTGATCACAGCAATTATTCATCTTTTCAATTGAGAGAAAGCACCTGAGACATCAGCTATGGTGCACAGCATAAATATTCTATCTTTTAAATTCTCCTTAACATTATTTAGAGTTTTTTACACAATAAGCTCTTTTACTGTCTACTTAAATTGTGTATTTTGATTTCTTCACTTATTGAGATACTTGACTATAACCTGGTTCTTAAATAAAAGTGATGGCCCTAACTATAAATACACATTTTAGCAAATTTTCATATTCAAATGAATCAAGATAAAAAATTAAACTCACTCCTATAAATCTGTTACAAATTACTTTTGTCCAGGAACCAAAGTCTCAAGGAATGTAACCAGAATGTACTCTGAACTAAATATGAACAGAATTTATATAAATTATAAGACCCATTTAAAGTTTTTTGCTTATTTCTAAAGAAGTACAAGAATTCATGTCAAATTTTCAGTGACATGAACGGCTCTTTCATTATGCGGCCTACCTCAGGGAATCCTGGTGAGTGTCATTCTTCACACGACCCTCTCTGTAGCCTGTCTGATTATAGTTGTTTTCCTAAGAGAACACTGTTTCTTTTTTTCTTTTTTTTACAGAGACAGAGTGTCAGAGAGAGGGATACATAGGGACAGACAGACAGGAATGGAGAGAGATGAGAAGCATCAATCATCAGTTTTTCATTGTGACATCTTACTTGTTCATTGATTTGCTTTCTCATATGTGCCTTGACTGTGGGCCTTCAGCAGACCCCATAACCCCTTGCTCAAGCCAGCGACCTTGGGTACAAGCTGGTAGATTTGCTCAAACCAGATGAGCCCACGCTCAAGCTGGCAACCTCGAGGACTCAAACCTGGGTCTTCTGCATCCCAGTTCAATGCTCTATCCACTGCATCACTGCCTGGTCAGGCACTTTCTTTTTTTTTTAAAAAAAAATTTATTTCCCTGGCCAGTTGGCTTAGCGGTAGTGCATTGGCCCGGTGTGTGGATGTCCCAAGTTCAATTCCCAATCAGGGCACACAGGAGAAGTGACCATTTGCTTCTCTACCCCTTTCCCTTCTCTCTCACTTTCCTCTCCTCCCACAGCCATGGCTCAAATGGTTTGAGCAAGCTGGCCCCATGCAATGAGGATGGCACCATGGCCTCACCTCAGGTGCTAAAATAGCTCTGTTGCCAAACAACAGAGCAGTGGCCCCAGATGGAGAGAGCATCGCCCTTTAGGGGGCTTGCCAGGTGGATCCTGGTTGGGACACATGAGAGTCTGTCTCTCTGCCTCCCTACCTCTCAGTTAATTTTAAAAACATTTAGAAAATTAAATTTAATACGGTGAAATTGATCAATAAGAGTACATAGGTTTTTATGGCTGAGTAGTAGTAGTATTCCACTGTATATATGTACCATATCTTTTTTATCCAATCCTCTAGTGAGGGACACATTGGTTGTGTTTATGTCTTGGCCACTGTGAATAATGCTGCGATGAAAGTGTTGACATTATGACAAGATGAATGGACCTTGAGAACATTATATTGAGTGAAATAGCAAATCCGAGAAAGCTAAGAACTGTATGATTTCACACATAGGTGGGATATAAAACTGAGACTCATGGACACAGATAAAAGTAAAGTGTTTAGCAGGGGGAGGGGAGTGGTGAGAAGGGAGTAAAGAGAGACAAATACATGGTGATGGAAAACGATTTGACTTTGGATGCTGAGCACACAACATAATCAACAGTTCAAATGCTATAGAAAAGTTTATCTGGAACCCATGTACTCTTATTGATCAATGTCACCTTGTTAAATTTAATTTTCTAAATAAAATCACCAGAAAAAGGAGTATACAGGTTTCAGGTAAACATTTAACACTGTTTCTTTTGATGTGGGCCTTTGGTACCCTTTATATGAAGTTTGGAAATGAACATCTATGAAATGTTGAACTGTTTTAGGCATCCTGGTAAAGTAAATGCAAGTCCTTCAAATACAATGTTGAATCAATGCTTTGCAAATGCCAACCTTCGGTTTTACTGAGTAAATAAGAAATGTGGTACAGGATGTGGAACATAAACTTAGAGATATAAATGCATATAGTCAGTATCATGAGGAAGCAGTGTCTTTGAATTTTTGATCAAAAGATAAAATCAGCATACATGGTATGAGAATATGACATCCTTCAGACAGTGTATAACTCTACTTTGTCATTTTTATTTTATCATTTGTAAATTATATATAAATATAAGTATCTATAAAATGTGGTATATAATATACATTTTATACTTTTGTTTCTATATATATGAATGACTAAGGAAAAGTTTAGTGCAAACATATCTAACTGTAGTCTAGTTCAAGGAAATGTCCTGTGTTATTGATGACAGAGCTAAAATCTGAGCCAGGCATTCTGGACCTTGTGGATGAAATCAGTCTCTCAAGAAGCAAACTGGGATAGAGTCTAAACCTGTTTGGGAAATTGATGTTTAGCCATCACTACAAAGACCAGTAGCTGGGTTTAAACTGAATCGTGGCAGAGGAGAAAAAAACAAAAACCCTAAAAAATGTGAGAAACAATGGAGGAAGACTAAAAACAAAAAATGTACACCCTAGTGCATAAGAATATAAGAGAGTTGTCTGACCAGGTGGTGGCGCAGTGGATGGAGTGTTGGCCTGGGACTCAGGACCCAGCGTGGAAACCCCAAGGTCACTGACTTGTGTGCGGGCTCATCCTTCTTGAGTCCAAGGTCGCTGGCTTGAGAAAGGGGTCACTCACTCTGCTGAAGGCCTCCAGTCAATGCACATATGAGAAAGGAATCCATGAACAACTAATCCATGCTGCAATGAAGAATTGATGCTTCTCATGTCTCTTCATTGCTGTCTGTCCCTATCTGTCCCTCTCGCTTTCTCCCATAAAAAAATAAAAAGGAATATAACAAAGCCAACTGACCAATGTAATTGTAAAAATCAGAGTAGAGATAGGAATGTAATCAATCTAGTTTTGTAAAAGTGAACAGATAGTTTCATAACCGCATCTCTGACTTTAGTGAGCTTATTGTGCACGAACTCTGTAAGAACACATAGTCTGCCAACCCTGTCTGGATGTTCTAATTTTGCTATTCACCAGTTGTGTGAGTTACTTATCCTTCATGAGACTAAGTTTTCTTATGTGTTAAACAGACTAGAAAACCTCAGATTCATGGCTCCTTAAGCCAAGGCAGTTCTAAGCTGTGATGGTAACAAAGAAAACTGGTTTTTGGTATGGTTGCTAGATCAGACGCCCTGAGAACTGGAGTTCATGTCAAGAGACACTGCAGGGGAAAAATACAAAATCAACCCAGGGCCAAAGAACTTCAAAGATGGTTGATCTTGTTTATTTATGTCTCTCCCTTCAAAAGAGGCTGAAAAGGACACTATCCTCCCGGCGAAAATATTTGCAGTTGCATTACTGTATAATTTAACTTTTACTCCATTTTAATAATAAAGCAGAGGAGAAAATATTGCTTCACTAAATTACCTGCTCCCTGCTCAGATTTGAATATTTAACAGCTCAGTCAATGGCAAAGCAACTATAAATGCCTGCAAATAAAAACAATTCCTTAGTCCTGGTGTGCAAACATATGTATCTGCCTCCTGAGCCAGTTACGACAGAAGTTTGAAAAAGCCCTTGGGCCAAATTTGTCATCCTTCATTGTCCTCACCATGCACTGAAATCAGGTGTCTTTATGAGAAAGTGATTCACTCCTGTGTATTTGTAGTTTGGATATAGCGCCATCAGGTACAAAGCAGCAGCACAGAGGACACAGGGCTGGCTTCAGGGGTGTGTGACCCGTGTAGTCACACAGAATCACGTGCTCACAAAGACCTTTGCTTGGTTTAATGCTCTGCTATTGAAATTCTTTTAAAAAATTCCATTGATGAGAGAAAGAGAAGAAGAAAGAAGAGAGAGAGAGTTAGAGAGAGAGAAGAATCAACTAGTTGTTACACTTACTTTAGTTGTGTATTCATTGATTGCTTCTTATATGTGCTGTGACTGGAGATCGAACCCGCAACCATGGTGCATGAGGCTTTATCCACTGAGCTACTCAGCCAGGGCCTCTGCTATTGAAATTCTTAATAATTGTAACTTTGATTTCATGTTTTGTAAGTGAAATCCTGTGGGACAATGACACATGTGCTTGATCAGAGGAGACACACATAGCGTGTAGGTCAGCTGTTATTTGCTGCTCCATTTGCAGGTAGGACTCAGCGTCACATTAGCACAAGAATTCGGGTACACTGACCACATGTGGGTGTTCAGCTAGACTCAAAGCAAGTATAAGGCAAGCATGAGTAAATAGGGGTGCTGACAGTTCTGAATAGCCACGCTGTCCTCTAGAACCAGAATTTGCTTCAGCAAAATAAGGAATAGCATTCTAACAAACAGGAACAACCAAAGAACCTATACCACATCCTTTCTTAGTCCTGCTAATTTCCTCTATTAGCCGTCCACTTAATGCTGAAAATGATGACCTAGAAATAAGGGAGGGGGATCAGGCAACCCATAGCTCCTTTGTCTGTGAGTTCTTCCTTGCTCATCAGCAAGCTGAAGGTAGACCCTGTTGGCAAAATGTGTTTATGATCACCAAGTGACATGAATACAATTGCATTAGTTTTGTGTAGTGTTGCCACGGTTCTTATCAGACCAAAATCCATATGCATGTTTGAGTTACAAAATATGAATTGTATAATTTTGGTGATTCTGCATTCAAGGTGAGTATTCCCATTTGCATTTAAAAGTGGTACTGCACAATAAAAAGATGAATGGTGAAATTCATGATAGTAATTTAAAGTGTTAAGTTTTCTTTACTCAGAACCACATTAAGTAGTAAATTAAAAATAGGACAAGTGAAGGGAAATTCTGAAAGAAACAATAAAGCTTTATATTTGAATACCTTTAATGATACTTTTCTCCTTTTTTTTAGGGGCTCTTATTTTTATTTTGAATGAGCCCTGAAAATTATGCAGCATTGATAGGGTAATATGTTACCCTAACCACTGTGGGGGTCCATTCTAAGGCTTTGAAGTTGCCCAGAGCTTGATTTAACTCATGTTCTGCCATTTAGCCATGACCTCACTTCACTTTACTAAGCCTCAGTTTTCTCACTATTTGGTTATTTCATCAACCTATATTTATTGAGCCTACTGACTGTGCTATGAAGAACACAATAGACTTTCTCTACCCTGTGGAACTTACACGGTAGACCAGAAGACAGAGATTAAACTGATAACAAAAATAAATGCCTAATTACACATTATGATACATGTTATGAAGACAGATAGGGATATTCTAAAAAAAGAAAACTTGGAAGGGTGTTGAGACTTCATTTATTTCAGGTAGTGAAATATTTAACTACAGACATAGAAGATGAGCAGGAGATAACTGAGGAAGTGTTAGGAAAAGGAAGAAATGGAAATATCTGTCTCACAAGGTATCATAGATTATATGATTAAAGGAGACATAAAGAAAACATTAGCACAGTCCTGGCCATAGTAAATAATGAACCTGTGAGTAGCTTTTATCATTATCAAAAGATTGACAGAAGTGATTTTTAGTGTTATCCTCACCACCCATTCATATTCGGCAATGAGCATGTAAATCCTTACGTAGAATGTTCATTATCGACATAGTCACTCATTTAATAAAATTTAGCTGACCTTTGACTATGGAATACAATTCCATTCTGTTAATTCTCTCTCCTTGGAATAGCTCTTTCTTTTACACCCATATCAGTTTCTGATACATTTACCTGGGATGCCTATAGTCCATGATCTGAATCTCTGCTTTCTGACTCAGTTGTGTTTCATTGTGTTGGGATAGCACACTTCTCCGTGGGCACAAAAGTATTTCAATTACAGAAAGCTGGTGAAAGCCTTTCCTTTCTGTCTTTAGTTTTCTTTTACTTGTCACTGATTTTAACAACTGTTATAAAAATGAAAAAAAAGTGTCTCTTCAAGTTGTCACTGTTCCCTGTCCCTTTCTGCCAATCATGGAATTGGTGTCTCCCATTTACCTCTTTTATCTGAAAATGGCCTTGTATATCATCTTGCCTGATGAGATCTCAGGTCTGAGGTCAAGGTAGCTATTTTTTTTTTTTTTTTTTTTTTTTGCTAAAGCAAAGACATCAGGGAGGAGCTAGTAAATACAGAGTTATCCCTGAGCACAATATTGGAATAGGTAAAGCTGGTCTTGGCTGTCACTTTGTTTTTCTTATCAGTAATTTCTCTCACAGTTTTTTCTCTTTGATCACCCAGAACCTGCAGGTAGACTCCTTAGGAAAAATGTCCTTCTAGGCCAGCCTGGGTTGTTATCCCTCAGCAACATACTGAGTACTTGACAGTCCCTGTTTGCCCCAACGGGAGGCAATTAACAAAGCATAAACTTCAGGGGTCTGAAAGAGAGTCTGCCAAGGTGTTTAGTGTCACATATATATTTGTTTTATTCTCCAGAAGAACATATTATAACCACTCTAGGTTAGTGCTGCTGTCTCCTGCCATGCAGCTTTTCCTCCTTCCTGTTTGCCCTGTGATCAGAGAACGGTGGAACATGTTGGGATCTGGCGGAAGGGGTAAGCGAGGCATATATTTAGTTCAAATTTATGGACTACATTTATGTGATTACAGTTACTTTCATGAATAGTTATCGTTATACCTGTACTGGTGTAGAAAGGATTTCCAGGAATACACCTACCACCCTCTGCCACCTCCATGTACTTGACCCAAAGTAGCAAAGCAAAACCTGTACCAATATATAAATGTGTTCACATCACCTGGCTCTGGGAACAGGTGGGTTTCTCCCAGACTAACCTGAAGCTAGTCTGAGAAATCTTCCAATCATCACATGTATAAACGGGCAAGCAAAATGTTCCATTCATATTAACACCAATACAAAAGACAAGTTCTCTCCTATCAGGAAGAGAATTGGTAATGCAGGGTACGCTGCATTCCTACACTTTCAATGAAAATTTTAAAGTAGAATTGTATTGTGTTACATTCAGAAGACAAAATTTTTTCTTGTTTGGAAACAAACCTGCAATAGCACTACAAACAACAAATATGTCTTCTTATGCATTTCAAGTATCAATTAGATAAAAATTTTTATCTGAATTCTGTTTCTATTCTCTCTATAGAAAATATTTCAAATATTATTATTATGCAAAAAAAAATGAATAACAAGTATGCAACCTTAAAAGGAAGGAAAAATGTGTTATGAATGTGTGGTAAACAATTAATCTGTAGAAATATTTTCTGAATTTTGTGACATTCATGTTACTATTCAACATTCTTAAAATATATAATTTGTGTTTTCTTTTCTGTTTCTAAATAAATACTTTTCAATGGAATTTTATATTAATAACTTACTTTTTGTCTTAAAGAAGGGTCCAAAATTATATAAGGTCAGGCTCCACAGAAGCTGTATCCCAACTCCAACTCTCTATGTGCTCCATCAGAAAATTAATTCTGGTTCTGATTTGTTGGCTCAGTGGTAGAACATTGGTCTGGCATGTGGATGTTCCAGGTTCGAGTCCTGGTCAGGGCACACAGGATAAGCGGCCATCTGCTTCTCCATCCCTCCCTTCCTCTCTTATTTTTTCTTTCTGTAGCCATGGCTCAATTGGTTCGAGTGCATCACCCCAGGCACTGAGGACGCTTCCTGGACCCTCCACCTCAGGTGCTAAAAAATGCTTGGTTATGAGCATGGCCCCAGATGAGCAAAGCAGCGTCCCCAGATGAGGATTTCCAGGTAGATTCCGGTTGGGGAGTGTGCAGGAGTCTGTCTCTCTATTTCTACTCCTTTCACTTAGAAAACAAAGAAAAATATTTAATGTTAAAGTGGTAGCAAGCTTTCATGTTACCCTTTCTATGAATTTTATGTTGGGATAGTAGCTTTTGCTATGAGCCTATTCCAACTGTCTTCTTATAGTCTAAGTCTGTGAAATGGACAGTGGATTGCATGACCCCATATCTGGTTGGACTGCTGTTCCATAGCTGTCAGTCAAAAAAGTTAGTAAGGAAGAGATCGCCTATGGGGATAAGAGAGACCATAGGGGGTCCAGGAACTGTGTATATTAAAGCTGGAATGAGAAAAAAGGGGAGAAAATAGAGCAGATGCTCTGATAGAAGAACACATCACAGGAGCTGAGAAAGACCTTCCCTCCTTTTCAGTTCCCAGTTCTAGATCCTCAGTCTTGCAACCCATGGCATTTATATCTATGACATTATGGGATGACTGCGTCACACATCTCATTTATTGGAATTGGCATGGCTCTCTTTTCTAGCAATCAAAAACGACCTGAAAAACCCTCTTTCCCAGTGAATTTGCATTTTAGTCTGGAGAACAACAGCTATAATTAATTGAATGCCAGAAAATTATTGAATACCTATACCATCTCTAATCTTTGCAACTTCCCAGGCAGGTGGCTATCTTCAATGTTATAAGTGAAAAAACTGACGGCCTCAGAGAAGGTGAGCAAGTTGCTGAAGGTCGTGTGATGGGAAAGCAAAGCTGGATTGGAACTCAGGTCTGTCTGACTCTAACGCATGTGCTCCTCCTGCTATACCACATTGCACACCAATATCTAAATCCAAAGGAACTAGTTTCAGCTGAGGGAACTTAGTACGTGACTTTGAACTCATGATTACTGGATATCGGAGGCCATGCATTATCTAATTCTGTCCTTCATTTTTGCATGAAGGTCATTGAGGTCTTAACAGGTGATGTGCTCAAGGTTCCAGAAAATATGTGTGAACACCGCTAAGAGCTTTGCTGTTTGGGTTTTTTCCATCATATTTTTTCTATTCTGAGAGTGTACAAGGATCCCAGACATACCTAACACTGTTTCTATTGAATGAAAACTATTTGCCTCTGTTAAATTCAAATCAAAGTATTCACATTTTCTAATTCCAAAAGAGAACATTAATAGGCAATATTAAAGAAATTAAAAATTAATTCCTTTAAAAAAGGGTTTAAAATTTATTTCACATGTTCATTCCTTTTAAAGGATTTACTCTTTATGTCATTTAGTATATTTTAAAACTAGAAAATGATGATAATATTTGCTACCAATAGCACCTGCTGTGTTTTACATATAATATTTCTAATCCATATACAATGTTGTATAATATATGTAAGGACAATGAAACTTAGATAAATTATGCAATTTACATAAGGTCACCTTAGTGTTAGGGGCAAACAGGATTTAACCAAGGCCTTGGTGAATTAAAGATAGCATATATTTTACCAATTTTCTTGACATTTAGGATATATAAGGTTCAAAATGTGGGTATTTAGATATAGTTTATATTATGCCCTTCTTATATTGTGTTTCTTTTCTAACTGTCTATGAAATGATTATGGCTTGCCATTGAAGTAAACGATCTGGCCAATAGCTGCTAAATATTCCTTCAACAGAAAACTAGGTACATAAATCCTCAGGGCTGTGAATTTTCTCATTGAACAGGCATAAATACACTACAAGAAAAACAACATACCTGACTAGGGCTTTAAGATTTAAGAGTCATTTCTGAATTTTAAAATGAAGTTCAAGGATTTAAAAGATTTACTGAAGCCCCTAGAAAAAAAAGATCTTGGGAATTCTACCATCCTGAATAATGCATCATCCAAAAATAAAACAGAATTTATTCTGAAATTCTGATATTTTAGAAATGTCTCTTTCTAAAAATTGCTTCTTGGCTATGGTATGGTTGATTACTCCATTATTGATTTTGTTCTTGAATAAACAGAGAGAGGTTATAAAAGGTAATATTCTTTATCTAGACTTTTTCAATCAGGATTCTATTAGAAGTAAAGTAGACAAAACTGGATAGTATTTGGCCAATGGCCATCATTATGTGAGATGAAATGAATATAAATTTAGCGCAGTGCCTGCATACAGTAAAAGCTCAATCAGCGTTAGCGATCGCTGTTTTTGTTATTGGTGAGAAAAAGATGCGCCAGGCCATTATCATGATGTGGATGGCTTCCTAAAATGAACGAAGCATTGTGTCAAATGTTTCACAAGACATCTGAGTATGCCAGGCTAGTGGGAAATAAAGCGGCTTTATGTAGCTGCAAGATGGGATTTGGTTCGCACCTGGCACGGCGCCAGCTGTGTCAGCCCCAGTCGATTGCTGTGGAAGTCTGATCTGACCTGCTGACGTGACACTGCTGACACCACAGGGCGGCCGGGGCCACTGGCAATGTGTCAGCACTTTCCTCCTTCAAGTGCCACATACCCCTAATAAATATCCAATTTCTCACTCTGGGGATGCACTTTCTTCCCTTGAACTTAGGGCAGTGCTGTAGTTTCACATGCTACATGATAACTGTTCCGGATGTTACAGCAGATGAGTAGGCTCCTGTCACTTTCCACTTGCACTTCTCTGAAAGGACAGATTGGCAGCCAAACACTTTCTCAATGTAGCCGCATTACCCCCTGTTATTTTAACTATAAAGGGTGAAAAAAAATCTGTTCAATATCAGGTAATTATTCTGCACTAGAGTTCACAGCTTTTGAAAGGCAGCATGCCAACATCACGAACATTACCATCTGGAAGGTGATGTCTAAATGCTGACCCTTGTCATGAAGGATAAGAATGGAAGAACAGTGACCTTGGAGAATTTCTGGAGGAAGTTGCTGGTGAAGGGTAGGGGCTGTCTGATTTTGTTGTTAATTTAATAGTTAGTAGCCATGATGGTCGTATCCAGCTCCTGGGTCAGTGAAAATCCACATGTGTGAAACTGACTCATGCTCAGATGCTTTCTCTGGTTGGCAGCAGTCATTCAAGAGTTTCTCAATGAGGCCAATTTAACCCTCCAATAACTGGACCAACTAGGACACCTAGATTACAGATTCTACACTTGAGGCTAAGTCTTCTATTGTTTTCATGGACATGTTAGAATTTTAGAAGTGGAGCTAAGACAGTGATCAATCATAAAGTGAACTAACCATTTCCTGGGCAACTGATTTAGAAAAATGAGCACTCCTTTGGATTATGACCAATCAGGCATGCTAAATTCTATCCAAAATTTGCCCAATGCCTACTTCTTGTCCCATTCCCTACAGGGCACAGAGGGAGTTTTGTAAGCTTTAAATCTTCTTTGTGAATGGAACCATGTAGCAGAAAGTGCTGCCATGTGGCAGAAATTGTTATTATAGCTAATATATATATGCGTAAGTGTTAGAAGCAATGTTTGGGAACTTTCCTTAAAAAGGAAAGAGAACATCTTTATTTTTCTAACATCTTGTGCCTGGAACATGAATATGTAGATGAAATTCTAGCAACTTTCTTTGGCCATGAGGACAAGAACCACATATTAAGAATGGGGGAGCAGTGGTCTGGAAGGAACTTGGGTCCTTTCAGACTCTGAGAAGTCTTCATATCAGCCTTCTACTTCCTACCTTTCTTCTTCTTTTTTGTGAAGGTAAAATATATATTTAAGTGATATGGTCCAACTAATGTTGATACAGATCTTAATGAACTTTATAGAATTTTTTTAACATTACATTTATTAACTACTGTCTTTATTAGATATTGTGACTGTGAAGAAACCAATGATCTTTCTGTATTTATAAATATTTAATGAGCAAATGAACCTTAACCATATTAGGATAGTTTTGTGCTACATCTATAGAACTGAAAAAAATTGATTTCAAAATTTGTTTGCTTCATTAACAACCTTGCCAAATTGATTAAAATTGCCGTCTTAACTGTTCAGAAATCAATTTTTTGCACTTTGTAAGTCTCAAGTTTGCATGTTGATAGGGGCACTAATTTATTAATTATGACTTATGTCATAGTTGTAAGATCATATCTAAATAGAATATTCACTTCAAACAATAAAAAAACAAGAAATAGCTAATTTATTATGTCATAGTTTCATATAATGAACACAAATAAAACTGTGACCTTGAAAATTGAACAGGCTATCACTCAGTTTGGTATAATATTTCATACAGCTTAAATAAGACACAGGATTACTTAGGGAAAAATAGGTAGCATGAATAGAGATTACTTTGCAAGCTGTTCTTTTCTTATATAAATTTGCCATATGAAGCAATTATTTCTACTGGTTTATTATTTGCATAAATACACATGATAACAATATTTCCATTTGTGAAGTGGTTACCAGGGGGAAGGGATTGGGGGAGGAGAGTAAAGAGGGACAAACATACGGTGACAGAAAATGATTTGACTTCGGGTGATGGGCACACAACACAACCAACAGTTCAAATGCTATAGAGATGCTCATCTGAAAACTATGTACCCTTTTTCTAATGACAGAGACAGAGAGAGACAGAGAGAGGGACATATAGGGACAGACAGACAGGAAGGGAAAGAGATGAGAAACATTAATTCTTTGTTGTGGCACCTTAGTTTTCCATTGATTGCTTTCTCATATGTGCCTTGACTGGGGGGCTACAGCAGGAGTAACCCCTTGCTCAAGCCAGTGACCTTGGGCTCAAGCTAGTGAGCCTTGCTCAAACCAGATGAGCCTGTCCTCAAACCAGCGCTCTCTGGGTTTTGAACCTGTGTCCTCTGCATCCCAGTCAGACATTCTATCCACTGCACCACCTCCTGGTCAGGCTGACACCTATATACTCTTGTTGATCAATGTCACCTCACTACATTTAATTTCTAAATTAAAAAAAAATTTCCACTTAAAAAAACCTCTTCTCATTACCCAATGTACATCTTCTTTATTGTGCTATTTATCACCTTTTCTTTAGAGATAAACTTCATCAAGGATTAATCTAAACTCACTCTACACCTTCACTTTCCTGAGGCTTCTCTAATCTAATTTTTCATTGCCAACCTTTGGCATTCACCACTGTCTCTAACATTGTCCTTGAAGCTCTCTTAACTCCTAACTTCCATGAGAGTTTTTGTCATGGTTCTCCCAATTTAGCAGCCACCCCACATTCTCATTCGCTTGTGTCTTTTCTGCCACCATGCCTAACTATTGTTTTTCTTAGAATTCTATCTTGAATTCTTTCCTTTCTCATTTCATATACCTCCTATTTTCTGATGACTCATAATTGTACATTCTGTTTCCTGAAGTGTAGAATTGTATTTTTGTAGTTGTTAAAAAAATCCACAAATATAAGTCTAAGCTCATCCACCTCCAATGTCGAGCTGTCGCCTCCACAGAAGTCTCTCCTTTGGGTGACAGCAGCATTGTTTTCCTTGTCTATCTCTCTTTGCCTTGGAAAACTCATTCATCTTTTAAGATTAATTTCAATTTTCACCTCTGCTTGGAAATACTCCTGAACTTAATGGTGTCTTTTCTCTTCTGTACTCTAGCTCTTTGACCTCATAATAACATTATCTTATTACTATTTAATATAATAACCCTATGTTGTCATTTTTAATTTACTTTAAGTCATCCACACTTACTGTTAGTTGCTTTTGAGCCTGTATATTTCTGCATCTTTTTGATTTACCATAGTGATTCATACAAATTAGGAGTTCGAGAAATGCTTTTGAATGAATAATGAATATTCTCTCTACCTTTGCAAATAGAGCCATAGTTTGGATATAATATTATTCATTGATGTCATCCCATTTTATCACTTGCTAATCTTTAATCATCTCCCATCTAAACTAGTCTTTTTTCATAAGATAATTCTTATTTTAGAGACATTTTAATTTTATTTATTCATTATTCATTTATTTATTTACTTACTTATTTAAAGCTTTTATTTTTTTATTTTACAGGGAGTGAGAAATATCAGCTCATAGTTGCTTGACTTTAGTTGTTCATTGCTTGCTTGTTGTATGTGCCTTGACATGGCAAACCCAGGATTTTGAACTGGTGACCTCAGTGTTCCAGGTCAGTGCTCTCACCACTATGCCTCTACAGGCCAGGCATAGTTTTTAATTATTGATTCTAGTGAGAGAGGAAGGGAGAGAGATAGAGAGACAGAAATATTGATCTATTCCTGTATGTGCCCTGACCAAGAATTGAACCGGCAATCTCTGCACTTCTGAAAGATGCTCTAACCAACCAAGCTATCAGGCCATTTAAATTAAAAAAAAATTAAAGAGATGATATTCTTTTATACATAACATAAAATTTACAATTTTATACTAGTGCCTTGCTGTTTTGAATACTGTGGCCTTGTAGAATAGTTTAATATCAGGTAGCATGATTCCTCCAACTTTGTTCATCTTTCTCAAGACTGCTGTTGCTATTTGGAGTCTTTTGTGGTTCCATTAAATTTTTAGAATATTTGTTCTAGTTCTATGAAATATACCATTGTTATCTTGATAGAAATTGTGTTGGATCTATAGTATAGATTGTTGTGGGTAATATAAACATTTTAATTATGTTACTTCTTCTTATCCATGAACATGGCATATGCTTTCATATTTGTATCTTCTTCAATGTCTTTCTTCAGTGTCTTGCAATTTTCCAAGTACAGGTCTTTTACATCATTGGTTAAATTTATCTTTAGGTATTTTATTCTTATTGAGGCAATTGTGAATGGTATTGTTTTCTTAGTTTCCCTTTCTAATAGTTCATTATCGGTGTATAAAAATGCAACGGACTTATGGATATGTATTTGTATCCTACTTTACTGAATTCATATATAAGTTCTAGTAGTTTTTTGGAGAAATCTTTAGAGTTCTTTATATACAGTGTCATGTCATCTTTATATAATGAGATGCCTTTTATTTTTTTTTCTTGTCTGATTGCTGTGGCTAAGACTTCCAATAGTCATGAAAGCAGACATCCCTGTCTTGTTTCCAATCTTACAGGAAATGCTTGTAGTTTTTGCCCATTGAGTATGATGTTGACTGTGGGTTTGTCATGTATGGCTTTTACTATGTTGAGGTATGTTCCCCCTATTTCCACTTTGCTGAGAGTTTTTATCATAAATGGGTCTGGATTTTATAAAATGCATTTTTCTGCATCTATTTATGTGATTATGTTTTACTGTTTTTTTGAGAGAGACAGTGAAAGAGGCAGAGAGAGGGAGGGACAACTAAGGACAGACAGACAGGAAGGAAGACAGATGAGAAGCATCAATTCTTTGTTGTGGCACCTTACTTGTTCAATGATTGCTTTCTCATATGTGCCTTGGTGGGGGGCTACAGCAGAATGAGTGACCCCTTGCTCAAGCCAGTGACCCTGGGCTCAAACCAGTGATCTTGGGCTACAAGCCAGTGATCTTGGGCTACAAGCCAGTGATCTGGGCTCAAGCCAGCAACAATGGGGTCATGTCTATGGTCCCACACTCAAGCCAGTGACCCCATGCTCAAGCTGGTGAGCCCGTGCTCTAGGTGGCAACCTCAGGGTTTCAAACCTGGGTCCTCTGTGACCCTGTCCGATGCTTTATCTACTGCATCAACACCTGGTCAGGTGTGATCATGGTTTTTTTTTTTATCATGTGGTTTTTATCTTTCATTGTGTTTATGTGGTATATCACATGTACTGATTGTGGATATTGTACCAACCCTACATCCCCAGAATAAACTCCTCCTCTTACACTGTTGGTAGGAATGCAGACTGGTGCAGTCACTGTAGAAAGCAGTATAGAGTTACCTCCAAAAATTAAAAATAAAACTGCTTTAAGACCCAGTAATTCCACTTCTTGGAATTTATCTAAAGAAACTCAAAAGACTAATTTAAAAAAAAATATATGTATACCTATGTTGATTGCAATATTGTTTACAGTAGCCAGGATTAGAAGGTGCCCAAGTGTCTGTCAGTAGATGAGTGGATAGATAAACTGTGGTACATTTACACAGTGGAAAATGACTTAGTTGTAAAAAGAAGGAGGTCTTATCCTTTGTGACAGCATAAATGGACCTGGAGAACATTATGCTGAAAGAAATAAGCCAGTGAGAAAGACAAGCACCATATAATTCCACTCATGTATGGAATCTAACGAACAAATGGACTAACAATTGAAATCAAAAAATAAAAATAAAAGAGAAAGAAAATCTGCATGAACACAGACAACAGTGTGGTGATTGCGAGGGGGAGAGTTGGTGGGGAAGGTGGAGGAGGTATGGGAGATAAGTGGTGATGAAAGAGAGCTGACTTGGGGAGATGAACACAAAACACAATGTGTGAAGATAATGTGTTGTAGAATTGTCCACGTGAAACATAATTTTGTTAACAAGCATAACCCCCAATAAATTCAATTCAATAAAATTTCAATATATTTTTTATAATTTTAATCATTTTAATTGTACATTCAGTGTCATTAAGAGCAATCTCAATGGCACGTAACCATCACCATTATTTAAGAACTTTTTCTCATCTCAAACAGAAACTCTGTGTCTTTAAGCTGTAACTCCTCATTCCCTCCACCCCCCCAGCTCCTGAAAGTCTGTTACATATTCTGCCCATGAATTTGCCTATTCTAGAGAACTCATATCATTGGAATCATACAATATTTGTCCTTTTGTGTCTGGCTTATTTCACCTAGCATAATGTTTTTAAAGTTCATTTCTCTTTAATGCTGAAAAATATTCCTTTGTGTGTGTATACTACATTTTGTTTATTTAAAATACATTTGTTTTTAATTCAACATTTTTTTCAATTACAGTTAGTAGTCAATATTATATTAGTTTCAGGTGCACAGCATTGTGGTTAGACATTTTTGCAACTTCCAAAGTGATCTGTCCCCAGATGATTCTAGTACCCAGCTGGCACTATACATAGCTATTACAATATTAGAGACTATATTCTCTATTCTGTTCTTTAGATCTTGTGATCGTGTGTGTGTGTGTGTGTGTGTGTTTGTGTGCATCCCACCTCTTCTGTATCTTGTTAACTATCTATGGACTCTCTCATTGCTTTCATCTGAAATTAACATATTTAGAGACATATTAACATATATGATATATATATATATGTATATTTACATAAAGGAAATACCTCACGCACTCTACCTCTTGGGATCATGCCTGCACCCTTCCCTTCCCTGTATTCTCCCCACCCACGTGTGTTTCCCTTTCTTAAGCTCCAAGGGCCCTTCCTATGCCTCTATAATTTGTTTCTTGAGCCTACACAGCCCAACTGGTTCCCTACCTCTGTAACTTTCTAAATAAACTTTCTCTTATCATTTGAAAAAAAAGATAAAAGCAATAGCTAAGTGTATAAGAAAGAATTATTGAAGAATCATTGTAGTATTTTCTTGTTTCCCCATTTTTAAACCCAAATAACACAATTGTGTTTTTGGTAATGAGAGAGAAATACACATCAGATTCCAATACCAAATTCCTGCTATAAGGTAATTGTGATTAGAAACCTAGTCCACTTACTGATGCAACGTTAAGATTTACTCTACCGTCTAACCAATTAATCTATAGTCTGGTACCAGTAGAGATGCAGTTAGTATTTGTTAAATGAATTTATGCAAGCATGACTTCATCAATTATTTCAAATTGACGTTGGATGTGTATTAGCTCATAACTCATGGCAATCATTTATAGCTGACATATACTGAGGGCATTATATGGGCCAGGGTTGTTTCTCATTGCTTAACATATAATATCTCATTTAATTCTCATAACAACCTTATACGGGAGATTTATTATAATAATAATTATTATTATCTTCATCATCATTTAATAAATTGGGAATAATGAGCCACAGAAGGATTTAATAATTGTCTAGAATCTCACCACTAACAAGCAGTAGAACTGAAAATTGAAGCCCAGCAGTCCAGCTCTGGCCTGCTTGCTCTTACGTAGTCTATAATAGCTGCTCTGTTATGGACAAGTGGCTCCAAATACATTTTTTAAGTTAATTATGTAAGAAAATATTCTTCCCTAAATTATGAGGGCTATGAGAAATCTAAGTAATTATTCATTGACATTTTTTTCAGGGTATAAATTTAGTGATATTTAAAAACTCACAACCACGATTGAGTGAACAATAAATAAAACCTTTTTATTATTTTCTAAAATGTTTGGTAATCTTATTTGAAAGTAGTTGATACATGACGGTAACAATATTTCTTCAATCTCAGGCAGTACTGACGATATTTTATTATTTAATGGCCGGCCACTTCCACTTAACTATTTTTCACAGCTTTGTTGATTGTTGTTCTTACCATTTTCCTGTCATTAGCCTCTCAGCGTCTCTTTTTTATTCTCTTGCAGTTGGTTCACCAGGTTAAATCTACTGCTTCCTTCCTTGCTTGCATTTTACAAGCTGTTACATTGTTATGAAATCTCTCTAAAGAATAATTGGCATATTTGTGGAAGCAGGACATACACACTAGAACAGGGGTCGGGAACCTATGGCTCGCGAGCCAGATGTGGCTCTTTTGATGGCTGCATCTGGCTCGCAGACAAATCTTTAATAAAAAAAAATAATGTTAAAAATATAAAACATTCTCATGTATTACAATCCATTCATTTCCTACCGCTCATGTTCATGGTTGCGGGTGGCTGGAGCCAATCACAGCTGTCCTCTGGGACAACACCAAATTTTTATTAGATAATGTGTAATGTACATGGGTTGTTGTATGACTCTCATGGAATTACACTTTAAAATATGTGGCATTCATGGTTCTCTCAGCCTAAAAGGTTCCCAACCCCTGCACTAGAGTATACAGCAAAAGTTTATACTCCAAACGCTATTGAAACCTGGTAGTGTATCAGACTAGGGACTCTTTGTTATGAGGTATCTTGGTATTCTTTTTAAATATCCTTGAGCTTTTCATTAGGTTCTAAAACAATCATAATGAAAAAATTTCTCTCACACCTAGATAAGTATAAAAGGAAATTATTTTACCCATTTAAGTAAAAACAATATCAACTTTTATTTCTTATTAACTTTTTAAAATTTGTTGATTTTTAAAGGGAGAGGAAGGGAAAGAGAGACAGACAGAGAGGTATAGGGACATCGAACTATGCCTATATGTCCTCTAACCGGGGATCAAATCGGCAACCTGTGCACTTTAGGATGATCCTCTAACCAACCAAGTTATCTGGCCAGGTTGAAACAATATCAACTTTTAGAAGTTGGTATTCTAAAAACCAACACTGCAAATACACCTAGTTAAGTAATGCAAAAATGATCAGTTATAAGATAAAAGTTGTCTTCTGATTACTTTTCCTCACAGTAATCTCATGGAAAGGAGAAAACACATAAACTGTATCAGTAATTAGAATGCAAACTCACTCATTTATCAGTGCTTAGTGAAGATTGATCCCCTCAACTCTCTCCACATAGGTGAAAAATGAGAGCACCAGCATGGCTTCAGCTGGTCAAAAGCTGTATAAATAGACTATTCTCAAGATTAAAAAAGAATATTGCCATTATTTACAAATGTATATTCCTCTAGGTTTTTCAAACACGTAAGCAGTTACACTTGCTTGATAATCTACAAGCATTTTACTTCCTCATAAAGCAAGACAATTTAGGCTTTAGGTTCAGTCCACACAGTTTTGTAACTTGGCCAACTCTAATACGGAAAAATGACTCAACAAGGTCATGATATGCTTCCACCAAAGGAATACATTTTGGGGTCTTTGCAGGCAATAGGAATGGCTAATTTAAACTTGACCTTGGAACTCAGCAAAATGCTAATTTAGCTTTTAGCTCAGCCAATTTTTTTTTTCTGTTGAGAAGAAAAAATATGTTGTAAAATGTTTTTCTTTTACCTGTTCAATACCAACAAAGAATGTCTATAAGCTATGTGGTAAATAACATTATACTGGATCATCTATAAAAAATATAACCATATTTTTTTAAAAAACTGAATTACAGTGTGAGTTAGGTAGCTTCTTTATGCAATAGAAATTTTGCTTGGGATAATGACATTTCTGGCTGGTTGCCCTGTTTGATGCTCCCAGAATTGGTTTCCTTTGAGACTATTAAAGAAAAGGATTGATGTGATATGGAACTTGAGTCACTGGTGACCTTTGTATGAGGATTAGTTGACTCTTTGATTAATTTTGGCATTTCATTTTACACCTCTTTTTGAAATCAACTCATGGCAGTGTGGTCAATCAATTCCCATCTGTAAAACTACTCAGTGTACCTTGAGCTATTTTATATGTAGCCTGATTAGTGTTACATCATCCTAAACTTTATTAAAAATAAATGAATTGAGGCCATTAAATACAGGTGGAAGAAAGTGATGCATTCTGTGGATAAGTAGAAGAAAATGAAATTTCCATTTCCACTGCTGTCCATCATCATCATCATCATCATCATCATAATCATCAATGAATGTATTGATTAAATTCACATATCTATTTGCCCTTTTCTTCCTTTTTTCCATTATAAGTCTCACTTGAAGGCATATACATTTTAGAATTATTAAAACCTTGCTAATTAAAACCTAGCCTAATTCCTCTCCTTCTTAAAAAGCAGCAGGTAGTATAGTAGAATACACTGGCACTCTATCACAAAATAAATCACATTGTCTTATCAACAGAGAAAAATATAAAACTTTAAATTCATCATACTTTCTAGTTCCAAATATCTCTGTCTGTAAAATGAGGGTGAAGCACACTTTTTCTGTATATCATGATTGTTTCTTAAAATAAAAGTGGATCAATAAGGCTGAAAACTTCTGGGACATGATCCTTTTATTTTATTTTGATTGTTATAAAACAAAATGATGCTTTATTGTGCATTCAATACACTTGTATTCAATAATAGGTTAAGAACCAAACCCCTGAAGAATTTGCAAACATTGAGAGGCAAGAATCAGTCATCAGCACAGTTTACAAGTACTAAAAGGTGATGGGGAGATCAGAGGAAAAAGATAGGATTTAAACGAGATCTTAAAAGTTAAGTAGGGTTTGCCTGACCATGTGGTGGTGCAGTGGATAGAGCAGTCAATGAATAACTAAGGTGCTGTAACGAATAATTGATGCTTCTCATTTCTCTCCCTTCCTGTCTGTCTGTCCCTTTCTCTGTCTCTGTCTCTTTCATTAAAAAAAAAAATAGCCTGACCAGGTGGTGGCGCAGTGGATAGAGCATCGGACTGGGATGCGGAAGGACCCAGGTTTGAGACCCCCGGGTCGCCAGCTTGAGCGCGGGCTCATCTGGTTTGAGCAAAAAGCCCACCAGCTTGGACCCAAGGTCGCTGGCTCCAGCAAGGGGTTACTTGGTCTGCTGAAGGCCCGCGGTCAAGGCACATATGAGAAAGCAATCAATGAACAACTAAGAAGTTGCAACACGCAACGAAAAACTAATGATTGATGCTTCTCATCTCTCTCCGTTCCTGTCTGTCTGTCCCTGTCTATCTCTGCCTCTGTAAAAAAAAAAAAAAAAAAAAAAAAAAAAAAAAATAGGTAGGGTGTGAGTGAGATGACAAGGTTATTAAATGCTATTTCAGCTTGAGGCTGAAACAAAGAGAAAGAAACATAATAGAACATGAGCAGATTGGTACAATTGTACAGGCAGGTGGTTTGTGGAGCGGTGGTAGTTTAGATCTCATATTAAAACTGTATCTTACAGGGAGTTTCTTACATGGAACACTAAGTCATGTGTCTTCTGAGCATGCGCAGTGCTGAAGATTAGACTCAATTAGCTAGGGCAAATATCTCAGAGCTTTGCAGGCATCAAGGTGGATAGTAACATGAGCATAAAGTAGAATTGCAAGGGGCCTTTTACCTCTTTTTGGATGTAGTCATTTCCATCACTGGAGGCAGTACAACATTATTGAGGGAAAGTAGCTATAGTTCCACTGACATATAGGGTAGCAGAGTTTGGACTTGTCATTATCTGCAGCCTAGCTGACATTAGAAGAAATAGGTTTTTTTCCACGTTGGTCTGTATCTGTCCTTTTCTGATAAAAGAATTTGAAAGTCATAATTATTTGTTTATAAATTGTGCCTAACTTAATTCTAGGCACCAACTGTACAGTCCATAGACACAAGACAATATTTTGTAAAGACCACACCTAGGAATAAGTGTTCCATATAAAGGACTGTTCCTTAAAGTATCAAGCTGGGAGGGACCTGCCCCACTAATAGGGAAAGATAAAAAACAGACAAAGTTTTAAAGTTGGAGAATATGTAGGTGATAATTTCATCAAGCTGAAGACTGGCACAGCAGGCTTAAGAAAGGAGGCATCAGAAGTAGTTGTCAAGGGTCGATTCTAAGCCTCATTTTTAGAAAGTAGCCAGAACAGATCATTCTTGTTTATTTTTTTAAGTGTTTACACTTTTCATCTCCTTTCTGGTCTTTCTCTGCCATATTACAATCCCTGTTGTCCCAGCATAGTAGAATAGAAGGAGACAGATGTCCCAGAGAGTTAGACAGGACTATGTTTTAGCTGCCATTTTCCAGTTGTGTGAACTTACCCACTCTAAGCCTCAGTTTTCTCTTCTGTAAGATAGAAATGTGAATATTTACATTTTTGTGAAGATTAATTAAGGTAGCTCATATAAAACAGCCAACACGGAGCTACAAATGCAATAGCCCCACGTTGGGAGCTGTTTTACGTCCTACTTCCTTCTTTTCTTCCCTCTTTCTCCATTTTACCTCTCCTCCCCTTTTCTCTGTTCTTTACCTCCTTCCTCTGATTCTTTATTCATTATCTATTGAAAAATACTTTTAAACCAATTCTCATTTGCAGAGTACTGAGGGTAAAGTGGTGTCTTGATGAGAAAGCTGTCTTTGCCCTCATCAGCTTATCATCTAATGAAAGACAATGAAAGAGAAACACTAATCAGAGTAGGACATAAATGAATGTAAAAATCACAACCGTTGCACTTAAAGCAGAAGAACATGGTGTTATGAGAGTGAATAATAAGGTTATTCATACCTTTTCCTTTTCCCATTCCTTAAGAATAAACAGAAGAATAAATTATCCTAGATTAGAATCTGGAAGATGACTAGAAAATGTGAATGTTCATATGTTCTTGGGTGGATTTCAAAAACACATAAAAATTGGTACTCCTGTATTTTGAAATTCTGAAATCCTGAAATCAGGAAGATGAATAACAGACATTACGACCTAACATGTTTACATTTTATGCTTGTTTTTTATGCTCCTTTTGCTCATTTGTTTTTGGATAGTAGTTGTTTTGGGAGATTTCATCGGTTTACTCTTCTTTTGATTAAATGAATAGAAATCCCTTTGTTCCTCTGGGGGGAAAATGTACTTTGAAGTTCAAGACAGTAGTTTGCCCAGAAACTCTATGTTCAATCACATTACAATCACTCAATAGGAAATAAAGCTTAACCCCTTGCAGGAGTTTCGCTGTAATGAATAGAATTGAGGCAACTTCCCAGTGTGGGATGCCCTGTAGGGCTGAGGCGTCTGCCAGGCTCTGTAACTTGGACAGAACAGAGAACTCAAAGTCCCCATCAACATAAGGATGCTTGGCACCAAGTGACAAAAGTCAGTGGTCCCAAATAGCAAGACACTCTTATTGGCTAATAATTCTATTCTTGTTAATTCTAAAAAGGATGGGTCCTTTCAGGGGGCCTTGGAATCTGGGATAAAGATAACATTCTATTACAAGACTGTTCCTGGGAAAGCTCTTTCCCTCACTCACCCTGTCTGCCAAGGCTGAGGAATTTGGATCTTGTCAGTGTGTGTATGTCACCGAAATATAATCTAGTACAATATTTCCCCTCGTTACAGTAAGTGACATTTTTAGGGATAAAACTTGAAGACAGAAATAAAAGACGGCTACCAAAAATCTGTAGTAGAGAACTTGGAGTTAACAGATTCACAGAGTCACAGGCAAGACTTTCATTTCAGAAGTGACCCTTGGTGCAGGGTATTCAGTGATGGTGATCTTTGTGGCACTAGGATTGACCTTTATCTAATATACCCTCCCCTTTCACAATATGTCTCCCCCCCCAGTACCTATCACCTGACTCTATTTCCTTCTCTGGTTACCCCTTTATTTCTCTCCTTCCTTTTTTTTTTTTTATTTTTTTTTTACCAAATATTTTTGAGAGTATTGCCATTGTATGCCCATCTCCTTGTATTCATTCTCTCCCTGTTGCATTCCAATAGTCTTTCTTTCCCACCATCTCACCAAAACTGCTTCTTTGACGATGCTCTTTGTTGTTGAATCTAAAGATCAATTCTTTGTTCTAAGATTAAAGTGTTGACCTTGCCTTGATTTATTCACTGACTACAACACAGCTGACTGCAAGCTTCCTTTGAATAACATTTTCCTCAGTTGGCCTCAGGGCCCTGCATTCTCCTGGTTTTCCTTCACACTGGAGTGACCCAGCTCTCTGCTCCTGCACCATTTCTTTTTTCTATTCTCTTGGAGATTCTATCTAGGACCAGCTTTCTAATAAAGATATGCGAATGAAGCCCAAATGCATATTCCTAGGCTAGATCTCTTCTTTGGATTTCAGGCTGACACATCCAATTGCCTCTGTATCATGCCTACTTGCTGGCCTCTAGTAAGCATCTCAACATTGACATGCTCAAATCTCCACTTGTAATACTCCACTCTGGTCCTCATGCCCTCTGTCTACCCCAGTTAAGTTAAAGGTAGCATCATTACTCAGGTTGCTCAGGCCAAAGACTTCAGAGCCATCCTAGCCTTCTTTCTCTTTTACTCACTGCCCAATATGTCAACTAAAACATTTGAAATATACTTACTGTCCAATCCTTTCTCTACATTTCCTGTGCCAGCACCCTGGGTCAAGTCACCATCTTCTCCTCCCTTAGATTATTGTATTTTCATTAATCCTGCTCTGCCTTGCCCCATCACAGTCCAGTTTAGTCTAGTAACCAGAGATCCAGTTAAAGCAGATGTTAGAAATATCAGAGCTGTTACCTCTCTGCTTAAAACTTTGCCTTGGCCTCTAATCTCATTCTGGATAGCGCCAAAATCATTGGAATGGTCTACAAGGCCATAAACTATCTGACCCCTGAACTCACTCTGTGCCTATGCTGCTCACTGGCCTCCTTGCTGTTCCTCCTAGACCCACCAGATGTGCTCCTGCCTCAGGGTTTTGCACATGCCTGTAATTCTCTTAAGGCTGTTAGTTCTTAAATGTCATCTCAGAGTGTATTTTCTGGACTAAACTATTTAAAATTCTAACATTTATACCTCTACCTAACAGGGATTAAACTCATTCTTGTTTTCTTTTCCTCTGTATCTTGTATCAATCACCTTCAAACATAATATGTATTTTACTTATTTATTTGGACTCTCTGTCTCCCAGCCTTCCTTCCACTAAAATGCCAGCTCCTGGAAGGCCAAGGTCTTTGTCCCTTTTACCCACTGCTGCATTCCCATGACTTAGAGGCAGTCAGTAAATATTTCTTCATTGGATAAATATGATTGTCAAAAGTAGAACTTGTTCTTTGTGGCATGAAAATGCATCCTCACCCTGCTTGGTGTATTTGTAATTTACTTCCGACTCCCACCTGCCTCTTGTGCACTAGTTGGTGCAGGGTCCTACACTCACTGGGTGAGTGGTAGGCCAAGATGACGGTGTGGGTGACGCCCACAGAATGGTCACTAGGGCGGGGCTGGTGCTCTGGCGCCTCTGCCTGTCTGTGCAAGCACATGGTTCCCTCTGCACTGAGGCCGCTCATTCAGTGACACTTGGAAATAACCAAATGTTGACTGTCAGGACCTCTGTGTGTGTTTCTCTCCTTTCTAAGAAGTATTACATTAAAAGTTAAAATGATCTTTGAATGTATGAATGTTTTTATTTTAAAAAGAATAAAGCAAATTTAGGTCATTCTGAAGAAGGTATTATTTTTCTGCATGCCTTACACTTGCAGAGTACATTAACTCTTCATGGACAAGTTCCAGAGCCCATACTTGTTTATTGAATGCTTGTCACTGAAAACAAATAATCTTTTCATTTCTTTGATAATAAAATCATGGTTGAGAAAAAGGAAACACTTTTTAATGGCAGAATCACGTCGAAAGCTTTGTGCTGTGATTAACAAGGTGCCAAGGAGAAAATCGGGAAGTATCTAGAAGTGCCGCTGATTTAACTAACTTCTACATGCCAATCAGCAGATTCTAAAAAAGGTTTAAGAGATGGGCACTGGTAAAAGCTCTAATCTCTTTGACTCTACAACACTGGTACAAAGGGCCAAGAGCCCTGCTGCTTAGCTGAAGGAGACTCTGGGAACCTTCTTAATGGAGAATATTCCCAAGATAAATGTTTGTTTAGTTTCCTCCCGTGATTTCATTTATTTCCTCTAAGGAGAAAAAAGACAGGGCTGCAAAATGAAGTTGACCTACACAAAATGCACGTTACAAAGAAGCACGTTATTGGAATCTGCACGTACATTAGCCAAAGAGTTTTAAAGAGAACGATCACGATGATTTACGACCAACATTTCATATAAATCATAATTACTAAACCAGAATATTGATCTCAAAATAAAATGAGGGGCAACCTGAATCATAAATTTTCCAATTTAGAGTTTATTATATATTTCAAGTAAATATTAGGTCTAAATTATACAGATGTGACTTGAGACTCAAACTCTTTATAAACAAAAATACAGCAAACTATGAAATCAGATTATTGAGCTGGAAATATTTTGGCTCAAAAACAAAATTCAACATCTATTTCAATGGATTTATCTAAGGGATAACATTTAAAAATGATCAAATTTTTATTGCAGTATTATTCACTGTGATGAAATTAGTGACAAGAAAAAAGAAAACAATGCAAGCATTGCCTGGTATTCTATATTGCGCTTGTTGAATATTTTTATTTTGTGTCCTGTGTTGCATTTTTCTTGTCCAGAGACAAAATTGCAAAGTGATATTGCAAGTGAATATCTGAGTAAGGCCCACTCCTATGCTTTTTTTAGATCATAGTCCCCTTATACCTGAGATAAGACTGTAATAATAATAACATGGTGTGTGTATTATAACTGTGATATGGTTCTCCAAAGCTTCTGGAAGAATGGGAAAGCAGAGAAAGTACCAATGGGAAGAGCAGATTGACTATGTGGAGTTTGACTCCATTGCTGAGTTATACCATCTGCAAAAAACTTTTTTCTTTTCATATTCGGGATCTGGTTATTGGCACACAGAAACTTAGATTTCCCTTCCTTGTGCTCAGTCTTATAAGATGTTTTTTGAGAACATTAACACCAGGAAATATAGACAAAGTTATCTGCAGAGTAGTACAGGTAGCTATATTTTTAAAATCATAAACAGGCTTGAGTCTTATTAAAAAATTATTTTTTTGCCTGACCAGGCGGTGGCGCAGTGAATAGAGCATCGGACTGGGATGCAGAGGACCCAGGTTCGAGATCCCAAGGTTGCCAGCTTGAGCACTGGCTCATCTGGCTTGAGAAAAAAAAAAAAAAAAAAAGCTTACCAGCTTTGACCCAAGGTCGCTGGCTCAAGCAAGGGGTTATTCTGTCTGCTAAAGGCCCGTGGTCAAGGCACATATGAGAAAGCAGTCAATGAACAACTAAGATGTCACAACAGAAAACTGAGGATCAATGCTTCTCATCTCTCTCCGTTCCTGTCTGTCTGTCCCTATCTATCCCTCTTTCTGACTCTCTCTCTGTCCCTGTTAAAAAAAATTTTTTTTTCTTTGATGGTTAGGTTGTAGAACCAAGATGGAGTCTTGAAACAAACACTGAGGATGACAGATATGATTTTCCGAGGCTCAGAGATGAAGACAATGAATTATTCATTGCTATCCATAGGGTCTGCAAGGCCTGTGAAGACCCTATGGATAGCAAAGACCTACGGAGCAAGGTCTGTCAAAGTACAGATCATGGGTAATTCATTCATCCTAATGTTCTTGTATAGCCTGAAAGCTAAGGATGGCTCTTAAATTCTTAAGTGGTTAAAAAAAAATTCAAAAAGAAATTCATGACAACTGAAAATAGTATGAAATCCAAATTTCAGTGCCCATAAAGTTTTATTTGAGTTACATGTATATACTCTGTCTGTTTTCTATGACTGCTGAGTCATTCTGACAGAAATCTGACAGCTTGTTTTTTTTTGAGAAAGACAAGCACCATAAGATTTCACTCATATGTGGAATCTAATGAACAAAATGAACCAACAAGGAAATAGAGACAGACTCATAGATAGACAACAGGCTGACAGCTACAGGGGCCGGTGCTTACCAAGGAGGGTAGAGAGGATGAACAAAAAAGGACAAAAAAACAAACAGACTTCATGGACACAGATAACAACAGTGTGGTGATTGATGCAATGGGGGGGGGGGGGTTGTAGGGGAATTAATGGTGATGGACAAAGACTTGACCTGGGTGTGAACATATAATATGGTACTCCAAGAAGTGTAGAATTGGGCACCTGAAACCTGTAAGATAATCTTAACTAGTGTCACCTTAATAAATTCAATAAAAACAACAACAACAAAAACCCAAGAAATCTTATGGCCTGCGAAGTTGAAATTAATTACTATCTTCTGCTTTATAAAAAATGTTTGTGGTCTCCTGGTATAATTTATATAACTTTTCTCTAAAATTAAGTGGTAAGTCATTTGCAATTTTTTACATGAGTTATAAACTCAGGGATCAATATGTCTGTTCCTCAGTCAAGCTTTAGCTTTCGCAGCCCCAGCTGTTAGGAAGGCGCACTCCCCCACGCCTAGCTGAACTGACAGTCAGAAACCTGTTCTCCAAGTTGCAGTCAAGATTCAGCCTCGTGGTCCAGACACGATGCTTTCTGTATTTCCATATTGGAACCGGGATCTGCATACTCTTATTTTACTGTTAAAATTGACTTAATGTTATAATTATTACTTATTATAGTAAATAATATAATTAAATAGCTGAACTTTAATCCCAACTTCACTAACTGTAAGGGTTATGCATTTATGTGCCCTTCATCTTGTGAAAACATCGTGATTCTGATTTAATTTTAATTTAGAATCCTGATGTTCTTATGTGTGACTCCAGAGGTGCACAGTTTGAGGTAACAACTCTCTATCTATCTCCCTCATGTCTTGACCTTTGTTAGAGAGAAAGTCTTCTAACTGCTTCCTGCTCACTGTGCGGGAGTGAGTGCAGGGAGGAGAGGAACAGTTACTCTTCTCAGTCTCTGGAATATGCTCTTTGAAGTCTAGAAATTCTTGCTCCCTTTCCTTATAAGGGACTCAGAGGAAAGGCAGAAAGAGGTTCTGATAGGATGTCTCTTGACCACGAAGGGAGAGAGGAAGAAAGAGGTATTCCCATCAGAATGGGTATCACTTTTTACTTTTTCTTCGTAGGGGAAGAGTTGTTTTTTGTTGTTGTTGTTTTTTTTTTTTAACAGAGACAGAGAGAGAGTCAGAGAGAGGGATAGATAGGGACAGACAGACAGGAACGGAGAGAGATGAGAAGCATCAATCATTAGTTTTTCGTTGTGACACCTTAGTTGTTCATTGATTGCTTTCTCATATGTGCCTTGATGGGGAGGGGGAGGGGCTATAGCAGACTGAGTAACCCCTTGCTCGAGCCAGTGACCTTGGGTCCAAGCTGGTGAGCTTTGCTCAAACGAGATGAGCCCGCGCTCAAGCTGGTGATCTTGAGGTCTTGAACCTGGTCCTCCGCATCCCAGTCCAAAGCTCTATCTACTGTGCCACCGCCTGGTCAGGCAGTAAGGGAAGAATTCTTTAAAACAATTTGCTTGGTCAGAATGTCCCATAGAAATTGCTTCTTCAAAAAGCTTCCCCCCATATGTAGAACAAAATATATTTTATCAGGATCAAATAGAGCGGCAGATAAGAAATTGAACTGCTTTCATGACAGCAGATAGGGCGTCAACACTGTGATGCTAAATGAAACCAGGTTCTGCGGTGACAAATAGCTCACTGAGCAGGGGTTGGCTACACTTGAATTTGGATATTCTTGCCTAGGTGATCATGCATTTATCTCAGACTTCCAAATTCTGCCAACTGACATGGTGGCATCTGATACCATCATATCAACTTTCAAGTGTTACGAACATATTGCAAATGATTGTCCCTATACATGCAATCTGAAAAGAAGCATTTGTGAGAGCCTGGACAGGCTGCTGCAGTAGTATATATAATATATTGGACCATGACATGTCTAATGATGTTGAAGAAGAGCTTATGTGATCTTAGTGCTTAGGTGACTGCTCAATTTTTCACAGCCAAATCTGTATGGGTGATCTCCCTATTGTGGAGGGAGGGACTTTATCTGTCCCCTAGTCTTGCTTGGGATGTACACAGTGACTTTACCTTTATCAGTACTCATCTATATTGCTGTCTCTGCACCTTGCTATATACTGCTTCTGAGCCTTAAGGTTTCCCAGCATCTACCCAGCCTAACTACCAACATATACATAATGTCCACCAGAATATGTAACTTCCTGTGTAGCTAAAATTCAGCTATATTGCAAAACCTCTGATTTCTTAAAACAAAAGCTGGTGGGAAGAGGTTAAGCTGTATTAACCAATCTGCTACAATTCTCATTATTTCAGAGGGAAATTCACATACCCACCTATTCCAGGAGAGCTTCTTATAATTTTTTTTATTAATCTTTACCTCCTTAAAAATAACTTCTACTTGCGTGAAGTTGCTTAAGCATTAAAATGAGTGTGCTAACTTGAACTTAATGAACTATATTTTAGCATAGACGAACGTGCTATATTTGAAGGCCCCAGGGGCAAAGCAATGCCATGCACACAAAGATTTCTATCCTCTGTGCAAAACTAGGCTTTGTCTTGACAGAGGCTTTCTAGTTAAGGAGCAGCAGCCCCATTGCTTCTAGGTGATGGTGAAGTACTCCATTTTATTATTACAACTATTAGATAACGGCTCTGTTTGGAGATGGTCTCTTTTATCCCTATGGCTCAAGTAAGAAGCCAGAAAAACATAAAGGAAAATAAAAAGAGGAAGAACAAGGTTACTTTATATGAACTGTAATAGGATCATCTGTGTTCATTCCCCCATTCCCACCATTACCCCACCTACATTTAAGCTCTCAGAACTCAAGTCTGTTGAATCCCTGAAAAGTTATTTCCACTTCCAATTTATTTGTCTCCTTGAAATAATATCACAAGGAAATAAAATTTTGATTAGGCAGCGTTCTCATCCTCTCCCTTATTAAGTTTCCGTATTAGAACTTGCTTTTATCATAATTGTGCGTGTCTGATCTGGTCATCGACTAAAATGCTATCCTCAAATTTTTCATGCTCCTTAATCATCTTTTCTGTCTGAGCGTGGAATGTCCTAATTGTGTTATACACATTCAATTTGCACATATTATTTTCCAGTTATAACACTTATATACTTTAAATAGTTATTCCTTTTGCTAAGTATCTTATAAAAGAGAACTTTTCACATTCGTTTTGAGTGTTTGCTACCACCAGCGTCTTTCCAATTAGTTGTTCTGTTGTGCTTCATTTTCACAGAGGATAAAGTACTTCTGAGTTTCCCTGACATCTTTCAACGCTGTACTCTACAGAGGCTCTGGGAAACTCATTATTACCAGTTTGTCCTCTTGCTGACTTGCTTAAGAAATGCCAACGAGTCATCTCCATTTGCAATGTCATCATCAGAGAAGGTAAATCAACAATTGAAGGCCTTTTTCCTTTATTCGTCAAACAGGCACTGAGTGACAGGTACTGTGCTTGGTGCTTGTTATTAAACTCACCTCCAATTGCTAGGAGGAAGGAGTCATTTCCTCAGTTACCTTCTCTGCTTCCAGAATTGGTTAGAAGTCAGAATTTTAACAGATGTTTAAGATGAAAAATTGCACTCAAACTTAGTTTTTATGGCAAATACAGAGGATTTCTTTCTCCATCATCACATCCCTTTTCTTAAAGAAAGACAAGTTTTCTCAGGTGTAGGATAGTATTTTTCTCTGAAAAAAGTGCACCTGATCAATGTTTTAAGAATTAAAACAAGAAGTTCTTTATGTCAGTCATGTCTTTGCTGATAACTGGTTTGTTAATTGAATAAGTAGCCAAACCCGTTTTGGCCAACAGGATAGCTGAAGTCTGCTAAAAGTCTCTGACACATTGGAAAATGGACTTATTTATTCATTGGAAAGTTGTTTTATGAAGATATGGTACTCACGGCTGCTATGGTCACCTTAATACCTTGATCAGGGATATCACCAATATCTCAAATGATGGCAGAGCAGAGGAGAGAAACAGACATTATTAAGCTACTAAATCAACCACAGGACTTCCTCATTCGAGTTCTTGTTAAAAGAGACAATAAATGACTATTTCCTAAATTACTTTTACCTGGGCATTGTGTTACATATAGCTAACAAATCATAAATTATATATGTTGTAGCCACATACTCCAATCAAATAATCTAAGTCATTGCTATATTTCTGAAATTGTTTTCTTAACTTTAGCTGTATAACAAAAGCTTGCTGTGTCTTTCCATAACCATTGAAATGGCTGGTCAGCAGGACTGGTTTTTATACTGTTAGTGGAGAGCTGGGTAATTTTTGGCTGGTGCCATGGAGTCTTTGTGCTTCTTGTACATACTGGTGTCTAATAGAAAGAAGAGCACACCACAGGAATCCTAACCGATATATTTCACATTCTATTTCAACTTACAGCCTTAGATTTTAATTTACTCTGTATTTTATCAATGAGAAAAGTGACCATTATTGAAAATGTCTCTGAAAGATTGCTAATTTTTAAATGTCCTGATAATATGTCTCTGTGTGTATGTGTGTGTAGCAACAGATGTATTATTACTTGTTGATATTATCTTTTATTCTTCCATATACCTTTGAGGAAACAATTGATATCATAAAAAGAAGCTTCACTTTGAGAAGACATAGAAAATTGTGAACTTATGTTTATATTTCTTACCTTGGAAAAAGATGAAGGAAGGTTACTATTGCATTGAGAAAGTGAATTATTTTAAGTTATAACTTACATTCTAGCAGAGTTATAGATTATATTTGTGAAAATGAGATAATAAACTGCAATTAAAGCTAATTTACATTCTATACACCATGTTGGATTTTATCATTTTCTTTTAAACGTTATCTTTTCTAATCCCCGTATGCCCTCTTATATCCTTAGATCTCCATCAAGCGAGGGAGGAAACTGAGACACAGAGATCCAAATCTCCTTAATTATTTAGTAGCAGTAGAGACCCTGGAACTCCTAATTTCAGTCCAGTTCTCAGAAATGAACAGTCCTGAGGAGTCTCAACTTTTTAGGGTCATGTGTCCTATCCAAACTCCACTTTGACATAAGTCCCCTTTGGAAAATTACATATTTATATAACCTGAGATGCTCTGCATGTGAATAAGTTGTTCAAAGAGTGAAACTAGTCTCAGTCCTTAGATGTGAACAATGGAATTTCACCTTAAGGCTCTAAGCAGCTACACCAACTGGTAGTATCATGTGAGCATATCTGTCAGGCGCCTCAGAACCAGAAGGCACCTGCCTCTTTTGATCCAGTGTTTGGGTATCTCAATCTGGATAACTTGTCAGTGCCTGGAATCCATTTAATCTCAAATTAAACTCACCATTGTTTCCTATAACCTTAGTTCCTCATCAACAAATATTGAACTACTTCTTTGTGTCAGGCAGAGCTCTAAAATAAAGGGAATTTTAGGACAGTGGATAAAACAGGCAAACTCCCTTTTCCCAAAGAGCTTACAAAGTATTGGGATAGACTAAAAATAAATTTATGCTTTATATAACAAAAGAATGCAATAAAGGCTTTGCAAATGAAGCAAAGTTAGCAGTGAGAGAGGTGGAGGGCTGGAAAATAATATGGACTGGGTGGCCAGAAAAGACCTCTCTAATATGACATTTCATCCAAGATCCCATGTATGTGACACTGTGTGTTATTGTGCCTTGTAAGTTGTTTTATTCATTCATTAAATATTTGTTATGTGCCCTCTGCTTTGGGGCATGCTACGTGGAATTATACTTGGATGAAACAGTCTCAAGTTGTTGCTCTGATAGGCTCACAGTCTAGTACAGGGGTCCCCAAACTTTTTACACAGGGGGCCAGTTCACTGTCCCTCAGACCGTTGGAGGGCCGGACTATAAAAAAAAACTATGAACAAATCCCTATGCACACGGCCCATATCTTATTTTAAAGTAAAAAATACAAAACGAGAACAAATAGAATATTTAAAATAAAGAACAAGTAAATTTAAATCAACAAACTGACCAGTATTTTAATGGGAACTATGCTCCTCTCACTGACTACCAATGAAAGAGGTGCCCCTTCTGGAAGTGCGGTGGGGGCCGGATAAATGGCCTCAGGGGGCCACATGCGACCCGCAGGCTGTAGTTTGGGGGACCCCTGGTCTAGTATCAGAGATGTAAGGTGAGTCTGTAGTGATGACTCAGACCAGCAGGTGGTGGGAAATGTAGAAGAGCAAAACTGGTACCGTGCAAAGGAACCCAGGAGACGGAAAGAGAATGAAGAGAATGCTTGTTTGGATTCATCTTGTCTTGCCGGCCACATTATGTATTAAGAAAGCAGCAATGATACATTTTTCTTCTTTGTATCTCAACTTCCTAGCACAGTACTCTTTCCTTGTTTGCCTGTTGTTTGGATTATGGAAGTTTGTATTGTTCTCTAAATAGCGTTTCTCAGTGACTGCTCTGCTTTAAATTGTTCTGTAGGAGATAAGTATTCATTCACACGTGAATGAATCCTATTTGAAATAAAATGCATCTTACTTTTTTAATTCTTGTATCTATATTTATCCAAATTTAAATCATATTAGATTTCTTTTTCTATCTTAAGCTATCAGTTTCCACACTATGAAGAAATGACTGTGTGGCCAGCTCAATCTAAATAGGTATTAGGGATGGATGAGCAATACATGTTTAAGTGAGCAAATGAATAAATGATAAACCCCTTTCTGGGTATTGAATTTGACATTGTTTGAATCATTATTTAGATAAACTTTTCATGACTAACAAGGGCAGAAAAATGGAGATAATTTTAAGTTTAAAAAGAAGCTTTCAAAAGGCGTGTATAATAACTTGAACTCGGTGGTTATTCATATTAGAGCAGTCAAACCTCTGTTTCTAGAGCTTGGTTAGATAGCTGTTTTCTTAAAGCAGGTAAAATATAATTAAAAGAACTAAAGTAATTATGTGCAGTAAATATTCTGTCTACAAATTGAAATACCTGCAGGATTGTCTTCTTTTGTGATCCCTTCCTGTCCCAAGCGTCTCGTTTTAGAAAGGAATCGTTTCAGTTTCTCTTTCAGTCAAAAGATTAAAACCACTTTAATGTTCTGAGGAAAGAAGCCCCCAAAGCCACATAGAAGTTTTTAATCCTACCCAAATATAAGCTGAATTCTCCAAAATGCCTGCCTCTAAGGTAAACAGAATCCATTAAAAAGTAGTTATTAAGCCCTGTGAACAGAAAACAATATTAGAAGCTTAAAAATGATAGCTTTGGGGCAATGAAACTCATTGAAAGTAGAGTACAGAGCAGGAACAGAAAAAAGAGGGAGATGTTTTAGTACCAAAAAAAAGATGAGGATAAAAAATATAACTAATTAGCATTTTCATTGTTTCTTTCAATAAAAAAATCTCAAGACACTTTATGGGAAAAGGAGAGTGATAACATGAAGCCTCAGGGTAGGCTACCAGATGGGATAATATATATAGGATGGAAATATACACAAATATGGGAGCTTCACTGTTTATGTAAGCCATGTAACTGCCTAATCCTGGTGTCTGTATGTATGTATTTCCCAGCATATTTAATACTTTGGAAGGGCTTTATGTTAAACAGTAATATAAAAATTTGAGAACGTATTGCTACCTTACAAGTGTAACTCTAAACTCAAGTACAACAGGGTCAAGTTTCCGAAGTTTTATGTTGTGATCTAAAACACACACATACACACAAACACATATATACACCCCAAAACTGAGCTTTGCATTTTTGCATTCATAATATGAACTTGTTGACAGGGAATAATATATATATATATATATCAATATATATATACCTATATATATCTATATATATACACTATAGATGCATACATACACACATACTCTATGTATACATAGAGAGCTATAAATGTAAAAGTAGACATACATGTATATGCATATTTGTATATACACATACATGTATATGTTATATATATGGTATAAGAATTCTAGGAAATAAAAACACGTGTATTTTTGTAGTTCTAAATTCTGTGCAATCATATGCAACAAGGGTTTGTAAATGCATGATACTTAACTTTACTGGTATAAATGTGAGTGATGTTCTGGCTAAGGTCAGATTCCCCTACCCATCTTAGAGTTAATGTTCAAGGCTCATAATGAGTTTAATGTAATCCATGTTAATAACACAGGGCATGTGTTCTGTTCAGATAAGGCTTATTTTCAATAAACGAAGTGAAGGATCAGCCTTGGTCTCAATTCATGAAAGCCACCTATTGCACTGACAATTCACCAAATTGCTCACAGAGTGATGATTCTATTTTCAATAAAATATATAGATAGAACACTGATTAAACTATATGGACTACTGCTTAATTTTATGAACCTTAAAATAACACTGTTGTACATATTCTTACTGACCTAGAAATAAGCTTAACTCTCCTTTTAAAGCATAAGCCTACATTAGTCAACTTAGGAATTTTTTTTTTTTTACAGAGACAGAGAGAGAGAGAGTCAGAGAGAGGGATAGATAGGGACAGACAGTCAGGAATGGAGAGAGATAAGAAGTATCAATTATTAGTTTTTTGTTGCGACGCCTTAGTTGTTCATTGATTGCTTTCTCATATGTGTCTTAACCGTGGGGCTACAGCAGACCAAGTAACCCCTTGCTCAAGCCAGCGACCTTGGGTCCAAGCTGGTGAGCTTTTTCTTTTTTCTCAAACCAGATGAGCCTGCACTCAAGCTGGTGACCTCGGGGTCTCGAACCTGGGTCCTCCACATCCCATTCCGACGCTCTATCCACTGCGCCACCGCCTGGTCAGGCAACTTAGGAATTATGGAGCTCATTCATATTGCAATTTTCTCCTATAGAAGTTAGTTTTGAGGGTATTTTAGCATTTTGAAAGCAAAGATGAAAGTACTTACACCACTTAGAAGCACTGGAGGGGATGTCCATATACTGACAGACCTCATCTAATTTATGCTTCTGACGTCTCTGGAAGTCGAGTTCCTATGCTTTATCTTTTGGGTATTCAAATTTCTGTTATTTATTTAAAGTTTCATTTAGATTAGTACTGGATATTTTACATGTTCTCACCACCAATTTTAGATGGTCATGAAAACCTACCTACACACCACCTTCTGCCTTTATTCAATTTACAAAGACTGGCTGGATAAGGAGTCTTTGGAACTCAACAGTGATAAAAATGTCAATTTACTATATTGTACTCCTGAAACTAATATCACTAATATAATATTGTATACCAACCATACTAAAATTTGTGAAAAGTAAAAGTGGCTTGTCACACCTTACTGTCATTAATCTTTCCTGGGTCTTATCTGTTTTTTGACTTACTCTTCCCTGGAACTGTTACTTTCTAAGTGACTGGCTACTCACAGACCCTCTGATATCTGTCATGTAAAAATTCCCATTTGTTCACAGATGTCCTCTTTGCAGTACTGTCTTTATTGCCAGTAAATATTGATTCTTTTAAAAAAAATTCTACAAGACCCTATACCTGTGATTTCTGCCTTTATACCTTTCCAAATACTTTGTGACAGTCACCTTCTGCTCATAGGTCCTGGCAGCCTGATCACCACTGCCTGAGTCTCTGGAATAAGAAGAGAATAGAAGTTTTTAACTCACTGTGATCTTGAACTTCCTTGATTTCTCCATAATGATGGCTCATTGGATTAATGAAATGTTTATTTAATCAAGACTCAACTTTAGTAGTTACGATTTCAGGATCTCAGGTTTCTCTTCTTCCATAAAACAGCACATTTGATTACTTCAGATAAGCCCTTTATTTTATTTATTTATTTATTATTTTGTATTTTTCTTAAGTAAGAAGTGGGGAAGCAGAGAGACAGACTCACACACATCCCTGATAGGGAACCACCCAGCAAGCCCACTAGGGGCGATGCTCTGCCTATCTGGGGCCGCTGCTCCATTGCAACCAGAGCCATTTTAGTGCCTGAGGCAGAGGCCATAGAGTCATCCTCAGCACCTGGCCCAACTTGCTCCAGTAGAGCCTTGGCTGCAGGAGGGGAAGAGAGAGATAGATAGAAAGAAGAGGGGGAAGGGTAGAGAAGCAGATGGGTGCTTCTTCTGTGTGTCCTGACCAGGAATCAAACCCAGGACATGCACACCATAGGCTGATGTTCTACCACTGAGCCAACTGGCCAGAGCCCAGAGCAAGGGCCCAGATAAGCCCTTTAATAGAAGGTACCATTCTTAGTTCTTATATAGATTGCAGCACCCAGACTTCTCCTTTCTCTTTTCTATTCTGCCTCATCAACTAGTGGGATTTGTGAGCATGTTAGAGTCACCTATTTTAAAACAACTAGATGCCCTAGCCAGATAGCTTGGTTGGAGCATCATCCCAAAGCACAAAGGTTGTAGGTTCAGTCCACAGTCTAGGCACATACAGGAACAGATTGATGTTCCTGTCTCTCTTCCCTTCCTCTTGCACTGAAGTCAATAAATAAATGTAAAAAAAATAATAAAATAAAACAGCTAGAGACACAAGGGAAGAAAATACTATAAGAAAACTAGACAGATAAGACTGGTCACCATGGCAAATATATGTGTAGTTTTTCCCAAGAGAAATATAAATCAATGATCAGATTTCTGCTCACTTCTTAACTCATCTTTGATTTTTGTTAAGTACACCTATCTTTAAGTGAATCAGATTATAATAGTCAATATATTATTAAAGAAATATGAAATTTTAGCAAGTGTAAAATTCCTATAATATAAAATGAATAAATGTGGTTGTAAGCCAGAAACAGAAGCTACTATAAGTAACTCTATAACCTGAAAGGACAAATGACCCATACTAGTTCAAGACATCTAGAAACTAAAGTTGGTGTAGTTAAAGTAATGATGCAATGCTGAGCACAGAGAGACAAAGTGATGCTAAACTTCAATCAAACAAAGTGAAATACATCCAAAATGTGTTTTCAGTTAATGACAAAATTCCATTTAATTGCAGAAAAAGAAAAAAAAATCATTCAAAAACAAGACTTCACACACACACACACACACACACACACACACACACACAGAAATCTTTTATCCTGGCAAAAGAAAAGTAACTAGAAAATACAATTTGGCCCTGGCTGGTTTGCTCAGTGGTAGAGTGTTGGCCTAGCATGTGGATGTTCTGGGTTTGATTTCTAGTCAGGGCCGACTGATGAGGCACTCATCTGCTTTTCCACCCCTCCGCCTCTCACTTTATTCTCTCTCTCTTATCCTCCTTCAGCCATGGCTCTATTGGAGAGAGTTGGCCCCAGGCACTGAGGATGGCTCCATGGCCTCTGCTTCAGGCGCTAAGAAGAGTTCAGTTGCTGATCAATGGAACAACATCCCAGATGGGTAGAGCATCGCCCTCTTGTGGGCTTTCCAGGTGGATTCTGGTTGGGGCACATGCAGAAGTCTGTCTCTGCCTCCTTTCCTCTCACTGAATTAAAAACACACACACACAATTCAATACAGCAATCATGATTGAACATGTCTAAATGCTAGGTTGTTTTGGTGCTGAGAATAGAAAAATAGTTAAGTGGATGGAACACTTCAAAAAGTTATCTAAGTTATCAAATTAGTCAAGAAACAACAGATATATGATTCATTATAATACTATGATAAATAAGTTCATTGAGGAATAAAGTAAAATGTGATGAGAGCATAATAACCTTTGAGATTGTTCTCATTCCTGGCATCTGCAGGTCTAGCTGCATGCACATTGGCTTGAGATGAAAATAGGTATGAGCAGATGGGAAAGGCTCCCAATTCATTCTTATACATTTCCCAGAGACTCAGACATATGCTGCACATAGGCATGCATCCACCATAGGGAAACAATCAAAACTCAATAATGAACCGACAGTTAAAACCCAAGGGGTTAGCAAGTTCAGTTGTTGAAACAAAGTTGAACAATTTGTATTGATTCTAAATTACTATATAGATGAAAAATTGTGATTTGATGAGACACTAGTAAAAAGAGAGATAGGGAAAAAATTCATATTTTAAAAAATGTTGTAGGTAGGAAAATATTTTTTTAACTTGTAGTCAAGGCTGGGAAAACATTGTTTTAAGAAGTATCATAAAACTTCTGTAAAAATTAAAGAATTGCTTTTTAAAGTAATGTATATTGAAGGCATTGTTTATTTTAAATCAGCTTTATTATCAAGGTAGACTTTATTAGTAGTAGTATTTTTTTTTTACAGAGACAGAGAGAGAGTCAGAGAGAGGGATAGACAGGGACAGACAGACAGGAACGGAGAGATGAGAAGCATCAATCATTAGTTTTTCATTGTGACACCTTAGTTGTTCATTGATTGCTTTCTCATATGTGCCTTGACCGTGGGCCTTCAGCAGACTAAGTAACCCCTTGCTCGAGCCAGTGACCTTGGGTCCAAGCTGGTGAGTTTTGCTCAAACCAGATGAGCCCACGCTCAAGTTGGTGACCTCAGGGTCTCGAATCTGGGTCCTTGGCATCCCAGTCCGACGCTCTATCTACTGTGCCACCGCCTGGTCAGGCCTATTATTTTACTTTTTTAAGAAAAGAAAAACTCTCCCATCACATAGACAACTCTGGTGGGATATAATTAAAATATAGTAATATTAAATTTGAGGATCTTCTGCCTTATGGGCACATGGTGGTTAACCATGAAGCTAGAAGTTTATGAAAATATAGAACTAGGAAGATATACCAATATGTCACCTTTTGGATGTTGTATTTTTTTAATTGAAATAAAAAGAATTTAATAACTTGAGGAATTGGTTGTTTATTTGAATATATTTATCTAAAAAAACTCTCAGACACATAGAATATAACTGGGTCTATTAATCTCTTTCCCTGAGGAAATTTTTTTTTTTTTTTTTTTGTATTTTTCTGAAGCTGGAAACGGGGAGAGACAGTCAGACAGACTCCCGCATGCGCCCGACGGGGATCCACCCGGCACGCCCACCAGGGGCGATGCTCTGCCCACCAGGGGGCGATGCTCTGCCCCTCCGGGACATCGCTCTGCCGCGACCAGAGCCACTCTAGCGCCTGGGGCAGAGGCCAAGGAGCCATTCCCAGTGCCCAGGCCATGTTTGCTCCAATGGAGCCTTGGCTACGGGAGGGGAAGAGAGAGACAGAGAGGAAGGAGGGGCGGGGTGGAGAAGCAAATGAGCGCTTCTCCTACGGGCTCCCTGAGGAAATTTTTAAGAAAATTTAACATGTCTAAACTTGCACTCATGTCCTCATTCCTTAATTTATTCTTCCATCAACTTATATTGATTGAACACATGAGAGATCCTTAGGATACAAAGACAGAATTTTTCAAAGACTTAAATCTAAGATCTATTATGGTAATAAATACATAAACTATACTAATATACATAAAATGCTTTTGGATTTCATTAGAAGGGCACCTTTTAGATTAGGCTGGCCTGTGGCAGATCATGTAGGTAAGGCTCTTTCCTCTGATGAGAAAAGACAAGTCAGTGAGGAGGCTGATGAAACATTTTAGAGAGACATAAAGATATGGAGAAGGAGGATAGGTTTTCGATCTGTGAAATGACATTATTTGGTAACCAAATGGAAATAATGGCTGCGGAAACTGAATGTATCATTGACAATTCCCAGATTTCTGGTTGGGCAATTGGCTAGATATAGGTGCCTATCGTTAGAATAGGAATAAAAGAGGAGAAGCCAATTTTGAGTAAAATAAAGTTAATTTAGTTTTAAACATGTTATGTTTGGGGAAGTTATGAAACATTTGATTTGAGATAACTAGAACACTATTGTATTTATGATGGGGAGAGCTGAAGACAAGGATCTTGTATTAGTTTGCTAGGGCTGCCCTAACAAAGTAACAGAGATTGGGTGACATAAACAACTCAAATTGTTTCTCATTGTTCTGGGGGCAAGGAGTCCAAGATCAAGTTGTTGAGAAATTTGGTGTCTTCTGGGGTCTTTTTCCTTAGCTAGCAGATGGCCTGCTGCGCCCTGTTTCTCCCATGCACTCCTGTCTTTACTATCTCTCTGTGTGTTCAAATTTCCTGTTCTTTTAAGGACACCAGATTGGATTAAGCTTGGACAAATGTTTTAACTACATCACAGCTTTAAAGGTAATCTCTAATCTCTAAATATGTTACATTCTGAGGTATTGGGGTTAGGGCTTCGGCATGTCAATTTTGGAGGGACAAAATGCAGCCCATCACTGATCTGATCTGTAGATAGATTCTGGACTCACTGACTATACATGCTAATTGAAGAAGCACAGCAACAGATGGGATCACTGCAGAGAATGTAAACATTGTTTTTGTTTCTCCAGATTGACTTGGAAGATGAAGTCCAGAGGGCTATGTATGAGTATGAAAAATGATGCACTAATCTGGATGGAGCAGCAAATTAAAAACATTTTAAGTCAAAATGCAATATTACCTGTGATTGTCTAAGCCTGAGAGGACTATGACTCCACAGAAATCCTTAAAGATTATTATGTGCATAGACAGTAGCCTCATCTTTTAAAACAGATTCCATTCAGAGCAGATGTGAACTTTTATCTTCACCTTTTATTATTGTTCTGCTGTTCCAGGTGTCTCTATGTCCTACTCTGGTTACTGTGGGGAAGGAAAATTCATGGGGGTTTACCAATGCAGCAGGCTTCACAGTTCATGGAGCCACCAGTGAAAAGACCTGGCCTTTGGTAGATGCTATTTCTATAGTCTACAACTAGAGCATCTCAGAGTTTGGGAAATCACTGAAGTTCTCCTTCTTTTCAACTTGGAGACAGCAATCCTAGACGGTCTTCTACTGAGGTATCTCTTTGTACCTCCTCACCCAGAGAGAAGCCTAATAAGTGAGATGCATAGTCAAATAGCTTCTGGGGTTTTTGTTGTTGTTGTTGTTGTTGTTGTTGCCAGAGAACTAAGTCAGCAAATGGTGGAAACAATGTTTCTCTATATTCATTATTTTCTCTTCTAGTTCTATGAAATTATCTAAACCCACTGATGATAATATGCTAGCACCTTAGAAAATTCATGGGGTTACTTCAGAAGCCAAATAATTGTAAGTTGTATATTTCTGTTTGCAAGATAATTTGAATAACCTTGGAGAAAGACATGAATGAAACTCAAGAGATTTATTTATACCGTATACAGGATTCTACTCTTGGACAATTTATTATTATTTGGGCCTCCGTTTTACAAATATGAGAAAATGAGGTTAGATAACCGTTATTATTTTCTTCTAGGCAAAAAAGAAAGATGAGTAAGTCCGTTTATTAAATCCTATTTACTTGGTTCTGCTGAGATCTATTTTGAATGTCTTAATATTTTACAATTATTATGGTTTCTCTAAAAAGAAAGAGCTTTACTAATCCTTTTATACACTGAACTAGAAAGAATGCCTGCTAAATTTCTTCTCTGAGAAGAAACATTTAGAAACAAGATCATCTATAAAACACTTTTAAAAGGAACTGATCAAATTTTTGCAACTGATCTTAGATAACCAAGAAAAATGCCAATGTCCTGAAAGATAAAAATGAAGTGATTTGCTAGCTCTATCATCATAAATATCAACAAACACTGTAATTTTAATGTTGCTGAAATTGGCACTAGGACATTATTGATTTTCTGTATCATCTAATGGTTTCCTGCAAATATCTTTTATAAAAGTGCATTATATGTCTTCTTAATAATCTTTCTTCGAGTCGTATACTATCAAATTCTGGAGGGTACTTTTCATTCAGCAGTAAGTTAAAGCCCTCAAACATATTTCTATTAAAATTTCATTAGACTTGAACTAATATCCTGAAACTGATGCAATGTAATTTTACTACTCTTCCCAACCCACCACCTTGATTGTTTTATGTTAAACATTTTAAAAATCAGAAACAATTTCTTAGACAGACTATTAGAGTTGATTAGAGTTTTACTTTCTGGCACTTTTTGTGAAGGAATAATTATTTTAAAAGTCTATTGTTATAATAACTTTTTGTTCTGATGCAAGCCCTAATCCCCTACTCCACCCTAGGGTAAAATAGATATTCTTAGACATGACCTTTGTTAAATGTGTGTTAATTTTGTTTAATTCCCAGATGCTTTGCATCTTAGAATAGAAGAATTACTGCCTCATACACTGTTAGTAAGATGGAAACCAAAAGATAATTACTAAAGTTTTTGTTACCATTGGTGTGTGAAATTTTTCAAGGAAGAAAATCCATTCATTTTGAGAACATAAGCACACTGTTAAATGCACAACTTTGTCCCATAAAAATTTATTCTTAACACATTATTTTACCTCTAGTAAGCCATTATTTGAGAGTGCTTCAGTGAATCTTGATTTTATTTTGAGGAGATGAGATACATTTTAATGTCTACATTCTTCCTCTGGGTCAGTCAGGCATAGTAATAAACTTTTTAGTTACTGATGTATTTAAAGAATTTTTTGCTTTTATGGGGGCTGTCAGTATACAGCATGTTCACATAGGTATTGCATTTCACCTTCCCCTTCTCACTCCTGGGAAAAGGATTTGTGTTTTTGTGAGGGAGAGAGACTGAGGCCAAAGTGCAGTGACCTGTCAAGCCCAAATGACTTCTTGGCCCTTTTTCACTTTGTTTCTTTTTTCTGAAGTTCAATAAAAAACCAAGTTTGGGCCCTGGCCTGTTGGCTCAGTGGTAGAGCATCAGCCTGGCGTGCAGGAGTTCCAGGTTTGATTCCCGGCCAGGAGAAGCACCCATCTGCTTCTCCACCCCTCCCCCCTCTCCTTCCTCTCTGCCTCTCTCTTCCCCTCCTGCAGCCAAGGCTCCATTGGAGCAAAGTTGGCCCGGGTGCTGAGGATGGCTCTATGGCCTCTGCCTCAGGTGCTAGAATGGCTCTGGTTGCAACAGCAACAGCCCAGATGGGCGGAGCATCGCCCCCTGGTGGGCATACCGGGTAGATCCTGGTCGGGCATATGCGGAAGTCTGACTGCCTCCCCGTTTCCACCTTCAGAAAAATACAAAAAAAAACCACCCCAAAAACAAAAAACAAAAAACAAACCAAAAAAAAAACTAACCAAATTTGGACATATTCGTATCTGCTGAATAGAGATAGAAATTGGATTACTAAAAGAAGGTTAGATATATTTAGTTGAAGAACTCTAATCTAATATCTAATCTTTATTAATAACTCTAATAAAATATCTAATGTTTTTAGATAATATGACAATCATTAGGTATTTCTTATGCTCTAAAATTTTTCTTTTTGTTTTTATCATCTTTACTTTTTATTCATTTATTTTTTCAATTTATTAAGTTGATATGGTTTGCCAAACTATACAAGATTTCAAGTATACAACTTGATATAACATGTTCAACAAAAACTGCTTTTAGAGTGTGAATATGGGGATGGAAATCCATTGACATCACCCAGGATGGTGTTTCTTAGATTTTTATTACATACATGCATTAATCTGATTCAGTATGCTGCTTCTTAGATTTTTATATAGGTGCACTACTGAGTTCCTGTTTTTCTTCTTTCTCATTACTGTAATTAACTGGAAACGCAATTAAGAGAGAAATACATTAACCCAAACCTGGATCCATGCATGACTGCATGGATTCTGAGACCAGCTTAAAGCTATATCAAATGACTTTGTCTGTTTGTGCTTTTCTGGGGAGGTCCAAAGATTTTACTAGAATCTTAAATATCTCCCCAAATTAAGAATTTTGTAAATGGAACATATCACTCTAGGTTCTCTTTATTAAATTTAAAATGAGAAATCAAACCTATGCTTCTTGCATTGTTTTACTAGGGAAAAGAGAGACTAAGCTTAGAATTAGAGTGTTATTATATGCCTGAGTAGTAGATTGTTGATTGAAGTCAGCTTGTAATGTATTATTTAATAGTCTTCTTTCTCTTTCTCTATTTATTTGTCTTTTCCTCCCTGTCCTTCTTCTTCTTCTTCTTCTTCTTCAAATCTTTGTTTTTCCCCCTGTGTAGCTAAACAAATAATTTATAAAATTGAGACCTGTTGGTTTGAGTCCAGATGTTTCTGCAGGAGCTTACACATATTTTACAATTGGACAATGAACAAGGAAATGGGAACATTCTTACTTGAATGTATGCTAATTTATCCTTGAGTAAAGAGGGAAGTAAAACTCCAAGCTGAAGTTACTAAGGGTATCTTTCCTTAGGTATTTCTTACATGTTGTGACCTTGTTTTTATTAGAATTGCACTATTCTAGTCCATACTAGACTATATATTAAGTAAAATAACCACATCTGTTACCTTAGTATTTTTAGATAGTAGTTGAGCACCTGATACATAGTAGATATTCAAAACTGACCAACTGCATGCCTCAACCTTATGTGATAGTCATTCACTTTTTCTCTTTGTTGCTCTGATTTTGATCTTTTGGTTCATTCCTGATTTTCAATGCCATGGATCACAATGCTTTTTATGTCTTAAATGCATTGTGTCTTAAATGCACCCCCTTAAATGCATTTTATGTCTTAAATGCACCCCCAAACCCCAAATGGCATACTTATAATTTTGTCTAACAATTTACCAGATTGATCTAATATTAAAAATATTTCATAATATAATGGGGATTGGTATTATGCACCCTCATGTGAATAATTGTGAAACTGGCTAGACTTTTTAAATGAAAAAATTTTCAAATTTCTGAGACTTGTGTCCAACAATAGTTTTCTTAATAATTCTGTCTTCTCTTCCCGGTTTATTATCTGGTTAATACAAAATTTTATTTTCTTAAACAAGAGCTTAATTTTTAATATATTCAGTTATGCAAAATAGTGTGGACCATATATGAAACACTTTCTATAAATACTAATGGAGCAATTGCAAATTTATATATATATATTTTTCTTCTTTTCCAACTGAGAGGAGGAGAGATAGAGAGATAGACACCCACATGTGTCCCAACTGGGATCCACTGGGCAATCCCCATCTGGAGCTGATGCTCTGCTCATCTGGGACCATGCTCACAACCAAACTTTTTTTAATGCCTGAGGCAGAGGCTCCATGGAGCCATCCTCAGCTCCTGGGCCCAGTGTACTCCAACCAATTGAACCTAGCTGTGGGAAGGGAAGAGAGAGAGAGAGAAAGGGGAGGAGGAGGGGAGGAGAAGCAGATGGTCACTTCCACTGTGTGCTTTGAAAGGGAATTGAACCCAGAACATCAACATGCTGGGTTGACATTCTACCATTAAGCCAACCTGCCAGGTCCTCAGATTTATATTTGATTGGGAGTACATGCTTATGGATGATTTTCCTATTTGTTATTTGAATAACTGTGGTTATACAATAAAAGACACAACCACAGAAAGATCCAATCTAGTTTGATTATTGCAGAACTATTTGAAGAAAAAGAGATTGGTTGTGTTAGTCAATTATCGTAAAGAGAATGGAAAGTAAATGACTCCAGTAATTTCTTTTAGGTTAGTAAAAGCAGTATGAAAAACCTCCCAATTCCCCATCTTTCCTCCTTAACTAATTTTATGCTGGTCTTATTGCTAGCAAGTTCACCGGCATTTACAACACCTTTTCTCCACACCTTAAAGAAAGAAAGGTTATTGACTATTTGGAAGAAAATAGAGAACTTGAATCTGTTTTTTATCCTATATAGGCATTTTGGGTCTCTGGGTTTTAAAAATTGTCTAGTTAAAACATGACTTCATGGATCTTGATTTTTTTTTTCTTTTTTGTGATAGAGACAGAGAGAAACAGAAAGAGGGACCAATAGAGACAGGCAGACAGGAAGGGAGAGAGATGAGAAACATCAATTCTTTGTTGCGGCACCTTAGTTGTTTATTGATTGCTTTCTTATATGTGCTTTAACTGAGGGGCTTCAGCTGACCAAGTGACCTCTTGCTCAAGCTGGTGAGCCTTGCTCAAACCAGATGAGCCTGCACTCAAGCTGGTGACCTCAGGGTTTCGAACTTAGGTCCTCTGTGACCCAGTCTGTTGCACTATCCACTGCGCCACTGGCTGGTCAGGCGATCTTAAAATTAAAAAGTAATCCAGGACAAATTTTAATTAAATGTGATATTCAATATCTCTGAAGATAGATATCCTTATATATTTTCATGGGACAAGGCATGGGACTCTAAGATGCTAAAACTGGTAAATATTCCATTACTGTCTGGTGTGAGAGTTAGGGCCAACTTTACGTGCCTCCAAATATCTCTCCTACAGAGTTCCTTGGCCTAGAATAGTCACTGGATCACTAATATGACACCAATGCATCTGGAAAGTCATAGGAGGAACTCAGAACCAAAGTTTTAGGGCTAGAAGAAAACCAGGAGTCTTCTCACTGATGCAATTGTCCTTGGCCCATGGTGATTGCACTTTTACTTGAAAACCTACAATGACAAGAAACTAGTATCTCAAATCATGGGCTGTTCTATTCCTGGCCAGTGTTCATTAGATAATGATTATCTTTTAAATATTGATGCTAAAATAATTTCTTTCAGCCTGACCTGTGGTGGCGCAGTGGATAAAGCGTCAACCTGGAAACGCTGAGGTTGCCGGTTCAAAACCTTGGGCTTGCCTGGTCAAGGCACATATGAAAGTTGATGCCTCTTGCTCCTCCCCCTATACACTCTCCCTCTCTCTCTCCCCTCCCTCTATAATGAATAAATAAAATCTTTAAAAAAATTTAAAATAATTTCTTTCAGCTTATTTATATTTTCTTTCTCATTTTCTTTTTTTTCCTCTTCCACTCTTTCTTTTCTCCATGCTCTCCTTCTCTCCTTCCTTTCTTCCTGTCAGTAAGTTACAGAAACTCGAGCATAAGCTTGACATATTAAATTCAAAACACAAAGATACACATTTGGGTCAGTCTGCTAAAGATTTAAAATGTTGGTATAATGACTATATTCCAGGGAGTTGATGGTTAGTTTATACAATATTGTGATCAAGGGAGGAGAATATGCCAGATAAGCAAAAGTAGCTATTTTTAAAGCAAAGCCATTTAATAAAGTAAGAAGGCTGAAAAATCAATCAACACTAACAATAAAAAATTAAAACACCAATGCAAACAATGCAAATTGTCTAAAATTATCTCCCTAGGATTAAAAGTATGTGAGTGTGCATGTGAACACAAGTGTGCATGTGTGTGCTTGGACACAGGTGCCTACATTGGAAAGAACTTTAGCATTGAAACCACACTAGGTCGGCAAAGGTCATGGAGACATTAACTCACACTCCTAGACCTCAGTTCTCCTATGCAAATACTCCACAACTCTAATTGGATCAGTGAACACAAATGCTCTAAAGTGCTCTGCAAGTGTTAATTGTAGTAGATAATGGCGAGAAACTAATTGCTGACTTTTCAAAGTTAGAAGAGCTGCATCTGAAGGTTAAGGGATGCTGCAAAGTTTGTGTTTTCACCACAGCCTCCTTCATGGCCACATTGGTTTGGGATTTTGTCCACAATGTAGTAGCAAGAAACACAGGTTCATGTTCATCATGGAGAAACAGCACATACTTTGCATCCTATGTACATACGTAAGCACATTCTTATGAGCAGAGAGAAAAGTGAAAAAATATAAATATGGATAGGTTAGTATTGGTTAAGTCAGGGAGATGAAACTGGAGAACAGTGGGGAGAATGATTACATTTTTCTCTATACATTATGTTTTTATTATTGTATCCAGTGTTTTGCTCTTATAATTTAAAAATTTGGTACATTTATAAAGTCAAAGTTTAAAAAATTTGCAGTTATTCTTAAAGTTTTATTTATCCGAGAGAGGCAAAATCATTACCAAATTTGAAGACTGTGATGGGATTGTCATTTTTTAAATATTTTCTCATTATTTCATAAAACTGAAAAGAAATTTAAAGATCAAACAAATAGGCCCTGGCTAGTTGGCTCAGTGGTAGAGCATCTGCCGAGCATGTGAAAGTCCTGGGTTCAATGCCCAGTCAGGGTACACAGGAGAAGCGACCATCTGCTTCTTCATTTCTCCCCCTCCCTTTCTCTCGCTTTCTCTCTCTTCAACACCCACAGCCATGGATTGATTAATTCAAGCACATTGGTCCTTGGTGCTGAGGATGGCTCCCTCGAGCCTTCATCTCAGGTGCTAAAAATAGCTCCGTTGGAAGCATGGCCTCAAATGGGCATCAGCCCCAGATGGGGTTGCCAGGTGGATCCTGGTCAGGGTGCACATGGAAGTCTGTCTCTGTGTCTCCCCTAATCTCTCTTAAAAAACAATTAAGCAAATAAAGATGACATAAAATCACTTTATGAAAAATCACATTCATCTCTTTTTATTTTAATTTTTATTTTTTTGTATTATTCTGAAGTGAGAAACAGGGAGACAGAGAGACAAATTCCCACATGCACTGGTCCGGGACTGACCCATCATGCCCACTAAGAGGAGATGTTCTGCCCATCTGAGGCATTGCTCCATTGCATCCAGAGCCATTCTAGTGCCTGAGATGGAGGCCAGGAAGCCATCCTCAGCGCCTGGGCCAACTTTGCTCCAATGGAGCCTTGGCTGCAGGAGGGGAAGAGAGAGAGTGAGAGAAAGGAGAGAGGAAGGGTAGAAAAGCAGATGGGTGCTTCTACTGTGTGCCCAGGCCAGGAATTGAACCTGGGAGTTCCACACGCCGGGCCAACGCTCTACTATTTTTATTTTTGATTAATAAAATTTGGTCATGCATTGATCTTACTTGCGACCTCTACTTTTGGTTAACTGACATGGACCGAAGGTATTATAGATTGCAGTAGTGAGACAAGTCATATATAATAATTTCTCTAAAACAAGTATTTGAAAAATGTTTCATGAAATTAGAAGAGGAAGAAATTAAATTACTTTCGATGTATCTTTTCAAATCATATTACATGTCAGTTACCTGTTCAGACAGATGGTTTAGAGAACTTCAAAAAATTATTGATTATCAGTAAAATAGTGCTAGTTATCAACCTAGTTAGTCACCACTATAAACAAAGTTTGGCCATCTGTTAACACTTCTTTCTAGCTTGAAAGCATTCAGATGATTAGGTCAATGTGTGGGCAGTCACTGCAAGTTAAAAGCCCTTGAAATCCATTGAAGAAAATGATGGGTGTCAGAAGTCATGATGAAGTTCAGATATTTCTAACCTTCGTGTTTTAAGTCTAAGTAGGTTCTTTTGTTTCAGTGAGTGATTTGGTGCATAGGTGAATTTTACTTAGGTAGCTGAACGATTTGTAGTAGAAAGGGTAAAGTCTTTGAAGGATAATTTTATCTTCATTGTAGGAACAGCAACAACAGCAAAAGAGAAAATCTTCCTATTTTGTATGTAAGTTCAGTTTGCATCACCTCAGATGTTATAAATAACAGACTTTTTATTTATCTTTGCAAAGCATGGCTATTACAAGGACAAGCAATAGAAACAGCCATTGTGTAGAATTGTGTTGTTAGGAAAGAAATACAATCAGATCATTGAAGGATTGTTTTTTGGAGAAAAGTGCTGGGATATAGATATGGCTTAGTTATTCAGAATTTTCTGATATCAAAATGATACTTGTTTTAACTAAAAGTGACACTATTCTAAATTCTTGGAGGCATTTAGTAGAAGACTATAATGCTTATTCAATTAAATTTTGCAAAAGAAAAAAAGGAAAAGAAATACAGGAGTATTGATCAGTTCTCTGCATTTTACCAAACACTGTGTGGTAAGACAAGGATGATCACTCCACAGGCACCAGCAGATCGACAGGTAAAGGTTAAAGTCCAAGCATAATAGATTGTCATTAACAGATTCTTCATCATATTTCATTTTCTTAGTTATCGTCCAGTGTAGTGATTTGAAGTGCCATCATCAGAAACAAGGGTGGACCTCCTTGATCTGCTGTCCTTTCTTCTTTCATAGTTTTGTGTTTCTCATTCTAAACTTCAAGAAGCTATGCCCATGTATGTTATTACCAATAGCACCTTAATAATTTCTCTACAAAATACTGTAGTGAAATTGCTTCTTGACTGCAAAATCTTTAGAGAAGTATAGGTTTTTGTTTCAGCTTTTAGGAGCAATGCAATGACCTATTTTGAGCATCAGGAGAGTCACTGCTCTTTCTTTCCCCCTCCCCCCCAAATTATTTTGGGTTCATATATACTGCTCATAAACATGAATGGATATTTCAAAATGAATATGAAGCAATAAAAGAAGAAACATTTGATTCTTTTTATTAAATAAGAACAACAGAAAAGCAAATGACAAGTCAAAGAAAGCTGTTCAATTATGCAAATGAGATGCAAAACCAACTTTGATTTCATTGATGAAAATGCACTGTACAAAAGGCTAAAAATACTGGAGTATCTGCATGTTCCCTGATTCCCTAATTTTTGTGAGCAGTATATTTTGAACCCACTTGCCTTAATATACTATATTAAAGTTAAAAGTCTCATCGCATTTGAGAAAGTTTCCCATGTTATTAGGAGTTTAAAAAGTGATAGTTAAGACTCTTCTTCCTCCTTCAAGTGTCTAAGAAAAAGGCTTATTGATGGTTTCTTTTTAATTCTAGGAGGAAAAAAGCTGTAATCTACAAATGCATATTTTATATAATAAATACATTATTAAATCAAATCTAAGAACACTGTATTCCTTGATTGAAACTATGGAACTTATTACAACACATTTTTTCCTAAAAATATCTAATGACTATGCTAATATTATTAATACATTTGTATGCAAGCAAGCCTCAGTTCATATTATAGTGATCTGGGTTTGCACATCTGCATATAATGGTTTTTCAAGGCCATGCTGGAATCTTATCTTAGTCAATAATAATGGCATGGCTTATGTTTTATAGCATATTAAGGCTAAACAAACTTAATATGAAAGTTATTCCTATTGAAATCCAACCAACTGCAAAGAATAAGAGGTTCTGCTACATAAGGAAAAGAAATGATCCACACTTAATTAAAGATTCTTTTTCAAATTTACTTTTGGCTTATTTTAGGAAAAGACATTTTTCTTGATTAGGATGCTTTCTTCATATGACTGGTCATTGTTTCTGTTTTAAAAATTTAAAAGAAAACCAAATGCACAATGATCCCTGCCTTTAATTGGAAGAAAGACTTTAGAACTGATGAGAATCAGAATTTGCTCTTGTCTTGGACACCAGTCTTCAAATTAAGAAAAATTAGTAGAATCTAAATAATACAATTAAAGGTACCAGTATAGCAGCATGTATGTTGTAGCAGGTGGAATTTATAACAAGTTATGTTCCTCATAACATGAAAACCATGACCCCTAAAATATCTTACCCTCATGAAACCTACAGCATCTCTCTCTGGGGAGGGATGATAATTTTTCCCACTGATCTCTGAAGCAATTAAAAAATTCAAAAGTAATCTTTCTTGGTAATTTTGCCTTGTGAAGTTAGTTTTTTATTTAAATATAAATGACTCACTAGATTGATATGTAAGGACAGTTGCAAATTTACTTACTATTTTCTCCTTATGGTAAGCAATCAACACTACATCTTAATCAAGGAAGAGTTTCACAATTTCAATTTAAATGTATGAGGTAAGTATGCACTGGCCCATCATTTTCCATCATTGTATATATATAATTTAAATGTAACAATTCTATACACAACTACTTTGCAGGTGGTGTTTTTTTTATATTATTGCTGTGTTTGTTGGGTTAAGAACTAGAATGAAGGAGACCACAGGGTGTGTCAATGACAGTGGTAGTTGTGACTCAGACTCAAGGTTAATAAAGAGTTTTAAAGAGGGAGCCAGTCCCTATCAGTTCTTTTATATGATATGTATTAGGTCAGATCCACCCATCTTTGAGGTATAGACCAAAGACAGACTGTCTATGTATGTTTGCACAGATGAAGACAGGTGTGGCCAGAGGACAGCTGTCAAGTCTCTCAAGTTTGAATGATCTTTCTCTGCTCCCCTTCCCTCCATTTACTATTTTTTCCTTTCTGTCATTTACCTCTGAGTTTTAGGCACCCAGAGCTTTCCTGTTTAATAAATACCCAATCCTGGTAAAAAAATTACTGCTGTAGATAGAATGTTTATGTCCCCTCAAAATTCATAGGGTCAAGCTTCATAGGCAGTATGATGGTATTTGGAAGTGGATCCTTGAGGAGGGGATTAGGTCACAGGACAGAACTCTCGTAGCATTAGTGACATTATAAAAGAGACCTCGGGGAGCTTCCTGGCCCTTCAGCCATGTTTGGACATAAAGAAAAGATGATCAATCTATGAACAAAGAAGAAGTTCTACCAAATGCCAAATCTGCTGGTACCTTGACCTTGGACTTCTTAGCCTCCAGAAATTTAAGAAATGCATTGCTGTTGTTTATAAGTCACTCTGTGTTTTTTTTATTTTATGTTAGCAGCCTGAACAGACAAAGACATCACTTCTTCCATTAGCCGTATACTAAGGATGATTTCATCCAAAGTCAGGAGGGTTCCAACCTCTCTATACACTTTACCTCTCTTACTGGTGTTAAGTTTGAAGTCAGGGTTCAGTATTGTTCACCTTTGTATTTTTCCAGTGTTCAGCACATTCCTGCTGCTATAGACCCATCCCAAATGCCTATTATGTGTTCCACACTGTGCAATGAATATGTGCATAAAGAGCACACCTTCAGTTAAGCATGTTAATGACTTGTAACATAATATTTAATACAAGGCAGTAAGAGGACTATAATAGTGGCATGAGGGATCACTAGTCTTCAGTGTATTGAGGCTGGGACCCTGCCTGTTTGCAGGTAAAGAATCAAGATCTCTATGTTTTACAGATTGAATATTGAAGTGTGTGATGGTGCTGCTGATATAGATAGTTACTTAATTTTTATATAATATCAGGAAAACCAGAAAAACTTGAAAATACCCCTGTCCCTAAAGTGGTCAAATGAAGAGAGAATAAAAAACTAACAAATCTTAATTTGGTTATTTAAAATAATGCTAATTATTCACATATGTGATGAATTACTTATCATTTATGCTTAACCCCATGTCACGCAGTAGACACTACACATATCATAAGTGTTTGCCAGATTAAGTCTGTTTGAGTAAAACAATAAAATCAGTCATCTGGTTTCATGGTTTGGAAATCCTTCAACATAGTGGTCTGCTTCTAAACCATGAAAGGCAACAGCTGCAGAAAATGTTCTTGGTGTTGTGGATATAGCAGGAACAAGGCAGACTCAAGTTTTCACTTGCTCAGTGCTAACAATGATCACTAAGGATACCTCTTCTTCTTGAGAATAATTTGCCTCTTGTCTGAAATATCAAAAACCCATGTGCAGTTTTCTTCATTTGAGGTTGATTAGGTGTGCTGGTGAAATTCTAAACAAAAATATGGAATTGGTGTTAGGTTGGCCAATGTCTGTGTCAGTTAACTTCTCTTAGTACCATATCACGTTTAAAGCACAGATACTAGCAAAGTCCACCAGTATCTGATTTACTGGTCATGAGTAAACCCACGTAATATAAAGCTACATAAATCTATCCATTATTTTAAATCAGCCACATGCCTAAAGAACGTAAATTAAGAGTAAAATCTTCCTACTTTCTTGGAGCCCGCTGTAGACTCAAATAAGCGCCAATCCTATAACAGCAGAGAAAATTCGATATATGTCTTTATCAAGGCCTGTTTGCACAGCTGTTCTCAGAAAAAATAACCTGTTTTTAATAACATGTTCAAATTATTCTTTACTGTTTTTGACAGTAGCCTATCCAGTTTTTATAAAACAGCCATTGTGTGTCAGAGATGAACAACCATTCCAGAATCAGCAGTGAGAATGCATGGAAGTGAATTCCATTTCTATGCATATCTGGTCCAGTAAAAATATCTCCTCTTGTCACATGGCTGCAGCTGTTTATTTCTCCTACATGACAAAGTCCCAGAAAACGGAATGTTTTTTTTCTCTCTTCTGTATAAGTTCTGTTAAAGAGCTATTTCTCGCTGACTTTTTGGCAGAAAGTGTTCTTGGAATGTGAGTTGGCTGCACTTGCATGTATGGCCCAGAGACCTCATGCAGTCTCAGCTGGATAGGTCCCTTAGAAAGGGAAATTGCTAACATATCATGTTTTATGATGAGGTTGCCAGATTGTTGTCTCCCTGTCTACACCTTCTCATTGTTCTGCACCAGGGGCTCCCTAGGGTGCATGGGAGAGATAAATGAAGTGTTAAGGGGAACAATAATTCTGTACGAGGTGAAAGGATAAAAGGAAAGTGGAAAACATTTCTGCTTAGCCACAGGATCAGTCATATTAATTAATTAGTCCGCGTATGACACGACGCCACAAGTGGAAATGAAATTTATGAAAGGAGAACCATAAAATGGATACACCTCATAGATAAATATCACTTGAATGCCACACTTCACAGCTTTTTCACATTGTATAAAATTACTTCATTATTCATGACCTTATTAAAACAAGTTAGAGATGCACTTGGATGCGAATTCTAAATACTTTATCTCAGTGCGCTCTGTGTATTTAAAAATTTCACGAGAGATTCATTTCTACCATTTCAGATTTAGACATTTGCCTTACAGTGACAAATTATGAAAGAAAATAGTTTTCTATGGTTCATTTGGTTAAATACCTATGACTCAAGTCTAGTCCACAGTAATGTGAAGAGACAATGAAGTGCATAATCTAAAAAGCACGAACCACAATTGCCTCTAAATATATCCTTAAGTGTTTTCTGCAAGTCATCTTCTGAATGTTTGGCTTAGAATACTAATAAAATTTGTATTTATAAGTATACTCCCGCTGATGGCCAGGATAGCCAGACTAGCCATGAAAAGAGATATGTATTAGTTTGGATCTACATTTAGTACTACATACACTTTATAGATAATCTACAAGAAATGACAGAATATTAAAAGAACCCCCCTTTGTTAAAATACTACAAAAGCATGAACTAATATAATTTTTTTTTGTATTTTTCCAAAGTTAGAAGTGGAGAGGCAGCACACTGACTTCCACATGTGCCTGACTGGTATCCACCCAGCATACCCACCAGGGTGTGATGCTCTGCCCATCTGGGGCATTACTCCGTTATGGCCAGAGCCATTTTAGCACCTGAGGCAGAGGCCATGGAGCCATCCTCAGCAGCCGGGCCAACTTTGCTCCAATGAAGCCTTGGCTGTGGGAGGGGAAGAGAGAGACAGAGAGGAAGGAGATGGGGAAGGGTGGAGAAGCAGATGAATACTTCTCCTGTGTGCCCTGGTCAGGAATCGAACCTGGGACTTCTACATGCCAGGCTGATGCTCTACCACTGAGTCAACTGGCCAGGGCCTAAATATAATTTTAAACAAATGGAAAGCCAGGAATGTTTGTGGTTTGAGTATGTGCAATGAAAGCATAACGTCTCAGCTTTGATCTTGCTCTACATGATTATTAGATTGATAAAAATACACAGACATAGATATAATCTTTATTATGATTGTAGGCAAATGATAGTGCTTATGTTTTAGTCTTTTTATAACTAAAATGTAGATAATTATTCACACCAGAAAGGCACTGTTTTCTCCCCACTTTCTTGCTTCCAAATCTCCAATAATTTTTTTTAATATTGTGGTTTAAAAAACATAAAATTTACCATCTTAATTATATAGTTCAGTAGTATTCTTTTAATTAGTGGTTAAAGGTGCTTATTAATGTCAGTGAGAAAGCTAGTATATTAAAAACAATCTAGAACCTAGTATTAAATTGACTTTGTTTATCAACATTTTCCTAAGAATAGTTGAGCACACGAGTTGACTGAAAACCTCAATGTTCCTTTTAAAAAATGCATTTTTGCTATTAAAACATTTCCTTTAAAATATTGTATGTAAATAATTTTTCAACATACTAGAATTACATTTCTTTAAGATGTGCCTATATCAGCGTTCCCTTGTATGATGAAAGGAGCAATCACTACAGTGTAATAATTATCTCTTCTTCCTAAGGAGTAATTAGGAATGCAACCCTGAATAACTAATGGTGTGTAAATTACTGCTGGTGTCCCAAGGATCCAGTATCTCACACATTCTTCTTTTCAAAAGGTTTTTTTCTTTGATCACGATGCCTCATTTATGCCATCAAATATAGGATTCACCCCTTCTTTTACAGCTGATGCTGCTTGTTTGGAATAAAGTAACGGAAGTTTATTGACTTCAGGGGAAAAATGTAATTTAAAGAATTAAAAAAATATTCTCCCTCTAAAAAAATGTAAACTCTCCCCTACATGAATATAAAAATGAATTAATATATATAGCTCTTATGAATTTACATAAATACTTTCCACCATGACAATTATCATAAATATATTATAGTTAGGAAGACATTTTGTGTTTTAGGTATTTTTTTAAATTTATTTAATGTATTTTTGAATAAGTAATATGTACAGATATTATGTTTAAAGAATATAATAAAATAAATGAATATTTCTATTCTTCCTTGTCCTATAACCACCATGACTATTTCTTGTATATTTTTCTGGTATAGTTATTCATATTCAAGGTGACATGGATGTTTGTGCATATATCCACATCCATAGCTACAGCTACATTTATATCCATATATTTCTACACTGATGACTTTATGCTGTATGCACAATTGTGCACTTTGCTGTGTTACTTGACATTATATGAGTACACATTTTACCCCTGTCCATTTTTAACCATTGCATAGTATTCTAGTGCATGTAACTGTTGAATATACATTACATACAATATCTGAGATTTATTTAATAATTCAGTAGCCCAGTGCCTTACTGTGCTGAACACTTGTGTTCTTTTTAATCTTTTGCTACTATAATCACTACAAGAGGTATTTTTATACAAATGTTACTTCACAAAAGACCAATGTATCTGCAAGATGCATTCCTGAAATTAGTACTGTTGAGTCAAAGGGTCTGTGAATTATAAAATATGATGGATGTTTCCAAATCGCTCTCCGCATAAATTATAACATTTAGCATGACAAACAGTAATTAATATATGTGTCTATTACTCATCACATTCACAAACAGAATGTTTTATGTTAAAAGTACTGTATCTTTAGTCAAGTGCCTGCTTAATTAAATGATTATGATGTTTTGTATCTGTAAAAAATATTGCTTTTCTCATTAAAAATATCAACTGCCCTGCATTCTTGGAGTCATATTAGAATTTGAAGAAACAATTAAGCACAATTTGCTGTTAAATCTGGTGAAGAACCACATTAGAGATTTCAACTCTCTCTGACTTCTCTGGAATACAACAATACAATCATATGGAAAAGGGCATTAAAATAATTGCTAATTATAAACATTTGTTGAGCACTAACTATAAGAAACACTGTAAAAAAACCCTCAGAATTGGACATGGTCTAAATACACTTAAGCCACAATTTAAAGCAGAGTAGAGAGAACATATATAAAAACACACCTATTAAATAATGCTTGTTAACTTTTTCTAAACAAAGTTAATGATTCCCTTTTCCATAGTGCTCTACTTATACAGGGTCAGACAAAAGTAGGTTTACAGTTGTTTGCCTGAAAAATAATACAATAATTAATGAATAATACAAGAATAAACTGTTTCATGTACCCACAACTATAAACCTACTTTTGCTCACCCTGTATTGCCCCCCTTCTCACTGTGTACTGTTTCTCTCTGCTGACCTCTCAGAAACCCTTCTGGACTGTGCAACCTTGAGGTCAGGCCTTGAGTTTTCATGTATCCTCAACTTTACCATAAGAAATACTACCCAGTAAGGTGTAACTACTGCTTGCTTTATGAATAAATGCATACTGAGCAATGTCTCTTTTTAAACTCACAATAATTCTATAATGTAAATAATATAATTGCTTTAGATGAGTTCATTGACCTCTGTAATGAACAACTTATTCTAGGGCACTTAGTTGCAGAGGCAGAATTTATGTCTTAAGTTTTTCTGAGCATGATCAGGCAGTGGCACCGTTGATAGAGTATCGGACTGAGACACAGAGGACCCAGGTTCAAAACCCCGAGGTTGCCAGCTTGAGTGCGGGCTCATCTGGTTTGAGCAAGGCTCACCAGCTTGAGTCCAAGGTCGCTGGCTTGAGCAGGGGGGTCTCTCAATTTGCTGCAGCCTCCCAGTCAAGGCACATATGAGAAAGCAATCAATGAACAACTAAGGAGACTAAGGAGCCACAAGAAAAAATTGATGCTTCTCATTTCTCTCCCTTCCTGTCTGTCGGTCCCTATCTGTCCCTCTCTATCTCTCTCTCTGTCTCTGTAAAAAAAAAAAAGTTTCTGGCACCAAACTCAAGCTTTGGATGAAAGGGGAGATACTAGTTGGTAGGGGACAAATGAACTAATGAAGACATCTCTCAGGCCCAGTTTCAATCACTGAGTGGCCCTTTTTCCAAGTTCTGCCAAGTCACTGAGATTTTTTTTTTTGTATTTTTCTGAAGCTGGAAATAGGGAGAGACAGTCAGACAGACTCCCGCATGCACCCGACCGGGATCCACCTGGCACGCCCACCAGGGGTGATGCTCTGCCCCTCCGGGGCGTCGCTCTGCCATAACCAGAGCCACTCTAGCGCCTGGGGCAGAGGCCAAGGAGCCATCCCCAGCGCCCGGGCCGTTTGCTCCAATGGAGCCTTGGCTGCGGGAGGGGAAGAGAGAGACAGAGAGGAAGGAGGGGGTGGGGGTGGAGAAGCAAATGGGCGCTTCTCCTATGTGCCCTGGCCGGGAATCAAACCCGGGTCTCCCGCTCGCCAGGCCAACGCTCTACCGCTGAGCCAGCCGGCCAGGGCCTGAGATTTGGTCTTAAATCTTTCCCTTACTGAGCTTCAACTATTCCACTGTCCCTGGGGGTTTCTTCTCCATGAAAAAGGATTATAGAGATGGTGAGTTTCTTTAGCCATTTCTGTTTGCTGTTACCAAAAATACACCCTCTATATATGCTAATCACTAAGAGAAAGAAGATGGTATAAAAATTATAAGAAGATGAGGAAATTACAAAGGATCTGGAAATCTTAAATGTTTTTTTTTTCTTTTGTGGTATATCTCTGTTTCTTCTGCTCTCTAAATTCAGCCCATGTCTAGTTCCTCCCTCCAAAAGAAAGAACTGAAATTATAATTAAAATGGACAATTGTTTTGAAGTGGTGAGTGTTTCCAAACACCAAACTTAAAAAACCACATAGGGTTCATCTCCATTTGCCCCAAACATAATCCAGTTACTATAATTTTCAGAAATGTCTTCAGTTTCTCAAGATCCAGTCTCCCAGACCACACAAGAAAAACTAGGTTTCTGATTAGCTATCTCCATTATCACAGTCTCTACATTGTGAATTAATAAGGAGTTTATCTCTCCATTCAAAAAAAAATTTAATCACTGAGGATTATAAACAGCTGATTCAAGAAGCATGGAGCTAGATCAGGGGTCAAGAAACTTTTTGGCTGAGAGAACCATGAATACCACATATTTTAAAATGTAATTCCATGAGAGCCATATAACAACCCGTGTACGTTATGCATTATTCAATAAAAATTTGGTGTTGTCCCGGAGGACAGCTGTGATTGGCTCCAGCTACCCGCAACCATGAACATGAGCGGTAGGAAATGAATGGATTATAATACATGAGAATGTTTTATATTTTTGTTATTTTTTTAATTAAAATTTGTCTGCGAGCCAGATGCAGTCATCAAAAGAGCCACATCTGGCTCACAAGCTATAGGTTCCTGACCCCTGAGCTAGATGAACTCAACCAGAATATCAAAGTTAGAAGAAATCTTGAATAATTTCTACAAAGAAATTTTACAAAATATTTATGACTCCCAAGTTCTTTCATTACTCTTATTATAATTTGCATTCAATATATAAAACTTTAAGTTGAGTTCTGATGATCCATTTGTCTTTACTTAATTTTTATGTACTCATAAACATGAAACCTAATTGAATCTAAATACAATGTCGAAGGCCCTGGCCGGTTGGCTCAGCGGTAGAGCGTCGGCCTAGCGTGCGGAGGACCCGGGTTCGATTCCCGGCCAGGGCACATAGGAGAAGCGCCCATTTGCTTCTCCACCCCTCCGCCGCGCCTTCCTCTCTGTCTCTCTCTTCCCCTCCCGCAGCCAAGGCTCCATTGGAGCAAAGATGGCCCGGGCGCTGGGGATGGCTCTGTGGCCTCTGCGCCAGGCGCTAGAGTGGCTCTGGTCGCAACATGGCGACACCCAGGAGGGTCGCAACATGGCGACGCCCAGGATGGGCAGAGCATCGCCCCCTGGTGGACAGAGCGTCGCCCCTGGTGGGCGTGCCGGGTGGATCCCGGTCGGGCGCATGCGGGAGTCTGTCTGACTGTCTCTCCCTGTTTCCAGCTTCAGAAAAATGCAAAAAAATAAAAATAAAAAATAAAATAAATAAATAAATAAATAAATAAATAAATACAATGTCGATTAATAGCCTTTATTTCTTAATGAAATATATTTTCCTTTTGGAGAAAAGTTAGTTTCCTGTTCTGTCACTCTCTCGTTCTTTATCTTCTTCTCTCTCTCCTCCTCTTCCTCTTACTCCTTTTCTTCTTCCTCTTCCTTCTTCCTTTTCTCCTTTCTCTTTCCTCTCTGTCTCTCTCCCTTGCTGTGTCTCCTTCTTTCTCCAACTATTTACTTAAAATAGGCATTCACTATCCTACTTATCTTAAAGAAATTTTCTTCTCTGTAATTAATTTATCTTTTTAATATCTATTTATTACAAAAAATGCTATATGATTTAAAAAACAATCCTACCAGTTCTAACATGCAACTAATAATGAATTTCTTAGATAATAACATAGATCTATATTTTAAAAAAATCACAAGCCTACATATTTTGATTATATCTGAGAAAGAAAGTCTTCTTTAGACTTGTAATCCGTAATTCTGCCCCTAATTAATTATAAGTGAATGAGAGATTCCTTCAACATTTGTAAACTCATTTTCCTCAACATTTAAATGAGGGGTTAGGATTAGTTTAACTTGAAGCTCTTTTTGCCCATTGTCAATGTGTCTATTGACACTGGACTTGCTTTTACAATAGGTATATTTTAATTTGCTAAGATAAAACCTTCGTGTGATTAAGTGGTTTATTAATTTTTAGTTACATTAATATAACCTAATAATTTCTAAAAAATTAAAATACAATTCATAGTGACTTTGTAGTATTACTAAGAGATTAAAAGTTAAATTATAAAAACACAGTAGTGACTTGTAAGAAACGCCATTCCAGTTGGAACACATGGACTTTTGTTCTGGAGCTGCTGTAATAGACTGTACGTACAAAGTTCACGAGGTTTAATCCTTCCAGGTTTCAGGTGTTCTAATCTACATGGATTTCTGTTATTTTAAAAACCTTAGGGAAATATCAAAATTCAAATTCAAAACCAGCCAAAATTTATTAGTGTATACGGGAGGCACAGAGCGAATACAGTGGCCCAGGTCCTCTCTTCCTGCATCGGGCAACCTTTCCTTCCTTTTTTTTTTTTTTTTTTTTTAAGATTTTATTTATCCGTTTTTATTGGAGAGAGAGAGAGAGAGAGAGAAAAGGGATAGAGAGAACAGGGGGAGGAGCAGGAAGCATCAACTTCCATATGTGCCTTGACCAGGCAAGCCCAGGGTTTTGAACCAGCAACCTCAGCATTCCAGGTCAACGCTTTATCCACTGTGCCACCACAGGTCAGGCAGGCAACCTTTCCATATTCACACAGTCGCAGGTCCTCTCCACCCACCACGCTGCTGGGACTTGTCTGCCCCTCTCGGGATCCCTTCTTCTTCTCCATCGTGCAGTGACTGTGCTCTGGCTTTCCCCCCTCGTCTATCTGATCACATGCTTCTTCACTATTTGGATGTGTTTCTATAAACTTACTATACATTCCTCCATCTTCTTCTTTCCCCCCACTTGCAGCTCTGCATTTAGTGTTCACTTCTATCTCCCCATAATTCAGCTCCCATTTCTCTTCATCTTTTAAATTTCTCTCCTGTCTTCTTTTTTTTCTTTTTATCTGTACTATCCAAACTCATTTATCCTAATCTGTGCTTATTACCTTGGCTTATTCATTCTTTTAATTCTAAATGTTTATTGGGATTCTGCTAGGGGCCATCAGGTTTTTATGTCTTTCTTCATGGGTACAAAATACTAGAGAAAAAAACAAGTATGACAGAGAAAGCAAAAGAGATTTTTAAATTATATCCTTTGCTAGAAATATGAAATTATTCATCCACTTATTCTTTCAATAAAAAAATAAAAAACAACTAACAGCCATTGGTAATAATACAACTGAGTATTAAAGAAACATGGACATGACTGCATAAGTAAGGCAAAATTCTTGTTACAACCCAGGGGTCGGGAACCTATGGCTCGTGAGCCACATGTGGCTTTTTTGATGGCTGCATCTGGCTCACAGACAAATCTTTAATAAAAAAAATAATAATGTTAAAAATATAAAACATTCTCATGTATTACAATCCATTCATTTCCTACTGCTCATGTTCATGGTTGCGGGTGGCTGGAGCCAATCACAGCTGTCCTGTGGGACAACACCAAATTTTTATTGGATAATGCATAATGTACACGGGTCGTTGTATGGCTCTCATGGAATTACATTTTAAAATATGTGGCATTCATGGCTCTCTCAGCCAAAAAGTTTCCTGACCCCTGTTATAACCTATATATACATAAAAGAACCATATTCATATTTATGTGCATTCCTAAGTCTCCCCATATATCATATACATGAGAATAAAATATATATGTTCTGGTCAATGTTGCCACTAAATTTATTAAAAGATGTGAGTATATTTCCGTGTTAAGTGAGCATAGAACTATAAACATCATATAGAATACACACACAGAGGTGAGTGTTAAAACTAATGAAAATTTACAGGGAAATTAATCTGTATAAGTACATGACCAATATTGTGCTGAACAGCAATTAGACATGAAAAGAAACCCATTCCTGTAAATAAAAATAATTAGCATTTTTTTTTTTTTTACCACATGCACATCTGTCGACAAATCCTTGCCTTATTAACTTGACTAGGAACAAAAAGAGCCTTAGTTTCAATATGGTAATAAACTAATTAACTGCTTTTCTAACAAAACATAAATGTGTTTGTAAAAAGAGAGGTAAAGAGGAGAAGACTCGAGGAGGGCAGGCTGCACAGAAAACACCTTCTTTCAGCAGGAAAATAAGAATGATGGCTGTGATCCGTGGGTCACTGTGGAATGGTAGTACAGACAATGATTGTGATGAGATATCCTCCACCTTCCGAAAGCCACAGCAGCTGTGATTTAACTCTTTGAGGGTACTGTCCTCAAACCTCCAGCCAGTCACAGAGTGCTGTTTCAGGGAAGTGAGAGCTGTCAGACATTCTGGGGCTAGCACTGTGACAGCAAACACTAAAGTTCTGAATAGTGCTATGATGTTAACTTAAGGCAAATTATAATCACAGACTTCAAATTCAGATAGAGTGGTACCTTGACACACAAGCATTTTAAATCACGAGCATTTGAGAGATGAGCAGTCACTTGCAGGATTTTTTGCTTTAAGTCACGAGCAGATATTTGAATCATGAATGTTGGGCAAATGAGTTTGTAAAATTTGGGTTTTTTGATTTTGCTCACTTCACTTTTACTGTTAAAAATGGCGCTGGGCAGCCACGTGTGTGTGCTTGCCCTCAGAGCAAGGCAGTTGATCACAAATTGCGGATTACCTTCCTGCTTGGGGAAGACCATTGTTATGCTAATGTTTTCTGGAGAAGAGGTTTTGGCACCAGAAAAGTTTTAAAAAGGAGAGAAGAATAAGGAGGAAGAGAAGAAGCCATGATGGCAGAGTGAGAGCAGGGAGGATGCAGAGTGCTGAAGGAGGAACCAAGATGGCAGGGAAAGAGAGAGAAGCCAAGATGGCAGGTGCTGACGGAGAAGCCAGTTTGTACAGAGAGGAGAAGGGAGAAGGTGTGCAGATGGGGAATCAGAAGTGGCTGAGACTGGTGGGGGCCTTTGATTCCAGAAAAAAACGAGAGAAGATTCTCCTGGTTGTGAAATCAGAGAATGTGTCAGTGGCTTTGGGACGCCTATGTATATTTGCTCGTCGGCCAGTACAAGTCTGGATTAAAGGAATGGCCCACCATTTTTTGGTCCACTGTTTCTTTACCATCTGCCTAAATCTAATGGGAACCTCCATGTGTACGGCCATGACGGCCGTGACTACTGGCCATACATTTGGCATAGTTTGCGGCAGGATTCAGATCAGATCAGTATGGAGCCATCACCACCCTTGAGGGGTGGGTTAGAGGACTGCTTGTTGCTATGGTTCCCCATGGCTGTCCTTTTGAGGACCATGGGCTGGCTGATTTTTACAGCCTTGCCGAGAAAACTGGGAGCTCTGTGCAAGAGCTTGCCTGAGGCCTACTAACTGAGGAGTGAAAGGAGTTGGAATGGCCATGGGAGAAAGAGATGCAGATCCTGGAGCTGGAACAAATGCTGGGGAAGGAGGCCTACTGGGTTTGCGAGTTACACCTAGAAATGGAGTAGTCTCTGGAGAAGAAATTACAGGTTTGTGATTTGCAGTTTGCCCTGGAAGTTGTGGAGAGCTGGCAGCTGCAGGAGACTAAGCTGGAGCCATTCTGGTGGAGTGGCTCTGAGTCAGCAGGAGCAGGCATTTCCAGCTCCTCTTCTGAGGATGAGGAGAATGGGGCTAAAGTTGCCATCCGAAAACTCCAGAAGGTAAAAGCCCAGTGGCAAAGAGTACCTACTAAGCCCTGGTAGGTTTGCTATGATTATGGGACACAGGGGTGGATGGCAGCATGCTCTCTGGAGCAGAGGTGGAAATGTTGGCCGCCATTGCCATGTGCTCCCCATTGGGACAGCAACTTAAGAGCTGCCAGGACGGCAGGGTTGAGGGGGAAGGCTTGAGGCCCCATGTGTGTGAACTGACTCTTGGGCTGCAACCAGAGGGGGGCACCAGCTCTCTTGTTGGATAGATATGTGGCTTTTGGACAATATGAGAGACCCTGATGGAGGGGGGAGCAGGTCTGGTTAAAATGGTATGACTTATGCTGTTGCTATAATTATTTTTGTGTGATGTACCTAATTCTTTGCACAGGAATACCTGTGGTGTGAACTGCAAAGTGAGTAAAAGGGGTGGAATGTTGGGCAAATGAGTTTGTAAAATTTGTGTTTTTTGAGTTTGCTTACTTTTATTGTTAAAAATGGTGCTGAGCAGCTGTGTTTGAAATTGCTTATTACTTTCCTGCTTAGGAAGGGCCATTGTTATGCTAATGTCTTCTCCCCCTCTGCCAGCATCTTCACCTGACCTTGAAGGTAAATACACTTCATAAGCCAGTTTATTTCTTTACATTCTCTCTTATTATGTATATCTATATGTATTTGTTATTTATAAAGTACATTTTCTTATTTAAAAGCATGTAAAACAAAAAATTTGTGTGGTTCTGGGTCTGGAACAAATTAATTGCATTCCCAATAATTTAAATGGGGAAATTCAATTTGACACAAAAGCAAATTGAGTCACGAGCTCAGCCATGAAACAAATTAAACTTGTGTGTCAAGGTACCACTGTCTAGTTCATCAGTGGGGAGAGTCACTATGTATAGCGTCACTGTGTATAAGAGTAGTGCTAACAACAGAAAAAAACTCAAGTCATACTAGAAGTCAAGTTCAATATGTAGTAGTATAGAGATTAAGACTTCATGATGCTTCAGATGAAATAAATATTCTCAGCTTAACATCATTTTCAGTGAACACTATCATTTAGGCCATTTCTTAAAACTCTGTGTATCAGAGAAAAAGCCCTGAAAGTCTAAGGAAAAAAATGGCTCTTCGAGTTTTCTTTCTGTAAGATCAAATACACTTTTAGAAATAAACTTAAGAGGGAAGGATAAAAAACCAAAGTGAGCCTTTATTTTAGTTAATGGAAAATGCACTTTTCTTATGATTTACAGTCATTCTGTGCTGAATCTCTTTGCTGAGACAAAAACAAAATTCCTCTTTTCCGCACAGGTAGGATTGCTGTAAACTGCCTTGAATTTTGTTCAAAATAGCTTCTTCATTTAGAAACTGAGTCTCTAGGTTTCTGCTCCCCCATAAAATGGAAGCTGTGTGACGATTTATATATCTTGGAGTGGGGAAGGTCTTTCACTACATGTAAGTAGGGAAAGAAATCAGAAAGAAGGTTAATGAGAAATCTGACTTCATACAAAACAAATGTAAAGATAGTCGACACAAATCACAATAAATATTAATAAAACTGAAGGACAGATATTTCATATTAAGTGTCATAATTGACAAAATCTCCAATAGAGAGATTATTTTTAAGTAAGATGTCTTCGGTCATGATTGCATCTCAGAGTGAAACAATTCTGAGCTATTGGGAAAAGGGGGAAAGGCGCTATCATGGAAGAAGAGGAATGAGTCAGGAGTCAGGCTATGGAGATCAAAGATGCTGAGCCCATAGTGTGGCTGTTGTGTGGCGAATGCTTTTCAAGTTTCTTTTCATTGTTCACTTAGAAAGAGAGAATCTTGGTACTGGGCTGTATTAAATGTACCACATATGGTTGCCGGAAAATCTTAGGTCAGATAACCATAGGGAAAGGTTTGGACTGGAAAATAATTTCAGCAGATCTGCTAAAATTCCTAGTGCTATATTTTCATCTCTCTGAGGTGAAATGATTTCCTAGTCCAGACCTTCATAAAAATCTACAAGACTACAGATCCTGCTGGTGGGTGCTGACAACACAAGTCTGCTTTCTCACCTCCGATCCTTCCTAAAGGAGAGGAAAACTGGAACATGCTACATGTCTACTATACAAATAAACACTAAGATATCTGGCCACTGAAAATGAAACCCAACTTTAACGTGCCATTTATTGCATGACCAGCCTATAAGAAAACTTTTATAGCCGTGGGCACAGGGCTACAGTTCTGTTTAATCTCTTCAGTCAGTTAGGAAGTCTGGAACTATTTCTAAACTTGTACCTGTTTTTACTAAACCAATTTCCAGAGCCATTTAACAGCATATAACAAACTCCCTTCTCAAAGCAGATCACTGCAGGAGGAAGAGAGAGATTCAGGGAAGTCATAGGACATAGACAATGTCTACAGAGAGGAAGAACAACTTCGTAGGAGAAAAACAAACTAGCAACCCAGAGAACAGAATAACTATTCCTTTTCTCTCCCTTTTCAGATAATGTTAACAACTGGTTATACCAATGTGACCAAAATAAGTCTGATTTTAACTTAGACATTTAGACAAGACCAAATCTCAGCCAGCAAACACAACTGTTAGCATTTAGAAGAATTATTGACAAGTTATTTTTAGTTTAGGATGTATTAGGAGAAGGGGTATATATTAGACACACAAAAGGTTTCTGGCCTGACCTGTGGTGGCGCAGTGGATAAAGCATCAACCTGGAAACGCTGAGGTTGCCGGTTCAAAACGCTGGGCTTGCCTGGTCAAGGCACATATGGGAGTTGATGCTTTCTGCTCCTACCCCCTTCTCTCTCTTTCTTTCTCTCTCTCTCTCTCCCCCCCATAATAAATAAATAAAAAAAATTTTAAAAAAAGGTTTCTGTAGAAGGTCTTGATTTTAAGCAAAAGTATTCTAAATTAACTTCCAAATATAGGAGCTGGCTTCTGACAGAAATGAGTGTTTTCCAGTAAACAGAACTTATAGCCGTAATAAAATTAAGTTATTTGCTGTGATATGCATATCCCTCTCATTGTGGAAAGACAAACATTTTCTGACCATAAGAGACATTTAGTTTAGTTGAGACAAATCTGGATGCTGTCATCTAGACCAGAAATAAAATCTTTGCTAATAATTTCTTTGCTTTGATATATTTTATACAAACATAAAGTATTATAGAAATTAAAAATGGCCATTTCTAAATAAATAAATAAAAATAATTAAAATTTAGCCTGACCTGTGGTGGCACAGTGGATAAAGCGTTGACCTGAAATGCTGAGGTTGCCGGTTCAAAACCCTGGGCTTGCCCGGTCAAGTCACATATGGGAGTTGAAGCTTCCTGCTCCTCCCCCCCTTCTCTCTCTCTCTCTCTCTTTCTCTCTCCTCTAAAATAAATAAATAAATAAAAATAATTAAAAATGGCCATTTCTGGTATTTTGTTCTTTTCTAGAAGTTTGGAAATTGATTTTTAAATCATTTATATTAACAGTTTTCTTGGTAAAGTTAACAGTTATATTATTTATAGTATCTACCTTTCTAGAATGGTCAAATTTGGTTTGGTAATAGAACCTTTAATATCTGGGCCTCAGAAATGAACTAAATTCTAGTATCTGACTAATACTATCCCAGTAGTGCTAAAACAGAATGTCCCTGATACAGATAGCTTTCTCACATACTGTATAGTGGTCATCTGATATTCTCATCATACTCTCTTTATATATACTATTCTGAAATTCTGTCCTAACCTTTAACTATTACCCTACATTCTCAAACACCCTTATGAATTTTTCATTCTGTTTCTTATGAACTAGGACATAAGTTAGTCAATCTTTGAATATATCTCACTTTAAAAACATATATACGTTCATCGAAGTTCACTTTGAGATGACTTTTAGTAGGATAGTATCAGGAAATAAACCTAGATAACATATGTTTTTCCTAGACTATGCCCTGAAAATAGCTAATAATAATAACATATAAAAATAATAAGATTATACAATAAAGTATTTTATTTTAAATATTTCTTGCATTCATATCATTAAAAATAAATATACCATGGAAACATTCTCTATTTTTGAAAGTAGGTAGTAATTATTTTTGTTTCACTCACAGTTAATGTATGTAAAGATTCTTGCACAATTAACAATTTTGTAGTGTGCTGTGTGTGTATAATATAGATTAAGAAGTATATTTAAAATCAATTTTTGAAAGAAATTATTGTTCGTATTTATCAGGTTATAAGCATGATTGGTCTTTAAAGGGACTTTGGCTTCTAATGTGATAGAATGATTCCCCCAAATTCTGAAATAGTGTGAGCCATTTATTTTCCTAAAGACCACCCATAGATATATTTAAAATGAAACACTATATAGTTTAAGATATAGCTTTCTATTACTTTGATCAAATCATGCACACCCATGGCAACAGAGATTGCTTTTATAGTTGAGTATTATATACTTCTAAGTTAATAATTTTGAGAAAAATATGGAAACATAAACCATATAATGAAGTTAACTCCACAAATTAAAATATTTCTTATTCTATGTTGAGGTATAGAAAGTGCAACCTATATACGGAGCCCACTTTTACATTTTATTCTTATTATAATAATGTCACTCACAAGGTGAAAATTAATATTCTCAGTTCTTTGCTTAGGGACAAAAAATATTGGTATGTGTAATAACAGACTGGCTTTATAAGGTCTCGCCTTGTTTGGTGAAAGATTCCAATATTTGTTGCTCTAATTTTGTCATTCCTTTAATTAGTGAACTTTTCACCCCACATCTACTACATGCAGAACTTGGTCCCATTTCACCTGGAACGATTTTGTGACATATCTTATGCAATGACACGCTCTTGAACCCGAAGAGCACCATATATTAGATGTTATTGTTGTAGAGTAGAAAAATACATTAAAAAATTTCTGACACTTATTGTGGAAAAAAGCATGTGATTCTGGTATTCAAAAGATATGATTAAATTCTTAGTTGTTTTGTTTTACAGAGGTGTAATCTTGGCAAATTCCTTAACCTCTTGGAAATACAGTTGTTTCATCTACAATTGACTACTTCATAGAGAAATAGTTAGATTTAAATAGATAATCATGTGAAAATGTTATTTAAATTTTGCAGTAGTTTCTAAAGTTTCACTGATATAATAAATTATTATTCCTGCTTAAAGAGGTAGACTATCTAACAGAAAATTAATCCCTTCAACTGCACTGACACATCTTTATTTCTCTTTAAAGTATTTCACAAAAGCCATGAAATGTATTTCATATCATTAAACATTTATATAAGGGAATGTTTTATAAAACTAAAAAATTGTATATATAAATATTATAAATTATATGTTATATAATACTTTTTTTTTGTATTTTTCTGATGTTGGAAACGGGGAGGCAGCCAGACAGACTTTCGCATGTGCCCGACTGGGATCCACTGGGCATGCCCACCAGGAGGCAATGTTCTGCCCATCTGGGGCGTTGCTCTGTTGCAACCAGAGCCATTCTAGCGCCTGAGGCAGAGGCCATGGGCCCATCCTCAGCGCCCAGGCCAACTTTGCTCCAATGAAGCCTTGGCTGCAGGAGGGGAAGAGAGAGACAGAGAGGAAGGAGAGGAGGAGGGGTGGAGAAGCAGATGGGCACTTCTCCTGTGTGCCCTGGCCAGGAATCGAACCCGGGACTCCTGCACACCAGGCCAACGCTCTACCACTGAGCCAACCAGCCAGGGCCTATAATAAAATTTTTATACAATGAAGTTTATGTTTTAAATATATAGAAAGTTCTGGATACAGAATTCTCTTTGAGGGCAATACCAATATCTTTGATCCTGGGATGTATTTGTGATATAATAGGGAAAAGATTAAAAAGAAAAAAGAAAAAAGGGTAAGAGCAGCTCTCATAAGAATATAGAGAAAATAAAGCACTTTAGAAAGAGGCTTCCAGGCCCTGGTTGATTGGCTCAGTGGTAGAGCGTCAGCCTGGCATTCAGGAGTCTCAGGTTCGATTTCCAGCCAGGGCACACAGGAGAAGCGCCCATCTGCTTCTCCACCCCTCCCCCTCTCCTTCCTCTCTGTCTCTCTCAACTCCTCCTGCAGCCAAGGCCCCATTGGAGCAAAGTTGGCCCAGGCGCTGAGGACGGCTCTGGTTGCAACAGAGTGATGCCCCAGATAGGCAGAGCATCGCCCCCTGGTGGGCATGCTGGGTGGATCCTGGTCAGGCAGATGCGGGAGTCTGTCTGACTGCCTCCCCGTTTCCAACTTCAGAAAAATACAAAAAAAAAAAAAAAAAAGAGGCTTCCACAGCAAAACTCCAGAAGTATTTTAATTAGATTCTGAAGATAATATTTTTGTATAAACTTAAACTAAGCATCAAACCCCAGCACCCACGAGGACAAGGAAGTTCTAAGAGCTCATCTTACAAGGAGTGACAATGGCTGGTTTTCAGGAAACGTGTTAGCAGGTAGGTATGACAGTGCGTGTTATTCTTTTCTTTCATTTTCTTTATCTTTTATCTTTATGCTTTATAACACAGAACACTGGCTATTCTTTCCAGAAAATTTTTTATACTAATTAGATTTTTAAGTATGAAATGTGCTGAAAAAAGAAAAAGAAAAATTCTCAGAAAAGTTTTAAAAAGATCCTCACATTAAAACAATCATCTAGTTCAGTGATATAACAATGACATGAATAGTGTCTTATTACATTTCATGTCATTGCATGGGTATTATGCAATGGCACTTTGAAGTTTTATCCATCAGTCCATTGCATCTGGGGGGCATTTCTCCTGGGGTGACCATGCATAAGTCCAATTAAAGTCAGTGGGACTCAGGTGCCTTGAGGAAAAGAGAGGCAGATATTGGGAGAAACTTTCTATTATCCATGTGATTTGTACAAGGTCACAGATTATTTTGGTCTCTAAAAGCATGCCAGTGGAGGGAAAGCTTGGATGGAAAGCTTGTCTGCTTGTCTCTAGGGAATCTGGAGAGCACCGGGGCCTTTCGGAGCAGCCAAAGAGACAATCTCATTTCATTTCCCCCCTGTGTTCTCCTTGAGTTCAGCATTACGGGATTAACTGGGGCTGCCAAGAGACAGCCCCTGAATGAGCTGATGCCAAATCTACAGAGTGTAGGTAATTGGATCTGCTGGGTTAACGAAGCAGCTGGCCCACAGGACACCCTGAGGACTTCAATCGGATTCCATTGTAACTCTCTGGGTAATTGCCCGATACTGTTTGTAGAAAATATCATTCCTCCACTACCTCTTTCCCTTGTCTTCACTCCGCAGTCTTCCTAGGAGACGTGTAGCCCATGTAGCAAGAAATGAAAATCATATCATCAACCTGGTCCCCAGCTGATCTCTCCAATGTCTGAATGATATTTGTCAGAACAAGGAGCCAAAAGAAAGGTTTACACCGGGAGCTATCATATTATTGATAATAATAACCAAATTTCCCAAAACAACTAGCGTAGAACTTTTCCTCTTAGGACACATTTCTGAAGAATTTGCCTTAGAACTTTAGCCTGTTCTCTATGGAAATATACATTTATATAAATATAAATCATTTAAAAATGTGGAGCTATATAATGTTGATAAATAAGATTTATACAAGGCCTCTTACGTTTATGAGGCATTTTTATTCAACACAACTATTTAATGAAACAGTTCCAGAAGCCTATAGACATTTACTTTTCTTCTTACCATATATATATTAAATCCAAATATAACATTCACATTAACATCAAACACACGTAAAATATGAAATTTCTGAAGAGGAATGATGACATTTTTTAGTACTTCGATGGTGGTGCCAACATTTCATTTAGGGTATTTATATGTGTCACCTAAAAAGGACAATAAATTTCAGTGAAGGCTCAATATATCACAGGACTTTTCATCAACATACTTCGCAGGGTAGGCTAAAACCACAGAGGGAAAGAAGAAATATTGCTGAATAATCAATCTTTGAAAGCATTCAATGTTATTAAAAAAGCTACATTTAAAATATCCATAAGTCTAAAATATGAATGTGTCGGAAGTAGTGTGATGCAGATGTGTGGCTGAGAGTTCTATGCAACCTCTACCTTTCTTTCTGTAATAATAATCACTATTCAGATTATTAGGTAAAATGTATTTGTAATGATATAAAATGGGATATTAGTGATCCTAAGGCTTCAACAGGGACCTCAGTCCTGGGGATAGTTAAACCTGTTTGTGGAAGCATTTGTTCCCAGAGGCGGCACTTCCTAGTTCAGGCAAAATAATTTCCTTCACAGCCAAACACATAATCAAACGAGGCACACAAAATTGTCAGTTTTAAGGATAGATGAGGTGGATTAGAAACATTCATTACTCTTATCTGCTACTGAAGACTAGAATAAAATTTGCTTATATTTCCTGTATCTTGAGTTGGATTGGACCTTGTCTAATAATTCAGCACATTAAGCAAGTATTGACATGAATCTATAAAGAAACCACTGTGCTCATGGTGTTTTAAATGACCAGCAGCATTGGGAAGAATGAGGTGGATACAGATTTTTTCCCTTGGTGCAGATTTGCATCAATCTCTGTTAGAGCTGGAAGTATCATATTTTAAAGTGAAAGGCCAGACACTGGAGTTGTACCCCTTGTATCTTTTGTACGGAATCATCTATTCACTCCAAAGGACCAACTTAACTCTTCGTTCTTAAGCTTTGCTGTCTGTTACTTAGAATATATTATATGGAAAGGAGTAGTTCCCTAAGATCCCACTATAAAAGAAGGTTTCCTGAGTCTGCTGCCTTTGAGATTATTCTTTTTCATTTCCTCTGTAAAAAAAAAAAAAAAAAAAAAAAGGTAAATGTTTGATCTTCTACTGCCAAGTAGGAGATCTCTTCCCGAGATAAACACCATCAAAGCTATTGTGGTAGCTCTCTCTCCAGGCTTCAGTCAGTAATACCAAGGTGTGTGTGCATGTGCATGCTAGCATCTGGAGTGCTCTCAGGTATAAATGAGGCACCAAAGGAAAACTGTTCTATGAAGTTCATTCTGGGAAAATGAGCTTAAAAACACTCTCAGTGGACTATCACTAAAGAGAAATTGGGCAAAGCGACAATGTCTATATTTTTGTTTTTGCTTTTATAAAGTCACTCTCCACAAATACACACACACACACACACACACACACACACACACACACACTGTCAGCCCTCTCTCCCAACAGTAGGTATTACTTTAAATAATCTACACATCTTTAACACTCTTAATGGTCTCTTTCATTTCTATACAAGCCTAAAACATGTAGGAGGCACCTGCTGGGTGCAAGTAGTCTTTTGATTTCCAGAGAGAACTTTCTATTTTGAAGTAGAGGGAGGTATGTAAGTGTCCTCAGTAGGAACACACTGTTTACAAATGGGACCTATTATTCTCAAAATCTTAGGGAAGAAATTATTTGTCATCACACTGACATCTATACACATATCATCTTTACTCCTTTCCTACGGGGTAATATAATTCCATCCAAAGGATTCTTTTAGGATCTAGATGAAATCTAACCTCGAGAGAATAAGCTTAAAAATTGGTAAAGTGAATAGCTACTCAACAGGTAGAAAATCAAAATCCTTCTCTGAATGTCAGGAAAATGTCTCCTTTTTGCAAATTAGTTTTCTCCTGCATCTATAATGGAACTGGTCCCATCCCTAGAGGCACATGTAGGGGTTATCTCAAAGTTATGATACAAATGCATCTGCCTCTCAGTTGGCTTTTTGTTCTGTGTGTCTTGCGGATCACACTACCTGGAAGCTCAGAGTGTTAACCACGGACAGTCTACATTGGAGAGGTGTTTTAACACTTCATATCCCTTTTCAGACTTAAACAGTGAAATGGAAAAGATGAAAACAGCACTTGAACATGTAGAAAAGGTCTTTTTCCAGTCTGGGTCTAAGGAATGCTGAGGGAAGACCTTCATGCTAAATTTACCTGTCAGACCTTTGGCTCTGACCTTGACTTTACTCCAGTCACTTTATTTCTTCTCTACCACTTAAGGCAATATAATCTAACATTTCAATTTTAATGTATTTTGTCCTGGTTTCTCATTACTGTTTCCCATGCCAGTGGTGTTTGTGTTCTTGGAAAATGGTTACCACCCAGTGCCTGGTTTTTATACTTTCTTTTTGCTTTGATACATGTTTCCCACTGGGTTGTCATTTTCAAACTCTCGGCAAAAGCCATCCAGGAACCAATCTCTTCACATTAGATCCTAGAACTCTGGGATTGTTATCATAACTCAGGACCAACCTCTTCAATCATCCCAACTCTGACTCAGTAGAAATGCACCATACATGGGTTCCTTTTTCACCTACACAGCAATAAACTCAAGTTAACCTACTTGTCCACATACAAAATAGGCACTGTATTTGCTAGAGAAATTGTGGCCTTAGGTTAATGCTTTTATCAGAAACGGACAGGGTCACACTGAGCTGTGAATGGCGTCAGAGGCATTGTTAAGTGTCAGCAAAGTGGCAGAAGACATTAAGACCAAAATCAAGAAATACCAGACAGACCCTTTTAACAGCCCAACCAGAACCAGTCCAAGAACTGTTGGCAGAGCTACCTGGAACTCCAACACTAAGTGAAGGCAACGAATGCTAATGGGGGTGATATTTCCATGTGCGAATAGTACCAGGGTGTATATAAGTCCCTTGGACTCATTTCCTGGGTGTCAGTCTGGGACAACCTCAGGGCAGAAGGCATGTTTCCTGGGAATATCTAGACTGGCTGCACCCCATCTGTCCTCTGTCCTCCATCCTTCTCCCAAGGAAGTGAATGTGGACTTGGGTACCTCCCACCCTGGGATCCTGAATCATGGCTTCACCAATAATAAATACTTGTTGGAAAGTGAAAAATAAAAGGAAAGAAGTGAGCAAGAAAAGAAGCCTTTCTGAGTTCATACAGTATTGTGATTTAACAATGAATCAAACTGAGTTATCCCTCAGTCTAGACTGTGTATTCCTCCAGGACAGACCCCATGTCTTACTTCCGGCACAGAGAATAAAGCCAAGTGCTGGCACAGGACGGGTCCTCAATGAATGCATGTTGAGTGACATTCCGTGGTGGGTCTGGAGTCTGGATGAACTGTCTTCTCTCTATAGTGGGTTTCCATATGGAGTCACAAAGGTGAAATTTGTAAGTGTCAGTTTTCTTACTCATAGTTCTCCAAGTCCCTGACTGTAGAGGATTGTCAGTTGGCCCAAGGAATCACGGGCACAGTGTCAAAGAGTTGAGAAGCGGTGCTAATACCTGGTGGATGGTAGAGGAGTAATCTACCAATGAAATACTCTGCAAAATGCTTCTTCCTCCATGTATTTTTTTTTTTTTTGGTTATGTATTTTTCTGAAGTGAGAAGTGGGAAGACAGAGAGACAGACTCCTGCATGCAACTGACTGGGATCCACCCAGCATGCCCAGTAGGGGGTGATGATCTGCCCATCTGGGGTGTCACTCTGTTGTAACCAGAGCCATTCTAGCACCTGGGGCAGAGGTCATGGAGGCATCCTCAGTTCCCGGGCCAACTTTTGCTCCAATGGAGCCTTGGTTGTGGGAGGAGAAGATAGAGATAGAGAGAAAGGAGAGGGGAAAGGGTAGGGAAGCGGATGGGTGCTTCTCCTGTGTGCCCTGGCCAAGAATCGAACCCAGGACTCCTGCACGCCAGGCCGATGCTATACCACTGAGCCAATCGGCCAGGGTCCATGTGTGTTTTTAACCTAAATGATGTTCTTAGTAGTTTACTTCACAGATTTTCACAAACAGCTCTTCTATGCATGCATTCATGCCATCAAGACATTTCACTGAGACTCATTTAATTATATTATTATGCCAGTAAAGCTTCAAATATGTGGGAACTCAGTCTCTTCAGAGTGAAAAAAAAGTGCAGCTTCATTTGGCAAGAAGCAGAATATTGGCAAAGAGAGTAAAAACTCTAGTTAATCACAATTTTAACCACTATCTAGTTGACATGTGCCTGCTGTGCTAATTGCTTCATTACTTAATTATGCAAAAAATAACAGCATTCACAGCAAACATAGCCCATGAAGCATTATTAAAATACAAAGAAACATGCTTTAGACTCTCTCATGCAAACATAAATATTTCATTATAAAGAAGAGTGCTTATTACATAATAGCAAAAAGGATTTTGCAGCTAGTTTGAGTTCTTCCTTTAACTAAACTTCAATAATGCCCTTATGCACCATGACTTCTGCTGTCTGTGGTTACAATCTTAGACCTTGCCCTGATTCCCACCTCACAAGCCAAGATTTATTTAGGGCATTCTTATAGATCTCTTCTCTAACAGATAATTTATGACCACTAAGTATTTGTTAAATAAGAGAAAAATATGAATAAGTGAGTAAATCAGCAAATAAATAAAGTCATAAATCAAGAGAACAACTGGAGAATTAGAAGTGAGGCTCAAGGACTACTTACTCAAACTTAAAATAGTAGATCCCAGAATGAAGCAAATATGTTTTGGAGCTTAGCAGTAGTGTACTTGGTCCAGAGATTGATTTTTAAATAAATATACCTATCCCTTGGCGAGAAAATTAACAGTGCCATTTGAAGTCTTCCTATTCCATTGCTTTAAATGTTTTTTAAAAGTCTTTAAAGATTGTTCTTGGAGAGTATAAGACTCATCTGAGAAATTATTTCATTATTTTTCTTTTCCCCTCCCTCAAGCTCTAAAACAAGATTTCACCCATGCAATTATCTTCACCATGTGTAGCTCTTAAATTTGGATGGCTTAAAAACATCAAAGGTACACATGAAGGTAAAATATTTGTCATTGCTGAAAACAGTTTAGATAAAGTTTTTGTCACCATGAATATCATTTTTACAAAAGGATCTTTGGGTATCTTAAAAGTTGGAGGCATCCTTGGAATAACTATTGGTGCTCCAAGTGTATTCTCTGAAGCAGGCAACAAACTGTCATCTGATTACATTATCTGTGTTTTATTTGAAATCTTTTACAGTTTAGCAAACAGTCTCACCCCTCCCCTTATATCTACCAACATCTGTGTAGCTCTTAGCATGTTTTCAGTATATTCTAGGGTCTCAGCATAAAGACAAGGAAATAAGGTCCTGTTCTCAAACTTTATCTGAGACAAATATACTAGACACATTAGAGTAGCAACCAAAGCAAATGTTTAGTTCTCTCAATGGGTTTCAAGATAAAATATATTGATTTCTGTTCTAGTCAACTGAATGATTAATGTTATTTTATTCATTCATTTCTCTGTTACATCTAACAGTTCACTTTTGACTGTCCAGGTATTTATGTATGACCTGCTCTAAACTCTAGAGTTACAACTGTGAACAAGACAGACAAATCTCCAAAAAAACCAAAAACCAAAAAACACAAAACAACAACTTACATGTCATGACTATTTTCAGAAGGAAATGAAAAGGTATTAGACTAGATTTTCACTAGCAGATGGGTCTAACCTCGTTCAAGGGGTTGAAAAAGCCTCCCTAAAAATGTCAACAAGTAGATTTTGAGGATCCATAGAAATCATTCAAGTGAAAAAGAAGTAAGAAAATTCCAGAAAAAGAAATCAACACGATGTGTCTAAGACATGAGGAGAGGTGGTATGGGGTAGTTCTGCAGCCATTCCAAAATTGTTGACATCTGGACCTTATTTGAGGAGCAGCCTGAAGTGTAGGTGGACTGAGAGGGATGGAGGATGGTGGTCAGGCAGAGTCATGGATTTGATTATTACCCTAAGGTCAGTGGGAAACTACCATAGGGTTTTAGACATGGAGGAGAGTTGGTTACTTTTGTAATTTTAAAATTTCACTTTGGCTGCAAACTAGAGAACAAAGTGGAGGTAGGCAAGAGAAAACATGAGGGCTCCAGGAGTTACTGCAAGTGTCAAGTCAGAAATGATGGAGGAAGTAGTTATGGTGGGAAATGGATGGCTTTGAGAGTTACCTGGGTACATTTAAGAAACTTTGTGATGGATAAGATATGACAAGTAACTTAAGGGTGGTCACAAGGATAAAGCTCAGGGTTCTAGACTGCGTACAGAGTACTTGGTTGCACCAATTTCTGTGATGCGGAACATGGAGAATGGATCAGTTTAATGTTGGTCTTATTAAATATAAAATGCGTTTGAGACATTTTAGTAGAGAAGGCAGGAAGCAGTCTCTGAAATTGACAAATAATACTATCCAATTCTTGGATATAATTTTGTGTGTTTACAGCATGTTTTCACTCTTAGAACTCTAAAGAAAATTCTGATATAAGAAGACATTATAATAAGTATTATTATTCACTTAATATAGTGGCTGCTGAATATTCCCATTTTATGAACAAAGCATCCAAGGCTGAAAAAGTTGAAAAATGTTTCTAACCCCAGGTTAGAATTTGTAGTTCTAAGTTTTATAGTTTATCTATTAGATCAATGTTACAGTATCTAAAATGAAAAGATTCTACAAATGTAAAGGATCATAGTGATATTAGATGATATTTGGGGGAAGTTACCTTTGCTTCATAACCATATATAGTTCATGCATTTAATAAAATGTTTTCTTTATACTCAAATAGTTTCAAAATACTTGTCAGATGTTCAGATTTGAAAGTCTTGGTATACTACCCAATTTAAAACCATGCATTCTCTAAACAATATAATGTCAACATAAGTTGTGACTTATAAATTTAGTTACCCATAATGCAAAACTTGCCATTTTGTAGGAAGAGATTACTAAGCCTTATCACTTGTATACCATGTGGTGAATGCAGAGTAGCAAAATGATTGAGAAGATGGACTATGAAATTAAATTCTTTCGATTCCCATCTTGGGCCCATAACTTGCAAATAATTTTTTGATAAAGCACCTAAATTTTCTTAACTCCACTTTCCTTATCTGTAAAATAAGAACTAATAATACTCATGAGTTTTTCAAAGAGAATAAAATAAGCTCCCAAAACATAAGCTTACTTAAGCCTGGCTCTTATTAATAGATGATGAGCTAACATTGTCTAGAAAACAACATGACTTTTTCTTCCAAATGTTTGTTCTTTCTTGACCTGCATTAAATGCTACCAATAGACCTGATTTCTCTCTGTATAAATCCATTGTAGATTCAGGTTGTGCCTCAATATTCTGGTCCTTGATTGAAAAGAGATTTTCTCTGCATCAATGAATAGCTTCCCCAAATAAAACAAGCTTTTTGCACCTACCTGCCAATTTGCTCAAATGGAAACTTTGTAACTAGTAGCATTCTTCTTGTTTTAAACAGCTCTAGTCAGAGAGCAACCAGTAATAAGGGCAACAGTGAAGAAATTGGCAATTAATTTAAAAAGAAAGACAGATATCCTAATCCTACCTTCACTCAATTTCTTTTTCCTCTGAGAAGGAGAAAAGACTTTTCTTTCAATACTTGAAATGGCAAAAAGTGGATGTTTAAATTGAATGATTTACAATGGATAAGCTTGTGGGTAACTGTTTTGTTACCAACGGAACTATTTTTCTCCTAGCTTGGTGAACAGTGTAGCAATTGGAGATTGAGTCAGAGAAAGCAAGCAATGGTTAGTCATGGGACATTCTGGGTGTGTGGACTCTAGGCAGCTAATCAGATAGCTGTCGACATGTGTGACATGGAGCCCCTCTAGGTTCAAAGGCTACCTCTAAAGGTAACAAAGCACAATATTAACCCAGGTCTTCCCTCTGTGATCTGTGGCAAGCTACCTAACCTCCCCATTCCCATTTCCTTATCTGTGAGATGGTAAAGAACACCTCCTGATGTTGTAAGATTTAGTGGGTTAATTTACATAGCCTGTATGTTATGTAAAGGGTAATGAATAAATCAGGCTTACTATTACTTAATACAATCAAATGAATAAAAATAAACAAACATGGGAAGTTTTGGTCAAACATAATCTTTTTCTCATCTTATAATGAAAAACAAAGACCTCCCTGTAGTGGTAGTAAAAAATACATTCGGAATGCTCCTTTCTCTTTCAATAATTACAGAGAGCTACTTTCTTATTCTGTAGATTGCATACTTCACCTCTTTAACAAAAAAGTATAGCTGTAATTTACAGGTTGCTGTCTCTGGCTTTAAAAATTCATTTCTTTTAACTACTTTCAATTTCTTAGAGGCAAGGCATATACATGAATGCAAGATATATGATTTTCTAGAATATGCCCTTGTTTCTCACTGTTTAGTGTATGTGCATATATACTGCCAAAATTATATCCTAATGATAGAAAATTGCAGAATTAGGAGATATTCTGTACCATTTCTTTTTAGAAATAGAAAATTGGAAGACTTTAATAGCAAATGCTGCATTATGAATGTAATTTATGGGAATTGGGCTCCTCTAATCATATAGAAACCATGTTATGTCTCGGAGAGGTTATAAAAATATAGAGAAATCCACTTATCCTCTAAGAAAATTGAGGTCTTAAGAGTACTGACAAGAAGCTGAAATTGAGCGGGGAGGCCTCACATCATAGATTGAGACAGTGTCCTAATGATTTCATTTTGTGAGGCCACAACATACGGGGTACATGAATAAAATAGAGACAATGCTTAGCACATGAGATAGCTGCTATTTTAATCTTTCTCTGTTATTCCTAGTAAGAATTTTCAAAACAGAATTTGTACATTTGTATAATGAAAAGTTTAAAATCCCCATTTCTGGGTTAACTTGAAAATAATGAACTCTTCGCACTTGATGCTTTTATTATAAGCTGATAAATGAATTATGCATATAAAATTCTTTTCCATATTTTTTATTCATAGATATAAATGCCAGTCTAGGCAATGCAATATGTAAACCAAACAATAGTCATTTTTTTATTATATCACCCAGAATTTTAACTCCAGAAAACAGTTAAATGTGCTGTTTTAGAAAGCACTGTGTCAAATAGACTATGCAATTTTATTTCTTGCCAAAGCAAAAATCTAATGTTGATTATTCTGTGTATCCTCCTAAAAAGTAAAAAATACTCATATAAAAGCTTAAATTTTTAATGAGGTCTTTCACATTTGCATTATTTTAAGCCTTTGCAAAGTAATGAGTTTCAGTAACTTCAGATACTAGTTTTGATTTTAAAAACTGCAGGGCCTCAAATGGAATTGTGACTATATAAGTGCTGGGTGACTTCATATAGTAGATTCATTTTTTAAATTCTAGACAAATCCAGTAGCATATCAGAAAAAAAAGAGTTGGATAAATAATGACTCAATAGATAAGTATTGTAGAATACTATTTAAACTTGAATAAGCAGTATTTTATAATATCTTATATTTGATTTAGGGCCATCTGAAAAGAAAGGATCAAAATATTACCTTGATAAAATGTTCAGTTGTTTCCCAAGATAATAGATGTTTCTTCTTCTATGAACAGCTTTGGAAGCAATTGATAGAAATACATCTAGTTTCTCTTAAAAAGCAGATCCTTAAAGTGGATGTGATTGCTAAAGCCAAGATTTTCTAATTTATAGGTTTAGTTAGCACTATTCTCATAACATTAGCAGGCACATACACCTAACTTTAATTTTTTCCATAAAATATTGTTCTAGTCTGCTTATGGATAGAATAATTTTCTTATTAACACAACAACAAATGAAAATGCAAAACTCTAACTTAGATATTTTAAAAATTATGTGATTTATCTTAGAAAGCCATATTGTGAGCAGCATACATGACTTAACAGCTTTTGAGACACCACAGTTCTCATTCATTCAGTAGTTAGGGAATTTTCTAATGATATAAACAATAAAAAGACATTTTGTTAGTAATATGTGGATATTGGTATTGACTATGTTTTATCAATTGCTCCTTTATGAAAATATTTATAACAAGTTGTTATGAAATAAAAAGATCTAAGCTTTTGGTATAACAATTTATCTACTATTCAGTCTGAAGTCATAGACATGGTTGAATCATATCTAGATATTTCTATAGAGCAATGGAAATTGATATTTCTATAAAGCAATTGTTTTTTTTTAAAAAAAAACAAAACAAAACTGTTTGCATACTAAAGAAATGCAACAGCAACTTTGTTTCTTTAACTCATTGGCTATGCACTAAGATTCTGTCCTAGACATTTTTTTTTTAAGATACTATAGTGCCTTGATCATTCCAAAATGTTAATGAATTTTTACAGGCCAAAGAGCAACTGCCTCAGTGTACTGGGTTTAATGATGCATGGGTCTACCACATCATTACGACGGTGACTTGTTAATTGTTTATCTACACGTGGGTCAATGTTAAGCATAGCAAAACCCTTGGTTTATTGTCTTTTCAGAACTTTCCCTTAAGGAGTGCAATGCCAAGACTGTATGCTCATCTTTTCTTTCTTAAATGTCAGCACTGGGATTTCTTTCCTTTGTTGTACTCACTCCAAGGTCTTTAATTCTCATATCCATACTGATTCCTCCCAAATGTATAACTCCAGTCTCAACTTCTCCCCTAAACTTCAACAGCCTATTTAACATTGCTCCATAACATCTCAAAACTCATATATTCAAAGCCAAACTTAATTTCTAACCCCATGTTCCAACACAGCACCAATATTCCAGTTGTTCAGAATAGAAACTTTAGAATCATCCTTATTTCTCCTCTCTTCTACATGACACAGTCCATCCAGCAGGATCCAAATATAGCCCGAATCTTGTCTAGTCTGACCATATCAACTACCCACCTGACGTAAGACCACAGGGTGCTCACCTGTGCTATTACAACAGCCTTCTAACCTACTTGCAGCTTCCATGTTGACCCTTTTACACTTTGTTCATAATTCAGCAGGCAGAAAAATTAATTAAAACCTAAGTCTGATTAGTTAAATGCACCTCACTCAAAGTCAAATACAAAGTTCTACTCAAAGTTTACCACGTCAACATCATTTGCTTTGCGTCCTCCCTCCCAACTTTGATTCGTCTTGTTCTTGCTTACTCTAGACCAACTGCCAGAGCCTTCTTTCTGATACTCAAACAGGCTGAGCTGTTTCTTGCCTCAGGACACTGAACTTATTTCTACCTCTTTGAAGATTCTTATTGAAGGTAAGTGCATGGTGCTTTCTTTTTGCTTATTTCAACCATTCCTGACGCACCTGTATCATTCACTCCCTTACCCAGCCCATCTTTCTTAATAGCTTCATTACATTTTTATCACGTACTTACTATCTTCACCTTCTGACTAGAATATGAGTCCCTGAGTTCTGGGAATTTGTTTTTTAACTGTAATTTCATCAGCACATAAGTACAGAGCCTGGCACAAACTAGAAACACAGTAAGAATTTATTGAATTAATTCAGAAAGGCTGCATGAAGTAATGGTGTAAAGAACGTGGTAAGTATGGATTTAATTATAGCAGTTTCCAAGGATGCTATCCGTTTATGTAGTGACTAGAACTGGGCAGCTGGGCTTAAAAAATATCTTTCTTATATAACCACTAGAATTCCTAGGCACATAAGGGAAATACTTTTTTGCTTTTAGGGACATGGTTGATTGCGATTTTTATTAATATATTTTTTTTATTTTTAAGTGAAAGGAGGAGCAATAGTGAGACAGACTCTCACATGTGCCCTGACCAAGATCTACCCTGCAACCCCGTCTGGGGCCAATGCTCAGGTACCAAGCTATTTTTAGCATCTGGGGCTGACATACTAAGACCAAACAAACTATCTTTAGTGCCCAGGGCTGCTGCTTGAACCAACTGAGCCACTGACTGCAGGAGGGGAAGAGGGAGAGAAGGTGGGAGGGAGGAGGAGAGGAGCAGTTGGTCGCTTCTCCTGTGTGCCCTGACCGGTAATTGAACCTGGGAAGTCCATATACTGGGCCAATGTTCTATCCACTGAGCCACTGGCCAAGACCTAATATATTCTTATTTAAGACAGTTATATGCTAAGGGAAATAGCATTCTTAGTCTTGTCAATTATAGATCTGAAGGTATACCTCTTCTCAAATCCTGACTTACTCACCTGGACATTAAATAAATAAAATAATCTCAAAGGAGATTTCCTCTGAGGACAGTCACATTTGGATGGTAGTATCATAGCCAACATTGCTTCAGTGTCTGATGTACATATTCCCTTGGTCCTTGCTGTGAAATGTCTACACTGGTTTTCCCACTGTGTCTGATGCAGAGACTATAAGAGTTCCTGAGCTCCACCTATAAGATGACTCGAAGGTGTTCAGAAATAGCATGTATATTTGTTTTTCCAATTTGTTTTTTTTTTTTTAAATAAATTTTTATTAATGGTAATGGGATGACATTAATAAATCAGGGTACATATATTCAAAGAAAACATGTCTAGGTTATTTTGTCATCAAATTATGTTGCACACCCCTCGCCCAAAGTCAGATTGTCCTCCGTCACCCTCTATCTAGTTCTCTGTGCCCCTCCCCCTCCCCCTAACTCTCTCCCTCCCTCCCTCCCATGTCCTCCCTCCCCCCCCCACCCTTGGTAACCACCACACTCTTGTCCATGTCTCTTAGTCTCATTTTTATGTTCCACCAATGTATGGAATCATGTAGTTCTTGTTTTTTTCTGATTTGCTTATTTCACTCCTTATAATGTTATCAAGATCCCACCATTTTGCTGTAAATGATCTGATGTCATCATTTCTTATGGCTGAGTAGTATTCCATAGTGTATATGTGCCACATCTTCTTTATCCAGTCTTCTATTGAAGGACTTTTTGGTTGTTTCCATGTCTTGGCCACTGTGAACAGTGCTGCAATGAACATGGGGCTACATGTGTCTTCACGTATCAATGTTTCTGAGGTTTTGGGGTATATACCCAGTAGAGGGATTGCTGGGTCATAAGGTAGTTCTATTTGCAGTTTTTTGAGGAACCACCATACTTTCCTCCATAATGGTTGTACTACTTTACAGTCCCACCAACAGTGAATGAGGGTTCCTTTTTCTCCACAGCCTCTCCAACATTTGCTATTACCCGTCTTGTTGATAATAGCTAATCTAACAGGAGTGAGGTGGTATCTCATTGTAGTTTTGATTTGCATTTCTCTAATAACTAATGAAGCTGAGCATCTTTTCATATATCTGTTGGCCATTTGTATCTCTTCCTGGGAGAAGTGTCTGTTCATGTCCTCTTCCCATTTTTTTATTGGATTGTTTGTTTGTTTGTTGTTGAGTTTTATGAGTTCTTTGTAAATTTTGGATATTAGGCCCTTATCTGAGCTGTCGTTTGAAAATATCAGTTCCCATATAGTTGGCTGTCTGTTTATTTTGATATCAGTTTCTCTTGCTGAGCAAAAACTTTTAATTCTGATGTAGTCCCATTCATTTATCTTTGCCTTCACTTCTCTTGCCATTGGAGTCAAGTTCATAAAATGTTCTTTAAAACCCAGGTCCATGAGTTTAGTACCTATGTCTTCTTCTATGTACTTTATTGTTTCAGGTCTTATATTTAGGTCTTTGATCCATTTTGAATTAATTTTAGTACACGGGGACAGGCTGTAGTCGAGTTTCATTCTTTTGCATGTGGCTTTCCAGTTTTCCCAACATCATTTGTTGAAGAGGCTTTCTTTTCTCCATTGTGTGTTGTTGGCCCCTTTATACCTTTAACTTTATTGTAATTGTTCTCAACTCATAAAAGCAGACATTTAAAATCACTGTCTTAATTATTTGGGGACTTTTTTTACTTTTTTTTTATATTTTTGTATTTTTCTGAAGTTGGCAACAGAGAGGCAGTCAGACAGACTCCCACATGCACCCGACCGGGATCCACCTGGCGTGCCCACCAGGGGGCGATGCTCTGCCCATCTGGGGCATTTCTCTGTTGCAACCAGAGCCATTCTAGTGCCTGAGGCAGAGACCATGGAGCCATCCTCAGTGCCCGGGCCAACTTTTTGCTCTGATGGAGCCTTGGCTGCGGGAGGGGAAGAGAGAGACAGAGAGGAAGGAGAGGGGGAGGGGTGGAGAAGCAGATGGGCGCTTCTCCTGTGTGCCCTGGCCGGGAATCGAACCCAGACTCCTGCACGCCAGGCCAACGCTCTACCACTGAGCCAACCAGCCAGGGCCTTTTTTAACTTTTTAATAGCACACTGATATTTTATAATCTGGTTTTTCTCCTTTCCATATCCTGGTACACATGCCACCATCAGTCTCTCTTAGATTGATGCATATTTATAATTGTTTGTATATTTCCTCAGCGCCAATGAGCGTGGGAACAGGCAAGTATATTTCTTATATCAAACTTTGTTACTTCACAATTTTTTCTTTAATTTTTCAACTTACTATTTATTGTAGGTTAATTGAAGCCTTAACTTTGGATTCCTTAATGTCTTTCCAGCAGAGGCTCTGGAAATAACAATTATTATGTTTGTGCAAATAAATGATGGTCTCTTCATCACTGACTATAATACATTAATAGATGGGTTTTATATTATTTATATGTATTTTAAATGCATTTGCACAGTGACTATATACAATTCTATAAGCATAAAAATCTTTGATCAAACAATTTGGGCCATTTTCATAACCTTTCTACCTTAAATTGTGGTATAGACCAAAGCATATCACTTCAATAGATACAAAACTCATTGAGAGGCTTATAAATTTGACTGCTAGAAGGACATTGACAAGTGAATCAAAATAAGAAATTTGAGAGCTGAGATAAAATCTAATGGATAACCTTTAATAGCAATTTTTCTCTTTAAAATAGCTTTTATTTGAAAAATTGACATAAACCAACATTTTGAATCATACTGCAAACTTTTAAATCACATACATTTCTGCTACAATAATAAACATTTCTCATACGTTCATTTTTAAATAATCATATTGAAAGTTGGATGTTATTATATGTTCATTTGCCTTTTGCTTCAACTAGGTGAAAAGTCATGAAAAGTAGGAACTGACTTTCTTCTCTGTGTTCCCAGGACAAGTACTATGCTGGACACACTGCAGATGTTTCATAAGGGTTTGTGGAAACAGTGAATTCAATTTCCAGTTTCGCCTAGGTTCCTGCTATATAAAGTGCTCACTTGAAGCTATATTGAAGTATAATAGCTTTGTGGTACATGATGAAAATTGTACTGTACACAAACGGGAGTCGATGTTGACCAATTCTAGATAAAATATTAGACAAACTCAAGGAGACTGAGACTGTGTAGTACAAATCACTGGAAGGGAATTTAGGGCTCACGAGAAAGCAAGCATGAGGTTTTCTTTAGGATTCTTTTTTGAGCTATATATGTCTTTAGTGCATTGCACTTTTCAAATTTAATTTCATCTTCAAAACAACATTATGAGTTGCATGGGTCAGAGAATATAAACTCCCTTTTAAAATAGAAAGAAAATAATGATTTGTCTGACGTCACCCAGCAAGTTAGCTGGGTGACGTCAGGCAAATACAATCACATCTGAATGTGCAGGGTAGGCTGTTGTTATATTCATTTTCAAATAAATTCCAGTATTACAGAAGACATTGGTGCTATTAATTATGGACTGATTTAGAGATATGCTATTTTTTTTGTTATTATTGGTGGATCAAATAGTGTCAACTGATAAAGGCATTTCTACAACAACTATGTGTACTATAAAAAACTCATTAACCTTGGGAATTACCTGATATTAACTCAGGTTAGTATCACCATGATTACTCTTTATGTTGCACTTCATTAAAATACATAAACTAATGCACACAGTGATAACTGGCAATTATTTCTTTGAATCTTGTTACATCTCAAAAGGATTATATGATATTTGAAAAAAAGAGGGCATGTCTATTTTTATGTATTCTGCACTGTAGTGCTTAATGGCAAAATAGGTTGTCAATAAATTTTTTATTATATCTAAAACAGTAACTTAATCTCCTTAGAGACCAGTTTTCTATGTAGAAACAAAATGGATCAGGCAGGTTTACAAACTATTTTTATGAAGCAGTAAAACAGAAAATGCAAGAAAAATAAATGATTAAGTAATCATGCAGACCACACACTGATAACAGTGATATTAAGTTTAAAACAAAAGTTAAAAGAATTAAAAACATTATTAGACATTTAAAAATAAGTTCTTGTTTTTGAATGCAAACGTCCCAAAATTCGGAGTGTACCACTGCCTTTTCATAGGTTCTTGCCTATGAAATTTCTTACAGGTAGTTTAAAACTTCTCTGTTTCAATTTGCAAAGTTAAGACAAAATATTGAAGACTTATCATGATTAATGATAGTAAACTATAAAACTGAAATTAGCAATGAATCCAAAAATTTTCAAACTTCTTGTATTCGTACTTTTTTTTTTCAGACACAGTCATGATTCGCTCAACTTCCTCATAAGAAAATTATTCTCGTAAATTTTTTGGCCAGATTTCACAGTATAAAAGCTTAGATATGCTTCTGAATATGACTATTTCCAAAAACCTTAAAATTTCTATATTGAGTTTTTCACAAAATATAATCATTTTCCCTCATATATAGTATAAATTAATAAACACAACTTGGAATTTTCTACTTAAATTAAGTGAATTACTTTATCTCAGATTAGAAAAGGGGAGAACACAAAATCATTTGAAATGTTGATATTGTATATGGAACATAACTATGAAAGGTATAATAAAATTCTAAAATATAGTTTTATTTTACATGTGAAGTCAAGTTAAAATTATGTGATACTAGATACTATTTTTTTTAATTTATTTTATTTTATTTATTCATTTTTAGAGAAGAGAGAGAGACAGAGAGGGAGAGAGAGGAGAGAGAGACAGAAAGAGAGAAGGGGGGAGGAGCTGGAAGCATCAACTCCCATATGTGCCTTGACCAGGCAAGCCAGGGTTTCAAACTGGCGACCTCAGCATTCCAGCTCGATGCTTTATCCGCTGCACCACCACATGTCAGGCCAGTAGATACTATTTTTGCAAAGCTTTGAGAAAAATCCAGAGACGTAAGAATTAGAATGAAGACTGCCCACAAAGTCTTTAATGAGGTCATTACATTTTTCTGTTTATAGGGATTGCCTTGCTTTGCTATCTTTTTACTATGTTTTTAATTTTTCTGCCAATTACTTACTATGCTTCATTGGTCCTAAGTGATGCAATGCCCTAAATCACTTGATCTCAGACACCTGTGAGGGCTACTCTTCAGTTAATTTTATGGCAGTCATATACTATAGTTAGATGTTAATACCATCCAATATGGTACAAGTCTCATTCTATTTCCTGCCTGGAATTAAATCATCTAAAAGGCCAAACCGCAATTAGATGCTTTGAGGTGTATATTGGTGAGTAATTTTCTCAGCTGTGAACTTTATGCATTTGATCAAAATTTGTTGATTTTTTATAAGATATTATAAGAGCTGCTTTTCAAAAATATGACTATTTGTTCCTTTTATCATTAAATATGCTGAAAATGCCATATTTTAGTTTTGCATTTTAATTTTTTTGGGGGGATATCTGATTGGCTTACTTCCCTATGGGTTATTAATAATTTTATGTATAACTGTTTAATTGCAATATTATGGAATGAGAGAAAATAATGACAATGTGTGCTAAATATGACTATCTCCAAAAAAAATGCAATAAATTATTTTTGTCGTTTTTCTTTCTGGTGGTAAAGTTGCTTAAGATGCTCAAATTCAGGAGAGTTGTGCCATAATTAATGTGTTCTGTTAGTAGAAGAATCCATGAAACAAATTTATCTTGACACTAAATTGTACTACTGTCTACTTGTTTTCAGGCTTAATTATAATGTGATTTAATATAAAAGGGAACAATAGGCAAGCATGTCTTATATTTGATGTCAGTTTAGGTCCTAGATGCTTAACTGAATATATAGTTAGAAGCTAAAGCTATGAGCTTATTGAACATCCCGTCTTCCATTTTTTCTTCACCATCAATCATTTACACACCACTACCCAATATAACTTTTTTTAAAACATAGTAATCACTTCATGAACTTCTCAAAATTCTACGTTTGCTTTTTGATTGTTAAACAAACAATTGTTTCAATCAATATTTTTCAACATATGTTTAACTTACCTAAACCTCATGCTTTGGGCTCGAGGGCTATACCAACCCTTGAACATTCCTGTGCCTTTGCTCCCTCCACAATTTGGCTTATGCTTTTTTACAAATTTAGATTTGACTGCCCTCCACTCTAACCACTCACATTTGTAATTCTTGAGGATCCGGGTAAATTCTCACCTACTCCGTGAAGGTTTCTAGAGATCCTTTCTCTGAATATCTTTAAAAATGATTGGTTTGTGTAATTAATTTGGCAATGTAAATCGTGGATTTTGTGTTATCTTCTTAATCAAGAAATATTATTGAATATCTTCCATATGCAAGGCAGAGTGCAGGTGCTGCAGAGTGTTAAAGTGTGGTCTTAGGACCAGAAGCACTATCACTGATATAATATGTTAAATTACTTTTGCAGGCCCTGGCGGGTTGGCTCAGTGGTAGAGCGTCATCCTGGCCTGTGGAAGTCCCAGGTTCGACTCCTGGCAAGGGCACACAAGAGAAGCGCCCATCTGCTTCTCCCCCCTCCCCCCTCTCCTTTCTCTCTATCTCTCTCTTCCTCTCCTGCAGCCAAGGCTCCAAGACTCCATGGAAGCAAAGTTGGCCCTGGCTCTATGGCCTCCAACCTCAGGCGCTAGAATGACCCCGATTGCAGCAGAGCAACGCCCCAGATGGGCAGAGCATCGCCTTCTGGTGGGCTGGCCAGGTGGATCCTGGTTGGGCGCTGTGGGAGTCTGCCACACCTCCGCTTCTCACTTTGGGGGTAAAAAATACTTTTGCAGCTGTTCTGTATTTTAGAAACACATTTAATATTCAGGGTTTATCATTATATAATGATTTTGATTACAATACCGAAATAAAAGAAAATCTATTTCTCAGTGAAAAGAAAAATGCAGACTCTCAGAGCCCAGCCTAAACCTACTGAGCCAGATTAATCTTAATGGTAACAAGATCCTTAGGTGAGTAATGGAAAAGCGCCACTGCTCTGAAGAAAACAAACTTGAGAAAATCACGATACTTGACCTTATATCAGATCATTTAATCTTGAAGGCAGAAGGAAAGTTAGGGTCATGAGAGAAGTGCAAAGTTTCTAGCAGGGAGACGTTCAAGACAGAAAAGATAAAAACCAAATACAGTTATAACTATTATTGCCACGAAGAATCACTAATAAAAATGAATATTATTTGAAGATTCTAGTGAATGTACTTGGTCCAATACTAAGCTTTTTTTTTTTTTTTGTACTTTTTCTGAAGTGAGAAGTGGGGAGAGGCACACAGACAGACTCCTGCATGTGCAGGAGATCCACCTGGCATGCCCACCAGGGGGCGTTGCTCTGCTGAAATCGGGGTCATTCTAGTGCCTGAGGCTGGATGGAGGCCATAGAGCCATCCTCAGTGCCCGGAACCAACCTTGCTCCAATGGAGCCTTGGTCGTGGGAGGAGAAGAGAGATATAGAGAGAAAGGAGAGGGACAAGGGTGGAGAAGCAGATGGGCGCTTCTCTCGTGTGCCCTGGCCAGGAATCGAACCTGGGACTTCCACACACGGGGCGATGGTCCAGCGCTGAGCCAACCCTCCAGGGCCCAATGCTAGACTTTAACAGGACCCACTTCACTTCTCCACAGTGATCATGTTATGGAGCTATTATTATCCATATTTCACATATTAAAAAAAAGTTTCAGGCCCTGGCTGGTTGGCTCAGTGGTAGAACGTTGGCCTGGCATGCGGGAGTCCCTGGTTTGATTCCCAGCCAGGGCACACAGGAGAAGCGCCTATCTGCTTCTCCACCCCTCCCCCTCTCCTTCCTCTCTGTCTCTCTCTTCCCCTCCCGCAACCGAGGCTCCATTGCGCTGAGGATGGCTCTGTGGTCTCTGCCTCAGGCGCTAGAATGGCTCTGGTTGTGGCAGAGCGACGCCCCAGATGGGCAGAGCATCGCCCCCTGGTGGGCATGCTGGGTGGATGCCGGTCGGGCGCATGCGGGAGTCTGTCTGACTGCCTCCCCGTTTCCAACTTGGGAAAATACAAAAAAATAATTAATTAAATAAATAAATAAATAAAAAGTTTCAAAAGGTTATATATTAGCCAAATATTGTCCTGGTCAGAATTTAAATCTATGTCCATTTTCTCTGTTTTTTCTATTTTTGACACTCTTTTGCCTAAACTTATGATTTATAGTATTACTCATCTATTACTTTATACCTCAAATATGTATTTCTTTCAGACTTGATTGCAAAGATTTTTAAATCTTCAACTTTATGCTTTTTAACTCTCCTATATACTAATTGGACATCCTAAATAAATATTCCACTGATACCAGAAAATTAACATTTCTTCAAAAATGTTCTACTTCTGTCAAATTATTGAAGAAAATAGGTCCAGAGAATTTATTCCACATGTAAATTAACAACAACAAACACTTGACATTTACTGAGAATTTTTTATATTCCAGACAGCGTGTTAATTACTTTCTTGAACTATCCCTTTCATTTTACCCTAACAGTGGTTAAATACATTACATTGTATTGTTATCAATTTCTCTAAAGAAAAAAAAATTTACAGCTGTAAAATAATTTGTTCAAAATCATATCTATATAGTCACTATAGTTATTAAATAGTTTTTAAGTAGGCTGGAACAAAATTTCTGACAGGTAGATTTTTATAGAATAAAGTGTAAATAATTTAATACATAGTCAAATTAAAATGTTAAAGGGAAAAAAGCCAAATGTTTCACAGATACACTTACACACTAAATAGAAATGCATGGATGTTTGCTATAAACAATTTAGAAAACAATGTAGCATTATTTTTTAAAGGTGAATAGTCAGATAAATTATGATTCAACAAATCCACTTGTAGGTATGTCCCTAGAGAAATTACATTTGTGCATGAAAATATGTACTTAATGTTCATAGCAGTACTTGGCATAGTAAAAGAAAATCATTAAAAATATCTCAAATTTCCACCAAAAACATGGAAAAATTAACTGAGGTACAGTTCCACAATGAAATGTTCATAGAAGGATAAATGAATATAATCTATCTACATGCATTCACAAGGAGTTTGATACATACAGTTGAGAGGAAATAATAAATCCAAGAAGAGGAATAAATTATAACATTTTAAGTATCCCACAAGCAGTTATGTACCATTCTGTATATGATACATTAAATAAATGGGATGGTAAAAAAATACTGTAAATGCAAATATATTAGTTTTTATCTGTTTGTAAACTTTGATGTTGATGTCTTAAAAATTAAACCATTCTTCTAAAAAATATTTTACATATGTTGATTACATTAAAATGAACTCAGACAAATCAGTTTCTGGTTGTTTAAAATAAAATATAACATGGTAATCAACTATTTGCTTAAGTACAATATTACTTATTTTGGAAAAGGTTGCATTTTTTTTTTTTGCTTATACTCTAGCATAGTATATATATATATACTATATATATATTATAAAAGACTTTCAGAATTTAGTCTGGTTATAATGAATTGATTTAAAAAAACAGTCTTTGAGAAAAAGGCTAGTTTCATTCTATAAAAGAAAAAGAAAAAAGTAGACTCCCTGCAGTTTTTCTATCACTGAATGCCATACTTCACAGAGGTATCAGAGGTAGCTGGAGTCTTTCAGAAATAATCAACAAAGGAGGAAGAAACTTGATTGCAGCCCTTCCAGACTTTGCACCTTCAGCTCAGCAGTCAATGGCAATTGTAAAGGGAGCCAGTGAAATCTACACTTTGTTTTCTTGTTTTTCTTGCGTTAAGCCATGCAAATTTTCTATTTTTTTTTTTACTGAATCAAATGATTTTTTATTACCAACCATCTACACGTTTTGAATATTTGTACTTGCAAGAACAAAGTTTTCCAAGTTTATTTTTTTTATTAGGAAAATAACCCCTAACATTTAATATCAACATTATTTTAAAAAAGAAATTACATTTTTTAAATAAGCTATTTTTTTCTTCACGGAAAAATAAATTTTTTTTTTGTATTTTTTTTTTTTTTTTCTGAAGCTGGAAATGGGGAGAGACAGTCAGACAGAATCCTGCATGAGCCCGACCGGGATCCACCCGGCACGCCCACCAGGGGCGACGCTCTGCCCCTCCGGGGCGTCGCTCTGCCGCGGCCAGAGCCACTCTAGCGCCTGGGGCAGAGGCCAAGGAGCCATCCCCAGCGCCCGGGCCATCTTTGCTCCAATGGAGCCTCGCTGCGGGAGGGGAAGAGAGAGACAGAGAGAAAGGAGGGGTGGGGTGGAGAAGCAAATGGGTGCTTCTCCTATGTGCCCTGGCTGGGATTCGAACCCGGGTCCCCCACACGCCAGGCCGACGCTCTACCCCGGAGCCAACCGGCCAGGGCAAAAAAAATAAAATATTTTGAAGAAAAAAATATTTTAATGAAAAGCTCTCTTCACTGTCTATATTGATTATTTTTACTCCCATGGTAACTTAAATATATATTTAACGTAGACTTCAGAGTATTTCAACCTGTATTTTGGGAGCCTCTGGGTTAAGACTGCAGTCACATGCCCGGTCTTCAGAGGCACTGTCAAAATTGTCACCACATCCTGCAGGGTGTTTAATGGAAGACAATTTGACTTTGGGTGAGGGGTATGCAGCATAACCAAATGTCAAAATAATCTGGAGATGTTTTCTCTCAACATATATACCCTGATTTATCAATGTCACTGCATTAAATTTAATAATAAAATAATAAAATAGTTTTGGCAATTTAATGTTATATCACAGGGAAAAAAATAAAAAAAAGAAAGGATAAGCAGTGACAAGATACCTTAGGGGTATGTTAAAAATCACTTTTTAAAATTTTACCCAAGAGAGCCCTGGCCGGTTGGCTCAGCGGTAGAGCCTCGGCCTAGCGTGCGGAGGACCTGGGTTCGATTCCCGGCCAGGGCACACAGGAGAAGCACCCATTTGCTTCTCCACCCCTCCGCCGCGCTTTCCTCTCTGTCTCTCTCTTCCCCTCCCGCAGCCAAGGCTCCATTGGAGCAAAGATGGCCCAGGCGCTGGGGATGGCTCTGTGGCCTCTGCCCCAGGCGCTAGAGTGGCTCTGGTCGCAACATGGTGACGCCCAGGATGGGCAGAGCATCGCCCCCTGGTGGGCAGAGCGTCACTCCATGGTGGGCGTGCCTGGTGGATCCAGGTCGGGCGCATGCGGGAGTCTGTCTGACTGTCTCTCCCTGTTTCCAGCTTCAGAAAAATGAAAAAAAAAATTTTTTTTACCCAAGATGAGTCTGAGTTTACTCAGCATCCCAACCTTTGTATATCAGGGTATTTACTGGCCCAAAATCACCCAATTCACTTGGATTAATAAATTATGAATTGGCATATTGATTTTTGTTTTTATTCCAATCAGTAAAGTAGCCTGTCTTAAAGTCATGAATTTTTACAAATTTGTACAATAAATGGATAAAATTTACTTAGTTCTTCTAAGAAATTCAAAGTCTTTTGTACTAGGAGAAATGTAAAGTCTTTTGTACCAGGACACTTCCAAAAAAAAGGAGAACCTGGTAGGAATTTTTGATCCTCCATATTAAAACCACAGATGATTTTGTCATGTTTCATTTTCCTGGATTTAGTTTTGTTTCTTCATTTCAAAATACATAAACAAAATAGAGGAACTGAGCACCTACTACTAAACATGAGCTAAAGACACACAGTGATGAAGACCGTGTGGTCCCTTTTCTTCACTCCCACTCTGAACTCCAGATTACGTTCTTTCGTGAACTAAACATTATGGATTGTAAATGAGTGAAAATGATGGAGTGGCTTTCTTTAAGAGCAAGAGAGTTTTGTGCAGTTAGAATTCTGCCAGCTTCTCATATGAGAGAATGAATGACAGCATTTAAATGAAAGCTTCACGAATGCCAATTTTTAAATATTACTTTATTGGGATTATTTACTTTTCATAATTAACAGACCTATTTCTGTTTAGAAAATTATTCTCTAGAATCTCATTTGAAGTAATATATAATAATTATTTTGTAATTAGAAAATTTTCATCTTAAGACATTAGAAGAGGTACCCTCATATTGACTAAATATTAACTTTATAAATAAGGGCACCACTTGAATACTTATTTGCAAATCAAAATCGTTTTCAGCTTCCTCTTTCCCACATATCTGCCTGTAATATATAGGGCAGATATGAACCTTGCTTTTGTATTTCTGTTTCACAAATTTATAATTTGATATTTAGTTTCCAAAAAATTTCAATAAAGCCAAGAATAGTCATGACAATAAGAAAAATAAAATTAAGGCTTCCTGGCTGTGGGTTAATGCTCTTTAAGGAACCAGATTTTGTGACTATATCCTGGTTGTTTAGCTTCTGTTGCCATTGTTACAAATTCTATTTCATGCCCGTAAATTTTATTTTCTATGTTTGCATGCACAAAATACTATTTATTATGCCTGAGATTGGTTTTCCAGCTTCTTAAATACATGCATGAATAGCTAGCTACTTCATGCCTACTATTCACACAGTATATCTAAAATAACACATCTTGAATGTTTATGTTTTGAAGCTTATTGAAGATGTTTACATGAAACATTCATATATCCTTAGTCAATAGGCCAAGTAATGTTAGAAGAAAAAGTTTAGCTGTGTTTTAATTTCCTATTATGATAACCACTTTATGTTTTAGTCATACAACATCCAGGGTAAGAGAAAGTAAGTAAATAAGGATTTTCAACTTCTGGGAGTCCTTCGGGGAAGCCTCTCAAAATTTCTAACGTGAGAAGAGAGGACATCAGAAAGGAATACTTTGTTTATATGTTTAAGTGAGGCATCTAGTCTGAAATATAGCTAAATGTTGCACCCAATAAACTGAAACTGAAAAGGCCTTTCCTAGTTCAATGTAAATCAATGACTAATGTGATTATTAGATAAAATACATGCTTGGTGGGAGACAATACAAGCTTGCGTTTTTTTCTGAAATGAAGATATGTCTTTTTCTTGTGAAACAATGGCAGTCTTAAAAAAACTAAACATTGTATTAATAATTGATAAACTTCTATAATAAAAATGCATTTTAATTTGGGACCATAAGGTTAATACAGCTGTGATTCAGTTTAGACTCAATGAGAAATTACTTTTTAAGAGGCATTATTTTAGGAAGAAGACAATAATATTAATAATCTCTGAGAGAGAGAGTTTAGGCATCATCTGCTGACTTTAGGCTATCGTCAATACAAACTTTGTATCTAAAATTCAATTAGAAAATGATGTAAATATAGGTATGAAATTATGTTTCATAGAAGAGTCACTTCACTCTCACTTTGATTCTGGCTCTAAGGTAAGAAAGTAGATAAATTAGCTTAAAGCAGTTTCATTAAAAAAAGTCTGAAACCCATATGAATGCAACTTCAACACAGAGCATCATGTTATAGTACCAAGTGTGGCAGAGAATCAGTACGTTGAACATTATTCTAAGGAATATAATTTCTAGCAGCGTTTTGCTATAACTGCTTTAATGTATAACATGCCCAGGTCAGAGCTGAAGGGCAGTATAACAGTGAACCTGAAACGTGAGTCATCCAAGTGGCACGCCTGGAACTTAGATGCATACAACATGTCTTCTGAACATGACATTTATGTTGCTGGTAGGGATAATAGGCAATGATTAATGTAATCACTGGAGTTCATTTTTTTAAAAATTTATTTATTAATTTTTTTTTTTACGGGTTTTCTTTTTTTTAATTTAATTTTTTTTTTATTAAATTTAATGCAGTGACATTGATAAATCAGGATACATATGTTGAGAGAAAACATCTCCAGATTATTTTGACATTTGATTGTGCTGTATACCCCTCCCCCAAAGTCAAATTGTCTTCTGTCACCTTCTATCTGGTTTTCTTTGTGCCCTTCCTCTCCCCCTACCCCTCTCTCCTTCCTCGCCCCATCCTCCCTCCCCCCACCCCCCCACCCTCGTTGCCATCACATTCTTGTTCATGTCTCTGAGTCTCATTTTTATGTTCCATCTATGTATGGATTCATATAGTTCTTAGTTTTTTTCTGATGTTTTTTTAAATTATTAACCCTATGGTTAGTTGCTTGTGCAAATGGTGCCGTTGGGCTCAGGTGTTTGGAAAATCAAGTGGACAAGGTGGAACCAAAACAGAAAAGGCTAAGAATCAAGGAAACTGGATAGAACTAAGAACAGGAAGGGCTAAGAAAATGGTTAGGCCTTAGGGTCTAAATTTTTTTTTTTTTCATTTTTCTGAAGCTGGAAACAGGGAGAGACAGTCAGACAGACTCCCGCATGCGCCCGACCGGGATCCACCCGGCACGCCCACCAGGGGCGATGCTCTGCCCATCCTGGGCGTCGCCATGTTGCGACCAGAGCCACTCTAGCTCCTGAGGCAGAGGCCACAGAGCCATCCCCAGCGCCTGGGCCATCTTTGCTCCTATGGAGCCTTGGCTGCGGGAGGGGGAGAGAGAGACAGAGAGGAAAGCCGGCGGAGGGGTGGAGAAGCAAATGGGCAAAGAACGCTCAAGTGTGATCCACCTTGTGAAATGCAAATTACAGTATAACCACACACATACACACACACACACACACACACATACACACACATACACATACACACACCCCAAAATAAAGTTTCACTAAACTTTTGCCTCTATTTACCTTAATTAAATGAGATACAAGATGCATTTATTTTCTATTTTATTCTATTTTCTATCATTAAAAATATTACTGATTCCTACAAACTAAGTAGATTTCACTTCACTAATGAGTCCTGACGTGTAGCTGGGGAAAAAAGTCTTTGATTTTAATAAATGGTTCCTAATATGGAGTACATGGGTAGGTTTAAAGAGCTTATTAAATTTATGAAATTATTTGAGGAGATAGTCCATTTCCATCAGATTCTCACATGGATTTATGACATCCCTTCAAGATAATAAAAGACCCCGGATGGGCAGAGCATCGCCCCCTGGTGGGCGTGCCGGGTGGATCCCGGTCCGGAGCATGCAGGAGTCTGTCTGACTGCCTCCCCGTTTCCAGCTTCAGAAAAATACAAAAAAAAAAAAAAGATAATAAAAGACAAAATATATAGAATTGTTTGTTTACAGTTAGAACAGCACATGGTACACATGCACTACACTAATACATTTATATGTGTTGCCTCATTTAATCCTTACAACAATGCCTTTTTAGATTAGTACAAATTGCAACCCAATTTTTTAGTTGTGGAAATTAATGCTCAGTGGGAGAAAATAACTTTTCCTTAGATTAATTAATTAGTAAGTGGCAAATAAGATTTTTGTTAGGCAGATTGACTTCAGACCATTTTTTTTTTAATTTGTGAAATCCAGTGAAGTTAACTTTCTCCCTCCCTCCCTCCCTCCCTCCCTCCCTCCCTCCCTCCCTCCCTCCCTCCCTTCCTTCCTTCCTTCCTTCCTTCCTTCCTTCCTTCCTTCCTTCCTTCCTTCCTTCCTTCCTTCCTCCTTCTTGCCTTCCTTCCTTTCTTCTTTCCTTCGTTCTCTCCAAAGAAATTATTCATGACCTGCTCTATGCCAAACACTGAGAACATAGAGCAATTAAGTCTGCTTGGATAAACAGAGGTCAAGTCTGAGGGACATTTCAAAGCCACAGTAAGAGTCAACAAAACAGAAACAAACACAAGTTGAACATGAACCTAAGGCAACTTCTTTAGATTCTGTAAGTATTTTGTAAGTTTCATGATAAAGAAAATAAACACACAAACAAAAAACAATGTTAATTTTGGCAGATTCAAAATATGCACTCTAAGACAATGCCACTTCTTGTATATCTTGATATTTTTAATATTAGATGGGTACACCTCACACTGGGTCACTTTGGTGAGTCCTTGGTTAGGAATAAGGTGTATTCCTTTGTATGTTCACATGTTAACTCTAGGGTTAAAGTTACAGTAATGAGATTAATTGCTGGTTGTTGTAACCCATCCAGAAATTTGTATAGTCACCGGTAGTGTCATGGTTGGGCAGAACGGGCTCAGGTGGTACGGAGCTGCAATTCTTTACCATGAAACTAATTTTAGCAAAGGTCAAATTCTCCAGGTCTGTGTGTAATGCCTGGAATTCACAAGGTGCTCATCAGCTTCTCTGATAATATGTATAATGAAGATTCAGAACTAGAGCAAAGCAGAACCAAGTTGCTCATTACAATGGACAACAGAATTCAACCTAATAGCTAAGTGCTTACTTTCTCCATTTCACATAAACTGAACTAGAAACATCTTTGCAGTAAGTGGGGAGGTCTAACACTGGTTATAGTCGTTAGGAACATATGGAATGTAGGAGAAGACTCTCGGTAAGTGATTCCAGTTTGGATTAAATGTTGAAATGTTTGCAATGATTTTAAAGGTTAAGGTTTTAAGAAAATGTCAAACAGTCTGTAGAAATCAAGAGTCAGTATTGAAAACTATAACTAGTTTCAATTATTCTGTAATTATTCTTTAGGAACTGCCTTTTCATCCAGTTATGAACCATATGGGAAAATATATCTACTTGATTTATAGTCTCTTTATCATCTTTGTGTAATTTTGATCCTCAATTTATATACCATATTTTGTTAATTGAGAATTTGGTTGTTTGTGAAAATTAATTAATCTTGAAGAAGAAAACATCATCATTTAAAATTATCCTCTAAGCGGAAATGCAAATTAAAACCACGAGATATCACCTCACACTTGTCAGAGTGGCTCTCATCAATAAATCCACAAATGACAAGTGCTGGCGAGGATGTGGAGAAAACAGAACCCTCGTGCACTGTTGGTGGGAATGCAGGTTGGTGCACCCACAGTGTAAAACAGTATTGATTTTTCTCAAAAAATTAAAAATAGAACTGCCTTTCAACCCAGCAATACCACTTCTGAAAATATATCATAAGAATCCCGAGACACTACTTTGAAAGACTATATGCACCTCCATGTTATTGCACCATTATTTATAATAGCCAAGAGCTGAAAAGAGCCCGAGTGCCCTTCAGTAGATGAGTGAATAAAAAAAAAATCTATGGCACATTTACAAAATGGCACACTAATTGACTGCAGAGAAAGGAGGAAACCTTACCTTTTGCAATAGCATAGATAGATCTGGAGAGTATTATGCTAAGTGAAATAAGCCTGTCAGAAAAAGACAAATATTATATGATTTTATGGATATGTGGATTTTAATGAACACAATAAACTAACACATAAAATAGAAACGGACTCATAAACACTGAGAACAGACCGACAGTTGTCAGAGGGGTAGGGGGTTGAGGGGATGGGTGAAAAAGGTGAAAAGATTAAGCAAAATAAAAGGACATTGTCAACAGTTCAGTGATAGCCAGAGGGGAAGAGGGGGTGGAGTAGGTGGAAGAGAGTAAAGGAGGGATAAAGAGCGGCCCAAGGAGACTCAACTGTGGGTGGTGAACACACGACACAGTGCACAGACGATGTGTTATACAGCTGTACACTTTAAACCAGTATGGTTTATTAACCAATGTCATCTTAATAAATTCAATTAAAATGTTCTATAAGCTCTGAAGGCAATTCTATAGCAAGCTGCCAAAAACATTGTGAACAAAGCTAGCATTTTCTGAGAAAATATGTATCTTCCAAAAGAGGTTGCTTTGAAGGGAAAGCACTTATTTAGATGTGTAAGTTTTGATAATGCTGATAAAATTTTTGCTATAAAATTTTTGACATCACATGGTCAAAAAGTGAGCAATAATCAAAGAAAAGAAAAATACCTTTACATTCATTGTGGTATATATATTTTTTGTTTTTGTTTTTTGTTTTTGTTTTGTTTTTTTTCATTTTTCCAAAGCTGGAAACAGGGAGGCAGGCAGACAGACTCCTGCATGCGCCCGACCGGGATCCACCCGGCACGCCCACCAGGGGGCGATGCTTTGCCCATCTGGAGCGTCACTCTGTTGCGTCTAGAGCCATTCTAGCGCCTGAGGCAGAGGCCACAGAGCCATCCCCAGTGCCCGGGCCATCTTTGCTCCAATGGAGCCTCGCTGCGGGAGGGGAAGAGAGAGATAGAGAGGAAGGAGAGGGGGAGGGGTGGAGAAGCAGATGGGCGCCTCTCCTGTGTGCCCTGGCCAGGAATTGAACCGGGGACTCCCGCACGCCAGGCCGACGCTCTACCACTGAGCAAACCGGCCAGGGCCAGTATATTCTTAATTATTCCGTAATGTTCATTTTAGTTTAGTTTATTATGTCTTTAGAAATAGTATCCTCTTGGCTGGATAGCTCAGTTGGATAGAGCATTGTTCTGAAGTGCAGAGGTTGCTGGTTCGATCCCTGGTCAGGACACATCTAGAACAGATCAATGTTCTTGTCTCTCTCTTCTCTTTCTCTCCCTACCTCTCTCCTAAAATCAATAAAATAAATAATAAGTAGTTTCTATCTATGCTGTCAGTAAAGGTAATATTTCCTCCTTTTTATGGTTGCATAGTATTCTGTGGTATAAATGTACCACTCATTTATTGATGGGCACTTGGGATATTTGCAGCTATTGGCTATTGTAAATAATGTTGTAATGAACATAGGGGTGCATATATTCTTTTGAATTAATGTTTTTGGATTCTTAGGATATATTTCTGGAAGTGGGATCATTAGGTCAAAAAGCAGTTCATTTTTAATTTTTGAGGTATCTCCATACTGCTTACATTATGCTATGTGGAAAACAGAGAAAGACAAGTACAATATGATTTCACTTGTATGTAGAATCTAATGAACAAAATGAACTAACAAGCAATATAGAGACAGACTCATAGAGAACAGGCTGACAGCTGTAGGGAGAAGCACTGGGTGAGGGGGTGTGTGGAGGTATTGAGCAAAAAAGAACAAAAAGAAAAAGAAAAACTAATGGTTCCATAAACCATTCTTTATGCAATAACAAAGTTATCCTCCTAACAGGTAAATCTAAGCATGGGGCTCCTTGTAACAACTATGTCAACCGCAGTTTATTTCACTTCGAATTAAATCTAAAGTCTTTGCCTTGCCCTGTGTGGCCTTGAATGGCTTTCCCCTCCTTGTTTTTCTCTCCAAAATCCTGTGAACTCTGACTGCACTGGTCCTTTCTGTTCTCTGAACAAGCAAAGCCTTTTTGTGTACTTTTGAAATATTTTCTTCTCATCGGTTGTGTTGAGATTCCCACTGTTTACGTTAACAAAAACATTAGCTGCTTAAAGAGTCCATTCCTCATCATCGTATTTATATTCCCTTAAGTTACCCTCTACTCTATTTTTCTTCCCCAAATTTATTAGATTTTCTTTTTGTTTGTCCCTCAATATTAGAAAGTGAACTTTATAAGAGTAAGAGTTATATCATCATATAACCAAAACACAGAATTTGGCACATGTTAAATACTAAAACAGTGGTGAATAAATATTGATTTTTTGTTTGTTTGTTTGTTTGTTTTTTTACAGAGACAGAGAGAGAGAGAGAGAGTCAGAGAGAGGGATAGATAGGGACAGACAGGAACGGAGAGAAATGAGAAGCATCAATCATTAGTTTTTCCTTGCAACACTAAGTTGTTCATTGATTGATTTCTCATATGTGCCTTGATGGGGTGGGGGGGCGACAGCAGATCGAGTAACACCTTGCTTGAGCCAGCGACCTTGGGTCCAAGCTGGTGAGCTTTGCTCAAACCAGATGAGCCTGCGCTCAAGCTGGCGACCTCGGGGCCTCAAATCTGGATCCTCTGCATCCCAGTCCAACGCTCTATCCACTGCGCCACCACCTAGTCAGGCTAAATATTAATGTTTTACATATATTATTGTGAAGGCAAAACGCCCTCTTATTCTATGCTGTTGTTACCTCTCCACTCTTTTCTTTGTCACCAGGGTCATCTTAATTAAACCAACTACAGCAAATTATCATTTTGTTTTCTCCAAACTATGTAAGTTTCCCTAACCTGTAGAATGAAGTCAGAGGTACTTAGATGACAGTGACATTCAAGAACATTTAAAAATTACCCAGAATCCTCTCTGTTATGCTATACCTCTTTGACACTAATGCAACTCACGTTCCAGCCATACTGGCCTCCCGAACGGACTTGTGACCTAATATCACATTCCCAGGTATCTCTCACCTTTGGAACAGAAATTGAGCTTCACCTCATTTCAGTGCAAAATTCAACCTACCTGATTGATTGAGAGCCAAAAGTCCAAAAAGTAATAACTCGCTAAACTTCTAGTCAATGCAATTCCAGTCATTTTAACACATCATTCAGTCACTTCAAAGCAAAGGACTGAAGCTTGAGCAAGAGACACGGTTCCTTTCGAGAAGCTGCCCATTGAGTTTGGTGAAGTTTCCGATCTGGCCACAAAATTATAACACTTGGAAACCCAAGCCCTGGAGAAGCAATCATTTGCTGCATGTCCTCTCTCCCATTTTCTAGTACAATGCCAGGGCAGTTACAAGGGTGATTTATATAGAGCTAAATTCTAGAAACCACAGGCTGGATTTATAGGAGCAATGCCTAAGGAAACAGCGAGAAGCAGCATGATGAAAATCTTGGCTATTGGGAAGAAACTGCAGCAGTTTAACATCTTGTCACTTGAGATGGGGTTTCCCCTTGTCAGTGAAGAAAAGCTACAGGTGTCAACTCCCGGAGGACAATGGGCTTTGAAAGAGTCAGTGTTTCTCGCTATTTATTTGTCTCTAAAAAGAATAATACATTGGACTTCTTTACTAATATTATCCTCCCAGGTGAGGTTGTTTGCAAACACTTTCTACATAAGAGTATCTTATAATGAGACCATTTGGCTTTCAGAATCTAAGTCATGTTTAGTGGGGTTTTGCAAACTATCTATTTGTCCTTGGGGCCAGGTCCCAATGGGGGACTCTCAATGGCAATGCCACTTTCCCTGGTGATTCTGTGAAGTCCTTCTGTTTACAAATTTCTAAAACAAAAGCAAGGAATAACATATTCATGAGGCATTATGGTATAGTTGGAAGAATAGAAATTAGAGTCAGGGTTAGAAGGCCTCACATGGTTACCACAGCTATCTAGGTATGTGAATTTGATTTTAAAAATATGACTCAGAAGCCTCTATTACCTCTCCTGTGTCAGAAGGCTCATCTAGATGACCTTACGTGTTCCTGCTTCCTTTGAATTCCTTGACTCTATGATGCATGCATTTAAATTGTTAATGTAAAAAAATAAAAAAATAAAAACGGTCATATTGTAACACGGTCAGCCTCGTAACTAATTAAACTTTTCTACTACGTTTTCTCTGAAGGCAGATAAAAAGCTCCTCTTGAAATTTTTTTTGGAAGCCTCTTGTTTTATCTTAAAAATTATGCAAATGTGTTTTACGCCATAAGGTATCCTTGTTCATTTCAACACAAAATGATGAATATAATTACTTTACATTAAGAAAAATATCAACACATAAACATTTGTACTGTACTTATCCTGTGATATTGACTATCTCCTGGCACACATCAGGTTAGTAATGAGGTTTCAATCCAATGCTCATCACATTTTAATTGGGTTTAGCTGCAAAACATAAAAATATAAATGGAAAGGAAGATGCGGGCGTGGAAAGATGATGTCGGGAAGGGGAATCTGGAAGATTATTAACAAAGGTATTGAATGAAGTAGCAGAGTTCTGCCATGGCAAATAAAACTCGACCTGGTGAATTTTTAATTATATAGACTTTATCACTAATGAAAAGGTACTGAGATGCAGATTAAGCAAACCTCAGATGATTCTTCATTGGAGCACTTTGTGTAGACTGTTGAAGGCAATGAGCTTTGAGTATAATCTTTTAAAATTATTATTCCAGCAAAGGTTAAATGATGTATTAGAGATTTGCTTATCTAGAAGACATTTTATATACAAAAATTTTAGAGTTTAATAATAATAAAAGTATAAGTTTCATTACGTACAGGGATATGAAAGGTTGAATTTGACCTTGGTTAGTGTCTTCACCAGGAAGTAAAAGCAGCCTTTTAGGAATTTTAACAATCAAGAAAATATAGAGGACTGTAATTCTACTTTTAAAAATGACAAAAGACCTCATATGGAAAGTGAAGGACAGCCCTCGGCCAGAATTTCTTCCCTACATCAGGGATAAATTACACCATGATATAATTCAAGGACCAACTCAAGGCATAAAAATTCATTCATTCTAGAGGATAAAAAGGAAACAAATGCTGAGTCATAACTGTCTTTAATTTGTAAATGGTTGCAATTTTCTTTCTTGAGGTTTTAGTTATCTATCTGCAGGCAGAGAGTTAGAACAAGTGACCATTTTTGTGAGTTTCAGTAGTATGCCATTTTTCTAAGTCACTGTATATTAGCTGGTAAATGTTCCCTAAAACTGGTCATTCAAAAAAGAAAAAAAGGAATTGAAAAGTAAGCTAAACATCTGGTTTTCTACTATACAAACTACTGAATACCTCTCCCAACTTCTGTGCTATTCTTCATGCTTTTTTTAGATTCATATGCATACATTTCTGTAATGAGCAGTTTACTTAAAATGTATTTAATTTTATAATTTAATATTTATTTTTAAATTTTATTAAAAAATGTTAATTTATTGTGTTGACATTGTTTCAAGTGTCCCACTCAATGTAACACCCTCTCCTTCCCACATTGTGCTCTCCACGCTCCATGCAGTCTCTTTCCTTTCCCATTCCATCCCTTCTGCCACCCCACCTCCATCTTCTTTTCTCCTCAGTGACTTGCTACCCTGTTATCTGTATCTATGTGGTGTTTCTATATAATTTGGCTAGTCCCTTCCCCTTCTTTGATCCTGTCCTCTCATTCCCTTCACTCTGAGGGCAGTCCTTCTGTTCCTTGTGACCCTGACTCTGTTTCTATTTTGTTCCTCCGTTTATTGTGTTCATTAGCTTCCACATAAAAGTGAGATAATATGGTATTTGTCTTTCTCTGCCTGGCTTACTTCACTTAGCATAATAATCTCCGGGTTCATTCATGCCATTGAAAAAGGTAAAATTTTCCTTCTTTTTCATGGATGCATAGTATTCCACTGTGTAAATATGCTATAGCTTTTTTATCCACGTGTGCACTGATGGATACCTGAGTTGTTTCCAGATCTTGGCTTATTTTATAATTTAAATTTATAAAATAATTTGTAAAACAACATCTATGAATAACCTGCAACCCTCTTCCAATCAATTAATGGAAATTCAATTATTTAAATGTTTTTCATCAAATGCTTACAAAAGTAACTGAATGAGACCCACGGAACTCTAACACTCAGACTTTTTAAAATTTATTGTAGATTAAAAATTTATAAGGGTTAGTAATCAGAGTTCCTTAAGCATACAATAAGAAGGGGCTCATTCTTTTAGGAGCTAACCTCTACAAATAGAATGCATATATTTCTTAAGACTTATGGTTTGCCAGTGAATTATGGAAGCCTGGGATCTTACTGTGTGCACCAATAAATTCTGAGTAGTCTATATAACATTATAAAGGGGATAAAAATTAATTACTTAAAAAATAATGTGAAAAAGTTTGTAAAAACAAATTGTATGTCTCACATGAAATGCAATATAATAAACATGGTAGTTTAATCTTTGAACATATTTTTTCATAATTTATTTTGCACATTAGCAGCACACCTTAAGTGTTATTTCCTTCACTGCTGAATGATTCTTAATTACTTTATTTAATGGGAAACACTACTTTACACAAAATGAGTGTTGTGAGGAGACATAGTTATGGAACCAAAGTACAACATTAGCTCTTTCTTTCGTGAAGTATAAGTTTAAGTGTTTGGGCATAGGGGATTTGAAACACAAATCACGGTGTTTTTTTCAGATATAGTTGCTTGTTCAAATTCAGCCCGAGTTGTTTATAAACACTTCATATACAAATTCAGAGACAAATTAGCAAAGGTGTAATAGCCCTCTATTTGCTCATTAGTAGTAAGTAATTCACAAAGGCCACATCTTGGGTGGAGAGAGTTATTGGCTTAACATTCTCTGGGGGTGGGCTGGGAAAGCAACAAGGATCGAGTCTGCAACTATCCTGGATGAGGCACATTTCAGACTTTGGAGCGTTAGATTGGTTGCCAAAATGCACGTTTTCTGATAAGAAAACACTCAGAGCTGTGATTGCAGAGGGCTACCCATGGAGCCTTAGGTATTTTAAAAATATATTCTTCTTTATTGACTTCTTTTAGAGAGAAAGGAAGAAGGGGGAGGAATAAAGCATTCATTTGTTGTTCCACTTAGTTGTGCATGTGTTGACCACTTCCTGTATGTGCCCTGACTGGGGATCAAACCTATAATCTTGGAGTATTGGGATGATGCTCTCTAACCCCTGAGTTTCCCAGCCAGGGCTCAAAGATTTCTTTCTCTGACACATCTTTTTCTTGTCTAATCTCTGTTAGGGCTTTTCTCCAAGGAAGCACAGGCAAGAGCCCTGTGATGACTCCAGGGTTCTGTAACCTTTGATGATATTTTAAATATCATTAGAAGGAAGACTTGAAAGGTCATTTTGTCAGGAGACTCACACTGCAACAAAGTCGTGTTTCTCTTTACTGTGGACAACAGAATATGACATTTTTTTATATTGGTATCTCTCAGGTTTTCTTCTCTGTATCCTTATCCATCTGTTCCTTTCAAATCTCAACAATTCAATCATGGCTCTTTGGACATAGATTAGAGTGTTAAGAACAATCCTTCCCACTGCCCCTCTTACCTTGTTCGACTCTAACTCTAACCAAAAAAATATAACAAAGCCCACTCATATCCTTTCAACAAAAGTTCAATTCACCCCCTCCTCGGAAAATACAGGGCAGCAAATCACAGATCTTCCATGGCTGGGTCAGAGGATATCTACAGACTGCTGAAAACTATCTTGAAAGGTCACACTCGATTATTTCAACTTTCTTTAAGATTCTTCTTCTTAAAGTTTTTAGTTTATAACAAAACTGTGTGCAACTTCACATTTTAGAAAAACACAAAAAGTACTATGACAGATGATGTGTACAATTGTTAACCACGATCTGCAAACTATTTGGAGTTTATCAAATGACAAAGCACATGGAGCGTAGAGGGAGCTTGAGATGAGTCATCAGGACAGTCCTATCTGTCACCAACTTTCATTTAATGGTTCAGTACTTTGAGAGGGCTGCTGTGGGCTGTAGGATATGGTGTTTAGTAAGCAATTATCCTCCCTTAATAATAGAAGTAGAACTTAGATCATTTGGGATTTCTTTGGGATTGCAAGATGGGCGTTTTTGGAACTAATGTGAGAATGGCTTTGGAAAGATGTGAGGTTGAAGTTGTTCTAAGAATGGCAGAGTGGGTGAAGAGAATAAAAGCACAGGCTGGCTCCTAGTCCTGGGAATACATGTTTATTGACATCACCAAGCAATAAGAACAAGGTGAACGGATGAGAAGCATGGTGTGAATGTCCCCTTTAGTGGAAACATATGCATTTCTTTTTTAACAAGAGAGAATGCCACTTCTTTAAGAATGATATAACTGGCCTGACCTGTGGTGGCGTAGTGGATAAAGCGTCGACCTGGAAATGCTGAGGTCGCCGGTTCAAAACCCTGGGCTTGCCTGGTCAAGGCACATATGGGAGTTGATGCTTCCAGCTCCTCCCCCCTGTCTCTCTCTCCTCTCTCTCTTCTCTCTAAAAATGAATAAACTAAAAAAAATTAAATTAAAAAAATAAAATTAAATTAAAAAAAACATAAAAAAAAACTTAAAAAAAAATGATATAACTGTCGGATGACTACATAAAGCTTGGAAAGTCATTAGTGTCCTCACGAACAATAACACCTAGTCCATCTATTCTGTTCATGTTTTGGGGCAAGTGGTTTTATTCCTATGGGCCTGGCCTTTCATACAGTCTGCAGACCAATGATAGAGGCATCTCTTGAAACCTTGTTGGAAACTTAAAATTTCAGCCCCAATCCAGAGTGGAATCGGACTGCACTACATTGAGATTCTCTGTGATTTGTGTACATATGATTGGGAGAAGCATGACTCCGGGAGATTCTTTATTTCTTCTTCACTTTGGGAGGGAGGCGGTTAAAACCAGCTTCTCTGACTAAAATATCCAGTCCCAGCACTGTGAGATTTCCCATTATTAAAAAGGGATCCAGTTTCTTATGCTTAAAATGTTCCAGAGATGGTTCTGAACTCTTCAGAGATCCCAAGATAGCAGGTGGTTCACCTAATAGCTGTCATAGACACTTGGCATGCCAACCTTCATCATCCTTTCTGTAGCTTCAGGGCAACAAAGTCAGATATTTCCTGCAGTGTGGTCACATGTACCACTGAGTCATTGGATTTTGTAAGGAGAAAATATGATAGCACACCTGAAAGCACTCAGCACATCGTAGGCACTCAGACAGACATGTAGTGGGATGATTACTGTTAGTTTCAAACTATTGCAAAATGGCAGTTTATGTTTAAACACACAGTATTTCTGTGTATTTGTGCAGGATGTGGACTTAAAAGTCCAAGATGGATGATTTTCACTTTGTTTTTCATTTGCAGTTAAAGGGTACATGACTGAGGGGGCTTTAAATAGCCCCACGCTGGTTCAAAGCTCATCTATGACTGTCCTAAAATTTGAAAATAATTATGACCCTGAATTATCATTTTGAAAACTACGTAGCTGGATGTGTGTGGAAGAGCTCTAGTGGTGAGCAGGGGCCGCTCCTCAAACTCCAGCCAAGCATCATGTCCTGAAGTTCCCTTTACTGCAAACACTTCAGATGGGAGCATTTTTCAGAAATGGCTTCGTACTGTAAAATCCGCATTGTTTCCAAGTTTTCCAAATCTACAAAACTCAAACACAAAAGTGTTTTTGCAGTTGTAGAGAAGAATGGCTAATGTCAAAATACACATATAATATGCATTAGCCTTCCCCAAAGCTGTGTGACTGCATCTGTGGATCAGTTTCTGGCAAAGTGTCAGGGGCTATGCCTAGCAATATTCAGCCAATTCCCACGGCTACTCCAAACCAGTGTGAACAGTTATGTGAGGGTGACAGAGCGCTGGGCAGCCCTCTTCCTCTTGTCAATGTAATGAAAAATGTTGGCTAGCAATTTCAGTCAATCTCTACTCTAAGATATCACAGGGGAAATGGAAGCTTTTTTTATTATAAGATCTTAGTCTCTCTCAACCTAATGGGCTATGAACATGATCAAAGTCCTCAAGAGAGTGATTCAGTAGCTGTTGTAGTATTGCAGTTTATCTGTGCAAGGAAAAATATCCAGAATATCATGAACTGCTTTGTACCAGCAGCGTGGTATTTTAAAAAGTAATTAACCAGCTGAAAACCAAGGTCATTTCCCACCTTAAGTAGGAAAAGAAATAGCACAACGAGCCTGATTGTCTCTGTCTGACAGATGAGTGAGTGGTAGGTATAAACCCAACTCCATTAAGGGCACATCATTGATCTAATCAGCCACTTTTTTTTTTCTTAATAAAGGTTACTTAATCATGAAAGCCAGTGTGGCCTTTGGAAGTGTGACAGACTGACTGTGGCTACCTCCACCACTAGTCCAAACTAAGAAGAAATTTTTCAACTTTAGGTGTTTTGATAGATGGGTGGCCGTATTTAACTTTAACCAGCAAAGATGACTAGTCTTCCTGATGCTGTGGTTGAGTGAATAAGATACTGAAAATCTTGTAACTATCTAAGGCTGGGAGGGAACAACAGGAGATTGACGGAAGCCCAAACAACTGAAGTAAAATAACAGAAGACTATGACAGTTAAACTGAAGTTGAAGTTCAGCCTTGGACTTCTGGAAACAAAAGAGGAGAGACATGTTAACCCACTGTGCTGGAATCAGAGGTACCATAGATTAGATTAGAAAAACCAGAAGAAAGTGCCTTAGCCAAGGACCCTGGGAATAAAAAATGGAGCAACACAATTAAAACACTTTCTATATTCTTACAAATGGATCAAATACCTGGATAATTTATCTCAGCTCAGATTCCTTTTGCCTGGGACTTTCAGCTGGGTTAATACAGTGTAATATAAGATAGTTGGTTGTAAGAACATTTGAAAAACACATGTATCTAAAATAAGTTGTAAAATATTCAGGAGGCCGGACCTCCATCCCTTCTTCATCCTGCATTCTAGGCTAGTGTGTATGTTAATTTATAATTTTCCACCTTTTTACACTGCTATCTCTTATCTTGATGTTTGATTACATTTGATCACAGTATACACTTCAGTTAGATTTCTCAATTTTTAAGACATATAAAGATTATTTTTTCTAAATTACAGGTCTAGTCATGTAATCTTCAACAATTCTATGCTTCCTCTAGAAACACACACACACACACACACATACACAAACACACACACATATATATTCTTTATACTGGCATTAAAGTTACTACTTGGTCTAGGCTTAATCTTTTTAACCTTATCTGTTGCTACTCTCTTTCAGTCAGATAGACCTACTTCTCTTTTCCTGATAGTTCTCATGTTTTCTTAATGTCTACGTCGCCATTCCTACTGTTTCTTCGTCTATAATGTGCTTCCTCCACTGAACATGTTCCAAGTCACCTCACACCATGGTCAAAACAGCCACCACGGCCTCTGTGTGCCTTTTCTACTTACTCTCCAAGGACACAGCAATATTCCTTCACCTTTGTTTGAAATCCCATTATTGGTATCCCCCCCTTTTTGGAACTTATCGTGTTTACTTATGTATTAGTTACACACATTTTATTTATCACATTGGGAATAATATGTATTTATTAATTTTGTGTCCATTAAAAGTCTATCACAATGCCTTAAGAATAGAAATCACTGAATAAGCATTTGAAGGAATAAATGTAATGGATAAATATTCACCTGGGGTAAACAGAGATAAATAATAACAAAGATCAGCTAGAACTGAAATATAAAATTGAGAATCTGGTGTTTTCTTACCTTACAAATGTTTTTGAACGGACTATTCAGAAATATTCCATACTATCCTTACGACTGCATTAATGAAAGGATTTCATTTGGAATAGCACACTTGGACCTCTGAAAACCTCACCTCCATGAAAGCAAAGACAACAGTGACAAAAATGGTCAAAGCATACTTTTTCAGAATCTGGAAATTAACAAGAGGCTTGTAACAACCTCGGGGTCCTTTATTATGAAATTCATAAAAAAAAAGTGAGTGTTGTCATGTTGTAGTTTTCCCTGCTCCCGTTCTGTCCTCACAGCACCACTGAGGTATTTAAGATCAGCAGCCCTGTCACCACAGAGAAAGCCTGACTGGAAGGCAGGGCTGGTTTAACACAAGACAGTCAATCACTGTAATGCACAGTATCAATGAATAAGGAAGAAGAACGTGTGATATCTCAATGGATGCAAAAAATTTGATGAAACCTAACATTCTTCCATCATAAAAACACCTATCAAACTAGGAATGAAAGGGAACTTGCTCAACCAAATTAAGAAGATTTATGAAAAACATTGTCCTTAATGGTGAAATACTGAAAGCTTCCCCCTCAGATCAAGAAAAGAATATTTTACTACAGTTTATAATCAGGACAATTAGGGGGAAAAAAGAAATATAAGTTATCTAGATTGGAAAGGAAGGAGTAAATATTTATAAATGACATAACCCTGTATAAAGAAAATTCCAAGGGAACATATACACACACACTGTTAGAACCAATATATATAATACCAAATAAACTCCATATGATTGCAGGAAACAATATAAATATGCAAAAATCTGTTGTATGTCTACACACTAGCAACAAACCAAAAACAAAACAAAACAAAATCCATTTACCATAGCCTCAAAAAGAATTAAATACTTAGGAATAAATTTAATAAAATAAGTGCAAGGTGCAAGGCTTATCCACTAACTCTAAAGCATCACAGAGAGAAATTAAACAGCAAAGTGAATGGAAAGTTATCCTACATTGTTAAAATGTCAATATTCCCCAAATTAATCTACAGATTCAGCACAATTACTCTCCAAATCCCAGCTGGCTGAATTGCTGAAATTGACAAACTGTTGTAAACTTTATATGGAAATTCAAGGAACCTAGGATAGTCAAAACAATCCTGAAAATTAAGAACAAAGTTGTAGGACTCATGCTTTCTGAATTAAAACTTTACTATAGATCTACCATAATGAAGACAGTGGGTTACTGACATACAGATAGACATATGTAGAATAATGGAATATAATTATGGAATAAATGTTCATATTTATAGTCAATTAATTTTCACATGACAATTATACCAGACTAGAATGATCTTTTAAGTGAGCAGTGGGACATCTGAGCATAAATATGTAGAAGAAGAATAAAGTTGAATCCCTCTGCATTCGGTATACAAAAATTTACTCAGTGTGGATCAAAATTTAAATGAAAGAATTAAAATATTTAAATGCACAGAAAAAAATGTAGGTGTGAAAATGTTCATGATATTAGATTAAGTAGTGGTTTCTTAGATAGAATATCAAAAGAATAGACAACAACAAAAATTGAATTTTAATAAAATTAAACATATTTTGGCTTCAAAGAAGACAAAGAAGAGAAAAAACAGCTCATGGAATGGGAGGATATATTTGTAAATTATTTACTGGCTAAAAATCTTGTATCTAGAATAGGTAAAGAAGTCTTACAGTGCAATAATATAAACACAAATAACTCATAAATGGGCAAAGGATTTAAGCAGACATTTTTCAAAGAAAGGTATACTAATGACCAATAGTTACATGAATAAATGCTCAACATCATTAACCAAAGAGAAATGAAAATCAATACCTCTTTACACCTACTAGGCAGGTGTGGGCTTGTGGACCCTAAATCCTTAGACATTGCGGGAAGAAATGTAAAATGTTGTAGGCAGTTGACAAATATGTCAGTCTCTCAAAATGTTTAACATTGAGTTAACATGTGACATGTCTGTTCCACTCCTAATTCTATCGCCAAGAAAACTGAATTGATATGTTTATGTAAAACCAGTACCCAAGTTTTAATAGCAGAATTAATAACAAAGGCCACAAAGTAGAAGCAAGCCAAGTGTTTGTCAACTGATAAATAAAATGTTATCTCTATATATGATGGGATATTATTGGTCTTAAAACTGAATGATGTGCTAATCAATTTATGCTATACCATGGGTGAACCTTGAAAACATTTTGCTTGGTGAAAGATGCTAAAGACAAAAGACACATATGACTCATTTATATGAAATGTACAAAAGAGGCTAAATCATAGAGACAGAAAGTAAGTAGTAGTTGCCAGGGTGTTGGGGAGAGGAGACTGTGGTACGCTTCTGTGGACCTCTATTACTGATAAAGAAAGATCTCAAAGATATTTTTCCAAAAAATTATAATCTTGGCCCTGGCCGGTTGGCTCAGTGGTGGAGTGTTGGCCTGGCGTGTGGAAGTCCCAGGTTTGATTCCTGGCCAGGGCACACAGGAGAGGCACCCATCTGCTTCTCCACCCCTCCCCCTCTCCTTCCTCTCTGTCTTTCTCTTCCCCTCCCACAGCCAAGGCTCCATTGGAGCAAAAGATGGCCCCGGCGCTGGGAATGGCTCCATGGCCTCTGCCCCAGGCGCTAGAGTGGCTCTGGTTGCGACAGAGCGACTCCTCAGATGGGCAGAGTATCGCCCCCTGGTGGGCATACCCGGTGGATTCCGGTCGGGTGCATGCGGGAGTCTGTCTGACTGCCTCCCCATTTCCAGCTTCAGAAAAATACAAAAAACCAAAACAAAACAAAACAAAAACAAACAAAAAATTATAATACTAAAATTGTAGAACAATAAAAATTTCATTATTGTCATTGCAAAATTGCTTGCAGTTTAGGAAAGAAGCAAATTTCAAATGCATAAGGTAAGAATAATCAGCCATATAATTTTTTATGTGATAAATAGGCATTAATATTCTATCTACATCAAAGGTATGCTAGAATGATTAAGAAGTTACATTTATAAATGTCTTTTTATAATTGCTAGATGAAGGAGAATCCACTATAAAAAGGTATTTTTCCTGTTATACTATGCACTTACTACAATACTGAAAAATATTGCTTTCCACAAAGATTAATAAAAGTATAAATTATATAAATAAAAATAATTCAACTTCTCCATCTTCGAGACAAGAGACTGCAAGGGGCCCTTGTTTCTATTTTGATTGCCAAGCGAAACACTGAATTTAAACAGGGTTCTCTAAAAGAGAAGAGACTCCACCTTAGTTTAAAAGTACTAATGATAAAGGAAAGAAAAGGTAATGTATCCTTACAAAGACCAACTTAACAAGAAGAGCAGTAGAGAATTACAGTACTCATTGTAATTACTCACAGAGCAATAGTACCTACAGAAAGCTTACAGAGTAATAGTCATCTTTTGCATTTTAGAATTCGTTAAACGTCAGGCCTTTGATTCCTCTTTTAAATTATATTTAATTACATTATCTCATTAGGTGTGGCTTAAGGAATTACTCCAATAGCTAATTAGGTAAGAAAATTGAGGTATAATAAGATTCAGGGCATATAGGCAACAAGTGGTAAGACTGGGTCCTGAAATTAGGTATAATTATTAAGCCCTTACATTGTTATACCAACTTTTCACAAAATTTTTAAAAATCTTTAAATCTTAAGAGTCCATGTAGGACAAAGGTTATGACTTATACTGCATTTCTTATTGTACAGAGCAGAATTTTCAAAGCTACCTTTGCCAGTAGAGATAAAAATCACTACAGTGAGCATCTAGCAGATCACGTCTTCATGTGACTGGTATACTACCAATATGAGAATTTGTGATAGATCTGGAGAAAGCCAAGATGTGATGGCTGGCTCTCCCCTAAAAGTCAGGGCAGGGGGTTCAAAGTTAGAGATGCTTAACAGGTCTGGGGCCAAGATTTGACTCATACCAAACACAGAGCTTGACACCAACCCCAAACTCCAACAGTGTCCACAGAAGATGGGTATAGAACTCAGGACCACCTCTGCCCACTCACTGCTCAGGGAACTGAGAGCCTGGCTCCTGGAAATGGTCTCGTCAGGGACTCTGACACACTTCAGTCTCTTTTTTCTTTTAGTGAGAGAGGGGGAGAGAGAGGGACAGACAGGGACTGAGATGAGAATTACCAACTCATAGCTGTGGCATCTTAGTTGTTCATCTATTGCTTTCTCATATGTGCCTTGACTGGGGGGGGGGGCTTCAGCTGAGCCAGTGACCCCTTGCTCAAGCCAGAGACCTTGGACTTCAGGCCAGCAACTGTGTTGCCATGTCTATAATCCCATACTCAAGCCGGTGACCCTGCGCTCAAACTGGATGAAAACTCATTCAAAGCAGCAACTTTGGGGTTTTGAACCTCGGTCCTCAGCTCTCCAGGCTGATACTCTATTCACTGCACCACTATTTGGTCAGGCCAGTCTCCTTGGGATAGTGGACAACTTGTGCTGTAGAAGAAGCACCCATCCTAGATTCCATCTGGGTGGAGAATCCATTAAAAGTGCTCCCACATTTAGTATTATACTTGAACTTCATAGAAACCCATTGAGTAGTAATCTGGATTCCATTATGATTTAATTTTATAAATGAAGAGATGGAGAGTCAGAGAATTTGAGTAACTTTTAGTAGGTCACATGTCAATAAGTGGAAAAACTCAAGCAGGTCTTTGAATCCCTTAAGTAGTGCTCTTTCTATTATACTTGCCTCCACATGCGGACTTCATACATTTTTTTCCAGGAAAATTTTTTTCCTTTAATAAAATATTTCAGTGCAGGTTAACAACAATGAAATCCTTCACACAATTCATATTGAGTTCCTTCTCTTCTTTCTCTCAGGAACAGAAGGGAACATTTCAGTAGTTTTTTAAGGGTAATATTTGCTCTCACAAACTGCCTCTGAATCAGTCTTTTATTTTTACCTGCTTGCTATACTTTATTTCAAGAATTCCTTTAAAATGTTTCCATAGAAACAAGTGGAGAAGGAAATGGTGAACTATGTAACATTTGCAGCAGATGTCTTTCTGAATTTTGGCCATTCATTCCTAAAAAGATTGGATATGGTTGGTTTTTTTGAGGCAGTATATATTCTGAAAGGAGAGTCTCTTTTTGTGGCTCCTGAATGTTTTAAGTTATAAACTCATACTCTGTAATGTTAAAGAAATATTCCAAAGTCTGTGAAATAGTCAAGTTTAATTAGTGTCGCTTTAAGAGGGGGTGCCCTCAGCTCTTCTACCTGCATTAAGCTCTCTGTGCTAAGCATCTCCACAGCCTTAGTGCTGAGTTCCGGATGCGGAATACTGGAAACCACATAGCTCTGCCCAGGCAGAGTCGATAGGTGATTGCAGCCAGAGTGAGATGACAAAGAGGAAAAGGAACAAGAAAAATGCACACTAAAGTTTCGTGGTGTACTTGTAGGGGAAAAAAAAGTGACAGACATTAATCCCAACGTTGGAAATTCTGCCCTGTTTAGATGATCACTGAGCTCCAACATTTTTCTATAACAGCTCTTTTAACCCCCCATGAATTCTCTCAAATGAGGAAATGTGATCAATGTAGATGTTGAAGTTTCCTCTTATTGAGGTTTACATGACTTTATTATTTACATCTATACCACAAAAGGCTCAGAGTGGAGGCTATGATTCTGTCAGTAAGTAAGGGCTCTGCAGCTTTTGTTCAGGGCATAGGGAAGACCAATAACTAATGCCGTCTGTGCCTCGTGTCCTAAATCATGTGCTCTTATCTACACCGGACAGTTTTATATTTGAAGAGTTCCCTTACCCACCTCTTCAAGCTGACCAAATTGCACAACTCACTCAATGGAATTCTATATTGGCCTCACACGTGAGCAGGCAGACCTATAAATTAGCTAAGTGAGTAGAGATTATGTATTCTAAGGGTTACTTACTATATTTTGTTGTTGGTGAGAAATTTTAATTCTTTCAGTAACAAACTATTGCAGGGACTTTTTGTGAGGAAAGGCTGTTTTACAGTACTAAAGGACTGTTGTAATGTACAATTATTGAATCATGTTATTATGCTAATATGCCATATGCTATACAACATAATGTAAAGTTAGATTTCTTTAGCTGCATTTTTCACGGAAAAGTGTATGTTAAGCAGGATGGCCCAATCTCCATTCTCTGATTACAAATTAGCACTTGTTACACCAGCTTCTGCAACCACTGCTCTACATGGTAGAGTCAACTGTGTCTTAGCAGCCACTTTACCTAGCACTAAAACACCTATGCTTATGCTTTCCTATGGATGTCCTTCCTATGGGATTCAGGTCAAATGTCATTTTCTTTAAACAGACTTTGCTAGAAAGAATTAATTGGTCATTGGTCCTCTGTGTCTCTTCTGCAATTTTTAAGTTTCATTTCTGCAGTACTATACATTCTATTCACTCAATAAAATAGCATATAAACACAAAGAAAGTAGACACTTTGATTCACTTATCTTTGTATTCTCAGCACCTAGCATAAAAACTTGAAGAGAAAAACCAAACTGCTTCAAGTGCTTATTAAATATTACAGTACTGAAAGCATATATCTGACTTATCAGATAAAAGGTGAATTTTAATGAAAATATAAAAAACAAAAATTTAAATAAAACTGGACTAAAATTAAGGAATTCTATATAATATAATATTTACATTTTCAGTAAAAATGATACATGACATTGATGCAGTTGTTCAATCACCAAAAATTTATTGAAATAACATGCAATCCCTGTTAAGATATTTTCCCATTTCTATAAATTATACTAAATTTTAAAAACTACATGAAGTTATTTAGAACTAAGAACAAAGAAAATTTACAATCAATTTTCCAAATCTCTACTAAATAATGGCAAATGATACCTTATTATAAACAACTATGCTCACCTGATAATTATACACATTATTGCTTGTCCCTCTATTTTGAAAAATTAATTTACCATTTAATTTCACAGTGTACTTGATTTCTTTTGAATGACTATTTCTTAGATTATCTGAAGTTAAAGGCTGATAAACTTTGAAGTCCATCTGAAAATGTTGTCATTCTTAAATATCTAATACTCTGTCCATAAAAGTTAGATTTCAGTAGAACTTATTCTAATGAGCTGTATTTGAATACCTTATACATCCAGTAAAACTTGAGGAGGTAATGGGACTATATTTAAATTTAGTATTATATATTTTGAGATTGAAAGAGTAGAACTAAATTATTAAAAAAATGTTTAAGTAATGTCTTTAGGATTTACCAAGATTAAGAAGGATTTTAAGTATCTGTTTTAAGTCTAATTTCATCCCTTAAATGTGCAGTGTATAAACTTCCAGGAAGAAGGTCTGTCCTCTAACATGAAGCTTTCATGTTGTGATTATCCAAAATGAACTCTTACAAAGTTTTTAAGTGCAGAAATACAGTCTCAATAAACTAAAGAAGAAAAATAAAAACCTTATGATGATCTTAATATATATAGGAAAATAAATTGACAAAATTCATATCCACTCATAATAACAACTCTCCTCTCACAATGTAAGAATAGGAGGTAATTTCCTTAGTCTAGGCAGGGTCATCTACTGAAAACCTAGATGTAACATCATGCTTAATTGTGAAAGGCTAAATGCTTTTCCATTATAATCAGAACCAAGCAAGTAGGTATGCTCCTACCATTCCTATTTATTATTTTAGAAACCAATGCAATGAGGCAAAAAAAATACATAAGCATGTAGATCAGATATAAAAAAAATTGACTCTGGTCACAATATGATTGCCTACATAATGTCAATGAATCTACACAAATGCTATTAGAACTATTAGAACTGACACATGAGTTTAGTAAGATGGCAAGATGCAAAATCAATACTCAAAAATAAAATTTATTTATATAGATTAGCAATTGGATATTTAAAAATATTATTATTTAATGTAGCACCAAAATCATGAAATATGTAAGTGTAAATCTAGCAAAATGTGTAAGATTGGTATGCTAATTATTATAACACAATGATGAAAGAAATCAAAGAATACCTAAATAAATGGAGAAATATTCTGAAGAAGACCCAATATTGTTAAAATGTTAATTGTCCCCAATACTTGTCTAGAGATTCAGAGTAGTCCTAGTAAAAATATCAACAGATTCTTTTTGTAGAAAGGAATAAGTTCATTTAAAATTTATTTGGATATGCAAAGAATCCAGAATTTCCAAAAATAATTTTGAAGAAGAGGAGCAAAGTTAGAGGACTCATTGTCTGCTTTTGAGATCTAGTATAAAGCTACAGTTATCAAGATAGTGTCATTTTGGCAAAAGAGAGACAGATATATCAATGTAACCAAAGAGAAAGTTTAGAAATAGACACACACATATATGGTCAATTGGTTTTCCATAAAAATACATAGACAGCTCTGTGGAAAATTATAACTTCAGAACAAATGGTGCTAGAACAAGTGGACATTAACATTTTAGAAAATGATCAACAAAACATATCTAACATCACATGCAAAAATAAACTAAGTCAAATGAGTTAGAGACTTAGATGTAAAACAATAAAACTTGTAAAATATAGAAAAAAATTTCATGATATCTACTTCATGCAGAGTGAAATATTTCATAAATATAACACTAACAGCATGACCATTAATGGAATAAAAGCTTATCTAAATTGATGTCTATAAAAATTAAAAATCATGGCACTTTGGAAGACTGTTAAGAAAATGAAAATGTGCCTGACCAGGCAGTGGCACAGTGGATAGAATGTTGGCCTGGGACTCAGAGGACTCAGGTTTGAAACCCCAAGGTCGCTGGCTGAAGCATGGGCTCATTCAGCTTGAGCACGGGGTCGCTGGCTTGAGCATGGATCATAGACATGATTCCATGGTCTCTGGCTTGAGCCCAAAGGCCTCTGGCTTGATGCCAAAGGTAGCTGGCTTGAGCAAGGCATCACTGGGTCTGCTGTAGCCTCCCAATCAAGGCACACATGAGAAAGCAATCAATGAACAACTGAGGTGATGCAACGAAGAACTGATGCTTCTCATCTCTCTCCATTCCTGCCTATCTGTTCCTATCTGTCCTTCTGTCTGTCTCACTTTCTTTAGAAAAAAGAAAACGAAAACACAAGCAACAGCCTGGGAGAAAAATATTTGCAATAAAATATATTATAAAGGAATATATTCAGCATATACAAAGAACCATCAGTTCTCAGTATAAAAATATACAACTCAATAAAAAAAAACAAGAAAAAGGTCTCAATAACTATTTGACTAAAGTGAAAAAAATTAAAATGAAATTACAACAATATCAAATACTGAGAAACATTGTAACAATTGAAACATTCATCCCTGGCTTTTGAGCATGCCACATATAAATATATAAAACTCTTTGGAGAATGGTTTGTATGTTTCTTAGCTTGAACAGACCACTGTTAAATGGCACAGCAATCCCACATAAAGAACTACTGAAAACATTCTTCCTTGTATGAGATGATAACTTAACAATGAATCTGCCAAATAAGAGCATTAACTCATTGAGCAGTAAGATATTTACTTATTCAAAAGTAAGAGTAACTATCTTTTGGGGCTGGAGCTAAGATTCCCACAAATGTTACTGATTTTTTTTCCAGAAAAATCAATAAAATTAAACTTTAGCTCATAAAGGACACATCAACTTACTTCGGTAAACTAACTTACTTTAGATGGTTCCTGGAAAAAAATGTAAATAAATAAATAGTGCCTTTCCTGCAGGACTATTAGGTGTTGACGGTTTGGAGTAGGTGCACTCTCTCTGGAGGAAAATTCACATGTTTTTCAGGGGAGGCTAAATACTTCTGTGGAGGCAGTTTTTAGTGTCTGCAAACAAATCTTCCGTACCAAGCCCAGAATGCTCTCCTGACTTAAAGAAGCATGCCCTCGGGACGGGGGCTGATGCCTCCTCACTGAAATCACAGGGGCTGGCGACTGCACACAGGCCGTCCTCTAAGGAAACAAGGCAACTCGTGGACAAAACCAGACCGATGGGGCTTCAACGCATAAAACATAAAAACCTTTACAGTTCTCAAATAACCTTCTTTATCATGAAAATTTAAAGCAAAAAGAATAGTTAGATTTGGGAATACTTTCCCAGTACCTTTAGGGATGGAAATTTTTATTTATTTATATATCAAATTCAATGGGGTGACACTGATTAATAGGATCATATAGGTTTTAGGTGTCCATCTCTATGATACATGATCTGTATATTTCATTGTGTGCCCATTGCCCAAAGTCAAACCACCTTTTCTCAACATATATTTGTCCTTTTTAACCTCTGCCGCCTCCTCCTCCCTTCCCCCTGACACCCAGCATCCTATTATCTATGTCTATGAGTCACAGTTCTGTATGCCACACAGGAGTGAAGTCATATGGAAATGTTTAGGTTGTCTCAGTTTCCTAAAGGGTGGCTCCCAGGTCTTTGTCCATCATATTGGAATGAGAATTGCAGGGTAAGGTCCAGGAAGTGCTGCCCACCTCGTGGTGTCACCCACTCTAAGTGGTGACAGCGTTTCATTAAGGGAAACTTAACAACATATGCATCCTTCCATAGTTGATATATAGCATTTTTATCAGCCGACTTTCCGGCCCAGTCTTATTCCTGAGTGTTAGCTGATTAGAAATCATATGGCATCTAGGAAATCTTTTATTTAAACATGTCTAAAGTTAAACTTATTTCTTCTCTCCACAAATCTCTCTTGATTCTATATTTTCTACTTTTGTTGAGGATATACCATTCTGGTCTTCATTTGGACTAGAATCCTTGATCTTTGACTCTTCCTTGTCTCTTATCAACACCCTTTCCTTCCTCCCCCACATCAAATCAGGGGTCAAGTGCTCTCATTTTCCCTCTCCAGTATCTCTTCTCTAATTCCTTTTCAATTCCACTGCCACCATGCTAGGTCAGGCCCTTCTCATCTTTCATGTGGATTATTTCAGCAGCCTGACTGATCTCCCTTATTCCACTCTCGCCTTCACTTTCTAACCTGGGAAGAAATACAGAATAGTAATTAAGTGTAGGAGTGCCAGAAATAGACTACCTGAGTTTGAACTTGAATCTTGGATAAGTTACTTAGTGTCTCTAAGTCTCAGTTTCCTGTCGAATGACATAGAAGCCTTCATACAGTGCCTGGCACATAAAATTCTAGACACGTGTTAAATATGACTATTTACCTCCCTCTCAGTGTTAGCAGGATGTAGTACAATCATATGAGCATTGTTTGGTTCTTCCAAGTAGAACATAGGTTTCTTAAGAATAGCACTGGATCTTACTGGGCTCTGGTTATGCAGTAAATACAGAGGAACTAACACATAGTAAACATAGTAGGCAATTGTAAGGCCTACATTAACAACTCATTCATTCATTTATTCTCTCAGAGTCCTTCCTCGGTCTCTCAGTCCTCTTCCTCCTCCCTCCCTCCCTCCCTTCCTTCCTTCCTTCCTTCCTTCCTTCCTTCCTTCCTTCCTTCATTCCTTCTTTCCTTCTTTCCTTCCTTCCTTGTTTCCTTCCTTCCTTCTTTCCCTCCTTTCTTTCCTTCTTTATCATAATCTTTCAGTGCCTTCTACATGCTGGTTGCTTTACCTTTTTAGGAAACTATCATGTTCTCTTAAGGGAAACTCAATTACTTTTAAGGTTCAGTTCGTTTTACACTCTGTCCTTTCAAAAATGTGATAAAAAATATAATTGAGATAGTTTTGACTTAACTATGTCTAAGACACAATGTATTCTTCGAGGTGTTGGCAATGCCACAATTTCTTTAAGAGGGATTTTTTAAGAGTACCAATTTTCATTGTAAATTTTAGTGAAGACTGAAGTAGGACTGCTACATTTGGGATGCAGGATACTTAGGTAACACCTTCCCTACAGGTGTGCTGTGGACCTCTGTCACTCAACCTCCAGCTTGTTGTTTAAATGTTTAAAGACTTCTTTAACTGTCTTTGTATATTTGGTGCAATCAAGTAGATATTCACGAAGAAGAGGGCTGTGGTGTAAACTGAGCTTTGCAAATGCTGATCTGTGCACTGGGGTTGTACTTTTTTGTACTTTCTGCCTAGGAATTAATTCAACAACTCTTTTTGTACCCTTGCAATATCCTTTTTTCTGGAATACTTTTTCAAAATGCTTATTTCATGAGACCTACTAGTAGAGTGTTATATTAAGTTGGTTGAAGGGGAGATCCTCAAATTTATTTTTAAAAGGGTTTACTAGATGATCCTGATGTTCAATGAGGCCCCTGCGGAACATATGCTTATATAATAGAGTGTCAACAGCTCTGCCCTTTGAATTATCTGGTTGTGAGAAGGAGTTCCCATGACTCACAGAGAAGAGTGCCAAGACTGGCAGTTTGGTGGAGGCTGTCACCTGTGTGGGCAGCTATCCAGAGGCAGTAGCTAATCGTGGTCAATGGAGCATTCAAGTAGAGAAACTACTGTTCTGCAAAACTATAGGCAAAATGCTTAATTTCCTTCTAATGAAGTGGGCAAGAGATCTAAGAATCAACATTAGGTTTCTATGTGTTACATTTGTACTTTGGGAGTGGGTAATAGTCTGGTTTGCTTACTTATATCTGGTCATTTATATATGTATATAAATCAATGTCTTTTCACTTTGGGAATCAATAAATCTGTTGCTACAGAACATCATTAATAAGGCTTGTGGAAACAAGATCTCTTGCTGTCAACATTATTTGGATAAGTTTTTCTTACCTAGATATTGACAAGAATATTTGTGGCTAAGAAGTAGCTTTCTTATTACAATCACTTGGCCTGGTTTTAATAACAGTGGAAAGTAACAGAGAGTTTATATAAAAGGATTCTGTGACATTCTCATCCAATATATAGAAAGACAATGCCTCTGGACCTCATCTGGTAGAGCAATTTACTTAGCTCCTTGCTTGTGCATTTTAAAGTTAATTCTGTTTGGGGAATCAATCAGGCAGTTTTTCTACCCCAAATCAAGTATTCTTTAGGAACAACGAAGAGATAAATTAGTCTGTGATTGGATCTGCTGTCACGTACTGCTTATTTGGGCTCCAATGCCAGCTTTGGGAGGGAATATCTGATGGGGAGAAGCTCTGCTCTCATTCCATCTTATTGCTTAGCTAAACCAAACAAAGTTTTCACAGAATAAATGTGAAACAATTTTATATTTGTCCTTATAGAGTCAAACTGTTTTTTTTTATTTCTGGGGTATAAGATGACCATATTCCATGAACACTGTAGCAAAACCTGTTTGCTTGTTGTAGTTGATGTTTCTCAGTGTGTTTTGACTATAGATAACTCTCTATTCTCCCAGGATATATGAGTATCAAGAATGTTCATGAGGATCATGTTCTAATCCCACTGGACATGCCCTTCTCTTTTTAAAGTTCATAACTATCTCCAGAAAATACATTTATAAGAAATGAACACTGGGAGTGGGGCAAAGGGAGTAACGAGGGACAAATATATGGGTATAGAAAGTGATTTGACTTTGGGTGATGGGTACACAACATAATCAACAGTTCAAATGCTATAGAAATGTTTACTGGAAATTATGTGCTCTTTTTTTTCAGAGATAGAGAGAGAGTCAGAGAGAGGGATAAATAGGGACAGATAGACAGGAATGGAGAGATATGAGAAGCATCAATCATCGTTTTTTCATTGTGGCACTTTAGTTGTTCATTGATTGCCTTCTCATATGTGCCTTGACTGTGGGGCTACAGCAGACCGAGTAACCCCTTGCTCAAGCCAGCGACCTTGGGTCCAAGCTGATGAGCCTTGCTCAAACCAGATGAGCCCACACTCAAGCTGACGACTTCGGGGTCTCGAACCTGGGTCCTCCACATCCCAGTCCGACACTCTATCCACAACACCACCGCCTGGCCAGGCAAAGTATATGCTCTTATTCATCAATATCACCCCTTTAAATGTATTTTTTTTAATAAAATTAAAAACAAAAGAGAAATAAATACTAGTAAAATTTGGAATGCCACTACCAGTATCTGAGGACTGCATCTTAATTTTCTTCAAACTAAATGAAGCTGTTTTTGTTAGACTCAGATGTGCTAATACTTTCTAGCCTTTCAATTTGTGAATTGTTTCCAACTAGATGAAATGTGCAATGCAGACAGTGTGAACCAAGGCTGTGGAGACCATACTAAAGCCAGAGGCTGCCAACATGTCTTTTGGATTTTACAGGAAACTTTGTTTACTTTTTGTAAAGTTGTGCGTGTAATTAAAAGTATAATCAAGTATTCCACTCCATTTGCTTCTTTGCGTAAGAAGGGGACATGTTGCAGGATCACACTGTCAGAATTGTGTGTACAGCCAGATTGTGTATTGGAGACTGAACACACCCAACAACACTAGCATGTTAACAAATGCCTTATTAAAGCCTTTCAACGGCATCCACTGTCTTCAACTAAAATTGAATGACTAGGATACTTTGAACAGCACTTTTTAAATTAAAACTTTTTCATTAAATTTTAATCAGTGCCTCAAATCTCGTTTAATGATTGTTTATAAAATTGTGTCAGCTACCAGCTGCTATTATATGAAACCACTTACACTTAGTGTATATATTTTAGAGTAATAAGAAAGTTTCATTTTGTAATGCCTATTAACTTTCAGGACAAGGCAAAGAAATTACATGGTAGTGACAAATGCTAAAATTTATTAAACTTCACACACAGTGGCAAATACTGAGTGGAGGGTTTTACTGGCATTATCTCATTTATTTCTCTCCACAGCCTATGAGGAGACTGAGGGACAGGCGGGCTCAGAAACTTGCCCCATATCATATAACTAATAAATGGTGAATGCCAACCAAATAACAGAGTGAGTACATTTATTTATGTTGCTTGAGAGTTCTTAAAGCACAGGTTAAAAGTATAAGGTTGAGCCCAGTGATAATTCTGTAGTAAGCAAGGAAGTTGGGTAAATACTTCTTCAAATTATGGTTTGTGCCAATACTTTGTATTTCTATAGTATTTTTCCCAGCACTTTCCAATGTGTTGTTTTATATATCTTATCATAATCATCTGAGGTGTATAGGTGTAGCGTGTTGTCTTCTACTCCTGATGAGGATAAATTTCTGTCTGAAGCTGCAGAATCCAGAATCCAATCTAAGTCCACGAGAGGCAATTTCCATTGAACCTGACTGTCTCCCTTAGCAGGCCAGTTTGTTCTTTTATCACCTATGATATTCAGTGGACAATAACTCAGAATAAAGCAAGCTATAAAAGAGTATACTCTAATATTGTTTTATGATTTTAACCTAAAATTCCCAAATATCTCACCAAAGTTCACTAAATTTTTAAAGAAGTGTTTAATTTGTAATCATAGCTACATGGTAGAAAGCTGAGGCATCACTTTACTGAAAGACATTGAACATGGGTGATGGTGTATACCATGAAAAAGCCTATTCCTTTTCCACTTTTTCAAAGAAAATGTGTGAGTAATCCACGTGATGCAGTATGATGCTAGGAAAGTAATCAATCCTTAATAAATTTAACATGGATATGTGAATTGCAGTATAGATTTTTCTGAAAGCCCAACCAAAACGTATTTACTTGTCTTTAAGATAAACACACACAACTTTCCAGAACACTTCACGACACTGAGGCATAAGTAAAATTTACCTTATCAAGTCCTCATAATAAGCTTTGTAAAAGGTTATTGTAAAAGTTATTCCAGACAATGATCTATACAAGAAATGCCACTTCAACCAGGTGACAGTGGCATAATGCCAACATTTAATTCAGTAAAAAACTCTCTAAAAGACCACTATAGTTTCCATATACGATTTCCTGAGGGCCTGGATTAATCTAAGAGTAAAATTAGAATATACAAAAGATCTCACAGAAATGTAGCTTTGAGGCTGTAATATCCTTTTAAAAATCAGATGACAGCTGTGATGATAACTTCTCCCTCTAAAATCACAGACATAAAATTATATCTGTAATGTATTTAATTTAAAACTTTGATGTAGAACTGAACATCTAGACACATTCTTTAGTCCCAGAAGCCTGTTCCTCACATCCAGAATCCCTTTAATAAATACACGAAGAGTGTTAATCCCATTAATATTTGCCACAACCAGGCTTTTGGTAAGGGTTAATATGAAGGATTTGAAGGTTGGGACCTCCAACATGAATCTACGTTTTGTTTGCTGGCTGATAAATTTGCAAAGTAAGTGAAGTTAAGAGCCTTTATGAAAATTAAGGAGCACAACCAACCCAGGAACTTGAGAAGCCTTTCTGACTAGAAGTGTACGAAATGGCAAAAATAGTAATAAGTTAACAAAACAGTTTATTGAGCACTTGGACGTTCCCACACAGGTCTCCACTCAATTCTATGAAGTTAGTGCTATCATTATCTTCATTTAGGTACAAAGCAGCAGAGGAACAATGAAGGTAGGTGACTTGCTCAGGGTCTGACTCCAAATATGACACCTGGATTAATAGCATTCATTTAGAAAGATTTTAGTTCTCCAGTTAAAAAAAAATGTGGCACTTGTTTTCCCTATAAATAAAAAATATTTAAAAAAAAACTGAACTCAAAAAGGCAAAATTTTGTATTAACATAGATGTTACAATAGAAAAGTAACAATCATAAAAGTTATTTCTCTGCATGCTGCTTGTTGAGGATTTTAGACTCACTGAGCTGGAAAGCTCTTCAATAGTGACTGTCTCCTTGTCAATGCTTTCATCTGTTAGTCTGTGGCTGTCAGATGCTATTGGTCTTTCAGTTTTAAAAAATTCTACAGCCTTATCACCCTAAAGAGTCTACCAAATTATTCAATATATTTGTGTATATTACATTATATATTAAATGTATATTTGGTGAGATTGGTAATAATTAAATTTTAAAGTCTAATGCAGCGGTTCTCAACCTGTGGGTCATGACCCACAGGTTGAGAATCACTGGTCTAATGTCTATTTATTCTTGTGCTCTGCCTAGTCATCATTTACATCAGCTAATTACTTCACACAGTAAATTTTTTTTCTTTTTCTTTTTAGCCTGGGTCACACAGTAAACTTATCATCTTAGTACACAGTTAGTTTAGTGCACACTTATAACCTATTATCCATTATTTATGTTAACTTGAATTCTAACCTTAGACAGAAGATTATCTAGCTTTGCATGACTGAGTTCAGCTATGTGAAAATAAGCATTGTCCACACATGTGAGCTGGCTCCTCATTTTAGGGTTAACTTAAGATCTGTCAGCTGTGACCTGTGACTTCAGAAGGGTGATTCTGGGCAGGCTTCTGAGAATATGTTTTCTGAAGAATAGGTTACTGTGTTGCTTAATGACACCACCCATACATATTATTTTTGGTTTTTCAAAATCAGTGCAAGAGATAATGCTCTGAAACCCCAAGACATTATTATATGAACCGTTTTTGAAAAAGATACTACCAGGTGAATAATTACATTTCAAACCTAAAGAAATGAGATAAGGAAAATTTAAAAATATACTTTAGGTGATGGGATAAAATAAACTCAGCCACTTTTGCCATCCACACCCATTTAAAGCTCTTATTGTAATTGAGGAGTGAATGTAGTTTTTCTTCACAGGCTGGTGATCCCTCAGCCCACAGATGTCAGCAACTGGTGGGAGTGAACGCAGCTGGGAAACAGCCAACAGTTCCGGCCTCCTCAGTAAATTGTGGGTGAATGTTGCTCTGCTCTGCCTTTTATAAGCAGCTTCCTATTAAATTCCATTTCAAGATGATGGATCCAAAGTAAGTGGTCTTTAAGGTTCTCATCCTAGATTCTATGCTGAGGGACCTGTTGAAGAAAAACATGCTCATCACAGTTTCCACAAGGGCCCAGGGTAGAAGCTTGAGACATCTGAGAACTAAACAAACCCCTGAGTGCTTTTACTTGTAGGCATAGCACTCAGTCTCTTGCTATGTTGGGTTTCGTCTGGACCACTTCTGTTTAACAGAGTGGTTGAGATCAGGAATCCTGTTTGTACTTTTTAAAAGATATTATTTATCCATTTTGGAGAGAAGAAAGAGAGAGAGAGAATGGGGGGAGGGACAAGAAGCATCAACTCTCATATGTGCCTTGACCAGGCAGGCTCGAAGTTTTGAACTGGTAACCTCAGCATTCCAGATCAATACTTTATCCACTGTGTCACCACAGATCAGGCAATGTTTGTATTGTAGAGTTATCTTCCTCTATTATTATTCTTTACTGTAGTAAAAATCAAAGACCACTGGATATGCCCTCACTTTACTTGGGTAAAAGTCTCATCAAATTTAATTTGAATTTTTATTGTATAGGGGCCATAGAATCATGTCCTATAAATTATAACTATATAAACATTCAGCTGAAGAGAAGGGAATGTGTGCAAAATAAAACAGATAAGTTTTGTTATTTACTGGGAAAAGAAAGGTCTTTTGACTTTATATTTTAGTACTAACAGATGTACATATACACAAACATATAACATATTTTTAAATTATATGCCAAATAACCGTGGCTTCTAGACACAGGTTTCAGACTTTAGGGGATCTTAGAGTCTACCACAAAATCTATAACAGGTATCTGTAGATCAGCATTTGTGCATACTGATAAACTATTTTGCCTATTATTTGAAACAATAAAACAATAAAGTGACAAGAATAAATGCAATAGCACCCAGTAGGAGCATAATGGACCACTTGCATTATTATGAAGGAGGTGTAATGCTTCATGAAAATGGGACCTTGTGAAGATAAGAGCTTTTATAAAAGTGAAAATAATTGTTTTTCATCATTATATGGAGAGCACACGGTGACTGATGTACAGATGGTGAAAGAGAAAGGTTATCTCATCTCTGATCCACTTAATTTTTTTTCCTCTAAAAGATAGATTTATCTGTTAGAAAATGAATTCACCCGGAAAAAAAAATTCTGTAAGTCATAAAGATATGCATTCTCCTGTCACTGATAACTACACAAATATACTATTGTTACCCATCATGAAACACATCAGGAAGAATAGTATATTGCTGCCTAGAGGCTAAAATTTTGAAAAATTATGATATCATTCAAGAAGTTAGTATGCTGGTTACTACTTGTCTAGAAATGAAATTTGGGAAAGATTTTTATTTCTAGTTTTCCCATTTCGAACCTCTAACCTAATATATTTCTCTGCTAGATTTGGTGGCTCTAAAAAAGTATTCATGGTCTAAATTAAACATCTTAGAAGCTTTTGAAAAAACATACCACACTCATTGCTAGTGTTTTACAAAATGTTTGACTAAAATTGCAAAACAAGATATCAGCACTCTGTTTGCCTTTGTAGAAAATGTTGAAGTGACAGAGCATCAGCCTGGCATGTGGATGTCCTGGGTTTGACTCCTGGTCAGTGCACACAGGAGAAGTGAATATGTGCTTCTCCATCCCTCCCCCTCTCTCTTCTCTTTCTCTCTCTCCCTCTTCCACAGCTATGGCCCAATTTATTCAAGCAAGCTGGCCCCAGGTGCTGAGGATGGATCTTTGGAACCTCTCTTCAGGTGCTAAATATAACTCTGTTGCTGAGCAACATTCATGTATGAGCAGAGCATCGCTACGCAGCTGGGGCTTGCCCTGTCAGGGCATATGTGGTAGTCTGTCTCTGTCTCTCCTTCTCGCACGTATAAAAAAATGTTTACAGCACCCAGACATCTATAAATACAAATGTTGAATTTAAAGAGCTAAAGTAGTAGATGTATTAAAATATAGATATTCAAAGAGTGTCCCCTTTCCTCCTTAAAAAAATAAACGAAAGCCCAAAAATCCATGTTTGGATTTGAAGTATAAATTTAAAGTTAATTTAGTAATAATGTATAGTATTGAAACTACTCCAAAATCAAAGAAACTGTCTATATTTAGGTACTATCAGGGCTTTTTAGGAAATTTTTCTTGATTCTTTAATGGAAAACAAAGTGTTATTTCACCAGGAAAAAGATCTTGAAGAGACTTCAAAAATAAGGGTAGTCCTCGTCTAAATGAAACCATTCAAACAAGGTTATGAATGGGCTATTGGCAGAGATTTATAACATCTACTTAAAATGCTACCCTGGTAGGAAATGAGAAGAAAAAGAAAAAAGAAAGTCAGGAAACTATTGAGAAAGCAATGACAATTTTAAAAATAAAACACTGCAAATCACTAATAATATATCTTTGGTTATTCAACAGTCTACAAAATACAACACTTGTACTGACTTATACAGTAAAGAATATCAGAAAATAATTGCATAAAAATCTTAGAACATTTGTGCCTGACAATTTCTGATACAGGTTCAATTCATAGTGATATTTATAACACCACCATATCTTACAAGTTTAATTATAAATAAATAATTTGAGAGTGTTAAGTGTAAACAAAGATCTCTTTTGTCTTTTGATAAGAAATAAAGACAAAAAGAACAATAATGATGAGAATTTTGGTATTTAAATAGAGAAAATAAACATAAAAAGAATAAATGAAGGTCAACATCACTACTTTAACTTTAGAATATATATGTGATTTTCACAGAAAGAAGGTACAATGTGATTATTTTATAATCACCTGGCTTTTATGCATGCATATACATTGTGTATGTCTATAACCACTGTATATTTTATATGGTATGACACCTAAAGTATTTAGGAATCTGATCATATAACACTGTATTTGGAGAAAAACACACAGAGACATCAAGGAGGGTAGCCTTTAGCACTTTTCTTGAAAAAGAATCATGAGACTGAACTCAGGATTTATAGATTGAACTGAACTGAGTCATATGACTGTTAAAGGATCAATTTTAAAAAGCTGCCAATTCAGCCCAGTGAAACTTGGGGAATTTTCTTATTAATGTGGACTAAATGAATTGACAGTGATGGCTCATAGACACCAGGAAAGATCATCTACTTTACTAGAGATGAACAGTGAAGGCATTAAGATTCATTACCATGGCTATCAAGTATCACCTTGAGGACAGATCCCTGGTTCAGACAGCTGAGCACAGTCCTGTTTCCCTGATTGCGTTTGTCTCTTCTCCCATGACCCCACTTCTTGGCACCTGCTCTGCTGCCTGGAATTCATTTTTTACCCACTTACAAAAATGGCATCTGACCTCCGCTTGCCTCCCATTGTCCTTTCACCCCTCGGTGCCTAGTGTATGTGATCTATTACCTCCTTAACATCAGGTGCAAACTAATCCTCTTCTTGTCTACTTGAATTTCAAACCCTGGCCTCATCTACAATGTCCTGGCACAATATATATCTTTACACTTTGCATCCTCTCCTATCTTTATTCTGTATGCCAAGAGAGCAAAATCACAAACCTCCCTTTTCCATCTATTTTAGAAATTTCAGATTGGACCACATGAAACTCCTCCTGCTTATGTTCTTCCATCCATGTTTCCTTGGAAGGGACAGATGTGGCTTCACTGAGAGTTTATACTACTCTACTATTTCTCAACATGTTTTCTGTTGTATTTCCCAATACTTTATGTGCAAGTATTAGTAAAGTCAGTATTGTACGTGGTCATTCCCAAGAAAAGAAGGATGCGTTTTTCAGGAACTCCAGAGAGAGAGACAGAGAGAGAGACAGAGAGAGAGAGAGAGAGAGTATACACACACACACACACACACACACTTTGGTTATTCAACAGTCTACAAAATACACAACACTTGTACTGACTTATACAGTAATGAATATCAGGAAATAATTGTGTAAAAGTCATAGAACATTTGTGCTTGACAATTTCTGATAGAGGTTCAATTCATAGTAATATTTATAACACCACCTTATCTTACAAGTTTAATTGTAAATAAAGAGTTTGTGAGTGTTAAGTATAAACAAAGGTCTCTTTTGTCCTTTGATAAGAAATAAAGACAAAAAAATAATAATGAGAATTTTGTATTTACAAAATATACATATGTATATACATACAAAATATATATGTGTATATTTTAAGCTAGGCTTAATCGAAATCTTCTTTCATTTGCTGCCATCCCGAAGAGGGTATACTCCCTTTAGGGTTAGAAAAAGACACTGATTTTTTTTTAAAGATTTTGTTTTTTTAAAGATATTATTTATTCATTTTAGAGACAAGAGAGAGAAAGAGTGTGTGTGTGTGTGTGTGTGTGTGTGTGAGAGAGAGAGAGAGAGAGAGAGAGTATGTGTGTGTGTGTGTGTGAGAGAGAGAGAGAGAGAGAGAGAAAGAGAGGAGGGAGGAGGAGCAGGAAGCATCAACTCCCATATGAAAGCATTGGTTTAATTCATACAAATACACCGAAAAATCTTGTCATTCTATGTACAGTTTTCTTCCTTTTCTACCACTGAGTGTTTTTTTTTCTTTCATTTCAATGCTAATGATGAGAATTAAGATACTCTTTTTAAAAAAGCCAGATATAATTACACATTTTCATCTTTTTTTTCTTCTAGCTAATAGTTTATCTTTTACCCAAAGTGTGCATGTGTGTATCTGTGTGAGTATATGTGTTCATTCGCAGTCTGTGAGGAGACATAAAGAAAGCTGGCCCACGTGTATAGAGCTCCCAGTACGGGATTAGGATTATTGAGTCACACTATGCTTTTGTGAGAGTAAGGGGTGGGGTTGGGGCATTTAGGTAAGTCTTTCTGACCGGAGAGTGTTTGCAGGCAGCTAATTCCTAAATGTCCCCAGCTCCTTTATATTGCCCCCAGTGGTTTTGTTGAAAGTACTAACGTGTCCACTTTCTTTCACTGATAGTTTAGAATGGCACTGAACACAAGTCCATTTTAGCTGAGGGAATGCTATGCTCCTCACTGTTAATAGACTCAGTTTGCAAAATTACATGAACCACTTAAGAGAAAGCAGCAAGGAGTACCAGCAAGAAAACTTTAAAATGTGCTGAAGAACCACCCAAGTGTGAGACTTAAAATGATCAGGGAAAGCCATAACTGGACACAATAAATAAAAAAAAAACACCTCAGGTCTAAGGACTAAGGAGTTTTGGGAAATGGATCTGTAGGAAAGGCTAAGCTATTGATACAAAAGAGTGGCATATGTCTGTGATGTGATTCCAGAGCAACTTATGCTCCGAAGAGGACAGAAGCTTATTCATATTATTGAAACATGTGCTCCATATGTCTCTGTCGAGTGTGCATTCCAGATATTTACTGCAGTTTTGCGAGAATTTCTCAAGGGAATGAAAATTGATATGATTAACACACTGAAATTCTGCTGAAAGTGCTAGCTACTTTTCCCTTTACTGAGACGAGTGTGATGAACCGTATGACCTCCCTGATATCCGGAGGTTGACGTTTCCCCAGCTGAATTCTATGGACGCTAGGCTGGATGGCTGAGTCAGTTTTTCTATGGTTCTTTCTTTGTCCTCAAAGCTTAATACCTTTCTTAATATCTTTCTTATTTTCAGAAAATTGTTTTTATTTGAATTTATATATAAATATATATAAATATATGAGAATTTATATATATATTTATTGTAAATATATAAATATATATTTATTTTTATATATATTTGAATTTATATATATAATATATATATTATATATATATATGAGAGAGAGAATAGGCTATTTTTTTTCCCAAAAAATTCATGTTAAAATTCTAATCTACAGTACTTTCGACTGTTTGAAATAGCTTGAGAAGGATAGGAGTTAGTTCTTCTTTCAATATTATGTAGAATGTGCCTATGAAGCCATCTGGCCAAGGTCTTTTTTTTGTTAAAGTTTTTTGATAATTGTTTCAATCTCATTTATTGTAATTGGTCTGTTTAGGTTTTCTGATTCTTCCATATTGATTTGTGAAAGATTATATGTTTCAAGAAATTTGTCCATTTCACCTAGGTTGTTTAATTTTTTGGCATACAGTTCTTCATAGTTTTTCTTACAATCTTTTTTATTTCTGCATTGTCAGTTGTTACTTCTCCACTCTCATTTCTAATTTTATTTATTTGAGTCCTCTCTCTTTTTTTCTTGGTGAGTCTGGTTAATGGTTCATCAATTTTGTTTACCTTTTCAAAGAACCAGCTCTTGGTTTCATTGATCCTCTGTATTGTTTTTTAAAACTCTTTGTCATTTATTCCCTCTTCAATCTTTATTATTTCTTCCTTCTACTTCCTCTGGGCTTTATTTGCTGTTCTTTTTCTAGTTCTTTTATTTGCAGGGTTAAGTTGTTTATTTGAGCTTTTTCTAGCTTCTTAAGGTATGCCTGTAATGCTATGAACTTCCCTCTCAGGACTGCTTTTGTTGTGTCCCATAAATTTTAGGTTGTTGTATGATCATTTTCACTTGTTTCAAGAAAATTTTTTATTTCTGACTTGGTCTCATTGTTAACCTATTTGTTATTCAATAACATGCTATTTAGTCTCCAAGTGTTGAATCTTTTTCAGTTTATCTATTGTAGTTGATTTCTAGTTTCATGCCATTGTGATCCAAGAAGATGCTTGATATAATTTCAATCTTAAATTTGTTGAGATTCGTTTTATGCCCTAACATGTGGTTTATCCTAGAGAATGTACCATGAGCACTTGAAAAGAATGTGTATTCTGCTGCTTTAAGGTGAAAGGTTCTGGAGATATCTATTAAATCCAATTTATCTAGTATGTCCCTTAAGTCTGCTGTTTCTTTATTCATTTTCTTTCTTGAAGATCTATCCAGTGATGTTAGTGGAGTATTAAAATTCCCTAATATTATGGTATTGCTGTTGATCTTGCACTTTATGTCCATCAAAGTCTGCTTTATATATTTAGGTGCTCCAATATTAGGTGCATAAATATTTATAATGGTTATCTTTTCCTGTTGGATTGCTCCCTTTATCATTATGTAGTAACCTTCTTTATCCCTTACTATTGTCTTTGTTTTAACGTCTATTTTGTCAGATATAAGTATTGCTAACCCAGTTTTTTTTTTTAATTTCCACTTGCATGAAATATCTATTTTCATCCTTTTACTTTCAGTCTATGTGTATCTTTTGTTTTGAGGTGGGTCTTTTGTAGATAGCATATGTACAGGTCCTGTTTTCTTATCCATGTAGCTACTCTATGTTTTTTGATTGGATCATTTAGTCCATTTGCATTTAAGGTTATTACTGATATGTAGTTGTTTATTGCCATTTTATTATTTAAATCTCAATTCTTTTTTAAGTAGATTTTTTTCCAGCTTTGTTCTGTTTATAAGAGGCCTCTTAACATTTCTTGCAGCATTGGTTTGGTTGTAATAAATTCCTTGAGGAGTTTTTTTTTTTTTTAGTCTGGGAAGCTTTTTAATTCTTCTTGAATTTTAAATGATAGCCTTGCTGGATAAAGAAGTCTTGGTTGCAGGTTCTTGTTCTGTATTACTTTGAAAATTTCTTGCCATTCCTTTCTAGCCTCAAGTGTTTCTGTTGAAAAGTTGGATGTCATCATATGGGGCTCCTTTGTAGGTGATTGACTGCTTTTCTCTTACAGATTTTAGCATTCTTTCTTTATATCTTAGCTTTGGTATTTTGATTATGATATGTCTTGGTGTGAGTCTCTTTGGGTTCTTTTTTAATGGGGTTCTCTGTGCTTCTTGAACCTGTGTGACTTTCCTGCATCAATTTAGGGAAATATTCGGTTATGATTTCTTCAATCAGGTTCTCTATCCCTTGTTCTTTCCTCCTTCAGGAACCCCTAATATGTGGATATTATTTCTCTTCATGTTGTCATAGAGCTCTCTTAGAGTTTCCTCAGACTTTCTGATCCTCTTTTTTTTTTTTTGCTGTTTTGCTTCTGTGCTTTCACTTATCTTGTCTTCTAAGTTGCTGATTCAATCCTCTGCTTCATCCAGCTTGCTTTTAATTCCTTCTAGTGTAGTCTTCATTTCTGATATTGTGTTTGTCATTTCTGTTTGGTTCTTTTTTTATGATTTCAGTGTCCTTTTTGATGCTTACATTTTCTTTATTTAGGTGCTCATTAAGTCCATCCATTGTAGCTTTAAGATCCTTAAGCATCCTAACAATCATTATTTTAAACTCTGCATCCAGTCATTTGATAACTTCTATTTCATTGAGTTCTTTTTCTGGGGATTTTCTTGTTAATTCATATATCTTACATTCCTCTGTCTTCCCATTGTTTCAGTGTGTGGTTTTCAGGCTTGTTTGAGTTGTAGTCTCTAACTAGTAGAGCCTCTTTAAAGTCTTGATTTGTCTGCTGTTTGCTCAACTCAGCAGGGATCTTGTTTGCTTCTCAAGTTATTTCAAAAAATTCAAGAGGAGGGAAGACTTTCAACTCCTTTTATGAGGTGACCATAATTCTGATACCAAAACCAGGCAAAGACAATACAAAGAAAGAAAACTATAGGCCAATATCTCCAATGAATTTAGATGCTAAAATTCTCAACAAAATATTAGCAAACTGGATCCAGCCATACATGAAAAAAATCATACATCATGATCAAGTGGGATTTATTCTGAGGAGGCAAGGCTGGTACAATATTTGTAAAACAATCAATGTGATTCATCACATAAAGAAAAGGAAGAAGAAAAAACCACATGATAATATCAATAGATGCAGAAAAAGCATTTGTTAAAATCCAGCACCCATTTATGATCAAAACTCTCTGCAAAGTGGTAATACAGAGAACATACCTTAACATAGTAAAGGCCATTTATGACAAACCTACAGCCAACATCATATTCAATGGGCAAAAGTTAAAAGCACTCCTCTTAATATCAGGAACAAGGTCAGTGTGCCCCCTTTCACCACTCTTATTCAACATAGTTCTGGAAATCCTAATCACAGCATCAGACAAGAAGACATAAAAGGCATCCAAATTAGAAAATAAGAAGTAAAACTATCATTATTTGCTGATGATATGATACTGTATATAGAAAACCCTAAAGTTTCAGTCAACAAACTACTGGACCTGATAAATGAATTCAGCAAGGTGGCAGGATATAAAATTAATACTCAGAAATCAGAGGCATTTTTTACACCAACAATGAACTGTCAGAAAGATAAATTAAGGAAATAATCCCCTTCACTATTGCAACAACAAAAAAATTAAGTACCTAGGAGTAAATTTAACCAAGGAGGTTAAAAACTTGTACTCAAAATATTATAAAACATTGTTAAAAGAGAAAGATACAGACAAATGGAAGCATATATTATGTTCATGGATTGGAAAAATAAACATCATTAAAATGTCTATATTATCCAAAGCAATTTATAAATTCAGTGCAATTTCTATTAAAATACCAATGACATACTTCAAAGATATAGAACAGATATTCCAAAAATTCATATGGAACCGAAAAGAACATGAATAGCTTTAGCAATCTTGAAAAAGAAGAATAAAGTAGGTGGTATCACACTTCCTGATATCAAGTTATACTACAAGGCCATTGTACTCAAAACAGCTTGGTACTCACATAAGAACAGGCATATAGATTAATGGAACAGAACAGAGAATCCGAAAATAATCATGTACTTTTATGAACAATTGATATATGACAAAGGAGTTAAGAGCATACAATGGAGTAAAGACAGTCTCTTTAACAAATGGTGTTGGGAAAATTGGACAGCTACCTCCAAAAACATGAAACTAGACTACCAACTTACATCACTTACAAAAATAATCTCAAAATGAATAAAAGACTTACATAAAGGTTGTGAAACTATAAGCACCTTAGAAGAAAACATAGGCAGTAAGCTCTCCGACATCACTAGCAGCAATATATTTGCTGATTTATCTCCACGGGTCAGTGAAATAAAGGACAGGATAAACAAATGGGACTATATCAAATTAAAAAGCTTTTGCACAGCTAAAGACGATATGAACAAAATAAAAAGACAAACCACACACTGGGAGCACATATACAACAATAGGACTGATAAGGGGTTAAAACTAAATAAAGTACTTGTAAAACTCAACACCAGGAAGATAAACAATCCAATAAACAAATGTGCAAAAGAAACGAATAGACACTTCTTTAAATAGGACATACAGAGGGCCAATAGGCATATGAAAAAATGTTCAACATCATTAATCATTAGAGAAATGCAAATTAAAATCACAATGAGGTATCACCTCACACCAGTCAGAATGGCGCTCATTAACAAAACAACACATAATAAGTATTGGCAAAAATGTGGAGAAAAGAGAACCCTCCTGCATTGCTGGTGGGAATGCAGACTGGTGCAGCCACTGTGGAAAACAGTATGGAGATTCTTCAAAAAATTAAAAATGAAACTGCCTTTTGACCTAGCCATCCCACTTTTAGGATATATCCCAAGAACATCAAGTCAATGATTCAAAATGAGAAATGCACCCCCATGTTTATTGCAGCATTGTTTACAATAGCCAAGATCTGGAAACAGCCCAAGTGTTTGTCAGTGGACAGGTGGATTAAAAAGCGATGGTACATATACACAATGGAATACTATGGGGCATTGAAAAGATTAAAATCTTACCTTTTGAGACAACTATTATGGAAACTATTATGTTAGGGAAATAACCCAAGCAGAGAAAGAAAAAATATCATATGACCTCACTCATTTGAGGAATCCAATGAACAATATGAACTGAGGCACGGAATAAAGACAGAATCAGGATCAAAGGGACCAGAGGGAAAGCGGACAAAGGGAAAGGGGATGAGAGGATAGAATCGGAGAAGGGAAAGAGATTGGTGGAAATTATATACACATAACACAGCATTATAGAGAGCAGAAAACCAAATCCTGTAGGGATGATGGGAGGGTGTTGTGGGGAGGAGGCAAGGAAGATTTTGAGGGGAACATGGGGAAGGGAGGATGCATTCAGCGGGAAACTAGAATCTACGTAAACACAATAAATAAAAGAATATGGCTGTTTGAAGAAAGGGTCTTTAAGGAGGTAATAAGCTAAAATAAAAAAGTGAGGTCATTTTGATGGCCTTATTCCAAAATGATGTCCTAGTAAGAAGAATAGATTTGTACACAGGGAGGTTCAGAGGAAAGACCACGTGAATATACAGGGGGAAGATGGTCACCTACAAGCCAAAAAGAGAATCTTTACAAGAAAGTGAAGCTGCCAATACCTTAATCTCAGATCTCTAGTCTCAAGGACAGTGAGAAAGTAAACTGCTGGTGTGGAAGGCACTTGTGCTGGGTGACTAGAGCAGCACTGGAAGAGGCCAGCAGGAGAGGCAGAGAAGGACCCACAGGTGGTTACAGACTGATCAAGACTGATGTGCACACCGCAGAACGGCTTACTATTTTAAAAAGATAAAAAGGGGCCTGACCTGTGGTGGCACAGTGGATAAAGCGTCGACCTGGAAATGCTGAGGTCGCCAGTTCAAAACCCTGGGCTTGCCTGGTCAAGGCACATATGGGAGTTGATGCTTCCTGCTCCTCCCTTCCCCTTCTCTCTCTCTCTCTCTCTCTCTCTCTCTCTCTCACTCACTCTCTCTCCTCTCTAAAAATTAATAAAAAAAGTTAAAAAAAAGATAAAAAGGATCTGGGTCCCAATATTCTTATAAAGAATAGATAAAAATACAATAATGATTTTTCATTTTAACATTGGGAGGTTTTAAGTGAACAGTTTCATACTTTTAAAATAGCTAAATGACAAACCTAGGAAGATAGAAGAGAATAGTAAAAAGTATAGCTAGAAGGTCATTTTGCTTTTTTCCTTTTGATTGCTACAAGTTTTTTTTTTGTAATTTATTATGTATATGCCAATTGTGAAATACATCTTTCCTGGAACATGTTATTTCTATTTCCACTGTTCTGTTAAGCGACGTTCTCATGACTGAAGGGATAAGAAAAAAACCCTACTTTCTTGCCTTTCAGTCTATTTTAAGTTACACTAAGTTAACTATGTCTTCCTGGACCTTTATAAAAACTTAATATTTTTAAGAAAAAAATTCATTTAAGTCTTTATTAAAAAAACATCGTCTTGCAAATCAATGAAACACCAACTTAAAATTCAACTCTATTACCGCAAAAACACTAATGGAGCACACAGCTCTTATCACTTAGGGTTGCCCCACGAGCCAACTGGCTCCCAGTAATTGCTCTGTAATTAGTTTCTACCTTCAACAGGTGAATAATAAGATATACCACTCAAGACATTAAGTTTATTAAATTTACATCTGTTCTTCTTATAAAATAAAAACTACCCTACAATGAAATTAAATGAAAACTATCTGCTCCAAAATGAATACTTTAATAAAGATTTTTTTCCCCCAAAGATATACAGTGCATAGATTTCTTTAGACAATTGAATTTAACAAGTGATATTGGTCAATCAAAGTACATAGATTTAGAAAAAATATCTCCATATTCTTTGGACAGTCGATTATGTTGTATATCCATCATACAAAGTCAAATCATCTTCTGTTACTCTATATTTTGTTTCTCTTTAAGCCTCTCCATCTTTCTGTTCCCCCTGGTAACCACTGCACCCCTGTCTATGTCCATGAGTCTCAATTTTGTGTCCCACCTATGTATGGTATCATACAATTCTTAACTTTCTTTGATTTACTTATTTTACTCAGTATAATGTTATCAAGGTCTATCCATGTTGTCATAAATGATACTATGTCATCATTTCTTATGGCTGAGTAGTATTCTATTGTATATATGTACCACATCTTCTTTATCCAATCCTCTATTAAAGGGCATTTTGGCTGTTTCCATGTCTTGGCCACCGTGAACAATGCTGCCAAAACAGGTGATAACAAGTGCTGGAGAGGCTGTGGAGAAAAAGGAATCCTCATTCACCATTGGTGGTAATGTAAATTAGTGCAGCCATTATGGAAGAAAGTATAGTGGTTCCTCAAAAAATTAAGAATAGAACTACCATATGACCTAGCAATTTCTCTACTGGGTATCTACCCACAAAACTTGAAAACATGGGTATGTAAAGACACATGCAGCCTCAGTGCATATATTTCTAATTACACTTCAAGTTAAATGAAGAGCTTTCATTTTAATCATAACAAACCAGCAATAAGCTACAGAAATAGTATAGTATAAAACTGGGCAATTTTCCTCTGTTCTAAGTATTCTAGAGCCAAAGTAAAGTTAAACATGGAGAGTATAGTGGAGGGAACGTAGATTAGTGTCATGCCCGCAAATATGGAAAATACTTGGTGGCCTAACACTGAACACCTGGCTTTCTCTTTGTTCTGAGAAGTGTATGGTTGGAGACTGAGTCTTAGATACCCTAACTGTTCCCTGGGTTATACATCTCTGCCCATGGATAGCATTTTTTTTTTTTTGTATTTTTCTGAAGCTGGAAATGGGGAGGCAGTCAGATAGACTCCTGCATGCGCCCGACCGGGATCCACCTGGTATGCCCACCAGGGGGCGATGCTCTGCCCATCTGGGGCATCGCTCTGTGGCAACCAGAGCCATTCTAGGGCCTGAGGCAGAGGCCACAAAGCCATCCTCAGCGCCTGGGCCAACTTTGCTCCAATGGAGCCTTGGCTGCGGGAGAGGAAGAGAGAGACAGAGAGGAAGGAGAGGGGGAGGGGTGGAGAAGCAGATGGGCGCTTCTCCTGTGTGCGCTGGCTGGGAATCGAACCCAGAAATCCTGCATGCCAGGCCAATGCTCTACCACTGAGCCAACTGGCCAGGGCCATGGATAGCATTTTATATAAATATCTCACTGTCTCCATACCTTTACTCACACACAGTAATAATTTGTACTATTTGATTAGGGTTTATGTATTGATAGAGCATGGCCATTCTCAGTAGAGCAAGGCAAACAGCAATAGAGTGAATAAGAGAGGGTGAGATGAGATAGAAAACAAGTAGACTCCTCTTCCTCCATTTCCCACTTCTCTTCCCTCCTTCTTCCTGTTGCTCTTCCTCATACTGCTCCAGCAGAACTCCAAAGGGATAATTATTCAGACAGTCTTGTGTTGTTTACAAACACCTGCCGCTGTTCCAACTGTCTAATGTTTGTTTTTCTTTGCTTCTTGAACATATTTATAGTTTACCTTTTCTCAGAACGTGTGTTCTATTAATAAAGACAATCACAGCTGTCCTTTACATTATAAAAAGACATTTTTATGTCTGACAAACTACTTCAATATTTTATGTTCTTTATTTTGCAATATGCAGTCAGAATCTGAAAAATACCTTTTATAACTTCATTGTATGGGCTTGCTTTTTAAGACACAATGATCAACCCATAAAGGTAGTAAGCTCCCCAGTTCTAGAAGCACTCAAAGAAAAGACAAATGACCTTGTGTAAGGACAAGGGAGCCAGGTTCCTAAATTTGGTAGAAAACTGGACTAAATCAATTCTATTTCAACTTCCAGAATTTATATATGACACCTATTTCCAAAGTGATTTACAGTAAAATCTATACTCTAAGTCTGCTAAAATGAAATTTGAAACTAAAACTTCTGAGAACTCAATATTAGATGATCTCTAATGTAAAGTGTTACTAGAAAAGGTAACGACCAGGGACACTCACAAGGTAGAGTTTTCGAAGCTTACTCTGCAGTTCTGAACAAATTTGCTAAGTGTGACCAGTGTCCATAGTCTGTAGTTTTTAGAGCCAGTTTAATGTTTCTCTTTTTAATAGCAAGTTGATAGTTTGTTTCTCACTTGTCTATATACACTGTCTAGAAAATACTTAGTTTCTGAGTCTGTCAGAGTTTATGTTACAGGCAGTCCCACACACAGTACTACATAAAAGTGTATGACTTGAATTAAAGGGCTTTGGACAGAAAGACCTTATCCAATCCTGCCTTAAAATATCTGAACTCTCGCTAAAGAATGAAATATATATCCTGCTGGAGATCAAATTAGATTATAAAAGAGGAATAAAATAGAACAATAAGTAGCAGAAATAGCAACAATTCAGTCCCTCTGTGGGGAGAAAGGCAATCCTCTGCCTGCAGTTTTTCATCACAAAAGAAAAATGTAGCTTGCAGCTTTAGTAATCTGCTCAAATGGAGAATAGGCAAGATACACTGGCAAGAGGCTATTTCCCTGCAATCTAAACTGATAGATTTTTAACTATTTATCAAAGTGTTACAGAAAAAGAAAAGCCCTTGATCCTCTTAATATTTAAGGATGATATAGATCACCCTTCATCTTTAAACTTCTCTCCACCTTTTCTCACTGGCTTTTTCAGAAGGTTGATCCATGACCTCCTCTGACCCCAGCACCACAGCGATGATCCTTCCTGCTCATTGAGCCTCGGGATCCAAACTCCTCTTCGACCTGATTTTTTTTTTTTTTAAAGTCTGACTCATCTCCTAATAGCTCCTCTTTATTTTTTTATGATTTCTAGCAAATCTAAACTTTCCAAGGAAGGTGAGGTTTTTTGACATTGTGTTTACCCTCCTCATTCTAACCCTCTTCAGGTTAACCTCCATCCTCATCCTGTGCTGATACCATTTGAAAGACACAAATGATCGTCTGTTCATTAAGTTCATGTGTGTTCAGCTTCACTTCTCTGCTGTATTTCCTATTATTAAACCTTCCCTGCTTCTCCCGCACCTTAGATTCCTCCCACTGCAAGGTCTGGAGTCTCCTTCTGAGCCCTCTGGCTCCTCCGCCTGGTTCGCTGTTACCTTCCTACCCACCCACTTCATAAAGTGCGCTGTCCCCTAACGGTGTGACCTTTGCCCTCATTCTTTTTCTTTTCACCTTCATCCTCAGAGAGCTTATTCATTCCCAAACTCCTAAGAATTAAAGTCATTGTATCAGAAAATTCTTAACAATATAAATACATATAATTAAATAAGTAATTTCCTTCTGAAAACATCTCTTCATCTTTTGGTCAACTGTTGTCTTATCTTTGGCTCTAATCCTACCCCAGCCACTATTTTATTCTTTCTATCTTTCATTTTCTTTACTTTCCCCCTCCCCAGGCTTAATTTTAACTGTTATATAACCCAAGAATCTTTCAAAACGGCCTCCTGTGGTGCCTTCAGTTTTTACTCGGCTCTCTCGTCTCCTATGGGTCTCAGGGCTCCCTCGCTCTGGACCTGTGCCGGTATCTTCTTTCCCAACTGCACTGTAAAGTTGTGGAAAGAAGAAAGCATATTATATATTTGTATTATAACCTATGGACCTTGCAGAGGGTCTTCCCCATGGTTCATATGGAATACATATTTGTAATCACGATGATCACTATTAAGCACTCAGTCATTTTTAAGAGTACAGATAAAGAATTCAGTGTGCCCTTCCCTCCTCTACTCAGATGCCTATTCTGAGCAACACACCCACCACAGGGCATGGTCCATGGTCATCACCATTTTCATTGATTCTTCTTGACAACTAGTTTCATTTATTCCCGAGGTTGGTATTCAAAAACATAATTTTTGATGCATTTATATCATTGATGTTTATTTTTAAAATATAAATGTTTAACACAAGATAAGTGCTAACTAAATACATACAACTGTGTAATGAAACATTATACAGTAGTTAAAATATTAGATTTTAAATTGTATGATGTTGAAAAATATTTTGACATAATATGAAAGAAGAAAGAAATCCTCCAAATATCGATTCATTCTATTTCTTTTCTTTATCCAACTCTATCACCATGAATTTTTTTTTTTTTTTTTTTTTTTTTTTTTGTATTTCTGAAGCTGGAAACGGGGAGAGACAGTCAGACAGACTCCCGCATGCGCCCGACCAGGATCCACCCGGCACGCCCACCAGGGGCGACGCTCTGCCCACCAGGGGGGATGCTCTGCCCCTCTGGGGCATCGCTCTGCCGCGACCAGAGCCACTCTAGCGCCTGGGGCAGAGGCCAAAGAGCCATCCCCAGCGCCCAGGCCATCTTTGCTCCAATGGAGCCTTGGCTGCAGGAGAGGAAGAGAGAGACAGAGAGGAAGAAGGGGGTGGGGGGGGTGGAGAAGCAAATGGGTGCTTCTCCTATGTGCCCTGGCCAGGAATCAAACCCGGGTCCCCCGCAGGCCAGGCCGACGCTCTACCGCTGAGCCAACCGGCCAGGGCCATGAATATTATTACTGATATTTCTATGGCTCCTTAGTTCTCATTTCAAACTATTTTATTAGATTGCTTGTATAGGTGCTGTCGACACTGTCCCAAGCTGCCGGACTGTGACAAACTATCATCCCATGTTTGTATCATCCCATCCCATGTGACAAACTGCCATCCTACTGAGAGAGGCAGTGTATCGCCTGAGGAATGCGTAAGGCAAACAGTGCTGACAGAAACCACACTCCTCTGCCCTGTTTTTCAAACAGTGACCATACAAATGCATCGCCTTTGCAGTCTCTTTCTAGTCCAACACCACAACCTACACACCTAGACATCGAACACTTGCATATTAACGTACAAAAATCTTTTTGAACAGATTGCCTTTAAACATTGTTTATGCAAGGTACTGTACTGTATTTTAATTTACTTAAAAAAAAGGCAGGAATTGTTTTGATGGTAAAAGTCAAGCGATACCTCCATCCTTAGCTTCTGTCTAAGCCTATAGATTAAGAATCGAAAATCACTCTTTTCATTTGACCAATCAAGCACAGAGAACGGTAAGGCTCATAAGCACCACCAATGAGATTTAGTCAGGAAACAAAGCTGGAGACGGTTAGCATTTCTGCTCACTGCTATTCTTCTGTCACCATTCCCTGGTTTCAACACTCTATTCAGATTCCAAGAGTAGAGATTAAGAGTGAAAAAAAATAAAAAAGAGGAAAACCACTCTATGTAAAATATGAAACCTGCAAATCTACACAACTGTTTCTGAAATACAAATATTTGACTTTGAGGGAGACTGGGCTCGGGGAACATATTGCAGCAAATACTGGTTTATTTTTAATAGTTTAATTGGTTTTATTTAGCCAGATGTTTAGGAGATGTGTATTACGGAAGATGGTTCATTGAAAAAGAGTTATGTAGCTTTTAAAGGGAAGACAGATGTTGAACAGGGAAAGGAACCCGAAGGAGAGGATTTTTTTGCCACGAGGCTTTATGTAAAATACAAACCTAAACCTAAATTGTTTCCTGCCCGTTTTTCTAGGAGAGCGTGAGAGAGGTATGGAAAGCTCTCTATTCTCAGGCCAGGAATTGTTCCCAACAAGATGAAGGCTGCTGTACCTTTTGCCTTTTTCTTTTTCTCCTTTACCCGCTCCCTCCTCCCCTCCCTCCCCCTCTCACCCTTCCCTATCCCTCTCTTTCATAAAACCATATTTAATGACGGCTCCATGCAAGGCACAAAGCTTACAAGACTGTGTTCAAATAGAGCCAAGATTCCCTCCGTATTTCTTTTTCTGATTTCAATTTTAATTCATTTATTAAACCTAATACTGTTCTCTTTCAAAAGCCTTTTCTCTCTCTTATTCATATTTCAGCTCTTTCTTTAATTCTAAGTTGTAAAGATAGGTAGATTTATTGATCACAAATAAAGTGGAAAATATAGCAAATGCTGAGCTAAGAGAAGGTGTTTGGGACACAGCAGCCATACATCATATCAGCCGTATCATAAATACCTGCATGTGAGGGGTGGCACAGAAGAACTTACAAGCTCTATTTCAGTGAAACTGTTATGTGGGGTGCAGGTGTGGGTGCTGGAGACATAGGAATGGCTATAGTCACAGGGATGGAAAGGAGGCAGAGAAATGAGCAGTGTGGTGTTGTCAGAACCCACGAAGTGCCTATAGTACTATTTGTAACACAGAGGCACTTCTATTTTTCCAAACTTTTCAACAATCCTAACACAGACATATTTAAGAAATACCAACTGTTCCTACCACTTTGAGTATTAGCCAAGAAAAGAAAACTTACACTTAGTTTCAAGAACCGGAGGACTGGTGGTGTTATATTTGTGAAGGAAATACTGCTTTATAATTGGAATTTTAAGAAATCTGAAGATGAAAATAACACTGTGAAGAAACTATAGAAGAAATAAAATGATAACAAATAAAAGATTGGCCAGATCCCTAACTGAGAAACATCTTTAGTGATAATGGTAATATGTAATTTTATACATAGATACCTAGGAAGATATTATGAGATGTAGTATAAGTTTAACTATTTTTGAGACAGCAAAGAGAATAAAAGCTAGGATCACAGGAAGATTATCTGAAATAAAATCATTAAAGGGGGACACTAAATATCACTAGAATTCAATCTCTAATTTAGAAACATCTAATTTCCTTATATTATGCAGCTATTCTGAAACTTTGTTCTCAAAACAAATTATTTACAAAATGTTAAGTAGTAGGAGGAACATCAATTAAAAGGGGTATTTGCACAAAGAGGGTGTCTGACACTTCTCTAAATGCCCTTCCTGTATTACCTAACGGAGGTGGTGTTGGACTGTTTCAGTTACCTTATTTCAACCATCATTAGTATTTGTCAAATAAAAATCAATCCTCATTGGAACGGTCCCCTGTCTCCATTGCAGCTCAATCAACCTGTCACTCTTGCGGTCTTGTGTAGACTGAGGTTCAATTACAAATCAACCTCTCTGTACTCTCTCTTAGAATATCAATTTATAAGCAGGAGCTTACAAAATCACTTTACAGCGATATTGTACTGTACTTTAATATAAAGGTAATGTAAGCTAAAAGTGTTTATTTTTGTGATCTCAAACTATATTTTTGTTAGTAATAACTGCTGGGTATATACTTGGCAAACACAGAAATTTTCCCTCATGACAGTGTTTTGCGTTTATTGATGCAAAGTCAGTATTATTATTATTTTTTTTTAGGTGAGAGGTGGGGAGATAGTAAGGCAGACTCGCACATGTGCTCCAATAGGGATCAATCCGGCAACCCCTGTCTGGAGCAGATGCTGGAGTACCAAGTTACACCTGAGGCTGATGTGCCCCAATGGAGTCAGCATCCAGGGCCAACACTGGAACCAATCAAGCCATTGGCTGCAAGAAGGAAAGAGGGAGAGAAGGGGGAGAGGGAGGGTGGGAGAAGTAGATGTTTGCTTTTCCTGTGTGCTCTGACCAATAATTGAATTTGGGACATCCACATGTCGGGCTGACAGTCTATCTGCTGAACCAACTGGCCAGGGCCAGATTTTTTTTTTTTTTAATGTTGACTATATTTCTTTCTGGTGAGGGGGTGGGAGGGGGCAGACAGACTTGTAAACAAACAGAAAACTAAGGGCTTCTGTAGCCCAGAGTTCTTAATTTTGTTTTGTACTAATAATAACATGCCCCAAAGTGAAATAAGCAATTAAGGATATTGAGTTTTATTTATGAATAAGGGGATACAATCAGGAAATAATTAAATAATCATTTTTGGAGACAACAATTAGCAATTATATTATTAGGAATACAGTCCTGGAGGTTATTTTGCTTTTCTTATTATTAACTGAGGACCTAGATTATTAAGGAATCAAGTTTGGAATTAGAGCATCCACTTCTTTGTATACATTGTTTAGTAAATCCGTGGTTAAGGAAGATGCCACCTGGACCATACAGGGTGGTCCCCTCAGAAATACTTTTTTGTATAAGGAATGCACACAGCATGAGTAACTATAAAAAGAACTGTACTATTTAATACCAACTTCCTCCTGGCTGAACTTGATGTCAAAACTATGCCCAATGTCAACATTTTAATTTTTATCTGATCTCATTTGCTTACTTTCCGCAAGCTGATGCTGCTGGTGAGAAACAGAATGGAGGACTCATTCACTCATTCACTCACATGCCCATCATTGAACATTTACCTAGGAAGTGCCAGGAAACAAACATTTAACAAAACAGACACCTTTTTCCTTTATGGCCTAGATAAGAAATTTTACAATACCAAATAATTCATGATAATCATCATCTTCACTACAACAAACACTTATATAGCACTTACTAAAGTAACCTGTTTTATACTCATAATAACCCTGAGAGGTAGTTCCTTTTATTACTTCACTTTTATTGATAGGGGTATTGAAAATACAGAGAGCTTTAATAACTTGCTGAAGGTAACAAGACAAAGGCTGGGAGAGACTCTAAATCTTGGTGTTCTAATTGTGACTGTCAATTGTACATTAAAGCAGGATTTCCACAATGGAACATGGGCCATGCAGCTTCATTCTTTTGGAAATCCTGCACTTCGATTTTAATGAAACCTTTGCTCTCAAGTAAGATACAAATGCATTTTGAAAGGAACTGAAATCCCTTAATTTCTCATTCATTTATGGTCATTTTAATGAGTGAAGTTCAGTAAGACTTTTTTTCTGATTAGTTTATTATCCTAATAATGGGAACACACATTTTGCCAAGGATAAATCATTCTCATTAAAAACTCAGTAGTTTTAAGAGTCAAATGATTTTTTTCATTCATGACAAAATATTTAGGGAGCTTTAGGCCTGAAATTTTTACTTTGAATATACAGCATGCAACCTCACTGAATTTTCTACAACATTAATCTTCAGAGTTAGAAAGGGGTTTCTTTGCTGCCTGCATCAGAAACGTTAAATTTAGTTCCCCCACTTATGTTGAGTAAAAGCTTATGTAAATACATGGTCTCGGATATTGTTGCAATGCTTTAAGTTGGAAAATGATGTATGTCAACCATTTTCCTTGTTGGTCTATTACCAGCAATCTACATAAAGAAGTGTTAATCCTTTATGGGTGTGTTGGTTAAACTCAAGAGCACTCCATACATCATTGATGCAATGTATCTGTAACCAGAAAGATGAGAGAAATTAGTACTTACCTGGTTTGATGCTCAAACTGTGATCTGATCTACAAATATCTAATTTCATTCCCTAAGCTTTAGTTTTCTTTACTGGCATAATGCATCTATGAGGTCAGTGTGCGAGGTCTAAAATCTGCAACCAGCGTTGCAGACAGAAATATACTACTTCATGAAAACATTACACTGCATCATTATCATGTCAGGAAGCAATTACAAGTGATGCTCTATACTGGGAAGAGAAAAGCATTTACTCATTTTAGATATCTGTGTTTCTCCAAGAATATTTGCACAGGAAGACAAATGATGGCAGAATTTATGGGATGCCTTCACCTTGGTCGCTGAAATTTTATAAGTTCTCTACTATATTGCCCTCGGAAATCAGACCTGTAGCTCCACTTTGTAGTTATACCTGAAGGAAAATTAACGTCTAAGTGTTAAGTGGTGGTAAATTTATTTTCTTCTTAGATCCTGGGCCATTTTCAGATAGCAGGTACATGGATTTCAAAACAATGAATATACCTAGGCAGTCTTTTGTATCAAGTGGAGGGAATGATTAACAAATTGGAACTGAATACCACTTCTATTGAAGTTTTGGGTTGCTAGGGAATTATGTGAACTGCATACAATTATACAGGGCTGGACAAAAGTGGGTGTGCAGTTGTGAGCACGTGAAACACAGCGTTTATTCTTGTTTTATTACTTATTAGTCATTGTATTCTTTTCCATATGAACTACTATAAACTTACTTTCCCTTTTCCTATATATATATGGCTGTTCACAGATTGAAGAGCATAGTATAATTACATCTATTGTAGAGTTTTTTTTTATAAAGGAGGGCATTCATATTCTGGGTAAAAACATAGCAATCACTGTGACTGCTGAAAGATACTAAGAGGGTCGGTTCCAGTGGTCTTTGGACATAGGTAAGCTCAACAGGAGCAAGACATGGCAGTTCTTTTACATGATTTTTTTTTCTCATTCAGAAAAATAAGCCTGACAATTGATGTTTTGATAAAAAATAATTTCTTATTTCTAAAAATGCAAAACAAAGATGTTTATATGCAAACAGAATGTTTGGAGTTTTTCATTGCACTCATTAGTAAAGTATAATCATGTACCTCATAAATGAGCTAGCAATTTAGCCCATTGCTAGAAGTTTAGTATGAATGCAAATAGATTTACATTTATTTGTATAAAGTACTCTATGAAAATTATGTGTGCAAAATTTGAATAATTTAAACAGTAAGAAGAAGCAACATCTTAACAAAATATAAACAAAAGAAATATAAGAATGATATCTGGAAATCACTATATACGTTCCGTTCAGTTATGCTGACACAAAATTTAGAACAATAAAGAAGCTCTGATCAGTTGGCTCAGTGGATCGAGTGTTTGCCTGGTGTGCAGACATCCCGAGTTTAATCCCCAGTCAGGGCACAGAAGAGAAGCAACCATCTGCTTCTCTTCCTCTCCCTCTTCTCTCCCTCTTCCCCTCCCACAGCCAGTGGCTTGGTTGGTCTAAGCATTGGCCTCAGGCACTGATGATAGCTTGACTGATTAGGGCATTTGCCTCAGACAGGAGTTGCCAAGGTGCATGCGGGAATCTGTCTATCTCCCCTCTTCTCACTTAAAAAAAAAAGAACAAAGCAATGACTCTTTTCCCAATTAATTTTTCCTCTTCCTTCTAATTCATGCATTGCTCTGCTATTTCAGAGTGCAGAGTAGAGAATACAAATGACAAAGAGGCACCTTCCACATATACATGTCAGTAAAAGAAAGACAAATGACAAGTCCCTGAAGCTTTTCAGTACGGAAAGTTTCCAGGGACACTTTCTATGCAGGACAATCGTCAGCTGTCCCTTTTGGACAGGGGTTATGGTCTGCAAGCCTTCAACATTAAGTCCCTTAAATTTGATTTAATGAATAGGATGGCTTGCACACTCAGGAACAAGAGAATAATTGTGTAATCCCTGTGTTAGATCACTGGAAAACTGACTGATTATTCTTACAATGATGAAATTTCTGAAAGTTAAAATAGTTGTAAGCAATTCAGTCTTTGGAACAGAAGCAGAGACTTGTAAATTCTTTCTCAGATATTCTGCAAGGTTACACAGTTTTATTTTCTATCACTCAAAGAAGGAACAATTTAGGAAGAGAATTCTAAGTCTCTCTTTTTTTTCTGACTTAACAGACATACATTTCACTTGAAAATCATGGAATCTCAGGAAGCCTCAATCTTGGACAGAGACTGATCTGTGAGTTCACACTCATGCAGAACGACTCTTACAAACAGAATTTCCTAACCAACTGTGTTAGGATTTTGGATCCTAAACAAGTTTTTTTTCACAGAAAAGCTGTCAATACAACTAGTATAAACTAATCATTTAGCCATTGTCTGACTATCCAGTATGGCCTCACCATGACTCCCTCCACTGGAGAAGTAACCTTTGGGGCAGTCATAGTCCTAGAATTGTTTTCACTAAGTCTTAGTCCCTCTCTCATTTGTGGCAGATAAACTGTAACTAATGCATAAGGTATATAATATTTTATATAATGATGTGGCTGAAAATATCCATATTTCCTCCTTAAATTTAAATTAGCAACTATTGTCAGATTTTAAAAAATCAGCTTTTTGTATTCCTTTAAGACATTTTTAATACTATTTTAAAAAGTATTGATTGATTTTAGAGAGAAAGGAAGGGGGGAGAGAGAGAGAGATAGAAGCATCAATCTATTTCTGTATGTGCCCTGACTGGGGATCAAAACCACAACCTTTGTTTATGGGGATGACACGCTAACTGACCAACCTATCTGGCCAGGGCAAAAATGAGTTCTTGTCAATTAAAATTATTTAACATGCATGAGATTGTCATAGCCTTCAATCTGGAAAGCACTGTAAAGAGTAGTTCGTACAGTCTCCTTTCCCCAGATATGGACCTTGAAGTCCATAGCCAAACGGTACCTTGTCCAAGGTCACAGAGGGAGTGGCAAAGCCTGTCCTCATGTCCAATTTAGGACTTTCCATTCCACATTAAAAATATAATGCCAGTAATAAGTGAATAGTCACAAGAAAACACTATTATATTTGTCTATTCCGTGGGTACTTAGTCATAACAGATAGAGTCTTACTTAAAATGTAAGAGAAATACATTATTTATATCATTGAAGCTTCAGTTGAGTATGAGTGAGTACAAGATTTGAAAATGAAAACTGTACTTCTATTACAAGCATTTAAATCACTGGCTGGCTGGCTTAATTGATAGGGCTTCAGCCTGGCATAAGGATGTCCTGGGTTCGATTCCCAGTCAGGGCACACAAGAGAAGTGACCATCTGATTCTCTCCCTCTTCCTCTTCTCTCTCTTTCTTCCCAACTCACAGCTAGAGGCTCAGTTGGTACAAATGTGTCAGTCTGAAAATAGCTCAGTTAATTCGAGCAGCAGCCCCAGATGCGGGTTGCTGGCTGGATCCCAGTCGGGGTGCATGTGGAAGTCTGTCTCACTATCTCTTCTCACTTAAAAATAAGTTACTCTACACAAATAAGTATGTTTGGCACTACATTAAGTACGATTTTAAAATACGCTATTTTTTTGTAAGAAAATAAAAATGAAGATAGGTACATTTTTTAGAGTGGATTTTAAAGGGTGAACTGTTTAAAATCCATATCAAAATCATTTGAGGTTCTCATTAAAATGTAAATTCCTCAGCCTTACACCAGAACACTGAATCAGAATTTCTAGCAGTGGGAACATTAATTATATATTTTAGTATAAATCTTAGATAATAATTAGGCACAGAAAAATTGAGAATCACATGTTCAAGGCTTATACAACGACAGAAGGATTATAAGAGTTTCTTGACAGTTCTCATGTTTTATGAAACCTCTTAAGTTAAAGCCTCCAACCCACAAGAAATTCCATGGAGTAAACTCCAAAGAGTTAAATTAATTCTGATTATTTTGAGGTTAAGTTTAATCCATTACACACTATCTGTTAAGAACTGTATTGCTGATGTATATGTTTTTCTATCCTTGTTGAGTAACATCTTTATTACTCAAACAGCTCTAATTTATTGAAGCAAACTCTTAATAAACAGTCATTACTTCATGGGCTACTATTGTGGTTGTCTCCAAGAACTCCTTTGACTGATGGGCTGTCATAATGTGGATGGGAGAGCCCAGCTCTGCAATGTGGAAGTCTGCACAAGAAGAAAATAGTGCACCATTTCAAGATGCTCGTAAAATAGCTGTATTCATGGCATCAATTTCATGGCCATTAACAAGAACAAAAATCGCAATGCAGCATGCATTATATATTTGCCCTTTATTATTAATGGGCACTAGGTTAATTATCCCTTCTGATATTTTCAGTAACACTGTATATTCATAGATGAGAAACAGAGACTTGCAAAGAGAAAGTTATTTGTCCAAATATTTTTGAATATTACATATATATGTATATATATATATGTGTGTGTGTGTATATATACATACACACATATATGATGTCTTTTCTCATTCATTTGTTTTTTCTGCTAAAAATAAAAAAGACACACTCTTTATTCCTAAATAGCTTCAAGTAGAAACATAGATGAATAAGCAGTCAACTTCAACAGTTTTATGAATACCCTGGGGTAAGTAGTGGGTGCAATGGGAACATATAAGAGAGTCCTACCTCAGTTTTGGGCATTTTGAAAGAATTCCTGAAGGGGGAGACACTTTTGTGGACAAATTAACAAGTAAGAGTTAGCTAGGTAAAGAAGTGGGCAAGATGGAATTAAAGTATGATAGACAGAGGGAACACTGTTTGCAAAGGCTTGGACATAAGAATTGCCTGCAGAATCTGGAGCTGCAGGAGGTTCAGTTTGGCCGAATGTTGGCATGGAAGAAAACGTGAGTCAGATCGTTAAGGCTCTTGTTCAACATGTTGAGGTATTCAAACTTCAATCTGTTAGTAATTGCAAGACACTGAAAATATTTACATTTAAAAATAACCCTATGTGTGTGCAAAATAAATCGGGAAAGAATAGAACTGAAGACAGTGTGAGCAGTTTCAAGGCTTAAAAAATGATAACTCAAATCCGGGCAGGGACGATGCAACCCCAGATGATAGGTAGGCTTAGCATGCAGGAAGGGGGAAGTGGAAGGGCTCAGTGACTGATGTGAGTGATGGGGAAGTAGAGTACAGAATCACATCTCATAAGTCAGGCACCTGGGGAAGCAGTGGTGTCATCTGAGACAGAAATACAGGAGGAAGTCTTTGCTTCTAAGAGAAGAGACCTTTACTACTGCGGTACTTTTCTTCTAAGTTAATCGAGAACTTATGGCATGATGGCATGAATATTCTTCCTAATAGTGAAAAGGGGGCAAGTTTAATTATGTTCTTAAGGGTAATCTGGCTGCAACTCTCATTATCACGTCATGTATGTCCTGACAGCATTTTCAGCTTTTAAGAGACAGCATTTTCATATAAAGAAAAATGGTGTAACATACTCTTTGATTACTAGGGAAAATCATAATATTCAGCTTATTCTAGCAGATGTGCCAGGATTCTATTTTAGAAGAAACACTGGTAACATTAGAACCTCTAATTATGATACAATAAATGGCTTGATTGGGGTCTAAGATAAACCAAAAATATAAAAACTTTGTATTGCTTGGTATTTCAAATTCAAATTTGTTTCTGTTGCAGATAGGCTGAAGGTTTTTCCTGAACATAATTATAGTTTTCTAACACTTTTTCACAAAGATACTTTATCTTGTGGAATCTACTAATAGCCTATAGTATTTTCCATTATCTTCTAGCATTTGACCTATTTACTTTTTTCAGCAAATCATTTTCTTACTGAATTTATTAGGGTGACACTAGATAACATAATTATAGAGCTTTCAGGTGCCCAATTCCACAACACATCCCCATACACCATACTGTATTCACACTTCCCCCAAAGCAAGTCCCGTCCATCAACATTTATTCCCCCAGGCCCTCCTCCACCATCCCCCCTCTTGACAATCACTATACCATTGTGTGTGTCCATAAGTTTTTTTGGGGGTCCATTTTTGCTCTATTCCTCCACATCCCACACTATCCCCCCTCCCGTGACACAATCAATCATTTATTGATTGTGTCCATATTTGTTCATTGGAGCCAAGTGCAGTACCTGTTATTACATACATTTACTAAAATGCATCTAAGTTTTTATTTTATGGAATTAATCTTAGAGCTTGAAAATCATTTCTAAATGTCTCAAATGATGCCAAAAATTGTTCTTTAAGAGACTATTCCTTGGCCCTGGCCAGTTGGCTCAGCGGTAGAGCGTCAGCCCAGTGTATGGAAGTCCTGGGTTTGATTTCCGGTCAGGACACACAGTAGAAGCTACCATCTGCTACACTACCCTTCCCCCTCCCCTTTCTCTCTGTCTCTCTCTCTTCTTCCCACAGCCATGGCTCAAACGGTTTGAGCAAGTTGTTCCTGGGTGCTGAAGATGGCTCCATGGCCTGCCTTAGGTGCTAAAATAACTCAGTTGCTAAGCAACAGAGCAGTGCCCCAAAGGGTAGAGCATCCCCCAGTAGGGGGATAGCCAGGTGGATCCCAGTTGGGGCACAGGCAGAATCTGTCTCTCTGCCTCCCCGCTTCTCACTTAATTAAAAAAATAAAAAAGAGAGACTTCTTAAAAAATAAAATTTAAAAAATGTAAAACATTTAATAAGAGATTATATTATTTTTGAATGCAATTAAGAGCCTGTGATTTTAGAGTGGGAGATCAGATTAACTCTTTTTTATGTAAAAAACGATGTGATATCCAGGAAAACTCCTTTTTGCTTCCTCTAACCTGGACTATTGCTCCACTTCACAATGAAGTTTCTACCACGAGGAATCCATCTCATCATTAATCTCTGACCAGCCCATATTCCCGACTCAACATACCATGCAATGGCTTCGGACTCTATCATTTGAATAATCTCCTTGTTCTCCATTCCAGTGGACATTTTTAGTCCTTTAACTCTTTGACTTTGAAGCTGACACTGTGGAACATGCCGCTGTCCTTACTGATGTTCCCGTGTCTTACTCCTTTTTCTTTCTTTTTCATCTCAATCAATGTTTTTGTTTATTTTCCAAAATATTTTCCTGAATATGGGTATTTGTACTTCAGAAAAACCTCACTTACCACTCAGTGTACTCTATGAGCAAATTTGGCCACACCTGTGTTTTCAGTTGCTCCTTTTGTGCTAATAACTCCCAAACAGATGTCTACTGCCCGGACCATTGTAGACGAATGCTCAACTCTGTGAGAGATCCTTGAATCTGTACAAATAAAGAAATGGACTATCTTTCCCCCTTCCTTAGAAACCTTTTTGTACTTCTTCACACCCAATTTACTTTAGAAATACTTCCATCTGCTTAGCCACTCAAGTCATCAAACTATTCTATAAAAGCTAGATAGCTTTGTTTTTAAGAATGTGTAATCTATGAATGAGCTGCCTGGGTTCATAGCCCAGCTCTGTGGCTTTGGGAAAGAAGTGCAGCTTTTTCTAGGTGTCAGTTTCCTCATCTGTTACATAAAGGTGAGAACAGTTACACTTTATAGTGTTGGTTTGAGGAGTAGTGTTTATAAATGCTTTGAAAAATACCTGATATGGTATATGTATGTTTTTGTATTATTATTATTATTTTTTTACAGAGACAGAGAAAGAGTCAGAGAGAAGGATAGATAGGGACAGACAGACAGGAATGGAGAGAGATGAGAAGCATCAATCATTAGTTTTTTCATTGCAACACTTTAGTTGTTCATTGATTGCTTTCTCAGATGTGCCTTGACTTGTGGGCCACAGCAGACTGAGTGACCCCTTGCTGAAGCCAGCAACCTTGGGTCCAAGCTGGTGAGCTTTGCTCAAACCAGATGAGCCCGCACTCAAGCTGGCGACATCGGAATCTTGAACCTGGGTCCTCTGCATCCTGCTCTATCCACTGCGCCACCACCTGGTCAGGCAGCATATGTATGTTGTTAATTTTTACCTCTGCACCTTCTCTTACATACTTTGACTCCAGTGAATCTTCCAATTTTATTAGTTGAGTTTCCTACTCACTTTTCCTTTTGTCCATCTTGATTTCTACTGCCATCCTCAAGAACAAGGTAAATAGTGGCATTTACCTTTTATTTGCAGTGTCTGATGCATAGTAGGCTCTCAGTCATAGTAGGGTCTAAGTAATCACTAAGCTAATGTATCTATATTGCAAAGTCTGGCTCTGCCTATCGCCTCCAACACTCCTTTGGCAATACATAACAGGATATTTGTATATATTCTCTTAAGGTCATGTTTGGAAAGATTGATCATTTAGACACAAACATATTGGTGTGATATGACTCAGTCTTGCTGTTTGGGAAGCTGCTAGAACATGATAGTGCTAATGGCTGCCTTGCAGGGGAATCAACATTTAGTGGGACAGTTGAACATGCACTCTCTGCTATTTATGCAACATTGGCATGTCACATATAGCTTCTCTGAGTCCTATTTTCTTCTTCTCTAATCTAAAATTAGTAAATTGGACTAGAAGTATTTCAGTGATCCTTTAACATTTATGATTTCAACAGATTTGAGTGATTATTTAGCACTTGATATATGAGATACTGGGAGAAACACATCATGTAGCAAATTTCAGGCAGGGGGGTATTAAGCTAATGACCTTGATTGCAAGCCTGTTGCCTAGTTCAATGAGACAGGCTGGTAGATACCATTTTCTAAAAGATATCTTTTTGAATTTAATTCTGCAAGGTTTCCCCTGTCTTAGCACTCATTTGCATTTCTTTCAAACACCAAACCTCAAAAAAGTGCAAAAGATTTTAGCTTAAGCTGCTTACCATATTAAAGTTTTGACCTTCAGCCCAGAAAGGGCTCAATAGAAAATGAATCTCCATCATTTGAGAAGATATTGGCTTTTACAAATTACTAGTTCCGATATTTTATTGTCATGTTTCCCCTGATTACTTGATTGAAGGTTTTTAAAAAGGCATAATATTTTAAATCAAATTTCATTCATCATCCTGCTTCAAGCAGCAAGTCTTCTAAATGTAGCCTTTTAAAAGTACTGAAGACCTAAAACTTCTTTTGCTGATTAATTTATGGCAAGCTTTTTGTGTAATAAAAATGAACTGCAAAAATGATTTCTGGAACCTGAGGAAAAAAGATTTTCCTGTGGAAACCAGCAGTGTTTATATCAATGTTGAATTATGTATGAGCCAGCCATATTATTAATGCTAAATTTTAATAGAGAATGACCCAATAATTTTGGCCCACATGTACTGTTTGCTTCAAATTATTTTGTAAAAGACAGTCACATTGTGCTTTCAGTAGAGGCATAGGAAAGTCATTCCAGTTCCATCACAATCCATAGAGAGTTGTTTTGAATACAACATGAAATTTTTAATTTGGGGTTTGCGCTGTCCTTCATCTGAGAACTTTCTGCTCTAAAGGACTGTGGGTACCTCCTCATATGTCCTTAAGAGATCAGAGATAGTATTTATTAAGGCCTTGATTAATCTATGATAGATATCATTAGAAATTTAATTCATGAACTCATATTTTGATGTGGAAGATTAATATCTCCTCGAATGTCATAATTATCCAAAGGCAAATGCGACTCTAGGTAAATACCTATGTGCGGCACTGAGTGTGTCATAGACCGGATAGCATGGCCTGAGCCAGAGCACACGCTCTCTCACAGTCACAACAGTGTAAGAGAATCGCAATTTCAAATACGTTGTTCCACTTTCTCCGGCATATGCTTTTTTTGTTCCATCAGACCATTTCCTTGTTTCTCTTTTTCATTTGGAAAATAGAGTTGTCACTAGATACAAAAATCATAAAATGGTAGCCTTTAAGAGGGATGGCTAATATTTAGTCCTGAGTCCTTGGCCTTCCACTTTCTACCTATATGATCTCGAAGAGATTCATTAATTAGCCTAAACCTTTGTGTTCTCATCTGTACAATGGGAGAATTCCATGACTCCTCAGGACTACCGCTGGTCAGGTGGAACTGTTTGTCAGATCAAGGGTGAGATGCTGTGTGTTCAATGCCCGAAGAAGAGAAAGCGCTCAGCCAATTCTAGTTATTATCACCAGGAGTAGTAATAGGGTTATCAGCATAAAACTGGATTTAAAAGAATTAGAAAATACATAAATTTGCTAATGGTAGCATTATGACTATGGCTTTATCAAGGAATGGACTTTATAACATGTGTTCACAATTGGTGACAACTTCTAAGGGATGAATTAATACAGATTTTTTTTTAAAATCAGTATTTAGGCCTACATGTCAGAATGCAAGAAAACAGTATTTACTCTGTGAACTCTGGCTTTATCACCTATCAATAATTTATCAATTCAGATAATTTATATACCAAAGGGTCTTGGCATCATGTTTTGGACTACCTACCTCCTTTTATACTTATATAGCCTTCTGGATTTAATGATTTCCTAGGTTTTGTATTTGCTTCTCACAAAGGGAGTAGATATTTTGAAAGAACAGACATTACAAAAAATAGAAATTTAAGGCCCAAATTATCCCACAAATAAAGAGCAAATGCATCAGCTCATCACTTGAAAAGCTCAGGGAACAGCTGACTCAATCTGTTTCACCATGGGATGTAGACCATTATTTTCAATGAAAGAATTATTCAAGCAAAGATATTATAAGAAACAGAGTGGCTAATTAATTGTTCACATATATCATACAGATCCCATTTCGTTCTTCCTAGAATCCTAAGTTATGCATGAATAGATAAAATTAATTTAATTTTGAGCTGAAAATAAGATATGAGTGTCACCCCATTTCTGGGGGTACACAGTAAGGCTAGGGATGTGTCTGTCTTTGTGTAGGAGGAATAGGTTTTTAGAGCTGCTAATGTCACCAAGCATGCTATAATTTGAGGGTGTGATGGTTATCTTTCTCTGACTGTCTTAACTTTTAGTGATTCATCAGGGCCATTTATATTCCTTCTCTTGCATAGTTTTCTAGTTATTTTTATTATTTAAACTTGGAATAAAATCTTACCTTGTAAGAATCAGATCATAGTGTTTTAGAGTACCCTTTTGTTAAGTTCCACACTATATGCAAACATAACCAAACATGCCATGGAAATTGTCTATATAATAATTTGCTAAAGGCCTTTCAATATTTGTAGAGCTATGAAAATATATTAATAATGACTTCAGGGGAAAGCATTAGTAAAAATTTAAAAGGTCTATATTGTTAATTTTCTCAGCCAGGTTGCAAAATGTTATCTAATTATGGTAATTGTGAATATTCCAATCTTATATTTCTTTAGTAGTTTAATACTTAAAAACCACAGAACAAGAATTATTCTTTCTTAATTGCTCATTACTTCTTAGGTGCCTTGACACCCATCACCTAAACTAGGATTAGGCATGAATTAGGATTATAAAGATTGCTGACATGAAATTTAATGCAAAGGATTTTTTACAGATCATAGAAGAGAATCTGAGATATGACTTATGGAAATTATTTTATACCATCATTTTATACATGGTTTTAGAGATATTGCTACATAATTATTTTTAAAAAGTGACACAAAATATTCTGATGAGTATTTCTCACCGATAAGAGTGTATACACAGAAAAATAAATAACTCTAGTGGCCAGCCTGTGAAATTCAGAAATAAAAGCCTGGATTAAAAATCTCAAGAACTAGAAACGTTATTAGATTAACAGTGTTGATTTTACAATCTGTACAGTAACACTTGTAAAATGTCAGTGAGTAGCACTGCAAAAGCTCCAACTGGGATTAAGGTAACAGACGGCACTCCACCCAAGGTAACTGCTGTATGCAACGTTAATATGTCACCCATTCCTTAGAGAGATTTATATTTCATGTCTATTATACAGGTAAATCTGTTTTATTAATATTATGAGTCTGGTTTGTTTGCCTGCATGTATTTTTATTTCATGTAATGCTATTTCTCTATGCATGTGTACAATAAATCCTCTCTTCCAAATCAGTGCTTCAGTAGCAAGCCCTCATTCTGCATCTCAATAAAATGAAATGTCATAGTGCATAAAACACTATAGCTACCTATCTGATGAGATCCTAAAAAAAACCCTGCCAAAACAAGCTTTGAAATAGTGATAAAAAAAGGAGCAAGTTCCTGGCTAGCGATGTGTCTATTCCAAAGGAGTCTATTCCTTAGATGTTGAACTCGTGTCCACACAGCCAGACCTCCCTGTCTCCATGAGCAGACATCTCCTGTGCTTCTGAAGGAGGGGATCTTCAGTGGGTGTTGCTCATAGCACCTCTCCAATGATACATATAGAGTAGCTGGGCACCCTGAATCGGTATGAACTTGGACACTCCCTGTGTGTGTACTCTGGGGCAATCAGGCCAGTACTTGATTTAAATTAAAACTATATATATTTTTAAGTTTACTGATTTTAGAGAGAACAAGGGAGAGACAGAAACAGACATAATCATTGTTCTGTTCCTGTGTGTGCCTTGACCAAGGATTGAACGTGCAACCTTCACGTGTCAGAACGATGCTCTAACCAACTGAGCTATCCGGCCAGGGCAAGCTAGCACTTGATTTAAAGATGGTTCTTTGTGAACAAGATTCCTTGTCTGGCTCACCAGGAGAAGTGAATCATTTCAGTGTTCTTTATATGCTTCTCTTCAGAGGCTTGAGAGAGCAAAAAATAGTGTTAAGGGCTTTTTTGTTGTTGTTGCTATTTTTCCTTTAGTATCAATCTCCTTGAAACCATATACATACAAGATGATGATACAAAAGAGTTTATATAAACAGTACTCCACTGTACTCATCGATTCAAGTTTGTCTTTGATTCAAGAACTGTTGAAGTGACAGTAATTTCTAATACTGTTCTTCTCAGTTTTAAAATCCCCTTTGTTTAAAAACAAAAAATTATGATTCAGTTGGATTAACACACAGTTGGATTTTGTAGAGTTCACTGTCTTGAATTTGAAAGAAGTTGACCTGATAGATTTCATTTTCATGGAGTAGAAGACTTTGCCAATCATTTTTACTTTCTGCTAAGAAAACACAGGGCAGAAAAGAAATATTTGATATGTTCACAGTAATCCCTCTGTAATGCCAGTGACTGAGGCCAGGCAGCTTCACGCTGGATTCAGGCAGACAGTAGAGAAACTGTGGAATCAGGTAGCATTGGGTCAATCCCGTTTAATGGAGTCTCGCAACAGCAGACAAGCAATCAGGTAGGGGAAACCGCTTCTCATCACAGCAGGTGAATGAATAGCAAAACAGCCCTTCAGAGCAGTGGGCAGGCAATCTGCGATCCGCCCTGAGGGCAAGCACTCATAGCCTTACATAGGCTATGCACAAGTGGCCACACCACGTAAGCATACACTAATCATGCAAAGTACAAGTGAGCAAGCCTAATACAGCTGTTTGCCCAACACCCTCAAGCTGAAATTGATGGTTAACATCCTAAGTTATTCACTATTATCACTTCCTCCAACCAAAATTCTCCCCTAGTTTACAGTAGGCAAAACTCAGTAGAAGAGTAGGAGATGGCACCATGCACCACTAGGGATAAGGAGACACGAGGAACGTGTGGCTTCAGTGTCCTTTTGCGGGACTCAGAAGGTCAAGCACCTGCAGCTCTGCTGGTGAGTGCACAGCAGTGCTGTTCCCTGGCGCACACTGAAATTATATTCAGAGTGTAATGAAAGTAGCTAACAAAGCATATAGCTAAACGTAGGATCAATCAGGACTTTATAGATTTGTAATGTTTTATTGAATGTGTAAATGGATAGATGGAGGAGGGGTGATTCAGAGAGGCTAAGAAAGCCAGGAAGCTGCAAAAAGAAAAGAAAGGGAAGGGGGAGCCTTTGATGTAAGGAGTAGCAGCTAGCTAGGTTCGCTCTGTGGTTATCTAACTGCAAAGATCCAGGAGCTTCTGTACAGGGTCCCAAGATGGGAAGCACCAGCCTCTTCTGGAAATACTAGAAATGTAAGTTCTTGGCATCTCTTCAAAATCACCAAGCTAAAACCTCTGGGGTAGATGCCAGCAGTGTAAGGCTTCCAGGTGATTCCGGTGCCAGGTTATGTTGGAGAGCCGTGACTCAGTTAGGAGAGGTGACGTGAAACTGGCCGGGAGCAGCAGGAAGGGCACACTGTATTTACTCTAAAACATCTAATTGAGTTAATTCTATGAACTGCTATGTGAGTGACGGCCTCTTGGGTCCTAAGCTACTTTTTATATCTAATGTGTACTTGTGGCCAAGTCCGATCTTTGAATCCATTTCCAACTCAGCAGGAAAGTAGGCTAACCCTGCTGGGAGTAATAACAGAACCCTAGTAATTCCCATGTGCAGCCCATTAACTGTGAAGGCCCATGAGGGTGTGAGCTGCTTATCAAGGCCAAAACCACAGGATGAGGTGATCCCATAAGACCTCCAGCATTTCCCAAGCAATCTGCATACTAAACTTTTCCTGGAGGGAGAGGAAGAAAATGAACATTGGCCAGAACGGGCAACTCACACCGGGATCGGAGCCCCATGCCGCACGTGTAAACAACTGCAGGCCTAGTCTTCTCTTCTGTACTTAATTGAAGCCCATCTCTTTAAAACCTGACTGAAGTCAATAAATGTTATGAGAGGCATATTCCTTGGCCAAAGTGATCTAATCTCCGTGCTAACAGGACGGCGTGAAATCATCCCCAACTCATGGCCTGTCTCTCTATTTAGAAAGAGACTGAGATGACAATCTATCAGCCTCATCAGCAGCTATGACAGGAAACAACATATTGCGTTCCCAGGGTACAGACTGGCTTGGAATAGGTGTGGGAGCCACAGAGTCAAGGGAACCGTGATCTAGTTGTTAAAATAAAATAGTCCTTTAAAGAAATGACAGACAAAAAGTTAAGGTGTTCAGAGAATTAAATGGCAGGTATATTCTAAATGTGTGGGCTTTCGAAATCTCTCAGAATGAGTTATCCTTCCCGCTCAGGAAACACACTGCCCACCCTCTTCATGCAGTAGAAACTAGCTCCCGTGGGTTCTTTTAGGGCAGAGTCATTGAAATTTTTTTTTTACTTTTGAATATAAATTATATTATTATTTTTTAAATTAAGTTTATTGGGGTGACATTGGTTAGTAAAGTACATAAGTTTCAAGTGTACAATCCCATAATACATTATCTGTATACTGATCTATGTGTTCACCACACATTTTAATACACTTGGATCTCATATCGTTCACATATAAGGGATTATAAGAAAACATCCTTTGTGAGGATTTGCATATCTTTATGGGAAACTTTTATTTTCCTTCTGCATGGATATTTATTGCAGTCTATTTTCTTAGAGTTTATTTCCCATTTGGTGTGCTGTATCCTGTGTCAAACAGTGCTGCTAGAATCCCTTAAGAAGTGGAAGAGAAGTGCATTATAACCAGTAGTAAGATTCTGACTCTGGTTGTCTAATATCCTCAGGAAGTGATGTAGCTGCACTACTTGCAGGCAAGATTTTTGTGACATTCATCTTCAGTTTTTCAACACCTGAGCACAACAGGTGCCTGGCCCATAATAAGCACTCAGTGGCTATTACATGAATAAAGGACTGGATACCTAGATTACAGGCTGTGGCTGTCACATATTGCTCCATTTTTGGAGTAGATGTACTTTGATAGGAAGAAGAGTAAGAGTGCCTTTAAAAAGTCTGGGCCTCTCATGGTTTAGCTAATGAGGAATCATGTGGTTTTTACAATAGTATTCTGTGGCAATTTTTTAAAGTATGAAAGCCAGCTTATAATGTAGCTAATGGGACAGTATGTCTTTCTGTGCAGGGAGAAACTTTGGTGAGTTCTAGCTCATGAAAAACCTCGACTCACAGGTACCACATTAGCATAAGATAAAAATGCAATTTCCTATTTTCTCCACATCCATTGTGTGATTCCACTTTATATCTCTAATACCAAGGACAGTACCTGGCTCAATAATGAATGATCAATAAGTGAATAAATATATATGAATAAATCAAGGAAACTTGGGAGATATGTAGCCATAGGTTGAGTTTTTTATCACTAGAGGTTCTGCTTTTAATAGATAAAAAAATATTTTGTAATTATATAGTAATTTATTTAATAGAATTTTAAAATATGCTTACAGATTGTGGAAATTGTTTTTTTCTTAAATTGTTTACATATTTCCAAGTAACTATTCAGTTCCCTTTTTCTCCTGGATTCCTTCTTTTGAAATAGTATAAAGAGGACGTGCAAGTTTATTAAAAATCTTGAATGAACAGAGAAAGAAATTGATGAACTTTTATTGTACTTGAACGTTGACTGGCATCTTTTCAATCTTCAGCTCTCTACAATAAATAATTCCAAATTCTTTTTTTACTTCTCTCTCCTTTTTTTGTTGGTTTCTAACTCCTCAGAGCTGGTTCACTGCTGATCGTAACACATCAATTAATCATTTTAAAATGAGGTGTTTCTATTCGAGAAGTGTTGTTTCCAGGTTGCTTTTCCACCTGCATTCATGTGTTTATTTGACTGGGAAAGTCCATATGAAAGTAACTTAATAATTTGCCTCTTTCCTCAGAATCTGTCCTCTTTCAAACTGATAGGAATATTCCAGAAACCACTGCTCACAAAAATTAGGGGATCAGGGAAAGTGCAGATACTCTAGTACTTTCAGCCTTTTGTATAGTGCATTTTCACCAATGAAATAAAAGTTGGTTTTGCATCTCATTTGCATAATCCAACAACTTTCTTTGACTTGTCATTTGCTTTTCTGATGTTCTTGTTTAATAAAAAAAAATCATATGCTTCTTTTTTTTATTGCTTCGTAGTCATTTTGAAATATCCCCTTATTTTTGTGAGCAGTATATACAAAGTCAAATAGTTCTTCCTCTAGAGGCAGGAGTTATGAAGGCATGTTTTATCATGACACGGATCCCTGGGCACCCTGAAGAGCACCGTGAACACAAACAGGGTGAGCTTCCTGTGCTTGACTACCAACTGCTTGGTTGCAAAACCATTTCCTGTTTCTTATCATAAAATGTTAAGTACAGTCTAGAGCTACAGCAACCCACAATGGGATCTGACTTATTAAATATGATTAATTCTGTACTTTTAGTTTGACCACATCTTGTGGATCTCCCTGTGTTAAACAAAATATGAAATGGAGTGTCAGGGCGATTCTCACCATCTGATTCTGATCACGGGGCTGAGAGATGAACACCTCCAATCCATCCTGAGATGTCGTTCACTCTGGTGATACTTCACGTTATTTGCATTTGTAACATGGGAATAATCTATCTACTGCATGCCTCACTACATCATCTTGCTCTTGGTATATTTTAACTTTAAAATAAGAAGAGAAAATGAACTCCGGTTTTACTCTCCCCCCCCTCAAAAGGCAAGAGAACCAGCAGAAGCAGAGAGCTAGTTCTGGGGTGAGAGAACGGGTGCTGGGGAAATGTGCACTCCCTCTGCAGGGGCAGCTTCCAGCTCCGCTCTGTGTGAGACTGTGCGCTCGGGGGAGGTGGCTCAATTACCCGTGCTCTGATCTATTCCTCCCAACTCTCCTTTATTGTCTGCATGCCCTTTATTATGATCATATTTGATATGGCAATCTCTACCTTGTTTTGCCAATATTATAGAAAGAAAAAAGAAAAAAAACAAGACCGACAGGATAAGAATAATGTGACACTTATGAGAGCTGAGGTTGGAGAAAAAAAAATTCTCTCTAAAAGAAAGCATTTCCCCATAAAGCACCCTGAGACGATGATATTTTCACTCCTTCACGGAGTACTTGTTCAGGCATCTCCCATTAATGATAATGGGAGCTAATCGGTGAGAGAATAAACACCTTAGAACACATTACATTTAAAACTCAGCATGAACCGAAAAACAGCTATTTTACTCCGTTAGCAGGATGGATGCTTTTAGAGTAAAGAGAAAACCTGCTGTTGTGTTCCCAATTCCTGGAGGTATAAAGGAAAGAAATTATTTTAAATGGTATTTGCATCTGTAACCCACGACAGTGCTCCAGCTATAATTTGCAGCAACACGTCAGTTAAGTAATAACAGATACTCTGCAACAGTGTTAATCAACACACAGACACCACGCATGCAAAGACGGCGGCCTCAGCAGGAGTGTGCTATTATGCTGAGCGAAACTGACTCTTCCCCATCTCTATGCTTTCTCATACTTTTTCTTCCCATTTCACTTGGCTACCTGTGTCCTCAAATGAAAACGGGCACTTTCTATAAATCATGACTGACCTATGGAACAGAAAGCAATGTTTAATAAATCGAATATCAGGCTAGAAGTTCCCTTTAAAATGGCATGCTTTTTAATTCCCACCATTGCTCAATTATAATGTAGTTTGAATGTGCCTTCCTTTCAGAATCTCTGTGTCTACAGCTAATGCATTGTTTCTGCACTCACTTCAAAAGGGTCAGCCCTTGTTTCTCTGCCTTTTGACGTCTTAATGGATGTGGGGTCAGTCTTCCCTGAGATACCAACCTTGTTAAAATTCAATTCCTGCAATGAGTGCTTCTCTTGAATCCAAAGTCTAGTACAAGGATGACATCTAAATGCTACAACCAAAAAGACCTGTTCATTGACACAAAATGTTGCCATAGGGTCTATGAGCTAGACTTCTGTCAGTCCTCCGAAGTGTGTCCCTCCCTTGTTCCCCTGTCCCGAGTCTGCCCCTCCCATGTCAGCCTTTCTAGGCCAGCCGTCTTTACAGTCGTCGTCAACAACCTGTTGCCGTGGAACTTGCACAGGTAGCAGTGCCTCTTCCCTCCCCGACTCATTAAATCATAACTTTGAAATCAACTCCCCTTCATCAGCTCTGGGACAATGAGCCTCATACTTCTTGAGGGCAAGTGACAAGAGCCACAATTTTTTAATAACCAATCCAAATAAAATAAATGCAATAAAAATAAAAAAGATAAGCCCTCTTTCTTTTCTTTCTTTTTCTCTTCCTTCTTTTTTTAAGTGAGAGGAGGGAAGACAGATTCCTGCATGCCCCTCAGCCAGGATCCACCCAGCAACCCTCGTTTATGGCTGATGCTCAAATGAATCACGCTATCCTTAGTGCTCAGGGCTGATGCTTGAAACAATTGGCTGTGGGGGAGGAAGAGAAAAAGAAAGGAGAGAGGGAGAGGAGAGAAGCAGATGGTTGCTTCTTATGTGTGTCCTGACCAGGAATCAAACTCAGGACTACTGCACACTGGGTTAGTGCTCTATCCACTGTGCCTACTGGCCAGGGCCACTTTTATTCATTTTTAATTAATTTATTTAACAACTACTTAATGAGCACATAAAGTCTCTGCTGATTATGTTGCCAGAGCAAAAAGGGGAAGTAAAGATTCCTCTGCAGTAAGAACTAAAATAAATAAAAATAAATAAATAAATAAATAAATAAATAAATGAATGCTTCAGGACAACATGACCCACTTTCGTAGAAAGTGAAATCGGAGGCAGAACTTGTTCAGATAACATTTGAGCAGAATGGAGAATGATTTCAGTCATTGTGCTCTCATTGAAGTTCATAATGCAAGGCCAGGGATTTTGGCCAAGTATTTCCAAGGCTGGCTAAATTTGATTAATTCACAATTGGCCTCTCTTTAACAGGATGAAGATTTAAATATGAGTGACTACCGAGCACATGAGGGATTTCTTGTAACTCTATGTATAGTATATACTATAGTTTCAATGAATTGTTTTGCTTCTAATGCCAGTGTTTATAGTCTATAGTCACCAAAGCACATTGGCTATAACTGTTGTCACTTCTGATTTTGATAACAGTATCTAGATTTCATAGTAAGAATAAGATGGAGGATAATAATAAAAAATGCATATTATTTTACATGACAGTATAAACAATTTTTAAAGACATAATATTTGTATTTAAGATTACATTGTAGAAAGCATTCAATACATATTAGACCAGACACTAATGTATAGAATGGATAATTATTCTTATGTGCTCATTTGAACTTAAAATATGTATTGTGTATTGACATGTAACAATTATTTTTCAAGTACTCAATGAACTATTCATTGTCCAAATTTTATCAAACCAACTATCTAGCTCACAATTTGGGTCCTGTCAGGGTGAACTTGTGAGAGATGTTTTTCTGGAAGCAGAAGAATTTAAAAGTAAGAGAAATTTATTGTCAGAAGGACCTGGTGGCTTCTACTTTTGCATCCATAACAAATCATGTGATTTGGGGAAATCACATAAATGAATTTGGGACTTCTAATTCTAAAAACAAATAATAGTTAGACCTTCTATGTGTAAATTCACAAGGTTATTAAGAGATTCATGCAAAATAATCAACGTGACTCACTTTGCAAGTTGCATATAGCTACCACTTCGCCATACAGCCCATGAAAATATGTTTGATTTTCAAAAGAGAGATCACTACTTTCCTAAATTGTTGGGCCCCACTGGGAGGCAACATGTATATGTTCCCAACTGGGTGGTAAGCATGTATATATAGCATGAATAAGTTATTTTATATTTTAGTTTTGAATGTTTTTATTTAAATTTCTTAAGAGACCTCTTTTTGTACACTGTACAAGATCTTTCTCATATATAAGCATATTTCTTGGTATGTGGTCAACTTAGAGTCAAGAAGCTAATCATAGATTCTGAAATCAATAATCTTTGAGCTCTAAGGACTCATTAGTCTAAGGAAGATTTATTTCAAAAGATTTTCTTTTTGGTAACAACTCTGAGTATTTTTTAAAACTGCTTTAAACCAATACCTTTTGTCTTGTTTTCAAAGTCATGCTTGCTAAATGATACATTTCAGTCCTTTGTGTGTCAATCCTATATTGGCTGACCTGTTATCCACAAACCAGAGGCGCAAGAGACTCTACCCAGATTGTGCTTGAAACTTAAATTCCACCAATGAGAAAAAAATAAAACAATTTATCACAGGAATATTTCTGATTCTTTCCCCTTACTTTTCACTGCTGACTTGATAAATAGCGTAATATAAAGAGTAAAACTTTGCAGAATCAGAAAAAAAGGAAGTTTTGCTCATGTAATTTACCTAATGAAGATCTTTCTTTAGGTATTTATCCCTCATTTTATTATTTATGTAAACCTATAAAACATAATTTAGTCTCAAATGTTCAAATAATCGTATATGAGCTGGGACTCTCCAATCCTTTCCAGATCTGGCTTACACTCACTGAGAGTCGATCAGGAAGATGGATGTCTGGCTTGTTCGATGGGACTGTCTTCTTCTCATTGCCTGACTTCGGCAGTGGTGGGCATGTGAAATGCAGATATAAATGGGTGGGAATTAGAAGTAATTTCTGCACAGAGCGATGGCACGAATCAAGTTATTTCTTCAAGATATTGTTCCTTTCAGAGACATGCCTAGGATTAGAATCTAAATATGTAGTTTCCACCTATGGCAATATTTATTTGGATATACATGGAAGGAAAAGAGGGATGGAGGTTATGGAAATACTGAAAGATCTCTAAAGTCATTTTCAGAACCAGGAAGGTACTGTTTAGTACTGAATATTCTCGGAGGCCTTATCTAAGTAGGAGTTATCGCCATCTTTTTATATTTGGATTTGCTCTTATTTCCAAGGTGACAGTGAATTCTCAGCAGACTTAGACCCAGCAGCTCTATTCATCTCTTATCACTTGAATTCCCAAGAAAACCAGGTGATTTTAAACTCTAACTTTGTTTAATAAATTAGATTTTCAGTCACTGAGGATTTAGAAATGAACGAACATCATAGAGAATGAGTTAGGGGAACACACGTAGTTATTATCAAGGACAAAAATGCAGGAGAGCTAAATGTGTCCTGAGAATTTGATCTTGGCATTGTTGAACTGATGCTGCAGGTAGAACCATGATTCATAGTTATTTTTTGTTTGTTTGTTTTAAAGGAACAACCAGTTGCAAAGCCAAGCTTAAGAGATCACTGCTAACTTTAAGTTGATTCTAATCCTCTATGAAAATATTACCAGAATCCTGTGGTTACACATTGATTAACTTGTGAATGGTTATGTGTTTTGCCTCAGGCACTAGAATGGCTCTGATTGCGGCAGCCCAGGGGCAGAGCATCGCCCCCTTGTGGGCATGCCGGGTGGATCCCAGTCGGGCACATGCAGGAGTCTGTCTGACTGCCTTCCGTTTCCAACTTCAGAAAAATACAAAAAAAATAAATAAATAAAAAATATTTTCTTAAATAAATTTCAATTTAGAATAAAACAAATAAGATATTTTAATAATGATTCTGCTTTTTATAATTTCATTGGTGGGAAAAGATATTAAAACATACATCTACATTAAATGACATCTTTGCTCACACATGTGTATAAAGTTGAGTCTATTACACAGTGGAATCCAAGCATGAACCATTCCTTAGAATTTCTGCTAACCCTCTCAACTGTAGGTTTCACGCCTAACTACTGCTCAGAACCCAATATAATTTGCTTTCACATAAAATATTATGTTTTTAGAAATTTGTTTCATAACATGTCCCTACTTCAATCAAAACTTACTTTGTGAAGGTAGATAGTTCAGAGAAGAATAAACATTTTTATACAAATTATAATGTTTTCACTTCTCAAAACCACAATTCAAATTGGCCATGTAGTAGAAATAATCACTAATATTTGCTTTCTCTGGAATCATGTGGTCATCGATTCCTTGTTTATTCTCTGTAAATTTTACAGATAAGTTGGTTAGTGTGGTGGTCTATCTAAACCATACTAGCCAAAAAGCTCATGCAAGGTAAAACTTTTTTAGGAGATCATAACTGTGTAAAATACAGGTTCTTATCAGAAATGGATGAGTCAGTTGTGTTCACTAATATCTATTATTCAGAAGGCAGATTGGCTAAGAAAAACTTTCAGTTTTCTTTGATAATCAGATGTTTATTTAGATGGCAATGCAACCTTGGCTTTAAAAAGGAAAATAAAATAAAAGAGACAGATATTTTTTTAAATCAATAAGGATTTAAAATAAAGGTTGTCCCATATACAAGGTAACAATCTTTGGTTTTTAAAGCTCATAGATTTAGATAGAATTTCTACCTCAGTAAGATAGTGTTACTAAGTGGAGCAAATATAAAAATTTCCAGTTGAAACCCCTTATTTGAATTATTGTTAAAAAGGTAGGGTTTTAACAACTTAAAAGCAGCTAAACAAGCTACTTTACCTATCAAACCTCCTTTTTAACCTCATTTTTCTTATCTTTGAAATGAAAACGTGGCCAAGAATTCTAAAATACAAAGATTTGCATGTCCTCCTTCATCTCTTATCTCTTAGAGCAGATAGTTGCTAGTCCTTTGTTGATTTGGAAAAAGACACATAATAAGAGGACAGCTGGAGAAGACAAAGAAAGATTCTCTGTACTGAAGAAAAAAGGGGAAGTCCAGGAGGGTATGAAACTGCACTGAGAGCGAGACAGGAGAAGTGGCCAGAGAGTGGAGCGGATAGAACAGAACAGGCCAGAGGAACTAATGTTGGGAGAACAAAGGAAGAGGTTGGGAGTTGGGAAGATAACATTGCTTAAAAATTTTTTAGAAGAATTTCTTTAGCACATGCAATGGTCCGCCTATGCCCTGCAAGAAAACATTAGTGGATATTTATAATATTTTTCAATACTTTGAGAGACTAGCATGAGTGTTGTGTGTGCAAGAAAGAGAGAGGAAAAATATCAAAATATTCTTTGCCAAAAGCAAGTTGGGTCAAATGACCTGGTTAACAAGGATAATTCCTGTCTTGTGGGACTGTTATAGCAGTTAGAATTATTTATGACATTGCCTGACACATGGCAAGTGAGCAAAAAATAGTAGCCACTTGCCGCATCCTAATGCAATTAGTTGTTAACAGCAGCCATGATTTTAATATTGGCTGTGTTTCCCAAGCCATGTGCTCAGGCTTCCAAATTGTGTCAGATGCTCATTAGTTGATTGCAATGGAGGACTTGACTTGTGGTCATCAACACACAATACAAAATACAGATGATGTAGTGTAGAATTGTACACATAAAACTTATATAATTTTATTAATCAGTGTCACCCCAATAAATTCAATTAAAAAATGAAACAAAACCAAATTGAATCTGATGCTATCAATAGATTACTGAAAAAGTTAAAGATATCTCTACTATTATTTAGGCACAAAAGTACCCACTGGCTTTTGGAGGTATCAGAAATGGACAGGGAACATTTCATTAACAATAATAAAAGAGAAACGTGCTAAAGGGAACTGAATAGATGATGGAGGCATGAATAGGGCATTTCAATTAGGACTGTATGAGCATCAAGTCTCTTTCATTTAATGCTGTCTCTATGCTAGCAGTTGGGACACTTATCATGGTAATTTCATTATCTTTCTCACAGTGATGCAGAATCAATACATTAGAAATCGTGTGATACTGGAGAGGAATAAAATGAGTCAATTAAAAAAAACTGCCTTATGCTAATCGTACAACATGATAATGAGCCAAGTAAACAGTGTCAAGTGTTGTGACTGTTTTTCCCAAATAAAGTAGTAAAACTGATTTTAAAACATTTAAAAGGTGTTGATATTTCAAAATGAAATAATTTATTTTCAGAGAGTGACATCAGAGAAATGTAGGCATGAGAGATACTCCTCATCTAGCCCCTTGAAATTTCAACAAATTCTACAACAATATGCAGAGAAAAGAAACCCAAATGAACCTGAAATATATACACACTGGATAGACAAGGGTATCATCGCACGAGAAGGCAGGCCAAGCCACAGAAGAAGAAAAAGTACCAGAGTACTGAGTATTTCTCCTTCCTCATAGACCTGAGGGAGGGAGGCACTGTTCCCGCAGGCTTTGTCTCTCAGACCAGGAGGAGCTGGAGGAGTCTGGAGGAGTCTGGAGGAGAATCTGGGGGAAGGAGCTGTGATAGGGCGACAACCAAGAACGGGGAGCTGGGTCATTTCCCAGTGTCTGACACACCTGTGATTGCAGGGCTGGGTGATTACAGGCACTGGGCACACACAAAGCCAGTGGCACGCTCCCAAGAACTGCAGGCAAATAGCTTGTTGAGATCAGCCCACAGGTCAGCGGGGCACACTTGACCTACCTGCCCAACTGACACAATTTAGCCCTGTGGAGCCAGATGCACTTGATCTGGGATCTGTGCACCACCAGCTCTGAAGTTCAGGCACCAGCTTACTAGAGGGAGTTTAGCGTGTGTCGGTGGGAAATCCCTGATCTATGATCTTTGCCACAGCTGCTTCTGAAGCTTGGGGACACTGGCTTGTGGCATGCAGCCCCTGCCCTGCCCAATGCTGTGCATGGAGTAATCAGAGGAGGGACAAGATTGTGTCATCCCAGCCTCCCAGTTCCTCACTGCTTCCCTACTGCTTCCCTATCTTTGAGAATAGCGGTGGTAGCAGACCCCCCTCCACTAGGTCTCCAGGCTGCTCTCTTTTGTGAGAGGTGGGGGCACCCAGATAGGAGATCCTTGCAGTGATGGGATGTAGGGGAGGGCCCTGGAGGACTTCTGGTTGGCCTACTAATATGATGACTCTGCCTGCATCATTACAAAGGTGGTAGCTAAGCCTTAACAGAACACCCAAGAATCTCACAGAGGCAAATCTTGAAGTGCAGCACCCCCTGCCAGAAAAAGGAATAATTATCCCTTATTGGGGTTATTAACAATACCACCCACAAATGCCATCAAAGAAAAATAAATCAAATATAGATATGCAGGACAGAGACATAGCTTAGATAGATGATGAAAATTCTTCAGAAAAAAAACTCAATTACAATGAAAACCTTAGAGCTTAATGACAGAGAATTCAAAATTGAAGCTGTAAAGTACTCAATAAGATACAAGAAAAACTGAAAGGCAATTTAGTGAACTCAAAAAAACAACTTAATGAACAAAAGGAGTGCTTCACCAAGGAAATTGAAACTATAAAATAAGAACCAAACAGAGATGAAAAGCTCAATACACGAACTGAAAATTGAGGTAACAGGTAAGCCAATAGAAAGAGCAAGATAGAGGAGAGAATCAGTGACATTGAAGACAGGCAACTAGAGAGACTACAGAGAGAAGAAGAGAGAGACTCACGAATTTAAAAAAAATGAGAAAGCCTTTCAAGAATTGTCTGACTCCATCAGGAAGAGCAATGTAAGAATAATGGCTATATTAGAAGAAGAAGAGAGGGAAAAGAGAATGGAGAACATATTGAAACAAATAATCAATGAGAACTTCTCAGAACTGTGGAAAGAGTTAGAGCCTCAAATCCAAGAAGCAAACAGAATGCCATGTTACCTCAACCCAAACAGACCTACTCCAAGGCACATTGTAATGAAATGATCACAAATCAATGACAAAGAAAGAATTCTCAAGCCAGCTAGGGAGAAGAAGAATATAACATATAAAGGAAGGCCCCTTAAGTTATCATCAGATTTCTCAGCAGAATCTCTACATGCCAGAAAAGAGTGGACTCCAACATTTAATATACTAAAAGAGAGGAACTACCAACCAAGAATACTATATCCATCAAACCTATCCTCAAATATGAAGGGAAAATGAAAACATTTGCAGACATACAGAAGCTGAGGGAATTTATCACTACAAAACCCCCATTACAGGAAATATTAAAAAGGGTTATCCAACCAGATACAAAGAACAAAACAAGACAAAATTACAAGTAAAAAAAATTTAACTAAACTACAATATGAACAAGGATAATCTGTGACAACAATAACATAAAAGGGAAGAGGATAAAGATCAGCAGTAATAAAGGAGAATGTAGTGCAGATGCACTCATGAGATAACAGACTCTAATAAATATGATAATTTTTCTTCTAATAATCTAATGGTAACCACCCCTGAAAATGCCACTACTGAAACATACTGCTTAAAAAAAGAAGAAACAGAAGATAGAAGTATGGAATACCACCAACCAAAACATATGATAGAAAAATAAAAAATAAGAACCAACTTTTACAAATATATCCCAAGAACATCATATCACTGATTCAAAAAGAGAAATGCACCCCCATGTTTATGGCAGCATTGTTCACAATAGCAAAGATCTGGAAACAGCCCAAGTGTCCGTCAGTGGACAAGTGGATTAAAAAGCTGTTGTATATATATACAATGGAATACTATGGGGCCATGAAAAAGAAGGAAATATTACCTTTTGCAACAACATGGATGGACCTGGAAACTATCATGTTAAGTGAAATAAGCCAGGCAGAGAAAGAAAAATATCATATGATCCCACTCATTTGAGGAATCCAAGGAACAATGTGAATTTAGGAATAAAATTAAACCTGAAGGGAGCTTTGGGGAGGGGGCAAGGGAGATGTTGAGGAAAACATGGGGGAGGGGGGATGTATTTGGGGAAACACTAGAATCTGTGTAAACACAATAAAAAAAAAAGAACCAAAGAAGGCACAAATGTTATCAGAAAGCAGTGTATAAAATGGCAATAGGAGATCCTCAAGTGTCAATAATTACACTAAATATAAATGGATTGAACTCACCAATAAAGAGGCACAGAGTAACAGCTTGAATCAAGAAGCAAAACCCAACAGTATGCTGCCTTCAAGAGACACAACTAAGCTACAAGTATAGAAATAGATTCAAAGTGAAAGGTTGGAAAACAATTCTCCAAGCAAATAATATCCAATGAAGCAGGAGTAGCTATACTCATATCTGACAATGCTGACTACAAGACAACAAAGGTAACCAGAAACAAGGATGAACATTTTATAATAAGAAAAGGTATGGCGTATCAAGAAGATATAACACTCCTTGGCCTGACCTGTGGTGGCGCAGTGGATAAAGTGTCGACCTGGAAATGCTGAGGTCGCCGGTTCAAAACCCTGGGCTTGCCTGGTCAAGGCACATATGAGAGTTGATGCTTCCAGCTCCTCCCCCCTGTCTCTCTCTCCTCTCTCTCTGTCTCTCTCTCTCCCTCTCTCCTCTCTAAAATGAATAAATAAAATAAAAATAAAGAGTATTTTAAAAAAAAAAAAAAAAGAAGATATAACACTCCTTAATATATATGCACCAAACAAAGGGGCACAAAAATATGTAAGACAACTACTAACTGATCTAAAAGTGCAAACCGAAAAAAATATCATACTTGGAGACATCAATACACCACTGATGGCTTTAGATTGTTCATCCAAAGAGAAAATCAATAAAGAAATATCAGCCTTAAATGACACACTAGAACAAATGGACATAATAGACATCTACAGGACATTTCATCCCAAAACATCAGAGTGTACATTTTTCTCCAGTGTACATGGGACATTCTCAAGAATACACCATCTGCTAGGCAGCAAAACTAACATGAACAAATTCAGAAAGATTGAAATTATACCAAGCATATTCTCTGACCATCAGGCTTTGAAACTAGAATTCAACAGCAAAAAAGAAGTAAACTCACCCACAAAAATGTGGAAATTTAACAACAAACTTATAAGAAATGAATGGGTCAAAGAAGAAATAAAAGCAGATCTCAAAAGATACATACAGACAAACAAAAATGACAATACAACATATCAGAATCTCTGGGATGCAGTAAAATCAGTAATAAGAGGGAAGTTCATATCATTACATGCTTATATGAAAAAGCAAGAGAGAGCCCAAGTAAACAACCTAACATCACATCTTTTTTTTTTTAATTTTTTTTTCTGTTTTTTTTTTTTTTTTGTATTTTTTTTTCTGAAGTTGGAAACGGGGAGAGATAGTCAGACAGACTCCTGCATGCGCCCGACCGGGATCCACCTGGCACGCCCACCAGGGGCGACGCTCTACCCACCAGGGGGCAATGCTCTGCCCCTCCGGGTGTCACTCCGTTGCGACCAGAGCCACTCCAGCATCCGGGGCAGAGGCCAAGGAGCCATCCCTAGCGCCCGGACCATCCCTGCTCCAATGGAGCCGCAGCTGCAGGAGGGGAAAAGAGAGACAGAGAGGAAGGAGAGGGGGAGGGGTGGAGAAGCAGATGGGTGCTTCTCCTGTGTGCCCCGGTTGGGAATCGAACCCAGGACCTCCACACGCCAGGCCGACGCTCTACCACTGAGCCAACTGGCCAGGGCCACATCACATCTTAAGGAATTAGAAAAAGAAGAGCAAAGGCAAACCAAAACCAACAGAAGAAAGGGAATAATAAAAATTAGAGCAGCCCTGGCCAGTTGGCTCAGTGGTAGAGTGTCAGCCTGGCATGCAGGAGTCCTGGGTTTGATTCCCGGCCAGGGCACACAAGAGAAGCACCCATTTGCTTCTCCACCCTTCCCCCTCTCCTTCCCCTCTGTCTCTCTCTTCCCCTCCTGCAGCCAAGGCTCCATTGGAGCAAAGTTGCCTGGGCACTGAGGATGGCTCCATGGCAACAGAGCAACACCCCAGATGGGCAGAGCATCGCCCCCTGGTGGGCATGCCGAGTGGATCCTGGTTGGGTGCATGCGAGAGTCTGTCTGACTGCCTCCCCATTTCCAACTTCAGAAAAAAAATTAAAAAAATTAGAGCAGAAATAAATGAAACAGAAAACAGAAAAACTATAGAAAAAATTAATACAACAAAGAGCTGGTTCTTTGAAAAGATCAATAAAATTGAAAAACCCCTGGCAAGATTCACTGAGGAAATAAGAGAAAAGACTCATAAACAAACTCCAAAATGAAAGAGGAGAAATTACCACAGATATCATAGATATACGAAGGATTACCGCAAAATAATATAAAAATTATATGCCACTAAATTCAACAATCTAGAAGAAATGGATAAACTCCTAAAGAACAATACAATCTTCTTGACTGAACCACAAAGAAGTAGAAAGCCTAAATAAACCAATAAGCAGGTAGGAAATAAAAACAACTGTCAAAAATCTCTCCAAAAATAAAAGTCCAGGGCCAGATTTATATACTAGTGAATTCTACCAAACATTCAAAAAATAATTGGTTCCTATCCTTCTCAAAGTCTTCCAAAAAATTGAAGAAGCAATACTTCCAAACACATTTTATGAGGCCAACATATCCCTGATACCAAAACCTGGTAAGGACAACACAAAAAAAGAAAACTACAGATCAATATCTCTAATGAATACAGATGCAAAAATTCTAAATAAAATACTAGCAAATCAAATACAACAACACATCAAAAAAATAATTCATCATAATCAAGTGGGATTCATCCCAGAAACAGTGTAGACACAACTGTACTCCTAGGAGACAGCTATCTTTAGTACAGCTTCCATTGAGGTTAATTTGTATTAAGCCTGTGAATTTGAGCATTACTCTCTATATAAATATTATTTAATACCTTACACATCATCCAAATATCTGAGATTCTAATTAAGAAAAATGTAAGGTCATTCTTGAATTTTTACATGTTTTAAAAACAGTCAGAGCTGGTATGACAAAAAGTTACTATATGCAGGTCTTCCCAAACCAAGTAAGTGATTTACCCTTATCTGCCTAGTTTCTTCTTGGAAGAGTGAAAATTTTTGTAGCAAGTGAACTCTATCTTTCCCTCCAGCTCCAAAATAAAATTTATTAGGAATAAACATAAGCTCATCTAAATACTGCACAAAACATTTATTAAACAAGGGTTTGAAGATAGTATACCAATAGTTATTTTTTCAAAGAAACTAGAAACTGTAACAAAACAGTAGAGAGAAAAATATAATATTAAACCATTTCTAACTAAAAGTGTGCAGATCAGCTGAAGTGAACCTGTGTCATTGACCTATGCATGTTAGAGGAGAAAAGCACACAGGACATGTTCATGTTATTTGTGGAAGGAAATAATGCAGAAGTAAGTCATGCTTTGGCTACAGCAGAATGAAAATGTCCAAAGGATATAGAACAGCCTGTAATTCTCCAGAAGATTACTATAATAGTAAGGTTTTACTGGGACTCGTCCACTTTCCCTCTTATTTATTGAGACATGTATTTCAACTGTATTTGTAGCAGTCACAACTCTCTAAAATGAAAGACTTTACATAAAACACAATATTGCTTGAGTGATAGGATAACTCTCTGGAATACCTTCTTCTTTAAACAGCACATTTTTCGTTTACAGAATATTACATATAATAGATTAAAAAATATTTATCATCTACTTGATGTGTTATGTGAGGGATTTTCTATAAACATTAAATCTTATTTATTGTGGACACTATAAAAGACATTCTAAAATTTAAATAAGCTTTTTATTTTAGAATAGATTTAGATTTACAGAGGAGTTACAAATATAGTAAGGACAGTTTCTATATACCCTACAAACATTTTCAATTACTGTTAACACCTTAGGTTATATAGCACATTGTCACAATTAAGAAAATCAACATTTGTGCATTGCTGTTAACTAAAGTTCATACTTTATTCAGCTTTAATTTTTACCTAATGTCTATTTTCTGATCCAGGATCCATCCAGGATACCACATTACACTTAGTTGTCATGTATCCATAGTCTCTTCTAGACAGATGAAGTTTCCAGATTTTCTTTGTTTAGATGACCTTCACACTTTTGAAGAATATTAATTGTGTATTTTGTAAAGTACCCCTCAATTTGGGGTTTTCTGCTGCTATTTTTCTTAGGGTTAGACTGAAATTAGAGTTTTTGGGAGGACGACCACAGAGGTAAAATGCCATTCTTATCACATCATATAACGGTACATACTGCCAATGGGACTTACATTAATGACATTGACCTTGATCACAGGGTTGAAGTACTGTTAGTCCAATGAAAATTATCCCTTGATCCTTCCATACTCTGTGTTTAGGAAACAATTTACCAGACAATCTATACTCAAGGGGTGAGAGTTAAACTTCACTTCCTTGGATGGATAGTGTCTAGATAAATTATTTGAACATTTATGTATAAAAAATTTACAGAACAGACATTTCTAAAATCTATTTTCTAGACTATTAGGTCATATTGTCAAATAAAACAAAGATTTTCTTAAAAATCTGTAAACTATAAATGACCCAGTGTAACCGGAAGTTGAAAATTTTTTCTTACCCTTACCATTCCATTTCTATGAATGGAATAATTGTCAATTTTTCTTTAAATGGTCACTTTCAAAAGGAGACCATTATTTATTCTGCACTAGTTGTTATTTAATCAGGGTCCTATTATGTAATTGATATTCAAGATGCTAACTCCTCTTATGTACAGTGGCTAAAATAATACAAAGAGAGGGTTATGGAGACATTTATATGCCAAGATGGAGAAGAGGGACCACAGAAAATCTATACAAGAAATGAGGGAAGGATGTGTAGATCCAGTTATCCAACTAATGTGACCTATGTTATTTTCCATACAACCAGCGTATTTCGCACTTCTCTGAAATTAAACACACTTGTATCTTGATTTAATAGAAATTATTTTTAAACATTATTAATGAATTTATCTTAGTTCACATATGTGACATCATTATTAAGAGCAATACCAAAGTCTGTTAAAAAGTCTGTGAGTAAAGCTCTGAAATAGGTGCAGGGTATTTACTGTTTCTTTAATCATATTTCTTAGAGATAATTACTGAAATAAAAACTATGCCAGAAATCTCTTGTCAAGTCTAGATGAACAGTACAGAAAATGATACAAGAATCTATAAAGAGGACAGTCTCAGAAGGTTATGATGGTCTCAATGCCCTCATGGAGGAAAAGGTGTAAACTCGACCATCAGGGATCACAAGTTTGGCTACAGGTGAAAAGGAACACAGTGCCTACAGGTGCGAAGGTAGTCTTCTGTGTTGGAAACAGCATTCACATAATAAGGAGGTCAGTAAACTTATGAAGAGTTTGTAAGTGGACTTTGAAAGTCTTTGAAGTCAAAGAATTTATAAATGGATTGAGACTACAGTTTTAAAAATAGGTAGTGATTGATTTAAATCAGTATTCTTCACTTGGGGACCAGTGAAAACAGGAGAATTATTTTGGAAACTGCTAAGGCAGAAACCACCCTGAGGATAAGCAAATTCAACCAAGATCATTGGATTTATAGTCTTCATACAACATCAGGGTGATTAACTCTTTCACAGACCAACACGAAATTTCTGGTGGACCAGTCTGCAAACAGGAGGTTGAAAAAACACAGATAAATGATGTACTGATATTAACTTTTGCTGATCTTAAAATAAAGAACACTAACCCCCACCCAAAAATGCAGAGACATATAAAAGAGAGAGAGAAGAGAGAGAGAGAGAGAGAGAGAGACAGTGTGTGTGCATGTGTTTGCACTCACATATGCATCTATTCTTAATATATCATATCTACATAGTAGCTTATTCTCTCTCTTCATTTTATATTGCCCTATGAGCATTTTTCTGTCATTACTATTTATAATTATTTTAGTTATTTTGCCTGAGCTATGACTCATGTAAAAAGCATATATATTGCTTTTAATTGGGTATTTTATTATATTTTATTATCATAACTGGCATATTTCAGTGTACTTTATGACCTTTTATTTCAGCTACTGGGTATTTTCACTTTTTGTTGTCAATACTTAATCCTGACTTTCTCAAATTGTACATGTCACAACTGACTTTGTGAGACATGGCTGATTTTTTTATTAGAAGAACAGGCTTTCAAAACCAAGATAGCATAACAATTTTAATGTGATATCATCAGTTTTATTAGGATGTTAAAAGTAACATTTTGCTTACATTGAAATGATTTTTAGTTGTCTTGTCTATATTTTGAACTAAAACTTTCTGAAATATGAGCTTATTTGCTTGATTTCGCAGTTTGAAAGAAATAATGCATTGAAAGTATAAAAAATATCAGAATATAACTGACATTGATACAGTCACTGCACAGCTTTAGAAGAATCTACTTTTAAAATCAAAGCATTTGCTTTGAATTGTTTCTGGTTTAAAATTAAATTAAAAAAATATGTCAATCTCAACATCACACACCAAGAGTTCTGTTTAGTTTGTACATTGAACTGCCAAGCATAACTCAGAGAATTTGAAGCCTAAGGCCTGAGAGTCTGTGCAGTATTTCAAGCCCTGAGACCAGATAAGACTGTGTGGAGAATGAATGGAGATTAAAGAAGGACGTGCAAGATCAAATAACTGCAGAAACCCAGCATTTCTCGAGAAACAAGGGAAGAATTAAGAAATACAATGCAAAGAGGAGCCAGTCAAATAGAACAATAGGAAGAAAAGTTCCGATTGTGTCAGGTAAGCAAAGCCTGCAGTCTTGTGTAAAGGAGGTAATAATTAACTGTGTCAGAAGGAACTCACAAATAAAATGGAGCCTGAGAACTGACCACTGGAAGAAACAACGTTGATGCTTCTTGGGACACAGAAGAGAGAGCTTTCAGGAGAGCATGCTTGAAAGGCTGGTTGTAAGAATATCAAGAAGTAATACAAAATATATATCCTGATGAGTTTTTCTACAAAATATAGCAATTGAAGAGGAATATTTCATCAAGATTTTTTTTTTCCTACAATAGAGTTATTCCAGAAAGCTTGCATGCTGATGAGAATGATCAATCGGTACAGGAGAAAGCTGGAATTGATTACAAGAACAAGGGCTTTGAGTGCATGCAGAGGAGCAGATGTTGTTTCAGTGGCTAGATCTCAACAGTGTCAAACACACTTCCGCCATTGAACAGAAGTAGAGAGAATCGTACAGGTAAAGAGGAAGGCAGGATGGGAAATTTGACGGTGGAACAATTAGTTATCAATTGATTGCTGTATTTTTTTTTAAAGAGAGATATAAAAATCAAGGTAAATAGCTAAGAGAGTCAGAATAGGTGAAGAGACACTAGAAGTTTGAGGAGAAAAGGTATCAAATAGGTATTTCAGAGTGTGGGAATGTGAACTGACATGGAAATACGGTAAGAATTCTTGACGGTGCTGAGCCATGAGTCTGCCACCATACATTAAACATCAGACTGTACAACTGTTGGTTTTCTCCAACCATGTTCAGCAGCTCAGATATAGGTTGGGAGGTAGAGCTAGAGTTTAAATATATATATATATATATATATATATATATATATATATATGGCCGATTACTTGCAGGTGGGACTAGATAATAGTTAAAATTGAGCTAATAGGTGGAGAGGTGGTGGTCAGACAGTATACTATTTGAAATTGAGATTTTAGAAATATTGCCTATAATAATTAGTACTGACTAGGTCTGAGGAGGCCCTGGGAATAGGTGCATAAGGTGAGATGGAAGGCACAATCATTAGAAGACATGACCATGGAGGACCTTCATAGTCTCACCAGTAGGTTTAAGTTTTCAGTCAACAATGTCTTTGGGAATAAAAGACAATGTTACTCAGCTACTACACAGAAGACTGGTGGATGCAATCATTGGAAACCATGCTTTGAATTATGTTTCAGAAGAGAAAGGTATTGGTTTCTAAGACAGGCTGAAGTAATTGATCAAGTATGCCATGTGAATGCTATCCTGGTCAGTTCTTTAGGGACTGTGGGTGAATAGCCTCCATCTTGAGCTTGTCTCCATACTGTATGGTGGTGAGTACAGTAGTGTTGGCTGTGCTGGAAGCTGCGTGAACTGTGTGCAATCCAAGGAGACAAGTAGCTAATTTAAACTGAGTTCCAACTTGACTTAAACCATTGAAAGCCTCTGCATAAGAAAATGGCTGCATTTATTAAAAACGACTGTAGCCTAATCCTGTTGGTAGGATGTCTCTTCTCATATTTGGGGGTCAGCAGTCTATTTACTTAGGAATGGTACTTATGCTGCTAGTTGGATTTGCGCTTTGGGATTTTACTGACATAGTTGAAATTTAGCCAAGCTAATAGAGCATTTCAAATGCAACTGGAACGGAGGCAGCTGGAGGGCTGCCATGAAAAGCTTTCTTCTATAAGGGAGGAACAGGGTGAAGGTGAAATGTACCAACTGCATCTGAAATCCTGGCATCTTTTACATTCCAATAATTCAGATGGTTTCATTGCTGAATAAGCCACTAGGAGAACATCTTTCTCATTCAAACTCAAACTTAGACACATCTCATCCCCAACCTTAATATGACTGGCATTTTGGGAACCTAACAGGGGCAGGCAAGGAAGAAGACATGCTTCCATGCACTCCTAGATAGAGTCATGGCACATATTCGCTGTGCTCTACCCTCTCTATCCTACCTGGTTCTGGAAGCTACTAATAGCAAAGCAAGGATAGCATTAAGTAGAAAATTTGTCCAAATATTGCTTTAAGGAGACATCAACTACATTGAATTTAATTTTAGTTGTTGGTAGAAAAAAATTGTAGGAAGTAATTAGTTACATGGATTTATAAACCTATTAGTCAATTTCAAGCTCCCCCAAATCCTATAGATTTACTTTCCTATGTGCCTCATAAGTCAATATGTTGAAGTTAAGGAACAGTGAAACTGAGAACAGTAGACCAATTGGAAGAGGGAGTACATTACTAGGAAAGAGTTGACTTCATTTTGGAGTTGAAAATGTTGTAATACTGTAGCCAAGGCTGCAAAGAAAAGTGTAATCATTAGCAGGAACTTTTTAAAAAGAATCTCTTTTGGGTCTCATTTATTTATCGTGTGTTATCTCTATAAGGTTAGTCAATATCTGTCCCATGTTATAGAAGGTGCTGGCTAATCTGAGTTTATTATGATGGAGAGATAAAGAAAAAGGAGGAGAAAGAGGAAGAAAAGAGGAAATTGAGTCAATCAGTTTAGTTTACTTTCAGATGACATATGACCATGATTTAACATTTTGCTAAAATGGTATATATGATTAGATTGATTAAAGAACCTCAAACTAGAATAGCTCATTGTTAACTAACCTGCTAAAAAGTCAATATTTTAAATAATGAATCATTTTAAAACCTCTTCTACATGTGTAACAAATTCTCTTTTCCCATCTAACTTCTAAATTATTCCCCACAGCTAGGAAACACTGAAAATTTACTTTTATATTGCAATTGAGAGTCTAAAGTCTATGACTGCTGTCATTTTAAAGGAAGCTTTTCTGATCCAATTTAAAGAGCAGTGTTTGTATAAACTACTGTGAAAACTATTCCTCCTTCCCTGAGGGTCTGAGAGTACTGAAACAATGTTTGTCTCTGTAGCAGAAACATAATAAAATCACAGAGAAAATGTAAGTCTATCTGAATTGTTGTAATACATTATTGTGTAGTACAATAGCAAAAACCACAGCTTACATTTAAAAAAAAATATGTTATTGTCTCACTTTCCACAATTAGGTCACAGTGATTCTTTGTGATAAAAATGGATGGAATAAATATCGCAGCTCTACATAGTTATCTGCTCCTTACTGTCCATTACTTACCCTACTTCACACAAATAAACATACATTCATCCATTTATTTTACAATAAATATTTCCTGTATTTCTTTGAGTGTGGCTTATAATACTGTATAAAGATGAATTAGTCACTGTCTTCACTTGATCTGTAATTAACCAAGGGTCCAGCATGGAAGTAAGCATACACATGTACAATTATAGAACAATACAGAGTGCAATAACTGCTACAGTAGAAGTTAAGTAAAGAACCACGGGACCACAAAGAATTAAGTAAATTTGACCAGGGAGAAGATCAATGAATGCTTTAGGGGCAGGTGGCTCTCTAAACTGTGTCCTGACAGATGCATTGAGCCTTTTAAAGTTTTTTATAGCTTATATTGATTCCAAAGGCAATACAAGCTACTAAAGATGCCTGATTGAATATCTTTCCTCTCAAAATTTCTCAAGTATTAGAAGAAATATAAAAATAATTCTATAGAGGATTGGTACAGTCTATCATTATTGCATTAATCAATGTCTTCCTAATTTCTATTAGAATGATGAGCATATGCCTTCAACAAACAGACCGAGAGGGGTTTCTAGAAGACATCACACAGGTGGGAACAAATGGAGTGCTAAGTCCATCAGAGTTGGAATCTGCACCTCCACACAGGGGAAATGCATGACTCCCAACATTATTGAGTTCCCTTCAAGAAATATCAATAACTGAAGTTCACAGACAGGAAGAAGGTGGGGGATAAAATTAGCATAAAATGGTTTTGTTTAAGTTAGTATTTAAAATGTGTTGGAATAATAAACTAGGCTAATACATCAAAATGTTTGATTATTCAAAAATGTAAAAATTAAAGAATATTATATAAGTATACCAAGGAATTATAGAGAAATTAGGTGTAATCTTTGATAAAAAAATAATAAAATCACTCACCAAAAACAGTGGTTAAATAAATGATGGTATATGCAATAAAATAAAAATTTTATCAGGATATGGTATATATTATTAAGTAAAAAATACATCAGATTAGTATGTATAATATGATCCAAGATATGTAGGCTGTATATGTGGTAGCATAGAATATGCATATATTCTCTCAATGTATATATATTTTAATATACATTTCTAGAATACATAATAAACTGTAAATAGCAATGGCCTGAAAGTCAATACAATTGCAGAAGGGATGGAAGGAGGAAAGAAACAGAGAAAAAATAAAACTTCTGTTTTTGCTTTGTTTACAAAAGGCACGGACAGGTTTATTTAGTTATAGCAATTAAAATATATAGTTATTGAGAAAAGTTGAAAAGATGCATCAATGTTTAAAGTGACAATAGAAATCATCCACACTCCTACATCATAATGAAGAATGGAATCTTCATAGGTTAAAGGCATGAACCACGCTTTTGGTCAAGAAAATGTTGAGGATTTAAGGGAAAGAATTTCCCAAGTTCCCCCTTTCTTCATGCATTTCTTAGCAGTGAGGTATTAAATCCACATGTCTCTTGCTGCAACGTTTTCTCAGCCAAGTTCCGTATTTAGGACTAATGCATGCCTAGTAATCTCATTAGACACGTGTCCCAAAAGCGAGGCGTCCTCGGGTGTCTGGTAGTTTTAGGGGTGCCCTTGAGCTGAGTCCAACTACCATGTGAGAAGTTATAAAAATATGACCCTTGAAATGTTTTATTGATTTCCAGGAATGAGGCCCCTAATGACTACTATATGTCGCTTGCAACATGTTTTATAGATGTTTTTATTAAAGTTGATTTAATTTCCCTCAGTTCACGTGTTCTCACTAATTGAATCATTTCTCTCTCAGTTCCCAGAAGGCCATAAAATAGAGAATTTATGATATACTGTGTAACAATATACATTAGGGTAAATATATTGGTGACTCCTCAGCCAGGACATTGTGCACATCTGATAAAGTGCCATCATAACCACTCAATGAATCTGATCTCTTTCATTACATTATCATGAGCTGTATTGGTTACAAACATTAAGTTAAAGCGATCCATTCTTGATTTTATTGAATTAAAGTTAAATATTTTATGTACTTTCAGGTATAAAGAAGGCACATTACCTCTTCTCAAAGTTGATTCTAGATGATTATTTGGGGGTTCAGTTTATTGTCCTTCTGACAAAGATAGAAATATCAATATAAATTGAAAGACTAAAAAGCAAAAACAAAAAACCAAAGCTTCCATATATTGAAAAAAAAAGTGTGTCCAGCATGAATATCATGGCATTTAAAAAAATGAGTGGAACAATTATAAATTTAGATAAACATTGTTCTACAATGGATAACTATCAAAACTTGATATTTAAGGATTAAAACTCACCCCATCCCCTATAATAGTTCAATTTCTGAACCAGTTATTTTATTGGTTTATTCAACAAATGGTATTTAAAAAATAAAAACAAATCAATGAAATATTAGGTTCTTTTTTCAAGTTTCCCAAACTAATTCATTCTTTTTTTCTTTGAAGTTGCATGGGGTTGCATTTAGAGTCTTTTGTTAGGTACAACCAGAACAAAAGAAGATAAGACACTTTCTTAAGAATTTTATTGTAAGGTAAAGTTTACATCCTTATATTTTTACCTTCAAGTAAAATCTTCCTTCTGTATATGAGGAGACAACCTCAGAAGAGTTGAATGGTATTATTTTTCCCCAAAGCCCATACAAATTTAAAAGCTCGGGTTCATCCAGAACCTTTAAATTAAGCCCATTTCTCCTTCTCTAATACTCTGCCATTTCTCTGAAATGTACAATCAATATTGATTAGTTGAATTTTGATTTGAACCAGGATCAGAAAGTAACACCTGGTGAATTGTACATAAAAATTCATAAAAGAGAATGCAAAATCACACTCCTGCCAGTGTGGCAAGAAGCATGACCTGGTGAGAATATCGGGTCAAGATAAAAAGCAACGACTTCTGTTCTCCTGTGAGGAAGATGCTAGAGACTGAGGGAAATCCCAGGATTATACAGGGGATAGCAATTGTTAAGGCAGGAAAAATAAAGAGGAAGCAAGCATGCTTGGCCAGACTGAGTATGAGAATAAACAGTAAGCACAATGAAGTTACAATGAAGCTATTTACTCTGTAAAGTAGAAACTTTTCTAAAGGAGAGTTCAGACAGGATTTTGTGCGCAGAAAAAAAATAGAAGAATTCTCACTGGGTCTTGACAAGTAGTAGGGGTCAACTGGTCATTTATGATAGATTTTCTTCTTCCACTCATTATTTAGCATATGATTACTGAATGAATAACTGCCATTTCACAAGTACATGGTATATGCTTTCATTAGTTGTAAAAGATTGCATAATGGTAATGCTGGAATACTATATGAAGGGTGTAGAGAAGATTATGGGTAAATTCAGCATGCACATGGCCACCTGGGAAAGACTGGGATTTCCTGCCAGATGAGTCTTGCACCCTCAGAATTTAAGCAGGGGTTTTGAATTTATTTCACCTTCACCAACTTCTCTTATGCTGATTTAAGTCACATCATTCTAAATACCAGTTAGTGCTCAGAAATAAAAATCAGAGCCTTCCCAGAAAGGAATATAATTAAAATTCTGAGACCCAGAGGAGGTAAGAGTCACGTCTTGGTATATTTTATGACAAGCTCAGAATCTAAATATCTCAGTTTCCAATCTGGAGCTCTAAACTTTAAAACTTCTTTCTCAAATCACAGTTTATAGGTATAATTTCAAAGTTCTTTCCAAATGGTTGACAACTTGAATTTGTACAGAATAGCAAACAAACATTCAGGAGACGAATTATAGGCATCACAGACCCTGGAAATTTATTTTGTCCTATCCAAAATTAACAGTGATACCAATAGTAACTAACATAAGCAAGAAGCAGTTTAGCCTAAAACACAATTTAGATACATTACAATAATAGCTCACTAATTCAGAATGACTTATGAAGGAATCAGAAATAAGTAAAAATTTTTAAGTATTTTGAAAGAAATACAAGTTCTATGTCACACATAGCATGAGGTCCTCAGAGACAGGTATAGTGTATACTAATTTTGTTATACTAACTCTAAATTTAACCCCAAGAAGGTGGGAATCTATAAAGAGTGGGAAAATACAAATCTTATCCTTGAAAATAATTCAGTATCCTAAGTTAACTAACCCAAGCAATTTGTTGGCAAGAAAGCATTTCTTGTATTTGAAGTTTCAAAGAACATGCATTAGCATATTGGCTAGTCCTAATATTAACAGAATAATTAAGGACAAAACTAAAATTGTCACAATAAGTGAATAATGTACATCTGAGATGAAATATCTATGACTTTTATTATATTTGTGCACATATTTAGTAATTTGAAAAACTCAGCAAGTGTCTCCCTGTCATTAGTAGGAATGAGCAAAGCTCTATCGTAATAGCATTTAGGATGGTAATTACAGAAAGTGAAGTTACATTTTTAAACAAATGAAGGTTATTTTCATATTTAGTAGTGCCTGAAGACTAAGTGCCAAATAAATAGCATTTAAGAATGTATTTTAAAAGCTAGCATGGACTCAGGCAAAAACTTTTAAAAGCTATGTACTGGTTGCAGATTTAATTTTCCAGTCAGGCTTTGTTCCTAGTTCTCAGTTCCCACTACCTTATTATTCTTAGTACATTTCATTAGCTCTCTTTGACTTAAGACATCTTAAGACATTAAGACATTAAGACATTTACTCTCTAATTTTTTTTTCAGCGAGAGAGATAGAGAGAGGGGCAGATAAGGACAGACAGGAAGGGAAGAGATGAGAAGCATCAACGCAGAACTGCGGCATTTTAGTTGTTCATTGATTGCTTTCTCAGATGTACCTTGACTGGGGGCTCAGCTGAGCTAGTAACCCCTTGCTCAAGCCAGCAACATTGGGCTCAAGCCAGAGACCTTGAGCTTCAAGCCAGTGACTTTTGGGCTAAAGCCAACGACCATGGGGTTTTGTCTATAATCCCACGCTCAAGCCAGTGACTCCGCGCTCAATCTGGTGAGCCCGCGCTCAAGCCAGTGACCTCAGGGTTTCAAATCTGGGTCCTCTGTATCCCAGGACCACTCTCTATCCACTGCACCATCACCTGGTCAGGCTCAAACTTTTGAAATTAAAAAAAGGAGAAAACTGATTTTTAAAATTTTTCTCATGAATTATCTATATACTTTTCATATTTCATTTTTCTGATCCAATAAAAAAAATTTTTTTGGATTACCAAGAATAAAAATATTTCTACTTTTCATTGAGACATTTCAAAGTGTTTCATTAGTATACTATGCTTATGATTATTTGTATGTAAAAATCATGTTAGCTTTAACAAACACTACATAAATCCTCAGTTGCTTGTACGTGTAAAGAGACACAAACACACAAGAGTAGGACATACTCAAACTTTAGTTAATAAATGACCATTTGTTCTGAGAAGTCTGTAAATTGATTTCATTATTAAAATGTTGTCTCCGTGGATTTTTGCACAACACCCCTTCATGGCAGAAAACCAAGCACACTTAGAATAAAGTGGTAATATTAAAAACATAGCACTCAGCCCCAGCCGGGTAACTCAGTGGTTTAGAGAGTTTGTCTTGATACGCCAAGCTTGCAGATTCATTCCCCAGTCAGGACTTGCATATGAATCAACCAAGAATGCAAAAAGTGGGACAAGAAATAAGTGGGACAAGAAATTGATATTTGTCTCTCTCTCTATCTCTCTTCCTCTCTAATAACCAGTTTAAAAAAATAAAAAATACAGACTAAAACAAAAAAACATAGCTCTCAATAACTGGAGTTAGTACCTACACATGGAAAGTAGAAATGGTACAATCACAGTACTGCTGTATTTACAACACCTGAAATGTGCTGATCTGAATTTAAAGGACAGGTAGTGACCATCTACAAGTATTTCATTGCTTATCTCTGAAAAATTATTAAACATTATTGGTGAGTTTAAAACATAAAAGCCAAGGAACATTCACTTTTGAGATACAAAATTTAAAGCCAGGTTTGATGTCATGTCATTTTATTTCCTAGGTGCATGTTCACACTGGAATGTAACTTTGGGGACTAGTTTGGATTGTAATTATTATTATTATTTTTAATTTTACTGAACACAGCAGCAACTAATTATGTACCTACAATAAGACAAAAACTCTTCAGGGAGGGGGAATAAAGAGAATCAGAGCCTGCACACAGCCCTGTGGGGCTGGTGGTCCAGCAGAGCAGATGATGTTTATAGAAATACACTAAGAACCATGGTCGATAGCGGAACCTCACTTTGCTCTGAGAGCCGGAGCAAGGATTACCGAGAACAGTCACTCCAGTGGAGTCTTCTGCAGGGGGAGAAACAAAAGAGAGCATCTCGCCTCCGGGGGTGCTGCAAATAAGTTAACGTGGCTACAGCTCAGGGTAAGTAGGTAGGAGAGCGTCATGGAGAATGGGCTGGGCACTGAGGTGATGGTAAATCGCGAGGTGTCCCGTGTCAGTGCAGTGACCACACAGCCCCGCTTGTCCAAGACTGTATTGCTTATTTTCACAGAATTAAGTGGTAACAGTGTCTCTTTTCACTTACAAACGTGAGATAATGCTACTGGAAGAGATCAAACATGTACACAATAGTTGTTACAGAAGATGGGAAGCAGTTTGTTTCAGAGAATCGTGGAAGTTCTGCCCTCTGAGATGAGCTTGAAGGAGAGCTAGGGTCTGGATCTACATTCCTCTTGCACTCAGTGGTCCAGATGGCTCAAATTTACATATGGGGATAATTTACTAACCTGCTTGTTCCTATTATATATGCTAAAAAAATGTCTGACATGAGAAAACACACAATGAATTGGTACATTTAAAGATTTAAGAGCTGAAAATGAAGGTTCAAAGAGACTCAAAAACTACAGTTTATACCACTGTATTCTTGATTAGATAGTCAGATTTATGAAATTTATAGATACTCAAATCACTTTCTGTCTTAAGACTGAGACATTGCCCTGGCCAGAGAGCTTGTTTGGTTGGAGTGTTTTCTCGATATGCAAAGGTATCCAGTTTGATTTCCCAGTGAGGGCACATACAGGCACAGATCAATGTTTGTGTGTCTCCGTTTCTCTCTCCTTTCCTCTCTCTTTCAGATCAATTAAAAGAAAAATAAAAACAAACTTAGACATCTACAGGAGATGTAAATTAGCAGGAGAAATAAATTAGTGTAAATGACTAGGTTTATGATCCTACTAACCTAGCTGATGAAGAGGGAATAAATAGAGGACAGCAAAGCTTCTGAACTGTGGATGTGTTACAAGCTTTACAAGTGTTCTTGTCATCCCCAAGGCAATCAGAGGTTGTCCCTACCAATTAAGTTATCCCTACCAATAAATTATTTTTCCATAATCCAGTCTGATACAGTCATTTGAGAAAATGTTTCAGAGTTATCTGATGGTATGTATCACCATAACTCTAAACCTTGGAAGGTTAGGGTAGGGGTTATGTGGCTTCCCTCAGCTTTGTGTGTACCTTTATTTTTAAGTCTACTCATGCATGTAGCCTGCATTCAAAAGACATTTTCTGGCATTGCAGAATTTGATGGATTAGAAACTTTTACCCCCTTCATCTGTATATTTGAACTATACAGGCTCTGTATTTTCTATGTCTGGTTGCTTTAATTAAGACACAATCTAGTGAATAATACTATGATTTAAGAATAAGAATTTAAAAAGATAGGTATGTCTCAGTAATGAAGGTGAGAAGCATTAATGAAAATTGGCAGAACACAAAAACTCCCTGTATATTTTGGGTTTCCATAAAACAAGCACTTTATAGAGATTCGCTGTATTATTCATGAAGCCAGCACTAATGCCACCAGATTTGAGAGACAAAGAACCTAAGACTTGCCGTGATGTGAGCCGACTGATGTCATAAAGCAGCTCTATCAGATTGGGGACTTAAAACATCAAAAACCTGAATATTCATGACTTTTATTTACCCTTTCTGGTCTATCAGAGATGATTTGTAGTATAACATGCTGAATAATCACCTTTTCTAGGTGCATTTTTTGAAAGTGAATGATGCACATAGCAATCATAAGAGCACACGAGGGAGACTTATTTCTAAAAGCAAGGAGACGGTGCAAAGGGAAGTCTTGTTTACCCCACCGTTTCCTTCCAAAGACCACTCTACATTTATTAACCCATTGATCTTTCTGTATCTTTATCTTGGAGTTACTAAGGTAATTCCCTTAGCTAAAGTCTGACAAGGTTAAGTGATTCACTCATGGCCCCATCAAGTCCTTGACTCAGTCTGTCTTTGTGCCCTGTGTCCAGCTGAGTAGGTTCACAGGGAGTTTTGCATGGTGCATACTTGAGACCTTTTCTAAAAAGGCCAAATAAAAGTGAACACAGAGGACCACAGCAGAGGATAATTTCACTTCCTAACAATGGCTGGAGGACAAGACAGGCAAATAGAGCTGCAGAAGAAAGTGATTAGAAAGAGTAGAAAGGTATGTCATTGGTATTTTAATTGGTATTGCATTGAATTTGTGAATTGCTTTGGGTAATATAAACATTTTAATGATGTTTACTCTTCCTAACCATGAACATGGTATATGCTTCCACTTGTTTGTGTCTTCCTTGATTTCTTTTATCAATGTTTTATAATTTTCCAAGTACAAGTCTTTAACTTCCTTGGTTAAATTTACTCCTAGGTACTTTATTTTTTTTGTTGCAATAGTGAAGGTGATTGTTTCCTTAATTTCTCTTTCTGACATTTCATTGTTGATGCATAAAAATGCCTCTGCTTTCTGAGTATTAATTTTATATCCTGCCACCTTGCTAAATTCATTTATCAGGTCCAGTAGTTTTTTTTGTTTTTTTTTCTGAAGTTGGAAACGGAGAGGCAGTCAGACAGACTCCCGCATGCGCCCGACAGGGATCCACCCGGCATGAACACCAGGGGGTGATGCTCTGCCCATCTGGGGCATTGCTCTGCCGCAATCAGAGCCATTCTAGTGTCTGAGGCAGAGGCCACAGAGCCATCTTCAGTGCCCGGGCAAACTTTGCTCCAATGGAGCCTTGGCTGCCGGAGAGGAAGAGAGAGACAGAGAGGCAGGAGGGGGGGGGGTGGAGAAGCAGATGAGCACTTCTCCTGTGTGCCTTGGCTGGGAATCGAACCTGGGACTCCCGCACACCAGGCTGATGCTCTACCACTGAGCTAACCGGCCAGGGCCAGGTCCAGTAGTTTTTTGACTGAGACTTTAGGGTTTTCTATGTACAGTATCATATCATCTGCAAATAATGATAGTTTTATTTTTTCTTTTCCAATTTGGATGCCTTTTATATCTTTTTATTGTCTGATTGCTGTAGCTAGGACTTCCAGGACTATGTTGAATAAGAGTGGTGAAAGGGGGCACACTGGCCTTGTTCCTGATCTTAAGGAGATTGCTTTTAATTTTTGTCCATTAGTTATGAATAGTTTTAAAAGTTCAATTATATGTATTTCTCTGCTGAATGTGACTCAATATCTATATTTAGGTATTTTCAATATTTAATTGACAATAATATATTAGAATTTTTAAAATTCAGAGTATAAGTGTGTTCAATGCAATTCCTATTAAAATACCAATGACATACTACAAAGATAAAAAACATATGTTTCAAAAATTTATATGAAACCAAAAAGAACACAAATAGCCTCAGCAATATTGAAAAAGAAGAATAAAGTGGGAGGTATCACACTTCCTGATATCAAGTTCTACTACAAGGCCATTATACTCAAAATAGCTTGGTACTGGCATAAAAACAAGCATATAGATCAATGGAACAGAAGAGAGAGCATAGAAATAAACCCACACCATTATGGACAATTGATATTTGACAAAGAAGGTAAGAGTATACAATGGAATAAAGACAGTCTCTTCAACAAATGGTATTGGGAAAACTGGACAGCTACCTGCAAAAAAAAATGAAACTAAACCATCAATTTATACCATTCACAAAAATAAACTCAAAATGGACAAAGGACTTAAATGTAAGTCATGAAACCATAAGCATCTTAGAAGAGAACATAGGCAGTAAGCTCACTGACATCTATCACAGCAATGTATTTGCTGATTAGGCTCCATGGACAAGTGAAATAAAAGACAGGATAAACAAATGGGAGTATATCAAACTAAAAAGATTTGCACAGCTAAAGACAATATGAACAGAATAAAAAGGCAAACCATACAATGGGAGAACATATTTGACAATATATCTGATAAGGGGTTAATAAACAAATTTATGAAGAACTTATAAAACTCAACACCAGAAAGACAAACAATCTAATCAAAAAATGAGCAAAAGAAATGAATAGACACTTCTTCAAAGAGGACATACAGATGGCCAATAGACAGATAAAAAAATGTTCAACATCACTAATCATTAGAGAAATGCAAATTAAAACCACAATGAGATACTACCTCACACCTGTCAGAATGGCGCGCATTAACAAAACAACACATAATAAGTGATGGTGATGATGTAGAGAAAGGGGAACCCCCCTCCTGCACTGCTAGTGGGAATGCAGACTTTTGCAACCACTGTGGAGAACAATATGGAAATTCCTCAAAAAATTAAAATGGAACTGCCCTTTGACCCAGCCATCCCACTTATAGGAATATATACCAAGGACACCATATCACTGACTCAAGAAAAGAAATGCACCCCCACATTTATGGTAGCATTGTTCACAATAGTGAAGATCTGGAAACAGCCCAAGTGTCCGTCAGTGGATGAGTGATTAAAAAGCAGTGGTACATATATACTATGGAATACTATGGGGCCATGAGAAAGAAGGAAATACTACCTTTTGCAAAAACATGGAAGGACCTAGAAACTATTATGTTGAGTGAAATAAGCCAGGCAGAGAAAGAAAAATATCATATGACCTCACTCATTTGAGGAATCCAATAAACAATGTGAACTGAGGAATGGAATTAAATCTGAAGGGAAGGGGGGAGGGAGCTTTTGGGAGGGAGCTAAGGGAGATATTGAGGGGAATATGGAGGAGGGGTGATGCATTTGGGGAGACACTAGAATCTATGTAAACATAAGAAAGAAAGAAAGAAGGAAAGAAAGAAAGAAAGAAAGAAAGAAAGAAAGAAAGAAAGAAGAAAGAAAGAAGAAAGAAAGAAAGGAAGGAAGGAAGGAAGGAAGGAAGGAAGGAAGGAAGGAAGGAAGGAAGGAAGGAAGGAAGGAAGGAAGGAAAAAGAAGAGTAGCAGGAGACATGTAGGTGGCTTCCATTCCTTGACTACTGTAAATAATGATACAGTGAACACAAGGGTGGATGTATGTTTTCCAACTAGTGGCAGGAGTGGCAGGGAATGCCATAATGGAAGCCAAGAACCAATGTTGAAAAAGTGGAATTCGAGACTAGAAAAGGGGAACTGCAACTCTGTGAAATGCAATTCCATGGCATCATAATTGTACTTTTTCATAGTAGAATAGAGGTGGACTGTGCCCTGAGAAATCACTGAATGCACTACTGGCCTTTAGACAACTAAGCAGCTGGTAGTATAGGAGAGAGGAGGTCAAGACTCTCATTTATTTTTAACTTGGCCCTTTTTTCCAAATTAGCTAATAGATTACTCTGAGATGTATTGCTACAATACTACAAGTGCACTTCAGGAATGCCTGTGTGTCTGTGTATAGATTGGTGTAAACTACACACACACATGCACGCACACACACACAGATAGATGACAGACAGATCTATCTATAAAGTTCTTTTAATGTTCTAACAACTTTCATATCTTTTTCTTCATTTCAATCTTGCATAGACTTTTGAGATAAGTGAGGCAATATATTATTGTGCTCAATTTAGAGATTAAGAAATAGATGCCTGAGGCCCTGGCTGGTTGGCTCAGTGGTAGAGCATTGGCCTGGAGTGCAGGAGTCCCGGGTTCGATTCCCGGCCAGGGCACACAGGAGAAGCGCCCATCTGCTTCTCCACCCCTTCCCCTCTCCTTCCTCTCTGTCTCTCTCTTCCCCTCCTGCAGCCGAGGCTCCATTGGAGCAAAGTTGACCCAGGCACTGAGGATGGCTCTGTGGCCTCTGCCTCAGGCACTAGAATGGCTCTGGTTGCAACAAAGCAATGCCCCAGATGGGCAGAGCATCGCCCCCTGGTGGGCATGCCGGGTGGATCCCGGTCAGGCGCATGCGGGAGTCTGTCTGACTGCCTCCCCGTTTCCAACTTCAGAAAAAAAAAAAAAAAAGAAAGAAATAGATGCCTGAAATGTTAACTGAATAGTTTTAATCATTCAATTATATGTATTTCTTTGTCAAATGTGACTCAATACCTATATTTAGGTATTTTCAATATTTAATTGACAATAATATATACTATTAGAATTTTGAAAATTCAGAGTATAAGTATGTCCTATAAATTTAGGATAGTCTGATTATGCTCTTACAGGAAATCTGATGCAGGTAAAAAGAGGCATACTTCTTTGATTTAATAACCATATTCCTGATTTTGTGATTCAGAGTTACAAGTGAAAACCAAACATTTGGAATATAAGCCTAGAAATTATTTTTTTTAGATTAGCCATGTTATATTGTATTCTGTGGGTAAAGCTGTTAGGTTTCATGCTTTTTAGAAACTGAAAATTGTACATTTAAGTTGAACTTATTTTAAATTAGAATATATTTGTTTTATCCTCACTACATTTATAGCATTCTTGAAGTTAAGATGAGAAGGCCCTGGCCGGTTGGCTCAGCGGTAGAGCGTCGGCCTAGCGTGCGGAGGACCCGGGTTCGATTCCCGGCCAGGGCACATAGGAGAAGCGCCCATTTGCTTCTCCACCCCTCCGCCGCGCCTTCCTCTCTGTCTCTCTCTTCCCCTCCCGCAGCCAAGGCTCCATTGGAGCAAAAGATGGCCCGGGCGCTGGGGATGGCTCTGTGGCCTCTGCCCCAGGCGCTAGAGTGGCTCTGGTCGCAATATGGCGACACCCAGGAGGGTCGCAACATGGCGACGCCCAGGATGGGCAGAGCATCGCCCCCTGGTGGGCAGAGCGCCCCCCTGGTGGGCGTGCCGGGTGGATCCCAGTCGGGCGCATGCGGGAGTCTGTCTGACTGTCTCTCCCTGTTTCCAGCTTCAGAAAAGATGAAAAAAAAAAAAAAAAAAAAGATGAGAAGACTGTAGGATTTACTTTCATGTGCATCAATGTGATTTTACAGAGCTTAACTGGTAGAAAAATAATTATATAATAACCCTCTCTCTAAAGTGTCATCGATATACTACATTTCCTAGTCAGCCTACGTTGGCCTTGTGATTGGTTTTTGTCAATGAACTATACACAGGTTATTTACTGTTAAGTGTATCTTCTACATTTTCTGCTTTCTCCTTAGGTACCTAAATGTAGAACAGGATGGTGGAGCTGCAAGATGGGACCTGGGTTACTGAATCACTACATGGAAGAAAGCCACTCACCTTGACACATGAGGGCCAATTAACTTTGATAGTATTCATTCATTTAAAATGTAGGGATGCCTGGCCAGGCGGTGGCACACTGGATAGAGCATCGGATTGGGATGTGGAGGACCTAGGTTCGAGATCCAGAGGTCACCAGTTTGAGCGTGGGCTCATCTGGTTTGAGCAAGGTTCACCAGCTTGATCCCAAGGTAGCTGGCTCGAGCAAGGGGTCACTCAATCTGCTGTAGCCCCCGGTCAAAGCACATATGAGAAAGCAATCAATAAACAACTAAGGAGCTGCAATGAAGAATTGATGTTTCTCATCTCTCTCCCTTTCTGTCTGTCTGTCCCTCTCTCTGACTTGTCTCTGCCACAAAAAACAAACAAACAAAAATGTAGGGATTATTTGTAATAGTATGTAGTGTTACCTTAACTAAATACACATTCAAACTCTCACTTTCTTTTTCTTGCTTGTTTTTAAAAGTTGTTCTGAATTCTACATTTCTATCTTTTTCCTCATTCATTAGAAACGTATTGCCAAAAAATTAAACATCATTGCTTTAGCTGATTATTTGACTAATAAGATATTTTTAGCTTCATGTCTATCACATAATGTAGTTACTATCACATTTCTCCATTCAGATCTATTCATCTATCTTTATTATGTATCTCTGCTTATTTTTGGTAGCATCCTTGAGTGCATACACGGTGTGCTTTTTTAAATTGCTTTTTCTTTTCATTTATTTCACTGATTCATATATAATCCCTCTAAAATTCTCAAGGTCAAGAATTATCTTTATCTCTCCATCCCATTCAGAAACATTGGCCTGGTAAGCTGAAGACCCAGGTTCAAAACGCCGAGGTCGCTGGCTTGAGCCCAAGGGCACTGGCTTGAGCAAGGGGTTACATGCTCAGCTGGAGGGACCCCTGCCCACCCTTTCAAGGCACATATGAGAAAGTATTCAATGAACAAAAGGTGCTGCAGCTATGAGTTGATGCTTCTTATCGCTCTTCCTTCTTGTCTGTCTGTCCTTGTCTGTCGATCTCTCTCTAAAAAAATAAATAATAAACAAAAAGGCAATGTTTTCACCATTCAAATATTAAGATTTTAAATAATTATGATAATTTGTAATTTGTATTCATGGTTTACCTGATAAAATCATTATATGTCTTAACATTAACTTTAATTGCATAAATATTCATTACTTTAATCCTATAAGAATTTTAGAAAACCTGAACTTGTGGCTTAGTAGATAGAGCATTGACCTCGCCCACCAAGGTCATGGGTTTGATCCCCGGTCAGAATAGATTTTATTTTTTCCTAAAGTTTTATTTTGTCTGATGTCTTTGTTAATGAAATAACACTTTCACATGAAAGGGAGTTGAGGAAAATATGTGCATTAGTTTTCTGTTGCTGCCATAACAAATTACCACAAATTTAGCAACTTAAAACAACATAAATTCCTTATCTTAACTTCTGCAGGTTAGAAGTTCAAGCAGGATCTGCTGGTCTCTCTGCTCCTGGTCTCACAAAGCTGAAATCTAGGTGTTGGCCAACATGCTAATGAAAAATTAGGAAGTATATTTACATCAGATTATTGACATATTGACTACTGTTCAGTCCTTTGTTATAGAGCTGTAGGTCTCCTCTTTATTTACTGTCAGCCAGAAGTCCTCTCAGCTCCTTAAATCCACCTTCATTCCTGTCACTTTGACCCTCTCTTTTCAAATTAGCATGTCCAGCCTTTCTGCTCTTCACGTTACTCAGACTCTCTCCTGTGCAGCATCTTGTCTTATAGTCAGAAACAATTCTGTTTTTAAAATCTCATGGGATTAAATTGGACCTAGCTGGATAATTCAAGATAATATCCCTAATCTTAAAACATCAGCAAATCTCCTTGGTCATCTAAAGAAACACACCCACAAAATCCAGGGATTAGAGCATGAACATCTTTGGGAGCGATTATCCAGCTGATGGCAAAGTGCCATCATATTGAAACACATTCTTACAATTCTTCAATCTTCCTTATTAATTTAGCTCAGATTCCACATATTTTACCTATATAACCAATATAATAACATTTAATTCACTCTAACAATATTTTTCCATTTTATATCCACATGTTTATAAGTAAATGAATATAATTTGTACATACAACTTCATTCTTGAACTTTATCCTAGTACCATGATGGAGAACCTTCTTATAAAAACCAACCACTTTTGCAGTGCTGGTCAACCTGGTCCCTCACGCCCACTAGTTGGGGTTCCAGCTTTCATGGTGGGCCAATGCGGTGCCGTTTGGTTGCTCTGCTACCGCCCACCATGAAAGCTGAAATGCCCACTAGTGGGCGGGAGGAACCAGGTTGACCAGCACTGCAAAAGTGGATGTTTTTTATAAAAAGGTTCGCCATCATGGTCCTAGTAGATGATTAAGTGTATGGTGAATTTTAGAAAAAATCTACTGAACTCAAATGAAGTTAAGAACTGTGATAATTTCCTAAATGATTCAGATGGAAAAAGTGTAAGAACTTGTTAATTTAACATTTATCCTTTGTTTGATACTTAAGCTATTTGCTTCACTTGGTTTTCAGGTTATTTTATTTTTAAGTAGTGAACATTTACCTCAATGTCTATACTGAAAGTTTTAAAAATGTTTTTATAATGAAAATTATTATTGTGACTTGACACTAGGCTGTCAGTCAAATTCCTTTTTCTAAGGAAGAATCCTCTGATGGAGAGGAGAATATAGATTTGCCTTAGAAAAATGTTACAGCACAATAATAAATTTGGATCATGAGATAACACACATAAAGGGTCTGGTATAAGGATGCGTAAGTGCAATTTCCGGTCCAATATTTAAGTCCCAGGATCTGATGTTCATCTTTTTTAGAGACAGGGCCATAGCTGCCCACTTAACAAGCAGATGACTATACTTTCTCTCACCAGGCAGAGCCCCTAGGACGTGCTACTAATAAATGGCTGAACATACCATTCCTGAAGAAAAATGCGTATGCAATGCAAAGAGTAAAATGTGTGCTTGAATCTTTTATGAAGACCTATAGCTCATTCTAATGTAAAATTTAAAAAAGAAATGTGTAATTTGACCAGCATATTGAGGTTTCAGTTAAGAAGTATGGTATTAAAAACTGGTTATGAAATGAAAGAGGATTTATATTTATGTGCACTCCTGAAATGAATATCTTATAAGTTATTAATATAATAAAGACATAAAAAATAGTTAAACGTGACAATAGCACTATATTCATAATACCTCCCCTTTATTGAAATTATGTTATAAGAACCTGGCATCCCAGTTTTAAACATCTGTGTAATCAATTGCAGAGATGCATATTGGTCTCTTTATTTTGTACATTGAGAGGTTCAGGTAAAATAAATAATTTGTCTATGGTCACATAGTAAAAGAAGAGATTATATTTTAATCTAAACCCTGTTCTTTGTTACTGTTAAATTACACAGCTTCTTTAGAAGTCTGATACTAAACAATGATTTTGCTGACACTTCACTGCTTACTGATATTAATTATAATTTGAACTTCAGCTATGGATAGTATTTGTGAACAACAGTCACAGAAATAGTTACATAAGATGCCATTCTGACTCAACAACTATACTAAGAATAACTTTTTCTTTATTTTCTTCAAAAAGGATATTGAATGCATGATTAACAAAGTCAGATTCTCATCAGTTTTAACTATGATGGTGCCTCATGCAGTATAGATCAATTCACAAAAAGTCATTACCTGTAAAATTATGTGCAAATTCAATTTTGATAAATGAAATTGCTTTTAAATATGCAGTAGGGTTACTTTAATAAAAGCAATTGTTTGGCCAATAATTTCTAAAGTGAATAAGCAATATCTAGTTTACCTTTGTTTTGTAAAGCTGCACATGCCATATGTAAATTATTTCACTAGAAAAAATGGTTTCCTTTGGAGCAAATGAAAATTTGACAAGTTATAATGTTATTTTATACTTCTCAGAATGACCTAAGAGCCTCTAGGGTTTTATGTAGAATTTTATCCCATACTTTTTTAGGGCCTTCCAAATTTTGTTATAGAAAGACCTTATTGTAAAACCATTTTATCCATTAAAAGTCTTCCTGAAGTACTGAAGTGTACCAGCTAAAGGCCCACACATGTTTCTATGTATGTATACTTAGTGTATGTAGTTATATATTTGTGGGTCAACAGCAGAGTTTCCATCTTTTGTCACATTAAATACAAACTATGCTGATGGACTTCAGTCAATTCACCCTCATGAGCTCAATGTATAGCACTTGAGAGTCAGACTGTGTATCCATAGACATGTACCCATAAATCATTTCTGGATGTAAGCAGAATAAAGATTTTTCATCTTGTTTAGTATATTGGTTTCAGGTACACAACACAGTGATTAGGCAGTTATATACCTTATGAAGTGATCACTTGGATGATTCTAGTATCCATCTGACATCCTGCACAGTTATTACAATATTATTGACTATATTCCCTATGCTTTACATCCCTGAGACTATTTTTATAACCTGCAATCAGCCTTATTTTTTTTTTTGACAGAGACAGAGAAAGACAGATAGGAAGGGAGAAAGATGAGAAGCATCAGTTCTTCATTGTGGCACCTTAGTTTTTCATTGAGTGCTTTCTCATATGTGCCTTGACCGGGAGGCTAGGGCAGAGTGAGTGACCCCTTGCTCAAGCCAGCGACCTTGGACTCAGGCTGGTAAGCCTTGCTCAAACAAGATGAGCTCATGCTCAAGCCAGCGAGCTCAGGGTTTCAAACCTGGGTCCTCCACGTCCCATTCCGACACTATATCCACTGCGCCCCTGCCTGGTCAGGCACAATCGGCACTTCTTAATTTTGAACCTCAGTTTCTTGCTTAGCTTTCTGATGCCCTAGCTTACACAGCCTCCTTTAGGGGCTTGGTTTTGGGACACCCCCAAGTCTCTATCTGGGACTCTGCCCTCACTTCCCCTTAGGACAGTACAGACAGCGGGGTAAGTTAAACAAGAAGCAACAAATTCTTTCAGAAATTGAAGCCATATTCTCATAATCATACAGACTACTACAAGATTAGTTTTCAAAAGGATACTCTCTTGGGACTATTTGTTTGGATACATGTATTATCATAAGCATACTCAATAAAATCCTAGAAAAGTTAATTGCAGTGTCAAGTAAAAGAAAAACTAATTTTCTAATAATCTCCTTTTATACTAAAATATTCAGCACTTATAATTGAAAAAGAAAAACCTTTGATTTTGAGGAATTCATATATTCATTTATTCAACAATATTAATTAAAATTTGGAAGATCAAAATATGAGCCCTATTCAGATATTATTCTCAAGGATCTTAAAGACTGATAGAAAATAAGGTACTACAAAACATGGCATTAGAAGGAAGAAAATGTGAAATATATGAAAGAGGTATAATTAAAATGCAAGGTTCTGGTTATTAAGTTTTCTCTCAGTATCAAACCCACCCTTCTGAGCTGTTTCATGATGCTGGAGCCAGCTTCTCCTTCGCCAGCTGGCTGCCTGTTTGTTTGTTGTAATCCAGAGAGAAGAGGGTTGAAAACCAGAGGACAGTTTTGCTTCCTGCCTCTATCAATATTGCCCCAGCCATGGACTCGTTACCTTCCCATTACCACTTAGTGCTGTATTCCTTTTTCCTTTCAGTCCCTGAAGCAGGTAGAAGCCCAGCCTGCTCGGGTGCCTCATTCTCAGAATCTCATGTGGGGGGAACTCCTCTGAATTCCTGAAGCCCCCCAGCAGCAGAACATCCCCTCCTAAAGGTGTAGGTCTCAGCCCCATAGGGACCTGCTCTCAAGACCCCAGGCTCTCAAGACCCTGCCTCTCCCCGCTGTTCTCTTGGCTCCAGGAATGCTATCTCTTTTCTGCAGTTATTGTCTTTTGATCACTGAAGAGTTCCCCTCACCTTCTTGCCCTCCAATACTTGCTTAAAAAAATGTTAATTAAATTATCTCAGGTAAAACTACTGGTGTGGATTGCTTTTTGAGTGCTTCACAATTGATACAGTAATAAAAGCTCAGAGAAAGGAACATCCCAGTGTAGATGTGGAGATCAGAGAACACCTCACAGAATGCCCGCATTTCCACTGGGCCATGGATGGTAACTTTGATGTGAGGTGAAATTGAAGGTCAGGAAATAGAAGAGGAAGTGGCAGAGGCAGGGAGGGGGGAGGGAGCATAAGGGGGAGATGAGCAGGTCAGCTCTGCTGGAAGGGTGTTGGTGAACAGGCAGGGCCACAACCACTCACAACAATTTCTCTTTTTGGTGTGCAAAAACCACAAAATTTATGTTGGAGTCTTCTTCATTTTATGAAATAATATAACCACAGGTAATACATTCAGAAATTAGAACAAAATATAAATTCACTTTAAATAGGAGGGAATTTCCTGACTTAATTAACTCATATAAAGTACACAATTACTATGTAATTTGTTGTACTCAAAAATTATTTTATAATAAGTAAAAAGACCCCCAGACCTTTACATGATAGGTACTGAAATGTCTTATATAAATATACTTTATAAATATTTATATTAGATAGGAAGATAAATTAAAATGAACTAAATGTAATGTTTCATTTAAACTATAGGAACAGGTATTAGTCTCCAAGGTGTATGTAGTGTGACATGTATTTCCAGGGTGCTCATAACTGGGGCATTTGCAATACATATATTGTCTTCGAGAAAAACCAAACCATGGTTTCTGCTTCACAACAGACTTCATGTTCTTTTAACAGTTTGTTTTCTTCATATTTTGACAGTTATAAAGCACTCTTTGCCTCTGGGCTTTTGATATAGAATGATAAGAATCATTAGTCATGAGCAAAACCTTCAATTATACTGTTTTTTTTAATTGTGAAAATCAGATTTAATTTGTATTATTTATATTTGAAACATATTTTCCAGGAACCTCTGAGGACACTACAAATAAAAAACAATCATTATATAGGTTGGCAAGTCCTTCCAGCACATGTCCCGCTGACCTCAAGGAAAGCAACGTGTGCTTCCAAGGGCAGAGTCGGGCCATTACTAGTAATGAGGTCGCATTTAAATGCTCATTAGTGGGTTTAAATTGTTAGTATGTGAGTCCGTGTGTTTGGACAGAGTAGTGGCATGGTTTAAATAAAATTTTAATCAAAATTCTTGAAGTATACAGTACTTTTATTTTGTGAGGACTTTGGATGAATATTTTAAATCACATTACTAGTTTCTTTAAAATTTTCACATTAAATGTGAATTTTATCTTAATAACACATTTTCTTCTATAGTTACATGCAAACAGATAAACAAACTATTGGCAATTAGGAAAAAAATAACATCCAAGTGTTACTACTATTTAAAATAGAACAAGGATTCTTCAGATCTTTATAGTCATCTACTTAATTTGTAGTCATCACCAAAGCAACTGGTGAATTCTATTAACTTAATGAAACTGTATGGTCTCTTCAGGGAAATTAATCAGACCAATAATTTGTTTTAAAATAGAGTACCTGAGACTATAAAAATGTTACATTCTTTTACTTCATATAAATACAAACTAAATCAGTATCATATGTGGCAAAAAAATGGAATAGGTAAATGAATCAAGATAATCGTGAAAGACAAATTGCGTGTGTGTGTGTGTGTGTGTGTGTGTGAAGAAAAATAGTAACATAATGTCACTACTGAATGCCTTTATTGATTGGCTTCAGAGTCTTGTGTGGTTGAAAACTTCTGAATGTGAATTTCTCAAAACATGTGTCAGAATGTGTGTGCGCAGTCATTAGAATTTTGTGAACCACTCAGGATAATAGATTATGATGTAAAAATTGAGTTTCACTAGAAAATTGCTTCATTCATCCACTTTAAGGGAACTTCAAAGACATCAGAAAACTGTGATTCTTGGTTTAGACAGTTTCTTTTTTTCTGCCTTTTAAAAAAGGAGAAAAAAGAAACCCTTAGTAATTTGTTACAATAGATCTTAAAATGCATGTATCATCTACAAATGACCTCATCAACATTCAGAAAGGATTACCTAAATGAACCTGTCTACATATTGCCCCTTATAATGAGCCCCCATGAGACTAATGACTTATTAGTGCCATGGACAATAAATGATTAATTAGTTGATTCTAAAACAAATTGTTAAGAGAATAATTGCTACCTTTTCCTAATTTCTGCAGGTTAGAAGTTAATGTGATGCTAATGTAGACAGATAGATTCAATAAAATTTTTTGTTTATTAACAAATTTCAAAAAATGATTTGAAAAAACTGACCATAATATACTATTTTAATATTTAATTAAGGTTTAATATCTAATATTTATAAGACAACTACATATATTTATTCACAAATATTTTTTGCTTACTAGTCTATCAGTTTCTTATTTTAATCTATATTTTTCATTAATATCATTACCAATTACAATGTAGGTAAAATTTTTGAGCTTGCATTGTGTTTATTGAAAAGCATTTCTTCTTCTTTACTTACTCTTTTGAAGGTTGGTGAGTCGTCTGCTTTGAAATGTGGACTGAACCATAGGAGTGTTGATCTTCCTAAACAAAATCAACTCTCCATTATTCAATGTCAATGAAGGAGGTATTGGTATGAATAAATAATACTAATTGATAATTCACACATCTGGTTTAGGGCAAAGGTAATTTATCTCAGGTGGCTCTAATAATTTGAATAAAAAGGAAGGATAACTTGAGAACTTTCAATTGTGCCAGGTTTGGGAAGTGGTAGGGAGGTAGAACTTTTATCATATAATACAAATGAGAGTGTCTGGGATCATATTGTTAGGGACATAAACACACTCAATGATAAACAATTTTATATTAGCCTGACATTTTCATATCACACTCATTTCATATCATCAATGTATTATGTACTTACTGAAATTTTCAAGATGGTTGCTATTTTCCCTGCTTTACAACCTCAAAGAGATCCAAAAAATTCACACATAGTCAAACCAATAAAAAATAACACTATCAAAATTTAAAGCCAAAGGTCTCTGCTGTGCATAAAATGAGATAGTAATAATTTACTATATTCAAATCATGTAAAAATCATTCGTGGGCTATATAAATTACCAAGCAAGAAAAGAAATATCATTAGTAAGGAAATCCACTACACATTGCATAAGTTATATAACACATTTTAGATTCATTTATTCATTCATTCAGTCATTCATTCATTCATCACTATCTATTGAACATTCTAATCGAGCTAAGTGCTGGTGATAACCAGTAAACAAAACCTGTCTTGGCTCCCAAGATCACATACTTGTGGACATGTACAATAATTTTAGACCATGATGAGTCTTTTGGAGATAAACAAAGCATAGTAACCAGGGTTTGTGTGCACAAGTGAAAAAAGATTTGGGGGAAAGAAAGTCTCTTTGATAAAGTGAATTTTTGAGAAGTAATATGAATAAAGTAGAATGAGTCATGGAGTTCTTCAAGTGAAAAAAGTCTCCAGAGAAAGAAGCTACAGTATAATGTCCTCAGTTAGTGCCCTTGACATGTTCAAGAAATAGTAAAGATGCTAGTTAGTAAGGAATGCACTAGGAAGTCAGTAGCTAGAAAGAAGTCTGAGGGTGTGTGTGTGTGTGTGTGTGTGTGTGTGTGTGTGTGATGGTGGTGGTGAGTGTTGAATCATGAGAGGCCTTAAAGAGCACTTTAGAATTTGAGATTTTCTCTGAAAATGGGAAGCTATTTTAAAGACGTGGTTGGAGGAATGATTTAGGTTTTCAAAGACTCGCTGACTGCTATGTAAAGAGCTGATAGGGGAGACAGAGGCTGAAGTAGGGAAATCTGGTTAGAAACTTATAATTTGTGAAAGGTCAGCCCAGCCTCTTAAAATGTTCGAGAAATCAATATATTCAAAGCCACAGTTGTCAAGTAATTTTGAATGTGGAAGAATTTAGAGCTCATTAAGTAGAGAATTTTTGAAATATATGAAGGGTTGTTAAAAGATATGGTGTCAAATAGTCCATTCACCATAAGCAGTCTTTGGAAACTGGCATCTAATTAAATGGTATATATTTATCAGTGAATACTTTGAGGTGAAGTGCTTTAAGAACTTTTAGCTAAGATTGGGATTGAATTTAGATCTTTCAAAATCCCCAAACAATGCTTTTCTAAATATTTTCATGTACTGAAAAAATTCTGTGGGGCAGTGTTTAATGAGAATTTGGAACCAGGCTACCTGGGTTCAAAATTTGGTTCCAATACTCAATAGTTGGTAATCTTGAGCAAGTGAATTGAAAGTTCTGGCTTCGGGTTTCTTTTCTCTAAAATTAATAATAGTGCCAACTACAATATGTTTGTTAAATATGAACTTTAATAAATGCAGAGTACTTAAAAGATCACTTGATTTAATACGTGCACAATACTTAGAAGATCATTTTATTTAACATATGCGGAGTACTTACAAGATCACCTGATTTAACACGTGCAGAGTAGTCAGGATATTTCATGGCTGTCTCTGAAGCTCAAAATCCTGCTTTGTGCCTCATATGCCACCATCAACCTATGTCACTGACATGGGAATTTTTTATGATAGGAAACATTCAAGGCCTCTTAGCCTGAATATTAGCGCTAGTGATGCAAGTGCTAGGGGATTTTTGTCACATAGGAAAACATAAATATTGAACTTCAAATACCAAAGCCCAACAGTGATAGGGAAAGGAACTGGCTTCCCACAGGTCTGTATGACGAGATGGTCCAATGTAGGAGACAGGATATTTTCACCGTAAAAGTTATCCCATGGCTGCTGCTAGCTGTCAAGTGTTTGGCAAGAAGTGAGAACCAAAGCATATTCTAGATCAGGGGTAGTCAACCTTTTTATACCTACTGCCCATTTTTGTATCTCTGTTAGTAGTAATATTTTCTAATCGCTCACCGGTTTTACAGTAATGATGATTTATAAAGTAGGGAAGTACCTTTACTTTATAAAATTTATAAAGCAGAGTTACAGCAAGTTAAAGCATATAATAATAATTACTTACTAAGTACTTTATGTCAGATTTTCACTAAGTTTAGCAGAATAAATCTTTATAAAACAACTTACTATAGTTAAATCTATCTTTTTATTTATACTTTGGTTGCTCCACTACTGCATACCATGAAGGCTTGAATGCCCACTAGTGGGCAGTAGGGACCAAGTTAACTACCACTGTCCTAGATGATATGAAAACATTGAGCCCTAGGTATTGTATACCTTACTGAAATAACTGTGGAAATTATTTTCTTAATTAGAGGTTCAATATACTCTAAGTTCATGACCATAGTTGGCAAGTATTTTTTCAACTGTGTTGTTTTATGTCACATTGAAATCAAAAACAAAACTAATGCCATTTGCAGGAACTTAATAACATGTTAAAACACACTTGCCATTCCATGCACAAATATAATAAATATCAGTAGACAACAAAAACCAGTCATTCAACTCCTCCAATGTGTCTCAAAGGAGGTAAAAGATTTGATATTTGTGACGTTTGTAAGTTGAAGTGACAATTCCAACATTAGATAAGAGATTATTTTTGAATACTTATCTCTATGAACATAATATTTTGATGTATATTTTAAAATGCACTTTTCACTTTAGATCTGTTTTTGGTTTACAAAAAAATTGCAGAGTATAAAGATTTTCCTTATACCCTATGCTCAATTTGCCATTATTAACATATTAAATCAATGTGGAAAGTTTGTTAAGATAAATAAAATATCTAACTAAAGCCTTTATCTTCTTCAGATTTTCGTAGTTTTTACCTAATATATCTTTCTGTTCCAGTATCCTATTTAGGATAGAGCATTATATTTAGTCATCATTTTCCTTAGACTGCCATTGACTGTGATAATTTCTATAATATTTTATATTATAAATATAGTTAAAAGTAAAATGAAAATTTTAAGAAATACATTCTTTATGCTGCTTTATAAACTTGTTGGTAGAAACATCTTTTTCATGTTTTGACAAGTTGTATAACATTCATATTCACAAATGTTTTGTTTCTAATATTTTATCAGTATCCAGTGTTTTATTGAATATTTCTTCAGCACCAGTCTCTGAAAACAGTGGGGCTGGGGACAAAACACAGCCTTTTCATTCCGTTCTTTAAAAGGGATTACTGAAAAAAAACGTTAACTTACATCCAGAAAAGAATGCATTCGGAATAGGATCAAAGTGAATTCCTATATTTTGCTTGGTGATAATATTGGTAGATGCCACAACATTGACTGAAAAGGTAATATAATTCCTGTGGCAGATAGGCTTTCTATAGTTTGAAATAATGATTTTGCATATTGCTGGGATCAATTGCCAAAGTAATTTACAGGATTTAGAGAATAATTAAAATAAGCATTGTGAAACTTGAGACATTTGTGGTTTTTCAGATTAATTTGTACTTTGATCTCCATTAATTAATTAATTAATTAGTTTTTCTTCTTTTCCAAGTGAGAAAAGTGGAGATAGAGAGGCAGATTTCCACATGTGCCCAGATGAAGATACACCCAGCAACCCCCATCTGGGGCCGATGCTCTGCCCATCTTGGGCCATGATTGCAACTGAGCTGTTTTTAGCACCTGAGTGGAGGCTACACAGAACCATCCTCAGTGCCCAGGGATGGATGCACTGGAACCAATTGTTCCATTGCTGCTGGAGGTAGGAGAAAGATAGAGAGAGAGAGAAGGGGGTGGAAGGGTGGAGAAGCAGATGGTCACTTCTGCTTTGTGCCCTGACCAGGTATCAAATCTGGGACATTCAAATGCCATGCCGAGTCTCTACCACTGAGCCAACTTACCAGGGCCTCCTTTTATTTATATTTAAATTTATTCTTAATTTATTTTTATTAAGGCATAAGAGACATATCATATTGTATTAATTTCAGGTATACAGCATAATGATTCAATATTTGTACGATCACTACCATAAATCTAATTAACATCTGTCACCTTGGCTTCCTTATAGACCATTAATGAAAGACCATTAGAAGAAAATTGCTAGGGCAACCATTTTGGAAGGTATATTTTAATTTTTAGCATATCACTTTTCTTTCTTTCCACCTCACTGTCAGTAAGTAGCCTGTTGAAGCCAGAGGGCAGAATGAATGGGAGAATTATACACACAGCTACTTCCTTAAAACATCTTTCTAACAACCTCCTTTAAGTATGAAAACCTTTAAAATCTGAGTTTACTTTTGAATGATATAAAAATAAGTTATTATTTAGAGACTTAAATAATATTAAGTACGTATTTCTTTTTTTTTAAATTGAATAGGTGACACTGCTTAATATAATTACATAGGTTTCCAGAGCTTAATTCTACAACAAATGCCTATATGCTGTATTCTGTGTTCACTCCCCTCCCAAGTTACATCTTTGTCCATCAGCATCTATCCCTCCTTGAAAAATCTCTGATCCTCAGGTAATAGATATATACTAGAATTGATTTTTAGAAAACAGCTTTCTAATAAAAATGTAAAACTGTGTATAGCAACAAAAAACATGATATTTAAAATAAAAGAGCCATCTTTTTAGTTATAAAAATAATTTTTATGAGTTCTACAAAATTAAGAAATAAAATTTTAAAAAGAGGAAAATAACTGATTTTTATTTGAGTCAGTTTTTGATTTTTAATAGAAGACTAATGAAAAGCTTGCAAATGTACTTTTGTTTGCATGATGGCTAGCAGGCAAACAAAACTCTGAATTTCATGAAAATGATCAAAGTAACAATATAGACTTAATACTGCTTATAAGATAATGATAAGAATAAGCTTATCATTAAATCAGGAAAATATAGTTTAAAAATAAACTTTCAAATATCTGACCTCTACCTCCCAATGAGCTTCTGTTTATGAAATGTTGCTCTGAAAATCAGCTTAAACATATTGTATAATACACTTCCATGTTATGTTAAAAATGCTGCTTTATATGTTGTTTGAGTATAATTAGTTTGAAGTACAAGTAAAGAAATCTAAAAAAATACAGGACCTTAGGGAAGATAAGAGTATATTTCTGGGGAAGGGTGTTGAGGGGGTAGGCAAAATGAGTAAAGAGGGTCGAGAGGTACTAACTTCCAGTTATAAAATGAACAGGGCATGGAGATGTAATGTACAAACAATAAGTACTAAGGGTCTAATATACAACCTGATGACTATGGCTACACTGCTGTGTGATAAGCAGGAAAGTTGTTGGGAAAACAGATCCTAAGAGTTTTCATCACAAAGAGACTTTTTTTTCTTTTCTTTTTATGAAGTAATGGAGGTTAAGTAAACCTACTATGACAATCATATGACAATATATGTAAATTAAACCACTCTGCTTAAACAATAATGTATTTCAATTATTTCTTAATAAACTTAAAAAAAAGAATGTATTTCTTTTCACCAGGAAGTCCACAATTAAGAAATTTAGGCTTATAGGAGTCCCATGAGATAATGAAATCAGACTCATTCTGTCTTGATATTCCATAAGACGTAGGCTCTCCTTCTAAAAGGTCACTTCATATTCAAGAAAACTGACTGCTGAAATGTTACTTATCACATACACATTCCCACCAACAGAGAGGAGAAAGAATAACGGACATAGGGAAATTTCTTATAAACTGCACACTTAAGACTTCTGCTTACATTTCATTGGCCAGAACTTTATGTCCTAGTCATGGCTGATGGCAGGAAAATGGACAGATGTAGCTGTTATTGTATGTGGTCATGTGCCCAGCTGAAATTAATGCAGTATTAGTAATACAGAAGGAGAGGACAGATATTGAGTATAACAGAGGTTTCTGCCATATATGTTAGTACAGAAAACTCAACACATATTGCTTGTTCTCCATAGATTTAGTAACTATAAATCCTATACATAAAATAATATAGATCTAACATCTCCATCCTATTATCCTTGTCAAGTCCTTGCTCTAGAAGAACAACTCAGAAAAACTATTTTTTTTTTTTTTTTCTGAAGCTGGAAACGGGAAGAGACAGTCAGACAGACTCCCGCATGCGCCCGACCGGGATCCACCCGGCACGCCCACCAGGGGCGACGCTCTGCCCACCAGGGGGCGATGCTCTGCCCCTCCGGGGCGTCGCTCTGCAGCGACCTAGAGCCACTCTAGCGCCTGGGGCAGAGGCCAAGGAGCCATCCCCAGCGCCTGGGCCATCTTTGCTCCAATGGAGCCCTGGCTGCGGGAGGGGAAGAGAGAGACAGAGAGGAAGGGGGGGGGGTGGAGAAGCAAATGGGCGCTTCTCCTATGTGCCTTGGCTGGGAATCGAACCCGGGCCCCCCGCACACCAGGCCGACACTCTACCACTGAGCCAACCGGCCAGGGCCAGAAAAACTATTTTGTAAAATGTTCAATATAATTTATTAAAAGATCAAGAATAATATCCATGATTATGTATGTTCTTCTTAAATTATGTCAACCAGTTGGAATAAATATTTAACTGAATCCATTAAGTCAACTGGTTAATTCATTATTATAAAACAATGTATATATAAATATAATATGTGATATTTATATCAATGCTTTGATACAGCTTCTGGATTTAGTCAGAAATTTCATCCTTAGTTTATTTTGGGGGGGTTCTTCAGAAAATGGGTAAGTAAAATTATGATTATTATGATTCCAACAGTAACTAACCACATGAAAATAATGTAGATAAAATTAAAAAGGACTTAACTGCTAATTCTATTGTGGAAAATTTGTCTACAGATCAGTTATCTAGGACTAAGGAATCTCTCAATTCTACAAATTATTACCTTTGTGTATTTGTATCTGTTATCCTCAATCTAGATTCTATATTTGAGGCTTGGATTCTAATAAAGAATTAGGAAATTGTTTTATTTCTTTTACTCCATTAAAATCATTTTACAGTTTAAAATATTTTCTAGATTACTGAATGAATCAGTACATTTGGTTTCTATGTGTTTCATAGGCTAAAATAGAAATAAATTTTTGTACACTTGAATCGTTGTATGACATATGGTCTCTAAAAACTTTTTTTATTATCTTTCACTGAGTTTATGTATAATATTTTCTCTATGCTCTTTTAAAATCTCTTTGGCAAGAGATAGAGCAGAAATGCACATACCCATGAAAGTATCTAATCTGTATGCAATCTATGGCCATAGGACAAAGACAAGCTAATTGGTCCATAAGTGGAATCTATGATCTTGGCATCATTTAGTATGCTGCTCTAATCCAATTAACCAGCCACTGCCCTTGTCTATATGCTGCTGAAGGGCATGAATCATAAATTTTTGTGTATCCAGCATCTAGCACATTTCTTGGCATGTGAATAGAGCTCAATATTTATTAAATAAAATGATAATGCCATACTATTCATTAGAAAGAATATCTTGTATTTTTATGTATTTCATTATATGTCTAGAGTTTAGAAAATGAACCATTTTAAAGAAGAGGATTTTTTTTTAAAAGAAGGAAAATCACCATGTTTCTTTCTGAGGGTTTCAAATCAACAACTAGTTTAAATTGTTAAAAACCAATTATAGGAATGACTTTTAAAATTCTTATATTAATATTGAATGAGTACAATAGTTTTTAAGTTATTTAGTTTTCTTGATAAGATTATTCATTTTAATGTCAAATGTGCATTTTTCATAGAAGGTCAAAGGAAGAGGTGTTATAAGGACAAGTAGCACCCAGACACTGGATGGTGGATAAAATTAGGGAGTAAGCAGGTGCATGCTTATGAACTCCTTTCCATCAGTGTTTGTTCCTCATTTAGCTGCTGTATTGACACTGAGTCCAGAAGTCTTATAACTATGCTGGCTATCTATATAACCTTCTAATATCTCTCTGGGTGTAGGTGGGGCCAGAAAGGTCCTGAAGCTGAGGGAGACCCAGGAGTAAAAGATTTTATTAAATTATATTTTTGATTGGCTGATCAATTTGATTTTAGGAAAAGAATATTTTGTTGTTTTATTAAAATATGCAGTCTCTTATATTTTCTTAAGTTTTGCTGTACATGAATATTGCTTGGGCATAGCACTAAAATAAAAAAACAGATTGAGGTTTTTAGAGTTGTATTTGCAGTGGAATGTTTTACTTCAGCAAGCTCAAGTCCTGTTTCTCTGTCTTGTTTTGTTTTGCTCTATGCCCTGAGATTTGTTTTTGAAGATCTCTAAGATAGATGTTAAGGAGGAGAACAAGAGAAAAGATATGTGTTTTATTTCAAAAGTGTGCATAGTGTTCTTACCTTCAGCAAGTTCGTGCTAGTCTTTGACACATTTTTACCGAGTTTCATAAACAAAACAATAATGATAGTAAAAAAATGTTTAATGTTGTTACTCAATGGTGTCTAGCAGAGCAATTGTTTTATACTCTGTGGGAATGAAATTATGGTTTTAATATGCCTGAGCATTGTTACTGTTTTATTAAAATGGTTAAAATCTTCTCCTAAACTGAAGAAAATATTAACCAGAATTTGGGCCCTTTAGTTGTAAAAAGCTAAAGTCTCAATATTTCATAAAGGGACAATACTTCTTAGTATGTTATTCAATATCGTGATGCTAAAAGTATTTACCTATCTAGTTACCTGTTAAAAAAGAGTATGTCAATATACATGAGTGAGCCAGGGTTCTACCAGCAGAAGCAGCATCTATCAACGCCTTGCCACAGGTACAAGCAATGCATCCATGTACAAAAATGATATTTAGAAATCAGGCCTTTGGCTGAACTCAGATCTTAGTTATACTTTGCAGAGGTTTCCATAATTTATAGAACTACCACCTGATACTTAATTCCAACATGTATACCAATATTTTTCTAATTTTAGTGACAATTGTACCACATGGTCTTTAGTATGGCAGGCTGCCTAGAAACTGTTTCAGTAAATTACACACCAAAATGATCTATTTTTGGATTGTCTCCAGAACAAAGACTATGATGTATAATTAAAACCAACTAACAATTAACTGCCATCAAATATAACACGAGGGACAAGTGTTGTAAATTTAGTTATTTACAAGAAGAAGCAACATCGACTTTTTTTTCAATGCGTAATAAAAATAGACCCATATTTGTGAGGTTATAACATTAAGGTTTATATAAAATAATAATGAAACAATAGAAGGATAATGTGTTCCCCATTTCATTGTGTTGAAGTAATTTTATTAGTACAATAATGAACGAAGAACTCAAAATTGTTCTATTTATTGCATGTTTTGAACTAAATAATTATTTTAAGAGACATAGTAATATTACTTTGGCATCATAATTAGTTATGTAACTTTGAGGGTGTTGACTGTGCCCAAATTATGTTTTTATGCACTATCATATATTTGTGCATACCAAAAAGAGTTACTTAATTACTGTGATGTAGCTTTTATACCTAACACCCACTTAAGAGTCAGACTTTGAAGATCTGAACTAACAAGTTTCTTTCATTACTTATTCTTATATAACCTAAGGTAAAGACAGAGGGAAGCGAATATCTAATTATGACTGTTTTTAGAAGATGGAAGAAAGGAGCAAAAGATTTTTTAAGACTTTCTATATACAAAGGCAGTGGCGAATTTGCTGAGGAGCTAACGAAGCTTCAGTGTTCCTCACTTGCAAGGGTCTTGTCCAAGGTCCTGAACTTAATTTCATATTAATTATTTTGTATTCTGTTTCTACTGTATAATGTGTCTTCTTCTGCAACGACCCCCAAACTGTTTAAGGCTACAGGTTTTATACAAAGTGAACATCTTCTCAGTTGAGTTGGGAACCTCAGAATGAGGGAAAAACTAAATATAGAGAATCCTGAGGAATAATGAGCTGAACTGTGGGCAAATGTTCATCATCTTTAAAAGTGAATAAAATGACGAGAAACAAAGGACAAAATGCAGAGAGGTGAAGGAAAGAGGGGGAGGAAAGGTGGTGAAATGGAAGAACATATGAGAAGGTAGATGGAAGAGATATCAGCACGTTGGAGAATCCTGTGTGAAAAAGGCTTTGTCTTAGTCCCTGAAATGAGTAGACCCAAGTATCACATGCTTTCTTGGTCACAGCTTCCTACTCTATCTCTCACTTTAGAAATAAATTTGTCATTTCAAATTAAAACCTAAACTTTGCAATATTAGCATGAATTATTGTTATTTTTATCCTGGATATGCCATTTAATTTTTTATTTCATAAATAAAATATGAATTGGAGAGTGATTACTCAATATGCATTCAACATATGAACCTCTTCCTCCTCCTCTCTTTCCCTTTGAATTTGATCCATTTTAGGATGCTTGCAAAACAACTGCTAAGTGCTTGAAGTGCAGTAAGTTATATATACTTTAACAAAAGATTAAAATGGATGTCAGGTTAGACTTTAAGGTCTTCTCACCTTCATACCTGGCAAAAAATTCTATACAGATAAATAAAACACTAAAAAACCAGTTCTGCATTCCATATTCAAGCATGTATCATGTTGGGAAGGCAGATATGAAATGTGAGGGTGGCAGCCTGACCAGGCGGTGGAGCAGTGGACTGGGATGTAGAGGACCCAGGTTTGAAACCCTAAGGTCGCTGGCTTGAGCTCAGGCTCATCTGGTTTGAGTACAGCTCATAAGCTTGAACCCAAGGTTGCTCGCTTGAGCCCAAGGTCACTGGCTTGAGCAAAGGGTCACTCAATCTGCTACAGCCCACTGGTCAAGGCACATATGAGAAAGCAATCAATGAACAACTAAGGTGCACAATGAAGAATTGGTGCTTCTCATCTCTCTCCCTTCCTGTCTGTCTGTTCTTATCTGTCCCTCTCTCTGTATCTGTCACAAAAAAAAGGGAAAAAATAGAAATGTGAGGGTGACAGAGCAGATCTCCTGGGGGCAGTTGTGCCTTCCTGTTTCCACCAGGGAGCAAGAGAAGGGTGCACACACCAACTTCCAGGAGAGACAGAACCTAATGGGACCGCTTGGAAAAATTTTATATATTCCCCAGTAGTTGGGCAACAGAAGGAACTAGACTCTAACTTTTTTTTTTTTGTATTTTTCCGAAGCTGGAAACAGGGAGAGACAGTCAGACAGACTCCCGCATGCGCCCGACCGGGATCCATCCGGCACACCCACCAGGGGCGACGCTCTGCCCCTCCGGGGCGTCGCTCTGCGGCGACCAGAGCCACTCTAGTGCCTGGGGCAGAGGCCAAGGAGCCATCCCCAGCGCCCGGGCCATCTTTGCTCCAATGGAGCCTAGACTGCGGGAGGGGAAGAGAGAGACAGAGAGGAAGGAGGGGGCGGGGATGGAGAAGCAAATGGGCGCTTCTCCTATGTGCCCTGGCCGGGAATCGAACCCGGGTCCCCCGGACTCCAGACTGACGCTCTACCGCTGAGCCAACCGGCCAGGGCTAGACTCTAACTTTTACCCAAGAAACCTAATAGGAGAGAAGCTCACTGCTGGCTGCTGGACTGTAGGACAGTTTCTGCTGTGTTGGGATTAGCTGCATTCTTACATTTTTTTTTTTTCAGGAGAAAGAACAAGTCTTGTATAGACACTCAGTTGACCAAAGCTGGAAGTGCATTGGTGAATTCCTAGTTGCTGTTGAAGCAGTGACAAAACAGTTAAAACAAAGATGCTTTCATCTAGACAGAAGAAATTTTAGAGGATAGACCCATCAAGTAACCCATGAAATGGCTTAAATGTCTGTTAGGCTCAGAATGGCAGAACCATGGTACAGTCAAGAGTTCTCCCACCTCTGCCTCCCTTGCCCCTCTCCATCCTTCTACAATTCTCCTGAGATCCAAACTCCTAGTTCACAACATGGAGAAAGAGTGAGAGACAGCTTGGGATAGAGGAAAGAGATAAAAAAAAGGGTAATATCCTAAATTCTCTAAGCCAGTAGCCAGCCTTTAAGTGCCTCCCCATGTGGAAGGTAAAAAAATTTACCTTGAACTCAGAGTTTTGATTGTTATATAGAACAGAATGTTACCTGGGACTGAGCTTGCTATTGAAACAAGGTAACTGTTATGGGCTGTATACATCTTCAACCCTTGGCTGCAGAACTTCCCTCACCGAGTAAATTTTGAAGGGGCAGCAGGGACAAAAATAATGATGATTTTTTTTTTTTTGTATTTTTCTGAAGTTGGAAATGAGGAGGCAGTCAGACTCTCGCATGCACTCGACCGGGATCCACCCAGCATGCCCACCAGAGGGCGATGCTCTGCCCATTTGGTGCATCACTCTGTTGCACCAGAGCCATTCTAGGGCCTGAGGCAGAGGCCATGGAGCCATCCTCAGCACCTGGGCCAACTTTTTGCTCAAATGGAGCCTTGGCTGCGGGAGGGGAAGAGAGACAGAGAGGAAGGAGAGGGGGAGGGGTCTAGAAGCAGATGGGCGCTTCTCCTGTGTGCCCTGGCCGGGAATCGAACCCGGGACTCCTGCACACCAGGCCAATGCTCTACCACTGATCCAACTGTCCAGGGCTAACTATTTTTGATCACATGATATTTGCCAGGCTTAGTCAAAGCATTGTTTACAAACACTACAGTTTTCACATATTGTTTTTCTGTAAATATGCTTCTGTTTAATCAAACATTTTAAAAGATTATGTTCCTGAACTTTAACTTTGTCAAACTATTTTCTTCCAGTCACTGAAGTGAATACTTTATTAAAAGTTTTAAAACTGAAGACTTTTAAAGATCTGAACTACTCAGGGAGATACAGAAATTCACAGAAGAAAACAGAAATATATGATCTCATGGAACAAGAGTTGGAATATCATAAACAAGGAAGAATTGTCAGCCTAAGCCCAGTGAGCTTTTTTTGTGTGTCTATGTATGTCTGCAACGCCCAAACTAGAAATGTATCAGAGAATGTATTGCATTTAGGAGCTTAATAATTAAAGTAGGGTTTGATTTTAAATATATCCTTCACCTTTTCAAATAATTTTAAGGGTTTTCTTTTTTCAAAATCATAAGGCAAGGCTCTGAAAGGGCATAGGACATTTATTTAAGTGCCACTTGTTTCTACTGCACTGGAAAATGTTTAATTTTTAGATGGGGAAAGGAAGAAATACGATAATTAAGTGCATCGCTCAAGAACCTGAATCACGATTCATTTTTCCTCCACCATGTAGTTATTCTCTCTTACAATGGACGAAACCTTAAGGGACCTGTCATATAAATATTTCTAAAGATCAGTCAATACCTGCAGCATTGCCATCCATCATTGCTGAACAAGTCCTGTTTTACACAGTAATCACATAAATCGAGTTACAAGAGATTATAATTCTTTAAAACACACCCCTTGGTCCTTGGCAAGGTCATTACAGTGTTGTAATGTCTGTTCCCCAAGATGACATATGCTGAAGTATAAAGCCTGCTGCAATGAAGACACAAAGAACATGGACTAACAGATTCTGAAATAACTAATCTGACTTTAAAAAATGCTCAAGACGTCGCTTTAACATTTAAGCTAATTTACATCTTGATGAGTTCTTACGAATCCTTGTTAATTTAGCATTGCATTTTTTCTTTACACAAAAAGGGAAAATTCTAGCCAGAAGTCAAATACAAGATTTAGCCATTATTTTGGTATGGTAGAATAAAATGTGAATCACGTCGTATTATTTATTTGCATGTTCTGGCATTGTAAGTATAATAACCACAGTAATGATACTTAAACACATATTTATTGTAACTAAAGATGTATCTGCTTTAGAAAAGCAAAATGTACTTATGGCATGAGACAAAATTTCAAGTTATGTAACTCAAACTGCTTTTGTTTGGAAAGTTGCATATGTTAGAGTTTTGGTTTTATTTTGCTGCTCTTATTGTTTGCTGGTGTCTTTGTTTTATTTGGCTTCTTTTTTATCTTGAATTACCCCAGGATATTTAAAGTTTTTTCCCTCTAACGTCTTGTCCATAAAATGTTTCTCTGGAAGAATTTCAAGGCTGCAGCAAGAACCTGGGAACTTCTAACACTGGAAATTGTGACGCAGCTCATCAATTTTATAAGAATGCTTCAATAGAGAGGGCTTAGCATCAAGTGCAATGGTCCCAGGAAACACAATGCGCTTTATTACCTGATAGAGGGAATTATTAAAATAGTTGTGTAAATACAAAGTGCTAGTGGTACCAGAGCACTGACTTAGTTTAAGATGATTATTAGTGAAGATACTGTGTTAAATAGAGGCAGTACCTAGGTCAGCTCTTCCTCGCTAACTGGTGAGCCTCAGGATAATCAATCAATTCCCATCTCTAGACTGTGAACTGTACTATGAGTCCAAACAAACCTCTTTAATTCACACCAAAATTAGGCAAAACTGCAGTTTAGAGATCATCTCTGACTGCAGTTTTTGATCTCTGAAAGCAGTATCTAACTTAGTAAAATAATTATAAAGGGAACACTCAGAGCAAAACAACTCCTTTAAACTAAAAAAAGCCCGTGTACAAAAAAGTAATTTAAAAATGCCAACATAATCCAGTCTAGGCTTGTTACTTCCTTTTGTATCCAGAGCTACTGCATTATTGGAGCATTCGTTATGTACTGGGTACCCTGGGCTACTTTGAGCTGTAGTGCTACCAAATTAGTCAGCTAGTGAGTGATTCAGTGCTCAAGAAATGACTCACCTACTAGGAGTGATAACATGAAGTATAGCACTATAACAAAATAAGCATGTGCTGTATGATGGATCAGATAAGCACACCTGGAGGGCAGAAAGGTCGGCATGCTTCCAGGTGGGAGCAGCATGAAACATTTCCATGATAGCATGTAAGCTGGGTCTTGAAACTAAGTAGGTTTTGCTTTAAGAGAAAGATGTTTAATGAAGACAGATCATGAACAAATGGGATTGGAGCAAATTGAACAAGGACATTCTCTATATAGAAAACATATGATTAAAAGTTCCACACTGCTTATAAGAATTTCTGAGATGAAAATTATTACTTGAAAACCATCTTAAGTTTTTGAAAAATAAGGCTGTACTTTTATTAATGTACTTTGTCCAGATCCCCAAGTACAGCATACCGAATTGGAAATAAAATGTCTTTTTGCTATTGGTGATGAAAATAAGAAAATGAGGTTTTCTCTTTTATTTTGGAACTTTAAATACAAAGTAAAATTATTAGAATAATACAACTTATTTATTATTTGTTTTTTAAAAATTGAGTTATGATTTTTTTACAATAAAATACAGAAATACGCTTGGAACACTCATTAATTACCATAAGTCTGTCGGAGCTGGCTTTGTAAAATTTCCTTTATCAGACAATCCATTTAAATACAGCTCAGCATATAATGAGGTTTTCTCCCTTTGCTTCTGCTGAATATTTAGCAGTATAGAAACTTGACAGGTTAGGCAATTAGAATATAATTTATGATACAAACTTCATGCGGGTGAACTGCTTCTTGCCCATAATTTTGAATGCAAGTCAAATCACAGATTTCTTCTGCTAGTCCCAAATAATTTTTTTTCTATGATCTCAATGGGATATTAATAGTTTTACTTATTTCTTCAGGTAGCCAAGCTGGAAAACAATCCTTAGTACAATTCATTTGGCCTCATTAAAAGTAATCTAAAAAACACAAATACTGTATACACTGGTCAGCTTAAGTCCATGGACAGAATGCTTACTTCCAGTGGGTAGACACTAACGGGCTTGGGTTTCCACAGTGCTCCTCAATATATACAGATTGCTCTCACTGGGTTGATTAAATGCTCTTCTAACAACCCCAGAGACCTACTGTGCCTTATAATGTGCTTATTCTATGAAAGTGGCATCTGATGCTTTCAAAATATTAGTAAATGAATATCTCTTTGAAGTTATATTAAACAAGGACTAGTATGGCAAGTTGAAAAAAATTAAGACCTTTTGCTTCCTCTACTCTTATTCCATTAACTTACTTCTCTAAATACCTTCTTTTTAATTGGCACTGTTTTGTGACACAGGCTGTTAGGTGTTCTCTAATATCCATTATACTCTTTTTCCAGGACAGTAAACCCTCTGTCTTGCCTCTAAAAAGGGCAAGATTACCTTAAAATACACATCACATAAAAGTGAGTTTGTGTGCTTGCTGGCAATTAAAAATAGTGCAATTGAAGAGCTCTCAATAGATTCTTGCCAGGTGGCTCATTGGATGGAACTTCGTCGCTGGCTCACTGAGGTCGTGAGTTCAATACCCAGTCAGGGCATGTATGTGAAGCAATCAATGAGTACACAACTAAATGGAACTATTAAGTAGAACAAGAAGTTGATGCTTCTCTCTCTCTCCTCTTCCCTTCCCCTCTCTCTCAAATCTATGAAAAATGGAACAAAAAGAGATCTTAATAGAATTGAATGCTCTTTATGTGCTTATTTTTATCTTTAAATATTTGCAGTAACCTTTATTTTCACTTCATATTTCAGTCTAGTTAAGAAAGAAAATGATTAATCAGTATTTTCACAACTACACATAACATTTAGCAGAGAAAGGATATTATAGTCTGAGATATATGACAGTTCTTGTAAATAACCCTTACCTTAAAAAGACAAACCCAAATGCCATCATCATCATCATTAAACCAGATTAATATCTTTTCACTGGGTTGGGTAATAAATTTTATTCAGCTCAACAAGTGATTGTACTAGGTAGTACAAAGAATGCATACAAATTATGTATGATTCTAGCTCTTGGGAAGGTTAACATCTTATAAGAAAAGAAGAAGTACCTGACCAAGCAGTGGCGCAGTGGATAGAGTATTGGACTGGGATGAGGAAGGACCCAAGTTTGAGACTCCAAGGTTGCCAGCTTGAGCGCGGGCTCATCTGGTTTGAGCAAAAGCTCCCCAGCTTGGACCCAAGGTCGTTGGCTCGAGCAAGGGGTTACTCGGTCTGCTGAAGGTCCGCAGTCAAGACACATATAAGAAAGCAATCAATGAACAACTAAGGTGTTGCCACGAAAAACTAATGATTGATGCTTCTCATCTCTCTCCGTTCCTGTCTGTCTGTTCCTATCTATCCTTCTCTCTGACTCTCTGTCTGTCTCTGTTAAAAAAAAAAGAAGTAATTATAACACAAACCAGAGTACAATAGCTGCACAAATTACAACAGAGATCTGTAGAAGAGAATGGTCACAGCCAGTGAGCAGCGATGAGGAAAAGTTCCAAGAAGCAGGTGGCAGTAACACCTTGTGCAATAGTGAGTCAGTTTAGAATATGTGGCTTCTTCTGATCTCAACGTGGACCAAGAGGGACACAAACAGGGTAGAGAGAAAGGTTAGAATCTATCAATGAAGTCTGAGATTCAAGATGCAAATTCTACAGCATCAGGGTCTATCAGGGCAACTTGTTCAGGGAGAGTGATACAGATTTACAGGACAGCTTTTGCTGAAGGAGATTGTGAGTCAGAGGATCCCTTGCCCTCTAATTATACCACTGTTTCTAACGGCCATTAGTCTTGCCTCCTTTATTTCCGCACCTTTGAAAATGATTCCCCTTACTTATATTTGTTCTGCAGCTACCTGCCCATATGGACCTTTTCAGTATTTAACTTTGCCTCTTTCTGGTGTTAATTTAACCTCCTTTTAGTGTTTTTTGGGCTGTGTCCATTGCATCCCTGGTAAGCTGTCTGTTAAACAACAAAATGACAGGTGGATATATTACCTTGTCAAAGCCTATAAAATTCTTATTATTTCTGCTGCCTTAAATAAAAGTAATTTACTGTTTTGAGACCTTGTTTTTTGCAAACTTGGTAGACACCACCCCTAATGTGGATGGAGCAGAGCATAGGTCAAATGTTTTGGGTTGTGCTTTTCACCCTTCTTTCTGGTAATGTACCTCTGAATATTGACGTTGGCCAGAGTAAGTGAATAGAGCCTCTATGAATGATTTTAGTTTATGAAGTTCAGGAAAAGAGAATTTCAACTGAAATCTAAAGAAAAATCTAAAATTGTAACTTTCTACATTTTCCTTTACTTCCTGGGGATAGAGAAAAGTTAATGGCATTAAAATGCATTAGGTTGATCTGCCATCATGCTAATGAACCATCTGCATAGTTCTGTGTCAGTGCATCACAGCCCCGACTTTCCTGATTGAAAGGGACACAGTGACCTATGCAAACTGGATCGATAGGCTTATTTCTTATGTCACGGTAATAAACTATCAATAGGTTTATTACCTATTGAAATAAGTTTCTGCACTAGATTATATTGAATTGCACTTAAAAAAATTTTTTTTGTCATTGTATCCTATTTTAAACTATCCAAGAATGGGCTGCTAATATCTTAGGGTGTTTTTTCTTTTAATGGAACGTTTAGTCTCATTAATTTTCAAAACAACATTGTGCGTGTAACAGACTACATGATCCACAGTTTGTTAGAGTAGGCTTAAATGTTAGCTTTTGTAAAAGGTAAACATAAAGGGTTTCCAGGTTAGTGTGCTAGGAAGAAAAATAAATAAAACTAACATGTTTCAAAGATGTGGTTATATTTCTAAAGCATCTATTTATTAGAGCTTTATTATTACCAATGCACTTGATTCTCAGGAAGTAGAGAGAAGTTGATTTGAAATGAGTACCTGTGACCACATAGTACCAGTTGTGTACTCCATGGCTATTGATGTCCTCTGGTGTTCAACTAGCAGCTGGAAGTAAAATGGACAACACACTTTCCACAGTCACAAGTATGGGTCAAGCTTCAATCAGCTTGTTTTAATGGTTCCATTGGATCCTACTGGACATACTGATTTGCATATCTTTTGACGATTTTTCAAGCACGTTATCCACTCTAACGTGCAGTGATATAATCATTTCCTATAAAGATGCATTATTCTCAGCAGGGGTCCCCAAACTTTTTACACAGGGGGCCAGTTCACTGTCCCTCAGACCATTGGAGGGCCGCCACATACAGTGCTCCTCTCACTGATCACCAATGAAAGAGGTGCCCTTTCCAGAAGTGCGGTGTGTGGGGGGTGGATAAATGGCCTCAGGGGGCTGTAGTTTGGGGATGCCTGGAGCCTAGAGCACTGTAAAATAACATGGCATGCCATGCACACAGATTTCTGTTGAATTTAAAGTGCAATAGCATATACCCCCAACTATATTTTAGCAGGTTAAAATATCATTTGGATTACACAGCAGGGCTATTAAATAAAGAATGAGAATATTTTTAGAATTGTCTAAATGGGCTTTTTTTTTTCTTCTGGGAACACTGATATTTTTTAAAGGTAAATAAAAACTGTCTATAAGGCATGAAACACTGTCCTATACAGACTGATCCCTTATCTAATTTTCTTTATCTGTTATGTTAGTCTGATCTAAATATAGCTTTTTCTGGTGATTCCTCTCTTTTCCACAACTGCGACTCTTCTGCAATGCCTACTGAATATTGTTCTTTTAGAGACATTTTCATGTAACTTAAACATACTGTTTAAACCATTTTCTTAAAAACATGTAATGCATACTAAACTACCCAGCACAATGACAAAATGCACAACTGAAAACTCATCAGTTAACGTAGTATTACACATCCCTCTTTTTTGAAGTCACTTGCTTGTTCTTCCTGAATGCCATCTTCATCTTCCCCACTGACAGAAACAGCTATGTGGAGCTTCGTATTTCGAATAATTTTACTACTTTAAAATATAGTTTTTACCCCATATATATGTTTCTCTTCACAGCATATACTTCAGTTTTGCTGATTTTTAAGCTTTCTAGAATAATACTGTACTATAGATGTAGTCAAATGACACCCTTTGCTTGTTTATATTCTTACTATTTTCTAATTCATTAATGTTGAATATTCCAATGGATAATTATGTTATGATTTATTTCTCATGTGGATATTTGAAATGTTTCCAGTTCAGTGCTATTGTGGACTGTGCTCCTATGAGAACTCTGGGTCATATCTCCTGATGCAAAAGTATTTGTGTCAATTTCTACTCCCATGTGCCACATATGAGTTTGAATTGTTTCATATCTAATCAACACTAAGCCTCGTTAAAATTCTTAATTTTTGCAAATACAGTGGGTGTCAAATGCTATTCTGTTATGGCTTTAATTTGTATCTTCTTATTACTGATAATATATATTGAATCTTTTTAGAAGTTTCTGGTGTTTTGTGTAAACAGAAATGCCTATTGATGTTCTTTGTCAATTTTTTTAATGTGGTTATTTGCTTTTATTCTTTTTTTTATTTTTGACAAAGACAGAGAAAGAATCAGAGAGTGACAGATAGGGATAGACAGACAGGAAGGGAGAGAGATGAGAAGCATTAGTTCTTTGTTGGGGCACCTTAGTTGTTCTTTGAATCCTTTCTCATATGTGCCTTGACTGGGGTGCTACAGCAGACCGAGTGACCCCTTGCTCAAGCCAGCGACCTTGGGCTCTAGCTGATGAGCTGTGCTCAAATGAGATGAGCCTGCACTCAAGCTGGCAAGCTCGAAGTTTCAAATCTGGGTCCTCCACATCCCAGTCTGATGCTCTATCTACTGCGCCAACGCCTGGTCAGGCTGCTTTTATCTTTAGTATAAGGTCTACCAGAAAGTTCTGTCCATTTTTGGAATACTACAAAATACAAATTTTTCTTACCATCAATAAACTTTATTAAATAATATAATTACCATTACTATTAATGATTTCTTGCCAGTGTGAGGGCAATTTGTATATCCCATTTTTGAAAAATGTTTTATCTTTTGATGTGAAAATTGACCAGTGCTTGTTTGATATCTTCTTCATTTTTGAATTTTTTGCCCTTCAAAAAATTTTGTAAGGACAAAAACAAGTGATAGTTGGAGGGTGCTAAGCCCAGGGAATATGGTGGATGCGACAGACATGCTTCTGTAGCATTTCTTCCTTGTTGAAATTCGTAAAAATTACAGTGGCGTAAATGAACTTTATCAGTAGCCATGGGTACACTATCGCCTCACACATAAGACTAACGTGAATCAACTTTGTTTTAGTTAATTTGCTACATCAGTATGTATACATTAAGTGATAAAAATAGAGAGACACACATGCACCAAATAAACATGTGCTTACGTGTTAAAACATGTTGTGATAGAAACAGATTATATTTGCAAGATTTCTTTATAAAATTATCTATTGTTTCTTCAAATGTATGCCTCCAATATTACTAAATTTTAAAATCCTTGAAGGGACAGCACCTCTTTTTATTGTTATATTCTCAATGATCAGCACTGTGATTCAATTATATAGTTCTCTCTTTTGTAGATGGTAGCATGATTCTTTGGTTAAGTTTCTTCTTGAATCATTTAAAAAATAAAAATGTTAATCATTGTTCTGTAAGATGCTTATGGAATGATGGAATAGGAAAGGGTTGTGGGAAGGAATCAGAAACTTTAGGATATGTATATATATGTGCATGTTCATATGGTTCAGTAGAAATATTACATCAAATTTTAATGTTGTTCATGCTAATCTGCCTATAATAAAGTGACTTCTAGAAATACACTTACCCTAAGACTTTCTTTCTAAATCACACATTATGTTATAATTTTATGTTACTATAGAGCCTACACAATTTTCTTAGTTTATGTGTGTTGCACTTTATAGTAGATTATCATTTCATAAGAATGAATAAAGATGGGAATTAAACTCTTCTAAAATCTAGAGAAATAAATTACTTCCTATTTGATTGATGGCCATGAAATAATGTAGGCCAGGAAAATACTGATGTCTGGAATCAACTTATATAAGGCATAAAAAAGACTTTTTTTACATTTAAAAATGTGAAATTGTAACTGCTACTTTACACAGCACTCTTAATGAGAAGGTAGATTAACCATGATTTATTTTGAAAGCCAAAGGTTTAAATTAAAATTCTATTGTTATGTGAAACCTCTTAGAATTATAGATATTTTATCTAAACATAAACTAAAATTCCGAGGTTGCAATTATTTGTATTAACTATATAATAGCACTTTTCACATATATCAATAGAAGTGTTTTCAAACATTTCTTAAATGCTTCTAAAAATTTAAATACATGAAATGAGAATTAAAATGAAGAGACGGCAGAATTCTGAGAGTTTGTTTAAAAATAATAAGTTATTGTGCTTAAAGCATTTAAAGTAAATTCACACATATCTTGCTAAGATTTGGTATTATTCCTATGCTTATAACACTTGACAACATGACTATTTGTTGTGAATCTCTGCACAGAACTCCCTCTGGTATGTACCAGGAACCCAGACTACTATTCCGATGTGCCTTGAAAGAATCTTTTTATCATAGTTTCATGAAATATAAAGAAAATTTCCCTTTAATTATGAGTGATAGGCTTCTAACCTACCATAACCAAGTATGTTATCTCTTTAAAAGGTAGGGAAACCTTTCTTTATGACACTAGAATGTCTGGAATAATACATCTGTACAGTTGCTATAGATATGACACATTAGTGGCTTGTTCATAGTGGACACCCAGTAACTACTTGTCACTTCATTATTTGGTACATTTACATTTTAGAAAATATAGTTTTACCCCAAAAAAGACATTTTCTTGCTCCTCTGTGGTACCGTCAACCTAGTGAACTCAACACTTGGTATGTGATACGTGTTCTTGTTTCTTAAATATGATTCAGGATCTAATTGTGATAAACACGTGATACAAATTGTCTGCTTATTTATGAGGGTTCAGAAGTACTTCATTACTCCTATGTCAGAAACACAGGAGGCAGATGTTTGCATTAATGTGAACGCCCAGTAAAATTTCTCCAGCTGTTAAGTCTTTAGCATTCACTAAGCCCTTTGTTTTGGTTTGTAGGTGTGACCTATTGGACACTACTTTGTCCAGTCATTCTCTGCACTGTAGCATCACTCCAGCAACGAGATGACAGATTTATTTGCTCTACTAAGAATTTTTTGCCAGATGGTGATGAGTAATGTTGAACATGGAGAAAAATATTATTTCCTAAACTACTTGGATTTGGGGGGGGGCGAGGGTAAACAATACCTTCGTCCAGTCACTCCAAATCCTATGGTGGCCATTTAACACATTTGCAGTTTGCAATCTCCTGCGGAGTGCTTACAGTACATACTAGAGCCACATGGATACAGTTTAAAGTCACTACACCCGAGATTTGATGATGTGACTCTGTTGCTTAAGTTGTGGGCTACATACTGAGCATCTCCACTTTCTATGTGCCATGAACTTTGTGAAATATATGGACTCTTTTTCTGAAAAGGGTTCTATGAGGCAAAAAAAAAACCCATACAGGATTAAAACAAAACCAGTAATACTGAAGTTCAGGTATAAATGTATTTAAAATTAAAATCATGAAGTGTTTTGTTATCAAGAGGTACTATAAAGTGATATCTAGGATTGGGTCTAATAACTACCTAGATCAAAAAATAATAATGAGTTTAACACTATGCAACTATGATAATATATAATACAGCGACTTAGTAGTGTGGAGATACCACTGTGTTTGTAGCTTATATTCATAATTGAGATAAATTCTAAACTCTATAAAGATTTTGGGGAAAATAAAATTGTAATTGTGATTTCACTCAAATTTACAGACTCTAGAGTATTACAGAAATCTCTGATTCTTGTGAATGATATGCTCATGGCCATACTGCCCTCTGTCCAGGGTAGAAATGACATAAAACACTATGGTGACCCTCCCAGGGTTAGGCTTTCAGGTCACCCTGACAAAGCCAAGGTTTTAAGCATAGTTTAATGAGGGTGGGTTTTTTTATAGTGACCAGGTGACTTGTCTGGTTCTCCATGTTCTTTCTGCACATTTGGCTGGCTCACTCAGGGTTGAATTCTAGACTGAGTTACCTTCTAACAAATTTTATGACATTCTGAGTATTTATTGTCAAAAGTATCCTAGAACACACATAATAGAAATTTAGGTTTTCTTTACTAATTTCTTAAATGTACAGGATCCACAGTATTTGCTATTTTAAATCATATACTCCTTCTATGTCCTTTTGGGATAAGACATGAGACCAGCTCTTTCTTTAACAATAAAGTAACACAACTTCAAGGTTAACATGACTTCTAATAAGGGTGTGATTGGGCAAATAATAACAACTGGTAAGAAAGTGTTCTCATCTCAATGGGAGTAACTATAAATGCAACATGGAAAAATAACTTTACAGAATATGCCCCTGTCAGCAAGATGAGCAATTCTTTAGGGAGAGAGGGAAAAGATTTTAATGGATGTGGAATTTTGATTTATTTTATTTATTTAGAGCATACTATGATGACTGTTTTTATTGCAGTTGGAGGTTTGTAGCTTAACTTACATAATTACATCAATTGTATGAATGTCTATCTTTTAGAAGGAAAAATCACTAATCAAATAATAGCAATAGTATTGTACTACAGTTATTAATTTTTAAATTGTATACTGTATGTGTATAATATATAACTTAAATTAGCATATATATTATTTATACCTATATCTGACTAACTCATCTATCAATTGAAGACAACTAACTTATAATAGAGCTTTAATGATAGAAGAATGATCTATAAATACATAGGTCATTTGTATTATGTATGAATGAATTTATATCTATCCTAAATATTTCAGATATGATATAGTAGTTACACAAATATAAACTATTCTAGATGGAAATATAGAATTACTTAGGCTTATATGTAAAATATATAATATTAATATATATGCAGTAAGAAATTTATTTCTAACAAAGTGGTAATTTTAATCAGGATATTTGTTACCATTTAACTGTAATAGTTAATTTAGCCCAATGATCTAACTTTCCAATAGTAGGGGAAAATTGGACAGATTATTTAAAGTAAGTAATTAAATATGTACTAATTTTTTAAAAGACTGGAAAATATACTTTGGATTTAATTAGCATGCTAGATACTTAAAATAAGTCATAATATTATGTTGGTTTTCTCATATATATTAATTCTATTTAAAGGACTAAAAGGTTTTTAAAGTGTGCTTATGTTTTGCAAATGATTCAAAAAGACAATTCATAAAAGAGGAGACAAAATTAGTAAATAAACATAAAATAAGTAAAAAGAATGATAGCAACAATTTTATATCAACAAAATATTTCATTTTAGTTCTAAATATTGTAAACTTTTACAATTATGTAAATAATAAAATATTGATTTTTTCTTTTTTTTATTGAATTTATTGGGTTGACATTGGTTCACAATAACACAAAGGTTTCAAGTGTACAACTCAACAAGACATCATCTGCGCGCTGCCATATGCCCCTCTCCCCGAGCAGATTCTTTCTGTCCCCATTTCCTTCCCTTTGCCCACCTCCACCGACCTCTCGTTCCCTCTGGCTCTCACCACACTATTGTCTGTGTGTGTTATATATATATATATATATATATATATATATATATATATATATATATATATATATATGTTTTTAGTTAATCCCTCACCTTCTTTCATCCAGACCCCCAACCACCCTTCTTTCTGACACATGTCAGTCTGTTCCATATATTCATGCCTCTGTTTCTATTTTGTTCGTTAGTTCATTTAGTTCATTAGATTCTACATCTGAGTGAAATCGTATAGTACTCATCTTTTTCTGACTGGCTTATTTCACTTAGCATAATAATCTACAGGTCCATCCATGGTATCACAAAGAATAAGAGTCCTGCCCCCTTTTATTTGATTTTTTTTTTACAACCAAATAGTGTTTCACTCTATAAATGCACCACAGCTTTTTTTCCACTCATACATTGATGGGCACACAGATAACTGTAAATCCTTGGTTATAATATTTCAGTTCGGCTAGACATCAGGTGGATTGCTCTACAATTTAGTTTTAAATCTGATTTGGGGCCTGAAGCAAGTGAATGTGGCTTTCACTTACTCTGCAGCCAATTTAGAATCTCTAAAATATAGTCTTTATCTTTATATGAAAGTGAAGCTACTGGTACTATTTTTTTGGCACCCTTTTTAAAATTGTACATCTTTCACATGTGTTTCTCCATAATAAATAACTAATTTTATAGCTATTTTTAACTTATGTAAAATCTCCATATCAACCATATCTGGTTCCAAATTATCTAAAAGGATTCTAGGCTGAAAGAATCTAGGCAGTTGAGGTGGGGTGTGGTTTCAGTATTTCATTACCTTGCCCTTCCAAGAATATCTGGCAGAGAGAGATGGTGATACTGTCCAACCACAGGGTCCTTCCACATGACCCCATGGAAGGGGAGGGTTTGGAAGACCCTAGACCAGTGGTTCTCAAACTTTTTGAAGTCGGGGCACATTTAAAATCCTACAAATAATTGTAGGTGCACTATATATAAATTTATGAGAAATATTTTATAATAATTAAGTCAAATATAAAAGAAAAAATCTAAAGTCCAAGTGTGGTTTTATGGTAATTAAATTAAATAAATATGGCAAAATTAAATTTATCCTGACATTAAAAAACGTTTTTATTACATTTCTTGAGTTATGCTTTTTAGAATTCATAAAAAAGGGGTTAACAATTAAGAAAATGACAATGAGCTCTGGCCGGTTGGCTCAGTGGTAGAGCGTCGGCCTAGCGTGCGGAGGACCCAGGTTCGATTCCCGGCCAGGGCACACAGGAAAGGCGCTCATTTGCTTCTCCACCCCTCCGCCGCGCTTTCCTCTCTGTCTCTCCCTTCCCCTCCTGCAGCCAGGGCTCCATTGGAGCAAAGATGGCCCGGGCGCTGGGGATGGCTCCGTGGCCTCTGCCTCAGGCGCTAGAGTGGCTCTGGTCGCAACATGGCGACTCCCAGGATGGGCAGAGCATCGCCCCCTGGTGGGCAGAGCATCGCCCCTGGTGGGCGTGCCGGGTGGATCCCGGTCGGGCGCATGCGGGAGTCTGTCTGACTGTCTCTCCCTGTTTCCAGCTTCAGAAAAAAAATGAAAAAAAAAAAATGACAATGATATCTTTTTATATATATAGATACATTCTTAGTAAGATTTAGTAAATTTGGCAGGTCCAAGCATGAGGCATGAATGTGTTAAGTTTTTTCTTTCTTGTGTTTATGAGAAACATGAGCCTGATGTGTCCTAGTGATTTCTTCAATGTTTGGGCATATATTTGAAAAGCAAACTCTCATTTCCTTGTCAATACATTGAAAATTTCTCTCTTTACTCTTAATTGTTTTGAGTGCAGAAAACCCCCACCATACATATCATCTTATCTTTGCACCAAACAAAGGATAGAAGAAACTTGCCTCCAGTCTTTCCGGGGAACATGGAGGGTAGTGTACACAATCCAGCACCACAGTTTAGCAGCCTTTTGCAACCTAAGCAGGAAGTGAGGTGGGGGGTTGGGCAGACTGTCAGTTTACAGCCAATTCCCCACACCTCTATCCCCCAAAGATCTAAATTCCAAAAACCCTGTTGGTTTTTTGGTTTTCAACAGGCACATATTTCTCTGGAATACCATAGGTCGTACCTGGAAACCTTCTAGGGTACACACTTTGAGAACTACTGCCCTAGACAGCCATCACAGTTGGATTTCTTGTCTAGGTTCTGTGAAATTGAGTGACATTGAAGATAGCTGATGACACACAATTCTCTCTTTTTCTTATTCTACTTTATATCTTCCACATCCTTCATTTTTCCTGATATTCTAGTTTTTTTTTTCTTTTTTTTTCTGTTTTTTTTTTTATAATAAATTTTTATTAATGGTAATGGGATGACATTAATAAATCAGGGTACATATATTCAAAGAAAACATGTCTAGATTATTTTGTCATTAAATTATGTTGCAAACCCCTCGCCCAAAGTCAGATTATCCTCTGTCACCCTCTATCTAGTTCTCTGTGCCCCTCCCCCTCCCCCTCTCTCCCTCCCTCCCTCCCATGTCCTCCCTCCCCCCCACCCTTGGTAACCACCACACTCTTGTCCATGTCTCTTAGTCTCATTTTTATGTTCCACCAATGTATGGAATCATGTAGTTCTTGTTTTTTTCTGATTTACTTATTTCACTTCTTATAATGTTATCAAGATCCCACCATTTTGCTGTAAATGATCTGATGTCATCATTTCTTATGGCTGAGTAGTATTCCATAGTGTATATGTGCCACATCTTCTTTATCCAGTCTTCTATTGAAGGGCTTTTTGGTTGTTTCCATGTCTTGGCCACTGTGAACAGTGCTGCAATGAACATGGGGCTACATGTGTCTTCACGTATCAATGTTTCTGAGGTTTTGGGGTATATACCCAGTAGAGGGATTGCTGGGTCATAAGGTAGTTCTATTTGCAGTTTTTTGAGGAACCACCATACTTTCCTCCATAATGGTTGTACTACTTTACAGTCCCACCAACAGTGAATGAGGGTTCCTTTTTCTCCACAGCCTCTCCAACATTTGCTATTACCCGTCTTGTTGATAATAGCTAATCTAACAGGAGTGAGGTGGTATCTCATTGTAGTTTTGGTTTGCATTTCTCTAATAACTAATGAAGCTGAGCATCTTTTCATATATCTGTTGGCCATTTGTATCTCTTCCTGGGAGAAGTGTCTGTTCATGTCCTCTTCCCATTTTTTAATTGGATTGTTTGTTTGTTTGTTGTTGAGTTTTATGAGTTCTTTGTAAATTTTGGATATTAGGCCCTTTTCTGAGCTGTCGTTTGAAAATATCAGTTCCCATATAGTTGGCTGTCTGTTTATTTTGATATCAGTTTCTCTTGCTGAGCAAAAACTTTTAATTCTGATGTAGTCCCATTCATTTATCTTTGCCTTCACTTCTCTTGCCATTGGAGTCAAGTTCATAAAATGTTCTTTAAAACCCAGGTCCATGATTTTTGTACCTATGTCTTCTTCTATGTACTTTATTGTTTCAGGTCTTATATTTAGGTCTTTGATCCATTTTGAATTAATTTTAGTACACGGGGACAGGCTGTAGTCGAGTTTCATTCTTTTGCATGTGGCTTTCCAGTTTTCCCAACACCATTTGTTGAAGAGGCTTTCTTTTCTCCATTGTGTGTTGTTGAACCCTTTATCAAAGATTATTTGACTATATATATGTGGTTTTATTTCTGGACTTTCTATTCTGTTCCATTGGTCTGAGTGTCTATTTTTCTACCAATACCAGGCTGTTTTGATTATCGTGGCCCTATAATATAGTTTAAAGTCAGGTATTGTAATGCCCCCAGCTTCATTCTTTTTCCTTAGGATTGTTTTGGCTATTCGGGGTTTTTTATAGTTCCATATAAATCTGATGATTTTTTGTTCCATTTCTTTAAAAAATCTCATAGGGATTTTGATGGGAATTGCATTAAATTTGTATATTGCTTTGGGTAATATGGCCATTTTAATTATATTTATTCTTCCTATCCAAGAACAAGGAATATTTTTCCATCTCATTGTATCTTTTTCGATTTCCCTTAACAATGCTTTGTAATTTTCATTATATAGGTCCTTTACATTTTTTGTTATGTTTATTCCTAGGTATTTTATTTTTTTTGTTGCAATCGTGAAGGGGATTATTTTTTTGAGTTCGTTTTCTAATATTTCATTGTTGGCATATAGAAAGGCTATGGACTTTTGTATGTTAATTTTGTATCCTGCGACCTTACTGTATTGGTTTATTGTTTCTAATAATCTTTTTGTGGAGTCCTTCGGGTTTTCGATGTATAGGATCATATCATCAGCAAAAAGTGATAGCTTTACTTCTTCTTTTCCGATATGGATGCCTTTTATTTCTTTGTCTTGTCTGATTGCTCTGGCCAGAACTTCTAGCACCACGTTGAGTAAGAGTGGAGAGAGTGGACAACCCTGTCTTGTTCCTGATTTAAGGTAGAAAGTCCTCAGTTTTATGCCGTTTAATAGGATGTTGGCTGATGGTTTATCATATATGGCCTTTATCATGTTGAGATATTTTCCTTCTATACCCATTTTGTTGAGAGTCTTAAACATAAAATTGTGTTGTATTTTATCAAAAGCCTTTTCTGCATCTGTTGATAAGATCATGTGGTTTTTGTTCTTTGTTTTGTTGATATGGTGTATTACGTTAACCGTTTTGCGTATGTTGAACCATCCTTGAGATTCTGGGATGAATCCCACTTGATCATGATGTATTATTTTTTTAATATGTTGTTGTATTCGGTGTGCCAGTATTTTGTTTAGTATTTTAGCATCTGTATTCATTAGAGATATTGGTCTGTAGTTTTCTTTCTTTGTGCCATCCTTGTCAGGTTTTGGTATGAGGGTTATGTTGGCCTCATAGAATGTGTTTGGAAGTATTGCTTCTTCTTCAATTTTTTGGAAGACTTTGAGTAGAATAGGAACCAAGTTTCTTTGAATGTTTGATAGAATTCACTAGTATAACCGTCTGGGCCTGGACTTTTATTTTTGGGGAGATTTTTAATAGTTTTTTCTATTTCCTCCCTGCTGATTGGTCTGTTTAGGCTTTCTGCTTCTTCATGACTCAGTCTAGGAAGGTTGTATTGTTCTAGGAATTTATCCATTTCTTCTAGATTGTTGTATTTGGTGGCATATAATTTTTCATAGTATTCTACAATAATTCTTTGTATATCTATGATGTCTGTGGTGATCTCTCCTCTTTCATTTTGGATTTTATTTATTTGAGTCCTGTGCCTTTTTTCCTTGGTGAGTCTTGCCAAGGGTTTGTCAATTTTGTTGATCTTTTCAAAGAACCAGCTCCTTGTTTTATTGATTTTTTCTATAGTTTTTCTGTTCTCTATTTCATTTATTTCTGCTCTGATTTTTATTATCTCCTTTCTTCGGATGGTTTTGGGTTGTCTTTTTCCTTCTTTTTTTAGTTCCTTAAGGTGTGAAGTTAAGTGGTTTACTTCGGCTCTCTCTTGTTTGTTCATATAGGCTTGAAGTGATATGAGCTTTCCTCTTATTACTGCTTTTGCTGCATCCCAAAGATTCTGATATGTCGTATTTTCATTTTCATTTGTCTGTATATATCTTTTGATCTCTGCGCTTATTTCTTCTTTGACCCATTCATTTTTTAGAAGTATGTTGTTTAGTTTCCACATTTTTGTGGGTTTTTCCCCCTCTTTTTTGCAGTTGAATTCTAGTTTCAAGGCTTTATGATCAGAAAATATGCTTGGTACAATTTCAATTTTTCTAAATTTGCTGATATTGTCTTTGTGGCCCAACATATGGTCAATTCTTGAGAATGTTCCATGTACACTAGAGAAAAATGTATACTTTGTCGCTTTGGGATGAAGTGTCCTGTAGATGTCTATCATATCCAGGTGTTCTAGTATTTTGTTTAAGGCCACTATGTCTTTGTTGATTCTCTGTTTGGATGACCGATCTAGAGCCGTCAGCGGTGTATGATTGTATGATTGTATTTTTGTTAGTTTTTGTTTTAAGGTCAATAAGTAGCTGTCTTATATATTTTGGTGCTCCTTGGTTTGGTGCATATATATTAAGGATTGTTATGTCTTCTTGATTCAACTTCCCCTTAATCATTATGAAATGACCATTTTTGTCTCTGAGTACTTTTTCTGTCTTGTAGTCAGCATTATTAGATATGAGTATTGCTACACCTGCTTTTTTTTGGGTGTTGTTTGCTTGGAGTATTGTTTTCCAGCCTTTCACTTTGAATTTGTTTTTATCCTTGTTGCTTAGATGTGTTTCTTGTAGGCAGCATATAGTTGGATTTTCTTTTTTAATCCATTCTGCTACTCTGTGTCTTTTTATTGGTAAGTTTAATCCATTTACATTTAGTGTAATTATTGACACTTGTGGGTTCCCTACTGCCATTTTATAAATTGTTTTCTGTTAGTTTTGTATCTAGTTTGATTCTTCTCTTTTGTTTTTCTATCATTTGTTTTTGTTTGTTTGTGTTCCATACTTCTTTCCTCTGTTGCTACCTTTTTTAAGTCAAGTGTTTTTGTGGTGGTTTTTTTAAGGGTGGTTACCATTAAGTAATGAAAAGGGTACCTACCATATTCATTGTAGTACCCTATCTTATAAGTATTTCTGCACTTCATCATCCTTTGCTACTGTTAATCTCCATCCTCTCCCCCCTTTTTTTCCTTTGTTGTCACAGTTTAAGTTTGGTTTTATTGTGTTCTTGGTGGAGCTGTTACTTGTGGTGTTGTTTTCTTTTGTTCTTTGAATCTGGTTGGAAAACCCCCTTTAGTATTTCCTGGAGTGGGGGCTTTCTGTTGATAAATTCTCTCATCTTTTCTGTATTTGTGAATGTTTTTATATCTCCTTCATACTTGAAGGATAGCTTTGATGGGTATAGTATTCTTGGCTGAAAGTTCCTCTCTTTCAGGGCTTTAAATATTGGGGTCCACTCTCTTCTAGCTTGTAGAGTTTCTGATGAGAAATCTGATGATAATCTAATAGGCCTTCCTTTATATGTTGTACTCTTCTTTTCCCTGGCTGCCTTGAGAATTTTTTCTTTGTCATTGGTTTGTGTCATCTTTATTATGATGTGCCTTGGAGTGGGTTTGTTGGGGTTCAGAAAACTCGGTGTTCTGTTTGCTTCTTGAATTTGAGGCTTTAGTTCTTTCCACAGGCTTGGGAAGTTCTCGTCTATTATTTGTTTGAGTATATTCTCCATTCCATTTTCTTTCTCTTCTCCCTCTGATATACCTATTATTCTTATGTTATTCTTTCTGATGGAGTCAGACAATTCCTGTAGGGCTTTCTCATTTTTTATTATTTTTGAGTCTCTTTCTTCTTCTCTCTGTTGTGCCTCAAGTTGTTTGTCTTCTATTTCACTAATCCTATCTTCAGTCTGGGCTGTTCTGTTAGCTAAGCTTGTTACCTCGTTTTTCAGCTCGTGAATTGAGTTTTTCATTTCTGTTTGATTTGTTTTTATAGTTTCAATTTCCTTGGTAATATATTCTTTGTGTTCATTGAGTTGTTTTCTGATCTCCCTATATTGCCTTTCTGTGTTTTCTTGTATATTTCTGAGTATTTTTAAGATTTCTATTTTAAATTCTCTGTCATTTAGCTCCAAGGCTTCCAATATGTTAAGTCTTTTCTCCATAGATTTTTCCGCATCTATTTGTGTTACCTCTCTTTCTTTTGTATCCCTAATATTCGATTTCCTCTTTCTTATCGGCATCTGAGGGTGGTCTTGTTGATAGCACTAATTAGAATTAATAAAGAGTAAAAAGTAAAAAAAAAAAAAAGGTAAAACACCCCACAAAAAAAAAAAACAGTAATAATTTATTATTTCTCCCTTTTTTCTCTTTTCTCTTTCCCTCCTCTCCCCTCCTCAGGGAAATATCGTGCCTATAGTGGAGGGCCTGATTTGGGGTGAAGAGTTCAAGGGGCAAAAAAAAGGGAGTAGCGACCTACTAAATGCAAAAAAAAAAAAAAAAAAAAAAGGAAGAAAATCCTAGACAAGCATAAGATGATTTGCTTGTAAGTGATGGTCAACTAAGAGATATAATGAGAGGGATAAGAGGGAACCAGAAAAAAGGACCAAAAAAGAATAATACAGAAGAAAAAATAAAAATAATAAGTAAAAATCTGTTGTATTAAGTGGAGCGAAGACTAAATACAATGGAGACCTTGGGTTGGGAGGACCCAAAATGCCACAAAAATAAACAAACAAGAAAAAAAAATAAAAACAAAAGCAAAAAAGAGAAATAAAGCCAAAAAAAAGCCTTGAGTCCCAAATTAACTAATTTGTTCGTGATTGAGGATTATATGGGAGGAAAGTAAAATGAGAAAAGAAAAAACGAATAGAAAGGAAAAAATAAGAAAAAGAGAAAAACGAAGGAAGAAATAAAATAGGAAGAGAAAAAAACAAAATAAAGCAAGACAAAAAAAAAGCAAAAGAGGAGAGAGTGAGAGTTAAGTGTTTTGGAGTATAACCTTAAAGGAGGGTGAGGATGAATAAGAGAAATAAAATGCAACACTCATGGGTAGTGTAGTTCAAGAAAGGGGAAGCATAAGATGGGCAGAGAATAGAAGGACCGAGGTGGAGGAAATAAAGGCAATAAGATAGAAGAAACAAACAACAATAACAACAAAATTAGTGGATCAAGTTGTAAAGTCTGTGGATTTTTCTTGATTTTGAGATGTTAACTTCTTCCTTTTTCTTTTCTCTCCCTCTTCCTGGTCGGTGACTCTGTACCCCAGGCTCTGCCCCTGTGTCACACTTAGGTAGGGATTTGCAATTGATGGGATTCTATGGCAATGTCATATAATTGGCTTTAGTCTTGCTGGTAGTCAAGGCTTGTTGGCGTTTGCAGGGTCCAACGATGAGAGAGTTTGCTTTCCTGGATTCTCTCTCCTAGTCCCCCCTTTCTGAATTAGCAGCCTGGTGATCCAGCTATAAGGCTGCAACTGCTTCTGCCTGGGGAGTAAGAGGCTCAAAGAGTTGGGAAATCCCCACTCTATCCCCACTCAGTGCAAGGCTTTGGGAAAGGCTCTGACAGTCAGGGCCTCCAGTGTAATCAGGCGGGGGTGGGAGTCAATTGTTGTCAAGGTGACTGTTCAGCGCCTATCATTTAGTTGGACTTCTCAACCCAGGGTTTCCACACTTTGTAGCCTGTTTTTGCAGGGAAGAAGAGGCACTAGTCTCTGCTTGCGACTAGTGTAGTAGAGATCTTATTATCTGCCAAGTCCTTCTTGTTAGCGTTTATCCCTGAATATGGAGGCTCTATCAATCAGAAGTTGCCCTCGCCCCTTTAGCGAGAGGCACTAAAAAATATCACGCCTCTTGTCTTGGATCGCTGAACTGAGAGAGATCTTATCAATTAGAACCGAGGTGCGCAGATTTCATGGGTTAAGCTAATTTCAGTGATTGGGTCGCAGCTGTGCTTCCGAAGGTGTTTTAGGCTGCCTGTGCGCGCCCCTCCCCCAACGCTTGATTGTTAGCTTGAATGGCTGGGTGAGGTGCCCCGCCCACGGAGAGAATCTCCCAAGCCTCTCCCGCTCGCCCCGCTGCTGGCGGCTGGACCGCACCAGGCGCAGGATAATGGAGCACCCTGGGTGTGCGGGCCAGCAGGGCGCCCTGGGCGCGTGGAATGCCCAAGGCACGCGCGCGAATGGGGCGCTCCGGGCACTGGTGGCCTGCGACCCCCACTCGCAGTGTGCGGGCCGCTGGGAACGTCAGCGGTGCTCAACCGGACCGGGCACGCGCTGCTGCTCGCGGCGGCTCGCGCGCTCGCAGTGGCCGCTCGCGGAGGCGGCTCTTGGCTCCCAAGTATGGGCTGACTCACCACAGGTGCACTTCCTCGCGGTTTGAAAGAACGTCCCTGTGGTAGATTCCTCCACACCCTCGTCTCTCAGATTCAAGTGATAACAGTCCTTTCGCTATCAGTTTGTGTGGAACTCCAGAATGCTCCGAGGATAAATTTTTCTGTTTCTAGTTGATAAATTTGTTGTGATTTAGGGGAGAGCTGTCGGACGCGCTGCTCACGGCGCCATTTCCGTGACGTCACTCATATTCTAGTTTTTTTAAATAGTTGTTCATCTTTACCTATCTGGGACTTTGGTGCTTAGTGATTTAGTCAGTTTTTTTTTAATTAATTAATTTATTTATTTATTTTAGAGGGAGGAGAGAGAGAGAGAAAGAGAGAGAGAGAGAAGGGGGGGAAGAGCAGGAAGCATCAACTCCCATATGTGCCTTGACCGGGCAAGGCCAGGGTTTTGAACCAGCAACCTCAGCATTCCAGGTCGACGCTTTATCCACTGGGCCACCACAGGTCAGGTTAGCTCAGTTTTTGATATCATGATCAATATTTCTGATATTGCTTGTTCTAACATTAAAGGTATCTTTCTTTTTTCTCCTTTACTTAATGAACACTTCTTATTTCTATTAAGAGCTACATGACTATTTGGCGAGAAAGCCAAACCTGTTGAAGTCTAATTTATAGAATGCAGGTGCCAGGTGTTGGTGGGAGCCAGACTGGATCATGGCAGTGCTTGTGGACTGTGCTTTTCACATTAGCTTCCAGGAGCTCAGCATATTGATTTTACAATTTATGGCTTTCAAAGCTATTTGCAGCCTTGATTCTTCTCATAGTTCCAATTCGCTTATGTCAGTCAAGAACACTGAAATTGTCCCACAGCAGCGTGTTTCCTTTGTAGCTCTGATTTTTTAATAGCACATTCATTTAAATTTGTATTGAAAGTCAGCATTGATTTTCCTTTTTAATGTCTGGCATTTATCAAGCTCTAGTCCTGTGTATTTGGGGCTTATTATGTATATATGTTTAAAAAGACAGCCTAGGTATGGTATTAGTACTTTATTTATTCTCCTTGCATTGTCTGAATTACTATAACTGATTGATAATATGGTGAGTTATCCAATCTAAGGGGGAAAAAAAGAAAGAAAGAAAAGAAGAAGGTAGTAACTACGTGAGCCAGAAACAGGAAGAAGCCTGAAATTTCTCAATGGTCAGCATGAAATGTTTATACTTTCTTTTTTCCACCCCTTTTGATGTTCTACCTGCCTCTGAGTCCATGAATCTACATGCATTTTAATTCAACTTTTGTGTCAAGGAAAACTCTGGACCTTCCCTTGTACCCTGGTTGACTGGCTAACACTTCCCTACCTGAACTTTCAATCTGTCTGTCCTACCCCTCCACCTTCCAAAGAATTTGGTGCCTGTAATTCCTGAGTGTGCCTAGAGATCTGCAGCATTAGTCCCCGTCTGTCTTCTTGGCTTTCACCTCCTGCGGGGTCAGGCTGCATGTGTTTCCAGTCTTCTAAGTCAACTACCGCTCCTCTGTTCCTTCTTGGGCTACAAAATTCCTTTGAAATTTCTCTTTCATCATTTTTCTTCCCATTCTCTTTGACGTTCTGAGGTTTAGGCCTTCAGAATAGAGTAGACCTGAACATGTATCTACACTTATACCAAACATATCTGGTGCTAACCTGCAAAAGTTTTGTTCCCCAGAAATATCTATATCTCAGAGCTTGTGTTTCTAGAATGCAAACATAATAGATATAGTTTTCTTCATCATACACCTTATATTTAAAGTCAGCTTGTCAAAAACTATTATGTTATGTATACATGAAATATACATTAACTCTTGAATCAATAATTCTAATCATTTAGATCTGTTTATTTTTTCATTTATACATTTTAAAATATTTACTTGACACATTATATATGTTAGGTGCTGGTAATACAGAAGTGAATACCAAAAGGGCCTTTCCCTCAATGTAACTTACATTTTTTTTTTTTTGTATTTTTCTGAAGCTGGAAATTGGGAGGCAGTCAGACAGACTCCCACATGCGCTTGACCGGGATCCACCCGCCATGCCTACCAGGGGGTGATGCTCTGCCCATCTGGGACCTCACTCTGCTGCAACCAGAGCCATTCTAGCACCTGAGGCAGAGGCCATGGAGCCATCCTCAGCACCTGAGCCAACTTTGCTCCAATGGAGCCTTGGCTGCGGGAGGGGAAGAGAGAGACAGAGAGGAAGGAGAGGGTCGGGGTAGAGAAGCAGATGGGCGCTTCTCCTGTGTGCCCTGGCTGGGAATTGAACCCAGGAGTCCCGCATGCCAGGCCGACGCTCTACCACTGAGCCAACCGGCCAGGGCCCAGGTAGCTTTTTTGATGAGGTGCTAATTGTTTTATATGTATATATTTTTATGTTCCTTATTTGATTAAAAAAAAAAAGCTCTAGTGTCTTCCACATATACAGTGCATCTTTTTTGTTCGTGAGGTCTTCTGTGAAACACATGGAGGTAACTCTTTTGCTGATAAAATCAAAAGCTACTGTTCTCTTCCATTGCATTTTTGTGAAAAGCTATGGTCATATGTCATTGTCTAGGTACCTGGGCAGGAACAATGTTCTCATTTCTACACTTTGACATTTCATGTTGCCATGGAGTCAATTCCTTCTTGCCATTATTTGAGGAAACAATGGGGTTTTTCTTACTCTATAATAATTAACTCTGGGTATTTTTTTTTTTTTTGTATTTTTTTCCCGAAGCTGGAAATGGGGAGAGACAGTCAGACAGACTCTCACATGCACCCGACAGGGATCCACCCGGCATGCCCAACAGGGGGCGACGCTCTGCCCACCAGGGGGCGATGCTCTGCTCCTCCGGGGCGTCGCTCTGCCGCGACCAGAGCCACTCTAGCACCTGGGACAGAGACCAAGGAGCCATCCATCCCCAGCGCCCGGGCCATCTTTGCTCCAATGGAGCCTCGCTGTGGGAGGGGAAGAGAGAGACAGAGAGGAAGGAGAGGGGGAGGGGTGGAGAAGCAAATGGGCGCTTCTCCTGTGTGCCCTGGCCGGGAATTGAATCCGGGACCCCTTGCATGCCAGGCCGACGCTCTACCACTGAGCCAACTGGTCAGGGCCTAACTCTGGGTATTTTAAGATTTGGTATTTAGAGAAGTTTTATACATTGAAGAAACAATGTCCTGAATAAAATTTCAGTAATTTTATCATTAATATAATACTAAACACTGTAGTTATCGTAACAAAATGTCAATGGTTGAAATTGCTACATTAAATGAATTACTATGTTGTAGTTTATCCCCAATTGAAGATAAAAACATCAACATTAAAAGTATTCACGCCTGACCTGTGGTGGCACAGTGGATAAAGCATCAACCTGGAAACACTGAGGTTGCCGGTTCAAAACCCTGGGCTTGCCCGGTCAAGGCACATATGGGAGTTGATGCTTCCTGCTCCTTCCTCCTTCTCTCTCTGTCTCTGTCTCTCTCTCTCTCTCCTCTCTAAAATGAATAAATAAAAATAATTAAAAAAAAAAAGTATTCACAATATTGATTAAAATGCTGCTAAAACATATTTTAATTTGATTATATATGTATATATATATGTGTGTGTGTGAATATACAAATTATAAAAGCCTGTATTTGAGAATATAATTTATTTTATGATGAAATAAGAAAAAAATCAACTAAAGATTTCTCACTTTGGTATCTTTGTTATAAAGCAGAAAAAAACTTGAAAAGCCTTTAAAATAAAATGAGAGATCACATAAATGGTAAATTCTATCTCTTAATTGGAGGTTCTGCAAGAGATACATATTTTTTAAATTTAATATAATAAAAAGAACTTAGAAAAAATGAAAGCACTTAGAGAAGAAAAAGTATTAAAAGGTATAATAAGTAAATTTATCTGGTAATGTGTAAAAGGACCATTTCAATCTTAGAAAAAATGTTTTTTGATATATTAGAATTTTGTTGATTTTTGAAGATGAGTAATTCTTCTCCTATATCATAAAATTGATTTCAAATCTGCATGAAAGCAGATGAAAAGCTTTCATAGAATTGTGGAAAATAACCCCGTCATGGGTGGCATCGAGGGGTGAGAGACACTTGTCCATCTCCCTGAAATCTTAAGATAGCTACAAGCCCTTTCTGAATCTAGAAATGGAAATGAAGGAGTAAATGATAAGCCCTTAGAAGGAGACATCTCTGTAACAGTCACAGCACGTCCCCTCTCTGCACCTGCCTTTCCCACGGTTCCCGTCTCTAAAGCAGAATGCCTTTCCGTTTCTAAAGTTCACCTCTCTCACTGTTCACTGAGGTTTCCTGTGTTTTCTGAGACCTTGCTCCTCATAAGTTTCTCTTTTGTTCCTTTTTCATCTTCACATTCTTTTTTTATTAGGTTTTTCTTCATTTATTATATATTCAAATTACTTATTGCTAAAATAAATTTAAAAAAACATAGCTAAACAATAACAACAGAATAATCTCTGGATTCTTCCCTCTCAGGGACCTGCTTATATCCATTCTTCCCTCTCTTGTCAAACTTAGAAACAATATTCTATACTTGATGTGTCTTATTTTTTATCTTGTATATATTTATGAATCCAACACAACCAACTCTCATTTTACTCATCGACTAAAATTGCTTTCTTCAAGGTTATCAGTAACTTTCTAATTTCCAGTTTCTGAATACCTGCTCTATGGACTGTGTCTATAACACTTGGCTACAATTTCTTTCTTCCACTGTTTCTACCCTTGGTAACTCTGGCACTGCTTGCTCCTAACTTCCCTCTTCTTACTAGGATAAATCATCTCTGTTACGCTACATTCTTTATTTTATTTATTTATTTATTTATTTTTAAAACATATATATTTTTATTTTTTTTACAGAGTCAGAGAGAGGGACAGATAGGGACAGACAGACAGGAACAGAGTATATTCTTTATTTTTTTTCCTTCTCTAAATGAACACGGTTTTAAGAGTCCTTCACTAATACTGTTTTTCAGATTCTTATGTCTCTTTTCAGATCATCTCAAATATTTCTACTGTTTTATTTATTATTTTCAAGCAAATAACAAGTTGATCCCAAGTCTATTTCTGACCTTTTAATTACTGGAAGATCCAGATTCATATTTCTGTTGCCTGTTGAATATTTCCTCTTGTTTGTCATCTGACATCTTAAACTCAACATGCATAAACCTGAAGTCATCATGTTTTGTTTTCTTGCACTTCTCTCCTCAACATTCCCTTGTTGAAAGCCATACACCTTTCAAGTCATGGTACAAACACTTCATTTTTCTTAAAGCATCTGATAGTGTCAGTGGAAAGGCTAATTGAAATTTTCTTTTAATTTAATCTTTAAGTCAAATATAAAGGTTTTATGTCCAAAAGCTCTGTGGCTTGGTCATTAAGAACCTATGCATTCAAGTCAGGCAGTCTGGGTTTGAATCTCAGGTATTTCTCTTTGCAATGTGAACTTTCTTAATCATACCATGCCTTGTTTTTATTAGTTGTTAAATAAAGAAAATAACAGAACCTATTTTATTTTATTTAAAAATTTTCTATTAACTTGAGAGAGAGAGAGAGAGAGAGAGAGAGAGAAGCATGAACTTGTTTCATTTAGTTCCATTTAGTTGTGTACTTATTGATTCTTGTACATGCCTTGATTGTGGTTCAATCTTGCAACTTTTAGTAGTTCAGGTTAATGCTCTATCCACTGATCCATCTGGCAAAGTCCAGAACCTATTTTACAGGATCATGAGTATTAAGTGAGACAGTTAATTGCAAGCAATCTCTCTCTGTTCATATGCTCAATATATGTTAGAAATAATTAATATTAAAATAAAATAAAATTCTTAAGAGTCATAGTGCATGATTCCAAATGCCAATTTGAGCTTGTCATCTTGCCTACCTTTAGAGTAGCAATAACAAAAATCAAGAGAAAGGTACCCTTTTACTCTTTAAAAACACTTCCTGGAAGTTGCCTAACTTGTTTTCAAAATATAGCTACAAGGAAGTCTGTGCAATGTGTCCTTTAGCTGGGTGCAAGGCCATTGTGAATAAAGTCAGGAGAAAGAATAATGGGTTTTCTAGGAGACAATTAAGATTTCCTGATCCAAAAACTATGGTAGTTTCAGGTTTAGCAAGATTAAACAATTAGACTTAATTATATCAGCTGTATAGCATAACTAACACAATTAATCTGCCTAGTGATTACTTCTAGGAAAAAGAATTTATAAGTAAGTTTTTACATAAATTTACAAAATATGATGAGAGTTTGATTTCAAGGTTCTCTAGATTTATATTTAGAACTAATTTGAATAGTGTTTGGACTGCAATTTCTAATGCTATGTAGAACAGGAAATGTATGTAAAGGTTGTAAACAAATCAATTTGGCTTTTGAAAGTGACAAAATATTTTTTTTTGGCTTACAGATTTCTAGATTTATAGACACAATAGTTTAGAAATTCATAAAGTGTCACAAAAATTTTGTTTTAATGACCAACAAGAACTCAGATATATTTGCCTCATATAATCTCAAAGTTTTGTAAAGTTAGTACAGAGATAAGAAAATTAAATATAATTTCATGTATGACATCTGATCAACCTATGAATAGTAATGGTCGATTTAAAACATATCTTTTTTAACAAAACATTATTAGAAAAAAATTTAAACATAAATATGTGAAAAGAAAAATGAACCAAATCCTCATAAAACATTAAATTCAATTGTTGTTTTGATTTCGCCCATTTGTTTTAACTACTTTCTCTCCAATTTCTTTGAAGTATTCTAAAACACATACTTATATTATGTCATTTTACCCCCAAAAAATATTTCAAAAAATAGTATTTAATCATTCACTGATGTTTGGAAATATGTGTTAAAATTTCTCAAATGATTCCTTCATCATAAAGGAAGAACACTTTGCATTTATAAATGCTTTGTAATCTCTATTATGCAGCTTTTTCTATATTTCAGTTATCCACAGATTTTAGTGTTAAAATGCCTTCTTTCCGTTCGATGGAAGAAAAAATTTAGCATATGAACGATCTAATTGCAGTCAATATTGTCTACTCATCTAATTGCCACACAAAAGCTGAGATATATGGTCAAAGAATTGTCTACTGTTAGACAATGTAATCTTATCAGTTTAAAACATAACCTTTTTTATGAAAAAAGTTCTTGCTAATTCAACACAGAAGTTTATGCTTTGGATAAGTATCAGTTTTCATCATCATCCATCTCCACTTTGGAATAGTGGTTTATAAACCCCTTCTTTATCCAAATAGTCTGATTCTTTCTCCTTTTAGAGGGATATTTATACAAATCAGAGGAAAAAAAAGTTCTGAGAATGACTAGAATAAACACTTTAGAAATCTCTGAAAAAAACCCACAATATAGTTTAAAAATATTTCTTGAAATTTCTTTCCCATTAAAGTAAGTACTGTTGACAATAACATATTCTGAAATTCATTACAGATTTGTTTCAAAGAGTAAACACATTCTTTGTGGTTAAATATATTTCTGTTAGTTTGTTTTTTCTTTTTAAAATTTTTATTTAAAAAATTAAATGTAAAGGGGTGACATTGAGTGTATAGGTTTCAGGTAAACGTTTCTATAGCATTTGAACTGTTGATTATGTTGTGTATCCATCACCCAAAGTCAAATCATTTTCTATCACTGTATGTTTGTCCCCTTTACTCCCTTCTCTCCACCTCCTCCCCCTTTCTCCCCTTTCCCTGATAACCACTTCACTTTCATCTATGTTCATAAGTCTCAATTTTATAGCTAAGAACTATATGTTTTCACACATAGGTGGAATATAAAACTGAGACTTTTAGTTCTTTTATATTCTAAACGTTCATACTTCTTTCTTGCCTTTCCAGTTCACAAACTTATTAAAAGTACAGAGTATTTCAAAATCAAGCTAAACACTATATATGCTACTTTATTTCTCTGCGTTCATGAAACAAAAATAGGATGTTTGATAATATACCTCTTATTAAACTATTAGGGTAATTTCATTAAAAGAGAAAGATGAAATTTTATAAACACCCACAATAATTTTCACCTTAACTCTATTGTCATACCCATTTGCATGGTCAATATTCTAATCTAATACATACATTAGAGAGATTTGAGTAAATATTTATATAACAATGCTACTAAATCTTAAATTAAAATTGAAATATTATTTTACCTTTGAGTAGGTTCTGTATTGGAAATGAAAACAAATAGAAATCTGTAACAAATTTTTTCTAATAAACAAACACCTACCTATACAGCCGTATTTTAAAAAGAAGTATTTTATGCTATTTGGAAAAAATACTATGAGATTTTGCTTTTCTTTTGTTTCTTGTTGATGAAATTTTATGCACGAAGCATCATAACACATCTGCAACACTACAACCTTGAATTTTAAGTTGATATTGCCGGTAGTCAAGTGTGAGCCATGAATTTCAATACATTTGTTTCAATTGCTCCCTACAGCAAGATGCAGAAAATACTTATTTCCCTGGTTAGTATCAAATTCAAATGGATTTTATCATTTGAACCAAGGAGAAGACTCAAAGGTACGGTCCTTCCTATAAAAATGCATAATGAGAGGAAAATATTAATGGTTTAATGCATTATTAAATTAAAGAAGATCAAGTTTCCTTCTATTTTACTTGGATATAATTATAAAATCTTCAGGATGGTTATTTTCTTGGCTTGTCTAAGGAAGAGACACAAATCTGATCTCTCTAGTCTGATAGAAAACATTATGGCCAGAGGCCAGTACCAGAAATTGTTACAGAGTCAGGCATATTAATTGTTAGTAGGGATTTTTTCCTAACTCAGTTTTTTTCTTGTAGCTATAATTATATTATTCAAAATGTTTATGTGAATCTTCACCCAGATCATCTGAGATTTAAAATAAAAAAATCAAGTTCTTTATTTTTCAAACGGATAAGAGAAGAAATCATTTTTTCATGATTTGTTATCTAAGTTGAGGTTAAATCAATTCTCACTTTTTCCATGGGCCTCGGGAATAAAAAAAAAATAGTAGCAGGACTCAGTTTCAGTTACTTCCCTACAGTACAGTGAAAACACTATTTCATTGACAAGTTTTTCTACATGAAAATCAGTAGAAATTATTATTGATATCAGTAGGGTAGGTAGCTACTATGACTAAGTGATAATGTATGGATGAGGTAAGATCAATTTCATTGTGTGACATAAGTGAGAATGTATGGGTGGTACAAGCACAATTTAAAAGTGTCATGACAATGCTCTTTCATATTTGGAGTATGCTTTACCTAATGCAAAGGTCTTAGGATATGTTCCTCATTTAGACTGCTCTTAGAAACAATTTTAAAAGTTTGCAGAGAGAGTATAAATATAATTGACTTTATAAAGACTATGTCCTGTTTACTTTTGTTCCAAATTGTTGATGAATTAATGTGTAATAAGTGATGAATTAACGCTTATTGTAAATGTTGTTATAATTTTGTTAGCATTCGTATAAAAATGATAGACTCTACTCTGAGCATTTCATAGTGAATGGCTATTGATCAGAGGTAAACTGAGAGGTGTGAGAGCAGAATTTTGAAAAAAAAAAAAGGGAACTCATAAGCTCTGACTTCAATTTGTCTGTCTTATAATAATTATAGATTCCCATGCTGCTCTCCCCTTACAAGTACAGAGTTTAAACAGGAAACATCAGCTGTTGCTGAATGAGTCAGCTGGCCCCAAATTACTCTAGTTTTTTTTTTTTAATCTGGATAACTGAATCACCAATCTGTCCAACATGCTCAACTGTAGCATCTTACCTAGACCAACTGCCTTAGTAGAGAGTTCTGTATAATTCTCTCTCTCTCTCTTCTGCCCCTTAAAATTAAAGTCTAGTGCTTCATTGCTTTGAATGCTTCTATAACCCTCCTAGGACATAGTAAGATAGGATATATAGAGTAAGTTAGATAGCTTATAGGAAGGTAGTAGTAGGTAGTGTAAGAGCTTCTAAAGAAACTCAAGCAATTGTTGTTGCTCTCCTCTTACATGTCTGCATTTTAACATTTGTAAGTTGATGCTAGGACAAGGGAGAAATGCTGGTGTAATGCAGCAAACTAACCACTTCTCACAAGTGTGCTGCAGTGATGGCTGCCTAATTTATCATTATATACATATACCATAGATATGAGATAAGGCCAGCCATGGTGGTTGGCATTTGAAAAAATTAAGGGTTGTGCAAAAGTTTAGAATCTACTGTGATTTCCAAAAGCAGCAACTATTCTTATGGCTTAGATACTTCTTTCTTTACCTCTTCACGATCCTTATTTCCTATTTCTGTTTTATTTGGTCGTGTTGCCCATAAACATAAATCAGCATAAACCTCTTTTGAAAAGAAAGAGAGCATAATGAACACTTGTTTTGAAAGGAAGAAGAATGAAATTAGTTAGGTTATATATAAAAGCACGATTCCCTCCCTCCCTCCGTCTTCCCACATGGACACATAGGCATACACACCATACAGCACGAAAACAACAATTTAATATGAATAAAGCCAGGTCAACTTTAAAGTATTAGCTGACTTAGAAGTTTCCTGATATGAATAGAATGAAATGGGCTGGTTAACTCCACAATGTCTAATTTGTTTATTTGATTACATAATAAGTATTTAATAATTGACTTTTATTTGAAAGTATCTTTCTTTCTAGGCCAATACTTGTTATAAACATCAGAACTGCAGTAGTAAAAAAAAAAAAAAGAAAGAAAAGGATTTCTGCTTTTAAGCGTTTAGATTCTAGTGAAAGCTAAAAATACCTTGCTCTGCACCAAACACTGTTTAAAGTGGTTTATGTGTTTTAAAGCCTCACAACATCTCCATCCGACAGAAACAATTAACACTGATGAGAAAACTGAGGTATGGAAAGGTTAAGTGACTTTCTTGTAGTCGTGCAACTAGGGTGGGGCGGTGCTGGGCTTTGAAGGGGGTTAATTTATCTCCAGGTTCTGTGCACTCAGCCACTTCCATAGCTGGGTGCTCATGGAAGCTTAAAAATGTTAACATTTGTAAAGCAACTGTTTTCTAAAAACGGATGCATATTCTGTCCTCCCATAACCATTTTCTGGCAATTGTCAGTTAATTATTTGAGGCACTGGGATTTGATTCAGTGGGAAGTTTACCATATTTTGGCTCTTTCTGTTTTTAATTTTAAGAAAATTTAACCAAATTGGTCAGATTTGTGCTAAGATTAACATTCAGTAGTTTTCTATTGCCACAGCATTGCATGATGCATATATGAGCACACTAAATGTTCTGTTTCTTACTGCAGTGTTATATGAGCACATGGTGACTGTCAATATGAGGCCAGAAGAGGAGAGGAAGAACACTCCTTCCGTGTGTCCTAGTTCGCGCTCCATTTTGACCTGTTACTTCACACTGGGGCCATCACTTAAGCTCGGTGACCTTTCTGCCTCTGAAACAGAACTCCTAACAAGCCTCTTCAGCAGCAGCAGGACTGGTACGAGGATCAGACATGAAAATGTAAATAAAAGGGCTTGGCATTTTAAAGGATGCCACCAGGATCACAAGGTCCACACTTAGCTTTCCCATGTAACCATGGTTTCCTCCTCCCTTGGTGACAGCACTGCCCTCCAAATTATTTTAAGGACAGGGATAGAGCTTTTAGCTTACTGTGTAGCAAGCAGTATAGAAATCATTATCAAGATCCTTCAAGAAAGAAGGAAATGAAATGATAAAGAGAATCCCCCCCCGTGCATAGTCGTCACTCAACAAATGTTAGTTACCTTTCTTTCTCCTTTCCCCTGTAACATGCACTTTAGAAGATGTTCCTATATATTTATGTGCAACCTTAAAGAAAAGGATGCAATTAAAGAAAATAGAAATGTATTTTGTTTCTTAAAAGCATAATACTTAAAGAGTTTTAATCCCTCTTTTTTCTCTTTGCTTTCCTGAACATGACGTGTTTCTGAATAACAATGTCTGATAGGAATGACTATTTCTTATATAGCAATAATTGTCATAGAGTGAAATGTACAATGCTCAGTTTTGGTATCTAAAATCAGGTCCTTAAAGGTCAAAAGTGAAGACGTTGAAGGGAGCATGTGACTGCAGTCATGCTTGGCACAGACAAGAGTGAGACAACGTAAAGAAGTAAGTGACCTTGACACCATCTACCCTCCTTCCTTGGAGACACCAGATGATCATGGGCGTTGGGATGGGGAGACGGTTATCAGATGTTGGGGATCTGAGGGAGCAGCAGGGCTGAGACGCTCTTGTTTCTGCTGTTCAGTAAGGACTCTGAAAGGCAGACACTAACCAGTGACCCCACATGCACTTGGCAGAGCAGAATGTCCGGCACTTGGAGACCTGTGTTTTCATTCGACATCCATAACACCCACCCAAAAGCTATGGCTAGGGAACTTGTGGGAGGACATCATGAAAAATAGTGGGGATGGGTGACTTTGTAGAAAGGCCTGTGCATCTCTCAAGCTAGGGGCGACAGGAAAATGCAGCAAAGCCACAGGGAAGTGACAACTGAGATGAGTGGAACACAGGCAACGTGCACCTTTGGGCCACATCTACAGAGTTCAATCAAGAATGACAATTGGACAAGCAGCAAATGGTTGGATAAGAACCTATCCTGAAGTCCCTAGGGCCTGAAGACTCCTCCCAGGGCCCTGCATCTTCCCTCTCTGGACATGGTCACAAAGTGACTTCTGTCCTAGTATACCCAGTGAGGAACTGAGCAAGAGAAGCAAGGTGATGGGGAACCGCTAAGAGACTGAGCACTTTCATCCATGAAAAGTGGATATACCTTCACACTGTTACAACCACTGAATCCAAAACTCCTTCTGATTGAAATACACATTCTGTTTTTCTTTTTCTTGCAAGCCAGTGCACAGAGTACATTTAAAGAAGACCAAGTTAACTGTCGACATGATGAGGAAATTACGTCACCTCTAGGCGTGAGTTGGTGCTTGAGTGATATTTGCTCTCCTGATATGGGAATAGTGGGTATTGGAGAAAACAGAAGTGTTGGGTGAGCTGATCAGAGAAAGCCGTTTGGAGGAGATGTCCCTGAGCAGCCTTCTGAAAAGTTAGAAGGTCCCAGCTAACAGTCATGGGGAGAGTCAGTCAGAGAAAGTGCAGAGCTCCTGAGCCACGAAGGTGGACCTAGATGCCTTCCTATACTGATGCAACAAGAATTGTTGGCTGTCACCAGACACATTATTCCCTGTTAGAGTGACCATGGGTGACAACTGTAAGTCTTTTAAATGAAGCCTACCCCACTGCTGCTCTAGGTCACACTCTGTCAACCACCAACAGATCCCAAGCTCCACGCTTACCTCTCACATGAACCTTAGAACCTCTGTTTCCTCCATTTCTGAGGTCTGCTGAGCTTGGCGTGATCTCCACTGTCTACATTTTCACGGATGAACTAAATTTTGCGTTTGGTTTTGAGTCCCTGTTTATTAACTGTTCACAATTCTTTGTCATCCCTTACCCTCTTTGTCTAGTTACTTGAGCTTCATATGGATTCCCAACCCCATGGCCAGAGCTCTTTCTGAATGTCTTTCCGTCTATCTTCACAGACTCAGTCACTGCCTGCTTCGGATTTCCTGTTGTGCACAGTATTCTTTAGTCTCAAGGGTCAAGTTCACTGATGTCTTTTTGTCTGTTCCCAAAGCTTGAACTTTTCAAAGGACTCCAGGTTTCCTGCATAAAGTTGAAAAACCAACCAACCAACCAAACAACCAACCAACCACAACTAGACAACCTATGTATGCGTGAAGAGTGCGTGTGTATTCCAAGACTCACAAAAATCTTATGAGAAAAATTATATTAATATCTCTGTTTTACAAGAACTCGAGGCTTGATAAAGTAAGTGGCCTATAATCACAAGCCAATGACAAAGATCATCAGCTTTAGTTATTCTAAAACACAGGAACGTTCTACTGTGGCATGTGGACTTTCGCTTCAGCTATTCTCACCTGGCATTTTTCTTGCCCTGCTGTTCACTTATTCCTGAGCTCACCCTTGCTTTTAGCAGGACTGCCAGCCCCTAGCTAGCTGCTAACAATATAATCTCAGGTAAATTACATCAACTTCCTGAATCTTCTTTCCTTATTCCTAAAATGGGGAAATAATAATAGTAATAGTTATAGTGAGGGTCAACTGAGATAATACTTGACGAACAATATATGTTTACTCCTTTGGCCAAGTTGTCAATTATTGGCCACATGTGCCTTGAGGATTTCACCATACATGATCCTTTCCCTACATTTTGCTTTACTAAATGTTACCATATTGTTACAACTCGCTCCAACACTGTACATAACTCAAAAAGTGCTGCAAAAATATTTGCTGTTCACTCCCATATTTTGTAATCGGGGGCAGAATTCCAAATTCTGTTAATAGGGTTAATTTTCAAAGGAATAATGTTATCTTGCCATGACCAGTCTCCCCATGACAGAGACCCTGAGGACAGTGATCGTGAAGGGATAGTAAATTAAAGTCTTAGAAGATTAAAGAGTTTGGCTATGAGTGATGTGAGAAGATAATGACAGTAAAGAGCTCAAATTTCTGGACACTCATCACTAAAATGCTACTTAAGTCAAAAAAGATATAGCTTGCAGTATCAAATGTGATTCTAGTTCTGTGTCAATATTTCATGTGTGTATTTTCTATTTAGAGATTATTGGGAGATCATACTTTAAATAATCTTTTCCCCCAATTACACATTTAGAGGAGTCTATAATTTCAATCCAGATAAACATAAATTGTACAACATTATTTGTACAACTGCCACAATGGCTTATTTTTGTTTGGAGGATATATAATGTGAAGAAATTACTATCTTCAATTTGGTACATGTAGGCAATAAAGATAATGACTTCATAGTTGATGCTCAAAAAGAAGTTCTAATAAAGAAGAAATGTGGCCTTTCCTATCATAATAAAACATAACGGCTCACTCAAAAATGTCCTTATTACATGTTATAAAATAATTAAATTTGATTCGCCTGTAATTTTCTGTGACAGCTGATTACATGGAATTTCCATCAGCATATTAACCAAGTCCAGTGTCCTCCAAATCTATTAATTAACGGTTCACTTATAATTTGTAATTATTTTAAAAACATGTTATTATGGTTTTAGATCTAAGACATAAAACATTTGAATCTGCGTAGGAGAGAGGTTGATGTTAGCTCACCTGGACATAGAGAGACACAGGCAGGCACAGACAACACATATGTGTTAAAGTGCTGGATAGTGCAGGGACAATAAAGTGGGAGCCTTCAGGGCTTAATGCCCCAGACTGGTGAACGTCACTTGTCAGAAAATATCTGACTGTGCACAACTAATTTTTCCAAGTAAAAACATGTTATTCCTTTGTTTGGAGGTCAATATCTCTGGTAGGGGCAGTGGTGAGATAGCGCTAATCAAGGTTTGAGCGGTATTCATTTGTTATAGCATGAGTCTTCTTAGGAAGAGAGGCCTTATGTGTACTAACTTTATACACAAGTTTGGAAAAAATATTAATCTCATTATTAAAGGAAAACAATTTTATATATCATGTCACTCTAGGAATCTATGTTCAATACTAAGTCAGAAAATAAAATAAAATTACACTACCATTAGAGATAAAATAAAATTGTACTGCCCCCCTCCATTAGAGATAAGTTATTAGCCATAATTTCAAATCTCAGAGGAACGCTCAACCAATATTCCTAACCCGCATAATGAACCAGCACACCAAGTGTGACATTTTTACACTATTAATAGGACTTGAAAGTTCAGGGTTCCTATTTTCTTTTTCTTTATGAACCAGAAAATAGATTTTTAGCCTCTGATTTAACTAATACTGACACTAGGATCATGCAGTTTGTTTGGTAATTTTCAATTTAGCAGACTCATATCAGAATTATAATGATTTCCATCAGAAAAGCACTCTCCATTGCTCTAACAGAGAAGTGGGGAGGAACTTGAGCTGATCTCTATTTCACCCCAGCGCATGGCCACATTTCAGGGCTGCTAATTTGGTCTTTGACTCTGTCATATTTCGTTCAACCTTTCCAGGGAAATATCCGCTGCACCTGGCAAACACAAAAGACAGAAATGGAACTGGGACCTGAGCTCCCAATGCTCTGCTCCTGAAATAGAGCCCTGACTAATGATGATTTCTCTAACAATATTAGTGTCGTTAGACTCTCTCACATCCTTTTGTTGAAGTTATCTGGCACCGGGGAGCTAAGAATGAACACACAAGACATATTTATTGCTAAAAAGCTATGCATCCACTACAGACATTTAAAATTCCAAAATGAAATTATATGTAGCACTTCACTGTGAACGGAATTTAAATACGCCACTCATGGATGAAATCATGAATTCTATTTTACTTTCAAATACACATCTTTATAAAATTATATGCAGCTAATAACTAAACCTATTCCGTTACAGAGGTATGACAGAGATGGAGTGCGGAGCTTCACAAATGAGGGGATCCAATCCATCTATGTTTTGTGAATTACTCATGCTTGACATTTGAGAAATTCATATCAATAAAATGCACAATGGATCAAAAGTTAGTGCGTTTTCAATTTAATTTTCAAATATGGGGACATGAGAGGCACTGTGTGTGTGTGTGTGTGTGTGTGTGTCTATACACATCATATCCCTAAAGATCTTTCCAGAAACTACTATTATCATTTGGGAGTCATGTTTCCTAAGTAAGTTCTAATATGGAAACAAGTGAGAAATGGGGCTTCATGGTCAGCAGTATCCCTGTTTTCTGTTGGGGATCAATGAAGAAAAAGCTTGAGACTCGGTCTCTGTCCTATGCAATCTCATTATGACAGGTTTCTGGGAAATCAATCTGTTGGCTGTTTACTACACATATTTCTCAGATAGATCAGGATGAGATTTAGCCCTGAAGTTCAACTCTCATTCCATAGAAAACAGCAACAGCAGGGCCAATTCAATGTTAAAGAATACAGAAATATGTAAATAAAATCATCGCTTACAGATAGACTCGTTGTCACTATGGCCTTTTAAATATCCATAAAAGAATATGATTTGCTAAAAATATCCTGTAGAAAATTAAGTTTCTAAATCACATTCATTTGAATTTTCCCCCAAAAAAGGAGTATTACAAGTATAAATTAGGGGGTTAGCATACAAATTATCAGTAGAAAAAAACCATTACTACAATTCTGTCTAGGGGATGCCACAGACTCAGATCATGGCCCAGGTAATGACATTAAGAAGGACACTTCTTACGACGGTGTTCAGACAAAGCCATTCTCATTTCCCTTTCTGCTTTACCGAAAATTATATTGCAGCACAGGGACTCCATTAGTTATTTACTCTAAAGCAGCAAATAAAGTACTAATTCTCTTTCTCTTATTCATCTATCTGTGAAATGAGAATGTAAGAGAGAATTAAGTATTTAGTTAATAGTTGCAAGGGATTCAAATGGGAAAACAAAGAGAATTCTCCTAATAGACGAATGCTGTTTTCTGTACTTACATGAAATTAAAATTACTCGCATCCCAGTCACTAAACCAGCTGCACGCATTCTCCCAGAGACGAGATTACAGATCATTTTTTTTTAAACAGGAGCCTGAAGCTCCCAAAGCCTACCTCAATGAATGCAAGTTTGTATATATATGCATAAAGGTCATCTATCAACACTAATGTTAACAGTGAACTTCGTAAGTGGCCATTAAAAATTCTCAGTAAGGCCTGATTTTTCATTGCGAAAATCCTACAGAAGTACCTTTATAAATTTATGTTCCAGATGGTGGTACCATCTGGGAGCTCACTTTCATTGTTTAATGATTTCTAGCTACATTTACATGTATTAGGCATCAACACCCACTTCTGTCTCTGGTCGTTTCCTTTGCTGAGTCCATGCTCAATAGGATGTGTTGTGTATAGCTTATTATGAAACTGACCTCACATGACAAATAGATGTAAACAGACTGGAAATTTCATATGGCTAATTATAGAATGCAGAGCAATACAGCGACCTCCATTGTCTGTATTCAGACAAGAGTGCAGAAGCACGCGTGCCTCACACGTCTGCACGGAGTGTGTACCCTGAGCAGGTTGGGTCTGCCATTCGGCTCCCCTGAGAATGAAGACTTGCCAGATGGTTCTGAGCGAACTTTATTTTCTTGAGAGGCTGCATTTAAAGAACACCTGATGGCCTCCAAATGTCCCCGAAATTAAACTGCTAGATTTTCTAGTTTGATAAAAAAGAGAATAAAATGGAGCAAGCAGCAACCAGTATGGCTCCTGACCCTTCTCTTAAGAGTCACTGATCCTGTTCTCATTCCGTCATGGGAATGAAGGAGCTGGCTGACAGGCCGGTCACTTTTATCCACATATCATGACCCAGGTGGCCATATCTCCAGTCAGAATGTCTACCAGATGCCAGCCTTCTTCCTCAATCTTACGTATCTAGCTCACATCCTTCTTACCATATTGTCACACTTTTTTGTTGACTATACAGCATTAGGCTTAATAACAGTCTCCCAAAGATGTGCATATCCTATTCTTTGAAACGTTATCTTACATTACTTATCTTACATTAATGTAAGATACATTAATATGTTATCTTACATGGCAAAAAAGAGTATGTAATGTGATAAAGTTAAAGATCTTGAGAGGGGAAGATTACCTTAAATTATTCATGGGGGCTCACTGAAATCACAAAGTTTTTATTTATTTATTTATTTTTTAATTTATTTTTTTAGGTGAGAGGAAGGGAGTTAGTGAGGCAGACTGCCATAAGAACCTCAATAGGGATCCACCTGGCAACCCCATCTGGAGCTGATTCTTGAATATTGAGCTATTTTTTGTGCCTGAGGCTGATGTGCTCCAACAGAGCTATCCTCAGCACCTGCGGCCAATGCTGGAACCAATAAAGTCACTGGATGTAGGAGAGGAATAGGGAGAAGGGGAAGAGGGACAGGGGGAGAAGCAGATGGTTGCTTCTCCTGTGTGCCATGACCATGAATCAAATCCAGGACATCCATATGCTGGGCTGATTCTCTACCAACTGGGCCACCATCCTGGGCCTAAAAAGGTCCTTCTAAGAAGGAGTCCAAGTCCTAAGAGAAGAAGGGATAATGAAAGGCAGAAGTTGGAATGATGTGAAGATATACCAGTGACCATAAGCCAGGGGAAGCAGGCAGACTCTAGAAGCTGGGAAAGACATGAGAGCAAATTCTCACCTAGAGCTTCTAGAAGAATCACAGCATAACCAGGCTCTTTGATTTTAGCCCCTTAAGAATCATTTTAAACTTCTGGCCACTGGAACTGTGAGGAAATAAAATTGTGCTGTTGTAAGCACTAAGTCTGGGGTAATTTCCTATAGCAGCATAGGAAACTGCTGCACATATTCTTACTGTCTGTGGGCTCAAGCACTGTGTTCATAGACATTTGAATTTTTTTATTCTAGAAATAATGTACAGAGAGGGACAATTTGATACTGAGAGAGAGAGTAAAGGCAGCTTTGCCGGAGTGATGATCCTGAGAAGGTGAGAATGGCTGGAATCTAGGACACAAGCAGGCTGATTGTCATCAGCTAGGAGCAGATATAACTGGCTTCATGGTGTGACCTCCCATGAGAAGAATAACATAGGCTATATTATTGGCTGAAGGTCTCTCTTAATTTTCCTCCAAACCCCATGAACAGTATTACTCAACATCTTTCCTAGGTTTATTTTCTTCCATCTTCAAATATATCTATTCCCAATGATGCCATTAACACTGTTTCTCCTTCCCCATTGGGTCTCTAAATATTTGATTATACCCACATCTAATTGGACTTATCTTTAGTGACTGTTTGATTAAAATGAACACCTTCTGGAGCAGTGGTTCTCATCCGGGGATGATTTTTTTCCACTGGAAGGATCTGGCAATCTTTGGAGACATTCTGGCTATCACAATTTACAGGGGATGAAAGAGGTATGCTTCTGAAATCCAGTGGGTAGAGCTCAGGGTTGGTTGCAGAATATATTCCAATGCACAAGAAAGCTCCCATAGCAAACAATTATTCATCCCCAAATGTCAATAGTGCCACCATTGGCTATTGAAAAACCCTGTTCTAGGGGACACATCATTCTTTGATGTTATAGCACTCATTTTTCTCTAAGCCAAGGTTCTTGAAAGAGTAGGCTCCACCCATATTTTCTATTTTTTTTTCTCATTTCTATTTTACTATAGCAAGCTCATTTGAATTCTTATATCCTTTCTACTCTCCTTTGGGATGACTCTTTAAAACTCATGACATTAAATATTAACAATACATAAATGATGCTCACATCTTCATTTTAACCAATTCTACCTCCATGCCTCAGACAATCAGGTCTAAATGACTGCTAGACACCTCCACTTCTTTGTTCAAACTCTCAGCTCTGAACATACACACACTGAGCTCACCCGTTGTCACCGGACCTTACTCTTACTCTGGCATTGGCCAATTCCTTCCCTCTAAAGTCTTGGATATTTTGTTTTTCTTTTTGTGGTCCACTCATTGCAAATACCTACTTATAGGGAAATAGGGAAAATATGCCTATTCTTTTTTTTTTTTAAGTGAGAGAAGGGGAGCTACAGAGATAGACTCTCCGGCATGTACCCTGACCAGTATCCACCTGACAATCCCTGTTTGGGGTAAATGCTTGGATCAACCAACTTATCCTCAGTGCTTAGAGCCGACACTTGAACCAACTGAACTACTGGCTGCAGAAGTGGAAGATATAGAGAAGGGAGAGAGGAAAGGGAAGAGAAGCAGATGGTCACTCCTCTTGTATACCCTGACCAGGGATCAAATCTGGGACATCCACATGCTAGGCTGATGCTCTATCCACTGAGTAAACTGGCCAGGGCCATATTCTTTAAATTCAATTCAAGTTTCTTCATATAAACTTCTGTGCACTTGACTGACGAGAGCTGAATCAGATGCCCTTTCTCGGTGCTCATTCCTTCTGGTCCTAGAGCATCCTCCTCAGATACATTAATTACACAATTTGCCATATAGTATTTATTACCTTTTAGTTACCTAAAATGTAAAACCCATGAAACTGTAGAGTAATTAATTCCTCATAAGATTCCAAGAGGAACATCACTAGCTTATTTTGATATTACTATACTGGACTTTCCCAGTTTCCTTCTGAATATGACCTAAGCTTTAGTACACCATTGTGTACTAAGTGTTCAGCCTTAGCTTTGTAAAAGAGACTTCCCTAAGTGTAGTGTAAAAAATTCTAGAAAGGCCCCCATGATCCTTGCCCCATGGTGTTACTCCTGTAATTTTGTTACCTTAAATAGCAAATGGAAGTTTGCAGTTGCAATTAAGATTACTAATCAGTCATTTTGAAATAGAGGTTTCATAAGTAGGCTTAATCTAATTACATGAGCCCTTAAAAAACAATAAGTTTTCTATGGCTGGTAGCAGGAAAAAAAGTCTGAGGCATTTGACGCATGAGGACTTCGAGGGCCATTGCTGACCTGGAAGATGGAAGGGACCCCATGAGAAAGAAGATAGGTGGCCTTTAGAATTGTACAGTGTCCCCCAGCCAGGAAGGAAACTAGGACCTCACACCGATAGCCACAGTAAACTGGATTCTACCAACAACCCCAATGAGCTAGGAAGCAAAATCTTCCCCACAGCCTTCAGGTAAGAGCTGAACTTAGCCTACATTTTTACAACCTAGAATATAACATTCAGTCAAACTTACTCAGACTTCTGAAACACAGAACTGTGGATAATAAATTGCTGATGTATTTTCAGTCAAAATGTCTACCAGAGGTAATTCTTCCTCCTCAATGCCAAGTGTTTAGCTTACATCATTCTCGTCAGAGTGTCACAGTTTCCTTTTACCATAAAATGGTAGCTTTCATTACAAGCCCTCAAAGATGTCCACATCCTCCATGGCAAAAAGAAGTCCCTCCTCCACCTCAGCGAACAAATCACGCCTTTTCTATACTATATTCCGAACAGCTATTCTGATTTCTGTGTGTATCTACTTCCCCAGCCAACTGCTTGTAAGGCCCCTAAAACTAAGCATTGTGTGTTATTCATATTATAGCTAAGGAATAAACAAATGAAAAGAAAAAGTTCATGTGACAAATAATTAGTCATACCATTGGTCTAGCTCTATGAAAATGAACCTGCTATAACCTTGACCAGTCAAATCAACCTATCCAACTGCCTGGCAAGAATGGACTCAGCCAGAAACAGGACCCCTGGCAACCCAGTTAAATCTGGCAAATAGTCTAACTGACAGAGAGGGGAAAACAAAACAGTTCTGTGATATGTTGTGGGGTGGTCTGGCAAGTGCTCTTCTTGAAAGAAAAAGACTCATGTGCAAGAGAAAGAAGTAAGCAATTGCATGAACTATCCTGTGCATTCAGACAGGGTGTTCCACAACAAAACATACACCTCAATTATTATCCTTCAACAACAGACTGGCACTGTTTTCTGTGTGCAGAGACTTCACTTGCGTGGTAAAAGGTACAACCCATGACCAGCAGTTGTTTGTTTGTTTTTTCAGGACCAAATACAGTATAATCAGCGATGTCACCTTCAATTTTGGTAAACCAAGATATAAGTGGTGAATATATGGCAATCAAAGATGCTTATATTGTTTCTTTTGCAAATCAAATGCTCCATATGCTGGTAAACTCAACATTTACTGCTCAAAAAAATTAGGAGATTTTTCAAAATGAATATGAAGTGATAAAATATCCTCTAATTTTTGTGAGAAGTATATAATTTTCAACCCAAGAGCGAAGAGAGAAGCTGGCAGCTGAAAGATTCTGTTAACTATATAGAATAGCCACTTTTGAGAATGTGTTCCTTGTTTAGACTAGGTCAGATCAAAATGTGAAAGACCCAGATAAAGTGGCCTAAATATAGAGGAGAACTGTGCTTAACCCAGTGTGTAACTTGTAATGTTTGCAATACAAAGTAACTTGCAAAATAAAAATAAAAACTTAATGCTCACTTACATGCCCATGTATCTGACTTTATAGGTTACAAATGTAAAAAATAAAAGTTAAAATGACTTTAGAAAGCACTTTATGTTAAGAATAGTACTAGTAGTTCTATTTAGTTTGAGAGATTCAATTATTATGTTCTTCCAGATTACATTATTAAAATTGAAAAGACATAATTCCTTTGTCTAGATGGATACATGTGCCAAAGTTTAAAATTAAGTCATGATTTAATTATCTCAGCCTGTATGGGAGAAAAATGACATTAAAAGGTGGATAGCAGAATAAACCAGTGAGTTAAACACTACCTTCCCCAGTCTCCACGGGACTTTACAAGAGAACAACAGTTTATGTCATCATAAATTTTGAGATTTTGTAATCTGTTACTAGTAGCAACTTTGCCCATTTCAGCTTGACTTGCAGACAGATGGTAAGAAGGTAAGAATGGGTAAGTGGATAATGCAAAACAGGATTAAAGCACAGCAACAGACCCTAGTTTCTAGAATAACCAGTGTTCTCAGATTTTTGTTTTTATATTCAGTATTTGTACCCTTCATTGAAAAGACCAAATCAGTTACAATGTGAGGGTGCTGCTTATGGTTCTTATTTGAACGGTCCATTTTTTCATCTCTTGTGCCTTTTTAGTTTTTATATTCTTGTTTTCTTTTTCATAGTAAGGGGCTGCACAATGTATGATCAAATAGGGATTTTTATTCTTCATTGCAGGATAAAGTATTGTAATAAAATAGATGATTATTTAAACCAAAAAGAGAGATGGTTCAGAGCAAAGAATATATATTATTCTACTTTCTATAATGCTATATTTCCCAAGCCATTTCAGAAAGTTATATGCTGATAAGTATTATTCTATTAAAAGAGCATTGTTAGAAATAGTAATATTTCTTCCTGATCAGAGACCCATTTATAGCTATGATGCTCACTGTCTGCTCTTTCAAGTGCTGAGTTATCCTCACGTTTATCTCAACAAGTCAAAGCTGAATGGATCTCAGAATCTAGGATTTACATAAAGAGTAGAATGAAAAGATTTGTGTTGGACTTTCTTCCTTTAAACAGATAATACTCTTTGTATTAATCTTCTCAGATTTCATAACTTGTTTATAGGATTTCAGTATAGCTATCAAATTGCAAATATCCATTGAAGGCCTTAAGACCAATGCATACAAAAATAAAACAAAGACAAATAAAGCAAAACAAACAGAAAACACCTTCTTTTTTCCTGAGATTTTTTTGGACAGTACATTTTGAAGTGTGTTAAGGAAAGAATATAAATGAAATTGTTTGTAGAGAGAGTAATCCATACTAAAAATCTGTTAGCATCTTCTAACATATCTTATAGTATTTTGAGAAGAATTTTATCTTATAATTTTACTTCTTATGTGCTTTTTTTAAGTGAGAAGAGCAGAGACAGAAAGACAGACTCCTGTATGTGCCCCAACCAGGATCTATCCAGTAACCCCTGTCTGTGGCCGATGCTCAAATCAACCTAGCTATCCTTAGCACCTGGGGCCGACTCTAAGACCAACTGAGCCACTAGCTATGGGAGAGGAAGAGAGAGAGAAGAGGGAGAGGGTGGGGAAGAGAAACAGATGGTTGTTTCTCATGTGTGCCCTGACCGGGAATCAAATCTGTGATGCTCACATGCCAGGTTGATGCTCTATCCACTGTGCAAACTGACCAGAGTCATAATTTTACTTTGGACATTTCTAATATCCTAAGTGACTTACTCTTCATTCATATTGACAAAAATAATTGGTTTTGGTCATTTTTAAAGATGAACTCATGTAAGAATCCAATTGTCTTGAGTATATTATACATTTTTTGAATTGGCCAACTATCCTCACTGATTTGTTAGATCAGCAATGAAAAATTACAAGTGCAGGAATTGGAACATCATGATCTTAGACAGGTGACAAAAGCAAAATTCAATTAGAGAAAAAATACATTTTTATTTTTAACAGAAATAGCATTCCTTATTGTAAACATAACAATTTCTAGTAATCTACAGAACTATTTAGTCTTCTTTGAAAAAGCATCTTATACCTCTTAGTAAACTCTTGACAGTTATTAGGAGTATCTGTCAATTATATAATTTCAAACAGCAGCTCCAATATTTAGCAACCTCTCCAAATATCTAAAAGCATACCCATTGTGAAAATAATAATATAAATCAAAAGGAAAGCAGAGGCAAGTAGATTTGAACGGTTGCACTGATGTAAGAATCTGTGCCTTCAAAATGAAACAGAAAAAGGGGAAAATATCTAAAATATCAGTTGTATCTGGCTGCTTGAAGACACAGCAATGGTGGAGGAAATGTGTGTGTGTCTGTTTTTAAATCTGAGAAAAAAAATGTAATTATAATTTGCTCTCAAATGCTAGTGAAATGTGCCTTCTCCTGTGGATATTTTCCACAAATAGTATAAAAGCAGGGTGACCTGCTGGCAGCTGACAAGCCACCAAGACTAATTAGCTGGTATCCTGTCAATAGGGATAAATCATTGTAGGAGCTGGGGGCTACACTAGAAAGTTCTTGAAGCTCAAGTGCCTGGGAACAAGGTGCTAATGACCCCAGAACCACAACCAAGGAGGCCTTCAGATAGCACATGTTTTCTGTAAATTTTGGCATCTGGAAACACAGAAGGCTCTGGGTAACAATGGGATAAAATTCACACATTAATATAAAACATAGGAATTACATTTAAAAAAAAAAACTTCTGTAGACTCAAATAAAGGCAAAGTAATCATCTCAGAAGAGAAAAAAATTACAAAATTCTCAATTATTTTCAAATTAATTTTTAAATTAGTTTACAGTTAATTTATAAAAACTATCCCTTTGATAAACTTTGTTGGTTAAATATTTCCTTACACAAAGATCAATTTCGCTCAACTATAATTAGAAGTATTTTGTTTTGTTTTGTGGGCATTATAACAGTTTAATTTCATATTACTTTTGTATTTTTCTATGCTGTTATTAAGATTATTACTTTATTTTTTTTAACTCTCTATTGCTAGTGTAAAAAGTCTTTTGATGTTGTTTTTAGGTGTAGGTTTCATTTCAGTCATGGTATTAAGCAATCTTGCAATTTTTGAAGAGAATAAAAAGTTACACATTAGATTTAACAATAAAGCGTGAAGTAGAAACAAAGGGATACATTTTCTCTTTTTTCCGCAAGTAGCAGATCAAAGCAGAAAGAAAGTGGGCTGCTTTAACCATCTGGAAAGGTATTAAGTTTTTCTAAGTCTATAAGAAAAAAAATTACGTGTCTTGGTTAAATCTGTAAAGAAGGTATCAAGCCTCTGAAATCTTGTTCCCTTCTTTGTGCTTTTTGTTTGGTTTGAAAGAACACGGTCAGTGGCAGGCAGAAACCTCCAGTTAGGGTGACAACCTTCTGGTTTGTCTTTAGCGTGTAAGATACAGTCAGCATCAGTATGTAAATTTCCTGATGACTCCCCAGCTGTTTTTAGTTGTTTTGTAACTTATCTCCCTACAGGTGTTCCAAATGAAAAGTTGTTTCTACAATTTATATTTTAGATTCTAATTTCAAATGTTCAAATCTGCAATATTTCAACTGGTGTGCCTCAAGATTTTTTAAAACATGCTATACCTGACTATTTAGTCAGGGACATTGACCTCTTTTCTTAAGATTGTCAAAAAAAAAAAACAAAAAACAGCAACAGCCAACACAACTGTAGCCATATGGTGTGAATGAATCAAATGATACCCATTTATTTTTAGTCTGATCAGGAAAAAATATAATATAGTTTTTGGTATACTACAGAATTTTAGTAATTAGTTTATGTGTGCCATGAGATGAAAAAGGTTGCAAAACACTGGTGAAAAAAATTAAACGTTCTGGGTGACCAAACAAATTCTTTGAAGTTTTTAAGTGAACATAAGGATTCCTTTTGGGGCTGAGAATGAGCCTGGAGTGAGGAGAGAAGGACATGATGCCTGAAGAGATATTTGCAACTGGGGTGAAGAAAAGTGAAAAAGAAACCATTTTTGAAGTCAGAGTGATATGACTTTGGATGTAAGGTCCTCACTAAACAGCTGACTTTGGGCACATTGCCTATTTTTGCCCAACTTCAGTTTTCTAAACAGTAATATTAGATAATAATTTAGAGCTCTAATAATGCTGTTTGAATACAATTACATTACAGCTTTGAAAGAGTGTCTTGTCTAGAGTACTCATTTAATAAAATTTGCTAAGGGGAGGTCCACAAAGTCCGCACAGAGGAAGCACTGTAATCTGAGCTATAGAAGAAGTCGGTGGCCTAGGACATACTCCAGGAAAGAATTTCCTTCTTTCTTCTCCACAGGTTTGAACAAGGGAAACATTCCCTTCTAATTGGAAGCCTTTATGTTTCTGCTCAAATTAAATTCTATGATGAGACGACCGTCACTAGCAGGGAGGAGCAAAGGGAAGGATACATTGGAAAGAACAAGGAGCGGATGCAGCCTGTTAATTAATTACACTATTTCTTTGTACTTTTTATTTTATTTTATTTATTTTAGAGACAGACAGACAGAGACAGACAGACAGGAAGGGAGAGAGATGAGAAGCATCAATTCTTTATTGTGGCACCTTAGTTCTTCAATGATTGCTTTCATACATGCCTTGACCTGGGGGGCTCTAGCCAAGCCAGTAGTAACACCTTGGCTCAAGCTACAGACCTAGGGCTCAAGCCAACAACTTTGGGCTTCAAGCCAGCGACCATGGAGTCATGTCTATGATATCATGCTCAAGCCAACAACCCTGTGCTCAAGCCAACAACCCTGTGTTCAAGCCAGGTGACCACGTGCTCAAGCTGGTCACCTCGGTGTTTCGAACTTTGGTCTTCAGCATCTCAGGTTGATGCTCTACCCACTACACTACCACCTGGTCAGGCTCCTTGTTCTTTCTTTCTGTTTGAAAGAGAAGAGGAGTTTGTGTACATGAGCATGTATTGGGGGGAGAAGGAGGATGCCTTGACTGTGGGTGCACATGAGTGAGAATGAAAATACGATGTTCACATAATAGATTCTGAAATTAAACTATAAGGAAAATAAATTCTGATGCACAAGGAGAACAACTAAGGCAGGAAAACAATCTCTACCTGTGTTTGTTTACCTTTCAGTTGGGGTTTCTACTCGATCATTTATTTGATCAAAATTTATTTGGTTTTTACTGTGTTTGGGACACGGCAAAAAAGTGCTACCCAGATAAAGAACAATTTTTGCTCATTGGAGCTCATGTTCTAGGGAAGGAAGGATACCGACAATACATAAAACAAATAAACAAATGATATGAAACAGTGGACAGTGATAACTGTTATGGAAACATGTAAAGCAAGGAAGTGGGGCAGGGGTGCCATGCTGGAGGTACAAGCAGCCACTGAAATTTTAAATAGGGTGTTCAGAGAAGGGCTCACTAATGAGGTATAATTGAGTAAAGACTAAAGCTGGTGAGGAAATGTGCTATGCAAACTATTTCAGGACAAGCATTCTAGGCAGAAGGAACAGGAAACAAAGATCAAGCACCTTGGATAAGACCAGACTTCCTACACTGCCAGTATGGCCGGGATACAAATATGATCAGGTGCAGAGGATGAGGGAGCAAGTGGCCAGAACAGTGACGGTGAAGGTGACAGACCAATACTTGTAGAGCTTCAGAGCCATTCTAAGAACTTGGGCTTTCATTCTGAGAAACATTGGGTTCCACTGGAAGGTTCAAAGGGACATGCTCTGGTTTCCATTTTAATTGGTTCATACTGGCTGCTTTGTTTTGCAAAAATAGTAGGAGTTAGGAAATACTACTATTACTGCTAGTAAAAATAAAAGTACTATTCTGGATGCAAACTAAAGGAAGAGTCAACAGGATTTGGTTGTTGATCAGATATAAGGTGTAAAAGAGAACAGTCAAAGACAAAAATCCAGGGATTTTTTACGCAGAAAGAACATTTAATGTACTAACTGGACAGCTCTAAATAATTCTGGTACGTATTTTCATCCTTTCAGTCTGGGGTGTATGTTTTATGTTCCCATATCTCCTATTATATTAGACTCAAATTTTCCATTGAGCTATCACCCTAACTAGACTCTGTTCCTCTTGAAAACAAGAAATGTGAGTTACTAATTTTCATTTTCTCAGGACCTGACTATGTGGTTATAGTGTATGTAGAGGCATAAACACTTTTATTCATTTTGGCCATCTAGCATTGAATCTGTTTGTAGGTTTTGGGGATTGTCTCATCTAATGAGTCTTGGTTGGTATCAAAGAATGTCTGATGTACAGAAGGTAAAATTGTTAAATATTTTGCTTCCCCAACATCCTTCGTGCCTTGGGCCCAGACTTATGATCTAAGGTCCTCCTTGCGAAGTCATCAAGAAGAACACGGCCTGCAGAGTTAGTACACAAATGTGGGGACCAGTTAACATTTTCTACTCTTAGCTGCCCTTTTGTTATCAGGTTAGTACTGAGGTATGATTCTTGACTGCTTAGCTTGGTTCTCCTAACTTCTCAACTCTCCCATGAATTGCTTCATATCCTTTCATAACCTTCCTTTCTTCTTCAATAAGCTACACTTAGCTTTGTTATTTGGAATAAAGGACCCTCAGCAAGGAGGTGCTCAATAATTACTTAATGAAAGAATGAGTATCACACCCTAATTTAGAAAATGCATAGACATTAACTTGAGATGGAATAATAGATTAGGGGCTTGTGAATCAAATTTGATCTTCTTCTTTCTCACTGTATACCATCGAGGAACATGTGAAGGGGAAGAACAGTGCAGTGGGGATTTGACAGGAAGCAGATCAGTTTCTGATTTGGGTATCACTGAAAATTCAATAACTTGATGAACAGTAGGGTTTTTTTCCATATGAACTCTCACTTAAGAAAAAGCACAATTTTTTTTCTTTAATGAGAGAGACAGAGATAGAGAGACAGAGAGAGAAACAGATAGGGACAGACAGATAGGAAGGGAGAGAAATGAGAAGCATCAGTTCTTCATTGTGGAACCTTAGTTGTTCATTAATTGCTTTCTCATATGTGCCTTGACCAGGAGGCTACTGCAGATCAAGTGACCCCTTGCTGAAGCCAGCAACCTCTGGGCTTAAGCCAGTGACCATGGAGTCATATCTATGATCTCATGCTCAAGCCAGTGACCCTGTGCTCAAGCTGGTGAGCCTGCACTCAAGCTAGATGAGCCTGCCCTCAAGCCAGTTACCTCAGGGTTTCGAACCTGGGTCCTCTGCTTCCCAGGCCAAGGCTCTATCTACTGCAACACTGCCTCGTCAGGCTAAAAGCACAAACTTTTTAAAATAAAATTTTAATGAGATGGAATGCTTTGGCATCTTCTCTCCTTGATAAAATTTTATAGAGTTTTCAATAACACATTCTAAAAGGTAAAAGACTAGACTATATCGATTCTTACTGTGCTGCTTTACACGTGTTAATAACATAGCTATAATTTCAAATTTGTAACTAATACAGTAACCAGTTTTATAGTAATAAAATTGAGTTTATTTATTGTAATATTCATAGAGAGAAGGTAAATGAGGAATAACAGAAATAAACAGTTGAATTTCTCTAGGTATTATATTGATATAAAGATATTAATATTGTAAGAACCCAAAGATGAGCTCAAATGAATTAAAGTTTGAAGTGCTAAATCAATGCAAAATAATTAATAGCAATGCAAGAATAGATTTTGAAAATTATTCAGGTTATTATAGATCATCCAGAGAAGCTAGGTAAATTGCCCCATGTCAAGTATGTAGTCATTACTTACAGAAGAATATCCTTTCATTAGACCAGTCATTTTAAAACAGAAAGCATCATATTACTCATATAACTCTTTATTCAAAAGAAATTTTATAGCTAAAGCCATGCATGTAAATTAGACAAAATAGAGTTGAATGAGATATTGAGACACCTGACAATTTTCTCTATGAGGGGCATGGTTTGAAGCTTCTCCACTCAATCACCTCTGCCTTTGAGTATTAATTTGCAATAACAGAGAAAGAGCATTACCTATAGGTGTGCAGCCCCACACTAAGTGCTTTCAGATACTGTCTCTCACTCACTCTCTGCATTAAGCCCATGCAATGAATACTACTAATGCCATTTTACAAATGAAGAAATCAAAGAGTAGAGCTGTTAATTAACTTGTTCAAGCAAACCAAGAGACAGAGCCAGAACTTGAACTCAGGGCTATTTATACTAGTCTATGCCCTAAATCACTAAGCTCAAGAGTCTTTCAATTTAAAACTATTATGCAGTTTAGTAGACTTTATTGGCCTGTTCAATATTCACAGTTTTCTCACTTCTTAGTCTGCAAACTGAGCTTTTAAACAGGAAGAAAATGATCAAATTAAAAAGTATTTTATCATTAAAAAATCTTTTGTTTTCTGTTATAGTTTGGATAACTACAGACATTAATACCATTCAAACAGTTCATACAACAGGAAGAGTACTAAAGAGGACTCTCTTCATCTGTCAGCTTAGCCTGAGACTTGATATTTGGAAAATTCTTCTAAGCAATTGAAATTTCTAAAATTTTAAGTGATGTGTAAGAGACCCTTCTGAACTTAGAATAGAATCAGGATGAAGAAAACAGTTCATATCTCTGGGTCAATGCAGACTGATTAGTAGCGACTGTGTTGGGATTGACTAGCAAAATCCAAAGTGGGCATGGAAGGGGAGGTGACATCACTACAGTCATATGTTTAGCTATTTATTTTTTTTGTATTTTTCTGAAGTTGGAAACGAGGAGGCAGTCAGACAGACTCCTACATGCGCCCGACCGGAATTCACCTGGCATGCCCACCAGGGGGCGATGCTCTGCCCATCTGAGGCATTGCTCTGTTGCAACCAGGGCCATTCTAGCACCTGAGGCAGAGGCCACGGAGCCATCCTCAGCACCCGGGCCAACTTTGCTCCAATGGAGCCTTGGCTGTGGGAGGGGAAGAGAGAGACAGAGAGGAAGGAGAGGGTGAGGGGTGGAGAAGCAGATGGGTGCTTCTCCTGTGTGCCCTGGCCAGGAATCGAACCCAGGACTCCTGCATGCCAGGCCGATGCTCTACCACTGAGCCAACCAGCCAGGGCCTGTTTAGCTATTATGTGTAAACCTTCTTACATCACTCATTTGGCTCTACCAGTCTATAACAAAACTGTAGCCATTACTTAGTATTAGAAGTTTGATAGTTTGTAGTTTGAAGGTGTTTGGAATAAATGATAGAATAAATGTATATAGCCCATAGTACAGAATCTGGCCTATAATCATATGACATATTATAATGTCAATAATATAATAATAAAATCAGTGATACCTTTTTTATTTTTATTTTAACTTTATAAGAAACATCTAAATAAGCTACCAAGCTCTACTAATTTCTCACTGCAGCGTAGAATTATATAACAAAAGTGTCTGTCATTCAAGTTTCCCACTATCCACACAGTTCCTCTAAACATATTCTTTTTCTTGAGACCTGATGCTCCCTAAGATTTAGTGATTTATTGGACATTAATGTGAGCCAAGCTGTCAACCATCTTCCTCTTGCAGATTTTAACCTACTACCAGCAGACATAGAGCCACATAACCATCTAGATACAGTATTGGCTTTGCAGCCGGGGAGCAAAGGGGAAGAGTAATGTTGTCCTTGAGGAAGAGGCAAGAGACAGAAGAAAAAAACGGAGTGAAAGGAGAAGAGAGGAAAGAAGAGTGAAGATGAGAGTCAGAATTCTAGAGGACTGCTCTCTCCTTTGAGTCAAAGGACACTCATGGATGGTGGGTTCTTTAATCTCACCAAGAGGTAGTATATCACTCCCATCCTCTTTAGGGAAAGCTGCATAGGAGAGGTACCAGAAACATTCACTTTAATATCATTCTCTCCCTGGTAGTGGATCAGAAGCCTCATTCCTTTTATGAAAATGTGACATGAAGGAAATGTGCTATATCTCAAGACACACAGACTACCACTTACGACGTTTTTCTGGTTACTTGGAGCAAAATCTTACTTCCTTTGTTTCTTTTCCTAGTACATCTAAATCAGATCATGTGGCACGGACTTCAGGATGCACCCTGCGCTGGAGCAGAGCTCCAGTCTGGGCATTGCAGAGCTGGTTGGTGCCTGCCCAGCTAGTCCACAGAGGGCTTTTCTCCATTGCCCAGAGGCACCAGCCCACGCTGCTGCTGCCTTCCCCTCTTGCTCCCCCTGCCCATCTTACAGCCCCTCACCCCACACCCCAATGCCACTCCCTACCTTCAACAGACATTTATTTATTTATTTATTTATTTATTTATTTATTTATTTTATTTTTTTTCCATTTTTCTGAAGCTGGAAACAGGGAGAGACAGTCAGACAGACTCCCGCATGCGCCTGACCGGGATCCACCCGGCACGCCCACCAGGGGTGACGCTCTGCCCACCAGGGGGCGATGCTCTGCCCATCCTGGGCGTCGCCATGTTGCGACCAGAGCCACTCTAGCGCCTGAGGCAGAGGCCACAGAGCCATCCCCAGCGCCCGGGCTATCTTTGCTCCAATGGAGCCTTGGCTGCAGGAGGGGAAGAGAGAGACAGAGAGGAAAGCGCGGTGGAGGGGTGGAGAAGCAAATGGGCGCTTCTCCTGTGTGCCCTGGCCGGGAATCGAACCCGGGTCCTCCGCACGCTAGGCCGAACAGACATTTATTGACCCTCTTATGTACTTAGGTGAGAGTGTTAGTTTTTTTAAATTTGAATCAAGCACAGGTACTGAAATTATATATATATATATATATATATATATATATCACAAAAATTAGGGGATATTTCATCACTTCATATTTATTTTGAAATATCCTCTAATTCTGCACACAAAAATAAGGGGTGTTTTATCACTTCATATTCGTTTTAAAGTATCTCTTAATTTTTGTGAGCATTATAGAATCTTCAGAGGACATTATACAATGTCTCAATGTAGGGATTCCTACCGATTTGTGTTTTTCAAAATTTCATATTAAAGCCTGACCAGGCGATGGTGCAGTGGATAGAGCATCAGACTGGGATGCAGAGGACCCAGGTTCTAATTCCTGAAATAGCCAGCTTGTTATATTTATGACAAGATGTAAGAGTTGAAAAGTCTTAGAAAGTTACATTTTCATCTGTTGGAGGTTTGAACTTGCAGGTAACAACATCCAACAAAAAGTAAGTAATAAAGATTCTTCTTACAGTACAAGACGTGCATAAGAAAGGAGGTATACAAGGGATGGCTCAGAAACTTAAAAATATTCAGCCCCCAACTCATTTCTCCTGTAATTCTCTTGCCCTCCTTTTTACCTGTAAGATGGTTATCCATCTCCAAGCATTGACTCCTCATGCATCAATATCTAAAATTAGGGAAAAAATGGCCTCTTTGTAAATACATCTTTTTATTTTGTGCCTGCATGCCAGGCCGACACTCTACCGCTGAGCCAACCAGCCAGGGCCCAGAAGCAACTTTTTAGAAATACAAAATATGTTAGAATGGCCAGGAAAATATTAATTCAATATTTAATATATATATTTATTTACTTATTATTATTATTTTAGAAAGAGGCAGGGAGATAGACAGAGAGACAGGAACATCAGGCTGTTTCTGTATGTGCCCTGACCAGGGATCAGAATAGCAACTTCAGCACTTTGGGACAACACTCCAACCAACTGAACTATATGGCCTGGGCTTGTTTGATGTTTGATATTTAGAGAGACAGAGAGAGGAAAAAAGAGAGAGAAGAAGGGAGAAAGAGAGGAAGGGGAAATGAAGCATTCATTTGCTGTTCCACTCAGTCGTGCATTCTTTGGTTGCTTCCCATGTGTGCCCTGCCTGGGGATCAAACCTGCAACCATGTTTTGGGGTAATACTCTAACCGACTAAGCTAACTGGCCAGGGACGTATTTCAATCTTAATAGTCTCTATAACTAATTAATAACTGTATTAGATTCTGCGTATTTGCTCTGCCACCTCCCACTCACCATTACAATAGACTGTCTCTAGTTAACCTTTGAGTATAAAAAAAATTGGCACTCAGTATCCATGAAATAGAAGCTAGAATCCTGCTTCCAACCTCACATGAGAATATATGTATGTTTTACATATACATTAATATACTCACATACATATGCATATATTGCATGACATACAACATGCAATATTTCAGATTCTCCTTCAACATAACAACAATACATTCCAACACTGGAACAAAAAGAGAGTAATTCAAGTAGACTTAGAAAGCTGAACTCGGCGCATAAGGAGAAATCTTAATGTGGGTGTTGGTAGTTATTAATAGTCATTTGATTCTAAGATAGCTGCAGAGTAGATGAATGCTTCACTCACCTGCTCCTGGCCCCAAACCAAATTTATAGCTAAATTATAGGCAACCAACTTAAATAACCAACTGAAGGCTAGCTGAGCTGAAATATTATAACCAAGGACTTACATAAGAAGCCACATAGAGACTGGTAAGAAGGGTGGAGATGCAGAAAGGGTTGGCCTCATGCCCAGGTGCAGCTGTTGTGGCAGTGGAGGCTCTCCAAACAAAGCAGGGATGCCTGGCCCAGGGCAGCAGAAGCTGGAAGAGGTGTTCACAAAGCAGTTGGTGGTGAAAACCAGAGGAGACTGAATCATCCTGGGTTCCCCAGAGGCCACCTACACAGGGCCAACTCTCCCACTGTTATAGTACCAGCATGGGAGATCACTCCCTCCCACACACACCTTACTCTGTGCATGGCCACTCTGTAGTGCTGTCATGCAGAGGGGTCTACAGCCTGCAACCAGCAGTGACTTTTGGGATTCTCTCTCTCTTTCTCTCTCTCTCTGGTAAGGATTGTGGAGAAGATACAGACAGTGACTGGGCAGGAATGGTTTGGAAAAAAGACCCATCTTCCCTATCTTGAGTGCATAGCTGGCACCCTTCCAGCCTCCCCAGCCCCTCCAACTTGGAGGGACACTGAACTGAATTTACTTTGGGCAAGGAGACAGAAAAGTGGTGCAGATCTGGAACTTTTTGTAATTTTGTAAGGAGAACCACTCTTCACCACCTCAAGTGCCCTCGCTGACCTGTTGGGATGCTGGGCCCACAGAGCTGAATTCCCTGTGTGCAAGGAGACAAGAGAATGGTGCAAAGCTGCGACTTTCTGAGGTTTTGGAGGAGAACCACTTGATTAGATGTGTGTGGGAGACTCTGAGGTTTGTGACTCTGTGGAAAGACTGGGGAGGAGGATGGCCACTAAGATTCCTGTGCTGAATTGTTCTCCAGTGTCACAGTCATCATCTTTCTTGGGTGGAGCACTATAAAAAAGAACCAGTCAGAAATGAAGAATATACTGTTGAACATCAAGAAAACATTGGAGGAAATAAACATAGGTGGGATGAAGGCAAGAATTAAATCAATGATTGGGAAGACAAGGTAGAAAAAATACTCCCAATCAGAGCAGCATAAAGAAAAAAAATTTTTTTAATGAGGATCATTTAATGGACCTTCAGGACAACATGGAGCACAATAACATCCATATCAGAGGGGTACCAGAAAGAGAACAGAGAGAAAAAGGAATCAAGAACCTGTTTGAAAAAATAATGACAGAAAACTTCCCCAACCTGGTAAAGGAAAAAGACACACAAGTTCAGGAAGTGCAAAGAGTCCTAAATAAGATGAACCCAAAGAAGCCCACACCAAGACCCTACATAACGAAAATGCTAAAGGTTAAAGACAAAGAGAAATTCTTAAAAGTAGCAAGAGAAATGCAGTTAGTTACTTACAAGGGAGATTTTATTAGACTGCCAGTTGATTTATCAACAGAAACATTTCAGGCCAAAGATACAAACAGACTAAAAGTAAAGGGATGGAAAAAGATATTTCAGGCAAGTGGGAATGAAAAAAAAAAAGCTGTGGTAGTAATACTTATATCTGACAAAATAGACTTTAAAGCAAATGCTATAGTAACAGATAAAAAAGGATATAATAATAAAGGGAGCAATCCAACAACAGGATATAATCCTTGGAAGCATGAAATATTCAAAGTAATCAAAAGCAAGGACCTATATCCAAGACTACCTAGCAAGACTATCATTTAAAATTGAAGAAGAAATAAAAAGTTTACAAACAAGAAAAAGCTAAAGGAGTTTGTTACCTCAAAACCAGAAATACAACTAGTGTTAAAGGCCCTTCTTTAAGAAAAAGAAGTAAAACAAAACAAAATAGAGGAACATAGTTAAAAGAAAAAAGGGTAATAAACACAGATCTATCAATAATCACTTTAAATGTAAATAGCTTAAACACGTCAACCAAAAGACATAAGGTAGCTGAATGGATCAGTATACAAGAGCCATACATATGCTGTCTACAAGAGACCCTCTTCAGAATGAAAGATTCAAACAGACTAAAAGTAAAGGGGTGGAAAAAGATATTTCAGGCAAGTGGGAATGAAAAAAAAAGCGGTGGTAGTAATACTTACATCTGACAAAATAGACTTTAAAGCAAAAGCTATAGTAAGAGATAAAAAAGGACCTAATAATAAAGGGAGCAATCCAACAACAGGATATAATCCTTGGAATCATTTATGTGCCCAATGTAGGAGCACCTAAATTAGGAGCACGGAAATATGTAAAGCCACTCTTGATGAACATAAAGGGTGAGCTTGAAAGCAATACAGTTATAGTAGGGAATATTAACACCACATTGACATAAGTGGATAGATCTTCCAGAAAGAAAATTATTAAGGAAATGGTGGCCTTAAATAACACATTAGATCAGCTGGATTTAATTGATACCTTCAGAACATTTCACCCCAAAGCAGCAAAATACATATACATTCTTTTTAAGTACAAATGGAACATTTTCTAAGAGAACACATGTTAGGACATAAAACAAGTCTCAGTAAATGTAAGGATATTAAAATCATATCAAGCATTTTTTTTACCATAATGGTATAAAACTAAAAATCAATCATAAGAAAAAAAACTAAAAACACACAAACACATGGGAGGTAAACATGTTACTCAACAATGACTGGGTTAACAATGAGATCAAGGAACAAATCAAAAGATACTTTGTAAGAAAACACAACAATCTAAAATCTCTGGGATAAGAAAAGCAGTCGCCCTGGCCGGTTGGCTCAGCGGTAGAGCGTTGGCCTGGTGTGCTGGGGGCCCAGGTTCGATTTCCGGTCAGGGCACATAGGAGAAGCGCCCATTTGCTTCTCCACCCCCCCTCCTTCCTCTCTGTCTCTCTCTTCCCCTCCTGCAGCCAGGGCTCCATTGGAGCAAAAGATGGCCCCGGCGCTGGGGATGGCTCCTTGGCCTCTGCCCCAGGTGCTAGAGTGGCTCTGGTTGCAGCAGAGTGACACCTCGGAGGGGCAGAGCATCGCCCCCTGGTGGGCAGAGCGTCGCCCCTGGTGGGCATGCCAGGTGGATCCTGGTCGGGCGCATGCGGGAGTCTGTCTGACTGTCTCTCCCTGTTTCCAGCTTCAGAAAAGTACAAAAAAAAAAAAAAAAAAAGGAAAGCAGTCCTAAGAGGAAAATTTACAGCATTACAGGCCAACTCAAGAAACAAGAAAAAAAATCTCAAACAGTCTAACTGTACACTTAAAGGAACTTGACAAAGAACAACAAAGCCCAAAGTGAGTAGAAAAAAAGGAAATAATAAAAACAAAACAGAACAAACAAAAAAGAGAGCAAAAGAACAATACAGAAGGTCAATGAAATCAAGAGATGGAGGAGGATATGGGGTATAAATGGTGATGGACAAAGACTTGACTTGGGTGAGGTGGTGAACCCACAATGCAGTGTACAGAGAGGTGCTGTAGAATTGGGCACCTGAAATCTATATAACTATGTTAACTAGAGATACCCTAATAAATTCAATTAAAACGAATTATTTGTTGAGAGTCACATATACAATGTTACAAAAGAAGTATCAAATTTATCTCTATCCTTAAGATGCATATGATCTAGTTCTGTGATGGCGAGCCTTTTTATAAAAGGTGCTAGCGGAGCAACCAAATGGCCCCACGATTGGCCCACCATGAAAGCTGGAATGCCCACTAGTAGGCAAGAGGGACCAGGTCGACCAGCACTGCTAAAGTGGGCGGTTTTTATAAAAAGGTTCGCCATCACGGATCTAGTTGAAGAGTCAAAATCAACATGCCATTAAATCAGTACAGTGCTAAATTCTATTGCACCGAATCTGGTTGTGAGAGATTGGAGGTGGCAGAGATTAGGGTACACTAGAAGTACTGTATAGAAATCAAGAGGTAATGAAGCTCAAACTGTTCCTCAGATAGAAACAAAGATCAAAGACCCCAGAGCATGGCTCAGGATGATTGAGTGCATTGCCTAGATCAGTGGTAATCAACCTGGTCCCTCTTACCCACTAGTAGGCATTCCACTTCTCATGGTGGGCGGTAGCAGAGCAACCAAAGTATAAATAAAAATATAGATTTAACTATAGTAAATTGTTTTAAAAAGATTTATTCTGCCAAACTTAGCAAAAATCTGACATAAAGTACTTGGTAAGTAATTATTATTATATGCTTTAACTTGTTGTAACTCTGCTTTATAAATTTTATAAAGTAAAGTTACTTCCCTACTTTATAAATCACCATTACTGTGAAACTGGTGGGCGGTTAGAAAATTTTACTACTAACAGAGATACAGAAGTGGGCGGTAGGTATAAAAAGGTTGACTACCCCTGGCCTAGATGAAGAAAAGGAGCAGTATTTTTCTGAGACAATTTAATGGATTAAACACATATGTACTGAGTGCCATAATATTGTTCTTCAGTAATGGCTTTTCTTATTTGTTTACTAAAATTTATTTTTTAAATTTCATATTTTTACTAAGATGTTATATAATGAGGACTAATTTGTATCTAAATTTTTATTTATAAAGAATATCGCAGCTTTTGCCTTTTTTGGTGGTATCAAGGATAACAAAATCAATACAATGTGTGAAGAAACAGGTTTGACATTAATGCTCTAGTCATTCAGCCTGACATTTCTTTGTGAACTTGTCAGAGAATTAAATTGCTTCAAAGAAGAGAAAAATCTTGCAACTCATGAAATGTAACATGTTACGATCATGCTTCCACTGAGGTATGTGTGGATTTTACCACGGGAGTTTCACTGTTGGTAGTGGGAATTGTGAAATTGCCCTTCTTAATGTGCTCTGACTCTTACCCCCTAACATTTTCATAATATTAAACTTTCCCTGGCATTTTACATTGGTTTTATAGTGTGACATTTTTGTTATGAGTTTGAGTACTTGAATAACTTCATTAATTTCTTTAGTTTTCATTTTTAAGCTGTTCTAACATACCTATCCCCACCCTCAACCATATTCTCATATTCTAGGTCTTAACTCCTTAAGAGTTTAAAGTAAACACTTCAACTGGAACACGTTCATCATTTTTTCAGCACCCAGATTTTTTTTAACAGTGAACATTTTTGAGGCCACCCCAGTGCACTCAACTGGGCTCCTTAAGAAATAAGATAAATCAGATGTTTTGACTGTAAAGAACAACCAGTCAGGGACAGAAGGAAAGTAATGAAAATGGCAAATCAAGGCAATCACTAAGTCAAAGTATTGCCTGTATGAAAATTAGTAAGAGGTGCTTTGTAGCAAAGATAGAGGCTGCACAATCCAGGTCTAATGAGATTAGAGAGCTTAGATTTCACCTCTAACTTGCTCTCTGGTGGGAGGAAGATTATAGATGTAGGGAGAGAGTTTCAATAGCACTTATGATGAGCAAGAAAGCACAATGTTAAGTGGAAATCATGCATATAAAGCAAGTAACAAGACTGCCTGGCATGTGGCAGACACTTCATGAATATGAATTGCTTTGGGAATTCAGGCAGAAGGAGAGATCGCTTTGAACTAGGGATCAAGCTAATTTCATTAGGGCATCATAAATTAGAATATGAAGACATGAGGGAGGGACTTTCAGGCCTAGAAAGCAGCAGGATCAAGAAATCAAGGCAGGAATGATGAGTGAAGTTCAAGAACAGATCTCCAAAATGAGAAAAGCACTCCCATTTGGAGGTTTGAGAAAGGTGGGGGAATTTTCAGTTGTCACAGTGACGGAGGCTGCTGTTGGCATCGACTGCACTAAAGTCAATCAGGCTAATGATTCTGGAATCAGTACCACAGAACAAAATACGGTCCTTCTAAAGTGCCAGAAGCACTCTAGCAGGGGAAAATCTAGAGGATAGGATTCATGAAAAAAAGCAGTAAGAAATGAAGTTGGAAACTGGGTTGCAGTATCCACACTGGATGTCAAATCCCATGCAGATGGGTGTCTCGATTGGTAGGCGATGGGGGTCTTGGAAAATTTGGAATGATATGATCAGTCTTTGAAACTATTTAGGATAAGGAATATTAATGATTCAACCAGATGAATGTGGTGTTCATTGACAAGGTTGGGAAAACCGGCAGCAGTGACCAGTCAGGAGGAGTTTATAGGCAGGGAGAAGGACCAGGACCAGATGATGGCAACATCAGTTGCTCCACAAAGAGGCTGAGACCACAGTATGTTACTCATATTCTTTCTTTAAAAGGGCAACTTTCTTTTTTTTTTTTTTTTTTGAGATCATTAAGCAGCAAAACTTTCAAGTTTTTCTGAGGGCTTAGATCTGAGAAAAGGAAGAAAATCCCATCTAATCTTTCAAAGCCAGAATTTCTTCTGCCCCTCTCTTTGGTCTGTCAGGATCGCATTGCCAGTGTCAGAAAAGCAATTTCAACAGCACGGCCCGCCCATGAGCTGTAAGAGAGAGCACGGGGCTGCCCGCCTGAGGCCATCACACTCGACACTGCTCGTTCTTTATGACTGATAGCCACTCGCCCAGACACACTTGGAAGTGACAAAGGCAGTCACACACACATACAGCTGATGCACACACCTGTACGTACACTCTTGTATACTTTTTCTCTCACAGAACAAAATAAAGCAACATGGCCAATGAATGATTTCTTTTTAACTAAAAATTCAAAGAGCTTAAGACTGCTTGTTCCGAAGCTTATTTTAAAAATAAATAGCTGGCAATAATGGCCACACATGGCCACACTGGCCAACTCTGACTCAAGGGCACTGATGGCTGTACAGACCCCTGTGGGAGCCAGTCACAAAGTCCTTTTGTGTTCTATGTTCCTGTGTGACTTCGTTGATGGCCGTCTATAAATATCATTTTATGTGTGCCACATTAAACACACCCAGCCATAAATAGCTCTCCAGCATGTAAATCATGTTCAATGGGTTAATTATATATTGCTTCAAAAGGGATTGCTATTTTCTTTCTTCATTCTGTAGACTTTTAGGATCCCACTTATGTTTACATGTCATTTTGTATTTTGTGAAAATCTGAAAAGTCTCCACTTATTCTTTTTCCTTCTCACTTAAGGAAAGGTTGTTTTACATCAAAGGTTGCAAACTCAAATCCACAAACAGAAGACAGCAGGTGGCAGAGGGACTGTGACTAAAGGGAGAGCACACCTGACTGAAGGCATCCCCACTCACTGTTCACACGGACACCACACTGGACACCCTCAGCGTAGGCGCTGGCGGCCTTGGACCCACGGAGTGCAGGCTCGGGATGTCAGACTATACTGCTTCCTCCCTTTAGTTCTTCAATTGTTAATGGGAGGTGAAGGGTTCCCCACAGCACAATCCATGGGGGAATCTCGTGTTGGTTATAAGTGGCCCCTGATGCTGACACTTCCGAACTTTCTTTTTAGAGTCTAGAAAAGAGTCGTGGTGATGCAGTCTTTGTTTCAATAGAAAAAGTGTATGTTAATGCCTGTGGCATTTTTTCTCCCAAAACTGGGCCTTATTCTAGATTATTTGATGGGTCTCCCTGGCTGTCAGTTAAACAAAGGGAAAAGAGAAGAGGCGGAGACCACAGAGACCTATCTTGGGTATCAGCTGGCTGCCACTTGCTGGTGGTTTGTACAAACATACAACAATGGCCAAGATGCCAGAAAGATATTTACAGTGATGGGCTGAGTAGAGTAACCATAAATCTTGAGCACATTCATTGTCTTCTGATAAGCTTATCCCTGAAGCACATATTTCCCCTAATTAATTTTAGTTCCATACCTAGCCATTTGTTAAACTCACTCAGAAATTAGGTGTTGTTTAACGAGGTATAGAAACATCTTCTACAGGTTAATTACATGTTACATAAAGGAGAATTTTCTATGGCCCATTTTATCTGGGTTGCCTGTTAGCTACTTACTTGTTTTGAAAAGTCATTTATTATTTTATAGACTATTATAAAGCTTATATTCATTCTTTAGATAAAGAACAAGTAAACAAAGCCCAACCTGTCATTCTTTCTCAGTATTAAAAGGAATCTCTGACTTGGATAAATAAACTTCAAAATCAAAAAAGCTATTTCCAAAAGAATAAAATAAATAGGATTGTTTCCACTTGTTACTGTATCAAATAAAGGAAATACGTATTAAAGCCTATGTCTGCCACATGCTCATTTATTTCTCACAAATTCCATACGAATCTAGTTCCCCCTACAGCTTCCAGGTGTACTTTATTAACACAGGAGAACATATGTAACAGAGAATTACATGACTTGGACAATTTCACAGCATTAGAAAAAAAGAGGAGTCAAGATTAAAACGCAAGTTCCTCTGGTCCTAGAGAACATAGTTCAATTTCAAAATATTTGTAGAATTCTCTACTTCCTAATAAACCATTTTCCCCCCAAAGCCAGGCAATTAGTTTGATTTACTTTGTCTTCCATGAAATTGCCAGTTGTGATGTGCGGGGTTCTTGTAGCACAGCAGGTCCTTGGATAACATTGTTTCGTTCAATATTGATTCTATATTACGTTGATGAGAAAAGAAATGAATTCGCAACTGGGGCCGCTGTCTGTGTGGAGTTTCACATTCTGCCTACAGCTGCGGGGGTCTTCTTCAGGCACTGAGGCTTTCTCCCACACCCCAAAGACGTGCACGTGGGGTGAACTAGTGTGTCTTCATGTCTCAGTGTGCGTGTGAGTGTGTGTGAGTGACCCTGTGATGGGAGGGGGTCCTGCCTGGGCTGGACCTGTCTTGTGCTTTGAACTGCTGGGACAGGACCCTGCACTGGCATAAGCAGATCGGAAACTAATTCCCTCCCTTGTTTTTCAAATACTTGTTAAATGTATGTATAGCTCACATTTAACTTTAAATGTTTAATATTAAATGTGTTTTGTGTCTTTATTTAGAAGTTTGCTTAATTTTTGTTTTGACCAGAAATATGCTTATATGCACTTAACCTTTATTTATATTAATTAGCCAATGGTAAACTTGGTTTTGTTATACATTTCGCTTAGTCACAGTTTCCAAAAACTTATCAACCTGGTTAAAGGAGAACTTATGTTTTATTTTCATCAGTGTGGTGCTGGAAGCTAAATCAACAGCAAGAAGGTTCTGACTACGTTCAAGTGTGGGATAACTAGACATCCAAAGAACCTCTTGTATCCTCGATGTTGAAGGGATTTTTTATTTTTTGCAAGAATAGGATAATCAGAGGTTTCTTCAGAAAAGAAAAATTCTGTAAAGATAAGAACCAGGAAGATATAAAAGCTTACCAGGATCATTAAGACCCTGGGAATCAGCAAATATTTATGGGCTCATTTCAGGAGGAGGACTCAGTAAGCACAATTCTGTGTGTCAGAGGTTCACATAGGGAGCTGCTTAGACAAAGGAGCTCTAGGTGGAGTATGAATGAAAATAAATGGGATACAGATGTTCTAAGTACACATTTGGGTCAACTACTCTCCTTTTAAAATAATATGTTAATATCTCATCACTTGCCTTCACTTCCTCAGATAATATCTATGCAGCAATGTGAATTCAAAAACATACAAATATCTACAGAAAACTGTGCTTTCTATCTAGATGAAGAAAATAAATTCTCATGTTTTTCAAAATTGTTCAGCACCCCTCATCTGAAAATACTAGCCATGTTTTAATTTCAGAAATGGCCCAATTTAAGAGCCAAATATTAAATTGTATTTCATTTTTGTTACTCTTCTTTCCCTAGAATATGAACATAAAATACAGTATTTGTTTTCACCAATTAGGAGGACTGAGATCATAAAGTTAGCTTAAGAATTTCTTTTTCTATACTAAATCCTGATTAACACAACCCTAAACTAAAAGTAAACACCTTCAAGGAATCCAGGAATTTAATTATAATTCAGTATGGCTTATTTGAAGGTATATCAAATGAAACTCATTATCAAACACTCAGTACATCTACAGGTGTTTGAAAAATGTTTCATAATGAGGAAGGCATCAGTATAATATCCTCTGTGCCTTCTGAACCTTCAAAGATTAAATTATACTTAAAATAGCTTGCATTGTGAATATCATCTATGCCCTTCTGCCTACTGGTTTGTGTAGAGATTCTAAGAGATAAATAAAAGTACCCCGATGTGTACACATACATACTCCTTATTGGCCAGGTGGCTTGCAAAAGAGAACATGGAAGAGGCTACTTAGAAACAATGTACATTCAAATACGAATTCCTTTTAGAAATCTACAGTATAGGATATAACTGATAAAACAATGATGAAGGTAAATTTTTATGGTATATTTTGAAGAGAGTGATTGTAACACAGGTGCATGCATAAGACAAGATCATAAATTCTGAAGAGGAGACCTTGTCAGTTCTATTCACTGCTGTACCCAGGTGCACCACCAGGGCTGACACAGGGGAAGGACTCAGATAATAGGTAGTATTCATGATGATGAATAAATAATTGCATTGAAGCTGAGGAATGGGAATTCAAGCATTTCTCAGAGTTTTGGATTAATGAATCTACTGTTGTAGAGCGAACACACTTCTGTATTTGAAACTCAATACACTCTTCCTAACACTACTATTTGAATAAATATTATAAAACACTGGGTGAATATTGTTTAACTGAAAACCAATTTAATTCCTACTCTAAAAATAAATAAGTAAATAAATAAGCAAATAAATAAATCTTACTCTAACTGGTAGACTCTAGATCATGAAAAGAAACAGTCCAATTATTTCCTTAAATAGGGCATGCATAGCACATATTTGAAGCACAGTGTATACTAATTTTCTTTGAAAGGTAACTCCAAGTAAGTTCTTTCAAAATATAACATCTAGTTTCTTAATAAAGTAGATGCTTGACTCACTCAACCAATATTGCACATGTGGAGCAAAGAAGCATCAGGCATGGTAATTCCACTGTTGACCTTATAGAACTAAGACCCAGCCATGCTGAACAAAATTTATATTCCTAGAACATGGTTCAGACATGAACAAGAAGGTTAATAAATACTATGAATTATATAGTGTATATATATATATATATATATATATATATGTTATGGACAAGCTGATTGAAACAATATAATGTAATTTTTAACAATTCTAATTAATTGAAAATAAACATGAGAAAGCTATAGGTCAGGCTGGATGTGCACAATAAAATCTGCTTTTTAATGCCACAAGAATTGAACACCAGTACCTGCATCCGCCCACACCACATCAAAATCACAACTAAAACGCAGAACAACCATCATTCAAAACTTCCTAAAATCTGGCTGAATGGAAGTCCTACAACCAAGGAATTATGAAGAAGCTACATCATAACTGGAAGGAAGGGCAGAGAAATGGGATGGGCTGACCCCACACTCATGTGTGGTGGATAAAAACCTGTAGAGGTATCTTGGCTGTAGAGTTCCCCTCTGAAGAACAAAGGGTCACAGCTGCTACATTAGGTTCACTATACCGGGGTTCTAGTGCTGAGAAGAGAGGTTTCCATAACTTCTGGCTGTAAAAACCAGCAGGAATTGAGACTGAGAGATATAGATAGAGGACTGCTGTAGTTCCAGGCAGTTCCTCTTAAAGGGCTCATGCACATACTTACTCAGACTCACTGGCTCTGAGCTTCAGCACTGGGGCAGCAGCTCAAAAGTCACCAGGGACATACAGGGGGGAACTGAACTGTCTGGCATCAGGGTGAGAACTTGAAGGCAGCTTTCGACCAACAGAAGTGCTGGCAGAGGTAGTTACTCCTTTTTCCTCATTTTGGCAGCTTCCCTGTGACTCTTTCTATGTATTAGGTAAAGCTACTACATCTTCTGGGCTTGGTAGAGTGGCCTGATGCACATGTTCTGTAGGGTACAGTGGCATAGCCTCCCTGATCGACCAAGCTGAGCATTCCAGTCATTCCTCCCACTGCCATGGGCTGTGCATACCCTCCTGTTTTAGTTAAGTCTTGATTGCTGTAGGCATGTCATTGGGAAGGAATTAACTCCCAGGCTGAACTCTGCAAAGATTTCCTAGAACCATCAATCACCATAGACAATCAGCTGCACATAGGACCGCCCCACAGATCAGAACTTCCTTTAGCAGCTCTCTGGTGCCTGCTCAGTCTACTCCTTGATTGTATCACTTGTAGAGTTAGTAGGGATGTAATCCAGTGTGATATGAAGCTGTCCACTGGCTTCCCGGGCTGTCGGACCTCTTGGGAGGTACAGTCGACGACCAGCCACTGCCTGTGTTCTGCCCAGAACCATCTGGCATGAGCCACAAAGCTTGTGCAGCTGGCTGCCGCTTTTGCTGGGCTTGGATGTGCCCAGTAGACCCAACTGTATGCCCTGGCCTACTGCTGCTAATGCCAGGCCTGGGGCCACTTAGCAAGAGGTGTGGAGCATGTAGAGGCCAGATGCTGTTTATTTGAGAGATTTTATAAAATTCTGACATATGATCCAAGAGAGGTCATTCTGTGGAAAAGGCAATGAAAATTGCTTCACTAGGCTCACAAGTTTGATGGGTCAAGGACTCAGGGAATCACCAGGGTGGGACAGACAGTTTAACCAGGTTGATGGAGACTCAGATATGGCATCCACCTTCTGGCTCGCATCAAAATTCTATTGGTTAGGAAGAAAATAATGAAAGGCAAAAAAGAGGAGTCTAGATCAGGGGTAGTCAACCTTTTTATACCTACCGCCCACTTTTGTATCTCTGTTAGTAGTAAAATTTTCTAACCGCCCACCGGTTCCACAGTAATGGTGATTTATAAAGTAGGAAAGTAACTTTACTTTATAAAATTTATAAAGCAGATTTACAGCAAGTTAAAGCTTATAATAATAATTACTTACCAAGTTCTTTATGTTGGATTTTTGCTAAGCTTGGTAGAATAAATCTTTATAAAACAATTTACTATAGTTAAAGCTATCTTTTCATTTATACTTTGGTTGCTCCGCTACCGCCCACCATGAAAGCTGGAACGCCCACTAGTGGGCGGTAGAGACCAAGTTGACTACCACTGGTCTAGATGTATGTGACATCACTGAGAAGGGGTGTTTGCTTTACTGATGTCCACAGAACAAGCTCTATCTAGTGTTGGGAAAAAACAGGGATTTCTGACAAATGGGAGTTCTCTAACAGCAAGATTTAACCAGGCCTACAGGCTGGGGCCGCTCAGGGTTTTCCTTAGCCTAGAGCAATGCAGAAGAAACAAATTTCTCCAGCAGAAAATGCACAGAGAACCGGCAGGCTTAATGTGTCCTTGGAATGAGGACGCGAAGGCTGCAGTGGCCACCTGCGAGGACCGATGACCGTGGACCAGACTGAAAGGAGAGAGTCTCAGTGGGTGCCAGCTGGGATAGCTGAGGACACGGAGGGCCAGATGGCCCCCCACCTGGCATTTTGTAGACACAGTTCTGAAGGAGAGTCGGTTAGGGCTAATTGAGATTGAGTTTCTGTCACTTGGTAGAACTGGAGCCCAGAATACAAATTAAGTTCAGCAAGAGAAAAATACAAAAAAAAACAACAAAACACAAAAACCAACTCTGTTTTTTTGTGTACTGGAATTCCTACGCATAAATACTGAGATTTCTCTCTGATACAGATCTGTGAATGACATATAGGACAACTCCTGTTAATCAAGTTTTGCATTCTAATTATTGTATTTACATAATACACCTAATTATTTTATCTACCTACAACTCTTTATTTCCTAATTAAATTATTATATCATAATTATTTAACTATTACCCTTCATCCTTAAATCATGGAATAGATTAAAACCTACTAGTGAGAACATTTGTCTACTCTGTCCTCGGTATCTTTTCTTCTTTTTGTTTTCCTTGTACTCCTCTTGAGCTTGTCAACAATGATGATGGTTAATTTTCACTAAAAATAATATATTCCTTTTATGTATGAGAGCAACAACAGGTTATCAACCTCGAAAACATAATAAAGTTTTATGGTCTTTCCTTCTCTTACTATTTCTGTGCCTCTTTAGCTTGTTTCTGGGCACTGTCATTCTCTAGTCTATACTCACATTGTAACTGATTATGGTCAACATTTTAGCTTCCAACTCTCGTCTTAGATCAGTTTCCTCATATTTTCATCTGACTTGACCAGGTATCTCATGGCTGTAGATACTAATTTCTGGGCGTGTATTTTCCTTAATACTGTATACAGTGCCTTAATCACAGTAAGAAAACCCATCCATTGCCTAAATATTCAAACAAATACTGGAAAGGGAAAATGGAAAAAGGCAGAAAGGATGGGCTCTATTGAGGTTAGTTGTACTTGTTCACAATAGTTATATATGCCAGAATGAACTTTAGGTCACTTTAGTGGTTTAAAGGTCTTTTGAACTGTTATTATTTTTATTATTAGCCCAATTTATGTTTTGATTGGTTTAAATAATAAGAATGCATAATTTATTTTCAATTAGTTTCCTCATTTGTTGTAACCATAATTATGTGTATTTTATACTATTTCCTGTAACAAGTAGACGGCCTCCTTATTGTGTATCTGGTTACTTTTAAATTTTAAGAAACACTGGCTTTTTAAAACATGATGTAAACTAGAAGAAATGGGAGGGTAGTTAGACTGAAATTTATTTGTTTACAATCTTCATATGAATTTTAATATTTGCAAGATAAATTATTCATGTTTTCCCACTACCGTGTAGATGTGAATATTTTTCTACCATGCAAATATATTACATTCTTTTAAAAAGTAAGAAGTTTGCCAGTCCTGTGGGTCCTGACTAGAAGACAATGTGTCCTCTGACATCTACTAATGGAGAGCGGTCACAGGTGGTGAACGCTATTTCAGGAGAATAGCTCACACCTGGAAAGGTCTATTATTTCTCTGAGATATTTTTACACAGCCGTGAAAATAGAATAATTAGGTCAAAGCATCATGTTGGGACCCATGAGCTTTGACAGTCTCTGTTGGTTTTGTCCCCACAAGAGGTCACTATCCAAAGACAAACAAACCATAAACTACAACCAGAGTAAGAACTGTGGTTCTTACTTCTTCTAGTTTAGCTAGAAGAAGGGCCATTTCTTCTTCTAGTTTAGCTGCCACTACTTTTCACTGCACTTGAATTCATGTGCTGATCACAGGAGAGACCCCCCTGTCACAGGTATGGATGGCGGGGGACTATCCAAGAAAGGGAAGAGAAGCAAGAGAGAAATGGCATTTTCTAGAACCATAGCCTCTGCTAAGACTCAAGAATAAAGAGGCCCTGTTAGGAGAGACAGTGTGCACAAGCCGGGTCAGGAACTGGGTTCTTCAAGCTGCCCTGGGTGTCTATGAGAACATGCAGCACCCAAAGGGTTGGACATTCCAGGCATGGACACCCTTGCTTCTGTTTCTTTGATAAATTCTTCACAGTAAAAAAGGGTAAAAATGAGTTAAAAAGTAAAATCAATGAGAACTGACCATTTTCCCTCAGGTAGAGCCCTCCTGTGGTTCTAGTTCAACTATTCCAGGAAACTGACCTCACAATTGCCCTTAAGATAAGAATCCGGCCTGACCTGTGGTGGTGCAATAGATGGGGCATTGACCTGGAACACTGAGGTCACCGGCTCAAAAAAACCCTGGGCTTGCCTCATGGGAGTTGAAGCGTCCTGCTTCTCCCCTTTCGCGCGCTCTCTCTCTCTCTCTCTCTCATTCTCTCTCTCTCTCTCCTCCTAAAATGAATAAATAAATTTTAAAAAAAGATAAGAATTCTTTACCTGACCTGTGTGGGCTGAGTGGATAAAGCGTCCACTGGAATGGAGAGGTTGCTGAATGGTATTTGCCTCGTCAAGGCACATAGGAGAAGCAGCTACGAGTTGATCCTTCCCTGTCCTCCCCTTCCTCCCTCCTCTCCATCTCCTCTCTCTAAAATCAATCCATAAAAAATCTTTAAACAAAAGAAGAATTCTGAAGGAGAATTTAGGTTTAATATAGCACACAGGTAGGGGGAGCAGAACTGTTTCATCTTTGATCTATTTTAATGCAACTAGGGGACATGACACCTTCCCAGGGTGAACAATGTCTCAGTGCACCACTGCTGGAGGCTGGCACACCTCTGAGAAGGGGGAGAGGGACACGTATAATTTGAAAAGCCACCAGATAATATGACCATTATTCCTGTCTCACCCTCCCCACATGCCCTGCCTGCTCTCTCTGAAACGTCAGAGCTAGAGGTGTGAGAGCCAGGAGGCTGTGAGGTTGCAGCTGGGGAGAGGGGGAAGGGGCGGAAGAAACACAGGCAGGATCCAGACTGTGAAAGGCCATGGAAGTCAGATCAGAGGATGTGGCCTTGAAGATGGTGGGGAACCATGAAAGGTTGTAAGTAGAACAGAAATGATTAAATTTAGACTTAGAATAACAAGTCCGAGAGCAAGGCAGTGAGCAGATTGACAAAGAAGGGACCGCAGAGGAGACGATGTAATTGCAAGCTCAGTATGCCACTCCAGGCAATCGTTACAGAGGCCTCGAGACACCAGGACACGTCCTGAGAGGAGCTATCAGGAGGGATGATGTAATGAAAATCTCCTCATCTGAGAAGCACTTGAAAGAATCAGTGATATTTACACTGAGGGACAAAATACTCAAGGAATGAATAATGATTGTCTTCAAATATTTGAAGGTCTGTCACAGTGAAAATATTAATACTTTGGATGATTCGGAAAACACATCTAATATGAATGAGCTTACAGTTAGTGGAGTTAAATGTTGGTTCGTCCTGAGACCATGTATATAGGAATAAAAACTGATTAACAGTTATTTATGCTGCTATTTCAAGTAGTAACCTTCTTACCTCTCAAGAAGAGTATCACAGCTCTCTAGATTGGTACCAAAGACTCTATTCAGTGTGTATGTGTGCATTTGTGTGTGTTTGTATGAGCAAAAAAAGTCAAAGAAAGAGAGGGAGATGGGTAAATTGAGCAATCTTTGATGTCTGTCAACAGGCATATTCAAGCACAGCACCAAATAATGCCAAAGTACAAGTTCCACTTATTTATGGTGAATATGAAACTTAGGGTGATGGGCAACAAAAATAATGAGAAGACTCAGACACCCATAGCCTGTTTCTTCCCCCAAAGGCTCTGGACAACTCTCATTTCTCATCTGAGACAAGAACTAGGACATGATCCACCGCCTGAATGCTGAAAAGGCAGAGAGGAAAGTCAAAGGAAGCTGTTGAAATGTGGGAAGAAATTTAAGAATAATGTGTAAGAGAGCTAGCAGTTGAATGATTGAGAAGTTCAATTTGTTCACCCACATCCGCTCGGTGGAAACATGACCTAGCACGGCAACAGGGCTGGGATTAATGTGCTGCCTGTACATCCATGAAAAGAATAATGCTACTTCAGTGAAAGGTACCATCTAGAATCTGAGAATGGGACTCTGTAGCACACTCAAAGTGCAGTGATGGAACTCTGAGTAATGATGGGAGGGTAGGAGGCAAGCTGAGACACAGAGAAAGCACTGCGACAGAGGTCTGAAGAGATGATTCCCACAGTATAAGAGGGGCCCAGATGTACATGAGTGGTAGCCACACATTAAATAGGTGATGTTGGCACTGGCTCACCATGAAGGCAGAATTCCTGTGTTTGTTTCAACTGTTTTTATCACTGTATGCCACACTCCTGAGCACATCAATTCTTCAAAAATAGCTGTTGATTGAACAAATGCTGAGAAACATTGTCTCAAGAAAGCATCATACATCAGTAGCCTTGGCAATGCTCTACAATTCTGGGGTGTGTGTGTGTGTGTGTGTGTGTGAATGTGTGATATCCTGTGTATGCATTTCAAGATCCCTTCAGTAAGTAGCAAAATGTTCTGTGCAAAGGGAATGGGTAGAGTAAGATGCATTTCTAGTGACCTCGATGGAGGGGGTGAGCCAAGAAATTACTGTTTATTACTGTGTTTTCCACTTCATTATATGCTCAGTTTGCACCTGCTATATAAACATAAACATAGCAGAGGAGAGCACAAGAAAAAGGAAAAACAATACACAAATATGCAATACAAAAAAATACCCTAATTATGTCCACCTTTGAAAAAGAACAGGGAGACAGAAATGATTCTGAAGTTTCACTATAAAATAGAATCAATTTGTTCGCCCTTTTAGTAAACTGTGCCTTGAAATATATATATATATATTTATATTTATATATTTTTCAGCCCACATCTCTGATAGCAGCAGGTATTAACTGTGGGAATAAACTGGCAAACTGAATGTCATGCTAAAGCACAAATATAGTTAGCTCTGTCTCAAAGCTGTGGAGAGAAAAAAATGTCCTTCACTAATTTGCCTTTCGATTAAGGGGTAGATAAAACTTGACTTCACATCTACTGTCAAGTAAGCTGGATATTTCTTTTAATTCTATTTAATTTTATGTCTTCTATTATTTTTCACTCATAGCTAAGTTCATATTTCTTACACAGGGCTGATTTGTAGACTCTGCTTGTGGAGTAGATGATGAAGTCAAATCAATCTGCAGGAAGGCATTGTTTATTAAACAGGGAATCTATTTCAGGAGACATTTCAAGAAACTGCATAGCTCCAGATCAAATATATCTTTCCTCCTACGGATTCTGTTCTTGGATCCCAGAGCTAGGCTTATGACCATTAATAGAAGTGAATGCAACAAAATATCCCACTACTTCAATTTGTTGTGATTGATTTGCATGGTAGTGTTGATATCACCATCTTCATTAGTTGCTGCATATTGTAGCTGCCAAACCATAAGGTAACATATTCACTCTTTCCATGGAGGTCTTGTGCTGAATCAGAGTCTTTATATACTTCATCTCATGGAGTCTCCATTCAGTTCTGTCAAGCGGTAATATTATCGGCACTTTGCAGATGATAGATAACCTTAGAGGCATTATAAATGTGCACAGGATCCCAAACCCAATAGTGGCGGAGCAGGGACCGGATTCTTGAGGTTTGGGTGCTGAAGCTCCTTTCTGTAGTCACTAAGCTCCCCTAACTTGATAGTCAAGCTTATATTGAAATAAGTATCAACTTTGTTATCAATATTAACACAAACTATAACATATATCATCAATCTCAATGGCACAGTTATAGCCAGTATCTAGAAGAACTAAAGAGTAATTACCCATTCAGGGGTTTTTCTTTGAGAGAAGGGGAGATAGGTAGAAAGACTCCTGCATGCACCCCAACCAGGATTCACCTGGCAACCTTCGTTTTGGGTTGATGTTCGAATCAGCCAAGCTATCCTCAGTGCCTGGGGCCAGTACTTGGAATAACTAAGCTATCCTCAGCACTGGGGCCAATGCTCAAATCAGTAGAGCCATTGGCTGGGAAGGGGGAGAAATAGGAAAGGGGGAGAGGGAGGAGAAGAGAAGCAGATGATCACTTCTCATGTGTGCCCTAAGTGGGGACCAAACCCAGGCCGTCTGCATGGTGGGCTGATGCTCTATCCGCTGAGGCAACTGGCCAAGATTCCATGTGCTTTTTAATACTTTTATTAAGTGAGAAGAATTAGGGAAAATGCCTTATAGTTAAACCTAATATAAATCAAGCAATTTTGTCTAAAATAGTTAAGAGAATGTAAATATTCAAAGTGATTATATCCTCTTTCATTCAACTCAGGTTGAAATGCTCAGATGGAAAATAAAGAGTAAAACTAGTCTTTGACAGAAAGACAATTTTTAAATGCCAGCAATGTATACCAGAATAGGAAGGGTTAGTAAACTGGGCAACAAAATATATCATTTTTTTATAAGAGCCAGTAAAGCGGTATGAGTGGAATGGGTTTTTCCAGAGAGAGAAATACTTCTTGCCTGTCATTGTGGGTAAAGGAAGACAAGTTAGTCAGGTCTCGATTGTGCCCCATCTTACATAGAGTGGATTCTAGTGTCCAGAACATATGAAGAAGATTCTATAGGCAGCTTTATGGTAGAAAAAACAAAACAAAACAAAGACACTCAGACATTATTAAGAGGGCAGTATGCTCTTACTTTTAAAGTTAAGTGAAGCTTTTTGATCTAAGGGTTTTTTTTTGAAATCTCCAAAGAATTGCATCCCCCTCCCCACTTCTTGCATGAACTCTATGTGGATGAAAAACCTTTGTGATCCTATTGAGCTGATGCAATTCCACGGCACACACTGCTTCTGGAGAGGTAAGTTCATGATACAGAAAGGTAAATGAAAGAATGATCTTCTGGTCTAGGGGAGGTAGTTCAGGTTAGAGAAGAAGTCACGTCAGAGGTCAGACACCAAAACAATAAGGTGGTGAAAATGACTAGATGAGTTTAGTAAGTTCTTCTCCAGGTGTAACCCGCAATGATTTTCCAGCTGTGGGGAGAAGGCCCACACTCAGCAGGTCACTGACCCCCTGCAGCAGTTCAGAATGTCAGAGGGACGATTGGTGTAGACAGGGCTGGACACATTGCCTTGCGGTCAATGTGGATCATCTTTAGCAGATGGAAGATGGCAGTGAGGTATATTTAATCTGAAATTCTATCTTAACTCTGGGGGTAGAAGAAATTTCCTAAATCTTGCAAGACCCATTGGGTCCAGGGAAAAGGGCTGTTTGAGGGCCCGAGGGCTGCTGTGGGGCTACTTTCACAGCCAGTGAAGTATCCAAGCACCTGCAGCTACGGGCTAAGCAGCCCAAACCAGGGGACCAGATGGAAGAAAAGCCTGACTCTTTGCTTTTGCCATATCTGTGAAAAAAGAGGGAGAGTCTAGAGAACTCGGTGGGAAGGATGGGAACATCGTGATCATCCCCCGTGGGCAGTGTCAGCATTAGGAACTGCTAACACAACACAGAGAGCCAAAGTGGGGTCAAACATGCCTCCGCAGTCACCAGTGTCAGTTGCCCGTTGAAAGGGCACCCCCTCCCATGTGACCCACTATACCACATGAAGGCCGGACCAGTGTAAACCCAAAGACAGCCCAAGGGCAGTGGATCCTTCTCCAGCCGCATAAGGATAACTGCATGGATGAAGGAGGGAAAAAAATGGAAAACCAGTTCTGAGTGAGACTTAAAATTTGAATTGATTGCATATTTTCTTGAGGCTGTTTTGAAACATTTGGTAGAACAACAGCAAAGCTTTTAAATAAGAAAAGTTTGAGAACTTCACATTCGTTTTCTACCAACCAGCATGGTAGACTCGTGAACATAATCAGATCACTTACAGATTGTAAAGAAGGTACTGATGTTGGCAAATCTGTATTAGAGTATGCAAAAGTTTCAACCATGCTACATATGTCAAGCCCAGATGAGAGGATCTACCCCCTTCATCTTTTTTCATAATTAGCATTTCATGAACTTAGCACTTTTCCTAAAGATTGTAAGGAAGGCATAGTGAACAGCCTCTGCCATTCTGCCATCCTGTGGGTGTATTCACTGAGTGTGCCAGCACCCGGGCTTCTGATGTGTGGTGCCCCACGGTGCACAGCTCCCTGAGCAATAACCAGCTCCCACGACTTATCTGTGAGGAACAGGTGTGTTGAAGCAGCCGCTACTGAGACTGTGGATGGTGGGGTTCTATCTTGCTATCTAGGCTGTGATTAGAATAGACTAGCAATTCAAGGCTTGGTACCTTGATACAGAGAGAGCAGCCTGCAATGATGATAGGCGTTTGCAGAGCCACAACTAAAAACGGGAATGTTGTGTAAATAGAGACCCTGGAGTAAGTGAGCTTCAGGGATTCATGCCAGATTCTCAACAAATAGCGGTAAGCCCTCAACCAGGCTAAACATTAGCAATCACCAATGATCCTAGAAAAAGATGCCCAGTGTCATCATGGACAGTCTGATCCAATAACATGGTAAAATGTCTAAAACATGTTCACATTGCTTTTCTTACAATGCAGCATTGTGATAAATGTGTCCGGGTCTTCATTACTCAAAGTAAATACCTGAGTTTCAGCAAGGTTGCCATGTGCTCAGGTCACTTGATTAGAAATGAAGTGCCCTGGCCACAAACCAGGTCTTTGTCTTGTACTTTTAGCTCCAGGTAAATTGTCTCACCTTGCTAAGCCTGAGTTTCATCACCTCCTGAATAGAGGTTTATCAGCAGTTAAAATTACCATGACAATAGTGATCTAGTGATCAATTCACACAGAAAAGACAGTGACCTTTCTGTTGTTGATGGTTAAGCATCACTTCTCAGCCATAGCTGACATTATTAACTGGCAGGTATCTGAACTGCATTCTCTATGATTAGAAAGTCTAACAATGTCAAGTATAAACTCATAACTTAAAATGTATTTCAGTGACACCCTGGCCAGATAGCTTGGTTGGTTAGCATCATCCTGAAGTGAGGTGGCCAGGGCACATCCAGAAACAGATTGATATTCCTGTCTCTCTTCCTCATTCTCTAAAATCAACAAAATATACTTTAAAAAAAATTGTATTTCAGCAACATGTTCATTATTGATGTTTTATTTTTTAATTTTTTAATTATTATTTATTGATTTTTAGAGAGAGAAGAAGAGAGAAACATTGATCTTTAGAAACAAGTCTGTGCCCTGACCGGGGATCGAACCTGCAATCTTTGTACATCAGGATGCTGCTCTAACCAACTGATATGTTGGTTATATATCCAACAGGGGCGATATGTTTTATTTTTGATAAGATTGACTATCTGTCACATTATTGATAATAATTACTATAATTGCTATCGTAACAATTACAATACACTGTCATTATTAGAGCACTATCACTCCATCCTCCAATTTTTTCTGTTGTAAATTTCTGGTGTTTCACATAGCTCATGATTTCACGTATGCCAAGCGATGTAGTAAATGCTTGATTCCAATGTTAATAGCTTTCAGAAGCATATATTTGCCTGCAATCATCTTAAAGATGCTGTTTTCTTCCTTTGATCTTTATAGTTTTTTAAAACTTGAATTCATTTTCCCCCCTCTTACCTCTACTCACACAATGAAAATTTATCCTGCCTCCTTAGTCATCAAGAGGCAAGATGACAAGATTACGGGTTTTGTCTCACTGTCTACTTGCAGGTTGATCGGATGCTTTTTTTAGTCATCTCTCCCTCTCTCTTTTTCTCTCTCTCCACTCTAGAAGGATATGCACCTCTTCTACTAGAGTTGTCCTTGACTATATTAAGCATGCAATGTCTTCCGACTAGTTGTCTGAAGATGAGCCTTGAAGCACCTGGGGAACTTTCAGGAGGCACCACCACCAAGCTCTTCCTTTCTCTTTCCCTGCTTATCAACACATGTTTTCATTCATTCTGCAAATAATTCTTGAACACCTTCGACCTACCTGGTAAAGGTATATTGAGTCTTTTCTCTTGACCCACTGGCCACAGGAGGCAGTGGGTTCCTATGTATAAATTCTTTGTTTGTCTTTGTGTTCTGTAATTTAAATCTCTGAATACATGTAAACATAAAATGGATACATTTTCTACTTATAAAAATATTTGCCTGCAGTGCAGTTTTAATCATTGCTAATTTTAGAGCATTTATTCTTTTTTAAAAAAATTTTATTAATTTTTAATTTATTACATTTACATGGATTCAAGTGTCTCACTGAATATAACTCCCTTACCCCCCACCCCTGTGTAACTTTTTATATCCCCTTGGTCCCCCTCCCCCTAACTCCCTCCCCCCTTCTCTCAAGGATTTGCTGTCCTGTTATCTGTATCTCTGTGTTATGCATATAGTTTCACTAATCCCTTTACCTTCTCTGATCGTATCGCCTCATCCCCCTTCCCTTGACTGCTGTCCCTCTGGTCCCTGTGATCCCGCCTCTGCCCCTATTCCATTCCTCAGTTCATTTTGTTCGTTAGATTCCACATATATGTGAGATCATATAATATTTTTCTCTCTCTGCCTGGCTAATTTCACTTAGCATAACAATCTCCAGGTCCATCTATGCTGTCACAAAAGGAAATATTTCCTTCTTTTTCATGGCCCTATAGTATTCTATTGTATATATGTACCACTGCTTTTTTTTGTTTTGTTTTGTTTTTTCAGTGACAGAGAGAAAGAGAGAGTCAGAGAGAGGGATAGATAGGGACAGACAGGAACGGAGAGAGATAAGAAGCATGAATCATTAGTTTTTTGTTATGACACCTTAGTTGTTCATTGATTGCTTTCTCATATGTGCCTTGAGCATAGGGCTATAGCAGACCAAGTAACCCATGCTCAAACCAGCGACCTTGGGTCCAAGCTGATGAGCTTTGCTCAAACCAGATGAGCCCGCGCTCAAGCTCGGTCCTCCGCATCCCAGTACAATGCTCTATCCACTGTGCCACCGACTGGTCAGTCTGTACCACTGCTTTTTAATCCACTTGTCCAGTGCCGGACACTTGGGCTGTTTCCAGATCTTGGCTATTATAAACAATACTGCCATAAAAATGGTGTGCATATCTTCTTTTGAATAGTGATTTGGTATTCTTAGAATATATTCCTAAAAGTGGGATAGCTGGGTCAAAAGGCAGTTCCATTTTAAATTTTTTGAGCAAACCCCATACAGTTCTCCACAGTGGCTGCATAAATCTGCATTCCCACCAGCAGTGCAGGAGGAATCCCTTTTCTCCACACTCTTGCCAGCATTTTTTGTGTCTTGTTTTGTTAAGGGGTACCATTCTGAAAGATGTGAGGTGATATCTCATTGTGGTTTTAATTTGAGTTTCTCTGATGATTAGTGATGTTGAACATTTTTTCATATGCCTATTGGGCATCTGTATGTCCTCTTTGGAGAAGTGTCTATTCATTTCTTTTGCCCATTTTTTAATTGGATTTTTACCTTCCTGGTGTTGGGTTTTAAAAGTTCTTTATAAATGTTCCGATGTCATCATTTCTTATGGACATTTACAGCAAAATGGTGGGATCTTGATAACATGATACGAAGCGAAATAAGTAAATCAGAAAAAACCAGGAACTGCATTATTCCATACGTAGGTGGGACATAAAAGTGAAACTAAGAGACATTGATAAGAGTGTGGTGGTTACGGGGGGAGGGGGGAATGGGAGAGGGAAAGGGGGAGGGGGAGGGGCACAAAGAAAACAAGATAGAAGGTGACAGAGGACAATCTGACTTTGGGTGATGAGTATGCAACATAATTGAACGACAAGATACCCTGGACTTGTTATCTTTGAATATATATATCCTGATTTATTGATGTCACCCCATTAAAAAAATAAAATTATTTAAAAAAAAAAAGTTCTTTATAAATTTTCGTTATTAACCTCTTATCAGACATATTGGTGAATACGTTCTCCCATTGTATAGGTTGTCTTTATATTTTGTTAATGGTGTCTTTTGCTGTGCAAAATCTTTTTAGTTTGATATAGTCCCATTTGTTCATCTTGTTCTTTATTTCACTTGCCTGTGAAAATAAATCAGCAAGAATATTGCTACGAGAGATATCAGAGAGTTTACTGCCTATGTTTTCTTCCAAGATCTTTATGGTTTCACGACTTACATTTAAGTCTTTTACCCATTTTGCGTTTTTTTTTTTTGTTTGTTTGTTTTTTGGTTTTTTTTTGTGTGTGTGAATGGTATAAGTTGGTGGTCTAGTTTCATTTTTTTTTTTTTTTTGCATGTACCTATCCAATTTTCCCAACACCATTTATTAAAGAGACTGTCTTTACTCCACTGTATGCTCTTATCTCCTTTGTCAAATATCAGTTGACTATAAAGGCATGGGTTTATTTCTGGGTTCTCTGTTCTCTTCCATTGATCTGTATGCCTGTTCTTATGCCAGTACCAGGCTGTTTTGAGTACAATGGCCTTGTAGTATAACTTGATATCAGGAAATGTGATACCTCCCATTTATTCTTCATTTTCAAGATTGCTGAGGTTATTCATGTTATTTTCTGGTCCCACATAAATTTTTAGAATTTTTGGTCTATATCTTTCAAGTATACCATTGATATTTTAATAGGAATTGCATTGAATTTATAGGTTGGTTTGGGTAATATAGACATTTTAGTGATGTTTATTTTTCCTATCCATGAACACAGTATATGCTTCCACTTGTTTGTATCAATGTTTTATACTTTTCTGATTACAAGTCTTTTACCTCCTTGATTAAATTTACTCCTAGGTACTTTATATTTTTGTTGTTGTTGTTGCAATAGTGAAGGGAATTGTTTTCTTAATTTCTCTTTCAGACAGTTCATTGTTGGTGTATAAAAATGCCACTGATTTCTGAATATTAATTTTATATCCTGCCACCTTGCTGAATTCATCTATCAGGTCTAGTAGTTTTTTGACTGAGACTTTACAGTTTTCTATGTACAGTATCATCTAGGTACAGTCATCAGCAAACAATGATAGTTTTACTTCTTCTTTTCCAATTTAGATGCCTTTTACTTCTTCTTCTTGTCTGATTGCTGTGGCTAGGACTTCCACAACTATGTTGAATAAGAGTGGTGAAAGGGGGCACCCCTGCCTTGTTCCTAATCTTAAGGGGAATGCTTTTAACTTTTTCCCATTGACATAGATGGCCTTTATCATGTTGAGGTATGTTCCCTGTATTCCCACTTTGCTGAGAGTTTTGATTATAAATTGGTGTTAGAACAATTATTCTACACTAGGCTCTAAGTAAAGGCTCTATCTGGATTAATAATATAGAGTTCTCATACCAACAATACTCTGATTTACAGAGTATAGGAAATTCCTTAAGGTCAAACTATAGGAACCTGGCAAGCCAACACTCAAATTCAGAAAACTGGACTTTAAATTAATCATTTTGCAAAACTAATGTCTCTTTAGTTTTTGATTCTTTGACCAGAGTCCAGTGAGTTGGGCTCAGGATATGAGGTGGGGGCTGGAGAGCTTGGGTTGGTGGTATCTTTCTACATATTTTTAAGGCAGTGAGGACCACTGGAGTGAAGTTTATTTAAGCCAGCCATGTTTGTTTATCCTAATCTGGTTCCAAAAGCCTGATGATTAGTAGAATTAATTCTCAGATTTCTAACTATAGGTTGTGACTATCAGCTTTTGATGGTGTTTTGGGTTTTAATTTTTTTCCTGTGTCTTTTTAGGAGAGGACATATAGAGCTGCTAGCCTGACAGATTTTACTGTATATATAAAAGTACACACACACACACATCACATGTACGAACGTACACATGCTTATACTGTATATATATTTGGAGCTGCTTTACAAGAGGCCTCATATTAGATCCTGCCATTTAGTCAACTGGACTAAATGGAAATCCCTTTGTATGCACGAGTGCCTGTAACATGTTGCCAGGACAAATGGGCTTCGTCGGTATTCTAAATACGTGTTCTAAATATACTGAAGTTTAATAGAAATCACTTCTAGATAAACAGCTTCCTTTTCTTTGACCAATCATTTTAACGTTGTTTGCAAAGAACTGCAGAAGCCCAGGGAAATTCCCGGAAACCTCTCCAGCGATGAACAGCAATGGGACTCCGAAGCTGTAGGAGAGGCAGGAGATGGAGTTGCCTGTCTTTCAAAGTAGACCTTTTATTTTAGGACAGACAATGATGCAGGTTCAAAAATGACTTGGGGCTGATATCTATGTAAGAAGTACAATATGTTTTGATTTGACAACAGGAACAGTACTTCTTTAGAGAAAAATATAACGCAGGAATTCACTCACTCAATTGTATGTTTTTTTAAAGAGCAGAGGGACTCAATCATCAGTGATTCGCAAGCCCAGCTGAATATAAATACCACCTAGAACTAACAAAACATACCCATGCCAGAGCCCAATCCCAGATGAATTTCATTAGAATCTTGGTGTACAGGTATCTGGGGATTGGGTATTTCTAAAAGCCATCCCTTTTCCTGTCCAGGGTGATTCTAATAAGCAAGTTGGGTTGAAATCCATGGGTACATTGAAGATTAAGCTAGTTCAAGGTAAATTTTGGCTACTAAACTTAATCTATTATTTTTTATCCTAAGTGAGAGAGAAAGAGAAAGAAGAGAGAGAGAGATAGGATGGTTGAGAGATGAGAAACATCAATTCATAGTTGCGGCACATTTAGTTGTTTATTGATTGTTTTCTCATATGTGCTTTGATGGGGAGGGGGGAGGGCTCCAGCCAAGCCAGTGACACCTTGCTCAAGCCAGCGACCTTAGGGTTCCAGCCAGTGACAATGAGGTCATGTCTATGATGCCACACTCAAGCTGGGGACCTTGCACTCAAGCTGGTGAGCCTGTGCTGAAGCCAGGTGAGCCCACACTGGACCTCGGGTTTTGACCCTGAGCCCTCAGCGTCCCAAGCCAACGCTTTATCCAACTGTGCCACTGCCTAGTCAGACCGTCTATTCTTGAACAACTGTTTCTTTTCTTTTATTTTTATCACAAGATCATTTTTCCTTAATATTTTTTGCTTATCGGGTTTGGAAACTAATAAAATGTGCTATAAATCTTACCAAACACTCCAGCTTGTGAAATCAAGGTAATTAATATGAGTCCCTTTCTTCATTATTACAATGAGGACATAACCTTCTGAAAGGCGTCCTTGTTTATATCTAGATAAATGCTTGCTGAGATCTTGGCATTAAGATGATAAAGTTAAACTTCTACTCTCTCTTAATAGGATTTAGAAGGAAATGAAGAGATTAATATCACAACTGAGGTAGAAAATAGAAATGACCTTTGCGTTAAAGGAAGGACAATCTAAAAAAGTTGTTACATCTTAAAACAAGTAAAATACTTCAAAATCCAACTGAAATCTTTCCTTAGATCAGCTTTTACCAAGTCGCTATTTAGTGCTTTCTTTTAAGTGAATATTTTATAATATTTCTGAAACTTACAAAGGGGCATTAAACGAAGTCTAGAATACCCAGTGTTAAATCCACACAGCAGGGCCTAGTTGCCCGGTTCAAAGAAATTAAGTTTATATCCACCATAAGCCAGATCTTTTTCTCTCTTTGAACTTTGAATTCTGTGTTGTGCTGTTCCCACCGGCACTGTAAATTAAAGGATAAAATGGTGACTTTCCACTCTGCTTCCCATAATGATGTATTCTTAGCTGAGCTTAGGTGAGAAATTTGAATGTTTCAGAAAACCAGATTGCTTTCTCTCCTGCCTCCAGGACTAACTGGCATAACACAGGCTCGTATATCATTCCAAAAAATTTATACTTGCTTACAGTATTAGATTTTGTTTTAGCCCTTTATTTCTTCTCAACAGATTTTTCACAGCCACAATACTGGAGGCTGTTTCTGAAAACTGCTAATTTTTAAAAATAGACCAGTCAACCAAATTAGCAGGATGACTGAGGGAGAACTTTATTAAGGAGTGAACAGCCATAAGGTCTCAATAAATCTTTTCAGTCATCTGAAAAAAAAATGAGGAGCTTGGAGGGATAAGGGGGGATGGGGCATGGTTAGCTCAGATTTATTTTAACAACCAAGCAAAGCGAATGTATGATTTTGGATAAGTCCCTTTGAAATTTCATTTCCATAGACTGAACTTTTTCTTGCCTGAGGGGTTCAATCACTTTCTGTGATAACATGGATTTAGAAACTATGTATCCTATTAGGGTGGTATATATTTTAAAATACTCATCAGGCTCACCCTAATGTTTTTCTCACCAGTAAGCTTTCTCATTACCTGCATTACATATAGCTCATTAGAGAAGAAAACCTTTTCCCTGTTAGTCTGAACCCCTCTAGTTCAGGATGTATGTCTTTGTTTGTGCCTAACATATATGGTAAGTACTTGAAAAACAATCAAAATAGAGGTTGTATTTTTTCTTGAAAGTATAATTTTACTTATTTTTTAAAAAATGTGAATGCCTTTTCTAATAGATGATGGGATTTTTGAGAGCGTGGATTGGGCCTGGCATGTAGTAGGCACTCACTGAAGGTTAGTTGAATTGAACGAACTGTTTCACATGAAATTGTATTATTGTTCCAATTCATACTTAGTAGTTAAACAAGCATTTATGGAAAAACAGTTATAGGTTACTTTGAAAGTCAAATGCAAGACACTAATCTTATCTGGAGTGTCAAGGTAAATGTCTATGGAGAAGGGACATTTGAACAAGATCAGAAAAATGAGTAGACATGGGTGGTGGCAAGGTAGGTATGCATAAGAGGATGGCAGACAGGGAGGTGGTGTACTTGAAACAGAGGCAAAAGTATGTGCGAAGGCCCTGAGGTAGATAGGGCATTGGCTCATTAAAGGAATTAACAAAAGCCAGTGTTTCTGGATTATAAAGTAGAACAGAATGGTCTTAAGCAAATAATAATAATAAATAATAATAATAATAATAATTACTTTTATTTGCCTTTCAAGTCCTTTCTGGCTGTAAAAAAAAAAATTAACCCTAAGAGAAAATATAAAAAAGCAAGATAGGACATTAATGAAGCAGTCAAGGTAAGAGAAGTTGGTGGCTTGTCCGTGTGTGTTAATAGTGGTGATATTGAGAAATGGTATGACTCAAACACATTTGGAGGCTAAACCAGTGCAGCTCACTAATGGATTGGGTAAAGGGTAAAAGAGAGGAAGAAGTTTAGAACAATTCCAAGTGTCCGCGTTTGTAAAGCGGTGAATGTTGTCCCTTCCATTGAGAAATGCAACGTAAAGGAAGGCAGGAGTACAATATGGGGTAACTTTGGACATATTGATTTTGATGTGTTTCTGAACATCTAAGTGGTGATATCAATAACACAACCGATACACTCCTCAAGGGGCAGGAGAGGACTAGACTGCAAACATAATTGGTCATTGACATAAACGAATGATTTTGAACTGAAGCCACTTACTGGGTTAATTGGCCTGGGATCAAATATAGAATGAAAAGAAAAAGTGAGACCTCAGACTGAGCCTACAAGATCCCAGGATTAAACAAAAAAAAAAGTAGAAGGAAATGGGTAAACGACATTGAGAAGGTGAATGCAGAGAGGCAGGAGGAAGGGAAAAGAAAAATGTGTTGGTAGGAAAACAACAGGTGTTCCAAAAAGGAAGGTGTGGTCAGCTAAGCAGAAACCCCAATATGTTTGATTTCATTCAGTAACATGCTGGGATGAGGAGTGAACAGTGCAGATGCAGGCGAGGTATTCCAGTAAAGCTCTGAGAAAGTTGCCATCAAAAGCTTCTTTCCATTGACTTCTCTGTCTCCCATAGCCTATGATAAACCAGTGAAGATGAACAAATAGACACTAATTATGGTGGCACTAGTTTGATATGCATTGTTCTTGGATCTAACTGAGCCCAGCCGCAAAATGCAAACCAGATAAACTAAATAGATGAGTTCTCAGGAGTTGATGATTTTCATGATCAGAAGGTCAGAACGAGTAAGGCAAGGGAATTTTGGGTGTTGTTGTGACTTATGGACATGTCCACATACTTTAAGCTGATTAAGAAGGAAAATGAAGACAACAGCTAATGAAGAAAGGCCTAAGAAAGTCTTACATACATGCCAGATGTCAAGATGGGATGGAAGGATGACCATACGGCAGTACCTCAACAATCAAGCTGATGGATGAGGAAAGGTTCGTGATAGTGGCATCAAGAAAATGGAGGTGATAGTAAAGTGAAAAACAATAATATGGGTGGTACTTCAACAATTAAGGTTTTACTCCCAAAGTAGGATGCTTACATTAGTGGAGGCAATATGGTTTCAGGGGAGAAATAGAGCAGTGACTGTAAGACTGATTGCTTGAAATGTAGCACAAAAGTTTATAGATGATGAAGAAGAGATCAAAATGAGACATGCAGGTCTAGTAATAAGGGTATCATTAGGGTCATAATATCAGCATGCACCAACAATCTTGGTAGGAATTGGGTTGCAAAATAAAACTTAAATAAGTACACTTAAACTTTAATTAAATGATCGACAATGGTAATACAGTCAAATGGGAGGTAATGGTAATTGAAAAATTGTTAATTATCCTGTGACCATTGGCTGGAAGTTTTTGGAATAATCCCAAATAGCTTTTGATCTAAGTAAAAGTAGAGTAATCCATTTAACTATTTAAAAGTATAATATCTTAAATTTTCTGCCTCTGGAATCTTATTCTTTACATAAATTAGCTGTTAGAGTGGGTCTTTGTTATTAAAGTGTGGCACAAATACAACATTCTCAATATAAAATAAAAAAATATCAATAATGATGAAGAATGAAGTTTTCTAAATAGAGATTTTTGTTCTGTATTGTCTATTTTTTCTCTAGCAGAAGAGAATTATAGCTTCATAATCAGATTTAGCACAAGAGGAAAAAATTGAACTTCAGTCTAATAGATTAACTTAATGTACATGTCCTGGAAAAAAGTTGCCTAAAAGATATCTCAAACATAATAAATCAGTTTAAGGAATAAAACAGAGTACACTATATCCTAATGCCAAAAAAAAAAAAAAAATCCTGGAAACATTGATTTATCTTAGTCTTCAACAGGTTAAAAAAACACACACACAAAACCCTTGCTAGCCAATGTTAATTACCTAAGCTTTTATTTAAAATATTCAGCTACAAAGTGACAAAGTGTCAACTAATAGGCAGTAACATGAATTTCTCTTTTCTTATCAACTTGAAGAACTTGTTTTGTTACAATGTTGCTTAATTTCAAGAAATATATAAGAAGGGATTAAATTGCTACTAAAATGTAAATTAGATGTATTTTACTAAATAGTTTGAGATTATTCTTTTTCCAGATATACGTATGTGTGTATATATACATATATTTTGGATAATTGAACAATTATTGATATTATATGTCAAGCCAATGTCAAAAATGAACCATACATTTTCTTAATAAACAAGGTACACATATCTGGACAAACTGACCCTGAAGGAATTATGTTTTACTTAGTACTTGATAACTCTCTAATTATTAGTTATTTTCCTGGTGAAAAATAATTTATCTAAATGAAATATTAATATGTGATATTACAGATTGCTTTTAACCATAGACCTCAGTAATGCTTGAATAATTTATTCTGCTCAAAAAGTACTTTATAATGTCATTGAATTGTTCACAGATTTTTTAGTGGATTTCCATTAATTATCATTATTAATTACAGCAGTTTTGTGAATATTGAATCTTCCTTTAAATATACTCCTTAAATAAGTGTTCTTCAGAATTGCAGTATTAAGAAGATGATGCTAGTAGTCACAATATCTACTCTACCCATGTCATATTAAATGCCTACTGCAGGCACTCTTCTTGCTTTTTCATTGGTTAGGATTTCAATAGAATTAACACAAAGCAGGGAATTTCTATTTAACTTGAATGCAGAACACATGATGGTATAAAGGAGACCTGTAGTGGTGCAGTGCATATACTATATGTAATTTTTTAAAAAGGAGTAAGAAGAGAGGAAAGAACCAAGGTGAATCCAATTTTAAAAAGTAGTGCTTTGGTTACTGACAGGAAATATTATTTTTATGTTCTGATGGGGTAAATGAATAAGACTGCTCCAAGTGCTGGTGACAGGCAGTGGGCTGCAGACACTCCAGTCCCTGCATGGATTAGCCCGAAAGCCTGGGAGTGCCTCTCTCAGCATACCTGCACTTGTGCCTCCCGCACTCTGATGGGACACTAATTGTTTGACATGAAATATCGCAGGTTGTTTTAGGTGCTTTACCTATCTCGTTTAGTCATCCTAATTATCTCATTAGGGAGCTACATTTTGTAAGAGATTTCAAATAAAGAAACAGAGATTCAGATAACTTAAAGATCTCATTTGAAATTCCTTACCAAGAATGGGGTCATGCTAAAAACCCAACTCAGACCTAACTCCATGTCCTTATTTGACAGTGTCACTCTCCCTCCCAATGGCTCGCTATCTTCGAAATTGGAGTAAGTCATGTACATTGCCTTGGTATTGATTAGATTATGTAATAATGGGACTCAGACACACACACACACACACACATGCATGCATACACCGAGCATATGTATGTGCTCTTAGTATGGTCTGCCAGTCTTTCTCCCTCTTGGAAACATGTCAAGTAGTTCTGACATAACATTGTCTCTTTTTTTTTCTAAAACTTTTTGTCTTGTGTTTCTGTGCTCAGGTCATGTGCTCAGGTGATTTAAATAATTGACAGACTGTACATAAAAGGCATTATGTTTGGTGGACAATTGTTTTCAAATATGTTCTGCGGAACTATCTAAGAAAACAAATCAGTGGGATTATATCAAGAAGGAGAAAGAAAGTAATGTGTGTCTATCCTGCTCCCCAGTGAATAGAAACCCAAAGTTTGTGTGTGTGTCTATATTTGAGTAGGTAGGAGATCACTGGTCACAACAATCTCATGAAGAAATGAGGTAGTCCAATTTTGAGTTGGACAGTAATAGGGCAGACAATTCTAATATAGCATTTCATTTGGATAATGCTAGTCTTAATCCCTTTTTGTTGTATAATTTTCATTTTCTCAAATTATGTCCTTGATGATCCTATATCTGGTTTGTGTAAGGGTTCTCATCATATCCCATGTCTTTACAGTAATGTTATGACATGCAGTGACTGACAAGCCTTCCACCTCTAGAACAAATCTCCCTTGTGGCTTCCCTCTGTATGTACCACTGAGACCTCAAACCCAAAACCACTGTGGCTTGAGCTTATTATTTGTCTTCCTGCACATTTATACCCTTTGCTCCATTCTGTAATTGTCGTGGTCCCTAAATTGATTAGTGAGATTGCTTTCACTAAGTCTCTGGAGCTACAAACTCAACTTTCATTCTCAACTTCCTCTTCTTCATATCCCTTTACTTATCAAGAGTTTAGAATTATTGCCCTTGAATATTTCTGAGCTAAACTATTTTTTGTCCGTATCTGCTGCTACTGCCTTTGTTCATGTCCCCCTTTTTAAAATGAGTAATTATAAGAGCCTCATGACTTGTCACCAGCATGGCATTTCAAAATTATATATCTGAATATAATAATCTTTTTATAAACTTTTTTTGACTCTCTATCACCTAAATCAAGAACCTCCAAATCAGGTGAAAACTCTTCAGAATGATATTCCAGCCTCCTCTTTCACTTCTTAAGTCCTCATATATAGTACCCTTCAATCATATAAAATCATTTATAATTTCTAGAATACACAATGTTTCACATACCCATGCTTATTTCTGAAATGCCATAGCTCCAGCTCCTACGTTCCTGGTTTACCCTTCAATCATGAACTTCTATCCCTCTTCCTAAAGGTAGCTTGTATGCTAATTGCTCTGCTATGCATTTATATTTGTACAGTGCTCATTAGGCACCAAGAAGTGTTAAAATGCTTTATGTGCATTATCATTTTATCCTCATAGTAACTATCTGAAGTTGGGATTATTTTCTCCATTTACAGATGAAAATATTGAGCCAATGAAAGGGCAAGTACTTCTTCCAAGTACACAGCTGCTTAGTATTGGAACCAGAATTCCAAGCCTAAAGGGTTCAATCCAAAGTCTGTGTGCATGAACACTGCAGTATGCCTCTTTCCCTTTGCATTGTCTTATTATTGCATTCAATGAGTGATGTTACACTTTTCTTTTTGTTTTATGAATATACTTTAAGCTCTTTGAACATAATGTCCACTTGTAACTTATCTTTACAGTTTACTACCTATTATAGTGTAGGCACACAGGAAAGTTGAATAAACTTTGAATTAATCAAACATTTTTGACTTCTTATTCAACTCTGATCAACACTGGTGTTTCCTAGGTTTTGCCTCATGCACCTAAATGCTGGGAATGCTCCATAAAAAAGAATCTCACAGTCAAACATATTTGAGGATTCAGTTGCCTTGTAAGTCTTCTTGCAGGTTCACAATACACATTAATGCATTTATTAAGGGTTCTATGAAGAACTCCTATAAGGAGATAATGTTTTCTTTTTTAGATCAATAATTTCCCAAAATATACCAAACTTCTAAATATCACTCTTGTCTTTATATCACCCCAAAGAGTAGTTGTATCACATCTTGTAGAACTTTTGGAAATTTCAGAGACTATGCTCTGGGAAATATTGATTTAATTTATTTTATTTTACTTATTCATTTTAGAGAGGAGAGAGAGAGGAGAGAGAGATAGGGGGGAGGAGCTGGAAGCATCAACTCCCATATGTGCCTTGACCAGGCAAGCCCAGGGTTTCGAACCGGCGACCTCAGCATTTCCAGGTCGATGCTTTATCCACTGCGCCACCACAGGTCAGGCCTGGGAAATATTGATTTAAATGATAAAGTCAACATCACTTGGCCAGACATTTAAAAACTATTATATGCTGATTCTAAGCTAATTTTCTAATCTTTCTTCTCTGTACAGATACCCTTCATATATCCATACTGATTCTTATCCAAAAAATAATAATTTTACTTTCTTATCTCTCTGCCTTGGCTCTGGGCACTTCTGAAGAACAGAATGACTTTCTGGTTCTGCCTCCACCCTTCAAGACTTGGCTCAATTCCTACCTCTGGATTAATGTGTCACTACCTTCTTTAGTGAAAATCTTTCTCTATAAACTCTTCAGCAATTATTACCTAAGGCATTAATTTTGCTATTATTCATGTACAACTTTGTCACATATTTCTATTGTTGGCTAGAAAGGTTATTTAAATTTTTAGTGTACATATGTTTTGCTTTTCAAAAACTGTCTTTCAACTCTTTGACCCGCACCTGACTCCTCTCCCCACTCACCAAGTGCAGATAATACAGCTGGCATACCATCAAGACTCATCTTTTGTTACTGCTTCAAAACCAGCAGAAGAGATTTGCTGAAAATTGTAAGCTTTTATATTGATGCAGTAAAGGAGAATTTCAAATGATGGAAAATTTGCATATTTTACGTTATACAAACTAGGCTGATTTTGAGATTACTAGAAGAAATAATGCACATTTTAAAGATATCACTTTGAATTTTATTTGAAGTAATTACTCTTTGACAGTGAAAAAAAAAACTGTATATAAGAAGTGAAAGCAAATTAGATCCATTTTGATTAAGTACTGATGCACCATAGTTACTTCACCAGATATATATACTTCTCTGGTTCCGTTGGGGAAAAGCAAATTACATGAAATTATTTTGTCTGTGATGAGAATTGAATTCTAAAGTAGCACCTTTCTACCTCCTCCACAAGACAAATGTACCTACCAGAAGGCACATAAATGATAAATGAATGCTACAAACAACTGCATTTTCTTTCATTTTTATCACTAACCAATACCTACCATACCATGACAGGAACCAATAAACACTCAATGCAATTTATAGTCTCACTAACATATGGTATTTCCCCAGGAGCTTTCCTGATGGCTAACCCACTACCTTGAAACGAATTGAATACTCCTACCTCCCTCCTACTTTTAATATCTGTCATAATTCTGCCTTTAGAAAGACAAGTTAGTCATCTGGTGACAAGGTGTTCAGTAACTACCTGACAAATCAGATGGGTTTTTAAAAAATATCTGTTCTCTTAATTTGATTTTGAGGTGACATTTATTGTTATGAATCTGACAGATATAACCTTATAGTGATGTACATGTGAATGATATGTTTTAGTGCTTATTTACTCATTTTTACTTGAAATATTTATGTATATATACATGAAAATGTGTTATTTATTTAATCTCACATAAAAAGGGTGCTGTATTTTTGGCAAGTCATCAGAATAAGATGCCATCTTTCAGTAAGATGTATTTTCCATCACTCTTGCGTGATTTTAAGCCTTGGTTGTATCGGTATCAATTCTCACCACTCAGTGCCCCTGTACCTGCCCAACTATCAGTCACTCTTGAGGAAATGTCAACAGAAGGCATTAGAGACTCACAGGGATTCACCACGCTAGATATCAGCAGTGACAGGCTTTGTAAAGTTGGCTTGAAGGAGCACATGGTAAATGTTAACTTTAAAATTGAAAATAACAAGTGATATACTGGAACACTCTTTATTACTTGCTTTGGCCTTTAAAATACTACAGCTATTTTATTTTAATAAAAGAGAATCATCTGCTTTCTCAAGGCTACTTATGGAATTTAGATGGAAGTATTTTTTTTCAAGATTTTATTTATTGATTTTAGAGAGAGGAGAGAAAGAGAGAAAGAAGGGGGGGGGGGCAAGAAGCAGTTGCTTCTCATATGCGCCTTGACCAGGCAAGCCTGGGACTTTGAACTAGCAACCTTAGCGTTCCAGGTCAACGCTTGATCCACTGTGCCACCACAGGTCAGGGTAGATGGAAGTATTTAAATCACAAATTCAGCAGTTTCTCTCTATCAACTTGTTAAGTGAAAATAAACAGCATCCCGGTTTTGTTAAATTCCTCTCCAAAGGGTTTTCTATACAGTCAAATACGAATCCACTTGCATATAATTATAATATTATCACACCTTTACATTAACAGAGTAAAGTCCCCGATTTTATCTGCAGTGTCTATCACTATGCCTGGAATTTGTTATTTGCTCCATAAATGTTTGGGAAAGAGAAGGAAGGGAGAGAAAGAGGAAGGAAAGAAGCAAAAGAGCAATACAAAAGAAGAATAATTCCTAAGGTCTACAAAAAAAATTGCTGATCAAAAAGGATCATAGAATTCATTTCCCATATAACACATCAGTGGTTTTCAAACTTTTTGAAGTCAAGGTGCATTTAAAATCCTACAAATAATTGTAGGCACACTATAAACAAATTTCTGAGAAATATGTTATAATAAGTCAAATATTAAAGAAAAAATATAAAGTTCAAGCATGCTTTTATGGTAATTAAATGAAATAAATATGACAAAATTAAATTTATTCTGACATTAAAAAAATTTTTATGTTACATTTTTGGAGATGCTTTTTAGAATTCATAAAAAAGAAGGGCTAAAAAATAATAAAACGACAAAAAAGTTACCTTTTTATATATAAAGATACATTCTTAGTAAGATTTAGTAAATTCAGCAGGTCCTGGTGTGGCTGTGTTAAGTTTTTTCATTCTTGTGTTTATAAGAGACATGAGCCTGATGTGTCCTAGCAATTTCTTCAGTGTTTGAGCATATATCTGAAAGGCAAACTCTCATTTCCTCGTCAATACATTGAAGAATTCCTGTCTTTTTACTCTTAATTGTGTTGAGGGTAGAAAGTCCTAATTCACATAAATAGATGTTGAAAATTGTAGTAAAATGTTCAAAGTTTTTTGCCTGACCTGTGGTGGCGCAGTGGATAAAGCATCGACCTGGAAATGCTGAGGTCGCTGGTTCAAAACCCTGGGCTTGCCTGGTCAAGGTACATATGGGAGTTGATGCCTCCAGCTCCTCCCCCTTTCTCTCTCTCTATCTCTTTTCTCTCTCTCTGTCTCTCCCTCTCCTCTAAAAATAAATAAATAAATAAATAAAAATTAAAAAAAAATTTAAAAAAATGTTCAAAGCTTTTTTAGATATTGCTACATATTCTTTTTTTATAGAAATTCAAAAGGCTTCAAGAGACAATTCCTTATGTTTAATCATCAATCCGTAATCCCCACCATACATATCATGTTATTGTAACTTTATACCAAACAAAAGATAGAAGAAACTTGCTTCCAGTCTTTCTGGGGAACATGGGGGGTAGTGTAAACAATTCAGTACCACAGCTTAACAGCCTTTTGCAACCTATCACGCAAGTGAGGTGGGGGATTGGGCAGACTGTCAGTTTACAGCCAATTCCCCACACCTCTGTCTCCCAAAAATCTAAACTCCAAAAACCCTGTTTGTTTTTTGGTCCCCAACAGGCACATATTTCTCTGGAATAGCATAGGGTGCACCTGGAAATCTTCTAGGGTACACCAGTGAGCCCTGGCACACACTTTGAGAACCACTGTAACACATCAATAATGAATCCAAGAAAGGTTAGGAGTAACAGTTGTTACTGGCAGAACTGAGTTTAGAAGCCAAGCCTGAACCACAGGTTCCCAACCCTACAGGATGATCCCTCCCGAAGCTGGAGACAGGGAACAATCGCTTCTTTCCATTCAATACATTAACAAACTTTTTCCTTTCTTTGCCCACAAAGTTTATGAATATTTCTGATTTTTCTTGCTTTACATTATTTTCTCATCTTTGAAAGATGTTTAGAAAATTCAGCTAGCTATAAGCAATTTTTTAAAATTAAGACATGGGGATATTAAGAGATGTCACAAATGTAGAGCTATCAGTGTTTGGTGTATTCTTCTAGCAATACTGTAATGGTTAGAAAAATGACATGTTCTCATAAGACCCACAGCACTAATGAGAGGGTCTCTTGCCATGTAGCAGCTTAAGAGTCTCCCCAGGGTTCATTACTATGCCCTGTGGATCACGTCATTTTTAGTAAATTCATGAGTGACTCATTCCTGGCTGACAGGTAAGTGCAGATATTGCTACTTTACCCTTTAAACTCTGTCAGTGAACTTGTCAGAAAATAAAACAGGGCATCCTTATTAGGAGACAATAAAGGTCCACACTTTCACACTTTCCATTTTTTATTTTAGTATTTTTAAATTTCTTGTATGTTTTTTTTGCTTTAGTTTCAATAATGTACAAAAAAAAACCCTTAGAGATGCTTTTAAAAGATCTTGATATTTTATTCATATTCAGAAGAGAAATTAAATTTCTATTTTCCTATCTGTTTCTGGAAAAAAACTCTTCGATTATGTCTCTGATAAATAAAGTTTGCAATATGAGTGTTGATACATAATTATATAATGTGTCTTTTTCCCAAAGATGGTATGTTCTTATTTTACATTGCTTTCATAAAATTACAATTTATATAGATTTGTTTTCAATTGTAAATCTTACACTTTAAAAAAACGGAGAATTGTATTTTGTGTGGGCACACGGGTAATTTGAGCAAATTTCTGAAGCAATCTGTGGCTGTCATTTCTTGGAGCATCTTCATACTTGGCAGGAAGAAATGTTTTCCACACACCCATGGTTACAGATTCTCTCTTCGAGGAACTTGGAATTGGAATTAAGATATTATAGTTTATTTAGGGTTATCTCTGAAGAAGACAGCTTGTAAAATTTTGGGAGCTTTTATGTGGCTATCTTGCCAGGTAGCTAGTGCACAAGAGACAGCCAATCAGCAGAAATAAAGACTTGCTTGACCAGGCAGTGGTGCAGTGGATAGAGAGTTGGCCTGGGACTCAAGAGGATCCAGGTTTGAAATCCCAATGTCACCAGCTTGAGCACAGGGTTGCTGGCTTAAGTGTGGGATCTCAGACATGACCCCATGGTCATTGTTTTGAGCCCAAAGGTCACTGACTTGAAGCCCACGGGTGCTGGCTTGAGCAAGGGGTCACAGGCTCAGCTGGCATCCCCGGTCAAGGCACATATGAGAAAGCAGTCACTGAAGAACTAAGGTGCTGCAACGAAGAATTGATGCTTCTCATCTCTTTCCCTCATATCTGTCTCTATCTTGCTTTAAAAAATGGGGAGGGGAAATAAAAAGAAAAAAAGACTCATGAAAATTTGGAGAAGATAGACGTGAAGGAAAGATGCACACCATTTCCTGAGGTCCAGACCTCTTTCCAATGTCCACATGCAAACCCAAGGCCATTCTGCATGCTTTAATTTTCTAAGTCAATTTTTATTTTATCAAAGTGGCCATTTTTTGTCTTGTATGGATTTACATTGCTTTTCTACATAAGCTTTCTTAAGTTCATCTCTGTTATTTGTAAATAGGGTCTTCTTGGATATGTACATCTCAATGGCTCTTTGGACTGTAGTGATATTTGTGTATATGTGTGCAAATAAGAATGTGTATTAATTAAATTATTTTTTTAAATAAATTTACTGTCCAAAATGAGGCTTTAATAGAATGGGACAAACCACAGATGAACAAGATAAGAAAGCTACCCATCACAGTGTATCCATCAGGGAAGATATCTCAGAAGTCAATGGATAAAACCTAGCAGAGTAGACTATTTAATCAGAGACCCTACTCATGATGACTGAAATCTAGGGAAAAGACAGTGTTTAAATATGTGTCTTTTGGCAGGGCCTGTAAAGACAGAACCCAGCTACTAAAAGTAGACTATAGCTGGAGTCTCAGCTGAAGAAAGTAAGTTAAGTGCTCAAGTCCCATAACCAGTGGTTCTTTAGCAGAGGTGATTTTGCTCCCCTGGTAACATTTGCAATTCTGGGAAACCTTATTGGTTTCCACCTGGAGTAGGGGTTTGTTAGTGACATCTGATGGAGAGAGGCCATGGGTACTTCTAAACATCCTGAGCAGCAAGGGACAGTCCCCTACAATAAAGAATTAGCAGGCTCAAATGTCAATATTGCTAAGGTTAACATGCCCCGTATAACCAGTAAATAAACTCACAGTGGAGTCATTAGACGCATCATAGTGAATCTCCACACTCCAAACGGTTCTCATTTATGGAGTTAAATTAATTACAGGGTGAAGAGCTTATTCTTGATTGAGTCATGGTCCACTTTCCAACTGGCATAGTCAGTCACTTTAGGTATTTTTGTGGACTATTTTTTTTAGCATATATCTAGCCTGAGTATGTGGTATGCAACATAACTGAACCTCAGGAACTCAGGACTTGTCAGTACCGTGGTTCTTGAAGGCTTTAAGCAATGCCATCATGACACCATGAGCCAAAATACAGAATAGACCCATGTTTTGATTCAATAGAGCTGAATCACAGAAATGATTCACCTACCTGTGTCTCATTAGACTCAGCCAGCGTAGCTGTTTATATTGTCCAAGGATTCTGAATGATGCAAAGTTTCAGAGAAACGTCGTTCCACACATTCATCCAAATGTGGGAATTTAGCAATATTGTTCCTCTGACTCCCTATGAAACATCATAAGAACGCTTCTATTTGACTCCAGTAAACATTGCTTTGGTCTCTTATTGCTGCAGCACTGGGAATGTCTGACATTGCTGGAGGTCAGAAATCTGATATGTGTCTTGTGGAGCTGCCCTCCTTCCCAGGGCTCTAGGGGTGAGAAACTGTGTTCTTTCCTTTTCCAGTTTCTAGATGCTTGTCTTATTCATTGGGCAACGACCCTCTGACGTCATCAAAACCAGCACTGACCAATGAGCTTTTCTCAGTGTCTGACTCCTCTGCCTTTCTCTTCATTATGTAAAAAGCCTTGATCCAATGGGTGACAGAGAGTCTCCTGACCTAAGGTCAGCCCTTGACCATGTGACCTAATATATTCATCAATTCTGGGGATTAGGATGTTGCCATTTATGGGAGGACAATTATTCTTTTTACCATACTCATTAGAAAGCCATTTCACAAATAAGTAGATAAGGCTTACAAAACTGTATTAGTCACAAAACTGAGTTTGGGCATTTGAAAGGGAGTAATTACATTAGACATTTAAACAAAGATAGTTAAGTACAACCTTGAAGCTTTAGAAGGGTATGATGAATCTTGTAGGAAATTCATTTCTTAATGCAGCCCACCTCCTGGAATCTTCACAAAACAAATGAAATTGTAATTTAGGAATAAAGAAATTTCAGGAGAACATTACATTATTAAATAGCTGTTAATTTTGTTGTTACTGTAAGATTAAGTATGTGATTTCTAATTTTATTAATCTTTCAAGATGTCACAAAATTCTTCCCTGCATACCAGCACTGCATTGTTAAAAATGCCATTTTCTATCAAAAACTGCAGAAGGTAAAAGTAATCTTCCTTTTTTTTTTAATAATTTTATTTTTTTTACTGGGGTGACATCAATAAATCAGGATACATATATTCAAAGATAACATGTCCAGGTTATCTTGTCGTTCAATTATGTTGCATACCCATCACCCAAAGTCAGATTGTCCTCCGTCACCTTCTATCTAGTTTTTTGTGCCCCTCCCCCTCCCCCTTTCCTTTTCTCTCTCCCTCTCCCCCCTCCCCCCGTAACCACCACACTCTTATCAATGTCTCTTAGTCTCACTTTTATGTCCCACCTACGTATGGAATAATGCAGTTCCTGTTTTTTTCTGATTTACTTATTTCACTTCATATAATGTTATCAAGATCCCACCATTTTGCTGTAAATGATCCGATGTCATCATTTCTTATGGCTGAGTAGTATTCCATAGTGTACATGTGCCACATCTTCTTTATCCAGTCATCTATTGATGGGCTTTTTGGTTGTTTCCATGTCCTGGCCACTGTGAACAATGCTGCAATGAACATGGAGCTGCATGTGTCTTTACATATCAATGCTTCTGAGTTTTTGGGGTATATACCCAGTAGAGGGAATGCTAGGTCATAAGGTAGTTCTATTTTCAGTTTTTTGAGGAACCACCATACTTTCACCCATAATGGTTGTACTACTTTACATTCCCACCAACAGTGTATGAGGGTTCCTTTTTCTCCACAGCTTCTCCAACATTTGCTATTACCTGTCTTGTGAATAATAGCTAATCTAACAGGTGTGAGGTGGTATCTCATTGTAGTTTTGATTTGCATTTCTCTAATAACTTAAGAAGATGAGCATCTTTTCATATATCTGTTGGCCATTTGTATTTCTTCCTGGGGAGAAGTGTCTGTTTATGTCCTCTTCCCATTTTTTCATTGGATTGTTTGTTGAGATGGCCATATTACCCAAAGCAATATACAAATTTAATGAAATTCCCATAAAAATTCCAATGACATTTTTTAAAGAAATGAAGCAAAAAATCATCAGATTTATATGGAATTATAAAAAACCCCGAATAGCCAAAGCAATCCTAAAGAAAAAGAATGAAGCTGGGGGCATTACAGTACCTGACTTCAAACTATATTATAGGGCCACGACAATCACAACAGCATGGTATTGGCAGAAAAATAGACACTCAGACCAATGGAACAGAATAGAAAACCCAGAAATAAAACCACATATATAGTCAAATAATTTTTGATAAAGGGGCCAACAACACACAATGGAGAAAAGAAAGCCTCTTCAATAAATGGTGCTGGAAAAACTGGAAAGCCACATGCAAAAGAATGAAACTGGACTACATTCTGTCCCCCTGTACTAAAATTAACTCAAAATGGATCAAAGATCTAAACATAAGACCTGAAACAATTAAGTACATAGAAGAAGACATAGGAACTAAACTCATGGACCTGGGTTTTAAAGAGCATTTTATGAATTTGACTCCAAAAGCAAGAGAAGTGAAGGCAAAAATTAATGAATGGGACTACATCAGACTAAGAATTTTTTGCTCAGAAAGAGAAACTGATAACAAAATAAACAGACAGCCAACTAAATGGGAAATGATATTTCAAACAACTGCTCAGATAAGGGCCTAATATCTAAAATATACAAAGAACTCATAAAACTCAACAACCTTCCTTTCTTTATTGGGAAAAAAAATCAAAGCCAAAGAAGTAAGGGAGAGGGAGAACATTGCAGCGCTGTAGGTGATCATTCATATTGACGATGAGATAATATTTCAGAGATATTGTCAAACTCAGGACCACTGATATTAATAATAAAGTGGATAGTTTTCTATATCTTAAACTTATGCCCTGGAAGAAGTATGCTTTAGCCTTTGATCCACTTATTAATTTAGTAGAAATTTATTAAAAACGGGACAGAAAATCACCTAACTGCTTTACACATTTTTTTAATTTTATTTTTATTTTATTTATTCATTTTTAGAGAGGAGAGAGAGAGAAAGAGAGACAGAAAGGGAGAGAGAGGAGAGAGAGAAGGGGGGGAGGACCTGGAAGCATCGACTCCCATATGTGCCTTGACCAGGCAAGCCCAGGGTTTCGAACCGGCGACCTCAGCATTTCCAGGTCAACGCTTTATCCACTGCGCCACCACAGGTCAGGCTGCTTTACACATTTTTAGGAGAAAAAGTAAAAATAACATAAAAGTAGATCAATAATGCATTTTTTTTTCTCCAGGAAGCCAAAGGATTTCCATCATATTCATTCGATATTGATGATTTCACTTGGAGACTATCATAGGCATACAATGATGCCTCTAAACAGATAAAAACAGACTCTGCTTATTCTTTTTAATCAGTAAGGAAATAAGCACTATATTTAGAAACGCTTACATCCTAATAGAATAAAGCAATAATTAGGACTAAAATGAACACGTTAAACAGTTAAAAGGGTTGTTGTTTATCCACAATACCTAATTAATTCTAAAAACAAACATTGGAAAACAAGCAACGAGATATCTCAGGTACAAAAAGTTCTTAAATTTTAATAATAGTTTAAAGATATAGGAGATGTTACATGATATTAATAATTATTAACTGAATGGTATAAAAATGAGGGGTGTAAGATGTGTACTATCAAAAATAAATGCCATATATCTTAGCTATCCTTTTATTTATATCGGCATCTACACCGACCCCTACACCTATGCCTAAAGCCACATTCACACCAACGCCTACAGCTACATCTACCCTGACCTGACCAAATGCATTTCGAGGTCCTGGCAGGCTGAGAACACCTCTACATCACCTACATCCCATATAGTGCTCAACAGTTACCGGAGCTCAGTAAGCATATCGTGGGTTGTTCACCTCATTCTGTGCAGTACTGAATAGAGACATTATCATAAAGTGACTAAAGGACAAAGAAGCCCAACAAAGATTTTTCATATTCCAAATCCACTGTCATCTAAATCAGGTACAGTCTGTATTTCAAGTTATGCTTCCCAAATTTCCATGTCACACCGGTCCGATTTAGCATCCATAGCCCAGAGGAGCGAGTAGTGGTTCGATAACTCCAAAATAATACTATAAGGTTTTACAGAGTACTTCAGTAAGGTTATAACTTCATCCACTGCAAGCCCATTACTATGAAAAATTAAAATATATAGATTATATAAGTAAACTAACCCAAAAAGATAATCCATATATATATTTTTAAGTTGCAGGTGCATTTTAAATTCACAGAAACATTAAAAAAAATGTGCTGGAGTTATTTATCAAAGTTTCCCCTTTTAAGTAACAAAATAAATCATTTAGATGGTAATAAAAACTTCCCCTCTCAGGTATAGTACCATGTGACTAATAGCCTTAAAATAGCAACCAGCTTTGCAATAACCAAAGAAACTACTGCGGCAATAATTCACATAATAAAACTAATTTGACATTGCCTTTTCCAGTTTCTCTCCAATCTTAAGATAAAATCCACCCTACCCCATTTCAATGGATAGAACAAGAAGATAAACACGTATGGTTTCCAGAGCTGGACTATGATAGGTGGCAATGGTCATCACACTGTGCTTGCTGTTTCTTGCTTTCTCTGGTCAGCATCCATTTTATGAAAAAGGGATGCGCAGAGGAAGCTTCCTTAATTGAGTTCCTTTCATCTGAAAATTTCAAAAGCTTTGCTGATGGCTATTATTTACAGTCGCTGAATAAATGGGAGCAGGGAGCCAATGGGAGGCAGTAACCATTCTATAAATAAATTACAAAGCAGTGGAATCTTGTTAAAACAAGTCAGGATATAAAATGTCTTAGATGTCCTACTCCATTCTGAACCCATCCTCCATTTTTTTTCTCTTCTTTGCAACCTTTTTCATACATCCTGAGATTAGTAATGACCTTGCTTACTTGTTGAGACACCCAGAGTCTTTGGACCCTAATTTTTTCCAACATGTAGGCCAGCTGACATGCTACGTATGGGGTGAGTCGGGAGTGTATGACATATGACCTATAATTTGAATGTGCTTTAGGGTATAAATTGTGCAGAGAATTAAAAACAAGTCTTTATACTGAAAATTGATGGAACAGGGAACAGAGGAAATTGCTATTATGGTTAGAGGGTTAGAATTTCTAGAAAGCATGTCTATGATGAAGTAATTTGGGACAGAAGCTACTACGAGACAGAAAAGAGAAGCTGAGAGCAAGAGGCAGAAACATATGGCTAACAGTAGGGAGGGAATATAACTCCTTATAGATACAATAAATTTTTTTTCACTAATAAAGTATCTGTGAAGGCTTTTCAAAGTCATGGCTCCCACATCTGACCTGATTTAGGTGAATCTTCTGAATCACTCGAAGACTGTACATAAATTGATTCCCACAGTGTGTTCCCTGGAGACACTGATTTATTAAATCTGCTTTAGAGTCCAGGAATCTGAGTAATATTTTTAACTGATTCTGTGGTGAATCTGAAGGTAAAAATGCTGTAGAAGATCAAACCCTCTACCATGGCTGGTACCTAAAAATCATATATAGCTAGGAGCAGCACATTCTCTGCTAGCTCAATCTACCAACATTGAGGATGGAATTGAAAATAGGAACTGAGTAAGGATAGTTCTGTCGAGGCATCAAAAGTGACACTCAGACTGTTTTCAGGGGTCAATATACTGGCACAGTCTGCACCTTAAGATTCAGTTCTGTTATCTTGCCTAGATTTTGCTCCTACTTTTTTCTTGTCTTGTTCCATTCGATAATGACCCCAATGCAGCCCAGCTAGAACACAGACTTTATCTGGAACTGTAGGTTTTCCTATAGTCTGTGCACATTGCAAAGTTTTCCCTTAGTTTTACCTTCTATTCATACTGGCCTCACAAATCTAACAGGCACAGAGTGGGAGAAAGTTCCAGCCAGGTTCATCACCAGCGTGTCCCCGAGTCGGCACAGGCCTCTCCCACTGTAGAGTCAGTGCCCAATGATTGTGCTGAATTTTACCTGAGTCAAGGTTTCCTTAATCGCAGTAATGATATTCTATCAATGTTTTGAAAGAGTGATCTTTGCTCTTGAAACAGAAACACTGGTGTCCTCATAAGATGCACATTCCCAGGCTGCATAACCTACTGAATTAGAATCTATGTGTCCAGGAGTTAGGAGTCTGCATCTTAAAACTAAATTCTGGAGGCCCTGGCCGTTGGCTCAGCGGTAGAGCGTCGGCCTAGCGTGCGGAGGACCCGGGTTCCATTCCCGGCCAGGGCACACAGGAGAAGCGCCCATTTGCTTCTCCACTCCTCCGCCGCACTTTCCTCTCTGTCTCTCTCTTCCCCTCCTGCAGCCAAGGCTCCATTGGAGCAAAGATGGCCCGGGCGCTGGGGATGGCTCTGTGGCCTCTGCCTCAGGCGCTGGAGTGGCTCTGGTCGCAACATGGCGACACCCAGAATGGGCAGAGCATTGCCCCCTGGTGGGCAGAGCATCCCCCCATGGTGGGCGTGCAGGGTGGATCCCAGTCCGGCGCATGCGAGAGTCTGTCTGACTGTCTCTCCCTGTTTCCAGCTTCAGAAAAATGAAAAAACAAAAAAACAAAAAAACAAACAACAACAACAAAAACAAACAAACAAACAAAAAAACTAAATTCTGAAGGTAATTGCCATGCACCTTCCAGTCTGCAAAACCTTTGGAAAAACACAATGATTGGTTCATTAAGAAAATAATTATTTACTTCATTAATTGATTCTATAAATAATAATTGAATGCCTTTCATGTGCAGGTGTTTGATAGGCTCTGGGAATACAAGATAGTTTGTAAAGACTGTACTGCATTGCAGGGAGAAGACAGTCAAATCAATAACAGATGATTGAAATCAAGCATGATAGCTGCTGTGATAAATAAAGGGTTTATTGATGAAGGGTGGCTCCATTTAGTTCTGGTGATTCTGGGGAGTCGTTGATTGACAGCCATCTCTGCGATAACACTGTTTGCCTTATTATAGGACACTCAGTCATTTGCTGTTTACTTTGTATACTAGAAAACTCCTAAAATGTTTCTTTTAAAATTTCCCATAAGACTCAGTGTTCCTTATTGTACAACCTTTTCGTAATTATGTATATATGGCATGATTGGTCATACAGAAAATTGTTCTGTTCTAATGTACCTTTAAAAGAAAATGAAAACAAACAGCCATGATAAGACAACTAAAATACTTTGACTCTTGTTTCTGATACTGCTCAGTGAGGTGCTATATAATGTTTTGAGATAATAAAATAGAGTTGCTGCATTTTTCTTAGACACATCCTTATTGAAATATATATTTAGCTAAGAATAAATTACCTCTTGGTAAAATCTGTGAAAATTATGTAAAAAATAACATTATAAAAATCAAATCTTTCAACTCTCTATATTTGTTGCTTAGGTTTTCCAGATGTTTGAGTTATATGAGATTTTTGCAAATATAGACTATTTAGAAACAATATTTATAATACTATATAAAGGTTTTTTAAGTTTTGCTATTTATCACATAAATGACATCTTATATTTATTTTTTTAAAGAAAAAAAGTAAAACTCAAGTTTTTCCAGTTCAGAGCCCATGGTCAATCAATCATTCAATACTACATTCTTTTTTTTTAATGTAATGTAAGCTCCATGAATACACTATACAACTTACAGAATCCACTATGTTGTCAGGAAGACAACATGATGTAACAAAAGAAATGATAGTTACCATTGAACCAAATAAGCTATTAAAATAGCAAATGTTATTTTAAATATTAGGTCAAATGTAAAATATTTAAAATATCATTCTTCTACTTTTTAGCAGGTAAAATAGCCAACACTAAAGAGAATATGAGATGAATAAAACCCTTATATACAAGAAGCTGGATGAGACAGTGACATACTGACATACATATTATAATTTAAATTAAAGTAAGGTATATATCAAGAGGAAGTCCAAACAAAGAGCTCATAGGAGGATGAGATTGATTTCAGAAGGAGGAATGAATAATGGCTTCACAGAGTGGGGGACTGAGGCAAACATTGGAACCACCTTTTATTAAAGGTCATGAACAACAATGTTCAGTATTTCTGTCAGTTACTGAGTGACTTCTATTGAACAGCTATTCTAGTCAGTGCTTGGCGTATTTCATATCACCGTTTGAGCTAGATGTTCCTATCCGCGTTTTATAAGTAAAAACATTGCAGGTAAGAGAGTTTAAGCCATTTTGCCAGGGGCACACAGAGCCAGGATGCCAAACTGGTTCACTCACACTTATGCCCACGTATTTTGTCACACCACCCTCTGCCCTGCCCTAAAGACTAGACCAAATACAGACAACCTGTGAAAATAGAAAAATATTAGGATAATCAGTGGTCTTGGGCTATTTGGTATTAAAATCTATTTAAAGAATCTCATGTAAAGCATGGCATTGCTCTCTAGAAAATTGCCCATAAGCATACCAGCTTGCGATGTTTTAGTTTATCCATGAATCTAGGATACAATATGATGAAGAGCACAGATCCTATCTCTCCTAATTAATGTCTCAATTCCCAACCTCAGGTTCCTAGGATGTCTATACCTCAGGACTAGAGACCCAGTAGGGGATGGGACGCAGGGGATGGGACACAGGGAGTAAGCTGGGGACGGCGCTCATTCTGCAATCAGGTTTTTTTGCAACCTCTCCTTCAATCAGCATGTCCCAGGGACACCATAATCGAGCTTCTTTATCTCCACTGCTGCTACCACTGAGACTTGGACTTTATCATGTGGCCACTTCCAGAAGTTTCTTCTTCGTTTTCTTGCCACCTTTATTTTCCATTCTGATCCATTCTCTACAGTGCCTTAAGAGTATTTATCTTTCATAAACAATGCGCCACCCCCTTATTTAAACACCTCCTTTGCTCACTTTTTATACTCTTTGTTGAACTTCTTAACATAGTATGAGCCACCCAACCTCCCACAAGCTGGGCCTGAGCCATACAGTTTTTTCATTAAAACAAAACAAAATAAACATCCACTCATTATCTGTATACAAATGCATTGTATACATTTGCATTTGTTTCTTTTTCTTATTTTTTCCTTTACTTTTTTATAAACTACTATTCATTCTTCCAGAGCTAGTTCAGATACTGTCTCCCAACCTCCCACTCGTTCCCTTGCCCAACCCTTTGCTCGGGTATCTCTTGCAGCCACAGTTCACAGAAGTGGATCTGTTGTGTGCAAGCATGCTTTACAGAGGTGCCGGGCCGGAGTCATTGCTCATTGACCCTGATGTCACAGCCATCCAGCTTAGTTTCTGGAACACAGTAGATGTGCAGGAAATAATTATTTTGTAAAGTGAATGAATGAATGCATGATCATAGTAGTTCCATATTATTTCCAGAATAGTTCTCAATGTATATTTTTCTTTTAGTTTCTTTTTAAAAATTTTACTAGTCTTCATTTTCAGTGGTCACTTTCTACTAGGTAATGTAATTGTTTTTCTGTTAAAGGAAATATACTTATATTATATATGATATAAGATAATAATATATCTACACATATATAGTGTATTCATAAAGTCATGGTGCATTTTTGACCAGTCACAGGAAAGCAACAAAAGACTATAGAAATGTGAAATCTGCACCAAATAAAAGGAAAACTCTCCCAGTTTCATACTTATTCAGTGCAGTTCAATGTGGGCTCATGCACAGATTTTTTAGGGCTCCTTAGGTAGCTATCCCGTATAGCCTCTACAGACTTGTCACTGACTGATGGCCTACCAGAACGGGGTTTCTCCACCAAACTGCCGGTTTCCTTCAACTGCTTATCCCACCAAGTAATGTTATTCCTATGTGGTGGCGCTTTGTTATAAACGCGCCGATATTCACATTGCACTTTGGTCACGAATTCAAATTTAGTGAGCCACAGAACACACTGAACTTTTCTCTGTACCGTCCACATCTCAACTGGCATGGCCATGGGCTGCTCCGCTGTATACACAGTGTTAAGTCATCATCTGTGCATGCGCATATGCTGCCACATCATGCTTCAGAAACTGGGAGGGTTTTCCTTTTATTTGGTGCAGATTTCACATTTTCATCGTCTTTTGTTGCTTTCCTGTGACCAATAAAAAGTGTACTATGACTTAACGAACACACTGTACATCTTCCCAGTACTGGTATGCATTCAGAAAAAAGACCAACTTTACAACCAGCTGTTTGAGATATAATAACTTAAAACATATTTGATAGGTAAAAAAGCAAAATGTATACATATATATATATATATATCAAAATGACTCAAAACTGTTTAAACTCTTAGAAGCAGCAAAAAGCATTTTAGAAATTTGTGTATGGTAAATAATTTTATATAACTATTAACTTTAATTGTGCTTACTATAATTAGAATTACTCCAATATTTTAAAATAGGTAAAGACATGCTAACTGAAATTTCTACCTAGCATAATAATATACAACAATATTTAATCATATGGGGAAATGTTAATTATATGTTAAGTAAACAATGAGTTACAAAACGGTATAGACTTTAGGAATGACAGACACTTGACTAATACATACGTTGTAAAAGCCCAGGAATACATTTAAAAGAAGATAATATGGGAAAAGAAATGATAAAAATAAAAAGAAAGAAAAACTTAAGAAATTAAAATATGCTAAATAATTTTAAATGATAAGGGTTAGCTATCATTCATATATTTGATAATAAAATCAATTTATGATTTTGTAAAGCAGATGTTGTGTTGCAAGGACCCACAGAAGCAAAGCCACTAAAATTTCTAGTATATAAAAAGCTGTTAAAAATCAGGTCATGCTTCACATTTTCCCTGAATTCAAATGAATAATTCAATAAAAGGGAAAAAAAATGAAGTGTAAAAGAACAATTTTATTCCCTCCTATACGTCATATTTTAAGGTCAAAATATACCCAACGCTTTATAAATGGAGGCACTCTGGGCGAACATTTAAGAATCATCACAAGCGTAATAAGCACTGGGAAGATGTGAAAGTGGCCCCTGTGTTTGCCTAAATATGTTTCTTTACATTTTTCAAAGTAAATCACATCTTCTAATAGAAGACATTTCTTTAAATGAACATGTGTTAAAGATTTATTTTACTCACTAATCACTGAGGAGACCAGACAGATGTTATATTCAAAAAAGAAACCATTCAGGAATTTTGAAATATATGTACAAATGGAAGTCAATGTTGTTTTTTTTTTTTTTAAGGTTTGGGGGAAATTGGTTTTTATTTTTGCAAGCACTGGGAGAGACGTGTGTGTGTGTGTGTGTGTGTGTGTGTATAAAACTTGAATGAAAATATGTCCTATGTGCTATAAAATGACTATAAATGTAAGATAAATGTTGATTTTATGACAGGCTCATAGCTAGGTTTAAATTATTAATATAAATATAATCATGCCATTTTATTCATTTATTCTTTCATTCCTTTCATTCATAAGGAGGCCTCTGAATAAGGGCCTCACATGTATCAGTACGGTACCTTTACTGCCCTCGTGGATCTTGAACTCTAGCTGGCAAGCAGTACCTAACACTATAAACCCATCTATTTGCAAGGTATTATGCTCATTTATGGAGGTAGGATGGATGAGTGTTAGAGAATTGAAATGACTTGGACTTTAAAGTTTGAATTAGGCTGAGTTAATGGAGAAGAATACCAGAATCCAAAAGGAGTAGCGATCACAGAAACACTGGGGATAGAAAGGGGGTTTTGGATAGTAAGAGTGAGGAGTCCTTTGACTCTTGTTGTGTGTTGACTGTAATAGTGACAGGAGATAACACTAAAAAATAATGTGCAAAAGTGAACAGAGTACACAATGAATGAACTGTTATTCCATCTCATATAATGAAAAGCAATAAAATGTTTTTGTTAGTTTGTTGTTTGTCACAGAATGTTTTTACTTGCTTGCTTATGTGGTAAGTAGTTACATAGGTAGTCAGGCTGGCTGGCTGGCAGGCTGATCAATTGACATAAAGCAATAAAATATTTTAGAAGGAAAACCAAGAGCAATGAAGATGAACTGCCTGAAATCACCATGAAGATCACAATGAACATCAAATACTTAAGGTTTTTAGTTTGTTTGTTTTTGCCTGCTTAGAATGTAGTGAAAAGTTTGGAGGTAATATCAACTGGAATAATTATCTCAAAAGGCTATTTAAGACGTTCTCTATATGATGTTGTTTTTCTAACAATAAGTTTTGCTTTTGTAAAAAAAAAAAAAGGTTTCCAAACTCAGTTAAGTAATAATGTGACTGCCTCAAAAACTGAAATTGGTTCTCATTTTATCCTTAATCTCCAATTTAAAAGCATTTTAAAATGCTCAAATCTATATGTCTTTTATTTACATTTTTATATTTCTATTTTTCTACAAACCACTTTGCATTACTCAGTTTGTTTTTATCAAATAAATATCAACCAAAGCAGAAGCAATAGCTATAAAGTACTTTATACTTACTGAAAACCCTTAAGAATAAAAATTACCAGGATGTTATGATTAAATGACTCCATCTAACAGGAATACTAAAACTACAATAGGAATTTGTACATTTAATTGTCATTCATTGGACTCTTGGCCCCAGTCTCCAAGTAAACAGAGCAACACAAGTGGTAATTGAGATGTTAATTAACACACATTAAAGAACCTGAGGAGCACCGTTAAACTTAGCAAAATGTAGACTTCATTTAACATACAATTATGAGTTGAGAGCTTTAATGTTTACAACTTCATGTTCATAATACAAGAGAAAAAATCATATCTTTTATCATTTCTAACTTTTTACCTTATATTATTTATTTATTTATTTTTAATTTATTTTTTTTTCTTTCCAAGTGAAAGGAGTAGAGATAGAGAGACAGACTTCCACATGTACCCTGATCAAGACTTCCCCAGCCACCCTCATCTGGGGCCTATACTCTGTCCATCTGAGAGCATGCTTGTAACCAACACATTTTTAGCACCTGAGGCAGAGGCTTCACGGAACCACTGACAGCACCAGGGCTGATGTGCTTGAACCAATCAAGACATGGCTGTGGGAGGTGAGGAGGGGTGAGGCGAAGAGTAGAGAAGGAGATGGTCACTTCTGTGTGCCCTGACCGGGAATCAAACCTGCTATGTCTACATGTCAGGCTGATGCTCTACCACTGAGCTAACAGGCCAGGGCCTATCTTGATTTTGTAGTTGTTGTCAGAGACCTTAAATTTATATCAGTGGGAGGAGGGAAAGAAATACCAACTCCTTATCAGATAAGCAAAGAATCAGTTTAAAATATGTAGTCATACCTACCAGAGACTTTAATAATATCTTTAGATATGTTTTGTACTTTATTAAAATGACATTTCTACTTTGATGAATGAGTTTAATGAGAAGACTTCAAACTGAACTTGAATTTTGCTAATATTAGCAGTTAAAATGGGCACTCTTCTATCAGTGATCAATCTTTCTCGTCATAGTGTAGAATTAAGGTGATACTTCATTATTGATTCTATGGGGAATGAAATGTGTATATATATATTAGGCCTTCATTCCTTGGAACATGTAGATACACTAGAAAAAATGTCAGATAAGTAATGCAGAAACAACTCAGGAAGATAAACTCAAAGAACATTGGTAATATTTAAATGGGGGTAAGTAGGCTTTTCAAAGCCTAAAAGGACATGTTAAATATTGATGAAATAAGACAATAAAGTGATTTAGCAAGACATTCTGTAAAATAACAATGAAGCCCACAAGTGTCTGGCCTATTGTATGATATGGTCATGATGTCCTGTGGCATGTCAGACATGAAGTTGGAGGGTTCTTGATTTTGCCAGTGAGTGTTCCTATGACCTATGACTCACACTTATTACACACACAGGAATCACATAGGGTGTTATATTAGAACACTCACTCAAACACACACACATAAGCTAAATTAAACTCAGGAGTACTGAGCACTGCTCTTCTAATTAACTGAGTTGGTTCTAAGTCACACTGTTTTCTTGTGTTAGCCAAAACTCACAAGTAATAATCAATCTGCCCTGTTAGAAATACAAATCCAGTTCAAAATATAAATCCAGGTCAGTTGAAACCACACAGAATAAAGTCATATTATCGATGTTAAAATATAACTATTACACCCAGTCTAAAAGAGTAAATCATCTGGAATTGTTCCAGGCTAAGTCAGCAGGGTACCATGATCATTTAGCATAAAATATGCTTCTTGACCCCGAGGATATAAATCAGGAAACTATTAGCTGAGCCATACCAGTTGATCCTGTAAAGCTCTACACAGTCTCACATCATGTCCTTAACAATTGGGAGAAAAACCAGTGGATCTTATGATTAATTCTTACCAACAGAGAACGTACATTGGGGTCAAAGAGCGAATACTGGGTTGAACAATGACCAACTTATGGTAATTATCTACTTGGATCAAAGTCAACATGTAATTGCCAGCACGTGGCCAGATCAGCCTGTGGATTTGTACCTATTAATTTGACTTTTTATGGAAGTTCAGCTATTGAATTTTTATAATTCATTTACTTTAATATATGGTTGAACTTCTGGGATTTGCTCTGTTGGAAGTTCTAAGTGAATATAAAAGGTTGCCCCAAGTAAACTAGGCAGATTACTTACACAGAGAAAAAAATGCGGTTTCTATGTCATTGGAAATATTACTTAAGTATTTTTCTAAGCCAATGTTAATGTTTCTACCATTAAAATAAAATAAATCAATACCATCTACCACGTAACAATTGTTTTCACTTAGTTATATTGAGTTTGAAATTAAATATCAGAAGAGTTACTAAAAACTATCCCAAATGTGTTTAACATGTACTATGTAAGACTATAACTAAAGAATCTAGGCCCTGGCTGGCTGGCTCAGTGGTAGAGCATCAGCCCACCATGTAGATATCCCAGGTTTGATTCCTGGTCAGGGCACACAGGAGAAGTGTCTATCTGCTTCTCCACTTTTCCCCTTCTCACTTCTTTCTCTCTCTGCTCCTTCTGCAGCCATGGCTAAATTAGAGTGAGTTGGCCCCAGAAACTGAGGATGGCTCCATGGCCTCCACCTAAGGTGGTAAAAAGAGCTTAATTGCTAAGCAATGAAATAACGCCCCAGGAGGGCAGATCATCATCCTCTAGTGGGCTTGCTGCCCAGTTGGGGCGCACGTGGGAGTCTGTCTTTGCTTCCCCTCCTCTCACTGAATAAACAACAAAGAAAACAATAACAACACTGTAAACTAATCTTTGGGAGTTTACTATACCTTGAAGATATTTTAAAGATACAAGCAACGCAATACTTTTGGAAAAATAAAATTACTTACCTCCATAGATATATGAAACTAGAAGTCTTCAGGATTAAATTTCTGCATAGTTAAACATTCAACATGCAAAAAGGCTTGGAGAGTTTTCATAGTAAGAGAGTTTCAATAGCGGGGATCTAAAGTCAGCATCGTTAATCAGAATGGCATAGAGTAGCATGTTTCCTAAAACCAAGTATCCAAAGAAAAATTCATCTGCTTCCAGCAAAGTTAGAAAAAATTTCTTTTCTTCTCACATAGCCCAAGGCAGGTAAAAGCAACATTAATCTTAAAACATAAATGAACATGCATTTGATTTAGATGGTGACTTTACAGCAGAAGATCAAACAGATGGTCACTACATGTCCCTTCCATTTCTGATTCTTTCTCCTGATATAAATCCATTGGAGCATATGCTTAATCTTATTACTTAGATCCTAAGAATACAATATAGTACCTGCCTATATTATTTATCACTTTTTTCTCTATGTAGTCATATATGATTTTTTGGAAACAGTTTAAAACATTGCTTTTCTTCCAAATATCTTTGTATTTTTTTGTCTATGGTGATAAGAGTATTTTATCTCTTTGAATTACTAGAAAGAAGAGTATTGCAGGAAATTTCTCAGAATAAATTTCAAAAGTTAAAAATATAAAGTAATGGGCCTTCTTCATTATGTTATTTGATGGTTTTATCTGGAGACGTTTCAACGAGACACAGAGAAAAAGATCACATGGAACAATTCATAAGTAACCTTGCATCTGAAACAAAATAATCATCAGGAAATTCCTAAGTCTTACATTTTACATATATCTCTAATCAAATATCATTTATGGCAGGGGTCCCCAAACTACGGCCCGCGGGCCACATGCGGCCCCTTGAGGCCATTTATCCGGCCCCCACCGCACTTCTGGAAGGGGCACCTGTTTCACTGGTGGTCAGTGAGAGGAGCATAGTTCCCATTGAAATACTGGTCAGTTTGTTGATTTAAATTTACTTGTTCTTTATTTTAAATATTGTATTTGTTCCCGTTTTGTTTTTTTACTTAAAAATAAGATATGTGCAGTGTGCATAGGGATTTGTTCATAGTTTTTTTTATACTCCGGCCCTCCAACGGTCTGAGGGACAGAGAACTGGCCCCCTAAGTTTGGGGACCCCTGATTTATGGTGTTTAAATAAACTGGTTTACCAAGGATACACTGATATATGATAAAGAGAAACAAAAGTACATGAAACATTGTATAAATGACAAAAAAAACTTTTGAACAGTATGTATGTGCATTTCACTTCCTAAAGAGAAATGAGAAGTGAATGCATTCCTAGAAGATACTAAAAAATTCTCCTTTCAAAAAAGGTCTCTGAGATTAAGAGTTGAAGGAAAATATTTTCAATAATTTTTTAGTGCTAATTAGTAAAAAAATATCATGTTTAATTGTACTCTCTCTGAGCCTGGTATTGTGCTAGGTATAGAATATATTGGTATCTGATTTATTTCTTCCAGCAAGTATAATAGTTATATACTACTGTATATATATTTAATATAATATATGTTGAATAAAGCTCACACATATGAACTATTTTGCAAGGTCACATAGTTAGTGCCAAACTCAAGTCCATTAATTAAAAGCATCTGAGTATTTTGGTCAGTCCAGAAAAACAAAAGAGAAATTGAGACTACCAAACTATACCTTATTAACTTTCATTTTTCATACTGAGTGTCAAACATGCCCCCTGAAGTATTTGGAGAAACAAATGAAAGTAATATACTATGAAAAGAAACATGTTACTTTTCCTAATAAATTATATCTCTTAAAAATAAATATTCTTGGCCCTGGCCGGTTGGCTCAACGGTAGAGCATCCGCCTGGCGTGCGGGGGACCCGGGTTCGATTCCTGGCCAGGGCACACAGGGGAAGTGCCCATTTGCTTTGCCAACCCCACCCCCTCCTTCCTCTCTGGCTCTCTCTTCCCCTCCCGCAGCCAAGGCTCCATTGGAGCAAAGATGGCCTGGGCACTGGGGATGGCTCCTTGGCCTCTGCCCCAGGTGCTACAGTGGCTCTGGTCACGGCAGAGCGACACCCTGGAGGGGCAGAGCATCGCCCCCTGGTGGGCAGAGCGTCGCCCCTGGTGGGCGTGCTGGGTGGATCCCGGTCGGGCGCATGCGGGAGTCTATCTGTCTCTCCCCGTTTCCAGCTTCAGAAAAATACAAACAAAACAAAACAAAACAAAAAACCCTCAGAGGTCAAGCTCACAGGACCTGGTGGGGTAAAAAAAAAGTAAAATAAATAAATAAATATTCTTACCTCTGAACTCTATCTAGCACGAGGAAGTCTAGTAAATAGCTTAGGAGTAATGCCATATCCCTAAGTTCTATGATATTGGTATTTGTCAATTTTAGCATCCTAAATACAGTAGTTATGTTAAATGAAAACAATGAGCTCTGTGCCTATAAATTAACAGCTTGTAATACAAATAATTCAGGAGCAAGAATGGTGCTTATGACACTTCTGGTGGAACAATTTCAAACAGTAAAAGAATCACTTCTTTAAGGAAACCATTGTGGAAGTGAATAACACTTTTACATAAAATGACAAAGAGGACAAGTAAGTAAATAGAAAAACAAAATTACTCATAATATTCAAATAATACATCTGGAAACTAACTATTACTAGGTCTGGATTTGAAAGAATATTAAGGTTTTTATTCCTAGAAGAAGAGAATAACCACTTAAAGATTTCTTCTTTTTAAACACTGTATTTGTTGTAACCAGTTTTTGATATTTAGTATATTGGATATAGGATATTTGTCCATTTGGATGAATATGGAAGAAAGCTTACCCACATAAATTTTAAATTTGAATTATCCAAATTTTAAATATGAATGATATATAGGTTTTATACATACCTATTATTAAATAAGTAAAAAAAAACCCAAAAATATACTTATTTCTTGATAAAGAATGGAGAACACTAAAAGTCTGAATTATCTCTGGGATATGTTATTTAATAGTGTATCTTAAATGTAAATACATAATATTTGAGGGAAAGTATGTAGCATAGGAATAACACTGAATCCCTTACAATTCCACTTTGTAAGAATTGTGTGAAATTACCTCAATTCCCTGAGCTTTTGAAGACTCAGTATACTTATCTGAAAAGGGGGAATAATGTCTATATCTACCTCACAGAACAATTGAAAGGATTAAATTATACAAAATATCCAAGTGCTGAGCACATAACACATACCATACCACTGGCACTTGGTAAATTCTCTTAAGTGATAGAAATCAACCTCATGATCAGAAATATCAGCACAAATGTATCCTTGTAAACAGAGAGTATGCCTTTTTTTTTTCTTTCCGAAGTTTGAAGTGGGAGACAGTCAGACAAACTCTCGCGTGCGCCCGACTGGGATTCACCTGGTTCTACCCATCTGGGATGTTGCTCTGCTGCGACCAGAGCCAGTCTAGCACCTGAGGCAGGGGCCATGGAGCCATCCTCAGCACCTGAGCCAACTTTTCTCCAGTAGAGCCTTGGCTATCGGAGGGCAAGAGAGAGACAGAGAGGAAGGAGATGGGGAAGGGCAGAGAAGCAGATGGGCGCTTCTCCTGTGTGCCCTGGCTGGGAATCGAACCCAGAACCTCCACACTCCAGGCTGATGCTATACTGCTGAGTCAACTGGCCAGGGGTGGGAGTATGTCATTTTTAATCTCTTATTGTGTCTTATGTATTTTCATATTTCCATTAGTAACTAGTGCAACGTCTTATATCAATGAAACCAAGTTTAGAAAGTAAAAAAAAAAAAAGTATTTGGTTGGAAAAATTAGTAACCTATGCTTGTTTTTTTCTTCATTTGTGAAAAATTCTAATAGGAAATATCATTTTCATCCAGTGATCCAATAAGGATCTCATATGAGAATATAAAAAGTTCAAGCCACCTCTCTCTAATAGTTGACCAAGGGAATTTCTCATGGTTCCACTTCTTCAATAAAACTTGGGAAATGCCCAGGGCTCTATTTAAAGGCTTTACTAGGGTTCTATATAAATGATCCAACAACCAGGCTAGGCTTGAGATATTTCTATACTGCATAAATATATTTAAACATAAATATACGTTAAGTACTCCCTATGTTGTTTGTTATAAACCTAAAATAATAAAAATACCACAATTTAAATACAACAGAACTACAAAACCAATAAAAATCAGATTGACATTCTGAATTAAATTAACAAGTTAAATTAATATAAAGTATTGTAAAATGAAATTATGTTTAGCAACTTGAAATGTAAGTAACTACACAATAATGGACATCCTGTTTTCAGCAAACCCATCCTACTGAACATGCAAATGTATAGGTCAGTACCCATCGCTTTCCCTGTTGGATCATGTAAAATCTTATTTCTGGGCCCTGGCCGGTTGGCTCAGTGGTAGAGCATCGGCCTGGCATGCAGAAGTCCCAGGTTCGATTCCCGGCCAGGGCACACAGTAGAGGCGCCCATCTGCTTCTCCATCCCTCCCCTTCTCCTTCCTCTCTGTCTGTCTCTTCCCCTCCCGCAGCCAAGGCTCCATTGGAGCAAAGATGGCCCGGGCGCTGGGGATGGCTCCTTGGCCTCTGCCCCAGGCGCTAGAGTGGCTCTGGTCGCAACAGAGCGATGCCTGGAGGGGCAGAGCATCGCCCCCTGGTGGGCAGAGTGTCGCCCCCTGGTGGGCGTGCCGGGTGGATCCCGGTTGGGTGCATGCGGGAGTCTGTCTGACTGTCTCTCTCGTTTCCAGCTTCAGAAAAATACAAAAAAAAAAAAAAAAAAAAGAAAAAAAAATCTTATTTCTGCTGTATGAATTAAAGTCATTTGGGCTCTGTTTAATAAAAATGCATTGTTTATGAGGCCTGGCCGGTTGGCTCAGCGGTAGAGCGTCGGCCTGGCGTGCGGGGGACCCGGGTTCAATTCCCGGCCAGGGCACATAGGAGAAGCGCCCATTTGCTTCTCCACCCTCCCTTCCTCTCTGTCTCTCTCTTCCCCCTCCCGCAGCCAAGGCTCCATTGGAGCAAAGATGGCCCGGGCGCTGGGGATGGCTCCTTGGCCTCTGCCCCAGGCACTACAGTGGCTCTGGTCGCGGCAGAGCGACGCCCCGGAGGGGCAGAGCATCGCCCCCTGGTGGGCGTGCTAGGTGGATCCCGGTCGGGCGCATGCGGGAGTCTGTCTGACTGTCTCTCCCCATTTCCAGCTTCAGAAAAATACAAAAAAAAAAAAATGCATTGTTTATGTATTGTCTACTTCTATTCTTTTCTCAGTAGCCATAGACAATTAAACAGAACAACAGGGTACCAAAATATTTGTATGATACATACAAATTCTAAAACATGAAGTAAATCTAGCAGAATACTCAGATTTATGTATATGTGCAACAAGAGGCTGATTTTCATTTATTTTCTATGATCAGCAAAAAGATATCACTTTTTCCAAACAAAACGCACACATCTCTGAGAATACAGCCATGGAAGCCCATGTGAGCAGCTTGATTGTAATTAGTTTGGACTGGTTTCTATGGCAGAACTTTCACTGGGGTGTAATTCTTGATCTTATTTAACTCCCATGGGTTTAAATCTTTCCAAATGTCCTTTTATTTCAAAACTTCCTTACTTGGGACTATAAATCTGGTTCCCGTCTGCTTCCTCCGTAAAACTACAAACAGTTTCCCCACACCCTTGCTACATCCTTCCTGTACTGCAGCCTGGCTTGTGGAGAAGAGGATTTGTGCACACATTCATTCGCTCTGTAGTACTAACGGGGCATCTACTTGGTATAATAGCCCATGTTGACACTGCAGAGAGGACCATTAAGTATGGTATGTGGGTATTGTTGGGCCAGACCCCTCCTACTAAACTCTCATTTGCACCAACAGGTACATTTCATTAATTATAGAGAACTCCACACAATTGAATTTAAAAATTGACTTTATGGGCCCTGGCCAGTTGGCTCAGCGGTAGAGCGTCGGCCTGGCGTGCGGGGGACCCGGGTTCGATTCCCGGCTAGGGCACATAGGAGAAGCGCCCATTTGCTTCTCCACCCCCCCCCCCCCTTCCTCTCTGTCTCTCTCTTCCCCTCCCGCAGCCAAGGCTCCATTGGAGCAAAGATGGCGATGGCCCAGGTGCTGGGGATGGCTCCTTGGCCTCTGCCCCAGGCACTACAGTGGCTCTGGTTGCGGCAGAGCGACGCCCCGGAGGGGCAGAGCATCGCCCCCTGGTGGGCAGAGCGTCGCCCCTGGTGGGTGTGCTGGGTGGATCCCAGTGGGGCGCATGCGGGAGTCTGTCTGACTGTCTCTCTCGTTTCCAGCTTCAGAAAAATAAAAAAAATAAAAATAAATAAAAATAAATTAAAAATTGACTTTATGATTGTCTAATCACTATGATGTACACCTTCAAGTACAGTAATACAAGATAATATTGAATATAAACTATAATCAAAAAATTAAATTAAATTAAAATTAGGCTTTCATTCAGTTACATAAAAATCCTTTCCTAGGGGAAGGAGTTAATTTCTATATCACCAAATCATTTTTTATATCATCAATATTTTAAACTAGCTATCAGATACTTTAAGTTTCCATTTCCCCCAGAAATAATTAGTAAACATTCAGACTTTAACACCCTCAATCAAAACATTATATTAGTACTTTAAAAATATAAACACATTTATAATAATCATCTATGGAAAACAGGAAATAGCCTGTCCACACCTGCATATCAGAATTTTAGCCTAAAATTCTTTTTTTTATTTTTTGTTTTATTGATTTTAATTTATTGTGTTTACATAGATTCTAGTGTTGCCCTGAATGCATCCGCTAGCCTAAAATTCTTGTATAATTTCTTTGAATATATAAATATAGAATGATGACTGATAGTCATTTATAACGCTGACCAAGAAACCATCATATTTTTATTAATGGTAATAATATTTGTAAAAATAATAATCTATTGTCACCTGCATCCTACTAAGAATGGATAGGACACAGATTCAGAAGAAGTTTATTTTTGAACCATAAAATGAAAACAATTAGAAGTTTTATTGCTTACTGAGAAAGTAAATCCACAACTGGTAGGAAAAAAGAAAGAAAGAAAGAAAAAAAGTTAACAGACAATATCCATTTAGTCCAAACTTCTGGTGATCAAGGTTTCCCTGATGTTCACAAAAGGACATTTTGAAGAATTATTGTCCTAATCAATTTATAAATGACAATTTGGATTTCATGCTGCTTTCTTAATAGCTTCCGTAATGAGAAGACACAGGGGTATAACTATGTGAAATAACATGTGCTTAGAATTTTGTGCAAAAGTCCCTGTTTGGTTTATGCGATGACATCGAGGCAAAAATGTAAGTCACTCACATGTGAAAGTAATTAGAAAATAAATACTCTTCATTAAATTATTTATTAGAAAGAAAATAATTATAATTTCTGCCATTTTTAGCTAGTCATCATTTTTACTTCCTTCAGTAGACAAAATAGAGTTACATAAATTTTTGACTTTTGTCAACATAGTTTGACAACTTGGAAAATCTCATAAATAACATGCCATTTTTAATGAATGTCACATGTATACTCATTCGGTATGTCATTAAATTATTGGTATAGCAAATATTTAGTGAGCCTGCTACATGGCAGACCTTGTTATAGCTGCTGGAAATTTTAGCAGTAATCAAAACATACTAAAGGACCCTATACTTAAGGAGCTTATATTCTCTTGGAGGAAGAGAAAAAACAAATATACTAACAAAAATATACAGTATGTTAGACAGAGGTAAGTGCCCAGAAGAAGAATAAAGCAAGTGGTGGTGGGCATGATGATTTAAATAGAATGCCTCAATGAAAAATTACATTAAAGAACCGAAGTTGGTGAGAACCAAAACGTCCTTAATTATTATCCTACTTCGATTTAAGATACTTAGTAAAATAATGTTATGCAGATTATAATTCTTCAATAGTTTCTCCACCATTTCCTTCAAGGAAATGTCTGGAAAGTAGCTTTAATACAAAGAATGTTAAGACAATAAAGAGGGATACAGAATGATAAAATGTTTCACATATTGGAATTTGTTAAACTGTCTGTTTTTTAATCAATAAAATGTAAAGATAAATGATTTTTATTTCTTAGGTTAAAGAAAATAAGAATGGTTGATAGGACTCGTATCCAGTGCCTGCCTGCTGGCTCTGTGGAGGAAGAGCTCAGGAAAGGAGAAAGGACCTCTGCCGGCACTTCTGACTGGGAGAAAGCTGTCCCTCCAGAACTCAACCTGATGCCAGACCATTCATTTCCTACATGTAGGTCCCCGGTGCTTCTCATGCTGCTGCCCAGTGCTGGAGCTCAGAGTGAACTTGAGACTGAGAGCTTTGAGGGAACAGGAAGTTGGTGAGATGGAGTCTTTCTATCATTGTCTGTGGCTGACATGTAAATGACATTGAATAGCAAATGAAAAACAGTGTGACAGGTTGAGAAAGAGACTGCCAATGATAGGCCTCTCCTGCCTGAGAGAACCTTCCTGCTTCATAAACAAGCAGTTTGGGAAAATCTCATTTCCAGTGGGCATGTTAACTGTGATTCTTTAGTTGGAGAAAACATTCAATTCCAGAAATATTGTTACCATCAATAAATTTGCTTTATGGAGGGGGGCAGACAAAAAAGGAATGTAAGTTTTTTAAAGATTTCTGAATCCCTAAATATAGAAGAAAGGGATGTTTTAGTTCTAACTCTTGGCTTTGTAAGAAGTATTGTTAACTGATAAACCAAAGATAATTTGCAATTGTATTTAGTCTTTGTATTCAGAACCTTTGCATAAGTTTGGGCTTATGGGCCTCAATCCTGTGGGCCTTAATCAGTCCTGAAATACTTATTGACTTCCAAGGTAACCCTGTGCTCTGGAAAGCCATTGAGAAGAGAAAGGCAAGGAGGAGGCAAACAGCCAACGAGAAAGGTTTTGGTAATAGAAACTATTAACCTTGTGATGCATCAGTTACCCAAGATCATACAACAGTTCTCATCCACAGATATAAACATGACTTCTATTCTTCAGCAACGCTTCCATATTCTGAAATATTCTGGTGTCTTGTTTAAAGCTGAAATCCGAGTGCAATGACTCCTGAGTTAAACAAGGTGCAAACACTTCTGACATTGTGTGTCCTCCCATCAAACCTACATTTGAATGGCTGTGTCACCTGACAGACTCCGAGGTTAGACAGAAAAGGTGAGCCTTGCACTGAATTCTTAGGATCAATACAAAGAAGTGTCAAACTAAAAATAATGTGTGCTCGGTCTTGGAATACAAAGAAGGCTGATGGAGTCAGTATCATCAGATGCCCACTGTACTTATTTCCAGTGGAGACTGAAAATAACTAGGCTGAAATGAAAATAGCTCAACACGGACACTGGAAACCAGAGCAGAAGGCGACTGAGCTATAATTGTAAAGAAAGGAGAAACATGAAAATGTTCATATGTGACAGATGAAACTACGTATATCAAGAACATTTTTCTTTCCTCAAAAGCCTTAATGTTGTCTTTGGCTAGAAATGGTTCACAGTTCAGCTATTTCTAGAATCTTAATGAAAACACCATATCCTTTAGGGCTGTGTTTGATTTTGCTGCATAAGTTATTGCCTTGGATGACTGTTTTTTATTGACTTAAGAATTTGGAAGAATTGAGTCATCTTTTTTCTATGCCAAATTAAAAGTTAAATTTGCTGCTTTTCAGTATTCATCTATTTGCTAATCCTCCTTATGTTGGGGGTAAACATAATCGGTGATGACTTTAATGTTTAAAAGTTGGAAAATTCATTCCACCAACAGTTACTAATTACCTCCTTAAAACTTTTTTAAAATGTATTTTATATTCTTTTCTTTTTCTTTTTCTTTTTTTGCCAGGTACTGAGCTAAGCATGTATTCAGAAACACATAGGGGATTCCTATACTGAGAAAACTCATTGTTAAAATATAACAGGACCCCAAGCATTAAATAAAGTTCTGTTAATTGGCTTTGTTGACACAAAGAAAAGAGTGACAAGGGTGTGGAAAACTGCCAGTTTTCCCTAAACACTCATCCTTTCTTCGGTATATAAGATGGAGTTGGGGCTAGGCTTAAGGCCCCTTGCTTAAGATTCATTACCAGCCTCTTTTTTGCAGTTAGGTATGGCCATGTGAGTACATTCTAACCAGCTGACTGAATGTGAGTGGCAGTGATATGAGTCAGATCTAAATTTTGTTCTTAAAATGCATGGAAGTGTTATTTTCAAGCAAAGGTTCACTTATCCTGTTACTTACCTCCTAATATTTTTTCAACTATGAAAATCAGCGTTCTGAAAAGATTATGTACGATTGTGTAAAAGAGATTTAGATCAAAGTCATCCAGTGGATATAGATTGTAAAGGCACAATGGTTTAGTGGTGTGTAGATTGCTACACAATAACAGTTGGCCCACAAATATTCATTTTAAAATTATACAACATATTTCTCAGACAGAGGAGTTCCGAATGTATGCTGAAAAGATGTGTCATGGATGAAGGGAGAGAGAGGAATTTGTGCTGATGGTCCTAGAAGTAACTAATACTGTAAAACAGTTTAAATAGTCACTTTGTTGACAGGCTTTTGGTTTCTGTTTGTCTTTTCTTCCTGTTTAAATTTCTTTTAAAAAGTTATAACAGATATATGAAAAGATGCTCATCTTCATTAGTTATTAGAGAAATGCAAATCAAAACTACAATGAGATACCACCTCACACTTGTTAGATGAGCTATTATTAACAAGACAGGTAATAGCAAGTGTTGGAGAGGCTGTGGAGAAAAAGGAACTCTTATTCACTGTTGGTGGGACTAAAGCAGTACAACCATTATGGAAGAAAGTATGGTGGTTCCTCAAAAAACTGAAAATAGAACTACCTTATGACCCAGCAATCCCTCTACTGGGTATATACCCCAAAACCTCAGAAACATTGATATGTAAAGATACATGCAGCTCCATGTTCATTGCAGCATTGTTAACAGTGGCCAGGACATGGAAACAACCAAAAAGCCTGTCAATAGATGACTGGATGAAGAAGATGTGGCACATATACATGATGGAATACTACTCAGCCATAAGAAATGATGACATTGGATCATTTACAACAAAATGGTGGGATCTTGATAACATTATACGGAGTGAAATAAGTAAATCGGAAAAAAAACAAGAACTACATTATTCCATACATTGGTGGGACATAAAAACGAGACTAAGAGACATGGACAAGAGTGTGGTGGTTACCAGGGGTGGGGAGAGGGAGGATGCTGGAGGGAAGGAGGGAGAGGGGAAGGGGAAAGGGGAAGGGCATAAAGAAAACTAGATAGAAGGTGACGGAGGACAGTCTGACTCTGGGCAATGGGTATGCAACATAATTGAATGACAAAATAACCTGGACATGTTTTCTTTGAATATATGTACCCTGATTTATTAATGTCACCCCATTAACATTAATAAAAAATTATTAATAAAAGAAGAAAAAAGTTATAACAAAAAAGACACTATAAAAGCAGTATATATAAATTTTGTTACATTTCACTACATATATATATATATTTTTTTAAATAATTTTATTTTTTTAATGGGGTGACATCAATAAATCAGGATACATATATTCAAAGATAACAAGTCCAGGGTATCTTGTCGTTCAATCATGTTGCATACCCATCACCCAAAGTCAGATTGTCCTCCGTCACCCTCTATCTTGTTCTCTCTGTGCCCCTCCCCCTCCCCCTTTCCCTCTCCCATTCCCCCCTCCCCCCCGTAACCACCACACCCTTATCAATGTCTCTCAGTTTCACTTTTATGTCCCACCTACGTATGGAATAATGCAGTTCCTGTTTTTTTCTGATTTACTTATTTCGCTTCGTATCATGCTATCAAGATCCCACCATTTTGCTGTAAATGTTCCGATGTCATCATTTCTTATGGCTGAGTAGTATTCCATAGTGTATATGTGCCACATCTTCTTTATCCAGTCATCTATTGAAGGGCTTTTTGGTTCACTACATATATTTTAATCAGATTGGTAATGTTGGTAGATCTCGTCTCACTAATATAGCCTTACTTGCGTCCAAACAAGCATATGACAAAGATGATTTGAAGTATAAGATGAAGGATGAAGTGCACATTGCCTTAATAATGAAATATTATTTAATTTGCCAGAGACTGTTCTATATTTTAAGTTTTTGCATTCTAATTTTTTTTTCTAAGTAGAGATATACAGGGATAATAGGATAACATCTGTGAGCTTGTGTGCACGTGTACACACGCATATATTTGCATATGTATATAGCACACTGTAGTACACACATCAACACATCAAATGTAGGGGCAAATGTTGCTTGTCTATTTTTGTCCAGTCACCGTTTTACTAAAGTCTTGTCACTTGTTCTGCCATCATGTGCCACCAGGTGGGCGATTTTGACTAAACTTTAGAACATATTATTGCTACACTTGATGAGTCACTGTGTAGACAGTATGTGGTTTTTCATACTTTTAACAACCTCTGTCAGTTTAAATAATTAGTATTTGCTAACAAAAAAAGAAAAGTTTAGTATTCATATCATTCACAGATAGTGCTTGTTCTCCTTAATCAAGTAAAACTTTAAATAAATGGATGACCATAATATGCTGAAAAGACAAAAAGATCATGAAGAATAAGTGTAAGCAACGAAGCAGTTTTTGCAGCCTGGATTCTTTTGGCTGCTACAGAAATGGACAAGACAGAAGGAAAATCTGGCCAGAAAACAAGGGGGGAAAGGAAAGAACAAGAAGTAGTACCTTAAATAATGTATTAAGAATCCAAGGGGAAATAATTATTTTTGAAAGAAGAATTCTACTCTATCATTTAAAATTAATTCCAGAAAAATTTTACAACATCTAAGCCTTTGAATTCACTTACAAGTATTTTCTTCAAGAGAAACAGTACCATCCCATGTATGCCTTAGAATCTTACAGGTCACAGGTCAGAATCACAAATTTAGACGTGACTAATAGTCTAATAGGTAATGTCATTTTTTTTTCTTTTTTCTTAGTTTTTTATTCTGAAGCTAGAAACGGGGAGAGACAGTCAGACAGACTCCCGCATGCGCCCGACCAGGATCCACCCGGCACGCCCACCAAGGGCGACGCTCTGCCCACCAGGGGGCGATGCTCTGCCCCTCCGGGGAGTCGCTCTGCCGCGACCAGAGCCACTCTAGCGCCTGGGGCAGAGGCCAAGGAGCCATCCCCAGCGCCCGGGCCATCTTTGCTCCAATGGAGCCTTGGCTGCAGGAGGGGAAGAGAGAGACAGAGAGGAAGGAGGGGGTGGGGGGTGGAGAAGCAGATGGGCGCTTCTCCTATGTGCCCTGGCCGAGAATCGAACCCGGGTCTCCCGCACGCCAGGCCGACGCTCTACCGCTGAGCCAACCGGCCAGGGCCTAGGTAATGTCATTTAAGATGATGGGAATGGTGTGACCAGCAAACACATCTGTTGAGTAACACTGAATGCTAATTTTCAAACGTTGAATAGGAGAAAAGAACAAAGATTATGGGTAACATACATAGTTTATCAAAATTAAAATATGTTTTTTAGCAAACACCCCAAAGTCAACATAATTCAATGGACTAATATCTGCTAAAGCTACTTTTAGCTATATGAAAATTAAGAGAGAAAAATACACATTTGGAAATACACCTAAATTAATCTTTGCATGTGAATGCTGATCATTAACTCAGCAGCAAAAGATGAGATACTAATAGGGATTACATAGCAGATGTCCCCTTCCAAAGTGTAATTTTAGCGACATGTGGTAGGACTTTTTTTGTATGTGACAGAGAGAGAGAGAAACAGAGATAGAATTAGATAGGGGCAGAGAGACAGGAAAGGAGAGAGATGTGAAGTATCAACTCTTTGTTGTGGCACCTTAGTTATTTATTGATTTCTTTCTCATATGTGCCTTGATGGGGGGGTTTTCAGCACAGCTAGTGACCCCTTGCTCAAGCCAATGGGCTGCAAGCCAGAGACCTTTGGGCTCAAACCAGCGACCATGGGGTTTTGAACCTGGGTCCTCTGTGTCCCAGTCCAACGCACTATCCACTGTGCCACCACTTGGTCAGGCTGTGGTAGTGGGACTTTTAAAAAAATCACCAAGTCATTATATTTGTACATGAATTCTAATAATAAATATTATTATTTCATTTGGGACAGAAAATGTATTATAATTATTCTAAGATGAACTGAACGCTTTCCTATGCTTGCAATCTCTCAGTAGCTTAATGAAATTTCCTGCATTCTGTTCTTGGCATGGAAATATTCTTTTTTTTTTCTTCTTTTAAATGCCTAAATAGTATTTGACTTATTAAGATCTTGGTTCATGTTCAGTCTTTAGGCAATGAGAAGAGTATGTGGATGAAATAGAAGAAAAATGTTTATTTTTATATTCTAAAGGCATTTTCTTAATTTCTTAAGTTAAAAAAAAAAGAAAAAAAATCTTTTTTCTACTTGGTAATGCTTCCTAATCAGCCATATATTTTTTTGAAACTCCTAAAAGAAAAATGAAAACATGCTCTGCATGACAGTTGATTGGATTCTACACAAAACTATAAAGTCAAGTAAATAAATCATAAAAAACTACTGACTATGCTACATTTATCTCTTTAAAATACAAAAATTATGCATTTGACTCTTGAATTTTATCATTGTTTGCAGAGCTTTCTCTTAAACCCAATGAGAAAGTACTAGTTACATCCTTTATCTCTCTCTTAACATTGAATGTCATAGCCATATTTAAATATAAATTGTGTTTATATACTTAAAAATATTTTCTACCAGAAATGTAATTTCAATCTAATTAAACCTTATAATTGTACATCATAGAAATCATTTACACATAATTTGGGCATAATTTGTTTCTTCACTATTTTTACCTACATTTTGGGCTATTATTTGGTAGTTATCTCCAAGAAAAATCTAATCATTCTCAGCTTTATCTATAATTTAAAATAGTATTTCTAGTATTCTATTATATTCCATTAACTTACTACTTATTTTTCCATACAGCAATTAAAAAGACTTTCTTTAACCTCTCCTATTATTCCTAATTTAAAATAATTTGGCATAATGTAGCCACAAATAAATCTTCCATGTCCTTTCTTTACTCTGTATCATATTATTGTCAATAAAACAAAATTACTTCCCTTGAGCAAAAAACAATTCCAATATATAATTACATTTCGTGGATTTTATTTTGTGTAATATTTTGTTACCTAATTTTTTAAAGAATGTTGAGATTTTCTGTATCTTTAATTTTTTTGTCATACCTTTAAATCTTTGGTGTTTGTGACACCTTAAAAAATCATTTTGCAGATCAAAAATAATTTATTTATTTAATTTATTGTTGCTAAGTTATCAGTGCTGAGGTAAATATCTCTAAAACAATTTTTAATAACATATAAATATGTATTCTTAATGTCTGCAAACATGATTGTATGCATAGGGCTGAATTCTGTCCCAGTTTTGGTCTAGAGAAAGGAATGAGCTATATTCCTTTGTCAGTTTTCTCGGTATTATGGCCATGATCTGTCGCTAAAGTATCAATGCTTAAAGAACAACTGGATATTTTCCTGACAAAACTAATTAATGTGACATCATCAATAAGTCTGTAGCTCTACAATTTGCTCATAGCAAAAGTACAGAAAGAAATAAAACATTAAAGTTTATCCATCAAATGATTTGTTAGATGGGAAAACCTATTAATTAACTCTTCAATCCCTATGTATTATCTTTGCTTTTTTTTTTTTCATTTCCCAAAGTCTTACTATGTAGGAATTTATGCTGCATCAGAGCTACTACAGGTCTCAAGTTGCCAGGTTCTAATTCATTACGTGCAGATTCCCTGACTGAAGGGCCCTGCACACTTTAGAACAGATACAGGGCTTTATCAACAGGAAGAGGAAAGACAAGATGAATGGGCAGAGACAGCGTCGTCCTACAACACACAAACAATCACATATACTCAGTCTTTATTTGTTCTTTTTCTGGTGCTATCAACAGTACTTTGGTAAAGCAGTCCTGGCAAGTTTTTATAATACTACCATTTAAATATTTATGACCAGCAATGTTCTTTTCTTTGTGCAGTAGGCATTTCTGAGAATTATCTACAATTCAAACTGGTATTTTGATGCTTGCTATACTTTTATTTTCTTATAAATTCATATTTTCACATATTAGATCATTTATTTATGGCAGTTATTGTATAAGTAAGATTTCCTTCAGGAAAAAAAAAAGATGTATGTCAGGATAGTGTACATTATGTTGTGGCAACAAACCCCAAACAATGCTCAGTGTCATATCATAATATCACAATTACTATCCATGAGAAATTTACATGTCATTGACATAAAGGATGTTTAGTATCTGCAACACTCCGGGGAAGCTACTGTATACATGACCTCAGTGTTCCAAGTCAAGCCAATTGTGTGCCTCTGCTCTCTAATCTGGAATGTTGAGTTTTGCCCAGCAGGAGGGTAAGAAAGACACTTTCTAGCTCCGACCCAGACGTCACAACATTTCCCCCAATCACATTTCATTGGGCAGAACATATTTTCTCTAACAAAAGCATCGGAATGTCTACTTTCATCTTTACTTAAATAAGAGAAATAAGAAACAAACTGTTTAGAAAGATTTCCAGGCCACCAAGAAAAGTGGGTGGTGTGTGAGGAAGATTTAAAACTAAATTCAAGCAAGGCAAATTTGAAATTCCCCTGGAAGTCACTCAAAGACATTGATTTATATCTTATTTTATTGAAATAAACAACATTTAACATATCATTTTTCAAAGCAGTATAATCAACTGGCCAGGAAGCTAGGTTCATGAAATGTAAGCTGAAATTGATCAGCTGTGACCTTAAAGCATGACACATTTTTTAACTTTTCTGTGCTACCTTTCCATCAACTAAATAACAGTAATAATAATAATTCCATAATCATTACTATTTTCATGACATATGTTATTACATATGGATGAGGGACTCTTTGTCCATGGCTATATGCCAATAACCAAAATATTATCAGTAGAATTTTCAGTCTCAGCCACCTTACCAAGTCAGGAAATTCTATGCTTCATAAATAATGCACTGTTACACTTTTGTGGGCTGTGATATATCAGAATCATTTTATTCCATTCTTAAGAAAGAGTTAGCTTTGAAGAAAAATCACATTAAACATTTCTTATATTAAACACATGTGCGGGTAGAGATGTCTCCGTTTTCAAATAACTATTAAAATTTTTTGGCCACTTATTTCAGTTTTATTGTATTTTCAGTTACAAATGAGTTCTCTTCTTATACATGCATATAAATTTGCAGAATAGATTAAAGTAGAAGACATGAGCCATTTGCTATTGAGAAAAGTAATATTATAACCAAGATTTTATCACCTTCTCAGAGCCTAGAATAGTTTCAGTATATAAGATCCTCTATTTTTTTAAAAAGTCTTAGACAAAAAAAGCAAATTATTCAAGGAAACTTTCTATATTTCTCGCCACATTTTTGAGATGTTGGCATTTTTCAGCTTTTTTTTTTTTTTTTTTTTTTGTATTTTTCTGCAGTTGGAAACGGGGAGGCAGTCAGACAGACTCCTGCATGCGCCCAACCGGGATCCACCCGGCACGCCCACCAGGGGGCGATGCTCCAACCATCTGGGGCATTATTACTCTGTTGCAACCAGAGCCATTCTAGTGCCTGAGGCAGAGGCCATGGAGCCATCCTCAGTGCCCAAGCCAACTTTGCTCCAATGGAGCCTCGGCTGCGGGAGGGGAAGAGAGAGACAGAGAGGAAGGAGAGGGAGAGGGGTGGAGAAGCAGATGGGCGCTTCTCCTGTGTGCCCTGGCCGGGAATCAAACCCGGGACTCCTACACGCCAGGCCAACACTTTACCACTGAGCCAACTGGCCAGGGCTTCAGCTATTAATTAACAGTGACCTTTTAGAGTTATGTTAAAAATAGAAATTACCTCTAAAAATTTATATAGCTATGTAATCTAGTAAAAAAATAGATCATAGTTTTTGAACCTGCCTTGCATGTAGTTTTGTTCTAATAATATCTATTATTTTAAATATAGAATTAACAAAAGACTTTTACATAATTATTGTATTATATTGTACTCAGTTAAATTATTGTATTTACTTAAAATCTTATGTAGTATGTATTACTAGAAGGGGTTCTGTGACTTATTCTTAATTCCCACAAAATATCCCATGAAAAAGAAAAAAAAAACAACAAACAAAAACCTTCCACTTAGTTGGTGTGAGTTTAATTAAAGGAGATCTGAAAACTGATTTTTAGTCTAAAGTTTATATTACAAATGTCTTTTTCAAAATTTGTACCTATTGAAAGAAAGCAATATAACAATTAGTTTTTTATGTATCTCTGCATTTTTATGTCATCTTTTTATCCTTCAAAATGTTAAAGATGGCATAAGGTAATCATAAGTTAAAATTTTAAATACTGCATACCTAAATACTTTTAAAATCATATTTTAAAATTAAAATTATATAAGTACATGTATATGCTATATATATATATATTTTAATATAAGGTGGGGAACAGTAAACTAATTCTGCTGATTGCTCTAAAGTAAGGTTAGGTGCTTCCTATGTTCATTTATTCACTAAGGAGTTATTTAGTACTTCCTATGCAACATTCTTTTTCCTCCAAAATTATACAGTTTAGTAAAGAAAGGATAAACATACAAAAAGCTATGAAACAATAGTTTAATTGCTTTGTTGGGGGTCACATTACCCATGCAGTGTGAGCACATGAACAGGGCCACCTATGCTGGCTGACTGTGTTATGGCTGGCTATGCATCGGATGGAGAACATACCTTTTGAGATAAAATTGAAAGAATGTACAGAGGTTTTCTAGGTATATGAACTGCATACGAGCATTGCAGGCAGAAAGAACAGCATATGCAAAGCCATGAAAGTATGGTAGACTATACTAAATTCCTAGTAAATAAGCCATTTAAAATGATAGCATAAAATAAATATACTGGCTCCCAATCTTACAAATAAAGACTTACTAGAGCATTTAAAAATCTAAGTTGTGTCCTTAAATATAAACTTTTGTCTAACTCTTTAAACTGTTTCCTGGACACTAGATATTCTTTTTTATTGGGTAGGGAATGACACATATACAAAATCAGAATCTTTAAAAATTCTGTAATATCTAGGAAAACTACTAACACACTATTGACTGATTTCAGAAAATAAAATTGAATTATGTATTAGTAAACAAGTCAAAGGATGAGATACTTAAATATTCATAATTCTAGTGTGAATCCTTTCTGGCTGTGATTCATTGAGTCCACTACACTTCTAGTTGTTGTTTGCTTTCTCTAGATGTGTTTTCCATGCATCAAATTAATGAATAAACTATAATATTCTGAGACAGATGTTTCCCCTACATATCATAATTTTATTTAAAAATGAAATATAAACCCTATATATCACAGATCCTTCTAAAAATTCTCAGAAGACAAAGTTAAGTCTTTATACCCTTATGATGTGATCTGTCTAAAATCATACAGCTGATATGACTGACCAAAAATTTGAACCCAAGTTTGCAGAGTTCAATTCCAGCACTTTCTTTAATCCCACATCTAATGCTAAACAAAATAAATAATTCTATTTGAAAAACATCTTAACTTCAGATGTAGTCAAAACAGTAAAAGACATTGTGTGAACAGAAGATGTACACTAAAAAGCCCATTTCTGACATGAGAGAAGACACCTGAGCTATCTAGACTTTGCCAATGCAATACCAGAACAGCTGAGCAAAGACAAAAACTTCAGTGAGTCCTCTAAATGCTTTAAGAGGTAATAATCATGTAGAAATTAGGAGAAAAATGCAGTAAGAATGAATTTTTAATGCTGTCATTTTAGCATCCAGTTGATTTAAAACTTGTAGAGCTTAAAGTTTTTCATAATTCTTGTAAGGCAAATTAACTAGTGAATTAAAATGAAAAGAGTCAATAGGTGCTTGTTGGAGGAAAGCCAAAACACCCAGTGACTTTCTGTTCCCATCCTGAGGAAGTGAAGGTCGAGATCAAGCATACATGACTGAAGGCAGTTGCGCGTCTAGGGACGGTCTCAAGGACGCGATCTTGGCTCTGCTGGAGCTTTCTGCAGATCAGGAATCAAACAGTAGATGGTGTGGTGCTATGTCTCGGAAAGGGCAAGAGCAATCTAATCAGTTTTGCAAAACTAAATAATAAAATTGTACACTGTATTCTGTTTGTTAGTTTCTTATACATGATGTCATGTTTCTGCTTAATAAATTGGATAGCTGATCTCTCCAAGACACCTCAGTCCAGGTGAGATTGGGGTCTTCCACTTGCAGTATTGTTGCTGCCTCATTCCTTTGCGGCTTCTCTTCATGAAACCCTGAATACTAACAACAAATGGCGCCTGAACAGGGGACGTGAGGAGGAAATAAGTCTTCGAGACTGCTTTTGGTTTTCAGCCCAAGGGAACCAGAGGGATTCGTGTGAACAAGTGAGTCCCTACTCTAGGATAGTGGAGCAATGAGGAATAGTCACTTCCCCATCAAGTGACTATGAAGCCTATGCCTATTCGCAGTTGTTTAAGAGATTGTTACATAGTTCCAAAATCAAAGTTAAGAAAGAATCTTTAGACAGACTATAGTATTTAGTTAGAAGGCATTGCTATTGGTTTACCCCCACAGGAAAAAATTTACTTAATTTAGGACAGTGGAGATTAGTAATGAAGTCTCTCTGGAGAGCTCATCAGCGTGGAGAAATCATTCCTTTCAAAAGGCTAGTCTGATGGTGGTGGGTTATCAGAATTTATTAACTTAGTTTGCCACTTCAGCTGGAATAGAGGTGGAGGAGAGGTCTCAGCATGGTCAACCTGAACTGCCAGTTGCAGCAACTATAGAATTTCAGAATGGATAGGAGACTCAGGTATTAGGAAAGTTATAGCTTTTCTGATTTTCTTTAATGTTTTAGCTACAATCCTCTGAACTATCCTTTTGTTTCTTTCTTATTGTTTTCCTGGAAATTTAGACAGAGAAAGAAAAAAGCGATGTCTTTCCAATGAACAGGTCTATTTAAAGGAGGCTTAGGAATATAAATCCAGTAGGAATAGTTAGTTCTGCTTATTGATACAGACACAACAACCAACATTGCCAGAAACAGAGTCAAGGATGTTTTTGGAGTGTTATTTCCAATTAAAACATTTTCTGCCTCCTGGGTAAATTTCTTCAGTTGCCCCCAAGTAGGTGGTTCAACTTTTTGAGTTGGTTATATATTATACAAATTGGGTCACATCACTTTATTCTATATATATTACAAGGGTGGACCTTTCAGACTTTTATGTACATTTATCTTATATGTTCATGATTGGCTGGTCCTGTGTTCATCAACAGGTGGTGACTAAAATTCAGTATTATCATTCAGTTCAATACTTTAGAGGGTGAGAATTTCAGGTCTAAGAATTTCAATAGTATGCAAATATATATATGTTTTTGTATATACATACAGAATATATCTTATTTTCTAGTTATGTTTATGTTATAGATTACTTTATACTTATATTTTACTTTTAAATATGTTCATATTTTATTTTTATATAAAAAGATAATTATTTAAAAATATACAGTAAAAATAACACTAGAAGTATATCAATTGCTATCAACTGAACATATTTGAGATTTTCAATAAGTTACACTTCTAATAAGTCAAAGAAAATCTGAAATTTTTCCTTTAAAGTTGCTAAAAGATTCTTGCAAAGATTTCCTTTTTGTAACTGGGTTTGGCTCACAGTTTAAGTGGGATCTCCTCTCACTTAATAATCGGTCTCATGATAACTGGAATGTATCTAAAATTCAATGAAATTTCAAGAAGAAAGAGCAGAATACAGATAAAAAGTCATTGGGAATTTCTGTTTGATACATTAAAAAAATACTTTGTTGTTTGAGAGACAAGGGAGAAATGTTGAATGTGATGTATTATTTATAGTAAAAATATACCACAGGCATAGTAATTAATGTGCTTGGTTGGGATTGAATGATTAAAAGCAATCTCTGTTTTAAGCCAAATACATAACTTTATTTCAATAAGAAATGTTTGCTATGACAACTAATTTTCCTTACAGAATTATTTTTCCCTTAATGCCCTACATATCTTATTTTGATTACACGAATATGACTTGTTCCTCTTTGTAAGTCAGGCTAGGCTTAATTGGGAGCAAAAGGGGTTATTTTATAATGTTGAGAAATAATTGCATGATCATTACAACACCCACACCAACAGACCTTATTCATTTATAAACTTGAGCTTGGTCAGGAAAATTCTATGTTAACTGGCTTTTCAAATGCCAGAGAATGGTTCAATAGCTTTAAGCATAATATTATAATGACAATTCATGTAATAAAATGAAGAACCATAACTTTCTCTATATATAAAAATAATGCAGTCTCTAATGAATTTAGGTTTTCTGATAGTTCAGTTATCAAGCCCTGGTATAAATTCTTATAGGATATTGAAAAGGCATATCTCCATTGTTATGGTACATCTCAACTGACAAGGAATGGAGCTGAACAGTGTGTCTTTGATCTGAAAAGACTTTGTATGATATGCAATAAACACTATGCCACACAGTGTTTATAGATAGGTGATTTTAAAAAAATCTAAATTTCCAACTATATTCTGATTAAGATGTCCTCAAATTATAACTTCTTAACAAGCTATTATTTCTTAACTGTTTTATGAAGAAAATAAAACTATTTTACTTATTTCTTTTAAAATGTATGTTCCAAGGGAAACAATATCAACACAAATCATAAATACCTCAGTCTAGAGACTTTAGAGATTTTAATTCAGAGTCTGTGGAATACTCATTAAACAACAACATAAAAAAATAAAAAAAAAAAACAAAAGCAAAACCAGGTATTTCTGTGCACATATATATATTTTCCTGCACTATGTTAACTTCTGGGTATGGAGCAAGTGACATGTTTCAAAAGAAACTCGGGTTCCAATGTGGGAGATGATTGCAAGGCAGAGATTGGATAAGTTCCTTTACCGGGAAGGACCAAGGGCTGCATAAACTATGAGAAGAGTGATTATATTGGCCTGAATAGATGAGAATTGGGGAAGCTTTTCAGAATATTATCCAACTTACATCATCTTAATGGACTATTAAAATATAGTAGGAGGGGTAAAAAGGGAGACACACACTCAAGCAGAAGAAATACAGTGTGTAAAGGTACAGAAATGTCAGAGGGCATACTGTGTTGGGAGAAGTGCTTTAGAAATTTAAAACATGTCATACAGTCTTTGAGGCTTAACCCCACTCCCCCCAGAAAAAAAACAAACCATAGGGCCTTGTGACAAGTAAAAACTTGAGTTCCCCATGAAAGATTCTGCATTCTATCTGACAAGCAATGTGTAATCTCTAAAAAGTCTCTTAATTAAGACCAAAGTATATAGTAAAAAGCTTAACTTGTTGGAGATTTTGAAGATGAAATTGATATAGGGCAAGGCAGAGAGAGAACTATATGGAAGAACTGCAGTAATATAACAAAGAAGTATTTGAAAATAGTCGTAGAAAATATAATTAATTAAGCTGTTAGCTCAAGTTTCCCTCTTCCCCCACAAAAAATAATGGGGTGTGGAAAGAAGTCAACCAAGTAGGAAAAACTGTAAAATGCTCATTTAAAATACAACGCCTTTAACTGGTCACAAATAGATACCTTTTAGTTCCATTTAAAATTTTGTTTAAACATTTGCTATTTGAATATCTACTAAGAAGTAATATTGTATTAAGAATTAAAAAATATAAAATTTAAACAATTGTGTGATAATTATGCCAAATGTTATATTCAATCAAATGATAAGTAATATAATTCCAGGCTAAAATAGGTATGCCTCTCTTTTGGATAGATGAAATAAGTTAAAACCTATTGAGAAATGGCAATTTTAGACAACTTTTTAAAATACTTTTAAGAAATTATGCTAGTTATGATACCAACATTTTAAAATACAAATAAGTAGCAGAATAAAATATTTCAATAGTTTATATACCTGGGTTTATTAATTAGCTAGAAAATATAAAATTATAGAGTACAAAAGTACTATATATATTTAATTTTCAGGTAATTTCAAATGCTTCTGAAAAAAATTATAGTAGAGACAGAAAAACTTACATCTTTTACTTTGACACTGTCTCAATTCTTTAATAGTGGATAGGAAAATTTGTCAGCAAATTGCCTGTGGTATTTTTCAGAGCTCAAACTTGATTCTGAAGGGAAGAAAAATTTTATCCCAACATAGTGTCATTGGCATAAGGAGGATCTTGAGCTGGTTATTAAAAACAACAGGCATTGAAGAAGCTCTGAAAATGGAGTTGAAGTCACACTCTACATTTATAAGATAAATCTACATTCGTAAGGGTGTCTTCTTTATACCAGAAAGAGGAAAACCACTAAAAAATGCTCAAAATTCTTATCAGTAGAGTAGACAAGGACTTAAACCTGAATAACAACCATACCATTGTTTACTTCGCTTAGCCTGAAAAACTCCTGTTAGTGGCTCCTCCTCACTGACAACATCGTTTTTTATTTTATTTTTCAATTACAGTTGACACTCAATATAATTTTATATTAGTTTCAGTGTACAGCATAATGGTTAGACAATTATATAATTACAAAGTGATCCTCCTGATAATTCAAGTACCCACCTGGCACCATACATAGTTATTACACTATTATTGACTATATTCTCTATCCTGAATTTTACATCCCATGACAATTTTGTTAAGTACCAAGTTGCACCTTTTAATCCCTTCATGTTTTTCACTCAGTCCTCCAACCTCCCTTTCCTCTGGCAACCAACCATTAGTTTGTTCTGTGCATCTATGACTTTCTTTATGTTTTTGTTTGTTTGTTTTGTTCTTTATGTTTTAAATATGATAAAGAAGGCAAAAACATACAATGTAGTAGTCTATTCAATAAATGGTGTTGAGTCAGGTTGCTCAGTGGATAAAGTGCTGTTCTGGATTGCCAAGGTTGTAGGTTTGATCCTTGGTCAGGGCACATATAAGAGGAAATCAATGGGTGTACAACTAAATGGAACAACTAAGTGAAACAACAAGTTGATGTTTCTCTCTCTCCCTCTCCCTCCCTTTCTCTCAATCAATGGCAAAATTTATTTAAAATAAAAAATAAATGGCATTGGGAAAATTGAACAGATACATGCATAAAAATGAAACAAGACCATCCTCTTATCTTTATTATATGCGGCTTAAGTGTCTGTCGCCGATAGCTTATTGGTTGCTTGCGTAACTGTACTAGCCAATGGGGTGAAGTTGCCACAGCTGAACGCAAATTGAGCGGGTCAGGGGGAAGGTGAACATTTGTTTGCATTGGCAATCATCTGTTTTACATAAAAACTACGTCTTAATGTACTTTCTTTTAAGAATGCCTCCTAGAGGACATGGGAGGGAGGGAGGGAGAGAGTTAGGGGGAGGGGGAGGGGCACAGAGAACTAGATAGAGGGTGATGGAGGACAATCTGACTTTGGGCGAGGGGTTTGCAACATAATTTGATGACAAAATAACCTAGACATGTTTTCTTTGAATATATGTACCCTGATTTATTAATGTCATCCCATTACCATTAATAAAAATTTATTAAGAAAAAAAAAAAAAAAAGAATGCCTCCTAGAAAATACAGCACTGAAGAGGAGAGAAAAGGAGCTAAAGCTGCACAAAAATGGCTTTCTCTACAAAAAGAAACCACTGAGCAGAGAAAGACAAGGCTTGCTTCAGTCGCAGAGCAAATGCGTCTTTCTCGGCAAAATGAGACTGATGAGCATAGAGAAACAAGGCTTGCCTCAGATGCAAGACAAAAAAAGCCTGTCTCGACAAAATGAGTCCCTTGAATAAAGGCAGGAGAGAAATGCAAACAGGGTTGCCATTTCAATTGAGATGTAGACAATTTCCTGTAAAACTTGCCTTTGCTATGACCATCAATAAGTCTCAGGGCCAAATGCTTAAGTGTGTTGGCATTTTTTTTACCTGAGCCTGCATTTGGACATGGTCAACTTTATGTTGCCTGTTCAAGAGTTCATGAAAGAATGGACATAAAATTAAAAATAATTGATGGTCCTCTGCAAGGCGAGCTTAAAAATGATGGAAAAATCTACACAAGAAATGTTGTGTACAAAGAGATCTTTGACATGTGAATTAACATTTTATTATTTAAATCACCTTTATTTATTGAGCTAGTGGTGGCTCTTAAGAAATGTACTGCCGCCCTGGCTGGTTGGCTCAGCGGTAGAGCGTCGGCCTAGTGTGCGGAGGACCCGGGTTCGATTCCTGGCCAGGGCACACAGGAGAAGCGCCCATTTGCTTCTCCACCCCTCCGCCGTGCCTTCCTCTCTGTCTCTCTCTTCCCCTCCCGCAGCCAAGGCTCCATTGGAGCAAAAATGGCCCGGGTGCTGGGGATGGCTCTGTGGCCTCTGCCTCAGGCGCTAGAGTGGCTCTGGTCGCAACATGGCGACGCCCAGGATGGGCAGAGCATCGCCCCCTGGTGGGCAGAGCGTCGCCCCCATGGTGGGCGTGCCGGGTGGATCCCGGTCGGGCGCATGCGGGAGTCTGTCTGACTGTCTCTCCCTGTTTCCAGCTTCATAAAAAAAAAAAAAAAAAGAAATGTACTGCCAGTGGTTTCCTTCATTGCACTCTACTTTAAGCAATTAAGCAAGTAGAAGGGGGAAACCCCATGGGGCACTAAGCAAAGGGGCGTCCTCGCAGCCTGCCCTGGGTAATTCAGTTTGAATTAGCAGACACCTTTGCACAAATCATTTTAATTACAATTTATAATATCTAGAACAGCGGTCATTTCATATGACCCCCAGGCTTTCTAGTACTGTATACAAGAATAAACTCAAAATAGATTAAAGACTTAAATGTAAGGCTCAAAACCACAAAACTTCTAGAAGAAAACAGTTAATAAAATCTCTAATATTTCTCTTAGCCATATTTTTTTTGTTATATCACTTTGGGCAGGAAATACAAAAGAAAAAATATACAAATTGGACTACATCAAACTAAAAATATTTGAATAGCATCAAAGAGACAACCTACTGAATGGAAGAAGATATTCAGCAATGATATATCAAATAAGAGATTACTTTTCAAAATTTATAGAGAACTCATACAACTCAATATCAAAACAACAACAAAATAAATCCAAACAATCCAATTTACAAAATGAGCAGAGGACCTGAATAGACACTTCTCTAAAGCGGACATAGAGATGACCCATGGATATATGAAAAGATACTTCAAGTCACTATTTATCAGAGAAATATACATTAAAACTATAATAAAATATCACCTCACATATATCAGAGTGGTATCATCAATAAATCAACAAACAACAAATAGTGGCAGAGATGTAGACAAAAGGGAATCCTCATGCTATGTTGATAGGAATACAGATTAGAGCAGCCACTATGGAAAAAAATATGGAGGTTCCTAATAAAACTAAAAATATACATCTTCCTTGTCACCCAATAATTCATTTTCTGCATATATATCCAAAACAACTCAATACACTAATGTAAAAAAATATGTGTGCCTCTATATTCAGTGTAGCATTACTCACAATAGCCAAGGTATGGAAATAACCAAAGTGCCAACAGACAAGCAAATAAAGAAGGTTGCTACATATATACAGTTAAATATTAGTTGGCCATAAAAGGAATGAAATTTTATAATTTGTGACAACATGTATGTGCCGAGAGTTTATTATGCTAAGTGAAATAATTCTGAGAAAGACAATAGCTTCTGTCTTTAGCTGGTGATGATGACTTGGATCATTTGGGGGAGTTATTCAGTTTTTATGGATATCTCCCATCTATAGAGGATAATGAAACATGTTATTACATTTCTGGGATTTTTTTTCTGTTAATCTGATTTTTATCACAGGGGGGTCTCAGTCAAGAACCTAGAAGGTAGAGGTAAAATTATTTTGCTCCTCCTACAATACCCACACAAATAAAAAAAAAATTAAAAACATTTAAGAGAAAGCCAGTTAAACAGGTTTGTTTAACATACAGACTTTAAAATTTTTTTCTACTATATAATCTATCTATAGGTTGACATGTTTAAATTTTGAAGGTATTAGATATTTGCAACTTGAAGTGATCATATTCATGACCACTTTCTTCCTGGTATGAAGATAGCTCTTGACCAAACCCTGAAACTATGGAAGGTCACTCCTTATAGTAGCTGAGATATGTCTGAAGAACAATTAAGTTCATTATTACCACTTTCCAAAATAAAGAGCAACTCAAAGCTAAGTCCATTTTAAGAAGGAGATAAAGAGATTTTTATATTTGCATGCCAATTGCTTCTTATAAAAGAGTTTTCTGCTTTTTAAAGGGAGATGATCTATGTAGCCTGGTGATTCTGGATTGAAATGTGCTAGTTAGAAATGAGAGCAGAGCCACGGGCAGGTTCTGCTCTCTAAATAGCAAAAGATCAGGCTTTTGTACTTCTCTGCCTTCTTTATAAAAGAAAAAAGAAGCAAATTAATCTTATATTCAAAAATCTAGTACTAGATTAAAGGAAAGCAAAAATAAGATGAAAAACTGCCAGTATAGAAATAATCTATGTAAAAAAAATCAAGTAAATTACATTCCCAATTTAATAATTAATTAGACATGGAAGGAAGAAAGTGTTAGACATTGGCAGGTACTAGGAAAATTCCGATAGGGCTCAGGCACAAGTCACTGAAAGGTATCATTTTCCAAAGAATATTCTAGTCAAGTTAAAGGATCCCCGAGGGGAAATGAAGCTAAGGTCACCAATCTGAAGTAAAACTTTATAAAGAGAATTCAATTGACAGACTTCTAACTTCAGTCCTAAAAGTCCAGGTTCATAAAGACTTGCAGTTGAAAGGCTGGTGGCAGCTATTTCATTTTGGAGACTGAGCAAAGAGCTTTGAACCCAGGGCATTTGACAGTGTTAAATTTAGCGGTTCTGTTCCTCTACGGAAAAAGGACACCTCTTAGGGAAGAAGTTTATCAGTAAAACAGAGAGACAAATTTCTATTCATAGCTTTGACTATTTAAATCAAATTTCTAGAATTATAATTTCAAAAAGGGAAAAGAAATGAGTTGTTATAAAATAGGCTTACAGTTTAATAAGTTGAAAATCATTTGGATCCATTTATGTTTTCTTTTTCTAGATCTTCAAGCTAAATGGATGTTCTTATCTTAAAAAAACAAAACAAAATGAAACAAAACAAAAAAGTTCACATATATATTGAAATAAATTCTTTTGCAAAAACAAAGTAAATTTAAATTAAAAAAAAAATTAACCTGGCCCTGGCCAATGGCTCAGTGGATAGAACGTTGACCCAGCATATGGACCTTCCAAGTTCAATTACCAGTCGAGGCACACAGGAGAAGTAATCATCTGCTTCACCTCCTCTCTTCCTCTCCCTCCTCTCTCTTTTCCCCTACCACAGCTGGTGGCTCATTCAGTGACCCTGGGCACTGAGAATAGGTTGCTTGATTTGAGCATCTGCCCCAGATGGGGTTGCTGGGTGGATCCAGGTCAGGGTAAATGTGAGAGTCTGTCTCACTATCTCCCCTCCTCTCCCTTAAAAACAAAAAACTTTTATTCCTGGCTAGGTATCTCAGTTGGTTAAAGCATCATTCTGGCCAGATAGCTCAGTTGGTTAGACTGAGCATCATCCCCATATGCCAAAGCTGCAGGTTTGATTTTCTGGTCAGGGCATATGTGAGAATCAACCAATGAATGCATAAATAAGTGGAAGAATAAATCAATCTCTCTCTCTCTCTCTCTCTCTCTCGCTCTCTCTCTCCTTTCTACTCTCTCTAAAAGTTAATGAATAAATTAAAATTTTGTTTTCATTGTATAATACAAGAGTAATATTAAGAAACTGTTCATGAGAAAATTCAACATTTTCCATTTTCCAATAAATATATTTAATTTATGGCCATTGTAGAAATGTAAGATAAGAGAGAAGGTGTGGATGCAAAAAAGAGTAAAGAGAACTGATTAGATTGAATACTTTGGACACTGAAGAATCTTTAGCAAAACAAGTTCTTCAAAAAACAAACAGGGTAAATTACTCTTATAAAATTATCCTAAATCTCAAGAAAATTTCTACCACACAGCTTCTACCTCATATCTAAAAAACAGCAGTTGTTCTGAGTAGAGAAGAAACCAACAAACCAAACAAACAAATAAACAAAAACGCATATTCTCTGGCATATGAAAGACTTCTCTTTTATTTCATGCAAGAGTAGCCACTTCCCTGAACAGCCTATACCCCTGGAAGGCCTTCCAACACACATTCCTACTTTATGATGAAAATCAATCTTGTTAAACCATTCATGATGATTTTTATGGAACAAAACAAAAATAGAAAAAATTAAACTATTAGAATTATTGGCATACCACACTTGCTTTTAGGACAACCTTGATTAAATAAAGTAACCTGGCTTCAAATTAGACATTCATTCATCACTCACGTATTCATTTTGTGAATTGAGACTATTTTCTATTTGCCAAGCACTAGGTGGTAAACAGAGAAAGCTTAGAGTACACAGACCTTGTTTTCAAGGAGCTCACATTCTATGGGAGAAATATGCAAACTGATAGCTCATATATCTTGTAATAAAAACAGAAAGAGACATTACCGAAATAACAGTTTTGTTGTTGTCGTGTTACTTAGGTCCTACTAATTCTCTCCCTTCATGAGCCAAATACAGCCAACTGAAGGTCAGATTACCCATGGACATTTTAGGGTATGATATATAACTTTCCTTCAAAAGAAATGGGTTTCATGGACTCTTATAACCCATTTTCTAAGAAAAATCTGGAGGAAAACTCTTTCCTTCCATCTCGTCACTGAGCCCCAATCAAGAAACCAGTCAACTGAAATTATTCACAGGGATTTTCTGCCTAGGCACTAGTTTAGACCAGCTAAGCAGTATCTCAATCCAAGGAACTGTGTGTTGTGTGTTGCTTTATTTGTAAACTGATCCAGCCCTGAAAAATGCCAGCTGATTAGCAGCTGCAAAGTATGTAAGTATGATTAAAATTAAGGCAGTGGCACTGTGGTAGATTAAATCCCACTCATAAACTCATGTCCCTCTCTATGGGGCCTGTCCCCATGTGTGTAGAACACCACTCTGTTGAACTCAGAAGTGGTTAATGACTTGCTTTGACTGGTGCAAGGTGGGCAAAGGCCATGTCTAATAGACAGAATACTTAAGAGGCAGCCTATGGTTTGACATTCTCATTGCGATCATTTCTGACATAGACATGCCCCAGATAAGGGCTGCTTCATCACAGTGAGTCCCAGAATGAAGACAGAAAGAAGTGAAACTGCAGCAGGCTTTTGAGAGACATGTAACAGCAGGAAAAAATAAACCTTTGTTGAGAGCTTGTGGTTGTTCAGACAGCATAAACATAAGACATTGCTATCTGCAGTAATATAATCACTTTCTTTCAGTACTGTCCACACTTTCCAGTGCTGTTATCTTTTCCTCATAAAGAAGCAAAAGAAAACTCATTCTAAAATAAGAGGTATTTTTTTACCTTATCTATTTGAGGTTTTTCCTATAAACAATCTTTGCTTCAATTTATAAACAGGTAAATATAGGGGCACACACTCTATAATGCTCAGATTTGAATTTAGCTCTGTCCCTTTATATCTGAAAGATCTTGGGCAAGAGACTTAATTTTCTGTGCTTTACATTCCTCTTCTGTAAAATGGGAATAATAATAGTTTATCCCATGAAAGGCTGTTGAGAGGATTCACTGAGCACACATGAAACTGAAATAGCAGGATTCTAGTTAAGATAGTGGCATAGGTAACCATGATACTCAGAACCCCCTAAAACAATGGCGAAATTACAACTAAATTACAGAACAACCATCATTCAGAATTGCATAAAATGTAGCTTAACAGAAGTATTATAACTAAGGGATATAAAAAAGAAGCCACAAAGAAACTGGTAGGAGAGGTGGAAACCCAGGTGGATCGCTCCCATACACACATGTGACCTTTAAAGATCCAGACTGATGTGTTTGCTGAAGGGTTCCCCCCTGAAGAGCCAGGGTTCCTAGCCCTACAACAGGCCCCCAGCCCAGGACTCCAGGGCAGGGAAGAGAAGTGCCCATAACATCTAGCTGTAAAAACCAGAAGGGATTGTGTGTGAAGGAGACAGAGAGCTGTTGGAGTTCCAAGCATTCCTTTTAAAAGGCTCACTAATGTACTTACTTGGACTCACTCGCTCTGAGCTCCATTGCTTGGACAGAAGCTCTAAAGGCACCAGGGACATAAAAGAAGGAATTGAATTGTTTGGCATCAGCTTTAGAGCTGGAGAGATAGTTTTCTCCAAGCCATAGTGCCAGCAGATGTCAACGTTCCTCCTCTGAGCCCTCCCCCCACGGAGCTGACAGGCAGCTGCCATATCTGAGTCTCTATCAATCTGGCTATTACTGTTCACTTTTTATGGTGATTCTCTAAGACCTCACCCCACATAGCTTTTAGACCTACCCAAGTCCTTTTCAGTGGCTTTTCCACACAAATATTCTGTCTAGGCTCACGCTGTGGACTTCCCTAAAATCTCTCAAATAAGCAACATCTGACCTTGATACCCCCTCCCCTCTAACTCTTGTTAATTGGCTGAGACCCAGCACTAGTTGCAGTGGGCCTTGATTTGTACCTTGGCCTCTCCCAAGCACCTCAAACTCTAGCACAAGTAGTAGCCATTTACAGATTGCTTTGTAGTTCATGCTGGGTGACCCGGGCAGGGCAGTGGTAGCAGCTGACCTTGCCCTGAACATCCCAAAAAGCCCCAGAGCCAGGATACCCAGTAAAAAGCTTCAGACTAGACTGAAGCACGACTCAAACACCACCAAAATACTCAAGGGGTGAACCTGATGGGTAACTAAGCCCCACTGGAGTAAGTTCTGCTCCATGGGGTCAGCCCCTGCACAGAAGATCTCCCAAGTGGTCATTGCCAGTCTTCCCAGCTGACTGGCCTTTATGTAAATTTCTCCCATTGATGTGTTAGTAGCAATCAAGGCTCAACTACTGCAACAAGGTGTACACAAGCCACATTGGGATGGAGGGGGGAGGACACACTTAGAGTACCCAGCTCAGTAATCAGGAAGACTGCTCCACTGAACCTTACAGGATACCTATTACATAAGGCCACTCTACCAAGACTGGAAGACCTTGTAGCTCTACTTAATATGTAGAAACGAACACAAGGAGGCAGACAAAATGAAGAGACAAAGAAATATGTCCCAAATAATAATAATTAAAAAAAACAGAATGAAACTGCAGGAAAAAAACCCCTCAATAATAGAAAAAAATCAAGGCAATCTACTAGATGCAGAGTCCAAACCACTGGTGATAATGAGGTTCAATGAACTTAGGGGAAGAGTAGTTGAATTTGGAGAGAACTTCAACAGAATAAAAAAGGGCATTAAAACCATAAAAAGAACCAGTTAGAAAGGAAGAATGCACTACCTGAAATGAAAGATGATGTACAGGGAATCAACAGTAGATTAGATGAAGCTGAGAATCCATTCAGCAATTTGGAATATATGAAAGTAAAAAGCATTCAATCAGAACAGCAAAAAGAAAAAAAAATCCAAAAAGTGAAGATAGTGTAAGGAGTCTCTGTGACAACTTTGAGTGTAACAACATTCTCATCATGGGGGTGCCGAAAAGAGGAGAAAGAGAGCAAGAAATTGAAAGCCTATTTGAGAAAATGATGACAGAAATCTTTCCTAGCTTGATGAAGGAAATAGACATACAAGTCCAGGAACTCAAAGAGTCCTAAACAAAATGAACCCAAAGAGGCTCACACCAAGACACATAATGATTAAAATACCAAAATTAAAGACAAAGAGAGAATTTTAAAATCAGCATGAGAAAAGCAGTTAATTACAAAGAAACACCCATAAAACTGTCAGCTGATTTCTAAGCAGCAACTTTGCAGGCCATAAAAGAGTGGCAAAAAATATTTACAATGATGAATAGCAAGGGCCTTCAACCAAGATTATTCTATCCAGCAAAGCTATCATTTAGAAGTGAAAGACAGATAAAGAGCATCGCAGCCAAGAAAAAGCTAAAGGAGTCATCACCTCCAAAAGAGTATTACAAAAAATGTTAAAGGGTCTTATTTAACAGGAAGGAATAAAGGATAAAAATATCAATAACAAAATGGCAACAAATACATAGTTATCAAATATAACTTTAAAAGGAAATAGATTAAGTGCTAGAATCAAAAGATATATGGTGGCTGAATGGATAGCAAAACAAAGCCCTTACATGTGCTCTCTACAAGAGACTCACTTCAGATCGAAAGATAAACAGAGTGAAAGGGAATGGAAAAAATATTTTTTAAGTATGATAACTGAAAAGACGAAAGTGGGGAAGCAATACCCATACCAGACAAAATAGACTTTAAAACAAAGGTTATAACAAGAGGCAAAGAAGGACTCAGCATTTCAATTTCAGGTTATTTATCAAAAGAAATCCCAAAGAGTAAATTGAAAAGATGTATACACCCATATGTTCACTACAGCATTATTTAGAATAACCAAGATATGGAAGCAACCTAAGTGTTCATCAAGATAAATAGATAGCATATCAATCAATGCAATTCAACACATAAACAAAAGAAAGGATAAAAATTACATGATAATATCAATAGATACAGAAAAAGTATTAAATCCAGCCCCCATTTATGATCAAAACTCTCAGCAAAGTGGGAATACAGGGAACATACCTCAACATGATAAAGGCCATCTATGACAAACCCAAAGCCAACATCATAGTCAATGGGCAAAAATTAAAAGAAATCCCCTTAAAATCAGGAACAAGGCAGGGGTGTCCCCTTTCACCACTCTTATTCAACATAATTCTAGCCACAGCAATCAGACAAAAAGAAGAGATAAAAGGCATCCAAATTGGAAAAGAAGAAGTAAAATTATCATTATTTGCTGATAATATGATACTGTACATAAAAAACCCTAAAGTCTCAATCAAAAAACAACTGGACCTGATAAATGAATTGGGCAAGGTGGCAGGATATAAAATTAATACTCAGAAATCAGTGGCATTTTTATACACCAACAATGAACTGTCTGAAAGAGAAATTAAGAAAACAATCCCCTTCATTATTGCAACAACAACAAAAAAGTACCTAGCAGTAAATTTAACCAAAGAGGTTAAAGACTTGTACTCGGAAAATTATAAAGCATTGATAAAGGAAATCAAGGGATATACAAACAAGTAGAAGCATATACTGTGTATAGGGATAGGAAGAATAAATATAATTAAAATGTCTGTATTATCCAAAACAATCTATAAATTCAATGCAATACCAATTAAAATACCAATGACATACTTCAAAAATATAGAATATTTCAAAAATTTATATGGTACCAAAAAAGAACATGAATGGCCTCAGCAATCCTGAAAAACAAACAAACAATAAAGTGGAAGATATCACACTTCCTGATATCAAATTATACTACAAGGTCATCATACTCAAAACAGCTTGGTACTAGCATAAGAACAGGCATACAGATCAAGGGAACAGAACAGAGAACTGAGAAATAAACCCACATCTATATGGACAATTGATATTTGACAAAGGTGGTAAGAAGGATACAATGGAGTAAAGACAGTCTCTTTGACAAATGGTGTTGGCAAAATTGGACAGGTACTTGCGAAAAAATAAAACTGGATCACCAACTTACACCATTCACAAAAGTAAACTTAAAATGGATAAAAGACTTAAATGTAAGTCGTGAAACCATAAATATCCTGGAAGAAAACATAGGCAGTAAACTCTTTGATATCTCTCGCGGCAATATTTTTGCTGATTTATCTCCATGGGCAAGTGAAATAAAGGACAGGATAAACAAATGAAACTATATGAAATAAAAAGCTTTTGCACAGCAAAAGACACCATGAACAAAATAAAGACAACCCACACAATGGGAGAATATATTTGCCAATACATTTGATATGGGGTTATTAACCAAAATTTATAAAGAACTTTTAAAACTCAACACCAGGAAGGTAAACAATCCAATCAAAAATGGGCAAAAGAAATAAATAGACATTTCTCCAAAGAGGACATACAGATGGCCAATAGGCAGATGAAAAAATGTTCAACATCATATCAGCAGAGAAATGCAAATTAAAACCATAATGAGATACCACCTCACACTTGTCAGAATGGCGTTTATTAACAAAACAATATGTGGTAAGTGCTGGAGAGGGTGCGGAGAAAAGGGAACCCTCCTGCACTGCTGATGGGAATGCAGACTGGTGCAGCCACTGTGGAAAATAGTATGGAGATTCCTCAAAAAATTAAAAATGCAACTTCCCCTTGATCCAGCTATCCCACTTTTAGGAATATATCCTTTGAATATCAAATTACTGATTCAAAAGAAGAAATGTACCCCCCGTGTTTATTGCAGCATTGTTTACAATAGCCAAGATCTGGAAACAGCCCAAGTGTCCATCAGTGGATGAGTGGATTAAAAAGCTGTGGTACATATACACAATGGAATACTACATAGCCATGAGGAAGAAGGAAATCTTTACCTGTTGCAACAACATAGATGAACCTGGAAACTATCATGCTGAGTGAAATAAGCCAGGCAGAGAAAGAAAAATATCATGTGACCTCACTCACTTGAGGAATCCAATGAACAATGTGAACTGAGCAACGGAATAGAGGCAGAAGCGGGATCAAAGGGACCAGAGGGAAAGTGGTCAGAGAGAAAGTAGAAGAGAAGATGGGATCAGAGAAGGGAAAGAGATTGATGAAATTATATATACATAACACAGTATTATAGAGAACAGAACAGCAAATCCTGGAGGGTAGGGGGGAAGGCACTGTGGGAGGGAACATAAGGGGGCAAGCAGACTAAAGGGATGGGGGGAGATATATTTGTCAGGACACTTGAATCTATGTAATACAAATTAATATCATAAATTAAAAATTTTAAAAGAGAGACAGGGAAAATAAAAATACATATTAACCATATTTTAAAAAAATAAAAAAAATATTATGTACTATTAATGTTAAAAAAAATGGATGAAGAAGTAGAGTATGAATATATATATTATACAATGGAGTATGATTCAGCCATAATAAAGAATGAAATCTTATCTTCAACAACTGGACAGACATAGAGGATACCGTGGTAAATGAAACAAGTCAGACAGAGAAAGAAATGGCAGATGGTTTCACTTATACATGAAGTTTAAAAAAGAAAATAAGTGAACAAGTAGAATAGAAACAGACTCACAGAGAGAATATTTTGACAGTTGCCAGATAGGGGGACTTGGATGCTTGGGTGAAAATGTGAAGGGATTGAAAGTACAGGTTGGTAGTTACAGAATAGTTGTGAAGATCTAGAGTACAACATAGAGAATATAGTCAACGATACTCTAATAACTATGTATGATGTCGGATGAGTACTGGATTTATTGGGTGATCACTTCATAAGTTATAGAAATGTTTAATCATGGGATTGAACACCCGAAACTAATATAATACTGTAATGTCAACTGTAAATTAACAATAAAAAAGAAGTATTTGGCATACAGTAATGCTTTTCATATTAATATTTTCTATAACTATTACTATTCTTATGTGCTATATCATTTACCAAGGTATCTATGGTTTCCACAGGTAATACATGTAATTTTGCATCTATCTTAACTCAATTCTATTTAGTCCATTAGAAACTCCTGTTGATTCAACATTCATAATGTATCCAGAATCCAGATAAATCATATATATCATACTGCTCAAACTTTGCAGTAGCTTCCCATTGTTCTCAGAGTTACCAATGGGCTCCACAATAGCCAAGGATGCTCTCCATGACCTGCATAGGGCCTCACCCTATTGGCTCATTTCTGCTGCTGTCCCGTTGCTAACTCTACTCCGGGCAAATTCTCTTGTGCTCCTGCTTAAACATTCCTGGGAATGGTTTGTTTTTGAGTGTTTGCTCTGGCTCCTCCCTCTCTCCAGAATGTTCTTCCTGGTGGTATGCCAGTGTGCTAACTTCCTTACCTCCTTCACCTCTTTGTCTAAATGTCACCTTATGAATAAGGCAAACAGAACATCTTTATTCAAACTGCAACTCTCTTGCCCAACTGTTCCCCACACACTTAGCTTTCAAGACTTTTTTTCCCTCATCTGCATTTTCTTTTTTAATTTTGCCACAGGAATTGTCACCTTTTAACAGACTATGTGATTGGCTTATAATACATATTTATTATTATCTTCTAACTTTAAAAATGTAAGCTTCATGAGGATTGGAGTCAATTGTTTGGTTCACTGATTCCAAGTTATTAGAGTAGTGCTTGGGATATGATAGGGGGCAAATAAATATTGTTAGCTGAGTGAACCAATACCCAACTGAGCTAATTTGAAACTTTTATTAATAAACCTTCATTTAGTAGTTAACTATGGCACAATGAAAATTAACTTCTTTTAAAAGAGATAAAACTAACAGTAAATAAAGCCCAAATGATGAGGTAGAAAGACAGAATGAGGGATTTCCTACTCATGCAAGATTCTACAGTTGCAAAAAGCAAGGTCAATTACTTTAAGCTGATAAGGAAATCATGCTCTCAGAAGCCCTGAGATGGTAGCACTGTTTAGATCTATACTTTAATATTTAATTTCATATATTTCCTGAAGGACACTGATTAATAATTGCAACCAGTGAAACATATACTTTCAAAGATTGACCCCTGCAAGCTGTTGTTTTTTTGAAGATTAAAATAGTGCCTTTTTTTCTATAAAATAAATTGCTGGTGTGACATCTTTGTAAATTCACTGAGCTGAAAATAAATTCAGGCAAAATATGAAAGATAACTAATTAGCCACATGCTTTGCAGTTATCTTTTTCTTTTGAGACAACACGAAGTGGTTTGGTGCACATTTGAATAATTTGACTTGAACGTAATAAAATGTTAATTTGAAATTATTATGCTTTTCAAAAATATTTTCTATTTTAATTAATTTATTTCACCTTCTAAAACACAGTCCAGTCTCAAAGTCTAGCTAATATACATTTTTCAGAAAGGAAAAACCAAACCAGAACCAACACCAAATACCATCTCTACTGGAGCAGCCCTCAACATACTCTTTTGTGTCCAATCAGAAGCTCTAGTTTAATCTGGGAAATGAGCAGCCATAAATTAACCACAGAAAGTGTAATCTTTTAAGAACAATGACTAACTGAAATCTGATGAAGTAGAAATGTTTGAGGAAAAACACAATGGTTCAATTTCTCCTCAATGCATGTTTTTCGTTTTGATTGAATTTATTGGGGTGACACTGTTTAGCAAACTTATCAGGTTTCAGTTGCACAATTCTACAACACATCATCTGTACACTGTATTGTGTGTTCACCACCCCCCAAAGTCAAGTCCCTGTCCATCACCAATTAGACCCAATGCATTCTTTAAGGTAATTCTGTCCTTCATCTTCCATAAAAAACGTGTGTCTCCATTATCATCTTCTTGCCTTTTCAATCTTTAAATTCTTAATGTAAACCAATAATTATTTCAAAGAAATTTGACTTATAGTCAAATTGCTATAAACACATTCATATTATTAACAAAACTGAAAGTGATCAAGGAACACTAGAAAAATGGCTGCTATTAAAAATTTAATGTATGGAGTTATATACTTTGGATAAGACTAAATTTGTAAATTTTATTAATAAACATGGTGTCAAATATTCTTACACTTACAATCAGATTTCCACTGGCAGAGAAAATTAACTTTTAGAATAAAAAAAGACAAATTGGTCTTTTCCATGTTTGCTAAAAAGCACTTTAAATAGATCTAAAAATGTCAGTCAAGGATACATGAATTGGTTTCTTTCAGTATAGTAGTTTGGCTTCTATATAAAAATACTTAAACTGTCAAAAAATACCTTGAAACTCAAGGAACTTACACTAAAAATAAAGCTCTCGACAGTTTTCTCCACTAACAATTAGCAGTTTCACTTTTAACAAGAAAACTTATCTCTGGATATTTAAGAACTTATCTCTGGATAAAATTATTAAAGGTTAAGGAACCTCGACCTTTATGTTCTGGAAATTTCGTCCACTGAAGCTAGTGAGAGGAAAAAGCCAAAGCTGAAAGGCTTTGGATCAAATGAACCTTGACATGGCACTATAATCTGAGACCAATCACAGTGGAAGATGAGCAGTGTGTTCAGACATTTAGATGTGACATTCCTGGTTATGGCTTGCCCGGCTGAATTAGTATCAAATAAAACAACTATCGCAGGCCTTTTTACACTCTGCCAACAAAGATCCCACAGGAACTTAAGCCTTTAGAGCAGGTATTTGTCAAGATTGATGCAGTCCTTCCCTGGTTACCTTGATAGGACAGTGAAATTGAGAGATTTAGCTATTAACAGCTGTGTCCTCGTTACTACTTGTTCCTTTTGAAAATGATTATGAAATTAACTGGTCACTATTTTCTGAAACTAAATTGTAACTGCAAGTTGAGTTTCCAGGCTTTCTTCTGAGCATCAAACCCACAGCTATTTAGTTACTAGAATGGCACTTCTAAAATATGGCAAGGAAACTCCTTCACTTTTTAACTGAGTTTAACTATAGAAGTTCTCATTGGTAGGCAGGCCTGTTTAAATCATCTGGGAGGTTTTTTTTTGTTGTTGTTGTTTTTTATTATGTGTGTCTTATGTATAAGGGAAACCTACATAATTTAATTAAGCAATGTCACCATAATAAATTCAAAACAAAAAGAAAAAAAAAACAGGAAAAAAAAGAAATTTATTTTATCCAAAACCTACTTCATTCTTTATATACTTCTTATGTTATCAATTGAATTCCTTTCTAAATTCATTGATTCATGGACATACTCTTAGATTCTATGTCCTTGAGAAGCAAACGAACTCTCAACATCATGTCTCCAAAGTCATGTACACTCATCCAAAAATAAAAATTGAAATAAAATTATGCCTAAAATTCTCCATTTAGTCACCACCTCCTCAACACCTACTTTAGAATAATTATTAAAACTTCAGGATTCTAGTGATGAGACATTGCAATGATGCAAATATATGAGAAAAGAAACACCAGTTTAAAAAAATATTTCTCTGCTTTACCCCATAGAAGTAGCAATTCAGACACCCTTTGTCTCTTTTCAAAGGAAACAGAAGAGTAGCCATTATATTCAGCCTGAACAGCATAGGGAAATGCCAGCTGCCTTGGTCCTTTTGGTTCATTTTTCTTAAAGCCACAGGTAATAAGCTTGGCAGAGTGGCAGGAGGCACACCTGAGTTTGAATCCCAAATTCTTTTATTGACGTTTAACCTTAAAAATATTCCTTTAGGCCCTGACCAGTTTGCTAAATGGATAGAGCTTCATTCCAGCTCACTGAGGTTGAGGTTTTGATCAGGGAACATGCAAAAAGCAACCAATAAGTGCACAACTAAATGGAACAATTAAGTGGAGCAATAGGTTGATGCTTCTCTCTCTGAAATCAATGGAAAAAAATATATATATGTCCTTTTACTCTTATGAACCCCAGGTTTCTCATCTGCAGTAATAACCACCTTGTAGATGTACTAAGTTGGTATGAGAATATTTATTATAAACATATAGCACTGTGTTTATAACACACATTCAGCAAAGTTTGATCTCTATTCCCTTAAAAATTGTAATAATGCCTTGAGTTATATAAGATATTTTGAATTTTTAAAATACTTTCATATATACTACTTCGCATACTCCTTAGAAGAAAGAAAGAAAAGAGGCAAGGAGGGAGGGAGAGATGGATGAGGTTAGCAACTATTGTCCCATAATTTAATTTAACAGATGACAAAGCATGGCCAAAATGTTGGTTGCTACCTAAGGTCACAAGGTAATGACAAAGATTAGATTTTGGAAATAATTTGGCATAATTTGTTCTTTTAACAAGTGAATAAATAAAAGTTCAGAGAACTTCAACTTAGAACCACACTGATTTGCTTTTTTCTAGGACAGCTCTCTTCTAACTAGAGTCTGCTGTCTTCTCATGAGTCGGTTCCCAGCTGGGAGCAAGGGTAGCTGCTGAGAGTGCATTTGTTCCATGAAGAGCTTGGGAAAGCTTTACTTACATATCCCGGAGAGGTCCAGAACTTCTCCCAAAATACCAAACGCTGCTTGCTTTCCACATCCACATCAAGGCTGTACTAGAGGCCCTAAGAACTAAAAAAGTGATTATATAAATAATCCCTTCCCCAGACTCCTTTTTACAACATGGTAATAAGTTGGTAGGTGAACACAGTATTTGAAACCTCCCACTACCACATGAAAATTACAACTAAACTATAGAAAAACTATCATTTAGAATGCTGGAAATCTAGCTGAACATAAGTTTAATAGCTAAGGCTATGAAGAAAGTTCATCAAGATTGGTAGGAGGGGTGAAGACACAGACCAGCTGGTGCCACACCTTTGTAGATTTCTCCCCTATGAAGCGATGAATCCCAACCCCACAGCAGAACTCCCAGCCCGGGGTTCCTGTGCTGGTAAGAGTAGTCTCTGTAACTTCTGGCTGTAAAAACCAGCGAGGATCTTGATTGAGATGGAGGGCAGCTGAAACCCCAGGCATTCCTCTTAAAGGATCATAAATGGATTTACTTGAATTCTCTCCCTCTGAGCTCTAGCACTGGGGCCCCAGAACACACAGAGAGGAACTGAATTGTTCGGCAAAAAGACCAGCACTGGAGCGGCAGCTTTCTCATAAACAAAGGTGCTGGCAGAGACCACTGTTCTTTTCTGAATTCTCCCCCTACAGAGTAGAGAGGCAGACAGGCACCATATCTCAGTCTCTGTCAACCTGGCTTACACTATTTTCTCCACCTTGGTGATTTTTTGAGACCCCACTCCACCCAATTTTCAGACTCACCCAAAGCCTTTCAAGTGTATTTTTCATACAAACTGGTTGTCTTGGCTCATGCTGAGGACTTTCCTAAAATCTCTCAAGCAAGCAGCATCTGGCCTCGTACCTCTTGCTAAGTGGCCCTGGGCCTGGTACTGGTAGCAGCAAGCTTGGCTTCACAGCTTGGCCTCTTCTGGCACCCACAAGCCCAGCACAAGTAGCAGCCATCTGCAGACGGTTCTGTAGCCTATGCTGAGTGGCCCAGGCAGGGTAAAGGAAGTGGCTTCCCAGGAACCCCCAGAACCAGCACACCTGATAGACAACCCTACTATCTCCATTAGCGACACACTCAAAGGGTGGACTTGGTGAGCACCAAAGCTCCAGTAAAGAGATTCCTACACAATGGGGTTAGCTCATGCACAACAGTACCTCCACGGTAGTCACAACAGACCCTCTCCACCTATTAGCCTGGGAATCAATCTCTTCCAGTGACTTGCCCAACAACAATAAAAGCTCAACTTCCAGAAGGGCAGTGCCCACAGCAAACACAGGAGGGTACACTTGGTGTGCACAGTTGGGGTGACAGAAAGGCTCACCAGTGGGCCCTATAAGGCACCTACTACACAAGGCCAGTCTACCAAGGACATCCCAGAGCCAGCAAGTCTGCCAAGTCTGGGAGATATAGAAGCTCTACCTAATAAGTAGAAACAAACATAAGGAAGGAGCCAAAATGAGGAGATAAATAAATAGGTTCCAAATAAAAGAATAGGAGAAATCTTCAGAAAAATAACTAAATAAAATGAAGGCAAGAAAACTACCAGATAGAGTTCAAAACAATAATTATAAGAATGTTCAAAGAACTTAGAACTTTAACAGTATAAAAAAGACATAAAAACCGTAAAAAAAGTAAAAAATTAAGACTACACTAACTGAATCAAAGAATATATTAGAGAGAAATCAAGAATAGAGTAGATGAAACAGAGAATCAAATGAGTGATTTAGAATACAAAGAAGCAAAAAACATCCAATCAGAACAGCAAAAAGAAAAAGAATCTAAAAAAAAAAAAATGAGGATACTATAGAGAGCTTCTGGGACAACTTCAAGTGTGCCAACATTCACATGATGGGGGTACCAGATTGAGAAGAGAGAACAAGAAATTGAAAAGTTATTTGAAAAAATAATGACAAAAAATTTACCTAACCTGGTAAATATTAATAGATATACAACTAGAACCCAAAAAAGCCTACAAAGACATATTATAATTAAAACGCCAAAGGTTAAAGACAAAGAGAGAATCTTAAAAGAAGCAAGGAAAAGCAGTTCGTTATCTACAAAGGAGCTCTCATAAGTCTCTCAGCTGATTTCTCAACAGAAACTTTGAAGGCCAGATAGAATTGATAAGAAATAGTCAAAGTGATGAAAAACAAGGCCCTACAACCAAGATTACTCTACACAGCAAAGCTATCACTTAGAATAGAAGGGAAGATGAAGAGCTTCCCAGCTAAGAAAAAGCTAATGGAGTTCATCACCACCAAACCAGTATTATAAGAAATGGTAAAGGTTTGTTTTTTTTTAAGAGGAAGAGAAAGAAAATAAAATGATTAACTATATCATTAATATAATGACAATAAATATGTATCTATCAATAATTATTTAATTGCAAATGAATTAAATGCTACAATCAAAAGATTTTTGGTGACTGAATGGATAACAAAACATGACCTTTAGATATGCTGTTTACCTGTCTACAAGATACTTACTTCATATAGAAAGTCACTCACAGACTGAAATGAAAGGGATGGAAAAAAGATACCCCATGAAAATGGAAACCAAACCAAACCAAACAAAAAGTTAGGGTAGCAATATCTGACAAAATAAGCTTTAAAACAAAGTAGATAACAAGGACGAAAAAGAACCCAGAGATGGAGTTTTTATCTGAAGTATTTTAAATGGAGTATTTACTGAAGAAACCCAAAATACTTAACAAAAAGACATATACATCCATATATTGATTGCAACATTATTACATTAGCCAACATATGTAGTAACCTATGTTTTTATCAATAAATGAATGGATAGAAAGAAGTGATGCATATATACAATAGAATATGATTCAGTCATAAAAAAAAAATGAAATCTTGCCATCTGCAACAACATGGACGGACCCAGAGGGGTATTATCCTTAGTGAAATCAGTCAGACAGAGAAAAACAAATGTCAGAGAATTTCACTTATAGTGGAATATAAAAAATAAACAATGAAGCAGAACAGAAACAGATTTACAGATACAGAGAACATTTTGAGGGTTGCCAGATGGGAGTGAAGTTGGGGGATGAGTGAAAAAAATGAAGGGATTAAAAAGTACAAAATAGTAGTTAAAGAATAGTTATAGAGATGTAGAACACAGCATAGGGAATAGAGTCACAACTCTTATAATAATTATATATGGTGTGAGATGGGTACTAGATTTATCAGGGTATTCGCTGCATAAATTATATAAATGTCTAATCATGGGGTTGTAAACTTGAAAGTAATATAATATTACATGTCAACTGTAATTTAAAAAGAAAAAAAAATGGTAATAAGTGCTAAAATAAGGTTAAGATCACTAATACAGTTATAACTTTATCCAAGATGAACTTTTTACACTAACTTTGAAATTTTAAATACAATGAAAAGAAAAAGAGTATCTGCTCTACTGGTACACTATGCATATACCCACTTGGCCAACTGGATAACCCAATAGACCAACCCTAACATCTGTCTTCACTTCCAGAACACCTCTACTGCACAGTGGGAACTGGGGCTCATTAATAATCCCGTTCCTTTCCTTAGTCCTTCTATGTGTTCCATTTACATTTTCTGCCTCCAATTCCATAAAGATAAGGACTCCTGCCTTTCCCATTCCAGGGCCATATTGAGATTGATAAACTCTCTGCCCCACTGAAAGAGGATCTTAAAGGATAATATCTTAAAGACATACAGAGCTCTGTGGTGCATGGAAATACTGTGTCTGGTTGTAGTGATTGCATTGTAAATTCTCAGTAGCAGGAAGGCAAGTAACCTCAGGGATTTGGAAGTTTGGATTCAGTGCAGAAAAATTACATGAGAAAGGAATGTAAAAGTCAGTTAGATGGAGATGCACTTCACAAATCATCATCCCATTGCTTGCTTCCCTCAAAAATTGTAAAGGAATCTAAATAAAAACTTCCTGAACTCCTAGCCAAATGTTCTTTATGCACAATGCCCTGCTTATAAACACAACTCAAGGATTTCTTATTTTCTGTGGAATTTATGTGATTCACCAAAGCTGTTTGCTACCTAAAATCACCTAGATGCTAGTTCAAAGTTGTCTAAAGTCACTTACGAGGAAGAGCACAGTTCTACTTTTTTTTTTCAATTTAAAAATTATTTTTAACACATACCTTATATATATATATGTTTCTCACACAGAAATTTTCTTTAATACTATCCATGAAGCTTCTATTTAGAACTGGTTTGAAAAATCACATTTATCTTTTTTTTGTAGGTGCATTTTACATTTCCTTCTTTTTTATACCCTTAACAATGCACATAAAAAAGTATTAAGTAATTGTACAATTGAATGCTGGTATTATGCTCATGTCTGCATTCATTCCCTACCGGTTCCCACTCTGCCCTTAGCTTAATCAGAAGGTAAGATTGTTTAGAGCATTGACTAAACCTTTGACTGCAATAAATGCAGTCACACATCTTCACCTTCTGTTGTCTCTGAGTAGAGACAGAGAAGAGGCATAGGAGCTCCAGTTGATTCACTGACCTTTGTCCTGTGTTGTGACTGGCCTTTCAATCTTCTTAGTCCCTCAGGTCCTGACACAGTCTGAAAACTGCTGGATCGCTACTGTCTGATATAGGGACCAGTCTGGATGACTCCATCTGGCCCTGTACTCTTGATACTCACTCACATCCAGGAAGTACTGAGTGGCTCAAGACACATCCCAAAGCAGGCTTTGCCAATTAGTACTCTTGAATTAACTCCTCCCTCCCTCCCTCCCTCCTTCCCTCCCTCCCTCCCTTCCTTCCTTCTTTTCTTCCTTCCTTCCTTCCTTCTTCCTCCCTCCCTCCCTCCCTCCCTCCCTCCCTCCCTCCCTCCCTCCCTCCCTCCCTCCCTCCTTCCCTCCCTCCCTCCCTCCCTCCCTCCCTCTCTTCCTTCCTTCCTTCCTTCCTTCCTTCCTTCCTTCCTTCCTTCCTTCCTTCCTTCCTTCCTTCCTTCCTTCTTCCTCCCTCTCTCCCTCCCTCCCTCCTTCCCTCCCTCCCTCCTTTTTTTCTTTCCTCTTTCCTTTCTTCCTCACTTCCTATCCTAAAGCAAAATACAAAGAGATAACTAACAACAGCTATAAACTTAGCTTCGCTATAATATCACCATCTTGTTATATGTTTAAATGCCTCTTTTAATACCTTTGTCTACAGTGTCAATCATGTACATATTCCAGTATATTCTTTGTGTCATTTATACCTAATCTAGTTGCTTCTTACAACCCCTGTCCTCCTCCTGGCATAGTCTCAGCTCATCCCATCAGTAAGGAGTGCCTCCTAGTCTGCAGATGATTTTGCTTTAAAAGCTGACCAATTCCACATTTCACTGTTTTTCACCTGAGAAATCAGGGTATTAAAAATGCCTCCATTTAATAAGCTAGGTTTTCTTCTGGAGAACACGGCACAGAGTGATTGATGGCACATAGAACAATGGCGAGGTCTTCCCAAGAAAACTTAGCCAAACAAAATACTAAGCCAATGTTGACTTTATGAACTAGACAATACTTTGGATGAATTAGCAATTGGGAAAGTAAAACAAGTCCCAGTGATGGCAATATAACTTCTAAGATGAATACAGTCAACAAATATTTACTCAGTAGCTACTATGTATGAGGCACTCAGGAGGTGATACAGTTAACCAAGTGTGTTTCCAGAGAAAAGTGACCCAGACAAAGGAAACAGTGAATGCAAAGCTCCCTTATGTGCTCTGGGAATAAGAAAAGCAGTAAGAAGTCCAGTGAGGCTCGGCAGAGTGAGCAAGAAGAGCAGCCAGAGGTGTCATATCAGCAGAAAGAAAGGTAAGGAAATGTCACAGAAGAGTGCCAGAATGGGACAAGGCCATGTAGGACAATGTTGATAATTATAAAGATTTTAGATTTTATTTTGCCTAAAACTGGATGATATTGTGCAGCTCTGAGTGCAGAAGTCACGTAGGAAAACTCAGGTTTTGACAGGATAACTCTAGCCACCATAACAGAGTAAGGGTTGAGCAGGGACTCTGGTCAAGTGTTTGGTGAAATGAGGCAGGTGAGCCATGGCTTTGACCTGTGTGGTAGCAAAGTGAGTGCTCTATGAATACATGTATTTTGAACATAAAATCATGGATTTCATGTGATGTGTGCAAGGACCTTTGAGTCAGGATAACTCTAAGATGCTTCTCCTGGAAATGGGAGGGAAGGAGTTTCCATCACCTGGGATCACTTAAATGTAGTTAGAGGAGAATTTGTGGGGAAGATCAGTCTAATTTGAGGCATAATTTGAGAAATTTATTAGACACCCAAGGATGTATAACAGAGTCTACCTAAAAGGCAAATCTCTTTCTTTTCCCCTTTCTTTTCTCCTTTTCTCAGTTATTCTACTTCCTCATCTCCAATTAACAATTTCCAAAGGAAAATATTCTACTTGGACCTCCTGGTTCTGTTCACCCATGGTATGACCTATAGTAGCTAGTGTTCAACAGAAAAGCAGAAAACATATTGTGTAATTCCCAAAGATAAAATCTATTTCGCTGCTGAACTGATTCTGATAGGAAGCCATAATATATAGCCTGTCATAGAATTACAGACTTTTAGGAACCTTAGGCAGAATCTATAGCAACCTTTTATTTTATACTTGAGGAAGCTGAAGCCCAGGGAGGATAAATGACTTTTGAAAGGTCAGTCATCTCATTATTACAGAGATGGGGCTGGGACCCAGGATCCTGCCAGTTATCGGAGCACGTGGCCTCTCTGCTGACTTCCTGCTTCTGCTATATTCTTACATGCTGCTGCAATCCTATTCTATTTACACATTTTTATGTGAATATAATTCAATACCAGACTTCTGGCATAGGGTCACCACTTTCCTGGCATTGAAAACAAATTTTTTTTCTTTCTCTCCTTTTTCTATAATTAAATGTCTTTTGAGACTTTCAGTTAACCTTAAAATCAGACCATGCATCGTAAAACATCAAGCAGATATATATTTGCACCAATAAGGTGGTCTAGGAATTAAACCAGAGAAAATATACCTTTTTACTTTTAAAGATATTTAAATGAGTAGAGTGGGGCTGTATAAATACCAGGACATTACACTACTTCCAAAAAATTATGTATAGAGAGAGTACAGGATTATCACAATTTAGAAAAAAGGTTTTTAATATTTTACAGCACCCCCCTTTTTTTTTACAACAAGTTTAATTATAATTTTATACTAGAAAGTTCAATATCAAATGAAACAAGTGATCAAGTCCCACCCAGATAGGCAATAGTGAATCTCTTCAATCATACCCTTTTATAGATATATAAAATGGAAGACTGTTGGTTTGGTTACCATTTTTAGCTGTACTTTTTATATCGTCTTTCGGAAGTCCTCACACAGCCATGATGTTTACTGGATTCACAAAACGGCACTAGATTTATCAGCGAATGTAAATTCTTTTATATGGTTCTGACACTATAGAAATAGCCTGAACTTCTTTAAGGTAATTAAATAATCAGCTACCCAATAATCTTTCAATAGAATTAGAACTTCCTTTCAACCAGGTTCTCTCATTACATTAATGATCCAAATAGGAATCAATGGAGATGATACCAAACTGGTATGTGATAGATACACTGTGTGGAAGCTGCTTTTAAGCACCTTCTGCTTTGCAGGCTTTACTCGTGGCTTCCCCCTTTTCACACACCATCCTTAACATGCAACTCACTCACCATGTGGCGGTGGTGCTCATTCTTCTCACCTGCCCTGAATGCCTCAAATCCCAGTTCTCCAGCCTCAAATCAATGGCTTTTAAAAATTGTCTTTTTAAGTACAGGGAAGTGATTTATTGAAAATTTAATGTAGACAGATAATCTACTGAGAAATTAATTTGTGTTTTATTGCTAAGCTGTATTCATTAGGAAAAAAAGAGGGTAAATGGTTCCATCTCCAAGAATGTGGAAAAAAATTATTCTTGAAGACTGAGCTCTGCTTAGATCAAAGAATGGGAAACACTTTTTTTGTGTGTGTGTTTTAGAGCTAGAAAAGAGAATTTATAGGCTAGGATGGGCTAAAAGCAATTCATTAAGCAGCCCTTGGAGACAAGGTTTAGCTCACGCATTATACCACTTGGGTTACATAGTAATTTTCAACTTGCGGGAATAAAGGCTAATGGGAGAGTCAAAACAGAGGGACCTCTTTGGAATTGTGTAAGCACCACCATACATGTGTGTAGTCACACAGACAAGCATAGGTTCTTTTGCCACTACAAATGATCAATATTAAAAGTCCTACTATATGTGTGTCTACTGAAAAAGGGTGGGTATTTGAGCTAAACAATCTGAATTAAAGAAAGACATAGGATATTTATTGCCTGAACAAATGTCTGAGAAGAATTTCCCCTACTACTTACAATAATATGTTCATAAAAAACAGCTGGAAGAGAGAAAAAAAGATCACATCATTTTAAGTCTTTGATAAAGTAACATACATAGGTATAAAATCATTTCCGTTCTTTAAAAGCTGTCAATTTATGTGCTCTATTGTTTTCCTATATCTAAAATTTGCTTTGTTTAAGTTGAAATGTATGGAATAATAGCATCATTTCTTTTAATGAAGAGAGGGTATAAAAAAAGTTAATGAGCAGGGGAAAGAAATCAAATTTCATGCTGTCCCAAATGATATAAACCAGAAATAAAATTATTTAGAGCCACTAAGGCTATTTTCAAAGTGAATATCATATGGAGCCAAATATTATTGGCACAAAGGCATCATCTTTGCACAGAGTTTAGGTAGATTCTGTTATATTTTTGCAACATTTATATCTAATAGTTTTCCAAAGCTTCCAAATCAAAGCTACAAGCTAATACGATGTGCTAGGAGCAGGGCACATGCAGTAAGAGAAAGGGTAAGAGGAGATGGCTTTGACAAACACTAAGGATCAAAGAATGCTTCGTATGGCTTGGGAGGGTCTCTCCTCTTTTTATTTATTTTTTTGACAGAGACAGAGAGAGAGTCAGAGAGAGGAACAGATAGGGACAGACAGACAGGAAGGGAGAGAGTTGAGAAGCATCAATTCTTCATTGCGGCACATTAGTCATTTATTGATTGCTTTTTCCTATGTGCCTTGACAGTGGTGGTGGGGGATTACAGCAGAGCAAGTCACTTCTTGCTCAAGCCAGCAACCTTGGGCTCAAGCCAGCAACCATGGGGTTGTGTCTATGATCCCATGCTCAAGTCAGTGAGTGACCTCTAGCTCAAGCTGGTGAGCCCATGCTCAAGCTGGCCACTTGGGGGTTTCAAACCTGGGTCCTCTGCTTCCCAGTTCAATGCTCTATCCACTGTGTCACAACCTGGTCAGGCTCTCCTTCTCTTTTTATTTTATTTATTTTTTGTATTTTTCTGAAGTTGGAAACGGGGAGGCAGACAGCCTCCCACATGCGCCTGACCGGGATCCACCCGGCACGCCCACCAGGGGGCAATGCTCTGCCCATCTAGGGCGTCACTCTGTTGCAATCAGAGCCATTCTATTGCCTGAGGCAGAGGCCAGAGAGCCATCCTTCAGCACCTGGGTCAACTTTGCTCCAATGGAGCCCTGGCTGCGGGAGGGGAAGAGAGAGACAGAGAGGAAAGAGAGGGGGAGGGGTGGAGAAGCAGATGGGCGCTTCTCCTGTGTTCCCTGGCTGGGAATCGAATCTGGGACTCCTGCACACCAGGCCGATGCTCTACCACTGAGCCAACTGGCCAGGGCCTCTCCTTCTCTTTTTAAATGTCTGACCTATGCTACACTATAGCCCTTGCTTTTGTAGTCAATGAAAGTTTACAATGTACTCTATCTATTGTATGCACAAGGTAATGTAGGAGGTAGCAAATGAAATCTTTTGCACTTAATTGTGAAGACAAGATTTATCTGCATAGAATAGCCAGAGATCTATGCAAGATAGCATATTATCAAATACTTTGCTTAATGCAGTCAAGGGTTCATTGATTACAAGCCACAGGCAAGGCTCAAGCCTGTAGAAGCTGAACTTGAAGATAGCTATTATAAAACAAATTAATGAGGAGGAGGAATTGGATAGAGCACTTCAGGCAAGATAAATTCAAAAGCATAGGGTAGATTTAGAATACAGGGTCTACACAGTAAGGATAGGATTGATACTGTGCTACTATAAAACTCAGGGTCAAAATGAAAAGTTTAAACTCAATACAACAGAAAATGGTAATTGTTTACTTCATCTACCACCAACTGACCATTTTAGCTTTGAATTCATCCAGTTTGGATTTAAGTGTTAAAATAAAAAAAAAAAAAAACAATACAAAAGCATGAGTCTAGATGTTGCCATGGGTGAAGATGAAGGGAGAAAGACATCTCCCATTTCAAGGACTATCCTAATGCTAACTTTGAGAGTACTTTTCAAAGCTGGTACCACCTGGAATCACACATGTTCCTATCCTGTTATACACATCTTGCTAATTCCTATATAAGTATCTAATCTTATGATTATTTCAACTTAAGAAATATTCTGTCACCTGTGTCACATTTTTTATATTATACCATCCATCCAGTCCTAGCTTATATCTCCTTTTCTGTAGCATATGTGTCACAACCACCTTCATCTATACTATACTTAACTCTCAATTTCCTAAATGCTCGCAATATTTTTAAAAACTTACAATAACCAAATATGATAATTGAAAACAATTATAATTTTTATACCCAGTTCTAGGTATTTTGCTATGAGAGCCCTATAAAACTAAAATATAGCCTGTCTTTACTGAATACTGGTTTTTATCTATCTAATTTGACTCTGATTCTCTGGAAGGCAGAAAAATCAAAGTATCTAATTTTAAAAAATTGGTTATAATGCTTGGGATATTTTTTTTGTCGCTATTATATTAGATGATTAAATGTTTGCATACATGAATGAGTTAATTGGAGATTCTTATAGAAGAAGGTATTCTTAGGAAGACTTAAACACCTGCTAGGATACAAGAGTGAGAAATCACTTATGATTCTAGGTATAAAACAGGAAGAGCACAATGTAATGGATATGATTCTGACTTGGGATTCATTAAAACCTGACTTTGAATCCTGACTCATCCATCTAAACTGTAGGCTGGTTTTCAGTTTCATCATCTTTAAAATTGGATAATAATAACACTTAACTTTCAGTATTATTAGGGTTAAAAAAAAGCTGCTAGGCGCTGATTCTAATTTCTAGTAATGCTAAATAAATGTTGGCCTTTTTAACAATTTTACATAGTATAATTAGAAAAAGAAAAAGTCAGGGGTAGAATAAACCTGCAAAAAAAAAAAAAGCGAATTATGAGAGGTCTGAAAGAAGCAGGTGGAGTACAAAGCATAGAAAATAAAGCACTAACTAGGGGCAAAGCAGTCCTGAAAAACACAGGATGGTCTGGAACCTTAACGCTTTAAAGCTGTCTATACACAGAGTCATGTAGATTTTCTAGCAATGCTAACTAGTCCAGAAATAACAACAAACGAGAAAAAATGGCTTCCCATGAAGCTTCAGAATAGTCTGGAGAGTTGGCCCAAAAAGAATGTATGTAGGGAATCAGAGTTCTGTGATGTGTTATATCCTTAGCCATGTTGGATAAAACATGGTGAGCCAAGATGGAGTAGATACAAGAGAGGACAGAAAACTCAAGCTATGATTCTTTCTTCTGCTGCCATGTTAGGAATTTATTGACCTGACCAATATTGCGGCTTTCCCAATTCCACACTTGGTTTTACCCCGTGAGCCAAACTGGGGTCCTCTACTCTTATCAACTATGCTCAAATAAGTCATGGCAACAGATTTCGATTTTATGATCATCTCATTTCTTAACTATTGTCATGATACACTATTGTAGGACCTGCAGTCACTCAAAGCACTCATCTGTGACTTAGATTTCCCATTACAGTGTTATTAGATTTGTTATTAGAATTTGTATTTATTTTTAAAATAGAGTCTAATACTTGTTGTTATCCCTCAAGTAGCTATACTATGACCAGTGTAATTATAGTTTATATGATATTAAAGGTGTACCTAGGAGAAAATACATTATTTCACGACTTTGTAAAGAAAAAGTTATAATTACATAGTCACCAGGTATGGCATCCCATCTGTTCAGGGAGTTATAACATTTCAGTAGTTTTTCATGAAAACATTACTGATATAGGGTTGGCAAAAGGAATTAGGTGCCCTCCCTCAGTTCTAGGTTAACACATAGGAATCACAGAATTCATAATCCCATTGAGACTGGTTTGTCCTTTCTAGTAATTTTTCCTCATCAAAATGAGTTAACTGATATCCTAGGGGGCTCTAATACATAAGACTTTAAGTACTTCCAACCATAAGAATTTAGGAAAAACAAAAATACAATCTATATTCTCTAAGTACATAGGTACAAATTAATTGTAAATTTGCTCTATTGATAGCATTATTCTAATTTATAAGAAAATTTCATGGAAAATATAGAAATATTATCAAGAAGAAGTTCCTCAGAAATGATAATGATAAAAATTGAAGATGTTGGCCCTGGCCGGTTGGCTTAGTGGTAGAGCGTCAGCCTGGCGTGCAGAGGTCCCCGGTAAGATTCCCCGCCAGGGCACACAGGAGAGGCGCCCATCTGCCTCTCCACCCCCCCCCCCTCTCCTTCCTCTCTGTCTCTTTCTTCCCCTCCCGCAGCGAGGCTCCATTGGAGCAAAGATGGCCTGGGCGCTGGGGATGGCTCCTTGGCCTCTGCCCCAGGCGCTAGAGTGGCTCTGGTCACGGCAGAGCGACGCCCTGGAGGGGCAGAGCATCACCCCCTGGTGGGAGTGCTGGGTGGATCCCGGTCCGGCGCATGCGGGAGTCTGACTGTCTCTCCCCATTTCCAGCTTCAGAAAAATACAAAAAAAAAAAAAAATTAAAGATGTTGTTTCTACTGCATGAATTTCCCCCTAAAAAATACTTGTATGTTAATGAGCTTCAATAAAAGAACAAGCAAGGGAGAGTCAGCATCACTTGGGAGGGAAGTGGAGGAGGGTATGAGGGAGATAAATGGTGATGCATGGACTTAGACTTGACTTGGTTGGTGAACACACAATACAGTGTACAGAGGATGTGTTGTGGAATTGTGCACCTGATACCTATATAATTTTGTTAACCAGTTTCACCCCAATAAATTCAGTGAAAAAGAAAAGAAAAAAGAATGATTAAGTTTACAAGGATATTGACTTGATGATTTCACCATTCTTTCCAAAAATATGTATCTTAATATTTGAACATATTTTTGGATACTTATCAAAACTAAAGATTATCATAGTTTACAAAATGTATATCTCATATAAAATATTCTGAGTTTTCTTTAGAAACTTTTAAATTTATGAAAGTAAAATAAAATGTCCCTTAAGACATATTTACTTATTTCAAGCAAGAGTCTCCTTAATCACATTTTTTTTTTTTCTGAAGCTGGAAACGGTGAGAGACAGTCAGACAGACTCCCGCATGCACCCAACCGGGATCCACCTGGCACGCCCACCAGGGGCAACGCTCTGCCCGCCAGAGGGCGATGCTCTGCCCCTCCGGGGCGTCGCTCTGCCGTGACCAGTGCCACTCTAGTGCCTGGGGCAGAGGCGAAGGAGCCATCACCAGCACCAGGGCCATCTTTGCTCCAATGGAGCCTTGGCTGCGGGAGGGGAAGAGAGAGATAGAGAGGAAGGAGGGAGGGGGATGGAGAAGCAAATGGGCACTTCTCCTATGTGCCTTGGCCGGGAATTGAACCAGGTCCCCCGCACGCCAGGCTGACGCTCTACCGCTGAGCCAACCGGCCAGGGCCATCACATATTTTTTTCATGTGTGCATACACATCTATACGGTGAACTTCTAGTGCAGAGGGCCACAGATTGTCTAATATCATCCTCAGCGAATGGGAATGGCTGAGCTCCATTTTTCTCTTAAAAATGAGGTTGAAGTCACTTCCAATGTAATCTCATTTGTTAATTTAAACATTTTTATACTTTTTCAAAAGTCAATAATAAACTCATTACGTTCTCATAAATAATATTTATCCTAAAATAGTTATATTAATAACTATATTTTCTAAAGTAAATTAAGAGAGTGGCATTTTTATGAATTTTTGCAAATCTAATGACTGGTTTAATAGGAGAGAGCTAGATTTTTGTATTCAATCTGTTGAGATATAGTCTTTAAAGTTTTATTTATTGATTGATTTTTAGAGAGAGAGAAAGGGAGGGAGAGAAAGGCATCAATTTGCTGTTCCACTTGCTTATTCATTCATTGGTTGATTCTGAGATACGTGTATTGGCTGAAATATATAAAGACAATTCTGCCTCTCAAAGATAAATGTTTGAGAAAGGTGGTAGATGATAACAGCATTTTCAGATAACTGTGAATATTCTCTGATACTACACCAAATCTTCAGAAGTGGCAATTTTTAAAAGAGCAGTTACAAGGTCAAATCTGAAACCATATCAACGAACTTTTCATATTCTCTTACACTAAAATTCATTTTTTTTTCATCTTGGACTCTGAATGGATCTCTTAGCCATGCATAACTTTATAACATCCTGCATTGGACATTTGTAAAATATCAGCTCCCCCAGTTACACTCATTTTTCAAATGTTGACACATTTCATTATAAAATGCTTATACAAATCATCACATTTTCAACATTACCACCAACCTTATCAGAAAAGTCTTTAAGTATTCGGAAGCTATGAAAATCACGGTCATTGTTATGAAAGGCTCACTTCATTCATTTTTGAGAAACTGCCTGTAAGATACACACATCTGAATAACCATAGTTGGCATGCCATTTTTTTTAATGGCACTGCGTGAAATAAAGTGGCTATGTGAATATTTGTTATTATATCACACAAAATATTTAAATATTAAAATCTCACAGGGTGCAATTCAATAAAATTAATAGATTTTTACTGCTTCCACATTCTTAAGTAAAATTGGCTTCTGTGGTGGTGATGAATATGAAAATTTGGGGCCGCTGCCTTCATTTGTGCTAAGACACCTTTACACATTATCACTTTTGCAGAATCACTACAAATATCAATACAGTGAAAAAGGCAAATGATATCTTAGAACATTATTTAGCTGGCTTGACCCTGTAGATTCCCTAAGAGTATTTTAGAACCCCCCCCCCCCCAGGTGTCTGTTGAGCACAATTTGAGAATCCTTGCAAAAGCTCAAAACTTTCTTAAGCCGAATAGATATCTTATAGGCATCTTAATTGATTATTGGTCATATTTCTTCTATTTCTCCCAGGCTGTTCTTCTTTCATTTCCTATACCAGGAATAATCATTATATGAGTCGTTCAAGTTAAATCACACAATGAAGGCAACTGCCTACCAGGTGTATTTTTATCTGAACTTTAAAAAATAAATCATATGAAGTCTACAGTCCTGAACCCAATTGCCTGACCTCTGAACAAGAGCCAATAAATAAGACTATTAAATCTCTGTGCCAATTTTACTACATGCTTTTTCACAGTGCCTCTTATTAATGCCAGTGATGCTGACAACTTTGAGAGAGCTTGTGTGATTGTAATTTAGGATTTTGTTTGCACGTGTGCGTGCGTTCCTCTAGATTTTTTGGTGATCAAATTTAAACGGAATAAATTTGTGAAAGCATATATATGATATAAAATATATGCTCTGTACTATGAATATACATTATAAAACAAAATATGTAATATAAAATGTAAATTATAATATGAAACATAAAATTTATAGTAGATATATATAACACCTAACACATAACAATGTTTTCTTAAAATTTATGGCTTTTCTACAGTAATACACTAATTCACATACTATATTTAATATAGATAATTCTATAAAAATTTTATAAGAAATACGCTTTAAGTCACTACTCTATCAATGATTAAAAGCCATTTACATTTCAATAATTATACATCATTATCTTTACAATACAACATTTAATAGGGACATACCATTTTAAGGCAAATTTTTCTTTGAACTCATTTTTGTGTTGCTTCAGTTTGTAAGTGATTTATAGTCTGAATACATATAGTGGACATGGGTGTATACTGCTTAAATCAGTATTTGTCAAAATAGATCTATGATGGAACCACAATAGGATGTGGCAATTGATTTTACTTTCAGTATATGTTAAAAAAGAGTTCAGTTATATGCTTTTATATGAATAGAAATCCTTCCTTAAGTTGAAATGTTCTAAGTGGACGTAGAAGTAACATGGACAAGTTAGAAGCATTCTGAAACCCATTACACTGATTAAATATTCAAAAGGTTGCTTCTATATTTGCTAGTGAAATAGTCATCACACTGAAATAATTATTATCAAATTTTCTACCTTTATTATCTATTCTTGCTGGGTTCATAAAGTTTAGAAAATTAAATGCAAAATCTTTCCATTAGGTAACTGTTAAGTTGTAAATTTAAAAACATATCAGGGACTATGAAAGCTCAGATCCTCTTAGTAACATTAACTTGTCAAACATTGATTATATATAATTTCTGAATTGCTGGTTGGTGTTCTAAATGTACACTTTACTCTAAGACACAGGAAATGTAAGGCTGTTATAAAATAAAACTTTTCATTTTATTGAGTTATGAAGGTTAAATTTTGCAATCCTAATATTATATTAGCATGAGATTCTGTAATTTAGTAAAAGAATCTGGTTAAGAAAATGAACTATGCTCACTCAACAAAAATGATAGTTTACTTGAATGAAGCACTTACAGCAACTGCATTTAAAGCAGCAGAAGAAAACTTTGATAATGTAGTAGTTTTTATAAATACTAATAAACTCCTTCAAAAATATTATTATATATGCTGGAAAATTCTATAAAACCTTATTTATGTAGTGTTATATCAACTTATCAAATTTCTTATCCATTATATAATATAGACAAATTCATGTACTATATAGAATATATACATATCACAGATATAATAACTGTCCAATGCATTTGTAAAGAAACTATTGAAGTATTAGATAGAAGGATAATAAATGACATTATTTTATTGCGCATATGATATGTGTGATGAACTTAAGACTAACAGGAGTAAAAGATAGAAGAACAATGACAAATTATAAATAATAGTAAAATTAGAGCCCCAGGAGTGCCAGAATCATTGTACATTTTGAGTAGCAGTACATAAAAGTATCTAGAAAAGTATATGGGCTATAATATATCTGCTCAAAAACATCTAGTAAATAAATGAACTTGCCTGTTATTGTCAATAATATAGAAGTTCACATGTTCCTCTTAATTGCTAGTAAAGTGCCCTAAAAAAGTTTATCACCAGGACAAATCTAAGTAGCCAGAAGAATAGCTATGTACTCCAGGGAAAAAAAGAAGAAAAAAAATCAAGTGGGCTTGAAATGATAATTCATTCAAGGATGTTATCTAAGACTAGTGGCTGCATTTCTGACCATTTTGCTCATATTTACTTTACTAAGTTAAACAGGTGCTTTCATTCCCAAAAGACATTAAGATGCCCACATTCCCTGAGAAAGTGTGTGTGTGGGTGTCTGTGTGGGTGTGTGGTAGTTTAGACATGTGGTAACGGTAGAAATGGTGATGGTCTTAAGCTTGTCCCACTACTTCTGATGTTCATCTAATTAATCACATAAAAGGCATCAGGAAAGCACAATGAGAATTCCTTAGGTAGATGGAGAAGAACAACAGTAAATTTCTTCAGAAGATTTATGGCCAGCAGTATAAGTGTCTCGTAAATAGAGCACATGATGAGGTGTTAACGGAGTCGAATGATACCCGTTTCAGAGTAGATCAGTTAAAATGATTCTTTGAAACCTATTGCACAAATATATATGTCAACATGTTCATTCAAATATTCAACAAATATTTATTGAGTATTTGCTACATCACTATGGGCTCTTTTGATATTAAATCCTGCTCAGCTGTCAGTGATGTGCTGATGAGTAAGGCACAACACCTGCCTCCTGAGGCCATTATAATAAACTACAGGAATAAAGTAGCCATGGTAAAACAATATATATAAACTTAGAAATTTATGATCTTATTTCTAAAAATCAGATAAATAAATAATTCTTACATATATCTTTGCTAATGGCTATAGCAGCCTCTCTTAAGTGCAGCAGGACAAGACCCTTTCCTGTTAGTCTTTCATGTCATTTGTCAGAGAGAATGCTGGACTGAGGACAATGCATTTGCCCACAATGAGGCTGGAAGGTATGTTTCAATCGAGTCTCGTGGAGTACAGAGCAACCTGGCCAATCTAATCTCATGTCAGAGGCACTATTTCTTAGCTACATTTCAAGTACAAAGTAGTTAGTGCTAAACTCCTGACTCAGATAGGAAGACTCAGCCTTTATCAAGGTATATATTACCTTCTTCAAAACATGTGCCCGTCTTGTTTGGTTCTAAATTGATAGCTTTCCCAAAATTTTTCATATCATTTAAACAACAAAATAATCATGACCGGCTCTAGCAAAATAATCAAAATGGCTTCTGAAAGGTCTACCAGAGAAAGACTTAAGGGATGTCAGTGTCCGCAGAAGCCATGTGTCTGTTAGCCTTCTTAAGGAGTGGTCTTATTCAATTCTGCTGCTATTACAAAATACCATAGACTAAGTGGCTTATAAAGAAAGACATTTATTTCTCACAATTCTGAGACCAAGACACAAGAATCTTTGGAGTCTGGTCAGAGCCTGCTTTTTGGTTCAGAGATGGCACCTTCACGTGGTGGAAGGGTAAACCAGCTTTCTGCTGTCTCTTTCTGTAAGAGCGTTAATCTCAACCATGAGAACAGGGAATATCAAAGGCCCCACCTCCTAATATTATCCCTTTGGGAGTTAGAATTTCAACACAGGAATTGGAAGGATGGGGGATAACAAACATTCAGTTCATAGCAGGAGGAAAACTGTGGTCAGACTCATCTATAACAATAATTTAATTCTGTTAAATGATGGTTTGGGATGTTACAAGAAATATTTGCTTTATAGGAAATTAAAAGGGCAGCAGTAGACTGTTCAGTAACTCCCTATTCATCTTCATCTGGGAACTGTACCTTTTAGTGTCAAACATGAACTTTCTTCTTGAGGTTACTCAGCTCATCAATACAGTTGTCACTGTATTAAGTTTGTTTATCAACATAAATGGAGGGCCCAGATGGGCATGTTAAAGAGCAGGAGGAGAAGGAGATGCGTTTTTAGTATAATGGTATATAAACAGCCTAGAACATGTTCTGACTACTTGAGTATTTGAAGAATAGAGACCTTGTTTATGGATGTAATAACTATTAATTGGGAAAAAAATCATCAAGTAACAGATGAAACAAATCAACAAATGTAAGTCAACATGTTTTAACTTAAACCCTCTTAGAAACTACTTAATCAAAACAGTGTAAAAAATTGGACTTGTCTATTATGTATGTCACTCATATACTATGCACAATACAATGTACAGATGGTGTATTATAGAATTGAACACCTTAAACATATATAATTTTATTAGCCAATGTCACCTCAATAAATTCTATAAACTTTAAAAAATAGCTATCAGCCATTGGAGGCCAGTAAACATATTTCATCCAATATTTTGCCTCATGTTCCTCTATTGGATTATAAGCCTTTAAAAGGAAAAAAACAATGTGGGAAGTAACTTGTCATTTCTTGCCTCTTTCCAGAGCAGAGCACAAAATAGCACTTACCGCATACTACAAAAATGACTACTATTATTAATGTCTTTTCATGTCCGTCAGCGGACTATCTAAAAGAAGATTCTCTCACATTTCCATCAACACAGTGTGGTAGAATACATACCAGAGAGACCAAGGCACTAGTTTAGCAGGGATGGTATAAAGGAATTTAGAGAGAGTGAGAAATAAATAAATAAATAAATAAATAAATAAATAAATAAATAGAAACTGCTTAATTTCAACATAAATATACAATTTTCCTCATATCAGTAAGAGTTAAAATTTTACAGTTTATTTGAATTGCCTTTTTAATTTTTATTAAATATGGCATGGAGCACCATCATCTATCTGTTCTAGGGTTATGGACTTAAAGACCATAACTTAATTCTTGTCACAATGAGCACTAATAACTAATACTTTAATATATAAATAGAAATAATTAGTAGTCACACTCATTTTCTTCCAAGAAAAAGATTTTTCTTCCCTAGTTCATGAATCTCAGCTAATATGTTTCCTTTGAGGTGATTCAGAATAAACATTTTGAGATATAGAATCAAGAGAGTGAAAAGGTAACCTAAGGAATAGGGGGAAATAGCCTGACTTGTGGTGACGCAGCGGATAAAGCATCAACCTGGAAACACTGAGGTCACCAGTTCAAAGCCCTGCACTTGTCTGGTCAAGGCACATATGGCAGTTGATGCTTCCTACTCCTCACCCATTTCTCTCTTTCTCTTTCACTCACTCTTTTCTCTCTAAAATGAATAATAATAATAAAAAGAATAGGGGGAAATATGTGCAAATCGTATATCTGATAAGGTGTTAACATCTAGAATATATAGAGAACTAAAACTCAACAACAAACAGCCAAATAACCTAATTAAGCAATGGGCAAAGAACTTTAATAAGTCTTTCTTCAGAGAAGGCCACATGGCCAAGAAGCATAAGAATAAATGCTCTACATCACCAAGTATTAGTAGAATGCAAATCAAAACCATAATGAGATGTCATTCATATCTATCATGATGGCTACTATCAGAAAAACCATAAAATAATCAGTGTTGGTGAGGATGTGGAGAAATTGAACTCTGCATTGTTGGTAGAAATGTACAATGGTGCAAGTGCAATAGGAAACAGTATAGTGATCCCTTGAAAAATGAAAAACAGAACTACCATATGATCAGCAATTGCACTTCCGGGTATAGATCCAAAAGAATTAAAAGCAGAGTCGGTCTTGAAGAGATTTAGTACATACATGTTCACAACAGCATTATTCACAATAATTAAAAGGTGAAAATGTCTATCGAAAGATGATTGTTTAAAGAAATTATGGCATATACATACAAAAGAATATTATTCAACCTTTACAAGGAAGAAATCTGACACATGATACAGCATGGATGAACCCTTGAGGACATGCTAAGTGAAGTAAGCCAAAATCACAGAAAGAAAAATACTGTATGACTACACTTATAGGAGTGATCAAGAGGGTGACAATCTCAGAAGCAGGAAATAGAAGAGTGGCTACCCAGGTGGGGCAGGGAAAATGTTGTTGTTGTTGTTTTTTGTGTTTTTTTTTTTTTAATGAGTATAGCATTTCAATTTGGTAGATAAAAAATTTCTGGAGATTGGTTGCACAACAATGTAAATATATTCAATAATACTAAATTGTACACTTAAAAATGGTCGAGGATGGATCTAATGTATGTATTTTACCACAACTAAAAATAACACAGACTTTAGTAACAAAAAATAAATTGAGCTGTCTCAATTCTATTTCTGTGGTAGGAAAGCAGACCACAGAATGAAAAATGTTTGATCTATATGTTTCCATAGAGTAAAAGAGACCAACCAACCTCTCAATCTTCAAATGTTAAGTACTTTTTAATTTATTTTTTTTACAGAGACAGAGAGAGAATCAGAGAGAGGGATAGATAGGGACAGACAGGAACGGAGAGAGATGAGAAGCATCAATTATTAGTTTTTCGTTGCATATTGCAACACCTTAGTTGTTCATTGATTACTTTCTCATATGTGCCTTGACTGCGGGCCTTCAGCAGACCGAATAACCCCTTGCTCGAGCCAGCGACCTTGGGCTCAAGCTGGTGAGCTTGTACTCAAACCAGATGAGCCTGCATTCAAGCTGACGACCTCAGGGTCTCGAACCTAGGTCTTCCGCATCCCAGTCCGACGCTCTATCCACTGCGCCACCGCCTGGTCAGGCAAATATTAAGTACTTTTTATCCAATCAGTTCTTCTACATTTTAGACATCCAAACTATATTAAATTCCCCAAAGGAAGTCTCTCACAAATATTTGCATATACTATTATGCACTTTTTAAGATAAGAGAAAGTTCTATTCATGTCTCTTTTAATCCTTGATCTATTCAGATTTCAAGGTCAGTTCAATATTTCTTCCCTTTTGAGGTCTTCTCTCTTTGACTGTGCTGACCACTCTTCCCTTTGGGTTACTGTTATATCTTGCATAGAACTCATTTATTCCGTTTACTGCCCAATTAGATTTATACTAGCTGTGAGCTCCTTAAGGGTAAGAATGCTTCAAATTCATCTATGTGTCCCAAGAATTCAGCAGAGAACCAGTCAAGAAACAAGTCATAATTTGTTTATAGAGTGATGTTCAAGCCATCTCTTATAAACTGCCTTATTAAATAACTGCAAATTAAGTTCCTCTTAGAAATCAAAACTATGGGAGAAGGAAAATTTACTCTTTCTTTTTGCTAAATAATGTATTATTCTACCAAGTAACAAACTTTTATTTTTCTTTTTTTGACTTAAGTACTAAGCAGCTAAATGCCAAGTCTGTCCTAGATAAAAGTTTACCCCTAATGTTAGTCGTCACCCTGTCTTATCCTGTGTCTGTGCTATTGTCACATTAGCTTGTTATAAACAGCCTCAAGTCTGTTTTGGAAGCAAGTGAGATATAATTAAAATATGTAAAATATGCAATATAAGGCTAAATCTGAAGGTGCTGTTTTAAAGCTGTCCTCTTTAGTTTCCTTTCATTGTCCCTGAAATGTTTCCTACATTTCAGTAGAATCCTAAACAGCTGTGGTTTCATTACTGCAATATCTGTTCTTACACACTTCATCTTGTCTAGCTCGGTTCTGGAGAGGCAGTATAATCTGTTCTTCATAATTTGTTTTCTAATGTATATCCACTGTGTGTCATTTTAGTTATTATGTTTTTTATTAAACTGTGGCTAAATTAAGTTATTTTTCAAAGTAGTAAGAAAATCTAGTCAAGACCCTTTCTGTGTTAGATATTCACACTTTAGTTACTACAATTAAGACAATAGAAAATATTATTTTCTTCATAAGAATCTTCAACTGAAGAATTTTAGGAGGGCTCTTTCTAGATGTAGCTTAACTTTGACTATGATTTTCTGTAAAAGTAATTTAACTACTTAAGACTAGATTATCTCAAAATTTCTTCCCAATTACAAAAACCTTATGTATCCAACACTAATGTCTAGGATGATAGTTGAAAAACTAAACCCTTGCATGACTAATAAACACAAATACTCATTTTTCATGTGTATATACACATAATTACAGAGTGTTCTCTATAGAAAGAATGTCACATAAACACAATTCTACATTCAGATTTGCATGAAATAAAAAATTCAAACCTTTGAATGCGGGATTACACTTGTGTTTGCTATAAATCCCTTAATTATATTGTCAACATTGTATTCCTTATGGTTTAAAATACGAGTTGCAACAATAACTTCCAAATTATCACACACAGTTGCTCATCCTGGCATCCAATGCGGACCTTGGTCTTGTCCAAATAATCTATGTATGAGGATTTTTGTATGCCTTAGTAATTAAAGCCAATTTCCCCCTCAGACTAATTTTACTGTTGAAATATATCACAAGTTCATCTCTCTTCCCATTATTTGCTCTTAGAAAAATATACCCGACCGTTCTGTGACAAACCAAATTTTCTATGTCCTGCAAAATGTGTTTCAATGGTCAATCTTTTCTGTGAAACATTGGCTGGCTTTCTAGAACCCAACCAGCTTAAAATGATCTATACCTTTTCTATATTTTTTAGTGCCGCAGAGTTCATGCCTAAGATTACACCTAATAATGCATCAACTCTGAAATAGACTAGCCAATTTATCAGAAGCACAAATTTTCCTCCGTGGCATACATTTAGGCTGTTTCCCAGCCCCGACCATATGACTAGTTCTGGCCAGTGGAATGTCAGCAAACATGATGTTCAACTCTTTCAGGTCTGACCTTGAAATATTTTTAAGTCCTTCATGCAATCTCCTTATCAGTACTTTTTTTTTTTCTTTTTACTGGCCACATGTAAAGGATTGAACAGAACGGCAAGATTCTACCTAGGGGATGGCAGAGGTCCTAAGTGCTTCAATAACTATATGGAATAAACTCTCACCTTTGGCTCAATATATCACTTTATACAGCATAGGAAAAAACAAGTTTACAGTTGTGAGTACACAAAACACAGAGTTTATTTTTATGTTGTTATTTATTAATTTCCATACTAACAACTGTAAACCTACATTTGCCACACCCCATATGGTATGCTTGTTTTTCTTGGATCATTTTCTAACTTCCTTCATTGCTCATGAAAACTGTGAAATATTCCAATGCTTTTAACAAATTATTTATATAATCAAGTACGTTTTTAATAACATTTATTCAACATGAACAAATTTTAATAGAAAATTCATTAGTCATTAAACTTGTCATATTATCATTCAGCTATATGAATTCCATTAATCACAAAATAATATAAATATTTCATTATTTTTATACTTATGTGCTATTTGATGATTATGCTAATTATATATCCACAAAATTTTAAAAAGACAAAAAAATCATACTTGCTTTAATAATCCCTATAAAAGAGAATCATAATGCCCAGATTTTTTCTTCTGATTGTTGTTCCTAGTAGGTGTTGTAATAAGTAATATAAAGCCAGGAATTGAAAAAAGAAACTCTCTGAGTCCACAAACACATTCTCAAGTCACTGAAGTACCACACAGTGTATGAATGAGTTCATAAAACATTTATCGGTCCTGACTGGTTGCTCAGTGGTAGAGCATTGGCCTGGCATGCAGGAGTCCCAGGGCACACAGGAGAGATGCCCGTCTGCTTATCCACCCCTCCCCCTCTCCTTCCTCTCTGTCTCTCTCTTCCCCTCCCGCAGACAATGCTCCATTGGAGCAAAGTTGGCCTGGGTGCTGGGGATGGGTCTGTGGCCTCTGCCTCAGGCTCTAGAATGGCTCTGGTTGCAACAGAGCAATGCCCCAGATGGGCAGAGCATCGCCCCCTGGTGGGCATACTGGGTGGATCCCAGTTGAGTGCATGCGGGAGTCTGTCTGGCTGCCTTCCTGTTTCCAGCTTCAGAAAAATACAAAAAAAGGAAAAAAATATATATAAAACATTTATCGGTGGTAATACAAATAGAAATTATTTACCTTCAAAGTTTCTCCATTACAGTACTCTGTAATATGTTCAATATTTGAATCTCTGCATTAAAAGAAGATACTAAAATTAATCCAATGCTTACTCTGTGACAGTGCTTTACAAAAATCATTGTAGTTATTACTCACAATGACTCTAGATGGTAGTTATTTTTATTCCCATTGAAGAGACAAAACACCTTTGTGAAGAAGTCAACTCAAAAAATGCAGGCAGGACTGGAACCCACACCCACCATATTCATTCATACTTATTCTAACACACAATTCTCTAGCATCTCTCAACTATGCATTTTTCATGACACTTTGTGTTTGAAGTACTTTACTTCTCTATTCTAAATATCAACACACAAGTCAAGGTTATCATTATTTAATGGGTTACCACATTATGCTATACATAATAAAATTTTAAAAACCACATAAGAGATTGCCTTTTATCAAAGAAGTCACATTGAAAAATGGCCACTGTCATTGCTATTTTTTCTATACCTTTTCCTTCCCTCCTCCCTGTAAATCCTCGTTGTTTGATTGTTTGTTTTTAATATTTTACTTATTGATTTAAGAGAGAGACAGAGAGAAAGACGGAGGGAGGAGTGGGAAGCATCAACTTGTAGTTGCTTCTCATATGTGCCTTAACTGGGCAAGCCTGGGGTTTTGAACCAGCAACCTCAGCATTTCGGGTTGATGCTTTATCAACTGCACCACCACAGGGCAGGCTGTAAATCCTAGTTTTTAATCTCCTGTCATCAGACTATGCTGCTCTTTTTACCTCCACTGTAGCAGTCATTTAATGACCTACAATTAAATCCTCCATGTTTCTTAACTATTTTTTTAGCTCCTGACTCACTCCTCCCAATGTGACTTCTGACTTAATTATTGATGATTTCAATACATACATATAGCATCCTACCTGAAATTTGGCCTTTTGATTGCTTGATCTTCTTATCTCTAAGTAGCTTGTTTCCATGTTATCTCAGCCAATCAACAACCTGGTTATTTCTAAACTTACTCTCTACCAAGTAATGCTTATATTTCCATTATCTTTTTCATGGCTCCAGTTCTCTGACCTTTAATCATTTCCTGTTTTTCCAGCTCATTTACTCTAGTGCCTCAGCTCTAACAATCATTTGATCCTTCTTGGACCTTCAGTCAATTAACTACTTATATTTGAAAGTTCCCCATTCCTTTACTAGGCAAAATGACAACCCTGCTTAAATCTAACTCCCCGCCCACTGAACATCTGCACTCGTGCAGCTAAGTATGCATGTAGATATGCACAACTCCGAATGCTCTGTTTAAATTCTATTTGAAAACACTGTTGGAGGACCCCTAAGGTTGCTCACAATGATACTGTTTCACTAGTTCATGCAGTTTTCACTATCCTAGAGGACTATTTTATATCTTCTTTCTACTTAAATTTCCAACCTTCCATCCTAATACTCACTACTAGTTGACTGTGCTCTGTTTCTCCACTGAGAATATTGAAACAACTAAAAAGAATCTCCAGAAATTCTCAAAGCCACAGACAATAGACTCTGCTCTCTCTCAAGTCTGTAGATGAATGATATTTCCTCCTCCTAAAACCTTCCCTTGTGCACTGAATACAATTTACTATCATGTATCTGAAAACCACTTGAGGAAATTTATTCTCCTTTCCCTGGATTATTATTTTTTTATATACTAGAGGTGATCACCATCAGCAACAGTGTCATTTACCCCTTTTTAAATCATGAATTACCTTCAAACTGTTAAACCAACATCCACTCTTCAGCTCTTATTATACTTATTAATATTAAGTGCATTGCCCTGGATATATGTTCTTCACTTGGCTTCCAAGACACCATACTCTTGGTTCTCCCCTAACAACGTTGTTGTTCATCTCAATCTTCTTTCTTGGTTTTTCCTCCTCTTCCAGATCTCTTAATGTTGAAGTTCCCTAAATCTCAGTCCCTTAATCTCTCCTCTTCTCTGTACATCCGCTACACTGTGACCTCAATTAGCATATAAGAATAACACCGATTTGTCTATATCACTCAAATTTAGATTTCTTGTTCAGACATGCTCTCTGAACTTCAAATTAATACATACAATTGCCTAGCTCACAGATCCATTGAAATGTCAAACAGATACCTCCAAAGAGACATGTCCAAAACCAAACTTCTCATTCCCCCATCTATGCATATCTTGTCAACTAAAAGTATTTTTTATTTCTCATTTTAATGCATGATTTAGCCTTTCATGTGCTGAGACAAAAATATTGGCTTCATTTCAAATTTTTTCCCTTCTCTCGCATCCATATTTAATTTTTTGGAAATCCTGTTGTGATATCTTAAAATATATCTGGATCCCAATCACTTTTCAAAAATTCCATTGCTACCACCTTGATTTCAAGCTATCATTATTACTCTCATGATTACTGTAATTAACTGGTTTTCCTTCTTCCATTTATGTGCAAACTATTTCAGCACAACAGCCAAAGTGATCTTTATAAAACCTCAATCTGATCAAGTCTGTCATTTGCTTCAAATCCTCTGCTGGTTCCTCTTCGCAGAGAAAAACTTAAAACATCATAAACACCAACAAGACGTTACTATGACTACAGGTCAGGCTCCACTTCCTTTCATTCACCTCTGGCCAGCCAACCTCCTTAGCATGTAATGAACACATCAGGGATACTTAGGCTTCAAAGGCTTGCACTAGTATATCGCATTCTTGGAATACTCTTCTTCAGGTATCGGCTTTATCATTCCCCTAAACTACATGAAGTCGTTCTTTTGTTTTTATTTTTATTTATTTATTTTTTTGGGAGAGAGAGATACAGAGATGACAGAGACAGATAGGCAGGAAGGGAGAGAGATGTTCTTCATTGTGACACCTTAGTTGTTCATTCACTGCTTTCTCATATGGGCTTTTACCAGGGAGTTACAGCAGAGCGAGTGACCCCTTTCTCAAGCCAGCAACTCTGGACTCAAGCCAGAGACTTTGGGCTTCAAAGCAGTGACCATGGGGTCATGTTTATGTTCCTATGCTTAAGCCAACAGCTCTGCAGTCATGCTGGTGAGCCCACGTTTAAGCTGGATAAGCCTGTGCTCAAGCCGATGAGCCCACACTCAAGCCAGCAACCTTGGGGTTTTGAACCTGAGCCTTTGTATTCCAGTTCGATGCTCTATCCACTGCGCCACCACCTGGTCAGACTAAAGTCTTTGTTTAGTAGTTACCTTCTCAAATGAGGCCAATTCAGACAATCTTATTAAAAAATGCAACCTGACCCCCGGCCCCTTTCCTCTGCTTTATGTTTTCAACATAACTTTCTGCTATTTAAAGAATTTGTGTGTCTGTATGTGTTACCCAAATGTAATTCTATTGTAAAGAACTGTGCTAGTAGATGCTTAATAAATGTATAAAACAATAAATATTTACAACAATGAATGTATACAACAATGAAATATAAGCTTAGTCAAACCTATACACACACACACACAAACACAATCACACACTGTAAACAGAATTAGAAATTTCCTCTATAATTGAAATATGATGATGAGTTACAACTAAAGAATAATTAATAATTCTTTATATATATATATAGAACAATACACTTCCAAAATTGTGAAAAACTTAAATGTTATCTAAACCAATCATGCATGTAATGTTTATATTTCTTCTATAGGTTTTCCCATTTTAATTTTCTAGTCTATTCTTGAACACAGCTGTAATGGGGAATCTTTATATGGTTTGCAATGAGAAAATTGAAAATCAATGCTATTTAATGTTGTCTAAGATTACAAAGCAATTAAAGAAAATAGCAATGTTAGAATCAGAAACCAAGTTCTTGCCTACTAGAAGAGTGCCCTGTATCATATTGAACTCTGTATAAAAAAACTTTAGTGCACATGTCTACTGAATAAGCCAAATAACTACTTCAATAGTTGACAATTAAAATAATATGTACACAAAGCAAGTCAATTTAAAAACATTATCAAAAGCCAGTATATGTAAAACTTGAGAAACATTCATTGAATTTATTTTGTAAGTATCGAAAGACATTTATTTTGTAAAATAAAAAGAATTTATTTTTTAAATTGAAATTATTTGTTCAGTATTCTAATTATACAGCATTTAGGTTGATAGAACAATATCATTAAGAATGCTAAACCTAGAGAAGGAGAATTCACAAAAAGTCTGAGGTAGAAAATTCCACAGGGAACTTCAAAATATTGTGTATTATATTCTAAGAAATCTACCTTTACATTAGAAAGATGAAGAAAGGAATAAAAGCAAGAAAAGACCTACTTTCTATTTTTTAAAATACCTTAAAAGTTCCTTTCCCAAAATAATTCAGGCAAAGACTTAAAGAAAAGTCACCGTACTGTCTACAATTAGGTGAGTAGAAAGAGATAACAAAAACAAACAAACAAACAAAAAAACAAAAAAGAGAGAGAGAGACTAAACACTAAGTTAAATTGTAACAGGTGTTTCATATTTTAACTATGCTTTGGACTTTAGCTCAGTGTAGCATACTATGATACAAATGAATAAAAAGGTAATACAATTATAAGAAACAATGAAATATTCACAATTGGTATGTCTAAAGACGACACAGCCATCATGAATAACAAACTCCTAAGTTCTCAGTGGTATCATAAACTCTTCAAATTTCTAAAGCTCTTCCTATCAAAGATCTTCTGTGTAAACATGTTTTATTTAATGAATAAAAGAAAAAAATCTTATTACTGTGGGACCCAGAAATGTTAAACAGCTTGATATTTCAGATTTACCATGCTGGCATATTATTTCAAATAGACTTTATTTTGTGCAGCTCAATAAAAACTTCACAGACACGAGTGCAGTGATAGCTGGGGGGAGGGGCTCTAGGGGAGATAGAAGAGGGTAAAGAGGGGATAAATGGTGATAGATGAAGAATTGACTTTGGATGGTGAACACACTATACAGTGTACAGATGATGCATTATAGAATTGTGTACCTAAAACCTGTATAATTGTGCTAACCAATGTCACCCCAATAAATTCAGTGAAAAGAACTTCAAAATAACACAGTGGTTTAGAATCATTTTTCAGCAAGAGCAAGTTCTTGATATTATGTCAGAAAATACAAAAACTTAGTTTTCAAAACAATAAAGACATCTCATTAAAATTTTTGTAAACTGATTCTCCTTGAGTGCTTTTCCTCCATGGTCTTCCTACATTTGTGCTTCTGTGCTGCCATTACCAACATACTTTCTATACATGTGTTTGCTTACATGTACTTTTATATATACATACATATTGGGGGGTCTGGAAGTTAAAGCTATGTAAATACAACTCTAGAATGGAAAGGGAATTTACTGGTAATCTATTCTTATGATTTCACTGATGGAAAAAAAGAAGTGAAATTAAGAACCAGCTCATTACGAGAACCAGGTCTCCTCTAAGAGACACTCTGACTACAGTGTTCTTTCTAGGACTCCACACTATTTCACTGTGCAAATGAACCTCAGAAAGCCTCATTAAACAGATTCTTTATAAATCCTAATGTTGTACGTCACATTCATACCAGTTTTTTATGATCTTTGCTTGAATAAGTGACTAAAAATGACATCAACTTCAATTGTAAAAAATTACTACCTGCAGGGAAATTCATTCAGAATATCTTACATATCTTTTCTTTTCCTTTTTTTTTTTTAAAATATTGAATTCATTGGGGTGACATTGGTTGATAAAATGATATAGTTTCAGGTATGCAATTTTATAACACACCATTTTACACTGTATTGTATGTTTACCACACAAAGTCAAGTATCCCTTCATCATCACTTAGCCAACCCGCATTACCCTCTTCTACCTCCCCCCTCCCCTCTACCTGTAGTAACTGCCATATTATTGTCTGTGTCTATGAGATTTTGTTTTGTCCTTTTGCCTAATCCTTTCCCTTTTTTTAACCCAACCACCCAACCACCTTGTCAGTCTGTTCTCTATATCTGTGTTTCTGTTGCTATTTTGTTTCATAGCTTATTTTATTTATTAGATTCCACATATAAGTACAATCCTATGGTACTTCTCTTTCTTTGACTGACTTATTTCACTTAGCATAATACTCTCCAGGTCCATCCATGCTGTCACAAAACATAAGATTTCCTACTTTTTTATGGTCAAGTAGTATTCCATTTTCTAAATGTATCCTTGCTTTTTAATCCACTCATCTATTGATGGATACTTGGGCTGCTTCCATATCTTGGATATAGTAAATAATGCTGGATAAGGGTGCATATAGTTTTTCAAACTAGTTTTTAAGCTTTTTTAAAGATAAATTCTGCAAAAGTAGAATCATTAGCACATAAGCAGTTCTATTTTTAATTTTTGAGGTAACTCCACACTGCTTTTCATAGTAGCTGAACCAATCTGTTTTCCCACCAACTGTGCACGAGGGTTTCCTTTTCTCCACATCTTCACCAACATTTATTGTTTGTTAATTTATTAATGATACTCATTCTGATGATATGAGATGATATCTCATGACAGTTTTAATTTGTATTTTTCTGATAATAAGTGACATTGAGCACCTTTTCATATGTCTATTTTCCATCTGTATGTTCCTTTAAAAATGTCTATTCGGGTCCTTTGCCCATTTTTTAATTGAATTGTATTTTTTTTTTTACTTTTTTGGTGTTGAGGTTTATAAGTTCTTTATAAATTCTAGATATTAAGTCCTATCAGATGTATCATTAGAAAATATGTACTTCCATTCAGTGGGTTATGTTTTCATTTTGTTGATGGTTTCCTTTACTGTGCAAAACTTTTTAGTTTGATGTATCCCCACTTGTTTATTTTTTTTCTTTTGTTTCCTTGCCTGAGGCAACATATCAGAAAAAAAAATTGCTATGAGAAATATCTGAGATTTTATGGCCTGTGCTTTCTTCTAAGATTTGTATGGTTTGAAATCTAATATTTAAGTTTTTAAACCATTTTGAGTTTACTTTTGTGAATGGTATAAGAAAGTGGTCTAGTTTTATAATTTTTCTAACACCATTTATTGAATAAACTTCCTCTACCCCACTGTATTTTTTGTCTCCTTTGTCAAATATTAATTGACCATATAAGCATGGGTTGATTTAATGGGTTATTATGTTCTACTGATCTATATGTCTGTTTTTGTGACAGTACTATGTTGAGTTAATTACCTTGTCATATAGTTTAATATCAGGTAGCATGATTTTTACAACACTGTTCTTCTTTCTCAAGGTTGGAGTCTATTGTGGTTTCATATACATTTTTGGAACATTTGTTCTAGTTCTGTGAAATATGTCACTGGTCTTGATAGTAATTATGTCAAATCTATAGATTGCTGTAGGTAATATAAACATTTTTTGTGTGTGTGACAAAGACAGAGAGAGACAGAGAAAGGGACAGATAGGGACAGACAGACAGGAAGGAAGAGAGATGAGAAGCATCAATTCTTCGTTGTGACACCTTAGTTGTTTATTGATTGCTTTCTCATATGTGCCTTGACAGGGAGGCTACAGCAGACTGAGTAACCCTTTGCTCAAGCCAGCGACCTTGGGCTCAAGCTGGTGAGCCTTGCTCAAATCAGATGAGCCCGCACTCCAGCTGGTGAACTTGGAGTTTTGAACCTGGGTTCTCTTTGTCCCAGTCCAACACCTTATCCACTGTGCCACTGCCTGGCCAGGCTGTAATATAGACATTTTAATGATGTTAATTCTTTTTATCCATAAACATGGCATGTTCTTCCACATACTTGTACACATCTTCAATTTTTTTCATCATTGTCTTAAAATTTTCCAAGTACAAGTTTTTTACATCCTTGGTTAAATTACTCCTATGTACTTTTGATTCAATCTTAATGGGATTGTTTTCTTAGTTTCACTTTCTGATATTTCATTATGGTATATAAAAATGTAATTGATTTCTGAATATTTATTTTATATCCTGCTACATTACTGAAATAATTTATGAGTTCTAGTAGTTTTTGGTGAAATTTTTAGGGTTCTCTATATACAGTATCATGTCATCTGCAAATAATGACAGTTTTATATATTTCTTTTCAATATGGATGCCTTTTACTTCTTCTTATATGATTGTTGTGGCTAACACTTCTAGTACTATGTTGAATAAGAATGGTACTTCTTCCTGGCTCTGGTGCTCTTGGCTGAAGTGCCTGGCTTGGGATTGAGACCTCAGGCTTCTCAGCAGAACACACATAGCTGAGATATCACTGTAGAATCTCATCCCTTCTCCCCTGTAAGACTGAAACCAGTCTTTTTATATCATTGCCTTTGCTACCAGTCTCCATGTGGTTTCTTCTGTAAATCCTTGGTATAAGACTTCTCTTCCGCTAGTCTTCAAGTTGTTATTAAGGTTGATTGCTCTATATTTTAATTTTAATTCCAGTTTGGTCCTAGGAGGAGGTGAGTATAACATCTACCTATTCTGCCACTATTTTGGATCTCCCTATCCTGCATGTTTTAAATTAACTATTTGCAAAGTTTAAATAAATAAAAAACTTCAATTGAATTACTAGTTGAAGTACAATACTACAATATTATATGGTTGCTCTTGTTTCAAAGGTAAATGATTTCTATTTTAGACATATCAGTTACACCCTGCAGTGTGATATTATGCATATGCATAGGGACATCTATTATTTTTCTATTTTCCTTATATAAGTTCCACAAAGAATAAAAACAGGTCAAACCAAATGCTAACTAAAATATTTGCAATGCATAATCAATCTTCCAACTTCACAAGGGATAAGAGTTTAGGGTTGTACAGAAATCTTTGCTGTATAGAAAATAATTTCTTGAACCAATGTTTATTTGTTTTAATTTTAACATTCATGAAAATTACCTAGTGATCCTCTAAAAGTACAGAGCTGTGATCCCTCGTCAATCACGCCCTGCTTTCACTGACTTAGAGATTTTAACAAGCTTCTTAGCTGATATTTGCACTGGGTATATCTCTACACTTCAGGAATTTTTTTTCTCATTATGTCTGCCCTCTACCATTAGCATAACTGATTGATTCAGACAAGTACTCAACTTGAAAACTGGAATAGCTCTAACTCCCTATGTACAGAAGGATTCTATTGGCTTGATCAGCACTTAGAATTTGAATGATCTGTGTAATTATTTCTCCACTTATAGCATGAATAATATTGCTGTTAACTATCTCCTTATGCTAATAAACTACAGAAAATAGAAATATTTATTTTTTAACATATATGGGACTTGCATTCAAAGAATAATGTCTTCCTAGGAAAACTAATACAGATACAAGCACAAAACAGAATGTGTCAAGGGACCTGAAAGAAACTCAATTTAACATATAAAACTGAAAAAAAAGTGGCACTTTCATGTAGGTTGACAATACGGACAATCTAGGAGAAATCCTAGACAGAGGACTGGAGTAGGAAAGCACGGTGACAGAATCATAGACTTTCAGATTTGTACACGTCTACAACTGTTATTCAACTCATACATCTTATCTTTAAATAAATTATATTTTCTTGGCAAGTATCTAGTTGATACTTTCTGTAATAGATACATAAAACAAGAAAAATTTAATGTAATTACATTTATCCCACCAAAACAATCAAGTAAAGCAAAAAATAACTAGGTTGCATTATTTTGAATTTTTACTTTAGGGTGAGTTTTTAGTTCATAGAATATTAGTGGTAGCCCTGGCCGGTTGGCTCAGCGGTAGAGCATCGGCCTAGCGTGCGGAGAACCGAGGTTCGATTCCCGGCCAGGGAACACAGGAGAAGCGCCCATTTGCTTCTCCACCCCTCCGCCGCGCCTTCCTCTCTGTCTCTCTCTTCCCCTCCCGCAGCCAAGGCTCCATCGGAGCAAAAATGGCCTGGGCGCTGGGGATGGCTCTGTGGCCTCTGCCCCAGGAGCTAGAATGGCTCTGGTCGCAACATGGCGACGCCCAGGATGGGCAGAGCATAGCCCCCCTGGTGGGCAGAGCGTAGCCCCTGGTGGGCGTGCCGGGTGGATCCCGGTCGGGCGCATGCGGGAGTCTGTCTGACTGTCTCTCCCTGTTTCCAGCTTCAGAAAAATGCAAAAAAAAAAAAAAAAAGAATATTAGTGGTGCTATTACTTCTTTGTTCTTCTCTAAGATTGAGTAAGTATAGAAGCCAAATAGAAGGGGGAAACATGATTAAAATGAATGTAGTAATTAAACTGTGCTCTAATGTAGTACCTGTGGATAAGTTTTGCTATTTAATGGCAATACCCGTCCTACTGCTGTCAGTGAAGAAAAGGAAGAAGTAAATGAAAGAAAATTAAACAAAAACATAGACAATTTTTTTTTTTTGTCATTTGCTGCTAAGTACTGTACCTGGATTGTTTTTTGAAACCCAATGTACTCTCCCAGCTTTTACCTTCACAGTTGGGGAGGGGTGTGGTTGACAGGGACTTTGCACAGCAGTCAGATTGTAGTCTTCAAGAAGTCATCTCCACATCTGGTGCTTGTCACATTTATCTTGGAGGATAAATTCCTGAACCATAACATTATCCTACTCTGAGTGAAAGAGGAAAAGAGGAAAGCTAGTTTTCCTTTATTTACTGCAGCACAGATTGAAATCTTATTCCTAAAGAATTTACATATGATTAAGACACACAATATTTTACCATGATGGGTCCTGGGGTGATGCAAAGAAATTATCTTGCCAACCCCAGTGACTATTAATAAAGTGAGATGTGTACTCTCTTGTCCTTATTGGAGGGCAAGTGGTCATAGTGGAACTTTTGCAAACCTTTATACACTAGGTTTAGTGCTTAAACTCTTATGAAAAACACTAGTTAGTGTATGGGAAGTATAGTTTTGCTAAGGGTCATCAATTGGTTAGTTTTAGGCTCTTAGGAGGTAATTTTTATGCCTGACTTTGATTAAAACGTGAATCCTGAGGTCAGGAATAATTACCATTTCTCTAGTAAGGATATATAAGTTATTATAGAAATATAGTGAAACTATGCTTAACAGATGAGAGTGATCAGGAAAATAAGGCAAATAATTCTATAAATATATGATTAAAATTATTAGAAAATCCAACATTTTGGGACAAAATAAAAATTAGTGATCTATAACAACCACTAAGTGATAGTAGTTCTAACATTTCTAACACATAACATAGGTACAGTCACTCTTCAAAGCAACATCGATTCAAATATTCCAAAATTTCATTTTTAATGCTTAAAAATTTGATTTGACTTAGCATGCCATTGCTATTTTACTCATTTTGATTCTCATGAAATATAGATTCAAGACTCCCAATTTCTTTTAAATTTAGTCAGATTTTCTTATGTTCTTTTTAAAGTGCTCTCTATTGTAACAGAAAACCAAATAAAATGATTTAAAATGTTAAACCAATATATTATCTCAAGAGCCAAGCTCTTTTCTACCCTTACACTAGAGCAGACAAAATTCTTATTATAATTAGTTTACATAAAATAAAAATGATTATATTTACACAAGATTTTAAAAACAAAAAGTTTTAAATTCCTGACAAAACGTTAAGATCTAAAGTGCTAAAAAAACATTTTGTAGAGTATTTCAGAAGATGGCTCTCAAAGATTGCCTACAGGCCCTGGCCGGTTGGCTCAGCGGTAGAGCGTCGGCCTGGCGTGCGGGGGACCCGGGTTCGATTCCCGGCCAGGGCACATAGGAGAAGCGCCCATTTGCTTCTCCACCCCACCCCTCCCCCTCTCCTTCCTCTCTGTCTCTCTCTTCCCCTCCTGCAGCGAGGCTCCATTGGAGCAAGGATGGCCCTGGCGCTGGGGAGGGCTCCTTGGCCTCTGCCCCAGGCGCTAGAGTGGCTCTGGTCTCGGCAGAGCGACGCCCCAGAGGGGCAGAGCATCGCCCCCTGGTGGGCAGAGCTTCGCCCCCTGGTGGGCGTGCCGGGTGGATCCAGGTCGGGCGCATGCAGGAGTCTGTCTGACTGTCTCTCCCCGTTTCCAGCTTTGGAAGGGTGCAAAATAAAAAAAGAAAAAAAAAAAAAGATTGCCTACAAATGAAGTAGAATTTTGGCAACAATAATTTTTATTAACTCTAACAGCTTATTCTACCAAACCTAGCTCCAAAATTTTATTTTAGATGGGATTGCTAGTTGAAATACCTTGGCTGACATAATAAACTAACTATAAAATAATCAGTTAAATTTCAAAAAGTCAAAATTTATGCAATCATTATATTGTATTCTGAAAAAAAATCAATTATTTCTATAAAGTTTGTTTTATATTTTTTTTACCTTTCAAACAGTGCCATTATGAAAAAGGTCCTTAAGCGCTATATTATACACTATGTTTGCAGGTTTAATTAAGGTTTTGGTTGCTTATCAACAAATGGGGTTAAATTTCTAAGAATCTGTCCATGTTTTATCTATTTCTTCTAGTAATTGACAGCACCCATCTGCCAGGTATGGTCTGAGTATGAAAAGAAGCTCACCTTCATGGTACAGTGAAGACTCACTGGAACACTCTTATATAAATTAATCTGTAGTTATAACAACCTTTGATTATGAGAAATGCTTTACAATTTGAAAACAAACAGGATTTAATTTAATCCTTGTAACAAACCTATGGAGAAGTCAAGGAATGACTGATTAACCCCTTTTACAGATAACATAATTCTGCTGAGCCTCAATTTTTTATAACACATAAAAAACATGATAAGCAAGTGGCTGCAATGAAATCAGAGCCTGGTCTCTGTTCTTCCAGCCCTGTGCTCTTCCAATCCGGAGACAATACTACATGAAACACCCCAGATGAAGGTCAAGTTTTAAAGATACCCAAAAAACCGAAGGCTGTTCACAACAATGCAGGATGGCTGTATTGATTTGCATAATTTAAAATAATGTGTGAAGTGAAATGATTTTGGATGTGTTAAGTAAATTGTCTTTATTATATTCTCTAAATTTCTCTTCTTCTAATTTCAAAAGACTGTCTAGTTCTCTTTTCATGTACAAAATGATTTTAGGTGACCATTTATATAAAATTGTCAACTATTTAGGTTCTATAAACTAAAGTAGGTCAGTGATTAATCTCAATTTCTTTCCAAAAAAAAAAAAAAGAAAGAAAAAGAAAAAGGGAGAAAATTTAAACAACCAAGTAACACTGAGCTTTTATAATTTGTTTCTCTTTTGTATAACACTCTATGTGGTCTTCGAGAGCCAGTTTCTGTCCCAAGTTTTATGAAAGAGTCCTTTAAAAGAAGCTTCAAACTGGGATGCCAGGGTATTAAACATTCAGTGAAGTACGGGATAGAAAGGCTTCAATAGCTATTCAGTTATACTGGAAGCACTACTTGATTAAATTAAAAAAAAAAAAACTAACTGCATTTGGGTTTCTTACATTTAATAAAGAACCTTCCAAGAAATGCCAGGACATTTACCTACTTTTTCTTACTTGACATAATTAGTCTCTTCAACCCTGTTTCTAAATGTATCATTGATTTTAAGCATGAATAAAATATATGTGGTGTATTGCCTTATGTCTCACATTTGGCAATGCTGAAAAATCAGCTTTGTTAGGCTGCAACGGGAGTAGATCACTGGCTTAAAGTTTAGAACATTTTAAAGATAATTCCACAGGCGGTAATTATTTTATTGTTGTTTTCATCTGGTGGAAGATAAAGACCTGTTTCTTTTTCTTTCTTTTTTATTTTATTTTATTAGGTGAGAGGCGGGGAGGCAGAGAGACAGCCACCCACATGCACTGAACTGAACTGGGATTCACCCCACAAGCCCCCTACCAGGCGATGCTCTGCCTATCTGGGGCTGCTTCTCCATTGTTCAACACCCAAGCTATTTTAGATCCTGAGGAGATGTCGTGGAGCCATCCTCAGTGCCTGGGGCCAACTTGTTAGGACCAATAGAGTCATGGCTACAGGAGAAGAAGAGAGAGAGATAAAGAGAAGGGGGAGGTGTGGAGAATCAGATGGTTGCCTCTCCTGTGTGCCGTGACCTGGAATCAAACCCAGAACTTCCAAATGTGGAGCTGATGCTCTACCGAGTCAACCTGTCAGGACTGAAGAGCTGTTTCTGAGGTTAACTTGCTCACTTTACATTCTACTAATACCACTGCAGTAGGTATTGGAGGAAATAGTAAAAACTTAAATTGACCAGGGCCTGCATGTAGCGGGGGCACTGGTGTTAAAAGTGTCATAGGCAACAAAAGGTCAGGTAAGGAGGAGATCCAGAATGCCTTCACAACATCCCTGCCCCCTAAAATGAGGTGATAATGGGGTGAAAAAATTTAAAGTAGAGCAGGAGCATGAGAGGTTTTAAGAAGTAATGAAAAGCAAAAGGGGAGCTATTGCTAGGAAAAATTGGGTAAAGTCAAGGTATTTTTAAATTTTAGAATATGGTACTTCAATGAGTGACCCAAACATCAGTGTGATATATATTTTATTTCACTTTTTAATTAAATTTATTGGGACAATATTATTTAATAGCATTATGTAAGTTTCAAGTGTACAGTTTCATAATAAGTCATCTATTTATTGTGCATGTGCTCACCACCCAAAGTCTAGTCTCTTTCTGTCAACATATATTTGATGCCCTTTACTGTCTTTGATGGGTGATTGGATAAAGAAGATGTATATATTGTCCATCTACAGTGGAATACTATTCGGCCACAAGAAAGGATGAAATAGCACTATTTGAGGCAAAATTGGTGGATCTTGAGACTATTACTCATTGAAGTGAGTCAGGATGATTTTTGAAAGTCCTTTGAATTCTTTCACTTATTTCAGGGGAGTCAAAAGATAATTTATTATGACAGCATTTTTTTTAATATTACAAATTATTACATGTTCTTTCAGAAGATAAATTATAAGTTTAGTTCCTACTTTATAAAGATTGTTAATTTCTTCAGTTACTTGTGGTGTTATGAAAGCTAAAACAAAGCAAAAAACACATAATCTGACTATTTCTGTAAATATGGTAAATGCCAGTGAAATCTACATTTCTAATTCCTTTCTAAACTACACACATGTGTTCCTCACTCCCTCTTTCCTTATTTTGTTGTTATTGTAATGAGAAAACACTCCTGGGATCTTAGGACAAGAGCAAAATAATGTTTGAAACTATCAAGATAAAAGTATAGAACCATTAAAAACAATAATTTTTATGGAAAAATGAAAACAAAAGATCTATTCTTTGATCCTTTACATTATAAATTATACCCACAAATGACAAAATTATAACATATTAAAACAAATTAATATGTTAATTAAATTAAAAAATTAATTTGCTTAAATATTACTATCCATTTTCTCTATTAAAAGTGAGGATGTTTAATAAGACATTTGATTAAGATCTAAATTGGCAAAAAAATGTCATTTCCTTAAATGTTCCATGTTATTATGGCTGTTAAACTCTAATATAATGTCAAAAGCTAAAATACAGGCAAATAATATTGTTTTAAAATGTTAAAGAAATGATTAAGAACAAAAAAGTCATACAGTGCAATTCGGTTTTTTTTTTTTTTTAAGCAAGAGGAGGGGAGATGGAGAGACAGACTACTTCATGCTCCTCAACTGAGATTCACCCAGCAACACCTGTGTGGGGCAGATGCTTGAACCAACAGAGCCATTGGCTGAGGAGTAGAGAGAGAGAAGGAGAGAGGGAGGGAGAGATAAGCAGATGGTCGCTTCTCTTGTGTTCCTTAACTGGGAATCAAACTCTGGACATCCATATTCTAGGCCATACTTTATTCACTGAGCCAACAGGCCAAGGCCTATCCAGGGGTCCCCAAACTACAGCCCCGCGGGCCACATGTGGCCCCCTGAGACCATTTATCCAGCCCCCACCGCACTTCCGGAAGGGGCACCTCTTTCATTGGTGGTCAGTGAGAGGAGCATAGTTCTCATTGAAATACTGGTCAGTTTGTTGATTTAAATTTACTTGTTCTTTATTTTAAATGTTATATTTGTCCCCGTTTTGTTTTTTTACTTTAAAATAAGATATGTGCAGTGTGCATAGGGATTTGTTCATAGTTTTTTTTATAGGCTGGCCCTCCAATGGTCTGAGGGACAGTGAACTGGCCCCCTGTGTAAAAAGTTTGGGGACCCCTGGCCTATGCAGTGCAATTTTTTTAAAAGCTTTTTTTCTGCTTAATTTTCTTTTTATTTTCAGATCAGTTTGAAATCCATTCACCCCTCATTTCAATTTTGGTTAAGTTTGTATGTGGATCTGGCATAGCTAAAAACATTGATGCTTTATAATCTATTTTTTAAATCTTTTCTGAGATGTTGAAAACATCATACTGTAGTTAGAAACAGTAGCACAAAAAGTAATGACATAGCCAAATATTTACATATATTAATTTATTTGCACCTGTATGATTGTTCTACAATTTTTCACACTCTAAAATAGAACTCATCTATTATTTTTTATTTGAATCATGACCACAGTTTCTTATGCCTTTTATTTTTTATTATTTCAGCTGCTTTTCTGTTTAAGTTTGACCAAAAAAAGTCAATATTGAGAATAGTAATGTTCACTAACACTGATTTTTAAAAAATGTGTCAGGCACTTTTCTGAGTATTTAAAATAGATGGACTCATTTTGTTCTGATGACATCTCTCTGCAGTAGGTATTTTATGATCCTCATTTTACAGAGGAAGACAGTAACACAGAAAATTTAAGCAACTTGCCCAAACTTTACATATCTCATGAATGGGGAGATGAGGTTTCAACCAGAGGTGTTTAGTTCTAAACACTGGATCTATATACTCTTTCTATAGATCTTGTTTTATTTATAGCAAAACAAGACTCATTAAAAAATGGAAAACACTTATCAGTGCTGAATATTAATGAAGCATTGCATTCTATTTAATAATCTAAAGATGTAAAATTAATTGTAATATAGCCAATTTGAAAGTCATGAATAATTAAACAACATGAGTCTTCAACAAATTTGCAGCACAATCAGGAAGTCTTTTTCACATATTTGTAAATTCAGAAATTCACTGGACTTTAAGAAAAAACTTTTAATTGTGTAGATTATAGCAGAAAGAACTTCCTTTCATGGCCTACACAGTAATTGGAGTCTAGAATTGGCAGTTTCAGGATAATTTGAAAAATTTTTATCAAATTATTTTAAATTTAGGAACTCAAAAACATTTATTTTCAAAAATGTCTCGAGAAAGTAGGATTGTTATTTTGAAAGAGACAAAATGAACAGAAAATAATGTATATTCTCATTTTATTAAACAAAAATCCTCCATTTTCTATTAGGAAAAGCAAGAATTTTTTTTCTGTAAGATTCAATAAATTTTGAGTGTTGATAAAAACAGTGTCAGAATAGTCTTGGGAGATTTAACTTAAATTTCAAATAGCAAGAAAAATTCACATTAAAGTTCTGAATCAGAAAGTACACATGGGTATAAATACATACTAAGCTAGTTATATTTTGATTATCTTACAGTTTCTTCTGTAACTATTTTTTTTCTATCCCTGACAGTAAATTGCAGTAGCTGACCATTAACAGATTAAGGGGGTTCAAAATTGAATTAAGAAAGAACAAATAAATAACCAACTGAAAAATTTCTAGTGAGATATTTTTATGGCATTTCCCAAGTGACTTTAGTGAGGTAAAAACACAATGTAATAATAGCTGGGGTTTACAAATATTAAATACATATTAAAGGAAGTATCACCTACCTACCCCATAATTTATCTATATAAGAAATATATAACTAAAACACATTTGAATGAATAGTTAAATTCTTCCTACCTGAGAGAAACACTGTAGATGCCCAGGTTTCTAATACATAAACTCAGATAATTATTTTGCTATTTTAAAGCTAAGCACCAAAATGTAAAAATGAATGATAAAAAACTATAGATTAGATATTTATCACATTTCTTGATAATATTTTCTGACCTTTCTATAGTGTTAAGATACATTTTATGTACTAATTTTCTCCATCATTCATTCTTTCATACATGCATATATTCATTATTTAAATTAAACTATGTCCTCTTGTGGCTGGAATTCAACATATCTATCTATTATCCATAGTGCAATCTTTAAGTATGCTTTCTTTGGAAACAGACAATGCTGGTTTAATACCCAGTTTTACTATTTACAGATCTAGCTACATGGTTGTTGGCAAATTACATTATCTCTATAACCACCTGGTTCCTTAGCTACAAAATTAGAATAATATATAGTGTCTACTCAATAGGGTATCTCTGAAAATTAAATGAAATAATGCACAGAGTCTAGCATAAAGTTAATATTCAATAGATATTGCCAAATACTGAGTAAAAGCTTAATAATGAATTACTTCCTAAGCACTTAGCAAATCTTCATAAGAGCAGTCTTGTATTCTTTGGAACTAAGCAATGGATAGTCTATCAGGAATGACTGCTATGTCCGAGTCCAGTTGTGAAGACCCTGATATTATATCATGAAATACAAATAAAATACAAAGACTATTGTAAACAGAGTAATTGCAGATAGTAACTGAGTGAAATTAAGATATTGTGTCTTCTTTTTTTATTTTAAGTAAAAGGAGGGGAGATAGAGAAACAAACTCCTTCATGTGCCCCAACTGGGATCCACTCAGCTACCCCCATCTGGGACCGATGCTCTGCCCATCTGGGGCCATGTTTGCAACAAAGCTATTTTTAGCACCTGAAGTGGAGGGTCCACAGAGCCATCCTCTCAAGGTTAACAAGTCAAACAAATCCAGCCATGGCTGCAGGAGGGAAAGAGAGAAAAAGAGAGAAGGGGAGGGAGAGGTAAAGAGAAGCAGAAGGTCAATTCTCCTGTGTGCCTTCTCTGGGAATCCAACTTGGGACTTCCACACACCAGGTCAACACTCTACCACTAATATTAAGTCTTGATATTATGTCTTGGTAAGCATTTAGTTTTTGAAGTTCTTGCTAGGTGTTCAATGAGATCTGGGGCAATCCAAATCTGTAGATTTAGTGACATAGTTGCTGTGGCGTGCTCTCAAACTCAACCAAAGAAGAAAGGACCCACTGGAAAGTTGATCATGTAATGTAATAAATATGTTCACAAAGTTGCATATATCAATCAATTAAAAAATAAATTTCAAACATTTTTCAATAATCAGAAACAGTTTAGTTTTTAAAAGGTTAAGCTTAAAACTTTTTAAAAGGAAGCACTTTCTGTACTGAAAGTGATTGTCTCAGTATTTCTTTCACAAATATGAGTTTGCATATTTTCTATTCCTTCATGATTAAAGCAGAGTTGACTATTTACAAGGAAGGCTCTAAAGGTGTCCAACAGCATATTATGTGCCTCATATTAGAGTGAATTATTTCCTATACTTTTATTAATTCATAAATTTCTTTAGTTGCTGCAATTTGTGCTTGATTTCAGTAAACAAAACTTCGTCTATAATCTTAAGAATCCTCCTATTTAACATTTTGGGAGAGTAACTCTTGATACAAGAGAGAAAGATGGGATGCTAAATGTTAACTACTTGATATAGGAAATATTTTAGATAAATGCAAAGATGAAAACATTTAAGAACATTCTGAATTTAGTGATAATTAAGGTTTCTTCTTAGAGTTATGTGTTAAAACTCACATTGAAACATCAACATCTTAAAGGTTTGATGTAACTTCTCTATAATACCACCTGTAATCTTTATAAAGATCCTCCATGCTAATACGTCACTATAGGTAACCATGTTCAAATTCACACCCTTATTTCTAGAATAAAGCCTGCCAGAAAAGTCATTGATTATATTATCGTTCTTCCTTTTGAGTCTAAACTTAAGCAATTTAGTGCACTTTGTAGATTGAATATTTTATGGCAATGTGGAAGACAGATTTATTATCTAGAGTAACATGATCAAATTTGAAAAATATGTCATTTTTTTTCTTCCTATCACTTAACTCAGTTGTCACTAAATATATATTGGTGTATTTAGTGTTTGAATTTTTTACACTACACTCACCCTCTGAGCCAGACAGTAAAGCAGCTGACTTGCTTATTATGGTTCCCAGTAATATACCTATTTTACAGTTCAGTGCCTGACATTCATTCACTCATCAGTTTTTATTGAATGCCTATTTCTGTGTAGGCATGTATTTCAGTGGTGCGGTGTATAAAACAGTAATCAAGATAGACCATATTGCCTGACTAGTGGTGGCACTGGGAATAGAATGTCAAATCAGGGCACCAAGGGCTCCTTTGGATACTCTGAGGTGGCCAGTAAGAGTTTAGGCTCCTCAGCTTGAGCATGGGATCACTAACATGATCCCTAGGTCACTGACTTCGAGCCTAAGGTCACTGACTTGAGCAAGGGGTCACTAGCTCAGCTTGAGTCCTCCCCATCCTTGTCAAGGCACATGTAAAAAACAATCAATAAACAAGTAAAACAAAGCAACTAGAAGTTGATGCTTCTCATCTCTCCTCTTCTCTCTCTTTTCATGTCTCTATCTCCCCCCCAAAAAAAATGAAGAAGTATTACTTTGAGGTATTATTTTATATCTCTATTCTAGTTGAATATAATTATAATTACCTACTACGTCCTTGAAAAGTTCTGCTAATTCTCCATTTAAAAGAAAAAATACGGTCAAGGCACATATGAGAAAGTAATCAATGAACAACTAAGGTGTCACAACAAAAAAACTGATGATTGATGCTTCTCATCTCTCTCTGTTCCTGCCTGTCTGTCCCTATCTATCCCTCTCTCTGACTCTCTCTCTGTCTCTGTTAAAAAAAAAGACAAAATAGAACATACTTTCCCTACAGTGGTAGTAGACTACCAATTATTGATTTTACTCCTATAACTATAAAGATGCATGGATGTTTATGCATAAATATATGCATATTGTTGTAATTCAATGCATCATTTAAAGAAAAAAGATTAATGTGGCTATTACAAGTAATCACCTTTTTTTTTTTAAATTTTTTTGGAATTAAGTCAGAAATTTGTGCTTTTTTTGACCAGAGGCTTATGTTCAAATATAAAATGTGTCATTTTTCTATCTTTCTGTCATAAAGTAATGAAACATTTATTAATGAACTATACTAAGAAGGTTACATTCATTTGTCAGAGTGTTCTAATCCAGCAGCTCAAAGAAGAGAAGGTAACATGTGTGCACACAGGGATTCTGTATCAGTTTTTCCTAATTAAGGAAGTGCATATTTAATACATGAATAGACATGCATATATTTATTCAATATAAATATTTAAATTTATATACAACTAATATTTTAATAATATATCAACTTAAACTGTGACCAGAGAGGCTTTCATATTTATGCTTTTGTGTGAGTCCAACCACATGTAATTTATCAAACCTGTGTCTTTAAAGAAATCAGTTTGTACAATTAAGAAAAACTTTGAAACAAGATTTCTTAATTTCACTGGTAATTGAACTACTTACTGTTCTCCTGCTTTCTCTTTGATGTCAGCTTTGCTTTCCTGCTATAAGAAGTGGGCTCCTTTGACCAAAGGTCTACCCCATATCACAACACGTATTAATGCCATTACATCAATATTAATCACCAATGATCTCATTCCAAGTTGACCCTGTTTATTTGCTTTCAAATGGCTGATTCTATTTTTAAATGTTAACAGTTTTTCTCAAGTCATAGGAAATGTTAACTAAGTAGCTGACAAAGAGAGAAGTATCATTTTTCATTCTTACAATGACCTAACACCCAGAGAACAGGACACAAAAATCTCAATGTTGGACGAAGGAAGAGACAAAATTAAAATAAATATTGTCTTCCTTAAATGGAAAAAAGAATGTCTGAAGTGTACACAAAATCTTATTTAAACTATGCAAGATGAGAATAACAATCTCAAGACAAATTACATTATAATAACCAGAAATCACATTGTTTGCTTTATGAACTATTTCTTTTAAAATACTCTAATCTTAACATACGACATAGAAGTCACTGATGTGTGGGAAGAAGGGCCCTATACAAGGGAAAGAAGTTGGCCTGTGCCCAAATCTTGTCACTGACCATATGTGTTAGTACATGTGACGCATTTAATGTCACTCGTTCTCAGTTTCTTCACCTACAATGGAAGAAACCTAAAACAACTGAGTGCTAATAGACTTATATTTCTAAAACCTATTAAACAAAGGTAGCTTATATTTGACATAAAGTGTTATGAGTTAGATTATTTTATGTGCCAATAATTTCAGTTATGCTTTTAAAAAAAGATTTTTCTCATTGAAATATGGATTTATTTCACCTAAAATTAGGTTTTCTTTACTTAGTAACAAAAATTAATTAATGGAAAAATAGAGATTTAAAATTGTACCATAAAAACTGGAATTGGTTCTCAGAGAAGTAATGATTCTTTGCCAAGTTATTATGTTAAAAAATTTAGAATGACTAAATAAATAAGGACAATTAATATGACCCAAGCCCATTATCATTAACTTCCACCTATATTTTCTAGTTTCTTTTTCCAGTAAATCATTATTTTGATTATATTACAGATGTTTTATGATAGCTTTTCTTTGGGATCTTATAGAAACTATAAAATACATATGTCCCAAAACTTGATGGTGTGGGTTAAACTATTCTATCAGCCTTCTTCTTTCTTTTTATTATACAAATTGCCTTTCTTTACACTTCTTAATATCTTCCATTTTTGCATCTTCTGTCAGCTCCAAATATATTATTAAAATGTTTCTTAAACTCATTCAATCTCACCTTGTCATTTATAGTTTTAAAAATATATATCTCACTAAAAGCATATTTGGCATGTTCCGGATGAAAACCTAGACCTCCAGAATTGTTTGTGTTGCTTGACAAATATGTGTTCTTTGTTTTTATTGCAAGCATTAATTTTACCATGTATAGCATGCACTTCGTTAATCCTGGTATGTTTTCCATTTTTAACACACGCATTTCCCTACATGAACTCATCTTGCACATTCTTTTCCTTATTACTAATTAGCTTTTGAAAAAACTGACAATAAAGATTGTTTTTTTCAAAAGCATGGTTGCTAGAATGGATATACTGACATTTGGAGAAGAAAAATGACTCTAATCTTCCCATTCCTGCTCAGCAGGTGTTCTGCTCTTAATTCCCAATAATCAGTTTTCATCAACATAAATAAGCACTAACCTGTCTTATTTCAGTATATTTTCTATAAGAGTTCTGCATCTTTTCCAGACACCCTCTATATCTCCTCACAAAATGTAAACACTCAACATGTATATTTTAGCATCACATACAACACGTGCACACACACACAGCATACACGTGAATAAATCAGATTTTAATAACTCTATTTAGTACTAAAATAAGCATGCAATAATATGTTCCACATCTTTCCTCTTTAGTACATCATTTCTTATATAAAAAGAATCAAATTTTGTGTCCATATTATTCTCATGATTAAAATGATTGGCATGTCTCAATGCATAACAAAAAATGAAATTGTGTGTCCATATTATTCTTATGATTAAAATGATTGGTATGTTTCAATGCATAACCAAAAATTAAAAACATACAAAAAAAAACCCAAAACGATGAAGTTTCTTACTAAAGTACAAGAAGCCCTTCACAATCCAGATAGTTTACTTCCTCTGACACAAAACTTTCTTCACAAAGCTACACAGAACCCTGCATTGCCTCCAATATACTTACCATATTAATCATTTAATGCTCATAAATCTTTGAATTTATTCTTCTCCAGTGAAGTATCAAGTATGGAAAAAGAACAAATGTGTTGATAAAAGTAGAACATTAGACAGTTTTATATAATGAAAGGGTCTAGAGAGAAAACTCAAAAAAAATGAAAAAGGAAAAGTGTTGATGTGCGTATCCTCTGTTAGGCTCAACTCAATATACTTTCACACAGTAAGCTCCATCTCAGAGATATTTTTATTCAAAATGTAAACCCATGCTATCAAAACAGAATTAAACCAAATAATATTAAAAGATAAAAAGTGACCAATAACATTTTCAATAAGCAAAGCATATTAATGTCACAAAACAAAAACCTTAGACAAATTATGTTTAAAATAATTAATTTTCTAACAAAAAAAAATGGTCCAAAGATGTACACCGAATAATCATATATAGAAATACAAGTATTTAATAATTAAATATTTGTCTTAATAATCATATAACTGTACATTCAACACTAAACTACTATTTTCTCATTCAGTAAATCTTCCCCTACCATACTGTACTGTGATTATTAGTTTACTTTGTAGTATTCCTTGCTAAATTAAAATAGTGGAAGGTTGGATTATGGTCTTTAATGGTACACTCATGTGTCCACATAACAAAATATATAGATACCTCTTGAGTAAACTAACTAATAAATGCATAATACATGATGGAAATGGTAGCAGTTAAGGCTACGAGGTATGGAGGGGTGGGCATTCTCACACATTGCACTTTGGAGATGGACTCTGAGCACAGCTCACAGGTCCAGTGAACAATCCTTCATTTATAAGATCTTTAATTTAGGTATCAAACTTTTCCACAGATCATTTAGCCTTAATATATCCAAAAATGACCTTCTGTTCTTCACAAACCTGACTTTCTTACATTTTTTGTCTTGTTCTAGCCGCGAGTATATCAAACCAGTGAGAGACAGAGCAAGAGTGTTCCTTCATTTTCTGTTAGTCAATCCATCCCTTTGTTTCTACTTTCTAAATACATCTCTCTTAAACATCTTCACTCCCATCTTCTTTTTTTTCAAGCCATTGCAATAAACTCTTAATTTGCTCTTCTGCTTCAATTTCAAGCCATTCTACTTCAATCAATTTTCCAAAGTGCAGTCACACTGTTACTTCTTATATTGAAATCCCTTGGTGAGTCCCTTTCTTGGACAGAAAAATATAAAGGGCCTTTTGTAGATTAGAGAGGTACTTTACTTATTTGCTGCCTATGTATGTGACTTTGCCTTGGCTACGCTATAAGCTTCACAGCACACCGAACCATGTGCATAGGCATACCGCATTCACACACTTCTAGGTTTTGCATCTGCTAGTCTTTTCACACTTTTGTCCATCTTGAACACATGGCAGTGTCACATTCATTCTACCAGGCCAAGCTAACGTGACATTTCTTTGTGAATCTTTGCTTAAGTCCCCCTGAAGTATGCTCCCTCTTTCCTTTATAACACTCCTATACTGTCACATAAGCCATTGTTATCCTTAAACTTACTATGTTACGTGTGTGTCAACTCCTCAATACTTGTGCTTATGTAGTGCCTGGCACATACCTACCATGCTAAAATTATGCCCATAGTACCAGCTGACAAAAAAGCTTGAAGGGGGTTAATTGACTCAATGAATTTCAATTTCTATATTTCTTGTTAAAACAAACAAACAAAAAATGTCTTCCTTTTGTATTTGCATAGCCTAGAGTACTTAAATATTTAATATTGCAATATTGTAACTTATAAGAAAAAAGAATCTATTGTTCAGATGACCAAAATATATTTCCCCTACATATTCGGTGTTCATCATGGTTCCTGGTTCACAACTCCCAGAACCCTTGGAATTTTTTAACCAGTGTGCGATGACACACTGCTGTGCTGCCAGAAGTTTTTTCCTTTTCTTTTTTATGGATTTTAGAGAGAAGGAGGGAAAGAGAGAAAGAAAGAGAAACATCAGTTTGTTGCTCCACTCACCCACGCATCCACTGGTTGACTTCGCTATGGGCCCTAACCCAGGAGCAAACGCGCAACCCTGGCGCATTGGGACGATGCCGCTACCCCGCCAGTGCCCGCAAGAATTTCTAAAATATGCAGTTCTTATTTAAGCAGGGGCACAGACCTCTTTTCCCTTAGATTGTTAAATAAAAAACGACAACAGCCAAGACAACATTAGCTATTAGTGTGAAGAAATCAAAATTATGCCTATTTTTTATCTGATCAAAAAAATAAATAATATATTTTTGGTGTGCCACAGAATTTTAGTAATTGGTTTATATATGCCCCGAAATGAAAGAGGTTGAAAATCACTGTTCTGTGTTGAGAGCGATAAAAATGTTTTTGTTATTTTGATGAGGTGACTTTTGAAAAACACCAAAGGATGAGCCAAGTTACGAGTGGAGCCAATACGACTGGAGGTTGAGTTCAATCACAAACGGTCAGTTATTTAATCAATCCTACCTCTGTAGTGAAGCCTCCATGAAAACTCAAAGGATGGGGTCTGGAGGGCTTCCCAGTCGGTGACCACGGGAGCGTTGGAGGAGAGCAGCAGAGCCTGGACAGGGTCTGGATGCTCTGCACCTGGTTCCCATCCCATCCGTCGCCTCACACATCCCTTCCATTTACCTGTGCCTGAGCTATACCCCTTCATAATAAACCAGTGATCTAGGAAGCAAGTGTTTTTCTGAGCTCTGTGAACTCCTCTAGCAAATTCCCCTAACCCAAGGGAATGGTCATGGAAACCTCTGATTTCTAGTCAGTCAGTCCGTCAGTCAGTCAGTCAGTCAGAAATACAGGCACCAGAGCTTGCTACTGACATCTGATGTGGGGTAAAGGGTACAGTCCTGAAGGATCGAGCCCTTAGTCTGTGTCATCTGGTGCCATTTCAGGGCAGACAGTGTCCGAGTTCAGTTGGATTGTATGTGTGACACTCGGCTGGCACCTGGAGCATGTCTTGCTGAACGTGTTGGGAACCCCGCTTTCTACACACTGGAATTGGGGTCAGGACCTTTTAAGTGCTAACCAACTGAAATGTGGAAGTTAAAAAAATACACTTCATGGTTTAAGACATATTATGAAACTAATTAGCATATGCATATATAGATAGAAACATGAAGTATAGTATTGATTATATGACTTCTACTACATTAAATGAAGGGCAAAAGTGTTTACATATAAGTCTTCAGGGAATAAAGGTATATTAATTTTTAGTTTAGAGAAAAATTTAATGTTATGACTCGACAATATAGTTATTGAGAGGATGTTTTTAAGTGATTACAAGAAGACTTTGTTGTTTCAAAGGCTTAAATCAGGAAGAAGATAGAAAACATGGTATATTACAGGTAAACTAACTATAGTGTTATTTATTGTGACCCACCTTTATTTGTTTTTATTTTCAATTAATTTATTTTTATTTTTTCAATTAGAGTTAACTTTCAGTATTATTTTGTATTGGTTTCGGGTGTACAGCATAAGGATTAGACAATCATATACTTTACAAAGAGTTCCCTCTGATGCATTATGACCTACTTTTAGAACCAGAAAATTTGCTTCTATATTCCATTCCCCTTCTATTTCATATCCAATATTTTGAAAAGCTTATCTACCTTATGAAGAAATTTAAATGCCCAGAACCTGTGTTTGATGTTAATAAGAAAGTCTTGTAATATAAGAAATATATGGAATAGAATAGTGAATATAAGGTCTATGTCCTATTTTTAGCTTAGATTTTTAACAAAAGTATAATTTGGTGCACTGTATTACTATTCCAGAGTTTATCATTTAAATACAAAAAATAGCTTCATGCCTAGTCCCTTATTACTACACGGTGATTTTCGTGGGATGCCTAAGATTATATTTAGAGCCATGTAAGAAATATGAAAAAAGACAGGTCAGTAAATTTAAGGTTCATTCAGGAACAAAGGTATTTGAATTCTCCTATTAACTAGGTTAATGGAAGGGAATTACGGTTCACACATTATAAAACCAAATGCTCTAATGCTTCCATATAGTAATGCCATGGAAAGAGAAGGCTGAAAAATAGTAGCTGAAAGAAAAATTAACATAATCTACTAAACAGTGAGGATAACAACAGCATAAAGTAGTCTCTAAATTATAGGTGAATAATTTAAAATACAAATAATTGACAAAATATGAAGTCTACCATCTGTTGACAGAAGGTTAATTTTTTAAAAAAAGTTTAGACTGCCATGAGCTATAGCAATGGTAATCTGTTTATTTTTAGACATTTAAGGCATTCTCTCAGAAAGCAATACAAATTTGTTGAAAGCCATTTTTTTAATCTGATAGGCTCACATTGACCATGAACGTTATTTGTTTATATTGATAAAAATGTTTTCTGCTCTTCATGAAGTAGGGTTTAAAAGAATTATGAGGTACTGTAAAGTCAGTAGCCGTGGCCACCATCACAGCTGCCTGGCCCATGCAGATTCACATTAGATTGGGACAGATGGTAATGAAACAACGGAGCCAAGAACTGGTGGGCCATTACCTTTTAATCTTAGCTTGCATCCAGCAGGCAAGAAATACACACAGTGGGAAAACACTTCCCTTTCCATTCAGGGCTTCCTAAGCCACTGACTAATCTGAGTTTCCTAGAATCAAAGGTTCCTAAATCTCCAGCCTTATTCACCTCTGTACCCCATTTCCTTCTCTCTGCACAGATTCTACAGAAACTGGCTTCTCCTTCAGCACTCTGCCATCTTGACTGCTTCTCCTCTCCTCCACATAGTCTTTCTCTGCTCTCCTCTCTAATGCTAATCTCAGGAACCGAGAGAGCAAGCTCCTGGTCTGCCCCATTTTATAATGTAGAAATCAAAATCTTTAATCTAATATACAAAGAAGTCTCTGATACAAAGTCACTTATCTGAGGCATAATGGGAATCCTCATGAGAGTGTACCACCCCCTATCATGCAATAGCGAAGGGTGTGGGCAAAAACTTAGTTTTAAAACTAAGCCTTAGGCTATAATAACTTGGCCAGCTTACAGCCTGTCTCCCACACCCAAAGCGAACTATCATATAAGCAAGCAAATATATATATCACATTTACAAACTTATTTGACCAATAGGCACTAAAGATGTTACATATACCATTGAAGGAAGAATTTTCTTATCAACATTTGTGTGGTTTCCAACTTTTAGTTTTAGACCACCAGGAAGTTATTCCAAGGTACTTTCAAAGCCAATGAGTGTAAGCATTGCCATTAGAGCGAACAGACATGCTGCATAAACATAGGAGTTGTGTTTATGGTATGACTAAATTGAAAATATTATAAAAGAATAAATTAATTCAATACATTATTTGGTTACTATGAATGATCTTAACATATAAAAAATTTGTCATTTTTTATATGAAACAATGTGAAAGGAACTGATATTCCTGAAAAGATGAAAATTATGCTCTATACATAATAATAACATAAAATTTTATATTTAATCATTACCTGACTTTATTTATTTTGTCATCACTATATAATTTGTACAGTTACACTTTACTAACTATAGTCAACTAAACATCCACTCTGAGCTCTCAGGTTTACTCATTTTAACTGTATTTTCTCTTATGCATTTTAATTCTAGTGCTGACACTAATTTTAGATGTGAGAACTTAAGTCACTCACACTTTCTAGATCTCAAACATAAAGTAGAAAAATTGGACCAAGATTTTCTCTAAAGTTCTGCCCAATCTAGCATTCCATAACTGTCTAACATCACAACCCTGACACCTGCATGTACATATAAATAGGTACACAGCAGGTGGTTAATGAATGCTTGTTTAAGCAGTATAGTACAACTTTTACTATTTTATTCATCTAGGCCAGGGGTCGGGAACATGTCTCGCGAGCCAGATGTGGCTCTTTTGATGGCTGCATCTGGCTCGCAGACAAATCTTTAATAAAAAATAACGAGCCCTGGCCGGTTGGCTCAGTGGTAGAGCGTCGACCTGGCGTGCAGAAGTTCAGGGTTCGATTCCCGGCCAGGGCACACAGGAGAAGTGCCCATCTGCTTCTCCACCCCTCCCCCTCTCCTTCTTCTCTGTCTCTCTCTTCCCCTCCCGCAGCAAGGTTCCATTGGAGCAAAGATGGCCCGGGCGCTGGGGATGGCTCCTTGGCCTCTGCCCCAGGCGCTAGAGTGGCTCTGGTCACAACAAAGCGATGCTCTGGAGGGGCAGAGCATCGCCCCCTGGTGGGCAGAGCGTAGCCCCCTGGTGGGCGTGCTGGGTGGATCCCGGTCGGGCACATGCGGGAGTCTGTCTGACTGTCTCTCCCCATTTCCAGCTTCAGAAAAATACAAAAAAAAAAAAAAAAAGAGAGAGAGAGAGAGAGAGAGAAAATAACGATAAAACTATAAAACATTCTTATGTACTACAATCCATTCATTTCCTACTGCTCATGTTCATGGTTGCAGGTGGCTGGAGCCAATCACAGCTGTCCTCCAGGACAACACCACATTTTTAATGAATAATGCGTAACATACACAGAATTACGTTTTAAAATATGTGGCATTCATGGCTTTCTCGGCCAAAATGGTTCCTGACCCCTGATCTAGGCTGAATGCGGGAAGACTGTGTTCCTTGAAGTTTTTCACAAAACTATTGGTTGGAACATCTCAAAACTCTCTTCAAATGACTGATTTGAAATCTTTGGCTTTATTTTCTTTCTATAAAAGTGTGGGTTTTTACAGTTTTATAGACAATAATAAGTACCCTTTATTACACAGACACAGTAGCAATAATCTCCGAAGACAATTTTATTTCTAAAGCCATGTACTATAATCTCAGCCAAATCATAAATTCACACAAGTCAAACTGGGGTGAAGTTTAAGGATGAAAACCAATCTGTCTTATTTTGCTAGTACTCTAAACCTATCTTTATATCTTTGGTAGCTTGAGCTTCCATGTTATATTGGGACCAAATATTGCAACGGTATTTTTAATTAGAGTGAAATGTTCTCACTGAAAGATACATAATTCACACTATGCACAGTTGAATGTAGACGGAAAGAAAAATCCATTCCTATAATGAAGAATAATTCATGTAAGAACACAAACTTGCTATGTGTTAGATAGTTTGGACATATATACATTGTGGTTTAAGTGTCTAAATGTTAATAAAAATATGCAAATAATCTAATTCAGAATTAATACATCATTTAAAAGATTTGATGCCATGTTTTGATTTTTTTATTTTTTCTCAGATCATTTACCATTCATCATAAAAGAGACTGATATAAAATATTCAGTTTTTTGATAGTTTATTGCAGAAGTTTGATATATATAATATTTATATACTTTATAAACATTAAATATATAAATGATTCACAAAAGTGCTTTGCAATTAGTATGTAATGATCTGAATTTTTAAAATCCTGGATATCAAGCACCATAATTTAGTACAAACAAAAGCTATACCATTTCTTTGCCAAATGAAAAGCTTTATTTGCAACTTTTTTGTTATGATAAGAACACAATGTGAGATTTACTCTCAACAAATTTTTAAGTGTACAAGACAGTATTATTAACTATAGGCACCATGTTGTAAGGCAGATTTGTAAGACTTAATGCAACTGAAACGTTACCATTTTAAGGTTTAGTCTTTCTTCATAGTAACTCGAATAAGCAGCTAACATGGTAACATGACTTGAAAATATCCTGTTGGCCTTGCCCAGGTGCCTCAGTGGCTAAATCAATGTCTCGGTTACCCAAGGTCTCAGGTTCAATCCCCGGTCAGGGCACGTAGGAGAACAACCAATGAGTGCACAACTACATGGAACAACTATGTGGAACAATAAGTTGTTTTTTTCTCTCTCTTTTTTCTTCTCTCACTCTTTCCTTCTCTCCCCCTCTCTCTCAATCAATGAAAAAGTTATTTTAAAAAAGAAATACCCTATTAAATGTAAACCTGAAATGTAATATTTTTGTTATAGCTAAATAAACTCATTGGAGGAAAAAGAAAATCCTTAAATCTTCATACCAAACTTCACATCTAGAAATGGAGACTTCATACAAATGTGATGCTGAATGCTTCAAAAGTCTAGGAGATATAAGCTATTTCAAAAAATGAGTTTTGATTTAAATGTAAGCTCAAGGTAGTTATGAAAAAACATTAAGGAAAATTGGAAAGGTCTTGTTAAAATAATTGAGCTTACAGAGCAGCGATAATAATGTAAATCTGGAAATTGCCTCTGCATCACATAACTAGCTAAATAATCCTAGAAGTGGAATCATTTTTATTTCTCAATGCAAAATTGGAATTTTAGTATCTGCAAAGAAAAGTACTGTGGGAACTGGAAGCACCTGGAGCTCTGGGGAGACACGTTAAAGCAGATGGAAACGATGGCTTTTGCTTTTCCATTTCTAAAACGGGAGACACTTTTAGTTTTCTTCAATAATGCATTATGAGTTTTTCAACCAATGATATATTTAAATTTTTGGAATCAAAAAATAATGCTTCAAAATTTCATCCCTTTGAGCTTAACTGATTGCTGATGTTTTATGGATTTTAAAAAATACTTCTCTTCCATGTGTTGCAAGGTGTGCCTACTCCTTCCAGATGTCTGGAATTTTGATGTGTCTACAAAAACTCTGCTTTGGCAATGTTACCTAATGATTTATTCATCCTCAATTTTCAGCATTTTGCAAGGGACAAATTCCCTTAGTCTGATGCTGAACAATTGATAGAACAGCCAGGTTCACCAGCTATAATAACTGTAATAACAATGAGTGTGACACAAACATATGAGCAAGACTGCATGATATCTGCTAGGTTCTTCAGGTTTAAGAAAGCTAATGCAAACATGAAGCATTGTATGTAGGAGCTCAGTGAAAAGTGCTTAAGGAAGAGAGATGCAGACAGTAGTTGATAGGAAAACTTGAATAGGCTCATGTTATTAAGCAGGCATGTATCATGCATTGGAGGAGTAAAAGAATGATAGTCTCAGAGGGTTCAAGTAGAGACTAGAATTCTAAACAGTTCTAGAAAATAGTATGTAGCTATTATTTCTCTCAAATGATTCCAGGGGGTGATATTAGCAGATTCTGTTTCAGATAACTAGTCTACCCCACTTCTGATAATGAACTTGTCTGGAACTGGGTGAAGTCCACACCTTATCCCCTGATTAGTAGTTTGCAGAGAAGTCTTACTGATGTTGAGGTCTAGTCACATTCTATGGCACCTTCCGACTCTTTGATTATCTAGTAGCCTAATGACTTCTCTAGCTGGCTTTCTTCATCTCATATACTATTGATTTGGCAATGTTAAATCTTGTTAATTTTCCAGGCTTTGTTGTATCCACCTAATTCCTAATATCTTGACAAAAGTTTCAGAAATCCATACCAGATGTTAATATCCAAAATATATAAAGAAATCACAAAGCTCAGAAACAAACAAGCAAATAATCTAATTTAAAAATTAGGAGAAGGCCCTGGCCGGTTGGCTCAGTGATAGAGCGTCAGCCTGGCGTGCAGGGGTCCCAGGTTCGATTCCCGGCCAGGGTACACAGGAGAAGTGCCCATCTGCTTCTCCACCCCTCCCCCTCTCCTTCCTCTCTGTCTCTCTCTTCCCCTTCTGCAGCCAAGGCTCCACTGGAGCAAAGTTGGCCTGGGCACTGAGGATGGCTCTGTGGCCTCTGCCTCAGGTGCTAGAATGGCTCTGGTTGCAATAGAGCGATGCCCCAGATGGGCAGAGCATCGCCCCCTGGTGGGTATGCCGGGTGGATCCCCGTCAGGGGCATGTGGGAGTCCATCTGACTGCTTCCCCATTTCTAACTTCAGAAAAATACAAAAAAAAAAAATTAGGAGGAAACCTAAACAGACACTTCTCCCAAGAAGACATACAAATGGCCAACAGATATATGAAAAGAGGCTCATCTTTGCTAGCTGTTAGAGAAACGCAAATCAAAACTTCCATGAAACACTTACCACCCCACATCTTTATTCACTGTTGGTAGGAATGTAAACTGGAACAGCCATTATGGAAGAAAGTATGGTGGTTCCTCAAAAAATTAAGAATAAAATTACCATATGATCCAGCAATTCCTCTACTGGGTATCTATCCAAAAAAACTTGAAAACATTGGTATGCAAAGACACATGCACTTCCATGTTTATTGCAGCATTAGTCACAGTGGCCAAGACATGGAAAGAACCAAAGTGTCCTTTGATAGAGGAATGGATAAAGAAGATGTGGTACATCTATATACTGGAATACTATTCAGGCATAAGAAATGATGACGTATTGCCATTTATGACAACATGGATGGATCTTGAGAACCTTATACTAAGTGAAATAAGTAAATCAGTAAAAGCTAAGAACTATATGATTTCACACATAGGTAAGATATAAAAATGAGAGTCATAAACATAGACAAAAAGGAAGAGGTTACCAGGAGGAGGGGGCGCCAAGAGGGACAAATATGTATATATGGTGACAGAAAGCCTATAGAATAAAATACTAGTTTTGATTGTTGAATTCATTTGTTTTCCAGCTGAGTAGTACATCACATAGATAATAACTGTAAAATTGTTGTTATACCTTCTAAATTATGTAGTGTTAATATAACCCACATTACTTATGATAACAAAACCTAAGAACTATTATTTGGATGAAAATAAAGTTTTATTCATTCATTCTTATAATCACTAAAGAAATGTGATTTTTAAGCAATCACTGATGAGATCATTTAGCCTTGAAAATTCACCTAGAAGATTTTAGTTTAAGTTTATTTGCCTAAAATATCTAATAAGGTAATGATTATCTATTTTTAAGGAGAATATATATATATATAATTTAAAATTTTTTATAATAATTGACCTAGCGAGGTAATTTATGTAAACATGTAAAAGGAATGATAAATATTATGCTAAATATAGTTCTTTCCATTGAAAATATCACTAGAATTATATCTTATTACTGGATATTCATGTCTAGAATACTTCAAGTGTTAAACATGATATATTATAATATACAACAAACGTACAAAGAACTAATTGCTTCAATAGAAATTAAACAGCTATGAGATGCCAAAGACCCACAGTTTATTATATTCACTTTCCTTTGCTTTAAAGATCTGTGTTCACTAAAATGTACACAGTCATTGAATCTAAGTGATCTGTTTATGTCCAAGCTGAAGCTAGTCACTAAGTCTAAAAATATTAGGTATTAAAAACTACGTATTAGAAACAAAAAATTGCTCTCATAGAAAAACCACAAGGTATCTGATGTCTCATTGTTTGACTCTCTTTACATTTGTAACAAATGTTTAGGACCATGTACTTTATAGCCTGGTGATCTAGGGGACATTATCAGAGTCAGAGTGGCTGTCACATATCTCGGAACTTCAGGGGTTATTCCATAAAAGTGGCACCAAAACATGCCAAATATGATATTTCATAGAAAATAAATTCATTATTATTTGTGTTTAGCAAAGTAAATAATACCGAGATTTGGTGTAGCAGTAAATAGTTTAAGGCTGGGGTCCCCAAACTTTTTACACAGGGGGATAGATCCCTGTCCCTCAGACTGTTGGAGGGCTGCCACATACAGTGCTCCTCTCACTGACCACCAATGAAAGAAGTGCCCCTTCTGGAAGTGCGGTGGGGCTGGATAAATGGCCTCAGGGGGCTGCATGCAGCCTGTGGGCAGTAGTTTGGGGAAGCCTGGTTTAAGGTATCATTCTTCTTCTGTCTTCCACTTTGGAAAATTTAAGTATCACAGGTTTCTGTTGTTTTGGTTTTGCCATGTCACACTAAAATAACCTGTAAAGTTTAAACTCCTAGAGACCTTCAGAAGCATCTTGTGCCATGTTTAAGCAGGATTTTTCACATGAAAGTATGATAATGGCTAACTCATATACTGTTTCCTATGAATGCACCAATTTCCACCGAAAATACCGGGTCTGTTCAAACTCTGCACTTGTGAATGGGAGTCAAGCTTGTTTGTATGGTTGAGGGAGGGCTGGAAACAGCAGCAAGCCCTAATAAAATGCTGAGTGAAGTTCAGTTGTTTCAAGTTTGCATGGATCTGAAATAAATCATATGAATAGATGTTCTTTCCCCTTTACCCCCTTTACAAAGCCATTTACACTGGACTCCGCTTTAATCAATTGGTAAAGTGATAATTTACTGCCATGTATCTTTCAATAATGGTATTTTTCATATTTTCCACCTGTCGTGTGTGTGTGTGTGTGTGTGTGTGTTTCCTTAAAGGTCTCAAATGTAGGCCCTGGCCAAGTGGCTTAGTGAATAAAGCACCGACCCAGCACACTGGAACTGTGGGTTCGATCCTGGTCAGAGCACATATGTACATGAAGCAATCAATGAGTACACAACTAAGTGAAATAACAACTTGATGCCTCTCTCTCTCTCCCCCTCCCTCTCCCCTTTCCTTCTCTCTTCTCTCTCTCTCTCTTTCTCAATCAATGGAAAAGTTTTTTTTTTAAGTCTCAAATGTATGTATTTGGCAAATAAAGAGCTCTATGATTTAAACATTTAATGTAGCTAATCAACAGACATAATTTCTACACAAAACTTTTTATAATATTTTACTATTTTTTCATAGTTAATGTAGATTTTTATGCTTGTATTCTATGCAGAGATTATTGTAAATCTAAAGCCACATAACATATATCTTGATGACTAGCTATAATTGTGTACTGATTTGCCTGGTAATGTATACAGGCAACAAATCTGTAATTATTCCGACATTCTTTATGCTGTCTATAGATCCATTGCTTTCCTCAGCCCTGACACATGTTGGCGGGATGAATGACTAGTCCAACCTCCAATGTCTGCTTCCCTGTACATAAAATGGATTTATAATTTCTTCTTTATTGCACTGTGGGATAATCAGAATAAAATATATGAAATGACAAAGAATTACTAAGTACTAATTGGATTATGCATTTATTGTCCCTAACGGTGTATAAATTATCCACTTTACCAATCAGCCTTAACCAAGAGTTAGAGAAAGAGAGGAGGTCTCTATGGTCTTTGCTCTTATTTGTTTGACCTTAAACAACCATATAACAAAAAATATGTTAGAAAAACAAATAAATATGTGTCCCACATTATCCATAATCTGCTTTTACAAAGTACTTAAAAGATAAGAAATAAATTTACTCAATTTGAATAGTTCATATTTTATCTGCATTTGTTCATTTATTTATTTTTACCCTATCAGTATTGTTTTGGAAGTGAGAGAAAGATCAGGATATGCCTTTTTGTATTTACACAGAAAAAAATAAAAGTGTCCTTATGGAGGCTTAAAATAAAGGTTTAAATTCCTAGGAATACTTATAATTCAACTTCCCGGACACAGATGTGTAAACTTTTGGCTTGTGTCTTACAGAATATTATCACAAGAGTCTAAAAATACTGCATGTTTCCAAAGAAGAACACTGTTCTTTAAATTTACAAAAAAAATCCCCTGTAGACATTTTGAGCAGAGTTTTCTAAAGAATAACAAAGCATAAGCCCTCCACCAGCAAAGACAGACCTAGAAGTAATTTAGAAGCTGCCCAACAAGGCAGCCTATGGCATTCAACAAAAGACCCAGCTGCTCCCGCTTCCAGAGGTCTTCCTATCTTTGCCATCCACATCTTGTAATTACTACTGAAAAGCAAAACAAGGGGGACAGAAAATGTAGTTTGAATCAAATCACCGACAGCTATGCTTTCTGTAGTATTTCATATCATTACAATGTAGTTTAAAACTTCCAGTAGTATTTCTTTCCAACAAGAAAACATTTTAACAACAAATGCTTTCCCTCTCAAAAAGACTTTACCTTAGTACTGAAACAGACTGTCTACGATCAATTTTTTTCATGTTATAGATTAGATATGTGTATATATATCTATGTCTATCTATGTATGTGTGCCACAGCAATATTGTAGCTGCTAGGATAATATAATAAACAACAATTCATTGTTTAAGATAATTATCCTAATCAGCAGTACAAGCTACATTTCTATCCCACAAGCATCTCTCTTTATGCATGCTTCAATCCAACACTCTGCCAAACCAGATAAAGAATATTTTCTGTGAAATTTTCATGTGATCACAAAGAGAAATAGAAGTGTGTATGTAAGCAGACTGTTTTTGTCCCCATGGGTGAAGAGTTGGTTAATAAAGTTCCAAATGGATCAACAACCTGCCAAAAATAAATTTGCTTTTTCAAATTTCTGCATTGTAAAAGCCTTCAGTACAATGTCTTTAACTGCACTGTGTCACCTTAGATGCTTTTAGACTAGGGAATGTTGTTAGAGCTGAAACCCTGATATTTGTGAAAAATGTTTGAAAAGATCCCATCAGATTATAAAAATATACCAAAATACATCTCCTCTTATCTTCTTAAAATAGTTGGTGGAAGATATCCACCTATCCATTTATCTACTCATATTTATTCACTCAACCTTTTTCTGTGGTAATTATTCTTTTATCAATCTCTATACATTTTAGAAGTTTTTTTCTGTGATTCCAATGATAATAATGCTTTGTAATGTTCATCCACTCATGACTAACCTAGAACTATCAATAAATGAGTTAAGCAGTAAATAGCACCTGGGAAAATTAGTAAAGAGTTTAATTCTTTGAGGCTACATGTATAGAAGTTTTTTATCATAACCATGAAAGTCAATTTTTAAATACCCTCAACCAGTGGTGGGAGTCAAATAATTTAACAACTGGTTCTCTGCTCTAATGACCATTTTAAGTATAAAAAGGTAGTTTATTATTTCATGCATTTAATACTTAAGTAAGAAAAATAAAAGAGGTATACAAAACTAGATTGTTATAAAAAAGTTTTAAAATATTAATGAAAAATATCAAATAATACCTGACAAAAAACAATAAAACTGTTATTTAAGGTATTTCCACATTGCTTTTTGATTGGCGTCCTCATTGGCAATTTTTATCACCTATGGATGGAATAAAGATTACTACTGGTGCTTTGAATATGCTGTTGCACAGATGAATGTTAAACAAGAGTAAGAAATGTAAATGTGTGATTTCCACATTGGGTGCCTGCCCAGGCGCCCACCTTGGAGAGAACCCTAGTTACAAGTGCCATTTTAACAACCGGTTTGCCAAACTCAACAAAAAAATAGGTATTGGGTTCTGACAAAACAATGTAAACCAGCTGAATCCCACCACTGTCCTCAACTGAATCAAATATTCCTTCCAAATATCTTCTACACAATCACTTTCTAGCTGCATGAACTTAGCAGTACTTTAAATTGTGTAAGTTATATCATCTAAAAAATGTAAATAATATCACTTAATACACTAACAATATAAGGAGACAATCCATTCAGGATAGTTACTGTTTTATAGTAAGTGCACAATATATATATATTGGTCATTGCTATTGAAATTTAGACCCATTCCCTGCTGTTTTTCAAATTAAAATATTCTAATCAGTACCAACTGATTCTATAATTAATTAAAATTCCTACTGTAATTATGGTTGAGATTTCTGGCAAATATTTATATTGTTCTCTCCGGGTTCTTTTTTTCTTGCTTATAATAAAGGCCTTGCAATACCATTCAAAAAAATCTTTAAAATATTCATTCTCATCAACAGGCCACTCAGCCCTTAGAGACCTCTATCAAGAAGTATGGATATGTCAGCAAAAATTCCCCAAAGCACAATTCTGCTAACAGGAGGATGTTGCATGTGTCTATGCTCTATTTATCAGGAACCTAAATAAAAAAGAGGAAAAAAATATACATGCTATGAAAGTGACAACATAATGAGACTACAGTACCCACCAAACAAAATGTAAACTGCAAAATATATTGTAACTTTCTATAACATACATTAATTTATCTTTAATCACATTATTCAAACAATTATATTTACTAGTAATTTTATAGTGGAAAATAATGACATGGAAACAAACTCAAGTCTCTAACTGTGTCATTCTGCATCTTTTAAGCCAGATATTGATGTGAGCTTTATGCATATAGCAGTTGACAAGTGTCAATTATTTATTATGAGCATTCTTTTTTTCTTTTAAGGAAAAACATAATGGAAAAATAATCATTCTTCATTGTTCATATAAAAAATATATAATGTGCTACTAACTGAATTTTATGAATTTACTTACAGCATTTTGATATCACAGAAGATTTGGAATTTTTAAAATTTTACATTAATGCAAATGTTTTTCTCTTTCAATTTTTCTCCCTCCCCCTCTCCCTATGCTGTAACAGAAATGTTCCAGAGAAGAGGTAACAGTTGAAATAAGATTTGAAGAAACAGTAGAAATCCTTCAAGTACACAGTGTTTAAGGAGTGAAAGGCAGAAGGGACAGCATGTGTAAAGGCAAATAAGTAGGAGAGAATTTAGCAAAGAAATCCCATGATTGTAGGCAATGGGGAGTCTTTCTTACTTGCCAAATTAAATAGTTTGGACTTCTGAACATAGAGAGCTGCTACTGAACAATTTTAAGCTGTAGAGTGACAACCTCAGAGATTTAATGTGAGGGGGTAGGTGAAGCTGAAGTTAGGAGATCATCTTCAAGAACACTATCTCCTAGGGCTGCACTGGGAATTATACGAGCTAATATACCATTCACAAAAATTGGGGGATATTTCAAAATGAATATAAAGCTATAAAATATCCCCTAATTTTTGTGAGCAGTATATTTGTGAAGTACTGAGAACAAAGCTTGGCACAGCATAAGCTGTGTAAGATTTTAATTAATTAATTAGACAAAAAATACTTCATAGTATATTGTAAGGACTCACTAAGGAAATGTTTTTATTCCTACTAACATTGTTTTTCCTCTAGGAGTGTATCCAGTTACATATAAAAAAAATGTCAGCCTTCTATAAATACTCTTATTTTTAATGTGGTGCCTCCCCTCTATTCTCTGTTGCAGCAAGTGCTCTCTTCCAAGGTTTTCTGGTAGAATACGCATGGCATGAAGAAATGTGGTTGAATATCCATGATGAAAATATATCTTTAGCAAGGGACAAGGAAAAGTAGTTGCTTAGATTCACAGAGTGAAACACTAAGATGGAGCATTAGCTCTACCTTAAGGCCTTTAATTGATTCCCTGCCCACGTCTTCCAGAATACCAAGTACTTCCGCCTTTTGAGTCATTACAGTTTCCTGTAGTGTGCATTGGCTTGTCGTCTGTTGGTGTTCCCTTGGGAAGTCTTAGCTTACCCCATCTACTGAGTCATTTACCACTGTCCACATATTTCCCCTCCCTTAAAAACCTGTGAAACCACTCAGTTGTTATTACCTCCTCTCTTATTCTCCTTTTCTTTGTAGGCTTATAGAATTCAAAATTCATTTGCTCAGTGTAATTATGTCTCAGAAAGGAGTAGGAATAAATGTGTTCAAATGAATTTATAAACAAGAAACCTTTATTTGTTTTACTTATGTAAGAAAGCTGAGTCTCAGAGAAGTTAGGTAATTTGTCATTTACACAGCTGATAAAAGGATAAAATTAATTCTAAATGTACTTGCTTCTAAAGCCATTATCTCTTACCCCACACTTCTTTGTACAAAACAAATATGACTTCTTGATAAGAAAACCAACATGATCATATCTATGACATGTTTCTGTAATCAACAACTAAAAATACAACTGAATAAACAAATTATATGGACCAAAATAATTTGAAGTCATTGTTTGTGATAATAAAATTTTTAAAAATGCCTCTTCTCCTGGAAACCTTAATTCTATTATTTTATCTGTACTTGGCCTTTTGTTCATCTGCTTTAAAAAATAATTGTAAAATCTTGCTAAGCCCTCAAAGGACAATCCCAGAGAGCTCCCATGCTGATGGCTGTAAGAATAATAATGTATCATCTCGGTATGGTCCTGCTTGGAACTATTTCAGTAAACAGGAGAAAGCTGTGTTAAACTAGAGGAGCTGATGCCCTCCTACCACCTTTATAGGAGCCATACAGTGATTATGAGGAGCATGGATTTAAAACTACCCTTATAATCATCAAAGATTTTTATATCATTTGAAGCTGGATTATAGGTAAGATGAAGAGAGAGGTTATTTTTCCTCTCTGTGGAAAACCCCTTCAGCAAGTGGTATTCCAGGAAAAATCAGAAGTTCTGGGTGTCACGTAGTCACGTTTCAGCAGCTGCAATGTTCAATTGGTAATTGTTCACATAAACAACTCAGATATATCTATTTACTTTACATGTACTAATGGGGGGGAAAAGGCTGGTCTCGTAAAATTCTAAAACCTACACTTTTTAGCTCTTGTTCACATCTCAGTGATTTTAATATCCTTCTGCTATATTATTTATGATTTCACAAAGAAAGTAGTTATTTCCTATTATCTGTTCAATAAATAAGTAGAGAAATGCCGGTGCAGAGATGCAATTTGTTAATGAAATAGCCTAGAAAATCTTCACGGTGTCTAGTCTCAGTGGCTTGCGCAGCATCTATTAATGCTGGCTCCAATTCTTAACAGTAACTCTAATTTGTACACACTGGTGTGTCCCACTCAGATGGATGAGGCATGTGTCCCGAGTAGATTACGCCACATGAGCTACCTATGTGGTGATGCAACATGCATCTGAAATAAACACAGGCATGGTTAAACACATTTCTCAAGTTGTTCAACCTTTTTCTATTACTGAAATGAGAATGATGGAGAATTTCCAGTTCTTGGTAATATTCTCAAGAAGAGAAAGACATCTTGCTTGTAGTTCTTAGCCAAATATCATGGTACTATGAATGCACTATTTTCAAGCGATGATACAACTTTCGTACAAGTTATAATGACTAGGTAGGTATATCACTATTCTCAAATGTGTATTCTGTTACCACTTGGTAAATCAATAACAATAAAAATTCGCACATGCTATCTTTTAAAAACATTCACCCTCGCTGATAATTCCCCTTGTTGAAAGAATAAACAATACTGTAATAGGAAAACGCTAGTTACAATCATGTAAACTCCCTTATTTTCTGTGAAACATTTATTTCCCCTATAATAATGAAGCTGAAGGGAGAGACATGCATATTTATGTGATAACATCAGATTCTTAAAATATTCAGAAGTTTAAAGAAACAAATCACATAAGACAGAAAAACTTATATGGATTTTAAAAGCTAATCTAGGAAAAGACTTTGACTTTCATCAAAACCTGAGAGTGACCAAATGCTGTTTAGGTCTGAATATTCTTTCTCTTTAACTAATGAAAGTGCAGTTTGATTTCCCCTCAGAATAAATACTTTATTTTTTTCAACATTAGGGTAGAGTAGTTTCTTAGATTCAAAATTTGTATGAGAGACTCCAGTGCAAGATTGCAGGGATATTCAATAAATACATATTTACTAATTTTGATACTAAATATTATTTATAAATTAATAATATTCTCTTGAATTAAAAAAATTCAGTTGTATTAATATGTAGTGAGATAATGTTCAACCTCAAATACTTTAGTCAATTATATAAGAAATAAGTATTTACCACATTTATTTAAATAGTAATTCAGTAATTGTGAAAATATATATTTTTTTACCAGCCATTAACATTAAATATTTTAACTAAAACTTTCATCAATGGTGGTAATTAATATTTCTGTAGAGTTTCTGTCATGGAAATGATTAGTAACAGTTTACCTAACTCATTTTGAAATTCAGCTAGTGAGTGACGTCACGGAAATGGCGCCGTGAGCAGCGCATCCAACAGCTTTCCCCTAAATCACAACAAATTTATCAACTAGAAACAGAAAAATTTATCCTCGGAGCATTCCGGAGTTCCACACAAACTGATAGCGAAAGGACTGTTATCACTTGAATCTGAGAGACGAGGGTGTGGAGAAATCTACCACAGGGACGTTCTTTCAAACCGCAAGGAAGTGCGCCTGTGGTGAGTCAGCCCATATACTTGGGAACCGCGAGCGGCCGCCGCGAACTGCCACCGTGAGTGACCGAGCCACCGCCGCGAGCCGCCGCGAGCAACCGTGCGCGCGCCTGGTCCGGTTGAGCACCGCTGACGTTCCCGGCAGCCCGCACACTGCGAGTGGGGGTCGCCGGCCACCGGTGCCCGGAGCGCCCCATTCGCGCGCGTGCCTTAGGCATTCCACGCGCCCAGGGCGCCCTGCTGGCCCGCACACCCAGGGGGCTCCATTATCCTGCGCCTGGTGCGGTCCAGCCGCCAGCGGCGGGGCGAGCGGGAGAGGCTTGGGAGATTCTCTCCGTGGGCGGGGCACCTCACCCAGCCATTCAAGCTAACAATCAAGTGTTGGGGGAGAGGTGCACGCAGGCAGCCTAAAATACCTTCAGAAACACAGCTGCGACCCAATCACTGAAATTAGCTTAACCCATGAAATCTGCGCACCCTCGGTTCTAATTGATAAGATCTCTCTCAGTTCAGCGATCCAAGACAAGAGGCGTGATATTTTTTAGTGCCTCTTGCTAAAGGGGCGGGGGCAACTTCTGATTGATAGAGCCTCCATATTCAGGGATAAATGCTAACAAGAAGGACTTGGCAGATAATAAGGTCTATACTACACTAGTCGTAAGCAGAGACTAGTGCCTCTTCTTCCCTGCAAAAACAGGCTACAAAGTGTGGAAAGCCTGGGTTGAGAGGTCCAACTAAATGATAGGCACTGATCAGTCACCTTGACAACAATTGACTCCCACCCCCGCCTGATTACACTGGAGGCCCTGACTGTCAGAGCCTTTCCCAAAGCCTTGCACTGAGTGGGGATAGAGTGGGGATTTCCCAGCTCTTTGAGCCTCTTACTCCCCAGGCAGAAGCAGTTGCAGCCTTATAGCTGGATCACCAGGCTGCTAATTCAGAAAGGGGGGACTAGGAGAGAGAATCCAGGAAAGCAAACTCTCTCATCGTTGAACCTTGCAAACGCCAACAAGCCTTTACTTCCAGCAAGACTAAAGCCAATTATATGACATTGCCATAGAATCCCATTAACTGCAAATCCCTACCTAAGAGTGACACAGGGGCAGAGCCTGGGGTACAGAGTCACTGACTAGGAAGAGGGAGAGAAAAGAAAAAGGAAGAAGTTAACCTCTCAAAATCAAGAAAAACCCACAGACTTTACAACTTGATCCACTAATTTTTTGTTGTTGTTGTTGTTGTTTGTTTCTTCTATCTTTTTGCCTTTATTTCCTCCACCTCGGTCCTTCTATTCTCTGCCCATCTTATACTTCCCCTTTCTTGAACTACACTACTCATGAGTGTTGCATTTTATTTTTCTTCTTCATCCTCACCCTCCTTTAAGGTTATACTCCAAAACACTTAACTCTCACTCTCTCCTCTTTTGTTTTTTTTTTTTTGTCTTGTTTTATTTTGCTTTTTTCTCTTCCTATTTTATTTCTTCCTTCGTTTTTCTCTTTTTCTTATTTTTTCCTTTCTATTCGTTTTTTCTTTTCTCATTTTACTTTCCTCCCATATAATCCTCAATCACAAACAAATTAGTTAATTTGGGACTCAAGGCTTTTTTTTGGCTTTATTTCTCTTTTCTGCTTTTGTTTTTATTTTTTTTTCTTGTTTGTTTATTTTTGTGGCATTTTGGGTCCTCCCAACCCAAGGTCTCCATTGTATTTAGTCTTCACTCCACTTAATACAACAGATTTTTACTTATTATTTTTATTTTTTCTTCTTTATTATTCTTTTTTGGTCCTTTTTTCTGGTTCCCTCTTATCCCTCTCATTATATCTCTTAGTTGACCATCACTTACAAGCAAATCATCTTATGCTTGTCTAAGATTTTCTTCCTTTTTTTTTTTTTTTTTTTTTTTTTTGCATTTAGTAGGTCCCTACTCCCTTTTTTTTTGCCCCTTGAACTCTTCACCCCAAATCAGGCCCTCCATTATAGGCACGATATTTCCCTGAGGAGGGGAGAGGAGGGAAAGAGAAGAGAGAAAAAAAGGGGGAAATAATAAATTATTACTGTTTTTTTTTGTGGGGTGTTTTACCCTTTTTTTTTTTTTTTTTTTTTTTACTTTTTACTCTTTATTAATTCTAATTAGTGCTATCAATAAGACCACCCTCAGATGCCGATAAGAAAGAGGAAATCGAATATTATGGATACAAAAGAAAGAGAGGTAACACAAATAGATGTGGAAAAATCTATGGAGAAAAGACTTAACATATTGGAAGCCTTGGAGCTAAATGACAGAGAATTTAAAATAGAAATCTTAAAAATACTCAGAGATATACAAGAAAACACAGAAAGGCAATATAGGGAGATCAGAAAACAACTCAATGAACACAAAGAATATATTACCAAGGAAATTGAAACTATAAAAACAAATCAAACAGAAATGAAAAACTCAATTCACGAGCTGAAAAACGAGGTAACAAGCTTAGCTAACAGAACAGCCCAGACTGAAGATAGGATTAGTGAAATAGAAGACAAACAACTTGAGGCACAACAGAGAGAAGAAGAAAGAGACTCAAAAATAATAAAAAACGAGAAAGCCCTACAGGAATTGTCTGACTCCATCAGAAAGAATAACATAAGAATAATAGGTATATCAGAGGGAGAAGAGAAAGAAAATGGAATGGAGAATATACTCAAACAAATAATAGACGAGAACTTCCCAAGCCTGTGGAAGGAACTAAAGCCTCAAATTCAAGAAGCAAACAGATCACCAAGTTTTCTTAACCCCAACAAACCCACTCCAAGGCAAATCATAATAAAGATGACACAAACCAATGACAAAGAAAAAATTCTCAAGGCAGCCAGGGAAAAGAAGAGTACAACATATAAAGGAAGGCCTATTAGATTATCATCAGATTTCTCAGCAGAAACTCTACAAGCTAGAAGAGAGTGGACCCCAATATTTAAAGCCCTGAAAGAGAGGAACTTTCAGCCAAGAATACTATACCCATCAAAGCTATCCTTCAAGTATGAAGGAGATATAAAAACATTCACAAATACAGAAAAGATGAGAGAATTTATCAACAGAAAGCCCCCACTCCAGGAAATACTAAAGGGGGTTTTCCAACCAGATTCAAAGAACAAAAGAAAACAACACCACAAGTAACAGCTCCACCAAGAACACAATAAAACCAAACTTAAACTGTGACAACAAAGGAAAAAAAAGGGGGGAGAGGATGGAGATTAACAGTAGCAAAGGATGATGAAGTGCAGAAATACTTATAAGATAGGGTACTACAATGAATATGGTAGGTACCCTTTTCATTACTTAATGGTAACCACCCTTAAAAAAACCACCACAAAAACACTTGACTTAAAAAAGGTAGCAACAAAGGAAAGAAGTATGGAACACAAACAAACAAAAACAAATGATAGAAAAACAAAAGAGAAGAATCAAACTAGATACAAAACTAACAGAAAGAAATTTATAAAATGGCAGTAGGGAACCCACAAGTGTCAATAATTACACTAAATGTAAATGGATTAAACTTACCAATAAAAAGACACAGAGTAGCAGAATGGATTAAAAAAGAAAATCCAACTATATGCTGCCTACAAGAAACACATCTAAGCAACAAGGATAAAAACAAATTCAAAGTGAAAGGCTGGAAAACAATACTCCAAGCAAACAACACCCAAAAAAAGGCAGGTGTAGCAATTCTCATATCTAATAATGCTGACTACAAGACAGAAAAAGTACTCAGAGACAAAAATGGTCATTTCATAATGATTAAGGGGAAGTTGAATCAAGAAGACATAACAATCCTTAATATATATGCACCAAACCAAGGAGCACCAAAATATATAAGACAGCTACTTATTGACCTTAAAACAAAAACTAACAAAAATACAATCATACTTGGAGACCTCAATACACTGCTGACGGCTCTAGATTGGTCATCCAAACAGAGAATGAATAAAGATATAGTGGCCTTAAACGAAATACTAGAACACCTGGATATGATAGACATCTACAGGACACTTCATCCCAAAGCGACAGAGTATACATTTTTCTCTAGTGTACATGGAACATTCTCAAGAATTGACCATATGTTGGGCCACAAAGACAATATCAGCAAATTTAGAAAAATTGAAATTGTACCAAGCATATTTTCTGATCATTAAGCCTTGAAACTAGAATTCAACTGCAAAAAAGAGGGGGAAAAACCCACAAAAATGTGGAAACTAAACAACATACTTCTAAAAATGAATGGGTCAAAGAAGAAATAAGCGCAGAGATAAAAAGATATATACAGACAAATGAAAATGACAATACGACATATCAGAATCTCTGGGATGCAGCAAAAGCAGTAATAAGAGGAAAGTTCATATCACTTCAGGCCTATATGAACAAACAAGAGAGAGCCGAAGTAAACCACTTAACTTCACACCTTAAGGACCTAGAAAAAGAAGAACAAAGACAACCCAAAACCAGCCGAAGAAAGGAGATAATAAAAATCAGAGCAGAAATAAATGAAATAGAGAACAGAAAAACTATAGAAAAAATCAATAAAACAAGGAGCTGGTTCTTTGAAAAGATCAACAAAATTGACAAACCCTTGGCAAGACTCACCAAGGAAAAAAGACACAGGACTCAAATAAATAAAATCCAAAATGAAAGAGGAGAGATCACCACAGACATCATAGATATACAAAGAATTATTGTAGAATACTATGAAAAATTATATGCCACCAAATACAACAATCTAGAAGAAATGGATAAATTCCTAGAACAATACAACCTTCCTAGACTGAGTCATGAAGAAGCAGAAAGCCTAAACAGACCAATCAGCAGGGAGGAAATAGAATAAACTATTAAAAATCTCCCCAAAAATAAAAGTCCAGGCCCAGACGGTTATACTAGTGAATTCTATCAAACATTCAAAGAAGACTTGGTTCCTATTCTACTCAAAGTCTTCCAAAAAATTGAAGAAGAAGCAATACTTCCAAACACATTTTATGAGGCCAACATAACCCTCATACCAAAACCTGGCAAGGATGGCACAAAGAAAGAAAACTACAGACCAATATCTCTAATGAATACAGATGCTAAAATACTAAACAAAATACTGGCAAACCGAATACAACAACATATTAAAAAAATAATACATCATGATCAAGTGGGATTCATCCCAGAATCTCAAGGATGGTTCAACATACGCAAAACGGTTAACGTAATACACCATATCAACAAAACAAAGAACAAAAACCACATGATCTTATCAATAGATGCAGAAAAGGCTTTTGATAAAATACAACACAATTTTATGTTTAAGACTCTCAACAAAATGGGTATAGAAGGAAAATATCTCAACATGATAAAGGCCATATATGATAAACCATCAGCCAACATCCTATTAAACGGCATAAAACTGAGGACTTTCTACCTTAAATCAGGAACAAGACAGGGTTGTCCACTCTCTCCACTCTTATTCAATGTGGTGCTAGAAGTTCTGGCCAGAGCAATCAGACAAGACAAAGAAATAAAAGGCATCCATATCGGAAAAGAAGAAGTAAAGCTATCACTTTTTGCTGATGATATGATCCTATACATCGAAAACCCGAAGGACTCCACAAAAAGATTATTAGAAACAATAAACCAATACAGTAAGGTCGCAGAATACAAAATTAACATACAAAAGTCCATAGCCTTTCTATATGCCAACAATGAAATATTAGAAAACGAACTCAAAAAAATAATCCCCTTCACGATTGCAACAAAAAAAATAAAATACCTAGGAATAAACATAACAAAGAACGTAAAGGACCTATATAATGAAAATTACAAAGCATTGTTAAGGGAAATCGAAAAAGATACAATGAGATGGAAAAATATTCCTTGTTCTTGGATAGGAAGAATAAATATAATCAAAATGGCCATATTACCCAAAGCAATATACAAATTTAATGCAATTCCCATCAAAATCCCTATGAGATTTTTTAAAGAAATGGAACAAAAAATCATCAGATTTATATGGAACTATAAAAAACCCCGAATAGCCAAAGCAATCCTAAGGAAAAAGAATGAAGCTGGGGGCATTACAATACCTGACTTTAAACTATATTATAGGGCCACGATAATCAAAACAGCATGGTATTGGCAAAAAAATAGACACTCAGACCAATGGAACAGAATAGAAAGCCCAGAAATAAAACCACATATATATGGTCAAATAATCTTTGATAAAGGGGCCAACAACACACAATGGAGAAAAGAAAGCCTCTTCAACAAATGGTGTTGGGAAAACTGGAAAGCCACATGCAAAAGAATGAAACTCGACTACAGCCTGTCCCCGTGTACAAAAATTAATTCAAAATGGATCAAAGACCTAAATATAAGACCTGAAACAATAAAGTACATAGAAGAAGACATAGCTACTAAAATCATGGACCTGGGTTTTAAAGAACATTTTATGAACTTGACTCCAATGGCAAGAGAAGTGAAGGCAAAGATAAATGAATGGGACTACATCAGAATTAAAAGTTTTTGCTCAGCAAGAGAAACTGATATCAAAATAAACAGACAGCCAACTATATGGGAACTGATATTTTCAAACGACAGCTCAGATAAGGGCCTAATATCCAAAATTTACAAAGAACTCATAAAACTCAACAACAAACAAACAAACAATCCAATAAAAAAATGGGAAGAGGACATGAACAGACACTTCTCCCAGGAAGAGATACAAATGGCCAACAGATATATGAAAAGATGCTCAGCTTCATTAGTTATTAGAGAAATGCAAATCAAAACTACAATGAGATACCACCTCACTCCTGTTAGATTAGCTATTATCAACAAGACGGGTAATAGCAAATGTTGGAGAGGCTGTGGAGAAAAAGGAACCCTCATTCACTGTTGGTGGGACTGTAAAGTAGTACAACCATTATGGAGGAAAGTATGGTGGTTCCTCAAAAAACTGCAAATAGAACTACCTTATGACCCAGCAATCCCTCTACTGGGTATATACCCCAAAACCTCAGAAACATTGATACGTGAAGACACATGTAGCCCCATGTTCATTGCAGCACTGTTCACAGTGGCCAAGACATGGAAACAACCAAAAAGCCCTTCAATAGAAGACTGGATAAAGAAGATGTGGCACATATACACTATGGAATACTACTCAGCCATAAGAAATGATGACATCAGATCATTTACAGCAAAATGGTGGGATCTTGATAACATTATAAAGAGTGAAATAAGTAAATCAGAAAAAAACAAGAACTACATGATTCCATACATTGGTGGAACATAAAAATGAGACTAAGAGACATGGACAAGAGTGTGGTGGTTACCAAGGGTGGGGGGGGAGGGAGGGCATGGGAGGGAGGGAGGGAGAGAGTTAGGGGGAGGGGGAGGGGCACAGAGAACTAGATAGAGGGTGGCGGAGGACAATCTGACTTTGGGCGAGGGGTTTGCAACATAATTTGATGACAAAATAACCTAGACATGTTTTCTTTGAATATATGTACCCTGATTTATTAATGTCATCCCATTACCATTAATAAAAATTTATTAAAAAAAAAAATTTAGCTAGTGATAATACTTAATGACTTTGTAGAATGGCTTTTATATTATAACATGCTATTTTATACTCTTCAGAGAGTTCACAATTTAATTGAGATTATTGAAGACATGGTTCACTTCCCTTCATTTACGTAAAAAGTATTTTTGAAATTGTTGTCTTGCAAAATTCTTTTCTGGGTACCGTATCTCAGATATCTAGAAATATCAGAAGCCATAAGTTATTCCATCAGGAGCCATAATGTATTTCAAACCCAAGAAACACAGAACTACTACAATATACACTTCTGAACTTGGGGGAAGATTTGTGCTTTATATTGTGAGAGTAAGGCCTTCCCTAGTGACTGGAGTTATTACTAATTTGATGGGAAAAATTAACTTTTAATACAGGTGATTGTTTCAAATGTATATTTCTCTAATTTTAAGAGTTACTACTCATATATGACTTGTGATTTAATATTTTTCATTAAATTGTATAATTTTCACTTTCTAGTCACTTTTATTTATCTATTGATTGATTGATTTATCTATCTATCTATTTATTTTCTTTCTTTTACCAAGTGAGAGGAGGGGTGATAGAGATACACACTCCCACATGAGTCCCAACTGGGATCCACCTGGCAAGCCCCACCTGGGGCCGATGCTCTGCCCACCTAGGGCCATGCTTGCAACTGAGCTATTTTTAGCACCTGAGATGGAAGCTGCACGGAATCATCTTCAGCTCCCAGGACCAACTCATTTGAATCAATTGAACCATAGCTGTAGGAGGAGAAGAGAGAGAGAGAAAGGAAGAGAGAGAAAAGGAAAAGTGAAGGGTAGAAAATCAGATGGTCACTTTTGTGTGCCCTGATGGGGAATTGAACCCGGAATATTCACTGAGACATTCTACCACTGAGCCAACCCACCAGAGCTCTAGTCACTTTTATTAATCTGAAGTTTATTCTATAATACAATGTTCTGAAGTGTTAAACAATCAATCTAAAAAGTAGTGTATATATTCTCCATTTCGCTGCCTTCTCCTATTCCTAGATTTATCTTTTCTCTTCTTTTCCTTGTTTCTAGCTAACCCAGGTGATTTCTCATGCCTCACTATATTTTTTTAAGTTACTGGGAACAGATACTGTTTGGGTTAAAAGAGAGAGAAAATATGTAGAAGATGTAAAAGTCAACATGTAAAAAGTTAGTTACACACAAACAGCCCCTCTACACATCCACATATAGACATAAATATGGAGTTTTATAGAGAAGTTTCTTGAGGAATTTGATAATTATTAGTTGATAAAGAATGTGCTTCATAAAGTGAAGCATATGTTTTGCAAATATATCTGTTTCTTACAGTGGTAGGCAAAAGCATAACTAATAAACTTATCTTAAATATTATTTATACAATAGTGTGACAAGAATTTTTTTGTAATATTTCAACTTATTTTGTTTCACTGTCTTCTAAACTTGGCTATTTTATTTTCAATTTTTTTTAATTTAAACCTCAGTCCATCAAATATAAAAATAAGGCACCATAAAGAGATAAAGACAATGACGAAACAAATGTTTAAAATAATAATTGTTAATAAAAATAATAATGGTTGGGTTTGAGAAAAGAACATAGTTAACTACCAATAAATAGAGTGGAGTTTGGTCAAAAGGATCTGAAAATGTTGTAAGGCAAAGTCTAAATGGTATTTTATGGAAGAGGGGGCATTGAAAACAGACCCTAAAGGCCTGACCTGTGGTGGTGCAGTGGATAAAGTGTCGACCTGGAAATGCTGAGGTCGTCGGTTCGAAACCCTGGGCTTGCCTGGTCAAGGCACATATAGGAGTTGATGCATCCAGCTCCTCCCCACCTTCTCTCTCTTTCTCTCCCTCTCTGTCTCTCTCTCTCTCTCCCTTTCTCTCTCCTCTCTAAAATGAATAAATAAAAAATTTAAAAAAAAAAGAAAACAGACCATAAAGCATCATAGGTTTCCAATGCTAAGGGAGGACCACCAAACTCTTGGCAAAGGATTGATATGGACCCAGTATGTGCTAGCTGCTTTAGATATGTCATTTCAACAAATCTTCAACAACTCTACCTTAAAGCATTTTGTCCACATATCAAGATTAGTACCCTTTTTAGAGATGCTAAGAATCCTGCTGAAGGTGAAAGCCAGTTATGTCTGAATTGTCTCACAAACTAGATTGCCACCAGTGGCCCGGCCCTTACAAACCATTATAATTCAAAATGTAAGCCTGCTCACAAAATCAAAATTAAGTTAGCCATAACAAGTTTATTACTAAGAGCCTATAATTCTTTTAATTGTATAGGACGCCTCCAGGGAAACCCAGGCTATACCTGTGACAGGCAGGTGTGGAATCTAGACACAGAAATCTAGAAAGAAATTATTTTGGAAGTGTGAGGATAGAGTAATGAATACCTAAATGCTGCAAAGTCACTGAGGATTTTAAGAAGGAATATGTAGGAACTGTGTTTTGAGAAAAATGACATGTTTTCTGAGTGCCAAGGAGACTGAAGTGAGAACCAGAGAAACAGGTAAGAGTTTATCACTGTGTCATCAAGATTTAAGAAAAAAAATTCCTTATTATCTCTGGGTTGAAGGTATGCCATCTACTTCATTTCCCTTTAATACAGGTTGTCTACATTTTTCACTTTACCTTATATCTAGCCATCCCCTCATGGAGCCTTTAGGGTGAGATAAAATGTCATAGCAACATAGTAAAATCCACAAGAAAAACAGAAGGTGGGAAGAATATGAATTTATGTCTGGCTTCACTTGGATGCATTTTCACCTGAATAGTTGGAATCGACAGCCTCATAATTTTCATGCTCTTGAAAAAGACACTTGTAAAATTATTTTCTTGCTACTTTTCAAAGCTCTGGTTCAGAAAATTACTACCCTTTTGATGTGAAGGCTGATGTAACTAATTATAGCTAGGAAGACACAATTCCTCCTTTACTAATAAAGAAATAGCAATCTTTCACCTAGAATATAACGCAATGTCTGAATTTCAAGCATGAAAGATTAAATCGGTAAGCATTGAAATTCTATTATAGTCAGAGAGACAATGTTTCCAAGGGCAGTGGCAATAGGAGGTTTCTGCAAGAACATTTCTACCTCCTAGCAGGCTGCAGGGCAGTGGGGAGAGTAGGGCTAAAGGCAAGAGATGTGGATTTAACTCTTATCGAGGCTCTGAATAATCAGCTGGGTATGTAGATCAAGTTAGTCAACCTCTCCAGTTTAATGCAACGACTAGTTTCAACCACCAAATTGCTGTTGAGAGATGAAAGGAGAAGCAGAAAGGAAAGGATAGCAAGACAAAGAAGGATTTGGAAGGAGAAAAGGAAGAAAGGATGGCGGGAAAGAGAGATGTGTAAGGAAGAGAGTGAGATCAGCCAATTTATATATTAGTGGTTCTTAACTTGAGGTGTCTATGGTGGGACATGTGACAGCATTTCTAACAAGGTGATGCCAGTGCTGCTGGTCTGGGAGACCACACTTGAGAACACTGTTATAGGTCTTCATCCATATGGAGACTTACCAAGGGCGGTGGGGGGCAGGTGTAATTCACTTTGTTCTTCACAAAAACCATTATCCTTTCTACCTGCTATATTATTTTGTTTTAAAATATTGAACTTCTCCTGCTTATGCATATGTTAGAGTCATTATTACTTCTATTTCTCTTATGATTAAATGGACTTACTTTGTATTTTACCACATAGCAGAGGTTAAAAAACAAACAAACAAAAAAAGCCTGAGGAAGCAGTGAACATTTATGCTGATGGGGTAGCGACAGATGAAATGGGATTCTCACTTAATGCTAGTGCAAGCATAATTTGGCATAGTTGTTTCAGAATATCTTTAGGTGCCACATGAGAAAAGCCTTATTAGCCAAATAGCTAAAGGTACCATTGCAACCACAATTAATAACAGTAATTGAGCACTTACTCAGTGACAGGCATTTGGGTAGGCGCTTTGCATGTATTATGATATTTAATTCTTTCAACATCCCTGAGAGAAAAAAAGGATCTTACTGTGCTTTTCTTGATCAGAACAATGTTTTACAGCTCTTCACTTGTGCAGGTATTACTTTAAAAGAAACACTGACACAGAAGAGACATATACGTGTGTGTGTGTGTGTTCAGAATGAGAATAGAAAGGTATCATCTCTATTACGCTCACCTAAAGATGCCTAAGAAGACAGTCACTAAACTTATTTTCTTCTGTTTGATATGAATTTTCATGTAAATAGTTCTAAATCTTGGAATGTCCAAAGTGATGTTATAGTTTAAAAGGAATTTCCCCTAATTCTGCCCAAATTAAAACTCTGTACTTAGCAACTACTGAGAAGGAATCAGAAAACTGTTTTTAGGAGGTTATACTTTGTATGCTAAATATAACTTAAAATGATACATTTAGAAAAAAAACACATATGCTATATAATGTCTTTTCTGAGTTTTCAAGAACAGGTATTTAATGATCTTATTGTCAACCTCTTAAACCCCTAATTACAAACAAAGGAAATAACTCTGTTTAGAAATGCAATTCTCCACATCTGTGATAAACACCACTGATTTTGTTGTTTAATAACTTATAGAGGTAAAACTAATTGTGTTTATCACAATTACAGGTGAATTTGATCACAGATCTCTGGGCATAAACCTCATCATCCATTCTTTCCTGCAAACTGCAGTATCTCCGCCTTCGTCATGTATTTATAATTGTCTTTTCTCTCCCTGCTGTAATCTAGGGAAATTGTATGGCCAAAAGACAAATTTCAAGTCATTTTGACTTATCCATTTCCCACATTTCCTTTATAGTAAGTGTCCACAAACAAAGTAAAATATGTTAGGAATCGAACTTTGAATTGTATGACAGGGAGCATTGGTAACTGAATGTATTAGAAAGGATGGGATTGAGGAGACAGAGGTCCCAAGACCTTGGTTTTGATTGTCCTCAGTCTCTGCCTCCAAATAGCTGTGTGGCCATATAAAGATCACTTCACCTTTACACATCTCATTTTTCTCATATTATAAAATGAGAGCATTAGACTAGGTAACCTCTAAAATGCACTGAAACTCTCCAAATTTCTGATTCATTTCAGTAAACTGGCTGTTCTCCTGAGATAGTTACAGATGGCATTCCCGATAAAATCACAGATAAAGTTTTTACTCCAGAAATATGCTTTAAAATACAGTTTGTGCATAGGTTCTAACAAGAAGAGATATTCTTGTTAAAAAAGCTGTTTTTATAACACTCTTAGGTTCAAACATTTCAATCGCATAAAAGACATGTTTAAAGATGCTTTGTTAATCGTATGTTTAGTGCATTAATATTACTTAAAATGAATTGTATAAGCAGGAATTTACTTACTATATTACAGTACTAATGCTAGATAAATTGTTAGAGAACTGGTTTATACTTTTAAGGAATCTTCACTAGTGATATTATTGTGAAGGAATTAACTAGGTAAATAGTTCTTTGTATTATATATTCATAGAAATGTATGAGAGACATAATGCTATCGCAACATATCAAAATGTTAACTTCTGTAACTTGTTGCTCTAACTTCTATCAAGTAATATAGAGCTATATTTAGAATTGAAATACATAATTCAGAGACACTGAAATTATACAGATGATTTTAGCAAACATGATTTTGGTAAAAAGAGTGAGTCATCTGGAGACCTAGTTTAGTTTTCCATGGTCCCCTATTCAGGTATGCCTTTTGGGGATTATGCCAAATATGGAGGCAGCACATAGTTTGGTCATTTTAGTGAATTAGTTAAAGATACATTTCACTTATTCTTTATTTGAAGTTTAGCTCATATAGATGCTACCTTTATTTGCATAACTAGAGCAAATTTTTATTGATTGATTTTAGAGAGAGAGAAAGGGGAAGAGAGAGTGAGCCTGAGAAACATTGATTTGTTGGTCCACTTATTTATACACTCATTGATTTATTCTTTTATGTGACGTGACTGGGGATTGAACCCTTAATCTTAGCATATCGGGATGATGCTCTGTCCAACAGAGCTTCCCGACCAGAGCCAAAATTTTTAAGTTAAAAAAACTCAAATACTGTATCCAGCAAAAGATACTAGAGCAATAGTAACATTTCAGAGGCTGCAATATTTTATCCCCCTGAAGAAACTGCACTGCCACCGAATTGGAACCACCATGGTGGCAATTATCATAGTACTTATGTACAAAGTTAGCAATGCCAAAATTTAATAGGTTGGCAGAAGAAATTCTAACATTCCATTAAAATTAAAAACAACAAATACCCTTTAACGCCCTTTAAAGCTTTTGGATGATAACTCAACATTCACCTGAAGACTAATTCTGCTTCACGGCCTTGCTCAGGAGATAATATTGCAGCATTTCAGGTTTGCTGCTCAGAGCAGATGTTTCCATGGGATGGCCTACAAGTGAAAGAGTGACTTCGACCACATAACGTGGGCATGATTATAATACTAACAGTTGCCTCAGGGGCTGGTTGCAAGGATTAAAGTAGTCAATCTATGCCAAACACAAAACACACAAAAAAGCATTAGATCCATAGTTAATATTAAAGTATTTTAATTTAATATTTGTTATATGTTTTTGTTTGATTGTTATACGCAATTCGTCCTGCAGAATGGAGGTATTTCTTCAGATTCTTATTTGGCTACCCTGGGGTACGATGTATGATAACTTTCACAGCCCTAAGGACTTTTGTCTTTGTGGGTCCTTCTCCCTTAAAAACCCTAAAAATCTATTTTTTTTACAACTGTGTAGGTATAGATATAAACATGTTAATTTTACATATTAAAATTTTTTTACCCAGAAGTTTATTTTTTCTTATTTTGAAAGTAATGAAACCATTTTTATGAGCCCCATAACGTAATGTGCACTGTAGGGTCTGTATCTATTGTGCTTAATGCAGAGCTGGTCTATGATATCTGAATTTCAGTGAAGTTGGACTACATAGAGAAGAATAGCTGTTAGTTAAGTTTCTAGATGATAATAAAGACTTTCACTATAACCATAATGAGTTCACATTTAAAAAATTTATGACAATATTTTACAATGCATCAGGTACTATAAAAAATACCCAAAATATATCATTTCAAGATATGTTCATCACTCTGGGTTTTCTTCTGAGTAATATCTATGTTCATTATTTATTTTGAACATAAACACAATAGCTTCAGATAATACTAAACTGAAAACAACGTAGACCGGTATTATTAAATAACAAGTCAATGTTCTTAGTGTATTCTCTAGGTCTTTCTGCAAGTCAGCAAATCCAGCACTCAAGGCTCTCTGTGATTCATTCTTATGAAAATACCGCTTAGTTCTCTCAATTATTTGTTGTAAGGAGTTTATTGTGAGCTTTGAATTTTCTTTATCACCAGCCTCTTATTTTTCTGGATAAAACAAAATGAAATTATAAAATTATAAACATCAACTGATATGAATTAGTCCATTCTAAGTCAATCTTGCAAAGAGAATGTTTTCCAAACTGTTCTTAAAGAATTTTTCTCATCATTTACATTTGTATTAAGGCATCACTGTTCCAATCAAAGGGATCAATTCCTTTCTCAATGGCTTTTTCTTAATGCTGACTTTGCTACCCCAGGGTACATATCCTTGGCCATTGATATATTTTTATTTGCAGTTTTGATTATATCAGATAGTTCTAATATGTGCCAAAATAATAGTCTATTTCTACAACAAGTCTGGCAAAGTCAAACTGGTTCAAGATTAATCTTCAAAAAGAAATCTTAGCACATACTTCCTCTCTTCTTACAAAAACCCCTGGATCAGCGACTTTACAAGTATGCCTGGCCTTACGCAGGCTTGTTAACGAAATTCTCACCTGGAAACTACCAAGAAATTTCTTCAAAGACACCTAGCATCAGGAATCTCCTTCTTTTTTGCCTTTTCTTCTTCTTGTCTGGAATACAGATGTGATACCTAGAGTTCATTTAATCATCATGACCCCAATATAAGAACTGTGTGTTGAATTAGGTGGAGAACTTGATGAAACAAGTCTGTCTCTCTCTGATGAAGAAATAGCCAAAACTGATCTGGAATACTGACTTTATTTATTTGAGAATTAAAGAAAATTTTCCTTTGTTTAAGTAATTTATATTTCAGGTTTTCTTTTACTCGTAGCTGAATCAAAGATTAAATTACATAGATGTGGTGTTTTAAACATATGAATATTATAAAAAAAAGATAGTGAAAACCTCAGATATTGAGGAGAATATTCACATGCAAACGTTTTATCCTAGGCAGACAGACAGACAGAAACACACACACACACACACACACATGCACACACACACACACACACACACTGTTGAGAGTGTGATAGCTCTGGCAGTCTTTATCAAGCTTTTAATGATCGATCGTGACTCATTTATTTATGTTTTTAAATGGTATTTGCATGACTCTTTCTTCCTTTTATGGTACAAAGTATTACTAAGAAAACAAGATGAAACAGAAACAAACAATAACAAATAAGAATAAATGATATATCTTGCATTGAACTGTGAATCTTTCCTCAACACTTTCAATTGCATTAGTGATTCATCAAGAGCCAGCAGTCATATCAGATATATCTGAAGAGATACATTTTCTAATAGTAGTGCTCAGTTATTATTATCTTGCATGAGCAGGATAAAAGTGGATCTTAATTCTCTGTGTGGTTTTTTTAAGATTAGGCTTTAAGCAAAACATTTCCTAATTTGTCCTAACAAATATTGTTTTGAATTCATTATAACACAAATTTTAAAACAAAAAAAAGCTTAAATTCTTCATCTTGGTGACATCTTTTCGTGACTGGTACTTCACACTTATTTTCAGAAATTATTAGCAAGAACACAGAAACATGTATAGCTGTAGAAGGAAGTGCTCCCAATTGTCCATCATCCAAATCACACTGAATATTTCATTTAAAATTATGAACTCATCAATCACTAAATAGCTGGACCGAGAAGTATAAGTGGCCAGAAAACTTTAGTCAGTAGGTGGGTATATTTCAAATTTCTGGTTATTCTCAATGTTAAAATTTATTATTTTTGTTTTCAAAACTACCATAGCACAGTAGCATATTTGGGATGTGCTAATTAAGTTCCCTTTTTGGTGATTAAGCCACTTTTTAATTAAATTAGGCAAAAAGTTGAACTATAGTAACTAGAAATTTTTAATATGAATATTAAATAATGTTAAAAATTCAATTCCTCATTTACTGTAGCCATATTGCAAGTGCTCAGTGGACACATGACTACTACATTAAATACAATAGATTTAGAGTATTTCAATCATCATGGAAAGTTTTATTAGGCTACGCTGAACTACATTTTCTTGTAGAAACACACTTTGAAAAACTATAAGTTTAAAAATAAAAAGATAATATTGATTACAATGATTTGTATTCAACAGAACTTATAAAATATAAAAAAGTTCCCAAAGTATTGCAATTAAAAGTCAGGATGCTTGAAACTACATGAAAAAGGATAACTAATGATACTACAGCCATAAGTAGAAATGTATAAAAAATATATTCATTTCTGAAAAATAACATTGATATAGAGAAAATTTTTAAAAATTATCTGATTTTTTAAGGGCATTATGGACATATCAATGCCAAGTCAGAGCTTTCAACTAATGAAAAGATCAATGGAATCATGTCTCCTTGTCATTGGAATTGCAATTCTTGAAAACCAATAGCTTATCCTATTCTTAGAAAATAACTGCTAACTGAATGCAGGTTTAGTGTTTCGGTGTTCTAATTGTTCATTCTTGGCTTCTTTTATTGATGTCTCATTTCCAGGTCTGGCTCTGATTTCTTTCACTCTAGCCAACATTTCCCAAGATATCTCAAATATTTGACTCTTCATTTCTCTAAGTATTCAAAATCATCTTCTTTCAGTGACAATGTAGGATACAGTATTGCATTTAAAGTATTCTTCCAAATGTATGCAATGAGCACATCCAGATAATTGAAATGACTCTAAAGAATTCATTCTTAAACTATTTTACTGTGAACTAAAAGAGGTTTTTTCAAATAAACAATTAGTATTCCCATGTAATTGTACTATAGGCACACATTTAGTTCTGCTTTTGTAAAAATGAAGGATAATATGAAGCTAATTATTAGCATTAAGTCTTTTTTAAAAGAATTACTTGAAATCAGAAATTCACATTGAAGAGATTAAATTGCAATAGAGATTGCCTCTCTCCAAGGTTCTATGCATTAAACTTAATGAGATCCAGCACGTTGAATCTTTTTGATAATTTGCAGAACAAAAGTCACAATTAGAAGTATGATATCAAACACTTCAGTTGGAAGAACATGGTATGTATAGTACTTGAAAAAATGTCAACCTCACATTTAACACATAGCTTTCTGATACACTGAACATGAATGCCATCCTGATCCTGCCAAAAGGACACGGAATGACTATTTATTATAACTACTCAGCATGAGGAGGAGATATGTCAACCTTTCCAATGTATGAAAAACTTTTAGATCTTTAGTACTGTACATTAGAAAAAGTCAAATTGTTTTAGGTTATACTTGAGTATTCAACGTTTACCTCAAAAACTCTTAGGAAACTGTGCTGTGTGGCTACAACCCAAGAGTCTCTTAGTCCTTCCTGAGGAATAGTTTATATCAGCTCTGAATTATTGGGAGTATCCCCATCCAAAGCACAAGATTGTATAGGGGTGATTAAGAGCTAGAACTCTGGCCCTGGCTGGTTGGCTCAGTGGTAGAGCATTAGCCCAGCATGTGGAAGTCTTGGGCTTGACTCCTGGCCAGGGCACACAGGAGAAGCACCCATCTACTTCTCCACACTTCCCCCTTTCCTTTCTCTTTATTTTTCTCTTCCCCTCCCACAGCCAAGGCCCCATGGGAGCAAAGTTGGCCAGAGCACTGAGGATAGCTCCATAGCCTCCACCTCAGGTGCTAGAATGGCTCCAGTTGCAATGGAGCAATGCCCCAGATGGGCCGAGCATCACTCCTTGGTGGGCATGCTGGGTGAATCCTGGTTGGGTGCATGCAGGAGTCTATCTGTTTGCTGCCTCTCACTTCTCATTTCGGGGAAAAAAAGAGAGCAAGAATTCTGGAGTGAGACTGCCTGCACTTGAAGCACAGCTTCCTTACATTTGGACTCTAATTTTGCATTAGCCATGTTAAAAATTATGATAAAAACTGCATTTAATCTCAAAAAGTTATTTTAATGCATTAAACTAGAGAATTCATATAAAATACTTAGGACAGTTAGTAGTACATAATAACTATTAAAGACAATACCTAATAATTGTATTACTGCTGAAATAATGCTCTACTTATCCCTTTATTTCTGTTACTCCCTCCATCTAGAATCACCTTTCTACTCTCCATCTCCATTTCTTTGATAGCCTATACTCACTCTTAAATACTTCATTCAAGACTCTCTCTCCAACTAGCTTCCCATAAGACTCCTAGCTAGATTAGATGTCCCTCCCCAGGGCTCCACAATTCCCTGGCATAAATTTATGACTGTCTCTTAGCACTGTAATGTAGAATAATCTTCTGTGTGTGTGAGTACACATGTATACATGTGGGTGTATGTGTGTGTGAGACTATACTATGACATATGTTTCATTAATTTTTGTTTTCTTAACACATAGCAAGAGCATGCTCAGAGTAGACATTCAAATATTTGCTGAATAAATTAAATAATATCAGTTTGATATTTTCTAATAGCTACTGAAACAGAACATTCTAATATTCTTGCAGCTAAAGCTGAACTAAACTGATGTTTTATTGAGTTTGCCTCCTTGGCATTGACATGAATTCTTAGTGCTACATATTGAAAATCATTATCTTCAAGCCAAGATAATGTCCCTTTATAAATAGAATACTGAATTTTTTTTGAAACCAACATAAAAGGCAGCAGAAGAATGTATTCAGTGTCTAGAGTATTAGATCTAATTCAGTTAGATATATGTCCTGACCTCCAAAAGTTTATAATATAGGAGACAGAGAGAACAAGATAGACATAGATACCTTATAAATATATTTTATGCATGTGTGTGTACATATCTATGTATGTATCTAAGATATATATATATATTGTATAGATGTGCATATATATAAATACGAAATGTAGAGAAGTTAAAAATACATTAGCAGGTCAAAGTGTTTACGTAACAATCATATTTCTATGCAAATTGTCACCACATTAATGATTTTTAAAATTCTTTTATTATAAGAATGTCTTTTAATCAAGTTCTAAATAATTTTTATTAACTCTAAAACCACCTTAAGATGCTTGTTATAACCAATGTTTGTTCTCTCTAAATTTTAAATTTAGATGAAAATGTCTTTGTAAATAAGTATTTTGTGATCACATATTTATATTTTATACTATAATCAGGTCTGGTGAGTTTATAAATAAGAGAAAATGAAATAAGTAAAATTACTTTCAGAAAAAATAGGTAATGATTGTTTAAAATATTGCTTGTCTGTTTATCAAAGGTAAGTGCACCTCATTTTCAGACTTAATATATGTTCATTATTGCTGACATGACATACCAATTAGCTAGGCAGATTAGAGTCTACCACTGACTTCTTCTTGTATTTAATATAAACTCTATTTCTAAAGTAGTGACACAATCAATCCTCTTTGCTATAATAAAAGTGTATTGTATTGTCATGCATTATTTCAAATATGCTTGGATGAAAAATTCAAACAGAAGGTGTTAGTAAACATCCTACAGGATTTTTTTTTCCTTCTGCAATAAAATAAAGAAAGAAAGCTTCATGACCTACCCACCTTTTCACTAAACTATTTTAGAACTGCCATGTTGAGGACTGTTTCATCTTGAGTCACCTCAATTAGGAAGCCTGAAAATCACAAAACAACACATTCCTAGACTACTCTATTGCAATAGTCTTTATAAATAATACTTCAAGAGTAGAGAATTTAGTTTCTCATTGCAGTTCCTCATACACTTTGAACCAAGCTTTTCTATAACATTTCGGCCTCTAGAAAAACAGTCTATATCCCTACTACTATTATTTGACAAACGGAAATAATTTATTTGCCTACACGTCTTGGTGGATAGTATACATGTATTGGAGACAGACAAGATCAATATCAATTCTTTCTATAATAAGTCACATTTTGACTACTTGTGACATATATAATGAGAAATCACATGTAATGAGAAAGGATGCATGTAAAGCACAGTTGAGTATAGCACCTGACCCAGGGTAATGACTCATTAAATGAGAGCTTTTGTCATGATGACAATAATCATTGCCATTTCATCCCTTGGAATGAATTTGATCAAATAAAGAGGAACAGGAAAGCTGCAGGAGCCTGACTCTTTTTCTCTATGCATCCCAGTTGTCTTAATAGGCATGGTATTGATGATTCTCCCAGGGACTAAGGAAAATCATCAGAAACCTGAATGAACCCCAGCTTCTGGTCAAACAGAGACAGAACTGTCGTGGGTGTTGGAACAATTCCATTAGGATTGCTAATATACCCTTTCTTTCTCTTCTCCTTCCCCTACTGAATTTTAAATGTCTGGTTGCACTGGATAAACGCTTTCCGGTACAATGATCTGGATAAACACTTCCATTGATAAGAAGGATTCCTTTATAGCTTCTTCCAGAAGAACATTATCTATTTTGTGTTCTGCTTCATTCTTATAATACAATTAAACAGACGCATGGAGAAGTTTGAACCATGTAGCTAGGTAACATTCAAACAATGCATTTTAATTGAGTCCTAGAACAAAAATTTTAAAGGATTTTTAAAATCAGGTAAAATTTCTCCTCAAGTTGTAAATAGCATAAGAAAAAAAGAAGAAAGAAGGGGTTTCACAGCCATCCAAGTAAAAATACAAGACTTGTTATTTTACCATAAGATTAATATAAGTCATTATAGTGAGAAATACATAGTGTGTGTCATGGTGGGTTATGATCCCAATGTACTGTCTTCCAGTTAGCTCAGCTTCAGAGAATTTTAGATCAAGGCAATGGGTGGGGGGAAGGGATCCAGAAATCACATCATATGGCAAAGTTTGAATGACCTGAAGTTCAACCCAGCAGAGGAAAGCCTAAGGAAAGACATGGTGATTCTCTTTAAGTTTAGCTCTGAAAAAGAAGTGAAAAGAAAAAATATTCTGTTCCGTCTCTAATACATGATTTAGATAAATGGGTAATAGAGGCAGATGTACATGTCAGCTCCATTTAAAAAAAAAAACGGTAAACATTTAAGTTGAGCTACAAAGAAATGGGCTGCCTTAAACTTTTAATTACACAGAATAGTAAAAAATCTCATAGAAGGCCATGTACTTGAAAGAGAGAATTTCAATTGGTAGACATTTGGACGAGGTGACCTACAAGAAAATTTTATTTCAAAATTTTATGATTCCAAGAATATGAACTACTATTTGAAATATCTCTCTAAATGTCACTATCAATAAACATATCACTGAATTTATATAAGCACCATGGAATATGGTGACATAAACAAAGAAGATGAAATCAAAAGGGATATAGATACCATTGCAAACAAGTGAAAATTAATGAGGACAAAGGGAGCTGAATCACTAAGAAAATCGAGAAATATTATTGACATGAACTGCTTTCTTACAGAAATGTGCCCTTTGAAATATAACTAGAACATCTACAGTGAAAACTCATTTAATATATTTCAATGTAATTATCTCTGAAACAACATATTTATAAGCCAAGCACATATTATAGTATTCTCAATAGCAATAATGCATTATTTATCAATTTATGTTGTGCATCAATTAAAACTACAATGTATAAATGTGATTTTAAACTCTGGAAAAGAGCACATAGAGACTATGCTTTACTAACAAAAAATCGAAAAGGAAAACTACAGATAGAGAAATCAGCTCACAAGTTGGCTTGCATGCATCCTAGCCATTTTCCCCTAATTACTAGCACAGGCATACGAGGAGGGAAGGAGGCACTTATGTGAGAAAAACTATGTTCAAATACCCTTGCAATGTCATATGCTCCATGGACTGTGACTTGACTACAAGAATTGATGGGCGACTTTTGTTCTTTCCAACACAGGCAAACAGTCGCTCATTTCAGAGCATAAAAAGTTCCTCACACATTTTATATCATACAAACACAAATATATTTTTAAACTACATTCCGGCTCTGAAAAGTCAGCCAGTGAGAAGAGCCAGGATTTAAAATCCCAGCTCTGCACAGAAGGTATTCTCTCATACTCATATCTTATTTTCATAGTGCCAAGCATACTGCCTGGCACATAGGAAGAGTCCACAAATTGAGTTAAATGAAATCTGGATTCTGTATTTACTCGCTAGGTTTTGTATGACTGTGCATTTGTTTCTCTGTGTTTCTGGGCATCATATTTGTTTCTGTTACACAATAGTGCTCCAGTATGTTCAACTATATGCAATACATAATGTGCACCAATTTAACAGATTCTTATCAAATACCAATCTCAAAGGGATGATGAGAAATAGTCAGAGCATAGTATTACAGAGCAGTCAAGGAATATGTCATGCATGGCAAATTATTGGGGGGGGCTCAAGTGTTAATACCATAAATCAAGATTCAAATGTCATCAAATTCAATCTCCTGTCCATCCTCCTGATAAAATTGTGTCTCCACTTTCACATGGGAGTGGAATTTTTATGCACTCAGAAAGATATTTTTAATGTACTCTTTCATTAATTCTATATATATTTATTGATCACTTAAGAGGGTCAAAGCACATTTTAAAATGTCAAAATACAAATACAGTGTAAGTGAGGGGATCCTTAGTGTTACTATAATTACTTTAAAATCCATTTACAGCAGAATTTATTAAGATACAAAAAGTGACAAGAGATTTTAGATTTTTGTTTAGTCAACCTTCAACAGATATCTGAATGCCAAAGGAACCTACTCATGGTGCCCGGAATATGCTTGGCATTTTTCTGCCACTGAAACTTACTTATTGCATGTTAAAAAAAAACTTTCTATCACCCACTATGGCTGGCATCACTAATTAGTCATGGCACCCATTACTGGTGTCCCTGGACATGCGTGAGAATTCTTTTCATCAGTCATAGAGGAAACATCCAAATGTGAACAGAGTTAGCATACAAGAAAAAACTATATATAGCCTGACCTGTGGTAGTGCAGTGGGTAAAACATTGACTTGGAATGCTGAGGTCACCGATTCAAAACCCTGGGCCTGTCAGGTCAAGGTACATACAACAAGCAACTATGAATTGATGCTTCCTGCTCTCCCCCCCCACCTCTCTCTCTCTCTCTAAAAAAAGTCAATAAATTAAATCTTAAAATATATATTTCCATAGCTCATACTATATGGGGTAGTGAGTAATGAGCTCACTATACAATATTCTGTGTCTAATGATTTTTCATTTGATTTGAAAATATTCTATATTGTTTATGTTGATTGTCTATAAAAACCAATGACAACCTAACCAGGTTGTGGCACAGTGGACAGAGTGTTGGACTGGGACACAGAGGACCCAGGTTTGAAACCCCGAAGTGGCCAGCTTGAGCATCTGCTCACCAGCTTGAGCATGGGGTCAATGGCTTGAGCATGGGATCATAAACATGACCCATGGTCACTGGCTTGAGCACAAAGGTTACTGGCTTGAGCCCAAAGGTTGCTGGCTTGAAGCTTAAGGTCTCTGGCTTGAGCCCAAGGTCACTGGCTTGAGCATGGGGTCACTCACTCTGCTCTAGCAGATGAGAAAGCAATCAATGAATAACTAAGGTGCTGCAACGAAGAACTGATGCTTCTCATCTCTCTTCCTTCCTGTCTGTCTGTCCCTCTACCTCTCTTTGTCTGTCTGTCTATCTCTCTCTTTCTCACACGCACGCGTGCACATGCGCGCGCGCACACACACACACGGAAACCCAGTGACATATTTCCTGATTCCCTAAATCTGGAAACTATTATTTAAAGCTCAGAAGAGTGGCCAAAGATAGTTTTGTATATTTATGACCCAACAGCATAGAGGTGAGAGAAATAGCAGGAAAAATGTATGGGGTTTCTTTAAAAGGTTAAGAAAAATGAAGAAAGATTTGGAAAACCATTTTATAAAGAAATCAATCAACATACTAAAAAAGTGTCAAAACTCTAGAAGTTACTTTTATGTTTTTTTTAAATATATGTGAAGCTGCAGCCTTTGTATTTTATTTCTCTATGTAGATATCTGTGTGTCAGAGGATAAGGATATACTGATGACAGAGAAGTATCTAGAAAGTACTTTATTGTGAGTGATACAAGTTTCTAAAATTGGTTGGATTTTAATTCTACAGTAAAAAAAAAAATCTTTATTTAGCAGCCATGATTAGCAAAGCAATGTTGCAGGCATTGTTACTAAACATAAAGGTAGAGGAGATTTCAACTAAAGTCTGACGTTCTCTGAAGAGATAACTTTTGTCAGCAGGCATACTGCACTGAGGCACCTTAAACACCACAGGGCATGATAGGTCCATGGATTTTTTTTCTTATTTGGTTCTAAGGGATAACACAAATAAGCAAACAATGTACGCTTAGAAACAAATTATCTTTTAAATGTATGTCTAGCTTTCAATAAAACAGATTCTTCTAAATCAACTAAAGATGAACAAAAATTATAGACATAATTAAAATATATGTTGCATTATCTGACCAGGTGGTGGCACAGTGGATAGAGTGTTGGACTGGAATGTGGAGAACCCAGGTTTGAAACCCTGAGGTCACCGGCTTGAGCTAGGGTCCCATCTGGCTTGAGCATGGGCTCACCAGCTTGAGCACAGGGTCACTGGCTTAAGTGTGGAATCATAAACATGACACCATGCTAGCTAGCTTGAGCCCAAAAGTTGCTGGCTTGAAGCCCAAGGTCGCTGGCTTGAGCCCAAGGTCACTCGCTTAAACAAGGGGTCACTCACTTTGCTGTGGCCCCAGGTCAAGGTGAATATGAGAAAGCAATCAATGAACAACCAAGGTGCCACAACAAAAAATTGATGCTTCTCATCTCTCTCCCTTCCTGTCTGTCCCTCTCTTTCTGACTCTCATTAGATTACTGTCCAAAATAAATAAATAAATATATATATATATATATGTGTATATATATATATATATATATAGAGAGAGAGAGAGAGAGAGAGAGAGAAAGCTCACAAAAATTAGGGGATATTTCAAAATGAATATGAAGTGATAAAATATACCCTGATTTCTATGAGCAGTGTATATGTCTTGCATTAAAAGTTACAAAAATTAATTTTCATCTTGGTTATTAAATCATATTTGGAGCTGGTTTGGGCAGAAAATTGCAGCATTTAAACATTTTTTTACCAATAATTATTTACCATGTATAATGTTGCACTTTAGCAATATCTTGGTTTTAAAGAAATTCTTCTTCACTTAGGAAAAGTAATATCCACTTTTAATTTTACCTCCCTTAAGCCTAAATACCTGGACCTGGCCATTGTAACTCTTTTAAATAAATTCATTTTGAATGTTTTTTTTTTTGAACCCACAGCAAACCCAAGACAAAAACCAAAGAAAGTTAAAAAAACAATTTTGTTTTTAATATTCCAGATTTCTGTAGCAGGTCAGAACTTGGAAGCATGGTGTGTGTGTTAATTGGTGATGTTTATGTCTGGCCTAAGGTGCAAGGTACAACAGCTGCTATTCTTGGCCAAACTGCTGACGTTTCTTCAGTAAGATAAGAGGACTTACTTATTTTGTGGCTCAAGGCTCAAGTCTCTGATAGAAGAATAAGTTGGATTTTTTTTTAAACTGGCATACTTAATCAAAGACATGACTTTTTTGTTGAATTTTCTCTGATATTCTCCTAGAAATTCTTATTAAAATTCTAACACGCTTCCACTATAACTGATCATCAGAGAAATGCAAATTAAAACCACAATGAGATACCACTTCAGACCTGACTGAATAACTATCATCAATAGATCAACAAACAACAAGCATTGGCCAGTATGTGGACAAAAGGGAACCCTCATGCACTGTTGGGTGGAATGCAGATTGGTGCAGCCACCATGGTAAACAGTATGGAGTTATCTCGAACAGTTAAAAATGGTACTGCCTATGGCCCACAGATCCCACTTCTGGGACTATATCCAAAGAAACCCAAACCACTAATTCAAAAGAATATATGCACCCCTGTGTTTATTGCAGCATTATTTACAACAGCTAAGAAATGGAAGCAACCCAAGTGCCTACCAATTGACAAGTGGATAAAGAAGTGTGTTACATTTACACAACAGGATATTATTTGGCCATAAAAGGAATGAAATCTTACCATTTGCAAGAACATGGATAGACCTAGAGGATATTATATTAAATAAAATAAGTCAGGCAGAGAAAGACAAATACCGTATGATTTCATTTATATGTGAAATCTAAAGGACAAAATGAACAAACAAACAAGGTAAAAACACGCATAGGTACAGAGAACAGACTGATGTTTGCCAAAGGAGAGGGGGCTGGGGCAGAGGTGAAAAGGGTGAAGGAACAGAGAATACAAATTGGTAGTTACAACAGAGTCACAGGGATGTAAAGTACAGCATAGGGAAAATAGTCTATAATATTGTAGTAATCATGTACGGTGCCAGGTGGTACTCAAAATATTGGGAGACACATTTTGTAAAGTATATGATTGTCTAACCACTATGCTGTTCTACTGAAACTAACACAAAATAGTGTTGAATGTTAATGGTGATTAAAAAGAAAAGAAAGGACATTATCAAGTAAACTTATAAAACTGGAATACCAACAATAGTTTAAGAAAAATATTATGTATCAATGTTCAATTAAAAGGTATTTGTCTTATGGTATATAATGCAAAATCCTTAATTTTAAGTAATATTCAATGAAGTATTTGAAGGTAAAAGCCTATCATGTATGTAACTAACCCTCAAACAGTATAGAAAATGCGATATGCATGTATATAAAGAAAGCAAATGACAATGAAAATGGGGGGAAATAGTAACAGTACTTGATTTTAAATCAAGGAGTTATTAAGACATTCTTGCAAAAAAAAGAAAAAAGAAAAGGAAAAGAAAGAAAATATGGGCATGCTTCTTAGAACATGCTCTATTGTTTTGGGTTTCCACTTTTTATTTTGGCAAAAAAAAAGTTTGCCTGATTTTTAATATTAGGTCACTGGAGTGTTCTTAATTTGGTTGTGTCTCTTCCATTTCATTACTTATTTAGCTTATTTTAATTTCTCTCTCTGGTCAATGAGAATTGAAATGTGGCAAAGCAAGGTGGGTAACTGATGCGCTGTATGACGAAGTAACACTGTCTGTGTCTACGGGTGGTGCCTGCCCCCCAGCAGGGGTCCAGCAAATATGGACTCTCCTGCTCCACTAAAAGGGTCAGATTGCATCCTTATTTTTTTTTTATTTTTTATTTTTTTGTATTTTTCTGAAGCTGGAAACAGGGAGAGACAGTCAGACTCCCGCATGCGCCCGACCGGGATCCACCTGGCACGCCCACCAGGGGCGATGCTCTGCCCCTCCGTGGCGTAGCTCTGCCGCGACCAGAGCCACTGTAGCGCCTGGGGCAGAGGCCAAGGAGCCATCACCAGCGCCCGGGCCATCTTTGCTCCAATGGAGCCTTGGCTGCGGGAGGGGAAGAGAGAGACAGAGAGGAAAGTGCGGCGGAGGGGTGGAGAAGCAAATGGGCGCTTCTCCTATGTGCCCTGGCCGGGAATCGAACCCTGATCCCCCGCACGCCAGGCCGACGTCCTATCGCTGAGCCAACCGGCCAGGGCTCAGATTGCATCCTTACACACACACTCCCCTTCTCTGTCTCTCTGTCTCTCTGCATATGTATTCTGTTCAGGAAGAACGGCATTACAAGGCTTTATAAGACTCGTTCCTATTTATCTGACTTGGGATAAACCTGCATCATCTAACTAATCTAACTTTAAACCAAGATTTCAAAATGCCGTGTCAGTCCTCCTGATCCTAACATGAAAGAACACTTGCATTTTCATGAGTATATTAATTAGCACTTTTATGATAGAATCATAACTTCTGACTATTGGTTTCCTTTTTTACAAAAAGTTGATGACCAGAAATCCCGTAATCAGAGATAATAAGATAGCATCCTCCAAGGCAGGAAATGAATTGCAATTCCTGGTCATATTAATTATCTCTCAGGCTTTCATAAGACAGATCTCTTTCCCCTCAGACCTCGTGGGAGAGGGTTTGTGGCATACTTCATGTTGGATAGACTAACGGCCATGAAAAGCCAATTAAAAAGCTCAAAATCAAATCAGCCATTCAGTGAATTTTTGCATGCAAATTCCCTTCTGCTCAATTACAATTTAAGAAGCCACCAATAATCTGCTTTTTATCTTTAGTCCTCCACAGTTGCAATCCCTAACATGTGATCAAAAATTATCCTCTTTGGAAAGTAAGTCCTCTTCAAACCAACTTTCTGCTTATATAGAAGAAAATAAAATAGAAAAAGGAGAAAAAATTTACCCAAGGAAATTCTCATTTTCATAATACTTAGATCGTGTTCGTACATGGTGCTGTTTTGTTTCTCATAAACTCTTTCCTTCTTCCAAGGCTCTGATCTATGACTTTATATTTGTCATTTTCACTATGATCAGCTGGTCAGCTAAATTGTGCCGGCATTAGGAAAACTCAACTCACGATCCCTGACAGTGTTAGGAAATCAGTAACATGTCTTTTCTTCTTTTTCATGTGAGAGGAGGGGAGGTAAAGAAACAAATTCCTGTATGTGCCCTGACTAGGATCTACCCAGCAACACCCATCTGGGGCTGATGCTCTACCCACCTGGGGCCATGCTTGCAACCAAGCTAGTTTTAGAGCCTGAGGCAGAGGTTCCAAGGAACCATTCTCAGTGCCTGGGGCTGATGTGCTTGAACCAATCAAGCCATGGCTGCAGGAGGAGAAGAGAAAGAGAAAAGAGGGAGGGGAAAGGTGGAGAAGCAGACAATCATTTCTTCTGTGTGCACTGACTGGAAGTCAAACCCAGGACATCCACACACCAGGCTAATGGTCTCCCACTAAGCCAACTGGCCAGGGCCGGAAATCAGTAACTTTAAAAGCTCAAAATCGTAAATTTCAAAAGGAAGCTGTTGTGTCTTCTTTATTTTAGTTGCTCTCCAGAACACTAGTCCATTATAATGGTTACTACCCACGAAACCTTGTTCCTTAGTACTCCATAAGGATAGGGCTTTTGCAATAAAGAATCATTTATCACTTAGATTCAAGATTATTCAATTTTTGTCTATATTTATATATTCATTAAGTAAGGTTAAAAAACTCACACTTTAGCTACTTTGTCTCATTATTTTAATTGGTTTTTTACCTTCATTCAAAATTCAAGCTCAAGGTCAATAATACTCCAGGATGATAACGGTAGGAATAGACTCAACATCCATTCTTCCAGATGCATGGTTTTTAAAATTCGATGTGAGAAGTAAAAATGCAGTTGTCATGGTTCCCATCTCCAGACACTATTTAAATTGTTTTAGGAGAGTGCTAAGAATCTGGATTTTTAATCAATATCCCAAGTGATTCTAATTCTCGTGCTTCTCAGTCCACACTAAGAATTTGCTAAACACTGTATATGAATTTTGTAGTGAACTGGAAGTTATATATTTTAATCAAGCCATTTATATCTCCAATGAAAACACCTTTGTATGCTTACAAAGTTATATACTTTGCATTATAAAAGGTATCATATTATATGGCCAAAATAAAAAATAGTTCTAAATATTTGTCAAATTATTGGTTTACTACATTGGTGAAATAACTGCTTTACTCTTCTAAAAAACTTTACCGGAAGTGAGATACTTTCCTCTGCTGGATAAATAGAGCTGTAAACACATTCACTTTCCTTCTTTCCTTTAGCTGCCAGAAAATTCAGAACTAATTTTATGCTCAGTAGTGCTTTATTTAACCCAACTTTTATTCTCTATCATTTCTCCTTCATATTTAATACTTGGCACTTGTTTTATTTAATCTTTTTGGTTCATTTGACAGTAAATTGTTTCAGATCCTCTTTCAAATTGGCAGAGTAAGTAATAATACAGAAATGAATAAGTATTTCATTTCAAAACCAGTTTGCCAGAGACATGGAATTTTTATAATTTGGTAACCCAACTATATTAATTGTTGAATTTTCAACAACAAAAATTTGATGTGGTGACTCAAAATTCTCCTTGCTAAATAAGAAATACCTTTTGGTTTAAGATGTGTTTTCAGTAACTCTCCCAATATTATTTTCAAATATCTTTATCTTCAACAATCATCTCCTCCCTAATTGTATACTGAATGACTGACGCTAGAGACTTTTTCTTTTCTTTGTATATATTTGTAGTTATAGAGAGCTTCCTGTCTCACTTCCTTTTCTCTCTTCTCTCTCTCATTAAAACTGTACATATCGAGTACTCTCGATACTCTCTCTCATTAAAACTGTACAACTTGATGAGTTTATAGGATAGTATTCATCCATGAAAAATATCATCACCATCAAGGACGTGGACATATCCTTCACCACCCAAAGTTCCCTCCTGTTCTTTTACTGCATTTTCTTATGCAAGAAAAATATGTATTACATTTAATATTATTTTATTATCATATATTTAATACTATTGACAATTCCTCATATAGCACCTACATGTAAAGCAATGTTCTAAGAACCTCACATATTTACATCTAATTTCCATACAAGTGCTAGGAAGTAGGTATTGCTCACTTATTTTTACACATGAGGAATCTCAGGCAAACTGAGTTTAGTTACTTGATCAACATCAGACAGCTGTTATATATTTAGGATCTCTTTGAGTGACTCATCAGAGGATTATTGTAGGAGAAGGGTTCTAATTTTAAATAACATCTGATAAAGATTTTGTATAGAAAAATAAAAATACAGAAGTCCCCAAATGTCACCAAAGAGCTTTCTTTAACAGAAGTTCTATAGGCTGATGGAAAGAAAAGAACTTTTGTATATAAAAAGGTAGAAAATGAAATATAAAATGATCCTTCCAATATCCTACATATCCAGACTGCTTAAAAGTATTATCATCAATAGCTCATTTTGTGACCTCTCAAAAAAATAAAAGGAGAGGGTATTTGTATAATGACATATGCACATGTATAATACTTACCTATCTATATGTTTTGCATTGATGTGTTTGTATGTATTTCTTAAATGTATGTTTGAGTATACCTTATACATTCATGCATAATTTAGTAATATTTAAAACAATAGATATAGATCCAGAAACTGGGCACTGACTAATGTGGGATATAATGAGGAGACAGAAGTAAAAGAGATTTCTTAATTAACTCAAAGTTTGGCATAAAAGATATGTATTAGAACATATTGCCAAAATATGCTACTTGATGAAAAAGGAAGCCTTTAACTGTTTTTGAAATAAAGTAGCCTTACTTTACATTTTGGTGATTATTAAGGTAGCTGGACATTTTACATAAAAATAATAAAGTTCTCTGCAAAATCAATAAGAAATTTACTCTAGCACCATGCCAGTCCCGAATAAAGAAAGTGCTTTATTTTCATAAAGGAGAGTTTATAACCATTTTCTAAATTACATTCTTTTTCTTTTTCTTGGAATATTTACTGTTATCTTCTGACATTTTGCATTAAATCCACGTAATTATTAAAGCTGAAAGCACAAATGCTATATTAAAAAAAGACAGATCAATATATATATATATATATACTCTAAGTTAATTATGCTTTTTAAAACAATTGCCCTTTATTGCAATCATGAAAAATTGCAAGACTGAGAATAATATTCATTTTAAATTTTGCAATTAAAATTTTTCTAAAATGAAAGAAATTTCTTCTTGACACTTATTCATATATCCTATTTCGCTGTGATGTATCCTCCTCCTGAATGCCTATGAGATGTCTTGACATTAACATCATTTTTTCTAATTACAGTAATATTCTGATAAACTATACCATATGAATGAAGAATGTGAATGTTTCTTGGTTGTAGATGTTTGGAAAATGTTATACATAACACTTTATTAAATAATATAAAGTATCAGAAAACCAATTGAATATCAACTTCAATCCTCATTCTTACTTTCACAGAAATAAATAAACCAAAGCCTTATGAGGTATTTTCAGATTAGATTTTTTTTGTATTATTGGCTCAAATATAATTGGCCTTACTTTGAAACATATAGTTGAAGTTAATTAAGTATTTCCATATATTTAACTGCAATTTCTGTAACAAGATGAAAAAAAAAAAAACAGTCCCCATTCAAAATTAACAAAGAATACTGACTCTGAGAGTGTAATTGTTATTAACAACTTCATCACATGCAAAGGAAAAGAAATGTCCAGACATTTCCTCATGATGGCCCTGGTAAATCCTAGCTTGTTCCATCAGAAATTAAGCTTCTGTATTTGCAGGACAGATGTTTTCATGGAAACAATAATAAAGTGAGATGCCACAATGAATTTCCTTACATTCAAGAACTATTTTTACAAGGTGCTCATCTAAGAAGCACTCATTGGTTTTAGTTTATTTTTATTTTTTAATATTTTTATGCTGTTAATCCAATTCTTATTCCTCTGACCTAAGCTCTCTGCAATCATCCATTCATGATTTTGTTTTACTGTGCAGTAGGGTGGTTTGTACCAAAGCTCTGCTTCTCCAAGTTTTCATTATACACAGGCTTCACACACGGTCTCAATTTAATTTGAGTTTAAAAATACATAACCTCTGGCAATTTTCACAGATTTCAATGCATATAAAACATTTTTTTTCTCTCAAACTCAAAAAAATCACAAAACACCTGAGGAGGATATCTATGGACCTATTGCAATGTGAGAAAAAAAATAGAATCCATAGCATATGTGATATTCTTGAACACTGACATTAGAATCAACAACTGTAAGTTTGCCAATCCATATCCAAAATAAATAATAATCTCTAGTCATTTCCCAAAAATCTCCATCTCTATTGAGAACTACTTTTGTCTTTTCAGCTAAAATTCATTTTTCATTTGAGGTAGTTTTATTTTTTGTAACACAGGAATAATTTAATCAATGCATTCTTATGAAAAACTCTATTTTTTGAAAAAATCTCATGAGTAACTGATATAAATCTTAAGTATAACAGAGCTAACAGAAGATGAAGGTATATATGTAGTGAAAAAAGTAATGTTAAATGGCCACTGAAAAAAAGTTTAAATGTTTTTGAGCTTGTGCTCATTTTAACACAGAAATCACATCTTGTCTCAACCATGCTGATAACTCTCTAATATCTGCCCATATATCTTGAATGAACCCAGAGGTCTTTATTATGGCCTACAATATTCTATACCATCTTGTCCAAACTAACTTTCAGACAACATTTGCTACAAAGCTGGTCCCTCCCTTCACTTTCATTACAGTGGCCTTAAGTGAAGCACATCAAACCTTCCCCACCTTGAAATCCTTGTACTTCTCCTCTCTTTTCCCCTTAAGCTCTTTATGGGATACTCCCTGACCTCAGCTTACTCCCTTCAGTTAGCCATCAGCTTAAACATTCCCAATGGGGAAGCCTGTCTGTCCCTATTCAAAATAATACACTTCTTAATCTGGTTTATTTTGCTTGTAGCAACCACCACGACTTGAAGTTATATATTTATGTGATTATTCTCTCCCACTAGAATACACGGTTCCTCAGGTCAGAAAGTTGGCAGTTACGTTTACTATTGTGGCCAATGATATGTATCAAGTGATAAACAAAATATTTTGAATTGAACTCTATGATTCAGATTTTGATTTATTGAAAACTACGTGTAAAACTTTGGGTTTCTAAAAGCACTATTCCTGTTACACTTAAAAGTGGAGGAAATGAGGAAGATGGAAGAATCAAGCCCACATAAGAGCAAAGAAGACAAGACCTTTCACTTTTAGAAAAATCCTTCCAGGTCTGTTTGACATTTTTTTTCAACTGTCATCCTACTCTTTCAATGTTATTTTTTGCTCATTGTTAACTTCTGATAACTCATTCCATATTCTCCCCACATGTTTTATGATTTGAATCTTCTTTACATAACAGACGTCAAAATTTCCACTGAAAACAAGACTGCACCATGCCGGATAGGTTGCTACGTGTATTTTTGCATACTTGCCTTTTAATTATTTAGAATGAGAATGTCTTCCTGAGAGAGACTACATTTATTTTATGTTATTTATAGATAATAGTTTACTATTTTTAAACAATTTCATTTTACTCATCAATGAGTGACCTGGTTAAAGAAAAAAGTGCTACCTTGTGTTTACTGGATAAGAGAACACCTTTCTCGTCATATGGTGTCATCAAAGTATCTTTTTGACCTGTGGGCTCCTTGCCTGCTCCTATGTAGGTAGGAAGCTGAGCTTGAAAGAGAAGGCAGGGTGTTCTTGTGCTGATTCTCTTGCATTATAAGATATCTCCATATGCTTCCTAGAGGCACCTGCACTTTACTCAGCCTTCACCAGAAAGCAAACTGATTAAGGAAAGGGGCACCAACAACCATTAATCCTAATCTTTAGTTACAGGTCAAAGATGGAGAAGTCTCATAGCCTGCCTTAGTCCAAAGAGAAAAATAAAAAAGGAAGATTGTGGTACATTCCAAGAAAAAATGTTCAAATCATAAATTTCAAATTTTTTAACATTGCTCAAAGTGAAAAGTTAGATTGGTAGATTACTGCTAATGTTGAGGTGGCTCTGCTTCCTGGCTAAGGAGCTCTCCATGGTGTGTGGGTATCATCCCACACCAGAATCAGCAACACATTAATACAGATTTTTCTACATTTGAGTTCTGAACATGCAGGTAATAAGTCCCAAATGGTATAAACCCAAACCTCAAAAGCCTTTCAATCTAGTTAGAAAGACAAGAAGTAAAACCATACATTATATATAAAATAGCACTTACTAATGTCAAGAGTAACTTCAGCTACAGATATTGTAATCTTGGGAGCTTGAGAAGGCTTCATGGAGAAGGTCAATGTTAAAGGCTAGTTCTCAATGGAGAAAACTAAAGAGCAAAAAGTTCTGACAGAATCTACTGAAGCAAGGAGCAGCATAACTGTGCACAGAAATGTAGATGGTGTTTTTTTCCGTGGGTTTCCTTTCAATATCAGACCACAGCCTACACTGTCAAATCTAGCTGCTAGAGCCAGTAGGCCAGCGGGCTCCAAACACAATGTAAGACAAACAGAGTGCATTATTATCACAGAAGGAAAAATAATGCTCCTTTTTCTGTGAATGTTCTTTCCACCATTCTCGTTCTTTCAATGAAAGAGAAGTTAAATGGAAGAGTTTTAATGACCACAGGCCTAACAGTTCACCAGATGAGAACACATGGTTGTTATATCAACTGGGTACCGTCATGGCAAATCTCAGTATGTGGGAATGAACGCAGAGTGAGCAGCGATACTGAGCAATGAGGAGCGAGTCACGAAGATTAGCACTAGGAGAGACATATATATTAACAGAAGAAGGAGAAATGTATTTCTTTTCTTATCCCTGTGGCATCAGCGGTAACCCCCAGTAGTTATTATTACACATTCCTAGATAATGTCTTAAGGTCTTAGAAAAAAAAGAGTAAAAAAATTTCAAAAAATCCTGCTGCTATTTGATTGTGTAACTATGAGCTGTCAACACAAAAGGTCTTGCATGCGTAAAATGATGAATTATAAATAAGTAACGGCTAAGTTTCCTTTCATCAGGAGTGCATAAATTAGAAAGTAAGAATTTGAACTTCATTAACTCATTTTCAGAAATGAGTATATTTGAGAGAAAAGTTTACACAAATACAAAACATATGACATCAGAATTAAATGAAGTAACTATATAAATAAAATTAGTGTCAGACTAAGTCAATCAATCTGGGATCTAAAAAAAATTCTGAAAAGAAAAAGACATAGACCCACTGAAAATTAGAAGATGGCCCATTCTCTAGGGAATTGTGTTGAGGAAACACATTATCTCTTTCCGACATACCTCTGTCTGTCAAAAAAGTAAATGCTTATAAAAGAAATTGAGATACACATAATTTTTAAAATGTGTAAATATACACATTTGAAAATATGTATGTCATGCCAAATACTCTCTCTAATTCAAATGACTAAAACCAAACAGAGATACAATTTGGTTACCTGCGTTGGTAAAAGAGGAATATATACCACATTTCTCTACATTTCTTTAAAGATTCATTTTCAACTACCATCAATTAACATGCCCTATAAAGTACTCAATAAAAATGTGTTATAGTATTCCAAAATAAAAATGGATGTTACTCATATCAAGGCTCTTTAATAGAAAGATAAATTTTGGTACTTTCCACCTTGTGAAGATGTATTTGATTAACACGTTAGCAATATTTATGTAAGATGCTGGCCAGGGGAAAATAATTCCATCCATTTTCAGTAACAGCTGGGTAAAGTAAAAGTCTCTACATAAATGATTCTGCAAGATATACTCCCAACATTCCCCCAGGCTGTGCAGTCAGAATAGTAATGAATAGCAAGAAGATATTTACAAGTTTATTCTTCCTTTAAATAATATGTATTTTATAATATATGTTATGTAGCAATCTACTTATATATTATAAAATATATAACAAATACTTAATATACTTATTTATCATATATGATATTTATAGCATACTTGTATATGACACACAACACAGAGAACATATTATATACATAAATATGTCATATATATATATAAAATCTTGCTCTGATTATGCCATTTTATAAAAAGGACTTTCCATGTTACATTGTTAGAAAAATTGGAAAAAAATAATTTTTCTGTTTTTTAAAATAGAAATTTACCAAACCTATTAAAATTGAAATATTATAGAGCAAATGTTTGAGATTCTTATGAACAGACAAATACACTAGGTTTTTTCTGGGAGCACAGATGTAACTCTACCATAAATTTTCTGAGTAATGTACACTAAATGAACATTTTGTTCTCTTAGATTTGTTTAGAAATCAGAATATGATTTATGTAGTTAAATCATAAAGTTTATGCTAAACATGAACTTTACAGAAATCCCACGTAGTAACATTCTTTCCCATATTGAACACTTTATGAAAATATCTGTTTTAAAATGAAAGAATTGCTAATGTTCTCAGAAGTGACACTTCTCAAGTTCTTACATTTTATGTCATGAGTAAGATGATCTCTGTTTTTCACAAAAGTTTCTAAATGATTAGTAATCATGACCAAGAAGGTAGATCCTGCTGAACATAAACATCTCTGCAAACTATGTCATGGGCCTCCTGGCACCACTTCTCCCTCACACGTCGCACACAATGAGGCACAACGGAAAACTGAAGCTGGACCTTGGTAAATGTATTTTCACCTCATTGGTTTTGATTACCGGTGGTCATTTGGACATTTCTTACATTTGGCAACATTTAAGAACGACCATGTAAATAAAAAACAAGGCCTGAGTGCTACCTCCCAAAGATCGTCGGGACAAAGGAGGAGCTTCAGGTTCTTACTCCCAACGCAGGTTAAAGCAGTAGAGCTCACATTATAGAAAGAAGGGAGGCCTGGGAATAAAACAATAATGGGGCCTAATGCAGGTCAACGCGTAGACACAGAAAGGAAGGATACAATAGAGGAACACATACATACGCATGGCCTCTCAATCTAAAAACTTTTTAAAAATCTGACATTCTTTCACTGAGTTTTTAAAACTGTGCTCTTGATGTTTTCTACTCTAATTAATCAGAGATGGGTAGGATTAAAATTATATTTTAAAGCAAATGTTTTACTGACACATTACTTATACAACAAGCATGGTTAAGTTATAATATAATGATATATTTGCTATTTCAGGGAGCCCAAAAATGATTAGATGACTACAAAATAAAACTAAGAAAGACCCAAGCATTTCTTCACACCAAAAAACCAACTGAATATTATCTAAAATGACCTGAGAGGCAGATAATTCTGTCAGTTCTGAATTACAAAGCTGGTGGCTATTCCCTCTTTTGTAGATAATGTTTGTATGAGCTGAGACTTCTGATAACCACCCTTTATGATCCCATTTTCATTTCTATTAGTATTAATTGATGAACATTAACTCCATTAAAAATAATAGTCATGTAAAAGGAGCTCAGAAAGTGTAATGAGAAATTGTTGGCCATCTATCAGACACAGCTTGATATTACCTTCAACCACCATATGTTTTCCAGCAAGTTTATACATTATACTTCAGCTCATAAGTATCAAACTACAGAGTAAAGAATAAGTTCAGGCAATGGCTTTTGTTAAATATTTTCTGTTCTTAAATAAAGTTTTTGAGTCACGACGATACAAGCAAAGTTAAGACACAAAAAGGCCGTATTTTAAAATCTATTTCTTCAGAGAAACAGATATATTGTAAATATATTTGATGAGAAACTAAAGGCATTTTCCTAAGAAACTGTACTATGTTATAAAGCATATGCTTTATTAAATGTTCATGTATTTTTCCAATAAATGGATTGTATTTTGATTGTATCAACATTTCTAAATCTTAAAAGTATGAGTACTATATTCCTTCAGGATTATTAATTAGACTAATTTCCTGAAAATGAAACTTTTCAGTCTTTGATTATGGGGATAATAAGAGCTAAGTAACAAACTTTTCAACTTCAATGAAACTTAAGCCTTAAAAGTAACTCCCATTTTGCTTACAAGTTCTGAGAAAGTGTATATTTAATACTTCTAATTCACTCACATCCAGAACATGTGAATTAAGTCCATTTCACAGATTTTACTCAGGTACCATGATTCAGTTTCTTAAAATTATTTCAAAGAACTAGGTGCTTATAAGCATTTTCATATATAATAAAATGTCATTAATGGTTAAGAGATCCTCATTTTCTGCTGAAAACAAATATACATTTTATAAAAAAATAAAATTTGGAAGTTATTTCAGGAAACAAAATTTAAACTAATACTAATGTTGCATGTCCAGAATAGAACTTCTAGCTGGATAAAATTAACATCTCTTTAACATTCATTATAATAATGCCTATATGAATCTTACAGACATTACAGAGCATGAAAGTGACTTGCTGATACTTCATGAAAAACACTGACATTGACACCACATTTTTAAAGATATATAATGTTTTCTTTTGCCCTGACCGGATAGCTCAGTCGGTTAGAGCATCGCTCTGAAGCACAGAGGTTGCCAATTCAATACCTAGTCAGAGCACATAGAGCAACAGACCAATGTTGCTGTCTCCCTCTCTCCCTTCCTATCCTTATAATTCATAAGTAAAATTAAAATTTTTTAAACATACATATTTCTGCTTAATATTTCTTTCTTTCTTTTCTCTTAACACAGTTCATTTTTTATTCATATGTACTTCTAATTTGAAGTCCTGATGTTGATTTGCACTATTCAATTGTCCTTTAAGATTTTTAAATGACAAAATGACATGACCAAATCTATATATACCAATAATCTTATTTGATAAGAAATAAACACCTTTATTATTCTGAATCTTCTTTAAACTTTTTAACAAAATTATCAACAGGATAAAAAAAGAAATATAAGCAAGAGAATATGGATTTTCACTAATTCATTTTTGAACATGCATCAGTAGGACTTCAAAAAATATGCGAGACTAAATCGAAACCATAAATGATTGTATTTTACTGCGCTACAACTTCCTACTTAACTGAGCCTAAACTTCTCCACCTCTAACATGTTCAATTAGTTGGCTACATGACAACATGAGAAATTCTGTTCAACACTTTATGTCTAAAAAGAATTAGGTTGATTTTAACCACATTATCCTTTAAAGAAGGCAATTAAATTAACCAGAAACACAAAACTGAAACAGCAACCTTGGGAATAACTTTTTTTTCTTAAAGCCATTAACAAACCCCTGGTGGACTAATGAACTATGCCAGAAAAGGAGCATAAAGCTGAAGAAAGGGTACTATGCCTACTTGGCTTGTCTAAGAACTCATGAAAGGTTCTGTCTTATTCTCTTAGATGCTCTCATATGAAATTGCTGCTACTTTCTGCACTTTGATTAACATTATTAATCATTTCATACTTTTTCCCTCAATCTAAAAAATTCTTAATTCCAGTTTAAAATTAAGAAAAAGAAAACACAATTCAGAATATGACTCTTTGCTAGCAAAACACCATTACCCCCAAATAAAAGAATTCACAAATGACTTCTAGAAGAAACAGAATGCACAAAATTTCATAACACAACCAGCCCTTGGTGACAATCAGTCTCACCAGATAATGCTCTACCTTCTTTATGCCATTTATTTCAGTCATGAAACCATTGCCTGATGGGACCTGTAGTTTCTCAAAAAAATGATGGATGAGAGTCTCTTGTTTCTTGTTTTGAAACTGTGAACCTAAAGTCTTAAATTTGGTGCAAATATCATTCCACTGCATTTTATAGAGTTGATTAGTTTCAACTCTGACATTGTAAAACTGCATAATTTATCAGCCACAGTGAAACTGCAGGCATATGAATATGCACATATGTATTACAAAATTCTTTTGTATTGATATCTATAATCTATATTTTATAATGTAAAAAACGAATTATAGTTCTGAAGGGGAAAATGCATGCCAAAAGTATATTTCCTATGAAAACAATATTTCAACTATACATGCAAACTTTTCATTTGAATACACAGGAGCATTTTCTAGGCATTTCAAGAACAACGGTGCATATTCATACCTTTAATGGGCACAATTTTTGTGTTTTTTTATTTTTATTATATTTTAATGTATTCATACATATACTATTGATGATCCTCCCTTACATACAGGAATTCTAACATTTCTTTGGTATATTAATCACTTTCAGACATCAATATTCAACATCAGTAGTATTTCAATCTCTATATCATTCTCATTTCATAGGTCAAAAGAGTTCCTCTAAGTCTAAACTATTTAATAATGCTTTCCTAAACCTGCATAAAAAAGAAAAAAAAATACTTCCTCTCATTTATTGTGCAACATCAGTGGGTCCACAATCAGCTCACACATACCCAACCTCCATTCCCATTTCCCTTGATGGCACCTACCCTAGAGTTGTCATGGTGACAATGGTATACCAGAAAGCGGCAGGGATGCTGGTGAACTTGCTTGCAGAAGACCCCTTCTCTGCGTAGAACATGACTGTAGCGAAAATGATGATAGCCATGGTGAGCGAGAAGAGCAAGAAGCCCAATTCGGATGCACAACTCTTCAGAGTGTACCCCAGGATGCGCAGGCCTTGAGAGTGGCGGGAAAACTTAAAGATCCGGAAGACACGGAAGACTCGGAGGGTGACAAAAGCCCCACTAACATCCTCATTGTCTGTCATCACTAGCCCAATGTAATAAGGCAGGATGGCCACCACGTCTATGATGCTCATCACGCTACGCACAAAGCGGTAGCGACTGGGCGCCGCAGCCAGGCGAAGCAAATACTCAACAGTGAAGATCATGACGCAGGCGGTATCCAAGCAAAAGAAGGCCACTGCATAGCGCTCTCCACAGGGCAGCTCCTTAATGTGGCCTGGGCTGGACCCACATGGCACTGTTTCCACCACATTGGCGATGACTGAGACGGCAATGAAGAACCCCGTAACATAGTAGAACACCAGGGCCATGGTGCTGGTGTGGGGGTTCTCAAAGGCCCTCCAGACCCTCTGCCGAGCAGTCATGGTGGGCAGCGAGTTCTCCCCTGTGTTGTCAGTATCAGCATCGTCCTGCAGGCGCTCGGCGTTCTCTCGCCTGCGATCCTTGTACTCCTCATAGCAGCAGTCGCCAATAATTTCTGGGATAAGGCCAAAGAAGGCCAATTCTTCATCATAAGCAGAGATGCACTCATGGCGAGGATAGTGGAGTTTCCCAGTGCGGTAGAAATTCAGGATGTGGCGGAAGATGTCTGGGTCACGGTCAAAAAAATACTGCTGAGTCTCCGGATGGTAGAAAAAGTCCCTCTCCGAACTGCCCAGCAAGGTGTCTGGATACCGTTCCAGGGTGTCCTGCCATGTTTGGAAACGGGTGCCACTCACATTCAGCACAATGAGAGCATCTTGAGTCCTCTTTCTCTCCTGTCTTGGGGGAGCTGGCATGGGCGCGGAGGCCACGGGCATCCAGCCGATGGCCGCTGCCCTTGCAAAGGGCAGCCACGCTGCCACCCCCGCTGCCATGGTGCCTTGAAGTGGAGGCAAGCAGAACAATCAGGCCTCTACAGTGGGTCAAAGTAGCCACACCACTCACTTTCTCCTGTCAAACAAATGGAACAGAAAAAGGTGGTCCACAGGTATCACTGTTATTCCAAGGTAGGGTTTCTAGTGAAGTCACAGTTCTCGGGAAGGCAAGTTTCCCTCAAACACAGGTGTTTGGAAAATACAATGTCCTAACAATCACGTCCAACAAACCTAACCAAACCTCTTCCAGCAGGTGGACCAGGCCATTCCTGGTACCCAGGTACTTTAGATGCAACAATTTTTTCCAAACAGGTGTCCTTGATTTCTCTCCTGACACGTGGATAACGTGGGATCAGTATGCTTTGTGTAGGATAGAGAACACGAAGGACAATCACCCAATGGTATTCCTTTGACCAATTAGGGAACGCTTGCACCTTCCCTTTCGGTTCTTGCAAACCTTCCTTTTTCAAGTGGCCCTTCCCGCCAAAGGAGTCTCAGAAGGCGACCTGTTGTAGCTTCCCAGAGGCGATTACAGCCACTGCCCCCACGTCTCTTCGGAAGTCCGGTGGTCGCCTATACCCCTCGGGCTGTATTGGTAGAGATAGAGGTGCTGCGCGGAGGGGGCCGTTAGGATAGATCCTCCTCCCCGTCGTGTACAAGCACCCCTGGTGTCTGCCCAAAGCGTTCGTCCAATCGCCCCTTCACTCTCTTTTCAAGTTCAGCTCAGGTGCAGTGTGCCAGTTAAGGAGCCCGGGAGCTGGCAGCCGCCACCGCCTCGGCGGCAGCAGCATCTGCCTGCGCACGGAACGCGCCTCGCCTGCGGTACATACCTGGCCAAGTGTGCACCGGGACTGAGTTGCATAGACTTTCTCCTCGCCGTGCACCCGAAAAGGGATAAGCAGAGGGAGCAGCTCGCAGCCGTTGAATCTGGGCGCCGCGGGAGCATCAATAAAGCTCAAGCGAGCTCCGCTCCCCCTTCCCCCATCCCTGCGCGCTCCCCTCCTTCTATTCACCTTCCAAACGCCGGGCGCAGGAGAGCCAAACAGCAGCAACAAGTTCAAAAGGTGCGGGGGAGGCGAACCGAGGGAACTCGCACCTGCCAACTTACTGCGCCGCCACTGTGGCCCGTGCCGAAGCTGCGCGGTGCGGGGCTGCGGAGCGCCGGAGCAGCGGGGCTGCCGGGGCTGCGGTGCTGCGGGGCCCGGCCCGGGGCCGGTGCCGGCGCGGGCAGTCGCAGGAGAGTGGAGGCTGGAGGCGCTCGGCTGCGCGGGGGCGCGGAAGGGCGGCTCGCTGCTTCCCCGCCAGTAGGTGGTCCTGCATGTCCCCGGGCTCCCCGCGCCGCTCTGCTCGTGCGATCAATAAATAAGGAGGAAATAAATAAATAACCGATCGCCAGCCCAGACACGCAGGTTATGAACGGCGCCTCCCGCCTTTCCCTCGGCTTGACCTTTCTCCGCCCCCACCCCCTCGAGCTCCTCTTGCTCCACCCCAGCCACCCACCAGCCCCGGCGCAAAATGTCACCGAGGGAGAGCATCCAGGTGGATCTGCCGGGGTAGGAGCGTGAGCGTCGGGGAACAAAGGGAAGCTGCACGCGCCGGGCTGCGGTGGCTGGTGGAGGAGAGCAGCAAGGGGACCTGTGTCTTGCTTCTGCCTCCCTGGTCCCGGTGCAAGGCGAGCGTGGGAAAAGGGGAAACCGGGGGGAGGGAGGAAGGGAGGGAGAGAGAGAGAGAGAGAGAGAGAGAGAGAGAGAGAGAGAGAGAGAGGCTGGGAGGGAGGGTGAGCGGAGCGGAACGCGCAGGAATTGGTTGTCTTCTGGGGGCGACTGGGGGGCAAGCCCTGCAAAGCCTCGAGGCGGAATTGCTAAGTGCTTTTTCCTCTTTCTCTTTCTTTTTATTTGTTCAAACCAGATGTTAACGTTGCAGAGGTTAATACGTCATCTATCCAACTTGTCGAAAAGTCTGGCAGTCTCCTGGGGCTGTGTCTTGCCACAACTCCTTTTCCCGTCCTTTGCGAATGACAGGAAGGATTCAGAACCCTTTTCTACGAGTCAGCGTGACGGGGCGGGAGTCGTGAGCGTGCGTCCTCATCCTTCTCTCTGCGCATCTCTGTGCAGATCTCAAGAGGCTAAAGTAGTTAAAGGTGTCCTTGTGAGGAGTCAGTGATGTGGGGAAAGATTAGGAAATTGTCGAGGCCAACCGTTTTTGGTTTTTGTGTACCCCGCCCCCCCCAGTCATTAGGAACCTTCTTTAAATCCAAACATGCATCATTTATAACCACTAGATGGCGTGAAGGGAGAGAAGTTAAATCTATCCCTAAGGTTTGGATGCTTTAGAAAGGTGAAAGATCAACATGAACTGAGCCGGCAGAAGATCAGATCACATGCACATCCTCACATCCCCCACTCCACCCACCTTTTTAGCATTTAGATACATTACTCAGGCTTGAGTCTGCATTTTGATGGATAGGGAATGAGATGTAAAGAGTTTCCTGTTGAAATGCTTTGAAAATTACATGCGGAGGATTGGATAATAATAATAACAACAACAATAATAAAGACCTTTGGACACAGTGAAGTTTCATCTATGTTGATTAAAGATAGATGTCTAATTTCTACCTGAATACTACCCGTTCAAGACTTGGTTTTTAAATTAAGTGGACTATGATGTATAGTCTTGAATTGAATTGACTTTCAAGCTCTAGAAATAATAGGAATGACGTGTTAACCTTAAAAATCTGAAATGGAATACCTCAAAGGCAAGTATGAATCAAGAAGCAATACATTGTATAAATCATCACCAGAGGAGGAAAACAAACCTTATAATATACAGGAATTTTTGTAGAAATAGAAAAATATTTTTTGTTTACTGGTATAAAGGTTCAGGAAATCCCATGTTAGTAGTTAATGAAGTTGAAGCTAATTCACTACATAAGTTTGGAAATACAGAGCTGAAGACTCCTGCTGTTAATTTGTTTGTATTAGTTAAGATGAAGATGATTGTTAACAAACATGTATAGCCTGCCTTGCTTAAAAACTGTTAACTGGAAAATAAAAATGAGTGACAACAATTACTATAAAAATAAAATAAACCCCTTCTTAATCCAGATAATAATGGACCACCCTGACAGGTGCCTGCAGAGAATGGGCACCATGAATATTCAACTGGGGTCAAATTGTCATGCCATCCTGTAGAGAGGGGGCAAGCCACCTAAATAAAGGCTTTAAATCTTCCCTGTAGGAGGCTGAACACTTACAAATATAAATTTGGTTGTTGAACGCTACAAAATTCTAAAAAGCAGGAATATAAGTGTACTATTTTTAAGGTTTTATGGTCTGCTCTCCCCCACTCTCCACAAGCTTCTTGATATAGTGGAAAGGGTGTGGGCTCAGAAATTAAACACATCTAGATTCAAATTCTAGCCGAGAAATTCCTCATAGGCTTTGTTTCATTTGGCAAATTACTCAACTTCTGTTCAGAAATTGTAGATAATAGAAATGAACTTTTTCAGCCTATTGTGAGGATTAAACAGGATAATACTTCTGAACAGGAGTGTAGAACTTGGCACACACAGAGGGTACTCAGTGTCAATTTCTCTTTATTTTAATGTGTAATGGAAATGCAAATTCTTCTTTCCAGCCCGTATTTGAAACTCCTACAGATTTTTTTTTATGTTTACATTTGACTATGAGTTCAAAAATTCTTTTGCTGTGATATGCTGGTGACTCTGATATTTTAACATTCATTCATGCATTGAAATGTTATATGAAGGTTATGTATACAGAATCCAGCACAGCACCCTATATGCTCCCCTTGCCCAGGGATTCCTGTTCTTCCTTCTGGAATTCTCATTGTGTAGACTCTGCTTGGTTGATGGAACATGAACTCAGCAAGATCAAAACTGTAATCAATTGCCCCTTCTCTCCAGTTGTCTACTTTTTTCTCTCCTAGTAAATAAAACCCAAGGAAGAAGCCTGGTGGCCAGTCATCCTAGATGTGTCTTGTCCTTCATTGCTCCCCCCAACACAACCACAAACATCCAGTGACCCCATAAGTTTTGTATATCCCACACTTGTTACCAGTCTATCCTCATACTGCACTATGATTTTTTTTAAAAAAAACTAATTTAATTATAGATTCACATGCAGTTGTGAGAAAAATAGAGTCACCTTATATCTCTCACCTAGTTTCCCTCAAAGGCACATCTTGCATTTTATAGTACAAATATCACAACAAAGAAACTGACTTTGACACAACCTACCAACCTTATTCATAATTCACCCATTATACATGTGCTAATTTTTGTGTGCTATACTCAGTCTTGTCTAATTTTATCAGACCTGTAGATTTGTGTGACCACTGTCATAATAAACATATAGAAGATTTCCGTCTCAGGAAAACTTTTTCATAGCCCCACTGTCTCTCTCTCTCTCTCTCTCTCTTTCCTTTCCTTTTTCCTTGTCACCCATTAATATGATCTCTTCTATAACTTATCAATTTAAGAATATTATATAAAATGAATGTAACCTTTCAAGATTGCCTTTTTTGCTTAGAATTACACTAACATCCATCTAGTTGTTGCGTGTATCAATAGTTCATTATACTTTTATTGTTGACTAGTACTACACTTGAAGCATTTACCCATTGAATGACATTCAGATTAGTTCTAGTTTTTGGCTACTGTGAATTAAACTGTTATGATGCATAGGTTATTGTATTAACATAAGTTTTCATTTCTTTTTTTTTATTTATTCATTTTAGAGAGGAGAGGGAGGGGGAGAGAGAGAGAGAGAGAGAGAGAGAGAGAGAGAGAGAGAGGAGAAGCTGGAAACATCAACTCCCATATGTGCCTTGATCAGGCAAGCCCAGGGTTTCGAACCAGTGACCTCAGCATTTCCAGGTGGACGCTTTATCCACTGCGCCACCACAGGTCAGGCTAAGTTTTCATTTCTTTAGGATAAATACCCAATAGTGAAATTACTGGATTGTGTTCGTATGTTTGTAGTTTTTTGAGAAGCTGTCATAATCTTTTCCACACTGGCTGTACCATTTATATCCCACCATTAAAGTGTAAGTTATCTGGGTCCTCAGCATCTTTCATCAACATTTGCCATTATCACTACTTTTAGTTTTAGACATTCTGATAAAGTACAGTGGCGTCTCACTATGATTTCAATTTTTCTTTCTCTATAGCTAATTTTGCTGAATATATTTAAGTATGCATTTTTGCCATCTGTATATATTCTCCAGCAAAATTTGTAGTCCTATCTTTTGCCCATTTTTGCAATTGGATTGTTTGTTTTTTCTTTGGAGAGTTCTTTATATATATTCTTTTTCCTAGTCTGTAGTTTGTCATTTCATCCTCTTCACAGGATTTTTTTGCAAAGCAAAAGTTTTTAATTCTGATAACATCCAATTTATGACTCTTGTGCCTTCATGGACCCTGCTTTTGGCATCAAGTCCAACTTCGCCTAGCCCTCTGTCTCAAATGTTTTCGCTATTTTTCTCTAACGATTTAAGTTTATGATCAATTTTGAGTTAATTTTTGTATATATTGTTTAAGTTTAGGTCAAGATATTTTATTTTGTTAGTTTATTTTGCCGAGAGTTGTCCAGTTTCTTCACCACCATTTGTTGAACAGTCTATTCTTATATTGAATTGTTTTTGTATCCTTGTCAAAAATCAGTAGGGTATATTTTTGTGATTCATTCTTAGGTTCTCTATTTTGTTCTATTTAAGTGTGTCTATCGTCTCACTAAAACCAGACTTTCTTAAGAGTAGCTGCGAAGTAATTCTTAAGGTGGAGTAAAATTATTCCTTACAGTTTATTATTCTTTTTCAAAATTGATTTAGCTATTCTAGGTCCTTAATTTCCTATGTAAAGTTTAGAATAATATGGCTATGTGTACAAAATGCCTTGCTGGGATTTAAATAGCACTGCATTACACCTATAAATCAGTGTGGGGGTGCTGGGATTTCAATAAGCACTACAATATATCTATAAATCAATGTGGGAAAGTGGACATGATTGCTATGCTAAGTCTTTCACTCTATGAGCATGGTATGTCTTTCTATTTATGTAGCTTTTGTTATATTTTTTTCATCAGTATTTTGAAAATTTCAGGATACAGATCCTATATGTTTTATTAAAATTATATTTAAATTTTTCATTTTATTTGGAATAATTGTGAAAAGTATTGTGTGGTTTTTTTTTAATTTTGGGTTTTATATGTTCGTTTTTAGTATATAGAAATGCAATTGATTTTTGTGTATTGATTTTACACCTGAAATTTTGTTAAACTCCCTGATTCATTCTTGGGTTTACTATGTAGAAAACCATGTTACCTAGAGATAGGGTCAGTTTTATTTTTTCCTTTGCAATCTGCATGCCTTTTATTTAGAGTGTTTTCTTTGTTTGTTTGTTTTTAATGCACTTATAATTATGTTACTATATTTTGAAATAATTTTCCAACATTTTCAGACATCAGTCATTAATAGGAAATTTAGAACCCTTCAGGATTTCAATTTTCTCTACCCCTAAGCCTCTTCTCATGCTATCTGAACATTAGTTTATTTCACTGTCTTCCTTGGCTATTTTCTGTTTGCAGAACTTGGAGTGTTTTATCATGATTCTGGGTTGTGGTTTGCGCTTTCCTTCTTTACTGTCCTCTACTACTCAGCTTGAGTCATATCCTTGAAAACCCATTGCCTCTCCTTTTCAAAATAATGTCCACTCTAACCGTGGTATTTTATTTCTGTATTCTCAGTATCTGCCATTGTCCTTGGCACATAGTAGACATAAAGTGAATGTTTGTTGAATGACTGAATGGATCCTTTTAGCTCTCTAAACACACAAATATCTGCAGTAGTAAAGCCTCTGCCAGTTTGTTGTTGTTGTTAATACTGGTGATTAATTTACACAGACAAGTGCTTACTACTTTACTCATCCACAATGGCGCAATGGCACGTCTCCATGAGGTCCCTGCCAGGGCAAAAAGTCTGTGGTCATGGAGAAGAGAAACATTGCATTTGTTCATCCCAGATTTTAACCAGCTATGCTAACTGACCAGAATGATGAACAAATTTTAATCACTACATTATATATTTTACATAAGAGACCTTTAGTATATCTGATTACATTCTTAGAACCTCTTCCCAGACAACCACTCCTTAGAGTCTGTATTTGATTATTTTATTTCATGTATATATTTATATTGGGCTATAATTCACATATAACATTGTGTTAATTGTGGATGTATAACAATAATTTAATATATGTATATATGCCTGCCTTTTAAAATGTTATGGAAATGTGACAAACAAGTGTCATTAAAAAGTGCTGAAGCACGACCAGTTGAAACTTTCATTAAAAAGTGCTGAAGCACGACCAGTTGAAACTTTCCCTGGGTATTTCTTTTCAATGAAACTTGAAAGCTTCTCCCACATTGCCAGCATGTCTTTAAATTCACTTGTAGAAATCACTTCCTCTGACTCTACCTCCTCCTCACTTCTAATCTCTTGCAGAAGCTCCGTATGTTGCATCATCTGTAGCTCCTTCAACTCCTCAGTTGAGAGTTCCTCCTCATGTTCCTTGATGAGCTCGTTTACATCACCCTTATCTACCTCCAGACCCATTGACTTTCCGAGGGACACAATCTCCTCCAACGCTTCTACCTTGGTCTCGATCTCTGGTAAAGCTTTTTAAAGTTAGAAATGACCTGCTGACCCATAGGTTGCAAGATTGAAGTCGTGTTGGGTGGGAGGTAGAGGACTTTCATGAATTTGAACTCATCAAGAATATTATTTTCAAGACCAGGTGGGTAGGCTGAATCATTATCAAAGATTAGTAATGCTTTCATCGGGAGTTTATTTTCTTGAAGATATTTCTTCACTTCAGGACCAAAGATGAGATTTACCCATTTAATAAAAAACTGCTGCGTAACCCATGCCTTAGCATTGGCAAGCCACAAGACCGGCAGTTTTTCTTTAAGAATCTTGTGAATCTTAAAGACTCGAGGATTTTTGGAATGATACACTAGCAGTGGCTTTACTTTACAGTCACCGCTAGCATTTGCACACAATGCAAGGGTCAGATGGTCCTTCATGGGTTTTTGGCCTGGCAGCTTCTTCTTCTCTGTGGTGATGAAAGTCCTCCGGGGCATTTTTTTCCAGAACAATCCCGTTTCTTCACAGTTGAACACTTGTTGGGGGATGTAGCCTTCCTCTGCAGTAAGCACAACAAAATGTGCAATCTACTCCTCAGCTGCCTTAACGTCAGACTCGTAGCTTCACCATGCCTCACCACTGAGTGGATGCCTGATCTCTTCTTGAAATTTTCAAACCAGCCGTCACTTGCCTTAAACATATCTTCTGCTCCCTCTTTTGAGGTTTATGGTTCTTTCTTCTTCAAGTCGCTGTGCTTTTTTGCATATTACAGTGTCTGTCACTGTATCTCCTGCCAGCTCTTTCTCTTTCACCCACACCAGCAGAAGCTTCTCCATTTCTTCATGGATATTTGTCTTTAATTGGGACAGAATTGTAGTTCCTTTCTCTGGATTTGCACTTTTGATGGCATCTTTTGTTTAAGGATGGTACACATTGTAGATACATTATGGTCGTATAGCCTTGCCAGTTCAATCACTCCTACACTTCTATTATTTCTTGCTTTACTTCTATCAACATTATCCTCTTCTTCTCACCACTGTCCTTTATACTCACTTACTTCAGCCCCATGATGGCACACAAAAAAAGTTAGTAAAAAAATGCAAAAATGATGAAAGAACAACTACAGCGCATGAGATTTGAATTGATTCTGTGGGTAACATATGGGAAAGAATGCGATGCTGGTGTTGTGCTTCTGATACTGGACCCGTGTGCGAATGCGCCAACTAGCAGCAGCTTCCCAAATCATGACTCGTATCTTGGAATTTTGCTCGGATCTCAAACAAAAATATGGACCAAGTTGCAGCTCACATCTTTTTTTTTTTTTTTTTTAAATAATTTTATTTTTTTAATGGGGTGACATCAATAAATCAGGATACATATATTCAAAGATAACAAGACCAGGGTATCTTGTCATTCAATTATGATGCATACCCGTCACCCAAAGTCAGAGTGTCCTCTGTCACCTTCTATCTTGTTTTCTTTGTGCCCCTCCCCCTCCCCCTTTCCCTCTCCCATTCCCCCTCCCCCCCGTAACTACCACACTCTTATCAATGTCTCTTAGTTTCACTTTTATGTCCCACCTACGTATGGAATAATGCAGTTCCTGGTTTTTTCTGATTTACTTATTTCGCTTCGTATCATGTTATCTAGATCCCACCATTTTGCTGTAAATGTTCCGATGTCATCATTTCTTATGGCTGAGTAGTATTCCATAGTGTATATGTGCCACATCTTCTTTATCCAGTCATCTATTGACGGGCTTTTTGGTTGTTTCCATGTCCTGGCCACTGTGAACAATGCTGCAATGAACATGGGGCTGCATGTGTCTTTACGTATCAATGTTTCTGAGTTTTTGGGGTATATACCCAGTAGAGGGATTGCTGGGTCATAAGGTAGTTCTATTTTCAGTTTTTTGAGGAACCACCATACTTTCTTCCATAATGGTTGTACTACTTTACATTCCCACCAACAGTGGATGAGGGTTCCTTTTTCTCCACAGCCTCTCCAACATTTGCTATTACCTGTCTTGCTAATAATAGCTAATCGAACAGGTGTGAGGTGGTATCTCATTGCAGCTCACATCTTAAATAAAAAATTTGTATGTTTGTCTGCTCTTATCTCAAGGTACCACTGTATATCAATTTTTTCATAAAACAACATATTTGTTCTTACTTTTAAAAATCAAGAAAACAATTCAAAATTTTTACCCTGCAATAGTTGATCATAAATTGCACACATTTCACAAAAACTATGAGTCTTTAGAAAAATACATATTTTTATTCAGTTTCTAGGTTCTATATTATTTTAAGTTTGACAAATATATCTTATACAAAGGTAAAAACTTTGTTTGGGTTATTTATACAGCTCTCTCTCTCTCTCTCTCTCTTTCCCTCTCTCTCTCTTTCCCCCTTTGTTACTCAGGAAAATAAAGCCTGACATACTGGTAGGACACAGGGGGCAGGAGAAAGTCACAGTATAAGAAAGGCTAGTTAAATGTTTAAAACATACTTGAGATTTCATATACCTCACAGTATTCTTAAAATACGGTCATCTTGGAAAGGGGGATGTCCCTTTGGGTTTGTTTTTTTTATGGAGGGGCGTGATTTGGACCTCTATTAAAAAGATAAGTAGGCAATGTGAATGTAACATCTTTTTCCCCCTTTCTTAAAACTATCAAAGTTCTCTTCAAAGGGATCTTCCCCCTTTTAAGTTTTTAGACTGAACCTCTATTAAAAATAACCCATTTTCATGAATTTTACTTTTTGTGTACAGAACTTAAATATATTTTATATAATAAAATGGACTTGACTTGTTAAGTTCCTATTATATTTCTGTAAGACCCTGTCACATTCTAGGATTAGAACTCTGTAAGGTTAAAAAAGTTTTGTAAGTAGCTTTACAAAACCTAACCATAATGTTACAATGTCCATGGGATGGCTGTGATTATGAAGGAACACATTGATTGTTTTTTGGGGTTTTGTTTGTTTGTTTGTTTGTTTTTTGTATTTTTCTGAAGTTGGGAATGGGGAGGCAATCAGACAGACTCCCGCATGCACTCAACTGGGATCCACCAGCATGCCCACCAGAAGGCGATGCTCTGCCCATCTGGGGCATTGCTCTATTGCAACCAGGGCCATTCTAGTGCCTGAGGCAGAGGCCATGGAGCCATCCTCAGAGCCCGGGCCACCTTTGCTCCAATGGAGCCTTGACTGCGGGAGGGGAAGAGAGAGATAGAGAGGAAGGAGAGGGGGAGGGGTAGAGAAGCAGTTGGGCGCTTCTCCTGTGTGCCCTGGCCGGGAATTGAACCTGGGACTCATGCACGCCAGGATGATGCTCTACCACTGAGCCAACTGGCCAGGGCCTGATTGTTTTAATATATTAAAAAAATTATTGTTAAAGTATATATATAATATCATGAATGGTGATCACATGTTGTTCCTGCGATATAAGAAACCAGGGGACATATGAGAGGCAAAAATCAGTTTTAGCACATTGTTATTATTAATCACTTCAAATGCAAGGCAAAAGTTATACATTAGCGTGACCCAAGGTATTTGAGATTAACCTGTCCTCAGGTGCTTTACATCTGGAATTTTAAAAATAAGATAGCATGCCTGACCAGGTGGTGGTGCAGTGGATAGAATACCGGCCTGGGACTCTGAAGACCCAGTATCAAAACCCCAAGGTCACCAGCTTGAATGAGGACTGATTTGGCTTGAGCAAAGGCTCATCAGCTTGAGCGCAGGGTCACCGGCTTGGGAATGGGATCATAGACATGACCCCATGGTCACTGGCTTGAGCCCAAGGTCACTGGCTTGGCTGGAGCCCCCAGTCAAAGCACATATGAAAAAGCAATCAATGAACAACTAAGATGTTACAACTAGAGTTGATGCTTCTCATCGCTCTCCCTTCCTGTCCATCCCTGTCTATTCCTTTCTCTCTCTGCCTCTCTCATTAAAAAAAAGAGAGACAGAGAAAGAGAGAGCATAGAAATCTTTTTTTAAATAATTTTATTTTTTAATGGGGCGACATCAATAAAGCATAGAAATCTTTTTTCACCCAAAAGTAACCTTGCTTTTAAGTTTCATTTAAGAATGTTTTCTCTATGTTCTTCATTATGAGAAACTGTTTATTTGTTAGAGATGATAAAAGAGGGGAGATAAGAAAATATAAAATTGCTCCTTGGACTTATTATCATATTTATAATTTTGGGATTAATTGCTATGAAATAATTCAAGTGCCATAAACTGAAATTTTTTACTACAAATGAGAAAGAAGCAGTGAGATTTCTAAAGTAACAGAAGTCTTATTTTTCAAAAAGTGAAGAAAAGTTGATCCTTGCATATGTCACAAACATTGGCTAAGAAGATAAATTACTTCCAAATATTTTATGGTCATTGAAAGTCTTGAAGAAGTTTTATAAGGTTTCCATCATTTAAGAGGCTACATTTTGTGAGAAAACTGGCAATTAATTTGTTGTTTACTTTCTTTAAACCTACTTGATATGCATTAGCAAACCACTTTGATACACAAAGTATATTTATTTGCCTTGTTATTTCTATACAGAATTATGTAGTTGGCTTTAATAAATCACTAAAATTGGTAGAGTATAAAGAAAAGCAGAATAATACAATACTTAAAAATATTCGATTAATAGACAATCCTCGTATTACCCACTTTTAGATATTGACATTCTGTTAATCTTATTTGTTTACAAGTTAGCTTGCATTGGATTTTAATTTAAACGAAGAAAATTCTTTAATAGAGGGTTATTAAACAGATTTTTACATTGCTGCTGCTCCAGTCCCTCAGGTAAATACTTACAGAGAGAGCTTATTAAAGTTTGTTCTACTTATTCATGTTTAATTTTTTTTCTTTTTCCCTTGTGTGAAACTTTTGTGGGAGCAGAACTCTTACTGGCTATAAATACAATTCTGTGCATATAGATTTGAGGAGAGCACATGCTTGGAATGCTTATTAAAAAATTGCTTTTGATATTTTGGTCTTTATGTGTCTGATTTTCAATACCCTCTTTTCTGAGACATGAATTGTGCTCTGATGAAAGAAGTTAGGAAAGCTCAGCTTTTTGGCCCTAGCAAAAAAAAAATACATAGTAAGAAGGTGGCATAAGTAATTGTATAAGTATTTTAAACATGTTTAAAATACTATATAGCACACAAACATATAAAACATCTAAAATATGAAAAGTTGAGGCAATGTGCAATATGAGGTTAAGGTAATACAGGGGGAGGGGAAAAGGGGTTTCTTGCATAAAGAAAGGAATTGCCAAGTTAGAAAAGAAAGGTTTTAAAAAGGATATTCTAATGCTGATCCTACTCTCTGAGACTGCTTTCATTTCATAACTGATTTGAAGAGAAAATAACAGGTATGTTCGATTTTATTATAGCCATGTGTGGGAGAAAGGTAAAAGAGAACAGAATGACCAAATTTTTTTTTTAAAAAGGGCTACTCAAATAAAGGTTTGAACAAAAATGTAAATAAAAGATGGACATAAGACAAATTAGGAGAGCCTGACCAGGCAGTGGTGTAGTGAATAGAGTGTCAGCCTGGGACATCGAGGACCCAGGTTCAAAACTGCAAGGTTGCTGGCTTGAGCGCGGGCTCATAGACATGATCCTATGGTTGCTGGCATGAGACCAAAGTTGTTGGCTTGAAGCCCAGGGTCGCTGGCTTGAGTAGGGGTTCATTGGTTTGGCTGGAGCCTCCAGTCAAGGCACATATGAGAAAGCAATCAATGAACAACTAAGGTGCCGCAACTATAAGTTGATGTTTCTCATCTCTCTCCCTTCCTGTCTGTCTGTCTCAGTTTTCCCCCCACCTCTCCCTCTTGCTAAACAAACAAACAAAAAAGACAAGTTAAAGAAAAAAATGTACTTTGTGAGATTATTTGAGTGTTGGACGTGGAAGGTTAAGGAGAACGAGATAGGTGACAATGACTGTGAGCCCAGCGACTGAGGATAAGAACGAGAAAGAGGAGACTATAAGAAAACCTGACTTAGGGAATGAGGATGCTACCTTTCACACTGGCGTGTTAAGACAGAGGTTTCAGTAAGTTTTACGTTTATGAAAGGGTGAATGGAAGACTTGAGGTTACTGTTCCAGAGCTTCTAAAAATGTATTTTTTGATATTAAACATTTGAACATTAGTATCCATTCTAGATCCTCAATTTCACTTCTAGCTCTCTTACATGAAGTAAGTTGATCTTGGAAAGGGAAAAATAAAAACTTTTAAAACCCTTTTAGAGATCAAGAGCAGTAATACATTTCACTGACACTCATATCCAATTTACTTAGTGACTTCTTTCTCCCTAACAAAGGATTATATTGTCATCAAAATAACCAGTGAACTATTTGGTTAAATGATATAAAATATTTTAAATTATCTTGTACAAATATAATAGGACCATAAAGAATAGCAACATATATGTAGCCTACTAAATTATAACTGTGATTTAAATATCTATGTAAATATCTAGCTCTATCTTTGTCTTCTCTCTCTTTCTGTCTGTCTGTCTCTCTCCATCTTAGAAACCATAAATTCATCCTGATATTCCTAATCTAACCTATTCTTCTTTCTTACAGTTGTAGTGCCCTTCTCTAATAGTGAGAGCCCTGCTTCTCATTATCTTACATATGTTTACTTACTTTATTGATCCTCTTTTACACTACTAATCACCCATTGCTGTCAGTCATCCCTGTGCATAACTTCCAATACTATTATTCAAACACTGCTGCCACTGTTCAATTCTGCGTTATCACCCTTTGTCCCTGCCCTAGGATGCTAAATTATGCTTTGGACCATGCCCAACATGGCTGCCCCCTTACCTGTCTAGGCTCTGACAACATCCTGGATTGCCTCCCCATGGGAAGCCTTCTTCACCATGGTTGGTCTTCAACACCCCGTGCTTGCTCACTCCTCCCTGTGGAATCCTCCTTACCCTATTCAGCTCTAACACCAGCTTTGGACCATTCCAGAATCCCAGATTAAAGTTCTTGTTAACTCAACAGTTCCTTGCACTAAACTATGGTATATTTTTATTCCATTCATAAAATCTGATAAATACTAGAAGAGGCAATGCAGTTGGCATTCTTTACTCAGTGGTATTAGTATTTCATTTTATATGTTTACTTATCAGTTTAAAATTTACCTCATAAGTTTTAAAACATAATGCATCTACAAAAGGAAATTTATCACTTATGTTGTATGCAATAAGAAATTCTGTGTCAACAACTTAGAATACGGTGTCTGTAAAATACAGAGTCTTTGTGGGTGAGGCTATTAGATGCTTACCTTACAAAACAAAGCTGTCCATCTTCACTCGCTGCTCGACTACAGTGGGAAAAAATGTCAAGAGCAATAGGTTAGAGCTGAATCCATTCATGTTGTCTTTTCGATGTTGCTTTTTTATTTATTTATTTATTTTTAATTTCAAGAACTTAGATCATTTCAAAGTTAAAGATTACTAACTCTCCAATTTAACATTAACTAGACTATTTCTAGTTTTAAAAACACAATTTTGCCTTTTTACAAAAGTTAATGTAGTAATCATATCTAGATACTTATTTGAATAAAATAAAATACAAAATACTATTTTAAAGTATAGAATTCCCTCAGAATTTACTGAGACCAATGAGTATTAATGACAATCAATAAATAGTTTTGCAGCCCTGGCCGGTTGGCTCAGCGGTAGAGCGTCGGCCTGGCATGCGGGGGACCCAGGTTCGATTCCTGGCCAGGGCACATAAGAGAAGCGCCCATTTGCTTCTCCACCCTCCCCCCCTTCCTCTCTGTCTCTCTCTTCCCCTCCCGCAGCCAAGGCTCCATTGGAGCAAAGATGGCCCGGGCGCTGGGGATGGCTCCTTGGCCTCTGCTCCAGGCGCTAGAGTGGCTCTGGTCACGGCAAAGCGACCCCCCCCCCCCGGAGGGGCAGAGCATCGCCCCCTGGTGGGCAGAGCGTAGCCCCCTGGTGGGCATGTCGTGTGTGGATCCCAGTCGGGCGCATGCGGGAGTCTGTCTGACTGTCTCTCCCCGTTTCCAGCTTCAGAAAAATACAAAACAAAAAAACAAAAAAATAGTTTTGCTATTTTTTTAGAACACATTTGAATATTTTTGTGGGGGAGTTTTGGAGATTCACTGAAGATAAATTACTATTATAGAAATATAAAATGGCTAATAATATACTTGGTGACTTTTTACTCAGTAATTTTTCTCACTTATTTTTATGTGCCTCTTTCAATTTCGTTAATGTCCCTCCTTGTCAATCACAGTTGGATTGACTTCTTCAACACAATGCAGAGTAAGTAAGAAAATATTTTTCATAGTTACATGTTTTCTGCCCAAACCTATGTGTTGCTTAGAAAAAAATATGCTTTTTTACCTCAATAAAATGAAAAACGCATAGATGAATTTGAGTCTTTTAACTAATAATGTCTGAAGGGATCATTTCGTCTAGGAGAAGACATTAAGAAAGACACACATAGCTTGCAATCTGTATTATAAATGAAGAAATTAGACAAATAGTTGCTTTGGGAAAGATAACAGCACGTTTGGAATCAAAATTACAAGTATTACATGATTTTTAAAAGAACACATGAAAATACATTTTTGAGATATTTAAATCAATTTCTATATCTCAAGTACTAATAAATTATTAAATGAGCAAGTACAGAAAACTAAATTAATAATTGACATATAAACATAATCAACACTGTTGAGAGTCAGCATAATGTATATTGAAATGAAACAAGAAAAAGTGTGACCTTAAAGTATGTGTCATGCCTGGCCTGTGGTGGCGCAGTGCAGAGAGTGTTGTCCTGGAGTGCTGAGGTCACTGGTTCAAAACCCTGGGCTTGCCCGGTCAAGGCACATATGACAAGCAACCAATGAACAATGAAAGTGAAGCAACTATGAGTTGAGATTTCTCATTCCTACCCCTCCTCTTCTCTCTGTAAAAATCAATAAATAAAATCTTTAAAAAAAAAGTATGTGTCATATTTCAAGACTCTCATAGCTTTAGTTATACAAAAATATATATTTTTAATTCTTAGGTATACTGACATTTTCATAAATTTGGGTAACATTCTGACAAATTTCACTGTGCAAATATTTTTGATTACATGTTTTTTCAAAATCCTTTATTATTCTTGATTTATAAGTCATTATAAATTTATTGTTATTTTATGTACTGAATAATATGGGCCAAACCCTGTTTTAAACACTAGGAATACACAAGGTAACCAAACAGGACGGGCACAGTCTCACCACAAGGAAATGTTCCATAATGGCAGCTGCACCTCTTAGGAGTGCTTAGGAGTGCTTAGGAGTGCTTACTCCTTCTATTCAGGTTCTCCTACTTTCAGCAGACCTCCTCAGTACTGCATGGCCTCAAACAAGAACAATTGTTTTTATTTTGCTCCTAAGTACAAGATGTGATTAGGGGTTGGTGAGGGAGCCTAGTCTCTAAGTGACAAACCCATGTGGCTGATGGTACTAGTGGTTGGCTGGGAGCTCAGACAGAACTGAAGGTCTATGGTCTCAGTTCATTTCCATATAGATCTCTGATTCCAGGTCTTCCTCGCAGTACGATGGATGAACTCACAGAGCAAGAGCAAGAAAGAAGCTGTATTGCTTCAATAATGAAAGCCATCACAGGGTGTCACTTTCACTGTCTTATTGCCTCAAGAGGTCCATCTAAGCTCCATAACAGGGGACAGAGGTTCCACCCTTTGATGGAGGAATGACAAGATTCTAGATCATTTGGCACTAGAAATACTGTTGCAGCTATTTTTGAAAAGTACAATTTTCACAACTATAATGTATGGGAAAATATTACTCTATTTATGAGATACAAACTATCATAGTATTATAAAATAATAAAAATCAACTTCTGTATAAAATAGCCTTTATAAAGGAAGTACAGTTACAGTAACTTATAAGGGTTCATTGTCTTGTTAATAAACTATGGTACAATTAGGTACCATGAATTGCCTTTGTAGTGTTCTAATATAATCCTCAAAATGACATTGTTTTTACATATAATAAAACTATATTACCTATAGTTTGCTAATAGTAGCAATGTCAACTTCAAGAAAATCAATCTGGAAGTTAGATATTATAATAAAATTCTTAATGGTAAAAATTATAGTAAGATAACTACTAAATATATTTAAGAAAGAAGTTAACTCATTTAATAGATGGGATGTAAAACTATGCTTATTCTTTGTATACAGACACTAGTAAAAATGAATGCATGCATAAAAATCAGACTGGTGAATCTGTGTTATATTATAACACAGATATCTCTTGGCACCTTCTTATCACTGGGAGATAACACTATGAAATTAAGGTTGAATTTGAATCAATTCTTTTTCTTTCTAACATATATTTATTGATTTTTTATGATAAAGAAACATCTGTCACAGATTGTTGAACATGGCAGGGTCTTTGCCCTCAAGGATCCTTTGAGATAGTGAAGGTGGCAAAGAAAATAAAAGCTATTACAGAAGATATAAGCAATGTAACATGAGAGCAAGGAGGAAGGAGGAATGCATTCTGACCTTGGCAGAAAGATGAAGAGGAGCATAATGATTTATTAGGATGTGAGTGATCCTCACAAGATGAGTCATTTTTAGAGACAGAGGTGGAAAGTTTGAATGAGAAAAAAAATGGTATTTCTTCCTAAAGAAATAGTGTTGCTGTTTGCTTTATGAGAAAGTTTAATTGAATAGGGTAGAAGAAGAAATTGAATTGAAATACTTGTAATGTCTTCTGTGTTGAATCAATGAAAAGTTTACTAGCTACTTTTGTAAGTAAAGGTAAAGTGCTTGGACAAGGTAAAAAGTTGCTCTCAAATCTGTTCTTTCCTTTTCACTCCTTCTATAAATTTTCTTCTTCCATGAGGCCTGTGATCGTAGTTTCCTTTTTTTTCTGTGGCAGTTTCTTTTCCTACCCAGGCAAGGTCTACAGTACACAGCATATACTGGAAATGAATAATTAAAGAAACAATCAGGTTGGATTCACTCCTCTGCTGACATTCTTGAAGAGCTCATCGGTGTCTGGAGCCTAAAGTTGCAATGCTCTCTGAAATGGTTCTATTTCATTTCCTGCAACCTGCATATCACTCTTCCCTCCCCATTAACTGTAAATCATTACCAACACACACACACACACACACACACACACACACAAAATCCTATAGTCATATCAGAATACTTGCAAATTCCCCAATTTTCTTTGTATGTCTTTGAACATGTTGTACCTGTATCCTCTGATTTAAGTGGTATTTCTCTCTTCTCTGTCAACTTCATACTCAAATATATTTTACTCTAAAGTTATTCTTCAAAACTGTAAGTTACTTACTTCCTCCTCTTTACTCCCATAGAACCTTAACCAGTAAAATAATATGTATCGTGTTTTAAACTCTGTAAGAACTGAATGATATTCAATTTATCTTTGCATCTCACTTGATAGAGTCTTAATAGGTGCCATCTTCTAACCTTAAATACAGTTTGGTTTTTTTAAACTCATTTTCATGTTACTTCTTGAGGAAAATGTAAAAAAGCATTGAACAAGTAAACATCATTTAAAACAAACTAAATTATGATAAAGTAACAAAACATCTTAAAAACAATTTGACTCCATCTATCATGTTGAAGGCATGCTTTTAGGCACAGATATTAATGAGAGAGAGCAGAATTGGTGGAAAGGTCTAAATGACACTATAAAAATAGTTTACCATTATAAACTTAGGGATAACATTGCTTGTATATGGATTTCTGTTTTATAATTAGCCATATTACCTTGAATTGAAATGAAGGATGGTAAATGGTGATCCCATGCTTTTTTAAATTCATTAACTGGATGCAGTTCTTTTTCCTCAATACTTCAGTGGTGCTATTCTTACCTATGAATAGAATACTTTTAGTGGGTTGCCACTTACAATAAAAAAAAACACGTGTTTTATGAAAAAAACATATAATTTCACTTTAAGTCACGAGCTGCAACGTGTCTTGATTTCACGTAAATCTATTATCTCATCAATTTCAGTTTATAAAGCATGCTTCTTATTGAAGTTTTATCTGTTATAATCTTTAGAAGGATTACATTAAATCCTGTTGAGCCTGTTCATATGTACAGTCAATAAGGATATCCCCAGCTATACAAAATTTTATGCTGATTTAAGCAAAATAAAAATCCTACAGGCAATTTACATCACCCAAAACGGCAAAGTTGAAGCTTAAATAATTGAACAAATGGATATTATACTGACTCATAAATGTAGATTTAAAATATTTGCGTTGGCTCTGGCTGGTTGGCTCAGTGGTAGAGCGGCAGCCCGGCGTGTAGAGGTCCTGGGTTCAGTTCCCTGTCAGGGCAAACAGAAGAAGAGCTCATCTACTTCTCCACTCTTCCCCCTCTCCTTTCTCTCAGTCTTTCTCTTCCCCTCAGGCAGCCAAGGCTCCACTGGAGCAAAATTGGCCCCTGCGCTAAGGATAGCTCCATGGCATCTGCTAGAATGGCTCCGGTTGTAGCAGAGCAACACCCCAGATGGGCTGAGCATAGCCCCCTGGTGGGCGTGCTGGGTGGATCCCACCTCCAGTGCATGCTGGAGTAGCCGCCCCCCTCTCACTTGGGAAAAATACAAAAAAAAAATTGTGACAACAATGTCACAATTAATGCTCAATTTACCAAAGGTTTTTAAATTGGATCTGTAAACAAATACAGCAGGTTGTAAGCCTGTAGTCCAACAAGGTCACTTTACTGTGTGTATTAAGTTGGCCATGGCAAATAAGTTGTCAGGGTGACATATTGAGGAGTAGAGGCAGCCAGCAACATGTAACATATGGTTCTCACTTGTATGGGACAAAAAGCTGGGTATCTCTGCTTTAGTTCCTAAGTCATTTTCTGATGTATCAGTAAAACTTGTCTGAGTTTTGACTTTTACCATAATGTAAAACACTTCCAACATACTATGATGTCTTTACCTTGACAAAAATAAATTAAAAATTAGTTTTTATATGGGGAAATGATTAATGGTTATATGGCTTACCTAGTCTGTACTATAGTGCCATAGTTCCTGCCTCATGATTAATTCCATGCTTATGGACTCTGCAAAAGAGGTAATTGCTAAGAACAGAAAGAAGAAGGGGTGAACATTTGGAAGTAATTCAAATTTAAACATATTTCTTTTCTTTTTTTAGAGAGAAAATGAGATAGAGAGAGAGAGAAAGACAAGGCAGACAGGAAAGTAGAGAGATTAGAAATATCAATACTTTGTTGCTGCTCCTTAGTTGTTCATTGATTGCTTTCTCATATGTGCCCTGACTGGGGAGGCTTCAGCCCAGCCAGTGACCTCTTGCTCAACCAGTGACCTCTTGCTCAACCAGTGACCTTGGCTTCAAGCCAGTGACCTTTGGGTTCAAGCTAGTGACCATGGAGTCATGTCTATGATCCCTTGCTCAAGCAGGCAATCTTGCGCTCAATCTGATGACCGCGCGCTCAAGCTGGTGACCCTGGGGTTTTGACCTGGATCCTCAGCATCCTAGGTCAATGTTCTATCCACTGCACTGGAGCCCTGGTCAGGCTAAACTTATATTTCTGATATGATGTCTTTATAAATCTCTATAGATTCCCTTGAAAATATATTTCAAGTGGGATAGAATATTATCATAGGTCATTTATAAAATTCTAAGCATTTCTATTTCTAAAAAAATAGATAATTATTATTTGAAATATAGTCAAGTGAATGGATAGCTTAACCAAAATATATCTTTTAAATATAAACTTAAATCAGTAAGTTTATTTCCAGAGCCAATATGACAGCAAGGGTGCTGACACATTTGAGGACTCAGATTTTTTTCCTTCACTAACTTTGAGGCTTCCATTATGAGGCATCCTAAATTTGAGGTAAAGGACATAATGCTTGAGAATGGGGCTAAGAGCAGCCCAGCTCAGGGCTAGCCCAGGTCAAGCTCACACCACAAAATATGAGAGGATGTGTTATAAAGTTGGAGATGATTAGTTGACTTCATTTGAGATCACAGGCAAAAAAGAAAATTCCCCAAAATATTTTTGAAATCAAATTAATTCACTTTTATTTACATAAAATAAAATATTCCCTTTTAAGTGTATATTTTGACTAGTAACCATAACCAAACTATGGAAAACTTTCATCACTCAAAAAATATTCTCCATTTCCCTTGCCAGTCAATTCAACACCTTAGAATCATCTCTTTCTTTCTTTATTTATTTTTTTAATCTGCTTAAATACCTTGGTAACTTTTAAAGATTTAATTGACCATAATAAATATACAAGTCTGGCTCTGAATTTTGTCTTTTGTTCCACTCATCTGTAGCTGAATACTTACATCTGTACCACTCATTTTTAACTACAGCAATACTTTTTTATTAGGTAACTTCATAAGTCTCAAAAGCAACAAGTCTAAGTCCTCCTACTGTGTTCATATTTTCAAAATTGTTTTTGCCTAAAACAGGTCTGCTGTATACCCATATGAATTGTAGAATCATCTTGTTAATTTCTTCATCTTGTTAACTGATAAATAAAAAGCCTGAGGCAGCTATGTTGGAAAATGGTCTATAAATTTATAGACCACTTAGGAATAATAGTTTATGATGAATGAACATTGTATAGCTCTTCATTTATTAAGTTATTTATTTTTTCTCAGCAGTTCTTTGTGGTGTCATTTTGTGAATTCATATGTAACATTTTTGAATGATATTATAAAGTGTTTTGTAAAAATTTTCATTTCCAACTGTTTCTTACTAGTCCTAATCCAATTTGTCTTGACTTTGTGTCATGCAACCTTGCTACACTGAGTAGTAAATCTTTTGTAGCTTCTTTCCTTTTTTTATTTATTTATTTTTGAATAGAAGTATTGCTGCACTGTACATACAAGATTACTTTAACTCTTTTTCGATTTGTAAGATTTTTATTTATTTTTCTTATCTTACTGCAGTGGTTTGTGTCTCTAACTCAATGTTTAGTTGAAGTGGTAAAAATGGATGTTTTTGCCATGTTTGCTGATCTTAGAGGAAAATCATAGTGTTTTATGTATGATGTTAGCAATATATATTTCGTAGATTATCATTACCAGTTTGAGGAAATTCCCTTTTATTCATACTATACTGAGTATTTTTTATTATATATGAATATGTAACCTGTGAAAAACATTTTCTGTATCATATAAAATAATACAATTTTTTTTCTTTACATTGATAATATGGCAAATACATCATTTAATTTTTGAATATTAAACCAACATGCCATATCAAAATAAAGTTGTTTATGGTATTCCTGTACACAATGCTGGATTTTATTTGCTAATGTTTAAATAAAAATTTATGCATACACGAGCATAAAAACATTGGTTTTTCGTATTCTTTTGCTTTAGTAACTGGGTCTAGTTTTGCTGTTTGGGTAATGCTGGCCTCATAAAATGAGGTTTCTTTTCCTCTGTTTTATACAAGAGTTGTGAAAATAGACGAGAAAACCTATAAACAAAGAGTTTAAAATAAGATTTTCAAGATTATACAGCTAGTAAGAAAGTGGCAAAGCTATATCCCAAACCAGGCAGTCTGGCTCCAGGACCTATACTCTAAATTTTATTCCACATCTAACCTTAAGAGAGCTAAAACTACATGATTCCATGGGTGTGCAGAAAAGAGACAAGTTGGTTTCTGCATTGACCTGAAGAACAAAGGTCATACTTTGCCAGACACAGTTATAAAGGAATAGAAGCAGGAGAAGTTGTCCATTTGTCATTTCACTGACATGTAACTTAAGAGATGAAAAGAAACGTAGTCCTTATCTCTTGCAAGTCATTCTTTTATATTAAGAACATGGGACATAGAAATGATAATTGATTCTAAAAAGGTCACATAGCTATTTGGAAGGAAGTCTGGGAGTAGAACCTAGATTTCCTGACTTCTAGATCAGAGCTCTTTCTACAAAACCTTCCACTTTGCAACATAGTGTGTAAATTGTTCTGTTATGTGCTGTTAGCATGAGTCCCAGTCTTTTAAACAGAACCCTTAAGCATTCTGAGGTTGGGGACTGCAGCATATAGAGAATAGTTATAAAACAAAGATAAATGATAACTATAAAAAAACCCAAGCATATCAACCTGTATGTTTATTTTTTTTCCTTTTAAACTATCATGTATGGTGCATGTATTTAATTAATGAATGGAATGAATTTTAATGGTATTTTAACAAGTATTAATAGTATGAGCTATGATCTATCCCAAGTGATAGAAATACAAAGATGAATTGTGAAAAGATAATTAAATACACAGCCAAAACATATCATCTTATCTCATAATTTGATATCTTTACTTCAAATGTTTCCCATACTTATTTCAAGTGTTTTTTCCCCGAATAGAATTTTTTAAAGACTTTATTTATTTAATTTAGAGAGAAGAGAGACAGGGGAGAGAGAGAGAGACATGTGGAGGAGCAGGAAGCATCAATATGTGCTTCCATATGTCATGTGTACCTTGACCAGCCAAGCCCAGGGCCTCAAACCACTGACCTCAGCATTCCAGGTGGATGCTTTATTCACTGTGCCACTGCAGGCCAGATGTTGAATAGAATTTAAAATGACACTCTGTTTCTTTTCAATCTGTCTTGTCCCTACCTCTATTATAGCACTAAGCACACCATATTGCACCCTGTTACGTAAAAAGTTTGTTATTTCTGTGAGACTTTGGAAAATTGAGGGTCACATTCTAATTTTCTTATTTAAATTTGTGTCCTCTCCAGGCATAGTCCAACCAAACATTGACACCATAATTGACATGTATTAGTAACCAATGTTGAATAAGCAGCAATATGCCTTCACCATTTTAATAGATACATGGGTTTAACAATTAATTTCAGGGCAGTATTTTCCAAAGTCCATATGAATTAAATCAGTGATATACTAATAACAAAATATTCACTATTTGTTCACTTGATTCATGTTTCTTCTCCTTCCACTTTTAGATATCAATAAATTGTGATGCATAGATTGTTAGTTGAAGCAGATTTTACCTTAATTTGAGGTTGAAACATTTTCAAACTTCATTCCTGAATAGATCATTGAGTGTGTGAAATCTATCATTTGTTGGGTTTTTTTTTTTGTTTTTTTTTTGGTATTTTTCTGAAGCTGGAAACGGAAACGGGGAGAGACAGTCAGACTCCCGCATGAGCCCGACCGGGATCCACCCAGCACGCCCACCAGGGGGCGACGCTCTGCCCACCAGGGGGCGATGTTCTGCCCCTCCGGGGCGTAGCTCCTCTGCGACCAGAGCCACTCTAGCGCCTGGGGCAGAGGCCAAGGAGCCATCCCCAGCGCCCGGACCATCTTTGCTCCAATGGAGCCTCGGCTGCGGGAGGGGAAGAGAGAGAGAGGAAGGAGAGGGGGAGGTATGGAGAAGCAGATGGGCGCTTCTCCTGTGTGCCCTGGCCGAAAATCGAACCTGGGACTTCTGCACGCCAGGCTGACGCTCTACCACTGAGCCAACCGGCCAGGGCCGAAATCTATCATTTGGATAACATAACACAAATTTGTTGAATGGCTTCATGTTTACTGAGCTGGAATTTCAGTGGTACGCAGATGAACCAGAGTAGAAATACCAAGAAAGCATAGAAAGTGAAAACCCTGAGGGGTTATTCAAGGGAAGAAAAAGTAAGATTGAGTTGCATAGTAGTTGAAGCTGTAGATTGGAGACAGAAAATAGTATATTATCTAACCTCAACAACCAGAAGAATGTTTCTCAAAGAAATATTGAGGAGTAGGGAAAAGATAAATGTCCTGGGCAGTAATGAGAATTTATATATAAACATGTCTATAGCAGCTGATCATTCATATGGCGATACCACATAGGCCTTTGAATGTAAAATTGAATGGTCAGTGAGAGAGCAGGGATGTAAATGGAATGATGTCATCAGAAAATTTAATGCTACCCAAAGAAATACCAATCTGATATTTTTGATTTTCCAAAGGAATGGTTTAACTAAGTACAAGCAGATCCACTCACAAGTTCATGGCATCAAAGTCAAGTTATAGTTACCTACAGGGACATATGAATAAGCAAAAGGATCACTGGATATAAAAGGAAGTTTCTTAATCTAAAAATGAGAGAACCATCATTAACAATAAGAAAAGAAAAACTCAATTAAGAAGAAAGAAAGACTGCTCTGTGTGTGTGTGTGGGGGGGGAGAACTATTATTGTCATTAGCCTCAGAGTTAAGAGATGTATGATTGTAACCATAAAACAAGAACAAGAGTATACAATGTGCAGAAAGCTGCATTCCATAGCATGAAATAGCTCTTAGAAATTAAAAATATGTGCTGACCTGTGTTGACACAGTGCACAAAATGTTGACCTGGAATGCTCAGGTCACCGTTCAAAACCCTTGGCTTGCCCAGCCAAGGCATATATGAGAAGCAGAAACTATGAATTGATGCTTTCTGCTCCTCCCCCTGCCTTTCTCTCTCTCTAATAAAAATAATTAATAAATAAAATCTTTTTTAAATGAATACTTAAAAAATAAATTAAAAATATATCAGCAATTCTAATTGAAATATAGAAGTAAAGTTAAAAGAGATTTCTAAAAAAGCACAAAAAATACAATGAGCTAGAAAATATGAACTTATTAAAAAATTGAAGACCAGTCCATGAGATCTACTGAACAAAAAACAGAGGAAAAAATGGTCACTGAAATATTTCTTTAAAGAGTCCTATAACTAAAGAACATGAGTTTCTAATCCAGAAAGATTGTGCCTGCGCATGCCTAACAAAAAGATGAAACAAACTCAGAAAGACCACCTAACTACAAAATTTAAAAAGACAAGGAATTAAGAAAAAAAAATAATACCAGTTTCCAGAGAGAAAGATGAAAAGACATAACATATACACACCATGTCTCAATGAAGCCTGGCTTTAGACTTCCCAATAGCAACATTAGAATTGAGGACGCTAGAAAATAAATACCATCAAAATTCAGAAGGATCATACTTTCAACTAGAATTATAGTTTAGCCGTGTGTGAGCATAGGCTATGTGAAGGTAGGATGAAGGAAGTTTTACAAAATAAAGATCTCAAAAATATTACATTTACAGTGTTATTCTAAAGAGGCTACTGGAGAAGGTGCTTCACCAAAACCAGGGGCACAAGAACTAGCACAAGAAATGAGATACAGGACCTAAGGGTCCCAAATAAAAAGAGCCAAGAGGTCTACTCACAAGGTTGGTAAAAGTAGATTCTAGGTCACGAGAAACAGGGTCCACAGGCTTGGAGCTGCTGAGAAGGCCCAGAGGAGGCTTCCCTGGGAAGATAAAATTTATGAAATTCATAGGTTTCTGAATGTATTGATAAGATATTTTAAAATTAGCAGGTTTTTGAATTAAAATAATATAATTGCTCACTACTAACTCCAGGTTCCTGGGCTCTCCTTGGTTCCCCTACTCTCCTTCGTAAACAACCTTCTATGAACAAACAGTCTTCAAGTGTATCCCGCTTTCAGAGTGCTAATGGATTTCGGTTGCAAAGCTAACTGGAATGGTAAAATTCCATTAAATATGTTAGGCATTAAAAAAACCACTTTTTTTGCCTTTGGATTTAAAGTCTTATTTTAATATAGTAGTAACTTCAGGTCATTTTGAACTTTAATGCAGTTATTCAGCTAACAGGAAGTATTTATTAGCATATCAGAATTTGTCCACTATGCAAATGAGCAAAGTAACTACACTAATTATCTGCATGTAAGGGATGAGAGAAGCAGGCAGTGATTGGGACCTTTGATATAGCTACATAAAAGTATCATAATATAAAAAGAAGATGCATATAAGGATTATGCATTATGTCCACTTATCATTTATTTATGCCAATTGTGCTAAAATTTAAGGAAGTAGCTTTGTCTTTGATGTAGCTCTATCACTTGGGGTAGAACACAAAATGAAAAGTATAAACCAAAGGGACTTTCTAAGTGAGAAATCACCTGTTCTAAGTCCATACTTCTTTCTTTCTTTTCTTGTGTGTGACAGAGACTGAGATAGAGAGAGGGACAGATAGGAAGGGAGAGAGATGAGAAGCATCAATTCTTTGTTGCTGCACCTTAGTTTCTCATTGATTGCTTTTTCCTATGTGCCTTGACTGGGGGGCAACAGCAGACTGAGTTACCCTTGATCAAGCCCGCGACCTTGGGCTCAAGCTGGTGAGCCTTGCTCAAACCAGATGAGCCCACGCTGAAGCTGGCAACCTCAGGGTTTTGATACTGGGTTCTCCGCAACCCAGTCCGACGCTCTATCCACTGCGCCACCGCCTGATCAGGAAGTCCATACTAATTTCTTATTGTATATTATGGTGGAGCTCTAACTTCTTGTTAATTGAGAGAGTTACAAGTATTCAAATTCACTTCATTAGTACACTAACACAGAAGAACTGTGGGGAGTGAAATGGAAGGATGCAGTATCAGGCCTCAGAAGCAATTTCTGTTTACATTTGACCTAGTGTACTATCTTCTGTGCTTTTTGTAAATCCTAATGGGCCCTGCTCTCTACTTCAAGAAAATTTGGTTCCCTGGAGAGCTACTTTGCTAGCCTTCATTTAGGAGAAATGTTATTTACTCCAATTCACTTAGAGATTATAGAATAATGTTCAACGAAGCAACACCATTTCCAAAAAGTCTCTAAAAGTTTTCAAATCAGGTACACAAGAGATCTTGACTAGGGCATTCTATTATTTAACATGTTTTCTTGTTTCTGCTCTTTCCCTCTTTCTTATTTTTATTTATTTTTAAATATAGCTCTTATTTTAAACTAGAAAATTGTAAAATTATTTGAAAATAATTTTAGAAGAAGGAAATAAACTATACATAAAAATATTATTATATTATGGTGATTATCTAGTATTTATAGGTTTATAAATGATACCATGCTACACATTTTATGTTTAGTCATATTTTCTATATATTATTATATAATGATTATTATGTCATTCAATTATGTACTTTAGAAAACAAGATGAAAGTTAAATTAGTATTTAAAAATAGCAGAGATGAAATTTGTTTGTGAATTATATGCACATATAGCAACTACTCATCAGAATTTGATTACATTTTTCAAACTAAAATACTTAATTTGGAAGGGTATGTCATAGATCAAGGATGGACGATTGCTCGTACTAGTGTGTAATGTCCAATGGTATAAAGACCAATCCAGAACTATCTGGTAGAGAGATTATTGGATCAGACATCAAACAACCATGTTCTAAGATAGGTGCTATTACTTACCAACTACAACTTGGGCAAGTCAATCACTGAAAATAATAAAATTTTAAATAGCTGCCTGCTCATGCATCATGTATGTGCATATACCATATTTTACTTAACTAATTCTCTAATGATGGATACTGAGGTTGATTCTGGTTTGTCAATATTAAAACAAATGTGAATTTTGTTGTATATAAATGAGGCACTAAGTGAGATCTTGGTCACCTATTCCTGAGAGATTATCTGCTTCTGTTGTCCTCCTTCCCATTTGTTTAGCTCTTTGCTCTAAGAGCAAATTCAGAGAGACAGGGATTCATGGTGGAAGAAAATCAGTAAAGCTAGAGAAACCAAGGATGAAATATTTGCTCTTCTGTTGATGTATTTCAACATTGTAAATTTACCTAATTTTTCTTAAAATAATGATGAGATGATATATAGGATTTTCACTCCTACAATGCATATACCCTTGAGGACACAGCAAATCAAGAGCTGCTCCGAGGTGTGGTATCAGACCAAATGATCCCGTGGCCATATGCCTTCTATTACATCCCTTTGCTAGAAATTGGTGCCTTTTGTCAAAGACAGTGTCATGCTGGGTTTTTCGGTGGATTTAATGCTTGTAAAGTTTTTAAATAGTGATTCAGAAAAGGCAAAACTATACTCCAGATATGTATTCTTTCTGTTTAGAATTAAATTGCAGCTTATTTAAGGTGGAAGGGGTCAAATGTAATCAATGTACCACCAAATGGCTTTATTTCCTTTATATAGGGTGCCATTTAGGACTTAGTGTTGGTCTTTGTGGCTGGCAAGTTGGATGTTTAGCAATAGCCGGAGCTAAATTAGCTTTGTTCAGTGAAAATTTATGCAGTTGGTTCCATGCATATCTTCCATCCTTATTACCCTGAGTCTTTTGTGAATCTATTGTGACTGCTATGCAGTAGACAATGACAGAGGCCGGCTGACTGTGTCAGAATTAGTGGTCAAGTAATTGTGCCTTCCTGTTTGTTTAGTTCCTTTTCTGTAGTGGAGCCTCTTTGGTGGGGGTTAATAAGAAATACAAAGAATCTCATCTGGTGTGCCCACTTCGATAATGCCATCAACACGTCTCTTCCTGTACCACCTTGTTCCTAAACCTCAGATTTTTATCTTTCCAGATCTGGACCAATCAGCCAGACCATTTGTCAATTCATATGTCATTAAATATTCTCACCTTGGGCCACTTCTCTTTCTAGACAAAGCAATGACTAAGCATATGACTTGAAGCTATGCTCAGTGAAAAAATGCTCCTTATTTTTTCTTTAGTGGGACGATCAGTATAGCAGCAAACCATTTTAGCTGGCATTCATATGTGAGGCCAATTTGTCTCTGAACAAAGCTTGCTCTTTTTCCTCCTCTGGGGATGAGACTGACCTTCATGTGGCTATGGGTGAAAGTCAGAAGTGTCAATGCAACAGTGAAACTGGCATGGGGCATAGGCCACATACTTTTTTTTTTTTTTTTTTGTATTTTTCCGAAGCTGGAAACAAGGAGGCAGTCAGACAGACTCCCGCATGCGCCCGACCGGGATCCACCCAACATGCCCACCAGGGGGCGATGCTTTGCCCATCTTGAGGTGTCGCTCTGCTGCAATCAGAGCCATTCTAGCGCCTGAGGCAGAGGCCATGGAGCCATCCTCAGCACCCGGGCCAACTTTGCTCCAATGGAGCCTTGGCTGTGGGAGGGGAAGAGAGAGACAGAGAGGAAGGAGAGGGGGAGGGGTTGAGAAGCAGATGGGTGCTTCTCTTGTGTGCCCTGGCCGGGAATCGAACCCTGCACACCAGGCTGACACTTTACCACTGAGCCAACCGGCCAGGGCTGGCCCCATACTTTTTTTTTTTTTTTTTTTTGTATTTTTCTGAAGCTGGAAATGGGGAGAGACAGTCAGATAGACTCCCGCATGTGCCCGACCGGGATCCACCCGGCACGCCCACCAGGGGCGACGCTCTGTGCACCAGGGGGCTATGCTCTGCCCCTCCTGGGTGTCACTCTGCCATGACCAGAGCCACTCTAGTGCCTGGGGCAGAGGCCAAGGAGCCATCCCCAGCGCCTGGGCCATCCCCGCTCCAATGGAGCCCCGACTGTGGAAGGGGAAGAGAGAGACAGAGAGGAAGGAGGGGGGGGGCGGAGAAGCAAATGGGCGCCTCTCCTTTGTGCCCTGGCCGGGAATTGAACCCGGGTCCCCTGCACGCCAGGCCGACGCTCTACCGCTGAGCCAACCGGCCAGGGCCACCACATACTTTTGATGTGGTGTTGTTGCCAGGTTCTTCCTTCAAAGGCCTTGGCATCTCTTTGTCAATGGGATCAGGGTCTGGAATTAAGCTCAGGTCCATAAACTTTGCAAATTGATCCCCTCCTCTCCCTCTCTCTCCTCCTCTCCCCTTTGATTGTAAAAACTGAGCAATGACCTCATTGGCTGTCCAACTTTGTTGACCCTAGAGGATCTGAGTTCTAGTGTACATGTCCTTACATCCTTGCCATGAGGCTTTATTGGCTTTTGCTACAACCTGGTCTTTTATTAGGATATTAACTCTACTTCCTTCTGATGGTTAAATAATTCTACCTGGTGTCTCTTATGAGGGTAGGGGTAGGGGTAGGGGAGGGGGTATATACAATCTCTATTGTTGTCAGTGAGTTTAATTCTATATGAGAATCTATGACCATCAGCCCTGTTACAGGTGACAGCAAACATTGAGGTTTAGACTGATGTTAGTGTTTCTCTTACTAGTGCATTTATACCATTTTGGTCAATGAGGTGCCCTTCATGTCCTTCTGGAGAACATAAGGAATTTTTCAGCCCTACACAGTATGTTCACTCTAACACGCCTACTTCCCTGAGCTTTTAGATCCTTTCTTTTGGAATTAGCCATGGGTAGTTCTATTAATGTAGTATAGAACATTACTTTCCCCATGTTTCAAGAGCAGTGTGTTAATGTTGTTACCTGAGACACTTGCCAAAGTGCTATATCCTGTATTGCAGGAGAATGCCCAGAAGTTCCTGGGGTTATGTTATGACTTGTCTTAGTAATTGTGAGTTGGCAAAGAGGGGAGGTATGCGTTGATTCTAAAGGGTATATATGTTGTCTTGAAAGGCAGAAGTTCCCACTATATCTTTCAGAAGGGAGTTGTACCTTCTAACATAAGAAGTGGGCCCCTTCTGCAGATCCAGAGAGAGTTTAATGGAGTGTAAAATCTCAAGGCTTTCAAGTGAAAAATAGACATCTTCCAGCCTGGCATCAATACCCCACTCTTCCTCAACCACGCTTGGCACAGCCAACGTGGGGCATATATAGAAGACTAATAATTAACCTTCCCTGAACTTTGCTACTTATATAATTAGGTCCTGGTCCAATTCATTAGATTTCTCTTCTCTGGAACTCTGCTATTCTTTATAATTAACTCATGAACTACTCCCCAAGGTTTTCTGCCCTCTGGCTATAAAAGATGAGTCTCTTTTTGTACTGCCAAAGAGGACTTCTGCCTTGGACATTTACTTTTATCCAGTGATTAACCACCTTGTACAATACATTTTAAAATCCTCCTCTAGTACATACACAGTACCTAGCAAGAAATATTGAGATACAATTGTTCTTATAATTTGCACTTCCAAAGAACTTTAAAAAAATATTATACCAGGCCCTGGCCGGTTGGCTCAGCGGTAGAGCGTCGGCATGGCGTGAGGGGGACCCGGGTTCGATTCCCGGCCAGGGCACATAGGAGAAACGCCCATTTGCTTCTCCACCCCCCCTCCTTCCTCTCTGTCTCTCTCTTCCCCTCCCGCAGCCAAGGCTCCATTGGAGCAAAGATGGCCCGGGTGCTGGGGATGGCTCCTTGGCCTCTGCCCCAGGCGCTAGAATGGCTCTGGTCACGGCAGAGCGAAGCCCCGGAGGGGCAGAGCATCGCCCCCTGGTGGGCAGAGCGTCGCCCCTGGTGGGCATGCCGGGTGGATCCCGGTCGGGCGCATGCGGGAGACTGTCTGACTGTCGCTTCCCGTTTCCAACTTCAGAAAAATACAAAAAAAAAAATATTATACCTGCCAGTGCATTTTTATCTTATCTCAAAGATAAGGTGTTAACTATTGGCAGAACGTAGTAATTGCATGCAACAACCTCAAACCAATAGGGTCTTCTTTTGTGCTTTGGTGACAGGTGGTCCAGGTCAAAAATCCTAATTTAGAATCTGCTTCCTCGGACTGCTGGTGGTACCAACATTCTTATGGCAGTTTGCCTGGGAAATAGATTGTGACGCTGGGGATTTTTATTCTGAAAATGTTTAAGGGACTCCCTTCAGGGTTAACATCTGTGGAAGAATGAAAGAAGCAAGGTCAAACAGAGGGAAGAAGTGAACTGTGATGCAGGTGCACCAGGGGTCTTCGTGCGTCCAATGGATGCTCTATAGAGATGGGACAAAGCTTCAGAATTGTTCTAACTTGAGGCAAGGGCACCACGTGTTTATATTCCAATATCAACCAGTCGTTGGATGCATGCTGACCTCCAGGAGGGAGATGTGACCTAGAACAAAAATATTCTTTTCAGTTGAGAACAATTTTCTGAGAGTGAAGCAGCTAGAAGCTGTCAGCAGTAAACATTCCTAGAAGCTGGGAGAAAGGTGTGCCTCAGTCTGGAAGGGGAATTTAGGTGGCCCACGCCTCCATTCCAGTAAACAGACGTATATTTTAAGTAACATTAACATAAAATATATTTTATTTACTTTGTCAAAGATTTCTAATACACACTTCTAGCATTAGTATACAATGTCACTAATAACCTGTGAATATATTATTCTATATAAATTTATATACATACAGGTATATCCTTCATAAATTAGGTGGGTCTTATATGTTTATATTTTTCAAACAGCTTGAAACTATTATATAAATAATTATACAAATTTTACTATAAGTCATCAGTGTTATTTCATAAAAACCTGATTATAATTATATTCTTTATTATAATAAAAGCTGATATTGAAAAGAGAATAAATGTGAAGAAAAAACAACAAAGTAATGCTACATTATATGTTATTTTCAGTACTTGAAAAAAAAAAGGCAGAAATAATTCATGGTAGCCAAAGGGTTTGAAGAGAATATTTTACAAATACTTTGGAGAAAAGGGAGCCAAAGATGTAAGGAAGAAACATTAATAAATAAAGACTAGTAAGTTAATGATGATTCTGAAGGGTCTGAGCCATTGAGCTCATTTTAAAAATTCATATTGGAAAGAAATAACAGAATGGAAAGCTTTGGATTATTTAGCAATAATTAGTCAGACCTTGGAAAATTACTTATTCAATGAAAAGAAAATATGGTGAATATCTCTTACTAAAGAAATGGGGATTAACTTTAAAATATTACCAGCTGGTTTTAGATCTCTTTCTGTGTGGTTGTGTGTCTGTGTGTCTGTGTTTAAATATGTTGTAAATTGATACCCTCTACTTCTCGTCTCATTGTTTGGCTCTTGGTTTTGATCCTTAGGCTGTTTCTTTTCAAAAGAAATTTCTGGGCCTCTGAATTGGAGCATACCATGTGCTCCCCAGACAAGTGACTTCTTTCTCTGATAGGCTTTACAGCAGCTGACTTTCCCAATAAAAAAATAGCAGGATCCTTTCTTTCTGATGAGCTGTGCTTGTCCAGACACAGCACTGCCTGCAGGCACCAGTTACAGGCAGCTGTAATGCTGGAACTAGAACATGATAGAGATGCAAACAAAATCATCTCGATATGGTAATTTTCTTTCCAGTAATCTTACTTGTTGACAAGAGCTTTACATTTTATAAAGCAAATACCATCTCTGTAAGTGTTCAGTCCATGTTCCATTCTGGATTCAGAATTAAAATAAAACCAAACTTAGCCTGAGGGAAAGGGAAAATAATCCTACCATCCTCACCTAATATTCTCAGGTTCACATAAGAAGCTGTTTCATCTTTTGCTCGCTTTCCTGGTGAGATGCCAACTTTAACATGTATGACAACTACCAATGTTGAATCTCAATGAGATGCTTTGCTATAAGATCTATTTTAAATTACTTTTATTATAAAATGTGATAGAAAAAAAGTTTAATTCATGATCTTTCATATTTACTCACTCTAATTTGCTGAAGAAGTACCCCAAAGAGTTCATCCTTTGTCTGAGTGAATCCTAGGTCATTGTTATACACATCATAATAAAGAGTAATAAACAAAAGTGAAGTCAGAAAGGCCAATAGAACTTGTACTGGAAAAAACAGAGCCTTTGAAGAGAGAACGTCCTGTAATGTAGCTACAGGACAAGTGTAGGCGTTTGGCGCTGACATGTGTCCCCCTCCCCAAATCCAGATGTTAAAGCCCTAATCCTTAGTACTTCAGAATGTTACCATTTTTTGGAGATATGACCTATAAGGAGGTAATTAAATTAAAATAAAATAATTAGGGTGGTCCCTAATCCAACATGACTGTGTCTTTATAAGAAGTGGGGATTAGGACACAGACACAGGTAGAGGGATGAGCAAGTGAGGAAACACAGAAGATGGCCATCTACACATTGAGAAGCCTCAGAAAAACCAACCCTGCCACAGCCTTGACTGATACCACACTTACAGCCCCCAGAACTGTGAGAAGAGAGATTTCCGTTGTTTAAACCACCTAGTTTGCTTTACTTTGTTATGGTGAGTCTAGCAGACTAAAACAAAAAGAAAAATTCATGATGGCCTGATAAAGGAGGATAGCTTGGCATTGTCTGCAAAGAGGAAGGCCTGAAAGTTTAGGGACAGCTGCTTTGTGGTTTGGATTTTAAGACAAAGTTTAAAAATAAAGTGTGACATATATAAATATTAGGTATATAATCCCTTTTGGGCTTCCCCTCCTTACTCCCTCACTCCCTTGCTCTCTCTCTCTCTTTCTTCCTTTCTTGGATGAAAAAGGAGCCACAGGCTGAACCTGACAAGTTCTTTTTTGCATCTATAGTAATGTACCTGGTAACAAGCCTTTGAAATGACAGGGTCACCTTTTCCTACCCAGTTCAGGCACAACCACCTCACCAGAGCAGAAACCACAAATCCCTTCATTGTTATTATTATCATGTTATTGTTTACTGTTAACTTTCTCATGCCTGCCTATGAAAAAGAAGTGTGAGTCCATATATTTTTACATTTTATTCAGTCCCCTTAAGTCTTCCCCTTTGATTCTGATGTATAACATAAGTGGTGAACTTATTTATTTCGCCATTTTTCCATAGCATTTTTCTCAATCCATTGAGACTTTGCTTCCTGGCAATTGTCGACATTCTGGATCAAATAAACATAAAAATTCTTGCAGTTTTGGACATTCCTTATGTTGACACTTTCTTTTGAGAGAAGTTGCATCAAAAACTTTATTTTAAAATTATTTTTGTATATTGAATGCATGTTCTTTGACTTTGTACAGAAATTAGAAAAAACATCCAGTGCTTGATATTCCATGTATTATTAATGCTTATCAGCTATCCAGTGCTTACTCTGTGACAAAAGATTTAAATCCCTCTAATCACCATAAAGAAATGTTCTAGGCCAAAAAAAAAAAAAAAAAAAAAAAAAGAGAGAAATGTTCTAGGCCAATAGATGTAAAATAACTTGTCCAAATTAACCTAAAAATTAAATTCTAGACCTGGAATGTAACCGAGATTAAGATAATTGTAACAGTCAAGTCCCTTCTAGATTATACCTGCAGTTTGTCAGAATTCTACCTTTGGAGCAGTTGGTGGTTTTGGTAGACTTGTTGCCTTGCCAAGAGCCCATTTACCAACGTTGGATTACCCATCTCTCAGCTTCGGAGTGTTGGCTGCTAACAGGTGAATTAAATTCTTTCCTTAGATGGCCCTGAAGGTGTGGGAGACAGTTTGCTTCAGGGTAAGATGGCTCTGAGGAGGACTTGTCCTTGCTGGAACCCCCAAGGTTTTAGACTGAGGCTCCACTCGATCTGCACGCGGCGTTCGTGGGCTTCTCCCTTCTAATTTTCTCACTGCCTTATCTGTTTCATCTGAGAATAAATAGTTCCCGCTTATCTGAGGTTTTTCTTGCCAGCTTTTTCAGTTATCTGCCATCAATTGCGGTCCAAAATATTAAGTGAAAGATTCCAGAAATAAGCAATTCACAAGTTTTAAATTGTGTGCCACTCTGAAGAGTGGGACGGAATCTCACACAGGTTTACCCCATCCCGGCCAAAGCTCAAATCACGCCTTTGTCCAGCATCTCCCAACTGTGGACCCGCCTTCCCATTAATCACCTCATAGCGGACTCGGTTTATCAGATGGACTGTTGCTGTGCCGCAGTGCTTGTGCTCAAGTAACCGTTACTTTACTTCACAGTGTCTCATTCCCCTCCTTCATTTCATCACATAGGGATTTTATCATCTCACAACCCAGGAATAATAAGCATGAGCAGAGTACAATAAGATACTTTGAAACAGAGAATCTCTTATCTGAAACGGGACCAGGCCTTTTAGATCTACCTAGACCCGGACATTAGGGTGTGAGTTTTTTACTTTGTGCAGGAAAAATTTCACAACCTGAATCCAAATGTTTTGAGAGTATACTTTTTAAAGCGGAGGACAGTGAAATAAGGAAGGACCGAGGATAGAAGAAGCTACAAGAGAGCCGGGGCTGGGCTGCTCTGGATCTCTAGAAACCTTATGGGAAAGAAATGCGCCTACACTGGGAAGTCAGAGAAAAGGGGGCCTTGGATACAGGTGATTAGCCAGGATGATCTTCTGCTGCCCACTGCTCCTCTGGTTGCAAGTCTTGTGGGGGCCCTCAATGTTTAGGAGATATACACCTGTGGGGGAAGAATGGGAGGGAAGAAAAGGTGCAGGAGTGTTCCTGGGAGGGAGAGCTCGGTCCTTCGTTTTCAAGGTTTTTAAAGGATGGGAGTTTAAGGGAGATCTCAGTAGAAGAGTTGGCTTTTTCAGGTGTGCCCGTAGAGGATTGTGGTCTCTACCAATTGGTCAGAGCTATAAGGGGGGTTCTAAATTGTCATTATAACTTGTCCTGGCATCATCCACCTGGTTTTGCTGCTTTTCTGGGGCTGGACCTAAAATACAACTGTAACCTAGATGTTAGCTGTATTGAGGTGACTTCAGTTACTGGCTGTAAATTGCTTGGCCAGTTTATTCAGCTTTCTTCTCAGTCTCCCCATTTATTTGCCAAGGCATTTTCCTAGCTTTTTAGTATTCTGTCTCAAGACCACACTTTTATTACAGTATTTGTTATCATTGTTCTATTTTATTAGATATTGTTGTTCATCTCTTACTGTACCTAATTTATAAATTAACAGGATTATGAGGATTCAAGAAAATGTATTACAAATGCTTGGCTTTATAAAAGTGAGCTAGCATCAATGTGGAGAACTTTAAATGATTCCCAACAGCATTACATTATTTTCTTAAAATGGGTTGAGTACAGGTTGCACTGATTTGGGGTAACAAGAAAGAAAAGAGCCAGAGATGTGGAATAGAGTTGAGAGGCTATTGTAATAAATTGTGAATTGATGGGTAGCTTTGCCAAGGGAACATAAGATGATAATCTACAATTATTAAGAAAAAAACATAAAAATGATTACATGATTTTCAGGATAACCCAATTCAGCAGTTTTCCCATGGGAATTTTATTTTTCTAATAGTCTATTTAATTGAATAACGATGGGTGAAAAGATATGCAAGGTGCCCTTATTTTCCCCATGTCACTAAAATAATATACTGTAAAATACAATAAATTAAAAAGTTTAATCACCAGCAGTGAAATCTTTCTTTATATACAACTATTCACTTTGTACAATTCACATTTCTGCTAATAAAGTATAATGTAAAACATGGATTGCTTCCCATAGTGATCAATTAAGAATAGTCCTATTTTAGGGTACTTAGATAAAATGACACATGCAATAATGACAATATTTGAGACAATATTGTAAAAATCAGTAAATAGTTTATTTTCAAATATTTTAGCAAAGAAATAACTGTGCAAAAACTAAAGATTTCTCAAATGTAGAAATGCATTTCTAGGATTGGCAGTAGAAATTAAGAAAAGATAAATTAAATTTAATATCTGAAAAACATTGTTATTGATTTATTTTATAGACTTTACAGAGATATAAGTTTACCTGTAATTTGGAGTATATGTGTTTGTTCTAAAATTACAGTAAAAAAATTAAGAACATTCTTATAGTTTTTAATGGACTTATGATTTACTCTATAATGTAATAGTAATTAAGTATTTTTCTTAAGCTGAAAAAAAAATCTCTGAATTATAGAACACAACTGTTTCCACAAGTAGTTTTTTAAATACTACTCTCTTAGGCAAGGTATTTTTGGTTGCAAAAGAGAGCAAAAACAAAAGCGTGAGATAACACACACAAAGAAAGGATGTCAAGGAATTAAAGGAAACACTGAAACACAAAGGCTTGTGAAATCACGACTGTACAGTGTGTGAGGCTGTGCTATTATGGGAGTCAGCTTTTGGCTTTAACGTGCTGTCCCTACGTGATTCGATATGTGGAAGGTAATGAAACTGGCCCAGCAGAGGTTAAATGTCAACCTCAATCCAATCATCTGTGGCAGAGTCGGGGGCCTGTCATAGAGGATCCACTGTCCTTCTTATAGACCCCCAATAGATGACTAGGATGTTTGCTAAATCAAATAAATTAAAGCAACCAACACTTGATCTTTAAACAAAGTAACAAAGGTATATACTTGTTAGCCTGAAAAATATCTTAATCTTACAGTTTCCCTGTTTATCTGGGAATCCTAGAGCTGCCCAGGTCCTGATGCAGCCAGTAGCATGTCTGTCTCACATTCTGAAAGTCCTCTGTTCTAGGCAAGCCTGAAAGATGAACTTTTGAACCAGAAATCACATTAGGCGGTCTCCATCTGGTAAAAGAAGCAAGACGTAGTACAATGTTTTGTACTGAAAACCTGTTGTTTGTGTGCTTTAGTCACTGGAAGTATTTTTTTTTTTAATTTCAAATGTAATCTTGACATCAAATCTCAGTTTAAAGAACCAACTGAAATGGGGTTACTTTGACTGAAGGAGGGGATGATACTATATGGTGACTGCCAAAGTTCCTTTGCGGAGACCCATGTCACTGCAATCTGAAAATCACTAGTGTAGTGGGGAAAAAAAAGTATAGGATTTTGAATCAAAGTATTAAAGTTTTGTAAAATGCTGACTCTGGAACATACTAACTTGATGACCGGATAAATCCCTTAAATTTCTCATCTTTGTTTTCTTCAGCTGAAAATCGTCACTAATACCTCTGGCATCTACCTCCTAGCATTGGTGTATTAAATACAGAAGTCACTCACAGGAAACTGTCTGATGTTGCACACTGTGCATTGATATTTAATTGACATCTATCTCCCCACTTTAGAAGGAAAACAGCCAGACTGCTAGTTCCTTTAAGGGCCTCTCCACAGTCCCCACTGACCGTTTGCTCAATAATTTCAACAGTTTCTTATTGTGTTCAAATAATTATGTTGGCCTCCAAGGCTATATCAGGCAGTGACAACCTATTTCCTAATAAAACATCAGCTATTTGAGTATTCTGACATCACATAGTTCACTCCAAAAGATCTAGGGGTTACTCATATTCTTCCATGGTCCTACAAGAGGGGGTAGGATTAGCCTGTGCAGAGAGAAAGATTGCTAGTCACCAATACTACCATATCCCAGGAGCTCTCAGGAGCTGAGCGATCCAAATGTGAGCAACAGACTCAGTCTCCCTCCAAGTTCCGGCTGAGGATTGCTCATGGAGACAGAGAAGAGTGCCCAGGGGGGGAGTGGGATGCAGACTGGGAGAAGGAAGTACTTTCTTGATAATATTCACTTGAGAAGGATGATAAACCGTGAAATGAGTGACGGACAAAAACTGCTGAAGTTGAGGCATATATTTTCACTCTATTTTTGAGGCTGGTACTCTGACGATGTATTTTAAGCTTGGCATTTGCTTTCTTTATTTTTTAATTTACATTCAATTGTGTGAAAGCCACTCTTCTCAAGACTGAAGCTTTTCCATAGTAATGTCTGTTGAGATTGGAAGCCACTGGGGCCCTGGCACATATGGCTGGAATACTCTATTTTTAAGGCTATATTTTGTCTGTTAATACAAAGGTCAGGATGCAGATTTTTGCACTTAGAATCAGCATGAGAATGTAGGACTGTTCTAGCAAATCTTGGCTCCATCAGCAAATAAATTAAAATAAACTGGAAGCTTGAAATAGAAATATCTCCTTCCAAGTGTTTCATTTAGAGAATGACATCCTGTTTTCTTCAGAATATCGTGGGTAATTCTGCATATGAATGAATTTGGGAATAGAAAAGGTCCCCGCAAATGAAATATACAAAATAACTTCTAGAATTTCAGGCTTTAGTAATAAAAATAAGTGATGATATATGTTCCCTTCAAAGTGAAGGGAAAAAGGAAATCTGAAACTTAGTTACATCAAGTCTTAGAATTTTAAACAATTTGTGAGGTAGTATGGTAAGCTAAATTCTCCCTATAAGAGAATATAGTATATTTTCAGAACAACTTGCCAGTTATCTTAAAAGGAAACTTTTGAGACTGTTTGGCTTTAGCTACAGAAATCATATCAGTTTCTTGATTATAGTCAAACCTATGTTTAAAAATGACTGGGCCTGCCTGACCAGGCGATAGCACACTGGATGTAGTGTCGGCCTGGGATGCAGAAGACCATATTCGAGAGAGCTTGAGCATGGGCTCATCTGGTTTGAGCAGGGCTCACCAGCTTGAGTCCAAGGTCGCTGGCTTGATCAAGGGATTGCTGTGTCTGCTGTAGCCACCCAGTCAAGGCACATATGGGAAAGCAATCAATGAACAACTAAGGAGACACAAGAAAGAATTGATGCTTCTCATCTCTCTCCCTTCTTGTCTATCTGTTCCTATCTATCCCTCTCTCTGACTCTCTCTCTGTTTCTGTCAAAAAAAAAAAAAAAAAAAAAAAAGACTGGGCCCAATCATCATTCACCAAATAATACTTTAATTAGATACCCATCAGAGTCTGGAAAGGCTTTAACCAAAATCCAAAGTAACTATTGTCAAAGTTGTAGAAAAACTAGTTGTCAATTAAGCCCCATTGCTATTTAAAATAAAGAGTACATGGCATAATACATTAAATTAAAAACGAAATTCCAGCTTGACTGGGCGGTGGTGCAGTGGATAGAGTGTCGGACTGGATGCAGAGAACCCAGGTTCGAGACCCCAAGGTTTCCAGCTTGAGCGTGGGCTCATATGGTTTGAGCAAGGCTAACCAGCTTGAGCCCAAGGTCACTGGCTCAAGCAAGGGGTCACTCAGTCTGCTGTAGTCCCCGGTCAAGGCACATATGAGAAAGCAATCAATGAACAACTAAAGGGCCACAACAAAGAATTGATGCTTCTCATCTCTCTCCCTTCTTATCTGTCTGTCTCTGTCATAAAAATAACAAAAACAAAAACAACAAAATTCCAACTCATAATCTTGACTGTATACAGGTTAGCCCAAAAGTAGGTTTATAGTTGTTTGTATGGAAAATAATACAATAATTAATAAATAGTAATACAAGAATAAACTCTGTTTTGCATACTAACAACTGTAAGCCTACTTTTGCTCAATCCATCATCTTTCAATATATCATTGCTAAGACTGACCCAGCAGTGGCAGCAATCTGGACCCATGTTCATTCTCAGTGTCTTTATGTTGGATTTTACTAGTATTCTCCACTGAAAAGGAATTTAGAATTTATCTAAACCCCTGTCTTTAGTAAAGAGAAGATTAGGAGGAATCTTTTATATTGTTTCATTGTCTGAAATAAAAAAAGTATTTTTTCAGACATCTTTTCAGGAAGTAGTGTGAAAGCTTATTCTGGAAAAAGCATAACAATTTGTATATCAAGATGAAAATGATAATGAAAAAAATTATATGGAACAAGTTGAGCTTGTAAAGATCATAAGTTTATGTGAAATTTGTGCTAACTACTGGCTAAAATTCTCCCTTTTCTTGAACACACTTAAACTATATTTTCTAGTCTTTGGAATCATATGAGTGGTTGACACCACTGACATGTGAGCAGAAGCAATGTGTCACTTCTGATGTAAGGTGAATCAGAGCTGATCCACAATCTCTTCCTTTCACTCTTAAGTTGATCGGATGTGGATTTGGAGCCCTGTGTTTCAGATGGCCACGTCCAGTTACACTGGTTCTCTTAATTTCTCCACAAATCTGAATCTTTTCTTCCCACTTCTGGGGACTATGTGTTACTTCCACATGGGTGAACAATAAATCTTTATATTGTTCATCCTCTGAGGTTTGTTTGTTACACAGCAAACATTACTTATCCTGATAAATACATGCTAAAAGTAGAAAGGAATAATAAACAGTAATCAAAAATACTTGTGATACAAATGCAGTGTATAAAAATATATAAAATGTAAGCAGGAACTGATTATAACACTGAGTATTTCAGAAGCAATCATACCTGATCCAGGAGAAGGAAGAACTTGATGAGTAATGGCATTATCAGTTAAATGAAACAGAGTATTCTGGAGTCCAACAGTTATTCACAAGCAATTGTCACACGCAATGAATAAATAGAAAAAAAATTAAATGCTGTAAGCAGTGTTTCCTTGAATTAAAAAAGAAATCATATGGAACACACAAATCCTCATCTCCTAGAAGATAAATTTTCTAAATGATGCTAATACTTATTGTAAAATACTAATGAGTCACTCAAACATTTTTAATATTGCTGACAGAATATGTAAACATACCATGATATTTGGGCAATGGATTTTATAAATAATGCTGGTAAAACAAAATTTCAGATAAATTGTTCATGGTATTTTGAGACTCAAACTAGACTTCAAAATATAAAACATGAATGACTAAGCAAAAAAAAAGTAATTATCAAATTAATAAATTCAACAAAGATTTGTTTATAGTACATTCTCTAATTTTCAGACCCTGTTACATGTTTGGGATATGGGTACCTGCATTATAGATTTTAATAAGTTTAACTATTAATAGGAATTTCAGCCTCATGGCAAGTGTTTTGGGTGTGAGTTTCCAAAGGAGAATAATCTTAATACTGTATTTTGAGCAAAATTGAATAAATGGATATTTAAGATCCTTAGTTAGATTTGGTACTCTTTTACCTTCATTTCTTTTTTTGTTTGTTTGTTTGTTTGTTTTTGTTTTGTTTTGTTTTGTTTTTTGTATTTTTCTGAAGCTAGAAACGGGGAGAGACAGTCAGACAGACTCCCGCATGCGCCCGACCGAGATCCACCCGGCACGCACACCAGGGGACGACGCTCTGTCCACCAGGGGGCGATGCTCTGCCCCTCCGGGGCGTCACTCTGCCGTGACCAGAGCCACTCTAGCACCTGGGGCAGAGGCCAAGGAGCCATCCCCAGTGCCCGGGCCATCTTTGCTCCAATGAAGCCTCTGCTGCGGGAGGGGAAGAGAGAGACAGAGAGAAAGGAGAGGGGGAGGGGTGGAGAAGCAGATGGGCGCTTCTCCTGTGTGCCCCGGCCGGGAATCGAACCCGGGACTTCTGCATGCCAGGCCGACGCTCTACCACTGAGCCAAATCTTCCTTCAAATCTTATATCTAATTCCTAACCCAGGACAAATTAAAATTGAGTAAACACACAGGTTTATAGTTACATATTTAAAAAACAAACAAACGAAAAACATTTTTGTATTTTTTTTTCAAATGGGAAGCAGTCATTGGCCATTTTCAATTTATGTATAACTATAAATATCCCATGAGTTCTACTATTCCTGAGAAGGTTAGAAATGAGATAGAAAGCTTATTTATTCCCATTAAACCCTAGGCCATGATTGACTAGAAGCTGTAATCTATGATGTTTGCACTTATCATAAACATCTCTCTTCCTCTCCCTTCCTCTTTCTCTCTCTTCCTTCTTTATCCCCTCTCTCTTTCTCTTCCCTCTCAAGTGTCATCCTCAATATGTCTTTTTCTTTTCTTTTTTTTTTTTTTTTTTTTTTGGTCTCTCTGATCAGGTCACCAGAAAAGAGAATTTAGCTGGGAATGTTATTATATGCAAACTGTATAGTTATTGAACCCTATTCTTTATATAATTTACCAATAAATACTAATTGACTGCATTTCACATTGCAGAGAAATAATTCTATGGAATGAGAAAGTCTACCTCCATAGTAGTTTACACATAGCCCTCTAAATTACTTTTATAATTTAAATACTACCCACTGTAAAAGTTAGATTTAAGTTAACTTCAGCTTCTATAATTGTAATAATAAAATATAAATATTTGAAGAAAGGAAAGATTATTCTAGAAGAACTCACCTACTATGGTTTTAATTGATCAATATAGTTTTGTTTCCTATACATTTAACTGAAAAAGGATATAATCTAATTGAATGTTTAAAAGGAAGTATATATCCTTTTGTTAAGAGAAAAAACATAATATTGTTGCTATTTAACTTTATTTATTTTTGTTTGTTTTTAATTTTTATTAATTTTTAAGTTATTGTGTTTACATAGATTCAAGTGTCTCACTGCATATAACTTCCTCACCCCCACCCCCGTGTCCCTTTTTATACCCTTTTTGCCCCCCTCCCCCTAACTCTCCTCCCCTTCCCTCTAGGATTTGCTGTCCTGTTATCTGTATCTATGTGTTATATATATAGTTTCACTAATTCCTTTCCTTTTTTGATCCCATCCTCTAATTCCCCTTCCCTCTGACAGCTGTCCCTCTGGTCACTGTGACCCCGCCTCTGCTTCCATTCCATTCCTCAGTTCACTTTGTTCATTAGATTCCACATATATATGAGATCATATGATATTTGTCTTTTTCTGCCTGGCTTATTTCACTTAAAATAACAATCCCCAAGTCCATCCATGTTGTCACAAAAGGTAAGATTTCCTTCTTTTCCACCACCATGTAGTATTCCATTGTGTATATATGTACCACTGCTTTTTAATCCACTTGTCCACCGATGGACACTTGGGCTGTTTCCAGATCTTGGCTATTGTAAACAATGCTGCAATAAACATGGAAGTGTATATCTTCCTTTGAATCAGTGATTTCGTATTCTTGGGATATGTTCCTAAAAGTGGGATAGCTGGGTCCTTGTTACTTAGATGAGTTTCCTGTAGGCAGCATACAGTTGGATTTTCTTTTTTAATCCATTCTGCTACTCTGTGCCTTTCTATTGGTGAGTTTAATCCATTTACATTTAGTGTAATTATTGATACTTGTGAGTTCCCTATTGCCATTTTATATCTTGCTTTCTGTTAGTTTTGTGTCTTGTTTGATCCTTCTCTTTCGTTTTTCTATCTTTTGTTTTTATTTGGTTGTATTCTATACATCTTTCCTCTGTTGCTATCTTTTTTATCTCATGTGCTTCTGTGGTGGTTTTTTCAATGGTGGTTACCTTTGAGTAATGAAAAGGGTCCCTACCCTGTTCATTGTAGCAAACTATTTTGTGAGTACTTTTGCACTCCATCGTCCTTTGCTACTGTTAATCTCCATCTTCTCCCCCTCTTTCTTTTTGTTGTTGTCACAGTTTAAATTTGGTTTTATTGTGTTCTTCTTGGAGCTTTTACTTGTGGCTCTGTTTTTTTTTGTTCTTTGTATCTGATTGGAGAACCCCCTTTAGTAATTCCTGGAGTGGGGGTTTTCTGATGATAAATTCCCTCATCTTTTCTGTATCTGTGAATGTTTTTATTTCTCCTTCGTATTTGAAGGATAGCTTTGATGGGTATAGTATTCGTGGCTGAAAGTTCCTCTCTTTCAGGACTTTAAATATTGAGGTCCACTCTCCTCTAGCTTGTAGAGTTTCTGCTGAGAAATCTGATGATAATCTAATGGGCCTTCCTTTATATGTTGTATTCTTCTTTTCCCTGGCTGCCTTGAGAATTTTTTCTTTGCTGTTGGTTTGTGTCAATTTCATTATGATATGCCTTGGAGTAGGTTTGTTGGGGTTAAGAAAACTCGGAGTTCTGTTTGCTTCTTGAACTTGAGGCTTTAGTTTTTTCCACAGGCTTGGGAAGTTCTCATCTATTATTTGTTTGAGTATGTTCTCCATTCCATTTTCTCTCTCTTCTCCCTCTGATATACCTATTATTCTTATGTTATTCTTTTTGATGGAGTCAGATAATTCTTGTAGGGCTATCTCATTTTTTTTTAAATTTTTGAGTCTCTTTCTTCTTCTCTCTGTTGTGCCTCAAGTTGCTTGTCTTCTATTTCACTAATCCTCTCTTCTATCTGACCTGTTCTATTAGCTAAGCTTGTTACTTCGTTTTTCAGCTCGTGAATTGAGTTTTTCATCTCTGTTTGATTTGTTTTTATAGTTTCAATTTCCTTGGACATATATTCTTTGTGTTCATTGAGTTGTTTTCTGAGCTCCCTAAATTGCCTTTCTGTGTTTTCTTGTATATCTCGGAGGATTTTTAGGATTTGTATCTTGAATTCTCTGTCATTTAGCTCCAAGGTTTCCAATATATTAAATGTTTTCTCCATAGATTTTTCCTTATCTAGCTGTGTTACCTCTCTTTCTTTTGTATCCATGATATTTGATTTTCTCTTCCTTAATGGCATCTGAGGGTGGTTTTGTTGATAGTATTAATGAGATTTAATAAAGAATAAAAAGTTAAAAAAATAAAAAAATAAATCGAAAAGAGTTGTTTTTTTAAATTAATAATGAAATAAAAAAAATAAAATAAAATAAAAATTAAAAAAAAAAGAAATTATTCCCCTCCTCCTTTTTTCCTCTCCTCTCCTCTCCCCTCTTTCTTGAGAAAATCTTGTGGTGGACTGTGAATTATAACAAACAATGCCTGCGATGGAGGGCCTGAATTGGGGAAAAGTAATAAAGGGGCAAAAAAAAAAGAAAAAAAAAAAAAAGGAAAAAAAAAAAAGAAAAAAGAAAAAAAAAGAGCATATGGACCCACAAAAAGCAAATAAGGAAAAAATTTGGGTCAAGAATAAAATGATTTGCTTTTAGGTGTTGGTTGTCTAAGAGTTATGATGAGAAGAATAAGAGGAAAACGGAAAAATGGGGGGACAAATTAAAAAATTACTATTGTATTTAGTGGAACAAGAACTAGATAATATGGAGAGCCAGGGATGGGAGCACTGCTAGTGAGTTAAAAAGGTGAACTAAAAACCCCCCAAAATGCCAGAAACATAGGTTTGAGTCCCAGATAAGATAATTTGTTTGTTATTGAGGTTTGAATGAGAGGAGATGTAAAGGAGAAAGGAAGAAACTAATATAGAGGGAGAAAGGAAAGAGAGAGAGAAAAAAAGAGGGAACCACTAAAAGAAGAAAAAAGAAAGGAGAGAGAGAGAGAGAGTTAAGGGTTTTGGAGTGCAACCCTCATAGAGAGAAAGGAAGAGAAGAGAAAAGATAATGGGAGATGTAACACTTATGGGTAGTGTAGTTCAAGGAGAGGAGAGAATAAGACCGGTAGAGAGTTAATTGGCCAAATTGGAGGAGGAAATAAAGTATCAAGAATGAAGATAAGAGAAACAAACGAACAAATATAATAAAATGGGATAGGTTATAAAGTCTGCAGATTATTCTTGATTTTGAGAGGTTATCTTCTTGCTTTTTTCTTTTCTCTCCCTCTTCCTGGTCGGTGACTCTGTACCCCGGGTTCTGCCCCTTTGGCACGCTCAGGTAGAGGTTTGCAGTTGATAAGTCTCTATGGCAATGTCACGTATTGTGCTTTAGTCTCGTTGGCAGTCGAAGCTCATTAGCATTTATAGGCTCCGACAGTGAGAGAGTCCGTGTTCCTGGAGCCTTTCTCCTAGTCTTTCCTTCCTCAATTAGTAGCCTGATAATCCAGCTATGGGGTTGCTGCTGCCTCTGCCTGGATAGTAAGAGGCTCAAAGAGCTGGCAACTCCCCACTCTATTTCCACTCAGCACAGGGCTCTGGGTAAGGCTCAGTCAGTCAGAGCTGCTAGCATAATCAGGCGGGCTTTCCGCCCACTAGAAGACCTCTGGCTCTGCCACTCTGTCCGGTAACACAAGCAGGCGCCCACTTCCGGGGCGTTTGGAGGAAACTCTCACTCACTCTCTGCGACCAGGATATCTGGCCAGCAGTCTCACGCTCTGAGTGAAACCCCCAACCGCAGGGAAAAGTTGTAGCGTTGAAATTGAGTCTTGCTCCGTCCCCGTGCGCGGCTTTTGCAAGGCGCTGAGGCGGCTCGAGATTCCGCTTTGGCCCACACAAAGGCCCCTGACTCTGCCCCTCTGTGCGATAACATGGGCGCACACTGCTGACGCACTCGGAGGAATTGCTCACTCCTTATCTGCGCACGCAAACCAGGATATGAGGCCGGCCGCGTTTCCCTCTGAGTGAAACACCCTCCAGCACGGAAAATCTCCACCGTTGGAATTAGTTCTCACTCCCTCCCGTGCGTCACTTTCCCAGGGCGCTGGGGCTGCCCAGAGACTCTGCCCTCGGCCCACAGAAAGGCCTCTGACCCTGCCTCTCCGTGGAGCAACACGGGCACCCACTCTCGGGGCCTAGGAAGAAATTCTCGCCCACTAACTGCGCACCGACCAGGAGACTGGGTAAAATGGCCGCTCCGCTTGTCTTTCTTTGTTTGGGTTTGGCGCGAGTGTTAGCTTGTATTGCCCGGGTTGCCACAGGATCAGATTTTCCTCGGCTTGGATCTCCGTGCCACAGCCTGGTTTGGCCATTTGTGCCGTGGCGGCCTGGATCTATTCACCCCCTTTGCCCGCCTCAGTTTCTATATTCACAGTTACCAGAGAAAGCCGCTCTGTTTAGGTTAGTGAGGAAGGCAGAGCATTTCTTACTCCCTATTTCCTTCGGGGTTTGGTTATATATTTAGCCAATTTTTCACTCAATCATACCTTTGGGTGTATTGCGAAGCATCTGGAAGCTCCAAGTATAGGTTTTTCTGTTTCTGGTTGAAGATCTTGTTGAGTTTTGGGGGAGATTTATTGGTATCGCTTCCTACCCCGCCATTACTCTGACGTCATCTCTCGGGATAGCTGGGTCAAAAGGCAGTTACATTTTAAATTTTTTGAGGAAACCACATATAATTCTCCACAGTGGCTGCACCAGTCTGCATTCCCACAGCAGCGCAGGAGGGTCCCTTTTCTCCACACCCTCACCAGCACTTGTTTGTTGTTTTGTTAATGAGCGCCATTCTGACAGGTGTGAGGTGGTATCTCACTGTGGTTTTAATTTGCATTTCTCTGATAATTAGTGACATTAAACATTTTTCCATATGCCTATTGGCAATTTGTATGTCCTCTTTGGAGGAATGTCTATTCAGTTCTTTTGCTCATTTTTTAATTGGATTGTTTACCTTCCTGGTGTTGAGTTCTAAGTGTTTTGTTTTTTTTTTATAAATTTTGGTTATTAACCCCTTATCAGACATATTGGTGAATATGTTCTCCCATTGTGTGGGTTGTCCTTTTATTTTCTTTATGGTGCCTTTGCTATGCAAAAGCTTTTTAGTTTGATATAGTCCCATTTGTTCATTCTGTCCTTTATTTCACTTGCCAGTGGAGATAAATCAGCAAAAATATTGCTACGAGAGATATCAGAGAGTTTACTGCCTATGTTTTCTTCCAAGATGTTTACGGTTTTACAACTTACATTTCAGTCTTTCATCCATTTTGAGTTGATTTTTGTGAATGGTATAAGTTGGTGATCCAGTTTCTTTCTTTCTTTCTTTTTTTTTTTTTTTTTTTTTGCATGTACCTGTCCAATTTTTGCAACACTATTTGTTAAAGAGACTGTCTTTACTCTGTTGCATGCTCTTACCTCCTTTGTCAAATATCAATTGGCCATAAAGGCATTGGTTTATTTCTGGGTTCTCTGTTCTGTTCCATGTAGCATGCACCGGGTACAAGAACAAACGTCGGAGACTTTCAGGAGTATAGATATTTCTTTATTGGCCAGTTTAACCTGTGCAGGGGAGAATTCCCTGATGTCCAGAGACACCGTACTCACAAGAAACTGCAATGGGAATCGCACCTAGCGCTTACAGCTAAGTCTTTTTATAAGCTCAGCAAGCAAGCAGTTCATAGAACCAAATGTGGTGGTTAGCTATTGGCTAATTCATACTTATGTAGCATAACAACCTAAACACATATACTGTTATTGTGTGGTCAGTGAGTCAGTATCTTGAACAACCTAAACACGTATAGTGTTATTGTGTGGTCAGTGAGTCAGTATCTTGAACAACCTAAACACGTATACTGTTATTGTGTGGTCAGTGAGTCAGTATCTTGAACAACCTAAACACGTATACTGTTATTGTGTGGTCAGTGAGTCAGTATCTTGAACAACCTTGGTCATGGCATTCCTAATGGTCAGGGACAGGACCTGCCTGTACATTTAAGTTCCCTGTTCTGTTAGTGCCTTGCCTACATCCTGTTATTTTAAACATTCTGATCTTTTCTTGGTCTTTACATTCCATTGATCTGTATGCCTGTTCTTATATGAGTACCAAGTTTTTTTGAGTACTATGACCTTGTAGTATAACTTGATATCAAGAAGTGTGATACCACCCACTTTATTCTTCATTTTCAAGATTGCTGAGGCTATTTGTGTTCTTTTTTGGTTCCATATAAATTTTTGGAGTATTTGTTCTATGTCTTTGAAATATGCCATTGGTTTTGAATTTAGAGATTGCTTTGGGTAATATAGACATTTTAATGATGTTTATTCTTCCTATCCATGAACATGGTATATGCTTCCACTTTTTTGTATCTTCCTTGATTTCTTTTATCAATGTTTTATAATTTTCTGCATACAAGTCCTTTACTTCCTTGGTTAAATTTACTCCTAGGTACTTTTTTTTTTTGTTATTACAATAGTGAAGGGGATTGTTTCCTTAATTTTGTTTTCTGTTTATTGTTGGTGTATAAAAATACCACTGATTTCTGAATATTAATTTTATATCCTGCCACCTTGCCAAATTTATTTATCAGGTCTAGTAGTTTTTAGACTGAGACTTTAGGGTTTTCTATGTACAGTATCATGTCATCAGCAAACAATGATAGTTTTACTTCTTCTTTTCCAATTTGGATGCCTTTTATATCTTCTTCTTGTCTAATTGCTGTGCTAGAACTTCCAGAACTATGTTGAATGAGAGTGGTGAATGGGGGCACCCTGCCTTGTTTCTGATCTTAAGGGGAATGCTTTTAATTTTTGCCCATTGAGTATGATGTTGGCCATGGGTTTGTCATAAGTGGCCTTTATCATGTTGAGGTATGTTCCCTGTATTCACACTTTGCCGAGAGTTTTGATCATAAATAGGTGCTGGATTTTATCAAATGCTTTTTCTGCATCTATTGATATTATTATGTCATTTTTGTCCTTCCTTTTGTTTACGTGATGAATTCACATTTATTGATTCTTGAATAATGTACCAGTTTTGCCTCCCCAGCATAAATTTCACTTGATCACAATGTATGTTTTTTTTCATGTATTGGTGGATCCAGTTTGCTAATATTTTGTCAAAAAATTTTAGCATCTAAGTTCATCAGGGATATTGGCCTATAGTTTTCTTTCTTTTTAATGTCTTTACCTGGTTTTGGAATGAGGATTATGCTTGCCTCATGAAAGGAGCTTGGAAGTCTTCACTCCTCTTGAGTTTTTTGAAGTAGCTTGAGAAGGATAGGTGTTAGTTCTTCTTTGACTATTTGGTAAAAATTGCCTGTGATGGCATGTAGTCTAGGACTTTTGTTTTTTGAGAGTTTTTTGATAACTGTTTTAATTTCATTTGTTGTAATCAGTCTGCTTAGGTTTTCTGATTCTTCTAGAATGAGTTTTGGAAGATTATATGTTTCTAGAAATTTATCCATTTCACCTAGGTCAGTGATCAGCAAACCACAGCTTGTGAGCCACATGTGGCTCTTTGGCACCTTGACTTTTTAGCAAAGGTCAGCTTAGGACTACCCTAATTGAGTTAATAACAATGTACCTACCTATATAGTTTAAGTTTAAAAAATTTGGCTCTCAAAAGAAATTTCAATCATTATACTGTTGATATTTGGCTCTGCTGAGTAGTTTGCCAATCACTGACCTAGGTTGTCCAATTTTTTGACATACAGATCTTCATAGTATTTTCTTACAATCCTTTGTATTTCTGCTGTGTCAGTTGTTACTTCTCCACTCTCATTTCTAATTTTGTTTATTTGAGTCTTCTCTCTTTTTTTCTTGGTGAGTCTGGTTAGAGGTTCATCGATCTTGTTTAACTTTTCAAAGAACCAACTCTTGGTTTCATTGATTTATTATTATTTTTTTAGCCTCTATGTAATTTATTTCTGCTCTGATTTTCTTCTTTCTACTTCCTCTGGGCTTTATTTGTTGTTCTTTTTCTAGTTCTTTTAGATGCAGGGTTAAGTTTATCTGAGCTTTTTCTTGCTTCTTAAGGTATATCTGTAATGCTATGAACTTCTCTTTCAGTACTGCTTTTGCTGTATCCCATAAATTTTGAGTATTGTATGGTTATTTTCATTTGTTTCAAGGAAATTTTTGATTTCTTCCTTGATCTCATTATTAACCCATTCATTATTTAATAACATGCTATTTAGCCTCCAAGTGTTTGCATGTTTTTCAGTTTTTCTACTGTAGTTAATTTCTAGTTTCATGTTATTGTGATCAGAGAAGATGCTTGATATTATTTCAATCTTCTTAAATTTATTGAGTCATTTTGTGTCCTAACATGTGGTTCATCCTAGAGAATGTACCATGAGCACTTGAAAAGAATGTATATTCTGCTGCTTTGCGGTGAAAAGTTCTGAAGATATCTATTAAATCCAGTTGATCTAGTGTGTCATTTAAGGCTGCTGTTTCTTTGTTAATTTTCTGTCTGAAGAATCTATTCATTGATGTTAGTGGGGTATTAAAATCCCCAACTACTATAGTATTTCTGTTGATCTCACCCTATATGTCCATCAAAATCTGCTTTATATATTTAGATGCCCCTATATTAGGTGCATAAATATTTAACAATGGTTATATCCTCCTGTTGGATTGCTCCCTTTATCATTATGTAGTGACCTTCTTTATCCCTTACTATATAGCCTTTGTTTTAAAGTCAATTTTGTCAGATATAAGTACTGCTACCCCAGCTTTTTTTTTTCATTCCATTTGTGTGAAATACTTTTTTCCATCCCTTTACTTTTAGTCTATGTGTATCTTTTGTTCTAAGGTGGGTCTCTTGTAGAGAGCATATGTCCAGGTCCTGTTTTCTTATCTATGCAGCTACCTTATGTCTTTTGATTGGAGCATTTAATCTATTTACATTTAAGGTTATTATTGATATGTTCTTTATTGTCATTTTATTCTTTAAATGTACAATCCTTTTTCTCAAAAAAAATTTTTTTTGCTCTTTTTACAGCAGGCCCCTTAACATTTCTTAAAGTACTGGTTTGGTTGTAATGAATTCCTTAAGTTTTTTGTTGTCTGGAAACTTTTTATTCCTTCTTAAATTTTAAATGATTGCCTTGTTGGATATAGAATTCTTGGTTTTAGGTTCTTGCTTTGTATCACTTTGAATATTTTTTGACAATCTCTTCTGGCCTCAAGTGTTTCTGCTAAGAAGTCAGATGTCATCCTTATGGGGGCTCCTTTGTAGGTAATTAACTATTTTTCTCTTTTAGTATCGTTTCTTTGTCTCTTAACGTTGACACTTTAATTATGATATGTCTTGCTGTAGGCCTCCTTGGGTTCCTCTTTAATGGGACTTTCTGTGTTTCTTGAACTTGTGTGACTTTTTCCTCCATTTATTTAGGGAACTTTTCAGTTATGATTTCTTCAAACAGGTTCTCTATCCTTTATTCATTCTCTTCTCCTTCAGGAACCCCTATGATGCAGATGTTGTTTCTCTTCATGTTTTCACAGAGCTCTCTTCGAGTTTCCTCAGACATTTTGAGCCTCTTTTCTTTTTGTTGCTCTGCTTTCGTGCTTTCATTTATCTTGTCCTCTAAATTGCTGATTTGATTCTCTGCTTCATCCAGGCTGCTGTTAATTCCTTCTAGTGTAGTCTTCATTTTTGATATTGTATTTGTCATATCTGACTTGTTCTCTTTTTATGATTTCAATGTCCTTTTTGATGCTTGCTATCTCTTTATTTAGGTGTTCAGTGTATCCATCTATTGTTGCTCTAAGATCCTTGAGCATCCTAAAAATCATTGTTTTAAACTCTGTATCTGATATTTTGGTTACTTCCACCTTATTCAGTTCTTTTTCTGGGGATTTCTCTTGTTGATTCATTTGGGTGGCATTTTTCTGTCTGCCCATTTGTCTGTGTATTCGGTAGCACTTTGTGACTTTGAAATTTTTTTTTTTTTGTATTTTTCTGAAGCTGAAAACGGGGAGAGACAGTCAGACAGACTCCCGCATGCACCCGACTGGGATCCACCTGGCACGCCCACCAGGGGCGACGCTCTGCCCACCAGGGCCATTCTAGCACCTGGGGCAGAGGCCAAGGAGCCATCCCCCGTGCCCGGGCCATCTTTGCTCCAATGGAGCCTTGGCTGAGGGAGGGGAAGAGAGAGACAGAGAGGAAGGAGGGGGGGCAGGGGTGGAGAAGCAGATGGGCGCTTCTCCTATGTGCCCTGGCCGGGAATTGAACCTGGGTCCCCCGAACGCCAGGCCGACGCTCTACTGCTGAGCCAACTGGCTAGGGCGACTTTGAAATTTTTGTGTGGTCTTTATGAAGAAGATGGGCTTGGTGGTACTGTTTTCCAGGCCACTTATTTTTCTTGTTCTAGGAATGCTTCTTGAGGGTACTATTTTCCCTCTTGATGTATGTATTAGATGCAGTTGGTCTTTTTGTGGGTACCTCTATTCCTTTAGGCTGGCTGGCTTTAAGGGTCAACCTTGATTATGTGTATTACACACTCTGTAATGTTTGTCCTGTTGGGTGAATTTATTCTCCACAGTGTCTGTTGCCTGCTAGACTCCATCTTTGGGTGTGCTGCTTGTGTAGGTAGTTGAGTCTAGGGTTGGTGCTGTTTGCCACCCCCTACCAGTAGTGTTGGCTCTAGATCTTATTGGGTTTGCATCAGTTGTTGTTTTAACCTGCTGTGGGCTACTAGTCTGCAGCTACTGCACTTTTCACTCTTTGTGTCTGTGTTTCTGTGTCTGGGTACTCTGGGAGGGGCCAACCTTTGTATAAGAATCAGCTTTCTCCTTCTTAGAGATGACAACAACTCCATAAAAGCTCCAAGCTCTGTGACATTTGTTTTCACTTTCCAGCTGCTCCTCCTCCTCTTGCAGCTGCTGGTATTCCCACAGAGTCTTCTGTAATAAGACTGTAGTGTGGGCTCAGATTGGCCTCACCCAACCAACCTCTCTACAGGTTGCTTGCTTGGTGGGTTAGGGCCACTGATGTTGTGAATACAATGTTTGTGGGACCCCCTACTTCAGGAATCTCTTAATCAGGAACTCAGTATGGAAAATGTGGCCCCTGCTCCAGAGCTTGATCCCTCAGCCACTGCTAACTAAATACTCAAATTTTATTTCTCCTCAACAAGGTGAGCAGCAGGTTCAGACCGAGTGTGGCCAACAGTCCCCTCTGCAGGAATTCTTTCAGATGTTGAAACCTTGGTCTCAGGGAGGAAGACTGAGAGAGTCCTCTCCTGGGGCTGACTGTACCCCTCTCTAAAATGGCTAAGACCTTAGACCAGATCCAACAATAGACTCACAGGGACCCACACATTAAATGTTCATGCTCCAAACCTCTCTCCCTTCCCCCTGTGGAAGCTACAGAATATCCAGCACCCAGGGCTGGCTAACTGTGGTGCTCCACCCTATCCAATGCACATGATCTGCTGTGCTGGTGCTGATCAGTGAGAGTGGAACTCACCTCAGCTGGGCCAGTTGTGTGGAGCTTATCCTTAGGATACCACTCTAGCATGGGTCCTTAGGTTCTGAACAAATGCTTTCCACAGCAGGTCCCTGGATGTGCCAGCCCTGGGCCTACCAAGCATAAACCCAGCACAAACCAGTGGGAGACTGCCCATGTCTGGCCCTAAGCAACCTTCTTGGATCTATAAGCAATTCAGTGATTATAGCTGCCTCTTCTGGGCCCAGGTGTACATGGAAATACCTAGCTGCATTCCTATCCTGACTTTTACCCACTCTGGTCCTGGGGGAAAGTCTGCTCAAATGTCCCAGTTTCCCTGAGTCTTGCCTCCTGTAGCCTGTTTGCTGGCTGCTTGTTGGGCTCAGTTGCTGGAAAAAACTCTGCTAGAGTCTAGAGCCTGCAGTAATTCAAGAATTAAGAAGGGTGGTGGGTCTGCTCCACCCCTTGGCCCCAGGTGTCAGTCTCCAGACTTTCTTCACAGACCTCAGTATGCTGGGTGAGGCCCCAGGAGTCTGGTGAGTGTGGCCTCTGAGAGGCCGTAGTCTGCCCGCCCATGGTTTTGGCTGAGTCTCTTGTGAGGTAGAAGCACCATTCTTGGACTCAGGAGAGTGTTGGCAGGATCTCGATCTCAACACCAGGATACTGAGTCACCAAGGCATCCCCTGCTTCCTGGCCTCTTGGGAACAACCCATCACCATGTCTGGCATAGGAGAGACTCCCACTCCTGAGGGCAGAGCAGCTGCTTTTTCCCAGGCTAATGCCACTCAGAGGGGATTGCTCCTCCCAAGAAAGATGGAGACTGCAGTACTGGAGTATGACTCAGCACAGGGGTTCTGGTTTCCGACTCCCACACTGTTTCTCCTTGTGCCTCCAACTTTACACTCTCCTCCCGTAACTCCAGTCCTCTCAGCTCTCCCCACCAGAGCCCAGGTAAGTGGCTGTGAACAAGGTTTTCTTGCATGCCCTTTAAAATAGAGTCTGCATCTGAGGCTCTCTTTCTTGCGGACAGAAACCTGGCTCTTTTCACAGTTAAATGCTGTCCTGGTGCCTCTTCTGGGCTTTGGGGCTCTAGGCTGTGGTCCAGGCCTGGGGCTGAGTATCTACACCTCTCAGGGCAACCCACCCTGCTGTGAGAGTTCCTCCGGGCTGCCGCTCACTCCTGGAAACAGGGCAGCCCTTTCTGCATCTCTGCCCTTCCTACCAGTCTTGGTGTGGCTTCTTCAGTGATCCTTGGTTATAAATTCCTCTTAGTTTAGTCCAAAGTTGGTCTTTCAAGATGACCGTTACCCAGGAGTCCCCAAACTATGGCCCACGGGCCTCATGCGGCCCCCTGAGGCCATTTATCTGACCCCGCCGCACTTCTGGAAGGGGCACCTCTTTCATTGGTGGTCAGGGAGAAGAGCACATTGACCATCTCATTAGCCAAAAGCAGGCCCATAGTTCCCATTGAAATACTGGTCAGTTTGTTGATTTAAATTTACTTGTTCTTTATTTTAAATATTGTATTTTTTCTCATTTTTTTTGTTTTTTTTTTTACTTTAAAATAAGATATGTGCAGTGTGCATAGGGATTTTTTTAATCTTATTTTTATTAATTTTAATGCAGTGACATTGATAAATCAGGGTACATATGTTCCGAGAAAACATCTCCAGATTATTTTGACCTTTGATTATGCTGCATGCCCCTTACTCAAAGTCAAATCATCCTCCATCACCTTCTATTTGGTTTTCTTTGTGCCCCTCCCCTCCCCTACTCCCTCCCTCTCCTTCCTTGCCCCTCCCCACCCCTCCACCCCACTCCCTGTTACCATCACATTCTTGTCCATGTCTCTGAGTCTCATTTTATGTCCCATGTATGTATGGGTTCATATAGTTCTTAGTTTTTTCTGATTTACTTATTTCACTCCATATAATGTTATCAAGGTCCATCCATGTTATTGTAAATGATCTGATGTCATCATTTCTTATGGCTGAGTAGTATTCCATAGTATATATGTACCAAAGCTTTTTTTTATTATTATTATTTTTATTTTTCTGAAGCTGGAAACGGGGAGGCAGTCAGACAGACTCCCGCATGCGCCCGACTGGGATCCACCTGGCACGCCCACCAGGGGGCGATGCTCTGCCCATCTGGGGCATTGCTCTGTTGCGACCAGAGCCACTCTAGCACCTGAGGCAGAGGCCATAGAGCCATCCCCTGCACCCGGGCCATCTTTGCTCCAATGGAGCCTTGGCTGCGGGAGGGGAAGAGAGAGACAGAGAGGAAGGAGAGGGGGAGGGGTGGAGAAGCAGATGGGCGCTTCTCCTGTGTGCCCTGGCCGGGAATCGAACCCGGGACTTCCGCACGCCAGACCAATGCTCTACCACTGAGCCAACCGGCCAGGGCCTGTACCAAAGCTTTTTAATCCACTCGTCCTCTGACAGACACTTGGGCTGTTTCCAGATCTTCGCTATTGTGAACAATGTTGCTATAAACATGGGGGTGCATTTCTCTTTCTGGAACTGTTCTATGGTGTCCTTGGGGTATATTCCTAAAAGTCGGATGGCTGGGTCAAAAGGCAGTTTGATTTTCAATTTTTTGAGGAATCTCCATACTGTTTTCCACAGAGGCTGCACCAGTCTGCATTTCTACCAGCAGTGTAGGAGGGAGATAAAAGACAGGATAAACAAATGGGACTATATCAAACTAAAAAACTTTTGCACAGCCAAAGACAATAAGAACAGAATAAAAAGACAAACTACACAATGGGAGAACATATTGGACAGTATGTCTGATAAGGGGTTAATAACCAAAATTTATAAAGAACTTGTAAATCTCAACACCAGAAAGACAAACAATCCAATCAAAAAAAAGGGCAAAAGAAATGAATAGACACTTCTCCAAAGAGGATATACAGATGGCCAATAGGCATATGAAAAAATGCTCAACATCACTAATCATTAGAGAAATGCATAGGGATTTGTTCATAGTTTTTTTTTATAGTCCGGCCCTCCAATGGTCTGAGGGACAGTGAACTGGTCCCCTGTGTAAAAAGTTTGGAGTCCCCTGTTCTTGATAATCTTTCAAACAACACTCATATAGATTTTAAAGGTTCTATACATTAATATTTAAGATTTAATAAAATTTGGTTTATATTAAGTAAAAATAAATTTTATATGTGTATTTTATTGCTTAGGGCTACAAAATTTTCATTAGATGCTTTGAGTAAAACACTTTAGAAAAATATTTTAGATTATTCAACCCAGAGATATTTCCATCAATGGATAATCTTGCTCTCTAAAATCCTTTCTTTAAATATATTGTCAATTATGCCTATTGTTCTATTAATTATATTTCAATGGTTTGATTCTATTGCATTTCAGTGGTTTCAGTTATATCAATTATATTATATTTGTATTAAAGCAAATATACTGTTACAAGTATGTTCTTTTAATTATACATTAATATTAAATATAAAATTAATATACAACTAGTATCCCAGCCAATATCTATTTTATGAAATCCAATTTTTTCTTGCTGAATTACACATAAGATATTTAACATTAATAAAGTATCTTTTGACTTTGGGTCTACTTGCTGATATTTTCTGGTTTTTAATAAATGGTCTATAAATACTTTATGAAGAAATGAGAGGTACTATTAGTCATCTTAAGGGAAAAGAGTATAAAGACTCCAGATGCTTAGCTAGCTAAGAGGTAAGAAAGCTGAGTTCAGACTGTCGTAATCCCATTTCTGTGGTTCGTTTGGAAGCCTTTCTTAAAGGTTCTCTTAGAGCAGAGTGGTTGTTATATTGTGTGCTACATATGTGCTTGCTTTTTTTGCCTTCTTAATTTAATTTAATGGTCTTAATTTACTATAACTGGATATATGGATATACCCAGTTACACATATTGACACTCAAGACTTTTTTTTGATAATTAAAATAAATGTCAGTGTGAAGTTTTCACTTTTAATAAAATTAAAGCAACTTTTTCATTATTAACCTATAAAATGACTGATGTTTAGGTAATCAATAAACTGATCTCATTACTAATAATTAGAAATTAAATAATTTTTTAAATGCTCTCACAATATGGATGTATTAATGTAACTACATTTAAGATTTGAAAAAGAAAAACAAGGAAGTTTTGGAGGAAATGTTAGGATCTTCATGACAATGTTTGCAGAGACCATCTGAAGGCATAAGACTGAAGAAGTTGAGATGACAGCACATAGTATAGTCAGATATTATTTTGCACCAAATTTATATATGATGTTTTCTTTATCAGTGCATTTTGTGGGGGAAGGATCTTAATATATTATATATTATTATTACCCTATCTTTTTAATTTCTCTACTTTATACCAATGTACCTGAGAACTTAAAATGCTCCTGCCCTCAAAGAGGAGAATACCACTTTGAGTCTTTATATAGGGTCCATGGAGGTTATATATTGTAGTGAGAATCTTAGATAATATTGTTGCTTTAGTGGCATTAGAAGAGAACTTTCTTTTTTTTTTCCAAGAAGAAAAATAAATTAAACATTTATTGTAGAAATAAAATTTTACCACCACATGTACTATATGATGTTTTCTATAGTTTCCCAAATGTATTTTTAATTACTTAAATTTAGATAGAAGATAACTAAATCTAGATTTGATCATCACTATTACAATATCTTTAACTTATATAAAACACATTAAAAATTAGATATATAATAGATGAAAAATTCAGATTCTAGAGTGATTTAGATATACAGAAAAAAATACAAACCTGTGTTATTTTGAACTACAAAAAGGTGGGATAAATGTGCCATCTCTTTTTTTTCCCTTGGTATTTTAAGACCTGAGTAATTGGTCCAATATCAAGTCTAACAAGAATGGTTTTATAGATTGTGAAATTGAGGTCCAACAGTGTCAAGACAGGAGGTCATAGAACAAATCAATGGATCAGAAAGAACAGTGACTTGGAAATTTCTGTTACATTTACTATCTCACTATTACTCAATGAAAATGTGTTGAAAAATGAGGTTAAAAGCTGAAAGTTGTCTGGTGATTTGAAATTGTGTGAATGGTCAATACATAAAATTTTGGAAATGTATTTCTTCTATGTCTTTCTTTTTTAATCTGGCAGTTTCTCCTGATGATGTATTTATATTTAGTTTCAATTTGACAATTTTTTATTTTCCCTGATTGTTTAAAATAGCCTTGGACTCATAGATATCTTAAAATTGGATTTATGATAAGAAGGAAATAAACTATAGGAAGAATCAAGTACCATGTAACTCAAAGTACTGAGAATAGAACAAAAACAAATAGATTCAACAGTTTAATACCAACTGTTGTTTATAAGATATTAAAGAAAGAATGCTTTCTTCCTCTGAAAAGACTTTTTCAATAGATTCATGATATAATAAAAAATGTCTGTTGAGGCATGAAAAATAGAGTTTATAACCCCAGTACACTTAGTACAGGGCGGAACAAAAGTAGGTTTACAGTTGATCGTATGGAAAATAATACAATAACTAATAAATAATAATAAAAGAATAAACTCTGTGTTTTGTGTACTCACAAGTATAAAACTACTTTTGCCCACCACTATATATTATGACATTATATGTAAGCATGCTGTTTTGGAGGGACAAGTGAGCCAATCTGTGGTCCTACCTAGAATGAAATATTGAATGAAAAATTAGATAAGGTCAAAATGATGGTGGGGATGCAGACTGGTGCAGCCACTGTGAAAAATAGTATAGAGTCTCCTCAAAAAATTAAAAATGGAACTGACTTTTGACCCAGCAATTCTACTTCTGGAAATAGTTTGAAGAAATACAAAACACTACTTTGAAAGACTATATGCAGTAATCAAGATCTGGAAACAGCCTGTGTGCCCACAACTAAAGGAGTGGATAAAAAAAAAGCTGTGATACATTTACATAATAGAATACTACTCAGTCTTTAAATAAATAAATAAATAAATAAATAAATAAATAAATAAATAAATAAAGGGACTCTTATTTTTGGGACAGCAATGATGGACCTGAAGATTGTTATGCTAAGTAAAATAAGGCAGTCAGAAAAAGACAAATACCGCATGATCTCACTTATATTTGGAATCTAATAAATCAAATACACTGATGCACAAAATGAAGTAGAGGCATGAATAGATGGTAAAGACTGACAGCTGTTGAAGCAGAGGAGATTGGTGGCTGGATGAAAGAAGGTGAAGGGATTAATCAAAGAAGGTGAAGGGATTGAGTTATATATGTATAATACATAGACACAGATAACAGTACAGTGATAGCCAGAGGGAAAGAGGGGAGAGATAAATGGAAGTGGACAAAAGGAGGTAAAATGAAGATGGAAAAAGACTTTGCTTAGGGCCTGCCCAAGCGTGGCACAGTGGCTAGAGCATCAGCCTGGGTCACTGAGGATCCAGGTTTGAAACCCCCAGGTTGGCGGCTTGAGTGCAGGCTCATCTGGATTGAGTGTGAACTCACCAGCTTGAATGTGGGGTTGCTGGCTTGAGCATGGGATAATAGACATGACCCTATGGTTGCTGGCTTGAGCACGGCATAATAGACATGACCTCATGCTCACTGGCTTGAGCCCAAAGGTCACTGGCTTGAAGCCTAAGGTCACAGGTTTGAAGAAACGGTCACTGGTTCAGATGGAGCCCCCTGGTCAAGGCACATATGAGAAAGCAATCAAAGAACAACTAAGGTGCCGCAACTATGAGTTGATGTTTCTCATATTTCTCCCTTCCTTTCTGTTCTGTCCCTCTCCATCTCTCTCTCCCTCTGTTTTTTTCTGTCTCTCAAAATAAAAAGACTTTGCTTAGGACAATAGGCATATGATATAGTGTGCAAATGCTATATTGTTCTATGCTGGAAACTTGTATGGTTTTGTGAACCAATGTCACCCCAATAAATTAAAAATAAAGCTGGAGCATGAATGAATATTTGTATAGGTAAATGCTAGCTTGTGCATTGCAGAACTTCTGGGTACTATAAACCTCTTGTTTCTTTCACTGGTATGGAGGCTGGAAGCTTATATTTTTCAGTGTTAGATTCACATTGTTATGTTTGCTCCCTATGTGTGTTCCTGCAAGGACACAATGTATATTGGAAGGTATTTGAGTTCATACGTTAGGGCAGATGTGCTTGTAATTTGCGTCAAGACTGTACCAATAAACAACATGCCATTAACTGTGGCCTCTGAGAAGGAAGACCATCTAGTGAGGGTGAAGATTGCTATCTATTGTTGGCAAAATGTACTCAACTGAGTGGATGCAATATAACATTTTTAAACATGCAAGAAATGAAAAAGACACTATGTTTCTTGTAATCTAGCTTTTTTAGAAGAGACTGGAGAATATGCAAGGATGAAACAAACAAAAGAGATGACATCCATGAAACAAGGGATTACCAAAGATGAATATTGTAAGGAACTCCCAATATTTACAGCTGGTACAGTGGCAATTAGAGTAGCAAGACAGCTATGGAAAGTTGGTGTTCTAGGTAGAAGAGCCTGGGTATTTGGAACAATTATTACAGTTTGACAGCTCTAGAGCATATTAAAAATTAGCTATGAAGACACTCAACCAAGAAAACTTAATTATAGTAATTATAAATTCAATAGTAATACAATCATCCAACAATTTCAATATTGATAGCATGGGCAAAGTAAGGTGTTTCAGATACAAGGTTGAGCAGAAGATTCAAAACTAAATCACTTATAAGAAAATATCAATAAATATACTAGGTATTTATAAAAAGAAATCATTGTATAAGCTTATTATTTAGAAATATGAAGATTAATGGCAGAAGAAATACTCAAGAGGATTGAAAGTTACTGACTATGGAAGTGAGATTAGGGGATGAAGAAGGGTAGAGAAGGAGATTATTATTTCTGACACATCTTTTAATGTATTAAATTTTAAAAATATGTATATGCTTTATTTTTAAAAATCAAAATGATATTTAAAGGCAAAACATTAATAATCTACCTGTTTTAAGGAAGCATTTATTTCATATTACTTTCTTATGTATCCAATTCAATTCTAATAACACAGTTATTAGTCCATAAAGTATTAGTAGGGCACATCTTCAAATCCATAATTTTCAGAGAGGAATTTGAGCCTCAAAGAGATTAAACAAATTGCATAAGCTTACATTTTCATAAATATAGCCTGGTCTTTTGTTTATATACATTGCTATTAATTAAAAATTTGGTTGCTAGTTCAATATGCTTTCTACTCAAAGGAATATTTTGCTAGAAATGTCTACCTACAATATTTTATCTTCAGTTTGGAAGTACTATCCAATATGATATGTCAAAGCAGATGAAAAAATTTACCCACTAAGTAATTTTTATTTAAATTGTCAAAAACACTGGGACTTGAGTGGATCTAATCAAGTTCAATACGTTTTTAAGTAGAGTTTATCTCAATTTTCAACTGCAGACAAATTAATCTTGTGTTTTTAAACAATTAGTTGCAGAAAAATTATTTCTATGTCAAGTTAGAAAATAAAGGAAAGAGCAGTCCCCATGGAGCTCTGCGCCATGTTCAAGATAGATGCCTCTTCTCCTGTAGTGTTCACATCAGGGCGCTCTTGACACCTGTGAGACATGATGTCACCCATGCTCAGCATTCCAAGGACCCACCTTTTAGGATTCCGAGAAGCTACAGAAACAGGTGGGCTCAAATAAAAAACAATATAGTTCCTTGTATCATCTGTCTAATTGTGTTGCAGCCCTTTGGCTCCAGCTTGACTGAAAGTGACAAATTGAGAGGTCCTGTCCAGAGCTGATGGCTACTGCATGTGTTCAGTATATGAATGGAAGACTTTTCTACAGAAGAGCAGAATCAAGGAAATATGGAGCCTAAAGAGTATTTTTAGCTGTTTTCTCTTTCTGTTTTGGCAATTGTGAGTTTTATTTCCTCTTGCCTATTGAGAAAAGAGTTTTACCCACCACAGAAAAGATGTGTCTTGAAAGACACACTGTTTCAATAGCTGACTTAAACATAAAGATAAAAGATACCGCCCCCCCCAAATAGCATATAGATATATCCAAAAGTGTGGTTGTAAAATTAATTACTAAGCTAATTGTGTTGGTTATCTCTTCCATTTTGGTCCTGTCTAGAGCTCCTTTTTTCTTTATATTGGAAGTTTGCTAATTATCTTCTAATCAGGCAGCTCTAAATCCATTCAGATTTCCCCCAAAACATTTGAACATTTGTTTTTCTTTTTCTTGTTTTCTCAAGTGAGAGGAAGTGAAATAGAGAGACAGATGCCTGCATATGCCTCAACTAGGATCCACCAGCAACTCCTATCTGGGGCTGATGCTCTGCCCATCTGGGACCATGCTGGAAACCAAGTTATTTTTAGCACCTGAGACAGAGGTTCCACGGAGCCATCCTTAGCACATGGGGCTGATGCGCTCAAACTAATAGAATCATGGCTGCAAAAGGTAAAAAGAGAGAGAGAGAGAGAGAGAGAGAGAGAGAGAGAGAGAGAAGGGAGAGGGGGAGGGGTGGAGGAGCAGATGGTCGCTTCTCCTGGGTATCCTGGCTGGAAATAGAACCTGGGACTTCCACAGGCCAGGCCAACACTCTACCACTGAGCCAACTGACCAGGGCCATCCCAGTATATTTGGATAAGAGTAAAATCAGAATCACAATGAATTCAGTCTTTGCAATTGTTTAAAGTTCAGATATTAAAATACAGAAAGTTTAACGACTTGCATTGGCATTGCTAGTTTTCCAGTTTTTATTTTTTTGAGATTTTGGAGGCCCTGGAGACATGACTCCTCCTCTGTGTACATATATTTCTGGTAATATCTTCTTTTACTGACATAGGACAATCTCAGAGTTACTTCCTCAAAACATATATTCCATTCCCCCTTTGTTGCTTTGGAAAGTATTCTATCAAGTGGCACTAGTTGTGAGTAAAAATAATAGAGTTTAGTTTCTTAACCATATCATATTTATATGATTTTTATATGCATAAAAGTAAAAGTCATTGACAAAGTTTCCATGTTTGCTTGGAATGATTAGCCAAAATTTTTATTAAAACTATCATCTAGTCTTTTCTTCAACAAATATTTGAGCAAAGATAATATGCTGGCTTGAGTATTTGGGTTTGGCAATATGGGGGTAACAAGGTAGTCAAATGAGGCAATAAACAATAATAATAAGAAGAAAAGTTCGATAGGTGATTAAGGATTTTAATTATGGTTTTGAGGAAACACAAGGTTCTAAAGTGTCCTCTAATTATTAAAGGACACATATTTCTATTAGCACTGTGACAAGCAAATTGTACCTTTTTTGTTAACTGACCTTGGTAGAATTTTCCAGAACAGCTTTTAAAATACAAGCTGGGTGGTTTAAAATAATTGAAATGTATTCTTTTGTCCTGGAGGCTAGTAGTCTGCACTCACGCAGTCGGCAGGGCCGTGTTTTCTTTGAAAGCATCTTTGTAATTTCTGATGGTTGTTGGCCATCCTTGGCATGCTTTGATTTGTAGTTGTATCACTCCAATTTTTGCTTGCAAGTCCTTTTTCAGTGTGTGTGTGTGTGTGTGTGTGTGTGTGTGCACGTGTCTTTCCATGACCGTCTTAGAAAGACATTAATTTGGATTAAAGTTACCTTTAATGTATTAATGACCTCATCTTAACTACATATTATAACTGCAATAATCCTATTTCTAATTAAGCTCACATTCTGAATTTCTCGATGTATGTGGATTTTTGTGGGATACTATTTAATTCAGTACAACATTATTTATAGCTTAGAGTACTAAATAGACACTTTATTTTAGTAGAAATTATAATTAATTGGGAAAAAATAGCTTTGAAATCAAGAAGACCTAAGTTAAAACTCCTTTATTCCCTTTTGAACTTGGGCCAGTTAATGTTCCATTGTCCTTTGTAAAATTCAGATTATTGGTATCTCAGGTAATGTCAGATAGACTGATTTACTTAAAGCCAAGTCATGTCAAATAGATGTTATTTCCTTTCTCTCAATATTGATATTTTTTAAAAAAAAATAAATTTATTAAGAAGACATTGGCTAATAAAATTATAAGGTTTTTAAGTGTATAATTTTATAGTAAATTATATGTAGATTGCACGATCTGTTTAATGCCCTAAGTCACATCTCCTTCAACCACCATATGTTTTGACCACTTTTGTTCTTTACTACCTCCCCCACCCCCTTCCTGCTGGTGACCACCATACTGTTTCTGTGTCTATGAGTTTTTGTTTGTCTTGTTTTTTCATTTGTTGCTTTCAGTTTTATATCCCACATATAAGTAAAATTGAATCAAAACAGCCTGGTATTGGCAGGAAAACAGACACACAGACCAATGGAACATAATTGAGAGCCTAGAGATAAATTCACATGCATATGATCAAATAATTCTTGACAACAGAGCAGAAAACAACAATGAGAAAAGAATGCCTCTTTAATAAATGATACTGAGAAAATTGGAAAGCTTCATGCAAAAGAATGAAACAACTGTTTGTCACAATACACAAAAATTCATTCAGAATGGATCAAAGACCTAAATATAAGACCTGACACAATGAACTACATGGAAGAAAACATAGGTGCTAAATTTATGGACCTTGGTCTTAGAAAAAATTTGATGTCTATGGCAAGAGAAGTAAAAGCAAAAGTAAATGAATGGGACTGAATTAAACCTAAAAGCTTCTGCACAGCAAAATAAACCAACAACAAAACAAAAATGTAACCAAACAAATGGGAGAAAATAATTACAAACAACACCTCCAATAAAGGGTTAAATATCTAAAATATATAAAGAACTCATACAACTGAACAATGGAAAAACCAAACAATCCACTTACAAAATGGACAGAGAACCTGAACAGAGCCTTCTCTTGCTATCTGTATTTTTAAAGGAAGATAGACTATCACAAATTTATTTAGAGATAAAGTGATTCTTGTGTCAAGCTGGAGAAGGTCATGCAAGATTATAGAGGTATTTGGACTGAGTTCATATGCTAATAAAACTTGAAATCATATTTGGGGAAATCCTTTGCCTTCAGAGAGGGAGTTCTCATAGCGCTATCCTGTGACTTGACATTGTCAAGACCCCACCACAATCTGCATTGCTGAGACTTTCACCTAATCCTCTGGAGATGAATCAAACATCAAGAATGCAGCTAATATTCATTCTTTATTCATCTGCAAGAAAGACATGGTGTGATGTGGAAGGGGAATTTTAGAGACTTCAAGCTGATGGATGACTCACCATTACTTAAAGGTCTTGCAGTAATGTCCTGCTGGACCAAACTATACGTTGTCTCTGACTTGGCCCAGTGGTTATCCCATCTACTTTCTTCCTCTAATTTTTAATGATCACTTCCTAAGACCCAAATGATCTTGTCAATCTAGCCAGCTCCCATCATACTGCACTGATGAGGATTCTCTCCCTACATAGCTCCCTCTCACCAGACTATGTTGTTGAATTTTACACTTTTGATTCTGACCATGTTGTCATCTTCCCAACCCTGGTAATACAGTATCAAGACTCAGCAAGGAATTACTTTTCTCTGTATCATATATTTAAAAATTACAACAGCTGAATTTTCAAATTGATTTATACTTTTATTTCTCTGTGTGATTTTTTTGAATAGCAGTGTTTCACTTAACAAAATAACTTTCTTTAATATTATTATCTTTTAAAATTTCTGTAAACTTGACTTTATTCCCTAAGATTTGTTTGTTTTTAAAAAATCTGCTAAAATACAAATATGGTTATTGTCAGGGCAACGTAAAGAGGGCATAAAGAAGCAAGAGTTATGACTATAACTTTTCAATTCCTAAACTCCTTCACTGTGGTAAGAGTGGGTTATAATACATGACAAAAAAATAAAGACTTTTTAATCAAATTTTGGTCTTTTTGCAAATGTTTTTGTACATAAAAAATAGAGACACTATTAGCAGGATATTCTGCCTACCAAAATATGTGATCAAATAAACTGTTGATACAAAGAAGTTAAATTTTTATAGGAAATTAAAAGTAAAAGTTATGGTTTATATATTCATAGTCTTAATATTTTTTGAGAGATTCTATTTTTATATTTTGCTGTTTGTGTTCTTCAGACTTAATTTATGATATTGTTATCTGCAAGCAGATTAAATACAACCCTTTGTACAAAAAGTCATGCCTCAGTAATGTTATAAGTACAACAACAATTCCATCTGGTGCTTTCAGCAATAAAAGCTTTGGAAACCATCAAAATATTACAGCCTTTGTTTTTTATGCCAAAATTTGTTTGGCTGTGGTGAGGTCCCAGTATATGTATCATGAATATGAAATATTATCTTCTAGAAATATGAAAAATGTATCCTAGTAAGTAGCACTTAAGTGTAAAATGATCAAGTTAAGAAGAGTTGCACATGTAGAAAAACCATATCATCTTATTTTTGTCATAAATCATTTTTTGTGGACTGTATATTATTTTTTAAATAGCTTTTTCTACTCATACATGAAAGATGATTAACTGAATAACAGCAACAGATCATCTATTATAATTTAGTGTCTGTTTATGGTTGGACTACCATTGTTTTTGATAAAAAATATTAAATAAAAAAGGTGTAATTTATATAACATCATTATAAAACCACTTCCATGTGTTTTTCTATGATAATATATATCATATTCTATACAATGAAAAATGTTATCTTTCCTTTCCTTAGATTTTGCTGATTGAATATAATGTATTTAGATACATTAATTCCTTTACTGAGTCTTCAAATAGTAATATTTATCATTTTTAACTACTTGGTGTAAAAAATATTTATGAAGGAAAATGTTTTTTCAATTTGATTAAAACTTCTAAGAAGATAGTACTCTGGAAGTTATTTCTGTCATTTCTATGATAGTTTATACAAACATAATTTCTTTTATATAAGCACTAGAAAGCCCAGCGGTCATACAAAATGACCGCTGTTCTAGATATTATAAATTGTAATTAAAATGATTTGTGCAAAGGTGACTGCTAATTCAAACTGAATTACCCAGGGCAGGCAGCGAGGACGCCCCTTTGCTTAGTGCCCCACGGGGTTTCCCCCTTCTACGTGCTTAATTGCTTAAAGTAGAGTGCAATGAAGGAAACCACTGGTGGTACATTTCTTCCATCCAAGTACAAACCAGGCCCGACCCTGCTTAGCTTCCGAGATCAGACGAGATCGGGCGCGTTCAGGGTGGTATGGCCGTAGACAAGCGGAACATTTCTTAAGAGCCACCGCTAGCTCAATAAATAAAGGTGATTTAAATAATAAAATGTTAATTCACATGTCAAAGATCTCTTTGTACACAACATTTCTTGTGTAGATCTTTCCATCATTTTTAAGCTCACCTTGCAGAGGACCATCAATTATTTTTAATTTACGTCCGTTCTTTCACGAACTCTTGAACAGGCAACATAAAGTTGACCATGTCCAATGCAGGCTTAGGTAAAAAAAAATGCCAACACGGTTAAGCGTTTGGCCCTGAGACTTATTGATGGTCATAGCAAAGGCAAGTTTTACATGAAATTGTCTACGTGGATAATTCTCAATTAGTGGAACTACCATGTTTCCATACTTGCAACACTGAGAAAATCCTTTCTTGCCACGGTCAAATCGATTAGTTTCTAACTTGAAGTTTAAGGACTGACAGTGTTCACATTTAATATTCATGTCACCAGAGGAATGCTCAAAAATTAAAGTTTCTCCATTTGAAATTGTTTTAATCCTTTTTGCGTTTCGGTCAGCATTACTCTGTCGTTTTTTTTGCATTTCTCTCCTGCCTTTGTTCAAGGGACTCATTTTGTCGAGACAGGCAAGCCTTGTTTCTCTATGCTCATCAGTCTCATTTTGCCAAGAAAGACGCATTTGCTCTGCGACTGAAGCAAGCCTTGTATCTCTCTGCTCAGTGGTTTCTTTTTGTCGAGAAAGCCATTTTTGTGCAGCTTTAGCTCCTTTTCTCTCCTCTTCAGTGCTGTATTTTCTAGGAGGCATTCTTAAAAGAAATTACGTTAAGACGTAGTTTTTATGTAAAACAGATGATTGCCAATGCAAACAAATGTTCACCTTCCTCCTGACCCGCTCAATTTGCGTTCAGCCGTGGCAACTTCACCCCATTGGCTAGACAGTTACTCAAGCAGCCAATAAGCTATCGGTGACAAACAGACACTTAAGCCGCATATAATAAAGATAATGTTTAATACTGAGAAGAGTTTGGTAGAAATAAAACATTTCAACTGATCTGTTTTTTTTTTCATTAGACAGTTAATATTATGTTATCTTTTTCATTGTTTATTTTGCTTTGGTTGTCAAAACTAATGTCAATGATTAATTACAGAAATATCTTGGCTTTACTAAAATTATTGTATTTGTTTTTCTAAAATTTAAAATATCTTTTGATTGTCCAGGCAGTACCTGTACATAATATTATTTTAGTTTTTGAAAAATTATAGAGAAAAGTGGATTATTTTTAAAGCTTATATTAATCCTAACTGGTGACCAAAATTCTCTCTTTAGTTATATCTTTCCAGAATTTACCTCCTGGTTCACTTGTACTAGTATTTCTTTAGTTAAGATTTTGAGATATTGAATCAAATATTTTAAATGTCCAATAATCTTCCAGATTTGAATATATGTATTTATATATATATATGATATATATATATATCATATATATATATATATTATATATCCATGAGTAATGCATTGGTTATAACAAGTTTTTGTTTTCTCAGATACGTTATACCTTCCTTTGTGCCCCCTTTTCTGTCACAGAGAATCATCTATTTAACTATATGAATGTCTTCTTCACCCTCGGCTTCCAACTGTGTTCAACTTCCAGACCTCACAAAAAAGCAGAAGAAGGAAAGAAAGGAAAGTTGAGGATCCCTTTCTATTTTATTTTATTGGCATGACTATGTCCCCTGTAGAGAGGACACAGCTCTTCTCTTCTTCCAGGTTCCAGTAATCACTTTATTCCCTTTGACCCTTTGGGTTTCAGGGTAAGAAGAGCTCCTGCTGCTTGACCTAAAATATACTTTAAGATTCCGCTACCTGATCATACCTATTAGGTTTGCCCTTCATTATACATTCTTTGAATTGTCTCAGAGTAAGCTATTCATTTTCTGCTGGGATCCTAACTGATCCAAAAGCATTTTAATTGAAAAACTCTGCTTAAACTGCTGGGAATACAGCAGGAGAAACCAAAACAATAAAAAGTAACTGCTTCCTCAAAGAAGAGCCCTGACCCAGATTGCATCCATCACTGGTGAATTCTCGCAAATTTTCAAATAAGAAAACACAAATAATATAAATAGACTTCTAACAAATATAGAGACAGTTTATAAAAAAAATGAATGTTTAAAAGAAAAAATTAGTTTATGACTGAGTAAACCATTGTCACTGGGTTCTAATGAGATTTTAGTCTTGGCAGAGCTCCTAACTTCAACTGCAGGTCGGCAGAAGTTAGGCTGGTATATGATGGCCTTAACATGGAAGAGAGAATTTCTTCTCCATATGCTCTCTCAATCCCCAACAGGCTAGCCTGGGATTGTCTGTATGGCAATGAGGCAGAATTACATGAGAGAAGAAACATGCAAGTTTCTGTGATATGTGAGCTTGGAATTGCCACATCATAATTATGCTGCATTCTAATGGCCAACAGAAGCTTTATAGTCATAATGCAACAGTTGGCTTTCTATTTCCTCTGGGTATAGTACTATATTGGGATCTCAGAGTTGGTTGCTTATGTTAACATATTTGATACTTAGTGGTGGTGGTATACTGTCCAAACTTGTTGAGAATTCCATGTCAAAGTATAACTATAAATGATAACTCTGTTACCATAGCTATTTATTCAATTACTTATTAATAAACACTGGAATACTTGAAGAAATTGGCTGACTGACATAAAATGAATCATTTTGTCCATGCAGTTTTTGAGAGACTCTTATTCAGAAAATAATTTGGTGAGTTTTAAATGAAGCACATTTCTGGCAATGTGGGTATATTCATGGATGATATACTTTGCACATATGCTCTGGTCATGTTCAATCTATGAATGTCTGACCAAACTCTTAACTGTTATCCATGAAATCATGCTTTTCCTTTTCTAGATGAAGTAGATTATGAGATACAAGTTCAATTATTAACTTCTGGCAAGATTTTTATTCTGTCTTAATCTCAAATAAGGTTGCATAATTACAGTACTACAAATCCAGCCAATCTAAGCTTATTACAGGAACCATTTGTTAAATAACACTTTTTTTTCAACTCCTTGGTAGCATAAATGGTGTAATAAGCAATATCTATGAGGCTACAAATGGGCTTTGAGAAAGTTGTGACAGTATAGCACAAATAGGTTGACAAGAAGTGTAACCAGATGAAAATGGAATTTGGTAGCTTGGATGAGAATCTGTATATTATCCTGATTTATTTCAGAAATACTGAGCAACATAATGTTTTGAGAAATAAGGGCCAATAGAGCAGCTTCAATTGTAGTGTAGACTAGCAAGAGATGCTTTCTTTTTTCTTTTTTAAATTTACTTCACTAAAAGGGTATAAAAAAGCACCCAAATGTGTTATATATTTTCTCTAACAGCTAACAGACCCACTAAACACTGTATCCCCTTCTTAGCAGAAAGGAGTATAGTGGGTTTAAGTATGTCTTTCAGTTTTGGATGGTTTGAATGACACTTCCCATAATCCTAGGTATCCTAGAAAAACCACTGAGATGGCAGAAATCTATGATTTCATGAACTTCTTTCCCATAACTTGCATCCATACGGTTTTCTAAGATATTAGGGTATCTACTGTGTCTTACTCCTGAGAACACATCAGCATATGTGTAATCAATATAGTTTATCATTTTGATGTTTAGTGGTTATGCTAGTTATCCCTAATAGATCCCTAATGTCTATGAACTGATATATAATAAAGATGAGGAAAGTTTATGCAAATCTGAGACAAGAAAGTGAGGCTTACTGTTGTCCCTGATTGGTTGAAGTTAACTATTGTTAGTGTTCTCTCTGTATAGGGATAAAAATAGTTTGCGAGATTAATGGATACATACAGTGGTGCAGAGGTTATGTAATTTACTCAAGTTAAAAGACCACATGTACTTCAATAGCTTCTTTCAGTACAGGCCAAACAGGCATGTTAAAGGGGAACTCAGAAGTATTGTCCTAGAACTTCCCACTGGGATGAAGTGTTCTTCTTTTTTCTTTATTTATGATTTTAAGTGAAAGGAGGGAAGATAGGAGACAGACTCCTGCATACATCCTGACCAAGATCCACCTGGCAAACTGCACCTATGGCCAACTCTTGGACCAACCAAGCTATCCTTAGTGCCTGGGGCCAACACTTGAACCAATCAAGCCACTGACTGTGAGAGAAGAAGAGAAAGAGAAGGGGAGAGGAAGAAGCAGGTAGTCGTTTTTCATGTGTGCCCTGAGATGGATGGAACCCAGTACATCCACACAATGGGTCAATGCTTTATCTACTGAGCCAACTGGCCAGGGCCTGAAGTGTTCTTTAGATTTATTATTTTGAGTAGCAGTGAAAGAGCCAAAACTTCCCTTGGGTTCTTCATACAAACATAGCTCCGTATATTCAGGAGTTGATGTTACCTGATTTAAACACAAACTCAAAAATTGGTTAAACAATCATGAGACTAAGGGTAGACTAATCTTTGTATTAGCAAAAATATAATCAAAATTCAGGTTATCATTGACTACACTTCATCCCCTGCCATGGTTTGGGGATGGGTGAGAATTTTATATGTGATGGATCAACTCCAAATGTCCTAGCTGTCTATTTATTGGAATTCCTTTGGATTCTCTTATTTATTTGAATTCTCTATACTTCAGCAATTTTCAACTGGTATGCCACAGGAATTTTAGAGGCACTGACCTATTTTCCCTTAGATTTTCAAATAAAAAGATGACAGTAGTCAACACAACAATAGCCATCTGCTGTGAATGAATCAAAAATATAAATATTATTTTTTCAGTTTGGTTAGAAACATATTCTTTGGTTGTGCTACAGAATTTTAGTAGATTATTTGTGCCATGAGAATAAAAAGTTGAAATTATTGCTATGTTTGTACCAAGTAGGGTATAACTTGGGGAAAGTGGAAAGTATACTTGTTATAATATTTAAGGGAAGAAATTTAATACACAGAATTTGGTAAACAAATGATGAAATATCTCAGAATCCAAATAATAAATGAAGAAAGGAAGTTGCGTGCAGTTGCTGTTATCATCCAACAGCTTGGTTTGATGAAGAAAGGAGGCAGTTTTACTAGATCCCAAGGAACAAAGATTCAACCAGAAGGACCTCAAACCACAGAACATCTGCCTGGTGACAGTTAGAGCCATAGACAAGATCACAGTCATGAAGGGTCTTCCTCACAAGGCAGACAATGCTCAAGTTAAATATCCTGGATTTTCCCTTCCTCTCACCTTCCAAACTGCTTCCAATTCTTATGTTTACTAAACCAAACAAGCACAAAGCCAACTTGCAGGAGCCAACTTGCTGCAATGCAGAGCTGAGCAGGGAGAAAGTGAAGAATAGGTCTCAGGTCAAATAGGCAAAGAATAGCACATTACAAAAAATGTTCTGGTTATTTATTGCTAAGCAATAAAGTACCCTAAGACTCAGGGGCTTAAAACGGTGATACTTTACTCATGAGTGGGAATTTGTGCATGGCTCTGCTATACTCAGTGTCTGCTGTGGTCATTTGGAATCTTACATTTCTCTTTCTCCCCTGTCTCTTGCCAAAACTGGTTTTCAACTAGAATCTCAGCTGAGTCTGTAGCTGAACCAACTTTCTCTGGCCATTCCATGTGGCTGTTTGGTGTACTCACAGTATAGCAGTTCGGTTCCAATGGTGAGTATTCCATAATAATTATACACAAGTGCCTGACCTGTGGTGGCACAGTGGATAAAACATTGACCTGGAACACTGAGGTCACTGGTTCAAAACCCTGGGCTTGTCCAGTCAAGGCACATACAGGAAGCAACTACTATGAGTTGATGTATTCTATTCCTTCCCACCTCTTTTATTCTCTCTAAATATCAATAAATAAATTTTTTTTAAAAAAGAAAAATAATTATATGCAAACTTTTTCTTCTGCTATAGTCACAAGTCAGCTTGGATTTCAAGGAAAGAGACCATATACATATTTACCTCCTTCAATGGAGGAGTGTCAAATCATAGACTAGAATGTGAGAGACAGAATGTATTGGTTTGGATATATTTAGAAGCTATATCTGACTAAGAAGCTCTGGGAATTCATTTTTGTTCAGACCATCAACATACATTTAACAAAACCAATAATTTTGTCACCCAGTTTTTTGGATTTAGAATCCCTGGTCCATGTATCCAAATTGATAAATTTAGCCTTCTGGTCTATTATCTTAGGCTCCATCTCCAAATATTTCTAGGTTTTTGTTAATATTAATAAGCAAACCTTGAAATTTGAGTTTGTACTTTTATGGAAGCTTAAAACTATATTGTTCCTTTGGGGAATGCTGGACAATAACTGTAGAGGTTTGAAGGGAAGTTGAAAATAAGTAATGAAAAATAATGCACTTCCTTCCCCAATAAAGTACCTTAAAAATGTCATCACAAGATATTCAAGGAAGCTATCAAGACGATCATAAAAAGAAGTCTTTTTTTCTGTTTCTAAGGAAGTTCTGATTCCTCTGTTATGTCTTCCTTTCCTGTCACATATGAGTCTGGTGAAGACTGTGAATTCAGCTGATGTTGTAAATTGGTAAGCTGTAAATTTGGGTTGTCATTGGTTTTTTAAAAAGGAAGATCAGAAAAATCTTGTTTAGGATTTTAGTTGAGAATTTTGAACTTTAAGTTTATAGATTATTTTCTTTAAAAATATCAGTGTGGTTAGGGGTAGCCAGCCCAACAACACTTTCTTGAATTGCTTGCTCTCATATATTTTTCTGACACTGGCTTATTGGTTCTACAAAGATTTGCCTTCAACAATCTCTTTATTCCAGATGACCAAAGGTTATTACCTATAATGCAGAGATATAATGGAGGTCAGACCTTCACTGGTAAAAATAATAATAATAATAATAATAATAATAATTTTTATTATAATGTATTATTATTATTATTATTTTATTATAAGACAGAAAAGAATATATTCATAGGTTTTGAGCACAAGAACAAATGAATGATCTGATTTAATTTTTAGTAGGCTCATTTTGGAAGCTCTTCTAGGAGTAAGTTGTAAGAATAAAGATAAAAGCAGGGAAGCCTGTAACAAGTCCATTGACAAATAATAGTGGATTGCACAAGCTACAGTGGAGATGAATATATCTTGAAGGTAAGAGTGAACAGGATTTGATGAATACTTGCAGATGCACTATGAGAGAGTAAAGTCAATAAGAAGGATGCTGCTGCCAGTTTCTAATATGGGGAAGACTGGATGAGCAGCAGGATGAGACATGAGTGTGTGTGCGTGTGTGCGCGTGCACATGCACATGCATGCATGTGTGTGGTGGAGGGGGTGTGAGCAGGACATGTTCTATGTTTAGCATGTTAAAGTTGACAACAGGTGTTTAAATTTATGTCAAAAAATGATTGAATATTTGAGTCTAAAATTCAGAATGAAGTTTAGGTTGAATATAATTTTTTAAAAATTGACAGTATATAGATACTGTCAATCAGTTCATGCATTGATGAAACTACATGTAATCCCCAAATAAATTGGTATGGATAGAGAAAAGTTTCAAGTACTAAATCCAGGAGCACTGCAACCTTTATAGCTGCTATTATGAAAAAGATTAATTTAAATGTCAAGAAGTTGCAGGTCATGAGGACAATGAAAAATTGGGAGACATTCTATGAAAGGACAGTCTTATTAGAAGGGTAATCCAAGTTCAAATACTGCAAATAAAGTCCACCAAATGCAGGCAGAGATGTGACTTTTGGGTATGACAAGAGGGAATTCAGTGTGATGTTAACAAAGCCATTTCTGTGGAGTAGTAAGATAAGTCGGTTCAGGATAGAAATACAGATGATGAGTACAGACAGACATATTAAGAGTTTGCTTTAGGCCCTGGCCGGTTGGTTCAGCGGTAGAGCGTCGGCCTAGCGTGCGGAGGACCCGGGTTCGATTCCCGGCCAGGGCACACAAGAGAAGCGCCCATTTGCTTCTCCACCCCTCCGCCGCGCTTTCCTCTCTGTCTCTCTCTTCCCCTCCCGCAGCCAAGGCTCCATTGGAGCAGAGATGGCCTGGGCGCTGGGGATGGCTCTGTGGCCTCTGCCTCAGGCGCTAGAGTGGCTCTGGTCGCAATATGGCGACGCCCAGGATGGGCAGAGCATCGCCCCCTGGTGGGCAGAGCGTCGCCCCTGGTGGGCGTGCCGGGTGGATCCCGGTCGGGCGCATGCGGGAGTCTGTCTGACTGTCTCTCCCCGTTTCCAGCTTCAGAAAAATGAAAAAAAAAAAAAAAAAAGAGTTTGCTTTAATGGGTATCAGAGATGAATTTACTTTTTTTTGGAAAGTATTTCTATTTTTATATTAATGTACAAATATTTGCATTTTATAACAATACTTGAATAAAAGTCAGACTAAATATAATTTTTTTTGGTAACAGATTTTCCTTAGTACTTTCAATATTTTGCCATGCTATTGCTGGTTTCATGAAATAGTTGTGCATCCTCCCAAATTTTTGCTTTACAGGTGAACAAAGTATACTTTTAAAATATGTGAACTTTATAAAATTCAGTATATAATTTGATGTTAATTTATATGTTTTAACTCATTTTTGGAAAATTTGCATATTTTAATCTACTTATGCAATTTTTAGTACAGTGAAATATATTTTTCAGGTTTCAGTTGATGGAGTCTCCATTTAAGAATCCCACAGGTCACTTTTACTGCATACTTTAAAGGTCTAAGGATGACCTGACCTGTGGTGGTGCAGTGGATAAAGCATCCACCTGGAACGCTGAGGTCACCGGTTCGAAACCCTGGGCTTGCCTGGTCAAAGCACATATGGAAGTTGATGCTTCCTGCTCCTCCCCCTTTCTCTCTCTCTCTCTCTCTCAATCACTCTAAAGAAAAGGAATGAATAATAATAAATAAATAAAATTTAAAGGTCTAAGGGTAAATCTGGCTTCTGGTTCTTAAGTCTAGAGGAACAAAGGAAGAAAGAGCTCATGCCTGCTCTGTATTACTGAAAATTTATGTGTACTTAAGATGTTATCATGCTGCTTAAAATATCAAAAAGACCCTCTTTAATAACCATCCTGTCTCTTATCTAAACTGCTAAAAATAAAGTCATACAAGTTAAAATCATGCTCAGTTTTGCCTGTCCCTAGAATTCTGCAGGGTCTCCACTAGAATCAATAAAGGCAAAATTCCTGACTTTCTGGAGCTTACATTCTAGTTGGAAAGGAGAAAAGAAACCACAGACACATGTAAATGATCTGCTTGGTTAGGCAGCAACAACCTGCTATGAAGAATATAGCAGTCTGTGCAGTATGGAGGTTGTGGGGAGAGAAGAGGATTTTCAGATCAAACAGTAGAGGGAATCTGCCCACTGGAGATCTGCCCTGTGAGTCAGAGACAGAGAAAGGCTGCTTTCCTGAGAGAGGGGCCCTTACTGATGTGAGGTGCTTCTGATCTCCAGAGTTTCTGCAAGTGGAAGTTGAAGCAGGGCTGCCTAGGGTCCAGAGCGTGTTGAGCAAACAAGGAACATTGATATTGGGATACAAATGACTTAGCCACACTCACACAGTGATTTCTGGTCGAACTGGGGTTGGAATGCAGCTGTCCTGATCACGCCTCACTGCCTCTCTGCTTTGCCTCCTCCGGAAGCCAACCTCGTGGTTCACTTGCTGTATTTGGAAAAGTCTCTAGGGTCTGCACATGTCAGTGGCTTAATTTTGGGTTGACTTGTTTAATACCTGAAATAAAGGCATTTGGGATGTGAGGTTAGGTAGGGAGAAAGGGACTGGAGGAGGCTGCAGAGCCAAGGGGTCACTCTTGGAAAGGCAGAAGGCCTTGAAGTCTGGGGGAAAGAGGAATGAAGAGGGAAGGAAAAGAGGCCCAGGAAGTAGGGCTGTGGACTTTGCCACCCTCCTGCACACCGCTCTGTCTCCAGAGGGGCCACGCTGGGACTCTGAGCCATGACTCCAGCCTGTGGAGACCTCAGAGAGAATTGGGGTCAAGTCAGGTCTCGGTGGGGCTTCCTAGAGCACTTAGCCCCTTCCATGTCCCCTCTAGATGGGAGGTTTTATAAACAAGATGCTCAGAGTCAATGAGGGGTTGAGGGAGAAGCTGCAAACCCAGGGAGAGCTCTCAAAACTGAGTCATCTTCCCTGCAGAAGTGGGAGGGGTGGGGGGAGGCGTGGATCGGAACAATAGGGAGTAACAGTCCTTTACATGTTACCACTTCTCCCACACCCTATATCCATCTGTCCATCTGCCTGTATGCCCATCTATGGTCTTGGGCACATTTGAAAAAGAGTAAGAGTCCAGAAGGGCCAATGCCTGTTAATTTTAAAATCTACAGACCTGTAGGCCAATGCCAGATTACAGAAACAGGTACACTGTTCTAAGCATTGCTATGACACACTGATTCATTGCACATAAAATATACCATACATAAACAAGCCGTCCCCCCACCCCTGCACTGGCCAATTCTTTTGTGTGTGTGTGTATTTATTTTTAATTTCATTTTTAAATTACAGTTTACATTAAATATTATGTTAGTTTCAGATGTACAGCATGGTATTAAACAATGATATAGTTTATAAAGTTCTTCCCGATATTTCCAATACCCACCTGACGCCATACATAGTTACTACAGCATTAATGACTATATTCCCTATGCTGTAGTTTATACCCCTATGACTACTTTGTGACTACAATTTTTTTTACTTCTTAATGTGTTCAACCTTTTTACCCAGCCCCCAACCTCCCTTTCCTCTGGCCACCATCAGTCTGATCTCTGTATCTATGAGTCTGTTTCTATTTTGTTTATTTATTTGCTCTTTATATATTACATATAAGTAAAATTATATGACATTTGTCTTTCTTTGTCTCACTTATTTCAGTAGCGTAATATCCTCTAGGTCTACCCATGCTGTCACAAATGATACATTTTATCATTTTTTTGCAGCCAACGAATATTCCATTGTATATATGTACTATTCTTTTTTATCCACCAGTCTACTGATGAGCACTGGAGTCATTTCTATATCTTGGCTATTGTAAACAATGCTACAATGAACATATGAGTGCATAAATTCTTTCAAATTAGTGGTTTGAGTTTCTTCAGATCCATACCTAGCTTACAACCACAAATCATTCCCCATTGAATCTCAGTTTCATAAAATAAGCACATCCAAGTGAAGTGTAGGGTCTGTTGATTAAGAGCAGGCTTGAATTGCGCCTATGTTATCTGCACTCTCGGGACAAAAGGAGTATAAAACAGTGATTTGTTTTAGGCTGTCTGAGTAAATGTCTAACTATAGATTAAATCTTTTTATACATGGGTCTCAAATCTCGATTTTAGAAAAGTGACAGAAACCCATATTTTTTGCAGCTTTTTATCTTATATAATTTTTCCACAAACCAAATTGCTATTTTAATGCTAATCTGATCTTTCTGTCTGTACTTCAAATCTTTAAGAACCTGTAGTAATAGGGGGTAATTTTACTCCCCAAAGAACCCAAACATACCCTCTCATTGGGAAGAATTTAGGGGTATTTAAGAGAAGAAATGATACACACTGTACCTAGAAAGTTCATTTTGGTAACTGTTATTCAATATTGAGATACTTATATTTTAATGGAGAAATATTGAGAATGTATATTTCTCAATTCAAGCCACAGAAGTCCAGATAAAATAGTTATGGGGTAGAATCTAGTAGGTGTATCTTTAATAATAACTACAAAATATCCTGATTCAAATGTCCATGAAGCTTACTTAAGAGACACTGTTATCAATTCAGGAGCTAAATATCATATCAATAAATATTTTGTTAAATATTAACTATGAATAATTTTAGTCAAAAACTTTATCTGAAAAATAAACCTCAATCAAACAAAACAATGTTGGGTACCTCTTGTTTTATGAAACATGGTTTCAGTGAGAAATGATCTGTGGCAAGAAGCTAGCCTAAAAGTAAGAGGGGAAAACAACATAGAAACAGTCATCTTCACCACCTCAACCCTTAATAACAGCGGAAGGAGTAGCAAGGGCTGTGAGATTCTTGTCATTCTACCAATCAGATAAATCACTCCTCTTGGGAAGCAGTAGCTATGAGGGTGAAGGGAGAGGCAGAAATAGCTTTCACATTAATCCCCAAAGGGAAGAAGTTTCCATTATAATACTCCAAAGAATTTGAGAAGAAAATTATCCACAGCCCAACCCTCCAATGTGTCTACCTGGATGATATACTTTTAGAAGAAGACCCATGGGGAAAAATACATTCTGTCCTTATGCCAGAAATAGTTATATTTCTTCTACACAGCCTCAAGCTCTATTTGTCCAAAATATACTCACTTCTTTTTCCTCAAATCACATTCCTCTTCCTTTTTCTTAATCTTAGAGAATGGTACAATTAACCAAAGATGTGGTGCTATTCTTTCTTGCTTCCTCCAATTTCTTCATGTTTCATATACAAGCAATCACTACGTTTTGTAAATTCTACCTCTTTAATATCTCTCTCTATTCCCACTACAATTACTTTAAGTTTTCTTGATTAGTAGAACAGTATTCCTATGTAGGTCATTGTTTCTTATCCTATATTATACCAGGCCACACATTTTGACCAAGTTATTATAAAATTTAAGCAGTGGATTGAAATTGCGTATTTATGTATTGATCTCATAGATTGGACTATAATTACTGAGAAGGTACATGCTATGTGATGGACATTATCATTAACATAGTTACTCTTCCTTCTTATGTTAGGCATCTGTGAACTCATCCTAATTTATAGATCAATTCTGAAAATGACATAGGACCTGATGAATTATTTTAAGAAGCAATATCTTCATGGATGTAATATATTTTGCCTACTTTTGGGTCTTTGCTAATTTACTCAATTATTCCTCTTGCAAGAATTTTAAATCTGAGTCACTTTGATAATTTGGCAGGGTATAAATAAATTAAATAATATAAATACTAATTCAGCAGAGACACCAGGGCTGCCAACAGACAATGTCTTTGGGGAAAATCAAATTTCTGTAACTAACTCTTGGAGAACTATTAATTTTGTTCAGTACCTGTCTGTGAGGTTCTATGTGTTTTTATACCCATACGTTCAGTGATAACATGCTTCAATCTAATTATGCTCTTAACTCCATAGTATTAATACATCTACCCATAGAATGCTATTTTATTTCAAACTCTATGGTTTTGACCTTTTAAACATTATTAATAAATGCCAAACTCTTTTTGACCTCATCTTTAAGAGGCACTTCTGAAAGCACTGCTGAGAATCATAATATTTAAAAAAAAAACCCGATTTGAAAAATTGCTGCAGATATCCTTATAGAATGGTGGAAATAAACTGAATAATAGATTTTTAATTCTGTTACCGAGAATCTTCAGGTTATTCAGAGATGTTTCTGGGGTACTGCAAGGGAAAAGAGTGGCTAGAAGGATACTCTTATCTTTCTTCAGTTTCAGCTTCAGCTATAGTATTCCACTCTCTGGAGGTTTATAGTGGGGACTTTAAAACAATATTTTAAAGAGTATTACATAATTTCAGATCTTTGTACCGGTAATTGTTGATATAAAGAACATTCAAATCTGTAGAGAATTTTCATAAAAAAATTATTTGAGCCAAACATAGAATTATATGCCAAGTGGCAAGATCTCAAGTGCTCCAGAAAATAACAGTTTTACTGTTTCTTTCATGCATTTGGAATTAAGGAGGGGATATAAAGATTACATGGAGGTGGCAAACACGAGGCAGGGATTGAATGACAAGATAGTTAACAAAATTTTGTGATCTCATGAGGGTTAATGTCCACCTTAAGGAGTATTACTTCTGCTGTTTCAAAGGTGTGTTAATCTAGATGCACAAGAACAATGGGCAGGACTGGTTTGAAACCTTTCACTAAGGAAATTATAGGCCTGGGGCATGACTACCACCATGACCTGCCCAGTTAGGATCTTATGATTAGGTCATCCTGTTATGTTACTCTCCATAAATCCCCTTTTCATCCACAAAATTGTTAGAAGCTTTTTCATTTAATCTAGAATTACTCCCAGTTCATTTTCCTTAGAAATCTTATCTGCATATACCCAATTCTCTATCTATTCTCTTTATTTTCTTCTCCTACCCAAAGCCTTCATTCAAAGTATACTGGTGCTTTAGTTAATCATGAATGGGACTCATTTTTTTTAATCTGGAGTTTAGTAGACTTAATCACTCCATTTGAAAATGTATTATTCATCCATTTACAGAAGGGCCAGAATCTTTATACATAATACAACCTTTTTTTTTTTCTATTGTATCTATTGCTGCTTTATTATTCATGGTTTTTATCTTTTATTCTTTTCTTCTTCTTAAAGAAAACTATTTAACATTTTTTGTAATAATAGTTTGGTAGTGACAAACTCCTTTAGTTTTGTTTGCCTGGAAAGATCTTTATCTGTCCTTTGATTCTAAGTGATAGCTTTATTAGGCAGAGTAATCCTAATTGTAGGTCCTTGCTTTTCATCACTAGTATTGATATTTCTTGCCAATTCCTTTTGGCCTGCAAAATTTCTGTTGATAAATCAGCTGACAATCTTATGGGAGCTCCCCTGTAGGCAACTAATTTCTTTTCTCCTGCTGCTTTTAATATTCTCTTTTTGCCTTTTAACCTTTGGTATTTTAATTATGGTGTGTCATGTCATGCGCTCTTTGAGTTCATCTTGTTTGGGACTCTTTGATTCCTGGACTTGTAAGTCTATTTTCTTCACCAAGTTAAGGAAGTGTTCATTCATTATTTTTGCAAATAGGTTTTAGAGTTCTTGCTCTCTCTCTTCCCCTTTCAGTATCCCCATGATTTTAATGTTGGCACACTCAATGTTGTACCAGAGACTTTTTAAACTATCCTCATTCTTTCTATTCTTTTTTCTGTCTGCTCTTCTGAATGGGTGTTTTCTGCTTTCTTTTCTTCCAAATTTCTGGTTTGATCCACTGTTTTATCTACTCTACTGTTGACTTTCTATAATATTATTTTCATTTCAGTTAGTGTATCCTTCATTTATGAATGATTCTTTTATTATGATTTCTACTTCCACTTTTGTGTTTTCTTTTTCTCACTGAGATCACTGAGCATTCTTATAACCAGTGTTTTGAACTCTGAATCTGTTAGTTTGATTACCTCCATTTTGTTGAGTTCTTTTTCTAAAAATTTGTCCTGTTCATTCATTTGGAACACAATTATTTGTCTCTTCATTGTGGCTGCCTGCCTGTGTTTGTTTTTATGTATTAGGTAGAGCTGTTACATCTTCTGATCTGGTAGAGTGGCCTTGTGTAATAAGTGTCTTGTGGGCCCAGTGTCATAGCCTCCCTGTTCACCTAAGATAGGCACCCTAAGCTGGGCGGCCTGGTGTGGGGCTGGGACCCATATCTTCAGGGGGGACCACCACAGTCGAGATATCCCTCTTGATTTTTATCTGCCACATGTAGGTATAGGACCAGCCGATTCCATATTTCTGCCCTTCTTACCAGTCTCGATATAGCTTCTTCTTTATATCCTTAGTTGTAGAAATTCTGTTCAGCCAGATTTCAGGTGGTTTTCAATCATAATTTTTCTGTATTTTAGTTGCAGTTCTGATGTGGTTGTGGGAGGTTCCAAGTACCACTTTGTCTATGCCACCACCATGACCAGAATGCAAATACAACTTTAAAAAAAATTATGGATTACTCTCTCCAGGTAACTCAGGTGGTTAGAACATTGTTCTGACATGCCAAGGTTGTGGGTTCAATCCCCAGTCAGGACACATACAAGAATCAACCAATGAATGCATAAATAAGTGGAATAGAACAATAAATCGATGGTTTTCTCTTTCTCTCTCTTTCTCTCAAACCAATCAATAAACTTTTAAAAAGTTACAGATTATTCTTATGTCACCAGTTTTATATATGCTGATTAGGACTGCATCAGAATAAAACCAAATTACAGAGCAGAAATATTAAGTACGTACAAAAATTTGAAAAATATACCATAAAAAATTAAAACTTTGTGGTAGCTCTAATTTAATCTGCGTTGCGATCAGTCTGGAACTGCAAGGAGTATAAATTGCATTCTAAGTACTTGTGATTCGCTTAATCAGGAAAACTTCAAGAAGCAAATATTTCAGGATAAATAGTACTAGGGAACAGTTGTTACCAAGCATCTGGTAAAATAACTAAAGAGGATTATTCTCATTAACAAGATTTTAACAATCTACATTTTAAAACCATTAAATAAATTTACTCTCAATCTACATGAGGATGACTATTCCATTATCTATTTAAGAAGATAAAATACAAGAACCAGTGTTTCCTAGATGAACCAGAATGTTACCAGAATGTTAAAATGTATTCCAGCCACTGAGTATAAAATTAGATTGCCGAATGACTGTGGCTGGCTCTGTTTCTGAGGTCATGATGACTCTTCCTTATGCTAAGCAGATGAAATGTCAGAATAAAATCATAGCCTGGCTTTAGTTATGAATCTTAAATTAGGTGAGATAAAAAACCTTTTGAAGTGTCATGTACTATGATTTAAGTTTTAGCTCCTTATTCTTACCCAGGGTACTAGAAATCTTATTATATACCATCAAGACAACTTGCTAACAAAGCTGACTTTAAATGAGCTTGTGCTATCCCTGTGGGACCAGGGAAGCATCTTCTCAGTGCGGTTAGTTTACAACCATGACCATGCTACTGATTCACATCTTGTTTTACATTTGTTCTTAATACTGTAATTGTCAGGCAGCAAACCCTACAAAGCCCACTGTATTGCTTTGTGCATAAGTAACCCCAGAATTTATTTCCTGTCTCTTGTCTCTTCTAATGGAAAAATTCATTAAAGTTTATTGTGCTAATTTTAGTCCTTCTGTCTGGGGCAAAAGTTTCTAAATTTTCTAGTTAAGGCCACCACTATTATATCCTCAACATATTTAAATATAAGAAACTATTTCTCCTGTGGATTCTCTTGTTTTGCTAAGATTTTTTTGTAGATTGTGGCTCAGTGACATCATCTGTTGCTCAGGCTTCTTTAACATTGAATATTAATATTTTAGTAGTGCAAAACTTCGATTTAAAATTTTCCCTTATCCATGTTAAGTTTGGGGATAAATAATATTATCTGCAATACTATGGATGTCCGATCTCAAAGCTGGAAAAGCAAGCACCCTCCAGGATTATCCCTTCATCAAGCTTTACAAGGAAGAAAATAAAAACCTAGGATTTTCACATGTGTTGCTTTCCAGTTTCTTTTCCATTATCCCTCTCATTTTTTCTGTCCCCTAAAATATTGTGTCCCTTTAATATGATGGAAAAATATGTATGTAAACATGTAAATACACAGACACATCCACGTATTGCTTATAACAATAAACAGTATTTGCATCAAAATTTTGAGGCTCGGTTTTCAATAATAAATTTATTTAATTAAGCAGTCCAGGCTTTTACTTATATGTCGAACTTTGTATTATATAAGACAGCCCATTAAATTTTATATTAATAGAATATTAAGTGTGATCCCCAAACTTCACTTTACATATCAAATTTCCCACACTCTGGGAAATTTTCTTAATGAATTTTAACCATTTTATGCTATAGTATACTTTTCCGTGGGAAAATACTATATTTATGTACATAAGAAAAACAGCTACAAGATAAAAGGAACTACTGCCAGAACCAAGGTCCACACACACACATGGAGCGCACATGGGCTGTGCATTTTCCTTGGGCTTGGTGCCTTCGTCCACTGTCTTGTCCCTGACAGCAGCCTAAGACTCGGCACCTACGTCTTTTTCTGTGGCTATGGATCTGGACATTGTGTGGTTTTCCAAAAGATTAGTTGTGCTTCAGCAATGTGGCAAAGGTGACAGGTGTCCCAAAGAAGTAGATGGATAATTGGAGGAGTTTCAATCTGATGGCCATATTTTTTTTCTTTTTTACAATAAGAGGCTGGATGTAACTATGATGCCTCAAGGGTGACATGGTTCCAATACTGTGATTACCCTGAAAGAAGTCCACTTGCTGACCTCCCAGACACAAGGTTAGGTTGCCTTGCTCACCTCTCACATACCAAGGCATCAGCAAAGAGGCCATTTTCTCAGCCGTAATCCTGACTCCTACCTGTCTTCTTAAAGGGGCCTCGCTATCTCTCCCACACCAACAGATGTCACATTTCCAGGGTTCCCCTCAGACCTTGGCTAGAAATCCCAAGGCATTGGGTAGGCCACAGCCCATCAGGGTGTCCAAAGGACCAAAGTGCAGTAGTTGGATTTAGGGGTTGAGTTGATGAGGATCTCTGAGCTCCTTTCACCTGCATAGACATTTTCCGATGACAGCCACGAGCGCAATGCACACAGGGCTTTGACCAGACGTCAGGTTAGCACCAGGGGAAATGGGAACTGGAGAACCAGCAGCCCAGCAGATGAAAGAAATGAACAGTGACAGCGACATGCAAGCACTGCTGCCCTCGCCAGATGAAGCAAACTGAGGGCGCAGAGAGGGCGTTGAGGATGAAGGACAAGCGTGAAGAGCGGGACTAGAGGATGGAAAAGCCCAGGTCACAGTGTCGAACTAGCCGGTCCACTGGTGACGGCCACCTGTCTAGAGTGCGTAGTCGGCTGTCTGTATGAGGACAATCTGTGATAGGATCAGCAGCAGGTACTACATGAGCTGTGGAACTGACACAACCCAGGCCTGAGACAGCACCGCTGCCCCAAGGGCTCTGGGTCGTCCAGTCACTGGGGACCAACTTGAAGATGGAAGAGCCACCAATGGCCCTGGAAACAGTCCTGACAGATGGGTCCATGGAGGAGAAGTCCCACCAGACTACAGAGGAGAAGCTCCATGGATCTGGGCTGCGGTAATGGCTTGTTGGAAGTCAGCCTATGGAATTTTAATGTGTCTTTGGGTATTCCTGTCCTGCCAATGAATTGAATGGACCACTTTTATCATTTTAAGGAAACTAATAGTTCCATATATCATCTTTTGAATGTCTTTCTATAATGTTAATAAATACAGTGGTACCTTGAGATACGAGCAGACCTACGTACAAGTTTTTTTAAGATAAGAGCTGCAACTCAGTCCGTATTTATGTTAGAGATCTGAGCAAAATTCCAAAATACGAGTCATGATTTGGGAAGCTGCCTCTAGTTGGTGTGTTGGCACACTGGTCCAGTATCAGCAGCACAACACCAGCATCTTGTTCTTTCTCATGTGTTACCCGCAGAATCAAGTAGAATCTCGTGTGCTGTACTCATTCTTGCATCATTTTTGCATTTTTTACTAACATTTTTTGTGTGCTATCATGGGGTCAAATAAAGTGAGTGTAAAGGACAGTGGTGAGAAGAAGAAGAGAATGGTGTCAATAGAAGTAAAAAAAGAAATAATAGAAAAACATGAGCGTGGTATATGAGTGATTGAACTGGCAAGATTGTATGACTGCAAATACATCTATAATTTGTACCATCCTTAAATAAAAGGATGCCATCAAAAGTACAAATCCTGCAAAAGGAACTACAATTCTGTCCCAATTAAGGACAAATATCCATGAAGAAATGGAGAAGCTTCTGCTGGTATGGGTGAAAAAGAAAGAGCTGGCAGGAGAAACAGTGATGGAAACTGTAATATGCGAATATGGCAACTTGAAGAAGAAAAAAACATAAACCTCAAAAGAGGCAGCAGAAGATACATTTAAGGCAAGTCATGGCTGGTTTGAGAATTTCTAGAAGAGATCTGGCATCCACTCGGTGGTGAGGCATGGTGAAGCTGCAAGTGCTGATGTTAAGGCAGCTGAGGAGTACATCACATGTTTTGCTGTGCTTATTGCAAAGGAAGGCTACATTCCCCAACAAGTGTTCAGCTGTGATGAAACAGGATTGTTTTGGAAAAAAAATGCCCCTGAGTACTTTCATCACCACAGAGGAGAAGAAACTGTCAGGCCATAAACCCATGAAGGACCATCTGACCCTTGCACTATGTGCAAATGCTAGCGGTGACTGTAAAGTAAAGCCACTGCTAGTGTATCATTCTGAAAATCCTCAAGCCTTTAAGACTCACAGGATTCTTAAAGAAGAACTGTAGGTTATGTGGTGCGCCAATTCTAGGGCATGAGTTATGTGGCAGTTTTTTATTGAATGGGTAAATCTCATCTTTGGTCTTGTGGGGAAGAACTATCTTCAAAAAAAATAAACTTCCGATGAAAGCATTACTAATCCTTGATAATGCTCCAGCCCACCCATGTAGTCTTGAAGGTGACATTCTTGATGAGTACAAATTTGTGAAAGTTCTCTACCTCCCACCCAACACGACTTCAATCTTGCAACTTATAGATCAGCAGCAGGTCATTTCCAATTTTAAAATGCTTTACACAAAGCACTTGTTCACTGCTGCTTTGAGGTGACTGAGAAGACAATTCTAACCCTTCAAGAGTTTTGGAAAGATCACTACAACATCGTGATATGCTTATGCATTATTGACATGCCAAGGTAAGAGGTTACAAGAACCTTGAACTCGGCAAAAGTTATGGCCTGATGTTGCAGACAGAGACTTTGAAGGATTTGAACCAGAGACTGAGACCAAAGTAGAAGTGTTAGAGGAGATTGTGTCCCTCGGAAAGTCGATGAGTCTGGAGGTAGATGAGGGTGACGTGAGGGTGACGTAAGGTAAACGAGCTCATCGAGGAACATGAGGAGGAACTCTCAACTGAGGAGTTGAAGGAGCTACAGATGATGCAACATACGGAGCTTCTGCAAGAGATTAGTAGTGAGGAGGAGGTAGAGTTGAAGGAACTGACTTCTACAAGTGAAATTAAAGACATGCTGACAATGTGGGAGAAGCTTTCAAGTTTCATTGAAAAAAAACACCCAGAAAAAGTTTCAACTGGTCCTGCTTCAGCACTTTTTAATGAGACTTATCACATTTTCATAACATTTTAAAAGGCAGGCAAAAACAAACCTCTTTGGATAGATTTTTATTCAAAAGTCCTGCAAGTGAAAGTGCCGAAAGTGCAGCCAAAAAGGCAAAAACAGGTGATGATTAAATGAGAAATATGTAATGTTAAGCTTAGGTTAAGTTTAAAGTTAAGAAAGTGTATTTTTCTTTTCTTTTTTTTTTTTTTTTGTATTTTTCTGAAGCTGGAAACGGGGAGAGACAGTCAGACAGACTCCCGCATGCGCCCGACCGGGATCCACCCGGCATGCCCACCAGGGGGCGACACTCTTCCCACCAGGGGGCGGTGCTCTGCCCCTCTGGGGCTTCGCTCTGTTGCGACCAGAGCCACTCTAGCGCCTGGGGCAGTGGCCAACGAGCCATCTCCAGCGCCCGGGCCATCTTTGCTCCAATGGAGCCTCGGCTGTGGGAGGGGAAGAGAGAGACAGAGAGGAAGGAGAGGGGGAGGGGTGGAGAAGCAGATGGGCGCTTCTCCTGTGTGCCCTGGCCAGAAATCAAACCCGGGAAAGAAAGTGTATTTTTTTACAAATAAGTTTTGTGGTTTCATGTTAAGTAAAGAAAGTGCAATTTTAGTTTTGTTTAAAGTAAAGAAAATGCAGTTTTAGTTTATAGTTAGTGTTAAGAAAGTGCAGTTTTAGTTTACATGTCTACAGTGCCTACATCCCTTCCTCCCTCCCCCCTCCTCCGCCATTCACTTCCATTAGCTGCACTTATCTGTCTCCAAGGAAAGAATATACAGTACTAAATAACACTTTTTTCTTTTCTTTTATATATTTTATTGTGCATTGGTAAAGTATACATATGTGTTTCTTAATTAAAAACATGTCTTTTTTTATAATTTAGAATAGTTGAGGGATGTTTTACAGGACTGGAATGAATTAAACTTATTTCAGTTATTATAAATGGGAGAAATTTGTTTGATATACGAGTTGACTGGCTTACGAGCTTGGTTACAGAACAAATTAAAATCGTATCTCAAGGTACCACTGTACCTGATTCAATGTGATCCAATATGCTGTCTTAGGTCTGAGACAGATTGATGATAACCAAACTTTTGATTATAATATTGTATGGGATAAAGTTCTTGGAGAAATATGGAAAAGAGATTATTTAAGGTCATTATAATGGTTTTAAAATGAGTTGATCTGTATGTTAGACATTAAAACAGGTGTAAGTGAGAAAAATGAGTTGATCATTCTAGCCAAAATATTCTTTATAGTTTAGGAGATTAGTTTCTACCAGGGTGTACAAAACCATCACCACACTGGTTTTTATGTCACAATATTCTGAAAGAGAATTTCTAGGGATCTGTTTTTCTCAGAAGCTTTCTGATACTGTTTATACAGCCACTCTCATTAAAAAAAAAAAAGACTAAGCAAAACACTTGGTAACCTCTAGTTAAGAATGTCATGCCTAAAAGCACTCAACTACACTTTGAGTTTCATTTCTTATATGTCAAAGAGTTTGGAAATCATCATAGCATCCTTATAACAAGAAAATGTTGAAAATACTAGAAATCAATTATATCTGGGACACTTCAGAGGTCTGAGAGTGTAGAGCCCCAAAACTGGAGAAACAGGTGCTCCTATGAGCTCTTGCAACCAAGATTTGCTTCTCTGGAGCAAAAGGCACTAGAACGCTTGCAGGGGTGATTCGGAAGGCTGATTGTGGACAAGTATGAGAGTGAGAAGGTCCTCAGGACCAGTCTTGGGAGACTCCAATACTTTTGCCTATAGGAATTCTACATGTCCCTCACAGTAAAGGTCCAAGAAAGATCCCTCATGGCTCTGGTAGAGAGAAGAGGGAGCAATTGTTGCCCAACATATCCAGAGTCTTTGCCATAACAAGGCATGCTCTCCAGGGGAAAAGGACTTTAGCTGAGCTCCGTTCAGATCCGAACTTAACCCCATATAGCTTTTCAGTTTTAACTAAGAAGGGAGAAAACCAGAGGCAATAGGGTTTTGAAACACCATAGCTAAAGAAGGGGAAAAGCTATTGCTTGGGAGATAGGTGTGTGAATGTCACAGCTATAAGAAACAGACCATTAGAATAATAAAATTTAATTGGAAAGTTAGAGAATAGTACCTCTCCACACAACTTGCTAACATGCCAAAGTGAAATACAAAGAGAAAAAAGAATGAGAAACAGTCAAAGTATTAAAGAACTTCGGAACAATTTCAAAAGTGTAAAATACATATAATGAATACCAGAAGAGAAAAAAGATCAGAAGAAATATTTGAAGTAATAATAACTGAGCTTCCTTTTGGGTGAACAAATGTAAAATTATAGTGACTCTCACCAGAAACCACGGAAGAAAGTCTAGACTGGAATGAAATATTTAAGTATAGTTAGTTACAGATATTTAAAGTTTTGAAAAATATCTATATGTATTGGAACCATCTTTCAAAAGAGAAGACAGTTTTAAAAAATATTCTCATACCAACAAAAAAACAGAAGGAATCATTGTTAACCAGACTTTCCCTGAAAATCTTAGGTGCTCTAAAGGCAGAAAGAAAAAATTATAAGTCAAAAACTTAGATCAATGTAAAGAGAAAGACAGTGAAGTATATAAAAATAAAATAAAATATTTTATTTTTTATTATTAGTTTATCTTAAAGGTAACTGCTCTCAAAGAGATGAATAAAAATATATTATACTTATATTGATCAAAGTAAATCTGAATTGGTTATATTAATTTCAGACAAAGCAGACTTATGGACAAGAAATATTATTAGGGATAAAGATATACATTAAATAATGATAAAGGGTTCAATTTTCCAGGAAAATAAAAATCCAAAATGTATATGCATCCAACCAAAATCTGTCAAAATGCATGAAGAAAAATGCTTTTTCATGCATTTTGCAGAACTATAAAGAAAACAGACAAGTCCACTTTTCTGGTTGGAGAAATCAGTACCTTTCATTCAGTAATTGATAGGTCAAACAGAAAGAAAATCAGTAGGATACAGAGACCTGAATAGCGCTATAAATATACCTGTTCTAAGTGACATTTATACAATGTACCATTCAACAACAACAGAATATACAATATTTATTTTATTCTCAGATTCACATGGAACATTCACCAATATTTCCAACCTTTAAGGCCACAAAACATACTTTAACAAACTTAACAAGAGACATATTACAGATTATGTTCTCAAAGCAAAATGGAGTTAAACCAGTGCCCCAAAACAGAAAGATAACTGGAAAATCTCTAAATTATGGGGAATTAGCTAGCATACTACTACCAATGTATTAGTCAAATAAAAAGTCATAGTATAAATGAAAATACTTTGAAGTGAATGTGAAAATAAAATGCATTAAAAATCTGTGGGATACAGCAAGAGCATGGGTTAAAAGAAAATTTATAGTATGAAACAAATAAATTGGAAACAAAGGTTGATCTAAAATTGATAATTAGAGCTTCTATCCTGGGAAACTAGAGAAATAACAATAATTTAAGCCTAAAGCAATTAGAAGCAAAGAAACAACAAAAGAGTAGAAATCAGTGAAATTTAAAACAAGAAAATGTTAAAAATTAACATATTCTGAATGCTAATTCTTTGAAAATTTCAATGAAATTGGTTAAACTACCTGGGCTAACAATTTTTTTTAATTTAGAAAAACTTTTTTAGAATGTATTTTTTTTTTTTTTTTCTGAAGCTGGAAACTGGGAGAGACAGTCAGACAGACTCCGGCATGCGCCCGACCGCCATCCACCCAGCACGCCCACCAGGGGGCGATGCTCTGCCCACCAGGGGGCGATGCTCTGCCCCTCTGGGGCGTCGCTCTGCTGCGACCAGAGCCACTCTAGCACCTGGGGCAGAGGCCAAGGAGCCATCCCCAACGCCCGGGCCATCTTTGCTCCAATGGAGCCTTGGCTGCGGGAGGGGAAGAGAGAGACAGAGAGGAAGGAGAGGGGGAGGGGTGGCGAAGCAGATGGATGCTTCTCCTGTGTGCCCTGGCCGGGAATCGAACCCGGGACCCCTGCACGCCAGGCCAACGCTCTACCACTGAGCCAACTGGCCAGGGCTTAGAATGTATTTAAAAGTAGTGAAGACAGTACAATATACATAGACTTTATGCTTACCAAGATTGTCTATCATTAACATTTTATATTAGTAACGTACATTTATTACAATGAATAAAACAATATAGAACCATTATTTTTAACTTAAGTTCTTACATATATGAACTTAATTTATATATATTTATATTACAATTACCTCGGTTCTTTTTTGTTGTAATTCTTCTAAAATTCAATGTCAAGTTCAATTTTATTACAAACTTATACTTTCTTAATTACTCTGAATATTAGCCTTGATGTCTTCTGTATACTATTTATTTAAATATCTGTTTTAGTTTGAGAAACCATTGGTAAATTTAGTCATTTTAAGCACCCACAGCCTGACCAAGTGGTGGCGCAGTGGACAGAGAAACGGCCTGGGACACTGAGGACCCAGGTTTGAAACTCCGAGGTTGCCAGCTTGAACATGGGCTCACCAGCTTGAGCGCAGGATCTCTGGCTTGAGTGTGGGATCACAGACATGACCCAATGGTCACTGGCTTGAGCCCAAAGGTTGCTAGCTTGAGCCCAAGGTTGCTGGCTTGAGTAAGGGGTCACTGGCTAGGCTGCAGCCCCAGGTCAAGGCACATATGAGAAAGCAATCAATGAACAACTAAGGTGCCACAACAAAGAAGCGATGCTTCTCCTTTCCCTCCCTTCCTGCCTGTCTGTCCCCCTTTCTGTCTCTCAATTAAAAAAAAATTTTTTAAAGCATCCCCATATAATGTCTTGTTTTATTAGAAAGCATTTGAATTTGAAATATAATTTCTTGTGAAAATAAGGTACTTACAATTGTGAACTTAATTTAGTCCAGAGACTGTCCTTAGAAATTACACTCTAAGCTCATTTTTTTTGAAGATAATAAGACTGAAGACAGGAAAGAAAATGCTATGCCAGGATTACGGAGCTAGTTAGGGCAGAGCCCAAATCTCTGACTCCCAGTCTATGCTTTTCCCTCTTCAAAACATTGCTAATTTTCCATCTTTATCGCTGGTCTTGTTTCTACAGCCTTAGGTATCATTTAGGATCATTTCTCTAGTCTTGTTCTTGCATAAGTGGGAAAAAATTAGAATAGCATTTGAATAATCTATAAATATAGAACTTTCTAAAAAATTTACAGCTGCAGAATAATTTTTGAAATGTAATGCTTTTATAAAGGTTTAGAAATAAAATACTTTTAAAACATTTTACAAGTGTTATTTTTTTTGTAAAATGTATGCATTTTATTTTTGTTACATTTTTATTGTAAGTCATTAAAATACAGGCATTATATTTTTATATTTGAAATACTATAAATCATTTAAACCAAGAGATGGCCCATACATAGCACCTGTATTGACCTAATAGACAGTAATGGCTCGTTTGTAAGTTTTATAACCTAAGAGTTTAATATTTCACTGCAAATTCTCTAATAGGCTTTGGCATGAGAAAAATCTATGGATGAGTCAGATGACTTTTTATAGATTATTAAATAAATAACCCTTGTGCAGAACACTATATTTTTCAGTACCAGAAGATTATATAAATTTTAGAGTTCTTTTTCCAACTAACTTCTTGAAATCTTATCACATTAAGAGTTTCTACCACAGTTCTCATTTATAAGGTGGTATGTACATATATTGTACTAGTTGTGAGAAACATTTGTTTAAGAGAAAGAATACTGAGATCATTTAAGCTCCATTACTTCATCAGGTCTCTATTTCTTTAAAATCACACTCATTAATAAAATTTTCATATAAAACATCCAATGGGTTATATCAAATATTATTTTTATAATTAGTATGTTATAAGAAGTGTTTACTTAAATATGAATGAGTTATTTTCCTAATTATTTATTCTGGCATTTTGATAGCATACTCAGAGTGAGTGGGTTGATAGGAGGCACTGTTACACTTTGATGTTTTGGAATTAAACTGTAATACAATTAGACATATTTATCAAAATTAAGATTTCACATACCCTCTGACATAGCAAAAGTATTATTTGATTTGTATTATGATATTTGACAATGTCTATGATAAAGCTATACACATATGTGTGGGAAGGTGTGAGTCCATATATATATATTCCTACCTTTTCTGTTAAAAAGAACACAGGAGCTGCTCAGCTATTTATGCAAATAAAGCAATGAGGCTTTATTTTGTTTTTCTCTTCATAAATGCAAAATATTTCTAAAGGCTGCTTTTATATTTTGTAGTCTAGGAAAAGTACATCTCTAAACTACCTTTGCCCTAATTGTTCTTATTTCCATGTTAGCAGATTTAAATTTCACATTATGTAGCTCTGAGTTTATATGGCCTATTTTTGTTCTTTTCACTTTTCACTCTAAGCATTTAGAAAGTACAGCTGGAATTATCTCCAAAAGTGGCATTGTCATTTCCTAGACTCATTTACTATTTAACTTGCTTCTCTGAGAACATTCCTTTTTATTAGTAGTAGTAAAAATAGACTTCTTGAAGCTGATTTCTTCAACAAAGTAATTTTCCATTTTTCCCTTTGTTTACATTTAGGAAATCCTTACTGCCACTTGCCTCTCTCTTTACCATTCAATAATGCCTTAGGTGTCTTTGATTATTCCCTTGTTCTCTATATACAACTTCTCTAGACTTAATGTTTTTATTCTTATTATATTCAGTGGGAAAGGTATCAGTACCTCTTTTTTTTTTCAGTGAGAAGGGGGGAGAATGTTGAGAGAGCCTCTCCTGTGTGCCTATCAAGACCCACCCAGCCATCCCTGTTTGGGGCTGATGCTAAAACCAACCCAGCCACTGGCTACAAGATGGGAGGAGGGAGAAAAGGGGGAGAAACACTGGGGGAGAGAAGCCGATGGTCGCTTCTCCTGTGTGCCCTGGCTGGAAGTCAAACCCAGGATGTCCATACGCCAGGCCAACACTCTGCCTAATGAGCCAAACAGAGCACAGTGTAGTAGCTATTTCTAAAAAAAAAAAAATTTGTTACTTATTCATATAAAAAGTCAGGATTTTATGAAGATGTTGGCTCAGAAGTAAGGAAACAACTCCTTTATTTTATAGAAAGGCTCTTTTTTTAAAAATCTATTTCCTTGATATCTGGAGGAAGATTTAGTTATGTAAACATAATTCCTAACTCACAATTTTTAAAAGTACAATGGCAGAGTTTTCAAAAGGATTATTGATCTTCTATTTCTTTTTCTCTATTTCTTTATGGGACTTCACTTTCAATATATTTCATTGTCATTATTTCTCACACTGCCATTCATATTTTGCATTACCTATATACTATCAAATAATTTGTTACTTAAACATTTTCTTTACATCATTGAAATATTAGGATGGAGGTTATTTGAGAAATAGTTTTTTTATTTTATTATTAAATATAGTACTTATATAGAGAAAGCTAGTTAGTACTCTAACTAATATAATAAAGGGATTTTTTTGAAGTAGGGTTCTGCCTTAGCAAAAACCAAAAATATGTGATGTTGACTTAGAATTTGGATGGCAGGACATTAAAACAAAACAAACAAAGAAAAAGAACAACAAAAAAACAAAAAATGGTGATTCTAAAAATGATAGTCCATATTTGTAACAACAAAGATTTACTACATCATTGATGGCAATAATGGAGAAAGAACGTTATTTTCTGGGTCAGACATTCCACAGGAGGAGGCCAAAGGGTAGAACTTAGAATAGAAAACTTTTTTAGGGTGTGTTGACTTCTTTGGGCCCTATTTAAATCATGTTGTAAGAGATAGTTTAACACCTGAACAAAGAGGCCAATTTGCAGTCAGAGATGAAGAGATAAAGAGTCTTCCAGGTTGAAAAGCCACTGGTTTTAACTCCAAGTAACGAGATATAAAAATCAAAGTTTTGGTAAAATATCTCAGTTAAACAATGTGTTAGGAAAGAAAGCAGGCCTGACCTGTGGTGGCACAGTGGATAAAGCGTCGACCTGGAAATGCTGAGGTCGCCGGTTCGAAACCCTGGGTTTGCCTGGTCAAGGCACATAAGGGAGTTGATGCTTCCAGCTCCTCCCCCCTTCTCTCTCTGTCTCTCTCTCACCCTCTCTCTCTCCTCTCTAAAAAAAAAAAAAAAAAAAAAAAAAGCAAAAGATGGTGTCGGGGGATGGGGAGCAGGAGACAGAGGAAGAGAGAGAGCTTAAGACTGAGGATTGAATTGATGTGGGTCCCATGGGAGCTAAGTGGCAGAAAAATAATGGGATTGGAGACCTATGACTGGGAACAAACTTTGGGTGTGGGTTAGTGGTGAATATAATACCTAGCAGAATTTTTAATGTATCTTTAAGTTAAGAAACCATATAACTGAACAGAAAACCTTTGATTTTTGGGATCATTTAGAATGCTAGTATTCCAGGAGAAGTAAGCTTCAAAGGCAATATGATCTCAAGGATGGCATACTCCAAATTTTCACTTTTATATGGCCAGGGAGAATAGTGGATAAGGAGGAGTTTTTCAATAGAGCCAGGGTTCATGGCAAACAGTGGGCAAGAGAGTTTCTGCCAATAAAACAATTCAGGTCCTTATAAATGTTGTGTTCATTTTTAGTGCCACAGTCTTCAAAATGGTCTTTTGTTAAGAACATGCGTTTTGGCCCCAGATGAGCAGGACATCGGTCCCAGATGGGGGTTGCTGGGTGGATCCCCATCAGGGTACATGCGGGAGTCTGTCTCTCTATCTCCCCTCCTCTCACTTAAATAATAAGATAAAAATAAAAAAGAACCTATTTTTTAATTATGGTCAAAATAAAAAAATATTTATTTACATTTGAGAATGACAGTCATTTCAAAAATGAATATATATTATTGCTTCTTTAGCATTTGTACTCCATAGTGCCTGAATTATCTATTACAAAGCATGCCCTCTTTTTCTTTTCACAATAATATGAATATGTTTATACATAGACACACACACATGCATATTCATATACATTCCTCTAAGTATACAGCTGTTTGTACACATGTTGAAGGTTTTTGTACATTTACATGTGTACAAATACATGTTGGTTTCATTTGTTTAAAGTAGCCACAGAATATTTTGTCTACTCCAATAGATAGTGCTAAGTCTGAAGAGAAAATTATTACTAATAAATAAGACTTCTGGAAACAATATTGGTGATCACATATGGATAAGTTAGGAATTTACCAGTGAAATAGAAATGCACAAACATATGAACTTACTCTATACTCGATTTTTTGTTTTGCATTAAGTAATTTTACCCACAATAACTAAATAAATGGGATTCATATTTAAATTAAGGAATGCAGACAAAATAAATTTCACTTTTGCACCACTAATAAGTAATGGAGTGAAATGTAAATCTAAAATCCTGTCAGTGAAAGAGGTACTGAATGGACCCAATATAAAGATCACAGGGGAAAAAAACTACCTTCAGAAAACCAGGTTACTCAAATTAGATATAGAAGTTACTTAACAATCATTTTACAAGAAAGAGTTTAAATTATTATATTTTCATCTTCTCAGTATCAACCTTTTTTTTTCTTTTTTTAAAGAGAGACTGATGAGAAGCATCAACCCATATCTACATCAATGTCGTTGTTCATTGATGGATTCTCATCCGTGCCTTGACCAGGGGGCTCCAGCCAATCCAGTGAACCCTTACTCAAGCCAGCCACCTCGGGCTTCAAACCAGGGACCTTAGGGCTTAAGCCAGCAACCATAGGGTCATGTCTATGATCCCACACTCAAAATGGCAACCTTGCGCTCAAGCTGGTGAGCCCATGCACAAGCCGGCAACCTCTGGGTTTTGAACCAGGTCCTCAGTGCCCCAGGTTGATGCTCTATCCACTGTGCACCACCAGTCAGGTCTACCAACCTTTTTTTGTAGGCTGAAATTTAGATAAGGATACTGCATATTAGCTCCTATGACAGTCATTTTTGAAATAAACTTACCTTTTTAAGCACCACAGAAAGTGTGATTTAGTATATAGTATTTTATTTTGTTTGGAAAGATACTGAAGTATATGGCTGATTGTGGTAGCATTTAAAACCCTGTAATTACTAATCTAAAATCAGGTCATTAGGCAAATTAATAAAGAAATTCTTTATAGATGATGACTAATCTTGTGAATGATTTTGTAATTCATCAGTCTAAATTCTTTTAATCACTGCCTATAAAACATCATCTCTAGGTAAATTATTGATGTGTGCCTTTAATGATAATATTACAGCATGTGCAATTCAAACACCAGCTAATTTAGCAGAAATTATTTTTAAAAGTTGGCTCAACCACTGATTGAAACCAAAAACTGATCTCTCCTTTTATGAATCTAAAGTGATATTCCAGACACATACATCTATTAGTTGTAACAGTATTTTTGAACAAGATTTACTTATCTGTATCAAGGCTCCCTAAAATATAGGGCAGCAACACAAATAGAAAATTTTTAAAGAATAATATTAGGATGGATTATATATACAGTAATTATATTAATAGTTAAAAATATTATACAAAAGTAAAAATATACAACCTTTTAAAAATATTTTAATGACATAATACATTCCGGTAGTAAAAGTAAAAATTTAATTATCTGATTATATCTGCCATGCCATCCTTATAAAATAAAATTTTCTGTATGGTGGAGAGTTTACAATTGAAAGTCAACCTCAGTTTTTCACCAGATTTGCACGTTCTACTAGGGCCCAAGTCTGCGTGAGGCTAACTCATGTAGGAGCTCTCTTCTCTTATTAACAATATATATTACAATGTATTGCTCGTGGCCAAAAATAGCAGTTTTAAAAATTTCCAATCTAAATGGTAAAGAAATAATTGTTTTCGGAATGAAACAAACAAAAAAAACCTGTTATCTTATATATAAATTACCTTTTTGATTTTTCATGTAAGTTGCTAATTGCACACAATTTATTAAAATTATCTATTATTCTACCATATCAAATTAAGTTAAGAAAAAAATCTCTGTATTATAATATGTCTCTCAGCTCTTCCAGTGTACTATTTAATTTTCTGTTTATAATGACCTTGTTTAAAAAGTTCAGGTTTCTAAATTTGAGAAGGTAACTGGAAAGATTTAGAATTTAAATTTATCCATTAAATCACGTAAAAGTTTAAACACACAAGACTACCTAATAAAGTTAAAGATCACTTGAGACTATGCCTTTACATATATTTTAGTCTCAACCAAGAAATATTAAAGAAATATAATGGAGCTGTATTAAGCAAACTCATCCTATTTGCAAATACTTCTATTTTTATTAAAAAAAAAACATTGACCATAAAAAATTATTTGGAATTATTTTTTAATAAGAGAAACATTGGGAAATAATGTACTTTTTAAGAAAAATGGTCAAAATAAAGAAAAAGTGATGACTATGCTGATAATTGTGTAACAGTAGCTAGGGAGGATGTCTGAATAGAATTCACAAGGTTTTGCAATGATAGTGGTACTTAATAAATTATCTTGAAACCCAGTGGGTTTTACAACTAACATTTGGTAATTGCTCATAAATCTATGCATTTTGGTTGCTTCTCTACTTATCTGTACTATGATTTGTTAAGATTATCTCTTCTGGTTTCAGCTGGGATAGGCCACAAGCTGAGTGTTAGGATTAAGTCTGTCTGACCTGTCTCCTCACTGTGGGACACGAACTGAAGGAGCATCTGTCATCTGGGTCATGGGGTTTTCACGAAAGAGGAAAAGAATGCAAGGTGAGAAAAGGAAACATGCAGTGAATCACTGTTTCTGCTCAAAACTAGCATATATCACTTCAGAGCATGGGACCTCTGTGCCCTCATTCAGGAATTCATTAGGAACCTTAATACCCCAATTTAGTACAGGATACAGTATTATCAAAGTTTACTACAATATTATACATGGGTTGAAAATTTTTCTTATAATAATAGCCTCGTGGCTGACTCCCATATATCTCCAATGTCGAAGTCACATACTTTAGGTTTGTTCCACATCTAGTATTAGTGTCTGAATTATTCTGGTATTGTCATAATTATGCATAACATTCAACTGACAACTTTGATATTTATAATACCTTGTATTGATTCTATGTCTAAGAGTTTATCATGACTCTTCAGAGCTCTACCGGGCTTCTCTCTGCTAGACTCTGCTGGCTCTGCTGGACTTGGATTTGGGTTGCAAGTTGGGTAAAACTTTGCTCCACACGTTCCCTTATTTTGGGACCTAGGATGGCAGAGCTAATCTTATGTGAGACAAGTTTTTATGGTATAAGACAGAACAGCTGGAGGAGTGAATGAAAACACACAATGTCTCCAAAAACCTCTGCTTGGTACTAGAAAACTGTTCTATCTGCATTCCACAAGTCATAAAAAATTATTTGACCAAGGCAAAAGTTAGTGGAAAACTAGATTTTTACACTGTGTTAAATCATGGTGAGAGGGAGAATGAAAGGAAGAACCAAGAATAAATAATATACTGAGTAAACTAGAGAAATGCCATTGCATTCTTTTTCGATGCTGTTATTCTCCTTTATTTAAAACAATAAGTATGACTGTAAAATTATTCAATTAAACTAAACAAAACCATTATCAAGTTGATTCATCTTGGCTTTCTGTTTTGTGAAGTTAGTGCTATAGTTTTGTACACAGATCATACATTTTAAATATATTGCTTAATATCAACATAATAGAACAATGCAAAAAAGCTTGATGTTTCTGAAACTAAAAGCAGAGACAATCATTATTAAGTAATAATTATAATTACAGTAATATATATTAAACTATGACAACACAAAGTTCAGATAAATGTTTAAAGCAATGTTTTTTGATTCATCAATTTCTCCCACTATATGTTATAATGTGTTGAAAGATAAAATTACTGATATTTTTAGCACTTTAACGGGTGGTAATAGGAGAGGATTTGGTATCTTTATGGTATCTATATTATGTTATTAATGTACACACAAATTCACTGAAAAATGAAGCCATTTGTTGCCCACATATATTGTGCCATTAATTTTATCACCAGGGAAGAATGTGTTCAGTAATTGCACTTCCTATACTTCATCTTTTGCAAAAATCTAGGTATATAATAAGTCAGAATGATTCTGAATAATTTTGAAATGAATCTATGCTCAAGCAGTTAGTCCTACATAAAATGTTTTTCAAACTTCTTTGAATGTTACAGGTAACTAATTGCTTTACATTGATTTTTTAAAAGTATGCCATACATTAGATTTTATTTATATGGTAGAAACTACATAAAATCCTTGTTCATTAAAGCTAATCAATGATAATTATTAAGCAAATAGTATGTGGATGAATACTATACTTACTGTCTTCTAAATTTATACCAATGTTAAGAATTCTAAAATTACATAAATATTTTTATACTAATTAGTGACTAACCCCAACCATTTACTTAGAGAATAGTAGTGAGTGGTCTTCCAAAATGTGTCTTTTCTCCTTTCCAGTAAATATGGATAGACTGTTCCCCATTTCCTCTGCAGTGAGCTGTGTCCTTATGACTAAATGATTGTCGATGGGAGGTGAGCAGAGGTGATATTTTCCACTTCTGTGTTTCGTTCTTAAGACAGAGGTCTTATCCTTTTCACTGACAGAATTGTTACAGCTACAGTGATTCAGCTTTAATACATGACATTGCTTTATGGGATGTAGCTACAACATGACAGATGATCTCTGCATCTCTGAATGCTCACGTAGAATAGAGTTGGCTTGCAAATATTGACTATTAACTTAGAGCTAATATAACATAAAAGTGAACTATTCTTGTCTGTTTTTTTCAAACACTGTAGTATGGGTTTTACATTAACACAAGTGAACCCATTTGGTCATTTAATTTAGCAGTATGATATGGTAACTTTAATACTACCTTTTTATAATAAAACATATATAGAGAAATGCTAAGATATAAACTTCTCATTACATTTAGAACCTCTCTGTTCACTTTTTTGTCACATGGGTTAGCTAATAATATGTTTTTGATAATAGAAAAGATGGATCTTCACATTATTTTGCAAAATCACCCAACATAAATATACCAAAATCACCCAACATAAATATACCAAACATCAAAAAGTACAACTGCTAAATTATGTTTGTGCAAAAATGTATATTGGTTTTAATATTATTCATTTAAAGTTAAAATGAGTTATTCCAAAATTTTTCACCTCAATTTTAAAGTTTATCTTTTCAAGAAGAGATGTTTCAAAAATAGAATGTAGTTGAAAATTCAGTCCAATACTAATAATATTTCAAATGATATCTGGAAGGTTTATATACAAAGTGTAAAAATTTTTGTTGATAAAAAAATGTACATGAGTGTGGGGGTTACAGAGTGGGGGGAGGAGAGGGAGGGGGTTGGGGAGGGGAGGGGCACGAAGAAAATCAGTTAGAAGGTGACAGAAGACAATTGGACTTTGGTTGATGGGAATGCAGCATAATCAAATGTCAAAATAACCTAGAGATGTTTTCTCTGAACATATGTACCCTGATTTACCAATGTCACCCCATTAAAATTAATAAAAATATACATGGTTATTTATTTTTCTAAGTTTTAACTATGTTTTGAAATGACTTATTTAAACTCTTGGAAAGCTAATTTTTAATTGTGAGACAATATAATCTATATTTCGCACAAAATGTTTTTTTCTCTACAATTTAAGTCCAGAAGGGCACTTAGGATTAGCAGTGTTCTAGGTACTGACATAAAGCATAGAGATTAATACACATTTTTGCACAAAACACTTGAAATCTATTGGTACTTTATGTTTAATATTGATCTACTGAATTTAATGTATAATTTTCATAACTCTCGATATTTCCCCCTAATCCAGATATATAACAAAATAAGGAAGTATATTCGTATGCACTTGTCCATTAATTTCAACTTGATAAAGTAAGCATTGCCCTGAGGAAATATCACTGATGACCTAAGTGTCCATAGTTTGGGTTCTTCCAAGTGCAGTTGTGAGAAGAACAGGTAAAGAACTGGGACAGTGGGGCAGAGAAAAGCCATTAAGGAATGTATTAATGAGTTAGTTGCAGCTAAGGGTAACAAATAAGGCATAATCCTGCTAGGGTGTGGTGGCCTGCTGAGGAACGCTGTGAAATAAACTCTAGGACTGTCTTATCAGAGGGCAGGTAGAAGCTAACTTTATCACTTGACATCCTGCCTTGGTATAGCATTGTTACTAAGGGTGATGACTCCACCATAGGACAGAATGGCACCTGCGGATGGGGAATCCGCTCCTTTGGTGCTGAAGGAAGCCCTGGGGCCAAGAAGGGGAGCAGATGCAGGTCCTCAAGTTAAGAAGCAGTCAATGTGTTGGAAACAGACTGTAGCTACAGGTGAACTGAGATGGCCCAAGGCAAATGTGCTGGTTCATCAGTACCATCTGCCACACTCTACTTTATATCTATTATACTGTATTTATGTATCCATTCATCCAGTATTCACGGAACTCCTTTTATTGGGAAAGACCTCTTCTAAATGCCTGGAAAACATCTGTCAACAGAACAAAATCCTCACCCTTGTGAAAATTTTATTCCAGTGGGGAAGACAGAAAAAAAAAAAGCAAATGAATGTGTAATTGAGTGATATAGATAGTAAAATTGTTAGAATCCATGCAAAATTGTCAACTCCTTTCACCCTATACATACCTTTCTGTACACTTGAGAGTAACAAACAAAAAGTTCGGGTTTATTATGTCAGAATTTTGCTCTGTAGTTATCTGAAAACGATAAGAAGGACAGCCTCTTGAATTAAACAGTTGAATTTTTGCTGTATATGTCAAGGATATTGCAGAATGGCTAGTGGGTTATCTGAGTTTTGATTAAATAATTAAACTCCTATTTGACTTTAGAGAAGTAGTAATGTTATTTTAAAATTTGTTTTGCTCTTGATTTAACCTGCAAAACTTCTTAGCATTTTTGGAATTAAATAATAATATTTGAAATATGTTATGTCACCCGAGTATACTTTGATCTGCAATATATATTTTCTTTTAGGAAACCTTACAAACTGTGTACAAAGCATATAGGATTATTATTACATCTCCAGCCCCTAGCATAACACTTAACACAAAAGATGTACCACTTTATCTGTTAAAGTATATATGTGTGGATGTCTTTTAAACATTAACTTAATATTTTGAAATTATTATTTGAGCATAATTTTTATATTAGCAGCCAAACTGTCTCTTCATATGTTGTTGTACTCCACCTACTGAAAATTTGAAAGTAAGTTAGCTATAGAGTCAAAGAGGAAAAAAAATTTTTTAATTATTTTAAAATTTTGCAATGTTTTGCAATAGAACTGTTTAAGGAAAACTTTGAATACGGTGATATTTCTTTTAAAATTGGTGCTTGGTAGTGGTAAGCAGGCATACAGTTTCTAAATTTTCTATAGAAAGTGTATTTCTTATATACATATGCTAGAGAATTTAGATTAAGTTATGAAAGGTAGTGTAATAAGTTCAAGGCATTGCTGTCTTCTTTTGATTGTTTTTCTCTGAACCAGAAAAGAATAATGGAAGAATCATAAGCTTCTAAATAAATAGTGAAGTAGAGACCTTTGCCTCTAGGAATAGCTTTAATAAAATATCAGTGCTATATAAAAATCATCTTATTTCTTCTTCCCTGAAGTGATTGCTCTGAACATTTTAAACCACTGATAAATACATGATCTTTTTTTGGGGGGAGTACCAGTGCATATAAAAGTCATATTTACACTATACTGTAGTTAATTAAATGGCAATAGTATTATGTCTAAAAATAATCAATGTTCATAGCTTAATTTAAAAATACTTGATTGCTAAAAATGCTAACCATCTCAGCCTTAAACAAATAATAAATTTTTTGCTAGTGGAACGTCTTGCCTTGATGTTGACGGCTGCTCACTGATCAGAGGGGCATTTGCTGAAGGTTGCGGTGGTTGTTTGATAGTATTTTATCACAGAACTTCCTTCAGAACTGTAGTCAGTCCTCTCAAGCTCTGTTGCTGCTTCATCAAATAAGTTTACGTAAGAAGCTCATCCCTTTGTTGTTACTTCAACAATCTTCAAGGGTCTTTACCAGTAGTAGAGCCCAATTTAAAAATCAGCATTCCTCACTCATCCATTAGAAGTGACTTTAATTCAGTTACATCTTCAGGTTCCATGTCCAATTCCAGATCTCTTGCTATTTCCACCATATCTGTAGTTACTTCCTCCACTGAAGTCCTGATTTGCTCAAGGTCATCCGTGAGGGTGGGAAGCAACTTCTTCCACATTCCTGTTAATGTCAATATTTTTACTTTTTTTATGAATCACAAATTCTCTTAATGACATGTAGAATGGTGAATCCTTTGCAGAAAGTTTTCAATTTATTTTGCCCAGATCCATCACAAGAATCACTATCTTATGACAGCTGTAGCATTATGAATTATATTTATTAAAAAATAAGAGCATGAAAGTTGAAACTGCTATATGATCTATGGGCTGCAGAATGGATGCTGTGTTAGCAGGCATAAAACACTAATCTCACTGTTCATCTCCATCAGATCTCTGGGTGACCAGATGCATTGTCAATGACCAGTAATATTTTGAAAGAAATTGTTTTTGGATGAGTAGATCTCAATAGTGGGCTTAAAATATCCAGGTCCTGGCTGGTTGTCTCAGTGGTAGAGTGTTGGCCTGACATGTGGATGTTCCATGTTTGATTTCCAGTCAGGAGAAGCGACCATCTGTTTATTCACCCCTCCCCCTCGCCCTTCTCCCTTTCTCTCTCTTTCCTTCACAGCAGCCGTGGCTTAATTGGATAGAGCTCATCCAGCCCCAGGTGCTGAGGATGGCTCTGTGGAATCTCTGCCTCAGGTGCTAAAAATAGCTTTGTTTCGAGCATGGCCCAAGATGGGCAGAACATTGGCTACAGATGGAGGTTGCCAGGTGAATCCCAGTTGGGGCACATGTGGGAGTCAATTTACCCTCCTCTTACTTGTCAAAGAAAAAAACTCAGTAAACTGCACTGTAACGGATGTGCAGTTATCCAGACTTATTTTCTTTTTTTTTTGTTTGTTTGTTTTTTTAAATTTTTTTTTATTTATTTATTCATTTTAGAGAGGAGAGGGAGAGACACAGAGAGAGAGGAGAGACAGAGCGAGAGAAGGGGGGAGGAGCTGGAAGCATCAACTCCCATATGTGCCTTGACCAGGCAAGCCCAGGGTTTTGAACCGGCGACCTCAGCATTTCCAGGTCGACGCTTTATCCACTGTGCCACCACAGGTCAGGCCACCAGACTTATTTTCAATCTAACAGAGCACAGCCAGAGTAAATTTAGCTAATTCTTCAGGGCCCTAGGATTTTTTTGAATGGTAAATAAGAATTGGTATAGACTTAAAGTCACCCGTTATATTAGCCCCTAACAAGAGAGGCAACCTATCCTTTGAAGCTTCAAAGCCAGGCATCAACTTCTGTCTAGCTATAACAGTCCTAGCTAGCATATGGGGCTGTTTCTTCTACACTGAAAATCTGTTTAGTGTGTGGCCACCTTTATTTATTATCTTAGGACTTTCAGATTCATCTTGCACTTTTATATTATGGAGATGACTTGTTTTCTTAAACCTCATAAGAAAACCTCTGCTACCTTCAAACTTTCTTTTGCAGCTTTCTTACCTCTCTCAGCCTTCATAGAATTAAAGAGAATCAGGGTCTTCATCTAAATTAGGCTTTGGTTTAGGGAATGCTGTGACTTGTTTAATAATTTTAAAGATCACTAAAACTTTGTATGAGCAATAAGGTTGTTTTGCATTCTTATATTCATGTGTTCACTGAATATCACCTTACGTTCAAGAACTTCCCCTTTGCATTTACAACTTGGCTATTGTTTGGCCCAAAAGGACTAGCTTTCGGGCTTACCTCAGATTTCAACATGCCTTCCTCACTAAGTTTGTTTATTTATGGCTTTTGAGTTAAAGTGAGAGATATGCAACTTTTCCTTTCATTTGAACTTTTAGAGGCCATGGTAGGGTTATTAATTGTCCTAATTTTTGTATTTTTCCAAAGTGAGAAGTAGGGGGAGGCAGACAGGCAGAATCCTGCATGCACGTGACCGGGATCAACCCGGCATGTCCACCAGGGGGCAATGCTCGGCCCATCTGGGACGTTGCTCGGCGAAAATTGGAACCATTCTAGCGCCTGAGGTGGAGGCCATGGAGCCGTCCTCAATGCCTAGGCCAACTTTGCTCCAGTGGAGACTTGGCTGCAGGAGGGTAAGAGAGAGATAGAGAGACAAGAGAGGAGGAAGGATGGAGAAGCAGATGGTCGCTTCTCCTGTGTGCCCTGGCCAGGAATTGAACCGGGATTTCCACATGCCAGGCCAACGCTCTACCACTGAGTCAGCTGGCCAGGGCCTAATTATCCTAATTTTAATATTGTCGTATCTCAGGAAACAGAGTGACCCAAATAGAGGGAGAAAGATGGGTGAACGGCCATGGCCAATCAGTAGAACAGTCAGACTACCAGAGGGAAAGGGAGTCCAAAAGAGATAGAAAAGGGTAAAAGGGTGAGTAAATGGTGACAGAATGGAGGCTTGATTTGGGGTGATAATTACAATACAATATATAGAGATGAACTATAGAATTGTACACATGAAACTTATAATTTTATTAATCAATGTCACCCCAATAAATTCAGTTTTAAAAAAAGGTTTAAAAAATGAATATACACATTTATTGTGTATATTCACATTGTGTATATTCATATTGTGTAAGTTCACAGTCTTATATGGTCATGGTTCATGGGGCCCTAAAGCAATTACAGCAGTAACATTAAAGATCACAAATCACCATTACAGTGCAATTTTAATGAAAAAGTTTGAAATGTGTTATTGCCAGAATTATCAAAACGTGACAGAGACATGAAGTGAGCAAATGTGCTCAGAAAGTGGCAATGATAGACTTGCTCAAAGCAAGATTGCTGAAAACCTTCAATTTATAAAAAAATCATAAAACCTCCCAAGTAAAGTAAAGTGAGTGCAATACAATGAGGTATGCCTACAGGTAATAAAGTTTGAATAAAGTCATTCATTATCATTTGATAATTTCAAATGTGGGTTATTTAAAATATTAATATACTATTATAATTCATTCTAGAAAATGACAACACAAGTGCAAAATTATGATCATGTAAACATGATAACTACTTTTCAAAACTCATATCTATTAGTTACGTAATTTTCCAATAATGATTGTTAAACTTCATTTTCAGATTTACATAAAATTTTGATGTTTAAGTTCCTGAGTTATATCTATACATATTTTTTTGTTGTTGTTGTATTTTTCTGAAGCTGGAAACCGGGAGAGACAGTCAGACAGACTCCCGCATGCACCCGACCGGGATCCACCCGGCACGCCCACTAGGGGCGACGCTGTTCCCACCAGGGGGCGATGCGCTGCCACTTCCGGGGCATCGTTCTGCCGCGACCAGAGCCACTCTAGCGCCTGGGGCAGAGGCCAATGAGCCATCCCCAGCGCCCAGGTCATCTTTGCTCCAATGGAGCCTTGGCTGCGGGAGGGGAAGAGAGAGACAGAGAGGAAGGAGGAGGGGTGGAGAAGCAAATGGGCGCTTCTCCTATGTGCCCTGGCCGGGAATTGAACCTGGGTCCCTCGCACACCAGGCCGACGCTCTACCGCTGAGCCAACCGGCCAGGGCCATATCTATACATATTTACATTAGATGATACATTATGAAAAAAAATAGTGAATGATTAGAGACAATATATTTCTTAAGCTAAACTCACAAGGCATTCTTCATGTACATTTGAGGAGGCCTTTACATCATTGATATAGATTTGCATAGATTTGTCTTAACGACCTGAAATTCGGAGAATAGCCTTCCTTATAATAAATACCATTCCCACTCTAGATTACAAAAATAGAGGCCTAAAAGTAAGTCACACTTTTACTAGGGAAATTGGCAGTGTTATCTTATATGGCATTGGTGGCTTCATTTATTTCATAAGCACTGTGATAAATATAAGAAAGTATAATGTGAAAAAAATGACTAATTATTAATGTTAGTGGGCTATCTGTTAGATATACTTAATTCTTACCTTCCTATTTTAGACATATCCTCAACCAAGTTTGCAATCAATTATCAAAAATGAAAAAAAAAAAAAAAACCTTATGCCCATTCCCAAATATTTGAACATTTTAATATCATTTTCATTTTTTTCCTTAGGTGATATTTACAAAGGTGATGTAAAATGGTACAATTAATGTAACAATAAAGTTAATATGAGTGATTCATTCATTAGATCACAATCTGGTCAAAAGTTTAGGTTACACTATTTTTTCCTTCAGGTAATATATACATATGTATAGTTCCTAACATTGTGTCAAGTACTGCAAAGGCCATGGAATGGACAAAACAGATTATTCCCTTTTAGTATTTAATTACATATTAAAACTATATACCTGGTGACAGCCATCATGGCAATCAAGCTCATTTTGTGTTAATGGATATGTGGTAGGAAACAAACTATTTGTGTCTGAGATGCAGAAAGTAACTAGAAGTGTTTCCTGTCTCTGCCTCATCTTTATTTTTATTTTTTAGTGTGTTTTCTCTTCCATTTTCCCCCATGCTCCTCCAGATTTCTTATTTCTCCTTCTTATCTCCTTGCTTGCCCCCTCCTGCCTTCTTATCCTTGAATAAATCTATTCCATTATAAGGTAAACAAATAAGACTACCCTAGTATCCTTACAATGAGCTACCACTTTCTGCATCACTAGCTCTTGTCCTGTTTTTTCTTTACATGTCTTCTGCTAAGTGTAAAGCAGATACTGGGTTCAGAGAGGTTATGGCCTAGTTCATTATCAACTGGCAATTTTTTTAAGTTTGAAAATAACACTTGGTTAACCCACTGCTGCTTATAAGGTGCTTATGTCACATTGTTTCCTAGAGAGAAATTATCTTTAACTCTTACCATGTACCACTTTAAAATGCTCCGGAATTCAAGCTAGTGCCTCAAATTCACTCAGTAACAGATAATACGGAGAGGGGGCGGGTGAAGGGAAGGACATGCTTGACAGCTTGCACACATAGATCGGAATGACATGACGACTATTTAACATGTGAATTTCTGTCTGTCAAGTGCAGCATGGCAATAATAACTGACATATATGGAACTAAATTAAAGGGCGTTAAATAATCCATAAATTGTTATTAAGCACTGAACATACGTGATGTCTAAAAGAATAGATAAAGGAACGGCATACATTCTTCAATTCTTGATTGAGAGTGACTATATTCTTATTTTCTTGAAACTGCACAGGCTCAACACCTTTTTGACCAATAATTGTGACACTGTGCTTAAGCTCAGAGGCATCTAGCAACTTCTATCTCAGCCTTTTGTTGTTGTTGTTTAGTTTTTTAGAGACAGAGAGTCAGAGAGAGAGGGATAGACAGGGACAGACAGACAGGAACGGAGAGATGAGAAGCGTTAATTATTAGTTTTTCGTTGCACGTTGCGACACTTTAGTTGTTCATTGATTGCTTTCTCATATATGCCTTGACTGTGTGCCTTCAGCAGACTGAGTGACCCCTTGCTTGAGCCAGTGACTTTGGGTCCGAGCTGGTGAGCTTTGCTCAAACCAGATGAGCCTGCACTCAAGCTGGCGACCTTGAGGTCTAGAACGTAAGTCCTCTGCATCTCAGTCCGATGCTCTATCCACTGTGCCACCGTCTGGTCAGGCTATCTCAGCCTCTTGAAACTCTGAGTTACCATGAAAGATCTCTAATTATGCAGCTGGGGAGACAACTGAAAGAGTGCTAAAAGTACATTGAAGGGGGATTCAGCTAAGCTTAGACTTCAGCCTTTCCTTCCCAAGGTCCCTGGCAGATGAGTGAAGCCATCTAGAACCATCTAGATCAGTTGGACTGCCCGCAAAATACTATTACTGAGGAGTTGATGCCATATGCGACAGAACAATCAAACCTGGAACAATGCTCGTATTTAGGATTCACAAAATAGTGAGATATATTCAAGTGTTTTTTTGTTTAAACACCTATGTATTCAGTAATCTGTTGTGTATCAGTAGATTAAAAAAAGATCATGCACTATTCATATGAAAAAAAAGTACATAGTCTTCTAATTGTTTTTATGACTACTGAGTAGTTTCTAAATTATTAATAACATTCCATATCTATCTATTGTCATTGTGACTTGGAGCAGGTATGAGTTGAGGAGAAGGAAGGTGTGGGTAGAGTGCAGAGCACATTCCTAGCAGCTGTGGCTGACACAATGCTGTGAGAATACTCCAGCTCCCAGAAGCCTCCTGGGCATACCTGAAAGGGAGCTCGCCAGCTATAAGGAAGTGACTGAGCACCAACCACGCAGCTCCCTGATCTTTTCAGCCATTGGCTTTGAAGGACACACTGTAACACCCTATAGGCTGAACACATGTATATAAGCTAGTTTTCTTCCTGAATAAAGTGGATCTACATCACTGACCCTGGTCTCTGGAGTCAGGTCTTTGGGTCTCCATCATCCTCACTCCCAGCAGGACTTGTCCACAACTGTCGCCCAATGTCGGGCAAGGATCTAACCGGCATCCAAGGGGCGGGTGAGTGACCCTCTGCAATGGGAAACTTTCTCCCCCACTCTCGAGCCCTGCAGGCTCAAGCCCTGCACACCCTATTGCAGAGTAGGTGAGTTAAAGTTAGTGAAAAGGATCTCTGTATTTACTGGGAGATCCTCTCTGGTTTCAATCCTTGACTCCGGGATGCGCCTCTCTGGGACCTGAATACTTGGGCATGAGCTTTCTGGCACATTCATTCGGCTGAAGTACATGGGGGTAAACCTTCCCTCTTGGCCTCATTCCTGGCCTGTTAGCGATACATGCCTGCTTGACCAGTGCTCCTGCTGGGGACCCTCCACCAATGCCAAAGATATTGCAGCCTGCATCTTTCTCCAAGCAGCCCCTACCTTCTTATTCACCCCCCTCCACAGAAGAGGAAAGTAGTTTAGCCTCCGAGTTTGACAAAATTGCGGCTGAGCGTGCAGAAATGAAACCAACCAAATTGTTAACTGCATCATCAGCTCTGCCACCAGAAAAGGTGGAAGTTGCTACCTCCGCATTCCCTGCCGGGGCTCAGTGCCCTACCCCAGCCTCTCAGACACCATTTTCTCCAACATGTGTTCATGTTCCTGCTCAGACCCATGGGCCAGTCTATACTCCCCCATGTGTCTTTTTTCTTTCTGTCTGTCTGTCTTGTCTATTTTTCTGTATCTCTTGCTCTCTCTCTCCCTGCCCCTCTCTCTGAAATGATGTTGGAAGGACCAAGCCACGGCACAGTGGCAGGGATCACACCCTCTTCTAACACAAGGGAGAGGTTATGCTTGTGTTTTTCAGCCAATTTGGATCCCAGGAACCCCCCAACCTGCTCGACAGGGTTTCTTGGGCACCCACTAAGTACTTCAGTCTTCACCTATCCAAAGCCACAGCCCTGGCCTTCTCCACATTGACTACGCCTGAGGGGAGGAGGTCCTCAGCACTCCAGAAGAAGACCTCGCAGCCAGCATGCGCACCCCATCACCTGGGGGGATGTGGAAGCTTTGGCAGGCGGGCCCAGAGAATTGCCGTGACGGGCCCCCAGGCCCTGGTGCCCTGTTCTTGCTTATGTGTGCTATAGTAACCACTGACTCCCAGATGCAGGCGGCGGCAGCCCGGGGCTCGAGCCCAGCAGCGTGAGCTGGTGTTTTCAGTTCATCTTTGAAGGATGACGAGAATTGGGCTGGAGTTGCAATTTGTAGACTCCAGAAGGTAAACAGCGGCAGCTGCGATGGGAAGATAAGTGGAAGCCAGGCTTGCATCGCCGAGTGGCTGCTGGAATGTCAGGGAGTGCCTGCTAAGCCACTGGTGGGTTCACTGACATTTTGGGACATAGGGGTGAATGCCATCATGCTCTCCAGAGCAGAGATGGAAATGCTGACTTTCATTGCCACATTCTCCTCTTTGGGACAGTGTAAGACCTACCAGGACAGCAAGAATGAGGGGGGTGGCTGACACCCTATGTGCATGGACTGATTTCCTGAACTATGACAGGAGTGAGCATTGGCTTCTTTGTTGGATGGATTTAGGATTTTGGACAATGTGAAATACCCTGATGGGGGTAGGGGGCAGCTTTGCTGGAGGCCCTTCCCCTGCCCTGGGAAGCTTTTCCCATGGCTAGAAAGAAGGCTGAGGACATTTTGTGCTTTTGGCAAAGTACTCAGAGACTGGTGAAATGTACCTCTGTAATGCTGAAATTGTATGATTTGTCATGTTGTTGTAATTTGTGTACTGTGCCTTGCAACCATATGCAGTACGCAGCCCACGGCAAGCCATCCATTCTGTGTTTGAATGCTGGGACCTTTGTGGGAAGGGGGTGTGCATGGACCTATGTCCATTTTTTTTACAATCAAAATGAAACTGTGTTTAACAGCATCTAGAAGGTCTCTGTAACACAATGGGAGGGAAATGACATCTCGACCCCTAGGAGGAATCCCTTGTGTTAAGGCCCCTGTTCTATTTCCTAACTAGTCAAACATTACAGAAGCTTGCCTCATTGTTTAATCCAGCTAATCTATTAGCATATAGTATAATAGGTGTTATAGTTGTTTTAGTTCTACTAGGGTTCCGTTGCATAATGAGTAGCATTCAGAAGCTACAACAACAGCAAGCTGTCATTCATCGAGTCCAATTGGCCTTAATTAAAAGAGAAGGGAGAGGTGTGGGTGGAGCACAGAGCACATTTCTAGCAGCTGTGGCTGATGCAATGCTGTGAGAATACTCCAGCTCCCAGAAGCCTCCTGGGCATACCCAGGCAGGAAGCTCACCAGCTATAGGGAAGTGACTCAGTGCCAACCACACAGCTCCCTGATCTTTTCAGCCATTGGCTATGAAGGACACACTATAACATCCTATTGGCTGAACCCATGTATATAAGCTAACTTACTTCTGAATAAACAGGATCTGCGTCACTGAACCTGGTCCCTGGAGTCAGGTCTTTGTGTTTCCGTTGTCCTCACCTCCAGCAGGTCTTGTCTCCAGGAATAGGGTAACACTGACTGGGTTTAGCCATCAAAAATCTTGATATGTTTCTTTTTCCCTTTCCTTTCTTTATAATTTTAGAAAGAAGAACAGGGTTAAGAAAAGAATACAAGGTGGCCCTGGCCAGTTGGCTCAGTGCTGCAGCATCTGCCTGGCATGTGGATGTTCTGGGTTCAATTCCTAGTCAGGGAACACAGGAGAAGTGACCATCTGCTTTTCTACCCTGTTCCCCTTCCCTACCCTCCTTCTTTTTCTCTTTCTTCTGCTCCTGCAGCCATGGCTCAACTGTTTTGAGTGAGTTTGCCCCAGGCATTGAGGATGGCTCTGTGGCCTTTGCCTCAGCCTCTAAAAGTAGCTCAGTTGTCAAATAACAGAGCAACACCCCAGATGAGCAGAGCGTTGCTTCATAGGGGGCTTGCCAGGAGGATGCCCATTGGGGTACATTTGGAAATCTGTCTCTTTGTCTCCCTTCCTCTCACTTAATAATAAACAAAATTTAAATAAAGGAAAGGAGTATAAGTATGTGAATGAGATATATATTAGTGGAAAGGGTCAAAAGGTCACAATGTGCTGTCTAATACCTGTAGCACTATGCAAAGCAAAGGTACTTCTTTGACTAGGGTTTGATACACTGCAGCTTATTACTCTCCAAAGCAGTTGTTGGGAAAGTTGTGCTCCATTCAGGCAGGTCTTCAAAAGTCTGAGAACATTTTCTGTGTTTCAGCAGCTCCTAGTTTTGTGACATAGTTTCAAATTTGCTTCAGTTTTTCTTTGAAGCATTTTTTTTTTGCCCAGTCTGCTTCTTTTAAGGGCCCTCCTTGAGCTTTAAAAAAGATGAAAGGATGCATGAAAGGCAATTATTTTCAAAAGAATAGGATGGAAAAACAATAATAGGAACTGAAAAGTTGGGTGAGACATACTTTTGTGACTTACTTAAAATAGGTCAAAACATTTGAGACTTCTTGATGTCAACAGTTCAAAATGAGTTTTATAACATGTAGTCTTCTAGTCTTCAGACATATGGAATTCTATTATGTGGTTGCATTGCAATGGGAGAACATCACCTGAATAAGACACAGTCTGAATATTCACATCATTGTCTTTAAAGTTGGGTTGGTTTATTACTGACACACAATGATAAAAGACTTCTCACCTTAAAAGTGTGACTGAATACAACAGTACTTCAAAAATATCTTCTCTATATGAGCAAATAATTTGAAAATAAATGAGGCAATTAGTTGGCTTATTTAATGATCCTGAAAAATGAAAAATAATCAGAATTTAAGATGTCACTGGATGTTGCATTACCCAGTTTTTGAAAAATATTTCAAACGCTTGTGTAAGTGTGAAACAGTACTAAAAATTTCAGCCTCACAAGAAAGTCCAATTGTCAATCTATTGCCAAAATCTTAGATGATTTTTAACTACCATTAGTTTGATGAGATGTATAGCAAAAGAAAAGAAATGCTACTGCAGTTTGAAATAATGACTGCTACTGAGTTTGTATAGAAATACCCATGAAAACACAGAAAGTGATAAAGTCATAAAACAACTCAGAACTGACTGACAACACTGGTCTAGCTTTTCTAGGTCCCTGAGGAAACTGTGACCAAGAGCAGAGACAGAACCCTAATGCAAAACACTGAATGTGTTCAGAATATAATGACTGATTTCCATCTAATTACAGAGAAAACAGATCTTTCCAGACTTGGAAGAGAAAATAGCTATTATTTTCTCTACTCAAAACATAGCATTTACCTTATAGAAATAGCTCTTTTCTTTTTTTCTTTAAGGTATAAATACTTGGATGCCCTAGTTCTCATTCATTTTCATTTCAAGGATGACTCAGAAATCTAGTGATCTGTTATACCCTAAGACAGTGGTTTTCAAAGTGTGCGCCCTAGAAGATTTCCAGGTATGCCCTATGATATTACAGAGAAAAATGTGCCTGTTGGTGACCAAAAATCCAACAAGGTTTTTGGAGTTTAGATTTTTGGGGGACAGAGGTGTGGGGAATTGGTTGTAAACTGACAGTCTGCCCAACCCCCCACCTCACTTGCCTGATTATGTTGCAAAAGGCTTGTTAAGCTTTGGTGCTGGATTGTTTACACTTCCTCCCATGTTCTCCCAACAGACTGGAGGCAAGTTTCTTCTATCCTTTGTTTGGTGTAAGGTTAAGATGATATGTATCTTATGGTGGATTTGGATTGATGATTAAACATAAGGAATTGTCTCTTGAAGCCTTTTGGATATCTATAAAGGAAGAATATGTGTCAATATTTAAAAATGCTTTGAACATTTTACTACAATTTTCAACATCCTATTTATGTGAATTAGGATTTTCTACCCTCAACACAATTAAGAGTAAAAAGAGAAAAAAATTTCAATGTATTGATGAGGAAATGAGAGTCAGTCTTTCAAATATATGCCCAAACATTGAAGAAATCTCTAGGACACATCAGGCTCATGTTTCTCATAAACACAAGAATGAATTAACTTACCACATCTGCACCAAGACCTGCTGAATTTTCTAAATCTTCCTAAGAATGCATTTATATATATAAAAAGAAAACCTTTTTGTTTTTTTTTTTATTTTTTAAGCCCTCTTTTTTACAAATTCTAAAACGCATACCTCAAAAAATGTAACATAAAAATGTTTATTAAATGTCAGAATAAATTTAATTTTGTCATATTTATTTTGTTTAATTATCATAAAAGCACGCTTGGACTTTCTACTTTTTTTCTTTGATATATGACTTAATAATTATAACATATTTCTCAGAAATTTGTATATAGTATACCTACAATTATTTGTAGGATTTTAAATGCATCCCAATTTCAAAAAGTTTGAGAACCACTCCCCTAAATATGAAGTCCATCATAGGGAAGGGCATAGACAGAAAAAGCTAGAATGTTAGTATGTTAAAGGTACTGTGGCTCATGTACTGTTTCTAATAGAACTGCAGCGGGCTTCATATATTCTAGTAATAAATTCCTGTTATTGAAAAGAAGAACTGGGGACACATATTTTACAATCCAGTTTAAATGTTGACAAAATATTAAAAAGACAGAAATATCTTATCATTCTCTTTCTGTCAAAACCTAAGCTAAGCTGGAAATTTTTTATTTAATGGTTACAAAAGAAAGAGATCTAAATTTTTAAATAAAACTACTAAAAAACAGTCAATATAAAAAAGTAATATAGCTTAAAGACAAATATAAAAATATAATTGTGTAATCTTCAAAATTTAAAAAAAATGTTGACCATAAAAATAGAAAATGAGATGATAGCACAGTAAATTCTAATAAAAAAAGGTATGTGGTAAAAACAGGGAGGGAGAGAGAGAGAGAGAGAGAGAGAGAGAGAGAGAGAGAGGAGGAAAGGAAGAAGAAAGAGAGAATCTCATTAGGATATAAAAATATAAGAAAAACTTTTAAAGTTTCTAAATCTTGATCTCTCTTTGAGCAAAAGCTGTACAAAATAGAATCAGTGATGTATGTAGACAAAAGCTGTAGGAATGTCTCTTTAATTCAGAGAACAAAGGCATACAGTTAGAATGAGAAAACATTACTATACTAAATATAAAATATTGACATGACAATAATAACTTACAGGTATGGAAGACAGAGAACAAAATGCTACAAAAGAATAACATGTGTCCTTGAAAATGAGAGAAAAGCTGATTGAAGTTATAGGAATATGGATATAAAAGTACAAGAAAGAAGAAAACTAATTCTTGAAAGAGCATAAGCATAATAAATGTAATAATAATATTGTTATAAAAGCGATTATTTTTATGAATAGACCTGAAAGTACTATTTAATATACACTTTTTAAAGTATTTATTATAAAATTTTCAATGGTAATTTAAATTTGACACAGTAAGGAAGAATAAATGAATAAGAATATCCAAGAACATATTGTAAAAGAATGAGGGCAGATTTCATCCCAAATTTACATGTACAGTAACAATATAATAAATAAAATCTGATTTTGGTGAATAAAATAATATAGTAGCATAATAAGAATAGTCAGAATTTATAACTTCATACATGCTAGGTACTGTTTTTAGTGTTATACACAAATGAACTCATTTAATAAGCACAAGAATCCTGTCAAGGAAGCATTTGTATTAGTTTTTTATTACTGCATGACAAATTACCTCAAATTTAGTGGCTTAAAGCAACACATATTTACTTCTCACAGTATCTGTAGTTCAATATACCCAACAAGATTTTTTTGTCACCTAAAAATCAAAGTGCCTCTGGGCTGTTTTCCTTATTAGATCTTCTGAGGAAGAATTCCCCTTTAGGCCCATTTAGTTTGTTAGCTTAACTCACTCCCTTGTGTTTGCAGGAAGAAGGTCACCATGTCCTTGCTGGTCCTCAGCCAGGTGTCAGTTTTAGCTTCTAGAGCCTGCCCACAGTACGTGACATTTGTGTGAACCCTTCCTCCAGCTTCAGAGCCAGCAGCTGTGGAATGAGTCCTTGTCCCACATGGCATCTCTCTTCTACTTTCTTTCAGCCAAGTCTCTCTGCCTGTCTTCCCTTTCCTGCCATAGTATTATTCTTATCTCAATTTTACAGATGAATTAAGTAGCCACTAAATGGTTAAATATCCATCCAAGAGTCAGAACCAAAGTTAGGGAAGCTAGAATCTGAACCTGAGTATTCTAATGCTAGAGTCCATGATACTAATCATTATATCATAAAGGATTGTGCCAGGAAATAAACCTTAGTCTAACTGTCAGTGTAGTAAGTTAGATATTGATAAAGGACTGAGGAACTGAATTGGACAATAACCCTGCTTGCTTCACTAGGAAGTTACAGCTTTACACACTCCCTAGTGCACCCTCTACCCTCAGGACCTAATCCCTGAAGTAGGAAGGGAGGAATAAAAACCAGCAGGAGAAATTCCTTGACTGTGCACATGCTCAGTAGAAGTCAGGATGGCATAGGAAGAGGTGCTTTTACCATGAGACATATGCAGTAAGAACCAAGATGGCTCCATAGAAGCCTGTCACTCTAGTCCAGGAAGAGGATCAGATTTGATAAAGACACAAAATCTAATCAGATCTAGGAAATGCTGTGGTTAAGAGAATGAACCAGCAGAAGCCTGAAAAAAATTGGAAAATTGATTTGTTAGTTTGAAGAAGCACCTGGTCCTTCCCAAGCCTGAGATAATATAACTCAAATTTAACAAAGAGTTAGCATTCACACCTCCCCACCCCATAACACATGCTTGCCTCTACGCTCGTATGTTCTTGCTCCATGGCAGCCACAGGGCCATAGAAGGTGCACAGACCCTGAACATGGGCCTGGGTACAACACCAGCCAGGGTGCAGTGGGAACAGAGAAGCTAGGCTAACTGGATAGGGACACAGACATAGACTGAACCATGCATAGACTTTGTGGACACTGGTCTTTCTCTTGAGCCTGATCAAGACAAAGTTAGACTTTTTTTTTATAGTAGGATGGATGGAGATGAGGCATTGGGAACCTGGGTGCAGCCTTCTATCTCTATCCAAATAAACCTTACCACCAAACCCAAACCTTCACTGCATTAGTTTCCTGGAATGTTTTTCTTGTTACTCTGAAAGAACCCCATTTCTGTCGGCATCAACACCACTTGTTATAGTCATCAAAATTGGGGAAATTACTAGAGCCCTATGACAGAACGCGATAACATTAATTCCAGCTCACTAAATATTTAAATATAGATTACATTTAAAAAGTTTTAGAAAGATGTGTCAGTGAATTTCTCTGTCACCCTAGAATAAAAATGCACAAATAGCTAAAAGAAAAACAGGGAAAAATATTGCTTTCACTATGTTAAAGAAGTACAGTAAGTCCTCATTTATTGTCATCAATTGGTTCTGTGACTTTAAGTAAAACAACATGTAATGTAACTAATTTTACCATAGGCTAATTGATATAAGTAAGAGTTAAGTTCCTATAGCATTTCATCACTATTATACTGAAACAATGTTGAACAAAACAATGTTATTTGGGGACCTATTGTATTATATTTCAAAACCTATGATAATTGGATAAAAACCCTTTGTAAAATTCAATGCTTAGGTAAAAGCTCTTAATATAATAAAAATGTAAAGGTATTGCCATTTTTAGTAGAATCTACCAAAACCTTCTAATAGATTTTGTACATAAAGGTAAAAGTTCTTTTCAAAGTGAAGTAGAAAAAACACCTGCCTTCTATCACTACATATATAGAATATTAGAAAGAAGGTCCTCATGTACACAGAGGTTAAAAAGGTCAAGAGAAAAAGAGATAAAGATTAATTAGAAAGAAACAAAACTCAAAATTGCTGGCAGAATAAAACCTGACTTTATAATAAATTTTTACAATAAAAACCTTCATAGGTTTACTGAAATAATAAAAAAGTCAATATACAGAAAAATCAATAGCATTTCTAACATGAACATAAATAATTAGAAACAATTACAGATAAAAAGGGGGGGGGTTTCCTTGTTGTCTTAAATTTTAAGGCATAAGATAGAACAGTGATGTGTACCCAGTGATCAAGATGACCTTAACCTTCCCCTGAGTGTAAGTCAACTTTAGACAGACTTCTTCTGACTTCCCTTTACTTAGAGCATTTGCTTAGAAAATTTGTACTTGTAAGGTTTTTCTCTGCCCCGTTGACATATAAACCTTATTAAAAGCCTCTTTCCAGCCTTACAGCCCAAAACGTCCTTCTCAAGGACCTGGGAGGTTTCCTTTGAAATGTAATCAAGGATGATACAGCACCTACCTCTCCCTTTCTACTCCAAAGGTAGGAGTCTAATTTTGATGGGAGTTTTTCTCCAAGTTGTAAAGTTACTTCCTGTTATAAACATAAGAGAAAGTTTACTTTTCTTGGGTAAAACCAATTTGTAAACACAGGTGACCTAAGACAGCCTTACTCCAGTTCTTAAAAACTCCCCAACTTTTTCTTTCAGCAGTGTTGAGCTCATACTGCGTTCTGGCCTCTCTCCCTTGTTGCCATAGTCTTGAATAAATCTTCCTTGCCTGTTTAACTTTGTGCAGAGAAATCATTGCTTTGACACCACACTTGCTTTGAAAAAGGAAGGAAAACCCAGAAGTTGCTGAGAAGTTGGTTGGGAAAGTACTGAGCAAGAAAGGAACAGTGAAAGAATCTTGTATGGCAGGTCTCTAAGTCATAAATCAGACTCGGCTAGGAAATGGCTGAAATATATGAACTGGAAGTGACATGTAAATTTTAAATTGCACTTTACTGGAACCACCTTTTTAATACCTAAAAGTGAATTACAATTACTGAGATAAAATTATTTTCTGTATCTGAAAGTGTTCTGAAAGTTGTGGTTTCTGTCTAAGGAGTCATTCATGGAATGAAAGAAAGAGTGAATGGTTTATTTAAGGGCAATTGTTAGATAAAAATGTAGATATTTTTGATGTACTCTTCCAACTTCAGTACTTTAATCAGATGCTTAAGTTACACTTAAAGAATATAACATACACAGTGTAAACACAGATAAATAAATACCTGAAATAACTAACAAAATATGTATAGAACTTTATTTTAAAAAAGTAAACCCAAACAATGAAAGGTATAATTCATTATTCATAGACAGTATTAGCATATTAATTATCTCTAAATACATCTTTAATTTTTAAAATTCGAGTTAGGCTACTACTATTTTGCTTTTATAGTTTTTACTCTGAAAATGCAATTTAGGTAGATTAAGTAATTAAATGCAAAACTTTTGGAATAAAACATAGGTACACACTTTAATCACTTCAAGTCAGAGAAGACTTTTTGGTGAAAGATATAAAAACTGCAAAGCCTATAGAAAAAGGTTAGTGAAATGGACTACATCAAAAACTAGAACATTTAATCAAGAAAACTATGAACAAGGTAAAGTGAGGATCAGAAACTGTGAGAATACAGTTTCTATCGATTCCCATTACCACCTGTACATACTTATGGCATTTACAACTGACTCCATCCTCAGAGATGAGTTGTTCTTGCTCTGATGCAATACCAAGCTCTGTATTGGGGCACTAAATTTTATCTCCTCTGTTCCACTCAAGAATTTTGCTCTAGTAATTATTTATTTATTTTTCTGTAGTAATTCTTACATTTTTTAACTATGCATTCAAATGTTTGTTCTCTACTAAATAATTCTCATCAGTTATAAATAAGTAAGCTGTATTTTTTTATTCTAAGTAGAAAATAAAATGTGAAGTTTCTCTTGAACCCAATTTTCCTGCCTGCTATTTACACATTGTTTTGCTCCCATTTGTAGCAACAATTCTTGAGTGACTTTTCTATCCTCATAATTTCTCTTTTACTTCTGTCTTAAACTCAGTTCAGTTTGTGTGTGTATGTGAGTGTGTGTGTGTGTGTGTGTGTGTGTGTGTGTGTGTGTGTAGGCAAACCATGTCATGACTTACCCTGCAGACACTGCACTCATGACTTCCATGTTGTTAACTCATCACATTTCACCTAGCAATAGCATTTATCATAGCTGATCATGCTCTTCTCTTTCATCTCTATTCTTCTACTTCTCCTGAATTCCACTGTTTCTCTCTTCTCACCCATTCTAGCCTCCTTTGCTGGCTTCTCTGCTTCTTTCTCATCTCTCAGTGTCGAAGCAGCCCAGTGCTCAGTGCCTGTACTGCTGGTTTTCTCTTTGAGATCACATTCATTCCAAACACTTTAAGTACTATTTCTGTGCCAGCAATTTGCATCTCCAGTTCAGATTTGCCTCCTGAAACCTAGATTTGTATATTTGCCAACTTATACAAGCATAACCTCAGCACATTACTATCTTTTAGTAATACCTTAAAATATTTCCAGAATCTGACCTTTCTTCACCATCTTAACTGCTTCTCTCTTATCCCAAAGGCAACATCATCTCTCTTTTGATTTCTGTAATAGTTGTAACTCATCTCTCTGCTTTTATTTTGCTTCCTTTACAGTCTATTCTTATGAGAGTAGCCAGGGTCGTCATCCTTTTAAAAGCTAAGTGATATCACTCCTTAAAATTCTGCAACAGCTCCCTACTAACTTCAGGTTAATGTTAATGATCTTACATTATCCTAGAAGGCTCACATGCTCAACTCCTGACCTTAGACATCATCCTTTAATACTACCTGCTTCATTTCTTCTCACTCAAGTGTGCAATTTTCTCTCCCTCCAATGCTCTGAGCATGTTCCTACCCAAGGTCATTTGTTCCAAATGAAGAGATATATGACAAAGAAATAATTAATGTTTTATTATATAAAAACATTATATATCATATAAAATGTTTTATGGTGTAAGAAGCTTGTTCTATTTTTACATATAATTTATTTTAAACCAAATAAAAACTATCAAACATAACACTAAAAAATGGGCAAAGAAATGAACACACCTATCATGAAATATAAAATATAAATGAGCAATAAGCATATATACAAGGGAACTGAGGGTGGCATTGAAATTCTCTACAATATTGAGGGCTTTTGCAAATTTTGTATCAAGAGATTAAATTATTTTTTACTTTTTACCTTTGATCCCCTTCACCTATTTTCCCATCCCCTGCCCCCCCTCTGGAAACCTTCAGTCTATTTTCTGTAAATATAAGCTAGTTTTTCTCATTTGTTTGTTTTTAGATTCTATACATAAACTGCAACATATGGTATTTGTCTTTCTCTGACTTATAATGCCTTTAAGGTTCATCTATGCTGTTACAAATAACAAGATTTCATTCTCTTTATGATTAATATTTTAATATATATATGGTAATTTTTCTTTATCCAGTCTTCCATTGATGAACACTTAGTTTGTTTCTATATCTTGGCTATTGTAATCCATGCCACAATGAACATGGGGGCACATAGACCTTTCTGAATTACTGTTTTTATTTTCTTCAGATACGTATCTATAAGTGGAATTACAGGATCATTTAGTTGTCCTATTACTAATTTTTGAGGGACTTTTGTCCTGTTTCTGTAATGGCTTCAGCAATTTACATTTCCATCAACAACACATTTCCCTTTCTCCACATCCTCACCAACACTTGTTATTTCTTGTATTTTTGATAATAGCCATTCTAACAGGTGTGAGTTGATACTCGTGGTTTTAATTTCTGTCTCTCTAATGATTAATAATGTTCAGCATCTTTTCATGTACCTATTGACCATCTTTGGAGAAATATCTATTTAGTAGATCTTCTGCCCGTTTTTAATTGGTTTGTTACATTTTTTGTTTTGTTTTTGTTATTTAGTTGTATGTGTTCTTTATATATTTTGAATGTTAGCCCCTTATCAAATACATTATTTTTAGATGTTTTTCCCATTCAGTAAGTTGCCTTGAGGGTTTTTATTGCTAAGCAAAATAATAAAATTGTGATTAATGCTGTATAAACAATAATTCATCATCCTGAGATTTTTGTTAAGAAAATAAAGTTATAGCTGCAAAGTTTTACATATATGCATTTTCTTACAATATTACATATTTTAATTAAACATTGGAGAGATAAGGGTAGTTATTACTTTTTAAATAAATATTAATATACTATATTTAGCAGCCACTCAAAATAATATTTTGAGAAATATGTAATGATTAAGAATATGAAATGAAAGTGCAGCCTGCATGTGTTTATACATTTACATATATGTGTATCAGTGTGTGTGTGTGTGTGTGTGTGTGTGCGTGTGAGTAAAATAAATGTTAAAAATGCCAGTGATTGATAAGTGATGTCAGAGAAATGTCACCGTGTGGGGTGCTCCTGATATCTCCCCCTGAAATTTCAACAAATTCAACAACTAGAGACAGAAAAACAATCTCAGGAGCATCTAACATATACACACACCAGACAAAGGTACAATTGGGCGAAAAGGTGGCTGAAATTATAATCCACTGAAGGAAATAAGATGGAGAATGAAGTATTTCACTTTCCTCACTGATCTGAGGAAGGGCTGTTTTCACTTGAAACTGCAAAAAAAAAAAAAAAAAAAAAAAAAGGAAGGCTAGGGGCGAAGGAAGAAGCTGGACTAGGGCAGTTGATCAAGCTGAGAGAGCGAGCTGGCGACTCAGCCTGAGATCGTGGACGCGAAGCTATGGTGAGTGGCAGACTCTGGCAGAAGTAGTGGGAAAGTGTTGCCTTCAGAGGCCAGCACCACAGCCTTTTGGTCTTTGTTCACTCTTGGTCTGCGGTCGGGGGTGGTGTGCAAGTGGCTCCAATTGGTGCTTCCAGCAGGACGCTTGCATTCAAAGGTGGAGGGGCTAGGCTGGAGACTGTCAGCAGTGGACTTGTGCATGGGCTATAGCCAGAGTTCCTTTGTAGTCCCGGCTCCCTGACAACAGCACAAGAAGTGCACAAGGGCCAGAATCCCTAGGCCTAGACCTGTCCAGGTGGGGCGCCTCCACCAGCTGATACAGGTTACAAAGCACATTTCCACAGAGCAGACCTCAGAGAGCACTGCAGAAGTTGTGTGGGCTGGGCTCCAGGCTTCCAAACAGAGCACAAGAGAGAAAAGCCTGTGGAGATTAGACCCACAGAATGCTGAGGCAAGCTAGACAAGCCTGGGGGCCCTTAGAAAGGCGCCTAACCAGGAATCAGCTACCTGTCCTGCCTGCTTATACTGGTTACTCTAGTTGGCAAAGCCTTACCCAGAACTATGCTTTGAGTGGGGCTGGAGGAAGGACTTGGAAGCTCTTAGGGCCTCTTGCTCTGTAAGCAGTGGCTGGGGCAACTTCCTGCCAGCTGATACAGGTTACAAAGAACATTCCATGGAGCAGACTTCAGAGAGCACTGCAGAAGTTTTGGGGGCTGGGCTGTGGGCTTCAAAACAGGGCACAAGAAAAAAGCCTGTAGAAATTAGACCCCTGGAATGCTGAGGCAAACTAGACATGTCTGGAGGCCCTTAGAAAGGAGCCTGACCAGCAATTGGCTACCTGCCCTGCCTGCTTATACTGATGGCTCTAGTTGGCAAAGCCTTACCCAGAACTGTGCTTTAAGCGGGGATGGAGGGGGGACTTGACAGCTCTTAAAGCCTCTTGCTCTGCAAGCTGTGGCTGGGGCAACTTCACAGCTGAGTCCACAGGCTGCTGGCTCAGGAAGGAGAGAAATGGGGAGAGGCACAGGGAAAACTGACTCTCCCATAGTTGGAGCCTGCAAACCCTAACAAGCCCTGCCTACCAATGGGACTGAGGCCTAGCTTATGTCATTGCCATAGGGACACATCAACTCCAAATCTCTACTCAAGAGTGCCAGTGGGGCAAAACCTGTGGTACAGCGCTACCTGACAAAAAGAAAAAGAAAAAAAAAAGATACCTCTCAAAACTGGGAATAAATTACATTTTTTATAACTTTCTTCCATTTTTTTTTGTATTTATCATCTTTTTTTCACTTTGATCATTTTATCTTCTTTCCATCTTATTCTTTCCTTTTCATTTTGAACTTTATGACCCATTGGTGTTACATTTTCCATTCTTTTTTTTTTATGAGGGTTACATTCCACAAACCTTAATTTTTTTTCTTTCTTATTCTTTTCTCTTTCACTTTTTCTCTCATTTGATCATCATTTACAAACAAAATATTTTATTCTGAATTCAAATTTTTTGTGGCATTTTGTGTGTTTTTTACTTCGTTTTTTATCTCTTTGTCATTTCCTTCTAACTCTGGCTCTTTGTTCTATCTAGTTTTTGTTCCATTTAGCACAATAGAATTTTCATTTTTTCACTGTATTTTTTCAAATTTTTTTATCATCTCTTATTAGTGTTATTAACAATACCACTCTCAAATGCCATTAAGGAAAAAGAAACAAAAATGGATACAAAAGACAAAGATGTAGCTCAAATAAAGAAAAATCTCTAAAAAAACAATCTCCATTGTTTTGAAACCTTGGAGTTAAATGACAGAGAATTAAAAATTGAAGTTCTAAAAATACTCAGGAATACACAAGAAATCAATTTAGAGAGCTCAAAAAAACAAAATTCAATGAACAAAAAGAATACCTCACCAAGGAAATTGAAACTATGAAAAGAAATCAAACAAAAATAAAAAATTCAATACATAAATGGAAAAATTAGATAAAAACTTAGCTAATAGAACAGTCTAGATAGTGGTGAGAATTAGTGACATAGAAGACAGTCATCTAGAGACACTACAGAGAGAAGAGGAGAGAGAATCATGAATTCAAAAAAATGAGAAAGCCCTAAAGTAACTGTCTGATTTCCATCAGAAATAGTAACATAAAAATAATGAGTATATCAAAAGAAAACAGAGAGAAAATGGAATGGAGAACATATTCAAACAAATAATAGACAAGAATTTCCCAAGCCTGTGGAATTCGAATTATATAAGAAGCATACAGAACACTGAGTTGTCTTAATTCTAACATACCTACTCCAAGGTACATCATAATGAAATTATCACAAACCAATGACAAAGAAAAAATCCTCAAGGCAGCCAGGGAAAAGAAGAATACACCATATAAAGGATAGCCCATTAAGTTATTATCAGATTTCTCAGCAGAAACTTTACAAGCCAGAAGAGAGTGGACCACAATATTTAAATTTCTGAAAGAGAGGAACTTCCAGCCAAGAATAATATATCCATCAAAGCTATCCTTCAAATACAAAGGAGAAATAAAAACATTCAGAGATATAGAAAAGATGAGGGAATTTATCACCAGAAAAACCCCACTTTAGGAAATACTAAAAGGGGTTATTTGACCAGATACAAAGAACAAAACAAAACAAAATTACAATTAAAGGCTCCTTCAAGATCACAATAAAAACAAGATTAATCTGTGACAACAAAAACAAAAAAGAGGAGATGACAAAGATTTACAGTAGCAAAAGAGAAGAGAGTGCAGAAGCACTCATGAGCTAATGTACTACAATGAATATGATATGTATCATTTTCATAACTCAATGGTAACCACCCATAAAAAACACTACAGAAACACATGGCCTAAAAAAAGAAGAAACAGAAGAAAAAAGTATAGAATACCACCAAATGAAAACAAATGACAGAAAAACAAAAGAGAAGAACCAAACAAGATACAGAGTTATCAGAAAGCAATACATAAAATGACAGTTGGAAACCCTCAAGTGTCAATAATTACATTAAATGTAAATGGATTTAACTCACCAATAAAAAGACACAGAGTAGCAGAATGGATTAAAAAAGAAAATTCAACGGTATGCTGCCTTCAATAAACACATCTAAACTACAAGGATAAAAACAAATTCAAAGTGAAAGGTTGGAAAACGATTCTCCAAGCAATTAACATCCAAAGAAAAGCAGGTGTAACCATACTCATATCTAACAATGCCGACTACAAGACAGGAAAGGTAATCTGGGAAAAAGATGGTCAATTCATAATAATAAAGGGGACATTGAATCAAGAAGAAATAACACTTCTTAATATATATGCACCAAATCAAGGAGCACCAAAGTATATAAGACATCTACAAAGTGACCAAAAAATAATGCTGACAAAAATACAATCATACTTGGAGAATTCAGTGCACCGCTGATGGCTCTAGATCATTCATCCAAACAGAAAATCAATAAAAAAATATTAGCCTTAAACAAAACACTAGAACAGTTGGATATGATAGACATCTTCAGAAAATTTCATTTCAAAATGCCAGAGTATACATTTTTCTTTAGTGTACCTGGAACATTCTCATGAATTGACTATATGTTGAGCCACAAAAGTAAAATCAACAAATTCAGAAAGACTGAAACTATACCAAGCATATTTTCTGACCAGGAAGCTTTGAAACTAGAATTCAACTGCAAAAAAGAGGTAAAAACCCCACAAAAATATGGAAATTAAACAACATACCTTTAAAAAATGAGTGGGTCAAAGAAGAAATAAAAGTAGAGATCAAAAGATACATACAGAGAAATGAAAATGACAATACAATATATCAGAATCTCTGGGATGCAGCAAAAGTAGTAATAAGAAGGAAGTTCATATCATTACAGGCCTATATGAACAAACAAAAGAGATCTCAGGTAAACAACTTAACTTTACATTTTAAGAAACTAGAAAAAGAAAAACGCAACCCAAAATCAGCAGACAAAAGGAAATAATAAAAATCAGAGCAGAAATAAATAAAATAGAAAAGAGAAAAACTATAGAAAAAATCAATAAAACAAGGAGTTGGTTCTTTGAAAACATCAACAAAATTGACAAACCCTTGTCAAGACTCACTAAGGAAAAAAGAAAAAGGACTCATATAAACAAAATTCAAAATGAAACAGGAGAAGTCACCACAGATATCATAGATATACAAAGGATTATTGTAGAATACTATGAAAAACTATATGCCATCAAATTTAACAATATAGAAGAAATGGATAAATTCCTAGAACAATACAATCTTCCTAGACTGAGTCATGAAGAAGCAGAAAGCTTAAACAGACCCATAAGCAGGGAGGAAATAGAAAGAACTATCAAAAACCTCCCCAAAAATAAAAGTCCAGGGCCAGACGGCTATACTAGTGAATTTTATCAAACATTCAAAGAAGACTTGATTTCTATCTTACTCAAAGTCTTCCATAAAATTGAAGAAGTAGAAATACTTCCAAACACATTTTGTCAGGCCAACATAGCCCTCATACCAAAACTTGGCGAGGACAACACAAAAAAAGAAAACTACAGACCAATATCTCTAATGAATACAAATGCTAAAATACTAAAAAATATTAGCAAATTGAATATGACAATAGATTTTTTAAAAATTCATCATGATCAAGTGGGATTCATCCCAGAATCACAAGAATGGTTCAATCTACGTAAAACAGTTAATGTAATACACCATATCAACAAAACAAAGAACAAAAGCCATGTGATCCTATCAATAGATGCAGAAAAGGCATTCAATAAAATACACCATTTTATGTTTAAAACACTCAATAAAATGGGAATAGAAGGAAAATATTTCAACATAATAAAGGCCACTTATGACAAACCATCAGCTAACATCATATTAAGTGGCATAAAACTGAGGACTTATTCTCTAAAATCAGGAACAAGACAAGGTTGTCCACTCTCTCCATTCTTATTCAACATAGTGCTGGAAGTTCTAGCTAGAGCAATCAGACAAGAGAAAGAAATAAATGTATTCATATTGGGAAAAAAGTAAAGGTTTCACTTTTTGCAGATGATATGATCCTATACATCGAAAACCCCAAAAACTACACAAAAAGATCACTAGAAACAATAAACCAATATAGTAAGGTTTCAGAATACAAAATTAATATACAGAAATCTATTACATTCCTATATACCAACAATGAAAGAACAGAATACAAACTCAAAAATAATAATCCCTTTTATGATTGCAACAACAACAAAAATACCTAGGAATAAACATAACAAAGAATGTAAAGGACCTATATAATGAAAATTATAAAGTATTGTTAAGGAAAATTGAAAAAGATACCATGAAATGGAAAAATATTGCTTGTTCTTGGATAGGAAGAATAAATATAGTCAAAAATGACCATATTACCCAAAGCAATATATAAATTTAATGCAATTCCAATCTAAATTCCAATGTCATTTTTTAAAGAAATGGAACAAAAAATCATCAGGTTTATATGGAACTATAAAAAACCCTGAATAGCCAAAGTAATCCCAAAGAAAAAGTACAAAGCTGGGGGCATTACAATACCTGACTTTAAACTATATTATAGAGCCAAGATAATCAAAACAGCATGGTATTGACAGAAAAATAGACACTCCAACCAATGGAACAGAATAGAGAGCCCAGAAATAAAACCACATATATATGGTTAAATTATCTTTGATAAAGGAGTAAAAAATCACACAATGGAGAAAAGAAAGTCTCTTCAATAAATGGTGCTGGGAAACTGGAAAGCCATATGCAAAAAAATAGAACTCGACTACAGTTTGTCCTCTTGTACTAAAATTAATTCAGAATGGATCAAAGACCTAAATATAAGACCTGAAACAGTAAATTAAATTAAAAAAAAACATAGGTACTAAACTCATGGACTTTGGTCATAAAGAACATTTTAATAATTTGACTCCAAAGGCAAGGGAAATGAAGGCAAAGATAAATGAATGGTACTACATCAGACTAAGAAGCTTTTGCACAGCAAAAGAAACTGAGAACAAAAGAAACAGACAGCCAACTAAATGAGAGATGAAATTTTCAAACAACAGCTCAGATAAGGGCCTAATATCCAAAATATACAAAGAACTCACAAAACTCAATAACAAACAAGCAAACAGTCCAATAAAAAAATGGGAAGAGGATATGAACAGACACTTCTCCCAGGAAGATATACAAATGGCCAACAGATATATGAAAAGATGCTCATCTTCACTAGCTATTAGAGAAATGCAAATCAGAACTACAATGAGATACCATCTCACACCTGTTAGATTAGCTATTATCAACAAGACAGTCAATAAAAAGTGTTGGAGAGGCTGTGGAAAAAAGAAAACACTCATTCACTGTTGGTGGGAATGTAAAGTAGTACAACCATTATGGAAGAAAGTATGGTGATTCCTCAAAAAATTAAGAATAGAACTACCATATGACCCAGCAATCCCTAGAGTCTATTGGGTATATATCCCCAAAACTCAGAAACATTGATACGTAAAGACACATGTAGCCCCATGTTCATTGCAGCATTGTTCACAGTGGCAAAGACATGGAAACAACAAAAAACCCTCAATAGATGATTGGATAAAAAGATGTGCTAAATATATACTACGTAATACCACTCAGCCATAAGAAATGATGGCATAGGAACATTTATAACAATATGGATGGACCTTGATAACATTATACTGAGTGTAGTAAGTAAATCAGAATAAAACTAAGAATTGTATGATTCCATACATAGGTGGGACACAATTGAGACTCAGCGACATGGACAAGAGTGTGGTGGTTACCAGGGGGAGGGGAAGGGAGGAGAGGAAGATAGTGGGGGAGAGGAGGGGCACAAAGAAGACCAGATGGAAGGTGACGGAAGACAGTTTGACTTTGGGTGATAGGTATACAACTTAATCAAATGTCAAAATGACCTGGAGATGCTTTCTCTGATCTATGTACCCTGATTGATCAATGTCTCCTCGTTAAAATTGTCTAATGAAAAAAAAATAAAATGCCAGTGATTATTATGTCCAATAGCAAGGTTAAAGTTTATTTTATTTAAAAATGTATCTTTTATCTTTTTCTGTCTTTTACATCTTATAATGTAGCTTTAGTGGGTTTCATAATTTTGTAATCAACATTTTATCAATTATACAATGTTTTTTATTTTCGGTTTTGATAGAAATATGGTATGAATGGTCTGGACTTGAGTTAAAACTAAAAGGAGAAAATTGAGACTAAAGAGAGCAAATGACCAGCATTCTTATCTATGTTAGTAGATTTGTTTATTGTTCATCTTATGGAGATGTTATATAAAAAGATTTTAGAACAATAGAATGTTTTATTAATATTGATGACATTCCTGCAAAGCATTTAGCATTTACATCCATGAACTAACTTGATTTTCATAACACTTTTAAGTAAATGTTACCATTCGTACATATTTTGCTCAGAGTCATGCACTTACCTGTTCATGTACAAATAGTTGTTGAACCCCAGTATGTGCCTAGTGTGTTTTATGTACCAGGAATATAGCAGTGAACAAAACAGATCCAGTCATGTGTCATGGAACTTCAGCATTAATGGACCCTGGATTTGAGCCTATCTTCTTTAATTTCAAGTTCATCATCTTTCTCTGCACTGAAGTAAGCATTTTGGGGTAAATCTAATTTGAATCTTTTTTTTTCTTATAGGTTCTTATTTGTCCTTTTGTAAAGTATTTCACCTAAATCTCCAGTTAGGAAATTAGCAAAAGAAATCCAGACATTTGCAAATAAATCAATTAAAATCTAAATGGCATGGATGAAATATTTCTCTTCTATGTATCCGTTTACCGGTAGCCTCCTGCTTAGACTGTACTTAGAAAGCTGGCAAACAAATGCATTCTTCTACTTGCTAATAGGATACAATTTCCAGGCCATCACCCTCCACTTTATGTTCCATCCTCACATTAATTTTAATGAAATAATAATGTACCTGGCACCAGAATATCATTAACCACCCAAGGATCTCCAAGCATGTAACAAACATTAATTAAGTAGCACAATAGCACTGTAACGGAAAGCATCACTACTTCAATCCTGGAATTGAATAGATTGTTGAACAGGGAAAATAATAATGGAAAACCCATTTTGAACTAATCAGAAGGGAGTGTGTTGCCAACCTGAATACTTTCAGTTCATTACCTTACTCAAAAAAACAGAAAAAGTGTCGGGGTGAGGGGGCAGTGCTCCAAGGAGAAAGAAACCAAATCCTGTGATTATGGTAAAACCTCTAACCTTTCACTTAGTATTCCTGTGATAATTAATCTAAAAAGATGTTGGCTTGATAATTTAAGAAACCTAAAAGTACTGTGTTTAAATCATAAGAAAGCCCCTAACTCAAATATAGTTCATAAAAGAAGCATGACTGTAACGGAAGTAACTTGTTGAAAGTCAGGCATACACAAATCAATTAGTATATAATCATGGCCACTGAAAATCGCTCAAAATTTAGAGTCTTTTGAAATGAATAAATATATATTTGCTTATAAGACACAATTTATTTTTAAATCTAATATAAAATGAAACGTTAACTTTCTCATCAAAGGAGGTCACATATATAAATGAACAACGTGAAATTGAGGTATTTCTATTCTAATAAAAATGTTCAGTGTTAGATGAAGCTTTTAAGAAATTACTTTGATCATTTTCCATTTGTCAGGGTAATGCTTCTGTATCCCAAGGCCAAAGACAATCTTTATTCTAAATAGTAATGGTCAAAAAAGGAACTTCAATAATATACTATGTGGACCCACTAAATGGATCTACAAGAAGAATGTGTCATTTTGTTTATTATGCGGCTTTGTTGTATTAAACTTTAACTTCAGTAACTGCTGGACTTTGTGCACTTTGTCTATAAAAAGATTTCACACATTTTGCTGAATTGCAATTGGCAGTATCTTTCAAAGGTAAAGGTGTAAAGAAATATCAGCAGTGAAAGGCTAATATTTTGCTCAGGTAATACATTATATTTGCATCTCCTATAGCTCTTGTAATTTGTAGAGAGAGATTATGTTGGTATGAAAGATGATTTTAGAATTATTCCTATCCTTTTTAGCACAAGTAGTAGAAAAAATGCTGAATAAAGATAATATGATCATTAAGCTCTGAAATATGCAGAGGATGTTCTAATGCATTTCTGCATTTGGATTAGGTCATCGATAAAAAAATAATTTTTCTGTTATTTTGATTGTCTCTTCAAAAAAATACTTGACAGCTGCATGCTCTGTAATTCAGTGTGTGAATTCTGGGGAAGGTGCCTGCTTGCTTAGTTGTCACATAATAAAGTTTGGATCACCCTTTTAAATACCAATTAAACACTTTCCCAGAGATTCTAAACTGTTGGTGTGAGTTCATCTAATCTTCTAAAATAGAAACTGTAAATATTTTAAGTTATTGCACTTAAAATTAAAAGGAGTAAGTCAATTTTTGCTAAAAATTTAAATGACTTAAATTGTATCTATAAACTGCTTTCTTTTAAAAATCTTTTACCTGAAATTTTATTTAGCCTATATTCATTCTTATTTCCTTATCCTTAATTTGCCACACATACACATATAATTTTATGAGACTATTTAATGGCTCAGGAGTATGTGTTTTGTGCAAAGAATACTAGTAAAAACAAATTAATAATTTTTTCTAGTTTAAATTTGAATAATAGTATTTATTAAGTAATATACTTTTATTAGAAATGTAATAAATATCTTAAAGTATTTGTTCATTTAATCTTCATAGAATTTTGTGAGATAGGCACTGTTCCATAATTAACATTATTATATGTATGCATTTAACGATTAAGCATAAAGTAAAAATGTAATTTGCCCAAAGACACAGCAAGCAAGTGGCTGATCTGAGCTTTGAGCACGGTAGTGGGTTGTGTCTTGCTAAGTAAATGGAGTTTCTGAGGCATTTCAGTCACATGGGGAATAGAGTAAGGTGCATAGTTAGTTCTACTTTATTGCTGTAGAAAAATTTGAAGCTGTTAATATAACATTGGTTTTCCATATTTGATAAGAAAATCTTATGTCGAGACTTTAAGACACAGGTGGTATTACCTATGTCTAAAAGGGGCTAATAAAATTGGAAACAAAATAGAATGTTGATTTTTTCTTAGTAATTATACTTTCCAGTGTTATTTACACAGTACTAGTCAGTACCTCTTTAATTTTCTAGGATCCCAGGACTTAGAGTGTAAAATTTCTCTTTCTCTCTCTCTTCCTCTTTCTCATAAATAATCATATATTTTTTTCCATAAGCAGAAATGGATAAATTGATTGCTATCATTGTGTGCTCTGGAATACCTATAACTGGTTATCTAGACTATACAATAGTCAGAATGACATTCTGTACAGTGTGAATTAAAACCAACCAACCAAACAAACAAACAAAAAAACACTAGGCTACTGATGCTAACTTTAAAGTATATCACAACTGATTTTTAAGTTATATTTACAATTGCCAAATTCTATACAAATCTTACAGAAAAATTCTGGAGCATTCAAAATAGTATTAAATGCTTCCACAAATTGTGCCATAAGGGCAATACCATAAATACTGTGGCAACTGGAATAAATTCTATAACCTGCCTGTGAGTCAGTATAAAGGACACAGTAGTGTAGAGCCACTCTACTCTGACTGGTGCCCAAGGTGAGCTCATCCTGGTTGAAACACAGTCTTTTAATAGTTGCACATATCATTTCACATATGATGCTGCCTGGTTACTGTGAAAGTGGCCCCACATGTGTGCTGCCTATTTTGTGTCTTTAAATATTTTCAAGTTTTTTTAAATATTGTGTTTTGCAAGCAGAATCTACAGGTTTGATGCAAGTTGAGCAGATAAGTATTTATTAGGAAAAACCTAGATTATACTAAGCAAATATTGCTTGAAAATGCAATTTTCTTAATTTCATTGATATAATAAAGCTATTATTAGATATAATTAGCAGTTTCAACATTGCTCCCTTTGAGAGTAAGAATGTATAGTCTTGGTAAAATATTGGGTCTTAAATATTACTCTCTATTGTTCATGTGCCCAACAGATAGGGAATCTTTTAAAAAATATATAATCATGATAATGGTTTAAGCATTACAAATTACTCAAGTATACTACAATACAATAATATTGAATTAACATATCAGTAGATCTCTTATTTCATTGGCCAGTTGATTTCATAATTTCAGAAACTGTGTTCTATGCTTTCCTCCAAATAAATAATAATAATTATCTACGTTTCCCAAAAATAATAAAAAGATAAAAGAGGAGGAAGAAGAATCGGAAGAGAAGGAACATATATATAAAAATAACAGCTTATCTGAGAGCTATTATTTTCATATGATTTTATCACCAGTGAGGTACCAGGTGCACAGAGAGGCTACATAACTCCCCTGAAGTCACACAGGTCATGGTACTGAGATCTGAACCCCCATGATTTGGCTCCAGAATCTATATTCTTTATGACCATGATATACCACCTTTCTGTGAATTTGGTAAATGCTACCTTACTAACTATGGTGCCTTCGTGAACATTTTGGAATAATGATTTTGAATTAATTGTTTGGGTATAGTGATGAAATTGCACAGTCCATTCATATGCTACTAATCAGGTATGGCAAAATCATAGACAGTGGTTTTCCATTAAACATGGTTTCATTTTTCACAGTTTCAGTTACCCACGGTCAACCACAATCCAAAAGTATTAAATGGAAAGCTCCAAAGAAAATCAATTTATAAGTTTTAAATTGCACAGTTCTGAAAGTGAGATAAAATCTTTCACTGTTCCACTCTGGCCTGGCTAGACATGAGTCATCCTTTTGTCCAGCATATCCACACTGTCAATGCTACCCTCCATTTATCACTTATAACCACCTCAGCTATCAAATCCATTATTAGAGAGAGAGGGAGAGAGGCTACATTCACAGAGCTTTTATTATAGTATGCTGTTATAATTATTCTGTTTTATTATCAGTTAGCCTCTTACTGTGCTTAATTTATAAATTAAACTTTATCAGAGGTATGCATTATAGGAAAAGACACACGCGATTCTGTACTACCCAGAGTTTTAGGCATCCCCTAGGAGTCTTGGAATGCATAACCTTGAGTTGTCATTTATATTGTGCTTGGCCAACTCACATAAATAGGTTAGGTAATACTTGATTTTAAAATGGATCAAAATGTCTGCAATTCTGAGCCCTGAAGATTTTCTGAAGTTAATTTAGAGACTTTAAAGTTAAAAAAAATGCTTCAGATACGTTAATGAGCTACAGTTTCACTGTTAGATAGCATATGCTACATGTTGGAAGATAATAATATATTTTTTGTATCCAAAACTATTTACTGGAACCCCCTGTTGCCAAGGGCTGTGCTCTGTTGTGGGGAAAAGACTGTAATTACTCCAGTTGTTGTCCTCAGGGAGTTTAAAATTTATAGGGGAGTCAGGTACTTCACTGACCCAGGTGAGTGCAGTGATTTGTCTCAAAGGTATAGTACAGATTACTAAGAGAACAGTCCTTACTGGGGAGAGAAAATTCGGTCTAGGATGTTGAAAATCAGTAATATTGAGATCTAACGCATTTGATTATCAGCTGAAATTATTTGAAAGGTGGTGGGGATACAAAAAAAAGAACGTTCCAAGCAAGTGGCATAATAGTTTCAAAAAGTGCAAAACAGAACAAAGAAAAGGGAAGGTTCTTCAAAGTGTATGAGGACTCTTGAAAGATAATCCAGAATGTGATGGCTGTTTGAGGGAATCTCACTGTAATTGTCCGAAATCTTTGTGCTTTATTTACACTTGTGCAGAGGATGAAGTTTTCAGAGCAGGTCTGAGGGAGATGGTGGCTGTAAGATGGTGGAAGTTCTCTTGCCTGCTTCCACTCTAATTTCCCAGGTGAGTTTTGTTGTCTTACTGTCTGGCCTTTGAAAGCAGTGCCTCTTTTAATAAGGAGGCAAAGCTGTCTGAGTTGTGATTGCTCCTTAACAGCCTGAATGATTGGGTGTCACGCACTTCGTTCTGTTGCCACACCCCCAGCCTCTCCCACTCAGCCATCCCTGCCTCCATGTATTTTCTTGGAATGATGCAACCCAACTTCCTTGTTCAGGAGAAAATCAAACTAGTGCCCTGGGATTGGAAAGCTTAGCTTTCAATTTTTTACTTTGCTTCTTCCAAGTACAGAATTGAAGTGTGTGTGTGTGTGTGTGTGTGTGTGTGTGTGTAAGAGAGCAAAATGCCTGCTCTCTGCTTAAATCATGTTGTATACTAAAAAAAAAGAACTGATCTTGTTTATGAGAAAAGAAAATATTTAGGGTACTTGGGCATAAAGAAAACAAACTTGAATACAGAATTAGTAATGCACATTGGTTTAAATGACAGGAGTTACCATCTACCAAAATCTTTTCTTCTGTTTCTCACCTGGGCACTCCACAAGGATTATTATCCCACCTTTACAGTCATTGGATGAAGTGATAAAACTACCTTATACTTTTTGGACTCTACTTTATATCCTACCTAATATTTATTATATCCTTTCTTTTCACTTTGGACTATATTGTTGTTGAGTTCCTTTAGGTGTAGGGTTAGACTGTTTATTTGAGATTTTTCTTGCTTGTTGAGGTAGGTGTGTCTTTCTACGAATTTTCCTCCTAGGACTGATTCATTGTTCCGTCGTATTTTGTGTTGCTGGGTTCTCATTTTCACTTGTCTCATTTGTTATTTCCTCCTTGATCCATAGTTAACCCATTCATTGTTTAGTAACATGTTACTAAGCCTCCATGTATTTATGTGCTTTTGAGGTGTTTTTTTTGTAATTGAATTATAGCTTCATTCCATTGTGATGAGAGAAGATGCTGATAATTTTGAATGTAAACTGTAACTGAAATATAAAAAAATAATAGTAAAACTAAAATATTTTTGGAGAACCGATCCCAATAAAAGTGATACAACTTATTCTTGTTCACAATTTTTAAATACAAAAGGGGGAAAATAAGTTATAATTAAAGTACAGTGATATGAAAAACATTAATGGGGAAAAAGGAACCCTCATTTACTGTTGGTGGGAATGTAAAGTAGTACAACCATTATGGAAGAAAGTATGGTGGTTCCTCAAAAAACTGAAAATAGAACTACCTTATGACTCAGCAATCCCTCTACTAGGTGGGTATATACCCCCCAAAACTCAGAAACATTGATACATAAAAACACATGTAGCCCCATGTTCATTGCAGCATTGTTCACAGTGGCCAAGACATGGAAACAACCAAAAAGCCTTTCAATAGATGACTGGATAAAAAAGATGTGGCACATTTACACGATGAAATACTACTCAGCCATAAGAAACGATGACATTGGATCATTTACAAAAACTGGTGGGATCTTGATAACATTATATGGAGTGAAATAAGTAAATCAGAAAAAAATAAGAACTACATGATTCCATACATTGGTGGGACATAAAAACGAGACTAAGAGACATGGACAAGAGTGTGGTGGTTATGGGGGGGGGGAGAGGGAAGGAGGGAGAAGGGAAGGGGAGAGGGGCACAAAGAAAACTAGATGGGTGATAGAGGACTATCTGACTTTGGGTGATGGGTATGCAAACATAATTGAATGACAAGATGACCTGGACATGTTTTCGTTGAATATATGTACCCTGATTTATTGATGTCACCCCATTAACATTAATAAAAATTTATTTATAAAAAAACCAGTAATGATATATGTTATTTAGGACAGACCCTTGAAATTTTCTGTGTGCACTCTTCCATGTTCTTTCCCTTTTTGTTGTCTACAATGGAAAGGCCATTAATTGAAGATGCATGATGTCTTACTAGTCTGGGCCTCCAAATGAATGCTTGAGCAAGACCCACCCCCCAACCCCAGCCCACAGCCACAATCTCCACATATACACACATCATTTATCACTGACCTGGAATATTAGCCTTAGACTATTAAGTAAGAGAGAAATAAACTGTTTTCTTTTTCGCTTGAGTCTTTAACATTTGTGTATATTTATCACTGCAGCATAGCCTACCTAACTGACACAGACTCTCTGAAATCTCATTCTACATTTAGGAAACATAGTATATCATACATAAATAAAATTTGTAACCTGTTAGCATCATTCACTTACCTCTTGATTCATTAAATTCCCTTAGTAAGGTAAAAAATTAACCCATTTTATATTTATTTTTGTTTTATAGCTCATAATATTTTCAACTGGTACAAGGAAAACCAAAAATATCAGTAATATCATTGTTAACCAAAGAACAATGTTTTATTTTAATGGAGAACTCTTTTAAAATACCACTTTTTAGTTAAATTACCCTACAACTCTTAATCATGTATTTCAAATACGTGAAATCAAGTTCTTATAATACTTCTTTATAACTCAAAACACCAATTCAAAATAGATACATCCCTAACTTAAGCCTGAAATTTTACCTTTTATATTTCGACACATTATATAAGTATGCTGGACTTGAGTATGTTCTTTTGAAGCACAGTTATCAAAGTTTTTCACATAAAATTTTAAACATTTTAAAAATGTAAAACCTATTAATAAGCCATAGTGCTGTATATTATTAAAATATCTTTGAACCTAATTGAAAAATTATTAATACCGGTCATGATTCTAAAGTTACTAAAATTTCCCAAGATGTTCTGGAAGAGCTCTGATTTATCAGGCTGTATATATTATGCCATGAACATTCAAGGTCAAAGTCTCCAGTAGTCTGTGATCTAGAGTTATGTGAATGAAGGAGTCCTGTGGGAATCTACTATATAAGATAAGACCAAATTTTCCCATTTTATTATCTTACTTTTTGTATAGATAGGCAAAAAACAAAACAAAATTTAAAAAACAAACAAAAATCCAACCTCACAAAAATTCTTTCTCTGTTTGGCCATGATCAAAATACTAAAATGCCCAGAGAAATCTTCTATCAGAGGATCCTCATTAAGGTTCATTTTCTTGCGAAGAGTTTTTATATCGTTGAGCTTTAAAAAAAATGTCAAATGTAAAAGTTAGAAATAGGCCTTCATATGAATAAAGTCCATTATTTTTCTCTTAAGCCAGTGATTTCTTATTTGTTTAGTGCAACTTGTTACAACTCATCTAAATCAACTTCAATGTCACCTAAACAAGTGTCAATTTCCTCTTGTCATCTTAAACTGAGTTTAGGAGCAGAAATATATTGTTGCCTTTCAGGTCCTTTCTGAGACTGCATAATCAACTTTTTAAAAAATTTTATTCAAAAATTGGTAGTCACAGGAATTTCAGAAGAGCGATGAAGGCACTGCGTTTTTTATAATCTGTTTATGGAATCAAATGCTCATGATCAATTCTTCATAAATAACTCTATTTCAAAGAGAATCTCAATCTTAAACTACCCCTAAACAAATATATATCTACGCATGCATTCATGAATATATACTTACAAACAACCAAAAATCTTTTGCTACAAAGAGTAACATATATTAGCAAATAGTATAAATCAAATAATGTTGAGAATTTTTTTATACATTTGCCTCATTTTTTGTTTGTTTTAAAGATAAAGAATAGCAAACAGCATAGCATGTATAATGATTGATTATTTGCTTCAGGAAGAGAATAAAACTGTGAAGAGATAGTGCAAAGAAGTTACATTTTTTAAGATAAATGAGGCTCACCACTTTCTTTTTATCGATGAATTTGTCTCATTCTACCTTAGTCTCTCTTGTGTTATCTAATCTGGAACAAAAATACTTACAGGGACCTTAACTAAAACAGAGAATGTTGGGTTTTAGATGCTGCTTTCAGATACACCATTCTGAATCCCATATCAAGACTGAAAATGGAAGTGAAAAATGTCTGCTGACCATCTCTGAATCATTCCTCGGCAACACCACACTCACAGTACATTTGAATATGAGGAATCTCTGAGGACCTATTTGCAGAGTTCTGGTTGATTGTTGAGTCTTCTTCCAAGAAGAAACAGTCCTCCATCCCTGGGACCAGTTAATAACAAGGGGATATACAGACAAGTTCTGATGTTTAATGGCCAACTCTAAATCTTTTCTACAAGGGATAGGGCTTATTTTAATTATTAAGCTAGAATGAGCCCTATTCTTGCCTGCTCTCTAGCCAGATCCATGTGTGTGTATAACCACAACTGGAGGCCTGAACTCACAGGAATAAGATCATCTTACCATGTCAAAGCCAAATTCAGATAAGCTGATTATCATGGAGGGTTTAGAACAGAGAAACTGGATACAGAACTCAAAACATTTATTTTCAGCAAATGTGCACAGCAGCTGCTGGTAATCACCAATCAAAACAAGCAGATAAACAGAAAAGGGGAAAATACTATGGCTGCACCCAAATTTCAAATCTTGGCACCTAACTGAATTTAGTACAAAGCATCAGCATAAATTCAAATATGTGTGAATCACAGTAATTATGAGAAGTGTTAAATCACACATTTCATGATTTATCCAAGCGACCACAAGTTCTATTAAATTTTTCAAGGTCAAAACTCTAGAGTCACACCATGCACACACATACAACGTTCCCCAAACTATCCTTTGTGACAGAATTATATACCAATTTTTTTTTTTAAATAAACACCAAGTATTTGAATGTGTGACTCAAAGATACTAACAAGAACTTTCTTTAAAACTAATGCAACAAAATACCTATTGAAGGAACTGTATATGTGTGATTGTGTTAAAAAAATATATATATCCACTTATACACATGCAGACAATATGCATATATATAATCAGAATATTTAATATTCAATATTTATTAAATGTTTCAAGAGGCTAGTCTCATGAAATTTAGTTTGCAATTAGGATCATTTAAAACACAGGGAATGTTAAACACAGTAAAGATCGACCTGAAGATTTCTTTCAGTAATAGTACCACTGTGTATTTTGATTATCATAGTGATACACAAACTTATACTTCTCTTAAAATTGGATAGAACTAAGCACATACACACAAGTCCAAGTAAACCTGAGTAGATCTGAGTAAGATTGGTGGATCTTGTCGATATTCTGGTTGGGACACTGTATTATGCAAGATGTTACCATCAGGGAAAAGTAGAGAAAAGATGCATGGAATCTGTCTGTGTTATTTCTTACCACTGCAAGAGACTCTATAATAACCTCAAACTAAAATGGATCATTGAAAAATAAAACTGAAGTGTGATGTGATAAATGTTAAAAGGAAGCAAAAGCTGTTATGGAGTCACATTTTAGTGTTATATAATCTAGATCGGTAGGGTAAGGAGATTGAATTGAAAAAAATTAGCCAACTAGCAAGTAAAGTTAAAAGAATCCAAGCATACCCATTAATTTATGCAGTGTATTTAGTCCAAAACATGCATTTCTGAATCTTGTTAAGTAATTTTAAATATTCTCTAGGCAAGAAAAAATTTTATTGGACAGAGTTTAAGTGGTCAGTTCTTTAGGGAATATGTGATTAAATTAATAGCCATAAATCCAAGCCTTATATGGTATCTGAAGCCTTTTAAACTTTGTATCTGGACACACCAAAATCATCTAATGGCATATGTAGTGAATATCATGAGTGAGGCTAAGATGGAGTTGAAAGCAACATAAATAGTTGCAAAATCCAGGTGAAATTCAAGATAGAGTGCCTGCCGCAAATTGGGAACTGGACAAATATTTGGTCCATGTAAAGAAGGTTGGACTTCTTGGAATAAATTCAGGAAGAGATGACTCTAGGGTTACAGTATGGGTATTACATGTTCAATTGTACCATTATCTCCATATAAACACAAATATGTATTAGGTTGTAGCTCAACTTTTTCTTTCTCCTTTAATAAAATATTGCAATCTACCTTGTGTTGGAAATCAAGTGGTTATCAAAGATTACCAGGGGACAAGAAAAGTAATCCCAATTCTTTTTGTTTACAATGTCTCCAACCATGTTAAGTGCGCTAACAACAGTAGACAGTATTATATTTTTTATTTCACTTTGGAAATATGTATACACTACATGTTTTGTTCCAAAAATCCAAATAATGTGTTCTTACTGGAAATCAGAAGTATAATAGTCACCTGGACCAAATATGCAGTGACCCTCAATAATTTGCAGTGCTTTGAGGGCTGCCAAATAGGTGACAAAACACTAATTTTAACTTTGTGATCACATATTGTATTTCTTTTTTGATATCCCTGCAGTGGTGAAAATGGAAATGATTGACTCTGGGAACTTGGCCTACAGTGCCGTTAATCACTGTATTGCTGTTAATTGATTTTCTTAGGAGTGAGTGAGCCGACCCAGGACAGTACTTATTAGTCTCTCCACTCATAACACCGTGATTTGACACTGCTTTCAGTTTTTAGAGTGAAATGTATGATTTTTGGAGCAGAGATACCTTTTTATGCACAAATAAAACTAATCAGTTTAAACTATACAACGCTGAATTCACTCTTCAAATGAGACAGATTCAGATTGTCTATCTCTCCTTGTCTGCATTATCATAAGTAAATAATGTGGAAGTCTGCATTCAAATATTCAGTTCAGTTCCCTTGTGTTGTGTGCAGAATTCTCAAGACCTTTCATTATTTTTAAATAATGTCTTGCTACTTTTTCTAATACACCTAGAGAAATCATTATTTTGTTTTTTAAAAATCCAAATTTTTAATTTCTATAAGCTAGAAGCTAAAAACTACAACTTTATTTTTGTCAAACACATAACTGACAAAGGAAAGCCCGAGATTAGATACTAAATAAAACTATACTCCAGAAGAAAAAATTTATAATAATATATTCAAAATAATAGAATGCCTATTCTGACATGAATATATTTATGGATGTATTTCAACAATGAACGTACGTCTATCTTAAACAGGAAATATTAGAGGACTCTTATCCAACACATTAGAAAGTCTGATTGATTGATCATTTTGCCCTTTTATTTAATAGACTATTATAGTAGTAGACAAAGGAAGAAATAAAGTGTTCAGCTAATCGATCTGAATCACATTGGAAAGGTCAAAATAGAATTATCCATTACTACTGTCAGAAATACATAAAACATTAACATTTCTATACCAAAGCCTTATCACAGAAATTGTAACGAGGACTAAAAAAGACACAGTATTCATTCATTCTTATGATCAAAATAGCGATTAAGTTGGACATGGAATGGCAAAAATCTAATCTCAGGAAAAATACTGATGATCAGAAAATACTATGGATGCCCTCTTTTTTTTTGCAGAATATTGAGTCCTCACCCTAGTCATCCTACATATACTTGGATATTTTTTCACAAGAAACATTCAAATTGACATATGTGTAGTCATGACTTATAAAATAACATCTGTTAGGCCCTGGCCGGTTGGCTCAGCGGTAGAGTGTCGACCTGGCGTGCGGGGGACCAGGGTTCAATTCCCGGCCAGGGCACATAGGAGAAGCGCCCATTTACTTCTCCACCCCCACCTCCTCCTTCCTCTCTGTCTCTCTCTTCCCCTTCCGCAGCCAAGGCTCCACTGGAGCAAAGATGGCCCAGGCTCTAGGGATGGCTCCTTGGCCTCTGCCCCAGGCACTAGAGTGGCTCTGGTCGCGGCAGAGCGACGCCCCGGAGGGGCAGAGCATCGCCCCCTGGTGGGCAGAGCTTCGCCCCTGGTGGGCGTGCAGGGTGGATCCTGGTCGGGCGCATGCGGGAGTCTGTCTGACTGTCTCTCCCCGTTTCCAGCTTCAAATAATTAAAAAAAAAAAAAAAGAAAAAAAGAACACTAATAGAATAAAAAAATATATATAACATCTGTTAGAAAACAGACCATGCATTAAAGAATAGCAAATAATTATATATAATAAATGATATATTGATATAATAAGATAATACATATAATAATTGAGATCAATTTAGACATACAGTTTGCACTTTGTTGCAGTATAGGAACTTGATGCATTACAAAAGTTGATATAGTATAAGAACTTGACAAAAATTATGCATACATGTAAATAATCTATGAATAGTTTCAAATGTAAAACATTATATCTTTAACCATTCTTTGTAAGCTATGTAATTGTGTTAATCACAAAGAATTGTAAAAAACAGTGTTTGTTATTAAACTTTGTGTTAATACAATATAGCCTTTGTATTTTATTTTGTGGGATTAAAAAAACTGTAGTGTGGGCATGAATTGTGTATACATGTACATATAACCATGAATTACATTAAATATTCAGTATGCCTAAGGGGATAAAACTAGTGGTTTAACAGAGCATATTTTTTAAAGGTATGCATTCTAAGAAGAATTGAAAATTTAAGACCCTTCTTAGGTTTGAAGACAACTTGTGTTCTTTTTCTGTCCCCTGGCAGTTCAGCTTAAGTTGAAATTTATGTAGCAAAAGTCTTATCATAATTCCTGCCTCTGAAGAAACTTAGTAATGATACTTGCACTGGAGATTTCATTGTTATTTCAAAATAGCCTTACTTTGAAAAAAAAAAAGTAGATATTAAACTCAGTGTAATTGTTGAAGTCACAATATTTATGAAAATAAAAACGTCCAATGAAGCTTTACTTTTGAAAGAAAAGATTATATTATTAACTTGGCATTATCAATAAGTACTTGAATGCCTTTTAAATACAGCACAGTTTGAAATGCACTACGCAGAGAATAGGTAATGCGAATACTCCTAAGGAATTTATAATCTAGTATAGACATAATAAAAGGATACCATAAATATTACAAAAGACATTAAAATATGCAGTAGAGAGACTGAGAGAAAAAGGAGATAATATTGGATAAAACTGTCAGAAAATGTTTCATGGAGGAAGTGTATACAGTTTAACAGGAAGAAATGTCAGAGGAGAAAACTTGGGATAAATACTCAAAATGAGAAAGTAAAAAAGAAAGTATGCAAAAAAGGGAGGTAGAGTATGAAGAAATTGTGAGCAATGCAAGTACATTAGAAAGTAGTTTAAGCACCTAAAGTGATGCAGGAATCAAAAGCTGAAAAGTATGATTGAGTCATGCTGCCAATAGTCTGAATGTCAAGCTGAATATGTTACATGTTGCTTAATAGGCAATGAAGAAGCTACAACTTTTTGAGAAAGAATATAAATAAGAAAGATTCATTTAGTAATTATATATAGACTGACTTGTGTGAGATGCTTTTCCAACTCACTTATTTTTCAAAGGTTTTTATGGGAATTAAAGAGCAATCCTAACCATGTAAGAGGACTGACTCCTACATTTGAGATCATTACTTAATACAAACACCTCATACAACACCTCTGATTCACTAATTTACAGAGTTTGGTATAGTGTTCGACACCTAAAACGGAAGCAAAGAAATGTTTCCTGAATAATTGAAAGAAAAAAATGTACAAGTGATTCAACTAGTGTTGGTCAAATAAGTTTGTAAACTATAAGTTTTATGCTCACTCTGTTAAAGATGGCCGCTGCTCTCATGTGATACAGCTAATTGCCTTTCATGCTTGGGAAGGAGCTTGGTTATGCTAATGTGTGCTGAAGGAGGGATTTTCACATCCAAAAGTTTTAAAAGGAGGAGCTAGGAGGCCATTTTAGGGAGAGAGATACCATGTTCTTGCAGAGAGGGGTGGAGACCATGTTGTAGCAGGGTAGAGAGAGATCACATGGTAGGTGGAGAGGCAGTCAAGATGGCCAGTTGCTGAAGGCAAAGCCAGTTTGTGCAGAGAGAAGAAGAAAGATGGGGAACCAGAGGGGATAAAACTGGTGAGGCCTTTGATTCTAGCAAAAACCAAAGAAAGTCAGTGGCTTTGGGAGCCCTAAATGGAAAGGGAAGTGTTTTCCTGCTGTGTGTATTTTCTCACCCACTGGTTGTGAGCAGGAATAAAGGAAAATGGCCCACCAGTTCTTGGCTCTGTTAATTCCTTACTGTCTGTTCAGATTAAATGCAAACCTGTGTTGGACAGGCAGCTGTCATGGTGGCCGCGACCACTGGCTTTACAACTAGTTTAATTACAAAACTATTATAATTATAAAATCAAGTAGAAATTAAGGCAATGAAATAGAACTGGGCAGTGAGAATAAATACTAGGAACAAAATTTAAGAAAAAGTAGAAATCAAAGTTAATTTTAAGGTTTTCATATAGAAGTATGGAGAACAAGCCATTGACATACAAGTGTTAAGAGAAAGCAATTTAAGAATGGTGGGGACACAGGTGTTGGGGGCCATATTAGATTTCAACTGCAAATAAAAGAATCAGGTCAAAGTAGGTAGAATGAAGTCATAATTATGGGACAGGATTTCTAAAATGAGGACATTTCTGGAGGTGAAGTGTTTTCAATAATCTATAATATAGAAATGATTAAAACATAAGCAGATATCTCCTGAGGCATAGAGACCATAAAAGAGAAATTGAAGGATATTACCATTTAAAAAGCCTACATTAAAATAATAGGGTAAATAAAATAAAGAAGTCAGGGTGAAGAACAAAGAAATTTAAACTGATGATAAAAAATAATTCAGATGATAATGTTGATGATGAAAATGAAAATAATAATTGAATGTTTAGCTTCTTCTATATGCTACTATAATATATATATGTATGTATATATAGTATATTATAATATATATATTTTCCTATTACTTTTAATGCTTTTTAGATTTAAGTCCTAGAACACATCTACAATGTCTATATTATTGTTTTTCCATTAAGAATATATGCATATGGGTATAGTGATGTCCAGAGAGTTTTAAGGAAGGTGCACCTCAAGATTGAAAACAGGTGTTTCTGAACTTAAGGGTCCTAGATCTTAACCTTAAAAATATTTCCTTAGTAATAAGAAAAGAAAAAAAGAAAAATTCAAGACGATACAAACACAAAATCCATCTTTAATGAAAGTAGATTAAATCTGAAAACATGGACCACAATATTTGAATATATGAGACAGAAGAATAAATGATGAATGACTTAGCAAAGAAGAAGAAATCATACCAATTTGCCTTCAAGTTGAGGTGGAGGTGAAAGTGTGCCAATCAAAAACCCAGCATACCCTTTGGAAAGCTTTAGGAACTGACACATTTGGTGTGTGAGTAGTGATGCAAAAATGAGGTATACAAAACAAGCAAATAGGAAAAAAGGAACTTGCAGCAATGATGGAAAAAATACACTAGTAATATCCTCAGAGAGATTGGAGAAGGTACAACTTTTCAACAATACTTCAAAATCATTCAGAGAAAATAATGTGTTGGAAATTTTAAATATATTATTTATAAAAATAGTATTATAATTGGAAGAAAAGTCAACTCTTATTTCTCAGGGAAAAGTAAAAGAAGACAAGACGATAAGAGGAAATATATAAGAAAATTAGAGAAGTTGAACTAATCCAAAATGTGGCTGATAGAACTTCAACTAAAGTGAAGCAAAAGGAAAGGAAATCTGAAAGCAATCATTAAAAAAAAAAGAAGATCGACCTGGAAATGCTGAGGTCGCCGGTTCGAAACCCTGGGCTTGCCTGGTCAAGGCACATATGGGCGTTGATGCTTCCAGCTCCTCCCCCCTTCTCTCTCTCTGTCTCTCTCTCCTCTCTCTCCCTCTCTGTCTCTCTCTCTCCCTCTCTCTCTCCTCTCTAAAAATGAATACATAAAATAAAATAAATTAAAAAAAAAGAGTGCTTAAAAAAAAAAAGAAGAAGAAAGGAAGAAAACAAAACTCACAAACAGGGGCATGAATTTCCAGCATGATAGGGTCCCCAAAATACTTGCTTGGTATTAAACTCTCACTTAAATGTAATACCACAAAATCTTATAACATAGAAATTAAGGAGAAGTTCCTGAATGGGGTATAAGTCCCAAAATTAATATGATCTGCCTTGACATTTGGTAAAATCAGAAGTGCTTTAAATGGCCTAATGCAAGTCCCTCCCTAGCCCACTTTGCTCCTGCAGATGAAGTCTCCTAACCAAACACTGCTCCCCCTATATCAAGGAGACTAGGGACAGTTCCTGCTTATCCCTGAGGTTTCAGGTCCATCAGCCCACAGAATTATTCAAACAAGACAATCACTTTTTTCTATGTTAAAGAAGCATGCTTCACACTTTGGAACTACAAAGCTTGCTTCCCATAGCCCTTATTGTTTATTCCATTCCCAAATGCATCTCCCTTCTCCCACCCAAGACCCTGCAATATCCTCCTACCCTGGACTGTGAATGAATGTGACTAATAAATGCTGTTTACGGCCTCCGCTCAGTGTCAGGTGTCCTAAATTCAGACATCCATAGAGTGCGAGTCCCTCATTCACTAACGGGGTAAATAAGACACAGTTAAAACACTAAAATATTTCACAAAACAGCTATGGCAAATACAAAGGATGATGAATCAGAACATCAGGTTCTCAAAGGCAGCAGAAGAAATAAGAAGCATTCTGAATCACGTTTTCAAGGTCCTGAGGAAAAATCTGTAAGTTCAAATTCTTTATCCATTCAGATTATCTAACATATAGAGAGGAATAAAAATCTATTGTTAGACTTTGAAAGAAGGAATATTTGACTCTCTTATCCCTTTTTCTCAGGAAGATAGATGAAGATGGTTTCTGTCAAAACAAAGAAGTAAACTAACATAGAACTGTGATCCAGGAAACAGGAGACCCAACAGAGTAGAGAGATAAAAATTCTCAAGAGCCATGACAAAGAGCAAGTATCCACGTGATAATTGAATCATAGCCCTAGTGCGCAAAGGTCATATTTTAGTAAGAGGTCAGATGTCTCCACTAGCATGTGTTTGGAGAAACAAAATAGGTTTGAAAATGAGATGCAAGCTGTGACCATATGGAAATTTTATACTGAGGCATTTTACAGAACTTCTGCAGTGCGGGGGTGACTTATTCATAAGTTCAAAAAACAATCAGAGCACAGGGGAGGGTAGCACTTTTTAACTCTAGTAAAATAATAAATGTAAAGGAAGGCATTACAATCAAAGTACATTTCTTGGCTCAGCAGTGATAGTAAAACAGAGGTTATAAGAGCCAAAACTATAAATTCTCACAATAAGAAGTCATGTAGTATTTAAATTGACTATTTACAAGATATAGTGGTGTATTTATTTTCTTTAGATCTGTGGAGATAATAACCAAAGAAAATAGTTAAATATTAAATGTGTTTGCCTTAATGGATAGGACAGATCATAAAGTATCAAGAAATAATTAGTTCAGAAATAATGTTATTTTAAAGTAATTTTATCTAATACAATCATTAAAATAAATGTTAATTTTTAAGTGGTCTGTCTTTATATTTCTATCAAAAACGTGTCCTGTAGTCTAAGAAGTCACTTGGCTTTTATTTGAGGTTTTTGGGTGTTTTTTTTTCACTATTTTTATGGTGAAATTTTAAGTTTAATTGCTTTCAGTATGACAGTTTTTGCTACACTAATTCTACAATTTTTTTGGCTTTATTTTAGCACTTTAATTTATTCCCCTGCAGCTCACATGGTACACTAGTTGGAATCTTCTTAGGAATCATTATGATGTTCTCATTAAGTAATCATTAAGATTACTAACCCTGACCTTAGCTGGATGACTCAGTGGGTAAAGCGTGGACCCAGTGCACCAGAGGTTGTAGGCTCAACCTTCAGTCAGGGCACGTAGGACAAGCAATCAATGAGTACACAACTAAATGGAATAACTAAATGAAACAAGTTGATGCTTTTCTTTCTCTCTCTCCTTCTCCCCCCTCTCCTTTCTTCTCTTTTTCTCTCTCAAATCAATAGAAAAACTAACTAAATAACTAAATAAATAAATAAAAAGTACTGACCTTTTGAGATCAAATTATGTTAAAAGTAAAATAATTCTTGAGTACTAATTTATCTCTAGTTTATGGAAATTGGTGACCTAATGTAAATAATGATGACCAGCCTGAATCACTAGGCTATAGGTAGTGATGGGTGCTTCTTCATTTGCTGGAATATAATATAAAAATTCAACTTATAACTTGAAATATAAAAACCAAGTTGATGACTCATTAAAAATCAACAAAATTAAATTTAAAAGCTACTCTTATTGAAAGCCTTTTGAATGGAAACATCTGTGTTTAAGTGATATGATGACATAATGGACAGTCATATTAGAATTGAGTTTGTATTTATAGATTTGGAAACTAAATACTACTTGGACAAGATCTTGAATCCTAATTTACATCCAATGTGATAGTAAATCTGTTCTTTTTTCAGCTATTGAAATATACTCCTAGAATCAAATATACATTTAGTTACCAAAAGAAATCAGCCTTACATTTGTAAGAACACATGAATTATTGTGTAATTCTAAAGTTAGCATCACACAAATTTATAAATACAGATTAGTTTAATATCATAGTTAAATCTAATAACTACAAAAGTAGGTTTACAACTGTTCATATGGAAAATTATTCAATAATTAATAAATAATAATAGAAAAATAAATTCTATGTTTTGTGTACTCACAACTGTAAACCTATTTTTGCCCCACCCTGTGTAAATCTGGTGTTTGACACTCTTTAAAAAATGAGGCAATCTACATATAGCAGGATCCTACAGAAATAACTGTTAGTGGGAATATAAATTATGAAAAACCAGAGAGCAGTGTCCACCTGAGAACATAATAAAGAAAGGACAGGTGGAAGGTAACCTGGTAAACCAGTCATATGAAGTAGAAGAGCATGTTCGAGGTCACCTCACAGTAATAAACATGTTAAAAAATTAACCTTGAACCAACATCTGATTTCATGAGGAATTCTCTTTCCTGATTTTTAAAATGGTTCTTATTTTAAATAAATTGAAAACATTTATAAATTAGAAAAACTAACAATTTAGAAGTGAACACTTAGACTTGAAGTACAGAGCAATTCTCATTGATTTTCAGACTAATATTTGCTCAGCTAAATGAACTGAGTTTTCCTTCAATACTGACCGAATAAGCTGTAGACAAGGCAAAATTGTTCAACAGTAAAGGAAACTCTAGTCAGAAAATTAGATGAAGTAAATGAATACCTTAATCCGTATTTGTTTCTGATTCATCTTACCCTTGATACAAGACAAATATTGAAAAGAACAATTCTGTGTAGTATAGAAGTTGGCAGAACAAACCCACTTACAGCAAAATTTCAAATGTCATATAGATGCATCAATAACACAAAAATTAAGGCATAAAAATATTTACCTGATATACTTGAATTATAATGTGGTTAAATATTATTAAAAGAAATGTAATACCGTACTCGTATCAGGTATCAATAGAATGTAAGTTTTAAAAAGCCAGTTGTAAAAGAACACACTGAGAAGCGCAAGTATAGCAAATAACAATAACATAGCATGTGAACTTTATATTCCGAGATCCGCAGGACCGAATGAACTAATTTCTGAGGCTCCTATGATCTGTGGTAATTCTCATCACTTCAAATAAGATATCTAGGGATATCTAGTTTAACTTTATAAATGTCCAGGTGTATTTTTCTTAAAACTTAGTCATAAGTTATATGAATCTATTTTTCTGATTTTTCATTGTTTGATTTCATTTTTACTTAAGGTAACTGAACTCTTAACAAGCCATAGTATAAAATAATTGGCCCTCTGCCATAATAGATGAGACTGTTCTGCACAGAGAAAAGCCGTGATACAACGTTTACAACTGAAATCTGAAGTCAGCACAAGGCTCATCATGAAACATAGTGACTCTAAACTCAAGGAAACTGATAGAGGTAATATCCTCTTTATGTTACTACACATATATTTCTGCAATTTGTGAGTTTAATAAGGGCATTTGTCATATTCTTTTTAAAATTTGTATTAATTTTAATTTTTTGTGTTAACATGGATTCAAATGCCCCTCTTAATATAACACCCTCACTCCTGTGTCCCCCATTACACCCCCTTTGCCCCCTCCCCCAATTCCCTCCTCTAAGTGTGATGAAGACTAGAAGAAAGTCTCCTTGACAAAGAAAAAAATCAATCAAAACCCCTTTTCTTTCTTTACAAAGCATATGCTGCTATATTTAATGAGAAAAAAAAGAATTAAAGCCATTATTCAGATAACTTATTCTACTTCTTATTATTGGAAATGAATAAAAACACATATAGCATTCATGCTCTTCTCTTGGTCTTCTGCATTTTGTTTGGAGTATGATGAGACTTTAGAAAGTGAATTTGCACCTGAACATGTATATGACTTTGACTAACAGATAATTTGTTCTTTCCTTGAAAAATCTAAGCTCACTCTTTATTTCTAAATTTGTAGAACTAACTAACTCAGCTCTTTGCTAGGGCTCATGCCCACCCTGGCTGTCATCTAACTGCAGGAAGATGCCAGTTTAGTTGTCTGAAGGGTCAAGGGAGAACCTTGCTTTGTACTTCTGATGCATCAATTATTATCACTCAGAAAATGGGGGATATGAAAATGACAGACAACACAATAGCAATTTGACATATACTGGCATTATTACACCAAACCTTTTCCTGTGAAATTAAATATTCATTTTCTATAGATGGGAAATGGTCTGCAAATAAAAATGTCTCAAATTTTCATTTCATGAAGAGGGATGTGGCTTATTCATATTTTCAACTGATGTGGTCTATGGAGGTTCTGTAAACAGAATAGAAGGGGGGAAGGTAGTAAGCAATTGGAAATCTGAGCATGTGATATTGCAGAGTTGCCTTGTTCATTTCAGACAAGAGCCTGTAGAAGTGGAGTTGTGGAGACAGAGATGGCAGGGCCCTAAAGGGAAGTTTGACTGTCTTTAGACAGGTAAGGTCTTGAGATTAATGACATCCTCATGCTGAATATAATCTACTGCTACTAAGCAAACTTTGACACTTCTTAGAGAACAAAACTGGGGAGATGCTGAGAAAAAGAGAGGAGGAAAACTTATATTACAGATTAATGCAAGAGGGAGAAAAAAAATTCAGACTTGAAATTTACCTGAAAATCTTACCATGTTCTTAAAATGTGTATAAACAAAAATTTATTTTTCGTAGAGTATGTACAAGTTTGCTTGTACAACTGCTACAAGCAAAATGACTTTGTATTGTGTATTGCTATTTTAATAAGCCCTTCAAGAGTAAAAATCTATCTTGGTAATGGATGGTGTTGAACTAGTAGAGCTAAAGATGTGATCTAGTCTTTCCTCACTGATCCATGCCATCATTTTGTTGGGGAAAGCGGGACATTTTACTTTATTGCTCAGAAATGTGTAAATGCTCAGATCCAAAGTGTTCTTAAATATATTTACTTGAAATTTCAAATTTTTTTTTCAAGGTAATCATAGCCCATATGGACAGTGCTCATGCCCAGTAGCATAGAATAAACCAGTCATATCAGTCCCCCTTCTCTTACCTGTCACTCTGTTCTATCATACGTCCATTCATGTGTGAAGCCAAGAATGTAGCTAATATGGCCTGACCTGTGGTTGTGCAGTGGATAAAGCATCGACTTGGAAATGCTGAGGTCGCCGGTTCGAAACCCTGGGCTTGCCTGGTCAAGGCACATATGGGAGTTGATGCTTCCAGCTCCTCCCCACCTTCTCTCTCTGTCTCTCTCTCCTCTCTCTCTCCCTCTATGTCTCTCTCTCTCTCCCTTTCTCTTTCCTCTCTAAAATGAATAAATAAAATTTTAAGAAAAAAATGTAGCTAATATGATGTTATGTGACCTGAAAATATTGGGAATTATTATTTTTAAATGTTGGGAAAATCCCATATATATTTTTTTATCTTAATATCTGAGGCCAGATATCTTTAAGTTTTTCCAAAGTACACAGACATCAGTTTCTTCATCAAATATGATATTCCTATTCTCATCCTAGTGATTTTGCTTACATAAAATATTTGGGTAAAGAAGATAAAACGGCCACCATTTCAAAACAGTACAGGAGGGAATTGTGGTGATAAATAGCTTTTCAAAGACAAGATGACAGATGCCATTAAAAGCCACAAGCTGTTAAATCTCGAGTCTCACATGTGCTTTGTTCTTGATTTCTAAATTTATCCCAGGTTGTTTTTAGAACTTAAAACAGTTATGGGAGGTTGGTGATTAGAGAAACTATTTGAAGTTTCAAAATCAGAACAGCTGGTCCAGAGATGACAGAAGATGATGCTGAGTTTTATGAAGCGAATGCAAAATAGTAACCAGGGAATGTTTTGGCAAGTAGTAAGAGAAACCATTAGAGACATATTGCAGGTGTCAAATTTCATCTAGGGTAGGTATGTTTTTCAGACCCAGAGTTTCGATTGGCTCTCTTACCTCTAAAGGCTAAAGATGTCTGAGTCCTTGAGAACAAGCATCAAGTAATAACAGGGAATGAGTACCAAAAGACAGGTTACAAGATGTAATGGCAGGTGATCATCAGCACCTCTTAGCTAACCTACTGTAATCATGCCCTAATTGGTCTTCCTGAGAAAAGTTTCCTCCCTTTGAGTGTATTCTTTATAGAGAATACATCATGACCATTTTTTGAGTCAGCTGATCTCTTTATTCTACTCCAAATCCACCACTGCTTTTCATTACATTTAGAAAAAAAAAAAAAAAAAAAAGTAAAGCCTTGCCATTTGCCCAAATTCCCGCTGTTATGATTTGGCTCCTGACTCATTCTCTGTCAGCCCCTGTTTCTGTTCTATGCTTAGAACATGGTGGAATCATTGCTGTTTATCAAATACACCAGTTATTGATCCATTTCAAGGTCTTAGTTCTTGATGTTTCTTTCATCTGGAATATTCTTCCCCCAGAGATTTGCCTGGCTGGCTCTCAAACTTCATTCAAGTTTATGCTCAAATGTCACCTTCATGACATTCCATCAGAAACAGCACTTACAGTGATCTAGTTATCCTACCTTATTTTTCTTCATATGTCTCATATAGCATTACCTAAGTTTTTATATGCATCTCTTTGTTTTCTTTACTCATTACTTGTCTTGTGCACTTGAGTGTAAACTCTATTAGGTCAGATTCTTGTTTTGCCTTGTTTATTTTGTATCCTCAATGCTTAAAACAGTTCCTCGCACATAATACTAAAAAAAGATACCATTGGCCCTGGCCGGTTGTCTCAGCGGTAGAGCGTTGGCCTGGCGTGCGGGGGACCCGGGTTCGATTCCCGGCCAGGGCACACAGGAGAGACGCCCATTTGCTTCTCCCCCCTCCCCCCTCCTTCCTCTCTGTCTCTCTCTTCCCTTACCGCAGCCAAGGCTCCATTGGAGCAAAGATGGTCCGGGCACTGGGGATGGCTCCTTGGCCTCTGCCCCAGGCTCTAGAGTGGCTCTGGTCACGGCAGAGTGACGCCCCGGAGGGGCAGAGCATCGCCCCCTGGTGGGCAGAGCGTCGCCCCTGGTGGGCGTGCCGGGTAGATCCCGGTCGGGCGCATGCGGGAGTCTGTCTGACTGTCTCTCCCCGTTTCCAGCTTCAGAAAAATACAAAAATAAAAAAATAAAAAAAAATTAAAAAAGATAGCATTATGTAAAAACACATAAAGGTAGCTTTATATTATATAATTTATTGTCAAATTACTCCAGATAATTTTAAAGTAGTTAGAGTAATTAGATCTTAGCTTACCCAGATATACAGGCTCTTTAAGGGACATGGGGATGTCCTGTTTTATCTTTCATACTTCCATGACAAAATATACTTATGGTTCATGGGTTTTTTTCTTAACTTAAATATGGCTCTGATCCATTAATTTTAATGTCTGATATTAATTCCTTCTCTTGGACTATAACTTGAATATCTTGGTATCCTATTTTAATTACAGTCATTTCCCAGTATTGTGGAAAATAATAGACTTCCAGCTGGGTCTTAAATTTCATTTCAACAGGTAAAATGTCCACCATACTAGTCCTCTTTTCCCCCAGAGCTTTCTCCTAACTTTTGTCCAAAACATATGCCACACCAGCCTCATGCCCTGATTCAGATAAAATCTTCAACTCTGTCCAGCAGAGCAGAACAACTCCCACCTGGATTACATCTCTAATTAAATCAGAAGCAAAGCTTCATTCCCATTGGTTTATGCTACTTTAACATACACTCCAAGAAACAGGAAATAATATTATTATTGCAATAATGCTTAATTTATTTAGAGTGACAAAATCTATTAATACTTCCTTAAGCCAATTTGTACAATGCTCAAATTCATTGCATATTCTAAGCATCATACTCAAATAGAAACTGATGAAGTCTATGTGACACTTCTGTTTAAAAAGTAGGCATGCTGCAACCATTCTGACAGATACAGTGGTTCCCGCAGCTGCAGAGGAGGAGGCTAGCCTAAGGCACATGGAGTACACAATTGCTTCTCCATAAGCATAAGTGCTGTGAGAGCTTGATTGGAGGTTATACATTTGTTTTCACATTATGTTTCTTGAAGGTCTCCTCTTGGGTAAATAGAAAGGCATCCTTAAATTTCCTTATTCAGTTGTGAATCTATTTCATTAAGAGCTTAAGCTATTTCTCAGGATGGCTTACTAAGAGAGCTGAATACAATGCAAGTCCTTGAAATTTTATCTCTTGTTTAATATCAACAATATCTTCACTACCTTTTCTTCTTGCTGAGATGCTCTCACAAGATGAAAAAAATTATGATATAGGTCTTCTAGGTCAGAGGCTTAGTATTGATGCAAATACCATTTTCTACCATTTCCTATGTTTACTATCTCACTTTCATAGTATCTGTGCCTGGTTTATTTTGATTGCCCCTCCTGTTACATGTTCACCCTTCTGTACCCTGCTTTACAACCTGGGAGGCAAACCTCTATAGATTTCACCCATTGGATCTTTTGTGTTTCAGTTAAGACTACAGAATAAAGGGAACTAGTAGAAGCACCAGAAGAGGGCAGAGAATAAGGTAAGTCCTGCTTCTCTTCTGTGGGGTCTTCTCAGCAGGCTATGTCTCATGACACCTCTTACTCTCTTTGCTCAGCAGTTGGGCCTCCGTGTGTTACTCAGTATGTTGGGCTCTTGCTAACACTAGTACTACCTGTGTTTTCCTTATTAGGTTTTCTGCCCACACCTTTGTAAAGTCGTCCATTTATTAAACTCTCCTCCAATTATTCAAATTGAGGGTCATGTTGAAAACCTGTTTGACACACCATCCAAGGTTAGAAAAATCATAGATAAAAGTAAAATACAAGTCCTCTATTTGCCACAAAGCTTTAAGGGACCATTTCCAATAATAGCTTTCCCTTAAAAGACTACAATTGACTGTGAAGCAGGAATGCTTCACATATATTGTATATAACAAATATAAACCAAGTTAAGGAAGTACAGATGAGTAACAAAGAAAAAGATTAGAATATTATTTGGTGAGATATATACTTTGATAAACCTTAGTCAGTTTAATTTTTGATCTTTTGATATTCTGTTGCCTGGCTAATTCCGAGCAACTTTGGGAAAATGACCTTAAAAGTAGTAACTTCAAGATATGTCATTCCTCCTCTCACTCTTTTTTTAGGACACCAAGTTTAAGATAAATTGTTATGTGAAATATCTGGAATGAATATTAATATTAATTCAGAATATTAATGATGCATCAGTTAATCTGGAAATTATAGAGTTGGTTCTTTTTAAATAATTTTATTCAAATACATTTTGCTCAGCCATGAGAAAATCATACATTTATTTTTCAAAAGTATTTTTTTCTTATTTAAGAAAATTATTTTATTTAAATTTTTTTTGATTAGTAAGTTTAATTTTAAACCTTTGTTTTTCATTTCTAGAATTATTTCATTTTAGTCAGAGAATATTGATTCTTATATTGGGGATTTCTATGAGATTATATTTGTCATTAAAATAACACCAACTGTGGCTTATTTTCCAAGAAGGCAAAACACACATGCTTATACGTCACAGAATATTTGGAAGGGGCCTACACTTTTCTTTGTTCAAAGTTGTGACAAACAGAAAGCAGATTAAGAAAAAATACTAATTTTAGTAATAGAGACTAGATTGGAAGACATATTATTATAAAACCAATCATTCACTTGTTAATTTTTTCCCTGTGGTATAGATTGTGGAACAATACAATGGAGTTTGAGTTTGTAGAGCAGATAAACTCATTTATGCCCCTGTCTTCCACAGGCTTAAGTCTACAGTAAAAGTATCTAAGTTGGCATTGTACATAGAAACATAACACATTTTACAGTAAGTCCCCAAATTACAAACATCCAACTTATGTACAACTCATACTTACAAATGGAGTACAAAGGGCTATTGGTAATCAATTTCAGTTGGAGAACAGTGAAAATGATATAGAGTTACTTGACTCCCATGGCAAAGAACTAACCAATGAAAACCAAATGGAACTAGAGCAGCAGATGAGAAAGTAAAGAAAATAAAGACCTAGAAACTCTAGAACCTAAAAAATGTACTACGAAATAGCTGATATTTTTGTCTCATTGAAGCAGGAATGGCAAAGTTAGAGAAGCAAGATCCTGATACAGAGATGTTCACCATAGTTAACTGTACAGTCACTGAAGGGCTGAGATGCTACGGGGCCATTTATGATGAGAAGAAGAAAAACTCTGTACAAACCTCCCATGATGCCTACTTCCAGAAACTGACTCCAGCAGCAGAACCAAACCCTGACGCTCTAACACCAGTCCCAGCCTCTCAACGAGACCACCATCTTCTTCATCATCCAAGGTTGTTTAATGTTGTATTTAAAAATATTTAAGTATTTATATGCACAGAAAGGTAAAATAAATACTATGTTGAGACAAATATTTGTCTAAGTAGCATTTAATAGTTAAATGTACCTGCCCAACCTACACACAAATTCAACCTCAGAACAAACCTACAGAACCTATCTCATTCATAACCTGGGACTGCCTGTATTTACCTTTTCAAAGGGTAAGAATACTTCAAGGCTCAAATCTACAGTTAAAAAATTAGATAAAATCTTAAATTTGATAGATTATGCTTTTTCCCCCATTGTACTGTATCTATCAACTTATTTATCTATCTTTTAATACACTTCTTAAAATAACATTTGAGCCTGACAAGGCGGTGGCATATTTAGAGCATCAGACTGGGTTGCAGAGAACCCTGGTTCAAAGCCCCGAGGTCGCCAGCTTGAGTGCAGGCTCATCTGATTTGAGCAAGGCTCACCAACTTGAGCCCAAGGTCACTGGCTTGAGCAAGGGGTCACTCGTTCTGCAGGAACCCCCAATCAAGGCACATATGAGAAAGCAATCAATGAACAACTAAGGAGGAGCAACGAAAAGTGGTGCTTTTCACTTCTCTTTCTGTCTGTCTGTCCCTATCAGTCCCTCTCCCTGTCTCTCTCTGTCTCTGTCACAAAAAAAATAATAATTATTATAAAACCTATCATTAAAAACTCACAAAACAGGCCCTGGCCGGTTGGCTCAGCTGTACAGCGTCGGCCTGGCGTGCGGGGGACCCGGGTTCGATTCCCGGCCAGGGCACATAGGAGAGGCGCCCATTTGCTTCTCCACCCCCCCCTCCTTCCTCTCTATCTCTCTCTTCCCCTCCCGCAGCCAAGGCTCCATTGGAGCAAAGATGGCCCGGGCGCTGGGGATAGCTCCTTGGCCTCTGCCCCAGGTGCTAGAGTGGCTCTGGTCGTGGCAGAGCGACGCCCCGGAGGGGCAGAGCATCACCCCTGGTGGGCAGAGCATCGCCCCTGGTGGGCGTGCGGGGTGGATCCCGGTCGGGCGCATGCGGGAGTCTGTCTGACTGTCTCTCCCCGTTTCCAGCTTCGGAAAAATACAAACAAAACAAAACAAAACTCACAAAACAAATAAATTAATACCTTTCCATGTCAAATACACAAACTCACTGTCCCACCTTAGGAGGTAACCATTGTGAACTTAATATCTAAACTCCCAGAACTTTTTGTGTGTATTCATGTATTCACACTGACATGCATGCATAGAAATACATAGTTTTGCTTTTTATTTCTTATAAATTTATCTGCAACTTGCTTCTTAATTAACACTTTGAGGGATTTAGCAGTTCATTGGAAAGATGACATACAATTTCTTCTGTGTTGTCCTTTTGTAATACAGTAGAGAACCCTTAGGCATAGAAGAAATTATATAAGTGGGCCCGGCAGGACTGTTTTCTACCCAGTCCAAAAAAGAATAGTTATGGAATCATATTATAGCTGTGGGTTGTGTTTCCTCCTAGAAACATGAACTCACTGATAAACCTGTGGAGATAAGCATTAATGACCTTTGCCCTTGGAATTTGCTGTCCCCAGGCCTGCCCCTAATGGCCAGGGTAGCCATTTTTGTATAACTATTTCTTTTTTCTTTAAGTCAACTCATTTTTAATTCCTTTCTCTAGTACTAAGCATAATTGCTTTCTTTCTCCAGTTACATTTCTCTTATTTTCTTTTATAGTTATATAGTTATCACTCTTTCCCAGTGTAGTCCTCTGAGATTTCAGCAAATAAAACCAGAAAGGAAGAGTCAAGACGTTTTAAATTTCAATCGCTTGCTTTTCCATTGTGTGCTGTTTTTCATTTTGTTCTCAGCTATTTATTTGGCTCCACTGAGCAGGACTGAGGGGAAATATCCAGCCTTTCTTTTCTCCATCAGAAATGAGAGGTGTATTATTGTGTATAGTGGGAAGGAAAAGGGTATATGAAGTTCTCAATATAAGGGAGAAACAACTACAACAAAATATTGTGAGAAAAAATAGCATGCGTGGTAAAAACTTGAAACAGCTACTAAACTGATATAAAATAAAATTTGAAATTTTCTGATAAAAGCTAAAGGAGAAGAAGGGTATATACTTTCAATTTTAAAATAAAATAATATCATAAAACTTTGAGCAGTGAAAGATGGTTACTAGATTTATCATGGTGATAACTTTGTAAGCTATATAAGATTGGATAATGTTGTACATCTGAAATTCACATAATATTGTACATCAATATACTTTAATTACAAATTTAAGAAAATAATAAAAAAAATGAGATAAAATAAAATATTCTGCTCTTTCAGGCTCACCTTTTAAATTCCTGTGAGTAGCCACTTTTTATATTTTCTTGTATATTTCCAAAAATATTCTGAACATAAGTGTATGTAGGTGTATATTTACATACACACATTTTTATATAAATCATAATTGTACACACACATGCATATATATATGTATGTATATACATACACACACACACACACACAATGGCACACTAATCAGTAATTTACCTGTTTTACTATTTTATCTTAGATTTTTTTTCCATAACTATAAATCTAGATCTATGGACAAGTCCTGCTGGGGATGAGGACAACAAAGATGCAAAGACCCTACTCCAGAGACCAGGTTCAGTGACGCAGATCCACTTTATTCAGGAAGTAAGCTAGCTTATATACATGGGTTCAGCCTATAGGGTGTTATAGTAGGGCAAATGGCCAAAAAAGGTCAGAGGGCTGCCAGGCTGGTGCTGAGTCATTTCTGTGCAGCAGGAGAGCTCCCTTCCTGGGTGTTCCCAGGAGGGTTCCGGGAGCTGGAGTATTCTCACAGCATTGTGTCAGCCACAGCCGCTAGGTAAATGCTATGCACTCTACCTACATCTCCCCCTTCTCTTTTAATTAAGGCCAGTTGAACTTGCTTGATGACTGCTTGTTGCTGTTGTAGCTTCTGAAAGCTATGCATTAGAACAAAAACAACTATAAAACCTATTATACTATATGCAAATATTATAGATTAGCTGGATTAAACAATGAGGCAAGCTTCTGTAATGTTTGACTAGTTAGGAAATTAGAATGGGGTCTTAAACAGGGGATTCCTCTTAGAGGTTGGAATGTCATTTCCCTCCCATTGTGTTACAGAGATCTCCCAGGTGCTGTTAAACACAGTTCCATTTTGATTGCAAAAAATGGATGTAGGTCCATGCATGCCCCCTTCCCACAAAGGTCCCAGCATCCAAACACGGAACAAATAACTTGCCATAGGCTGCATACTGCATATGGTTTGGTTGCATTCCATCTCTCAGCTTCTGATGCCAAACTCCGGGGTTGATGGTCTGCACATTGGGGCCAGAGGTAATGTGGCAGTCTCTCCAGGGAATGCCTTCTCTCAGGAGTGTTCTTAGATATTTGTCATACATGAACAGGCAAAGAGGTGATCCTGGGAAGGCAAGGTTAGCGGGGCGGGCCCAGCTGCTGGTAGCTAGGGGGAGGAGGGCTTGTAGGCCAAGTACTGAGCCTTGGTTGGTAGTACCATTTTCAGCAATGTCCCCTGTAGTATGATTTCGAAGGAGGATCCACCCCTCGGAGGGGACGGTGTTATTATTCAGAGTAAACTTAAGTAGCATTGGGTCAATGAGGTTACCCCATATAGTGCCATTCCACTGTTGGGATTCCTGGCCAGTATTGTCACAAGGGAGACTAAGGGAGCAGTTACTGGAATATACTGCTGGAAACTGTGGGCTATTAACTTAATAGGCATAATTATGCCAGGGTGGGGAATAGCCGCCCAGACATGAGGATCTCCTCGTGCCTTGGAGTTTGCTGTGATAATGGAAGACATGAGGAGCAACAGAGTGCCTGGACCTGGGGGTCTGTCAGGGGCTAATCTTTGAGCCTGTTTGGCTAGCGCCTTCATATCTCCCCAGATTATGTTTTGAGCACGTTGTTTACGAGGTCTCCTCCTGTAGCACTGAGGACCTCCTCCAGGTGGCTGTTCATCAAGACTGAGGCTGGTCATCTCCTGAACTGGAAGTTAGCAGGTGTTGGAGGCATTGTTGGTGAGGTCATCTTGGGACACCGGGAATGGCCGTATGTTTCTTCCTGGGATCCAAATTGGATGCGGGCTATTTTCTGGAAAAACACAAACATAATCTCTCCCTTGTGTTAGAAGAGGGTGTGGTCCCCGCCACTAAGCTGTGGCTGGGTCCTTCCAGTGTACCAACAGTAAAGGGGTTGGGTGGCTAGGAAGGCCTCCGCAATGTTTGTAGGCTGGGGTTATACCATCAGAATCAAAAGTTAAATAATTAAGAGTGAAGACAACACTGGTAAGAACTTCTATGGGTGAAGCCCAGGGCATATCTCCCCTTTCTTTTTGAATTTGAAGCTTAATGTCTCTGTGTCGCCATTCTACAATGGCTTGTCCTTGGGGATTATAAGGAATGCCAAGGTGGTGTGTGATTTGCCATTGGGAACAAAAGGCTTTAAATTGGCTGCTGGTATAACAGGGCCAATTGTCAGTTTTAATTTCCCAAGGTACACCAAGGCAAAGCATGGCCTGTCAAAGGGCACGAATTGCATGTGTAGTTTTTTCTCTTTCTAGGGCTGTGGCCAAGATGGCTCTGGAGAAGGTGTCTATGCTATGTGTTTGTAGTGAGTTTGCCAAATTGGGGGACATGAGTGATGTCTATTTACCACATAGCATTAGGCTATAAGCCTCGAGGGTTGACACCCTGTGGTTATAGGGGGCCTAAGGGTAGTAAGGGTCTGCACTGTTTACTTACGCGAACAAGGTGCTTGCAGGTTGCAAGAGTGAGATGGGGAAAGAGAGACTTGAGAGAATGGGCAGACATATGAAACCAGGCATGAAGTTGTCTGGCTTGCTCAATAGGGGAGACTGTTAAAACTAGACAATGAACGTGTGTGTTGCCTGCCGCTAGGGGGCCAGGCAAGCCAGAATGGAAGCAAAGATGCTGAATATACGAAGGGTGTTGATGCTCCTCTAACAGTTCTTTAAGCTGGCTGAGAGCCCTATCTAGTAATGTTTGCTTAGGCCAGAGGGTGGAATGGGCAAGGCCTTTGACTGTTTGTACTGCATAAGCAGTATCTGAAAAAATGTTAAGGGGGCCATGTTGCCAAAGGCGTAGCACATAGTAAATGGCTAGTAGCTCACCTACTTGTACGGATACCTCATAGCTAAATTTGTGGAATTTAGTGCCTTCCATTTGTGCTTTGAACAATATTCCACAATAGGACTGGCTGGAATCTGTAAACGCAAGCATGCTGTGTGGAAGAGGGGTAGATGCTGGATATGAATGAGGGGTGGTTTGTAGGGGGATTCTTTGTAGGGTCTGTAAGAGTCGATCATTGGGGAGGTGATTATCTACTTGTCCAGTATAGTTAGCTAAGAGTGTCTGCATTTCTAAATCATTGGCTAAGAGAAATTGTATATGGTTGAGAGGAATTGGCAGAATAAGTACATCAGGCTCTCGGTTATACAAGGTGACACAAGCTCACCGCAGCTTCCGGCCAAGAATGCAGATTGCAGTCTTGCTGGGGATGATTTTAGGTAGCTGACTATATGCTAAATGTACCCAATAAAGGGGTTTGTTTTGAAACAGGACACCAGTAGGAGTGCCTTTTGTGGCTAGGACAATAGCTGAGATTGGCTGATCAGGTTCTAATCTAGCTGTCGACACAGAGCCAACAGCAGTGTTGATATTTGCTATAACCTGTTTTGCTGCTGTAGATAAAGGGTTGACGCTAGTAGGCTCTATGTCGCCCTCAAGGAGAGAGAATAGGGGATCTAATTCGGCAGTAGAAATAGATAGGTATCCATGTGTCCAGTTTATTTGGCCACATAGCTCTTGTAATTCATGTAAAGAGCATTGTTGAAGGATTGTGAGCATAGGGGAAATAGGAGTTATTTCTTCCCCTATGCAATACCCTTAGAAAGTAAAAGGCAGAAAGGTCTGTACTTCCTCTGGTGCTACAGAAAGCCCAATGGCATTCAGATTAGTTAAGAGCTGCTGGTAACATTCTTCTAAGATCATAGGATTGACATGAGCTATTAATATGTCATCCATATAATGGCAGATGAGGCACTGTTCCTGTAATGGTTGCATTGCTGTGTTTACATAGTACTGGCAAATTGGTGGAGCTATTTTTCATGCCTTGCAGTAAGACTGCCCATTGATACCTTTGAGCTGGAAGGGCGTGATTAATAGAAGGCACAGTAAAAGCAAAATAAGGCTTGTCCTCTTGATGGAGGGGGATTGAGAAAAAACAATCTTTGATGTCTAGAATTTTAATATGGGCAGCCTGTGGCACCACAGAGGGATGTGGCAAGCCTGGTTGTAAAGTGCCCATCTTTGCCATGTACTTGTTAATAACCCTTAACTCATGAAGGAATCTCCATTTTCTGAATGCCTTTTTCTGAATTACAAAAACAGGCGAATTATGAGGACTAGTGGAAGGCTCAATATGTTTGGCTTCTAATTGTTGCTGAACTAGTTTGTGTAATTCTTTTAATTAGGAGTCTGTTAAAGGCCACTGCTCAACCCAAATTGGTTGATTGGTATCCCATGTAAGTTTGATGGGTTCTGGAGTTTTTAATTGAGCAATGGCCTTTAGAATTGGGGGGGGGGAGGAGCTCTAGTCCTAATGCTGCATGGGAAATGTCTCTTTGCTGACACATGGGGGCGTATAGGTTGGCCCATGTGTCTGCAGCAGGAACACATGTTGGAGTTAAACTGGGGTAGAAAATAAATTCTGAGAGGCTGGGGTGGAGCATTGAGCCCAGCAGGGAATGTGGAAGTAATGACTTCCATTTCTTTGGGTGACAGAGCTGATGACGTGGTTTCTAATGTATCTAGTTTCATTTCTGCATGCTTGGCTTCAAGTTCATCCTACTCGATGGCCCAACCCGTTTCTTCCTCTACAGAGGGAGGCGAATATGGAGGTAGGGGCTCCTCAGAAAGAGGAGTAGCCTGTAGGACCTTAGGGACCAGCAGAGGGTCCCCAGCAGGAGCACTGGTCAAGCAGGCATGTATTGCCAATAAGGCAGGAGTGAGGCCCAGAGGGCAGGTTTGACCCCAACGCCCCTCAACCGAATGAACACATTGGAGAGCTCGGGCCCAAGTATCTGGATCCCAGAGGGGTGCGTCCTCAATCCAGGGATTGAGACCAGAGAGAGTCTCCCAGTAAGTACAGAGATCCTCTTCACAAACTTCAACTCACCTACTCTGCAATAGGGCGTGCAGGGCTCAAGCCTGCGGGGCTCGAGAGTGAGAGAGAAGGTTTCCCATTGCAGAGGATCACTCACCCATCCCTTGGATGCCGGTTAGGTCCCTATTCGAGGTGCCAGCTGTAGACAAGTCCTGCCGGGGGTGAGGACAACAAAGATGCAAAGACCCTACTCGAGACCAGGTTCAGTGACGCAGATCCACTTTATTTAGGAAGTAAGCAAGCTTATATAGATGGGTTCAGTCAATGAGATGTTATAGTAGGGCAAATGACCAAAAAAGGTCAGAGGGCTGCCCATCTATCCAAAATGGCACTGAGTCATTTCCGCGCAGCGGGCGAGTTTCCTTCCTGGATGTGCCCAGGAGGGTTCTGGGAGCTGCAGTATTCTCACTGCATTGAGTCAGCCACAGCCGCTAGGTAAATGTTCTGTGCTCTACCTACATAGATCTTATTCTTTCTATTTAGTAAATAATATTTCTTGCATAAAGTTATCATAATTCAACCAAGTATTGATTTCACATTGATTCTAGTTTTGCTATTAAAAACAATGCAACAACAAGCATATATGTGTAAATGTCATGCACTTGGGTCTGTATCAACTTTGAAAGATTTAGTAGTAATTCACTCCTCATAAATTTATAGAACTCCTGTATATATAATTTTTTTTAAATTTAGTGAGAGGAGGAGAAACAGAGACAGATTTCCACATGTGCCCCAACAGAGATTCAAAGGCAAGCCCACTAGGGGGCCATGCTCTGCCCATCTGGGACCCTTGCTCCATTGCCACTGGAGCCATTTTTTAGTGCCTTAGGCAGAGGCCATGAAGCCATACTCAGTACCAGGGGCCAACTGCTTCCAATAGAACCATGGCTGCAGGAGGGGAGGAGAGAGAAGTGAGAAGAGGAGGGGTGGAGAAGCAGATGGGTGCTTCCGCTGTGTGCCCTGACTGGGAATTGAACCAGGGACATCCACATACCCAGCTGATGCTCTACCACTGAGCCAATTGGCCAGGGCTATATAATGTTTTAAATCTACTTTTATAAAAATATATGGCAATTCTTATTGTTTTTTAGGAGTTAACTTTGCTTGATTACTTTCAGCTTATGAAAGAGAAGGCATTAAGCTCCTGATTAATAGTCATAGTTACCCCTGCACTAAAACAAGAGGAGGTTTTAGATAGAAATGCCATGTCTGTGTCATGGTTATTTTTTACAGCTATAACAAGGCTCTTCATATGAGCTTATAATGATCTGTTTCCAATAAAAAACTTATTTCTGCAAATTAAATCCCAGATTTCAGTGTAAATATTTTTATAAAGAAAATGAAAAATATATAGTTAGTAAGTTTTACAAATAGTTCCAAAGAATGGTCACCCTAACTCCCCTGAGCCATTTCAAAATAATGCTGAATTTAAAAATAGAAGAAATTCTTTAAATTTTAGCATCTGTTTCTAGATTGTTTTTTTCTATCATTATTACATGAATGAGGAATGGGGTCCTTAATCTTTCATTGCAGGGCTCTTGTTTTCAATTGCTGCATTCCCCAGGGGATGTCTCCTCGGGCTCCCCTCAGAAGCTTATTACAACCACTAGAATTCTGAACCCCAATTTGCATAGGGGCAAATTTAAACTTAGTAAAGTGAATAACTTTGTCCAGTACCACACAGCCTCTCTTTTAACCACAAATCCTGACCCTCAAATTAGCAATTGCCCGTGCTTTAGGTGAGTAAGGACCAAGACTGAGTTCAATTCTAGAGCTTCTCAGAAGCAAACCTCTCACTTGACTCCTCCCTGGAACTGGTGCATAAAAAACTATGGCATCTCATAGAATCTGTTTCTGTTTGGGGTACAAGAAACTGCCTATAGGTTTCAATCTCAGATGGCCACAGTCAATTACCTCTGAATCAGAGAAAAGTAAACAGTCCCTTACACAGACCTACATCAGGAGCAAGATGAGCTCGGCAAGTTAGTCTCCATTGGTTTCATAAGCTCTTTTTTGAGAAACTGCAATTTATGGACTATATATGTTCTTTGAAATAAAATAACTGTGCATGTTTATGCATGGTATGCAAATCAACCATACACATATCCACATATATATATATATATATACTATGTATGTATAAAAAAATCTGTAGGTAAACATAAGAATAAATATAGACACAGAGTCATGATACCTGGTTTTCAATCTTGGCGCTGTGACAGTTTTCTTCATTTTAAAATTGATTTGATATCTGAAGTGCAGTCAGAAGATAGAAATAAGCATAACACAACATCAAAACATCACAAAAAGGAAAAAGAAGATGCAAACTTTGATGGTTAATAGCTTGGATTTAAATGATAGCCCGCTACTTATTGAAAATATGACCCAAGGTAAGTTATTTCACTTCCTTGTTCCTTACTTTCCTAGTTTGTAAAATAAAAATGAAAAATTCCAAAACCTCATATAGTTTTGATGAATAAATGAGTGTAATTTAGAATCTTATGTGGTACATTATATGAACTATAGAAGTGTTAGCTCTTATCTACCATTCAGTCAACTCAGGAACCAGGAGACAGAAAAGGCTACTATTCATTGAGGGCTTCTCATACACTCCTCAAAGTATGAATGAACACACAAAGGCATAAAGTTTTCTAAAGTTCTAATAGTGAATGACACAACTACTTATAAAACAGAAACTAAAAAGGAAAGTAAATTTTAATAAATAAAGACACAAGAATAGTAAACTGCAGAAACAGGTTACATGACTAAGTAAAACACTGTTCCTATGAGTAGAGGATCAAAATATATATTAAAGACAGATGAAGGTTTATGTCCATCTCCTGTATCAGTTAAGTTGCCTTTGAAATTTATGGTTAGCTCAAGATTATTGGTAGTCTGTTCTCTGAAATATGATATCCTATGGAAGCAGTAACTTGGAGAGTTAATGTAAAAAATAAATGTTATCCAATAAGAATGGGATTATCAGAAATGACTGATGCGTATATCTGTTTTGACTAAGTAATCACTTTAGGACCTTAGCCAACTACCACTGGTAATAATTCATAGTAAACTCTATTAACTTTTCATGATTTCCCCCAAAGTAATCAAGTCAAGATAAGCTGTAAAATTTTTCATAATCACAGCATGAAAATAGTAAGGACATAATATAATTTTACAAAGAAATGGCATATCTAATAACAGTAATTCAATACATTTATTTCCCCATCACTGAAATTTTGAAAACTATAACTATTAAAAGCTTCATTCCAGGTAAAATTGTTCTTCTAAAATAAATGTGAATGGTGGCATAGCTCAGTTGGTTAAAGCGACGTCCTGATACACCAAGCTTGTGGATTCAATCCCCAGTCAGGGTACATACAAGATCAACCAATGAATGTATAAGAAGTGTGACAACAAATTGATGCTTCTCCCTCGCTCCCTTGCTCTCTCTCCCTCTCTCAAATCAATCAATAAATAAATAAAGTAAATTTTGGAATAAGTTTTATGTGAATCTTTTAATATGTTATCTGTTTCAAAACTAAAGCAATGTAAGCAAACCAGCAGTGCACAAATTTTTATTTTAAAAGAATATTTAAATTGCCTGGCCTGTGGTGGCACAGTGGGTAAAGCATCGACTGGAATGCTGAGGTCACCAGTTCGAAACCCTGGTTTCCCTGGTCAAGGCACATATGGGAGTTGATGCTTCTTGCTCCTCCCCCTTCTCTCTGTCTCTCTGTCTCTTTCTCTCTTTCTCTAAAATAAACAAAATCTTAAAAAAAAAGAATGTATGCATTAAAAAAAAAACTAATGCAGCATACATGAAAAAAAGTGAAATCTATATTTTAATTGTCCAATCTCTCAACAACTCATAGATGACAATCATGAAAAATTTGATATAAATATGCAGAATAAGCCTGACCTGTGGTGGTGCAGTGGATAAAGCCTCGACCTGGAATGCTGAGGTCGCTGGTTCAAAACTCTGGGCTTGCCTGGTCAAGGCACATATGGGAGTTGATGCTTCCTGCTGCTCCTCCCTTTCTCTCTCTTTCTCTATCTCTCTCTCTCCTCTCTAAAATGAATAAATAAATAAATTAAAAATAGCCTTGCTATAAATAAAAAAAAATCAAATGCTTTAAAAAAAATATGCAGAATATTTTTGTGCATTTTTGTATGTAGATACAGGCATATCTATTTGTTTTTAACACACATAGGATTAAATACATTTTCTTATGCTTAATTTTTCAAAGTGCTGTTTTGCTCTTTTTCTAATATATAATTTTAGATCTTTTGGCTCATGAAAATAATATTTAATGATTTCATAACTTTTTATATAAATGAGCCACAGTGTAGTTAACCATTCCCTAATCAGTAGATATTTGTGTTATATATGACCATTGTGAAAAAATGTTGAAGTAAACATTCATATGTATTTAAAAATATATTGAATATTTCTGTAGAAATGAACATTTTAATATTATATATTAATCATATATGTTCAAAGAATTTAATAGATGAATAATTTTAATGATTATTTTAATTTTTAGTAAAATTTGTTGGTTTTATAGAACATCATTTCCTTTGTTAAATTATATTTTTAAAAATAATTTGCTTGTATCTCTATTATTGTGATTAATTTTTATACTGTACTTACTTTAGAAAATATTTATGTATAAATATCTTTCCTTTTATATTTGTTGTACTTCCCCCTCAAATATTGCTTGCTTATTAACTTTATATTTTTAATACAGGAGATTTTCACTTTTATGTAAGCATATCTATTGGCTTCTTTTTAAAATTTTATTGAATTTATTGGGGTGATATTAGTTAATAAAATTATATAGGTTTCAAATGAACAACTGTATAACACATCATCTGTGTATGGTATTGTGTGTTCACAACCCAAAGTCAAGTTTCCTTCCATCACCATTTATACCCCTTTACCCTCTTCTATCTGCCCCCTGGCCCTTTCTTCTGGTAATCACTATACTGTTGTCTGTGTATATTACTTTTCTTTTTACTTAATTCCTTCACCTTTCTACCCAGCTCCCCTACCCCTCTTACCTCTGACAGCTATCAGTCTGTTCTCTGAATCTGAGTCTATATTATTTTATTTTGTTCATTAGATTCTACATACAAGTGAAATCAAATGGTATTTGTCTTTTTCTGACTGGCTTATTTTATTTAGCTTAATAATCTCCAGGTTCCATCCATGCTGTCACAAAAGGTAAAATTTCCTTCTCTTTTATGGCCACGTAGTATTCCACTGTGTTAATGCACCACAGCTTTTTATCCATTCATTTACTGATGGGTACTTGAGCTGCTTCTCAACATTGGCTATTGCAAATAACACTGCAATGAACATCGGCTCTATATATTCATTCAAATTAGTGTTTGAAGTTTCTTTGGATATCCTGTATTCCTAGAAGTGGAGTTCCTTGGTCATAAAGAAGTTTTTTGTTGTTGTTGTTGTTGTTGTTGTTGTTTTTGGTAAGTACAGTACTATACATACTACTTTCCACAGTGGCTGCATCTATCAGCACTTCTACTGACAGTGCATGAGGGTAGGAGGGTTCCCATTTCTCCATCTCCTAGCCAACAGTTGTTGTTTGTTGATTTATTGCTAATAGACATTCTGACATGTGTGAGATGATATCTCACTGTGGCTTAATTTGCACTTCTCTAGTGACTAGTGACCGTGAACATATTTTTACATGTCTATAGACCATCAGTATGGTTTTTTTTTTGGAGTGTCTAGTCAGGTTGTTTGCCCATTCCTTAATTAGATTGTTTGTTTTTTGGTGTTGTGTAAGTTCTTTATAAATTTTGCATATTAACCCTTTATCAGATGCCTCATTGATGAATATGTTCTCCTACTCAGTGGGTTGCCTTTTCATTTGGTGGGTGGTTTTCTTTGCTGTGCAAAACCTTTCAGTTTGATCTAGTCCTATTTGTTTATTTTTTGTTGTTGTTGCTGTTTCCCTTGCCTGAGGAGGCATTAGAAAAAAAAAAAAAACTACAAGAAATGTCTGAGATTTTACTGCCTATGTTTCTTTCTAGGATTTTTATGGTTTATAGTTTTATGTTTAAGTCTTAAATTCATTTTGAATGTTTTCTTGAGTAAGAAGGCAGTTTAGTTTCAATTCTTTTGCATGTATCTGTTCAATTTTCCAACAACATTGATTAAATCGTCTGTCTTTACCTATTTTATATTTTTGCCTCCTTTGACAAATATTAATTTACCATAGTGGTATGGATTTATTTTTGTGCTTTCTATTCTATTTCATTGACCCATATGCCTGTTTTTATGCCAGTACCATGCTGTTTTAATTACTATAGTCTTTTTTGATGTTAGCAAGAATGATTCCTCCAAATTTGTTCTTTTTTTCTCAAGATTGCTGTGGCTATACCAGGTCTTTGTGGTTCCATGTAAGTTTTAAGAATATTTATCTAGTTCCGTGAAATACATTATTGCTATTTTGATAGAAACTGCATTCAATGTACACATTTCTTAGGTAGTATGGACTTTTTAATGATGCAAATTTTTCTTATTCATGAACATAGTACATGCATCCACTTATTTGCATCTTCTTTAATTTTTCTTGAGTATCTTATAATTTCCTAAGTACAAGTCTTTTACAACCTTGGTTAATAAATTTTATTTTATTTTGATGCAACTATAAATGAAATTGTTTTTTTAGTTTCCCTTTCTGATAGTTCATTAGTGATGTATAAAAAATGAAACTAATTTCTGAATATATATATATATATACATATATATTTTTTGTATTTTTCTGAAGTTGGAAACGGGGAGGCAAGTCAGACAGACTCCCCCATGTGCCCGACCGGGATCCACCTGGCACGCCCACCAGGGGGTGATGCTCTGCCCATCGGGGGCATTGCTCTGTTGCAACCAGAGCCATTCTAGCACCTGAGGCAGAGGCCACAGAGCCATCCTCAGCACCCGGGCCAACTTTGCTCCAATGGAGCCTTGGCTGCAGGAGGGGAAGAGAGAGACAGAGAGGCAGGAGAGGGGGAGGGGTGGAGAAGCAGATGGGTGCCTCTCCTGTGTGCCCTGGCCGGGAATTGAACCCGGGACTCCTGCATGCCAGGCCGACACTCTACCACTGAGCCAACCAGCCAGGTCCTGAATATTTATTTTATATCTTGCTACTTTACTAAAATTATTTATCCGTTCTAGTAGTTTTTTGGTGGAATCTTTAAGGTTTTCTATATGCAGTATCATGTTATCCACTGTTGGCCTCTTTCTTGATAGCTTCTGATGTTCTTTTATTGGCTTTCTTAACCAAAGTCAAGTTGAGTGGAAGAATTCTAGAGGAAAGAACTCAGAATACTTTTACAAAGCAACTAGAAATTAGTGAATGGGATCAAAATTTTTGAAACAATATATTAAAGCTATCACACAGCTGGAAAGAATATGTAGATGGAAGGTGTGTTGTCAGGTGTGTTATCATCGTTGATTAGACATTGCTATGTGAAGCTATGATATGAAATCTCATTCTGACTCTGCTTTACCATTTTGGGATAATGTTAAGGACAGGCTTTTGACATAAATTTTATTGTATTCTTTCTCATTTTATGATCTGTTAATATTTGTCAGTGCTGCAATCAAATTATATTAAGTAAATATGTTAGTTTATTTAGTTTTCTTTTTTTCCAAGTGAGAGGGGAGGAGATAGAGAGACAGACTTACATCTGTGCCCTGACTGGGCTCCACCTGGCAACCCTCATCTGGAGCTAATGATCTCTCTGTTCATCTATGGCTATGCTCATAACTGAACTATTTTTAGTACCTGAGGCAAAACTCCAAGAGCCATCCTCGGCACCTGGGGCCGATGCACTAGAACCAATCGAGCCATGACTGTGGGAGAGGAAGAGAGAGAAAGAAAGAGACAATGGGGAGGAGGAAGGGTAGAGAATTAAATGGTTGTTTCTCCTGTTTGCCCTGACCAGAAATCAAACCTGGACATCCACATGCCAGGCCAACGCTTTACCACTGAGCCAACAGGTCAGGGCCTCTTAGTGTGTTTTTTAGAGGTATCTATTTACAAAATATAGGAAAGTAATTTTTAGACCAAATTTATTCATTCTGTTGGTTACTTATTCATATACTGTGCTAGAACTCTGCCAACACAAAATCTGTCCTTTAGAAAAAAAAATAATAAAAGTTTTAATGGTAAGTAAGTATAAGGTATTATCTTAGTCTGGTTGCACTGCTATAATAAAAATACCATTGGCTAAGTGGTTTATAAACCACAGAAGTTTATTTGTCACACTTCTGGAGGATAGGAAATCCAAGATTAAGGTACCAGGAGATTTAGTACCTGATGAGAACTCACTCACTGGTTCATAGATGGCTGTCTATTTTTTGTGCCCCCATGGAGAAAGCATGGGAGAAGAAATGAGATAGCTTTGTGAGGTTTCTATTGTAAGGGTATTATTGTTGGTCAAATAAGTTTTTAAATATGATATATATGTTTGCTCGCTTATAGTTTGCATTGGGTGTGGGGGACAGGTTGTAAGCCGGCAAAGTCATTATAGCCTAAGGCAGGCATGACCAACAATACAGCCCACGGGCAGGATCCCACCTGCGTAATGAGTTTATGCAGCCCGCGATTAAATGTTTAATATTCTCTGCACAACATACTGTGGAAATGAAATAAGTGGTACTTTTAAATCATTATACATAAACTACGATATCTAACCATTGTACAACAATAAAAGTTAAAATCTCAGCTACTCAGAAGTGGAAGCATCTTTGATTATTGGAAATCGAGATATTTAAGAAGATAGTGATATACGGGAAAAGAATTCCACATGTGACTAATCTATGGTTAACTTCCAATAATTGGTCGAATGGATTCGCGATACTTCTTTATTTTTTTAAAAAATTCAATTATAAAGATTTACATCTTTTGTACTTACTTGTCTGTGCAATTTTTATAAGCAATTGAATAATAGAAAATATGGAAACTAAAAAAAAAAACTTGCCAAGGAATATTTAGTAATCTTCAGCTCAACTTCTATTTGTGAACAAACTTTTTTTTAATGAATCTAAATAAAAGTACCACAAGATCAAGATTGAATGATTTACATTTGGAGGCTGTGTTAAGAATAGCTACTACAAGTATAGAACCAGATACTAAAAAAATTATAGACGATGTAAATCCCCTCAACATGTCACATTAGTTTTTTTTGTTAATTTGTTGTACTAAATTATTTACATTTATTCATAAACAAATTGCATAATAAAAATTTGTTTACTTAAATGAATTATTTTTTGTATTTAACATTTTTTAGTTTTAATATTTCATCTGGCCCATGAAAAAAAGTTTTCTTTCTAATCTGGCCCAGGGGCAAAAACTTTTGGCATGCCTGGCATAAGGCTTAGTTTTAAGACTAAGCCATTCCTGCCCTTTTAATACTAAGATCTTTTCAAAACTAAGCTTTTCCCCACACCCTTGACTGTTGCATGATGTGGTGCACTCTTATGAGAAATCCCATTTATGCCTCAGATAAGTAACTTTGTATCAGACTTATTATTTGTATATTGGCTTAAAAGTTTTTATTTCTACACTATAAAATGGGGCAGATCGGGGGCTTGCTCTCTCTGGGTTCCTGAAATTAGCATTGCAAGGAGAGGCAGCCAAGATAGTAGTAGCAGAGTGCTGAAGGAGAAGCCAGTCTAAGCAGAGTTTTTGCAGAGAGAAGGAGATAGGGAACAGAAGTGAATAGGCCTGGTGAGGTAGAAAGAAACCTTTGATTCTAGGAATTCTTAGATAAGTCAGTGGCTTTGGAAGCCCTGAATGGAAAGGGAAGTATTTTCCCACTCTGTGTATTTCTCGCCCACCAGGTGCAAGCTAGGATTAAAGCTAATGGCTCACCAGTTCTTGGCTCCATTGTTTCATTACTGTGTATCTGAATCAAATGCGAAACTGTATTGGCCAGGTGGCTGTGATGGTGGCCATGGCTACTGGCTTTACAGGCATTAGTATCATTCATAAAAATTCCACCTTCATGTCCTACTCACCTCCCAAAGGTCCCATCCCCAAAGATCATCACATTGAGGATTAGATTTCAATATATGAATTTGGGGGGCATACAAAGCAGTCTATTGCAAGTGCTAGTAAAATATTGTATTCCTTCTTTACTAATGTCGCTAATGTTTTTGAATGATACCCTGTAATAATTTGCAAGTAGGGTAATTGAACTCAAATCCAGACTATTTTATATAAGATCAGATTTTTAGTTACTTTGTTTTGTTTTCTCACTAAATAATAAAATTAGCTCAGTTAAATTCCCTTTATAAATTAGAAAGGCTAGAACTAAATCTAAACTCAGTAAAGGAGAGTATGGTAGGGTTTCTCAGGGCTGGAGTGAGTAGTAACAATTTATTGGAGAATGTTATAAGTCAGAGGTCATTTGTGTTTGCTAACTCACTTATCAAAGGAAAAGCATGCTTGTTATTTCTTTCTGACAGAAGATAATTTTACAATTATAAGTGAAGCACCTGAGGAAATTATGTTCCTATTTTGCCATAGAAACTAAGAAATAAGAGTACCATCACCTTTGATGATTATATTTCAAATAAGTGGTTCTCACTTTCCTGAGAAAAACAGTTCTGAGTTTTAATACATACAAGATGCTTTTAATAAAATTTACATCTCAAAAGAGCAAAGAAAGAATTTACAATTATAAGTTTTCTAAAGTAAATGCTCTAAGTAAAGGAAGGCCAAAGCCCTACATTCAGGAAGAAGTTGTCTAAAATTTAGTGAAGCTGAGGGGAAACATTAAAGTGCTCCTGATCAATACAAATGGAAAATCTCAGACTTAGAGTAGATCTTTGAAATGATGCCACTTGTAACCTCAGCATGAGACACAAACCCATCTGAAGAATGTTTAAGTATCACCTACATTCAGCATATTGAATTTAAAAAAATAAGAAGAGTTCTGAGTGATGTATTTTATTATAATTTATCTTTCCCAGAGGGTGAATTTATATATATATAGTTGTAATTTATCTTGCACTGAGCATTAAATAAGAGTAAATACATAATGTATTCTTCTAAATTAATGATTAAAATAATTTATCATAAATTATTTTATCCTTTATCAAAATTAAACAATACAAATATAATTTATCCCTCACTAAGATTTTGGATTAAAACGATTCAAGCTCTGTTATTCATATTTACTTGGAAACATGAGGTGACTGTGAATTTGTACTTTTAGTAATCTCAGCCTATTTTTCTTTAAAATTATTTTTCAGCCAAATAAAATTCTTTGGTTTTATTTGAAGCTATTTTATTGCCACAGATACTGAGACAGGGTATGTGACAAATTGATTGTAACTGATAAGGGCTACAAGGACTGTCAAGGAGATAGTAAGACCAACTTCCAAAGAATCTAAGGTTTAGAACTGGCAGAGATCAGCTTGATACAACAGGGCCACTATTTTCACATTCTAATAACCTGTAGCCTCTTTATGCACTCATTATAATATATTAGCATACTAAACAACACACCCAGGTGCCATGATTGGAAATGTGAAGCCCAACAAAGGTCACAAAATGGCCAACTGAGCTCTTCTGAGAAGTCTCCACCCCTTTCCCAGAAAAATCCTGATAATTCCTCTCCCTAATTGAATATCCTACCCCTCTAATAAATGAACCTCAATAAAAGAAGTTAATCCCATTAGGGAAGGACTGCTCAGCCTGTGGAAAAGATTTCTCTTAGTCCCATTTCTTCCTTTGTAAACTCTTCAACTTTAAACTCGATGCTGGCTGGTCTTCAAATTATTTCCTGGGGGAATCAAGAACACACAGTGGGTCATGAGCCTTAGGGTCCCTGGATACCCGGAACACCTGCAATCAATACTAAAATCTATTTCTCCTTCTTTTTTTTACTAGATTATAAATTTGATCTGCGTGTTGGAATGATAATTTTTTTTGTTGAATATAGATGACTTAATAAATAATAACTGTAGAAATACAAAGTCAATAATAAATTTGGCATTCACTGTCAAATATCTAAGAGGTGCCATATCAAAAATAATGTTGTAGAGGACAATGCTTAACAACATACTAAAGGTCACAGTGTTCATTGCAGCGATTACCATAATAATTGTGCCTTTAAATAAGTTTTTTTGTTGTAAAGTTTTTTGCAATACCTTTAACAATGCCAACATGTTTTTACCTATCAAACCCATCCATATTTTTCTGTTATTATAAAATCCAAGTGTCTTACAGTGAACAACTATATTATATATTAAATGAGAAAGAAAGAACAATAAGTGAATATATTCATGTTTTATAATGTGAAAAAGGTAGAAATAGTTAAAGGGACAAAAACAGTAATAACTAATAAAAGATAAGAAAGCCAAGAATACTAAAAAAAAAAAAAAAAAAAAGACAGACTTTTCAATAATTGATGCTGGAGAAACTGATATTCAAATACAAAAGAACAAAATTAGACCCCTATCTTACATTACTCAAAAAAATTAACTCACACTGGATTAAAGATTTAGTATAAGAACTGAAAGCATAGGACCTAGAAGAAAATATAGAAAAAAAGTCTTGTCACTGAAGTTTTGGATATAAGACTTAGAGAGGTGCTCAAAATCACTCATAATTATGCAAATGAAAACCAAAAGTACAATATCACCTGTATCTGTTAGAATGGCTATTATAAAAAAAGATAAGAAATAACAAATACTGGTGGAGATGTGAATTCTTATTATACAGAAGTTCTGAGATTATTCTCTGATATCCAATATATAACCCACCATCTAGTAGTTTTCTTACAGATCCTAACAGAACATGGCAAATTCTGTATGTGGGAAACACTGTATTAATAAATGTGTTTAAGTTTAAGGGCACATTAAAAAAGAAGATTTAATAGCTTTTTAAAAATAGTTTACTAGATGAAGAAGTAAATGTAAACTTTTAAATGTTGGCTAATTTGAGCAGGTGTCTTCATTCTTGAACTTTTATAAAAGTACAAAATTTTAAAAAGTATTATACCATCCTAAACATCTAGAATGTATCATATATTAAACATGTGAAAGTACACATTGGATAAAATGATCTTACACATAAGATGGTAATGTTGACAGATGATAGCATAAAAGAATACCAGAGTACTTACTATTGCTTTATAGATGTAGGCTAAAACTTGAGCCTGAACAGATGATGTAATATGGTAAAATTGAACTATATCACAGTCTTTTTTAAAAAATAATATGTGAATATTAAAAAAATATTTTAAAAAATGACTGCTAAACGAAGTAACACATGCTTCTAGAAACTGTAATAACTTTCAAGTGTACTGACAGTCAAGATTGAAGCTTATAAATCCAAGGAGGGGCAGGGCACATGAGATAGACTAACAGAGAACAGACAATTCTTAATATTTGTCTCATATATGAAGAATATAAATCTGCTTCTGTGTCCTTATATACATTTACTGGGATTGGTGGTTTCCAAAAAGGGCTGCCTACATGACAGGGGTAAAACAACTTAAAGTGTGACGTATTTTTGTTTCTGAATATTTCTTCCCTTTGTTTAATGAGAAGTACATACCTCTTTCCAAAGAGGGCCTCCACAAGAATGGCAGATACATTTCTTAGCCAGTACAGTATCAGGCCCTTTCAGGTGCCCTGCTTGAGCTACTAAATTATGAGTGAATACAACCACATGTCAACTTCAGCTTTACATAGCACTGTATGGGTCTGCAATTCTAATGGAAGTGTGAATTTATAATTATACAATATGTAAGGAAAACAATCTGTAGCACAAGAGTAATAACTATCCAATTACATGACAAATGTTCTCTTCTAAGATATTTATTTCTCCTTTTACTCAATAATCTTTCAGTGAGCATCTATGATGTGCTAAGTTCTATGGCAGGAATTGACAACACAGAGCATGGGCATTTAACATCATTACAGAAACCAAAGCAGAGTTTGGATTTTCTAACAAATATTGCACACTGCCTCACTCAAGCCTTTATCTGCCCTGTTCTCAGGCTGCAGAAATGTGCTTAAAACAATAACAACAACAAAAAATAACTTGGTATTAAACAGTAACATAGCAGGGAAAGCTAGCAACATAGATATGGTGAGAACATGATCCAGACATATCAAAGAGCAAAAATGAAAAGAAATGGTAACAATGCAAATGAATATATATGTAAATTAAAAGCTAGGATCATATCAGCCATAATGCAGACTAGTTTATATAAGCTATAACAGAAGAAAATTTTCCACAAATTATTTGAAAACTGAAAATAGCATAACAATTTATTTTCAATGTAATAAAACAGAACCTCTAAGACAATATAAAGGGGAAAAATAAAATGAAAATTTAGCTTATAAACTTAAATCATATGATCATGTACAGAAATAGCATTTAAAAAAGAGGAAATTAATTCAAAATAGAATGGAAAAGGCAGAAATAAAATTATAGAGACTATAATCCTTTATATTATAGAGAGACATTAGAGAGATTCAAGTTTGAGGAAATAATTATTTTAGTAATCAAATTGGGGGAAAGCTTGGTAAAAGGGGAAATTATTTAGCATATCCTCAAACTTTTCTCTCACACAGGAACGTGTTTGAGAACATCATCACTCTGACAACAGAAATCTCTGAATGACGGAAAATTACCTAAGAATATTATACTCAACTTAGAGCTTTTCCAAGTATTAGATATCAACTAACAGTCAGTGTCAGCTGTGGAAAGACTCACGGATGACAATGCATATAAGCTTCCTTCTACTTTGTAAGTCAATCTGAAGACAAAAATCTGACCCATTAAGAAATGGCTTTGGAAAAGAACTCAAGAAGAGAAAAGCTCATCATCTGAGTCCATTTAAAATAAAATTAATATACATGTTTACCTTACAGATTAAACAGTTTTAAAGATGTTATAATACGGGCCCTGGCTGGTTGGCTCAGCGGTAGAGCGTCGGCCTAGCGTGCGGAGGACCCAGGTTCGATTCCTGGCCAGGGCATACAGGAGAAGCGCTCATTTGCTTCTCCACCCCTCCGCCGCGCCTTCCTCTCTGTCTCTCTCTTCCCCTCCCGCAGCCAAGGCTCCATTGGAGCAAAGATGGCCTGGGTGCTGGGGATGGCTCTGTGGCCTCTGCCTCAGGCGCTAGAGTGGCTCTGGTCGCAACATGGCGACGCCCAGGATGGGCAGAGCATCCCCCCTGGTGGACGTGCCGTGTGGATCCCGGTTGGGCGCATGTGGGAGTCTGTCTGTCTCTCCCTGTTTCCAGCTTCAGAAGAAAAAAAAAAAAGATGTTATAATACTATATATAATAATATCACTAACAAAAATTTTCAAAAAGGACAAAATAATTTAGATGACATTTAAGAGTCCTAATGTTTTACTCAGGTGATGATTTCTAAAATTAAAACAGAAATTACTCAAGGATTCCAATTCTAACATGTACGATAATTGCTTTTCTTATCCTTAGAATGATCTTTTTCTAGATAAACATGTTTTGCAGTGAACATTTTTTAATTAGAACACCTACAATCCCTTTATTTTTACTTTACTTTATTTCCAATGTTAGATTAAAGATTAATTAGTTCAAATAAAGCATAGGGATTTTGACATAGTTTAATAATAATTTGTATAGATCAATCTATCCTTTAATTCATATATATTCATAAAATATAATAGGGATGATTTTTTTAAAATAAGTTAATGATGAAATTCTATTAAAATAATTTTTATCAATATATAAAAATTATACATTACAAACAGGTGGATTTACTAAAGATGTACAATGCTGGTTCAACATTAGAAAACCAGACAATGTAATCCATTCTACATACAAGATAAAGCATAAAATATGATTGCCTGACCAGGCAGTGGCACAGTGGATAGAGCATCAGACTGGGAAACAGAGGACCCAGGTTCAAAACCCCAAAATTGCCAGCTTGAGTGCAGGTTTGCTGGCTTGAGCATGGAATCACAGACATGACCCCATGGTCACTGGCTTGAGCCCAAAGGTTGCTGGCTTGAAGCCCAAGGTCGCTGCCTTCAGCAAGGAGTTGCTCTGCTGTAGCACATATGTCAGTCAAGGCACATATGAGAAAGCAATCAATGAACAACTAAGGAAATGCAACAAAGAATTGATATTGATGCTTCTCATCTCTTACCCTTCCTGCCTGCCTGTTCCTATCTGTCCCTCTCTCTGTCACAAAAAAAGAGAATAAAATATGATTTATATCAATTAAAGCAGAAACAGTATTTGCCAAAATCAGTATCCATGAGTGTATATTAACATAAATAAATGATAGAATTTAAGAAATGGGGAAGACAAGAAAAATGTCCTGTGTAGAGGAATTTTAAGTAACTAATGTCTATACTACACACTCAGGTAGCATAACTCTCCAGTTAAATTTGGGCCACTGAGAGTGACTTCTCTTCCAAAGACTGTTGTGTGAAAGGAAGGACCAAGAGCAACACAACATTGGAAAAACCTGAGAATACAGTTCCACAGCAAGGTGATCAAGGTCAGTGTTAATGGTGATAATTAATGTTGATAGTAAGTACTGATAATTAATTAATGTTGATAATAAATACCTGTAATATAACATAATGATAATGGCACTTTATCCTGTGACCTTTCTCCCAAGAAAACATTACCACAGTCTAATCATAAGAAAAACATTCAAAAGATATTAATAAAAAGATATTCTAAAAAATATCTAACTAGTAATACTTAAACCTGTCAAGATCATCAAAAGCATAGAAAATCCAAGAAATTGTCACGGCCAAGAGAAACCTAAGGAGAGGTGATATCCGACAAGAGATCCTGGAAAAGAAACGGGACATTAAGTAATAACTGAGGATTCCTGAATGAAGTATAGATTTTAGTTCATAATGTGTCAAACTTAATCATTTAATGTAATGAATTTATCATATTGGTAAGAGAGGAAACTGAATATGAGATTTATGGAAAATCCTTATTATATCTTCTCAATTTTCCTGTAAATCTAAAACCATCCTAAACAAAAAAGTCTATTTAAAAGATAATAAAGATGGATAGAGCTGGGTGATAGATTTGGGAAAATGTTTTCCTTTAATGTTTTGCTTAGAACATCTAACATAAAAATAATGAACTATTTTAAATAACAAAGACCCAACTCTAGAAATTGTAGATAATTCCATGACATTGTGTGTAGCTGTTGTCCTGATTTTGCCTTCATTGTTCTAATTTATATTTTTCCTCATTTTATTTTATAAAATATATAAATGTATTTTGTAATGCTGTATTTTATCAATCATGACAAACTAACAAATCTTTTTTTTTAAAGGCATGATATACAAACACAAATAAGTGCATTATTATCTTTCTTTCTTTCATGAAGTACCTACTAAATACTTTCATATATATATATGATATTTATATATATATGACACACACATATATATATACATGAGAAAGATAGCTGATACTTAAACAATGCTTCTTTAACAAGTTAATGAAAGCAAGACTGTATGACTTCAACTGATTAACAAGGTATCTCTGTAAAAGGGGTCTTACCTCAGGTATTTTTCAGTCTGTTAATCATGCAGCCTGCTTGTGATGTTACAGGGTTTATCTGTTTTTTGTTTGTTTGTTTATAGAAAAAAATTGGACTCAAGCTTCATAAGTCTTGAACTGATGATATTTAAAAATTAGATAAAATAAATATATGCATTAGCAAGGTGACACCTGCTGAAAGAGATCTAGCCAAGAAACCAAAATTTTTGTTAAATATTTATTTTTTATTTTTTTCTTCTTTTATATTCTTCTCTACTTTCTTCTTTTCTATTTTTTCTAAACATGAACACACAAAACTTACAAGTTAGTCTCTTTATTTCCTTCTCTGTGTTTCACACACATTTCTATCAAACTTTTACATTTTCTTGTATTCTTGAAATACATAGTTATTGAATCTTGTGGATTAAAACAGTATCTGAGAGCAACCCCCAGTATAATATCTTCCAAAACTCCACTAAAATATCTATAAATACACACATTATGAAAGAAATCCCAAATTATAAAAATTAGAATAAGCAGAATGCTAGAAGTTTGTAGTATGCTCTCATATCCAAGGCTTAGCAATTTTATTGTGAAGAATTTACCAAGCTTCCTTTCCTTACATAGTAGGTTTCTTTCTTTTGTTTCTTTTTTCTTCTTTCTCTCCCCTCTTCTCCTCTCCTCTCCCTTCTCCTTCTCCCTACCTCTCATTATACTGAGGCTGCTTAGAAAATGATAGAAAATGCTTTAAATTTTTCTTACTTCAGATCCTCAGAACCAGTGAATCAGTCTTGTGTGACATGAAAACGGAGCAACCAAACCTGTTTGGGCTGTTTGCTGATTCTTTTCTTCCAGACACAGTATTGATATTTCAGTTACCTACCAGTTTTTTTACAAGCATTCAAAGGTAGCAATTCTCAGGAGAGAGAAACAATCGTGGAAGGAAAGAGAAATGTATATATACCTTTGTGTGTGTGTGTATTAAAGGGGATGATAATAATCATGTTTTAAATTCTCAACTGTACAGTCCTCACAAAAAAAGCATGAGAAAGAACTGGAAGAGGAGAAAAAAATAACTGTTCACACTTGTTTTGAAAAGTCTTCTTCCTGTCAGAGGTACAGATAATCAAATAATAGTACGGTCACAAGGGGATGCTGCCTCATGGGAGGAGAGATATACATCCGAGGTAAGAATCTGGGGGAAATTGTGGACTGTCCTTGGAGCTCTCTCTGGATGGTAAGTTGTTCTTTATATATGAACCAAAAAAGGAGATGTACAGGTGTACAAAAAGCAAAGTAGACTAATAGTAATTATTTTAATCATATACAGTAATTATATTTATACAAGTATATTTTTTACATAATATATAGATATAAAAATATTACTCATTATATCATGTAATAACAATTAGAATAGCAACACCAAGAAAGCAACCACTAAAATTACTAAATATTTCTCAAGTCTCAAGTACCATTTTAAGGACTCCGCACATATTATATTATTTAATTCTCAGAAAACTCCAAGAAGCAGTTACCATTACTAATCTCATTCAGTAGATCAGGAAGCAGATGTACAGTGTTAAATTAATTCACCAGAATTGCACAACTAGTAAACAGTATTTGAAGTGTTACACAGTATACAGGACTGAAGTTTGTTACTGAAACTTCATACTGCAACTGATCCCGGATTTCATGGGAGATGTGATTTTGATTTAAAAATCGAAACCACTGTATAAATTTAAATGGATATTTTTATTAAGAATTGTACTATATAACACATAGATACAGATAACAGGACAGGAAATCCCAGAGGGAAGGGGAAGGGACTTAGGAGGAGGGGTGCAAAGGGATGGTAATGGGAGAGGGACATGGGGGTGGGCGTGAGGGTGCTATATGGAGTGGGACACTTGAATTCATGTTAACACAATAAATTAAAATTAATAAAAATTTTTAAAAATTGTACTACAAAGTCATGTATTGTTTAGATATGAATTATATTCTAACAGTGAATACTGCAGAAATTTGTTTTATACCCTCATTTTTGGAAAAACGATAAGATTCTGTATTTCTTTTCTTAATATTTTATTTAAAATGTTCTGATCCTGGCTGGTTAGCTTAGTCGGTTAAGAGTGTGGTCCCAAAAAGACAAGGTGGCAGGTTCGATCCCCTGTGAGGGCACACATGGGAAACAACCAAAGAAGGCACAACTGAGTGAAAGAGAACATGAATACTTCCCTTACTGCTCCCTCTTTCTCCCTTTCTCTCTCTATCTCTTTAAAAATCAATAAAAATAAAGCCCTGCCTTGGTTGGTTGGAATTGGAGCGTGGAGGTTGCTGGTTCAATTCCCCGATCAGGGTACATACAGGGGCAGCTCAATGTTCCTTTCTCTCTTTCTCTCTACCTCTCTCACAAAATAAATAAATAAATAAATAAATAAATAAATAAATAAATAAATAAATAAAATGCTCTAAGAAATTGTCAAAATCTTTACAGTCTTAGGTCCTAATTTATTTCATCTTTAAATAGGGAACTGTTATGAGCCTTCTCTCCCCTGAGAGTTTTCTAACCTCAAACCCAAGTATGCCATAACCTTTCTGAAAGTGTTTCTAATTGATTAGCAATTACATATAATTCAATTAAATGAGCTCATTTTTTTATTTTTAATGAAGTTGTTACTGTAACAATTATTTTCTGAGCCTGTACTTTAAGCCTGACTCTCTGAAAGACTTCCTCTTGAAAATGAAAACGATGCCTCTTTTAATCCTTAATCTTTCCCTCACCACAGAGATGTCAATGAATAACCAATTTTCATAACTTTGCAACATTCAGACACTGCCACAGTATTTTCTGGTAAAAACAATCATTACAGAGTGTTATTATTTTAAGTAAAAATAAGATAGTTTAACACGAATGCATATATATATGTTTAGTAGCAGCACAAAACTTGCCACCCCAAAATGTGTCTCCTTGGCATGAAGGTTAATGTAGGCTGACTATTTTTTGGAAACAGAAGACTCAGAAAGTTTTTCATGTTAACTGTCTAAAAAAATTTAGAGAAATGGCCTGTTCCCAGAACAGCACTATCTCTCGAGATTCCTACAAAGAATCTGGACCAGGTGTGATGTGGAGGGGGACACAGCAGGGTCTAGAGATCAGGGCCTGCTTGGTGTCCCACTGTCTCTGCAGAACCCAGCTAACATTTGTGTACCAAACATTTGCTTCTCTATCTCCACATCAAGTGCATTCCTCCACTTTGAAGTCCTAACCCCTTCTCCTTAGCTCAAGATGGCACATAAGCCTTAAATGCCTGACCTGTCATTGGACCTCATATTCTTTTTTTTTTAATTTTATTTATTCATTTTAGAGAGGAGAGAGAGAGACAGAGAGAGCAGGTGGGGAGGAGCTGGAAGCATCAACTCCCATATGTGCCTTGACCAGGCAAGCCCAGGGTTTCGAACCGGCGACCTTAGCATTTCCAGGTCAACGCTTTATCCACTGCGCCACCACAGGTCAGGCCTGGACCCCATATTCTTATGGGACCCCCATGCCTACACACATAATTATATTTATTATATTTGCTTACTTTCTCCCATTAATCTTTTTTATGTCAATCTAATTCTTAGGCCAGTCAGACTAACCTAGAAAGCAGAGGAAAATTCCTTCCCATCAGCTGCTATTATTTTTTCCAATACAGTCATACTCCACTTAATCACGGAGGTATGTTCTGACAAATGCATTGTTTGGTGATGTTGTCATTGTGTGAACATCATAGTATATACTTACTCAGACCTAGATAGCTTCTACTGCAATTGTGCTAAATTTCTATATGGCTGGCAACATGCTTTTTACACCAGCATTGCCACAAACAAGTGAACAATGCCTGACATTGTGATGTTAAATGGCTATGATATCACTAACTGATAGGAATTTTCAGCTCCTTTATAATCTTATGAATTACTTCTTTTGGATGCAGTTTATCTTTAACCAAAACATTATTATGTGGCACACAAATGTATTGAAGGATTATCTGTAATGATTTATCTTTAACCACACACACATACACACACACACACACACACACACACACACACACACTCTGGAAAGTAGAAATGTTAATTAGTATTCTTGTTTCCTGTATAAATGTTGTAAAGGACTGAACAAGAAAGAGAAGCATGTCTTGAATAATAATAATTTAAAAAATTAACAACAGGAAGAGGTAAGGAAAAAATAGAAGAGTATGGTAGAAAATTTTAAGATTCATATTTCATAGTTGAAAATGTATAGTTAATGATTTTACTTGCATGGTGAAAAGGGATGATTTCTAATTAAGGAAAAGAAATTAAGGAAATCAGTTAGAATAGCGATTGGGAGTTTCAGGATATGTATAGTATTTCCTATATGTCTATATCTCTCTAATATATAATCATATGGAACACTAATGTAGCCAGCAATGCTTGCTAATACATAGAGAGAGATTCGGCTGAAGAGAATTAAGAAGCTACCATAAGAAATAAGAGAAGCAAGTGAAACAATCTGTGTCAGCCTTATCCTTGACCAAAGAAAAGTCTTATAAAAAGCTGTAGATATTTCCAAGGGATGTAAGATGAATTGGTGATTCAGGTGATTGAAACAAGGCCAATTTTCTCCATTTGTTGAACCAAGTAGACATGACATAGTGATTAATGGACTAACTTTTGCAGACAAAGGAAGCTGAGAAATGGTGTTGACAATGGGACTAGGGTTGGGGAGGTGATTTAACTCAGTTTCCTCAGCTTACTTTTTAGAGGATGAGGACAGGGAAGTTATCTTTAAAGAAAGGGCACTAAAAATCTGGAAAAAAGTTTCTTGGCCATTTAACTCATTCAGAAGAAATTAATTTCCTACTACTTTTTGGGCAAAAAGAAACAGTTAAGCAGATTTCACATTATTAGAGAAATTTATCCAGTACATTGGATGTGTTTGATGATGTAAGAATGGATCACAGCAAAGATGCAATATCATATTCTCTGAATATTTTTCTAAAATATAAATGCCAAAATAACAACTCCTGTCAAAAGGGAAGTATTTATTATTAAATATTAGAATAAAGACATATAGCATCTTGAAAACAAGAAAGAAAAATCTTTATGGAATAGAATAAAAAAGCTCTCCAAAGAAATTATGTAAAAAATTAAAGAGAATAAAATATATATTTATAACCTTCATGGATTAGATTATCTACAAGGAATGACAGTTTGCCATTCATTAGGAAAATAAGTATATTTTGATTTTTCTAAGAGTACATAAACATTCAAGGGATGAATATATTCCAGAAGGGAAATCAGGAAGTAATCACAGAATTAAAGAAATGAGCTACATAGAGAAAGGTAAGCAATAAATTAGTAAAGTTATATTGGTAATCCATGTAACTATATTTTTAAGCATTGTAATTAGAATAATGTAATTTACTATAGTAAAAAGCAAACCAGAATTAAAATTTAGATATAGATAATAAAGATTTTGGCAAAGAGAAAGTTGAAAGAAAATTAAATCAACCTTTTTATTTACTGAAAATATGTATGTAATGTTTTGCGTTGTTAAAATTTAAGGAAAAATAACTAGCTGTGTGTAGATATGCAAATCATTTAAATCAATAGAGTAAGAAAAATGGAAGTCAAGAAAATTTAATTAGTGTAAGAGAAGTCAAGGAAGGTTAATGAGGGAAGCACAAAAGAAGAACCTTATATACAAAACACAGAATGGTATGTTTCAAATAAATCAGCAATTATAATGAATGTGAATAAATTAAAAACTCCCTTAAAAAGCAGAGACTCCTTTGGCATTAAGGACAATATGAAGCCTATCAAGCCATTCCAAATAAGTCAGTAATCATAAAAAATGTAAAGCTATTATAGATCTTTTAATAAAGACAGTCTTCTTTGATTTAAAAAGAAACACCTTAAGTATATCAAATGTTTTGTAATGAATATGATAAATTGAATGAAAGAAGAGAAATTGAAGACAGGTATTATTCTCTTCAAAGAAATTTTGTTGCAGAGTAGAGGAAAGAAGTAACATAGTGACTTGTGGGGAAAGGATTGTGTGTGGGTATAAATGATTCAGCAAAAAGTAAACTGAAGATGGAGGAAAAAAATGTGGCTAATTCCTGGAGCAGTGTTTTACTTAAGCAACAGGGGCTGGTTATAGTTTACACATCAAATAATAACATTTTAACATTATAGTTAAATCATGAAAGTAAGTCTTGTAAGAGGCAATTATAAATATTCCTAATGATATGTATGACCAGGGTAAGGAATAATAGTTATAAGTGTTCAAATTCTTTTTTTTCCCTTTCTTTTTCTCTTTACTTATTGTGTTGACATGGTTGCAAGTATCCCACTCAGTATAACACCCTCTACATCTCTCATGGTACCTCCCATGCCTGGTACAGAGCCTCTTTTCATTCTTGAAGGTACAACAATGGATACTCTTAAAAAATAATAAATTAGTGTATAAGCTTAAGATAGATATAAATATTTTATGTATATACATAAATATATGATAAATATAAATATTAGAAGAGTTAGAAACAGAAACTTTTAGCCTGGATGTCTTTGTGAGTGAGAAAGACGAAAGCTTTTATTTTGATTTCTATATTCCTCTGGGCCATTTGAAAATTAGGACCATGTGTATATACATCATTAGTATATTAGAAAAAATAAATTTTTTATGGTAAAGAATTATAGTACATTTTATCAATGGAATATAAAGTTGCAATTATATAGAACAAGATAAATCTATACATGTTGACAAAGAAAGTGTTTCAATATATTAATTTGTGAAAACTTCCAGTTGCAGAAGAACATGTATTTAGTTCTAAATACAGACATTTGGGATAGGATTGAATTGGGGAGGGGTAAAATCTATTTTCAAGTTTACTCTTTAAAAATTATAACTATGAATTTCTCATGTAATTATATTTTAAGTATATTAAGCTTAATATAACTAATCAAAATTCTAGAATTAAAAGTTTCTGAGAAATATTTGAATCACTATATAAGGATATATGCTGTTTTAGAAGATAAAAAGTTTTTTTTCTTCTAATGTTGAATAAGGTCATGGAGCCTCCATTAACATATCAATTTGAAGACTTTCAGTGACATCAATTACTGACCATTGAGGAATGAGAACCTACCTTTCATTCAGAATTTCTAAAGAGATGAGGAAGTAGGTCAAATCTTACCTTTCAGAACTGGTTCCCTGTGAAGTATTTGCTATATTTTATTCCCTAAATCCTTCATGTGAATTATGAGAATAGCTTTGATCATTTGATGGGGCCAACACATATATTTAAATTCCTTTAGTCTGTAAATTAGATATAAATTGACAATTTTTATTTTAAAAGATAGATGTTCATACATTCTAAATTTAAATTATATTGATTTTTGCAATTTATAAATCTGCCCCATCTATGTTTTGAAGCTAAGTCTAGTTGTATAGCACAAAATTTAAATCCAGACTCAGGAAGCAGAGGGTACCTAAAATAAAATGTTCCTTGTTCTAATATTTATCATCTGTGTGATTTATAAATAATAATAACACATGTGTGTGCTTAAGTTTTCTCATCTATAAGCAGGAATAAAATAGTACCTAATTGTAAAGCCAGTAGCCACGGCCACTCTCACAGCCGCCTGGCCCATACAGGTTCACATTAGATTTGGACAGTCGGTAAAAAAAACAACGGAGCCAAGAACTGGTGTGCCATCATCTTTAATCCTAGCTTGCACCAGGCGGGCAAGTAAAAACACACTGGACTCCAAAATCCACTCACATTCAGTGCTCACAAAGCTACTGACTTATCTGAGTTTCCTAGAATCAAAGGTTTCTAGCTCACCAGACTTATTTACCTCTGTTCCCCATCTCCTTCCTTCTCCCTGCATAAACTCTACTCAAACTGGCTTTTCCTTCAGCACTCTGCCATCTTGGCTGTTTCTCCTGGCCTCCGCCACATGGCTCTCCTCTCTAATGTTAATCTCATAAACCAAGAGAGAGCAAGCTCCTGGTCTGCTCCACTTTACAGTGCAGAAATCAAAAGCTTTAATCCAATATACAAAATAGGGAAGTCTCTAATACAAAGTCCACCCCACATCAAAAAGGGTGGGGAAGGCTTAGTCCTAAAACCAAGCCCCAGGCTACAAGAATCCTGCCCACCCACAGCCTGCCCTCAACACACATTAATATAATTACGCCCATTCCAAGCATAAGGGCAACTAATATCACCTGGGAGACGGACGGGCTCCCACATGGGCAGCACCATCTTTAACAAAGTGAGCATAATATATTTTATCTGCCCAACATTAATTTAGAGGGTTATTTTGAAAATCAAATTAGTCAATATTTATAAAGTGTTAAGAGCTTGGTCAGACAGTAAATGTTACATAAAGTGTTAACTCAGTCAATTCAAATATGAATTAATAAGAAATGTAGCCCTGGCCGGTTGGCTCAGCGGTAGAGCGTCGGCCTGGCATGCGGGGGACCTGGGTTCGATTCCCGGCCAGGGCACATAGGAGAGGCGCCCATTTGCTTCTCCACCCCCCCCCCTTCCTCTCTGTCTCTCTCTTCCCCTCCCGCAGCCAAGGCCCCATTGGAGCAAAGATGGCCCGGGCGCTGGGAATGGCTCCTTGGCCTCTGCCCCAGGCGCTAGAGTGGCTCTGGTCCGGCAGAGCCACGCCCCGGAGGGGTGAAGCGTCACCCCTGGTGGGCGTGCCGGGTGGATCCCGGTCAGGCGCATGCGGGAGTCTATCTGACTGTCTCTCCCCGTTTCCAGCTTCAGAAAAATAAATAAAAAAAAAAAATGTAAAAGTTAATGTTTGGCAATATATATTACATTAGACATGGTTCAAAATTTTAGTCTCCTGGTCGGGTGTATGCGGGAATCTGACTGCCTCCCCATTTCCAACTACAGAAAAATACAAAAAAATAAATTAAATTAAAATAATAAAAAAAATTTAGTCTATTTTCAGCCACAAATTTCAATTTTTTAAGAAGTCAAATGAATTTTATGGAAGCAGATATTGATTGAAAACACATACACATGTATTTATTTCCATGTGCCTTCATAAACCTGCACATTCATCCTCCCATATTATGTTTTAACAATGCTTGTAAACTCACGCCATAGGCAATTTCTGTCAAATGAGAAAGGAAATCTAGCATGTTCTAAATATCAAATGCATCACGTAACTGATTACAATTTAGTTTTAAAATATAATTCTAAACCTAGTCACAAGGGTCATATCAGGAGCTTTATAAGCATACCTATTCAGATTCTACCACAAAGATATGATCCAAAATCTCTAGATCTCTAGGGGTCAGACTGTAAAATCACTTTTCGTAAAAATTAAAAATAAATAAAAATAAAAAAATAAAGCAAAACAAAAACAAATGAAGCAAATCCTCTGAAAACATTGTGATTATAAGCACATACATGAACCTGACTAAAGGATATTTTAAGGGCACTTTCAAATGCTTACTTCATATCATTATTTATGTGGGAGTGTGAATCTCTGTGTAAACTAAACACCAAGTATTATTTTAGAACCCCCTCCCAGAAGTTACTGCATTCCGTTTCATGTATGAGCCCATTCCATCCTTAATGATCCAAGAGCTCAAATCCTTGTCTCAGTTGCCATCCGTTAACCATGTGCTCAGTTTGTATGTTATGAGCAATATAACTCATATAGATAAAACGGGCTTCTGAGGATAGAAGAAACAATTTTCACTGCTGTAACAAACTAAAAGTATAGCTGCTACCAAAATAGTATCTTGCTTTCAAAAATCAACATCAAATGACTAGGTCATTGCCTAGTGATTTGTTGCATTTGAATATAGCAACTAAGCTATAGAAGATTGAATTTTTTTAAAGGAGATGGGTAGGGGATTGCCATTGTAGTTCAGAACGGACCAGCTGACAAAGCTCCAATGTATCTGGGGGAAATGCAGTGAGAGGAAGAAAGAATGTACACTTTTACATGATCTCACAAATCATGGTTTCATTGTGCTGTGCTGTTTATTTTCTAGGTTAAAAAAAATACAGCGATATCGTTAATAAAAAAAAGGCATGCAAGTCTTGAGAGGTGATTTGTTTAAGAAATATTAGATGCAATATCTCAGTAAGCTGGTCATATAAATCCTCTCGCTTGCTTCACGGATCCAGTACAAGTTGTTGGTAATGCAATTCAAGTAAATTACATGCAGATGGTTTATTGGGAGGAGTTCACACTGAAGTGTTGACAGACATTTCAGAAAGGCTGTCAGGGATTCCATTTCATAGTCCAATCAACTATAAACGCCTTCATTAGCCAGTAATAGGGCCTAATTGGTTTTAGATTATTATGTCTTTTATCTCGTTTTTTGTAAAAATTCTGGAAATTTCCTGGGAAGGAACCTGTAGTTCTTCTGTCTTCATTCACAGAGTGATATTTGAAAGTAACTACAGGTTTCTATGGGAATAACATTGTTTACACACAAAAGAACGTAGAGACTTCAACATTTTCATCTCTGTTCTAAGATGTTTGTTAAGAAAAAGGAATTATTGTTTGTACTTACATGATATTTTACCACTGCTTTCTTCTATGGCTCAGTAATTTCCCCTCATTGGGGTTCACAAAGTCTTATTTTTGTTCAGCTATACACTTTCCTTGCCTCTCGTTCACTTCAGAACGAGAAAATATACTGTTCAGAAAATATACTTTTAAGCCAAAGTACTGCTCCTTTTAAGATGTATTTTCCAAAATCAAGTTAATTCAATAAGAAAATCGAAAGGATGAACCTTGTTTCCTCTCATGTATCAAAACAGTGATGTGATTAGATTGCTCACACTTTGCCTGGATATATATATGCATGACCAAGGCAAAATTGACATGGGCACTTTATTTTATCATAGTATCTAATCTCCTTGTTTTGATACTGAGTTTTGATACCACCTTTTTCATAAAGCAGCATAGAAAACAGTGCTTTTTTTTTTTTTTTTTTTTTTTTTTTTTTAAGAGAGAGGTAGTAGAGGCAGAGAGAGAGACAGAGACAGGAGCATGGAACTGTTCCTGTATGTGCCTTAACCAGGAATTGAACCAGCAACAGTGCTATTCTAATCTTCAAATGAACATCCTGCTGAGATGATTCAAACTTCCTGTGCAAGCTAAATAAAAGTCTGCTGACCTCAGTTAGACAGCTAAGGATCTGGTGCCAACAGGCTCTCAAAAATCACTTTTATAAAATTTTATTTTTCATTAACTAAATGTGGAAACAGTATAATTTTAGAAGACAATTAAGAGCCACTGATGATTGTCACATGTCTTTCGTAGCAGAACAATGTATCTATTCCACCTCAGGTATGCTGTGACTATGGACACACTCCTTACAAAATCAGAAAATGTGATCATTTTATTCATGAGCAGGCACTCTTGACATGATTTTATACCTGTTATAATGAGCAAATAAGCCATGCAGACAAATCCTAGGCAATACATTGCTTTTAAATATCTCATTGTTTGAGCACTGGATAAAAATTAGAGTTCAAAAGAAAAAAAAATTAGAGTTCATTAAATCTGTTTCCTATATGGTGTTTGCAGAAAATCTGCTCCAAAATGTTTTTATTTTGAATTAATTAATAGCTTCAGTAAATAAAATGGTCAATAATGTATCTAGGACTTGAGTAATCTTAAAAGGATTTTATATAATTATATATTTTGGTTATGATCAAACATAAGTCATTAATGTAATACTCTTTCAGATTTTCTCTTACCTGCATTAAAAATAGTGCAATAGACCTTCCATTCATTATTTACTTACTTATATTGAGGTCTTTAATGATTTACCAGAAGTGGATTAGTCAGTGTGTGATAATTGTATAATTGCTTGCAGTGGTATGGTTGGTTCGTGCTGATACTTTTTAAAATTTATGTGATTATTAAGTATCCTGGTAAGTACTTTCTCTACTGTACACATACAAAGAGAAATGACACTGCAGAACACTGAGACTTATACTGGCTGAGCTTTAAACACTATACAAATGCAGCCTATGAGTAGGCTGGACCCCCACTGCTGTGGAACACAATACTAGATATGAAAACTCTTCTGGAATTCTAAGGACAAACAAGCATGGAAAAAATATAGAACAGCAGCCAAAAAAGATCTGCAGAAAGCACATCTCCTTTTTTCCCAAAATAGCTTAAATGCAATCATTCAGGGGTACCTATGACTGTTAATACATAAGTATTTGAGTAAGAATTAAGTAGAATAATAAAAATTAAATTAATTATATGTCTATAACTAAATACATGTTTTTGTTGTAAAAATATCTAAATTCATAAAAAACTCACAAGTATATCAGTTGAAACCTAATTTAATACTTCTTGACATTTACTATAATTTCAAATATCCTGCAGAAATAGTTTGAGCACACAAGAGAAGTGAAAGGTATATTCTAAAGTAAAAGTTTATTTAAAAGAGTAAACATGCTAAGAACAGGCAGTAAATGAAATATTATATAAAATTTATATTTTATAATCAGTAGCATTGGTACTTCTCAATAAGTGTTTAAAAACAGAGGTTTTATTTCAATAAAGGAAATCACATAGTATAAGGTATCCAGAATATGAGAGGAATGGGCGGTAATGAAATATGGTTTATATTTTGATGCTATGGATAAAAAGAAATGTGAAAGTTGAGAAGACAGATCTATATCATCTTTATGTTGTTCCAAATCCCTAAGAACAACTGAAGAATGTAAAATAATAACAATAATGATAATAATAAGGGATGTTTATGTGAAAAGTCACATAGATTTGAATGAAAAGGGAAACCACAGCCCCAAATGAGCAAGAACAGACTAATGGAAAAGATACTAAATACGATTTGCTAGAGTTACCTCTGAGTCAACATTTGCATCAACGTTTGGAGTATTGCCTAAATTCATGAAGCAAATCCACATTAAAAATGTCAAGCAAGGTACCTGACACTCAGAGCAGGACTAGTGAGGGTGAGACCCAGGGAAGGAGAGGCAGAGCTGGTTGAGTGGCTGACAAGTCTAGGCCTGTGAGGAAGCCTTTGGAGCCTGAAAATAATTACTGTTGGTTGTAGGGGGGTTGGAAATATGAGTTAGATAACAAAATGAGAAAAAATAAAGAGAAAAATTAGTGAGCCCAAGACTTGGTTTAAATTACTGCTCATTCTGTGACTTTTTTAGTGTTTTGTTTTATTGTTGTTTTCAAACCAACACTCATACCCTCCATTGCTTGGGATAACAGGTTAATTTTTTTTTTTTAATCCTCTTCTGCTTTACTCTCAGTTCCTGTGTCCCAAGATCTAGAGCTACTGCTGCTGCCCTCTTGAGACCAAAACGAGAAATATTTTCTGAGATGGAAGATACTCAGAAAACCTTAGCTAAGAGACATTAAAAAATAAGTTCTGGGACTTTGAAAGTGTAGCAGGACCACTGACTGGTCAGCATTACTCTTGACTTTTTATTTAGATGAGTTTATCAATTCATTTTTGAATTGAGGTAGTCTGAGTAAATTATTTGCCACTTGCAACAGACAGATTCTAACTAAAAGACAGTATAATGTCAATAGATAATAATAAGGAAGAAAAGTTCAAGGAATGTAGGGAATTGGTATGAAGAAATGAAGATTCTAATGTCTTATCTAATAAAAACTCCAGGAAATTAAAAAAAAACAGAATAGAGAAAATTAACATTGGCAAAATGCAAAAATAAAAAAGAAATCAGGGTCAACTAGGTGCTAAGCAAGGTAAACAAATGAAGACACAACACCTAGGTGTTTCATGATACATTTTAAACTGGTTAGGACTAAAATATTCCAAATTCCAAATATGGAGATTTGTTTTTTCTGTCTGACTTGATTTTTCAAACATATTATACTCTGAAAGATACTTGTATTGGACTTCTAATCCCAATAATGCAATGCTTGTTCTAGTCCTCTCCAAAATTCTTTCAAGTTTTTCTGTTGACTGTCCTGGACTTCTATAAATCTCTCTGCCTCAAATATTTGTGAAGTTAGGATTCAAGCTCTAAATATCTTCCACATTCCAGTCTGATCCACTTGTTTGGATAATCCTCAGTTTACTGATTTCAATTTTTATTTTTCACATCCTTTTAATTTCGGCCATTCACAGCTTTGGGTAATGTCCACATTCCATTCAAGTTTCTCAGACCAGACCATAGGATTTACTTTATGGTCAGCACATTCTCTTGATGTGGATAATTTAGTTTTCTAAGACATTCAATTTATTGTCTGATTTAGTCATTTTGAGCTACTGAAGCCTATAACAACTGGCTTCTGAATATCAGAATAATGAAGAGCTATTACTGTTTTCTAGTTTACTGGCAATCTATGCATTAAATATGCTTATGAATATTTTAAGGAATTATAAAGTTATATTCTGTATGAAAACTCTCAGAATTCTGGCAAATATTCCATGATTTGGTTGATACTCAAGAAGAAATTTATGGGCCACAGTTTCATTACTCCATTCTACATGATATTGATTTGTCTCTGAACCTGACTAAAGTCCATCATTCCATAACTCAAATTAATGGGTAGAGAGATTAGAAATTTCCTTTCTACAGCAGCATCTCCCTCAGTATTTTTATTTATCAATTTTTGAACGCTAAAAATCTATCAATGTATGAACATTTAAAAGAATAATAAAAGATGATACTAAAATGTGTACATCAAGGTAAACCTAGTATGAAATAAACTATCAAAAGAATTTCCCACAGAATATAAGAAGCCAAAAATTTCTTTTTTAAATCTTGCTTATCTAGAGTGCAATATTTTTAAATTACCTAGGATAATGTTTTGTTCAAAAAGTTCAATACCTTAAAAATGCAATCATGATAGACTGTATGTGGCTGAATGCCTTAAATTTCATATTCACATATATTTGGTCATAATTTTGATTGTTTTATGATGCAACTACTTTTCAATTAACTACTTGAAAGAAATACATGTAGCAGCAACAGCAAAGAATTAATCCTGCATAGCTGAGCAACGTTGATAATAATTAAGAGCTTTAAAATGGTTCTTCTCTCTCAAATATCCATTTTTTTTAAGTTGAGCTACTAATCAAAGCAGTGTTCTGAGAATGAACTGAATTACCTAAGACAGTCACAGCTGATATCCCAAGGGATCAGCAGAATCCACTACAACCCAACTAATCAACCTCTAGATAATGTGGCTAAGGTCTACATGCGCTATAAGAAATCTAAATTGCATTTTTTTTAAACTGCACACTACATTACATTTTAGCTGACAGAAGTTGAGAGAGGAGAAAGAGGAAAAAGAGGAGATGAATTTTCATAACTAAACATACCCATGTAATCATACCTTACATTAATAAACAGAACATTTCTGTCACTCAAAAATACCCTGGAGGGCCACCTTTCCTCTCTAACACCCCAAAAGATAACTACTATGCTGACTTCTAACAGCATAGATTAGTTTTACCTCTTTTTGCCCTTCATATAAATGAAATCATAAGGTATTGAACTGTGCCCAGATTCTTTTACTAAACATTATATATATTTAAGAGATTCGACTTTATTGCCATACATAGTGGGTCTTTCATTCTATTTGTTATCTATCATTCTATTATGTGGATATAATTTTCCATTCCATTGCTGATAGCCTTTTTGATTATTATAAATAGTGAGATTCTGATATTTTACCAGATTATTCTATTTTTATGTTGGCATTCGCTTTGAGTATACACCTTGAGCGGAATTTTTAGGCTATAGCGTCTGCATGTATCCCACTCTTACCAAATACTGACCCGCAGTTATACAAAGTGTTTCATACTCCCACAGCAGTGCAAGAGAATTTGGATTGTTCTCTGTCATCAGTAACATTTGTACTTTACTGACTAATTTTAAATTTCGTCATCTTGGTGGGTGTATTGTGATATCACCATAAAGTTTTAATTTGCATTTCTTTATGACTATATTAAGTGGAATTACTTTGCATGTTATTTGTTCACTTGATAGTCTTTAGTGTAAAAAGCTATTAAAGGATCAAGTCCTTTCCCCATATTTCTAGTGGGTCTTTTCTCAGATCAATAGATTTAAAGACATTTTAACCCTTTAAGTGGTAAACTTTTTCATGCACTCTGAACCCTAGGAGTTAGTTGTTTGTTTTTTTAAATGAAATTAGCTACAGTTTTATTAACTTAAAATCATGTTTGTTTGACAACCAATTTATGGAAACAAGAAGAACATACATTTGCCTTTTTTTTAATGTTGCCTTACAGTTTTAAAATGAAAATTTTTGTTATGATTGTACTCTGGATGGTCAGGAGGCATAAGGACATAAATTAACATTTGTACTACTCAAAGGGTTAAAAAATATATTCTGGATACTAGCTATATATTATTAAAACTTCTCTCACATTTTTGCTTGTAATTTCACTATCAATGTTATTGTTTAATAAAAAATAGTTCTCAATTTGTTCCAACACAATCTTTTTCTCTTATAGTTAACACTATTTGTATCATGTTTAAGAAATATACTATCGCCCTGGCCAGTTGGCTCAGTGGTACAGCGTCGGCCTGGCGTGCGGGGGACCCGGGTTGGATTCCCGGCCAGGTCACATAGGAGAAGCGCCCATTTGCTTCTCCCCCCCCCCCCTTCCTCTCTGTTTCTCTCTTCCCCTCCTGCAGCCAAGGCTCCATTGGAGCAAAAATGGCCCGGGTGCTGGGGATGGCTCCTTGGCCTCTGCCCCAGGCGCGCTAGAGTGGCTCTGGTCGCCGCAGAGCGACGCCCGGGAGGGGCAGAGCATCGCCCCTGGTGGGCGTGCTGGGTGGATCCCGGTTGGGCGCATGCGGGAGTCTGTCTGTCTCTCCCCGTTTCCAGCTTCAGAAAAATACAAAAAAAAAAATAATAATAAATAAAAAAGAAATATACTGTCTTAGGTTATGAATGTATATTCATTGCTTTTTCTGAAAATAAAATTTTGTTTATATTTAATATTTAGATATTAAATCAATTTCAAAGTTATTTTTACAAAGTCTGACACTGATATACTTGGATTAAAATCTACCAGTTTAGTAATTGCTTTATATTTTTTCTATTTGTTCTTTTTTTCTATTGTTTCCTTTTGATTAATTGATTATTTGTATCACTCCATTTTATGTTTTTATTAACCTATTACCCCCTATAACTTTGTTCTAATTTTTTAATTATTATTTTAGGGTTTACAGTATAAGTGTTATCATATTCAATGTTCAAATAATATTATGTCATTTTACATATACTGTAAGAACAGCATAGCAAATTTTATTTTTCTCTAACATGATGTTGTCATTATTGTACATTTTACTTTTACATATTTTATTACTCCACAATATTGTTAAAATAACTTTTGCCTTAAACTATAAGACTTTTAAAGAACTTTTTAAACAAACATATATTTTATATTTACTGTATATCCATCATTTGCAGTAATCACCATTCTTTTTGTAGATCTAGATTTACATCTAGTATTATTTTCCTTCTACTTAAAGGACTTTCTGACTGTAAAGTTTCATTAAGAATTATACAGCCTGACCTGTGGTGGAGCAGTGGGATAAAGCCTCAACCTGGAACACTGAGGTTGCCGGTTCAAAACCCTGGCTTGCCTGGTCAAGGCACATATGGGAGTTGATGCTTCCTGCTCCTCCCCCTTCTCTCTCTCTCTCTCCCACTCTCCCTCTCTCTCTCTTTTCTGAATATTAAATAAAGTCTTTAAAAAAAGAATTATACAAATGTTGCCTCACAACATCATGGCTTACCTCATTTCTGAAAAGAATTCTATCATCATCCTTTGTGCTTCTAGACATGTCTCCTCTGAAGAAAGTGTCCTTCCCAGCTGCTTTTAAGAATTTCCTTCATCACTAGCATTAAATAGTTTTAGTGTAATGCTCCTTGGTGCAGTTTTCACCATGTTTCTTGTGCATGATGTTTACTGAAATTCTTGGTTCTGTGAGTTGAGAGCTTTTATCACTTTTTGAAAATTATATGCAATTAGTTCTTTTTTTTTTTTTTTTTTTTGTATTTTTCTGAAGCTGGAAACGGGGGAGAGAGTCAGACAGACTCCTGCATGCGCCCGACCAGGATCCACCCGGCACACCCACCAGGGGCGACGCTCTGCCCACCAGGGGGCGATGCTCTGCCCCTCTGGGGCGTTGCTCTGCTGCGACCAGAGCCACTCTAGTGCCTGGGGCAGAGGCCAAGGAGCCATCCCCAGCGCCCGGGCCATCCTTGCTCCAATGGAGCCTTGGCTGCGGGAGGGGAAGAGAGAGACAGAGAGGAAGGAGGGGGGGTGGAGAAGCAAATGGGCGCTTCTCCTATGTGCCCTGGCCGGGAATCGAACCCGGGTCCCCCGCACGCCAGGCCGACGCTGTACAGCTGAGCCAACCAGCCAGGGCAGTGTAATTAGTTCTTATATTTTCTGCAGCCTTCAGCCCCAAACCTCTCATTCTGGAACTGGATGCAAATATTAAGGTGCTTAACATTGACCTCTTTCCAGCTCACTGATGATACACTGTTCAGTTTGTTTTTCTTTAGTTTGGATAGTTTGTTTGGATGCAATATCTAAATGTGTTTTTATTTTGTTAATATCATTTTGTGCAATTTTTAAATTTCATTCATTGTTGCTTTTTAATTTTCTAACATATTTTCATCCCTCTATTTGAGATGTATCTTTTTTTCATACTCGTTGATGTTTCTTTAAAATTCTTGTTTCTCAACCTTTAACTTTGAAGTCTTTTTAGTAGCTGTTATAATTGCTTTGTCTAGTCACTGTAACTGTTTCATTTCCAAATCTAGAATTATTTACTAACCTACCTAATTATGAATTAATTTTTCTGCTTCTTGGCATGTTTGATAATTGAATAATATCATACATTTTGAACTTTATATAATTGTGTGCTAGAGTTCTAGAGAAAAGTAATATTCTTCAAAACAATTTTAGAATTATCTCTTTATAAAATTTTATTTCTTTATTAGTTTTAGAGAGAGAGAAAAGGAGAGAGAGAAAAAGAAACATTGATTTGTTGTTGCTCTTATTTATGCACTCACTGGTTGATTCTTGCATGTGCCCTGACCAGGGATCTAACCCGCAACCTTGGTGTATATGGGAACAGCATTCTAACCAACTAAGCTACTTGGACAGGGCTTAGAATTTTTTTGTGATTCAGTTATATTACTTGTAAACAAACAGTTGATCCTTTCAATATGTGTTATTAACTTTCGCTATGTGTAAAATCCCAGGGATTAGTGTAACCTTTATACAAGCTTTAAATTGGCTCCACCACTAAGGCAAAAAAACCCACTTACGTGTAATTCCATGATTTGCAGTACATTAATGAGTTTTCTATACTGGCTATACCCAATCCTACTGACTTCTGGGAATTCTGTCCTGCTATTGGTGAAAGTGTTTGCCTTGGCTTTAGGTTGTGTCTTAAGAAGTGTACACTGTTTGGTATCCAGCAAAAGACTCAGAGTTCTATGTGTAGATTTCTTCCTTAAGTACTGTTTTTGTAAATTCTTGCTGCCTTAGTCTCCTCAAAATATGAACCATTTACTGCCTTGGCAAACTTTCTTTGCTGTGACCTAGACATATCTCCAGGCAATGTGCTGGATGTGGTGCACGATTACCCTCACACCCTCATTACCTTTCCTGTTCTCAGGGATTGTTTTCTTTGCTGTTTTCTAGCATCTGAACATGTGTTGCATATTTTTTCCTCACGTTTTAGTTGTTTAAGATTACTGAGTAAATCTGTTGCTTTATCATTACCAGAAGTTTAAGTCATCAATATATTAACAACATATATATATATGTATATATAACATATATATACAACTATCTATCTATCTATCTATCTATCTATCTATCTATCTATCTATATATATATATATATATTTGTATTTTTCTTAAGTTGGAAATGGGGAGGCAGACAGACTCCCGCATGCACCCGACCGGGATCCACCTGGCATGCCCACCAGGGGGCGATGATCTGCCCATCTGCGGCGTCACTCTGCCGCAATCAGAGCCACTCTAGCGCCTGAGGCAGAGGCCACAGAGCCATCCTCAGAGCCCGGGTAAAGTTTGCTCCAATGGAGCCTCGGCTGCGGGAGGGGAAGAGAGAGACAGAGAGGAAGGAAAGGGGGAGAGGTGGAGAAGCAGATGGGCGCTTCTCCTGTGTGCCCTGGCCAGGAATCGAACCCGGGACTCCCGCACGCCAGGCCGATGCTCTACCACTGAGCCAACTGGCCAGGGCAATATATTAACAATATTTTTAAAATAAATATAAATTTTAAGAATTATCACTTTAAAAATTTTTGATCAACCAAGTAGAATGAAAATGGAATAAGCTTTCTATTCCCTATAATAAAAAATAAGAGTATTGTTATTTGTAAGATGAGCATAGAAAAACAGAAAAATGTAGAAAAAAATTAATGAGTAGTGACATATTAATATATTTTTTATTTTACTGTTTTTGTTATATCTCAACTTTTTGAAATTTACAATTTGTTCTTATCTATTTTCTCTACCTATGTAAATATCCTTTACCATATATAAATTAAAAAAATAATGTTTTATTTTTTTTTTAACCTAAAGCTGTCTCCCAAATTGACCAAGTTTAAGCTCCCACAAAACTTGGATTCACAATTGCCACTTTTATATATTTTATATATTGCCACATAAAAATAAACACTGAAAGAAAATTTTATCTGTGTCATCATGTTAAAGTTTTCTGTGTGTTTAATATCTTATCTGACTTATAATTATATTATGCTTGACTCAGATTCCCCTCTTCCCTTAACTCTTTCAAATCTCAGGAAAATTTTCAGGTATCTTCTCTTATTTATGTCTTTCTCTGTGACCTTATGCCTGAGAAAGTGGTGGCTCAGTGGATGGAGCGTTGGCCTGGGATGCAGAGGACCCAGGTTCATAATCCTGAGGTCGTTAGCTGGAGTGCAGGGTCACTGGCTTAAATGTGAGATTATAGATTTGAGCCCAAGGTCACTGGTTTGAGCAAGGGGTCACTGGCTCAGCTGGAGTCCCCGGTCAATGAACAACTAAGGTGCCACAACTATAAGTTGAGTTTTCTCATCTCCCTTCCTGTCTGTCCCCCCCCCCCCCCCCCCCCCGCTCTCTGTCTCTCTCACTAAAGACAAAAACAAAAATAACTAACAGATGCTCTTTCACCTTGACCAAGTTAACTTTCTGTTTTAAAATATTTTCTTTGAAATAATGAAAGATAAAATGTTTTTTATAACTATTGAATAACCAAATATAAGTTTGACATGGTTTATTAAAAGAAAATCCTCAGATGTAGAATATTAAATAATGTAAGGATTTCCTCAAGCCCTTTTTGAAATTCTCTCATGATTTGTACAGAAACATCCTTATCAACCCATCATTCATGTCATTTTAAAATAATAATAATGACATGCTCTAAACAGAAAACCAATCCCATCCTCTATCTAGGCCACTTCATGCATCATAAGAACCTACTGCATAAGAATTTAGTGTATCTCGTGACAGATGATTTCAATGACTCTGTATGACTTTTATAAATGTTGAAGCTTATTTTCCTATGTATCAAAGTCACCAGACATTTCTCTTGTTCTATTTAAAAGCTTCACTATTATTATATAAGATTCTGTATTATTTGCTTCAGGTAGTTGAGCTTTGTAAATGAACAGCCACTAGCTTTCTAGAATCTCATAAATAATATTGTTTGCTGTATTGCTAGTCTTTCCACGCCCTCTGCTAAACTGTGTTTCTTCAACACATCTCAAAATACAGCGCAGTGAGTCTGTAAACATAACTCCTCTTCATTACAAATTATCACACTTAGGTGGCTTATGTCCTCAACTTTACTCCTCCTTTATTTTTTTCTTTCTTTTCCAACCAGCAATCTGAAAGATATGTATGACCCCAAATGGTTCAAGCTTCCATGAAATTGCTCTGTGGTTCTGACACCATCAGACACAGAATCTAATATAGTAAATAATTTGAAGACACTGACCAAACTACCTTAATCAAAGTAGGTTGAGCAATACTAGGAACTAATTAATAGATACAAAAATGCTCAACATTATATTAGTTGTACCTGAGCACGTTAAACTTAAGAGTTGAAATAATGGAACAAACCTATGTTAGTTATGTATAAATTATATTGTAGCATAGGAAAGTAAAGAAAGCCATTGTTAATGCTTAAATTAACTATTTTTTTATTCTTCTCACTTACCTACTTTATTACATAGCTTTATCAATTATATACCCCAAATCTTTTGATTACTTTGCATCTATACTGTCACTATTCCAATAAAAAACAACCATATGTAAACACAAATTATTGCAATTGCCTTGCAAAAATTTGAAATAATACAAAAGGATAATCACAAGAGTCTTGGCAAGTGAAAGTTATAATAATTTAAGCATGATGGAACACAAAGCAACTTTTAAGAGCCAGTTAGTATTCCCACTTTAAATGTTTGCCTTAGAGTATATTTTATTTTGAGACTATGGCAGATTAAAAAACAAATTTTTGCAACTCTCATTTTCAATGGAAAATAGATGGCTAAAAGATTCAAAATATTGTAAGGCAACAGAATAGAAAGGAAGGAGAATATCTAAAGTAGAACTGGTGATAGAAGCAAAAAGAGAATAAAATAAATGACCACTTTTAGTCATCTTTGACACATTATGTTTTAGTCTTATAAATTAGTATTTAGCTACTTCTAGAAATGGACTAAAACTTTGTCAGAGCAACCATTAAAAACAAAGTGATACATTAAATATACATTTTAAAATAGATTTATAATAGCTTCTTTTGCTGTGCAAAAGCTTTTTAGTTTGATGCAGTCCCATTTGTTTATTTTCTTTCCGTTTCCCTTGCCCAAGGACACATACTAGCAAAACTATTGTTATGAGAGATGTTTGAGATTTTACTGCCTATTTTTTCTTCTAGGATTTTTATGGTTTTGCAACTTATATTTAAGTTTTTCATCCATTTTGAGTTTATTCTTGTGTATGCTGCAAGTTGGTGATCTAGTTTCACTTTTTTTTTTTTTGCATGAATCTAACTTTTCTAATACCATTTATTGAATAAACTGTCTTTGTTCCATTTTATACTCTTGGCTTTGTCAAATGTTAATTGACTGTGAAGGTGTGGGATTATTTCTGAGTTCTCTGTTCTGTTCCATTAATCTATATGCTTGTTCTTATGCCAGTAACAGGCTGTTTTGATTACAATGGCCTTGTTGTACAGTTTGATGTCAGGTAGTGTAATACCTCCAACTTTGTTTTTATTTCTCACAATTGCTGAGGTTAGTCAAAGTCTTTTTCTTGGTTCCATATTAATTTTTGGAATACTTGTTCTAGATCTATGAAATAGGCTATTAGTATTTTAATATGAATTACATAGTAGTATGAACATTTTAATGATGTGAATTTTCCAACCCATGAACATAGCTAGAAAGCTTTTGCACAGCAGAAGAAAGCATCAACAATTAAAAAGACAACCCACTGAATGGGAGAACATATTCACTAATATATCTGATAAGGGGTTAACATCCAAAATTATTAAGTAATTTATAAAACTCAACAAGAAGACAAACAATCCAATTAAAAGTGGGCAAAGGACCCGAAGAGACACTTCTCCAATGAGGATATACTGATGGCTAGTAGGCATATGAAAAAATGCTCAACATCTCTAATTATCAGAGGTATAAATTAAAACCACCATGAGAGATCACCTCACACCTACCAAAATAGCTATCATCAATAAATCAACAAACAGAAAGTGCTAGTGAGGAAATGGAGGAAAGGGAACCCTCCTGCACTGCTGGTGGGAATGCAGACTGGGGCAGCCACAGTATGAATTTTCCTCAAAGAATTAAAAATGGATTCACCCTTTGACCCAGTTATACCACTTCTGAGAATATATTCTAAGAATCCCAAAACACTAATTTTAAAGAATAATGCACTCCCATGTTCATTGTTGCTTGACAATAGATAAGATCTGGAAACAGCCCAAGTAACCATCAGCAGATGAGTTGATAATAAGCCGCGGTACATTTAACACAATGGAATGCTACATGGCCATAAAAAAGAAAGACGTTTTACCTTTTGTGACAGCATGAATGAACATAGAAGGAATTATGCTAAGTGAAATAAGCCTGTCAGAAAAAGACAAATACCATAGAATCTCAATTATATGTAGAATCTAATGAATATGATACACTAATGAACAAAATAGAAACAGAGGCATAGACACATTGAATAGACTGAGAGCTCTGAGGAGGGGGGGGGGTGAAAGGATTGGATGAAAGAAGGTGATGGTATTATCCAAAAACATATGTAATGATGCATAGACACAGATAATAGTGTGGCAATAGCCAGAGGAAAAGGGGGGTGGAGATAAGATGCATGTGGGCAAAGGGGGAGGTGGCTAGGGACCGAAAGAGACTTTACCTGTGGAAAAGGGTACATGATACACTGTGCAGATGGTGATCTATTGAGTTGTACAATTGAAACTTGTATGGTTTTGTGATCCTCTGTTATCCTAAAAAATTCAGTTAATAAAAAACTAATAAACAAACTCTTAATAAAGTAATGATTAAAATATAGTAAACTATATAGTAAAAAAGACAAAATGAATCTTCTAGAAGACAATGTAGAGGCCAAGTAGGAGACAGTGATCCAAACAGAAACCATAACCTGAATCTTAATAGGATAAACAGAACACAGAAGCATGTTGCTTAGAGAGAGAAATTTCTAGACAGAAAATTGGGTCCAAAGAGCATAATTTGGCAAGAGCACCAGCACTGCTTAATAGACTTTGGATTCCAATCAAAATAGACTAAGCTGATAAAAAAATTATTTTTGAGTTGTATTTTTGACTAAAGTTTAAGGAAAGTATATTTTGTAACCTGTTTTACATATTATCTTTGCTAGCAAAGCATTTAGGATACTCTCTGCCTGCCCTTCCAAACACCATGCTTATAAGATAGGCACCACTAAAAATTACACCTTGCAAAATGGAAGGCCACCTGCATGCTTATCTCAGATATGTTCAAGGTGGGTAAGTATAAATAAGGTATACAGATACGAAACACAGTAGCAACAAATAACAACAACAAGATTTTGTTCATTGCCAGTTTAGGGATTCTTTTCTTTTCTATATTTAAGGATATATATATACTATGTGTTAATTAATAACAAATATTTGATGTTGATTACATTTTGTGTCTCAATAAATATGAAATTTAACTATAAGCTATCAGATATAGATGACTTACATCTAAGTTTAACACCACCCCAAAATCCTGGATTTGAATCTGGATATTATAACTAAATGAGCTATTATCAGTCCTTTTGGAACCAAATATACAGTATACAGGGGTTGGCAAAAGTCAGTTTACAGTTGTGCATATGTGAAACACAAGAGTTTTGTTCTTGTATTATTATTTATTTTGTATGACATTTTTTTCCATACAAACCACTGTAAACTTACTTTTGCCTACCTCTGTATATGATATACATATACATAATATATGTGAATTTGGTTAGTCAAAAAGTGTGAACTCTATGCCGCTCTTCGTTTTTGTTGTTAAAGCGCCCTTCAGTTTCAGTGGCTGCATGGAGTAGTATAAAATGGAGGTTGTCTTGAAGAATCTGAGAGTAAAGCCAGTTGAACAGAAGTGTCAAAGGATCTGGAAAACTGTCAAGTATTGTTTGCACAGAAAGCTCAGCTATCCTTGAACAAGTATTAACCGTAAATTTCTTAAGTAAGCATGATAATAAAATCTATTATTGATCTAGCTGGTTTGAACTGAATGTCCTAGTATTAGCAACTAGAGGGATTTAACTAATAAAAAAATAAAATACCAAGATGAATAATTTGGTACGTTAAGTATACTTGCATTCTAAGTGATTAATCTCTTTAGTCACTGGGACTTACAAGGAGCAGTATATTACAATTAGCTAGAATTACCCTCCATTTCCTGTGGTCTCATGTATCACTTCAGCAGTAAATGACCAGATACTGTGGTTCTTCAAAACATTTAATTAGCCCTGGCCGGTTGGCTCAGCGGTAGAGCGTCGGCCTAGCGTGCGGAGGACCCCGGTTCGATTCCCGGCCAGGGCACACAGGAGAAGCACCCATTTGCTTCTCCACCCCTCCGCCGCACTTTCCTCTCTGTCTCTCTCTTCCCCTCCCGCAGCCAAGGCTCCATTGGAGCAGAGATGGCCCGGGCGCTGGGGATGGCTCTGTGGCCTCTGCCTCAGGCGATAGAGTGGCTCTGGTCGCAACATGGCGACGCCCAGGATGGGCAGAGCATCGCCCCCTGGTGGGCAGAGCATCGCCCCTGGTGGGCGTGCCGGGTGGATCCCGGTCGGGCGCATGCGGGAGTCTGTCTGACTGTGTCTCCCCGTTTCCAGCTTCAGAAAAATGAAAAAATGAAAAAAAAAAACAAAAAAAACCCATTTAATAACATATTAATTTTCAACATCACTGTAAAAGTCACAACAATGTTTTGCTTTCCTTATGTTATGTAGAATATATACTCAATAAGAACAAACTGCATTTTTTCTTTAACTTTCACTGAGGATTTAGGATGATAATGTGCTTATTTAAATGTTTAGTATAGTCAAATGATTAACTTTTACACTTTACAGTCCCACCAACAGTGAATGAGGGTTCCTTTTTCTCCACAGCCTCTCCAACATTTGCTATTACCCGTCTTGTTGATAATAGCTAATCTAACAGGGGTGAGGTGGTATCTCATTGTAGTTTTGATTTGCATTTCTCTAATAACTAATGAAGCTGAGCATCTTTTCATATATCTGTTGGCCATTTGTATCTCTTCCTGGGAGAAGTGTCTGTTCATGTCCTCTTCCCATTTTTTTATGGGATTGTTTGTTTGTTTGTTGTTGAGTTTTATGAGTTCTTTGTAAATTTTGGATATTAGGCCCTTATCTGAGCTGTTGTTTGAAAATATTATTTCCCATTTAGTTGGCTGTCTGTTTATTTTGATATCAGTTTCTCTTGCTGAGCAAAAACTTTTAATTCTGATGTAGTCCCATTCATTTATCTTTGCCTTCACTTCTCTTGCCATTGGAGTCAAGTTCATAAAATGTTCTTTAAAACCCAGGTCCATGATTTTAGTAGCTATGTCTTCTTCTATGTACTTTATTGTTTCAGGTCTTATATTTAGGTCTTTGATCCATTTTGAATTAATTTTAGTACACGGGGACAGGCTGTAGTCGAGTTTCATTCTTTTGCATGTGGCTTTCCAGTTTTCCCAACACCATTTGTTGAAGAGGCTTTCTTTTCTCCATTGTGTGTTGTTGGCCCCTTTATCAAAGATTATTTGACCATATATATGTGGTTTTATTTCTGGGCTTTCTATTCTGTTCCATTGGTCTGAGTGTCTATTTTTCTGCCAATACCATGCTGTTTTGATTTGTGGCCCTATAATATAGTTTAGAGTCAGGTATTGTAATGCCCCCAGCTTCATTCTTTTTCCTTAGGATTGTTTTGGCTATTCGGGGTTTTTTATAGTTCCATATAAATCTGATGATTTTTTGTTCCATTTCTTTAAAAATCTCATAGGGATTTTGATGGGAATTGCATTAAATTTGTATATTGCTTTGGGTAATATGGCCATTTTGATTATATTTATTCTTCCTATCCAAGAACAAGGAATATTTTTCCATCTCATTGTATCTTTTTCGATTTCCCTTAACAATGCTTTGTAATTTTCATTATATAGGTCCTTTACATTCTTTGTTATGTTTATTCCTAGGTATTTTATTTTTTTTGTTGCAATCGTGAAGGGGATTATTTTTTTGAGTTCATTTTCTAATATTTCATTGTTGGCATATAGAAAGGCTATAGACTTTTGTATGTTAATTTTGTATCCTGCGACCTTACTGTATTGGTTTATTGTTTCTAATAATCTTTTTGTGGAATCCTTCGGGTTTTCGATGTATAGGATCATATCATCAGCAAAAAGTGATACCTTTACTTCTTCTTTTCCGATATGGATGCCTTTTATATCTTTGTCTTGTCTGATTGCTCTGGCCAGAACTTCTAGCACCACGTTAAATAAGAGTGGAGAGAGTGGACAACCCTGTCTTGTTCCTGATTTAAGGTAGAAAGTCCTCAGTTTTATGCCATTTAATATGATGTTGGCTGATGGTTTATCATATATGGCCTTTATCATGTTGAGATATTTTCCTTCTATACCCATTTTGTTGAGAGTTTTAAACATAAAATTGTGTTGTATTTTATCAAAAGCCTTTTCTGCATCTATTGATAAGATCATGTGGTTTTTGTTCTTTGTTTTGTTGATATGGTGTATTACGTTAACCGTTTTGCGTATGTTGAACCATCCTTGAGATTCTGGGATGAATCCCACTTGATCATGATGTATTATTTTTTTAATATGTTGTTGTATTCGGTTTGCCAGTATTTTGTTTAGTATTTTAGCATCTGTATTCATTAGAGATATTGGTCTGTAGTTTTCTTTCTTTGTGTCATCCTTGCCAGGTTTTGGTATGAGGGTTATGTTGGCCTCATAAAATGTGTTTGGAAGTATTGCTTCTTCTTCAATTTTTTGGAAGACTTTGAGTAGAATAGGAACCAAGTCTTCTTTGAATGTTTGATAGAATTCACTAGTATAACCGTCTGGGCCTGGACTTTTATTTTTGGGGAGGTTTTTAATAGTTTTTTCTATTTCCTCCCTGCTGATTGGTCTGTTTAGGCTTTCTGCTTCTTCATGACTCAGTTTGGGAGGTTGTATTGTTCTAGGAATTTATCCATTTCTTCTAGATTGTTGTATTTGGTGGCATATAATTTTTCATAGTATTCTACAATAATTCTTTGTATATCTATGATGTCTGTGGTGATCTCTCCTCTTTCATTTTGGATTTTATTTATTTGAGTCCTGTGCCTTTTTTCCTTGGTGAGTCTTGCCAAGGGTTTGTCAATTTTGTTGATCTTTTCAAAGAACCAGCTCCTTGTTTTATTGATTTTTTCTATAGTTTTTCTGTTCTCTATTTCATTTATTTCTGCTCTGATTTTTATTATCTCCTTTCTTCGGCTGGTTTTCGGTTGTCTTTAAAGTAGTACAACCATTATGGAGGAAAGTATGGTGGTTCCTCAAAAAACTGCAAATAGAACTACCTTATGACCCAGCAATCCCTCTACTGGGTATATACCCCAAAACCTCAGAAACATTGATACGTGAAGACACATGTAGCCCCATGTTCATTGCAGCACTGTTCACAGTGGCCAAGACATGGAAACAACCAAAAAGCCCTTCAATAGAAGACTGGATAAAGAAGATGTGGCACATATATACTATGGAATACTATTCAGCCATAAGAAATGATGACATCAGATCATTTACAGCAAAATGGTGGGATCTTGATAACATTATAAGGAGTGAAATAAGTAAATCAGAAAAAAACAAGAACTACATGATTCCATGCATTGGTGGAACATAAAAATGAGACTAAGAGACATGGACAAGAGTGTGGTGGTTACCAGGGGTGGGGGGAGGGAGGACATGGGAGGGAGGGAGAGAGTTAGGGGGAGGGGGAGGGGCACAGAGAACTAGATAGAGGGTGGCGGAGGACAATCTGACTTTGGGCGAGGGGTACACAACATAATTTAATGACAAAATAACCTAGACATGTTTTCTTTGAATATATGTACCCTGATTTATTAATGTCATCCCATTACCATTAATAAAAATTTATTCAAAAAAAAAAAAAAAAAGAAAAAACTTTTACACCAGAACAAAGGGCTCTGTTGAATAAATGCAGTTGAATACCAAAAAATAAAATAAATAAAAATCAAAAATCCACTATTTCAGATACACTCATTATAACTGTGTCCACTCCAGCCAGCTGATGACCACAGCTAAGACTCCACCACTCACGTTCAAACTCATTGGATTTCAGTTTGCTTCACAGTGAATGGTGTTTCAATATCTTCATGTTTACAATTGCAGTACAGTCTACACTTTGGAAACTATCCTAGGTCCAAGAGCCAGAAATCCTATATTTTGGCAGTTTTCTCGCCCCAGGGACTTTAGTTAAACAATAATGGTTTAAAAGAATAGAGAATATATTTTAGGGCAACTGCAACCCTATCAAGGGCGACAAAGCCCAAGAATTTAAATGATTTGTTCATTTCAGATGCCGTCTCAGGGAGAGGTGGAAGAACGCAAATTCGATTGTTGTTTATTGAGCATTTCCACTGCACTTACTATCACACACATACATAGATGTAGTTTTATAACAGTTTACCACTTTAACAGTTACTCATTTCTCTAAAACTAGTTTCCTCGTTATGCATTGTGACGACCTTATTTTATTTGACTGAACTTTAAACATCACACGGTTTATGAGCCCAGGTCATGGTTGCTGTTGTCACTTGGGAAATCTGGTAGGGCAGTGAGTGCTAAACATGGGGGAAGTAAGAGCTTTACTCTGGCAACTAGCTCAGGAACTCATCAGGCACAAGATCAAGATTATTGACTATCATCTACTATTTGAGGATATTTGTTCTAAAGCATAAGGAACACATACAGACATCTAATTAATGGACACACATCTGTATGCTATTTGGTTGTATCTGTTTTTTAACTTTAAGGAAAATTGACACACAGATTGTCAGAGTAAACAGAATATATTTGATTTTTTTTTCTTTACCACAAAACAGACACATCTTTCTACGATTAACTTATCCAATATCTAGTGGATATTATAGTTTGTGGTAAAATTAGCTATGTGCAGACAGTAAAATAAAACGTCATGTTGAGAAATATCTACAAAAGGTGATGTTATGCACATTCCAGGTAATATTAATTAGAAATAAAAAAATAAGTGACTTTTGCTTTGCTTCAAATAATTTTTCAATGATGAGAATTTAAAAATATAGTATAATTTCTATTTGTAACATCAACTTCGTAAATATATCTGTGATTCCCTTAAATATAATTAAATAGAATGAGATTTGTGCAACCATAAGAACTGGGTTTTAGTCTTTAAATGACAGATCGATTTTTAAAAAAATCATTGAAATCACAGAATTTTTAATTTAATATAAAATAAATATTTCCAAATAATAAAGAATTAAAAAAGAAACTAGTATTTTTTCCTATTGCTGGTATATTGGCAACCTATCACATCTATGACAAGGTGAGGGACAAAATACTGAGGTGGGTATATGATTAGAGTGATGGTTTAGACTGCAATAAACTCAATCACTTCAATTACAAGTGAGTCTTAGTAAGGGAATATTGTTTTTATTAGTGAACATACATAGATAAGAACAGCTGTAGAATAATTCCAAAATGTCAACAACAGGAAATCGATAGTCAAAGAAGCTTCTTTGAAGTGGCAAAATGTTAAACTATAAAGCTCAAAGTATCGATCATACTGGTATAATGGTTACTTGCATCTATTTCATTTTTTATCATCACCTTATTTTCTTATTTTGCTTTGCTTTTTCAAAGTCCAGAATTTTTTTTTTCAGTTTGACTTCTGTGTTATCCACAATTTTTCACTTACTTCTTATTTAAAAAATTTGGATAGCCTTACCTATGTTGGCTCAGGATGGAGCCTCGACCTGGAATGCTGGGGTCTCTGTTCTGGGCCCCAGGGTTCCCCTATCAGGGCATACGTGAGAAGTGACTCCTCTGAGTAGATGTTTCCCACTCCTCCTTCCTCCTCCCCCTTTCTCTCTCTCTCTCTCTCCTTTCTCTGAAATAAATAAATAAAATCTTAAAAAAATAATTTCTTAAAAAGCATTAGGCCTGACCTGTGGTGGCGCAGTGGATAAAGCGTCGACCTAGAAATGCTGAGGTCGCAGGTTCAAAACCCTGGGCTTGCCTGGTCAAGGCACATATGGGAGTTGATGCTTCCTGCTCCTCCCCCCTTCTCTCTCTCTCTCTCCTTTCTAAAATGAATAAAAAAAAAATTAAAAAAAAAAGCATTAGATAATTTCAAACCATAAATGTATCATCTCATTTATTTTCATTTTTGTTACTGATCACATCTTAAGTTTCTTTTTTTTCCCATTTTAATCTTTTACTTTGTTTTACAATCTTACTTTTTAAATTGCTTCTGAGGATTTTAAGAGTGATCTAAATTTTAGGTACATCTCAATTTATTTAACAGTATTTTGTTAAGTTCTTGTGTTTTTTATAGTTTGTTTTATAAAACCTCATTACAAGAATAATGTTGATGGCCCATTTTAACTCTTCCAGATGCCTTATAAACAGAAATCTACAAAATAAATAAACACATACACATAAGTCATTTTTGCTGGGGCAGATAAAAGTAAAAAATGCCATATTTTGTCACATACATTAATTTATAGAATTATTGTAATGTTAATGTATTCTAGGCCATTGTCCAGGATGATGGAAAAACCAACTGAAGGGTAAAAATAGGAAATTTAAATTAGTTAGAATAAAAGAAGTGGGTAAACAATGATTATGTTCCATTTGATTATCTATAAAATTCAATTATGTTTGCAAGGTTGTTATATTTGTTAAGTTATAAAAAGTCATAAAGTGTATTAATGCTAAAATAATTTTATCAAATGCTCAATCACAGCCATTATTTCCATACTATCTGTTGATCAATTTTCACTGGTAATTTTTCTGGTGAATTAATATATCTCTTATTCAGTTTGTTACTATACAATAAATATTTTTCAATTTGTTGCTGACAACAAATATTTATATTAAAATTATAAATTGTATTAATAGATATCAATAAAATAATATCCATTTTTTAGTAATCAGAACATAGAAAACTTTTTCTTTTTTAATTTTTATTTATTTATTCATTTTAGAGGAGAGAGAGAGAGAGAGAGAGAAAGAGAAAGAGGGGAGGAGCAGGAAGCATCAACTCCCATATGTGCCTTGACCAGGCAAGCCCAGGGTTTTGAACCGGCGACCTCAGCATTCCAGGTGGACGCTTTATCCACTGCGCCACCACAGGTCGAAAACTCTTTTTCTTATTTATGGAAAACCACTATAAAATCTAGCATTTGTCACCAATGAAGTTAAATATATAGTATATTAATAATACACGTCAAATAATGTATTTGATAAAATACTTATAATTTGAAACATAATGTACTTTCCAGTTTAATAATATAAAAATCAGTATGTTGTAAATGCAAAAAACCCAGAAAGTTCACATTATTTAAAAAAGTTATAGGTAAAGAGAAATGTAATATTTGAAAAATCCTGTTTTAGATAAAATTTGTATGGTGGAAAAAGAGTAAAGTTATATATGTTAATATCTAAAAATACCTCAAGAGAAAAAATTAAAATAATACTATTTAAATAAAGCCAGAAACACAACTTATTGATCAAAAGTTATATCACATTAACTGTCTTGCTTGCCTTCCAAAATGTTTCCTTCTTCCATGTGTTCCTGCTATATTTTATGGTAGTATTTGAAGAAGTGTTAAAAAGGGATATTATTAATATGTAAATATGAAAATAATCATTATATTAAATAAATTATTTATTTATTTATTTATTTATTTATTTATGTTTTTAAAAGACACAGAGAGTGAGTCAGAGAGAGGGATAGACAGGGACAGACAGGAACAGAGAGAGACGGAGAGAGATGAGAAGCATCAATCATTAGTTTTTTGTTACACGTTGCAAAACCTTAGTTGTTTATTGATTGCTTTCTCATATGTGCCTTGACTGCGGGCCTTCAGCAGACCGAGTAAACCCTTGCTGGAGCCAGTGACCTTGGGTCCAAGCTGGTGAGCCTTGCTCAAACCAGATGAGCGCGCGCCCAAGCTGGCAACCTTGGGGTCTCAAACCTGGGTCCTTCCTCATCCCAGTCCAATACTCTATCCACTGCGCCACTGCCTGGTCAGGCTAAATAAATTATTTTAAATATGTTGAAGAGTTTAACAAATTAAATGAGCATTAGGAAATAAAGCCTCCTTGCCTGACCAGGCGGTGGCACAATGGATACAGTGTCAGACTGGGATGCAGAGGACCAAGGTTTGAGACCCCGAGGTCGCCAGCTTGAGCGTGGGCTCATCTGGTTTGAGCAAGGCTCACCAGCTTGGACCCAAGATCGCTGGCTCAAGCAAGGGGTTGCTTGGTCTGCTGAAGGTACACGGCCAGGGCACATATGAGAAAGCAATCAATGAACAACTAAGGTGTCACAACGAAAAACTAATAATTGATGCTTCTCATCTCTCTCCGATCTTGTCTGTCTGTCCCCATCTATCCCTCTCTCTGACTCTCTGCCTCCATAAAGAAAAAAATAAAACTAAAAAGAAATAAAGCCTCCTTTACAAAACACTTTTTAAAAATTATAGCATACTGTATATACTTTTTTTTTTTTTTTCATTTTTTCTGAAGCTGGAAACGGGGAGAGACAGTCAGACAGACTCCCGCATGCGCCCGACCGGGATCCACCCGGCACGCCCACCAGGAGCGACGCTCTGCCCACCAGGGGGCGATAATCTGCCCATCCTGGGCGTCGCCATGTTGCGACCAGAGCCACTCTAGCGCCTGGGGCAGAGGCCACAGAGCCATCCCCAGCGCCCGGGCCATCTTTGCTCCAATGGAGCCTTGGCTGCGGGAGGGGAAGAGAGAGACAGAGAGGAAAGCGCGGCGGAGGGGTGGAGAAGCAAATGGGCGCTTCTCCTGTGTGCCCTGGCCGGGAATCGAACCCGGGTCCTCCGCACGCTAGGCCGACGCTCTACCGCTGAGCCAACCGGCCAGGGCCACTGTATATACTTTTAAAAAAAATGATAGTTACATTCAAAAGGTTTAAAAAATCCTGTAGTATTGATTTTTAAATTAATAATGATACATCCCTTCTTTTTTACCCTGTTATTAGACAAACTTGAAGTTATATAAAGAGATATCTGGAAGGTTGAAATTTTTCTAAGTGTCTGAATATATTTTTCTTTATAACAACCTTAGCAAAGGAAACAGGAAAATATATACATGCAAAACTAAGACCCTCGTCTCTATCTTTACTTTTTATTTATGCTCCTGAGAACCAGTAAAGGGATTTAATGACAGAATCATATATAATAGCATTATACATCATCAAAAATCTGGGGAAAGTCTACAGAGCATTTCAGGAAAACATTTGGTTTTTCAATTAAATTAGTCTCCATATTCTGTCCAGCACTGATAAATGAGTGTGGCGAGAAAACAGGGTTGCTACTGCTGTATTTCAGGGAGACACTATGGTTCTTTACAGTGGATATTTGGACCTTCATAGCTCTGAATCCAAATATAAAGAATTAACTAAAGGTAATAAAATCAAGATATTTTTCAAATATTCAGAAGTTTATTGTTGTTTACAGAAAAAGAGAATCAAAGGTTATGTGGCTGTTGACCATCTGAATGTAGTGTTTGTATCTTTGAGAGAGAGAGCAAAAGAAAACAAAAACAAAAGTCCTTATGAGAATCCAGATGCTATTCAGTTAACTTCTAGGCACATTACTCTGAATGCTGGATGCCTGGCACACAACAGGCGCTGTGTAAAAGTTGAATGACTGAACAAACCAATTCCGAGGTCACCACTCTTTTGTCCTTCTTACAACCTCTAATTCCCATTTCTTGCTTAGTAATTGAGCAAGCCGAGAAAAAACTTCACATGTTTTTTCATTCCCAGAATTCAGTTCATTCACTATTTATTTACCATTTAAAGAGTGCCAGCTTGCCAATAATGGTTTAAAGTCCACATACCTAGCCTGCAGAGGAAGCTGTAGACTTGAACCTTAAAAATATGAAACCATGTGGCAATACCAGGGATGATAAAGTAGTTGTCTGGTTCCACTAAACCTGATCTAATTTCTCAAAATTTGAAAATATCTTATGATTTTTAAATTCACATTCATAAGGATAAATATGAATTTGGAAAGCAGTTTAGTAAAAAGTTATTTCAACAAAGATCCCATATCCAGAGGGTTTCTACAAATGGTATTCTAGTCTCAATGTTTAATTCCTATAGGTTTCAAATGTTCTCTCTACACTTACATGACATAGATGAATAAATCCGTTTGTACTATAAATATTTTCTTTATAATTATGTCATCTGAAATAATTTTATTTTAGATTGATTAGTTCTAATTATTTAAAAAGAATAAACTATTTCTCTATGGTAATTTGCCTGCAAATAATCATAAGTCTTTTAATGTCTTTATAAATATGCTTGAAAGGACAATTTCAGGTCATATTTGTTTATTCCAAAAGAGAATAATTCCTAAGATTTTTTCTCTTTTTTTACTATTGGGTTGATAAACAAAAAACGTAGCAAATGGTAAGAATATATTTCAGCAAAGCTTTTTAAATCTTGTCTAAAAGAATAGTAAGTGCAATCTAATAATTTAAGAGCTGTTGAAGTAAGGCCCTGGCCGGTTGGCTCAGCGGTAGAGCGTCAGCCTAGCGTGCGGAGGACCCAGGTTCGATTCCCGGCCAGGGCACACAGGAGAAGCACCCATTTGCTTCTCCACCCCTCTGTCGTGCTTTCCTCTCTGTCTCTCTCTTCCCCTCCTGCAGCCAAGGCTCCATTGGAGCAAAGATGGCCCGGTCGCTGAGGATGGCTCTGTGGCCTCTGCCTCAGGCGCTAGAGTGGCTCTGGTCACGACATGGCGATGCCCAGGATGGGCAGAGCATCGCCCCCTGGTGGGCAGAGCATCGCCCCTGGTGGGCGTGCTGGGTGGATCCCGGTCGGGCGCATGCAGGAGTCTGTCTGACTGTCTCTCCCTGTTTCCAGCTTCAGAAAAATGAAAAAAAAAAAAAGAGCTGTTGAAGTATTTAAACAAGAAGATCCAGAGACCTGAAGATGGCAGTGGAGTAGGCAGACACACAGACTCCCAGCTCACACCACCGAACTGGATTATAAACTAATTTATGAACAATCAGCGTGAAAAACCAAATCTGGAATACAAGAACAGCTTTCAAAAATCAAGGAGCAAAGAAGAAGCCACAACAAACCTGGTAGGGAGCGCCTGAATCTCCCCTGCTTACAGGAACGGGGTGGGGGGGTGAGGCTGGGCTCTCAATTCCAAAGATAAAGAGCAGTAAATATTGCTCACAGCCACTTACCTGGAGACCAGGAAACAAGGAGTGTTGAAAGGGCCCGCTTGTCTTCCAAAAAGAAAGGAGAAAGAGAGAGATGGATGGTGAAGGGGAGAGGAATATAGGTGATGACATGAAAAGCTGACTCATTCAGTGCTGGAGGTGGCCATAACTGGGGGAGGGGCTGATCCTTCCACAAAGCAAAATACAAAAGTACTTCCAGGTCACAGAGATACAGACATCTCTCCAGCTCCAATCAGCACAACAAGACACAGCTGAAAACAAGAAGTGGGGAGGAGGGGCAGTAACTCAGGTCTCCTTGGAGATCTGAGATACACCTCCCCCTACTGAAGCTGAGAAAGCAACCCGCCCCCAGAGAGATTAACTGGCAGAAAAGGATTTCAAAGCCTCAGGTCACACCCACCGCATTCCTGGATACAGTTTCAAATAAGCCCCCTGCTAAGATCAGCAAACAAGACAATCACCTGTTAAGAAAACAAACAAATCAAGACTTCAAAGTGGCCCAAATCCTAAAGTGGATTACAAATAATAGCTGAAGCCAACTCAAGAAGACTTAGAAACAACACAAGTAAAAACTAGAGGCAGACAACACCAAACCTAGACTCAACCAGCTCTACAAAAAAAAACACCCAGATACCCAGGCACAATGAGAAGACAAAGAAGTGTAATCCAAATGAAACCACAAGAGAGACCTTCAGGAGATGAACTGAGTGATATGGAAATAATCAAACTTTTGGATGCGGAGTTTAAAATAATGATTGTAAGGATGCTTAGGGATCTTAGAACAACAATGGATGGTCATCACGAACACCTAAATAAAGAAATAGCAAGTATAAAAAAGGATATTGAAATATTAAAAAAGAATCAGTCAGAGATGACAAATACAATATCAGAAATGAAGACCACAATGGAAGGAATTAAAAACAGGATGGATACAGCTGAGGATCAAATCAGCGAGTTGGAGGACAACTAGAATGAAGGCATGAAAGCAGAGAAGAAAAGAGAAAAGAGACTCAAAAAGTCAGAGGAAACTCTTAGAGAGCTCTGTGACAACATGAAGAGAAATAACATCTGCATCATAGGGGTTCCTGAAGAAGAAGAAAAAGAACAAGGGATAGAGACTTTGTTCAATCATATCATAACTGAAAACTTCCCTAAATTAATGCAAGAAAAACTCTTACAAGTTCAAGAAGCACAGAGGACTCCATTAAAGAGAAACCCAAAGAAACCTACACCAAGACACATCATAATTAAAATACCAAAGCTAAGCGATAAAGAGAAAATACTAAAAGCTGCAAGAGAAAAAAAAGTTATCACCTACAAAGGAGCCCCCATAAGGATGACATCTGACTTCTCAACAGACACACTTGAGGCCAGAAGGGAATGGCAAGAACTGTTCAAAGTAATGCAGAACAAGAACCTACAACCAAGACTACTTTATCCAGCAAGGCTATCATTTAAAATTGAAGGAGAAATAAAAAGTTTCCCAGACAAAAAAAAAAAAACTCAAGGAATTCATTACAACCAAACCAATGCTGCAGGAAATGTTAAGGGGCATGGTGTAAACAGACCAAAGTGGGAAAAGAATATAGCAAAAGAGAAATACAGCTTTAAAGAATAAAATGGCAATAAACAATTACGTGTCAATAATAACCCTAAATGTAAATGGATTAAATGATCCAATCTAAAGACATAGGGTAGCTGCATGGGTAAGAAAACAGGACCCGTACATATGCTGTCTACAAGAGACACACCTTAAAACAAAAGATGCACATAGGTTGAAGGTAAAAGGATGGAAAAAAAATTTCATGCAAATGGAAATGAAAAAAAAAAGCTGGGGTAGCAATACTTATATTAAACAAGAAGATCCATAAGACCGAGGTGACCCTAATGTCTTGGTGGCCTATGCAAACAAACCAAATGTAACAGAGTCAATGGACTGAATCCAAGAAAATGAGTCTTTAGAGCAACCAATCACAAAAAACCTACTAGAATTTCCCAAATAAGGCCACTGTTTACACTATAACCAAATGATATCCTTGCATTTCTTCTGTATCTCCTCTATAAATACTCCTTCTCTAGTTCCTCCTCTCTGCCAAGTACCCTAACTACTTTTCATCTGGTGCCACTAGATTAAAATAAATACATGTGCAAATAATGCTCGGAAAATTTTAATGTGATTGAGGATTAGCAGAATTTACCTCCTAAATTTATATACCTTTTGGGGATACTGATTATTTTAAGTTGGTTATTTTCAAGAAACAAAAACTCAAAATAAAAGCCTTTGATCTTCCCCTAATAGCCCCAATAAATTTAAATAGATGACCAGATCCAGAAAGGGATATAACTGTAATTTAATATGAACTCTATGTGACAGATGTGAGGAAACTAGCAAGGTCCATTTGATCAAAGTTCTCTGTGTCCCACAGTTAAAATGGCCCAGTGAACACATATTTACCAAACATTTGTTTTTCCATCTCCATGGGAATTGCCTCCTTGCCCATTGAATTTCCAAACCAGAAGCCCACCCCTTTCTCCTTAGCCCAGGAGGCATATAAGCCTTAACTGCATATCTGTCTTCAGGTCTTACTTTTATGGAAAACCCATGTGTACATATCTAATAAAATTAGTCATTTTCTTCTGTTCATCTGTCTCATTAATTTGATAATTAATCTAGCTAGAAGAACCTAGGAGGAAAACTATTCTTCCTACTCCACATGCCTCAGTTTACCTTTTATCAGAGCACATGAATTTCTGCTTGAGTTTTAATCAAATACATATGGTTTTTAAGCATCTCCTTGGTGTTATGTTTAGAACCACTTTTCTTCCAAAAAATAAAATATTGTTAAAGTGTATGTATACATGTCTTTCAAAAAAGTTATGGCAACATGCGTACAAATATCTAAATATTATAAATATATTTATTTAAAAAATTGCATTAAAGAAATTTTAATATTGCCATATTTTCTAGAAATATTGATTAACTCAACCTGTAATATAGTCATATTAATGTAATTAATATAGACAGTTTTTCAAGTACAAAATGCATTTATATTACACAAAGCTGTAGTATCTTCTGTGTCTGTATTTAATGTCATGTTGATGAGATATATATTGAAAATTATGATATTTTAGTATTCCTTTTTATTGAAAAAATAATGTTCTTATCAAGTGGCATTTTACCAAGATTTCTATTCATTTTTTTATTTCTAATCATTTGAATTTTTATCTATAAAAATTACGGATTATATTAAAATGTTATTTTGAACTAAAATATTAATAATAATGAGCATTAGTAAAGGGAATATCACCCACCTGAAAACAAATAATTTTGGTCTTACCATATCGGCATTGGCTCTTATTCAAATCTATTATGCTTTTTCCTCCTATTTAAAACTGATTACTTTGAAATTGAGCATTTGAAGACATAAAAAGAAAGGTTAACAATATTCTTGATTGTGTTTCAGGGTCAGGGGTTCAATTCTGGAGGAAAATCCTGAGGTTTCTCTACAGGTTAATGTTTCTTAGTGAAAAGTAAAAGCACTTGAACTTTCAGAACTAGATGTAGAGATACACAAAACACTTGGCAAAGACACAGCAGAGCTTATTACAGGGTTCAGTTCATTGATAGTACTCCCATTAATTTCTGCAGCAGAAATAAAAGTGTCCTGAGAGCAAGGGTAAATTGCCACATAAGGAGTTTTCCCTTTATTGTGTGAAAACTGCTTCAATACTTACAGCTTATGGGCATTTTACCCTGGCATCATCTAGAAATGCTTCCTTCTGCTTCAGTTACCAGAGGAAGCCTTGGCAGATCTTAGAAGTGTTTACAGACATTGTTCTTATGTTCGCAATCTACCAAATGCTATTGGTGCATTATTGCAGGTCTGGGTACTCGCTTAGTGCAAAAGACCAGGAAACTTCTTTCTCAAACTAAATGTTCATTATTTTTATACAATATTTATGTAACAAAAACCCTAAAATAAACAATAATGTAATATAATTGATTATTTGAATTAATATGTGAGAGCTTACAGATTCAAATGGAGATTGTAATTTTGCCAGTAACTTAAGAAAAAGTTTTGAAGTGATCTTTATATCAGGTTGAAGATCATTTTACCTATCTTCAACAGAGATAAATAACTTTGTTTTTGTTTGTTTCTTTGCACAGTTGAGCTTAATTTGGATTCAAACTGGTGAATAAAGGGACAGTTAAACTAAATAATCATGTTTTCATAATAAAATGAAATAGACCAGCAGTTTTCAATCCTTTTTTATCTCATGGCATACATAAATTAATCACTAAAATTTATGGCATGCCAAAAAATATATATTTTGCCAGTCTAACAAAGTAATAGATATAATTTTGATTCATACCAGATGGCTATTGTTTTGTTGGCTATTGTCACTTTTTAATTTGACAGTCTACAGGAAAAGAGGTCAGTGTCCCTGAGTATTCAGGTATTGCATGTTTTTAAATTTTTGCAACATACTGGTTGGCAATTGATTAAATAAGCTAAAACTTGTTTCTCTCCATTATTCGTATATCTATATATTATAGCTAGAGAGTTGGGAAAATTTAAATGATTCTGGTGAAATAAACAATTCAACTGTGTCAAAATAAAAATACATCCCCCGGTACTTGACAGTCCAAATCACAATGCAAATGAAACTTGGCTCCATCAAAAGCCAAAGAAAATCAGACAGTAACCACTGTCCCATATTTGTTTGCCAAATAATGTGTAAAACTTACCTACAATAAACTCAGTAAGAAGTAGTTGTACTAAAATAAATTGGACTGAGACAAAATAGAGAGTTTTCTCTCCAGAAAGAATATTTAGTTAGTAATTGATTAAATTTCTCCTTGAATTATTTCCCATTAAGTCATTTATAGGCAAATAAGATAAACTATCTGTTCTGCTCTGAAATATTGCATTATAACTCTCCACCTAGATGAATACTAAGGAGATATTTAATAAGATAAGATAAGGTCAATTTTCCTCTTTAGGTTTCCAGGATACTTACTCACTTGAGTGTATTTATTTATCTCATTAGAGGACAATTTTGTTTTCACTGAATGTGTATACAATAAATGACTCTGAGAGTTCAATGAACAATACCACAAGATGGCAGTATTTCAGAAATTGATCCGTGGAGAGAGCAATAATTTCTATAGAGTACCTAAAATAATGTAAAACATTCAGCTATATTTTTTAGTGACTGGAAAATAAAGTCATTGCTACAAGTGATTAAAAATTAACGACACAACTACGTCTGTTTAGTAATAAACAAGTTGTTTCCTTCAAGTAATACAACTGTCAGTGTGATTGTTCCAAAACATTAGCAAGCTTCAACATATAAATGAGTTGATGACAAAGGATTGTCAGGAGATTCATAAATCTCATAATTGCTTACATATTGGTCTATAACCATATTTCAAAAGTGGTGTGATAAAAAGAACTCATTCTAATAAAGCATCAATTATATTGTATTCCTGCAGGATTGTTTAATAACCAGTTGTAGAATAAGAAATAGAAATTAGCAATTACACATATGAAATACATCACTTATACTTTTCAAACTGCTCTAAATTGAGGATCAGCAAGCATTTTTATTATAAATACTCTCATAATATTCTAAATTATGTCATGAAAAACAGAATATGATCATCCTTCCTTCCCAAATAGCTGTCTAGAAATTTATCTGGAATAATTTCTCATAGAAATTATATCTTCCACTGTTACCTGCTTGTACAGATTCTGGCTGTCATCAGTCCAGGAATCACATACCGCTTTGTCCTTTCATTCATAATTTATTATATATAGTGGACCTAATTCTCCTACATTTTTAGGTAAAGTTACTACAGTAGGATATGGGAAATTGGTATCAATTTTAAGAGAAGATAAATTTATCCTTTATATATTTTCTTAACCTATTGAAATCTGGCAGTACTTATATCAATTTACAGTTTTTAAAACATTAATCTTTATATCTGTTTTTAATAGTCCATTCGACTTCTTAATTATTTGCTTTGGATAGAGAGTAGGCACAAGTTCCACATGACCATGAAACACAACATGGTCTAACACTGAAACCAGAACCTAAGAATCTTTTTTTTTCTCCTAGTTTTTGTTTTGTGTTTTTGTCTTTTAGGAACTATGACAGTCAGGCTTCCCTATCACGCTCCTGAGACCACCAGACCCAGCCAGATAAGACTGGGCCCAGAGGCTTATGCAGGCACAGAAAGACAGCAAAGGAACTCCAACTAATCCTAGGCTGGTGGAAACGAAAATTCTCCTTTAGCAGAAACTTTTGTATGCAGACCCGATCCTTAAAAACAGTATTCAGAGGCAAGAGGTGCCCTGTAACTGGCACTCAGTTGGGCACCCAAGATCTCTCCCAATCAGTCCCTGCCAACTTGAAATTTCATTATACTTCCCTCCTCTTTCCCATTCCTTAGGTTAGATGATTTATGTATATATAACATATAATAGAATATATATTATGTAATATATATATGTTATATATAGATATAGTTTCTCCTTAACTTTGCTCCTTAATTTACTCTGTCTTTTATTTGAGGAGACTCACCTGAGCCTTGAATCTGGTCTCTTTATTTGTAACTGAACAAAGAAATCTTTTCTCTGTGAAAACTTGTTATCCCAGACTTTGGCTTCTTTGAATGTGGAAGACATCTAACTCACTGACAGTATTTGCCTATATCTTTGTTTTAACCCTGTAAGGCCAGTGGCCGTGGCCATGCAGGTTCCCATTGGATTCAGGCAGACGGTAAAGGAACTGTGGAGCTGGAGAATAGTGGGCCATTCCGTTTATTAGAGTCTCACAATGGCAGATGAGCAAGGAGGCAGGGAAAACCGCTTCTCTCTCTCAGGGCAGATGAGCAAACAGGCTGGGGAGGGGGGGGGGAACCTTCCCTGGCAACCAATAGCAAAAATTGACCCTTCCTAATGGTGGCAGGCAATCTGCAATCTAAAATCTGCGCACTGAGGGCAAGCACCTGCAGCCTTGCCTAGACTATACACACGTGGTGCTGCCTTGTGCTCATGCACCAATCAGGCGACGTACAAGCAAGCAAGCCTAACACAGCTGTTTGCCCAACAAACCCCTTTGGTGGAACACTAAAAACTAAGTCATACATCTTTCTACTACAAAGTCTGTAACACAGGCAACAACAGAGGACAAAGGGTTTTCTCTGCTTCATACAAGGGAGACAGTAGCTTTCCAGGCTCCTCTTGGAAAGAGAAAAACCTCTGCTTCTTGGAGTCGGGATGGACAGGATCCTCCCTCCAATTTTAAAGAATATAAGTAAAAACAACAAGGACAGGATGAACCTGCCATATTCAGTCTTAAGACTTAAGGATTAATGTCGTGCAGGTCCTGCCTTCATTTTCTGTTGAAATGGAAACACACACATCCACAATTAAGTACCATGTTTCCCCATGTATAATATGCACACTTTTTTGAAAAATTTGGGATCTAAAAACTAGGTGTGTCTTATACAGTGGTGGTGGCATTTCAAATGCTATAGATGGAACTGAGGATGAGGCAATAATACGAAACAGTGATTCGTCATCAGACACTGATGAGGACAAGCTAATGGCTGAGAGTTTTGACAGTGAGGAGGAGTTGTATAAATTTTATGATAAATAAAACTTGAGTTCAATAACTTTATGTAATACATTTATTTTTTTTCCTTCAAATTACAGCCCCCAAATTAAGGTGTGTCTTATACATGGGAGCGTCTTATACATGAGGAAATACAATAACTCTCTCAAATTGTGCATCTATGCAGTTGTAAATTAACTTGCTAAGGCTTGATGTTCACAATTAAGTCAATTTTGTAACAATTTCACTTATATTTGTAATATACATTATCTTCTATTTTGTAGCCAGGCTATTATTATTTCATATTTATTTATTAACCATTACTTACTTTCCTCCCTTGATCATGATATTATCAATAAAGTATTTTGCTATTAGTCGTTTGGAGGGTATCAGGATTTTATACCCCAAATGTGTGTCTTTGGCATTGGAATCATTTTAGGCTGATTATTTTTAAGTAGTAGAAGACATAGAGAAATATCTGAAAATCTGGTAGAAGTTACCTTTTGGTAAAGAAATTTACATTTATAAGGGAAACCTCCATTTGTAAGAGGGTCTCCCTCCTTGCACTAGGAAGAGAAGGAAGGCTAAATCTCTAGAAACCATTATCAACTGAGATGGCAAGGACCAAATTCTGAGTAACGGCATTCCATTGTTTATTGTGGTTTTCTGACATCCTCCCATAACTGGCTCCCCACCATCAAACACCCTTTTTTGTCTTTAGTTGGAGATGGTATTTAAGTTGGTGGCAGGGGCCATTTTAAGAGTTACTGAGGTTTTTTTTTTGTTTGTTTTTGGTTTTTTGTTGTTTTGTGGGGGTTTTTTTTGTATTTTTCCGAAGCTGGAAACGGGAAGATAGTCAGACTCCCGCATGCGCCCGACCGGGATCCACCTGGCACGCCCACCAGGGGGCGAGGCTCTGCCCACCATGGGGTGATGCTCTGCCCATCCGGGGCGTCGCTCTGCCACGACCAGAGCCATTCTAGCGCCTGAGGCAGAGGCCACAGAGCCATCCCCAGCGCCCGGGCCATCTTTACTCCAATGGAGCTTCCGCGGCTGCGGGAGGGGAAGAGAGAGAGAGACAGAGAGGACGGAGAGGGGGAGGGGTGGAGAAGCAGATGGGCACCTGTCCTGTGTGCTCTGGCCGGGAATCGAACTCGGGACTTCTGCACACCAGGCGGACGCTCTACCACTGAGCCAACCGGCCAGGGCCAAGAGTTACTGAGTTTTCCTGGGTCTCTCTCATGCATACAGAAGTTGTGCATGTTATTAAACTGCTGTTTGTTTTCTTTTTCCCTAAAAAGATGGCTTTTTATTGCAAGTGTTTGTCAGCCAAAAATATAGAAAAGTAAAGGAAAAATTATTTTTCCTCCTTCACATCTTCTTTTAAATTCTGATTTAAATTCTGTCTATATAGATTCTTTGAAGACAATTTATATGATACATTCTTATGTTGATCTAGTAACAGTGTGTAATGTTTTCTTCTCTGTAAAGGCCAAATGGACATGATTTTCCTTTGTAATAGTATTGAAAAAATCTATATTGTCCAAATGTATGATTCACATGCATTTTTAGGACTGTTTGAAATCTTATCTAATAATTATCTTTTGTTGTGAAGTGAGTCTGCTATTTCAATGCCATTTTGTATTTAAGTCAACAGAAATCTTCTTCTCTCCATTCTCTCCAAATGAACCATAATATTTCCAGTATTTTTCTGAGATTTTTTGCCTTTATGTTTGTTTTGGTCATAAAGGAAACCCTTCTATTTCCTAAAGGCTTTATTTACTGTAACAGAGTGAAACGCTCAGCCTCTCTGATTCTGCCTTGTTCCAGCCTGCTCTGTTCTCATGGCCATCAGGCTAATAGCTCCTGCTTAGTCTTACATATAGATGCGCTAATCACTAGAGGAGTTCTGCGTATGGCTCACATTTTGTAAAAACAGCCACTTATCAGGAGATAAGAAAAATATGTATAAAAATAATGATTACTTATCAAAGATTTGCAGTAACCTCCTGATGGGACTCATATCAACTAACACAGTCTTTCTCACACACTAGTGGTGCCCAGATGTCTGGGGAAATCATTCACTTCTTGTTTCTCCAATTTCTTTTTTCCTTGACATAAAAGAAGCCTGAACTATGGATGTTGGTAAGATGGATTGAGGAACCACTAGGTCTCCCATCTCCTTGGTTGGTACTTTCTCCACTGATAAACATTTCTTTACTCCAAACTCTACTGTTTTTGGCCTTAAAAACATTGGGGGAAAAAAAACAAAAATCAAAACATTGGGCACATGGACTTTGTTTCAGTAACATTACTAACCACATATTATTTGTTTAATCAAAAATTTTTCTAAAAGATGTAATATTTTAGAACTTCCAAACCTACTCTAATATTATGTTAATGGTATTTGCAGTTTGGTCTGATGTTAGGTATATCAAGATTGCATTTAGTTTTATCTATTTTATGTGCCATTCAATATTATTTATTATCAAATATATCTGAGTTATTTGTCCCAAACAGTATCTATCATTATTATCTATCCATAAATTGGTGCTTTTATAACTTTATTTTATTTTATTTTGTGACAGAGATAGAGAGACGGACAGATTAAGACAGACTGACAGGAAGGGAGAGAGATGAGAAGCATCTATTTTTGTTGCAGCACCTTAGCTATTCATTGACCACTTTCTCAAATGTGCCTTGACTGGGGGGGCTACAGCAGACTGAGTGACCCCTTGCTTGAGCGAGCGACCTTGGGCCCAAGTTGGTGAGCCTTGCTTAAACCAGATGAGCCCGTGTTCAAGCTGGTGACCTCGGGGTCTCAAACCTGGGTATTTCGCATCCGAGTCCAACACTCTATCCACTGTGCCACCGCCTAGTCAGGCCATAACTTTATATATTTAATGGCCATTCATAAAACTGTCCTCATTGTTCCACTTCTTGTATTTTAGATATCTCTCTTCTGAAAACCTTATTTTTTCTTCTTCTTTTTCCTCCCAATGACTAACTTATTCTGAGTTATAGTTACTTGTGAGTCTGTATCAATATAAAGATTTTCCTCTTTATCATTTTGAGACTTACGTGTAATGGTTATGGTTGTATAGAAGCATTGTCATCCAACTTGACCAAAATCAGGACCACCACACTACATACAGGTCATATATTTCCTAACCTGGGGGTTTATATGACCTCCAGTCATCCTAATTAGATGAGTGCTAGTGTACTTTAGAGTACATTTTACTCTCCCACCCCTTTTTAAATCAATTTCCTCATTGCAATGCAATAGTTGATTTTTCTACATGAGCTTTCAAAGTTTTTTTTCTAATTATCTGCATTACACCAGGGTTTATGTTACTAGCATAAAATGTTTTCATTTAAGGGTATTTCCTTGTTTTATTAACCTTATTTTTCACTGAATTATCATTTTTTATTATATCCAAACATCCTTTCAAGCTATCTATACATAATTCACAAATTTTGTCTTTAAAGATATTCTTATTTATTATCAATATTGTATTTTTTCCCTATATTTCTTCATAGACAATGACTGCACACACACATGCACACACATAATGTGCATATGGAGTGTTTTCTTTTTACATTTAATTTTTACATAACATTCATATTATGTGTTTTCTCAGTCATCCTCAAGGCATATATCCTTTTTCTTTTCTTTTTGCCTATAGCAGCTATAATGTGACATAATTTAGTTTTGTTTTGTTGATGGTATAGATATCATTACTATCTATTTTACTTGTTCTATTCCTTCTCCATACAGAGGTTAATCCTCTATATCTTTCTGGTTGTGATTAGTATATTCATGTAATTCTTGCAATAATATTACTAATTCAATGGTGACTATTAGGGTTTTTGTTGGTTTTATTAAGCTCAGTTTATCAACGTTACATTCTCTGTACACCTACCTCAGTAGAGACTTAGTAATATCTTTATGTATAACTATTGCTTTTAATTTTTAATTATATCTGTCATCTCTAGCTTTACTTCTTGATCTGTCAGAAAACCAATGTCTCCTTTCTTTAAATAAGTAGGAGCCATTGAGCCTCTAATTTTCCTGACTCACAGCAGAATCCTTTCTTCATATTTTGTAGGTCTGCCTAACGTATGCTCTGGTTTCTATGACTTCTATTTCTGGTATTCTTTCTGCTTTAGATCTTTTATTTAAAATCATTGCTCTAGTTGCCAGAGATCCATCATTATCATTCTTTATTCCAGGGAGACAATCTACAGAACTAGACCATATGGGTCATCACCTTTGGACAGTTAAGATTTTGTAAGTTAGTCACATTTTCTTTCTTATCTTTCCGTCTCTCAAAACTGCATGGCATCTATCAGCTTAAGTTTAGGACACAAAACAGCAGATGATAAGGAGAGATGTCACTCTTGACAAGTGCACTCCTTTTTAGTGTGGCATTTACAATTATTTTTGTTCAATTAGCTGAGTTAGTGAACGAAGGAGGAGGAAAAAGGACATTAGGGTCACACTACTTTATCAGAAATAGTCAGTCTCTCATTGTCTTTAAGTAATAGTCACTTTCAAATCATAACTCGACTAGCAAGATTTTCATTTGTTGTCCTGAAAAGGACATTAGAATTGTTTCATAGCACATCATCATCTGAGACTATCTAGTTCTCATGAGAGGCTAAAGTAGATGAATGCTCTATGGTTCTCAAAGCTCAATGGCAGTGTGGCTAGGCAGGCCATAATGATAAAACTTTTATTAAGGGACTGGTGAGTTATAAGAGCCAGGCATCATAGCTTAGATTACAGTGGTTCTCAAAGTGTGCACCCTAGAATATTTCCAGGTATGCCCTATTATATTTCAGAGAAATATGTGCCTGTTGGGGACCAAAAAACCAACAGAGTTTTTAGAGTTTAGATTTCTGGGGGACAGAGGTGTGGGTAATTGGCTGTAAGCTGACAGCCTGCCCAACCCCCCATCTCACTTGCCTGATTAGGTTGCAAAAGGCTGTTAAGCTCTGGTACTGGATTGTTTATACTACCCCTATGTTCCCTGGAAAGACTGGAGGCAAGTTTCTTATATCCTTTGTTTGGTGTAAAGTTAAGGTGATATGTATGGTGGGGGTTTTCTCCACAATTAAGAGTAAAAAGAGAGGAATTCTTCAATGTATTGATGAGAAAATGAGAGTTTGCCTTTCAAATATATGTCCGAACATTGAAGAAATTGCTAGGACATGTCAGGCTCATGTTTCTCATAAACACAAGAATGAAAAAACTTAACACATTCACATTGAGACCTGCTGAATTTAATAAATCTTACTAAGAATGTATCTATATACAGTTGTACCTAGAGATATAAATTTAATTCGTTCTCTAACCGAGCTTGAAAGTCAGTCAACTTGTATATCAAACTGCCAATACTGGACCCATGCGACAACACACCAACTAGCGGCAGCTTCCTGAATCACAACTCATATCTCAAAATTTTGCTTGAATCTTAACAAAAATGCAGACCAAATCATAGCTTGTATCTTAAAAAATTTGTATGTTGATCTGTTCGTATCACAAGGTACCACTGTATATAAAAAGATAACTTTTTTGTCTTTTTTTATTTTTTAACCCCTCTTTTTTTATGAATTCTAAAAAGCATAACTCAAAAAAATGTAACATAAAAATGTTTTTTGGTCAGAATAAATTTAATTTTGTTGTATTTTTTTCATTTAATTACCATAAAAGCATGCTTGGACTTTATATTTTTTCCTTTAATATTTGATTTAATTATTATAACATATTTCTCAGAAATTTGTATATAATGCACCTACCATTATTTGTAGGATTTTAAATGCGCCCCCACTTCAAAAAGTTTGAGAACTACTGGCTTAGAACCTTATTCCTCGTTCCCTATGTTTTCTTTTCAATGTAAATATCTTCTTTATGTTATAGGCATTTCAGGTAAAAACATGTTTTTCGCTTTATAACTTTTACAAAAAAAACAATATGTTCAAAACAAGCTTTAAATAAACTATTTATCATATTTGCTAAGAAGAATGTATTTTCACTTTGCAAAGTAACGTGGAGACACTATCAAAACTAACACTTTATCGGACAGGAGATGAACCATCATTTACTGATTTTCATGCAAATCATATGCAATTATGTTTGCATATGTTAGCTATGCTAAATAAGGAGTTTAAAGATTAATTTTTAAAATTAGTGGAGTGTATTTTAGAGCTTTGTAGAGTCTAAAGAAAATAGGTGGTTTTTTTTTAAGAAATCCGACACGTAAAAGTATTTATCAGCACAATAGAAGTCATGGTCTCTGTTCTTAGTCTCTACTTGAGTATTAGCAATTTTCCAACACAGAAATTCAACTTAAATGATCATTGTAATTACCTCTTAGTTTAAGATTTTGGAACATAGAATATAGCCCAACTAGAAATATTCATATTACTATTTATTTTAACTTCCAATCATTAATTTTTCTGGTTATCTTACTTAATTCATTTTAAATAATTTACATTGTTCTGTGCTGTACTATGTTAAGTTATGTTAGCTTATTTAAAACAGTCCATATCAAAAAGTTAGATAATGTTATATATTTATTTTTATGCTAACTATTTTCTCGGTAGTAGTATTTTTTTCCTATTTTAAAAGCATTTATTCTAAAATGATTATAGATTCTCAGAAAGTTTAAAAAATAGTACAGTGAAATCCTGTGTTCGTTCCCTGTTTTTATTTTTTATTGCAGCAATTTGTAGAAGTCTGAGACTTATAGAAACTGTTCTCAAAATTATGCATGACTTTTTACTAAGATCTGCTCCAACAAAGGTGATTAGCTCCTGGAGGAAACCTGAGATGTCTTCACATTTAGCAATGAACTACGTTTGTCAACAGCATGCCCAACAGACTTTTCAAGTTCAGTGTTCATATTTCAAGGGCAAGATCCATAAAATGTTTTTGAATCATTAGCAGCAGCCACAGGCAAATTAAAATACAATCCAAATAATGTATTTCAAAATAGAGTGCATGTTAAGTGGTTTATGCCTCCCAAATAGCTCTTCATTGACACTGATAATCAGGCACAGGTAAGCAAGCCCTATTTACAAAGAACCAAGGAGTGAGCAGCCTGTAATGACAGAGAAGAACTTGGCATTAAGCTTCTTCTTGGTAGCATTATGATAGGTAAATTTAGTTTAATCTCAAAGAGAAAGCTGATTTAACTTATTTTGGACATTAGTATTTGAATGATTGTCCTTTCTTTATTACCAATATATGCTGTATTTATACCTATGAATTATTTAATTCATTAGAAAAATTTCAGTTAAGGACTAAACAGATTTAAGGTTTATCTTTAATTCAAATTCCATTTTCCTCACTAATTAGAGGCAAGTTACATAACCCTGAATGCCTTTGTTTTTCATCTTGACAATAAAGGTAGTAATATGTATTGCTTTGCTTTTTCCTGAGGAAGCAATAAGGAAGTATGTCATAAAAATATACAAAAAAAATGTCATTTTTGTCATTTTCAAATGTGAAACAAAGACTCAGAGAATTTAAGTACTTTCCCAAGGATATCTGAGTTAAAAAAAATTGTTTTGTATATTGATGACTTTACAGACATAATAGCTATCTGGTTATAATTGTAAAACAGAAAACGTGATTTTATTGGTAAATATTTGGATAAAACAAATGATTTTTACTTCTCTACTTGTTAGGAAATATAAAAAAGCATATTTTTGTCTATTCATATTTGGCTAAAAGATTGTTAACATGACTAGAAAACTTTTGTGTAAAGAGATATTAAATATAAAAAAACTGACTTATTACTAAATTTTTTCTAATATATCACTAGGTGCTATGTTATATAAATTATTTTTGGCAATATACTAGTATAATTTCTATTTAAAAATGGTTTACTTAGGTAAAGCACAATAAAAATAAGTGTATAATACATGTTATAAATAATGACATCTAAAGACAATATGGAAACTCAGAAAACAGCACAGGATGTATTGAGGAGTGAACATTAGGAATGTAAATGGTAGCAATTTAAATAAGAGAAAAATCTTTATACTTTGGTTCTCTGAACTTAGTAAACAGTTGAAAGGGCTCATTTATTAGACTCATACCAGTTCTCTATCCAGATTTAATTTATCATATTAACTTCAAATTTCCCCTTTGATAATTTTTTGTATGTTTCTAAGAAAAATATTAAATGTACTGTCTTGGATTTCAACTTTGATCATGTACTTACTGTACAATGGCTGCAGTACATATTTTGAACATATGCTACATCAATATCCATTCTCTTTTCTCTCAGAACATATCACGACTTGAATGCCATTGATTGGCTGGACTGCGTGTGCTATCTTATTTATTAAGAATTATGCTGATTTGCTTCATAACATTCTTTGATTCTTGTATAAAATAGGATTTGGTAAATGGTATTCAACTAATACACTGTTAACAAATTGTCAGAAAGAGTAATGAAAAAAATAATCCCACTTACTATTTCATTAAAAATACAAATACAAATAAATAAATAAAACATCTAGAAATAAATTTAATCAATAAGGGGAAAGACCTTTATACTGAGAACTGTAAGATATTGATGAAAGAAATCGAAGAAGACATAAATAAGTGGAAAGATATTTTGTGCTCATGGAATGGAAGAATTAATATTGTTAAAATGTCAATATTATAAAAAAGCCATCTACAGATTCAATGCAATTCCTATCAAAATTTCAATGGTATTTTTTCAGAAATAGAACAAATAATTCTAAATTTGTTTGGATCCATAAAAAACTCCAAATAACTAAAGCAATTTGGAGGAAAAAAACAACAACAACAAAGCTAGATGCATAATGCTTAGTGATTTCAAATTATATTACAAAGCTGTGGTAATTAAAACAGTGTGGTATTAGCATAAAAATAAGCACCAAAGAATGGAAAAATATAGAGTCCAGAAATAAACCTATGCATTTACAACCAATTAACCTATGGCAAAGGAGCCAAGAATATACCATGAGAAAAATATAGTCTCTTCAATAAAAGATGTTGAAAAAATGACAGCCACTATTTTATACCATACCCAAATATTAACTCAAAATGGATTGAAAACTTTAATACAAGACCTAAAACCATAAAATTCCTAGAGAAAAATATTGATGGTAAACTCCTTGTTATTGGCAATGATTTTGTGGCTCTGACTATAAAGGCAAAGCCAACAAAAGCAAAAAAAAAAAAGTGTGATTACATCAAACTAAAAATAAAAAGCTTTGCATAGCATAAAAAGCCATCAGAAAAAGGAAAAGGTAACCTACCAAATGGGAGCAAATACTTGCAAATCATATATGGGAGCTAATACACACTCTCTCTCTCTCTCTCTCTCTCTCTCTATATATATATATATATATAAAACACATACAATTCAATATCATATATCCCATAAAGGGCTAATACTCAATATATATATATAAAACACATACAATTCAATAGCAAATCCCTCAAACAAGCCAATTAAAAAATGGCACAGCATCCGAATAGGCATTTTTCCAAAGAAGACACACAGAATTTAACAGGTAATTTCTACATTGAGCAGCTGTCCATGTGCCTACCTTTTCTAGGAAAAAGGAAATACATATGCCTACTATGTATTTTATTTTCTTTAAAGCTGCATTTTTTTGCAGAAGGTCAAAAATTCAGTTTCACTATTTTCTCTAATAATTATTTGTACAGAGTTAGTTTATTAAAAATATAATACTACCTTTGGTCTGGGCAGTGGATAGACCATCAGCCGGGCATGCAGACATCCAGGATTTGGTCCCAAGTGAGAGCACACTTGAGAAGGGACCATCTGCTTCTCCTCCTCTCCCCCTCCCCCTTCTCTCCCTTTTCCCTTACCACAGACATTGGCTCAATTGGTTTGAGCATTAGTCCCTGGCACTGAGGACAGCTCTGTTGATTTGAGCATCATCAGCCCCAGAAGGGGGTTGCCTGGTGGATCCTGGTCAGGGCACATGTGAGCGTCTCTCCTCATTTCTCACTTAAAAAAAAAAATACCGTTTATATTCCTTTTTAGTTGAAGACTGACAATTAGGGTTTACATTCTTTTTAATTTGTTATCTGTGTGTGACAAAATCTTGAAATATTTGTCTCCTAATATCTTTTCTTCCTTCTTCTACAGTTATAGAACCTTTAAATTTACCAATTCTTACATTCACTCAGAATAAAGACTACATTTGCCACCTTTTAGACAGGTGTGAACATTGACAAGTTCATGTGTAGTAAGGTGTGTATATTGCCATATTTCAACTTCTAGGGCATGCTCTTCCATTCAATTTCTTCTAACATGGAAATAATGGCTGATATTTGTGTCTTGCAGAAAATGAGGAGAAACACCATAGTCTAAAAATCATGAAGAGAAAGTCTGAACTCACTGGACTGTGGCCAATGCAGAAACAATACTCCATTTCTGCAATGCTTACACGTGGATTTGTTCAAGATGGAAAATCATTTTAGCCACTACTAATTTGAGCTTACTATGTTATACAGCCATACTTAATCCTTACTGATATATGTAGTGTATAGATGTTTTATGTGGAGGTATCACTGCTTCATGAAAACTGTTCTACTAAAGGATCAATATATTCACATATAATATAGCATAATGATTCAAAGGCTTAACATTTTGATTTAGTCTGCATGAGTTCAAATCCTGATTCCAATAGCTACTAGTATTCTGGCTTCAAATAAGTTACTAATACCTTCAAAGTCCCACGTTCTCAGTTTGTATGTTGGTGCTAGCAATGGTGCTTGCCCTGCAGGTGTGTTGGGGGCATTTAAAACTGAATGCTACACATAGTTCATACAAAAGCTCGTAATGTTTGTTATTGATTTTCTCATGATATATTTACATAACAATAAGTTATGCTCAAAATAAATAATGGCCTATGTTTGGTATAAGCAAAGAATAAAAAAGAAATAAACATATCTATTGAAAGGTATAACCATATGGTTATTTAGTACCAATATATTTAAATCATGTGGGAACAAATAATTTAAATGCCTAAAATCAGATTATACAGCTCACGATTTTTTAAAATCTCTCTTCTTTCTAGTCATGATTGATCTCTCTAGCCATGATTGATTTTTTAACTATGTATATTCACAGAGGCAGCATATCTTCTTTAGCACTCATAGAAACAGGCCCTTTCTTATGGGCAAGAAAAAAATGAGTTGGTTCCACTGGGAACACAAAGGCCTTTAAAGATTTCCTACTAGAATTTTATACTTATTTTAATATCCATAAATATATACCACCAGGATTCAGTTCTCTCTATAATTTCAGTGTGACTAAACTTGAAGTAATCTGTTTTCTGAATGCTTTGCCTCTTGCCTGTTCTGGGAGGAGAAATCATTATAGAGTGTTCACATTCTCTGTTGGTAACAATAGAAATTTTTTCACCAATTTTTGCCAATTTCCTTTAGAGATAGTACTCCTTCTTTGCACTAGACCACATATGACATATGTCCTCTATAGTTTTGATTTAAATTTTGTGTATTTTTTCTTTACCATATTTTTATTAGACATTATCTTTTTGAAATGTTTAATTCTTTTAAGACTCTAGATTGCTACAGGTTAGACTTTCTCTTTGCAAATCAAGAGTGAATTCACAGTATGAGTTTGGCTGAATTACTCCCATTATTAAGTGTCAAATTTCTCATAGTAAAATGAGAGAGGGATCTTTTACAAAGGAGATTCAGATTTATTATTTTATTTATTACATAATGAATGGATATGTACATCAATCAAATATAGATCATCTACATTTTTTCCTATATAACTGGTATAGTGAATGCTAAGTAAGACAATGTTAATTTTAGCATAATAAAAATAAGTGTTTAATAATTACATAACTGCAGGAGTCTAAGGGTAAGATTTCTATCAATTTGAGGAGTGTAAACACAGCATTTTTATACACTAAACTAGTCTTAGTATGTAAAGAGGATAGACAAGGTAATTAAAATTTCACTCCAGGAGAGAGACAAGATGGCGCTGGAGTAGGTGGACGTACCAGCATCTACCTCCCAGAACCAAAGTGGATTACAAACTAATTTTATGAACTATTATCTGGAAAAACCAACTTTGGACTAAACTAAGAGGACTCTTCAACCAAGGAACACTGAAGAAGCCACACCGAGACTGGTAGAAAAAGCGAAACGTGGAAACGCGGAGAGGGCTGCCCAGGTTCTCGGAGTGAATGGCAGCAGGGAGAGACTCGTGTGGCGGGAAGTGAGTTTAGCAGAGGGGAAAGGGTCCTGAGCCCCAGGAACAAAGCCCCAGCCTGCAGCCCCAGAGCCCAGAAGAGGCGTAAGGACAGTATTTAGCTGGAAACAAGTCAGGATACTGTTTGTGAGAGAGTCTGATTTCTCAGACCCAGGATCCTTCTTAAAGGGACTGCGCAGAACATCTCTCTGAAAAACAATCACCTGGGGCTCCTGGGGACGGGGGGAGAGAGGAGAGGACCAGAGTAACAGGAAGAGAGTATAATCTAGGAGGCATAGGGAGAAACATTTTGGGAGATAGCCACCCTAACCCCTGGGACGAGTCACTCCCCAAAGCTGAAGTGAATATTTCCCCCAGAAACAGCAATACCAGCAAAGGGAAGCAGGAGAGCAGCCAAACAAGCTCCCCTGCGGCATTCAGAGCAGAGTCACATAGAAGGAGGGAGCTTTCGGGTCTACAGTAGTGAGTCTTAGGGTCCGAGCTGCAACAACCCCACCCACGTGGCTGAGGGCGCACCGGAGAGCAGAGAGCGGGCGGCAGCGGGAGATAAAAGTGCGGTTCTGCTGGCAGGGGTGGAAGCCGGCTGGCCACCACTGGGCTCAGGTGTGAGCTCAATCTTGCCCGGCTGGGGAGAAGGGGGCATGCAAAAGCGGTCAAGCTCAGCTGCCGGCAGCCTGTAATCCAGCCTCCGGGAGAAGGGCGGGAACCCCAGAAAGGGTGGAGACCAGCCCCGGAGCAAGGGCAGAGGAGCACAGCCCTGCCCCACCCATGCAACCCAGGCTTGCGGTCTGACTTGGTAGCTGGCTCCTCCCGCGGGGGTGGAGCCAAAAGCCCAGAAGAGGCAGAGTTCCTCTACAGAGCTGAGCTTGGGCATGCAGCCCTGCCTGGAGATAGAGCCAAGGCTAGCATCTGTTCCTTGAGTGGGATCCTCCTGCAAGGGCAGGGCAAAAGCTTGGAAACAGGCGGAGACCCGCAGCTCTGCAAAGGTGCTCGCCAGTGCCCTCAGGACCGAGCATAACATCACACACGGGGGTGGGGCAAAGGCCAAGGCCACCAACCCTTGTGCACCTGAGCATGTGATCACAGCCACTCCCGTGAAGAGAAAATGCGGAGGCAGAGAAATACAACACAAATAAACCAAGAGAAATCCCCAGAAAAGGACCTAAGTGAATCAGATATAACCAAATTACCAGATGCAGAGTTTAAAATAATGATTGTTAGGATGCTCAAAGATATTAGAACAACCATAGATGGCCATTATGAAAACTTAAATAAAGAGATAAAAAATATAAAAAAGGACATTGAAATAATAAAAAAGAATCAGTCAGAAATGACAAATACAATATCTGAAATAAAGAATACAATGGAAGGAATTAAAAGCAGGATGGATGAAGCAGAGAATCGAATCAGTGAGTTAGAGGACACCATAAATAAAGGCACAGAAGCAGAGCAGAAAAAAGAAAAGAGACTCAAAAAGTCTGAGGAAACTCTAAGAGAGCTCTGTGACAACATGAAGAGAAATAACATCCGCATCATAGGGGTTCCTGAAGAAGAAGAGAAAGAACAAGGGATAGAGACTTTGTTCAAACAAATCATAGCAGAAAACTTACCCAATTAAGGCAGGAAAACATTTCATATGTTCAGGAAGCACAGAGAACTCCATTAAGGAGAAACTCAAATAAACCAACACCAAGACACATCATAATTAAAATACCAAAGCTAAGTGATAAAGAAAAAATATTAAAAGCTGCTAGAGAAAAAAAAGACTATCACCTACAAAGGAGCCCCCATAAGGATGACTTCTGACTTCTCAACAGAAACACTTGAGGCCAGAAGGGAATGGCAAGAAATATTCAAAGTAATGCAGAACAAGAACTTACAACCAAGACTAATTTATCCAGCAAGGCTATCATTTAAAATTGAAGGAGAAATAAAAAGCTTTACAGACAAAAAAAAAAACAACTCAAGGAATTCACTGCAACCAAACCAAGGCTGCAAGAAATGCTAAGGGACCTGTTGTAAACAGATCAAAGGAAAAAAAGAATATAGCAAAAGAGAAATACAGTTTTAAAGAAAAAAAATGGCAATAAACAATTACATATCACTAATAACCTTAAATGTTAATGGATTAAATGATCCGATCAAGAGACATAGGGTAGCTGCGTGGTTAAGACCCATACATGTGCTGTCTACAAGAGACACACCTTAAATCAAAAGATGCACACAGTCTGAAGATAAAAGAATGGAAAAAAATATTTCATGCAAATGGAAATGAAAAAAAAAGCTGGGGTAGCAATACTTATATCAGACAAAATGGACTTTAAAACAAAGACCATAGTCAGAGATAAAGAAGGTCACTACATAATGATAAAGGGAGCAATCCAAAAGGAAGATATAACCATTATAAATATCTATGCACCTAATAAAAGAGTACCTAAATATATAAAGCAGAGACTTTGATGGACTTAAAGGGCGAGATCAACAGCAATACTATAATAGTAGGGGATTTCAATACCCCATTAACATCGTTAGATAGATCCTCGAGAAAGAAAATTAACAAAGAAACAGCAGACTTAAGGAACATATTAGATCAACTCGATTTAATAGATATCTTCAGAACCTTTCACCCTAAAGCAGCAGAATATACATTCTTTTCAAGCGCTCATGGTACATTCTCTAGAATAGACCATATGTTAGGGCACAAAAGTGGGCTCAACAAATTTAAGAAGATTGAAATCATATCGAGCACTTTCTCTGATCACAATGGCATTAAACTAGAAATCAACCACAATGGAAAATTTGAAAAACATTCAAACACTTGGCAACTAAATAGCATGTTATTAAACAATGAATGGGTTAACATTGAGATCAAAGAAGAAATTAAAAAATTCCTAGAAACAAACGATAATGAGCATACATCACCTCAAAATTTATGGGACACAGCAAAAGCAGTCCTGAGAGGGAAGTTTATAGCATTACAGGCATACCTCAAGAAGCTAGAAAAAGCTTAAATAAACAACTTAACCCTGCATCTAAAAGAACTAGAAAAAGAACAGCAAGTAAAGCCCAGAGCTAGTAGAAGGAAGGAAATAATAAAGATCAGAGCAGAAATAAATGACATAGAGGCTACAGAAACAATACAGAGGATCAATGAAACCAGGAGCTGGTTCTTTGAAAAGGTAAACAAGATCAATGAACCTTTAACGAGACTCACCAAGAAAAAAAGAGAGAGGACTCAAATAAATAAAAGTAGAAATGAGAGTGGAGAAATAACAACTGACACAACAGAAATACAAAATATTGTAAGAAAATACTATGAAGAACTGTATGCCAAAAAACTAGACAACCTAGATGAAATGGACAAATTCTTTGAATCATATGATCATATAATCTTCCAAAAATCAATCTGGAAGAATCAGAAAACCTAAACAGACCAATTACAACAAAGGAGATGAAACAGCTATCAAAAAACTCCCAAAAAAGAAAAGTCCTGGGCCTGATGGCTTCACAAGTGAATTCTACCAAATATTCAAAGAAGAACTAACTCCTATCCTTCTCAAGCTATTTTAAAAAATTCAAGAGGAAGGAAGACTTCCAAACTCCTTGTATGAGGTGAGCATAACTCTGATTCCAAAACCAGGCAAAAACAACACAAAAAAAGAAAATTACAGGCCAATATCCCTGATGAACTTACATGCAAAAATCCTCAACAAAATATTAGCACACTGGATCCAGCAATATATGGAAAAAATCATACACCATGATCAAGTAGGATTTATTCTTGGGAGGCAAGGCTGGTACAATATTTGCAAATCAATCAATGTGATTCATCACATAAACAAAAGAAAGGAGAAAAAACACATGATAATTTCAATAGATGCAGAAAAAGCATTTGATAAAGTCCAGCACCCATTCATGATCAAAACTCTCAGCAAAGTGGGAATACAGGAAACATACCTCAACTTGATAAAGGCTATCTATGACAAACCCACAGCTAACATCATACTCAATGGGCAAAAATTAAAAGCAATCACCTTAAGATCAGGAACAACGCAGGGGTGCCCCCTTTCACCACTCTTAGTCAACATAGTTCTGGAAGTCCTAGCCACAGCAATCAGACAAGAAAAAGAAATAAAAGGCATCCAAATTGGAAAAGAAGAAGTAAAACTATCATTATTTGCAGATGACATGATATTGTATATAGAAAACCCTAACGTCTCAGTCAAAAAACTACTAGACCTGATAAATGAATTCGACAAGGTGGCAGAATATAAAGTCAATACATTGATAAAAGAAATCAGGGAAGATACGAATAAGTGCAGGCATATACCGTGCTCATGGTTAGGAAGAATAAACATCATTAAAATGTCTATATTACCCAAAGTAATTTATAAGTTCAATGCAATACCGATTAAAATACCAATGACTTACTTCAAAGACATAGAACACATATTCCAAAAATTTATATGGAACAAAAAGAGAACACGAATAGCCTCAGCAATCTTGAAAAGGAATAAAAATGTGGGAGGTATCACACTTCCAGATATCAAGTTATATTATAAGGCCATTGTACTCAAAACAGCATGGTACTGGCATAAGAACAGCCACATAGATCAATGGAACAGAACAGAGAACCCAGAAATAAACCCACAGCTCTATGGACAACTGATATTTGACAAAGGAGGTAAGACAATACAATGGAGTAAAGACTGCCTCTTCAACAAATGGTGTTGGGAAAACTGGACAGCTACCTGCAAAAAAATGAAACTAGACCACCAACTTATACAACTCACAAAAATAAACTCAAAATGGATAAAAGACTTGAATGTAAGCCGTGAAACCATAAGCATCTTAGAAGAAAACATAGGCAGTAAGCTCTCTGACATCTCTCGCAGCAATATATTTGCTGATTTGTCTCCACAGGCAAGTGAAATAAAAGACAGGATAAACAAATGGGACATTATCAAACTAAAAAGCTTCTGCACAGCTAAAGACAATAAGAACAGAATAAAAAGACAAACTACACAATGGGAGAATATATTTGATATTGCATCTGATAAGGGGTTAATAACCAAAATTTATAAAGAACTTGAAAAACTTAATACCAGGAAGACAAACAATCCAATCCAAAAATGGGCAAAAGAAATGAATAGACACTTTTCCAAAGAGGACACACAGATGGCCAACAGGCATATGAAAAAATGTTCAACATCACTAATGATTAGAGAAATACAAATTAAAACCACAATGAGATATCACCTCACACCAGTCAGAATGGCGCTCATCAATAAAACAACACAGAATAAGTGCTGTGGAGGATGTGGAGAAAAGGGAACCCTCCTGCACTGCTGGTGGGAATGCAGACTGGTGCAGCCACTGTGGAAAACAGTATGGAGATTCCTCAAGAAATTAAAAATCATGGCCCTGGCCGGTTGGCTCAGCGGTAGAGCGTCGGCCTGGCGTGCGGGGGACCCGGGTTCGATTCCCAGCCAGGGCACATAGGAGAAGTGCCCATTTGCTTCTCCACCCCTCCCTTCCTTCCTCTCTGTCTCTCTCTTTCCCTCCCGCAGCCAGGGCTCCATTGGAGCAAAGATGGCCTGGGCGCTGGGGATGGCTCCTTGGCCTCTGCCCCAGGCACTAGAGTGGCTTTGGTCGCAGCAGAGTAATGCCCCAGAGGGGCAGAGCATCATCCCCTGGTGGGCAGAGCATTGCCCCTGGTGGGCATGCCGGGTGGATCCCGGTCGGGCACATGCGGGAGTCTGTCTGACTGTCTCTCCCCTTTCTTTCCGGCTTCAGAAAAATACAAAAAAAAAAAAAAAGAAATTAAAAATCTAACTGCCTTTTGACTCAGCTATACCACTGTTAGGAATATACCCCAAGAACACCATAGCACTGTTTGAAAAGAAGAAATGCACCCCCAAGTTTATGGCAGCATTGTTCACAATAGCAAAGATTTGGAAACAGCCCAAGTGTCCATCAGAGGACGAGTGGATTAAAAAGCTTTGGTATATATATATACTATGGAATACTAGTCAGCCATAAGAAATGATGACATAGGATCTTTTACAACAACATGGATGGGCCTTGATAACATTATACTGAGTGAAAGAAGTAAATCAGAAAAAACTAAGAACTATATGATTCCATACATAGGTGGGACATAAAGATGAGACTCAGAGACATGAACAACAGTGTTGGGGTTACAGGGTGGGGGGAGGAGAGGGAGGAGGTTGGGGGAGGGGAGGGGCACAAAGATCATGGCTTTTCAGCATTTGTCATATTCCCCCCTTAATCTATAGACAGACAGCAAATATTTACGTATGGTGTTTCCACTATAAAGACTGCTGTCTTAGGGACAAATGCTGATGAACTATTTCAGCAGTTCCTCATTCTTCAAAGACTTATATGTCAACATAGAGCTCCATGTTTCATAGAACATACTCAAGCTCACTCCATGCTCCCTGGAGCTTTAGCACAAGGGAATGCCCCTCCCTTTTTTTTGTAGTATTTTTTCTTTTATTTATTTATTTTTTGTATTTTTCTGAGGATGGAGATGGGGAGGCAGTCAGACAGACTCATGCATGTGCCTGACTGGGATCCACCTGGCATGCCTACCAGGGGGGAATGCTCTGCCCATTTGGGGTGTGGCTCTGTTACAACCGGAGCCATTCTAGCGACTGGGGCGGAGGCCATGGGGCCATCCTTAGTGCCCAGGGTGGCTTTGCTCCGGTGGAGCCTTGGCTGCGGGCGGGAGGAGAGAGACGAAGAGGAAGGAGAGGGGGAGGGGTGGAGAGGTAGATGGGCACTTCTGCTGTATGCTCTGGCCAGGAATCGAACCCGGGAATCCTGCACACCAGGCCAATGACTCCGATGGGTCTACCATATTATGCTTTTTACTTAAAAAAGAAAAAATTACATTTCTTTTGAATGCTGATGAACAGGAGACACCAAATCTTTTTCGCCTGCAAACTACTACCTTCTTTATTAGATCTAGCTAATAACACTGTTTTGTCTTTTTCCATAGCTCCAGATATATGGAAAAGATTTATATAGGCAGATGGGGATCCTCAAACCTCTCAGCGAGATCTTCTGAGAATGGCTTTTAAGATACCTAGAGACAGAAAAAGCCCAATAGAGATCAGGGGAACTACCAGCTTTTAGGATACACCCTTAAAGGCTCCAATGCCCCAAAGGGGTCTCATAGGATGCCATCTGGGTCCTGCTTCAATAGTGGAAAGGGCCTGACCTGTGGTGGTGCAGTGGATAAAGCGTCAACCTGGAAACACTGAGGTTGCTGGTTCAAAACCCTGGCTTGCCTGGTCAAGGCACATATGGGAGTTGATGCTTCCTGCTCCTCCCCTTCTTTCTCTCTCTCTCTCTCTCTCTCTCTCTCTCCCCCCAAATGAATAAATAAAAATTATATAAAAAAAACTTTAAATAAAAAAAAAATAAATAATGGAAAGGAAGGTCATTGAGCTAAAGCCTGCCAGGCTTTCACGCCTCTGCTGTGAGGAAACAGAGACACTGGAAGGTGGGCTTCTCCCTCGCTCCTCTAAGGGAGGGTTTAGTCTCTTCCAGCCCTGCTCCAGCCCCCTATGACCTAACCTTGCCCTGAAAGCTGGGGTTTGCCACTGAAGGCTGAAGGTGCCCAGGGCTGTCGGCCCCATCTACGACACTGTGGACGAGCCTAGGGTATTTCTTCCAAGAAGCAGGTAAACTAATCTCATTTGCACAAGGGCCACTTAACTATGTTTTGCCTCAATAGTCAGGTTTTTTATTCTTCCCTCAAAAATCTCTGTAGTGGGTGTTGATAGTCCTATTTTCTGCTGCTTTGCTTAATATATAGTGTTTCCTATATCCCTCCTACCTCAATGCCCAACTCATATTTTAGGCTGGGACCTACTCCTAATTTAGATCTCTCTTTCCTCCTTTTGCCAACTTGTATTATGAATTTACCTTTGCCACCCAGCTTAGTGTATCCTAAGGTTCTCTTTACCATGCCACAGTCACAGAGCTCCAGGGAAAAGCAACCTGGTCTCAACTCTCCAGGCAGAGGAGAACAGAAGCTCCATATCCATGCATGCTGCAAATGGCTTTTTCCAATCTACCTGAATCATTACCAGCTAGAAGCAGTGGTCATTGGGACTTGGACATGAGCTGCAAAGTATAGAATGGTGACAACAATTCCAGTGCCTTGCGGACTTTTCCTGTGGGGAACTTTCCTGGACTCCTGCTCCCTGTGACAGCTCCTAACAGACAGCATGGGGATGGGGCCAACTTGGACTTGGTGAACATGTTAAGGACACTACTCTTTTATGGATTCTTGCTGTATTGGCCAAGAGTTTGCTTAAAGGCTTTTAATCACTGTAAAAAAAAATAGAGGACTGGATGAAGAAGATGGGGCACATATACACCATGGTATACTATTCAGCTAGGAGAAATGATGACATCGGATCACTTACAGCGGAATGGTGGAGTCTTGGTAGCATTGTGCGGGGTGAAATAAGCGAATCAGAACAAAAACATGTACTGCAGGATTCCATACATTGGTGCGATATAAAAGCGAGATTAAGAGGCATGGACAGGAGTGTGGTGGTTACGGGGGGTGGGGGGAGGGAAGGAGGGAGAGGAGGAGGGGGAGTGGTACAGAGAGAACTGGATGGAGGGTGGTGGAAGACGATCTCTCTTCGGGTGATGGGTATGCAACAGAACTAAATGACAAGATAACCTGGAAATGTTTTCTTTGAATGTATGTACCCTGATTTATTGATGTCACTCCATTAAAATAAAAATTTATTTATAAAAAAAATTTGACTCCAGTTTCAACGTTTTTTGCATGGTTGAGCATCATTTCTTAAGTTTGATTCATGTAGTTACATGAAAATAAAACACATTCATAGAATTATGTATTTCCCTCATTATCCAGACTTTGGTTACATATCAGAAATATGTGCAATTTATGGTCCCAGAATCAAAACAAAATGGGTTTGTTTACTTAAAGATTTATAATACACTCTAGGTCAATCAGTTCCTCTTGATAATGAATCAACATAGTAAAACTTTGTGATATATGCAAAAATACTCTATAAGCACTCAAAAATTAAAAATGATTCATACTGATAAAAATCTATAAATCAATGTAATTATATTTTCTTTGAATAGTTCAACAGTTTTAGAAAAGTTGTGGTTACTATAACACCAAGTAGCTCACCTCAGAATAAATGAGTTCATTCTTTCATTACCTCCTGCTGTGACTTTGTGTCCAGTTGGAGAATTCATATTTGCATACCATTTAACATTCCAGCTCCTTGACATTTGTCTTGGCAATGACTTCCTTTTTGGATTAGACTCCAAAAGTAAAAACAATCAAGTGAGACTACATCAAACTAAACAGCATCTGCACAGCAAAAAAAGCCACCAGAAAAATGCAAAGGCAAACTAAAAATGGGTGAAAACATCTGCAAACCATATTTTTGATAAGGGGCTAATATCCAGAATATATAAAGAAATCCTACAACTCAATAGCAAAAATGAAACAAAACAAAAAAACCACAAGCAATCAAATTTAAAAAAAAGGCATGAGAGATGAATAGACACTTTCCCAAGGATTACATATGAATGGCTAACATATACATGAAAAGGTCCTCATTGTCACTAATCATCAGAATAATGCAAATCAAATCCACTATAAAATATTACCTTACACCTGTCTGATGACTATTATAAAAAAGACAATAAATAACAAGTGTTGGTGAGGATGTGGAGAAAAAAGAACCTTTGTGCATTTTTGGAGGAAAATAGTATAGAGGTTCCCTGAAAACTTAAAACGAGAACCACCATATGACCTAACAGTTATACTTCTGGATATTTATATAAAGGAAATAAAAACACTAAGCAAAAAAGATATTTGTACCCCTACATTCATTGTAGCATTTTTTACAATAGACAAGACATGGATGAAACCTAAGTGTCATCAGTAGATAAATAAAACAGTGTGGTATAAATGTATAATGGTATATTACTCAGCCACAAAACAGAAGAAACTCCGCCATTTGCTAGCACATGGTTGAAACTGGAGGATATAACATGAAGTGAAACAAGCCAGACACAGAAAACAAATAACATATAATCTCATTTGTATGTGGAATATAAAACAGTCAAGCTCATAAAAACAGTGAAAAGAATGATAATTATATACTAAGGTCTGTAAATGGAAAATGTTGGTCAAAGAATACAAGATATCAGATCAATAAATTCTGGGGATCTAATGGACAGCATGATGACTATAGTTAATAATACTGTATAATAATAATACTGTACAACATCAGGTTGGTGGTTAACTCTTTGGTGGAACTGCATTGGTTGAAAACCAATGCTATATGATATGCTTGAAATTGGTTGAGAAAGATCTTAAATTTCTCACCACAAAAATAAAATAATAGGTAAATATGTGACGCGATGTGCATGTAAAATAATCTTATTGTGGGAATAATTTAAAAACATTCATATATTAAATGGTCACAATACACACCCTAGATATAAACAATTTTTATTAGTCCATTATGCCCAATAAAGCTGGGAAAAATCAGTTAAACAATGAAGAAGAAAAGAAAGGAGAACATTTATATAAATTATTTTTAAAAAGAGTAACTAACTGATGATAAACACCTAAATTTCTCATATGTGTCATAACTCTAGAATATATCCTAGAACTCTGTTTATTCTTTCTGCCCCCTAGATAGGACAATACTTCTTAGGAATATGAGGCAAAAAGCAAAAATATGTGATATTATTTATAATATAGTTGACTATGGGCATTTTACATGAATTCCCAAATCAGTCTTAGCTTTTAATAACTTTCAGCTAGGAGAAAATCTTGTGTGTGTGTGTGTGTGTGTGTGTGTGTGTGTGTATTTTTCCGAAGTTAGAAGCAGAGAGGCAGATAGATTCCTGCATGTGCCCAACCGGGATCTACCCAGCATGCCTATCAGATGATGATGCTCTGCCCATCTAGGACGTTGCTTCGTTGTGGCCAGAGCCATTTTAGTGCCTGAGGCAGAGGCTATGGAGCCATCCTCAGTGCTCTCTCAGTGCCCAGGCCCACTGTGCTCCAGTGGAGCCTTGACTGCAGGAGGGGAAGAAAGAGATAGAAAGGAAGGAGAAGAGGAAAGGTGGAGAAGCAGATGGGTGCTTCTTCTGTGTGCCCTGACTGGGAACAGAACCCAGGACCTCCACATGCCTGGCCAACATTCTACTGCTGAGCCAACAGGCCAGGGCACTTTTTTTTTTACCCAATATAATAATAGCTTCTATATTCATCAAATAATTTTCCCATGAGCAATTGCTTTGAAAATTCAAGAAAAATAATATATACAATGCCTCTCTGTGTGTGCATGTGTGTTGTATGTGTATGTTATACATTCTCCAGAGGAAAGTTTTTATGCATAAATGATAGTAGATAAAGATGCTAGGATATAATGTTATCTCCATTGTATCAGAGAGCCTTTTTTTCTTTTTCTTTTCATATTAAGGTTGTTTATTCCCATGTAAACTAAAGTGAGAGGTTTGGGCATCAAGCCAGAAACTGTTGTCTGATCTTTTTATTCCATAAAGGTAGAAAAGAGGCAGGTGGTGTTTCAACTATTATTGAATATTTGGGAAAATTGAAACAGAAAACATAACCTTGTTTTTTGTTTCTCAAAGGTCATATAGCCAGTCAACTGTGGCAAACATTATAATGTCTATTGTTTATTTTTATCCACTACTTTACCATTGGCACTTTGCATATATTATATATTTTAATACACATTTAAACCCCTAAATGCTAATCTTATTTTTCCTTAATAAAAATTAGAAAACTGAGGCTCAGAGAAATTCAGTAACTTGCTCAAGTCACACGGGTAGTAAGTGGCAAGGCTGCAATTTTAACAAAAACATCTGTGGTACCAAAAATTTCTAATTCTCTCCTCCCTAGTAATTGGCTACATGCTTATTGAGTTAAACTAGATTGCAAATGCTAAGGGAGATACTTAGAAGTTTACTACTGAGAGATATGATATTAATAGATCTGCTATATAATATTTTTAAAGGAAATGTATTACCTTCAAGTCTCTTTTAACCACAATAATAAAATACTTATGATTGCAGCCCTTATAATTTAATTAATAATGAAAAGTTTGATATTGTGTTTTCCAAATACTTTAGAGTATACAGATTTGGGAGAAGTATTTTTTTTTAAGTGCAGTAAAGTAGGTGCAAGTATTCTACAGATTTTTTTTATTTTAAAGTAATGAAATGATATACATTATACTAACCTTCAGATCACATCATCACAGAATTACAACTATTGAGAAGAACAAATGGAATCCTATTTTTCTTTCCTGTTCCATAAACCAGTTCATAATTTCATAACAGACCATGATGATGAGGATAAGAAAGGTTTGCTCTGAGACATGACATCAGGTGGAATGGCTGCTACTGAGTGTCTTAGAGGTTACAAGTAATAGCTGCTTCATAAGGGAGAAAGAATGTTTAAAATGTCTTTTAACCATTGAATACTTGCACAATAATAATAATTATTATATTTTTGCCTTTATATTTAACTTTTTGGATGAATCAATGTTTGTAGGTTATGTCCTATTAAAGTCAGGCAGCATGCAATCTTCTCTGTAACATACCAAGGTAGGACTACAAGAGCATCAAGTAGAAATTTGAATAAACAGAAAGACCTGGCAGCTAATGTAAACTTAAATAGCATGCAAACCTGTGCAGCAGAGGGGTTGCATTCTGCCTCTCCAAGGGGATATTTGCTAGAGTTAAGAGACAGTATAGTAGAAAGGAAAGAGCATTTCACTTGGATTCAGAAATCTTAACTAAACTCTGTCACCTGTGAGACCCGATGCAAAGCACTTATCTTCTCTTCTCAATTCTAAAAGGGGAATCATCTTTCCAGACCATCTTACCCTCAGGGTGAATGGAAAATCAAATATATCAGTATGTAACATCACATTTTAAAGATATTCTTCTGTTTATTACTATACTTCCTGTTAATCTGGCTCTCATGATCAACCATACACTGTAGGCAACTAGTAAAACTACTAAAGTGCTCTCATTTAAGCTTGGTATCATTTCATCAAACTCCTTATAGTTGACCATATTCAAAATTTGTGTTTATACCAACCAATGAAGAAATATACCAACATGAAATCACATTACCAGGATTCATAAAAAGAAGCAAAGAAGATTATGCCAATTAACTATGGGCTTTGTTGGGCAGAGAGAACTCTTGGTTCATAACCTAAAAGAACCAAAATTAGCTAGTATTTAATGTTTATTGAGATGATTTTTTATTTCTAAGAAGAATTATTCTCTCAGACTTTTAAGGTTGATTTTCTGTAATTGTGGACAAAATTATGTACTCTACAATTGGTTCACAAAACCAGTAATAGAATGTGTATGCTTTCTTGCAAAAAAAAAATGTTCAAAATATTCTCAGCATCGTTGAGACTTTTGTCTCTATAATTTATGCATATGAGCAATGCAAGAATTATGATAATGTGGCCCTGGCTGGTTGGCTCAGCGGTAGAGCATCGGCCTGGCGTGCAGAAGTCCTGGGTTTGATTCCCAGCCAGGGCACACAGGAGAAGCGCCCATCTGCTTCTCCACCCCTCCCCCTCTCCTTCCTCTCTTTCTCTCTCTCTTCCCCTCCCACAGCCAAGGCTCCATTGGAGCAAAGTTGGCCCGGGCGCTGGGGATGGCTCCATGGCCTCTGCCCCAGGCGCTAGAGTGGCTTTGGTCGCAACAGAGAGACGCCCAGATGGGCAGAGCATTGCCCCCTGGTGGGTACGCTGGGTGGATCCCGGTGGGGCGCATGCAGGAGTCTGTCTGACTGTCTCCCCGTTTCCAGCTTCAGAAAAATACAAAAAAGAAAAAAAAAGAATTATGATAATGTACTATGCACCAACACCCTCTTTTGGGCTTGCACGCAAATGAATCATGAACTCTTCTCATAATACTAGACATTTCCTTAGCACCCCAGCAGGTACTGCTAATTAATTGTGATTTAATCTAATTTCCTCTCTCTGAGCAAACAATTGGGAGAATCACGGGAGCAAACTAAGTTCTTAGAGAAACCATGTCCTTATCAGAATTCTTTTTTTCTTGTCCCCCCAGAAAGAGGGACAGATAGGGACAGACAGACAGGAAGGGAGAGAGATGAGAAGCATCAATTCTTTGTTGTGACACCTTAGTTGTGCATTGATTGCTTTCTCATATGTGCCTTGACTGTGGGGCTACAGCAGACCAAGTGACCCCTTGCTCAAGCCAGCGACTTTGGGCTCAAGCTGGTGAGCCTTGCTCAAAACAGATGAGCCCATGCTCAAGCCGGCAACCTCGGGGATTCAAACCTGGATCTTCTGTGTTCCAGTCCGATGCTTTATCCACTGAGCCACCACCTGGTCAGGCTTACCAGAATTCTTAAAAATCTTTCTTATTTCACTGTAAGTCCCTTTGTTCTGCAGCATAGAATTGATAATAAAAGTAACCATTATTAGCATACATATACATATAATCATTAATTAAAAATGTTTATTTATGCCAATGGTATTATTGCTGAAAATAGTAATAATTAATTTGCTAGGTCAAAAATAAGGATAAAAGATGAATAAGAATTCTGCTTTAAATTAGAGAAAATAACTGCTCTATGCAGTATAAATAGCTATAATATTGTTCAAATTTATGAGAGTTTTAAAAATGGACAATAGGCAAGTGGTACTGTGATGTCTGAAAGAAGAGACACTAATGATATGAACCCACAATCACAATTCCATTACTTGAGACAATTTTGTAATGAAGCACAGAGGTAAAATCTAAACAGAGCACAGTTGTCCTACTGAGTTGAGGATGCAATAATCAGAATTTCATGTCATACTAAACATGTATTTTTAAATCTTATTAACATTTCATAACAACCTTAGCAGTAATCACCATACCTCAGACCTGCCTTAACAAGCTCTGACTAAGCCCTAGCAAAGGTCACAGGAGAGTTGAGTTCAGTGAAGGTACAGGAACTCAGAACACTAAAATCAGGAGCACAAGTTCAAAGTGACCATCCACTATTTCAATTGCCTGCTACACTAAAAATCAAAATCCTTCAGAGGAAAATAATAAAATTCAGAGATTCTACAGTATATTATCCAAAATGACCAATGGTTCATCAAAAATTAATAGACATATGAAGAAACAATACTATGATTTATAATCAAGAAAATAAAAAACAGACACTGAATCTAAGAACCAGATGAGAGTGGATATAGCGGGTAAAGATTTTAAAATATATTTTAAGAATATTCTAATTTATGTTAAAATAAACCAAAATAGATTCTTAATGAATAAATAAAGAATTTCTGCAAAGTAATAAAACTTGTAAAAAGAATCAACAGGAGATTTAGAAATGATAGATATAATATCAGAAATAAAAATAATTCATTGAACTAGTTTACCATCAGATTGGAAATAGTAAAATAAAATAATAAATCCTAGAGTATGTATCAATTATCAAAACTGAAGAAATGAGAAAAGAAAAAGAAATGTTAAAGTGTCTTTGTAAACCATTGGACAAATCAAATCGTCTCTCCTGCATATAACTGGTGTGCTGGGGCAGGGACAAGGCAGAAAACCATTTTAAAATATAATGACCTATAACTTCCAGGATTTTATGGCTACTGCTGATTTAAGTATCCAAGCGGGATAAATTATAAACAGAATCATATGTAGGCTCATAGGAGTCATACAGCAAGATACCAAATTTAAAGGAAAAAAACAAAAGCAGTCCGAGATAAAAGATATGGGGTCTACCAGGAAACAAAGTTAACGACATTGACTTCTCATGAGAAAACAACAGAACAAAAATTTTTAAGCAGGTGAAAGAAACATAATTATAATTATAATATTATGTATCAATATTAAACCTTTTAAAAGTAATACTGTAAGCAGATATCCAAATAACATGAGACTACGCATTGCAAGCACAAACAATACACTATAATCAAACCTAAAGAGTGCCTTTCTGGTTGAAAGTAAATGATACCATATTGAAAATCTCATCTGTGCAAATGAATGAAGAACATCAAAAATAATAAATATATGGACAACTACAAAAAAAATATGTAATTTCTTCTTCTATATTTCTTGAAAGTAAGTCAACTATTTGAAGCAAAATAATAGTCCAACATGTGGTTTTAAAAATATATGTTGAAGCTTTAAAAAATACATAATAGTCATACAAAGAATGTGGGATATGTAAGTAGAAATACTGAGTTTAAAGGTTATTACATTTGTAATGTGGTAAATAAAAGCTGGAAATGGAAACTGGAAGTGGAATATAGACAGAGTCTATTGTCAGTTAAGAAGGTTGAAGTGTCAGATGTAAAGTACAAGGTTTGAAGACTTGATCAAAACTAGACTCCAAGAAGGTAAGGATATATATTTTTAGGTCTAGAGCAACTAAAAATAACAAAAAGAAGTATAGCTAAGGAGAGTGTAAGGGAAACAAAATGGAAATCTAAAAACTTCCAATGAACCCCAAAGAAGGCAGGAAAATATAGAAAACAGGAGGAAAGGAAACAGAATGGAAAATTGTAAAGCAATTAGCAAGATGGTAGAGTTAAATCTAAATATCAAATTAACAATTAACTATATAGACTGAACATCCAAATTACAGAGTCTGTGAACTCAATTAAAAAAAACATAACTACAAGCTGTTTATAAAATCTGAATTTTAAATAAAAAGACACAGACATGCTGCAAATAACTGAATGGAATAAAAAAACAACTAACACCATGCAAGCAGAAAAGAACTGGCCTGGCTATTTGAAACAGGAACGGTAGGCTTCAAAACAAAATGTATTATAAGACATAGAGGAACATTATATAAAATAGAAGGTGCAATTTACTAGGAAGATGCAATATGTATTAAAATATCATAACTCATGAAGTATAAATTGGCAGGACTACAGAGAGAAAGAAAAAATACAACAATATTGGAGATTTAAATATCCTTTCTTAATAACTAATAAACAAATAATTAGTAATTATATAGACAATCTAAAAAAAAGTATCAATTCCATAAACTAACATTTACAAATCATACATTCAACACCTGTTAAATACATGTTATTTTAAGATACACTTAGAATGTTCATCAAAACTGACTGTTATCAGGGGGTTAAAAATTTCAATAAATTTTAAAGGAGTTTCTCTCAAGGACACAATTAGTATTAAATTACCAAATAAAAATTAAATCGTGTAAAATTCCTATGCATGTGGGATCCCTACACATGTGGCAGATCGAAAGAAACAAGGGTCAAGGAGAAATTACAAACAAAATTTTGAAGTAATTTTCAATAAATTATTTCAGAAGAAAACAATTTATAAGTACAACTAAAAGCAGTGAATAAAGAAAGACTTAAAGAATTAAATGTCAGTATTGCAAAGGAACAAAGTCTTTCAATTATTTGTCTAAATGTCCATCCTAGGAAAGGAAGAGAAAACTAACCCTAAGTTAAAGATAAAAATTGAATTGTAATGGTTAGGAAATAGTCAATTAGTATATTTGCTTCTTGCTTTACATTTTTCTCTTGAGTTCTCCACGGTCCTTCTCTCTGAAATGCAGCCAAGAGGTTATCTTTCATGCAGCCTCTGGGAGGCATCCAGAAGGAACCCAGAGATTAAGAAAAGAGACAGACAATAGACATATTCCTAAAATAGAAAGTTTACACTCAATAATGTAGAATTGTCTGAGTGTTGTTTTTTTTTTTCAGGCATAGGAGTTCCAGTTGCTCTACTTCCCTGACCGTGATATCAGGCCTTGAAAACCCCATGAACTGCAGGACTCTAGAGCCCTGACTGTGGAGCACGTGGACATGATCCAAGTCCTTGAGAACAGTAACAAGGCCAGAGACCTTATCTCTAAGGTTAGAGAACATGCCAAGGCCTAATAAAGAATGGGATCTGGACCTGAAAAAGGACATGTAGCCACAATGCATTCCCATCTCTAACTAGTCCTGATCACCCTATAAAAGAGACCTGCCAACCGAGGACATTAAGGCAGACTTTGGATCTGAAGTCCCCTGCTTTCTTGGCTTGCTGACAATTTGATTAAAGATGCCTCTATGCACTTCAGCCCAAGTCTCTGTGTATTGGCTTCATAGAGACAGTCAGTATGAGCTCTGGCTTGTTCCAATACCATTATGAGAGAGAATTCAAAGTAGTAGTACCAGTGACAGAAAATAGAAAAAGGTAAGGCTAAAACTATTTTTCTAAAAAATTTATTAAAGTTAATTAAACCCCTGAAATAATAATCAAAAAAAGAACTGTGTTACTCTTTTTGAACTTCCATGACAAAATACCGGTGGCATAAACAACAGACATTTATTTTTCGTATTTCTGGAGGCTGGAAGTCTGAGATCAGGGTGCCAGGATGCTTGGGTGCTGGTAAGAGCCCCCTTTCTGGCTTGCAGAAGGCTTCCTTCTCACTAAGTCCTCACATGACTGAGAAAAAATGCTCTGGTGTTTCTCCTTTTTCTCAATAAGGCACTAATCACAGTGTAGGGGTTCCATCCTCATATCCCAATCTAAACCTAATTATGATACCTCTTAAAGGCCCCACTTCCTAACACTCATCCATTGGGGGCTGGAACTTTACCTATACATTTTTGGGACATACATTCAGTCAGTTAATAACAAAATAAAATACAAATTAACAATATTGGAAATTAAAGTAGGGCTATCACTGCAAATCTTACATACAGCCATTTAAAGAATAAGAACAAAGTATTCGGATATTTTATGTCAAGAAATTCAATAAATACATGACATAAAAAATTTCCTGAAAAGATATAACTTTCTGAAACTGACCCAAAATGAATAAAAATTTGAGTAGTATTATATACACTGAAGTTAAAAGCTTTCCCTGGCTGGATGGCTCAGTTGCTTAGAGCATCTGTCCCAAAGCACAGAGGTTGCGGGTTCAGTCGTGGTCAAGGAACATACAGTAAACAGATTGGTGGTCCTGTATCTTTCTCTTTCTTCATTCGTCTCTCGCTAAAATCAATCAATAAATTTTTTTAATTAAAATTGTAATGAAAGAAACCTTATGTTAAGAAAACTCCAGGGCTGGACTTTTTTAGTAGTAAAAATCTTAATAATAATTAAATGAATTATTGCCTGTTCAATGCGATTTTTAAAAAATTATAGATAGAAAGGAAACATACACTAACTCACTTTAATTCTATAAGGTAAGTACAACTGTGATTTTAAAACTTAACAAAGGTATTACAAAACAAAATAATGCTAAGAAACTTATAAAAAGCCTCAACAAAACTGTCACATCAGACCCTAAAATATAAAAAACATAATGCATATAGATCAAGTGAGGTATATCTTAGGATGTAAAGTTTGTTCAACACCACAAATGTATTAGTGTATTTTTGCACATCAAAAATAAAAAAAAATTATTAGATTCAGTAAACTGATATGCTAATAGTCTTTGACAAAATTTGTCATACTTATTCAAATAAAAAATTCTTAGTTACTGCATTTAGACAGTGTGACAGTCAACCCAAAAGGTGGCCCCCAATAAGTCCTGTGTCCTGGTATTGTGCTGATAGAAGCTGTGACTTGTATCTAACCGAAAGAATATGGTAATGATGATGGAATGCCACTCCCATGATTACATATATTCTACAAGACTCCAATTTGTTAGCTACTGGATAGAAATTCTAATTGCTAGTTTAATGAAGTAAGATACAACACTAAGTAAGTAGATATGTGCAAGGAATGCACATGGCTCCAGAACAGCCAGCAAGAGTCTCCACCCTAGGTCTCACCGCCAGAAAAATAAAAATCTACCAACAAACTGAGTGTGCTTGGAAGTGGATTCTTACCCAGCAAAATCTCCAAATGCAAACTCAACCCCAACTGAGACCTTGATTTCATCCTTATGAGACGTGTAAGTGAGGACTCAGCTAAGTGGAGCATGGACAGATCTGACTCAGAATCAGCAAGAGCGTATATTGTTGTAAAGCACTCTGCTGGCGGGAATTTATTAGGCAGTAATAAAAAACTAGTGAAAATTTTAATACCAGGAAGTGGGGTTGCTACTTTGACAAATACCTAAAAGGTGGAAATGGCTTTGGAACCATGAATAGGGAAGAGGATAACAGATAGAATGATAGAAAAGATCTAAGTTTCCTGAAGAGGTTGTTTGAAGAAATTTGGATATAAAGAATACTGCTAGTGACAGTTAAAAAGGAAGTGAAGAAATTTTTTTATGGGAAAATGGAAAAAGAGGAAATCTTCTTATATAGTAAAATTTTTTTTCTGATTGTTAGGTAATATAAAACTACCTTGTATTCCTGTTATCAATCTTACAGACTCATGACATATTAAATTACTGCATAACTTTATTTTGCTTGGACTTTTTTTTGCATCAATATTTCATGAGGAAAATAAATTTGTCATTATAATTTCCTGTAATATTTTGTTTGAATTTTGTTTTCCAATTAGGCCTTTCTAGTAAAATGAAATATCTGTTCCTTCTCTTTGTAATAATTGGAAAAGTTTGGGTAGAATTACAATTATCTGTTTCTTGTGAGATCATTTTTCCAAGACAGTGATCATGTGTTTCTCATCTTTAATTCTGTGGCTTTTAGCATAAAATTTAACAGAACTAGGTAGTCAATAAATGGCTATTAAACTGACTTGATATAAGACTTTTAGTTGTTCAGTTCATTAGGGAAATGTACTAGACTTCACTTAATTGAAAAAAGTGCATAATGTTGGGAACACATATAACTGCCATAGATATTTAATTTTAGAAAAGAGATCTGTCATAAAATATGAATACTTCCATAAAATAAAATTAGAAATAATCAATGGGAATTATAAAAATAGTTTGAAATATTAAGTAAAATATATACAAGGGTATCAGAGTTTTCACAAGATGTAGTATCCACCAAAAGCTTTGCAAAGAAATAAAGATGCATCTTAAATTGACAGAGAAGCAAATTATTTTTGGTAACTATGGATTAATTTAAAAATAAATGAACCTGGAATCATGAAACATAAGCCTCAATTGTTGTTCTTAAGAGCTATGCAATTTTGGGTAAGAATTAAGTTCTCTGAATCACTGATATTCTTTACCTAAAAAAGGCACAATTATTTATGAAACAAGGGTTAAAATAGGTTGTATATTTTAAGCACCTGTGAAGTATAAAGCAATACACAAATATAGAGTGTTGTTAGAGCTGAGTAGTATAAACTAAAACATGGTAGGCGGAGAAAAAAGACTTGTATCACATGAGATTCTAAAATCACTAGAGAAAGAATTTATCATATATAAAGAAGTAAGCTAAGTAATTATTGAAGCTGAATTCACAAATACACTGCTCAGAAATTAAGAAGGGGAGACAAGCTAAATGAATATTTTAAAGCTATGAGAAGAATTTGAATAAATTTTTTATATGCAATTATATATGCTTGATGGATACAATGTATGCATACTGGGCAATATTCAGAATAATCAAGTAGCCTTAAAGGAGGATATTGAAAGATATTATTGATGAAATTGAAGCGACATTTGTCTAAATGGGCTTCTTAAATCTTTTTTTAAAGCTTTTATTTAGGCAATTTAGAGAGGAGAGAGAAAGAGAGAGAGAAGTGGGGAGGAGCAGGAAGCATCAACTCCCAATGTACCTTGACCAGGCAAGCCCAGGTTTTCAAACCAGTGACCTCAGAGTTCCAGGTTGACGTTTTATCCTCTGTGCCACCACAGGTCAAGCTGGATAGCCTAAAATTGTTTCCTGGGACCTGAGAATGTTATGTTGCAATGCCAAAGGAAATTTGGAGGTATATTTAACAATACAACCCTTAAAATAGGGAGACTATCCTGGATTTTCCAGATGGACTCAATTTAATGCATAATCTTGAAAAGCAGAGAACTGTCTCTAGCCAGTAGCAGAAGAGATCTGAAGAAGTCAGAAAGTTTAAACCTGAGAAGGATTTGTTGCAAGATTGCTGCTCTGAGATTCAGGTTCCTAGGTTAAATGACCAAAAACCAGGCCTTGAGGGACAAATGCAGTACTCAGCTATTAGCTAACAGGAGAATGAGGATCTGAGTCCTAAGATCCTCAAAGAACCGTCCTTTATAGACCCCGAATGAGCTTGGGAACTAAGTCTTCTCAGTCCTGCCAATATTAGCCAAGCTGGCCAACATCATGAAATTGGCTCTCTGAAAACCAGAGAAGAGAAACCAGTTAGCCAATTTGGAGCCTGCAGAACTTTGAGATGTGAAACTTAGATTACATTAACCCTGGCTGGTTGGGTTAGCGGTAGCATCAGTGGGCACGTGGAAGTCCCAGGTTCAATTTCCAGTCAGGAAAAGTGACCATCTGCTTTTCCATCCCTCCCCCTTCTTTCTCTGTCTCTTTCTTCCCCTCCTGCATCATGGCTCAAATGGTTTGAGGAAGTTGGCCCTGGACACTGAGGATAGTTCCATGGTCTCCCTCAGATGCTGAAATAGCTTGATTTCCAAGCAATGGAGCAGTGGCCTCAGATGGGTGTAACATAGCCCTGTAAGGGGCTTGCTTGTCTGGTGGATTCTGGTCAGAGCGGTTGCAGGTGTTGGTCTTTCTGCTTCCCTGCCTCTCACTTAAAAAAAAAAGTAGGAGAAGAAAGTTAGGCTATGTTAAAGTGCTAATTTTTAGAAATTAATTATGATGGTAATAGAAAACTAATAAAAACTGTAAGAAAACATACAGATACAATAAACTACAAGAACAGTAGACTGAGTGATTAAATGCATCCCTGGGTCTTAGATTGGTCCAAGTGACTCATGAAATAAAGCATCCACAACATTCATCTTTATCATGGAAAACATTTTTTCTGCCTAATGATTATTACAAACAAAAAGAAATTGTCACATTAATTATTTAGTTTTTGAGAGAGAGGTAAGGCATTTATTGAGGCATTTAGAAATACATTTAGAAAGATCCTAAATGACTATTATCAATTACAGTTTAAATTGCTGTGTTTCTGGGTTTCCTTTTTTTTTTAAATCATAATGCACACATATATTAAACTCTCCACATATATTTCTCTGAATTAAAAAAGATAACAAAGCCTGACCTATGGTGGTGCAGTGGATAAAGCATCAACCTGGAATGCTGATGTCACTGGTTCGAAACCCTTGGCTTGCCTGGTCAGGCACATCTGGGAGTTGATGCTTCATGCTCTTCCCCCCTTCTCTTTCTTTCTCTCCCTCTCTTTCTCTCTCTCCCCTCTCTAAAAATGAATAAATAAAATCTTAAAGAAACAAAGAGAGCTAAGAAAATGACAAGTAAGTCACAACTATAAGAATACCATGAAATTGAATCTATAAATATATGCATGCAGTAAAATAAATAAACAAAACCAAAAGAATTGGGATGAGACAGCATAGAATACAACAGATGGTTATCAGGGACAAGTGGCCACAAACAGATAAAAATCACTCCTGTGTGAGACAGTTGTATTCTGAGTAGAGAAACACTAAGAAAAACTCAGAATCCTGGTGAATATGAGCATTAATTTCAGGGAATAAAAATTGAAGGCCAGAATCAGCATCTAAAGAAGACAACAATATGAAGACACAGATTTATTTAAAGAGAGAGGTGCTGAAAGAGAAAGTGAGAAGGAGCACCTAAAGTTCTGTAGGAACAAAGGAAGATCTCAGAATTAGAAAACAAAATATTCTCTTTCTCTGAAAAGTATGCCATCCATTATGAAAATTGCTATTACTTGTACCAACAGAAAACCATAACGTTGATTTAAAAAACTGTCCATATTCTTCAATACTGCTTGCACATAAATACCTTTCATTGATGTTTCAAGAAAATATTAGAAATCTCAATGTAAGAAAAAATAATAGGCAATATTATAAAACACTAGACGTTAGATCAGGGGTAGTCAACCTTTTTATACCTACCGCCCACTTTTGTATCTCTATTAGTAATAAAATTTTCTAACCGCCCACTGGTTCCACAGTAATGGTGATTTATAAAGTAGGGAAGTAACTTTATTTTATAAAATTTATAAAGCAGAGTTACAGCAAGTTAAAGCATATAATAATAATTACTTACCAAGTACTTTATGTGGATTTTCGCTAAGTTTGGCAGAATAAATCTTTATAAAACAACTTACTGTAGTTAAATCTATATTTTTATTTATACCTTGGTTGCTCTACTACCACCAACCATGAAAGCTGGAATGCCCACTAGTGGGCGGTATGGACCAGGTTGACTACCACTGCTCTAGAGGAATAAAATAGAAAATAATAAAACATTAGAGGTGATAAAAAAATTCCCTCCAATCACAAATACAGTAGAGAAAACTGTAACAGTAAACCTAATTAAGTGTTATAAAACATAATGAAATATCTTAGACAAGTGTTGAATAACATTAAGAAAGTTCACAACAGAAATTTTACTCAGGGTATAAATGAATACTAAATAAGAAAATAAATATAAAAGGGGCTACTGAACCAAATTAAGAACATAAAAACATCAGAAAGACTCATGTCAGAAGTTAAGATTAAATGACAAGGTGTGGCAGGGAGATTACATTCTACTCAAATAATAAGGAATAGTGAGAAGAGTCATAAAACTGTACAGAGAAAGAAATGAAAGAAATAAAATCATAGAAGAAAAAAGCAGTAAAGAACATATAATAGGTAAAATGTGTAATCATAATAGGTGCTAGACAAATATACAAAATATAGGATCCTGAGGAATAGTGGTGAATTCTGTTGGTTCCTGTTGACTTCTAAATCCCAAACTTTCTAGTGTGAGTGACCCAGAACCTCCCCCACACGGGTTGTATTTTTTTTAATTCATAGCAGGAATCTCCCCTCCCAAATGTGTGCTCTCTCTAGCCAAAGCAGCATTAAAAGACAAAATCAGCAAGAGAAAAAACTTTTAGAGAGTAACTACTCTACACAGCCCAACCACCATGGAAAAAAGTCCCCCATCCTGCCATCCCAGCAAAGGCAGGGAAGACTCTGAATCAGTCATTGTTCTTCAAAGAAACGTAACAAGATGCACAGTTAAAGAAAGGGTTTGTAAATGAAGATTTGAGGAATTGGCTTATGTGATTATGGAAGCATGGCACATCTGAAATCAGGTGGAGAAGGCTGACTGGCTGGAAATGGGGGTGGGGGAAGAATTTCATCTTTGCTGGGTGAGGTCAGTCTTTGTTCCAACCACTACACTACACTGTGGGGAGCAGCTTGTTGTACTCAAAGTCCACAACTGTTCATGTAAACCTCATAAAACAAAAACAAAACAAAGAAACAAAGAGCACCTTCACAGAAACTTCCAGGATAATGTTTAACCAATATCTATGTATGTTCGCCCAGCCAAGCTGACATAAAATTAAGCAACACCAATGCTTAGATTTCTGCTCCCACCATGCTGTAATGAGGGGCACCAATTGAGGCTGAGCAGGGAGCTGGGACTGTCACCCTACCAGATGGTAGGTAGATGCAGATTTTATTGAAGTACGGCAAATGTGTTTACCTCGTTTTAGTGGGTTTTGCTTTATTGTGCTTCACAGATGTTGCTTTTTTTTTTTTTTTTTACAAATTAAAGGCAAAATAACCAAAAACCCACCAGCCAAAAGATTATGATTGGTTTTCTCATGATCCTTACTTTATTGCAGTGGTTTGGAACTGAATTCACAATTATCTCAGAAGTATTCCTGTATATGCAGAGCAGTTCACAAATCAGGTGTCAACATGTAAATGTATTCAGCAAAGTGTCAGTGAAGACTGCAAGGAGAGACTCCACTTCTGCCCCCTCAACCAGTAAGAAAGCATCCCTCCTCCTCCACATTGTTGTGGGTGCCCATAATGCCAGTGGGCCAGGCCAGGCAAGCTCACTTTTGATTTTGGCAGATGGTAGAGGAACTGCAAGTCAGAAAGTGTTGGGCCATTCCCGTTAATTAGATTCTTCCAACAGTGGGTGAGCAAACAGGCAGAGGAAAACCACTTCTCACAGTGGTGGGCAAGCAATCCACACTTAGAGAAATTACCCATAGCCTTATGTAGGCTACACACATGTGGCTCTGCCACATGCTCACTCACTAATCATGCAAAGTGCAAGTGAGCAAGCCTAACACAGCTGTATTCCCAACAGTGCCTGAGGCAGCCTTGTGGAGAGCTAGGATTGTCCCCACCTCGCTGCAGTAACAACACGACCTCCCCAGTGGTATCAGGGAAGCCCTAAGAGAATCTGGGCTATCCCCTGCCACTTAGGAGTAATGAGCTTTTCCTCTCCGGTGTCAACAGAAGCTGTTGGGGATCCTGGATTTCCACCCCTCTCAAGAGTAAAGACACCACATTCCTCCCTCTTCCCTGCAAGTGTGGTGTCAAAACTACCAATGAAACAATGTTCAAATAAGATCATGCATCTCATAGCATAACATCCATATTTCAATTGAAAGTCAGTCATTATACCAAGAACCAGGAAAATATCAAATGGCAATGGAAATATTAAGCTACTGAACTTAGCTAATAATTAGGGAAATTTACAGTAAAACAAGAATGAGATGCAATTTCACACTAATCAGATAGAGGCTCATATTAATATCAAATCTGTAACATCATACCCACCTGCCATTAATTAAAGTCAAGTCAATGTGCTGAAAATAAAAGTAAACTGCCCAATAACAATTCACTGAAGACTCCTTCAGTCTATTTCACTGAACACAAATTTATCATAGAGCAAGCTTGGCTTTCTCTTAATTTGTCAAATAATAAATTCACCAAATTGATCAAAGTCTTGTTTTTCTTAATGTCTTAAGTGACTATTCAAAATGTTCTGTGTATTTCTGAGAATTATAATTTTTATGCAATTAGAATTAAGTGCCAAGCATATCATGATTACTTTTTAAAAAGTAGGTTCGGGTTTATGTTTTCCAACACATTTTCAATCTGTTTTACAGCCTTTCTCAATGCTACTTGGATTTTTGAATGCTTCAAATTTGCATTCTTGGATGGGAGAAGGAGGGGAGATATTATCAATACAGTAACTTGAAGAATTTTGGTAGCAATTTGCATCATCTTGATACATAGTTTACAACCTAGAACAAAATAAAAATGTGTTTTACATTGCAGAATTTCTTCCAGAAATTGAGACACATCTCCACACTTTCTACTAACCCCTTAAATCAGTGGGACTTAGGTGCCTTTATCTGGTGAAAACATCTTCTCCTGAACATACGCCGCATCTATTTCACACTTCTGGATTCCTCTCTCCTAAGAACTGGGTAGTGTGAGTTTCTCAATTATGTTCTTTGTCTTCAATATTGTGTTAGTCTAGGTCTTTTGCCTTTCCATATGAATTTAGAATCAGTTTGTTAATGTCTATAAAATAGCTTTTTAAGATTTTGATTGATTTCATTTAATCTATAGATCAACTGTAAAGAATTGATATCTTAATAATACTAAGTATCCCAATCCAAAAACATAGAATATCTCTTCATTTATTTAAATTTTCATTTATTCCTTACAGTGTTTTATAGTTTTCTACATATATATTTGTTAGAAGTTTTTAGATTTACAACTGTGCATTTCAGTGTTGCTTTTACAATAAATGATTTTTATTTTATTAATTTCAAATTTGAAATTTTATTGATGGTATGTTAGAAAGCAATGATATTTTTATATTAACCTTGTATCCTGTAATATTATTAAAATTGCTTATTAGTTTCAAGTTTTTTATTGGTATTTTGAGATTTTATACATAGACAATTATGTCATCTCTGATATAGTCATATTTTTCTTTTATATACATGTACCTTTTAAGTATGATGCTAAGTGTAGTTTTTTTCTGTAACCAGTCTGTCATTTTAGGGAAGATTCCTTCTATGTCTAGTTTATAAGTTTTTAACATCATTGTCAAATTATTTTTCTACATCTATTTATGTATCACAATTGATGTTTTTTAATGTTTACCAACTTTGCATATTTGAGAGAAATCCCACATGGACATGGTATATAATTCTTTTTACATATTGTCATATCTATATTCATGAGAGAAATTGGTTTATAGTTTTCTCTTTTGTCATGTCTTTGTCTGTTTCTGGTATTATAATAAAGCTGGCCTCATAGAATAAGTTAGAAAGTATTTTCTCTGCTTCTATCCTCTAAAATTGACTGTTGAAAATTGGTATAATATTTTCTTCAGATGTTTCAGCCATTATTATTTTATGTAGTCCCGCTTCATTCTCTTATTCTTCTTCTGTTGGTATTTAAATTACACATGTTGAATCTTTTGAATTTGTCTGATAGTTCTTGGTTATTCTGTTCTATTTTTTATTCTTTGTTCTCTCTGCATTTCTATATATACTATTCCTATTGACAATATTGTCAAGCTTTCTCCTTGGTTTCCGTGGCCATGTCCAGTGGACTAGTGAGCTTATCAATGGCATTCTTCATTTCATAATGGCGGCTTGTTTTATTTCTACTCTTTCCTTTTGATTCTTTATCCCCCCTGGATTTCTGTATCTATGCCTGCATTACTCATCTGTTTCTGCATGTTGTTCATGTTTTCCATTAGAGCCCTTAACATATTAATCATTGTTTAAAATTTCAATATCTATTTGATATCTGATAAATCAAACATCTATGTGATATCTAAGTCTTATTTTGATGCTTATCTTTAAAAAATTTGTCTTTTCTTGGCCTTTGGTGTGCCACATCATTTTCTGTTGAAAGTCTAACATGTTTATTTTTGAGTGATAGTATTTGAAGCAAATGAGCCACTACTATGAGGATTGATATTAATCTATCTAGGGTTTCAGTATTATTCAATATTTGTGGTACATATTTAGAGACCTTACATTCCTCTAATAGTCTTGTCTCATCAACTTTCTTGGTGTTGAACTTCCTAAGTACTCCTCCTAAGAGAGAGTCTGGGTTTTGCAGCTCTTTATTCCATAACCCACTATAATATTGGAGCACTGTTGGTGTGGTACATGGGAGAGAAGCATTCCATAGACTTCCAATTAAATCTTTCTTTTGACTATTATCTCTGGCCTATGACATTTACATATATTCTTTTGCAATCTCTTAGGCAGATCAGGAAAAAGAGCATGGGTAGGAGTGAGAAGAATACCTTTCCTCCACTGCTCTGTAGGCTCTGATAAACATACTCCAGCCCGAAAACTATTTCACAATAGTTACTGTTCTCCTAATAGAGCTACCAGGTTTCATAAATTCTTACCAGGAGAACGTGGTTGGATTTCTGTGATAAAGCCCAGGAAAGTATCAGAGCACTTTCTCACTCTCATGGAAGCAATTAGTTCTCCAGCAATTCATTGAATCATCATTTATGTGTATAGACTCCTTTGTGGTTCCAGCTCCAGCAAATTTTACTCCAGGGAAACACTGTGACTTTCTGTATTTGCCTATGGAAACTTCATTCCCTGACTGGTCCAAAAGAGTTCCTTCAGCTTTTTCTTGTTGTAACAAGAGGAGTAATAACTTCCAAGTTCTTTACATATAAGAGCTGAAAACAGAAAAACCCAAATAGATTTAAAATTTTGGTAATAATATTTTAAGGGAAAAAAGGTGATATAAAAGAAAAAATGTTTATGTTACCTTTGTCTAATTTCCATTTTAGATCTGCTTAATTTTTAATTCCTGAATCTATGTGTCAACAGTGTGGTTAGTTGTACTTTCATGCTGATTTAATAAAACTTTTAAAGTAAAAAAAAAATATTCAAATAACATTGCAATTGAAATTCTGCAATTAGTAAGCTATATTCTCTTTGTCAAAGATAGTCAAAGAACTAAATCACGGATTCATCTTGTTGCCAGTTACATTACAAAGAATATTTTAAAAACCATATGGCTAAAACTTCACAAATATATACTTTTTAAAATTTTTTCTCATTTTTAACATTCTGCTTCACTAGTTTATTTATTCAGTATATTCATTTACAAGCAGATATTAGTAGCATTTCTATCTTTGGCTTATTTATTTGAAATTAAGATAATGAAGGACAACTGGTAACTCAGATTTTTAAAATTCTTTTTTGAACTCTAGAATAATAATCTTCCAGGAACACTGTGCTAGACTTTTAAAGCAAATGATCAGGCCAGCAGCAGACTTTGTCCTCATTTGCTATCTCCCCTATGCTGCCTTTGGCATTCTGGGCTGTGTCTATAACCTGTGATCCCTGTCATTAAAGGGTTGCAACTGATGTAAAGCCAGTTCCACCCACTGTACAGATATGGGAACTGATGGGGAAAATGAGGCTGAAAATAAGTACCTGCAATTTCGAAGGCAACATAGTCGTTTTTAAAGACAAACTATCAAGGCATCATGAAAACAAAATGTGATACAAGCAAGTTCTGCTAGAACGCCACATAACCTAATTGGCTGTATATCACAACTAAAAGAAAAATGACTATTAACAATATAGTATCCATTTAAAAAATATTTCCTTACTGTTCAAATGGCTTTTATTTGAAAAATGAGTTTCTGTTCATCAAAGTCCATATTTTAAAATCAAAAGAGGGCGGTAGTGCTGGATTTTGAACATTTTCCAAATGAAGTTGTCTTGGGAAATTCACTTGTGTTGTTTTCCTGCTTCCTTTGTTTAAAATAGTTATTAACTGGGACTGTGAAAAGCTTTGGGGATTGGGGATATAAAATGATTTCACTGCATTTAGGAGTAAGTGTTTTCATCTAGCCTTTTGACTTCACAAAAAGTCTCTTCTATTAAACCTTAAAATCAATCTATAGCAAAGATTCACTAAAACAATTTCAAAAGCTTCTCTCTTTTTTGTTTCCTTAAGAATAAACATCTCTGCATGAAAGTTCTCAGTACTCTGCATGAAAGTTCTCTACCATGTGTTACTGTTCCCAGAAACAAATTAATAAAGAAAAATTGCACCATGGGCCACTGCCCCAACCACCCAAGGTTAGCATCTTCAATGGTTTCTCTAGAGCATGGTTATTTTTAGTATCTCAGTGAAGGCTGAACGACACTGGAACCTCAGGACAATGAAGGCATTTGCTCTATTATGAGGAAGCAAAGCATCATCCCAAAGTGGCTATCAAGTTGCTTGACAATGAGATCTATTTTCATGGAAAAGATTAATGAAGTTCAAATAGAAGGAATGAGTTCATATTTTCTCAGTAAAATGTTGTGAAGTTTTTTCTTCCTTCAGAGACAAAAGCATTCAGTTCCCTCTTGTCATCTCTCCCCTTTTAAGCTTCAATAGCCACTTCGTTAGATGAAACAATGCTGCCACCATCCATCACCTGCCAGGCCTTCATTCCCAATACAGCCTGGTTCTCAGCAATCCTGGCAGGCAGGTCACAGTTTCCATCTGGGTTTGCATTTTTATCAATGAGTTCAAAATATCCATAAATTTTCTAAGAATATTAAAAATAAAAGTCAAAAGGAATAAGTACATGTTTTGCTTTTCTATTCAGGTTCTAACTGTGCTTAATTATTTTTATATTTATTTTTTTGGAAATAGATATTTATCATTTTTAACTAATGTATTCAATTTCGAACAATATTTTCTAAAATACATAGTAGGTGCCCAATATGTATCAGATAGGATAGAAAAAAATTTTATACTTGATAAACAAAGATATATATAAATTACCTGAACAATTCTATTAAATAATGAGATCGTTGACTATATAAAACATAAAAAATATATTTAAATGAATCAAAAATAAAAATACTCAAAATAATTACAAAAACAAAAAAAGTAATTACAAAAACAATAAAAACATTTAATGAACTACAGATAATCATATACAACCTGCTGGCTGATATATTAGCAGTCTTTCCCTCTGCTTTCTGCTTTGTTTGCTTCTAAGAGGCAATTCTGCTATTTCAGGTTTAAATTCTATAAATATTCTCAAGTACTTTGTTCCTTATGATTAGACTTGTGATCAGTTGTTTCCCTGGGATATTTTAAATTAAGAAAATAAAAGCTCTGTGAACTTTACAATAAATTTGCATCGAGAATATTTCTTCATAACGTGTTTCAGATGTTTGGGGCTGGAATGCAGGCTTCTAAATGTCCAGTCAATCCACAAAAACTTGTGATATGATGATTTTACTCAAGATTTAAATTTTTTCAAGAAGGAAAAATGATTAAAGAAAAAGTGGGGTTTCTTACCTAAACTTACAAACCACCTCTCCCAACCTCAATCCCTCTTCAAATCCTTTCTTAGTGAAGTCTATGATGATGTTTCTAAAATGCAAATGTGATTCTGTTACTTCTCTATTAAATTCTTTGGAGTCCCCTCATAGCCGGTTGATAATGTTCGAAGTCTATGGCATTTAAGGTCATTTAATATCTGTGCTCATTTGTTAAAAACATTGTCCTTAGGCTCAGTGGTAGAGCATCGGGCTGGCATGCAGAAGTCCCGGGTTTGATTCCCGGCCAGGGCACACAGGAGACGCGCCCATCTGCTTCTCCACCCCTCCACCTCTCCTTCCTCCCTGTCTCTCTCTTCCCCTCCCGCGGACAGGCTCCATTGGAGCAAAGATGGCCCGGGCGCTGGGGATGGCTCCTTGGCCTCTGTCCCAGGTGCTAGAGTGGCTCTGGTCGCAACAGAGCAACACCCCGGAGGGGCAGAGCATCGCCCCCTGGTGGGCAGATATTGTCCCCCCCCTGGTGGGCGTGCCGGGTGGATCCCGGTCAGGCGCATGCGGGAGTCTGTCTGACTGTCTCTTCCCGTTTCCAGCTTCAGAAAAATACAAAAACAACAACAACAAAAAAAAACATTGTCCTTTCATTTTATAGTATAGCCATCTCAAATGTGTAGAAAGATACTGAATGATTCACCCCCACTCCCCATTTATCTTTCTGTGTGCTGATTACTCTGCCTGGGCTAAATTGTCATCACATTTTTAAAAAAATTCTACCCCAGCCAGTTTAAACTGCTTGGTGAAGTTAAACAATTCTAACAGAGAGATAGTGTTGTGCATGCACTCCTGAACTTGGCTGAGAAAATAAAAGGCTGTAAATGTATTTTTCATAATTTGAGTTATCACATATCTATAATTGATTTCAACAAATTTTCTGATATCTGAAAAAGTTAATGTTGTTACTCTGTTCCTTAAAAGTTTACCCAAAATTAAAATCAAGTTAATTTCTACTACAAACTTGATAAATTTGCTAAAACTATAACAAGTCAATTCTTAGTTTATTAGAAGTTTATATATTCTCACTGGTGTTTATTAGAATTTTTGTTTCAGTTATGATATACTGAACAGTCTTTAAATTATTATTAATTAAATCATGGTTATGAGAAATAAGTGTATATTTTACTAAAGCCAAGATAACCTTATTTATATAATCCCAAGAAAAAAATAAATTATATATGTATAAAATATATATTACAGTTGAAATGTTTTAGCTTTCCTTTATATCAATCTACATAATAATGTACTAAATAAAAGTATTTGTTTTTATCAATGTAAACCCAACCAGACCTCCACTTAGCTTTATCTAGTTAGTAATTTATTACTATGTTAAGTGAAAAATAATATATCTTCCTTAAATAATAATTCATAACTGTCATTAATTCAAATACATTTTCTCTCTCCTTTACCTCACATACATATAGAAGAAAAATATAATATTTTTTTCTAAGCACAATGATATGCCAAGCATTTGGGAAAGTAGCAATTGATTCATGAATTTTCAGGAAGACAGATCTAGTTGTGTGGTTGAATATATAAAAGTTTTCTGGTTACCACATGTAGTTGAAATTGAAGACATTTCAATACCTTATTGCATTCCTTATGAGGGGACGTAAGGTACTAAAGTGCTGAAACTGTAAGAAATAAGCCCCAAGAGACAGACAGTCATGAATTAACATCAGTATTAGTAATCAAGGCATGAGTATTGAGCTGTCCTGGGAACATTCATGTTCAAAATGCTTCTCTTTGGCATGTCTCCTGATTCAGATCATGGTTTTACTTTGATTATTTTACATAGTATTATGGTATTTGATAGATTTATTTAATATGGTAGTTTGTCATTTTTAGTGATACATTTAAAATCCAAGTTTACTGACACAGATGCAAGACAGTAATAACCTAAAATAAACAAATATGAAAATACAAAGTGCTGGTATGATTCAAAGTTAAATGATATAAATATAAATTAAGTTTTGGTTTTTTTTCTGAGAGAGGAAGAGAAAGACAAGAAGGGAGAGAGAGGGTGAGAAGCATCAACTTGTAGTTGATTTGTTTGTTTGTTTTTTTAGAGAGAGAGAGAGGACAGACGGTGACAGACCGAGAGAGAGATGAAAAGCATCAATACAGAGTTGCAGTACCTTAGTTGATCATTGCTTGCTTTCTCATATATGCTTTGATTAGGGGGCTACAACCAAACCAGCTACCTTGGGCTCAAAACAAAGACCATGGGTTCATGTCTATGATCCCACGTTCAAGCTAGTGACCCCAAGCTCAAGCCAGATGAACTTGCACTCAAGCTGGTGACCTAAGGGTTTAAAACCTGGGTTCTCAACATCCCAGGCCAATGCTCTATTCCCTGTGTCACTGCCTGGTCAGGCTTGTATTTGCTTTCACTTTAGTTGTTCATTGATTGTTTCTTGTAAGTGTCTTGAACAGGGCTGAGCCGGTGTCCCCCTGTTCAAGTCAGAAACCTTGAGCTTGTCATGCCAGCAACCTCTGACAACCTTTGGGATAATGTGGAAGAGTCCCCCATTTTAAGCCAGTGACCCCACACTGATGAACTGACACTCAGAACCAGTTACTTCGGGGCTTCAAGACAAGAACCCCAGCATCCTAGACAATGCTCTATCCACTATGCCACTACCAGGCAGGCTATAAATAAGTTTTTAATTATACTGAACAATAGTCTTATACCATATAGAACATAACTCTAAGTGGTTTAGCAAATATAACTCTAGCACTGGCATAGAAAACACTCATTTTTACTCATGTTATTTTGTGTGTGATATTTTGTATGTATGTCAGTGATATTAGTTCTATACCTGAATTGGTGTAGGAAGACCATTTGGTGTTGTTTCCATTTGTTGTGGTTAATTTAGTAGAAAATAAAACCCATAGGGGGTGTCATAAATTATACCTGTTTGCTATTGTCCAGTGTTTGAAGGAATGCACCAGGCAAAAACAATTTAGAAACTGACAAACAGTGCCCAGATACTCTCTCTGTAATAGTGTCAACCTAATTCATAATTCTCTATGCTCTAAATTTCAGCTTTTCCTGAGTAGAGAAATCTATGTATTTTTTTTTTTCCTTAAACATACAGAAGTTTTTAGGACTGGCTATTTAAAAATGCAATTGTTCATTGAGAATCATTCATTTTGTATTCCATTTTCCCATGATGAAAGGAGAAAAGAAATAAAACACTTTTCATCAGCATTGGGTGTTCAGGATGGTCGAAGAGCACTGAGAGAGACTGACACTTTGATTTTGGGGTCAATACTCCACAGTCTGACACTTACAGAGGAAAGTGAGGCCATTCTGTAATGAGGCCCCAAGGGTTTGAGAGGCCCTGGTTCTGTGATGACAATTGTGGACTCTGGGGTCCTTTAATACAATGACAGAGTCTCAGAATGAATTCAAAATGTGAGTTTTATCTGATTAAAAAATAAAATAAAATAAAAACAAAACAATGGGACATAAGGAAACTGTGAGGTTGGATATTTTTTATAGTGGTGGTGATAATATCATGGGTATTTGCCTATATCAAAAATCCTCAATTGTACACATTAACATATGTATATAACATAATATGATATAATAAAATATAATATAAGCCTTTCTTTATATATTATTATACTTGAATAAAGGTGTTAAAAAGAGTTAACACAGGAAGTAAAAATAGGAACTATGAATGCAAAGGAAAAGTTGTATGGCAGTTTAACTTCCTGCTTCTTAGTTCATCAGAGTTCAGTGAGTCAGTTATTTAGGGATGACTTTTTCAGTCCGGATTATTCAGATTGGACACACAGGGAATAATGGCTAGAGTGAGAAAAAGAGGGAGACCCTTGGACAGTGATTATGAAAATCTGACAGCAGGACAGAGCAAGCTATTAATACTCATATTAGTTTCCTAAGACTTCTGTAACAAAACTTCACGTAATGGGTGGGTGAAAACCACAGAAATTTCTTTTCTCACAGTGTTGGAGGCTATGTCCTGAATCAAAAGAGTTGGCAGGGCCATGCGCCCTTCAGCTTCTCTAGGGACAACTCCTCCTTGCATCCCCTGCCTCCTCTGGTTGCTGGCCACCCTGGGATTCCTTGGTTTATCTCTGTGTCTGCCCAATTTGAGCTTCTGTCTTCTCACAATTGTCTCTCTCCTGTGAGCATTTGTGTGCCTTCATATCACTTTTCCTTAACGAAGCACCTGTCATTGGGTTCATGGCCCACCAAATCTAGTATGACATTTTAACTTGATTATGTCTTCTAAGAGTCAATTTCAAAATAAAGTCACATTTACAAATGATTGGGGTTAGTACTTCAACATAGCTTTCAAGGAGGGGGGCAGGCGCATAATTCAACACACGGCAGTCACTATATAACAAGTCAGGAAAGCAAAGTAAACGGTTATTTTGGAAAAGTAATTTGGCAGCAGGAAGAGTAGTATGAAATAAGAGGCAATGTTCCATGATGTGCATTTATGAAAATGAAAAAAAAAATGTTTTTAAACATAGAAATTATTCAAGTAATAATTATGGCTACATTAATCTAATGAAAGATAATTTACAGTAAAAACTTCTGTTCACATATAATTATGTGTCACATATACCTCTGTAGCATAGATTTCCAGAAGTGGAATTGTTGGGTGAAAACAAAGCTATTTCTCCATTTTAAATAAAGATTTCTCTCCTAATTAGAAAAAATAAATAAATATATATTTTATTTCCCAATCCCAACAAAAATGCCTTGTTTTAGAAAGTTGAATAAAATGTATTCGAATGTATTTACAAAAATTTAATTACCATAGACGATGTTTAATAGACTACTTACCAAAAAGACTGCTATCTCCCTGATTTAGCCCTGTGAATTTCATTTTTCCAGTTGATTGCAAAGCATAAAGAAAAGGTAGAAAGACAAACTGAGTTGAGCACACTGCACTTCAGATGCCCCCTCTCCAAGGCTGCATGGTGTCACCCGTCTCAGCACTCAATCATTCTACAACCACTACCTTTCTGAAATGAACCCACAACTCATACATAGTTCAAGTTTTTATTTTAGTTAAAAACAACCTGACCTAAAATCTTAGATTTTAATTCTTTCTGGCAATATACAAACTTCTCTCCATTAGTAGCCAGGTAGAGTGAGAGTTAAGTTTTTAAATTGTAAAATAAGAAAAATATGGGAATGTTGTCAAGATTAAATGACAAAAACAGAGTTGAAACATTAGTATCAGCTTGGCATCCTGGTAGGTATGAATATGAATGTCTATGGAATGTAAATGTGCAAAATAAAAGTGGATTATGCAATTGTCCAGATAATTGAATTTAAAGCAGAAAATTAAAAACTCTTGCATCAAATTAAGGTATCTTAAAATGTCAGTTGAAAGTTATTTTCATGCCAAACTATTTAGATGTAAACTAGAATGTTATATTTTTCTTGACATATATTTTTATCATCAGGCTTGTGTTGAGTTACTTATGAAACATAAAAGAGAATAATATCACAAATTCATACAACAACCTGTTTCAATTATTTTCAATGTACTTTATTTTTAACATTCAATATATCTGGCCTTTTTACTAATCACTTCTTTCTAATCATTCATCATTCTTATTAATATTATCTTTATGATTACATATATATAATATAATTTTGTAATGAAGGAGGATATTTTGGCTTGACCAGACGGTGGTGCAGTGGCTAGAGCATCAGACTGGGATGCAGAGGACACAAGTTTGAAACCCTGAGGTTGCCTGCTTGAGTGCGGGCTTACCATCTTGAGCGCAGGCAGGGGCTGCCTTTACCACTGGCTCCAGTGTGGGATCGTAGACATAACCCCATGGTCACTAGTTTGAACCCAAAGTCTCTGGCTTGAGCAAGGGGTCATTCACTCTGCTATATCCCTTGGTTAAGGTACATATAAGAAAGCAATAAATGAATAACTAAGATGCTACAACAAAGACTTGATGCTTCTTACCTCTCTCCCTTCCTATCTGTCTGTCCCTATATGTCCCTTTCTTTGATTCTCTCTCTGTTTCTGTCAAAAAAATTTTAAAAATTTAAAAAGAGGATATTTTGTAAAAAAAAAAAAAAAAAAAAAAGAGAGAGAGAAGAAATAAACCGGAATAAACTTGATTATCTATAAAAGGTAGGTGGAAATAGGGAATGGATAATAAAGGGTGAAATTTCTATGAGTATGGCTTTTTATATATTTTTACCTTCTGAGTTACATTATTTTTTCCGTATTTCAAAAGGAAAATTAAATGCAAAGGATAAAAAAAACTAAAATGAAATATAAATAAATTCAAACAATAAATATAGCCTAATACAAAATTGATAACCACTAAGAAGGAGGAAGAAATAATACATCCCAGCGTCTTTGAATATGACACATTGGAAAGTCTCAGCCAAATATATTCTAAAACAAGAACTGAAAGAAAATCTTTTTTTTTTTTTTTGTATTTTTCTGAAGCTGGAAACGGGGAGAGACAGTTAGACAGACTCCCGCATGCGCCCAACCGGGATCCACCCGGCACGCCCACCAGGGGGCGATGCTCTGCCCCTCCGGGGCGTTGCTCTGCTGCAACCAGAGTCACTCGGTTGCAGTGACTCTGGGGCAGAGGCCAAGGAGCCATCCCCAGTGCCCGGGCCATCTTTGCTCCAATGGAGCCTTGGCTGCGGGAGGGGAAGAGAGAGACAGAGAGGAAGGAGGAAGGGATGGAGAAGCAAATGGGCGCTTCTCCTATGTGCCCTGGCCGGGAATCGAACCCGGATCCCCCGCACGCCAGGCTGACGCTCTACCGCTGAGCCAACCGGCCAGGGCCTGAAAGAAAATCTTGAAGTTAGTTACTAGCTTTGTTGTTTTTAGTAAAATTGGATTAATAATAACAAAACTATTTTTGAATAATTTACAACTGAGCACATAAGTTAAGAAATTGGTGCTTTTGTAATTAGAATTGTCACTATGGTAAAATATATATATATATATATATATTTTTTTTTTGATATATATATATATATTTCTGATGCTGTGTACTAATGACACAGTATCACTTACGTAAAAAGTCTGCCCAAAGTATTTAACCTGAATATAATAATGAAGAAACAATCATGTATACCCTAATTTAGATTTTAGATTCATTCTACAAAACAACTAGCATTGATTCTTCAAATATATCAATGCCATGAAATAAAAAACTACAAAATAAACAAAAATGGGGAACTTCTTTTGATAAAGGAGACTGAAGCGTCATGACAAATAAATGAAAAGAATGATCCTTGTTTGTATCTGGATTAATTTCTAAAAATTTAATTTATGCTATATATTAAGTAATAATATTGATATAGTCCAATTTCCAGAGATGATACTTATATTATGATTATAAAGGAGACTGTATTTTATCTTTGGATAAATACACTACATATTTAAAAGTAATATGCCCTGATGTCTGTAAATAGTTTGTATTTGCATGTATTGTGTGTGTGTGTGTGTGTGTAGAAAAGAGGAGTAAGTTGAGAAGGGAGAAGAGGGAGGGAAGGACAAAAGACAGATAAAGTGGGAAGAAGGTCGAAGGAAGAGGATGAGGGAGAGACAGAATAATACACAATTGGTGAATCTAGGTGCAGGTTATATTTGACTTTTTAAAATAAAAACTTTGGGTACAATTTTTAATTTTGAACTTATTCATAATCAGTTTTATTCCAGTTTCATTCATCTTGGAAGAATATTCCTACAAAAAAAGAACTGGGCCTGACCTGTAGTGGCGCAGTGGATAAAACGTCGACCTGGAAATGCTGAGGTCGCTGGTTAGAAACCCTGGGCTTGCCTGGTCAAGGCACATATGGGAGTTGATGCTTCCAGCTCCTCCCCCTTCTCTCTCTCTGTCTCTCTCTCTCTCCCTCTCTCTCTCCTCTCTAAAAATGAATAAAGAAAAAAAAAAGAGCCGGGATAGTCATTATTGAACAAAGAACTATGAAGAAACATGAAATGTATCTGGGTATTCTAATGTAAATGACAGAGAAAAATATAAAAAAATGAAATAATGAAAATAGTGGCCTCCCTTCTTTTGGAATCTGAATTTAATTATAAATAAAATTATTCCTCTGAATTATCTGTCATAGTATTATTAAACAACTGAAATATCATCTGAGTTTTATGTTAAAAGAGGTTTAATATGTTTATTTTTCCAGAAAATGACATGCTGTATTGTTTTTAACATGATGGGAGGAAAACAAAGAAGGATCTGGAATGGTACATTTCAAACTTAATAATTTTTTTTCTTTAAATTGTCACAAAAAAGAGATTAAAGTATACTTTGAGAAGAAAACCCCATTTTTCTAAGGAGGTAAAATTAAAACCAATCTTTAATTCCTTTTCCATGTTTTTCCTGATTATTCACAATTCAAGCAAGAACCAAAAAACAAACAAAAAAACCCCCCATAAAATCAGTATCTGATGACACATTTTAAAACATATCAACCTAACAGTTACAATAGTGGAAATCTTGAAATGAGGCAGTATGAAAATTGATAGAAATGGCAAAGAACATTGATTTGTGTCGTATTAAAAAAAGTATTTCCACTCAGTTTCAATTAAAGTTTTCTTAAAAGACTGTTGGACAGATTCTAGTAAACCTGGTTGGTGTATGTCTAGTCTGCCTAAGCCATTATAGTCTTCAGAAACGTGCTGGAATCTTGAAGAGAGAATGTTTGGTTCAAGACCCTTTTCCTAGATAGAATGAGGCACATGAGTTCACAAGCAAGAGAAAATGTCTTCAACATATTAACTTATATCAGAATAACTAAACTGTTCTGAATAACAGGTTAGAAAGGTCTTCATAAGATTTCACTTTAGAAGTGTGAACTAAATGTTTTTATTATTTTTTTGAATTTTAAGTCAATGTTTTTTTATGAAAAGAATTAGTCTAATTCAAATGACTGTTTACATTCCAACAAAAATTTTTATGTGAATGAACAGAATATGCATTATACATAATTGAGTATAATCCCATCATTTAAGCTTTGTCTATAAACATGAAAGTAAATAACAATACCTAACAATAAGTTGCATTTTATCTGTATAAAGTCATCAGGTTTGCCTGGTCTGTTACAGTTATGCCTCCCAATGTCCCATTCACTTAATAACCTCTTTCACTCTTGTAATTGTTCAGTTTGGACAATGATCTGCATGATAACCTTACTTACAAGTTATGTACACAATGCTCCCACAAGTTGAGTTAAGCACATAGAAAGCATGTTATCTTCTTCATGCCAAACTGTTTGTGCTAGTAGTTTTTATTACTGTAATCATGTACTTTAATTAAAGAACATATATATACTGATAAATATGAATAGACAAAGAGTTCTTATTTAATAAAAATTAGGTTGAATAATTTATAGATTGATAATTTGCTATTATTGCTAGCTAGTAATTATGCCAAACTGTAAAATACATTTTAAATTTTGAAAATTGATATTCATGCTTACATCAGATAAGGATAACCATATTTTTATGTTTTATATTCAAAAGATTTAATGTATCAGTATTTATTAGACACTATAGGTATATAATTTATAAGCTAACTGACCAATTTCTAGTTACTGCATAATCAGAGTCCTACTCTGTTCAACATTTATTAACAGTTGCATATTTAGAACAATATTAAATATAATTCTGCTTTAAATTAATACAAATAGCATGATAAAACTTAGCACCTTTACACTATTTTCATTCTTTGATAACAATGTAATCTTTCTCTTTTTTTCTTTCTTCTCCCCCTTCTATCTAAATAAAATTTTAAAATCTTACTTTGTATAAGTCTATAGTATTGAAAATCCTTAGGCTTTTAGCATTTAGCACACTTTCTTCTGCTAAGGTTTTATGTGGGAATCTTTTGATAGCACAGCATTTTTATTCTGCTTGAATGTGCTCAGCTCTGGATATCCAGTCTCAAATCTGAGCAGAGGAAGAAAAATTAACTTCTAGTTCCAAGTATCTTGGTTCATAGGGAAAGAGAAAAATATCACCAGCCATATTGTAATTGCACCTCCTGCATTGTTCAATAAGTGTCATATTCCAAAGAGAAAAAAATTCTGTCCCCCCATTAAATATATCAGATTATAACACCTTTAGTTTATTTTTGGAAATTCACATATTTTTGACCCAAATTATTTCTAATGCATTTAAAACATAAAATGTGATTTTCGTCGATATACTGTAAAATACCTTAGAAAACAAAATTGTTTCTAATGAAGTAAGTTCGTGATTTCTCCTCAGTTGTGCAACACTGTATGAAATAGTTTAAAAGAACAAATAAATAGGCTATACACAATTGTATTATGAATAAATCAGGAATGTACTCAGCTGCAAGTAAAAGAAACCCTAACCTGCTTGAGTTAACTGGATTAGATTTTATTTTCTTCACTCACGGGAGGTCTGAAAGAGGCGACAGCTGATGCAGAGCCAGCTGTTCAATAATGTTATTATACATGGACGTTCTTTACAGTTTTTGGTTCTATCTGATGACTGTGACCTCACTGTCCCTAGATGCTCTCGCACCTCCAATCATATTGTCTCATTGTAAGGCAATGGGAATGAACAGTTAAAATGATAACCTCCGCTGCATCTCTATGTTTGGCCTGGGAAAGACAACTTTCCCCAGATTGTATCATAGAAGTCATCTGTTTATATCTCATTGCTAAAACTGTATCGCACATCTACCCTTAAACGTAGAGGGAAGTTGAGACGTTGTGTACTTAACTATCAGTTTCCAAGTAGGGCAAAAAAAAAAAAAAAAAGAGAGAGAGAGAGAGAGAGAAACTTGGAGAAGTATGATATGGCACAAACGATGCACAGGGGCTGACACAAGCACACACAAGAAAGCTAACAACTCGTTTGTACCATGGCCATGAAGAAAGAATCTCTTAGCTCAATGACACACTTTAAGAGGCAGCACTGAACTGCTTTCATTGAACCAGGAAGAATTCACAGTATCAACATGGTACTGTGAATGTTTGCATTATTCTTTATTGTTTTAACCACTACTGTCCCAGAGAGGGCACGTATTGGGCACTGGGTACATATTTCACAAATGAAAGAATAAATATCACTATAAAATAGATATAAAATATGTAACAGGATGAAACTATTAACTGTTATAGATGTTAAACTGAGATACCATTCTTAAATGTAGGTTTATTTATTAATTCGAGAAAGGTTTTCAGCAGTTACTATGTAAAAATTATTTTGATGGATGTTATGGGAGAAAAATACAGTTAGCTGAACCTAGTTTCTGTCCTAAACATGTGTATTTTTCAACCAAATTAAAAATAAAATGACTTCACTGGTCAGCTGGCTCAGTGGCAGAATGCCAGCGCAGTATGTGGATGTCCCGGGTTCGATTCCTGGTCAGGGCACACAGGAGAAGCAACCATCTGCTTCTCCATTCCTCCTCCTTTCCCTTTTCTCTCTCTTTCTCTTCCCCTCTCATAGCCATGGCACAGTTGGTTCGAGTGCATTGGCCCCCAGCACTGAGGATGGCTCTGTGGAGCTTCTGCCTCACGTGCTAAAAATAGCTTGGTTGCAACATGGCCCCAGATGGGCAAAGCGTTGACCCCACATGGGCAGAGCGTCAGCCCCAGATAGGAGTTGCCAATTGGATCCTGGTCGAGATGTATCCAGGAGTCTGTCTTTCTACCACTCCTCCTCTTACTTGGAAAATAAAAAAATAAAATATTAATATATAATATATATATATATATAAAGTGACTTCTATTTATCTTAAACTTAGTTAAAATCATCAAAAAGCAGTTATAATTAAAAAAAAAACACAGAGAACACCAAAATAAGTTTTACTCAAGACAGAAATAAAAATGAAGATGAGAATTTGAAGGGATATATTACTTATGATTTAGGGGAGTCAGTAAAAACTTTATGGAAATTGTGACCCTCAGATCATTTCATAGATATTCTACTCTCTGAGATCTGAAAAAAATTGGTAACTCCCTGGTCATTCTTGCCAGTGGTTGGGTGTGATTTTACATTACTGTTAGATCCAAAGACATCAAAGGAGACTGAGATTATAGAAAGTAAGTAACTGAATCTTCACTAAATAAATTACCTCTATCAAAAGAGCTCACAGTGCTGTTTTTTCAAGCTAGAGAGACAGAAAGAGAGAAAGAGAGCAAGAAAGAAGGAGGGAGAGACAGACAGAAGAATAAATTCATAGTTGCAGCACCTTAGTTGTTCACTGATTGCTTTCTCATAAGTGCCTAGATCCAAGGAGGCTACAGCCAAGCCAATGACCCCTTGCTCAAGCCAGTGACCTTGGGCTCAAGTCAACAACTTTGGGGTCATGTTTATGATGTCACACTGTAGCCAGCAACCCTGTGCTCAAGCCAGAGGCCTGGAGTTTCAAACCTGGGTCTTCAGTGTCCCAAGGTAATGTTCTATCTATTGTACCACCACCTAGTCAAGCTTGCTAACCATTTCAACAATAAAAATAATGCATGGTCATCAGAATTAAAAGCCATTTGTAGTTACAATGGTTTGCTAATTAAAATATGGAAGGTAAAAAGATTTAGTATTTGGCACAGGATTATCAAAGCTTTAGAAGTTGTGTCAGGAAACCATCTTCCTAGTTTAAGAAGAGCACTCTCATTTGAAACAAAGAGAATGAACAATTGAATAGTTAATATATGTGAGGGAACTATATCAATCGCTATGTGAAAATGAATGCTTAGGAAGCAATTAACTATTATAATGAGCAATGAGGTGAAAATATAATGTGTCAATGGGCCCTTGTTTCAAACTGTTTCATAAAAAAGGTTATTTGTAATTATGGTGACTCTAAAATATTGCATGCACATAAAATTTGTAGAAACTAGAAAATTCTTCCATTGATTTACAACCTCTTTGAGTCCCCAAGTCAGTGATTCTGATACTGAGCTTCCTAAAGTGTTATTATTGTACATTCTTCTTAAGTCTAATTTTCCACAACATTGCTTTTTCCCTTTTATTCATTCACCAGATATTTATTCAACACCCATTCTGAGCCAGGCATAGTTCTAAGCATTGACTTTATGCTTATTTGCCATTATATCCATTTTATTTATAGTCAGTGAATATTTGGATAACATTATAATAGCATATACCTAAGGTAGTAAAAGTCATAAATGAAGACTGTTGAAATGGAGATGATACGGAGAGGGTTTAGCAGTTCATAAGACTGCAGGATAATGGAAGTGAATAAGTGAGACGGAGAAACTAAAGATTTTCTCAGTGGGGAGAGGTATGTATCGGAATATTAGTCCAGTAATCTTTGTATCTTCCTACGCCTTATCTTACTTATAATTCATTCCATTTATACTTCCGGGATTTTTTTTTCCTCTAGTCTATACCACAGCAGGGAGAACATATTCAAAAACCATTTCTTTTTCAAAGTATCTAATCCATCATTCAGCTACATATGATGTTCTTGGCTAATGGAAACAAAATATTCACAATTTTTCTACATATACAAGAAAATATGGAGTCAGAAAGCAGTGAAATTGGTTTAGAGGAATGACCATTTGATCTAAATGAAAAATAATGCTTCACAGAGTGATATATAATTGAACCTTCTGCAACTGCATGTATTAAACTATCTCTTTAAAATGAATACTAACTTATAAAGTAAATCTTTTTAGGAAGATTTGTGACACCTGGCTTTCATGAATAAATGGTACCATGTATGCCCATATAGAATGGTGAATATAAATAAGTACAAGTTACATGTCGACCATCTAATTTCCTGAGTATTTGGACTTGGTATTTACATCTACATTTCACATGACTTTCCTGTGATTAAGGTAATTGCTATGAATAGGTATCATTGCAAAATAAAATTGTTTCCAAATACTAACATAAATAAACAGCAGACTTACTCTACATAAAACTACAAAATTATTATAGCAAGAACATTCATACAACTCTCAAATTACTCCCTGTAATTATTTCACATATATCTAACATATAATTTACCGTGTTTCCTACTGACAATGCCAAATGGCTACATTGAAGCTTTAGTTGGTCAATCATGATGTGAAACAAGTGACTGGTACTCCAGGTGGTTGGTAGTTCAAAGGACTAGCCAAGAAATAAATACGACACTGCTGTTCTGCCACCACCTAGCACTGGACATAGCTTCTGCTAGCCATTTGGATCCAAGATAATTTATTTCCAGCATGTGCTCTGCATGTTGAACTTGAAAAGTAATTATCAATAACTGTACTTAAAAAGAATTCAAAAAAAGAAATAGGTATTTGCTGGCCTTCTTTCAGATTTGAACACGTTAATGTAAGAATTATTTTATTTCTTAGAACTTCACTAAGTAATGGACCATAGCAGAGGAGAGAAATGCATTTTAATGTAGTATAACTAAAGATAATAAAATCTTAACAAATGCTAAGTTGAGACAGTAGTTCAAAACTATTGCTTAAATCTACATATATGTTCACCCTAATTATACCTGGTTAAAGACTGTTAAATCTTCCCTTTACTTATCTTTATTACTCTTTTTTCTGGATGGGTAGCCTCTCAGCTAACACAGATTTAATATTTTTCCTTAAGGAGTTAGGTGAAAGGCACATACACGTATATCCTCGAAAAGCAAAGAATAAAGTTAAATTATGAGGTTAGAATAAACACAATTAAAATATCTTTATTAGGTAGCGATAATTAACAGCTACACTTCCGGCTCCCAGAATTACATAAAAGATCATTATATCATTATAGGTACTAATGAGTCAGGGTGTAGCTTGCAGAAAGCACAGTGGAGCAGGCATCTGAGCTGTTCAGAGAGCCTGCTTTCAGCTTCTCTGAGGGCTGTGTTTTCTTTACCCAGTACCAGTGCCTGACACTATGCCCCTACATAAATATTTTCAAATGTAATTGAATTGAATTTAAAAAAGGAGTGTATGATTTTAGTCATGTGTGCTTGCAACAGTCACAGATTGTGCAGGAAAATACAGTGTGTTCGTAAAGTCATGGTGCACTTTTAACCGGTCACAGGAAAGCAACAAAAGATGATAGAAATGTGAAATCTGCACCGAAGAAAAGGAAAATCCTCCCAGTTTCTGTAGGATGATGTGGCAGCATCTGTGCATGCGCAGATGATGGCATAACACTATGTATATACAGCGGAGCAGCCCACGGCCATGCCAGTCGAGATGTGGATGGTACAGAGAAAAGTTCCGTGTGTTCTGTGGCTCACTAAATTTGAATCCAATGACCAAAGTGCAACGTGAATATCGGCGCATTTATAATGAAGTGCCATCATATAGGAATAGCATTACTTGGTGGGATAAGCAGTTGAAGGGAACCGGCAGTTTGGTGGAGAAATCCCGTTCTGGTAGGCCATCAGTCAGTGACGAGTCTGTAGAGGCTATACGGGACAGCTACTTAAGGAGCTCTAAAAAATCTGTGCATGAGCTCACATCGAACTGCACTGAATAGGTATGGAACACACTGTAGAAGCCACACTAAGAATTCAATGGAGGAGATTTAATATAGGCCATTGGGTACTAAGATGTTGGAGGGCAAATTAGATCCTAGGGCAGTCCCAGATGTAGTACCTCCAGGAGGAAGCCAGCCATCCCAGGGCCGGGGAGAATCAGCGAAGTGGTGAGGTTTTGCAGAACATTGAGTGTAGAAGAAGGACCCCACAAAGCTTGGTGACACTGGTTCTCCCTAATCTCCATGATCATTGTGAGTGTTATATGATAGACTAACAACCTAAAGGTGCTTAAATGCCTCCTAGTGCCTGGTTTGATTATGTGCTTCTTTGTTTCTATTCTTCTATCACTATTATTATTGCCATGAAAAGCACAGAGCACAATGTGCAGTGCTCGGTAGGCAGTAAAATCTCACTCAATATTACTACTTTAACCTTCCTGGAATATGGTATAGAATGTGAAAATACAGTGTAAAACAACAGGCAGATACTGCTACTATTACTGTATTATAAATCTTCTTTACATTAATGAAAGATGATGGCTCAGGTCTTAGAAGAGAATTTAAAATTAAATGCTATTTTTATCTTTAGTTATTAGATTATGTCATCTTTAACTTTCCTAATCTGAAGACTGTTTTGATGTGATCCCCCAGAACACATAACCTAAGACTGAAATTTCTGGTGAACGTAAATACCGTTCACTCCTCTGAGCCTCCGAACATAGTTACTGGCACATGCTGTGTTTCTGCTTTTTACAAGGATTATCAATCTTAGGTTTTTCAATGTGTCTATTTCCCGTGTTACGGACTTCTGCAGCAGTAAACTCACACTTCATATCAAAATAAAATTCACTTACACTGTAAAAGAGAGATTGTTGAGAAGAAAATCATACAAACAGGTATATGACTTCTCTGCACAGATGGTGTTTTTACTTCATTTCATCATCTCTCTCAGCACGACAAACGTGCAATGTCAGTTACAGGTATATGAGAAAGTTGCTCACTTCATCAGAGTAGAACATCATATTTTACTATCCTTTCATTAATGATTTAAAAACATACTATTACAATCTAACTGCTACAAGGTGAACCCCTGAATTTATCAATGTTAATTCAGGAAAATATGCTGCTCACAAAAATGAGAGGATATTTTAATATTAATATGAAGAGATAAAAAAAAAGCATTTAATTTTTTTTATTAAACAAGAACATCAGAAAAACAAACGACAAGTCAAAGAAATTTGTTCAATTATGCGAATGAGATGCAAAATCAACTTTTATTTCATTGGTGAAAATGCACTATCCAAAAGGCTGAAAGTTCTGGAGTATCTGCACATTCCCTGGTCCCCTAATATATTTGTGAGCAATATATTTTCTTTTTTTTTTTTTTGTATTTTTCTGAAGCTGGAAACGGGGAGAGACAGTCAGACAGACTCCCGCATGCGCCCGACCGGGATCCACCTGGCACGTCCACCAGGGGGCGATGCTCTGCCCCTCCGGGGGGGGGGGTGTCGCTCTGCCATGACCAGACCTGGGGCAGAGTCCAAGGAGCCATCTCCAGTGCCCGGGGCCATCTTTGCTCCAATGGAGCCTCAGCTGCGGGAGGGGAAGAGAGAGACAGAGAGGAAGGAGGGGGGGGGTGGAGAAGCAAATGGGCACTTCTCCTATGTGCCCTGGCCGGGAATCGAACCCGGGTCCCCCGCACGCCAGGCCGACGCTCTACCGCTGAGCCAACCGGCCAGGACCATGAGCAATATATTTTCATGGATAACCATCATACGTCATATAGCAAAACCATTTCTGTGTTGTCAACCAATAATGAATCTAAACTAAAAAGAAAATTTATTCTGATGTCAATTCAGTAGTTATAAACACACTTTGAAGTTCTGTCCTGTTGTGTTCATCCTTCATCCATGGACTTTTTTTCAGGCCAATCATCTAGAAAGCTCAGATTTTGTTAAATATTTAAGACAGGAAGCCTATTATAGTAGGGTGTTTTCTGTTTGAGTAAGTGAATAGCCACTAAAATACATTTTAAAAGGTTTTTTTAAATGTAATAATAGCTAACCCATATATTTCTTTTATCTTTATAAGACATTTGTTTAATAATTGTCTTAAATACATGAATTATTTTAATTCTCAAATTAAACCTGTGGGGTAGATACTAAAATTAGCTTTATAAATCATAATTGCAATCAAGGGCTATATCTACCATTCTACAACAACTGTCCATTAGCTCATCAATTCATTGGACAGGATCGCATGAGTCCACATAGAATTGCGCTCCTGGCTGAGATTTATCACGGGGAATAAAGTGCAGGCACAGCCAAGCAAACATATACATACACATAGGCTATGGTGAAAGGGGTCAAAAGGGAGCTTTCATGTATTCCTCTGTGAGGATTTCATGGACACATCTTGCTCTCTAGCTGTCAACTACAGGGAAATGCATGAGATGTTTTTGTCCAAGAAAGTTCATGTGAGTTGGAAAGTCAAAGGCCAGCCATGGTGCAAACCTGCAAACCAGACAGCAGGTGTGTGAAATGAATTTTAATGTTTCAGTTTTCACATGCTAGCAATCTGCTTCATCTTGATCCACTGCTCTGAGCATATAAAAAACCATCATTAGAATGGAATTATGAGATCATTCTAGGGGTTTAGTTTTTAGTGGTTTATCAAGGGCCACCACAGTGGTGACATAGATGAGCAAAGCCTGAGGGAAACAGACTTGTTGTGCTATTTTTCCTCAACAGCACAGAGCAGTTCAGTAATTTACCTACAGATACACAGCTAGCAATGTCAAAACCATGTTCCAGACTCAAATGGTGTCAGTGCCAGTGCTCGTAATCCCTGAATAATAGTTCCATTCTAACAGCACGTGCCATAAATTAGAAAGTTTTATGTTCAAAGTTTGTTTGGAGGCTCAGTGATATTATCAATACCCAGGCAGTTTCCTTTTTCTGTCCTGCCACTCACAGTGTACTAGTGACTCTCTCGCCATGGACACAGGAGGTCATAGTTGCACAACGCCATGTCCTCACTCAGTAACACCCAATAGCTGCAATGAAAAGATATTACCATCCTGTGCATCGGCCCACTTTATATCAGAGTTCAAAAAAAGAAAGAAGAGCTTATTTAAAAAACTCAGCAACAGGCCACGTCCAGTTGACTCAGTGGTAGAGCATCGGCCTAGTATGCAGGAGTCCTGGGTTCAATTCCCAGCCAGCGCACACAGGAGAAGCGCCCATCTGCTTCTCCACCCCTCCCCCTCTCCTTCCTCTTTGTCTCTCTCTTCCCCTCCCACAGCCAAAGCTCCATTGGAGCAAAGTTGGCCTGGGCACTGAGGATGGCTCCATGACCTCTGCCTCAGGTGCTAGAATGGCCCTGGATGCAACAGAGCAACACCCTAGATGGGCAGAGCATCGCCCACTGCTGGACATGCCGGGTGGATCCCGGTTGGGCGTATGTGGGAGTCTGTCTGACTGCCTCCCCGTTTCCAACTTCAGAAAAATACAAACAAACAAACAAACAAAAAAACTCAGCAACAGGTTTTCCCTTAAAAAACTTGATCAGTTTAATCATTGATAACAAGGATTAGTTCATAGCAAACACAGTGGACCTTGTGGCTGTGTTCACTTTTCATGAGCTGGTGCTTGAGTGGGTGTGTGGAGAAGGAGCTGTCATTGAGGAATCATTGTGATTGAATCAGACCTTTATCTGATTATCTTCACAGAATCAACCATGTTTATAATGAATCTTCAGCTACTTTAAGAAACTAAACTTGACCTCAAGTATTAAGTAGTCATCAAAAAACAAAAACATAATTTTCAAAATATGGCCTCATTGCAGGTTACTGTCTTCATTTTCTACTGCTCTCTTCCTTAATTTTACATTTTACTGACTTTACCTTTACCAAAAACATCATGCTCTTTTCCATTTCCATGTCTTTGCACAGCTATTTCGCTTTCCTGAAACAAAGAGTACCTCAGGGAAATGTGAAATTTAGGTGTCAATGATGTATACATTGTCCTATTACAGTGTTTTCCTTTATGTTAACCCCTATACTTGTACCTTCTTTACAATGCCATCTATACACAATAGAATACTACTCAGCTGTAAAAGAGAAGAAAATCTTACCTCCATGATAACATAGATCAGGGGTCGGGAAACTTTCTGGCTGAGAGAGCCATGAACGCTACATATTTTAAAAATGTAATTCCATGAGAGCCATACAACGACCCGTGTACATTATACATTATCCAATAAAAATTTGGTGTTGTCCCAGAGGACAGCTGTGATTGGCTCCAGCCACCCGCAACCATGAACATGAGTGGTAGGAAATGAATGGATTGTAATACATGAGAATGTTTTATATTTTTAAAGTTATTATTTTTTTTATTAAAGTTTTGTCTGAGAGCCAGATGTATCCATCAAGAGAGCCACATCTGGCTCATGAGCCATAGGTTCCTGACCCCTGACATAGATGAATCTGGACAGTATCATGCTAAGTGAAATAAGCCATTCAGAGAAAGACAAGTACCATATGATTTCACTTTTTATGTGCAATCTAATGAACAAAATCAACTAACAAACAAAATAGAAGCAGACTCTTAGATATGCAGAACAGACTGACGGTTGTCTGAGCAGAAGGGGGTTTGGGGCCGGTTGGGAAAGGGTAAGGGAATAAACAAGGTGAAAAGGTCACAGACACAGACAACAATGTGGTGATTACTGGAGGGAAAGGGGTGGGGGAGGTGGGGGAGGGTAAAGGGGATAAATGGTGATGGAAGGAGCCTTGACTTGGGGTGGTGAATGTGCGGTGCAGTGTACAGCTTGCTATACTATATTATGCAATGGTACATCTGAAATCTACATCATTTTATCAACCAATGCTACCCCAACAAATTCAATTTTAAAAAAGATAAAGAAGTTGTATAAGATTAAGAGACTGAGGAGACATGACAAACATAGTGGGTATCCCTGGGTGGGATTCTGGTCCATGAAAGGACCAGAAGTGACAAAACTTAAATAAGGTCTTAAGGTTAGAAAATAAAAATATATTGATATTAAAAAAAAGTAAAATGTTATCTAAATGTCATTTCCTGTTATATAAATTTATACTTTCTATTGTACATTGTTACATTTTAATTCATTTTTTAAAAACTCTACTATAAGTATCCTTTTGATAAGAACCTGAATAGCCTGACCAGGCAGGGGCACAGTGGATAGAGCATCAGACTGGGATGCCGAGGACCCAGGTTCGAGACCCCGAGGTCACCAGCTTGAGTGTGGGCTCATCTGGTTTGAACAAAGCTCACCAGCTTGAACCCAAGACCGCTGGCTTGAGCAAGGGGTTACTCGGTCTGCTGAAGGCCCGCGGTCAAGGTACATATGAAAAAGCAATCAATGAACAACTAAGGTGTTGCAATGTGCAACGAAAAACTAATAATTAATGCTTCTCATCTCTCTGTTTCTGTTTGTCCCTGTCTATCCCTCTCTCTGACTAAATTGTAGTATTTTGAAGTGCCCAAGGAAATTAGAACACTCCTTAAAAATAGAACTAAAAGCCTGACCTGTGGTAGTGCAGTGGATAAAACATTGACCTGGAATTCTGACATCGCTGGTTCAAATCCCCGGGCTTGCCCAATTAATGCACATATGAGAAGCAATTACTATTACGAGTTGATGCTTCTGGGACTTCCCCTACTCTCTCTCTCTCTCTATCTCTCTCACTCTAAAAATTAGTTTAAAAAAACCTTAGAAAAAACCCTTGCCTGAATAGCTCAGTTGGTTAGAGTGTCATCTGGGAGTACAGAAGTTGACGGTTCGATCCTCAGTCAGGACACATACAAGAACAGATGTGTGTTCCTCTCTCTTTCTCTTGATCTCTCTTTTTCCCTTCTTCACTCTCAACAATAAATAAATTAATTAAAAAATATAACTAAAGAGTTCAGTACATGTTTCCAACATTTCAACACCAAGGATACCTTTTATTGTTCTCTCCTTCCCACCTATGCTATTAAACAAACGTTGTAAAATATTTCAGTCTTATTAATTCAACTTTATTTACATAGATTAGAATTAACCACTCAGCAAAAGTTATAAAACAAATATATACTACCATTTACACTAATATATCATTTACTCATGTTGTGCATATTTAGAAACCCAAAATATTCAAGTTGGCACCTGTTTGCTCCTTTAAGCCCCTTCTGCTTACTAGATACACTTAGCAGGTCACAGCATTTGTGGGGATTTTTATTACATGGTATAAAAAACATGAGAAAAAATATTTTCCTACCTAAAAGATTTCATACAGAAAAATAAAAGAGATCTGCTGATTATAATTATGAATCTACTAAACTCAAATTTAATTTTAAAGCACATTATTTAAGTATTGATCTGATGGGATTCATTCCAGTGGCATTTTGTTGAGTTTCAATACCTCTTTAAAACATTTTTTGCAGTCACCTATATATAATGTAAGACTCTATATGGTGATATGTATCTATCTATCTATCTATCTATCTATCCATCCATCCATTCATCTATCCACCCATCCATGCATCCATCTATACACACACACATATGCCTTTATATAATATACATATATCTTCACATAATATATACCTTTATTTATCTTTACATAATATATATTCTTTAATTACATATTTTAAAACCAAGCCAATGGTTTCCAATTTTATGCATTAAGAGAAATATATATCAAGCTATCAACTTGAACCTTTTACTAAAATATCTAACAAACACCTCAAATTTCACATGTTCAAAGCATCACTCCTGCTGGATCTTCCTCCTTAAAATGGCTCTTCTTCAGGACTTCCACTTCTCAATGAATGTGATCAAATGCAACTATTTTCATAAATCAGAATTCTAAAAGTTATTTTTGAAACTTCCACATAGATCCAATTGTTAAATCAGTCAAATCAATTTTACTTTCTAAACATTTTATGCATCTGTTCACCTCTGATCATTTATACTGTAACAACAGCTTATTTCTGTATAGACCATAATCTTTTCCAATTGGTCCAATGCTGTATCAAAGTATATACCATTACTTACACTGTCATGCATATACAATTTTCCCACTATTCCAATTCTCATTTTCTATACTATGTTCCAGCCATGCTGACCTCTGATACTTTTCATTGAGTAATCCATCCTAATCCTCTGTGTCTCTATTCTTTTTGGCCTAGAATGATCTTCTTCCATGATTTCTTTATATAATTAACTCTCAATATCATTTTTTGAATTTCAGCATAATTGACTATATCATATTACTCTATTTGCTTATGTCATAGCATTTATTATGGATTTTAATGATATATTTGTGTGGTAATTCAAATAATGTCTTTCTACCACAGATGATTATGTGCTTCATTAGGTCAGAGATTGTGTCTATGTTGGTTACAGTCCAATTAAAAAGAACTATCATACATATCAATGTTTCTGAGTTTTGGGGGTATATAACCAGTAAAGGGATTGCTGGGTCATAAGGTAGTTCTATTTTCAGTGTTTTGAGGAACCACCATACTTTCTTCCATAATGGTTGTACTACTTTACATTCCCACCAACAGTGAATGAGGGTTTCTTTTTCTCCACAGCCTCTCCAACACTTGCTATTACCTGTCTTGTTGATAATAGCTAATCTAACAGGTGTGCGGTAAAGACACATGTAGCCCCATGTTCATTGCAGCATTGTTCACAGTGGCCAAGACATGGAAACAACCAAAAAGCCCTTCAATAGAAGACTGGATAAAGAAGATGTGGCACATATACACTATGGAATACTACTTAGCCATAAGAAATGATGACATCGGATCATTTACAACAAAATGGTGGGATCTTGATAACATTATATGGAGTGAAATAAGTAAATCAGAAAAAAACAAGAACTACATGATTCCATACATTGGTGGGACATAAAAACGAGACTAAGAGACATGGACAAGAGTGTGGTGGTTACCGGGGGCGAGGGGAGGGAGGGCACAGGAGGGAAGGAGGGAGAGGGGAAGGGAAGGGGGAGGGGCACAAAGAAAACTAGATAGAAGGTGATGGAGGACAATCTGACTCTGGACGATAGGTATGCAACATAATTGAATGACAAGATAACATGGACATGTATTCCTTGATTATATGTACCCTGATTTATTGATGTCACCCCATTAACATTAATAAAAATTTATTAAAAAACAAACAAAAAAAGAACTATCATAAAAAGAAAAAACTATCTTAATTGTACAGAAACAATGTTTCAGTATAAGGGAGCTACTGGGGAAATTTTTGGAGATGTTATATGTATAGAATTGAAGAAGATAAATATTTTCTAATTTCATTTATAGAAAAAAAAGAGGTTGTGGTGAAACATGATGTAAGAAGAATCTTATAAAGACTATCACTGCCTAATAATGAATTTTTCAGTTAGCAAGCAAATTAATTGCTACATTAAGTTCTAGAAAAATAAATTAACCTTTTATGTAAAAGAAGGAGAATTATGTAAAATCCAGAATCCTTTTTACCACTATATGGGCTGAATTGTGCCCCTCCTAATTCATATGTTGAAGCCCTAACTCCCAGGAACTTGGAATATGACTGCATTCAGAGATAGAATCTTCAATTATTTGATTGAGTGAAAACAAGGCCATTAGACTGTGACTTAATCCAATCTGACTGGTATTTTTATAAGAGGAAGTTTGGATACACAGAGAGGCACCAGGGAAACCCTGTGTGAGAACACAGAGAGAATGTAGTCACCTGCAAGCTAAGGAGAGAGACTTCAGAAGAAACCAAGGTTGCTGACACCTTGATCTTGGATAATTAGCCTCCAGAATTGTGAGCAAATAAATTTCTTGGTTTAAGTACCATCTGTTTTAGTATTTGTTATGGCAGCCCCAGTATATTAATACAACTAGAATATCCCAGACAATTTTGAGAGTTACTTCTGCCTATTCTCAGATTTCTTATTAAAATGAAAAGCCAAAGTAATGAGGTTTATCAGTCAAGACCAATACTCTGTTTATCTCAACCCAACTATATCTCATATAACTGAAATTAAAACAGGTGTTTTGCAATGAGATTTTCAGTGCAATGGTAATTCTTCAGTAAAATATTCCATAAAACTTAATTTTTTTAAAATACCAGTAAACTGACTTGGTGATATATATTTGTATTTCTGCAGAAAAGACTTTAGATTAAAAATATATATTCCCAAGAGAAAACTGTTGGTTAAAAATTCAAAGGAATTAAGAAAAAATACATTTTAAAGCATTTTTTTATTACCTTACTTTATAAGTTTTACCAAAATAATTGTTTTATCTAAAGCCACTTCAACAGGCTGTATTTCGTTACTATATAAATAAATATTTGCCATATCTTAACAGTGTCTTAGGAAGATATGAAAGTTAGGTGTCAAGAGTTTATACATTGACTAATATAATAAATTCTATTATATAACTTATTTAATTATTTCATTATTAATCTAACTCCAATATTAACTAAAGAGTCAAGTGGCTTTTAATAAGTTTTATAATGTTATCATTTAGAAATAGCATTTCATTGCAATTAATAATTGATATGGTTTAGTCAAAAAATATTATCATTTCCTAAGTAGAGAAACAAGTCTATAAAGAGGAGGAAATAATTAGACTTTCACAAGTCATGAAAGTATCCCTGAGGACTCCAGATGTCTGACTTTCATTTAATTTCTTCAATTGCCTTTCTCTTTCAACAAAGTTTGTTGCAAACATTGCTATAGAAGGGTCATACAGTTCATATTTCTAAATAAGACAGAGTTTCAACAAATCAAATCTTACATGGTGAAAACTGAAAAGAGAAAAAAATAAATAAAAATATCGTGATGTGCTATTTTAGATATGGACTAAGATATACTCTGGATTACTAAAAGAAGATAAGTAGGTCATTATCAAAACAAGGCAAGATGCGAATAATTGGAATTTATTATGTTAATGAGATAGTTAAGTCATTGCTTACTATATTAATTTGTGTGGCTGCCATTAGCAGAGTACCACAGAAAGGCTGGCTTAAACAACAGGGATTATTATGTCTCAGTTCTGGGGGCCAGAAGCTAGAGATCAAGATGGTGGCAAGGTTGGTTCCTTCTGAGGAATGTGAGGGAAGGATCTATTTCAGGCTTTTATCTTTGGCTTGTTGATGGATTTCTTTTTCTGCTTCTTTTCACATCATCTTTCCCTCTATCTTGTCTGTGTCCAAATTTCCCTTTTCCATATGGACACCAGTTTTATTGGATCTGCTTAAGTTATAGATGGTTATCTTCTTCCTGTGTCTCCTCACACTGTCTTCCCTTTATCCATATCTGTCCATTCAAATTTCCCCTTTTTATATAGACACCAGTCTGATTGGATTAGGGTCCACTCTAATGACCTCATTTTAACTTGATTTCCTCTATAAAGACCCTGTCTCCAAATGAGGTCACATTCTGAGACACTGGAAGTTAGAACTTCAACATATAAATACTGGGGGGAAAGTTGTGGAGAAGACATAATTCAACCCATAAAATTATGACATTAACATTTTGAAGGGACTTCCTTAGAATAATTAACCACTTCTGTGCTTGAAATTATAAATTGGATGTTTTTCTTATGTTTAGTCACATTCTAGGAAATATAAAAACGTAGAATTAGGTTAGAAACTGCCGCATCCTATGCAACGAGTCTCTTTCAGAGTCTCGAGTGGGAAATGGTACAAAATTGAATGAAAGATAGACAGAGACTTAAAGATATATACAGGATGGGTTTGGGAGGATGCTACGGCTCCTTGCCAACAGTCACTACCGTTGGAGCCACCAAAACATGGCCGCCCCCTGGAAAGACATCCGTCTTTTATTACTAGATGATGTGGGCTATTAGCAAATCAATCAAGTTTCCAAGGCAACTCAAAGACAACCCCTCCCATACTAGTCAATCTAACTTTCCACCAAGAAGAAACATGCTTCCAGTCTCTTCCAGGGATCATGGATGGACAGAACGAGCAGAGAAGCACAGCCCTTTGTTAACTTAATTAGGCAGGTGAGGTGGGGGGTTAGGCCCACCACCTCTGTCCCCTAGATATCCAAATGGCAAAATACTCTACTTATTTTTCGGTCCCCAACAAGAAACATACACTAAATCATGAAGTTTATAAATGCTTTTAAAAACAAAGCAACTTAGAACATCATTTTAAAATAGTATATAAAGATAAATACTAAATTAATAATATAGGCATTTGACTCTCATCTACACATCTTAACCGCCTTAAGCAAGAGCAATTGGCAAGTCCAGTAATATCTGTTAGGTTATTCTTAATGTTTTCATTATAGTCTATTTGTATTTATTTTTTTATCCTTCTTTACCAAGTGAGGGGAGCGGAGGCAAAGAGACAGACTCCTGCATGTGCTTTGATCGGGATCCATCCGGCAACCCCCATCTGGAGCTGATGCTCTATCCGAGGCCATGCTCGCAACCAAACTACTTTTAGCACCTGAGGTGGAGGCTCCATGGAGCCCAAGGTGGATGCACTGGAAACAACCAAGCTACTTTTAGCACCTGAGGTGGAGGTTCCATGGAGCCCAAGGTGGATGCACTGGAAACAATCTAGCCATGGCTGCTAGAGGGGAAGAGAGAGAGAGAGAGAGAGAAAGAGACAGAAAGGAGAGGGGTGAAGTAGTAGATGGTCACATCTCCTGTGTACTCTGACCAGTAACTGAACCCAGGATATCCTCACACTGGGCAGATGCTCTACCAGTGAGCCAACAGGTCAGGGCTAAAATCTATATCTATGGATCATTTCTTTCAAAGTGCTATGTTACCTACTTGCTTGTGGTTGTTTTAATTTAGGTTTCATGTTATTTACCCTGTTTTCTGGTTGCCCACTGACTCATTCACACAATTATTCACAACTGACTGAACGTCCACTTAAGTGGTTGTGCTAGGCTTGGAATGCATTGATGAATAACAAAACAGAGAACTCTTTACTCTTAAGTACAAGTTTAATGGATGAGAAAGATATGCTGACGAGGGATGATATTTACCTTACGAACTGAATAGAAAGTGTAGTCTCAGAAAGTGAAAAACCAGCTGCTTAAGACCTTTAAAAAAATGGTTTCACTTAAACTGAATCTAAAAGGGCATAGAATTTCACTTTGCAGAGATGAACATGAATGTGAGAGGACAGCACGTGTGGGGTTGAAGGGGATGAGAGGAGCTCAAATGGAACAGAGAAATAAGAGGGTATCCAAGGTATAGCAGGGCATAAGAATGATTGCTCGGTGTGTCTAGGGAAAAGAAAGGCATTAGGCCTGGAAAAAGAATAAGACACAGTTGGAAAATTTTGAGAAATGAGACTGAGGAGAGAGCGAGTAGCCAGACATTTGTGGTTTTGTGAGTTCTTTGGCTTCAAATCTTAGCTTCACCCAGTTGCAAAAGGTATGGTCTACACAATGTTTTGTATCAGAATTCCTTTTAGGTTTTTTTAGGAGTCTATTGAATTTAAAATGTGAGACAAGAGAGAGATAAAAAATAATTTTTCTCAAATATCCTTATTTTATTTCTGGTTTATCTTGGGATTTTAATCAATGTACTAACTGAAATTGTCATTATGTTCCTACATTTATGTTCTTAAAAGCAGAAAGTGTTGTATCTAATTTATGCAAACTAACAAATTAAATGCAACACAAAACATTTCTAAACCCATATTAAAAGCTACGTCAAAATTTATATCATGGTATTTTTTTTTACTCTTGTATTATTAATCTGGAATTATTGAGCAATTGATTTTATTTTAGAATTCCAAATACCTGACCTTAATATATTTTTGGTAGGCTATGTGTCAAGTCTGTTTGACTTAATAGAGTATTCAACTGTAATCACTTGTTGCCTTAAAAATGATTCCCAAAAGGTTTATATTAAGTAAGGTGAATCTGTTTAACAAATGTTTATTGAAAGATTTGAATGTAGCCAACATTAGTCACTGAACTCACAAACACTATTCAGATAAGGGCAATGCCTCCTAGGAGCTTTTTAAATCTGCTAGGGAACATAGGCACATAAATATATTATTACAAAACAATAAATTAAGTCCATCATGAATCCATTGTATTATTTCAATATTTTATACTTTTTTTTATTATTTTTCTCCACCATATAGCCTTCTGTCATGTCCTTTGTATTTATATTCTTGTTTCTCTCCTGTTTTCTTGAAGCATAACTGTGGAAAGTACTGCAGTGTATGTAAAACCTTGGAAAACATCGTCCTGTGTAATGAAAATGAAATTAAAACATACTGGACAGGACAATTACAGCAAATAATTCCTTTTTTTTTCTTCTGTTAAAAGTGAGAGGAGAGGAGATAGAGAGATAGACTCCCACATGCACTGCCACTGGGATGCACCTGGAAACCCCCATCTGGGGCTGATACTCTGCCCACCTGGGGCCAGTACTCTGCCCATCTGGAGCCATGGTCACTCGAGCTATTTTTAGTGCCTGAGGAAGAGGTTCCACAGAGCCATCCTTAGCACCTGGGCCAATGTCCTTGAACCAATTGAGCAATGGCTGTAGGAGGGGAAGAGAGAGAGAGAAGGGGGAGTGGAAGAGGTTGAGAAGCAGATGATCTCTTTTCCTGTGTGCCCTGACCAGGAATCGGACCTGGGACTTCCACATGCTGGGATGATGCTCTACCACTGAGACAACCAGCCAGGGCCAGCAAATAATTCTTTAAAGTTGAAACATGCTAGAGATAATAGGGAGGAAGCATCCCAGATTGATACACATGCACTGCTTTTTGTTATCACCTTCCCTTGGTGATCATCTCCTCTAATAATGGCAGGACATGAGGGGTCATTTAGGATTTTGAGGTTCAGACAGATGCTCGGCCCATCGGGGTGTTGCTCCATTGCAACTGCCTGAGGCAGACGCCATAGAGTTATCCTCAGTGCCCAGGCCAATTTTGCTCCAATGGAGCCTTGGCTCTGGGAGGGAAGAGAGAAACAGAGAGAAAGGAGGGGGGAAGGGTGGAGAAGCAGATGGGTGCTTCTCCTGTGTGCCCTGACTGGGAATCAAACCTGGGACTTCCACAGCCGGGCAAATGCTCTCCCACTGAGTCAATCTGCCAGGGCCGGTATCTACCTTTTTTGGTAATTTTTATCAGTCTATTGACCCTTATGGATAAATAACATTGAACAGGAGGCAACTTTGGAAAAATTCTTGTTAAACAGGTTTCTTCTTGTCCAAGTTTTAAGTTCCTCCAGCTATAGGATTTGTTGTCTCCAATACCTTCTCTGTTAAAAAGTTGTTCTTTCTTCTCTCCTCTTCCTCTTTTAAGTTTGTTTTATCCCCAGAATATCATTAAATAACAAAATAAAACCAAAAGGGTACATTAAAGTATCAAAAATAGAAACAGATAAGATGTTATTTCATTGATATCACTTTAGTATCCAAACTTAAAGAAAATCACCATCTCCCTCAGACACAGGATATATCCCTTCTATACTGGACAAGCATAAACAACCATTTATATGAACACATAATAAATTAAACATTTATAAATCAGACATCAGGCTACACAATGTTCTATACTCTTCTAAATATGGACACACACTCGGGAGTTCTTATATCAACTTACATTAATATCTTATTCATTTTAAGTTTGTTGGTGTTTCATTGTTTGGCTGTAACATTGGTTTTTGTTTTTGTTTTTGTTTTGTTTTTTAATCAGTCCCCTTTTGATGGACAGTTAGAACATATATTCACTTAGTACTTTTGCATGCAACTTGGTTGTCATATTCTCAACTGGCTTGTATTGATGAAAAACTCCCCAAATCACATATCTGATAAAGCCAATCCCCTTCTAAAAGTAATTACAATATTTAATAAGAGTTTATTCCATATTTTAAAAGCATTTTTAATTTTAATGGAAAGTGATTAAAAATAAATACGTTTTTCTGAATCAAAATAAAAGTAAGCTAGAAAATTTAAACGCATTGCTTTTTATCTGTGCCTATGTCAACCTTGTGTATAAAGATGCTTTTAAGTTTTTCTGACTCTTTTACTGATATTACTTTGAATAGATTTCAGCCTTTCTTCCAATCAGTCATTTATCACTGAATTTGAACTCAAACCCAAAAATAGGATTAAAAATTCTTAAAGAAAATATAAAGATGATACATCTTTCAGATGTTTGTATTTTTCACATAATACATACATACATTCATTAACTGGTACTACATCACATATTTTAGTACTTGTTTCAAATTGCAAATACCAATGAAAGTATATTTACCTCTACATCAACCAGTGCCAGGCAGGACCTACCATGTATGGTTCCACATTAAGAGGGTATTGATAAATTGAAGTACAATAAAAAAAATAATAAAGCTCCTGGATCATTAATAAGTTTTAAAACATGGTAAACAAAACAAAACAAATATAATTAATTGTGCTTTTTAGATTTTAGAAAAAAAATTAATAATTTATAAGTGGTTAAAAATATTTCAAGTTTTTTAATATAGTTTGGTCCTACATTTTTGTATATAATCTTCCAGGATATACCCAACAACCCTCATCTTGGGCTGATACTGAAATCAACGGAGCTATTTTTAATTCCTGGGGGTTAGGGCCAACTGAGCTATCCTCAGCACTCAGGGCCACGCTGGAACCAATTGAGCCACTGGCTGTGGGAGGGAAAGAAGAAGAGAAGCAGGGGAGGGAGGGAAAGAGACACACAGATGGTCCCTTCTCATGTGTGCCCTGACCCGGGATTGAACCCAGGCTGTCCATATGCTGGGCTGATGCACTATCCACTTAGCCACTGGCCAGGGCCCATTTCCCACATATTTAATGTGATTTTTCATTCTTAACAGAGTATGAGGTCTACTTTATATCCTTCATTACCTCTCTCAAGTTTAGTTAGGTGCCTCACATAGCACTTAGTCTATTGTATTTTAAAGACTGATGTCTGTCCCCCAATTTAAACTATTTAGAATATGGATTATATCAGTTATATTTATAAAAACTAGCATTTGATAAATGTTTAAAAACTAAATTAAACAGAAAAAAATTTAAATTTGTTCTTTGCAAACTAAGACAGTTAAACTGACATTAGATAGAAACAATTAGTATTATTTTGATTTAATAAAAGGCAGCACCTCTAACAGTTGTAGCAAATAATAGACCACTTTGGAGAATGAACTCCAAATTGCCATAAATAGCCCATATATGAATAAGTATAAATGAGGAGTGGAGAGGATTTATTCATCAGACAGAAGTTTGAAATAGATGCTCTCAATACTTTTTCATCTTCAAAATTACTAACACAACTATATAATTATGTTAAGCTTTCCAATAAATCACCGTATAGCACAAATTGTCAGTTTAATCAAAAGTGAATTAGCTCCATTTTCTGGACAAAGCAGCAGAGGCATTAGCTGGGTTAATGACATACGTAAGTTTAAAACTATCGGAGCACAATGCTACAGGAACGATCATTCGATGCAAAGGACAGTTTCTTTTCTGTGAAGCCACAGTCAACCAACTGAAAGGTTATAGAGGGAAACTCTATTCAGGGCTGGTAGGTCATTCAAAGTCCTTGCAACACAGGGCAGCTCTCTGGGCATTAGAATGAACATGCTGAGTCCTCATGAGTCCTCACAGGGACAGATGGATTTGATGACAGCCATACTACAGAAAGGCTTTTATTAATAGCCTTTATTTTTAGCCTAGCATATGCTATTCTTGTATAAATGTTTAATCATTTTGGAAACTTACTAAGTATTTTATCTCTTATAATATCCTGTTGGAAAAAGTTTCAGTTTAATTATATATTGTTCTATAAATGATTACAATGGTATAGTGACCTCTGAGTGTCCCAGATAAAAAGTATGCTAGCTTTTATGTCAGTCTGAGTCTTCCTAATCCTATTATGGAGATCACAGCTTATAATAGAGGTTGAGGCAATCAAATGGAAGTTAAATTATCAACAGAATAAACTTAAATTAGATTACATGTAACTAATATACACATTAAAAATGTACTTTCGCCCTGGTGGTTGGCTCAGCGGTAGAGCATCGGCCTAGCGTGCGGAGGACCCGGGTTCGATTCCCGGCCAGGGCACATAGGAGAAGCGCCCATTTGCTTCTCCACCCCTCCGCCACGCCTTCCTCTCTGTCTCTCTCTTCCCCTCCCGCAGCCAAGGCTCCATTGGAGCAAAGATGACCCGGGTGCTGGGGATGGCTCTGTGGCCTCTGCCTCAGGCGCTAGAGTGGCTCTGGTCGCAACATGGCGACACCCAGGATGGGCAGAGCATCGCCCCCTGGTGGGCAGAGCTTTGCCCCTGGTGGGCGTGCCGGGTGGATCCCGGTCGGGCGCATGCGGGAGTCTGTCTGACTGTCTCTCCCTGTTTCCAGCTTCAGAAAAATGCAAAAAAATAAAAATAAAAAAATAAAGTACTTTCAACACAAGATACAGTTCGCAACAAACCTAATAAATTAATAAAGTCTCTGACTTTTAGAATATTATTTATAACCATGACATTGATGACAACGTTATATGGTTACCCTTCATAACTGTTTACAATACTTTGTGACAGCCCATGAAATAAAATTCACAGATTATACAGAATACAGTATTTCTGAAATATAAATTAAGGTTTAAACAACTACAGAGACCAATTATTTCAAATTTTTATCTTATTGAAGCTTTTATTTATTGTCTTTGAAATGCCCATTTGATGGTTTTCTCAAGCAAGTTAAATTTCAGAATGACCCAGATATTATTTTTAAATACATCAAAAAATATTATTATCCAGTGAGCCAGTTTCTAATTCTAGTTCTCCCACTAATTAATGCTATAATTTTACATAAGTTCCCTTTGCTCTTTTATATAATTTGGGGGTTGAAATAAATGATCCTAGTGCTTTCTATCTTTAAAAATTCTGTAGAAAACATGTGAATCTAAATATAATTGCCTCTATTAATATCCAGAAATAATTTACATTTTAAACATCATTAACAATACTATTTATAAACTTCAAAATATATAAAAGTAAAGGCTTTATTGTGTAAATTACAGATCAACTCAAAAAGTTTTTAAATTTTTAATGAAGTATTACCAATATGAACAAAATGTAAAGATTTTTTTTTTTTTTTGTATTTTTCTGCATCCCAGTCCGACGCTCTATCCACTGCGCCACCGTCTGGTCAGGCTTTTTTGTATTTTTCTGAAGCTGGAAACGGGGAGGCAGTCAGACTCCCCCATGCGCCTGACCGGGATACACCCGGCACGCCCACCAGGGGGCAATGCTATGTCCATCCGGGGCGTCACTCTGTTGCGACCAGAGCCACTCTAGCGCCTGGGGCAGAGGCCAAGGAGCCATCCCCAGCGCCCGGGCCATCTTTGCTCCAATGGAGCCTTGACTGCGGGAGGGGAAGAGAGAGACAGAGAGGAAGGAGGGGTGGAGGGGTGGAGAAGCAAATGGGCGCTTCTCCTATGTGCCCTGGCCGGGAATCGAACCTGGGACTTCCGCACGCCAGGCCGATGCTCTACCACTGAGCAAACCGGCCAGGGCCAAAATGTAAAGATCTTAATTATACAAATTAATATTTACAAATAATAAAGAAAACCCCTTACATAATAGTCATTTAAATAAAAAAATAGAACATTACCACTGCCAGAGATTCCCCTCTTGTGCTGAATTATATTCCTTTCCCCCCATAATAACACAGTGAAAAATAAATTTTCTTTAAATAGTTTTGAAAACATAGAAAGAGAAAGGACAATATGAAATTTATTTGTACTATGATACTACATGTTCAAATAAACTAATAATCACATTTAAAAGGTGAAACATTAAGTTAGATATGCATGGTTTGTATTAATGTCATGAAATCAGTTCAGTTGCTGATATTATTGTATCTTTATATTAGCAATATTTATATCAAGTACAACATAAATAAATTAACAAAGTATGCAAAAAAGAAGATAGAGAAGAAGAAATAATATTTGGAATATAATAGAAATCTAAAAGTAAAAACAAAACATTAGGCTCATGAGGATTTAATCAAGGAAAAATGATTTTGCATTGAAGCTAAATATAGAGAAAGGTTTCAGTGGACATATGTTATTATAACAAAATACCACAAATTGTGTGACTTACAAACAGCAGAAATTTCTCACAGTTCTGAAGACTAGAATTCCAAGACCAGGAGGCTATCATGGTCAGATGAAGGCCCTTAGAGTTGTAACTTCTTGAACCTCATCTGGTGGCGGGAAGCAGGGGGCTTTTAGGAATCTTTTTTGTAAGAGCACTAATCGCACTTGTGAGGGTCCCACCCTTATAATCTAGTCACTTTCCAATAGCCCCTACCTCCTAATAACTCCACACTGGGGATCAGGACTTCAACTTTTAAATTTTTGGAGGAAAAAAATATTTTTATTAATAGATAGAGATTAATTTTTGTATAGAAGCAAATATAATACCTAAATTTATAACTTATATGTAAACATAACAATTAAAACATTTTAAGGCTCTGGCCGGTTGGCTCAGCGGTAGAGCGTCGGCCTGGCATGCAGGGGACCCAGGTTCGTTCCCGGCCAGGGCACAGAGGAGAAGCGCCCATTTGCTTCTCCACCCTCACCCCCTTCCTCTCTGTCTCTCTCTTCCCCTCCTGCAGCCAAGTCTCCATTGGAGCAAAGATGGCCCGGGTGCTGGGGATGGCTCCTTGGCCTCTGCCCCAGGCGCTAGAGTGGCTCTGGTCGCGGCAGAGTGATGCCCCGGAGGGGCAAAGCATCGCCCCCTGGTGGGCAGAGCGTCGCCCCTGGTGGGCGTGCGGGGTGGATCCCAGTCGGGCGCATGCGGGAGTCTGTCTGACTGTCTCCCCGTTTCCAGCTTCAGAAAAAAAAAACAAACACAAAACATTTTAATATACATTAAGATTCATATAAAGAAGTAGTACACATCCATATATATGAATTTTAATGAGCTGCTGACATTAAGTGGAATATAAATACATTCACCCATTTAAATGTAAACATTAAAAAAGAGGACCACAAATCACATTGGCTGAGCAATAACAGAATGATACAAAAGGAAAAAGGAAATAAAGAAAAGTAATAGTGAGTCTTTGATATTAAAAAAGGGTACAATATTCTGTTGTAATCAGGCATAATATTTCTATATACTGGAGGAACTCAGTTCTTAAAAAAAGGCTGTCAATTCAAAGCTTTAATAGCGGGAGTAATTACAATGGTATGTTTACATTTCTACATACTTATCATTGTATAATCATTACTTTAAAATTCTTTAGTTGATGTGTATGCACCTTAGCTGCAGAAATATTTTACATACAGAATTCATCATTGACATCCGTGACGTGAGACCATATGATGGAGTAGAAATAAGACTAGTTCTGATCACAGAAGACTAAAGTGGAAATCTAGACTACAGTGCTTATTAACTGACTGAGATTACTAAATTCCCTAACCTTTTAGAGTTTTAATTTTGCCATCTATAAATGAGAACACTGGGGAACAAAATTTTTGTTGCATCCACAAAAACACTTGAGTGTGCTGATCTCAAATCTGACATTAGTTTTTCTCTGTAAGCTAAAGTTTATTTTGCAATTCAAGATTTTAGGTTTTTATCTTATTGTAAAATTTTCAACATTTAGTTTAACATAATGAAGTATAATGTCTTCTTAGGCATCATCTTTGTGAAAATATAATAACTTATATATGCAGTAAATATACTAATACACTAAAAGATTGCATCAGAATTTGTCTACAATTTTGAAATTGAACATATTAAAACACTTATTTTAATCATAAAACTTGCGCAAAACTTATTTAAATTCTATTCAGACAAAAATTTGCGTTTGTATACTTGTTGAGGACAATCTCGTTTGATCGATACTCCAGCAGTAGTCTGCTCATCACTAACAGCTCCAAGATTTTCGGGAAACTTATCAAAGTGACTGTTCAGGAAGTGAATCTTAACGCTCATGTTGCATCCAATGTCACAGAAAGCCAACAGCATCCTTTGAAGCAGACATTCATAGTTTCTGCTTTTTTGTTGCCAAGGAAGTTTTTTGTAACTGCCACAAAAGACTGCCATGCTGCTTTCTCCTCCTTATTCATCTTCCTGGCAAATTCTTCATCACATATAAGGGTTCGAATTTGAGGTCCATTAATACACCTGCTTTTATCTTCTTAAAAGACAAGTCAGGAAAAGCAGAAATAATATGTTGAAAGCATTCACTTTCTCTATTCAGAGCCTGAAGAAACTGCTTCATTAAGCCAAGTTTGATGTGAAGTGGAGGAAAAATGATCCTGTCTTGATTAACTACAGGTTCATTCACAATATTTTGCATCCTTACTTCCAGAGCTTCATGTTTCGGCCACTCCTTCTGTGTCCAGTGTTTCTCCCGAGCTCGACCATCCCACCAACACAGAAAGCAAGGATACTTCATGAAACCTCTCTGTTGTCCTAGCAGAAAATTTACCACTTTAAGATCCACAGAAATGATCCAGTATGCTCCTCATACTTCAGAAAGTCGAGGACAATTTTTATGTCATTATAATCTTCTCGCAGATGACTTGAATAACCAATTGGAACAGCTGCATATACATTACCATTGTATAAAAGAACACATTTCAGACTCCGTTTAGAGCTGTCAAGAAATAGCTGCCATTCTGTTGGACTATAAATGGTAACACTTAGCTGACTGAGAAGACTACTGATATCATGACAGGAAACAAAGTGTTTGTCTTTGGAAAAAGTCCACAAAAGTTTGTTCACACTTCCTGAAATGGGATACTAGCTGACCGGTGAAGTACATTCTTTTCTTGAAGCCTGGAGGCTAATAACTCAGCTTCTTTCTTTGATAGGCCCAAATCTCTTACTAAGTCATTCAATTCAGGTTGGCTAAACTGCTGAGGGGTTAATGACTGCTTGGCATCAGAAGAGGACCCTTCAGATTCTATAACCATTTTCTCATGCATCTTATCAAAATACACTTGATCACCATGTTCACTTTCTTTGTCTTAGAAGAAATAAAACTATTGGAAATGGAACCGGGAGTGTCTCAGAGTGTGGGATAGGTCGTATTGCTGAACGAATATTAGGATATGCAATCTTATGCCGTTTTTTCTTGCCAATGCCCTTTGTATGGATCAGACAGAAATAACAGTCACTGCTGTGATCCTTAGGTTTACGTCAAACTATGGGAATACCAAAAGGCATTCCTTTGCATTTTCCTTCTGTCCAGTCACAAAGCATTTCCTCACAATTTTGACACACAATATGAGGAGCCCTATTCTTGTCTTGATCGCCAAGGGGAACTTGAAAATAAGCAATATATGCACGTGTCACAAATGATGAAATAGGTATTGCACCTTTGACGTTAAAGTGTGTAACAGCTACATATATAACAGAAGGTGTCAGGACTATTCTTACATTTACATCTACTCAAAGAAGCCATGATTCAATCTTAAAACAAAGTAAGAGGGTGTTTTTATCAAATAATAATTTTTTACATTTTAAAACTACTACAATTATGTAAAAGTGGTGTTTGTAAAACATTAATTGCTTTGTGGTTATGTTCAATCCAAAAGTTGTTGCCCTTTAACTCCAATTTAAAAACCAACACATGCCATTAACTGTAACAAAAAGAAATTAAAATTTCATAAAAATTAGAGCATACACAAAAAAATGGATTTCAGATTTGAAATCAGCGATGCAGAAATATCGAGAAACAGTTCTAAAACCTCATGCAACATAAAATGAAAAAAAATTTGTTCCCCAGTGTAATATATCTCCCTTAATCACAGTGATTATTAAAATAAAATGAAGTATTTGTACATGGAATACCACATTACCAAAACACTATCAATAGAAAGTTTTTGCTAATAGTTTAGAAAACATATTTCTTGTATTCACACACATACATACATGCACACATATCTGAAACAAGTCACTGTAGTTCTTTAAGTTTGCTCTGAGTACCAGGTTTAGAGACAATCTCTGATAATTAATTTTCAATGACTCCAGCCATATCATTTTCCAGATAAACACTCCGTGGTCCTCATGTATTACCGCCTTACATTCTTTTTTTAAATTTATTTATTTGAGAGAGAGAGAGAGAGAGGGAGAGAGGGAGGGAGAGAGAGAAGGGAGGAGCAGGATGCATGAACTCCCATATGTGCCTTCATCAGGCAAGCCCGGGGTTTCAAACAAACGAACTCAGTGTTTCAGGTCTACAATTTATCCACTGTGCCACCACAGGTCAAGTATCTCTTACATCTTTAAGTCTTTCTTCAAATATCACCTTTTCTGTGAAGTCATTAAGCACTCTTCTCCTTAAAGTCAGAAAATGTATATTCTTTCCAACAGTTTTTCTCTCTTAATATTTCATTTATTACCATTTAACATATTGTTTTATTCATTTTTACATTTATTTTCTGTTCCTTTTCTCTTTCTATATGTAAGCTTTACTTTAGCAGTGATTTCTATTGGATATTTTCTTCTGCTTTTCTCCAGCACTGATAGCAGCATGTGATACAGGATAGGCATTCAATAAATATATATCAAATGAATAAATAATAAATTATTCTTTATATACTGAGCCATGAAGAAAACTGGCAATTCAAAAGACATTCTAAAGATTAATAACTCATTTCATTAAAATAGAAAAAAAAAATGTATGACTGATAAAGTGTTTCAGACACTTACATTCATTGATAGAGTGTAGAGATGTATACAAGTATTCTGACCTTTGTCTCTGAACAGGATGGATTTGAGGAATTGGATTTACTCTCCTGCCTGAAACAACCTTAAAAACAGACAAAATAAGTGGAACTACGGGTTGCAAGGCACAGGAAATCAGGCAATGGAGACAGTGATCCTTGAGAGATAGGGACAGAATGGGGGAGATTCTCCAATTGCCTTATCCTAGCGAGATTTTTTAGGTTTATCACAGAGGAGCCCAGCAGAGCCCAGCAGACAACTGGACTCAAAGGGGCAAAACAGAGAGTCCAGGGTGCAAAGGCAGCTAGAGCTAGAATACACGGTGAGGAAAACAAACAGATTTGCATGGGAAAACTGTAGCAGGAGGTTTTAATTTATTTTCTTTTCAATAAAAATTAACTAGATAAGGAAAATCAAGTAAGAAATCCTAAAGTCAACCAATTTGTCCTAATTGATATTTATATAGCACATTGCCCAATGTAATACACACTTTTTCAACAAAAGTTATAAATCTCTAGACCTATTTGTAAGGTATTTTTCCCCGCCAAGAAGGAAGGAAGAGGGCCAGAGCCCCAAAGTGTGGAATAATAAACGGCTTTATTGAGTACAGAGCGCACACCCCGCCCAGCAAGGTTCCCTGGCCCTGAGGAAAGAAAGAGAAATGGAGGTGCAAGATGGAGGCTAGGGAAGTTGCACGGATTAAACTGCATGGGAGATATTTAAAGGGTCCCTCTAGGGAAGTGGAGCTACTATGACGTGGTGAAATTTCACTGGCTGGCAGACGATCACTTCTTTCCAAATAGTTCCTGGGAAGCTTCCTTTGGCGGGCTTGATTGTGGGCAGTCCTAGCCAAAGTGGGCGGGTCTGAGTTACCCATGTGACTATCCCTCTATCCACCGACCTTACATTCTGACCTTTTGTGTTAAATAGAAAAAGGGGCGCCGTTTATTCGTCTGGCTACTTCCTGCTGAATAGGGGAGTCATGGGGAGGGGGAGATTAGAAGGTGGTGGCTTTGAGGGGTGTCAGGAGGAACATCTGTGTGGCTGTGACTGGAGAAACTTCGCAGATGCGGTTTTGTAAGGATTTAAAAAAAAAGAGAGGAGTAATAGGGGAATTTGCAGGGTCCAGCCTTTTGGTGAGCTGGAGATGGATGGAGTCCAGTGGTTCCAACTGCCAGAGGTCCTATAAGGAGGCAAGCTTGAGGCAAAACTGCATGTCAGGAGTGGCGTAAAAAGGGGAAAGGAAGAGGGTCCCAATCATTCCCATAACCGAAACCTGTGAGGGAACTAGAGGTCCAGAGTATAAAGGCAAAAACAGAGAAGGCAGCCCCCATGTCCACAAGAAATGAGATGGACTGACTTACCCACTTGTTGCAGAACCCTGGGTTCTCCGAGTCCAGGCCGTGTCCTAGGAGTTCGAGCGATGCACCCACCTGGCTGGATTGGCCTTCCATTTGGGCGGCTTGTCCTCCAGGTAGAGGCGCTGAGGAAAAAACCTGTTGCCCAAAGGGGCAATCACTCCGCCAGTGACCGGGCTGCTTGCAGTCAGGGCAAGTCTCAGTGGGCAGCCGCGGGCAGGGGCCCTGCCGGAACCGGTGGTCCTGCTTGCCACACTTAAAGCAAGCTGCTGGTGGCTCTGCTGGTCTCAGGGTTGCCACAAGAGTCGAGATTTGGAGCGTTACCTTCTGCTGCATGGGGGCCTGGTGAACAGGCCTGTTTTTACTAGTTGGGACCGTTAAAAACTTTAAATGCCGGCCCTGGCCGGTTGGCTCAGCGGTAGAGCGTCGGCCTAGTGTGCAGAGGACCCGGGTTTGATTCCCGGCCAGGGCACACAGGAGAAGCGCCCATTTGCTTCTCCACCCCTCCGCCGTGCTTTCCTCTCTGTCTCTCTCTTCCCCTCCCGCAGCCAAGGCTCCATTGGAGCAAAGATGGCCCGGGTGCTGGGGATGGCTCTGTGGCCTCTGCCTCAGGCGCTAGAGTGGCTCTGGTCGCAACATGGCAACCCCCAGGAGGGGCAGAGCATCCCCCCCCTGGTGGGCAGAGCGTCGCCCCCTGGTGGGCGTGGCGGGTGGATCCCGGTCGGGCGCATGCGGGAGTCTGTCTGACTGTCTCTCCCTGTTTCCAGCTTCAGAAAAATGAAAAAGAAAAAAACAAAAAAAAAACACAAACTTTAAATGCCATGTTCACAGGTTCTGGATAGGGGTTTGAGGGTTTGGGAATAAGAGGAGGAGGGCTCATGTGGAGCCTGGCATCCAGATCCTGCAGGAAAAACACTGTAGCCACAGGCAAGACAGGGCAGGAACTTCCTGTAAGAAAATTGGGGTTGGACGTCCTGAAAACTGGTGTAAGAGCCAATGCCAGGCTGAGAAAGGCCTGACGGAGGCGGGACTAGAGAACACAGTGAAGGGAGGGGCCCCTGGCCAGCAGGGGAGGAGAAAGAGAAGGTAGTAGATGGCGAATAAGAAACAGGTTTTTGCGAAGGGAGGGGACGGGGCTCTCAGAGGGAAGAGAGAGTTTGGAGTCCGCGGAGAAGGAAACATTAGGAGTAGAGGTTTTAGGTGAGGTTTCTCTGGCCAGAAAAAGGCCTGCGCAGTGGAACAGGCAGCACAGAGATTAAGGACGGTTGCGCAAATAATTAGAGGCCGTGAATGTAAGAGATCTCCAATCATTTCCCAGCTTTTTTGGCGATAGTTAAATTGGTGAGGGTGTTAACACCGAAAGTCCCTTCAGAAGGCTAATTGAGTGGGTTCTGTGGCCTGGCCACAGCGGAGAAGAAGAACAGTTTCTTCTTCCTTAGGGAGGGAAATTCCTGTGCCCTCACAGCTCCCTTCAGTTCTCGGAGTGGTCAGACCTCAGCATTAGCATCCTAAAAACTCAAGTTCCAGCCACGGATGAAAGTGGATGTGCTTGGGGAGGTCTCCGCAAGCACACGCTCACTCGGACGGATGGAAGGAAAAGACTTCCCTGACGTAGCTACGGTTTCGGACAGGGAGTCTCGGAGGAAAGAACTGAGAGGAAAGCTGGAGGCAGGGGACTTACCGCACCGTGCGCCGAAGTGGGTGTAAGTTTGGAGATCCTGGTTCTTTCTTCTGGTTCTTTCTCAGAGGGGAGAGGAAAGGAGCGGTCCTTGTGGACTTCTAACTCCTTCTGGGTTTTCGGCACCAAAAATGTAAGGTATTTTTCCCCCGCCAAGAAGGAAGGAAGAGGGCCAGAGCCCCAAAGTGTGGAATAATAAATGGCTTTATTGAGTACAGTGTGCACACCCCACCCAGCAAGGTTCCCTGGCCCCGAGGAAAGAAAAATGGAGGCTAGGGAAGTTGCATGGATTAAACTGCGTGGGAGATATTTAAAGGGTCCCTCTAGGGAAGTGGAGCTACTATGACGTGGTGAAATTTCACTGGCTGGCAGACGATCACTTCTTTCCAAATGGTTCCTGGGAAGCTTCCTTTGGTGGGCTTGATTGTGGGTGGTCCTAGCCAAAGTGGGCGGGTCTGAGTTACCCATGTGACTATCCCTCTATCCACCAACCTTACGCTATTGATTAGAAAAAAAAATTATATGATGATGAGAATACAAATGTTGAGAGGGATAAAGTATACCATGTGAGATTCTTATATATAGAATGATATAATTTTACTTAAAGATAGACTGTAATACATTAGAGATGTATACTATTAACCCTTAAGCAACAAAATGGCAGAAAGAAACATTTGGGTTTATTTTTCCTGATTATGAGGATGGCTTCTAATGTGTATACTTATGTCAAATGTATCAAATTGTTTAATTCAATTATGTGTGGTACTGTATGATGGCATACCTCAGGAAATTACTTTAAAACTATGCACCTCTAGAAACAAACTTGCCCAGTGGTATAATAAAGTTTAGCCAAAGATTCTTATTCTGTATGAGATTGAATTAAAATTGTTAGACTTAAAATCATTCCAATTGACTAGATTCTGGTTATTTTCATTTCTGATAAGAGAATTTCCTGCACTTATTCCCAAAAACTTTAGAAAAAAGATAAGACTCTCTCAATGAACTTGGAATGTACAAACTCTCAGGCATTAAAGTAGAAGAAAATAAAAAGCAACAGGTCAACCTTCCTTTCTGTATAATAGAAATATAAATTTAGAATTTTGTATTACAGAATCACCTTTAACAAATGAGACTACACTTGCTGAAGAGAGGTATTAACCTCTATTTTTTTCAAAGAGAAACATGTATCAGTTTGTTACTACCACTTAATATATACATACATAAGCACATATATATTTATACAAAATACTAAGGCACCAGTGTGTATATGTATGTTATTATATATCATATATTTTTGTTATTTTTATACCATTACATCTGCATATACATGCATGTATATATATTTAATTAAGAGACCAGTGTCTCTCCTTCCTTGTCAGGAATACCTGAGAAGCTGAAGGCAGTGGCAACAGTGGCGGCTGATAGGGTACAATCATTTCTCCAGCTGCCGGGAGGGCTGTTCACTGATGGTTTACAGCTGAGTCCCTCATCAAGAACTACTCTCAGCCTTCCCCAAGGTTATCTGACCTGGGGTAGCCCATATAAAACGACCTATATGAATCCACACATAGATGGGACATAAAAATGAGACTCAGAGACATGAACAAGAATGTGATGGCAATGGGAGTGGGGGAGTAGGGGGAGGGGTGATGGGATGAGGAAGAAGAGAGGGGGTGGGGGAGGGGAGGGGCACAAAAAAAACCAGAAAGAAGGTGACAGAAGACAATTTGACTTTGGGTGAGGGGTATACAGCATAATCAAATGTCAAAATAATCTGGAGATGTTTTCTCTCAACTGATTTATCAATGTCGCTGCATAAATTTAATAAAAAAAATACAAAAAAAAAAAAGAAAAAAATGACCTGTGAATGTGCTCACGCTGGACTTCTTGACCCAATTAGGCACTCCGTTGTGGGTCACCTCAGCCTCAGAGCTCATGAGATTCTGTGAGGCTGCTCTTCCAACTGCATTGCAGCTAAACCTCTTCCTCTACTCTGCTATGCTCCCCTCCCCCTGAGAGGTGTTAACCCTGAGATTACAAACTTCCAGTAGGCAAATTTTCATGTCCCTATATGTTTGCCTGGACCAACTAAAGAAACTACTTTATTTGTAATTTTTTACAGTTATGTCTAATATGCTTTATGTTTTAAGTAAGAGGAGGAGAGATAGACTCCCACATGCTTGCTGACCGGGCCCTACCCAACAACATGTCTGGGGTCAATGCTCGCAACCAAGCTATTTTTAGCATCTGAAGCTGACGGGTCCAACCATGCTATCCTTAGCTCCAGGCCAACACTTGAAATAATTGAGCCACTGGCTGCTAGACAGGAAGAGAGAGAGGAAGAGAAGCAGATGGTTGCTTCTCATGTGTGCCCTGATTGGGGATGGAACCTGGGAAGTCCACATGTGGGCGATATTCTAATCCCCACCAGCCAGGGCCTAAAACGCTTTAAATTTTGATAATTATGCCTGACCAGGCGGTGGTGCAGTGGATAGAGCGTAAGACTGGGATGTGGAGGACCTGTGTTCGAGACCCGAAGGTCGCCAGCTTGAGCGCGGGCTCATCTGGTTTGAGCAAAGCTCACCAGTTTGGACCCAAGGTCATTGGTTCGAGCAAGAGGTTACTCGGTCTGCTGTAGCCCCACAGTCAAGGCACATATGGAAAGCAATCAATGAACAAGTAGGGTGTCACAGCAAAAAACTAATGATTGATGCTTCTCATCTCTCTAAAAAATTAAATAATTACAATATTAATTTATAATAGATATTTTAAATCTAGCTTATCATATTTTGGCCATCACTCATTTCTTCTTAGGTTTTCCATTTCTACATGTATTTGACAACATTCAGAATTTTGGGGACATGGAAACGCATATAATTAAACCAAATAATAGGCTCATGCCACTCTGAAGATTTAGACTTTTTTTTCCAGAAAAAAAAAGTTATTTGTACCTCCAACTCATCCTAATGTTATTTTTATTCTTTCAGAGTTCTGGTTTTATGTGATAGTCTCACTGACAGCATCCCTAATGTGCTGCGACAAGGCCGGTCTTGGCTGTTTCAGACAGGATTTGATGTCCCTATTTCCTGATGCTTCAGGCAAAGCAGTGGCTTCGGAGATTGATGGCCATCAGCCTTTCTCTCTCCTGACCCCACCCTCACCCTCCAAGTGTCCATAGTTTCTTTCAACTATAGCTGAACGTGCGAAGTAAATATTTACTGTACTCAACATTTTCTGGTTTTGGCTACAAAGGGTTTTGAGCATATGTGCTCTAAGATATTGCAAAAAAAAAAAATCTTTACAACATCTTTAACAGAGCCTAACAATTTTTAAGTTATATGTGGGGAAATCATGTTTTACTGCCATGGGCTAAACAAATGGATCACAACACATTTTTACCTATTCTTATATCATATATTTAGATTAACAGAGCTATTTTTATAAAATGTGTCTCCTTCAATAAAATAATATATGCACAAATTTTTTTAGTGTCATATTTTTAAAATGAAATTTTTTGTACTGTAATATTTTAAATTACTCTTTAGTTTTAAAAATAATTAAATGATGGCATTGTTTTAAACATATTTGATTCAGCTGTTTCAATATCTTCTATTACTTCCTTTGGTTATATTATCAGAATTGTAATGACTGGGTCAAAGTGCATGAAATTGATTGATAAACTAGACTAATGCAGTATTCTCTGTCTCTGTTGTTTGACTGATCAGGGTTTAAATTCCAACTTTATTAATAGTTGTATGAACTTAAACTTTTCTGAATTTCAGTTTGTTAATCTATGTAACATGGATAATAACAGAGAAAGTCCATGAAATAAAATAAAATTGTTGATATTTTATGAAATAATGAAAGTAAATATTTAGCAGGGTAAGAATGTGATGCATGTTATTACCTTTTGATGGATTAATGTACAAGTGGCAGTAGTCAGGTTAGACTATGACTTTTATTGTGATAATTTTCAAGATATCCATTTAACAAACTTATTTAGAGGAGCTTAGTTATTTCTATATAGGTGTAAAACTGTACTCTCAGAATTCTATCATTTAATTTTTAAGATTTTAACTTCATACATCTTCAATTATTAAAGATAAATACTTCATCAGTTCTTCTCTGTGTTTATGGAGGTCACCATTATTCAGTGTTCTCTCTTTTCTCCTGCGTTCATCAATTACAAAGCGGCATAGAAAATACTCTGAATATTTGTTAATAGCCACTTTTCACTTCTATGCTAATAGTTACGGAAGATCAAAGTTAATTCTAATGTGAATTAGTGGCTGAAAACTCTCCTTAGACCGGCAGCTAGAAGAAGTACAGACCTTGTTAAACCTTTTATCAAGTCACATACTATCCTCAGAGTAATCAGTCTAAGTGATTCCTGTAAAACATTTGTGAGTTATTTGTTACTTCATACATTTATATGACAGATTTATTTTCATAATATTCTCTGTTGAAAAACAATTAGGTTGTGTATATAAATATTAACACAGCACTTTTGAATAATGCCAAGGAGGTAAAACATAACAAACAATTCATCAGGAAGCTTTCTGAGTGATGGGAGTAATATGTTACTAATGATACTGGTGGCACAGGGGAATGAAATTAGCTAAGCTTAGCCAAAGTAGCTGATTAATAGACATGAATTAATAGACATGAGTAATGCCTTTAGTACCCATGAGGTATAATGGATATCATTATATAAATGATTGACTTGTTATCAGCCACAAGCATTAATGTTCTCTAAATTGTGAAAAAGGTCAAAAAGCACCACCATTTAGTTTCACTCATTTTATGAACCAAAAGGCTTTGTGTTTTATGAAAGTATCCCCATCTGCTATTCTTTTGAAACTTGATACAAATATAATATTTGAAAATTAAGAGTGCTTCAAGCACACAATCTTTCAGTTACTGGCCTTACTGCATGTTTCTTACATAAGAAATAGGTTTATTTTCCCACCTTGAAACTATCTAAGAATTATAAAATTATACAAAAAGGACAATAATAAAATACTATTCTAAAGGTCCTAATAACAAAGAGTTATAATTTGAGATTTCCTTTCCCTTCATAGTCTGAGGATTTTTCAAGTATAGATAAAATGCTATGGTCAAAAGTGTTAATTAACTTTTATTATAAAATATTTCAAACCTAAAGAAATTCATAGACCTAAAACAAATATTTATACAATTAAGGAGTGTCACACATGTAAAAAAAAATGACCATCTGCAATTGTGTAGTAGACAAAAGGCTGACTTTATCAGTAAGTTCCCTTCTTGTTCATAGCAGTAGACTCCTAGAAGACATGCTTATAATGAGAAAATCAACTGATTTTGTAAGGAGTAGCTTTACACTGGAAAAGGTTATCTGAAACTGTGTAAAGAGGACTAGAGGCAATCAGTCACAGCAGGTTGGTTTTTGGAGAACACATTAGAAACAGTATGGCTGCTGATTCCTTCCTTCCCCACCTCCCCCTCTGCTGTTCTCCTTCCCTGCCTCTTTTTCACTCTCTTTCTCCTCCTCCTTCTTGCTTTTCCTTCACTCCATTGTACTTCCTTCTTCCTGTCTTCCCTTCTCTCTTCCATCCTCCCTCCTTTTCTTCCTTCATTTTTTCCTTCTTTCCTTCTTTATGTTAATGTGAATTGCTTACTATAACTCACAAAAAAATAGTCTTTGACAAAAACCACCCGGCTAATGTGTGTGTGTGTGTGTGTGTGTGTGTGTGTGTTTTGTTTTCACACCCGAGTAACTTGCAAACATGGAGCAGATAAATGACAATATAATCACCAACAGTAATTAGAAATGTATTTGTTTTTTTATGCTTTGCATCAAAATACTATGTTATGAAATCTGTTTATATTCAAAATAAACTGGCATAATTTATAATCTAGTAACAAACAAGAATACTATAGACATTTTAGGAAAAGATATAGGAATCGATAATTTATTGAATAATGCTCTGTGTCAGACACTATGGTAGACACATCATTGACCTTAATTTGTTAAAACTCCACACTGGCACAATTATCATTAATTCCATTTTTAAACAAGTAAATGAGATTAACTACATTAAAATAGGAATTTCAGTTCATCAAAAATGTCAACTCAAAGAAACTAAAAAGATGAACTTCAAATATGGAGAAAATGTTTGCAAATATTATTGAGATAAAGACTTATGGGGAACTGCTACATATGAACACAAGGAGGAAATCAGAGCTTGAGAATATATTTTTAGATTTACTTATTCATATTATAAAAATGTATATTAAGAGAAAAGCAAGGGGCTCTGGTCAGTTGGCTCAGTGGTAGGACATCCACCTGGTGTAGGAAAGTGCGGGTTTGATTCTGGGTCAGGGCACACAGAGAAACAACCATCAGCTTTTCTTCCCCTCTCCTCCCCTTTCTCTTTCTCTTCCCCTCCATCAGCCACAGCTTGATTGATTTGAGAGTGTTAGCACCGGTATTGAGGATGGCTCCTGGAGCCTCCACCTCAGGCACTAAAAATATCTCAGTTGCAAGCATTGGCCCCTGATGGGCAAAGCATCAGCCCTAGACGGGGGTTGCTAGATGGATCTTAATCAGGCTACATGCAGGAGTCTGTCTCTCTATCTTCCCTCATCTCATTTAAATTTAAAAAGAAAAAAGCAAGGGCAAAATCAACACAAAACCCAGAATTGTGCCATATTTAAGAGGCAGCAAGAAACAAGCATGAGAGATGGATAGTTCAGAGGTAGGTGTGAGTTACTAGTCATGTTTTTATTTTTGTTTTTGGTAGTAAGTTATTTAATTGTTTAATTAAAAAGTAAATAATAGTGTGACTAAGTGAGCAATAAATACATACAAATAAGTAAAAATCCATAGCAATAAAAAGTCCCCCATCAACAGAAAACAAGAGCTTAATCTTATGTGTCTTACTAGACAGAGGTCACACAACAGGCAAATGGTACAGTCCCACTAGAGACATATTTTTCTCCCTTAGATCAACACATTGTCTTTACAAAGAAACTACTTCAAAATAATAGTGAGCACAAAACTCACCAGAAAGCAACCTATCAAAAAAACAGCTTACCAAATGGGAGAAAATATTTGCAAATCATATATCTGATAAGAGGTTAATATCCTAAATACATAAGGTACTCAGACAACCCAACAGGAAAAAAAAGTAATTAAAAATATGCAGTGGCCTGACCTGTGGTGGCGCAGTGGATAAAGTGTCGACCTGGAAATGCTAAGGTCACCTGTTCGAAACCCTGGGCTTGCCTGGTCAAGGCACATATGGGAGTTGATGCTTCCAGCTCTTCCCCCCCTTCTCTCTCTCTCTCTCTCTCTCTCTCTCATCTCTAAAAAATGAATAAATAAAATTAAAAAAATATGTAGAGGATCTGAACAGAAATTTTTCTAAAGTTGACAGACAGATGGCTAGCATGCACAGGAAAACGTACTCAGCATCACTAACAATCAATGCAAACTAAAACCAAAATGAGATATCACTTCACATTTGTTAGAATGATTATGATAAAAAAGACAAGAAGTAAGTATTGATGAGGATTTGGAGAAAAGAAAACCCTCGTGTACTGTTGGTGGGAATGTAAATTGGTTTTCACTATGGAAAACAGCATGGACATTTCTCAGAAAAATTAAAATAGAACTACTATATGATCCAGCAATTCCACTTCTGAGTATTCACCCAAAGTAAATGAAAACACTAAATCAAAGAGATACCTGGACCCCCATGTTTATTTCAGCATTATTTAAAATAACCAAGACAGTGAAGCTACTAAGTACACAATGATGAATAAATGCATAAAGAAAATGTGAGATATATATGCATCTATCTGAACATTATGCAGCCATTAGAAAGAAGGAAATTGTACTGTTTATGACCACATGGATGGACCTCAAGGGCATTATGCTAAGTGAAGTAAATCTGACAGAGAAAGACAAATACCACATGATTCTACTTACTGTGGAATCTAGAAGCAGAACAAACAAAAAGTCTAAGATCAAGGCACAAGCATGGTTGCATCTGGCCAAGGCCCTCTTCCTGTAGAGTAGCCAGCTGTGAAGCCCCTGCTCTATCCTCAAATAATGGAAAGGAAGGAATCCTATTAATGAAGGCTCCACCCTCCTGCCCTGGGCACCTCTCCAAAGCCACACCACTTAATACTATCCTAATTGGGGTTAAAATTTTAATATGTGAATTTGGAGGAGGTACATTCAGACACATCAATCACCAATACTCAAGCTGGATGGGTCCACATTCAAGCCAGCGACCCAGGTTTCCAAGCAGGGTCCTCAGCGCCCCAGGTTGATGCTCTGTTTTTTTTTCCAGTCTGACCTATTTTGCTCTTTTTTACCTGTATATTTTCAAGTTAATTTCTGAATGGTTTTTTAGTGTTTTCAAGTTGCATTTTAACTTAAATGCATCTAGTTTGGATAAATAGTAATTTTATTTCAATAGCACAGAAAACTTTTCTTTAATAGACTATCAACACAGCTTTATTGTCACTGCTTGATACAGGGTATCGTTTTCCCAGCGCCGCTGTAACAAATGACCACACACTAGGCTGCTTTAGAGAAGAGAAATTTATTCTATCACAGTCATGAATGCTAGTAGTACATGTCAAGGTATCGGCAAAACCACATTCTCTCTGAAGTCTCCTTTCCTGCCAGTCCTAGCATCTATCTGGTGGCTCAGAAATCCTGGTGCGCTTTATGACTTGCTGCTGCATCATCCCAATCTGCCTCCACCTGCTTGTGAATATGCTGGACTGACTGCATGGGCCTCTATCAGCTGGACCTGGGTGCCCTGGTACAGTAGCAAGCAGCCCAGCACACTGGTCCTCACTGGCCTCGAGCCACTTTGAGTATGCTCTGCCTTGTCAGCACTCGGAGACAATTAAGACAGAAACCAGTCCCCAAGCAGCTCCTCAAAATGTCTTCACAATGGACCTGTGTTTCAGTCCTCTCTCTCCTTTCTCAGGAAGAAGTTGGAAGCCGGGAAAGTTCTCCCTACCTATCCTGCAGCATTTAGCCAAGGGGAGGGACTATAGCAAGTAAATGCCATAGATTCTCCTATCAGATACAATATGGCTGGTTTTGTACTCACCTGGAATGTGGAAGCCTCTGAACTATTTTACAGATTTGCAAAAGGAATTGCCTGTAAACTGTCATTGAGTTAATGTCTCATTGAGGGGGTGGGAAGTGAGGCTAGGAGAACCTGAGGCTTACCATTCTACTATCTTGCTGATGTCCCTGAAAATAATCTTAAAAACTCCATATTGTTTACACATAACAGAAAATTAATTTTTCCTTTTTGTATTTTTCTGAAGTTGGAAACAGGGAGGCAGTCAGACAAACTCCTGCATGCGCCAGACCGGGATCCACCTGGCACGCCCACCAGGGGGCGATGCTCTGCTCATCTGGGGCATTCCTCTGTTGCAACCAGAGCTATTCTAGCGCCTGAGGCAGAGGCCACGGAGCCATCCTCGGTGCAAAGGCCAACTTTGCTCCAATGGAGCCTTGGCGGAGGGAGGGGAAGAGAGAGACAGAGAGGAAAAAGAGGGGGAGCAGTGGAGAAGCAGATGGGCGCTTCTCCTGTGTGCCCTGGCCGGGAATCAAACCCGGGACTCCTGCACGCCAGGCCAACGCTCTACCACTGAGCCAACCGGCCAGGGAGAAAATTAATTTTTAAAGATACTTAATATTTTCCTGTGTGACATTTGCTTATCTGAGACTCGAAACTTTAGAGAAGCAACAGCTGACCCTCAAAGTGATAGGGAGCTCAAAAGTTAGAAATTTGGCTTCAGTAATAGTAACTTTTCAGTTGTAATGAATAAGAGATAGGTTTGGATTAGGAAATGGTTAATCTACAGTGTGTCCGTAAAGTCATGGTGCACTTTTGACCGGTCACAGGAAAGCAACAAAAGACAATAGAAATGTGAAATCTGCACCAAATAAAAGGAAAACTCTCCCAGTTTCATATCTATTCAGTGCAGTTTGATGTGGGCTCAAGCACAGATTTTTTAGGGGTCCTTAGGTAGCTATCCTGTATAGCCTCTACAGACTCGTCACTGACTGATGGCCTACCAGAACGGGGTTTCTCCACCAAACTGCCGGTTTCCTTCAACTGCTTATCCTACTGAGTAATGTTATTCCTATGTGGTGGCACTTAGTTATAAACTTGCCGATATTCATGTTTCACTTTGGTCATGGATTCGAATTTAGCGAGCCACAGAACACCCTGAACTTTCCTTTGTACCATCCACATCTCGACTGGCATGGCCGTGAACTGCTCTGCTGTATACACGGTATTATGTCAAATCTGTGCATGCACACATGCTGCCACATCATCCTACAGAAACTGAGAGGGTTTTCCTTTTCTTTGGTGCAGATTTCACATTTCTATCGTCTTTTGTTGCTTTCCTGTGACCGGTCAAAAGTGCACCATGAAAAAAAAAAGTGCACCATGACTTTACGGACACACTGTACTTGCTATTCTCTCTCTTAATGGTTCCCTGGCCATTTGATATATAGCAAAAAGTTTACCTTTACTGGAATATCAGGAAAAGCTTACAATGGGGAGGGACCTAACAATTAAGGGAGTTTAAATCACAACAGTTGTTTCTTAAAAGCCTAGCCAAAGGATTTACTGTGAAGAGTCAAGGCCTATAAATTAATTAGAAACTTAGTTTACCAACCTTAAATCTTTACTTTATATCCTAAGAAAGGGAGTATTTTCACAGAAAATTCCTAGAGGCAAATGGTCCCTGTGGCTCCAGGCACCAGCTGTTACTGGGAGACACTGATTCCAGCTGTCTTGAAGATTTACCAAGGACTCCAGATAGGACCATACTGATTGGGCCTGTGCTACATCAGAGGAACTTGTAGAGGAGGTGTTTCTGCAGCTGAACCCCCATCTCCTCAACATTGTTAAGTGACTAATTGCATGGACTTTTTTACTTTTTTTCTTTTCACCTGAACTCTATAAAAACCAGCAGCACCAGGAGCGTGCTAAGGCAGCTTTGTGGACAGGACTCCCCTGTCTTCTCAGGGTACCAGTATTTCTGATTAAATGACACACCTTATTCCTACTCAGTCCTCATCTCTCTTTATTGGCAAAAGGGTTGACACGTAATCCTGATTTTGGTTTTGTTTCCAGTTACAAAAGCTCCCTAGCAGATTATAGTGCTTTAAAAATAAAGTTTGCTTTGTGTATCAGACAAGTAGAGACTGAAGTTTAATTGTTTTCATACACTCCTAGGCTAGATGAAGTTTCTTTGGTTAAATAAAAATGAAAGGAAAATTCATGCATGATCTGATTTCTCTGTGCTCTCACTGTTCATCTGCAAAAGTTCCAATGGTTAATTTTAAAAGGAAAAAAAAAAGTAGAAAGAAAAAGCTAATAAATGATCATGGTAATCTTTAGAAATTATGAAAGTACAGTGTAGATCCACTTTTTGAAGGCCACAGATATCTTCTGAAGAGTGACAGGTGGGTGGAATGGGGTAGCCTATTTGCACCGTTTACGTACGGTAATAAAGGGTTGATCCCTATTTTGTTTAAGAAGTTTTCTAACTAGCTTCTTTATTTTACCTTCACTTTCACACAGAAGTTAACTGTGGATTTGGCCTTACTAGTTTGAACTTCCTGTAGTTGATAACCAACTATAGAAATGATCCCTGAAAGTATAGGCTTCCTGTAGTTGATAAAAATGTGCTAAGCTGGGAATGGATTTGACATCATTGTAGTGCTAAGACAATATCTGAATTATATGTATACACGCACACCCAATATGTTTTAGGATAAATAGAACATAATGACACTTTTGTGTTGGATCTATTTCTAAGTATATAATTAGTTAGCTGCTTACTACTACAAATAAAGACCCTTCTTAGCATTTTTTGTTCTCATATGAAGAGTAAAGGTTGAATGAAGTTGGTAGATTTTGTCATCCCAAGAAATATACTGTATATTATATATCTGCTGTCTTTTTTTTGTGTGTGTGTGTGGCAGAGACAGAGAGAGTCAGAGAGAGGGACAGATAGGGACAGACAGACAGGAAGGGAGAGAGATAAGAAACATCAATTCTTCGTTGCTGTTCCTTAGTTGTTCATTGATTGATTTCTCATATGTGCCTTGACCATAGGCCTTCAGCAGACAGAGTGACCACTTGCTCGAGTCAACGACCTTGGGCTCAAGTTGGTGAGCCTTGCTCAAACCAGATGAGCCCGCGCTCAAGCTGGCGACCTCGGGGTCTCGAACCTGGGTCCTCCACATCCCATTCCGATGCTCTATCCACTGTGCCACCACCTGGTCAGGCTATATCTGCTATATTTTGAAATATTTATCAACCAGCCCTTACTTGATTCTTAAGAAACTAATTTTTAATTAAAGATGCTTTAAGGAACTGAAGCAGATATTGGACCACCAAAAATAGAGAATATATAGAAAAATAGAAATTATTAGAATCTCGAATTTCACTCTGAGGTGAGAATAACAGATAATTCAAAGCAAAAAAATGTATCAGCAGATATCTCCTAGCTCTGTGTGCTTCTGAGTAGACTGCACAAGTAACACAGCTTTCTACTCAATCTATTGATTTTGAAAAACAGGTTTGTGTATCTTAAAAATAATGATTAAATTTTATTTTAATAAATAATGTGTTAATTTGTTCACTACTTAAGGTATAGTAACTGGCTTTTATAACCTATACAATATATGAATGCTTAAATTAACCTGTGCATTTTATTAGCATTTAGTTTTTCACCCTGAGAACTCATTAACAGGCTATCTGCATGCAATATCATTACTTTCCTTTCTGGAAGAAAGAAAAAGGAATAAAATCCTTATTAATATTCAATTAGTCAATAAATAATTTAAATTTCACCTTAATACATTAAATTATGTGGATAAGAAGTTAAATCAATAGCAGTTGCAGCTTTTTCTTCCTCCTTCTTTGAACAAACTTGTTCTATATTAAATGTATTGCCCTAAAACTATATTTATTGCTTTATTTTCCTAGTTTAGTAAAATTTTTTAGATTAAAAAATACTCACATGAAATTCTAAATATGAGTGCACACTGGTATCAAATCTAGATTGTGCTCTATTTTTATGTTCTTTACACAGAGTTATAATAGAACATTCTATAGATTGAATCCAAACCAGCATTAATCTAAGCACAGCTGGTGGTTGTTTCCTTATATCAAGAACTGGATAGCTACATAACTGCCAACTGCTTTCTTCTGTTCTGAAATTGAGTAGTAAAAATATTTTAGTCATTGTTGACATGTTTCCTCCATTCCAGAGCTATTGCCTTCAATACATTCCAAGTCACACAGTGCAAACTCTTAAAAAATAGTGAAAGCTTAAAGAATTTTAAGAATGAACATATTCCCTAAACTATGGTTTTCAATTCTGAGATCTCTTTAGAACATTAGTAATCAGTTGTAAAGGTCTGTGCATTTCATTCATGATATATTTCAGATGCAGTCCTTTAAATGATTGTTTCCTCTTTAAAGAGGTTCTGATTCCAAAACCAGGCAAAGACAACACAAAAAAAGAAAATTATAGGCCAATATCCCTGATGAACTTAGATGCAAAAATCCTCAACAAAATATTAGCAAATCGGATCCAGCAATATATGAAAAAAATCATACACCATGATCAAGTGGGGTTTATTCTTGGGAGGCAAGGCTGGTACAATATTTGCAAATCAATCAATGTGATTCATCACATAAACAAAAGAAAGGAGAAAAACCACATGATAATTTCAATAGATGCAGATAAAGCATTTGATAAAATCCAGCACCCATTCATGATCAAAACTCTCAGCAAAGTGGGAATACAGGGAACATACCTCAACATGTTAAAGGCCATCTATGACAAACCCACAGCCAACATCATATTCAATGGGAAAAAATTAAAAGCAATCCCCTTAAGATCAGGAACAAGGCAGGGGTGCCCCCTTTCACCACTCTTAGTCAACATAGTTCTGGAAGTCCTAGCCATAGCAATCAGACAAGAAAAAGAACTAAAAGGCATCCAAGTTGGAAAAGAAGAAGTAAAACTATCATTATTTGCAGATGATATGATATTGTATATAGAAATCCCTAAAGTCTCAGTCAAAAAACTACTAGACCTGATAAATGAATTTGGCAAGGTGGCTGGATATAAAATCAATAGTCAGAAATCAGAGGCATTTTTATACACTAATAATGAACTGTCAGAAAGAGAAATCAAGGAATCAATCCCCTTTACCATTGCAACCAAAAAAATAAAGTACCTCGGAAAAAATTTAACCAAGGAAATTAAAGACTTGTACTCGGAAAATTATAAAACATTGATAAAAGAAATCAGGGAAGATACGAATAAGTGGAGGCATATACCGTGCTCATGGTTAGGAAGAATAAACATCATTAAAATGTCTATATTACCCAAAGCAATTTATAAATTTAATGCAATACCGATTAAAATACCAATGACTTACTTCAAAGTTATAGAATACATATTCCAAAAATTTATATGGAACCAAAAGAGAACATGAATAGCCTCAGCAATCTTGAAAAGGAAGAATAAAGCGGGAGGTATCACACTTCCAGATATCAAGCTATATTATAAGGCCATTGTACTCAAAAGAGCATGGTACTGGCATAAGGACAGGCACATAGATCAATGGAACAGAACAGAGAACCCAGAAATAAACCCACAGCTCTATGGACAACTGATATTTGACAAAGGAGGTAAGGAAATACAATGGAGTAAAGACAGCCTCTTCAACAAATGGTGTTGGGAAAATTGGACAGCTACCTGCAAAAAAATGAAACTAGACCACCAACTTACACCACTCACAAAAATAAACTCAAAATGGATAAAAGACTTAAATGTAGGCCGTGAAACCATAAGCATCTTAGAAGAAAACATAGGCAGTAAGCTCTCTGGCATCTCTCACAGCGATATATTTGCTGATTTGTCGCCACAGGCAAGTGAAATAAAAGACAGGATAAATAAATGGGACTTTATCAAACTAAAAAGCTTCTGCACAGCTAAAGCCAATAAGAACAGAATAAAAAGAAACTACACAATGGGAGAATATATTTGACATTGCGTCTGATAAGGGGTTAATAACCAAAATTTATAAAGAACTTGTAAAACTTAATACTAGGAAGACAAACAATCCAATCAAAAAATGGGCAAAAGAAATGAATAGACACTTCTCCAAAGAGGACACACAGATGGCCAATAGGCATATGAAAAAATATTTAACATCACTAATGATTAGAGAAATGCAAATTAAAACCACAATGAGATATCACCTCACACCAGTCAGAATGGCGCTCATCAATAAAACAACACAGAATAAGTGCTGGCGAGGATGTGGAGAAAAGGGAACCCTCCTGCACTGCTGGTGGGAATGCAGACTGGTGCAGCCACTGTGGAAAACAGTATGGAGATTCCTCAAGAAAATAAAAATCAAACTGCCTTTTGACCCAGCTATACCACTGTTAGAAATATACCCCAAGAACTCCATAGCACTGTTTGAAAAGAAGAAATGCATCCCCATGTTTATGGCAGCATTGTTCACAATAACAAAGATCTGGAAACAGCCAAAGTGTCCATCAGAGGACGAGTGGATTAAAAAGCTTTGGTATATATATACTATGGAATACTACTCAGCCATAAGAAATGATGACATAGGATCTTTTACAACAACATGGATGGGCCTTGATAACATTATACTGAGCGAAAGAAGTAAATCAGAAAAAACTAAGAACTATATGATTCCATACATAGATAGATGGGACATAAAGATGAGACTCAGAGACATGGACAATAGTGTTGGGGTTACAGGGTGCGGGGAGAAGAGGGAGGAGGTTGGGGGAGGGGAGGGGCACAAATATTATGGCTTTTCAGCATTTGCCATATTCCCCCTTTAATGTATAGAAAGACAGCAAATATTTACTTATGATGTTTCCACTATAAAGACTGCTGTCTTAGGGACAAATACTGATGAACTACTTCAGCAGTTCCTCCTTCTTCAAAGACTTATATGTCAACATAGAGCTCCATGTTTCATAGAACATACTGAAGCTCACTCTATGCTCCCTGGAGCTTTAACACAAGGGAATGCCCTTTTTCTTTTCTTTTCTTTTCTTTCTTTCTTTTTTTTCTTGTCGTATTTTTTCTTCTATTTATTTATTTTTTATATTTTTCTGAAGATGAAAATGGGGAGGCAGTCAAACAGACTCCCTCATACGCCTGACTGGGATCCACCTGGCATGCCTACCAGGGGGGATTGCTTGCCCATCTGGGGTGTTGCTCTGTTGCAACCAGAGCCATTCTAGCAACTGAGGCAGAGGCCATGGGGCCATCCTTAGTCCCCGCGGTGGCTTTGCTCTGGTGGAGCCTTGGCTGCAGGAGGGGAAGAGAGAGACAGAGAGGAAGGAGAGGGGGAGGGGTGGAGAGATAGATGGGCACTTCTTCTGTCTGCTCTGACTGGGAATCGAACCCGGGAATCCTGCACACCAGGCCAATGCTCAACCATTGAGCCAACTGGCCAGGGCCTAGGAATGCCCTTGTTGATCAAGCTACCCAAAAGAAAATTATTTGGAGCAACCATGACAGACCGAGCAAGTCAGTCTCATACTATTCATCACCAGAACGCTGCAGCCCGGTGTAAACAGTTTCAACTTTCTTGGGAAGCAGCACGGCAGATTGGGAAATCCTGTCCAAGGGGTCCTATACTGCCCCTTCATTTGGAGTTAACCCTCAAGGACCCCTACCAGGACAACTTTGGCAGATGGATGTTACTCATATACCTTCATTTGGCAAATAGTCGTATGTCCACATTACAGTAGATACATTTTCCAGATCTATAGTAACCTCTGTCAGAACAGGAGAGGCTGCTAAGCATGTTATAGCTCATTGTCTGTAGGCATTGTTCTATTATTGGATTTCCTAAACTGGCTAAACTGAAAATGCTCCTGCATATGGAGCAAAAGCATTTACTGTATTTTGTCATACTTACAGTCTTTAAAGTTAAGGTAGTATTAAAGTGTACTCAGCAAACATTTTAAGGTCAATTTAAAAAAAAAATTTAAAGGGGGTAGTCATATCCTGAAACTCCTACGGGTCTACCATATCATGCTTTTTACTTAAAACAAAAAAAAATTTACATTTCTTTTGAATGCTTATGAACAGGAGACACCAAATCTTTTTCACCTGCAAACTACTACCTTCTTTATTAGATCCAGCTAATAACACTGTTTTGTCTTTTTCCAAATAGCTCCAGATATATGGAAAAGATTTATATAGGTGGATGGGGATCCTCAAACCCCTCAGTGAGATCTTCTGAGCATGGCTTTTAAGATACCTAGAGGCAGAAAAAGCCCAATAGAGATCAGGGGAACTACCAGCTTTTAGGATACACCCTTAAAGGCTCCAACACCCCAAAGGGGTCTCATAGGATGCCATCTGGGTCCTGCTTCAATAGTGGAAAGGAAGGTCATTGAGCTAAAGCCTGCCAGGCTTACATGCCTTTGCTGTGAGGGAACAGGGACACTGGAAGGTAGGGTTCCCCCTCGCTCCTCTAAGGGAGGGTTCAGTCTCTTCCAGCCCTGCTCCAGCCACCTATGACCTAACCTTGCCCAGAAAGCTGGGGTTTGCCACTGAAGGCTGAAGGTGCCCAGGGCTGTCGGCCCCATCTACGACACTGTAGACGAGCCTAGGGTATTTCTTCCAAGAAGCAGGTAAACTGATCTCATTTGCACAAGGGCCACTTAACTATGTATTGCCTGAATAGTCAGGTTTTTTATTCTTCCCTCAAAGATCTCTGTTGTGGGTGTTGATAGTCCTATCTTCTGTGGCTTTGGTTAATATATAGTGTTTCTTTTATCCCTCCTACCTCAATGACCCACTCATATTTCAGGCTGGGACCTACTCCTAATTTAGAGCTCTCTTTCCCCCTATTGCCAACTTCTATTATGAATCTACCTTTGCCACCCAGCTTAGGGTATCCCAAGGTTCGCTTTACCATGCCACAGTCACAGAGCTCCAGGGAAAAGCACCCTGGTCTCATCTCTCCAGGCAGAGGAGAACAGAAGCTCCATATCCACGCATGCTGCAAATGGCTTTTCCAGTCTACCTGAATCATTACCAGCTAGAAGCAGCGGTCATTGGGACTTGGACATTAGCTGCAAAGTATAGAATGGTGACAACAACTCCAGTGCCATGAGGACTTTTCCTGGATGTGGAGTTTTCCTGGACTCCTGCTCCCTGTGACAGCTCCTAACAGACTGAACTGTGGTTGGGTTGCATTTTTCAGGGATTTGGCATGGTGATGGGGCCAACTTGGATTTGGTGAACATGTTAAGGACATTACTCTTTTATGGATTCTTGCTGTATTGGCCAAGAGTTTGCTTAAAGGCTTTTAATCACTGTAAAAAAAAAAAAAAAAAAAAAAAAAAAAAAAAAGACTGGATAAAGAAGATGGGGCACATATACACCATGGTATACTATTCAGCTAGAAAAATGATGACATCGGATCACTTACAGCAGAATGGTGGAATCTTGATAACATTATGCGGAGTGAAATAAGCGAATCAGAAAAAAACAAGAACTGCAGGATTCCATACATTGGTGGGACATAAAAGCGAGACTAAGAGACATGGACAGGAGTGTGGTGGTTACGGGGGGGTGGGGGGAGGGAAGGAGGGAGAGAGGTACAAAGAAAACTGGATAGAGGGTGATGGAGGACAATCTCTGTTTGGGTGATAGGTATGCAACAGAACTAAATGACAAGATAACCTGGAAATGTTTTCTTTGAATATATGTACCCTGATTTATTGATGTCACCCTATTAAAATAAAAAATTATTTATAAAAAAAAAGAGAGGTTCCTTAAAGTCTTCTCCATCTGTGAAATTTTGCATTTAGGAGAATTAGTTATACATCTGAATCCTAACCTACCATGTCACTGTGATGGTGTAAAGTACACAATGCCTTTAAATGCACATTTTCTCATTTAATATAGTAGAAACTCAGTAAGAAGGATCGTCTTCACTCTAGAGGCACAATAATGTCAATGGCGAGTTTGTAAAGGACACATAAAGAAAACCAATACCACAAATGACTATCACTCATAGCATGAACATAAAATTCCATTAAAAGTTAGCACATAAAGAAATAAAGAGAAAAAATAATGAACTAATGAATTTATCTCAGGAAAGCTAGGAATAGCACTGAAGTACACTACAGAAGAATAGATAAACAACCTGATACATTTGCTTGTTGAAATAGTACTTTGTAATGGTAAAGAACAAATACTGTTACAAAGTTTTAATAAATTGTGAAATATGGTGATGAGCAAATATTCAGATATTACAGGTAATATTCTGTTCATAGGATTCAAGAACTGGTGAAACTAAAAACTCAGTGCAGTGTTTGAGTACGGGGTGGAGACAATGACTGCAAAGGTCAAAAAAGCACTTTATCCAGAGAAATATTCTATAGCGTGATAAAAATACTGGTTGCATGGTTATATATTTGCCAAAATATTAACTTAAACATTTAATATCTGCCATTTCTCACATATAAATTTTATATTAGTTAAATGTTAATAATTAGAAATCACAAGACTTTGTATTTGATATAGATTCTTAAAAACTTGCCCTTCACATGCACAGTGTCTGGAAGGCCTTACTGATTCTGATATGTCATGTAACACAGTGATTTTCCAAGGACAACATAATATTGACTGTATTAGTTTGCTAAGGGTGATAAAAATAATACCATAGCCTGGATGGCTTAAAAAAAACAGAAATATATTTTCTCAGAGTCCTGGAAGTTGGAAATCCAATGTCAAGGTGATGGTAGGATTGGTTTGTCTTGAAGTGTCTTCATTGTCTTGCAGATGGCCATCTTCTTGCTTTGTCCTCATAGGCCTATTCTTTATGCACACAGACCTGGTGTCTTTCCTTAGTCTTATAAGAATATGAGTCATATTGGACTAGGGTCTCATCTTTATGACCAGCTATATAACCTTTAAATGTACTATCTTCAACTAGAATCACATTGAAGGTTAGGACTGAGGATGGGTCTGTGGAGCCTCTACCTCAGGCACTAAAAATAGCTCTGTTGTAAGCATGGCCCCAGATAGGCAGAACATCAGCTCAAAATGGGGTTTGCCAGTGGATCCCAGTTGTGGTGCATGCAGGAGTCTGTCTATCTCTCCTCCTCTCAATTTAGAAAAGAAGAAAAAAAGAATGAAATGAAAGAATTGACTAAGAGTAAGTAGCTTGATACACATTATTTTGGCTACCCTGTGCACATAGGCTGTCTTCTGGAAGAATTATTTATTCTTTTATTGGGTGCTGTTCTATGCAAACAATAAACTACACCTGAGTTTCTGTTGTCAAGATTCTCATTGTAACAGAAATGGTAGAGTGAATTTCTTTATACATTAATTTATAGAAGAATTTTAGACTTTAATGAAGAATTCTGTTCTACAGTTTGTAATTTTAATTTTAAGTTTATTTTTTATTTTCCTAAGTATAGCACAATGGGATAGAATTTATATTCATTTTCAAGTATCTACATAAAAAATGTTTAAAGTATTCTAATATTTTTATTTATTTCCGTTGCATGAACTCTAATGAGAACAAAATGTAGCATTTGATATAAGGTATATTATGGCTTTTTGGAGGGTAAAGTCTACATTGATCACAAATGGTACATGGAAATTCCATAAGGGAGTAGTGATTGGTTTTATGTATTACCATAAAGGGAGAGCATAGGCTTCAGGCTAAATTCCGTTTTTTTGTGTTTTTTTTTTTTTTAAATATCAGAGACCTGGGAGATATTCAAGACAATGCTTACTTAGCATCCCCTTCTATTTATATGATGTCATTGGATTCTCTTGATAACCTGCCCTTATGTTCATAGACATCTACTGGAAATAAAATGTTGTAAAGACAGGTAGTACATATCTTTTTTCCATTCTTCATCTTGATCTGGATTTAGGCAACAATCTGGGTAGGAGTAGCTTGCTCTGGAGATCCAAACTATCCCTGAGGTGAGATAATCTTAGACTCTTGATGGGATTTAAGGATGAGGATTATCAGATCCATCTGGCTCTTACATTAAATTAAGATTTCCTGTGTCAGCATCATCAGAAATAACCTAAACACTTTATGACTGTTTTAGGTTTTATATTGGAAATAAATAAAGAAACTTTGTTTATTAAGCTTCTGAGATGAAAAAAAAAAATAATGTCAGTTTTGAGTATCTATCTTAAAGGAATGTAAAAACACTCTTAAGTGTATATCAGTACAGCATTGTTATGGCTTCTATTTTATTATCTGTTCTTTTCCAGTCAAGTGTTTAAAACTTTCTCTCCCCTATTAGGATAACAATTTTTGAGGGCAGGACTAAACCTTTGTCTTGTTTATTATTATCTTTTTAACACCTGGCACAATCATATATATGTATTGTAGAAAATCAATAAATGTGTTTGATTAGAAGTATACAATTTGATTTGACTTGAGCTAATAAATTATAATAATCAGAAAACTTATCAGTTTCTTTCAGGATTTAGTTTAAATACATTGTTTTTTAAACTGAGCATTTTGTTAAAGTGTGTTTTTAGTCATGAAGTATTTATGTTTTTCTTTAAAAACAAGATTTAAGCAGTTTTTCCCATTGATTTTTAAGATAGAGAAAGGGAGACAAAGAGAAAGAGAGAAAAGAGAGAAAGAGAGGAAGAGAGAGGCATCAACTCATTGTTCCACTTAGTTGTGCACGCATTGACTGCTTCTCATACCTGCCCTGACAGAGGCTACAACCAGTGACCTCAAGGTCAAGCTGGCGCCCTCAGGCTCAAACTGGCAGATTTGGTGCTCTGGGATGACACTCTATCCATTGCACTACTGATCAGAGCTAAACATTTTTTTTAAAGGCAATAAGCACATATAAAAGCAGGGGTAGTCAATCTTTTTATACCTACCGCCCACTTTTGTATCTCTGTTAGTAGTAAAATTTTCTAACCACCCACCAGTTCCACAGTAATGGTGATTTATAAAGTAGGGAAGTAAGTTTACTTTATAAAATTTATAAAGCAGAGTTACAGCAAGTTAAAGCATATAATAATAATTACTAACCAAGTACTTTATGTCGAATTTTCGCTAAGTTTGGCAGAATAAATCTTTATAAAACAACTTACTATAGTTAAATCTATCTTTTTATTTATACTTTGGTTGCCCCACTACGCCCACCATAAAAGCTGGAATGCCCACTAGTGGACAGTAGGGACCAGGTTGACTACCACTATATTAAAGGGTCATACTACTTTTTTTCCCTTTTTTTTAATGGAATTAGACACATGATAAATAAAAGAAAAAAGAAGCATTTTTATATTGTTCATATCAGTTTATTTGTATGCATAAATGAAGCTGAGGAGTGATCTTTACACACTCATGTGCTATATCCATAACTTTATAGTCTATATAATAATTGGGCTATGAAATTTCCCCTATTTATTTATAAAATAATTAAAGGATATTTGAAGTTGCAGAGCATATTCTAAATATTTTTATGAGGTTTTCTTTTCTATTTTATTTCAATTAAGCAATTGCAGGGCTCAGAAACTATGGTTAATATTCTGTTTGGCTTGTTTTATACAAAAGATTGATGTATGAACAAAGAGGCAGAAACACTCTCTCCTCATCTCCCTTCCCTCCATATAATGTCTATTTAGGACACCAATACCTTTTATGAATATTAATCAACCAATTAAAATGGACGACGTTCTGAAGTCCAAGTCAAACCAGTTAGGTAGACGCCTAGTACATAGGTCCTGAATGTAACAGAAAAACAATCCAGCTTCTGTTCTGTGCATTTTGTACTCCTCTCTATAACTACACTTTGTGAGTTTACACTTCAAATAAAAAACAAGCAGACTGAAAAGTGTAACTGTGCCTTTTCAGCTTACTTCCAATGTGAGTCGAATACTAATATTTCACTCCTTTCAAACAGTGTGAAAAATTGGTCATTGAAAACCCTAAGTATGTTGGTGGTGCACTTGCTGGGTTCAATGCTTCATTCATTCTACCTTGCTTTAAATTGAATTTCCACTCACAGAGAGGAAAAAAATGAGAAGGGAAAAAAAAAAGAATCAGTGAAAGCAATAAAAAGTGTAGAGAACATAAACATAAATCTGCCTCCTCTCATTCTGCTACAAGATATTAGAAATCACCTTGATTTTTTTCTTGCAGTTAACTATTTACAGAAAGTTCAAATATCAGTTTGTGCTTTTATATGTTTTTGTTTTTTACAACCTGATTTGTATCTTAATTAAAAAAATATGTGCCTGTAAGAATGTGTCCATTTCCCAGATTTATGTTAAGGGCATTTTGAAAATACTGCAAAAGTATCTTATATCAATGCTTAAAATAGTTTTATTTTCTCGAAAAATATAAATTAATGTTTTTATGTTTTGTGACCAGAAGACCACTTGGCTGTACACTTTTGTCTGTTGCCATTCTCTCAAGCTGTCCTCTCTGGTCTCCCACACTCGTACACTGGCTCATCCTTACACTTCACTGGCTTCTACTTCTGAATGAATCTTGAATGCTTCCTGTGGAGTATACAGTAGCTGTTGCTGTTTCTTGCAATTCTACTTTATGTCTTCAATATTCTCACTTTTATATACTCTCTAGGGATCTCAACTGCTTCACTTACTGACTTCACTTTCTATATGTATCTAATAATATCCAAATTTACTTCTACCAACTAAGCATGTCTTTTATATATCCAACTGCTATTGGACATCTCCTTTCGAATGTATCACATCAACTTTATCCAAACTTTGTCCACATTTATCAGCTTGCTTTTTCTGGATGTCTTCTCAGTCAAGTACTAAATGCTCATACTAGAGTCCTGACTACCATCCTGTACTCCCCCGTGTACTCTCCCTCTTTCTCATTACTCAGTCAGTAAGCGGCTACTACTCATTCTATTTCTAGTTTTAATTTTTGTTTTCAAGTCTCTACTTTTCACAGAACCTACCTTCGTCAGCATCATTGATGATTTTATTTCTCGGAATCTCCTAGCTAGGCTTTGTACATAGAGTGGAATCTCGACAGTGCAAACCTCAAGTCATTTTAAGATTCCCTACTGTCCTCCCATTATCACTAAGTTCCAAACGATCATATACAGCCCTCTCCAGTTCTCAGGCTTTTCATAGTGCACTTAGGGTTCATTCCATACTTGTTTGCTTGCTTCTTTCTTTTTTCTTGAAACTTTATCTTTATATGTGACAATATAATGAACTCTTACTCACTTTCTATGCACCCTTTATATCTGAAATTAAACATTGCCACCTCCAAAATGTTTGCTGTGGTCTCTCCCATCTGAACGGATTGGTTACTTCTGACAGACAAATCTAATTCTTTTTTTTTTTTTTTTTGTGGGAGAGACAGAGAGAGTCAGAGAGAAGGACAGATAGGGACAGACAGACAGGAAGGGAGATGAGAAACATCAATTCTTCATTGTGGTTCCTTAGTTGTTCATTGATTGATTTCTCATATGTGCCTTGACCTATGGGGCTACAGCAGACGGAGTGACCCCTTGCTCCAGCCAACGACCTTGGGCTCAAGCCAGTGACTGTGGGTCCAAGCTGGTAAGCTTTTTGCTCAAAACAGATGACTCTGCGCTCAAGCTGGCAACTTTGGGGTCTCGAACCTGGGTCTTCCACATTCCAGTTTAACGCTCTATCCACTGAGTCATCGCCTGGTCAGGCTATTATTCTTTATCACATCACTTATCACATTTATAGTAAATAATTATCTGTTTATCTTCCCTGTGTAAGTAGAATTTTCATTGCATAAAAAACTGGTCTATCTCATTATTGTTGTGCCTATATTAAAAAAAAAAAAGAATGATCTTTTTAAACATGATATCCCAGGAAGAAAGTGATAAATATAGTTGTCCTTCATCATACCGCGGTTCACTTTTTGTGTTCTCACTGTATCACCGATTTTTAAATTGTATATATCTAATTCTGTATCTGGTATTTTTCACTATATCGTGTGATTTTGTGGTGTATAGGTATTTTGCTATGTTTATTATTTTAACTATTTTTGCGGTTTAAGAGTGTAGAAAATGGGCCTTGGCCAGTTGGCTCAATGATAGAGCGTCGGCCTGGCTGCAGAAGTCCCGGGTTTGATTCCCGGCCAGGGCACAGAGGAGAAGCGCCCATCTGCTTCTCCACCCCTCCCCCTCTCCTTCCTCTCTGTCTCTCTCTTCCCCTCCTGCAGCCGAGGCTCCATTGGAGCAAAGATGGCCCGGGCGCTGGGGATGGCTCCTTGGCCTCTGCTCCAGGCGCTAGAGTGGCTCTGGTCGCAACAGAGCGATGCCCCAATGGGCAGAGCATCACCCCCTGGTGGGTGTGCTGGGTAGATCCCGGTCGGGTGCATGCGGGAGTCTGTCTGACTGCCTCCCCGTTTCCAGCTTCAGAAAAAATACAAAAAAAAAAAAAAAAAAGAGTGTAGAAAATGTTTAAGAGCATAGGAAGTGTTTATAAGAGTGTGGGAAAGTTAATAACAGTGTGAGGAGAATTTATAAAGCCATATATATATATACACACATATATTATTTATAAAGCCATATATATATATAAACAAAATCAATTTAAGGTCGCTACTTCACGGATTTTCGCCTATGGTGGGGGGTTCTGGAACCTAACCCCCGTGATAGACAAGAGGCCATTGTATAGGCACATTTTCCCCTTACATCTTTTAAGCTTGATAGTATGGTGCAGAAAACACTTGGAATCTCTCATAGACACAGAGAGAAGAGGCAAGAGCTGAGATAAATCTGCCTGCATGATCCCTAGTCTTGCAGAAGAACACCATGGTAAAAATGTACAGAACCTCAGGGTCCAGAGGCACCACGTGGCCCAGACTTGAGAGTTTTGTTGGTACTCAGCCAGGTATTATAAAGTGAAAGTTTGTCTCAATGTTTGGATATTAGTTACACGTCTCAGTGTCTGAGGTTGAAAGATAAGCACTCTGTTATATTATTGAGGGCAAGGGGGAACACACTTGAAATTTATGGACTGTGATTCAAAACTGCAAAATGTCTAAAAGAAGAGAATCCATGATGTTAACAGCATAGTAGCATAAGAGGACCTCTAGGTCTCTGCCTTTGAAGTTACAAGTTAGACAGCAATAATTCAAAAAAGGATTTCCCACTTACCACACAAACACATCTCAGACACTCCACACTGAGAATTCTGAAGGTTGGAGTTCCTGAGCAGACAGCAAAGTGAGGGGATGGGACGGAAACCGGAGCAGTGAAGCTGAGTGAAGCTCTGGCCTTGCCAGGAACCCAGTGGATGTGCTAGCAGTGAAGGGCTGGGTGCAGCCCCCACTGGCAGACCAGACTGAAGGGCAAAGATAGCATCTGGTCTGGTGGCAGGTCCCAGGGTCAGAAACAGAAAAAATTATAACAAGGAATAAATATGCTGTATGATCGACATTAGTCTGCCTACTCTTAGAATAGAATTAAAATAAGGATATATTAATAAAGTAAATCCTATAAAAGAATTTATATAAAGCCACCCATGTTAATCTTAGTAAATATTAAACCCAGCTGTCACTCTAACTGTAATCAGGATTTAATATTACCAATCTAGTTATCAAAGTTATGTATTCTGTAACAAATCTGAAGTATATAATCAATTTTATTTTTTCACCTCTGGCTGAGTTCTCATTACACTTCTGCAGCCTGTTGCCCTCCTGGAATAAAGAACACTAACACTGGTGATGAATCGCAGACCTCCGGTTTATGCACATGAAGAGTTAATTAACATGAGCTTGACCAGGCGGTGATGCAGTGGATAGAGTGTCGGACTGGGATGCGGAGGACCCAGGTTCAAGACCCCAAGGTCGTCAGCTTGAGCGCGGGATCATCTGGTTTGAGCAAGGCTCACAATCTTGAGCCCAAGGTCGCTGGCTTGAGCAAGGGGTCGCTCGGTCTGCTGTAGCCCTTCGGTCAAGGTACATATGAAAAAGCAATCAATGAACAACTAAGGTGCCACAACAAAGAAGTGATGATTTTCATCTCTCTTCCTGTCTGTCTGTCTTTATCTGCCCCTCTCTCTGTCTTTGTCACACACAAAAAAAAGGTTAATTAACATCAGAGCAAGAAGAATGAACTCTTGAGCCCCCTGCTCTCTCTCCCACTATGATTCTTCAATAAGGCCAAGAGGACCACAGAAATCAGCTAGACATAAAGGTAAGAACTTCCCTCCCTCAGGAGAAACTGCACATCTCTCCCTCCCCTCAGGAATCCTTCCCCTCCTGAATTCTCCTGATACCCTATACAATCGGGTAAAGGCATCTAAGCTGTTAAGATGAATTTTTGAGGACAGGAGTCCTCCCTTCTTCTCAGGTGGCTGGCACTTAACTAAACATCTTTCCTTTTCACCATCGTCTGCATCACAAGTATAAATATTATTGTTTTGTGCCATGGCATGCAGCAGAACCCATGGATTACTTTACCTGGTGAGCCAGAATCAGGAACAAGGGGAAGACGTCTGGATAAGTCCCGAGATTTTGGAAGTGGTACTCTTATATTGCTTGTGGCTTGACCAAGCCCACAAATTTTCTAACAGCTGCTGAGTGATTTTACTCAGAGACTGTCCTTCGCTCTTTCTCAGTGTTGGTCTTGTACTACACCCAGCTGGGAGAAGGATGATGAGCCTCACTCTGGATAAGTCCCTGGTGTGTATGATCAGAAGCCCTTTGCCCCACCATATGAATTCTTTTTGAACTGTCTGAGATTCTGTAGGAGCTCACTGGTGCCATTCAGTGGGTGGCAAGGCTTTGTGATGCAAAGTCCAAACCTCCTGCACAGAGATCTGTAAAAGCACTCATTATTCTGGACATCTGGGTTTGGTTCTAATTGGCTTCTGAACATCTGATTTTAGTTTTGATGGTTTCTGGACTTCTAGAGGGCTTTGGACTTCTGGACATCTAGATTCTGACTGACTTCTGAACTCCAGGTTGTGGATACTGTTCTAATTGTATATATTCTGTAAAGTATACCATCCTGCTCTGATTATATATTCTCTATAAGTACTGACTTGTGAGAATTGTGTCTTCCTTATTTTATTGGATTTATCCTTGGCTAGAAACCATAGGACCAGCACCATCCATACTGAAAGGCAACCCTTCAGCTGCATTTTAGCCAATTGGTATATCTATGGGTATGAGCCAATGACAAAGAAGAAAATGGTATTTTATTGCAATACTGTCTGGTCTATGTATATACTTGATTTGGGGAGAAAATGGCCCCTGAATGAGTCTTTGAATTATTATATCACATTACAGATTGAAGTGTTCCATCAAGGTCTGGAAAATGGGATGAAATCCCATACATACAGGCCTTTATGCCATATTAGTACAACTATTGATAATACTATATATATTTTTATACACATTAAAATGTAAAATAATTCCAAATATATTTTATGATCAGGTGGTCTTGCAAAGCATTTTATATTACTACAGGTTAAAGTTTAAGCCAAGGGGACCCAGAGGGCGTGAATGGGAGCTATCCTCTAGAACTACTTCTTCTAGAGACTGTTGGTCATCTTGCCCTGATAGGAACTTCAACTCCCCTTTATATGATGAGGGAACAGATTCCCCTTCGAAGATCCATCAGGGCACCAGGTTCAGTCAAGGAGCAGCCCAAGTTGGGGCAGGGGAAGATCCATTTCGACTAGTTGGACTATTAAACCAGCAAGGTCAGCCTGTCAACTATTACTATTACTCTCTTTCCACCTTAAATTTTCTCAATTGGAAAAATTCTAATACCTCTTATCGAGAGGACCCTCAAAAGATGACTGATTGAGGCACCTCCATTTTTGCCACTCATCATTCAAAAGGAAATTTTACTGACAGCTAACAAGAGAAGATTAGTCATAGATAAAGATAATGAGGAAGCCCAAAGGCTTCACTGAGAAAATCCAACTGGAATTCTCGACTCAGCTGGTGTGATTCCCATCTTAGAGCCAGATAAGAATTTAAACAATGGGGGTATGGCACATCTAGAGCTCTATGAAAGATGCAATTTAGAAGGACTCAAGAAAGTGGTGCCAAAGCAGAAAAGTTTAACTATGGTCCACACTGTACAACGGAAACTTGATGAGGATCCCTCTGCATTCCAGAAAAGAATTTATCAGGTATACCAAAAATATACAGATATAGACTCCCAGAAAAGATGGGAATATATGAATGATGAACATGACCTTCATTAGCCAGAGTGCCCACATATTAGGAGAAAACACCAACAACTTGATGGGGCCTAAGGAATGGATCTTTCACAGTTAGTAGATATAGCTTTCAAAGTATTTCATGAAAGAAAAAAAGAAAAACCAAAAACAAGTGACGGTCTTCCTAGAAAAAGTATAGGATAATCAGAAAAGGAGTGAAGGGCCTGGAGGAACAGGGAAGAAAAAAAAGATGAAGAAGAAAAGCAAACAAAGGCACTAGGTTCCACCAGTGCACTTACTGCAAGGAAGAAGGGCACTGGAATGATAAATGCCCCCAAAGGGTCAACAGAAATGCCCCAAGGAGAGGGAAAAGAAGCAAAACTCAAAATACAATGGTTAAATGGGATAGAGACTTAGATGAGGAGTGAAGGGGCCCCAGGACTCCCTTAGATATAGCCCAGCCCATCATTATTTCCTCACAGGAGCCCTGGGCACTGGAAAATAAACCCATAGACTTTTTATAGACACTGGAGCCACATTCTCAGTGTTGAGTACGGAACTAACTCAGTGGCACTCTGCTTTGATGGCGGTGACTGAGTTTCAAGAAAATCACCACAGCAAGCCTTTCTCAAGCCATTAGAGTGTCAGCTAAGAGGCCTTACACAGACACATAGCTTCCTTTCTATGCCAGACTGCCCAATTCTACTGTATTAAGTCGAGACTTGCTCTGTAAGTTACATGCTCGGGTAACTTGTTCCCCAGAAAAGCAGCAGCTCATGCGCTAAGGCTCCAGATGTCTCTTCCTGGAACTGGGAGGCCTGCAGAAGAACTCTTTCCCCAGGAGATCTACATGCAAGTAAACAAGGCTGTATGGGTTGCTGGGACCCTGGGAAAGGCAATTAACATTTCTCCAGTATCCAATCAGCTGATGGAAAGGCGATTGTGCCTAGAAAGAAACCAAAAAAATAAAGAGAGAGAGACAGAGAAAAAAAAAGAAAAGAAAAGAAAAAGCTTTTACAAGAATACAACTAATCCTGAATTTTTTCTAAGATCTGGATTAATTAAGCATTATTGATCACCATGTAACATACCAATAGTATATGTTAAGAAGCCAAATCCAGATGAATACTTTTTTGTTTAGGACTGTGGGCTATTAATGAGATCACTCAGGACATTCATGTAACTGTCCCTAACCCATACACTTACTAACAGCCATACCAGAATACAGCACTTGATTTTCTGTTTTGAATTTAAAAGATGCTTTCTTGTAAAACTCAACAACAAACAAACAAACAATCCAATAAAAAAATGGGAAGAGGACATGAACAGACACTTCTCCCAAGAAGAAATACAAATGGCCAACAAATATATGAAAAGATGCTCATCTTCATTAGTTATTAGAGAAATGCAAATCAAAACTACAAGGAGATACCACCTCACACCTGTTAAATTAGCTATTATCAACAAGACAGGTAATAGCAAGTGTTGGAGAGTGTGGAGAAAAAGGAACCCTCATTCACTGTTGGTGAGACTGTAAAGTAATATATCCATTATGGAAGAAAGTATGGTGATACCTCAAAAAACTAAAAATAGAACTACCTTATGACCCAGCAATCCCTCTACTGGGTATATACCCCCAAAACTCAGAAACATTGATACGTAAAGACACAGGCAGCCCTACGTTCATTGAAGCATTGTTCACAGTGGCCAAGACATGGAAACAACCAAAAAGCCCTTCAATAGATAACTGGATAAAGAAGATGTGGCACATACACACTATGGCACTGATTTTCAACCTTTTTTTGAGCTGAGCCGCAGCACATTTTTTACATTTACAAAATCCTGGAGCACACCACCTACCAAAATGACACTCTAACACAGTACATATTATACATATAGTTAATAATATAGTTTCTAAATGTATCTATACTCACTTAGTGTGAAACCTGGGCCTGTTTCGATGAACACAAAAGGGATATTCTGGCAGGAATGGTAGAAAGACACACACGAAGCTCTTCCTCAACAGTTCTCAGTCTCTCTCTGTTTTTAGTTTTTATTGCAGTCAAGTTTGAGAAGCTCAGCTCACATAGATATGTGGTTGAAAATGGGAGCAATGTCAAAATAGCTTTGTTGGCCAGAATGGGGAACTCCTTGGCAACAGATAACCAAAAACTGTCCAAAGGAAGATCATCAAATTTAGCTTTAAACCACGATCTTGTTTCAGTTCAATGAGTTCCTCTTGCTCCTTTAAAGTCATGTCCTTTCCAGCAACGGATACTGAGCTGTATGGGTCCCTAACCCAGCCAAGGCATTCTGTGAAGGCTGAAGAGAAATAAAATGACAACATCTTCTCAAGAGTTTTCAAATGTCTGCCAATCACCTTGCACATTGCAGCAGTGTTGCCATCATGCTGTTTCTTAGTGAGCGGGAACATCTCAAGGTTGCCACGCTGCACATGTTGTTGCCAGAGCTGCACCTTTAAACGGAATCCGTTCATTTTATCAGTGCTTGTAAGCAGGTTTTCATTTCGGCCTTGCATCCATGTGTTCAGTTCATTCAGATAATGAAATATACCAGCCAGGTATGCCAGCTTTGCACACCACTCATCACTTGCAAGCAGCTTTGAGTAATTGGACCTCTCATTTGTCAGAAATACTTTAAGTTCCTCTCACAACTCATACACATGGGTCAGCACTTTGCCGCGCAACAGCCACTGGACCTCCATGTGGAGCAATAAGATTTTATGTTCCGCTCCCATTTCTTTACACAAAGATGCAAATAAGCGACATCTCAAAGGTTGCGTTTTCACAAAGTTCACTATGCTCACAACATCATCCAACACAGGAGCTAGATCTGCTGGTAAGGTCTTTGCAACGAGGGCCTCACAGTGCAAAAAACAGTACATAAAAATAACATCTGGGTTTCTTTCTTTGACCCTACTTATGAAACCTTTGATATGCCCAACCATGGCTGCGGCTCCATCAGTGCAGATACCTGTGCAGTTTTCCCATGTAAGCCCGCTTTTATCAAGATATTCTGACGTGACCCAAAATATTTCCTCTCCTGTTGATTTTTCTGGCAGTGCCTTGCAAAATAGGAAGTTTTCTTTAATGGCTTCTCCATCCACAAAACGCACGTTGGCCAAGAGCTGACAATGTCCACTAATATTCTTCGACTCATCATGTTGCAAGGCAAATTTCTTACTGATGTGCACCTTTTCCAAAACAACAGTTCAATGTCCGCAGACATGTCATCAATATGTCTGGCAATTGTGTTATCTGAGAGAGGCATTTTAGCTATCTCTTTGGCCACGGTAGGGCCAAGCATCTCATTTACAATGGCTTTACAAGCTGGCAGAATTAATGTTTCTGCCACAGTGTGGGACTTTTTTTATTTAGATACGAGCTCAGCAACAAGGTAGCTAGCTTTGAGGGTTCTCTCATTTACTTTTGTGGTTTTTCTCAAAAAAGTTGCCCATTTCTCATTGTTTGTATGTAAGCGTACAAAATAGTCCATTGGTTTGTTTTGAATGGAAGGGTGTTTGGTTTGAAGATGGTGTTTAAGCTTGCTTGGCACCATGGCGCTATTGGATAGCTTCTCACCACACACCAAGCACAGCAGAGTTGGTGCTGTCTCATCCCCTGTGAAAGTAAATCCAAATGAAAGATAGCTTTTGCTATATTGCCTCAAGCTCACTGTCTTGTCTTTTTTCTTTTGTCGACCACTCATACTAGGGCCTTCATCTAAGTCAGAATTTTGTCTAGGGCCCTATTTGGCTTTTGCATTTTCCCTTCTCAAAAATTTCTCCATCACTGTCACTTGCTCGTCTTGCTGAGATCCCAAACTGTCACAAGAGTGAAATATGCCTGGCAGAGGTCCTATAAATAAATTACATTTATTTAAAAAAAGTTAAATAAAAAAGGATAACCCTCTCATATATACAGTCCCATGTAACATCCCTCATATACACAGTCCCACATAACATTCCCTTATAAATACAGTCCCACGTAACATCCCCTTATAAATACAGTTCCATGTAACATCCCCTCATATATAGTCCCATGCAACCTCATATATACAGTCCCGCTAATAGATACTGGAGCTTTCATCAAGGTTGTGGGTTCAAATCAATTTGGCAAATACTCTCTCTATATAGAGACTGGACAAAATCAATTTTAGAAAATGTTGGGTACTTGTGTAACATCATAAATACTCAGAGCATCTCTAATGTCAGATTGAGAATGTGCTTTCTAGGTAAGGATTCTGATAAATACTAGAGTTCTCCCTGAGGTTATGGGTTCAAATCCCATGGTCATCTGGGTGCAGGGGCCTTGGTTCTGTCTGTTTTGATGGTGTATATAGAGATTTGAGCTCTTTAAGAAGATGACCCTTCAGGAGGCCATATACAATATAGATAACATTGTGATGCATTGTATATCACCCTCTGCGGGGGCCTCTTTTAAAAATAAAAAGGTCAAATTGCTATATACACCATCAGAATAGACATAACCAGCTGAGGCTGAGGCTTCATCTAGTGGTGGCAACATTTACCTCCAGTCCTGACCAGGATTAGAAATCGGGACCATGGGGAGGAGTAGCAGCTTCAACTACTCGCTGCGGCCACACAATGACAAGTGCGTGGCAGCCCGAGCTGGGACCTTCCTGGGTGTGGATGAGAGGCAGCCTACTATTGGTTCATCGCTAGTGGTTGGGATGAATCCTAGAAGGTGATTGGTCAGTGAGTGTTCCCTGTGCCTCCACTCTCCCTGTCACTGATAGCTGGAGGGATCATGAGGGGAATGTTTATGTTCAGATGGAAGCAGCTGGCGGCGGGCTGGATAAGTAGCCTCAGCGGGCCATATCCGGCATGCGGGCCATAGTTTGGGGACCCATGTTTAATTTCCCCATGGCGCACCTAACCATGTCTCATGGCACACTGGTTGAAAAACACTGCACTATGGGATACTACTCAGCCATAAGAAATGATGATATCGGATCATTTACAACAACATGGATGGATCTTGATAACATTATATGGAGTGAAATAAGTAAATCAGAAAAAACTAAGAACTACACGATTCCATACATAGGAGAAACATAAAAACGAGACTAAGAGACATAGATAAGAGGGTGGGGGGGAGAGGGAGGGAGAGGAAGGAGGGGAGGGGCACAAAAAAAACTCAGATAGAAGGTGACGGAAGACAATTTGACATTAGGTGATGGGTATGCAACATAATTAAATGTCAAAATAACCTGGAGATGTTTTCTCTGAACATATGTACCCTGATTTATTAATGTCACCCCATTAAAATTAATTTTAAAAAAGATGCTTTCTTTTGTATTCCAATTGATAAGCAGGCCCTATTGTTATTTGTCTTTAAATGGCAAGATCCGCCTGACCAGGCGGTGGTGCAGTGAATAGAGTGTCAGACTGGTATGCAGAAGGACCCAGATTTGAGACCCTGAGGTCACCAGCTTGAGCGTGGGCTCATCTGGCTTGAGCCAAAAAAAAAAAAAAAAAGCTCACCAGCTTGGATCCAAGGTCGCTGGCTCGAGCAAGGGGTTACTCAGTCTGTTGAAGGCCTGCGGTCAAGGCACATATGAGAAAGCAATCAATGAACAACTAAGGAGTCCCAAAGAAAAACTGATGATTGATGCTTCTCATCTCTCTCTGTTCCTGTCTGTCTGTCCCTATCTATCCCTCTCTCTGACTCTCTCTCTGTTGCTATAAAAAAAATAAAATAAAAATAAATGGCAGGATCCAACTAATAAGACTACTACTCATTAGTGTTGGACTATATTGCCACAAGGATTTAAAAATTCATCCCACAGCTTTTGGAGAATTGTTAGGCAAGGACTTGACTAACAAATAGACTCTGAATTTTTTTTTTCTTGTGGCAGAGACAGAGAGAGTCAGAGAGGGGGACAGATGGGGATAGACAGACAGGAAGGGAGAGAAATGAGAAACATCAATTCTTTGTTGTGGCTCCTTTGTTGTTCATTGATTGATTTCTCATATGTGCCTTGACTGGGGGGCTATGGCAGACCAAGGAACCCCTTACTTGAGCCAGCAACCTTGGGCTCAAGCTGGTGAGCCTTGCTCAAACCAGATGAGCCCACACTCAAGCTAGCAACCTCAGGGTCTCAAACCTGGGTCCTCCACATCCTAGTCCTAGGCTCTGTCCACTGTGCCACTGCCTGGTCAGGCTGGAATACTTTTACAGTATGTTGATGATTTGCTCATAACTGTCAACTCCTATGTTGCCTGTTTAAAGGAAGATTATCAAAGTCCTACTCATCCTTGCATCCTGTGAGTCATCCTTCACAAGACTCAAATCTATAAACAAGAAGACATCTTATTTAGGCTTTAACCTAAAGCCAGGGGAGAGAATTCTTATGTCAGGACAAAAGCAAACCATTGCTGCAGTTAAGACCTTTGAGAACTGTAGGCAACTCTAAGGGTTTCTTAGAATAGCAGGTTTCTGCTGATTGGGATCCCAAACTTTGGAGTAAGAGCTAAGTCATTCTATATTTCTTTAAAAGGACTTGAGCCAGAGCCCCTGGGACAGAATGCAAGGTGCTAGAGGGCTTTTGAAACCCCAAAGGATAGTCTAGTCTCAGCTCTGCATTAGGACTATCCAACACTCAGGTCTGAGGCAGTAAACCTACCTCTCAAGTTGTCATTAAGCACTGTCTCGGGCATCAGAGGGACAATTTTCATCTAACTTGAAGAGATCGAGAAGTTGATAAGGCAGCAAAGCATGCAACCACTGTAGCTCACGGAAATCACAGACATCTTGGTGACCTCAATCTACTGGGAAAACAAAAAATGCGGCATACAGTACTTTGAAGAAAACTGGGACAAAGCTGGGCCTTGGTCAGAGAGGATTTAATGAGTTTGATGCCAAAGGCAAGGAAAACTAATTCTACCAAATGTTCAAAGAAGAACTAACTCCTATCCTTCTCAAACTATTTCAAAAAATTCAAGAGGAAGGAAGACTTCCAAACTCCTTTTATGAGGCGAGCATAATTCTGATTCCAAAACCAGGCAAAGACAACACAAAAAAAGAAAATTTTAGGCCAATATCTCTGATGAATATAGATGCTAAAATCCTCAACAAAATATTAGCAAACCGGGTCCAACAATATATGGAAAAAATCATACACCATGATCAAGTGGGATTTATTCTGGGGAGGCAAGGCTGGTACAATATTCGTAAATCAATCAATGTGATTCATCACATAAACAAAAAGAAGGAGAAAAACCATATGATAATTTCAATAGATGCAGAAAAAGCATTTGATAAAATCCAGCACCCATTCATGATCAAAACTCTCAGCAAAGTGGGAATACAGGGAACATACCTCAACATGATAAAAGCCATCTATGAGAAACCCACAGCCAACATCATACTCAATGGGCAAAAATTAAAAGCAATACCCTTAAGATCAGGAACAAGGCAGGGGTGCCCCCTTTCACCACTCTTATTTAACATAGTCCTGGAAGTCCTAGCCACAGCAATCAGACAAGAAGAAGAAATAAAAGGCATTCAAGTTGGAAAAGAAGAAGTAAAACTATCATTATTTGCAGATGATATGATATTGTATATAGAAAACCCTAAAGTCTCAGTCAAAAAACTACTGGACCTGATAAATAAATTCAGCAAAGTGGCAGGATATAAAATCAATACTCAGAAATCAGAAGCATTTTTATACACCAACAATGAACAGTCAGAAAGAGAAATTAAGGAAACAATCCCCTTCACAATTACAACCAAAAAAATAAAGTACCTAGGAGTAAACTTAACCAAGGAGACTAAAGACTTGTACTCGGAAAATTACAAAACATTGATAAAAGAAATCAAGGAAGATACAAACAAATGGAAGCATATACCGTGCTCATGGTTAGGAAGAATAAACATCATTAAAATGTCTATATTACCCAAAGCAATTTATAAATTCAATGCAATACCAATTAAAATACCAATGACATACTTCAAAGATATAGAACACATATTCCAAAAATGTATATGGAACCAAAAAAGGACACGAATAGCCTCAGCAATCTTAAAAAAGAAGAATAAAGTGGGAGGTATCACACTTCCTGATATCAAGTTATACTACAAGGCCATTGTACTCAAAACAGCCTGGTACTGGCATAAGAACAGGCATATAGATCAATGGAACAGAACAGAGAACCCAGAAATAAACCCACAGTTCTATGGACAACTGATATTTGACAAAGGAGGTAAGGAAATACAATGGAGTAAAGACAGCCTCTTTAACAAATGGTGTTGGGAAAATTGGACAGCTACCTGCAAAAAAATGAAACTAGATCACCAACTTACACCACTCACAAAAATAAACTCAAAATGGATAAAAGACTTGAATGTAGGCCGTGAAACCCCAAGCATCTTAGAAGAAAACATAGGCAGTAAGCTCTCCGACATCTCTCGGAGCAATATATTTGCTGATTTATCTCCATGGGGAAGTGAAATAAAAGACAGGATAAACAAATGGGACTATATCAAACTAAAAAGCTTTTGCACAGCTAAAGACAACAAGAACAGAATAAAAAGACAAACTACACAATGGGAGAACATATTTGACAATACGTCTGATAAGGGGTTAATAACCAAAATTTATAAAGAACTTGTAAAACTCAACACCAGGAAGACAAACAACCCAATCCAAAAATGGGCAAAAGAGATGAATAGACACTTCTCCAAAGAGGACATACAGATGGCCAATAGGCATATGAAAAAATGCTCAACATCACTAATCATTAGAGAAATGCAAATTAAAACCACAATGAGATATCACCTTACACCAGTCAGAATGGCGCTTATCAACAAAACAACACAGAATAAGTGCTGGCGAGGATGTGGAGAAAAGGGAACCCTCCTGCACTGCTGGTGGGAATGCAGACTGGTGCAGCCACTGTGGAAACAGTATGGAGATTCCTCAAAAAACTGAAAATCGAACTGCCTTTTGACCCAGCTATCCCACTTTTAGGAATATACTCCAAGGACACCATAGAACGGCTCGAAAAGGAGAAATGTACCCGCATGTTTGTGGCAGCATTGTTCACAATAGCGAAGATCTGGAAACAGCCCAAGTGTCCGTCAGAGGACTAGTGGATTAAAAAACTTTGGTACATATATACTATGGAATACTACTCAGCCATAAGAAATGATGACATAGGATCTTTTACAATAACATGGATGGAGCTTGATAACATTATACGGAGTGAAATAAGTAAATCAGAAAAAAAAACTGAGATGAATCCATACATAGAAGGGACATAAAAATGAGACTCAGAGACATGAACAAGAATGTGATGGCAACAGGGGCGGGAGGTTGGGGGAGAGGGGATGGGGTGAAGAAGGAGAGAGGGGTTAGGGGAGGGGAGGGCCACAAAGAAAACCAGATAGAAGGTGACAGAAGACAATTTAACTTTGCGGGAGGGGTATACAGCACAATCAAATGTCAAAATAATCTAGAGATATTTTCTCCCAACATATGTACCCTGATTTATCAATGTCACTGCATTAAATTTAATAAAAATAAATAAATAAATAAATAAATAAATAAATAAACGGGACTAGTCAAACTTAAAAGCTTAGGCACAGCAAAAGAAACCATCTTCAAAACAAAAAGGCAAGCAACTGAATGAAAGAAGATATTTGCAAATAATACCTCTGATAAGGAGGTAATATCCAAAAGAACTCATACAACAGCAAGTAACTGAAAAATACAAATAAAAAGTGGGAAGGGAACCTGAACAGTTGCTTTTTGTTAGTAGACATAAAAATGGCCATAAGATATGTGAAAAGTTGCTCAACTTCACTAACTATAAAGGATATGCAAATAAAATCTACAATGAGATACTACCTCATACCTATTGGAATGGTTAGTGATAAGAAACAACAAGTGTTGGAGAGAATGTGAAGAAGAAGGAACCCTCAAGCACTGCTGGTAGGAATGTAAACTGGTACAGCCACTATGAAAAACAGTATGGAATTTCCTCAAAAAAATTAAGAATAGAGATACCGGCCCTGGCCGGTTGGCTCAGTGGTAGAGCGTCGGCCTGGCGTGCAGAGGTCCCGGGTTCGATTCCCGGCCAAGGCACACAGGAGAGGTGCCCATCTGCTTCTCCACCCCTCCCCCTCTCCTTCCTCTCTGTCTCTCTCTTCCCCTCCCGCAGGCGAGGCTCCATTGGAGCAAAGATGGCCCAGGCGCTGTGGATGGCTCCTTGGCCTCTGCCCCAGGCGCTAGAGTGGCTCTGGTCACAACAGAGCGACCCCCTGGAGGGGCAGAGCACCGCCCCCTGGTGGGCAGAGCGTCACCCCCTGGTGGGCGTGCCGGGTGGATCCCGGTCGGGCTCCTGCAGGAGTCTGTCTGACTGTCTCTCCCCGTTTCCAGCTTCGGAAAAATACAAAAAAAAAAAAAAGAATAGAGATACCATATGACCCAGCACACCCTCCTCTGTGTATTTACTAGAAACAGTTGAAAACATTTATTCATAAAGATATATACACCTATGTTGGTCAAATAAGTTTGTAAAATATGATTTTTATATCTGATCGCTATAGTTTGCATTGGGGGCTGGGCGGCACCAGGTATATGTGGTCTGTGAAATTGCAAATTACCTTTCTGCTTGAGAAGATCCATTGTTTTGTTAATGTTTGCTGGAGGAGAGGTTTTTGTGCCAGAAAGTTTTGAAATGAGCAGAGAAGAAGAAGGCAATGTGCTGAGAAAGAGAAGGTGTGCAGTTGGGGAACCAGAGCTGAGGGGCTTTGGGAGCCCTACTGAGACTGGGGGCCTTTGATTCTAGCAGAAACCAGAGAAGATTCTCCTGGTTGTGGAACCGGAGAATGCGTCAGTGGCTTTGGGAGCCCTGTGTGTTCCCCCGGGCCTGTGCGAGACTTTAATAAAGGAATGACCCACCATTTTCTGGCTCCACTGTTTCTTTGCTGTCTGCCTGAATTCAATAAGAACCTGCATGTTCATGGCCACAACAGCCGCAACTACTGGCCATACATCTATGTTCATTGCAGCACTATTAGTGATAGCCAAGACATGGAGACAACTAAAGTATCTTTTGATGGATGACTGGTTAAAGAAGATGTGGTACATCTATACAAAGGAATACTACTCAATTAAAAGAAAAGATGAAATACTGTCATTTGTGACAGCCTGAGTGAATTGTGAGAGTATTGTGTAAGCATAATAAGTCAGATGAGAAAGGCCAAAAATCAAATGATTTTACTCGTTTCTGGGTTATAAATCAGATAGCAACAAAAGAGTGAATAAAACAACAACAAAAAACCTCATGACACAAATAACAGTATAATGGTTACCATAGGAAAGGAGATGATAGAAGGAGACTCAAGACTGTGGGTGGTGAGCATAGAATACAATATACAGATGATGAAATATAAAATTGTATACTTGGAATATAATCTTATTAACCAATGTTACCCCAATAAATTTCATTTAAAAGCATCTACTTGTTAGCATGCTGTTTATTCAAAGAGATTTTTAGAAGCCTAACATATGCCAGGTCAAGCTACGCACTGAAGATCTAAAGATAATAAGAATTCTTCTCTATAATGATAATATAATACTCTAAAAATAATATCAGTATGTATGGCAGTAAAAGAAGTAATTAACTCTGCTATAGCCTCAGAATATTATTCATAAAGAAAAAATTTAAATTGAATTTTGAGAAATGAGAACAGAATTGTAAATCATGAAGGATGAGAGAAGGCATTTTGGGCAAAGTGAACATATATATAGTTTTAAAACAGCATGTTGTTTTTAGGAAATGATAAAGTTCTTGTTGTCTATTCTCCTGAGTTAAAAAGAACAGAGCATTCTCTGTGTAAGTGTTAATATAGATGTTTGTATTTAAGAATAAAAGGGAAAAACAAAAACCTTTTTTTATTCTCCTGAATGTGAGAGTACTTCATGGATATTTAAGGCAAACAGTTATTCTCTCTTTGAAGGCTATAAGAGGAATTTTATTGTTCTAGTGGCAATATATCATTGTTAAATATATTTTCTATTTAAAAACTTTAAATAACAGTTTATTAGGTCTAAGATAAACTATATAGCGACTTACTGAACAATTTGTTTTTTTTTATTTTCCTAAAAACCTCAAATTGGTTGTGACTTAGTTCAGTGCTGTGTTGTTGGGTTTAAAATTTTATCCAGTCTCAGAAAGGAATTGGTCATGACTCACAGATCTCATTCAACAATGTTTACTGAATTTTTAATATTTGTTTCAGATAATCACTTGGTTGCTGGAACATCCAAGTAGAAGGAAAACACAGACAAAAACAAAAAGATCTCCATTCTTCTTTTGGAGATTTTGTTTAATAAAATGATCAAGTGGAAGAAGGTATGGCAAATGAGAATGTACTGAATAATTCCATCTATGTAATACTTTTCACAACACAAACCAATCCAAAAAGCAAGTCATTAGTTTCCAGAGACTGGGGTGGAGAAAGAATTAGTTTACAACTGATCACAGGGAATTTGGAGGTGATGGTAATTATTTATGTTGATGGCAACAGCGGTTTTATGGGAGTGTATATACATAACAAAAGTTCTTAAACTCTGTAATTTAAATATGTGAAGGGCTATTTTTACATTGATTATGATTTTTAGGTAAAAGTCACAGTAAAGCTGTAAATAGATGATGGGTAAAATATAGTCACTTCCAGACAAAGTGTAACAGAGAATTCACTGCCAACACTCTGTTGCATTAAAAAGTGTTACAGTGATTTCTCAGTCATAAAAAAAATGATCCCAAGTAGAAACACAGAAATGCAAAAAATAAAGAGCTATACAGGCAGAAATGTAAATAGAAAAATCCATATTTTACTTAGAAACAGTAAAAATATCAACTAAAGCATAAAGTGGGTTACAATAACACAACAGTCAGTAAGTGGAGGTAAATTATGTAAAGGACAAAGTATTACATGTTAAGCAGTATAAGTATTAGCCAATATAGGGTAAGTGAAGAATGTATATTTTATTCTTTACAACCACTGAATGAATAGTAAAATATAATAATAATAAATTCAATATGCAAGAAGAAGATACTAGAAAAGAGATAAACATAAACCAGTGAGAAAAACAGACAAGCAAAATACAAAGAGTAAGATGGTACCTACACACCCAAATATAAATACAGTAAATGAAAGTAGCCTAAATTGAATAACATCAGTTAAGTTTTAGAGCATGTTTGTTCCTTAGTAATTTGTATGATTTGATGTTATGTTCATAAACTGGAGAAAGTTGATTGGGTTAAAACCACGGTTCCTAACCCCCTCCTCCCTTAGTATATGAAAAAAATTCTAACACACAGGATGAAGTGGACAACAGCCCCAGAGATCAGCGCTTTGAATAACTCAGGTATCTGACATTAGCGTAACCCCCTTAAGGGTAAAGCTTACATCAATGGCCCAAAATGCATTTTCCCTATTCCTCCAACAGTTGTTAGCCCCCCACCCAACAGGGTTCCCTGTTTAACCCTGCATGTTAGAGAGACCGCTGCTGACCTCCGCCTTAGGAGTCGCAGATAATCCCTCAAGATAACCCCTCAATAAAGCTTTTATGCCTGAACTTGGGTATATTCTTCCTTCTGCTGACCTTTCATTTTGATGCCTAAACCCAGGAGGGGTGCCTGCCAGGACTTGCTGGATCGCCCTTCTCCCTCCTTTACTCTCCTCCTGGGCTTGATTCTCCTACTGGACACCCCTCCTAGACCTGCCAAGAAGACGAGAGGATGCCCTTCTCCGGGACTTTCCACTCTTGCCATTGCTGACCCTGCAAACACCATTGGCCTGATTTCCTCTCACGGATGAGTAACAGATTCTCCTAGTCTGGGTCTCCTGTCTCCCTGTCCACCCCAGTCAACCTCAGTCTCCAAAAGTCCTAGCGCTAGACCAGGAAGACCCTTTCAACCTTTGGGTCTGGATCCTCATAAATCTGGGGACACTCAACTCGTGAGGGATCCTGTCCCTCACTCTCTGAGACTGGCTGGGGGAACAGGAACACCTCTTCCCTTAGCCCTTCTCCTTCTAGGATTTCTTGCATTCACCCTTCATAGCCTTCAACTTCATATCATGGGAGCATCACAATCTTGCCCTCAAAAGGGCACCCCATTAGGCTGCCTCCTTTGAAACATTGATGCTCTTGACCTTTGAGATGTACTTAGACCTAAAATACTTATCTTTTACTGTAATACTGCCTGGCCCCAATACTGGCTAGACAATAGGTCTCAATGGCCTGAAAATGGCACTTTTGACTTTAACATACTTCAAGATCTTGATAACTTCTGTCAACGCAATGGCACGTAGTTGGAAATCTTCTACATTCAAGCTTTCTTTGCTCTCGGATCTCACCCCTCTCTCTGTCAATCCTGTTCTACCTATCAAATCTTCTTAGTACACTCCAAACCCCCTCTTCCAGCCAAGACTGATTCTCGGCCCTTTAACCTAGCTGACCAGACTATCCCACCATCTGCCCTGTCTCTTCCCCCTAGCTCCCCGCCACCTGAGAATCATTCAAGCTCAGAATCAGATACTTATCTTCCAGACTTCCCTTTCTCCACTCTTCCTCGCTTCCTTGTCAGGCCACATACCCCTGAGGACCCTCCAGCTCCCCTCCTCTCTCTTTGTGTGGTAGCAGCCACTGAGGGAATTGTTAGGGTTCACATCCCATTCTCACTCTTGGACCTGTCGCAAATAGAGAAGAGACTGGGCTCCTTCTCCACGGAACCAGACACTTATGTGAAGGAGTTTAAATACCTAACCCAGTCATATGACCTAACCTGGCATAACCTTTATATTATCCTCTCTTCTACCTTACTACCTGAGGAGAAGGAGTGGGTCTGGTTGGCTGCACAGGCACATGCTGACGACCTCCATAGGATAATCAGAAACCTGCAGGAGTGACAGTTTCCCAGGAGGGAAAGAGTCCTACTTGGGACTACCAGGTTGGGAAAACTGGCAGAGATCTCGGTGTCCATAGGTTCACCTGCTTCATGGCAGGACATCAAAAGACATAAGGCAGTTAACTACAAAAAACTCCAAGAGACTTCACAAAGGGCAGATGAAAATCCAGCCCAGTTCTTGTCTTGCCTAACAGAGGCACTCCAAAAATATACTAAAATTGACTCAAATTCGGTTGAGGGGCCATAGTTCTTAATCATTTTATCTCTCAATCACCGCCCAATATACAGAAAAAACTGAGAAGGCAGAGTAAGGCCCTCAAACCCATCAATGAGATCTCCTTAGTATGGCTTTTAAAGTCTATAACTGAGAGGAACAGGAGAAGGCAGACAGAGCCCCAAGAGATAAGGCAAAATATCTGCTCTTGGCAACAGGCCTCATAGACTCCAATGCCCTAAAGGAGCCTTGTGAGACTCCACTGGGGCCCTGTTTTAAGTATGGAAAAGGGCCCTGGCCGGTTGGCTCAGCGGTAGAGCGTCGGCCTGGCGTGCGGGGGATCCGGGTTCGATTCCCGGCCAGGGCACATAGGAGAAGCGCCCATTTGCTTCTCCACCCCCCCCTCCTTCCTCTCTGTCTCTCTCTTCCCCTCCCACAGCCAAGGCTCCATTGGAGCGGAGATGGCCCGGGCGCTGGGGATGGCTCCTTGGCCTCTGCCCCAGGCGCTAGAGTGGCTCTGGTCCCGGCAGAGCATCGCCCCCTGGTGGGAAGAGCGTCACCCCTGGTGGGCGTGCCGGGTGGATCCCGGTCGGGCGCATGCGGGAGTCTGTCTGACTGTCTCTCCCCGTTTCCAGCTTCGGAAAAATACCAAAAAAGAAAGAAAGAAAGAAAGAAAGAAAGAAAGAAAGAAAGAAAGAAAGAAAGAAAGAAAGAAAGAAAGAAAGAAAGAAAGAAAGAAAGAAAGAAAAGAAGGTCATTGGGCGAAAGTCTGTCCAGCTCTTCAGCCCCCACCAGGGACTTGCCCTTGATGTGGGAAAAAGCGACACTGGAAGGTAAACTAACCCCTTACTCCTCCAAGGGAGAGTTCAGTCCCTTCCACCCCTGCCCCAGTCATCTCTGACCTAACCTTGCCCAGACTACTGGGACTTGCCACTGAAGATTGAAGGTGCCCAGTGCCGTCGGCCCTATCTCACTTCACCATTATAGAGCCTAGGGTAAACATCCAAGTGGCAGGTAAGCCAATCTCATGTCTTTTTTTGTGTATATGACAGAGACAGCAAGAGACAGAGAAAGGGACAGATAGGGACAGACAGGAAGGGAAAGATTTGAGAAGCATCAATTATTCATTCAGCACCTTAGTTTATTGATTGCTTTCTCATATGTGCCTTGACCAGAGGGCTACAGCAGACTGAGTGACCCCTTGCTCAAGCTAGCAACCTTGGGTGCAAGCTGGTGAGCCTTGCTCAAACCAGATGAGCCTGCGCTCAAGTTAGCAACCTCGGGGCCTTGAACCTGTGTCCTCTGCATCCCAGTCCAATGCTCTATCTACTGCATCACCACCTGGTCAGGCCCAATCTCATTTCTTATAGACATGGGGGCCACTTACTCTGCCCTACCCAAAATATTGGGTCCTGCTCATTCCTCGAAGATCTCTGTTGTGAGTGTTAATGGTCTTATTTTCTCCTCACTTGCCGTGTATCCACTGCCTTGTCTAATACTTGGTGTCTCCTTCACACTCCTTTCTCCTCCTGCCCAGATGCCTATTTTAGGCAGAGACTTACTCTCTAAATTTAGAACATCTCTCTCCTTCCATCTCCCGACCTTGGAGTCAGCCTTGTTGCTTGTCTTCAGCCAGCCAGACACTCCAACCTTTATTACAGACCTACCCTTACCTCCTCACCATCCCCATGGCTGCAAAACTCCAGGGAAACGCCCCCTGGTTCCATCTCTTCAGGTTAGAGAAGACATAAGCTTCACCTCAGCCTGCATTCACAAGTCTTTCCATCCTACCTAATTCACTGCCACAGTATACTTGTTCCCCCCTGCAACCCACCAAAGTCAAGCTCACCAGAATCCCTGAGGAGGAAGAAGGACCAGAGTTGTGAGTAGCCATGCCTTTCCAGCAAAGACTACAACTCACACTTTACTTTTTCTTCTGAATATGCTCCTAGGGGGATGTCCTGCCTCCATCCCCTCCCTTTTAGAGTCCTAATATATAATTATATAGAACACTCTCTTAACCTTACTCAAGATTTTTTAATTAAGACTAATTCCTCCTATGCCGCTGACTGCTAGATGTGCCTATCTATGTCCTCCTCAGCCTACTCCGCCCTCCCTATTCCAAATAACGCCACCCATCTTCTTCAAACCACTCTCATGTACAAAATCCAAAAGGGAGCTACCTTCTTTGAGAGAGCCAACACTCTTATAGGGAACTATGCCATTTCAGCTACCAACCGAGCAAACAAGCTATATCAAACCTATTACTCCCAGCTTGAGAAACTAAAACCCCAAGCCCCTCCTGCTCAAGAACCACTTTTAATACCGCTCTCCTTTCACTTGCTCCCCTCTGCTTCACTGCTCAAGGTATCGTCCCAGTAGGCCATCTTCCCTCTGAACTCTGCAACATCACGGTAAACATACAATTTCCCAGAGACCATCAAAACAGCCTGGTTAACTATCAAGTATCTCCAGAAGCAAACGGTTTATTTGCTAATCCCACCTGCTTCACGGCACCTCCTACTCTCACAGCCTCACAACACAAGTGCTCCTATCCCAGCAACCAGCTCTATCCGTGGCTCACTACTTCCTCCCCAATAAGATTACAATGCTCAAAAAAAATCCTCTACTCATATCACCCCCCTTGTTGGGGCTGCACTTTCCTCCACTCTGACTGTCTAAAGCTCAGAAACGGAAAGAAAGAAACAACTCCTTGTCCATCTATTCTCTATTCACCTCTCAGCCTGTGTCACCCAGTCAGGGGCTTTCTATATGTGTAGAGTCAACGTCTATATGTGCCTCCCAACTAATTGGACAGGAATCTGTACCCTAGTCTATCTCACCCCAAACATCAACCTATTTCCACTCCATGAGCCTCTTCCAGTTCCTAGTACTCTATTAGCCAAAGGAGCAAACAAGCAACACAGGTAATCCCTCTCCTAGCTGCCTTAGGAATCTCTACAGGAGTAGGCCTGGGGGTGGGGGGACTGGCCACCTCCCTGTATTATTTTCACTCTTTCTCTGAAGACCTCCAAAACTCTCTAGAGGAAATTGCCTCCACTCTAGTAAGACTCCAGGATCAACTCGACTGCCTAGCTGCCGACACACTACACAATCGCCGAGGCCTGGACCTCTTAAGGGTGGCAAAAGGAGGTATTTGTGTCTTTCTAGAGGAACAGTGTTGCTTTTACCTCAACCAGGCAGGGCTAGTTAGAGACGCAGCAACAAAATTAAAGGAGCGGGCTGAACAAACCAGTGAAAGGCAAGCGGGGTCTTGGAATCAGTGGCTCCGCCCAACCTGGGTGTCTTGGCTACTGTCATTTATCGGTCCACTCACTCTCATATTTGTCATTTTAGCATTTGGACCCTGTCTCCTGTGTCTATTCTCTAACTTCCTCCAGAACCGCCTGAAGGCCTGTACTAACCAAACGGTCCAGGAACTCCTGATGCTCCAACCAAAAGATTCCCACTTCGCCACCGCAACCTGCAACCAGCCGCCCCCTTTTTGACTCACCGCCCCTGGTCAGCAGGAAGCAGCTACAGAAAAATCATAGCCACCTCTGAACCATATAACACAAGGCTGGAACGACTGGGTTGCAGCCAGGGTTCCTAACCCCCTCCTCCCTTAGTGCATGAAAAAAATTCTAACAAACAAGACGATCTGGATCACCACCCCAGACATCTGGATTGACTAACTTACATAGATATGGGACTTTCCTTAACCCCCTTACAGGTAAAGCTTATGTCAATGGCTAAAACTGCATTTTCCCCATTTCTCTAAGGGTTGTTAGCACCTCCCCAGCCAACCAATGGCTCCCTGTTTAACCCTGCATGTTAGAGAGAATGCTGCTGACCTCGGCCTTAGAGGTCATCCCAGCAAATAACCCCTCAATAAAGTTTTCTTGCCTGAACTTGGGTGTATTCCTCCTTCGGTCGACCTTTCAAAAGTAACTGACATTAGAGGCCGCATAGATTAATTTAGTAGCTTTTTATTAGAATATAATATAGCTACAGAAAAGTACACAGATCATGAATACAAAGCATAATGATTTTGCACAAATTTAACATCTATATAAGAACTCAGATAAAAAAAAAGATTATTAGTATAAGTTTAAAAGCTATAAGTTTGGCCCTGGCTGGTTGGCTCAGCGGTAGAGCATTGGCCTGGCGTGTGGGGGACCCGGGTTCGATTCCCGGCCAGGGCACACAGGAGAAGTGCCCATTTGCTTCTCCACCACCCCCCCTCCTTCCTCTCTGTCTCTCTCTTCCCCTCTTGCAGCGAGGCTCCATTGGAGCAAAGATGGCCCGGGCACTGGGGATGGCTCCTTGGCCTCTGCCCCAGGCACTAGAGTGGCTCTGGTCGCGGCATAGCGACGCCCCGGAGGGGCAGAGCATCGCCCCCTGGTGGGCAGAGTGTCGCCCCTGGTGGGCATGCGGGAGTCTGTCTGACTGTCTCTCCCCGTTTCCAGCTTCAGAAAAATACAAAAAAAAAAAAAAAAAAAAAAAAAAAAAAAGCTATCAGTTTTACTATGTATGCAATAATCAATCAATTCAAAATATTTTTTAGTAATTTCCATCATAAATTTTTGTTTGCTCCTTGGACTATATAAAAGTGCATTGTTTATTATCTATAAAATAGGAGGTTTCTTTTATGTTTTTTATTATCAATGTCTTGTTTAATTTGTTCCTGGTCAAAGAATAACTTTTAAATGATTACAAACTTTTATATTCTTTGAGAATTTATTAGTCAGCATTTGACTTTGGTAAACAATCTATTAAAACTTGAAACTTTGCCCTGGCTTCTTGGCTCAGTGGTAGAGCATCGGCCTGGCGTGTGGAAGTCCTGGGTTCGATTCCTGGCCAGGGCACACAGGAGAAGCGCCCATTTGCTTCTCCACCCCTCCCCCTCTCTTTCCTCTCTGTCTCTCTCTTCCTCTCCCACAGCCAAGGCTCCATTGGAGCAAAGTTGGCCCAGGCACTGAGGATGGCTTTGTGGCCTCTGCCTCAGGCCCTAGAATGGCTCTGGTTGTCACAGAGCGATGCCCGAGATGGGCAGAGCATCGCCCCCTGGTGGGCGTGCCGGGTGGATCCCAGTTGGGCGCATGCGGGAGTCTGTCTGACTGCCTCCCCGTTTCCAGCTTCAGAAAAATACAAAACAAAAAATAACAACCTTGAAACTTATTTGCATTCTTTACATTGAATACAATTTTGTATACTTGTAAATTAGGTCAAATTAACTGAGTTAATCTGACTTTTTATAAACTTGACAAACTATTTTTGTTTCTGTTGAGGATTGTGCATTAATATCTCATACTACTTTAGATTCATTTATTTTTCCTTTGAGTTCTGACAAGTTATGATTAATATCTTCTGAATCTATTTATTATAAACTTATAGATTTAAGATTGTGATATTTTCCTGCTGGATTAGTGATCTTATCATTATGAAATATTTATTTTTTTCTATCAATTTTGTTTGCCTTAAAATTTGCTGTGTCTCAATTTGTACAGCTAAAAAAAAATCCTTTGGTCAGTGTTTATATCATATGACTTTTTTCTATTCATTTATGTTCATTTTTTCTCAATTTTTATATTTTGAGTGTGCTTTGCTTTATGTATATATTTATTTTTGGTTACCTCGTCTCAAATCTTGTTTGTTTGTTTTTAATTTTGATTAGTCAGTCTACCTACATATTAATTACTGATATAGTTATGTTTATGTCTATCATCTTCTCATTTTTCTTTTTAACCTACCTGTGTTGTGTTTCTCTTTTATTCTGTCATATTTGTATTAATCACATATTTTATTATGTCTATCTATGCATTTGTAATTTATCCTTTTTTTATTTTAATTTAGTAGTTGTCCTAGAGCAGACTTTTTCTGTCTTGGCACTGTTGATATTTTGATCTGAATAATTCTTGGTTATGGAAACTCTTTTGTTTTATAGAATGATTAGCAGCACCAGTGGGTTCTACTCACTATGTGCCTATTGCATCCTTATTTGGACATACCCATTGTGATATCCAAATATATTTCCAAAGATTACCTAATACCTCTTTCTGGCAAAATTGCCTCTCATTAAGAGCCACTACCCCAAAAATATAATATGTATTCTTGAATATTAGTCAATAAAAATCATTTCATATTATCAATTCTATAAGAATAAAAACTTGGACTACTTTAAATTCCTTTACCCTTTTGAACTTTACATTATTTTTATGTAGTTTTAGTACTACATATACTTTAAGCCCCATTATATATTGCAACTGATTTTATATAGTAATTAGCAAAATATTTGCCATGTCAGGGGGTTATTTTCTATTTTTTGGTTCATCTGTTTTCTTCTTCTTCTTATTATTATTATTATTTATGGATTGATTTCTAGAGAGAAAAGAGATTAAAGAGGTGAGAGAGACAAGCATGCATTTGTCATTCTACTTAGTTATGCATTCATTAGTTGCTTCTTATGCGTGCTCTCATGCAGGATCAAACCCAAAACCTTGGCATTTCAGGAAGATGCTATAACCACCTGAGCTAACTGACCAAGGCTTTGCTTTGTTTTTTAACGGGTAAATGAAAAATGTTTTTCATAATTAGATTTCTCTTAAACATTTTTTCTTTTGTACATCTTTTTTTTTTGGTTTTGCATATTGAGGTACAATAAACATATAACATAAAATAGGTGTTTCAGGAGTGCAACATAATGACTCAATATTTGTATGTATTGTAAAATGATCGTCGCAACAAGTCTAGTTAACATTCTTCACCATGCATAGTTACTTTTTTCTTGTGATGAGAACTTTTAAGATCTCTAGCAACTTTTAAATTATTAAGTATAGGTATCATACTTTTATATATATCAAAGTTTTAAGGGTGCAATTTGAGAAAACAAAAGACTGATATATCACAATGACAGAAATAAAATTGGATAAACCTGCTGCTGGAACAAAAATGTTCTATCAGATAACACTCACTTCCTTTTCTCATGGGATAGAGTGTGTTGATTTTATCTCAGGTTTTAATGTCATATTTACTGATAAAAGCTCAATTGGAAATTTGGAGAACTACAATAAGATAAAGGTGGGAATGACGATAGTGGAATATTATTACATAGTTGTTATATGTTGGGTCATAGTAGAAATAATACAACTGAAAAACTAGAAGAGAAGGAACAGAAAAAGAAGAAAATAAAGACAAGATGCTTTTTGTACAACAAAAAGATAGATGTTAAAAAGTAGATAAAATATCTTGTCCACTGGATTGTAGAAAGAAACATAATAAAAAAGGATACAGAGAAATCTTAACTAGAACAAAAATATAACCCTTTCTATATTATTTTTAAAAGCAAAAAACATGAAGCTAATGATTTAAAAACATTGCATATTTAACAATACACATCATTATAAAATATTTTGATAGATTCAAGGCAAAACATATTAGTAATAATAAATGTAAAGGACATTATCAATAGAAAATTATTTTAAATTTTTTCCACAAGATAAACCTCATATATCTATTATATTAGAGATTAATGCAAAATAAAGTAATTTACAAAAGCTAAATATAAAGAATAAGTCAAAAATAGGCAAACTGGAACTATAGGTTTCTATATATCTAGTATCAAAGATATATAGATCTAATATCTAAGTAGAGTTTAAGCATTAATAATGTCAAAGAAAAACACAACAATGACTTTTATAAAATTAAAACTACAGGTTATTCAAGAAGACTAAAATGAAAGTCACTAATAATAGGAGATTGAAAACACTAATTTGAAAGAATATAGGCACCCCTATGTTTATAGCAAAGTTATGTACAATAGCCAAGATTTGGAAAGAGCCCAAGTGTCTATAAGTAGATGAGTGGATAAAAAAGCTATGGTACATTTACACAATTGAATACAACTCAGCCATAAAAAGAATAAAATCTTAGATGGACCTGGAGAGAATTATGCTAAGTGAAATAGCCAGTTAGAGAAAGTTAAGTACCATATGATTTCACTTATATGTGAAATCTAATGAACAATATAAATTATATATATAATATATATATGATATTCAAAATTCATGCAAAATAAAGTAATTTAGAAAAGCTAAATATAAAGAATAAGTCAAAAATAGGCAAACTGGAACTATAGGTTTCTATATATCTAGTATCAAAAAATATAGATCTAATATCTAAGTAGAGTTTAAGGATTAATAATGTCAAAGAAAAACACAACAATGACTTTTATAAAATTAAAACTACAGGTATATATATATATATATATAAATAGACTCATAGGCAGAGAACAGACTGCCATGTGTCAGAGGGGAGGAGTGTTGTGGAACTGGGTGGAAAAGGTGAAGGGGTTAAGCAAAGAAAAAAAACCCTCATAGGCACAGACAATAGTATGTTGTTTACCAGAGGGAAAGGGGGTGAGGGTAGTAAAGGGTAAATGGGTCAAATATATACTGACAGAAGATGATCTGGCTTTGGGTCAGATTGCATTGGGCACACAATGCAATTTAAAGATTATGTATTAAAACTGTAAAATTTTATTAACCATGGCAGCAAATGCACTTAATAAAAAGAACAAATATTGCACAGGAAAAAAAAAGACCATTTTCAATTTTGAATCAAAATGGGAAATGAAGTTGGCAAAAACTTAGTTTTTATAAAAAAAAAAGCAAAATAATTATATCAACACTAATTACAAATCATGTCAGATCAAGGAAAAAGAGTTGGAGGAGGTTTTAAAGAGAGAGGGTGACTAGATGAGTTGCTTGAGAAAACTCGAGTGTGACATTAAAGTAGAAAATCCAAGCAAGTGTTTGAGTGTGTTAAATCATTACATCTTACAGCTTTATTGGAAGGCATCCTATATATATCTTCTAATGGGTAATTAGGTTGAATATAAGTTTATTAAGCTAAGAGAAAGGTGTTCTATTATACAGACCAGCTTCCATTTTAGGCAGAATTTAGGAAATCTAGTGGTATTTTTGGTGAAGTCAATATTCCTTAATCCCACTTTGAAATCTAATTCTTGTCTTCCTGCTTTTTAAAGTCTATTGTAATATCTCTTCATACACAGTAGGTATCACCTGACTGGTCACATCATGGAGGACTATCAGAAGGGCATTTGCATTTTGCAAAGTTCTTGAAGTGTGAATGTTATGGGTCAGATACCAGAGAGACAATATGGAGGTCATCACACCTTTCCAGAATTCTTGAAACCATGTTAGTCTTTTTCTGAGTAAAGCTGCCCTGTGAGCATTAAATTTAACCTAAAGAATGGCTATCCATATCAATTACCTTTCTCCCAAACGACTTGAATAATAAACAGTTTCTAAGTCATGTTATTTTTCTTCTAACCACCTCTATTCAGCTTTAAGTCAAAACTCTAATTTTCCTTATTGTTTATAGCTATTTACTTAAACTAAATAATATTCACTTACCCCTTTTAAATGGAAATGAATTGAGACAAATGTTATACCAGTTTCCACATCACAAATGAAATAGATTTTATTCTTTAAATTTTCTGTCTATTTTATTTCCTAATAAGGTCATTCATGTAATTATCCCAGTCACTTTATGTCTGGCTAATTTTGTCAGTCACAGGACAGATTACTTCTAAAATCATGGTAGAATAATGGCATTTAAAGTAAGACTATTATTAAATGCTATAGTAAAAAAAGACTACCAATTTCTCCTTTCTATAGCATATATATTTTTGGTTATTGAAATTATGTGGGGATGACAGACGTATAAAGAGGAATTACACATACTTCTGATTCCATAAAAATTGTTTTAATTATTATAATTAAAAATAAGTGATTACTTATAAGGTCAATATAAATGGTTCAGTCAATTTTTTTCTGCTGACAAGCCTGTAGTCACTTAATTAACTATATTCAGAATAGAAGTAAACTTAAAGAAAACAAGTTAAGAAATTCCCCAGATATCGGTATCAATATAGGGTTACTGTTTGAAATGAGGACATAATGCATAAAAACAATGAAAGTTTATATTGCTTTTTAATTAAAGACACAATCTTTATTCATAGGCTGTATTTCCATAGGACGTGTATTAAGAAAAGTAGTGGATATTCTTTATTTTTTCCGATTTTTGTATTTATTATGGTGAGGACTCAACATGAGATTAACAGATTTAACAAAAACTTCTTAAATTTTTAAGTGCCCATTCCAGTGTTGTTAACTATAGGCACAATGTTGTGCAGCCGGTAGCCAGAACTTGTTCATTGTGCACACATGGAACTTGATTTCATGAGCTTAATGGAATAGAGGGAAAGTTTCTAGGAAGTCCCATTGCTCTGTGTGAGTGCATATTTGTGCATGTGAAAAAAGAGAAGAGAGGCTCTGGTCTAATGTGGTATACTGGGAAGAATAGTGGGGTTAATTGCATCATTTCTGAGTCTGAGTCTAAATATGCTACTTACAAAATGTATGATTTTAAGATTCTTTTTTTAACCTTTAAAGTAGGCACAGTTATACCAGATTCTCAGAACTATGAAAAGAAAGGTGATGTAAAGGTTTTGTTTTAAGTTCAGAGTACTCCACATATGTAAGTTAATGTACTATTGTCAGGCCCATACCTGACTCTTTATTGATGTACAATATTTTTAGGGTATCCCATCAGACAAAAATTAGGCACTAAGCCTGACCAGTCGGTGGTGCAATAGATGGAATGTTGGATTGGGATGAGGAGGACCCAGGTCTGTTCGAAATTCTGAGGTCATCGACTTGAGCACAGGCTCACCAGCTTGAGCGCAGGGTCACACTGGCTTGAGCAAAGGGTCACTAGCTCTGCTGTAGCCTGCCCCCGCCCCCCACCTCCAGTCAAGGCATATATGAGAAAGCAATCAATGAACTACTAAGGAGCTGCAACGAAGAGCTGTGACAAAAAATAAATGCTTCTCATCTCTCTCCCTTCCTGTCTCTCTGTGCCTGGCTGTCCTCTCTCTGACTCTCTATCTCTGTCAAAAATAAATAAATAAATAAATAAATAAATAAATAAATAAGGCACTAAATGACAGCATTTTCCAATATTGTTAGCAATCATGTTGCTTGAGAGGACAAGGAAGAATAAATCGAAAATGAATATTCAGAACAATGACATTGGATTAAAAGTTAATATCTTTAAATGAACATTTAGAGATTGTACATTAGACATATATATTTAGAAGACCTTATATGTAGTCTCAGTTCTGTTACTAAGTGCATCTCACTGGGCCTCAATTTCCTTCAAATGTAAAAATATCCAGAAAAGACATTTTATTTAAACTGACAGGATACTGATCAATGGGGAGTCAAGGAAAGTCCAAACAAAGATGCAAAATAACATCTTGGGGATCCCTGTGTCAGTCAATACAGTCCTACTTTTATCTTCCCCACTTTCACAAAAGATGCACTGTATGAAGTCAGTTCAGCAGATGAAAATGGCAAGATTCTTGTGGTTGCAATATCCTGTGATTAGAAAATTCTATATAAAGCTCTGGTGTGGAAAATTGAAAATCCATTCATGAGTTTCACAAAGACAAACGCAATAATAGTATTCCTTTCAGCCACGAGAAAATAAAACAGTGGTCTCAATGATTTCCTCCCGTGATATGTTGGATGCATATTCACACAGATGATATCACACATATCTCTCCTCAATTGCTGTATTTTTACATTGATGATGATGGAGCAGAGATAAACAGGAAATGACTGGAATATTCTTCAGGTAAGACAGTCAAGGGAGGAACCTAGAAATTCAAATATCCATCAGGAAAAGAGAAGTAAGTAAATAATAGGATCACTCTGGCAAAAATCTGGAAGGTGGGCATTATAGGTTTGAATCTGCAAGATGCAGCCTTTTTTAGTCTCCCTACAAATATGGATCACTTGGAGCATTCATGAGCTCTGAGAGGTAGAAACAAGTGTTGTTGGTGTGGGGAAGGTGGTAGACATGAAATCTTTGTTGATGAACATGCTTTCTACTGTACCTTGCCATCCTTAGCCTGGCTCTAATAAGGGCTATTATTAAAACAGCAATTGATATCTAAAGTAATAACTTTCAGCAAAAAAATTACTTGAAAACCAAAGTGTTAGGGATGTACCACAGAAAGTAATTAAAAAGAGGTCCTATGAATCAAGAATGACACTGATCTTCACAACAAAGCAGGAAGAGAAAAGCAGATAAATACTGAACCTTCCAATTCCTCCTATGGCTTAGATTTAATTTGAAAGTATTTTATTAAAGTTAGACAAAATGATTTTTATTATACTCCAAATATATTATACATTCCACATGAGTAAGAGGGAAAAAAGACCTTAGCAAAATTTTAGAATGGGTTTCTGTTCATTTTTCAACCAAGAATTAAGAACCTATAGTATGCCTAGCTGGGATCATACAAAATGCTGAATTAAAATTCTATCTGCTCTTAAACAACATCAAGTTAAAAGAATAAAAAATTAGGATAAATAAAATATAATATATTAAACTCTACAATAAAAAAATAACAAAGTGTTCTGTTAGTATAAATAAAAATTTATTTTTCTGATATTCTTCTGATATCACTTTCATTTTGAATGGTCACAGGACTTACATTTTAACTATTCGTTTTCACATGTGGACAAGATATTGTCTGGCTACTCCAAAGTGAAAATCAATTGGACCCAAATAAATGCCTTTCTAATCCTTATCTCAATAGCATAGTGCATTTTATATTGAAAAAGAGCCACCTGAGGTTTTAAAATAACAGCACGTAGCTTGATAAGAAATAAATTTTTGCCCCATGTTTAAAGAGCATTGCATAATTTAATATTGAAATTCATTATTTAAAAATAATCACATTGAGAATAGATTGATTTCAGTGTAAACTAGAAATTATTTTTAACTACTGATATAATATGTATTTCTTGTTTTACTTCCCTTTCTTTTTTGAGAAATAAGTTGAATTTTCATTAATGATTATTCATTTTTTAAAGATAAAATAATCTGCCCTGGCCGGCTGGCTCAATGGTAGAGCATTGGTCTGGTGTGTGAAAGTCTTGGGTTTGATTCCTGACCAGGGCACACAGGAGAAGCAACTATCTGCTTCTCCACCCTTCCCTCTCTCCTTTCTCTCTATCTCTCTCATCCCCTCCCGCAGCCAAGGCTCCATTGGAGTAAAATTGGCCCAGACACTGAGGATGGCTCCATGGCTTCCAATCAGGCAGTTGCAATGGAGCAATGTTGCGACGGGCCGAGCATCGCCCCCTAGTGGGCTTGCTGGGTGGATCCCTGGTCGGGTGCATGAGGGAGTCTGTCTCTCTAACTCCCTGCTTCTCACTTCAGGGAAAAAAAAAGATATAAAAATCCATCTTTCATAAAATTAACATTTTATTAATAAAAATATGCTTTTAATATTAAAAATCATAGAAACACTTCCAGAGAATTAATACATACAGGCTTTCAACTCGAATTCTTCAATTCCTATATCAGGATATCATTCTTCACAGCAGAATTAGAAAAGCTTGCCAATTAGAAAAACTGCTAAATTCTGTTCTCTAGTGCTTTTCTAGAATATAGCAATAAAATTTTGGATATAATTGGGGTGAGATCTAACTCAAATGATAATGTGTTTCATCTGTGCCTAATATGACTTCCTTTTTATCCCAACTAGTTACAGAGACATGGGGACTTTAGAAGTGACCAGTGATGCTCACATGGATAGAAAGAAAGTCTAGTGTGGTCACACCTTGCTTGGATATTTCTAAAATTTGTGTTCTGTATTGCCTTCCTGCTTTTCTTTTTTCTTTCCCCAGTAACAGAGCACACACACACATACACATACAATGTGACTGTATTTGGAGATAGGGCCCATCAGAAGATAACATAGGTTAAGTGAGGTCATAAGGGTGAGGTCTTAATCTAAACTGGCTGGTAGTCCTGTAAGAAAAGAGTCATCTGCTATCTGTCTCCTCCTTATTTCACTTCCTTTTCCTCCCATAAACCTTGTACAAGTTTCTAAGATGGCATTTATCCTCTTTTAGCAGTTATTTACTTATACTACTACCTTTCTCATCAGACCTGCAGATTCTGGAAAGCAAAGATATTACATATTTGATGTTATATTCTTTGCTTATAACGTCGCTCCTGGGACATAGCAGTGAAGAATAATGCTTTTTATGTATGAATGAAATCTATTAATAGTGATGGTGACACTAATGGAATAAAATACTTTCTCATTTCAGGTTTCAGTGGATAAGAATAATACTAGTAAATGGGATATTTACAAAACTCTATCATGTATTTGTTCAGCAATAAAGCACTAAATTTTCTTTTTTCTCTACTGTATACTACAGTTTTACTTGATATTGACTAATAATAGACATAGCTTGAGACCTGGAGAGAATATCCATGTCTCTGATTGCCATGGGTAGTTCTGTATTTCTTCTAAGAAGTAGGTCTTATGGCCTATAAGAAAAACTCCAATGAAAATAAATTTAGCCTAAACCTAAAAATCATTTATCAGATCACAGGGAGGTGATTTAGTGCTATCTCATTTGTCTACTTTTAAAGAAATGCTCACACTACCTAAAATTGATAGTGTTAGAGATATTTACAGAATTTTTGGAAAAGAAATATTGTTATGGATGTGTAAAGTTATCAATTTGCTGTGCTAGATTTTAATGGGCACTAGATTATTAGAAATAAACCTGGAATGTATTAGAGGGGACAGTGGAAAGTTTTCTTCTGAGACCACATTCCCATGTGCTACTGTGGCAAAAATGGCTGAGAAGATGGAGAAATTTGTCACAGACTATTATATACAAAACAACTAGCCTATTCACTCTTCTCAACCACAAGCCTGTTCTATTGAAATGCTGAATGCAGTGAAGTTTGGTTGTTAAACATAAAAAAAAAAAAAATACATATACTCCAAAGGAAAAGCAGTAGGAAAAAAGAAGTCTTCTATTTTTAGAGAGTTTGTATTTATATAAATGTGGTGAAAATATCTCCCTTTAGTGTATCAATACAGACTTGTGAAAATAAAAAAAAAAATTTGCTAGCACATACACCACAGTTCCAAAGAAAACCAATATTTTTTTCCAACCAAATTTGAATCATAACCATTTATTGTTTTGTTTTTACTTTGTTTTGTGCAGTGAACTTTTGGGGACAAAGATGTAGTTTTTCTCAGCTGAAATAAAAAATCTATCAGAGAACATCTTATTCTTGGCTAAAGTCAATAATCTAGTTCTGACCAACTGATATCTGTGAGAGGTGACAAAGAATGTTGGACTAAGTTTTATTAGTACTTGGACAGAGATATAGATAATAAATAGATGTGAAAAAAGAGAAGATCAAGAAACAGACTCCTGCATGTGCCCTAACCAGGATCCACCTGGCACCCCCATCTGGGACTGATGTTCTGCCCATCTGGGGCCATGCTCGTAACCCGGTTATTTTTAGTGCCCAAGCCTAAGGCTCCATAGAGTCATCCTCAGTGCCTGAGGCCAATGAACTGCAACCAATCGAGCTATGGCTGAGGGAAGAGAAGAGGGAGAGAGAGAGAGAGAGAGAGAGAGAGAGAGAGAGAGAGAGAGAGAGAGAGAGAGAGAAGGGGGGAAGGAGGGCAGGAGAAGCAGATGGTTGCTTCTCTTGTATTCCCTGACCAGAATCAAACTCAGGACATCTACATGCTGGGCTGATGCTCTACCATTAAGCCAACTGGCCAGGGCCTGTTTTGTTTTTTTTGTTTTGTTTTTTGTTTTTTTTTAATGAAGATAATTACATACATGGCATGAGACAGAATCCTCTCTGTCCTGGAAATAAAGAGTTTAATAACTCATAGTTACAATTCTCTATATATTAAAGTTACATTTATCTATGAATATTAAAGATATTTTTATAAAGAACTACACAAATCATCTAGCCTGAATATTCTTACCCATTCTGTGTGACAATTTTATGCAGTGTAATACACTATGCAATTTGGGAGACTCTACCCTGATGAATATTATAGTATATTATGAGAAATGTGAAGACAGAGGTTATAAGAAAAAGTCCAAAGTGGATCACAAATGTGGTATAAAATTGTAAAGTTATTTGATAGCTAAAAGGGCTGAATGATTGCTTCCCTTACACAGGGGGATGCTTTATGAAATGAGATTGCCTTTGATTTGACTCTGATAGCATGGAAAGAATTTGAATACAAGATGGAGTAGGGTTTGAGAATCTACATGTACAAGGCAGAGAAATTACATGGAAAAATCCTCAGAGTAGGAATGTGTTTGGTGTGTGTACTGATTAGCTGATAGTTAATTTGGGAAGTAATGTAGATAGGCAAAAATATGGGAAATAAGGTTTAAATATCAAAATGTTTATTAAGTGTCTTCTAAATAAATTTTATCTACATGAGAAAATGAAAGAAAGAGAGAGAGAGAGAAGAAGAAGAAGAAGAAGAAGAAGAAGAAGAAGAAGAAGAAGAAAGAAAGAAAGAAAGAAAGAAAGAAAGAAAGAAAGAAAGAAAGAAAGAGAGAGAGAGAAAGAAAGAAAGAAAACAGCCCACTTACATCATCTCTCCAACCTTTCTCTTTTCTTATCTCTTCATATGATATTCTTAATTGCCTGGAATTATATAATTCTTACTGGTTTATGTTTTATTGTCATTTTCTCCCACTGGTGTGCAAGCTCCTAAAGGCAGAAACTATGTCTTTTCATAAAAAGGAATAAAATCTCTGATGTTAATAAAGTAGCAGACATCATAAAACAGTTTTTATCTCTTAATACATTTTGAACATAGAAAATAGGAAATAGTGTTATATTACAAATAATTTTAATAAGATTATCAAACAAGTTATGATGGCAATGAGGCATTATTGGTAACATACTTAAACATTATAAATCAGTATTACTACATTGGAGTTGAATTTACTTTAGGTAGGCATAAAACACAGATTTCATTTGGGAGTAAAAATTTAATTGAACCTTGGAGAATATGTATGGATAAAAATTCCAGTCATTTAAATGAAGATGATAAGTGTTCGATATGACAAAATCATAAATTGAACTGAGTTTAATGTAAAATCATTTATTGGTAGTAAGTACATATTTCAATAATTGCTTTGGGAAAGAAATATATTCTATTAAAAAGCATATAAGTCGTTAGTGTTATTTTTAGTATAGAAACCTTTTATTTACCAAGGTTACATTTGATTTAATCTCATATTTCGGCAGATCTTTTTTTCTTTTTTTTTTTTTCATTTTTCCAAAGCTGGAAACGGGGAGGCAGTCAGACAGACTCCTGCATGTGCCCGACCGGGATCCACCCGGCATGCCCATCAGGGGGCGATGCTTTGCCCCTCTGGGACGTTGCTCTGTTGTGTCCAGAGCCATTCTAGCACCTGAGGCAGAGGCCACAGAGCCATCCCCAGTGCCCGAGCCATCTTTGCTCCAATGGAGCCTTGCTGCGGGAGGGGAAGAGAGAGACAGAGAGGAAGGAGAGGGGGAGGGGTGGAGAAGCAAATGGGCACCTCTCCTGTGTGCCCTGGCCGGGAATTGAACCCAGGACTCCTGCACGGCAGGCCGACGCTCTACCGCTGAGCCAGCCAGCCAGGGCCTTTCGGCAGATCTAAAGCATACATTGTGAAATTGTCATTTACATTCATCTTGTGAATGATTGATAGCTATTGGAAGCTCAAATGTTCACATACATAGTTTAAACTGATGTATATTAAATCTTCTCTAAATTAAATGAATGAGAAGAGCAAAAATCAGTTTATCAATACTAACCTTTGTTCAAAGACCTCTTAAATTAATATTGACATAACTTTTTAAGAATAAACTGATGTTAACTTTTAGGAAGTCAGACCTTTCGCCTGGCAGCCTTTAAGTATTGACAAGGAATTGTGTAGGAAATAGAGTAATATTATTTGACTACAATCTTAAAAGCCCATTTTTAGTCTGCAGTCTAAAAAAATTATCATTTTGCACAGAATGTAGAAGAATAAGATAACAAAGATAGATGATTTTATTTTAGTGTATTTTTTCATTTGGTAATATTAAATTTTTTTTGGATACATTAGTTTTCTATTGCTGCTGTAACAAAGTCTCATAACCTAGCAGCTAAAACAATATCAGTTTATTAAATCACAGTCTTTAGGTGAGAAATTATACCACTGAGCACATGTATGTCAAGGTTTTCTGCCCAGGGACTTATAAGGCAGGAATCAAGCGATTGGGGCACCATTTCATCTTGATCTGGATATTCTTCTAAGCTTTTTCAAATATTTGGCATAATTCACATCCTTGATTCAGTTTTTCCATGAACTGAAGAATTGTCCTCTTGTCTTCAAGGGCAAAAGAGATTTCTTTACATTGTTGAAATCCCCTGATGCTTTGAATCTCTGATTTCTTCTGCCTCTGACTTCTAGACTCAGATTTGAAGGGCTCATGTAATAGGTCAGGTCTGCTTGAAATATATTCCTTTCTTTTTTTTTTATTTTATTTTATTTATTTTTAATGGGGTGACATCAGTAAATCAAGATACATATATTCAAAGATAACATGTCCAGGTTATCTTATCATTCAATTATGTTGCATACCCATCACCCAAAGTCAGATTGTCCTTTCTTAAAGTTCATTGTGACATTTAATGTATCCATGTCATATGAGTAAAATCCACCATTCATCGCATCTCAGGTTATTCATTGCATGTACATGATGGGGGGAGGGGGTTTGATCTCGCAAGGCTATCTTTATAATTCTGTCTGGTACCTAAGTAATGCAGCTTGTTCAAAACACTTGAACTTTCTTCTACCATTAAAAAGTTGATGATTCAATTACATTCAAGCTAAATGCATATTAAAACTTTGTTAGTGACTTTACTATGTCTAAATATATACATATATATATTAAGGGTGAAACTAGTTGATGTTATTATACATGTTTCAGGTGCCCAATTCTATGACATCTCTCTGCACACCATATTATGTGTTAATCCAGGGGTCTCAAACTCAACTCAGCATGTGGGCCACAGAGCAAGATCACAGCCGTTCGGCGGGCTGCACTAGGTCTACAAAAGGCAACTGTTATGCAACACTTCTCCCACTGCAGTTGAAAACAAAAAAAAAATCAGTACAACAAGCACAATCGTACATGCAGTTTACTCAGTGTCACAAAATGACTAGAAACTGTAGTTCGCATCACAACTGCTGTTAACTAAGCTAACATCTAGCTAGGATGCTAGAGAAATGAAAAATACAAGTAGGCCCCTAGGTTTACTTAATTTTATCCAAAATATTTTGAACTTCGTGGATTAGTCTGCGGGCCGCACAAAATTGTTCGGCGGGCCGCGAGCTTGAGACCCCTGTGTTAATCCTTCCCTTAATCAAGTCTTTTTTTTAATATAATTTTTAAAAGATTTTATTTATTCATTTTGCAGAGAAAGAGAGGGAGGGAGAGAGAGAGAGAGAGAGAGAGAGAGAGAGAGAGAGAGAGAGAGAGAAGGAAGTATCAACTCTCATATGTGCCTTGACCAGGCAAACCCAGGGTTTTGAACGGGTGACCTTAGCATTCCAGGTCGACGCTTTATCCACTGCGCCACTGCAGGTCAGGCTCAAGTCTTCTTCCATTTACTATTTAATCCCTCTATACTCTCTTCCACGTTTCTCCCCTACACTTTCCTCCCAACTGGGGCAATCACCACACTTGTTTGTGTCCATGAGTTTTTCTCTTTCGTTTTTCTGTCCTTTTTTGCTCATTCCCTCCACCCCTCCCCATCCAGCCCCCACCCCCAATAGTTGTTAGTCTGCTCTCCTGAGTCTCTATTTTGCTTGTTAGTTCATTTTGTTTATTAGATTCCATATATAAGTGAAATCATGGTACTTCTCTCTCTCTGTCTGGCTTGTTTCACTTGGCATAATGTTTTGCATGTTCATCTATGCTGCAAAAAGTACTATTTCCTTCTTTTTTTATTTTTGCTTAGTATTTCATTGTGTATGTGTACTACAGCTTCTTTATCCACTCATATACTGATGGGCACTTAGGCTATTTCCAAATTTTGGCTATTGTAAATAACACAGCAATGAACATAGGAGATGCATGTATTCTTTCAAATTAGTCTTTCATGTTTCTTTGGATAAATTCCCAGAAGTGAAATCACTGGGTCGTAAGGCAATTCCATTTTTAATATATATATATATATATATTTTTTTATCTTTCTGAAGCTGGAAATGGGGAGAGACAGTCAGACAGACTCCCGCATGCGCCCGACTGGGATCCACCCGGCACGCCCACCAGGGGCGATGCTCTGCCCACCAGGGGGCGATGCTCTGCCCCTCTGGGGCGTCACTTTGCCGCGACTAGAGCCACTCTAGCGCCTGGGGCAGAGGCCAAGGAGCCATCCCCAGCGCCCGGGCCATCTTTGCTCCAATGGAGCCTTGGCTGCGGGAGGGGAAGAGAGAGACAGAGAGGAAGGAGGGGGGTGGGGGTGGAGAAGCAAATGGGCACTTCTCATATGTGCCCTGGCCGGGAATCGAACCCGGGTCCCCCGCATGCCAGGCCGACGCTCTACCGCTGAGCCAACCGGCCAGAGCCTTCCATTTTTAATATTTGAGGACACTCTATAACTGCTTGCCACAGAGGCAGCTCTAAATCTGCATCCCCACAGACAATTCACAACGCTTCATTTTTCTCTACAACCTCACCAACACTCGCTGTTTGTAGATTATTAATGATAACCATTCTGACAGGTGTGAGGTGACATCTCACTGTAATTTTAATTTGCATTTATCTGATGATTAGTGACTTTGAGCATCTTTTCATATGTCTATTGGGCAAATGTATATTCTCAGAAAAGGGTCTGTTCAGGTCCTTTGCTCATTTTTCAATTGGAATATTTGATTTTTTGGTATTGAGTTGTGTAAGTTCTTTACGAATTTTTTATATTAAAGACTTACCAGTTGTATCAGTGGTGAATATGTTCTCCCATTCAGTCGACTGTCATTCCATTTTGTTGGTTTTTTTGCTGTGAAAAAAACACTTTAGTTTGTTGTAGTCTCATTTTTTAATTTTTTAACTTTGTTTCCCTTGCCTGAAGAAATATATCACAAAAAAATATTGATATGAGTAATGTCCGAGATCTTACTGCATGTTTTCTTCTAAGATTTTTATGGTTTAAGTCTAACATTGAAGTCTTGAATCCATTTTGAGTTTATTCTTGTGTATAATGGAGGAAGCTGGCCTAGTTTTATCTTTTTGCATGCATCTGTCCTATTTTTCCAACACTATTTATTGAATAGATTATCATTAGTCCATTGTATGTTCTTTCATCTATCTCCTTTATCAAATATTAATTGGCCACATAGGCATGGGTTTATTTCTGGGGTCTCTATTCTGCTCCAATGATCCCTGTGTCTGTTTTTTGCCGGTATCATGCTATAATTTTGATTACTATGGCTTTGTAGTATAGTTTAATCATGTAGCATGATTCCTCCCCTTTGCTTTTCTTTCTCAAGATTTCTGTGGCCATTCAGGGTTTGTTATGGTTCCATATAAATCTTTGGAATATGCATCCTAGTTCTGTGAAATACATCATTTTATCTTGATGAACATTGTGTTGAATCTAAAGACTCTTTTGGGTACTATGCACATTTTAATAATGTTAATACTTCCTATCCATGAACAAAGTATGTGCTTGTTCTACTTATTTGTATCCTCTTCAGTTTCTTTCCTTAGTGTTTCATACTTTTCTAAATACTGGTTTTATACATCTTTGGTTAAATTTATTTCTAAATGTTTTATTAATTTTGAAACATGTATGAATTGTATTGTTTTCTTTTCTGATAGATTATTTTGAGTATATAAAAATGCCACTGATTCCTGGATATCTACAGTGTGTCCATAAAGTCATGGTGCACTTTTGACGGGTCACAGGAAAGCAACAAAAGATGATAGAAATGTGAAATCTGCACCAAAGAAAAGGAAAACCCTCCCAATTTCTGTAGGATGATGTGGCAGCATGTGCACATGCGCAGATGATGATGTAACACCGTGTATACAGCGGAGCAGCCCATGGCCATGCCAGTCGAGATGTGGACGGTACAGAGGAAAGTTCAGTGTGTTCTGTGGCTCGCTAAATTTGAATCCATGACCAAAGTGCAACGTGAATATCGGCACGTTTATAATGAAGCTCTACCACATAGGAATAACATTACTCGGTGGGAGAAGCAGTTGAAAGAAACCGGCAGTTTGGGGAGAAACCCCATTCTGGTAGGCCATCAGTCAGTGACGAGTCTGTAGAGGCTATACGGGATAGCTACCTAAGGAGCCCTAAAAAATCTGTGCGTGAGCCCACATTGAACTGCACTGAATAGGTACGAAACTGGAGAGTTTTCCTTTTATTTGGTGCAGATTTCACATTTCTATCATCTTTTGTTGCTTTCCTGTGACCAGTCAAAAGTGTACCATGACTTTACGGACACTGTATTTTGTATCCTGCTAATGTACAAATTCATGCCAATTCCTTAAATCCTAAAATGCTTTGGTTGAGAATTCAGCTGACAGGCTTATGGGATCTCCCTTGTAGGTAAATAACTGTTTTTCTTTTGCTGCTTTTAAGACTGCCTCTTTGTCTTTAACCCTTGTGGTTTTTAATTATAATGTGTCTTGTTGTAGGCCTCTTTAGGTCCATCTTGTCTGGAACTCTCTGTATTTCTTAAACCTATGTGTCTTTTGTCCTACCCCAAGGAAGGAAATTTTTCAGTCATTATTAGTTCAAATAGGTTTTTGACCCCATGTTCTCTCTCTTCTCCTTTTGGAACTTCTATTATTCAGATGTTGTTATGCTGCATGTTGTTCCAAAGGCCTCTTAAACTCTCCTCATTATTTTTTTTTTAAGTTGAATTTAGCTGCTCTGAGTGGGTATTTGTGGTTTTGGTTTTTTTTTGTTTGTTTGTTTTGTTTTTTGTCTTTTAAATTCTGATTTGATCCCCTGCTTCATCCAAAGTACTATTTATTCCCTCTGGTGTATCCTTGATGTCACTCTTGTAATCTTTATTTCAGACTGGTTTTATTTTATGGTTTTTATGTCGTTTTTATGCTGTTATCTCTTTGTTGAAGTTCTTATTCTGTTGCTTGAGCATTTCTATGACCATTACTTTGATCTCTGTATTTGATAAATTGCTTATCTCCATTTTACTTAACTATTTTTCCTGGAGATTTCTCCTGTACTGTCATTTGAGGCCTGTTTCTTTTTCTCTTCATTTTGGCTGCATCTTGTGTTTGTTTCTATGTATTAGATAGATGTGTTATGATTTTCAGTGTTCATGTGTATGACCATATATGGTAGGTGTTCTGCTGGGTTCAGTGATGCATTCTTTTTGATCACCTAAGCTGGGTATTCAAGAATGCTCCTTGTCTGAGTTATAATGAGGCCTCACTCAAGCCGACAACCTTGGAGTTTTGAACCTGGGTCCTCTGCATCTCAGTCCAATGTTCTATCCACTGTACCACTGCCTGATCAGGCTGTACTTGAATCTTGATTGCTATTGGCTTGTTTGTGCATGAGATCGGCCCTCAGGCTGGTTGACTGACAGGAACTACCATGATGAAAACAAGTGAAAACAAGTGAAAACAAGTGAGTGCTGTGCAGGTGATGAACATAGGAAGGGGAATTCACTTCAGCAGAATTGGGTATCTGCTGAGCTCTCCCTTTCGTATGCTGTTTGTGAAGTTAATTGTATCCTGCTCTGATGTTGTCTGAAGCTGTCCACTGGGTGTGTTGGTTCTGGTCCTCTTGGGAGAGAACCTGGTGCAAGACAATGTAAGATTCTGCCTGTAATTGGTCCTCAGCAATCTGTTTGTTTCTACAAGTGATCCACATTTGTCGCTGCCTCTCTAGGCTTAAGTGCAAATGGAAAGGACCAAGCTGCATGCTTAGCTCAACTTTTACAAGCACCAGGCCTTGCAGCAGGTCAGCAAAATCCCGAAGACACCCCAAGACCTGCCTTCAGCTGCCTCTGCCTGCTGGCTGCCTATTAGGCTCGGATACTAAGAGAGCTTCTAATGGAGTTGGAAGGATGGACCTAGTGGATTCCCCTCAGTGGGAGGTGCCAGGTCAGGATTCTGGAAAAGTGGTGGGTGTGGTCCCCACCCTAGAGTCATGTCTCAGTCTGTCCCAGATCGTGCCTGACTTCAGCAGGGCAGACCATCTAGAATTTGGGCAGGTGTAACCTCTGGAGCTTTGTGGATGGGTCTGCCAGCAGCCAGGAGGGTGGTTCTATTGAATCTCCCATGAAGGGGAAACACCAGTGAGAGTCACAGGAAAGTAGGGGAAATGGCCCTGTCTCAAAGCTAGATTACTGAGTCATTGTCACCCCCTGAGTCTGTTTAGATCTCTACTCCTTGGCTAAAGCTGCTGATTCCCCAGCAGGGCCTAATCTTTGAAGGGTGGGCAAGAAGGAGTTCCAAGAATAGGGCAATTGTTTTTCCCAGGCTGAAGCTATATGGAGATAGATGTTCCACCTACAAAATATAGCAACTGTGGTATTAGAGAATGATCAATATAGGGATCTTGGTGACCATACCCTCCAAGATGCTCCCAGAGCTGAAAACCCCTGACTTTCCTCATATGTCAGTCCTCTAGTCTGTTCAGTCCTCTTTCTGCCAGAGGCCAAAGTGAGTACGAATGAGATTTTGTGTATTGATCCTTTAAGAGGGTGCCGTTGTCTCTGTAGACTCCAGTCTTTTTCTGGCAGACAGGAGCCTCGCTGCTTTCACAGCTAAATGTTATATGGACACTTCTTCCTGGCTCTTGTGTTCTAGGCTGAAGAGCCTGGCTTGGGGTTTAGGCCTCACACTCCCTTGGGTGAATCTATCCAAAACTGAGATATTCCAGTGGGAGTAGGGCCAGTCCTTTATGCATCTCCGTCATTACTACCAATCTTGATGTGCTTTTTTCTGTAAATTCTTGATGTGTACTTTTTCTGTAAATTCTTTTATAAGACTCCCCTGAATTTAGGCTTGAGTTGGTTATTCAGACTGATCATTCTTAATATTAGCTGTCTCTCCAGTTTGTTTCCAGGAGGAGGTAAGTATAACATTCACCTACTCTGCCACCATATTGAATCTTCAGGATATATATACAAATACATACACATATCTACACATATTTATATACATATCTACACATATTTTTAATAACTGCTCTAAGGGAACTTTTGAGATATTTGTTTTATAAGTGAAGAGTGGTCAGATGGAATTTATAATACAGACGTGCCTTCTTAATATAAGTATGTAACACACATATAGTTTCTTTTTATGAAAAATTTTCACATTAATTCCTTCTGTATATACATTTGTTATTATACACGACATTATCTCTTCATTGTTTGATAATTCAGAGTACAATTACAATATACATTTGCATTAAGATAACTTCTTATAACTCCAAAAAGTATGCATGTTTTAAAGATTATGTGCCACATTTTTTTTCTTGACATTCTAAAATTAGGTAATTTTCATTTCTATTTACATACCATATGCTTATTATTATACAATGACTAGAGAACCCTTTCTTCAACCATTTCTTTCTTCTAGTTAATTAATACTCATTTATTTCCGTAATATGTTCAGACTTATTTTCAGAATTATTTGAGTGGAAGATTCAAATGACCATAATTATTTGCATCTCCTCTCATCACAAGGTGAATATTCTATTCCTGTTCATTGAGTTTGAGACTTGCTTTTATCTATAAAATTCACAGATATAAGTTGTATAGATTCTGAGTAGGTGGTCAAGAAGCAATAGGTCTTCTGCTCTTATTTTCTTACTTCATGTAAAAAAACAGCTTGAAACGAGCAATTTAGAGGAGAAAACCAATTTCAGGTTTTGGTACACTTTGTCTGAGAATGATCAGCATTTGGCGGCTTTTTAGATATGATTGTTAAACAACACTCAGTTTATTTCCAAGTAAAAGGCTCTAAACTTTTTGTTATTGTTGCTTGTTTAATTACCTCTTAGTTTATGATTAGTATTTTTTTCATTAAACAAATTGTAAAAGGGGAAAATCTCTTAAGCAATTTCACAGGACATGTAAAAGACAAAATTATCTGTATTATCCACAGCAGTAATATTGGAACCACTGAAGGTGCTGAGTAAAAGCCTGTTAAATCTGATCATTCTTCTTCCCAATTTCATTTTCCAGTGCTGAAAACATTAGAAATTTATAGATCTTAGTAGACACTGGTTAATTCTTACAGTATCAAATGAAACCCACTGCAGCATATCTGTGGTTTCCATGGAAAAGCTGATTCAATTTCATGATACAGAGCATCCCATAGTGAGAGCTGTGTGGAAAAGGGGTCACCACCAATTCTCAGTCAAATGGGAAAAAAATTGTCTGAAAGCACATTTTTCTCTTTATTTTTATGAGTTAGTTTTCTCTTTATTAGTATGAATGTCATACTTATTGCAGGAACAAAAGTTACCAACATTTTATTAAATTCACTGATGTGAAAATCTAATTCTAATTTTCAACAGAGAATTATCAACAATTAAATTATTGTTGGCTAGCCATAAAAATTTTATTTTCAGTGAATTGTGGTTAGAACTTCAAGAGATACTTAGAAAATAATGTTGTGGTAATCATAGCCTTCTTTGATCTAAACAAAATGTTTTATAAGGAAAATTAAAGGATTCTAAAACATTAATTTTGAAACAGAATATAAATTATACAAGAGGGATATTAACAACTTAAATTCATATGTCAAGAATCTTGTTAGAAGCATTTAAAAAGCTGCTCTTTTGAATAATATAAATTACTTCATATAAGCATTTTGATTTAGCACTTATGAGCCAGTTTTGACTTCAATAAAACTGGATTTCTGAAACTATTATAATGTGACACAAAGTATCTGAATTAGATAAGTAGAAGAATAGTAAAAAAAGAAACACTTTTACAAAACAAATGGGAAAAAAGTCCTCTGAAAAAGAATCATGATGGTCTTCAAATCCACAGTTTGTGAAGTTTTGCCAGTTTTGTGACAGCAGAGATTTAACACAGTTCTTCAGCATAACAATGCTGGAGAGATTTGACTTTGATCTTGTAACACCATGCCAGTAGTCAAATTAGCTGGAATGTGATATGCATGCATGCCAGCTCACAGGAAAATTCACAAAGCTTCTCTCTTTTTTAATCTAATAGATGTCACATCTCTCAAAAGTCAAGTTTACAGGAAGTAAGTTAATTAGCACTAGAGTCAAAAACATTAATTTTTATTATATTAATATTAGCTCTTCAAAATATATAAATTTATGGAAACATACACATATTTTCAGTACACATTTTTGTAAGCACCTTTTTATTGAGAATCTCCATATTACCTATCTGTATGGGTCTGACAGTAAAGATACTTACAGCTTAGCCTAGACCAGTTGTTCTCAAAGCATGCGCCAGGGCACACTGGTTTGCCCTAGAAGATATCTAGGAGTGCCCTATGGTATTACAGAGAAATATGTGCCTGTTGGGGACCAAAAAACCAACAGAGTTTTTGAAGTTTAGAATTTTGGGGGACAGAGGTGTCAAGAATTGACTGTAAACTGACAGTCTGCCCAACCCCCCACCTCATTTGCCTGATTAGGTTGCAAAAGGCTGTTAAGCTATGGTGCTGGATTGTTTACACTACCCACCATGTTCCCCAGAAAGACTGGAGGCTAGTTTCTTCTATCCTCTGTTTGGTATAAAGTTAAGATGATATGTATGGTGGGGGTGTTCTGCACTCAATACAATTAAGAGTAAAAAGAGAGGAATTCTTCAATGTATTGATGAGGAAATGAGAGTTTGTCTTTCAAATATATGTCCAAACATTGAAGAAATTGCTATTACACATCAGGCTCATGTTTCTCATAAACACAAGAATGAAAAAACACATTCATGTCGGGGCCTGCCGAATTTGCTAAATCTTACTAAGAATGTATCTCTCTCTATAAAAAGATAACATTTTTTTAGCCCCTCTTTTCTACAAATTCTAAAAAGCATAACTCAAAAAATGTAACATAAAAATGTTTTTAATGTCAGAATAAATTTAATTTTGTCATATTCATTTTTTTTAATTACCATAAAAGCATGCTTGGAATTATATATTTTTTAATATTTGACTTAATTATTATAACATATTTCTCAGAAATTTGTATATAGTGTGCCTACAATTATTAGTAGGATTTTAAAAGTGCCCCGACTTCAAAAAGTTTGAGAACCACTGGCCTAGACATATGGGTAGAGTATATACATTGTGAAGTTTGTCAAAATTTTACTGGACTACAACCAGTCTGGAGTTCAGGTCACCCATCGTTGCAATAGCCAATAAGCAGAGACAAAGTCTGAGAGGGTAACGGGTATCTTTAATCATGATTGCTAGCAACTCGAGAAGACAGGCAGCATATTTAGCCAGCCTAAAGCCTGCCTTACAATCTCAGTTGTGAGGGCTGATTATACACTTTTTTTGGGTGAGGCTAGTACAATGAGGGGTATACAGTTAGTCATAAAGTAGGATAACTGGTTTTTAGCATTGTAAGAGTCATGAAGCAGGATGGCTAGTTCCCAGGATCATAATTTCTTCTCCATGTGTTCTGATCTAATTCTGGTCTTTATTGCTTCTTGGGTGCCAGTTGTTTCCTCAGGAATATGGGAGCATCTGGCTTCAGTAGTCCTCTTGCATTCCTGGGTGGGGGTGCTAAAGAAAATTTAGAAAATAGGTTACATGTGGTGCACTAGTTATCATATGTGTGTGTGTGTATACTTATATATGAATATATGTTACTGATTATATTGATACACTATCAAAAACACTTATAAGCAGAAATGGATGCTACAGTATGGTAGACAGGATATTTTCAAAGATGAGAATTCACTTATATAATGGGAAGGTGGTAATTGCAAAAGATAGAAGATAGTAAAGAAAAATGATAGCATAGCCATGAAGGTAAACCTCAAATAATGAATCAGGCCATTTATGAGAAAGAGAAACTCAAACAAAGCAATGGCTCATTTGAACTGGAACTCAAAGACAATTCAGAAGATAATACAGCACAATTAGCTGAACAATCATTCTGAGTCTTCTGAAGATTCCAACTAAAGTAACTGTAATATTAATGTAATTTAGCTCTTGGTTTATTTTCTGCTATTTCATTATTAACTATCTCATAATAGCTCATATTTAAATTGTCATATTTGAAAAGAGATATTAGGCAATACAATCTCCTAATGATAAGGCGTGGTATATATTAACTTTCTCTAGGTCAGGTTCCTGGCCCATTTAGTTTTTGTATCTATTTTGTTCATGTTCAGTAAATCCTAGTTCCCTAATAGAACACCCTATCATCACTATCACAACTTGTGAGCTTCTAAATGATGCAGTTGTCTCACTCTCTCATGCTTTCTTTATTGTTTTAGTAAATTAGGTGTCTTCTAGAATTTTCCAGGGAACATAGTCATCTGGTATGTCTTTGGGTCTTATTAAATAGATTTATTCTAATATATATTTGATTTATCCTTCAAAAGTTTGCCAAGAATGTTCTGAAATTTACACTTCACACATTGTAGGCCATAATTTTTTTTAATCCTTTAAGTGCATCCAGCATCATGTTAGGGTAAGCGCCAGGGACATTAAACACTGAGATAGGGATTGTCTTCATATCAACAAACTCTCCTTTATTCAGATTCATTTTCTACTCTCCTTGGTTTAGGACTTCCAAGAACACTCCTAGTCATGCTCTACATTATCCTTTTGGTGTATCTTATTCTTTGGGTCCTGCTGTTTTTTTTTTTTTTCATGAATGAGCCAGTTCCATCCTTAGTAGAGCATTCATTTTCTCTGTTGACCACGTGAAACCCTTTGCCATTGGTAGTGGTCAAGATGGAAGTAGAAGAAAGTCTCAGGGAGGAAAAATGTTATCTTGTAAAGCATTTACAGAGAACTCATTAGGAAGAGGCCTGACATCTTTTGGCATTACAGATGGGAATTACGGCTTTAGCATTAACAAACTTATTTATTCATATGCCCATTCCCAAATATCAGAGTCCAGCTCCTTTCATATGAGGGCTCTGTCCCAGAAACTTGCTGAAGCTGTGAATACAGACTTTTCTGTAATTATAATATTCATAATCAAGTTGATTCTCTGGTCTTATCATAGCATGTTCTCCATTTATGGAAGATGAAGGTCTTTATGAAAAGAACCACAAGCGGAGAAAGACAAATCTGATGTGATTTCACTCATATGTGGAATCTATAGAACACAATAAACTGAGGAACAAAATAAAAAGAGAAGAAGGATCACAGGGAACAGATGGACAGTTGACGGAGGGGAGGGGAAAGAGGGGACTAAACCAGAGAAAGTGAAAGGATTGGCCAAAAAACCTATATACATAACACATAGATACAGACAACAGGGTAGCAATAGCCAGAGGGAAAAGGGGGTGGAGATAGAGGAGGTGGGGCAAAGAGGAGGGAACAGGAGTGAAGGAGACTTGGCATGGGGTAGGGGCCATGCTGAGAGGTATAAATGGTGTTATATTGAGTGGGTCACTTGAAACCATGTCAACACAATAAATTAAAAACTAAAGGAAAGAAAAGGACACCACAGGCACTTTCTTTATTCATTAAGTTGGTAATGTTCTGACTTATAGTTCTAGATTTTTGCCTTCAATAGATTAAATTCCCAGGGGGAAAGTAAGCATTCTTGGCCCTTTTAATTATTATTTTCACATCTCTCAAATATTAGAGATATTACAGAATATCTCTAACTTTATGGTTTCTGTCATTAGTCCAAAGAAACTTGTAAGCTGTAATGTCCATAAATAAATACCCTCATAGCCTCCATTCTCTGTTGCTAAGAAGGCATGCTCCGAAATACGCCGCTTCCGTTATCAGTGTGTGCTGCTGAGCTATTCCGTCCTCATTAATATTTCTCTCTGACATTAATCAAGACATAATAGCATTTAAACTTTCAGAATTTTGTGATAGCTTAGTGCTGGGAGCTGTCCAGTAACAGGCCAGTTATGTTATTTTGAATGATATATATTTAGTTAATGTGTCAGGTAACTTGTATCAAAGGTAGAGAACACTACTCAATATTTAAAATAAGCCAACAAAAACGCTGACCTACGCGTGCTTTCCAAGCAAGGAAGAACTGTGCTTATGAGACTTTGATTCTCAGGTTTTACAAACATTTTTCTTTTTTTTTTTGTATTTTTCTGAAGCTAGAAACGAGGAGAGACAGTCAGACCGAGATCCACCCGGCACGCCCACCAGGGGGCGACGCTCTGCCCCTCCGGGGCGTCACTCTGTTGCGACCAGAGCCACTCTAGCGCCTGGGGCAGAGGCCAAGGAGCCATCCCCAGCGCCCGGGCCGTCATTGCTCCAAAGGAGCCTCGGCTGCGGGAGGGGAAGAGAGAGAGAGGAAGGAGAGGAGGAGGGGTGGAAAAGCAGATGGGCGCTTCTCCTGTGTGCCCTAGCCGGGAATCGAACCTGGGACTTCTGCACGCCAGGCCGATGCTCTACCACTGAGCCAACCGGCCAGGGCCTACAAAAATTTTATAGAAACAGACATTTCCCCAATGAATTTTCCAAAGAACAAAGATGCATTTTATCTACCTCTTTCCCAATGTTTACTGTAATAGTAAATTAAAACAGGCATTTAAAAAAAAAGTGTAATGATTTTAAAAGGAGAAAAAACATCCTGTCATTATTTACAGGTGACATTTTTCACATAGAAAATTACAAATGATATATTATAGAATGGCATACTGGAAACCTATATAATTTTATTAACCAATGTCACCCCAATGAATTCAATTAAATAAAGAATCTGTAGACAGCCTTTGTGAACACAGCATGAAAATGCATTTGACATCTTAGTTGATATGTATCCATGCATGTGTGTGTGTGTTTGTATCCTATACTTAATAAGTCTTAAGTCGTAGGAGAAAGCATTACGAACAAAATAGTCATCAGAATTAAATGTAAAGAAATTCAGTGTGTTATTTCTGGATTATAAGCAAAATAATACTAAGATTTGAACAAAAAAGGAAGAAAGCAATCCAGCTGTCATTATCCAAGAGTGATAATGATTTGCCTACATAGAATTTGGAAAATTTGAATATAGCTAGAATTACAAAGAAACCTTGACAAGGTGGTTACATATAAGAGCAAAATATACAAACTATTTACATTTCTATACATCAGCAACAAGAATTACTAAAGTAATTTAGATAAGTTATTATTTATCCTAACGCTAAAAATATAAGGCATATATAAATAAATTTAGCAAAATATGTACAAAACTTTATTCAAAAAATTGAAAACCATAATAAAAATAAAGGAAATTTGACTTAATGAAATGACATATTGCATTCATCAATGTCAAAGATTAATGAAGAAAAATCTGCACAAAATAATTTTAAAATTCAGAGTATTTTCTATATACTTTCTAAAAGAACATTAGTGGTACTCAAAATAATGACAATCCTTGATTCATGATAAGAGTAGTGATCCAGGGATAAAGGAAAACTTTTTCTGAAGTGGGAAAAGTCTAAGGGATTTTTCTTAGATCATTTCAAGATTAATTAAAATACAATAGTAATTAACAGATGGATTTTACCATTTTACTCTTTCTCCATCTATCATCCTCCTGCTTGAAATTAATGTCTACCTCCTAGTAGTCTCTTTTCAACATCCTGAAGGCATTCCACTTCTTTTCCTTTTCATTATATTAAAAGGATGAGAGCCCACAACCCTCCTTTCTCCGTGCCTGTATTGATATGATGAATATTTTCATTGAGGTTTACTTATGTAAGTAATGGTCATCAACCTTAATAAGACTTTAAATGTGGTAGTCCTGCTATTTTTAAAACTACTTATTTGTCTATTTAAAAATACTACTAAAATTTTTATTATGTTTTTAAAACATTGAACCTTCAACCATCTCCCTCTCTCTTTAACTTTTAAGAAGATGATCCTTAGAGTTATTTCACAATAGACTCATCTTTTTATTTTCAGCCCCATTACATATGTATAAGCACAATTTCTTCTAATTTCATGACAGTATATCACCGTGTTTGTTCTATCCTCTTCTTTAACCTCACTAGGATTTTTTTGCTGTAAATTTTCCTCCCCTTCAGCTGTAACTTCAATTTGTCTCCATTAGGTTATTTTTAAAAGGATGTTTGTTTTAGAACTGGATTGCAAACTAACAAGATAAATAATAATAAAAACACTTTTCAATATCACTGTACCTTCAGGCACTTGGTATGTGTTCTTTCCTTTAAAACCAAACTTCTGAAATAAATTTTTTATACTTACTATTCCAATTACATCAGTACCAACTTCTCAGTGCACTGGGATTGGACTCTACCGCATCAGCCCAGCAAAGCTTTAATTCCTGCAGACAAATTATTTCCAGGTCACTAAATTCACTGAACATACTTTCTCATTTTTATCTTTTTTGATCGCTCATGAAATTTTATTACTTTATTTATTGACCTATCACCTTCTATTTATCAGGCTAGTTATTGGAATATAATGGTAATCAAACTCATATATAATTCTTACTTTAATGAAGCCTACAGTGTGGAAGTAAAGAAATATATTTACCAAGTAATCACAGTTATTAAGTGCACCATAGGGAAATTACAGAATTCCTTATATGTATAAAATAAGGGTAAATATAAGTCTATGAACTGATATTGGAAATAGAATTAGTACAATGAGCAAAAAGAAGAGTGTTCCAGGCAGAGGAAAAGCTCTACAATGATCAGGAAGTCGGAAGGAGTATGATGAACATACAGATCCAAAAGAAACCCAGTGAGGCTGTGTTAGCAAGAGTGAGGGGGCCTCTGTACAGCGCAGACTGAAATTATTGAAACAGATACCAGAGTCCAACATTGTGAAAGAACACAGTCCTGGTTTTATCTGTTTATTAAAATTATCGGTAACACCTCAAAAAGAAAATAGTGTTGTGAATGTTCTTATTAATCTTCAACTAAACAGGTAATATTTTCTCTTAGAAACAAGAATACAAAAAATGTTAAAATTCTCTATAAATATGAACGCTCATGTCATTCTGCTACCCTTTGCATCATGATAATCATTTTAGTGCATTTAGTGTGTCCTCCCATACCCCTTTTTATGCAATGAAATATGTCCAACAAATAATACACAATGTTTTTATATTTTAATGATACATACAGTGATAGAAAATGATTTGATTTTGAGTGATGGGCACACAACACAATCAACAGTTCAAGTGCTATAAAGATGTTCACCTGAAAGCTATGTATACTTATTGATTAATGACACCCCATTAAATTTAATTTCTAAATTTAAAAAAGTGATGTGCTGGAAATTCTGTAATAGAAGCCTCAAAACACATTATCAGGCAAGCAATTCCAGAGGTTATGGAACAGAACAGCGCTCAGGCCACATAAAATTCTTAAATCACATGGTTTATAGTGTCTGTTAAAAATGTAGAACAAGAGGCAAGGGGAAAGCAACAGGATAAGATGCAAAACCAAACTACCTGAATCCTGGATTACACAACATTACGTGTCTGTATCTCTCTATGCTTTGTCACTCTTCCCGACTGATGGTGGTTTATGCGGACTAAATTTAAATTTCAAGGAAGGAATCCAACAAAATAAAGGTGCCAACACAAACATACCTACCTTGTCAAAGAGATACCAGGAAAAGTTGTCTTGGTCACAACTGTGTAGCTCACTAACTAGTCTACTGAACAGTTACTTGTCTTTGTTTGTGTGTCCAAATGGGCGCACAGTGGGAATCGCAAATAGATGGCCAACTTAGAGATCACAACTGTCAGCCTCTTAGTATAATAATCATAACTTATTACTTGATTTTTCCATTGATTTCTATTTTAAAGTAGCACTATTGTTTGTTTTGAATTATTTCATTCATCTTTAATATGCCTTAAAGGTTACCAACTTGTGATTTATATTTAACATACTTATGTATTCTATTTACTTCATAAGCTTGTTGATTTATTATTCATGATATTGCTTAACATCATTTATTGCTCATATCTCATAAGCTACCAGCTTATTTTTAAGCAAATTATTTATTTATAAAATAATTTATGAAGAAAAAATTTACCTCATGCTTTAGATATATTACATATCTTCTTTTATTAATTTTTATTAAATCTAACAGGTGACACTAGTTAATAACATTAGTTTCAAGTATACAATTTCACGGTACTTAATCTATATACAGCATTGTGTCTCCATCATCCAAAGTCAAGTCAACGTTCTTCACCATATACTAGATCCCTTCTGCCCTCCACTAGCCCCTGCTCCATCTTCCTTTCCCTCTGGTAACCACCATACTGTTGTCTGTGTCTGAATTTTTGTATGTTTGTTCATCTTGGCTGTTTATTTGTTGCTTGCAATTTTATATCCCACATCTGAGTAAAATCACATGGTTCTTGACTTCTTCTGTCTGACTTATTTCACTTACCACAATGTTCTTGAAATCCATCCATATTGTCACAAATAGCATTATTTCATTTATTCTTATGGCTGAGTAGTATTTCATAGTATAAATTTATCATATCTTCATTACCCAAACCTCTATCGAAGGACAGTTTTGTTGTTTCTATGTCTTGGCCAATGTGAATAATACTGCAGTGAACATAACGGTGCATATATCTTTGTGAATAAATATTTTCAAGGTTTTTGGGTAGATAGCCAGAAGGGTGCAGGGTCATATGGTAATGCTGTTCTTAATTTTTTGAGGAACCTCCATACTGTTTTCTGTAATGGTTCTACCAGTTTACATTCTTAAACTGAGGTGAATGAGGTCTCCATTTTCTCCACTACTCCAACAGTTGTTATCACTTTTCTTGTTGATAAAAGCCATTCTAATAGTTGTGAGGTGGTATCACACTGTAATTTAGTTTGCATTTTTCTAATAGCTAATGATATTGAAGATTTTTTTCATGTACCTGTTGGTCATTTGTATGTCTTCTTAGGAAAAGTGTCTGTTCAGGTCCACTGTTCATTTTTTAATTGGACTGTTTATTTTGGCTGTTGTTGAATTTTATTAGTTCATTATATATTTTTGCACATATCTGTCCAGTTTTCCCTAAATCATTTATTGAATAGACTGTCTTTACCCCACTGTATGTTCTTGACTCCCTTGTGAAATACTGATTGACTATAAGGTGTGGGTTTATTTCTGGGTTCTATATTATGTTTAATTAATTTGTATGCTTATTTTTATGCCTGTATAATACTGTTTGATTACTATGGCTTTGTAGTATAGTTGGATAGAAATTGATGTTTAGTCTATAAAATAAATAAGTATTTTCAGAGAGAAAAGAAGGTATTTCTTTTTACAACTTCTGGGATGTAAACAAGTAACACCAGGAAAGAATGTCTATATATCTCTTAGAAGTTCTCCATATTTACCTTCCTTCAAAAGCTTGTTTTTGCCTGACTAGTGGTGGCACAGTGGATAGAGCATAAGCTTGGAATGCCTTTTTATTTGGGAATAGAGGCTCTGCAAATGTAATTAGTTAAGGTGGTGTTTGTTATATTGGGGTCGTCCAGGCCCCTAAACAAACATGACTGGTGTATTTATACAAAAGAGACAATTAGATATGGCTAAACACACAACAAGGACAGAGATTGGAGTGATGCACCTGGAAACACCAAAGATGGTGAGCAAGTCACCAGCAGCTGGGAAAGAAATCAGGAACAGATTTGCCTTCGGTCCTCAGAAGAAACCAATGTTGCTAACACCTTGATCTTGGACTTCTAGCCTCTAGGAGAAAGACAATACATTTCTGTTGTTTAAGCCACACAATCTGTGGTACTATGCCTTAGAAAATTAATATATGACTCTCACATCTTTCCTTTCTAGTAAGAATCAATGACATTCATTTCCACATGGACACTATTCATCCACACTAGGAAAGAAGAGCTAAAAGGACCAAAAAAGAACAAAGAAGTTATTCATCTTCTAACCAGATGTTAGAAATCTTAATATAGAATAGAATTCTGAAAGCAAAGGTGCAGTGATGTACAGAGACCTGGGGCTTTCAGAGAGAAAAGATCAAGGCCATTTTCAATTCCAAACCCTGGCTTTGTTTTGAGATAGCAAATGTGATAGTTGAACAAAGAGAATTTACAATGAACTCTGTGACTATGACGTTTGGGAATAGGCACATGTATATAGGACAGTTTTTCTGGTTTAAAAACAAGAGTCACAACATTCCCATAAAGTTTGTGCCTTATTGCCATATATTTATAAATAAATAAATGTGTCTTGAAACAGTTAAACAATGTATACAAGTTCCTAATGGCCTTTTTATTCTTGGAGACAGAATTTGAACTTTGGTCTACCTGAAGTCAGATTCCAAGCTCTTAACTGGTAAAAACCAATAATTGTAAAATTAATATCACTGATTACTAGTTAAAGCTATCCCTTTTATTTTATTCCCAACTATCTAAATATGACTCTCAAGTAATGTTCTGACACCAAAATGTGTGTTCTACTTGGTCCTTTGTTAAAAGAGAGCGAAATCCCACTCCCTGTCAAGTAGCCTGTGATTGCTACAGACTTCATCTTATTGCTTAATATATGAACCAACCCTTGATTTCACATTTATATTAACTTTATAACTTATGAAAATAATTCTTATTAATTTTAGGAAAAATAATGAAATAATAAAACCATTAAAATAATCATATATTATGAAAATTTTACCAAAATTAAGGAACTCCATTTTAGGGACTTCAAGTATTCAAGTTTTGAAAGGTCTACAAAACAGTACCAAATACTTTCTCCTTGACCAACTCTAGATAGCAAAATTCCTACAGCATTGCCCTGACTCATGTGAGGAATCCTTACAAACCAAAGAACTACATACATTTGTCCCTGAAAAACTTTTAAGAGACCATTAAAAATCTGATAACATTTAAAATAACCAACCCTAGACCTGAAAAGAGCAAGTCAAGAGCCTGTTGGCCAAATTGTTCAGAACTTCTAAAATCCTGACATGGTGAGTGAACAAGTTGGTCTCTGGAGAATCTAAATCCTGAATTATTTTGAGCGCAAAACATCACTCATAATTCTATTCAGATCCTGATAGGAAGGAATCCTAGCAGATGGAGCACGGGTAGAAGGCTCTCTTCCTAGTGATTGGAGCAAATAATTGGAGTGAGTGTGTGGTTTCTTGTGTTACTACCCATGATTCATAACCTTAAAACATGCTTTTTATTGTTTAAACACATTTATATGAGTATTTTAAGTTGTGTGGGTTATCTTTTTTCATATTAATTTAAATACTTTTTCTATAAAAGCATAGTTATTCCCAGTCCCCCTCAAGAAAATTTTTCATTGGAATTGATATATATATAGATATATATATATAGATATATATAGATATACACACACACACGTGTGTGTGTATATATATATGTATAGATATATATGTGTGTGTGTGTGTGTGTGTGTGTATATATATATATATATATATATTTTTTTTTTTAGGTGAGAGGAGGGGAGATATTGAGGCAGACTTCCACATGTGCCCTGACCAGTATCCCAGGATCCCACCAGCAACCTCATCTTGGGCCAATGTTCAAGTACTGAGCTATTTTAAGCACCTGAGGCTGGCATGCTTAAACCAACCAAGCCACTGGCTTAGGAGGGGAAGAGGGGAAGCGTGAAAGAAGAGGGAGAGGGAGGGTCACTTCTCCTGTGTGTCCTGGCTGGGAATTGAACCTGGAACACCCATATGCCAGGCCAACACTCAATCCACTGAGCCACTGGCCAGGGCTTAACCCATACTTTTAAAGAATTTAAATGTCTTCTCTTTAGAAACAGCATTTTTTTAAAATTCCCTGGAGAATAATTTATCTCATTTATATTAACTGAAAAAAGTGACTACTATTTATGTACCTTCTGGCATGAAAATGGTAATAAGAAATGGCATGGTGTCAACTAAATATAAATTGGTTAAGGAGATAAATACAATGTCCTACTAATCTTGTCATAAAATAGAAGATGCTTTATGAAGGTATATTAGAATCAATATAAATGTAATGTGCTGTGGCCCTGGCTGATTGGCTCAGTGATAGAGCATCAGCCAGTGTCTATGTGGATGTCCAATGTTTGATTCCCGATCAGGCACAAAGAAGAGGTGCTCATCTTCTCCACCTCTCCCTCTCTTGCTTTTCTCTCTCTCTCTCTCTCTCTCTCTCTCTCTGTCCCTCCCTCTTTCTCTCTCTCTTCCTCTCCTACAGCCATGGCTCTATTAGAGCAAGTTGGCCATGGACACTGAGCATGACCTTCATCACAGGCACTAAGAAGAGTTCAGTTGCTGAGCAACAGAGCAATGCCCCAGATGAGCAGAGCATCACCCCTTAGTGGGCTTTCCAGCGGATCCCAGGTAGGGCACACGTGGGAGTTTCTCTCTCTACCTTCCCTCCTCTCACTGTATAAAAAAAGTAAAAATAAGAAATTTTAAAAAAATGTAATATGCTGTTCACAACAAATCACAGGAGTCCACAAATGGCCATAACAAATGGGCAATCCATCTACTTGTTTCTCAAACCTTCATGAGATTAGCAGAATATGTATTTATCTTCCTACTGATTGCAGTTTTCTTTTTTCCCCCATAGGTTTAGAGTTAAGAGCATTCTGTAAAAGTTTAAAAATAAAATGCTGTTATAATATGAAAAACAGAAGCCATACCAGTCTCAAGAGCATGTTTAATATAGCTATTGTAACAATATCTAATTTTTAAACTTTTACATCACTCATGGTGCTAAGGATGTGGCAAGTAGCAAGCAGAAAGATACCTAGAGAGAAGGACATGAATAGAGATTCTGGAAAATAAACCAATTTCACTTGCCAAGATGAGCACTCAATTCATAAATTGATCATTTTACACGAACCCTTGTTCTTTGCACAACCTGATGTTATATATATGCTCAGTAGGTATTGATTTAGGTAGTTATTTAAGTCTAAAGATCTTTCCACAATCGCTGCTTCACTTCTTTTTCTGTTTTTTACTTTATTTTTAATTTTTTAACTATAATACTATAATGTTATTGCTTAATCTGGTTTCAGTACAGTTGAAAAGGATATGACAGACAAAACAGTCTGGTATTTTGGAACATAATAAATGTATATTTCTATTTAATTCAGTGTACTTGAAGCTTGACGTATAGGCACTGGGGATAAGTTCAAATTTTTTCTTTACCATCAAGGAAAGCAATTATAAACACAGAGAAATTTATGCAAGAGTAAATTGTTAATAAAATTCTCAATATTGTCTTATTTTCAAAAATTAATAGTGATTATAGGTGAAGTAAATGTTATAGAAGGGTGTTTTTCTTAAATGTAGGTTAATAGAAACAATATTGCATCCTAATAGCTTATTAGGTACAATTATAGCAATCATATCATTTTTTTCTTATTAATAATAGTTCAGCACTGATTGCTGTGTGATATCTAAAAATTGATAAAGATTTTTTTCCCCAGTGGTCAAATTGTTTACAAGTAATTTTGATGAATGACATTCCAATGTGACTAGAAAGTTGAAGTTCAAATAAGGATACTTTCATTGGGGAAAAATTCTTTTAATTTTTGAATGGGTTTTATGTATGCACTCTCCTTAAATTTAGAAGAATAAATACATACACATATATATGCAAAATATATATCCATATCTATGTAGATATATATAATTATATATCTTGCAGTTTTTGAGTGCTTTGTGTGTTTACCTGTGCATGATAAAGAGGAAAGAAACAAACAAGGGATTAAAATGATAAATGATAACATAATGGTAACCTTAGATTTTGTTACTTGCTGCTAAATTTCATGTGAAAATTCAGAATCACTCAGAACAGCCCTTTAAATTTCCAGGCAATGATCTAACCCAACCCTACTCTAGCAAAACATAAAATGTTAAATTTTTACCAGTTATTGTTATTTGACATATCCATTTAGGAGTATAATGTTATTAATCTTTAATGTGTCTTATATTTTTATATACTATAAATAATATTATCATTTTATTCATGTTTAAAAATGTTTTTTTTTTTTCCTGTAGGATTTTTCTATGTTGAATTTTCAAGATCAAAGAAAATCTTGTAACAGGCCTCTTCCTTTAACCAAATCTAATATGTCTGAATGCATTAGTACTCTGTATTTCTTGTGAAGATAATTGGCAGACATTGATGTCTCTCCTGTTAGTAACTGCCAGAGAGTACACTCAGAAGCTCTAGGGAATCTAGTAAGCCATTTGTAATGATGTGAATAGGTCTAAATATCACACTAACAAGGAATCACTCTCCCATTAACAAAATTATTTCTAAAATTGCCTGAAGCACTATTTCAATAAGCTTAACTTGTTATTTCATTATTGAGGTAGTCTTTTGGATGTCTTCATAAAAAAACAGATTTAATATTAAGTTATAGTCATTTTCAGGGCCTTTTTTTAACATTTTTTATTTGGATGAATAGTCATATTTAAATTTATATACCATTATTTTATCATGTTGATCTTTAAAAACTATATAAATATATTTGAAAGCTTTATTTCAGATAGATGTACTTAGCACATTAAATCATTAACTACACAATTAAAACAGCTCTTTCAATATTATATGTATATATATCAAGAAGATAAAGTACATACTTTTATAAAATTATTAGCTCTTCATAAAATTAGATTTTTAGTAGTTATTGCTAAATAAGTTTAATAGTTTGAATACAAACTAGACATAAGGATAGATTCATTTATGAAAATGGAGTTAAGTTTCAACTGGGTGGAGAAAAACAGAATAAATCAATCTCAGAGAGCAATAGTAATTAGAACAAATATTCTTGAGAGTAAATTTAAACATACACACATGTAGTCTGAGTCTTTGGGAAGAAAGAGCTATAAATTGAGATGACAGTCAAAAACACTTTAAAAATGATAAATCATCCAAGAAGAGAAAATGTTCAGACAACTTATATAACCAAATTAGAACAAGATCTATTGTAATTTCTACTTGATTTAATTTTGGACTTCTTATATTCAAAATAGTTTTAGTTATTCACATAAATTTTTATGAAGGGATCACACATAATTTTTTAAATTTAAGATCCATAAATAACCACAAACTCATAGCTTGTGTGACAAATTTAGCAGGGACACGATAAATACTTGATGACTGAATACTGAGTAAAAAACTTATAAATATAATGAACATATAAGAGGCATAAGCTTGGCTTGGAGCATGTAAAATATGGAAAGCTAAAATGGAGAACTACACATAATATATGAACCCACAGATGCCAACACTTTCAATAAAAATATGAATAAGAAAAGAAAATCTATTTCATACAATGAGATGGTAATTAAACTTAATGTCATAAACCATAGCACTGGGAGGTTGAACAGACAAAAAAACTTCCACTAAGAATTCAAATTATAAACAAAACTTCATACTGGCTTAGTGTCTGTGGGTCTGAAAAAGATTCAAAATAATTACATTTTAAGAGGTCATATTTTTATAGTATCCTCAAGATTTTAGTAGGGACTTCAAATCTTCTTTAAAAGATACTTTCAGTCCTTATAAAATCCTGATAAAGAAGAGCTCATCATGAAATATCACAAAACAAAAGAAATAAATATAACCAAGAGTAAATGGAAATATTTAAGAGCAGAATTACCCTTTTCAGTTTTTTGGCTCCACCTATTTTGGGGCATACAGACAGGATATAAAGGGCAAATGCATGAGGAACAAAAAACTGCTTAACCATTGACTAAATGAGTCTTTAGTCAATTATGCTCATATTCTATTAATAATATATCAGTAAAATATTTCACTCATTTAAACAGTGGTGATGAGAGGAACACATCTAGTGAATACAACATATTACTTGGCTGAGATTTCTCTGAGATAAATATATACTTTAGAGAAAGCACTTTAAATTATTGAAGTTTAGCTAGTGACCTCTACCCTATTGATAAAAAATCTTGGGGAAGAAACAAAGAGCAAATATGCAACTTTTTACTTCTTAGCAAATGTTATTTAAAATATATAATTATGAAAATAGTCATAAAAGTTAGTATCTCTGTCCCTTAGTCTCTTCTCTTAAAAAGTTAAAAAATAATAAAAATAATGATTACTTTATCTTAACGATGTAAAGATTTAATTAGTCTGCACACCTAAAGTATTTAGTCCGGTAATAGCACATGGTGGGAACTGTATTTTATGTTTTTAGTTTCACCATTGTCGTCATGGTATCATCGTAATCACCATTATCATCACCATCAGCAGCAGCAGCATCACCATCTTTGATAGCCATTGTCTTTTTTGGGCCAGCATTTAGAAGTCCAAAAGAATCAGGGTATGTGGAACAAAGGCAGAGCCTTTTTCCAACGCGATAACCCCACAATTCCACCTCCTGAGAAAGAACCTTCTGACTAGTTGTCAAGAGATTAGTTCTCGCGAGAATCTATGCTTCCAAAACATAATACAAAAGCCATCACACGTGAAGGATCTTAAGATAAGTTACCCTTGAAAAAAGCCAGAAGATTGTGTCTCAAAGGGGCTGAGACCTGATCCAAAAGTGTAAATCACTGCTTATCATAAACAAGGACACACAATCCCACAGATTTTCACTTTTAGTCAGACAAAGAGTTACTCACTATTAATCTATTCAGAAAAAGATCAGCATTGTAGACATGTGACACTCATTTCCTTAAAAAAGAAAACACATGGTTAAATTTACAGATTTTATAAGAGTTTATAGAGCATTTCGCTAAACTAGCTGCCATATAATGCCTGGCGATGTGGCAAAGTTCCTATTTGCAAGCGCATTCAAAGATATTAGGATTCCCTTCACTTTGTATGATGGATATTGCATTTTTTCAGGGAATATCTATGTTGTCTTGAGTGTGCTATGACTTAAACCTTGAGTTAATATATTTATAGATATGTTCTGATTTGTATTTATTGATCATTTTCACTCATATAAATGTATCTTGAAATAATTGATTTAATATATTAGCAATAAATTAAATAATACTGGTATATTTTCCATTTTGATTGTCATAAAGACCAGCTATTACTTTTTCAGTAATAGTAGAATTTGACAAAGAATACAAAATAATGCTCTATAATTATATAAAATTTTAAAACAAATGCTAGGGAAATAATCTTTTTAAAGTTCTCAGATTCAATGACTTTTATTTAATTGTTCAACTGCTGAAAACCTCTGGAATATCTCTGAAGGACAACAGCAATTACATTCCAGCTGTGTAGGATTTGCACATTTATTTGCTTTTCTTTCTGTGTTAATTTTTTGCTTGTTTTTTAACTTTTAATTGGAATATAATTACATACTCAAAGAAAGTTGAAAAAACAATCCAGATTAGACCCTGGGCTCTTCACCCAGTTTCCCTCAATGGTTACATCTCATATAATTACAAAACAATATTGAAATGAAAAATTTAACATTGGTTCAATGTATTTGTATAATTTTATGTCATTTTGTCACATATATAGATTTGTGTAACCAACATCACAATCTAGATACTGAACTATTCCAGACAACAAAAATCTCCCTTATGGTATTCTTTTATAATCCAATTTACAAGTCTCCCAAACTAACACTTCCTAAGTGTTGGCTAGCCCTAATGTATTTTTTAACTCCATAATTTTGTCTTTTCAATAATGTTATATAAGTGGAATAATAACGAGTGCCTTTGAGACTGGCTTTCTTCAACTTGATACCTTTAAAATTCATCCAAGTTGTTATATGTATCAGTAGATAATTACTTGGGGTGTTTTTTTTTAATAATATTTCAGTTTATAGATGTACCACCATTATTTTTAACTTTTCCTCTATTGAGAGACATTTTGGTGTTTCCACTTTTTGCTTTTTGCAAATAAAGGTGCAATGAACAATTATGTACAAGTATCTGTGCGAACATAGGTTTTCATTTCTCTGGGATGAAAATCTAGGAGGCCAATTACTGGAACACAAGGTAAGTGTGTGTTTCCCTTTAAGAACTGTGAAATGTTTCCCAGAGTGGCTTTATCATTTCATTTGCATCCTACCAGCAATGTCTGAGATGTAATTCATCCATATTTTTAATACCATTCAGTATTGTCATTGTTTTGTTTTATTTTATTTTAATTTTAGCTGTTCTAACAGGTATGTAATGATGTCTCATTTTGTATTAATTTCTTTGACGACCAATGCTGTTGAAAAGTTTATCATGTGCTATTAGCCATTTGTATATACTTTTTAGTATAACCACTTCAGTCTTTTGCCAATTTTCTATTTTGGTTTGCAAAAAATCAACTTTATTTTTTAGCTTTATACTTGAGTTTTTATATATTCTAAATATATGTGGTTTTTATCGTCACATATGTGGTTTGCAAATATTTTCTTCTAGGCTACATCTTGTTCTTTAATCCTCTTAATGAGGTCTTTCACAGATTAAAATTTTTACTTTGATGAAGTCCTATTTGTTAATTACTTTGATTTATTTATTGTGCTTTTGGTCTCATGTTTAAGAACTCTTCAATAAGTCCTAAAAAAAATCTAACTGGTTTTGGCTGCTTTGTAAATGGATAGAGAGTTTACCCAGCGTGCAGACAACCTGGGTTAGATCCCCAGTCAAGGCACAATGAGAAACAACCATCTACTTCTCTTCTCCTCCTTCTTTTTCTTTCCTTCTCCCAGCCAGTGGCTTGATTGGTTCAAATGTTGGCCTCAGGCACTGAGGATAGCTCTGTTGATTTGAGCATCAGCCTCAGATGGGGGTGCCTGGCTGAATACTGCTTGAAGCGCATGCGAAAGTCTGTTTCTCGATCTCCTCTCTTCTCACTTGAAAAAAAAAAAAAGCTTTTATCAAGTTTAAATTCTAGTTTTATTACCTTGAATTTATATTTAAATCTATGACCCACTTTGAGTTCATTTATTATTTAATAAAGTATATAAGTTTTTCTTGTCTCTCTCTCTCTTTGGCCTACAAATATTCAGTTATTTAATACCATTTATTGAAAAGTAATTTCTCACCAACGAAGTGATTTTGCACATTTGTCAAAAATTTAGTTGGCCATACTTCTGCAGGCCCATTTTGGGTTCTCTATCTTCTTAGAATATAATATATTCTCTTGACCTATTAATTTATATGTTCACCAATAACACATAATCTTGATTACTGTAGCTAGATACTAAGTTTAGAAATTAGATAGAGTGATTTATCCCACTTTACTCTTTTTTTCTCAAATTATTTTTTTTAATAAATAAATTTTTATTTAAATGAGGTGACATCAATAAATCAGGGTACATATATTCAAAGAAAACATTTCCAGGTTATTTTGTCATTTAGTTCTGTTGCATACCCATCACTCAAAGAGAGATCATCCTCCGTCACCCTCTATCCAGTTTTCTTTGTACCCCTCCCCCTCCCCCCTCCCTCCTTCCCTACCCCCACCCCCTGTAACCACCACTTAGACTCACTTTTATGTCCCACCAATGTATGGAATCCTGCAGTTCTTGTTTTTTTCTGATTCGCTTATTTCACTCCACTTAATGTTATCAAGATTCCACCAATCTGCTGTAAGTGATCCGATGTCATCATTTCTTCTAACTGACTAGTATAACATGGTGTATATGTACCCCATCTTCTTTATCCAGCCTTCTATTTTTTTTTTACAGTGATTAAAAGCCTTTAAGCAAACTCTTGGCCAATACAGCAAGAATCCATAAAAGAGTAGTGTCCTTAACATATTCACCAAGTGCAGGTTGGCCCCATTACCATGCCAAATCCCTGAAAAATGCAACCCAACCACAGTTCAGTCTGTTAGGAGCTGTCACAGGGAGCAGGAGTCCAGGAAAAGTCCACATGGCACCAGAATTGTCACCATTCTATACTTTGCAGCTCATGTCCAAGTCCCAGTGACCGCTGCTTCTAGCTGGTAATGATTCAGGTAGACTGGAGAAGCCATTTGCAGCATGCATGGATATGGAGCTTCTGTTCTCCTCTGCCTGGAGAGATGAGACCAGGTAGCTTTTCCCTGGAGGTCTGCGACTGTGGCATGGTAAAGAGAACCTTGGGATACACTAAGCTGGGTGGCAAAGGTAGATTCATAATAGAAGTTGGCAAAAGGGGGAAAGAGAGCTCTAAATTAGGAGTAGGTCCCAGCCTGAAATATGAGTGGGGCATTGAGATAGGAGGGATAAAGGAAACACTATATATTAAGTAAAGCAGCAGAAAATAGGACTATCAACACCCACAACAGAAATCTTCGAGGGAAGAATAAAAAACCTGACTATTCAGGCAAAACATAGTTAAGTGGCCCTTGTGCAAATGAGATCAGTTTACCTGCTTCTTGGAAGAAATACCCTAGGCTCATCCACAGTGTCGTAGATGGGGCTGACGGCCCTGGGCACCTTCAGCCTTCAGTGGCAAACCCCAGCTTTCTGGGCAAGGTTAGGTCATAGGTGGCTGGAGCAGGGATGAAAGAGACTGAACCCTCCCTTAGAAAAGTGAGGAGGAAGCCTACCTTCCAGTGTCCCTGTTTCCTCACAGCAGAGGCATGTAAGCCTGGCAGGCTTTAGCTCAATGACCTTCCTTTCCACTATTGAAGCAGGACCCAGATGGCATCCTAGGAGACCCCTTTGGGGCATTGGAGCCTTTAAGGGTGTATCCTAAAAGCTGGTAGTTCCCCTGATCTCTATTGGGCTTTTTCTGCTTCTAGGTATCTTAAAAGCCATGCTCAGAAGATCTTGCTGAGGGGTTTGAGGATCCCCATCTGCCTATATAAATCTTTTCCATATATCTGGAGCTATTTGGAAAAAGACAAAATGGTGTTATTACTCTCCATCCCTCCCCCTCTCCGTCTCTCTCCTCCCCTCCCACAGCCAAGGCTCCACCAGAGCAAAGCCACCCCGGGCCCTAAGGATAGCCCCATGGCCTCTGCCTCAGTTGTTAGAATGGCTCTGGTTGCAACAGAGCACCCCCCCAGATGGGCAGAGCATTCCCCCCCGGTAGGCATGCCAGGTGGATCCGTCAGGCACATGCGGGAGTCTGTCTGACTGCCTCCCCATTTCCATCTTCAGAAAAATACAAAAAATAAATAAATAGAAGAAAAAATACGACAAAAAAAAAAAAAGAAAAGAAAAAAAAAAAAGGCATTCCCTTGTGTTAAAACTCCAGGGAGCATGGAGTGAGCTTGAGTATGTCCTATGAAACATGGAGCTCTATGTTGACATATAAGTCTTTGAAGAAGGAGGAACTGCTGAAGTAGTTCATCAGCATTTGTCCCTAAGACAGCAGTCTTTATAGTGGAAACACCATAAGTAAATATTTGCTGTCTGTCTATACATTAAAGGGGAAATATGGCAAATGCTGAAAAGCCATGATCTTTGTGGCCCTCCCCTCCCCCAACCCCCTCCCTCTCCTCCCCCCCACCCTGTAACCCCAACACTGTTGTCCATGTCTGAGTCTCATCTTTATGTCCCAACTATGTATGGAATTATATAGTTCTTAGTTTTTTCTGATTTACTTCTTTCGCTAAGTATAATGTTATCAAGGCCCATTCATGTTGTTGTAAAAGATCCTATGTCATCATTCTTATGGCTGAGTAGTATTCCATAGTATATATATACCAAAGCTTTTTAATCCACTCGTCCTCTGATGGACACTTGGGCTGCTTCCAGATCTTTGCTATTGTGAACAATGCTGCCATAAACATGGGGGTGCATTTCTTCTTTTCAAACAGTGCTATGGTATTCTTGGGGTATATTCCTAACAGTGGTATAGCTGGGTCAAAAGGCAGTTCGATTTTTATTTTCTTGAGGAATCTCCATACTGTTTTCCACAGTGGCTACACCAGTCTGCATTCCCACCAACAGTGCAGGAGGGTTCCCTTTTCTCCACATCCTCCACAGCACTTATTCTGTGTTGTTTTATTGATGAGCGCCATTCTGACTGGTGTGAGGTGATATCTCATTGTGGTTTTAATTTTCATTTCTCTACTCATTAGTGATGTTGAACATTTTTTCATATGCCTATTGGCCATCTGTGTGTCCTCTTTGGAGAAGTGTCTATTCATTTCTTTTGCCCATTTTTGGATTGGATTGTTTGTCTTCCTGGTATTAAGTTTTACAAGTTCTTTATAAATTTTGGTTATTAACCCCTTATCAGACGCAATGTCAAATATATTCTCTCATTGTGTAGTTTGTCTTTTTATTCTGTTCTTATTGTCTTTAGCTGTGCAGAAGCTTTTTAGTTTGATAAAGTCCCATTTGTTTATCCTGTCTTTTATTTCACTTGCCTGTGGAGACAAATCAGCAAATATATTGCTGCGAGAGATGTCAGAGAGCTTACTGCCTATGTTTTCTTCTAAGATGCTTATGGTTTCATGGCTTACATTTAAGTCTTTTATCCATTTTGAGTTTATTTTTGTGAGTGGTGTAAGCTGGTAGTCTAGTTTCATTTTTTTGCAGGTAGCTGTCCAATTTTCCCAACACCATTTGTTGAAGAGGCTGTATTTACTCCATTGTATTTCCTTACCTCCTTTGTCAAGTATCACTTGTCCATAGAGCTGTGGGTTTATTTCTGGGTTCCCTGTTCTGTTCCATTGATCTATGTGCCTGTTCTTATGCCAGTACCATGCCGTTTTGAGTACAATGGCCTTATAATATAGCTTGATATCTGGAAGTGTGATTCCTCCCACTTTATTCTTTCTTTTCAAGATTGCTGAGGCTATTCGTGTTCTCTTTTGGTTCCAGATAAATTTTTGGAATATGTGTTCTATATCTTTGAAGTAAGTCATTGGTATTTTATTCGGTATTGCATTGAATTTATAAATTGCTTTGGGTAATATAGACATTTTAATGATGTTTATTCTTCCTAACCATGAGCACGGTGTATGTCTCAACTTATTAGTATCTTCCCTGATTTCTTTTATCAATGTCTTATAATTTTCTGAGTACAAGTCTTTAATCTCCTTGGTTAGATTTATTCCTAGGTACTTTATTTTTTTGGTTGCAATGGTAAAGGGGATTGAGTCCTTGATTTCTCTTTAAGACAGTTCATTATTAGTGTATAAAAATGCCTCTGATTTCTGAGTATTGATTTTATATCCTGCCACCTTGCCGAATTCATTTATCAGGTCTAGTAGTTTTTTGACTGAGATTTTAGGGTTTTCTATGTACAATATCATATCATCTGCAAATAATGATAGTTTTACTTCTTCTTTTTCAATTCGGATGCTTTTATTTCTTTTTCTTGTCTGATTGCTTTGGGTAGGACTTCCAGAACTATGTTGAATAAGAGTGGTGAAAGGGGGCACTCCTGCCTTGTTCCTGATTATAAGGGGATTGCTTTTCATTTTTGCCCATTGAGTATGATGTTGGCTGTGGGTTTGTCATAGATGGCCTTTATCATGTTGAGGTATGTTCCCTGTATTCCCACTTTGCTGAGAGTTTTGATCATGAATGGGTGCTGGATTTTATCAAATGCTTTTTCTGCATCCATTGAAATTATCATGTGGTTTTTCTCCTTTCTTTTATGGGATGAATCACATTGATTGATTTGCAAATATTGTACCAGCCTTGCCTCCCAAGAATAAATCCCACTTGATCATGGTGTATGATTTTTTTCATATATTGCTGGATCCAGTTTGCTAATATTTTGTTGAGGATTTTTGCATCTAAGTTCATCAGGGATATTGGCCTATAATTTTCTTTTTTTGTGTTGTCTTTGCCTGGTTTTGGGATCAGAATTATGCTCGCCTCATAAAAGGAGTTTGGAAGTCTTCCTTCCTCTTGAATTTTTTGAAATTGCTTGAGAAGGATAGGAGTTAGTTCTTCTTTGAATATTTGGTAGAATTCACTTGTGAAGCCATCAGGGCAAGGACTTTTCTTTTTGGGAGTTTTTGATAGCTGTTTCAATCTCATTTGTTGTAATTGGTCTGTTTAGGTTTTCTGATTCTTCCAGATTGACTTTTGGAAGATTATACGATTCAAGAAATTTGTCCATTTCATCTAGGTTGTCTAGTTTTTTGGCGTACAGTTCTTCATAGTATTTTCTTACAATATTTTGTATTTCTGTTGTGTCAGTTGTTATTTCTCCACTCTCATTTCTAATTTTATTTATTTGAGTCCTCTCTCTTTTTTTCTTGGTAAGTCTCGTTACAGGTTCATCGATCTTGTTTACCTTTTCAAAGAATCAGCTCCTGGTTTCATTGATCCTCTGTATTGTTTCTTTAGCCTCTATGTCATTTATTTCTGCTCTGATCTTTATTATTTCCTTTCTTCTACTAGCTCTGGGCTTTACTTGCTATTCTTTTTCTAGTTCTTTTAGATGCAGGGTTAAGTTGTTTATTTGAGCTTTTTCTAGCTTCTTGAGGTATGCCTGTAATGCTATAAACTTTCTTCTCAGGACTGCTTTTGCTGTGTCCCATAAATTTTGAGTTGATGTATGCTCATTATCGTTTGTTTCTAGGAATTTTTTAATTTCTTCTTTGATCTCAATGTTAACCCATTCGTTATTTAATATCATGCTATTTAGGGCCCTGCCCGGTTGGCTCAGCGGTAGAGCATCAGCCTGGCGTGCGGGGGACCCGGGTTCGATTTCCGGCCAGGGCACATAGGAGAAGTGCCCATTTGCTTCTCCACCCCCCACACCACCCTCCTTCCTCTCTGTCTCTCTCTTCCTCTCCCGCAGCCAAGGCTCCATTGGAGCAAAGATGGCCCGGGTGTTGGGGATGGCTCCTTGGCCTCTGCCCCAGGTGCTAGAGTGGCTCTGGTTGCGGCAGAGCGACCCCCCAGAGGGGCAGAGCATCGCCCCCTGGTGGGCAGAGCATCGCCCCTGGTGGGCGTGCCCGGTCGGGCGCATGCGGGAGTCTGTCTGACTGTCTCTCCCCGTTTCCAGCTTCAGAAAAAAAAAAAAAAAACACATGCTGTTTAGTTTCCAAGTGTTTAAATGTTTTTCAATTTTTCTATTGTGGTTTATTTCTAGTTTAATGCCATTGTGATCAGAGAAAGTGCTCGATATGATTTCAGTCTTCTTAAATTTGTTGAGACTGCTTTTGTGCCCTAACATGTGGTCTGTTCTAGAGAATGTACCATGAGCGCTTGAAAAGAATGTATATGCTGCTGTTTTATGGTGAAAGGTTCTGAAGATATCTATTAAATTGAGTTGATCTAATATGTCCTTTAAGTCTGCTGTTTCTTTGTTAATATTCTTTCTTGAGGATCTATCTAATGATGTTAATGGGGTATTGAAATCCCCTACTATTATAGTATTGCTGTTGATCTCTCCCTTTAAGTCCATCTAAGTCTGCTTTATATATTTAGGTGCTCCTATATTAGGTGCGTAGATATTTATAATGGTTATATCTTCCTTTTGGATTGCTCCCTTTATCATTATGTAGTGACCTTCTTTATCTCTAACTATGGTCTTTGTTTTAAAGTCCATTTTGTCTGATATAAGTATTGCTACCCCAGCTTTTTTTTCATTTCCATTTGCATGAAATATTTTTTCCATCCTTTTATCTTCAGTCTGTGTGCATCTTTTGATTTAAGGTGTGTCTCTTGTAGACAGCATATGTATGGGTCCTGTTTTCTCATCCACGTACCAACCCTATGTCTCTTGATCGGATCATTTAATCCATTAACATTTAAGGTTATTACTGATATGTAATTGTTTAGTGCCATTTTTTTTCTTTAAAACTGTATTACTCTGCAAATCAAAACTGCAATGAGATACCACCTCACACCTGTTAGATTAGCTATTATTAACAAGACAGGTAATGGCAAATGTTGGAGAGGCTGTGGAGAAAAAGGAACCCTCATACACTGTTGGTGGGAATGTAAAGTAGTACAACCATTATGGAAGAAAGTATGGTGGTTCCTCAAAAAACTGCAAATAGAACTACCTTATGACCCAGCAATCCCTCTACTGGGTATATATCCCCAAAACTCAGAAACATTGATACGTAAAGACACATGCAGCCCCATGTTTATTGCAGCATTGTTCACAGTGGCCAGGACATGGAAACAACCAAAAAGCCCGTCAATAGATGACTGGATAAAGAAGATGTGGCACATACACACTATGGAATACTACTCAGCCATAAGAAATGATGACATCGGATATTTTACAGCAAAATGGTGGGATCTTGATAACATTATACGAAGTGTAATAAGTAAATCAGAAAAAAACAGGAACTGCATTATTCCATACGTAGGTGGGACATAAAAGTGAAACTAAGAGACATTGATAAGAGTGTGTTGGTTACGGGGGGAAGGGGCAAAGGGAGAGGGAAAGGGGGAGGGGGAGGGGCACAAAGAAAACTAGATAGAAGGTGACAGAGGACAATCTGACTTTGGGTGATGGGTATGCAACATAATTGAAAGACAAGATAACCTGGACTTGTTGATCTTTGAATATATGTAACCTGATTTATTGATGTCGCCCCATTAAAAAAATGAAATTATAATAAAAAAACTGTATTACTCTTTTGTTGTATTCTTTTTTTCCTTTGATCTGTTTACAACAGGTCCCTTAGCATTTCTTGCAGCCTTGGTTTGGTTGCAGTGAATTCCTTGAGGTTTTTTTTTTTTTGTCTGTAAAGCTTTTTATTTCTCCTTCAATTTTAAATGATAGCCTTGATGGATTAAGTAGTCTTGGTTGTAGGTTCTTGTTCTGCATTACTTTGAATATTTCTTGCCATTCCCTTCTGGCCTCAAGTGTTTCTGTTGAGTAGTCAGAAGTCATCCTTATGGGGGCTCCTTTGTAGGTGATAGTCTTTTTTTTCTCTAGCAGCTTTTAATATTTTTTCTTTATCACTTAGCTTTGGTATTTTAATTATGATGTGTCTTGGTGTTGGTTTATTTGAGTTTCTCCTTAATGGAGTTCTCTGTGCTTCCTGAACATATGAAATGTTTTCCTGCCTTAATTGGGTAAGTTTTCTGCTATGATTTGTTTGAACAAAGTCTCTATCCCTTGTTCTTTCTCTTCTTCTTCAGGAACCCCTATGATGCGGATGTTGTTTCTCTTCATGTTGTCACAGAGCTCTCTTAGAGTTTCCTCAGACTTTTTGATTCTCTTTTCTTTTTTCTGCTCTGCTTCCGTGCCTTTATTTATCGTGTCCTCTAACTCGCTGATTCAATTCTCTACTTCATCCATCCTGCTTTTAATTCCTTCCATTGTATTCTTTATTTCAGATATTATATTTGTCATTTCTGACTGATTCTTTTTTATTATTTGTTGGGCAGATAAAATGTATTATGCTCACTTTGTTAAAAATGACGCCGCCCATGTGGAGGCCATCACCCAGGTGATATTAATGTGTGTTGGGGGGCACGCAGGATCATTGTAGCCTGGGGCTTGGTTTTGGAATTAAGCCTTTCCCACCCTTTTTGATGTGGGGTGGTACAATCCAATCATGCCTCAGAACGTGACTTTGTATTAGAGACTTCCCTATTTTGTATATTGGATGAAAGGTTTGGATTTCTACACTATAAAATGGGGACGGAGCGGGAGCTTGCTCTCTTGGTTCCTGAGATTATCATTAGAGGAGAGAGCAGAGCAGAGAGCAGAAAGAGGCCATGTGGCCAGGAGAAGCAGCCAAGATGGCGGAGTGCTGAGTGAGATGCCAATTTGTGCAGAGTTTGTTTCTGGGATAAGGAAGGAGATGGGGAACTGAGGTGAATGAGACTGGTGAGCTAGAAACCTTTGATTCTAGGAAACTCGGATAAGTCAGTAGCTTTGTGAGCACTGAATGTGAGTGGGTTTTGGAGCCCAGTGTGTGTTTTTACTTGCCTGCCGGGTGCAAGCTAGGATTAAAGCCTATGGCCCACCAGTTTGTGGCTTCGTTGTTTCTTTACCGACTGTCCGAATCCAATGCAAACCTGTGTGAGCCAGGCTGCTGTGATAGTGGCGGTGGCCACTAGCTTTACATTATTTCAATGTCCTTTCTTATATTTGTTATCTCTTTATTTAGATTTTTGTAATGGCCCTCTATGATTGTTCTAATATCTTTGAGCATCCTAACAATCGTTATTTTAAACTCTGCATCTGGTAGTTTGGTTATATCTGATTCACTTAGGTCCTATTCTGGAGATTTCTCTTAGTTTATTTGTGTTGTATTTCTCTGCCTCTGCATTTTCTCTTCACGGGAGTGGCTATGATCATGCGCTCGGGTGCACAAGTGTTGGTGGCCTTGGCCTTTGCCCCGCCCCCATGTGTGACGCTATGCTCAGTCCTGAGGGCACTGGTGAGCACTTTGCTCAGCTGCAGGTCTCTGCCTGTTTCCGGGCTTTCACCCTGCCCTTGCAGGAGGAGCCTGCTCGAGGAATGGCTGCTAGCCTTGGCTCTACCACTGGGCAGGAATGTGTGCCCAAGCTCAGCTCAGTAGCAGAACTCCGCCTCTTCTGGGCTTTTGGCTCCACCCCCACGGGAGGAGCCGGCTACAAAGTCAGACTGCAAGGCTGGGTTGCATGGGCGTGGCAAGGTTGTGCTCCTCTGCCCTTGCCCCAGGGCTTGTCTCCACCCTTTCCAGTGTTCCTGCCCTTCTCCCGCAGGCTGGATTACAGTCTGCCGGCAGCTGAGTTTGACCATTTTTGCACGCCCCCTTCCCCCAGCCGGGCAAGATTGAGCTCACACCTGAGCCCAGTGGTAGCCAGCTGGCTTCTGCCCCTGCTAGCAGAACCGCACTTTTGTCTCCCGCTGCTGCCAGCCCTCCAGCGAGCCCTCAGCCGTGTGGGTGGGGGCGTTGCAGCTCGGACCCTAAGACTCACTGCTGTAGACCCAAAAGCTCCCTCCTTCTATGCAACTCTGATCTGAGTGCTGCGGGGGAGCTTGTTTGGCTGCTCTCTTGCTTCCCTTTGCTGGTATTGCTGTTTCCAGGGGAAATATTCACTTCAGCTTTGAGGAGTGACTCGTCCAGGGGTTAGGGCAGCTATCTCCCAAAATGTTTCTCCCTGTGTGTAAAGCCAGGAGGCATGGCTAGGGTCACCATCAGAGAAGCCAGGCCTATGCAGGTTCGCATTGGATTCGGACAGTCGGCAAAGAAACAGCGGAGCCAAAAACTGGTGGGCCATAGTCTTTAATTCTAGCTTTGCACCCGGCGGGCAAGTAAAAATACACACTGGGCTCCAAAACCCAGTCACATTCAGTGCTCACAAAGCTACTGACTTATCCGAGTTTCCTAGAATCAAAGGTTTCTAGCTCACCAGACTTATTCACCTCTGTTCCCCATCTCCTTTCCTTATCCCAGATACAAACTCTACACAAACTGGCATCTCACTCAGCACTCCGCCATCTTGGCTGCTTCTCCTGGCCTCCTCCACGTGGCCTTTCTCTGCTCTCCTCTGCTCTCTCTTCTAATCTCAGGAACCAAGAGCCAAGCTCTCGTTCCACCCCCTTTTATAGTGTAGAAATCCAAACCCTTAATCCAATATACAAAATAGGGAAGTCTCTAATACAAAGTCACTTCTCTGAGGCATGATTGGATTGTACTGCCCTACATCAAAAAGGGTAGGAAAGGCTTAATCCCAAAACCAAGCCCCAGGCTACAAGGATTCTCCCTGCCTTTAGCCCACCCCAACACACATTAATATCACCTGGGCAATGGCCTCTTTAACAAAGTGAGCATAATACATTTTATCTGCCCAACACTGTGCCTCCTAGATTATACTCTCTTCCTATAACTCTGGTCCCCTCCTCTCTCCCTCCGTCCCCAGGAGCCCTGGGTGAGTGTTTGTGAGAGAGATGTTCTGCGTGGTTCCTTTAAGAAGGATCCTGGGTCTGAGAAATCAGACTCTTTCTCACAAACAGTATCCTGGCTTATTTCCAGCTAAATACTGTCCTTACGCCTCTTCTGGGCTCTGGGGCTGCAGGCTGGGGCTTTGTTCCTGGGGCTCAGGACCCTTCCCCCTCTGCTAAACTCACTTCCCACCACGCGAGTCTCTCCCTGCTGCCATTCGCTCTGGGGAGCTGGGCAGCCTTCTCCATGTTTCCACTTTTCCTACCAGTCTCGGTGTGGCTTCTTCAGTGTTCCTTGGTTGAAGAGTCCTCTTAGTTTAGTCCAAAATTGGTTTTTCCAGATGATAGTTCTTAAAATTAGTTTGTATTCCACTTTGGTTCTGGGAGGTAGATGTTGGTACATCCGCCTACTCCAGTGCCATCTTGTCTCCTCCAACCTTGCATTCTTCCTAACATGTTCTTTTTCTGAAATTATTTTAGCAATTAGTTCCATTATCTTTCCATATATGCTTTAGAATAATCTTGTTCATATAAGGTATTTATAAGCTATCTTAGTAGAATATGCATAAGAATTGTGTTAGTCCTGAATATGAGAAAATTGACATCTTTACTATGTTCAGTCTTTCAATCCACGAACAAGGTTCATCTTTCATTAATTTAGATCTTCTTCAATGATTATTTTGTAGTTTTCAGCAAAGATATTTTGTATATGTACTTGTTTGATTTACCCCTAAGTATTTATATTTGAGTAATATGAATGGAATTGTATTGCTTGTTTGGGCATCTATGTGTTCACTGCTAGCATGTAAAAATACAACTGATGCAGGTTGTTATACATCTCTATCCTGTGATCTTGCTGATTTCATTTTAGATATTTCTTTTGTTGATAACTTGGGATTTTCTGTATAGCAGATAATCATGATATCTTCAAAAATAGACAGTCTTATATCTTCCTTTCCAAACTGTGTACTTTTTCTTTCCTTTTTTGCCTAGTTTTCCTGGGTAGAATCACCAATACTGTGTCAAATAAGACAGGCAAAAGGGAGTATATTTGCCTCATTTCCTGTTTTAGGAGGAAAGCATTTAGTCTTTCACCATAAAAAATGATGTTAGAGAGATGTTAGATGTTAGAGAACTAGTTTTTTTGTAGATAGATGTTCTTTATCGACTTATTCTTTGTTTTCTGAGATTTATTGTTTATCATAAATGAGTGCTTAATTTTTCACCAGCTTTATCTGTGTTAACAAATGTGATTATATAATTTTTAGTGTTTGGACTGTTGATTTTTTTTTTTCATTTTTCTGAAGCTGGAAACAGGGAGACAGTCAGACAGACTCCCGCATGCGTCCGACCAGGATCCACCCAGCACGCCCACCATGGGGCTACGCTCTGCCCACCAGGGGGCGATGCTATGCCCCTCCGGAGCATCGCCATGTTGCGACCAGAGCCACTCTATTGCCTGAGGCAGAGGCCACAGAGCCATCCCCAGCGCCCGGGCCATCTTTGCTCCAATGGAGCCTTAGCTGCGGGAGGGGAAGAGAGAGACAGAGAGGAAAGCACGGCGGAGGGGTGGAGAAGCAAATGGGCACTTCTCCTGTGTGCCCTGGCCGGGAATCGACCCCAGGTCCTCCGCACGCTAGGCCGACGCTCTACCGCTGAGCCAACCGGCCAGGGCTGGACTGTTGATTTGATGTTTAAAATTGACTGCTTACTGAACACACAACTAACCTTGCATTCCTGAAATAAACCCAATTTGGTCATTATTTATAATTTTATATATTGCTAAATTATGTTTGTCAATATGGTGTAAAGAATTATGTATCTATATTCATGGAGAATATTGGTCTGTAGATTGTGAGTGTGTGTGTGTATTTTGCTGACTAGTTTTGAAGACAGTTTATGCTGGATTTATAGAATTAGTGGGCAAAGAGGTTTTATTTCTATTTCTGGAAGAAACAACATAAAATTTATTTTTAATTTCACTTGAAATGTTTGTAGAATTCTCCAATGAATTAGCAGGAATAGGAAATTTCATATGGGATTTTTAAAATCATGATTTCAATACCTTAATCATTAAAGAGCAATAAAATTCTCTATTTCACATTAGATGAGTTGTATTAGTTTGTACTTTTCAAGAAATTGGTCCGTTTTACCTAAATTGCCTAATTTGGGTATGTAGAAATACCATAGAGATATTATTATTCCCTTATTATCCTTACGGTGTCTGCATTGTCTATAGTGATATACCTTGTTTTATTCCCCTTATTAGCAAGTTGTGTTCTCTTTTTCTCTCTTTTGGCAGACTTTCTAAAGGTTTATGAATCATATTAGTCTTTTTAAAAAGCTATGCTTTTAAAAAATAAGTTGTCTTTACTTATTTATAAGGGTTTTCATAGACTATACTGTAATGCCATCCTAGCAACATTTTATGAGACTAGATGAAAACCTCTAACACCGTCAACAATTTTATCCTGTGAATGAATGCCAACCAGATGCATTATACTATTTTCTGTATCATAATACTGAGGGTATAAAACTTTTTTAACTACGCTGTCACATTTTAATTCATGGTAAAAGTAAAATATAACAATAAATGGATATTTTTTACACAGGTAAATATAATCATTAAAAACAATGTATATATAACTCTCTCAGTATATTTATCCAAGTGTTTTGATTTAAATGTTATTTTTAGGTTGTCACTATTGCTTTTTGTCAAGAGTTAAAGTACAGTGTGTTCGTAAACTCATGGTGTACTTTTGACCGGTCACGGGAAAGCAACAAAAGACAATAGAAATGTGAAATCTGCACCAAATAAAAAAAAAAAACTCTCCCAGTTTCATACCTATTCAGTGCAGTTTGATGTGGGCTCTCGCACATATTTTTTAGGGCTCCTTAGGTAGCTATCCCATATAGCCTCTACTACAGACTCATCACTGACTGATGGCCTACCAAAACGGGGTTTCTCCAGCAAACTGCCAGTTTCCTTCAACTGCTTATCCCACCAAGTAATGTTATTCTTATGTGGTGGCGCTTTGTTATAAACGCGCCGATATTCACGTTGCACTTTGGTCACAGATTCGAATTTAGCAAGCCACAGAACACACTGAACTTTCCTCTGTACTGTCCACATCTCAACTGGCATGGCCGTGGGCTGCTAAATTAAGCTTTAAGGACTAGCAATGACGAAGTAAAATAACAGGTTTCGTATGCATCTGGAGTTTCAAAAACCTTTAACTTTCAGTAGAGGATGAAACTTTTATTATTCTCAATGAGTTGGGTTAATATGAAATCAGTGCAAAATCTATAGATTTTTGTCTATGAATTAAATTCTTTGATTTTCATAATAAATAATTATGAAAAGCTGGTAAGTCAAAATCTTGGACAATAAGAGTCATCAAAGCTTTCACTATAAAAAAATCAAAAGCTGTTTTATTTTCTCTTTAGACTAATGATTTTTTTTTGTTTTTTGTTTTTTTAAAAATTTTTATTAATGTTAATGGGATGACATTAATAATTCAGGGTACATATATTCAAAGAAAACATGTCTAGGTTATCTTCTCATTAAATTATGTTGCATACCCCTCGCCCAGAGTCAGATTGTCCTCTGTCACCCTCTACCTAGTTTTCTCTGTGCCCCTTCCCCTCCCCCTAAATCTCTCCCTCCCTCCCTCCTGCATCCTCCCTCCCCCCATCCCTGGTAACCACCACACTCTTGTCCATGTCTCTTAGTCTCGTTTTTATGTTCCACCAATGTATGGAATCATGTAGTTCTTGTTTTTTTCTGATTTACTTATTTCACTCCTTATAATGTTATCAAGATCCCACCATTTTGCTATAAATGATCTAATGTCATCATTTCTTATGGCTGAGTAGTATTCCATAGTGAATATGTGCCACATCTTCTTTATCCAATCTTCTATTGAAGGGTTTTTTGGTTGTTTCCATGTCCTGGCCACTGAACAGTGCTGCTATGAACATGGGGCTACATGTGTCTTTATGTATCAATGATTCTGAGGTTTTGGAGTATATACCCAGTAGAGGGATTGCTGGGTCATAAGGTAGTTCTATTTGCAGTTTTTTGAGGAACCACCATACTTTCCTCCATAGTGGTTGTACTACTTTACATTCCCACCAACAGTGTATGAGGGTTCCTTTTTCTCCACAGCCTCTCCAACATTTGTTATTACCCGTCTTGTTGATAATAGCTAATCTAACAGGGGTGAGGTGGTATCTCATTGTAGTCTTGATCTGCATTTCTCTAATAACTAATGAAGCTGAGCATCTTTTCATATATCTGTTGGCCATTTGTATTTCTTCCTGGGAGAAGTGTCTGTTCATGTCCTCTTCCCATTTTTTAATTGGATTGTTTGTTTGTTTGTTGTTGAGTTTTATGAGTTCTTTGTAAATTTTGGATATTAGGCCCTTATCTGAGCTGTTGTTTGAAAATATCATTTCCTATTTAGTTGACTTTCTGTTTATTTTGTTGTCAGTTTCTCTTGCTGAGCAAAAACTTTTAATTCTGATGTAGTCCCATTCATTTATCTTTGCCTTCACTTCTCTTGCCATTGGAGTCAAGTTCATAAAATGTTCTTTAAAACCCAGATCCATGAGTTTAGTACCTATGTCTTCTTCTATGTACTTTATTGTTTCAGATCTTATATTTAGGTCTTTGATCCATTTTGAATTAATTTTAGTACACGAGGACAGGCTGTAGTCGAGTTTCATTCTTTTGCATGTGGCTTTCCAGTTTTCCCAACACCATTTGTTGAAGAGGCTTTCTTTTCTCCATTGTGTGTTGTTGGCCCCTTTATCAAAGATTATTTGACCATATATATGTGGTTTTATTTCTGGGCTTTCTATTCTGTTCCATTGGTCTGAGTGTCTATTTTTCTGCCAATACCATGCAGTTTTGATTATTGTGGCCCTATAATATAGTTTAAAGTCAGGTATTGTAATGCCCCCAGCTTCATTCTTTTTCCTTAGGATTGCTTTGGCTATTCGGGGTTTTTTATAGTTCCATATAAATCTGATGATTTTTTGTTCCATTTCTTTAAAAAATGTCATAGGAATTTTGATGGGAATTGCATTAAATTTATATATTACTTTGGGTAATATGGCCATTTTAATTATATTTATTCTTCCTATCCAAGAACAAGGAATATTTTTCCATCTCATTGTGTCTTTTTCTATTTCTCTTAGCAATGCCTTGTAGTTTTCTTTATATAGGTCTTTTACATTCTTTGTTATGTTTATTCCTAGGTATTTTATTTTTTTTGTTGCAATCGTGAAGGGGATTATTTTTTTGAGTTCATTTTCTAATATTTCATTGTTGGCATATAGAAAGGCTATGGACTTCTGTATGTTAATTTTGTATCCTGTGACCTTACTGTATTGGTTTATTGTTTCTAGTAATCTTTTTGTGGAGTCCTTTGGGTTTTCGATGTATAGGATCATATCATCAGCAAAAAGTGATAGCTTACTTCTTCTTTTCCGATATGGATGCCTTTTATTTCTTTGTCTTGTCTGATTGCTCTGGCCAGAACTTCTAGCATCACGTTAAATAAGAGTGGAGAGAGTGGACACCCCTGTCGTGTTCCTGATTTAAGGTGGAAAGTCCTCAGTTTTATGCCATTTAATATGATGTTGGCGGATGGTTTATCATATATGGCCTTTATTATGTTGAGATATTTTCCTTCTATACCCATTTTGTTGCGAGTCTTAAACATAAAATTGTGTTGTATTTTATCGAAAGCCTTTTCTGCATCTATTGATAAGATCATGTGGTTTTTGTTCTTTGTTTTGTTGATATGGTGTATTACGTTAACTGTTTTACGTATGTTGAACCATCCTTGAGATTCTGGGATGAATCCCACTTGATCATGATGTATTATTTTTTTAATATGTTGTTGTATTCAATTTGCCAGTATTTTGTTTAGTATTTTAGCATCTGTATTCATTAGAGATATTGGTCTGTAGTTTTCTTTCTTTGTGCCATCCTTGCCAGGTTTTGGTATGAGGGTTATGTTGGCCTCATAAAATGTGTTTGGAAGTATTGCTTCTTCTGCAATTTTTTGGAAGACTTTGAGTAGAATAGGAACCAAGTCTTCTTTGAATGTTTGATAGAATTCACTAGTATAACCGTCTAAGCCTGGACTTTTATTTTTGGGGAGGTTTTTAATAGTTTTTTCTATTTCCTCCCTGCTGATTGGTCTGTTTAGGCTTTCTGCTTCTTCATGACTCAGTCTAAGAAGGTTGTATTGTTCTAGGAATTTATCCATTTCTTCTAGATTATTGCATTTGGTGGCATATAGTTTTTCATAGTATTCTACAATAAGTCTTTGTATATTTATGATGTCTGTGGTGATCTCTCCTCTTTCATTTTGGATTTTATTTATTTGAGTCCTTTGTCTTTTTTCCTTGGTGAGTCTTGCCAAGGGTTTTTCGATTTTGTTGATCTTTTCAAAGAACCAGCTCCTTGTTTTATTGATTTTTTTCTATAGTTTTTCTGTTCTCTATTTCGTTTATTTCTGCTCTGATTTTTATTATCTCCTTTCTTCGGCTGGTTTTGGGTTGTCTTTGTTCTTCTTTTTCTAGTTCCTTAAGGTGTGAAGTTAAGTGGTTTACTTCGGCTCTCTCTTGCTTGTTCATATAGGCCTGAAGTGATATGAACTTTCCTCTTATTACTGCTTTTGCTGCATCCCAGAGATTCTGATATGTCGTATTTTCATTTTCATTTGTCTGTATATATCTTTTGATCTCTGCGCTTATTTCTTCTTTGACCCATTCATTTTCTAGAAGTATGTTGTTTAGTTTCCACAATTTTGTGGGTTTTTTCCCCCTTTTTTTTACAGTTGAATTCTAGTTTCAAGGCTTTATGATCAGAGAATATGCTTGGCACAATTTCAATTTTTTTAAATTTGCTGATGTTGTCTTTGTTGCCCAACATATGGTCAATTCTTGAGAATGTTCCATGTACACTAGAGAAAAATGTATACTCTGTCGCTTTGGGATGAAGTGTCCTGTAGATGTCTATCATATCCAGTTGTTCTAGCATTTCATTTAAGGCCACTATATCTTTATTGATTCTCTGTTTGGATGACCGATCTAGAGCCGTCAGCGGTGTATTGAGGTCTCCAAGTATGATTGTATTTTTGTCAGTTTTTGTTTTAAGGTCAATAAGTAGCTGTCTTATATATTTTGGTGCTCCTTGGTTTGGTGCATATATATTAAGGATTGTTATGTCTTCTTGATTCAGTGTCCCCTTAATCATTATGAAATGGCCATTTTTGTCTCTGAGTACTTTTTCTGTCTTCTAGTCAGCATTATTAGATATGAGTATTGCTACACCTGCTTTTTTTTGGGTGTTGTTTGCTTGGAGTATTGTTTTCCAGCCTTTCACTTTGAATTTGTTTTTATCCTTGTTGCTTAGATGAGTTTCTTGTAGGCAGCATATAGTTGGATTTTCTTTTTTAATCCATTCTGCTACTCTGTGTCTTTTTATTGGTAAGTTTAATCCATTTACATTTAGTGTAATTATTGACACTTGTGGGTTCCCTATTGCCATTTTATAAATTGCTTTCTGTTAGTTTTGTATCTTGTTTGATTCTTCTCTTTTGTTTTTCTATCGTTTGTTTTTGTTTGTTTGTATTCCATACTTCTTTCCTCTGTTGCTACCTTTTTTAAGTCAAGTGTTTTTGTGGTGGTTTTTTCAAGGGTGGTTACCATTAAATAATGAAAAGGGTACCTACCATATTCATTGTAGTACCCTTTCTTGTGAGTATTTCTGCACTTCATCGTCCTTTGCTACTGTTAATCTTCATCCTTTCTCCCCCCTTTTTTTTTCTTTTGTTGTCACAGTTTAAGTTTGGTTTTATTGTTTTCTTGGTGGAGCTGTTACTTGTGGTTATGTTTTCTTTTGTTCTTTGAATCTGGTTGGAAAACCCCCTTTAGTATTTCCTGGAGTGGGGGCTTTCTGATGATAAATTCTCTCATCTTTTCTGTATTTGTGAATATTTTTATATCTCCTTCGTACTTGAAGGATAGCTTTGATGGGTATAGTATTCTTGTCTGAAAGTTCCTCTCTTTCAGGGCTTTAAATATTGGGGTCCACTCTCTCCTAGCTTGTAGAGTTTCTGCTGAGAAATCTGATGATAATCTAATAGGCCTTCCTTTATATGTTGTATTCTTCTTTTCCCTGGCTGCCTTGAGAATTTTTTCTTTGTCATTGGTTTGTGTCATCTTCATTATGATGTGCCTTGGAGTGGGTTTGTTGTGGTTAAGAAAACTTGGTGTTCTGTTTGCTTCTTGAATTTGAGGCTTTAATTCTTTCCACAGGCTTGGGAAGTTCTCATCTATTATTTGTTTGAATATATTCTCCATTCCATTTTCTTTCTCTTCTCCCTCTGATATACCTATTATTCTTATGTTATTCTTTCTGATGGAGTCAGACAATTCCTGTAGGGCTTTCTCGTTTTTTATTATTTTTGAGTCTCTTTCTTCTTCTATCTGTTGTGCCTCAAGTTGCTTGTCTTCTATTTCACTGATCCTGTCTTCTATCTGGGCTGTTCTATTAGCTAAGCTTGTTACCTCATTTTTCAGCTCTTGAATTGAGTTTTTCATTTCTGTTTGATTTGTTTTTATAGTTTCGATTTCCTTGGTAATATATTCTTTGTGATCGTTGAGTTGTTTTCTGATTTCCCTAAGTTGCCTTTCTGTGTTTTCTTGTATATCTCTGAGTATTTTTAAGATTTCTATTTTAAATTCTCTGTCATTTAGCTCCAAGTCTTCCAATATGTTAAATCCTTTTTCCATAGATTTTTCCACATCTATTTGTGTTACCTCTCTGTCTTTTGTATCCATAATGTTCGATTTCCTTTTTCTTATTGGCATCTGAAGGTGGTCTTGATGATAGTGTTAATTGGAATTAATAAAAAAGAAAAAGGAAAAAAAAAGAAAAAAGAAAAACACTCCACCAAAAAAAGTAATAATTTATTATTTCCCCCTTTTTTCTTTCTTCTCTTCACCTCCTCTCACCTCCTTAGGGAAATATCGTGGTGACCTGTGAATTATATTATGCTAAATGGAACAAAAACTGCCTATAATGGAGGGCCTAATTTGGGGTGAAGAGTTCAAGGGGCAAAAAAGGGAGTAGGGACCTACTAAATACAAAAAAAAAAGGGGGGGGAGAAAATCTTAGACAAGCATAAAATGATTTGCTTGTAAGTGATGGTCGACTAAGTGATATAATGAGAGGGATGAGAGGGAAACAGAAAAAAGGAGAGAAAAAACAATAATTAAAAAATAAAAAAATAAAAATAAAAATAATAAGTAAAAATCTGTTGTATTAAGTGGAGAAAAGTGCCCAAAATGCCACAAAAACAAACAAATAGAGGAAAACCAAGAACAAAAGCAGAAGAAGAAGAAAAAAGAACAGCAACAACAAAAAATACCCCACAAAAACTTGAGTCCCAAATTAAATAATTTGTTCGTGATTGAGGCTTAAATGGGAGGAAAAGTAAAAGGAGAAAAGAAGAAATGAATAGAAAGGAAAAAAGAGTAAGAGATAAACGAAGGAAGAAAAAAAAAGGAAAGGAAAAAAAAAACAAAAGGGGAGAGAGTGAGAGTTAAGGGTTTTGGAGTGTAACCCTAAAGGAGAGTTAGGATGAAAAAAAGAAATAAAAAACGTAACACTCATGGGTAGTGTAGTTCAAGAAAAGGGTAGCATAAGATGGGCAGAGAGTAAAAGGACCGAGGTGGAAGAAATAGAAATAATAATAAAGGCAATAAGATAGAAGAAAGAAACAACAACAAAGAATTAGTGGAACAAGTTATAAAGTCTGTGGATTTTTCTTGATTTTGAGAGGTTAACTTCTTCCTTTTTTCTTTTCTCCCCCTCTTCCTGGTCGGTGACTCTGTACCCCAGGTTCTGCCCCTGTGTCACTCTTAGGTAGGAATTTGCAGTTGATGGTATTCTATGGCAATGTCATATAATTGGCTTTAGTCTCGCTGGTAGTCAAGGCTTGTTGGTGTTTGCAAAGTCCAACAATGAGAGAGTTTGCTTTCCTGGAGTCTCTTTCCTAGTCTCCCCTTCCTGAATTAGCAGCCTGGTGATCCAGCTATGAGGCTGCCACTGCTTCTGTCTGGGGAGTAAGAGGCTCAAAGAGCTGGGAAATCCCCACTCTATCCTCACTCAGCACAAGGCTCTGGGTAAGGCTCTGGCAGTCAGAGCCTCCAGCGTAATCAGGTGGGGCTGGGAGTCAATTGTTGTCAAGGTGACTGTTCAGCGCCTATCATTCAGTTGGACCACTCAACCCAGGCTTTCCACACTTGGTAGCCTGTTTTGGCTGGGAAGAAGAAGCACTAGTCACTGTTTGCTTTATGGATCTTAATATCTGCCAAGTCCCTCTTGTTAGGTATATCCCTGAATATGGAGGCTCTGTCAATCAGAAGTTGCCCCCGCCCCTTTAGCGAAAGGCACTGAAAAATATCACGCCTCTTGTCTTGGATCACTGAACTGGGAGAGATCTTATCAATTAGAGCCCCGTGGGTGCATAGATTTCGTGGATTAAGCTAATTTCAGTGATTGGATCCGCAGCTGTGCTCCAGAAAGTATTTCAGGCTGTCTGCGCGCCCCTCCCCCCAGCGCTTGATTGTTAGCTTGAATGGCTGGGTGAGGTGCCCTGCCCACGGAGAGAATCTCCTGACTAGGAAAAACAGCCTTGGCGCCCCTCCCGGACTGCGGGGGGGGGCACACGCGCGCGCGGTTTCTCAGCTCGCCAGTGGACAGGGACCGTGGCATGGGGCGCGCGCGGGGTTTCTCCGCACGCCGGTGTCCGGGGACCGCAGCCCGGAGCGCGAGCATGGTTTCTCAGCACACCGGTGTCCGGGGACCGCGGCACAGGGCACGCGCGGGGTTTCTCCGCACGCCAGTGGCCGGGGACCGCGGCACGGGGCGCGCGCATGGTTTCTCAAGGTATGCTGGGGCGGCCGCCAGCGCCCAGGCTGCCGTCCCCGAGTGTGGGCGGGCAGCTGCACGTGTGGGTTGACTCACCACAGGTGTACTCTCTCCTCAGCAACAGTCCTTTTGCTTTCAGTGTGTGTGTGGAACTCCGGAATGCTCCGAGGATAAATTTCTCTGTTTCTAGTTGATAAATTTGTTGAGATTTTGGGGAGATCTGTCGGACGCGCTGCTAACGGCGCCATTTCTGTGACGTCAAGCTAGACTAATGTTTTTAATGACAATCAAAAACATCTGTACATTTTCAGTTTCAAACTATAAAGTGAAACAGAAAGTTAAAACAGATATTTAATTTAATCATATCTTTCCTATTGAGAGATGTTTAAGTTTTTTTAAAAAATTTTAAATAAGTGAGAAGTTTTCCAAAACTATGTGCATTATAATAGCTTTCTGAATAAATCCTCAGTTGTCTGTTTGCATTTGTAGTTTGTTTTTAAAAAAAAAAAAATGAAAAAAAAAAAAAACCTTGGGAATTATATGCAAGCCCACTAACTAAAATTTAGGACCAGCTATTAATTACAAGGACATTTGCCAGGGACCACAGACTCATCACAACTGTGGCGACTGGATTTGTAGGTGGCTTGCCCAAAGGCAGTGAGAAAGATGTTTTGATATTATAGATCCTGCAATTATATTAATTCTATGACAAATCATTGGCATTAGGATAAAAGCAATAAAACAAAAAATAGACAATTTCAAAAATATATAATACATGTATATATAATATCCATAATAGGAATCTCTTCACAAAGAAAATTATTTAGCAAGGTAAGGCTACTGAATATAATAACATCTACATACAAAAATTATTTTTTATTTCTATATACCAACAGTTTATTTATTTATTTTTAATAATAAAGTGAGAAGCAGGGAGGCAGAGACAGACTCCTGCATGTGCCCCTACCAGGATCCACCCAGCAAGCCCCCTTCCTGGGATGCTCTGTCCATCTGAACCGCTGCTCTGTTGCTTGGAAACTGAGCTGTTTTAGTGCCTGAGGCAAGGCTATGGAGCCATCCTTAGCAACTGGGGCCAACTTTGTTCAAACCATTTGAGCACATGGCTGTAGGAGGGGAAGAGAGAGAGAGAGAGGAGGAAGAGAGAAGGGGGAGGAGTGGAGAAGCAGATGATGGCTTCTCCTGTGTGCCCTGACCAGGAATCAAACCCAGGACTTCCACATGCTGGGCCAATGCTCTACTGCTGAGCCAACTGGCCAGGGCCTCTAACAATTCACTTGAAAGCGAAATAAAATTACCACTGATATTAACATCCAAAACATTAACTTGTTAAGGCTAAATCTGACCAAATAGTATCTCCAAATAGTATCTTCAAATTTTATATGCTGAAAACAAAAGATTGGTAAAGACTTCAGTAAATAGTGAGATATACTGGATTATGGATGAGAAGACTTTATCTTTTTAAGATGCCAATTTTTCACAAATGATTCTATCAATGAATGCATTGCCACTTAATGTATGGTCCCTTCCTACCTTCAAGCTCACATCCTTCTTCACCATGCGTTTTAGCCATATTGGCTTTCAGTTCCACAAAATTACTGCAATCCTTACACCCCTCAGTGTGTTCATCTTTGTGTGCTACTCCCTTGAGAATTAACCCCTAATCCTTCAGCTCTCTATTAAATGTTATTTTGTCATTGCAGTCTTGGCTACTCCTTCATACTAAGTCATGTGCTCTCGCATAGATGTTCATAAAACCTGCAGACTTTCTTTAATGCACTTCTAATTGTTGTGATGTTGTATGTACAGTAAATTAATATATTTCTCCTCCCTTAGACTATAAACTTCATTAGAATAAGACCCTTTCAGTCATTTTATTCTTCTTATATAGTGCATTGTCTGATCCAATATTGGAACTTAAAAATATTATCTGAAGGAGAGAATCAAGTGCCCTCCATTAACACACACACACACACACACACACACGTAATCTGTTATAAATTTTTATATCTGTACCAACATCAAGTTAGAGTATTTCATAGAAACTTTGTTTTCTACAGTTGCAGTTATGTTCTATATTCTTTATTGAAATAAATTTGAAAAATAACATGGAATATTAAAAATTATTTTCAAATATGTATTAACTATGCAAGATAAAATACTTCATACAATACTTCGTAGAATTTGGACTGGAAATAGTACCCATTCTCTCTGATAAATTTTGTTTGTTTTCCTTTCCTTTATTTTTATTTCAATTACAGTTTACATTCAATATTATTTTTTATTAGTATCAGTGTACAAAATAGTGGTTAAATAATCATATACTTTCCAAAGTGTTCCCTGATATTTCCAGTACTCATCTGATGCCATACATTATATATATATATATATATATATATATATATATATTTTTTTTTTTTTTTTTTTTTTTTTTTTTTACAGGGATAGAGAGAGAGTCAGAGAGAGGGACAGACAGACAGGAATGGAGAGAGATGAGAAGCATTAATCATCAGTTTTTTGTTGTGAGACCTTAGTTGTTCATTGATTGCTTTCTCATATGTGCCTTGACCGCAGGCCTTCAGCAGACCGAATAACCCCTTGCTCAAGCCAGCAACCTTGGGTCCAAGCTGGTGAGCTTTTGCTCAAACCAGATAAGCCCGCGCTCAAGCTGGCGACCTCGGGGTCTGGAACCTGGGTCCTCTGCATCCCAGTCCGACACTCTATCCACTGCGTCACCGCCTGGTCAGTCACCATACATTATTATTACAATATTATTGACTTTATTCTATATACTGTACTTTATATCCCTGTGACTATTTTGTAGCTACCAATTGTCCATCTTAATATCTGATAAAATTTTATGTGACAAGAATAAGCATTCTTTGTGAATTCAATAACTTCAGAGACCCTTAAAATTTAAGGTTAACTATCTTTTCTTTTTCTGATTCAAAAGTCTTAAAATGGCCAAATTTTGTGAGGAAGTCAGTTTCCATGGTAACAATTTTTAAGAGTTGTTTTTCTTGCTTTTCTTTTTTTTTCTATTACTCTTGTGTGTGTGTGTGTGTTTCCACTACTTGTCTTTCCTCCTTCTTCTTATTTTTATTTTCATTTCTAGTACTTCATTTTCTCATACCTTTTTAAATTAATTTTAATCTTTATTTTTCAGTTTCACTTCAATATGCTTTTTAGTATTAAGTTCCAGTGAATGAGATTTCAACCATAACAATTCTTAGATAACAATCATTAAAAGAGAAAATCCTCATTTCATCTCATTTTCGTTATGTTTCTTTTGGTGATACTTATTATAGAGCTCCGGACAGAGTCTTAAAATCATTTCAAGAGAACAAATGATATTCAACCAAAATTATCTTAATATTTCAGTGACTAGCTTTCACATTTCACTAAAAGTCTTTAAAACATTCATTGAATATTTTTCACAGTCCTTTGATCTTTGCTGTTTTCATTGTTGATTAATCCAGACAGTCTCGAAAAGCTCTTTGAAGAAAAATAGACCTTGAGGGACAAAATAAGATTGACTCACAAGCTGATACTGTTGGGGATTTAAAAACAATCTTTAAGTTAGGATACTGCTTGTGAAGATACAGGAGTGATTTGAGATATAATCTTAAATCAATTTTGTGTTAAATAGTGGTTACTTCAGTAACATAAATAATAAATGGAATGAAATTATACAGACTATTTTAATATGCTCACATCCATTATAATGGAAATTGTGACTTGATGTCTTTGAATAAACGTCTGAATGCTATAACCCCCCAAAATGAACAATCATTTCAATTAGTCCTCACTCATTGCATATGTTCCCAGCAGCACAAGTAACATAGTAAATCAATCTTTTTCCTCACTTAGAAGAGCACTTCTTTTATTTTTATTCCTTGGTTTGTAACATCAAATAAAATACAAAATAAAATAAATATTAATATTAAGAACTTACTTTGTATTAGACTCTATTTTACACATTATTTATTTTACACACTCTAGTTTAGACACATTATTTCTTTCAATTATCATAGGAAAGACAATAGGTATACACTAATATAGTTTCATCTCAAAGTTGATGTGACAGACATAGAATTTTCTGGTCATTGCCAAAAGGTACACGACTTGAAAGTGGAAGATCAAGGAGTCATATCAAACAATCAGAATCTATTAAGTGCTACTCTATACTGCCTCTTCTTTCCAAAAATGTTACTATGTCTTTGATGTTAAACGTCTATTGAAAATAAATGGGGCCCTGGCCGGTTGGCTCAGCGGTAGAGCGTCAGCCTGGTGTGCGGGGGACCCGGATTCGATTCCCGGCCAGGGCACACAGGAAAAGCGCCCATTTGCTTCTCCACCCCCCACCCCCTCCTTCCTCTCTGTCTCTCTCTTCCCCTCCCGCAGCCAAGGCTCCATTGGAGCAAAGATGGCCCGGGCGCTGGGGTGGCTCCTTGGCCTCTGCCCCAGGTGCTAGAGTGGCTCTGGTCACCGCAGAGCGACGCCCCGGAGGGGCAGAGCATCGCCCCCTGGTGGGCAGAGCGTCGCCCCTGGTGGGCGTGCCGGGTGGATCCCGGTCGGGCGCATGCGGGAGTCTGTCTGACTGTCTCTCCCTGTTTCCAGCTTCAGAAGAAAAAAAGAAAAAAAGAAAAAAAAAAAAAAAAGAAAATAAATGGAAGGCTTTCTTTGTAATTAATAATTTCAGTTATACTTTTAAGGAAAAAAGTGGTGGCTCTGTATGATATTTAAATATTCCCTGAGTAAGGATAAGATAATCCTTTTTTTTTTCTAGAGCTGAAATTTTCCTCTTATGTCTTATCAAACTTGAGCTTTTTAAAAATTTAAAGAATAAAGGATGTCTGTGCTGAAAATTTTGTCTGGTTCAGAATATATGGATTGATTCTATCTGGTCATTGTTTCATAATGTCACATTTTTTTTCATATTGGTTATCAACTTATTAGATTTTTTTCTTACCACAGTCCATTGAAGGGTTTATTAATCTTTATTTTATTCCCAACATTTTCCATTTTCTTTAATGACTCCTTTTGACTTCTATTAATATTTACTGCTTTAGTTCAATGTTAATGACTTCCACTAGCATATTTGTTAACTTGACATTCTATATATCAAACTTCATTTTACATACAGAGCAAATTAATTTCAAAATTTTAACATGGAAATTTTTAAACTGAAAAAAAATCCCCAAAATACAGTTCAGAGAAATTAGCATTCTCAATGGCTCTATGTTAGAATCAATTAAGGTGAGATCACCCTAATGCACTTCCTTGTCTTTCAGGTTGGTAAAACGTCTGTTTTTATTTTTTTTTATCATAGTTATTAGTTCCTAAGAAATAAGAGTTTTGGTTTACTGTAGGGTTAATATTTATATAACAAAATGAGAATTATTATCATAATTCATAGGTCATCTGTAAGTTGTTAACATTAAATTTAGGTGATAATAAAATAAAGCAATACATTAGGACTAAAAATAAAGATATAGCCAATCACTTAATTCATTTATTAAACAATATCTTTTAAATGAGCATCTTATTATGTGACACAGCATTATAGCTTGAAAAAGTTTTCAGAAGAGAGTAAGAATAGACCACTGTTATGGCAATTTCATTATAATATTTTGATAGAAATTAAAGAAACAAAACAAATAATAAAATATGTTAATATATAAGTACAAAAAAGAAGTAAATCGAATTGACGTATTAAAGAACTGATCATTATCTTTAAGATGGGCATTAAAATATTTTACCTGAATAATGTTTGGTTCTTATTATTTAAAATTTTAGTTTGTAGTATGGGTAGGTAAAATTTTTCTTAACATGCATCTCTGTGGTTCTTATAAAAATCAAGGTATAAGTGGCATTTAGGTATTTCTGATAAAACTTGCTTACAACAAGGTAAATCCATTGAGTGTATTCAGGAGTCTTGCACTCTAATTAAGTTAAAAAAAAGAGGACCCTTAAAAATACAACACCTATGGCAGGTAGTGTAAGACTCAGCTTGTAATTTATGCTACAATTTTTATTTTTTTTTTATTTTTTATTTTTTTTGCTAGAGTTGATGCCATGCAACAGTTCTCACAATAGAGAGAGAACAGCAATACCACCTATCGCTTGTCAATTAAGACAATTAGAAACCAAGGTACCTTCTTCACTTCTTGCTTTCCTGACTGGAGGAAACATGTAAGATGATGATGATGATGGATAAGTTAGTATCATAAGATGAAATGTAGATTGATCCCTCAGTCACCAGATAGAAGAGAATTCATTGCTAAACTTCATTAGGCTTTTCAGGAGTAAGGGAAACACCTGTATTATGCAAAGCTGTGAGAATTATTGGTTTCTTTATATATATTTTATATTTAGTTGTTACTGTCACTGCTTATTAAAGGACATCTTGGTAACTTCCAGTTGGGATCAATTATAAACACAGCTGCTATAAACATTCACATTCAGGTTTCTGTGTGACCAAAAAGTTGTAAATCAATGGAGTAAAAATCTAGGAGCAAGATTGTAGCTTTGTAAGAATTTGTCAGTCATCTTCCAGAGAGGCTTTAATTATGTATTCTTATCAGCAGTGAAAGAGAGCTCCTATTGTTCCATGTCCTGGTTAGCATTTGGTATTGTCAGTTTTTTGGATTTTGGCCATTTTACTTGGCATGTAGTGGTAACTCGTTGTTTTAATGTGGAAATCCCTAATGACAGTGTTGTTGAATATCTTTTTATACTCTGTTTTCAACCATCTGCAATTTTTTTCTGGTATGATACATATTTAGAAATTCTGTGTACTTTTAGTTTGGTTTATATTTTCTTATTGTTGACTTTTAAGCACTTTATATATTTTTATATAAAATTTTAATCAAAAATATAAAATTAGTAATTTTCTAACTTCTAAAATATGTAGGAACAAGTAGTAAGGGGAAGAGAGTGAAACAGAGAGAGAGAAAAATAGAAGAGAAAGTACAAATAATTAAAATGCACATCAAAGACATTAAAAAGTGGACTTTTGAATTAAAGTATATCATTTAAAATATATATAAATATATAAACAAGTAAATATATTAGTATAAATGTATTAGTTGCCAAAATGTCACAAGAAGAAATTTGCCTGACCTGTGGTGGCGCAGTGGATAAAGTATCAATCTGGAAATGCTGAGGTTGCCGGTTCAAAACCCTGGGCTTGCCTGGTCAAGGCACATATGAGAGTTGATGCTTCCAGCTCCTCCCTCCCTTCTCTCTCTCTCTCTCTCTCTCTCTCTCTCTCTCTTTCCCCTCTCTATAATGAATAAATAAAATCTTTGAAAAAAAATTAAAAAAATAAAAATAAAAATAAAATAAACAAGTAAATATATTAGTATAAATGTATTAGTTGCCAAAATGTCACAAGAAGAAATGCAATATTAAAATAGACACATATTAAAATAATTTAGGTAAAATTCAGGAGTTTCTCTCTTAAAAATAAAAATTCCACCCCATAATTATTTTTCATAAAAATTCTATAAACTTTCAAGTAATAGTGAATTTCTACCTCAAAAAAATTGTAAGTATTAAAAATAAAGAGAGTAAGTTGCTTATGAAATATTGAGGGAAGATTAATTTTGATCTAAAACCAGTTAAAAATTATAAAAGGAGAATACGGTATAAGCCAATTTTATATATAAATTATAAATAAAATTACTATTTGATGAATAAAATATTAATAAATCAGATCCTGTCATCTTAAAACTACAACACAATTAAATAGGCTTTATCAAGTGGTATAGACTGAATTGTGTCCCCCCAAATTCATATGTTGAAAATCAAATTTATTGTCCTGGCTGGATAGCTCAGTTGGTTAGAGCATCATCTTAATAATGCAGAGATTGCGGGTACAATCCCCAGTCAGGACACATATAGAAACAGATCAATGTTTCTGTTTCTATCTCCTTTCTCTCTCTCTAAAATCAATACATAAAAATTAAAAAAAAATTACTAGTACCTTAAACATGGACTTATCATTCTCAGAACTGTGAGAAAATGAAATAGCTGTGGTTTAAGCCACTCACTGTGTGTTATGGGATGGCAGACAGAGCCAACCAATTCAGCCAGGAATGCAAGAAGGATTCAATGTTAGAGAATATATACAAATAAATTAGTATATTAATAAAACAAAGAAAAGTAAATTATGATGTCAGAGAACCAAAAGTTTCTAAAGTTTCATGACTTATTAATTATAATAAATATCAGGTAACTAAGAATAAAGGATAATTACTCCTGGCAACGTATCCTTAATGGCGGAAGAAAATAAAACAATGACTTTAAGTCTGGGAAACAGAATAGCTATTATCACTGCTACAAGTTAACACAGAAATGGAAGACTTGGCCATTGCTGTAAGTAAAAACTGAAACAAACAATAAAGAAAACAAAATAAAATACAAACTATAAGAGTATAAGAATCCGAATGAAAGATATTAAGCTCTAACTTTTGGCCTGTGACATCATCATCTATTTTGAAAAGCCAATAGAATTGACAAATGTTAAAACAAATAAGATTACTCAGTAAGGTTAACAGATAACAGATCAAGTTAAAAAATTCAATAGCATTTCTCTAAAAATAAGCAAACTCCATACATGGAGTAATAAATACCATGCAGTAGGCAGTATATAATAAAAATGAGAAGACATTCAGAGTAGTGTAAAAATTATAAAATATCTAGGAATTAATCTTGTAATAATGGACAGGATGGTTAAGGTAACAAAAATTAAAACTCAAGTAATGTAGAAAATACTATGAAAAATATATACATATTACAGGTTCTGTGATAGAATGATTTAGTATTAGATATATGTCTGTTCCCTGCAAATTAATTTAAATAATAAAATTAATAAAATATTTTGGGTTTTTATATGGAAATTTAAAAACTGTTTTTAAAATTCATATGAAAGTGTGAAGTTCTATATATCACAAAATAGTGTACTCCATTCAGTCGAACACTCACAATTCTTTTCAAGATAAACCTCCCTGTGTTAGCCTCTTTTTAGAATAAGACCCATGAGACTCTTTTCAAACCTCTTGCTTAGTTGAGATGCTGTACAAGGTAGCACTTCAAAGTTTTTAAAAGTCTCATCATAGCCATCTTACACACATGCCTAATACAACCATTGGTGCCAGACCTTGTTTCGTTTGTAGAAGCTTTTTCTGGCTGCTAAGATTGGGTATGAGAATCACTTAGTTTTTAACCAAGTAATTGCAGGACCTCCAATATGCTATCTAAAATTTGTTTACAAACTGAAAAGTACTTACCTCAGTGGTTTTCAACCAGGAGTGACTTTCACCTTAGAGGACATTTGGCAATGTCTGGAGACATTTTTGCTGTCACAATTTGGGCAAAGGGTATGACTGCTACCTAATGGGCAGAGACCAGGGATCCAGCTAAACATGAACCGGAGAACCCCCTCCATGACACAGATTTATCCCCAAATGTCAATAGTGCTGACACCCTGACTTTAACTCGTTTTTCTCTTCCGGTAGCTAGGCAGGAACACAGGGAGCAGCAAAATCCAACCGACACTGCCAACTTCGGTAGAGAAATCACCTTTCAACTTCCCACGTGTTCATTACTTACATTTTCTAATGCCCAAGAAATTGCATAGGATAGATTTAATTGCTCTGCAACTATATATCATAGACTGCCACGTGTCCAACCTGATCAGTTTCCTTATCACATTTTCTGCTCCTGCCCATAGTTTAGGCTTTTCTACAGCAGCATTCCACTTTTGGTACCGATTTCTGTATCAGTTATCTATTATTGCATTAAACACTAAAAAAAAAAATAAAAAACTAAAAGCAACAGCTTATGATGACATCCTCATTTACTTCAGAATTATGCTGGATTCAGTTGCATATTACCGTTGGTATTCTCAGCTGAGCTCACTCATGTGTTTGTAATAACTTGTAGGTCATTCTACTCTGCTGCTGTGAGTTGTCATACTAACCAGCAGGGGTGATTCTGATGACCAGATCATATATTAGCTGTAGAACACAAGACTAGCTTAGGCTTGCTTATGTGGTAAAGTATTCAAAAACATCAACAGAGCAAGCCTTGATGTGCAAAGTGTTTTAAACATCTTAGCTTTTGTGTTATATTTGTCTTATTAACCAAAGCAAGTCAGAAAGCCACCACAATTCAAGGATTGGAGAATGACACCAATTATCTACAAATCATAGGTAAAGTAAGGGGATGAGCTTTGCTTAGTTTTACAATCTACCATATTTTCTCTCCCCAGGAATTTTTATTAAGCTCATGTATTTTAAAGAACTATCTCACACATATTTCCATGATGGAACCAATATGTGGATATTTAATGAACCATAAAGTTAAAAGATTTTTGGAGTATTCATTTTTGATAGAGTATGTGGACAAATTATTTGAAATGATGACAATGTGGACAATAGCTAGAAGTAGTGGATGAGATATACACATAACAGTATTGATGAGTCTAAAGTCCAGTGCTCAGTGCAAAACAAAAAGTGAGAAACAGAAAGCAATGTGCATCATGATAGGATCTACGTAAGTCAGAAATTGATGTATGTGTTTCAAGCATACATACAAATAAAAGGGTACACCTTAAGTACCTAGTTTGAACTGCATGGGAGCAGTGGTTAAGTAGACAGGATTTATAGATCTCATGCCAGGTGCGTGGTTTGGCTCCTTCTTGTCCCTTCAAGCCTCACATCTGTTGTTCTTTGGACTTGCATTTTAACCACACTAATTTTCAAAAGTGCCATGTTCCTTACACTCCTCTGCTCTTTTACTCTTTGATATTCTGTGAATAGAAAGCTTTCCACTTCTTTATCTAGGTAACTACTACCCATTCTTCAGATTTCAACACAAATGTCACCTCCTCTGTGAAGTCTTTCTAACCCCAGATGTGAGGCTAGTGGCTTCTTATACACACTCACAAAATCCTGAATACTTTCTCAAAGTACTGGTCACAGCTATTTGACACTGTAATTTCTATCTCTACCCTGAGGCTGTAAGTTTCACGAGACAAAGGATTATCTTATTTGTCTTCAATTTACTCCTCTCATATAGAACATTGTATGATACAATGTGGGACCTGAAAAACATTTGCTGAATTAAGGAGAGAATATCAATAGAAAAGTTCAATGTCAAATACACACACACCCACACACACACATGTATGTATATATGCACATATATACATATATGTGACATCTAATATAAAACCAGGTTGAATGTTTCAAGTTGAGTTTCCTTAATAGAACACCCTCCCTTTTGCCAGTTAACTGTTACGCATATCCTCCTGCTTCCCAGTTTAAATGTTATTCCTTCAAAGAACTCTGAGCAAAATCTTCAGATTCCTATTATATATGCTGTATTTCTCCTTTCTACCACACATTTACCATGAAATTTTATTTACTATGTAGGAATTATATATATTACATATATGAGGAAACACAATAATTATCTGGAAGGCTGCTTCCATTTGACTACTTGGTCCATTCATTTATATGTTCAGATTCTATGTTAGAAGACCATTTCCACTATACCATTTATTTTGGGAAACAGTGGTAAGCTCTAATTTTGCAAAATTTTAAGGACTTACTCACTATTTTTGAGGAAAAACTAAAGTCACTTTAAATCTGAGTGAGTATATGTGCAGATTAATTTTAGTGTCCTGTTAATATTATTAGCCTCTACTTGTACCCTGCTTGAGATTTGTAGAAGGAGAAATGATTTTCACAGAAGGAAATTGACAAAATAATTTCTTGTGTAATGATAAAGTTATTTGAGATATGTACTTTGCTCTATTTATTCTTTGATCTGAGCATGGTGCTTATCCTAGCTATCATCTGGGGTTATAAAGGGAGAAAATTATATGAAGACTGGAAGCAAATGTTAGGGCAAACTTATTATGAACACACTTAGAAAGTACTCAAATGTTTCCCAGCCTATTTCCTTGAGGAATTTTCATGGGGTTGAGGCAAAGATTGGGGACATGGGGTGACTCAGTCTGGCAGCAACAGTGGTGGCAAATGTGTACCTGGTGCTCTATGCTCTTTAATAGGATCAGTTAAGCACCCAGAGTCTTAGGGATATCTGGCAGCTGAACTCATAAAGAAGATTGGTTTTCTTGTAATTTGTGGGGAAGAGGCTCATTATAACTTGAGTAATAAGGCAGCGATGAGTCAATAAAGAAGACCATGCCAGCTAGTTGTTTAATGTGTTACTGTCCAGGCAGCTTTAAATTCTACTGGGGAGTGTCTGTGTTAGAGACCACCTCCTGCAGGACCACAGTGCAGCACCCACATAGAGCCTCACTAGAGGAAGTGTTAAGTGTCTGTGTTATCTTTGCAACAGGTGCATAGGTTCCTTGAAATCTTGGTTTTAAATCTCTTCTATAACCTATATTTTTACATCAAGTTGGCACTTAAATGAATTAAAATGAATGATGTGATGCACCACAATCCCTAAATGAGTGGAATTAGTAAAAATACTCCCCTAAACAAGTAATAAGCAAAAGAAGCATATATGTAAATAAACATGAGACTCAAACAAAATGAGAACTGAACTCAAAAGTTGGTCTTAATGTGGACAGAATTACAGTGAAATCTAGGACACTTATGTGACAGACTCTGAGTTTCCATGGATATGAAAAGACCTCCCGTGGTTCATGCAGCTTGCAGATCAGAGGGTGACAGACTGGAAACTTGGTTTCTGATTTGACCCAGTATCTTCATACAGATGCAAGGCATAAGCTAACATTTGGATATAACTTTTTGGTAAAAGTCAGTTTCATGGCCACACAAAAACCATCTCTCACCTAGATGTTTATTAAATGTTACCTTAACATATTTTCCTGGATGGCCTGACCAGTGTTGGCACAGTGAATAGAGCATTAACCTGGGGTGCCGAGGTCCCAAGATCAAGACGCTGAGGTCATTATCATGATCACAGGTTCCTCCAGCATGAGCATGGGCTCATCAACATGATCCTGTGGTCTGAGGATTGAGCCTAATGGTTACTAACTTGAAGCCCAATATCACTGGCATGAGCGAGAGGTAACTGGCTCAGCTGGAGCCACCCAGTTAAGGCACATATGAGAAGCAATCAATGAACAACTAAAGTGACTCAAGTATGAGTTGATGTTTTTCATGTCTCTCTTTTACTCTCTCTCTCTCTCTCTCTCTCTCTCTCAGTTATTAGTGAGACGAAAAAATATATATATTCCCCCTGGATGAAGTCTTATACTTCTGTAGACTTCGAAAAACAATGTAAATTTTTGCACATGTAACATGACCAGATAAGCCAAATCTACCTATGTTTGCATTGTATTAGAGAGAGAAAATTATATTAAAGAACATTTTATTTTTATAATTCTCTGTTAACTGACTCATAAAATTCTTAAATTTCATAACATTTTTTCTAAGTTTTCTATGCTTCTATTCAACCCTGACATATTTTTCTTTTAAAGTTAAGGAAAACCTGGCCAACTGTTTAAAACTAAGTGAATGTGAATTTATAAATATTTTCTATAGCCTGACCTGTGGTGGCGCAGTGGATAAAGCGTCGATCTGGAAATGCTTGAGGTTGCCGGTTCGAAACCCTGGGCTTGCCTGGTCAAGGCACATATGGGAGTTGATGCTTCCAGCTCCTCCCCCCTTCTCTCTCTCTCTGTCTCTCTCCTCTCTCTCTCTCTGTCTTTCCCTTTCCTCTCTAAAATGAATAAATAAAAAATTTAAAAAAAATAAAAAATAAAAAAAATATTTTCTATATTTTAGCATTATAGAAAACATACTCTATTGTAAACACTTTTCTCAGTCAATTCCAACAAACTTCTGAAAAGTTCAGCTATAAATTATACCAGGTGCTTTAAAAACCATCTTATCTAGATATAAGAAAAAATATTCCAAATTTCTATAACAAAAAAATATCGTTGTCTGAAAAACTTCTTTGTTAATGATTAAAATCAATAGTGACTTATTCAAATAGGCACTTTGCATTATTATTTCTGGAAATAAGCATTCAGAGCCTGTAGCCATTGTACTTGGGGAACTAATAATATTAGGTGATACAAGAAAATGTAAAAAAGGGGGAAAATGACATAGCTCTTATTAATATTTATAGCTGCAAAAAACCTTTATGATCAAGGGTTTTAGTTGTCCTCAAACTTGATCATGAAGTGAAGTGCCTGGAGGTCACAGTGCTCCTTTGAGAATATCATGAATCGCTGATATAGTACATCTCCATGACAATTATGGATGCCATTTTTGCAAGTCAGATACCAGTATGTCTAATGATCTAAAATAGGCAAAAGAACTGAATGTGAAGGTTTTAAAGACAAAATATTCCACAAGAAACAAAGAAAACAAAAATCATTTGAATCAAGTGTCTGAATACCTTAGTTCAACTCAAGGGATACAACTTTTATTAAAATCATAGTTTGAAACCATTGCTAATATCCAAGTCTTAAATTTTCTAAGTAAGAAAATTAAACCCTAACCAAGATAAGAAAATTATATGATCATATTCCATGTTTTATGACTACTATGTGGTACAATTCCCAAATAATTTTTAAAAAAATGCAAAGGTGATGTTGTTCTTTATAACTTCATTTACTTTACTAGTCGACCTCTTACAAAAACCAGATTCATTATGAACAATGTGAAACTGAAAACCAATGAATTAACTTTTTATAATAAAGTTGGGAGATAAAACCAACAAATTCTCCGAATGGCTCTAATGAGATGAAATCAGAACAATCATTCTTGTCTTTTGCTTCTTACTTTTTTGGTTATTGGCCTCATATATAATAACTATTGTGGACATAACACCATGTAATTGGCATTAGTGTAAGGACCATTTACATCTTGAAGAATTGTTCTGCACCATTGCAGAGGGGTATCCCTAAGCTGGCGTTTAACCTTTAATCACTATTTGCTAGCAGTTTCTAAGATGTTATATAATAGGACCATGGTCTGTTCCTACCTCAGAACCACTGCTGAAATATTGGCTAGGGAAGTTTAGGGACATGTCTTTGGCCTTTCCTTACTACAGAGTTCTTATTCTAGAATCAAGGGACCAATGTGGTGTTCTGTAGATTGGGTATGTCCATTGAAAATATATGTATATTGAAAATGGAAAAGCGACATCTTTGTAGATGTGTGGAATAGTGAGTTTATTTCTATACCAGCATCTCCTGCTCTCAGCCCCTGCCTTCTGAGGCCACGCACATCGAAACTCTCAGTCATAATATCCACCTGTTTGGATTGTTGTTGTTTTAAATTTTTGTTATTATTTTCACTTGGTAATTATAACCTTATTTACTACCTGGTAGGTGTTTTGGTGAAGTTTCATAGGTGTGTCTTCAGGATGTAAATGTGGTCTCTTGCATCTCATCCTTTATGCTTTCCCTTTCTTACACTCCTCTTAAACTATTTAAATAATCTTAAAAGTGGATATCATTCTTCTCCTTAGAAGATTTAAGAAAAATAAAATACAAATTCCTTGTCTTGAGATGCAGGAATGTAGCAACACAATAAATAGGCAAGCTACTAAGCAATATATTAGTATTCATTCTAAGTATCATACAGAAGAGTTGGTCCCATTATTCTTAATGATATTAAAGCCAACAACTGAAGTCAGCAAGATGCTACATATGTATCATCATCACTCTCTCATTTTAATGTCAGCTTTATTAAAATATAATCTACAAGAAATGAAATTCACCAATTTTAAGTATTCAATTTGCTAAATTGTAGTAATTGTGTATAATAGGAACTTCTGCACAAACACAATGTAAAACATTTCCATTAACTCCTAAATTTCTCTGTGTATCTTTATAGTCCAAGCTCACTTCCACCCTTTAAATCCTAATAGCAATGCTCTGCTTTCTGGTACTATATTGTTGACTTTCCCAGATTTTGGTATAAATGGAAACGTGACTATGTAGTAATAATATATGGCTTCTTTCAGCTGTGAATTCAGATTGTTTCCAATTTTTATCTATAATGAATAATCAGCAATAAGCATTTTAAAATATGGCCATTTGAACACATATACTTATTTTCTAAGGTACACATTTAATACAAGAATAGCAGGATAAGTAATTTTAATTTTAATAGATCTAGCCCAAACTAATAATACTGATTTATAGATTTTTATTAGGCTGCAAGTCCAATTTTGTAGAAAATATGAATTTAAAGGTGTCTCAGAGAATTGTTTCCTTACCGTCTCTGGGAAACCTGCTCTTGCCTGTGTCAGTCTGGGCTCTCCACCAGAGGTTCAAGGTGATATTCTATTTGGTAGGGCAAGTCCTAGCAAGTTAGACAAAAGTGTCTGGAGAGGGTTTGGGTACTGGTAGAGAGGAGGAAAGAAAGAAGCAAAGTGACACAATGCTAGTCGTTATCATGTGGCCTCACTCCACCACCAGTTTTAGTATAAGAAGGTGACACACAGCTCATGTGATCTTTATTCTTTAGGAAGGTTTGCACAAAAGAACTGCACCTGAGGCAGCTGCTCCCAGAAGTGAGAAAGGAGGACACATTCATCTGTGTGATCTCCTTTCACTACCTATTCCCCTGACAACCCCATTTCTCAACTTCTCAGCAGCCAGTTCCTCAACTTAGAGTTTGCATGATCTGTCCCCTTGAAGATGTTCACTTTAAGCCAGTAGATATTTTTCAGGCAAAATTGGCTTACTTGGGAAGAACAAAGGACTACAATTCAGGGTTCTCAGTGTAATTATGAACCAGTTGAAAGTATTGAGAACAAAGGAGAGAAAAGAAACATTCTGTTATACAGAAAAGGGAGGGAATGTTTAGAGGAGATGTAGTAAACAAAGAGTCCATTGGAGGACAGTGGGATTGGTACTATAGTGGCTGAAGTGTAACAGTCTTTCATTGGCTATGTGGTTACCAGGCGGAGAGAAGACCTTCCTTCCTCCTCTTGGAGTAGTAGAGTGGAACACCAAGTGTGTTAGAGATGAAGACTTCCTGTTTGGAGTAACTGACAATGAGAAGTAGTGCATAAGAGTCACCAGTACAGGTTCTTCTAACTCTAAGTTATGTAAGATTTCTGTTTATTAAATTTCATAATGCCCTGGGAAAGCAAAATCTCAGACCTCACAATAGAGCATTTCCTCTGAGTCTGAAAGCCAAAAAGTTAGCAGTAACCACAGAGGAAGAATAGATTCAATAAAGGTTTGCATAGACAAGTATTCCAGTGTGTAAATGTACCACAACTTTTGTATCTACTCATCTACTGATGGATACTTGGGCTACTTCCAAATATTGCCTATTGTTAATAATGCTGCAATGAACATAGCAGTGTATAAATCATTAGACCTGTCTAGACACTTGGTAGAACAATTACCCTTTTTATTCTTTTATATATATCAATGGCTTGGTATAATTCTCACTTAACTTTCTACATGGATTTTAGATCCAACTTGTCAATTTCATTTAAAAATGTTGTTAGTGACCCTGAACAGCTGGCTCAGTGGTAGAACATTGGCCCAGTTTTTAGAAATCCTGGGTTCGATTACTGGTCAGGGCACACTGGAGAAGCAACCATCTGCTTCTTCATACCTCCCCCTTTTCTCCCTCTTTTACTTCTCTCTTCTCCTCCCTCCCCTTCCTGTAGCCATGGCTCAAATGGTTTCAGCAAGTTGGCCCCAGGCACTGAGGATGGCTCCATGACCTCACCTCAGGCACTAAAATAGCTCAGTTGCTGAGCAACAGAGCAGTGGTTCCAGATGGGCAGAGCATCAGTCCCAGACAGGGGTTGTCAGGTGGATCCCAGTTGGGCACATGTGGGAGTCTGTTTCTCTGCCTTCCTGCCTCTCACTTAAATACTATATATATATATATATAATATATATATATATTTATTATATATATATATTATATACTATATATATATATTTTTTAAAGTTTTTACCAGAAACTTATTGAATTTACATATTAATTTTAAGAAAATAAATTATCCTTTTAAAAAGTAATGTTTTATTTGGAATTACAATGTATTATTTTTTTTTATTAAAAAAGTAAAAGAAGACACGTATTAATTGAAGGGCTAGAATATATAAATAACCTATGAATAAAATCCTGGGACATCATTCAAAACCCATTTTTGGCCCTGGCCGGTTGGCTCAGTGGTAGAGCGTCGGCCTGGCGAGCAGGATTCCCGGGTTTGATTCTCGGCCAGGGCACACAGGAGAGGCACCCATCTGCTTCTCCACCCTTTCCCCTCTCCTTCATCTCTGTCTCTCTCTTCCCTTCCCGCAGCCAGGGCTCCATTGGAGCAAAGTTGGCCTGGGTGCTGAGGATAGCTCTATGGCTTCTGCCTCAGATGCTAGAATGGCTCTGGTTGCAACAGAGCAACACCCCAGATGGGCAGAGCATCACCCCCTGGTGGGCATGCTGAGTGGATCCCGGTCAGGCGCATTCGGGAGTCAGTCTGACTGCCTCCCCTTTTCCAACTTCAGAAAAATACACACACAAAAAAAAATTCTTTTAACGTTGCAACTAGTAGTAAATAAATCCTATATGTCTAATGCACAGTATAGTGAATGTAGGCAACAATATTGTATTATAATTATCAAACTTATTAAGAATTTGATTTTAATTATTCCAACTACAAAAAAAATAGTAATTATGTAACATTATAGAAATGTTATTACTACAATGGCAGTCATATAAAAGTATATAAAAGTATCAAATAAACATGTTGTACAACTTAAATGTACAAAATATCACATATATTTCAATTTTAAAAAGTTAAAGAAAAAATTAAAATAAAAATAAGAAATAGCATAATTTATATATATATCATATATTTTCAGTCTTGGTATCAAAAATTGCTGGGTTGAGATTTTCAAAGAAAAAAAGTGATGGAAAATTCAGTGCAGATGGAGAAAGGAGATGAATCACTCACTAGGGACTTGCCTGACCTTTGGTGAAAGAGCTCCAGTTCTTTGCTGACTGGATGTCAAAATCACAGCTCAAGTAATATGCTTCCACCTTCTGTCTGCATTTAGGATAAAAAAAACTTGTCCAAAACTCATGAACATGGCAATTTTGTTTTTATAAAAAAATTTGGTAAGTAATATTTTAAGAAGTATAGTTATTGCAGTTCACTGAATTATGATTGAATTTATTGAAACTGTGTATTGTAATCACCTTTAAAAGTATTTGAAAATTGTACCACATGGAATTCAAAACTCCACAAGGAATCTATTTTGATTTTCTTTGACAGGTTGGCAGTTCAGAGCTCTAGAATCTTAGGATAAGAAAAGGTGATAATATATTGTAGACATTTTAGCACATTTGGTTAAAAGTTTTTGTTTGTTTTTTTAATAAACAGACAAAGCTTGACCTTAACTTTAATATTGAGGGCTAAAGCAAAAAGGAAAATCAGTAAAAACCAAGTTTTAAAAGTATATTGTTGAATGCCTGCTTTATTTTTATTTTTTATTTATTTCCCAATCTCAAACTTCTACTTTAGCCTTGGATTTAATTGTTCATTAACATCTTTTCTAAGTACAAGTATTGGAAAATGATTGGGTTTTGATATTCATGGTAAAACTGGAAATGGTGGAAGTCTTGGCATCATTACCTGGAAGTATTATTTTGTACTTTTCTCTGAAATTACTTCTAAGGGATAATGTTATATGATATTATAAGCAAGATTTTACAAACACATAATTTGTCACTTATAATTTTCATTCTGCCAATGTTACTCCATTGCATAGCCCTTGAAAAACATACCAAATGCACTTAAGTTGTAGAAAGCAGTAATTTCCAAACTATTTGAATATCAGGACACATTTTGAGTAAATTTTATATATGCTAGCATATGGTAATATTTTTTACTTTTGGTAAGTGTACATTGAAAAAAACATTATGAAAAATATAATGGTAACAAAGTACTATTTAATTAATTTGTCTATTATCAATCATAGCATTTATATACTTTGAAAAACTTATACATGCGTGTCAAATTGTGTTCAGTCTACTAAAGATGCTTGATGAATGCCTGGATTTATAGATCACTTGCTATAAACTCATGGTTCCCTAGGCATCAGAAACCCAGAGGTTGGGAAATGCTAACATAGGAAATTTTTTTATTCTTCTTGCTCTATGTCTTTCATCATTTCTCAAATCTTTATCTTCTTTCTATTTCTACTTATCAATAAATCTGTTTTAGATTAATTCGGTATATCTAGAATCAAGAGAATGATTTTTGTTAAAACAGGTTTAATAAGAATTTATAGCCCTGGCCGGTTGGCTCAGTGGTAGAGCATCGGCCTGGTGTGCAGGAGTCCCGGGTTCGATTCCCAGCCAGGGCACACAGGAGAAGCATCCATCTGCTTCTCCAACCCTCCCCCTCTCCTTCCTCTCTTTCTCTCTCTTCCTCTCCCGCAGCCAAGGCTCCACTAGAGCAAAGTTTTCCCGGGCGCTGAGGATGGCTCTTTGGCCTCTGCCTCAGGCACTAGAATGGCTCTGATTGCGGTAGAGCGACGCCCCAAGATGGGCAGAGCATTGCCCCTGGTGGGCATGCCAGGTGGATCCCAGTCGGGTGCATGCGGGAGTCTGTCTGACTGCCTCCCGGTTTCCAGCTTCAGAAAAATACAAAACAAAACAAAACAAAAACAAACAAACAAAAAAGAATTTATAAACCTATAGAGCCAAAACACAAAATCAGAGTAGCCTACTCACAGAATCACACCTGCTGAAGTAGTTAACAAAGGTTAACTGACAATTTCTGTTACCTAAAGAAGGCTAGGAATGAAAGTATCATAAATGTTTTCCAGTAATGTGTGGAAACAAAATCATCCATAAAAAAGCTAGTCTACCTAGATGAATATGTGCTAGCTAGAAATGAGCCCAGAACCTGACAGCTGGCTAATTTTAATTTCTGAACAGTTAATACTTTAGGGAAAGCAGAATAAAACATTTAAAAGTTTTAATTAGCTGAAAGTTCCCAGTGTTTGTAAGCTTCTTCTAAAAGTTAATCATCTAATTTTAACATGATGATTACTCTATAAAAGACATATATGCACTATAAATTGTGAACATTTGTGAGGGAAATTGTTCTTTGCATGTATGTGATGTGGTTCATTCAAATGCTATTAATCTAATAAGGGAGATCAGTCACAGACAGCACGGACCACAGCAAAGAGTATAAAACAGTGATTCTGCAAAGTATGTGCTTATAAATTATTATATTCAGGGGAGAAATTACCATCAACTTTAGCAGCTATAAAAAATCTATTTTAAAGGAGATATAAAATTATACTTTTGTTTGGCCTGAATAAATTATTTAGAACAGACTATATGTCCAATACTATGCTTAATGTTGGTGGAACAATCATAACTAAGAAATAATTCTCCAACAAAAAAAATATATCAGTGTCATTGAATCAGACATTTAATTCAATCAAAATGTCAGGCTTATTAATAGATATAAGAAAAGTAGAATCAAGTCTCAAATGCAAACTCTAAAAGGAATTTTGGCAGAAGAGCAAATGATGCCATCAGTGACTAAAGTGGTTAGAAGTCATCATTGGATGTAGCATGTCAACAGTACCTTGAAGGATGTGTGGGGTTCACCAGAGAAAAGTAAGAAAAGCATTATCAAAATTATAGGCAGAATAATAAGCATGAACAAAGCTACCGAGGTAAGTATAATATGTCTGAATTTGGAAGAGTAAGTCAAGATAAGATTGTGAGGGGCCTAAAATCATCTTTATCAGTTAAGGTTCAATGAAGGAAGCAGAAGCAGTACATATATTGCAGTAACAGACCTTATTCAATTTCAGGAAAAAGAAAGGGGAAGAGAAAATTAGGAGGTATTGGAGAAGTGTGATATAGTCACTAGCCTTCCAGACACCCGGGCATGTGCGGACATGTCCGAATTTGTGGGCAATCTGGGAAGACAAACCACGTCCAGCTGCCAGAGGAAAACCATGAAATAAACATATGGATACTACTGACTGCGTTGTGCAGTAGGACTGGCACTGAGAAAGGAGAGCTGGTCACAGAATGGAATAGAATAAAAACAGAAAAAATAACGTCTGCCTTCTGTGCTCGCATGTCAGCATATCTAACTGTGTTAGGTAGTCAGACAGCCAGGACCAGAGCAAAGATGATGGGCCAGGTACAGAAGGTCACTAGGATGGAAAACTCCGGCTGCCTAGCGATGGGCAAAACCAGGACCTCATGTCCAGAGTGTCTTTCCCTCCCCCAGCATATTGCTTAGTTTAGACCCCCTGACCTTTCATATCACTGGTCATGCAGTTGGGCCCATTCCCTGACCTTTCCTCCCTGGCACGTTGCTAGTGAAGCAGGTTAGATACCTACCCCCACCTGAGAAAAGGGGCTGGAGAATAGCCCTTAAGCATTAAGCCCCCAAGACAGTGAGGTTCTGACCTACATCAAATACATCTAGATCTCAATTGTGCTTCAGCTCCAGGCCCAGAAAAGCAGCAAAACCAGACAAGAAATGCTATGCCTGACATCAGGACCAGCTGCGTTGATGAATGACCCCCTGCCGTGGCCTCAACCAACCAGTAGAGACAATAAGCCTGAAGGAGCACACCTGGAGAGCTGATGAATATTCTATTGTGATCCTCCCCTGAACCTCCTGAAAAATATCCTCAAGCAGAAGACCTCCTTCAGTTCTTTCTGCTCAGTATTTCCCTGCCCGCTTTCCCCAGGTGAGTTTACTTTGTCTCTCTTCTAAACTCCAAGGGCCCCTCTCTTGTCTGTAACTTGTTTCTTGAGCCCATTTCTTCTAAAGCTCACTTCTTCTACCTCTGTGACTTTCTAAATAAACTTTTTTATAGTTTAAGTCTTGACTCTCATCTTTTTCTCAGCCAAAACTCAGGAACCAAGGCTGCTGAACTAAGTAGATTCAGTCTGACTCCGCTGGTCTAATACTTGGTGCTGTTTTCATCTCTGACAGAGCCATGGTGACCTTTAGAGAAGTTTGCCTTTGTCTCACTTCTTGTTTTCTGTTTCTCCCCTGCCTTCCAAATTTTGCTTAAAATGCACTTTTGCCCAATGCTAACAGAGAAGCGCACAGTCCAAGGGGATTCCGAGAAACACAGTTCAACATGAACAAGTGACAAAGTCCAAACCACCACACTGTCCCAGTAGAGCCCGAGCTCTACATCGATCAGGTGTCCCTGATTCGACTTCCCCGTGCAGTGGGACACTCCTGCTTATCAGCAGGGCTGGCAGCCTCTTCGAGACTACTCTTGAGGTGGCTATGAGGATTCTACCTATCAGTGCTGACACCAACTGCCACCGGAGGAAAGACACAACCAACCCACGAGTTAGTTGCAAGAATCACACAGGCAGTTTATTACTCACAAGTCCTTTTGGTGTCCCAGGTAGAGCTTAAGTGGGCCCCTTCAGCATGCTCCTCTTGGCTGTCTTTGCTCAGAGCAGCATGGAGAGAGTCCACGTTCACGTTGGAGTCTGGGCGACTACCACAGCAGGGGGGGGGCCTTAGCTTTAGTGCCTTTTCTGGCCAACAGGTGTCAATCTACAGGATTATTATCTCAAATCACCTTTTTGGGAGTTCCTCGCAGGGAGCCCTTTATATGTTAATCTACTCAAAAGTTACATCAAGCCACTTTTAAGATGTTCCTAGGGGAGCCTCCTGTCTACATCAACCCACAGAGTTATGACATCAAGCCACTTCTTATCTATATGTAACCACACACACACACTAACTGAGCCCTGCATGAAAGGAAGAATCTGTTTATCATATCTGTACACACTAAATTAATTCATAGCCAGACAGCATAACTTTATTTAATTTCCTTAATTGCTTTTAATATTATATCCTAATTATTTTTATATATCTTCCATGTTTTTCTATATTTCTATATATTTAATTACTATAACCTTATATTACTATACCACACACCATTCTCAAGACTTTGGAGAGTCACCAGAGAAATTGATAAAGGAGAATGACAAGGTGATAGATTTTGTTTTAAGAGAGCAATTCTAGTCAGCGATTTAGAATTGATTAGGAGAGAGAAACTAGGTGTAGGAAAACATGCAAAGACTTTTCAGCTCTCCAGACAAGGAGTGATACAAGTCTGAGAGAAGACAATGGACCTTAGGCAGGAGGAAAGGAGGAACCATTTGAGATTTGCAAAAGGCAAAACTGACTGGACAATATTATTTGGTTATTGCAGATAAATGAGAGAGAGAGAAAGTGCAGATGAATCCTGCACAGACTTTAGTTTGGGTACTTGCGAGTATGATAAAAAGTGGAAGGAAAAATTGTACCAGAAAGGTTAATGGACAAGGACAACTTTATTTAAAACATTGCAATTAGGTAGAAATTGATTCCATAGCCACAGAAGGTGAGAGGACTTCGAAGAGCTGTGGAAAGCTCGTGGGAAAGTACTGAAGGGGGTGCTGGTCAATGTGATTAGGCTATCTGTGTTTGCTAATTGGCACTTACTGCAGTTGGGCTCATAGCCTCTATAGAAACGAGGCAACATGAGCACTATCTTTGTTGATTGTTCCATTTCAAAGAATTGGGTTCCAGGTTCTTGAGAGAAGATGTATGTCTCAAAAGGGTTAGAGAAGAATTTACAAGTGCAACTTTTTAAAAATAAAAGCTCTAATAAAAATGAGTTCAGGGCCTATTGTCAAGTAGATACCTATATCAATGACTTTTTCCTCATTTAAGTAACTTAATATTTAGAGTTTTGATTTATAAATGTTAAAAATAGAGGATAATGTTGACTTATGAACCATACAGCTTAGAATTTTTGTTTGTTAATTTTTGTGGAATTTACCCATCTCATAGAAAGATAATTTTATAGTTTATAACCAAAAATATATTTTATGTTTAAACTACTAAGTAATTGACATAAGAGAATTATTGACCAATGTTATGGAAATTAGATAAAAAAATGCGTAACATCATTTATTTTAATTGTATATAAAATATGTGATGTGTAAAAATTATCTTAATTTTTAAAATATAAGTTAATTGACCAAAATATAAGGAGCCCTGTGATTGTGTTGTGCCCACCCAGATAATCCAGGACAATCTCCCCATCTCAAAATTCTTAGTCATTCTTTCAAGGTTCCATTTCCTGTTTGAGGTACCTTATTTACAGTCACAGAACTCAGGGTAGACTGTCCCACATATACCAAAGTGGCACGTTGATTCTTTTGAATTAAATTGACTAGAGAAATAGCCAATGCAAGTTGAACACTCTGACCTTTCTCTCTTTGTCCCCCTGAGAGCAGGAGGTAAGCCCCCCACATGAAAGGTACCCTCCCCGAACCAGGAAATAGAGAGACATCTCTAACAGGAGTGACAAAAAATTGAAGGTTAAAGCACTATATAGTCGTGCACTAAATAGAGATCGTTCAGTTAAGAAGGAACTGCAAGTAAGATGGTGATCTCACAAGACTATAATGGAGGTGAAATTCTACCATTCAGTAATATGGTAACCATCGTAATATCTTTACAATGTGTTTGGGGTTTAAGTCATTATTACTAAATAGTCAAAAAGATAAGAAAAAATAAAAAATAAATAAAGTCAAAAGGTAACAGTAAGCTACAATCAATTTATTATTGAAGAAAGAAAAACTATTTCATAAATTTAGTGTAGCCAAAGTGTTGAACGTTTATAAAGTCTATAGGCATGTATAGTAATGGCCCACACCTTCTCACTCACTCACCACTTACTCAGTGACTCATCCAGAGCAACTTCCAGTCCTGCAGCTCCACTCATGATAAATGACTTATAGGTGTACCTTTTTTTTAAATCTTTTATATTGTATTTTTACTATATCTTTTCTTTGTTTCAATAGAGAGGTATTTATCATTGTGTTACAATTGCCTGCAGTATTCAGTACAATAACATGCTGTATAGGTTTGTAGCCTAGGAGCAATAGGCTATAGCATCTAGGTTTCTGTAAATATACCCTACGATGTCTGTACAATGACAAAATCTTTTAATGACATATTTCTCAGAATGTATCCCTGTGTTACGAGATGCCTGTCTCTATAAACAAACTTGTTACTTCTTTACTAATTGACTCCCCTAAACCTAGATTCTGCTTAGATTCTTTAATTAAGCACCCAAATTTGTTTGTCTTGTAAATTCCTCACAAATTTATTGTTTTCTTTCTCTGAAAGAAATAAAAACTGCCCACTTTGCTCATTTCTTAAGGTTCAATTTCTGTGAGACCTCTATATGTATGAATTAAATTATTTATTTCTCCTATTAATCTGTCCTGTGTCAATTTAATTATTAGAACTACCAGGAAGAACCAAGAGAGAGGTGAGACATTTTCCCTCCTCAATAACATTTTTTTGGGGATTAGAGTACAGACATCTTTAGCTGTCCATTTTTCTGCCTACTACAAGAAATAGCTCAGATATCCTGCTGAAATTTGCTTTAGGCTTTGAAAGTAACATATGTTAAAGAATTTTACGAAAGAATTCAACTCAAAAGACAAATGATCTAAAAGTGCATAGTTGAATACATTGAGATAGCTTAAGTTTGTCTAGAATTATTAAAAAAAAACAAAGAAGGCTAAATTTTAGCAAAAATGAATGTTACATTTATTATTATACACCTAGACAATGTTTAAGAAATGCCATAAAGTGAAGTAACTATTATTTTTCTATAATAGACAAAAACATAAATTTTACTTTAAATGTGGGGGGAAGGGAACAGGCTACTTATGTCTGTGAAGGACCTTGAAAAAAGTAACACTATAGGAGGGTGAGTATTCAAATTAATTATAGATCATCTTCAAGAAGACTCAGTCCAAGGATTGAAAATAAAAATACAAACATACCTGAATAAAAATTGTTTTGCTTTAAAGCCCCACTTCCTCTTATTCATTACACACACTTAATGAGCTTTGGTGATCAATTTGAGTAATTCCTATATTTTCCACATCTCAATAAGAATTAACAAATAACCCTAATCAAAGCAGAAGCTCACAATTGAAGTTATACTTTAAAAATGAATTTTTTGTTGTCTCTATATCATATTATCCTTGTTGTGGGAAACCTCTATCTGTGAGTCAGCCTATTAATTTATGCCAACAAAGTATTCACATGGGCAAAGCTGTGATAGTGACTCTATCTTCTGAATTAGGTATAGTTTCCTTTACAAGCATATTTTAAAGTGTTATATTTCTTCACTCTTTATTAGTCACAATAAAAGGAGATTCTAATTTTACATGCACCTTCTGATGGTTCATTTAATTTTGGTTTGCTTTCTCAGACAATATTGTATTGAAATATTCAGAGTAATGAGAATTTAAAGTGATGTTTATTAGCACTGAAAATCAAGTCACTACATTTCAAAGTTTAAATGAATGTAACTGCTATATACCTCTTGGCAAATATTTTCATGTACAGAGTATAATACTTCTGAAAAAGATGAAAAAATATATATATTTAACTCTTTGAGTAGTGAGTTTTTTTCATGCTCACTGACCCCCGGATGTTATTAACTTAAAATCATGTTCATTTGATAACCAATTTATGGAAACAAAACCGACATACATTTGCCTTTTTTAAATGTTGCCTTACACATGTGCGATCATACTCTGGATGGTCAGAAGGCACAAGGACATACACGAACATTCATACTACTCAAAGGGTTAAGAACAGAAGAATAAAACAAAGTCTTAATTGGAATTTGCCAGTATGGTTGCCTATTTTGGATATTATTCAGATTTTTACATTTAACCTCAATGTGTATTAAAGAATGTTCTAACAGAATTGTTTTCACAGGAAGTAAAGGTGTCCCAGGTTTAAATAGGTGGTGGGAGATTAGTGAGTATAATTCATACAGAATGATTTGAGTGAAAATATATTTAAATAACATAGTGTATTTGTGTGTGTATTTGTGTAGACTCTGTGCCTGAAAGGAATGGTTGAGTGTTTCCTAGACTACTTTGCCCGTATATAACCATATCTCATTGACAACTAGTACCTATGTTTCTATACCCATAAAAACTCAAAGTAGGCAAAGGTCATGTGTATTATACCCTGTTGTTCAAATGAACCACATTTAGCAAGTGTGGAAGAACAATATATCTTCAGAATACTCATATCAAATAAAGCTTCACTTCAATATTAAAGTCATTGATGACGATTATTGGTTTTACATTATGTTTGTCAGAAAAGAAGAGAGTTGAAGTCAATTTACTTATTTTAAATGTTCTTGATGTCCACCAATGAGGAACATGTGAAACAGACTAAAATAGCTTCATAAAAATTATTTCTTTAGTGCTGATCTAGACATTTGGGAGTTAGACAATGACTGCAGTAGTCATTCTCTGATTCTCTAAAGCTAGAGTACTATTGTTGTAATGTGTGAGAATAAACATAGTAGAGTAGCATGTCAAATATGATTAGAATAAACTTTAGACATTCATCTCTCTTTTGTTATCATGAATAGTAGCTGGAGAGTTCATTGTTAATATTTAGGTCATTTTAGAATTTACATAGATACACATATATTTAATCTTTCTATTTTTATCATTAAAGCCAAAAACAAATAAATCTCTCTAACACTGACATAACAACTGACAAAATCAACTATGCAGTATCGACATTGAATTTTGCTTTAACATTTACATTGCTATAACATTTTAGATGTAAAACTGAGTAATAAAAAAAGAAGTTTACTAATATATTCCGTCTTCATGTGATTATACAACACAACATTCTGCTCTGGATGTCTGTATTATGTCAAAATAAATAGCTCTTACTGAGCACATAGTCACTATTAAACTTGTTACTGAAAAGAGAAAGAGGACATTGAATGATTTGACACTGAGTGAATGAAGCATTTATTTACTTGTTATATTCAAATGGTTCTAGTGTCGAAGACATAATTAGAAATTCATTACTGGACATAATGTCCTACCCATTACCAAATTTCCTCTCTCCAAAAACTATGTCTTTTTAATAAATTATGTCTGAGAGTAATAAGGATAAAAACCTATTTTGTTATGCTAAACTATTTGCAATATAGCAAGAAATGGGTTATGATGGAGGAATACGGGAGTTAAATAAAACACACATGACTCAGAGGTCAGTCTCATGTGGGGGAGGGAGATCAGTGGAGGGTTTCCAAGGATACATGTTGAAAGTAGACCTTGAATTCTGAACTCAAGTCTCCAGATAGGCGGCTGAGCAAAAGCACTTGGAGGAAATGTGGCATTTATAAGTAGAAAGTTGCCAGATAATATTTAAATTTACTCTAACATATACCTCACATAAGCATACACAAATATGGTATATATATATATATATATATATATATATATATACACACACACACACACACACACATATATATGTTATATGTGTGTGTTTGTGTCTATTTATACTTAACTGGTTTTTAATATTAAAGCAAAGTAATATATATATAAACAAAAAACTAGCAAAGTATTTTTCTGAGGTTAGGGCTCAAAATATATGTTCTGCTTAGGGAAAGAATAAGGTACAAGATTAATTTGGAATATAACGAGGACAGATATTAGATTTAACACTTTTTATTGACTTGTAGGCATTAACACTGGCTTTGGCTGATGGCATATTTATTTTATAATCAGATTTTTAAAATATTTTAATTTATACTTTTATAATTGTTTTAGATTAATTATACATTTTAATCATATTATTGTGTTAAAATTTTTTTCTAAATAATTCAATTAATTAGTGCATGCTATTTTAATAAGTTGTTTATATACAAAAGTAACATTTAAAATTGGAAAGAAAGCTAGATTTTTATATTGCACTACTTTACCAATGAGTAAACTGAAGTTCCAGAATGTTATATAACTTATTCATGAACAGGCAGTCCATTGGCTACACTAAATTTAGACCCCCTCCCAAAATTATTTAGTTTGATAAACATTTTTTACTTCTTCACAATGGTACTACTAAAAAACAAAACAAACAAACAAAAATAACAGTAAACTTCTTCTCCTTTTTGTTTACCTATTTAGTCAATCTTACCATTATCCACATAATCATTATTCCCTTTCTTATACCATTACATCACTAATCTAATTAACACTTATAAATGATCATATCATGTTCACATACAAAACAATACTTATGAAATAAATATCCCCTCTCTATTCCATTATGCTCACCTGCATTCAATACTTTCTTTTTCCAGACTTTATTCATTTGAGAGAGACAGAGAGAGAGAGGGAGGAGAAGCAGGAAGTATCAATTCCAAAATGTGCCTTGACTGGGCAAGCCCAGGGTCTCGAACTGGAGACCTCAGCATACCAGGTCAACATGCCTTATCCACTGTGCCACTACAACTCAGGTTGCATTTAATACTTTTCTCAATGCCATAATGTCCTCACAATGTCTGGACCTCCAGATTCACTTTCCCTCCCACAATATGCTTTCACCAGAGTGATTTTCCATCATAAAAATCTAGTTATGAGGTACCCATATCTAGTCAACATTATTATTAGCATCCATATTGATTTGTATGTGGGTTCCTTAGTATAACCCCTCCTGATGTTATTGTATTTTAAGATACAATTATGCCTAGAGGTGTTGGTCCTTCTTAAACTTTTCCATGTTATCTAAACATCTTCAAATTTATATCTATTAGGTCTCAGTTATAAAAAAACTAACTAATAAGGACGTAAAAATAAAGTAATTAAATTAATCCTATAACAGACAGACTGGGGGAAGATTCTTCTCAGTTTGGTACAGTAGCTAAACAAAATCTTCAGGGGCCCAGATCTTTACATTTTAAAACCTCAAACTCACAAATTAGTTGCATTAAACTCAAACATCACATCTTTTTAGCAATATTCCAAATAGCAGAAAGGAACAGGGACAAAATCTCCATTCATGAAGCAAAATATTGTCAAAAATCCTTACAGCATTTCTTTTCCATTGACCATAGCTTAGAATCCTGGACACTGGTACTACAAGAAGAGTCAGAGATAATATCTGAAAAGAGAAATGGGAATGTCACAACTAGCTGAGACAAGTGATTAGTCATTCCTTGGTGCTGTATACATTATACATTGAATCAAAGGAGAAGTCTATAAACATAGAAGAAGGGAAAACATAGGAAAGATTGTAAGAGGCTTGTAAGATTGATGATTGGATTCCTGGAAGTGAATTAGAAAGAACAGACAACATGAAGTATAGTTAAAGTAATATCCCAGAATTTTCAAAAACTGACACAAAAGATCACACTTGGAAAGCAATATAGTTTGCTTTCAAGGAAAGTGGGACAAATGCACACATCTAAACACATCATAGTAAACTGCTGAAAATCTAAGACAAAACAGTTAACAGCAGACGGAGAATACAAAATCATATTACCTCAGTAGCACCAACAATAATACTGAAAGCTGACTTTAAAAGAAAGAGGGAAGATATAGGTAAATGGCATGGCATCTTAAAATGTTGAAAGAACACAACTACTAGAAACATTAAGAAATACTAAAATTTGTTTCTGTAACAATGTTTTCAGTATACTTATCTGAAGGGAAAAAGTATACAATATTGGCAATATTTTATAAGTTTTTTTTTGAAAAACATTCATAGAGGGGCATATCCCAGAAATCAGAATTCAACTAGAAATCTAGGTTTTGAATATATAAGCAGTGGTTGCTATACAACATTAATTTTTTTTTAAAGAGATAGACAGATAGGAAGGGAGAGAAATAAAAAACATCAACTCATAGATGTGTTGCTTTATTTGTTCATTGATTGCTTCTCATACATGCCTTGACTGGGGAGTTTCAGCTGAGCCAGTGAACCCTACCTCGAGCCAGCTTGGGCTCAAGTCAGCAACCATGAGCTCAAGTCAGCAACATTGGCTCAAGCCAGCAACCTTTGGGTTCAAGCCAGCAACCATTGACATGATCCCACGCTCAAACCAGAGTCCCTGTGCTCAAGCTGGCAAGCCTGTGTTCAAGCTGAATAAGCCTGTGCTCAAGGCAATCTCAGAGTTTCGACCCTGGAACTTCAGCATCCCAGGTCAGGGCTCTATCCACTGTGCCACCACAAGTCATGCATATGTGACATTAATTTAATAATCACTATCTTATTGTCCCACCTTGAATATGAAAGAGAATGGTACAAGAAGCATATCTGTCAGCTGAAAAGCCTCAACTCCTAGACTGTTGCTACTCTAAGCACACTGACAGTTACATATGTGACAGTTACTTTCCTACCCATAAACAAACACCCTTTGTGCATGTGGAGGAAAGCAGACTTTAGCTAAGGAGTTGAGTTCCTCCGAAACCAAAACACATCTCTGTGTTTATTGATTTCCTTTTGATCTCATTGTATTCTAAGGTCTCCCAATAAAAAACATTATTTTGTTTTTGGTCTAACGTTTCAGGAAATATTCAAGTATTTTCATTATATATCTTATAGTTTTCATTTCATTTAAAGTCTTATCATTTAAATCAATCCTGTAATGCGGTATCCTTTGACTCAGTTTTCTGGTGAAGAGACAAAGAGCTGAAGTCACATAGCTAGGATAAAGGAGAGTGTTATCTTTCTCTGGACAAAACCAGATGGCCTTTTCTTTCCCTAGATCCCATGGCTGAGTGGTCCATATGGTTGTAAGAAGCTGAGGAGAAATCAAGCATCTGGCTACTGGTGACAACGTATCTTTTCACTTTATTTGAATGGATACAAGCACAGGTTTTTGTTTTGTTTTTTTGTTGGGTCTATTTATTTTTTTATTGATTTGAGAGAAAGAGAGATCGATTTTGTTTTGCTATTTGGATCTCACCAGGGATCAAACCCAATACCTATACGAGGTATACGAGGACCACATTCTAACCAAGTGAGCTATTAGCCATGTCCAAGAACGGGTTACTTAATAACTGTATCTGAGTCAGTGAAGGTAACATATGTGTTAAGGCTGAGCAGAAATATGCTGGGAGACAAAAAGACCTTTTCTCATTTAGCTAGGTTCAGATTTCCTACGGACTCCCCTACCTCCCCTCTCTCCCACTTTGGGATCATTATATATTGAAATTTAAGGCCCATATCCCAAGCACGGGAAGACTCCTATCTGGTTAACATCATCAATTATTGCTCAGTTCATACACCCACATGGATGCAGCAGAGGGCAATTTAGTCCGAGGACAGAGCCCATGTAACGATATCTGAAAATCATTGAACTCAATAGCTCCACATCGTACACAATAACATTAAAAATAAAAAAAAATCAGAAAAGGCAGGAACTAACATTTTCGTTCAACGTTCACTAAATGAAAAATTTCAATTTGCCACTATTTTCACAGACTTTCATTTCAAAGAACAACACCACTGCTGCAGCAGGAGAACATGGTCTGGCATTTTAAAGACTAAACACGTTTAGGGGTATTAAATTTTTTCTTTTTTTGCTATGTTAACTTCTTTAAATATGACAGGAGACTCCAAGGGCAGTGTTACTTCTCTTCTTCTGTTCTAGAAACAGTTCTGCATTTGAAAATGTAATTATTTAGGCAATATAAATATTCTTACACATATGATTAATTTGTTTTTCATAACAAGCCTGGAGGGAGGTGAGGAAATCTAATATACATACACAGAAAGAGACAGTGAAAAGGCAGAAGAATTTATTAATGTTCTCCAAAATAAGATATCAGTTTCTTTTTCATTCTTTTTTTAAAAAAATTTTTAATCAAGAGAGAGAGAGAGAGAGAGAGAGAGAACAGTGAGGTACAGACAGGAACAGAGGAACAGACATAAAGGGAGAGGGGTAAGAAGCAACAGCTCATAGCTGTGGCACTTCAGTTGTTCATTGATTGCTTCTCATATATGCACTGACCTAGGTGAGAGGGGTGCTCTAGCTGAATCAGTGACCCCTTGCTCAAACCAGCGACCTTTGGGCTCATGCCAGCGACCATAGGCTCATGTCTATGATCCTATGCTCAAATCAATGATCCCACACTCAAGCTGGTGAGCTAGTGCTCAAGCCAGTTAGTTGAGCATGTGCTCAAATCGGCGACCTCTGGGTTTTGAACCTAGATCCTGACAGCGTCCCAGGTCGATGCTCTATCCACTGAACCATAAGCCAGTCTTTCTCTAAATTGATATTAAGTGCATTTTTCTTGTTAAAATTTGCAAGACTATTCCATAACATGTGGGTGAAAATATAAACCTTTCTTAAAGAAGACTAAAGAAAACAGAAACAAAAAGCATAAAGAAAAATCATATTTCAGATTGTTAAAATTTATGGGACTGTCATAAGAGCACTGATCAATAGATCATTGGTGGTATGCCTTTTGCTGGAAAAACAGCTCAAAAACAAAAATAAAGCATTTTATGATTCTATCCAATTCCCTGGAAAATTTTTCAGATTTTTTTGGTTAATTTATATGAGCCTTTAGAGCAAGGCTTATTTTCCAGATTTTTAGAGATAGCCTTATTGTATAACAATTTGAAACAAGCTACTGTTTTAAAAAAGCAGAGAATATATAAACATCTGATAAACAGCAGAGAATGCATGTAATCTTCATCTCTTTGTAAAATTCAGTACATAGCTAACACAGGTTCAGCGGTCATAAAATCAGCTTTCATATAAGAAAGAAATGCATTTCATATAAACTTTTATGGTGCAACATTTGAATAAAAGAGATATATTACTTCCATGGGAATTGTTTGACTCTTTGTGTAAAACATTTTCCCCCATAATTTCCTTTTAATCTATGCATTAAAAAGTCATTTTTCTTCTCTACTTGAAACCTACACATTCTGACTATATTTTTCCGCATGTGTGTATGAGAGGTGGGGATCTGGTTGTGGTTTTTAACATCACAAAGCCTTCAGTTTGAATTTTAATGAGATTCATTATCAACTTCTCTTCTGAGTAGCTACTCAACTCTCTAAATCCAAACTCTGCATAATGCTAGTTAGACTTTGAAATAAGCTGTTTTGCACACAGCTAAAGCAACATCATTTCAGCATTGCTGCTTATAGGAGCAAACCATTATTCCAAGTAATTTTCAATTTTGTCTTCTTATTCTTCATAATACACAACTATTGTTTATAACTCACAGTCTCAGGGAATTTGGCAATTTTTTTTTCCCCTAATGTGGCTGCCCAAAACAAAATTGGTTTGTCCTCATATATAATGTATTTTAAATGTTGCATTTGTAGCCCACAAAAACATCTATTGAATATATCTCATTTACTGCTGAAAATAAAAGTCAATGTCATTGTTTTTAAAGACAGTGGTAAATGCAAATAAAAAGATGTATTTTTGTTAATTTCTTCTAAAATTTTTGCTAAATATTAAAAATGTTATTAGATTGAATACTCATATATTGGGAATTTAGCCAAAAAATTTTTTTATTTTATTTTAGTTGACATGGAGATTGCCTACCATTTCTTTCAGCATTTTTGATAATGAACACTTGAAGTTGTGTATCCCATACAGTTTAAACTAAGTTAGGCTACTGGTAGCCATAAGTAAACACTTGTTATATAAAAATAAAATGTAAAATTTCTTTATCGCTTCATTTTCATACCTACATGGATTGTCTCAATAATAAAGTGTTCCATTACTTCTTTTTTTTTCCCCCCCTGTATTTTTCTGAAACCAGAAACGGGGAGAGACAGTCAGACAGACTCCCGCATGCGCCCGACCGGGATCCACCCAGCACGCCCACCAGGGGTGACGCTCTGCCCACCAGGGGGCGATGCTCTGCTCCTCCGGGGCATCGCTCTGTTGCGACCAGAGCCACTCTAGAGCCTGGGGCAGAGGCCAGGGAGCCATCCCCAGCGCCCGGGCCATCTTTGCTCCAGTGGAGCCTTGGCTGCGGGAGGGGAAGAGAGAGACAGAGAGGAAGGAGAGAGGGAGGGGTGGAGAAGCAGATGGGCGCTTCTCCTGTGTGCCCTGGCCGGGAATCGAACCTGGGACTTCAGCACGCCAGGCCAACGCTCTACCACTAAGCCAACCGGCCAGGGCTTCCATTACTTCTTAATGAACCTTTTAATACAGACTATACTAGAATTATATATGCCTGTTTGTATAAACACTGTTCCACTATAACCAAAACACAAAACTCTAAATATAATAGAGTAAGTTGATCAAACAGGACCTCACTGATTTTTCTTTGTCAGCAGTTTTGAAAGTACAGTTCTATAAATGTGGATGAGATACTTCTTCAAAACACTCAGTGAAACTAGTTCTCATGAGCATAAGAAACGTTTGCTGTACTTGACTGTCACACATGTAGTGACTCCAGTGAGAGTTCTGTGTCCTGCAGACACGCTCCCTCCTCAAGTCTGTGATCAAGATGATAGTATAATCAACATTTAGAATATTTAAATAATTACAAACAGATACGAATCATCATTTTAATGAGCAACAACTTTCTCTCAGGCATTGATGGAAAATCCTCTTTGTTATACAATGACGATTCTCCTAACCTAAATAGTAAGATCTACCAAATTAGAGGTTTCACTTCTAATATATGGATGACTTCCACAGCGGCAATTGAATAATTTTCTGTAACAGAGAAAAAGTTCCAGCAATTGGAGTTGCTGAATTGATAGAATTTCTGGTAACTGTGAAAAAAAAAATAGCTTTGATAATACTTCATTAAAATTGACAGTAATACAACAAAAATATATTGTTTCTGAATAGTCTGTGCATGAATGGCCAAATGGGGGTGGGAATGGTAAGCAAGCCTCATAAGCTATTATACCATTGTACTTGTTTTTTCTTCTTCTGGGCAATAGATTTTATTCACATACAATATAGTCTATAGGATCATCGATAATATAAGTTTTTTTAGTCTGAGTTGTATCCCAGTTTTGACTAGTACAAATTTTTTTTTTTGTATTTTTTCCAAAGTTGGAAACAGGGAGGCAGTCAGACAGACTCCCGCATGCGCCTGACCAGGATGCACCTGGCATGCCCATCAGGGGGCGATGCTCTGCCCATCTTGGGGTGTTGCTCTGCCGCAACCAGAGCCATTCCAGCGCCTGAGGCAGAGGCCACAGAGCCATCCTCAGTGCCCGGGCAAACGCTGCTCCAATGGAGCCTTGGCTGTGGGAGGGGAAGAGAGAGACAGAGAGGAAGAAGAGGGGGAAGGGTGGAGAAGCAGATGGGCGCTTCTCCTGTGTGCCCTGGCCAGGAATCGAACCGGGGACTCCTGCACGCCAGGCCGATGCTCTACCACTGAGCCAACCGGCCAAGGCCTAGTACAATTTTTAAATCACACTTTTCCATTGTATTGCCCCAGATAATTTTAGGTGATGCAAAGAATGAGAATATGGAATGGACAAGGCTTACAATCTCCTCTACACTCTAACTCAGGGGTCGGGAACCTATGACTTGTGAGCAAGATGTGGCTCTTTTAATGGCTGCATCTGGCTCACAGACAAATCTTTAATAATAATAAAAAATAATGTTAAAAATATAAAACATTCTCATGTATTAAAATCCATTCATTTCCTACCACTCATGTTCATGGTTGCAGGTGGCTGGAGCCAATCACAGCTGTCCTCCAGGACAACACCAAATTTTTATTGGATAATGAGTAACATACACAGGTTGTTGTATGGCTCTCACAGAATTACATTTCAAAATATGTGGCGTTCATGGCTCTCTCAGCCAAAAGGATCCCGACTCCTGCTCTAACTAGTAAATAGTAGCCCATCAACATTGATGGATAAAAGTATCTTAAAGAAGCAAAAGTTTTATATAATCTAACATTATCTGTCAGTCCTTGCATATGACCAGGTTTCTGTGTATCTTGAAAAACATACAAACACAAAAATACATTCAGCCTGACCAGGCGGTATCACGTGGGTGGAGCATCAGACTGGGATGCAGAGGTCACCAACTTGAGCGCAGGCTCACCAGCTTGAGCGCAGGCTCACCAGCTTAAGCCACAGGGTTGCTGCTTTGAGCGCTGGCATAGGTATGACCCCATGGTCACTAGTTTGAGCCTAAAGGTTGCTGGCTTGACCAGGGGTCACTGGCTTGGCTGGAACTCTCCTCCCAGTCAAGGCATATGAGAAAGCAATCAATAAACAACTAAGGTGCTGCAACAAAAAATTGATGCTTCTCATCTCTCTCTCTCATATCTGTCCTTTTCTCTGTCTCTGTCTCTCTTACTCAATATATATATATTCAAATGAATAGTATACTATTATTTGGCCAAAGTAAAATTTTAATGCTCTTGCCATGGCTTTCTGCTTTTCTTTATTCTTTTATTTTCTTTTCTTTTTTTTTTTTTTTTTTTTTTTGGCAGAGACAGAGAGAGACAGCTAGAAACAGATAAACAGGAAGGGAAAAGATGAAAAACATCAATTCTTTGTTGCAGCACTTTAGTTGTTCATTGATTTCTTTCTCATATGTGCCTTGACCAAGAGGCTACAGCAGACCGAGTGACCCCATGCTCACACCAGCAACCTTGGGCTCAAGCTGGTGAGCCTTGCTCAAACCAGATAAGCCCACACTCAAGCCTGCGACCTCAGGGTTTCTAAATTGGGTCCTCCGCTTCCCAGTCCAACACTCAATCCACTGCGCCACCACCTGGTCAGGCTTTGCTTTAAAAAAAAATTAGGTCTGATAAACAGAAATTAAAATGTACAGTATTTAAACTGTCAATTTTATGGGGCTTTAAAATTGATGTCCCTACTTACCCTCTCATTATAAAATTAATTATGTTCCTACTCTTCTAAAAATTCAAAGTTTCAGGAACTGATCCCCAAAGTGACTATAATTGGAGGTAGGGCATTTAAAGAGGTGATTAAGATGAAATAAGGTCATACGAGTGGAAGCCTTATCCAACAGAACTGTGGTCTTTATAAAAATAGGAAGAGACATCAGGACCCAGTAGGAAGGTGGCTCTGGACTGCATACTAAGGAGAAAGACCTCAGGAAAAGCTGAATCTGGACTTCTACACAAATAAATTTATGTTGTATATGCTATTCAGTCTGTTGTTCTGTTATGTTAGCCCTTCCCGATTAATACAACACTTCACAGAACATTTTATATACCCAAGAAGTTATACTCTTGCCCTTTTAGAGTGTATTTCTTTCTATCCATCTTCTCCCTTCCCTACAACAAATGATTTCTATGGCCATAAATTTGTTTACGGATTCCATATGGGCGGAATCTTACAATTTGTACTTCCTTATGTCTGAATGTTTTTCTTTAAAATAATATTTTTGAGATGTATTGATTTTGTTGTATTATTACTACTTTGTTCTTCCACTACAAATTGCCTCAAGATATGTAGATTGTCTAATATCTTTTATATCTAGTTTTTAGACCTCTAAAATAAGAAAGTGGAGCCAGATGTCCTTTGAACTAAAATTCTACATAAATTTTTAGCATTCCAAACATATTGCCATTATCAATTTTCCTTCCTTTGCTTTTGATATCACGGAGGCACCTGGCATTCTTTGAAAATACATGAGGATTGGAGGCTAGAAAAGCGTGTTTAAGTAAGATATGAGATTTAAGGGGATACAATCTGAAATTCAGCTTAGAAATTAATTTTTATGAGAAAAAATGAGCAGTAGAATTTAAAATTGTACTTACGCTTGACCAGGCAGTGATGCAGTGGATAGAGCATCAGATTGGGAGGTGCCAGGTTCAAAACCCTGAGGTCGCCAGCTTGAGCACGGGCTCATCTGGTTTGAGCAAGGCTCACCAGCTTGAGCCCAAGGTCACTGGTTTGAGCAAGGGGTCACTCATTCTGCTGTTGTCCCCCGATCAAGGTACATATGAGAAAAAAATCAATGAACAACTAAGGTGCTGCAATGAAAAATTGATGCTTCTCATCTCTTTCCCTTCTTGCCTTTCTGTCCTTCTCTGTCCCTCTCTCAGTTTCTCTCTCTCTTTGTCACAGACGCACACACACTAAAAAAAAAATTACTTAAGGCAGAAATAAATTATAATGGTTAAAAGTTAAAATTTTACAATGACTTGCTAATGAATTTTCTCATGCTATGTATAACTTTCAAAAAATCATTTGTTAAATATATACTAAAACTTTAAATATATATTTTTTTGTTATTTATGGGTTGATTTTAGACAGATAGAGAAAGGAAGAGAAAGGAAGAGCCAGAGAAAAGGAGAAAGAGAGAGAGAAAGAAACATTCATATGTTGTTACACTTAGTTGTGTATCCATTGGTCTCTTCTTATATGAGCTCTAATCAAGGTTTGAACCCGCAACCTTACTTTTTTGGGATGACACTCTAACCAACTAAGCTAACTGGCCAAGGCCAAATACATTTTTGATTAAAATAGTATTAAATAAATGTAAAAAAAATGTAGTGTGACAAAAGTTCTACATATATTACATGTAAAACAGTCAATATGAACATTAATCATTAATATAAGAATACATTAATTTTAATTTCAATAATAATAGAAAAAAATAACTCATTTCTACTTAAAGCCCTTAGGATCATTTCTAATTTATAATTTCTCAAACATGTTTTACTGTATTACAGTTTGGATTGTTCAAATATCTCAAAAATATTTTTAAACTTATATACTATCAAGGCTTATTGTGATAACAAGTAGATAAAGAAATAAAAAGTAAAAAATATATATAGGTAGAAAGATGAAAAGATGATAATTCTAACAACATAATGATCCTAATAAAAGCATATACCTTATATATATTTATAATTTTAATATTGAAGAGAACCTAAAATATGTAGAAATAAAAAAGTGTAAATATTGAAGAAATAAAAAGGTAATTATAGAATTTGACATAAAATAATGATACTAGTATTTTTGGTTGTTTTTTTTTTTTGCAGGGACAGAGAGAGAGAGAGTCAGAGAGAGGGATAGATAGGGACAGACAGACAGGAACGGAGAGAGATGAGAAGCATCAATCATCAGTTTTTTTTGTTGTAACACCTTGGTTCATTGATTGCTTTCTCATATGTGCCTTGACCACGGGCCTTCAGCAGACCGAGTCACCCCTTGCTTGAGCCAGCGACCTTGGGTCCAAGCTGGTGAGCTTTTTGCTCAAGCCAGATGAGCCCGCGCTCAAACTGGAGACCTCGAGGTCTCGAGCCTGGGTCCTCCACATCCCAGTCCGATGTTCTATCCACTGTGCCACTGTCTGGTCAGGCTGATACTAGTTTTAATGTATCTAAAATACACCTTTGTTTCAATATTTTTTATATGTATTTGAAATTTTACTTATTTTTATCATTAAAGCATTATTAAACCAATACTTTGTATTAATCAATTATATTATCTTAAAATAAAGCATTAAGAACAAAATTTTTAAAGAAAAAACTACAATAAAGTTATTTTTCTACTTAATTGCCTAACTTTAACATTTTCCCATATGTTTATATGTTTGTTCTTTAATATAATCCAGAAATTCTGCATCTGGAAGGTGTAATTCCCAAATCTACATTTCAAAGCAAGGCAAATTAAGGTGCTAATTGCAGAAATCTAATTTCAGGGAATACAGTTATCACCATACATTTAGAAATGAAAACATCACATAAAGAGAAAATATCACTAGATTTCATTTAGGAATAAAAACATTGGAGAACTCTATTTTGTTTTCCTTCTACTTGTCCTGAGATCCCCTGGGAAAAGACCATTAAGCAGAGTGTTTTTGTGCTTTTAACTTACTAATGAAAGACAAGAGAAATAAAGTGTGGAAGAAGGGGGGGGCACTCCATAAATTCATTATTGATCTGGCCACAAGCTAAGTTTATCTGATGGCTTGATCTGCAGGAACTGTGCCTCAGGAAACCACAAACAGTACTTATCAGGATAATCCTGCAAAAGAAAGAGGGAAGCAGAATTTATTCAGCTGCCTATTTCTCCCATTGTTTAAATCTTTTTCTCTCATTGGGATCACTTTTCTGGACTTCTATATTACCCACACGTGGGTGGATACTGAAGGTGGTCCAGAAATCTGAGATGGTGCTCAAGAGTGGCCTGATAAACTGACCTTTTTAAAAGGTTGTGTTGGCTTGACAGGCAGTGCCACAGTGAATAGAATTTTGGCCTGGCATGCAGAAGGACCCAGGTTCAAAACCTTGAGGTCGCTGTTCTTAGTGCGGGCACATTCAGCCTGAACGTGGGCTCACCAGCTTGAGTGTGGGGTCGCTGGTTTGAGTATGGGATCATAGAAATGACCCTATGGTTGTTGGCTTGAACCCGAGGTCTCTGGCTTGAGCAAGCCCCCCCACCCATCAAGGCACATATAAGAAAGCAATCAAAGAACAACTAAGATGCCACAATAAAGACTTGATGCTTCCCATCTCTCTCCCTTCCTATCTGTCCCAATCTGTTCTTCTCTCTCTCTCTCTCTCTCTCTCTCCTCTCTCTCTCTCTCTCTGTCTCACACACATACCCAAAAAAGAAAGTTTGTGTTTGTCTTAACTGGTTACTAAGTGGTTAGAGCATTGGCTGGGTGTGTGAATGTCTGAGGTTCAATCCCTGGTCAGAGTACACATGAGAAGCAACCATACATTTCTCTTTAGCCTCCCTCTCCCCCTTCTCTATCTCTTTGCCTCTCCCAGCTGGTAGCTCGATTAATTCAAGTGTCAGCCCTGTGTGCTGAGGATAGCTCAATTGATTCCAACATTGGCCCCAGATGGGGGTTGCCGGTGGATCCTGGTCAGGGTGTACATGCAGGAATTTGTCTCTTTATTTCCCCTCCTCTCACTTAAAAAAATGTTTGTGTTGTTTCTTCGATGTATAATGAGTGTTTCTCATAGGAACACTCTTGATTGCAACAAGTTGGGATAAAATTGCAATTTTATTGACAAAATATGGTGGTATAAATTTTTATAACATATTAAATCTAAATATTTAGACTTCCAGTTTCTGCTTTTATATATAAAGAATTTGGAAGTGCTCCCTCCTTACTTGGTTTTAGGAAAATACTGAAAATCAACAACTCTTCTTAGATCCATCAGAGAATTGAGGCTGTGCAGTAAACTACTATTCTGAAAACTGGAGAGAAAGGCAGATACCAAGAATCACAACGTACTGGAAGCAGAAACCCAGAAATAGAAACTTACCCTGGTGTTCAGTACTGGATGAAAATTTCTATTGGAACTGACAAATTACTGGAATCTCAGTGTGAACTAGTTTGAGAGTTAAGAACTTTAGTGGAGTGGGACCCAGTCTTAGGGCAAGCCCCGCACTTTATTGAATTTTATCTCTAGGAGCCCCACCAGATTCTCTTGATGAAACTTGGAGAAAAATCCGCTTCCATTTGCCACAAGAAGTGGGTACAGGTAACCAGTTTGAAATATACATGGACTTTCTGGGCTTTAATTGACGATAAGGGAAATTACTTTTCCAAAGCCTAACTAATGTAGGGAAAAGATATATCAAAGTCTAGCCCCCTCCTGACTTCATGCATCACTCAAGTAGGAAATAGAGATTGGAAGTACTTAGGAAGATCACAGAACAGGCACACTAAAAAAATGAGACCTAGTCATGGAATTATAGACTACTTCCCTTTCATCACTTCTCATCACAACACCAGCAGGGCTGCTGTAAGATAACAGAAGAAAAAAAATACCATTGAAAGAACTACAAGGCTCAGAGTATATACTTAAGTATGTATACTTGTTGATCAATGTCACCCTGTTAAATTTAAATTTCAAAATAAAATAAAAGGGTGAGGAGAAGGGTATAAAGAGGGACAAATATAAGGTGACAGAAAATGATTTGACTTTGGATGATGAGTATACAACATAATTAACAGTTCAAATGTTATAGAAATGTTTACCTGAAATCTATGTACTCTTATTGATCAACGTCACCCTGTTAAAGTTAATTTTCTAAATAAAATTTTACAAAATTTCTTAAAAAGGAAGAATAAGGGAAATAAACAAACAGGAAACACCAGAGGGAATTGAAGCATCAGATAGCGACAGAGACAGGAGACCTCCTATGTATTATAGATCTCCACAAATTCTCGCAATGAAGGCATAGTTACGTTAGTCCATATTACTTAATATAGCATTGTCTTCACACTTAATAATAAAAAACTTATTGATTTCCTCCTAAGACAGAACATGCAGCAATTTCTCCTCTTACTCCCCTATTGAGTATTGTACTGAAAGTCTTTATAAAGAAGAAATAAAAGGAAGTAAAGAAATAGAAATTGGGAAGAAAGAAATAAAACTGTGTTCAAAGACTACATGATTATATATTTAGGATTATAGAATTATATTCCAAAGTTAAAATAAAATGTATTTCTGTATAATAATATCAATAAGTGAAAAAATAAATTAAAATGAGGGAGAGAAGACATGTACAAGACACCCAATGCGTTTTACAGACACTCTGTTCTAAAAGGAAGGGGGATAATTCCCTGTTGTTTGAACATGAGCTTTATATGGTGACTTATTTCCATAGAATACAGTTTGGAAAAGAGAGGAAAAAAAATGTGTAATATCACTATGGAAAATTTGGAGAAAAACTACTTCAGCTACATCATCTAGGCCAACATCCATCATCTTAAATGATGTAGATAGCTTGGCCTGTGGTGGCGCAGGGGATAAAGTGTCGACCTGGAACGCTGAGGTTGCAGTTGGAAACCCTGCACTTGTCTGGTCAAGGCACATATGGGAGATGATGCTTCCTGCTCCTCCCCCCCCCCTCTCTCTTTCTCTCTCTCACTCTCTCCTCTCTAAAATGAATTAATAAATAAAAAATTTAAAAAAAATGATGTAGATAGCAGGTAGTCTTGTTATAATATAAAGAAAATAACAATGTGATCTTTTCCCCCAAACCTTATAGCCTCAGTCTATTTATAATAATAAGCACAGACAATATTGACACAATTCCAATAAAGTTATTCAATTTCTTACTCTCTTATTCTCTGTATGAAAAAGTGTAAGAAAATATTTAAAAAGAATAAAACTAAGGAGAATACATTATGGTTAATGACTAGCTAAAAATAATATTTTTAGATATTCAATTTAACTATCTTTCCTTAAATTCAGTCGCAGAGCTATAAATTGAATCTAATTCAGTGTGTGATATGCACTCTAAAATCCCTTTTAAATGAAAACATTAAATTGACTGAAATCAAGTAAAACAATTTTGATAGATCTTAATGAAGTTTTATCAGTTTTCATTTCAATGCATTTAAACTTAGAATATCAAAAGAAACTGTAAAGCTAAGTGAAATTTTATAATCATGACTGGTATGAATACTGACACAAAGAAAATGATACAGTCTAACTCATGCCCAGATAGGTCCATTTTAGAGCAACCTGTGGGCATTAATGCAGTATGAGATTCAGGGAAAGGTCCTTTCAGAGTCAGTCCAGCACATGATGAGGGAACTATTTTAAAATATATTCATTAAATATCTGTGTTTCTAATAAAATGTTCTATTAAGCACACATGAAGTCATTACAAAAAGAAATTATATTTGTGATAAAAATGTTTTTAAAGAACAAAGTTTATTTAGATTAAGAGGAAAAAAAGAAGCTATTTTTTATTCTTTTGTAAACTATACATTTATATTTTTTCCATATGGAAGTTAAGAAATATAGGTTTCTAAGGAGCAAAATTTATAAAATATTTTAATAGAGGCTATGAAGAAACAAAACCCAAATTCCACCGTTTTGCTAACCTGAGCAAAACAAGAGGTAAAAACAAAGAGAAAAGAGACACAAATGACAAACTTCAGAAATGAAAGTGCATCTGGAGAGGTCCTACAGATATTTATAAAATAATAAGGTAATGTTATAAATAATTTTATGCTATTAAATTCAAGAATTGAAATGATGTTTTGGGTTGAATTTTGTCTCACCAAAATTCATATGTTGAAGACCCAACCCCTAGCACCTGAGAATATGACCTGGTTTGAAAATAGGATTATTGCAAATGTAATTAAGAAAAATGAAGTTGTATTAGAGAGCAGTAGGACCTTAATCCAATACAACTAGTTGTCTTTCTAAGAAGAATGTCATGTGAAGAATCATGTACAGAAGAAAGATGATGTAAAGACCTAGCTATGGTTATCTACCAGCCAAAGAGGGAGGCTTGACCCAGCTGTTCCCTCTCAGCTGGCAGAAGGGACCAACACTGCCAACACCCTGATCTTGGGCTGTAGTCTCCAGAACTGTAAAGTAATATATTTTTGTTTTCAAAATCACCCAGGATTGGTGTTTTGTTACAGCAACCCTAGCAAACTAATTCAGATAAAAGGACATATCCCTAGAAAGTTACAAGTTACCAAAACTGGCACATGGAGAAACACAAAAAGTGAACATGGCAATATCAATTAAAAGTTAAATTAAGAATTCAGACATTCCTACAGAGAGATTCAAAGACTGAAAAAGATGATCCTAATGAAACCTATTATTTATGGGAAAAAGAAAAAAATAAACCCTTAAGTACTCTCAGCAAATAAAAAAGGAGCAAACATTTCATTTATTTTTTGAGGCTCGAGTTTCACTAATACCAAACCCACAATACAAGGTCATCAGAAAGAGAAATACAATTTTTTTTTTTGCACATAGATACAAAAATCCTTGACAAAATTTTAGCAAATCAAACTGAACAATATATAAAAAGATGATAAATCATGATGGGAATTTTAGCTTGGGTTAATGTTTGAAATAAATTGCTTTACAGAAAAAACATAAATCACAAATAAAAATTTATAAAAGAAAAAAATCAAAATTATAATAAGAAAAATCAGAGTCAAAAGCAGTTTCACTGAATGGAATGAAATTTTTGCAAGTTTATAAAATTGGTGAAATAGTACTGAAAGTACAAAGAAAATTTAAAAAGGTAATGTTGCCAATATTGACAATAAAAAATTGGACTTACTAAACTTTATAAGAGTATTGAATAGATATTATAAACAATTTCCAGGTTATATATTTAAAAATTTAGATGATTTGGAACAATTACTTGATAGAACCTCAATAAAGTTACAAAATATAGAAATTAAAATATATGAATAATTCTATATTTTTATTTTATTTTATTGATTGATTTTAGCAAAAGAGGAAAGGAAAGAGTGGAACATCAATCTGTTCCTGTATGTGCCCTGCTGGGGAATCAAACCAGCAACTTCGTGCTTCAGGATGATGCTCCAACCAACCAAACTATCCAGCCAGGGCTATGATTCTATATATTTTAAACATAGGAAAGACGGAAGAAAAACTGCCTCATTTTAAAGGTAACATGGTTGCATAATGAGAAAATCCAAAAGGATATATAAATAACTACAGTAGATAAGTTTCTTTTTGCAATGCTATTAGATCTGAAATCATGAAATCCTACAAATTAATGAACTTGTCAAAAGACATTGGAAACCATAAAATATTGCTGAAATTTTCATGTACCAGAAAATAATATTTTTATAGAAAAATCTCAAAAACTGAGCTCTAGATTTAAAACAATCTCTATTAAATTCCCAGAGGTTGTGTGTATACACGTTTGTTTGTATATGTGTTTGTCTCTGTGTGTAAATTAATAAACTGAAATATAACTGTATACGGAACTGCAAAGCAAAGCCAAGATTATTTTAGAAAGAACAAATGTGGTGACTTTTAGAATGAAATTTTAACATCTATTCTATATAAGAGTAATGTGCTATTAGCACAAGGATAGACTTATAGATCGATGAGGAGAAGAGAAGTACAGAAATAAAATCATATATCAGATTACTTATTTTTAACAGTTTTATTGAAGTATAATTAATATGTAAAAAACAGACCTACTTAATGTATATAGTTTAATGAGTTTGCAGACATGTACACACCTATTGTAACCATCATTATAATCAAGATAGCAAACATACATTATCCCAAAAAGTTTCCTTCTGCTCCTTTGTTTTTCATTTGTTTGTTTCTGTGGTAAGAAAGAACACTTAATATGAGATGTGCTTTCTAAGCAAGTTTTTTAGTGTACAGTACAGAATCAATCATTTGTTATATGCGCTATGTTGTACAGGTCCTTACAACTAATTCACATTGCATAACAGACTTTATACCCATTGAGCAGCACCTTCCCATTTCCCATTTCCCCCTTGCCCCTTGCAATCCTCATTCTATTGTCCGCTTCTATAAGTTTAACTATTTCAGATGTCTCATAGAAGAAGAATTATGTAATATTTTTCCTCTTGTGACTGACATTTCACTCAGCATAATGTCAGGTCCATCCATGTTGTTCTGAATGTTATGATTTTTTTAAGACAGAATAATATTCTATTGTATGCATTTACCACATAATCTTTATTTATTCATTTGTCAAAGGACATTACAGTTGTTTCCATATCTTGACTAAGCCCAGGGTTTTGAACTGGCAACCTCAGCATCTTTAGACTTTTTTACTTTCTTTGCATCTCTTTGCATGCCTTGTCTTCTATGGTATATTTTTATTTTTTTTTATTTTTAAAATGTGCTCAACTGGTTTGTCACTGCCACTATAAATATGTCTTGGATCTACTGGTGTTTTTTTTCTGAGAGCTAAAAATAATTAATCACATATAGAATTATTTCCAAAACAGTAATTTTTATAATGATGACCCAAAATCAATACATTTCTTTAAACATCCACACACAATTTAAAAACCTGGACTAAAGTGTATAGATGAACACTATAAAAATCATGTGCTCTAGGCCTGACCTGTGGTGGCACAGTGGATAAAACGTCCACCTGGAAATGCTGATGTCGCCGGTTCGAAACCCTGGGCTTGCCTGGTCAAGGCACATATGGGAGTTGATGCTTCCAGCTCCTCCCCCCTTCTCTCTCTCTCAGTCTCTCTCTCTCCCTCTCTCTGTCCTTTCTAAAAATGAATAAATAAATAAATAATTTAAAAAAATCATGTGCTCTAACTGTAAATATTGCTATATAGATTTGTGTTGAAATAATATTACCTTGTTGCAACATGTTTCTCATTCAGCAAACTCCTCCTTTTGAATCCACATAGTGGTACCTTATTTTTTTTTCCCATGGGAAAACAGGGAAATATATATATGGCATTTGATCATTTTATTACCCATTAATATAGCTTATAATACATCCTATAGACTTGATGAAAAGTCGTGTTCAAAGTCTGAAGCTTTGAGCTTTAATCAGAGCAAGATATTAAGTAACATATGGAGAATATGTAATACTATATAATTGATATAATGATATATACACACTTTTATAATTTTTCCTAGAAATTATTTTAATAGATAATAGTTTCTATTTTTAAATTTACATTTCTTTAAAGTTACAAAGTGAAGACTAAAAATGATAAAAGTTATACATTTGCATATTTGCCTTTGCTATTGAATTAAACACTTTAAAGGGAACATTAATATTTGAAGGTTACACATTTAAATATGAATGTTCTTAGATAAGTTACAATTTATTATTCGACTTCAACTTCATATTAGGACATTTTGATTTTCAAAATAATAGTCATATCCTTCTTGATCATCATAATTTTTTCATATTTGTCTGTATTCAAAGCCAAAAATGTTATATTGTATTTTGTTTAAACTTAGAAGCAGCTGTTCTAACATGTTTCATCATTGAGAAGATGCCCTGTGCATTTTTATCAGAGATAAATAAAGTACCATAATGTCATTATCAACCAATAATATTTTTCCCATCAAACACATGAAGGCAAAAAAGAAATTATATATATAATATATATATAGTTTTATTATATATAATCATTTGTTCACTAGGCTCAACGAAGGTAATGTAGAATGTGATATCAAAATTCCTTCCCAGCTCTATATTTATAGTTACATTGATATGTCATACTCAATTTATACTCTGATTTTTTCTCATATGTATTTTATCCTAGTGCTGCCTTTAAGCATTTAGTCTTCCATTAAAATGTGTGCAAATACCCTATTTATTTTGCTTTTAATCTATTTTAAACTCTACTTGTCTGCATAAACTATTCTTTCTCATACTGTCAACTTAGAGAATTGAGTTACTCTGTCAAATTCCTTGACAATTTGGCACTTGGACAACATCCAGTCTATTATCATAGATATATAAAAAGTCTACATGGATTGGATACTATTGCTTGTCAGTTACTTTATATTTTCATCTTCAGTAGTCACTGCTCACACACCGTTTTAGCTACCTACAGCTGTGATCACATTGTCAACCTTGAAATCTTTGAAAATGTTCTCATTCTGTCCTCCATAGCTTCTCACTGGAAAGAGTGTCTCTTTTTCTGATTACAGAGTTTTCATGCCAGTCACAACAGCTCACTCTGGGCATATTTTTATGAATATTAAAACTAATCTATGTCATATTTTAGAATTTATGCTTTTCAGCCTGATAATGATGTTTTCTTTCATCACAAAATCAACTCCAAAATGGGCTAATAGACAATGTACATGAAGGATATTCTGCAGTCTTTACAATCCACAACATCTCCTAGACTTGAGTGTTGGAATGGCATCCTTGAGAACTAATTCCAGATGATTTCTGATCCAACCTTGCTCTCCTCCTCATGCTTCACATTAAGGCATTAGTCATTGAATGTGCTGTTCCCAGAAAGGAACTATCTACACTTGGCCAATTCCTGAGAAATAGTTAGGGAAAGAGGTTGAGCATATTACCTTATTTTGAAAATTCAGAATTCCACCTGACCTTACCTGGCTGTGAAGCCTCTATTTCTTTCCCTAAATGGCGACTTCAGGCCAGACTGGTTATTGTAGCCCAGGGATCCCCAAACTTTTTACACAGGGGGCCAGTTCACTGTCCCTCAGACCGTTGGAGGGCCGGACTATAAAAAAAACTATGAACAAATCCCTATGCACACTGCACATATCTTATTTTAAAGTAAAAAAACAAAACGGGAACAAATACAATATTTAAAATAAAGAACAAGTAAATTTAAATCAACAACTGACCAGTATTTCAATGGGAACTATGGGTTTGGTTTTGGCTAATGAGATGGTCAATGTGCTCCTCTCAATGATCACCAATGAAAGAGGTGCTTCTTCCAGAAGTGCAGCGGGGGCCGGATAAATGGCCTCAGGGGGCCGCATGCGGCCTGCGGGCCGTAGTTTGGGGACCCCTGTTGTAGCCCATGTTGGTAGCTCATTCAGAGCGAGTTTAGGGATTCAAATTAATGTTGGTTTTGTTATCTAAACTCTTTTGTTGGATTTACATGACATTGAGCACTTGGTTAAGAACCCTGCTCCCAGGTTCCACTACAGTGATCCATATAGTCCAGTGTGGAATCATAATGGGTCTTAGTACACTTCATAAAAACACACTGACACTTCTGCAGTTATCCACTTTGGACAAAAACTGTGGTTAAAATAAGGCTATTTGGGGGAGAAAAGGAGAAGTTCTAGCTACTATAATGGGACACACTGATTTGTAACAGGAGAGAGAGAATAGGAATCCACTTACCTAGCAAAGGAATGTTATACATCCATGGGCAATATGAGGGATGGGAAATCTTGAATAATTTTTAGTCAGTCTAGGCCATGACTGGAGCCATCATTGGGAAAACATAATAGTTAGGATCTCCTAAATTCTTTATTTGGTTTGTTTCAGTATGGCTATATATCTTTTTTTTTTTTTTTTTTTTTTTTTTTTTCCCCCGCAGCTGAGGCTCCATTGGAGCAAAGATGGCCCGGGCCCTGGGGATGGCTCTTTGGCCTCTGCCCCAGGCCCTGGAGCGGCTCTGGTCGTGACAGAGCGACGTCCCAGAGGGGCAGAGCATCGCCCGCTGGTGGGCGTGCCGGGTGGATCCCCGTCGGGCGCATGCGGGAGTCTGACTGTCTCTCCCCGTTTCCAGCTTCAGAAAAATACAAACCCTCCTCCCCCCCAAAAAAAAGTATGGCTATATATTTAAATTAAATTTACTGGGTGACACTGGTTAACATAATTACACAAGTTTCAGGTGCCCAATTATACAAAACATCTATGCATCGTATCTTTTTTTTTTTTTTTGTATTTTTCTGAAGCTGGAAATGGGGAGGCAGCCAGACAGACTCCCGCATGCGCCCAACCATGATCCACCCGGCACACCCACCAGGGGGCAACGCTCCGCCCGTCCAGGGCATCACTCTGTCGCGACCAGAGCCACTCCAGCGCCTGGGGTAGAGGCCAAGGAGCCATCCCCAGCGCCTCGGTCATCCCTTGCTCCAATAGAGCCTGGGCTGCGGGAGGGGAAGAGAGAGACAGAGAGGAAGGAGAGGGGGAGGGGTGGAGAAGCAGATGGGCGCCTCTCCTGTGTGCCCTGGCCCAGAATCCAATCGGGACTTCTGCACGCCAGGCCGATGCTCTACCACTGAGCCAACCGGCCAGGGCCTATGCATCGTATCTTATGCTCACCACCACCCAAGTCAAGTCTTCGTCCATCACCATTTACCCTCCTATGCCTCCTCTACCTCCTTCCCTGGCAATCACCACATTGTTGTTCATGTGCAAGAGTTTTCTCTTTTTTTCCTCATTTGCTCAATCCCTCCACCTCCTTGACCCAGCCCCACTTCAAAAAGCTGTTAGCCTGCCCTCCATCTATGAATCTGTTTCTATTTTGCTTGTTAGTTCATTAGATTCCACATGAGTGAAATCATATGGTACTTATTTCTCTCTGACTGGCTTATTTGACTGTACATAATGATCTCTAGGTCTATCCATGCTGTCACAAAAAGGGAAGATTTCTTTATGTTTTATGGCTGTGTAGTATTTCATTGTATAAATATATTACAGCTTTATTATCCATTCATCTATTGATGGGCACTTGGGCTGTTTTCAAATCTAGGTTATTATAAATAATACTCAGTGAACATAGTAGTTCATGTATTCTTTTGAATTAGTGTTTTGAGTTTCTTCAGATAAATTCCCCAAAATGGAATTGCTGGATCATAATGCAGTTCATTTTTAATTTTTTGAGGAAACTCCACGCTGCTTTCCACAGTGGTGCACAAACAGTGCACCAGAGTCCCATTTTCTCCACACCCTGGACAAAACTTGTTGTTCATTGATTTATGGATGATAGCCATTCTGAAAGGTGTGAAGTGCCATCTCATTATGGTTTTAATTTGCACTTCTCTGATGATTAGTGACATTGAACATCTTTTCACAGCTCTATTTGTCATCTGTATGTCCTCTATAGAAAAGTGTCTTTTCAGGTCCTTTGACCATTTTTTAAATAGATTATTTATTTTGATGTTGAGTTTAATAAGCTTTTATTTACTTTGAATATTGATTCCTGTCTGATATATTGGCAAATATGCTCTCCTATTCAGTGGGTTATCTTTTGATTTTGTTGATGGTTTCCTTTGCTGTGCATAAACTTTTTAGGTTGATGTAGTTCCATTTGTTTATTTTTTCTGTTTCCCTTGCCCAAGGAGATAGATCAGAATAAATATTGTACAAGAAATGTCCAATATTTTGCTGCCTATGTTTTCTTCTAGGATTTGTATGGTTTTTTTTAGTCTAATACTTAAGCTTATCATTCATTTTGAATTTATACTTGTGTATAGTGTTAGAATGTGGTTAAGTTTCAATTTTTTGGAAGACTTTGAGTAGAATAGGAACCAAGTCTTCTTTGAATGTTTGATAAAATTCGCTGGTATAGCCGTCAGGGCCTGGACTTTTATTTTTGGGGAGGTTTTTAATGGTTTTTTCTATTTCTTCTCTACTGATAGGTCTGTTTAGGCTTTCTGCTTCTTCTTGACTCAGTCTAGGAAGGTTGTATTGTTCTAGGAATTTATCCATTTCTTCTAGATTGTTGAATTTAGTGGCATAAAGTTTTTCATAGTATTCTACAATAATTCTTTGTATATCTACAGTGTCCGTGGTGATTTCTCCTCTTTCATTTTGGATTTTGTTTATATGAGTTCTTTCTCTTTTTTCCTTGGTAAGTCTTGCCAAGGGTTTGTCAATTTTGTTGATCTGTTCAAAGAACCAGCTCCTTGTTCTATTAATTTTTTCTATAGTTTTTCTGTTCTCTAATTCATTTATTTCTGCTCTGATTTTTATTATCTCCTTTCTTCGGCTGGTTTTAGGTTGTCTTTGTTCTTCTTTTTCTAGTTCCTTAAGGTGGGAAGTTAAGTGGTTCACTTGGGCTCTCTCTTGTTTGTTCATATATGCCTGAAGCGATATGAACTTCCCTCTTATCACTGCTTTTGCTGCATCCCATAGATTCTGATATGTCGTATTGTCATTTTCATTAGTCTGTATATATCTTTTGATCTCTGCACTTATTTCTTCTTTGACCCATTCATTTTTTAAAAGTATGTTGTTTAGTTTCCACATTTTTGTGGGATTTTTTTCCTCTTTTTTGCAGTTGAATTCTAGTTTCAAGGCTTTATGATCAGAAAATATGCTTGGTACAACTTCAATTTTTCTGAATTTGCTGATGTTGATTTTGTGGCCCAACATATGGTCAATTCTTGAGAATGATCCATGTACACTGGAGAAAAATGTATACTCAGTCACTTTGGGATGAAATGTCCTGTAGATGTCTATCATATCCAGGTGCTCTAGTGTTTTGTTTAAGGCCACTATGTCTTTGTTGATTCTCTGTTTGGATGACCGATCTAGAGCTGTCAGCGGTGTATTGAGGTCTCCAAGTATGATTGTATTTTTGTCAGTTTTTGTTTTAAGGTCAATAAGTAGCTGTCTTATATATTTTGGTGCTCCTTGGTTTGGTGCATATATATTAAGAATTGTTATGTCTTCTTGATTCAGTGTCCCCTTAGCCATTATGAAATGGCCATTTTTGTCTCTGAGTACTTTTCCTGTCTTGTAGTCAGCATTATCCGATATGAGTATTGCTACACCTGCTTTTTTTTGGATGTTATTTGCTTGGAGTATTGTTTTCCAGCCTTTCACTTTGAATTTGTTTTTATCCTTGTTACTTAGATGAGTTTCCTGTAGGCAGCATACAGTTGGATTTTCTTTTTTAATCCATTCTGCTACTCTGTGCCGTTTTATTGGTGAGTTTAATCTGTTTACATTTAGTGTAATTATTGATACTTGTGAGTTCCCTATTGCCATTTTATATCTTTCTTTCTGTTAGTTTTGTGTCTTGTTTGATCCTTCTCTTTCGTTTTTCTATCTTTTGTTTTTATTTGGTTGTATTCCATACATCTTTCCTCTGTTGCTATCTTTTTTATCTCATGTGCTTCTGTGGTGGTTTTTTCAATGGTGGTTACCTTTGAGTAATGAAAAGGGTCCCTACCCTGTTCATTGTAGCGAACTATTTTGTGAGTACTTTTGCACTCCATCGTCCTTTGCTACTGTTAATCTTCATCTTCTCCCCCTCTTTCTTTTTGTTGTTGTCACAGTTTAAATTTGGTTTTATTGTGTTCTTCTTGGAGCTTTTACTTGTGGCTCTGTTTTTTTTTTTGTTCTTTGTATCTGATTGGAGAACCCCCTTTAGTAATTCCTGGAGTGGGGGTTTTCTGATGATAAATTCCCTCATCTTTTCTGTATCTGTGAATGTTTTTATTTCTCCTTCGTATTTGAAGGATAGCTTTGATGGGTATAGTATTCGTGGCTGAAAGTTCCTCTCTTTCAGGACTTTAAATATTGGGGTCCACTCTCTTCTAGCTTGTAGAGTTTCTGCTGAGAAATCTGATGATAATCTAATGGGCCTTCCTTTATATGTTGTATTCTTCTTTTCCCTGGCTGCCTTGAGAATTTTTTCTTTGCTGTTGGTTTGTGTCAATTTCATTATGATATGCCTTGGAGTAGGTTTGTTGGGGTTAAGAAAACTTGGAGTTCTGTTTGCTTCTTGAACTTGAGGCTTTAGTTCTTTCCACAGGCTTGGGAAGTTCTCATCTATTATTTGTTTGAGTATGTTCTACATTCCATTTTCTCTCTCTTCTCCCTCTGATATACCTATTATTCTTATGTTATTCTTTTTGATGGAGTCAGATAATTCTTGTAGGGCTATCTCATTTTTTTTAATTTTTGAGTCTCTTTCTTTTTCTCTCTGTTGTGCCTCAAGTTGCTTGTCTTCTATTTCACTAATCCTCTCTTCTATCTGACCTGTTCTATTAGCTAAGCTTGTTACTTCGTTTTTCAGCTCGTAAATTGAGTTTTTCATCTCTGTTTGATTTGTTTTTATAGTTTCAATTTCCTTGGACATATATTCTTTGTGTTCATTGAGTTGTTTTCTGAGCTCCCTATATTGCCTTTCTGTGTTTTCTTGTATATCTCAGAGGATTTTTAGGATTTCTATCTTGAATTCTCTGTCATTTAGCTCCAAGGTTTCCAATATATTAAATTTTTTCTCCATAGATTTTTCCTCATCTAGCTGTGTTACCTCTCTTTCTTTTGTATCCATGATATTCGATTTTCTCTTCCTTAATGGCATCTGAGGGTGGTTTTGTTGATAGTATTAATGAGATTTAATAAAGAATAAAAAGTTAAAAAAAATAAAAAAAATCGAAAAGAGTTGTTTTTTTTAAAAAAATTAATAATGAAATAAAGAAAAATAAAATAAAATAAAAATTTTTAAAAAAAGGAAATTATTCCCCCCCTCCTTTTTTCCTCTCCTCTCCTCTCCCCTCTTTCTTGAGAAAATCTTGTGGTGGACTGTGAGTTATAACAAACAATGCCTGTGATGGAGGGCCTGAATTGGGGAAAAGTAATAAAGGGACAAAAAAGAAAAAAAGAAAAAAAAAAAAAAAAAGAAAAAAGAAAAAAGAAAAAAAAAAAGAGCGTATGGACCCACAAAAAGCAAATAAGGAAAAAAATTGGGTCAAGAATAAAATTATTTGCTTTTAGGTGTTGGTTGTCTAAGAGTTATGATGAGAGGAATAAGAGGAAAATGGAAAAATGGGGGGACAAATTAAAAACTTACTATTGTATTTAGTGGAACAAGAACTAGATAATATGGAGAGCCAGGGATGGGAGCACTGCTAGTGAGTTAAAAAGGTGAAGTAAAAACCCCTCAAAATGCCACAAACATAGGTTTGAGTCCCAGATAAGATAATTTGTTTGTTATTGAGGTTTGAATGAGAGGAGATGTAAAGGAGAAAGGAAGAAACTAATATAGAGGGAGAAAAGAAAGAGAGAGAGAGAAAAAAAAGAGGGAACCCCGAAAAGAAGAATAAAGAAAGGAGAGAGAGAGAGTTAAGGGTTTTGGAGTGCAACCTTCATAGAGAGAAAGGAAGAGAAGAGAAAAGATAATGGGAGATGTAACACTTATGGGTAGTGTAGTTCAAGGAGAGGAGAGAGTAAGACCGGTAGAGAGTTAATCGGCCAAATTGGAGGAGGAAAAAAAAGTATCAAGAATGAAGATAAGAGAAACAAATGAACAAATATAATAAAATGGGATAGGTTATAAAGTCTGCAGATTATTCTTGATTTTGAGAGGTTATCTTCTTGCTTTTTCTTTTCTCTCCCTCTTCCTGGTCAGTGACTCTGTACCCCGGGTTCTGCCCCTTTGGCACGCTCAGGTAGAGGTTTGCAGTTGATAAGTCTCTATGGCAATGTCATGTATTGTGCTTTAGTCTCGTGGGAGTCGAGGCTCATTAGCATTTATAGGCTCCGACAGTGAGAGAGTCCGTGTTCCTGGAGCCTTTCTCCTAGTCTTTCCTTCCTCAATTAGTAGCCTGATAATCCAGCTATGGGGTTGCTGCTGCCTCTGCCTGGATAGTAAGAGGCTCAAAGAGCTGGCAACTCCCCACTCTATTTCCACTCAGCACAGGGCTCTGGGTAAGGCTCAGTCAGTCAGAGCTGCTAGCATAATCAGGCGGGCTTTCCGCCCACTCAAAGACCACTGGCTCTGCCACTCTGTCCGGTAACACAAGCGGGTGCCCACTTCTGGGGGGCGCTTGGAGGAAACTCTCACTCACTGTCTGCGACCAGGATATCCAGCCAGCAGTCTCACGCTCTGAGTGAAACCCCCAACCGCAGGGAAAAGTTGCAGCGTTGGAATTGAGTCTCGCTCCGTCCCCGTGCGCGGCTTTTGCAAGGCGCTGGGGCGGCTCAAGATTCCGCTTTGGCCCACACAAAGGCCCCTGACTCTGCCCCTCTCTGCGATAACACAGGCGCGCACTGCCGAGGCACTCGGAGGAATCACTCACTCCTTATCTGCGCGCGCAAACCAGGATATGAGGCCGGCCGCGGTTCCCTCTGAGTGAAACACCCTCCAGCACGGAAAATCTCCACCGTTGGAATTAGTTCTCACTCCCTCCCGTGCGTGGCTTTCCCAGGGCACTGGGGCTGCCCAGAGACTCTGTCCTCAGCCCACAGAAAAGCCTCTGACCCTGCCTCTCCGTGGGGCAACACGGGCACCCACTCTCGGGGCCTAGGAAGAAATTCTCGCCCACTAACTGCGCACCGACCAGGAGACCGGGTAAAATGGCCGCTCCGCTTGTCTTTCTTTGTTCGGGTTTGGCGCGAGTGTTAGCTTGTATTGCCCGGGTTGCCACAGGATCAGATTTTCCTCGGCTTGGATCTGTGTGCCACAGCCTGGTTCGGCCGTTTGTGCCGCGGCGGCCTGGATCTATTCACCCCCTTTGCCCGCCTCAGTTTCTATATTCACAGTTACCAGAGAAAGCCGCCCTGTTTAGGTTAGTGAGGAAGGCGGAGCATTTCTTACTCCCTATTTCCTTCGGGGTTTGGTTATATATTTAGCCAATTTTTCACTCAATCATACCTTTGGGTGTATTGCGAAGCATCTGGAAGCTCCAAGTATAGGTTTTTCTGTTTCTGGTTGAAGATCTTGTTGAGTTTTGGGGGAGATTTATCGGTATCGCTTCCTACCCCGCCATTACTCTGACGTCATCCTCCTATTTTTTTTTTTAAGCAATTGTTAAGGAGATTGTTTTCTTAGTTTCTCTTCCTGATAGATTATTATTGGTATATAAATACAACTGATTTCTGAATACTTATTTTCCTTCCTGCTGCTTTACTGAATTAATTTGCCAGTTTCAGTTCCCACAGTTTTGATGGAATCTTTAGTGTTCCCTATATACAGTTCCTTTGTTCATCTGAATGGAACTACATGACTTAATGAGATCTGCAAGAAATCCACTTCTGTGCACCAGGAGATAAGCAAGTAATCCACCTTTGTGCTCCAGGGGACTGCAAGCAAAGCCTTTGTGCTCCAAGGAGGCTGACTATGATCCAATTAAATTTGACTATAATTTGATTAACTCTCCCTTGAAATTGTAAAACCTTTACCTACCTTTTCTACCCCTTATAGAAAAGTTGGTTCAGGTGAGGGGGTTGAGACAGATTTGGGAACATAGCCTCTGTCTCTTCAGATCGCTGGCCTTCTGAATAAAACACCCATAAAGCTTCAATTCCTGTCTTTACTTATTTTGCTGGGTGGTGACAGGCAGGACAAATGCCAACATTTCTTTCCGGTCTCAGTATGACTTAGCACAAGGATCCACTAAACCCCAGATTCTCTTTACATGACAATTCTAGTCCTCTCAACTTCTTCCTCTGCTAGGGCCCAGGAAAAACAACGGCAAATGAGATTTTGACTGTTGGCCTTGTAAGAGGGTGCTCACATCTCTGCAGACTCCTGTTTCTTTCTGGTAGACAGAAACCTCACTGCTTTTCACAGACAGATGCTCTGTGGGCACCTCTTCTCAGCTCTGGTACTCTGGGTTGAGGAGCCCTGCTTAAGATTTGGGACATTCCCTGCCCACCCCCCCCCCACAGCTGGGCTTTCCCTCCAGAACCTCAGCTCCCACTCATGGGAACCAAGTCTCCCATGACTCCCAGTCTTTTCCTGTCTTCGCTCTTCTTACCAGCCTCGACATGGCTTCTTCTGTGAATCTTTGGTTATAAGACTCTTCTTCCTTAGTCTCAAGTTGGTTATTCAGGTGATTACTCTTAAATTTAGTTGTAACTCCAGTTTGGTTCTAGGAGGAGGTGAGTTTAACATCCATCAACTCTGCCACAATCTTGGATTCCCTCTAAATTCTTCCATGTACCTTAAATAAAACACTTCGGTCTGGTATTTCAGCAAAATAGCTTTGTCATGATTCGGTAGCCATTCCCTATAACATTACTCATAGACTCTCAGCAATAGCAAGATATGACTGGAGCTCTAGTACAAAACACCATTCTATTCTTTCAGATATCATCCCTACTCCTATTCCTTAGACATCACTCACCCATTCTTTATGGTACTTGGATGCTACACAAATGTTAGTAAGGACAAATAGGTCTTATTTTACTGCCTAACCTTAGACAGTTCCTCTAACAACAAACATTAGACTCAACAGTGCCCAAAAGATGACTAGGAGGCCACACTGGAGGCACTGTCAACCTCTACTTCTCAGCAAATGTACCATTTAAAAAAATTGTAACCAACACATTTTCCCCAGCATCACTATGTGTACCCTCAGAAATTGTACTTCTTGTATGGAAACCAAGCATTAAATTGTCTCCTTCCCCAAACATACTGGCTTGTCCACTATGGGTGGTCATAAAAGACCTTTTTAAATGTTTGCAGAAACACCACAACTACCAGGGAAGGCATTCAGGTCAGCCACGCTCATTGGCAAAGTTTGTTTTAGGTAATCAAGTTATCTACAGTTCCTCTTTGTGGGCCAAGATAGAGTTTGCAAATTTTCTTATTTGGCTGGGTCTAGAATGCTAGGGAGTTATTTGAAGTTAATATGGTAAGTTAGCCTTTTCTTGCTCATGGAGTCTTGCTATAGAAGATTGAATTAAATGCTGTATAAAAAATTAAAATGACTGTCCTAAACTATGCCAGGTTGATTAGTTAGAATGTGTGATAGGACAACACATACATGGGAAAATTCATCAAAAACTAAGATATTGTAGAAAAAACGATGGGTATTGGTGGAAACGATTTTTTATGGAATTCTTACCTTTTTACACATCTGGTAAGCAGAGACACAAATGACTTTTGTTTAGAACTATCTTTTTAATGGTATAGCAAAAATACGTATAAGATAAAGATTTTGCCTCTTTACAAAGCTGAAGACAGGTTTTTTTTACAATTTAGTGTAGAAAGACAATATTGCCTTCCGAAGCAAAGGCCATGCAGTTTTGCTTATAGCCCATTATAAAAGATGGGTCACAGGCAGCATCTTTCTGAGCCATTCTGCATTAGCCCTATGGGACTTGAGAGACAGAGGAAACTGGCATGAAGATAAAGATTATGCTGCTTGCTATCATGAGTAATCAAGTTCTTTGACTCTGACCTAATAGTCTTATGTCATCTGCAGCATTTAAACACTTATAGCAGGCTAACTTGTTAGCTGGCAAGTAAAATTTTAGACTCTCCACAGTTGTTGATATTGAGTTCATAGATATATTCAGCCACAATATTTGAGGGAAAATTCATGATATCTTCCTATTAGTATATTTTATATTAGTGGCTTACAAATATTTGTGGTAAAATATATGCAGATGCAAGTGAATATATTTTATTCTGGAAGGTTGCTAGTTCAATCTGAAGTTTGATTACTTTTCCCTGTGTCTTGAAATTTACTTTAAATTACATTTTCATGTGAGAAAAAGTCACATTAATTTTGCTTTCCTCTACATAATAAATTTGCATTTTATATGTAAATGACATGTTAAATTACTCTACATTGTTTACCACTTTTTTAACTCCTTAACTTGCTCTCTCAGCCTCTCGCCTCATCCACTTATCACATAATATTGATTAACTAGAATGCTCACTGACATCAGGTTCTTTTTACCTAGGAAACACAACTCATCAATTCTGTACTGGTTGGTTTGGCTAAGATTTCAAATGGTTTTTACATGTTAGTTTTTTTTTTTTTCTTTCATTTTTCTGAAGCTGGAAACAGGGAGAGACAGTCAGACAGACTCCGCATGCGCCCGACCGGGATCCACCCAGCACCCCCACCAGGGGGCGACGCTCTGCCCACCAGGGGGTGATGCTCTGCCCATCCTGGGCGTCGCCATATTGCGACCAGAGCCACTCTAGCGCCTGAGGCAGAGGCCAAGGAGCCATCCCCAGCGCCCGGGCCATCTTTGCTCCAATGGAGCCTCGGCTGCGGGAGGGGAAGAGAGAGACAGAGAGGAAAGTGAGGGGGAGGGGTGGAGAAGCAAATGGGCGCTTCTCCTGTGTGCCCTGGCCGGGAATCAAACCCAGGTCCTCCGCACGCCAGGCCGACGCTCTACCGCTGAGCCAACCGGCCAGGGCTTACATGTTAGTTTTGATCATTATCTACATTCCAGATAACCTGATTCTCTGGAATCATGTTAAATCTAATAATTTTATTTTAAGGAATGAATGCCTTATACAGTACTTTCTATTTGTCTGCTAATTTTTCAGAGATTCCAATGATACACTAGAAGAAGGTCTGCCACCATCACATTCCCTAGGAATCATAAAATAATGACTTCTTGGAGACTCCATCACTTTATTAGCTAATTTGGAAACATTTGAATAGTTGGCAGTTCCTACATAAAGTGACTTTTTTTTCCTTTCTTCTCTTTTCATCTGGAGTTTTGGTTTTAAGTGGATTTCAAGTTTAAATTTAATTTTCACTGATATTAAGAATATTGTTTTAAGTAACATGTCAGGATACATAAGTAATCACAGAGTTATATTAAGATTTTGGATTCAAATACTATAAATTACTCAAGATGCTCAACATATTTAAGCTCATCCAAGATATTAAGCAAATCAAGTGAAAATTGATAGTGCTTTAAAAAATCTTGAAAATTCTATTTCTGTGCAAATATATTTAATGACTTACATGGTCATATTTTATAGTGGAACAGTGCAGGAACTATCATTTTTATTCATTATCAATCTAAACATAATCTACAGAATGAGTTATAACATTGTTTTAAGTGAAATTGTCCTTATAATATTTGTTTTTGAAGAGGAATCAATAAACTTTGAATTATGAGATTAGGAAAAATGTAGTTTTCTGGAGGATCTTTATAATTAAAATTAATTTTAAGAGAAAGTAATGAAATAGTCATTTTAAGTCTCTTTATTTAATACATTTATTGAGGATCTGCTATTACTAAGATATTCTGGAGTGTTTGAAATTGGTGCATAAAAACATAAAAGTATTTGCCCTTAAAAGTATTTTTGGTTGGTAATTGTCAGGTGACCATTGGGACTCAGTAATAAATAACAAATTTAAAAGCAAGAAACAAAAACATATTGATGTACAAATGACAAAATCAAACACTGAATGATGAAGGATATGACATTTAAGATATATCTTGATATATGCCAAGATTGTGAAGCCTAGAAATCTAGATGGTGTGTACCTCTAGAGAGAATATTACCAGTCATCAATATTTAGGCCACTTAGCATATTATATTTAATCATTAAAATATGAAAATAACAAAAAATAAAACCCCTCGATGAAAATTGAACCCAAGAAATTATTTTGGGGACCTTTCAGAAGAGTGAAATACTTTGTAAAACTGATGCAATTTAAGGCAGCAAGCACAATATGGGGATGAGAAGCAAACATAAGGTAAGGAGACAGGAACTAGGCAGCAGCTTGAAGGTGACATACTGAAAAGTAATTTTAGTCTGTCGGTGTGCTGTGCCACTCAGGAGATTCCGTTAAACCAACTGTTTCTGCTCAGGGGACATTGACTTGGCAATTAGAATATAGGACAAAGATTATTCTATTTTTCTTCCATTTTAATCAGGTGCTTACCATTTTAAAGGCTGCCTTTAAAGATATTGGTTGCTTTCTCACTTCTACTTACAGTTGAATAAAAATGGGAGGGTTTGGTAAAATGTCTACCATAGTCAGTAAATTAATAACCCATATTTTCTTTATCTACTTGAGTAGGCTTTGCGGGGAGTAACTGATATGCCCTGGACCTGGAAATGCTGTCACTGCCTGGCCATCTGGCTGATCAGATGGCAGTTTCCCTTTTCTGTCAGAAAATTAATTTCTCTGGTAGAAAGGAAGTGAGTATTGCAAGCAAACCTTCAGAGATAAGATTAGCCAGCCCTCTAAGTGTTCTTGTGTATTAATGCTCTTGCTTCTGCATTTCCTTCTATCAATTTCACATTTCTTTTTTCAATTAGAGTGGCTGAAGGTGAGTCAGTGACTTGAATAGAAGTATGTCTCACTATAATAAAAGGAAATTATGATATTTAAAATTCATGATACAGGGAAATATTAGATTAGTCCTGACTATGAATATAAACTCTGACACTTATAATCCATGACATTGAAAAGAATTTCCTTCCCCCTCACTTTTTTTTACTTTATTTCTGCATACATTAATCATTCAATCTTATGTAAAGTTTTAAGATATGGAACATATTTGAATCTTCTAGCATAGTGTAAAGCTCTCTTCAAAGACACCATCCAGGCAGTTGAATAGTGCAGAATTCATAGCTCAGCCTGCAATTCACTGAAGATAAAAAATTTATCTTCATCATTATTATAAGCTCTAGGTTGCATAGTAAAACACATTACAGGATCTCCAAAAATATTTTTGAAAAGAATAACTTAATAACACAATGACTAAAATTCAATTTTAAAATTAAAAAAATTGTTTGTATTAATTTCTCTGAGTTAAACCCTAAAACCTATCTAGTAAAATCACTGTGGATTTTCTATTTTGATACTCTAGGACCATGGAGTCAGAATGGAAAATACACCCAATCCCTTCTAGTTTCTGAGAGAAGTATATACACATAGGAAATTCTCTATAAATAGTTATAAAATGAATAATTAAATCATTTATCTTGAGGTCTAAATTAGGAAAGCTTGTGGTATATACTCTTTAAAGTTCAATTGTAAAGTTTTTTTGGTTAAATTAATTGTAAATATTCAGTTTTGATATTGTAGAAATTTGACTATTGAGTACCAATTTTATATGATAATTTGGCTCCAAACTTTACTTGATGGAAATCATTGTTTTCCCAATATAATGAAGATTTGTCTCTGAAAAATAGACCATTGAAAATGTTATACAATAGAAACATGCTGAGCTTTTATAAATTCTGCCAGTTACATATTTTGCCAGCCAGATGTAGAATGATGTAATGTATAACATATATTTTGAGATTTTGTTAGAACAAAATGCATATAAATGATAAATATTAAGAAAATGTACTCTACTGTATTCACTGATTGATTCACTCTTTGTGTACATTTTGGAAACTCCGCTTTTATCTCCACTATTTTTACCTATGCTATGCTATCTCTTATTTAGATGACATCAGCAGCAACCTGCTGATTGGATGTCTCCTTCAGTGCAGCCTGCCAATATTATCCATGCTTTTGTCAGAGCAATCATTCAGAAGCATGTGTTAAATCTTCTGACTCTCTTACTTGTATCATTTAAATACAGCCTTCAGGGAAAAAAAACCCTCAATCTTTAATTAGTGACATAAAAGTCATTTATAATTTGGTTTCTGTTTAACATTTCAACTTCATCTTGTAACACACAGCTCCATTGGTAAGCCTGTTGATATGAAATACATTACAGAGCCTCAAGCAGTCCTGCTTTTCCATGCCTCCACACTTTGGCATAGATTGTTACTTTTGTTTAAAAGACATCATCTATCCCCCACTTTTCACTCTCTGGCCTGCAATCATTGACTGTTCAAGATGCAGAAGAAACATCACTACTAGAGTTTCACACAGACCTTAAGACTGTCTTACGTGGTTATATTTGACTTTCTGACAACATTCCTACATATATAGTCACTGAGCACTTTATGGCTAATGAAGCTGAGAAGCAGAGCTTATACTTTTTTATTATTATTTGCAATTTAAACACAGATATCTAGATAATGGTTATTACGTTGGACATCACAGCATTAGAAGAAAGGTTTAATTTTCTACTGATGCTACTAAGATATATATTACCTTGGATAAATCATTTAATGTCCTTAAATCCTTAATTCAATAATAAAATGTACATTTTACTATTGATATTCATCACAAAGTTTAGAGGACTCTTAAATTAGGTAATACAATATATGTAAAACATATTATGTATAATAACAATGCATTATGGAGTGTAGTTATGATGACTGAAAAGGATACAATTCTGACTTTTAAAACATATACTGTTTAAGGGATCCAAGATGCCAGAGGAATGGGTGAATGCTACACTCACCTCCTGCAAGGGTCAAACTGGAATTACAGCTAAAATATAGAGAAATCACCTGAATAATCAACTGAAGACTAGCTGAAGAGAAGTCTTATAATTAATGATTTACAGAAGAAGCCACATAGAGGTCGGTTAGAAGAACAGAGATACAAAAAGGGCTAGTCCTAGTCCCATGGCAGTGGATGGGACTCTGGAGGGATATCTTGGATTCCCATTGACAATCCAGGTTCCCCAGCACAGAGCACCAGAGCCAGATGAGGCTCCTACAAAATTCTTGGGTGTGAAAATCAGCAGGGATTCTGTTGCCAGAGAGAAATGGGAATTTGCTAGAAAAACAGTCACCATGCTAAAGGTCCAATGCACACAAATCTCATTCATAGCCACTCACCCTGGGGTCTGATGGACCAGACTAGACTCGCATAAAGCAAGACTGGGTTTATGGCTTTGGAAGAAAAAACTGAAATCACAACCACGAAGATCCCTGTATTGAGTCCCTCTCTCACACTGTAGATGCCATCTTTTTTGAGTGGAATTCTCCCCTCCACTTGTAAATGTCTTTACTTTCCTTCATTCCTGAGGAATATCTCACCAGCCACCAAATTCACTGTTGACAGTACTTTTCTTTCAATGTTGATATTGTGCCACTTTCTCTGGTCTCCATGTTTTCAGATGAAAAATCTTCTGTCATTTAAATTGATGGTTCCTAAGTTATATGCTGTTTCTCTCTGGCTGCTTATAAGATTTTATTATTTTTTTCTTTCTATTTATTTTTCAGAATTTTAATTATGATGTTCTAATGTAGAATTCTTTGGTTCATTCTATATGATGTTTACTCAGCTAATTGAATTTGTTTATGTCTCTCTCTCCAGCTTTTGTCATTTTCTAGACATTATTTCTTTGAATACTTTCTCAGTCCTATTCTCTCATTATCTTATATATAAATGTTAAAGCTAATGACATATAATCTTTCTTAATGATATGAATATTAGCTCTTTTGATATTGTCCCACATAACCCTGAGACTCATTATTTTTTTTCAGTTTTTACTCTATGTGTTTTAGACTAAATAAATTCTATTGACCTGTCCTCTAGTTCACTGACTATGCCATTTTTTATCTCCTACTATTGAACAAATTTATGACATTATAAAATATGTGTTATTTTATTTCTCAGTTCTATAATTTTCATTTGATTTCTATGATTTTTTTCTTGCTGAAAATTTTATTTTCCATTTTCAAGCAAATCTGTAAAAGCACCTTTTATATCTGCTTTAAAACCCTTATTAGTTAATTCCAACAGTTAACTTACCTGGTTGTTGAAATATTTTATTGTACTTTCTCATTCAAGTTATGATTTGTTTTTGGTATAGTTAGTAATTTCTTTTTTATTCTTGGTGTTTATATTTACACTATGAAACTTATTTTTAATATTATTATTTTTTAATTAAAGAGGCTCTTCTTAAGATATCAAATGGTGGCTGGGTGGATGTATATGTTCAGCTTCTCACTGAGAGCCCCTTCAGATTCACACTGAGTCACACCACTTCATTGAAGATGGATGGGATGGAAGTTCAGATTCTTCAGCCCTGGTAACATTTTCCCCACAAAAGTGGGGCATCAATGACAGTACCACTTTAGGTGTAAACTCATCACACCCACTGAGCCTTGCTCAAACAAGAGCAGGTCAGGGAGAAGAGTGGATTGTCAAACAGCTCACTTCCAACCTCTTTGCCGCTCCCTATTGATGTTGATGGTCATGTAACTCAATTCTACTGGACCTTGCTAACAGTAAGGGATGGGGCAAAGCTTAGTGGTAACTAGCCTTATTTCTCACTGCCTCATTAAGCAATGTAACTGCTGGGTAGAGGTGGGGACTCAGTGCTGATGAATTATTGTTTGTCTCTCATTAATGACAATTGCTTATCTCTGATTAAAATGTAAGAAATAATGATGTAAGTAACTAAGACATCCAATTTTACTTTGATTTGATCATTTCATTGATTTAATATTAAAAATATAGTTTTTTATAAAGTATATCTGAAAGTTAGTTTTGATGAAGTAGATGTATATTTCATTCATTATAAGTATGTTTCACAACAGAAATTTTATTAAAAAGATGATGTTGGAGTGATGTCAGAGAAATGATGCCATGAGGGGTACTTCCAATATCTTCCCCTGAAATTTCAATAAATTCAACAACTAGAGACAGAGAAACAATCTCAGGAGCATCTGAAATATACACACATCAGACAAAGGTACGATTGGGCAAAAAGGTGGCTGAATATGTAATCCACTCTGAAGTAAATAAGACAGAGAATGGAGTATTCTGCTTTCCTCACAGATCTGAGGAAGGGCTACTCTTGCCTGGAACTGAAAGAAATGGAGGATTTGGAGCACAGGGAAGAAGCTGGGCTAGGGCAGATGATCAAGCAGAGGAGAGAGAGTGCTGGCTAGCATGGGGGACAGGCTCAGATGGAGGTGGCCAGAGCAGGTTACCCACAGAGGATGGTGTCGGAGCAGCTTTTGGGCTTTGTGTGCTCTTGGTCTATGATCACGAGTGGTGTGCGACTGGCTCTACCTGGCACCTCTGGTGTGAGCATACACATTCACGGTGGAGGGGCTAGACCAGAGATTGTCAGCAGCGGACTTCTGCATGGGCTGTAGCCAGCATTTCTGTGTGGTCCCGGATCCCCAACCAACAGCACGAGAAGTGCAGAAGGGCTGGGATCCCTAGGTGGAGCACCTCCACCAACCAATACAGGTCACAAAGAACATTCCTGCAGAGCAGACCTCTGAGTGCTGCAGAAGTCGTGGGGGCGGGGATGCGGGATTCCAAACAGGACACAGGGAGAAAAGCCTGTGCAGATTAGACCAGCGGAGTGCTGAGATGTAATAAACATGCCTGGGGGCCCTTAGAAAGGCACCTAATCAGCAATTGGCTCCCAGTCCTGCCTGCTTTAGTTGGTAGCTCTGTTTGGCACAGCCTTACCAAGAACTGTGCTTTGAGCAGTGTTGGAGGAAGGACTTGGCAACTCTTAGAGTCTCTTGCTCAGCAAGCAGTGGCTGGGGCAACATCACAGCTGAGTCCCCAGGCTGCTGGCTAAGAGGGAGAGATGTGTGGAGAGGCACCTGGAAAACAACTGACTCTCCCATTGTTGGAGCCTGCACACCCTAACAAGTGCCACCTACCAATGGAACTGAAGCCTAGCTTATGACATTGCCACAGCAACAAACCAGTAAATCTCTACTCAAGAATGCCCAGGGGCAAAACCTGTAGTACAGTACCACCTGCTGATAAGAAAAAGGAAAAAAGAAAAAGTTACCTCTCAAAAGCAGGAAAAATACATTTTTTATAATTTTTTTCATTTTTTTCTTGCTCTTTTATTTATTTTTTCCACTTTGATCATTTTATCTTCTTTTTGTCTTATTCTGTACTTTTCATTTTGAACTTCATTATCTATAGATGATATATTTTTCATTCTTTTTTCTATGAGGGTTATATTTCAAAACAGCCCAAGTGTTCATCAGAGGATGAGTGGATTAAAAAACTTTGGTATATATTGATATATACTATGGAATACTACTCAGTCATAAGAAATGATGACATAGGATCTTTTACAACAACATGGATGGGCCTTGATAACATTATACTGAGTGAAAGAAGTAAATCAGAAAAAACTGAGAACTATATGATTCCATACATAGGTGGGACATAAAGATGAGACTCAGAGACATGGACAACAGTGTTGGGGTTACAGGGTGGGGGGAGGAGAGGGAGAAGGTTGGGGGAGGGGCACAAAGATCATGGCTTTTCAGCATTGGCCATATTCCCCCCTTAATCTATAGACAGACAGCAAATATTTACTTATGGTGTTTTCACTATAAGGACTGCTGTCCTAGGGACAAATGCTGATGAACTACTTCAGCAGTTCCTCCTTCATCAAAGACTTATATGTCAACATAGAGCTCCCTGTTTCATAGGACATACTCAAGCTCACTTCATGCTCCCTGGAGCTTTAGCACAAGGGAATGCCCTTTTTTCTCTCTTTTCTTTTTTGTTGTATTTTTCCTTTTATTTATTTAGTTTTTGTATTTTTCTGAAGATGGAAATGGGGAGGCAGTCAGACAGACTCCCGCATGCACCTGACTGGGATCTTTTATCTTCTCGAAAGACAAGGCAGGAAAAGCAGAAATAATATGTTGAAAGCATTCATTTTCTCTATTCAAAGTCCAAACAAACTGCTTCATTAAGCCAAGTTTGATGTGAAGTGGGGGAAAATGATCCTGTCTTGATTAACTACAGGTTCATTCACAATATTTTGCATCCCTACTTTCAGAGCTTCTCATTTCAGCTTCTCCTTCTGTGTCCAGTGTTTCTCCCGAACTCGGCTGTCCCACAAACACAAAAAGGAAGGACACTTTGTGAAACCTCTCTGTTGTACTAGCAGGAAATTTACCATTTTAAGATCCACACAAATGATCCACTTATGCTTCTCATACTTCAGAAAGTGCAGGACAATTTTTATGTCATTCTTACTAAGTCATTCAATTTGGGTTGGCTAAACTGCTGAAGGATTAATGACTGCTTGGCATCAGAAGAAGACCCTTCAGATTCTACAACCATTTCCTCATGTATCTTATCAAAATACACATGATCACCATGTTTACTTTCTTCGTCCTTAGAAGAAATAAAAGCATTGAAAACTGGAACTGGGAGTATCTCAGAGTACAGGATAGGACATATTGCTGAAGGAATATTAGGATCATATGCCATTTTTTCTTGCTGATGCCCTTTGTAAGGATCAGACGGAAATAACAGTCACTGCTGTGGTCCTTAGGTTCACACCAAACCATGAAAATACCAAAAGGCATTCCTTTCAGTTTTCCTTTTGTCCAGTCATGAAGCATTTCCTCACAATTATGACACAGAATATGAGGAGCCCAATTCTTGTCTTGATCACCAAGGGGAACTTGAAAATAGGCAATATATGCACGTATCATACATGATGAAATATTGTGCCTTTGACATTGAAGTGTGTAACAGCCACATATATAACAGAAGGTGTCAGGACTATTCTTATATTTACACCTACTCGAAGAAGCCATGATTCAATCTTAAAGCAAAATAAGAGGATGTTTTTAATCAGATAATTTTTTACATTTAAGAACAACTAGAATTACATAAAAGTCATGTTTGTACAACATTAATTGCCTTTTGGTTATGTTCAATCCAAAAGTTGTTGCCCTTTAACTGCAATTTAAAAACCAATGCATGCCATTAACTTTAACAAAAAGAAATTAAAATTACATCAAAACTAAAGTATGCACCAAAAAATGGATTTCAGATTTGGAATCAGTGATGCCAAAGTATATAGAAACAGTTTTAAAACCTCATGCAACAGAAAATGAAAAAAGAAAAATGTTCCCCAGGTGTTAGTGTCATTAACAATACCACTCCCAAATGCCATTAAGGAAAAAGAAATCAAGTGTCATGTATACAAAATATAGAGATGTAGCTCAGAGATAATAAAATATCTCAAGAAAACAATTTCAATTTCTTGGAAATTTTAGCATTAAATGACAGAGAATTAAAAATAGAAGTCTTAAAATTAGGGAAATACAGAGAAGCATGGAAAGGCAATTTAGAGAGCTCAAAAAACAATTCAATGAACAAAAAGAATATATCACCAAGGAAATTGAAACTATGTAAAGAAATCAAACAGAAATGAAAAACTTAATATATGAATTGAAAACTGAGGTAACAAGCTTAGCTAACAGAACAGGCTGAGTAGAAGAAAGCATTAGTGACATAGAAGACAGGCAAGTAGAGACACTACAGAGAGAAGAGGAGAAAGACTCATGAATTTAAAAAAATGAGAAATCCCTAAGGGAATTTTTTGACTCCACCAGAAAGAGCTATATCAGAATACTGGTTATATCAGATGGAGAGAGAGAAAATGGAATGGAGAACATATTCAAACAAATAATAAAAGAGAACTTCCCAAGCCTATGAAAAGAATTAGAGCCTCAAATACAAGAAGCAAACAGAACACCAAGTTGCCTTAACCCTAAAAGACCTACTCTAAGACACATCATAATAATATTATCACAAAACAATGACAAAGAAATCCTCAAGGCAGCCAGGGAAAAGAAGAATACTACATATAAAGGAAGACCCATTAGGCTATCATCAGTTTTCTCAGGAGAAACTCTACAAGCCAGAAGACAGTGGGCCCCAATATTTAAAGTACTGAAAGAGAGAAACTTTCAGACAAAAATATTTTACCCATCAAAGCTATCCTTCAAATACAAAAAGAAAATAAAAACATTCACTGATATAGAAAAGATGAGAAAATTTATCACCAGAAAACCCCACATCAGGAAATACTGAAGGGGCTCATTTGACTATATAGAAAGAACAAAACAAAACAAAATTACAAGTAAAAGCTCCATCAAGATCACATTAAAAATAAGATTAATCTGTGACAACAAAAACAAAAAAAGGGAGAAGACAAAAATTAACAGTAGCAAAGGAGGATGGAGTGCTAAAGCACTCATGAGGTAATGTACTACAATAATTATGATATATATTCTTTCTATTACTCAATGGTAACCACTGCTAAAAAAAAAAAAAAAAAACCACTACAGAAACACATGGTTTAAAAAAAAAAAGAAGCAGATAAAAGTATAGAATACAACCAAACAAAAACAAATGACAAAAAAAAAGAGAAGAACCAAACAAGATACAAAACTATCAGAAAGCAATATATAAAATGACAATAGAAAACCTTCAGGTGTCAATAATTACATTAAATATAAGTGGATTGAACTCACCAATAAAAAGACACAGGGTTACAGAATGGATCATAAAAGAAAATCCAACAGTATCCTTCAAGAAACACATCTAAGCTTCAAGGATAAAAACAAATTCAAAGTGAAAGGTTGGAAAATGATTCTCCAAGCAAATAACATCCAAAGAAAAGCAGGTGCAGCCAAACTCATATCTAACAATGCTGACTATAAGAAAACAAAGGTAATCAGAGACAAAGATGGTCATTTCATAATGATAAAGGGGACAGTGAATCAAGAAGACATAACATTTCTTAATATATGCACCAAACCAAGGAGCACCAAAGTATATAAGACATCTACTAAGTGATCTAAAAATAAAAACCAAAAAAAATACAATCATACTTGAAGACCTCAATACACCACTGATGGCTCTAGATTGTTCATCCAAACTGAAAATCAATAAAGAAATATGAGCCTTAAACAAAACACTAGAACAATTGGATATGATAGACATTAACAGAACATTTTATCCCAAACCACCAGAGTATTCATTTTTCTCCATTATACATTATATATGAAACATCAAGAATTGACCATATGTTTGGCACAAAACTAACATCAACAAATTCAAAAAGATTGAAATTATACCAAACATATTCTCTGACCATACAGCTTTGAAAATAGAATTCAGCAGCAAAAAAGAAGTATACAAACCCACAAAAGTGTGGAATTTAAACCACATACTTCTAAAAAATGAGAGGGTCAAAGAAGAAATAAAAGCAGAGATCAAAAGATACATACATACAAACAAAAATGAAAATACAACATATCAGAATCTCTAGGATGCAGCAAAGTAGTAATAAGAGGAAAGCTCATATCACTACAGGCCTATAGGAACAAACAAGAGAGAATCTAAGTAAACAACTTAACATCACATCTTAAAGAAGTAGAAAAAGAAGAACAAAAGCAACCCAAAATCAGCAGAAAAAAAATAATAATAAAAATCAGAGCAGAAATAAATGAAGTAGAGAACAGAAAAAATATAGAAAAAATCAATAAAACAAGGAGTTGGTTCTTTGAAAACATCAACAAAATTGACAAACCCCTGGTAAGACTCACTAAGGAAAAAAGGTAAAAGACTCATATAAACAAAATCCAAAATGAAAGAGAGGAAATCACCACAGATATCATAGATATACAAAGAATTATTGTAGAATACTATGAAAAACTATATGCCATCAAATTTAACAATCTAGAAGAAATGGATAAATTACTAGAACAATACAATCTTCCTGTACTGTTTCATGAAGAAGCAGAAAGCCTAAACAGACCCATAAATAGGGAGGAAATAAATACAACTTTGAAAAACCTCTCAAAAAATAAAAGTCCAAGGCCAGACATCTATACTAGTGAATTCTATCAAACATTCAAAGAAGATTTGGTTTCTATTCTACTCAAAGTCTTGCAAAAAATTGAAGAAGAAGCAATATTTCCAAACACATTTTGTGAGGCCAACGTAATCTTCATACTAAAACCTGGCAAAGACAACACAAAGAAAGAAAAGTATAGATCAATATCTCTAATGAATACAGATGCAAAAATTCTAAACAAAATACTAGCAAATCGAATACAACAACACATTAAAAAAATATTCATCATGATCTAGTGGTATTTATTCCAGAATCACAATGATGGTTCAACATATGTTAAACAGTTAATGTAATATACCATATCAACAAAACAAAGAACAAAAACTATGTGATTCTATCAATAGATGGAGAAAAGGCACTTGATAAAATACAACATCATTTTATGTTTAAAACACTAAACAAAATGGGTATGGAAAAAAAATATCTCAGCATAATAAAAGCCTTTATGACAAGCCATCAGCGAACATCATATTAAATGACATAAAACTGAGGACTTTTCCTCCAAAATTAGGAACAAGACAAAGTTGCCCACTCTCTCCACTCTTATTCAACGTAGTATTAGAAGTTCTAACCAGAGCAATCAGACCAGAGAAATAAATAATTGGGAAAGAAGAAGTAAAGGTTTCACTTTTTGCAGATGATATGATCCTATACATTGAAAACCCCAAAGATTCCACAAAAAGACTATTAGAAACAATAAATCAATACAGTAAGGTTGCAGGATACAAAATTAATATACAGAAGTCTATTGCCTTTCTATATGCCATCAATAAAACATTGGAAAACAAACTAAAAAAAATTCCTTTTATGGTTGCAACAAAAAAATAAATAAAATACTTAGGAATAAACAACAAAGAATGTAAAGGATTTATATAATGAAAGCTACGAAGCATTGTTAAGGGAAATCAAAAAAGATACAATGAAATGGAAATATATTCCTTGTTCTTGGATAGGAAGAATAAATATGGTCAAAATGACCATATTACCCAAAGCTATATATGATACAAATATCTATAATGCAATTCCCACCAAAATTTCAATGTCATTTTTAAAGAAATGGAACAAAATATCATCAGGTTTATATGGAACTATAAAAACCCCAAATGGCCAAAGTAATCCTTAGGGAAAGGATCAAAGCTGGAGGCATTACAATACCTGACTTCAAATTATATTGTAGAGCCATGATAATCAAAACAGCGTGGTACTGACAGAAAAATAGACACTCTGACCAATGGAATAGAATAGAGAGCCCAGAAATAAAACCATATATATGGTCAAATTATCTTTGATGAAGAAGCCAAAAACAAACAGTGGAGAAAAGAAAGCTCTTCAATAAATGGTGCTGGGAAAACTGGAGAGCCATGCGCAAAAGAATAAACCTCGACTACAGTTTATCCCCTTGTACCAAAAATAATTCAAAATAGATCAAAGGCCTAAATATAAGACCTGAAACAATAAATTACATAGAAGAAAACATAGGTACTAAACTCATAGACCTTGGCCATAAAGAGCATTTTATTAATTTGACTGCAAAGGCAAGGGAAGTGAAGGCAAAGATAAATGAATGGGACTACATCAGACTAAGAAGCTTTTGCTCAGCAAAAGAAACTGACAACAAGATGAATAGACAGCCATCTAAATGGGAGATGATATTTTCAAACAACAGGTCAGATAAGGGCCTAATATCCAAAATATACAAAAAACTCACAAAACAACAACAAACAATTCAATAAAAAAATGGGAAGAAGACATGAACAGACACTTCTCCCAGAAAAAAAAGCAAATGGCCAACAGATATATGAAAAGATGCTCATCTTCACTAGCTACTAGAGAAATGCAAATCAAAACTACAATGTGATACCACCTCACACCTGTTAGATTAGCTATTATCAAGAAGACAGGTAATAAGTGTTGGAGAGGCTGTGGAGAAAAAGGAACCTTCATTCACTGTTGGTGGGAATTTAAAGTAGTCCTACCATTGTAGAAGAAAGTATTGTGGTTCCTCAAAAAAATAATAATAGAACTACCATATGATCCAGCAATCCCTCTACTGCAGTGGTCCCAACCCCCGGGCCGCGAACCGGTATTGGTCCGTGGGCCATTTGGTACTGGTCCACAGAGAAAGAATAAATAACTTACATTATTTCTGTTTTATTTATATTTAATTCCGAATGATGTTTTATTTTTTTTAAATGACCAGATTCTCTCTGTTACATTCATCTAAGACTCACTCTTGACACTTGTCTCGGTCACGTGATACATTTATCTGTCCCACACTAAAGGCAGGTCTATGAAAATATTTTCTGACATTAAACCTGTCCGTGGCCCAAAAAAGGTTGGGGGCCACTAATCTACTGGGTATATACCCTCAAAACTCAAAAACACTGGTACATAAAGACACATGCCTCCCCCTGTTCACTGCAGCATTGTTCACAGTGGCCAAGACATGGAAACAACCAAAAAGCCCTTCAATAGATGATTGGATAAAGAAGAAGTGGTACATATATACTATGGAATACTACTCAGCCATAAAAAATGATGACATAGGTAGGTACATTTACAACAACATGGAGGGACCTTGATAACATTATAATGAGTAAAATAGGTAAATCAGAAAAAACTGAGAATTGTATGATTCCACACATAGGTGGGACAAAATGGAGACTCATGGACATGGACAAGAGTGTGGTGGTTACCACGGGGAGGGGGAGGGAGTAGAGGGAGGGGGTGTGGGTAGGGAAGGAGCACAAAGAAAACCAAATAAAAGGTGACCAAAGACAATTTGACTTTGGGTGACGGGTATACCACATAATGAAATGTCAAAATGATCTGGAGATGTTTTCTCTGAATTTATGTACTCTAATTGATCAATGTCGATATCACCCCATTAAAATTAATAGTCTAAATAAAATTTTAAAAAAATATGATGTAGAAATATGTTTAAAAAATCAAGAAAATTTATTTATGTTAGCAAAATAATAAGTATGCTTATAAAATTTCAGTATTTTTTTAAACAGAATTCAGCCTAAATCTAGACAGAAATGTATTTTTCAGGCTCTTAAGAGCCATAAGTGAAAATTCAGCTAAAATTTACAAGGAAGATATCTGAAGTGCCCTTAATGTTTTTTCACTAATTTGTTATTTTGAGCTCAGGGAGTTTTCAAGATTGACTTGAAGCAAATGAATAGCTATGTTTAGTCACTTACGATTAGTGAAAGTAAAAAAGCCAAGACAAATCTACTTGTTTGAAATATTTGAGATTTCTGCAAAATCTTTTTAGAATGTCTAAAAAGCATCTATGCTGTCATTATTGTCTTAAGTCATGGTTAGTAACAAATGTAATGCTATATACAAATATATTATTGGTTTCTATATTTAAAGAAAAGGATATAATTTGTAAAACTTTTATTTTACATGTGAATAAAAGACAATGTAAAAAGCTTCACAGATGACATTTAAGATATTGATCTGAATGGTCTTAAAACTGCACGTGTCCAAATATCAATTAGAATACACAGATCTTCAACTAATATTCACAATTTTTTTTAATTCTGTAAAGAATACAATGAATATGAAGATGTCCTTATTAGAAATAAGACTTCTAATAAATGAAATGCAATGTAGCCTTATTAACAAGGTTCTTGGTGCAATTCTTGCAAAATATTAGCTGTTAACATATAGAAAGCATTGAATTTTTCTGAAACACGCCATACTGGTAAGTCTTTGCCTGTAGTTCTAAAAATAATGCAGGTGGAATCATAGCAAATTTTTCTATCTGAATTGCAGTGTGTCATCCAATTAGATAAAAATTAAACAAATCAATTATTGTATTATTTATATAAAAACACATTAAATTTTACATTAAAAATTAAGTAGAAAATAACTATGTGACTATTTTTCTTTAATTTAACAAGAAGATATTTATATAATGGCAGGAAAGTGGTATAGTTGAGTGACAGCTATAACTATCATTTCAAACAAAATATAAGTAAAACATATTTTATTTAAACATAAAACACAGGCCCTGGCCAGTTGGCTCAGTGGTAGAGCGTTGGCCTGGTGTGCAGGAGTCCCGGGTTCAATTCCAGGCCAGGGCACACAGGAGAAGCACCCATCTGTTTCTCCACCCCCCCTTCCTCTCTGTCTCTCTCTTCCCCTCCCACAGCCGAGGCTCAATTGGAGCAAAAAGATGGCCCGGGCGCTGGGGATAGCTCCTTGGCCTCTGCCCCAGGCACTAGAGTGGCTCTGGTCGTGACAGAGCAACGCCCCGGATGGGCAGAGCATCGCCCCCTGGTGGGCGTGCCGGGTGGATCCCGGTCAGGTGCATGTGGGAGTCTGTCTGACTGCCTCCCTGTTTCCAGCTTCGGAAAAGTAAAAAAAAAAAACAAAAAAAACCAAAAAATTTTTGAAGAAATTAATGTGTATATGCAATTTGAGATCTCTCTTTCACTTTTTAAAATTTCTCTTGTCTGATTATTACCTCTTAGTAACATATAAGAAAGAGTCTCTTATTTTTTATATGATTTTGTTTCTATGATGGAGATACACAGAAATTTATGCTCAGTCTACATTTATCTGTTTTTTATAGTTTCAGTGACAATTATATTGGTAGTTAGATATGCAAAAAGCCAGATAGATTATTAGATAAGCAAATAGATAACTAGATTCTGTATAATGCATCAAACATGGATTTGTATTTACTACTGCCTCTTAGAAAAATCCTTAGGCATCTCAAAATTGAAGAAAAATATGTGTTAATGTTGCTTCATGTGTCAAAGCTATAGAGTATTATTTATTATTTATACTTTTATTAATTCATCTTATACTTTTAGTTTGATAAATTAGTAATCTGAAATGTTCTGCGATAAATAATATATTACTTGGATGATTAAAAAAACATCATTAAAACACAATTGAGAATTATTTTGTGCTTTTTCTTTAAATACATGTTATTAATTCAATTTATATAAAAAATAAACTACATAAAGACAGAAACATACTTTTAGAGAGTTAACTGCTGCCAAGATAAGCAAAATCATCTTCTCATTGAAGCATTTGACTAAAAGAGTAGGTAAAGTAAGTCAGTTTATTATAGAGTTGGTTATAAAGTCCACAGGCTTCTTTTCTTTTAATTATATCTTGAATTCATGCCTGTGAACAAGTCCTGCCGGGGGTGAGGACGACGGAGACACAAAGACCCAGCTTCGGGGACCAGGTTCAGTGACACAGATCCACTTTATTCAGGAAGTAAACTAGCTTATATACATGGGTTCAGCCAATAGGATGTTATAGCGTGTCCTTCGTAGCCAACGGCTGAAAAGATCAGGGAGCTGCGTGGTTGGCACTAAGTCACTTCCTTATAGCGGGCAAGCTTCCTTCCTGGGAATGCCCAGGAGGCTTCTGGGAGCTGGAGTATTCTCACAGCATTGCATCAGCCACAGCTGCTTGGAATGTGCTCTGCGCTCCACCCACACATGCCTGACCAGGCAGTGGTGCAATGGATAGAGTGTTAGACTGGGATGCTGAGGACCCAGGTACGAAACGCCAAGTTCACTGGTTAAATATGGGTTCACCAGCTTGAGCACAGGGTCATGGACTTGACCCCATGGTTGCTGGCTTGAGTGTATGGTCATTTGCTTGAGCAAGGGGTCACTTGGTCAGGGGTCACTTGGTCTAATCTAATCCCCCGGTCAGTTCATATATGAGAAAGCAATCAGTGAACAACCAAGGTGCTGCAACAGAGAACTGATCCTTCTCATCTCTTTCCCTTCCTGTCTGTCCTTCTTTCTCTTTCCCTTTTTTCTCTCTCTCACATTCTTGCTAAAATCAAAACAAAAAAAATCCTTAAATTCATAAAAAAAATTACACATCCCTGGAACAACATATAAAAATACTGGGGAAGAATCTTTTGATAATTTCCTTTGTTAGTGTTGGCACGTGTTCTAAACAGGACAACTTTCTAAATCATTTCTGGACACTGTTTTGCTTTCAGTGAGGTTTCAGTGTAAATGCAGCCTCACTTGTCCCTCATCTCTGATTCTGAAACACTGGTCTGATATGATGTAGAAAATGGAAGCACCTGGACATTCTGATAAAGAGTTTGTTGTTGAAACAAAGATTTTGTTTATGAAGCCTTGGAAGTCATTGTGTCATTTGTCTCAAGTAATCAAAGTACTCTATTCACCACAACCTCATGGCTATAACATATGGAGAAAACCTGTAAAGACAAAGCCTGTGTAAAGCAAATAAAGCAACTGTTTTTATGAAATCTATAAAACACAGTAATTTTTTTTCCTTCTTGGTGCCCAGGTAACAGTGCAAAGTAAATAGAAGAAATGAGAGTTCTAACCTTTTTGTGGAAGAAGAAATGGCTTGGCACCTTGACACAGCAGGGGACAAAAGGACTTTCATCAGAGTCTTTTGTTGTGTAGGAGGGTAACAGCAGCAGTAGCAAATGCAGTCTGAGACAGGAGAAGTCAATGAAGAAAACAAGAGCAAGAGAGAATTATGTGTGTGACAAACCCTAGATAGACCAAGAAATACCATAAAGTGAGGATACTGAAGGAATCTGATAGTTTACCAAACGCACATAGAGGATCCATTCAGTGAATTTTGTTTGGTTACTCGTAATGTGATGTAGTTTATACCTCTCCATGGAAAACAACAGGTCATACCGATAATTAAAATTATTCTCATTAGCAGACAGTTTATCAAAGCACTTTTTTCCTTAATCACATTTAATCTGTGTAAGATATTAAATGCAGCATAATAATGGAAGTCACCTCATGTTTACTGCCTAACATCCTAACAGTAGATATATATTGGAACTTTTCTATCTCTTTCACATCTATAAAGAAAATACGATCACAATGACTTCAATTTATGCCATTAACATGATTAGCAAAATATGTAAAAACATGGTAATATTGCTTCTTAGAAAAGTATTTTATGTGAATGTATTAATTTGATTCTTATGTGCTACATGTATATTTTCTTCACAATTTTATGTATGTAAATTTACACTATTCTTTCATTTGTGCATTCATTTTTTAATAAATGTAAACTGTATGACAACTGTACATCTTCAGAAATATACTACCTTATATGAGAAAACATTGCTATTTGTGGTATATACTATTTAATAATAATGTTAAAATTAAGCACACAATCATATTTTGTGTTAATAAATATCAACAAATACAATTATGAAAATACCATCTGCCTTTCCTAATCTACTGTCATTGAAGTACTAACACAGCGAATAGGGATAATCCCTTTAATTTTTTTGAGATCCAGATCCAGAGAGAAAGCCTTACAGTGAATATAGCTGACTCAGATGTAAAAGATAAATTGTCACTGTTGGAAAAATAGAATGTAGAATTTTACAGTAATAAAATGAAGTACAAAGTGGATCGGATTGTGAAAACATTTCTTAAATTTGTTCTAGATGTTCTATGTTTTGATTCATTTATTTATCCTTTAAATTATTTATTCAAATATTACTAAGTATAAGACTGTGTATCATAAGAAAAAATACCACAATGTATAGAAAGTAGCATGTTGAAATGAAATATGGTAGGCTGTGTTTTTGGTAATATTATAAGGCAAAAAGACTTATAAAATAAAAATGCCTTTCCAAAAATCTCAAGGAGAAAATGTCAAAGGACCATAGTTCTATTACAAATTTTATTAACTCAGAATCAATTGAAAATGTTTTCCTGTTATATTTCATCTTTGAAAACCAACTACTCCTGTTAAAAGGTAGTCAAGGGAGGAAGAAAACTGTACTCCATGCTTAGTAGCGTCTCTGAAAGAACTCCTGCAGCGATCAGCAGACTAAAAGAAGAAAATAAACTGAGTTCATGGAGTTCATAGTTTCCCAACTATGGAGAGGAAAATTGTCATAAAGGCCTATTTGGGGAAAATGTCTTTGTTTAAACAGCCAGCTCCGAGACAGCAATAATAGTCTCCTTGTAAATCCACAGAACTGAGGAGTAATTACACCCCAGCCATTATACCAAATAGACCTATTAGCAGCTCTGTCCGGCCTCTGAAGGCCCTAACTTGACTCCGTCAAACACAGTTCAGAGAATTAGAAGCACAAAGGAAGAAAAAACCTCCTTTTGCTTCCCCACAAATAATTTCACAAAGGCAGAGGGCATAGGATTTAAGCAGGCAAACTTGGTTCGTGAGACTTTCAGAAATATGACCTAACTTATATCTCACAAAACCCATAAACTGAGATGAAAGTGGAGCTTATACTATTGACTACATCTAAACATATAAAATCCAGACCAGCATTAACCTTATTTATTGAGTTCTTGGCAGTGTTCAGGGTCCATTATAGCCATTACTTCATTAAATCACATACTAATTGTAAAAGTAAACATTTTTATCAATGAGGAAATTGATGCTCTGAAAAACTCCATGTCTTGAATTATTCATAGGTAAATTTGGCTCCAATAGTCATCCCACTTCAGAAACAGAACTTTCACCAGATGAAAGATTCAGAATGTGGATATTTATATGGAAATAAATGAGGACACATTGCATGCAATAAGCCTCCTGGGTAGGGGAGACTCGAGAGGTTATGATGGACTCCAGATTCAATTAAATATTTCCCCTCATTGTCTGGATACTCTGCAAAACATGATATCATCCCCCCAATTATTTAATTGAAATATAGAAACACTAGGCCAAGGGCTATTTATTATTCTTGACTGAATGCTTAAAGATACAAATGTTCATCTAAATACTCCAGCTTGTACTGCTTTCAAATAGAGTGTAAATACAAGAGGGGAAGTTGCAGGGGTGGGAGGGATAGAAGAGCTTGTTAATGGTGATGGAAGAAGACTTGAGTTGGGGTGGTGAACACACAATACAATATATTAATTATGTATAATTTTACTTACCAATGTTATGCCAATAAATTCAATAAAAATTGAAAAAAACAGTCTAAACAGAAAAATATCTTTCTCATTTGTAGACTTTATAATGCCTATTCTATATATTACCATAAAAATAGAAGACTTTTTTTAGCTCATTATTTTTAATTATTATTAGAATAATTAATTAAACAATTTTGACATCTGTAAAGTGAAAATGATATATATCTATATATAAAGAGTCATATAAATATATATATATATATAAAGAGTTAATGTAAAATTATTAACTTATACCTAAGATTTATTTGACATGCTGCTTAGCACACAGTAATAACAACTGAACTATGGCTCATCTTCGTGTTGTCCTCAGTCATCAAGAGTATACTGTTCTCGGAATCCTAACAAAAGAAGTTGGGTTTAATTCTTATAAGTAATGCTCTTTAGGGAGAGCATTAACAAATATATTAGCTCACTGCCTTGTCCTCTTTTTATACATTTTATAGAGGAAGACAGTACATCTTAGTGGTTCAGAGCACTGTCTTCCATGCCTGACTCCCTTTTTTAATTTTTTTTTTTCTTTTCATTTTTCTGAAGCTGGAAACAGGGAGAGACAGTCAGACAGACTCCCGCATGCGCCCGACCGGGATCCACCAGGCACGCCCACCAGGGGCGACGCTCTGCCCACCAGGGGGCGATGCTCTGCTCCTCCGGGGCGTTGCTCTGCCGCGACCAGAGCCACTGTAGCGCCTGGGGCAGAGGCCAAGGAGCCATCCCCAGCGCCCGGGCCATCCTTGCTCCAATGGAGCCTTGGCTGCGGGAGGGGAAGAGAGAGACAGAGAGGAAAGCGCGGCGGAGGGGTGGAGAAGCAAATGGGCGCTTCTCCTGTGTGCCCTGGCCGGGAATCGAACCCGGGTCCTCCGCACGCTAGGCCGACGCTCTACCGCTGAGCCAACCAGCCAGGGCCCTGACTCCCTTTATTTAGAAGGGTAGCACTAGCCTTATAAAATCTGTCAGAGCCAGTTATATAAAGTTTCAAAGTCTCTGTTTTAACATCTGTAAAATGGAGATAATGATACAATCTACGAAAAGTTAATGTGATTGTTAAGTTACACACAAGAGTAATTCCACATACTGCTTAGCACATAGCAATAACTTAACAATTGCTCATTATTATGTTGTCCTCAATCATCCAGTATTCTAGAATTTTTGAACTTTATGTGTCTATATATTTCCTATTATTGCTGTATCAAATTACCACATCGCATAGGTTAATAATAATACAAACATATTATCTTACAGTTTGGAGGTCAGAAGTGTGAAATAGTTTCCACTGGGCTAAAAAAGTTGTTCGCAAAGCTGCATTCTTTCTATAGACTTAAAGGAGAAACTGTCCACATCTTTCTTTGTTTTCAGCTTCTGAAAATGTTCACAAGCTTTGACCCATGATCCTTCACTCTATCTTCAAAATCAACAGCATAGCATCTTCAACTCTCTCTCAGATCCTGATCCTTCTGCCTTCATTATTCACTCACAAGGACTCTTGTGATTATATTAGACTCATTTTAATAAACCAGGATAGTCTTTCCATTTAAAGATCACTAATAGCCTGACCAGGCGGTGGTGCAGTGGAGAGAGCATCGGGCTGGGATGCAGAGAACCCAGGTTCGAGACCCCGAGGTCGCCGGCTTGAGCGCGGGCTCATCTGGTTTGAGCAAAAGCTCACCAGCTTGGACCCAAGGTTGCTGGCTCAAGCAAGGGGTCACTCTGTCTGCTGAAGACCCCCAGTCAAGGCACATATGAGAAAGCAATCAATGAACAACTAAGGAGTTGCAATAAAAACTGATGATTGATTCTTCTCATCTCTCTCCATTCCTGTCGGTCTGTCCCTATCTATCCCTCTCTCTGTCTCTAATAAATAATAAATAAATAAAATCTTTAAAAAAAAAAGATCACTAATACTCATAACTATCAGGTACGGTAACATATTTGATATAGTAAGATAACAGAGTCAAATGTTTGGGAAATTTTAAAGTAGATATCTTTGGGGGCAATAAGTTGATTATTATGCCCACCACAACTCCCATGGTGGATTCAATATTGGCTTTATTCTTTCTAACAAACTCAGTGTGATACATATACTTTAGTAATGATAAGATGTATTAAATTCATTACTTCAAAAAGATAATCATGACACCTTTTTTGGTGTAGTTTAAACAGTTACTAGACTCTGTTCAGGATATTTTATTTAAGTGTAGAATTGTTGGTACAACATATATACCATTTCGCACTTTAAAATTGGTAATTTTCCATAAGCAACACAACTGTTGAAGGTTGATTGATTAAATGCATAAACATAAACTCTTAATGACATCTTGATACCCACTTAATTGTTCCTGTATCCTGAGGATATATCTGTGAGTGCTACTCTATTATTCAATAAGGGAAGGTACATTGTGAATGCCATCAAAATCAATTGCTGTTTGTCCATTTTGGGGGCCAATGAGGCAGAGAATTATCCTCCAATAAATTTCTAAAGTCATTTATGAGTTGATGGCTAAATTATTTACTGCTGCAGTCACCAGACCTGTCGAGCATTTTCGAAAATGCAAGTTGTAGATTGCCTGTGTTGTGGCAGCATTTAAAATATATTTGCTTATTTATTCTAAGCTCCCAAATTATCCCAAAGTTCAGGACTTATATTTTAATTTTATTAATAAATGTCTTCAAAGCCAACAAGAGATTCTATGTTCTCCAAAGTAAACTAAAATCCTCCAGTCACTTCATTAAATCATTCCAAAATTTACATTAATGTTAAAGTTAAATGTTAATGTCAAAATCTGAAAGTATATTAACATTACATTAAATTTCTTTGATAATAAGCATAGAACATTCTTGTGAAATTTTACTTCTACAGATGGTGAATTGTAGTAAAAGAATCAATTGCCTAAGATAAAGAAAAATAAATTTATATCTTCATTTTTTGGTCTAGTTATCATTTAAGTTATAAGGTATTGAAGCAGATAATTTAAATATATTAATTGAAGTTCTACTCTGGTAAATTTTTTTAAGAAATTTTCAAATTTTGAAATTTTAAATATTTTAAAGAAAAAAATCTAGTGTTTTCACACCAACACATACTGAGCTTGGAAGTCATCCTTCCCATTTCAAAACAAGAAAAAAATTAACAGACTGAAAATCAACAGCTCTTCTTATATTCATCACAGAATTGATGTCACATAACAAACCGGGAGAGTGAAAGATAGATAGAAAACGGTCCTTAATTTCCTAGTGTAGAAGCCTGAGAGCAGAAGCCCACAGCCGGGACCAATATTGGTAGGCAGATATTGAACTGTAACTGACAAATGACTAGAGGCTAATTGTGGACTAGTTTGAAATTATCCATAGGATCATAGAATCCCCTACCCCTCACATCTGATCTTCACGTCAGCCAGGGTGTTGTATGATAACAGATTACCACTGAAAAATTACAACCTTCAGACCTTAGTTAATGAGTCTCTAGAAAAATTTATTAATAACAAGGGTGACAAACAAGAACAATAGAGAAAATGTAGGGCATGACACCACAACTACAACAAACAGAAAAAACACCATTTAAGTTCTAGATAGATAATCTAAAATCTTATCCTGAAGATTAGTATATTCAATTCCTTTTATAGAGTCCAGCATTTCCAGCTTTCAAAGTAAGTTAAATTATAAGAAAGAGTCTAAATTGGTGGTCTAGTTTCATTTTTTTGCAGGTAGCTGTCAAGTTTTCCCAACACCATTTGTTAAAGAGGCTGCCTTTACTCCATTGTATACTCTTACCTCCTTTGCAAATATCAATTGTCCATAAAGGTGTGGGTTTATTTCTGGGTTCTCTGTTCTGTACCACTGATCTATGTGCCTGTTCTTATGCCAGTACCAAGCTGTTTTGAGTACAATGGCCTTGTAGTATAACTTGATATCAGGATGTGTGATACCACCCACTTTATTCTTCTTTTTCAAGATTGCTGAGGCTATTTGTGTTCTTTTTTGGTTCCATATAAATTTTTGGAATATTTGTTCTATATCTTTGAAGTAGGTCATTGGCATTTTAAGGAATTGCATTGAATTTATAAATTGCTTTGGGTAATATAGACATTTTAATGATGTTTATTCTTCCTATCCATGAACACGGTATATGCTTTCGTGTACTTGTTTGTATTTTCCTTGTTTTTTTTTATCAATGTTTTATAATTTTCTGAGTACAAGTCTTAAACTTCCTTGATTAAATTTACTCCTAGGTACTTTATTTTTTTTTGTTGCAATAGTGAAGGGGATTGTTTTCTTAACTTCTCTTTTAGATAGTTTGTTGTTGGTGTTTAAAATGCCTCTGATTTCTGAATGTTAATTTTATATCCTGCCACCTTGCTGAATTCTTTTATCAGGTCCAGTAGTTTCTTGATTGAAACTTTAGGGTTTTCTATGTACAGTATTGTATCATCAGCAAATAAAAGTGGAACTGCCTTTTGACCCACCCATCCCACTTTTAGAAATATATCCTAAGAACACCAAATCACTGGTTCAAAAGAAAAAATGTACTCTCATGTTTATGGTAGCATTGTTCACAATAGCCAAGATCTGGAAACAATCCAAGTGTCTATCAGTGGACAAATGGATTAAAAATCTGTGGTATATATACACAATGGAATACTATGGGGTCATGAAAAAGAAGAAAATCTTACCTTTTGCAACAACATGGATGGACCTGGAAACTATTATGTTAACTGAAATAAGCCAGGCAGAGCAAGAAAAATATCATATGACCTCACTCATTTTAGGAATCCAATGAACAATGTGAACTGAGGAACATAATAGAGGCAGAGGCAAGATCAAAGGGTCCAGAGGGAAAGTGGACCGAGGAAAAGGGGATGAGAGTATGGGATTAGAGAAGAGAAAGATTGGTGAGATTATATATATATATATATATATATATATATATATATATATATATCACAGTATTATAGAGAGCAGAAAACCAAATCCTGGAGGGATGGTGGGAGGCTGTTGGGGGAGGGGGAAGGGGGATGTTGAGGGGAACATGGGGGGTAGGGATGTATTCGGTGGGACAATAGAATCTATGTAAACACAATAAATTAAAATCAATAAAAATATAAAGAGTCTAGAAGTCTGAAAGGACAAAGCAACAATCAGATCTAGAACTGGTTATGACAGAAAATTTGGAATTATCAGACAAGACATTTAAAATAAGTACAGTATATTGCCTGACCTGTGGTGGTGCAGTGGATAAAGCGTTGACCTGGAAATGCTGAGGTCGCCGGTTCGAAACCCTGGGCTTGCCTGGTCAAGGCACATATGGGAGTTGATGCTTCCAGCTCTTCCCCCCCTTCTCTCTCTCTCTGTCTCTAATCTCTCTCTCTCTCCCTCTCTCTCTCTCTCTCTCTCTCTCTCCCTCTCCCTCTCCGTCTCCTCTCTAAAATGAATAAATAAATAAAAATAAAAAATAAAAAATAAAAAATAAATAAATAAAATAAGTACAGTATGAATGTGGCAAAGGGACCTAATGGAAAAAAAATGGACAGCATAAAAAATATGAGAGGTGAAAACTGTATGAAACAAGAAGGAGTGCTAAAACTCTAAGCAAGGAAACAGAAATAAAAATATATTTGATGAGCACATAGGAAATTGGATATAATCAAGGAAAGAATCAGTGAACTAATGTTAATAGAAACTTAAATACAAACATATAAAAGAATAGAAAAGATAGACCAGAATACCCAAGGACAGGGGAACAATTCCAAGGGTTGTAATATATTTGAAATGGGGACACTAAAGAGAGATGAGAAAGAAAAATAAAAAGCATTTGAAGTAATAATTACTGAGAATTTTATAAAAATTAAAGACAGACACCAAACTACAAAACCAGAAAATTCTAAAAATAATTATTTCATTTTCTAGTTACTTTATTTCTCATGTAATTTTATGACAAGGCTCATGTGGTAAATATTACCATCACTGTCTTACAGAGAAAAATTACTAAATTTGGAGAGTAATGAGCAAATACAACATGGTGACCTTGTTAGCTTCAGCCTCATACTTATGTTATAAATTGGTGTCAGTACATTTACGTGCATGATTTTCCAAAATGACACAATACTGACTACTCATTTAATACTTGCAATGCTTAAAATTTCAGAAAATTAAAGATAATCAATAATTAAATTTCTTTTTCCTGCAAGATTTCCAGGTATATTTTCTGTACTTAAAAATTGTGAATTTAGTATTCATGATTTTATACACAATATTAAAAAATATTGTGCATAAAATTTTCTCTATTGCTATTTAATTCCTTCAAGCGATTATTTCATAGAAACATAAATATCAAAAATATCTGCAATGACAGTTAAATTGTTTATTACTGGAGAGTGAAAAAGTACATTCTATTATTTTAGGCTCCTAATCTATGAGGATATAAATTTTGAAGTAAAAAAAAATACTTGAAAATATATTTATCCTGGTTATATATAGAATATTTAAGAACCAAAGTTTCAGTCTGTTTGAATGTCTTTGTGAAATTCAGAACATTTCATTTCTTCCATATGAGAATGGCTTTTCTACTCCTGGATACAGTAACAAATATTTACTTATTTAAAATGTTTATTAGCCTGACCAGGTGGTAGCACAGTGGATAGAGCATCATACTGGGATGCTGAGGACCCAGATTCAAAATCCCAAAGTCGCCAGCTTGAGCATAGCCTTATCAGTTTAAGGACAGGGTCACCAGCTTGAGTGTGGTATCATAGGCATGATCCCATGGTCACTGGCTTGAAGCCCAAGATGGCTAGCTTGAGCCCAAGGTCACTGGCTTGAGCAAGGGGTCACTGGTTCAGCTGGAGTTCACCGGTTAAGGCACATATGAAAAGCAATCAATGAATAACTAAGGTGCCACAACAAAGAATTGATGCTTCTTATCTCATTCCCTTCCTGTCTGTATGTCCCTGTCTGTATGTCCCTGTCTGTCAGTCTGTCTGTATTTATCTCTCTTGCTTTAAAAAATGTTCATTAAATAAAAGTAGTTTGATTAAAATTACTAAGAAGATGTCTGGCTGTTCAAGGTTAAAGGATAAGAATATTTAATGGTATAATCATTATCAATATTTCTATAAAATCTTTCTAATGTTTTCTAGCAGATTGCTAAATTGATCCCTATCAGCTAGAAAAAGAGAAACTAAGAGGGTATAAGTGAAAGCAAACTGATATTAGGTCAGGAAAAAAAAAGAATAAATAAAACATTTTTTGGAATGTTTTTAGACTACTTTACCCATAATTGGGTGATCCGATGAGACTCGAATATCTGTATTTTTAAATGACTGAAGATACTTTAATAGTGTTTTTTTTTTCCTACATAAAATTACCAGATGTAATGTTTCCTAATACTACCTGGTGAAATTCTATTTAAGTAATTTAGATATTTACTTACTTATTTCCTGAAGCTTTTTCTGCTTAAAATGATCATGTTGTACATGTAGAGTGAACTCTCAAGACAGATGCTACATCAGGTAAACATATTTGGAGGAAATGTTAGTGAAATTGCTGAATATAGATTTAGAGAAACTAGAATGATTTGCAGATTACTGAGTAATCTGTGCTTACTCAAATATCTACTCCAACACTTGAAATATTCACTGTTGAAATAAATAACATGCTTTGAAAAATTCTGAAAATGAACGTTGGATGTTTATGAGAAAATCTGCACTTGTAATTCCTGAAAACTCTGAGCATTAAGAGTAAGAGGGACAGGGAAGTCAGAGGTGGGGCTGGTAAAAAGTTAGGGATGCCAAGCTTTTCCTAAAATGAAATAGGTGACAGCAAGATAAACATTGTGCCAGAAAGGGTATTATATTATTTGTTTTCTCTGGACCAAAAGGTGTGAATTTTGATAAAATAATATTCACCAATACAAAAACATTTATTTAAAATTTTATGCAATAAGTTTAGAAATAATAATAATAAAACAAGCATACTATCAAGAATGCAAAAAGGCCTTACCTTTATATATCACAGTAGTTAGAAAAAACTTTTTGTTTTCAGGAGGATGTTTTGGCCTGTGATTCACCAGCACTCCCCAACAAGCATACATCATCAATCCAGGCTATTAGGTTTCAATTAAAATGTTATGTATTAAATAATGTGTGAACCATTTTAAAGGGAATCTATAAAGTAGTAATTTAGTAAATTTTTAGAAGAAATTTGTATTATTGTATTTAAAATATGTATTTCTATACATAATCTAAAATTGTGCTCTCATTAAATAATATACCTAACAAAGATTGTACACACTTAAGATCACATGAAAAATTACTTCAAATATTTAAAAAATTTAAGTAAATTAAGCAGCTGTCTAGCATATTCAAATCCACTTTATTTTATTGTAATATCATTAGTAATTTTGATCCCATAAAGTGAAACAGATGACAAAAATAAACTGCTTATCCCAACACATAACATGTGCAAAAGGTTAATTAAATTGCCCCATTATCAATTCAGAAAACAAGTATGCAATATTATTCTCAAAACATTAGATATAGGTCAAAGTACTTTTTCTTTATAGTTCAACTCAACCAGTGTGGTTGCATTAATTACTGTAATGATTTTTAGCTTTATTAGAAACAAACATTTAAAAGATTAATTCATTTTAAAAATCAAATGTTCTTTGACCTCTTAAAGGAGGATGTCATGATTTTGCAAATAATATACAGATATGATTTCACTCAATATGATTGAAGAGCAATCCTTAAATTTGTTGATATGTTCCATGTACCAAAGTCAATACAAAAATTTCAGGCTCAGCACAATCTCTCAGGCAAAAATTAACCCTGGAAAGCATACCACAGCCAGTAAAAATCCTTTGAAGAAAGTAGTCAATGGTCCTGGCTGGTGTGCTCAGTGGTAGAGCATCCGCCGGGTGTGTGGATGTCTTGGGTTTGGTTCCCGGGAGGGCATATGTGAAAAGTGACCATCTGCTCCTCCAACCCTCCCCCTTCTCTCTCTCTCTCTCTCTCTCTCTCTCTCTCTCTCTCTCTCTCTCTCTCTCCCCTTCCTCCTGCATTCATGGCTTGATTGGGTCAAGCGCCTGGCCTCAGTCGCTGAGGATGCCTTGGATGCTAAATATAGCTCAGTTGTGAGCATGGCCCCAGATAGGGTTTGTCGGGTGGATCCCGGTCCGGGCACATGTAGGAGTCTGTCTATCTCCCCTCCTCTCACTTCGGAAAGAAGAAGAAGAAATTAAAAAAAAAAGAAAGCAGTCATGTTGGCTGACTCTAGTCTCTGAAAGATATCAAGAAAATATTAGCAAGAAAAGCCAATCCTGAGTCATAAATTTCAATTCTGCAGTCAGTAGACATCTCACTTTTTACATTATTATATTTTCTTTCTCTTTTAATAGTTTTTCTCTCCTTTTTATTCCTTTATGTATTTCATTTTTATAATTTTAATTAGCTCTATAAATGGAAATTTCTAATAAAATTCTCACCTCTATGTGTAAGATTTGAAATATGCATATTATTTTAATGTGTGGGGGATATTTAAGCTTGAAGACTATTTTCAAATTCTTTATTAAAAGGTTTCTAATCATACTTATATTTATAATTCCAATGTCTGCAATAAAAATGAATACCTAAGAATAGTTTCAATAACTTTCAAATAAGTTAATTAATATCTAAGTCTTGAATGTGCACCAATTTCTGGAATAATTAGCAGTACTAGAGAAAATAATGTATGACCATGTTAATAAAATTGACTTAAGAATATCTTTCAAAAGTTTCATTTTCATATTTTGGAATTATTACTGGGCATTATACAAATGCTCAGTTGAACCTCAAAGTTAAACTATCAAACCTCAAACTTAAACTATTACATAAATGCCTCAGTTAAATCTCAAACTAAAACTTACTACTTTATTTTTTCAAGTATGATGTTGTCATCAGTGTCCTAGTGTTAAATCTCCAGTCAATAAACTTACTGTTGACTATGGTCCTAACTATGACTTTCCCAACTACTTCCTAAATTTGCCTAAAAACTAAAATTGTTCAGTTTACTCCACTGCTGAGAGATGTTGATACATCTTCTGCAACCTGTCCTTGCTTAACTCAGACCACAATTTCTATTTCCATTCACTTCATTTCAATCCACCACCATTTTTCATAACATGTTCTGTAGTCTTCTACTCTTAGACCTTTCTTCAGAGTGTTCCTTGTAGGTGAAACATTCTTTTTTCTATACTTCCATTACTTCTTATTTTATTGAATTTATTGGGGTGACATTGCCTTACAAAAATCATACAAGTTTCAAGTGAACGACTCAACAATACTTCACCTGTACCCTGCTTTGTGGGCCCCAAGCCCCAAGCAAACTCTTTTTGTCACCAACTACCAATTCCCACCCCTTTGCCAAAGTGAAATCATTTTTATGCCTTTATCAGTCTGATTTATTTCACTTAACTTAATAACCTCCAGGTTCATCCATGCTGTAGCCAAAGGTAAGATTTCTTTTTACTTTTAGTGGTGAGTAGTATTTTAGTGTGTAAATGAACCACAGCTTTTTTATCTACTCATCTACTGATGGACACTTGGGCTGTTTCCAGATCCTGACTGTTGTAAATATGGTAATACTACAATGAACATAGGGGTGCTTATATTCTTTCAAATTAGTGTTTTGGATTTTTTGAAGATATTCCCAAAAGTAAGATTATTGAGTCAAAAGGCAGTTCCATTTTTAAATTTTTGAAGAAATGCCATACTGTTTTCCACAGTGACTGCATCAATCTGCATTCCCACCAGCAGTACACAGGGTTCCTTTTTCTTCACATCCTCCCTAGTACTTGTTGTTTATTGATTCACTGAAGATAGTTATTCTGACAGGTGTGAGATGATATCTCATTGTGGTTTTAATTTGCATTTCTCCGATGATTAGTAACGGTGAGCAACTTTTCATTTGTCTATTATATGCCAACTACAATTACATGTCCTCTTTGGAGAAGTGTCTATTTAGGCCCTTCGCCCAATTTTTAATTGGATTGTTTGTCTTTCTGATGTTCGGTTGTATAAGTAATAAGAATTTATATTTTGAAAATTAACCCCTCATCAGCTGTATCATTTGCAAATATTCTCATATTTAATGGATTCCATTTTTATTTTGTTGATGGTTTCTTTTCTGTGCAAAAACTTTTTGATTTGATGTAATTCCATTTATTTATTTTTGTCCTTTGTTTCCCTTGCCCAAGGAGATATATCAGCAAAAATATTTCTATAAGAGATGTCTGAAATTTTACTGCCTATATTTTCTTCCAAGATGTCTATGGTTTCATTACTTACATTTGGATCTTTTATCTACTTTGAGATTGTTCTTGTGGATGGTATAAGTTGGTGCTCAAGTTTCATTTTTTAGGCATGTACCTGTTCAATTTTCCTAACACCATTTTTTGACAAGACTTCCTTTACTCCATTGTATATTGAGGTATGATCCCTCTTTTCACTCTGCTAAGAGTTTTTATTATAAATGGCTGCTGGATTTTATCAAATTCTTTTCCTGCATCTATTGTTCTGATCATGTAATCTTTATCCTTCATTTTGTTTATGTGATTTATCACATTTATTGACTTGCAAATATTGTACCAATATTTCATTTCAGTAATCAATACCACTTGATTATTGGTGTGATCTTTTTTATGTATTTTGCTGAATTTGTTCTGCTGATATTTTGTTGAGGATTTTAGCCTATATGTTCATGAGGATATTGGCCTACAATTTTCTTTCTTTATAGTGTATCTGGTTTTGGAATTAAGATAATACTAGCTTCATAAAAAATAGCTCATAAGTCTTTCCCTTTCTTGAATTTTATGATAAAGTTTAAAAAAGATTCCTATTATTTCTTCCTTAAATGTTTGATAATATTTGCTTGTGAAGCTTTCCCGTCCAGGACTTTTGTTTGCTGGGAGTTTTTTATAACAACTTTGATTTCACTAGTTATAACTGATCTGTTTAGGTTTCTGATTTTTTCTGATTCAGTTTTGGGAGATAGTATATTTCTAGTCATATATCCATTTTTTCAAAGTTGTTAATTTTTTTGGTATATAGTTGATTATAGTATTTTCTTACAACCTTTTTTATTTCTGTGATGTTACTTCTTCCTTTCACTTGTGATTTTATTCTTTTGGGTCTCTCTCTTTAAAAAAAAATTTTTTTTAGGCCCTGGCCGGTTGGCTTAGTGGTAGAGCGTCGGTCTGGCGTGCAGGAGTCCCGGGTTCGATTCCCGGCCAGGGCACACAGGAGAGGTGCCCATCTGCTTCTCCACCCCTTCCCCTCTCCTTCCTCTCTCTCTCTCTCTTCCCCTCCCGCAGCCAAGGCTCCATTGGAGCAAAGATGGCCCAGGCTCTGCCTCAGGTGCTAGAGTGGCTCTGGTCGCAACAGAGCAACGCCCCGGATGGGTAGAGCATCGCCCCCTGGTGGGCATGCCAGGTGGATCCCGGTCGGGTGCATGTGGGAGTCTATCTGACTGCCTCCCCGTTTCTAGCTTCAGAAAAATACAAAATATATATATAAACAAAAAATTTTTTTTTTTGATTTTTGATGAATCTGGTTAAGGTTTGTCAATCTTGTTTATCTTTTCTTTCTTATTATTTATTTATTTTTTTAAGTGAGAGGAGGAGAGATAGAGAGACTTCCTCTTGCAGCCATCTCCATCTTGGAATCCTGCCTACCTCTATACCTTTAATTTACACTCATAAAATTCTTATTATTAAATTAAATAAATTAGTTAACTTCTCCTCCTGACAAAACTGGGGAAAGTGAGCCCAGTCACTACATATATTGTAGGGGTATTTATTTTTTTTAAGTTTTTGTGTGTCATGACATATGATTGATTATTAGACATAACAACTCACTGTAAACAAATAAAAACTAGACAAAATCAGTGTTTGTAGATATAAACATATACAAGAAGATGAAAGAAAATGATCTCTCTTAGAGCTACTGGGAATCAATATTGAGTTATGAGACTGAAGATTTAAAACTATTGGAACAGAGAATTGCAAACAAGAATATGTGGTAAGACCAGTGATAATCATTATCAATGGCTAAGCTAAGGCGCATTGTGATCATCACAAGGGAGCTTTGAAAGAGTGTTCGGACTTAGGTTGATAACAAAAATAAGGACAAATTCACAGTATCTTCTGGCCTGTAGAAAACTGCTCATGGCCCTTGCATACAAATATGAGGCAGAAAGACTACCTTCATCTTGAACAGATTTTATAGTTAAGCTAGGTATGCCCAGCTATATGCTAGAACCCTTGGAAAAATTAGCAACTCAACTGTATTTAAAGAGAGAAAGAAGGAAGAAGAAGAGGCAGAGATAGAGGAGACAGAGACAGAGGAGGAGAAATAGCAAGAGTAGTTATATATACCCCAACAGTAACATTAGGATAGTAAGATTCCTTGTAGTATAAAATAATAACAGAAACAAAATAGACTTAATACCTGAATTGTATAGATTATTTGTCCTCAACAGAACTGGTAGACCATTAAAACTCTGATGAGGGCTACTGAAATACATTCCCCATTTAATAATTAACAAACAACTAATCTAAACTCTGACCAAACGAACAGTTTCTGAGACTAAGCAGACATGTGAGTGTGTTTGTGTGTGTATGAAATTATGTATTAAGTAAACATATATTATGCTTCTTAATGATCACATTCCAAAGATGGACATATTACTTTCACTAATATTGTTCAGTATGGTTACTGTTCTAATTATAGCAATACTAATGATACAATGTATGTGGCACATATTTAAAAATAAAAAGAATCTTATATTAGACAGTGGTCAGTGGACATGATTTTATTCTACCCGCACATTCAGAAGGCTAAATTTCATGTCATTTTCTACTCTCTTAAGTCATTTACTACTTGACTTGCCAGAATGTATATTATTTATCTACTCACAAGTATTCTGCATTACTAAATTTTACAGAAACCTCATCTAATATTCACCTGAATAAATAAAATAAAAAGAAAGGGTACCATGATTATGATTTTGGTAACAAAAACATTTAGGTAGGGCCTGATCAGGTGGTGGCACAGCAGATAGAGCACTGGACTGGGGCTCAGAGAACCGAGGTTCAAAACCCCAATGTTGCTGGCTTTAATGCGAGCTCATCTGGTTTGAGCAAAGCTCACTAGCTTGAGCCCGAGGTCGCTGGTTTGAGCAAGGGGTCACTTGGTCTGCTGTAGCCCCCCAGTCAAGGCACATATGAGAAAGCATATGTACAACTAAAGTTCCGCAAAGAAGAATTAATGTTTCTCATCACTCTCTCTTCCTGTCTGTCTGTCCCTATCTGTGCCTTTCTCTTTCTTTCTCTGTCTCAGAAAAGAAAAAAATAAAGTGAATGTTAATAATTACACAATGTGAGAATGTATTGCTTCCTAGAAAGTTGATATTTTATTCTTAACGTCTAACCTGGACAGCAAGAAATTAGAAATGTAGGGCAGCATTTAGCGATATGTGTTCACTGAAACTCTTAAAAATGGAATTTAAAATATTGAACAATTATCAGAAATATGTTAAGCATATATTGCTTGAAACCAAACTGAGTGCTTGCAATGTGAAATATATTTACAGTCTTAAACTTCTTCAAGTCAAAAGAATAAACAATGGCTTCTTTTTTTTTTTAAGTTTTTTTATATATATATATAAATAAATTTTTATTTTAATGGGGTGACATCAATAAATCAGGGTACATACATTCAAAGAAAACATTTCCAGGTTATCTTGTCATTTAGTTATGTTGCATACCCATCACCCAAAGAGAGATCGTCCTCTGCCACCCTCCATCCAGTTCTCTCTGTACCCCTCCCCCTCCCCTCCCCCTCTCCCTCCTTCCCTCCCCCCACCCCCCATAGCCACCACACTCCTGTTCATGCCTCTCAGTCTCGCTTTTATGTCCCACTAATGTATGGAATCCTGCAGTTCCTGTTTTTTTCTGATTCGCTTATTTCACTCCGCACAATGCTACCAAGACTCCACCATTCCGCTATAAGTGATCCAATGTCACCATTTCTCCTAGCTGAATAATATACCATGGTGTATATGTGCCCCATCTTCTTCATCTAGTCCTCTATTTTTTTTACAGTGATTAAAAGCCTTTAAGCAAACTCTTGGCCAATACAGCAAGAATCCATAAATGAGTAGTGTCCTTAACATGTTCCCCAAGTCCAAGTTGGCCCCCCCCACCATGCCAAATCCCTGAAAAATGCAACCCAACCACAGTTCAGTCTGTTAGGAGCTGTCACAGGGAGCAGGAGTCCAGGAAAGTTCCCCACAGGAAAAGTCCGTATGGCACTGGAATTGTTGTCACCATTCTATACTTTGCAGCTCATGTCCAAGTCCCAATGACCGCTGCTTCTAGCTGGTAATGATTCAGGTAGACTGGAAAAAGCCATTTGCAGCATGCGTGGATATAGAGCTTCTGTTCTCCTCTGCCTGGAGAGTTGAGACCAGCTTGCTTTTCCCTGGAGCTCTGTGACTGTGGCCTGGTAAAGAGAACCTTGGGATACACTAAGCTGGGTGGCAAAGGTAAATTCATAATACAAGTTGGCAAAAGGAGGAAAGAGAGCTCTAAATTAAGAGTAGGTCCCAGCCTGAAATATGAGTGGGGCATTGAGGTAGGAGGAATAAAGGAAACACTATATATTAAGCAAAGCAGCAGAAAATAGGACTATCAACACCCACAACAGAGATCTTTGAGGGAAGAATAAAGAACCTGACTATTCAGGCAAAACATAGTTAAGTGGCCCTTGTGCAAATGAGATCAGTTTACCTGCTTCTTGGAAGAAATACCCTAGGCTCGTCTACAGTGTCGTAGATGGGGTTGACAGCCCTGGGCACCTTCAGCCTTCAATGGCAAACCCCAGCATTCTGGGCAAGGTTAGGTCATAGGTGGCTGGAGCAGGCCTGGAAGAGACTGAACCCTCCCTTAGAGGAGCGAGGGGGAAGCCCGCCTTCCAGTGTTCCTGTTTCCTCACAGCAGAGGTGTGTAAGCCTGGCAGGCTTTAGCTCAATGACCTTCCTTTCCACTATTGAAGCAGGACCCAGATGGCATCCTATGAGACCCCTTTGGGGTGCTGGAGCCTTTAAGGGTGTATCCTAAAAGCTAGTAGTTCCCCCTGATCTCTATTGGGCTTTTTCTGCCTCTAGGTATCTTAAAAGCCATTCTCAGAAGATCTCGCTGAGGGGTTTGAGGATCCCCATCCACCTATATAAATCTTTTCCATATATCTGGAGCTATTTGGAAAAAAGACAGAACAGTGTTATTAGCTAGATCTAATAAAGAAGGTAGATTTGGTGTCTCCTGTTCATCAGCTTTCAAAAGAAATGTAAATTTTTTTTTTTAAGTAAAAAGCATGATATGGTAGACCCGTCGGAGTCATTGGCCTGGTGTGCAGGATTCCTGGGTTCGATTCCCGGCCAGAGCACACAGGAGAAGTGCCCATCTACCTCTCCACCCCTCCCCCTCTCCCCCCTCCCGGTCCCTCTCCTCCCGCCCACAGCCAAGGCTCCACCGGAGCAAATCCACCCTGGGCACTAAGGATGGCCCCATGGCCTCCGCCCTAGTTGCTAGAATGACTCCGGTTGTAACAGAGCAACATCCCAGATTGGCAGAGCATTCCCCCCCGGTAGGCATGCCAGGTGGATCCCAGTCAGGCGCATGCAGGAGTCTGTCTGCTTGCCTCCCCATCCCCATCCTCAGAAATATACAAAAAATAAATAAATAAAAGAAAAAATACAAAAAAAAAAAAAGGGGGGGGGGAGCATTCCCTTGTGCTAAAGCACCAGGAAGCATGGAGTGAGCTTGAGTATGTCCTATGAAACATGGAGCTCTATGTTTACATATAAGTCTTTGAAGAAGGAGGAACTGCTGAAATAGTTTGTCAGCATTTGTCCCTAAGACAGCAGTCTTTATAGTGGGAACACCATACGTAAATATTTGCTGTCTGTCTATAGATTAAGGGGGGAATATGGCCAATGTTGAAAAGCCATGATCTTTGTGCCCCTCCCCTCCCCCAACCCCCTCCCTCTCCTCCCCCCACCCTGTAACCCCAACACTGTTGTTCATGTCTCTGAGTCTCATCTTTATGTCCCACCTATGTGTGGAAACATATAGTTCTTAGTTTTTTCTGATTTACTTCTTTCACTCAGTATAATGTTATCAAGGCCCATCCATGCTGTTGTAAAAGATCCTATGTCATCATTTCTTATGGCTGAGTAGTATTCCATAGTATATATATACCAAAGCTTTTTAATCCACTCATCCTCTGATGGACACTTGGGCTGTTTCCAAATCTTTGCTATTGTGAACAATGCTGCCATAAACATGGGGGTGCATTTCTTCTTTTCAAACAGTGCTATGGTGTTCGCTGGGTCAAAAGGCAGTTCGATTTTTAATTTCTTGAGGTATCTCCATACTGTTTTCCACAGTGGCTGCACCAGTCTGCATTCCCACCAGCAGTGCAGGAGGGTTCCCTTTTCTCCACATCCTCGCCAGCACTTATTCTGTGTTGTTTTATTGATGAGCGCCATTCTGACTGGTGTGAGGTGATATCTCATTGTGGTTTTAATTTGCATTTCTCTAATCATTAATGATGTTGAACATTTTTTCATATGCCTATTGGCCATCTGTGTGTCCTCTTTGGAGAAATGTCTATTCATTTCTTTTGCCCATTTTTTGGATTGGATTGTTTGTCTTCCTGGTATTAAGTTTTACAAGTTCTTTATAAATTTTGGTTATTAACCCCTTATCAGACGCTATGTCAAATATATTCTCCCATTGTGTAGTTTGTCTTTTTATTCTGTTCTTATTGTCTTTAGCTGTGCAGAAACTTTTTAGTTTGATAAAGTCCCCTTTGTTTATCCTGTCTTTTATTTCACTTGCCTGTGGAGACAAATCAGCAAATATATTGCTGCGAGAGATGTCAGAGAGCTTACTGCCTATGTTTTCTTCTAAAATGCTTATGGTTTCATGGCTTACATTCAAGTCTTTTATCCATTTTGAGTTTATTTTTGTGAGTGGTGTAAGTTGGTGGTCTAGTTTCATTTTTTTGCAGGTAGCTGTCCAGTTTTCCCAACACCATTTGTTGAAGAGGCTGCCTTTACTCCATTGTATTGTCTTACCTCCTTTGTCAAATATCAGTTGTGCATAGAGCTGTGGGTTTATTTCTGAGTTCTCTGTTCTGTTCCATTGATCTATGTGCCTGTTCTTATGCCAGTACCATGCTGTTTTGAGTACAATGGCCTTATAATATAACTTGATATCTGGAAGTGTGATACCTCCCGCTTTTTTCTTCCTTTTCAGGATTGCTGAGGCTATTCGTGTTCTTTTTTGGTTCCATATAAATTTTTGGAATATGTGTTCTATGTCTTTGAAGTAAGTCATTGGTATTTTCATTGGTATTGCATTGAATTTATAAATTGCTTTGGGTAATATAGACATTTTAATGATGTTTATTCTTCCTAACCATGAGCACGGTATATGCCTCCACTTATTCGTATCTTCCCTGATTTCTTTTATCAATGTTTTATAATTTTCCGAGTACAAGTCTTTAATCTCCTTGGTTAGATTTATTCCTAGGTACTTTATTTTTTTGGTTGCAATGGTAAAGGGGATTGATTCCCTGATTTCTCTTTCTGACAGTTCATTATTAGTGTATAAAAATACCTCTGATTTCTGAGTATTGATTTTATATCCTGCCACCTTGCCAAATTCTTTTATCAGGTCTAGTAGTTTTTTGACTGAAACTTTAGGGTTTTCTATATACAATATCATGTCATCTGCAAATAATGATAGTTTTACTTCTTCTTTTCCAATTTGGATGCCTTTTATTTCTTTTTCTTGTCTGATTGCTGTGGCGAGGACTTCCAGAACTATGTTGAATAAGAGTGGTGAAAGGGGGCACCCCTGCCTTGTTCCTGATCTTAAGGGGATAGCTTTTAATTTTTGCCCATTGAGTATTATGTTGGCTGTGGGTTTGTCATAGATGGCCTTTATCATGTTGAGGTATGTTCCCTGTATTTCCACTTTGCTGAGAGTTTTGATCATGAATGGGTGCTGGACTTTATCAAATGCTTTTTCTGCATCTATTGAAATTATCATGTGGTTCTTCTCCTTTCTTTTGTTTATGTGATGAATCACATTGATTGATTTGCAAATATTGTACCAGCCTTGCCTCCCAAGAATAAATCCTACTTGATCATGGTGTATGATTTTTTCCATATATTGCTGGATCCGGTTTGCTAATATTTTATTGAGGATTTTTGCATCTAAGTTCATCAGAGATATTGGCCTATAATTTTCTTTTTTTGTGTTGTCTTTGCCTGGTTTTGGAATCAGAATTATGCTCGCCTCATAAAAGGAGTTTGGAAGTCTTCCTTCCTCTTGAATTTTTTGAAATAGCTTGGGAAGGATAGGAGTTAGTTCTTCTTTGAATATTTGGTAGAATTCACTTGTGAAGCCATCAGGCCCAGGACTTTTCTTTTTTGGGAGTTTTTTGATAGCTGTTTCAATCTCATTTGTTGTAATTGGTCTGTTTAGGTTTTCTGATTCTTCCAGATTGATTTTTGGAAGATTATATGATTCAAGGAATTTGTCCATTTCATCTAGGTTGTCTAGTTTTTTGGCGTACAGTTCTTCATAGTATTTTCTTACAATATTTTGTATTTCTGTTGTGTCAGTTGTTATTTCTCCACTCTTGTTTCTAATTTTATTTATTTGAGTCCTCTCTCTTTTTTTCTTGGTGAGTCTTGTTAAAGGTTCATCGATCTTGTTTACCTTTTCAAAGAACTAGCTCCTGGTTTCATTGATCCTCTGTATTGTTTCTTTAGCCTCTATGTCACTTATTTCTCTCTGATCTTTATTATTTCCTTCCTTCTACTAGCTCTGGGCTTTACTTGCTGTTCTTTTTCTAGTTCTTTTAGATGCAGGGTTAAGTTGTTAATTTGAGCTTTTTCTAGCTTCTTGAGGTATGCCTGTAATGCTATAAACTTCCCTCTCAGGACTGCTTTTGCTGTGTCCCATAAATTTTGAGTTGATGTATGCTCATTATCGTTTGTTTCTAGGAATTTTTTAATTTCTTCTTTGATCTCAATGTTAACCCATTCATTGTTTAATAACGTGCTATTTAGTTTCCAAGTGTTTGAATGTTTTTCAATTTTTCTATTGTGGTTGATTTCTAGTTTAATGCCATTGTGATCAGAGAAAGTGTTCGATATGATTTCAATCTTCTTAAATTTGTTGAGCCCGCTTTTGTGCCCTAACATGTGGTCTATTCTAGAGAATGTCCCATGAGCGCTTGAAAAGAATGTATATTCTGCTCTTTTAGGGTGAAAGGTTCTGAAGATATCTATTAAATCGAGTTGATCTAATATGTCCTTTAAGTCTGCTGTTTCCTTGTTAATTTTCTTTCTTGAGGACCTATCTAATGATGTTAATGGGGTATTGAAATCTCCTACTATTATAGTATTGCTGTTGATCTCGCCCTTTAAGTCTATCAAAGTCTGCTTTATATATTTAGGTGCTCCTATATTAGGTGCGTAGATATTTATAATGGTTATATCTTCCTTTTGTATTGCTCCCTTTATCATTATGTAGTGACCTTCTTTATCTCTAACTATGGTCTTTGTTCTAAAGTCCATTTTGTCTGATATAAGCATTGCTACCCTAGCTTTTTTTTCATTTCCATTTGCGTGAAATATTTTTTTCCATCCTTTTATCTTCAGTCTGTGTGCATCTTTTGATTTAAGGTGTGTCTCTTGTAGACAGCATATGTATGGGCCCTGTTTTCTTATCCACGCAACTACCCTATGTCTCTTGATTGGATCATTTAATCCATTAACATTTAAGGTTATTACTGATATGTAATTGTTTATTGCCATTTTTTTTCTTTAAAACTGTTTTTCTCTTTTGCTATATTCTTTTTTTCCTTTGATCTGTTTACAACAGGTCCCTTAGCATTTCTTGCAGCCTTGGTTTGGTTGTAGTGAAATCCTTTAGGTTTTTTTTGTCTGTAAAGCTTTTTATTTCTCCTTCAATTTTAAATGATAGCCTTGCTGGATAAAGTAGTCTTGGTTGTAGGTTCTTGTTCTGCATTACTTTGAATATTTCTTGCCATTCCCTTCTGGCCTCAAGTGTTTCTGTTGAGAAGTCAGAAGTCATCCTTATGGGGGCTCCTTTGTAGGTGATTGTCTTTTTTTCTCTAGCAGCTTTTAATATTTTCTCTTTATCATTTAGCTTTGGTAATTTAATTATGATGTGTCTTGGTGTTGGTTTCTTTGGATTTCTCCTTAATGGAGTTCTCTGTGCTTCCTGAACATGTGAAATATTTTCCTGCCTTAATTGGGGGAAGTTTTCCGCTATAATATGTTTGAACAAAGTCTCTATCCCTTGTTCTTTCTCTTCTTCTTCAGGAACCCCTATGATGCGGATGTTATTTCTCTTCATGTTGTCACAGAGCTCTCTTAGAGTTTCCTCAGACTTTTTGAGTCTCTTTTCTTTTTTCTGCTCTGCTTCCATGCCTTTATTTATTGTGTCCTCTAACTCACTGATTCGATTCTCTGCTTCATCCATCCTGCTTTTAATTCCTTCCATTGTATTCTTTATTTCAGATATTGTATTTGTCATTTCTGTCTGATTCTTTTTTATTATTTCAATGTCCTTTTTTATATTTGTTATCTCTTTATTTAGGTTTTCGTAATGGCCATCTATGGTTGTTCTAATATCTTTGAGCATCCTAACAATCATTATTTTAAACTCTGCATCTGGTAATTTGGTTATATCTGATTCACTTAGGTCCTTTTCTGGGGATTTCTCTTGGTTTATTTGTGTTGTATATCTCTGCCTCCGCATTTTCTCTTCACGAGAGTGGCTGTGATCATGTGTTCGGGTGCACAAGGGTTGGTGGCCTTGGCCTTTGCCCCGCCCCCGTGTGTGATGTTATGCTTGGTCATGAGGGCACTGGCGAGCACCTTTGCTCAGCTGCGGGTCTCCGCCTGTTTCCGAGCTTTCGCCCTGCCTTTGCAGGATGGTCCCACTCAAGGAACAGCTGCTAGCCTTGACTCTACCACCAGGAAAGGCTGCGCGCCCAAGCTCAGCTTCGTAGCGAAACTCCGCCTCTTCTTGGCTTTTGGCTCCACCCCCGCGGGAGGAGCCTGCTACCAAGTCAGACCGCAAGCCTGGGTTGCACAGGCGGGGCAGGGATGTGCTCCTCTGCCCTTGCTCCGGGGCTGGTTTCTACCCTTTCTGGGTTTCCCGCCCTTCTCCTGGAGGCTGGATTACAGGCTGCCGGCAGCTGAGCTTAGCCGCTTTTGCACGCCCCCTTCTCCCTAGCCGGGCAAGATTGAGCTCACACCTGAGCCCACTGGTGGCCAGCCGGCTTCCACCCCTGCCAGCAGAACCACGCTTTTGTCTCCCGCTCTCTGGTGCGCCCTCAGCCGTGTGGGTGGGGGCGTTGCAGCTCGGACCCTAAGACTCACTACCGTAGACCCGAAAGCTCCCTCCTTCTATGTGACTCTGCTCTGAATGCCGCGGGGGAGCTTGTTTGGCTGCTCTCCTGCTTCCCTTTGCTGGTATTGCTGTTTCCGGGGGAAATATTCACTTCAGCTTTGGGGAGTGACTCGTCCCAGGGGTTAGAGTGGCTATCTCCCAAAAATGTTTCTCCCTATGCCTCCTAGATTGCACTCTCTTCCTGTTACTGTGGTTCTCTCCCCTCTCCCTCCATCTCCAGGAGCCCCGGGTGAGTGTTTGTGAGAGAGATGTTCTGCGTGGTCCCTTTAAGAAGGATCCTGGGTCTGAGAAATCAGACTCTCTCACAAACAGTATCCTGACTTGTTTCCAGCTAAATACTGTCCTTATGCTTCTTCTGGGCTCTGGGGCTGCAGGCTGGGGCTTTGTTCCTGGGGCTCAGGGCCCTTTCCCCTCTGCTAAACTCACTTCCCGCCACGCGAGTCTCTCCCTGCTGCCGTTCGCTCCGAGAAGCTGGGCAGCCCTCTCCGCGTTTCCACTTTTCCTACCAGTCTCTGGGTGGCTTCTTCAGCGTTTCTGGGTTGAAGAGTCCTTTTAGTTTAGTCCAAAGTTGGTTTTTCCAGTTGATAGTTTATAAAATTAGTTTGTAATCCACATTGGTTCTGGGAGGTAGATGCTGGTACGTTCGCCTACTCCAGCGCCATCTTGTCTCTCTCAAACAATGGCTTCTTATAAGGCAAATATCTTGTCATTATTATGGCTAGCTTACCCTAAATTCATGTCAAAGAATAAAAATTAATCCCTGACCATGTTCTTAATTTTGTTATCACTTATCTATCTCACATATATTATTATTATTTGTGCTTTAGCTTTTGGTAGCATTATGAACATGATCTAATGTATTTAATTTTCTAATTTGAAAATTTTTTAAATTTGCTGGCTTCCTGCTGAGAACAACTGGTGTTGTTAAAATATCATTGTAGCACACTTTTTCATGTATTTTATAAAAAGTTACAGGGTCCATATAAATGTGAACTAAATCATTAAAAAATATTTCAGTGTTACCATATCTAATTATAAAAACTGATGATGATAAGCTTTTTTCATATGTGTCTCAATCCCTTTCTCAAGGACACATGTTTCCGTGCAGCAATCTGAAACAGATTTTATTGTCCATATGGATAATCTAAGTCTTCAATAGATATTGAGTTTCTTACTCCACCAGGATTCCTACTAAGCAGCGTAATTTTATCTTCTTTTTGAGAATAACAATGACATATTGACCAGCATCCCTACCCAACCCCCAAATAAGATGATTAATTCTCAAGGTAACATGTTCTGAATATTTTGAAAGCACTAGTTAACCCCACCTTCAGCCCCTCATTGAGACTTGCACTGTTATTTTCATCAAGCAATCTTAGTAGTTGCAACAACCCAGCAACTATTTGAAACTCTTGATGATGGCAGTGGTCCCTAAATTAGTTTGTATTTGTTGCTTACACCAGGTTTGGCTCTTCATGGAAGGCATTTCTATTTAGGGAAGCAATGACTTTTAGGGGTGAACACATAACTTTTATTATCTCTTCCTACAAAATCCCTAGATTATTAGACTTAAGAATTGGAAAGCAACTTTGTCAGCAATTTGCTATAAAGAAAGCACTTGGCCCTGGCTGGTTGGCTCTGTGATTGAGTGTCGGCCAAACATGTGATGTCCTGGGTTCAATTCCTGGTCAGGACACACAGGAGAAGCGATCATCTGTTTTTCCACACCTCCCTGTCTCTCTTCCCCTCCACACCTCTCTCTTCCCCAACCACAGCAGTGGCTTGATTGGTTCCAGCCACTGGAACCAATATATATATATATATAAAACCATAGTAAATATCTCAAAGGAAATTTTAAGAGAAGTGTTTGGCCACACATTTTCAATGGTTATATTCTCAGACTACTTAATCTGTAGCACTGAGTCCTTAGCTAGCCCCTAAATTGTAGGCTTATACATCCTTGAGGACTTCTCTGCAACTGAATCTCAGCTTTTGTATTATAATGACTGTTTTCTTTTTTTTATATATAATAATTTTATTTTTTTAATGGGGTGACATCAATAAATCAGGATACATATATTCAAAGATAACAAGTCCAGGTTATCTTGTCATTCAATTATGTTGCATACCCATCACCCAAAGTCAGATTGTCCTCTGTCACCTTCTATCTAGTTTTCTTTGTGCCCCTCCCCTCCCCCTTTCCCTCTCCCATTCCCCCCTCCCCCCCCATAACCACCACATTCTTATCAATGTCTTAGTTTCACTTTTATGTCCCACCTAGGTATGGAATAATTTCTTTTTTTTTTTTAATTCAGTGAGAGGAGGGGAGGCAGAGACAGACTCCCACATGCACCTGGACTGGGATCTACCGAGCAAGCCCACTAGGGGGTGATGCTCTGCCCATTTGGGGCCATTGTTCCATTGCTCCAACTGAGCTTTTCTTAGGTACTGGAGTGGAGGCCATCAATCCATCCTCAGCACCCAGGGCCAACTCTTTCCAATAGAGCCATGGCTTCAGGAGAGGTAGAGAGAGAGAGAGAGAGAAGTGTGAGGGTGAGGGATGGAGAAGCAGATGGGCACTTCTCCTGTGTCTGCTGATTGGGAATTGAACCTGGGACATCCACATGCCAGGCCGATGCTCTTCCACTGAGCTATCCAGCCAAGGCCATAAGGACTGTTTCTTAAACTGTTTTTTGGACTTAAAAATCTAAAAAATTTTGTAAGTTAACAATTGATATAAAACCATCCTAAAATACTTATCATATATAATAAAAAATGTGTATTTTATTATTTTCATGTATCAATTGTTTTGGGAAAAGGCATGAAATATTTGAGTATTGTTCATTTTTTAGCAGGCATAATTTGGAACGACATGGATTAAAGGTTACAAAATTATTCATTTGTGTCTCTTCATTTCTTTAGAACAGGCTATTTTTAGTTAATTATTTTTTCACAATTCACTCAGTCATGTGCACCTGCTGACTGTTGCCTCATTTGTTTCAGTGATTGTTTGTACTTGAATGGCCTGTATTGCCATCCGAAGCTTAGGTTCTGTCATTATATTAATTGTGATTTCTATTTCAGGTATATTTATTCTAATCTTACTGTGTCTGCCTTTCTTTGAAACATTAACATATTTTTTGCTGGTTCATGTGGGTTTTCCTGGTCATGATTATTTTGGAATCAAATAGAGCACAAAGATCCTCTAGAGGTGCATAGTTGCTTACGATCTAAAATGTACAAGAACTTTTAAAAGCATATTAACTAACAAGTTTAATATTGTGCTTAAATTGAAATGATTCTTATCACTCTTGGTAACTAGTGATGGCAAAATTTTACCAAATTTGGAGGTGTATCAAATTATTTAAAGAACAATGAAAAATTAAAGAAGCAATGCTAGGTTGAATGGAAAACTAGATTTCACAGTTTAAAACAGTGCCTTTTAAGAAGACACTGTTCTTTTGGACAAAATATGTCAACAATCTAAATATTTTTGATAACATTCTATTGGTTTTGATTACTGTAATTGTATTTAAAATTTATTGGTAGTTGGTCTGCACATTTAAAATATTTTGTTGGATACTAAGCTGCATACAATGTAAGTGAAACAAATATATGTGGGAAAATATTAGAGGCTGAACTAAAGAATCAGGTTGGGAGAAGAAGTATTTTCTTTACCAACATGAAATGTGGATAGCTAGCATTGAAAGATTAAGGGAACTGAGGGCAAAAACAGTTGTGTATCTTAAATCAATGGCTACTCCTCAAGGAATGAAACAAAACATTTCCTCAAAAGCTAAAAGTTTGGTTTATAACATTTTTGTTACTTTATTTACTTCCAAATTGGAAATTGGAAGCAAATAAAAAAAAGGACTGGATGCCATCATGCAAGAAACTGCAAGTTCTGAGTCAAAAATAAACTTATATAAAAATATTAAGTATTAAATATACAATATGCATAGTTATACACATTGTGGATGCTGTCAACAATGGTCATGCTGTCTATGACATGGTTGTGTGAAAAAACTTACATACCTTGTCTCATATGAGCACAGCAAACCCTATCACGATATATGATTTTGTGAGTCCTTGTTGACCATCTGCCGCTGACCCAGGTTAATTGGTCATCCTTTTTGTTATTGTCTAGTAAGGCTCAGATCTATACTACAGCTTTGTTCACAAAATAATTACAATAACAAGCTTACATGATCCTTTATTTTTAAAAGCCAGTGAAGGCTGTGATTTTCTATTCTTTTTCAGACCTTTAAAACTTACTTAATGCAATGCTTATGAAATTAATAAAAATTAGTAGATAAACACAGAAATTAAATCTGTCTACCCAGAAAATATTCATCTTCTCTTTCTGGACTATACTGAACATGATGTCTCTGTCAATACATTTATTCTCTTTCTGTGGGTATAGTGATAATATAAAAAAGAACAAGTTACATAAATAGACTGATATCTACTCAGGTTCAAACTGTACTTCTCTTCCTTAATTTGCTTTGTGACTACCCTGCTGAGAACAAACTAATGATTACTTGAGCCTTAGTGGGTTTTGGAGAAATGAAGTGGTGGTTTTTTCAGGAAATATCCAACATTTTATTGGTCATTCATAAAGTAAGCCAGTGTCAGAACTAACATCCAGATACATGTCCAAATTAAATGATATTGCACATTTCTAGACATTGGTACTGACGTAGCAATGGTCCATAACTGAGGTAGATGTAGAAATTTAGGTCATTGTATTTTGGAATCTTTACAAAACCTGATTCATCTGAAGTTAGACATATTTCATTTCCAAGCTGCTGTAAACAAAATGTGTGTCACTCTCATTGAACAATCTGATATATTTTGCCCTTGGAAAAGCCATATCTGTTTCATAACCTTTAGCACAGTACAAAACTTTACCTCAGTCATTCTAAATTATTCAACATCTTATAAGTTACAATTCAAAAGTGCTGGTGAGAAATTTTCCACTGTGTCTGTTCAAGGAGGTTAGCAAATCCTTTCCACAAAAACAACCATATAGTTAGGCAAAATTTATAAGAATAACCATTTCAGCATTCTGGGTATCAACCAAAGTCTTATACATAATATGAGAAACACATTCTTTTTTTTCTTTTTTTTAGTGAGAGAGAGAGAAGGAGAGAGACAAGGACAGACAAGTACAATTAAACAGGAAGGGAGAGAGATGAGAAGCATCAATTCTTCATTGCAGCACTTTAGTTGTACATGGACTTCTTTCTCATATGTGCCTTGACTGGGGTGGGGGGCTCCAGCTTATTCAGTGACATTGGGCTAAACTAGCAACCTTGGGCTTCAAGGCAGTGACCTTTGGGCTCAAGTCAGAGACCATGAGGTCATGCCTATGATCCCATGTGCAAGCTGGCAACCCTACGCTCAAACCTGATGAGCCCGCACTTAAGCTGGCAACCTTGAGATTTCCAACCTGAGTCCTCAGCATCTCAGGCTGATGCTCTATCCACTGTGCCACCACATGGACAGACAAAAGACACTTAATTTTTGAAAACTGCTGAATGTCAGATAGGAAAAGTGGTAGTCTGTGACATTCTTGGTGGGACTATTCTCCATTCTCTTCTACTCCCAGTCTTCCAGGATGGAGCAGGCAAGTAAAGACAGGCAAACTTCACTGATACCATCACACAGTCCGGATCAGGAAATGATACCAACACCAAATGGTATTATTGTGGGAAGTATCAATTTTGAAGGCAAATGATCAGGGAACATAAATGACTAATAGCCAGAGGATGCTATCTTAGTTGGAGTAACATATTTTTGGCTAAGTTTGGGTGTATGCACAGTGAAGATAACTTAAGATGCATATTTTTATCCCTAGAGGAAATACCAAAAAGTAGTTAAAACATACTGTAAAAAATATGAACTCAGAAATTTAAAAGGTAAACTACAATAATTATGTCATATAAATAAAGGAAAATAAACAAAAAAGAGATAAAATAGAAAACAAAGAGCAAAATGGTGAATGCAAATCTAACCATATTAATACCAATCCTATATGTAAAATATCTAAACAACCCATCAAAAGGCAGAGATTATCAGAGTGGATTTAAAAGTAAGATGAACTACATACTGTCTATAAAAGACATCTACTAGATTGAAAGAGGAAATCTTTTGACAGCAAATAGACTTGCAGCTTAAATATGCACATTATAAATAGAAAGGCATTTATTTTGAATAATGGTTTCTAAGCAAAGGTGACCAGATGTTTTACTTTGGCTGATAAATTTGTTTATTTTAATACTCTTGTAATTTGATTGTTGTAAATGTTTGTTCACCCTTATTTTTTATTAACTTGCTAAGTGCTATGTACATAAAAATATACATTGAAATAAAATATTATTATTTTATTGTTGCTGTAAAAATGTAGAACAGATATATCAAACAAAGGGTACATAGGGGTTTTGTTCTTATCAGTCAAAATAGACATAATATATATGCATAATCTAGATACAATACATAAAACATGATACGTAAAGAAAAAAATGGTATTTCTTAATGATTAAATGATCAGTTCATTAGAAAAATATAATAATCATAAAAGTATACACATCCAACAGAGTCCCAAACTACATAAAATAGAAATTGGCCTGACCAGGTGGTGGCGCAGTGGATGGAGCATCAGACTGGAATGCAGAGGACGTAGGTTCAAGACCCCAAGGTCACCAGCTTGAGCAGGGGCTCATCTAGTTTGAGCAAAGCTCACCAACTTGGACCCAAGGTCGCTGGCTCAAGCAGGGGGTTACTCAGTCTGCTGTAGCCCCACGCTCAAGGCACATATGAGAAAGCAATCAATGAACAACTAAGATGTCACAACAAAAAACAAATGATTGATGCTTTTCATCTCTCTCTGTTCCTATCTGTCTGTCCCTGTCTATCCCTGTCTCTGACTCTCTCCCTGTCTCTATAAAAAACAAAAACAAACAAACAAAAAACCAAAAAAAATACAAAAAAATAAAAGTGTTGAATTGAAAGGAGAAACAGTTCAACAGTAATAGTTGATTTCAATTCTCTATTCTCAATAATTGACAAAATAACTAGAAATACAATCAGCAAAAAAATGAGAATCATGTTACCAAAAACTTGACCTAACTGGCATGTATAAAATACACCACCGGAAGGCAGGTAGGTGCAAAGGTGGTCACCAAGAGGAATGGTATAGAGGCTTGGCATTCCAGGGAAAAGTCTCAAAAGGAACAAAAACATGCAGGCCACCAGCTAAGCAGCTCGACAAGGCTAGGAGGCGGAGGAAGAAGACCAAGGCCATATCGGAGTCTCAATGTCCAAGGGCAAGTGGAAAAATAAGGAACAGATTGTTATCTTTGCTTCCAGAGGAATAAATTTCAGAGCAAGATATTTGATGCAAGACAAGAAAGTTGATGCCTCATTCTAACACAGAAACTAAATGAATCATAAAGATGTTACTTGTGATTAATGATATTTGATCAATGAAAATCTGCAGTAAATAAATGTATCTAATTCAAAGCTAAGAAGAAGTAAGATCTCTATATGTGGCTTTCAAATTCAACCCATGGGCCTGTGCTGTGGTGGTGCAGTGGATAAAGCATTGACCTGGAATGCTGAGGTCGCTGGTTTGAAACTCTGGACTTGTCTGGTCAAGGCACATATGGGAGTTGATGCTTCCTGCTCCTCCTCCATTCTCTTTCTCTCTCTCTTCTCCCTAAAAATGAATAAATATAATCTTAAAAAAAAACCAAAAGAACAAATTCACCTCATAAACCACCTACATAAAATTCTTAGTTCAAAATGTTCATAGCCTAGCTGAACGAAAGATGACTGGAAACAGTTTGAAAGGTTCTCAGCCCATTTTATCGTTTGACTCTGCTTTTGATGAATTACCACATTGTGCTTTGTTAAAATAACTTTTAATTCAGATCTTTAATGCACCATGGTAACCTCCCAAAAATCAACCATGTGTGGACTACGTGTTTACTTTCACTGTTCTGGATACTTTCAGATCTTAAAAGATGCTGCTGTTTTAGAAATAGAACCTTGTTTTGTCTCAAATTTCATAAAGATTTTCCAGGGAAGTTAATCCTGCCTTAGTTTGATAGTTTCTCAGGAGATTAGAGCATCCACCCAAAGCGCAGAGGTTGTTGGTTAGATCCTGGGTCAGGGCACATACATGAACAGCTCTGTGTTCCTCTCTCTCTCTCTCTCTCTCTCTCTCTTTCTCTGCATCTATCTATCTATCATCTATCTATAATCTATCTATCTTATATGTCTCTTCTACTCCCCTGAAAGCAATAAACAAAAATTTAAAAATGAAATAAATAAAATCCTCACTACCAGTGACCAAACATACATTGTCATGTCATAAGATCAATCACAGCTACAAAATACAAAGGGAGACAACAAATTAAAGAGGTGCAGAAACTGAGACAGAACCAGAGTATTCTTTCATGTGATCCCACTACTGATATTTCCGTTACACCAGCTGAGGGAATACCAATAGAAATACCACGGGTAAAATCAGAACCAAAGTCATTTTGTAAGCAGGGAAGAAAAGTATTTGCAAGTGGTGAAGAATAATTATACAGAAAGTGACCAATGGGAATGCAAAATAAATCAAGGGACAATTAATTTTTATATTTATTTTGCTATTTTATATTTATTTTCTATTTAATGTGTAAGTACTTTTATTATCCAGGGCTACCTTAAATCTAACTAGTGTGGCATTTAAAAGAAAGTAAAAATTCATACCACTAATTTCATTGGTATCTGTTTTTTTAAATAAATATCCAAACTCAAATAAATAAATAAATACATAAATAAAATAAAATACAGCATACAACCACCGTAGAATATATATTCTTTCAAGCAATCATGGAATAGTCTCCAGAATAAATCACATGCTAGAATATAAAAGTATCAATATACAAGTTCAAGTTGGGCTTGCCTAGTCAAGGCACATACAGGAAGCAAATACTACAAGTTGATGTTTCCCACTTTTTCCCTCTCTTTCTCTTTCCTCTCTCTCAAAGAAATAAATTAATGAGATTTCCTTACTATATAGTAATTAAAATGGGAATATTGTGATAACTGAAGAAAATAAATAACTTTGATGAAATAGTAAAATTCCCTAAAAAAAACAAATGTCCAAGACCAATTCAAGAATAGGAAACATCAATAGACTATAACACATTTAGAAATAAAATTATTTTCCTTGGCTGTTTGGTTCAGAGGTAGAGCATCAGCCTGGTGTATGAATATCTTGGGGTTCAATTTCCATTCAGGGCACACAGGAGAAGCGACCATCTGCTTCTCTACACCTTCCTCCCCTCTTCTCCCCCTCTCTCCCTCTCTCTCTTCACCTCTCACAGTCATGGCTCAATTGATTGGAGCAAGTTGACCCTAGTAGCTGAAGGTGGCTCCTGGAGCCTCCAAATAGCTCAGTTGCCAACCAACAGCCCTAGATGGGAAGAGCATCTCTAGTAGGAAGCTTGCTTGGTGGATCTCGGTCAGAGTGCATGTGGGAGTCTGTCTCTCTGTCTCCTCTCTTCTTATTTAAAAAATAAATAAATAAAATTATTTTTAAAAAATATTCCCCTATATAAAAGCACTGATGGCTTAATTGGTAAATTTTATCAAGTATATCAAATGTTTGAAGTAGAAAGAACATCAAATCATTAAAGCACTTTAAAAAAATTGAAACTTTTCCAATTAATTCATTCTGAAGTCAGTATTTATTATTCTAATATCATAACCAGAAAATATATTGCAAGAATATAAAACTACTATCTAATGTTCTTAATCAATTTAGCTGCAAAAACCCTTAATAAAATATTAGTGTCACTCATACAATAACATATATTATGAATTAGGCTCTATAATCAAGTGAATGCAAGCTAAATTTAATATTTGAAAATAATTTAATGTAATATACCATATTAATAGAACAAAGGAAAATAATTGTATCCTAATTGATGCAGATAAAATATTTGACAACAATTTAACTTATTTACAACCTAGCAGTAGAAGAAAATTCACCTGATAAAAGGCATTTATGAAATAACATCCACTATCATTAAACTTAATAGTGAAAATGCTGATTACTTTATCTATAAGATTAGGAGCAATGAAGAAAGTTCTCTTTCATGATTTTGATCCAGCATTTTACTGGAGATCTTAGTCAGTGAAATCAGGCAACATAAAGAAAGAGCACTCAGATTGAATTGAAGTAAAACTCTATTTGCAATGACAGAATTGCATATGAAGATAATTCCGAAGAATTAAGAACAACAAAAAAAAAGAGAGCAAAATCATATGCTACAAGGTGGATTTTCAAAAGTCACATGTATTTTAAAATGTGAGTAAAAATTAATTGGGAAACAAAATTAAGAAAACAATTACATCACAATGAAAACAAAAAGAATAAAACACTTAAAATTACCTAAATTATTTCAAGGCTTGGAAACAGAAAACAAGAAAATATTGCTGAAATTAAAAAAAAGTCTAATAAACATTAATAGGTTGAAAGATGACACTGTCTGGATAGAAGTTCTTCTTCACAGGATCTAAATCTAATCCAATTCTTATCAAATTGCCAATAGACTTTTCTTTTTAATAGAAATTGATAAACTGATCTTAAAAGGCATATGGAAATGCAAAGAACCTACAAAAGCAACAATTTTGGAAAAAGAGCAAAGCAGAAGGACTTAAGTATCTTATTTTATAACCACTATAAAGCCAGAATTAGCAGACAGATATTGGTGTAAGTTTTGGCACAGTAACAATAAAATCAGAATTGAGAATTCAGAAATAAACCTTTATATTTATAAGAAATTAATTTTTGATGAAGGTACAGAGACAATTTAATGGGGGAAGGACAGGCTTTTCTGTTCATGGTACTGGGAATGAAAGAAAAGAGAAACTAAAAAAAGAGAATATATTACCTTACAATATACTAGATATTAACACAAAATAGATCATAAGTCAAAGGAAAGGAAAGTGCTATAACTAAAAAACTTCTAAAATAAATGCTGGAGCTTTTCCTCTATATTTTATTCTAAAAGTTTTATTATTTTATATTTAATAAGAGACTTGTATTCAGGATATACACACAGAACTTTTACAGGTTAATAATAAGAAAACACAATATTTTAAATTGCTAAAATAAGTTATTAGACATTTTATCTAAGAACATATACAAATATATGTAAAAGGTGTTCAACATAGTTGGTAATTATAGAAATACAAATTAATAGTTGTTTGAAATACTACTTTACTCTTACTAGAGACGCTACAATGAAATGACAGACAGTAGTAAGAATTTGCTACCATGTGGGAAAATTAGAACTCTCATACATTTCTGAAAGGAATGTAAAAATGGTGCAGCTATTGTGCAAAACAATTTGACAGTTTTTCAAAAAGTCAAACAGAAACCACACAACATATCAGTTACATTTCTAGGGTCAAAGAAAAATAACATGTAAACACATAAAGAAATGCAGGTAAATATTCGTAACATTTTTTTGTAATACCAAAAATCTGACAGACAACTGTTAAATGGGAAACAAAATGTGCTTTATCACAATAATGAAATAATATTCAGCAACAAAAAAGATATAACTACTGGTACATGCCACAAAACAGTGAATGCAGACATATTATACCAAGGGAAGAAAGCCCAACTCAATAGACCATGTATGATTCAATTCATATCAAATGTCCATCAAAGGCAAACTACACAGCTAGAAACAGATTTTTGGTTGTATTGAGTGAAATATAGAGTGAGTGTTAACTGAAAAATTAGTCAAGGTAACTTTTTGAGGTGGTGCAGGAGTGTTCTAAAACTAGATTATGGTAATCTCACAATTCTATAAATTTAGTAAGAAAATATGGATTGTACACTTATAATAGATGAATTTAATAACATATAAATTATAAAGTATTTTGTAAAACAGAAAGGTCTGGTGAACCCAGTATAAGAAAGATTGGAGACAGAATGGTAGTTTGTGATGAGGCCAACTAAGCGAAGGGGAAATTAGTTGTCAAAACTGGTATAATTGCCACTGGTATTATCTCTTGAACTCCATATCAACATCATGCATACACATATAATTTTTTTTAATTATTGTATTTTTGTAGAACAAGGCTGCTATGGTCTGAATATTTGTTCCTTCCAAAATTTACACATTGAAATCTTAACCCCCTAAGGTGATGGTACTTAGAGATGGGGCTTTTGAGAGGTGATTTAATAAGGCTCTTATTAAAGAGGTCTGAGAGAGCTCCCCTGTTCTTCTGTTACATGTAGGTCCAACTAGCAGGTGCCTTCTATGGACCAGAAAGCAAGACCTTACCAGACACAAAATCTCCTACTGAATTGATCTGGGAATCCCTGACTTACAGTACTGTTAGAAATAAATTTTTATTTTTTATTAGCCATCCAGTCTGTCATATTTTGTAATAGCAGCCTCAATGGACTGAAGGAAAGGACCACGGATGTGCAAGACTCCTTCCCCTGAATTACATGTTGCAATGATCTATTAATCAATATTGAATTTTCATTCTTGATTTAAAAAGAATTATCACTTCTTCTTAAAATTACAAAGCCAGTATATTTTTTACTTGAATTTTTTTTTCTCACACCAGCTGCACAGAAATTCAACACCCAATATGTATTTTTGTAACTATGACTCTGTCTTTGTTATCCATAGCCTAGTTGCCAGGCACAAAGCACCTCTGTAACCTTTTACACCAACAGCATTTTAGTCTTCTGGTCTCCTTTTCCATTTAATACATTCTACACTCTACAGCTGGAGTGATCTTTCTAAAATGCTAATCTGCCTACACTCTTCACAAGTAAAAACTCATTGATGGCTTCCCATTTCAATCCCTACACATTCTTATTTGCTTAACATGGCTGCACTGCTGTGCTCACCTACTTGCACTATGTGCCAACTCACGTCTTCCATGCCACTCAGCTAAAACCAGAATGTGCTATATTCTTGCTTCCTCCAATCTTCATTATTTTCTCTTCCTGAAACATCCACTGCCTTATCTCATCCATTATTTTCTCCTCTCTGCCACCTGACTTTCCTTGGCTAATTCCTAATTATCTTTTTAGAGTTGTCATGGATAGAATCTCAGGAAAGCCTTCCTTGAAGCCCTTCAAAATAAAAGCTCCTGCTATTCACACCCATTCTATTATTAACCTGTGGGGTAATCAGAGTCCCAAAGCACTATACATAGCAAATATTCAATAATTATATAATGGATGAATAAATGAATGAGTAAACTTTGAATATACTATTAATATTTCAGTTGAGCAAAGTTTGACGTTAAGCCCTGTGAAACTTGGCATATTGGTTAAAGTATGTGCACATTTTCCAGCTCTGGCCAACTTTCTATTATTAAAGCTATAAATTAAAGAAACAACTTGCTGACACTTTGTCAGCATTCAATCAACTCCCCTAAGCAATTACCTAATTTTCTTCTCAAATAAATTTTCTCCTTCCACACTCCCTCTGGCAATAGACTGAGTAAATACATGAACCTTGAACTGAATTCTGTAGGACATTTAAGCTCTTTCAATATGGCAAACCCATTTAAAGATTTAGAAGTTTGCATTCTTACTTCATTTGTATTTATATTTCTGCACCTGAGATGAAATAACTACCACAACTAATTTTTTCATTGGTAGATTAAACATTTGTTTTGTTATCTATTAATAATTTATATTGGGATTATAAATAACTGGAAATTGGTATTAAGTATATTCTTGATTGCTAATAAATATGTCCTGAATGGCAAGTCATCAAATGACTTTATAAGCCAAGGAATAATTTGTTAGCTTAATATGTTCTACTTTTCAAAACTAAGGTATTTAAGAGCTTTGGGATGAATATATCCAGAAAGGCAGTAAGGTGAGTACTGATTAATGAGCACTTCTATGTGCAAAATGATAGATTTTATTATAATTGCATAGAAAATAAATCATAGTAATATAAAAACTATATATGTCATATTAAAATCTGAGATTTACATATGTCTGTAAGTAGTGACCAAATAGTGGATTGCACCAGAGCAGATATTTCAATTTAAAAGCTTTAAAATTTTTATTTTTATTGTTTATTTATATAATGATAGCTCTTTCCTCTAGTGTAATAATAATGCTGAAAGGCACTTTTTATTAAGGTCAGGAAGAGAATACTTTTATATATTTTATTATATTTATACATGATATATGTATATAAGTGCATATACACATACAGGTGTGTATATGTATGTATTATAAACATGCACACTCATCAGTGATAGCAATGCAAAAGTAATCTCTTAAATATTAATTTAAGCTTAAAACACATATGTAAATTGTGGCATATTTTGCTAATGTTGATGTTGAGTGAGAAGTTGATGGTGAAAAAGACTGTTATGAGTTAAATTTTACTTTCTTAAAATTTACATATTGATATCCTAGACCCCAGTACCTCAGAATAAGTCCGTATTTGGAAATAAGGTTATTATAGAAGTAATTGTTTAAGATGAGATCACATTATAGTAGGGTTGTCCCTTAGTCATTATAATAGATGTCTTTACAAAAAAGTCATATTAAGCAAAAAAAGACATAAAGGAAGAAAATGGCATGAAGACACAGTAAGAATAACAAAGATTGCCAGAAAACCACCAGGAACCAGGAAAGAGGGATGGAACAGATTTTGCCTTATTCTCCTCAGAGGGGAATGACCTCATGAACATACTGATCTCATTCCTCCAATCTTCAGAACTGTAAGACAATAAATTTCTGTTGTTTAAGCCAACTGGTTCATGGTACATTGTTACATCAGTCTGAGCAAACTAATACAAAGACTAAATAAAATATTGCTTTTTATGAGTTATAAATGAAGACTAACTGATTTGAGCTCTAAGTCCATTAGTCAAAGATGTATTAATTCAAGGATAGTTTGACCAACATGCATGCACTGGTGTGGGATGCACATCAATCTTCTGTATGTGAATGTCAATTAGAATAGCCACCTGTGCTTGTTCTGTGTCCTCAAATATGTTTTTTTTTTTTTGCTTTTTAGTACATTTGTAATTTTTTCTTGATAGTAAGACATGGTATATTTGGTAAAAAAACAAAAACAAAACAAAACCTGCTTAAATAGTCCTTCAGTAATGTGGTGATAAAGTGTGGGAAAAGCATTCTGTGGTCCTATGATTGGGTCTCAAACTTTTAGCAAACCTATGCCTTTGGACTGTGAACTTCACAGGTGCTTTTCTTTTTTTTTTTAATAATTTTATTTTTTTAATGGGGTGACATCAATAAATCAGGATACATATATTCAAAGATAACAAGTCCAGGTTATCTTGTCATTCAATTATGTTGCATAACCACCACCCAAAGTCAGATTGTCCTCTGTCACCTTCTATCTTGTTTTCTTTGTGCCCCTCCCCACCCTCTTTCCCTCTCCCATTCCCCCCTCCCCCCCATAACCACCACACTCTTATCAATGTCTCTTAGTTTCACTATTATGTCCCACCTACGTATGGAATAATACAGTTCCTGTTTTTTTCTGATTTACTTATTTCGCTTCGTATCATGTTATCAAGATCCCACCATTTTGCTGTAAATGTTCTGATGTCATCATTTCTTATGGCTGAGTAGTATTCCATAGTGTATATGTGCCACATCTTCTTTATCCAGTCATCTATTGATGGGCTTTTTGGTTGTTTCCATGTCCTGGCCACTGTGAACAATGCTGCAATAAACATGGGGCGACATGTGTCTTTATGTATCAATGTTTCTGAGTTTTTGGGATATATACCCAGTAGAGGGATTGCTGGGTCATAAGGTAGTTCTATTTGCAGTTTTTTGAGGAACCACCATACTTTCTTCCATAATGGTTGTACTACTTTACATTCCCACCAACAGTGTATGAGGGTTCCTTTTTCTCCACAGCCTCTCCAACATTTGCTATTACCCGTCTTGCTAATGACAGCTAATCGAACAGGTGTGAGGTGGTATCTCATTGCTGTTTTGATTTGCATTTCTCTAATAGCTAAAGAAGATGAGCATCTTTTCATATATCTGTTGGCCATTTGTATTTCTTCCTGGGAGAAGTGTCTATTCATATCCTCTTCCCATTTTTTTATTGGATTGTTTGTTTGTTTGTTGTTGAGTTTTATCAGTTCTTTGTATATTTTGGATATTAGGCCCTTATCTGAGCTGTTGTTTGAAAATATCATTTCCCATTTAGTTAGCTGTCTGTTTATTTTGTTATCAGTTTCTCTTGCTGAGCAAAAACTTCTTAGATATACAAAGAATTATTGTAGAATACTATGAAAAACTTTATGCCACTAAATTCAACAACCTAGAAGAAATGGATAAATTCCTAGAACAATACAACCTTCCTAGACTGAGTCAAGAAGAAGCAGAAAGCCTAAACAGACCTATCAGTAGAGAAGAAATAGAAAAAAAACATTAAAAACCTCCCCAAAAATAAAAGTCCAGACCCTGACGGCTATACCAGCGAATTTTATCAAACATTCAAAGAAGACTTGGTTCCTATTCTACTCAAAGTCTTCCAAAAAATTGAAGAAGAAGCAATACTTCCAAACACATTTTATGAGGCCAACATAACCCTCATACCAAAACCAGGCAAGGATGGCACAAAAAAAGAAAACTACAGACCAATATCTCTAATGAATACAGATGCTAAAATACTAAACAAAATACTAGCAAATCGAATACAACAACATATTAAAAAAATAATACATCATGATCAAGTGGGATTCATCCCAGAATCTCAAGGATGGTTCAACATACATAAAACGGTTAACGTAATACACCATATCAACAAAACAAAAAACAAAAACCACATGATCTTATCAATAGATGCAGAAAAGGCTTTCGATAAAATACAACACAATGTTATGTTTAAGACTCTCAACAAAATGGGTATAGAAGGAAAATATCTCAACATGATAAAGGCCATATATGATAAACCATCAGCTAACATCATATTAAATGGCACTAAACTGAAGGCTTTCCCCCTTAAATCAGGAACAAGACAGGGTTGTCCACTCTCTCTACTCTTATTTAATGTGGTACTAGAGGTTCTAGCCAGAGCAATCAGACAAGACAAAGAAATAAAAGGCATCCATATCAGAAAAGAAGAAGTAAAGGTATCACTTTTTGCAGATGTTATGATCCTATACATCGAAAACCCCAAAGAATCCATAAAAAGACTACTAGAAACAATTAGCCAATACAGTAAGGTCGCAGGATACAAAATTAACATACAGAAGTCAATAGCCTTTCTATATGCCAACAATGAAACAACTGAGAAGGAACTCAAAAGAACAGGTGCTTTTCAGTTTTATCTCTCCCCCTTACTTGCAACAAAAATGGCCAAAAAAGTGCTAAAGATGGTATTTTTCCCATCCCCTAGTGGTAGTATCCAGGCAATTTTTTGGTAGTATTTTTTGTGAGAACCTGGTCAAGCTTCTGAAAGTAAATCTCACAATATTGTGGGTTCCCATCTTTGACTGGGTCCCCTGGAAGTGTTAACTCTCACTGTCGTCTGTCCATCCTGAGACTCTAGCAATTCATCAATTACAGTTCATTTTTCTATCTTGGCTCTGGTTCCTGCGGAAGTTCACATTCATTTCCAGTAAGCAGTGATTCCTGTGTTTGCCAGTCTCTCTCCAATCTTGGGAGCAGTGGTCTTGTGTCCTTGTCTCTTAAGGATCCAAGAAGAATTGTTGATTTTTCATTCTGCTCAACTTTATACTTGTTATTAGGGTGGAGTGGTGACTTTCAATCTTCTTACATGTGGAACTAGAAATAAAAAATCCATTTATTTGGTTTTTAAACACTTCTAAACTTCTTATAAAAAGCTTATAAGAGGCCTGACAATTTAAATTTTGTTTTGCTTTGTTTTTTAAAATTATGGATGGTATAGCATTATCATGCTTTTTAATATTTAGATTTATAACTTTGTCTCAAGAATATGCTTCATCTCCATAAAAATAAATTACAAATATATTTTTGCTGAAATTATTTTAAATTTATTAGACTAGAAATCATCACAATTTTATAATTATTTCTGGTTTATCAATTTTGTCCAATTTCTATAGGATTTTCTAGTTATTGAAACATCTTTTTAAAAAATAATTAAAATGAAAATGTGTGAGCAAATACAATTAAAATTATAAATCAAAATACAATAAAAAAGTCACTATATGTGGAATTTTATATTTTCATTAGAATCTGTTCAAAAAATGCAATCATAGTAGATATTCTTCACTGTTTTTCTTCTTCTTTTTCATTATTTTAAACCAGAATACAAGATTATAGTTATTTAATAAATAAAATGGTAAAAATGGAAACTGATATTGAATGAATATAGTAAGTCTGACCTGTGGTGGCGCAGTGGATAAAGCGTCGACCTGGAAATGCTGAGGTCGCTGGTTCGAAACCCTGGGCTTGCCTGGTCAAGGCACATATGGGAGTTGATGCTTCTAGCTCCTCCCCACCTTCTCTCTCTGTCTCTCTCTCCTCTCTCTCTCTTCCTTTCTCTCTCCTCTCTAAAATGAATAAATAAAATAAAAAAATAAAAAAAATAAAAAAAGATTAAAAAACAAACAAAAAAAATATAGTAAGACACACTTGAAACTAATAATATTTAAAATCTCATCTACTTCCTAATAACTTTGTGAAATTCCCTCTTTTATATATCTTCTTTACATTCCATAGTTTCTTATAGGTCAAAATTTTGGAAAGAAAGTATAGATATTTCAAGGTCTTTCTTATTAATATCACTAGCTTATAAGGTTATGAAGTACTATCTTATTTGATTTGATTTGATGATTACCATTTTGTGAAGGAGAAACAAGCGTAGGAAAATTATATAATTTACCCAATTTCCAAACCTAGAAGGGGACAGTTTAGACTGACACTGAAATTTCCTAATTCTAACTCTAACCTCCGTCTGTGCCACATTTTACCTTTACCTACAGAAGTGTCCTGGCAGCAGGATCAGAAGCAGAACAAAGGTGAGTGTCTCTAGTGTCTCATCATAGCCCAAACCTATTGCCAAAGCAGTTCTGAGTAGCTTTTAGGACCCAGTGTAGCAGTACACACAACTATTCTCAAGCACTAATGAGAGATTTTAATTAAAATGTAAATAAATAAAAAACACAGTACATTCCATCTGTGTAACACCATTTATGGTTTTCCAGATCAAATCTATGACTTTTATTATCTACTGAACCTATTTTCACATTAGTATATCTTAAAGTAATGCAACAGTTATTATACACTATAGTACAAGTAAACCACTAACTAGATTCACAGAGATTTTTCTAGGATCTGATTGCCAAGCTGATCAGAATTGTTCTGAAACATCTTTGGAGACATTAGGAATGCCTGTTGCAAAATATCACTTCCTTGTAGAAGCCTTTCTTATTTCCATATATAAAGTTAATTTATAATTTCCTCTTGCTTCAAACCACCACAGTACTTTGCAGATTTTTTTTTATTATAACTTGTGAGCTATTAGAGGGGTTCATCTCTCGCCATACTCCATTCTACTCCATTCTCTCCGTTCTACTCCAGAGTAAGTAGGAGTAATTCTCTGAATTAGGCATGTACCATGGTTAGCATTTCAAATGGTATCTTGGATGACTTCTTTTTTTTTTTTTTCTTTCTAAGAAGCTGGAGAAATGGAAAGGTTCAGGCTGCTCTTAGCTAAGAAGCCTCAGTATTTCTAGCCTATCCAATGCCCACCCCCTTTCTTTCTCAACCCCTTGCTGTCCTGTCTCTCTGTGGTAGACCCTTCCATGAGACCTAACAAGTACAAAAAACTGGGTCTGTGTGCCATCCTCCTGTCCTGATGGTCCAGGATAGGGACTGCCACTCCTCACTGTCCAGGCAAGAAGCAAGGCTTCCTGCCTTTCTTGTGTTTTGCATTTTCTTCTACACAGCATGTTTTTTCTGCATAGACATTGTCTTGCTATCATTGTGTTGAAACATAATGAGCTGAAGTCCATGTGTATGTTTTTTTTTAAAGTTAGCACAAATTGATTATTTGGCCTGCTTTGTTTTGGGGCCTAATGTGAACACTACTCTCACAGAGAGATATTCTCTTTGTATTCCAGTATCAATCACCAAAAGTCTATTTTGAGATTTTTTTTTTTTTGTCAAAAAATGTTAGTTGCTGGGGCGACAATGAACTACTTGGAGACCAAATGACATGCTCCAAGAGACTGAGGGGAGGCAACAGCCCCAGTCAGCAGATCGAAGGACTGAAGCCGTATCCCCAGCCTTACTCAGATATTTATTAGCAGTACAAATAACTCAAGGAAGCAGACAGCATAAGTTTTAAGGGGTGAAGTAAAGGACAAGGAACATGCTGACTTCTACTCTCTGTTCTGAGAGTGTAAACATTTTCTGTGTCTGAATCTTATCCTGCTGTTTTGTTGTTTCTAGAACACACTGTTTCCAGTATGGGTCAGAGAGGCCCGTGGACTCTTGTCCAATTAAGGCTTTCACCCTAGGGCAACTTACTGTCTCTAATTGTCATCCAACTCTGCATACTTTCATACCATATTCTTACAGTTAGTCAATAAAGCTCAGTAAAAAATATTTGTTTTCTTGACTTTGTCATATATATAATACAGAACTATATATGTGAGTCTATATAAATAAATAGTTTTATTCTTTTTCTTGTGTGTCAAGAGATGGAGAGAGACAAAGAGAAAGACAGATAGGGACAGAAAGACAGGAAGGGAGAGAGATGAGAAGCATCAGTTCTTCATTGTGGCACCTTAGTTGTTCATTGATTGCTTTCTCATATGTGCCTTGACCAGGGAGCTATAGCAGAGCGACCTTGGGTTCAAGCTGGTGAGCCTTGCTCAAACCAGATGAGCCTGTGCTCAAGCTGGTGACCTCAGGCTTTCAAACCTAGGTCTTCTGCATCCCAGTCTGATGCTCAATCTACTGCACCACTGCCTGGTCAGGCAATAATTCTGTTCTTTATAAGCTATATAAAGAATAGAATTTAGGGTTTTAGAAATCTGTGTCTTACCTGACCTGTGGTGGTACAGTGAATAAACCAGCAACCTAGAATACTGATATTGCTGGATTGAAACCCCAGGCTTACCTGGTCAAGGCACATATGGGAGTTGATGCTTCTTGCTCCTCCCCTCTTTGTGTATTTCTCTCTATTTCTCTCCCCTCTTTAAAATGAATAAAATATATTTTTCCTTTTTTATTCAATGAGAGTCAGGGAGGCAGAGATCCAGACTCCCACATTTGCCCTGACCAACATCCAACCAGCAAACCCCCTTCTGGGGGCTTCTCTCCCCATCTTAGGCCCCTGCTCCATTGTTTGGCAACAGAGCCATTTTAGCACCTGAGGCAAGGCTATGAAGCCATCCTCAGCACCTGGGGTCAACTTGCTCAAGCTATTTGAGCCATAGGTGTGAGAGGGGGAGAAAGAGAGAGAGAAAGAGAGAGAGAGAGAGAGAGAGAGAGAGAAGGGGGAGGGGTGAGAAATGTATTGTCACTCTCCTGTGTGCCCTGACCAGGAATCGAACTGGGACTCCCACATGCCGGGCCACACTCTATAGGTAAGCCACTGGCCAGGGCCAAATAAATAAAATCTTTAAAAGAATAAAAAATAAATCTGTGTCTCAGGCTCCATTTCTTTTTAAAATTTTAAACATTCTACTTATGACTCATTATTTTGATTTTTTTTGTTCACATGTTTACCTTTTCTCTGAACTGAACACCTTAAAGATATGGGGCAGATATTATCTACTTGTTTTTTTCAGATACCCAAATGTCTTCCAAGTGCTTAATTCTTGCTGAATAAAGACTGACTGATCTACTGAATGAACTATTGAATGAAGGAGAAAATGGATATGATAGGAACCTGACTAGTTCAAGATCAGCACTTACATCATTCTCTGGGGATGCTGAGGAAACTTAGAAGGCTGCTACAAAGTCATTGTAATTGTGTACATGTGCTACAGTTTAGAATTACTGCTAAATAAAGATCAAGTTAGTGTTTGTATTTCCCTGGAGTAAAGATAAAATTGAATCTCAAAGACAAGTTGTTGCCTTCAAGGTAGTAGATGGGTTTTAATCTTCAAAGAGGAGAAGAAGAGCAAGAAATTTAATCTTTTACCCTGTTTCTAAGCTAAATTGTCTTACTCTCTTAGACAAATTCCTCACACTGTTCACAGGAGGAAAAGAAAAAGTAATTCCCAGCCCTGCTTCCCTCTCCCTGGCAGTCTGTGCATCAATGACATGAGCCTGCACATCCTCACCGCTGAGGGGGATATTAACCTCATTTCCCCCAACACAGTGCAAGCCTGGACATTGTCCTTCCTCACTCTGATACTACAGGCTATATTCGGAGCAGCCATGCAATGACAGTGTTTAGACTGCAAGGAATGGTCAGAATGATGTAAGCCTTCCTGAGGTGTCTGTGGGCTGGTTTGGAAAAGGATCGCTGCCTATGGGTCTGGAAGTGCATCATCTTGTCAGAAAACGATCTAATGTGCTTTTTGGATTGTAAAATTTTAGTGTCACATTTGGCTTAGTGGCTTTCATTTTTTTAAGGAATATGATGATTATCTTTAGTCATTTCATTTTTATTCACATTTAGGTGTCTGATATCATTCTAAGTAGTACTGAAACTTTTCCCCCAAAGTATATATTATAAATCAGTTAATCTATTTTATTTTATTTTTATTGATTGATTTTAGTGAGAGAGGAGAGAGAGAGAGAGGAATACCTTTTCCTATATGTGCCCTGACCCAGGATCGAACTGGCAGCACCCTGCACTGATAACCGAGGATGCTCTAACTACAGAGTTATCTGGTCAGGGCTTAGCTAATTCATTTTAAATACTAAAAGCACATCAATAACCTTACATATTTTGTTATTTAGTTATCATACCAGTAGATGCTGATTTAAATGTTAAGTAAACACAACTTACATAATTTTTAAAAATATCTTTAAAATTCTTTAGAATTATAAAATGTATTGGTATTAATTTATAATCCTTGAAATCCACTGGTGTTCGCTGTTCAGAATTCCATTTTTTGTACTGAATATAAAAGAGCTAATGTCAGCAAAGCAGAGCCACCCTTCACACTCCAAAAAAACAAGGTGCTGGGACGATGAACCTTAATTACAGAGTTGTACAGCAAATGTCTCGTCCTCATGCCCAACCCCACTGGCTGTTGTAGGGTGACAAAGGTGACATGATTCCTCTTCTCAATGTCCCTCAATATTCCATTTCGTACCTTACTGATTCTACTTTTTGGGATTTCTTTATTATTGGCCTCTGGGAAACTGAAAGTTTGATATTCACTATGTATTGTCACCTAGAAATGAGAGAGCTTTCTACATCCATGCATTCTCCCCATATTTTTCTTCTGATGTCATCTTGAACAGATTAGAGTAGAAAAAATAAGTCAACCTTCTGAGCATCTGATCTGTAGCATCAAAAACTACACTGTGAATGGACACATCACACAAAAACACACTTTAAAATGCTTGGCAGATCATAGTTTAAGTCATGAGTTTCGTGAAATATGATGTAATAAGCTTAGCATTTATTACTTCTTCTACTTTTATGTATCAGGGCACCACTCCCCATGCAATAATTAATTGACTGAAGACGGTGTAAAAATGTGTGAAAATAAAACAATGTCTTTTATCAAAGAGAGTAAGAAAATCTACAATGTAGTTATTTTTTTCAAGGTCAATCTGTGTATACTATTTATGAATTATACCCCCCAAACCTTAATGAATCAGAATAAACACTGTATCTGCTCTCATTTTTTTTAAAGGTATAAATAACAGGTGTCCAAGAATTTGAATTTTTTTGTTATTTTGTTATATTATATTGAATAATATATTCAAGCTTTGCTTTAGAAAAAATAAATTTAGAAGAGCATAGGAATATTAGGAAGACTGAACCTAATTTAGAATGATTTCATCCAACAGCTTGCTTTGTAGTGAGTGATAATTTTTTTAAAAAATTGAAATTTAATTATTTGACTGAGTTTTTTTTCCTAATAATGATAAACATTTATATTTCTGTTTTGCAGGGTATATTTTATTTATTTCAGAGGAATTATATTTATTCATGTTAAAAATTATTTTAATGACATTTTTGTCATTTAATTACTAAATGACATAAAGTGAATATATAACTTTGACATGCATAAAACCTAGTGCTCTAAGTTATTTAAAAACAAAGGCAATTCTTTGAAAACTTGTAAAAAGTTGTAACCAATTATAGGAAAAAGACAGTTAGTTGATGGCTACAATATTCATCTAATGCAAGACATAACTTGTTTGCAAATATATGATTTTGATGTTATGATACTTAGTAACAGAATTTTATGACCTTCAGCCAAAATAGAACTATTAACCAATAAGGTCTAACATCAACATTTTTTATTGTTTTTAAATTGATTAGCTGGTCAGATGAAGATTTTGCAACAATATTGTTGGGATATTTCCCATTTGATGGGTTATTTCCCCTCTAGTTCTGTTAGAAAATGTTTTTCCCTATCTCGCTCTTTGGCCCCAAAAGATCTTGAGTTGGCTCATGTTACTAAACACTGATTCGTTTAGATACTGCTTTCCCAAAATATTGATAAATATTTAGAGTGAGGTAAAGAGGTCAGTCATTAACAGTAGCTTTCACAACCTATGTTGCTAGCAAAGTATAATGGGAAATTGTAATCCAACTTTCCCAACTTCTTTTCTCATCTGTAAAGAGCTTCCTCTTATTTATTTTAGGGAACTTGGCCCTCCGTGGTTATATGCTCCAGATTGCAATTCCTTGTTGATCCTAAATAAATCCACTGTGTTGGAGAAATCACTGGTTGACTTTTTGTTTGCAGTCAACACTGTTGAATAAAAAGGAGCGGAAATGACTTGTTCCAATTTGAGATGGTGAGCGAGTTCGTGGTCACAAAAATGTAATCTTGGAGGCCAGCAAATAGCTCCAAGTAGCTTCAGCCATCCCCATATCCGGTGCCGAATCATCAATAGTCTTTTAACTGTTTCAAGGAAATGCCCTTTTGTTAACTGTTCAGCAGGATTGTTCTGGGTTCCTTGACTCTTGTCTTCTGGAGAAAAATGAATTCAGACAAGAGACAGAATAACAAAGTGGGTAGAAGTTTATTCAGCAAAGAGGAAGCACACTGGGAAGATTTCTGAGCGGGTATCTCAGATGAATCTGAATGCCCAGCTTGATTGATCTCATAGTTAGGTTTTTATGCTTAAGAGGGCACCGCCTCAGCCTCTTGGTTTCTTCTCCTGCCTTCCTGCCTATTGCGTGTGCACCTCTCTCCTAGTGAGAAGTCTTTACCCGGAGGTGAGAGGTGGAAGGTCTATGCCTGCAGGTTATAGTATAAGGCCATGCACATGCTCTTTTCCATCATTTTGCCCTTTAATGTCGAGTATCCCCAGTGGAAGCTTATACAGTGGGTTAGTGTCTTGTCTGTCAGTCCCATTGTGCATTCTCCCCATGGGTGTGCAGCTGACCTGGCTCCTTATCAGAGGCTTGAGAAAAATGATCAGCTACCTGGTTATCAGTTAATGGTATGTTAAAGGTTGATATTCTCTTCCCTTTTCTGTCTGTCTATCCCAGCTCATATCTGATTAGCTATCTGCTCGAACACTTTCAACACTGGAGAAGTATATCTAAGTCTAAATATTCTAGACTTTTATTCAAAGACCTGTTCTTATATAATTGCATTTATCAATTAATTTCTCCCAATTTTTTTTGCCCCTCATTCAAATTTTCAGATTATTTGTGGAAGATAACTAATTAGTAACTGCCATTAAGATTAAAGTAGAGAAAAATTTTGAAATTACTTCTGATATTTTACCAACTGGGTCTTCTAAAAATACACAATAATGAAATCTCTATTTATATGCATTCTCAACCATAGATATTTTTACATCAAATCTTAAGTTCTGATTAATGTATTTTTATACGAATTTTTTTTAAATAAATTTTTATTAATGGTAATGGGATGACATTAATAAATCAGGGTACATATATTCAAAGAAAACATGTCTAGGTTATTTTGTCATCAAATTATGTTGCAAACCCCTCGCCCAAAGTCAGATTGTCCTCCGTCACCCTATATCTAGTTCTCTGTGCCCCTCCCCCTCCCCCTAACTCTCTCCCTCCCTCCCTCCCATGTCCTCCCTCCCCCCCCACCCTTGGTAACCACCACACTCTTGTCCATGTCTCTTAGTCTCATTTTTATGTTCCACCAATGTATGGAATCATGTAATTCTTGTTTTTTTCTGATTTGCTTATTTCACTCCTTATAATGTTATCAAGATCCCACCATTTTGCTGTAAATGATCTGATGTCATCATTTCTTATGGCTGAGTAGTATTCCATAGTGTATATGTGCCACATCTTCTTTATCCAGTCTTCTATTGAAGGGCTTTTTGGTTGTTTCCATGTCTTGGCCACTGTGAACAGTGCTGCAATGAACATGGGGCTACATGTGTCTTCACGTATCAATGTTTCTGAGGTTTTGGGATATATACCCAGTAGAGGGATTGCTGGGTCATAAGGTAGTTCTATTTGCAGTTTTTTGAGGAACCACCATACTTTCCTCCATAATGGTTGTACTACTTTACAGTCCCACCAACAGTGAATGAGGGTTCCTTTTTCTCCACAGCCTCTCCAACATTTGCTATTACCCGTCTTGTTGATAATAGCTAATCTAACAGGAGTGAGGTGGTATCTCATTGTAGTTTTGATTTGCATTTTTCTAATAACTAATGAAGCTGAGCATCTTTTCATATATCTGTTGGCCATTTGTATCTCTTCCTGGGAGAAGTGTCTGTTCATGTCCTCTTCCCATTTTTTTATTGGATTGCTTGTTTGTTTGTTGTTGAGTTTTATGAGTTCTTTGTAAATTTTGGATATTAGGCCCTTATCTGAGCTGTCGTTTGAAAATATCAGTTCCCATATAGTTGGCTGTCTGTTTATTTTGATATCAGTTTCTCTTGCTGAGCAAAAACTTTTAATTCTGATGTAGTCCCATTCATTTATCTTTGCCTTCACTTCTCTTGCCATTGGAGTCAAGTTCATAAAATGTTCTTTAAAACCCAGGTCCATGATTTTAGTACCTATGTCTTCTTCTATGTACTTTATTGTTTCAGGTCTTATATTTAGGTCTTTGATCCATTTTGAATTAATTTTAGTACACGGGGACAGGCTGTAGTCGAGTTTCATTCTTTTGCATGTGGCTTTCCAGTTTTCCCAACACCATTTGTTGAAGAGGCTTTCTTTTCTCCATTGTGTGTTGTTGGCCCCTTTATCAAAGATTATTTGACCATATATATGTGGTTTTATTTCTGGGCTTTCTATTCTGTTCCATTGGTCTGAGTGTCTATTTTTTTGCCAATACCATGCTGTTTTGATTATCGTGGCCCTATAATATAGTTTAAAGTCAGGTATTGTAATGCCCCCAGCTTCATTCTTTTTCCTTAGGATTGTTTTGGCTATTCGGGGTTTTTCATAGTTCCATATAAATCTGATGATTTTTTGTTCCATTTCTTTAAAAAATCTCATAGGGATTTTGATGGGAATTGCATTAAATTTGTATATTGCTTTGGGTAATATGGCCATTTTGATTATATTTATTCTTCCTATCCAAGAACAAGAAATATTTTTCCATCTCATTGTATCTTTTTCGATTTCCCTTAACAATGCTTTGTAATTTTCATTATATAGGTCCTTTACGTTCTTTGTTATGTTTATTCCTAGGTATTTTATTTTTTTTGTTGCAATCGTGAAGGGGATTATTTTTTTGAGTTCGTTTTCTAATATTTCATTGTTGGCATATAGAAAGGCTATGGACTTTTGTATGTTAATTTTGTATCCTGCGACCTTACTGTATTGGTTTATTGTTTCTAATAATCTTTTTGTGGAGTCCTTCGGGTTTTCGATGTATAGGATCATATCATCAGCAAAAAGTGATAGCTTAACTTCTTCTTTTCCGATATGGATGCCTTTTATTTCTTTGTCTTGTCTGATTGCTCTGGCCAGAACTTCTAGCACCACGTTGAATAAGAGTGGAGAGAGTGGACAACCCTGTCTTGTTCCTGATTTAAGGTAGAAAGTCCTCAGTTTTATGCCGTTTAATAGGATGTTAGCTGATGGTTTATCATATATGGCCTTTATCATGTTGAGATATTTTCCTTCTATACCCATTTTGTTGAGAGTCTTAAACATAACATTGTGTTGTATTTTATCAAAAGCCTTTTCTGCATCTATTGATAAGATCATGTGGTTTTTGTTCTTTGTTTTGTTGATATGGTGTATTACGTTAACCGTTTTTGCGTATGTTGAACCATCCTTGAGATTCTGGGATGAATCCCACTTGATCATGATGTATTATTTTTTTAATATGTTGTTGTATTCGGTTTGCCAGTATTTTGTTTAGTATTTTAGCATCTGTATTCATTAGAGATATTGGTCTGTAGTTTTCTTTCTTTGTGCCATCCTTGCCAGGTTTTGGTATGAGGGTTATGTTGGCCTCATAAAATGTGTTTGGAAGTATTGCTTCTTCTTCAATTTTTTGGAAGACTTTGAGAAGAATAGGAACCAAGTCTTCTTTGAATGTTTGATAGAATTCACTAGTATAACCGTCTGGGCCTGGACTTTTATTTTTGGGGAGATTTTTAATAGTTTTTTCTATTTCCTCCCTGCTGATTGGTCTGTTTAGGCTTTCTGCTTCTTCATGACTCAGTCTAGGAAGGTTGTATTGTTCTAGGAATTTATCCATTTCTTCTAGATTGTTGTATTTGGTGGCATATAATTTTTCATAGTATTCTACAATAATTCTTTGTATTTCTATGATGTCTGTGGTGATCTCTCCTCTTTCATTTTGGATTTTATTTATTTGAGTCCTGTGTCTTTTTTCCTTGGTGAGTCTTGCCAAGGGTTTGTCAATTTTGTTGATCTTTTCAAAGAACCAGCTCCTTGTTTTATTGATTTTTTCTATAGTTTTTCTGTTCTCTATTTCATTTATTTCTGCTCTGATTTTTATTATCTCCTTTCTTCAGCTGGTTTTGGGTTGTCTTTGTTCTTCTTTTTCTAGTTCCTTAAGGTGTGAAGTTAAGTGGTTTACTTCGGCTCTCTCTTGTTTGTTCATATATGCCTGAAGTGATATGAACTTTCCTCTTATTACTGCTTTTGCTGCATCCCAGAGATTCTGATATGTCGTATTTTCATTTTCATTTGTCTGTATATATCTTTTGATTTCTGCGCTTATTTCTTCTTTGACCCATTCATTTTTTAGAAGTATGTTGTTTAGTTTCCACATTTTTGTGGGTTTTTCCCCCTCTTTTTTGCAGTTGAATTCTAGTTTCAAGGCTTTATGATCAGAAAATATGCTTGGTACAATTTCAATTTTTCTAAATTTGCTGATATTGTCTTTGTGGCCCAACATATGGTCAATTCTTGAGAATGTTCCATGTACACTAGAGAAAAATGTATACTCTGTCGCTTTGGGATGAAGTGTCCTTTAGATGTCTATCATATCCAGGTGTTCTAGTATTTCGTTTAAGGCCACTATATCTTTATTGATTCTCTGTTTGGATGACCGATCTAGAGCCGTCAGCGGTGTATTGAGGTCTCCAAGTATGATTGTATTTTTGTTAGTTTTTGTTTTAAGGTCAATAAGTAGCTGTCTTATATATTTTGGTGCTCCTTGGTTTGGTGCATATATATTAAGGATTGTTATGTCTTCTTGATTCAACTTCCCCTTAATCATTATGAAATGACCATTTTTGTCTCTGAGTACTTTTTCTGTCTTGTAGTCAGCATTATTAGATATGAGTATTGCTACGCCTGCTTTTTTTTGGGTGCTGTTTGCTTGGAGTATTGTTTTCCAGCCTTTCACTTTGAATTTGTTTTTATCCTTGTTGCTTAGATGTGTTTCTTGTAGGCAGCATATAGTTGGATTTTCTTTTTTAATCCATTCTGCTACTCTGTGTCTTTTTATTGGTAAATTTAATCCATTTACATTTAGTGTAATTATTGACACTTGTGGGTCCCCTACTGCCATTTTATAAATTGCTTTCTGTTAGTTTTGTATCTAGTTTGATTCTTCTCTTTTGTTTTTCTATCATTTGTTTTTGTTTGTTTGTGTTCCATACTTCTTTCCTCTGTTGCTACCTTTTTTAAGTCAAGTGTTTTTGTGGTGGTTTTTTTAAGGGTGGTTACCATTAAGTAATGAAAAGGGTACCTACCATATTCATTGTAGTACCCTATCTTATAAGTATTTCTGCACTTCATCATCCTTTGCTACTGTTAATCTCCATCCTCTCCCCCCTTTTTTTCCTTTGTTGTCACAGTTTAAGTTTGGTTTTATTGTGTTCTTGGTGGAGCTGTTACTTGTGGTGGTGTTTTCTTTTGTTCTTTGAATCTGGTTGGAAAACCCCCTTTAGTATTTCCTGGAGTGGGGGCTTTCTGTTGATAAATTCTCTCATCTTTTCTGTATTTGTGAATGTTTTTATATCTCCTTCATACTTGAAGGATAGCTTTGATGGGTATAGTATTCTTGGCTGAAAGTTCCTCTCTTTCAGGGCTTTAAATATTGGGGTCCACTCTCTTCTAGCTTGTAGAGTTTCTGCTGAGAAATCTGATGATAATCTAATAGGCCTTCCTTTATATGTTGTACTCTTCTTTTCCCTGGCTGCCTTGAGAATTTTTTCTTTGTCATTGGTTTGTGTCATCTTTATTATGATGTGCCTTGGAGTGGGTTTGTTGGGGTTAAGAAAACTTGGTGTTCTGTTTGCTTCTTGAATTTGAGGCTTTAGTTCCTTCCACAGGCTTGGGAAGTTCTCGTCTATTATTTGTTTGAGTATATTCTCCATTCCATTTTCTTTCTCTTCTCCCTCTGATATACCTATTATTCTTATGTTATTCTTTCTGATGGAGTCAGACAATTCCTGTAGGGCTTTCTCATTTTTTATTATTTTTGAGTCTCTTTCTTCTTCTCTCTGTTGTGCCTCAAGTTGTTTGTCTTCTATTTCACTAATCCTATCTTCAATCTGGGCTGTTCTGTTAGCTAAGCTTGTTACCTCATTTTTCAGCTCGTGAATTGAGTTTTTCATATCTGTTTGATTTGTTTTTATAGTTTCAATTTCCTTGGTAATATATTCTTTGTGTTCATTGAGTTGTTTTCTGATCTCCCTATATTGCCTTTCTGTGTTTTCTTGTATATCTCTGAGTATTTTTAAGATTTCTATTTTAAATTCTCTGTCATTTAGTTCCAAGGCTTCCAATATGTTGTCTTTTCTCCATAGATTTTTCCACATCTATTTGTGTTACCTTTCTTTCTTTTGTATCTATAATATTCGATTTCCTCTTTCTTATCGGCATCTGAGGGTGGTCTTATTGATAGCACTAATTAGAATTAATAAAGAGTAAAAAGAAAAAAAAAAAAGGGTAAAACACCCCACAAAAAAAACAGTAATAATTTATTATTTCCCCCTTTTTTTCTCTCTTCTTTTTCCCTCCTCTCCCCTCCTCAGGGAAATATCGTGCCTATAATGGAGGGCCTGATTTGGGGTGAAGAGTTCAAGGGGCAAAAAAAAGGGAGTAGGGACCTACTAAATGCAAAAAAAAAAAAAAAAGGAAGAAAATCTTAGACAAGAATAAGATGATTTGCTTGTAAGTGATGGTCAACTAAGAGATATAATGAGAGGGATAAGAGGGAATCAGAAAAAAGGACCAAAAAAGAATAATAAAGAAGAAAAAATAAAAGTAATAAGTAAAAATCTGTTGTATTAAGTGGAGCGAAGACTAAATACAATGGGGACCTTGGGTTGGGAGGACCCAAAATTCCACAAAAATAAACAAACAAGAGAAAAAAAAATAAAAACAAAAGCAAAAAAGAGAAATAAAGCCAAAAAAAGCCTTGAGTCCCAAATTAACTAATTTGTTCGTGATTGAGGATTATATGGGAGGAAAGTAAAATGAGAAAAGAAAAAACGAATAGAAAGGAAAAAATAAGAAAAAGAGAAAAACGAAGGAAGAAATAAAATAGGAGGAGAAAAAAACAAAATAAAGCAAGACAAAAAAAAAACAAAAGAGGAAAGAGTGAGAGTTAAGTGTTTTGGAGTATAACCTTAAAGGAGGGTGAGGATGAAGAAGAAAAATAAAATGCAACACTCATGGGTAGTGTAGTTCAAGAAAGGGGAAGCATAAGATGGGCAGAGAATAGAAGGACCGAGGTGGAGGAAATAAAGGCAAAAAGATAGAAGAAACAAACAACAACAACAACAACAACAAAAAAATTAGTGGATCAAGTTGTAAAGTCTGTGGGTTTTTCTTGATTTTGAGAGGTTAACTTCTTCCTTTTTCTTTTCTCTCCCTCTTCCTAGTCGGTGACTCTGTACCCCAGGCTCTGCCCCTGTGTCACTCTTAGGTAGGGATTTGCAGTTGATGGGATTCTATGGCAATGTCATATAATTGGCTTTAGTCTTGCTGGAAGTAAAGGCTTGTTGGCGTTTGCAGGGTCCAACGATGAGAGAGTTTGCTTTCCTGGATTCTCTCTCCTAGTCCCCCCTTTCTGAATTAGCAGCCTGGTGATCCAGCTATAAGGCTGCAACTGCTTCTGCCTGGGGAGTAAGAGGCTCAAAGAGCTGGGAAATCCCCACTCTATCCCCACTCAGTGCAAGGCTTTGGGAAAGGCTCTGAGAGTCAGGGCCTCCAGTGTAATCAGGCGGGGGTGGGAGTCAATTGTTGTCAAGGTGACTGTTCAGTGCCTATCATTTAGTTGGACCTCTCAACCCAGGCTTTCCACACTTTGTAGCCTGTTTTTGCAGGGAAGAAGAGGCACTAGTCTCTGCTTACGACTAGTGTAGTATAGACCTTATTATCTGCCAAGTCCTTCTTGTTAGCGTTTATCCCTGAATATGGAGGCTCTATCAATCAGAAGTTGCCCCCGCCCCTTTAGCGAGAGGCACTAAAAAATATCACGCCTCTTGTCTTGGATCGCTGAACTGAGAGAGATCTTATCAATTAGAACCGAGGGTGCGCAGATTTTATGGGTTAAGCTAAGTTCAGTGATTGGGTTGCAGCTGTGCTTCCGAAGGTATTTTAGGCTGCCTGCGCGTGCCCCTCCCCCAAAGCTTGATTGTTAGCTTGAATGGCTGGGTGAGGTGCCCCGCCCACGGAGAGAATCTCCCAAGCCTCTCCTGCTCGCCCCGCCGCTGGCTGGCGGCTGGACCGCACCAGGCGCAGGATAATGGAGCCCCCTGGGTGTGCGGGCCAGCAGGGCGCCCTGGGCGTGTGGAATGCCCAAGGCACGCTCGCGAATGGGGCGCTCCGGGCACCGGTGGACGGCGACCCCCACTCGCAGTGTGCGGGCCGCTGGGAACGTCAGCGGTGCTCAACTGGACCAGGCGCGCGCGCCGCGCCTCGTGGCGGTCGCTCGCGGTGGCGGTTAGCGGCGGCCGCTCGCGGCGGCAGCTCGCGGGGGCTCGCGGTGGCTCGCGGTGGCGGCTCACGGCGGCCGCTCGCGGCGGCTCGCGGTTCCCAAGTATATGGGCTGACTCACCGCAGGCGCACTCCCTCGCGGCTTGAATGAGCGTCGCTGCTGCGGTAGCTTCCTCCACACCCTCGTCTCTCAGATTCAAGTGATAACAGTCCTTTTGCTTTCAGTTTGTGTGGAACTCCGGAATGCTCCGAGGATAAATTTTTCTGTTTCTAGTTGATAAATTTGTTGTGATTTAGGGGAGAGCTGTCGGACGCGCTTCTCACGGTGCCATTTCCGTGACGTCACTCCTTTTATAAGAATTTTACATATCTTACTGTACACCTCCTATTAAAAGAAGAGATTTTTAAGAAGAATGTTTTTCTTAGTTTAAGAGGTTAATGATTCAGTTCTTCACATATGTAGTACATACTGAAGATATTCATAGAACGTTATTCTCTTATTTGATTTGGTGTCACAAAACAAAAAGAAAAAAATATTGCACATGCAGGGGTCACATGACCACAGTGGCTGAAAGCCACTCCATCACTCAAAAATTTTGTATATATTTATATATGTGTGTGTGCATGGAAAGATGTAAAGATATTCCCATAATATGGGGTTGTATAGAGATAATAAGTATTATAATAACTCTCTCAATTTTCATAATAAATATTCAAATACAAGTTTTATGAGGGTATTGTTTCAGGCTTATGTGTATGATCCCAATAAGCATTTGAGAGACTTACAAGGGAACTTGAAGTATAATAAGAAATATATTTGGTCTTTGTTTCTGATTCCCAGCACAGTACAGTACTCCTAAAATCCTTGGTATTTCTAGAGCGAGTGATTTTTGTTATTCACAGTGAACCCCCTGGATCTCTATTGAGTTTATGTTAATGAGGTAGCAGGGTGCAGTTGGTTAAAAGAGTGAAGGAAACAGACAGTGGGAAGCATAATGAGGACTGTAGCTCTGTGGAAGTGTGATTAGATGCATCTAGGCTGAGACTACACACCTCACTGGGAAGGTGAATCACTGGGAAGCCTGGATGGGTAGAATCAAGAAATGTGTGATGACAGAGAATGGAGCAATGTGACCTGGTCAAAACAACTGTCTTCATGCTCATTATATTTGCAAAAGCCTCATCTCTATTTTCAGGTGCAATTATTGCTCATTTACATGTTTTGTATATAGGTTATAACTATGAGCAAAAGAATCACATATTACAATGTTAAGTCTGATAGATCAAACAAAGTAATATAACTAGATCCATCGAGTTGGTGTCTAATGACATTAAATTTGCTTCTAGTTGAAGAAGACTCTTTATTTCTCAATTCTTAATAAGTTTTCTTTTATGTCCTAGGAGGAAGCAGTTAAAATAGCTGAACTGTAATTCATTTATCCCCTTGAATTTGTCCAGGGAAATAAAATAAGAAAGCATAACACCTGGTCTAATCTTTCTGTCAATTGGGCTTTCAAGTAAATCGTTTAATGATATTTGCTATGAGAAAGATACTCCGACTCTGAAATGCTCCTCGTATAATGCTGCTGGAGAAAGGATGATATCTACTACATAAGAACTATGATCTGTGGTTCAGTGAAGCATGCATCCCTGGGGAACATTTGAGATATGGAGTTCTACACAGTGTAAAATTGAGATGTTTAGTCCTGGCAGGTTGACTCAGTGGATAGAACATTGGTCCAGTGTGGAGATATCCAGGTTCAATTCTTGGTCAGGGCACACATAAAAAGTGACCATCTGCTTCTCTTCCCCACCTTCTCCTCTCTCTCTTTCCCTCTCACAGCCGGTGGCTTGACTCGCTTGAACTTCAGACCTGGGTGCTGAGGATATACCTCTCTTGATTTGAGCATGGCCCCAGATAGGGGTTGTGAGCATGTAGGAGTATGTCTTTTTAACTCCTTTCCTCTCACTTAAAAAAAAAAAAGGTTGTGATGATTTATTGTGTAAATGTGTCCCATTGTGTGAGGAATTTCACAAAACTCAGTTAGAGGCCTCATCTATCTGGGCCAGAGAAGGGTGAAGAAAGAACCTGAGCGGGGGCAGGGGGGTGGTCCCTTGATGTTCTCAACTTTTCTCTGCTTGGACAGTCCGATTATTCTTTCTTGAGTTTATTTAGTAAAGCTTGACATTGGTTAAGATCTATGATTTGTATGAGTTTGAATTAATAATCACATTTTATGTGATAGCACATATTCCATTTTTAAAAATGTTTTCTGGTCATTATTAATTATCACTTCTTATTATATGCCTCCTCATTTTGTGTTTTAGATTATTTATTCACATATTTATTTTGAGGGGTAAATGTTTTTGTATTAGTTCCTTGAGAGATTACCCTTACTCTCATGAACAAAGCACTTCTTATAAGTGATTCCTTTTTCTTAGATGTTATATTCATGAAATTCATTTAAGGACAAGGTATATAATAAAAGTGTGTTTCTGGGCCCTGGCTGGTTGGCTCAGCAGTAGAGCGTCGGCCTGGAGTGCGGGGGACCCAGGTTCGATTCCCGGCCAGGGCACACAGGAGAAGCGCCCCTTTGCTTCTCCACCCCCCCTTCCTTCCTCTCTGTCTCTCTCTTCCCCTCCTGCAGCCAAGGCTCCATTGGAGCAAAGATGGCCCAGGCACTGGGGATGGCTCCTTGGCCTCTGCCCCAGGCGCTAGAATGGCTCTGGTCGCAGCAGAGCCACGCCCGGGAGGGGCAGAGCATCACCTCCTGGTGGGCAGAGCCCCGCCCCTGGTGGGCGTACCGGGTGGATCCCGGTCGGGTGCATGTGGGAGTCTGTCTGACTGTCTCTCCCTGTTTCCAGCTTCAGAAAAAAAACAAAATACAAAAAAAAAAGTGTGTTTCTTACCCTAACTGCTCCCATAATTAAAGAATGATGAGGAAAATGGAGAAATTATTTTACAGTAGAAAAGTCCACATATTTAAACAAAATCACTTATGTAGAACACTCATGAAATGATGTTAAATACATAGTTGCTTTTCTAAATTTTAGTACAAATATTTTAGCATTAGGTCTATACAAAGAACCTCACAAATCTCCCTTTTTGCTTATGAATTCAGTATATTTATGGTAAAAATTAGAATCAATGTTTAATTTCAGATACATGCAAATTTTTAAAAAGCTCATAACTTTGAAAGAATCTTACATAATAAGAGAAAAATAGAAAAGGAAGACACAATATATAAAAATAAAATCTTTTAAGGTTTTGAATAAAATTTTCAATTATCTCTTTATTACCACCAGCATTCATGTGAATATATTTTATGGTAGGTTCTTTAGTGTTCAAGTAAATTTTAAAGAGTTCTTTATAAAAACAAAGAGACGGCCTGACCTGTGGTGGTGCAGTGGATAAAGCATCGACCTGGAAATGCTGAGGTCGCCGGTTCGAAACCCTGGGCTTGCCTGGTCAAGGCACATATGGGAGTTGATGCTCCCAGCTCCTCCCCCCTGTCTCTCTCTCCTCTCTCTCCTCTCTAAAATGAATAAATAAAATTAAATTTAAAAAAAATTAAAAAAAAAAAAAACAAAGAGAGGAAGTGGTTATAGGAATTCAGACACAATTGTAGACACAGTGGTGAATTCATGTGCAGGAGATGTAGCCAGACAGAGGTAAAGGCATAGAACCACTGCCTACCATAGCTGCAGGGAGGACACTGTGAAAATAAATACTCCAGGTTCCCCCCTTTTTATTCAGATGTCATGCTAGTACTTTGCATAGTCTTTTTACTCAAATAAGATCTAGAGAGCCAAATAGTTGAGTTGATGCAAATGATTGAGGTCAGAATCCTGAACCTCATAATAGAGTAGAGAAAAGTGAAGAGATGGGTTATCTAGCACTTTGCCTAATTATTACATAACAGTCTTTCCATTCTAAACTTTAAAATTAGTCTCTGTGTTCACCAGTGAAAATGTGAAAGCATAGTGGCCAGCTCTCAATGTGTGTTGTAGTACTATTTAGGTACTCCCTGTATGATGGCTTTTACTTTGAACAATTTCTCATCTGAGTTGGCTTCCTCTTCCTCCCCAAATACAGTCCTTTATGTTTAACAGGTGATAAACATAATTTCAGTTCTTTCAGATCTTTGTATTCTATCTCAATAATGGACTTTATCACTTTGTCTAGACAAGGTTGTATACAAGCAGAAATGAGAGACAGATAATTTGGTTAGGGTCCCAGATACTTGAATGTTCTGCTACACCAGGGGTCGGGAAACTTTTAAGCTGAGAGAGCCATGAACGCCACGTATTTTAAAATGTAATTCTGTGAGAGCCATACAATGACCTGTGTATTTTACACATTATCCAATAAAAATTTGATATTGTTCCTGACCAGGCGGTGGCGCAGTGGATAGAGCATCGGACTGGGATGTAGAGGACCCAGGTTCGAGACCCTGAGGTCACCAGCTTGAGTGCGGGCTCATCTGGTTTGAGCAAAGCTCACCAGCTTGGACCCAAGGTCGCTGGCTCGAGCAAGGGGTCACTCGGTTTGCTGTAGACCCCCGGTCAAGGCACATATGAGAAATAAATCAATGAACAACTAAGGAACTGCAGTGAAGAATTGATGTTTCTTATCTCTCTCCCTTCCTGTCTGTCTGTCCCTATCTGTCCCTCTCTCTGATTCTCCCTGTCTCTGCCACAAAAAAAAAAAATAAAAAATTGGTGTGTCCTGGAGGAAAGCTGTGATTGGCTCTAGCCACCCGCAATCATGAACATGAGCAGTAGAAAATGAATAGATTGTAATACATGAGAATGTTTTATATTATTAAAGTTATTATTATTTTTATTAAAGATTTGTCTGCGAGCCAGATGCAGCCATGAAAAGAGCCACATCTGGCTCGCAAGCCATAGGTTCCTGACCCCTGTGTTACACCAAATTCAAGAACCAAAATTTTACCACCTGTTTAATTTTCATATTCTTGATGCTGAATACATTATAATAAAATGATTTTTCCTCTATTAACAGATATATTTAATACTCTCTCCCCTTCAACTCCATATTTTCACTCCACATGTACAGTTACTTTGTGTATACATTATTTCCTGAAATCTAGCCCTCAAACTAATTCAGAAAAAACAGACCAGAGTTGCAAATTTCCCAGAAAAGGCACATTCATAGATATTGGTGTATTTTTCCACATTTCTAAAGTACTTCATCCTTGGTAAGTCTCTAAGCATGTAGACAGCCTCCTCATTATTTTACTTCATGAAGATTTTTAAAAAACTAAGTTAAATTATGTTTGAACTAGAAAAAAAGAGTCATAGTTTATCATTTTAGTGGCATGGTGACATTGCAATTTTAATGTAGAGAATTTATAAAATGTGATTTATTAAGGAATTAAGTAAAATTATAAAAATGTTTTTTTATATGAACTGGAATCCCAAGAATAAATGAAATGCACTAAAACATTAATTATGGTATAATTATTTTTAAATTAACTACATATATTCTTAATTTATATGCAAACACAATAATTTTAAAGTTTGCCAGATATTTATGTGTATAAAAATATAAAAGTAAATAATAAAAATAACATGTTAAAATAAGTAATAATTCATTAAAATAAATTTATGAGGTTTACTGTATAAATAAATTTAAAAGGTAGGAGAACAAAACCATCAACTGAATGCAGGAGATAAATAGAATTTTACTATGTGCTATAAAATTCATATATTGTAGTATAATTATTGAAAAGATCATAAATTAAAGATGCATATTTTATTCTATGGAACAACCATTATAAATGGTTGGAAAAGGTATATCTAAAAGTCAATTATGGCAAATTAAACTATTCTACAATTAAAAAACAGATATGGTCGATATGGAAAGTAAAGCAAACACTAAATGTGTCTATAAGTCACACTTTTTTTTCTATGACCAAGACAGAAAGAGACAGAATAAAGGACAGATAGGGACAGACAGCCAGGAAGGGAGAGAGATGAGAAGCATCAACTCTTTGTTTTAGCACATTAGTTGTTCATTGATTGCTTTCTCTTTTTTTTTAATAAATAAATTTTTATTGATGTGAATGGGGTGACATCAATAAATCAGGGTACATCTATTCAAAGAAAATATGTCGAGGTTATCTTGTCATTCAATTATGTTGCATACCCATCACCCAGAGTCAGATTGTCCTCTATCACCTTTTATCTAGTTTTCTTTGTGCTCCTCCCCCTCCCCCTTCCCCTGTCCTTTCTACCCTCCCTCTCCCCCCCCAACCACCATACTCTTGTCCATGTCTCTTAGTCCCAGTTTTATGTCCCACCAATGTATGGAATCATGTAGTTTTTACTTATTTCACTCCATATAATGTTATCAAGATCCAACCATTTTGTTGTAAATGATCCGATGTCATCATTTCCTATGGCTAAGTAGTATTCCATAGTGTATATGTGCCATATCTTCTTTATCCAGTCTTCCGTTGAAGGGCTTTTTGGTTGTTTCCATGTCCTGGCCATTGTGAACAATGCTGCAATGAACATGGGGCTACATGTGTCTTTACGTATCAGTGTTTCTGAGTTTTTGGGGTATATACCCAGTAGAGGGATTGCTGGGTCATAAGGTTTTTCAGTTTTTTGAAGAACCAGCATACTTTCTTCCATAATGGTTGTACTACTTTACATTCCCACCAACAGTGAATGAGGGATCCTTTTTCTCCATAGCCTCTCCAACATTTGCTATTGCCTGTCTTGTTGATAATAACTAATTAAACAGGTGTGAGGTGGTATCTCATTGTAGTTTTGATTTGCATTTTTCTAATAACTAATGAAGATGAGCATCTTTTCATATATCTGTTGGCCATTTGTATTTCTTCCTGGGAGAAGTGTCTGTTCGTGTCCTCTTCCCATTTTTTTATTGGATTGTTTGTTTGTTTGTTGTTGAGTTTTATGAGTTCTTTGTATATTTTGGATATTAGGCCCTTATCTGAGCTGTTGTTTGAAAATAACATTTCCCATTTAGTTGGCCATCTGTTTATTTTGTTGTCAGTTTCTCTTGCTGAGCAAAAACTTTTAATTCTGATGTAGTCCCATTCATTTATCTTTGTCTTCACTTCTCTTGCCTTTGGAGTCAAATTAATAAAATGCTCTTAAAAACCCAGGTCCATGAGTTTAGTACCTAAGTCTTCTTCTATGTATTTTATTTTTTCAGGTCTTATGTTTAGGTCTTTGATCCATTTTGAATTAATTTTAGTACAAGGGGACAAACTGTAGTCAGTTTCATTCTTTTGCATGTGGCTTTCCAGTTTTCCCAGCACCATTTATTAAGGAGGCTTTCTTTTCTCCATTGTGTGTTGTTGACCCTTTATTGAAAATTATTTCACCATATATATGTGGTTTTATTTCTGGACTTTCCATTCTGTTTCATTGGTCTGAGTGTCTATTTTTCAGCCAATACCATGCTGTTTGGATTGTCATGGCCCTATAATATAGTTTGAAGTCAGGTATTATAATGCCCCCAGCTTTATTTTTTTTCCTTAGGATTGCTTTGGCTATTCGGGGTTTTTCATAGTTCCATATAAATCTGATGATTTTTTGTTCCATTTCTTTTTTTTTTTTTTTTAATTTTTTTTTATTCATTTTAGAGAGGAGAGAGAGAGGGAGAGAGAGGGAGAGAGACCGAGCGAGCAGGGAGGAGCTGGAAGCATCAACTCCCATATGTGCCTTGACCAGGCAAGCCCAGGGTTTCGAACCGGCAACCTCAGCATTTCCAGGTCGACGCTTTATCCACTGTGCCACCACAGGTCAGGCCATTGTTCCATTTCTTTAAAAAATGTCATAGGAATTTTTATGGGAATTACATTAAATTTATAAATTGCTTTGGGTAATATGGCCATGTTGATTATATTTATTCTTCCTATCCAAGAACAAGGAATATTTTTTCATCTCATTTTATCTTTTTCGATGTCCCTTAACAATATTTTGTAGTTTTTGTTATATAGGTCCTTTACATTCTTTGTTATGTGTATTCCTAGGTATTTTATTTTTTTGTTGCAATCGTGAAGGGGATTATTTTTTTTAGTTCATTTTCTAATATTTCATTGTTGGCATATAGAAAGGCTATGGACTTTTATATATTAATTTTATATCCTATGACCTTACTGTATTGGTTTATTATTTTTAGTAATGTTTTGTGGAGTCTTTGGGGTTTTTGATGTATAGGATCATATCATCTGCAAAAAGTGATACCTTTACTTCTTCTTTTCCGATATGGATGCCTTTTTTTTCTTTCTCTTGTCTGATTGTTCTGGCCAGAACTTCTAGCACCACGTTAAGTAAGAGTCGAGAGAGTGGACAACCCTGTCTTGTTCCTGATTTAAGGGAGAAAGTCCTCAGTTTTATGCCATTTAATATGATGTTGGCTGATGGTTTATCATATATGGCCTTTATCATGTTGAGACATTTTCTTTCTATACCCATTTTGTTGAGTGTCTTAAATATAAAGTTGTGTTGTATTTTATCGAAAGCCTTTTCTGCATCTATTGATAAGATCATGTGGTTTTTGTTCTTTGTTTTGTTGATATGGTGTATTACGTTAACCGTTTTACATATGTTGAACCATCCTTGAGATTCTGGGATAAATCTCACTTGATCATGATGTATTATTTTTTTAATATGTTGTTGTATTCGATTTTCTAGTATTTTGTTTAGTATTTTAGCATCTGTATTCATTAGAGATATTGGTCTGTAGTTTTCTTTTTTATTTATTTATTTTTTTTTGCCGTCCTTACCAGGTTTCTGTATGAGGGTTATGTTGGCTTCATAAAATGTGTTTGGAAGTATTGCTTCTTCTTCAATTTTTTGGAAGACTTTCAGTAGAATAGGAACCAAGTCTTCTTTGAATGTTTGATAGAATTCACTAGTATAACCATCTGAGTCTGGACTTTTATTTTTGGGTAGGTTTTTAATAGTTTTTTCTATTTCCTCCCTGCTAATTGGTCTGTTTAGGCTTTCTGCTTCTTCATGACTCAGTCTAGGAAGGTTGTATTGTTCTAGGAATTTATTCATTTCTTCTAGATTGGTGAATTTGGTGGCATATAATTTTTCATAGTATTCTACAATAATTCTTTGTATATCTATGATGTCTGCGGTGATTTCTCCTTTTTCATTTTGGATTTTGTTTATATGAGTCCTTTCTCTTTTTCCTTGGTGAGTCTTGCCAAGGGTTTTTCAATTTTGTTGATCTTTTCAAAGAACCAGCTCCTTGTTTTATTAACTTTTTCTATAGTTTTTCTGTTCTCTATTTCATTTATTTCTGCTCTGATTTTTATTATCTCCTTTCTTCAGCTGGTTTTGGGTTGTCTTTGTTCTTCTTTTTCTAGTTCCTTAAGGTGTGAAGTTAAATGGTTTACTTGGACTCTCTCTTGTTTGTTCATATAGACCTGAAGTGATATGAACTTCCCTCTTATTACTGCTTTTGCTGCATCCCTAAAATTCTGATGTGTCATATTGTCATTTTCATTTTTCTGTATATATCTTTTGATCTCTGCACTTATTTCTTCTTTGACCCATTTATTTTTTAAAAGTATGTTGTTTAGTTTCCACATTTTTTTAGGGTATTTTTCCTCATTTTTGCAGTTGAATTCTAGTTTCAAGGCTTTATGATCAGAAAATATGCTTGGTACAATTTCGATTTTTCTGAATTTGCTGATGTTATTTTTGTGACCCAATATATGGTCAATTCTTGAGAATGTTCCATGTACACTAGAGAAAAATGTATACTCTGTCGCTTTGGGATAAAGTGTCCTGTAGATGTCTATCATATCCAGGTGCTCTAGTGTTTTGTTTAAGGCCAATATATCTTTATTGATTTTTTGTTTGAATGAACAATCTAGAGCCGTCAGCGGTGTATTGAGGTCTCAAGTATAATTGTATTTTTGTCAGTTTTTGTTTTAAGGTCAATAAGTAGCTGTCTTATATATTTTGGTGCTCCTTGGGTTGGTGCATGTATATTAAGGATTGTTACGTCTTCTTGATTCAGTGTGCCCTTAATCATTATGAAATGACCATTTTTGTCTCTGAGTACTTTTGCTGTCTTGTAGTCAGCAATATTGGATATGAGTATTGATACACCTGCTTTTTTATGTTATTTGCTTGGAGTATTTTTTTTCAGCCTTTCACTTTAAATTTGTTTTTATCTTTGTTGCTTAGATGTGTTTCTTGTAGGCAGCATACGGTTGGATTTTTTTTTAATCCATTCTGCTACTCTGTTTCTTTTTTATTGGTGATTTAATACATTTACATTTAGTGTAATTATTGACACTTGTGGGTTCTCTATTGCCATTTTATAAATTGCTCCCTGTTAATTTTGTATCTTGTTTGAGTCTTCTCTTTTGTTTTTCTATCATTTGTTTTTGTTTGTATTTCATACTTCTTTCCTCTGTTGCTACTTTTTTTAAGTCATGTGCTTCTGTTGTGGTTTTTTCAAGGGTGGTTACCATTAAGTAATGAAAAGGGTACCTACCATATTCATTGTAGTACCATAACTTATGAGTGTTTCTACACTTCATTATCCTTTACTACTGTTAATCTCTGTCTTCTCCTTCCCCCCTTTTTTTGCTTTTGTTGTCATGGTTTAAATTTGGTTTTATTGTGTTCTTGTTGGAGCTTTTACTTGTGGTTTTGTTTTGTTTTATTCTTTGGATCTGGTTGGAAAAACCCCTTTATTATTTTCTGGAGTGCAGGTTTTCTGATAAATTTCCTCATCTTTTCTGTATTTGTGAATGTTTTTATTTCTCCTTCATATTTGAAGGATAGCTTTGATGGGTATAGTATTCTTGGCTGAAAGTTCCTCTCTTTCAGGGCTTTAAATATTGGGTTCCACTCTATTCTAGCTTGTAGAGTTTCTGCTGAGAGTCCTGTAGATAATCTAATAGGACTTCCTTTATATGTTGTATTCTTCTTTTCCCTGATTGCCTTGAGAATTTTTTCTTTGTCGTTGGTTTGTGCCAATTTCATTATGATGTGCCTTGGAGTAGGTTTGTTTTGGTTAAGAAAACTCAGTGTTCTGTTTGCTTCTTGAGTTTGAGGCTTTAGTTCTTTCCACAGGCTTGGGAAGTTCTCGTCTATTATTTGTTTGAATATATTCTCCATTGCATTTTCTCTCTCTTCTCCCTCTGATATACCTATTATTCTTATGTTATTCTTTTTGATGGAGTCAGACAATTCCTGTAGGGCTTTCTCATTTTTTAAAATTTTTGAGTCTCTCTCTTCTTCTCTCTGTTGTGCCTGAAGTCACTTATCATCTATGTCACTAATCCTACCTTTTATAAGGCATGTTCTATTAGCTAAGCTTGTTACCTCATTTTTCAGTTTATGAATTGAGTTTTTCATTTCTGTTTGTTTGTTTTTATAGTTTCACTTTCCTTGGTAATATATTCTTTGTGTTCATTGTGTTGTTTCTGAGCTCCCTAAATTGCCTTTCTGTGTTTTCTTGTATATCTCTGAGTATTTTTAGGATTTCTATTTTAAATTCTCTGTCATTTATCTCCAAGGTTTCCAATATATTAAAAATTTTCTCCATAGATTTTTCCACATCTATCTGTGCTACTTCTCTATCTTTTGTATCCATGATATTCAATTTCCTTTTTCTTAATGGCATCTGAGGGTGGTCTTGTTGATAACATTAATGAGAATTAATAAAGAATAAAATTTAAAAAATGGAAAAAATTTGGAAAAAAATAGTAAAAAAATCCCAATAATAATAATTTACTATTTCCCCCTTTTTTTTTCTTCTCTCCCCCTCCTCTCCCCTCATCCTTAGAAAAATATTGTGATGAGCTGTGAATTATATTATGCTAAATGAAACAAAAACTGCCTATAACGGAGGCCTGAGTTGGGGGGAAGTGTTCAAGGGGCAAAAAAGGAGGTAGGGACCCACAAAATGCAGAAAAGGAAAAAATTTGGGTCAAGTATAAATGATTTGCTTGTAAGTGACGGTCGACTAAGAGATATAATGAGAGGGATAAGAGGGAAACAGGAAAAAAGAAAAAAAATTACTATTGTATTAAGTGGAGCAAAAACTAAATAGAATGGAGCGCCTGGGTTGGGAGGAATGCTAATGATTTAAAAAGCGAAGTAAAAAGCACCCAAAATGCCACACACAAAAAAAACACTGAGTCCCAAATAAAATAGTTTGTTAGTGATTGAGGATTGAATGAGAGGAAAAGTGAAAGGAGAAAAGAAGAAACTAATAGAGAGGGAGAAAAAAGAAAAAGGGGAAAAGGAAATGTAGAAAAAAGAAGAAAAACAAAAAGAGAGAGAGAGAGTTAGGGTTTTCGAGTGTAACCCTCATAGAGACTATGGAAGAAGAAAAGAATTAAAATGGGAAATGTAACAATTATGGGTAGTGTAGTTCAAGAAGAGGAAAGAATAAGACCAGCAGAGAATAAAAGGACCAAGGTGGAGGAAAAGAAATAATAATGATAAAGGCCAGAAGATGAAAGAAACAAAAAAAAAATAGTGGAACAAGTTATAAAGTCTGAATTTTTCTTGATTTTGAGAGGTTAACTTCTTCCTTTTTCTTTCCTCTCCCTCTTCCTGGTCAGTGACTCTGTACCCCAGGCTCTGCCCCTGTGGCCCGCTTAGGTAGAGATTTGCAGTTGATGAGACTCTACAGCGATGTCAAATATTAGGCTTCAGTCTCGTTGGTAGTCAAGTCTTGTTAGCGTTTGCAGGCTCCGACAATGAGAGAGTCCGTTTTTCCAGAGCCTCTTTCCTTCCTGAATTAGCAGCCTGATGATCCAGCTATGAGGCTGCTGCTGCCTCTGCCTGGGGAGTAAGAGGCTCAAAGAGCTGGCAAATCCCCACTCTATCCCCACTCAATGCAGGGCTCTGGGTAAGGCTCTGACAGTCAGAGCCACCAGCGTAATCAGGCGGGGCTGGGAGGGAATTGCTCTCAAGTTGACTTTCTATGAGCCTCCAGGCCTGTTCAGCATGCCTAGTACTCTGTGGGACCACTCTCCCCAGGTTTTTTGCACTTTGTAACCTGTTTTGGCTGGGAAGAAGATGCCCTAGTAGCTGCCTGCAGTACAGGAGATCTTAACATCTGCCAATTCCCTCTTTTTAGCATATATCCCTGAGTATGAAAGCTCTGCCAATCAGAAGTTGCCTCCACCCCTTTAGCAAGAGGCACTAAAAATATCATGCCTCTTGTCTTAGATCTCTGAACTGAGAGAGATCTTGTCAGTTAGAGACACATAGGTCAGTTGGGAGGTGAGCAGACTGTGGGTTAAGCTAATTTCAGCCATTGGATCAGCCTATCTGCTCCAGGAAGGATTGTAAGTTGCCCACACCCCTCCGCTTATTCTGGATTGTTAGCTTGAATGGCTGGGTGAGGTGCCCTGCTCACCGAGAGAAGCTCCGGCATAAGGAAGTTCGGTTTGGCACACTTTTCACGTGCTGCTGGCAGCTACTGCTCGCAGTGCAGGGGTGTTAGCTCGCGTGGGCTGATTCACCACAGGCACACTCTTTCTTTGGCTTGAACAAACATCTGTGCCACAGCCTAGCTTCCTCCACAGCCTTAGCCCTCCTCCACTCTCAATTCTTAGTGAAAGCAGTCTTTGCTCAGGTTAGTGAGGAAGGCAGAGTGTTCCTGTCTCCGTCTTATTTCCTTCAGGGTTGATTATATATTTAGTCAATTTTTCGCTTGATCATACCTTTGTTTTCAGTATGTGGGACTCCCAGATGCTCCAAGGATAGATTTTTCTGTCTCTGGTTGATGAACTTGTGAAATTTTGGGGAGGTTTGTCAGTCACGCTCCTCATGGCGCCATTTCTCTGATGTCACTTCTGATTGCTTTCTCATATGTACCTTAACCTGTGTATGTGTGTGTGTGTGGGGGGGGGGGGTCACAACAGACTGAGTAACCCCTTGCTTAAGCCAGTGACCTTGGGTTCCAGCTAGTGAGCCTTGCTCAAACCAGATGAGCCCGTCCTCAAGCTGGGAACCTCGGGGCTTTGAACCTGGGTACTCCGCATCCCAGTCTGATGCTCCATCCATTGCACCACTGCCTAGTCAAGGTATAAGTCACATATTTTATTATTTTCTTTGTATTGAATTTACCAGGGTGAAACTTCTTGACAAAATTATACATTTCTGGTACACAATTCTACAGCACATTATCTGTATGCTGTATTGTGTGTATACCACCCCAAATCAAGTATCTGTCTGTCACCATTTATTCCCCACATATGCTCTTCCAGCTCCTTACAACCCTTCAGCCCCAAACAATCACCACACATTTGTCTATGTCCATGAGATCTTTTTTTTTCTTTTTTTTGCTCAATCACTACCCCACCCAGATCCCCAAACGCACCTTAACAGCTGTTAGCCTGCAATTTTTGAGTCTGTCACTCTTTTGTTTGTTCATTTTGTTTATTAGATTCCACATATGAGCGAGATCATATGATATTTGTCTTTCTCTTAGCATAATAATCTCTGGGTTTATCTTTGCTGTCACAAGGGTAAGATTTTCTTCATTTTTATAGCCAAGTAGTATTCCAGTTGTGTAAATGTACCACAGATTTTTTATTCACTGATTTACTGATAGACATTTTGGCTGCTTCCAAATCTCTGCAATTGTTAATATCACTGCAACAAACAGAGGTACATCTATTCTTTCAAATTAGTGTTTCAGGTTTCTTTGAAGAAATTCTCAGAAGTGGAATTCTGGGTATTGAACAGTTCCATTTATATATAATTTCTGAGTTAAGTCCATACTGTTTTCTATAGTGGCCGCACCAATCTTCATTTCCCCAGCTGTGCACAAGGTTTTCCTTTTTTCCACAGCCTCCTCAGTACTTGCTATTTGTTGATTTATTAATGATAGCCACTCTGAAAGGTGTGAGGTGATATTTCATTATAGTTTTAATTTGTATTTCTCTGATGATGAGTAATATTGAGCATCTTTTCATATGTCTATTGGATATCTATATGTCTTGTTTGGAGGTGTGTCTATTCAGGTCTTTTGTCCAGTTCATAATTGGACTCTTTCTTATAAGGTATTGGGTTTTCTATGTGTTTTTTAAAATACATTTTGAATATTAACCCATTATCAGCTGTATTATTGGCAAATATGTTCTACCATTTAGTGGGCTATCTTTACATTTTGTTGATAGTTTCCTTTGCTGTGCAACCTTATAGTTTGATGTAGTCTCATTTATTTCTTTTTTCTTTTGCTTCCCTTGCCTGAGGAGTTATATCAGAAAAGACATTACTATGAAAAATGCCCAAGGTTTTACTGCCTCTGTTATCTTCTAGGATTTTTATAATTTCAAATCTACTATAATATTTAAATCCTTAATCCATTTGAGTTCATTCTGGTGTATAGTGTAAGAAGGTGGTTTTGTTTCATTTTTTTTGCATGTATATGTCTAATACTTCCAACACCATTTAATAAATAAACTATTTTTATCCCATTGTATTTTTTGCCTCTGATTTCACATTCTTAATTGGCTATAAAAGCATGGGTTTATTTCTGAGCTCTCATTTTGTTCTATTGATCTATATGTCTATTTTTATGCCAGCACCATACAGTTTTGATTACTATGGCCTTGTAGTATAGTTTGATATCAGATAATGTAATTTCTGAAACTTTGTTCTTCTTTCTCAAGATTGCTGTGGCTCTTTGGGGTCTTGTGTGATTTCATGTAAATTTTTGGAATATTTGTTCTAGTTTTGTGAAATACACCATTGGTATCTTGTTAGGGATTGTGTTGAAGCTATGATTGCTTTGGGTAGTATGGACATTTTAATGATGTTAATTCTTCTTATTCATGAACACATTATATGCTTCTACTTATTTGTATCTTCTATAACTTCTTTCTTCATTGTCTTATAATTTTTCAAGTTCATATCTTTTGTATCTTTGGTTAAATTTATTTCTAAATATTTTATTCTTTTTGAAACTATTGTGAATGTGATATTTTTCTTAGTTTCCCTTTCTGATAGTTCAATGTATTTTGAGATTAACTCATTTAAAAATATCATATGGTTTATGTTTAATATAAAAGAAAAGTTTGAAAGTTTTATAACATAAATTCAATAAGTGAAACATGTGAAAAATTGTGGATTTCAGTTAATGATGTTCTAGCTTCAAATTTTATTTTAGAAAAAACTAATAAAAGTGTAAATCCAATTATCTTAACTTCTATGTTAAAAAATATAAAAAGAAGATCAAATTAAACCAAAAGTAATTAGAAAGAAAACCACTAAACCAAAACAAGTTATTTGAAAATAGATATAAACTGGTGAACTCCTCTGAATACAAATAAAAGAAAAAGGAGTAAAAATACAAATTACTCATATTAAGAATAAAAGAAGTTATATAAAAAGAAATTTCATAGATATTCAATGAATAAATAACAACTAATTTATCCCAATAAATTTGAAAGCCTAGTTGAATGAGCAAATTCTTTGACATACAAAATTTATCAAAACAGACACAGGAAGAATGGAGAATCTAAATAATCTTATATCTATAAATATAATTATATGAGTAAAAAACATAATAGTCTTCCTTAAAATACAACTCTAGACCTGATTGATTTTATTATTAATCTTATTGAATATATAAGATAAAATAATAACAATCCCATATAATTTCTTTCAGAAAGTATTACAGGAAGATACTAACCCAGACTCATTTTCAAATGCCAGCAAAACCATAACTCCAAGCCCCCCCCCAAAATTTACAATAAGGAAAAATTACCAAATAATATATATGATAAACATAGACATACATTGTTTATTAAAAGTGTTAGACAATATTGGGCATGTTCAGGGCGGTATAGGGATCAAATATATGGTGACAGAAGATGATATGACTTTGAGTGTTGGGCACATAAAGCAATACACAGATCATGTATCATAGAATTGAACACTTGAATCCTATGTAATCTTATTAATCAATGTTACCGCAATAAATTTAATTTCAAAGAAGAGGAAAATCTGTAGGAAAAAAAAATTTTTAGTAGTGAAATGCATCAATTTTTAAAAAGGGAAGTGACTCCGGCCATTGAATTTCACTGTAAAAATGCAAGGTTAGGTAATATTTCAGAAGCAATCAATGTAAGTAGCTATATTGAACAAAGAAAATCAAAACTTTTCTCAATAGCTGCAGAATGCACTTCCCAAAACTGAACACTATTCATGATAAAAAATGTTATGCAAACTAGGATCAAGAGGAAATACTCTATCTGATAAAAGATATCCATGAAACAGTCACTTGTGACTTTTCTCAGTCTTTAATTTCACTATACAGAATATTTTTCTTTAGAAATACATTTTCCCTTAGTTGTAAGATTAAATCTCATTTAATTCATTTCTTCTTTTTAGTTCAGACTTTAAAACATTGACCACGATTTTATGCTAATTATACTTAACATCAACATTAAAATAACTGTGACAAGGGCTCCGTGTCCACATTTTGTTAGGCAATGTGGCATATAATGGCTTTGGAAATAATGGAAAATTAAAACCTATTAGAAATAATTGTTGCCCCTTTGAAAATCCTCATCTGGAGAAAGTCTAGTCATAAACATCTATTTTACCTTTACAAATGCCAGTTTTAAAAATCTTATAACATTCAATTCTTTGTTCAGTAAACCTTTCTGTCTGTCTCCTTGATACATTTTAAAATACATTTCCCAGTGTGTTTATCTTCTTTGAACACCACTCAGTTTAAGTGATTAAACACATCATCACCATTATCACCCGAGTCATTTTCTTGTGCTTCAAGGCTCTGTAATTTTATTATCCAACAATTGTTGTTGCTATAAGATGAATTTATTTCTCCTACTGTTTTATCCTTTCTAAATACTCACTTGGAAATTGTGTAGTTATCACATTATTGTGAAATTCTCATTAAATTTTGTGGTTTTCCAGTACTTTATTAAATTACTACCTGTAAGTAAGCTGATTGATGTTTCAGTATATCAGAAATGTATCAGGAATACAGTCCTAGCTCCTAATATTTAGTTATCTGCCAAAAACCTAATAGCTTGGTCAGCGTTACATACACTTGATGTAACAGCTAAAGGAAAATGTTTCAAATTAGCTCTTGTTGTGGAGGCACTTAACTCCTAGAACTTAATTTTGCAAATACTGTTAGAATCCTCAGCCTGAGATTTTTCGATTTTTAGTATTAGTTTTAGTGTTAAGGGTGAGGTGAAGGGAAACATTTTCAGACTCATGAGTAATTCAGTTTTTGCTATTTGCTTTAAATTGGTATTAAAACAGTTTGTTTATCTAATTGTGAGCATTTTCAAACAGTTTATTTTTCAAAAAGATTTTTGAGACGTAAATTTTGAGAAATAAATTATATCATTTTATTTCTTTGGAATTTAATTTCACTCATCATTGTTATGCTAAATCATTGTATATTCATCTGTCTAACCTGGTCTTAGGGAATAAGAGTTAGTTTAATGCAAATTATAGATTGAAAAGTGAGACCACAGTTGCAGTTATTGGTTCATGAAGAGTCTCACATCCCTCACTAGCAGTTTTCAACAAGGAAATAAGGAGAGATTGGTTGTTCCAAAGATGAAGTGGAAACCTCATAAAGTAGATACAAAGCTTAAAGAAGACTTGGACAAAAGGGGTTGAGAGGCACCCACAGCCTAAAAATAAAAGCCTGAGAGAATCACATTAAATTATAAATGGAATGGCTATTGATGACTTCCTAATGGAATACTCTGTTTGCATTGCCTAAAGTCCATCTGCATTGCTATATTCTATCTTGATGAATTACAGAATTATGGAAAAATTTATAAAATAAACATTCCAGCTTTCCAAGTCAAATATACTAATCCATTGTTAGCCTGTAAGCTATATCATTCTTGTTATTATTTAATTCATGTAGTATATCAATGGGGGAAAAGAACTTTCATTTTATTATCAGAGAAGAAACAAAGATTGAATAATAACAATAAAGCTTTTCTTGTGATTTTCCTGTTCTTAGCTTTGAACTAAGTCATTTTCAGAGTGGTAAATATGTCTTATATGAAGTATAAAAGGGAAGACATCTACAGATGTCTGTAATAGGTAACCATTATGAAAATAAAAATAAACTAAGATTTATTCTTTTTGTTTTACAAAATAAAACAAAATAGAAACAGACCCATAGATATAAGGAACAGACTGACTGTTGATAGAAGAGAGGAGGATTAGGTGAAAAAGGGAAGGGATTAAGAGGTACTAATTGGTAGTTACAGAGAAGTCACAGTAAATTACAGCACAGGGAATACAGTAAATAGTATTGTAATAACTATGTATGGGGCCGGGAGGGTACTTGAAATATCAGAGGGACCATTCTGTGAAGTACATGATTATTTAATCACTGTGCTGCACATCTGAAACTGATACAGAATAATACTGAATATAAACTATGATTTAAAATAATAATAAAGGAATTTGTGAAAAATACAAATTACCTTGCAATTAATTTTTACTTTCCTTTTAATTTCTGTTTCACACATAACTTTTATCATCCCATATGATTATTTTCTCTTAATATCTAAAAATGAGAATCTGAAATTTGGGTAGATTTTCTAAAACAGTAAAATAATTTCTATCAATGCCAATGACAAAAGTGATATTAAACATTATTTGAAAAATCACAAGTGACAGAACCAAATTTGGATTATGTCATATGGAGTAAAATTGCGATCTTTCCAAATATTTTAATAAATATAGACTTAACAATGTGTTCTGGTTTAATGAAAAAGGAAGAGGTGACTGAATTGAAACATTCTGGAATAGGTAACCATTATGAAAATAAAAATAAACTAAGATTTATTCTTTTTACTTTAGTATCATCTGTTTCTGATACATTAGGGTTATTAAAAAAAATGTATCCTAATGTGAGTCATCTCTGTTCATTGACGGACATTGAGTAATGAAAATGGCATAGCAGCAGTCAGCTCCTTCCAGATGACCAACTGGTTGTTGGTTAAAAGGTCAGAAAATAAACCATATTGTTAAGATATATTTTTAAGCTGGCTATACTTTCAGGTGGTTAAACATAATAAATAATTATTTTCAAAGAAAATCTGAGAGAGAGAAAATTACTCTTTAAATATTATTTTTATACCTAATATATATATATATATCAATATATTTAACAAAGTATGTACAGGATATGTATGAAAAAAAGCAGTAATGCTCTGTTAAAAAAAATAAAAAGAACTAAACAAATGGAGAGATACCTTGTTTATGAATCACAATATTGTTAGAATGTTAATTATCAATTTCTTCTATAGAGTCAATGCAATATCAGTAAAAATCTCAGAAAGCTATTTTGTAAATATTGATAAACTAATTCTAAAACATATGAAAAGGAAAAGAATTTAGCATAGTCAACAAAATACTGAAGAAAAAAGACATTGTTGTCGAACTCACACTACTTTATTTCAAGATTTAATATAAAGCTAAAACAATCAACATACCATTATATGGAGGAAATAGGAGATACAAAGATAAATGGAACAGAATGAAGAACCCAGAAACAGAACCATAAAAATGTTTGTTTTTTTTTTCTTTTATTGACAGAAGCAAAAAGAAAATTCAATAAAGAAAGGAAACTCTTCGATAAATTATGACGGAATACTTGGACATACACATGCAAAATTAAAAATTCAGCTAGGTCAGGCTGACCAGTCAGTGGTACAGTGGATAGAGCGTCAAACTGGGACAGAAAGGACCCAGGTTTCAAACCCCAAGGTTGCCTGCTTGACTGCAGGCTCATTTGGCTTGAGCACAGGTTCACCAGCTTGAGCACGGGGTCACTGGCTTGAGCGTAAGATCATAGACATGACACTATCTATGGTCGCTGGCTTAAACCTACGATCACTGGCTTGAGCAAGGGGTCGCTTGCTCTGCTATAGCCGCCCACAGTCCAGGCACATATAAGAAAGCAATCAATTAACAACTAAAGAGACTAAGGAGCTACTACGAAGAATTGATGCTTCTCATCTCTCCATTTCTGTCTGTCTGTTTCTATTTTCCCTCTCTCTGTCTTTCTCTATGTATCTGTCACATGCACACATAAAAAAACTAACCTAGGTCATACCTTACCTAAAAATTAGCAACATGGAGCATATACTTAAAATGAAAAACTAAAAATTTTAAAAGAAAACATAGGTAAAAGTTTATATGACCTTGGGTTTAAGGATAGGGTTTTAAATACAATAACAAAAGTACAATTCATAAATAACAAATGATAAGTTGAATTCTATTAAAATTTAAATCTTTTCCTCTGTGAGAAACAGTAAAAACAATAATAAAAAAAGTCCCTCTGGGAGAAATACATTTAAATGATTTAAAAATCATTTCCTGACTTGTATCCAAAATATGAAATAAATTCTTGAAACAAAATTATAAGATATTAAATGTAAAAGATTTGCATAAATACCAAAGTAAAGGAAATGCATAGGTATTAAATAAACAGATGAAAATATAATCACCATTTGCTTGAGAAAACTGAAAATTCAAATAACGACATCAATAAACACCTATTAGTATGACTAAAATACAAAAACCACACAGTATCAATTGCTGGTAAGGATGTAAAAAATAGGAAGTCATGCCTACTATAAGACACAGCAACTGTTATTTTCTATATTTACTCAACAGATGTTAAAACACATATCCACACACACACACACAAAAACCCTATATGCAAATGTTTATAGCAGCCATAGTCTTAATAACCAGGAACTGGAAGCAATTAAAATGGCCATTTAGGACAATCTACAAATAAGTGTGGAACACAAAAACAATAAAATGTTATTCAGCAATAAAAATGATATAGCTGTCAAGACAAAATTATTATTGAGTCTTAGTTGTGGTTGATAATAAACCAGTCTGAAAAGGCTACATGCTATGTGATTCTATTTACATGAGTTTCTAGGAAAAGCAATACCATTGAAGCTGTCGACAAAATAGTGATTTACAGGGATGTGGGGTGGTATACAAGTGAATAGATAAAGCACAGATGACTTCTTTTTGTGCTTAGTGAGACTTTTTTTTTGTATAATACTGGATGACAGATACTAGATACTATAAATTTGTCAAACCTCATAACACTTTACAGCACAAAGAGTTGAGTTATAGTGTATGCAAATTTTTAAAAGTCATCTAGCGGAAAGGGAGATCCCAAAATTGAATGTGATCTGTGACGAATGAATCTTGCTGCACTCCTAAAGTTTTATATAACTTCATTGAAGAAGGTAGACTGAAATGGTGCTGATCTAAGTAACTTTGGAAATTGTTGTTGGTATTCAGGGTTTCATGAAGAGGAGCCACAAAGGAATGAGGCAGCAACAGTACTGCAAGTGGAGGACCCCAATCTCTCCAGGATTGAGGTGCATTAGATCAATTATCCAATTTATTAAGCAGAAACATGATATCATGCATAAAAAACTAACAAGCAGAATACAGTGTCTATTTTATTATTTAGTTTTGCAAAACTGATTAGATTGCTCTTGCCCTTTCTGAGACATAGCACCACATCATCTACTGTCTGATTCCTGACCTGCAGAAAACTCCAGCAGAGCCAAGATCGCGTCCTTGAGGGCGTTCCTGGATGCGCAACTGCCTTCAGTCATGTATGCGCAACTGCCTTCAGTCATGTATACTTAGTCTCGACCCTCACTTTCTCAGGACAGGAACAGAAAATCACTTGGTGCTTTGGCTTTCATCCAACAGGAAATGAGTGGAGAGCATATTAGATGATCCTAGAGAGTTTTGTAGTGCCAAAAAGTAAGAAAGTGCTTAAAAAAATAACAGACAATTATGGTGTTATATCAAGGGGCCCTGGGCACCAATTGAAAGCACTCCCAATAACCAAAGCTGGAACAGTTTGAGCAACAAAATAAATAATGTAGAACTGGATTATAACCCAAAGTATAAAAAAATATTCATGAGCCTATAGTGATAGAAATAAATGATCAAATAAATAATAAAAGCATAACCTTAAAAAGAGAATTCTAAATAATTTATGTAAGCTCTCCTCTCTCAAAAAGATGAACTGTGATCTTACTCTTAGTGTGAAGTGCTCATGGTGACTTCCTTCAAAGAATGTATAAAAGAAGGGGAAAAAGAATCACCTTACAGTGGCGAAACCTGATGAACATTATCTGAGTCAGGTGATTAAGTTTGACCTCAATAGTGTTAAATCATTCTGATAGCATGTACTCTTGATATAATATGATAAGATTGGAACCTTACCTTTGCGGTCTTCCTTCCAATCAAAGATCAGACTATCAGAAATATATCCCAATTGAGAAATATTGTACAAAATATTTTACCTGTACTCCCCAAAACTTTCAAAGTCATCAAAATCAAAGAAAATCTAAGAAATGCTTACCATCTAGGGAAACTTAACAACCATGTTACCAAATATAATGTGCTGTCCCATGTACAATCGAAATAGAATGAAGACAGGTAAAAACCAACTTTACTAACTAATCTAGTAATATTGGTTGATTAGCTGTGGCAAATATATTTTATACAATACTAAGGTTGGATGTGTTAGAGTAATTAAACAAGGAGGCCATTAGTTAGACTGAGGTGCCTCTACTACTCTGGTGACCCAGGTGAGCAAACCAAAATCTAAACCTGCAAATGCCTCAAAGATACAAAATTGAAACCTAAGGACAACCAATCACAAGCAGGCATCTAGGCTTTACGCTATAGCTGATCAAAATTTTTTTATTCTGTCTTTTTTTTTGGTAAATATCTCTCAGAGCTTCTGTTGTTGGAACTCTCTTAACCACTTTTGGTTTGATTATCTCTGATTCAATTTAATTTTGTTCAAATAAACTCTTAAAATGTTAACATACCTCAGTTAATCTTTTTTTTAATTAATTTATTTTTATTTAGACAATTAAATTTAACAGGGTGACATTGGTCAACTAGAGTACATAGATTTAGAGAAAACATCTCCAAATCATTTGTACAGTCTATTATGTTGTATACCCATCACCCCAAGTCAAATTATCCTCTGTCACCTTATATTTGTTTCTTTATGCCCCTCCCCTTTCTCCCACTCCCTCCTTTGCTTCCCTCCCCTCCCCCAGGTAACCACTGCATTCTTATCTATGTCCATGAGTCTCAATTTTATGTCCCACCTATGTATGGAATCATATAGTTCTTAGCCTTTTCTGATTTACTTATTTCATTCAGTATAATGTTATCAAGGTCCATCCATGTCATCATAAATGATAGTATGTCATCATTTCTTAGGGTTCAGTAGTATTCCATAGTATATATGTACCACATCTTCTTTATCCAATCATCTATTGAAAGGCATTTCGGTTGTTTCCATGTCTTGGCCACTGTGAACAATGCTGCAATGAACTTGGGGGTGCATGTGTCTTTACGTACCAATGTTTTTGAGTTTGGGGGGTACACACCCAGTAGAGGGATTGCTGGCTCATATGGTAGTTCTATTTTTAATTTTTTGAGAAACCGCCATACTTTCTTCCATAGTGGTTGTACTACTTCACATTCCCACCAACAGTGAATGAGGGTTCCTTTTCTCCACAGCATCTCCAACACTTGCTATTACCTGTCTTGTTGATAATAGCTAATCTAACAGGTGTGAGGTGGTATCTCATCGTAAATTTTTAATCTTTTAACAGGTGTTAGCAAGAGAAGAAACTATGTTCAGGGTATGTAGGAACTCTCTGGACTGTCTTCACAACTTTTCTGTATATAGAAAACTCTTCTAAAATTAGATTTATTTAAAACATGAGTTTCTTAGATTCTACTAGTTTATAGAACACTACCTCTAAGAAGTAAACTTGGATTTGAAAGATCTTCTCTGTTCCAAACTTATATTGTACAAAGCCTGCCCTTAATTTAAAAGATTAAATTCTTTCTTGAATACTGATGTTCTTTTTTAAAATGGTTTAATTTGCAGAAGATGTTTTTTATTTATTTCTATCTCACCTTTATGGTTCAACCTAATTATATAATTATTTTCTGTGTGATAAAATGGGAAAAACTATTGGATATGGTAAAAGTAAAGGCCAACAGAGAGATGTCACCATTTCTCTTTCTTCTCCTTTCTGTCTATGCCTTGATGAAAGATTTACAGAATGTAGAAGTTCTATATCAGTATGACAATATTGCAGATCTAACTTGATTTCAATGCCTTTCTATGTGGGATGGCTTTGCCTGGAACTGGGCTATCATTTTCAATTGGTTGGCTTTACTTTAATGGAGAAATACGCAGGAAAAACTTGGGTTTGAGTATGTTGTCTAAATAAACAATATATCCTCTGGAGGCATCCTAATCTTTGCCTGGACATCAACCCTTCTATCCTTCAAAGAATAATGAAGTCTTAGTGGTCCCTCACCTCCTCAGACATCATAAAGCTATCATAAGGAGGTTTAGGAGGACAGTTGTAAGATAATAAATAATAAAGATTTAAACTGCTATATTTAACCTTGTTATACTGTAATAAAAACTTATAATAATATTTGTTATGTCTTACTGTTATTCAAATTAAATATTTGTCTTTCAATTAGAATTTATAAATACTGTGATATTCTTATTAAATATCTTCTTAATTATTTAAGGCATTTATAAATTTAACCTTTATTATTTCAATATCTAGATTATTAATTACTAAATATTAAGATTGAGGTAGCAGTAAGATTCTTGGAGAATGTGTCATCTATATACTTATGGTAAATTTTCTCTTCATAGCCTTAATCCTTTGCTCTATTCATTGCTTTTTCATTATACAGGTAGAATAAATTACCTGATTACTGAATATGGGAAATAATTGGTATGTGTAACTCAGCTTTCTCCATTCTCCTTCCTTTTGGGAGTTTGGTACATATAGGATGGATACATTTTGGTCACCCTGACATTAACAAGGACCGACCCTCATGTAAAGAGCTTAATAGTTGACCTAGGTGTATCGGAAAGTTTATCTAATTTGTGACGCAGGCCTATTTTTGCTGCATATCTAAACTCCATCCTCAACTCTATTTTTAGTAAAAAGAACAAGAAAAACTAAAATTTTGGTCCCCATTTACATTCCTTTGTGTCATTATAAACTATTTACATAATTGGTTATAATTGTTATAGCTGGGTTCATTAGGTAATTCATGACATAAAATGAAAGTAATTAGAAGTCAAATGAATAGGCAAAGACACTCATAGCAAGCTAAATAACATAGACTTTAATTCACTCACGGTTAAGACAAGTGGCAGGATAAGTCTAGGTCCTTGCTTCGTTAGGGCCCCAAACAAACTTGTTTCGAGACGCAGAGTGCTTTGTGGCAGTTGCCAAATGATCATGGTGGGCAACGTGGAGTCTGCATTGGAGTCTCAGGTGACTGCCTTGTTCTTGATCTACGGCTGCCTTTGTCCATTAGGGAGGTGGCCAGTGTCTGTCCAGACATGTGAACAAGGACTCTCTTTTGTCTAATCTTCATCTATTTCTCAGCTCTAGAGCCAGGGAAGAGAAGACAGCAAACCTGTTGATCTTCTTACCCACTCTATTATGCCAAGAGACCTCATACCCTAAAAACAGTTTGCCTCTTAGGGCTTGGTTGAACCAATGATGTATTCCTTTCTGACATTCTGGTGCTACAACTGTTACAAATTTATTCATAGCAGAAAGGAAAAAACATGTCTGCACTTGCTGACCCTATTAGATTTCAGGAAACCTAAGGATTCACAACAGTCCTGGTCTAAGACACTGAGTTGATGGGTCTAGGACGCTTTCCTGAGACATATAGATGAGCTGGAGTTTAAGAGAATAAAAGACTTAAGCTGCTACCTTCACAGAGTCCTTTCTTACTCCCTCTGCATTTCATTCCCTTTAAAAACAAGACATTTTTTTTACTTTACTCTGTAAAATCAGATCATAATCATGGCCTATGAATTTCACTGAAGCTGGAGGGTGCTAGGGAATGGGATGGTATTGAAGCAATTTGAGGAATAGGGAAGCTATGCTGATTTTCCTTTTTCTCATTTCCACCAATTATAAACAGGTATTTAAGATTCTGTAGATATGGATATTTGCCTAAATAGTTCCATTTTATCCCTAAATAAGTCAATTAATACCTGCTACTTATTTTAAGCATGGTTCTTTATTTTTAAATGTTCTTGTTTAGATAATAAATTAACAGTCACCATAAATGTAGAGACATTTTCTTAATTGTTTCTTAACAATTAAAGCATAGGGAGAAATAATTAAGGTGTTAGACATTGATTTTCTTTGCAATCAACCTTTCACTAACACATTCTTAATATACACTACACACAAAAATTAGGGATCAGGGAATATGCAGATATTCCAGTACTTTCAGCCTTTTGTATAGTGCATTTTCACCAATGCAAAATCGGACAATGAAATAAAAATGAATTGACTTTTCATTTGCTTTTCTGATGTTCTTGTTTAATAAAATAAAATCAAATGCTTTTTTTATTGCTTCATATTCATTTTGAAATATCTGCTAATTTTTGTGAGCAATATATTTATATTTAATACATTTTAGGGAAGCAGAATTATATTTTGACCAAAACATCAGTATATTCCTCATTATTTTGACTTATAAATATACTTTTTTTTACTTTTATTGTAATATTTAAAATATATGTAGTAAAAATCCTTTTATATACTTTATACCAACTTTCTTATTTTTTATAAGCATAATAACAAAGTTAGTCTTTTTATTAATTTATCTTGTGATAATTGTTTTGATTCTTAGCTTGTCATTTCCTGGCAGCATCTACATCTTTGCCTCTCTCATAAAAAACTAAAAAAATATTTTATTATTATCTAATTTTACTGGTTGAAAGGTTGAAAAGATTGAAGAGCTTCCCAAAGACATACAGCTAATGAATGACAAAAGGTACATTCAAGCTACGGTCTGTCTTACTCAGGAACCTGGGCTCTGAACTAACTTCCTCTACACCCCTCAGAATTCCCAACAGATTGTGAAGCCTGATTAGTAAATCATATCCTACATGACCACCTTGCAAAACTCTGACCTCTCTGTCCATCTCTCTAATCCAGCTCCTAAACCTGATGCTTCTCTGAGACTTCTCTGATGAATCTCTATGGTTTTCCTCTTTTTTAGCCAACTTAACTGCTTTCTGGAGTTCCCTGTATAATCAACTTATTGACTTAATCCTTTGCCATTTGTTAGCATGAATTAAATTAGACTCTTTGTACACATCTGCTTTCCTTGTTGGTATTATTAAATAGTCTATATGGATATATCTATCTATACAAAAGTGCATTGTTCCATTAGCCACAGTATTCCTCTCATTTCTTAGCCCTATTAATGTATGGAATACCTTTTAGAACACTGTGTCAGATGCTAGAAAGTACTTGAACTCATATTGGAACAAACACAGGAAACACCTTGTTCTCTCCATCTTTCATCATTGCTTCCCTAAACCAATTTATATATTTTTTTCAACGTCTCTGTAAACTAACTTTTTCTGTTTACAAATCAAGCTATCATAAAACAGGAATTGTCAGTTTTTGAGTTTTCATACTTTTATCATTCCAAATCTGAAATGAATGTTATTTTTCCAATTCTCCAGAAAGCACTATGGTCTAGACTGGGTGAATGCTTTGTGTTCTAACCACTGTGACTAAGGTAAGGGAAGGGATCATGATAGAATTGTACAAATGTAGTCATCTGGAGTTGTATGGCTTCATGGATAGGGATAAGACGATGTAGGTGTATGATAGGAAAGACTCCTCACTAGCTCCTTGCCACTCAATGTGCACAGAGCTATTAGACTTTGATCTCACTCATCTTCTTCTTTTTTTTTTTTTAATTTTATTCATTTTTTTTTTTTAGAGAAGAGAGAGGAAGGGAGAGAGAGAGACAGAGAGGGAGAGGAGAGAGAGACAGAGAGAGAAGGTGGGGAGGAGCTGGAAGCATCAACTCCCATATGTGCCTTGACCAGGCAAGCCCAGGGTTTCGAACCGGCGACCTCAGCATTTCCAGGTCGACGCTTTATCCACTGTGCCACCACAGGTCAGGCCGCTTAATTCTTAGGCAAAGATCTCACTTCTGATATCACTGAAGATATCTACACCATTAGGTGAGAGTTGTCAAAGAGTTTTCTCCACCAGAATTAAAAACCCATTGCCAATCATTGCCATTTGTATTAGCTACCTTTGCTGTGTAACAAATTAGCTCATATTTGGCATCATGACATGATGCTCCTTTATCAGTATCTCAGTTTCTGAAAGATAACAATCCAGCACAGAGTGGTTGGAGTCTCTGCTCAAGATCTGATCAGGCTGAAATCAATATGTCACCTGGGTCTGCTGTTTCATCTGGGACTCTGGCTCTTCTACTATAATCACAGGTTATTAGCAGAATGTATCCCCTTTCACATTTTCCACATGGCCTTCTCTATCATCAAGTAAACAACAGTGGGTCCTTTCCAAACTTAGAAGCTCTCCGACTTCTCCTTCTACCACACTTCGCTGATTTCTTTTTCTTACTTTCACTTCCCCTTTCGTTCACCTAGAATATCCACGACAATCTCTTGTCTTAAGGCTAGTTGGTTAGAAACATAGTTACATATTTAAAAGATTTTGTTATCATGTAATAAAATTTTTCCACAGGAGTAATTTGGGGAGTATTGTTCCAACTCAGAATTATTGGCTACCACACAAAATATGAAAATGTGTCCTCAATTAGAAAAAAAAAAGTTGGAGCGGTTTTAATTTGGTTATGAATTGAACATAGTCCTGAAGTCAAGTCTGATTAAAAATAAATAAAACAAGGAAAATATAGCTGCCTTGGAGCTTATAAGCGGGTATGTATTTCTTGATCTTATTACACTGTCCCCTTAGATTCTCCAAAATTATCACCATATAAAACATAAATCCTGAGTAAAATTCTTTTCTGTCCCTTGCTCCCTCTCTACCCCTGCCTCTCATTTTTCCATCCTTACTTTAATGCTTGGAGTAATTTTAAAGAAAATGAAATCAGCAATTTGGAGGGTTTTTTTTTTTTGTTTGTTTTTTGTATTTTTCTTAAGCTGGAAACGGGGAGAGACAGTCAGACAGACTCCCACATGCGCCCGACCGACCGGGATCCACACTGGGATCCACTCGGCACGCCCACCAGGGGTGACGCTCTGCCCACCAGGGGGCGATGCTCTGCAGTGACCAGAGCCACTCTAGCGCCTGGGGCAGAGGCCAAGGAGCCATCCCCAGTGCCCGGGCCATCTTTGCCCCAATGAAGCCTTGGCTGCGGGAGGGGAAGAGAGACACAGAGAGGAAGGAGGGGGTGGGGGTGTAGAAGCAAATGGACGCCTCTCCTATGTGCCCTGACCGGGAATCGAACCCGGGTCCCCCACACGCCAGGCCAACGCTCTACCGCTGAGCCAACCGGCCAGGGCCAGCAATTTAGAGTTTATTGATACATTTTATTATTCATTTATTCAACAAAGATAACTTTTATTTTTAATTTAGAATTTCTCATACTTCAAAAGAATTACTACAAGGTTTTCAGATGTTACACACAATAAGAAACTGTCCATCTCGCTTTCCCATTTCTCCAGCCCTGAGGTTTTCCATCCCCTAAGAAACTCCTGAACCACCTAACTAATATGCCCCAAACCACCTAAAATGTGCATTCCTTTCTGATTCCAGCCCAATTACCTTACCAAATTTCTACAAACAGTCCTAATATCATTGAGGCGGCAGCAGCGTTAGCTCAGAGCTTCAGAGGGCTGTTCCGTAAGGCTAAACTAGTTGGAATTGTATCAACTACGTTAGGAGGGAATGTGAGGTTAACTCCTGGTTTGATTTCATTTTTGATATTTTTACCAGTGTAAATGGAAGACAGCAGAAATATTAAACAAACACACCTATTAAAAGAAATATATGTAAGTCTCCTAAATACAGAGATTAATCTTGAATGACAAAGAAAAAAATAGTTAAATTGGACTTCCTCAAAATTAAAAAAAAATTGTGCTTCAAAGAACATGACTAAGAAAGTGAAAAGACAATGCACAGAATAGAAATAATATTTGCAAATAATGTATCCAAAAGGGACTTCTGTCTCATTGTTTCCATATCTGCTGGTTCTGACAATATATTCGATCCCATCCATTCATTTAGAGAGATATGACTCAGTGAAAACACAGTTAATAAAATAAAAAATATTCTCATATTCTTTTCCTTATATGTTGTTATACTTCAGAAGCATCATGTGGAAAACAGATGGATGGTATAGCACTGGGTTATTTTTGAGTCTCCTGAAAATGCCAACATTATAGCATCCATATTTCTAGTAGTTACTTCTCAGTTGTGGAAACAGTTGTAATTTTTTTTTACTTTTTCTTTAGTTTGTTGGATTAAAAAATGCTTTATATTAATATGCATTTATAATTTTTAGCATGAACCAAACCATAGATGCTGAAAAGAAACCAAAATTAATAAATGAGAATATTTAATGAGCCTTGCCCTGTTTCTCTCTAAAGCTGTATAAAAATATATTTATAGAACATAAAACATATATATATACACACACATATATATATATATAACATAATTTGAGGACTATGTAGTGTATAACTATATGGTCACATTTCTAGTTACTCTTTATCTCTGTATCTTACATATGACACATATGTACATATACATATATATACATATATCTGTGGATATGCACACTAAATACGTGAATATATGTATATATACTGCCTCAGACCCTCTGTCACACTACCTAAATTGTCCTCAATAAGATACATTTTCATTTTATTAACTCAGCGATTATTTGTTTTCATTTAAACAAATAAGCATTTGAAGTCTGTTACTACAATTACTTCCTACTTGTTCCCAATATTATGCAATGTGTCCTGTGTTAAATCAATACTGATTTTTTTTTAGCTAGAATGTCTTGTTTTCAGTGAGGAGAATCTATGTTTTCTAATTTCCAGAACACATTTGCCATAATTACAGAAATTTTCTAAGTACTGTTTACAGAAATCATGTTGACCTTTATGGTGAGTATTATACAAGGATTTTGTAATGCAAAGGTCAGAACCAAATTCAAAACAGCTTACTTAAATCATGGAAAGGAAAGAATTTGATGGTACTCTTGGTTATTAGAACTGGTTAGAAGGGCACGACTCTCCTATGGGAATTTTCTGGCTGTTAGGCACAGTGCACTGGCCATATTTTGCAAGCTAGCTTCTCTATGAGGTGAACAGTTGGCTACAGTTAGTTCCATGTTCAAAACCCTAAATACTTACAAGAGAGAACTGTCTTCACAATATTGGAGTTTCAGAAAGGAGAGGAGAGAGAGAGAGCAGGGAATGTGGGAAGGAAGAGAAAGAAGGGAAACAGAATAAGAGTGAATGACTAGGGAAGGCCTTTGGTCCAGCTGTGATGTCCCACTGCTCATTGTTACAATAATCAGGGCCAAGTAAATGGACTGTGAAAAAGGAAGCGACTTCTTGACTAGAGCAAATGAATTAAACTTGAGTAAGAGAAGGAAGTCTCTAAGAGAAGAAACAATACCCTTAGAAACGTTTTTGGGAGACATCATGTCAGGTGGACAGCCACTGAATTGATGTCTATCAGACATACTTTCATTCTTTTTTGTTGTTGGTTTTAAAATTTTTTTTTAAATAATTATTTTCCATTTCACAAAGTTTGTTTGTAATTTGTCTCAAAAGTATCATAAAAAGAAGCGCAGATCTGGAAAAGATAGTCCTGTTGATCTGGGCATTGAGAAGCCTTTATTGAAAATAGTGGGTTTCAAGTGGGATTTTTGAAGGCTGTGTAGGATAGTTAAAGAATAGAATAGAACTAGAAAACGAAACTCAGGAAGACATGAGGTGACTCAGCCTCTGGGGCCTGCTTGCATAACAGTGAAGACGCTGACTGAACAACGTAATGAGTTCACAGCTAAACCCGAGAGCGTAGGGAATTAAGATAATCTCTGCGAAGTAGAGTGACAGGACTGAGGGCTGCCCATTGCCAGATGAGAAACCAGGTCTTGACTCCATGAGATCCACTTTCATCTTTTGAACACGTCCAGAGATTCTGCATATTCTGGGAAACACAGGTGGTTATAAATATAATTAAAGTTTTTTCAATTAATTAATTAATTTTTAATTTATTGGGTTGACATGGTTCATCAGACTATTCAGGTTTCAAGTGTACAACCCAAAATAACACCATGTACACACTGCATTGTGCACCCTGCACCCCAGACAAAGTCTCTTTTTGTTCCCATGGCCCCTCTCTGCCATCCTCTCTCTACCTCCACCCCTCTTTGCCCTCTGGCTTCTGCCACCTTGTTGTCTGTATCTATACATTATGCTATATGATTTTGACTAATCCCTTTACTTTATTTCATCTAGACCCCTCACTCCTTCCCTTCTGATAGCTGTCTATCTGTTCCACGTGTCCATGCCTCAGTTTTTATTTTGTTCATCAGATTTTTGTGTTCATTAGACTCCACATATAAGTGAAATCATATGATACTTGTTTTTCTCTGGCTGCCTTATTTTACTTAGCATAATAATCTCCATGTCTATTCATGCTGTTGCAAAAGGTAACATTTCCTTCTTTTTTATGGCCTCATATTATTCCATGTGTAAATGTACCACAGCTTTTTTTGTCCACTTATTGTCTGATGGACACTTGGGCTAGATCTTAGCTATTGTAAATAATGCTTAATGGAACATGAGAGGTGCATATATTCTTTCAAATTAGTGTTGTGGGGTTTTTAGGATATATTCCCAGAAGTGGGATTATTGGGTCAAATGGCAGATCCATTTTAATTTTTTGAGGAAACTCACTGTTTTCCACAGTGGCATAACTAAAGTTTTAATGGACAAATAACACTTATTCATTATTATATATCATTTAGTTCTATTTATCACTTACTATGGGAGAACTATCACAAGTCCCTTGTTATTTCAATGCAAGTCAAGCTCATGTTGCTCCAAAAGGAGCCTTCTATTAAACTATGTAATGTCACTTTAAGAAAAATCTTGAGGTATAGCAGCAGAAGGAGAAATACATTTTAGTAAACTAACATTTTTTTACAGATAAGAGTATATTATTAGACAATATACATTTCCAAACAGAAGCAGAATTTGTCCTTGTAAGTAAGAGACCCTGGGGCTTCTCTCCCAGGTACTTCTACTTTATTTTATCTTTCTACTAGTTCTAAGTGAAAATGGCACAGAACAAACGTTTGGCAGATTGGAGTGCATTGTCTATTGTTCCTGAAGTACCATCTGGCACAGCAATCTAGGCTGCAGAAAGTGCTTACTGCCCATCCTCACTGACTGTTAGAATGGATGCCTCACTGCTATTTTTGCATGATCTATGAGTAATTCTAACCAGACGGATGACAGTCACAAATCTCAACAGAGCATTCAGTTGTTTCCAACTCCCAAGACCTTTAAGACTGTGAAATTTAGCAAAGGAAGCAGACTGGTAAACATGGTTAAACCATATCCTCATACATAATAAAATACTCAGTAAACAACAAAGGCACATCACTGAGAGCCGCTGAATTCTTGTTCTGAGCAGCACTGCTACATGACTTCTTTGCAGGAAACTGGAGGGAACAATCATTTGCTCATATTTCATGCACTAAAGTCAGTATTGCTCTAAACTTCTTCAAGTGATCACATTTTAAACATAAATTCCATGTGTGACTTGACATTAATAAGGGAAAAATAAGGAAATCAAGGGGAAATGAGCACAGGCATATAGTGAGACTCTTGAAACCACAGACATTAGTGTTGGAACTGTTACTTTATTCTAACGTCTGCATTTTTAGTTCAGATGTCTTAGAGCAGTGGTCCCCAACCCCCCGGGCCTCATACCAGTACCGGTCCATGGGTCATTTGGAACCGGTCTGCAGAGAAAGAATAAATAACTTACATTATTTCTGTTTTATTTATATTTAAGTCTGAACGATGTTTTATTTTTTTAAAATGACCATATTCCCTCTGTTAAATCCGTCTAAAACTCACTCTTGACGCTTGTCTTGATCACGTGATACATTCAGCCGTCCCACCCTAAAGGCCAGTCGGTGAAAATATCTTCTGACATTAAACCGGTCCGTAGCCCAAAAAAGGTTGGGGACCACTGTCTTAGAGGACTTGTAGAAACCATCCATGGAGAGTTTCAATACAGACTCAAAAGTCTCATAATGGGAAGAAATAATGTATGTTTTGCAAACATCACTTGGCACAGATAAATCTATTTCTGATGTTAAGCAGCTAATCAAAGTTAAGTCTAACTAAATAAACAAATCACTTTTGTTTAACTTTGATACAGGATAATAATTATCAATAATAAAGAAAAAACACCTCTAATATCTAGTTAATATTTTCTAACCCCGAACTAGTCAAGGTGTATGAAATGAATGGCTTGGTCATACTTGTACATAATATTACTGGTCTTTTTTTTTTTTTTTTGTATTTTTCTGAAGCTGGAAATGGGGAGAGACAGTCAGACAGACTCTCGCATGCGCCCGACCGGGATCCATCCGGCACGCCCACCAGGGGCGACGCTCTGCCCACCAGGAAGCGATGCTCTGACCCTCCGGGGTGTCGCTCTGTCGCGACCAGAGCCACTCTAGCACCTGGGGCAGAGGCCAAGGAGCCATCCCCAGCGCCCGGGCCATCTTTGCTCCAATGGAGCCTTGGCTGCGGGAGGGGAAGAGAGAGACAGAGAGGAAGGAGAGTGGGACGGGTGGAGAAGCAGATGGGCGCTTCTCCTGTGTGCCCTGACCAGGAATCGAACCTGGAACCTCTGCACGCCAGGCCGACGCTCTACCACTGAGCCAACCAGGCAGGGCTATTACTGGTTTTATATACTCTCCTTCATGGAGGATCTCCTACATGCATGTGTTAGACCATGCAGAGATTAAAAAGAAATTGCTCTTGCCTCAAGGAACATACAGTTTAAGAGTTATGCAGTTTGAATAACTGTCAAATAATGTGGACTATTTGGATCTGCTGAATCATCCATCACTGGATATTTGACCTCCTAACCAATTCTGCAATGTTTCACTGATCAAAATGGTGATATGGCCAGAGAAGAAAGTCTGCCATCATTGGGGAGCTGCTTTGAGATGTGCAACACATCTCTGCATCTTACTTTGACCTAATTAGGTTGATGGCATTTCTAGATAGAACATCATAACAATCTCTCCAACACATGAAAGCCTGAAATTGGTTCAACTTCAAGAGTCCAAATTCCAAACCATAAAGATCTGCTTTTTGCCACCATTTCAATTAGGAATGTGAGTCACTAAACATTTTAATCAATGCAACAGTCTTTAGCCATCCTAACAAAATAGTGAAAGTTCAAATCACTTTCAGAGTTTATAAGTTTGGACATGGGGACTGAGATTTTACTTCATACCACCATCTCTCTTCTACTCTGGCATCATGCATTATTTGGTATGATCATAAAGAACAGACCCCATGCCTTCATTAATTCAGTATTTGAAGCATTGAGTTAAGCACCTAAACTATAAGAAAGGCATATCATGTTGAAGTCTGGTTTGAGGACAGACTGTAAAATGAGTGAGACAGAATGTATTAGAAATCTGCTTGTAGTGAAAAATGTAAATAGCATGCATATCTCTTTCTTTATTCTGTACAGAAACTCTGAGGCATGTCATTTTATCGGTAGTTGATTTAGACATACATTAGTCCACATCATGTCAGAACATAATGAATACTATTATAAGCATGTCCTTATATATTATATATTTCAAGATGACTTATTTAAGGATAATTTTATATTTATACTTAACTATTTTTTCACTTTAATTTTAGTTTTACTTCTATCTTTCCTTAAATTTCAACTTTTGGAATGTGAGTATATAAAAGGTGTACATGTTTAATGGTTTATGCATAATTCTATATTTAGAATGCCCTAATCTATAATGGATTATTGCAACCTTTATTGGAAATATAACATTCATATCTTATTCATTACACAGTTTGGACAATGAGTCTAAAATTTCCATGTAACAAAAAAGGAATATTGCAAAAATATTATCAAGAAAATATATAAATCTCTCATAAATTGTTTACTTACAAAATACCTTCCAAATACCATATATATATAGATATATATATTTCTTTTCTTCCATTTCCTCTTTGATTCAGACCACAATAATGTAGATTACAAACATTATCTTTTAACTAACCATAAGTATTTCTCTATGCTAATACATTATAGTTCCTAAGGTTATCTTTCTATAACACAAAATTAAATAGAAAAATTTAAAAATATAGTAATAGAAAAATACAATAATTAAAATACAACTGGTAAAAATATTTTAAAAATAGAACAAATTGCACAGTCATAAAATCTAAGCCATCATTATAGTTGACACATTCACCAAGCAAAAAGTCCACATTACTGAGTACAATGTTAAAGAGCCATTGCAATCCAACCACAAGCCATCAAACTTGATTTTTCAATAGTTTCTTAATTGTGTTCATGTCCCTGCTACATGAAACATATTGGTTTTCTAAATGAATGTTGTTATAAATTGATTTTTGAGCACCTCAATGAAAAGAAAAATGATATCTCTAATATTTCCTACATGCTATTTCTTTTGTTTAGAATGCCTCTCCAACTCTTTGTTCATGAACTAGTGGCATGCTCACCTTCTGAGTTTCCCTCAGCTTCCCCTCTGGCTCTCTATCATGTTTCCTTGTCTGTTTGCATTATGATTTCTTATTTACACATTCATATTCACATGAGTAGGCAATGACTCTTTAGCTGCTAGTTGTACCTTCTGTTTTAGTTTTATTTTGGCCTTGTACTCAGAGAAGAGACATTTATTAAAAATTTTTTAAACTAGAGGTCCTAAGAGAAAGTGACATTATTCATGGGGTCCATCACTTCAAGAATAACCATATGTGAAGAATGCACATGGAATTCAAACTAAGAGAGAATCTAAACAAAGGACGAGCCTCTTGGCCCTGGTTGGGTAATTCAGCTGGTTATAGCATCATCCTGGTACTCCAAGGTTGTGGGTTCGATCACTGGTAGAGCACATAGAAAAATCAACCAATGAATGTATAAATAAGTGAAACAACAAATCAATGTTCTTCTTTTTCTCTCTCTTTGCCTCTCTCCCTCTCTCTAAAATCAATAATTTTTAAAAAAATTTTATAGAAGAATGAGCTTCTTATATTCTTCATACTGACTGTAGATAATAAAGATATATAGAAGACAACTTTTGCTTAGGAATTGTTAAAATGGTAATTTACAATACAAAGACCAGACAGGAGGTTGCAAATAAAACACCTAAGTAACTAAAAGGTTTTACAAGCACATTGGAAACCACAGATAACCACACCATCAGTAATTGAGTTGGCAGAGACTCCTCAAACTCTGAGGACATGTTCAGTTATAAAAAAGTAGGTATGTATTTATAAACTAGAGTATTTGCTTTTATTCATAATGTTTATTTTTCAGTAATTTTTTGTTTTTAAAAAAACTAAAAATTTCAGATTTTCTCAGCTAAACTAAGAGAAACAAAAAGGAAGAATTTTTTTTGTTTTCTTGTTTTGCTTTTTTCTTAATTCTATCATTAAAATTTATTTATTTATTTTTATTTATTTTTAATTCACTCTTTCCAATATTATTTTAGATTTTATTTATTCATTTTTAGAGAGAAAGGAGAGCGAGAGCGAGAGAGAGAGAGAGAGAAGAGGGGGGGAGCAGGAAACATCAATTCCCATATGTGTCTTGACCAGGCATGCCCAGGGCTTTGAATCAGCGACCTCATTATCATTTTTTTAATTACAGTTGACATATATTATTATATTAGTTTTAGGTGTACACCCCAGTGATGAGACATTACATAACTTACTAAGTGGTCATTCCAATAAATCTAATGCCCATCTGACATCATACATATTTATTAGAATATTATTAACTATATTCCCTATGTTGTTCACACTTGAGACAGAGCTATAACTTAGAATTTCTCAAAGGTGAGATAAAATTTAAGGAGACAGAATTGGGTTAACTGATCAGTAGTCTTTCTTATTCTTATATCTTATTTCAATCCATGGAGATTTTGAATTATTTATTCTTAAAGATTTGATAATATATTAGGTTGTCTAATTTATCAGCAGTAGTTCCTTAGTGGTCTGAATTACATCTATTGTGGTATAATCATTGCATTTTTATGCCCCTTTCTACAAATTATCTCAACGAAAATTTATTATAAAAAATAAATAAATGAATCAGTGATATACATTTTGCATTCTATATGTCTGATATACTTTTATGCAATGACAATTCACAAAGCCTACTAAGGCAGGAGGACTGTACAAGACTTTACTACAAAAAACAATTATTTGTTTAAGTTACTGGTTTGAATTTTAATATTTTTTTCTAGATGTGAAATGAGTCTTCTTTCCTTTTTTGCTACTGCCAGATAAAATTATTTCAAAAGAAAATTCCTCTTTTTTTATTCATCGTATTTTTGGAAGCCAGGGGAGCAATCTTTTGTAGAAGGAAGTAAAATGCTCTGAGAGAAACAACTATAAGGGCATCAGTTTGGTGTTTTATAGACCATTGAAACCTTTGAGTAGTGAGTTTTTGTCATGCTCGCTGACCCCCAGGAGTGAGTTTTTTTCAAAAAATTAAATTAGTTACAGTTACAGTTTTATTAACTTCAAATCATGTTTGTTTGATAACTAATTTATAGAAACAAAAAGAACATACATTTGCCTTTTTTTAATGTCGCCTTACACATTTTTAAAATAAATCGATCATACTCTGGATCATTAGGAGGCACAAGGACGTACATGAACGTTCATGCTACACAAAGGGTTAATTATTTTTTATTATCCTAAAGGCAGTCTGGTTAGTTGGTGTTGACAGGTAAGTGCCAGAATAGTTAGCAACATCCCACCTTAACAATAGAGATTAGTGTTAAATATTTCATATATACTTCATATTTAAAAGAATAAATATTAGTATTGATAGGTGATAATAAACATTGGTTTGCTATTTATATCTCCTCCTATATGACTCCACAAGTTGATAAATCTGTTTTATCCTCTATTTAATAGAGAAATTAATCACATCTGTACTTTTCATGAAATACTGTCCACAAATTTCCGGAAAATGAGATTCTTATAAATGACAAGTTAAAATGTTAAAACTAATGAATGTTGGCTCCAGTTCTATATTAAATAAATATGCTCTGAGAGAGTGTGTATGGGTAGCTCTTAATTTTTGTGATGGTTGATGCCTACTCACATCAGACTATGAGCTGACCAGATAGTCTCAATTTAGTTTAATTTATATGTGTCACTGCAATTTCTACTGCAGCACAGCCCCATCTGCCAGCTTACTTACTGAAGCTGTAGAGGGTTCCAACTACAAAAATTCTCACCTGACCTGTGGTGGTGCAGTAAATAAAGCGTTGACCTAGAACGCTGAAGTCGCAGGTTTGAAACCCTGGGCTTGCCTGGTCAAAGCACATATGGGAGCTGATGCTTCCTGTTTCTCTCCCTGTCCTTCTCTCTTTCTCTCTCTCTCCCCTTCCCCTGTGCTTCTCTAAAATGAAAAGGAAAATTAAAAAAAAAATTCTCAAATATAACGTTTGAGAAATATTTGTCTCTAATCAATGGAGTTTTTATATTTCTATATTTATATTTTTCTTGCTATCAATAATTTGAAATGTTCATGATAATTTAGCCAATGCACTTTGAGTTGTCATTTTTCAGAACCTGTCATATATATAAATTTCTTGTAGGCAATAGTGAAAACCTGTAACTTGACACCTCTCCATTCTTGTAGAGAGTTACTCTATATCTTTGCAGAGGAGTCTGGGTGGAACAGCTTATTCTAAATATATGCCTAGACTTATTCTACAATTCCACTCCATCTCTGTATGCCTTTGTTAGGTAGAAAAAGGCATTTGAATTTAAAATTGGTTGCTTGTGTCAGGTTCAACTAAGTGTCCGCTTATTGGAAAAAAAAGCTAAAATATACTGCTTACAAAAATTAGGGGATATTTCAAAATGGATACGAAGCGATAAATATCCCCTAATTTTTGTGAGCAGTATAGATTTAGGTGACCAGCTATTTTGCCACTTCATTCAAATGTTGAGACTGCTTGACAATACCATCACCTACAAAGGGATATATATTTTTAGCTCTTAAGTTATAGTACTTTTACTTTTGCAATGACCTGGTTAAAGGTTGCACATCTCACACTCTAGCTCATTTTTGTACAGTTTCAATAACTAGAAGAATATTTCCAAAACACTGCAGTCAGCTGCTGACTAGTCTATGCCAACCTCATTTAATTACTTGGCTGGGATCCCTTGTCTTCACTCCATTGCTCTTTCTTTCATGCAAAAGGCGGTGATTCACTGTTTTGCAATAAGGGGTTGCAAAAGTAGTTGGTGAACTTTGATGTTCTCTGTTAAAATAGCATTTGGAGATAGATGCTTTGCTGAGGACAGTAAAAGGCATTATTTAAGGCAATATCAACTTTATCCCTTAAATTCCTGATTCTCCAGAGAAGATTTTTTTTTGAAAGGTATTAGTTCACTGATGTTAAACCTGACCTTCAAGGAAACATTGATAAATATTTCATTGCATTCTTTTATTTCAGACTTTCTAAATCTTCCCAAAACATTTATTTATTGGCTTCCTCCATCTGATTTTTATAGTCATTCATTTTGCTACTCTTAGAAAAATAAATAAGTCTATTCTTTGTATTTTAGTTGGTATTGGCACATAGACATGTCTATGTTAATGCAAGCAATGTACTAATTTAACAATAGCTTTGTTAAGAATTCACAAATCTGCACAAAACTCAAGTCTGCGTAGCAATATTTATAGCTTACTATCCTTACAGAATATGTAAGAGAGAAAATAAACCCATATCAATGCTGTCAAACTCTGTCTAAAATGTTTTTTGAATCATAAAACTATAGCAATATACTTTCTGAAAGTAAATTTGGTTTTAATAGCACTGGGCTCTGGGGATCCTTTGGTTCTCTGATTTAGAATACGAGCCTGTATGTAGATATTAAACATTGAAATAGCTTGGTTATCCGTGACATTTTATTCTGTGTTACTGCTGTGAATATATAATAGATTATTAAAATATTTGTTTTCCCAGTGGTATCATTTCTGGTGTTTTGATTGTGATAAGAACAGTAATCCTCTAACTCTCCCTTTGGGTATAATAAAATTCTCCCAAGAAATAAGACTCTTTCATAGATTTCATATAAATAGGATAATCTTTAACCACTAGAGGGAGAATTGGTAGTTGACATTGACATTTCTTGCTTCTTCGGATCTACTAATTTTATCTTTCCCTTATGTCTGTGTTAGATATCACATTTTTGTTTTATTGTGGTGGGGCTTGCTCCTCTTCTGTGATGGTGTATTCTACCCTTTGGGCAAAACTGTTCTCTGAATGTTGATAAAAGAATGGCCAGTACTGATTGATTTCTGTTAAAACAAATAAGTCAGCTTTCCACTGAAGCAGTGTATAACAGCAAAATGAAGCTTACTTATAATTGTAATATCAGGACAAATGTGTGTGCATTTGTCCACACACATCATCTTTTGAAGCATTCTCTAACAACCTATTCATTTTTAAATCATCAATCATTTCAAGAAAAACTTTCATGAATCTTCTGACCTTTTGTTTGTGTGTGTGCAGACTAAATGGGGGTGACTTCTTCATTCCTGATGGTAATGCACTAATAACCGACACAGTTTTTCATTTTCAGTAGGGTGTGCAACATGGCTTCACAGTGTCCTGTCTCAAGGGGCTGGACCCACCACAGGCCAATAATTTGGCACCTTGCAAATTGGTAATCTTCAAATATTTGCACATTACTTATTTCAACAAGGTAAGGAATAGAAAAGACTGTATTCATGACCAGGGTTACACCTATGAGAGAGCTAGAATGAGAGAGAGAGAGAGAGAGAGAGAGAGAGAGAGAGAGAGAGAGAGAGAGATATTAGTTATTTTCTTCTTCCTTCCTTAACCACACACATATTATGCAGATATATATGAGAGAAAAAGCAATAAAAATAAAGAAAAGTACATATCATAGCAAGACCAGTATATTAATGAAGACTTATCTATATAAGAAATAAGAGAAAGAAAAGAAAACAGATGTCAACTATATAATCAATCACACAGGTAAATAAGAAAATAAGGGTGTTTATATATCTCAGTGTGCAGCTACATAAAATATAATTTACACAAAAAAATTTACACAAAAATAAATTATATTAATTAAGCCTTATGGAGCATGATTTCTTGATGGTATTATAAGTATTTTTAATCCATGTTGAAAATTTTCTCTATTTAATAAGAGAAACTATTTTTTCTTGGGACATGAATTAATATTATAAATTGAATATAAGGGGCCAGAAGATCTCTAGTTTCAACATATATAGTTAAAAAGAACTTTTCTTCCAAAGGAAATTGTTTATGAGAATTTTTATAAATGTATTTTCCTTGCTAATGGGCTGTGCATTATCTCCAAATCTAATTTCATAATAAGTAACAATGGGATAGAATTGAGTATATAGGATAAAAATCACATAAATCTCATACTATTCTGTAGATGTGAATGGGGATATTTGTGTTAAACTTGGAAACTAGTGGAAACCATAAGTTGTAGTGTGGTTAAGAGCATGGAACTGGTCTTTTCCTGCTTGGACTGGGACTTTAGTCTTTATTGGATATGACCATCGAAAATGAGTTAATGCTTCCAGGTCTCCATATGTTAATCTGTATTATGGGAGTGATCATAATAACTAGCCCGAAAGAATGACACATATATGCATATAGATGTATATATACTGATAAAAAATTAGGTGATATTATCCTGCTTCATATTCATTTTAAAATATTCCCTAATTTCTGTAAACAGTATATATTGCAATTTATATATATATAAATTTTTTGCAACTTCAAATTTTTACTTAGGTATTATTTAGGTCACAGATATGTAATATCAACATATTAAAAAATCAGGAAACACTATAACCATTATAGTTGTTCCATATAGGTTTTATGCAATAGTACATAGTAATTAAATATACTGAGGGAAATATTATTGAGAAAATATTATGTAATAACTTATTTCATTCACTATTGGTTAAACTAACAATGGAGCTTTCTTTTTTTTCATCCACCAAAATTATACTTTCCTTATAAAATATCCTAAAATGAGTAGACTGGTTGAAAATAAATAGACACAAGGGTCACTTTATCTCAAAACACTCATATTGATTTATCTGGAATTACTTGAATAAGTGCAATTAGAAATGAATAATTAAGAATGATAAGAAGAAACCATGTTTACAATAACTGAGAAGATGAAATGCACTAAAGAAATCCTGTAATTAAAATTTTTCCCATTGACTTGAGAAGGTGGTGGAAAGAAGAAAGAGAGAAACCAAGGAGACAAGAAAGAGAGAGAAGTATGACCTCATTGTTACAGTTAGTTGCTCCATTTAGTTGTGCACTCATTGATTGCTTCTACTATGTACCCTTACCAGGGATGGATCCTGCAACCTCAATATTCTAGGATGATGCTTTATACACTGAGCCATCAAGTCAGGGTTGAAATTCTGTAAATTCTTTAAGGTTCAATGCAGATTTTATTTCACTTTTAAATTTCATTTAACTACTGTCTTTGAAGATTTTGCTATATCTTCACGTTCACTTCCACAGCACAGTGTAATTTTTTATAGAACTTTCAGCTCTTTCTCATATACCTAACTTCCTGACATCAATTACAGAAATAAATTATACTTTTACAAGTTTTGTATCTCTAGCTCCTAATGGGACTTGTAGCTCCAGCTTCTGAAATTTTTTCTAAATACCTTCATTTAAGAATTCCTTATTTCTTTCTCTTTATATCCACAATGCATTGTTCATCTCTCCTTTATAGCATGGATAGCTCTTTTTCATATACCTATCTTTCAGACTTCTAGCAAACAAATTAATCATGTTTTTTTCTGCATAAGAAGAGCACATTTTATTAATTTTAATGTGGTGACATTGATAAATCAGGGTACATATGTTCAGAGAAAGCATCTCCACATTATTTTTGACATTTGATTATGTTGCTTACTCATCACCCAAAGTCAAATTGTCTTCCATCATCTTCTATCTGGTTTTCTTTGTGCCCCTCCCCTCCCTCCACCCCCTCTCTCTCCTTCCTCACCCCCTCGCCAACACCCCCTCCCGTTATCATCACATTCTTGTCCATGTCTCTGAGTCTCATTTTTATGTCCCATCTATGTATGGATTCATATAGTTCTTAGTTTTTTCTGATTTACTTATTTCACTCCGTATAATGTTATAAAGGCCAATCCATGTTATTGTAAATGATCCGATGTCATAATTTCTTATGGCTAAGTAGTATTCCATAGTATATATGTACCAAAGCTTTTTAATCAACTCGTCCACTGATGGACACTTGGACTGTTTCCAGATCTTTGCTATTGTGAACAATGCTGCCATAAACATGGGGTGCATTTCTCCTTTTGGAACAGCTCTACAGTGTTCTAAGGGTATATTTCTAAAAGTGGGATAGCTGGGTCAAAAGGCAGTTCAATTTTTAATTTTTTGAGGAATCTCTATACTGTTTTCCACAGTGGCTGCACTAGTCTGCATTCCCACCAGCAGTGTAGGAGGATTCCCTTTTCTCCACATCCTTGCCAGCATTTATTCTGTGTTTTTTTGTTGATGAGCGCAATTCTGACTGGTGTGAGGTGATATCTCATTGTGGTTTAATTTGTATTTCTCTAATGATTAGTGATGTTGAGCATTTTTTCATATGCCTGTTGGCCATCTGTATGTCCTCTTTGGAGAAGTGTCTATTCATTTCTTTTTCCCATTTTTTGATAGGATTGTTTGTCTTCCTGTTGTTGAGTTTTACAAGTTCTTTATAAATTTTGGTTATTAACCCCTTATCAGATGTATTGTCACATATGTTCTCCCATTGTGTAGTTTGTCTTTTTATTCTGTTCTTATTGTCTTTAGCTGTGCAAAAACTTTTTAGTTTGATATAGTCCCATTTGTTTATCCTGTCTTTTATTTCACTTGCCCATGGAGATAAATCAGCAAATATATTGCTGCAAGAGATGTCAGAGAGCTTACTGCCTATGTTTTCTTATAAGATGCTTATGGTTTCACAGCTTACATTTAAGTCTTTTATCCATTTTGAGTTTATTTTTGTGAATGGTGTAAGTTGGTGGTCTAGTTTCATTTTTTTGCAAGTAGCTGTCCAATTTTCCCCAACACAATTTATTAAAGACGCTGTCTTTACTCCATTGTATGCCCTTAGCTACTTTGTCAAATATCAGTTGTCCATAGAGCTGTGGGTTTATTTCTGGGTTCTCTGTTCTGTTCCATTGATCTATATACCTGTTCTTATGCCAGTACCAGGCTGTTTTGAGTACAATGGCCTTGTAGTATAACTTGATATCAGGAAGTATGATACCTCCCATTTTATTCTTTTTTTTTAAGATTGCTGAGGTTATTTGTGTTCTTTTTTGGTTTCATATAAATTTTTGGTATATGTTATCTATATCTTTAAATTATGTCATTGGTATTTTAGTTGGTATTGCATTGAATTTATAAATTGCTTTGGGTAATACAGACATTTTAATGATGTTTATTCTTCCTATCCATGAGCACAGTATATGCTTCCACTTGGTACTATCTTCCATTATTTCTTTTATCAATGTTTTATAAATTTTCGGCACAAGTCTTTAGTCTCCTTGGTTAAATTTACTCCTGGGTACTTTATTTTTTTTGTTGCAATAGTAAAGGGGATTGTTTTCTTAATTTCTTTTCTGACTGTTCATTATTGCTGTATAACAATGACTCTGAATTCTGAGTATTAATTTTATATCCTGCCACTTTGCTGAATTCATTTATCAGATCCAGTAGTTTTTTGACTGAGACTTTAGAGTTTTCTATATACAATATCATATCATTTGCAAATAATGATAGTTTACTTCTTTTCCAACTTGAATGACTTTTATTTTTTCTTCTTGTCTGATTGCTGTGGCTAGGACTTCCAGGACTATGTTGAATAAGAGTGGTGAAAAGGGACACCCCTACCTTGTTTCTGATCTTAAGGGGAATGCTTTCAATTATTTCCCATTGAGTATGATGTTGGCTGCGGATTTGTCATAGATGGCCTTTATCATGTTGAGGTATGTTCCCTGTATTCCCACTTTGCTGAGAATTTTGATCATGAATGGGTGCTGGATTTTATCAAATGCTTTTTCTGCATCTATTGAAATTATCATGTGGTTTCTCTCCTTCCTTTTGTTTATGTGATGAATCACATTGATTGATTTGCAAATATTGTACCAGCCTTGCCTCCCCAGAATAAATCCCACTTGATCATGGTGTATGATTTTTTTCATATATTGTTGGATCCGGTTTGCTAATATTTTGTTGAGGATTTTAGCATCTATATTCATCAGGGATATTGGCCTATAATTTTCTTTCTTAGTGTTGTCTTTGCCTGATTTTGGAATCAGAATTATGCTCACCTCATAAAAGGAGCGTGGAAGTCTTCCTTTCTCTTGAATTTTTTGAAATAGCTTGATAAGGACAGGAGATAGTTCTTCTTTAATATTTGGTAGAATTCACTTGTGAAGCCATCAGGCCCAGGACTTTTCTTTGTTGGGAGTTTTTTGATAACTGTTTCGATCTCATTTGTTGTAATCAGTCTGTTTAGGTTTTCTGATTCTTCCAGATTGATTTTTGGAAGATTGTATGTTTCAAGAAATTTGTCCATTTCATCTAGGTTGTCTAATTTTTGACATACAGTTCTTCATAGTATTTTCTTACAATATTGTGTATTTCTGTAGTGTCAGTTTTTATTTCTCCACTCTCATTTCTAATTCTATTTATTTGAGTCCTCTCTCTTTTTTTCTTGGTGAGTCTAGTTAAAAGTTCATCGATCTTGTTTACCTTATCAAAGAACCAGCTTTTAGTTTCATTTATCCTCTGTATTGTTTCTTTAGCCTCTATGTCATTTATTTCTGCTCTGATCTTTATTATTTCCTTCCTTGTACTACATTTGGGCATTACTTGCTGTTCTTTTTCTAGTTCTTTTAGATGCAGGGTCAAGTTGTTTATATGATCTTTTTCTAGCTTCTTAAAGTGTGCCTGTAGTGCTATAAACTTCCTTCTCAGTACTGCTTTTGCTGTGTCCTATAAATTTTGAGTTGTTGTATGCTCATTATCATTTGTTTCTGGGAATTATTTAATTTCTTCTTTGATCTCATTCTTAATTCATTTGTTATTTAACAACCTGCTATTTATTTATTTATTTATTTATTTTACAGAGACAGAGTCAGAGACAGGGATAGACAGGGACAGACAGACAGGAACGAAGAGATGAGAAGCATCAATCATTAGTTTTTCATTGCACGTTGCAAGACCTTAGTTGTTCATTGATTGCTTTCTCATATGTGCCGTGATTGTGGGCCTTCAGCAGACTGAGTAACCCCTTGATTGAGCCAGTGACTTTGGGTCCAAGCTGGTGAGCTTTTGCTCAAACCAAATGAGCCCATGCTCAAACTGGCAACCTCGAGGTTTGAAATTGGTTCCTCTGCATCTCAGTCTGACATTCTATCCACTGCACCACTACCTGGTCAGGCAACAACCTGCTATTTAGTTTCCATGTGTTTGGGAATATTTGAGTTTTTCTGTTGTGGTTGATTTCTAGTTTCATGCCATTGTGATCTGAGAAAGTGCTTGATATGATTTCAATCTTCTTAAATTTGTTGAGAGCACTTTTGTGCCCTAACATGTGGTTTCTCCTAGAGAATGTACCATGAGCACTTGAAAACAATGTATATTCTGCTGCTTTAGGGTGAAAGGTTCTGAAGGTATCTATTAAATTGAGTTGATCTAGTGTGTCCTTTAAGTCTGCTGTTTCTTTGTTAATTTTCTTTCTTGAGGATCTATCTAGTGATATTATTGAGGTATTGAAATCCCCTACTATTATAGTATTGGTGTTGATCTCACCCTTTATATCCATCAAAGTCTGCTTTATATATTTAGGTGCTCCTATATTAGGTGCATAGATATTTATAATAGTTATATCTTTCTGTTGAATTGCTTTCTTTATCATTATGTAGTGGCCTTCTTTATCTCTTACTATATTCTTTGTTTTAAAGTCCATTTTGTCTGATATAAGTATTGCTACCCCTGCTTTTTTTTTCATTTCCATTTGCATGAAATATTTCTTTCCATTCTTTTACCTTCAGTTTATGTGCATCTTTTGTTTTTAGGTGTGTTCTTGTAGACAGTATATGTACGGGTCCTGTTTTCTTATCCATGCAGCTACCCTATGTCTTTTTATTGGATCTTTTAATCCATTTATATTTAAGGTTATTTTTGATATGTAGTTGCTTTTTGCCATTTTATTCTTTAAAGCTGTATTTCTCTTTTGCTATATTCTTTTCCCACTTTGATCTGTTTACAACAGGCCCCTTAACATTTCCTACAGCATTGGTTAGGTTGTAATGAATTCATTGAGTTGTTTTGTTTTATTTTTGTCTAGGTAGCTTTTTATTTCTCCTTCAATTTTAAATGATAGCCTTGCTGGATAAAGTAGTCTTGGTTGTAGGTTCTTATTCTGCATTACTTTGAATATTTCTTGCCACTTCCTCTGGCCTCAAGTGTTTCTGTTGAGAAGTTGAATGCCATTCTTATGGGGGCTCCTTTGTATGTGATAGTTTTTTTTTCTCTTGCAGCTTTTAATATTTTCTCTTTATAAGTTAGCTTTGGTATTTTAATTATGATGTGTCTTGGTGTAGGTTTCTTTGGGTTCTCTTTAATGGAGTTCTCTGTGCTTCTTAAACTTGTGAGAGTTTCTCCTGCATTAATTTAGGGAAGTTTTCAGCTATGATATGATTGAACAAAGTCTCTCTCCCTTGTTCTTTCTCTTTTTCTTCAGGAACCCCTATGATGTGGATGTTATTTCTCTTCATGTTGTCACAGAGCTCTCTAAGAGTTTCCTCAGACAGTTTGAGTCCCTTTTCTTTTTTCTTCTCTGCTTCCATGCCTTCATTCAAGGTGTCTTCCAACTCGCTGGTTCGATCCTCATCTCCATCATCCTGATTTTTTTTTTCCTTCCATTGTGGTCTTCATTTCTGATTTGGGCTACTTTGAAGTCTTGATTTGTTTGTTTTCTTAACAGGTGATAGTCTTGTTTACTGATCTCAGCAGGGGGTTTATTTGAAACTGTATCCAGGAATATGGTGGGTGTAACCTGAGACTCTGAAGGCCTCATCTGCCAGTTACTCTCTCTGGGTGCAGGGTGTTTTCTTAGCTTCAGTAGGGGGAAGTGTATCTCAGATCTCCATGGAGACCTGAGTAACTGTTCCTCCTCCCCACTTCTTGTTTTCAGCTGTGTCTTGTTCCATTGATTGAAGCTGGAGAGATGTCTGGAGATCTGTGACCTGGAAGCACTTTGGTCTTTTGTTTTGTGGAAGGATCAGCCCCTCCCCCAGCTCTGGCTGCCTCCAGCACTGGATGAATCAGCTTCTCAGGTCTTCCCATGCATTCCTCTGCCCCTTACAATCTGTCTCTCTCTCTCTCCCCTTTCTTTTTGGAAGACAAGCTGGACCTTTCAACACACCTCATTCCCTGGTCACCAGGCAAGTGGCTGTGAGCAATATTTTCTACTCTTTTCCTTGGAGTGAGAGCCCTTCTGAACTCTCAGCCTCACCCCCCCCCCCGTTCCTGTAAGCAGGGGAGATTCAGGTGCTCTCTACCAGCTTTGGTGTGGCTTCTTCTTTGCTCCTTGGTTTTTGAGAGCTGTTCTTGTAGTCCAGAGTTGGTTTTTCATGCTGATTATTCCTAAATTAATTTGTAATCCAGTTCGGTGGTGTGAGCTGGGAGTCTGTGCATCTGCCTACTCTGCTGCCCTATTCAGGTTTCTCAAAATTAATGATGTTTTAATGGGCTTTGTAGCACCAATTTAATTCATGCATGTAGTGTAGATGTATAATGTTGTTGTAATATAAGGTTATATTAATTAAATATATAGTAATATAAAAATATGGAAGATATATAAAATTAATTAAAATGATATTAAAATAATTATTAAAATTAAATAAAGTTATGCCATTTGGAATTAATTAAAAATTAATTTGGATAGGAATTAATAGTGGTTTAGTGCTGTAACTCTGTAATGTGATAAACAGACTCTGACTTACAAGCAGAGCCCAGTTAGTATGTGTGTGAAGTTATACTTAGATAAGAAGTAGGTTGGTGTTATTTACATTAACTTTATAAACTGACGTAAATAAGAACATCTTAAAAAGTGGTTTGATGTAAACATTTCAGTAAATTGACTTAGAGGGGATTCCCTGCAAGGAACTTTCAAAAAGGTGGTTTGAAGTAATAATCTTGTAGATTGACACCTGTTAGAAAGCATTGGCCAGAAAAGGTACTAAAGCTGAGGGGCCCCCTGCTGCAGTAGTCACCCAGACTCCAACATTGATGTGGACTGTCTCCACATTGCTCTGAGCTCTGACTAAAGCCAGCTGAGAGGAGCATGCTGATGAGGCCCTCTTAAGCTGTACCCAGGCACACTAAAAGAATTTGTGAGTAATAAATTGCCTGTGTGATTATTGTAACTAATTTGTGTGTCAGTCGTGTCTTTCCTCCGCTGGCACTTAACAGTAGCATCCTCATAGCCACCTCAAGAGTAGTCTTAAAGAGGCTGCCAGCCATGCTAATAGGCAGGAATATCCCACTGCATGGGGAAGTTGAATCAGAGATGCCTCATCCACATAGAGCTTGAGCTCTACTGGTTACATATTTCCAAGGTTAAATATCACAACAATATAAAATAGTATTAGAATGAGACAATTTCTATTTTACATACAAAATACCAATGTGAGTGTGTAAAAGAAATGCCATATATGTAATGTATATGCATACATGTAATGGAGATACACATGTACATATATACAAGATTTACAAAGAAATGGTTGGAAAATACTGTTTATTGTTTCTGGAATTCTTCAGAGATGTCAAGTGTTTATTTAAAAATATTGTAGAAAGATGAGACTGTTCTAGAGCTCTATTTGGAGGACTGTTATCCTGGATCTCCTACCTCTATGGACAAAGCAAATTGGTGCCTCATTCATTCCTGAGAAGGCTGTTGTGTTCCTGGAATCCGATCTCTAGGAAAATATATAGATAAAAGAGGAATTGTGTTGATTAAATGCTTCAGGGCATCAGAGCTGAAAGAGTCATGTTGTTTGGGTCTCAGCCTAGGATATTGAAGATTCCTGAGGCATGGGGGATTTTACCATGGGCAAAATATGGTGGTGCAGGAGAGATGAGTAGGGTCACCTCTTGTCTTATTTAATAATATGATAGGGAAGAATGGGAGCCTTAAGACAAAAAAAAAGAGTTTGATAGGTATTTTAAAAATTGTTATACAAGAGCTCTACCAAATTTATTAGAATGAGGAGATAGAATTACAACAGGAAACCTTGGGAGAAACACATAGAGTATTATCAGTCAAGTTAAGACTGCTCTATTTCTCCTTACCTCTCCATCATCTTCTGGCTTAAATTCCTGTTGGAATATGAAATTACATGCAACAAATGAATTACTATTAAACCAGGAAAGAGCAAGTTGCATAAAAGTCACCTCTTTGTTGTTACATGAATCTTCCATCCTAAAAATGACTTAAGCTAGAAGAGGGAAGAAGATTTAACCCATAGTCAAGTGTTCTATAATGACTAACACAAAGGACCAGACACAACCCTGTATTAACAACTTTGAGACTACAAGTACTATGGTAGTACTTGAGAATAGTCACAGAAAGAAAAAGATTAGGATTTTCATCCCAAAATAGGGAAGATTATTTCCACTAAATGGAATTAAACATTAAAAAAAAGTTTTAGAAGTAAAAGAAGAAGATTGAATTTTGATTTACCATGAGTCATAATAGTCCAAAACAGATTGTATGTAGAATACATAGATAAAATAGGTGATGAGGGAAATAGGTCAAAGACCAAATAATCTCATGTCTATAATAAAAATGCATTCTGGATCATGTTGAATATTTACAGAGGTAGGCCACAGGTTTGCATCACTGCTGTACCACATTGTTGTTAAAAAATTTCATTGACAATTAATTCTGTTAGAATTAAAACTGATCCACTATCATTATTCTCAAACTGTGGTCTTTACTCTAACAAATGAAATTATGTTGTTTTTATAACACGTAATACTGGTCTGGTAATTAGCTGCTCCCTTATTCTCATCTCAAATTCCAATTAACTCCTAAATTCTATAAATTATGCTTTCTGTTTGTGTCCTGAGTTGTTTCCTTCTCCCTCTTCTCATGCCTAATTTCTTCAGCTTTGACATTTATTACTTTCTAACGGGTCTCTCTGTTTTCAAATGACACTATCCAAGCAAAGTGAATTCATCATAATGTTCTTTTTTTTTTTTTTTTTTTTTTTAGTGAAAGTAGGGGAGACTCAGAGCCAGACTCCTGCATACATCCAGACCAAGACCCACCCAGCAACCCCACATCTGGGGCCATGCTCTGTCCTGGGGCCATGTTTGCAACAGAGCTATTTTTACCACATGTGATGAAGGCTCGATGGAGCCATACTCAGTGCCCAGTGTGATGTGCTTGAATCAATTGAGCCATGGCTGTGAAAGAAGAGAGAGTATGAGAGAGAAGGAAGGAGTCATGGAAAACCAGAGGGTCACCTCTCCTGTGTGCCCTGATTCAGAACTGAACCTAGGACTTCCACCAAGCTCGTCGAAGCTCTACTGCTAAGCAGACTGGCCAGGGCCAAGATATTCTGTTTAAGCATAATCGCCTGATACATTTGTTCATAACCATACAAAAGCTTATTTTTGCTGTAAATATGGATAATCATCATATGAGTCACAATTCTTTTAAGAATCTGGCCCTCGTTTAATTATCATAGTCTTTTTCTCACCACTGAACTGCTCACTCACCTCTGTTCTTTGCCAGATTCTCTTTTGTCTCTGAGTATTTGTCAATGCTGATCTCTAAAGCTGAAGTGTAACAGCCATAGTCTTGTTCATCTGGATATCTATCAATTCTTCAGGACTCAACTTCTAACTCACATTCCCTGTGAAGCCCAGATGAATCTTCTGTCATTGAAGCATGCTCATCCATATCCTCCCACACCACTAAGACTCACTTCTAATAACAAAAAAACCTTTAAAACTGCATGGCACTAGTAAACCTGCTGCCTGTGCCCCCCACCCTGTAATGTAAGTGTTAAGAAAACACAGAATATTCTAACACATATATTTCATATCATGATAGATATATATTTTATACATTACATAGAATTTCTAAACATTTTGAGCTATTAAAATTAAGATTGCTAATCAAGAGATATGCTCAAAGAATAATCACTAGTCTTGGTCTTAGGCTTTTTAAAGTCAATATGCTATAAAAACAATTTATAATTATATTTTAACTCTTCATAAGACCCAAGAAATAATACTATTATCTATAAATAACAAATGAGAAACAATGTTATGCAAGTGGAGTAACCTAAAAATTTCATTTTAGCAGGCTTAAATCTCAAATAGTATGAGTCTATATTGCTTATTCTCCCTCATGTAAACAACTCATTGTTCACACTAGCCATTTAAGCAAAGTATTAAAATCCCAATGGGCTATCATATTTCAAACAGTACATTTCCTTGATAAGACCTCAAAGATCAAATAGGTTCCACTTATAACTCTAAGCAACTAAATTCTTTGACATGTTATCTAGTGTTTGCAATTGAGTTAATTGGGTTTTGAAGTTATATACTAAAGTTAATGAATATGGTTTCAGAATAATTTATGTTGTCAGTCTTTCTAGAAATAATTAATTGTAGTATAGGTTATCTGGTTAGACTATCTCCAGTGTTTGATAATAACACTATAGCATCAGCAGTGAGAACAAATTACTTACATTTCTAGTGTCAATAACTTTGATACATAACATTAATTTATCTCTTCAAATTTTTCTAATGACCTGATTCAAACAGCATGATTTAAAAAGGCTAGAAGATTAAGAATCAAAGCACTGTTGTTTGTGTGTTATTTTCCTTTGTATTTAATTCAACCAAATACTTACCCTTATAGTAAAAGAACATAGGCTATTATTAATATCTCTAACTGGACGTTGATATTCAATTCATACCATTCAAGATTGAATATTTATATAATCCATAACTACTTTTGATTCATAGAATAAAATACAGTTAGAGTTCGTCATCTCTGAATGATGCCTCTACCAGCCAGAGGGAATAACAATGATTATTTGTGAAATAGCCCAGACTGAAAGGCTCTGATCTTTATGATATATATTGGTTTAAAAAATCTGAATTTGCAATTGTGATAGTAGAGTGTGATGAATAGAAGAAGGACAAGCCCATAATTTTGGATGATTGCTCTTTGAAAAACAGATTGAAAGTTCTTAACTATCTAGGCAGTAATACACTCACTGGGTGAATTAAGATACACAGATTGATAAAAATTCAAAATTATAACAAAGTGAATATGAAAGTGTTCTGCTAGTGGAAAATCCTCAAATTTTAATTCTGAGTAATTATATGTAAAATATGACTTATTCCATCCAATTAGAAGGGTGTCTGAAAGTTGAAAAATTTAGAGTAATTTTTCTCATATTATAAAATATAAGAAAAGTGGCAGTTGCAAATATTAGCTGGGATCTGGAATTTGACATTACCAGAGACATATCTCAAAATGTTCCCTTGTTTGACATATCTGAGCGAGTTAGTTCCCCAAGAATTGATTGTTCTTCACATTTTGAAAGAAATAGATGTTTAAAATAGACTTTAAATTTGATCTGATTTTGGGTAAGTTTTTTTTTTTTTTTTTGAGTAAGTTTTTAAAAATTTCATCGAACATGTTTCTTTACAACAGTGGAAAATAATTTGTTGTAGTTTTATTAGTTTCTTTTCATCTTTTGTTCACAGCTGTGTTTATCATGTCTTGAGCAGTGAAAGCAAGCCTTATTTTTATTCAATTGAAACCTATTTCATTTTATCTACTGATGAAACATGAAGACAAGAATTTTTTTTTCAAGGAAACTGAATTAAGTTGCAGTAGAACTCAAATAGCACTCCACCAGGCTCGTGCCTGGGATTTTTTGGTGAATAAATTGACAATAATAGAGATGCTGGCTGACCAGCTGCTCAGGCAGGGTGTCATCTGGTGTTAGAATGTTATTAAAGTGTTCCAAGTTTAGTACGGGACTTTAGTTTTATCAAATTCAGAAGACAAACATTTATTCATAGAAAGGTAATGAATTCATGCTGGTGTTAACTAACTTATCATTGGAAAAATAATGTATTAATTTATCATTTACATATGAAAAGATATATGCTACCTCTAATTTTTCTCAGTAAATAGGTTCGTGGAGGAATCTAAATTGCAAGATCATCATGCATTAGTTTTAGCTAAAAAAGATGATTATTTATGAGAGTGTCATAAATTGTCTTTTTCACAACTAGTAAAAATTCTGTTTAGATAACTGGTAACTGGTACTTCGTTATAGTAATTCACCATCATATAGCCATGCTGCAAATTTATTAATTTTATTTATTTTTAAAATTTTATGTTCCCACATTTGGTGGAGTTATGGAGAATCCCCAAAGTCTTTGAGAAACTGTGAGGATACCACTGGCCATATGACACTGGCCATAGGCTTTTTCTACAGTTTCTACCTAATGGTATTGAATTTATTTTTATTCTTATTAAATTCAGCTTCATCTAGTGCCAAATTCAGGCATAATTTAGTTATAAATTAAATTTTGGAAGTGTGTACTACTTGGGTCACTGTTAGTTCTGTGCATTAATATCCCCACAAATACCTCCACTGTATCCCATTCTAGCATTCTTTCATTGGTCTCATTAAGGAGCTCCTAGAAGATTTGATGCTATTTTTATTTCACAGTAGAAAATCTAAGTCCTTTGCTTCTTGTGTTCATTCCCTATTTTAATTTCCAATATTGGATTTTCATTCTTTTAACCACATGATATAATATTCCAACCAAATTCAAATTAAAAGGATTTTTCCTCATCTCTACAATTAGGCAGAGGAGACTAACAAACATAAAAGCAAGATATTTAAAACAGAAAACTTCCTCTTACCAATTATTTTTATTAAAGAGCCCAGAAATGGATATTTAGAAAATAAAAGTTGATTATAAACTTTATCAAAGTTTTTGAAGTAAACCATAAATTCTGGATCTCATATCAAACTATTCAAATATATATATATATATATATATATATATATATATATATATATATTCTTGAGGTAATGCAATTAAATATTTTTATGTATCATTACAAATTATGCATATATAGAGAGCATATATATGACTCTAAGCTTTTAATTTAATACAAAGTTATCATTCTATACAGGCATTAAATGACCTTTTAGCCATGCATAATTTAACATTTTTACATTAATATTTATAAATCTGGTTTATTTTCTAAAGTTATTTAGTACTTCACTGTATAGAAGTAACAATCAGTTCCATATAAATGATTCTGTTCCAGTTCTTTTTTAAATTTTATAATTAATGTAAAAGCAATTTTGTTCACATATCTTAAAAGACTTGTTCAAATTTATCTTTAGGGCACATTATTACAAGACAAATTAATGAGACAAGGAATATGCATGCAACTTGCAAATGTTGATTGTCAAATCACACTCCAAATAAGTTGCTTTTATTTATATTCCAACAATATACCAGAGATCTGTTGTCTCATATATTTTTAAACATTTATTATTTTGAACTTAGGTAGAAACTGGCACAAAATGTATTTTAATTGTATCTTACTAAGAGATAAGGCATTAGTACACAGGGCCAATATATTTCCCCCCTTACTTTCCTTTTCTTCTTTCTTTCTTCTTCTTATTTTTCTTAATCATCATCTTTTTTAATGTTATATATAGTCTACCATACTGCTTAATGAATAAAATTCATTATATTTGTTTTTTATTTTATAATTCTAATCATAAAAGTTATTTATTTTAAAAATCAGAAATTAGCATTTACAGAGAATGTGTTCATAAAACTTTGCACTGGATTTAGTGTACAAAATACAATATTAGTTTCATATAACAACAGGCTTGGAAAAGCAAAAATATTGAAGATATGGTATTGGATAGTTGTCTGATCTTTTGCCATAAGGTTTCTAAATTATTTTCTCTTTACCACATTCCACTGTATGCTACATATTAATAGAATTAACTTTTTTTTTCAAGAATTCTCTCAAAGAAAGAAAAGGATCTCTGTGTATAAAAGATTAGAATTGTTTATGCTTTTTTATGTTTACTTTAGATGCAGATCTATCTAAGTACACCTATGGGGTAAGAATAGACAGAGAACATTATTTTGTTATTATAATAGCAATATTTTATGTGTGTAAGACTTGATGAACAAAGAAATTAGAAAGCTATTTTAAAGATCATGATAAATTAAGTTGAGGTTTAGATTTATGAAAATTATATTTGAAGTCTCAAGAGGTGCAACCAGGTTATTATGTTTAAAAAATTTTGGTCAGGTTAAGTAATACATTATTTGGGTAGTTTAGTTGCTTATGGGGTTAATTTATTCCATGTTTGAATTTAAGGGTAAATGTTTGTAAATACACTACTTAAATGGTTAATCAGGTATGATTATTTACACAACAAATAAATACATACTTGCCACTATGCAGAAGCAATAATTGGAAGTACCAAAAAACATGTATGCTAGTATTTCAAGGATTTATTTTTTATTTTTTCTCCGGAGCCAATGGAGTAGACAAGCATATAACACTTCAATATTGCTTGGTGGAGTGTTAGAATTAATGCTTAGTGCTCTCTCTAACTGAAAATGTAAGCCAGAATTGAACCATACATCCAAGCAATCATTCTTGCTTTAAATTTTCACTCACCTCAACAACTGACTAGTCATTAGTGAGGCTGCTAATCCCTTAAACGGAAAGGATGTCTGAATCTAATTTCTCTCAGTAAAAAGATTGCATTGACAAGCCAAGTTCAGAAAGCTTTACAAAATGTTTAATGTTGCATGAATTTGCTCAGTTAAAGGTACATTAAAATAAAACTTAATTTTTTAATAGTTTATTTAATGTTATGTTTATTTTTTTAATGTTAGCAAACATTGCAAAAAAGGTTATCTAAAAATTCTGTAAGATTTTATTTTTTTCTGACTAGTGGGAATAGGGATCCTATAATTCACAAAGAGCAAGATCTTGAGAAAAATGATTCTTATTACAGGCATTTATCAATCAATTTCTTCAACTTTTCCTGCTGTTAATAAACCTCTATAGGGGAGTGATGAACTTTTCATTATGTACATTAGAGTGATGCTTTCACAGTACATACATATGTCATAACTTAACAAGATACGTGTTTTAAATTTTGCACTTTATGGAATGTCTAAAAAAAGATGGAAAATAATCATACTAATATTGGTTTGGATTTTTGTTTGTTTTTAAGCATCAAAACCCAATTCCCCTTCCTCTCAAATCCTATAGAAACCTTTATTTATAAACAAATATGTATGCATATTTATAAGCATACATTTTGAGATGGTTGTATAACTTTTTTCCTTTCTCTTGGCGCATGCTCTTGAGACAGCCCTATGACGTCAGTGTCCTCCCACCCCAGTTCAGAGCCCTATGTTACTCTGTTTGTGGAGGACATAAAGCACAGTCTTTTGTAGAACCATTTCTAATAATTTATGTTTGAAAAGTTAAAGTTCTGATACTTACTGGTAAATGTCTAAACTACAACTTTGGCCAAATAATGATTTATAAAAGCTACCTTTTTTTTTTTTTGTATTTTTCCGAAGCTGGAAATGGGGAGAGACAGTCAGACAGACTCACGCATGCGCCCGACCGGGATCCACCCGGCACGCCCACCAGGGGGCAACGCTCTGCCCACCAGGGGGGGTGCTCTGCCCCTCCGGGGGTCGTTCTGTTGCGACCAGAGCCACTCTAGCGCCTGGGGCAGAGGCCAAGGAGCCATCCCAGCGCCCGGGCCATCTTTGCTCCAATGGAGCCTCGGCTGTAGGAAGGGAAGAGAGAGACAGAGAGGAAGGAGAGGGGGAGGGGTGGAGAAGCAGACGCTTCTCCTATGTGCCCTGGCTGGGAATCGATCCCGGGACTTGTGCATGCCAGGCCGAAGCTCTACCACTGAGCCAACCGGCCAGGGCAAAAGCTACCTTTTTGTAGTAGCTATGTGTGACTAACAGGATCCACAGTATTTTGTATGAATAATCCATAAATTCCTTAAGAACTATTTAAAACATGACTTTGATTTGTAGATGAGAAGCCAAAGATTTTGGGAGATTATTGTGACTTAACCATTACCCAGTCATATGAGTAGTAAACGAAAAAGCCAAGATTCAACCCATATCTGTCTCCTCCAAATTCTCTTCTCTTACTCTTGTGTACATTTAAAGATATTCTAACTTTCAAAGACACCAAGATACTGACTCATAAAACATCGAAGTTGAAGAAAATGAGAAATAATTGTCACTAAATTTCTTTAACAAACAGCAAAAAAATAAAGCAAGAGATAAAATGTCTGTTCTATCTTTTTACTTATTATGATGAAGCTACCTTGGATTCTCTGCATTGTCTTATACTTGTTATCAAAAAGATCTGTCCACCAAAACTTTGCAGATGGGTATGAAAAATAATGAAAATGTGTGAATTAGAGGATCCTTGACTATGTTTTATTTGGTTGGTTAGGTAGTCTTCAGTAGAGTTAACTCCCTAAAACAGGAATATTAGCTATGAAATATTCTACTTTCATTTCCAATCTGTTTTTCATCTTATGCTCTATGTCATCATTGTTTCTTAAGCTGCTACTATAAAATTAAGTTTAACTGCAGACATTTTTTTTAGTTAATAAAAACAGAGCCATAGCTACAATTTTATAGTAAATGATTAAATGGACTAACAAGGTTAAATTTTTTTTTAGATTTCAAGGATTCAGAAAGATTACTAACCTCTAGTATTTCTGAAAGAATATAGTCAATTTATATTTTAATCCTTATTCAAAACGTAAATTAACTTAATGAAAAAAGTGTGCATTATATAGGTATTCTCTAATGTCTCTGTTAGTTATATCTTCACATCTCAGTCTACATTTTCTGTACACATTAAATAGAGATAAAGAACAAACACAGAAACACACACACTCTCAAACACACAGTTTGTTATCTTAAAAATATGTGTCAGTAGTACTTACTTTTTTTGTTGTTGTTTATTTATTTATTTTACAGAGACAGAGAGAGAGTCAGAGAGAGTGATAGATAGGGACAGACAGGCAGGAACAGAAAGATGAGAAGCATCAATTATTAGTTTTTTCGTTGCGACACCTTAGTTGTTCATTGATTGCTTTCTCATATGTGCCTTGACCGTGGGCCTTCAGCAGACCGAGCAACCCACTGCTTGAGCCAGAGACCTTGGGTCCAAGCTGGTGAGCTTTGCTCAAACTAGATGAGCCCGCGCTCAAGCTGGAGACCTCAGGGTCTCGAACCTGGGTCCTTCCACATCCCAGTCCGATGCTCTACCCACTGTGCCACCGCCTGGTCAGGCAGTAGTAGTACTTACTTATAGTGTCTAAATTCCTTTTGCATCCTGTATCTTTAATATTGATTAATTCACTGAGGCAAATGCATTTTTTTAAGTAAAACAAACAAAAAAACCCCCAAATTGATCTATTTAGAATAGATTCGTATATATTTTACCTAAAGCTAAATATTATTCTTTATTTCTTTTTTCATCTTCACCACTCAAATAGAAATGCAGCCTTTAAACAAAGATACAGAGCAATATAAATAACTAAGAAGAGTTTTTACAGAGTACATACTGGCATCTCAAAATATTGATCTCAAAAAGTAAATGGAACAACACATTGATTTAAGAAGAATGAAAAGCAGGTGAGAGCCAGAGAATGGGCAAGATACAAGTTCTCACTAAGAGTAGAGCACATCTTGCAAAAAAAAAAAAAAATCGAAGGAAGGCTGTAAAGTCAAAAGTGCAAAGATATTTTAAAGTGAAACTAAGGGAATTGTGATCCAATTACCTTATTTTAAAAGCACAAGGTGATGTCAAGACATGAGAATGAAGTTCTGAAAAAAGTCCTAGAGGAGGAACAACACCAAAATGGGTGAAGTTTACATCCGGTTCATGTTTGAACAGAGGATTTGAGAAAGTCACCCAATCACAGTAGGTTAGCTTTCTTATGTGCTCCTTAAAAAGCTGGTCCATCTCTCTGATGATTAGTGACATTAAGCATTTTTTCATATGTCTATTGTTCATTTGTATGTCATCTTTGGAGAAGTGTCTATTCAGGTCCTTTGCCCATTTTTAATTGGATTTTTTTTTCTTCCCAATGTTGAGTTTTGTGAGTTCTTTATAAATTTTGGTTATTAACTCATCAGATGTACCTGAAAGTGTTCTCCCATTCAGTGGGTTGTCTTTCATTTTGATGATGGGTTTTTTTCCTGTGCAAAAGCCTATTAGTTTGATGTAGACCCATCTGTTTATTTTTTCTTTTGTTTCTCTTGCCACGGAGATTTATTGGCAAAAATATTGCTATGACAGATGTTTGAGATTTTACAGCCTATGTCTTCTTCTATGATTTTTCTGGTTTCATGGCTTCCATTAAAATTTATTTGTTTTAAGTTTATTCTTCTGAATGGATTTTTACCTTTTTTCAAATAGTATGGATGGACCTGAAGATTATTTTGCTAAGGGAAACAAGCCAGTCAGAGAAAGACAGATACAATTCAATCTTATTTGTATATGAATCTAATTAACACAATAAACTAATTGATAAAATAGAAACAAAAATAAAAAAAGAAGCTAGTCCAACTACCACAAATTCAATTAAAAAAATACTAAATTTGCATCCTAGAAAGAAAGAAAAGCTGGTGTATGCCAGTGATTACTGTGTTCTAATCACAGGACCAGCCCTGAATTCAACTGCAGAGTTTATCTTAGACAGAATTTACCTGAAAAACTAACTTGCAAAGTTCTTTCAAATTCTAGATCACCAGTGTGTTTTCCAGTATAAGTTCTTTTTGAACATTACTAAATCAAGGAGTATCTCAGTCCACCTTGATAACAGAAGACTTAAAACAGAAGACTTAAAAAAAATGAAAATGCCCTTAGGTTGTTACCCTAGATATGTAATCACAATGGATGGCATCACCATTCACCCAATCACCAAGTCCACAAACCTGGCAATCAATCTAATTCCTTTTTCCCTCTCATTTCACCTTTCTCATTACTACTAAACATTCACATTTAATCAGTGTCCAAGTCCTGATAAATCCATTTGCTTCTCAAACCTCCCTTGTGCCCAAAGCAAAGCTAATGGTAAATTCTCCCCCACCTCCAATCTCAAAAGTTATATTATTCTCTGCATGACTATGAGATACTTTTTTTAAAAAAAATGAAAGGAGGAGAGATAGAGAGATGGACTCCTGCATGCACCCTTACTGGGACCCACTTGGTAACCCCATATGGGGATGACACCCTAGTTGCCTATTTTTAGTACCTCAGGCAGATGCTCCACAGAGCCATCCTTGGCACCTGGGCCAATGTGCTCAAATCAATTGAGCCATGTCTGCAGGAGGGGAAGAAAAAGAGAGATATAAGAGGGAGGGGAGGAGAAGCAGATGGTTCCTTCTCCTGTGTCCTGACCAGGAATCAAACCTGAAACTTTTATATGCCAAGTTGACACTTTACCACTGAGCCAACCAGCCAGGGCCAAGAGAGATCTTTCTAAAAATCAAATTGGATATCACAAGTACTAGCACAAAACCTTTCAGTGTTCCCCATTTTGTAAAGCCACATGTGAATATTGAGCAAGGTAAATGTACTAATTTAAATTAAGATTATCTGTAAGTATAAAATACATAATGCTTTTCAAAGATTTAGTAGGAATAAAAACTAAAATGTGATATTAATGCTTTATATTTGGTTTATTGTTTGAAAATATTTTGTATAAACTAGATTAAATAAAATCTTATTAAAATGAATTTTACCTGTTTCCTTTTTTTAATGTGTCTTCTAGAAATTTTAAAATTACACATGTGGCTTGTATAATATTTCCATTGGATAGGGCAGTTTGCACATCTGATACCCTAAATTAAAGGACCAAAAGAAAACTGAAGGCCTGACCTGTGGTGGCGCAGTGGATAAAGCATCGACCTGGAAATGCTGAGGTCGCTGGTTCGAAACCCTGGGCTTGCCTGGTCAAGGCACATATGGGAGTTGATGCTTCCAGCTCCTCCCCCCTTCTCTCTCTCTGTCTCTCTCTCTCCCTCTCTCTCTCCTCTCTAAAAATGAATAAATAAAATAACCCCCCCCAAAAAAAAAGAAAACTGAAAATGTGATATTTATTCAAAATTCAGAAAAAACGATCTTTTAAAGGCCCTAAAGTTACCTTTCTTTAGCCGTCTGTCTCTCAACCTGTCATGGAGTGTCATATTTACTATATAATATTCACTTCATCATGTGCAAGTGTCATGCAGATATAACTCTGGTCAAGGACAACTCTGGACAAGGACAGACCCCTGTGACTCAGCACACACACTGGCCACCAGCATCTGAGCTACTGCTCTTGACTGCACTGGTGGGACAGCAATGAAACAGACTCAGCACTTTAGGACAATGTCAAGCCGTGCATTATAGTTCATTGGTGTGTCAAAAATAAGATAATTGGTTTTAATATCAGCATTTCAGGAAGATTAAATGAAATAGAATATATCAGAAAGAATAGTAAGTAAAATATTAGCATAGACAGACACTAGTGAAATACAAGTATTATTTTGTAATATTTTTGCATTAGTATGTGTGGCAGTGTGTATAAGAGGTCATAATATGAAAAAAATGTATTCTCCATGAGATGTAGTCAAAAAGTTTGAAAAGTACTGAAGTATACTATATAGTCCTTTTTTTATAATCCTGCCCCTGCATATACTTCTATCTTAAAAAATTCTTAAATTTTAGCCATACTTTAATTTTCTGAGTAAAACATACTCTCTGAACCATTTTAAATAGAAAAATTCTACACACTGTATTTTTTTATATGTCACAGTCACCTTACAAAACCTTACACATGTTTAAAACTTAGTTAAAATATCATCATCTCTGTGAACTTTCCAGACATTCCTCTCAGCACCATCCCTTCATCCGTCACCTTCCACTGTTGTTTTGAACCAGCATTTTGATAGATCTTCATTAAAGGGGTAAGTAACAGCAAGGTAGACCCTAAAAACTTTAAAAGTGTTCGGATGAAAGTAGCATCCTATTTGACCTAAATCTGTCACACAGACATTTGCTAGCAAATAGAAAGCAAACCTCAGGCAACTATTCTGTTGGTTTAGGGAATATTAGCTTTGCTAATTTCATTTGTATTTTCAAAACACTTTTCTTAAAAGATTATGTAAGGTAAATGTGATTGTATTCCAGAGGCAGGTGCTGGAGATCACACCACTCTAGACTAAATTCTTTAACAATCAATCATGGAGACTGATGCTTGAATGTATTAGACACATACAAGGATAAGTAGATTCTTAGTACCATTAATGCTGGGGGAATGTAAGTGTGTCTCTAAAATATCTTTGCCAGTTAACATATATTGAATTTAGTAAGCTATATTGAATTTACTAATTTGGACATTAAATCTTTGATTAGGGAAAACACATTCTGATGCAAATAATTAAACTATTATGTGTACCTGCTATCATACACTTTATGGCTAAATTACTTATTAGTTAGTTCAATACATCATAAAACTTTAAAGTATGGTTATAGTCAATGTAGCTTGACTAATGGAGGTCAATCATGGTATCTTTTAAAAATTAATTTAGTTCATTATAACACTAGTACCAAAAGGTGTGAAAGTCAACCTATGGTAGAATTCTGTTAATTAGTATACCAATAACCTCCAAATATATATCTAAAGATTTTTCTGCGAATTTTTCAGACTATTAAAAAATGTGATCTGCAGCTTTTCATTAAATTGTTTCTCTTCTGTGACCTCAAAATATTATATTTACTCCATGGTTAGCATTTATTGTGAATGGAACAGAATTTCTTTGTTGTTGTTTGTTTTTTGTTTGATTTTTTTTTTTACACAGTCAGAGAGAGGGATAGATAGGAACAGACAGACAGGAACAGAGAGAGATGAGAAGCATCAATCATCAGTTCTTTGTTGCAACACCTAGTTGTTCATTGATTGCTTTCTCATATGTGCCTTGACTGTGAAGCTATAGCAGACCGAGCAACCCCTTGCTCAAGCCAGCAACCTTGGGACCAAGTTGGTGAGCTTTGCTCAAACCAGATGAGCCCGTGCTCAAGCTGGCATCCTCGGGGTCTCGAACCTGGGTCTTCCACATCCCAGTCTGATGCTCTATCCACTGTGTCACTGCCTGGTCAGGTGAAACAGAATATTAAAATGTGATATTTTCTCAAAAAAAAAAGTGATATTTTCTCCTCACTTCTAATTAAGTTTTCAAAGTATTCATGTTATAATATCAAAATGACTATGAGTGAACTTTCTACCCTTATGTAAAAAATTATAAAGTTTTTCATGTCTTATTCCATGCCTCATGGACCTCAGGGTAATATCAGAAATTTAAGGAAGAATCAGAATGTCAAAAAAGAAGAGTGATTGGTGAATAATTTATTTGGAAAAGAATGTCACCCTAATTAGTTTCTATCCATCTTTTTATGGGAGATGAAAAGATACTATCTCATAATTCTGAACATGTTAAAGCCTACGAAAAGAGGCCCTGGCTGGTTTGCTCAGTGGTAGAGCATTGGCCTGGTGTGCAGGAGTCCTGGGTTCGATTCCCAGCCAGGGCACACAGGAGAAGTGCCCATCTGCTTCTCCACCCCTCCCCCTCTACTTCCTCTCTATCTCTCTCTTCCCCTCCCGCAGCCAAGGCTCCATTGGAGCAAAGTTGGCCCAGGCGCTGAGGATGGCTCTATGGCCTCTGCCTTAGGTGCTAGAATGGCTCTGGTTGCAACAGAGCGACGCCCCAGATGGGCAGAGCATTCCCCCTGGTGGGCATGCCGGATGGATCCTGGTCGGGCGCATGCGGGAGTCTGTCTGACTGCCTCCCCGTTTCCAGCTTCAGAAAAATACAAAAAAAAAAAAACTCTATGAAAATAACTGGATGTTACTTTAAAAGCTTGGAAAATGTTTCTTGTCTTTAGGATGCACCAAAATTATGTGCCTGACAGATAACTGTGATAATCAAAGTAGAAGAAAATTAGAGCTCAAAGGAAGGGCTGACCATTTGTTTGTTTTTTGTTTGTTTGTTTGTTTTGTATTTTTCTGAAGCTGGAAACAGGGAGAGACAGTCAGACAGACTCCCACATGCGCCCGACTGGGATCCACCCGGCATGCCCACCAGGGGCGATGTTCTGCCCACCAGGGGGCGATGCTCTGCCCACCAGGGGATGATGCTCTGCCCCTCCGGGGCTATGCCCTGCTGTGACCAGAGCCACTCTAGCGCCTGGGGCAGAGGCCAAGGAGCCATCCCCAGAGCCCGGGCCATCTTTGCTCCAATGGAGCCTCGCTGCGGGAGGGGAAGAGAGAGACAGAGAGGAAGGAGAGGGGGAGGGGTGGAGAAGCAGATGGGCGTCTCTCCTGTGTGCCCTGGCCAGGAATTGAACCCGGGACTTCTGCACGACAGGCCGACGTCTACCACTGAGCCAACCGGCCAGGCTGACCATTTGTTTTTGAAGCAACCAAAGAATTGTTGTTGCATTAGAATTGGCCTATTGGCCCTGGCCAGTTGGCTCAATGGTAGAACTTTGGCCATTGTATGTCTCAGATTTGATTTCCAGTCAGGGCATACAGGAGAAGCAACCATCTCCCTCTCAATTCTTCTTTTCCCCCTTCTCCCTCTATCTCTTCCCCTCCTGCAGCCATGGCTCAGTTGATTTTAGCACATTTGATTTGGCCCTAGGTGCTAAGGATGACTCAGTGAAGCCTCAGCCTCAGGCACTAAAAATAGCTGTTGCAAGCATGGCCCCAGATGGGCAGAACATTGGCTCCAGACAGAGGTTGCCAGAAGAATCCCAGTCTGGGTATACATGGGAGTCTGTCTCTCTATCTCCCTCCTTTTACTTGGAAAATAAAAAATAAATTAAATTAAAAAAAATTAAATATAATATGAATTGGCCTGGTCACCCAGAATTTGTCAGAGCAAAGAAGGAGTGAGCAGTTTTTATAAACCAGATGTAGACACAAGATAAAAAATCCATATGGAGTTGCTCATCATAAGCCTTTTTCAATAGGGTCATAATGGTGGTAGGGTTGGACAAGAACTCAACAGAATAAACTAGAAATATAACCTTCAATGCTCAGGGGTTATGAAACGAGCCCCAGAAAGCCACCCAAAGTAGACATGTGTTTGCCTATGTTAAAGAAATTGCTGGAGAAAAGCCCTTCAAAAAAGTATGGAAGAACATAGGGATGAGTAGTGAGAGTTGACTTGTTACAAGAGCCAGAAACATCCAAGAGGCTGTTTTAAGTATCTATATGTTATAGGAGTAGAAATGTCAGCAACCAAATAGGAATTGTCTATCTCCTAACTTTACCATCCTGCAGTTTTAAATCCGGAAAAGATCACAGCAGCAAATAATGATTTGGGGAGACGTTAAGAGGCAGAGAGTAGAGAGGATGTGTTATTTCTGTGAAAACTGAAGACAAACACAGGCCCAGAAAGAGGCGATAAGATTTGCAACTCCTCAGCAAGACAGGAATCATCTTGAAGTCCCTGGTACAATTTTCATAATTTCTTTTTGTTTTATAATTAAAGATATAATTAAACTCATTTCATAAAATTTATGGTATATGGTTAGAGGAGAAGATGAAAATAAATAACAGAAATTTGAAATTGCATATATATATATATATATATATATATATATATATATACACATACATATACAGGATTTATGTTCTGCTCTCCTTTATTCAAAACATAGAAACCCGGGTTCGATTCCCGGCCAGGGCACACAGGAGAAGCGCCCATTTGCTTCTCCACCTCCCCCCCCTTCCTCTCTGTCTCTCTCGTCCCCTCCCGCAGCCAAGGCTCCATTGGAGCAAAGATGGCCCGGGCGCTGGGGATGGCTCTGTGGCCTCTGCCCCAGGCACTAGAGTGGCTCTGGTCGCAACATGGCGACGCCCAGGATGGGCAGAGCATCGCCCCCTGGTGGGCAGAGCGTCGCCCCTGGTGGGCGTGCCGGGTGAATCCCGGTTGGGCGCATGCGGGAGTCTGTCTGACTGTCTCTCCCTGTTTCCAGCTTCAGAAAAAATGGAAAAAAAAAAAAAAAAACATAGAAAAGTATATTATATTTAAGAGTATAAAATTCAAGTGAAACCTTGTTTGAAATCTTATCTTAGCCACTGAACAGATGTATGTTCTTAGGTATTGTCTAAACATTAATTTTTTATATATAACATGATAATAGTACTATTATATCATAAGTTGCTGTAATAATTGAAACAAGATAATGTTTATAAAAATTTATTATAGTTTCTGAAACAAAATATATTACCAGAATTGAAAGCTATTATTATCTACAAATTATAAAAACTTCCTTATATTCTTAAATATAGTTTATTATTAAAATGTTAAATTGTTAAAATACAAAGCTCAATATCTCAGTGTAAAGTTTTACAATAATATAATTATATCTATATATTTTAATTTTTCTTTTTTTAAACATTTTTAAAATTTATTCATTCATTTTAGAGAGGAGAGAGAGAGAAGGGGGGAGGAGCAGGAAGCATCAACTCCATTATGTGCCTTCCTTGACTGGGTAAGCCCAGGGTTTTGAATGAGCAACCCCAGCATTTCAGATCAATACTTTATCCACTGTGCCACCACAGGTCAGACTAAAATTTCTATAAAAAACAATTTCCTGTTTTAAATTCTTACATATTCTGATTATTTGCTGTGAATAATTTCCAAGGGAGAGAATTAGTGTGTTTAAGCCGTAGTAGTGTCTGTCATCATTCTCTCCTCAAGACTTTGCATAGGATCCAGATATTAAAAGAATGTTCCTAAATGCTATTATGTTGATTTATAAAAGTTTATGTTGTTGATATTATATTTGAAATTTTTAACATCACTAATAAATTTGCTTATGATATTTATATCATAAACATAGTGAACCTCTGCCTTTTTCTTTGAAAATCTGTATCCTCTATTATATCTAAGATTTGTAGTCATGAGTGAGATAATGAAATGTTCTTTAACATTTCTCTTTTGTATTATCATACAAAGAATATATATGATATTTTCATATATGTGATAACAAGATTCAGTTATTCTCAAAGTGTTCATAACGATTGGCTTTGAGCAAATTGTAAATTACTTGAAACATTTAAAATTGCATTTTGAATTCTATTTAAATTCTATGAAAAAATTGCAAGTTGTCTCTCATAGCTGTAAAAAATAGATGAACTTACACGCAATTATCTCTATGAACACATTTGAAACTTTAAATGTCTTTGACCTATGAATTGCTTTAATAAAGTATCATTGGTGTAGTAAGGCCAACCTTAATTTTTCTGGATTACTTCAATAATTCAACACTGAGAGAACTTTGTTTTTCTAAAACCATTCTATATTTTTCTAGTATTCTCCTGTTATTTTCTTTTTTTTTTAATTTTATTTTTTTAATGGGGTGACATCAATAAATCAGGATACATATATTCAAAGATAACAAGTCCAGGTTATCTTGTCGTTCAATTATGTTGCATAACCACCACCCAAAGTCAGATTGTCCTCTGTCACCTTCTATCTTGTTTTCTTTGTGCCCCTCCCACCCCCTATCCCTCTCCCATTCCCCCCTCCCCACCGTAACCACCACACTCTTATCAATGTCTCTTAGTTTCACTATTATGTCCCACCTACGTATGGAATAATACAGTTCCTGTTTTTTTCTGATTTACTTATTTCGCTTCGTATAATGTTATCAAGATCCCACCATTTTGCTGTAAATGTTCCGATGTCATCATTTCTTATGGCTGAGTAGTATTCCATAGTGTCTATGTGCCACATCTTCTTTATCCAGTCATCTATTGATGGGCTTTTTGGTTGTTTCCATGTCCTGGCCACTGTGAACAATGCTGCAATAAACATGGGGCTGCATGTGTCTTTACGTATCAATGTTTCTGAGTTTTGGGGATATATACCCAGTAGAGGGATTGCTGGGTCATAAGGTAGTTCTATTTTCAGTTTTTTGAGGAACCACCATACTTTCTTCCATAATGGTTGTACTACTTTACATTCCCACCAACAGTGTATGAGGGTTCCTTTTTCTCCACAGCCTCTCCAACATTTGCTATTACCTGACTTGCTAATAACAGCTAATCGAACAGGTGTGAGGTGGTATCTCATTGCCGTTTTGATTTGCATTTCTCTAATAGCTAAAGAAGATGAGCATCTTTTCATATATCTGTTGGCCATTGTATTTCTTCCTGGGAGAAGTGTCTATTCATATCCTCTTCCCATTTTTTTATTGGATTGTTTGTTTGTTTGTTGTTGAGTTTTATGAGTTCTTTGTATATTTTGGATATTAGGCCCTTATCTGAGCTGTTGTTTGAAAATATCATTTCCCATTTAGTTGGCTTTCTGTTTATTTTGTTATCAGTTTCCCTTGCTGAGCAAAACCTTCTTAGTCTGATGTAGTCCCATTCATTAATTTTTGCCTTCACTTCTCTTGCCATTGGAGTCAAATTCATAAAATGCTCTTTAAAACCCAGGTCCATGAGTTGAGTACCTATGTCTTCTTCTATGTACTTAATTGTTTCAGGTCTTATGTTTAGATCTTTGATCCATTTTGAGTTAATTTTTGTACAGGGGGAGAGACTGTAGTCCAGTTTCATTCTTTTGCATGTGGCTTTCCAGTTTTCCCAGCACCATTTATTGAAGAGGCTTTCTTTTCTCCATTGTGTGTTGTTGGCCCCTTTATCAAAAATTATTTGACTATATATATGTGGTTTTATTTCTGGACTTTCTATTCTGTTCCATTGGTCTGAGTGTCTATTTTTCTGCCAATACCATGCTGTTTTGATGGTCGTGGCCCTATAATAGAGTTTGAAGTCAGGTATTGTTATGCCCCCAGCTTCATTCTTTTTCTTTAGGATTGCTTTGGCTATTCTGGGTTTTTTATAGTTCCATATAAATCTGATGATTTTTTGCTCTATTTCTTTAAAAAATGTCATTGGAATTTTGATGGGAATTGCATTAAATTTGTATATTGCTTTGGGTAATATAGCCATCTTGATTATATTTATTCTTCCTAGCCAAGAACAAGGTATATTCTTCCATCTCATTATATCTTTTTCAATTTTCCTTAACAATGGTTTATAGTTTTCATTATATAAGTCCTTTACATTCTTTGTTATGTTTATTCCTAAGTATTTTATTTTTTTTGTTGCAATCGTGAAGGGGATTATTCTTTTGAGTTCCTTCTCAGTTGTTTCATTGTTGGCATATAGAAAGGCTATTGACTTCTGTATGTTAATTTTGTATCCTGCGACCTTACTGTATTGGCTTATTGTTTCTAGTAGTCTTTTTGTGGATTCTTTGGGGTTTTCGATGTATAGGATCATATCATCTGCAAAAAGTGATACCTTTACTTCTTCTTTTCCGATATGGATGCCTTTTATTTCTTTGTCTTGTCTGATTGCTCTGGCTAGAACCTCTAGTACCACATTAAATAAGAGTGGAGAGAGTGGACAACCCTGTCTTGTTCCTGATTTAAGGGGGAAAGCCTTCAGTTTAGTGCCATTTAATATGATGTTAGCTGATGGTTTATCATATATGGCCTTTATCATGTTGAGATATTTTCCTTCTATACCCATTTTGTTGAGAGTCTTAAACATAAAATTGTGTTGTATTTTATCGAAAGCCTTTTCTGCGTCTATTGATAAGATCATGTGGTTTTTGTTCTTTGTTTTGTTGATATGGTGTATTACATTAACCGTTTTACGTATGTTGAACCATCCTTGAGATTCTGGGATGAATCCTACTTGATCATGATGTATTATTTTTTTAATATGTTGTTGTATTCGATTTTCTAGTATTTTGTTTAGTATTTTAGCATCTGTATTCATTAGAGATATTGGTCTGTAGTTTTCTTTTTTTGTGCCATCCTTGCCTGGTTTTGGTATGAGGGTTATGTTGGCCTCATAAAATGTGTTTGGAAGTATTGCTTCTTCTTCAATTTTTTGGAAGACTTTGAGTAGAATAGGAACCAAGTCTTCTTTGAATGTTTGATAAAATTCGCTGCTATAGCCGTCAGGGCCTGGACTTTTATTTTTGGGGAGGTTTTTAATGGTTTTTTCTATTTCTTCTCTACTGATAGGTCTGTTTAGGCTTTCTGCTTCTTCTTGACTCAGTCTAGGAAGGTTGTATTTTTCTAGGAATTTATCCATTTCTTCTAGGTTGTTGAATTTAGTGGCATAAAGTTTTTCATAGTATTCTACAATAATTCTTTGTATATCTACGGTGTCCGTGGTGATTTCTCCTCTTTCATTTTGGATTTTGTTTATATGAGTTCTTTCTCTTTTTTCCTTGGTAAGTCTTGCCAAGGGTTTGTCAATTTTGTTGATCTTTTCAAAGAACCAGCTCCTTGTTCTATTAATTTTTTCTATAGTTTTTCTGTTCTCTAATTCATTTATTTCTGCTCTGATTTTTATTATCTCCTTTCTTCGGCTGGTTTTGGGTTGTCTTTGTTCTTCTTTTTCTAGTTCCTTAAGGTGGGAAGTTAAGTGGTTCACTTGGGCTCTCTCTTGTTTGTTCATATATGCCTGAAGCGATATGAACTTCCCTCTTATCACTGCTTTTGCTGCATCCCATAGATTCTGATATGTCGTATTGTCATTTTCATTAGTCTGTATATATCTTTTGATCTCTGCACTTATTTCTTCTTTGACCCATTCATTTTTTAAAAGTATGTTGTTTAGTTTCCACATTTTTGTGGGATTTTTTTCCTCTTTTTTGCAGTTGAATTCTAGTTTCAAGGCTTTATGATCTGAAAATATGCTTGGTACAACTTCAATTTTTCTGAATTTGCTGATATTGTTTTTGTGGCCCAACATATGGTCAATTCTTGAGAATGATCCATGTACACTGGAGAAAAATGTATACTCAGTCACTTTGGGATGAAATGTCCTGTAGATGTCTATCATATCCAGGTGCTCTAGTGTTTTGTTTAAGGCCTCTATGTCTTTGTTGATTCTCTGTTTGGATGACCGATCTAGAGCCGTCAGCGGTGTATTGAGGTCTCCAAGTATGATTGTATTTTTGTCAGTTTTTGTTTTAAGATCAATAAGTAGCTGTCTTATATATTTTGGTGCTCCTTGGTTTGGTGCATATATATTAAGAATTGTTATGTCTTCTTGATTCAGTGTCCCCTTAGCCATTATGAAATGGCCATTTTTGTCTCTAAGTACTTTTCCTGTCTTGTAGTCAGCATTATCCGATATGAGTATTGCTACACCTTCTTTTTTTTGGATGTCATTTGCTTGGAGTATTGTTTTCCAGCCTTTCACTTTGAATTTGTTTTTATCCTTGTTACTTAGATGAGTTTCCTGTAGGCAGCATACAGTTGGATTTTCTTTTTTAATCCATTCTGCTACTCTGTGCCTTTTTATTGGTGAGTTTAATCCATTTACATTTAGTGTAATTATTGATACTTGTGAGTTCCCTATTGCCATTTTATATCTTGCTTTCTGTTAGTTTTGTGTCTTGTTTGATCCTTCTCTTTCGTTTTTCTATCTTTTGTTTTTATTTGGTTGTATTCCATACATCTTTCCTCTGTTGCTATCTTTTTTATCTCATGTGCTTCTGTGGTGGTTTTTTCAATGGTGGTTACCTTTGAGTAATGAAAAGGGTCCCTACCCTGTTCATTGTAGCAAACTATTTTGTGAGTACTTTTGCACTCCATCGTCCTTTGCTACTGTTAATCTCCATCTTCTCCCCCTCTTTCTTTTTGTTGTTGTCACAGTTTAAATTTGGTTTTATTGTGTTCTTCTTGGAGCTTTTATTTGTGGCTCTGTTTTTTTTTGTTCTTTGTTTCTGATTGGAGAACCCCCTTTAGTAATTCCTGGAGTGGGGGTTTTCTGATGATAAATTCCCTCATCTTTTCTGTATCTGTGAATGTTTTTATTTCTCCTTCGTATTTGAAGGATAGCTTTGATGGGTATAGTATTCGTGGCTGAAAGTTCCTCTCTTTCAGGACTTTAAATATTGGGGTCCACTCTGTTCTAGCTTGTAGAGTTTCTGCTGAGAAATCTGATGATAATCTAATGGGCCTTCCTTTATATGTTGTATTCTTCTTTTCCCTGGCTGCCTTGAGAATTTTTTCTTTGCTGTTGGTTTGTGTCAATTTCATTATGATATGCCTTGGAGTAGGTTTGTTGGGGTTAAGAAAACTTGGAGTTCTGTTTGCTTCTTGAACTTGAGGCTTTAGTTCTTTCCACAGGCTTGGGAAGTTCTCATCAATTATTTGTTTAAGTATGTTCTCCATTCCATTTTCTCTCTCTTCTCCCTCTGATATACCTATTATTCTTATGTTATTCTTTTTGATGGAGTCAGATAATTCTTGTAGGGCTATCTCATTTTTTTTAATTTTTGAGTCTCTTTCTTCTTCTCTCTGTTGTGCCTCAAGTTGCTTGTCTTCTATTTCACTAATCCTCTCTTCTATCTGACCTGTTTTATTAGCTAAGCTTGTTACTTCGTTTTTCAGCTCGTGAATTGAGTTTTTCATCTCTGTTTGATTTGTTTTTATAGTTTCAATTTCCTTGGACATATATTCTTTGTGTTCATGGAGTTGTTTTCTGAGCTCCCTATATTGCCTTTCTGTGTTTTCTTGTATATCTCGGAGGATTTTTAGGATTTCTATCTTGAATTCTCTGTCATTTAGCTCCAAGGTTTCCAATATATTAAATTTTTTCTCCATAGATTTTTCCTCATCTAGCTGTGTTACCTGTCTTTCTTTTGTATCCATGATATTCGATTTTCTCTTCCTTAATGGCATCTGAGGGTGGTTTTGTTGATAGTATTAATGAGATTTAATAAAGAATAAAAAGTTAAAAATAATAAAAAAATAACAAATCGAAAAGAGTTGTTTTTTTTTAAAAAAAATTAATAATGAAATAAAGAAAAATAAAATAAAATAAAAATTTTTTTAAAAAGGAAATTATTCCCCCCCTCTTTTTTTCCTCTCCTCTCCTCTCCCCTCTTTCTTGAGAAATTCTTGTGGTGGACTGTGAGTTATAACAAACAATGCCTGTGATGGAGGGCCTGAATTGGGGAAAAGTAATAAAGGGGGAAAAAAGAGAGAAAGAAAAAAAAAAAAAAAAAGGAAAAAAAAGAAAAAAGAAAAAAAAAAGAGCGTATGGACCCACAAAAAGCAAATAAGGAAAAAATTTGGGTCAAGAATAAAATGATTTGCTTTTAGGTGTTGGTTTTCTAAGAGTTATGATGAGAGGAATAAGGGGAAAATGGAAAAATGGGGGGACAAATTAAAAACTTACTCTTGTATTTAGTGGAACAAGAACTAGATAATATGGAGAGCCAGGGATGGGAGCACTGCTAGTGAGTTAAAAAGGTGAAGTAAAAAACCCCCAAAATGCCACAAACATAGGTTTGAGTCCCAGATAAGATAATTTGTTTGTTATTGAGGTTTGAATGAGAGGAGATGTAAAGGAGAAAGGAAGAAACTAATATAGAGGGAGAAAAGAAAGAGAGAGAGAGAAAAAAAGAGGGAACCACTAAAAGAAGAAAAAATAAAGGAGAGAGAGAGAGAGTTAAGGGTTTTGGAGTGCAACCCTCATAGAGAGAAAGGAAGAGAAGAGAAATGATAATGGGAGATGTAACACTTATGGGTAGTGTAGTTCAGGGAGAGGAGAGAGTAAGACCGGTAGAGAGTTAATCGGCCAAATTGGAGGAGGAAAAAAAAGTCTCAAGAATGAAGATAAGAGAAACAAACGAACAAATATAATAAAATGGGATAGGTTATAAAGTCTGCAGATTATTCTTGATTTTGAGAGGTTATCTTCTTGCTTTTTCTTTTCTCTCCCTCTTCCTGGTCGGTGACTCTGTACCCCGGGTTCTGCCCCTTTGGCACGCTCAGGTAGAGGTTTGCAGTTGATAAGTCTCTATGGCAATGTCATGTATTGTGCTTTATTCTCGTTGGGAGTCGAGGCTCATTAGCATTTATAGGCTCCGACAGTGAGAGAGTCCATGTTCCTGGAGCCTTTCTCCTAGTCTTTCCTTCCTCAATTAGTAGCCTGATAGTCCAGGTATGGGGTTGCTGCTGCCTCTGCCTGGATAATAAGAGGCTCAAATTGCTGGCAACTCCCCACTCTATTTCCACTCAGCACAGGGCTCTGGGTAAGGCTCAGTCAGTCAGAGCTGCTAGCATAATCAGGCGGGCTTTCCGCCCACTCGAAGACCTCTGGCTCTGCCACTCTATCCGGTAACACAAGCGGGCGCCCACTTCCGGGGCGCTTGGAGGAAACTCTCACTCACTGTCTGCAACCAGGATATCCGGCCAGCAGTCTCATGCTCTGAGTGAAACCCCCAACCGCAGGGAAAAGTTGCAGCGTTGGAATTGAGTCTCGCTCCGTCCCCGTGTGCGGCTTTTGCAAGGCGCTGGGGCGGCCCGAGATTCCGCTTTGGCCCACACAAAGGCCCCTGACTCTGCCCCTCTGTGCGATAACACGGGCGCGCACTGCCGAGGCACTCGGAGGAATCGCTCACTCCTTATCTGCGCGCGCAAACCAGGATATGAGGCCGGCCCCGTTTCCCTCTGAGTGAAACAGCCTCCAGCACGGAAAATCTCCACCGTTTGAATTAGTTCTCACTCCCTCCCGTGCGTGGCTTTCCCAGGGCACTGGGGCTGCCCAGAGACTCTGCCCTCAGCCCACAGAAAGGCCTCTGACCCTGCCTCTCCGTGGGGCAACACGGGCACCCACTTCCGCGGCTTAGGAAGAAATCTCTCTTCCACTAACTGCGCACCGACCAGGAGACCGGGTAAAATGGCCGCTCCGCTTGTCTTTCTTTGTTTGGGTTTGGCGCGAGTGTTAGCTTGTATTGCCCGGGTTGCCACAGGATCAGATTTTCCTCGGCTTGGATCTCTGAGCCACAGCCTGGTTCGGCCGTTTTTGCTGTGGCGGCCTGGATCTATTCACCCCCTTTGCCCGCCTCAGTTTCTAAATTCACAGTTACCAGAGAAAGCCGCCCTGTTTAGGTTAGTGAGGAAGGCGGAGCATTTCTTACTCCCTATTTCCTTCGGGGTTTGGTTATATATTTAGCCAATTTTTCACTCAATCATACCTTTGGGTGTATTGCGAAGCATCTGGAAGCTCCAAGTATAGGTTTTTCTGTTTCTGGTTGAAGATCTTGTTGAGTTTTGGGGGAGATTTATCGGTATCGCTTCCTACTCCGCCATTACTCTGACGTCATCTCCTCTCCTGTTATTTTCAATGACAACTATGAGGGTGTTTCCGTGGGGTTTCCTGTCAAAAGAACCTGCTGTGAGGAGTGTTCTTAGCAGACATCCTACAGCTGTTGCAGCTTTGGTATCCATCACAACACTCAAATTGAGGTCTGCCTTCCGCAGTATTTAGACTTTCTAAAATCAAGAGTAAGCTACTACATCCAGGACATTCCTACCAAAAGTGGGACTCCTTCAATGGGCATTCTGTGTGCAGGGCTCTTATTGTCTGGATGAAACTTTCTCAGGGCAGCACCAAAAATAAGACTTTTCCACTGAAGTCTGCTTTCTTCCAACTCTCTATAAATGCATTATGGTCACTTGGTGGAAAATGGTTACTTCTTAATGTTAGAAAAACTAAATACACAAAACGTCTGAAAATCTTTGTCTTCTCTTGGCTGTGCCATTTGTTTGCTAAACTGTTGTAAATGAAGTGACACTTTACATTCATGTCAATTCATGTTAATGGGAAAAGTTGCTGCTCAGTTTCATTGAAAGTTTTTATTTTTTTTATTTTAATGGGGTGACATTAATCAATCAGGGTATATAGGTTCAGAGAAAACATCTTCAGATTATTTTGATATTTGATTATGTCGCATGCCCATCACCCAAAGTCATATAGTCTTCTGTCATCTTCTATCTGGTTTTCTTTGTGCCCCTCCTCTCCCCCCACCCCATCCTTTCCCCTCCCCGCTTCAAGTAACCAACACACTCTTGTCCATGTCCCTGAGTCTCATTTTTATGTCCCATCTATGTATGGAATTATATAGTTCTTAGTTTTTTCTGATTTATTTATTTCACTCAGTATAATGTGATCAAGGTCCATCCATGTTGTTGTAAATGATCTGATGTCATCATTTCTTATGGCGAAGTAGTATTCTATAGTATATATGTACCACATTTTCTTTATGCAATCATCTATTAAAGGGCTTTTTGGTTGTTTCTATGTCTTGGCCACTGTGAACAATGATGCAGTGAACATGGGGCTGCATGTGTCTTTATGTACCAGTGTTTTTGAGTTATGGGGGTATATTCCCCATTTTTATTTATATCAACATGATATCCCTATATGTTCATTATTATCATTTAAAGTCAACAATTTTATTGTTATTGATTTTAATAATTATTCTATGTCTATTATATTTAATGCCATTTAAATTAGTATTTATCTTTAATCTTCTCTAAATTAATTATGTTATTATAAATCTACCTTTTTACATTATTTTGTATGTTTTATTAAAAAAAAAGATTTCAACTTACCTTTTATTGCCAAATATTATGGATAGTTTTTAAAATGATACCATAAAAAGAAAACAGTCAAGTCATAAAAATAAAATGTTTTAACCAGTTAAAATTAATGAATAGTTTTTTAAAGGTATGTTTCTGAAATGGCAGATTTAATACCAAGCAAAATGTTTAACAGGTCAAAGTGATTCTCCTGACCCTCTGTGCCCCATGACATATTCAACATTAATAGAAATGGGAAAAAAATAAGAACAAACTTCAGTCATTTTTAGATACTTTTTGAAAGATGGGTGAAATGGAATTTGTTGCTCAGATTTCCCTTAAACTGATGCTATCCCAGGTTAATGGAAATCCCAAACATGTTCCTCACAAAAGGCTAGTTAGTGATCACTAACAGGCAACAGCAAAGGAATTTGACTACTGAGCAAGAGATAAGAGCACAGACACAGTTCGTTGCTGCAGTCTGGATACACAGGAGAGGCCACAACTTTGGAAGCAACATGGACACAGATAAATCTTTCAACATTCCAGCTCCCAGATCAGCAGAATGTAATGCTATAAATATTCTAAGTTGGTTTAGCACTGAAAATAATCATAGGACAATGAAATGAAAGCTCAAGACTAATTTAACCACACCCCCCCACATACACTCAGGCAGTATAACTCAGCAGAAATTTGAAGTAGAAAATATCAGTGAAACCAAACCTTGTTTTTTTAAGATCAGAAAAATCAAACTGATCAAGAAAAACAGAAAGAAGATACAAATTGAAATGTTAGAAATTAAAATTCAGGGGATCTTCTACAGTCCCTTTTGACATTAAAAGAAAAATAGAAATAGCATACCAGAAAACATGAAATAATTTATGAATAATTTTATAAGTGAAAGATTTATATGCTAAAATATATAAATTACTGATAAGAAGAATCATAGAAAACATACATAAACTGAGTTATGCACCATTTTCAGGAATAAAATTTCTTAATTAAATTGTCAAAAATTTTTAAGTCAATTAATCAATTTTAATTAAGCCCACACAAAACCCCAGAGATTCCCTCTTCTTTACAATGCAAAATGATTCCAAAATTTATATAGAAAGGCAGAGGGAGAAGATTGGTTAACATAATTTTGAAGTAAAAGAAGGCATTTGGAGGAATTTCATTATTCATATACTTTCAAGACTCGCCATAGGTACCATTAACAAGACAATGGGATATTGACAAAAGGCATGACAGTCTAGGAAATACAATTACAGTTCAGAAAGATACAGCTACACGTAGTATCAACTGATTTTCAAAAAAGTTGTGAAGTAAATTGAATGAAGAAGGTTAAGACTTTAACAAATTGTGCTGGAACATCTTGACATCATATGAAAAAAGTGGGCTTTGGCAAATTCTTCACATCAAACAAAAACAATACAAAATTGATTATAAAGGTTTATAAACCTAACTGTGAACATAAACCAATAAAGTTTTTAGAAGAAATGATGAAAAATGTATGTGTGACCTTGGCTTAACCAAAGATTTTTATCAGGTACAACTCAAAACACACACTTCAAAAACAAAAAGAAAAGTTAGATTACATCAAAATGAAAACTTCAGCTATTTGAAAGAATCAAATAGGAAAATAAATAAGCCATATACTGGAAAAAAAAGAATATTTTCAAAACAGACAGCTGATGAAAGACTTATAGAATGTAGAAAGAATTTGGAAAGCAAAATTTAAAAATTTGAGCAGACACTTCAGAAAAGAAGGTATATGGATAGCCAATAAGGAAGTGAAAGATGTTACTTTCCATGGCCACAAGTCCATCTGTATAAAATGATGTTTTCCTTCATTTCATTCATTCTTCTTTTAAGAAATGGAGATTGTTTATATAGAAAATGAGTTTATTCATCACAGGTTATATGTAGTTTTAGTAATTGTAAATAGTAAAAAAAAAATCTAAAGACAAAATAAACTGTGTTTATTAGAAGTATTATGATTTCTTGAGTTCATACTAAAGAAGATTTCTTAAATATTTAAAAGTTTCCTTCCTTCCACCTTTAAAAAATGATCATGGACTTCTGATCAAGAGAGTGGCATAGGCAAATGTGTTACTAGAATCTTCTCACAACCACATCAAAATTACAACTAAACTACTGAACAATCATCACTCAAAACTGCTCATAATCTGTCTAAATGTAGTACCACACGTAGGGAACTAAAGAAGTCATATTGAGACTGGGAGAAGTGGCAAAAATGCAAAATGGGCTGGTCCCATTCCCATGTATAATGGGTAAAAATTGGGAGGTCTGTCTTGGCTGTAGAAGTCCTCTCTAAAGAACAAGGGGTTCCAGTGCCGCACAAGGACCCCATCCCAGGGTTCTATGCCAGGAAGAGAAATCCCCATAACTTCTGGCTCTAAAAACCAGCAGGAATTGTGGCTGAGTGAGACAGAGGGATGTTGGAGTCCCAGGAAGTTTCTCCTAAATGGCCAGACACACAGACTCAGTCTGACTTACTCTATCTGAGCTCCAGTGCTAGGGCAACAACTTGAAAGAAACCAGGGACATACAGAGAGAAACTGAATTGTCTGGCATCAGCATTAAGGCTAGGAGGCAGCATTCTGCAAGACAAAAGTGCTGGGAGAGGTTATTATTCTTTTTCTGAGATCTCTTCTTCCACAGAGCCAGCAAGTGGGCATCATATCTGAGTCTCCATGAACTTGGCTAACATTTTTCAACCGACCCTGTTGATTCCCTGAGACCCTGCTACACTCAACTTGTGGGCTCACCGAAGTTGTTTCCAGTGGCTTATCTCACATGTCTTGGCTCATGCTTGATCCTTTCCTCAAGTCCTCAAACCAGCAGGATCTGGCCTCAGCATGCCCTGTACCACTTGCTCAGCCATAAGAAATGATGATAAATTGCCATTTACGTCAACACAGACGGACCTTGAGAATATTATATTAAGTGAAATAAGTAAATCAGAAAAAGCTAAGTACTACATGATCTTACATAGGTAGGATATAAAACTGACACTCATGGACACAGAAAAAATTGAAGTGGATACCCGGGGGAAGGGGATAGGGGGCAGCAAGTAAGGAGGATGAATATGTGGTAACAAATAATGGTTTGACTTTGGGTGATGAGCACATAACAGAATCAACATTTCAAATGTTATAGAAATGTTCACCTGAAACCTATGTAGTCTTATTGATCAATTTTGCCCTATTAAATTTAATTTCTAAATAAAAATTTTAAAGATAATTATATAATGAATTTACTACTCAGTCCCATAAATTTAGTAACAGACCCTCTATTCTCAAGAGTATTTTGATTTTATAGAAATAGCATATCCAAAAACAGTTATAATTATTATTATAATTCAATGGATGATACTATTTTAAAGTAATTATCATATCTAACTGTAATAACTATAGATCAGAAAATATAATAACTCAATATTGTAGGTATTTAAAATATAAAATAAAATACTATATATTAAAAATATTTAAATTTCTAAAATATGGAAACATTGATAACACTAGGAAACAATTTTTTTTCATTTTCTGTTGGATGAGGTTGTAGAACTTTTTCTATATATTTCTGCATCGCTGATTCTAAATCTGAAATCCATTTTTTGGTGCATGCTCTCAAGTTTTTATGCAATTTTAATTTCTTTTTGTTACAGTTAATGGCATGTGTTGGTTTTTAAATTGAAGTTAAAGGGCAATGACTCTTGGATTGAACATAACCACAAGGCAATTAATGTTTTACAAACATTACTTTTACATAATTGTAGTTGTTTTTAAATGTGAAAAATTATTATCTGATTAAAAACACCCTCTTATTTTGTTTTAAGATTGAATCATGGCTTCTTCGAGTAGGCTTAATGTAAGAATAGTCCTGACACCTTCTGTTATATATGTGGCTGTTACACACTTCAACATCAAAGGCTCAATATTTCATCATTTGTGACACATGCATATACTGCCTATTTTCAAGTTCCCCTTGGCGATCAAGACAAGAATTTGGCTCCTCATATTGTGTGTCATAATTGTGAGGAAATGTTTCATGACTGAACAAAAGAAAAATGCAAAGGAATGCCTTTTGGTATTCCCATGGTTTGGTGTGAACCTAAGGATCACAGCACTGACTGTTATTTCTGACTGTTCCATACAAAGGGCATCGGCAAGAAAAAATGGCATATGAGCGCATATCCTAATATTCCTTCAGCAATAACACCTATCCCACACTCTGAGACACTCCCAGTTCCAGTTTTCAATGGTTTTATTTCTTCTAAGGATGAAAGAAATTAACATGGTGATCAAGTGTATTTTGATAAGATGCATGAGGAAATGGTTGTAGAATCTGAAAGGTCTTCTTATAATGCCAAGCAGTCATTAACCCCTCAGCAGTTTAGCCAACCCGAATTGAATGACTTAGTAAGAATGACATAAAAATTGTCCTTGACTTTCTGAAGTATGAGGAGCATAACTGGATCATTAGTGTGGATCTTAAAATGGTAAATTTCCTGCTAGGACAACAGAGAGGTTTCACGAAGTATCCTTGTTTTCTGTGTTTCTGGGACAGCCAAGTTCGGGAGAAACACTGTACACAGAAAGATTGGCCAAAATGAAAAGCTCTAGAAGTAGGGATGCAAAATATTGTGAATGAACCTGTAGTTAATTGAGACAGGATCATTTTCCCCCCACTTCACATCAAACTTGGCTTAATGATGCAGTTTGTTCAGGCTTTGAATAGAAAAAGTGAATGCTTTCAACATATTATTTCTGCTTTTCCTGCCTTGTCTTTTGAGAAGATAAAAGCAGGTGTATTTGATGGACCTCAAGTTTGAACCTTCATACATGAAGAAGAATTTGCCAGGATGATGAATAAGGAGGAGAAAGCAGCATGGCAGTCTTTTGTGGCAGTTACAAAGAACTTCCTTGGCAACAAAACAGCAGAAAACTATGAACTTCTGGTTCAAAGGATGCTGTTGGTTTTCTACGACATTGGATGTAACATGAGCATTAAGATTCATTTCTTAAACAGTCACCTTGATAAATTTCCTGAAAATTTTGGAGCTGTTAGTGATGAGCAGACTACTGCTGAGCATCAAACAAGGTTGTCCTCAACAAGTACACAAATGCAAGAGCTACAAACACAAGTTTTTGCCTAAATAGAATTGAAATGTTTTGCGCAAATTTTATGATTAAAATTAAATGTTTTAATATATTCTGTTTTGAAATTGTAGATAAATTCTGATGCAATCATATCTTTTAGTGTATTAGTGTATTTAGTGCATTATATCAATTATTATATATTCACAAAGATAATGCCCAAGAAGACATTATACTTCATTATGTTAAACTAAATGTTGAAAATTTTACAATAAGATGAAAACCTAAAATTTTGATTTGCAAAAAAACTATAGCTTACAGATAAAAACTAGTGTCAGATTTGAGATCAGGACACTTGAATTAGGTAAGAACAAGTGTTTTTTGTGGATGCAACAAAAATTTTGTTCCCTAGTGTAATTAGTGTTTAATTTTTAATATGTATTTTAGATATTCTGTATAGTTTTTTGACACTAAAATTTTTATTTGGAAATTTAAATGAAGATAAATACTTAATCACCCTAGCATTCAGATAGTTTTAATGTACTAATCAAAAGTAATTATGAATAAAATGTTTAAAATCTAGGTCATACATATTCATAGCATAATTTGGCTTTTAAAATACAATGAATAGAAATGATTCTTACAACCAAATAATTGTTGTATATTACATTGGTATTTTTCTTGCATTGATATGCATATTTTAAAGATTTGTGATTTTTCCATTTATATGTGCTAAACCGTTGTATTATCTATTAAATTCTTTAGAAAAATGTACTTAGCATCAGTTCACTTATTCCTTTATTTCATTAGCTGGTTGTTCATTTCACAATTGCTGAGAAAATTATATATGTGATTCTAGATTAGATTTTTTATAAAACTGAGATAAACATAATCCTTGCCATTGAATAGCTTGCTGTCTGGAGAGAAAAGAGAGAAAAAAAAGCCATTCATTAAAAAATAAATAGCAATAAAAGTGACATAACTCCAAGAATAAATCTACCCAATCAGTTTTGAAATGATAGCTTCAATGTTCATAATAATTAAGCTTTAAATTTAGACCTAAATGTGATTAGTATTAAATGTGATTAGGGTAAGCAGTATAAATTGTAAAACTAAGAGTAATTTTCAATACTATAACCCTTTAAACTACTAGAATGGAAAAAGTAAATGAAACTCCAGATTTTTAATGAAAAAAAATCAAGAGGGTGGGAGATCACTAAAGTTGAAGATAAAATGATACTATTTGACTGAATGTATATTCATAATATTAATAAACACAATTAAGTTAAAATCCTCAAAAAATAAAATTCTCCTGTCAAATAATTTTAGGCTGAAGAAGGAACTAAAATTTGATATATCAAAATATGTAGAAAACAATGATTAAACAACAACACACTAGAACCTATGAAGTCAAGCTAAAAATCCTTCAGTGGAAAACCTATAACTTTAAATCTTCACATTATCAAATAATAAATTAAAATAAAAAGATTAAAAAATAAGGCTACCTGTCAATATCTTTCACTATATTTACAGAGCAAAGAAAAATCAGTTATATGACCACACCCATAGAATTACTGGGGATTTTAAGAACTATTTGTTGCTAATTTTTAATAGATTTTAGTAATTATTTGGAATTACTTATAAGTTATTATTTCTTCTCTGTTTACTCTTCTAAATTTTTTTATTTTAAACTTTTTTGATTAATTTTGTTATAGTGAAGCATCTCAGTGCCTTCTTTCAAGTATGCTGGTGATCAATAAACTTTCTTAATATTTGAAAATATTTCTATCTTGTTAACCTACTGAAATTACTTACTAAAGAATTATAAGATTAATTTAATTATTTTCTAAAACTTTTGTAGTCACTGCCTTATTGCCCTTAAGCAGTGATTTTTACATCTAAAAATTAGTGAGATGTTTTTAATTCTAATTTCTTTTATAGAATACATGTTCATTTAAAAATTTTTAATTTTGGTATTAAAGTGTTACTAAGTTGTACCTTAATGTAGATAGCTATACATTCTGCCTGGCATTCATTGGGACTTTTAACCTGATAATTTGATTTGTGTCTTCAGAATTAACAAATGTTCTATTACTTATTTTTTTTTATTTTATTTTTTTACAGAGACAGAGAGAGAGTCAGAGAGAGGGATAGACAGGGACAGACAGACAGGAACAGAGAGATGAGAAGCATCAATCATTAGTTTTTCGTTGCACATTGCAACACCTTAATTGTTCATTGATTGCCTTCGCATATGTGCCTTGACTGCGGGCCTTCAGCAGTCTGATTAACCCCTTGCTAGAGCCAGTGACCTTGGGCTCAAGCTGGTGAGCTTTTGCTCATACCAGATGAGGCCACGCTCAAGCTGGCGACCTTGGGGTCTCGAACCTGGGTCTTCCGCATCCCAGTTCGACGCTCTATCCACTGTGCCACCGCCTGGTCAGGCCTATTATTTCTTATATCCTCACCTTTCTATCAGGACTTCTACTTGAATAATTATAAAATTTTTTATATATCCTCCACTTTTCCAAACTTTTCTCGAATATATTATTTTTATCTCTAATGATGCACTGATTTCAGAGAGAATATTTTGGCTCAAACTTCTAGATCTCTAAGATTCACTTAAGCATTTTCATTCACCTATCCAATCCCTTTATTGTTTTTCTCACTATTCTAATTTACTCTCCAAGAAAAGTATCAGTTTACTTGCAAATATAATATTTAAATACAATATGGTAGAAATGATGAATGATTAGATTTCTTAAGAAAATAACATTATATGGAAAAACACATTCATGATTAAGAATTTAAAAATGATTTAAATGAGTTGGTCTCAGAGATGAAAAATTTTAGGCATACTAAATTAATTTATTTGACTTATTGTTTTTCTTTAATATATGGGAAAAACAATGTATTTTAATTTATAATCTGTCTAGCATCATGTTTGTTTGTTTGTTTTTAAATAAAATGTTTAAAGTAAAAGAAATAATTATCATTTTAAAAAATGTAATGTCTGCTTGACCAGACGGTGGCGCAATGGATAGATCATTGTACTGGGACACAGAAAACCCAGGTTCAAAACTCTGAGGTCACGCAGAAAACCCAGGTTCAAAACCCTTGAATATAACCCCATGATCACTGGCTTGAATCCAAAGGTCACTGGCCTGAAACCCAAGGTTGCCGGCTTGAGTCCAAGGTCACTGGCTTGAGCAAGGGGTCACTTACTCTACTGTAGCCCCCCAGTCAAGGCACATATGAGAAAGCAATCAATGAACAACTAAGGTGCTTCAATGAAGAATTGATGCTTCTCATCTCTCTCCCTTCCTGTCTGTCTGTCCCTATTTTTCATCTCTGTATCTCTCTCTCTCTGTCTCTGTCACACAAAAAAAGTGTAATGTCCTTGTACTTACAGGCATATATAATAGTGGTGAATCATAGATTCAATGAATTACTGCATGCAAAGTCAATTCATAATAAAGGACAAAGATATACTTAAAAATATGATGTAATGTTTTGTACTTTGCAATTACAGTATGCATAATTTATTAAGTGGTAATTGTTTGGTTTATATGCAAAAGTTCTATTGCTATGTGGGATCCTGTAGCATTTTAACTCCTATAGTCAAAATATGTCAAAAGGGGTGCATTATTTCAAGTGTATTTCAGAATTAGTATAAATTTTTATATAATCTGCTCACCTAGTAAAATCATTAATCTCTTTATATTACTAAGAAGTCCCTATTAATAGGCCACAGATTTAAATAAGTGAATTTGGACACAAAACATTTATTTTGTGAGGGAATAATACTCTGAATGAGAGTGAGAATGAGGGGAGACAGAAATTTAGAAATCCCTTATTTTGTTTCAAAAGTCCATTTGAACTTGGCCTGACAAACATTTGCTTTGATACATTTTAAGAGAACCCTATCTATCCTGCGAATAGGTATAGTATTTATTCTAAAGTTTTATTTTTTTCCTTCAGTTGCTCAGTCTGACCCATTATTCCTAGGCTGCCTCTATCTCTTCCTTAGAAGAAAGAAGTCCACTGGAAATGTTAATGTTGGGGACAGAGAAACTGACCACAGGCAGGTAGTCACAGCTGCAGACAGTGTTGGCACTGCATGTGGAGAAATAAAGCACCAGGTTTGACACAGGAAGAATCTTAATAAGTCTCCTTTTTTAACTACTTTCAGGTTGTTGTCTAGGGAACCTTGGTTGGTTTCAATCTCCCTGCTTGAGTCTGAATATGACACTAAAATTTAAATAACAGTAGAGGCCTGGCCCTGCCTTATAGTCAATTTTAGGAATCGTTAACAACAATGAAATTGCCAAATCTGTCTTGAGAGTGAGATTCAATTGTTTAAAAACTGGGTCTGATGAGCAATAATCATTTAAACCTTGTAAGCTGGTGTGTTGTGTTAGAAGAGGCAATTTCACATGTCATTCATAAGTAGCTCTCTGAACTAGGGTCTTTCTCAAAGGTCTAAATTGTCTTCAAGGTTTCCTGCTGTAGATAAATGACTTCTGCGATCATTGTTTACAGCAAGGACAGTGACTGCTTTGTCAGCATTTATGCAAAAGAGAAGGTTTGGAATAGGTGTGTATTCTTGTATAACTCTAGAAAGATGCTAATGACTTCTTTCATACTCTCAAGCTGCAGACCAACTGTCTACCTTATAATTGGGTTTCTGGGTACTCTGCTTCCTCCCAAGCTGGTGATAGGAACCTGTTTCTGTCCCTCATCAACTTTCTTTTAAGCAACAATCCTAGGATGACACAGGTGTCTGTCATTTCCATTAGGGAGGCTGCATGCCTCCCTACCTAATTTCACTCAACATGTTTCCCACCACTGCTCTGTTTTCTATATCAGCTTAGCACTGAGCCAGATCTGACAAATACTTCCTTTCTTGAACAAACATTATCTCATCTTTACGGCTTCTTTCCAGAGACAGATATTTATATTCTATCATTGTTTCGGCATCCCTTCCCATCTTTTTATTTAAAATTCTGTGTTGCTTTTAGTTCATGAAAAAGCTAATTTTAAATCTCTGTTAAGCTGAATGCAAAGGCTTAGTGAAGCAGGCTTGGTGATCTTGTTTACAGATTCATGGCCACTGTCCTTTGGTCTTAAATGTCCAGGAGTGCCACTTCAAATGGCTTTGTGTTGGCAAGTTTCAGCACCAGAGCGTAGGAACAGACTGGCATTCATCCTCAGACATCCTTCATTCAGGCGTCAAGTCTGCAGCCGGTCATCCTTTGGTGAATAAATTACTTCCACAAATTCCCCATCCCCTGGTTTCGGCATAGGTGTGAGCTGCTGGGTATCCTAGGCAGTACCCTCCCCAGGGCAGTCTGAAGGACTCATTTGCCAAAAGAATACCTTCCTAACGAAGGGTTCTCCACAGCATTGGGAAAACCTCCACACCATTTACGGACAGTCCTTTTCCAGTTGTACGTTTCACTGTTTCCCAAGTTCTACTTTCACCGGAAGGATCCAAGTATGTTGTCTTTTCATCTTGACCCATTTCCTCCTGAAATTAAATTCTATGAAATAACAGCCTGGTATTTGAGAAGAATCCAGTGGTTCTTGGTTTTCTATTTTCAACTTAGTTTTCACAGTCTTCAGGCAAGAAGTTGTCCAAATGCCCAAAATGTGGCGTGAAGGAAAGGGTACCCCTTTGAAAAGGGGAATGAAAGAAGAAAGGTGGAGTCTGAGGCAGCAGTTCAGGAAGTGTTGGTGTGACACAGCCCTGATGACCCATTTTTAGATCACTCCAGCATTTTAAAGAAATAATTTTTGTTGTTTTCAGTCCCTAAATTTGCATTAGAGCAGTGATAGAAAATGAATACAGATAAGAAAGGACATTTTAAAAAGAAGAATCTGCAAAATGCAGAGACATGGACCATAAGCTCTTTAGAGAATGAGGGAGGTTCGAAGTGTTTTGAGTTTATAATCAGGTGGAAGAAGGGCTGGGAATGAGATTCATATCAATGGAGACAGGTAAGGTTACTTAAAGCCAAAGGTCTTCTGCATTTTAAAGCAGTTTTCTATCTTTAAATTAATTCTGGCAGTAATGAGCTGGGAACACTGGAAGTACAAGACCAAGAGGATTTTTATATTCTATGCAATTTGACTATATTCTAGCCATATTAACCCTTCACAAATGCTTAATTAAAAGAATACAAGAGAATAAAGAGGTTTAGTTAAACCTAATAATATTTTCCACCATGCTTTTTTCTTTGCTCAAATGACTCCTCATTTCCACTTCTTTCATATAAGACTAAGTATGAGAAACCATTAAAATAAGAGTAGCAGTGTACTGTAATTTCTCCTAGGGAGCTTACCATACGGCACCTGTCTCCTTTTTATTTAATTTAACATGATCTGTTAAAAATCAGACTTGTAAGAGCTCATATGTCATTCTCATTAAAATGTCATATTCTTTGAAGAATCTAATCCCAAAGAGACATACATCCCTTTGATAAGATAAGAAATAATTTTATGCTGTACATCTAAGAATAAAAATTCAATAACTGCACAAGAAACAAAAATTAAATTCATTTAAAAAATAGTATTGCAGATAATTTTGCCTGTCGAATCTTTGCTATAATAACTCAGTTGTCTGGGAAAGTGCAATTGATTTTTGATGACTGCAGTTAACTATTTAGGTGGATGCAACTCAGTATTTAATTTGTCTACCTATGATAAACAACTTAAATGACTCTCAATGTAAAGTATATGAATGTAAAAATTATTGACGCTCCATGGGACCAATTATACTTCTTATATATTTTAATCCCTAATTTATACAGTGTCTAGCTCATATTCATTGAACATATTTGATTGAGCAGTATTTAAGACAGAGACTTAAGACTTTGAAACCTTTCCCAGTTTCATGTCCTTGTCATGATGTTGAACAAATGTATGAATCATGAGTCTCAAGCTTACTTAATGTTTTCAACATCCCATGATTAATGGTCAAGCTAAATTATGGTGCTTCTCTGTTAATTCAATTTCCCAGGGTTTTTATTGATAGCCCTCTGCTAGGAGATGAGCAGTTTCTTTATATCCTGGGAGTGGTTTTACCACTTCCTCTGTTTTAGTAGCTAATGTGTTCTTAGCTGTGGTTCAGTGCAGTTTTCCAGATTTTTCTATAAGGTTATAAACAATAACATGTGACCTCTCTGGCTTTCTCTTTATTATCTTTGTGAATTTGCCTGTGTGTCATTGGTTGGTCAGAGAAATATAGCAATATAAATATTTTTAAAAGACAAAAAAAGGGCCCTGGCTGGTTGTCTCAGTGGATAGAGCGTGGGCCCATCGTTCAGATGTCCCTGGTTCCATCCCCAGTCAGGGCACACAGGAGAGGAAACTATCTGCTGCTCTTCCCCTGCCTCTCCCATTTCTCTCTCCATTTCTCTCCCAGCCAGTGGCTCGGTTGATTTGAGCATCAGCCCCAAACAGGGGTTGCCGGATGGATCCCAGTTGGGGTACATGCAAGAGTCTGTCTCATTATCTCCCTTCCTCTCACTTAAAGAAAAAAAAAGAAAATTTCATCAGCATTAATAAGAAATGCAAATTAATACAACCTTGAGATATTCTATGCTGACTAAAGCAGAAAATTTAAAAAGGTACCTAAGAAATATTGTGGTGATATTAACATACATATTTATTACAAGAAGAATTTATAAACTATATGTTTTAGTACAAAAAAAATGGTATTATGTAGCAAGAGCTATACATGTTTCTTCATATTGATATAATTAAATTATTATAATCCAACATATTAAATTATTTAATTTCTGCATTTTAATAATTCAACAAAATAAAAAGTATATTATCACAAAGATGTTTCCCTATAGTATATGTTAAATAAAATTTTGAAATTAGAAATAATCCTATTTAACATTAAAGTGTTACATCATCATACACCAACACTATGAACTTTTATATGTACATTAAATATAATCATTATGAAGAACATATACAAAAATAAAAGTGCCTTAGTATAGATAAGTTAGAAGTCTCCAAATACTCTGAGCACATGTTAATAAAACTGTATTTATGTGTAGATTCTGTTATGCCAAAATGATATCACTAGCATAAAGTGTTTTCTATGTTGTTATATTTTTAGGGAGAAAATATTTTTTAAGTTAATAAAATTGTATTTACAATAAAAAAGTAATTGTATTTACAGACAATGTAAAATTCAGGTATATCTTTTAAATTCTGGTATTAAAAATGCATAAAATTAATACTAAAAATGGCATTTTTAATTACCTAAATTTTTTAAATACATTTTCTAATATTTAGTTTTAAATGCAGGAGTAGCTGTATTGAAACAATATCCTGAAATTTTTTTTGTATAAATTAAAATGACTGGCTCTGGCCAGGTGGCTCAATAGAAGGACATCTGCCTCAGCATGTGAATGTCCTGGGTTCAATTCCTGGTCACAGCACACAGGAAAAGCAGCCATCTACTTCTCCTCCCCTCCCCCTTATCTCTCCCTTTCTCTCTTCCCCTCCCCCAATCAAGGCTTGATCAGTTCCAGTGCAGAGGCCCCAGGCGCTGAGGATGGCTCTGTGGAGCCTCTTGCTTTGGCACTAAAAATAGCTTAGTTGCAGCCAGGGCCCAAGATGGGTAGAGCATCGGTCCTAGATGGAGGTTGATGGGTGGATCCTAGTCAGGGTAAATGTGAGAGTCTGTCTATCTACACTTCTCTCATTTAAAAAGAAATTAAATGACTACTTCTGCTTTTAGAGTATCATTATTCTGGTCTTTATTGCCTTCTTCATGAGAATAAGAGAAGATTTCTCCATCTCTCCTTAGTCTTGTATATTTAATTCAGACTGCCAAAGTCTGTATGAAATTCCTTTTAAAAATCTTGGGTGTTCCCAGAAGTAGCTGACATGGTAGCTGGGGACAGAGAAACTTGTGAGACCTGAGAAGGTGTTTTTTACATCAAGCAACTCTGGCTTTCTAAAGATCTGTTATTTATAATAATAATTTCTATTATTTTTTTCTTTTTTCAAAAATTTGTTTTTAATATATTGGAATGACATGTTCACCAAACCATATAGGTTTAAAGTGTACAACTCAATATAACCCTATTACCCACAATATTGTGCATCCTCCGCTCCAAGCAATCATTGTCTCTTTCCTCCTCCAATTCCCCTTTACCCTCCTCCCTTGACCTCCACTACACCTTTCCCTCGGGCTATCGCCACCCTGTTGTATCTTTGTGTTATGTACCTATGTTTTTGGGCTAACCCCTTCACCTTCTTTCATCCAGTCTCCTCATAATCCCCCCCCACAGGTGTCTGACAGCTGTCCATCTACTCCATGTGTCCATGCTTCAGTTTCTATTTTGTTTATCAGTTTATTGTGTTCCTTAGATTCCACATATAATTAATATCATATGGTATTTTTCTTTCTCTGACTGGCTTATTTCACTTAGCATAATAATCTCCAGGTCAATCCATGCTGTTGTAAAAGGTAAGATTTCCTTCTTTTCTATGACCGCATATTATTCCATTGTGTAAATGTACCACAGCTTTTTAAAAATCACTTTATATGGTATCTATGCTAGTAATTCCATTTTCTACTCTTATTGAACTACTAGAAAATTTAGAATATGTTTAAAATATTGTGTTAATAAGAGGTATGAACATCTCATTCCTGGTTTTGATATTTATAACCATATCATATAAATGATATGTACATTTGTATGATATGTACAAATCATACAAATTTATATGATATGTACATTTTGGAAAATAGTTCTGAAATCATATTTAGGTGTTTTTCTTATAGTTCAATTTTACTTAAATTTTTATTTAAACTATTTTCTCAAATTAATCAAATACTTTTTAAACTCTAAACTATGTATTTATAACATAATTATTAATTTGTATAAGATCACTAAAATTTTTTAAAATGTGCATTTTTGTAATAAACTTTAGTTCATCATTGTGAATTTTTATATTGAAATATTACTGAATTCAACTTTCTTCTACTTTACTCAATTTATTTTGTATTTAAATTTATAACTATAATATCTCCAAATATTTTATGTACTGTATTTGTATTCTTCAAGCTATGATGTTACTTACCTTAATGATCAATTATTTTTGGTGGGCTATAAACATTTCTATAACAGTGAATATTTCTGGTCTATGAAATTTAATTTGAACTCCCCCCAGATCATGTGAGCCTGGTACATTTTTGATTAATGGATATTTTACAAAGTCTTTCCCTAAGGAAGCACATGATCTTGTTAACTCTCTTATAATATTTCTGTCTCACTTTTTTCACCTTGGTACACTCCCTCTGTAATTTAAAATGCATAAAAGATGCTGCAAACTTTTATTAGGATCATTGATATATTGCTCCCCAGGATATGTTGTCAATTTGGTTCAAATAAATTCATAAAAATTATAAAAAAAATGGGGGGGATGAGGGAATGGGATCAGAGTAAGTGAAGGGAATAGTGAAATTATATATACATAACACATAGATACAGATAACAGGACGGCAAGTCCTAGAGGAAAGGGGGAAGGGAGTTAGGAGGAGGGGGGCAAAGGGAGTGAAATGGGGGACAAAGGTGATGGAGTTATATTGAGTTGGACACTTGAATCCATGTTAACACAATAAGTTAAAGTTAATAAAAAATTAAGTTAAATTAAATTTTAAAAAGGCTTTCTGATAGAAAATATGATGATTACTGTATGTCTAGTGTTCAATGTATTTTTGTATCAACTTTAGTCATTTCTTGAACATTAACCATTTTCTCTCAATTTTTTAGTGTAACTATAGTTCTTTCTTTATTCATTCAACAAGTATTTATTTAACTTTTTAAAAAATTTTGTTTTTCAACTATAGTTTACATTCAATATTATTTTTTTTTACTTTTGAGTATACAGCATAAGAGTTAGATAATCATATACTTTATAAAGTGTTCCATCAGATATTGCCAGAACCCACTATGTATTTGTGGTAATAAATACATAGTAATTACAATATTATTGAGTGTACTTCCATGCTGTACTTTAGATCTTTATTACTATTTCGTAACTACCAATTTATGCTTCTTAATACCTTCACCTTTTTACCCAGCCCCTCCACTGCCCTTTCCTCTGGCAACCATGAGTCTGTTCTTTGTTTCTATGACTGTATTTAATTTTTGTTTGTTCATTTATTTTGTTCTTTAGACTCTACATATAAATATCTATTTGTCTTTGTTCTGGTGTGGTTAGATATTTGTTCTTCTCTGTCTTTATTTTGGTTTAACTATTATTTTTTTAATTTACTTTTTAGGCATTTGTCTATTTTATTTATCTATACAGAACACTGTTTTAATATGACTTAAAACTCTTTCAAAAGTTTCATGAATTGTAGTGTTTAGTTAATTTTTAGTGTTTCTATCCTCTTAATCTTATATTTCCTATATTGAGCTTAATTTGTTCGTATCTTTGTTATAAGAAAATTTGAATTCTTATTTACTTATATTAAATAGATTATGAAATAAATTTTATTATTTTTATACTTTCTAATAATTTACTAACTCCAAGTTCCCTTTCTTTCTTGGCGTTCATTAGAAGTCTTCTTCTTCTTAGCAGGGGTCCCCAAACTTTTTACACAGGGGGCCAGTTCACTGTCCCTCAGACCGTTGGGGGGCTGCCACATACAGTGCTCCTCTCACTGACCACCAATGAAAGAGGTGCCCCTTTCCGGAAGTGCGGCGGGAGCTGTATAAATGGTTTCAGGTGGCCACATGCAGCACGTGGGCCGTAGTTTGGGGATGCCTGCAGGGTCTGCATATCCACTCATTCCTCTTCTCCTTCAAATCTCTTCTCAGTTGTCACTCACAGTGAGCTTTGCCTGACCACAGACCCCTTTTCACTCTGGGCTCCAAAACTTTTTCCTATGCTATATTTTTCTCCACTACACTTATTAGTAGTCAAAATATGACATATTTTAATTCTTTTTTTATGGCCCATTATTCTCTACTAATAGAAAATAAGCTCTAAGTAGGAAGATAAATTTACTAACATTTTTCACATTCTGTGCCTCTTTTGCAAAGCACTAACATGCTCAAAGTAAACATATTATATATAGAGTTAATGATGAATAAATAGACTTTCAGTTAGCAAATGTTTTTTAATACCATGCTTTGATCATCTCAACTCTCAATTTTAAAAAACCCTCAATATTAGATTATCATTGCTGACTGAGAATCTGCAAAGGATATTATGTAGAATTCAGTTCTCAAGTCCTTGAGAAAAGTTTACAATGTAGAATTCTGTTTATTGTAGTGTGTGGTGAATTCAAACAGTTTTCACTCAGTAGTGATGATTACATGTCTCCTGATTTCCCAAATACAGTGGCAGATTCACAAGTGGGGGTATATTTTATTTTTGCCTACTTGAAAAATAAGATGCTTGCTCAATCTTAGAATGCACAAAAAAGTTTCATAATTATGAACTTGGATTCTACAAAAGAATTATATTGAGTTTAATATTTGTGTAAAAAGTCCCTTGTGTTTAACTTGAAGCTATATAGTTCAAATACTGTGATAACGGTTTAGTTGTCATAATCCTGTCTCCTTTTTTGGGGTGGTTATATCATTTATATGAATTCAGTTTGGTTGCTTAGTTCCTGTTTGAATTAGATTTCATAATACCTTTACCACAATTGTTCATTGTTTTTATTTATATTTTTGTTCTCTCTTTCTCTCTCTTCCTCCTTTCTCCTTATGTAAAATTATAACATAGTTTCCATAATCAGAACCACACCATATTGTATATGTAGAGAACTGAAACAACATGACCCCCTTCATTTCCTCTATTATTTTTAACTATGTTCTCATCTATCTTCTTTTAGGGAAGCTACACTATGCAGCTCTAGTTTAATACTCTCATTTTTCTTTTAGAGAGGAGACACGAGTCTATTTTCTTATCTCCTCACCCCTTGTCTTTTAACACAACATAGATCATATTATAGATATTCCTTTGAACTGTTTATTTTTACTTAAAATATGTTCAAAAATCATGTTGTATTAGTTTGAAAGAGATTGTCCTCATTATTTTTACAGTTGCATAAGACACCATTCTGTCTATATACATGGCTGATTTAACATTTAGCTTATTTCCCATAGTTATTTAATTATAAATAATGAAAATGTATTTTTCTATTACATTTGTAGGAGAGACGTTACAAGGTTAAAAGGTAATATGTAGATTTGATGAATATTAGCCAATTCTATTCCTTAGAATTGTGCAAATTGGCATCCCTTGGCAATTCATACCAATGTCTTTTCAATATAACCTCACCACAAAGTGGTTTTTTATCATCTATCTATCTACCTACCTACCTACATACCTATCTATCATCTATGTATTCATCCATCAATCCATCCATATATATAAATACATACATATAATGTCTCTAAATTTTGTTACTCTTACAAGTAATAAACAATCTTAAAATAGTTTTAATGTACATTTACTTTATTATAATTAGAGTTTAACAATTTTTCTTACAATTTGAAAGACTTTTTGTCAAGTTTATATATTCTGCTTAAATCTTTGCCCAATTTTTGTTGAGTATTTTTTCTGTATTTTAAAACTTAATGTTTTTAAGAAAAGTTTTTGATTCACAGCCAAATTGAGAGCTAGACTAATTTGTTCCACTGCATTGTCTCTATTCCTTGTCTATCATGGGCTCTGGAGTCTGTTCCATTGATCTATTAATAGTCTATTCTTCCACCAATACAACATTCTCTTGATTATTGCAGATTTATAGTAAATCTTGAGGTTGCCTAGTGCTAGGTCTTGGTCTTTGTTCTTCTTTAATATTGTGTTGGCTATTCTGTGTCTTTTGACTCTCCATATGAACTTCAACTCAGTTTGTTTGTACCCACACTATCATTTGGTGGGATTTTGATTAGGATTGCATTGTATCAATACATCAAGTTGGGAAGAACTAATTTTTAGAAAATTCATTAATTTTGGATTGTGATTTACATTTCATCCAACAATTAAATTTAAAAAGTAATAAAATTATAGACATAATGGAACATACAATTATGATACACTATAAACATCAAATAGCCCACTTGTTTTAAATTTTTTAAATGACCGTAACTATAGCAGTATAACACCAGCAGCTTTAGTGACTTTTCACTAAAAAGTTTCTGAAACAGAATATGAAATGGCTTAAAACTAATGAGAAATCCATGTGTTGGAAATAGACCGAGTTTCCTGACTTTCTATTTCTACCTGATAGAGGCCAAAGAACTTCAATAGTTCACAGGCTATGCTGAGACAAATTAGAAAAGAAACATAAAAAAAAGATTTGTCTGTAGAGTACATTGCCCCAGATGCAACAAATTGGTCTTTCTGAAAATGATACTGGTGCAATGGAGACAGCTAAGAGCTTGTTAGCAATTCCTACAGGTCTCAAGGGGTTCAAATTGTTCAAAAACAGAACATAGTTCAGTATATTTTCACAGAGATCCAAAAGTTTTGCAAAACTCACTCTGGAAATCTTCAGGGAAAAAATACTTTGCTACTGTTTCCAGGTAACATCTTATATTCTCAGAGTAATCTTTAAAACAATTTTAAGCGCCCCCCTCCCTCCACACACACACATCCCATGGCCCATGAATCTGGCAACACTGATGGGAGTCATGTTATTCTCTGACTGCTGGACCTCACTGAAGCCATGTTTGTGAGCACGAGTGTCCAGATATTTTTAGTTATGATACACAGCTTCTTATAGTGACACATGCTGTGAGGCTTGTTCTCCATATTGTTAGCTCTCTTTTTTAGCACATTTTATTATTTCTTTTCTTATTTTTCCTTTTAGTTACTTATCTAGGTGCAATCATCTGTTATTTTTTTATCTATTATTTTAATAGAGGCTCCTATGTTTATATTATTCTATTCTCTTTCCCCTATATTTTCTGCCACATTGTGTATATATTCATGCTGACCATTATAAAACGTTTTTATGTTGGTTCCATGTAGTTCACCTTAGTAATTGGTTAATCTTGTAAGGCTCCATAGTTAAGACACAACCCTCTCTCACCTGAATTATTAGGAGCTATTAACAATAGCTTTCTAAGAGGCTTTTTGATTTTTACCCTTGTTTCCTCCCAAGTTCATTCTTAACATGGAAGCTAGTGTAATTTTTTTTAAATGGTGAACAAATGATATTTCTCCTCTGTTAAACTGCTTTCAATATAATGGCATCCAGGGTCTTTAAATTACTTAAAATGGCGAGCAATGTCCTACATGCTCTGATGCTATCTGTATTATATCTCTTCTGACTTTAGTTCTCACCATTTTTCTCCTCTTGCATAGCATTTCACACTCCTTGGATGCAAGATTATAGATAAGTATTACAATAATACTGCTGCTTGTTTATTCAAACTTTTTCTCATGATGAGGGAATGGTGAAATTTTTGATATTCCTGTAGAAAGTATTTTTATTTCCACTTAAAATAATGAAAACATTTCATCAATTTTAATGGTACTTTAAAAAAATAACAGAAAATAAAAATGTAGTTTTAGAAAAAATATTTCAATGAGATCAGAAATCTGTTTGTTTATTTTTTATTTATTTATTTATTTTTGCATTTTTCTGAAGCTGGAAACAGGGAGAGACAGTCAGACAGACTCCCACATGCGCCCAACCAGGATCCACCCGGCACGCCCACCATGGGGCAATGCTCTGCCCATCCTGGGCGTCTCCATGTTGCGACCAGAGCCACTCTAGCACCTGAAGCAGAGAGGCCATAGAGCCATCCCCAGCGCCCGGGCCATCTTTGCTCCAATGGAGCCCTTGGCTGCGGGAGGGGAAGAGAGAGACAGAGAGGAAGGCGCGGCGGAGGAGTGGAGAAGCAAATGGGCGCTTCTCTTGTGTGCCCTGGCCGGGAATCGAACCCGGGTCCTCTGCACGCTAGGCCGACGCTGTACCACTGAGCCAACCGGCCAGGGCCAATCTGTTTGTTTATGATTGTGAAAAGTTATTTATAGGGAATATTTAAATTTCTAGTTTTGAATTTATATTTTTAGATGTTATTTCTGAGTTAAAAGCTGCTAAATTATTTTACTATAGAAGGATAAGACACAGTTAGTTAAAATTCAGTTTGTCAATATTTTATTTGAACAAAGTGTGTAATACAAATGACTTTTTAATGTATATTAGTCACTCTTACCAGGACTTATTTTTTAAAAACATATATAAGCATTGCCAAAAACTTATAATCCAAGAATAGGGAAGAAATGCTATTTAGAAAATATTTTTATTGAGGGTCTTAGATAGCATAATCTAGTTTAATTATTATAATGAACAAAGCAAGTTAGGAGTTTAACCCCATTTACAAAGAAACTGTGTCTCTGAAAGGCAAAAGTTTTTTTCAATGTCATTTAATAAATATATGTCAGAGCTGGGACTTAAATTTGTATTTCTTTCTTGCTTTATGGTTTGCTCTTCCCACTGTGCCACACTCTGGTCTCATAATCAACAGTAACTACTTTTTCTATAATAACCACAACTTTTTACTCACTGCTATTAAAATCTATATGTACCAGGAGATATGTTTAATATCTTTTAACAATTAAATTGAGCTCAAAATAATAAGGCATTTAAACATTATCCATTGTTATATAACATGTCAATATCTTAAATGGAGTATTTTTTTATTTTTAAAGGAAGATTTTAGCAATTGGAAAATCAAAAGTTATTTTTTAAAGTATAGCATACATACAGTAAAATTTATTCTTTTTGATATTCACTTCTAGGAGTTTTGACAACCTTACTTAGAAGTGTAGCTATCACTGCAATCAAGGTACAGGGCTATTCAGTCAATACAAAAAATTACACTCTGGTTCTTTGTATTTCAATCCCGACACCCTCTCTAACTCATAATCAGTGATCTGTTTTTATAAATTTTGTTTCTACAGTTGTTTGTTTGTTTGTTTTTTAAGAATATCACAATTAGAATCATGTTGGATGTAGCCGCTGCAGTCCGGCTCTTTCACTTAGCAAAGTGTATTTGCTATTTAACCATGCTGTTGCATCATATGCCACTAGTTGGCGCCCTTGTGTTGCTGAGCAACACTTTCATTACGTGTCTGTATCTCATTTCACTTATTCATTTAGTCATTGAACATTCTTTCCAGGTTTTGACAAAAATGAATCTAGCTATTATAAACTCTGTGGAAAAATTTTTGTTTGAATGTAAGTTTCATTTCTCTTGGGTAAAAACTAAAAATAAGATTGCAGGGTTTTATAGTCAGTATCTTTGGAACTTTATGAAAATATGCCAAACTATTTCCAAAGTACTTGCACTCTAAAATTAAATTTAATATTGTATTGTGACTATATCTGTTAAGTAAGATAATTTCCTAATACTAATACTGTACTTTAATCTTCTGTGATGAGGTAAAATCATCCATTTATTCTAAACACTTCTTATGTTAGTCAAGTTGATTTCACAGCATTCAGACTCATATCTTAATAATGGAGATTTAGAGTTAATAAAGAATAACAAGTTAGTAGTAAGTTGAAATATTTTTAATGTGTTCTTCAGCACTTCCCTCATTTAAGTGATTAATATGTACTTCAAAAATTTAAATTCTCATATTGAAGTATTATAAATGAAACCTAAATATTTCAAATAACTAGGGAAATTATACTGAAATTGGAATTTAGAAAACTTTCTTTTAAGAATGATTTTTAACTTGAAATAAAGTAACAGTGCTGAGTTCACTGTGCAAACAAATTTAGCAACATTGATTGACAGCCAGCCTTTCAAAACTATATTTTGTTCTGCAAAGACCATTGAAAGGGCATCTTAACATTTCTGGCAATTAGGTTTCTTCCTGAAAACTCTAAAATATGAAATACTAATTATGGAGATATTAAAATACTCCAAATAATGGATCTAAGTTTGCTATATGCTGGTATCACTGAAGAAGACTTTCACAAGGATAACCTGTCCTTCACTGCTTAATTATCATGTTCATATTATTTGATTAAGACAGTTTTGTGGTTTTTTTTTTTTTTTTTTTTGAGAAGAGGGGAGATAGTAAAGCAGACTCCCACCTAGGGCCAATGCTAAAGTACTGAGCTATTTTTAGTGCTTGAGGCTGACTGGTTGGTCAGTGAGCCTCGGGCCACCCTCAAATCAATTGAGACACTGACTGCAGGAAGGAAAGATGGAGAGAGAGGGAGAAGATAGGGGACTGGAGCAGATGATCTCTTCTACTGTGTGCCCTGCCCGAGAATCATATTTGGGACATCCATATGCTGGACCACTACTCTATCCACTGAGCCACCTGCCAGGGTCCAGTCTTGTTATCAAACTAATTAAAATATATGTTAATACATTGATAAAGTTATTTCAATCTTTTATACAGACCTACATAAGAATTGCAGAGGTTATCTTAGGTCATACCAGTACTTTTTATTTCCTTTGGTGTATTTTTCCATATTTTGCAAGCTCTATACAATGGATACTATTTATCATTAAAAAGAATCCATGATTCCTGTTGATAAGGATCAATAATATTCTTAAGTACAAATATATTCTTATCTATCTTAAAAGTCAATATCATTAAAGTGAATCTTCCCCTAACCTTATTTATTTTAATTGATTTATTTTAGAGAGACACTAAGGAAGGGAGAGAGAGTGAGAGCATTCATTTGTTGTTAAACTTAGTTATGCATTTATTGGTCACTTCCCATATGTGCCCTCACCAGGGATTGAACCTGCAACCTTAGTTTTTTCTGAGAACTCTCCAAACAACTGAGCTAACTGGTCAACTATTCCCCTAATCTTTTCAATTGATATCATGTCTCTTTCTTTTTGGAACTCCTACAGTTCATCATTAAAACGTTATTAACTCTGACTCACAGATACATTCTTTAATAAGGTTAAAAGTTATAAAAGACTCCTTTCTACTCTTTTACCATAAACAAATGGTCACATGTTGATTTTTATTTTTAAACATTTCAAACCTTCCAGTTACTAACTCCATTAATTAAGTGATTGTAGTAGCCTTCTAACTAATTCTGCTTCTTCTAATTATTTTTCTGTATAAAAATACCTCCATCTAAAATATGATTTTGCAAATTTTACTGACAATACATTACACAATGTGATGAATAAATAATGACACAAACCAAATAGAAGAAAACAATTCAGGAACTTTAAAGTGAAATTTGCTTACTCATTGGCCAGATATTTAAGTGGAAATTCCCTAGTATCGCATACTAGATTCTTCATAACAAGCCATTACTATTTGTACTATTAAATGCCTGGTTAACATGTTATAACTAGCTTTTGTCAACTTTACTAGAACATATTGAATCTTATTGATCTTATATAAGAGTGTTCTTCAAGATGTGATACATGTACCTGTGAATAGGTAGAGACCTTCGAGGAGGTATATAAGCAAACATGGTCAGTTTTCATGGAACAATGCCCAGATATTCAACTTTGTGTTTACTCTTTTCTTATTGTTCTTCTGAGGAATAAATCTAATCTCTTACAGAGCCTTTGTTCCCAGCTCTTTTTCCTATTTATTCCTCACTCACCTAGTATAATTAGGTGGGACAGTATTCCAGGGTATACAAGTCTCACACAGTACTCATATATACTTATATCCACTTAAAGAAATAGAAAAAATTGAGTTGCTTATATGAATATGAATAAATCTCAAAGTCATATTGTCAAGTGAAAAGCAGGTTGGTGAAAATGCTTGCAGAATACCACCATTTATATTAGCATTTGAAAATTAAAGTAGTACCAAAAATGGTTTACAGGTTGATAATTATTTCTTATATGTACAGATTTTGTAAGAACATTTAAATATATAATCTTTAGAGTCAAAATGTCTAGGTTCAAATTTCAGCCTAGCCCCTTCTGGCTGTGTGATTTCATATGACTGCTCATTCTCTTAAGACTGTTGTTCCCTTTTATGTAAAATGGGCCTACCATAGTTGCCAGTTTATTTCATTGAAGTGATATAAAATACTTCAAACAAATAATGGTACATTGTATAACAATAAATATTGGTTTGATGGTTGTTATATTAATTAAAAACACAAATATAAATGGTATACAGCAACTTCAAGACTGGTTATTTTTCAAGAGAAAATAGGATGGCGACAAGGTTTTTTTTGTATCTCTAACATTTATTTATAAACAACAATAAAATCTGAGGCAAATATCCTACTCCTTGGTATGACCTATTCTTAACTTGGCTAAATACACCCTCAACTACCTTATTTCTACATAAAGCCACCTCTTGAGGGACTGGGAATTGTTAGAACTTCAGAAACAATAAAAACTATAACAGAAACACTCCTGAAGAAATATAGGGACTTCCTACATATCTAGGTCCTTCTTCTTAGTGGGGCATATGCCCCTTTTTGTCTTTATTAAGGGGATTATAGGTTTTTAAAATCAATTTTGGCTTTGGGTACAGCAGCAAGTTTTATATATAAAGATAAGAACAAAATGACTGACTTGAATTCCTATAAGCTTTGCCCCATGACCTCTAGCTTGGGGCTAAAAATAAAAGGAAAAGAGACAAAAAAGTAAGATATCCAGTGCAAGTTTCTTATGAGAAAGACATGGAAAAAAGAAAGCTTACATTGTGTTTCCCAGAGGCTTCTCAGGAAAGAGAATATATTGTGCTTGCAGACTGCCAAGGGAGAAGGAAGAGAAAATATTCAAGGCAAGATTGGCATAAGAAAATGAGCTTTGATATAAATGTTTGTCTCTGCTTTCATAAATGGTTTCTACACCTTTTTTTTGTCTTAGCAAAAAAACAACAACTGAGAGTTGTATAACCAATTTCTAAATAACATCAGTGACACTGTGAAAAGAGCTGTCTATGTACTTCTATCAAATAACCATCACAGCGTGTCCTGAAGGTGGTAGGACAAAGTTGAGAGACCAGGACCAATATCGAGTGAACTTGAATAGAGTTCATATAAATTCAGGAACAAATATAATTGTCGGATATGATTTGGGCTAAATAGAAAAAGCCTAATTGATCATCAGGAACCAAATCAGCGAATAGTGTGCCAATTTACAATATCCGAGGGAATTAACCAGTCTAAGCAGGACTCCTAGCCTTGATTCAGCTCTGCAGTTAGAAAAGTCAAGCAAGTCGTATGAAAGAGATCTCTCAGTTTGGCTCTCTCAAGACCCCCTAAAATTTCTCCAGTGTTATACATTGTCTATTAGGAATAATGTTCCTTATAGACATTAAGACATTATCCTCTGAACTGTTGAAGAGATTATAGTGGATAGGGTGATGGGTGCATGTACACAGTAGGAGGAGAGGATTAAACACCATCGTAAAGTATCTTTTCCTCCAGAAATTGTCCATTTTCTAGACCCAAGCTTTGCAGGAAGGCCTCCTCCACTTAGGAAATACCTCTAAGGAGAAGTAAATTTCTCACATTTTCAGTGGAAAAAGAAGACAGGGGAAGCTAAGAATTGAAAGTGAAATGAAAGAAATGAGCATGCGAATACTGGGGATATTAGATACTGGCCATCTCTGATCCAGGATCTATTGAGATTGACCAGGAAGACGTACAACAAAAAGGAGAAAAAAAAATTACTGGTTTGTGAACTACAATGTAAACCCAGTTCTTGATGTTTCTGAGTTGGGAACTGAAACTCTGGGGAAAGTTAGGATATGGGTTATTAGATAGTTAGAGAAGAACAAAGTAAGTGTTAATAAGATATCCATGTTCTATGTATTTCCATCTCCATTAAGAAATGAAAATAAAATATCATGAGTTTCTTGGTGCATACAATTTACATAATTTTAGTTTAGTTTTCTCTTTTAGATTCTTTGTCCTCAATATTTTCTTTGTATTTAAAAACTTTTTTTTTAAATTTACTGATTTCAGTGAAAGATGAACGGAGAGAGAGAGACAGAAACATCAAGCTGTTTCTGTAGGTGCCCTGAACAGGAATCAAACCAGAATGTTTGTGCTTTGGGATGAGCTACAACCAACTGAGCTATCCTTCAAGAGCTGTCCTCAATATTCCTGCACTACTGCCTAAAGCATATTATACTCTTCCATCAATAAAATTAACTCTGTATGCTAGCAATTTTAAAAACTAGAATAGTAGAAAGCCTATTCCTAAACAACTTCTCTGCCCCTCAAGTGGTATTTCTCCAAATACTGGGATTATGTGGTAACATGTCCTTCTAAAATCCCAATGTGGGCCTGACCAGGCTGTGGCACAGTGGATAGAGTGTTGAATTAAAACACTAAGGACCTAGGTTCAAAACCCCAAGGTTGAGCACGGGCTCAACTGATTTGAGCAAGGCTCCCCAGCTTGAGTCTAAAGTCACTGGCTCACGCAAGTGGTCATTCAGTCTGCTGTAGCCCCCTGCTGAAGGCACATATGAGAACACAATCAAAGAGAAACTAAGGAGCCCCAACAAAGAAGTGATACTTCTCATCTCTCCCCCTTTCTATCTGTCCTTATCTGTCCCTCTCTCTGACTCTCTATGTCTTTGTCACAAAAAATAAATATAAATAAATAAATAAATAAATAAATAAATAAAAATCCCAATGTGGTTCTAATAGACTGTTAGGAGCATGAGCTCCTTGATGTGAACCCCAAGACACATTTCCCTGGAGGCTTGAATTACTATGGAAAGTAATTATCTATTAGAAAATCAAAATTAAAAAAAAAGAAAATCACATTTAATAAAGAACTAAATCATTTTTTTTAATTTTTTTAATTTTTTTTTTTAAAGAACTAAATCATTTTTTAAACACATTATAATCTTCTACTGTTCATTAGATTCCAATGATTTAACATAAAAACTATTTAATCAAAAATGTTTTATAAGAATTACATATTGATGATAAGCGTCAGTCTGACTGGTGTGAGGTGATATCTCATTGTGGTTTAATTTGCATTTCTCTAATGATTAGTGATGTTAAGCATTTTTTCTTTTTTTTTTTTTTTTTTTTTTTTTTTCATTTTTCTGAAGCTGGAAACAGGGAGAGACAGTCAGACAGACTCCCGCATGCGCCCGACCTGGATCCACCCGGCACGCCCACCATGGGGCTACTCTCTGCCCACCAGGGGGCGATGCTCTGCCCACCCTGGGCGTCGCCATGTTGCGACCAGAGCCACTCTAGCGCCTGAGGCAGAGGCCACAGAGCCATCCCCAGCGCCCGGGCCATCTTTGTTTCAATGGAGCCTTGACTGCGGGAGGGGGAGAGAGAGACAGAGAGGAAAGCACGGCGGAGGGGTGGAGAAGCAAATGGGCGCTTCTCCTGTGTGCCCTGGCCGGGAATCAAACCCAGGTCCTCCGCACGCTAGGCCAACGCTCTACTGCTGAGCCAACCGGCCAGGGCCCAAGCATTTTTTCATATGCCTGTTGGCCATCTGTATGTCCTCTTTGGAGAAGTGTCCATTCATTTCTTTTGCTCATTTTTTGATTGGATTGTTTATCTTCCTGGTGTTGAGTTTTACAAACTCTTTATAAATTTTGGTTATTAACCCCTTATCAGATGTATTGTTGAATATGTTCTCCCATTGTGTAGTTTGTCTTTTTATTCTGTTCTTATTGTCTTTAGCTGTGCAAAAGCTTTTTAGTTTGATGCAGTCCCATTTGTTTACCCTATCTTTTATTTCACTTGCCTGTGGAAATAAATCAGCAAATATATTGCTGCAAGAGATGTCATAAGTGCTGGCGAGAATGTGGAGAAAAGGGAACCCTCCTGCACTGCTGGTAGGAATGCAGGCTGGTGCAGCCACTGTGGAAAACAACATGGAGATTCCTCAAAAAATTTAAAAATGGAACTACCTTTTGACCCAGCCATCTCACTTTTAGGTATATATCCCAAGAACACCATAGCACTGATTCAAAAGGAAAAATGCACCCCCATGTTTATGGCAGCATTGTTCACAATAGCAAAGATCTGGAAACAGCCCAAGTGTCAGTCAGTGGATGAGTGGATTAAAAAGCGATGGTACGTATATAAAATGGAATACTATGGGGCCATGAAAAATAAGAAAATCTTACCTTTTGTGACAACATTGATGGACCTGGAAACTATTATGTTAAGTGAAATAAGCCAGGTAGAAAAAGAAAAATATCATATGACCTCACTCATTTGAGGAATCCAATGAACAATATGAACTGAGGAATGGAACTGAGACAGAGGAGGGATAAAAGGGGACAGAGGAAAAGAGAACAGAGGGAAAGGGGATAAGAGGATGGATAAAGCTGAAAAGAAGAGGGAAGGGCGTTATTGGGATGGGAGCAAGAAAAATGTTGAGGAAATACGAGGGAGGGGGGATGCACTTAGGGTGACACTATAATCTATGTAAGCACAATAAATTGAAATCAATTAAAAAAGAATTACATATTGAATGGTATTATTTTGGACATACTGGTTTAAAATTTAAATTTTTTTAATTTAAAATTTGGCTTTTAGAAAAATTTATAATTACATATCTGATTTATAATATGTCCCTAGTTCTATTGATGTAATATATATTTTTTCTTTTTTGTGAGAGAGACAGAGAGAGGGACGGATAAGGACAGACAGTCAAGAAGGGAGAGAGATCAGGAGCATCAGTTCTTCATTGTGGCACCTTAATTGTTCATTGATTGCTTTTTCATATGTGCCTTAACCGTAGGGCTAGAGCAGACTGAGTGTCCCCTTTCTCAAGCCAGGAACCTTGGGCTCAAGCTAGTAAACCTTGATCAAACAGATGAGCCCTTGGTCTAGTCAGTGACCTTGGGGTTTCAAACCAGGGTCCTCTTCATCCCAGTCCAATGCTCTATCCACTGTGCCACCACCTAGTCAGGCTGTTGATGTAATCTAATAAGACATATTTGAAATATCATTTAGTTTCTGTTCCATTTGTGATGTTGTAATTAAACTTGCTTGAATAGATGTAAGAAAAACCTTTTCACTTCACTTAATTTTGGTCAATAACTGTTAAAATCAGATTTCCAATTTTACAGTTCCTTAATATATAAACATAAGTTTCTTCATTTTCATGTGATTGGTTTTATCTTTTTTTTCCCTATGTTTAAAAAGATGACTTCTTTTCTTTTCCCCAAGGTATTATAAAGTAAGGGAAATTAAAGGAAAACATGGACTCCCAAATATCATAATGAATCAAGTCATTTATTGACGTAAAAATAAATAACACATAATGTATTTATTTCAGGAATTCTTGTTTCACTGATTTCTTGTGCCACTTAAAACCTCCTGAGTAAGCTAAATACAAATCATGAAAAAAATTAACTAGGTGAAATTTTCTACTTAGAGGTGTGAATTCCAGTCTTTGATGAAAACAATATTTAAGTTTAAAGCTGCAGGACCACTCTCAGAATATCACTCATGGGGATAAAAATAAATTGAAAATGAAAAGCAATATATAAGAAAAAACATTGACCATAGGTATTAAAAAATTTACTACTATTTCTCCAAGATAGGTCTACTTTATAATAATATAAAGTTACATTTAGATAATTTTATATATATATTTGTAAATTAAATACTTTCTCAAGTGTGCAAATCACATTGTGTTTGCTCACATTAATGTACAAAAATAAATATAACTTGAAAATATTTGAAAAAGACAACTTCACCCATATTTGAAAAAAAGCAAAACTGACTTGAAATAAGATTAACTTTACATATTCAACCCTCTCACTATCTTAAAAATCTCAATTGAAAACTAAAGTTTTTATAAACACTGCTATTTTACATAGATCTGAGAATACATTGAAGAGCCCAGTGTCTATTTAAAGAAAATAATACAGTATTGTCATCTAATGCATGGTGTTTAACCCATGTTAAGCTTAGATTGATTCCCAAAGTACATTGTACTTATTGGTATTTTGTTCATCAGATTTAATTGCCTCAGGGATGACAGAGGTACTATTTCTTTGAAAAATTTATTTAAAAATTTGAGAAACCTCTACATATAGTAGCTGTACCAGCTAACAATCTTACTAACAGTAGACAAGGTATCCCATTCTCCACATCCCTGTCACACTTGAAACTTTTTGGTATTTTCATAAACCATTGTTTCAGGTATGAGATAGTTTCTCATAGTCATCTAGACTTGCACTTTCCCTGAATATTAGTGATTTTAAGCATATTCTTATGTCTATTGACCATCTATATGTCTTCTTTGAGGAGTGAATGTCCATTCAGGTCTTCGGGCCACTTTTTAATCAAATGTTTCTTATGTGAGATATATGAGTTTTTTATATACTTTAGATATTAACCCCTTATCAAGTGTGTTATTTACAAATATCTTCTCCCACTCACTAAGTTATCTTTTGGTTTGTTGAAGGTTTCCTTCACTATGCAAAAACTGCTTAGTTTGATGTGGCTAATTTGTTTATTTTTGTTTCTGTTGCCCTTGTCTAGGGGAAGATTGCTAAAAATGATGTCAAAAAGTTTACTGCCTATGTTTTATTCTAGGAATTTTATGATTTCAGGTCTTGCAAATAAAAACACAAATTCAAAAAGATATATGCACTTCTATATTTATTGTGGTACTATTTATGATATAATAGCCAAGATATTGAAGCAACCCATGTGTCCACTGATAGGTGAATGGAGAAAGACAAATACTGTATGATTTTCTTTAAGTGTAGAATCTAAAAATTTAATACAAATAGATAAGCATAACTAAACAGAAACAGACTCATAAATACAGAGAACAAACTGATTGTTTCCAAAGGGGAGGGGTTAGAGTATGGGTAGAAAGGTGAATGGGAATAAAAGATACAGACTTTTATATTTAAATACATAAGCCACATAGATATATAGTACAGCCACAGAGAATAGAGCCAATAATAGTAATAACTGTACGGTGACAGAGAATTAATCATAGTGATTACATCATAAGGTATATAAATGTAGAATCACTATATCGTAGACCTGAAATTACTATAATATCTATGTCAACTATACTTTAGTTTTTAAAACTGATCACTCTACATTTGTTTTCATTATTGCAAATTTTACCATTATAACATAAGCCAATATCAGCGCTTAGCACATAAAAAAAGGAAAAACAAAAATCTTGTCATTTTATATTAATATGTGATAATCTTTGTCGCATAAATTTTAATATTCAGATGAATTGCTCTTTCTTGAATATCAGGGACCCACACACCCTCAGTACCCTAATTATAATTTATGCTGGCTTCATCTCCTATAGTTCCTATAATCAAACCATTGACTCAAAAACTATAAAATTGTCAGTATATATATTTTTGCATTAAAATAGATATAATGTATAACCCAATAAGTTTCACTTGCCACATATTCTTATTTACTGAACCCATTTGTATATTTTTCTTTCCTTTAACATTGGTCTTATCTTTCTCAAGAATAAGATATAACAGAAACCCCTGCATTTAGTGAGAGACAAAAAGAAAATACAAACCAAACCAAACCAAACCAAAAAAATTTCCATACCTCCTCATAGAACCCACATGAACATTGAAGGAAAAGAGAAATGAAAAAGAATTACTGATTACCATGGAACTATACTAATTTGAAAACAATGACTCAGGCATGAAAACCTATTCCAAATACAATCAAATATGACTTATTTTATTTATAACTTTTCTCAATTGCTACAGTCAGAAAGTCAAAGCTGAGTTTGATGCTATATCAATAGTCTTCCAAATTCAGTGTCTTTATCAAAAAGGTAAGTGACCCTTCCTTCTGAAGATCTTTTAAGACACATTCCCTAAGTTGTTTGTAGATATGAGTATGTAATTTTATTTATTTTTTATAATTATGTCATTTTTTTATATTTTGTTTATGTTGACTCAACTGGTGTGTTTAATATGCCTAGCTGTTATCAACTTTATATTTCATTCCTGGGATGGTCATCCTCCCTTCTAGATCATTTAGAGAGAGTCTAAGTAAATAAGATGACAGTTTTTATTGTTGTCCCCTAAGCACTTTTTGCCTATTAAATTTATATGAATTTAATTTAGTTAAAATCTGCATATCTTAATGTAGTGTTTAATGGTTGCAATTTGCAATTCAGATTGAGTTAAGTTTCTAAAACTGACGAATTCTTTTTTCTTTCTAATATTGGATTTTTTTTTGTTTTAGCAAGAGAAAGAGATGAGGCAGGCAGACAGACAGACAGGGCTAGACAGGAAAGGAGAGAGATGAGAAGCATCAGCTCTGTTGCAGCACCTTAGTTGCTCATTGATTGCTTTTCCATATGTGCCTTTTTAAAATTTTTTTATTAACTTTAATTTATTGTGTTAACATGAATTCAAGTGTCCCACTCAATATAATACCCTCACCCTCAACCCCAACACATAATTTCACGGACATAGTGAATTCTTCAGAATAAGAAATACTCATTGTCAGAGAATTTCTGACAATTGCATGATAAGCTCTATAGAATGATTCACAGAAAAGAGCATAGTAATATGATCTAGGGAGCACTTAAACAAATTAGATGGTCTTTTGTGGTTACCATTATGGTTGGTGAAAGTTGCTACTAAAATTTGATATGTGAGAAGCACGGGAACTAAATATACTACAAAGCCCAGTCTTGGACTCATGGAATGCCCTCTAACCTACAAATTTTTAACTAACCTGCTAAACATTCATACATTTATAGACATTAAAAAACTGTTAAAATTATTTAAGCCTAAATGCATACATTTTAATAAAAATCATATACATATAGTTATAAATGTTAGTTCAGTGCACTTTCCTATATAAAATAATCTTCATCTACAAGATCATTTACAACGGATAACAACAAAATTACAATATATTTTTTAAAACTACATTTCTACATAAAAGTAGTGTCACTTTGAAAATGAAGTATTTCATTCACAATATTTTAAAACATATACTTAGGATTAAATTAACAAAAGAAGTAAAATAAACTTACCTACTGAGAACTACAAAGTACATCTGAGAAAAATATTTAAATAACAATAAATGTATAGACATGAATAGTCATGGTTGGAAGAATTGATACATCCTAGCACATAGATGAATCTCAAAATATTATACTATGTGGATTTTGTTTAATAAAATTATATAGGTTTCAGGGGTACAATTCCATAATATATCATCTGTATAGTGTATGTATTATGTGATCACCACCTCAAATCTAGTCACTTTCCATCACTATTTATTTCCCCCTTTACCTTCTTCTACCTCCCACCATCCCTTTTCTCTCTAGTTGTCACCATACTGTTTTCTGTATCTACAAGGGTTTTTTTCCTTTTTAATTTCTTTACCTTTTTCACTCAAGCCCTTAACCCTCTTCCTTCTGACAGCTGTCAGTCGGACCTCTGTATCTGTGAGTCTGTTTCGATTTTGGTTAAGGCCTGACCCAAAAGACCACATGTTGTGTGACTCTGCTTACTATGAAATATCCAGAAAAGACAAATCTGTTCAGACAGTAAGAATGAGAATGAAGACAGATTGCCAATCAACAGAAAACATCTTTTACTGGTGATAAAAATGTTCTCAGAGTGGATATTGAGTTGAACACTTCTTGAAATGAATAAATCATATGGCATGTCAATAATACTTCTAAATACCTAGATACACACACATGCATACAACATCTGTCAGGTTTATTTTCTTAAAGCCGGGAGTGAGTAGAAATTTTCTAAGCTTGACCAAAAGTCCAGAAACTTGTAAGAAAATCATTGATAATTTTGACAGCCTAAAATAACAACCAAAATGAAAATAAATTCTTGTGAATATAAAAATACCTAATATAAAGGCAAATGGAAATAAAAATTGGGGAGGGAGATGTAGCACCTATGAGATAACTAGCTAAAACCCTCAATTTATGACTATAATATAAGGAAAAATACTAAAAAAATTAATAGAAAAAATAAATCACAAAAATAATGTTTTTATGACAAGAAATCCAACTGCCCAGTAAGCATCTTGAAAGATATATTCCATCTCATAGTTAAGTCAATACAAATCAAAATTAAATCATATTCTCTTTTTCAACAACCTAATTAGGAAATATAATTTTTAGAGATCGTTAGTACTTATTGTTGGATAGAATGTGGAAAGTAGATAATTTCATAAGCCTTTGTTCATAGTATAATACCTCTCAAATTATTTTTGAAGAACAATTTTCCAATAGCTATTAAAGTTAAATGCACTTATCATTTTCTCAAATGTTCTCCTTGTAGGCATTCACTCTACCTTTTTTTCTCAAGGGCCCTCTTGCCTAATCTGTCATCATAAAATTTACAGTTTTCACAAAGAAGAAAATAACAAAAAACAGCTTTCAATTCAAAACCTTCAATGTAAATAATAGCATGCCCATGAATACTCAGCTGTTAATAGAACATATAAGGAGTAATTGTATGTACAAATTGTTTAAAAAATACTATAATTAGGAAAAAGTACAAGGAGAAAAGAATATTTCATGTTTCCATTTTTTAGAGGCATCTTTAAAAAAACACTGAAATGCTTTAATTTGGGATTGGTCAGGATAAGGAAAAGGAAGAAAATCATTTTCCCTTACATAATGTTTATTTTTAATAATTTACCTTAAAATAAATTTTATTGCAATTATTTACATTAAAATATAATGTATAAAAAGCTTTTAAAATTCATTTGAAGTATTCTCTGTGGTATTTTTAGTGTCAACTATCATTTAAAAATATTAAGCCTTGAGTGACATCAGAGAAATGGTGCTGTGAGGGGTGCTCCCAATATCTCCCCTTGAAATTTCAACAAATTCAACTAAAGACAGAGAAAAAAACCTCAGGAACACCTGAAATATACACATACCAGACAAAGGTATGACTGGGTGAAAAGGTGGCTGAATATATAATCTACTCTGAAGAAAATAAGACAGAGAATGAAGTATTCCACTTTCCTAAGTGATCTGAGGAAGGGCTGCTTTTGTCTGAAGCTGCTTTTGTCTGAAGCCTAGCGAAGTGAAGGATCTGAGGCAGAGGGAAGGAGTAGGGCTGGGGTGGATGATCAAGCAGATGAAAGAACATGTCAACTCTGCTGGAGATTGCAGATATGGGGTAAGTATGGGCAGCAGGCTCCGACAAAGGTTACCTGTGTGGGTAACCACAGGAGCTGGTGCTGGTGCCACTAGCTTTGTGCACTCCCAGCTCTGCGATCATGGGTAGTGTGTGAGTGGCTCCACCTGGCACCACTGGCATGGGTGTGCGCACTCACAGGATGAAGGACTTAGCCCAAGATTATCAGTGATAGACATTTGCGTGAGCTGTTGCCAGCTTTTCCGTGTAGTCCCAGCTCCACCACCATGCATGGGAAATATGCAAAGGCCAGGATCCCTAGGCCTGGGACTGCCCAGGAGGGGTGCCTCTGTGGGGCTGATACAGGTTCAAAGTGCATTCCTGCATTCCCAGCTCTGACTGAGATCACAGGCGCTGTGTGCCTAAGTGGGCAGGTGCAGGCCTCTGTGTGCACTGCTGAAGTCATGGGGGCTGGGAACACACATGGCTTGCCGCTGGCTACCAAACAGTGCACAAGGGAGAAGCCTGTGGAGATTAGACCCGTGGAGCACTGAGGCAAGCTAGACATGCTTGGGGGCCCTTAGAAAGGCACTTGACCATGCAATTGGCTCCCAGCCTGTGGCATGCTGAGATATGCTAGACCTATCTGCCAGCCCTTAGAAAGGTGCTAGATCTGCGATTAGCTCCCGGCCATGCCTGCTTTTGCTGGTGGCATTGGTTGGCAGAACTGTGCTTTGAACGGTCCTGAACAAAGGGCCTTGATGCTCTTAGAACCTCTTGCTCTGCCAGCAGTAGCTGGGGCAAACCTCACAGCTAAGTCCCCAGGCTGCTAGCTAAGGTGGGAGAAACATGGGGAGAAGCATCTGGAAAACTGAAACTTCCCAAGTACTAACAAGCCTAGCCAATCAATGGTCAGAGGCCCAGCCTACGTCATTGCCATAGGGACAAAACAGCAAACCTCTGCTCAAGAGCCCCACAGAAGCAAAATCTGTAGTACAGTGCCACCAGCCCCCAAAAAAGAAAGAAGCTACCAAGCTACCTCTCAAAACCAGGAAACTATAACATTTTTATTACCTTTATTTATTTTTCCCTATTTTGGTCATTTTATCTTCTTTCTTTTTCCGTTTGAACTTTATTATACATAGTTGTTACAGTTTTCATTCTTGTTTGTTTTGAGGGTTTCATTTCAAAAACCTTTACTTTTTTCTTTCTTTTTCTTTTTCTCTCATTCAGTCATCATTTATCAACAAATTATTATATTTTGGATTCATATTTTTTGAGGCATTTTGCATGTTTTTTACTTCATTTTTATTTCTTTTTGGCATTTTTTCTCAGTTCCTGCTCCTTGTCTCTGTAGATTTTGTTCCACTTATCATTATAGAATTTCATTATTTTACTGTACTTTCCAATTTTTATTTATTTTTTAAATTATCTCTTATTAGTGTTATTGACAATACTATTCTCAAATGCCATTAAGGAAAAAGAAATAAAATATTATGGATACAAAAGACAAAGATGTAGCTCAGATTGATGATGAAATATCTCTAGAAAAAAAAATTCAATTGTTTGGAAACTGTGGAGTTAATGACAGAAAATTAAAAATTAAAGTCCTAACAATACTTAGGGAAATACTGGAAAGCATGGAAAGGCAATTTAGAGAGCTCAAAAAAAAATTTAATAAACAAAAAGAAATACTTTACCAAGGAAACTGAAACTATAAAAAGGAACCAAAGAGATGAAAAACAATACATGAACTGAAAAACTAGGTAACAAGCTTAGCTAATAGAACAGGCCAGATAGAGGAGAGAATTGGTAACATAGAAGACAGTCAATTAGCGATACTTCAGAGAGAAGAGGAGAGAGACTCACAAATTTAAAAAAATGAGGAAGCCCTACAGGAATATCTGACTCCATCAGACAGAGCAGTACCACAATAATGAGTATATCAGAAGGAGAAGAGAGAGAAAATGGAATGGAGAACATATTCAAACAAATAATCAATGAGAAGTTCCCAAGTCTGTGGAAAGAATTGGAACATCAAATCCAAGAAGCAAACTGAACACTGAGTTACCTTAACCCAAACAGACCTATTCCACGGCACATCATAATGAAATGATCACAAACCAATGACAAAGAAAAAATTCTCAAGGCAATCAGGGAAAAGAGGAATACTGGAAAGCCTACTGGAAGGCCCAGTAAGCTATCATCAGATTTCTCATCAGAAACTCTATAAGCCAGAAGAGAGTATATCCCAATATTTAAAGTACTGAAAGAGAGGAACTTTCAGCCAATAATACTATATCCATCAATGCTATCCTTCAAAAACAAAGGAGAAATAAAAACATTCACAGATATAGAGAAGATGAGGAAATTGATTACCAGAAAACCCCCACTTCAGGAAAAACTAAAGGGGTTACTTGACCAGATACAGAAAACAAAACAAAATCACAAGTACAAGCTCCAACAAGATCACAATAAAAACAAGATTAATCTATGACAACAAAAACAAAAAAGGGGAAAAGACAAAGATTAACAGTAGCAAAGGAGGATGGAGTATAGAAGCACTCATGAGATAATGTACTACAATGAATATTATATGTATCCTTTCTATTAAAAATGGTAACCACCATTGAAAACACCACTACAGAAACATGGTTTTTAAAAAAAAGAAACAGAGGAAAGAAGTATGGAATACAACCGAACAAAAACAAATGACAGAAAAACAAGAAATAAGAACCAAACAAGATACAGAACTCTCAGAAAGCCATATATAAAATGGCAATAGGAAACCCTCAATGTCAATAATTACATTAAATGTAAATAAATGGAACTCACCAATACAAAGACACAAGGTAGCAGAGTGGATCAAAAAAGAAAATCCAACTGTATGTTGCCTTCTAGAAACACATCTAAGCTCCAAGGACAAAAACAAATTCTAAGTGAAAGGTTGGAAAACAATTCTGTAAGCAAACAACATCCAAAAACAGCAGGTGTAGCCATACTCATATCTAACAATGCTGACTACAAGATGGCAAAGGTAATCAGAGGCAAATATGGTCAATTCATAATGATAAAAGGGACACTGAATCAGGAAGATATAACACTTCTTAATATATATGCACCAAATCAAGGAGCATCAAAGCATATAAGACTAACTGACCTAAAAATAAAAATCAACAAAAACGTAATTATACTTGGAGACCTCAATACACAGCTGATGGCTCTAGATCATTCATCCAAACAGGAAATCAATAAAGAAATAATGGCCTTAAACAAAATACTAAAACATTAGATATGATAGACATAAATAAGACAGTTCATCCCAAAATGCCAAAGTATACATTTTTTCCAGTGTACATGGAACATTCTCAAGAATTGACCATATGTTCAGCCACAAAACTAACATCAACAAATTCAGAAAGATAGAAATTATACCAAGTATATTCTCTGACCATAAATCTTTGAAACTAGAACTCAACTGCAAAAAGAAAGTAGACAAACCCACAAAAATGTGGAAATTAAACAACATACTTTCTAAAAATTAGTGAGTCAAAGAAGAAATACAAGCAGATATCAAAAGATATATGCAGACAAATGAAAATGGTAACATGACATATCAGAATCTCTGGGATGCAGCAAAAGCAGTAATAAGAGGGAAGTTCATATTACATTCTTTTATGAAAAAGCAAGAGAAAGCCCAAGTAAACTACCTAACATCACATCTTAAGGAACTAGAAAAAGAAGAACAATGGCAAAACAAAAGCAGCAGCAGAAAAAAAATAATAAAAATCAGAGCAGAAATAAATGAAATAGAGAGCAGAAAAACAATAGAAAAATCAATAAAACAAGGATCTAATTCTTTGAAAAGATCAACAAAATTGACAAACACTTGGCAAGACTCACTAAGGAAAAAAGAGAAAGGACTCACAAACAAAATCCAAGGTGAAAGAGCAGAAATTGGCCCTGGCTGGTTGGCTCAGTGGTAGAGTGTCGGCCTGGCGTGCAGAAGTCCTGGGTTCGATTCCTGGTCAGGGCACACAGGAGAAGCACCCATCTGCTTCTCCAGTCTTCCCCCTCTCCTTCCTCTCTGTCTCTCTCTTCCCCTCCTGTAGCCAAAGCTCCATTGGAGCAAAGTTGGCCCGGGCGCTGAGGATGGCTCTGTGGCCTCTGCCTCAGGTGCTAGAATGGCTCTGGTTGCAACAGAGCGATGCCCCAGATGGGCAGAGCATCGCCCCCTGGTGGGTGTGCTGGGTGGATCCCGGTCGGGTGCATACAGGATTCTATCTGACTGCCTCCCCATTTCCAACTTCAGAAAAATACAAAAAAAAAAAAGAAGAAAAAAAGAAAAAAAAAGAAAGAGCATAAATCACCACAGATACCATAGATATACAAAGGAGTATTGTAGAATACAATAAAAAAAAATATGCCACCACATTTAACAATTGAGAAGATATGGATAAATTACTAAAACAATATAACCTTACTAGACTGAGTCATAAAGTAGTAGATAGCCTAAACAGACCCATAAGCAGGGACAAAATAGAAACTACTATCAAAAACCTCCCAAAATATAAAAGTCGAGGGCCAGACAGCTATACTAGTAAATTCTATCAAACATTCAAAGATTTAGTTCCTATTTTCTCAAAGTCTTCCAAAAAATTGAAGAAGAAGCAATATTTCCAAAGATATTTTACGAAGCCAACATAACCCTCATATCAAAACCATGCAAAGACAACACAGAAAAAGAACACTACAGACCAATATCGCTAATGAATACAGATGCTAAAATCCTAAACAAATACTAGCAAATCGAATACAACACATGAAAAAAATAATTCATCATGATCAAGTGGGATTCATTCCAGAAACACAAGGATGATTCAACATACATAAAACAGTTAACATAATACACCATATCAACAAAACAAAGAACAAAAACCATATGATCCTGTCAATAGATGCAGAAAAGGAATTTGATAAAATACATCATTTTATGTTTAAAACTCTCAATAAAATGGGTTTATAAGGAAAATATGTCAACATAATAAAGGCATTTGTGACAAACCATTAGCTAACATCATATTAGATGGCAAAAAACTGAAAACTATTCCTCTAAAATCATGAACAAGACAAGGCTGCCCACTCTTTCCACTCTTATTCAACGTAGTACTAGAAGTTCTAGTCAGAGCAATGAGACAAGAGAAAGAAATATAAGGCACTCATATTGGGAAAGAAGAAGTAAAGGTTTCACTTTTTGCAGATGATATGATCCTGTACATCGAAAACCCCAAACATTCCACAAAAAGACTATTAGTAACAATAAACCATTACAGTAAGGTCGCAGGATACAAAACTAATATACAGAAGTCTATTGCCTTCCTATATGCCAACAATGAAACTTCAAAAAATGAACTTAAAAAAATAATCCCTTTTACATTGCAACAACAACAACAAAAAAATACCTAGGAATAAACATAACAAAGAATGTAAAAGACCTATATAATAAAAACTACAAACATTGTTAAGGGAAATTGAAAAAAATGCAATAAAATGAAAAAATATTTCTTGTTCTTGGATAGGAAAAGAAATATAGTTAAAATGACCATATTACCCAAAGCAATATACAAATTTAATACATTCCCATGAAAATTCCAATGTCATTTTTTAAAGAAATGAAACAAAAAATTAAGTTTATATGGAACTATAAAAAAAACCCAAATAGCCAAAGGTATCCTAAGGTGGGGAAAAAAAAACAAAGCTGGGGGCATTACAATACCTGACTTCAAATTACATTATAGAGCCATGATAATCAAAACAGCATGGTATTGGCAGAAAAATAGACACTCAGACCAATGGAACAGAATAGAGAGCCCCAAAATAAAACCACATATATATGGTCAAATCATCTTTGAAAAAGGAACCAAAAACACACAAGAAAGAAAAGCCTCATCAATAAATGGTGCTGGGAAAACTGGGGAGTCACGTGCAAAAGAATTAAACTCGACTACATTTTGTCTCCTTGTACTAAAATTAATTCAAAATGGATCAAGGACCTAAAGATAAGTCCTGAAATAATAAATTACATAGAAAAAAACAAAGGTACTAAACTCAAGAACCTTGGCCATAAAGAGCATTTTATTAATTTGACTGCAAAGGCAAGGGAAGTGAAGGCAAAGATAAATGAATGGGAAATCAGACTAAGAAGCTTTTGCACAGCAAAAGAAACTGACAGACAAACAAAACAAACAGCCAACTAAGTGGGAAATGACATTTTCAAACAACAGATCAGATGAGGGCCTAATAGCCAAAATATGCAAAGAACTCACAAAACTCAACAACAAGCAAACAAACAATCCAATATAATATTGGAAAGAGGATATGAACAGACACTTCTCCCAGGAAGAAATACAAATGGCCAACAGATATATGAAAAGATGCTCATCTTCACTAGCTATTAGAGAAATGCAAACCAAAACTACAATGAGATATTATCTCACACCAGTTACATTAGTTATTATTAACAAGACAGGTAATAACAAGTGTTGGAGAGGCTCTGGAGAAAAAGGAACCCTCAATCACTGTTGGTGGGAATGTAAAGTAGTACAACCACTATGGAAGAAAGTATGGTGATTCCTCAAAAAATTAAGAATAAAACTACCATATGACCCAGCAATCCCTCTACTAGGTATATATCCCCAAATCTCAAAAACATTGGTACGTAAAGACATATGCAGCCCCCTGTTCATCGCAACATTGTTCACAGTGGCCAAGACATGGAAACAACCAAAAAGCCCTTCAATAGATGATTGAATAAAGAAAATATGGTACATATACTATGGAATACTACTCAGCCATAAGAGATGATGACAAGGATCATTTACAACAGCATGGATGAACCTTGATAACATACTGAGTGAAATAAATAAATCAGAAAAAACTAAGAACTGTATGATTCCATAGATAGGTGAGACACAAAATTGAGACTCATGGACATGAATAAGAAAGAGTGAATTAGTTACCAGGGGGAGGGGAAGGGAGAAGATGGATGGATTAGGGAGGGGAGGCATGTAAAGAAAACCAAATAAAGGTGACAGAGGACAATTTGACTTTGGGTGATGGGTATACAACATAATCAAATGTCAAAATGATCTGGAGATATTTTCTCTGAATATATGTACTCTAATTGATCAATGTCACCCCATTAAAATTTATTGTCTAAATAAATAAAAGAAGAACATCAACCTTTCCTCAAAAAAAATATTGAGCCTTTTAAAATTTAAGCCCATGATGAAAAATGTGAAATAAACTGCTTTGGAAATACATGCATGCATTTATACAATATAGTAGAATTATATTAGACTTTATTCATCTTTTAAGTATAAAGATAAGTATCATAAGATTTCACTTATAGTGGAATCCAATGAACAAAATAAACAAACAAAATAGACACAGACTCAGAGAGAGAAGATTGACAGCTGTCAGAGGGAATGCGGGTAGGGGCGATGGGAGAAAATTGAAGGGAGTGATCAAAGAAAAAAATTTATAGACACAGACAACAGTGTGGGGTTTGCAAAAAGGAAAGGAGTGTGTAGGGAGGTAGAGGAGATAGAGGAGGGATAGATGATGAAGGAAGGAGAATTGACTTGGATGGTGAACACACAGCACAATATGATGTATTGTAAAATTGTGCTCTTGAAAACTGTATAATTTTATTAACCAATGTCATTCATCACAATAAATTCAATAAAAAATTGAAAAACAATATAATACACTATAAAAATAATATAAATTAATTAATACTTCTCTCTCTCTTTCCCCCCCCCCCTAGTGAAAAAGTAATGACCACCTTTTGTTGTGAATCTGTCTTTGCACTGCAAGGTAGTATAGTCTGGAGGGAACCACCCTGGAGTTGGGGCCACAAGACCAATGACTTTTTGACATGTAGGAAAGTTGTTTAATTTCTTTAATCCTCAGTTTTTGCAGCATAAAATGGTAATAATGATGCTATAGTGACTGTTATGAGAATTGAAAACTGATGTAAAATTATTAATGATTGAATCTTGTAACAAAAATATTAGTAAAAAAGTGGTGAAAATCACATAGAGTGTGTAGTTTAGTTAATGGCATGGTAGTAATGTTGACTTCAAAGTCATGGTAATTATAGTATAGATATGTAAGATAACCTGAGAGGAAGGGTAAGCTGGAACTTTTTGAATTATTTTCCATTTCTTCTGTAACACTAATATAGTCTCCAATAAAATATTTTAAAATTGCTATTGACTAATGGGTTTGAGTTATATATATATATATATATATCTTTATATATATAATATATATATAGTATATATATTTGTGTGTGTGTGTGTGTGTGTGTGTGTGTGACAGAGAGAGAGAGAGAGACAGAGAGTGGGACAGACAGGGACAGACAGAAAGAGAGAGAGATGAGCAACATCAATTCTTCATTGCAGCACCTTAGCTGTTCATTGACTGCTTTCTCATATTTGTCTTGACTGGGGGGCTACAGCAGACTGAGTGACCCCTTGCTCAAGCCAGTGACCTTCGGTTCAAGCTGGTGAGCTGTGCTCAAATCAGATTAGCCTGTGCTTAAGCCAGCAATCTTGAGGTTTCAAACCTGTGTCCTCTGCATCCCAGTCTGATGCTCTATTCACTGTGCCACCTCCTGGTCAGCCTGGGTTTGATATTTTTATAATGCATTTTAATTGAACTTATTGGGGTGAGACTGGGTAAAAAAAAGTATGCAGGTTTCAGTTGTCTAATTCTACAGCACATTATTGTACACTGTTTTATGTTGAGTACTCCCAAGTCAAGTCTTTGTCATCACAATTTATCCTCCCTATATTGCAATCACAACTGACAACAGAGTGCAAAATGGCAAACAGCAGTCCCTAATGCCTGACATGCTGCAGAACCTACAGAAGAGACCCATCAGGGCTGTTTGCAATCGGGGTCCCAGTGTGATATCCAGGTGATTGCTCCCTCCTATGAAAATGCCCAGGCCAGATAAGGTACAGTTTCTACTTACACTTACTCGTTTTTGTCTTTCTCTTTCCAGTAAGGTTCTGTGTTATTTAAGAGCAAAGGGAAAAAATTAGTTAATAAATAACTTTTAGTAAAGTATAGCTTAGTTGAGAAAGATTTTGCTGCCCAAGAGACATACAATTATATTAGCTATAAAATTATATAAATAGAATTATATATGAAATAGAATATATAGATATAGATATATATTATATAAACACAGAAAATTGACAGGCTTCAAATACAGGCCCTGGCTGTCAGTGGTAGAACATCAGCCCAGCATGTGAATATCCAGGGTTTGATTCCTAATCAGGGCACACGGGAGAAGCAACCATCTGCTTTCCACCCTTCCCTGTCTCCCTTCTCTCTCTCTTCCCATCCTGCAGCCATGGCTCTGTTGGAACAAGTTGGCCCCTGATGCTGAGGATGGCTCCATGGCCTCTGCCTCAGGTGCTGGGATGTCTCAGTTGCCTAGCAATGGAGCAACTGGCTCCAGATAGGCAGAGCATTACCCATTAGGGGGCTTTCCAGGTGGATCCTGATCCCGGAGCATGCGGAAGTCTGTCTCTCCCTGATTCTCACTTAAGAAAAACATAATAAATAAACAAACAAACAAATAAATACATTTTTATTCATTTTTAAGGGGAAAAGATGTTTTTTTATAATGCTTACTTTAAGAAATCCTAGCCCTAGCTGGATAGCTGGGTTGGTTGGTGCATCATCATGATACACAAGGTTGTGGGTTTGAGTCCCCAATCAGGGCACATATAGGAACAGATTGATGTATCTCTCTCTCTAAAATCAATTAATACATAAAAAAGAGAAATCCTAGATTTGTGTTCACTCCCAAAGCCTAAAAAGTACCCTAGTAATCACAATTTCATTTTAGCTTAAATCACAATTTCACAATTTCATTCAGAAAATGAAAATAATAAAGTTTATATTTATTACATGTTCATTATGTGTCAAGCTCTACTTTAAGAATGTAACTTTTTTTCTTTTTATGTTTACATGAACATTACAAAGTAGGATTATTATTCTCCCCAATTTACAGGAGGAAATGGAAATACTGATGATTGTCAGAGACTATGCAGCTGGGATGGGATGGAGTAAGAATTAAGTTAAAGCATTCTGACTCCTGAACTGAACCTTCACCATTGTTCATGTCATCCACTCCCTTCTATGTCAATGAGAACATTCATGTTTACAAAGTTCTGTTATAAAACAGCACATTTTTATGACTTTTGTTATTACCAAAAAGTGCAAATTTGTATCTTCTTGATCTTACATGAAAAATAAACATTTTACACTTAATTTATGTATAAGATCATTTGTTTTATTATAGATAATTATAAATAAAAATAGCACTATAAAGCACAAAGTTAGGAAATTGTGAGAAAAATGTATACACACATGTAGATATAAAACATATCTACTAAACTCTTAAGAATAAAGAATATCTTTGCCCTGACTGGGAATCAACAAGGCACAGAATGACACAATATAGGTGAAATGTGGAAAACTGCAGTCACCATGATCTAGCCATGGGAAGATCTAGCTTAAGCTTTTTAAATTTTACTTGCAAACTCCAGCCTATAAAAAATTCTATCTAATCTGTGAGATATTTTTTGAAAGTTAAAAAATATGACAATACCTGTAAATAATGAGACCTTGATGATATAGCACACCCTACTATAAATAGAACAGTTATTATATTTATTTTACAAGTTCTTTTTTGTACTTTTTTCTAAAGGAATAAATTGATAAAAAGTCAAAGCCAAGGTAGATCAGAGTTATATTACCTGCTGAACACTGCTGGGTGAACAGAGTTTTGTATTAGTCTCATTATGATAATGACTTGGTACTTTGCTTAGTCTTCAAAGCTGAGAATAACTTGTTCCATCTAATATTCTATGTAATAAATATTCTGAAAGAAACAGCTGTACAACGTGTCTGGTATCATGGCTTTTGCTGATCCTCAATAACCAAAACACATCCTGGCCCATTCACTTATGGAAGGAAAGTACTACTGTCAAAAAGGAAAGGCATTTGTTCTTTATTATAGCAAAAATAGCCCTAATAAGCTTAAATGTGACTAAAACAGAAAATACTCGTTTCATGATAGACACCAATCTATGATCACATCAAAAGCTGCTAAATATGGGATTTGATTTAATCCCATTTTAGGTGCATAATAAACAGTTTTTACACACTAAAAGTAAAGGTTCTGAAACAACTACTAAACTCTGACAGATAAAACATGAAACAATGATGCTTAAAAATCATCTAGACTAGAGGACTCATCGATGAGTCGTCAATTTCCCTGTCAGTGCAGGTTTGCAGAACCTTTAATTTAGTGAAGCTGTTGCTGTCTGAACAATGAAGTAGGTACCCAATGAGGCAATAAGAAGTCACATGAACAGACCTGTTCTTTACTTCCAGGTTATAAAGGGATTACAGTTAGAGCTTACTTGACTTAACATTTATATAAATATAATAACAAATGACAGGTAGCTCTTATATCTTTAATAGAAAACTGGGCCAAGATGTTGATTAAATAGGACATTTGAAAATTGGTCCCAAAGACATATATTCACAAAAGCCAATATAGACATTTGTCATTAAAACATAGTCCTAGCAAAATGTAGCCTTGGCAGCATTAGATATTCTGACTCTTTGAATGTCCATTAAATAGTGTTCACCATGCTAATGTCAGTTTAGTAGCTGAAAGTTTCTACTTTGCACACACACCCTATGTCATTTTTTAGGTTAAATAAATTCATTAAACATTCATGTATAAAAACGTATCACATTTTTGGTAAGTAAGAAATAAAAAATGATTATGACAGATAAATTATTATTATCATCATTTTATTGATTAGACAACTGATGTCCAGAGAGGAGAAGAAACTTTACTAAAATCTCCAAAAGTCCAGTGCAAGTGAGGACTTCAAATTTTCTGTTCATTGATCTATTCTTTCTCTACCTGATAAAAATGTCTGATATTAAGAGCAATATGGTCCACATAAATTTTATTCTGTAATTTAACTACAAAAAGAGTGTTATCTAATTTTTTTTGTGTGTCTGTAATCATTTTGACTGAGGAGAGAGAGGTAGACTCCCAAGAAGATAAAAAAGTAATTATAAAGACAAGAGTAAGTAGGGTAGTTTGACTTCCAGTGTGGTGAGAGGCTCAGATGCATGGAAACATAAGTGTATGTGGTTTGAACTTCTCACCATCATCAAAAGAAGGAGTACCCAGACTTTTCAGATAAGCTTGTCCAGATGTGCAGTAAAAGGGAAGGGTGAATGGTAGGACTTGATATATAAGCAGACAACCATGTAAAATAGAGCCAAACTGTTTATTATAGTTACCCACCTCAAATAGTAACAAAAATGTTGCCCTAGGGTTTAATAAATCTACAAGTAATTAAGTAAAGGGTACTTCTTTTAATGAATAAAATATGTATCTACTTCTGTCTCCATTTTATATACATCTCTTAAGGGCAAAACTTGAAGATAGAAAAATGTCTTCTGAATTCAGATATTTAGTAGTATAGGATTTTGCAAGCAAAAACAATTTTCTCTTAATGACTTTACAGTTTCCATTTGGGGATACAAAAACAAATCTTGAAACACAAAGCAAAGAGAGTATCAGTAAAATTTACTTAATGCACACACACATATTCTCACAAAATACATTAATTTCCACATTTTGAAAAGTAAGCAATTCTTTTCTTCCACTTACAATATATATTTCTAGAATATGTCATTAGCTAAGAAAATAATCTTTGAAGCCAAAAGATATAGTTTAGTGATGTGCATTTAAGTTAAATCCAATTACCTTGTATATTTCAAAGGGTATTTAAATTTTTCTAAATATAATGGGTGAAATTTCTGCATTACTTTCCAGTATTTGACATGCATTAGTTAAGGAGAAATTTTTAATTTTTTTTCATTAATTTATTTACATTATAAGGGCAGAGGAAGAGAAAAAGGGGAGGGAGACAGAGAGAGAAGGGGGAGAAGCAGGAAGCATCAACTTTCACATGTACTTTGATCAGGCAAGCCAGGGGCTTTGAACCAGCAACCTCAGCATTCCAGGTCGACGCTTTAACACTGTACCTCCACAGCTCAAGCCAGTTAGGAAGGAATGTAAGGCTTTGTTGAGTTAAAAGAGTCATCTCAAAGGATAACAACCATGATTATGAATCCATTGTTAAGACTTACAAAAATATTTTTGGTGTATTTCTAAGAACTCAAGATAGTGAATAGTGTAAAAAGTATGTAATAAATCATTTTTAGTGTTTAGTAATTTTCAATCACTTGACTTTAATAAAATTGGAAGGCAATGCAATAAAGCAATCAACTAATAGTTCATTAAAATAACTTTTGGTTAAATCATTCCATAAATTTTGTTGTATAACCTTAATAAAGTTTAAATAATTGAATTATGTTGCTAAAATAAATTTTCTTTTATGTAGATTTACTCATTTATATGTAGGTAATTATTTTTATATCAATAAAACTGAAAAATAACAATAATATTGAACGATTTTCTCTCTAGCAACAATATCATAATCAGCCAGGATATATAAATTTTTTGAAAAAAATCAAATGACAGTTATTCAGTTGAGATGCACTGTAATAAAATTTACTTTTATTTGTTATATTTAACAATGATTTTTTTAACATTCTTGTTCCTTCAGTCTCAGGCCCAGGACTTGTGGCTGCAGACCCGAGTTCACGGGGTAGCCACTCTCAGGTGCATTCAGGTTCAACACAAGCAGCTATCAAATATGGATCCCATTGTGACTCCTAAGAGATAGCCCTGGGCCCTTTGTAGGTAGCATCTGACATGGACCTAAACTGGAATTCTTCTTAAGAGGCCTCAGAATCAACACACCTGGTAGTGGGCTTTAGAGCGCTACCCAGTTAGTTTCACAGGCAGCACGCAGAGAAGAAGATATTGCTGGAGTAAATCCCACACCATGGGGCCAGCACCCACAAAGAAGCTCTTACATTATAGCAGGGGTCTCTAAACTTTTTACACAGGGGGCCAGTTCACTGTCTCTCAGACCGTTGGAGGGCCGGACTATAAAAAAAAACTATGAACAAATTCTTATACACACTGCACATATCTTATTTTAAAGTAAAAAAACAAAACGGGAACAAATACAATATTTAAAATAAAGAACAAGTAAATTTAAATCAACAAACTGACCAATATTTCAATGGGAACTATGCTCCTCTCACTGACCACCAATGAAAGAGGTACCCTTCCAGAAGTGCGGCGGGGGCCGGATAAATGGCCTCAGGGGCCGCATGTGGCCCGCGGGCCGTAGTTTGGGGACCCCTGCATTATAGCATGACCATTCCTCACAACCAGCCAGCTTGAGGGTCAAATCCACATACTGATGTGCCAACAGCAAACAAAGCCTAACTACAATGAGAATACACAAATAACACATACTAGAGCCTCCTGGAGCATCCAGTTCAGGTAACCAGAAAGACTGGGCCACTAGGCCCTAAAACATCTACTGCATAAGGGCACTCTGCCAAGATCAGAAGACATAGCAGCCCTACTTAATACATAGAAATAAAAGCAAAGAGGCAGCCAAATGAGAAACAAAGAAACATGTCCCAAATCAAAGAACAGAAAAAAATCTCCAAAAAAAAAAAAAAAAAGAAACTAAATGAAATGGAGGCAAGCAATCTATGGATACAGAATTAAAACAATGGTTATAAAAATGTTCAAAGAACATAGGGAAAGGATGAATGAATTCCATGAGAATTTCAACAAAACAGTACTAAAAATATGGAAATAGAAACTTAAAAAAGTATCAATCAGAAATGAAGAATAAGATCACTGAAATGAAGAATACAGTAGAAAGAATCAACAACAGAGTAAGTAAAGTAGAGGATCAAACAGTGTTTTGAAATACAATATAGCAGGAAACACCCAATCAGAACAGCAGAAAGAAAAAAAGAATTAAAAAAATAAAGACAGTTTAAAGGACCTGGGATGAAAATCCAGAATAACAACACCAAGAAACATCATAATTAAAACGTCAAAGACAAATGACAATTAAAGAATCTTTTTTTTTTTTTTTTTTTTTTTTTCTGAAGCTGGAAACAGGGGAGACAGTCAGACAGACTCCCGCATGCGCCCGACCGGGATCCACCCGGCACGCCCACCAGGGGGTGACGCTCTGCCCACCAGGGGGCGATGCTCTGCCCATCCTGGGCGTTGCCATGTTGCGACCAGAGCCACTCTAGCGCCTGGGGCAGAGGCCACAGAGCCATCCCCAGCGCCCAGGCCATCTTTGCTCCAATGGAGCCTTGGCTGCGGGAGGGGAAGAGAGAGACAGAGAGAAAGGCGCAGCGGAGGGGTGGAGAAGCAAATGGGCGCTTCTCCTATGTGCCCTGGCCGGGAATCGAGCCCGGGTCCTCCGCACGCTAGGCCGACGCTCTACCACTGAGCCAACCGGCCAGGGCCAATTAAAGAATCTTAAAAGCAGCCAGAGAGAGTTGGCTACCTACAAGGAGGTTTCCACAAGACTGTCAATTGGTTTTTTACTAGAAACTTTTCAAGGCAGCAATGATTGTCACAAAATATAAAAAGTGATGAAAAGTGAGGACCTACAACAAAGACTACTCTATCAAGCAAGATATGATTTCACTCATTCATGGAATTTATAGACAAGGCCCACTAGGGGTGAGGACAACGGAGATGCAGAGACCTGACTCTGGGGACCAGGTTCAGTGATGCAGATCCGCTTTATTCAGGAAGCAAGCCAGCTTATATACACAAGTTCAGCCTATAGGGTGTTACAGCTTGTTCTTCAAAGCCAATGACTGAAAAGGTCAGGGAGCTGCCTGGTTGGTGTTGAGTCACTTGCTTGTAGCGGGTGAACTCCCTCCTGGGTGTACCGAAGAGGGTTTCAGGTGCTGGAGTATTCTCACAGCATTGCATTAGCCACAGCTGTTAGGAATGCACTCTGTGCTCTACCTATAGCTTGGTTGGTTGGAACATCCTTTGGGGGCATGGAAGTTGGCGGTTCTATTCCCTGATCAACTCAGTATTCTTGTTTCTGTCTCCCTGCCTTTCTCAAAACAAAAACAAAACAAATAAACAAAAAAACCCAACAAAGGAATAACAAAAAAAACAACAACTCTTCAATGACTTCCTCAAAGCAAAACCCAAAATGCTTCCACACCTCAGCAATCTGGGCCCCCATTCCCTCCTTCTCTCCAGTTGCTTGCTGTGTCCTCCATGGACGGAAATCCTTTCTGTTCCTTGCATATTCCAGACACGTTCTTGCCTCATTGCCTTGTCATCCAACTGTTCTCTCTGCTTGTAACACTCATCCCCTAGGTGTGTGCATTGCTCTCTCCCACACCTGACTTAGGCCTCTTCTTAAATTTCATCCCCCCGTAAAGCTTTTATTGATTTCAGAATTTTAAATTTTAGCTTCCTCATACCAACTACTAATCTCTATCTTCCTTTCTTTCTTTCTGTTTTTCTCTAGTACTAATCATTTTATCTATTTATTAAATTTTTACCTATATGTTTATACCTAATATACAGGGTGAGGCAAAAGTAGGTTTACAGTTATGAGTACACAAAGCACAGTTTATTCTTGTATTACTATTTATTAATCATTGAATTATTTTTCATGCAAATAACTGTAAACCTATTTTGCCCCACCTCATATATCTTTGCTTTTTATTTATTTATTGGCTCTGCAGTTTCTTTTATTATTATTATTATTATTATTATTATTGATTTTAATTTATTGTGTTTACATAGATTCTAGTGTTGCAACAAATGCATCCCGCCTCCCCCGTATTACCCTCAACATCTCCATTGCTCCCCTCACCATAGCGCCCTCCGCCCTTCCCTTCAGGTTTATCTCATCCTATCATCCACTTTCCCTCTGTTCTTTTTTTCCTCCCATCCCCAGCTAGAAAGAGAGGAGATATTCATCTGTTTTGTTCACTGCTTTATACCTGGAATATATCTATAAAACATACAAAAGAAAGGTGCCTGAAATTTGGTAAGGGATCAATACATTTTCATGGCTGGATGAATAAATGTGCACATAAACTAATGAGCAAAGCTCTAGGTTTTCTGAATTGAGGACTAATGAGAAGAAGAAGGCAAGTGGTTGGAACACTCCTGCCAGAAGCAGTATTTGGAATTCGATATATACCGTAATCTACTAGATAGGTTTTTGTTCATTTAGGTAGTTTTAATGGGAGAATTGTGAACTGTTCCACGGACACACATCATCAAGCTTCTTATAGTAGATTCTGTAGAGTTCTTTTTAAGTGTGTACAAATATCATTGAAAATATTTTCATGTACATGCACCTCTATTACTTTATTTAACCTTTACAAGAGCCCCTTAAGGTAGTGATAGCAAGTATCAGTATCTTTCCTTCATAATGTGCTTAATTTACTCAAGGTTACATCATAATTTTGCTGTTAATGTGAAACTATATTCAAGAGTTTTTCAGTGGAACCTCTCTAGGAACCCATGACATTAATAAGATCCACAAAAATTTACTCAGCTTCCAATGATACAAACATTACAGACCCAATTATGTACCATGTATTTTAATGGAGGGAAGATGCAATTTAGTTAATACAAACCAAAGAGAACATTATGTTTTGTACTTTATTAATGTTAGTAATGGGAAAAATGTGGGCTCCCAAAAACCTTCAAGATGGCTTGAGACCATCATAACTACACTATAGGGGTGGGAATATTTAGCCAGAATGTCTTTCTCTGTCATTCAGAAAAATTTCCATAATATATAATGATACTGATTGAAACAGGTAAGGGACATTTAGGTAGTTAGGAGTCCTTCAGCATGGCTTTCCAGAGGCTTTACTTACAGAATGAAGACAAGTTTGGTTTGGACATGTTCATCTATGAAGAATTTGTTTGGAAATTAATTTTCATTGTGAATAAGATGAGCTTATTTCATCTCTGCAGCTTCCCTTTGTCCAACCTCTATTTTGTGTTTGAATAGATTTAGTAATTAAAAATTAAGATAAAAAAATGACAGTTTAAAAGATATATGGGATATTTTGTTGACTTCCATGAACTTGAAGAATTAAATATGATGTAAGTCAGATGTTTATTTTATTTTTATGTTATGTATTGAGGTGGAATAGTCAAGGTACCTGAAAAAAAGAATTCACTCATCCTATTTGGAACTGTAGCCCCTACATACCTTCAATCACCTTTCTGCTCATTCCACAGGCTTCTCTATAGGAACTACTGTTTTCTATATACCTCATATGTATCTCACTTAGTTTTCAGATTTTGCATATTCCACTTAATATGCAGTGCTACAATTGCAATCTTGCCAAGTCCTGAACCAGTTACATAGCACGTCCTTTTGTTTTTAACCTTTTGAGTAGTACAAACATTCATGTACATCCTCATGCCCCTTAACCATCTTGCATTTTTTGAAAAAAGAAAACCTCACTCCCAGGGGTCAGTGAGCATAAAAGAAACTCACTACTGAATGGGTTAATTCCCTGCATTGTTCATACCCAATGAAAGAACAATGGAGTGGGTTCAAGGATACCTGGGTTCTTGCCACAGGTTTACCATAAAATAATAAGTCCCCTTGGGGAAATCATAGTTATTCTGGGCTTCCTTCCCTTTATTTATTTTGACAGTTGTACTAGATGACCCAATATAAAGTCTGTTTTTCTGCAGTAATAGTTGAGTTGTTATTGGTATTCTAAAACAAATGGAGACAATGACACATGAAGCTGTGAAATATCTCTGTGACCATGTGTTTAGAGCTGCCTTCATTTTACAGATGATGACAGAGTTCAGCAAAAATAGATGATTTGACCAAAAGCTCCCAAGTGGTTCACTTAGCCACAACATGGGCTGCTAAATGTTAAGCTTTGAAGTATATTATCAATGTTTTCAAGGAGGTTATTCTCGCAAAATTTCCAACTAATAGCAGGAGGTTTTGAAATTCTTAAAAGATCCTCTAATCTTTGAGATTTACAGCTCTATTTTCATGTCAAGAAAGTTATTAGTGCTAGATAATTATCAGAACTTCTGGATGCTTCTCTGAACTAAAATTCTAAACCTCTTGAGGTTTTCTCCTTGTTATCTGAAATTTATGATAGATAAGTCTATTTCTAGAGAGTACATTCAGGCTTCTATTTTTCCATATAAAAAAGAAACTCAGTGAGTTCAGGGGGGAGTACTGAGGTCTTGGTAAAAATATATATAATTGTTATGAGACAAATTTCCTCAAAATAGAAACATCTTTTTTTTTTCAAGTTTTTAATGCCAAATAGGTATTTAACTATTCCCCATGTATTTCTTGTACCTACTAGGTGTATTCACTTTGGGAAATACAAAGCTATTTGAGACATAGGTTGTTCATTTATGTTTTGCTTGTTTTCCCACAAAGACAGTGTTCTTCTGACCAGGAGCTATATTTCATTAATTGTTGGGGACCAAAAACCCAACAGGGTTTTTGCAGTTTAGATTTTTGGGGGACAGAGGTATGGGGAACTGGCTATAAACTGACAGTCTTCCCAACCCCCAACCTCACTTGCCTGATTAAGTTGCAAAAGGCTAAGCCCTTCCCCACACCTCCATGTTAGCTGATACTCATCCTACCCCCCATGTCCCTCGGAAAGACTGGAGGCAAGTTTCTTCTATCCTGTTTTGTGAAGTTAAGATATTATGTATGGTGGGGGTTTTCTGCACTTCGTAAAAATTATTGAGTTGCCTTGGAAATGTGATCAGAGATCTCATTGATTTCCTAATGGCTTACTTTGTCCTATAAATAAAGCAAGATATGGTTTTTGAGTGTGCGCTGTTTCTGCTATCAACTTTGCAGAGCCCGCCAAAACCCATTCTTTAATTCTTTAAGTATATTTTCTTAATTCCATGCCGTTCCCATTCAGGACCTGGAATTACTAGTCGTGCTGGTTCACAACAACTAATATTTAGAATCAGCACCTAACACAATGCCTAAAACAGAGTTGGTAAATATGAAATAGATGAACAAATAGAAAAATCCCATTTTCAGTTACAAAATGGCAAAAGGCAAGTAAATGATGGCAGGTAACAAGTGCCACAACAATTTAAGGAAAGTAGAGAAGTTCTTGGGGGGGGGGGTTCGTAAAAGAAGCATCTGAAGAAGGGAGAGACGGCCTGTGAACTATTCAGAGGAAGAATCACAGAGAAGCTTGTCTTTGGTCCAAACTGGAGTTTAAATTATGATTTCAATGCAGTGGTATTACAGATAAACGTAATGACATAAACTCACTAAACAAGACTTGCAAAGGTTATGAGGGTTGTTTCAGTAGCCAACAGGGATAAGAGAAGGCAAGTAACAATGACAAAGATAAAGAAGATAAATCATTTCTTAATTACTGAATTGATGTTAATATCAAGATGCTGAAATTGGCAAATTGTGAATAAAAGATGACATCCAGTCCCAAAATAATCCTTGAACAGAGACCATGAGAACACAAGAAAGGAGAACTCAGAGCTATTCCCAAATAAACTCCAATGGCCCTCATCATGGAAATAGCATTCCTGTCATTATAACTTTTAAAGATTCTTCGTATTCTGTTATGTGGACAAGAACATATTAAGATACTTCATCATTTGATCCTTAAAACAAGCAAAAATCTTTTTTTTATTTGATCCTTCCTGTTGACTTACCACAATAGATAAATTAATCAAGCACGTTGGGGGCCTGACCTGTGGTGGTACAGTGGATAAAATGTCGACCTGGAAATGCTGAGGTTGCCGATTCGAAACCCTGGGCTTGCCTGGTCAAGGTACATATGGGAGTTGATGCTTCCAGCTCCTCCCCCCTTCTCTCTTTCCTCTCCCTCTCTGACTTTCTCACCTCTCTAAAAATGAATAAATAAAAATAAATAAAAAAATAAAAAAAGAGGAAAAATAATTTTAAAAAAAGCACGTTGGGATCTGCTTCATTTATATCTATCTGTATCCATATCCATATCTATCTATATCTATTTTTAATGATTATTATTTATTATTTTTAGAAAGAGAGATAGAGGAAAGGAGAGAGAGGTAGAGAGACAGGAACATCAATCTGCTCCTGTATGTTCTCTGACCAGGGATTGAATCAGCTCTGCTCTGTGCTTCGGGAAGATGTTCTAAGCCAGGACTTGAATATATTTTTAAATATTGTTTTTTATTTTTAATTACAGTTGACATACAATATTTTATTGGTTTCAGATGTAAACATAGTGATGACTAGTTATTTATATAATTTATGAAGTGATCACCCTGATAAATCTAGCACCCATAGTTATTACAGTATCGTTGACTATATTCTTTGCTATACTTTCTATCCCCATGGCTGTTCTGTAACTACCAATTTGTCTTACTAATCCCTTCACCTTTGTCACCTATTTCCTCAACCCTCTCCCATTTGGCAACCACCGAAATGTTTCTGTTTTGTTTATTTTATTAATATTATTTTTTTTCAGATTACACATATAAAGAAAATCATACGGCATTTGACTTTTTCTGCCTCATTTATTTCACTCAGCACAATACCATCAATACCCTCTAGGTCCATCCATGTTATTGCAGATGGCAAGATTGCATTCTTTTTATAGCTGAAGAGCAGGTGTTTATTCTGCTTTAATCACTTTATAGAATTCATCAACTTCACTGGTACTTAGGCTTTCATTCTGAAGTTTTTTTTCACTATTAACTTATTGTATAGGAGTGCTTTATGATGTAGAGTACTGACTCATCTACATTAACACTCTGTGTTAGGCAGAATCTGCCCTCAAAATAGCAAGTTTGTATCTGTGAAACCTGTGAATGTTACCAATATAACAATGTACTTGCCGATGTGATTAAATTAAAGATTTCGTGATGAGGATTTATTCTGAATTAATTAGATGGTAGTCACAGGAAACTAGTTAAAAAGCTCTGTTTAGATTTTCTATTTATTTGTATCTGTCTATAGTTTATAACTTTCTAGAGAATCATTCGTTTTATCCAGATTAAATAATTAGTTGGAATACATGTTTGTGGTATATCATGTGTATACAATAATTTTATTTGTTTTGTTGGTATTAATTTCCCCTGTTTCATGCACATTTCTAAAAGGACATGGACAGAATGTTTATAGAACACTAGCTGTAATGTTCACATGATGGTTAAATTTATGTGTCAACTCCACTAAATTTTATTGCTCAGGTATTTAATTAAACACTAATCTCGCTTTTCTGTGAAGTTATTTTACAGATGCAATTAATGTCTACAATCAATTAATTTTAAGTAAAGGAGATTATTCTTAATAATGCAGATGGAACTCATCCAACCAGTTGAAGACCTTAAATGTAAAAACAAACTTCCCAGGAGAGAAGAATTAGGCCTCAAGACTGCAGCAGCAAATCCTTCCTAACTTTCTAGCCCACCAATCTGCCGTACACATATTAGATGTGACAGCTCCCAAAATAGTGTAAGACAATTCCTTAAAATATGGAAAACAAAGAACAGTTTGATAAACCAGAGTACAGGGGGACCTCGGGTTACGACACAGTTCCGTTCCTACGATGGTGACATAACCTGAATTTTGGTGTAAATCAAAACACTAAGTCAGGGGTCCCCAAACTTTTTACACAGGGGGCCAGTTCACTGTCCCTCAGACTGTTGGAGGGCCGGACTATAAAAAAACTATGAACAAATCCCTAAGCACACTGCACATATCTTTTTTTTTTAATTTTTTTAAAAATTTATTTATTCATTTTAGAGAGGAGAGGGAGAGACAGAGGAGAGACAGAGAGAGAGAAGGGGGTAGGAGCTGGAAGCATCAACTCCCATATGTGCCTTGACCAGGCAAGCCCAGGGTTTCGAACCGGCGACCTCAGCATTTCCAGGTTGATGCTTTATCCACTGTGCCACCACAGGTCAGGCTGCACATATCTTATTTTAAAGTAAAAAAACAAAACAGGAACAAATACAATATTTAAAATAAAGAACAGGTAAATTTAAATCAACAAACTGACCAGTATTTCAATGGGAACTATGGGCCTGCTTTTGGCTAATGAGATGGTCAGTGTCTGGTTCCATATTTGTCAATGCTAGCCGTAACAAGTGATATGACGCGCTTCCGGAGCCCTGACGCGTGCGTCCCGCATCGCTGCGCTTTGTGGCGCCACCACATACAGCACACAGGATGCATCCTGTGCTCTCTCACTGACCACCAATGAAAGAGGTGCCCCTTCCAGAAGTGCGGTGGGGGCTGGATAAATGGCCTCAGGGGGCCGTAGTTTGGGGACCCCTGCACTAAGTCATTTACCTATCCAAACAATTGCACAATCATAATCTAGAACAGGGGTCGGGAACCTATGGCTTGTGAACCCGATGTAGCTCTTTTGATGGCTGCATCTGGCTTGCAGACAAATCGTTAATAAAAAAAAATAATGACGTTAAAAATATAAAAAATTCTCATGTATTACAATCCATTCATTTCCTACCGCTCATGTTCATGGTTGCAGGGGGGGGGGGGGGGATGGCTGGAGCCAATCACAGCTGTCCTCTGGAACAACACTAAATTTTTATTAGATAATGCGTAACATACATGAGTCATTGTATGGCTCTCATGGAATTACATTTTAAAATATGTGGCATTCGTGGCTCTCTCAGCCAAAAAGTTTCCCGATCCCTGATCTTGAACATAAAAACACAACTAAGCCACAAAAAAAGAAAAAGGACATGAATATTCTGTACTGTACACTGTACTGTAGTAACAGATAAAATGAGCATTAAAAAAATTCCTTACCTTTATTCCTGTGGTTGGCTTGCACACTGGAAGGGGCATTACAAAGAGGGAGGGAGTGACCTATTTGGAGGAGGAAGCTGGAGAGGCAGGAGAACCTGCAGAAGGTGCTGAAGATACTGGGTCTGGTGAATCAGGATTGCCTAAGGAACAGGCAGGAGATGCTGGAGATGATTCTACCTGTACTATAGGTGTTTCATCTCGAGAAGCAGCTGATACAGAAGTTACAGGATCTGTTGCAGGCCTCTCTACCTTCTTAAAGAACCATTCCAGGCTAGTCTGTAACTATGACATAGTCCATAAGTACAGTATGGTAACAGAGAAAGCCGAAACATTGACATTTCAATTGTTGTAAATTTTTATAGGAGTGAGCGTCATAAACTCGAAACATCATATGTTGAGACTTTTGTAACCTGAGGACCTGTAGTGGCTATCTTTGAAGGGAAGCATCGCAAGAGAAGCTTCTGAGATTGCCACACTCCATTCTCCATTACTTGAGCTGGATGGTTGTTAACACAGGTGAATTCACTTTGTGAGTATTTATTATGTTGAAATCTATGGTTTGCTCATTCATATTTTCTCTCTGCCTCTCTCCCCTCTCTTGCCCAGTTGGGTATGTATGGTGATATGGCATTGATTATATTGTAGTATTAATGTAAATTTCCATTATGATTAATAATGTTGTAAAACATAGAGAACATATATTGTTTGTTTCTGCAGAGTCAGATATTTCTAAATAAATAGTGCTGAACACAAGATGCTGGGCTAAGAGTGAGCCTTGGAGTAATAATTACAATTGTGGGATAGTAAGAGGGCTCCAGAGAGGTCTTTGTTGGTTCATGTTTATATAAGGGACAAAGAGGTACAAAGTCCTGGAGGCAATTTTAGATTTCCAAATGTGGAGACAACAGAACTAATTTGAGGCTTAAAGAGTTGCATTCACAAGGCCAAAGATTAGAGTGAGAATCCAGAATTCTTTCACTTTTTCATCCATATCCAAGGATTTTTTGTCTCTTTGCAGAGAGAGGAGAGAGCAGCTGCCACTTTTTCCTGGACACAAGCAGAGAAAATCTAGTTCTCTCCATTCCTTTTTAATGAAAGGTCTGGCCACATACATAGAAAATATTTTCCATTTTGCGTTTGTTATACGAGCCCAGGAGTAGGGAGTTAGGAAAAGGGAGCTAACACACTATTATATAAATAATAATAAGTAATCTGTTTCATAAAAAAAACATTTTATGTGTATATTGTAGATAAAAATTATTAAATTAATAATAAAATCTATACAATTTGGGTATCTTTTTAATAAACTTATTAATCATTTATATACAAATTTTTGAAGTGCCAGATGAGGATTTTGATCATTTTTCTATTGGGTTTATGTCAATTTCAACTACAGGTTTTAGCTGCGGGGATAGCACTTCAATATCAGTGGGGAATTCACAGGTAAGGAAACAAAAGGGAAGATGAAAAACACAAAAGAGGTGGGAATCTAAAGGGAAAAATCCTCATGTAAATCAACTCAACAAAGATCTAAGTTTATTTTAAAAATATGCCATCAGTCATTGATTCTTTTTTGTTTGTGTGTTTGGAAAAAGAATAATGATTTCAAAGTTGAAAGCCATTAGTTGAAAGTTCTGTTAGTTATAAAATAGCAATATATAGAAAAATAGAGAATAATTGATTTCTGTTTTTGATCAATAAATAGGTAAGAGTCATAAAAGAGGATACTTTGCCTGATCTGTGGTGGTGCAGTGGATAGATCCTCAACCTGGATCGCTGAGGTAACCAGTCTAAAACCCTGGGCTTGCCTGGTCAGGGCACATACGGGAAGCAACAATGAGTTGATGCTTCCTGCTCCTCCACACCCCTTTCTCTCTCTCTCTCTAAAATTAAAATCTTAAAAGAAAAATGATATTTCTGTGATGCTAGACTTATTTTACTTGAATTTATTGGTGTGAATAAAATAAATTAACAAAATTATACAGGTGCACAATTCTACAACACAATCTGTGTGTTCATCCTCAGAATTCATCTCTATCCATCGCCATTTATCTCCTATAGCCTCTTCTACGTCCCCACCCCTAGCAATTACCACTGTTATGTGTGTCCATGAGTTTTATTTCTTTTTCCTTTTGTTCTTCTTTGCTCAATCCCTCCACTTCCCTTACACAGCCAAGTCCTCCTAATAGGTGTCACCCTGCTCTCTATTTGTGAGTCTCTCTTTTGCTTTTTTATTCATTTTGCTCATTAGATTACACAGATGCATAAAATCTCATAGTACTTGTCTTTCTCTGACTTATTTTACTTAGCACAATGTTCTCCAGGTCTTTCTATACTGTCACAAAGGGTAAGACTTTCTTACCTTTTACGGCCAATATTCCATTACATAAATGTAGCACAGTCTTTTTTTATCTACTCATCTACTGATGAGTACTTGGGCAACTTCCAGATCTTGGCTATTGGCAATAATGATGCAATAAACACAAGGGTGCATATATTCTTTAGAATTAGTGTTTTGAGTTTCTTCATATACATTGCCAGAAGTGGAGTCACTGGGTTATAAGGCACTTCCATTTTTAATATTTTGAGATAATTCTATACTGTCTTCTATAGTGGCTTCACAAATCCATAGTCCCATCAACAGTGTATGAGGGCTCCCTTTTCTCTACACCTTAACCAATGTTTGTTGTTTATTTATTTCTTTTTTTAAGATTTTATTTATTCATTATAGAGAGGGGAGGGAGAGAGAGAGAGAGAGAGAGAGAGAGAGAGAGAGAGAGAGAGAGAGAGAAGGGGGGGGAGGAGCAGGAAGCATCAACTCCCATATGTGCCTTGACCAGGCAAGCCCAGGGTTTTGAACTGGCAACCTCAGCGTTTCCAGGTTGACGCTTTATCCACTGCGCCAACACAGGTCAGGCTGTTTATTTATTTCTTGAAGATAGCCATTCTGGTAGATGTGAGGCTATATTTCTTGTGGTTTTAATTTGCATTTCTCTAGTGATTAGTGACATTTAACGTCTTTTCATAGGTCAGTTACCATCTGTATGTCCTCTTTGAAGAAGTGTCTATTCAGGTGCTTTGTCTATTTATTAATTAAATTGTTTATTTTTAGTGTTGAGTTTTATAAGTTCTTTATAAATTTTGGTTGTTAACCCTTATCAGATGTATTGGCGAATATGATTTCCCATCGTGTGGGTTGTCTGTTACATATTTTCCAATCTATGATGGTTTCCTTCACTGTGAAATACCTTTTCAGTTTTATGTAGCCCCATTTGTTTAAATTTTATTTTGTTTTCTTTGCCCAAGGTGATATATCAAAAAAAATATTGCCTGAGGTGATATATCAGAAAAAAAATATCATTGTAACAAATGTCTGAGCCTGACCAGGCAGTGGCACAGTGGACAGACTGTCATCTTAGGATGCTGAGGACTTAGGTTTGATGCCCTGAGATCATGGCTTAAGCACAGGCTCATCAGTTAGAGTGTGGGGTCCCTAGTTTGATCATGGGATCACGGACATGACCCTATGGTCACTGGCTTGAGACCAAAGGTTGTTGGATTAAAACCCAAGGTTGCTTGCTTGAGTCAAAAGTCACTGGTTTGAGCAAAGGGTTATTCACTCTGCTGGAGCCCCACAGTAAAGGCACATATGAGAAAGCAATAAATGAACAACTAAGGTGCCACACAAAGAATTGATACTTCTCATTTCTCTCTCCCTTTCTGTCTGTCGGTCTCTGTCTGTCACTCTCTCTCACTGAAAAAAGAACAAAAAAACCCAAAACAAAACAAAACAAAAAGAAACTAAGAAATGTATGAGATTTTACTACCTATGTTTTCTTCTAGAATTTTTTATGGTTTCTAGCCCATTATTGAGGTTTTTAAAACATTTTGCCTTTATTCTTGTGTACTGTGTAATAAGTTAGTATAGTTTCACTTTATTGCACATGTCCAATTTTCCCAACACCAATGATTAATAAACTATTTTTACATCAGTGTATGCTTTTGCTTCCTTTGTCAAATATTAATTGACTATTAAGGTGTGGGTTTATTTCAGAGCTCTTTCTTCTATTCCATTGATTAATATATCTGTTTTTATGTCAGAACCTAGTTGTTTTGATTACTATAGCCTTGTAGTAAAGTTTGATATCAGGTAGCCTAACTACTCCAACTTTGTTCTTCTATCTTAAAATCATTGTTCCTATTTGCTGTCTTTTGTGATCCCATATAAATGTTGCAATATTTGTTCTAGTTTGGTGAAATACTCCATTGGTATCTTGATATGAATTATATTAAATTTGACATTTCTTTGAGTAGTATGAACATTTTAATAACGTTAATTCTTCCTATCCATTTATGCATCCACTTGTTTATTTTTCATTTTTTTCTTCAGTGTCTTATAGTTTTATGAGTACAGGTCTTCTACATCCTTGGTTAAATTTATTCCTAGCTATTTTTTTCCAAGCAAGTATGAATGGTATTGATTCTTAGTTTCCTTTTCTGATAGTTCTTTATTGGTATATAAAAACACAACTGATTTATGGATATTTATTTTGAATCCCATAATTTTACTGATGTTCATTGATCAGTTGCAGTAGTTTTTGGTGGAATCTTTAGAATTCTCTATATATAGTATGATGCCATCTGCAAATAATTACAGTTTTACTTTCTTTCCATATGGATGACTTTTATTTTTTCTTCTTTTCTGACCTCTCTTGTTAGGAGTCCCAGTACTATGTTGAACGACAGCGGTGAATACCAACATCTCCATCTTGTTCCATATCTTAAAGGAAACATTTATTTTTTGCCCATTTTGTTGAGGATGGTTTTAGGTTTGTCATATACAGCCCTTATATGCAGTTGGTTTTCTTTCTAGTTTCATTATTTATCTTCAGGAATCTTTTAATCCTACTATGGATTAAATAAATAAAATTAATCTCAATCTTAAATCTATTTTTAAATATATTATTTGTGGTAGAAGGTCTTAAAATACTGGTTTTAAAATACAATTGCTTTTGCATTTTGATATTCAAAAAGCAATTCATGAATGTGCTGTTGCAATTTCATGTTTTTGAGGAAAAAAGAACAGTCTTGCTGATATACAGACAGTCTACAAATAAACTGAATGAATGGTAACTCCCTGGAGTTAGTATTTCAATAGTAAATTTAACAGCATGATTGAAATATAGTGAACTTGTCCATTAAATTTGTTTTGTTACTATAAAATCTTTCAAACCAAACAGAAGCATTTGTCACCATCTCCACAGAGCAAGGTGGTCTTATCTAAGTAATTCCCTCTTCCTCACTGGGAAGAGTCATGAACTCTACTTTGATTGTATGGACTTACTTAGAGAAAAAAGGCTGAGCAGTTGACATTCCTTACATAATGCTTCTAATAATCCTTTCCTTGCTGTGAAATACATGATCTTCCTCTGTGAACTACATTCAACTAAAGGCATTATTACTTTGTTTGGGGATTCTTGAGATTTTCAAATAATACTATGGTTTCCCTAATTTTGAAAGTTGGATTGTCATTTTAGAATTAATTTGAACTTTTCTTTTTATTTTCAGGCTATGTACACTTTGTTAGCTGTATTTACTGAAGTATCTCTGCCTTATTACTGTTTACCTTTTCTCTCTTAATAGTGTTTACTTGATGTACAGAAACTGTTAATTGTAATAAAGTCTAATTTATCAATCTTTTTATAAGGGTAGCACTTTTTGTATCACGTATAAGACCTCCTTTGCTCTCCTAAATCACGTAACTAGCCTCTTAAAGTCTGTTTATCTGTCAAGTTTAAGAAGCTGCTTCTATTTACAGAGACAGAGAGAGGGACAGATAGGGACAGACAGACAGGAACAGAGAGAGATGAGAAGCGGCAATCATTAGTTTTTCATTGTGGCACCTTAGTTGTTCATTGATTGCTTTCTCATATGTACCTTGACCATGGGCCTTCAGCAGACTGAGTAACCCATTTCTTGAGCCAGCGACCTTGGGTCCAAGCTGATGAGCTTTGCTCAAACCAGATGAGCCTGTGCTCAAGCTGGTGACCTCAAAGTCTCGAACTGGGTCCTTCGCACCCCAGTCCAATGCTCTATTCACTGTGCCACAGCCTGGTCATGTGAAGCTGCTTCTATTTAAATAAATTTTTTGTGAGGGAGAATTTAAGACTTTTATTTATTTGTTGTTTTTCTTATGGCTATTCAGTTGACCCAGGACTTTTAAAGTCTACCATTGTCTCTTTAGCTATCCTACGTGATCTCTAACACTCCTGAAAAAATAAGAAGATGACTGATTTGATAAGATATGAAAAATTATTGTGAACTCATTTAAATTAAGGCAGATATTAGGTGTTGGTATAACTCTATGGTTTGTGTTGGGTTAGAGTTACATGGTTGTCAACTCTATAATAATTAATTAAATTGTACACTATGTTTTATATATTTTCATATATTTGCCAATATAAAAAAGGTGTAAAAAGAAATTATAATCTTCACATTGGAAAAACAAAATCAAGCTGTCACAAATACTTAACAAAATGATAACAACAAAATAATTTAGACAATGTAGGTAGATTATTTAGCCACAAAATTAAAAGTTAAAACCTCAAGTAATTATGGTTCAAATTTTTTGTTCTTCCATTTTAAAAATAATATGACTGAAATGTGATTAAATGCAAAGTTCAATGTAGCTCTATCAGCTAGCAATGTATACTTGAGTTCTGATCATTCTAAGAATTTCACACATTGCATCTGAAAGCAAGGTAGTGCTTTTCAATGAGTCCTAATGTGTCATTTTTGAATCAACATTAAACTCTCAAAATATTGCTAATTAGAATATGTCAGTTAACAACATTCTGCTTAACTGGTTTTCTGATGCGTGACCAGAATGCCATCAGCGGACAAGGGCAGGTTTGGAAGTGCCTCATCCTGTGATGATCTCATCTGCTTTCATTCTGCAGTATCACGAGGGTCTCTCCCATTTACCCAGTTCTTCAATCACTCAGTCAGCTCTCATTTTGTGCCAGGGGCACTTCTGATTCAATGTTTAAAATCCTTAAGAGAATATAATTTTGAACCCCAAACAGTTTTTATGTTTAATAAGGATAAGAATAAAATTTTATTCTCCTCATCCTCTTCTTCATTATTAGTTTTTTGTTTGTTAAATAAAGCTTATGTCCTAAGGGAATTTTTAAAAAAAAATAAACTGTCTCATTAAATTCTCATGATGAACCCTAATTATAAATGTGAAGATTAAGATTCACAAAAGCTTAAGAGTTTGACCAAGATACTGTAGCCAGTAGAGCTGGAATAAAAAACTTAGTTTTTTAGACTATACTGTACTGCATATCCTTCTTTCAAACAGATCTGAATGAAGGAAGCAATAAAGAAATGAATTAGTTTTGTGAATCTTGGGTGAGATTAAGTGTGTCTGGGGCATAATAGATAATTGAAAGTGGTAAGACATCATTTTCTTAGATGTATTATTTTGCACTTCTTTCCTTGTCAACTTTTTTCACACTATAGTCTGCTTCCAAATAGACCATCTATATTGCAAAGAAGAACCATACCACATCAAACTGCTGAGTAAAATGCTTTACAAATTCATAAATGCACAGCTAAGGAACAATAATAAATATTATAATAAAGAACCATAATTTAAGCAGTTTAATACTCATTTAATCATCTTGAGTAGCCCTGTAATGTAGATGACATTTTCCATATTTTACAGATGAAGAAACTGAGGCACAGATGACTAATTATCTCTCCAACGTCATGAAGCTACTAAGTGACACAGCAGAATTCTAGTTCAAGCAGTTTGGCTCCAGAGTCCATATGTCAAACTTCTAAAGGCTGCTGTTATTCTAAGCTATTTGTGTACCATCTCTGCATATGACTGTAATCTATGTGAACTAAATTTACATGTTGAAAAAATGGTTAAATGAAAATTTTTCTAGATACATATGTATTTGAAATTAAACCATTCACTATAACTAGATTGGATATTTTACCTCACATGGCCAATAAGAAATATTACCTTGACTTTACTTCCAAATAACAGAACAACATGTGCCCAGGAGGTAGGCAATGCAGATAACATTACCTCTATTTTAAATATTAGCAAGTTACTCTTATATAAGAAAAAAGTGCAGAAACTAATTAACACATGACAGAGCAATGATCAAATCTATCCTCTTCTGTGTCAATATACATTCAATTGTAATAAATGTACCACTTTGGTGGGAGATGTTAATAATGGAGGAGGCTACGTATGTGTGGAGGCAGAGGGTATAGGGGACATGACTTTATATTCTTCTTAACGTTTATATAAAACTAAAGCTGATCTAATAATAATGTCTATTAAAAATTACAGTGAGTGCTAAGGAAATATTAAAAGAGACTCAGAGCTTATCTGGATAAACTAGAGATCATAATAACAAATGTGATTAGATGGTTTTAGAGTAATAATGGAAATTGAACACAGGAGACTCCATGTTAAGTACTCAGATAATGGATTAACTATAGAGAGTGGAATAAAAAGTGGCAATGTCTAAAGTCTTTGCCTTCCAAAGCTGGATTGAAATGATGAGGTGTATGCAATAGGAGACATGGGGAAAGGAAAATGTCTGCAAGCCAGAGAGAAGTTTATGAGGTCAGTGTGGTTTATATTGAATTGAAATTCATTTGGAATTTTCAAAAATGTATACAAATCTCCGAACTCAGAGGAGTACTCCGGGTTGGTGTTAAAATTGATAAATATTTATCCTTGTAAGTTGTAGTTAACACTATTTGCAAAGCTGATGTTGCATTTTTTTGTTATTCATGATAGGAATCTAATAAATGTTGTCTAAAGGAATATAAGATAACATTTTTTAGTGTAAACATGATTATAAAACAATCACTAAAACCAAAACAGAGACCCCTAATACACACACACACACATATACACACACACACACTTCTACATCTGGATTAGATTTTTAAAATCATATTTTAATGTCAGTGACTTCACAGGATACATAATATATATTCAAACACAAAAGAACCTCAACAATAAAAATTGGTATCTTCTAACAACACGTGAATAGAAATTACTAATAATATAAGAAAACAAAAGGGTCCTCCCACCTGGAAATTCAAACACTAATTTTAAAAAAGATTTAGGACAAATAAAATGCAAATTAGACACTTAAGCTATGTAGAAAACAATGTTAAAGGAAATATTTTATTTCAGAACTTTTATAATGTAGATAAGTCAATGTTGGTAGGAAAATCATAGCTAAAATGCTTCTGTTAATTAAAAATAAAATGTTAAAGCATTAATTTCACAAATATTTATAAGAGAAAGTATTCTTTCTTAGTTGCAGTAAATAATGCTGCAGTGGAAACTGATATCTTTTTGAATTTCTTCAGATAAATTCCCAAAAGTGGAATTAGTGAGTAATAAGATAGTTATATTTTAAATTTTTTTTGTATTTTTCTTAAGTGAGAAGTGGGGAGACAGAGAGACAGACTCCCACATGTGCCCTACCTGGATCTACTCGACAAGTCCACTAGGGGGCGATGTTCTGCCTATCTGGGGCATTGCTCCATTGCAACCAAAGCAATTCTAGCACCTGAGGCAGAGGCCATGGAGCCACCCTCAGTGTACCCCTGAGCAAACTTTGCTCCAGTGGAGGCTTGCTACGGGTGGGAAAGAGAGAGATAGAGAGAAAGGAGAGGGGGAAGGATGGAGAAGCAGATGGGTACTTCTCCTGTGTGCTCTGGCAGGGAATTGAACCCTAAACTTTCACATGCCAGGCCAACGCTCTACTGCTGAGCCAACCGGCCAGGGCCCTTCTTTGCCCATTTTTTAATTGGATTTTTTACTTTTTCAATGTTAAGTTCTTTATATTGTATTTTCGATATTAACCGCTTATTGATGTTTCATTTCTGAATATCTTTTTCCATTCAGTAATCTGTGTTTTCATTTTGGTGACAGTTCTCTTTGCTGTACTTTTTAATTTGATGCAGTCCCATTTGTTTACTTTTTTGTTTGTTTCTCTTGCCTGAGAAGAAATACCCAAAACAATATTACTAAGAGCAATATCTTAGCTAACTGCTTATGTTTTCTTCTAGGACTTTTATGGTTTTGAGTCTTACATTTAACTCTAATCTATTTTGAGTTTATTCTTGTATGTAATACAAAAAAATTGGTCTAGTTTGATTTTTTTTTTTGCATGTATTGGTTCAGTTTTCCCAACATCATTTATTGAAGAGACTGTCTTTACCCCATTGTATATTTTTGGCTCCTTTTTCATACATCAGTTGTCTATATAAGTGTGGGTTTATTTCTGGGCTGTTTTGTTCCACTGATCTATATGTTTTTTGTTTGTTTGTTTGTTTTAAATTTTTTTATTTATTCATTTTAGAGAGGAGAGAGAATGAGAGAAATAAAGGAGGAGCAGAAAGTGCCTTGACCATACAAGTGCAGGGTTTCGAACTGGCAACTTCAGTGTTACAGGTAGATGCTTTATCTACTGCGCCACCACAGGTCAGGCCTATATGTTTGTTTTTATACCAATGCCATGCTCTTTTGATCATTATAGCCTTATAGTATAGTTTGATATGAGGTAGTGTGGTATTTCCAATTTTACTCTATTTTCTTGAGGATGTAAAGTGTAGCATGTATAATATAGTCAATATTTTAATAAATATAGATGATGCCAGGTTGGTACTAGACTTATCTGGGGATCACTTTCTAATTAATATACTGTCTAATCACTATGTTGTACCCATGAAACTATTATAATATTGAATGTCAACTGTAATTGAAAAAATAAAAGAAAGTGTCAGAGCAGGAAGGATGTTAGTTTGCAGGCTTACTGGGCTTCCAAATTTCTGATTTGGATAATAAAATTACATCCAAGCAAGAAAAATATATTACAAATTTTTCTCAAGAAAGGAGCTGGAACAAGTGAAGATATATATTCATATATACACACACACATATATGCACACACACATATACATATATATATGCAGAAGCTAACAAAAAAGATTTTAAAAATAAAGGGATTTAATAAATATTTCTATGAATAATAATATTAAAAAGTATGCTAACAATATATAAATTTGGAGCCACTACATCATTAAAAAAGAGAATGTATAAATGCTCAAAATGTTAAGAAATGGCTAATAATGACAGAAAATATAAAATAAAAATAATTTGTTTGTTTACTAATATATTTGAAGCCATCATAAAGAAGATAATATTTAGAAAGATATAATTTACCAAAATTGGCTGCTGGAGAGAAATAATCTATTCGCTCAATTTCCACCCAACATAGAAATTGATCAACAGCTGCCTCCCAGAAAAGCACTATAGCCAAGTGTTTTCACAGGAGAACTCAACCAAATCTTTCAGGTAGTTAATTCTGATACCTTTAAGATTATTTCAGAACTTAATCTTTAATTTAACTGTCCAAATTTTCTGAAGCAAATAAAACATAAATGTCAACATGTAGCCAAAATTGTATAGTAAACCACATAAAAACTGTGCTTAAAGCTTTTAGTTCAAAAATCCTTCATTAAATATTAACATCAGCAAGCATAGCACATAAAAAAAAAGGAATGTACAGTGAGAACGAGGGTATTAAATCAGAGAAAAGACCGGAAAATATATTTTTACAATTTGATAAACTATGTTGGCCATTCTTTGTAGAAATGCATTCTCTTACTAATGTTTGGCAAAACCCTTATAAATAGCAATTTGGTAATGTCTATCAAAATTACAAATGAAGTATTTTTATGAGTATAACATTTTTAATTTGGGAAAAGTTAACCCAATATATTCTACATGTGTGTGAAATAATGTATAAACAAAGTTGCTGAATTTTTATAGTAGTAACATACTGAAAAAAAATTATAAATATAGAGTAGACAAAATAATTTTTTACATCAAAAGAACAGAATATTGTACTATATATCTGTAAAAAAGAACATTCCACTCTGTCTGGATAGCTTCGTTGGTTAGAGCATTGTCCCAAAGGGTGGAGCTTGCCAATTTGATCTCCAGTTAGGGTACATATAGGAACAGATGTTCCTGTCTCTCTCCTTCTGTCTCTAAAATCAATCAAATAAACATTTTTTTAAAAGAAAAATAACATTCCATTTATTTTTAACATAAATAGAACTTGAATATATTCTGAAAAATTTAGAATGCAGGTATTAAATACTGGGAATAAGTTAATCTTTATGTTAAAAAGAAAAATATGTATTTATATATCAGCATATATACATGATATACAAGTATGTACGTATGTATGTTAATATATTAAATGACAGTATTTAATAACAGTGAATATCTGAATCAGGGAGAGAATGGAGAAGCATAAGTAAATTTTTTAGTTTATATGATTTTACATTTTTTAATATTTGCAATGTATAACTATATTAATCTCTTTTTTTTCCTTTTTTTTAGTGAGAGGAAGGGAAATAGAGAGACAGACTCCCAGATGTGCCCCAACTCAGATCTACCTGGTAAGTCCCCTACTGGCGATGCTGTGCCCATCTACAGTCATTGCTTGGAACTGACCTATTTTCTTAGCACCTAAGGCAGAGGCATCATGGAGCCATCCTCAGTGCTAGAGGCCAACTCACTCAAATCAATCGAGCCATAGATGTGGGAGAGGAAGAGAGAGAAGGGGGAGGGGAAGTGTTGGAGAGGCACATGGTTGCTTTTCATGTGTGCCCTGACTGGAAATTAACTCAGGACATCCACATGCCAGACTGACACTCCACCACTGAGCCAACTGACCAGAGCTGTTAATCTTTAAGAATTAGATAACAAACTTAAATTTTGAAAAATATAGCATGAGCAGTCAATGATGCTAAATACTGCTGAAAAGGTAAGAAAATTGAGGAATGAACAGCTTTCTATATTTTTATTTTTGTTGATCCATTAGTGAGATTTGTTAATGCATTTGTCAGATTTCATATCTATATCTATCTGTATCTATATCTATATTATATCATCTATATCTATATCTATATATCTATACTAAGATTCACATATGAGATTTCCTGAAGTATTGAATGAAACACATAGAGAAGAGTTTAACTCATACTTTCCCACTCTTACTCGATCATTTGTATCTCCTTCAAAAAGCATCTACTAAAAAGCAATAGAATTGCTGTTTTCTGGAATCCACTTTTGGGACGCATAAAATTATGAAAATTGTTCCATGAAACTAAAGGGAAAAATTCTCGGTACTTTATCAGGCACTGAAAATTACTGCCATAAAAACTCCATAATCTGGTGGACATGTAAAGCATGTGTTTCTAACAATGCAATTATATATGATTTCATAAAAGTGACATAAAATTATAGCCATTGTGAGGAGGCCTTTGTAACAGAATAAGATAAAAGACTTGGATATGAGTGAGCTTGAAATCACTTCATGCTGAAATAGCACCATTAGTCCTTTGAATGACCTACATTTTTAATTTGGCATGAAACCATTTCAAGCTATGTAGTGAAACTAATGAGGCTGCTACAACTGCACAAAGCAATAATCTCCACTACTTTATTTTGGAGAGTTTATTAAGTCCATGCATGAGGTGAACTAAGATAGCTTTTCTTCAAGAAAGAAGACGTGTTTATATTGTTTGACTGAATAAAAATAAATATTCCAAATGTGTATGATGCCTGGAAGAAATCCAACATCATTAGTTATTTTCAAACAAATGTGCAGCTCTGAAAATTACTCAATGCAATGATTACAGAGACAGTTTTAGTGTTTCTTGGAATGTTTCTCCTACTACTAAAAAAACAATAGCACTGTGAGAAAACTAATGATGTTAAAAGACAAAAACAGCTACTCTGCCTTTAGGTTGGAAATAAACATAAACATATACAAACTAAGAACATATCCCCAATCAATAGTCTTCTTGACCAAATGGTATGTTTCTTTTAAAGCAATTTTGGTCAATGATAGCAAATCTAAATATTTTACCCTAATACATCTGCTAGCATGTTTATCTAAGCACTATAGCATAACAGAAAACAAAACAAACATAAAACTGCTGCATCCATTAGTAATGTATTGTTCTTTCCTTTCTTGAATATAAGCAAAATCATATATAGGGGTTTCTCAAAAAAAAAGAAACACTCCTGTACTATGTATTATGTTGGAATAAATTTCCTTTCCTTTTTTTTTTAAATTTACTTATTTACTTTAGAGAGGAGTGAGAGAGAGAAGAGGGGAGGAACAGGAAGCATCAACCCCCATATGTGTGTCCCTTGACAAGGCAAGCCCAGGGTTTCAAACTGACAACTCAGCAATCCAGGTCGACACTTTATCCACTGCGCCACCACAGGTCAGGCTGGAATAAACTTTCAAATTTGGACCAGAAGAGATGGTTCTTCTTGCCACTTCATTTGAATCTTAATATTTCTTATATGTAAAGGTGATGAGATAAAATCTAAGTAAACAAAGCATGTCATATATGCTTTCCTTTATTCAACATCCATCCACCCAATCATTGATTATTCCAATAAATACTGAATGATGCAATGTGGTCTCAGCACTGAGACTGCAAGTAGAGCTAAGGCAAAGCTCATGCCTCCAAGGAGCCCCTGCACTGGTGGAGGAGAAGGGCTGTTCAAACCGCTAAGCATTTTCACTTTGGGTGCGGTAAGGGAACTGGGCTATCTAACTCAAGTGGGGCATAAGGGAAAACTTCTTATAGTGCTGGGCACTGAAGAAAATCTTGAAGGTTGACTAAGAGTTAGTCAGGGGAAAAAAGCAGTTAAAGCCATCCCCCAGCCATAAACAAGGTCACCTAAGGAAGATATAGTCAGATACAGACAGAGAATGAGAACCTGCCCATTGTTAAGATAAAGAGACCATCAAGACATGAAAGTTAAAGGGCAGAGAGAATCAACAAAATTTACATTTGAATTTAAAGGTTTTAGAAATAACAGTAAATATATAGAGATCCTCAAAGTAAAAGACATGAGAATTAATAGAAACACCTAGTCCTGGCCAGGCTGCTCAGTGAATGGAGTGTTGCCCTGGTGTGCCTAGGTCATGGGTTAAATCCCATCAGGGCACATATGAGAAGCAACAAATGAATGCACAACTAAGTGGACCAATGAGTTGATGTTTCTCTCTCTCCCCCTGCCCCCACTCTTTCTCTTAAATCAGTTGAAAAATTAAAACAAACAAACAAACAAAACCAATGCCCAGAATAAAACAGCATTTGAAGTACTTTGAGTTATAGCTTGTGTTTAAATGTGGATATCACTGTTGTCTCAATAATTGAAAGCATAGTGATCCCAGTTACTTTTATTAAGTTTAAAGACAACTTAAGAAAAGAATAAACCATAAGCAAAATGCTATTGCCTGACAGAAGTAGGTGTTGTATCTTGTGTGGCCACGACAAGACCTAAATAATTAGATTTAGAAGAGGAAAGTCATACTACATATGACAAAGTGTTCCCTTTATTTAGTTTTGCACAATGGGCATATATTTATTTTATCAGTCATTTTAATTAGGTGTAAATAATAGCTTTTGACTTAAAAAGTGTCAGAACATTAAAATGTTCAGTTTTATAGACCTCCAGAGATATTGTATTTCCACATGTATAACGCGCATCCTTTTTCAAAAAATTTGGGGTCTAAAAACTGGGTGCATTTTATATAGTGGTTGTAGATTTATTTTACTTGCATTTCCTGCTTGAGGAGTTATATGAATTTTATGATGAATAAAACTTGAGTTCAATAACTTTATGTAATACATTATTTTTCCAAATTTTGGGCCCCAAAATTAAGGTGCATCTTATACATGGGAGTGTCTTATTACATGGGGAATACGGTACCTTTTTCTTTACCACATACTATATACCTCAGAGATTTTCTAATATTTTTATTTACTGCTGAGATGTGTGTATTTATATGCCTTACCACCAACTACTGCCATTTCTAAATTACTATTCATCTAAATTTTGATTACCAAATCCATAATATTTAAAACACTGAATGACCTAATCACAGAATTTTGGGCAAGCAAGCTTATAGCTTGGTAGTTACAAAAATATTATGGGGATGTAATTTGTTTCATGCAGAATAAAGCCAACAATAATGTAGAAAGTATATATGGTGCCAGGTGGGTGCTAGAATTATCAGGGAGATCATTTTGCAAATTATGTAATTAATTAATCACTACTGTACACCTGAACTAATATAAAATAATATTGAATGTCAACTGTAATTGAAAAGTAAAAGCAAAATGTTTTGCTCTTTATATACTGATAACAATTATAGTTATACAATACTAAAATTTTACTTTAAAGATTAGTTTTGTACAATCGGAAAAATAAATTATTTAATGAAGTTTCATGAGAATTAACTCAGACATTGACCCTTAGTCCTTGGACAACCACGGGTGTTCTGTAGTTTGGTGGACATGTCCCGTGCACATTTGTAGCTTTGGCCTCCAACTTGCACCTCTCTTTCTTACTGCTTCCTCTAGCTACGGAGGTTTGCTTAACCCAAATATGGGAAGGCAGGAAAGTGCCTTGGAATTATTGTACACAGGAGAAACCCTCTACTAATGGAAAGAGAGGTGGATAAATAAGCCATATTCTTTGACTTTCATTAGCTATGGTTTATACTAGTCAGTCTCTCAATATGATTTCAGAAGAAGGTAGAAAAGTTACTATATTGTTGCTCACAACAGTAACCCACTCAAAACACACCCTTTATTGTTTCCTTTGTCCCCTACCTCATTTCCCCAATCCCTCACTTGCTTCCCTTATTTTTTCAAAATAAAATACTTCACACCACATACTTGTCTCAGGATCTACTGATGCCATTATCCAATTTAACAAGGAAATGTGGTAATTTTATATTTAATATATCAGCAGTTAGTAACATACAAAATGGACAAAGAAAACAGGCACACAAAGGAAGTTTAGGGAATGGAGGGAAAAGTATTTATTCTGTAGATCGGCCTTTCCAGTGCCTCTTCCTACCTTTCATTTTGGGGAAACTGACCTACAAGTAGAAGAAAGAGAAAATGAATGAAAAGAATATGAAGAAAATGTTACACTGTGCATGTAGTTTGATCATTATGTAACCACCAATAGTTTACTCAGCTTCCTTAAAATCTAATCAGAGCTTTCTATAAGTAAAGACTCTTACATATTAGATTTTTATTTTTATTTTTTTAGTTTTCATGTTTGCTGAATAGACTTTATTAGGGTGACATTGGTTAATAACATTACATTGGTTTCAAGTGTACCATTCCATATTATATATTTTTTCCAAGTAAATACTTTTAAAAATCACAGACAGGTACCTTTTCATATTTGGACCAGACACAATACGGTTCATTTCATAGGCTTGTGGCAAAGAGTAGATGAGATAATTCAGTTGAGATGCTTGGACCAGTGCCTGGAATGGTGTGAGTGCTAAAAATGCTATATAAACATGTAAACAAAAGATACTCTGGAGAGTCTGTTTAAACTTTGTTTAAACTTCGTGAGGTAAATTGCCTGTCTCCCACCTGACAGTGATTTCATCAGAGACCCAGTACTGGAATGGGGAGACTTTAGTTTTAAAAGTAATTTTTTTGGTACTTATAATATTTCAGAGCACTGTATTAAATTTCATCCAATTCTACACTTCAGAAACTTGGGAAGGGAAATATATTGTTAAACAGAAGTTTGTCCTCTGTTGAATTTAGAAACAATGTGCTAATGAGTGAGTATGGATTGAAGTCTTTTTCAGCACACAAAGTACTAGAATTTAATAATTCTTTGTACTAGTTCAAAATCCTTATCTTCTGCATAATGTTGGATTCTCACCTGTTTCTTCCTAACTGATGTTAGTGCAGTTGAGATGTGTACAGTACAAAGAACACAAATTGCTCTATGACAGAATATACTCAAGAACATTTACTATATTATTTAAAAATAATATAGTGATATTACCTTATCAAAATATTTGAGATAATGTAATATATCTACATATACATGTATATATATAAATATAATCATCCATCAAAAATACCCATAAGTAAAAAGTAATGAATAATCACCTTACCTGTGTCAAGGGATTCAAGATAACTCATTTATTTACATGTGATTTGTCCTCTGGAACAGATTTTAGAGCTTAGTGATAGAAATCTGTCAGTCAGCTTGAGGACAAACATTAGTCTCAGTAAATGCCACAAGCTATTATTAACTTATAGTTATTTCTATAAAGAAATTAATTTTGGAAATAATGCATAGATTCCTTTCTGAACTATAATGTTCCATTTAACAACAAATAAATTTAGAAGTCTCTATTGTAGGCAGAATCTAAAATTTCCCCCAAGATTCTTAACATTTGATGTATATACTCTACATAATATATATCTATCTTTCTATTTATATAAATTCTCTATCTAGCTATATATATATCTTTATTACATACAGTCAGTATAAGGCAAAAGTAGGTTTACAGTTGTGAGTACAGTTCTCAGTTGCAAAACAATTTATTCCTATATTATTAATTATTGTGTTATTTTTCATACAAACAACTGAAAACCTACTTCTGCTCCAACTTGTATGATATATAATAATGTGATATGTGTAATATATATGTGATATATAATATATAGATGTGGTATATATCTCTTTTTTCACATTTTTATGGATGAATTACATATTTTATATATTCCTATAATTTGCAACAATGTGGATGGACCTGGAGGGCTTAGTGCTAAGTGAAATAAGGCATACAGAAAAACATAAATACTATATGATCTCACTTATATGTGAAACCTCAAAACAGCAACCTTTTAGAAAGACAAATTAGAATGATGGTTGGCCGATGGTGAAGGGTAGGAGAAAGGGGAGATGTTGGCCAAAGCACATAAACTTTCAGTTATAAGAAGAACAAGTTCCAGTACTTAATGAACAGCATGGTCAGTATAATTCAAAATATTGTATTGTATAGGCCCTGACCAGTGGCTCAGTGGTAGAGCTGGCTGAATGCATAGATATCCAGGGGTTGATTCTGGTCAGGGCACACAGAAGAAGCACCCATCTGCTTTTCCATCCTTCCCCCTCTAGATTCTCTCTTTCTCTCTTCTCCTCCCTTCCTGCAGCCTAGGCTCAATTAGAGCAAGTCAGCCTCAGGTGCTGAGGATGGCTCCTTGGCCTCTGCTTCAAGCACTAAAAAAAATGGCTCCAGTTACAACAGAACAAGGGCCCCAGATGGGCATAGCATCACCCCCTAGTGGGCTTGCCAGGTGGATCCAGGTCGGGCAGAGTGGAAGTCTTTCATCTGTCTCTGCCTCTTCTCCGCTCACAAAAAAAAAGAAAGAAAAATTGTATTGTATACTTGAAAGTTACTGTGAGAGTGGAACTTTAATGTTATCATTATAACTTAAAAACAATAGGAAAATGATAATTATGTGAGGTGAAGAATGTTTTAATTAATCTTATTCTGGCTATCATTTTATAACATATATGTATCAAACCATCATATTATGCACCTTAAACTTACATGGTGTTATATATCAATTAAATCTAATAAAGTTGGAGAAAATGGATATTGACAGATTTTCATTCATAATAATAATTGTTTAGCTCCACAGAAGTTAATACACGTTAAATGTATTTTTTTTTAGATTTTATTTATTAATTTTTTTTTTATTGGGAAGAGAGGGAGAGTGAGAAAGAGGGGAGAGGAGTAGTAAGTATCTACTTGTAAGTGGTTGTTTCCTGTGCATGCCTTTACCAAGCAAGCCCTGGGATTTGAACTAGCAACCTCAGTGTTCAAGGTCAACTCTTTATACACTGCACCACCACAGGCCAGGCTGTAGTTTTTTATTATCAAAATAACTTTGGTTATTACTATCACTAATTCACTGCTGAAGAGACCGAGCCTTGATTTTATGAAGGTTCCTAACTAAGGTTATATGTTATTAGGAGAAGGAGCCATTATCTGAGGTCAGATCTGTATGTTTCAAGTCCGCGCAATTGACCAAACTGTGATGCCTCTGCTAGGACCCCTACACATGCTGTCCTACAAATGAAAGGGAAGAGCAAAGAGGATTTAAAAATGAATAAATAATTGTTTCTGTTGCTATTCTATATTTATTTTTAAATTTGCTATATAACCTTATAGATAAATATCAGTAATTAGACAAAAACATTTTAAAATTATAGAACATTAATAAAAGTCAGATATATTTTTCAAATACTGTATCTCTAAATCATTCAGAGTATAATATTGGTTTCTTAGTTTTAACATATATCTAGAGAATCAATTTAATAACTGTTCTTACAAAATGACCCTGATATTGTTTCAGTTAAAATGTAATTTAAATAATTTTCTTTCTTATTGTGAAAAACAACAGGTCAATATTCAATGGAATAAACTCTCTAAATAGCATATTTCTGCAATTGCCTCTTCTAAGTCACTACTAACTAAAAAGCTAAGATGGTTGATTGACAGGTCTCATTTCCTTTTAAACCACTACTTAAATTTCTTATTACTTTAATACTGTGTGTATTAACCTGTGAAATACTTATAAAATATCTACGAAATCAATTACTTCTCAAAGACCAAATTTATCCTGCATCTGGCTTGCTACCAGAGAGCAGATGGGATACTAGACTTCCATTGGTGTAAAATGAGAAGGAGAAATCTTAAGACTTCTCAAAGCACAGATTCTAGGAATAATACCTGGCAGATAACATTAACCATACTTTTAGAGGTGAATGACACTTTTTTTGTACTTTATCACTAGCACCAACATTCACAATTACATGAGAAAGACTGTAGTATGACTGTAGAGACATTAAGTAATTCTCTTTCCCTTTGTCCACAAATCATGCAAAATACAGATAGCTCTACTTATATCCTGGGAGCGAAATACTTTACTGTAAGGCATAGGTCTTTACGAAAATATTTGCCTAACTGATATCTATTCACATTTAAATTATCAAGTTCTTTTTAGCGTGGGCCTAATTACAACCAACCAATTGAAGAAAAAATTTCTAAGTTCCTAAACTTTGCTAGGAAGGAAGTCGGAAGTCAAGCACTGAGCCATCTGGCTAGGGGAACCCACTGAAAAACAAACACAGAGTGGAGAGGAGAGAGGACAAGGGAGAGACTTCTATTGAACTCATTGTGAGATGCAAAAATGCCCAGCCTTTTGGATCCCTACTCAAAGACAGGGGCTTGCCGATGTTTTCCACCTGTACCATTTTTTATAAGCTTGGCTGTTTATAGAGCCAAAACTATACAACTAACAAATAAATAACATCCTTTTTCTGAACAGAGTAAGAAAAAACATTGATTTATTAATTTCTTATAAATTTTGTAAATATTATATGCAAATGAAGGATACTTGTAGATGGCAGAGTACTCAGTACATCATCTATTTAATTCACACCAAAACCCATTAAGATTGTAACAATTCTTCCCATGTTTACAGAAGAGCAAATTTCCTCAAACTGGTTTAATTCACTGTCAGGAATGAAGGCATTAGTGTCAGATCTGAGATTCAAATCTCCATCTATCTAACTCCAGATATTTTTTCATCATTTTTTTATCATATTCACAAATAAAATTTCATCATTAAAATACTTATCCTTCAGTCACACCATTTGAGTAGTAAGGTGATTTAATAAATAGCTGATATGATTTATTATGCTAGGAAAAATTATATATAGTATAATAATATCCTATGAGCTAGAGGTATTTCTGTTTGAATAAACATTAGCTAGATTACTATTAGCTTCAAGGACTTGACTCATTTTCTGTTATGAGAAATCAAGGCATTAATTTTAAATCGTTTCTTGTTTAAAATTTGGTTTCAATGATACACACACACAAACACACACAAAGCTTTTCTAATACTTAATACCTTTTAAAATGTGTCCTGGCAACCTTTTAAAGTCAGGTATGATTAGATAAGTTTCAGCAGGCCTCAATGTTAGGTTTAAACAAAGCCGGGAATTCCCCCTCTTGGTTTGTAAAAGGTAATAATAACAATAACAAAACAACATATTATTTCATAGAGTGAAAAGCACTCAAGTCAGAAAAATGAGTGTGGGCTACAAGTTTGACAGATTTGGGTTTCAGTATCAACCTACGTCATTTACCAGCTATAAGACCTTGGGTCTATTTTTTAATAATTAAAAAAATTGTATTTATTGATTTTAAACAGAGAAGGAAATACACACTCACACAGAGAAAGAGAGAGAAAGAGAGACAGACAAAAAGAAACATCGATTGGTTGTTCCACTTATTTATGCATTCATTGGTTGATTCTTATATGTGCCCTTACTGGTGATCGAACCTACAACCTTGGCTATCAGGATGATGTTCTAACCAATTAAGCTACCCAGACAGGACACACAAACCCCAAGAGTTGTTTAGCAGATGTAAAATAAATCAAGTGAGTTAATATGACACCTGGCAGATGCTGTCCTGAATATTACTCATATTACTAACCCCTGCTATTGATTGGGTTGTTAGGATATTTCAGGTTTTCTTTTACTCATTTTATTATTGAATAGAATATAGCACCCTCATATATTCTATTTAGTCAAAGTATATCATGACTATGTGCTTGTGAATATGTGATTGTGCATCTGAGTGTGTTTGTGTTTGCGCAAGCCTGAAACTGAGATGATAGATTAGATAGATGATAGATAGAAAGAAAGAAAGATAGAAAGAAAGAAAGAAAGAAAGAAAGAAAGAAAGAAAGATGATAGATAGATAGATAGATAGATAGATAGATAGATAGATAGATAGATGGAACAAAAAGAAGGGAGATGAGAGGAAAAAGAAGACTAGAGGTACAGAGGGAAAGGGCAAAGAAAATCAAAGTTGAATGGAGAAAATGAAACATATAAATAAGACTCTTTACAATTAAATAACAGACATTTGATTATTAAAAGAAAAATAGTTTGCAATTATGACATTGGTTTATAATAATCTGGAAAAAATAAAGCTAAATTTAACACAATCATCTGTATTTCCCCCCATAATCCTGTTACTTACTGGTGAAAGATTGACATCCGAAATAGGATATTCATTTATTTGATTCTTATTCTTCAATCCTTAGGTTTTTATAATTGTATACATTACTTACATTAAGTATTTGAAAATTAGGGGTAAATTTAGAAATATTGAATACTGATGTACTTACAGAAACTAATGATATCAGCATGTTAAAAGGAAGAAGTAGAAAATAGAATGTTTGCTGAAAGAATATCATGCAATTAACTTTCATCAAAAATATTCAAGAGTTATTTATTTTATGTAAATGCAGTCTAATTATCTCTCACACAATGGCAGAGTTTTCTGGTTAAATTAGGGAACTCAATAGGATTGTGAAGCTGTTGATGGAGGTTAGGAGTAGTCCTGGCACAATTGCACTGGACTCTTTCCTGGTGGTCTTCTTGGAAAGAGATACATTCTGCCTCCCACATTGTTTTCCCATCAACCACCAGGCATCTGGTACAGCAGATGGACTTAGCCTCCTACCTGGAACAGTGACGCAAGTATAATCAGTGCTTTCTCCACTTCCGCATGAATTTATTTACTTGTGGTTTACTGGTTAGAGAGCATTTCTCTACCCTGAAAATGTGTATTGAGCATCAACTATGTGGCAGACTGGTGGTTAAAAAGTTGAATACAGAAAGGTATTTTGAGAGAAAAGCTTTGCCCAACTTTAGATTTAAATCCTATTTGATGTGTTTCTAGGAGGTTTACTTTTGTCTGTAATCCTGTCACTTTGTGCCATATCACTTTCCTTTTCATGGGGTGCTTCTTTTTTACATGTTATATTCTTTTACTTTTAAATATTTTTTGATTCATATTTTCCTTTTGGTGCTTGTTCTGTAAATAATATCAGGTCTTGGAGTTTCTTAGTTGTTCTGAGTCACCTGAAGAACTTCTTTTCAACATGCACATGTTGTAACTTTCTCCTGAGCATTTATAATTGAGTAAGTCTGGGTGTGCCTTAGTCATGTGGTTCTACTCAGTTCTGTCTATACTGCTGACAGTGATTAATCACCAACACAAGAATGACCATAAATCTAATATAATACACCTTACCCTTTAATTTTAGGATTCAAGCTTTCTGTGATGGGAGCATCAGTAAAAATATTCCAAGACTTTATTAATAAGCTTGTATATTTTTATGGCATGGAAGGATGAGGGAAGATACTAAATTCTAGGTTCTAGTACAATATGCATAAAACTGAATGGGCAAATATATACCATGCTAATAAACAAGAGTTAATTATCTCTAGATATGTTCTTGCTCTGCTCTAGAGACTATATCTCTATACTCAGTAGAATTGTTGGGCTGAAAATGTTTAATGAGTTGCAGTAGCTAAAAATGTACCCATCATTCCTTAAAAAGGCAGTTTATTAGTTTTGCTTTTTTAGTAAAACAAACCATAAAGTAAAGAACTGCTGAGATCTTTGATATATAAATATTATTAGCTATTCTGACTACCTAGTAAAAATGAGTAAAACAGCCAAAATTTACCAATATTTCAAATCACTTTCATTTACAAAAACTATATTGGCCAAAATAATATTTTCTTTCCTATTTATCTCTACCTCCTTCCATTCTTTCTATTTCAGATTCAAGAACACATGAATTTCTTTATAAAATTATATATATTATACATACTGTTCTTCCTCCACAGTTTAGATTTCTATGAAGATAAGCTAAATAAATTTGAAGAGAAACTATTAGATTTAATTAATTTTGACTTACCACATAATATTTATTTGATTATCTTCCATTATCTTTAGTCCCTGAGTTTATTTCTAGCACAATAAAATAGTAGCATGTGTCTTCTTTCATAGGTTTTTCTAGAAGCAATCACACAGACATAGTGATTTGTCAGCAGCAAAAGCTAGACAGGAAAAAGTAGAATAACATCGGAATCATCTCTCCAATTACTTTAAAACATATAAACTGGAGGTGATTATTTCATAATATATGCAATTATAAAATCATTATGTTGTATACCTGAAACTAATATAATGTTATGTTAATTATATCTCAATAAATATAAATAAGTTAAAACTGTTGATAATCTATACACTGCTGGATTTAATGTTTACTACTTATATTTCAGACCTTGCATCAGAGAGAACTTTTGTGTTTATTCATATAATTTTTTATTAAATGTAGTGATAACATATCTTAAAACCACCATATTTCTTTATTGTGAAATTGAAGTCACAGTCCAGATGTTTGGATTATCAGGTATATAGGTAAAACAGCATTATTAAAATAAAATGTATGACAACCAAAAACATGTACAAAAAATGAATAATGGGTTACTCACCTCAAATTCAGCGTGTAATGACTGATATATTTTAAGAAATTGATAACATCTTGCCAAATTTTTATACACTCCAAGTATTGATTACCAGATTTGCTACCTTATTTGCGTCTCTTTTGTCTCCCTCCCCACTGGTCCCTGTTGATAGTCTGGACAAACACCAGGCTGTTCTCAGTAGTCACAGTCCAAGCCCATGCCTGCCCAGCAGTTTTTCCTTGTCACTAAGGCAACACCACAAAGATGTGCTCTGTTCTTTAAAGCCCTTTATTTTTTACTGCTTTTATATCTATTCCTCCTAATGTTTTTAACGGTTTATCTTTATCCTACATTAAAATTTCCTATAGCGATCTATTAAAACTTCTCTACTGAATTATTTTAAAGCATATTATTTGAGAATATTACCAACCTTTTATTTAAAGTTTCCTATAAAATCATTTGCAGATCAAAAAGGGTTATAGACTGAGGCATCAAGGAAGCCTTTACTTTTGTCTAAATATCTGTTCTGCATTTTTTCCTTGAACAATAGAACTAAGAAGTCCCCCATTTTTCTTTGGATACCAGAAAAGGGCAAAGCCAAATTTGTAGCCCTATTTTAGAACATTATGTCTATATCTTTTTCTTGAGTGTATTTCACATTTGCCAATTAATATTTGCATTTTTTAATTTTACTGCCCATATTTATATAATTTTATAAATGATCTCTCCTCTTTGGTTTAATAAAGGAGTTTATGAGAAAAAAACAACAACACAAGAATCATAAGAATGTCTCTTGAGGCCCTGGCTGGGTAGCTCAGTTGGTTAGAACATCACCCTGATGGGCTTAGGTTACAGGTTTAATCCCCAACCAGGGCACATATAAGAATCAACCAATGAATGCATACATAAGTGGAACAACAAATTGATGTTTCTTCCTTTCTCTTTCTTTTTTCCTTTCTCCTTATAATAAAAAGAAAAAAAAGAGAGAGAAGAATGCTTCTTGAACCATTGCTATTTCACATTGTACTGGAAGTTCTAGTCAGAAATTATTTAAAAAAATAAGAAGAAATAAAAGGAATCTACAGTGAAAAAGGTGTAAAACTATCTCAATTCACAGATGACATACTCCTACATACAGAATATTCCAGTAAATACAAAGAAAAGCCTCTGGAGCTAAGAAACAAATTTATCAAAATCACATCATACAGATCAACACACAAAAATCAATTTTTTTCTATAAACATGCAATGAACAATCCAAAAACAATTAAGAAAGAAATTTCTTAGCATCTAAGTGGCCCTCTCAATGCAGTAGGTAGCACATCAGTCTCATAATAGCATTTAAAGAAACAAAATCTCCAGAAATAAATGTAATAAAAAAGGTGAATAAAATATGCACTAAAAACTACAAAGAAATTCTTTCTTTACAAATGGCTGAAAGAAATTCAAGACTTACAAAAAAGAAAAGAAAACTAGTATTCACCTATCGGAATACAGTATTTTTTAAAAAGTAATACTGCCCACAATAATTTACAAACTCAATTCTTAGTAAAACTCCAGCAATCTTTTTTTCTTTTTCTTTTATTATTTTTTTTGTTGTTCAAAACTGGAAAAGCCTATCTCAAGGTCATATGTAATTTAAGCTGCCCCCAAATAAAAGTATTTTAATAAAAAGAATTAAAAATTAGACTACTTACATTTTTTTTTATTTCAAAACTTAATACAAAACTACCATAATCAAAACAATGTGGTACTGGCATAAGGATATATTTACATAATATATAGCTAAACAAAATAGAATTAAAAGTCCAGAAATAAACCAATACATATATGGTTATTAATTTTATACAGGGGTGTGATGACTATTAAGTGGGGAAAGAATATTCTCCTTCATAAATATTGCTTGGACAACTGGATATCCATATGCAAAATAATGAATATAGACCCCTACCTCACATCATATACAAATATTAAATAAAATGGATTATCAACATAAATTTAAGACCTCAAACCATAATAATCTTATAAAAATATCTGGGGGTCAATTATTTCCACCTTGTGTCAGGTAATAGTTCTTAGATATGAGACAAAAAAATACAAGCAACAAAGGTAAAGTAGGTAGATTTCACTTTATTAAAGTAAAAGCTTTTGTATATCAAAGGATATTATCAAGAAAATAAAAAGACACCCCACAAAATAAGAAAAAATATTTGAAAATCGTAAGAGTCTAATGTCCATAATACATAAATAACTTTCACAACTCAAATGACAAAAGGAGAACCAAATCAATCTAAAGAGGAGCAAAAATTTGAACATATATTTCTCCAAATAAGATACACAAATGGTCAACATGTGAAAAGATGCTCAACATATTTATGTCACTAGGTAAATGCAAATCAAAATGACAATTAGATATCACTCATACTCACTAGGATGATCATAATTGAAAGCAGACAAATTTTTTTAAAAACAGAGAACGTATGCAAGGATGTGGAGAAATTTTAACCTTACCACATTGCTGTTTGGGATGCAAAATCGTTCAGTCACTAAAAAAAAAAAAAAAAAAAAAGGTTTTGAGTTTTATCAAAAAAGTTAATCAAGGAGTTACATATGACCAAATATTCCACTCTATGATATGTATCCAAAAGAATTGTAAGCACACATGCACACAAACAAATACAAATATACACAAGGTCATGGTGATACTATGCACAGACTTCAAAAGGGGGAAGCAGCCCAAATGCTGATGAATGAATAAACCAATAAACCAATTCTATGTAGCTCCAATGAAGTATCATGCATTTATAATAACGATTAAAGTACAGGTACATTGTACAACTTGAAGTTCCTATTTGGAAAAGAGCTGCAGGAACCAGGTTAAACTGCAAATAGAGTGCTCAGGGTAAGCCTTCATGAATATTGCCAAATGCTAATGTGGCTCTCCAAGCTCGGGGAGAGATAGCTTAGCATTTGTTCCAGGCTTGAGCACTCCAGGCAGGGAGGACAATTAGAACAAGGATAACACTTGCCTGGCATGTTGGAGAAACTCCATGGAAGGTAGTGTTTATGGAAAAGTTTATTTATCAGGGAGAACAATAAGAAGGAATATATCAATTTGTGTGAAAAGCCAGAACATATAGGAATTTTAGGCCATTTTAAGGATTTCTTTATGTATGTATTTTTGAAAAAGGGCTATCACTATAAGGATGAAAATGATTGAACTGATTTGGTAAATGAACTACTCTACTGATGCCTAATGGATGGATTGTAAAAAGGCAAGGAAAGAATTAGGATTCCAGGTAAGGGAAGATGTTGGTTAGGACAGTGCTGAAAGCAGGGGAGAGAGTGAGCCATAGTTAGGCTGTAGAAAGTGTGTGGGCAGCACCTTTCCTGTGGTATGAAAGGACAATGACATCAAGAACAAGTCCATTGCTTATTGACTCAATCGTGTGGGTGGTTTGACTTGCCAGAAACTGAGATGAAGAAGGTTGTAGATAGAGTAAACTATGTGAAAAAATATCATACGCTATTTTTTAAATGATTACATTACTCAAAAGCATATAGACCTTTTCACACCAACTTATCTATTATTTACTTAAATAAGGCACTATTAATCATTTCATTCTAGAAATTTTGAATATTTGTATTGATCACAGTCTTAGTATGATCTTCAATAAATAAATCATTCTGTTTCTCACAGAAATACCATGTTTAGGAATGACTAAATGATATATTTTTAAATATTTGCAAATAAGAACTATCCAACACCCCAGATTTCCTTTTCCAAGTAATGGTAACAGGTGTTGATGGAGTCATTTATATTCTTCAGTCTTTTATAGGTAAGTATCATGACCCAGTTTCAGTGGTGCAACCTTAGGCCGTGAACATTTTCTTTTTTATGGGTAAGATTACAGTTTGACTCCTATATTATGAGACTGTTGTGCTACCTAGTGCACTAACGAGGACCTTAACTTCTGTATTAAATCTGCTTCCACCATCTATTAACCAACTGATCTCTACTGGAAACCTATTTAGAAAAAAATACATCAACTCACATTTTATACTTCATAGAAGAAGCTGACTGTAAGTAAGTCATGTGTGTATTTTGTGACCCAAAGATTTTGGCCTAGGCAAATTATAAAAAAGTCAAAATAAAGAAAATCTAAAATAAATATATTGCATTAGTATACCTAGGGCATTTTTTCTCGTTTAAATGACCAACATACATCAAGGACTAGAGCTTAAGGGCTAATTTAGCCCAGAACCTAGTTTGTGGTTAGTGTTTACTCAACCAGACGTAAGTCAAGTTGGTTTGTCAAGGGAAATAAAATATAATAGTTTTGCTCCTATCTATACCTGGATTGAACAATACAAAGACCAACAGTGAAAAGAATTACTGGCTCTGCTACTGTAAAACCTAATAGAGAAAGCTATTTCCACATGCTTTTTTGTTCTTTGTGCTAACTTCCAAAGTAACTGAAATGTTTTTAAATACAACTTTGAAAGACAAAATATAGTAGCTGGATGGAATGATGGTTAAGTATTATAAGAATTAAAAATACAACTGAAGTCTGAATGTAGATTTGAGTAATATGTCTTATACGATAGGGAGATTAAAGAGTTGAAAGTCCACGACAAATTGATAAACAGCACATTGATTCTCAAGATCTTTTAAACAAACAGCATTAACAAATAATGTTTTTATAATCTACCTCTATAACAATCTTATTACCACATGCAAAGTTAAGAGAGACTATTAAGAAATATTAAAAATATATTTTCACTATATTACTTTTTACTGTCCCTTTACTAAAACAGAAACCATATTAGCAGAATTTCTCAGTGTTTGCAAGATGAGCACCAAGGTAGTAAGAAAAATATATTTGTAAGAATGTCTGGAGGTCATAGGGGTTCCCTGCCTACAAGCAGTTCTCTCAGACACCAGTTGAGTGTCCTCAAATTCAACTCAATTCTGACACTGTCCACCTGGAGAAGGCATCAGTTCCCACATTAAGGGTTCAGTCCAACAAGATTGTCCCCGAACTGACCTTCAGTTGTTAAGTACAGTTATTACCTGTACTTCTGGCTTGGTTATAAATCAGAAATTCCAACAATCCCCTGATCAAGCAGTTCACAAAACTCAGAGAAATATTTTACTGTTTCATTATAAAAATATATAACTCAGGAACATCCAGATAAAAGAGATGCATGGGGCAATGTAAGAGGAAAGGGCATGGAGCTTACAAACCATCTCTGAGTGGAACATCTTCTTGGAATCTTCATGTTTGTTCACCAACCTGGAGAAAATTATGCCCTGCTCTACTAGGTTTTATGAAGGCTTAATTATACAGTCACTGGCTTGAAGCCCAGGTCACTGGCTTGAGCCCAAAGGTCACTGGTCTGAGCAAGGGGTCACCGGCTCAGCTGGAGCTCCCTGGTCAAGGCACATATGAGAAAGCAATCAATGAACAACTAAGGTACCACAGCTATGACTTAATGCTTTTCATCTCTCTCTCCCTTCCTGTCTATCTGTCCCTGGCTGTCCCCCCCCCCTCAAAAAAATAAAGAAAGAATAATGACAGAAAAGATGATTGCCTGGGGCACAAAATCAACCTGTTTAGGGTGAGAAGGAATAATGGAATAAATGGTGAAACCGGCGCTGGAGTATTGTTTGTGATTTTGCTGGCGGGATATACTGAGTTTCTGGTCAAGGGGATTAGAGACAGGAAAGTTATCTCCGTTTTCATTTGCTGACATGGCACCACGGGAGAGCAGCTCCATTTGGGGCCTAGAAAGTTAATTCTATAGTCCTCCTTGTGAATGTAAAAGGAGCCACATACTGAACTTGATGAGCTCAGTGACAGGAGCAACCACACAGAATGGTGTAAACATAAAGGGGACTGAGAAGTACAGGTTGGTAGTTACAAAATAGTCAGGGGGATATCAAAGAAATATAGTCAATAATATTGTATTGAATAATAGCTATGTATGGTACCAGATAGGTACTGGAAATATTGGTGGGGGGGCACTGTGTAAAGAATATGATTATCTAACCACTATGCTATACACCTGAAACTAACACAGGATAATATTGAGTAATTGAAAAAAAGTTAAAAATTAAAAAAAAAAATTAACTAAAGTAGGTCATGGCAATAGTCACATCCTAGGCCTGTATCTTCCTTGACAAAGTCCATTTTTACCATAAGGGAGCTTATCTATTGTTTTTGTGTATCTAAGACAGCATAACCCTGGAATGACAAAGTAATTTTCTTTTTCTATCCCTCAAAGGCATATCCACTGGCACCAGAGGACAAGATCCCAGAACTCCTCGTCGTCACCGTGTCGCCCGCATAGCATCTCTATGTGCTGTAAATGTTACTAGCAATTCTGTACCCATCAATGTAACAGATGTATGTGTCCCTCTATTTTGCCTCTTATCCAATGTCAGAAATTTCCCTACTTTGCTTTCTCCCTTGTCCTTAATCTACCAACAATGGATTTCATTTAACCCATTTTATATCCTCTCCTTTCACTCAAATGTATAAAATTAGCTGCAAAATACACATTTGCTGAAGCATTTTGTCAATTCATTGAGATTTTGATTCTGGGCATGTTCTCAAAATCTGGCTCAAATAAACTCTTAAAAAAACTTTTATTTAGGCTGGACATCCTTTTGTTGCCAATTGGTTTTAGTGTGACTTTCGGTTACCATGACCTCTTTTGGTTCTCAATGTAGTATTCAGAAGAGATGATGTCAGGTTCCTATTCTTGGAGCTAGTTATGTTCTTTCTGGTTCTCTTTTGTCATTCCACTTGGAGAGAGACCATCTGTTCACTGACCAAGAGTTGCCCAAATTCATTATTTTTGAGAGAATGGAAGATATTAAGGAGATAATAATGATTAGCAATAAAATAATGCCCATGATTTGGAGAGCACTCCCGAGCCAAGTTCCCCCTGACTCACACCAACTAAAATAAAAAATTTAAGAAGTGAGCCTGAAGAGAGATGCTTCTTTAAGCCAGTGGCCTGTTTATGTATTTCATGTAAGTGTGTATTTACTTTTTCGGAAGTGTTTATTCTGTGAGCTTGTTCCAGAGACACCGAGGCATTGGAAATTTGGGAGAAGTCTGTGAGGAAAATAAATGCAGGATCACTAGCATAGTAGTAAGTCCAATAGTCATTTGAAGGCTGGATTACCAACTTTGTTATGGCCTGATATATGTAAACAATGCCACTATACTTCCAGGCCAGCACATGGTAAAAGGTGCACAAAAAAATTATCTCTATAATTCTTCATGGTTAAAAATTAAGAGAATGATGGTCATAAATGGAAGGATGAATATAAAGAAAGAAGTGTTGTTGATCTGAGGTCTTGGTTTGAAATAGTCAACCCTGAAGTCAGCTACTTCTCTTCTTAATCAATTTGATTTTGATGACCCTGCATTTATGCAGTACCAATGTCAGGTGGAGCCTTCTTCATTTGTGAACTATGTACTCAAGGTCAGCACCTCGTAATGTGGCAGTGATGTCAGCGGTCAAGAGTACATGGCAGGGCGCTGACAATGAATCTCACTTTTGCAAAAGCAACAGAGTGCAACTATACCTGTCTATAATTGACAAGACTTAATACCCATGGTTAAAGATTTGCTGAGTTTATTAGATTAAAAACAATATAGTTATTTTTATGGCAGACAATAACTTACAATAATAATTGGACAATGAGAATAGTGACAAATTTCTAGAAACTTTAAACAATTTATGGAATATTTATTTTAGTAACATTTACCTATACACATATAACCTAAGAAGGTTTAACTTCATTTCTAATTTGATAGTGCTTCCCACAAAATTTAACATACCAAATAAATGTAACATTTGGTTTTTACAGGGAGACAGAAACATTCTTCAGGATGTTCCTGGGGCGCTTTATAAAATCTCCAAATTAGTTTGAGATGAAAAAGAATTTCTTTAGACTTTGACTTTGAGAAAGTATATAAAAGATATCCATATAAACAAAGTAATGACCACTGAAGGCAAATGCAGAAATCTATATTGTTCTCACTGAAACTGAGCTCTTTTAATACTAAGAAGACTGGGTTTTCTTAAATCATCAAAGACCTTATAAATGAAATGTGAAGCACAGTAAATTATTTTGTAAGACACAAATTGTTTGCTGTCCAGGCAGGTCACTTAAAAAGTAAAAACATGGAAACAATAAAAAACACCCTTTGTTTATAATTTCTTATTTAGAGCACAACAATATTCTAAGAAACTTATTCTTTTAGTCAAGAAAAAACAAATTCCAATTTTGCACCAGTGCACTTTTGATATTAAAACTCATTTTGTTTTATTGATTGATTTTAAGGAGACAGAGAGAGGAAGCGAAAGAGAGGGGGAGAGAGAGGGAAACATTCATTTGTTGTTCTACTTAGTTGTGTCGTCATTGGTGCCCTGACCACGGATGAAAACCACAACCTTGGTGTTGTGGGACAACTCTCTGACCAACTGTGCTAACCAGCCAGGGTGTAAAACTATTTTTTTTTAAACTTAAGTAAATTCATTCTAATTTTAGCCAACATGACCAAATATAAAGTTTTATTTTCAAGATTCCTTTTCCACAAACTATGTGGGTTTTTTTACCTCAATTCAAATTTTATCTTGTTTTTGTTTTTTCATTCAGAACAACCAGGCATTTTACTTTCCTTACTTTTTATACAGTTGATTCTTTGTACCTTTATTATTTCTAAGTAGATTTAATTACATATATTGATTAGGTCTTAACCCTTAGAATTCATTATTTCTAGTAAAAACTAAGAAGTAAGGAAGTATGGATTGTCTGTTTCACTAGCATTTTGGAAATTGGCTAATTTATAAATATATTTCTGCAACTACATTTTTCCTCATAGTAAATTTTCAGTGTGGCACAAAACATATTTACTAACAGACCAAAATATACAATAGCTACTCTGTAAAAGAAAGCCCAAGGTGGCCCTGGCTGGCTGGCTCAGTGGTAGAGTGTCAGCCCAGTTTGGGGATGTCTTGGTTCAATTCACAGTCAGGTCACACAGAAGTGACCATCTGCTTCTCCAACCTTCTTCCTCCCCTTATCTCTATCTCTCTCTTCCTTTCCTGCAGCCATGACTGCATTCAAGCTAGTTGATCCCAGGTGCTGAGGATGGCTCTGTGGAGCCTCTGCCTCAGGTGCTGAAAATAACTCAGTTATTGAGCAACAACCTAAGATGGGCAGAGCATCTCCAGTAGGGGGCTTGCTGGGTGAATCTCAGTCAGGGCACATGTAGGAGTCTGTCTCCCTTCCTCTCAGTTAAAAAAGAAAGAAGAGAGGAAAGAAAGAAAGAAAGAAAGAAAGAAAGAAAGAAAGAAAGAAAGAAAGAAAGAAAGAAAGAAAGAAGAGAGGAAAGAAAGAAAGAAAGAAAGAAAGAAAGAAAGAAAGAAAGAAAGAGAAAGTTCAAAGTCTATAAAGCTATATTGAGTAGCTAATGTTTCAATATTTTATATTATTTGGAAATAATTTAGATAGTTCATGAATATCATTTAATTTTCCTTAACCTCTTAACTTTAAAGTTTCGAGTTACCAAACATATTTTGGAAACTATTTTTAAGTATATATACTATTACACATAATCATTGTGGGAAAATTCAATTATAAATTTTATTATTCAGGCCCTGACTGGTTGGCTCAGTGGTAGAGTGGCAGCTCAGGTGTGGATGTCCCAGGTCAATTCCTGATCAGGGCACACAGGAGAAGCAACCATCTGCTTCTCCAACCCTCATCCCTTTCTCTTTCTATCTTTCTCTTCCCCTCCTGCAGCCATGGCTCAATTGGTTCAAAAGCATTGGCCCAGGCACTGAGGATAGCTCCATGGAGCCTCCAACTCTGGTGCTAAAAACAGTTGTTAGCATGGCCCCAGATGGGCAGAGCATCGGCCCTAGATGGGGGTTGCTGGGTGGATACTGGTAAGAGAGCATGCAAGAGTATATCTCCCCTCCTCTCAACTTGGAAAAAAATAATTTTTATTATTTAATTATAAAACTTTTATCTTACTTATACCTATTAGCTTGTTATTTATCTTATTCCTGAAAATTCCATGAGGCACTAAACAACTAACCATTATCTGAATTTATTTTTTCTTGCTAACAAATTCTTAACAGAAATAATAGATACTATCTTCCCAAGATCCAAAGCAACTCCTAAAGATAGCCATAAAAAAGAAAGACTAAGACAATCCTCCAAGAGCTGGCAACAGTAAGCAGGACCCAAGCCACAAGGAAATGCAACTCACATTTTTATCTAACTACATATTTGAGCCACAAACATAGTCTCTGAGTTTCCTGCACACACAAGTACAATTTACATGCTATAATTAGGCAGAAAGCCAATCCAAATCTCAGAACACAAAACAAGACAAACAAGAAGGCAGTTGCTGTCTGTTGTAAAGAACTGATAGTTAGTAAGCACTTCAAAACCAAATTCACAAGAGTCAAGATAGGAAAGGACAACATGCAATTCTGCCTCACTTCCTGGACCAGGCACTACAGAGATCCAGGAAAGAGGACCCAGTAGGAATCTCACCCCGTGCTGCTTCTGCCAGTTTTCCCAGGATCCATTCTGCAGGCTTTTGAGCAAGGGGGGTTTAAAGTAGAGAGTATAGCCTCCATATCTATCAGAAGTGGCACGTTTTCTATTAATTTTAACGGTCTTATGCATCAAATAAGAAGATATTCTTAAAGGTGTCACGCTCATTCTTTTAAACTTGATACCATTTCTTTAACTAAACTTAGGATTTTTCAGAACCAAATTAATACCTAAGAGAGATATATATTGGGATGACGGTTTTGTAGTGTTCTACAGTGGACCTCACTGCACTAAAATTTTCTTAAGATAGGTGTGTGACCTAGTGTCAATCTATTCCATTCTATGAGCTACTTATCCTAGCATGGGACTCTTAGAGATAGTTGGATGTGCACACTAACAGCTTCAAGTGCTTGACCTGTGCCCATTAATTTTGCAGCTTGGCTTCTGAGATTACTGCTAGATACATCATTTCTCTCACTGGAATATTTACTTATAGAGGCAGATATTCTAATGGCTTTTAATAGTCCAATCTGTTCTTATGTAGACTTTTATTTTTATGTCAAAACAGTCTGAATTTCTTGTCTTAACATCCAAAGTCCCCAAATTGTTTACATTATGGACTTACCTTGAGACGTTGTGAGTTGCCAAATGGCTGGTACCTGTTGAAGATTCCCCATATAATTATCCCAGAACCTTTCCCCATATAATTATCCCAGAATTATGCCTCAGAACTTTTGTGGGGGAAATATATATATACACTAAAGGATTCAGTGAAGCCTTGCCTGTTCATCTTCTTGTCCTATATCTTGTCAAACTCATCACTGTGGCTAAATATCTTAAATACATAAACCAGTAACAGAGTTGTTCATTATCATTATCAAGTATTACATACTTGACATAACTGTACTGCAACATTTTTATATGACAGGCAGCATAATAGTTTATTTACATTAGCATCATATACACATGCATATACACATCTGTATGCATAGAAGGTGATGCTCCTCACTCCTCCCTGCCTTCTCTTTCTCTTCTCTCAAAAATTAATTTAAAAAACTGATGTATTAAAAAAATACAAAAAATGTATATTAAACACATAAACCAGTAATATAGTTGTTTATTATAATTATCAAGTGTCAAATGAAGGATAGTATTTAACAGGTGTTCTTCACGAAAAATAATTTATTTGGGGAAAAGAAAGTGAGGCAATTCAGTTTATGCAGCTGTAGCAAGCCTCCTGCATGCTCTGGCCTGTGTGCCCAGAGGAAGGGGTCTTTATGGAATAGAAAGGAGGGTAAGGAAAAGGGAAGTTATCAATAGATTCATAGACCTTTATTATAAACATAGAATTCTTCCTATAGATCTAATAAGAGTCTTAGATACATTTATTTTTCTTGCGTTTCAGTGAATTTTTTAAAAGTGTATTGCAAGGAACCTATGTTGTGATAGTTAATTATTTTTACTTAGATTTATAATATCCCTTTTAGGAATTCTCAGATTCCATATTTGCAGAATGCTATGTAATTTTAACTGGTTTTAGATCTATATATTGTTATTCCAAATTATACAGATCTATGAAATACTAAAATCAATGAAGTCTGTTTCCAAAATAGTTTGCAAATGCCAAGAGCTGCATCTAATTAATAATAATTGATGTTATCAGACAATACGCTCTCTAATTTTTCACTCTATCTTACTTTTCAATATTGTCTATCGAGTTTGTGTTGGTATGAGAAAATAATTCTTTTTTGTTTTTGTTTTTTTTACAGAGACAGAGTCAGAGAGAAGGATAGACAGGTGTAGACAGACAGGAATGGAGAGAGATGAGAAGCATCAATCATTAGTTTTTCATTGCACATTGCAACACCTTAGTTGTTCATTGATTGCTTTCTCATATGTGCCTTGACCACGGGCCTTCAGCAGTCCAAGTAACCCCTTGCTCGAGTCAGTGACCTTGGGCTCAATCTGGTGAGCTTTTGCTCAAGCCAGATGAGCCTGTGCTCAAGCTGGTGACCTCAGGGTCTCGAACCTGGGTCTTCCACATCCCAGTCTGACGCTCTATCCACTATGCCACCATCTGGACAGGCTGAGCAAACAAATTTTTGGGAAACAGGCTGTTCTGGGATTATTTGTAACCTGAAAAAACCTTTTCTATTAACAACTCTAAATTTTCTTTGTTACATTGGTTTTCATAGAATAAGACAATTTTGATGGCTTCTATATTTGAGTGGTTATATTTAACCAGTTCTAAAAAAATCTTCAAGTAAACAGTTTCAGATATTTATCACCACTCATTTTGATGATTATAATCTTTTTATTTTGATTCTCTTTTCCTCTTATTCCTACTGATTGTGGGGAAAAAACTTTAGAATGCATGATCATTGGTGAACCATTCCATTCATGTACGCATATATTTATTGTATTTCATCCAGGATATTATTAGATATATATGATGTATCTAGCACAGTACTGTGCTCAGAGGGCATAGTGAAAATTAATTAAAGTTAACTAATAGTTAACAGTAATTGACTATAATAAAAATGTGATACACAAACTTCTAATTTCCAGAAATCTGCAGCACTTTGCGTTGAATATATATACATCTTATGTTAGGAATTTTTAATGTATATCCATTTTCTACCTAAACTTTTTAGATACAATTGATCATCAGCTTCAGTTTTATGCAAAGTTCAAAAGAAAATATTCTAAATTTTAATGCATCCTTAGAAATAGTTTGTGTGCAGACATATAACTATAAACACTTGACTTTGATATTATGATGAATAAGTTCATAAGGAGAATATAATGATATCTATTCGATTGAATAAAAAAGAATATAAGAAGTCCATAGTTGTGGTCTTCATCTAGCAAAGATTTAATGAAACATTAAATTCTCTGAGTATTAGGTTTTACATTGGTTAAAAAACAGTGGTATGCTTTATATCTTCCAAGGGTCTTTTATTTTTTTTTATGAGTGAGAGGAGAGGAGATAGACTCCCACATGTGCCCCGAGTGAAATCAAACCAGCAATCCCTGTCTGCAGCCAATGCTCTGCCCATCTGTGGCCATGCTGGCAACATAGCTATTTTAGTGCCTGAGGCCAATCCTCGAACCAATCAAGGCACTGGTTGCGAGAGCAGAAGAAGTAGAGAAGGGGGTGAGGGAGTGGAAGAACAGCAGATGGTCACTTCTCATGTGTGCCCTTACCGGGATCCAACAAGAGTATTCTTAAAAAACATATTAATACAATTCTTAAATGAAAAGTATAGCAGTAACATAAGTTAAATCCAGCCTTTATTTTAAAAACATTTCTTTAACTTCTTTTAAAAAATTGTTCTCATTTTATTGTGATCAGCAAGCTTAAGTTGGATACATTTTGAATAACTAGGCTTTCGAAAAAACAATAACCAGGTTTTCAAGGAAAGAGAAGTAGTATTGTGGACACTGTCCTTTCAGCACAAAATATACAAAAGCCCTGGAATGCTTCAAGTTTCAGCTCTGGCCTTCTAATTTTGAGCTCTTCACAGACATGACAGCATCCATTCTTTCCAAAAAGGCTCTGCTTTCCACTGCTGCCACCTCTGTCCATGGTCCTTGTCACTCTGTCAGTTCCTCCTTTGCTAAATTTAAAACTGAATAATGAGGTCACCCTCAGGACCTCCTTCTTCTTACACATTAGAAAGCTGAAAATTTTAAAAAATGTTCAAACTGCATCTCAAATTCAATTCTTATAATGGCGTTATGACATTGGAATAAAAATAAGAATGGTTGGCTTGGAATTTTATATTAAATTTTAATAGGACATATCTCAAGGCATTTTGATTTTTGTTTTGAGATAATGTTTGCTTAATAGTACAGCAAGTCTGATTTTTACTTGGGTAAACTTCTCTTTGAACAGAGCATTTAAATGGATTGGGGGTTTGTGTTTTCTTTCATGGTACACATTTCTTAAAGAGATGGAGACAGATGCATTATTTCTTGGGGCTTTATTTGAACTGCTGTCCTACTTTTGGTAAATATTTCATCTTACATTAAAGAAAGTCCTATTGTACTTCTTGGTAATGTCCTCATTTTATAGGAACAATAAGAAGACAAATGAATTTTCAGAAGTGGTATTGAATCACATGAAGGAGATACAAGATTTCTCTTTAGGTTATATCAAAAGGCAAGATCTATAAACATAATAGCTGAGACCTTTGGTAGAGTGAACATGCAGTTATGCATAGTTCAGGGCTGTTTGTTTAATGGATTCAATAATTGGTTTCATTTGATCAGCCATTGTAGGGAAACACTGATTGTGTTGCTTTTCAGAAATGCAAGAGGCTTAAGATAATGGATTTCTGTTTTCAGTGTTATCTCTAACATTAAAGGATGCAAAAACCCAAAATTGTCAGAGTTTAATACTTATGAAATATTGTAAGAAAATGTATGACACTGCCTTAATTTAAAACAAAGATAAACATGTGGATTATTTCATTTTAGATTTTTTGGCCTCAATTCAATATGACACTCCCTTCTAAATATGGTAACTCAAATAGCAATACCTAGGTCTAGAATAAAACATTTTAGGCTTTGTGTATGATCAAAGTTAAGTAAATTCTTTTTTTGACAGATACAGAGAGAGACAGAAAGAGGGACAGACAGGAAGGGAGAGAGATGAGAAACATCAATTCTTTATTGTGGCACCTTAGTTGTTCATTGATTGCTTTCTCATATGTGCCTTACTGGGGGGCTACAGCAGACCGAGTGACTCCTTGTTTGAGCCAGCTCAAGCTGCTGAGTCTTGCTCAAACCAGATGAGCCTATGCTCAAGCCGACGGCCTCGGGATTTCAAATCTAGGTCCTCCGCGCCCCAGTCCGACGCTCTATCTACTGTGCCACAGCCTGGTCAGGCAGTAAATTCTTTTTTGATGTGTACCTATATGGGTTCTTTATGCCCAACAAATCTAGACCTAAAGGAGCTAAATAAATATGCTTGAGATTTCTTGAGAGTATATTATCACATTTGAATCTGCATTAATCTGTGGTGGTAATACCCTCCTTTGGGGTGACAAAAGTTCTTTTTCTATATTTCTTTTTGAGTACAATAGTTAGTTAAACTCAATGATTATTTTGTATTGATTAAATCATGGGTAGAATAATAGGTCATTATAAGTAGAAGGAACCTCAGAACTTACCGCACAAATTATATGTGATATGTATACATTTACATTTATAAATTAAAACAAGCAGAAATTTACTGATGTGATGAAGATCAAAGATCTAGACCTATAAGTAGAAATTAGGTATCCTAATTTAAATTTAATATTCTCTCTAATATATTTCATTAACTTTTTAGCTCTAAGTGTTAACAATGTTATTATTGCATCTACACTTATTGAACATTAAATGAGAGCTAAGCATTTTACTGTATAACATAATTTTAAGTGGTAATTTTTGTGTTTTATCTAACATTAATTTGCTATTCACATTTATGCAAGATTTGCTTGAAAAGTATACAGACAGGTTAATCAATAGTCACCCAAATCTAGTCCCTATGTGAGAAGACTAAAGAGCTATTAAGAGCTCTTTCCATTGATTTCTATGATTAGAGAATGCTAAGCATTTTGCTTTTACTTTGCATTTCTGCAGTAAGCTCTAATTGCAAGGCCAATAAGATGGCATCTAGAGAACTCTTTGAGATAACAGGAGTGGTAATCCCTAAGAGAGAATGCTCATATATTACCTCTGGGTCAATGCTTGGTAACTTTCAGAAGCTTTTATATTAATTTCAAGCTGCTTCTTGAGTGGTGCACAGGAGAATTATTAATATATACTGACAATGTCCTTGAATTTGGGAAGCTTAGAGACTGGTGTCTGACTCTCTTCTGGAGAATTCAGAAGTAATGGGTTGGCTTGATTAACTATTAATGGCATGGAATAAAATCAGTACACTAATGTGTATGGCTTGTTTTTTCAGGTTTTGACATTTGGGGTGAGCCATATGCACAATGAAGAAGGTGGTTAATTAAGCTCAAGTTTTCCAGAAAGTGCCCCATCCAACAGGGATGGCTGATGAAGTCAGGGGACTAAAGGTTATAGAATCAGGTCAGGAGCAGAGAAAGTGTTGCAAGTGTTTAAGTGATGGATGTGATGTATACATCAAGGAATAGTATAGAGAAGAGTGCCTATCTAGTTGAGGGGTGGACCTGGAGTGGGGACAGTGCCATTGGAAGAATTCACAAGAAAGTTCTACAGGAATAAGAAAGGAAGCCCATGAGCATTGCTATCACCATGGTTACTAAAAGTCAGATTTTACTTTCACCTGTCATGTAAGGCAATGACTTTTCCATCTGATTCTTTTTTTCCTTCCTTGCCCTTGCCCCTTGAGAGTAAAGGTGTCAGAAGCAGTAGAATGTTTGGAGAAGAACATGTATGGTGAGCATATTAAAAGGAAAGATCGAAATTTTTTCTCTACTTCAGGTCTTTGAAACCAAGAGTTAGTCTGAATTGAGGCTAGAAGGAAATGTTTTTAAATGGATGACAAATAGTTTGATTTAAATGATACTACGTTTTTAACACTGAAAAATAAATCTGCCATATTTCACAAAACCAATAAAACAATATCAGAGATCTGCTTGATATAGTCTAAGTAAGCATGGGGGAGGGATACCACACAAGCTTGAGGAAAGTAGTGGGAGTTACAATAAGCAAAATTAATATAAAATGTGAAAGTCAATTAAAAATATTTGAAAAGATGAAAGCTTAAAACATATTATCTAATGAAAGATTAAGTATTATTAAGATGTTAACTTTCCCAGAATTTACCATAGATTAAATGAAATCTTATTGGGAATCATGGAACCTTCTATTTTATTTATTTTATTATTTTATTTTATTTCTATTTTTTCAAATGATGATCTTGAAACATATATATGATGTCAAAGCTTTATGAATAGCCAGGACAATCCTGAAGAAGAACCATGTACAGGACTTATACTAGCTGACTTTTTTTGTTAGGCTAGAGAGATGGTATCAGTGTGCTATTAACAAAGAACAGAAAATAGACAAAATAAGATGACTTTAAAGTAAAGCATACATTTCAGTACAATGGAGATATTAAAGTCTTTTAAATAAAAATGCTTAATATAATAATCATTACAAATAAATCATGATTCCCTACTTTATAGTCCACATTAAATGAATTTAAATCTAGAAACTACCAGAAGTAAGCCCAGTAGTATTATCTGGTTCATTTTAAAGAGGCATATATATCTAGAAGCTAGGTATACCTCCCATCTACCTTGGGGTACATAAATTTTATTTAAATAGGAAACACAAAAAGATACCATAAAGGAAAAAAATTATAAACTGACTTTAAAAAACTGTTTTTATTAAAACATTATTAAAGAATCACAATAAATTAAAATAGGTAAAATAAGACAATACACAAATAATTTTTACATGAATTTGCAAGCATACTGCCTTTTACTGAATCAGCTGTTGAGTCAGAATGATGATCTTAACTGCCAGTGTCATGCAATGGTATAGGGAAATCAAGGGTTCTCATAATGATTACTAGCACTTCTAAGTCTACTCCTACTGCAATGACTCTTTCTTTTGAACCTACATTTTCCTTTTGAACATACTAGTTACTACACAAAACACTTTTTTACAAACATTAAAATGTTAGCCAATGATGTTGTGCACTTTTATTATTACCATTCATTTTACAGATAAAAATAAATGAGACTCGTACAAGTGAGAACAACACACAGAGCAGAATCAGAATTTAAACTCAGAAAACCTACTATGACTTTTGTGAGCCTTTATATTTTAGTTTATTCTTAATTTAACTTTTAAAACACTTCTGTAATTAAATATCAACACAGAAACAATAACAAATAGTGAGAATATTGTGATTATATTTCTTCACTTATTCACTACTATAGACAGAAATGTTAGCAGTGCATGTTAATCGTTGGCACCTATTTAGATTGGTCTGCCTCTGAGAGGATATTAATAAACAGGATGAAAAAAATCATTTGTAGTGCATGACAGCTTGTCTTTTTTTCCCTAACGTTCCTGGTAAGATTGTGACCAGCTAAAATTCTTTCTATTCTTGTCTATGCAGCTAATAACACATTGTCACAAAACACAATTGAAAAAATTTATTTAAGTGAAGTCCTTTATAGTTAAACAAGCAAGGCAAATAAGAAATAGAGCAAATGTTTCCTTAGGAAGAAGCAAATTCTAAGGATTTATTAGGTATTTAAGTGAAACCACACTTTATCTAGGCTAAGATTGATGGTTCTTCTGATGCATTATCTCTAAGGTGTGTGCGTTTGTATATTCTAATAACCTTGTGTGTATATATAGAAAGTTATTTTTCTTATTTCCTTATATCCGGTGAATTTTCTATATTAATGTTTTACTAGTAAGAGTTCATTTTCTAGATTATTTTGATATTCCAAATTTACGATTATGTGATCTGTAAATTAATATTTTATCTTTTCATTACCAATCTTTATAATTTTTTTCAGTTTTTATTGAAGTAGCTAGTATAGCCAGACAGTGATGACAGATCATTGTCATTAATGCCATGCCCAATTACAAGAGGAAATATAGCAATATTTCAATTCAGGTAGTGTTGCTGCATTTATTGAAATATTTATTAGTTAAACTCTGCTTATTATTTTGTGGAATTATTATTATTATTACTATTATTATTAGGCACAAAATTTTATCCAAGATTTGTTCCATATCAGGTTGCACATTTAATTTTTCAATTTTCTAATGTATTGAACTGAAACTATTGCTCATATTTGATGACTCAATTAATCAACAAACCTCTGACTTTATTTTCTCTCATGTACAATGACTACAGTTTTTATTTTACTGATTCTGCTTTTATGTTTTTGCTTTCTTTTCTTTAACTTTTTTGAATTTATTTTGAGTAGTTTTGTTAGTTTTACTTCAAAAATTAACTCACAATTAAAAGCAGAAACTTTGTGTATAAAATCTGAGGCAATAAATTCACTGTTTGCCTTGGACTGAAAGGATGATTTCACTTTAGGACTAAAATGTCCTAACAAAGATGAAAAGGAGCAAAATGTTTCAGTCATGTATAATTTTATTAGTCATTCCAGAGGTGTAAATATTATTGCATGCAATCTCACAAGGAAGGATATTGTTCTTAATGGATTTTAAGTATATCAATATTCAGTACTATTATATTTAAAATGAGTATCAGAAACAGAAATTTTATAATTTAAAAGTTTTTTTGTCTTTGTCATGATTTTTTTATGTCCTTTAGTTAAAAAATGTAATTTTTCTTGTATAGAAATATTTTTGAGTTTGCAGATGGATTAAACTACATTGCTGATACAGAAATTTTTATTTTTTTAAGATTTTATTATTTACAAGTGCTGAAGGTAAGATATAAAGCCAAGGCAAGCCGATTGTAGTGACTTCTTTGATCTTTTAATTTACTGCTTTGTTGGGTGGTCTTCTTGTCTTTTGTTTTTGGCATGGAGCTATTATGATCTAACAACTCTTCTTGCATTATCCATCTTTTATTGAAAACTTCTTCATGTGTCTCAAAGTTAGTATTTACACTCTCCCACAGCCATCATCCAAGGCAACTTTAAGAGCCATGTTAATTATAAAGAAAATACAAAAATTATGAGTGGTACTTTGACCATTTTTATCTTCCACGTTCTTTATTTATATTGTAATTCTTTGTTCTTTTTAAAAAATTTTTATTTATTCATTTTAGAGAGGAGAGAGAAAGGGAGAGAGAGAGACAGAGAGGGAGAGAGAGAGGAGAGAGAGACAGAGAGAGAAGGTGGGGAGGAGCTGGAAGCATCAACTCCCATATGTGCCTTGACCAGGCAAGCCCAGGGTTTTGAACCGGCAACCTCAGCATTTCCAGGTCGACGTTTTATCCACTGTGCCACCACAGGTCAGGCTGTATTGTAATTCTGATGTTCAATTCTAGTACTTCTTTTTGAACTTTGACCATAAGTAAAGATAAATACTAACCTAAAATTATAAACTTCAATACTTCAATATTTGCCCTCCACCAGACAAGCTTCTTGCTCTCAAGTATCTTATTATTTTACTGTAATAATTTCCCCAATTTCTAATCTACTGACTATTTGTAGTATATCATCACCTTTATTTGGCCTTTTTCTTATCTTTCCAAAATAGATTATATAATACATCTTTTCAACTGTTCACTTAAAGGCTTGGGTGACATTATCATTCCACTATCTTTTCCCCTCTCCCGTTCACACAAGCACTAGTCACACGCTGTCTCGGCCCCAGCTCTCATGTCTGCTCAGAGCTACAGGCGAAAACCACGCAACTATCAGAATAATAGCTTTGAAAAAAATAACAAGAGAGATGACGTCAGAGTAATGGCGGAGTAGGAAGCGATACCGATAAATCTCCCCCAAAACTCAACAAGATCTTCAACCAGAAACAGAAAAACCTATACTTGGAGCTTCCAGATTCTTCGCAATACACCCAAAGGTATGATTGAGTGAAAAATTGGCTAAATATATAACCAAACCCCGAAGGAAATAGGGAGTAAGAAATGCTCCGCCTTCCTCACTAACCTAAACAGGGCGGCTTTCTCTGGTAACTGTGAATATAGAAACTGAGGCGGGCAAAGGGGGTCAATAGATCCAGGCCGCCGCAGCAAAAACGGCCGAACCAGGCTGTGGCTCAGAGATACAAGCCGAGGAAAATCTGATCCTGTGGCAACCTGGGCAATACAAGCTAACACTCGCGCCAAACCCAAACAAAGAAAGACAAGCGGAGCGGCCATTTTACCCGGTCTCCTGGTCGGTGCGCAGTTAGTGGGCAAGAATTTCTTCCTAGGACCCGAGAGTGGGTGCCCGTGTTGCCCCATGAGAGGCAGGGTCAGAGGCCTTTCTGTGGGCCGAGGGCAGAGTCTCTGGGCAGCCCCAGTGCCCTGGGAAAGCCACGCACGGGAGGGAGTGAGAACTAATTCCAACGATGGAGATTTTCCGTGCTGGAGGGTGTTTCACTCAGAGGGAAATGCGGCCGGCCTCATATCCTGGTTTGCGCGCGCAGATAAGAAGTGAACAATTCCTCCGAGTGCCTCGGCAGTGCATGCCTGTGTTATCGCACAGAGGGGCAGAGTCAGGGGCCTTTGTGTGGGCCAAAGCGGAATCTCGAGCCGCCCCAGCGCCTTGCAAAAGCCGCGCACGGGGACGGAGCGAGACTCAATTCCAACGCTGCAACTTTTCCCTGTGGTTGGGGGTTTCACTCAGAGCGTGAGACTGCTGGCCAGATATCCTGGTCGCAGACAGTGAGTGAGAGTTTCCTCCAAGTGCCCCAGAAGTGGGCGCCCGCTTGTGTTACCGGACAGAGTGGCAGAGCCAGAGGTCTTTGAGTGGGCGGAAAGCCTGCCTGATTATGCTAGCAGCTCTGACTGACTGTGCCTTACCCAGAGCCCTGTGCTGAGTGGAAATAGAGTGGGGAGTTGCCAGCTCTTTGAGCCTCTTACTATCTAGGCAGAGGCAGCAGCAACCCCATAGCTGGATTATCAGGCTACTAATTGAGGAAGGAAAGACTAGGAGAAAGGCTCCAGGAACACGGACTCTCTCACTGTCGGAGCCTATAAATGCTAATGAGCTTCGACTGCCAACGAGACTAAAGCACAATACATGACATTGCCATAGAGACTTATCAACTGCAAACCTCTACCTGAGCGTGCCAAAGGGGCAGAACCCGGGGTACAGAGTCACCGACCAGGAAGAGGGAGAGAAAAGAAAAAGCAAGAAGATAACCTCTCAAAATCAAGAATCATCTGCAGACTTTATAACCTATCCCATTTTATTATATTTGTTCATTTGTTTCTCTTATCTTCATTCTTGATACTTTTTTTTCCTCCTCCAATTTGGCTGATTAACTCTCTACCGGTCTTACTCTCTCCTCTCCTTGAACTACACTACCCATAAGTGTTACATCTCCCATTATCTTTTCTCTTCTCTTCCTTTCCCTCTATGAGGGTTGCACTCCAAAACCCTTAACTCTCTCTCTCTTTCTCTCCTTTCTTTTTTCTTCTTTTAGTGGTTCCCTCTTTTTTCTCCCTCTCTCTTTCTTTTCTCCCTCTATATTACTTTCTTCCTTTCTCCTTTACATCTCCTCTCATTCAAACCTCAATAACAAACAAATTATCTTATCTGGGACTCAAACCTATGTTTGTGGCATTTTGGGGGGTTTTTACTTCACCTTTTTAACTCACTAGCAGTGCTCCCATCCCTGGCTCTCCATATTATCTAGTTCTTGTTCCACTAAATACAATAGTAAGTTTTTAATTTGTCCCCCCATTTTTCCATTTTCCTCTTATTCCTCTCATCATAACTCATAGAAAACCAACACCTAAAAGCAAATCATTTTATTCTTGACCCAAATTTTTTCCTTATTTGCTTTTTGTGGGTCCATACGCTCTTTTTTTTTTCTTTTTTCTTTTTTTTTTTTTCCTTTTTTTTTTCTCTTTTTTCTTTCTCTCTTTTTTGCCCCTTTATTACTTTTCCCCAATTCAGGCCCTCCATCACAGGCATTGTTTGTTATAACTCACAGTCCACCACAAGATTTTCTCAAGAAAGAGGGGAGAGGAGAGGAGAGGAAAAAAAGAGGGGGGGGAATAATTTCCTTTTTTAAAAAATTTTTATTTTATTTTATTTTTCTTTATTTCATTATTAATTTTTTTTTAAAAAAAACAACTCTTTTCGATTTGTTATTTTTTTATTTTTTTTAACTTTTTATTCTTTATTAAATCTCATTAATACTATCAACAAAACCACCCTCAGATGCCATTAAGGAAGAGAAAATTGAATATCATGGATACAAAAGAAAGAGAGGTAACACAGCTAGATGAGGAAAAATCTATGGAGAAAAAATTTAATATATTGGAAACCTTGGAGCTAAATGACAGAGAATTAAAGATAGAAATCCTAAAAATCCTCCGAGATATACAAGAAAACACAGAAAGGCAATATAGGGAGCTCAGAAAACAACTCCATGAACACAAAGAATATATGTCCAAGGAAATTGAAACTATAAAAACAAATCAAACAGAGATGAAAAACTCAATTCACGAGCTGAAAAACGAAGTAACAAGCTTAGCTAATAGAACAGGTCAGATAGAAGAGAGGATTAGTGAAATAGAAGACAAGCAACTTGAGGCACAACAGAGAGAAGAAGAAAGAGACTCAAAAATTAAAAAAAATGAGATAGCCCTACAAGAATATCTGACTCCATCAAAAAGAATAACATAAGAATAATAGGTATATCAGAGGGAGAAGAGAGAGAAAATGGAATGGAGAACATACTTAAACAAATAATTGATGAGAACTTCCCAAGCCTGTGGAAAGAACTAAAGCCTCAAGTTCAAGAAGCAAACAGAACCTCAAGTTTTCTTAACCCCAACAAACCTACTCCAAGGCATATCATAATGAAATTGACACAAACCAACAGCAAAGAAAAAATTCTCAAGGCAGCCAGGGAAAAGAAGAATACAACATAAAAAGGAAGGCCCATTAGATTATCATCAGATTTCTCAGCAGAAACTCTACAAGCTAGAAGAGAGTGGACCCCAATATTTAAAGTCCTGAAAGAGAGGAACTTTCAGCCACGAATACTATACCCATCAAAGCTATCCTTCAAATACGAAGGAGAAATAAAAACATTCACAGATACAGAAAAGATGAGGGAATTTATCATCAGAAAACCCCCACTCCAGGAATTACTAAAGGGGGTTCTCCAATCAGATACAAAGAACAAAAAAAAAACAGAGCCACAAGTAAAAACTCCAAGAAGAACACAATAAAACCAAATTTAAACTGTGACAACAACAAAAAGAAAGAGGGGGAGAAGACGGAGATTAACAGTAGCAAAGGACGATGGAGTGCAAAAGTACTCACAAAATAGTTCGCTACAATGAACAGGGTAGGGACCCTTTTCATTATTCAAAGGTAACCACCATTGAAAAAACCACCACAGAAGCATATGAGATAAAAAAGATAGCAACAGAGGAAAGATGTATGGAATACAACCAAATAAAAACAAAAGATAGAAAAACAAAAGAGAAGGATCAAACAAGACACAAAACTAACAGAAAGCAAGATATAAAATGGCAATAGGGAACTCACAAGTATCAATAATTACACTAAATGTAAATGGATTAAACTCACCAATAAAAAGGCACAGAGTAGCAGAATGGATTAAAAAAGAAAATCCAACTGTATGCTGCCTACAGGAAACTCATCTAAGTAACAAGGATAAAAACAAATTCAAAGTGAAAGGCTGGAAAACAATACTCCAAGCAAATAACATCCAAAAAAAAGCAGGTGTAGCAATACTCATATCGGATAATGCTGACTACAAGACAGGAAAAGTACTCAGAGACAAAAATGGCCATTTCATAATGGCTAAGGGGACACTGAATCAAGAAGACATAACAATTTTTAATATATATGCACCAAACCAAGGAGCACCAAAATATATAAGACAGCTACTTATTGATCTTAAAACAAAAACTGACAAAAATACAATCATACTTGGAGACCTCAATACACCGCTGACGGCTCTAGATCGGTCATCCAAACAGAGAATCAACAAAGACATAGTGGCCTTAAACAAAACACTAGAGCACCTGGATATGATAGACATCTACAGGACATTTCATCCCAAAGTGACTGAGTATACATTTTTCTCCAGTGTACATGGATCATTCTCAAGAATTGACCATATGTTGGGCCACAAAAACAATATCAGCAAATTCAGAAAAATTGAAGTTGTACCAAGCATATTTTCTGATCATAAAGCCTTGAAACTAGAATTCAACTGCAAAAAAGAGGAAAAAAATCCCACAAAAATGTGGAAACTAAACAACATACTTTTAAAAAATGAATGGGTCAAAGAAGAAATAAGTGCAGAGATCAAAAGATATATACAGACTAATGAAAATGACAATACGACATATCAGAATCTATGGGATGCAGCAAAAGCAGTGATAAGAGGGAAGTTCATATCGCTTCAGGCATATATGAACAAACAAGAGAGAGCCCAAGTGAACCACTTAACTTCCCCACCTTAAGGAACTAGAAAAAGAAGAACAAAGACAACCCAAAACCAGCCGAAGAAAGGAGATAATAAAAATCAGAGCAGAAATAAATGAATTAGAGAACAGAAAAACTATAGAAAAAATTAATAGAACAAGGAGCTGGTTCTTTGAAAAGATCAACAAAATTGACAAACCCTTGGCAAGACTTACCAAGGAAAAAAAGAGAAAGAACTCATATAAACAAAATCCAAAATGAAAGAGGAGAAATCACCACGGACACCGTAGATATACAAAGAATTATTGTAGAATACTATGAAAAACTTTATGCCACTAAATTCAACAACCTAGAAGAAATGGATAAATTCCTAGAACAATACAACCTTCCTAGACTGAGTCAAGAAGAAGCAGAAAGCCTAAACAGACCTATCAGTAGAGAAGAAATAGAAAAAACCATTAAAAACCTCCCCAAAAATAAAAGTCCAGACCCTGACGGCTATACCAGCGAATTTTATCAAACATTCAAAGAAGACTTGGTTCCTATTCTACTCAAAGTCTTCCAAAAAATTGAAGAAGAAGCAATACTTCCAAACACATTTTATGAGGCCAACATAACCCTCATCCCAAAACCAGGCAAGGATGGCACAAAAAAAGAAAACTACAGACCAATATCTCTAATGAATACAGATGCTAAAATACTAAACAAAATACTAGCAAATCGAATACAACAACATATTAAAAAAATAATACATCATGATCAAGTGGGATTCATCCCAGAATCTCAAGGATGGTTCAACATACGTAAAACGGTTAATGTAATACACCATATCAACAAAACAAAGAACAAAAACCACATGATCTTATCAATAGACGCAGAAAAGGCTTTCGATAAAATACAACACAATTTTATGTTTAAGACTCTCAACAAAATGGGTATAGAAGGAAAATATCTCAACATGATAAAGGCCATATATGATAAACCATCAGCTAACATCATATTAAATGGCACTAAACTGAAGGCTTTCCCCCTTAAATCAGGAACAAGACAGGGTTGTCCACTCTCTCCACTCTTATTTAATGTGGTACTAGAGGTTCTAGCCAGAGCAATCAGACAAGACAAAGAAATAAAAGGCATCCATATCAGAAAAGAAGAAGTAAAGGTATCACTTTTTGCAGATGATATGATCCTATACATCGAAAACCCCACAGAATCCACAAAAAGACTACTAGAAACTATAAGCCAATACAGTAAGGTCGCAGGATACAAAATTAACATACAGAAGTCAATAGCCTTTCTATATGCCAACAATGAAACAACTGAGAAGGAACTCAAAAGAATAATCCCTTTCACGATTGCAACAAAAAAAATAAAATACTTAGGAATAAACATAACAAAGAATGTAAAGACTTATATAATGAAAACTATAAACCATTGTTAAGGGAAATCGAAAAAGATATAATGAGATGGAAGAATATACCTTGTTCTTGGCTAGGAAGAATAAATATAATCAAGATGGCTATATTACCCAAAGCAATATACAAATTTAATGCAATTCCCATCAAAATTCCAATGACATTTTTTAAAGAAATAGAGCAAAAAATCATCAGATTTATATGGAACTATAAAAAACCCCGAATAGCCAAAGCAATCCTAAAGAAAAAGAATGAAGCTGGGGGCATAACAATACCTGACTTCAAACTCTATTATAGGGCCACGACAATCAAAACAGCATGGTATTGGCAGAAAAATAGACACTCAGACCAATGGAACAGAATAGAAAGTCCAGAAATAAAACCACATATATATAGTCAAATAATTTTTGATAAAGGGGCCAACAACACACAATGGAGAAAAGAAAGCCTCTTCAATAAATGGTGCTGGGAAAACTGGAAAGCCACATGCAAAAGAATGAAACTGGACTACAGTCTCTCCCCCTGTACAAAAATTAACTCAAAATGGATCAAAGATCTAAACATAAGACCTGAAACAATTAAGTACATAGAAGAAGACATAGGTACTCAACTCATGGACCTGGGTTTTAAAGAGCATTTTATGAATTTGACTCCAATGGCAAGAGAAGTGAAGGCAAAAATTAATGAATGGGACTACATCAGACTAAGAAGTTTTTGCTCAGCAAGGGAAACTGATAACAAAATAAACAGAAAGCCAACTAAATGGGAAATGATATTTTCAAACAACAGCTCAGATAAGGGCCTAATATCCAAAATATACAAAGAACTCATAAAACTCAACAACAAACAAACAAACAATCCAATAAAAAAATGGGAAGAGGATATGAATAGACACTTCTCCCAGGAAGAAATACAAATGGCCAACAGATATATGAAAAGATGCTCATCTTCTTTAGCTATTAGAGAAATGCAAATCAAAACGGCAATGAGATACCACCTCACACCTGTTCGATTAGCTGTTATTAGCAAGTCAGGTAATAGCAAATGTTGGAGAGGCTGTGGAGAAAAAGGAACCCTCATCCACTGTTGGTGGGAATGTAAAGTAGTACAACCATTATGGAAGAAAGTATGGTGGTTCCTCAAAAAACTGAAAATACAACTACCTTATGACCCAGCAATCCCTCTACTGGGTATATATCCCCAAAACTCAGAAACATTGATACGTAAAGACACATGCAGCCCCATGTTTATTGCAGCATTGTTCACAGTGGCCAGGACATGGCAACAACCAAAAAGCCCATCAATAGATGACTGGATAAAGAAGATGTGGCACATATACACTATGGAATACTACTCAGCCATAAGAAATGATGACATCGGAACATTTACAGCAAAATGGTGGGATCTTGATAACATGATATGAAGCGAAATAAGTAAATCAGAAAAAAACAGGAACTGTATTATTCCATACGTAGGTGGGACATAATAGTGAAACTAAGAGACATTGATAAGAGTGTGGTGGTTACGGGGGGGGGGGAGGGGGGAATGGGAGAGGGATAGGGGGTGGGAGGGGCACAAAGAAAACAAGATAGAAGGTGACAGAGGACAATCTGACTTTGGGTGGTGGGTATGCAACATGATTGAACGACAAGATAACCTGGACTTGTTATCTTTGAATATATATATCCTGATTTATTGATGTCACCCCATTAAAAAAATAAAATTATAAATAAAAAAAAAAAAAAAAAAAAGAAATTCTTGATGGAATTCAGAGTTTGGCTGGTTATGCTGATGTTTGTGATGACATGACTACAGTATATTAATAAATGTTGATTTTTTTTTCTTGTTCAACAAAAAAAAAAAAAAAAAATAACAAGCTCCATATACCAGCTGGGTCTCTAGATCCATACAGGAAATATTTTACACGGTCCTGGTCAACTTCCTTTTTAATTTTCCAGAAGATTCTTTAATCCAGGGGTAGTCAACCTTTTTATACCTACTGTCCACTTTTGTATCTCTGTTAGTAGTAAAATTTTCTAACTACCCACCAGTTCCATAGTAATGGTGATTTATAAAGTAGAGAGTTTATAAATTTTAAACTTAAATTTTAACTTTAAATTTATAAATTTAAAGTTATAAATTTATAACTCTGCTTTATAAATTTTATAAAGTAAAGTTACAGCAAGTTAAAGCATATAATAATAATTAATTACCAAGTACTTTATGTTGGATTTTTGCTAAGTTTGGCAGAAAAAAATCTTTATAAAACAACTTACTATAGTTAAATCTATCTTTTATTTATACTTTGGTTGCTCCACTACTGCCCACCATGAAAGTTGGAATGCCCACTAGTGGGCAGTAGGGCCCAGGTTGACTACCACTGCTTTAAAATTTGACCACAATTCTTAAGTACAGTGGTATCTTGAGATATGAACAGACCAACATAAAAATTTTTTTAAGATACGAGCTGCAACTCGGTCCATATTTTTGTTCGAGATCTGAGCAAAATTCCAAGATACGAGTTGGAATCAACTGGTCGTGCTACAGCACTTTTTAATGACACTTGTCACATTTCCATAACATTTTAAAAGGCAGGCAAAAGCAAACCTCTTTGGATAGATTTTTATTCAAAAGTCCTTCAAGAGAAAGTGCCGAAAGTGCAGCCAAAAAGGCAAAACAGGTGATGATTAAATGAATAATATGTAATGTTAAGCTTAGGTTAATTTTAAAGTTAAGAAAGTACATTTTTTTACAATTAAGCTTTTGTGGTTTCAATTTAAGTAAAGAAAGTGCAGTTTTAGTTTTGATTAAAGTAAAGAAAATGCAGTTTTAGTTTACATTTAGAGTTAAGAAAGTGCAGTTTTAGTTTACGTGTCTACAGTGCCTGCATCCCTTCCTTCCTCCTTCCTCCTCCGCCATTCACCTCCATTAGCTGCACTCATATGTCTCCAAGGTAAGAATACAGTACTAAATAACACTTTTTCTTTTATTTTATATATTTTGTTATGCATTTGGTAAAGTATACATGTGTGTTTTTTAATTAAAAACATGTATTTTCATAATTTAGAATGGTTTAGGGATGTTTCACAGTCTGGAATGGATCAAATCTATTTCAGTTACTTTAAATGGGAGGAATTTGTTTGATATACGAGTTGACTGAATTACCAGCTGGGTTACAGAACAAATTAAACTTGTATCTCAAGGTACCACTGTATTTTATTTTACCCTATTATCTTTTTTTTTAATAGAACAGATAATGAATTTTGCCAGTGAATTAGAAAGAAATTAGGATTAATTTTTCATAACTCTCCCCCCAAAATATCAATATTTATCATACCTTTTTTGATCTCAGAGAAACACATCTTTCTTTATGTAAGGCAAGTAGAGTAGTGCCCTACCACTGTGCTGTTGCCTGTCATTAATATTAACATCACAAATTTACAATTTGATCATTTTCTATTTTTTCTCAAATGCAGAACTTGTTCTTTCAAATGACTCTGCTGCATCCTTAAAACCTATTCCGCTATTTTTTGTTTTGTTTTGTTTTAAAAATACCCTTTCCTTACATATGTCTCCATTTAGCTAATACCCTTAGCCTCTATTCACAATCAATTCAATTGTTGGTATGGTCTGCACTTGTATCTTTAATTACTTCACCACAATTAATTCTTCAGTTGCACTAGAGTTTGGCCTCCCAGTACATTGGAATCGCAGGTGATTTTAACAGCCTCTTGTTAAAAATAATTAACATGTTCTGTTGACACATTAATAATATTCTCTGCAAAATTTCAAATTAGCAACTACTGTTTTCTTCAAAGGTTCATTAACTTTCATATTTTTCTTCTAGTTTTCTAATCTATCTTTTTTAATTTTTCCAAGCTTTCTTTCTTATTTTCTTTTGAGAGATTGTATCCTTTGAGCAAAACAAGTGTTGATGTTTCCCATAGATTCTTCTCTTTCATTCTTATTTTGTTAGCTTAATATATATTAAATGTATCATTAATTATACATATACAATATAATATTATATATAATATATATATCAGCTTAAGTGAATTCAAATGCTATATTATCATTATAATACCTAATTCTTATCTCTAGTTTTCCCTCTTTCTTAGATTCAACTTCTATATATTAAAATTATTTATTGGCTCTTTTGAAGTATCTCACATTTACCTCAAACTAATTACCTATACTAGCATAAACATTTATCTCAAAGATTCATTACCTCAATGCCAAAAAACTAGATGTCATCATTGCTGTCATATCCTGGACTCCAGCAATGCTATTCTAGTCTTTTAACTGCTATTGCTCTCTTTAGTCCAGAAGTTTATAGCTACATATCTGTGTTTCACCTGCCATTTCAGACATCTTTTTTAAAAAGTCAAGATCTGATTGTAACACTACTTAAAATTGTTCAATGGTTCACTTTATTATAGGTGATATTTCAAATTCCTTAGTATAGTTTATAAGCCCATATAATCTGAACTTTGCTCCTCTCTCCACATTCATCTCAGTGACAATTCCTCAAAAAGTGATTAGTATTTTCTCTTATAAGCAGCTGTTCAATATAAATACACCTGTCATTATTCATTAATATACAATGAAAAGATCAATGTCTCTATCAAATTTTGTAGACTTCTCTTCCCATAGTCAGTTTTTCTGGGTTTATATATTCCCTTGTTCATGCCACAACATTGCACATTCACATTTGTATTACCTAGAAGAAACATATGATTGCATTTTCCCATATACTATTTAATCAGCTTTTTAAGGCCAAGGAGCAGATTCTGATTGTTTTTTATTATCAGTATCTGATATTTAGTAAATATTAAAACATATATTGATTTAATAAATGTGTAGTACAAAGAGGACTTTTAAAACATTGTTAGTATCATATGGAAATGATCAGAATCATGATTAGGTATAATAAAAGTCTATTTCATTTACATTTTTTTGCTTTAAGATGGTAAAATTAAAATTTCTACTTACTGTGTTTCTTACCAGGACAAATGTGACACAGACTCTCTCTGTTGATTGCCGAAAGTGGGGGAGGAGGAGGAAAGCAATGGGGATAAACGGTGATGGCTGAAGACTTGACTTGGGGGTGAATACACAATATGGTATTCACCATTTTTTTCAATTAAGAAAAAATATAGGCTGAAGTTTTTTTTTAAAAAAAAGTCTATATATCTAGATAGTAGCTATCATTTTTTGAAGTCATGACTGTAGGAATGTAGGCTTGGTCAACTGAAAGCACAATAAAAATATTTTAAATCTCCAATTTTTAATAAGTGCTCAAATACTAATTTGTGGAGATATAATGAAGTTCTATCTACTCATAGAGAAACAATGAACTTCTAGTCCCTAGGATATGAAAACATTAAGTGATACAATTATTACTCAGATTTCTAGCTATAAGAATTATAGATAGAAAATGATAAACAACAACAACAACAAGACACAGTCTAATTAAGTAACTAAAATACACAAATGACCATTTTCAGTTTTTGGTATTTAAGATAAAGTAAGGGGTTTGGAGGATGGTGTCATTTAATAACTTTTGTGTCACTATGGTGGTGGCACTTTCTCATCTCATCCTCGCTTAATTTATCTGAAATTATTATAGTGACATTATCATAAGATTTCTTTTTCTATATTAAGCCAATTCTCAGAATTGAATTGTTGACCGGCAGAAGTTGAGAACTATTTGAACAAAAAAATATGAGTAGAAGTGGTCAGTTATAAGCACTAAATTCTCCTATATTTTTAAGAATACATTATATAAACAAATTTTATTCTTAATAATAATTATTAACAACTACTGATTTAAAGACTATTTGCATCACATTAGAATTTCTCTGAAAGGCCCTGGCCAGTTGGCTCAGTGGTAGAGCATCTTTGGCTTGATATGTGGATGTCCAGGGCTTGATTTCCAGTCAGGGCACACAGGAGAAGCAACTATGTGCTTCTCACACTCCTGCTCCCCTTCTCTCCCCCCCCCCCGCTCTCTCTGTCTTTCTCTCTCTTTCTTCCCCTTCTGCAGCCATGGTTTAATTGGTTTGAATGCACTGGTCGAGGTACTGAGGATGGCTCTGTGGTGCCTCCATCTCAGGTGCTAAAAAGAGCTTAGTTGCAAGCATGGTCCCAGATGGGCAGAGCATTGGTCCCAGATGGGGGTTGCTGTATGAATCTTGGTCAGGGTACATGAGGGAGACTGTATCTCTGTCTTCCCTTCTCTCACTTAGAAAAAGAAGAAGAAAAAAAAAGAATTTCTTTGAAAGTACAAGTTGTACATTTTAGTTTTATTTTTCACAAGTACACAATCCTATGAGGTCTGAATTAAAAGACTATAGTTTCCATGACATGAGTGCTTTTGGTATTCCAACTTCTACACAAACAATTACATGGTGACAAATCTAAGTGTCAGTAACAATGGAGTTACAAGTGAACTCTTCAATACTGGCATCTGAACATTTGGCATCAGATTTTCAAAGTAATTTTTCCATGTGTAACTGATTCAGCAAGACAGATCAGAGTGAACTTTCAAACTTGCTAAAATAAATTTGCTGGTGATGTCACCCAGCTGGCAGTAGCAGACAGGGTCACAAGTTGGTTGGCTGAGCTGGAATGCAGAAATTGAGAGATGAGCAGCTGAGTTGAAAATGAACATGCTATGCTTTTTTAGGGGCAGAAAGCAGAGATGACACGGTGATAAGTTCTGGAAGTTGGATCTGAAGTAGCTCTCATTTTTTTCCATTGGGTAGCTATGCTTCCTTCCATTTTTGACATAAAGTTATTACTGAAAATGAATGCCTCATGTCACAAAATAAGCTACAACTTTATAGACTCTGTAAATAGCATCACTAGATGAGAAGGGTGACCAAGGAATAAATTTTTTTTTAAATATATGTGTTGCAAAGATACAATTTCAGATGAATTGATTACATCCTAAAAGCCATGTCTAATTTTTACTGATGGATTGTTCAGATCATGATATAAAGTAATTAAAAATCACATACTAAAATATTACAGATGCATTTTTGTGTCTCATATTTGTACTTTATTGTGTAAATTGTGTTTAATATTTTTACTTGGGATTTTGTTATAATCTTTGTGATTTTTTGTATGTGTTATGTACAAGCTACTTACTGAAAATCTCCAATCTAAGTATTGTTTTTCATCATGTATTGTGAAAAAAATCAGTTGACCAAATTCAACTGTTAAAAAAGTTCAAAAGATTTTTATTGTATTTATTTAGTCTTAGAGTACTGACTATATGAATTATAGTGGTAGATAACTATTTCTTAAAAGTTTATATCAAAATCAGTTAATACTAGCTAAGATTAATTTTGAATAATATTTTTCTAAGATTAACGGTCATAGTCAGCTCAAATAAACACTCTCATACCTTATTTTTGAATGCTTCAAAAACTGCTATAGGCCCTGGCCGTTTTGCTCAGTGGTAGAGCATCGACCTGGCATGCAGGAGTCCCAGGTTCGATTCCTGGCTAGGGCACACAGGAGAAACGCCCATCTGCTTCTCCACCCCTCCCCCTCTCCTTTTCTCTGTCTCTCTCTTCCCCTCCCGCAGCCGAGGCTCCATTGGAGCAAAGTTGGCCCGGGCGCTGAAGATGGCTCTGTGGCCTCTGCCTCAGGCGCTAGAATGGCTCTGATTGCGGCAGAGCAAAGCCCCAGAAGGGCAGAGCATCGCCCCCTGGTGGGCATGCCGGGTGGATCCCAGTCAGGCGCATGCGGGAGTCTGTCTGACTGCCTCCCCATTTCCAACTTCAGAAAAATACAAAAACAAACAAACAAAAACCTGCTATATACTAAGTTATGATACATTAAAATTAGATTAAAATATCATATTTACACAATAATTTTATCTTAGCCCAGGATCACAATATTGAATAACTGAAGAGCAATTGAATAAATAAAATGAAGAGTTTCACTAGGAGCCCCATTACATCCAACATGAATATGTCTGGAGTTGCATTGGAGGAGACAGTTGAATGGGGCTTAGCCGATTGTCACTGTGCAGCCCAACTGAAAACGTCTGGATTCACGGGTCAGGAGGCATCTAAGCAGTAAGCTCTCAAACTGTCCATAAAAGCTCTGGAGATTTAAGACACTTACACAATCACATAAGTAAATCAGAAGAATTTAAAAATAAATAAAACAAAGCATCTACTTATTTCTAAAAATAAATTTTGTGTCTAGTATCATGTAGTAACCTAAAAGCTCATATGAGGTTTCTTTCCGAAAAACGTTACCAAGTGGAATTTTACTTGCCAGATTTTTATATTGTACACCATATTTTTAGAGAATTATAATTCTATTTTTTTAAATATAGGCTATGCATATTTTAATGGGGGAAAATCCCTTCAAAACTTAAAGCTTTTGGCTGTCAAGAAATTAGGTTTTCATTGTAAGTATATTAATTTCTGTGGAGATATTTCTGCAGTTCCACTTTTTCTGGTGTGTTTTCTGCTAAATTGAAATGTATTCCATGCAGTAGATTTTTATTTGTACTCTTGGTTTTACAATTTATAGTAAACTTTTTGAGATATAGTACTTTTTTCATGTTAACTTACATTCTGTGTTGTATTATCATAGGTCCATTATCATAGGTAACATATCATTTTCATTTATAAATTAGACAGGTGGTTTTAACACATAATTCTTTCTCTTAGGCTTTTAAATATTAGTGTTCTGTTGAAGAATAGGTTACCATAGTAAACAGTATATTTAAGTATTATAATGTATAATAATTTTAAATGCAAAGTAATGAAAATAATCTGTTTCTAAATTTTAAATGCTTAGTAAAATACTGGAAACATTTTTTAACAAATCATAAAAGATGGTTATATCAAAAGGAAAGTTTAACTTCCTTGGGATCTTAGTTAATCTATATATCAACTGATGTCTAAGTCTAAGACTTAGCCTAAGCATTTGTTAAAAGCATTAGTTAGATTGATTTCATTTTGGAAGTATTAGTGAGCTCTCCATTTCTTTCACTAGAAAACAAAATTTAGATGTCTGTGAATATCGAATATTTTTATTATTTTCCTTGTTTTTTTGCTAAGTATCTACATTTGCATAAGTATAATCCAGATCACATAATATATATATCCATTTTAAAAGTCTTGCTATTATGTTAAAAAGTAATTTTGCCCCCTTTAAGGTTTAACTACAAATACTTTACTTCTCTTTGATCTTTATATTCTTCCTTCTTTTAGCTGCATGTGACATAATTGCCCATGCTATGTGCTCATACTTATTATGTTAACCAGAGGCCTGACCTGTGGTGGCGCAGTGGATAAAGCATCAACCTGGAATGCTGAGGATGCCAGTTCGAAACCCTGCATTTGTCTGGTCAAGGCACATGTGGGAGTTGATGCATCCTGTTCCTTCCCCTTTTCTCTCTCTCTCTCTCTCTCTCTCTCTCTCTCTCTCTCTCTCTCACACACACACACTCACACACACACACACACTCTCACTCTCTCTCCTCTCTAAAATGAATAAATTCATAAAATAAAAATAAAAAACAATGTCAACCACAGGATTTGAGTTACATGTGATTTATTTTATTTTATTTTTATGAGAGAGAGAGAGAGAGAGAGAGAGAGAGAGAGGAAGAAAGAGAGATGAGAAGCATCAATTCACAGTTGTGGCACTTTAGTTGTTAATTGATTGCTTTTCATATGTGCCCTGGCAGGGGGGCTGTAGGTGAGCCAGTGACCCCCTGCCTAAGCCAGCAACTTTGGGCTCAATCCTGTGACCTTGGGCTTCAATCTACAAACCATGGAATCATGTCTATGATCCCACACTCAAGCTAGTGACACTGTGCTCAAGCTGGTGAGCCCACACTCAAGCCAGATGAGTGGGGTCTCAAGACAGCGACCTTAGGGCTTCAAACTTGGGACCTCAGCATTTCAGGTTCACACTCTATCCACTGCACCACCACCAAACAAGTTACATGTGATTTTTATAAAGTCAATATTTGGAGAAATGATATTTGGGAGATGACAGTGTTTAGCCTATTTGTAGGCTGTTGGCTAGCTCATTTTGAAGCTCAGCAATCACCTTGAAGTTTGCATTTTACATGGTCACACACTTAAGGAAAGGTCTCATTTGCTTTTGAATGAGACTACCTGTAATGTGAAAAATGATATGAAAACCAACAAAATCTTTCGAATCAAAATAGAAATTTTACTATTTACTTGCAAAGATAGCAGTTTCAGCTATGGATATACAACAATATAGTTGGTCACAAGTTTTTGAAAGTCATACCAGAATAAAATACATACTCTTAACTGTTATAAGGAGCTCAGAATGAAGATGAGACAAATCATTTAAAGAGTTGTCATATGTACAGTGGTACCTTGAGATAAGAATTTAATTTGTTCTGTAATCGAGCTCGTAAGTCAGTCAACTTGTATATCAAACTGCCGATACTGGACCTGTGCGCCAATGCACCAACTAGTGGCAGCTTCCCAAATCACTACTTGTATCTCGAAATTTCACTCGAATCTCAAACAAAAATATGGGCCGAGTCACGCTTGTATCTTAAAAAAAATTTGTATGTTGGTCTGTTCGTATCTCAAGGTCCCACTCTACTACCTATGTAATCTGAAACAATGTAGTTATCCCAAATGTTGGGATCCTTATTTAAAGTAATTTATATAGTGGATTTGTAGTAATTAATTAATTATTTCACAGACTTTAAACATATTTTTTTTTATTTACTTTGTGTGTGTGTGTGTATGATGTATACAATCAACATATAATGAAGTTCATAGGCTTTATATATAGTATGAGGTTTTGCACACAGAGATAATCTCTAGAGAAAGATCATTTGGAAGATTGCTATTAAAATAAACACAATACCTATTTATGAATTTTAATTTATAGACATTGTCAATCTTAATTCCAAACAAAATACATTAAATAGCAATATACATATATAGAACAAGTTGTTCTGCACAAATTATTTGTTCTTGGCTCAGTGTATAGATTCAATTAGTCTGATATTTTATTTGGAGCTCTATTTCATTTTCCCTGATACTATTACAATCCTATGCATTTCTACTTTTATTACTTAACATTTTCTAATCTAATTTCTCATTTATTTAAACACTGATATACAACTTATGCCTATTGAGCTCCTTCTATCAATATATGCTTGACAAGCCAGACAAGTTATGTAAGGATGAGGCACCTGCCACCTAGGAGTCTGAATGGCAGAAAGCAATAATAACACATTACTGTACAAGTGTATGCTTTATGAAAGAGTCAATAGAAAAAAGACCGAGGGGCACCTGAACTTCGTCTATGAGAAAATGGAGGGTCTGAAATCAGACTCTGTCTTCTCCTGCCTCTGGACAACGGTCAACAGGGAAATAAAATTCAAACTGTTGGCATTATAAATGAAGATAATATGGGAAAGCTAAAGTAAAACTTCCTAGTAAGTGATTACAGTACAAATAACCTCTGAAGCAAAGGAAAGAAACAAAGACTAGGGTCGAAAGGTCAAGGATTTTGGAAAATATATTCAGAAAAAAATGAGATTCAATGACAGTATAAAAGAAAATAGACCTTTGGCTGCAATTCTGAATATTTTTATTAAAATTATTTTCTAAAGATTTCTCAGTAGTTTCCTTAATGAGACCTGTTAAGAACAGTAACAAGTTTAATAATTGCCAAAGTTATTGAAGTTTATGAAAATGTGCAGGCCCGGAGTGAATCTGTTGAGAGACAGTTCACCTTGAATATTTTCACTTTTCTGCTGGTCCAGGTCTTTAAAGCAAGGTGCCTGTTTGAACAACAAACATACAAGACAGTGTTTCTGTAAAGTTAGAAACCTCTGAAAAGATCTGAAGCAAAAAACCTCTCCTTCACCTTCTTAAGCACCTAGTGTACATGTCAAGGCAGTAGCCCAGAAGATACATTTCTCCTCTCCTGCAGAGGAAACGTGCTTAGTGAGAATTGCTCTTACTCTCTAGAGGGAGAATGAGTGTATGTGACAGCTGTCTAAGGCTCAAGTTTCCTAAAATTTGAAATTGCACGGTACGCAACACACTCTCTTTATCCGAGTTGCGCTGTGGGGATTGGGATGCGGGGAATCTGTGCTAAAATACCACTCTGGCTGCTGTTTGTGCTGTAAGAAATGGCCTGCGTCTGACCCTGGGGTAAGGAAGGAGTCTTCAGTCAGAATAGCTATGTAATAGGCAGCAGGATAACTCATTAGCTTGCAAGTAGGGTAAAGTTAGCTATTTCACAGTTTCTGATCTAGTTCTTAGAAATTTAGATTCAGCGACATTTTGAGACTTTATCTAGGTCTAGTGGTTTTGTAGGTAATTGTGAAAAGGAACACTGAATGCAAATTCCACGGTGCTGTTACCCAAGAATATAAGCAAACTGTACTGAAATAATTATACGTATTCTCCTAACCATCAGTGAAACCTGACATAGAGATACAATAAACAATCGTTCTAGATATTCATGTGTATTTTTTCATTCAGATGTCATGAATGCCTATAGATGAAAGTCTGTTTCATACTATGTTTCTTACTATGTGCATTAACTAGTTTTGTGTTTTGTTCTAGGTTATCTCCAAGGTATGTAGTCTAATACATATCTATTATCTCTCTCTCTCTCTCTCTCATACACACACACACACATACATACACACACACACACACACATATATATATATATATATAATTAATAATTCTAGTTGCATCCCTGTTAAGCTGATTTCCATCATATTTAAAAGTTTCCAAACATGTTCAGGAGCATACTTTCATTCTCACTCTCACTTGTTGTCTGGTCTGACAGGGAGTAAAGAAAAGTCTATAAGAGCAGAGATTTTTGACTGAAGTTGTTTGGAAAGGCTACCCACTGAGTAGTCTTTCTTAATTCTGATGTAATTCACAAAATAAATTGGAAAATAACAATCCATACATTAATTGGAATTAGGTAGTATTTTCAAAACAAATCAGTTTGTGTAACTGTCAAAATACACTTAACTAGCAGTTTGATCAAAATGACCACTTGTATTAAAAGCAACTGTTAGTTTCCTAAATCTAATATTCTATTATGGAAACTTCTCTGAACGTATCCCACCATTCACTCCCAAATAATTCATCACACATTTGTGTATGTGTAAAACCTGCTTCAACTTTTCATTTCTATGTTCATATGTCCCCTTCCTCTGCCTCTTTTACATGGTCATGAATTGCTTGCTCCTCTCATTACCTAGAGATGTTCTTTCTTTTTTTTTTTTAATTTTTCTGAAGTGAGATGTAGGGATGCAGAGAGACAGACTCCTACATGTGCCCAATCGGGATCCACTCAGCATGCACAATAGGGGGTGATGCTCTGCCTATCTGGGACGTTGTTCCATTGCAACTGGAGATATTCTAGTGCCTGAGGCAGAGACCCTGCAGCCATCCTCAGCACCCGGGCCAACTTTGCTCCAATGAAAGAGAAGAGAGAGATAGAGAGAAAGGAGAGGGGAAGGGGTGGAGAAGCTGATTGGAACTTTTTCTGAGTGCCCTAACCAGGAATCGAACCTGGGACTTCCACACACCAGGCAAAGCTCTACCACTGGAGCCAACCAGGGCAAGATTTTCTATTTAACTTCCTCCATTGTCTTCATCTTGATTTGCTTTAAAGGATCACAATATATGTGCTTCCATTTTGATTTTCATTGTAATAGTATACATTTTCATTACCAAGTGTTAGAGCTCTATACACTAAGCATTAGTTATTAATGGTAAACAATTGACTAAACAGACTGATCTCAAATTTAAATGACAATTCAGTGTGTCTTTACTGGGTTGACATTTGAAATATGATCAGTGTGATTAAATTTTTTGTGGCTTGACATAAGGCATATGCATATATAATATAACTTATATAATAAGAATCAAAGTTAGCTATTTCATCACCAATGCTCACATGCTTTTTATTGAAAACAGTATGTGCACATTGGTGATGCTCACGTTATTAACTCTAGTAGAAATCATACTGCAAGAACAGGATTATGAGTTAGAAATTTCTCTTAGAGAATATGTTTGTGAAAATAACATAGTAGAGACATAAATTCTCTATATAGTGAAATGATGAGTAGATTTAGAACACCATTGTTATATCTTGTGCTCTTTACAACTTGGCAAAATCAAACTCTCTGATTACCTAGCTGGTTCTCCACATTTCACATGAGATGAATACTGAAAGAAAAGGCAACAATCATGTCTGTCAGGCTGTAGTCCTGAATATTTGGAGTCATGAGACTATTTGTAAGCATGTCAACTGAGTAAGCAAAACTAAACAATGTTTGATACCTAGAGTGAGATTTCACATTGTACTTTTTGCTTTACCTTTCACGTCAATACTTGTGCTTTTCATTTTATAGCAGACTTTCATTACTGACGTGATATCAGATGCTTACAGGAGACAAATGGGGGAAGAAAAGACATTTAATTTCCCCAGAGCTAATAGAAAACTATGTGGCTCCACATTGAAAGTTTTATATACCAAGCTTTGATTATTTATAAAAAGTAAACACAATAATAATAAAGAATCAACAAGTTGTATTCCATTTTATCATGCAGGAAATATTTTATATTCTAAATAAAGCTGCACTATTAAAATATTAGTTAATATAGTGCTTCTAAATTCTTAAATATTATCTAATTATAATTAAACTCTAATTCTCCTTCTTGGCAAAATAAATGTGTAATTTATATGCACTTAATCAAATGTGTATTACATTTCACTTTTTCAAGCTGAAATACTTCTGATAGTGCTGAAAGTGAAGCTCAGCTAAGACTGAGTAGAAATGATAGCTTGCTGTGTTCATTAATGCTCTTCTTGTATTTCCGGAGGCATATTCTCGCATGCATATGTATAGGAACAGCATGGGGGGGAGACATATTGACAGTATAGTTAGTTTAAGTTTAGTCTTGTCATAATTTCTGTGTTTCCACATGCAGTGGATTTGGGAAATGATTTATGAGTCATATGCCCACTTGCTTAGTGTTGACATTAACTCTGCAAGACTTCAGTCTGGATTGTTTGTTGTTACTGACAGAGTGGGTGAGTTAGGTTGTCATACAAAGAAAACTGAGTATCTGTCACTAAAAAAGGACTTTATCATCTTTGTTTAATTTTATTGTCAGAATAATTCTTTGTAGGTACTATAAATATCCCTATTCTTATATTAACACGATGTGTGGAAGTTGGAGGTTGGTGATATTTTTAATTAGGGAATAATTTTGAGGTTTCTGCTTAACTTAAAAATTATAGGGAGAGACCCAATATTTCTTGGTAGAAGAAACATTTCTTGAGTTTCTGTCTGGGAAAGAAAGTTTACCTTCAATTCCACTGATTTTCTCAATGGTTTATTTTTAATATATATATATATATATATATATATATATATATATATGCTATTCGACTACTATAATCTTTATACTGTATTTAGATATCATTTTACCATTGAATCTGCAAGAACTATCGCAACAAGTAAATATAACATATATTAATATTTTTATTTGCAGTTCATCTGAAGAGCAGTCATGTTCTTGAGACCAGAGACTGTATTTGGGAGGAAAGGTCTAGATGTGATGCTCAGAAATCCATTCTCTTTTGTTCTTGAACAAAACGGTCAAACTGTCAAAAGAAGTGTAACACAGGCTAGTGAGAGTGACAGTTTATAACAGGAGAAAAGTCAGGATACATGCAGAGTATACACATGAAGTATATTTGCATGCTTGTGATAGCACATTGGGAAACTAGCTGAAGGGGTCTTAGGTAGCACATGGGAGAAACAAACACTACAAGTATATATTTAGTTCTCATACATGCAAGTTTCTTCTAGAAACTGTAAATGCATCAATAAACAAAATTTAAAAAATTTTGCTTTTATGGATCTTTTCTAACTGACTATATTCTAAACATTTGCACTCTTCCAGATGTGCTGGTTGAACTTGTGGAGTTCTTTATTCCCCTCTGTATTTGGAAGGGAGGGTGGAGTGATAGTTACAGATGTAAATAAAATAATAGAAGGGATGAATGGAAAGGAATTGGACAGCTATGGGTTTTTTTGTTTGTTTTGTTTTGGGGGGTTTTTTGTTTTGTTTTGGGTTTTTTGTTTTGTTTTGTTTTTTTTTGTTTAGCTGGAATAGTTTTTCCCATTATAAACATTAGGAATTCTGGATATTGCTTAATAATGCAGGCCTTATTTTGTTCCCATAGCGATTTTGTGTGGCCTAATTCATGTATGGTTCCTATAGAGATCATTTACATTTTCTTCAACCATTAACTGACTAGGGATTTTCTACATACCAATTATATTTTTAAAAATGTGTAAAAAAATATCTTGTGGTTTTCCAATCTATATATTTTTTGTTGTTGAGCTTGCATCATTTCTAGTTTGCTTTGATTCCATGATATAATAGTTGTTTCGGGAAATTTCTATTACTTGTTTAGCTGGTATATCTGTTACATCACACAGAGTCCATAGAAGAGCTTCAGGCATCCTTAAATATGCCTACTGTCTTAATACTCTTGATTAACCACTTATGCTTTCAATGATTATGCCATGATTATTCTACATGACATGATGGTGTGTTTGATTTCTATTGCTGTGTAACAAACAACCACAAACATAGCTGCTTTAACACCAGCTGTTAGCTCCCAGTTCTGTCAGTAAGAGTCCAGGCCCAGCATCACTTCTCAGGGTCCTAATGGCTAAAGTAAAGGTATTGGCTAGGCTGCATACTCATATAGACCTGACAGTCTCCCAAGCTTATTGATTTTAACTAAATTTATTTTCTGCAGTTGTTGGACTTAGGTCCCCATTTTCTTACCTATTGTCAGCCAGAGGCTACTCTTAGCCATGAAAGGTCCCAAAGATTCCTTGTCACATGACTTTTTAATTCTTAAAGGTAGCAGTGGAGGATCTTTAATGATAAATTCCTCTAAAATATAGGATGTCTTCCATCAAGAACATCTCCACCATGTTTAAGGTTTCACTCAGTCAGGTCCACTTTGTATCACTACCATACACAGATTAGAACTTGCCTTCAGACATTGACGTCCATGAAAAAATAGAATTCAAACTTTTATTTGAGATAGAAAGCAAGATTCTAGTCTTATTTGGAAATACAAAAAAATTTCTGTTAACCTCAGAATCGTCTTTTGAAGAAGAAATTAGAAAATAAATTTTAAAATGCTATCAGATGATATCCTTAAAAATACAGATATCCATAAAATAATAGTTCCAGGAAGAAAAAAGCAAGGCAACAGAATGCAAAGTACTGACATCACTGGAAGTTGTGAGGACATTTCTGACTCATGCAATTTTTTTGTATGTAAGAGAATTCGAACTGAAATAATGGAAATATGAAGGCAAATGTGTTGGTTTGAAACTGATAGACTTTTGAGCTTGGCTAAGGACATAGGAAAGTTCATTATACTATTTTTCTGCTATCTATTACAGGAAAGAGAAGAAGGCTTGTACAGAATGTTGTAATTCAGGTTTTATCCTTGTCCATGTGAATGCTGCATATTCAATGTTTGTATGAGGATTTAATAATAATCTATATTAAAATTTTCTATCATTTGACTTCCAGTAATGATATCACTTGTTTGTACTAATTACTCACATAAAATTGTTTGATAATGTGAACAAAAAATGTTAAATTGCAACTATTTAAAGGCATCAATCAGTAACCAAAAGCAGATTAAGGAGAGAGAAATCTACTCTTAAACTAGAATGAAACACTGTACACCTTCCAGAAACTCCAATTTGCACAGTTCTTTGATGGCCTTCCAAAAATAAGTTCAAAATTAATCAGTGGAGTACAAGTAAATCTAAAATTATAAATTTTAAAATAAGTTATAGAGAATATCACAAAGAAGATATAGGTAAACATTTATGTAGCAGAATGTAAAAATATGTAAAAATATTTACAAAAGAAAAACAAAAGGAACAAATTAGATTTTATTAAAATTTTGTCTGTCCATCAAAAGACATAATTAACAAAGGTAAGTAGGATAGTCACTTACTGGGATAAGGTATTCTCAAAAAGATATATTTTAAGAAGAAATCCTATCTCCGACTTGATAATAAGATACACAAAATAATTTAGCATGAGAAAACCTACAAGGAAGGTGAAGAGATTAGCCATAAATACACACACACACACACACACAATAGTGTGGTGATAGCCAGAGGGAACGGAGGGTGGAGGTAGGTGAAGGAGGGCAAAGGTGGGGGGAAATGAGAAGGGAAAGAGATTTTGCTAACAGTGGTGGGCACACAATGAGGTGTGCAGATGGTGTTGAATACTTTAAACCTGTTTGGTTCTGCAAACTATTGTCATACTGATCAATTCCATTAATAAAAAAAATATTTTTCCTATAAAGTACATTTATATATAGAAAAAAATGAGAAAACTACTTGATATGATAAAAGGAAACGTATACCAATGGTATATAGCCCATGAAAATTGCCAGTAATCATTAGTTATCAGGGATTATAAAGTATATTGACAATGAAGTACCATTACATATAAACAAGAATGGCAAAAATAAAAATGTGAAAAAACTAACAACCACAAATATTTGTGAATACATGGAACAAATAGAACTTGCAAGCAATCCTGGTGAGAATGTAAAATAATAAAATCCTACCGATAAAACAATATCTGTTTATTTCTCTTACAGTTAAAAATGTACCTACTCTTTGGTCCAGCAATTTCATTTTTAATTCTATATTTAAGAGAATTTTTCTTAAGTGATAGGAGGGGAGATAGAGAGACTCCAGTGTGTGCTCCAATGGGGATTCACCCTGCAACCCCTGTCTAGGTTCAATGCTCGGACAACCCAAGCTATCCTCAGTGCCCGGTGCCCAACTCAGACCAACTGAGGCATTGGCTGTGAGGGGGAGAGATAATAAAGGGGAAGAAGGAGAGAAAAAGAATTAGGTCACTTCTCCTATGTGCCCTGACTGGGGATCCAACCTGTGACATCTGATTGCTGGGCCAATGCTCAATCTACTGAGCCAACCAGCCAGGGCTTACCTAAGAGGAAATTTTTAAAAATTGTTAAAAGAAGTTGTCCACAATAATGTTTATAACAGCCTTATTATTTTTTTTTCAAACTTTTTTTTTGTATTTTTCTGAAGCCGGAAATGGGGAGAGACAGACTCCCGCATGCGCCCAACTGGGATCTACCTGGCACGTCCACCAGGGGCGAGGCTCTGCCTACCAGGGGGTGATGCTCTGCCCCTCCGGGGCATCGCTCTGTCGCGACCAGAGCCACTCTAGCGCCTGGGGCAGAGGCCAAGGAGCCATCCCCAGCGCCCGGGCCATCTTTGCTCCAATGGAACCTCGGCTGCGGGAGGGGAAGAGAGAGACAGAGAGGAAAGAGAGGGAGAGGGGTGGAGAAGCAGATGGGCGCTTCTCCTGTGTGCCCTGGCCGGGAATCAAACCTGGTACTTCTGCACGCCAGGCCGTTGCTCTACCACTGAGCCAACCGGCCAGGGCCTATAACGGCCTTATTCAGAACATTTTGAAACAGAAATTCAAATGTCCATTAATAGGATAATAAATAAATTGTTATGTATTCATATAATAGAATATGGTAGCAATAAAATAGAATAAACTATTGATACATGGCATGGATAAATAACAGATATCTTGCTTAAAAATAAAAAAAAAACTAACAGTATAATACATACATTTGATTCAAATTATGTGTTGGAACAGCAAAAGAAATGCAACGTTAAAATAAAAACTGAAACAGAGAAGTTTTAGTTTATGTTGAGTTAAATCAGAAAAGATATGTGAGAAATTTGGGGAGATATAAATATTTTATATCGTGATGAGTGTATATATACTGGAATTATATGTATTTGTCAAATATGTATCACTAAGAGTCATATTTCAGGTATGTATATTAATAAAATAATTATATTAATAATAGTAATAATTTTGTGGAGATGTGCAGGTATAAATTACAAGAAAAAGGATGACTTATGTATCTATAATTATGGATACAGAGGTAATTTTATTATTCTCTTATATTTGAATGTTTACACTTTTCATAAAAACAGTAAAACAAATTTTTTGACATTAGTAAGTGAATGTGTATTGCATTTCATATTTTTAAAAAAAGAACCAAAAATATAGAACTGTACATCGTATTTTGATTGTATTATAAGTTTTACAGCAAAGCATGATTTGTTGGGAATCCTGTATTTTTCTGAAGCTAGAAGCAGGGAGACAATCAGACTCCCACATGCGCCCAAATGGGATCCACCCGACATGCCCACCAGTGGAAATGCTCTGCCCATCTGGGGCTTTGCTCCGCTGGAGCCGGAGCCATTCTATCACCTGAGATGGAGGCCATGGAGTTTTTCTCCGTGCCTGAGCCAACTTTGCTCCAATGAAACCTTGGCTGCGGGAGGGAAAGAGAGAGACAGAGAGGAAGGAGACGGGGAAGGGTGAAGAAGCAGATAGGTGCTTCTCCTGTGTGCCCTGACCTGAAATCAAACCCGGGACTTCCACACGCCGGGCTGACACTCCACTGCTGAGCCAACTGGCCAGAGCCTTGGTGGGAATCTTTATCTTAATTTCAGGTACTACTGGATCAAATAACTATAAATATTCAGGGATTCATTTTAAGTGACAACCTAAGTTTGAGAGAGTCAGTGTCATAGGTTTGAAATGAAAAAGTTCTTATTAGTAATCAGACTTTCAGAGATGAGAGGACACCAAAGTAAGAATTGCCTAGGAATAGAAGGCTAGAGGGCTGCACACCGATGCTGAAGACAGCTTTATTTTGAGATCTGGAATAACTGAGATCAAAGACGTGACAGATAAGCACAGAAAAGGAAAAGAAGAGCATGGTAACTAACGTTAGGGAAGGAAAAGTCTACAGAAGAGAAATGAACAATTGGCTCAACAATCCGCAAAGATTGGAAAATATGTATATTCATATGAGAAGATTGGATTTTCTTACTGTGAGGTGATGAGCATTTTAAATGCAACTTCAGTAAAATTGAGAGACAAGAGCCTGATTCTAAATGGTTTAAGCAAATAGAATGTTTAACTCTCTAAGGGTTTTGGTACCAACAGAAAAGAGTGAGATATAACATATATAATATGATATATAATATATCATGGAATATAATTTGTCAAGATGAGTAGTAATAAGTTAAGATGTTATTTACCAATTTTGTTTCACTCTTGACAGAACATTGAAAAAATTATCAGTGTTTTAAGTCACCAAAAATCATTTCAAAGACTCAGTTTAACAAGTATGACTTAATTTGTTTATTTATTAACTTTGAAAGAATTTTTAGTAGCTCAAAAAAGCAAAAGGATTAATATTTCTAGTACTGGATTTTCAGTAAAGTACATAAGCTCTCTTAAAATAGAACAAGAGAACAAAAATACCCTTTAAAAAGCAGTCTTAGAAACATTTTTTAATTTATTTTAGTATGAAAAAAGTACTTAAATCATATTTACTTGCCTTTATTTTTATTTAATTTAATTTTACTTTTTATTGGGGTGACATTGGTTAATAAAATTATGTAGGTTTCAAGTGTACAGTTCCATGATACATCATCTGTATATTGTATTGTGTGGTCACCTTCCCAAGTCAAGTCCCTGTCCATCACCAGTTATTCCCCTTTTATCCTCTTCTACCTCCCCACCCCCCTTTCTCTCTTATCACTTAAATGTGGAATCTATTGGACAAAATAAACTAACAAACATTGAAACACACCATAGATAAATCATATTTGTTTTAAATACATAGGAAAATGATTCTCATTCATATAAAGACAACACATTTATATGATAAATTGATTTTTGGAGAGACTCTGACACATTTTAGTTAGGAAAGGATAATCTTTTCAACCAACTGTGCTGAAAGTACTGAGTACAATATGAAAAATATATAAACCTCGATTCTTATATCACCAACACACTTGACACAAATTTGAGTAATTGGATCCTAAACCTAAGTGAAAAATGTAACACTATAATAATTCTAGAAGAAAATATAGAAGAAAATTGTATCAATTTAGCATAGGCAAATTTTCCTTAGGCTAAACCATAAAGCAAACAAAAATGTTTAATAGAATGGACTATGTAAAATTAGAAACATTTGCTCAGTAAAAGACAATATTCAGACAATGAATATGCAAGTCATGTTCTTGCAGAAATTTTTTACAACATATAACTGCAAAGTGTATACAGATTATATAAAAAACAAAACATAATTAGAAAGATAAAACTATTAATATAATCACAATAATTAGACAGTACATATGAATGATCAAAAAGTCCATGAAAATATATTCCACACAAAGTTTCAGATTCAGTTTTAAAATGTAAAGTTTGAAGATTGTCACTCCTATCCTTACAACAAGTATGCAAAGATAGATGGCTATGGAAAGTCACCACTGAGATCTGCTCCGTCTTACAGCAAATGCCGCTGTAGCCATTAAGTACATGGTTCTTAGATGAATTACTGGAGGAAGGGTGTTGACTATTTCAGAGTTAGAAACCGTGAGGGGGCCTATTTTTAGGGAAGCAAACTATATGAACTACAGCAGGACGTCGTATTAAAAAGAAAAGAAAAGAAAAGAAAAAGGGCCTCTTGTTTTGGGCAAAGGGGAGTGGAAAATAAACTGTTTCTATATATGCCCAGAGTATACTCCATAACAAAGTCTCCTTGGCAGTGGAAAAGACTTGTCACCTTATACAACACAATAGAATAAAAATTACTCAGCTCCATCCCCTCAACCCCACCTCATCTAAAGGGAACACATTTAATGCCACATATCAGGAACATAGGCTTACGAAAAGATTGACACTTAGTCATAGAACTGTAGAACACTTTCCCTCCACCTACATGTTATCACTTCAACAGTGTTCCACATAGCTCACTGTGGAAACAGCAAGGGGTTATATTTAAGGGGTTATTTATATACTTAAGGAGAGGTTTTCCTAGCATCATTAACAAAGCTCCACATTAAAAGCTCTCCTGGCCCTGGCCGGTTGGCTCAGTGGTAGAGCATCGGCCTGGCGTGCAAAGGGTCCCGGGTTCGATTCCCGTCCAGGGCAAACAGGAGAAGCGCCCATCTGCTTCTCCACCCCTCCTCCTCTCCTTCCTCTCTGTCTCTCTCTTCCCCTCCCTCAGCAAGGCTCCATTGGAGCAAAGATGGCCCGGGAGCTGGGAATGGCTCCTTGGACTCTGCCCCAGGCGCTAGAGTGGCTCTGGTCACAACAGAGTGATGCCCCAGAGGGGCAGAGCATCGCCCCCCGGTGGGCGTGCCGGGTGGATCCCGGTCGGGCGCATGCGGGAGTCTGTCTGACTGTCTCTCCCCGTTTCCAGCTTCGGAAAAATACAAAAAAAAAAAAATAATAATAAAATAAAGCTCTCCTACCTCAGTTCCTCTTTCTTGACACCTTGTGCCTAACTTAGAGAATTGTATGCTGAAAGGCAATAGTAAACACCATGTGAAATGGAAACAGAAAGATGTATCATATTGATATGTCAATCAAAAGAAAGTTGGAGGCCCTGGCCGGTTGGCTCAGCGGTAGAGCATCGGCCTAGCGTGTGGAGGACCCGGGTTCGATTCCCGGCCAGGGCACACAGGAGAAGCGCCCATTTGCTTCTCCACCCCTCCGCCGCACTTTCCTCTATGTCTCTCTCTTCCCCTCCTGCAGCCAAGGCTCCATTGGAGCAAAGATGGCCTGGGCGCTGGGGATGGCTCCTTGGCCTCTGCCCCAGGCGTTAGAGTGGCTCTGGTCGCAACATGGCGACGCCCAGGATGGGCAGAGCATCGCCCCTGGTGGGCGTGCCAGGTGGATCCCGGTCGGGCGCATGCGGGAGTCTGTCTGACTGTCTCTCCCTGTTTCCAGCTTCAGAAAAATGAAAAAAAAAAAAAAAAAAAGAAAGTTGGAGTAGATATATTAATTTCAGAAAAACCAGCTTTCAGAAAAACCAGCTTTGCCAGTAATGAAAAAAGATACTACATTTTGATAAAGGGGTCACTTCTCAAAGACAAAAAACCATAATGTGTTTGCACCTAATGGCAATATATCAAAATGTTAGCCACAACTTAAAAACATACTGAGAGAAATAGGTAAATCCATTATAATAGTCCATCAACAGATGAATGGATAAAGAAAATGTGGCATATGTGTGTGTGTGTGTGTATACAATGGAATATGATTCAGCCTAACAAAAGAAAAAAAGCATTTTATTGGAAATTAAAATAATGAGATGTTACTACTATTTCTATAGAATAGCTAAAACAAAAAAAAATTAAATTCCCTGAAAATTCAAACACTGGCAAGGATGCTTAGCAACAGGAATTTCATTCATTGTTGATGAAAATGCAAATAGATAGAGCAGCCAAATTCGAATGATTTTGCAATTTCTTATGAAGCTAAACACAGTCTTAGCTTACAATCCAAATAATCATACTCCTAGGTGTTTTTCAATGTATTTGAAAACATATGTTTACACAAAATCCTGCACATATTTATAGAGGGTTTATTCATAATTGCCCCAAAGTAGAAATAATGAATATGGGTTTCAGAGTTGAATTGAAAACAAATTGTGTTATACCCATACAGAAGAATATCACTCAGTGATAAAAAGATTTAAGCTATCAAGCCAAGAAACATCATGAAGGAACATGAAATACATATTCCTCAGTGAAAGAAACCAGTTTTAAAATGTATGGTTTAACTCTATACAATTCTGGAAAAATTAAAACCTACATACAATAAAATAATCAGTAGTTGCCAGGGGTTAGGGAAAGGGGTAAATTGATGTGAAGATCAGAATTTTTTTAGAGTAGTAAAATTATTCTCAATGATACTATAATGGCGGGCACATGGAGTTACACATATGTCCAAACTCACAGAACTTTACAGAACAGAAAGTGAACTTTAATATAGAAAAAACTAAGAATAGAGTAATTTAAGAGGTTTGGAGATTCCAAGATAAAATTCGGACTATGAAAAGAGAATCAGATTACTACGAGAAGGTTAAAATCCTGGACCAGTAATGGGATACTAAATAAAAACTAAGAAATTATGAATAATGAATGGGTTTAATAATAATGAGTCAATGTTTGTTTAATAATAATGTGTCATATTTGTTTGCTAATTGTAACAAATATCACATCAATGTCAGATACCAGGAGAAGCTGGGTTCAGAGTATAGGGGAACTCCATACTGACTTCACAATTTCTGTAAATGTAAGCTTGTTCCAAACTAAAGCACTTATTAAAAATTTATTTAACATCTTTAGTCAGCTAGGAAATAAAAACTAAAATGAATAAAATGGCTAACATATAGAAGACTCACAATATGGAGTGATAGCGAGCATATAGGGCTATCTGAGGTCAAATACATTGTTTCCTGTAGTGTTATATGTGGAACTCTTTTGGAAAACAGTTTGGCAACCTTATGAAGTTAACATTTCACTTCCATGTAACCTATCAAATTTACTCCTAAACATTTAAGTCAAAGAGATGGTACTTTCATAGAAACGCATGAATTTTAAAGCTCCTTGGAATTCACAAGGATCCTAAATTGGGAAGCATGGATATGTATGTTATCCAAAAGAATTAACAAATCTAATTGTATAATATTCATAAAAGGGAACACTATTCAGAAATAAAAAGGAATGAACTATTGGAATCAACACATATAAATATTACAAACTTCTGCAGACAGTAATAACAAAAAAAAGGGGGGGCCAGAATAATATATTCTGCATACTTCTATTTACTTGAAATTCTACAAATGGCAAAACTCTTCCATAAAGATAAAATCAAGATTATTTTTTTGTGTGGAGCCTATTGTAGGTAGGTAAGGGGTAATGTATAAGGACCAAGGGAGCTTCCTGAGAAGACAGGGATATTTTCATATTGATTGGGTTGGTAGTTAAATGGGTGCCTAGATTAGCCAAAATCATGAACTTGCCAACTTAAAATGTGTGCATGAAACAATCAGTTTCCAATAGAAATTATTTAAAAAAATAAAAGGAGTAGGTATAAAAAAATACTATCACTCAGATTCCTTGTATTTTCACATCTTTATTATTTTTATCCTACAACTTCTATGGAATATTTGTTTCTTTCAGACTGCAATGGTGTATAGATATTATTTCAAATTTATTCAAGTGACATTTGCATACATACCATTTTCAAGTGAATATATATATTTGGGTACTTGAAATGTCATGCAGAAGAACAAAAAAGATATTAAAAACTCTGTTTAGCCCGACAAGGTGGTGGCACAGTGGATAGAGCATTGGACTGGGATGCAGAAGGACCCAGGTTCGAGACCCCGAGGTCACCAGCTTGAGCATGGGCTCATCTGGTTTGAGCAAAAGCCCACCAGCTTGGACCCAAGGTTGCTGGCTTGAGCAAGGGGTTACTTGGTCTGCTGAAGGCCCGCGGTCAAGGCACATATGAGAAAGTAATCAATGAACAACTAAGGTGTTGCAATGCGCAACAAAAAACTAATGATTGATGCTTCTCATCTCTCCGTTCCTGAGTATCCCTCTCTCTGACTCTCTCTCTGTCCCTGTAAAAAAAAAAAAAAAAAAAAGCAAAAACAAAACAAAACAAAAAAACCCTCTGTTTAATGAATTATGTACTTGACAGTTCACATAGGATTGGAGACTATAATAATTAAGTGGCATATTTTTTCATAAAAGTATTGCATTTGATTCTACAGTTACAGAACGAACTAAAATGAAACTCTTTCTAAACCCCCCCTCTTCAATTTTGACTTGAGTTCATACATGTGCCATCTTTGGCTACTGTAGGAAGTGTATTTAGAGACAAAGTTAATTCTTATCTCTTAATAAAATAAATTCATATTTGTTGAAAGTATAAGTGATCACACCAGTCTGTTTTCCCTAGAATCTAAGCCCTATTATGTATTTCAGAGCCTAGAAAGTTGGAATTTGGAGGTTAGATCAATTTGCAGATTTATTTTGTTCTTTCAATAGGTGATTTAAAATTGATAAAACTGACATATTTTAATACCAAATCCATTTATATAATATTTATTATATAACAAAAATATGTGAAGCAAAAAAATGTGGGAGAAGGAAGAATTAAGGATGGCACCTAATTTTTTTTCCCCCTTGAATTTGCTGAGAAATGATGCAATTCATTAAGAATGGTTTTAAAAATGAGGCAAGGTTTTGGAAGAAGGTTGAAGAAATTCATGTGTCAAATTGGTGACCTTATTTTACACTTGTGGGAATTGTGATCTCAGGAGAGTAAAAATATTCCCAAGGCTAAGCAATTATTCACAGAAAAAATTGATACTAAAAAGTTGTTAGCCTGTTGCCCTTTTAGCTCTATCCTCGGTGGACATAGGCAACCATCATCGTTACTGTGGTCAATCCCCAGCATTTAGATTTAGTACCTTAGGGATGATATTCAAGTATGTGTTTTTCAATAGCATAGAAAAAGAATGGAGGCAGTTTGGTGTGCTCACCAGGTTTCCAATGACTACATTGTACTGTGTAAAATTACTAACATAGGGGTGTCTAAATATCTCTTAAAATTAAAGTATTTAATATTAAACCTTATTTCCATTTGATATAAAAACTTGGATCTTTCACTATACTTGGCTTTTTTTTCATTTAAATAACACCCTCAAGCGATTTAAAGATTACTGTAAAATCAGAAACATGATTCCCTATGTTATTAAACCATACCCAATTATCTCAGTCCTACAATTTACATTTAAACATGAAAATCTGCCTTTCTGAAAGTAGAATAAAATCCAAACCTGGTCTATAATATTCCCTTTCTAGTTCCCTGAAGATGAATGTGAAAGAATATTAGCATAAAAGCAGAACCCATCTGTGGAATAAGGAAGAATTCAGAAATACATTTGATTTTGAAATGAAAAATTCTACTGGAAATCAAGTCCAGTAAAGAATCGGATATTTTTCTGTTTAAGTCAGATCTTTTGGTTGCAGAAAAAGAACTTCAATTAAGCTGCCTCATAGAAAAAGTGGGAAATGAAGTAAAACAGTTTCAGGTATAAAACTGAGTAAAAGCCATCAGGTAAAGTATCCCAGTTCTGCAGTGTGCAGACACAACTTGTCTCACCAGGAACATGCAGTCAGTCTCAACCTCGCCCTCCTTCTTTCACACCAATTTGCTGGCCACTTTTTTCCTGTCAGTACCAGATTTTTCTTTCCTCATCTTGTGTATGGTTCACTGTAAACTTGCAGCCCTCATTCAACATTATGAATGTTGCCTCATATGTGTTGCCTAAAGCCTACTTAAGTGTTTGGGTGACACACAATTATTGGGGCACTATGTGTAAAGGGTAAGAGGTGAACTCAATAATTCCTTATAGCAGGGGTCCCCAAACTATGGCCCTGCGGGCTGCATGTGGCCCCTGAGACCATTTATCCGGCCCCCGCAGCACTTCCGGAAGAGACACCTCTTTCATTGGTGGTCAGTGAGAGGATGCTGCAAAGCGCGGCATTGCTCACATACAATACTACTTCCAGTGATGCGGGACACATGCATCACAGCTCCAGAAGTGCCTCATATCATTTGTTATAGCCAGCAGTGACAAATATGGAACTGGACATTGACAATCTGATTAGCCAAAAGCAGGCTCATAGTTCCCATTGAAATACTGGTCAGTTTGTTGATTTAAATTTACTTGTTCTTTATTTTAAATATTGTATTTGTTCCCATTTTGTTTTGTTTTTTACTTTAAAATAAGATTTGTGCAGTGTGCATAGAGATTTGTTCATAGTTGTTTTTTTCTTTTATAGTCTGGTCCTCCAACGGTCTGAGGGACAGTATACTGGCTCCCTGTGTAAAAAGTTTGGGGACCCCTGCCTTATAGCAAAGGACAGACCCTCCTGTATTAGTCAGCTTTTGTTGCCATTAGAAAGTACCATAGCCCATGAGACTTAAAGAACTATTCTCACTTTCTCACAATTCCGGATACTAGATGACGAAGATCAAGGGGTGACCAAATTATTTTCTGGTGGCTGTTTCCCAGGCTTGCAGACAACTGCCTTCTTGCTATATCCTCACTTGGCCTTTTCTCAGCCCATGCATGGGGGGAGAGCCTGAGTGAGCCAGTGAGCTCTGTAGTCTTTTATTCTAAGGACACTAATCCTCATGGTGCCACATAACTTTAATTACTTCTTCAGATGTGCTATCTCTAAATACAGCTACTTGCGGAGGGGTACTTCTTCATTGTATGAATTTCCATAGGATGCAGATATGTAATCCATAACACCTTTTTATGTCAAAGTGTTAATGACAAAGAAAGGGGTTGTTAAATCAACTCAATATGAAGAGAAACTGGGTTTTGATTCTGTTGCCAGTTTTATTAGATTAGCTTCATCTAATGCATCAGAGGTTTTGAGTACATGATTGGAACTTTCCCTTCAGTGCCATTATATTCTTTTTTAACTATGTTGTCCTGTTTTATTCTTCTCTTTCTTATAAAAGGCCATTCAACATTTCTTGTAATACTGGTTTGATGATGATAAACCATTTTAGCATATTGGCAAGAGAGGGACAGGAAGGGAGAGATAAGAAGCATCAACTCGTAGCTGTGTAACTTGAGTTTTTCACTGATCGCTTCTCATATGTGCCTCGATGGGGTCTAGTGGCAAAAGCCAATCCCTTGCTCAAGCCAGTGACCTTGGGCTTCAAGCTCATGAGCTTTGGGCTCAAGCCAGGGACCATGGGATCATACCTTGGGGATTTGAACCTGGGCCCTCAGTGTCCCAGGTTTACACTCTATCCACTGCACCACTACCAGTCAGGCTCCTTTGATATTAAATGATAGCCTTGCTGGGTAAAACAGTTTTGGTTGTAGGTCCTTGCATTTTATCACTTTGAATATTTCACACCGATCTCTTCTGACTTGAAATTTCTAGACCAGCTTTTTAAATTTGCTTTACAGCAGTGATTTCAAACCTCTTTCATCTCATGCCACATATAAACTCATTACTAAAATTCAGCAGCACACCAAAAAATATATTATAATTTTGCTGACCTGACAAAAAAAATACATATAACATTTATTCATTCACACCAGATGGCTATTGTTGTATTAGCTGTCATCATTTTTAAATTTAGCAGTCTAAGGGAAAGAAGGTCAGCACCTCCCTTTACATAGTCAGATGTTGTATGTCTTAAAAATTCTTGCCACAGGACTCCAGAAGATGGCAACAGAGTGAGCGGACATTCTAATTCCCAACTCCCAGAACCAAAGTGGATTACAATTTAACTTGGGAACATTTATCTTGAAAAACCAACCTTAGACTAAACTAAGAGGAATCTATAACCAAGGATCACCCAAGAATCTACACTGAGACTCGTAGGAAAGGCAAAAATACAGAAAAGGCTATACTGCTCCCAGGAGAGAGTGGCAGCTGGGAGGAACTCTCATGGCTGGTGGGTTGCCCTGACAGGTGTGGATCCTCAGCCTCAGGACTGGAGCCCCAGTCTAGAGCCCTAGAGACTAGAGAGGCATACAGAAAGTAGTTAGCTGACAGAAGAGCCAAGCTACTGTTTGTGAGAGGGAGATAGAACTTCCAGGATCAGTCTTAAAGGGGCCGTGCAGAAATCCTCATTCACTAACACTTACCTGGAGCTCCGAGAGTGAGGAGCCCTGAGAGGACTGTAGTTGCGAGAGGAGAGTATAATCTTGGAGGCACAGGTAGAAACACTGTGGGGGAAAGCCACCATAACGCCAGTGCTGAGTCACTACCTAAATGTAAAGTGCAATTTTTCCTAGTAGAAGCAATACCAGCAAAGGGAAGCAATTACCCTGCCCACTGGAGGCTCTTCTACTCCAGTCAGAGCAAAGAGTTGCTTAGATGCAGGGGGTACATCAGCGACACAGGTTTTGAGTGGTGAGGTCTGGCCTGCACCACCCCCTCTCCTGCTGTTGAGTATCATCCAAAAAACAGACAGACCTGGCAGCAGCAGCGGTGAAGGTGGTGCTTGAACTAGCACTCCCAAAGTGGCCCATGGTGGCCGGTGCTCCCAAGGTGGTCCATGGCAACCAGCACTCCTAGAGCAGCTGGCACTCCCAAGGGGGCCTGCACACATGCACACCTGCAGTGGTGGCAGGCCAGCACTGGCAGTGCTCATGTCCAAATGACCAAGGAGGAGGCAGTGGCAGTGTTGATGGCAGCCTGGAGAGCAGAACACAACTTGGGAACACAGAAGCTACACCCACTGGCCAAGAGTAGATAAAAGCCAGACTAAGAGTGCAGTTGATATTTACAAGGACACCTGGGCCCAGAAGATGCAACCACAAATTCTGGATCATCTGTAGCTCCAAGAAGTTTGCTAAGGGCCAGTCATACCCAGTGACTGCTATTGGTCTGTTCCAGGTTTTGGCCAGGGAAGTCCAGGGAAGGCACATCCAGGGACCAGATACAGAGAGCATCAGGTCAGGACGTAACAACCATTGTTAGACTGATGTCTTAAGGAAGGGCTCCTCACACATAAACCAGCTAAGGCATAGAAAATGCCAACACAAATAACAACAACAACAACAAAAATCAGTAGCAGCAAACAAATAGCCCACAGAGGATTCCAAAAAACAGCTGATGCCAAATCAAGAATATCTAGAAACAACACAACTGGAAGCTGGAGGCAGACAACACCAATCCTCTACTCAGCTAACTACACAAACAACACACCCAAAGAAGGAGTCTATACACAGACAAAATGGGAAGACAAAGAAATGCAATCCAAATGAGTCAACATGAGAAATCCCCAGAAAAAGACCTAACTGTTGAAAATAACCAAGATACTAGATGCAGAGTTTAAAATAATGATTGTTAGGATGCTCAAGGATCTTAAAGCAACAATGGACAAACATAATAAGCACCTAAATAAAGATATAGCAAGCATCACAAAGGACATTGAAATCATAAAAAAGAATCAATCAGAGATGACAAATACAATATCTGAAATGAAGACTACACTAGAAGGAATTAACAGCAAGCTGGATGATGCAGAGGATTGAATTAGAGATTTAGAGGACAGGATAATGAAAGCATGGAAGCAGAAGAGCAAAATGAAAAGAGGCTCAAAAAAGTCTGAGGAAACTCTAAGAGAGCTCTGTGACAACAAGAAGAGAAATAACATCCACATCATAGGGGTTGCTGAAGGAGAAGAGAAAGAACAAGGAATAGAAAACTCGATTGAAGAAATCATAGCTGAAAACTTCCCTAAATTGATGAAGGAAAAAGTCACACAAGTTCAGGAAGCACAGAGAGTCCCATTGAAGACAAACCCAAAGAGACCTACACCAGGACAGATCATACTTAAAATACCAAAGTTAAGAAATTTAAAAAAAGAATATTAAATGCTGCCAAAAAAGCAGTCAATCACCTACAAAGGAGCCCCCATTAGGATGACATACAACTTTTCAACAGAAACATTTGAGGCCAGAAGAGAATGGCAAAAAATATTCAGAGTAATGCAAAACAAGAGCCTACAACCAAGACATTTTTATCCAGCAAGGCCATTGTTTAAAATTGAAAGAGAAATAAAAAGCTTCCCAGACAAAAACAAACTCAAAGAATTCATTACAATGAAACCAATGCTGCAAGAAATGTTAAGAGGCCTATTGTAAACAGAACAAAGGGGAAAAAATCTAGAAAAAGAGGATAGTAGATTTAAAGAGTAATATGGCAATAAATAACTACATATCAATAATAACCTTAAATGTAAATGGATTAAATGCTCCTATCAAAAGACATAGGATAGCTATATGGATAAGAAAACAAGGCCCAAACATATGATGTCTGCAAGAGATCCACCTCAAAACAGAAGATACACATAGACTAAAAGTGACAGGATGGAAAAAAAATATTTAATGCAAGTGGAAATGAAAAATAAGCTGGGGTAGCAATACTTATATATGACAAAATAAACTATAAAACAAAGATGAAGAAGGGATGAAGAAGGTCACTACATAATGATAAAAGGAATAATCACTACAAAATGATACAACAGGAAGATGTAACCATTATAAATATATATGAGCCTAACATAGGAACACATAAATATATAAAGCAGATTTTGATGGATTTAAAGGGCAAGATCAACAGCAATACTGTGAGAATAGGTAGATTTTAATACCCCCTTAATATCAATGGATAGATTCTCAAGAAAGAAAATTAATAAACAGCAGCCTTAAAGACATGCTACATCAACTGGATTTAATAGATATCTTCAGAACCTTTCACCCTAAAGCAGCAGAATATACATACTTTTCAAGTGCTTATGGGACATTCTCTAGGCTAGACCACATCTTAGGACACAAAACGAGTATTATTAAATTTAAGAAGACTGAAGTCATATCAAGCATCTTCTCTGATCACAATGGCATGAACCTAGACATCAACTACAATAAAAAAAAACTCAGAAACATTCAAACACTTATAAACTAAATAGCATGTTATTAAATAATAAATGGGTTAACAATGAGATCAAAGAAGAAATAAAAAATTTCCTTGAAACAAATGAAAATGAACATAAAACAACTTAAAATTTATGAGACACAGCAAAAGCAATCCTGAGAGTGAAGTTCATAGAATTACAGGCATACATTAAAAAGCAAGAAAAAGCTCAAATAAGCAACTTAACCTTGCATCTAAAAGAATTAGAAAAAGAACAGCAAGTAAAGCCCAGAGGAAGTATAAGGAAGGAAATTATAAAGATCAGAGAGGAAATAAATGACATAGAGGGTAAAAAAACAATACAGAAGATCAATGAAACCAAGAGCTGGTTATTTGAAAAGGTAAACAAGATTGATGAACCTTTAACCAGACTCACCAAGAAAAAAAGATAGAGGACTCAAATAAATAAAATTAGAAATGAAAGTGGTGGCCCTGGCCGGTTGGCTCAGCGGTAGAGCATCGGCCTGGTGTGCGGGGGACCCGGGTTCGATTCCCGGCCAGGGCACATAAGAGAAGCACCCATTTGCTTCTCCACCCCACTCTCCTTCCTCTCTGTCTCTCTCTTCCCCTCCCGCAGCCAAGGCAAAGATGGCCCGGGCGCTGGGGATGGCTCCTTGGCCTCTGCCCCAGATGCTGGAGTGGCTCTGGTCGCAACAGAGCGACGCCCCGGAGGGGCAGAGCATTGCCCCCTGGTGGGCAGAGCATCGTCCCTGGTGGGCGTGCCGGGTGGATCCCGGTCGGGCGCATGTGGGAGTCTGTCTGACTGTCTCTCCCCGTTTCCAGCTTCAGAAAAATACAAAAAAAAAAAAAAAAAAAAAAAAAAAGAAATGAAAGTGGCGAGGTAACAACTGTCACAGCAGAAATACAAAGGATTGTAAGAAAATACTATGAGGAACTGTATGCCCCAAAAATGGGACAACCATAGTGAAATGAACAAATTCCTTAAACATACAATCTTTCAATCTAGAAGAATCAGTTAACCTAAATAGACTGATTACACCAAATGAGATTAAAACAGTTATCAAAAAACTCCCAACAAACAAAAGTTCTGGGCTAGATGGCTTCACAAGCGTATTCTACCAAATATTCAAAGAAGAACTACTCCTATTCTTCTCAAATTATTTTAAAATTTTCAAGAGGAGGGAAGACTTACAAACTCCTTTTATGAGGCAAATATAATCATTCCAAAACTAGGCAAAGACACTACAAAGAAAGTAAACTATAGCCCAATATCCCTGATGAACTTAGATGCTAAAATTCTCAACAAAATATTAGCAAACCAGATCCAACAATACATGAAAAAAATCATACATCATGATCAAGTAGAATATATTCTGGGGAGGCAAGGCTGGTAAAATATTCACCAATCAGTCAATGTGATTCATCACATAAACAGAAGGAAGGAGAAAAATCATATGATAATATCAATTGATGCAGAAAAAGCATTTGATAAAATCCAGTACCCATTTATGATCAAAACTCTTAGCAAAGTGGGAATACAAAGAACATACCTCAACATGATAAAGGTCATCTATTACAAATCCACAGCCAACATCATACTCAACTGGCAAAAATTAAAAGCAATTCCCTTAAGATCAGGAACAAAGCAGGGGTGCCCCTTTCACCACTCTTATTCAACATAGTTCTGGAAGTCCTAGCCACAGCAATCAGACAAGAGGAAGAAATAAAAGGCATCCAAATTGGAAAAGCAGAAGTAAAACTACCATTATTGGCTGATGACATGATACTGTACATAGAAGACCCTAAAGTCTCAGTAAAAAAACTATGAGACCTGATAAATGAATTCAACAAGGTGGCAGGATATAAAATTAATATTCAGAAATAAGAGGCATTTTTATACACCAACAATGAACTGTCTGAAAGAGAAATTAAGAAAACAATCCCCTTCACTATTGCAACAAGAAAATAATAAAGTACCTAGGAGTAAATTTATCCAAGGAGGTTAAAGACTTATACTCGGAAAATTATAAAACTTTCATAAAAGAAATCAAGGAAGATACAAACAGGTAGAAGCATATATTGTGTTCATGGATAGGAAGAATGAACATCACTAAAATGTCTATATTACCCAAAGCAACCTATAAATTCAATGCCATTCCTATTAAAATACCAATGGTGTACTTCAAAGATATAGAACAAATATTCCAAAAATTTATATGGAACCAAAAAAGAACATGAATAGCCTCTACAATCTTGAAAAAGAACAATAAAGTGAGTGGTATCACACTTCCTGGTATCAAGTTATACTACAAGGCCATTGTACTCAAAACAGCTTGGTACTGGCATAAGAATAGGCATATAGATCAATATGACAGAACAGAGAACCCAGAAATAAACCCACACCTTTATGAATAATTGATTTTTGACAAAGGAGGTAAGAGCATACAATAGAGTAAACTCAGTCTCTTTAACAAATGGTGTTGGGAAAATTGGACAGGCACTTGCAAAAATATTTAACTGGACCAGCAACTTACACAATTCACAAAAATAAACTCAAAATTGATAAAAGACTTAAATGTAAGTCATGAAACCATAATTGTCTTGGAATGAAACATAGGCAGTAAGCTCTCGAACATCTCTCGCAGCTATATGTTTTCTGATTTATCTTCATGGGCAAGTGAAATAAAGGACAGGATGGACAAATGGGACTATACCAAACTAAAACGGTTTTGCACAAAGACAATATGAACAATAACAACAAAAAAGACAAACCACACAATAGGAGAGTATATTTGACAATATGTCTAATAAGGGGTTATTAACCAAAATTTATAAAAAACTTGTAAAACTGAACACCAGGAAGGTAAACAATTCAATCAAAAAATAGGCAAAAGAGGCTCTGGCTGGTTGGCTCAGTGATAGAGTGTTGGCCTGGCGTGCAAGAGTCCCGGGTTCAATTACCGGCCAGGGCACACAGGAGAAGCGCCCATCTGCTTCTCCACCCCTCCCCCTCTCCTTCCTCTCTGTCTCTCTCTTCCCCTCCTGCAGCCAAGGCTCCATTGGAGCAAAAAGTTGGCCCGGGCGCTGAGGATGGCTCCATGGCCTCTGCCTCAGGAACTAGAATGGCTCTGGTTGCAACAGGGAAACATCCCAGGTGGGCAGATCATCGCCCCCTGGTAGGCATGCCGGGTGGATTCCGGTGTCTGTCTGACTGCCTCCCTGTTTCCAACTTCAGAAAAATACAAAAAAAAAAAATAGGCAAAATAAATGAATAGACACTTCTCCAAAGAGGACATACAAATGGCCAATAAGCATATGAAAAAATGTTCAACATTACTAATCATTAGAGAAATGCAAATTAAAACCACAATGAGATATCATCTCACACCAGTCAGAATGGCGCTCATTAACAAAACAACACTTATTAAGTGCTGTGGAGGATGTGGAGAAAAGGGAACCCTCCTGCACTGCTGGTGGGAATGCAGACTGGTGCAGCTACTGTGGAAAACAGTATGGAGATTCCTCAAAATATTAAAAGTGAAACTACCTTTTGACCCAGCTATCCCATTTTTAGGAATATATTCTAAGAACACCAAATCACTGATTCAAAAGAAGAAATGCACCATGTTTATGGAAGCATTATTTACAATAGCCAAGATCTGGAAACAGCCCAAGTGACTGTCAGTGGACAAGTGGATTAAAAAGCTGTGGTACACATACACAATGGCTGTAAAATAGAAGGAAATCTTACCTTTTGGACAATAGGATGGACCTGGAGACTATTATGCTAAGTGAAATAAGCCAGGTAGAGAAAACAATATATAATATGAGCTCATTCATTTGAGGAAGCTAATGAACAATGTGAACTGAGGAATGGAATAAAGGCAGAGGTGGGATCAAAGGGGCCAAAGGGACAGTAGTCTGAGGAAAAGGGAATGAGAGGATGGGATCAGAGAAGGGAAAGAGATTGGTGAAATTATATATACATAACACAGCATTATAGAGAGCAGGACAGCAAATCCTGGAAGGAAGAGGGGAAGGCGTTGGGGGGGAGGGGTCAAAGGGGGTGTCATTGGGAACACGGGAGTGGGGGTAAGATATATTTAGTGGGACAATTGAATCAATGTAAACAATAAATTAAAGTCAATAAAAATTAAAAATAAAAGTCTTGCCACACACTGGTTAAAAATCGCTGCTTCACAGCAAATTGGTTTTATAGACCACCTCCCAGACTCTTGGGAAACTGGACTTATAATCTCTGTGCTCTCCAGTGCTGCCCTTTGCAACTCCGGTGACGTCTTTATCCTGATTGGAAGGCCAATGTGTTGGAATGGTTTAATACCCTAGTTCCTCCAAGATCTTTCTCCCAGCAATTCGTCTCTGACCCCAGCCTTAATCATTTACTGCTTTGTGCTTTTGAAAGCTTGGATATTTTACAGGAATTTTTTTATAGGTCTGGTACCTGCCATCTGTTTGTGCAAGGCCACTGATTGGTATTCAGTGAAGGCCTGCAGGGCTTTGGAAAAATTCATCTCATCTGTCTTGCCATGATACAGCCTTCCAGGTATTAATCCGAGGCGTTTGCAGAGATCTGGGAGAAATATCTGACAGGTGGATACTGACTTGCCATGTGGCTTGCCCTACCACCTCGGCATTTTCATTCATCATGCCAGCCCAAAGAAGTCACTAGGTGCTAAATGAAAGACTGAAAGTTCTTACCCCTTGTAAGAAAGACCCCTCTGTTCTTTACTACTTCATCTGAGGGTAGAAAATTGCTATGGGTCTCTGTCCTCCTGTAAAGAGATAGGTTTTAAAATTATTTCATCAGTTATTCCAATTATTCTAATGGTTAGGGTGGCAGCTATTGTCTCTGACATCTTTTTACTTCTGTACCAGAAACAGAAGTGGTTTTGCCTACCTTGGCACAATTAACAAACTATTTCTTCAATGTGTTTGTTTCAGACAACCTCAAATATAAATTAAGACACGTAAGTTTTTGCTCTACGAATGTCTCTCTGTCTATGAAGATACTCAAATTTACCTATATAAATACTTTAAATAAAATTAAGGGAAAAAATTAATTCTTGAAATTTTCTGGCAACTCAAACAGTAAGAACGTATATTCAAGTCCAAATTTTGTCTTTTTTATTTAAAAAAATTTTAATTAGGAAATTAAATTTAATGGGGTGACAATGGCTAATAAGAGTACATACATTTCAGGTAATCATTTTGAACTGTTGATTGTGTAAAGTAAAATATATTTTAAAATTTAATTTTGCCTACTGTGTAGTAAAACATCTGGGTCAAGGATATACAGGTAGGAGTAGAATTAGGAATATCAGAAATATCATAGAACATAAATTATGAGAGCTCATTAAAAAAGCTACACAATATTATGAAATATAAAGCCATTGTATATATTACTTCCTATTCTGCTCTTCATTCTGTCTTTTATTCTTAGTTTCCCTGGGCTCTACCAGGTTTAATAATTCACCCTGAATCTGTAGTTTGCAACTGGATACATTTGTCAAAGACAAGTGATTGAAGAACAAATCACTAGAAAATATTAATATTAACAGTGAGTCCTGCATCTTAGTTACAATATTCATATCCCTATTTTCTCAGCATCCTTTATATGAAAACCATCATAATAAATATAATTGAGATTCAGTATATTAGCAAATGGTTCAAATAACAGTTTAATTTAGTTTTTGAATGGCTTGCACTCTAAAACTTCTAGAGTTTATTAGTGACAATAAAATAAACACTATAAAAAGTGATACAAATAATCTTCATTTTTGACCAAGCCCAGCCAAACTTAGGAAATATGATTATTATATAAAATATCATGGGGTTAGAAAAATGAAATTCACAAATTCATATAAACACTTCTGACAGAATATATTTGAGCCTAGTGAGAAGTACCGAGGTAAATAAGTAATATTTTATATAAAAGTTATTTAAGCAAACAAAAGAAATAGTTGATATAGAAATTATTTCTTATAAAAATATACCAACTATAGATATTTATATAATTTTTAAGACAAAATAAACATTGCACAAAATTTACCTTTTTTATTAGTTGGGTATGTGAAATTAAAAGATGCCATTAAAACAGATAGTGGATTAAGAAGCTATGGTACATGTATATAATGAAATATTATGTGGTCATGAAAAAGAAGGATATCTTATCTTTTGTGATACCATGGATGGACCTTGAGATTATTATACTAAATGAAATAAGCCAGGCAGAGAAAGAAAAATATCATATGATCTCACTTATATGTGGAAGCTAATGAACAAAGTGAACTGAAGAATGGAATAGAGGCAGAGGCGGGGTCACAGGGAGCAGAGGGACAGCTGTCAGAGGGAAAGGGGATGAGGGGATGGGATCAGAGAAGGGAAAGGGATTAGTGAAATTATATTTATATAACACATAGATACAGATAACAGGACAGCAAATCCCAAAGGGAAGGGGGAGGGAGTTAGGAGGAGGGGGCAAAGGGGCTGCAATGGGGGATATGGGGGTGGGGGGTGAGAGTGTTGTGTTGAGTGGGACACTTGAATCCATGTTAACATAATGAATTAAAATAAAAATAAAAAAACTCCTATAAATGGTTTCACTTGTGAATTGTAGAAACAAGAAAAATAAATATCAATGTTCCATAAGCCCTTTCAGAAAAGAAAAAAAAATGCATACCAGAAGAATCACTCTGTCTAAGGGTTTATAGTAAATCCTCCTGCAATAACTTTTTATTACAACTTGAAAGACATATTGGACTTTTCCAAATAAAGAGAGAGAAAGGCAAGAACATTAATGGATCTTGAATCCTGAAAGGGATTTAATACTAAAAGATTCATAGAAAACCAGTGCAATGAGAAAGAGAAGAGAGGCACAAGGCTGGTAGGTGAAGAAGTTGATAGCTGGAGGTTAATTTGGGTCTTTAATTTTATTTTAAATAGAAGAAAATTTGTTTAAAGAAATATGTTTAACATGCTTCAGCCTCATTTGCATCAAGACATTAATCTGTTTATTCAATGAAAATGGCATTAAGATGGGGCAGGAGTACATGTATGGAGGCCAGTTAGGATGCTACAGACTTGATCCACACTTAACCATAATAATTAGCACCACCCCTTCTCTTACCTGTCAGTTGTTATTGATTTGACCCCTTAACTATCTCTTTAAGATGTTCACTTACACCACATAAAACACACTACTTTTGTATTTCACATGAACTATTTATTATAATAGTCCTTAACCTGTTTCCCAATATCCAATCTTTCCACTCACTAAATCATTCCTTGTACTTGTAACTGAAGGAATTTTCTTGAAACAAATATACTTACAAAAGTCTCTTATTTTTGTCTTTTAATGATCTGCTTTCTAATCCTTAGCATGGCCTATCGGACCATGCAGGGTCAAGCTTCAGCACCTTTAACTGGTGTCATTACTCTATACCTTCCCTGTACACTATCCATTTTTTAATTTCTCAACATAATTATGCCTTCTTTTTTTATTTTTTTAACTCTGAGCCTTTAAACATGTGCTATATTCTGCCTGGAATGAGTTTAGTACCTCTCCTACATCTTTGCTATTTAATTCTTATTTGTTCTTCAAACAAACTTGATAATTGAGAAGAATAATTAATGATCATTTCCCTTTTTGAGAGTAGAATCCCCTGCTTTAATATTCAACTGGAAATAATTATGTGCTTTCTTATTTCAGAATAAAAATAAAAAATGAGAGATCATTTCTTTTCACTTCAGTATTCCTAGAATAAAGGCAAGTGTCCAATATTTATTGGATTGATGGATTAGGGCATGAATGGATAGATGAAAGAAGGAGTGGCCACATTTTATCCAGTAAAAGTCATTTGCTTTGATCTGCATGCCAATAATGTTATTGTTGGGCTTCATTTAGTGTGTTCCCTTTGCTACTTTCTCCAACAGATAGTCATAGGGTCGTTCATGTAGCATATTCATGAAGTCTCACTCTGGACATGTAAACAACAAATGTTTCACATAGATTGGCATAATATTTATTTCACTGTAGTTTTATGTATAGTTCTGCTAAGAAAAATAAAATAATAACAGTATTTTATTGAATGCCAGTGTACCAAATGCCCAAGAAAAATCTCTCAACATACTTTCCAGATATACACATCCTTAAACATTGGATGGTTAAGAATTTTGAAGGAACAATCATCTTTACCTTCCCTTGTTGCTTTTTAGGTTTAGGTTTGTGTTGGTATGTCTTCCCCATAGCTAGGTGAACTCCTCTGCTAGACACAGGATTGTGCAATCACCATCCCAGCTCCGCCATGAAGACTGCAAAATCTTGTGTGAGGTTACTTAAAGGTAAAAGGAAAAACTTTTTTTTTTTTTTTTAACTGCATAAGACCTAGCTGGCCTTTTGAAACCTGGTCCTTTCCAAGTTATCATGACCATGACAGGTGTGAAATAAACTTTGGAAAGTGGGGAATGAGAGAGTGTTAATGCAGTCTGTAAACAGTTCTCAGAGATATAGGGCCAAAAGGAATTTATTAATAGTAGCTAAAATCAAGCATATGAAATAAGAAACTTCAGATCTGAGAATGTAGGTTGATTGTTGCATTAAAGTCAAGCTATAGATAAGAGTAAAGTCAGAAATTAGATGACCAGCAACAAAATTACTGGTGAGTTGAGGTGCAAGTAGGAACTAATTCTAACTGGATAGTCCATCCATCCTCTCTGCCATCTCCCTCTGGGTTTAATCATTGTGAGCCAGGAAGCAAGGGGGAAATTCCATTAGGGGCCAGCATGTCTCACAATTATCCAAAATGCCTCTCCCATTGCAAAAAAAAAAAAAAAATGAGAATCAGTTTTCCACTGAGCTGGAATTAGTTTCTACATTTTTAATCACTTAGAATTTTTAAATTATTTTCTTTGTTCTTATAAGAAGGCGATGGTGATTTTTATTATGTATTATGTGTCCCAGGTATTTCTTAGAGACTGCATCAGAGGTTTCAGAGAACTCTAATTAGACAAAAAATAATTTCAATGTAGAAAAATAAAATTGGGGTTAGAAATTATATTCATGAAGATAATTTAAACCAGGATCAAATGGCATTAATAATTAATCATTTTAGCAAATTACTTTAGGAAATTGATATAGTTTAGATTAGTAATGATGAAGTAGTTGGCCATGAGCACAATAGCCTTAGTTCTTGCCTGCCTATTTTACTCTTTCTTTTTATGTTTACATTTAAAGCTAATTTAAGTAATTTTCTGGTGTAATTTAACGTGGGTTATCTGCTCTTGCATGTAGCACTGTACATAAAAGTAAAGTAGAATTAGATAACTTAGATTACTGAAATAATTCAAGGTTCAAAAGGAGTCAAAAGGGAAGATTATCATTACTGAGGTCTGACTTTTTCTTATTTTAATATTAAGACAGTAAAACACAAGACTATCCAAAGAAACTATTTATATTTATTATAAATGATAGCACAGATACAACCTTTTACAATTTGTTAATGCAAAAGGAATGTTCTCTCTTTTTTTAAATTTTATTTATTTATTTATTCGTTTTAGAGAGGAGAGAGAGAGAGAGAGAGAGAAAGAGAGAAAGGGGGAGAAGCAGGAAGCATCAACTCCCATATATTCCTTGACCAGGCAAGCCCAGGGTTTTGAACCAGTGACTTCAGCATTCCAGGTCAACGCTTTATCCATTGTGCTACCACAGGTCAGGCCAGAAATGTTCTTTTTTTTTTAAGATTTTATTTATTCATTATAGAGAGGGGGGAGAGAGAAAGAGAGAGAGAGAGAGAAGGGGGGAGGAGCAGGAAGCATCAACTCCCGTATGTGCCTTGACCAGGCAAGCCCAGGGTTTTGAACCGGCAACCTCAGCGTTTCCAGGTTGATGCTTTATCTACTGCGCCACTACAGGTCAGGCAGAAATGTTCTTGTTTTAAAGAAAATATTTTGCATTCTCTATCTTGAGAAGATATGGATATTTTCCTATAAAATATGTGGAATACTCAATCGGTATGACCTGTTCCAGTATCCATGTGGAGCCCCCAAACACAGTATTTGTCTCACCTTTGCCACCTGGCAGTTACTCCTGTATAGATTATTTTTTCATGATACTCCTTATAATGGTTAGTTTTATGTGTCAACTTGACTGAGCCACAGGATGCCATTTACAAATGTTTTACATTTGTAAAACATTTTTCTGGGTATGTCTGTAAAGATGTTTCTGGATTAGAATAATTTAAATCAGTAGACTGAATAAAACAGATTGCTCTCCCTAATGGGAGTGGACCTCATCCAATCAGATGAAGGCTTGAGTAAAAAGAAAGAGGCTGATCTTCCTCTGAGTAGAAAGCAACATTTCCGACCCGACTGCTTAGAGCTGATATATCAGTTTTTTCCTGTTTTCTGACTCAGACTGAAACCTCTCCTCTTTCTGGTCTCAAGTTTGCCAGCCTTCAGACTGGGACTACGGCATTAGTGCTCCTGCATATATAGTTTGTCTAATAAGTAATCCCATCAGTTTATTAGTTCTATTTCTCTGGAGAAACCTAGACCATTATAATCCCCGATGCCTCATTTTTTTTGGTCTTTTCAACTATCAATTTTCTTCCCTTGTTAGAGCAATCTTTTTTTTTCTTTTTTCTTTTTTTTTTTTTCTTTTCAGAGACAGAGAGAGTCAGAGAGAGGTATAGATAGGGACAGACAGATGGGAACAGAAAGAATTGAGAAGCATCAATCATCAGTTTTTTTGTTGTGACACCTTGGTTGTTCATTGATTGCTTTCTCATATGTGCCTTGACTGCGGGCCTTCAGCAGACTGAGTAACCCCTTTCTCGAGCCAGCGACCCTGGGTCCAAGCTGGTGAGCTTTTGCTCAAACTAGATGAGCCAACGCTCAAGCTGGTGACCTCAGGGTCTCTAACCTGGATCCTCCACATCCCAGTCCGATGCTCTATCCACTGTGCCACCGCTTGGTCAGGCAGGGCACACTTCTTTTATGATATTTTTATTCACAGTTTTGCTAATCTGTGTTTTTTGAAGGTGATAACACACAGTAATACAAGAATAGGAATTAGCCAAAAAAATTCCAATTTTTTTTTTGGGGGGGAGGAAGAAAAGTTGAAAACCACTCTGTTTCTAAAAGTGCCCATAATCCAAAGGAGAAATATCAAGAGATGTTAAGATTATTATAAAAGCAAAAGCCCAAGTCAAAAAGTATCTATTCTTACTTGTATCAGCTCAGAACCTCTTATCTCATTGAAGTATTTAAAAAAATTATTGAATTTATTGAGATGACAATAGTTAATAAAATTATATAGGTTTCAGGTGTTCAATTCTATAATACATTATCTGCATATTTTAGTGTGTGTTCACCACCTCAAATCACATCTCCTTCAATCATTTATTCTCCCTTTACCCTTTTCTACCTCTTCCCACCCCTTTCTTTCTTGTAAATCTCATGTCATCTGTGTTTGTATTTTGTTTTGCTTAATCTCTTCACGTTTTTATCTAGTCCCCTAACCACCATCCCCACTGACAGCTGTCAGTCTGTTCTCTATCAATGAGTCTATTTCTACTTTGTTTGTTAGTTTACTGTGTCCATTAGATTCCACATATAAGTGAAATGACATGGTACCTTTATTTCTTTGACTGGCTTATTTCACTTAGTATAATTGCTTTAAAAAAATAGAGTGTAAATCTTTTTCTGATCTCTTTAGAAAAACAATTTTCTTCCTACTAGATTTGGTTTTATCCTTTAATTCATCTCTCAGCCCAAGTGATTCATATGATATATTATTCCCTATAGTCTTCAGTTTTTATATCTAGACAGACACAGTAGGAAAACTTTATACTGAAAGTCTGAGGTGAACTGTGGAATCACGATGCCAGTTCCTTCTGAGATCTCTGCAGGGGGTATGAGAGTCAGACTACCCATTCCTTCTGGTAGCCCAGTACATAAATACTAAATGAAATCACTTGTCAAAAGAGGGAGGCATTCATTTGAGCAGAGAATTAAAACTAGATTGTTTATTATTGAAGGAAAAAGAAATCCTTGAAATGAACATGACTTTAGAATCAGCTGCTCACAGAGTTCTGGATTCACATTACTATACACAGCAGGGTCAATTCCACGTCTGTTCCCCACCCACGTTGCCTAAATACAGCTGTAACTACACCAATGGTTCTTAAGCTTGCCTGCCCATTAAAATAAAAAAAAATAATTAAAGAAAAAAGGATTGAGAAGAGAGAGCTACTCCAGGACATACAGACTAGGTTTACTACACAATAGGACTGTCTAGGGTGGGGCTGAGCATCAGAAATCTCTTCTAAATCTCATGTACATTCCCATGTAGCAGTGGAATTGAGAACTATGGGTCAAATTTGGCTTCCAAGAGGTAAAAAAATTATCTTCCAAATAAAAATGACACAAAACCCAAGAGAAGCATTGACATCCCTTGTCAGTACCACTTACTATTATACAAGGGGGGAGAAAAAGAGATGGGAAGCATTTTTAAACACCAAATGCTCCTCTTTATAGCATTACAGCAGAGGAGCAGATGCCCCAGAGGGAATGTGAGGCAGTAGGAAGAAACGTACTGTTCCTGCAGCAGGTTTCATCTCACAAGCCTCTCCAAGTGGGGGCTTGTAGAACACTGGGAGTGACTATTTAAATTAATATTTAAGTACTAGAAAGCCCAGCGGTCATACAAAATGACCGCTGTTCTAGATATTATAAATTGTAATTAAAATGATTTGTGCAAAGGTGTCTGCTAATTCAAACTGAATTACCCAGGGCAGGCGGCAAGGATGCCCCTTTGCTTAGTGACCCACGGGGTTTTCCCCTTCTACTTGCTTAATTGCTTAAAGTAGAGTGCAATGAAGGAAACCACTGGTGGTACATTTCTTAAGAGCCACTGCTAGCTCAATAAATAAGGGTGATTTAAATAATAAAATGTTAATTCACATGTCAAAGATCTCTTTGTACACATTTCTTGTGTAGATCTTTCCATCATTTTTAAGCTCGCCTTGCAGAGGACCATCAATTATTTTTAATTTTATGTCCCTTCTTTCACGAACTCTTGAATAGGCAACATAAAGTTGACCGTGTCCAAATGCAGGCTCAGGTAAAAAAAATGCCAACACGCTTAAGTGTTTGGCCCTGAGACTTATTGATGGTCATAGCAAAGGCAAGTTTTACAGGAAATTGTCTACATCTCAATTGAAACGGCAACCCTGTTTGAGATGGAGCCAAATCAATTCTTGGAATGACATGTATTTCACCTTTAGAGGAGCCAGTCAAAGACTTAGCTATTATGACATTATTTTTCAATTGGAGAACCTGTAGTCTTGTACCATTGCAAAGACCCCTTCTGGTGTTAAGATTTCTTAACAGCTAATAATTGCTCCAATCTTTAACCTCAATTTGTGAGGTGGCCTGCCAGAAGGCGGGACTATTTGAATGCCATGGCAACTTCACCCCATTGGCTAGTACAGTTACGCAAGCAACCAATAAGCTATCGGCGACAAACAGACACTTAAGCTGCATATAATAAAGACATTTGTCTTAGGACATAGGTTCTAAACTTAAACCAACTGCCTTTCTGACATCAGCCTAGGAAGTAACAATCTCTCCAAATGGTGAAGAAAATGTTGCTATATTGGATGTATTGTTCTTCAGCGAGATATTTTCCTTAGAGATGATGACTGCATGCAATGGGGACCTTTGTAACCTAAGCTAATCTAACACATGTGTAAAGTCCGACTCCACTGTTTTTCTCTACATGAGGTCAGGTCATCTACTCAGGGAGGAATTTTCATCACTTTTTATTTAGATTGACAGGAGGCAATATATCCTTAATATACTATATAAGCAAAACCCAGGGTTATACTCATTATTCAGTAGCCATTTTATTTTCTTTATAGTACAAATACTTACAAAATTAAAGCAGAAAACTATAAAGCAATTACCATATTTGTCAATAAGATGTTTTAAACAATGTTTTGGCTTAAACTCAAAACTTTGGGACAATTTTTAAGTCATATTATAAAGCACAAATGGGTTTGATCATATTGATATCACCAGTAGGTTCAATTTAGAATCGTTAGCTGATAAATGATTGACATTTGTGTTTGCCTTGAAATCTCTAACCTTATGGAAAAGTATTATATTCCTAAATCATCCTTTTTCCCCCCTAATGTCTCACCAGCTGATCTTAAGCGTTGAGAAAATGTTTTGTTCAAGCTTGTCACAAATAAAATATGAATCCATTATATTTTAATATTGCCTCTGATTGTATTGACCAAGTACCACTCACTGTGCTCGGTTTTATTGTTAATCAGAGGCATCCAGTGATACTTGTAAGAGCAATAGAGGCTTCATTTCTGATACAAAGTAGGATATGCAGGGGATTCAAGCTCTATTTTTCTTAAATTATAACAACACACTACTAGTGTGAGCTGGAGAAGATAACTGAGACTCAAGCACTATCACAGATTTCTTTTTTTTAATTATTATTAATTTTAATGAGTGACATTGATAAATCAGGGTACATATGTTCAGAGAAAACCTCTCCAGGTTATTTTGACATCTGATTATGTTGCATACCCATCACCCAAAGTCAAATTTGACTATCACAGATTTCTTCCAGGTTAGTAATTTGCCACAGCCGAAATGTAGGTAAAGGTGAGAAAACTCTAAAATAATAGTGCAGAAGGCATATCAATTCTTGATTGAACTATTTGTTATAGCTACAATTATGTTTCTTCAGAACCTTTTGTTTTATGGTTTTTCAGAGACTGTGGATGTCCACGGCCTTGTTTGGAACTCCATAATGGACTGGAACTAAGAAAACCTGACATATACAAGCGATGGAACCAAAGGTGAAAAAATAAGATATCTGGTTGCCAAATAAGTGGGTTTGAAAATTCCCTTAAATGTAGCAAGTAATTCTTAAATATGAACTGCCATCTTGTGCCGTGGCTGGGTAGCTCAGTTGGTTAGAGCATTGTCTCAATATGCAAGATTGCAGGTTCAATACCTGGTCAGGGCTATTCAAGAATCAGCCAATGGATGGGTAAATCAGTGGAACAACAAATCAGTGTTTCTATCTATTTCTCCCTCTGTGTCCCTCTCTCACCCTCTCTCTCCCTCCCTCCCTTTGTCTCTAAAAATCAATAAATAATCATTTTTAAAATGCCACCCTGTGTTACACACATGAAAATCCTCCAGTGAAGTGCTATCAAGTCTTAAAAGGTAACTCAGAACCTGTACATCTTGGAGGTCTGAGAAAGTATTATGTTTTGTAGGTCTAATAAGATTACATTACCCTTAGGAAGAAATAAAGTACGTAAAATAATGTAAATAAAAGAAACAGTTGTATCCTTGCACTTATAACAGCTAAGTATAATGCTAACAACATTTTAATCATTATCATAATATGCATGAAAGGCATACAATTCATCCAGTAAAATGTAATTTGCATAAACAATGGGCTAATTTTTTCAAATATCAAAATGTCAGTCTGTTTTGTGCACGTATGTGTTTGAGTATTTGGATGTACGCACATCATTAGCTAATGACAAATGGTTCTCAGCTGCAAAAGGTATGGATTTGTTAGAACAGCCAAGAGTTTGTGTTGCAGTTCTCACATCAGGACTTGTCAGAGCCCTCTTGCAGCTTTCTTATTCACCACAGGCCTCTGTAGAATGAATACACCTATGGGCACTCTATTGCCCACAAAGGAGTTGCTCTTGTACTTCGCCTGGCTTTGCAATGCCCTCTCTTGTTCTGGGTACTATTCAAAATTCTGAGCCACTTAAAACATGGTCAAAGAACTGTTCCCTTTAGCAGCCTCGCATACAGCCATTATATCATATATCCATATCAAAAATTACCAGCCTGACCAGGTGGTGGCGCAGTGGATAGAGCGTCGGACTGGGATGTGGAGGACCCAGGTTAGAGACCCTGAGGTCACCAGCTTGAGCGTGGGCTCATCAGGTTTGAGCAAAGCTCACCAGCTTGAGCCCAAGGTCACTGGCTCAAGCAAGGGGTCACTCGGTCTGCTGTAACCCCCCGGGCAAGGCACATATGAGAAATCAGCCAATGAACAACTAAGGAGCTGCAACAAAGAATTGATGCTTCTCATCTCTCTCCATTCCGGTCTGTCTGTCCCTATCTGTCCTTCTTCTGACTCTCTGTCTCTGCAATAACAACAACAACAACAAAAAAAAAAAAAAAAAAAAAAAAAAAAGAAGAAGAAGAAAAGAAAAAAAAAAGAAAATCGCCATAATTTAATTCTTTGTTTTAGGAACTCTATGGAGCTACAATTCATACATTATCTCAGAGGTAATATAAAAATTTGTCCCAGATTTATTAAGGAGTTTACTGATATAGGAAACCTCTCAACATTCTCGGGATTTAATGTTCCATACTCTAGCATACCAGTGTCTTAAGGCCCTGAAGTATATGTTCCCTTCCTGGTTCACGAGATCCAGTTAGCATAAAGTCATCAACATGGTCAATTGACTCGACAATCTGTAGTGTCACTTAAAGCATTTTAGAATTGGCTGCAATTTGGGTAAATTGTAAACTATGTGGGGATTAACATCATTGGCTTGTCCAAGGACAAATCATTGTGGGGCACAGGTCTCTCACTATTAACTAGATAGAGACAAGATGGGTTATATGTTAGTGCGTGGCCCTGAAAGAGCTTATGTGCTTGTTTAAGCAGTTTGTGAATTTTGTCCCATGGTAATTGTGGAGCCAGTATTTTTGAGCAGAAAATAAATTGAAGATTTTATGGAAAAAAATGAAAGAATATGACTATTATACTCAATAAATTCAAAGCTGTTACAGTAAGAGCCACTATTATTGTATATAGAGTGGGTACACAGATGTTCATGTGAAAAATAATGCAATGATTAATAAATAATAATACAAGTATAAATGCTCTATTTCATGTACTCACTACTGTGAACCCACTGACGGCCTCGTCTATATCCTCAAATTTCTACTTAAATGATTTTGAATCAGCTATAAACTCAAACTATCCAGGTAAATTGCTTTTAATTTTTTTTTTTTTGACAGAAACGAAGAGAGAGTCAGAGAGAGGTACAGATAGAAAGAGACAGGCCGGAATGGAGAGAGATGAGAAGCATTCATTCTTCCTTGCAGCACCTTAGTTGTTCACTGCTTGCTATCTCATATGTGCCTTGACCAGGTGGCTATAGCAGAGCAAAGGACTCCTGGCTCAAGCCAGCAACCTTGGGCTCAAGCCAGTGACCTTGGGCTTTAAGCCAGTGACCTTTCGGCTCAAGCTAGCAACCATGGGGTCACTTCTATGATCCCACGCTCAAGTCAGTGATCCCAAGCTCAAGCTGGTGAGCCCATGCTCAAGCTGGATGAGCCCGCGCTCAAGCAGGGGACCTCAGGGTTTCAAACCTGGGTCTTCTGCATCCCAGTTCGACACTCTATCCACTGCACCACCTCCTGGTCAGGTCTGGTAAGTTGCTTTTGACTGTTTTCATTATATATATCCCCCAAAATACAACTTTAATGCAAATAGATTAAAAAGTATATGGGACTCTCTTTGTGACTAGATTTGTAATTCCTCCTTTTAATGGACAGTTTATAGTGTTGAAATTGAGATAAGTGATGCCATTAACCTCAATATTTTTTCAAGTACATAATTTAATGGAAAATAGCTCTTATCAATTCATTGTGAAAAGCATACTGAGAAGCTGTTCAACAGTCACAGATTAAATACAATGAGATACAGATTTTCTCTGGCAGGACTTCAAACAATTGTACCTGACATGTCTGCCAACTGATGTCAATATGGTTGCATTTAAAAATTAAGAACAGATTTCTGTGCATAAAATGTATTTTTTAGATACTTAGGATATAAAGAAATAAATCAAGCATCCGTCTTCAATGTTTACCGTTTGTCATTGTACAGATGCCTTAAGTGTTTGTCATACTCGTCTGCATTTAAGATTTATCAGATGCCATAGCCTTGTACTTCACCATAAAAGCATCTACTAAAGAAATTATTATTTGTCAGCACTGAGGTACCAGTGTGGAAAAATGAACCAGAAGATAACATATGAAACTTATTATGACTAATATAAGCAATAAAGCTAAACTAAACCTTGGAAGTAATTTCTATGATGCTGAAAATGCTTATGACATATGATGACTTCCTCAGAAATAGATTAAAAAGATAAAGATTGAAAGGAGTTACTTCTCATTTGATAGTAATAGAAGAAAAATGCAGTCAAATCATCCAAATCATGAAAATCAAGACAGTGAAAATAGACAGCAAAATATTTTATTTTGAAGATTATCATTACTCAGTCTATCAAGTCAAATGCTAATCTCTTCCAGAAGTATGCTCAAGACACACACAGAAATAATATATTACCAGCTATCTGGGCATTCTTTAGCCCAAGCAAGTTAGCACATAAAATTAACTCTCAGAAATATTGTGATTTTTATTAGGACTTGACGTTTAAGCAGTAGATATTTATTCCAAATAAATTAATTTACCTGACTTCCATTAGGCTCCAGTTATTACAATATTGTGATACCTAACTTGAATTCTCTATAGTGTAGTTCAGAGAATATAACACTATTATCTTCACATGGCTAGCATTTATTGATAATGTATAACCTGTAGTAAAGAAATTTCTTCTCTATTTAAGTTTAAATTTTGATTCCTCATTCTATATGGTAAGCCAGTTCAGAGCTAAAGGCATGTCCTACTCAATTTTGTATCACCAGTTTAAATATGTAATTTAATAATGATTGATAAATATATAGAGAATTTGAAAATACTTATTTAAAAATTATTTTTAGGGTTCTCAATAATAAAATTGGAATACTAGTTGCCACCCTTTATTACTTCATAAAAATAATCAAATAAATTAAAATGGTTTCATTATACCAATTATAATAATTTTATTATAAAATATTATACAACTGTGTCATTAATTTAGTTTTTAAAGAGTGATAGTATTTCATAAAGAAATGTGCAGCTTTACGTGTGTGTGTGTGTCTGTGTTGGGGGATATGAGCTGAAGGATTAAAGTCATGATTGTTAAGCAGCCCAGCAGTCCTTGATCAGTAAGTAATGGTGTGATCAGTTCTCTACACTTTGATACATTTGGCAGGTAGGGTAACAACAAGCCCAGGTGGAATCAGTTATGTACTGATGCAACAGCAGGGCTCAGGAGCTCCATTTCTGCATCAGTTCCCCTTTCCCCAATTCCCACTAAGGCAATGCAGAATGAGCCCATGTGAATGCTGTGTATGTAGAGGTCTATGTCACAGCAGAGGAAGCCTGAGCTTAGAAACCCCCAACTGTATACGCGTGCCACTAGCAAACCTACCCAAACTTTCCCTCAGTGGGATCCATTATCCTTCTGATACTACTCAGGAAAAAAAAAAATCTCTGACCTAGAGACACATTGAATTTAGCTACCAAAGCTGTTTGATGTGAAAAGATCCCTGTTTGAAAAGATAGTCTGGATAAAAGTTACTATTAGACATGTAGAAACACCAAAGGGGGCTGCCTGATAGCAATGGTAAATACTGGTTCAAACCAGCAGAGCCAATACTACTTAGTTACCACTTATTAATGTGTATGCTTATCACCCCAATAGAGCAGAAAACCAGATTATGATTGTACCTGTTTATATCTAGCACATCTGCACACAGACTGGAGGCTGTCTTCTATATCTCCATTAAAAAAAAAAACCCAAAAACTATACTACCATTGGCAATAAAAATAGTGCTATGCTCTGACATGGATTATAAATATATATTTTAAGACTTTTAGAGAAAGGTGAAATACTGATGGTCCTTAAGAAGGATTTTTAACAGAAAAACACCCTGCAATAGTAAACAGTAGTTAGCATTTGGTTTACTTGTGTTAAACAGCGAAGTCCTTGCAGACTACATTTAAAGATGAGAATTTGACTTAGTTTCTGCTTTTTGATTAATTTTGTTGAACCTAATGCCTAGCTGGTTCATTTAAAAATCTGACCCAGATAAATTAAGTTGACGAATATATTTGCTCAGTAGAAAATTTAAGATGGGCATTGCTCTTTGCTGTGCTAACCTTTTATTTAACTATGTTATATGTACATTAATTTGAAATTATTTTCATAATAAAATAACTTCTGTCCTTGTAATTTATAACTATTACATTATATTATATAAATTAAATATTTAACACCATCCTATAATATTGCTCAAAACCCCTTAAGGCTCTTCTCGCCAGATGTGAGTGCCATACTAGCCCCAAGGTCTATTTACGAAACCAGCTTTTCTGTTTCAGGGCTCCAGTTACATCAGACAGCAACCTCCCTGCATGGCTACCACCTCTTTGTACAGTCCTTCTGGTCCAAGGAAAAGAGTGGCATTTCATAGTTGCTAATTGTTGGATTGCCTAATACTTTCATTTTTTTTTTCATATCTTTCAATAATTAACTAGCTCCCAGATTAAATTCTTTTACTTTCAACATCACAGAGACATTGTTTCACAGACCGCACCCACAGTCCTATTTCCTGAGGACTGCAGACTGCAGAGTAGAGCTCATATTCATAGCAAGTCTCTCTGAAAAGACATATTACAAGGCAGGGTTTTGTATTAATATTATGCTAAAGCAACTGGGTTAACTAATAAAATATAGTATGTATATATAAATATAATGCATAACATAGGTAATAAAAGATGCTCCACCTCAATGAGTTTATGTGCTGCAAGCATCTCTCAGACCTTGAATCAAATTTTCCGAGAGGTTGTATCTTAGCTTTTAACAATGGCCTTTAGGTATCTGACCCCAAATATCCAATTTCCCAATTGTATTTCCTTAAAAGAATGTTATAATTCTAGATGCCAATAATATGTAAGTTGCCTCCCATTTAAAGTCTGAAGACTTGCATATTTTGTTCTCATCTAGTTTGACAAATTGGATATTATCACACATTTTTATTTTATTTTATTTAAGGCAATTGCATTGTGGCTATAATTTCTTCCTCGCTTAATCTCTAGAAATTACAGTATACGTCTCCGGTTACCTCTTCCCACGTCACTGCTACCCTGGTGTGTGTCACTGCCTCTACTCCTTCCAAAGCCCACCCTGCACCTGCACCCAGGCACCTGCCTAGATGTCCACCCCTGGCCTCAAGGCAGGACCATTTGGTTGCTTTACAATTCTAGTTATGACAGAAGGTAGGACTGTTTTAAATTTCTACACACATTCTAGTAACTTTGTTGATAGAAAAATAACTCCAATTCTGCCTGAAAGTTTTTTCTAAGTTATACTCAATAAGTCCTAGGAATTGAGAATGGGGTGAGTTTAATACTTATGAAAATGTTCTGATTGTTACTGCTATCCTTCTGGATAAGTGATAAAAAACACTTTTGATATTCTAAAAACTAAATAGTTTCAGGCGCCTTTGCTAATTTGTTATAATTTTAGTTTTTTGATAGACTCCAACTTTGTACTGCATTTATACATTACAGAGCAAATAGCATATTGGGTTATTAATTAAACATTTATTATTTGCATGTGCCAGACACTATTCTAAATATCATGATACTTCATTTTCATGTGAGATAAAAATAAATGGTTGTAACATAATAAAATAATATGATTGTAGTATATACAGAAAGTTATAGGAAAAATGTATTTTTCTCAGGTAACTATGCCCATTATCCTGCACTGATTGCCTGTATGGTATACAATGACTTCTATTTCTGTAATCTAAAATTAAGGTGAATGCTCTTTTAATATATATATTTGTTTATTTTAGTAAGGAGAGAGAGAATGAGAAAGAGAGAGAGAAAGAGAAGGGGGGGGAGAGCAGAAAGCATCAACTCCCATATGTGCCTTCACCAGACAAGCCCAGAGTTTTGAACCAGTGACCTTAGCATTCCAAGTTGATGCTTTATCCACTGAACCACCACAACTGAGGCCCCATTAGTCTCATATTACTTTTTGTTATTTTGTTTACACAGTTAGCTTAGAATAAACAAAGTGATTGCCTTTTATTCCATGAACATGGCTTAATATTTACTATCTTTTTTATTATTATATTTCTTTTTGTTGGAAAAATATCTTTTATTCAAAGTCTATTCACCATTTAAGATCCAATTCTTGTTTATATTCCATGAAAATCTCCCACATTACCCATGCCTATGACTTTAATCTCTTATTTATTCACTTGTTTGGTCCCCATAACACTTTCTATATTCCTCTACCACAATCTATAAATTATGTTATGATTTTCTGTGATAAACATTAAACCCTTTCTGTATAGCTTCTATAATAACCTATAAACTCAAAATAATTGTGAGGTTCTCCAGGACAAGGCATATGTCAAAGCCTAATGTAGCTCTTAGCACACAGTAGAAAGTGAATACATTTGTTTCATAGAATTGCACTGTTACTGGATATCATGTTAATGTTGTATTGTCCATTCTTCCCCATTTGTGTCTTCCTCCTTCTAGTTCAAACAGAATAGAAATTCCAAAGTTAAGGAAAAAATCAAATCGAAGTTGCACTTTTCAGTGTTCACACCAGTAATTGTCTATACAGGAGATATTTCTAGAAGAAGATTGTTAGGATTTTCACAACATATGTCTTAGAAAGGAGGTGTTGTGAGTCATAGGAAAATTAAAAATATTTACGTTAAGAATACATAATTTTGAACAAAATAAAATTTTGCACTAATTATGGATTAATTACTTTATTTGTTTTAGAATTGGTAAGTATTACATCATTAATAAAGACATCCGTTCATCAAACATTAATGAACTACTATGTATCATACATAAATGTTAGTCAAATTATCACAAAAATGGGTTAGCACAAAAAAAATGGGAGTTATTTCCTTTATTGTGAAGGACACCACAGTGAGAGAGGCCATAATAAAGGAATCCAAACTGACCTTGGAGAGGAGTCAGCCTCAGAGTGATTTCCTTGAGCGAGGGTCCGTAAAGCGTATCATAGAGAATGAGTAATGATTACTCAAGGAAGTGGGAGGTTGAACGAGAAGAGTAGACAAATGGAATACCATCTGGTCTTATACCACAAATATCTTTGAAGAACTAAAAACTAACTGGAAAGTCTGGTCACAGACATCAAAGGGAAACATAGTATAAGATGTGTCCAAAGAAAGGGGCTGGAACATTCCATGTAAGGCTATGAGACATAAGCCATGTTATTATTTTGATCTTTATTCTACACCTGAAGGTAAGCCACTGGATATTTTTAAACAAGGAACATAAGCATATTTGTACTTTGAAAATTTCTCTCTGGCACTCACTGGAGACAAAATCCAGGGTTGCCCACATGCCTGGGAGAAACGACTGTTAGCCAGTTCAGATGAGAAAGAGCAATGGCTTGGACTAAGGTAAAAGAAGTTGACACACTTGAGAGACAAGTACAACTAAGACTTGACAAGGCTTGGTAATGGTTTTGCATGTGGCAGGAGCAGGGGAGGAAAAAGAAAATATGGTAAAAAATGACTTTTACATTTTTTAAAATTCAGTGACAAAATACTAAAGAAGGAATAAATTATGTAGGAACATCATATGTTCAATCCGATACATTATGAGATTTCCACCAATGAGGTATCCATAGGGAGTAGACACTTGGATATAAACCCAGAGGAGGTGTGGTATGCCAATTAAATTTTGGATTAATTAGTGCAACTGAAACTATAAATATAAATTATAGCAATAAATCAGTCAGAAAAATGTAGGAATCAGAACATTGTAGAAATCTCACATTCTATGGCTGGGGGTAAGGAGAGAACCCAGAAAAAGAAAATACTATCAATAGAAAAATAACAGGAGGCAATAAATTCACATAGCCGGTCAGAGTATTTTAAAAATAAGAAAGAAAAAAAGGGGGTCTTTAAAACTAATGTAGATTTAGCAACATAAAAGTCATTGGTGATTTCACTGTATTGAAGTGTTCGTTATGATAAGTGTGTACAAAGTGAGTAAATAGATCTAGCGATATTTTTTAAAGTATTTTCAGAAGATTGAATGTATATATAAGATAAATAGGTAAATCCATACTTTAGTTTGCTTTTGTGTTTTACCCACAGTAAGCTTCTGCATGTCAGGCTTCTAATTTTTTTGACAATAAAATTTCCTTAATAAGTGTCCAAATGGATATATAATAAGTATTAAATAAAATTCCAACTGTAGGTAATTAATAATATGAGTCAGCCAAAGATAACATTGAATAGTACTTTTTAATGTTGAAAATTTTCCCTTTCATTAACAGATGGGTTAATTTTATAACTCATCAAAATAAACAGTGACTCTCTTGAGTCCACAGGTTTGTCTGGAAAGATAGTAACTGTCAGATAATGTTTGCCAGGAGCTGGCTCCCATCGTCATAGGAAAAACTTTAATGAGAAGTTCTTTAGAAATTCTGTGCTACAATATTGATTCCTTCTACGGCTGCCTTCAAGCACTCTCTTATTACTGCTTTAGTTGGGGTAAAAATCAAACATCACATTGTGAAATGGCTTCCAAAGTATCTCAGACAAAAGCTTTTGCCAATTAGCTTTTATGGAATTATTAGGATTACAAATTTTCTTATATGCATTATCTGTATACTTGGTTTCTGCCACTCAATGGGCAAGTCAATGTATTTTAGATTTTATGTTATAAAGCCAATTTTGACAAGAAATTTTATGATACTTAGAATGTAAAGATTTAGCTTGCATACCCAAAGTGCCTACCAAGAGGAAAAATTACAAAAAAAGGCAACTCCATAGAAACACCAATAACAAGTGGAAATGTCAAAATTAATGTCAACTCTGGAGACCAAAGGCTTTTAACCAATAGACAAGGACTGAATCAATTTAAAAAAAAATTCAAAACATTATAAAGTTTAGTGGCATTTATACTAGCATTCAAGCAGTGGTGTGGGACAGTCTGGATGCTGGGTGGCCTACAGGCCAGCACGAGACCTTGACCCACGGTACCAAAGGAATCAAGGAAAGCTTATTAACAAATTACCGTGTATATGTGACCTACTGTGACTCAGGGTTACCTAAAAAACTGAAGGAAAATTTTTCACCTGTTTTTTTTTTTTTTTCTAACTTGAAACTTAGGCCAGGCTATTACTCATAAAAAAATGGAAAAACAAATTAATTTCCCTCAAACACCTGGGGCAAAATATTACAATGAAAATATACTATTTCACTTGAATATGAGAGCAAAAGCCTCAAAGAAAAAAATATTCTGTACTATCATGTCAATATACCACTTTAAAAAATGGATGGAACATTTAGTCCCAAGATCAAACAGGAATTATGGAATTAAACAACACTATTTACCAATTAGACACAACAGGCATATAACACTTTTGACCCAACAACAGCAGATACAGTTTCTTCACAAGTGCACATGGAACACTGCTTGAGACAGATCACATATATGAGGTCATACAAGTCCCAATAACTTTAAAAGTTTTGAAATTATTCCAGATATTATTTCCAACTACAATGGAATGAAACTATAAAAGCAATAATGGAAATACTAGAAAATTCACAAGTTGGGGAGATTATAAACAACCAATGCACCATACAAAATGGTATAAGGCAATTTAGAAAATGTTTAGAGATTAATGAAAATTAAAATAAAACACACTGGTTCTGGCTGGTTGGCTCAGTGGTAGGGCAGTGGCCTGGAATGTGGATGTCCTGGGTTCAATTCCTGGCCCAGGCACATAGGAGATGCACTCATCTGCTTCTCTACCTTTCCCCCTCTTCTTTCTCTCTCTCTCTCTCTCTTCTCCTCCTTCAACCAAGGCTCCTTTGGAGCAAAATTGGCCCGGGCACTGAGGATGGCTCCATGGCCTCCACCTCAGGCACTAGAATGGCTCCGGTTGCAATGGAGCAATGCCCCAGATGGGCAGAGCATCGCCCCCTGGTGGGCATGCCTGGTGGATCCTAGTTGGGCGCATGCAGGAGTCTGTCTCTCTGCCTCCCCGCTTCTCACTTCAGAAAAATACAAAAAAATAATAATAAAATAAAACACACAAAAATCTATAGACTACAGCAAATACAGTGCTTAGAGGACAATTTGGAGCTGGAAATGTTTATATTAAAAAAAATCTCAAGTCAATAATCTAACTTTATTCTTTAAAGAGTTTTAAAAAAAGGAGAGTAAACTAAACCCAAACCTAGAAGAAGAGAAAATAAATAATTTTAAATAGAGTAGTGACAAAATAGGAGGCTGGAGAGGTAAATATGAGACTTCTTTCTCAAAAGGCAGCTCACTTCTCTACCTTTAGTGTGATGAGGGATAAGAAAATGTCAGCAAATACATATTTATGTAGAGGGTCTGAGAGCAGAGAAGACCTCTGCCTTAGTTTAGTGGTAGAAACTTTAGTGTCAACTCACACTCAGCACTGTATAGGCCTCATAGAGTGATGTTACTATGTAGGGTGTCTAGGTTTAGATGACTGAGTCAGACCCCAGATAACTATGGCACATATCATGGAATACAGAACAATAAAATATTTTGTATTGGTGATAGATAGAGAATATATATTGAAAAAAGAGGTTTATGATCAAGCAAAGAGAAAACCATGCATTATCTTAAGACCCATCAAAAAAATAAAGAGATTATAGAAGATTCCAGAGGGTTGGTGATACATTTTTTGACACCTCCTGAATCACTGGAATTATGGGGTGCAAAACATAAAGTGACTCAGATCATATTTGTTACAGGTGCAGTAAAAATAGTCTAAGAGAAATCAAGATCACATTATCGCGAAAAAATTTTCAGAAAGTTATTTTTTTATGTATCAATTTCACACACTGAAAGGGGCTGTCAATGTGTGCTCTGTCTCATGGCTGAAGTTTGACTCTGGTCTATTTAGGTAACATTTTCAAACTCTCATCTCTTGCTTTCTACCTCACATTACTACTGTTGTTGAAGACCCAGTATTTGAAGAACTATGGTTTGAGGACAGACACTGCTTTATCTGCTATTTACCATGTAAGGAATGGGAGTCTGTAAATTTGAAATCAGAGCTGGGAGGTTGGCTAAGCAGTGTTTATGGAGGGGGTGTGGGGTATAAGGAATGTGTTGGAGTGTATGCAGGGTAAATAAATTTGAGAAGCTGATAGAGATGAAATAGAAAAGTCAAGAATTAACCATTTTGTCTATGCTTTCCCACAACTTTCTCTGAATAAAACACAACCCACTATTTGTACAATAGTGTCAATGACACATAAATGTAATTAGTAACCCCTCAAAGGGGTTCCGTGTTACTTACTCAATAATATGTGCATTTTAGTTTAAAGCAAGAACTGTGTTTGCATTTGAATTATAGATATTTCTAAGCATCAAAGTGTTAAAATTATTATTATTTTTTACAGAGACAGAGAGAGAGTCAGAGAGAGGGATAGATAGGGACAGAGAGAGATGAGAAGCATCAATCATTAGTTTTTTGTTGCGACACCTTAGTTGTTCATTGATTGCTTCTCATATGTGCCTTGACTGTGAGGCTACAGCATTCCGAGTAACCCCTTGCTCGAGCTAGAGACCTTGGGTCCAAGCTGGTGAACTTTTTGCGCAAACCAGATGAGCCCACGCTCAAGCTGGCAACCTCGGGGTCTCGAACCTGGGTCCTCCGCATCCCAGATCGATGCTTTATCCACAGCCCCACTGCCTGACTAGGCTGTAGGCGCATGATTCTTGTAATAATACCTTATCTACCTCATTAAAGAGAGTATATATGAGTGTAACTGACACTATTCCAGGTATCATATTGAATTTGGTACAGTTATTAAGTGATTTATTCTTATATTTGTGTCACCATATATTACAAATAACTTTTATCTTCGACACCCTTTATAAATGATCCTTAAAGATATGATTTCCTATAGATAGCAAATAGGTTTCATCTCATAAGACAGTTCTAACTATCTGGTAAGGGCTGTGTTGATTTCAAGTGGATGAGGAATAGGATGAGTGCTCTAACAGATGACCAATACCCACCACTAGGGCCATGACAGTTTATTTGCCATTCCTAGAGCGTTTTGTTTACCTTTGTAACATCTTATTGAATTAAGACAATTTATCATATTGTTGAGTGTTTATAATATGTGAAAATACTATGCGCTTTGGGGAAGAAAGCCATATACATCAAATTTCAATTTCTAATGTGCAATAATCTTCATAAGAAGTTTTAGTTTCTAAATGAAGTACTCTAAATTTTATTACAATATACCATATTTCATTTCAAACACAAATAACCTAAACAGTAATCAAGCTTTTCATTCAAATGTGCTGAAGCAAAACTTTGCCTTGACAGACAATAGACATTACTTTGCAGTGCTCCTGTAGGAAAGAACTTGATTAATGCATTCACAAATGACATTCAGTGAACCTATATTATCTATATAAGGACATGAACAAAATAGTGTTAATTTGAACAAAAAGAGTATTTTGATTAAGGCTATTTATCTTCTTAAGAAGTGCAGTCAAGAAAATTCATTATGTTCTCACAATAATTGAAAATAGAATTTTTCCTAAATGTCCTCCCTTGCTTAACTTTGAGAGAAAGATGAGCATATATTTAAATAGCTTAATGCACCCACTCTTCACTAGCTTGGACATCACATAGTGAAGTCTATTGTTTTCTAACAAATATGGTAGGTAAAGAGCAACCTATGAAAAAATACCTTTTTTATTCAATGAAGTATCAAAAGACAATTAATTTTTCATTAGAGCAAACATATTATATAATTAAATACTTAAATATAAATTTAAAATAGTTCTTAAAATAATTACCAATAAGTAATGCTCTCAGTAATTACTATTAAAATAACTGTAAAAAGCATTTTATTCATAGTAAGGTTGTTGTTTTTATGGCAAAAATGATGAAATCAAATTTCAAAGTCCCAATACGGGTTTTTTTCTTCAACAAAACAAAATATAAACAGTTTTGCATGGTTTCACATTGTTGTAAATAATATGCTTCTCTTTGTTGCTGATGAAGTTCAATGCAATCTGAATCATACTCTCAGAAGTTTTTTACATGTGAATATCCAATTTTCCCAACATCACATATTGAAGTGGCTGTCTTTTCTACATTGAAGATTTATTTTATTTTGTGAGAGAGAGAGAAAGGAAAGGGAGAAAGATAAGAAGTATCAACTTGTAGTAGTGTCACTTTAGTTGTTCATTGATTGCTTCTCATGAGTGCTGTGACTGGGGCACTCAATCTGAGTCAGTGACACTTTGTTCAAGCCAGTGACGTTGGGGCTCAAGCCAAAGGAACCTAGGATCATTGCGATGATCCCACACTTAAGCCAGAAACCCCTCAATCAATGTGGCTATTCTAAGCTCAAGCTGGCAACTTCGGGCTTTTGAACCTGGGACTTCAGCATCCCAAGTCAATGCTCTATCCACTGTGCTACCAGTCTGGCTCCATTAGGTTTTACTCTTGCATTCCTTGTAAAATATTAGTTGACTATGTGTGCATGGGTTTATTTCTCTACTCTTAACTCTTTCATTGATCTATCCATTTATTATTTTTTTGCCAGTACCATAGAGTTTTAATTACAGTATTTTTGTGGTATAGTTTGAAATCAGGAAATGTGATGACTCTGGTTTTATTCTTCTTTCACAGGACTGTTTGATTAAACAGAATCTTTTGTGTTTCCATACAAATTTTAAGATTTTTTTTATTTCTGTGAAAGATGACATTGCAATTTTTAAAAAAGGTATTGGGGTGACATTGTTTAATAAGATTATATAAATTTCAAGTGCACAGTTCTAATGCATTGTACACACACAACCCAAAGTCAAATGGCATTGCAATTTTGATAGGGACTGAATTGAGTCTATAGTTGGCTTTGGAAACTATAATATAGACACTTTAACAATATTAATTCTTCTGATCCATGAACATGGGTTATCTTTTCATTTGTTTGTGTTTTCTTCAATTTCTTTCCTCAAAGTCTTATAGTTTTTATTGTCTAGCTCTTCTACTTCCTTGTTTAAATTTACTCACATTTTATTGTTTCTGATACTAGTATGAATGAGATAATTTTCTTCATTTCTTTTTCATTGCTAGTTTTTAGAAATGCAACTGATTTCTGTATATTGGTTTTTATATCCTGCAAGTTTATTGAATTCACTGATTAGCTCCAACAGTTTTTTAATTCAGTCTTTATGATTTTCTATATATAAGATTGTATCATCTATAAATAATAACATTTTTACTTTCTGATTTGGGTGCCTTGTTTTTCTTTTCTTTTATTAATTTCCTTTCCAATGTGGATATCTTTTATTTTATTAACTTGTTTAATTGCTTTATCTAGAGCTTTTAATAATATGCTGTGTAAGTGTGATGAGTGGGTACCCCTGTCTTTTCCTGAACTGAGAGAAAAAGTTTTCAGCCTTTCATGTATGTATGGGCTTACATATATTCATTAAGGTAGTTCCTTCTGTACCCAATTTATTGAGAGCTTTTGGTCATGAATTTTGTATTTTGGCAAATGTTTTTTTGGATCTATTATGACGATCATAGGATTTTCATCTTTCATTCTATAGATGTGGTGTGTCTGTGTCACATTTACTACTTTGCAAATGTTGAACAGCCCTTGTTCCCAGGGATAAGAAAGAATGGGATTAAAGAAAGGAAATGACAAGAGAAAGATTCCATGGTGTGGTAGTATGGGTTTTCATTTTTGAAGTCATCTAGGGTTCTCAAGAACCACTGCACATATGTCTTCCCAAGTCCTTGTTTAAGGATGTCATCTTGGTAGCTTAAATTCTCACATGATGGAATATTGACACCATAGAAATCTTCAAACATTACAGATTAGTATTTCCTTCCCCATCCCCTCAAATTAAAAGCTACTTTCTTTGCAAACTTCTAAGCCAGATAACAGGGTTTAAATCTTGTCTTCCACTACTATTCAACAACAGTAAGATCGTGGATGTTTTTAACCTCTGTGACTTCATGTTTTATCTTCTATAAAATGGGGATAATAGTAAAAAAAATAAGTTGTCATTTAATTATGATCACTATATGAGGTAAGAAACATAGAACACTAACACACTGCCAATTAACTAGTAGATGCTTGATAAATGTGTACTAATATATAATTATTTGCTTGAAGATTTTCATAAATGGGCATGCTACACTGTAAGATAAAGCAATTAGAGAGCAATGGGCTTTAAGAAGGTTAATTTGGCCTAGGTGTGGAATTAGCCCTTGTGTTCATTAGCAATTGCAAAGTTCAGCAATCCATGTATAATAAGAGCCAAGGGCTGGGGCATTCTGAGCACTGAAGGGCAGCTATATTTTACAAAAGCCAAAATTACTGACTTAGGGGAATACGTATTTAATGCCACACAGATGCAGTCACTGTCATAAAGTAAAAAGACCCAAGAATAAGAAGACCTATTTTTTGAGATATTTTGTAGCTCTGACTAGCCCAACAATTATAAGTTGAGCTTTTTCTAAAATAGAATTTGAACAGTAAAATTATATTTCCAAGTATCTTTAAAAATTAAAATACATTGCATGAGACTGAATAATTAACTCAGTGTCATAAACATGTTCAAGTATTTATCCAAGTTAATCTTCTTAAAACCCATTGCTCTCTAATTGCTTTATCTTACAGTGTAGCATGCCCATTTCTGAAAATCTTCAAGCAAATAATAATATATTAGTACACATTTATCAAGCATCTACTAGTTAATTGGCAGTGTGTTAGTGTTCTATGTTTCTTACCTCATATAGTGATCATAATTAAATGACAGTTTCAGGTGATTCAAACATGAATACAACACAGTCTCTAATCCAAATGATGTTCAGTGTATTTATGGGCTGCGACTATACACACATAAATTTAAAATCAGACATGTCTCTAAATCATTACAAAGTTAGCTCAAGATTAACAATCATAAATTCAGCTTCGGTATTACAGAAGTCTTCTCAGAATAGACAAAATTTGTAAAAAAAAATCAATAGGTAGAAAAGAGAAACAGTGATAGGCCATTTTGTGTTAAGTTTTTGAATCATAATAAGGCTGAAGTTTATTGCGGAAAAGGTTATCAAGACAGGAAAATTAAGACTGGCAAGCTACATAAGTAAAAATGAAAATATCAGGAATTCATACTGAATTTAGTTTTATAGATTATTTGCCCACATGAGTAAGTTAATTCTTTTTGTTCGAATTCAGTATTTATATAAAGTTCCTTGTCAAAACAAAAGAGAATAAACACACACCAAACAGAAGGAGTAGGCAACATTTAAAAAAATAAAGAAAAAAGAAAGGAAGGAAAAGAAAAGAAAGGCAAAGGAATCACTGCTTTTCTTCAGGTTTCTCCTTGGTCTCCTCAACTTTATGCCCTTGCTCTCCTTCACCCAAAGGGCTTCTAGCTTTTCAAGCCACATTGCTGGCATTATCAAGTGTTACCTGATCCTGCCTGGTGTGAGCCTGGGACACTCCCCACAGGACAGCCTCCATTCTGGCGTATGCCCTCAGTTACCCACATAAGCACCCACGCACGCCTGGGACCTGGTCAGTCTGATCCTTGCTATGCAACCATCATCTGGCCTGAAGAAGCAGGAGACCACGAGGACCTCTCCACGTCCGCTCTGCAGGGCTCTAGCCAGACACTGTGAGTTGATCACCTGCCCATGTGCCACAAGCCCAGCCCAGTGAACACACAGTATAGGCCCAGATGGCCAGCTCACTCAGAAGCTCTGTGTGTCACGGAGCAGCTGCGTCACCTTTGGAATGTCAAGGTAGTCACATATTTCTGTGGCAGATGTAAGAAAGCACCCTCTTGGGCCTGCAGCTGGGTGCAGAGTCTACATTAAGGAAAATTTCATATGGGAAAAGGTAATCATAAATGGCTGGTTATAATTATTTTTATACTTGGCTATGTAAGAAGATTTTATTATTGTTATTGGTATTACTACATTAATTACATGGCAAGGGAGAAATACTGCTCTTAGGCAGATAGGACACTTATGTGAGTTATGTCTTCCTTTCTCTGAACACATCTCAGGGTCAAAAGTAGACATCATATGCATGTTTTCCTTATGAGCAATTGGCATTTCATGGAGCTTGTTCTTTTATATCTAATTTGTCTTTTGTGTAACTTTATTATAGGTTTTTTCCTGAGCAGTTCTTTTCAAAGAATATGGAATCTTCAAAAGTTCACAGATGTAGGTCTCACTGATAAAGCATCAAACACTGAAACAGATGTCTCAGTCTTCAGCAAAGCTAATAAGAGAATCTGCTAACAGTGGAAGAGCAGGGATATCTCTGCTGTTTGTTTATATTAAAAACAAACAAACAAACAAACAATGGACATGGCAGTTGCATTAGCCCTGCTCCTTTAGATTTAACCCATAAAATTAAACAAATTACAATACAAAGTCATTATATAAGCTACATTGGGTTTAGCAAAAATTGGTACATTTGGTGAAATGAGCAGATGGTGCCACTGTGATTGTGGACAGCACTGGCCAAACTTAGTTATTGATACAAATGCTTCAGGAGGAAAAACAGCGCAGGTGTAGTATATAGCTACCAAGTTTACATTTCACCCCAGACGGCCATCATGCACATCTGTTCTTAGATATCAAGAAAAAAAATAATTTCTTTAGTTTTTCTATTAGTAGGCTCATCAACTGCTTTGGAGACTGAGGTGGGCCATTATGAGAAACGTGTCTGAGTTGATGGCTTCTTAATTTACACTTACTTCAACCAAAAAGAAATACCTAATATTACTAAACTCACAACATCTCAGAGGCAGTCTCCACCATCAGTAATTTGAAGGGCTATATGGACATAATACTCTATTTGATTCTGCGAAATAGTGGAAAAAATCTATAATTTGCATCATAAATCACTTAAGTGGGTCACAAAATGCCCCTGCTATGCATACTCAGATTTTTGTCAATAAACTTGATTATTATGTCTACAGGAAAAATTACATGATTTTGTGTTGGAATGCGTTAGCCAAATAATTTTATAGCTGAATAAACCAAGCCTCAAGTAAGAATTAAGTATTTTCAAAGGTCATGTAGCTTATGAGAGAAAAATCAAGAACTTAAAATTTGTCAACATCAATTAGCAAGATTTTGAATGCAATTATTATAATTTCTGTATCTATCTAGCTTAAACAGTAGGAAATGTCACTATCCCATATAACCAATTTTTTTTTATAATTTTATTTTTTTAATGGGGTGACATCAATAAATCAGGATACATATATTCAAAGATAACAAGTCCAGGTTATCTTGTCGTTCAATTATATTGCATACCCACCACCCAAAGTCAGATTGTCCTCTGTCACCTTCTATCTTGCTTTCTTTGTGCCCCTCCCCACCCCCTATCCCTCTCCCATTCCCCCCTCCCCCCCCCCGTAACCACCACACTCTTATCAATGTCTCTTAGTTTCACTATTATGTCCCACCTATGTATGGAATAATACAGTTCCTGTTTTTTTCTGATTTACTTATTTCGCTTCGTATCATGTTATCAAGATCCCACCATTTTGCTGTAAATGTTCCGATGTCATCATTTCTTATGGCTGAGTAGTATTCCATAGTGTATATGTGCCACATCTTCTTTATCCAGTCATCTATTGATGGGCTTTTTGGTTGTTTCCATGTCCTGGCTACTGTGAACAATGCTGCAATAAACATGGGGCTGCATATGTCTTTATGTATCAATGTTTCTGAGTTTTGGGGATATATACCCAGTAGAGGGATTGCTGGGTCATAAGGTAGTTCTATTTGCAGTTTTTTGAGGAACCACCATACTTTCTTCCATAATGGTTGTACTACTTTACATTCCCACCAACAGTGTATGAGGGTTCCTTTTTCTCCACAGCCTCTCCAACATTTGCTATTACCTGACTTGCTAATAACAGCTAATCGAGCAGGTGTGAGGTGGTATCTCATTGCCGTTTTGATTTGCATTTCTCTAATAGCTAAAGAAGATGAGCATCTTTTCATATATCTGTTGGCCATTTGTATTTCTTCCTGGGAGAAGTGTCTGTTCATATCCTCTTCCCATTTTTTTATTGGATTGGTTGTTTGTTTGTTGTTGAGTTTTATGAGTTCTTTGTATATTTTGGATATTAGGCCCTTATCTGAGCTGTTGTTTGAAAATATCATTTCCCATTTAGTTGGCTTTCTGTTTATTTTGTTATCAGTTTCTCTTGCTGAGCAAAAACTTCTTAGTCTGATGTAGTCCCATTCATTAATTTTTGCCTTCACTTCTCTTGCCATTGGAGTCAAATTCATAAAATGCTCTTTAAAACCCAGGTCCATGAGTTGAGTACCTATGTCTTCTTCTATGTACTTAATTGTTTCAGGTCTTATGTTTAGATCTTTGATCCATTTTGAGTTAACTTTTGTACAGGGGGAGAGACTGTAGTCCAGTTTCATTCTTTTGCATGTGGCTTTCCAGTTTTCCCAGCACCATTTATTGAAGAGGCTTTCTTTTCTCCATTGTGTGTTGTTGGCCCCTTTATCAAAAATTATTTGACTATATATATGTGGTTTTATTTCTGGACTTTCTATTCTGTTCCATTGGTCTGAGTGTCTATTTTTCTGCCAATACCATGCTGTTTTGATTGCCGTGGCCCTATAATAGAGTTTGAAGTCAGGTATTGTTATGCCCCCAGCTTCATTTTTTTCCTTTAGGATTGCTTTGGCTACTCGGGGTTTTTTATAGTTCCATATAAATCTGATGATTTTTTGCTCTATTTCTTTAAAAAACGTCATTGGAAGTTTGATGGGAATTGCATTAAATTTGTATATTGCTTTGGGTAATATAGCCATCTTGATTATATTTATTCTTCCTAGCCAAGAACAAGGTATATTCTTCCATCTCATTATATCTTTTTCGATTTCCCTTAACAATGGTTTATAGTTTTCATTATATAAGTCCTTTACATTCTTTGTTATGTTTATTCCTAAGTATTTTATTTTTTTGTTGCAATCGTGAAGGGGATTATTCTTTTGAGTTCCTTCTCAGTTGTTTCATTGTTGGCATATAGAAAGGCTATTGACTTCTGTATGTTAATTTTGTATCCTGCGACCTTACTGTATTGGCTTATTATTTCTAGTAGTCTTTTTGTGGATTCTTTGGGGTTTTCGATGTATAGGATCATATCATCTGCAAAAAGTGATACCTTTACTTCTTCTTTTCTGATATGGATGCCTTTTATTTCTTTGTCTTGTCTGACTGCTCTGGCTAGAACCTCTAGTACCACATTAAATAAGAGTGGAGAGAGTGGACAACCCTGTCTTGTTCCTGATTTAAGGGGGAAAGCCTTCAGTTTAGTGCCATTTAATATGATGTTAGCTGATGGTTTATCATATATGGCCTTTATCATGTTGAGATATTTTCCTTCTATACCCATTTTGTTGAGAGTCTTAAACATAAAATTGTGTTGTATTTTTTCGAAAGCCTTTTCTGCGTCTATTGATAAGATCATGTGGTTTTTGTTCTTTGTTTTGTTGATATGGTGTATTACATTAACCTTTTTACGTATGTTGAACCATCCTTGAGATTCTGGGATGAATCCCACTTGATCATGATGTATTATTTTTTTAATATGTTGTTGTATTCGATTTGCTAGTATTTTGTTTAGTATTTTAGCATCTGTATTCATTAGAGATATTGGTCTGTAGTTTTCTTTTTTTGTGCCATCCTTGCCTGGTTTTGGTATGAGGGTTATGTTGGCCTCATAAAATGTGTTTGGAAGTATTGCTTCTTCTTCAATTTTTTGGAAGACTTTGAGTAGAATAGGAACCAAGTCTTCTTTGAATGTTTGATAAAATTTGCTGGTATAGCCGTCAAGGCCTAGACTTTTATTTTTGGGGAGGTTTTTAATGGTTTTTTCTATTTCTTCTCTACTGATAGGTCTGTTTAGGCTTTCTGCTTCTTCTTGACTCAGTCTAGGAAGGTTGTATTTTTCTAGGAATTTATGCATTTCTTCTAGGTTCTTGAATTTAGTGGCATAAAGTTTTTCATAGTATTCTACAATAATTCTTTGTATATCTACGGTGTCCGTGGTGATTTCTCCTCTTTCATTTTGGATTTTGTTTATATGAGTTCTTTCTCTTTTTTCCTTGGTAAGTCTTGCCAAGGTTTTGTCAATTTTGTTGATCTTTTCAAAGAACCAGCTCCTTGTTCTATTAATTGTTTCTATAGTTTTTCTGTTCTCTAATTCATTTATTTCTGCTCTGATTTTTATTATCTCCTTTCTTCAGCTGGTTTTGGGTTGTCTTTGTTCTTCTTTTTCTAGTTCCTTAAGGTGGGAAGTTAAGTGGTTCACTTGGGCTCTCACTTGTTTATTCATATATGCCTGAAGTGATATGAACTTCCCTCTTATCACTGCTTTTGCTGCATCCCATAGATTCTGATATGTCGTATTGTCATTTTCATTAGTCTGTATATATCTTTTGATCTCTGCACTTATTTCTTCTTTGACCCATTCATTTTTTAAAAGTATGTTGTTTAGTTTCCACATTTTTGTGGGAATTTTTTCCTCCTTTTTGCAGTTGAATTCTAGTTTCAAGGCTTTATGATCAGAAAATATGCTTGGTACAACTTCAATTTTTCTGAATTTGCTGATGTTGTTTTTGTGGCCCAACATATGGTCAATTCTTGAGAATGATCCATGTACACTGGAGAAAAATGTATACTCAGTCACTTTGGGATGAAATGTCCTGTAGATGTCTATTATATCCAGGTGCTCTAGTGTTTTGTTTAAGGCCACTATGTCTTTGTTGATTCTCTGTTTGGATGACCGATCTAGAGCCGTCAGCGGTGTATTGAGGTCTCCAAGTATGATTGTATTTTTGTCAGTTTTTGTTTTAAGATCAATAAGTAGTTGTCTTATATATTTTGGTGCTCCTTGGTTTGGTGCATATATATTAAGAATTGTTATGTCTTCTTGATTCAGTGTCCCCTTAGCCATTATGAAATGGCCATTTTTGTCTCTGAGTACTTTTGCTGTCTTGTAGTCAGCATTATCCGATATGAGTATTGCTACACCTGCTTTTTTTTGGATGTTATTTGCTTGGAGTATTGTTTTCCAGCCTTTCACTTTGAATTTGTTTTTATCCTTGTTACTTAGATGAGTTTCCTGTAGGTAGCATATAGTTGGATTTTCTTTTTTAATCCATTCTGCTACTCTGTGCCTTTTTATTGGTGAGTTTAATCCGTTTACATTTAGTGTAATTATTGATACTTGTGAGTTCCCTATTGCCATTTTATATATTGCTTTCTGTTAGTTTTGTGTCTTGTTTGATCCTTCTCTTTCGTTTTTCTATCTTTTGTTTTTATTTGGTTGTATTCCATACATCTTTCCTCTGTTGCTATCTTTTTTATCTCATGTGCTTCTGTGGTGGTTTTTTCAATGGTGGTTACCTTTGAGTAATGAAAAGGGTCCCTACCCTGTTCATTGTAGCGAACTATTTTGTGAGTACTTTTGCACTCCATCGTCCTTTGCTACTGTTAATCTCCATCTTCTCCCCCTCTTTCTTTTTGTTGTTGTCACAGTTTAGATTTGGTTTTATTGTGTTCTTCTTGGAGCTTTTACTTGTGGCTCTGTTTTTTTTTTGTTCTTTGTATCTGATTGGAGAACCCCCTTTAGTAATTCCTGGAGTGGGGGTTTTCTGATGATAAATTCCCTCATCTTTTCTGTATCTGTGAATGTTTTTATTTCTCCTTTGTATTTGAAGGATAGCTTTGATGGGTATAGTATTTGTGGCTGAAAGTTCCTCTCTTTCAGGACTTTAAATATTGGGGTCCACTCTCTTCTAGCTTGTAGAGTTTCTGTTGAGAAATCTGATGATAATCTAATGGGCCTTCCTTTATATGGTGTATTCTTCTTTTCCCTGGCTGCCTTGAGAATTTTTTCTTTGCTGTTGGTTTGTGTCAATTTCATTATGATATGCCTTGGAGTAAGTTTGTTGGGGTTAAGAAAACTCGGTGTTCTGTTTGCTTCTTGAACTTGAGGCTTTAGTTCTTTCCACAGGCTTGGGAAGTTCTCATCTATTATTTGTTTGAGTATGTTCTCCATTCCATTTTCTCTCTCTTCTCCCTCTGATATACCTATTATTTTTATGTTATTCTTTTTGATGGAGTCAGATAATTCTTGTAGGACTATCTCATTTTTTTAAATTTTTGAGTCTCTTTCTCTTCTCTTTGTTGTGCCTCAAGTTGCTTGTCTTCTATTTCACTAATCCTCTATTCTGTCTGACCTGTTCTATTAGCTAAGCTTGTTACTTCGTTTTTCAGCTCGTGAATTGAGTTTTTCATCTCTGTTTGATTTGTTTTTATAGTTTCAATTTCCTTGGACATATATTCTTTGTGTTCATTGAGTTGTTTTCTGAGCTCCCTAAATTGCCTTTCTGTGTTTTCCTGTATATCTCAGAGGATTTTTAGGATTTCTATCTTGAATTCTCTGTCATTTAGCTCCAAAGTTTCCAATATATTAAATTTTTTCTCCATAGATTTTTCCTCATCTAGCTTTGTTACCTCTCTTTCTTTTGTATCCATGATATTCGATTTTCTCTTCCTTAATGGCATCTGAGGGTGGTTTTGTTGATAGTATTAATAAGATTTAATAAAGAATAAAAAGTTAAAAAAAATAAAAAAATAAAAAATCGAAAAGAGTTGTTTTTAAAAAAAAATTAATAATGAAATAAAGAAAAATAAAATAAAATAAAAATTTAAAAAAAAGAAATTATTCCCCCCCTCCTTTTTTTCTCTCCTCTCCTCTCCCCTCTTTCTTGAGAAAATCTTCTGGTGGACTGTGAATTATAACAAACAATTCCTGTGATGGAGGGCCTGAATTGGGGAAAAGTAATAAAGGGGGAAAAAAAAAAAAGGAAAAAAAAAAAGGAAAAAAAAAAAAAGAGTGTATGGACCCACAAAAAGCAAATAAGGAAAAAATTTGCTTCAAGAATAAAATGATTTGCTTTTAGTTGTTGGTTGTCTAAGAGTTATGATGACAGGAATAAGAGCAAAATGGAAAAATGGGGGGACAAATTAAAAAGTTACTATTGTATTTAGTGGAACAAGAACTAGATAATATGGAGAGCCAGGGATGGGAGCACTGCTAGTGAGTTAAAAAGGTGAAGTAAAAAACCCCCAAAATGCCACAAACTTAGGTTTGAGTCCCAGATAAGACAATTTGTTTGTTATTGAGGTTTGAATGAGAGGAGATGTAAAGGAGAAAGGAAGAAACTAATATAGAGGGAGAAAAGAAAGAGAGAGGGAGAAAAAAGAGGGAACCACTAAAAGAAGAAAAAAGAAAGGAGAGAAAGAGAGAGAGAGTTAAGGGTTTTGGAGTGCAACCCTCATAGAGGGTAAGGAAGAGAAGAGAAAAGATAATGGGAGATGTAACACTTATGGGTAGTGTAGTTCAAGGAGAGGAGAGAGTAAGACCGGTAGAGAGTTAATCGGCCAAATTGGAGGAGGAAAAAAAAGTATCAAGAATGAAGATAAGAGAAACAAACGAACAAATATAATAAAATGGGATAGGTTATAAAGTCTGCAGATTATTCTTGATTTTGAGAGTTTATCTTCTTGCTTTTTCTTTTCTCTCCCTCTTCCTGTTCGGTGACTCTGTTCCCCGGGTTCTGCCCCTTTGGCACGCTCAGGTAGAGGTTTGCAGTTGATAAGTCTCTATGGCAATGTCATGTATTGTGCTTTAGTCTCATTGGCAGTCGAAGCTCATTAGCATTTATAGGCTCCGACAGTGAGAGAGTCTGTGTTCCTGGAGCCTTTCTCCTAGTCTTTCCTTCCTCAATTAGTAGCCTGATAATCCAGCTATGGGGTTGCTGCTGCCTCTGCCTGGATAGTAAGAGGCTCAAAAAGCTGGCAACTCCCCACTCTATTTCCACTCAGCACAGGGCTCTGGGTAAGGCACAGTCAGTCAGAGCTGCTAGCATAATCAGGCAGGCTTTCCGCCCACTCAAAGACCTCTGGCTCTGCCACTCTGTCCGGTAACACAAGCGGGCGCCCACTTCTGGGGCACTTGGAGGAAACTCTCACTCACTGTCTGCGACCAGGATATCCGGCCAGCAGTCTCACGCTCTGAGTGAAAACCCCTACCGCAGGGAAAAGTTGCAGCGTTGGAATTGAGTCTCGCTCCGTCCCCGTGCGCGGCTTTTGCAAGGCGCTGGGGCGGCTCGAGATTCTGCTTTGGCCCACACAAAGGCCCCTGACTCTGCCCCTCTGTGCGATAACACGGGCGCGCACTGCCGAGGCACTCGGAGGAATTGCTCACTTCTTATCTGCGCGCGCAAACCAGGATATGAGGCCAGCCGCGTTTCCCTCTGAGTGAAACACCCTCCAGCACGGAAAATCTCCACCGTTGGAATTAGTTCTCACTCCCTCCCGTGCGTGGCTTTCCCAGGGCGCTGGGGCTGCCCAGAGACTCTGCCCTCGGCCCACAGAAAGGCCTCTGACCCTGCCTCTCATGGGGCAACACGGGCACCCACTCTCGGGTCCTAGGAAGAAATTCTCGCCCACTAACTGCGCACCGACCAGGAGACCGGGTAAAATGGCCGCTCCGCTTGTCTTTCTTTGTTTGGGTTTGGCGCGAGTGTTAGCTTGTATTGCCCGGGTTGCCACAGGATCAGATTTTCCTCGGCTTGGATCTCCGTGCCACAGCCTGGTTCGGCCGTTTGTGCCGCGGCGGCCTGGATCTATTCACCCCCTTTGCCCGCCTCAGTTTCTATATTCACAGTTACCAGAGAAAGCCGCCCTGTTTAGGTTAGTGAGGAAGGCGGAGCATTTCTTACTCTCTATTTCCTTCGGGGTTTGGTTATATATTTAGCCAATTTTTCACTCAATCATACCTTTGGGTGTATTGCGAAGCATCTGGATGCTCCAAGTATAGGTTTTTCTGTTTCTGGTTGAAGATCTTGTTGAGTTTTGGGGGAGATTTATCGGTATCGCTTCCTACCCCGCCATTACTCTGACGTCCATATAACCAATTTTTAAGAGAGGGGTGCAGAAAATCCAGGGGTGGGTTTTTCAGCAGCTCAACAGTGTCATCAAAGGTGAAGATACTTGCCATATCTTTATTGTGTCACATGCTGATGCATGTAAAAAAATACTCTTAATGGAATAGGTCCACTGGTGATTATTTTGTTATTGTTGTGTTTTAATAAGAATAATATAAAAATTAATAATATAAAACTTACATATAAAAAGTTGTTTGCTGGAGTTCTTAAAGTTCATTTAGTCAGAACAACTGTCTCATTTCTTTTTTAAAAATCTATCACTTCATACCTGTTAGGATGACTATCATCAATAAATAAACAAACAAGAGTTGTTGAGGATGTGGAGAAAAATGAAACCTTATGCACTCTTGGTGAGAATGAAGATTGGTACAGTCATTGTGGAAAGCAGTATGGAGTTACCTCAACAAATTAAATATGGAACTTCATTATAACCCAGTATTTCCACTTCTGGGAATATATCTGAAGAAACCCAGACCACTAATTTGGAAGAATTTAATATACCCCTATGTTCATTTCAGTAGTATTTATAATAGCCAGTATTTGGAAGCAGTACATTAGTAGATAAGTGGATTTAAAAGAAAAAAAAATAACCTGTGATACATATACACAATAGAATACTACTCGGTCATAAAAAGAGAAGGACATTTTACCATTTGCAACAGCATTGATGGACTTGAAGAGCATTATACTAAGTGAAATAAGCCATTCAGAGAGACAAGTACCATGTGATTTTATATGTAAAATTTAATTAACAAAATAAACAAAATAGGAACAGACTCATACATACAGAGAACAGACTGACAGCTGTCGACGGAGTTTAAGGTTGAAGGATTAGGTGAAAAAGGTGAAGGAATTAGCAAAAAATATATATAACCTGATAAGACACGGACAAAACAATATGGTGATTACCAGAAGGAAAGGGGGGCAGAGGGAGGTAGGAGAGGGTAAAAGTGGTATAAATGGTGATGGAGGAGATTTGACTTACATTATACAGCTGATGTATTATAGAATTTTACACCTGAAACTTACATAATTTTATTAACCAATGGCACCCCCAAAAATTGAAAAAGATAGATAAATGTATCCCATTCTTCAAGCACAAATGAAATAGACCCACAGACATAGAGAGCTCTTCCCTACCCACACAGAGAGCAAACTGTGGTTGTAAAAATGGGACGGGGGGAACTTGGAAGACTGGGAGAAAGAAGCGAAGGGACTGAGAAGTAGAAATTGGAAGTTACAAAGCTGTCAATGGGATGTAAGTAAAACATAGGAAATATAGTCAATAATATTGTGATATCTATGTTTGGAGCCGGTTGGGTACTTGAAATATCGAGGGATAACTGTGTAAAGTATACAATTATCTATCCACTAAGTTGTACCCCTGAAAACAATACAAAATAAAATTAAAAGAAAAAAATGTAATGTGACAAAACTTGCTCTCTGGTAAAGCAGTCTATTATTTCAATAGAGGCCTGTGAGAAAGATACTGATGCAGTTTATGTAACCCCTGGCAGTGGTGTTTTTCCCACATTCTCTGGTAATACAATATTAAAGTATTCCTATATGATTGTTCCTAGTTCCGAAACATATGAAAATGTGAAGCTGCACTGGAATTTTCATCTTTAGAAATCATCTATACTTTTTTTTTTCTATAGGTTTGAGACTGATTCCCATAGACATTAAAAATAATAATTGAATTTTAATTATGAACTTTCACAAATTTAACACAATTCCATGCCAGCATCCAGATTAGGAAAACGAAACATCAGTATCAGCTGAAAGGCCAATAATCGCAATAATTTTGGAATTGAAGCAATATCATTCAGTGTCAGTAGTGGAATTCAAACTACAAGTATAATGTGTTTTCTAAGTAGTTTAGATTGAAATTTAGCAAGGAACCTTATACCAACCATATTGCTGGAGTCCTAAAACAATTGTATTATACAGATATTGAAAGTTTACTTTAACAAATATCTATTCTTTATTTGATGACTTTAGCTCCCCAAATGTTAAGAGAATAATATTGATGAACACTATATCCACCATTTTTTCAATTTAAAATGTTCACTCTTTATGAAAAACTTTAGTATGCAGAGATTAGATTTACTCCTTAATATCACACTGACTCTTATATTGGCGTGACCACTGTAAAACAGATATTGTAAATCATGAATGTTGTTCCTGGGGTCCCCTGAGAAAATAGAGTGCATCATTAATTCAGGTGACAAGGGATATTTGATTAATTCTAAGTATTTTTTTTATAGAGATAGAGAGAGAGTCAGAGAGAGGGACAGATGGGAAGGAAGAGAGATGAGAAGCATCAGTTCTTTGTTGCAACACTTTAGTTGTTCATTGATTGCTTTCTAATATGTGCTTTGACCGTGGGGTGACAGCAGAGTGAGTGACCCCTTGTTCAAGCAAGGAACCTTGGGCTCAAGCCAGCAATGTTGGGCTTCAAGCCAGTAACCTCTGGGCTCAAGCCAGTGGCCATGTGGTCATGGCTATGATCCCAAGCTTAAACCAGCGACCGCGCACTCAAGCTGGTGAACCCATGCTCAAGCTGGACAAGTCTGCACTCAAGCCTGAGACCTCGGGGTTTTGAACCTGGGTCTTCTGCCTCCCAGTCCAACATTCTATCCACTGTGCCACCACCTAGTCAAGCATATTCTAAGTATTAAATAATTTTTTATTCTTTGTTTCATAATTATTGCTTTCACACAATTGGAAAGAACAATAGAGTAAAAATAAGTAGATATATTTATTTTATCAAGGTTTAAGTATTAGTAATTATGTCAGTGAATTATGGTCCTGTTCATGTATTTTTTAAAATCTCTTCATATGTCAGATTCTTCACAGAAGAATGCTTAGAATTACATTTTGTTTCCAAATAATCATTATGCAAAAGATTCAAATAATCAGCCATTGTTTTACAAAAATAAAACCAAACTAATTTTTTACTAATTGTTTTCTATTAAATTTAGGAATTACCTAGTGAGGAGGTCATTCTATTGCATGTAGACCTTGTTGGTAATTCATGGGTGCTATAAATATAGAGATTACAAATAATCAAAATGTTCAATAATCATTACAAATCATATTAATAATTGTCACTAACTAAATTAGAAGGCCAATTTTAACAACATTATTAAAAGTTAGAATGTTAAAATGCCTTTTTAAATGATCATTCCAAGTGTGTTTACTTAAATTTCTTAGTTATCAACTGTTTGTTGATATGTGACTGAATGTTTAAATGTTAATGTAAGTATTATATTAAAAGTCTATAAATATTCATTATGTATTTCCTATATTCTGACTTTGTTCTAATTGTTCTGCATCTTTTATCTATTTTCACCTGTAAATATATGAAGTTATTGCTGCTACTTGGAATAAAACATGAATGAATAGATGTATATGTACATCCATGTCTATATATGTGTACTATATATTATATATACATATATACACATGCATTCATATATATATATCCTGTCTTCACAAAATAACTAGGCTATATTTGTTTTATGTGATTGATATATTTTAGGAAAAATACACTTGTTTACATTATATTCTATGAAACTAAAATGTACATTTTAGAGAAAATAGATTTCCTTAGGGTATATTCTGTTATATGCAGTTACAATTTTATTGTATAGTAAGAATTACAGATTCAAGTAAATTATTAGTAGTTAAAATATAGATAAAGTCAGATTTTTGAGACATGAGAGAGTAGAAAGGTAGGCAAAACTATAACTTACTTTAGCATTGGAGTTGTGACTTAGGAGAACTTATATAAGTATATATCCAAATAACATATTTAACCTGAATCATTTTAGAAAAATAGATCTGTAATAGGTACAAGATTTTTAAAAACAGTTTCCATATTTAAATTAAAGAAAAGTAAAAAGAAATAGATTTCATTTAATTGAATTCAACTGTGATTTATATTCCCCCCTAAGCAGAAAACCAGATCACTTTTGGTCAAGGTAAGCTGAAAAATCTGTAAATTAAGATTCTCAATAAAAAAATAAATTATCTCAAGTTTTCTTTGGGTAGTGTCTGATAATTTTCTGCAAGATTACTTAAATTGTGGGAAGAAAACTTATTTTATGTATGTTCTAACTTTTTAGCAAATTTCTACATGTACAAAGGAATAAAATTAGACTACTGTTTGTCTCACATATAAAAATAAAGTCAAAATAAATCAAAGACCTAAATATAAGACCTAAAACAACAAATTATGTAGAAATAACATAGGTACTAAATTATGGAACTTGGTCTTAGAGAAGATTTTATGAATTTGGCTCCAAATTTAAGGGAAGTACAGGCAAAACTAAATGAATATGACTATGTAAAATTAAAAAGCATCTGCTCAGCAAAAGATACAGCCAACAAAACAAAAAGTGAACCAACCAGATGGGAGAAGATATTTGCAAACAACAGCTTCACCAGGGGTTAATATCCAAAATATATGAAGAACTCATACAACCTAACACCAGACAAAAATGGGCAGAGGTTCTGAACAGACATTTCTCCCAAGTAGGCATACAAATGGCCAACAGATATATAAAAAAGATACTCAACTTCACTGGCTATTAGGAAAATTCAAATCAAAACTTCAACGACATATCACCTCACACCTGTTATAATTCTGGTTATTATCAACAAGACAAGTAATAACAAGTGTTGGAGAGGATGTAGAGAACAAGGAACCCTCCTTCACTGATGATGAGAATGTAAACTGGTACAGCCACTATGGAGAACAGTATGCAGGTTCCACAAAATATTAAGAATAGAGTTACCATATAACCCAACAACACCCCTTGTGAGTATCCCAAAAATTTGAAAACATTTATTTGCAAAGACATTTATATGCAGCACTGTGTTCACAGTAGCATTATTCATGGTGGCCAAGACATGCAAATAACCAAAGTGTTTTCTGGTAGGTAATTGGATACAGAAGATATGGTACATACATGCAATGGAATATTACTTATCAATCAGAAAAGATGAAATACTGCCATTTGCAACACAATGATCAATACTGAAAATATGCTAATTGAAATAAATCAGAAAGAAAAAGTCAAGAACCATGAGATTTCTGTCATATGTGGGATATAAATCTCAAAGCAACAAATGAACTAACAAGAAAAACAGACAGACAAAAACTCATAGACACAGACAACAGTTTGGTGGTTACAGACAAAAAGTTGTAGGGTAAGTGGGATCAAAAGTATGGTGACAGAGAAGATGTGACTTTGCGTGTTGGGCACACAATGCACTACACAGATAATATATCATAGAAATGTATGCTTTAAACCTATATAATTTTATTAGCCAATGCCTCTTTAATCAACTAAAAAAGAAAAATAAACTTAAAAAAATTGAAACAATAATCTATCACATTTATTGTCCTGCTCATCTATATTGCAAATAAAGTTGGAAATTGACTGGAATTATTCAAAAACTTCAGATAAATTTTTACATAAATTATGACTGTCAATGTACATTAAAGTTCACACATCTAATTTAGAAATAATGAAAAATACATGCTTATAATTATTCCTTACTTACCTGATGTATTTCATCACTATGTTCACAGAAGACACAGTCTTGATGCAAAAAAGACAGCAGGTGTTAGTGCTGTGGTGGAATGTTTCTTTCCACTCAGTGAAAATCTCAGAACCCCTAACTTTTCATCTTCCTCATCTAGATTATCACCTTCACTTTGGAAGGAAAATAAAAGGAGAAAAAAAGATAATAATTAAAGGTAAGTGGTAAAATTCAAAATATGTCCAGTGCTATTTATTCTCACTGAGAACTGGGGATGAGATATAAGTCTGACATAAATACATAAAATGTTAATTTACTCTCATTTCTTTATTAATATACAATTAGAAATCATTATTAGAGAGTGGCTTAGCAGTCATTCATTTATCTATTATTCAATGATTCAGAGTCAACATTTACACAAAATTCTCTTGATTATATCTCTTCTTTTTTGGTCTCTTATCTATTTCTACAAATATACATTCTTCCCAGGACATTATTGCAGAAATGTTCTTCTTCTCCATTTACCTTCTAGGTAAAATACCAATATTTCGCAGATGCCTCCCAAATGTCTATTTCTTGTCCCTCACTCCCCCTGAACTACATTTCTATCCATCTAACTCTATACTAAACATCTGCTTCTGATTCTCTTCCCCAAATATATTCTTTAACTCTAACCAGTTGCAATATGTGGAAATTCATTCTTATGATTAGAATCAAACCGTAGAAAGTTACAGAATTCTCTCATTTTTTTATCCAAATTGATTTGCGAATGTGCTTGAAGCAAACTTCAACATCTGTCTAGAATTCGGCTACTTCTCAGCACAAGCACCGGTTCCTGTTCAGTCAGTATCATTTCTCTCCTGCATTATTTCACTAGCTTGCTAACATGATTCTACTCTCCCATAACTGTTATTCTACTGTCTGCTCTTCACAAACTGGTCAAAGTGATGCTGCTGAATTGTAATCCAGACCATATAACTCTTCTCCTTACCATGGTGCCCCTATTTTTTATCTACTGGCAATTTGAAATCTATTAAAATAATATTATAACATTTTGGTATTCTATCTATCATCTCTACTACCCTGAAAAGAAATCAATATCATGATCAAGATAAATTAAACACATTTTTATGGAAGTATGTCTAAACCTCCTTAATTAATTGCCTGGACAGGAGTGACTTTCAAAGTTCTTAAATATCTAGGGGAAAAAAGTGTGTGCTGTGTGTGCTTTTACAGATTTTTGTTAATTGCATGTGTTTCTTTTATGACACTGAGCAAAGAAGCATAATACTTGACCTAAATGAAGAAGTTTTAATATTCTGAATTTTATTAGTTTACTTGATACCTGGAATTTAATAAAAATATTAAAATTACAATAGAACATTCATGGCCAGAATATTGGAATAGTAACCGTTTATTTATATAGGTTTATTTTTTTTAATTTTGTATTTCAAAGTTGTATTGATGATTGCATATGCATGTTTAAGTAGAATGCTAAGGGATAATTTCATAGTTAATCTAATAAACGAAGAGAAAAACACTAAAGAAATACGGTGTAATGGTGGAATACATTACTACTGCTCACTAGTATTCTGATAGCCTCTTTATTCCACGCATGAGAAAGATCAGAATTTTCTTTCTCCTCAAGAACAGCTGTGGTCATGAGAACATGTCAGCAGAAATTGTGTCCTCCCTTAGCTATGAAAGGATTTGAAAAAGGGGTTGATTCTCTATGTGTTTCCTCAGTGTGTTTCTATGTCCAGAGGTACTCCAGAGCAGCCTCAGCTCATGTTATATCTGAGTGAGAAGGAGAGGGGGAGGGGTGGAGAAGCAGATGGGCGCTTCTCCTGTGTGCCCTGGCCAGGAATCAAACCCAGGACTCCTGCACGCCAGGCCAATGCTCTACCACTGAGCCAACCAGCCAGGGCCTAATTTTTATTTTTAATTTATTGTGTTGACATGATTTAACTCCTGCTTATATGTAGTAAGCATGGAGTTGTTTTAAATCCCTGATATTCTAAAGTTTTAATTTTGTTTTTAACTATGGCATAATTTAGACTATGTTAAGGGGTATATTTCACAAACAGTTGAAAGGTCTAATAGTAAATCTTGTATTTGAAAAGTCAGACACTCATATATAAAGTTTTGAAATAGTTATGTTTTTTTCTACTCTGAATATGAATGGATGGCAAAGTGTCACCATGCTCTGAGGACAGCTTTTGCCATGAAAAGGCAGAGTCTAACACACACAGAGAGCAAGCAACCTGCAGAATGAGAAACTCTGAGGAGTAATGAAAATTAGAAAGTAAAGGAAAACCAAAAAAAGTATTATTTTCATTAAAAATGTAATGGGGTACTATTAAATCATGCAATGTACACAAAAACAAACAAATAAAATATACTTTTGCTATTAATAATAAAAACGAGATGGCAGAACAAATACCTCAATAGAAGTCTTGGCTAAAAATATTAAGATAACCTCCAGGAAGGAATAAGAAAATAGTGACAGTAAGTAGGAGAAATAAATGAAAAACCTAGCACAAATCAGATATACACCCTCCAAATAACTAAATTCTCTAAAAGAAAAAAACCCAAAAAATGATTAGAAAAGATCATTTTAAAAATGTAAAAATATTTCTCACATGGGGAGACATGATGTGGTGTGTAGAGAGGATTATACTGAGTGGAAACTTTTGAAATCATATCAACACAACAAATTAAAAATAAAAATTAGGCCCTGGCCGGTTGGCTCAGTGGTAGAGCGTCGGCCTGGCGTGCAGGAGTCCTGGGTTCAATTCCTGGCCAGGGCACACAGGAGAAGCACCCATCTGCTTCTCCTCCCCTCCCCCTCTCCTTCCTCTCTGTCTCTCTCTTCCTCTCCCACAGCCAAGGCTCCATTGGAGCAAAGATGGCCCGGGTGCTGAGGATGGCTCTGTGGCCTCTGCCTCAGGCACTAGGATGGCTCTGGATGCAACAGAGCGATGCCCCAGATGGGCAGAGCATCGCCCCCTGGTGGGCATGCCGGGTGGATCCCGGTTGGGCGCATGCGGGAGTCTGTCTGACTGCCTCCCCGTTTCTAGCTTCGGAAAAATGCAAAAAAATAAAAAATAAAAATTAAAAGATATATATTTCTCAAAGCTTTACACTTGAGTACTTGGTGCAATATATAAAATTTGACCCAAATCAATGTACAGTATTAGAAAATAAATTTAAAATGAATAAACCACAAGACTATCTCAGAATTGACAGTTCTTTTCTTCATTTTTAAGAATTTTCTCCCCAATTTTCTAACTATACTACTTAGTCATGTTCTTCTTTTCAAAATTCATATATACTTAAAATACATTCTCAAAGATGTCTAAATTTAATAATACACTGGGAACTCAATTAGATGTGAATGTTTTGTCTGTGGTCATGGGGAAGTATTACATTATTCAAATTTGTGCTTATGCCTGGGGATAGTGAAAGTTTTAATATATACAGAGAGTCAAGGAACATTTTCATTTCATACACCATAACCTAAATTAGAATGTACTCTTAGCCTTTGCTGGATTGTTCAGTTGGTTTGAATGTTGTCCCAATATGCTGAGGTTGCCAGTTCTATCCCCAGTCAGAGTGCATACAGGAAAGAACATGCTAATATTTCTATCTCTCTCTCACTTCCTCTCACTAAAATCAATAAATAAAATTTTAAAAATAGAATGTACACTTAAAGACACAAGGATTTTTTTGTGACTGGTAAAGGAACTGTTACATATGCTATTATTTATAAATGCATATTTTCACAAGATATACCTAAAATTTGTAAGTATACATTTGCCATATTAAAGGATCAGTTTTTAACTTAATTTCATTAAGCATCTTTTGTCAATAGTATTTAGTATTACATTTATTATAGGATTTAAAATGTTATACATAATATATAAAACATGATATATAACATATATACATATAATCTGCATAGCACACAAAGTCACCAATTCACACAGTCGTAAGTAAATACTCTCTACCTAGAAAATGAATTGAAGTTTTTCTATTAGGGCAGATGTTACTGTGGTCTTAACTATTTATTTCATGCATCATTCACAATTTGAAGTTCTAAAAAGAGTACCACATCTCTATATTTTATAAAAAGGATTAATCCTGCAATTAGAAAGACATGACATTTCATAATTGAGTTAAATTAGATTGAAGTAGTCTATTGCTTTTCAGAAAAACATTACTCACTTTTTAAAATAATAATATTATGAGCAGTAATAGAAAATTTATGGTTATAGATCTGGTATCTCTTTAAGACTATGCTTTTTTGTATTTCTAAAAATTCAGTAAATAGTATTTAGTAATTTTCTTAATCTGTTAACTCATTTGGAAATATCCAAGGGCTGTTAGTGATTTTATTGCATGGATGACAAAATCAACTCATCTTTTGTTTGGGTTTACAAGTGGTAAGATTTACAAATTTTCAATGATAAGAAATTAAGGAAACAAATGTTATTTTCTCTATTCTAGCTTTGCTGTTTTAGTAGTGCATACATAAAAAAGTCTAATGTAGGGGCTTCTTGGAAGGTCCAAAAGAGAAATGACTCCATATTAGAAAAGGAATAAATTATTTCAAGTTAAAAACAACAAAGATTAAAGAACAATTTAAATAAATAGTGAGTTCACAGAAGAAATACAAAAGAATAAGAAATGAGTGAAAAAATGGTTAACATCAATTTAAACCACGGAAATACAAATAAACAATCTTATTTTTTTCTAATCAGAAACAAAATATTTTAAAAACTTAAGATCTGTTTTGCTCTATATGAGTGGACAAGGACATTTGTTAAACACTTGATGGGGAAAGATTGTGTCAATTTTTATTGGTTAGCAAGTTGTCATTTCTTATCTAGTTAAAACATATACTCTTTGACTCACAACTTCAAGTTCCATGAATCTATATTTACAAAATGTCACATATAAACAATACAGTCACTGTATAAAAACATACAGTGTGTTTAATGGTTGAGGAACAATAATATAAATAATGTATTATATTGAAAATAATGATTCAGTGATTCACTAAATGCCATAGAGATATTTGACTACCCACCCATCCATCCATTCATCCATTCATACATCTGTTTCCATAAAAATCTATATAGATTACATAAGAAAAAAGCACAAGTTGCTGGAGAGTATGAACAGTACTAGACACTTAAAATGAACTAATCAGTATTATACTTAGGAGCAAATAGGAAAATAAAATATTAGAAGGAATCACACAGAAAGGTTTGAGATGGTTATATCTAGGGTAGGCAAAGGTAAAAAATATTCATTTATGTTTCAAAACAGATCCTTGGATCATGGAAGGTCAGAGAAAAATTCTACAAAGCTAGATTGGCAGGTTGCTTGGGTGTTGATGAGTTCATCGTTCTGTTGTTTGATCCTGCAAAACTTAATCCTGCTTATTTTCACCAAGAAGGTGTTGATACATTTCTCAGACCACGCACCCCACATATTCTTTCAAACTTATTTTAAAATGTGAGCGTCCATTACTAAAATAGAATGGTAAAGTGTATACTGGGTAGACAATAGCTGTCCTTTCACATACTGCTCTAATTCATTAGCAGAAACTGTTGGCTCTACTTTAAAAACCTATCTCCAGTCCAACAATTTCTCATCTTTCCTACTGGTACAGTTCTAGTCAGTCACCGACACATGCCACTAGGTCTTTACAACAGCTTACAGAGCAATGTCTTTGCTGTCCCTCAAGTATGTCACGAATGCTCCAGGATTGAGCCTTTGATTTTAGCTCTTCCCCACAACTAAGTACCATGTCCTGGAAAACAGCAGGTCTTAGAGTTCTTTCCAGTTCAGATGTGGAGAGGCACCTGCTACCACAGTTTTCTTTGACTTTTCTCTTACCACTAGACTATTTCTCTGCAAAATAAGGAACTTTAAAATCCTTAAAACATTCTTTATTCATAGTCTTTCATCAGTACTTTTCCTCAGAGTGGTTATCGAGCAGAGTTCTCTATGGTAGAACAAAAGCAGCTTCCATTTTCTTGAATTGATCATATACTGTCCTTGGTTGTTCCTCACAAGTCTGGCACACAGCTAGTTGCTTAGATGTTCATACACACAACATGCACACATATATGTATATTATAGGTAGTGTATATATATATAGGTTATATATATATAGGTAGTGTATATATATATAGGTAGTGTATATATATGTTTGTTTGTTTATTATAAATGTGTGACATATAAATTTCTTTTAGTTTCAATTTGCTGGGTATTAGGGTTCTGTTAAGAGTAGATAGTATAGCTAAGGTCAGCCATTTGTCATTTAGAAATTCTTTCTAAATGAATTTTTGTAGTTTCCATTGTAGATTGCACATCCATGAAGAGAGAAACCAGAACAGCAGTAGATAACTGGTTCCTAATGAGAGCCACAACGCTTTACAGAGCAAAAACTCTAAACTCTCATTATACACTTTTAACCAAGTAAAAGAGGAAAGAAAGAAAGTGCTTCCTTTTTATGTATTTATGACTGGGAAGGACTGTGCTGAATAATTCAAGATCATTTCTATGATACTCCTCCACTTCTGAACAGAAAAATAATAAATATATATGTTTCTAAATGCAAAAAACAATATCAGCCTCATCACGATAAATAATTAATTATCAGTTAGGGCTTATTCTGTTCCAGGAAACATATGAAGTGATTTTAACATATTATTTCATTTAAAGCTCATGAGAAGCATATAAATTAAGTAATATTTTTTATTTATAAAACAATAATATGAGGTTCAGCACATCTAAATAAAATATAAACCAAATTACAAGACAAGACTTTTTATTTTCAAAATGTTCTCTTAGAAAATTAAGAAATCACAATATATTCAGTTTTCTATAATTTTATTCTAAGCAAGATTTTGTGTGTGAAGTGGGAAAAGGAAAACATACAGTGTGGGATTGTTTTCTCATGTGTTTACCAAGGAAGTTTAACAAAAAATTAAAATTATTTTTTATGATATTAAATTATATATGTATATACATATATATATATATTTCAATTTGTAAAAATCCCTAACTGCAACATAACAGTTAAACTAGAGAGATATAAGGTATATACTTATTGGATTAAAGGCTTACTATCCAGATAGTAGACAAAATTGTATGTTGGCACTTGCAATAAATTTGACAATGATAGCCTCACATATGAATTTTAAAAGAGTTGTACCATAAACAACTTCAAAGCACATATAAAATAATGAACAACTTAGGAAAAAGAAATCAGATGTAACTTCACAGGGCATTTGGGTGGTTATAAGGATTTATTACATAAAGAGCTTTATAATAATAAACATATGAAAAATGTGGGTAGTGAAATTTACATTAAAATATAAATTTATATAATATGAAATGTGAAAAGATTATAAGCAGACATTTGAATAATTTACATTAAAAAAAGTGTTGTTTGTTTTCATTGGAATGGTTTGGGTTTATCTTACTCCAGGGTCTCTGTTCATAAGGATAAACATAATGATTTAGTAAAGCTCACACTACAGTTTAATGTTAGACCTGAAATCCTGTCCCTACCAGTTTGAAGTCATTACCTGCCTCCTTGACCATTACACACAACACCCTCCTACAGTCACTGAAGAATTAACTAATTAACTACGGTGGAGGTGTGGAAGTATATTCTAGCACCTGAGGTAGAGGCCATGGAGCCATCCTCAGCACCCGGGCCATCTTTTGCTCCAATGGAGCCTTGGCTGTGGGAGGGGAAGAGAGAGACAGAGAGGAAGGAGAGGGGGAAGGGTGGAGAAGCAGATGGGCGCTTCTCCTGTGTGCCCTGGCCGGGAATCGAACCCGGGACTTCTGGGAGTTGGCCAAGGCCACCTTTCATCCATTTTAAAGAGTTTCCTCCATTCTCGGGGAAAATATTTATTGCTTTCTAAACATTATTACAAACATAACAGAAATACAGCTTCATATCATGTCCTTTTTTAATCAAACATCTTGAAAATATAAGCCAATTTTATACAGACTTTCTCTTAGAGATACCACTGTTACTTAGAATACTGCTGTTGTGGAAATGCAATAGAGACAAAATTGAAGGCTGAGAGCTTAACCAGGAAGTTTTCACAACAGGAAGATCTGGCCCCAGGTGATAGCAGTAGGGAAGGAGAGAAGAGGTTGCTTTAGAAATGCAATAAAAAAATATAAAACAGGAGTTTTAGCTGATATGAAGTGAGTTTGAGAAAGAAGGAAGAATCAAGGATGAGAATCATATTTCTGGTTTTTGCTAAAGGACTGCAAATAATCTTATTCATTGAAATCAGAAATACAATAAGAAGAGTAGAATTTGAGGGGGAGCTACAATAAACGTAAAAGATGCTGAGATGAGTTATATATAGCACATACAGATGCAAATGTTTAGCAACTTTGTGCTTTTGCTGTTGTTACTATTGTTGGTTTTTATGTCTAGTTAGCACTCTAATTTTAGAATTAAATATTTTTATCCAGAGACTATCAAATTCCATTTCTATAATGTGTCCTACAATGAATGAAAAATGACAGATTTCAAAATCAAAGAATATACATCTATAATTGATATCTTATAAAATAGAAACTTATGTGTCTAAAGAAATGTCTCAATTACCATATAATCTAGAAATAACCAGAAGTATCTCTATGCTATGAACAAGGTGAAACACGGAATGATTCAACAAATGTCACTCTCAAATATTAACAATGTAGTTGTAGACATCTTTATTAAACTGTCCAGATATCGTACAAATCAAGTTTGAGCCACTATAGTATTACAATAATATTGATTTACATTTGCTTGTAAATTTTTGAATTTTTACTTTTTCTAAATATTTGATCTGTTTTTTATAATTCAAAAACAAGAAAAAAAGCAATCTTTCCCAAATTACACAAATAAAGTAATGAGAAAGTTGTATTTTAGATTGAGATTTACTTGCAGTCAATCCAAGATGGGAGTAGAGTATGTGGAAGCTACACTACATCCTCCCAGGACCAAATTGAAATTACAGCTAAAATATAGAGCTATTAATCTGATTAATCAACTGAAGACCAGCTGAAGAGAAGTCTTATGGCTATGGCTTTACAGAACAAGCCACATCAAGACTGGTAAGAAAGGCAGAGAAATCAAAATGGCTGGCCCCACTCCACAGTGGTGACTAAAATTCAGAGGGATATCTCAGCTGCAAAGGACCCTCTGAGAATCATGAGGTCTCAATTACAATCTACAGCAGGCTTCCCAATCTAGAGTACCAGAGCCAAGAAGAGGCACCCACATAATATCTGGCTACGAAAATCAGAAGGAATTTCATTAACCAAGGAGAGACACAAGTCTACTAGAGATGCAGGTGCCCCCTAAATGGGCCAATGCACAAAATCTCATTCTCTTCCACTCACACTGGGTGCCAGCAGAGGAAAGATGGAGCAACTCGAGTCCTGTAGAAGATACTCGTGTTTGTGGCTCTGGGGAGAGAGCTGGAGGAACAGTGCCAAGATCACTGTGCTAAGCCACTACCCAACACTGCAAATGCTACCTTTCTTGGGTGGAATAATCCCCTCCATGAGGCATTAGCCTGGGGGAATGAAATAGCCCCACACTCTAGACTCCCTGTAGCCCGACCCTGTGGAGCTTGGATAGTGCTAAAGAATCAGTTGCATAGACTGGGGTGTAGAGGTCTGGCCAGATTCAAGGGGGATCGGTGGGATGTGGCTTTGGGGGGCATTCCTCTTACTTTCCCATTAATCTGACTGGAGTATGCCCCTCATTGGAGATCTAATAGCCCCACTTTCTGGGCTCCTGGAAGCCCTACCCTCTTGACTCCTGGTGTCTCTGCCTTGCCAAAGTCTGGACAGAATCTAGGATAGACTGAGTTGTGTGGCTTTGAGGCAAAGACCACTTCCTCCACCTCCACCTTGACCCAAGTCTGACCAGTACCTCCTCTCATACAAAATCCACTTGTTCCATCCTCCAAACTCCAGGGAATACTTGCCCAACTGAGACCAGGCTCCTGGAAAAATATGGGGCAGTTGTTGTGGCTCTAAAATGGGGGATGTTTTTCCCTCACATGCCTATGTGGTGCAGAGCCCTCCCTTCACATGGCCAATTCCTGGTCTGCCTTAGCTTGATAAACTGTGATGACCTCACAGTGATGACTCCCTGAGATCCCACTTCACCACAAAGGTGTGTGAGAATGCAGTGGGAGCAGCTAGACTTGGTATATACCCTAGTACATTTGCTGAGTGGCCTCAGAATTAGTACTGGCACCAAGTTTGAATCTGTATCAGTCTGGTGAACACAACTCACCCTTAACTGATGAGTCACTGAGAACCTGTCTCATGCAATTTGAGTACCACCAGAGGCTCTTACAGTGACTGAACCTAACAGGAAGCAGGCAGGTTAGGGAAGGTGGATCTCAAAGTGCCTTAAGGATGTTAGCTGACCTGCTCCAAAGCCCAGTGTGATAAAAGCCAGCATTGGTGCATGCTTGGTCCAGCATGAGGCAGGCACAAACTATGGATTGCTTTGTAGCTTCAAACAAGTTGCCCAGGGCAAGTCACAGACCTATACCAGAGTCCCTCTCAAGAGGATGCAGAACCAACACATCAAATCATCAGCTTCAGACAATATCAGAGCAGGATGTAGCAAGCTTCATAAGTGGCAAATAGAGAGGGATATCTTGGCAGGCACAAGACCCTGTAGAGACAAAAATCTACTTTATGCGATCAATACTTGCACATCAGCTTATATATGGTATTTGAGGTTGATTCTCACAGTCAGACAGCCTGGGGGTCAACCCTATGCATGAACAAACCAATAGCAATCAAGACTCAGTGACAACAAGAGGGCCCACATAATCTACACAAGGGATATTCTTTGACAACTCAGCTCAGGTGATTAAGGACACTGTACCACTGGTCCTCACAGGACACATACTACATAAAACAACCCCACAAAGACTAGGAGCCATAGCAAATCTATCCAATACATAAAACAAACACAAAAAGACAGCCAAAATGGGGAGACAAATAATCAGTCTCAAAATGAAAGAACAAGACAAATCTCCAGAAAAAGAGCTAAATGAAATGAAAGTAAGCAATGTACCATATATAGAGTTCAAAGTAATGGTTATATGAATGATCAAGGAATTTAGTATGAACTATAATAGCATGATAAAGGACATAAAAAGCATAAAATAAAACTGTTAAAATTAAGAATGCAAACTCTGAAATGAAGAATGCACTAGAAAAAATAAACACTAGTCTAGATGAAGCAAAAGGCTGAATGAACAATTTGGAACACTAGGTAGCACAACACTCAATCACAACAGCAGAAAGAAAGAAAAAAATTTTTTTAAATGAAAGTAGTTTAAGGGACCTTAGAGACAACACAAAACATAGTAACATTCACATTATAGTGGTTCCAGAAAAAGAAGAGAACAAGAGAGAACTTTTTGAAGAAACAATGACTTGAAAATTTCCTTAACTGGGTGAAGGATAAAGACACACAATTCTGGGAAGTACAGAGAGTCCCAAACAAGATAACTCCAAAGATGCCCACTCAGTGATACATCATAATTAAAATGGAAAAGGTTAGAGATAAAGAGAGAATCTTAAAAACAGCAAGAGGAAGATAATTATCTAGAAGGGAGCTCCCATAGGACTGTCAGCTAATATCTCAACACTAACATTACAGGCCAGAGACACTGACATGAAATATTCAGAGTGATGAAAAGCAAGGATATACAACCAAGACTATTTATCCAGCAAGGCTATCATTTAAAATTGAAGAAGAAATAAGTGCTTTTGAGACAAGACAACTAAATGAGTTTGTTACACTAAACCAATATTACAACAAATGTTAAGTGTCTTCTTTAAAAAGAAAAAAAATGAACAGAACACAGTTAAAAGAATTAAATAGCAATAAATACGTACCTATCAATAATCCCTTTAAATGTAAATGCCTTAAATGCTTCAATTGAAAGACATCAAGTAGCTAAATGGATAAGAAAGCAAGACCCATATAATGAAGTCTACAAGACACCAACCTCAGAAAGATACACACAGACTAAAAGTAAAGAGATAGGGGGAAAAGAAAAGCATTCAAATGGAAATTTTAAAAGAAGCTGGGGTAGCAGTATTTATATCTGACCAACTAGCCTTTCAAACAAAGGTTATACTAAGAGACAAAGAAGGATATTACATGATAAAAAGGGAGCAATCCAACAAGAGGTTATAACCCTTGTAAATATTTATGCACCCAACACAGGAACACCTAAACATAAAAAGCAAATCTTGATGAATATAAAGGAAAAAACTGACAGTAATTCAGACATAGCAGGGGATTTTAACACCCCATTGACCTCAATAGGTAGACCTTCTAGACAGAATATCAACAAGAAAACAGTAGCCTTAAGTGATACACTAGATCATATGGATTTAATGAATATTTTAAGAGTACTTCACCTCAAAGCAGCAGAATATACATTCTTTTCAATTACACATGGAACATTTTCTAGCACAGAACACATGTTAATAATAAAACAAGTCTCAATAAATTTAAGAAGACTGAAATCCTATCAAGCATTTTCTCTGGCCATAACCAAATGAAACTAGAAATCAATAACAAGAAAAAAGAAGAAAGAAAGAAAAATAGAAAGAAACTACAAAAAATATTGGAGACTAAATAACGTGTTAGTAAATAATTACTGGATCAACAATTAGATCAAGAAAGAAATCAAAAGATACATTTACACAAGTGAAAGTGATAATATAGCATTCCAAAATGTATGGGACACAATGAAAGCAGCACTAAGAAGAAAATTCATAGCATTACAGGCCTATCTCAAAAAACAAGAAAAATATCGAGTAAATGATATAACTTCACACTTAAAGAAACTAGAAAAAGAACAACAACAAAAAAGCCCAACATGAGTAAAAGAAAAAAACAATAAAAATCAGAGCAAAAATATATGAGTCTAAAAAAAGCAATACAAAAGATCACTAAAACCAAAAGCTGTTTCTGTGAAAAAAGCAAACAAAATTGACAAAAATTTAACCAGACTCATCAAGAAAAAAGAGTGAGGACCAAATAAAATTACAAATGAAAGTGAGCAACCATGGCTCAAACGGTTTGAACAAGTTGGCCTCAGGTACTGAGGATGAAACCATAACCGCACTTTAGGCACTAAAATAGCTTGGTTGCGGAGCAAAGGATCAGCAGCCCTAGACAGGCAGAGCATGGCCCAGTAGGGGGCTTGCTGAGTGCAACCTGGTCAGGGTGCATGCGGGAGTCTGTCTCTCTGCCTCCTTCTCTCTCAATTAATTAAAAAAATAATAAATAAATAAATAAATAAACTGATAGGCATAGACAACAGTATGATTATGGTTATGAAAGGAGACTATACTTGGGATGGTGAACACAGAATGCAATGTACTGATGATGTATTATAGAACTGTAAACTTGAAACCTTTATAATTTTATTATCTAATGTATTCCAATTAACTCAATTAAAAATGATTTACTTGCAGAATATGGAATGAGATAAGACTCAAAATGTAAGCTTTTATATTTTAAAATAAGTAGTGAATTGTTCTAAATAGCCAGTTATTTTGGATTTTACCAAGTTATACAAAAAGAAAGGAAAGAAAAATGTATATTTTTTATTTTAAGATGGTGAGGATGAAAAAAGCTGTGAAGGTGGGTTCAGAAACTCATAAAGAACAAAACTGTCCATAGCAAAACTTGCAGGAGAATCTGCTTCAGCAGATCTCTCTACTGCAGTGATATTATCTGAATTATTGAAGAAGGTCATTCAGGTGAAGTGCCATGTACAAGAAATTGCAACACTGAATAATTTGTTTTGTTTTGAAACCAATGTCTCTTAGAATAAAATATAGGTGTGTGTAAATTATGTACATGGGTGTGTTTGAGCATGATATGCATGGACCAATATTTTGTATTTTCACAGACTTTTTTTTTCCTTTCCCACACTTATATTTTCCTGAGAAGCAAAAAGACAAAGTGTGGATGAATATATTCTCTTTATTTCAAGTTATCAGGGTTTGCAGGAAGATGTGGACTGTGTGTTTCTGTGTGTGTCTATATGTGTGTAGACAATGTTAAAGAGAGTGACTATTCCAAATACCTCGCTCTCACTGGATAATGGTGACCACACAAGAAGAGGTGGAAGAGGCGTAGGGTGCCAAATCTCATCACTGAGAGAAAGACTGCATTTAGAATGAAAGTGACAACTTCCCCAACGTTTCCAAGGGCTTAAGAATAGGAAATACAAAGGTGTTTTAAACAGGATCTCTACCTTCATCCTCTGTTCTCTCATGTTGAAAAAGGACTGCAAAACACTAAAATCTTATTTGTTCATTGACACCATAGAAACAGCATGTCGCAGCTCTAGAATGTAGAAAATTCTGACTTCTAAAGTGGTATACCTATCTATTTTATTTCCTAACCCAAAGCTTTCTGGTGCCCTTGGTCTTGACAGTTGTAGCTTTAACAACTCCTTTTCCTTTAAAAAACTTCAAAAGATCTTTGTAGATGAAGTCCATGGTTTGTGAGCCTCAACATTGGAGGTGCTCTATAAAACAAGTGTAAGTCAGACAAGATCCTGTGTGTTTGGTTGAGTCTGCATGATCGTGAATGAAATATGCCGTTTGTGACAATATGGAGGACCTTGAAAATATCATGCTAAGTGATATTAATCAGTCAGAAAAAATTAAGAACCATATGATTTCACTAATACACGGGCTATAAAACTGAAAGAAACAAAAAAATGAAACAACTGTAGGTCAAATAAGTTTGTAAATATGATATATATGTTTACTTGCTTATATGATAGTTTGCATGGGGTGTGGGAGACAGGCTGTAAACTGGCAAAGTTGTTATAGCCTAAGGTTTAGTTTTAAGACTAAGCCTTTCCCACCCTTTTAATCCTAAGATCTTTTCAAAACTAAGCTTTTCCCCACACCCTTGACTGTTGCATGATGTGGGGTAGTATACTCTTATGAGGAATCCCATTTATGCCTCAGATAAGTGGCTTTGTATCAAGACTTCCTTATTCATATACTGGCTTAAAGTCTTTAATTTTACACTATAAAATGAGGCAGATCAGGGGTTGGAGGGGGATCAAGGGAGCATGCTTTTTGGGTTCCTGAAATTAGCATTGCAGAGGAGAAGCAGCCAAGATGGCGGAGTGCTGAAGGAGAAGCCAGTTTGTTCAGAGAGAAGGAGATGGGGAACAGAGGTGAATAAGGCTGGTGAGGTAGCAACCTTTGATTCTAGGAAACTTGGATAAGTCAGTGGCTTTGGGAGCCCTGAATGGAAAGGAAAGTGTTTTCCCACTGTGTGTATTGTTTGCCTGCCGAGTGCAAGCTAGGATTAAAGCTAATGCCCACCAGTTCTTGGCTCCATTGTTTCACAACCATCTGTATAAATCAAATGCAAACCTGCATGGGCCAGGCGGCTGTGATGGTGGCCATGGTACTGGCTTTACAACCAGAAAAACAAAGAAAAACTCATAAACACACACAACAATATGGTGGTTACCAGAGGGAAGGGGGTGGGGAGTAGTGAAGGGTAAAGGTAAAGGGGGCCAAATACACAGTGACGGAAGATGAGCTGGCTCTGGGTGACGGAAAACATACCATATACAGATTGTGTGTCTTAGAAATGCACACTTGGAACCTAAACCTTATTAACCAACATCACCCCAAACCATTACACCATAATATATTTTTTTCTTTAAAGTGCTTTTTTTAGATAATAATAAAAGTAGCATATTCACTGGCTTAAAGATAGGGAAAATCAATAGACTGTTACTTTGAACAACAATAAAACTGCCAACATTTTAATTTTTTCTAGTCTTTCCCCAATGGATGTGCAAGTAGAGGCATATGCCTTTTTATATATATACTACAGAGCACATGTGTACACACTTGAGCTCTGTTGTACTTTTCACTTAACACTATAGAAGTATTTATTGACATGAAAAATTCTTCAGTATTTAGTTGCTCAGTAGTTCTAGTATGTTTAATTTCAAACAACCAACAACTAAAACAGAAGAAGCAAATCAGTATGTATCAAAAGGCAACAATTAAACAAACAAACAAACAAAAAACAATCCAGTGTTTCCTTTGACAGAGGAAAGATCTTTTTCAAATGCTTAGCTATTACCAGGACTTCACAAATCAAGAAGGGACACCTAAAAAAGGCCTGTACAGCCTACTCTGTATAATCTCATAGTAAAAACAAAGAAATCAAAAGAAAAAAACAACAAAAAACTGAAGCTCACTGCCCAGAAGAAATGTAAATTACAAAATAAAGACTTGAATGTTAAAAAAAAAAAAAAAGACTTGAATGTTACATGTCTGGCCATACTCTACAATATAGTCGGGCTAATCCTCCTGTCCTCTTTGTATTATAGTCCACACCACACTAAAAGAAAGAGGTAAATAAATTCACGGAGTGGGGGAAGGGATTGGGTGAAAATAAATTTAAAATAAACAAGTAAAGGTAATACTACTAATACTACTTGGGTAAAATGACTTAATTTTTCTGATATCTCTTTTGTCATCTGAGTATAAGAGATTATAACTTGGTTTGTAGGATTATGGTTAGATCAGAGAGTTCATTTAGATATTTAAAGCATTGACCAAAAGCATTTACTATATTATTAATATAATCAATTTCTTTTCAGAGCCTCTTTTAAAATATAATATTATTGTTTTTGATCTTGTGTTTTAAAGATCCACTAAGTACCATTAGAATTAAATATTTTTAAAATTCTTTCTTTTAACATTTATCTATTAATTTGAGAGAGAGAAGGGGAGAAAGAGAGACAGAAATATTGATCTATTCCTGTATGTGGCCTGACCGAGAATTGAACCCACAGCAATTTTGCATCCGGGATGATGCTCTAACCAACTGAGCTATCCAGCCAGGGCAATTTTTAAATTCTTAAATAAATTTAGTAATAATTTATTTTTTAAAATGGATCTACAATAAAAATTGTTTTTCAAGAATTCAATTTTATTATTAACAAAATTAATTATATCTAAGTCATCATTTTCTTAATAATAAACTGCAAATAATAGAGATATGTATTATATATTATTGTACATATGTGTGTGTACGTGTATGTGTGTGTGTTTGAAGACATTGATGAGAAATAAAAGGCAAGCAGTAAAAAAGAATGGATCAAAGATAAAAAGAAATAAAAAAAACATTTATTTATCAAGCCACATAACTTTCCAATTTACCCTGCCATTTTTCAGGATTATAAAATTGGTCCTGGAATTTGGGTTTGCCAGAGTGCCGGCCCCCTGAGGAGAAGAATCTTAGTAACCACCTACTACAACAAAATCATCTCTAAACTATGGCTGACTCCTACTGTGCAAAGGGAGGCTGAGCTGCTCGCTGCAGGAACCCAGCAGGAGACCTCATTAGGGAAGCTGGAACTGCTGAGTAGACAGGTTAACAGGACACAACCTGCCAAGCTAGATGATTTTGGCAAAAACCTCACTCTGTCAGCAAAACTCCAGAAATCATGCCTTAAAGCAAAGGATAATAGGATTAAAAGGTACACTTGAAGACTAAAAACAAGCTGAAATAAACTTGCCAAAATAAATCTAAAACCATCCAGTACAGATCAAGGAAAGGTACTTTTTACTGCCTGCCTGATGAACCTTCCAAGGAGGAAAGGTGTGGAAGCAGATGACAGTGATACTAATGATTTGGACCCTGGAGAGGTCTAAACTAATGTGTTTGTTGCAGGTTTTAACAAAAAATGTTTAAAAGGTTTAAAATTTTTAAATAGAAGTAAACATGAACTAAGAATATAAAAAAATACATATTTCTGTATAGTTGTACAAGTTTGTGTTTTAAACTCAGTTATTAACAAAAGATGCAAAAATGTTAAAATATAAAATGTTTCTAAAGTAGAAAGGTTACAGTAAGCTAATATTAATTTATTATTAAAGAAATAAAAATATATTTTATAAATTTATTGTAACCTAAGTGTACAGTGCTTATAAAGTCTACACTAGGGTGCAGTATAGACTTTATAGCCATTCACATTCACACAACAATCATTCACCAACTCACCCAGAGCAACTTCCAATCGTACCAGCTACAGTCTTATTAGTAAGTGCCCTATACAGGTGTACAATTTTTAATCTTTCATACTATATTTTTATTGTATCTTTTTTATGTTTTGGTATGTTTAGCTACACATTACCATAGTGTTCCAACTGCCTACAGTTTTCAGTGAGTGACATTCTGTGCAGGTGTGTACCTTATTGGCTATTCCATATAGGTAAGCAATTCCATCTAGGTTTGTACAGTGTACTCTCTGATGTTTGCACAATAAAATCACCTATCGACACATTTCTCAGAATGTGTCCTCATCGTCAAGTGACACATGACAATGTAGTCTGAATTCAAGGAGCATGATATTCAGCTCATTTCATGAGATCAACATAACTCAGTTTTCAAACATGAGAAAATATTACAAAAACATTACAGACTAATAACCTTCACAAATATAGAAAAAGACTACAAAAAATAAAGAGGAAGGAAGATACAGATAATCAAGATTATTTCAAACATTCAAAAATGAATAAAGTCATTTACCACATTAAGAAACTCAAGAAGGCCTGACCAGGCAGTGGTGCAGTGGATAGAGCATCGGACTGAGATGCGGAAGGACCCAGGTTCAAGACCCCAAGGTCGCCAGCTTCAGCATGGGCTCATCTGGTTTGAGCAAAGCTCACCAGTTTGTACCCAAGGTCGCTGGCTGGAGCAAAGGGTTACTCGGTCTGCTGAAGGCCCCTGGTCAAGGCACATATGAGAAAGCAATCAATGAACAACTAAGGTGTCGCAATGAAAAACTGATGATTGATGCTTCTTATCTCTCCCCGTTCCTGTCTGACTGTCCCTACCTATCCCTCTCTCTGACTCTCTCTCTGTCTCTGTAAAAAAAAAAAAAAAAAAGTAAAAAAAAAACTCAAGAAGAAAAAATACACAATTAGAAATAGCATTTGACAGAATTACATCATTAAAAATAAGAATTCTTAACCAACTAGAAGTGAAAGAGAACTCCTCAGAATTTCACTCTTGAAACTTGCTGTTGCTGGAACATACCAGTACATTTCACATAGGGCCATCAATCCTGTTGTTCCATTGCTCTGTAAAGGTTTATCTTAACTCACTCAGTTCAATCACACTTTTGCTCTAATCTCAATCATCAGATTTCACACAGCAATTTGCCCTCATCTTCATGTTTTCCCTTATCACCTGATTCCCCTCATCCTACTCTACATTTGGTGTCCTGATAGCTCTAAGCAGCCTCTAACATAATGCTTATCTATACACTTATCTACCTATTCATACAGCCATGTATTCACTTGACCTTTTACAGAGAGAGGAACGGGAAGAACAGAAAGGGAGAGAGAGAAATTTTGATCAACCCATCCTAACCAAATATTAAAACCAGAACCTCTGCAGGTCAGGACAATGCTCTAACCCACTGAGATATTCAGCCAGGGCCACCAATAATTTTAAAGTATTTAACTTTATTTTATCTACATTTCAAAATGGTTTGTCCCTAAAAAGGTTGAAGCATTTACATGTGACACTTCTGTATAACTATTATTAAACTATAAAATGGCTGAATCTTTTTTTTATTAATTCTGTAACCAAAGCACCTTTTAATCTATTTAAAATGTAATGGTTTGAGGTGAAGTCAAAAACGCATTATGGTAATTGTATACAAAGTGATAGTAATTTAAATGTAAAATAAGAAATCAAATGTTTTCTATTCAGTCTGATGTTACTATAGCTGAATGCATATTTGGACATTGTTTTCTGGTATCTAAAGGATTGAAAGAAGGTTTTACACATTTATTATTAAATTAAAATAAATATTTATTTGTGTAAGAAAAAAACATTTTTCATGAAAATATTATCTGAAAGTAAGTGTTTTTGTCTGTGTGGGTCAAATATTTTTGTAAATATGATATATAGGTTTGCTTGCTTATAGTTTACATTGATTGTGGGGGGCAGGCTGTAAGCAGTCAGGGTTGTTATAACCTAAGGCTTAGTTTAAGACTAAGGTTTTTCCACCCTAAGTGACTTTGTATCAGAGACTTCCTTGTTTGTATATTGGATTAAAGGTTTTGATTTCTACACTATAAAATGGGGCAGACCGGGAGCTTGCTTTCTTTTGGTCCCTGAGTGTTGGACAGATAAAATATATTATGCTCACTTTGTTAAAGATGGCACTGCCCATGTGGAAGCTCATCACCCAGGTGATGATATTAGTTGCCCTTCTTGCTTGGGATGGGTGTGATTATGTTAATGTATATTGGGGGAGGGCTTTCACGCCAAAAGGTTTTAAAAGGAAGAGAGATCACGTTCTTCCAGGAGAACAGTGATTACGTTCTAGGAGAAGCCCATGCTAGAGCAGAGCAGAGAAAGGCCACGTGGAGGAGAGGAGAAGCAGGCAAGATGGCAGTGTGCTGAAGGAGAAGCCAGTTTGTGCAGAGTTTGTGCAGAGAGGAGATGGAGAACAGAGGTGACTAAGGCTGGTGAGCTAGAAACCTTAGATTCTAGGAAACTTGGATAAGTCAGTAGCTTTGTGATCACTGAATGAGTGGGTTTTGAAGCCCAGTGTGTGTTTTTACTTGCCCACCAGGTGCAAGCTAGGATTAAAGCTAATGGCCCTCCAATTCTTGGCTCCATCCTTTACCGACTGTCCGAATCCAATGCAAACCTGCATGAGCCAGGTGGCTGTGATGGTGGCCGTGGATACTGGCCATACACTGAGATTAGCATTAAAGGAGAGAGCAAAGAAAGGAGAGCAGATAAAGGCCACGAGGAGAAGAAGACAATAGCCAAGATGGCAGAGTACTGAAGGAGAAGCCAGTTTGTGCAGAGTTTGTCCAGAGAGAAGGAGACGGGGAACAGAGGTGAATGAGACTGGTGAGGTTAGAAACCTTTGATTCTAGGAAACTCAGATAAGTCAGTGGCTTTGGGAGCCCTGAATGGAAACATAAGTGTTTTCCCACTGTGTATTGTTTGCCCGCCAAGTGCAAGCTAGAATTAAAGCTAATGGCCCACCAGTTCTCAGCTCCATTGTTTCATAACGTCTGTTTGAATCAAATGCAAACTTGCACTGGCCAGGCGGCTGTGATGGTGGCTGCTGCTACTGGATTTACAGTTTGTTTGTTTTGTATTTTTCCAAATTGAGAAGCGGGGAGGGAGAACAGACAGACTCCCATATGTGCCCAACCAGGATCCACCCGGCTTGCCCACCAGGGGGTGATGCTTGGCCCCTCTGGGGCGTTGCTCCGCTGCAATCAGAGCCATTCTAGCACCTGAAGTGGAGGCCATGGAGCCACCTCAGCACCTGGGTTAACTTTGCTCCAGTGAAGCCTTGGCTGCAGGAGGGGAAGAGAGAAACAGAGAGGAAGGAGAGGGGGAGATGTGGAGAAGCAGATGGACGTGTCTCCTGTGTGCCCTGGCTGGGAATCGAACCTGGGACTTCCACAGACTGGGCCAATGCTTAAGTGGGATTTTAAGAAAGAATTTCCCATGTAGTGTTTTTGTTTTTTATTTTGGTCCTAAAGATGTCAAATTAAATATATTTCAGTGAAAACATTTCTGTGAAAGTATAAAAACTTTAGCTCCCTCATAATATAATGGGATATTTTATTTTTTTGAAAAATCATTTACACACAATAAATTAATTCATTTAAAATCTTTAGTTAAATGAGTTTTGACTGATGTAAATCCTGTGTCTGCCTTCTTTCAGTCAGCATAATGTTTTAGGATTAATTCAAGCTGTTCTGGTTATATTAATTTTTTATATCTAGTAGATTATTCTAATGTATGTATATTATAAACACCATCTGTTAATAGATATATTACTTATATATTTGAATATTGAATTATTCATATTTGTAAAATAATATTTTTGTTGGCAAATATTTCTTAAACATATATACCCATAATTTTTGGATCTTATGGCAAGTGTATGTTTAACCACATAAGAATGTATGTTACATGATCTTTGTCTCATTCAATATTCCAGCCATCAAATACTTTAGCATCTATGTTGGTTGTAAAATAATGCTTAATTTTCCTTATGGATATACATTTATTCTAGCATTATTTGTTGAAAATACTTTCTTTTTCTCTCTAGGCACAAATTTAAAAATAAATTGCCTATATAGGTAAATATACCTGTTCCAACTTACATACAAATTTGACTTAAGAATAAACCTACAGCACCTAACTCTTTTGTAACCCATAACCTGCTGACAGCCTGAACCATAATGCAGTAATTCTGAAATCAGATTGCCAACCCTCTCCAGGGCCTGTTGTTGTTATTCTTTGCCTGTTTAATACCTTTTCTGAATAATTCTGTGAAGTCTGTATTCTTTGCCATGTTTGGCCACTGTAACCTCAGGGGATGGCACTGAGATTTCCTTAAATGTCTGAAATCTATCTCACGATTTCTTTTGAAGGGCTGTGTGTGTATGTGTGTGCTGGACTATGCCTTCACACTCATCCAGTGAGGTAAAAATTCTGCCTTTATCTTTATTTACTGTTTGAGTAGAGCCTCAAGTTCAGGCCAAGGTGAGAACTTGAGCTACCTCATGTTTCTCTTGGGCATAAACATACCTACCATTGTATGGTCTTGAGCTTCCCAGGAATATGTTGGAGCTTTGCGATGACACTATGGACATCTTATTTCTCAACTTTTCCTTTTAAGCTTTTGTGATTTGCTTATTTTTTGCCCAATTCGTTTATACATCTCATGCCAAACAAAATTAATCAATGCCCCGTAATTGTTTTTTGACAACTACCCCTGGGAAAAAGATATAGACTTCAAAGTGGGGTTTTACAGAGAACTTCCAGATTGGTCAAATAATAACAATCTTTAAGAATAAGGGTTAAAGGAGCTATAATCTTATTTTGTTTCCTCTGGTGGCTGCCAGGCTATTTGGTTTCAGCATGACTGTGGCCTCCAGTTCTAAGTCTACAGTATGGCTGAACAGAAAATATGGCAATAGTAAATTACAACATCATGAAACTTTCTATGCTTACCAAGACACAGTCCCCCCACCCTCAATATACACTCTTTTAACTGCTGTATACAAACCTTTCGCTAATTTCCAGATTTCTGAAACAGTTGATTCTGACATTTTATGTGTCAGTTTTATCACTGCTTTTATGAAGGAGAAGATTTTCAGAGGCCCTTTTGCCACCATCTACTCTAAAGTTTCACAAGGATTACATTTTAAATTGCTTCATTTTATCCCTTTTACTTATGTGATAGACTTATCCATCATCATTTTTTAATGGAAGGAATAAAGGTTGTTAAAGTGGCAAGGCTCAAGACTGACAAATAACTCCAGCCAATAATGTCTCACAATGAAAATAAACATAAACTAAGAATAAGAGAATCCCAATTTTACAACCATAAGATGATCACTCTTATAAGGAAGTGTGCCCTGGTACCTGATTAGGAGGTCTACCTGTCATTTATTCAGACAGAATGATGTGTTACCATTTTAATTTTGTAGATGTATTTTTAGATTAAAAGATCAAGATAGGTAATTACAGGTATGAATAAAGTATTAAGCAGGTTTGTGTCTATGTCTATACTGAAGTGGCAATAAAGGGAAGAACAACTTTAATAATTATTCTATTTAACATTACATAAAAAAACTATATTTGGGCCCTGGCCGGTTGGCTCAGCGGTAGAGCATCAGCCTGACATGCGGGGGACCCGGGTTCGATTCCCGGCCAGGGCACATAGGAGAAGTGCCCATTTGCTTCTCCACCCCCACCCTCCCTTCCTCTCTGTCTCTCTCTTCCCCTCCCGCAGCCAAGGCTCCATTGGAGCAAAGATGGCCTGGGCGCTGGGAATGGCTCCTTGGCCTCTGCCCCAGGCGCTAGAGTGGCTCTGGTCACAACAGAGCGACGCCTCAGAGGGGCAGAGCATCGCCCCCTGGTGGGCAGAGCGTCGCCCCCTGGTAGGCATGCCGGGTGGATCCCGGTCGGGCTCATGTGGGAGTCTGTCTGACTGTCTCTCCCCGTTTCCAGCTTCAAAAAATAAAAATAAATAAATAAATAAATAAAAATTAAAACTATATTTGATTATTCAATCTTGAAAGAAAGAAAAGCCAGCTCTCTGGAAAAATAAAGTGATAAAATTCATAAGGACTTGTCCTGGCCGGTTGGTTCAGTGGTAGAGTGTTGGCCTGGTGTGCAGAAGTCCCGGGTTCAATTCCCGGCCAGGGCACACAGGAGAAGTGCCCATCTGCTTCTCCACCCCTCTCCCTCTCCTTCCTCTCTGTCTCTTTCTTCCCTTCCCGCAGCCAAGGCTCCATTGGAGCAAAGATGGTCCGGGCGCTGGGATGGCTCCTTGGCCTCTGCCCCAGGCGCTAGAGTGGCTCTGGTCACAACAGAGCGATGCCTCGGAGGGGCAGAGCATCGCCCCCTGGTGGGCAGAGCGTCGCCCCCTGGTAGGCATGCCGGGTGGATCCCAGTCCGGCGCATGCAGGAGTCTGTCTGACTGTCTCCGTTTCTAGCTTCAGAAAAAAAAAAAAATTCATAAGGACTTAATATTTTTATTATAATTCTTCAGCTAATATATCTTTTCTAATTCTATAATCAATATTTTACTTCCCTCTTCCAAAAAAATCCATATAAATTTTAGTTGAATTAAGATTATGGGCATCTTAAAAATAATAATCCCCAAAACACTGATAATAGTGTCACACTGTTTATGAGTTGGTTTACTCAAAAAGTACTACTTTAAATTTGATGTTTTTAATTGTTAATAAAATCCTCCTTGAAACTCAAAATAATCATATAATTTTTCTTTCATTTGAAAACCGTATTATATAATTTCCCAACAGAGACAGAGAAATATAGAGATAGCGAGAGATAGCGAGAGACAGAGAGCTATGCACCACTTTGGAATCTGGAATGTGCTCCCTTGGGCAGCACCTCACATTGCTCTAAGTTCACTTCCCTCTAGGCACTGAATCTCTTGGGGGTCTGAGAATGCCTCTGAGACCAGCTCATCCTCTGCCAGAAAGACCCCGGCCACCTGCACACTGGCCAGTGTTTACTCATCTCTCAGCTTCCATTTGAAACATTACTTCCTGGTACTTCCCAATTGTCACCCAGACTAATTCATTAAGTCCATTTTCTTTTTTTTTTTTCTCTTTCTCCTTTTAAATGTTCTCATAATTCATGTGCTTCCCTTTCTACAACCCATATTTTTAATTCTTAAAATCAGTAAATTGGCAACTCTAAGTTTCCTGCAACAATAAATCCTTTAGTGTATTTCAATCTTAATCCAGTAGCAATTACTTAAAACAATGGTGAGTGAAATGATTTTCTTAAATGCCATAAGGCATGTATTTTTTCTACTTCCATGTTAGTATGAAAATGTTAACTCTCTTCTATCCATATTTCTTTCTATGTATGTATGTATGTATGTATCACCTATTTAACTATAGGTAATTGTTTTATCTTTTTCTGTTGCCCACAAACTATTTAGTAGTTTATCCAGTGAGCTGCTGATTAACAGTATTTCATTATTTTATAAATGATATTAGTAATCACATTTTAAAATATGAAGTTTTGTTTTTGTTTTTGTTTTGTTTTGTTTGCTAAAAAGAAATATTTATGTGGAAGCTATCAACAAACACTTGTACACATGAACTGGAATTCTGGAGCTATATAGAAAAACCCAGTAATAATGATAGCATTTAAAATCTCTGCTTAGCAACTGAGTTTGAAATTTCTTGGGAGTATAAAATCATAACTTTTCTACACAAGAGCCACTCCTTCCCTTGTTATGCACCTGTTTTCCATAACCTTGATTCAATTACATTCATTCGTCAATGAACAATTTAAAAGCAATGAATCATGCTCTTAGAGCTATTATAAAAGGAGAAATACTACCTGCAATGAATTTCATAGGATATACTGCAGCCTATCACAGCCAATAGAAATGTATTATTCATATTAAAAGTTAAATTAGGTCTAATTACAATATTGTTTACATTAATGCAGTGGTTCTCAAACTTTTTGAAGCCGGGGTGCATTTAAAATTCTACAGATAACTCTAGGTGCACTATATACAAATTTATAAGAAATACATTATAATAATTAAGTCAAATATTAAAGAAAAAAATATAAAGTCCAAGCGTGCTTTTGTGGTAATTAAACAAAATAAATATGACAAAATTAAATTTATTCTGACATGCAAAACCATTTTTATTTTACATTTTTTAGTTATGCTTTTTAGAATTTGTAAAAAAGAGGGCTTAATAATTTTAAAAAATGACAAAAACGTTATCTTTTTGTATATATAGATACATTCTTAGTAAGATTTAGTAAATTTGGCAGGTCCCGGCACAAATGTGTTAAGTTTCTTCATTCTTATGTTTATGAGAAACATGAGCCTGATGTATCCTAGCAATTTCTTCAATGTTTGGACATATATTTAAAAGGCAAACTCTCATTTCCTCGTCAATATATTGAAGAATTCCTCTCTTTTTACTCTTAATTCTATTGAGTGCAGAAAACCCCCACCATACTTATCATCTTAACTTTACACCAAACAAAGGATAGAAGAAACTTGCTCCAGTCTTTCCGGGGAACATGGGGGGTAGTGTAAACAATCCAGCACCACAGCTTAACAGCCTTTTGCAACCTAATCAGGCAAGTGAGGTGGGGGGTTGGGCAGATTGTCAGTTTATAGCCAATTCCCCACACCTCTGTCCCACAAAAATCTTAACTCCAAAACCCCTGTTGGTTTTTTGGTCCCCAACAGGCACATATTTCTCTGGAATACCATAGGGTGCACCTGGAAATCTAGGGAGCAGCAGTGCGCCCTGGCACACACTTTGAGAACCACTGCATTAATGCAAGGTAGAGATTTTCAAGTTGTAGTGTGGCAACTCCAAAAATATATTATATATTTCAATCTCGTGAGTTTCCCGTTCTCATGAGTAATTAGTGAACTTTTACAGAAATTACACCATAATGTAATTAGATCGCTTCTCTGGTAACTATCAAAATGTATACATGCATACTATATTACTTTAAGAACTCTCAGTTTTAATTCTTAATAATGAATATTTATATAGTTAAGATCCATAAACCAAAGTCCTTTTGTGGTCTACAATACCTTTTTTAGAAGGCAAAAATATTTGGAAACCAAAATGTTTGAGATATGTAATGTTCTTTCTTTATAATTAAATTAATACTTAAATTACTTCACCTTTATTTGGAAGTGTACAATATTTCACTTATATTTAATGATGACAGAGGTTATTAAATGATATTAGTCTTTCTCACAGAGAAAAAAGTTCTTAAAATTCAGAAATAGAAAAAAATTCAAATGCAAATGCATTTTTTAATTTTGAGATACCCATTTTCTAACATCCAACAGGCAAATTACATATTCAATCCAGAAAGCATCTGTTTAGATAGATACATTTTGAAGTTAACAAGACTAAAGAAAAAGAACAATAATATGTAATATTTTTAATAATTACATGTTAAATGTCTCAAATACAATTTTATACATCATCCATTAAGGGTTTAGGATTTTTGCAAAAACTATTTTAAATTAAAATAGAATACCCAGTGAGTATAATTACAAAACAACTCTAGTTTTATTCTACACTATAGTAATTGATCCTGCAGTAAGATTTATTTTGTAATCACGGTAGTCAATGGCATTTACAGCTAGAGTAAATTAAGGTAAATGAGGAAGAAAATTGTATTCTTTGTAACATTTAGTTCATTATAGGCTTGAACTACTATGTCAATCCATGTTCATCAATAGAAGTTATAGTGCATGCAGACATGATTGAATAAACATATTATCTCCAAGAAACAGACTTTGTTACACACGCACAGAATTTTTTGTTTTTTTTAATGATTTGCTTTTCAAGTCCTTATAACAATGAACTTTTTAAAGTGGATTATTTGCAGCACTATTGCATATTATCTCTTTTGTATTTTAATATAAAGAGAGAATTTGAAATTGTACTCTGTAGCTCCAGGGTAACTTGTTCCTTTAGGATTCTTTTTAGAAATTATATTGTGCTTATCTCTATGAGTCAGTTTAATTAGAATCGCCATGATTAATTCAAATGATTGAATATAGATTCTTGTGGAAATTATCCCAGTGAAATGTATAGATTCTAATTCTGAAGAAAAGAGTATTACTACTAGACAAACACCATGTTTACAGGAACTAATGATATTAATTATAGTAGTGGGAGTACTAGCAATAATAATATGTCAACACTGAAAAACCTCCCAGGAAGGAGATGAGAGAATCTCTTTTCAAGAAAAGGCAGGATGGTGAACTAAAGGCCTAATCGGGCATTCTCCAGTGTTAAATTATCATATTATCATTAATAGGGTATTATTTAATATTTAACACATATCCTCATATTAGGTGACTGTAGTAAATGACTCTACATGGCAAGTTAGATAGCCTTCTAAAAGATATTGCTCTGACATATTTTCCTACTACTTGTGCACTCTGCACACATGTTCCTACTGCCTTGCACACTCTTCCCTCAGCACTAGGCTCAATCACTTCTATTTGTTTTCCTTAAATATCACTTTCTCAGTAAGGAACTCAAAAATCTCCTTTCCTTCTACATAGTACTTAGTACCATCCATTTGATGATAGATGATAGATAGATAGATAGATAGATAGATAGATAGATAGATAGATGATAGATAGATAGATAGATAACAGATAAATTTTATTTCTCCGCATAGGAATATAAATTCTATGCAGACAGGAAAATTTGCCTCTTGCCAATTTTCTTTTTTCCTTTTGCTTATCTCAAGCACACAAAGCCCAGAACCTGGTAGGAACTCAAGAATTACTGGATGAATATGTTAATGATATAATTACAGATGGCACAGCTAAATGACTTAGAAAATAAATATTCCTTGGGGAATAGGGAGGAAGTTGTCATCTCAAGGGACTTTATAGTAGATAGAAATATTTTCACTCTCCAACAAAAATCCATTGAATTTTTATTATAAGAGAAATCTAAGTGAAAGAAGGAATCTGTTAAGTATCTTTTCCACTTACAATTTAGTGGTAAATTACAATTATTATAAAAAAAAAATTCTATCACATCAAATATGAAGTCAAAATTAGAAATGTGAAAATAAGTAAGAATAAAATGCTAACATGTTCTCCATCACATCCGGATCTTATCCAGATACTTCCTACTCCCCAAAAGTAATCAAATGCTGAGGTCACCTGGTTTGAAATCTGAGATCACTGGCTGGATCCCAAGGTCACCAGTTCAATCACTGGTCAGGGTACATTGAGAGCAATCATTGTACAATTAAGTGGAGCAACAAGTTGATGCATCCCTCTCTCTTGCTTTCCCTTCCTCTCTCTCTCCCTCTCTCTCTCTCTCTCTAAAAAAAAAAAAAAGTGAAGAATAGATTTGTGGCCTCTTTCCACACATATGCAATTATGTATTTATACACTGAAGGAGTATTACAATCAGCAGTTTAGAGCTGGTTTTTATTTTTACTTTATTAGCCTCCAAATTTTCTATCTTTGACCTTATACTCTATAAAATCTGCATAAGTATTCCACAAATTTACCTTCAGTATATCATAATGTATTTAAACATCCCTTAAGAGATATTAAAATATATTTACTTTTGAATCTTATTTCTAATGTTGGAATTAATACTTAAGATATTATACATTTCAAATTAATAAATGCTAGTTTGAGTTGATCTTAACTCTAAATTTGTTATTACAATTGTTGAGTAAAATGATATGACTTTCATATACACTAAATAAATATTTACAGATATATTTATATATAAATATTTTATTTCACATATTTTTTGTCATATTTTATAAGGTGTTATGGGTTAATCGTGTTTATCAAACATATGTTGGAAATCTTAAACCCTATGTATTATAGGAGGTTGAGGCCAAGCAGGTTCAGAGAGGATTTGGGCACACCATGGAAAAACCACCCAGCCAAAAGGCATGGGCCATGCCCCCTTATTGGATTCTCACAGCAGCAGGGAAGTGAACAAGGGGAAACCCCCGTTCTTGTGACAGCAGGTGAATGAACAGAGGAAAACTGCCCAGGAAGAAAGTACTCTTACCCTTATAGAGGTTACATACACAAAAGTGGCTTTCTTCCACGTGCTTACATCACTAATTACACAGTATGATTGCAGTCAGAAAACAATAGAGCAAGCTTAACTGCAGCCTTTTCTCCTACACCCTACTACCTCAGAATAAAACTTTAATTACTTCAGAAACAGAAAATAGAAAATCAATTACAGAGGTAATTAAGTAAAAATGAAATCAGCAGAGTGGCCCCTAAAGTGGTTAGTTACGTCTGGTGTCCCTATACAAAAGAGAAATTCTGATTCAGAGATAGACATGTACACAGGAGAACATCATGTGAAGATTAAGGCAGACGTCAAGGTGATGCCTTTATAAGCCAAGGAATGCTCGAGATCGTTATAAAATCCCCCACAGCTAGGACAGAAGCTCGGAGCAATGATCCCTCATATCCCTCAGAAGAAACTAATCCTGCTGACTCCCTGATTTCAGTCTTCTAGACTCCAGATCTATGGAACAAAAAATGCCTCTGGTTTAAGCCACACAGTTCTGGTGCTTTTTTATGTCTGCCCTGGGAAACTAATACTGAGGTTTTATGCTAGGAAGCAAAAAGCTATTGCTAGGAATATAATCACCTATACATACTTCTAAGTCACATTAATTTATAATACTTTAATGTGTATATTACTTTATATATAATGTGTGCATATAAGTTTGCAATACTTTAATGTGTTTACATACACATTAAAGTTTATACACACACATATATGTATACTGTGTGCATACACACACACATATATAGAATGAAGTAGTGATGTAATCTTATTAGAAAATGTTTTTCATTGTTTTACAGAGAGAGATGATTATTAAGCAAGTAGGTTTTATAAACTTGCAGAAGAAAACAGATGCAGATGGCTTACTCAATCTGGGTAATTTGAGGATAGGGTAATAAAGAGCTTATTTATAAGTGCATGTGGAGGGAGTTCAAAGAAATCAGCAAGGGAGAACACAGTTACAACAAGGCTAGTAATGCAGTCCAGAGATTTTTATAATGTAGTCAGGAAGGAAATAAACTAGGCTTCAGTCTGAGACACAAACTCTTCACCTCTGAGGATGAGGTGGGGAGCATCTGAACTGGTTTTTTCATGTCCCCGTTTTACGTTTTAAAGGAAGTCAGAATGGTGAGAAATATTTTTTCTATTATGGTTCAGCAATTTGTATTGGTACTGCCCTAAATATCCCTGCTCAAAGTTTTTCTAAGACTAGATAGTTGGCATTTCAACAAAGAACAGCTGTATACATAATACTGGCCTTTTGAGGCAGATCATGAGCTGCTTTTTTTTTTTATGAGCTGCTTTAAGTAAAGAATATTGCTATGTTTCAACCAATTTTCTCATCTTTTTAGTATGTATAGTTTCTTAGTGCTGATGTAACAAATACCCACAAATCCAGTGACTTCAAACAACAGAAATTTATTCTATCTATCATAGTCCTGGAGGTCAGCATCCAAAATTACACAAGGACAGGGCTTTCCTCCTTATAAAGGCACTAGAACCGTTCTGCTCTGGGCCTCTGCAGGTGGCTGGCTTCCTTGGTTTGTGGCCAAATATCCCAACTGCTGCCTCTGTCTTCACATCACCTTCTTGTTAGTTTCTTTCCTCTGTGTGTCTCATAAAATTACTGTCATTAGATTTAGGGTCTACCTGGATAATCCACAATAATATCATCTCAAAATCCTTAACTTAATTATATCTGCAATGACATTTTATTTAATTAAGGCAAGATTCGCAAGTTCAAGAGATTGAGATGTGGACATATCTTCTGATGAGGCTACCATCAAATCATCAGAGAATATTACTAAAAACATGGAGTAAAAGGAATTAAAAGTTAAGGATTTTGTTGATCACCCATATCTGGTACAGCAGACTGTATAGATTAAGGCTTGAATATATTTACTCCTCTCCACTCAATGTTATTGAGGTATAATTGACATCAAACAATGTGTAACTGTTTGTGGTGAAATACTGTATTTCCCCATGTATAAGGCACACCTTAATTTTGGGGCCTGAAATTTGAAAAAAAAAATGTATTACATAAAGTTATTGAATTCTAGTTTTATTCATAGAATTCATATAGCTCCTCATCACTGTCAAAACTCCCATTCATTAGCTTGTCTTCATCTGTGCCTGATGACGAATTACTGTCTTCATATATTGCCTCATTCCCCAGTTCCATCTATGGCATTTGAAATGCCATACCTCTTAAATACAAGTAAAAAAAAAAACTACAACCACTGTATAAGACACAGCCAGTTTCTAAACCCCAAATTTTTTTGGAAAATGTGTGTCTTAAACATGGGGAAATACAGTAATTTCAACACTTCTAGCAAAGCAGTACTTTTGTAGACAACAAAGAAAGGAATACTACATTATACAGAAATGATAAAATTAAATATAATAATTGACCTCTGATGGTTTTGTAAGTCAGCATCTATTTCTCTTCTTCTAACAAGTCCCTGGATTTGGATTGGCTCCTGTCCTTTCCCACTGGATCAAGACTTAAGGTACTGGTCAGCAAAGAGCAACAGGCTTTGTTTGGATAAGCAGTAATTATAATTATTGGGGCTGTTTCTTCTTCCATCCTATCTCCCCTGTCTGATCAAGCTACCTGTTAATGCTTACACCAGAGATGGCATACCTTCCATCCTAGCTCAATTTGATTCTCCTGGATTTATTTTTATTTCTAAACTATTCTTCAGTGAAAATTTATTTTAATATACACCTCCCTGATATTATGTGGCTGCCATGCAGACTGGTTGATACTAACTTCATCTCCATCTCCAGGGGTGGCATCTAGTTGTTACAACTATGGAAATCTCCTCCTATTGTCTCAATGATTTGTTGATTTATCCAGACCTCAGTGCATCGGTGCATAGAAATTCCCCAGCCATCGAAATGATCCCTAAGGATATTTTGTTTTATAAAAAGCTAAGGTTTTTAGTACAAATTTATAGAAGGGTATGATTTCTCTCCCAGATGGCATCATATAAGAACATAAAGCTTGAAAATTCTATAACAAAATACATTCATTTTTTCCAGCTCCAGCCTCAGGAAAAAGCTGACATATAAAAGTAAACAATGGGTAGAGACTCTCTTAGAGATTGATCCAATATCAGAACAAATGTCAAATAGATCCTGCCTTATCTGCTCATTGTAGTGTAAGGTATCCTTACATTCTCTATTAATTTTGTTAGCTTGAATTCTCTGTTAATCTTTGTTATTTAAAAAAGCATCAGTAAAAGAAACCGACAACAAAACAAAAAGTTAGTCAACCAAATGGGAGATGATATTTACAAACAACAGCTCCGATAAGGGGTTAATATTCAAAATATATAAAGAACTCACAAAGCTCAGCAACAAACAGCAAACCATCCAATAAAAAAAATGGACCAGCTCCTTGTTCTATTAATTTTTTCTATAGTTTTTCTGTTCTCTAATTCATTTATTTCTGCTCTGATTTTTATTATCTCCTTTCTTCAGCTGGTTTTGGGTTGTCTTTGTTCTTCTTTTTCTAGTTCCTTAAGGTGTGAAGTTAAGTGGTTCACTTGGGCTCTCTCTTGTTTGTTCATATATGCCTGAAGTGATATGAACTTCCCTCTTATCACTGCTTTTGCTGCATCCCATAGATTCTGATATGTGGTACTGTCATTTTCATTAGTCTGTATAGAAAACAAGATAGGCCTGACCAGGTGGTGGCGCAGTGGATAGAGCATCGGACTGGGATGCGGAAGGACCCAGGTTCGAGACCCCGAGGTCGCCAGCTTGAGCGCGGGCTCATCTGGCTTGAGCAAAGCACTCACCAGCTTAGACCCAAGGTCGCTGGCTCCAGCAGGGGGTTACTCAGTCTGCTGAAGGCCCGCGGTCAAGGCACATAAGCAATCAAGGAACAACTAAGAAGTCGCAACGCGCAACGAGAAACTGATGATTGATGCTTCTCACCTCTCTCTGTTCCTGTCTGTCTGTCCCTGTCTATCTCTGCCTCTGTTAAAAAAAAAAAAAAAAAAAAAAAAAAAAAAAAAACAAGATAGAAGGTGACAGAGGACAATCTGACTTTGGGTGATGGGTATGCAACATAATTGAACGACAAGATAACCTGGACTTGTTATCTTTGAATATATGTATCCTGATTTATTGATGTCACCCCATTAAAAAAATAAAATTATTAAAAAAAAGAACAACCCCTTAATTATTATTCTGTCTCAAAAAAATAAAATAAAACATCGTTCAGACTTAAATATAAAAAAAAAAAATGGAAAGAGAACCTGAACAGGCACTTCTCCCAATAAGACAGACAGATAGCCAACAGATAGAGATTTTGCTAATTAATAGAGAAATGCAAATCAAAACTACAATGAGACACCACCTCACACCTGTTAGATTGGCTATTATCCACAAGACAGGAAATAACAAGTGTTGGAGAGGCTGTGGAGAAAAAGGAACCCTCATTCACTGCTGGTGGGAATGTAAACTGGTACAGCCATTATAAAAGAAAGTATGGTGGTTCCTCAAAAAATTAAGAACAGAACAACCATAGGACCCAGCAATCCCTCTACTGGGTATCTACCAAAAAGACTCAAAAACATTAGTACATAAAGACCTGACCAGGCAGTGGCACAGTGGATAGAGCGTCAGAATGGGATGTGAAGGACCCATTTTGGTACCCCAAGGTTGCCAGCTTGAGCGCGGGCTCATCTGGTTTGAGCAAAGCTCAACAGCTTGGACCCAAGGTCACTGGTTTGAGCAAGGGGTTACTCAGTCTGCTGAAGGCCCACAGTCAAGGCACATATGAGAAAGCAATCAATGAACAACTAAGGTGTTGCAATGAAAAACTGATGATTGATGTTTCTCATCTCTCTCCATTCCTGTCTGTCTGTCCCTATCTATGCCTCTCTCTGACTCTCTCTCTGTGTCTCTGAAAAAAAAAAGACACATGTACCCCAATGTTCATGACAGCATTCTTCACAGTGGCCAATATATGGAAAAAAACAAAGTGTCCTTCAATAGAGAATTAGATAAAGGAGATGTGGGACATACATACAATGAAATACAACTCAGCCATAAGAAATGATGACATAGTGCTATTTATGACAACATAGATGGATCTTGAGATCATTATACTAAATAAAATAAGTAAATCTAAAAAGGCTAAGAACTTTATCACTTCACACATAAGTGGGATATAAAAATGAGACTCATGGACAGAGATAAAAGTGAAGTGGTTTGCCTCTGCTGTGAGGAAACAGGGACACTGGAAGGTAGGCTTCCCCTTCACTCCTCTAAGGGAGGGTTCAGTCTGTTCCAGCCCTGCTCCAGCCACCTATGACCTAACCTTGTCCAGAATGCTGGGGTTTGCCACGGAAGGCTGAAGGTACCCAGGGCCATCGGCCCCATCTATGACACTGTGGACGAGCCTAGGGTATTTCTTCCAAGAAGCAGGTAAACTGATCTCATTTGCACAAGGGCCACTTAACTATGTCTTGTATAGTTGGGAACCGTGTATCCCAAGGTTCTCTTTACCAAGCCACAGTCGCAGAGCTCCAGTGAAAAGCAACCTGGTCTCATCTCTCCAGGCAGAGGAGAACAGAAGCTCCATCTCCGCACATGCTGCAGATGGCTTTTCCAGTCTATCTGAACCATTACCAGCTAGAAGCAGTGGTCATTCGGACTTGTACGTGAGCTGCAAAGAATAGAATTGTGACAACAATTCCAGTGCCATGAGGACTTTTTCTGGATGTGGACTTTTCCTGGACTCCTGCTCCTTGTGACAGCTCCTAACAGACTGAACTGGGGTTGGGTTGCATTTTTCAGGGATTTGGCATGGTGTTGGGGCCAACTTGGACTTGGTGAACATGGTAAGGATACTACTTTTTTATAGATTCTTGCTGTATTGGCCAAGAGTTTGCTTAAAGGCTTTTTAATCACTGTAAAAAAAATAGAAGACTGAATAAAGAAGATGTGGCACATATACACCATGGTATACTATTAAGCCATAAGAAATGATAACATCAGATTACTTACAACAAAATGGTGGGATCTTGATAACAATATACAGAGTGAAATAAGTAAATCAGAAAAAAACAAGAAATGCAGGATTCCATACATTGGTGGGACATAAAAATGAGACTAAGAGGGGAAAAAAAAGTGAAGTGGTTACCAGGGGTAGGGGGATAGGGTGAATTGGATGGGGGAAGGGAAGTAAAGAGGGACAAATATATGGTAACAGAAAATTAATTGACTTTGAGTGATGGGCACACAACACAATCAACAAAATGCTATAGAAATATTTACTTGAAATCTATGCACTCTTATTGATCAATATCACCCCATTAAATTAATTTTCTAAATAAAATTTTAATAAGCACCTTAGACTATGGCTATTTCTTATCTTTTCAAAACTATTTTTTTCACATTATTTTTAATTTTTAAATTTTATTTAGAAAAAATACTAGCAAATAGAATACAAAACACATTAAAAATACATCATGATTAAGTGGGATTCATTTGAGGAGCACAAGGATGATTCAACATATGAAAATCAATCAATGTAATGCACCACATCAACAAAACAAAGAACAAAAACTATATGATCCTATCAATAAATGCAGAGAAGGCACTCAATAAGATACAATATTCCTTTATGTTAAAACAATAAAATCGAAATAGAAGGAAAATACCTCAACATAATGAAGGCCATATATGACAAACCATCAGCTAATATCATATTAAATCGTGAAAAATAAAGGCTCTTTAAAATCAGAAACAAAACAAGGCTGCCTACTCTCTCCACTCTTATTCAACATAGATCTGGAAGTTTTAGCCAGAGTGATCAGGCAAGAAAAGGAAATAAAAGATATTCATATCAAGAAAGAAGTCGTAAAACTATCACTTTTTGCAGATGACATGATCCTGTGTATAGAAACCCTCCCAAATACTATTTTTAAATTTTTTTTATTTATTCATTTTAGAGAGGAGAGGGAGAGACAGAGAGAGAGAGAGAGAGAGAGAGAGAGAGAGAGAGGAGAGGCAGAGAGAGAGAAGGGGGGAGAAACTGGAAGCATCAACTCCCATATGTGCTTGACCAGGCAAGCCCAGAGTTTTGAACCGGCGACCTCAGCATTTCCAGGTCGACGCTTTATCCACTGCGCCACCACAGGTCAGGCCCAAATACTATTTTTAATTAATATAGAAAGTATAAGAGTCATTCAGTCATTCCAATTCTTCTTTAGGATTAATGTAGTTTCTATGCATTTTAAATGTATTTTTTAATTTTTTTTTACCTTTTTGTCATGTTTTTTGATAGATAAAGGTTTCTAATGTTTTTTAAAGATCCATAATTTATAATGTAGTCAATTCATCAATATTTTCCTATTGTTATATTTATTTTTAGAGTTTCTATAAATCTTTTATATTTAATCTTTATACTTAAAATATTGTATAGGTTTTATCTAGAAATACCACAGGAAACCCCCATTTCAAACTGCATAATCTGTTATAAGGAATGAATCCAGGTGTAATTACATTTTGCAGGAAGGCAACACAACATATTTACAGGCTGAGAGAAAGCATAGAGTTAAATGATATAATAAAAATATAATTATTAAAGTTAAATATTTATGAGAACTGTGATATAAAAATTATTCAAATTTGAAGCAACAGATAATCACAGAATGATTGTAAGGCTCTTGCATGAATTGCAAAACTTTGGTGAATCATAAAATATAGCATACTAAGATAAAACTGGATGAAAATATTGAGTACACAAAACACACCTGAGTACTATATAGCTTATATAAATAATCCATTTTGTTTACAATGAAATATTAGAATCCCTAATGGTAACTAGGAAAATTAAATGAAAATTGTGCTTCATACAAAAATTGAACAAACATAGAAATATGTTATTCTCTCATGGTAATCAAAGAAGTATAAATCGAAACAATATTGTTTTACCTCACATATAAACTGATAATTCAGATTAATAAATAGTATTAAAGAAAGTGCAGGGATAACTATAAATTGAATATAGTATTCCATTTGGAAAACAACACAGTAATACAAAATCAAGAGCTTTAAAAATGCTCAGAAGCTCTGTCCTCATAATCCAGCTTCTATGGGTTTATTTGGAAATAAATAATTCTTCACACAAATTAAAAACACTAAAATGTATCTATTCCAATCTATTTATGATCATTTAGACTAACCTAGTAAAAATTAAGGTATTCAGTATTCATAGTCATTATAATAAACAGTACTCATTTTGGTGCATACCAATTGTCTTTTCACTGTTAAAACTGGGGAGAGGAGAGTCTAAAAGTTCTCATTCCCATGTCCTTGCTTTAAGGTGAGTAATATCATGACGAAAGCAAATCTGAAACAGAGGCAATCCCCTCAAGGAAAGGAAAAAGAAAACAAAGCAGATATTTATCAGAAAACAGGCAAAGTCATTCAGCTTATTCAACCTCTTGTAGTTATAGCAAAATTTCTGCCCTCTGATAGAGTGATACAGTGATAGAGAAGTTCCTATTTGCCTTCCAATACACTTATGAGAATGCAGAAAAGTCTTTCACTGAATCAGATAGAAAGATATCCAGGTCACATGGTGGGGATTATGAGATGGATGCTCTGTAAAATGGAAGATGCAGGGCCAGTTACAATCTTTGAGATTTGACCTCTGGCATTAATTGTTGGCTTGCTGAGTTCTTTACATCATCATGTAAGGATGATTGGTTTTATCTCAAAGCTGCCAGTTAAGTAAATATAAAAACACCATAAAATTTCCAATCAAAAATTGTTTTAAAATTCAGGAAGCTAATTTGTCAGTGATATGGCATTATAACAGAAAATGATACTTACAATGATAATTAAGCAAATTTACAAATTTAGATTAAGATTTTGTACACACCCATCATATTAATCATGCTGTGAAATTTTGAAGTAAATCACACAAATGCATAACCAAAGAAATGTTTACTTTAAATATCAAATATTTTATGCTATAATATTTGCATATATATTAGCTGAGTCTTAGTTTTCCATAAATATTTATATCTCTTAAGTGGAAAGGCAAAATGCAAAAAATAAACAATGATAATGACAAAAACATATTTCAAGGGAGTCTATAAAAGTGAAAAATTGTTGATTATGCAATAGTATTTTTTGAATGAGGATTTCTTCTATTTAAAATTTTTTCTTTAATGTTGTAGTTATTTTAAAGAGATGATGAAAAGTAAAAAAGGAAACATCCTAATGCACAGAATTACATAAACATTATTAAAAACCCTGCTAGAATATGAAGAATAAGTAATACCTTTGCGGAAAGGTTAGGATTAACAATGATTTTAGTGGTGTATGTTTTAGCATTTAACCTGATTCTCCTGAATAGAATCCTAGCAATTTTTGGTTTAGTTCATTGGTTATTTGGTTGTATCTACAGACATATGACAAGTGACAGAATCAGGAAAAATGGGGACTTTAAAACAGCAGCCCCAAAATAAATACACCAAATATGTACATATGTGTACCATCATAATCTCATGAATGAGAACATTTTCAAAGAATATATTTGGCAGTTTTTTCTTTTTTTATTTAGAAATAAAATTTAATAGGGTGACATTGATTAATAAGAACACATAGCTTCCAGGTAAACATTTCTATAGTATTTGAACGTTGATTGCATTGTTTCATTTTTCCCTGTTTTTTATCTTTGAAACATAGCATTTTCCAAGATCATGTCCATTTAAATTATTTATTAGCTATATAGTGAATGACAGGTTTTAGTTCTGTCAAAACTGCATACAGAGTTCACAAATGTTTTTCTATTAATTTCCCAAGAAAAGGGGTGATTTATCAACTCCTCTGGCTAAAATGCTGTTTCTACTCTTTGACTTATTTTCTTGTTGACTTTTCCACCATAAATCTGACCAGTAACAAGATTTATTTGACATTCCCTAGTAGATCATTACTTTGTACACTAATAAACACTTGTACTGTCAGAGATTGGTGGTGATTATTGTGGGAAGTAATCAACATGCTTATAGTAAATTCTTAATATAGAGAACAGATGGGAGAAAATTAAATGTTACTATTTATAAATTTTCTGTTAAGAAAAAATAAAACAACACAAAAATAAACTGCTACTTAACACATATAGTTACCTATCAATAAACTATGAGATGTTACTATATGTGTAAACATAAATGAAGCAATAATTTCAATCATTAATGGCCACATAACTAGAAACACATAAATCCTAATGTTCCAATATATTTCTAAAAAAATAATATATATGGAAACTAGATTACTAAACTAAGCATCTATAGTTTACTATTTTAATAAAATACTGTGAATGTAGACTTTTCACAGGTTTAAACATAGTACTTTAGAGTAAGTGAAGTGCCCTAGTGTCCCAATTGTACCTAGTCTCTTAAGTCTATAATTAAATATGTGCTACATCTAATTAAATTTTGCTAAGATTATGAACTAAATTGCTAAATTACCAACAGAGAAATTATATAAACAGTTCCTCAAGCTGTATCCTGAAAGCGATAAAGATCACTTTTAAATATTCTGTGAAAAGAAAGGCACTCAAATAAAAGATTTTTATGTATATTCACATTTTTCCTGCTTCTGATCATCTTTTGACTAAATATGATTTCTTATTTAGTATATGAAAAATATAGTCTTCCTGAAATTCTGTTCGAGTTAGACATATTTTTATGAATAAAAAAATTTAAAAGTTCTCCAAATTCATTGCTTTCCCCTTTCAGATGTGACTATTAAATAATATTTTACTATATAGTGGTGTTTATAAGGGCACTCCACTCAACTGTCAGACATCTACTGTAGCCATGTCAGAATCCATGCCAACTCTCTATGTTGTGTAATTAGAGAAATAATAAGTTTCAGATAGCAGCAGGAAAAACTTTGAAGGACACACAGGGTAAATATGGCCTAACTGGTTTAGAAAAAGAAAGCATACATCAGAAAATTCTGACATTTTATCTTTGAAGAAAACAAAGAAATAAAGTATGTGAGAAAGTACTGAAATAGAAATAAAAAAGCAGATTCTTAGATGTGTCAGTTTTTTTATCAGAAAAGTAGAGTCGTTAACGAAGGAAAGAAAACAAAAAAATAATGTCTTCTGTCTTCTGCTGTGACTGGGAATGGGAAGGGGAAAGACCCCAGTAGGCATCACGTAAGGAACGTACGTAGTGGGGTCCGCAAAGCATTTGACTCAGACTCAGATGAGGGCTTGTTAAACCTGCTGAGTTCTGAGTCTCACTCCAAGCCCGCTGCATCAAAAATTTTAGAATTTTAACCTAAAATTTGCATTTCAACAAGATCCCTGTGTGTTTTATAGTCACACTAAATTTCAGTAGCAGTACCTCAGGCAGAAGTTTGTCACAGAACCATTTTACAAGGGAAAATTGTGCCACCTTCCAGTGAGAGTTTTTGGTGGGGACCCAGCTATTAATTCATTTGGGATGAACCGTAGGGACATATTTGAAGTTAAATCCTGCAAAGTAAGGAATTTGATGTGTGCTGCTGGGTTTAATTTATTTTCAATTCTATCAAGGGAAAAAGGAACAGAATTAATGGAAACATTTTGGGCATTTTCTTCAAACTGGCTGAGCTAATGTAACATTCTTTTTTCTTCAGAATAAGATAGAGGAAGAGGAATTTGGTTTTTCTTCCTGCTTAAGAATTTACTATAATAAACTAATAATATCTATAAAAATAATGTATAGACCAGTGGGTTAGATTAAGCAATAAGAACTTTTACTGAGGCAAGAAGAGGGGTGATGAGATATATGTGGGCTAAGAGAATCATTTTCCAAATTTGGAAACTTCAGTTCTAAATCCCACTGACTCTCAGCACAGCCTAAGCCCCCTTCTTTGCTATTTTTTCACCCAGCTGAAGGATAATTTACTCCCCTAAACAGGCACTGCTGCCCAGTCTCCACCAGATGCCTTTGCAGAACAGCATGACGTGGGAGGAGCCCCTATACTCAACTGCACACGTCCCTGCTGAGTCTGAACAAATTTGGTCCCTTCATTTTAAATACCAGCCACTATTAGATGCCTAGGAAAGTTTACTAGAAATAACAAATGATTAATGGTTCAGAGAACTATGAGAGTAAAATTACTCAATATGTTCTCCCTAGATGCCACCTAAATTAAAATAGAATTAGGATTTCTCTTCCGAGCCGAACTAATTTCATTCTCAATGTTTTCACAAATATTCACTATGTAGGCAGCAAAAATGATTTGTTAAGGTGTTACTTCAGTTTGTTCCTATACATATTTCTCTTACACTCCCCCAAAGTACTCCTCTCCAATCAGGTAGCCAGATAGTCACTGTCTCAATGAAAAGAGAGATTAGAAGAGAAGAAAGTAAAAGTTCCTAAAGGACCATTTCCTGCTAGGATACCTGTCACACTCAGTTCTGAGACCCTGCAATGGTCTTTATTCCAAAGTAACGAGGGGTAAGTGTCTGGGAATGGCAGCTGTGGGCTGGCAGCTGGGATGAAGGCAGCCAGGGCCCAGGAGGCCAGATCCGACCAGTACCAAGAGGGCAGGGCGGCCCACAGCCACCTGAGACGCCTGCCTGGTCCCCGCCTCCTGTGGGAAGAATATACACTTGTAGGGGACAGCTCCCCATGGGCCTTGCAACCCCTGCCTCTGCCTCCTGGTGGCCTGTGCCCTGGATGTCATGAGAGTGGACTGTGGCTGGCATCCCTCAGACCCCGTTAACCTGCCCGCAGCTCTGAGCACGTGGATGCCCATGGGCACTTCCCTGTGCAGTAGGTAGGCTTTACAACTCTTCTCTTGGCTCTGAACCTCTGACCTTTCTGCTCCTACAGCCTTATCCCAGGGCCCAGCCACTTCTCTTGGCCTCCTACTCTCCCATTGTCACTAAGCAGGTGTCCCCCCTCTGGTAACTGAGCCCTACCAATGACCAGTCCGGCGGGACCAGTGGGCCATGTCAGTGGAACCAGCTGTGACTCCACCAGAGCCTACACCCAGGTGTAGCTGGCACCTCAAAAGGCAGGGCTGGTCACCAGCATGTGAAAGCCCACCTTGTGCCTGTCTGCATACCAGCCACACACCCTATGGGCCTTGCTCACCAACCCTGCAGCTTCCAGCCACCCTGAGTGCCCATGTGGTACAGCATGAGTACCCCTCTCACGGGTTCTCCCAGGGCGCCTGCATACCCACGAGCTGGCCTCCACGCTGGAGCCTGCCACCAAGTGCTTTGGGGATGGTGGCCCCAGTGGGGAGGATCTGGGAAAAGGCCCTTTCTGTGAGCAGTGTGGAGCTGTATCTGGCGAGCCCGCAGTACCAGGAGGTGCCCTTGGATGAGGCCGTGACTCTGCAGCTGCCCACTATGCCTTCCAGCCCAGCCAGCTCTTCAGTGCCATCTCCTGTTCCCACACATCCCAGCCAGCATTCTGAACCTGCAGGTCAAGGTGAAGAAGGGGCTGCACAGAACAATGCCCACCCAGCCCACCCTCTGTACTGCCAAGCTTGACCCAGTCAAGGGCCCCAAGCACCACACCACTCACCAGCTGCCAAGGTAGTGCCAGACTCCCATGGCCAGAGTCCAGCAGTCCTCTTAAACTGTCTGATTCCCTACGGGTGAACTTTTTAGTGGACAATGACACTAATTGGGGTGTGGCAGTCATTCGCCCTGTCACATGGCAGCTGCAGTACCTAGGCCCAGCCCCTGAAGCAGAGAAAAACAAAATATGAGCAAAATGTCGTAGAAGCACAGTGATGGAGTATCTTGTATTACAACCCCAACCTCAATCATCACCACCCAAACCAATATCCTCACCACCTCTGACAGCACCACGAGCCGTGTCCACACTGCAACTCATCATCACTACTGTCACCACCATCACCCACCACCACACCAGCATCCTCAGTAGAGCCTGTTCTGCACTTCCATAATTTAAAAAAATATATAGAAATTTTAGATGCTGCCATGACCTTCATTTCCAGCATATAAGACACTTTCAAGATTAGTCTGAAAATTTCCTTTCAACATTTGTGCTATTTAATTAAGTTAGCTCACTTGTGTTTCTACAACTTAGCACACCCATAAGTCAATTATCTGCCTTGCTCGGTCTCACTGTAGTAGAGTCACTACTCTAGTGTTCACATCTTGTTATTTATGTAGCTGATAATAATGTTCTAAATTTTATGAGCCCACAATTTCAGATATTCAACAAGAAATTTAAGCAACTTCTCTATTTCATTATGATGTACTACGACAATATTGGGACATGCTTGCAGAAAAGCAACTAATCTAGAATTGGGACATGATATAGAAGCAACTAGTTGAAAGTACTAGAAAGTAAGCAAAAGCAAACTGCCTTTTGGGTAATGAGGACTTGAAGGAGAGTGTAGAGAGTTATACTAGTCAGTTGCCCACTCCACAGTTTCAGTCTGTAGCTGGCACGTCATAGGTGTGCCATTGTTGTTAACATAGAAGTAGTTTGAACATGCCTTGAAGAATGAATAGAATAGAGGAATCCTGGAAAGAAAAGGATTAGAGAAGAGATTTTTCAAACTCAGACCAAGAAATTTCCTTCTGAAACAAAATGGCACTATTGAAGAAATACAATAATCCAGAGTCTCCCAAATATTCATAATGTCTATGATACAATCCACAAATATATTCTCAAGAAAAAAAAAAGAAAATCTATGAAGTGTGACTCTGAAATGAACCAGATGTTTCTACTAACAAAGTTTAAAAGCATTTATTATAACTATTGTCAATGTAGAAAAATAAAACATGTTTAATAAATGATTATCTCCATGGAAAGTAGATTTCAGGTGATAATTAAAAAAATAAAAATGGAAATTTTATAACTGACAAGTTTTTTAAGTATAGGTGAGATTGAAATGACAGAGTAAACAGAAACTTAATTTGAACATAGATTAATAGAGAGTATCAAAGTAAACTATATCCAGAAAAAAAATAGAACAGAGCCTCAGGGACCTACTAGATAATAGCAAATAATCATTAAATATTTTATTCTAACACATGTAGCCATTACACATTATTTAACTGGAACATACCATAAAGTAAAGAGAGAATGTGAGAAAATGAGCAATACAATTGGAAGTTACTATTTTCCAAACTTTTTCAAACTGGGTAAGAAGTTTCCATACCCAAGAAACTAAACCAAAATCAATCATAATAGACCAAAAAGAGGTTCAAGCATCACAACATCACAAACTGTGGAAAGCAATGGAGGAAGAGCAACCATTGAAGGAGGCAAATGAAAAAATATATCTATGAAAAATAGGAGAGTAAAGAAATTTGCTTTTAACAAAAAGTCAATACAAAGTTCTATAACCAGTTAAAATATCCTTCAAGAATAAAGGTTTATTATAGATTTTTCTACATAAAGAAAATTAAAGGATTAATTTTCAGCATACCTGAACTACAAGAAACAATACAGAAGCTGTATATGGACAGAGGGTAAAATGATGCCAGGTACAAACTCTAGATTTCAGAAAATTATGAACATTGTCTCTCCTCACACCTTGTACAAAAACTTAATTCAAAATTTGTCACTGCCCTGGCCGTTTGGCTCAATGGTAGAGCATCGACCTAGTGTGCAGGAGTCCCAAGTTCGATTCCCAACCAGTGCACACAGGAGAGGCGCCCATCTGCTTCTCCACTCCTCCCCCTCTCCTTCCTCTCTGTCTCTCTCTTCCCTTCCCGCAGCCAAGGCTCCATTGGAGCAAAGTTGGCCCCGGGCGCTGAGGATGACTCTGTGGCCTCCGCCTCAGGCACTAGAATGACTCTGGTTGCAACAGAGCAGCGCCTCAGATGGGCGGAGCATCGCCCTCTGGTGGGCATGCAGGATGGATCCCGGTTGGGCGCATGTGGGAGTCTGACTACCTCCCCATTATCAACTTCAAAAAAATACAAAAAAAAAAAAAAATTGTCACTGACCTAAATGTAAAAGCTGAAACTATTAGACTTCTAGAAGAAAATGGGAATATTTGTTATTTGATGAGGCAATTAAAAAAAATTTTAAAACATAAATCTAATCTATAAAGAAAAATTTTAAATGGATTTTTGTTTAAAATCTTCTTCCATCTCCTCCTCTCCCACCCAACTGGGCTGATTTATAATTCAGAGCAAGGGGTAAACCAGGTATTTCAACTGTGGCCTTTGTGGATACTTTTATGGTCTTACACGGGAATTAATTTCTTTAAATTATTAATGTATAGTATGGGATTCTCATTCACAGAAGTCATTTGTCAACTGATATGTTTTATTAATCTATCAGATTGTGAAAAACAAAAGAGCACCTGGGAAGTAGAATTATATTGCATTTACATTTAATATAATTCAAAAAATTATAAGAAGCCTGGTGTTTTTAAGCACTAATTACATGCCACACTGTTTTACACCTTTAATTATATCTAATCATCACATAAATCATGAGATGAATACTGATATCCCATTTTGAGCTGAAATGTGTTCTCCTAAAATTCAGATGTTGAAACTCTAAAACGCAGTATCTCAAAATGGTACTATATTTAGAAACTATCTTTATAAAGAAGTAATTAATTTAAATTACATATCTTAAAAAAATAAAAAATAAATAAATTACATATCTTCTTCTTAAACCACTTAATCTGTGGTATTTTCTTGTGGTCGTATACCTAGTAAACTAACATGTCCTCATTTACAGAAGAGTAAATATAAGAAATGTAAAACATTGCACCAAGCGATGTGTTCAGAAAATGTCTTATTTGGTCTTCCAAATAACATCTAAGATTTCAAAGACAGTATTTATTTTACTGTACTTCATTGCTACCCTTCTTCATCACCTTTCATAATAAATACCAGTATTAAAAGTTTACACTTAACGTGTGCTCTTCATTGTTCAAAGAGAATGGTTTAATATATAATATTTTCCAATTTACATACCTTGCCTCTCTCTTCTTTCACTCCAGAATACGGGGCTAAGTCACCTGTGGTGGAATAGCTACTGAAAAATTAATTTATGACGTGTTCACATTGCTCTAGGTTCATGATGGTGAACCTTTTTATAAAAACTGCCCACTTTTGCAGTGCTGGTTAATCTGGTCCTTCAGCAGACCGAGTAACCCCTTACTCAAGCCAGCAACCTTGGGTCCAAGCTGGTGAGCTTTTCTCAAACCAGATGAACCCACACTCAAGCTGGAGACCTTGGGGTCTCGAACCTGGGTCCTCCGCATCCCAGTCCGACGCTATATCTACTGCACCACCGCCTGGTCAGGCCATATTCAACCATTATTATTATTATTATTATTATTATTATTATTATTTTAAATACAGGGACAGAGAGTCAGAGAGAGGGATAGATAGGGACAGACAGGAACGGAGAGAGATGAGAAGCATCAATCATCAGTTTGTTGTTTTGACACTTTAATTGTTCATTGATTGCTTTCCCACATGTGCCTCTACCGTGGGCCTTCAGCAGACTGAGTAACCCCTTGCTTGAGCCAACGACCTTGGGTCCAAACTGGTGAGCTGTTTTTGCTCAAGCCAGATGAGCCTGCGCTCAAGACCTCGGGGTCTCAAACCTGGGTCTTCTGCATCCCAGTCCGATGCTCTATCCACTGCGCCAACACCTGGTTAGGCTCAACCAATATTATAAGATATTTTCTTTATGGCAAATTCTCCAAATTTCACCTATTTTAATTTTTTTGTGTGCGACAGAGAAATGAAGAGATAGGGACAGACAGATAGGAAGGGAGAGAGATGAGAAGCATCAATTCTTTGTTGCAGCACTTAAGTTGTTCACTGATTGCTTTCTCATATGTGCCTTGACCAGGGGGCTACAGCAGACTGAGTAATTCTTTGCTCAAACCAGCGACCTTGGGCTCAAGCTTGTAAGCCTTGCTCAAACCAGATGATCCCATGCTCAAGCTGGTGACCTTGGAGTTTTGAACCTGGGTCCTCCATGTCTCAGTTCAACATTCCATCCATTGTGCCACCGCCTGGTCAGGCTATTTTAGGATGATTTAAAAAGCATGCATACCGAACATTACTGGAAAGAACTTAAATACCATATGCAAGTTAACTAGTATAAGTTAGAGGAATGTTAAATATACTTAGAAAAAGATCTTATATTTCACAATTTATTTGCACTTAATTTGTCAATGGAGCAGAAATTTCTGCACCATCTTCACCAAAACTTTTTATTATAGGAAGGGAAGTGGAGGAAAGTAAAGAAACTGAACAAGAGAGGCTTCAGGCCCTCTACTTGCATTCTAAAACAAAATACCTATACAGATAATTAGATATATACATCATAATATCAATTATTAATTTTTTATAACCTGATTGAGTTTGAATTTTCACTTATTGAACCTATTTCTTCACTGTTTCCTAAAATAAATTTTCTTTGTCATATTTTCAGATAATTTTTACCACCTGGAAGTTTCACACTTTAAATTTGAACAGAACTTTATAATCAAGACAAAAACTTTTATTTCTTTTTAACCCTTTTTATCAACACTTGTGTTCTTTAATCTTTTTTTTTTTTTTTTTTTTTTTGTATTTTTCTGAAGCTGGAAACGGGGAGAGACAGTCAGACAGACTCCCGCATGCGCCCGACCGGGATCCACCCAGCACGCCCACCAGGGGGCGACGCTCTGCCCACCAGGGGGCGATGCTCTGCCCCTCCGGGGGGTCCCTCTGCCGCGACCAGAGCCACTCTAGCACCTGGGGCAGAGCCCAAGGAGCCATCCCCAGTGCCCGGGCCATCTTTGCTCCAATGGAGCCTTGGCTGCGGGAGGGGAAGAGAGAGACAGAGAGGAAGGGGGGGGGGTGGAGAAGCAAATGGGCGCTTCTCCTATGGGCCCTGGCCGGGAATCGAACCCTGGTCCCCTGCATGCCAGGCCGACGCTCTACCGCTGAGCCAACTGGCCAGGGCCTGTTCTTTTATCTTTGAAAACTTTCTTCTAACATTTGCCATCTGATATTAGTAAGATAAATTGTTTGCCCTCTCCAAGAAAGCTATTCTCTTTCCTTCTACTGTGTTTAGCTGCTCTGCCCTTTTCTTAAAACTACTTTCTGCTTCTCTGGTTAACACAAAAGTCACCCCCTCCATCATCATTTCCCCATTGCCTTCAAATGTAAGAACCCATTGCTCCATTGGGTAGTATTTCTATTCCCCTTGCTCGCAGCTTCCACATTACATTAAATCATCATATCATATGTCAGAGTCACACATGGTACAGTGTCTGGCACAAAGGCACATAATATATAATTATTATAAAATGTCAACACTTGATAGTTATAAAAAACTCAAAAACTATACAGTTTGTTCAGTTTACTCTTTTTGATTACGCTGTCTTTTCTGTGTGAGCTAAAAGAAGAGCAAAGACTTGAAAACAAATTTAGTACATGAAATAAATGTACATTGAAAAATAGTAGATATTAAGGGAGCAGGGAATAAGAGCAAATAATCAAAATGTTTTCTTTACAAAATAATAAACATTTATAAGTCTTTATCATTCATGATCAAAAAAGATTAGAACACTAACAATATAAGTAACCACATTCCTGGCAGGACTAACTGGCCATGATCATGAGGAAAAGTAGATCTGATGCTATATAATTTGGGAGGGGAAATATATTTGTTACTCAGATTATAACCTGGGGATTCTCTTGGTATTCTTCAACTCAGTTTTGACCAATAGCGGACAAGTGCCACAGCCACAGTCTGAGACTCCTAATTTATTTTGGTATGACTCACTCCACTAAGCAAGCCATCTATATCAGAGGAGTACTAGCCTAGGGCAAGAGAAATCTTGAGTGCATAATGGAAGAAGAGAAAATAAACATTGGTTGAGAATCTGAGATTGGTTTCAGTGATGGGGGCTTCAGCTTGTCCTGTTAACCTAAAGTTTCCTATAAAACATATAAGGTTTTCCCATTTCATTGGCCTATGAAACAATGTTCTACACAGAATGCAATGGATGAATTATAGCAGATGCTGTAATTATGCCCAAAAAATCTTCTGTCAGGACTCAAATAGCCATTCCCCAGCTGTCATAAGAATGACTATCGATAGTTCACAGTAGAGTCCCTCTTAGAAACTGTCCACTGCCAAACGGTGCTGTTTCACCTGTTTACACTCACCCTTGTGTCTGGATTTGTTAATGACTGGGTACATGACCTCTTACCTCAATTCTGGGCAATTCTTAGCGCTCATGCTAACTGTCTGGGTCCCCCTGTGGCACCACCTAAGGCCTCTACAGCGACAGTTTTATTGCTTCCTTCACCACTCTGCTTCCCACACTACCTTACAGGCATTGTTCCCAAGAACACCTAAGTAACCCCTGCGGACTGGCATCTCGGAGGCTCTTTCCAGGAAACTGGACATTACCCAGCCAAAGCCATTTATGAAAGAAGGTGACAGTTTTGAATACCCTGTGAGCCCAGGGAATGTCAACATCTCCTCAGGATAGTACTGCTAACATAGGCAATCAGCTAGTTATTAAGGAAAAAAGAAGTACTTGGAAAAAGGAGTCAAAATATCAAATTTTAGCCTGACCAGGCAGTAGCGCAGTGGAGAGAGCATTGGACTAGGATGTGGAGAACCCAGGTTCTTAACACTGAGGTCCCCAGCTTGTACATGGGCTCATCTGGTTTGAGCAAGGCTCACTAGCTTGAGCCCAAGGTCGTTGTCTTGAGCTAGGGGTCACTTGGTCTGCTGTAGCCCCCCCCCCAGCCAAGGCACATATGAGAAAGCAATCAATGAACAACTAAGATGCCGCAATGAAGAATTGATGCTTCTCATCTCTCTTCCTTCCTGTCTGTCTGTCCCTCTCTCTGTCTCTATCACAAATAAAAAAATCAAATTTTAATAAAACTGAAGGGCCTGCTTCAGTAGGAGACTGTAACACCCCATTTTGCACGATTTGCTAGAAGGCTAGAAACATTAATTGACTCAATTGCACATTTCAGGAATCCATTGTGTCCTCAGAGTCCATTGTGCCTCCGCCCTCCAGACTCAGGTTTGGGAGAAATTGAGCCAAGGCATGTCAGGTGCAGGGGCAGGGTTGGGGAAAGGTTTGGGAAGCAGGTGTTTCTGCGATTGTGTTTTAAGTATACACCGTGGAAGCCAGAACCCTGACCACAGAGGCTAGTCAATAGGAGTTGATTGGTTCGTGGAGGGAATCAATGCAAGCCTGCATAATTTTAAAGAAGCAGATTGGTTAGCTTCAAGGAAAGTGGGTCCTTTCCGGGCCCAAAAATATATAAATGTGGGCTTAACAGAGATCCAGCCATTTTTGGCCTTTATGCTCGTTCCTTTGCTTTCCAGCTGAGGAAAACACACTAGCCACATTTGCAGCCATGCTGTGTGGGCTGGCAGCTGAACCGCCTCCCAAGTACAGGCTTTGAACAACGCCTGGACTGGGCTTAGCTTTCCTACAAACTAAATCATGGACCAGAATATCTGGTGTTTCACTTTGATGCTGGGCTTAGCAAAGACTAGATCGAACTTCTTCCTTGGCGAGACAGAGGGAGATGAGACATTGGGAACCTGTGAGCAGCCTTCTATTTCAACTCTGTATAAATCATACCTCAACAGCCTATGCTTCTCCAAGAGAAGGTTTTGTAAAATGCGTTTTATACAACACTGTGCACGAACCCCAACAGAACTGGCTTCAGAACGAATATCAGTACTATCCTAGAAGGGCCCTTTGAGATCGCACTCCCATTTTCCTCTCCCCACCTCCTGTAGAATCCTGGGATTGGCAAATGCAGGGAATAAGATAGAACTTCTAGGTGGGAAATTTTTTCTAAAATTTAGAAACTTTCTCCCCTCTTCTATTGCAGGGAACATCCTGAAGGGACCCAGAACAGTTCTCATGACTTTGTAAATGTGCACTATTCCGCTACAGTAGTCATATTAATGATAAACTGAGACCATTTTTAGGGTCAATGTGACTAGAAGACTTTTCACCTCACCAATGAAGACATAGATTCCCGGGTATCCGACCTAAGCAGAGCTAAGGAACAAGTCCTCAGATAAAATAAAACAATCAAATTGTGTTTCGTCGCACTTAGCACCCAACTGGTCCACGCTTGGGAATGTGTGTGGAAATAAAGGAAGCAAAGTGGTGACAGTAGCTTTGCAAATTATACTCGTCACTCCGCCGAGACACTAACCTTGAGCACTTTATGAATTCCTGCGCAGTTACTGATTGCGGTAAGGAGAAGTGGTTTCCAAAGTGCTTGAGGAGTGAAGGAAAACCTTCCAATTTTGTAACTAAACAGATGAAACAGAGAATATTCCTTCAAATGCAAAACATGGAGATCAGGAACAGGTGTCGGCAGACAAGGGCTATGGGAAATGAGACCTGTTCACAGATTTTTAAAAGATGCTGCAACTAAGAGTTGAGGCTTCTTTTTTTTTTTAAGACTTTATTTATTCATTTTAGAGAGGAGAGAAGGAGGAGAGAGAGAGAGAGAGAGAGAGAGAGAGAGAGAGAGAGAAGAGGGGAGGAGCAGGAAGCATCAACTCCCATATGTGCCTTGACCAGGTAATCCCAGGGTTTTGAACCGACGACCTCAGCATTCCAGGTCGACGCTTTATCCACTGCACCACCACAGGTCAGGCTCACAGATTTTTAAGAGACATTCATTGTAAAAATATTCTTCAGAAAAAGTTGTTTAGTTCTCCTACATAATATCAGTCTTCATGGTTAGAGAATTTGGCCCATCTCAGTATTTTGCATGGCACATTTCTAAGACTTACAGGAACTAAATACAGTATTTATGAGGAACCCACAAGGACAGGCAAAGGGGCTGCTCGTAAGCTCCTGCTAAGTAGAGGGAGCACAGAGCGGCACCAAACCGGCCACCCTAACTACATGGTAAAGTGGATTCTGATCTAGACAGTGAATTCAAATTAACGACTAGTACTTTTTATGTGATGTTCTTCTTCTCTTAAACACAAGCTTATACGTTTTCACTTTTTTCCGGGTATACAGCAGTAGAACCATATGTAAATCACCAATTTAGAGAAGATTAGCCATATCGAAATGTTAAGCCCTGAAATACAGAGTGGGAAAAAAGTAGGCTTACAATTGTTCATCTGGAAAATAATACAATCATTAGTGAATATTAATAGAATAAACTCCGTTTCCCATACTCATACCTAGAAACCTACATTTGCCCACCCCTGTGTGTTTGCCCACTTTTCCCATTTTCTCCTGCTAAGAAAACAAACACTAGTTGTGGACATAAAAACTGAGGATAAGAACCATGATTATCTTTGTGTTAATATAAATTCTATTTTGATATTTTAGCAAAAGAGGAGATTTGACAATAGCTTATATTATTTCATATCTTTTTATTTTTTAAAGTTATTATTGAACTTATTGGGCTGCCATAGGTTAACAAAGTATATAGGTTCTGAGGTACAATTCTATAATACATCATCTGTATGGTGTATTGTGTGTTCAGCACCCCAAGTCAAATAATCTTCTAACCCCACTTATCTCTTCTTTACCCTCTTCTACCTCACCCATCCTCTTATAATCACCATGATGTTGTCTGTGTCTATAATTTTTTTTTTTTTTTGAGAGAGAGAGAGAGAGAGAGAGAGGAAGAGACATAGAGACAGGAAGGGAGAGAGATGAGAAGCATCAACTCATAGTTGCAGCACTTTAGTTGTTCATTGATTGCTTTCATATATGTGCCTTGACTGGGGGTCTCCAGCCGACCCAGTGACTCCTTGCTCAAGCCTTTGGACTTAAGCCAGTGACCAAGGGGTCATGTCTATGATCCCATGCTCAAGTCAGCAATCTCGGGATTTCGATCCTGGGTCCTCGGCATCCCAGGCTGACACTATCTACTGGTCAGGCTGATTTTTATTTGGGTTATACTTAATTCCTTCACCTTTTTCACCTACCCCCTCAACACCAAACCTCCTCATCTCTGATAGCAGTCAGTCTGTTCTCTGTATCTGTGAGTCTGTTTCTATTTTGTTTGTTTGGTTCCTTAGATTCCACATATAAGAGAAATCATATGATACTTGTCTTTCTCTGACTGGTTTATATCACTTAGGATAATACTCTCCAGGTTCATCCATGCTCTCACAAAAGGTAAGGTTTCCTTTTTTTATATAATCAAGCAGTATTCTATTGTGTAAATACACCACAGCTTTTTTATCCATTCATCTACTGATGGGCACTTGGGCTGCTTCCAAATAGCAGCTTTTGAATTTAATAATTGAGAATGATCTCAATAATTCCTATTATCTGAGAGCTTCACAGGGACAGTCTTTTTTTTTCTGTGAAAACTTTTCTGCTTTACTTACCAAAAGCTTTACTCTTATTCATTGGTACAAGAGGAATAAACATAGGCATCAAAGCAAATAGAAGGAAGTAACTTATCTGCAATTCCACTCTAAGAACCAACCCCTTTTGGTTGTTCTTGAATTCTGCACCCAAGAACATTATATCTTAGCATTAAAGTAAACCACAGATGGATTCCCTACTAATTTATATTAATAACATATGTATATATGTGGCTTATTCACATATATGTGTAGTTTATTCAAGTTAGAGGTAAAATTAAAACACCTTAATATTATATTTTATTTATGATATGGGAGTCAAATTTTCTAAAAACACAATCAACTATTTCATGACTCTAATATATTTTTCTGGCTTTAGAAAGAGAAGGTGGTAAACTTAAGGAAGATAAATGTTGCAGGTGTTGAGTCAACAGCATGGACTACTTTGTAATCTGTGCTTTGGCTCTTTTCATCATATATCATCATGAAAGGTAGATTCCTTCAGAAACCTTCTGTTGACAATCTGAGATCATTATTGAAGAGGAGGGCACAACCAAAGTGTTTTCTCAAGACAATCACAGGCCTGGAATATTCTTTCCCTTCCACTTCATCAGCTCTATGCAGTCTGAAGTTCTTGATCTTTAAGGCACTATGCCAGCTCCATCTGTTTACTGAAGCATTTCTGAGATTGTAGTTAAATGTGTTTGAAGTTAAGTTTATCAATTAAGGAATCATGTTTCAGTTGCTGAGGATTACTAGTACACAGTGTTCAACTGTATCCGTGTTCTGAATGTGTGTATGCATAGATTTAAAGAATGTAAGATGAATTATGTTTTTTTAAAAAGGTAATATTATTTATGCTAATTAATTTGACATATGGTCTTTGAGTCAGCCAAAGCCAGGGTTTCACTGAACAGTACAATTTCTACCTAATGCCAAGGAAGGAAATGAGAAAATCTGTCATGAGTACCTTACCAACTTAAAACAGTGTTATTGTTTCATAGTAAGAAGTAGGCTTTGTATGTTTCATAACTTCGTAGGTTTTTAAAATATAACAACACTTTCATACAGTGCAGGTATTTTGTCTTTTAAAAATAAGTCTGCAATATAAAATGATCTACCACTTATTGCTATTACTATCTACATCAGGGATCACTGACTTCATAATTTCTGGGGTAACTTCAAAGTGTATATATGGGGGGATGCGTGGGGATGCGTGTGTGTGTGTGTGTGTGAAGACAAACACAAACATATCCTCCAGGCTCTTTCCAAATTTTAAGTAAGGATTTAAAATTATATTAAATGAATCAGCAGAGAGGAAAGGGAAGATTAAATCAGAAAATGCTAAGTAAAACACCCTACGCTGACTTGCTCCTGAAGAAAACCTGACAGTCAGATAGCAGACTTGGTGTGCAAGGATGAGTGTTGCACAGCAGCAGGCAAGCTACTAACATGAACGGGTTCACTCTGATCTTTTAAAGTTTACTGCTTCGTTATAGTATAAATGAGAAGTTCTCAAAATATTATATAAAATTACAATAGAGGATTACAGGTTGGATGTCATTATTTTTGATAGCTTTGAAAGTACGTTAGTTGAAAAACAAAGAAACCAGTCAACCAGGCTGGTTCATAGAAGTTATTGCAATGACACAATCTAATGCAGGGAACCTATGGCTCGAGAGCCAGGTGTGGCTCTTTTGATGGATGCATCTGGCTTGCAGACAAATCTTTAATAAAAAAAAATACGTTAAAAATATAAAACATTCTCATTTATTACAATCCATTCATTTCCTACCGCTCATGTTCATGGTTACAGGTGGCTGGAGCCAGTCACAGCTGTCCTCCGGGACAACACCAAATTTTTATTGGATAATGCGTAATGTACACGGGTCATTGTATGGCTCTCATGGAATTACATTTTAAAATATGTGGTGTTCATGGCTCTCTCAGCCAAAAAGGTTCCTGACCCCTGATCTAATATAATCTACTTACAGTCTTCCCCTTTATCCTCTGGGGATATAGTCAACAACGCCAGTATATTCCTGACACCACACATAATGCTGAACTTTGTCATACTGTTTTCTCCTCTGTTTACATATTTATGATAATGTTTAATTTATGAATTAGAAACTATGAAATTAACAACAGTAACTAACAAAATTTAGAACAATTATAATATATACTGTAATAAAACTTAATGTGAAAGTGAGCTCTCAAAATATTTTATTGTGCAATACTCAGCAAGTCACTTAAAGAAAGCACTTTATGGCTTGTGGTATCTGAATTGCCAGCACAGGACTCTTGTATTTTGGTGCTATTAATAAGTAAAATGGGGCCATTATTAAGTAAAATGAAGTTACTCAAACACAAGCACTGAGATACTGATAACTGACATGGCTACTACCTAACTAATGAGATTTGGAGGGTGGAGCATATACTGTGTGGAGATGCTGGAAAAAAGAATGATTCACATTTCAGGATGGCAGAAAATGTCATAACATTCTTTGGCTCACAATTTAAAACTTATAAATTCTTTATTAGTGCAATTTCCCCTTAATATTTTTGGAGAGCAGTTGATATGTGTGTAACTGAATTAAGGAAAGAAAACTATGGCTAAGGAGACTATTGTATTTTATAATTGTATTTTGTTTTAACTACTGCACGTCTAAAGACAATCATGCTATTTTTGTTTGTTTTCTTTCTTTTTATAATTTTTAATTGATTTTAATTTTTTGTGTTTACATAAAGTCTAGTGTTGGCCTGAATGCATTCCCACTACCCTGTATTCCCCTCAACATCTCCCTTGCACCCCTCCCCATAGTACCTTCCCCCCTTCCCTTCAGGTTTATCCCATCCTATCATCCACCTTTCATCTGTCTTCTTTTCCTCTGGTCCCTTTGATCTCTCCTCTGTCTCAATTCCGTTCCTCAGTTCACATTGTTCATTGGATTCCTCAAATGAGTGAGGTCATATGATATTTTACTTTTTCTGCCTGGCTTATTTCACTTAACATAGTAGTTTCCAGGTCCATCCCTGTTGTCACAAAGGTAAGATTTTCTTCTTTTTCATGGTCCCATAGTGATCCATTGTATATATGGATCACTGCTTTTTAATCCACTTATCCACTGACAGATACTTGAGCTGTTTCCAGATCTTTGCTATTGTGAACAATGCTGCCATAAACTTGGGGTTGCATTTCTCCATTTGAAACAGTGCTATGGTGTTCTTGGGGTATATTCCTAAAAGTGGGATAGTCAAGTCAAAAGATAGTTCCATTTTTAATATTTTGAGGAATCTCCATACTGTTTTCCACAGTGGCTGCACCAGTCTGCATTGCCACCAGCAGTGCAGGAGGATTTCCTTTTCTCCACATCCTTGCCAGCACTTATTCTCTGTTGTCTTGTTGATGAGCATCATTCTGACTGGTGTGAGGTGATATCTCATTGTGGTTTTAATTTGCATTTCTCTAACGATTAGTGATGTTGAGCATTTTTCATCTGCCTATTGGCCATCTGTATGTCCTCTTTGGAGAAATGTCAATTCATTTCTCTTGCTCATTTTTTTGATAGGATTGTTTATCTTTATTTTTACTAACCATGAGCATGGTATATGCTTCCACTTGTTTGTATCTTCCTTGATTTCTTTTATGAATGTTTTATAATTTTCCGAGTACAAGTCTATTATCTCCTTGGTTAAATTTAACCCTAGGTACTTTATTTTTTTGCTTGCAATAGTGAAGGGGGTTGTTTCCTTAATTTCTCTTTCAGACAGTTCATTGTCGGTATATAAAAATGCCTCTAATTTCTGAGTATTAATTTTATGTTCTGCCACCTTGCTGAATTCATTTATCAGATCCAGTAGTTTTTTGACTGAGACATTAGGGTTTTCTATATGTAATATCATATCATCTGCAAACAATGATAATTTTACTTCTTCTTTTCTAATTTGAATGCCTTTTATTTTTCTTCTTGTCTGATTGCTGTGGCTAGGACTTCCAGGTCTGTGTTGAATAAGAGTGGTGAAAGGGGGCACCCCTGCCTTGCTCTTGATCTTAAGGGGATTGCTTTTAATTTTTGCCCATTGAGTATGATGTTGGCTGTGGGTTTGTCATAGATGGCCTTTATCATGTTGAGGTACGTTCCCTGTATTCCCACTTTGCTGAAAGTTTTGATCATGAATGTGTGCTGGATTTTATCAAATGCTTTTTTTGCATTCATTGAAATTATCATGTGGTTTTTCTCCTTCCTTTTGTTTATGCGATGAATCACATTGATTGATTTGCAAATATTGTACCAGCCTTGCCTCCCAAGAATAAATCCCACTTGATCATGGTGTATGATTTTTTTCATATATTGCTAAATTCGGTTTGCTAATATTCTGTTGATGATGTTAGCATCTAGATTCATCAGAGATATTGGCCTATAATATTTTTTCTTTGTGTTGTCTTTGCCTGATTTTGAAATCACAATCATGCTCACCTCATAAAAGGAGCTTAGAAGTCTTCCTTCCTCTTGATTGTTTTGAAATAGCTTGAGAAGGATAGGAGTTAGTTCTTTGAATATTTGCTAGAATTCGCTTGTGAAGCCATCAGGCCAAGGACTTTTGTTTGTTGGGAGTTTTTTGATAACTGTTTTGATCTCATTTGTTATAATTGGTCTGTTTAGGTTTTCTGATTCTTTCAGATTGATTTTTAAAAGACTATATTTTTCAAGGAATTTGTCCATTTCATCTATGTTGTCTAATTATTTGGCATACAGTTCTTCATAGTATTTTCTTACAATGCTTTGCATTTTTGTTGTGTCAGTTATTTCTCCATTCTCATTTCTAATTTTATTTGAGTTCTTTCTCGTTTTTTTCTTGGTAAATCTGGTTAAAGATTCATTGATCTTGTTTACTGTTTCAAAGAATCAGCTCCTGGTTTTATTGATCCTCTATATTGTTTCTTTAGCCTCTATGTCATTTATTTCCACTCTGATCTTTATTATTTCCGTACTTCTACTACCTCTGGGCTTTACTTGCTCTTCTTTTTCTAGTTCTTAGATGCATGGTTAAGTTGTTTATTTGGGTTTTTTCTAGCATCTTAAGGTATGCCTGTGATGCTATGAACTTCCCTCTCAGTACTGCTTTTGCTGTGTCCCATAAACTTTAAGTTGTTGTATGCTCATTATCATTTGTTTATAGAAATTTTTTTTATTTCTTCTTTGACCTCATTGTTAACCCATTCGTTATTTAATAACATGCTAATTAGTTTCTAAGTGTTTGAGTATTTTTCAGTTTTTTTGTTGTGGTTAATTTCTAGTTTCATGCCATTGTGATCAGAGAATATGCTTGATATGATTTCAATCTTCTTAAATTTGTTGAGACCACTTTTGTGCCCTAACATGTGGTCTATCCAGATGATGTAGCATGAGCACTTAAAAAGAATGTATATTCTGTTGCATTAGGGTGAAAGGTTCTGAAGATATCTATTAATTCGAGTTGATCTAGTGTGTCCTTTAAGTCTGCTGTTTCTTTGTTAATTTTCTTTTGTGAGGGTCTATCTAGTGATGTTAATGGGGTACTGAAATCCCCTACTATTATAGTATTGTTGTTGATTTGCTTTTTATATCCATCAAGGTCTGCTTTATTAGGTGCTCCTATATTAGGTGTGTAGATAATTATAATGTTTATATCTTCCTGTTGGATTGCTTCCTTTATTATTATGTAGTGACCTTCTTTATCTCTTACTATAGCCTTTTTTTTTAAGTCCATTTTGTTTGATGTATTGCTACCCTAGCTTTTTTTTCATTTCCATTTGCATGAAGTCTTTTTTTTCATCCTTTTACCTTCTATTTACGTGCATCTTTTGTTTTGAGATGTGTCTCTTTTAGACAGCATATTTATGGATTCTGTTTTCTTATCCATGCAGCTACCCTATGTCTTTTGATTGGATCATTTAATCCATTTACATTTAAGGTTATTATTGATATGTAGTTGTTTATTGCCATTTTATTCTTTAAAGCTGTATTCCTCTTTTGATATATTCTTTTCCCCCTTTTATCTGGTTACAACAGGCTCCTTAACATTTCTTGCAACATTGGTTTGATTGTAATGAGTTCCTTGAGCTTTTTGTTTGTTTGTGGGGTTTTTTTTTGTTTTTCTGTTTTTTTTGTTTTTTTTTTTGGTCTGTGAAGCTTTTTATTTCTCCTTCTATTTTAAATGATAGCCTAGCTGGATAAAGAAGTCTTTGTTGTACGCTCTTGTTCTGCATTATTTTGAATATTTCTTGCCATTCCCTTCTGGCTTCAAGTCGTTCTGTTGAGAAGTCATATGTCATCTGTATGGTGCTCCTTTGTAGGTGATAACTTTTTTTTTCTAGCAGCTTTTAATATTTTCTCTTTATCTCTTAGCTTTGTTATTTTAATTATGATGTGTCTTGGTGTAGATTTCTTTGGATTCTCTTTAATGGAATTCTCTTGCTTCTTGAACTTGTGTGACTTTTTCCTGCATATATTTAGGGAAGTTGTCAGCTATGATTTGATTGAAAAAAGTCTCTATCCCTTGTTCTTTTTCTTCTTCTTCAGGAACCCCTATGATGAAGATGTTATTTCTCTTCATGTTGTCAGAGTTCTCTTAGAGTTTTCTTGGACTTTTTTAGTCTCTTTTCTTTTTGCTGCTTTGCTTCTGTGCCTTTGTTTATCTTGGTTAACTCGTTGATTTGATCCTCAGCTTCATCTTACCTGCTTTTAATTCCTTCCATTGTGGTCTTCAATTCTAATATTGTATTTGTCATTTCTGATTCTTTTTTATTATTTCAATGTCCTTTTTTATTCTTGGTATCTTTTTATTTAGTTGTTCATTATGACCATCTATTGTTGTTCTAAGATCTTTGAGCATCCTAATTATTATTATTTTAAACTCTGAATCTGGTAATTTGGTTATATCTGACTCATTCAAGTCCTTTTTGGAGGGATTTCTCTTGATTCATTTGGGTTGCATTTCTCTGCCTTCCCTTTTGTCTGTGTATAAGAAGGGTGTGGCCTCTGGAGTTTAATGGATGTGGCCTCTGTGTTCCCTAGGTGTGGTCTGTCTGCAGGCCTGCCACCCCTCTGCCAATGCCTTGAGTGTTTGGGTATGGGCATTGCAGGTGTTGGCCCACTGCGGTTTCCACCTCTCCTCCACGAGAGGGCCTGTGTTCATGTGCCTGGGTCTATAAGCCTCTTGCAAGCCCTCAGCAGTGTGGGTGGGGGTGGTGCAGCTCAGACCTAAGCATACAGCACTGTATTCTTGAAGGCTCCCTCCTTCTAAGTGAATCTGCTCTGAGTGCTGCGGGAGAGTTTTTTTGGCTGGTCTTCTGCTTCCCTTTGCAGTTATTGCTGGTTCCAGGGGAAATATTCACTTTAGATTTTGGGGGTGACTCAGCCCAGGGGTTAGGGTGGCTGTACCTCAAAGTGTTTCTCCCTGTGCCTCCTAGATTAAACTCTCTTCCTGCTACTCTGGTCCTCTCATCTCTCCTCATTCCCCAGGCGCCCCAGGTGAATGGTTGTGAAAGAGTTTTTCTGCGCAGTCCCTTTAAGAAGAATCCTGGATCTGAGAAATCTGTCTCTTTCTCACAACCAGAAATCTAATATATTTCACCAACTCGGAAGTATTTTTAATTTAATTAAATGGCATTTATATGATATAAATAAAATGTTCCTATATTAAAGTTAATAAATATATTTAAATATTGTTATCATTATCTAAATATATAAAAGGTAGAGCATCACAGCCTGATTCTTGTACTTACTAATCTCTAAATTGGTAAGTCATTTAGTATTTTCATGTCTTTATATCTGCAAACAAGCAGGATTAGTAAAATGTACTGTAATGTCCTTTTAAGTAAGAACTTTAATGATGTTAGATGATAGAATGTGGTGTTAAATATCTCTTTATTTAATTTGGATTTTAGAATGAGACAGTTATAATCATTCAGGAAAAACATCAGTCAAGATTTCTTCAAGATTTCTGCAGCTTCAAGATGATCTGAATGAACCAAATCCTTCACTTCTTAAATTAATGTTAGCATTTTATGCACATTATTGGCAATTCACTCTTTTGTTTTCTTTTACTTTGTAGACTTATTTTCAAACTCCACTGCTTATTTTCTTTTCTCCTTATTGCAAGTGGACAAAGTTAAAATAAAAATTCATAAAAGTCATTATAAATCTAACATTCCTCCCAAGTTGAGAAAAAAATAAGCACTCTTGAATTGAAAGAAAAGCTTCCCACTGCAACAAGATAAAACCTCTATACAGATTAAGATTTTCTTGATTGTATTTAAATATTTAACATTGACAGTGAGAAGAAGGAATCTTTTGTTAGATTATTCTTAATAATTTTTAAAAATGTAACTCCTTGAATAAAAGTAACATAAGCCTGCTTGACAAGCAGGGTAATAGTTTATATTCTGAACTATGTCACAATTACATTCAAATCTAGTTTACTTTTACCCCTACCAACACAACACTGTGAAACAGATGCTTTTTTAAGGATGGATACATATAATTCTGCTCACTTCTTATTGTTTTGTTTCCATTTTTTTTATTGATTCTGTCAACCTGTCTGAGATCTTATAACTCTTGGTTGGTTCAGTAATTTCATGACTTATCACATAAATTACTTTGTAAAATTGCTGTACTGTCCATCTATGCCCTACCTAGAAATTTCATATATTAGGGTTAAAAAATGAACACCATCACAGAAATAAAATGTTTATCCTAAGGTTAAAACTCTTCCAAACAAAAGTATTTCATTTGATTTTACTCATATGTGGGATATAAAACAGAATGTAACAAGTGAGCAAAAAAAAAGCCTCATAGACACACACAACTGTGTGGTGGTCAGAGTAGTGGGGAAGGGGGGGAGTAGAAGAGGTTAAAGGTCTCACATATATGGTGATGGAAGGAGACTTGACTTGCTGTAGTGAATACAAAATATAATATACAGATGATGTATTACAGAATTATACACTTGAACTTACATATGATCCTATTAATAATGTCATTTCAAAGAGTTTAATAATTTTTTTAAAAAAACATAAATTTGTAAAATCTTGAGCATATTCTGTGGAATTGTAACATTCAATCAACAGGAGTTCCAGAAAGAAAGAGAAAACAGAGGGAGAACATTATCAACAGTCAAAGTGAATTACTATAGAAAAGGAACTTGGCCTATCAAAGAAGGAAGCGGACTTATTCTTTTTTATAAGCTTGTTGAAATCATGTAAAATTATATACATGTATTATTTTGATAAAAATAAAAAATAATAAAGTTTAAAAACAATGATTTATAAGAGGAACACTTAGTCCCACTTTTCATACAAATATCAAGGACTTAACATAGTGGAACTTCACTTAAGTTCCATCTATGTAAACAAATATATATACATAATCAAAGATTATATTTTTAAATGTCCAAACCAAACCATGGTGAAATTTGAACCACCTGATCAGCAGTCTTAATTGTATTTAGTCATCAATTATTAAAATCAGATTTCAAAAGCAATCTGAGGTAGAAATATATATTAGTAAATTTTCATTAGTGATTTTGAGACAGTTGTTTTGTTTTATCAGTTTAGCTTTTCAAGTGCATCTTAAAAATATCATAGAACTTGAATATTAAATTTTTTTAAATTTACTGATTTTAGAGAGAGAGAAAGGGAAAGAGAGAAAGAAAGAGAAAGGAACACACAACCTTGGCGTATTTGGATGATGCCCTAACCAACTGAGCCAGTGCCTGAATATTTTTAAATAAAACATTCTTGTATAGTTTTTAAACAGTATTGTGGGCAATATTGAGCAAATTCAGAGAGTTAGGGAGTTTATTTATATTTAGTGTGGAGGAAAACTTCATAGTACAGTGGTACCTTGAGATACAAACAAACCAGCATACAAGATTTTTTTAAGATATGAGCTGCAACTCAGTCTGTATTTTCATCCAAGATCCAAGCAAAATCCCAAGATACGAGTCGTGAATCCAGAAGCTGCCGCTAGTTGGCCCATTGGCGAATAGGTCCAGTATGGGCAGTTTGATATACAACTTGACTGACTTACGAGCTCAGTTACAGAACAAATTAAATTCATATCTCAAGGTACCACTGTAATCTTTATAAGCATTAAATGTATTAATAACCTTTAATTTACCTACACTTCACCTTGGTAGTCTCAGATGTAATAGAAAACAGATATATCTGACCATGAGGACATTAGGTTATCTGTAAGCACTAGGACTGAGGAACTCATGTATAAATGCATATTTCATTGAAATGCAATGTGTATGTCCAATCACATATGTCTTAAGTAAAATATGAGTTCCATAATCACCATTTTGCTGATTTTTTATAGGGCATTTGAAATAAGTGACAGAGAAAATGCTAAGTGGCAATGATGTACTAATTTTGTGAGAGTCTTAACATATTTAAAAATGCAATAATATTCACAGTGTCCTTTTAATTCAAGCAATTAAATTGAGAAACCAATATAACAGTAATAGAAATCATTACTAATATCATGGTTTCCAAGTGAACTGATTTAATGTTTTTAAAAAATGTTTTTGTAAATTAATGGTAAATAAGAGAGGACTCTTTCTTATACGAGAATTGCAAATGTTGTATTTACATATAACTGCCCCTCACCAGGTGAAATTGAATTCCTACCTCCACTCTTCTAACTTTTGAGGATGATCTAGACTTACTAACTCACAGAAAAGGAAAAATGAAACTTTACAGAAAAAATATCTTTTAGCCAGGTGGTGAAACTTTACATCACCACAGAATCACGTGGATGATATTATTTAATGTGGTAATATCACCTATGTGGTGTTCTATCCAAAAACTTGTAACATCAGTCTAATTATAAAAACAATTAGAAACTCCGAGATTGTGGACATTTATACAATTCTTGGCCAGGTTATTTCAAGGCAGTCAAAATAATATTTTAAAAGGGGAGCATTTTCTCTCTCTACCCCACCCCATCTCTCTCTCTCTCATCCTCCCCCCTTCCCCCAGAAAGAATAAAAGAGAAGGGAAAGACTGGGAAACTTTAATTGTGCAGGCTGTGTAATTTGTAACTATAGACAATTCAAATAATCTATAGACAATTCAAATAATCTATAGTCAAATCTATAAATAAATTATAAATGAATTAAAAAAGAACATTGGATATAAGGTAACATACAAAAATTATATTTCTTTATACCAACAACAAACATAAAATAAAATTTTAAACAGCATTTAAAATTCACAAAATATATAGAAATACATCTTTAGAAAAAGATGTGCAAGATCTCTACAACCATGTACTTAAAACAAAATAAAAAAGACCAAAAAAAAAAATTCTAGGATACACAGTGATTATGAATTGGCCCAGATTTCCACTCTTAGAATTTACCCAACAGAATTGTATGTATTATCTATAGATACATGTTATACAAAAAAATTGTGACAGAGACAGAGGGAGAGACAGAGAGAGGGACAGATAGGGTCAGACAGACAGGAAGGGAGAGAGATGAGAAGCATCAATTCTTCGCTGTGGCATCTTAGTTGTTCATTGATTACTTTCTCATATGTGCCTTGATTGGTGGGTTCCAGCAGAGCAAGTGACCCTTTGCTCAAGCCAGCGACCTTGGGCTCAAGCCAGTGACCTTTAGGCTCAAGCCATAGGTCATGTCTATGATCCCATGCTCAAGCCAGTGACCCTGCACTCAAGCTGGTGAGCCCATGCTCAAGCAGGCGACCTCAGGGTTTCAAATCTGGGTCCTCTATGTCCTAATCCAATGCTCTATCCACTGTGCCACTGCCTGGTCAGGCAAAAAAATTATGAAATTATATTTTTCAAAAGACTTATTATAATTTTTAAGGCATCACAATTTATAATGACACCAATGTACATCACTTAAAAATTATAAATGCATTGTCCTATATTCATCAAAGAAATATGCAACTGCACACATTGACATGGATGTATAATTCATTGTTGAATGAAAAAGTCAAATACAAACAGCACATTATGTGACTATTAATATCAAGTAGAAAAAAGGAAACATAATTAATAAATTTAGAAATTTAAGGAAGTTTTTGGGTGTTCTTAAATTTATATTTTTTGATTCAATTACTGATTACATGGCTGCATTCCATTTCTGAAAATGCAGTGAGCTGTGTGCAAGAAAGTATGTAAATTATACCTCTATAAACAAATGTTACAAGGATAAACATATGATAAGAATTTAAACAATTGACCAATGTTGCAGAAGCCTTTCACCTGAACCCCATACTTTACAAGGAGAAGAGCGCCTAGTCTGTGAGAATACCCTACCTTGGATTATTGGGAAAGAATGGGTGGGTGACCTTTGATGAAGTCACTTCTTTATTTCCGATACTCTCCCAAATACAACTTATGTTTTATCATTGTCTTTTATATAAACAGTCCTCAAGAATTCAGATAAGCATTGTGGTCATTAAGTCATACTGGAAAATATTCTGCAACATGTGGTCATAAGAGAAATATAGTACCTAGTGAGAGGTTACAGAAATCTTGTATGGGCTAGGTGGATACGCTGGTCCCGATGAAACCTACAGGAGAGGTCAGAAGATGATGCGGAAAGGCTTTTTCCACACTCTAAAGAAGAGTTTTATTATGGAGAAGAAAGGCAGTCAAATCTTAATTGCAAAAGACCCAAAGGGATTGCTGCTATGAAAACCCTGTAAAAAAATATGATGATAACCATCAAAAAATAAAGTAATGAAGAATATTATTTAATTTTATGTTTTTGTTTACAGGTTCTCCTTTGTTTCCCACATTCCTGTGCATCAAATATCTTAGAACTCTTTAGACTCATTCTATGACTCAACTTCAGCTCCAATACTCCAGCACACACACATACACACACACACACACACGCACACACACACGCATACACATTCACATACACACTGACACACAACTTTTATTATAGTTTCATTCTCTTTCTGCTATTGTTTTTTATTTATTTATTTATTTTTTTTTTTGGCATCTTTCTGAAGTTAGAAACAGAAAGGCAGTCAGACAGACTCCCGCATGCGCCCGACCGGGATCCACCTGACATGCCCAACAGGGGGCGATGCTCTGCCCATCTGGGGCATCGCTCTGCCGCAATCAGAGTCATTCTAGTGCCTGAGACAGAGGCCACAGAGCCATCCTCAGTGCCCAGGCCAACTTTGCTCCAAAGGAGCCTTGGCTGCGGGAGGGGAAGAGAGAGACAGAGAGGAAGGAGAGGGGGAGGGGTGGAGAAGCAGATGGGCGCTTCTCCTGTGTGCCCTGGCCAGGAATCGAACCCAGGACTCCCGCACACCAGGCTGATGCTCTACCACTGAGCCAACCGTCCAGGGCCTGCTATTGTTTTATTATCTTTATATTATCTAAAAATGCTTGCTTTATACTTTCAATGTGAAACATATGAAATGATCAAGATTCAGGAAGCTGAATAAACCAAAAGGCAGAAAACCAGAGGAACTGGTCAAAGAGGCTAATTACAGGGTTATATGATAATGATAAGGCAGGAAGGAAGCTGAGGTAGCACTGCATGTGTGGTCAGGAAATTCTGGCTTCCTAGATTAGTGGATAGAGTGTGAACAAGAAAGGGTATAGGAGTTCCGATAATTAGTATTACTCATTATAAGTTTACACACACAGAAACAACTATCAGGAACAAAGACATCTGTCCAATAATATATCCAGCAGTTGTTTAGTCAGCCAGGAATCCATTACTCATGTTTTTCAATTAATATAGTCTTAGAAGTTAAGGCTGGCATCTGATGTTTTAAAAAGTGTACTTGATATTTTTCAAATTATTTAATATAGTTGAGAAATCATAATCTCAGATTGCTATGACTTAGAAACTCTAGTATTTTTGCACAAAATTTTGATATGATTTCATGCATTACTAAAAAAATATTGAAACTTACAAATATCTGTTACAGAAAACAACAGTGACAAACATTTCCAATGAACCAGTATGACTAAACAACATTCTCTTGTCAGTAACAGACTTATTCTATGCCTCTCTTAAACATCTGACATTTTGTTAAAAATATGTTCTCAAATTTTTCTGAACAATTTATTTATGATTTACTAGTTATAATAACCTATTTTTCAATATGTGTGTGGAATGTATATGACCCTTAAGACTTTATTCCATAAGAGATGCTAATTAATGAGAGTTGTTTAAGTTTTATATGCAGGCAGCAGAAAGCTACATCAAGAATAATTGTTATCCAGGGTCACCTCAATAAATTTAATTAAAGAAAATATAACTTTGTAAAAAAATAATATCAAATCTCTTCAATGGCCTAAAGAGCCATGTGTGTGATTGACTAAATTAATTAAAAAAAAACTCAAAATGGATAAAAGACTTCAATGTAAGCCGTGAAACCATAAGCATCTTAGAAGAAAACATAGGCAGTAAACTCTCTGACATCTTTTGCAGCAATATATTTGCCGATTTGTCTCCACAGACAAGTGAAATAAAAGACAGAATAAACAAATGGGACTATCTCAAACTAAAAAGCTTCTGTACAGCTAAAGACAATAAGAACAGAATAAAAAGACAAACTACATAATGGGAGAATATATTTGACAATGCGTCTGATGAAGAGTTAATAACCAAAATTTATAAAGACCTTGTAAAACTTAATACCAGGAAGACAAACAATCCAATCGAAAAATGGGCAAAAGAAATGAATAGACACTTCTCCAAAGAGAACATACAGATGGCCAATAGGCATATGAGAAAATACTCATCACTAATCATTAGAGAAATGCAAATTAAAACCATAATGAGATATCACCTCACACCAGTCAGAATGGCGCTCATCAACAAAACAACACAGAATAAGTGCTAGCGAGGATGTGGAGAAAAGGGAACCCTCCTGCACTGCTGGTGGGAATGCAGACTGATGCAGCCACTGTGGAAGACAGTATGGAGATTCCTCAAGAAATTAAAAATCAAACTACCTTTTGACCTAGCTATACCACTGTTAGGAATATATGCCAAGAACACCATAGCACTGTTTGAAAAGAGGAAATGCACCCCCATGTTTATGGCAGCATTGTTCACAATAGTGAAGATCTAGAAACAGCCCAAGTGTCTATCAGAGGACAAGTGAGTTAAAAAGCTTTGGTACATATATACTATGGAATACTACTCAGTCATAAGAAATGATGAAATCAGATCATATACAACAACATGGATGGACCTTAATAACATTATACTGAGCAAAATAAGTAAATCAGAAAAAACTAAGAACTATATGATTCCATACATAGGTGGGACATAAAAATGAGACTCAGAGACATGGACAAGAGTGTAGGGGTCTGGGGGTGGGGGGGAGGAGAGGGAGGGGGTTGAAGAAGGGAAGGGGCACAAACAAAATCAGTTAGAAGGTGACGGAAGACAATTGGACTTTGAGTGATGGGAATGCAGCATAATAAAATGTCAAAATTACCTAGAAATGTTTTCTCTGAACATATGTACCCTGATATATCAATGTCACCCCATTAAAATTAATAATATATATATATATATATATATATATAGAGAGAGAGAGAGAGAGAGAGAGAGAGAGAGAGCGAGCGAGCCCTGGCTGGTTGCCTCAGTGGTAGAGTGTTGTCCTGGCATGCAGGAGTCCTGGGTTTGATTCCTGGCCAGGGCACACAGAAGAAGCGCCCATCTGCTTCTCCACCCCTCCCCCTCACCTTCCTCTCTGTCTCTCTCTTCCCCTCCCGCAGCCAAGGCTCCATTGGAGCAAATTTGGCCCCAGGCACTGAGGATGGCTCTATGGCCTTTGCCTCAGGTGCTAGAATGGTTCTGATTGCAGCAGAGCCACGCCCCAGATGGGCAGAGCAACACCCCCTGGTGGGCATGCTGAGTGGATCCTGATCAGACGCATGCGGGAGTCTGTCTGACTTCCTTCCCGTTTCTAGCTTCAGAAAAATACAAAAAAAATGTATATATATTTATATATATTAAAGGTTATGAATTATATATAAACACATATTATAATATATAAGTGCATATATATGTACATACATACATGAACATGCTTACATACACCCATGTATATGCATGTGTGTGGGTGTTCTATTTCTGGCGCTTGCACTATCTAAGTTCTCCTGATACTTTCTTGTGTCCATGCTTGTCAAATACTTTCTCCCACCTGACTGATGGAGGCACAGTAAATAGAGCATCTCCCTGGAATGCTGAGGTCCCAGTCTCCTAACTCCATGGTTGTAGGCTTGACCTTGGGCTCCTCTGCTTGAGCACAGAATTGCCAGCTTCCCATGAGGTCACCAGTTTCAGACTGGGATCTTCAATATGATCCCACGGTCACTGTCTTGAGCCAACAGTCTCTGGCTTATGCAAGAGGTCACTGGCTCTGCTTGAGCCCACCAGTCAAGGCAAGAATGAGAAGCAATCAATGAACAACTAAAGTGAAGCACTATGAGTTGATGCAGCTCATCTCTCCTCTCTCTCTTCCTTCCTGTCTCTCTCTCAAATAAATTTAAAACAATTCTTTCTCCCTACCTGTTACTAACATGGATCACAGTCCTTATTTCTATACTTAGCATTTTTCCAATATCCATTTGTAGTACCTAAAATTGGCTTTGAAGCAACAAGTTTTTGCCAACAGTATTCTAAAAAGAGATTCATGCCAATATGCTATATAAATGACAGCTGTTCTCTCTTGTTTCTTTAAGCTCTAGATCTCTAGCACTTTTGCCCTGTGGAGTTGGCTCCTGTTTCATCAATGATCTCTCTCTCTCTCTGCTCTGTAACAATGGGAGATTTGTCAAGAAAGAGATGTAGTGTACTGTATTCAAAAGGTAACATTTGTAGAACATTAATTAAATCTTCAAAACATCCAAATGATTAGTCATCATTATTATTCCCATTTTACTCATTAAGAAATTGAGACATAGCAATTAAGTAGGTCTGGCTTTGAGCACAGCAGCCTTTTTCAACAGTCCACACTCCAGTGCTGGAAGTGCTATGCAGCTTCAGGGTTCCATTTCCTTCTTTCTTTTTTTTTTATGTGAGAGGAAGGGAGACAGTGAGAGATGCTCCTGTGTGTGCCCCAACTGGAATCCACCCAGCAACGCCCTTCTTGGGCCAGTATGCAAATCAGCTGAGCTATCCTCAGAATCCGGGGCCAAAACTCAAACCAACTGAGCCTGGCTTTGGGAGACAAAGAGGGAGAGAAGTGGGAGAGGGAGGGAGAGTAAGAGAGAAGCAGATGGTCACTTCTCCTGTGTGTCTTGACTGGAAATTGAACTCTGTACATCCATATGCTGGGCCAACACCCTATCCACTGAGCCAACTGGCCAGGGCCCAGCTTTGGGATTTCTAAACACTTTATCTTTGCTTTTCTGCTTCCTTGAGATTTTTTTACATTACGATTTCTCCTGAATTTTGGGCATAATGTTAAACAAAACAAAATTCTCTCCACCCCATGGTCCAGCACCTCATAGAGGTCTATCTCTTTACTGTCTTGAATCATGAGTTATGATTCCCATGTCTCACCTAGTCTACAAACATTAAATCAAACTTTTGAAAATTCAGTCCACGCTATATTATTGTTTAAAAGAAAAGGTATGCCTTTGTATTGCTCTTAGGATAATTTCAAACTTTCCAGAAAGAATAATCCCATGTCCCCCAGCCCTAAACAATAATAGTAACAATAATAAAGTATGTTTAGTTAAACTACATTTTCTGATAACACTTTTTAATTAAAAATGACTTATAAAAATAAAATTTTCTACAAGCTTATTCTTTTTCTTATAAAATAAAATGATAAAAATCAAAGAGCTTTTGTGAATTTTTTGTTTAGCATTCACTCTAGTTCAATTTTATTTTGTATCTTAGTAAAATGTACATCATTTATTTTACAATATGTAATAAATGGTAGAACAAAAAAATAGTATAAACACTTTATCCCCTCACATATTTATTTGTTAGAGAAAAAACCCCACAATCTGAATAACTCTGTCAGTGGAATCTACCTAAATGACTGTAGTCCAACTGGTTATATAATGATGGAAAATACTAAACTAAATAATTCTTTGACTAAAATTTTTTCCAAAAGCTACTGCATTTATCTACACTGTTATAAATAAATAATTCAAGAACTCTTATTAATAATAGTGTTTACTCGCTTTTATGTTTAACTTTAATGATGTTCAGTTCTGGTAGAAGATGCATATGACACTTGTGCTGCCTTTAAAATTTCATTATCATTTGAAATATTTCTGAACAAAACTATAAAAATAAATATATTGGCTCATGTTGTGTTATGGAGGCTATATGCAATAGGCATATTTTACCAGAAAAAAACTATTGGCTATTTTGCCCAAAAAAGGATTTAGATTTAAAGTGAAACAAGCCAACCACTGTTTGACTCCTACTAATGATTTCTTTTTGTTTGTTTGTTTGTTGTTTGTTGTTTTTTGTGTGGCAGAGACAGAGAGAGTCAGAGAGAGGAACAGACAGACAAGAAGGGAGAGAGATGAGAAACATCAATTCTTGGTTGCGGCTCCTTAGTTGTTCATTGATTGATTTCTCATATGTATCTTGACTGGGGGGACTACAGCAGACTGAGTGACCCCTTGCTCAAGCCAGCAACCTTCAGCTGAAGCTGGTGAGACTTGCTCAAACCAGATGAGCCCACGCTCAAGCTAGTGACCTCGGGTTCTCAAACCTGGGTCCTCCACATCCCAGTCCGACGTTCTATCCACTGCACCACCGCCTGGTCAGGCTCACCAATAATTTCTTTATAAAGCATATATGATGGAAATTTCAACAAAAATCTCTTTTAATACATTATCTTAAAGGTTTACAAAGTGGCCTATGTATTAGATTCTCAAAGATAAGGTTTCATAAGATTTCCTTTGAGAGTCTAATACATAGCACACTTCATGAATGGTATTAGCCATGGACATTCCTCACTCAATGTTGCTAGAATGTTTTACCTACCCATATACAGGAGTTGAAAAACATATATACATACATATATAAATACATAAATTTCCTTTCATGAACTTCTAACAAAAGCAAGTTATATATTTTTTTATCTCTTATTCATAGGTAAGAGGGCAGAAATTATTTGATTTACCATATTTTATTATGTTTTTTACAGATAGTAATAGTCTATTGGCCTGACAGGCATTGGAACAGTGGGTAGAGTATCGGACTAGGACATGGAGGACCCAGGTTTGAAACCCCAAGGTCACTGGCTTGAGCATGGGCTCATCCAGCTTGAGCTTGGGCTCACCAGCTTGAGCATGGGGTCGCTGGCCTGAGCCTGGGATCACAAACATGATCCTATGGTCGCTGGTTTGAGCCCAAAGGTTACTGGATTGAAGCCCAAGGTCGCTGACTTGAGCAAAGGGTCACTCGCTCTGCTGTAGCCATCCCTCCCCCCAGTCAAGGCACATATGAGAAAGCAATCAATGAACAACTATGGAGCCGCAATAAAAAATTGATGCTTCTCATGTCTCTCCCTTCCTGTCTGTCTGTCCCTGTCTGTCCATATCTCTGTATCTCTCTCTGTGTCACAAAAATAATAACAATAATAATAGTTATTGGTATCTTCCATTAATTGAACGAATATATTTTCTTTTTTTTTTATTTATTTTTTTAATAAATTTTTATTAATGGTAATGGGATGACATTAATAAATCAGGGTACATATATTCAAAGAAAACATGTCTAGGTTATTTTGTCATCAAATTATGTTGCAAACCCCTCGCCCAAAGTCAGATTGTCCTCCGTCACCCTCTATCTAGTTCTCTGTGCCCCTCCCCCTCCCCCTAACTCTCTCCCTCCCCCCTCCCACCCCTGGTAACGACCACACTCTTGTCCATGTCTCTTAGTCTCATTTTTATGTTCCACCAATGTATGGAATCATGTAGTTCTTGTTTTTTTCTGATTTACTTATTTCACTCCTTATAATGTTATCAAGATCCCACCATTTTGCTGTAAATGATCTGATGTCATCATTTCTTATGGCTGAGTAGTATTCCATAGTGTATATGTGCCACATCTTCTTTATCCAGTCTTCTATTGAAGGGCTTTTTGGTTGTTTCCATGTCTTGGCCACTGTGAACAGTGCTGCAATGAACATGGGGCTACATGTGTCTTCACGTATCAATGTTTCTGAGGTTTTGGGGTATATACCCAGTAGAGGGATTGCTGGGTCATAAGGTAGTTCTATTTGCAGTTTTTTGAGGAACCACCATACTTTCCTCCATAATGGTTGTACTACTTTACAGTCCCACCAACAGTGAATGAGGGTTCCTTTTTCTCCACAGCCTCTCCAACATTTGCTATTACCCGTCTTGTTGATAATAGCTAATCTAACAGGAGTGAGGTGGTATCTCATTGTAGTTTTGATTTGCATTTCTCTAATAACTAATGAAGCTGAGCATCTTTTCATATATCTGTTGGCCATTTGTATCTCTTCCTGGGAGAAGTGTCTGTTCATGTCCTCTTCCCATTTTTTTATTGGATTGTTTGTTTGTTTGTTGTTGAGTTTTATGAGTTCTTTGTAAATTTTGGATATTAGGCCCTTATCTGAGCTGTCGTTTGAAAATATCAGTTCCCATATAGTTGGCTGTCTGTTTATTTTGATATCAGTTTCTCTTGCTGAGCAAATCTTTTAATTCTGATGTAGTCCCATTCATTTATCTTTGCCTTCACTTCTCTTGCCATTGGAGTCAAGTTCATAAAATGTTCTTTAAAACCCAGGTCCATGATTTTAGTACCTATGTCTTCTTCTATGGACTTTATTGTTTCAGGTCTTATATTTAGGTCTTTGATCCATTTTGAATTAATTTTAGTACACGGGGACAGGCTGTAGTCGAGTTTCATTCTTTTGCATGTGGCTTTCCAGTTTTCCCAACACCATTTGTTGAAGAGGCTTTCTTTTCTCCATTGTGTGTTGTTGGCCCCTTTATCAAAGATTATTTGACCATATATATGTGGTTTTATTTCTGGGCTTTCTATTCTGTTCCATTGGTCTGAGTGTCTATTTTTTTGCCAATACCATGCTGTTTTGATTATCGTGGCCCTATAATATAGTTTAAAGTCAGGTATTGTAATGCCCCCAGCTTCATTCTTTTTCCTTAGGATTGTTTTGGCTATTCGGGGTTTTTTATAGTTCCATATAAATCTGATGATTTTTTGTTCCATTTCTTTAAAAAATCTCATAAGGATTTTGATGGGAATTGCATTAAATTTGTATATTGCTTTGGGTAATATGGCCATTTTGATTATATTTATTCTTCCTATCCAAGAACAAGGAATATTTTTCCATCTCATTGTATCTTTTTCGATTTCCCTTAACAATGCTTTGTAATTTTCATTATATAGGTCCTTTACGTTCTTTGTTATGTTTATTCCTAGGTATTTTATTTTTTTTATTTGCAATCGTGAAGGGGATTATTTTTTTGAGTTCGTTTTCTAATATTTCATTGTTGGCATATAGAAAGGCTATGGACTTTTGTATGTTAATTTTGTATCCTGCGACCTTACTGTATTGGTTTATTGTTTCTAATAATCTTTTTGTGGAGTCCTTCGGGTTTTCGATGTATAGGATCATATCATCAGCAAAAAGTGATAGCTTTACTTCTTCTTTTCCGATATGGATGCCTTTTATTTCTTTGTCTTGTCTGATTGCTCTGGCCAGAACTTCTAGCACCACGTTGAATAAGAGTGGAGAGAGTGGACAACCCTGTCTTGTTCCTGATTTAAGGTAGAAAGTCCTCAGTTTTATGTCGTTTAATAGGATGTTGGCTGATGGTTTATCATATATGGCCTTTATCATGTTGAGATATTTTCCTTCTATACCCATTTTGTTGAGAGTCTTAAACATAAAATTGTGTTGTATTTTATCAAAAGCCTTTTCTGCATCTATTGATAAGATCATGTGGTTTTTGTTCTTTGTTTTGTTGATATGGTGTATTACGTTAACCATTTTACGTATGTTGAACCATCCTTGAGATTCTGGGATGAATCCCACTTGATCATGATGTATTATTTTTTTAATATGTTGTTGTATTCAGTTTGCTAGTATTTTGTTTAGTATTTTAGCATCTGTATTCATTAGAGATATTGGTCTGTAGTTTTCTTTCTTTGTGCCATCCTTGCCAGGTTTTGGTATGAGGGTTATGTTGGCCTCATAAAATGTGTTTGGAAGTATTGCTTCTTCTTCAATTTTTTGGAAAACTTTGAGTAGAATAGGAACCAAGTCTTTGAATGTTTGATAGAATTCACTAGTATAACCGTCTGGGCCTGGACTTTTATTTTTGGGGAGATTTTTAATAGTTTTTTCTTATTTTCTTATATGGATGTTATATATCATTTTATAGTGTACTTATCATATTACATGATACACTTTATTACAGAAATCATTCCTTGCCCTGGCTGGTTGGCCCAGTGGTAGAGTGTCAGCCCCGTTTGTGGATGTCCTGGGTTTGACTCCCAGTCAGGGAACACAGGAGAAGAGACCATCTGCTTCTCCACCCCTCCCCCTCTCCCTTCTCTCTCTCTCTCTCTCTCTCTCTCTCTCTCTCTCTCTCTCTCTTCCCCTCCTGCAGCCAAGGCTTAACTGGAGCAAGTAGGCCCGGGGGGCTGAGGGTGGCACCATGGCCTCGCCTCAGGCACTGAACTGGCTCTGGTTGCATTGGAGCAATGGTCTCAGATGGGCAGAGCATCTCCCCCTAGTGGGCTTGCTGGGTGCATCCCAATTGGGCACATGCAGGAGTCTGTCTCTCTGTCTCCCCATTTCTCATTTAAGAAAAAAAAAAATTATTCCTCTATCAAGCAAATACTTTTCTTTCATTTATGAAAATAATATTTTATGTTTTACAATTTGAATATAAGGTTTAGAATTCATGTTACTTTAATTGATTATTTAAAATTTCGGTGAAAATAAAACCAAAATACTACCATAAGTGAGATACACTGGGTGATTAAATCATCAAGGAAGAATCTATGATTAAAAAAAAAAGCAGTAACTCCTCAACACATACATGTAAAAAAAAAACTCATAGTACAACCCTAATTGAGGATCTTCATGAAGTTAGTTACATAACTGCTTTGCTTAGTCTAGGAAAGAGAACTTGTTTATATAGAAATGGGGTAAGAAGCATTCCTAAACAACTCTTTTCCACCAGCAGGGAAGTAATAAAAAGAAAAAATAAACTTATTTAAAAAACTAAGAACAAGGACCAAATATTAATTTACTTTTAATTTTTATGTTTAATTGTACCAACTAGGGTGACACTGGTTAACAAAATTATACAGGTTTCAGGTGCACAATTCTACTACACATCTCTGTGCACAGCATGGTGTGTTCATCTCCCCAAGTCAAGTCTCTTTCCATCAATATCTTTTCCCCTGTAGCTTCCTCCACCCTTTCCCCTGCATCACCACAGTATCGTCTGTGCGTCTTTATATGAGAATTTGTGTGGATGGGTGTGTGAGAGTTGTGTTACCACATTATCACAATAAATTATCACAGAAACTCTATAAGTGAGGTGCTAGTGTTATAATTTTTCAAATAAGGAAAACATTGTTCTTCATTATGGATGATTTGCCCATGACAGAAACAATAAAATCCATTTTTTTTCAACCATACCAGGTTGCTTTTGTTTCTACCACTTAACTCTTCATACATTTCTCTTGTAACTTATGCACATCAGAAATGAAGATTCAGCCTTGTCCGGTTGACTCAGTGGTAGAGCGTTGGCCTGGCATATAGGAGTCCCAGGTTCGATTCCCGGCCAGGGCACACAGGAGAAGTGCCCATCTGCTTCTCCACCCCTCCCCTTCTCCTTCCTCTCTGTCTCTCTCTTCCCCTCCTACAGCCAAGGCTCCATTGGAGCAAAGTTGACCTGGGAGCTGAGGATGGCTCCATGGCCTCTGCCTCAGGCTCTAGAATGGCTCTGGTTGTAGCAGATGGACGCCCCAGATGGGCAGAGCATCGCCCCCTGGTGGGCGTGCCGGGTGGATCCTGGTCGGGCACATGCGGGAGTCTGTCTGACTGCCTCCCCGTTTCCAACTTCAGAAAAATACAAAAAAGAAAAAAAAAGAAATGAAGATCCATAGCATAAGAGAGTATAGTCTCAGATCACTTAATATAGCGACCTTAATCAGCAAACTCCATCACAACTGTTAAGGAGGAGTCTGCACAAAGAGTAATACACATCGTCCCCAGAAGTAAAAATTCTCTCAACAGATTTTAAAACAGTTCACTCTTACTCAGTATGAGTCAAGAGTGAACAAATATTGGGTCCGAGATGACAACTTTCCCAGGCTTTTCGAGTCTATATTCAGAGGGAAAGACACTAGATTTTTGTTTCCCAGACCCTTCTGCTCTACCATCAGGGGTTAAAAGATAATCCCACAAATTTACCACTTGTTATTCCACAAAAATATCTCCCTTCCAACCACTGAACAGAAATATAAATATATATATATATTCTTATACCCTTGATTGGCATTATAATAATTATAATTTTTCCATAATATCAGTTTTATACATTGCACCCTCTTCTTCCCCACCACTCCTTCCAAGGTGTCATGGTCAGTCCTTACAATCACCCAGCTAAATACAACTTGTCCTTCCTGCATTATAGTTTTTTTAAAAGATTTTATTTATTCATTATAGAGAGGGGAGAGAGAGAGAGAGAGAGAGAGAGAGAGAGAAGGGGGAGGAGCAGGAAGCATCAACTCCCATATGTGCCTTGACCAGGCAAGCCTAGGGTTTTGAACTGGCAACCTCAGTGTTTCCAGGTTGACGCTTTATCCACTGTGCCACCACAGGTCAGGCCTTTTATAATAATAGCTAAGTTTTTTTTTTGTTTTTGTTTTTTTACAGAGACAGAGAGAGAGTCAGAGAGAGGGATAGATAGGGACAGACAAACAGGAACGGAGAGAGATGAGAAGCATCAATCATTAGTTTTTCATTGCGATGCCTTAGTTGTTCATTGATTGCTTTCTTATATGTGCCTTGACTGGGAGGCTACAGCAGACCGAGTAACCCCTTCCTCGAGCCAGCGACCTTGGGTCCAAGTGGGTGAGCTTTGCTCAAACCAAATGAGCCTGCGCTCAATCTGGCTACCTCGGGGTCGCAAGCCTCTACATCCTGGTCCGACTCTCTATCCACTGTGCCACCACCTGGTCAGGCTGCATTATAGTTTAATTTAGTCAGGTCCCAGACATGGTGAAAAAGAAACACACACACACACACACACACACACACACACACACCCTCTCTATTTCTCCCTTCTACCCAGGTATAGTTAAATATGACTGAAGAAAAATATAATACCCTCCTAAATGGACACAGTTTACATTTATAACCATGACACTCAGGAGTAAATCAAGTATGGCTGCTCAATTATACGTTTCTATTTACTATTCCAGTCTACTAGAAAATTATATCATATCTTCTCCTTAAACACTTTCTCTGCCACCTTAACACTCAACAATACTCATATCTTATTTCACTGAGAGAATGGGAATTAAAGAAGATTCTCAAATGTCTCCCTTATATTTACCCACCTACCTGTCATATTCTTAATTCTTATTTTCATAAATTAAATATGCATGATCTTATCCATAGTCAGTGAAATCCTTTCAGAAACTCTCATCAGTATGAGTATTTTATCTCTATTGTCCATATTTGTTGATAAATAGTTTTATATTTTTCACATCTTAAATGAAAGTAATTATTAATGTTACTTTTGGCAATGAGTGCTCAGTTTCTTTGTCTCCCATTTTTAGAGAAATACTCAAGAATTTTCTATATTCAATAGCCATCATTCTTTTCCTCTCTTTCTCTCTTTACCCTCCAACCAGGTACTTTTCATAATCACTCCACATTGTAATCTTTCACTAGATCACCAGTGAGTTCTAGATTATATAACACATGGTAGGCTGAATAAAGGCCCCAGAGATGTTCATTCACTGATCTCTTAGACCTGGGAATATTTTACTTAATATGGTAAAGGGCCCTTTGCAGGAGTGAGTATGTTAAGTGTCTTGAGATAGGGAGATTGTTCTGGAATATCCTATATCATCCAATAAAATCACAAAGGTTCTTTTCCTTCTTTAACTAAATGTATTAGGGATTTATTGTCTAATAAAGTTTATAGGTTTTAAGTGTACAATTCTGTGACACATCGTCTGTTATTGCATTGTTTGCTCACAGGGAAAGAAGCAGGAATATCTGATCCATAAAGGGAAAATGTAAGAGTGGACCTTGGCCAAAGAGAAGATGCTACATTGTGTTTTGTTTTGTTTTGTTTTGTTTTGTATTTTTCTGAAGCTGGAAACGGGGAGAGACAGTCAGACAGACTCCCGCATGCGCTCCACCGGGATCCACCTGGCACGCCCACCAGGGGCTACGCTCTGCCCACCAGGGGGCGATGCTCTGCTCCTCCGGGGTGTCGCTCTGTTGCGACCAGAGCCACTTCAGCACCTGGGGCAGAGGCCAAGGAGCCATCCCCAGCATCCGGGCCATCTTTGCTCCAATGGAGCCTCGGCTGCGGAAGAGGAAGAGAGAGACAAAAAGGAAGGAGAGGGGGGAGGGGTGGAGAAGCAGATGGGCACTTCTCCTGTGTGCCCTGGCCGGGAATCAAACTTCTGCATGCCAGGCCGACGCTCTACCACTGAGCCAACCAGCCAGGGCTACAATGTGTTTTGATGATAAAGAAAGATAAGCCAAGAAATAAAGGCGGCTTCTAGAAGCTGTAGAGAGAAAGGCAACAGATTTCTCCTGTCTCCAGAAGAAGCATGAATCTATAGTTACCTTGATTTTAGTCCAGTGAAACTGCGGTCAGACTGATGACCTCCAGAATGTAAAGGAATAAATTCATCTTGTTTCAAGCCTATAGTCTGTGGTAATTTGTTACAGCAGCAGTAGGAAGTATAAAGGATCAGTGCTGGCCTATCTAATGACTGATAGGATAGATCAGTGGTAGTTAACCTGGTCCCTACCACCCACTAGTGGGCATTGAGCTTTCATGGTAGGTGGTAGCGGAGCAACCAAAGTATAAATAAAAAGATAGATTTAACTATAGTAAGTTGTTTTATAAAGATTTATTCTGCCTAACTTAGCAAAAATCCAACATAAAGTACTTGGTAAGTAATTATTATTATATGCTTTAACTTGCTGTAACTCTGCTTTATAAATTTTATCAAGTAAACTTACTTCTCTACTTTATAAATCACCATTACTGTGGAACTGGTGGGTGGTTAGAAAATTTTACTACTAACAGAGATACAAAAGTGGGCAGTAGGTATAAAATGGTTGACTACCCCTGGGATAGATGATGTTGATCAAGGAAGATAGATGATACATAGATAGATAGATAGATAGATAGATAGATAGATAGATAGATAGATAGATGATAGATAGATAGATAATCAACAACATTAACATATAGAGTGGGACAAAATAGGTTTACAGTATTCATATAAAAATAATACAACAATGAATAGATAATCAACAAGATTATCATATAGGATAGAGTAAAAGTAGCTTTATAGTTGTTAATAAGGACAGTGATACAACAATCAAGCAATAATAATACAAGAATAAACTCTGTGTTTTACATACTCATAACTTAGAAACCTACTTTTGCCCCACCAGTATCTGAAAATCCCCTCATGTATAATATACATACTTTATTCTCTTGCTTTCTGGAATACCTCAGTCCCTATGTCTTCAATCACTGCACTTTGTTTTTATTGTTAGTTCTTCTACTTTTCTATGGTTTCTTCAATTGGAAGAATTTTTTTAAATGAAGTCAAATTTTAAGTAAAATTACCCAGAGAAAGTAATAATAATGTACAAATATATCTTAGCTAGGTCCTAACCCAATAATTCACAAATAATAACTTTTTTTTTTTTCATTTTTCTGAAGCTGGAAACAGGGAGAGACAGTCAAGACAGACTCCCGCATGCGCCCGACCAGGATCCACCCGGCACGCCCACCAGGGGCGACGCTCTGCCCACCAGGGGGCGATGCTCTGCCCCTCCGGGGCGTCGCCATATTGCGACCAGAGCCACTCTAGCGCCTGAGGCAGAGGCCACAGAGCCATCCCCAGCGCCCGGGCCATCTTTGCTCCAATGGAGCCTTGGCTGCGGGAGGGGAAGAGAGAGACAGAGAGGAAAGCGCGGCGGACGGGTGGAGAAGCAAATGGGCGCTTCTCCTGTGTGCCCTGGCCGGGAATCGAACCCGGGTCCTCCGCACGCTAGGCCGACGCTCTACCGCTGAGCCAACCGGCCAGGGCTGATAACTTTTAAAATAATAAAATGCAAAATTAAATTACAACACATTAATGTGTGCCAGTGAGATAGTAACGTAATTATTTAATTCAATTCTACATAACTAAAAAATATTTGACTTTTTATTCAAATATTTAAGTTTTTCTTACACAAAATCCAATCCATCCATTTGAAACTAAAAATTTTAGCCAATCATCTAACACCATTATATAGAATAAATTGATTCTATTTGAGATGGTTTTGTTAGTAGATAATGAATTTTTTCAATAATTATTATTTACAAAGATAATCAAGTGTGTTTGTTGGTGGTGATGTTTTGACACAAATTAAGTATAATCAGGTTTCTAAGAGATTTTTGAGATTCAGACCAATAGGCTATGAAATTGCTAATGAACAGTTTATAGTAAAAAACAAGTTTATATTTTTCTTTTTAAATTAATACATGAAGGCCTTAGACTAGGACCCTGTTAATTTCTCTAATATTCTACATGCACCAAATAGTTCCATCAAAAATGCCTTTTATTCAATTTATAGTTGAATTCTCCAAATTCAATCAGTTACAAGAAAAATATCATGTTAAACTAAAAACATAAAAAAAGTATTGAGAAAAATGATGGAGAAGTCACTTTTTCCAAAGATTTGCTGAAACAGGTTTGTTTGTTTTTTTAAATCCCCCTCAGGAATTCATTGTGAGTTTACTGTATATTTGAATATTATCTTCCAAAAACGGTTTCCATGTAGGGTTCCTCAGCCCACAAAGATACTCTACAGCCAACCTCCTTTCTCCATGCTCACAATAAATCCTGCTGAAACTTGATCTAAACATGCAACAGCCATCTAGGTACCAATTAGCTACCAGGTATAAATTCTCCAAGTGGAAATTAATCCCTGGGAACCTGGCAAATGCTGGCACATTTGGAAAGGACTCCAGACCCAGAGTTATCATTTTTCCCAACACATATTTTAGTGTTCTTTTGTGAATAAAAAGACTTATGTGTTTTTATGATTAATATTTACCAGTGTCCTCCAGCTAACTCCAAGACACTGGGAGACAAAAACCACATGTCAAATTATAACCCTTCCTTGGCTGGCATGGCACCATGTATTATAACAAATGAAAAGTGGTTTAGCATTTGGTCCTCTGCCTCTCCTTCCATCCTCTCCGCTCAGACCTGCAGCCTTCACAGCTCGCAGAATCTGGCCTCAAGAAAAGATCTGTTCTCAGTCATTTTTAGTCCAGTTTGAACATGTCATGTGTTTTATCTTCCAAGAACACTGTCGCTTGAAGTCTTATTTTGATTTAGAAAATGAAATATTTCTCCCTAATCATAATTATATCAAACAATAGTAAGTTAATACAAAAATGAGGCCATAGAGATTTTTTGGTTGTTTAATTGTAAAAGGCGACATTAAAGAAATTAAAGCTAAAATCATTAGAAGACTATTCTTATTTCTAGCTTGAAACAGTCAGATTCAAAAAGATTTTATTTCATGTAAACTCTTAACTCTTGCTAAAGTAATCATCTTTTTTCTAAAATTTATTAACTTTTTGACAGTATGCAATAAATTATATTGATCTCCATTTATTTGATGTGGAAACATCTTGATTTTCCAAGTATTATATATCTACTGAGAAGAAACTTGTTTTTGAATGTTTAGTACTAAAATGGCACTAGTTCCAGAGTAGAAGTTGACAAATAATTAATGACTTGAGTATCTTCTGACGTGCTTCAACAGTTAACTTCCCACATCCCTTTTATGAGATCCTAAACATTTCATTATCTGCTAAAAATACAAAGATATTTAAGAAGACAGTGTACTTTGATAGCTGTATAATATCAGCAAATAAATGTGAAAATACCCTTTAGCTAAGCTGGCAAAGACACTACATTTTTTTTTGGGGGGGGGGAGAATGAAGTTATCAGACATCTCTGAATTCTACTGGTATGAAAACCAAAAAATTAAAAATTCCTGTAGGACTTGGAAATATCACGTTAAGTGAATGAAAAATTTAATCAAGATTATTGAAGGGTAAAGCAGCAGAGTAATACTGTGTTAGCAAGCAAGCCTATGCTCAACATTACATAGAAAAAGAGAATTAAAAAAAATTATGCTAGGCCACCTGTAACAATAATCAATTTTTTCATGCAGGTCTAGAATTTTATTAAACACCATGAAATCTGCATAACTAGATATATTGATCTGTGAAAATACATATAAAGACAGACATATACACATGTAGACACCAATATATGAACAGTGAATATTCATATATATCTACCTGTAGACATACATATAGATACCAGGGGTTCTCAGGTTACAACACAGTTCCATTCCTACGATAGTGACATAACCCAAATTTGGGTATAAGTCAGAACACACCCTAGCCTAAGTCAATTACCTATCCTAACACAATGTAAAATCATAATCTAGAACATAAAAACATAGCTAAGCCACAGGAGGAAAAGGACATAAATATACTATACTGTACACTGTACTTGGTATTCTTCCACCACACACAACCAAACTAATTTGCCCATGTGGTCTGTAAGTAAGATACTAATGGCATAAGCTGAAATACTCAAGTCTCAATTTTTTTAAGTTTTTATGGGAGTGAGCATCATAAAATCGAAATGTCCTATGTCAAGATTGTTATAACCTGAGGATCCCTTGTATATGGACATGCATGTATATAGATGGCCTTTGAATATATATATGTATATATGCATGCATATGGGTGTATATTGTTCATGTATCCAGCCAGATAATTTATCCTGTAGACAAGGGAAACTCCAGGATAGTGTGTGGGGAGCAGAAAGAAATAGGGGAAACCTGGGTGCTGCTCTCCTTTGTCACCTTGGGAAATATATGACTTCTCAGATAGTGACTCAGTAACTGGTCACATCAGGATTGGTTCTATGCCCAGCTGTGGAGGTCCACTTAGGATTTGTGCTCACTCCTACAATACAGTACATATTTTAGGGCACAGTTGGCAAACTACGGTTCGCAGACCCAATTCAGTCTATGGTCTGTTTTTGTTTGTGTATTTTGTTACATTTTAAAAAGACTTTCAAAATACCCATCTGATCAATGTTCTGTCTGTAGTTGGTTATTTACACCAAGATGGCAAAGTTGAGTAGTTGCTATCGAGAACATATGTCCATGAAATCCTAAGATATTTACTAACTAGTCCTTTATACAAAAGCTTTGTAAACCCTGCAAAAGGGGCCGAGTCTTTGCTCTTAAAGCATAGACTTTCCATTTTCTCAAATGAATGCTGAATATCTCAGAGGTGCTCTACTCAGAAAGGGCTGAAAATCCAGAATTTCCAGCACTGTTCAGTCTCCAGTTTGTTTATTAACACCCAGCCCTTAAAAAACTGTTATATTTTAAACCTGATAGTATCTCACTTTGTTTATACACAATCCACCTTTTAGCCAACAATTGAAGTGAAATATTATATAATTGTTAGGTGCCTCTCTTTGTACAATTCTTGTTTCCAGGAATAATCATCACACATTCCATCAAAATCAACATCTTCAAATATACAGTAATGCCTTGGTTTTTGTTGACTTCGGTTATTGTCGGTTTTGGTTTTCGTGTATTTTTTTTTTTTTGTATTTTTCTGAAGTTGGAAATGGGGAGGCAGTCAGACAGACTCCGCATGCACCCAACCGGGATCCACCCAGCATACCCACCAGGGGGCAAAGCTCTGGCCTCCTAGGGCATTGCTCATTTGCAACCTGAGCCATTCTAGCGCCTGAGGCAGAGGCCATAAAGCCATCCTCAGCGCCCGGGCCAACTTTGCTCCAATGGAGCCTCGGCTGCAGGAGGGGAAGAGAGAGACAGAGAGGAAGGAGAGAGGGAGGGGTGGAGAAGCAGATGGGCGCTTCTCCTTGTGTGCCCTGGCCAGGAATCGAACCTGGGATTCCTGCACACCAGGTCGACGCTCTACCACTGAGCCAACCGGCCAGGGCCTCATCTGTTTTTTCCATGAAAAATTTGTCTTGGATTTTGTCAGTGTGCCCACGTGACCTCATTGCTAATTTTGCGAAAACAAAGGGCAACCCACACATTTTCCTGCTCAGTGTGGTGTTGTTTCTTGTGTGAGCATAACCCCGCACATCTAGCCAAACAATTCCATTGCTTTCCAGTGTTCTTGTGCTTTTTTAATGATTGCGAGTGCTAATACTACAATTACATGGAAATGATTACTGCATACAGTAATTGGATTTACATTGATTCATATGGAAATAATTACCTCAGTTTTCCTCGGTTTCAGATTTCGCCGATTGTTTTTGGACAGAATATCGACCAAACCGAGGTATCACTGTATTTCTACCTGCTTAGCTCAGCAAGACTGCAATTCTCCACTTGGCCTCCACACACCTGCCTCACAGTCAGAAAGCACTACAAATGAAAGCCCAAACTCATGGTTTGCCTTCTATCAATAGGCTAGAGCTGCACTACCTACATTACAATGCCTGAAAATGTCACATTTTATGTTGTGTCCATTTTCATACTTGTTTAGAATGACAGGGTGAGCACAACACAATTATTCCATTGTGTCTAGAAATGTAGCCTCAAATAGTGATTCGATACCAATTTATAAAGTGAAAATGTGATATACATTTTTATAGTAACTTACTGAAATTTTGGGTATATTATACAAAAACTGTGGCTACAGCTTATGTATGGTACAGTTTACTATGTTTAAAGTTGCTAGATAATCTGTTATTGAAAAGAGAGAGAAATTTTAAGCATGGTCTATAACACTACAGAATTTTTAAGTAAAGGTCATTAAAGAGATAATACACATATATAAATAAATATAAAAAATCACTTTGGTTTAATTATATCCAAATTTTCTCAGGTACTAATTTAAACTAAATATACAAAATAGCATAGTAGTTAAATTCAGTCATAGCTCTTCTAAAGCCTTTGTCTTGTTTATTACACATAGAGTCAACCCATGCATGACTCATAAATGAATTCAAGATGTTAAATTTGACAACTCTAATAAGAGATATTTATATTAATAATCACTTTAAATAGGATGAATGTCAGCCCTAACCACTAATAATTACATATAAAAAGGAAGCATTGTTAATTTGCTGAAGAATTGATAACATGGAAAATTACAGCTAATGGAAACAGTTGTACAAATTAATTTTATATTAAAATGACAGAATGGTTTGTGTTTTTATTAGGAAGGCCACATTTTCAACAATCGAATAGGCTCACTCTTCATTTTGGGATTGCTATACTTAGCAATATTATCCATGCACCTCAATTAAACACATTATATCTCTAATTATCTTATTAAATTAGCCTTGATGCTGGCCTTATTATCTTCAATGTGTCAAAGTAATAACTATTAACATCTTGTTTTAGAAAATCATTCAAGAGTCTTTAAAAGTTCCTAGAGTTATTAGGTAGTAGGTTCCAGATCACATATGCACTATCTGATGTTGGAAGAATTTGCATATTTATTTCTGAACATAAATATAGCAAAAGTCACAAAGTCCATTGTAGAAATTGTGAATATTACTTAACCAATTCTGGTAAGAGTTGAAGAAGGTTTATCTGTTTATTTTTTTATGTTTGCTTAGTTTAGGAACACTAAAACTCAACTCTAGATCAGAAGTCAATATGAGTTTTGTTCATAATAAGCTACACAGGTAGCATAATAGGAATTACCTGATAACCATAATACAGTCAGCGTTTTAGTGTTTATGTTTTAGAATTTTAATTTAATATTTATTTTCTTCTGTCTGATATCTTCCAACATAGGAGTAAGTCACACACACACAAAAAAAAAAAAAGAAAAGAAAAGAAAAAGAAGAAAGAAATAAACAAAAATAAAAGGCTCTCAACATTTTCTAGAAAGCAACCCTAGCCTGACCAGGCGGTGGTGCAGTGGATAGAGCATTGGACTGGGACGTGGATGACCCAGGTTTGAGACCCCGAGGTTGCCAGCTTGAGCGCAGGCTCATCTGGTTTGAGCAAGGCTTACCAGCTTGGACCCAAGGTCGCTGGCTTGAGTAAGGGGTTACTCGGTCTGCTGAAGGCCCACAGTCAAGGCACATATGAGAAAGCAATCAATGAACTCAGGTGTTGCAACAAAAAACTGATGATTGATGCTTCTCATCTCTCTTTGTTCCTATGTGTGTGTACCTATCTATCCCTCTCTCTGATTCTATCTCTGTCTGAAAAAAGAAAAAAAAGAAAGAAAGCAACCCTAAAGCAGGCTATTCCATACAAAAATAGAAATGTGTGATATAATTCAACCAATCAAGTGCTTAGCAAATTAAAGTGACTTTTTTCAATAAAAAACTATAATTTCCAACTAAAAGAAGATGAATGAATACAGTGCCTATAAAATAATATTTTCTATACACCTGTGTCTAGTAATTATGGCTGATTTGCACTACTTTCTTTCTTTGTTCAGAAAAGGTACATGTTAAATTGCATCCCACCTGCATGTCTCTATAGTAATTTAATAGCTGCCTTTAAAAGACAAATAAAGCATGTAATTATAACTTTAAAGTACAGTTTACAGTAACAGTTGAAGTTAGGCTTGAATTTTAATGGTGCATCAAATAGAAGTGGGAGACAGTAAATTTCACTTGTAGAATGTAGTTATCTCTGAGAGTGGGAAAGCAGTTTCTCGTAAAACAATGCACCGTCTCTGAGGCAATTAATGGCTGACACTATTACAATTAAGAATGAGAGTTTCCAGCCACCAAATCCATGGCTTTTCAAAATCATAAAGTTAGTTATAAAATTTATATTTAATTTTGGAATTAATAAAGGAAAAAAGGCAATGAAATTTCTAGATACAGTTTGGAAATTTTTTAGACACAGTTTCAGACAAAAATTTGAAAATCATGGAGAAGGGGAATTTCTTCTGTTTTACTCAATTTAGAAACCTATGTCAAAAAAGGGCAAAAGACTTTACCAAGTTCATACCATTAATTATTTACATTGTTTACAGAATAAAGGCTAAACCTCAAATTACTGGTTATCAATTGAACATACTCTCCAATTAAAAATAACAGGCCTTGCCTGACCAGGCAGTGGCGCAGTGGATAGAGCGTCAGACTGGGATGCGGAAGACCCAGGTTCGAGACCCTGAGGTCGCCAGCTTGAGCATGGGCTCTTCTGGTTTGAGCAAAAATTCACCAGCTTGGACACAAGGTCTCTGGCTCAAGCAAGGGGTTACTTGGTCCGCTGAAGGCCCATGGTCAAGGCACATATGAGAAAGCAATCAATGAACAACTAAGGTGTCGCAATGCGCAACGAAAAACTAATGATTGATGTTTCTCATCTCTCTGTTCCTGTCTGTCTGTCCCTGTCTATCCCTCACTCTGACTCTCTCTCTCTGTCTCTGTAAAAATAAATAAATAAATAAATAAATAAACTCTAACCATTAAAAAAAAAATAACAGACCTTGGCTGGTTGGCTCAGTAGATAGAGCATTTGGCCCGATGTATGGACATCCCAGGTTCAATTCCTGGTCAGGCACATAAGAGAAGCAACCATTGCCTCTTCCCTCGTCCCTCTCCCTTTTCTCTCCATCTCCCCCTCCTGCAGCCAGTGGCACCATTGATTCAAGCATTGGCCCCAGACAGGGGCTGGTGGGTAGATCCCAGTTGGAGTGCATGCAGGAGTCTGTCTCACTATCTCTTCTCTTATTTAAAATAGAAACAAAGGCCTGATCTATGGTGGCGCAGTGGATCCAACATCGACCTGGGACGCTGAGGTTGCTGGTTCAAAACCCTGGGCTTGCCCGGTCAAGGCACATATGGGAGGGAGTTGATGCTTTCTACTCCTCCCCCCTTCTCTCTCTCTCTCTCTCTCTCTCTCTCTCTCCTCTAAAATAAATAAAAAGGAAAACATAATTTAAAAAAGAAACAAAAACGTCAAACTTAAGAAATGCATTTTAGTTATGGTATAATTGACATATAACATTGTGTTAGATTCAGGTATACAACATAATGATTCAATAATTGTATATATGGCCTGACCTGTGGTGCACAGTGGATCAAGCGTCGACCTGGAATGCTGAGGTTGCTGGTTCAAAACCCTAGGCTTGCCCAGTCAAGGCACATATGGGAGTTGATGCTTCCTGCTCTTCTCCCCCTTCTCTCTCTCTCCCCCTTCTCTCTCTCTCTCTGTCTCTCTCTCTCTCTCTGTCTCTCTTCTCTAAAATAAATATATAAATTTATAAAAAAAATAATTGTATATATTGCTAAATGATCACTGTAATAAGCCAAGATCTGTCACATATATAGCTACAAAACAATGTTTTTCTTGTGATGATGACTTTTAAGATCTACTCTTTTAAATACAGTTTGATTTAAATATTAATAGTAATTATAAATAGAGAAATTGCTATGTTCCTGGGGAAGGTCTCTCTGGCAGAACTATTTGATGATAATATATTTATTATCCAGCCTCAACTTCCTTTGTCTGACCCAAATTCACAGATCTAAGCACTTTCACTAAAGGTTTCTGTCCCCCAACTCCCACAGCAAGTCTTAAAGGGCCAAGTATCTGCCCAGAATAAACTAGAAATCAGAGAAAGGTAATCCTCAAATTAAGAGCTCTCACAGGATTATTACATGGTTATGAGGTACTGAGATTTGATAATAAGTTGCCTTCATGTCTCAAATACTTATGTCTTGATAATATAAACAATGAGATATTTTTCTTCTTTCTTTTAGATTTTATTGATTTTTAGAAAGAGGAGAGAAAGAGGGGAGGGCAGCACAAAGCATCAACTTACAATAGCTGCTTCCCATACATGCCTTGGCCAGCTAAGCCCATGGTTTCAAACCAGCGACCTCTGCATTGCAGGTTGACGCTTTATTCACTGCGCCACCAAAGGTCAAATTAGTTGTTTTTCTTTTAGATTCCTTACAGCATTGACATTTTAAGAACTTTATTGGTATTTCAATATTACTTATCTTCTGTGGAATTATATGACTTTTATTATTTTCAGAGCTGCAAAAAGAATGACCTTTCTGAAGAAGAGCAGAATTCCACTCAACATTTCAAGTCCTCACCAATGTCAACTTTCCTGGTTCCCTTAGACAGAAGCAAGTGCATCCATCAGCATTATCTCGGTGTAAGCCTTCACTTTCTCTGGGGACACGCAGCATTTCATCCTGTATCATGGCTATTTATTTTCATGTCTCTTCCCTACTAGTTTTTAAAATCCTTGAGGGCAGAGCCTGTATCTTATTCATTTATATATATCCCTCGTATCACCATGGTGCCATGCACATAGGAGGTATGCCTTGTCAAATTAATGAATGAATTGCCATTAAAAAGTCTGGCATCAAACATAAAGAAAACACATATAAATCAACCTGTCAACATGCAATTCTAGGACAGCATTATCTTTTTCTATAAAACTTAAGTTCCATGTGATGGATCATGATATACACTGTCCATCCTTCTGTGGACATTATTTCATGGTTCATTTATTTATTAAGCTCTGCATTTTTATAAAAATGAAATTATACAGAACCACTTAACTAGCCAAAAAAATGTGGCCATATTTTCTGGAACTATTAATATAGTCTTTATACTCTAAGAAGAGAACATTCAATATACAGTATTCTTGACTTTCCATTCAAATGTAAGGAGAAAAAGTAAAGTTTACACAATTTGTGGATAATTAATAATCATTTATACTGTGGCACTTCTGAACATGTTTTTGGGAGAGCCATTTTGAGAGGGTTTGAATGATGATTTAATAAAATCATAAACATTTTTATGTAATTTATCTACTTTATATCAAAAAATACATCATAAAAAACAATTAGTATAAAGAATTTAGATATTCCTTTAGAGAATTATTTATTATAGTGATAATAATCCAAACAATCTATAGAACTTGCTTTGAAATGTTTTTTAAATTATGATTCATCTATAAAATGAAGGCCTAGAGCATTATTTAAAATATGTGTGTATAAAAATATGTGTGTAAAAAATTAATGATGTACAAAGATATTCAAAAATTAATGTTTATAAAAAGTAAAAGTATAAAGCAGCATGTTAAATATGATCATGTATAAATATCTTGACAGAAAGGAAAATGCTAATAATAGGTAATTTATGTTGGACAAATTATGGGACTTTTATTTTCTTATCTATATAATCTAAATGTTATATAATATCTCACTTAATCTTTTTTTTAAAAGAGAGACAGAGAGAGAATCAGAGAGAGGGACAGATAGGGACAGAAAGACAGGAACGGAGAGAGATTAGAAGCATCAATCATTAGTTTTTCGTTGCGACACCTTAGTTGTTCATTGATTGCTTTCTCATATGTGCCATGACCGTGGGGCTACAGCAGACCATGTAACCCCTTGCTTGAGCCAGCGACCTTGGGTCCAAGCTGGTTAGCCTTGCTCAAACCAGAGGAGCCCGCACTCAAGCTGGCAACCTTGGGGTCTTGAACCTGGGTCCTCTACATCCCAGTGGATAGATGCTCTATCCACTGTGCCACCACCTGGTCAGGCTCACTTAATTTTTTATTTTGAAAATGTTATTTTACTTAATTTGGTAAGAGTATGTTAATAATCTTCATTTAATTCAATTTCATACCTACTATGAATTATGCCATTATTAGTCATCAAAGTTATAGGATATACTAATTCACAAGAGTCATTATTAAGTAGAGGTGATTAATTTGTTCTATCAATCTAAGAATATTTAATTAAATACAATAAGTAATCTCTTCTTTATATTTTATAGATTATCACAACTTCTTTCAATGTGACCCCAACATCATATCTATGATGATAATACAATCAGAAAAGAACTTTGTGATTGTCTTCTCATATGACCATTACTCTGGATTCCATTTGTAATAGACATCTATTTAGCCAGTAAGTACTATTTATTTTGAACTATACGCTAAGAATCATGGAAGTATAAAAAATACAAGTAATAAATGTTGTCAGGAGTAAAAATGCCAGAATATCAGCTAGAAAAAGATTTACAAGAAAACGATAAGGTTAGGTGCTCTTGTGTCTGTGTGTGTGTATTTCATGTGTGTGTGCGCACATGTGTATGATATATATCTGGGGAACAGTGCTTCTTTACATATAAAAGTTGCTCATTTCCATTCTCACTATTTGTTCTACATGGCTCTGAAACCTCCCAGAACAATGGACAAAAGTGTTCATTCATCACATGTTAGAACTTCTAAAGCAAGCTGATTGGAAGTCCCCACAGCATTCACCAATATTCCAAGAGAATGACACCAACCTGGCCATTTGGATTCTCTTTAAGTTTGATTTCTCTGAAATGAAAAATACCAAAAATCAAAAGCAGAAGTTATTCCCACTCCCAAGTCAAATGTGTTGGGAAGAGAATGAGGAGACCATCATTCCTGAATTCAGAGACCCTAGATCCTAAATGACAAATATTTCTAGACTGACCAACTTGTCCAAGTTTCCTTGATGTTTTCCTGGTTTAGCAATGCAGTCCCATGTCCTGAAATACTCCTGAGTCTCAAGAATCTGGTGCAGTTGAATGCCCTAATAATACCTAGACCTAAGAGTGACTATAATAAACAAATTACCCTGTTGGGACTCAGAACCATTATCCTCCAGTGTTGAAATTAAGGGGACATTGAAATGGGTTTGTTCGTTATTTTTAGATTGCATAGTTATTGTAGATATTCAGCATTACTCAAGTCCAATGTTGGAGTGTTAATGTACTGGATGTTTATTATCATTTGTCCTACTGGCCAGCCACTGTAATGGTAGATTGACTCTGTGTACTTTTAAAGTAATCTCAAAGTGATTATGTAACTGAAAATATGTATTATGAAATCATTCCCATCCTAGCAGACATAACACATGCAGAACACTACACTATTTTATTGTCCAGTTTAATATTCCTGCCCAGTTGATGAAATAAACCAGTACTACTTAATGCTTTACTAGTGTATTGTAGTGGCCTAAATAAAGATGTGAACTATATTGAATCCATAATGCCTGATATTTTAATAGTGACTATGCTATTAGTACATTTTGTTTATTCTTTGAAAGTGCAATTTCCTTCTCTGCATTTCTCCATAAGGAAGTCATATACCAGGCTGTTTTCACCTGGTAATGAATGTAATATGTCTGAGCCATCCTTATATGGAGTTATTCCCGTTCCATAGTAACATGTTATCAATGAGTTAGACAACCACTGTCTAATAGGGACCTCGAGTGTGGTCCAAATACTTCTTCTTCTTCTTTTTTTTTTTTTCTGAGGTTGGAAACAGGGAGGAAGTCAGACAGACTCCTGCATGCGCCTGACCGGGATCCACCCGGCATGCCCACCAGGTGCTCTGCCCATCTGGGGCATCGCTCTGTTGCAACCAGGGCCATTCTAGCGCCCGGGCAAACTTTGCTCCAATGGAGCCTTGGCTGCAGGAGGGGAAGAGAGAGACAGAGAGGAAGGAGAGGAGGAGTGGTGGAGAAGCAGATGGGTGCTTCTCCTGTGTGCCCTGGCCGGGAATCGAACCCAGGACTCCTGCACTCCAGGCCGACGCTCTACCACTGAGCCAACTGGCTAGGGCTAGTCCAAATACTTCTTTATGTTGATGATGTTCTTTCATCAGGGAAGCTTCTTGTCTTACGTGAGTTGTTATCTATCCATAGGAAGAAACAATGTGTAGGCCATGAAGTAAAATCTCAGGTCCTATTCCCCAGGTAATTATACTGCTCACAAAAATTAGAGGATATCTCAAAAATAAATATAAAGCTACAAAATATCCTATAAATTTTGTGAGCAGTATATTTTGTCTAAAATAATTTTCTTTACTTATTGAAGAAAAACACTAGCCATATGCTTGTACCCTGCTATAAAGAGACCCAACAATCATCTTTGGGTATCAAATACAACACAATTCACATTTGGACTTGGCTAATATTCTACCATGTACCTGGTAAGCAGGCACATTTGATTATAATCCTCTGTAACAGGAATCCTTGAATATGCTCAAGTAAATTATTTATCCAGTAAATAATAAAATAAGCTCTTTTTTTGGGTACTTATTTCTATCACGTGTTGTATAATAAAGACTAGCAGTGACCAACATCACAGTTGATTAATGTATTTAGTAATGAAAATTTGAGGGCATCTCTTTCACTGAATTTTTGGACATAAAAACTTCCAAATGCTACGGAATATAATTGTATTTTGGCAGCAACCCTCAACCTATTCATAGATGCCAAAGGAAAACCTTATTTCATCAAAGGAAAAGCCAAACTTCTTAGAAATGGTATTTTCACTCTGGAAAAACTTCCCTTGAACAAAAGTCCCACAGACATGAAGCTCAAGAAAATCACAGTATGGAAAGAACTGGTTTAATAATATAGTGCTAAGCATGTCCTCGTGAACCAAGCGTTTAGAGAGGTGATTCCTATAAGCATGGCAACCTGAAAAAGAAGTGAAGTTTCCTAATAGGAACCTTTTGCCAACTGAGCTATTTCAGTGGGATGATACAGCCACCTCTCACCCAAGCCAATTACTTGATGTCAACTGCACTGACCGTGGAGCACAATGGCCACTCCTCACTAGTCTCATCACCAGACAGCATTCTACTCCTGAAATGACTGAATTAATAAATTTATATATTCTAATGAGCTGTTGCTAATGAACCTGGAGCATTAGGAGTCCAAGGAAAAATGCGTGAGCACCTGGTGTCCCAATACTAACACAAAACATCTTTCCTTTATTAAAAATCTGTCCTCCCAACACTGAAGTTTAATACAAATTAACCTATTCCATCAAAAACAAAAAAGAATCAAATTATAGAATTCTCACAGGGAATGAGAGAAAATATAAGATACTAAGAAAAAACAGTAATCTTCATTTAAGAATACAGTCTTAGATCATTTTAATTCTCTAACATTATAGCTGCCAATTAAGTATAACTTCACTGGACTATCTCTGAAACACTCCACTGAGCTATCTAAATGTTCTCATTCAAATTTCTCTTTTATTATTGATGGACCCTGACTTAGTATTCATACTGTATACAATATTGCCCAATAACTTTCTTTCTTGTTAATTCAAGGAAATAACAATTTTCTGACTGGTAAATTTAAAATCTTTGAAGGTTATTAAAATGTGTCCTCAATATCTCCCCAGCCATGTGAAATGCATTTAATTATTGGGTTTCTTTCTCTTAACTGGACAAATAGCTTGATTGGTTAGGGCATCATCCCAAAATGCAGAGGTTGTGGGTTCAATCCCTGGTCAGGACACATACAGTAACAGATTGATGTTTCTGTCTGTCTGTCTCTCTCTCTCCATTCCTCTCTCTCAAATTAATAAAATAAACATTTAAAAAAATCTAGTATATGATTTTGAGTTCTCATAGGTTTCATTAATGATCATTACACATTTAATCCTTAAGAATAAATGAATCATAAATTTAAAGGTGGAAATAATATATGTTATTGAATTCATTTTCTTACCTAAAAGTTCTTCTCACAGAAATTATTTATACTTGACAAGCAAATACAGGTACTTTATTAAAAACTACTAGTTGTCTGCATCTTGGCAACAGAGAGCTGTTCTCCAAATAGCTGTTTATGGATCAAAATTTCTGGGCCCTGGCTGGTTTGTTCAGGGTTGATCATCAACCCTGCATGTAGAAGCCCCAAGTTTAATTCTAGCCAAGGCCCACAGGAGAAGTGACCATCTGCTTCTCCTTTCCTCCCCTCCCCCTCTCTCTCTCTTTCTGCCCCTCCCACAGCCATGGTTTGATTGACAGGAGCATGTCCCCTGAATGCTGAGGATGGCTCCATGAAGCCTTCTTCTCAGGTGCTAAAAACAACTCAATTGTTAGCATCGGCCCAAGATGGGCAGAGTATGGGCCCCTAGATGGAGTTGCCAGGTGGATCTGGTCAGGGAGCATGTGGGAGTCTCACTATTTTCCCTCCTCTCACTTAAAAAATATATTTCTGGAAATTATATTATTTTGTATGTGTTTGTTTTTATATTTTTTTAAACAAGTAATTTTGCTGCCACTAAATCAATATTATCGATTTTGTTCACAAAAAGACATTGCCATCTACTCTTTATATCAGTTAGTCAGTATCAGGAAAACTGTTTTATATACCAAGAAGATCCAAACTAAAATTCCATCCTAGTAGATTTTGTCTCTAGAAGGAGAGGGGTGAGAGAAAGACAGAGATTATTTTTTCATTATAAGGTACAAATAAGTCACTAAGGGATATTTAAAAGAAACAAAAATTATATTCAAATTTGTGGAGTAGGAAGAAACCTCAAAGTGGGTTTAATATTTAAGCAACTTTAAAAATACAAAAAGAAATGTGGTGAAGTTGTATGTGGGGAAAAAAATGTGTAAAATTCCAGAATGAGAATGGTTCAGAGTGTTAGGAATTTCTGTAATTGTATATCTTGCTTCACAGAGTCAGCTAAGAAATTAAAACTATTTTCTTGCACAACTCAAGTTTGGCCATTATCTGTAGCCAGGCTTACAGCTTAAATACCAAGCTTATATTTCTTTTTTTTAAAGTTCAGATTTATTACAACTATTATTGCTTGCATTTATACAAATATATCCGAAAATATGGATTTTCCCCTAATTATCTTTCTTGTTTTCTCCAATTTTACATTATATTTGTTTTGTTAACTTTCATGCTATGTAGTATGCAATTTAAATATTTTTCTTAGAATTTTTCTCCAATTGTAAATATCAGTGAAAAAAAACTTTGTTTAATAAATTTTATGTATCTCCTGTTTAAAATAATCCTGCTAATGAGAAAGAATTACACTTGATTTTTTCATGTATTCCCTGTATTTTTCTAGACAATTAAGTTTTTATTTATGCTACATAACTTCTCTTGAATACTTTCAAGAATTATGAGCTCAATGTAACATAGTTTTATAGTTTACAGTATAAAAATCATTTTTTCTCTTTATTGTTCTCATTTATTGTAAAAACCTTCCAGACTATTTTAAACAAGGGAAACAGAATTACTGAAATCATTTTGTTTGTTTTTTGTTTATATAAAGCCAGATGATACTAATGATAGCAATTACATGGCTCCAAGCAGCTTATACATCTTAACTTTCACTATATTCTATCATGAATGTTTAATTTAATCCTGTATTAATTTTAATTCTTCCACAAAGCCTTTGCATTTGAGACTACTATTTCTAGCTCCTCATTTTTACCTGGTAGAAGAAACATGACATATGCACTGAGAGAGGCAGAGATGCTTTGATTTCATGGAAGACAAATACAATTTCTAGAAAAGGAATAGGTTGTGCCTTGGTGTAGTGAGAAAGAAAGTTCAGTTTGCTATAAAATTTTGGAAAAGATTTTTATTTCTTATGGAGCCATCTGAGGGAAAAATGAGAAGATCTACCTCTAAGTTATTTTTTGGTGAAGATTAAATGTAATAATATAAATACAAACAAATAAGCTTGACACACAGTAGGCACTAAAACAGTTAAATGTAAATGCCACCACACAAGTGAAGGTAATATAAGATGATGGCCCAGCATCCCAACAACTCTCAATCATTAAACCTATGGCAGCAAAATCTTTTGTCCCATTTTTTTTGTTTGTTTGTTTTGTTTGTTTGTTTGTTTTCCTGTATTTTTCTGAAGCCGGAAACGGGGAGAGACAGTCAGACAGACTCCCGCATGCGCCCGACCGGGATCCACCCCGCACGCCCACCAGGGGGCAATGCTCTGCCCCTCCGGGGCGTCGCTCTGTCGGGATCAGAGCCACTCTAGCACCTGGGGCAGAGGCCGAGGAGCCATCCTCAGCGCCTGGGCCATCTTTGCTCCAGTGGAGCTTCAGCTGCGGGAGGGGAAGAAAGAGATAGAGAGGAAGGAGAGGGGGAGGGGTGGAGAAGCAGATGGGCGCTTCTCCTGTGTGCCCTGGCCAGGAATCGAACCCAGGACTTGTGCACGCCAGGCCGACGCTCTACCACTGAGCCAACCGGCCAGGGCCTTTGTCCCATTTTTTTATGAATTGAGAAGACTAAGCCACGACTACTAAATTATTATTTGTTTAGTGTCTTTCACCAACAGCTCAAAGCATACTTCTCACACTTAAAGTATGACTAAATTAATATATGTATATATGTATACACACACAAAAGTATTTGCCAATATATTTGCAAATATAGATGAAATGAATAGACTCTTCCTAGAAAAATATAAAATGTCAAAATCGACAGCATGGATGGACCTAGAGAGCATTATGTTAACTAAAATAAGCCAGTCAGAAAAAGACAAGTACTGTATGATTTCACTCACATGTGGACTCTAACGAATAAAGTGAATAAGGAAAATAAGATAGATCATATACAGAGAGCAGGCTGACAGCGGTCAGAGTAGGGGGCTGAATGAAGGAGTGAAGGGATTGAGCAAAGAAGTACAAAAAAAAGAAAAAACTCATGAACAGGGACAACGGTGTGGTGACTGCTAGGGGTGGGGAGGTAGAGGAGGCGATGGAGGATAAATGGTGATGGACAAAGACTAGACTTGGGGGTGAACACACAATATGGTGCACAGAGATATGTTGTAGAATTAGGTACTCCAAACCTGTAAAATTATATTATTCAGCATCATCCCAATAAATTCAATAAAAAAGAAAACATAAATACCTTACTTAATACCAAAGTTAGCAAAGATGGTACAATAATTACAAAGTTAGTAAATATGATACATTTCTCTTGTTATCAAAAATGCCACAATTCTGAATGACTATACTATCTAACTGAGTCCATCTTTGTAGTTTTAAAGTGCACATATAAGTTTTATCCCTGGAATTCAAAAGATAAGCTTTTCTCAAAGTGACTTACTGTTAATGAAATGAGATAGAAATTTTAAAGTAATGTAGAAAAATCATTTGTAATGTTTAACATCCCATAATATTTAGTAATGCTCAGAGTTTGTAATAAGTGGAAACTCACCTTACCTAATATAGGGCATATACCAACATTACATAGGAAATATCAGAAAAAAGTACATCCCATCCCTTTAAATATTAGGAAAACACAAACATGCTTACTTTTGTTCAACATGAACAAGATGAACTACAACTGTTGGACGTAATTTCTGAGGAAGAAGAGAAAAAGAAGTGAGGCATGTTTCTGAGGGAAATAAAACTGCATAGAAAAATCCAGAGGGTCAACAACAACCGATAACAGACAAGAGAGTTCAACAAGGTTGCCAGATACCAGCTCAACTAACAAAAATCAATAGCATCGCCATATTTCAGCAATAATCACCACAGAAATATCATAGAAAGCAAAATCCTATCCACAATAAGAATATACACTTTGAGGTATTAGTATGATTCTCTTAAAGGTTATAAAGAAACACCAGGAGAAATGCCAGGTTAATTGAGTGGACGCACTACTGTAAGGCTGCCAATTTTTCCCAACCCGTTTAAAAAAATCTATTGCAAGTTCAATTACATTTGTAGGACTTTTAAGGAGCTTATTCTAATTATCTATTGGCAAGCTTCCAGAATTTATATTAATTGGAAAACTAAACATATAATCTTTCTTTCTGCTTAGAAATCACTCGAAAGCTATAAGAATAAAAAACAAAAGCTCGAACACATTTTTTGAATAAAACAATAATATCAATGAGAACTGTCAAAGGTGATAATTTTATCTGAAATACTTGTATAAGGAAGAGGACAGAAATTTAAGAAAGACTCCAGGTGCTAAATGCAGTTGCAGCAGATCACAAGATACACTTTCTAGGGAGAAAATATGGGCTAACAGCAAACACATCAAGACGTAAGAAAACATACAATGAGTTGGAGGTTGGCAGAAGCCATTCCAACTCAATTCATATCGAAGAAAAAGAGTCAGTGAGACTGCCCTAAAATTATATAAATGGGCCATATTTACAGGAAACAGTATGTGTTTGTGGTTATTGAGAAAGAGAGAACTCTTACAATGTGACAGTAAGTTAGCCAGAAATGTTGAAATTAGCTACCCCTAACAGCAAGAGAGACCTAGTACACCCTGGAACAGGAAAAACAAACCCATTCAACAGGGAATGAAAAATGAAAAACTATCAAAGCATCTGTAAAAACATACAACAAGAAAAAAATGTTAGAAAAATAAACTGTCTGACAAAGTTTGAGTTATCTGACAAAGAAAGATTATTGAAAAAAATGTTACCTCTGTATGTGTGTGTGGGGGGGTGCAGGTGTGTGTGTGAGGGGGTGGGGGAGTGTGTGTGTGTGGGATGGAGCGCATGTGGGAGATCATAGAAACATCCCACGTATCTGTATTGGACACATAGTGATGGGCTTTCCCTATATCCTTTTCCAAGTGAAGAACTTACTGCTCCAGCTACAGGATAGCTGCCAGAAGATGACCTTCAGTATTCATTCCCTTTGAGGAAAACCATGCCATTTCCAGAAGAAACCAATACCCAATGACCAATGAAGATGAGAAAATAAAGCCATGGCCCCTGTACCCCAACACGGGATAAGTTTGAAAGGCCCTTCCAGCTCCACAACTCCGCAATAAACAACCAGCCTTCACTGGGGCAGCTTCGCAACATTTCTCTTTGTGTCCACATCTCTTCTTCCACCATCTTCCATAGGTGTCAACGGTGAAAACTCTCTAATAAAAATCTTTTGCATTAACCGGTATCTACTTTGGGACATCCAAATTTTGGCAAGTATTACCACAAGCGGAGTGGCTCAAGAGAGCTAATGCTAGCACCGGAATTTGTGCTCAGATCACCCTCCCTCCAGGTGTGATGTCCATCACCTGTAGCAGATGGACCACAGACAGCTTCTGGCAAGGAACAGTGGGACAATTTTTCAGACATTTATCAATGCAGCTGGGATTCTAAACCCTTGTAACAAAACAAACTGTCTCGGGGATACAGTGGGTGGGATTATAAAGCAGACCACCAGATTTGTAAACAAGGCCAGCCCATCTGCAACTAGAACTATACTTTTTGAAAAATAGATACTTGTGAGTCACTGGATATGGCAGGGACAGAGGTCTTGACAGGGAACACCAAGGAAGAATGAGGGAAGTACCACTCACCCTAAACTGGGGTTCTCAGGCTCACTGAGTTGAGCCATAATATTGGGCAGGCTCAACAATCCTCAATCATAAGGTGAGAGTGTACATCCAGGATCTAACATGAACAGGACTGAAGAATACCAGCAAGCTGCATGGGTAGGTTGACTGAATATCTAGGACATTTACCAATATTTCAGCAGAGGTTCTCCTTCGGTGCACAGTTACGGCCCTTTGAGGACACCCCTTATGAAAAGATAACAGAGAAGGAAGAATTCCAACTTGGTTCACAAATCACCAGAGTAATGCTCGGGAGTAGCTTTCAAAGCCAGTGGTAAAGAAAATCTTCCCAGTGAGTAGGGACTTGTTCACTTCCCCTGATTGCTTATTTTGAATGAAGGAAGTGATTGATACTTTCATTATATATTTACTTATGGACATTAGTAAATTCATTGGCCAGCTAGTCAAAGGCCTGGAAGGAGGAAGAATAAAGACTTAGACAAGGAGGACTGGGAATGAGACAGGGGTGGGCCTGTGGGAATGGCACAGTATGGGGATCGCCAGGTTGCATGTTAACACCCAGCATGGTGTGCCACCCAAAGCAACCAGGCGAACAAAGATGATGAGCCAACTGGTCCCAAGCACCCCACTGCTGGCACAGTGGGTGCATGAATGAACTGGCCATGATGGCGGGGTGGGAAGCTATACGTGGGACAACTTACTATGTTTGCAAACTGTTGTTAGCAAATGTCCAACTGGCCAGAAACAACCAGCAGTGTTGATTGTTTATAATTATTTATATTGCATCATTCCCTGAGGGCCTGTCTGGCCAACTGGTAGAGTATGGACTATAGTGGAGCCCTTTCACCTTGGAAAGAAAAGCAAATCACTTTGTCCAAAGAAGTAAACACATTCTAGATATCGCTTTTCCTTTCTTGCTTGCGGGGCCTCAGCCAGCACTGTTATCACACGCACACTGCATGAGTCCATAACAAAGGCGTGGAAGCACAATGGCTTACCCTCATTCTCACAAATAGTTAGAAAAGTTGTGCTCCCTGATGCCGTAACTTGAGCTTTGATGTGTGAAGAGGCCCTTTCAAAAAGGGCTGACTCTCACTAAGCAATAAACTGTGGCTGCCTTCAGGGCCCCTGGGACTCTTCACAGTGAGGTACTGGCAGACAAGAGATGAGGAGTCATCACCTTGGCAGCGATGATTGACTCTAATCATCAAGAGGAAGCAAGAGGTTTTTTTGTTTGTTTGTTTTTTTAACACAGTAGAGCCCTAAGTGTCCAGGTCAGATACCCAGCTCATATGCTGGGGTACAATCTTGTTGGTAAAATGTTCAAATGCAGCAACAGGAGTCTGAGAAAGGCTGTAAAAATCCTGGTAGAGCCACCAAATAAGCCACTGAGATTAGACCTACCAGTGGAGGTGAGAGAAAGCTAAAATATGAATTAGAAGAGAAAAGCTGAGTAGCAAGTGTGGGCCCAAGGGCAGCCACACAATGGGAATTACACTTTATCCTGCCATCCATTCTCCTCTAAGACCTTCCCAAGAGCTCCAGTGGGTCTTAGTACAGAACACATACGAAGAAATGGATCTACACTCTTCCAGAAATGTCTGTGGTGGGTGTTGGGAAGCACCATCCAAACCTCCCTTTGAAAATGAGTGGCTTGCTCCCATAAATGCTGAAAGTGCTGATGGAGGATGCCTTCCACTCTCAGACCTCTTCACAAACTGCATTGGCTGAAGAAAACTTCGTCACCTTATTTTCACCTCCTTCCATTGGTTGTCCATATCCAGTGATTCACAGAGAGGGGGAATAAATACCCAGTAAACACCCAGCCTTCCCCACCCCTATGCCCAACTCTAACTAGATGTTAAGACACCTTCAGCACCTTGGCAAAGTCCTATCTAGAGACTGCTTTGCAGTTAAGCATTTTCATTGTCTGCACCATGCTTCTTTTCCTTAATTTTCACAGGTATTTATTCCAAGAACCCTCTTCATCAATTATTTTGCATGCTAATTTTCTCAGATTAGCTTAGCCGATCCAAAACAAAAAACAAATTAAATATATGGTACACTCCCGGCTGGGTGTCTCAGTTGGCTGGAACACTATCCTGATACACCAAGGTTGCGGGTTTGATTCCCGGTCAAGGTACACACACAAAAGAATATGGTACAGAGGAAAGGTATACATCAGGGGTCAGGAACCTTTTTGGCTGAGAGAGCCATGAACGCCACATATTTTAAAATATAATTCCATGACAGCCATACAATGACCCGTGTACATTACACATTTTCCAATAAAAATTTGGTGTTGTCCTGGAGGACAGCTGTGATTGACTCCAACTACCCGCAACCATGAACATGAGCAGTAGGAAATGAATGGATTGTAATACATGAGAACATTTTATATTTTTAACATTATTTTTTTATTAAAGATTTGTCTGTGAGCCAGATGCAGCTATCAAAAGAGCCACATCTGGCTCACAAGCCATAGGTTCTTGACCCCTGGTATACATATAGACAAAGAAAATTTTCTGAACTATACAATGATTGAATCAACACTTAAGAGGTATGCCAAAGACCAGAAGAAATTGATCCAGAATCACGTACACTAAAAAATTATCTATAAATTTAATGAACTTCAAAGAAAAATTCCTTTGCCTGTTCAAGAACACTTCAGTATGACAAAAAAATTTGCAACGAAAACTAAATATATCTGCTATTAGAATTGAAACTAAAGCAAATGAAGAAATTTAAAAGACGAATCTGTGGCTACCACACAGAGATGATAGATACCCATAATTGCTAGGGGAAGAGAAAAGGTAAATGAAACAAAAAGGGCAGAAGGCTGACTTCCTTATTTATAACCACTGTAAGAAGATCATTCAAAAGATATAAATCTTATAATAAGACTGTATGCACACTCACTTTACAAAGATAAATCATTTACTAATAGAATTATCAATTAAAACAGAGGTAGAGGAAAGAAGAGAATAAGAAAAAGAAAAAAATGCCTGACTTGTGGTGGCGCAGTGGATAAAGTGTCGACCTGGAAATGCTGAGGTTGCCGGTTCGAAACCCTGGGCTTGCCTGGTCAAGGCACATATGGGAGTTGATGCTTCCAGCTTCTCCCCCCTTCTCTCTCTCCTCTCTCTCTCTCTCTCTCTCTCTCTCTTTCTCTCTGTCTTCTCTCTCCCTCTCTCTCTCCTCTATAAAATGAATAAATAAAATTAAATTTAAAAATTTTAAAAAAGAAAAAGAAAGTATATAATTTTTCTTATTGTTTTTAATAAGGAATTATTGAGGACTACCTAAAAATAAAAGGGTAAATTTTTCACATATCACTATAAACCTCAAGGTGATTAGTGAAAGAAGAAATCAAAGTAATGTAGAAACAAAAACAAACAGAGCCCAAGGTAAAGGACAAAAATTATAAATACTTAAAAGATCAAAATATATGACAATTGAAACAAAGCACATATATTTTATTAATAAAGGATTTCTAAAAACCTATGACAACAGCATAGACTATAACATAAACACTACAAATATTTTTAACTCACAAAAGAAGAAAGATTCACATTGCTGTATGAAATGATACACCTAAGACAAACTGATTCATAAAGTTTGAAAATAAAATAATTGAACAATGATAACCACGCAAATGCAAACAATAATAAAATAGCAGGGTTTGGTAGAAATGTAAATTGTACAATCAGTCTGGAACATAGCAATATTTCCTAAAGCTGGGCAAATGCAAATTCTATGAACAAGCAATTATTCTCCTAGGTAAATAAGCCCACCAAAAATATAATTAAATATGTATACAGAAAAAATTATCAGCATTATTTGCAAAAGCCCTAAACTGGTACAACTCCATATCTCTTAGCAGAATGGATAATGTAGTATATAGCCGTACAATTGAATACTCCCTAACAAAGAAAGAGCTAGCTCTACACACAGATATGACTGCCGGTAAAATAAGATACAAAATGGAGCAAACTAAATTATTCGATTTATGGCAAGTTCAAAGCAGGCAAAACTAATCTTCAGTGATAGAAGTCAGAATAGCAGTTACCTTCTGATGAGTAATGAATAAAAGAAAAGGGGATTTTTTTGGAATAAATTCCAGAAGTTTGTCTTTTATTTTGCCAATAATCTGTATAAGGATAAATGTGGGAACAATGAGGGTGTGCTCACTTTGAAAAAATTTGTCTAGCTGAGCTTAATTTGTTTCTGAATTAAATATTTGATTAAATTGCTTTTTTTTTTTCCTTTGGTATCATGCTCATTTTATTGCTAAATTTTGTAGCAATCTGTATTTTAAAATGGACTCTTTCTGGCCCTGGCCAGTTGGCTCAGCGGTGGAGCGTCGGCCTGGCCTGTGGGGGACCCGGGTTCGATTCCCGGCCAGGGCACATAGGAGAAGCGCCCATTTGCTTCTCCACACGCCCCCCCCCCCTCCTTCCTCTCTGTCTCTCTCTTCCCCTCCTGCAGCCAAGGCTCCATTGGAGCAAAGATGGCCCGGGCGCTGGGGATGGCTCCTTGGCCTCTGCCCCAGGCGCTGGAGTGGCTCTGGTCTCGGCAGAGCGATGCCCCGGAGGGGCAGAGCATCACCCCCTGGTGGGCAGAGCTTCGCCCCTGGTGGGCGTGCTGGGTGGATCCCGGTCGGGCGCATGCGGGAGTCTGACTGCTGACTGTCTCTCCCCGTTTCCAGCTTCAGAAAAATACAAAAAAATAATAATAATAAAAATAAAAAATAAATAAATAAATAAAAATGGACTCTTTCTTGGGTAATGTTTTTACTAAATTAACTTTCTTGGAAATGTTCCTTCATATATATCTATTTTTTATTTTATTTTAAATGTCTAAAAAATTCACATAAATCAAACGTGAGTCAAAAAATATAGAAAAAGAATATGGCAATTTTTTTCTCCACACTATTCTTCATCAAAGCTGTTGTTATTCCAACAGGTAACTACTGTGGTTAAAATGTGCCGACAATCACAGTGATTTTTATATCCTCTATTGGAGACATACTAACATGCATATCATATCATCCTATAGGTAAATTTGTGTACCTTTCATGTTTCACATAAAAGTATGTATTAGAAATCTTATGAATGTATAAAGAGCTTCTTTGTGCAGTTGTATGAATCTTACAAGTTATATTTTTAATAATAAAAGAACTTTTTAAAGAGCAACTTATGGATAATTACACCACTAAAAAGTGAGACCATTTGTATCCCTGTGTTCATCTCTATGGATACCTATGTAACAGGTCGAAATGACTTCCCTGTCCAAAGTCACTTAGACCTCAGTCTATAAATAGCTGTTTATATTGAAAACAAACATAAAGGTTGACGAAAATCAGTAGGACAGTTCACCAAACACAAGGAACTTCTCACAAATCAGGTAATGTACAAAGAGGAAGAAGGCAAAATTATAATGAAAGTTGAAGACTGAGATAACAAAAATACAAAAAATAAATAAATAAAATAAATAAAATAAATCCCATAACTGCTGACACCAGGCATACTGAAATCCCATACAAATTTGGTTCTTCCAGGAATTTCACAGCAGAAATTTTCGTGACACAAATAGTTGTCAGTTAGTTCTAGTTCTGTCAGAGCCGATGATAATTTTATTCCTGGAAAAATTTATCTCTTTAGCTTTTTCAGCCACAGAAAAAGGCAGTATGGTCAATGAGTATTACTCAGTTTTTAAATAGAAAATAACCAATCTATTAGTAACAATATGGATGAACCTGGTGTACATTATATTAAGTGAAATAAGCTAGTCGCTAAAAGAAAAAGAGTGTATAATTTCACTATATTTGAGTATTTAGAACACTCAAATTCATAGAAGCGGAGGGCAGAACCGTGGCTGCCAATGGCTAGGATGGGAAGAAAATGGGAGATGTTCAATAATATGGAGTTTCAGCTATGCAAGATATAGAAATATCGTGGTTTTCGCTGACTTCAGTTATCCTCAGTTTTGGTTCTCATCTATTTTTTCCAAGAAAAATTTGCTTGGTTTTTGTCGATTACCTCGGATTTTGTCAGCATGCCCACCTGACCTCGCAGCTAATTTTGTGACAACAAAGGGCAACCCACATGTTCTCCTGCTCAGGGTGGCATTGTTTTTTGCTGTGTCAGCACCACCCCACGTGTCTAGCCAAACAATTCCATTGCTCTCCAGTGTTTTTGTGCTTTTTTAATTGATTGGAAGTGCTAACACTACAATTACATGTAAGTGATCACTGCGTATACAGTATTCGGTGTATTGTGTTTATTTTGTGTTTTTCAGTTTCAAAATGTATGTAACGCACATAAGATAAAATCACATGTGCTCAAATCTCATTGTCCCTATTAAGCATTTCCCTTGCTAATAATGCCATGTTAAATGTTCATTTATTCTTTACATTAGTCTTTTATATTCATTTTATATTAATTTCTTATTGTTTTTAGTATTAAACACTACATCTCTCTATAAAATGTGAGTTTGAAATGTCTAGAATGAATTAATTGAATTTATATTGATTCATATGGAAATAATTGCCTTGGTTTTCGCTGGTTACGGATTTCACCAATTGTTTTCGGATTGATTATTGAGGAAAACTGATGTTTCACTGTAGTAAGTTCTAGAGATCTCTACAATAATAATGCCAATAGTTCATAAGGTATTGTGCACTTAAAAATTTGTTAAGAGGGTAGATTTCATGTTAAGCATTTTTTGTGGGGTTGTTTTTTTTTGTATTTTTCTGAAGTGAGAAGCAGGGAAGCAGAGAGATAGACTTCCACATGCACCTAACTGGGATCCACCTGGAAAGCCCACTAGGGGGCAATGTTCTACCCATCTGGGCTGTTGCTCTGTTGCAAGCAGAGTCATTCTAGTGCCTGAGGCAGCAGCCACAGAGACATTTTAAGTGCCCAGGCCAACTTTGCTCCAATGAAGCCATGGCTGCAGGAGGGGAAGAGAGAGATATAAAGAAAGTAGTGGGAAAAGAGTGGAGAAGCAGAAATGCATTTCTCCTGTGTGCCCTGACCAAGAATTGAACCCAGGACATCCACACACCAGGCCGATGATCTACCACTGAGCCAACTAGCCAGGGCTCATGTTAAGCATTCTTGCCATAAAAAGGTATGGGACACATACACACCAAAAAACAAAACAAAACAAAACAAAAATAAACAACATTTGGAGGTTACAGATATGTTCATTACCTTGATTGTGATGACAGTATTATAGGTATATGCATATGTCCAAACTCACTAACTTACATACATTAAATATGTACAGGTTATGGGGGGAGGGGGGAAAGGAGGGGGTGGGGGAAGAGAAGGGCACAAAGAAAACCAGATAGAAGGTGACAGAAGACAATTTGACTTTGGGTGATGGGTATGCAACATAATCAAATGTCAAAATAACCTGGAGATGTTTTCTCTGAACCTATGTACCGTAATTGATCAATGTCACCCCATTAAAATTAATAAAAAATTAAAAAAAGAAATAAAACACAAACATGTATAGGTTTTGATTTGTGTATGTCTGTGTGTTTGTTTCCATTATACCTCAATAAAGCAGTCAAAAAGTAATATGAGTTCTGAAATCCTACAGACAAGGTCCAAATACAATCTCTATACCATGCTAGCTGTGTGACCATGGAAAAATAGTTAGTATCCTGTGTTGGTTATCACATTGATAAAATATTTAATAATTGGGTTGTTAAAGAAAAAACTTTTAAAACACTGACCATACCTCATGGAACATGGTGAATGTTACATATATAAAAAATTATGGAGAGTAATGGCGGGGTAAGAAGTGATACCGATAAATCTCCCCCAAAATTCAACAAGATCTTCAACCAGAAACAGAAAAACCTATACTTGGAGCCTCCAGATGCTTCGCAATACACCCGAAGGTATGGTCGAGTGAAAAATTGGCTAAATATATAACCAAACCCTGAAGGAAATAGGGAGTAAGAAATGCTCCGCCTTCCTCACTAACCTAAACAGGGTGGCTTTCTCTGGTAACTGTGAATATAGAAACTGAGGCGGGCAAAGGAGGTGAATAGATCCAGGCTGTGGCACAAACAGCCGAACCAGGCTGTGGCACGGGGATACAAGCCGAGGAAAAACTGATCTTGTGGCAACCTGGGCAATACAAGCTAACACTCGCGCCAAACCCAAACAAAGAAAGACAAGCGGGGCCGCCATTTTACCCGATCTCCTGGTCAGTGTGCAGTTAGTGGGCGAGAGATTTCTTCCTAAGCCCCGGGAGTGGGTGCCCGTGTTACCCCACAGAGATGCAGAGTCAGAGGCCTTTCTGTGGGCCGAAAGCAGAATCTCTGGGCAGCCCCAGCACCCTGGGAAAGCCATGCATGGGAGGAAGTGAGAACTAATTCCAATGGTGGATATTTTCCGTGCTGGTGGGGGTTTCACTCAGAGGGAAACGTGGCCGGCCTCATTTCCTGGTCTGCGCGCGCAGATACTGAGTGAGAGATTCCTCCAAGTACCTCGGCAGTGCGCACCCGTGTTATCACACAGAGGGGCAGAGTCAGGGGCCTTTGTGTGGGCCAAAGCAGAATCTCGGGCTGCCCCAGCGCCTTGCAAAAGCCGCGCACGGGGACGGAGCGAGAGCCAATTCCAACGCTGCAACTTTTCCATGTGGTTGGGGGTTTCACTCAGAGCGTGAGACTGCTGGCCAGATATGCTGGTCTGCGCATGCAGATACTGAGCGAGAGTTTCCTCCAAGCGCCCCGGAAGTGGGCGCCCGCCTGTGTTACCGGACAGAGTGGCAGAGCCAGAGGTCTTTGAGTGGGCGGAAAGCCCGCCTGATTATGCTAGCAACTCTGACTGACTGAGCCTTACTCAGAGCCCTGTGCTGAGTGGAAATAGAGTGGGGAGTTGCCAGCTCTTTGAGCCTCTTACTATCCAGGCAGAGACAGCAGCAACCCCATAGCTGGATTATCAGGCTACTAATTGAGGAAGGAAAGACTAGGAGAAAGGCTCCAGGAACACGGAATCTCTCACTGTCGGAGCTTATAAATGCTAATGAGCCTCGACTGCCAACGAGACTAAAGCACAATACATGACATTGCCATAGAGACTTATCAACTGCAAACCTCTACCTGAGCGTGCCAAAGGGGCAGAACCCGGGGTACAGAGTCACCGACCAGGAAGAGGGAGAGAAAAGAAAAAGCAAGAAGATAACCTCTCAAAATCAAGAATAATCTGCAGACTTTATAACCTATCCCATTTTATTATATTTGTTCATCTGTTTCTCTTATCTTCATTCTTGATACTTTTTTCCTCCTCCAATTTGGCTGATTAACTCTCTGCCGGTCTTACTCTCTCCTCTCCTTGAACTACACTACCCATAAGTGTTACATCTCCCATTTTCTTTTCTCTTCTCTTCCTTTCTCTCTATGAGGGTTGCACTCCAAAACCCTTAACTCTTTCTCTGTCTCTCCTTTCTTTTTTCTTCTTTTAGTGGTTCCCTCTTTTTTTTCTCTCTCTCTCTTTCTTTTCTCCCTCTATATTAGTTTCTTCCTTTCTCCTTTACATCTCCTCTCATTCAAACCTCAATTACAAACAAATTATCTTATCTGAAACTCAAACTTATGTTTGTGGCATTTTGGGGGGTTTTTACTTCACCTTTTTAACTCACTAGCAGTGCTCCCATCCCTGGCTCTCCATTTTATCTAGTTCTTGTTCCACTAAATACAATAGTAATTTTTTAATTTGTCCCCCCATTTTTCCGTTTTCCTCTTATTCCTGTCATCATAACTCTTAGAGAACCAACACCTAAAAGCAAATCATTTTATTCTTGACCCAAATTTTTTCCTTATTTGCTGTTTGTGGGTCCATACCCCCTTTTTTCTCTTTTCTTTTTCTTTTTTTTTCTTTTTTTTGCCCCTTTATTACTTTTCCTCAATTCAGGCCCTCCATCACAGGCATTGTTTGTTATAATTCACAATTCACCAAAAGATTTTCTCAAGAAAGAGGGGAGAGGAGAGGAGAGGAAAAAAGAAGGGGAGAATAATTTCCTTTTTTTTAATTTTTATTTTATTTTTCTTTATTTCATTATTAATTTTTTTTAAAAAAACTCTTTTTGATTTTTTATTTTTTTAACTTTTTATTCTTTATTAAATCTTATTAATACTATCAACAAAACCACCCTCAGATGCCATTAAGGAAGAGAAAATCAAATATCATGGATACAAAAGAAAAAGAGGTAACACAGCTAAATGAGGAAATATCTATGGAGAAAAAATTTAATATATTGGAAACCTTGGAGCTAAATGACAGAGAATTCAAGATAGAAATCCTAAAAATCCTCCGAGATATACAAGAAAACACAGAAAGGCAATTTAAGGAGCTCAGAAAACAACTCAATGAACACAAAGAATATATGTCCAAGGAAATTGAAACTATAAAAACAAATCAAACAGAGATGAAAAACTCAATTCATGAGCTGAAAAACGAAGTAACAAGCTTAGCTAATAGAACAGGTCAGATAGAAGAGAGGATTAGTGAAATAGAAGACAAGCAACTTGAGGCACAACAGAGAGAAGAAGAAAGAGACTTAAAATTTAAAAAAATGAGGTAGCCCTACAAGAATTATCTGACTCCATCAAAAAGAATAACATAAGAATAATAGGTATATCAGAGGGAGAAGAGAGAGAAAATGGAATGGAGAACATACTCAAACAAATAATAGATGAGAACTTCCCAAGCCTGTGGAAAGAACTAAAGCCTCAAGTTCAAGAAGCAAACAGAACTCTGAGTTTTCTTAACACCAACAAACCTATTCCAAGGCATATCATAATGAAATTGACACAAACCAACAGCAAAGAAAAAATTCTCAAGGCAGCCAGGGAAAAGAAGAATACAACATATAAAGGAAGGCCCATTAGATTATCATCAGATTTCTCAACAGAAACTCTACAAGCTAGAAGACAGTGGACCCCAATATTTAAAGTCCTGAAAGAGAGGAACTTTCAGCCACGAATACTATACCCATCAAAGCTATCCTTCAAATATGAAGGAGAAATAAAAACATTCACAGATACAGAAAAGATGAGGGAATTTATCATCAGAAAACCCCCACTCCAGGAATTACTAAAGGGGGTTCTCCAATCAGATACAAAGAACAAAAAAAAAAAAACAGAGCCACAAGTAAAGCCTCCAAGAAGAACACAATAAAACCAAATTTAAACTGTGACAACAACAAAAAGAAAGAGGGGGAGAAGATGGAGATTAACAGTAGCAAAGGACGATGGAGTGCAAAAGTACTCACAAAATAGTTCGCTACAATGAACAGGGTAGGGACCCTTTTCATTACTCAAAGGTAACTACCATTGAAAAAACCACCACAGAAGCACATGAGATAAAAAAGATAGCAACAGAGGAAAGATGTATGGAATACAACCAAATAAAAACAAAAGATAGAAAAACAAAAGAGAAGGATCAAACAAGACACAAAACTAACAGAAAGCAAGATATAAAATGGCAATAGGGAACTCACAAGTATCAATAATTACACTAAATGTAAACGGATTAAACTCACCAATAAAAAGGCACAGAGTAGCAGAATGGATTAAAAAAGAAAATTCAACTGTATGCTGCCTACAGGAAACTCATCTAAGTAACAAGGATAAAAACAAATTCAAAGTGAAAGGCTGGAAAACAATACTCCAAGCAAATAACATCCAAAAAAAAGCAGGTGTAGCAATACTCATATCGGATAATGCTGACTACAAGACAGCAAAAGTACTCAGAGACAAAAATGGCCATTTCATAATGGCTAAGGGGACACTGAATCAAGAAGACATAACAATTCTTAATATATATGCACCAAACCAAGGAGCACCAAAATATATAAGACAGCTACTTATTGATCTTAAAACAAAAAATGACAAAAATACAATCATACTTGGAGACCTCAATACACCGCTGACGGCTATAGATCAGTCATCCAAACAGAGAATCAACAAAGACATAGTGGCCTTAAACAAAACACTAAAGCATCTGGATATGATAGACATCTACAGGACATTTCATCCCAAAGTGACTGAGTATACATTTTTCTCCAGTGTACATGGATCATTCTCAAGAATTGACCATATGTTGGGCCACAAAAACAACATCAGCAAATTCAGAAAAATTGAAGTTGTACCAAGCATATTTTCTGATCATAAAACCTTGAAACTAGAATTCAACTGCAAAAAAGAGGAAAAAAATCCCATAACAATGTGGAAACTAAACAACATATTTTTAAAAAATGAATGGGTCAAAGAAGAAATAAGTGCAGAGATCAAAAGTTATATACAGACTAATGAAAATGACAGCACCACATATCAGAATCTATGGGATGCAGCAAAAGTAGTGATAAGAGGGAAGTTCATATTACTTCAGGCATATATGAACAAACAAGAGAGAGCCCAAGTGAACCACTTAACTTCCCACCTTAAGGAACTAGAAAAAGAAGAACAAAGACAACCCAAAACCAGCCGAAGAAAGGAGATAATAAAAATCAGAGCAGAAATAAATGAATTAGAGAACAGAAAAACTATAGAAACAATTAATAGAACAAGGAGCTGGTTCTTTGAAAAGATCAACAAAATTGACAAACCCTTGGCAAGACTTACCAAGGAAAAAAGAGAAAGAACTCATATAAACAAAATCCAAAATGAAAGAGGAGAAATCACCACGGACACCGTAGATATACAAAGAATTATTGTAGAATACTATGAAAAACTTTATGCCACTAAATTCAACAACCTAGAAGAAATGGATAAATTCCTATAACAATACAACCTTCCTAGACTGAGTCAAGAAGAAGCAGAAAGCCTAAACAGACCTATCAGTAGAGAAGCAATAGAAAAAACCATTAAAAACCTTCCCAAAAATAAAAGTCCAGGCCCTGACGGCTATACCAGCGAATTTTATCAAACATTCAAAGAAGACTTGGTTCCTATTCTACTCAAAGTCTTCCAAAAAATTGAAGAAGAAGCAATACTTCCAAACACATTTTATGAGGCCAACATAACCCTCATACCAAAACCAGGCAAGGATGGCACAAAAAAAGAAAACTACAGACCAATATCTCTAATGAATACAGATGCTAAAATACTAAACAAAATACTAGCAAATCGAATACAACAACATATTAAAAAAATAATACATCATGATCAAATGGGATTCATCTCAGAATCTCAAGGATGGTTCAACATACGTAAAACGGTTAACATAATACACCATATCAACAAAACAAAGAACAAAAACCACATGATCTTATCAATAGACGCAGAAAAGGCTTTCGATAAAATACAACACAATTTTATGTTTAAGACTCTCAACAAAATGGGTATAGAAGGAAAATATCTCAACATGATAAAGGCCATATATGATAAACCATCAGCTAACATCATATTAAATGGCACTAAACTGAAGGCTTTCCCCCTTAAATCAGGAACAAGACAGGTCCACTCTCTCCACTCTTATTTAATGTGGTACTAGAGGTTCTAGCCAGAGCAATCAGACAAGACAAAGAAATAAAAGGCATCCATATTGGAAAAGAAGAAGTAAAGGTATCACTTTTTGCAGATGATATGATCCTATACATCGAAAACCCCAAAGAATCCACAAAAAGACTACTAGAAACAATAAGCCAATACAGTAAGGTCGCAGGATACAAAATTAACATACAGAAGTCAATAGCCTTTCTAAATGCCAACAATGAAACAATTGAGAATGAACTCAAAAGAATAATCCCCTTCAGGATTGCAACAAAAAAAAATAAAATACTTAGGAATAAACATAACAAAGAATGTAAAGGATTTATATAATGAAAACTATAAACCATTGTAAGGGAAATCGAAAAAGATATAATGAGATGGAAGAATATACCTTGTTCTTGGTTAGGAAGAATAAATATAATCAAGATGGCTATATTACTCAAAGCAATATACAAATTTAATGCAATTCCCATCAAACTTCCAATGACGTTTTTTAAAGAAATAGAGCAAAAAATCATCAGATTTATATGGAACTATAAAAAACCCCGAATAGCCAAAGCAATCCTAAAGAAAAAGAATGAAGCTGGGGGCATTACAATACCTGACTTCAAACTCTATTATAGGGCCACGACAATCAAAACAGCATGGTATTGGCAGAAAAATAGACACTCAGACCAATGGAACAGAATAGAAAGTCCAGAAATAAAACCACATATATATGGTCAAATAATTTTTGATAAAGGGGCCAACAACACACAATGGAGAAAAGAAAGCCTCTTCAATAAATGGTGCTGGGCAAACTGGAAAGCCACCTGCAGAAGAATGAAACTGGACTACAGTCTCTCCCCCTGTACAAAAATTAACTCAAAATGGATCAAAGATCTAAACATAAGACCTGAAACAATTAAGTACATAGAAGAAGACATAGGTACTCAACTCATGGACCTGGGTTTTAAAGAGCATTTTATGAATTTGACTCCACAGGCAAGAGAAGTGAAGGCAAAAATTAATGAATGGGACTACATCAGACTAAGAAGTTTTTGCCCAGCAAGAGAAACTGATAACAAAATAAACAGAAAGCCAACTAAATGGGAAATGATATTTTCAAACAACAGCTCAGATAAGGGCCTAATATCCAAAATATACAAAGAACTCATAAAACTCAACAACAAACAAACAACCAATCCAATAAAAAAATGGGAAGAGGATATGAACAGACACTTCTCCCAGGAAGAAATACAAATGGCCAACAGATATATGAAAAGATGCTCATCTTCTTTAGCTATTAGAGAAATGCAAATCAAAACGGCAATGAGATACCACCTCACACCTGTTCGATTAGCCATTATTAGCAAGACAGGTAATAGCAAATGTTGGAGAGGCTGTGGAGAAAAAGGAACCCTCATCCACTGTTGGTGGGAATGTAAAGTAGTACGACCATTATGGAAGAAAGTATGGTGGTTCCTCAAAAAACTGAAAATGAAACTACCTTATGACCCAGCAATCCCTCTACTGGGTATATACCCCAAAAACTCAGAAACATTGATACATAAAGACACATGCAGCCCCATGTTTATTGCAGCATTGTTCACAGTGGCCAGGACATGGAAACAACCAAAAATCCCGTCAATAGATGACTGGATAAAGAAGATGTGGCACATAGACACTATGGAATACTACTCAGCCATAAGAAATGATGACATCGGAACATTTACAGCAAAATGGTGGGATCTTGATAACATGATACGAAGCGAAATAAGTAAATCAGAAAAAACCAGGAACTGCATTATTCCATACGTAGGTGGGACATAAAAGTGAAACTAAGAGACATTAATAAGAGTGTGGTGGTTACGGGGGGGAGGGGGGAATGGGAGAGGGAAAGGGGGAGGGGGAGGGGCACAAAGAAAACAAGATAGAAGGTGACAGAGGACAATCTGACTTTGGGTGATGGGTATGCAACATAATTGAACGACAAGATAACCTGGACTTGTTATCTTTGAATATATGTATCCTGATTTATTGATGTCACCCCATTAAAAAAATAAAATTATTAAAAAAAAAATTATGTAGAGGCCTGACCTGTGGTGTTGCAGTGGATAAAGCATCAACCTGGAAATGCTGAGCTTGCCGGTTCGAAACCCTGGGCTTGCCTGGTCAAGGCACGTATGGGAGTTGATGCTTCCTGCTCCTCCCCCTTTTCTCTCTCTGTCTCTCTCTCTCTTCTCTCTCTCTCTCCTTTCTAAAATGAATAAATAAAATAAAAAAAAATAAAATAAAATAAATTATGTAGAATGAAATAAATCCTTGATTAGGATATCTAAATAGGTGATCATAGGATAAAGATCAAGAATGCTATTCTTTGTGATTCTGCCCTTATTTCCTAGAGCTCACTGTGTTAGTCTCTTGGAGTTGGGATTCTCATAAGCCAGTGCATATGCTGTAGGCAGGAATCTACACATTCACTTAGTTTAGGAAACGTTAAGGTACCAAGGTTTACCTTAGCCATGGCTTGCAAGATATCAGAAGGATAATATTTTGTAAAAATAAGGACCAGGTTTGGAAATCCTTTGAGCAGAGAAAAGCATTTAAATCACATAAGCAAAACCTAATCTAGCTTATTTTATGAACATAGTGAACCTTAGGTTATTTCTTGTAAATACTTCTGATAATCATAAAAAAAAACAACAACACTTAAGTCATCTTACTAACATGGTATAAGATTATGACTTTTAACCAAGTAACTGCTGTCTGGAAATCCCCGTTGCTATAACCAGGCTAAATAACGTCCTTATTTTCACTTTACCAGCCATCATATAGTGTCATGCCTCTGCGCATCACACCAGTTCCAGTTTGGAAGTATTCCTATTTGTGAACAGTTTTTTCTCCTCAAAAAACACTTATATCATGTAAAGCTCTGTAAATTTCCATTTGGTCCTTTCCATGGGTACAAGCACAAGCACGCTCTTTCAATCCACAGGTGAGACAAGATTATGTTCCTCATTCCAGATTCAATTTACAACAGTCATAAGTGATCTTGAGGAGTCTGCAGCACAGCATGAGAAGTTATCAAGAGAGGGCCTGAGAAAATGATACATAGGCATACACACACACACCTTCAATGGAATCGTATCTGGCCATATAAAAGAAGAAAATGCTGCCATTTGCAACAACATGGATGCTCCAGGAGGACATTATGTTTAGTAAAATAAGCCAGACACACTAAGACAGATATTGCCTTACTCTTGTTCATTTCTGGCATCTAAAAAAGCTGAGCTCATAGTAGCAGATAGTGTAATGGTGGTTGACAGGGGCAGAGAACTGAAGAGAATGGAGGGAGGCTGGTCAAAGGGTCCAAACATTCAATGATAAGATGAGCAAGTTCCGAGGATCCAATGTACAAGATGATTACTGTCAATATTGTATTATATACTTGACATTTGCTAAGAAAAGAGATCTTAAGTGTTCTCAACAACAATGAAAAGGTAACCATGTGAGATGATGGATGTGTTAACTAACTCAATAACGGAAACTATTACAATGTATGCACATAATAAATCATCATGTTGTACGTGCTATAAGATTACCTTGTACAACCTAGATAAATGCACTTTTTATTTGTCAATTATATTATTTGTCAATTATATGTTATTATGTTGGAAAAGAAAGAAAGAGTACATAAAATTTTCAATAAAAATACAAGGAATTATTTTTTTAAAAAGTAGTTTGGTGGAAAATTTAATTCAGAAAGATAAATCTTTTGCAGTTTTGCCACAGTAATATACACAAAGGGAAATACATGAAGCAGAAATGTATGCCTTTGGAGAAGAAGAGAATTTTGGAATTCACACAGAGCGAAGAAAACTAGTTGGAGGAAAAAAAGATCACGTCCTTGTGCTATGAACAGTGGGAAAGAATTCATTCAGTTGACTAGCAAATTCTTCTTAAATGTGTGCTGTCTTTGTCTACAGATGAGTTAGATCACTCAACAAGCTCCCAATATATTCTTCAAAACCTGTGTCATAGGAAGAATAGAATTTGTATAAATGCTCACAAAATACCAGGAGAGGAAGTTCCACCACAGAAATCTGACTTTGAGGCTTCAGTAGCTGAATCAAGACACTGTTGCAATCAAGACATGGAATGGAAATCTAAAACATAACTCTCTTTCCTCATATCCTACAGATAAGCGAAAGCATAAGAATGTGTTAATAATTCAGCACCTTAGAATTAGTAAGGCTGTTCAACAGCCTCACTCTGAACCAAATATCATGAATAAATATACCTCCTTTAAGTGTAAATCATGCCAAAAAGTAACAATGAAAAATGGAATAATTTGCAAGTATGTATGTCAATAGTAGCTCAGGTTAACCTCTGTGAACATCTGGATGAGATCTGAAATGTTACTCTGACAAGCTGATGCAAGACAGAGCATAAATGATCTGGGTGTGTGTGGGCTTTGCCCCGTACACAATATGATCAGGCAATTCTTGGTGGAGAATGCAGCAATCAAAAAGCTATATCTCAAACTTTGGGGTCAATTTTTTCTATCTGCCTGCCCACAATCCTAAAAATAAGAGATGAAATGAGCTTATGGAGAACAGTACTTTGCCTATAACCGGGTACTCTATGGATACAAAGATTCTTGAACACATTAGCATGACATTAAATTTGCTTGGAATATAATGCCCAAGATGTCTATATGAGTAAATGTCATTATCTGAAAGCTTCCAGTTTTCTAGAAGACCGTATCAAATGCTTTAAATTAAAATGCAATGCTGAGGAAAAAGAAAAGCAGTCCATAATTAAAAATCCATTTCAGAAATACCTACCTTAAGTAATTTGTTGGTATTACCCTACAGAATTTTTAAACTATTCAATTATCAACTAAAAATAATGCTATTCAGTATACTGATACTTCTGGGCTATAAAAAACATTCTGAAAGTAATCAGGATTATTATTTTTTTGGAGAAAAACAAAAATTTGAATTCACATGAATGCTCAATTTTAACACATTGTATTATTAGATTAGTTGTTGGATCCTGATATTTGTTTCAATGTTCCAACTGGCAAAAGTTCAAATATCCAGAGTGCCAAATATTTAAACTGCACAAGTCATTTTGAAAGAGGGAGGTCAAAGTATTTTCATAATAATAACTTCCAGACAGCAACATTAACAATCTGTTCAGTCAATGCACATGATAGAAATACATGGGAAACTCTACCAGAACTAAGAACTTAGAGAATAAAACATATTTAAACAGACCTTTAAAAAGAGATGTTCATTCACTGTTCTACAAGTCTGGAGTAACTATGAAGAAAACTCATGTTAGCAAAACCTGTAAGTGATCCTAAGACATTAGTATGCATCAAAATCATCTACACAACATCAGGAAACAGAGATACGGGGGCCAATGATCACAATTTCTCATTCAGGAGAACTAGGGTAAGGCCTGAAGGCATGATTTCTATAAAGTTCCCAGGTAATGCTGATATTGCTGGTCCTGGGACCACATTTTGAGAATCAGTGCATTAATAAGATGTAGTTATTATGAAATAATGCAAAGGTCCTCAAATTCTCAGTCACATATATAGCCTACTATATTTTTTCTAATGATGAGCATCTTATTCTATTTTATCTAATAGAAAACATGATTGATTTTCTAGTAAAAATAATTGCATGTTCTCACTTCTTTTTAAATTGTCAAAATAAAAAAAATAACATGGGCACTATCCTGCTAATTGCCTGTACTAAATAATATCATTTATGACATCATGAAATATATCTCAGACTCCCATATGCCAAAATATTTTACATGTCTACCCATCTATTCTTTGACCCACATATATGTAATCCTCCCAGGTTTTATATGTTTCCCTTGATAAAGTCTGCGTGCTGATTATCACTTTACCACATCGCAGCTGCAAAGCCACTTCTCATTGCCTTTCTGAACTCTGTAGAGTGTAGACATTTTCCCCTGGCCAGCTGCAACAACATTTGAAGTCTGTCAGTAGATGGCGCCAGAAGGACGCTGGAGGAGAAAAGCGCTTTTGACTTTGGAATGTGTCTGCGTTCTTTCTTCTCCTACCGGGTACCAGCTGCATAGGAGGTAAGCCAGTGCGTTCACTTGGCCGATTCCAGCGACACCCCCCTGAAAACAGTCTCCCAGTGACTCTGAGGAGTGCCACACAGGGCACTCCTGCTTGCCAGCTTTGGTCTGTGGCACCTCAGCAAACTTTCCGCCATCCAGGGCCAGAGCCATGTCCTCTGCAATGTGGCTTGGGTGGCAGCTGAGGTGAGGATATCTTCCAAATGCTGTCCTTTCTAAAGGGCTTTGCCTTCAGCCCTAAGGACAGTGACTGTGGGCTATATTTCTGTATTCTTTACTGTTCTTCCTAGCTAATCCCTTCTTTCTACTTAATAATTCTCAATATTATATTTTTTTATTCCAATTACTATGTAGTTCCTGTCTCCCGATAAAACCTAGACAAATACAGTTGGTTTCTAGATTTTTTACTTAACAATATATTGTGAATATTCTATAATTTTTTCTGTCATTATATACCATAAATCATAATTTTGATGAGCAAAGTATAATTCCCTATTGAAATCATAAAATATATTACTGTATCAACTTCTGTATTTTTCAAATGTATTAAGTAAACCATTTTAAACCAGCTATGCGGTTTACAAAATCTCAGAATCTATAAATTACGGTAAATCCACTGCTCTTTTTCTCTTATGTAGTTTTGAAAAACTTGTGAATTAGCTACATATGTCAAATGCTCAACTCTGTTATCTATTTTTATTTTAAAGACTTAATATAAAATGATTAATATGCGGTCTACAGTATTACAAACAGTGAAATTCTGATAACTATTCTGAATTGTATCTTCCAAAACAGTGATCGCTTTGACACCCCGCTGTTTAACAGCTTTAGGGTATAAATTGGACTTAGTGGGGTGCAAAGACAACTCCCTGTTTGATCTTCCCTTCCAATAAACATTTAGTATTCTCTCTGTATTCTTCTTTTCCTGTCCCTGGATTTAATAACAGTATATTTCTGTAAACTTTCCAGTATTTTCAATCAGATGTATGCTCGCATATCAGTAATTATTGGGAGTCAGATTAATGCCAAAACTTCCAACTCCTTTCCAATTTGAGGTGCTCCTCTCCACACAGCTGAAACACTTGCTTGGGAAATTGTAGCAAGAGCTGGCTGGCCTCTTCTTTCTCACACTGGACTCACTCCTTGCTCACTGACTGCTGTTTCTGGCTCCTCCAGGTTCTGGGTGAGGGTGTGAGAGAGGCAGAGGAGGAAACGGACAGCTAGGGATTCAGTCTTGATTTCGGATCCGGCAGTCGTGCACCTCTTGGTGGGTCACTTTTGGAGATTTCTCTGACATCAAGCAATGTCTCAGTTGCATCAGAGCAGGTATTTCCTCTTTACCCTTTACTCTAGCTACTGCTACTTTGGGTTCTTTTCTTGGTGTCTAGACATCCACCACTGCATTTGGAAACCTGTCTATCCTCTCAGATGAGATCTTGTTAAGATCAGCCATTGTCATCTCATCTTCCCCAATGAATAATAAGGCGACTAACTCTACCTGCTGGCAGAAGTAGGTCCAGCCATAGCTTCAGGCCTTTTAAACATTTATATTTAAATCAAAATGAAGCTTTTGTTTTTCAGACTCCAGTGTAAGCAGGTGGAACTTTATGAGGAGAAGGAATGAGCCATCATTTCCTGGCCCCTCAGAGAAGGAAAATCTAGCACCTTAACAATTCTTCCCCAAGATCACTCTCCTGGCCTCTTCAATCTTTTACAAAAGTGGCAAATAGCTGTGTGTGTGTGTATATATATATATATATATATATATATATATATATATATATATATACATATATATAGTTTGATAATCACTTCCTAATGGGGGAAATGAACCACTATAAATGAGCCTGATCCTTAAATGTAAGTCACTCACAAAGCACTTATGTCAAGTTTTAAAGATGATTTTCCTGACAACTAATTCTATCAGAATTCAAGAGTCTCCTACATGTTTATGATTAGTGTAATGTAAAATAGGGGTATTAATGTCTTTATTTACGTCCCTTTGTGGTCAAAATTGTAATACAGCAAACAACATTGAACTACAAATCTATTGCCTGAATAGTTAGAAGGCTGCTATTATTAGAGTTTAAAATATTTATGAGCCCCAAACTCAGGAGTTTCCTAGTGATTTAGAAATACAGTGTAGTTTATTTTATAGAATAAAATATATGAGTTTTATTGAATTTTAAATAACTTTTGTCAATGTTTCGTATATGCACGTATGGCCATTCAATAGTGCACATTCTGCGAGGGACAAACAACATATAAATACAACAAAAGCAAGTTAGGTCATTAAATATTTTAATTGAGGTGCTCATGAAGACTGTAAATCATAAGAAAGATGATTTCTATTTGTAGGAACTGAATTTTGCTGTTGCGTGGTTCTTGAGTGATCCAGCTGCAAACTCTATTACAGCAGGGACCAACTACTCCCTCCATCCTTGTACATACTGCACTCAGCACAGGGCATGAAGCAATATTTATTAAATTTTTATTTTAATGATGTTGTATTATTTATGAGTCTTTAGTAGATATGTTCCACAGAGGGTCTCACAGAGCAATGCAACATAAAAGTCTCATAAATGATTAGGGTTGGAGGTATAACTATGGGAACCAAAAAATCATTTTTATAGTTTCTGTTCTCCATCTTAGCTTCTAAGAGATACGTTCCTCAACCTAAAATTATCAGACACATATTTTGGCCTATTGGGGACCCATAAATGACAAAACAGAGGACATAAAACAAGGCAGTATATTTTTCATCTCTATCAATCCTTGAAACACTGCCTCTAGAAGGCAGGGGAAATTTCTAGGGAGCACATCAGATTGCCACAAGTGCTGTGATATTCATAGAGCTGTAGCAGTTCATTTCCAACATGATGCCTTCCAGGTTTGAAAGATAAATGAGAAGATAATTCTGTGGAACACTGCACGGGTGTTTCTCAATGTGTGGTGTGTGTGTGTGTGTGTGTGTTTCACTGTTACAAATATGCCTGTGACACACAGCCTTGCACAGAGCCTAGAAGTGGTCCTTCCTCCATACACACTTACTGACTGATGATTTAAAACTTCAATCCCAAACCTTAGAAAACAAAATTTTTTTACTTTATCTCCTTTTACTTCAAGTCACCACCCTCTGTTTCCATTTATTCCTACCAATTTTTTTAAATGAGTTTCTGCTTTAACCCTGCACTTTATATTCACGCTTTTACTGTTGTAAAACTCTCCTCTTCAGGTTCACTAATGAGTCAGCTGACACAATATTTGGAATATTTACTCTCTGCAGAGCATTTTATAGTGAGTTAATGAAGTAGACCATTTTGAACCTTGCATGTATCATTAACCTCTTGGAAGCACTTAACATGATCCATCCTTAAATAGAAACACATAGGATTTTTGGTTTTAACAAAAATGTAGGGTACATTCTCCTTCCTGTTTCTCTTTCCTCTCTTTTCTTTGCTGCCCAATCTTTTACTCTGACTCTATTTAGTACACCAGCTTTTTAAAAGCTGGCATGTGTTCTTTTTCTCCAACATATGACTTCTCCATGGTCATCTCATACTCTTGAAGAACACAGCTGCATTTACATCTACACAGAAAATTTATCAAAAGCTCCTCTACTCTTTTGTTTATACTTCATATATTTTTTTCACCTTTAAGTGCATACAAACCATTCAGATGGAATAATAAGAATTAAAACCTAAGTATCAGCTACACATTGTGACAGCACTGGAAATTGCAACATAAAAACAAAACAAAAACAACTCATCTTGGATTTTTCCCATCACATTACCTTACTGTACTCTAAAAAAATATGTATTATTACCTTTATTTATACTTTTCTTGTATTATATCTGTTACTGCATGGTGCTTTTCAATGTTGTGATTTTTGATGTTTACAGTAAGGTACATGATTCTCCAACACATTTAAAATCCTTGACCTTTTCTTTTATTGTAGTAAAAGATATATAACATGATATCTACTCTCTTAATACACTTTTAGAATACACTATTATTAACCATAAGCTTAATGTTATGCAACAGATCTGTAGACTGTATCTTGCATGAATTAAACATTATATCAACTGAACAGCAACTCCCCCCTTCCCTCTCCCTTCAGCCCCTGACCACTCCCATTTTACTTTCTGTTTCTATGAGATGACTATTTTAGATATATCAAGTAAGAGGATCATGCAGTATTTGTCCTTCTGTGACTAGCTAATTTCTCTTATACCAATGTCCTCTAGGTTCACTCATGTCATAGCATGTGACAGGAATTTCCTTGTTTTTAAGGCTAAATAACATTTTGTATATAATATCAATCACATTCTCCTTATTAATTTGTCGACCGATAGATACCTTAGGCTGCTTTTACTTTTTGGTGACTGTGAATAATGCCATAATTAACAGGGGAGTGAAAATATCTCCCTGAGATCCTGATTTCAATTCTTTTGGAAAAATTCCTAGAAGTACAACTGCTGGATCAAGTGGCAGTTCTATTTTTAATTTTTTGAAGTACCTTCAAACTGTTTTCCAAAGTAGCTACACCAGAAAGTACAGGCTACAAAGGTGAAAATAGACAAGTAAAACTATATCAAATTTAAGAACTTCGTGGCCCTGGCCGGTTGGCTCAGCGGTAGAGCGTCGGCCTGGTGTGCAGGGGACCCAGGTTCGATTCCCGGCCAGGGCACATAGGAGAAACGCCCATTTGCTTCTCCACCTCCCCCTCCTTCCTCTCTGTCTCTCTCTTCCCCTCCCGCAGCGAGGCTCCATTGGAGCAAAGATGGCCCGGCGCTGGGGATGGCTCCTTGGCCTTTGCCCCAGGCGCTAGAGTGGCTCTTGTCGCGGCAGAGCAATGCCCTGGAGGGGCAGAGCATCACCCCCTGGTGGGCAGAGCGTTGCCCCTGGTGGGCGTGCCGGGTGGATCCTGGTCGGGCGCATGCGGGAGTCTGTCTGACTGTCTCTCCCCGTTTTCAGCTTCAGAAAAATACAAAAAACAAACAAACAAACAAAAAAAAACTTCTGAACAGCCTAAGAAGCAATCAGAATGGCCTGACCAGGTGGTGACACAGTGGATAGAGTGTCAGACTGGGACACGGAGGACTCATGTTCGAAACCCCATGATCAACAGCTTGAGCGCAGGCTCATCTGGTTTGAGCAAGGCTCACCAACTTGAGCCCAAGGTCACTGGCTTGAGCAAGGGTCACTTGGTCTTCTGTAGCCCCCCCCCCAGTGAAGGCACATGTGAGAAAGAAAGCAATGAGAAACTAAGGTGCTGCAACAAAGAATTGATGCTACTCATCTCTCTCCCTTTCAGCTTGTCTGTCTCTATCTGTCCCTCTTTCTGTCTCCCCCGTTTCTATCACACACACACAAAAAGAAGCAATCAGAGTGAAAATGCAACCTACAGAATATATCTTTTTTAGAAATATATTTTTGAGAAAATATCTGCAAAACATACATTCTATAAAATTAATACAGTATGTCCTTAAAGTCGTGGTGCACTTTTGACCCATCACAGGAAAGCAACAAAAGATGATAGAAATGTGAAATCTGCACCAAATAAAAGAAACCAGTTTCTGTATGATGATGTGGCAGCATATGCACATGCGCAGATGATGACATAACACCGTGTATACAGCGGAGCAGCCCACGGCCATGCCAGTCGAGATGTGGATGTTACAGAGGAAAGTTCAGTGTGTTCTGTAGCTCGCTAAATTTGAATCCATGACCAAAGTGCAGTGTGAATATCGGCGCATTTATAACGAAGCACCACCACATAGGAATAACATTACTTGGTGGGATAAGCAGTGGAAGGAAACAGGCAGTTTGGTGGAGAAACCCCGTTCTGGTAGGCCATCAGTCAGTGACGAGTCTGTAGAGGCTATACGGGATAGCTACCTAAGGAGCCCTAAAAAATCTGTGCGTGAGCCCACATCGAACTGCACTGAATAGGTATGAAACTGGGAGAGTTTCCCTTTTATTTGGTGCAGATTTCACATTTCTATCGTCTTTTGTTGCTTTCCTGTGACTGGTCAAAAGTGCACCATGACTTTATGGACACACTGTATATAAATTGATAAGGAATTTCTACGACTCTAGAGCAAACACACACACAACCATCAAAAAATAAAAAACTAATTTTTAAAATGGGTAAAAGAGTTGAATATATATTTTTCAAAAGAAGACATGCAAGGCCCTGGCTGGTTGGCTCACTGGTAGAGCATCAGGCCAGCATGTGAAAGTCCTGGGTTTGATTCCCAACCAGGGCACACAGGAGAAGCACCCATATGCTTCTCTACCCTTCCTCCTTTTTTTTCCTCTCCATCTCTCTCTTCCTCTTCTGCAGCCAATGCTTCATTGAACCAAAGTTGGCCCAGCCGCTAAAGATGGCTCCATGGTCTCCGCCTCAGGGGCTAGAATGGCTCTGGTTGCAACAGAGCAATGCCCAAGATGGGCAGAGCATCATCCGTTAGTGAGCTTGCCAGGTGGATCCCGGTCAGGCACATGCAAGAGTCTGTCTCTCTGCCTCCTTGCTTCTCACTTTAGAAAAATACAAAAAAATAAAAATAAAAAAGAAGACATGCAAATGACCAGTAAGTATATGATAAGATATTCAATATTACTAATCATCAAAGAAATGCAAATCACAACCACAATAACTTATCACCTCTTATCTGTTAGGATGACCATTATAAAAAAAAATACAAAAAGATAATGTGTTGGCAAAGGAATGGAGAAGCTAGAAACCATGTGAACTACTGACGGAAGTTTTAACACTCTTTACTTCTAAAAACAAACACCATTATCATCCTCAAGATGTTGTGACATCCAAATACAATTCTTCTTTTCCAAATACATCCCAGAGAAATGAAGAATATGGAGAAAGACAGATGGTTTCAATTAGAGGAAAAAAACAGGAGCATTAAATTTAACAAAAACTCACTTTGGCTAATTGATGGAAAAATGCCTTCCAACAGTACACCTTGGGGCAGGTATTCATTGGCAGGTTATTATAATAGTCCAGGTACATGATGATGTGGTTGTCTAAACCCAGGTAAAAAATTTTAAAAGTGAAAGGTTTAAGAAGCATGAGGAATTTAAAGTCAACATATATGATTTAGATGTGCTGTGGACCTAAAGGAGATGGTGGAATAAGTTTGATTCCAGATTTCTGGCTTGGGTATGGGTAAAGAGACCACTCTTAGACTTAGAAACATCAATTTTGGTAGAGCAGATCCTAGCTGAGTGGGAAACAGACATACTATCTCTACTCCATGATAATTTTTACTTTTTCCATTTATTGAACTAGTTTTATGAAGTTCCTAGAATTTCTCTCTTTGACATAGATGGAATCATCCATTGAACCTTTAAAACATAAAAATGCCAGACAAATTAGAGCTTGAGAATGCAGATGAAGCTGTCTTTCAGGTGCATATTTAAAGAAAAGAAGGAGGAGGAGGGAAAAAGATGAAGAGCAGAAGAGAAGAACAGAAGGGAAAAGAAGACGAGGGGAGAAGGAAGGAGCAAAGGAAGAAGAGAGGGAATATATAATAAATAAGTGAATTCAGGAACACTGAACTTAAGAACATTTTACTTCACATTTGCTTTTAAAAATACATAAATTAATGTTTTCATTTTTGCCAATTTTTAAGTGAATCTCACATTTTTATATCCATTCATCCTTTTATGGACACTTGGGTTGTTTCCATGTCTTGGCTATTGTTAATATTTTATTTTTATTTTTATATCCTTTTATTTAATAAAGATGGATAAATAATATATTTGCTATGTAACACAAAAAGAAGTTCTTTTTGAATGATGAATAGCAAAATAATCATTACACTCAACCTTAGTTCTATATTTTAGTGATTTTCAAGGGAGGGAGGTGTTTAAGGTGGCAGGAATGTGGATACTGTATAGCCACTTTTTTTTTTTTTTTTTTTTTGCCTGCCTCATAAGATGTTCCCACTGAGGTCAAAATGGGCTTTTGAAAAGTGGTCTTAGTGTTACCATAGAGAGAGAGTTCCAGTCTCCTCCACTGATCAAGATGGCTCCAGGGGTGGATCATACAAGAAAGCGACAAAAACTAGAAACATGAATGGACAGGGTCCAGCGCATGAAGAGCTAGCAAATTACTGGGTAAGAAAAAACCCTGTTCTCCCTATTCCTTTAAGAGCCACAGTGTTGTGCAGAAAGAGGAAATGGTCTTTGAGACGGGAGTCTACCGTTTTACCAGGTCAAGGCACCTAAATAAACCTTTTTCCTTTTGCACCAGCATCTATCATGATGTTGACTTTTGTTGGGGAAGGCAGCCAATCCTGCATTTGTGATTTCAGTGACACCAGCAGTTTAGCTTCCTGTCAGTAATTAAAACTGCAACTGTGGTTGATAATAAACCACAGTTTGCAATCCACACATTCTTTAAATAAAATATGTCAAACAGTAAAGATACATTGTTGAAATGGAAATGTGATATGTCCTGAAATCTATTTTGAAAGCATGATCAAAATGAATTCTGGATGATCTAATAAAACACATGGTTTTTATTGACAAAAAATCTTTTTTTTTTTAATTCTTGAATTCATGTGTGAATATGGAAATGATATGTAAAAACACTATTTGCTATATAACACAAGGTGTATTTAATATGAGTTCATTTATAATAATAAATTATATAAGAATCATCAAATCAATATAGCAGTTTCATATACCAGATATATCTACAATATAAATATCTATATATTCATATATACTGCTCACAAAAATTAGGGGATATTTCAAAATAAATATGAAGCTATAAAATATCCCCTAATTTTTGTGAGCAGTATATATAGAAATAATACAGATTAAGTTCAACTATTTGTGTTAAAGCCTACATTAATTCTTCTGGGAAACAACAATATCATTAAAGCAGAGTGAAATGCGGATGAGCCTTCATTCCTTTCTTGGAAAGTATATGCTCAGAAAATATTCATTATTTAACTTAACATACAGTAGTTGTTACATCAAGAGTAATTAATTCTGCAGGTAAAAGATATTTATCTTTGAGAACAAAGTGATATAAAATCAAAGCAAATATTTGTTCCCAACTTTCCAAGTATTGTAATATTCGTATTAAACAATTGTGCCTATGATAAATAAAATCTAGAAAGAGATTTGGGGTTTTTAAAATTTTTAATAATTTCAACTTGCCAAAATTAAAAATATATAATAAAAAAGTGAGTTCAGGCCCTGGCCGGTTGGCTCAGTGGTAGAGCGTCGGCCTGGCGTGCAGAAGTCCCGGGTTCGATTCCCGGCCAGGGCACACAGGAGAAGCGCCCATCTGCTTCTCCACCCCTCCCCCTCTTCTTCCTCTCTGTCTCTCTCTTCCCCTCCCGCAGCCAAGGCTCCATTGGAGCAAAGATGGCCCGGGCGCTGGGGATGGCTCCTTGGCCTCTGCCCCAGGCGCTAGAGTGGCTCTGGTCATGGCAGAGCGACGCCCCGGAGGGGCAGAGCGTCGCCCCTGGTGGGCAGAGCGTCGCCCCTGGTGGGCGTGCCGGGTGGATCTCGGTCGGGCGCATGCGGGAGTCTGTCTGACTGTCTATCCCCGTTTCCAGCTTCAGAAAAATACAAAAAATAAAATAAAATAAAATAAAGTGAGTTCAGAAACATTGGACTTAAGAACATTTGATTTCAGTTTTGCTTTTAAAAATATATAAATTAATATATTTCATTTTTGCCAATTTTTAAGTCAATCTCATATTTTTATGCCCATTCCTCCTTTTACAGACACTTCTTTCCATGTCTTGGCTATTGTAAATATATATTTTTAAATTTTTTATTTGTTTTTAGTTAATAAAGATGGGTAAATATTTGCCATGTAACAGAAGGCAAAGAAGTGCATTTAGAATGAATAGCAAAATAATCATTATGCTCAACCTCAATCCTATATTTTAGTGATATTCAAATCTGACTTAAATTAGAATCAACTTTGAGTTTCAGTTTTTGTTTGATTTCCTCTCTCTTTTTTTTAATACCACCCTTGGTCCAGGCTGCCTCCCAATTAAATAAAAATATTTGAGGTGGAATCAGGTACTGGTAGATTTAAAACACTCCTCATATGATTCTACTTTTCCTTTAAGGTTAGTAACTATTGGTGCATGTGATCACCTAGATGCAGCAAAATCACAGATTGGTGGAAGGACAAACACTGGAGAAAAAAAAAGTATGAGAAGGCCTCTTTCCCACTATTTTATTTTCCAGACATCTATACTTTAAAAATAATACACAAATACAAATCCACAATTAATGGATGATTCTAGTGGGTGAATAGAATTATTGAACATGATTCTAACAGGGTATACAGTGCATGAATTATAGTCTACTTTTACTTTACACCAGCATGTATTGACAAAAGTATACGTACTTGCCCTGTATGATCTGTAAGAGATGCTCTATTTTCCACTCATAATTGTATTGAATAGCATAGCGCTTGAGTCCAGACAATTATTAATATAGTTTCAAATATAAAACAAAACTTTAGTAATCTAAGAACAATCCAGATTAATTTAAGAAAAAGTTAATTTTCCTTCTTTCAAGAACCTGTAGTAAATAGACATTATCCATGTGTTAAATAATGAAGATTCACTTGGTTTTGATATAACAAAACAAAAATTAATCACCTGTAATATTTAAAGCTTATATGTAGTCAAACTTTGTGCTAAATCTGTATACAATCTATTTTTCATGTATTGCACAGAAATACATTATAAATTTCTGCATGTTTTACTTTATTATTTTTTATTTTATGAACAAAATAGTTTCTAAAATTACTAATTCTGTAGAATGGGAATTTCATACTATGTAAGTGCCAGAAATCTCATCTTAAGGATTCCATTAAGATCTCAGAAACTGAAGTAGAATGGCTACTCGACAACAGATTTACATGCTATTTCATTTATTCATAAATGTATATATACCTAAGTATATGAGGCATTTTGCTATGATAGAATTTTCTCTATGTGTTCAATTTAAAAGTCTCCCAATAGAGATTTATCAACTATTACTACATATTCATGGTATTGCTCAATGAACATTATGGACATTGTCATTTTATACTTACTAGAGCTTACAAAGGCCATATGGAATGTTGAACTATGAATAAAAACCAAAGCTTGAGTTTCAGGTAAGTGCTGATAAAACCAGTTTTCCAGATTGAGCTCATTCTACTGTGTTCTTGGAGAGGCTAACACTTTAGCATTGTTAAAGTTGGTAAATGGAAACAGAGTTGGAATTTTCCTTCCAGAATCCAGATACTCAAAATGGCTTTTAAAGGAAATTATATTAGAAATAGCCCTGCAATTCAGGCAGTGTCAAAGTGCTTTCTGGCGCTACCAGTAGGATGATCTCTCCTGTCAGAACAAGCAAGAGAGCTTTGAAATTCCACAGACCATCAGAGATACTCTAAATTGCTCTTGATGGTCCTCTAGAAGGTGTATCTACTTTTAGAACTTGAACTTCCACTACTGACATCTACCTTGAGAAAAGGATGATAGAATTCACCAAGTACCAGTACCATTTCATAATCGTACAGTTATTTACCTTAGAATATGTAGTCGGTAGTCAATGCTATTTTACATGCTACTACTGAATGAAAATGCAGATCACTCTGGAAGAGGGTCCTAGTCTGTGACGATATCTTCCATAATATGTTTGCACAAAATTACATTTTACTTTAAAATTCTCAATCCAACCATTTGTAATTCCTTGTTGTTGTTGTTTTTTCTTTTTACAAGTGAGAAGAGGAGAGATGGAGAAACAGATTCCCGCTGTGCCCCAACCAGGATCCACCCAGCAACCCCAGCCTGGGGCCGATGCTCTGCTCATCTGATGCCATGCTTATAACGGAATTATTGCTAGCACCTGAGGGGAGGCTCCACAGAGCCATCCTCAGTGCCCTGCCCCATGCACTTGAACCAATCAAGCCATGGCTGACAGAGGGGAAGAGAAAGAGAGGGAGAGAAGGGGATGGTAGAGGGGTGGAGAAGCATATAGTCGCTTCTCCTCTGTGCCCTGACCAGGAACCAAACACAGGACTTCCACATGCCAGGTGGATGCTTTACCACTGAGCCAACCATCCAGGGCTGTAATTCTTATAAAAAAAACTGAACCAGGCATGAAAGCCAGCTTGTGGCAAAATAAAGTTATGTAAAAATGCAGGGCTGTAATTCTTATAAAAAACTGAACCAGGCATGAAAGCCAGCTTGTGGCAAAATAAAGTTATGTAAAAACGCGTCCCATCATGCATCGAATCTGCCCATCACGGTATCATTAATAGGAGCTAAATGAATGCTTCTTCACCTGGAACATCAGCCTAGTCGTTTTAAATTTAAATACTTGCTATTGGCTACCTGCAGTAGATTTAACTTACATAATATTGTGTTTTATGTGGTCTCATAGGGACCTTTGTCTTGTTTTTCACTCAAATATACAGTCTATTATTGATACCTTTCTGTTGTTCAGTTTTAGCTACCAAAATAATTTTGATCAATGGAACTTAAAAAAAAAATAGGCCATAAAAATCAATGGTTGTTAGGAATGTTTCTGTCATTTTCAAAACTTTCAAGTATTGAGAAGTGTAGTACGTTTCAGTCCTTCCTACTCTTTATAGACCCTCTGTGTGTTTCTGCTGGACTATTAAATTCAAGCTGCATATGAGCACTTTTAGTTCATCCTTGAAGACGCACATTGAATGTGAAGTTATTTAACGCTACCATATAAACTTCTATTTGAAAGTATTTCTAGTTCCATCCTGAAGTGTATAAAATAATGGGGCAGAGCTAGAAGCATGATTTAACGCCTTCCTACAGAAGCAGCTCTGCCTGCAGCAGAAAAACTAGATTAAAAAAATGAAAAACGAAAAGAAATTGCTACAGCATTTTTTCTCGTTGTGAACTCCTAAAGGAAATGGTTAATTGTCTTAATAAAAGTCAAGAGAAAGAAAACAGTAAGATAATTTTACAATATCTTCTAAGATGGTTTCTTAACGATACTGTTTGCAAAGTGTTTTGATAATAAGACCTGTTCTTGGCCTTACAGTAGTTTAAGCCTGTCAAGTTACCAATTGTGCCTTCTGTTATTTTTATTTTGTTTTTAATTCACAAGGGCAATTCCAATTATATATTGTAGAGGTTTCTTAGAGAGTTGTTGACTTCCACTAACCCTGGGCTCCAGATCATTGCAATGTTTTGCAATAAAGGAACCCTCTTCAAAACTTGATAGTGGATTTGTTCAGGAAGATCTCCTGAGCTATGTAAAAATATGAACTTCAGCTACTCTGAGTCTTCATTAAACTAGATAAGAGCATAAGGCATTCTAGAAAACCAAGCACTTGCTTCTCCTACGGGGAAAATTAAAGGTCAAAAGTCAGTAAATTTCAGTGATCCGGCACAGAAGAAAATGCCTCAATTCATTTAAACACTGGTATTTGTTTTAAAGTGATCCCTAGGGGAAAAATAAATAAAACTTAGAACAGAAAGGTATTTTATCAGAAAAATGTTTTAGTACAACAGCATAACTTGTACTGAATTTTGCAATCTCCTCTGATTTCTAAGGATTATATTTATTAGGAATAATGTTACTAAGTTTTATGTTTGAGGCTAAGAAAATTAAGATTAAAAATAAATTTTTTTAAAAAGTGCTTCTTATGGTTCTTAAAAGCATCTTCTTTAATATGCTTGTGTTTCTATACTGGTCTCAAGGTCAAAATTATTGCACGGTTTCAGAAAGGCATGGGGGGATAAATGCTAATAGACAAGCTCAGGGGTAAACACACAATATGGTATGTATAGAAATGTATTGTAAAATTGGCACCTGAAACCTGTAGAATTATGCTAACCAGCATCACCCCAGTAAAATTCAATTAAAGAATTCATGTCGCCTGACCAGGCGGTGGCGCAGTGGATAGAGCGTCAGACTGGGATGCTGAGGACCCAGGTTCAAAACCCCGAGGTCACTGGCTTGAGCGCGGGCTCATTAACATTAAGCACAAGGTTACTGGCTTGAGCATGGGGTCACTTGCTCTCTGAAGCGCCTGGGTCAAGGCACATATGAAAAAGCAATCAATAAACAAACAATCAACAAACAACTAAGGTGCCGCAACAAAGAATTGATGCTTCTCATATCTCTCCTTTCTGTCTGTCTGTCCCTATCTGTCCCTCTCTCTGACTCTCTCTGTCTCTGTCCAAAAAAAAAAAAAAAAAAAAAAGAATTCCTGTGATTCATTCACCTATTTAGCAATTCATATTTTACACCGCTTCCTACGGGAGCACTATATTATCTACATTCACTTTATACAGTTTATGTTCTCAGATTTGCACAATGAGTAAAGTTACTCTCTTTGCACAGTATTGCATCTGTAAAAAGAAATGAAACAAAATTAATAAACACTAAAAAATATTTTTTAGAAAACTTAAACCAAATATCTAAGACATATTTTGTCTGATTGGGTTTTTGCTTAGTTTTTGTTTTGTCTTTTTTTTTGTTTTTTAATCAAATGAACCTTTTTTAAACAACTCTGGGCTACCAAAAACTTCTCAGTTGTACTTTGCTGACTTTTCCTTATTTTTAAATGGTGGGACAATAACCAACCAGTAAAATACACAAATATTAAACACATATCCCAGTATATATTTACTTATATATGTTTATGAATTTGCATGTATATACAGGGATAGAGAGGTAGAGATAGTGACAAAAATATGATACGTGTCCATGAAAGCACTAATCATATCAACACACAGACCATTTCCAGAACCCATCCTAGTCATACTCCCTTTTAGGTAACAACTATTTGGAACCCAAGTATCATGGATTAGTTCTGTCCGTCCTATAATTCGGTAAATGGCACTATACAGATATATTTTGTTTGAATTATTTCATTAATTGTGGTATTTCATGTAATACCATACACTTTATTACATGTTATGCACATGTAGTCTTATGTTACATTAATATCAAACAATTTCTTTATACATTCTATTGTTGATGGACATTTGAGTTACTCTAATATTTTTCTCCTAACACATAAAGCTTCTGTGAACTTTACTGCATATACCTTTTGGTCAAACATGCATTTATTAATCTTGGGCACACACCCAAGATTGGAATTATTTTTAGGAGATATTTGGTTGGTGTAAATTTAATAGAAATTGACATATATTCTTTCAAAGTGATTATTTCATCTGGCTATTTTTAAATATATGGTTAAATGGCAACATTGACTTCTATATTAGGATCTTTATGTTGTTATATTTCTTGGAAGTAGTATCATTTTTATGTTATGGCAAATAGGAAGTAGTTGCTGATTATCAGTGTTCTAGAGTAGGAGTGAGCAAAATTTATTTAAGAGAATAGATATATTTTCAGCTTTGTGATCTTTTGACACAATTACTCAATTTTTCATGTGTCACAAAATATTACTCTACTTTTTATTTTTGTACAGCCATTTAATAGGATATGCCATTTTTATCTCTCAAACTATTAAAAAAAATAGCTTGGTCTGAGCATCGGCCTCGGGTGCAAAAAATAGCTCAGTTGAATCAAGCATTGGCTCTAGATTCTAAGTTGTGCCTCCTCTCACTTAAAAGAAATGGTTTGCCAGCTTCAATCCATAGGCTGTAGCTGGTTGACCCAGAGCAAAGAGTCTAGCTAAACAACTGACCAACAAAGACTTGTGCTGTGTCATCAGTCTTCCCTTCACTTTTACAACTGAAGAATAATATACAAAGTAAAGGAAAGATTATATTTTTAAAAACTTTGTTATAAATATGCTTGATAAGGGGAAAAATCAGACATATTCAAGAAGATATTAAATATTCTTAGATAAATTCTGCCTTTGTTATAAATAACATTTAAAGACCTTCCGGCCCTGGTCGGTTGGCTCAGTGGTAGAGCGTCAGCCTGGCGTGTGGGGGACCCAGGTTCGGGTCCCGGCCAGGGCACATAGGAGAAGCGCCCATTTGCTTCTCCACTCCCCCTCCTTCCTCTCTGTCTCTCTCTTCCCCTCCCGCAGCCAAGGCTCCATTGGAGCAAAAGATGGCCCAGGCACTGGAGATGGCTCCTTGGCCTCTGCCCCAGGTGCTAGAGTGGCTCTGGTCATGGCAGAGCGACACCCCAGAGGGGCAGAGCATCGCCCCCTGGTGGGCAGAGCGTCACCCCTGGTGGGCGTGCTGGGTAGATCCCGGTCGGGCGCATGCGGGAGTCTGTCTGACTGTCTCTCCTCGTTTCCAGCTTCAGAAAAATACAAAAACAAAAAACAAAAAAATAAAAAATAAAAAAAAAAACCTTCCATGTCTAAGTGGTGCCCCATGAAGAATAGAGAAGGCCTATGATGAACTTAATCAGCATTTCTAAAAATAAATAAATAAACCGTAACACTCCTAATTTTAGTTCAGTAAAGTAACATTTATGAATATATAATTTAATGAAAAATTTTTTACTTATGAAAAATATTTTAATTTGATTTTTAGCAAACATTCCATTACCTATATCGTTTTTTATTACTTTGTTTTGTTTTTTGTTATTTTGGCCTCCACAGAAGGACTACAAACTGAATAATCAAGAAATACAATCTCCTCCCTGGCCGGTTTGCTCAGTGGTAGAGCATCTGCTTGGCATGTGGATGTCTGGGTTCAATTCCTGGTCAGGCCACACAGGAGACATGACCATCTACTTCTCCACCCCTCCCCATCTTCCTTCTCTTTCTCCCCTTCTCCCACTGCCATGGCTCAATTGCTTAGAAAGAGTTGGTCCCTGGTGCTGAGAATGGATCCATGGGCTCTGCCTCAGGTGCTAAAAATAGCTTGGTTGCCAAGCAATGGAGCAATGGCCCAGGGGGGTTTGCCAGGTGGATCTGTCCAGGGCCATGTGGGAGTCTGTCACTCTGCCTTCCTTCCTCTCACTTAATTAAAAAAAAAAAAAAAGAAAAGAAATACAATCTCACTTTACTTACAAATTTTTTAAATATACATTTATTAAGTTATTTCCATATGCAGATAAGTGCTGGAGGAAATTATATAAAAAAATGACCCAGTGATCAGGGTCAGCTACCCATTTTAGATGCATGCATGCTCTCACCCTCCCCCCTCATATATGTATGTATTTATATATATGATTATATATCCCCTGGAACCAACCACAGTTTGCATATTGCATTCAGTCATTAGATTTCTTTAGTCTCTTCATCTAGAACAACCCTCTTGAACTTCTTCTTTTTTTGTTTTTGGTTATTACTAATTTTCTTAATAATATTATTAAAAAGGTATAAGAGGATTATTTTGAAATGACATACATACTGTATTTTTTCAGATGCCTATCATGTTTTCCATTAATTTTTACTATAAACTCTGCCAACTGAGAGTTCGATTTAGAGGCTTGATAAAATTCAGGTTTCTTCATGGCAACAATATGTCTTTGGTGATTTTAGGTAAATTTATATTGTTTTACCTTAAAAAGCAAACAATTTTAGCCTGACCTGCGGTTGTGCAGTGAATAGAGCCTCAACTTGAAGTGTGTAGGTCAGTGGTTTGAAACCCTGGGCTTGCCCAGCCAAGGCACATATGAGAGACAATCAATGAACAACTAAAGTGAAGCAACTACGAGTTGATGCTTCTTGTTCCCTCTGTCTCTATCTATCCTCATTCTCTCAAATCAATAAATAAAATATTTTAAAAAAATAAATACCAAATACTAGGTTGACCTATTAATTAATAACAATATGTTTGATAATTTGGATTAATTTGGTACAATTTAAGGCTTCTTAATATGTAATTTCAATAATTATAGTTCTATAGAAAATAAACCAATTAATTACACTTACTTTTAAAATACATATATAGTTATGTATATTTGTCTAATAGATCTTATATCTTTTAAGTACCTCATGACTCACTAAATCCTGCTTGTGATGGCTAATTTGTTAGTTTTTGGATATTTACTTTTTTGTTAATTAGGTTTACAATTGTTTTAGAAAAAAATCACTATTAATAACTTCTACTATTTTCCACTAATTAATTTTTGCTTTATCTCTGCTAATTTTCCTTTCGCTTTCTTTCAGTTTAGTATGTTGTATGTTCTGTATGTTTTCATGTTGAGACTTTAATTTAATTCAATCATCTTTATACTATTCTATATTTAGATACAAATATTTAAAGTTTCCTTACTCCAATGATCATAACTTTAACTGAAATCCACAGCTATTAAATATTCAGTGTTTTCATTATTAGTATGCATTAGAAATTCTGCAATTTGGTTGATTTAGAGTTTGTCCTAAGAGTTGCTCAATACAATCATCATTAATTCCTCAGTGAAATAATTTTATAAGAGATTTTAATCATCATAAAGTAATTTCAGCAAGATATTTATTCCTAAACAAACTTTTTTTAAATAATATAATTAGATTATAAAAATTTGTGACAATAGTACATAGAATCCCTATATGTCCAATACACGTTTCCCCTATTAAGTAATACTGCATCTATTACAATGAAGATGCCAATGTTAATATAGTAATATGAATTAAAATCAATACATTCTTAGTTTTTTATGCCTAGCATTCTTTTCTCTATTCTAGGATCCCACCCAGAACACCAAATTGCATTTCATAGTCCTATATCTGTAAGTATCTCTTGGAGCCTAAGTTTCTTAGATTGTCCTTATTTTCGATTACCTTGAAATTTTTCAAAAATACTGATCAGATATTTTGTAGGAGTGACTTTGTTGGGAAATTTGGGTGATAGTTTAGTCATGATTAGACTAAGGTTAAAGATTTGGGAGAAAAATTATGGGTATAAAGTACCATTTTTATTACATCTGTCAAGTGTACCTGCTATCAACACGATTTATCACGACTCATGTTGACCTTGATCATTTAGCTGAAGCAGTGTTTTTCAAATGTCTGTGCTGTTAAATGACTCTGAAACACATACCCCCTTCTCTATACTGTAATTTTTGAAAGAAAATTACAAGATGCAGCCCAATTTAAGGGGGGAAGATTTATATTCTATCTTATTAAGAACAACAACAAAAATAGTCTACATAATTTAGAATTATTCTGCATGAGAAATATGTCTCTTCTACTTCATCTATTAAATAAGTTGATCAGTTACTTATATTAATATAAAAACATGGATTTACTTTTATATTTAGATATAATGTAATACTACTTGAGTGTTTTTCTGCTAAATCTTCCAGCTTTGGCCATTGAGAGCCCTTTCCTTAAGCTTTGGAACATTTCTGACATGCATTCAGAATAGTGAGTTTTGTTTTTTGTTTTTGTTTTTTTGATCACTACAGGAGATATTCCAGATTCATATTTTATATTTACTACCCAAATTTTGAATCAGACATTTTTCAAAGACATCTATCTTTATCCAGAAATTAGGATTTTGTTATCTAGAATACTCTGGGTGTATTTATAAATGATTATTCTTTCCAAAGTTAGGGAGGACTTTTGTATTTTTATTATGAGAAGTTGTCAGAAGTTAAAACCTACAAAATTATGCTGTTACTCATAATACAAGGGCCTTGGGAGTTTCTCAGTTTCAGAATATTGTATACTCGGCCTTGAGCAATTCATCATATTTACAAGAAAGTGTTCCCACCACTGAACAGCTCCAGTGGCTTCTGTTCTAAGTAGCACATCTATGCTGTGACTCTGCATTTCCTTGTATTGCAGGATTTCTGGGTGTTGGGTTGCACTCTCAGTTCTCTGATTGGTCCGCGAGACATCACTGATTTTCACTCTAAGTTTTTTCCTGATTTTATGAAGGTGTAACACTGAGTTCTTTAAATGTTATATTTGAAACAGTGCAGTGAGGTCTTTTAAAATTATTTTTAATTTGTATTTAGAAATAAAAAATATTTCTAAATCTTGAAAGTAAAGTAAATGAGAAAACTTCTTGAATTACTTGAAAGTAATTTGACAACTCCTTGCTTCAATGATTTCCTCTCTGGGTTTGTAACTCCTGAGAAAGTGAGAAGTGGGGTTGCAGTTAGTCTTCCTGTGCTTCCTGTTCCTTCACCTTATCCAATCCCCATGTAACTGATGTCCCATCTCCACAGCCTCCCCCATTAGGACATCTTCTCTCTGCTTTGACTCTATGTATTATGTCCACATCTTGCATTTAAATGCCTTCTTACTCTGAGTTACAATATGCCATGCCCAGCAATCCCACCATAAAGATGCACTTCACATTGTAATTGAGTTTTTTATTTTATTTTTTATTGATTAATTTTAGAGAGACAGAGAGTACGAAGAATCCATTTGCTGTTCCACTTAGTTGTGCATTCATTAGTTGTTTTCAGTGTGTACTCTGACTACAATCAAAACTGCAATCTTAGTGTATTGGTAATATGCCCTGACTGAGTTAACTGGCCAGGGCCTGTACTTGGGCTTTGACAACCCTATTGGGCTGCACTCATACATGAATGCCATTCTGATTTTTTTAGCCTATGACATGCCAAGCCAGGCCACTCCTTCCTGGGAACATTGTCTTTATTCTGCTTCTGCCTCTAGAGTCCACAACAGGTCACCCCTCATATTTTGGGTTTTATAGTTGAACTGTGAGTTTTTATAATGTGTCCAAAGAGTCAGAGATAGTCAATTTCATTACTCTTACAATGTTCTTTGAGAGCAATTCTGAAAGTTAGTATATAAGAATTAAGCTTCGGGTGGGCTGTGTAGCTCCCCCTGTACTAAATCTCACACAGACAACAAAGGACACAAAGAGGCACTGTAGAGCTTAGGCGTATAACACAGAGAAGTCAAAACTGTAAGAAAAGAACATTAGGTGCCTACCCTATTTTTTACTGCTATGACTCAATAGAATGACCCATACAACACTATGCAGATGACCAACAATCGGATAAGCACACTCGCTGTCTTAAAGAATTAGAGGACAAGGTTTGTAAAGCCATGTCCTAATTGGCTGGAAATTGTGGAGTTGAATTTCAAAAAAGAAGCCCATAGAAGGAGAGCACAGATTCAGTACAAACTCTTTCTTTTTTTTTTTTCTTTTTTCTTTTTTTTTTATTGTATTTATTTTTAATGGGGTGACATCAGTAAATCAAGATACATATATTCAAAGATAATATGTCCAGGTTATCTTAAAGTTCAATTATGTTGCATACCCATCACCCAAAGTCAGATTGTCCTGTCACCCTCTATCTAGTTCTCTTTGTGCCCCTCCCCTTCCCCCTTCCCTCTCCCTCTCCCCCCTCCCCCCGTAACCACCACACTCTTATCAATGTCTCTTGGTCTCACTTTTATGTCCCATCTACGTATGGAAAAATGCAGTTCCTGGTTTTTTCTGATTTACTTATTTCACTCCATATAATGTTGTCAAGATCCCACCATTTTGCTATAAATGATCCGATGTCATCATTTCTTATGGCTGAGTAGTATTCCATAGTGTATATGTGCCACATCTTCTTTATCCAGTCATCTATTGATGGGCTTTTTGGTTGTTTCCATGTCCTGGCCACTGTGAACAATGCTGCAATAAACATGGGGCTGCATGTGTCTTTACAAGTCAATGTTTCTGAGTTTTTGGGGTATATACCCAGTAGAGGGATTGCTGGGTCATAAGGTAGTTCTATTTGCAGTTTTTTGAGGAACCACTATACTTTCTTCCATAATGGTTGTACTACTTTACATTCCCACCAACAGTGGATGAGGGTTCCTTTTTCTCCACAACCTCTCCAACATTTGCTATTACCTGTCTTGTTAATAATAGCTAGTCTAACAGGTGTGAGGTGGTATCTCATTGCAGTTTTGATTTGCATTTATCTAATAACTAAAAAAGATGAGCATCTTTTCATATATCTGTTGGCCATTTGTATTTCTTCCTGGGAGAAGTATCTGTTCATATCCTCTTCCCATTTTTTTATTGGATTGTTTGTTTGTTTATCGTTGAGATTTATGAGTTCTTTGTATATTTTGGATATTAGACCCTTATCTGAGCAGGTGTTTAAAAATATCATTTCCCAATTAGTTGGCTGTCTGTTTATCTTGTTATCAATTTCTCTTGCTGAACAAAAACTTCTTAGTCTGATGTAGTCCCATTCATTAATTTTTGCTTTCACTTCTCTTGCCTGTGGAGTCAAATTCATAAAATGCTCTTTAAAGCCCAGGTCCATGAGTTTGGTACCTATGTCTTCTTCTATGTACTTTATTGTTTCAGGTCTTATGTTTAGATCTTTGATCCATTTGTACAAACTCTTTCTACTAGGTTAACTGTTCTCAAATTTTTCCTTGAGAAATTAGTTCTCAAATTCAACTTTGCCAATAAAAAGCAAAAATTATTTACATCTCCAGGGCCCACATTTGCCTTCAAAAAGAATAAAGAATAATTATACTAACATGTACTATTCCTGCCCAATATAAGCTCAAAGTAAGAGACAAGATAGGTAATCCATCCTGAAATGCCTTCCCAGCTCATATATAATGTGGTTTCTGTACACCCCTTTCCACCACCTGTAGCCAAATTACTGTCACAATTAGCAGATGCACTGGTTACTCTTTGTAGTCAGCTGAATCATGGCTCAGAATTTTAACAACAAAAATTATTATAGATCTAGATTTTGTCAACATTGAAGAGTTTCACTTAGCGTTCACATTAAACATCAAAGATAAATGACAGTCTATTAACTAATTTATAATTCTTAGTTCTGATTTACAGCATTATCTCTTCTCCTCCTAGTCACAATGTGGGATGGCATGTCACTTGAAGAGCTAACAAGATATGAGTTAAATAACTTTAAAAATCTCTGGAGTAAAGCTTCCAAGAGTTAATGCATTTTCTATCTTTCCTTCCATTTCCATAGTTACTATTGATGTTTCAGAAGCAGACACGTGTGACCTGATAGATCAGGAGTCCCCAAACTTTTTACACAGGGGGCCAGTTCACTATCCCTCAGACCATTGGAGGGCTGCACTATAAAAAAAAACTATGAACAAATCCCTATGTACTCTGCGCATATCTTATTTTAAAGTAAAAACAAAACAAAACAAAAAAACAGGAACAAATACAATATTAAAATAAAGAACAAGTAAATTTAAATCAACAAACTGACCAATATTTCAATGGGAACTATGGGCCTGCTTTTGGCTAATGAGATGGTCAATATCAGTTCCATATTTGTCACTGCTAGCCGTAACAAGTGATATGACACGCTTCCAGAGTTGTGACATGTGCATCCCGCGTCACCGGAAGTAGTACTGTATGTAAGCGATGCCGGGTTTTGCTCCTCTCACTGACGACCAATGAAAGAGGTGCCCCTTCCGGAAGTGCTGCGGGGGCCAGATAAATGGCCTCAGGGGGCTGCAGTTTGGGGACCCCTGTGGTAGATGATAACCCAGGGAAAGAGTAAGAAAGGTGTAAAGAAAAGGAGATGCAAGAAAGCACGTTCTCTAGCTTCACACAGACTTTCAGAAGACAAATATTTCCATAAACTGAAATGAGAGGGGGAGAAATGTAGGCCACTGCAGAAAAGAGTAAGCCAGAAAGAAAGAAGGAGAAGACTTATTGGTGCCTCTGGTGGGAGTTGACTGAGTCCAACAAACTAAACAGAAATTCTCTAAAATCCCCTTCTCTTTCCCTGAATGTAAACCAAAATATGGTTTTTATGAAACCTTTTTATTATATGACCACATATGGTTGTCAATTTAGAAAGTGGCTTTCTAGAGTTCCTAGTCACAGAGAAAGTGTAGAAAACAATCGCATTATTTGCCAACCAAACCATGAATTCTGCAAAACACTTTCAGGATGGCGAACTGGAAGATGACACTCACAGCATGACTCTACCATACTGTGCGCAGATGAGTTCTTTCTGTAACTGGTATTTTAAAAGGCAGTCAATCCCCATCAGCTTCTTTACATCTCTCTCAAAATGCATAAAAAAAAAGACTTAGCAGAAATAAATACTTATTTTAATCTACTATGCTTGGTTGGTTAGAGCATAGTCCTGAAGCACAGAGGTTGCTGGTTTGGTCCCAGGTCAGGGCACATATAGGAACAAATCAATGTTTTTCTCTCTCTCTTTCTTCTTCCTCCTCTTCTTCCTCCTTCTCCTCCTCCTTCTCCTCCTCCTCCTCCTTCTCCTCCTCCTCCTCCTCGTCTTCTTCTTCTTCTTCTTCTCTCAAATCAATAAAATGAACATTTAAAAAGTTAAAATAAAATATTGACACTGCTATCCTTTTCTTCTACAAAATTAGGTGCGGTGGATAGCACAGAAAAGTTAACCAATAGTTCAGCAATATGCTCCTCTCTTAACAGAACAGGAAATAATTTTCCAGGTTCAAAGGAAAATGAAAATCACAGATGTTATTTAATAATTCAGGTTCTATATGCAAAACAGACCATAATGTGCATAATTTAGAAAATGAACAAATCTAAATGTGAGAGGGCTCTAATGATATAAATTGAAGCAGTCCTACTTCACTGAATATGGAACTGAGGAAACACATAAAAATATGAGAAAATGTAAGCAGAAATACAGATATGACAAAGGTTCAGAAATTCCCTAAATTGTTCAGTCATTCACCTTAGATTTTCATTCTGTGTGTGTGTGTGTATGTGTGCGTGTGTAGAAAAAGATCTTGAATATAAAATTCCAAAATATGTGAGCCTTTTGTTCTTGCCTGTTTGACTATTCACCCATATAATATATGTGACAGAAGTTATTTTTCTAGACATACTTAGCTTGGCTGGACATTCACAGAGCATAATTTTCTATTTTCCATGGGTCAGTAAGAACAAGCTTTATCAGAATTCCACTAGAACACAAGTCCTCACTTCAAGTAAAATGTATTTGCCTTCTTGCTTCTCTTTCAAGTTTAATTATGCAAATATTATTGAATGAAACTAGACTCCTGGACTCCCTGTGTAGTCCTGTCTACTACTATTGCCTCTCTAAATATGTTCTAAAGATTCCTGTGGAAATGTTTAGACAAGAATAATAACATCTAAAACAAACAAATAAATAAATAAATAAATAAGAACTAGAAACATCTTACTTAGGAAATGCTTACTACGTATCTATATGTCAATCCCTATAATACCAATCAGATATTTCATAGTATTTAAGAATAGTTCTGACTTGAACACTTTGTCTTCAAGCACCTTAAGTATTTATACAAAAAAAAGAAAAGAATCCCAAAATGTGTTTCATATTATAAACAATAAGAATATCAGAGAGGAAAAATAATTAGAAAAAAAATCATTAAAAATATGGACTCTCATCATTGGTCAGTCATTACTTACATCATATGATCAAAACAATTCACTAAACTTGAGAGACCTTATGCTATTTTCTATGTAATAGCTTGGATTTAAATATATTCTATAGATGAGTAGGAACTCATGAGGTCTGGAAAAACAGATGAAAATATTGGTATAAAATTTAAGTTTCTACAAGGCTTATAGGGGAAGTTATATTTAACTATAATATAATTTCACTATTGTGCAACTATGACAGATGAGTATGATTTCGACTGTGGAAGGGAAAATGAAATGGCATACAAAGAGCCTGACCAGGCGGTGGCACAGTGGATAGAGCGTCGGACTGGGATGTGGAGGACCCAGGCTCAAGACCCCGAGGTCTTCAGCTTGGGCGCGGGCTCATCTGGTTTGAGCAAAAGATCACCAGTTTGAGCCAAAGTCGCTGGCTTGAGCAAGGGGTTACTCGGTCTGCTGAAGGCCCGCGGTCAAGGCACATATGAGAAAGCAATCAATGAACAACTAAGGTGTCGCAATGAAAAACTGATGATTGATGCTTCTCATCTCTCTCTGTTCCTGTCTGTCCGTTCCTATCTCTCTCTCTCTCTCTCTGACTCTTTCTCTGTCTCTGAAAAAAAAATTAAAAGAAAAAAAGAAATGGCATACAAAGATTAAAATGACATAGCTTATGAGGTTAAGACATCAATCAGTAGGGGACTGCTTTAGAGAAGTGGTTAGGTATGAATAAAAATTTAGGATAATTTATACATGATAAGGTATATTAAATATACACTATAGCACTCATTATTATCGAGTGCATGAATATTAAATTAGATACACTTTCAATTTGAGTATATAGACTCATTTTGATAGTGTTATTTTGATTTGTTTTTCCAAAAGATGAAAATAAGAAAACCAGCTCTAAAATAGTATAAAAGATAAACTGGAGAGAGAAGACACCATGTTAATACATTATTGACAAATATTTTTGTACAATACTTTATGCAAGGAGTTTAAGGAAAACCTAATTCTTTGATATGTTCATAAGAACTATATTAGATGAAAAGAAAATGAGCTAAAATACAAGGATATTGTTATAGAACAAAATACATAAATTGTGTGTGGTTAAATAAGGTTGGATGAAATACTGAGTTACAAAAATTTAGAAAAAATTCTTTACCAGATTATAAATTAAAGCACATTTTTTTTTCAAAATTAGAATGTATGCAGAATTTGTAAAATGCATACATTTCCAAATAGTTTTTTTTTTTTAATAAATTTTTATTAATGGTAATGGGATGACATTAATAAATCAGGGTACATATAGTCAAAGAAAACATGTCTAGGTTATTTTGTCATCAAATTATGTTGCAAACCCCTCGCCCAAAGTCAGATTGTCCTCCGTCACCCTCTATCTAGTTCTCTGTGCCCCTCCCCCTCCCCCTAACTCTCTCCCTCCCTCCCTCCCATGTCCTCCCTCCCCCCCCCACCCTTGGTAACCACCACACTCTTGTCCATGTCTCTTAGTCTCATTTTTATGTTCCACCAATGTATGGAATCATGTAGTTCTTGTTTTTTTCTGATTTACTTATTTCACTCCTTATAATGTTATCAAGATCCCACCATTTTGCTGTAAATGATCTGATGTCATCATTTCTTATGGCTGAGTAGTATTCCATAGTGTATATGTGCCACATCTTCTTTATCCAGTCTTCTATTGAAGGGCTTTTTGGTTGTTTCCATGTCTTGGCCACTGTGAACAGTGCTGCAATGAACATGGGGCTACATGTGTCTTCACGTATCAATGTTTCTGAGGTTTTGGGGTATATACCCAGTAGAGGGATTGCTGGGTCATAAGGTAGTTCTATTTGCAGTTTTTTGAGGAACCACCATACTTTCCTCCATAATGGTTGTACTACTTTACAGTCCCACCAACAGTGAATGAGGGTTCCTTTTTCTCCACAGCCTCTCCAACATTTGCTATTACCCGTCTTGTTGATAATAGCTAATCTAACAGGAGTGAGGTGGTATCTCATTGTAGTTTTGATTTGCATTTCTCTAATAACTAATGAAGCTGAGCATCTTTTCATATATCTGTTGGCCATTTGTATCTCTTCCTGGGAGAAGTGTCTGTTCATGTCCTCTTCCCATTTTTTTATTGGATTGCTTGTTTGTTTGTTGTTGAGTTTTATGAGTTCTTTGTAAATTTTGGATATTAGGCCCTTATCTGAGCTGTCGTTTGAAAATATCAGTTCCCATATAGTTGGCTGTCTGTTTATTTTGATATCAGTTTCTCTTGCTGAGCAAAAACTTTTAATTCTGATGTAGTCCCATTCATTTATCTTTGCCTTCACTTCTCTTGCCATTGGAGTCAAGTTCATAAAATGTTCTTTAAAACCCAGGTCCATGATTTTAGTACCTATGTCTTCTTCTATGGACTTTATTGTTTCAGGTCTTATATTTAGGTCTTTGATCCATTTTGAATTAATTTTAGTACACGGGGACAGGCTGCAGTCGAGTTTCATTCTTTTGCATGTGGCTTTCCAGTTTTCCCAACACCATTTGTTGAAGAGGCTTTCTTTTCTCCATTGTGTGTTGTTGGCCCCTTTATCAAAGATTATTTGACCATATATATGTGGTTTTATTTCTGGGCTTTCTATTCTGTTCCATTGGTCTGAGTGTCTATTTTTTTGCCAATACCATGCTATTTTGATTATCGTGGCCCTATAATATAGTTTAAAGTCAGGTATTGTAATGCCCCCAGCTTCATTCTTTTTCCTTAGGATTGTTTTGGCTATTCGGGGTTTTTTATAGTTCCATATAAATCTGATGATTTTTTGTTCCATTTCTCTAAAAAATCTCATAGGGATTTTGATGGGAATTGCATTAAATTTGTATATTGCTTTGGGTAATATGGCCATTTTGATTATATTTATTCTTCCTATCCAAGAACAAGGAATATTTTTCCATCTCATTGTATCTTTTTCGATTTCCCTTAACAATGCTTTGTAATTTTCATTATATAGGTCCTTTACATTCTTTGTTATGTTTATTCCTAGGTATTTTATTTTTTTTGTTGCAATCATGAAGGGGATTATTTTTTTGAGTTCGTTTTCTAATATTTCATTGTTGGCATATAGAAAGGCTATGGACTTTTGTATGTTAATTTTGTATCCTGCGACCTTACTGTATTGGTTTATTGTTTCTAATAATCTTTTTGTGGAGTCCTTCGGGTTTTCGATGTATAGGATCATATCATCAGCAAAAAGTGATAGCTTTACTTCTTCTTTTCCGATATGGATGCCTTTTATTTCTTTGTCTTGTCTGATTGCTCTGGCCAGAACTTCTAGCACCACGTTGAATAAGAGTGGAGAGAGTGGACAACCCTGTCTTGTTCCTGATTTAAGGTAGAAAGTCCTCAGTTTTATGCCGTTTAATAGGATGTTGGCTGATGGTTTATCATATATGGCCTTTATCATGTTGAGATATTTTCCTTCTATACCCATTTTGTTGAGAGTCTTAAACATAAAATTGTGTTGTATTTTATCAAAAGCCTTTTCTGTAGCAGGATTCAGACTACAATATAGCTGTTAAGTGCTGTGTTGTCGTTCCCCCTGCTCAAAATAAAGTTGTTTCTTAACTATACCTGTCTGCTATACTCTTTAGCAGCCAGGTACGCTTGGTCTCATACATGTGAAACGAAAACGAAAAAAGAAAAGAAAAAAACAAAAAACAAACAAAACAAAACAAAACAAAACAAAAAAAAAGCCTTTTCTGCATCTATTGATAAGATCATGTGGTTTTTGTTCTTTGTTTTGTTGATATGGTGTATTACGTTAACCGTTTTGCGTATGTTGAACCATCCTTGAGATTCTGGGATGAATCCCACTTGATCATGATGTATTATTTTTTTAATATGTTGTTGTATTCGGTTTGCCAGTATTTTGTTTAGTATTTTAGCATCTGTATTCATTAGAGATATTGGTCTGTAGTTTTCCTTCTTTGTGCCATCCTTGCCAGGTTTTGGTATGAGGGTTATGTTGGCCTCATAAAATGTATTTGGAAGTATTGCTTCTTCAATTTTTTGGAAGACTTTGAGTAGAATAGGAACCAAGTCTTCTTTGAATGTTTGATAGAATTCACTAGTATAACCGTCTGGGCCTGGACTTTTATTTTTGGGGAGATTTTTAATAGTTTTTTCTATTTCCTCCCTGCTGATTGGTCTGTTTAGGCTTTCTGCTTCTTCATGACTCAGTCTAGGAAGGTTGTATTGTTCTAGGAATTTATCCATTTCTTCTAGATTGTTGTATTTGGTGGCATATAATTTTTCATAGTATTCTACAATAATTCTTTGTATTTCTATGATGTCTGTGGTGATCTCTCCTCTTTCATTTTGGATTTTATTTATTTGAGTCCTGTGTCTTTTTTCCTTGGTGAGTCTTGCCAAGGGTTTGTCAATTTTGTTGATCTTTTCAAAGAACCAGCTCCTTGTTTTATTGATTTTTTCTATAGTTTTTCTGTTCTCTAATTCATTTATTTCTGCTCTGATTTTTATTATCTCCTTTCTTCGGCTGGTTTTGGGTTGTCTTTGTTCTTCTTTTTCTAGTTCCTTAAGGTGTGAAGTTAAGTGGTTTACTTCGGCTCTCTCTTGTTTGTTCATATAGGCCTGAAGTGATATGAATTTTCCTCTTATTACTGCTTTTGCTGCATCCCAGAGATTCTGATATGTCGTATTTTCATTTTCATTTGTCTGTATATATCTTTTGATCTCTGCGCTTATTTCTTCTTTGACCCATTCATTTTTTAGAAGTATGTTGTTTAGTTTCCACATTTTTGTGGGTTTTTCCCCCTCTTTTTTGCAGTTGAATTCTAGTTTCAAGGCTTTATGATCAGAAAATATGCTTGGTACAATTTCAATTTTTCTAAATTTGCTGATATTGTCTTTGTGGCCCAACATATGGTCAATTCTTGAGAATGTTCCATGTACACTAGAGAAAAATGTATACTCTGTCGCTTTGGGATGAAGTGTCCTGTAGATGTTTATCATATCCAGGTGTTCTAGTATTTCGTTTAAGGCCACTATATCTTTATTGATTCTCTGTTTGGATGACCGATCTAGAGCCGTCAGCGGTGTATTGAGGTCTCCAAGTATGATTGTATTTTTGTTAGTTTTTGTTTTAAGGTCAATAAGTAGCTGTCTTATATATTTTGGTGCTCCTTGGTTTGGTGCATATATATTAAGGATTGTTATGTCTTCTTGATTCAACTTCCCCTTAATCATTATGAAATGACCATTTTTGTCTCTGAGTACTTTTTCTGTCTTGTAGTCAGCATTATTAGATATGAGTATTGCTACACCTGCTTTTTTTTGGGTGTTGTTTGCTTGGAGTATTGTTTTCCAGCCTTTCACTTTGAATTTGTTTTTATCCTTGTTGCTTAGATGTGTTTCTTGTAGGCAGCATATGGTTGGATTTTCTTTTTTAATCCATTCTGCTACTCTGTGTCTTTTTATTGGTAAGTTTAATCCATTTACATTTAGTGTAATTATTGACACTTGTGGGTTCCCTACTGCCATTTTATAAATTGCTTTCTGTTAGTTTTGTATCTAGTTTGATTCTTCTCTTTTGTTTTTCTATCATTTGTTTTTGTTTGTTTGTGTTCCATACTTTTTTCCTCTGTTGCTACCTTTTTTAAGTCAAGTGTTTTTGTGGTGGTTTTTTTAAGGGTGGTTACCATTAAGTAATGAAAAGGGTACCTACCATATTCATTGTAGTACCCTATCTTATAAGTATTTCTGCACTTCATCATCCTTTGCTACTGTTAATCTCCATCCTCTCCCCCCTTTTTTTCCTTTGTTGTCACAGTTTAAGTTTGGTTTTATTGTGTTCTTGGTGGAGCTGTTACTTGTGGTGTTGTTTTCTTTTGTTCTTTGAATCTGGTTGGAAAACCCCCCTTAGTATTTCCTGGAGTGGGGGCTTTCTGTTGATAAATTCTCTCATCTTTTCTGTATTTGTGAATGTTTTTATATCTCCTTCATACTTGAAGGATAGCTTTGATGGGTATAGTATTCTTGGCTGAAAGTTCCTCTCTTTCAGGGCTTTAAATATTGGGGTCCACTCTCTTCTAGCTTGTAGAGTTTCTGCTGAGAAATCTGATGATAATCTAATAGGCCTTCCTTTATATGTTGTACTCTTCTTTTCCCTGGCTGCCTTGAGAATTTTTTCTTTGTCATTGGTTTGTGTCATCTTTATTATGATGTGCCTTGGAGTGGGTTTGTTGGGGTTAAGAAAACTTGGTGTTCTGTTTGCTTCTTGAATTTGAGGCTTTAGTTCCTTCCACAGGCTTGGGAAGTTCTCGTCTATTATTTGTTTGAGTATATTCTCCATTCCATTTTCTTTCTCTTCTCCCTCTGATATACCTATTATTCTTATGTTATTCTTTCTGATGGAGTCAGACAATTCCTGTAGGGCTTTCTCATTTTTTATTATTTTTGAGTCTCTTTCTTCTTCTCTCTGTTGTGCCTCAAGTTGTTTGTCTTCTATTTCACTAATCCTATCTTCAATCTGGGCTGTTCTGTTAGCTAAGCTTGTTACCTCGTTTTTCAGCTCGTGAATTGAGTTTTTCATTTCTGTTTGATTTGTTTTTATAGTTTCAATTTCCTTGGTAATATATTCTTTGTGTTCATTGAGTTGTTTTCTGATCTCCCTATATTGCCTTTCTGTGTTTTCTTGTATATCTCTGAGTATTTTTAAGATTTCTATTTTAAATTCTCTGTCATTTTGCTCCAAGGCTTCCAATATGTTAAGTCTTTTCTCCATAGATTTTTCCACATCTATTTGTGTTACCTCTCTTTCTTTTGTATCCATAATATTCGATTTCCTCTTTCTTATCGGCATCTGAGGGTGGTCTTATTGATAGCACTAATTAGAATTAATAAAGAGTAAAAAGAAAAAAAAAAAAAAGGGTAAAACACCCAACAAAAGAAAACAGTAATAATTTATTATTTCCCCCTTTTTTTCTCTCTTCTCTTTCCCTCCTCTCCCCTCCTCAGGGAAATATCGTGCCTATAATGGAGGGCCTGATTTGGGGTGAAGAGTTTAAGGGGCAAAAAAAAAGGGAGTAGGGACCTACTAAATGCAAAAAAAAAAAAAAAAGGAAGAAAATCTTAGACAAGCATAAGATGATTTGCTTGTAAGTGATGGTCAACTAAGAGATATAATGAGAGGGATAAGAGGGAATCAGAAAAAAGGACCAAAAAAGAATAATAAAGAAGAAAAAATAAAAATAATAAGTAAAAATCTGTTGTATTAAGTGGAGCAAAGACTAAATACAATGGAGACCTTGGGTTGGGAGGACCCAAAATGCCACAAAAATAAACAAACCAGAGAAAAAAAAATAAAAACAAAAGCAAAAAAGAGAAATAAAGCCAAAAAAAAGCCTTGAGTCCCAAATTAACTAATTTGTTCGTGATTGAGGATTATATGGGAGGAAAGTAAATGAGAAAAGAAAAAACGAATAGAAAGGAAAAAATAAGAAAAAGAGAAAAACGAAGGAAGAAATAAAAATAGGAGGAGAAAAAAACAAAATAAAGCAAGACAAAAAAAAAACAAAAATAAACAAAAGAGGAGAGAGTGAGAGTTAAGTGTTTTGGAGTATAACCTTAAAGGAGGGTGAGGATGAAGAAGAAAAATAAAATGCAACACTCATGGGTAGTGTAGTTCAAGAAAGGGGAAGCATAAGATGGGCCGAGAATAGATGGACCGAGGTGGAGGAAATAAAGGCAAAAAGATAGAAGAAACAAACAACAACAACAACAACAAAAAAATTAGTGGATCAAGTTGTAAAGTCTGTGGGTTTTTCTTGATTTTGAGAGGTTAACTTCTTCCTTTTTCTTTTCTCTCCCTCTTCCTAGTCGGTGACTCTGTACCCCAGGCTCTGCCCCTGTGTCACTCTTAGGTAGGGATTTGCAGTTGATGGGATTCTATGGCAATGTCATATAATTGGCTTTAGTCTTGCTGGAAGTCAAGGCTTGTTGGCGTTTGCAGGGTCCAACGATGAGAGAGTTTGCTTTCCTGGATTCTCTCTCCTAGTCCCCCCTTTCTAAATTAGCAGCCTGGTGATCCAGCTATAAGGCTGCAACTGCTTCTGCCTGGGGAGTAAGAGGCTCAAAGAGCTGGGAAATCCCCACTCTATCCCCACGCAGTGCAAGGCTTTGGGAAAGGCTCTGGTAGTCATGGCCTCCAGTGTAATCAGGCGGGGGTGGGAGTCAATTGTTGTCAAGGTGACTGTTCAGCGCCTATCATTTAGTTGGACCTCTCAACCCAGGCTTTCCACACTTTGTAGCCTGTTTTTGCAGGGAAGAAGAGGCACTAGTCTCTGCTTACGACTAGTGTAGTATAGACCTTATTATCTGCCAAGTCCTTCTTGTTAGCGTTTATCCCTGAATATGGAGGCTCTATCAATCAGAAGTTGCCCCCGCCCCTTTAGCGAGAGGCACTAAAAAATATCACGCCTCTTGTCTTGGATCGCTGAACTGAGAGAGATCTTATCAATTAGAACCGAGGGTGCGCAGATTTTATGGGTTAAGCTAATTTCAGTGATTGGGTCGCAGCTGTGTTTCTGAAGGTGTTTTAGGCTGCCTGCGCGCGCCCCTCCCCCAACGCTTGATTGTTAGCTTGAATGGCTGGGTGAGGTGCCCCGCCCACGGAGAGAATCTCCCAAGCCTCTCCCGCTGGCCCCGCCGCTGGCGGCTGGACCGCACCAGGCGCAGGATAATGGAGCCCCCTGGGTGTGCGGGCCAGCAGGGCGCCCTGGGCGCGTGGAATGCCCAAGGCACGCGCGTGAATGGGGCGTTCTGGGCACCGGTGGCCGGCGACCCCCACTCGCAGTGTGCGGGTCGCTGGGAACGTCAGCGGTGCTCAGGTGCTCAACCGGACCTGGCGCGCGCACGGCTGCTCCGGTGGCGGTTCGCGGCGGCCGCTCGCGGCAGCGGCTCGCGGGGGCGGTTCGCGGCGGCCGCTCCCCGCGGCGGCTCGCGGGTGCTCGCGGCGGCTCGGTTCGCGGTTCCCAAGTATATGGGCTGACTCACCGCAGGCGCACTCCCTCGCGGCTTGAATGAGCGTCGCTTGCGGTAGCTTCCTCCACACCCTCGTCTCTCAGATTCAAGTGATAACAGTCTTTTTGCTTTCAGTTTGTGTGGAACTCCGGAATGCTCCGGGGATAAATTTTTCTGTTTCTAGTTGATAAATTTGTTGTGATTTAGGGGAGAGCTGTCGGACGCGCTTCTCACGGCGCCATTTCCGTGACGTCACTCCTCCAAATAGTTTTTGAGTAGCATTTGATGGAAACTGTATTCTAACACAATTTTAAAGCAGAGCTTTTAAATTATTAATTATATAATATAAAACTTTCGAGCAATGTCACAAGTGGCTATTATAATTCCTCAGTACTTTATAGAGCTTCAGCATCAATATGTTTTAACTCCCAAGACCTTCTTCTCCTTCCAGGGTCTGAAAAAATCCACTTAATTTAGGGTATGTAGTGATTTATCTGCAAAAACTAGGAGCTACTGTCAACTACAAATTTTTGGTGGTGTAATAATGAATCAAGTATAGTAGAATAGAAAATTCATTACATTTCATCTCACTCAAAGTGGGTTTAATGTGTCTCTTTCTTCTTCAGTGTACTGAACACATTTAATGTATACAATTTGAAGAATTTGGACATATGCAAACATTCATGATATCAGCACCACAATGAAGGTGTTAAATATATAAGACACATCCCAAATTTCCTTCTGCCTCCCTTTTTCTGTGGCAAGAACGCTTAACAAATTTTGAAATGCAGAATATCATATTGTTAACTATGGGCTTCATGTTATACAGAAGATTTCCAGAAGTTAATTCTTCTAGCATAACTAAATTTTATACCCAAGGAGAAACAACTCCCCATTTCCCCTCCCTTATCCCCAGGCAATCACTTTGGTATTTTCTGCTTTATGAGTTTGACTATATTAAATACCTCATATAAGTAGAATTATACCATATTTGTCTTTCTGTTACTGATTTATTTCACTTAGAATAATGTCCTCAAGTTTCATCCACATTATTACAAATGTCCAAATTTCCTTATTTTTTTTAAGACTGAGAAGTAATCCATTTTGTCTATTTACTACTTTTTCTTTACCCACTCATTTGTTGATGAAAACATGGGTTACTTTCATTTCTTGAATATTGTTTAAAGTATTACAATAAACTTGGGAGTACAAATATATCTGCATGGTCCTGATTTCAATTCTTTTGGATGAAGTGGTGACCTGGGTAAATTTGAACCCTTGTGGTGGGAGTATAAAATGGTGTAGCAGCTATGGAAAAACAGTACGTAGGTTCTTCAAAAAATTAAATCTAGAACTACCATATGCCCCTCTCTTCCTGAGAATAGTGAACATGCCAAGGAAACGGAGGAGAGAGAAAAATCAAAAACAAAAAACAAGGACAAAAGGCATTAAGAAAAAATGGAGCAATTAGATAATTTCACAGATCAACATCTAAAGCCAGGGGCTAGCATTTAAACAGCATAATGATATGAGAGACATAAAATGCTACTCATACAAATTTTCTGGTAGATTGATATTAAAGACTACTTGTCTTGACCTTCCAATGCTCCAAATAGGCCATATTCTTTTCTTCTCTATATCACTATATATAGGTCCCTATGTTACATAAATCTAATCTATTGGGAAAAATTCTTCTAAGCATCTCTTTTTCCAGAATACAGCATAAATGAATATAATTTCTGCTTTTGTGTGCTATAATTTAAACAATCACAATGAGAATTTGATCAATTGTATGAGATAAACTAGATAACCCTTGAATGGGAAAACATGTAAATGTTCACTGGAGAAGTACACATAAATCTAAGGTACAGTTGCTCTGATATTTCTTCCAAGTCAAGGTTATGATTTGGGAATCAGAGTTGCAAATGTGTGACTTAGATTATAAAAAGCATAAACTATGTATTTACTTAGAAATATTTATTTTCTTTGTATCTGAGTTCATGGCTCAATCGTTCTCTTCACATAATCTGAGGAAGAGTTTCATTTTCTACTCACACAAGCTGCATTTGAGGACAGAGAAACAGTCTCCCGCAAGTCACTGTGAAGAAAGAAACCACACTCATCATAATTCACCCATGCTGGGCTTTTCACTTTTTAAAGAATTTTACCTGAATGTTAAATTGGAGAAAGTAGAATGACCTAAAAGGTGAGAATTATATAAAAGGCAAGCAGAAGGAATTCTTCAGAGACGCACAGAGCATGATACAAAGCAATGAGGCATAAATGTGGATGGCAGGGAGGAACAGCAGCACCTGGGACGGATGAAAGCAGTCGCGGCAGCATGACTCTGCCTGAAGGAAGACACCGCACCGCAAGGTGAGGAGCAGCATCTCGGAGACACAGATGCACACCTGGCAGGGTCTGAAATAGTAACTTGTCAGATGGCCTGCCAGACTATCCGACCAGACGGGGCAGCTAGTCACTAGGCTTTCTCACAGTTGTCCATACGAGCCATAATAATAGCAACCCATACCATCAGTTGAAGGACAAATACATAATTAAATTATCAATAAAATACATATGCATATAAAGCTACAATAAATCAACCCTAGGTATCTGGGTTAACACTTATTTTTTTAGATTTTTGCTCTATGTATACCATTTATTTGTATAACATAATATGTTTAATATATTATATGAGATAATTAAAATATAATGTTATCTTGCACAAGATGTAAATTTTGTAAGCTCACATCTTGCACAAGATGTAAACTCCGTAAGTTCCGGGGCCCATGACTATCTGCCTGGTCTTTAGAAATGTTCAATTAATATTTACTGAATGAGTGAATACTGACTTGTGTATTTTATTTATTTATTTATGTATGTATGTATGTATGTATTTTGTGTGACAAGACAGAGAGAGACATAGGGTCAGACAGATGGGAAGGGAGAGAAATGAGAAGCATCAATTCTTCTTTGCGGCTCCTTAGACTGGGGGGCTACAGCAGATCGAGTGACCCTTGCTCAAGTCAGTGATTTGGGGCTTAAGCTGATGAGCCTTGCTCAAACCAGATGAGCTCTCACTCAAGCTGGCGACCTCTGGGTTTCAAACCTGGGTCCTCCGAGTCCTAGTCCAAGGCTCTATCCACTGTGCCACCACCTGGTCTGACTCATGTATTTTCACTCTCATATAATTCTCCTCCATGTTCAGGGCTTAGAAGAAAATAAAGAACCAATAATTCTCCACATATTTACTCCTTTCCCAACTATTTTCAATTTATTTTTATTCATAAAATTAAAAAATGATTACAGCACATATATTTAGGGGTTAGTTTCCTCTCATTTCAAAAACAAACTATTCAGGGTGGAAATGTCACAGCAGCCAGAGGTCCAGGGAAGTTGAGAGGTATGACCAGGAGCAGCCATGATCGGGTCCCAAGCAGCCAGATGCCACCTTGCTGCGGGCAGCAGGGGCCTTGAACAGTGTAGGGGCTTCCTGGTGACTGTCAGTGAAGATCACCGGGAAGGGCTACGGGACTACAAGAAGGGGTCCCAGGAGGAAGGACCCCTGAGGAAGCACTGCTGGCTCAAGGCCAAGAAGCAAAGAAGATTCTGTCAGAGGCTCCCAAATCACGGTCACCTTATGTCTGCTTCCCGAGTGAGGGGCCAGCTGATCCACCAGTGCCACCCCAACCCTTTCCTGAGATCAAGATGCTGGCACACCACAGCCATGGGGAAGCAGCGGCCCCTGGACCAGGCCTTGCCCCAGCCGATGCAGCAGCAGTACTTGGAGGAGCTGCGGCCATAGCAGAGGTGGAAAGCAGAGCAGACACAGACTCTTAGATACAGAAGCAGCACTGGGGGGGGGGGGGTTGGGGGACTGGGTGGATAAGTAGAAGCCATAAATAAGTTTAAATTGTTAGTCACAGAATAACCAAGGGGATGTAAAGCACAGCATAGAGAACATAGTCAATAATATTGTAGCCTGACCAGGCGGTGGCGCAGTGGATAGAGCATCAGTCTGGGACACGGAGGACCCAGGTTAGAAACCCAGAGGTCCCGGGCTTGAGCACAGGCTCATCTGCTTTGAGCAAGGCTCACCAGCTTGAGCCCAAGGTCACTGGCTTGAGCAAGGGGTCACTTGGTCCACTGTAGCCCCCCAGTCAAGGCACATATGAGAAAGCAATTATTGAACAACTAAGGTGTCGCAAGGAAGAATTGATACTTCTCATTTCTCTTCCTTCCTGTCTGTCTGCCCTTATCTGTCCCTCTCTTTGTCTCCTCTGTCTCTGTCACACACAAAAATAATAGTAATAATATTATTTTAATAACTATGGATAGTGACAGGTGGGTGGAGACTTGAAAGAAGCGAGGAGCACTTTGTAAAGTCCATGATTGACCACTATTCTGTGCGCCTGAAACTAACACAGGATAATACTGAATGTAAACTGTAATTGAAAAAGTAAAAAATAAATGAATAAAGTAAATAATGATAAAAAAAAAAAGCAGCGTGATGATCCATCAATTGATTAAAATGTACTTATAGCTGATACACTTTATTCTTAAAAAACATGGTCACATTTAATAGTACATTTCTGCATCTGGATAAAAGTAACTGAATGTTTATCTGTTACATCATTCTCCATAAAGACTGAACTTGATCTAATTCTGTGTAATCTTTGGCAGCCCATAAGGCTGTGCTTGGAGCTGGGTAAGTGCTCAGATGTTGATTGAAATTACTACACTGCTTCACTTCTCATTAGTCCTGTAGATTAGACTAAAGCTTGCTATGTACCGGCATTCTTTTTTTCTCACTGTAATGCTCGTGGCCAAGGTCAGGCAGGTTCACACTGAATTTGGGCAGACTGTACAGGAACTATGGAGCCGGAAAGCGAAGGGCTGTGCTCGTTCATTGGAGACTCTCAAAGGTAGGCGAGTGAATAAACAGAGGAAAACCTGCTTTTCATAGTGGAGGGCAAGGGATCAGGAAAACCAAACCTTGCAGCGGCCGGAGAGTGATCCGGGAGAACTGCCTCTGAAGGAAAGCACCCATAGCTTTTCATAGAGACCCACATGTGGCTTTCTGCCACGTGCTCATGCACTAATTGCACAAAGTGCTTGTAAATCAGTGAGCAAACCTAACACAGCTATTTTCCCCACACTCTCTCAACTGTTCTGTAATGCGTTCAAGGTTGTATTGATAATTCTTAGTCTTACCAGTGATGACTATAAATTTGGTCATTGTATTGACTTTTTAACATATTCTGTCTAAAAATCCCTGCTCTAGCTTCATTCTGAGGTCCAAATATATAGAAGATAACAGCTGTCAAATTTCACTATAGGGGCTGCCTAATTATTTTCCTATAATTCTGGTAGGGAGCATCTATACAACACAACTGCAAATATCCAAATGCTTATCTGTATTATATTTAAATAACTTTTAATATTTGAGAGCATTAGTCTAAAACCAGGTAAGAACATAAGGTTCCTTTGTAGAAAGTATCATAACAACTGGCTTGATATTTTTAGTTCTTTCATGTCAACAATTTGGATTCTGCCCTCAGAGACTAACAACGCCCAGATGATATAGGAAAACAGAACTCTGACCTAAAACCTCTGCAGCAACCAACACAGGAAGGCAAAGAAGATCCTTTATAATAATTGGCCCAGAACAATCAAGATCTGGTCACTGCCAGCTTCCCTAATGTTTCCCTCTACTTCCAACTCAGGACCAGCTAGAGAAAGAAATAAATACGCTCTCCAAATCAATTTTATAGGATGTTGTGAGTCCAGTTTTCCCTCCTCCACCTTCCCATGTCAATAATAGCCAACCAGAGCATAACAGAACCTTCTACAGTATTTTTTTTCACTGTGAAGCTTTCCTACTCCCTGGCTTCCTTTGAGTCTCTGACAACTGCAAGTTATGGCTGCTGACACCCACGGTATAGCACACTCTGAATAAATAGCCTCAGTTCTCTTTAGGGTTGCTTTCATTTATTTCTACAGCCCCAAAGCTGTTCTGTTTTTTTCAATATCCTATTGCAGACTGAGAATGAAGATAAATGACTGACTATTGTTTTTACATGGTGAGAATTATCAAAGAGGTTTTTTCCCACCTTAATTTACTGATTGAATGCTTCCCAGCATTATACTAATTTTTTTTTATTTACAGAGGTAATGCTATAATAAGATCATTGTTTCAGGGTTGATTTAATGTGTATAGTATTAATAAGAAACAAAATGTTGGTATTCCAAGTTTCTAATCAATAGGGCAACTACAAGAAGCAAAAACTTCTCCATTCAAACCTGATCCATAAAACTTTGGCAAAATTTTTTCATAATACATAGACTAGAAGAAAAAAGGCATGAGATCAAACTTAGCAAAATTATTTTACCTAAAATGAGTGGCTTTGATTGACTATCAAGTACTTATGTTCCATATCTGATGTCACTTAATAGGGATGGCAAGTGAAAGAAAATGCAGAAAGTGGAAATGTGAGATTTATGTTTATTTAAAACTATTCATAAACTTCAATTCCATAAACCTGTGTCTTTGCTTATCTTTTTAAGTTGATTTTAGAGAGAGAGAGAAACATCCATTTATTGGTCCATTTATTGACGCATTCATTGGTTGCCTCTTGAATGTGCCCTGACCAAGGATCAAACCACAACCTTCGTGTATCTAGACAATGCTCTAACCAACTGAGATCCCTGGCCAGGGCCTGTCTTTGCTTTTTAATTCAATTTGGATAGAACTAGTAGGAAAACTTTGCTCAATTAAGGACATTTTCGTTCTGCTTAAAGTTTCACCTTAATTTTCTGTCTTGCCTTCCTGTTCCTCAGTACTGACACTGAATATGAGTGAAATGGCTCCCAGGTTATAGCTGAATATTAAATGACAAAGTTCGGTGAAATTCTGCAGCAAGGCAAATACAGGAGTTGATACTTCCTGCTTATCCTCTTTCTTCTCTCTCTCTCTCTCACTCTATTTCTCTAGTTCTCTCCCTCTTCTCCATAAAGTGAATAAATACAATCTTTAAGAAAATAAATAAAGACATCTCCATAACCACTTTCTGCCTTCTCCCACTGAATCAGAAGTTCAGAGAGGAGACTAAGAAAGCCTATATTAAAAATGCCTCTAATGCTTTACATCCAGACATTGGAAATGACTGTCAAATCATACTGTCCAAACTCTGTATTAGTGGATGATTTAAAAGCTCAAAGACTAACTTATCTGCTCAGATCCCCCAAACATACCACAGTAAACAGGAGCCCAGTTTCTTAACTCCAACTTGTTCCTCTCCATAAGCTGTTTCTATATGATATAGATACTTATTATGGAGATACCATTTCTATCAATGTACTTGTTGAAAAATCAAAATGTCAATCTGTCTACCAAAGGCTTCGTTTCTATACTAATCCCAATACTTCATCTGTTATCATGAAACTCTTTACTCTTATTTCTGGAGTGTAAAAGTAAACAAATAAGTAAATCTTAACTCAGTAAAGGACCTGAAATATATGTTACTACAGACAGCTGGATTTATTAGTATGAAAAGGCTAACCAGTCCTCTCCCTAAATAAAAAAGTAAATAACACTGTTCAAAATTGTCATTTACAACCATTTGGGGGCTCTAGACATCAATGGAAGGAGAACTACAGATTGAACAGCATTTACTCCTAAAAACTGATACAAATTTGCATAGTAACAGTGAAAATGTGGCCCTTTCCCAAGTTGCTATCTTCCCAACTCAGCTGGTAAGAACTGATTTTATCAGTACAAGAAAGGATGAGGAAACTAGCAACAACGTTGGCAAGGGTGGTGAAACTGGTTTTCAGAAAGGGATTTAAACCAGTAGAGACCTTGTCAATAAATGTAATAAACTGACTAAGAAACGGAAAACCTTGCGATCTGCTAGCCTGACCTTTCAATCCAAGACAGACCATTTAGCAGTCTCTGAGAAAAATTTTTTAGCATGAAGATTCTTAAATGAGAGCCAGAAAGCCAATGAAAAGCTCACCATAGTTTCCTAGCTGACTGGGACGTGTGTAGACTTGAAGAGAGACATAGCTATCCCAGCTGAGAGTGAGAACTTAAGAACATTTGACAATTGGCTGAATTGTCAGTGTGTCTGAGTGGAAGATATGAGAAGCTGCAAACTGTAAAAAGAAAATAGAGGAGGAGGGCATTTTCCATAGTTTAAGTCCACACCTGCTACCAAATAAAAATAGGAAGGAAGAGACAGGGGAGAGAAGGGAAAAGAGATAGAATGAAAAAGAAAAAATAATTCAAAATTCAATATATACAATTTCAACAAAAATAATTTGAGACATGCAAAGAAATAAGAAAACGTGACCTATACTCAGGAACAAAACAGTTAATAAAAACTGCACCTGGGAGAAGATACTGGAATAAGTATTCATGTGTTTGTGTATATCATACAAAGTGATAAAATATCCCCTAATTTTTGTGAGCAGTATATATACAAGATGGGTCAAAATTAGGCTTATGGTTGTTTGTATGGTAAATAAAACAATGAATAATAAATAATAAGCTCTTGGCCAGTTGGTTCAATGGATAGAGCATAGCCCTGGCACATCTAAATCAGTGGTTCCATCCCTAGTCAGGGCACATAGGAGAAGTGACCAATGAGTGCACAACTAAATGAAATGAGGAACTTTCATTCTATGGAATGAGTTTATATTTCTCTGTCTATCCTCATTCTCCCTCCTCTCTTTGTCTTAAATCAATGAAAAAATTTTAAAAAATAATAATAATTCAAGAATATATTCTGTGTTTTGCATACTCACAACTGTAAACCTACTTTTGACCCACTCGGTATACAGAAAGTTGAAAAGAACTAAAACTGAAATGAATATTTAATAATTTACTAAAAAAAGTCAACATAAGATTTGAGAACAAATCAGTAAATGAAGATGAATAGATTATGAAATCTGAAGTAATAAAAAAGTGATAAAAATACACAGAACCTCAGAGACTGCAGGACTACTTCTAGTATAACAACATAATCACAATAACAGAATCAGAAGGAGAAAAAAGCAAGAAAACATAATATTTAAGAAAATAATGTTTAAAAGCTTCTGAAATTAGATGTAAAACATTAATCTGATTGTTCAAGAAACTCAATGAACTCCAAGTAGAGTCACACAAAGATCAATATGTAATAGAAAATATTCAAGCTGCTAAAAGACAAAGACAAGAAAAAAAATCTTTTTTTTCCTTTACTGATTTTTAGAGAAAGGAAGGGGAAGGCGTGTGTGTGAGAAAGAGAGAAACGTTCATTTGTTGTTCCACTTATTTATACATTCATTGGTTGATTCTTGTTTGTGCCCTGACAAAGGATATAACCTGCAAAGTTGGTGAATTGGGACTATGCTCTAACCAAATGAGCTAGCTGATCAGGGCAGAAAATAGTAAAATCAATGAGAGAGAGTGGTCCAATGGAATATGTCAGAGTAGGAAGTTTTAGTAATTCGTTCTATCACCAAAAAACATATCAAAGAGGTAATAACTGTCTAAAGAAATAATGTCCAGAAACTTCCAAAATTTGATGAGAGATACAAATCTACACATCCAAGAAACTCAACAAATTCCAATCAAATACATTCAAATAGATTTACACAGAATCCCATTATAATCAATAAATAAATGAATGAACAAATTATGGCATACATACAAAGAAATAGTATTTAGTTATACAGTAAAAACATAAGAAACATTGATAAATGCTAATACTTAACCTTCAAAACATTATACTAATCAAAAGAAGCCAGACCTGACCAGGTGGTGGTGCAGTGGATAGAGCGTCAAACTGGGATGCAGAGGACTCAGGTTTGAGACCCCGAGGTTGCCAGATTTGAGCAAAGCTCACCAGCTTGGACCCAAGGTCGCTGGCTTGAGCAAGGGGTTACTCGGTCTGCTGTTGCCCCACAGTCAAGGCACATATGAGAAAGCATTCAGTGAACAACTAAGGTGTGTCAACGAAAAACTAATGATTGATGCTTCTCATCTCACTCCATTCCAGTCTGTCTGTCCCTATCTATCCTCTCTGACTCTCTCTGTCTCTGTAAAAAAAAAAAATAATAAAATAAATAAATAAATAATAAATAAATAATAAAAAATTCAAAAGAAGCCAGATAAAAAGGTCACATATTCTATTATTTGCTATATATAATTGATCCAGGATATACAAATTTGTAGAGACGTCATGGTTACCATGAAATACGGGCAAGGTTAATGGAGACTGATTATGTAAATAGTATAATGAGTTTTATTGGGTGATAGATATATATATATTACAGAACATTGTAAAAAGACTAAATATCACCTAAGATTTTATCAAGCATTAATTATATTCTCATTTTTATGGCACAAAGTTTTGGTTGAAGATTGAGCAATTATATAATACTAATTACATAATTTATATTATATAGAGGTCTAATATATATGACAATATATTCACTTCACTATAGCAAACTTAAGCAGCTGTGCTATATTTCATCAGAATTAAATCAGTATTAATTTGAAATTGATTGTGAAAAGTAAGATTTACATTTCAATCTCTAAAGCAACCAGTAAGTAAATAACAAAAAATATAATTCAGTATCTATTAACAGTTAAAATTGTATACCATAATAAATGTATCTTACTAAAATATAAAATTAGAAAGAAAAAAACAAAAATACATAGAAAATAAATAGTATATTTTCATACTTAAATCCAACCATAACAATATTTATGTTAAATGAATGGAGATGTTCAAAGTGAATAAAAAGTAAGATTCAACTATATATATTCTGCAAGAAGCATATATTATATTAAATAAAGTAAAAAGATTAAAATTAAAACTTAAATTAAAAAGATATATCATAAAACCACCACGAGAAAAAGGGAGTATGTAAACTAGAAATTTTCAATCCTTTTCCTCTCACAGCACACATAAAGTAATTACTAAAATTCTGCAGCACACCAAAAATATATATCTTTTGTTGATCTGACAAAAAAAAATAGGTATGATTTTGATGCATTCAGGCCAGATGGCTATTGTTGTGTTGGCTGTTGTCATTATTTTATTTGACAATTTAAGGGAAAAGAAGTCAGTGCCCCTGATCAACTGGTCAAGTCATATTTTAAATATTGTTAGAATGGCTGTCATCAATAAATTAACAAACTAGTGCTGGTGAGGATGCGGAGAAGAGGGAACACTCTCGCAATGGTGGTGGGAACACAGATTGATATAGCCACTATTGAAAACACCAGAGAGATTCCTCAAAATACTAAAAACAAAACTGTGTGATGACCCAGAATTTAACTTGTGTGTGTGTGTGTGTGTGTATTTGAAGAAATCCAAAGCACTAATTCAAGAGAATATACATATCTTTATGTTCAATGCAGTGTTATTTTGGCAATAGCCAAAATATGGAACCAACCCAAGTTTTCTTCAGTAATCTATTGGGTAAAAGACTGGTCTACATATGTACAATGTAATATTGTTTGGTCATAAAAAATAATTAAATCTTACCATTTCATAGTATGGATAAATTTAGGGTATGTTACGTGAAGTAAAATAAGTCGGTCAGAGAGAGCCAAATACCATATGCTCTCATTTACATGTGCAATATAAAAAACAATATGAATGAATAAACAAAAGAGGAACACTCATAGATACAGGGACCACATCGATGGTTGACAGAAGGGAGGATATCAGGAGACTGGGTGAAAAAAGGGAAGGGATTAAGAACTAGAGATTGGTCGTTTTACAAAATAGTCATGGGGATGTTGAGTACAGCTAAGGAAGAGGATCAATAGGACTGCAATAGCTCTGGAGGGCACCAGGGGGTACTGGGAACATTGGGGGAAACACGTTATGAAGTATATGACCACCTCACCACTACGCGGTACACCTGAAACAAATACAGAACATTACTGGGTGTAAACTGTAATTGGAAAATAATATTTTTAATTAAAAAAAATAGCAGATTCAAACTCAGGTCATCTGCCCCCAAAACATTCTTTCTTTTTACCAGTTAACAATATGTAAATAATTACTATTAGTAAAATGATATTATTTTAATATTCTTATTTTAAATTGATAATTACCAACATCATATTAAATTAACAATTACACATTACTGATTCTGGGATTTTTTTTTAAACTAGTGAAAGCTAGAAAATATTTCTTCTTTCTGACACTTGATTTTCATTAAAATTGTGTCTCCAAAATGTACTGATCACAAAATTTTATAGTATTCCAGGTAAATATATTTGATATGTTTATTGTGGGATTTCTCTTCCTTTATGGTGGTAGAAACTTAAAAAGTATTCCTATAGCTCACCAATATATAATCTAAAAAAATATCACTATAGCTCACCAATATATAATCTAAAAAAATATCAGAAGTTTGCCAGAGAAAGTACTTAAAGAACTTTTAGGGTTTCTAATATTTTTTAAAATCTGACTGGGTGCTTTATCTCATAAACTGAAAAGCCCAGTGACTCATCTACAGCCTAGCTAGGAGTACAGATGTGATTTGTTTTAGCGAGAAACTGAAATCCCACTAACCTATGTTTAATGTGCAGTTGTCTCCTTGGTGTTTTTGCACAGTTTTTTATGTTAAAATGGTTTTGATTTTATAACTAAGTTCATAACCTCATATTGCTGATTCCTCCAAACTTTGTCAAATATAGACAAAGTCCAAACTACTAAATCTAACACATTTTTGTACTTGCAAAATTCCCAGCAATTAATCATACACTAATCATAGGATTAATGACTCTGTAGAGCTAATGCACAGCATGAACACTATGGTTAATAATACCATAGTGAATACTGAAAATTTTCTTAGGAGATTTCAGATACTCTCACTATACGCTCAAAGATTGGAAACATATGAGATATGTCAATTAGCCTAACTTTAATAATTATTTCATTTCATCGCATGTAAATGTGTATATATCAAATCATAACGTTGTACACTTTAAACATATACAATTTTTACTAAAGAAACCCAAAGTTAAAAACAAAAAGCAGAATTACTCCATGAATGCTTAAAAGATTCAAACTCGCATGTTCTAATATTACATTAGTACTGAAAGAGGTAAGTTATTTTTAAGTTTGTTGATCTAATTTCAGAGAAAACCAGCTTCAAGTAGTAAGTATGCCGAAATAAATGATCTGAGACTATCTGGAACTTTTAGTTCTAATAAGTTAACCTAAAGACATTGTTCAAAGAAAGTCTTTAACTCCATCTGAAACAAAATTCACATGGAAATATTTCATCCAAAAGAAAGAACACTAGGTACCTCAAGGACACAAACTCTTATTAGAGAATCTAACACATTTGTTCCTTTTGTCTAAAAGTAAGCAATATATGAAATGCCAATGAAGAATGAATTTGTTTTATAACAGACTGTGAAGGGATTCAATTCTCAAGTGGTCCACACAATCCCACTCTAACCTGCAAGGTAATTTAGAGACAATATACAGGGACTAGCTACGTGGGCAACAGATCCAAGCTCCCTCACAACAGGCAGAATGAAAAAGAAACACTGTCTTCAACGCCTATTTTCTACATCTCCCAGAGGATTCTGACTCTTCCCTCACTCTTTATATTCATGTGAGAAACAGGTATTTTTAAAAATATAATAACCATAGGCCCTGGCCGGTTGGCTCAGCGGTAGAGCGTCGGCCTGGCGTGCGGGGGACCAGGGTTCGATTCCAGGCCAGGGCACATAGGAGAAGCGCCCATTTGCTTCTCCACCACCCCCCTCCTTCCTCTCTGTCTCTCTCCTCCCCTCCCGCAGCCAAGGCTCCATTGGAGCAAAGATGGCCCGGGCGCTGGGGATGGCTCCTTGGCCTCTGCCCCAGGCGCTAGAGTGGCTCTGGTCATGGCAGAGCGACGCCCCGGAAGGGCAGAGCATCGCCCCTGGTGGGCGTGCTGGGTGGATCTTGGTCGGGGCGAATGCGGGAGGAGTCTGTCTGACTGTCTCTCCCCATTTCCAGCTTCAGAAAAATACAAAAAAAAAAAAATATATATATATATATAATAACCATAATAATACAAATTTTATTCATGATGCCAAGTGAAAAATCTTCTATACCTTTTCAGGGGTCATTTAATCCTGTTAACAACCAACAAGCCAATGCCATTACCGTGTCTTCATAGATGAGGAAACTGCCGCACAGATTTAGTGACAGGTCTAAATTCACACGGTTGACAAAAGGAAGAACCAAAATTTGAACCTTGGTGTGGATGACTCCAAGGTCTGTGCTTTTAAAAATCTCACATTCCTGTTGAGGAGGATATGGCAGTTTAGGACTAAATCCTAATTCCCATTATTCACTGATCTACTCCACATCTCACTGGCATGCAGAAATCCATAAACATCAAAAATGATTAATACTTTTAAATAAAGAACAGTAAAGATCCAGTTCACTAGATATTTTCACTTACTATGAAGGTGAAAATAGGTAAGAAAATTTGGTGGTTGATCATTACACACATTATTTATTATTGCACAAAAAATATGAAGTATTTATATTTTCAGACACCAAAATAGTACATGTGGCAATTCTCAATACATATTTTTGTAATATGTGTGAAGTAAATGTTTTATATGATCACTCATTTTTTGTGCATATTTTTGTATTTCATTTACCAGTATTTTGATTCTTGCAAAAATGACATAAAAACAGATGGTTGATTTTAAAAGTTTTACCTCCTGCAACAAACATATCTCTGTCCAGATGGACAGTAGGCTTCAGTGCCAATATTGGACCTTTACCATATGGACAATAAGATCTATGGCAACAAAGACTACGTTCAGCTTTGAACTTCAACACAAATCATGTTTGATCAATTTTCAGCCTCCTTTAGTTTTTGTGGTCAGGTAATCAGGAAGTAACAGACCATTTAAGTAAAATATCAAAAACATTATCTTCAAGATATCGAACTATATATATTTTTGGCAAAAAAATTTTTATGAACTTTTTAAAAATTCATTTCAGAGAGGAGAAAGAAGAGAGAGAGAGAGAGAGAGAGAGAGAGAGAGAGAGAGAAAGAGGGGAGTAGCTGGAAGTATCAACTCCCATATGTGCCTTGATCAGGCAAGCCCAGGGTTTTAAACTGATGACCTCAGTGTTCCAGGTTGACAGTTTATCCACTGCGCCACCACAGGTCAGGCCTTGGGAAAATTTTATAATCCATATGAATCTCAAGGTGATAGAAGTTAACTGTTTTATTCAAATTTATTGAGATATAATTTACTTTGAGTCACTCTTTATAGGGACACAGTTCTATGAATTTTAACAAAGATACAATCATGTAACCACCACCACCACAATAAGGACATAGCACCTCGCTCAAAGCAGTCTTCTCATGTCATGTATTAAAATGATGAATTGCTTTGTTTGGTTTTTGAATGTTATACCAACCTTGTTTTATAGGATAAATCTCACCCAGTTTTGAGTTAATATTTTTATATGTGAAATTTGAATTTAATTTACAGAAATTTTGTTTAGAATTCTATATCTGTATTCACAACAGATATTGACTTACAGTTTTATTTTCTTGCAGTGCCTTAGTCTGATTTCAGAATGAGCTTAATGCTAGTCTCATAGATTAAGGAGAATATCCCACACTTTTTAAATTTGGGGAATGTTTTGTGTAGGAATGGGATTTTTTTTTCCCTTGAAAGTTTAGTGGTGCTCACCAGTGAAGCCATATTTCCTGAACTTTTCTATATGGAAAAGTTTCTAGTTATGTGTGTAACTTCTTTAAGAGAAAAAGGACTATTTAGTTTATTTCTTCTTGAGTTAACTTTGATAAATTGCATATTTCCAGAAATTTGACTATTATATCAGAGTAGTCAAATTTATTAGCATAAAAATTTGATAACAATCCCTGTTATCTTTTCAATAATTACAGGATTTGTACTCATGTCATCTTCTTATTCTAGACATTGTTATTTTGCGTTTTCACTTTTATTCCCATCACCAGTAGCCTAGAGGCTTAATAATTTTACTGGTCTCAAAAAACAGTTTCTGGTGTCACTGATTTTCCATGTTAATAGTATATTCTGCTTCAATTTCATTGATTTCTGCTCCAGTCTTGATTGTTTTCTATTTTCCACAATTTTGCATCAGATACCCTCTCTGTTCTTAGTATTTTAAATTTTAAAGTGTAAGTGGAGGTCTATGATTTGAGATCTTTCTTATTTTCCAAAATAGGCACTTAAAGCAGGAAACTCCCTTTTCAGCATTGCATAACGACCATCCCAAACATTTTGATAGGCTATGCTTTTATTTTAACTCAACTTTCAATAGTTTTTCATTTTGCTTCTGACTTTTAGGCCCTCAAAATATTTAAAACTGTACTGTTTCCAAGATCTGGGGACTTTCCAGTGATCTCTGTTACTGATTTCTAATTCAATTCCACTCTGGTCAGAGAACATACCTTATATAACTTAAACTCTTAAATTCATTGGTAATTTTTATGGGCTAGAATATAGGCATCCCTGTACACTACAAAACATGTGTTGTGTTTCATAAACATCAGTTAGGTAAAAATGGTGAATAGTAGTAAGTAGTTCAAATCTTCTCTATTCATGGTTATTTTTGTTTACTTGTTCTATCAATTATTGAGATAATTGAAATATAATTTTGACCAATATAGATTTGCCTATTTTTCCTTGAATTTCTATCAGTTTTTACTTTACATATTTTAAAGATCTGTTATTAGATGCATAAATACTAAAGTTATTACATACTCTCAATGAACCATTTTATCATTATGAAAAGACCGTTTCTATTCCTAGTAATGATCTTTGTTCTTAAATCTACATTTTTTATAGTAACTCTCTTTTGATTAGTGGTATCATGGCATTTTTTTTTCATTATTTTAAAATTTTTATATTCCTTTATAATTGCATTTCATACACACACACACACACACACACACACTGCATTTCTTGTAGGAAAAACCTACTTGGGTCTTTTTAAGTTAACCTGACAACTGCTTTCTAATAGAGTTTCTAGACTACTTATATTTAATTTGATTATTGATATGGTTTATCCATTTGAAATCAATACTATGGTATTTGTTTAATACACTTGGAGACTTTCAAAATGCTTTAACATCATTTTCCTTACTCACTTTATAGAGTGCCTTCAACTTCTCATGACAGAGTATAATCTAGAAATATGTGAAGAAAATTTTGAGTGGCCTTTAAGAAGCTGAATTAGACCCCTGCAAGCCCATATTATGTAGAATATGAATGACATTTTCTTTCTTTCTAGACTGAAAAATTTTAGAATTAACTTTTGTTTTATAAACATTTTAAATTAGCACTTTAATATTTATTTGGAACAAATGCTCTGCTGATTTGAACCTTCTGTCTCCATTGGCAGGTGCCCTGCATCTCGCACTGGGCTCCATTTTACACTCATTCCAGTGACTTCTGTGAAACACTTACTACCCAGTAATCATTTTAGCTCATTTACAGCTGTGCTAAAAAATAGGCTCCATTCTGACTGTGACTAGCAAGTGTCCTCTTCTCTTTCCTTCTGTACAACAAAGAGATATTTAAGATTTTACACTATTCATCTCAGTTTGTTTTTGAAGGGGGGAAGGCCCAGACAGTTTTAATAAATAGTTTTCCATTGTGTTAAATAGGATTGTCAAACCTTTGAACACAATTCATTTTTTCTAAGGCACCAATTTTATTTTGCGGTAATGAATGGATAGAATATCCCCACACAACTGCAAGAGTTCTTTATCTGTGCCAAACTGAGAATCAGGGGATTTTTGTTTGTATTTCCTCCCTCCCTCCCTCCCTCCTTTCCATCTTTCCATCCTTCCCTCATTCCTTCCCTCTTACCCTCTTTTCTTCCCTCCTTCCTTCCCTCCTTCCCTTCTTCCTTCCTCCCCTCCTTCCTTCCTTCCCTCCATCCTTTCTTCTTTCCTTCCTTTCTTTCCTGTCTCAGTAAAAATAGCAGTTTTAAAATATGGAGATATTTATAGTTCTATACTTTCTATATTCAAATAGAAGGAAAATGATATTTATATACTCTTTTGTTTATAGCTAATGGGTAATGAAATGAGTTAAATCACACGAGTAATGTTCTTTGATAACCCTTAAGGTCCACATATAGGAGCCAGACAAAATGAGTGTGCGTTTGCACATTCTTGGGCATGGATTGGCTTAGGAATACCCATTTGTGTTAATTTGAGCTGGACAAAGCTGAAAATATTTCAGTGAAGCTTTAGGTATTAAAAGCCTCTTTAAAACTGGGAAAAATATTGCAAAAATACTGGAATTTTGAGTCAGACGAACTTTAAATTACTTCTCAATTTTGCCATGTAATGGCTGGATAAACATGTGCAAGATACTGAAATCCTTTGACAAGTTAGAAGTTCATCATTATGCATACATTCCAGGGACAGTGTAAATATAAAGTATTCAATATGTATCACAGATAGCACTCTAAATGTCCTGTTAATATTGAAACACACATTATATATGTTTACATCTGTGCTTTTCCATAGATCCAGATTCAGCCTTCCCAATCATTTCTGGATTAAAGCATAGGCAGTTGTTTTTAACAAAATTAATATACTTAGTATTTTACAAAAGTTTCAGGTGTACAGAAAAAGTTAATACAAAGTACAGGTTCCCTGTTGATATAGCAGTAAGTTTCCAGGGGAGGGGAAATATTCTATAATCCTAAAATTAGCTCTAGTCTTTGATAGCCTATGTCCCAAGCTCAGTTATTTATCATGGTAAATAAAATGGTGCTTTTAAAACTCTAGTGAACTATCATACATACATTTTTTTTTTGGCTACCCTTTTACAGGAATTGAAGGAAAAATTACATGCTATGAATACATGGAATTTTATACTAGTTTATGTGTATTTCTAGTTTAACTTCTGCTTGTGTCATAGATTTACTGTAAAGTTTTAGAATACAGTGAAATATCCAATTTAGTAGCACTTATTTCAAATTTGATTATCCCTTGTTGATTCCTTACATCTCTGGGAGATATTTGTGTAATTGATTAGGGGACTTAAAATCTCACTTAACATCATATTTATTCAAAAGTTTTTCAGTATCCTCATCTTATTATGACAAAGAGAAGAATTTATAACTAGGTGGAGATAGTTTTGATAGCTTTTAAGAATCTAAAACAAAATTTTAAGTTCATATAAAAAGTCGATGTACTATAATATGAAAGAATTAATAAAAAGCCTATATAGTCAGATGCATTTCACATATTTTTCTAAAACTGATTATTTATCTTATTCCTAACTTATAACAGTTAATCAGAATCAGTAATGATAGCTCAGCAGAGAACAAAATAGAAAAAGTTTAGAATCATAACAACATTTTAAAAAAGAACAACATACTTTCTCAGGTTGCACAGTGGCAGACGGCTTTACTGGCCAGGATTGGTCATATTACAAAAACAAAAAAATGATTCTGAAGATTACCTAAGTTTTAGGAAGAATATATATACATAATTTCCATATGTGTGGATGTTATTTGTGTGGAAAACATTTTAGAAATATATGTATGTGGCTGTTTGAACTTTGTTGGGACTTTTTTGGGAATTTCACTTTGAGACCTCTGGTTCTCTGGAAAGCAGTGATATGTGATGTTGTTCTATATAAAATAGATAATATGACCCAGATAAATTCTGACCTTCAGCAAAACTAGACGTTTAACTAGAGCATATGAACAGAATGCGAGTCATAGAAAAGGACAGAAAACTAAAGTAAATGTGACATTTCCCCACCAAAATGTCATATATAAGTGGTAATTCTTATTTTTTGTATTGTTTCTATATTTGGTTTTCTTTGGTTTTGTACCCTCAAATTTCTTTTAAAAACAATTGTTTAGTAGTGGTCTGCTTTTATACAGAGGGACGTAATCCTTGTAATTTTAGAACTTCTCCTCCCTAGTGTGTTTGAGAGGATATAAAAATGTTCCTTTTTATTTTAACCAAACTTTTGAAGTCCTCTTTCATTATGTATAAAAAATTTTTTTTGGTAGAATTATTGTTTATGGCTATGCTTTTTAGAAATGTATACCTTTCCTAATATAAATGTACATATTTACGGTAAGTAAATAACAACTAAATAAACACCTTATTTCTTATGTACTAACTTTTAAAATAAATAATTTTATTTAAAAAAGTTATGGAACTATAAATATTGGTATAATAATGATGGATAAGTAAAACACTATAGCTGTTATTAATTTGGTATAAAAACAAGAAATAATTATCATTTTACTGTCTGGACAAAGACAATGAGATTGAGGTGTGGAGATAAATAGTGTCTGAGCTTGGAGCCCAAATCTATTGTGAAAATATTTGGGCTTTAGGGATGTTAATTCCTCAGCTGGAACTTATATCTTTGGCTAGAAAATGACCACATATCTACCTTCTGTGAGGACTACAGAAGACAGAGAACTAAGAACTAAAAGCATGTTAATCAACAACAAGGCAGGAAAAAAATAAAACAAAACTGTACATATCCTAGAAGTTGAATCGCTGACAGAAAGAAAAATCTTTAAGTAATTGCAGTAAATGAGAAGGAAAAGAAAAAAGAGAAAAGGTTGATAAGTCAATGGAGCACTAGCAGAGATGAGCAAAAGGGTATCTGTAGGTTCTAAGGTAGTAAATCCAATAAATAAGATTTTAAAAAGTATTCAGTGTTGTAATGCTCTACCATATAAGAACTATAATGTTATTTTTTTAAGAGCCTTATTAGATTTATACATAAAATACTCTTGTCATCTATGTATGGGGATTCTTTAAATTACTCCACATTCTTAGATACAATGTGGGATAATTTCCCCATAAATACTTCAAGAATGTATTTCTCACTTTATAATAAAAATTATTGTAAAACTTTTAACATAAAAATTCATGTGATAGGAACACTTATTTGGTGAAGAATTCATTTCAAGTATTCTCACCTGGACTCTAAAAGCATCAAATTAATTAGAAAAAAAAAGGAACATGAAAAATAAGGAATTTGGATTATTAGGAGTTATTTATACATACACACAAATACACAGTAGGATCCTTTGTCAGCTAGGGACAATTTATAATTATCCCGCTTTATCCACAATCTTTGTTGAAATATACTTAAGAGCCCAGAATATGCTTAAAAGCCAGAATGGATGTTTTATACTTGCCTACCCCATTAAACTGTGAGCTACTTGAAGAAGAATAAAGCATTCATTTATATGTCTTGAAAATTTGGCACAATGTCTGCAGTAAGATTCTCATTAAATGGTAATTTTTTAAAAAGGAAAAATGAAACCATGCACTACAATCAAGGAAACAGAAAAGGAAAGGAGTAAAGAGACAAAAATAAAAATAATATATTTTTAAGCAGAAGTGTTGTCTTCAAAATAGTAGGTAAAGTAGGTGGTAGCCTCCACTCGGAATACAGCCTGAACATACCTGGCACGGCCATTTGCTCAACCCTTCAATGCAACACCATCTGCTCAATAAATCCTCACTGTAAACACAAGCTACTCATGGCAATGTGCTAGGTGAGGAAATTGTTTTCCAAGAAAAAAGAAACTTATGGGACAATTTTTGTTTCTACTTTTTAAGAAGTACAGTATTCTATATAACATACTCCATGTGCATATCGGAACACAGAGTTAAAGAAAGCATTGGAAGGATTTTTCATGAATAAACAACAGAATTCAGTAAAATTTTCATTCCTATTTCCTGATCCTGTGCTCACTCTGGTACAAGATTATTTTTACATTACTTCGCCTTTTTCAGAATGTTTAAAAAATAAAAACTGCCACCTCCTCCCCAAAAAAGAGAAGGTTAAATTATTCAATAGTGAAAATCTAGGAGTGACCTCACGGAAATGGCGCCGTGAGCAGCGCGTCCGACAGCTCTCCCCTAAATCACAACAAATTTATCAACTAGAAACAGAAAAATTTATCCTCGGAGCATTCCGGAGTTCCACACAAACTGATAGCGAAAGGACTGTTATCACTTGAATCTGAGAGACGAGGGTGTGGAGGAATCTACCACAGGGACGTTCTTTCAAACCGCAAGGGAGTGCGCCTGCAGTGAGTCAGCCATATACTTGGGAACCGCGAGCCGCCGCGAGCGGCTGACGCGAGCCACCACTGCGAGCCCCTGCGAACCGCCGCCACCGTAAGCCACCGCGAGCAGCTGCTCGCGCCCGGACCGGTTGAGCACCGCTGACGTTCCCAGCGGCCCGCACACTGCGAGTGGGGGTCGCCTGCCACCGGTGCCCGGAGCGCCCCATTCGCGCGCGTGCCTTGGGCATTCCACACGCCCAGGGCGCCCTGCTGGCCCGCACACCCAGGGGGCTCCATTATCCTGTGCCTGGTGCGGTCCACCCGCAAGCGGCGGGGCCAGCGGGAGAGGCTTGGGAGATTCTCTCCGTGGGCGGGGCACCTCACCCAGCCATTCAAGCTAACAATCAAGCATTGGGGGAGGGGCGCGCGCAGGCAGCCTAAAATACCTTCGGAAGCACAGCTGCGACCCAATCACTGAAATTAGCTTAACCCATGAAATCTGCGCACCCTCGGTTCTAATTGATAAGATCTCTCTCAATTCAGCGATCCAAGACAAGAGGCGTGATATTTTTCAGTGCCTCTCGCTAAAGGGGCGGGGGCAACTTCTGATTAATAGAGCCTCCATATTCAGGGATAAACGCTAACAAGAAGGACTTGGCAGATAATAAGGTCTATACTACACTAGTCGTAAGCAGAGACTAGTGCCTCTTCTTCCCTGCAAAAACAGGCTACAAAGTGTGGAAAGCCTGGGTTGAGAGGTCCAACTAAATGATAGGCGCTGAACAGTCACCTTGACAACAATTGACTCCCACCCCCGCCTGATTACACTGGAGACCCTGACTCTCAGAGCCTTTCCCAAAGCCTTGCACTGAGTGGGGATAGAGTGGGGATTTCCCAGCTCTTTGAGCCTCTTACTCCCCAGGCAGAAGCAGTTGCAGCCTTATAGCTGGATCACCAGGCTGCTAGTTCAGAAAGGGGGGACTAGGAGAGAGAATCCAGGAAAGCAAACTCTCTCATGGTTGGACCCTGCAAACGCCAACAAGCCTTTACTTCCAGCAAGACTAAAGCCAATTATATGACATTGCCATAGAATCCCATCAACTGCAAATCCCTACCTAAGAGTGACACAGGGGCAGAGCCTGGGGTACAGAGTCACCGACCAGGAAGAGGGAGAGAAAAGAAAAAGGAAGAAGTTAACCTCTCAAAATCAAGAAAAACCCACAGACTTTACAACTTGATCCACTATTTTTTTTTTTTGTTGTTGTTGTTGTTGTTGTTGTTGTTGTTGTTTGTTTCTTCTATCTTTTTGCCTTTATTTCCTCCACCTCGGTCCTTCTATTCTCTGCCCATCTTATGCTTCCCCTTTCTTGAACTACACTACCCATGAGTGTTGCATTTTATTTTTCTTCTTCATCCTCACCCTCCTTTAAGGTTATACTCCAAAACACTTAACTCTCACTCTCTCCTCTTTTTTTTTTTTTTTGTCTTGCTTTATTTTGTTTTTTTCTCTTCCTATTTTATTTCTTCCTTCGTTTTTCTCTTTTTCTTATTTTTTCCTTTCTATTTGTTTTTTCTTTTCTCATTTTACTTTCCTCCCATATAATCATCAATCACGAACAAATTAGTTAATTTGGGACTCAAGGCTTTTTTTTGGCTTTATTTCTCTTTTTTGCTTTTGTTTTTATTTTTTTTTCTTGTTTGTTTATTTTTGTGGCATTTTGGGTCCTCCCAACCCAAGGTCTCCATTGTATTTAGTCTTCGCTCCACTTAATACAACAGATTTTTACTTATTATTTTTATTTTTTCTTCTTTATTATTCTTTTTTGGTCCTTTTTTCTGGTTCCCTCTTATCCCTCTCATTATATCTCTTAGTTGACCATCACATACAAGCAAATCATCTTAGGCTTGTCTAAGATTTTTTTCCTTTTTTATTTATTTTTTTTTATTTTTATTTTTTTTGCATTTAGTAGGTCCCTACTCCCATTTTTTTGCCCCTTAAACTCTTCACCCCAAATCAGGCCCTCCATTATAGGCACGATATTTCCCTGAGGAGGGGAGAGGAGGGAAAGAGAAGAGAGAAAAAAAGGGGGAAATAATAAATTATTACTGTTTTCTTTTGTGGGGTGTTTCACCTTTTTTTTTTTTTTTTTTACTTTTTACTCTTTATAATTCTAATTAGTGCTATCAATAAGACCACCGTCAGATGCCGATAAGAAAGAGGAAATCGAATATTATGGATACAAAAGAAAGAGAGGTAACACAAATAGATGTGGAAAAATCTATGGAGAAAAGACTTAACATATTGGAAGCCTTGGAGCTTAGTGACAGAGAATTTAAAATAGAAATCTTATAAATACTCAGAGATATACAAGGAAACACAGAAAGGCAATATAGGGAGATCAGAAAACAACTCAATGAACACAAAGAATATATTACCAAGGAAATCGAAACTATAAAAACAAATCAAACAGAAATGAAAAACTCAATTCACGAGCTGAAAAACAAGGTAACAAGCTTAGCTAACAGAACAGCCCAGATTGAGGATAGGATTAGTGAAATAGAAGACAAACAACTTGTGGCACAACAGAGAGAAGAAGAAAGAGACTCAAAAATAATAAAAAACGAGAAAGCCCTACAGGAATTGTCTGACTCCATCAGAAAGAATAACATAAGAATAATAGGTATATCAGAGGGAGAAGAGAAAGAAAATGGAATGGAGAATATACTCAAACAAATAATAGACGAGAACTTCCCAAGCCTGTGGAAGGAACTAAAGCCTCAAATTCAAGAAGCAAACAGAACACCAAGTTTTCTTAACCCCAACAAACCCACTCCAAGGCACATCATAATAAAGATGACACAAACCAATGACAAAGAAAAAATTCTCAAGGCAGCCAGGGAAAAGAAGAGTACAACATATAAAGGAAGGCCTATTAGATTATCATCAGATTTCTCAGCAGAAACTCTACAAGCTAGAAGAGAGTGGACCCCAATATTTAAAGCCCTGAAAGAGAGGAACTTTCAGCCAAGAATACTATACCCATCAAAGCTATCCTTCAAGTATGAAGGAGATATAAAAACATTCACAAATACAGAAAAGATGAGAGAATTTATCAACAGAAAGCCCCCAATCCAGGAAATACTAAAGGGGGTTTTCCAACCAGATTCAAAGAACAAAAGAAAACAACACCACAAGTAACAGCTCCACCAAGAACACAATAAAACCAAACTTAAACTGTGACAACAAAGGAAAAAAAGGGGGGAGAGGATGGAGATTAACAGTAGCAAAGGATGATGAAGTGCAGAAATACTTATAAGATAGGGTACTACAATGAATATGGTAGGTACCCTTTTCATTACTTAATGGTAACCACCCTTAAAAAAACCACCACAAAAACACTTGACTTAAAAAAGGTAGCAACAGAGGAAAGAAGTATGGAACACAAACAAACAAAAACAAATGATAGAAAAACAAAAGAGAAGATTCAAACTAGATACAAAACTAACAGAAAGCAATTTATAAAATGGCAGTAGGGAACCCACAAGTGTCAATAATTACACTAAATGTAAATGGATTAAACTTACCAATAAAAAGACACAGAGTAGCAGAATGGATTAAAAAAGAAAATCCAACTATATGCTGCCTACAAGAAACACATCTAAGCAACAAGGATAAAAACAAATTCAAAGTGAAAGGCTGGAAAACAATACTCCAAGCAAACAACACCCAAAAAAAAGCAGGTGTAGCAATACTCATATCTAATAATGCTGACTACAAGACAGAAAAAGTACTCAGAGACAAAAATGGTCATTTCATAATGATTAAGGGGAAGTTGAATCAAGAAGACATAACAATCCTTAATATATATGCACCAAACCAAGGAGCACCAAAATATATAAGACAGCTACTTATTGACCTTAAAACAAAAACTAACAAAAATACAATCATACTTGGAGACCTCAATACACCGCTGACGGCTCTAGATCGGTCATCCAAACAGAGAATCAATAAAGATATAGTGGCCTTAAACGAAATACTAGAACACCTGGATATAATAGACATCTACAGGACACTTCATCCCAAAGCGACAGAGTATACATTTTTCTCTAGTGTACATGGAACATTCTCAAGAATTGACCATATGTTGGGCCACAAAGACAATATCAGCAAATTTAGAAAAATTGAAATTGTACCAAGCATATTTTCTGATCATAAAGCCTTGAAACTAGAATTCAACTGCAAAAAAGAGGGGGAAAAACCCACAAAAATGTGGAAACTAAACAACATACTTCTAAAAAATGAATGGGTCAAAGAAGAAATAAGCGCAGAGATCAAAAGATATATACAGACAAATGAAAATGAAAATACGACATATCAGAATCTCTGGGATGCAGCAAAAGCAGTAATAAGAGGAAAGTTCATATCACTTCAGGCCTATATGAACAAACAAGAGAGAGCCGAAGTAAACCACTTAACTTCACACCTTAAGGAACTAGAAAAAGAAGAACAAAGACAACCCAAAACCAGCCGAAGAAAGGAGATAATAAAAATCAGAGCAGAAATAAATGAAATAGAGAACAGAAAAACTATAGAAAAAATCAATAAAACAAGGAGCTGGTTCTTTGAAAAGATCAACAAAATTGACAAACCCTTGGCAAGACTCACCAAGGAAAAAAGACACAGGACTCAAATAAATAAAATCCAAAATGAAAGAGGAGAGTTCGCCACAGACATCATAGAAATACAAAGAATTATTGTAGAATACTATGAAAAATTATATGCCACCAAATACAACAATCTAGAAGAAATGGATAAATTCCTAGAACAATACAACCTTCCTAGACTGAGTCATGAAGAAGCAGAAAGCCTAAACAGACCAATCAGCAGGGAGGAAATAGAAAAAACTATTAAAAATCTCCCCCAAAATAAAAGTCCAGGCCCAGACGGTTATACTAGTGAATTCTATCAAACATTCAAAGAAGACTTGGTTCCTATTCTACTCAAAGTCTTCCAAAAAATTGAAGAAGAAGCAATACTTCCAAACACATTTTATGAGGCCAACATAACCCTCATACCAAAACCTGGCAAGGATGGCACAAAGAAAGAAAACTACAGACCAATATCTCTAATGAATACAGATGCTAAAATACTAAACAAAATACTGGCAAACCGAATACAACAACATATTAAAAAAATAATACATCATGATCAAGTGGGATTCATCCCAGAATCTCAAGGATGGTTCAACATACGCAAAACGGTTAACGTAATACACCATATCAACAAAACAAAGAACAAAAACCACATGATCTTATCAATAGATGCAGAAAAGGCTTTTGATAAAATACAACACAATTTTATGTTTAAGACTCTCAACAAAATGGGTATAGAAGGAAAATATCTCAACTTGATAAAGGCCATATATGATAAACCATCAGCCAACATCCTATTAAACGGCATAAAACTGAGGACTTTCTACCTTAAATCAGGAACAAGACAGGGTTGTCCACTCTCTCCACTCTTATTCAACGTGGTGCTAGAAGTTCTGGCCAGAGCAATCAGACAAGACAAAGAAATAAAAGGCATCCATATCGGAAAAGAAGAAGTAAAGCTATCACTTTTTGCTGATGATATGATCCTATACATCGAAAACCCGAAAGACTCCACAAAAAGATTATTAGAAACAATAAACCAATACAGTAAGGTCGCAGGATACAAAATTAACATACAAAAGTCCATAGCCTTTCTATATGCCAACAATGAAATATTAGAAAACGAACTCAAAAAAATAATCCCCTTCACGATTGCAACAAAAAAAATAAAATACCTAGGAATAAACATAACAAAGAACGTAAAGGACCTATACAATGAAAATTACAAAGCATTGTTAAGGGAAATCGAAAAAGATACAATGAGATGGAAAAATATTCCTTGTTCTTGGATAGGAAGAATAAATATAATCAAAATGGCCATATTACCCAAAGCAATATACAAATTTAATGCAATTCCCATCAAAATCCCTATGAGATTTTTTAAAGAAATGGAACAAAAAATCATCAGATTTATATGGAACTATAAAAAACCCCGAATAGCCAAAACAATCCTAAGGAAAAAGAATGAAGCTGGGGGCATTACAATACCTGACTTTAAACTATATTATAGGGCCACGATAATCAAAACAGCATGGTATTGGCAAAAAAATAGACACTCAGACCAATGGAACAGAATAGAAAGCCCAGAAATAAAACCACATATATATGGTCAAATAATCTTTGATAAAGGGGCCAACAACACACAATGGAGAAAAGAAAGCCTCTTCAACAAATGGTGTTGGGAAAACTGGAAAGCCACATGCAAAAGAATGAAACTCGACTACAGCCTGTCCCCGTGTACTAAAATTAATTCAAAATGGATCAAAGACCTAAATATAAGACCTGAAACAATAAAGTCCATAGAAGAAGACATAGGTACTAAAATCATGGACCTGGGTTTTAAAGAACATTTTATGAACTTGACTCCAATGGCAAGAGAAGTGAAGGCAAAGATAAATGAATGGGACTACATCAGAATTAAAAGTTTTTGCTCAGCAAGAGAAACTGATATCAAAATAGACAGCCAACTATATGGGAACTGATATTTTCAAACGACAGCTCAGATAAGGGCCTAATATCCAAAATTTACAAAGAACTCATAAAACTCAACAACAAACAAACAAGCAATCCAATAAAAAAATGGGAAGAGGACATGAACAGACACTTCTCCCAGGAAGAGATACAAATGGCCAACAGATATATGAAAAGATGCTCAGCTTCATTAGTTATTAGAGAAATGCAAATCAAAACTACAATGAGATACCACCTCACTCCTGTTAGATTAGCTATTATCAACAAGACGGGTAATAGCAAATGTTGGAGAGGCTGTGGAGAAAAAGGAACCCTCATTCACTGTTGGTGGGACTGTAAAGTAGTACAACCATTATGGAGGAAAGTATGGTGGTTCCTCAAAAAACTGCAAATAGAACTACCTTATGACCCAGCAATCCCTCTACTGGGTATATACCCCAAAACCTCAGAAACATTGATACGTGAAGACACATGTAGCCCCATGTTCATTGCAGCACTGTTCACAGTGGCCAAGACATGGAAACAACCAAAAAGCCCTTCAATAGAAGATTGGATAAAGAAGATGTGGCACATATACACTATGGAATACTACTCAGCCATAAGAAATGATGACATCAGATCATTTACAGCAAAATGGTGGGATCTTGATAACATTATAAGGAGTGAAATAAGTAAATCAGAAAAAAACAAGAACTACATGATTCCATACATTGGTGGAACATAAAAATGAGACTAAGAGACATGGACAAGAGTGTGGTGGTTACCAAGGGTGGGGGGGGAGGGAGGACATGGGAGGGAGGGAGGGAGAGAGTTAGGGGGAGGGGGAGGGGCACAGAGAACTAGATGGAGGGTGACGGAGGACAATCTGACTTTGGGCGAGGGGTTTGCAACATAATTTGATGACAAAATAACCTAGACATGTTTTCTTTGAATATATGTACCCTGATTTATTAATGTCATCCCATTACCCTTAATAAAAATTTATTAAAAAAAAAAAAAAAAAAAAAAAAGAAAATCTAGAAAATAGTATAAAGGGGAAAAAAAGAGAAAAAGAAAATAAAGAGAAGAATTTACCTCAAATTAAGATTTTCTGAATACACACTCCTTTCTGATATGAATTATAAAAACACATCATATAAACTAAAGAGAGATTTAAATGTTTAATTACAAACTTTTATGCAATGGCAGCACTAATTGATGATGATGATGATGATACATCCCTTTTCATTTCTTCTTCCAATGTTATACTAAGAAATAACCTCGGGTGCAACATATTCCCCACAAAGTCTCCTTGAATTCAGCTCAGTCCTCAAAACTAAGGGTCTTTGTAAGGTTTACTCATTCAGAGGCTGAGCGGACCCACCTGCTTTTCACAAGTATTGGCTGCCATCTGGCAACAGAAGAACATCTGTGGATCAGTTGTGGGACCAACAGGGTGTTTGTCTGTAGGCTGACATTTTGTAAAATAAGGAAAAAGTAATCCTTCAGAATTACAACAGTGATGCTAGGCTCTAAGAGGCCTTAGGGTAGGAAGGACAAGAGAAAGCAAAAAAAAAAGGATAGAACAAGAAATAGATAAGCCAAGCAAGACAAACACCAAACAAATGTATCACATGGTCGAGAGAAAGGATGTCATAGCAAACACAATAGAAATGAGAAGAATGAAAGGGAACACAAAGGGCAGCACAGAGTGGCAGACAGACGGACGCACAGGCAGCAGGGCAGGTGTCCCAGATGCCCAGCTGTGTGTTTTAAAGGAGACAGGCAATGTGGTTTTTCCAGCTCTGCAGGTCCATAGTTCCCAGAGCGTCACACAAAACTGACTCTGAACATTCAATTTAAAAGATAAACAAGAAAGCTTTATAGTTCAAGTTCAAAGATAGACCAAAAGGGACAGCTCATCATTTTAAAAAATATCAAGTCTTCCAAATTTGAGGGCAATAGGTAAGTCTACTTAGGTCATTTGAGCTGTCTCAATGCAAGGATGTTTATTATAATGCTCAATTTTCTGATCCTCTGCCCGGGAAAATAATGTGCAGTCAGTGGGAAAGCATTGTGATGTTAAATAAAAAGTAGAATGTAGCTTTTAATCCTGTGTATGCTTAAAAGAAGCTACATAAATTCATTTTGCAGGCATGCTTTTATCTGTTTGCAATTGAAATTGAAAATTGCAGTGAGCTACTTAAAAGGAACACGATTAAGTGGAACTTGTTATATAATAGAGCTACTTTTAAATGTGCCATTGTATAACTTAGGGCTAGCACCAGCCTTACACATTGTATATAGTATAAATGAAATCAGAGGCCAGCATATACTAAAGATATTTAAGAATACAGTTATGAAGTAGAAATTATGGGCAGAGGCTGTGCTTCTTTCTAACAGTGAAAAGAAATATAAACACTTTCCTTGACTCTAAGGTATTTGAAGTTAAATTGCTTTACTGGCAGTAAAATGTATATCCTACTAGTTGTTTTAGTTAGTAGGTACTAAGAAAACTAAAAAGAAAAATAGATAATGATCCATCCCTTAACAATTTAAAAAGGTTCTACAGTATGTTTTGATGACCCAGTGCTGATAACCCGGCTGTGAATCTGGACCAACAAATTCAACTCCTGGTCTTGAAACCAAAATTTGATTTATAACGGGCTTAGTTCATTCATATTTATTGATGTTTATACTGTTATACTGGGGAGGTGTTCTCCAGGGAAACAGAACCAATAAGGGAGACTAGGTAGGTAGGTATGTAGGTAGGTAGGTAGGTAGATGATAGATAGATAGATAGATAGATAGATAGATAGATAGATAGATAGATACATACATACATACATACATACATACATAGAAGATAGATAGATGATAGATGATAGATAGATAGATAGATGATAGATTGATAGATAGATGATTGATAGATAGATGATAGATAGATAGATAGATAGATAGATAGATAGATAGATAGATAGATCAAGGAATATGACTCACACATTTCTGTAGGTGCTGATGAGTCCAAAATGCATAGGGCAACCCAGTATGATGGAAATTCAGGCAGAGTTTCTATCTTGCAATCTAGAAGAAGAATTTCTTATTCAGGAAACATTAGCCTTTAATTTTTAGACTTTCAACTGACTGGTCAAGTCCCACACACATTACACAGAAGACACTGTGTGTTATTTAAAGTCAACTAATTCTAAATGTTAATCACATTAAAAAAATACCTTCACAACAGCACATATATCAGTGTTTGCCCCTAACAACTGGCAACCAACTAGGTACCAGAGCCAAGCCAAGTTGACACACAAAATTAACCATCATAGTAAATCTTAAAAAACCTGTCTAATCTAGGGTTGAGTTTTTTACACAGTGAGAGGTTCCCAGAAAATTTTGCTTAATTACAATACTAAAACTAAACAATTTAAGCACATATTTTCATTAAACTTATCACTTAAGACAGAGTCTAGAGAAAAATACATGGGCAAGAGAATACAAATGACTTTTTCACACCAAATTTTTTCATTTTTTTTCCTTATTCTTTGTTGATTCTGTCTCTGTTTTGATATCAACTTAGAGAGTAATAGAAACACTTCATTTGTTTTTGTAAAAAAAAAAAAATTGCTCCCTGAAAAGATGTAAGAAAAAGATCTGATGGACAGAAGTGCCCAGATGTGTTAGCTTTCTATGGGAAATCACTCGAAAGAGCCACTAAAGCAAAGTGTCAAGGGCTATCAAATTTCAGTCACCCCAAATAAGTAAGTTCTAGAGATCTGATGTACATCATGCCTATAGATAGTAATGCTGTAGTGTGTACTAATAAACCTGCTCAGAGGCAGATCTTAGGTACAGTGTTTTGCCTCATCGAATAAAAAGTGTATTCTTCGTGTGTGTACTCCTCCCTTCACAGATTTTTAAATATTTTCTTTTTTTTTTAATTTTTTATTTATTCATTTTAGAGAGGAGAGGGAGAGACAGAGAGAGAGAGGGGGAGGAGCTGGAAGCATCAACTCCCATATGTGCCTTGACCAGGCAAGCCCAGGGTTTTGAACTGGTGACCTCAGCATTTCCAGGTCAATGCTTTATCCACTGTGCCACCACAGGTCAGGCCTTCTTTCACAGATTTTTAAATATGAGAAAATATCCACAGACATCACTCAACACTGTCTACTATTTTACACAAAATAAAAGAAGGAATAAAAGGTAAAATGAGCTTTGTAAGTTTATAAGGAAGAAATAGGTCCAGCTCCAAACTAGCGTTTTTGAGAACTAAATGAAATGGAGACACTTCATAAGCCATCAGATTTCTGCCTGCTCGGGTGCACTGACTTGCACTGTCACCTGGCCTGCTTTTCTCAGAACCTGTAAATAGTGCCAAAGGAACCATTAACTTTGCCTAAAAATGCTCATTTACTACCAAGTGATGACAATTACTTGTCTCCTCCTCCTCATAGACTCTTAATCTCTAAACTGAAAGTGCTTCCAGAGAAATTTAGAGATGTCCTCATTTGAGACAAGGACATCAAATCCACCCAGTATGCCATGCACTGAGTTTGCCAGCCAACCAAGCACATGACACAGAAAGTAAACAACACAGGAAAGAACCCAACAGGCATCAAAGTCAACTGCCGGCTGCCAAGTGATGGTTTCCCGATTAAAGGCAACGGGCCAGGCTCCAGGAATCAGATTAGAATTAAATGATTAACCCACAGGGTTGGAAGAGCTCACTGGGACACCAGCTAGAATCACAGTGCCTTCTGGGATCCCCACAGACAGAAGCAGCTGCTGCTTCTGCTCTAAACCTTCACGCCAGCAGCACACTCGTCACATCCCCTGCCATTTCCTCACGTCTAATTAACACTGGGAAACTGTTATATTTTTACCCTGTGTTCCATCAAAATATAGATTAGATTGTTTCTTCCTTTCCTTAAGTGTCATTGTAAATATGCTTCAGAATTTCTCACTAAGAGCTCTCTGCAGCCTGAATCTCTCTCCCATGTGGAGAGAAGTTGAATCCAGTCCATTTCTGGTCACCGTCTCCTTACAACAGGCAAGCTGTACCCTGGGATCCCTTCCAGATTCCCGGCCCTTTCTCCTGGCACAGGAGACAAGCACCTTTGCTCTCAGCTGTCTAGTTCTCCGTCTTCTGGGAGATGAGGGAGCAGGGGGCCCCGCCCTCCCGGGGCCCCACCCTCCCAGGCCCCACCCACCCCCTTCTCTCCTAAGCTTCACTGCTTTGGAAGCATCACTCCGACTGCCCTTTCCCTTCTCCAGTGAATACTGTATCTGGCCTATATGAAATCATATGCTTTAATACCACTTAGCAGTTTTCAAGGTGGCATCACCTTATTGTTTCATTTCTGCCTTGAATTTAAATCTGCTATAAATTAGGGAGCAAATGTAATTCTCACTATAGATAGGAAAAAAGAAGGCTGGAAAAATTAGCAGACTTCCTCAAGAACACAGTTCACACCGGAGCAATTTTGTGATGCAGGTTGGGTATTTGCGTCTCTAGGCTTGCTGCTACTTCCTCTTACCCTCGCTTGCTTTGTAGAGTCAGTGTGCCCCTCTGAAAATGTACGTAAAGGGCTCTGGCACTCAATGCAATATGATACACATGATATGTGATCAATAATCTGTGGGCTGTCACTACAATACAGTCAGAAAACTCATTCCTTAAAATTCATAAATATAAAATTAAGTCATTTAAGTGACTTTGATTAGAGAAGACCACAATATCAGTGCCAGAAAAACAGAGACAGTTTTTCCTTTTCTATTTTTTTTTTTTTTAATTTAAAAGGCAATGTCATCAATGCTGTGATCCTTGGATGTCTTAAAAAAAATGCGGTAAATAGAATGTCTTCATGTTGGTTCTTGCAGCAAGCATTTTTCTAGGTATACCCACTAGGGGTAGGCACAGCAATAAAGGCCCACAGTGACACATGGCTGTGCAATGAGGAAAGAATCAACAAAGAGCAAGTCCTTTCCCCTGCCCTGTTTCAAGACTACCTTGAAATTTTCACAAACCACTGGAACAGATCTAGTGCATGCTGTATACCAGTGATTTTTAACCAGTGGGCCATAAGATCATACCAAGCATGCAGTGCCCAGGGCAGTGATGTCCCAGAAGGGGTGGGCATGCCAGGAGACTGGCCAGGATGCTATAGCCTGGAGGAACCAGGGCCTTTACCAAGGTCCTGGGCAGATGGCACGTGTCCCCAGAGGCGGCAACAACTGCACCCCGGTGAGTAAGGCGCATGCTGTTCCCCAAGGGCCTGGAGGCCAAGGCACTGGGAGACTGGGCCCACCCAACATGCTACTGCTGCTCCACTAAGATGTGGGTGTTATGCGGACAGTGAACAGTGATGCTGTGCTAGGTGGTCTTGGGAAAGAAGCTTCGCACCTTCACCACAGTCCTCATCCACCAGCTGCAGCATGCGAAGAATGATATACACTCTACTGACAGAAAAGTGCTTGCCTTGTACAGGCAGCTGGCCACGGTGCCATACGCTGCAACACTTCGACCTCAGGGACCTGGCCCAGCCCTGCAGAAGCAGCGTGATTTCTGCCGCCACAAGCTGTGCCTCCAACACCTCAATGTCTTCACAGATGAGTGCACAGGTCACGCGAGGACCTGGCACAGGCGTACCACTTGCAGGGTGACCCACAGACACATCACACTGTGAGCACGCACTCTATATGTTCTGAACGTGCACTACCTCGACAATGAGGAGCTGCTACAGCACCTGTGTGAGATGACTTCTGCCACTTCCATGATTTTTGCAGGGCCCGGGACACCAACAAAGGCTATTCTTATCTGGGTGAGCCCTTCCCTAGGACTTTCTGAGCAACAAAGGCCGCAATGCTGAGCTCTTTGCCCAAACCTTCTGCACCCAAAGGCCCTCACGGCCCATGGGACAGACTGCCACAGCTGGAGACTGTCATAACAAGCAGATAGTCCTGCAATTCAGCTCCATGTCCTTGCCCAGCACTTGCCAGAAGGAAGGGATCAGCAGCAGCAAAGACTACAAGGAGGTGGACAGGTACAACTGCCAGGACCAAATGGGCCAGGCCTGTGGCCACAAAGTCCAGCAGATCCACAGAGGACCCTGAAGGTACAAGAGGGAAGAAGAGCACGGTGAAGGGGCAGCTGTCGTCCGGGCCTCAGCGGCCGTGCAGCAGCAGGGAACACGTAGGAGTGAGTATCGGAAAGAAGCAGCAAACTCAAGAAGGAGGAGGCAGGGCCTGTTCCAGACTCAGAGTTAAGGCTCAGGCTGCAAGGAAGCTTCAACAAATGGTCCTGTGAGCCAGGAGGGCTTCCCAGCCACCAGTCCAGCTTCAGGGGACTTCTGGGTAACCTCTCGCCTCCCACTTTGAAGCTCAAGAACAAAGATTTCCCCTGTCTCTGTAGCTCTGCTTCCTCCGGCTGCTCCACGCAATCGCAGGCCCTGCAAGGCTGGCACTGGCGTACCAGTTCCTGCCAGGAGCAGGAGCACCTTCCAGGAAGATGACTTCCCTGCCCAGATGTCCTCCACCTTCAAGCCAGCACAGCCTGGACCAGCCTCGTCTTTGCCTGGAAAGGCAGCAGCAGCAGGAAGGTAGCATAGCCCACCCAAGGGGCCCAGTCTGATGGCAGGGACAGTCAACACCCTTGGGAAGCTCGGGAAGGGGGAAGGGAAGAAAGGGGGAAGGGCAGGAAAAAGGATGGGGCACTGCCCACAGAGGAGGAGGAAGATGAGGACAGTTGCATGTCCTCACTGCCCAGGAGCAGCAGAGTATGCCAGCAGGGTCCTTGTCTTCTCCCTGCTGGTGCTGGCCTCCCCCCAGACCTTCACCAAAGTCAGCAATAAGAGGAAAGTGGGCTCCAAGAAACTAAGTGCTGTCACCCCCACCACTACCCCTGCAAAAGACGGGCTTCTTGGGGCTGAGCACGACCACCCTGCTCCCGCAGGCAGAGCCAAGGGGCCAGTTACTGTCTTTATCAATGATCACACTGAGGGGCGGCTCCAGGTCAGAGTGTCCCCAAGGAACACCCTGGGTTTTTCCAGGAAGAATTGCAGTGCTCAGAGGTCCCTGCACACTCAGAATGCTCCTCTCCCAGCTTGAGCACTATGGTGGTCATGAAGGGCACTCCCCCTCACCTCTGCTGGGTGTGGTGCCCAAGTCAGCAAGCCACCTTCCTTCCCCCTCGCCAGCTTCCCTGACCTGCCCAGCCCCCACCCAGGCTGATGCCAGCACCCGAGGCCTGCCTGGTTCCCGAGAACACCCAGGAGAGGAACGTGCAGCTAATCCAGTCCACCCAGGACTTCCTGCAGAGTGACAAAGCCCATGTCAGTGAGTTCAGGAGTCACTCAGGGAGTTTAGCCAGGGTGTGATCTCCACAGCACAGTATTGTAAGAGCTGCTAGGACCTACCTGCTCAGGGAGAATTTCCAGAAGATAGTGAGCGAACTATTGGTGCTCCTGCTTGACACAGTTGAGCAGCAGGAGCTGCTGTCTGCACGCACAGACTTCCCAGGCCCAGAGAGGCTCCTGGCACCATGGCTGAGAACAAGAGCACGTGGCAGGCCAGCACCTGGCAGGCGAGCCTGGACTCCTGTGTGCCCCACCTGCGAACAGGTGCTCCAGCATGATGGCATCAGCAGCCACGAGCCTCTGCACACTGCCCTGGATGGCGACTTCCCCTCCCTGCAAGCAGTTGCCAGGACCCTCACCTACCTCCTGTTGTTTGGGCAGGAGCTGGCATACCACGGGCCTCCTTTGACCCTCCTCATCCTCAAGGCCCTAAGGAGGCCATCTGCTCAGGCCCCTTGGTTGTGCAGCTCATCAGGAGTCACAAAGACTGGTCACCCCACCATGTCAGCACACTGTCAGACAGAAGTCACCTGGTTTCCTCCTGGGACCTGGGAAGACATCTCTGCCTCAGGGCTGGACCAGTCTTGGTGTGTATCTCTCAATTTCTGAAGGTGCCAGGGGAGGGGAGGGGAGGGTGGGATGCTGGGACTTGTTTGTGCAGTCTGAGCCGGTGGCCAAAGCAGCCATTCTGAGACCTCCTGAGCCCCAGGGCCAGAGCACCATGGCCCCCCTGCTGGAAGCTGTGGGACCACGGGCGCTGGAGTAACACAGTGTGTTGTGTATACAGTTGGCTGTTTCATGGCTCAAGAACGCTCAGGATTAAAAGCAGATATATTATTGTGCTCCTTGAAGTTAAATCTTTCTAGGAGACAAGCTAACTCTGGGATCTAAAATTGATTGTGACCTTTCATCAAAGAATTTATCTTCAAATAAATTTATTTTGCAATAATGCAGAAAAAAGAAAAAGAAACATTTAATACCTATTTAGTCAGAGACACTGAGACCTCTTTTACCTTATATTATCAAATAAAAATATGACAACAGCAAAAACAATAGCCATCTGGTGTGAATGAATCAAAATTATACCTATTTTTTTCAGATTAGCAAAAATATATATTTTGGTGTGGCACAGAATTTTAGTAATTAGTTTATGTGTGCCAAGAGATGAAAAAGGTTGGAAATTGCTGCTTCACCCAATAAATTCTCACTTAAGGTCCTCAATAGGTTCTTGGAAAATGCAACTTTAAGAGAAACAATATATAAAGAAAGCAGTTTTATGGTAGTTTACTTAGTATAAACAATAATTAAGTTCCTATGGCATATTTCCAATCACCAAAATACCTCCAAACTCTAAATAAAGACCCAAAACACTTCTAATAATAAAAATTTAAATAAATGTGAGCTATATGTATACTCAAGAAGGATTAATAAAAACAAATAAGATAATTTTTGCCAACCAATGTATGCCAGTTCAGGGTTGTTGGTGTTGAGAGACTAAGCCAGCAGCTCAGGGCACGAGATGCAAACCGACCCTGGCAACGCCCTTCTATAGCAGGGACACTCACACACACATCACCCCCATTCACACTGGGACTATTTGGACATGCCAATTCCTCTAAAATGCACATCTTTGGGATATGGGAGGAAAATGGAGAATCCCTTCCACAAAAAACAAACAACATCAACAACAAAAAATATACAGACTTAGGGAAAACATGCAAACCTACTCACAGGTCCTGGCCAAGAATCTTTTTCTTTTCTCATCAACAGTATAACAAGATATCACTGAATAAAAAGGCATTATATGAGGACCTACTATACCTAGTATTTGCAAGATACTATGTTGAACACTTTACTGGTCTTACTTCATTTTATAGATGAAAAACATAAGAATATAAATTTAAGCAACCAACTCATATTTTCAAGTGGCTAAGAGTCAAAATGAGTTCAAATGACAGTGCAGAAAGTCCTCACTTAAAATTGTTGCTAGGTTCTTGGAACTGGCAAGCAACATATAACAAAAGCAATTTTACCACAGGCTAATTGAAATAAACAAGTTCCTGCAGCATCTCATCAATGTTTCAAGGGGATGTCCTTGAAAGAAACAATGTTATTCCAGGACCTGCTGTATACATAAAGCAAAAGACAAACAGACAAAAAAAAAAAAAAAAAACACAAAAAAACCCCCACAAGTTTACTGACTTCTTTGACCCAACTTATTTGTTTCTTGAATCTTTTCAAATTAATATCCAAAATAATGAATCCAAAAGCCCAAAAATATTTTCAAATAAACTAACAATAGTCACCAAATTAAGAGAACAAGAGACAGCGCCCAGATATGTATGAAAGAGAGATATCATTACAATGCTATTGCATCTGATAATCAGAGGAGGCAAAACCTAATCTGAAACACCACATGGTAAAGGGGAAAGGAAATAGTCAGTTCCCAATGTGCCCAGTCCATGCATTAAAAGACATCTTATGTCAGGGCATGGAAGAGACAGGAGAGCCGTGCAGTAAGAGATCTGCACAGAGATGGGGCAGAAAGGACAGCGAGGCAATGCATCCCAAGAGCTATCTCTTTATCACAACACAGATCCCTTATCATGACAGCATCAGTAGTTGTTTAGTTGCAACACGAAAACCACCAAAACTATAACCATACCCCATTAATCAATATGAACATCTGCAGCTATTGTTCATGCTCACACAGTGAGTAACGACTTAGCAACTGTGATGCTAGAATGAGCTTTAAGAGATTTGGAAAAGAAGGATAATTCACATATCATTCGGTCAAAAAATTCAGCTTGTATGATTTTCTTTTCCCCCCTCAAAAAATAAATACAAATGATCTCTCCTAAAGAAAAACTTATTTTATTATTTTGGCTGTAAGCACTGCCCACTCCATCCAAAAGCAGCAGAATACATATTCTTTTCAAGTGCACATGAAATATTTCCCAGGATAGATCATACATTAGTCCAAAAAACAAGCTGTAATAAACTTAGAAATATGTAAATCATATCAGTATCTTTATGGATCACAATACTATAAAACTAGAAAGCCACTAAAAGAAGAAAAATTGGAAAATTCACAAATATGTGGAGATTAAATAACCTCTTCAGAACAACAATGGGTCAAAGAAGAAATCACAGGTAAATGAAAATATAAGAGATGATTGGAAACAAAAACATAACTTAGCAAATTCTGTGGAGGCAGCACTAGCAGTTCTAAAAGAGAAATAATGTTAATTAACACCTGCATTAAGAAAAAGAAAAAAACTACAAAAAGAAAACCTAACATTATACCTCAAAGAACTAGAAAAGGAAGGAAAAACTAAACCCAAAGATAGTGGAAGAAATTAACATATCATAGTTGTGGACAAGTCCCTCCAGGGGTGAGGACAACGGAGACACAGAGACCCGACTCTGAGACCAGGTTCAGTGATGCAGATCCGCTTTATTCAGGAAGTAAGCTAGCTTATATACACAGCCTATAGGGTGTTCAGCCTATAGGGTGTTACAGCATGTTCTTCAAAGCCAATGGCTGAAAAGATCAGGGAGCTGTGTGGTTGGCACTGAGTCACTTCCTAATAGTGGGCGAGCGCCCTCCTGGGTGTGCTGAGGAGGGTTTCAGGTGCTGCAGTGTTCTCACAGCATTGCATCAGCCACAGCTGTTAGGAATGCACTCTGCCCTCTACCTACAATAGTGAAAGTACATGAAATACAGACAGACAAAAAGACAATAGAAAAGATTAATGAAACTAAGGCCATTGTTTGTTGAAAAGATAAACAAAATATAAAAACCTTTTAGCTAGACTTACAAAGAATAAAGAGGGCTCAAATAAATAAAATTATATACAAAAAAGAAGATAATCACAACTGATACCAGAGAAATACATAGGATCATTCATAAAAGACCGCAATGAACAATTGCATGTCAACAAACTGGACAACCTGGAAATAAGGGTTAAATTCCTAGACACATACCAACTATGAAGACTCAGTCATGAAGAAATAGAAAATCTAAACATTATCTACTGCTAGTATGGAAATAAATCAGTAATCAAAAACCTCCCAGGAAAGAAATCTTCAAAACTAGATGGTTTCACTGGTGAATTCTACCTAACATTTATAAGAACTACCGACAATCCCTTTCAAATTCTTCTAAAAATAGGAGGGAACACTTCTTTTTTCTTTTTTCTTTTTTTTCTTTTTTTTTTTTTTGAGATTTTTCTATTTTATTTTATTTTATTTTATTTATTTTTAATGGGGTGACATCAGTAAATCAAGATACATATATTCAAAGATAACATGTCCAGGTTATCTTGTCGTTCAATTATGTTGCATACCCATCACCCATTTTTTGGGGCAGCAATACCCTGTTACCAAAGTCAGATGAGGACACCCCATGAAATGAAATTGTCAGGTCAATATCCCTGATGAACATAAATTTTAAAATTCTCAACAAAATATTATCAACCAAAATCAGTGATACAATAAAAGGATCATACACCATGATCAAGTATGATTTATACCAGGGATACCAGGAATGCAAAGATGAATTCACATCTACAAATGAAAAAAAGAATTGTGATAACCATATTCACAAGATGAAAGATAAAATTTATATGAACATCACCATAGATACAAAAAATACATTTGACACAATTCAATTGTCTTGCAAGATAAAAACTTTCAACAAACTAGGTATAGAGGAAACTTGCCTCAACATAATAGCAGTTATTTAAGACATATCCACAGTTAACATCATACTCGACAGTGAATTGCTAAAAAACTTTTCTCTGACATCAAGACCAAGACATGGATGCCCACTCTCCACTTCTTTTAACATAGTACTGAAGTCCTAATGAGAAATTAAGCAAAAAATGGAACTAAAAAGTCATCCAAATCCAAAAGAAAGAAGTAAAACTGTCACTTTGCAAATGCAAATACTAGAGACCCCACTGAAATACTGTTAGAACTAATGAATGCAGTAAATTTGCAGAAAACAAAATCAATGTACAAAAATCAGTTGTGTTTCTATATACTAATAGGCAGTCAGAAAGAGAAATTAAGAAAGCCACCCCATTTACAAAAACATCGAAAGAATAAAATATTTAGGAATAAATTTAACCAAAGAGGTAAAACTTCTATATTGAAAATTGCAAAACATTGGTGAAAGAAATTAAAGAAGACACAAATAAATTGAAGGCTATCCCATGTTCATGGACTAGAAGAATTAATATTAATAAAATATAAAATAATGTTCATAGTACTCAACGTATTCTACAAATTTTATATAATCATCAATATTCCACTGCAATTTTTTCAAAGAAATAAAAAACAATAATCCTCACATATTTATGAAAGCACAAAAGATCTTGAATAGACAAAGTAATCTTTAAAAAAAGGAACAAAGCTAGAGGCATCAAACTTCCTGATTTCAAACCACATTAAAAAACCATAAGTAATCAAAAGAGTGTGGTATTGGCATAATAGCAGACGCATTAATAAATGGAACAGAACAGAAAATTCAGAAATAAACCCATGCATATATTGTCAATTAATTTACAACAGAGGGCACAAGAATATACAATGGGGAAATTGGATGCTTTCTTCAATAGGTGAGAAAACTAAACAGTCACATGCTAAAGAGTAAAACTGACTTTTATTATAGTTTTCTTATTCATAGAAAACCAAGAGAGAATTCCACAGAATTAAAGATGCACTATTAAATAAATGTCAATCTGTGTTTGTAGAAGGGGGTATAATAACATATATTTTCAACTTAGCTTTCTTAATTAATTGAAAGCATACCTCTGCTTTTTCAAAGATATTTTTACAAATAGATTTCGTGGTGGTTCCTTATAAGAGATAATCAACCAATAATTCATCATACTTCTATTCCATTGCAAAGAGTGATTTGCTTAGCCGAGATTTTCTCAACCTTGCCTGGCCATAAAACAGAGATAATCTATTTTTTTTTCAAATTATGTTCAGCTCTAGTAATATTCCCAAAGGCAGAGAAACTTTGAGAGACCAACATTCACCATTCTGGCTGTAAATGTCACCCTGAATAAACAAACCTGACAAATAAACATACTCTGAGTTGCCTACTTTCCCTGACCATCTGTTTGTATAGCATGGTGCCTTCATACAAATAGCACAGATAATTTTATTTGGGGAAATAAAATCAAAAACAGTCAAGAGAAGTTGAGATAAATTGCCTTGGCAGGAGACTTTGCACTGCATGGACCTGCATGTATGGATTTGATTTTGACTCTGGTTTTGATTAGTTTAATTCTACTCTTAAATCTTCTTCGCTAGATGAGAGGAGAGGGGGGAGAGAAGACTGAAACCGAACAAAACTACTACCTCCTCATTAAAACTGTCACTGTGGTAAATTACAAGCATCATTTTATTAATGGGAGGGTCGTTCTCAGCATTATCATCTGCATTAGCTAACTGATTGTCCTTATAAAAAGATAAACTTTAAAAAAATAAATAAATGGAAGTGAGATGAGGAGAAATCAGGCCTTGCTTCACAAAACATTTTGCAATTGGAGATTAGGCAAATGAAAAAAACAAACAAACAAACAGAAAACACTAGCACATGCCTAAATCCCTGAAAAACATCACCATCAAATTTAATATTAAAAGAGCTATAAAAGTTATCTAAACCACACATCTTTTATAATGCTATTTTGGCTTTACACTTCTTTTTTCAAAAAGCTCGAGTACCTGGGTAATAAGCAATGAACTACAATCCATAGCTGATCCTTACATTTAATTGACTTTGTTTATTTTTTCTTTATTTTCAGTGGATTTGATGTCTTCTTTCAAAAAACAAAAATACAAAAAAAAAAACCCACCACATTACAGTCAAACATATGCTTTCTACAATATTCGATGTGTATCCTTATGCTACGGTTACAGAAGACTGGCATTGCTTTGTATAGTTTCATTGTTGAGAACAGCGCTAGTCATTTCCCCTACTAGTACATACTAGTCTTTGCTCTCAGAGTGGTGGGAGGTTGTAAACTGACTAGAGACCAAACATAGAGATGTTACATTAAAATAATGCTGCCTATAGATAATCCCTGATGGCTTTTGCATCAAGAATCTATTTTATAAAGAGAAAAAGTATTTTTTCTTCCCTCATAATGTACACTTCTTGATAAAAATTCTTTTTTTCCTCAAGTTGATGTCATGCATGATATCTTACGTAGAGATATTATGAGATAGAACTTTACCACTTATTCTCTTTGCCTCACACAACTATATACGATCTATCTATATTATATAGTAGAGCCACATGTAGAGATTGTTTAATAAATCACTATATATAAATCAGAGAAGGGAAGATCTCTGAGGTTCAAGTGGGGAAAAGTGGCCCACCCCTCCCCCACATTGTTTTCCTTTCTTTCCACCCTAGGTGCCCATCATGGTCAGCACAGTACTCAGCTAGACACAGGGATCTCCCCTCTCCTCCAAATTTGCATTACCATACCAAGACGCTGCTATTTCCAAGTAACTGTGCATTCCCTGTGATAAGCACCACAATATTTGTGAATCATGACTACCATGAAAGACAACTAAAACACTGACCAACACACCTTAACCTTTCCCGCAACGTGTACTAAGTCCAGGCCCTGACCTCCCTTTTCTTAGAGGAATTACTTTAGACAACTTTAATTATGAGTTCTTTCATTTCCCCTTTGAGATATAAATCTTTTTATTTTCTGAAGAGATTTTTTGTTTAATACATCTGAAAGGAACCATATATATATATAATATATAAAAAGAATTATGACATCAGAAAGTATTAGTTTAACACTAATGAATCTACAAGGATTAGCATTTAAGGAAGGTGGTGAAGATTACCTAAACATTTTTAAAAATTGTAAACTTCAACCAAAATAAGCTGATAAAAACCCTACTCATACTTATGAAGAGCCTTCATAAGACTCCAGGAGTATTATTAAACTAGAGAGCCACTATTGGTTGCACTGGGGTTCTTCATGCAAAACAAAAGTAAGGGGTCCCCTTGACAAGTACCCAGGTTGTTCAATGTTCTCCCCTCCCAATACCCCCACTTGAGCTTCTTAATGAAGCGTCTCTCCATCTTCATAACTTGAAAGAGGATGTGAATCGCTCCAAAGACATCTGTCTCCTAGCAGCACCCCTCACATGTACTGGGTCTTCAGCTGCGTGTTCTAGGAGCACGGAATGGCACGCTATGAAGCTGCTCATCTACCCTAAGCATATAAGACAATGAATAACTGACAGGAGAAATATTTTTAATTACATACTCAATCCATTTGGTATATTTCAAAAGATGCAATATTTTTCCTCATTTATCAGTGAAAAAAGCTAGAAATTTTCTTAAAAAAAGTCAATAAATGGCTAACAAATTTCCTTTAAAGTCACTGTCCCATATATAGTGCAACTTAAAAAAAAAAAGAGGAGGCACAAGACAGGTTCCTTCCACTTCCATAATTTTCATCAGACACTGGACCCTCTCAAAGGGGGAGGAAAGGCAACTTGCAAAAAGGAGGATGTTCATGAATGAGGGATTTACTATACTCTTTCCTGGGAGCCGCCAGGTGGGGGCTGGTCTTCTACAGTAGATCTAGGAAGTGCTATGTAGAATCACTCCACCCTTTTCCCCAAAGGCCTGTCCAATGATTAAGAAAAATTTTTAAAAATGAGTAAATAAAAACAAACCACACACACACTCTCTACTCAAAAAAATACCTACATGTCCCAGACCAATCTCTAGAGTGAAGTGGGGCAGCTTCACAACCCGAGTTAGTCTATTACAGAGTCACCACAAACATGCATTGCTTTGGGTAAAAAATAATAATAAGTAACACTTATACCGATCACTTTTCTGACAATACACAATTACTCAAAATTAACTAGTATAACCAGGAGGAAAGGGGCCATTCCTATGAGCCTTGTCCCACACGAGTGCATGTGGGTACGTGCAGGGCACTTGCCATTATTGCAATGACAAACTTTAATTTTTAACGTTCAGTTTGGTTTAAGCATTGTGTTTGGACCGGCGGTGACTCCAGCTGTGCAGGAAGGGCGCTGGAGACCAGAGCAGCAGTGCAGGCTCTTCCCTGGCCAGGAGCCTCAGGGCAGCCAGCATGACTCCTCCGTCCACTGTTGTATCTCAGCCCATCTGCGTGAATACAGAACACGCCACACACCTGCCGGCGGTCTGGGCAGCTTTGCAGCAGTCTCTATGTTGGCAGGCTTCTGCCTGCTCCTGGCAAGTTTCTTACTAACAGCAAAATCATCTCTGCGTTGAACATGGCCCTCAACAAACAAGAAAGGAGTCTCTGGACAGTGACTTATCTCAAGTTATCTCACACACTTGCTTTTCTTTTACATTTTCAAATCAGGTTGGAGGAACCACTGAAAAATACACTAGGAACACATCTGTGTGTGGATAACTCAGTGGGTGGAATCTACTATAATCCTCTTGACTGCTGTATCAAAAGTCCAAGAGTACATGGACTTCCTCTCACCAATCATAACTGCCATTGCAAAGTGTCAAAACAATCGGTTCATACTCAGACGGAAAGTGTTTGCTGTGTTGGGCATCAGGAGACATGTTTTACTGAAGGCACCATCGCCCACAACAACACACTTCATTGTCTGGACTGCTGAAATAGTTTCCTACCCACTTTAAATATTTTAAAACTAATTACCTCGGCTTCTCTGCCAGGGGTCAGGATGTAAGTCTTTTTAAAAGCTTCTTGCCAGTTTTACAAGCTAAGAATATTTTGTTTAAGGACTTGGGGACTATCTCTCTGAAATGTAATCATTGAGAATAATAGTGCTCTCATTTCTCAGTTTCTGTAGGAGAGGAAGAGCTTAACCCTCAGAGTACACCTTGTTCCAAGTTCCAAAACTATCTACTGTTATAAAGATACCAGAAAGTTTACTTCTCCTTTGGGATAATAAAGCCAATCAACAAACACGAAAACCTAAGATCGCCTTATCATTCCTACTCTTAGAATCTCTGCCATTTTCTATTTCAGTGGAGTTGAGTTCAGACTGTTTCGGTCTCTCTCCCCTCTAATAAAAGGCTTGAGTAATGTCTTGCATACTTGCCTAACATAGTCTACTGCAATTTTTGCTTCAATACAACCAAGAAGGATTGATGGACCAAAGAGAATTAGTATTTAAAGAAGCATAAAAGTAAATCTAATAGGATAAGGAAAAATATGGGACAAATGAAGCAAAACAACTAGTCATAAAAGTGACTAAGTGGCGTCTCTTGGTACAAAAAAATATAAAACTAAAATTATCTATTCAGAAGAAGAGTTAAATAGCACAATGAATACAGCCTCAGAACAAATTAGAGAACAAAGATAAAGAATAGGAAATTTACCCTGAACAATATTAGGAAGAAATAAAGAGTAGAGAACATAAAATAAAACTTAAGATATAAAGATGATACAAGTGTTAATACTTTAATGATAGGAACCCCAGGGGTAAAACAAGCAAGCAAGGAAACAAACAAAAATAAACCCTCAAAATCACTAGAAATTTATAACCAAATAATATATTTAAAATGACATAGTTTTAAAAGATAAATAAAGCTACTAATCATTCAAGGATAATTATGAATCCACAAGAAAATCTACGAAGTACTTATACATACAAATTACAAGTCAAAATTTATCCAAATGGTTAATGCAGTGCTTAGAGGAAAAAAAAAGAGACTTTTAAATAGATTATTGAAAAATAAATGAGAAATCTTGACCAGGCAGTGGCACAGTGGATAGAGCACCGGACTGGAACGCGGAGGACCAGTTTTGAAACCCGAGGTCGCTGGCTTGAGCACGGGCTCACCAGCTTCAGCCCAAAGGTCGCTGCCTTGAAGCCCAAGGTTGCTGGCTTGAGCAAGGGGTTACTTGTTCTGCTGTATCCCACTGGTCAAGGCATATATGAGAAAGCAATGATTGAACAATAATGTGCTGCGAAAAAGAAATGATGCTTCTCATCTCTCTCCCTTCCTGTCTGTCTGTACCTATCTGTCACTCTCTCAGACTCTCTGCCTCAGATAAAAAAAAAAGAAGAAGAAAGAAAGAAAGAAAAAGAAATGAGAAGGAAATAAGTTACTCATTCAGCCCAACTAGAATAATGAAATAGAGGAGTATCAACAATATGAAAATAAGATAATAAAGTACCAGGCAATATATAAATTAAACAGAAAATAAGACTAATCAAGAAACCCAAAGATGTAACCTGGCTGGGTACTCAGTGGTTCGAGCATCATTCCAATATGTCAAGGTTGTGGGTTCGATCCCGGTCAGGGTAAATGAATGTATAACTAAGTAGAACAACAAATTGATATTTTTTTCTCCTCTTCTATTTCTCTCCCTCTCTCTCTCTCTCTCTCTCTCTCTCTCTCTCTCTCTCTTAAATCAATACATTTTTTTAATTATAAAAAAGAAAGAAAACAAACTATGGTGCTTTGAAAGAATGACTAATTAAATCTCAGGCAATTTTACACAGGCAAAAAAGAGGGAGAAGCTGCAAATAAACAACAGAATGAAAACATTAAATAACTACAGATAGTTATTTAAAAATAAAATTACTAAATTTCATGAAAAATTCAAAATGCCAAAAGTTCCTAAGAATGTACTAAAGATTATTTTAAAATATACAGATATTAAAGAAATAGAAATGGTAGTCATAATATACCTTCAGAAGCAAATGGCAAACCCTGATGATATTTTAGGTGATTTCTAGTATACTTTCAAGATATATTTAATCCCATTTATATAAGGAGGTACAAATAATATCAATGAGTAAAAAGGAAAGGTGAGAGAGATCTATCCACTTCAGAGTATAAAGCCAACACAACTTTACTAAAACTTAGAAAAGCATCTATATGCCTAATTAATAGGTACCTATTAATAAGAGAAATTATAAACAGAAATTTAGCTAATTCTGCACAACAGATTATCCAAAATCACAGATCACGATCAAATGTAGCTTCCCCACCATCCCAGCCTGCCTGACTGCACTAACCCCTTAGCTGGCCATGGCCCCGTCCTCACGCCCCGTAGCCAGTTCATCATGCAGGCTTCCTTTAACTGCAGGCTTAAGATCCCATCACTTCTCTGGTTAAAACCCTCTATTCACCCCCCATCTCATTCACAGTGAAAGCTGAAGTCCTTTGTGATGGCTGATGTTGATGTGTCATCTTCACCGGATCACAGGGTGCTCCGATACTGGCTACACATTACTTCTAGGTGTGTTTCTGGAAGACATTAGCACTGGAATAAGTGGACTCAGTCCATCTGTTTGCTTTCTCCAAGAGCTGTAATGGACTAACAGAGGAAGAAATAATTAGGTTCTTCCTGCCCAACTGTATGCCCATATATCAGGTTCCCCAGAGAAACAGAGTCAATAAGATAAATTAACATATACCATAATATTATATACTGGCTATATAGGGATATATTGAATATGAATACAGATGATTCCACCGGTTTGGCTTCTCTGAAGAACCCTGACCACTACACTTTCCAGGCCCACAAGACCTTATGCAATCTGCCGTGTCACCCCCCCCCACCCCCAATCCACCTCATCTCCCACCGTGACTGCAACGTTGCTAGCCCATCACTTGTTCCAGCTTCTTTGCTCAAACACCTCAACTCTGTTTCCACCTGTGACCTTGGCCACCTGTTCCTTCTGAGGAAAAGTGTCTGTCTCCAGTTATTCCACTGGCTTATCTCTCAACTTCTTCAAATTTCTCTGGAAATATCACAATATCACAGTTCCTCTCTGACAAACATGACAGAGACTGTAAATCCCCACATGTCCTGGGTTTGTCCATACTCTTTCCCTTGCTTTTCCCACAGCCCACCCACCGTCTACCTCAATGACGGCAGTCCTTTGTTTGGCTCCTGAGTATATGTCAGTACCAGTAGAGAAAATGGGCAAAAGACACAAATGGGAAAGACACAGGAAGCCAATGGCTAAGAAGTGCATGACAAAGAGGTGAGGAGCACAGACCCTGGAACAGCACAGCCAGGTGTGACTCTTACTCGGCCAGTCACTGCTGTGTGATTCTTTTACCTCTGTCTGTCTCTGTTCCCCACTGTACTGTAATTGAGATAAAGCAGCAGCTAGCTCACTCAGCTAAGTCAATTACATTGCCCTTCACAGGTTCTGCATCTGTGGATACCACCACCTGCAGGTTGAAAATATTTAGGGGGAAAAACTTACATGGCTGCTGACCCATATCATGTAGTTAGGCCTACAGTGGTGCATGTATGCTAAACATGTACAGACTTTTTTCCTTATCTTTAGTCCCTAAACAGTATAGTAAAGAAATAGAATTTACACTGTCTTAGGTATTATAAGTCATCTAGAGATGTTTTAAATTATTAAGGAGGGTATGTACACGTTACATGCAAATACTCTGCCATTTTGCATCAAGGACTGAGCTTCTTCCGATTTGCTTCTGTGCTGGGGATCCGATCCCCTATGGGTACAGAGGGACAACTGTCCTATGTATTAAAGGCTTTGAAGGGTACTTGGAACATAACTGATATATAACTACATATTAAATAAATATGGAAAGATGCTTAAATTCATAAGAGATCAGGAAACTACTAAATCAAATTAAAAGGATATACTAAATATCATGAGAAATTAGAAAAACCAGATAATGTGAAATGTTGACTCAGATATAAGAAAGTAAAAACTAGAATGTAAACAGGGCAGCACTCAGGGAAGTTGAGTGTGCCTTACCCATGAACTAGAGGACTAACTGCTGGGTTTAGACACCCCGAAATAGAAGGATGTTTGTTACAGCAATGTTCTTGATAACAGGAAGTTATAAGCGAGAGATGTGCATTAAGAGCTAAAACAATATGTAGAATATGGTGGTGCATATTATAGGATACTAGGCAGAAGTGAGAAATGTAGAAAACAACACTCAGGAAAAAATTTTCAAATATACCAACAGATCCATGGACATATCCTACTATTAGATACATTCATATAGACGGCTACAGAGCAAAGAGGAATGGGGCTTGGGATGGGGTGAAAAGCATAACTTAAGGAAACAGATTTTCTTTAACGAAGAATACACTAGACCTTCACAGGCTGATGAGAAAAACATTGGGAGGTTGCAGGGCCTCCTTAAGCCAAGCTGTACCAGGTTATCCTGTGGCCCTCCATCTCAAGGCACTCCTGACTTGTGGGTGTCTCTAATGGAATAAAAATTTTACAAAGAACATTATCCTTTTGGCAGGAATAGGAAAAAAGCTCACAAATGTGACATCATGAGATTTTATATCTATTTTCTTAGTCATTTTCCCCATTTAGTTACTTCCAGTTTGAACCCAAATACTTAAGACTCTGAACTAATGAGCACCTACAGGAAAAAAATGCAAATAAGAAATTTCTAGCCCTGGTCGGTTGGTTCAATGGTAGAGCATCAGCCCAGCATGTGGAAGTCCCAGGTTCAATTCTCAGTCAGAGCACACAGGAGAAACACCCATCATCTTCTTTTCTCCTCCCCCTCTCTTTCTCTCTCTCTTTTCCTCCCTTCCAGAAGTCATGGCTTGTTTGGAGTGAGTTGGCCCCAGGCACTGAGGATGACTTCAAGGCCTCCACCTGAGGCACTAAAAAAAATGGCTCTGGTTGCAATGAAGAAAGGGCCCTAGATGGGCAGAGTATCATTCTCTAGTGCAGGGGTTCCCAAATTTTTTACATAGGGGGCCAGTTCACTGTCCTTCAGACTGTTGGAGTGCCGCCACATAAAGTGCTCCTCTCACTGACCACCAATGAAAGAGGTGCCCCTTCCAGAAGTGTGGTAGGGCCGGATAAATGGCCTCAGGGGGCTGCATGTGACCCGTGAGCCATAGTTTGGGAACGCCTGCTCTAGTGGGCTTGCTGGGTGGATCCTGGTTGGGGTGTATGGAGGAGTCTGTCTCTGTCTCCCCATCCTCTCACTAAATAAATAAATAAATAATAAATAAATAAATAAATAAAAAGAAACCTTTAGATAGTTGTTGGATAAAAACAAGTATTCAAGAGCAATCAGAATGATCATTATTATATTTTTTAAGTGAGAGGAGGAAAGATAGACAGACAAACTCCCACATGCACCCCCACCAAGATCCATTTGGCAACCCCTATCTGGGGCCAATGCTCTGCCCATTTGGGGCCATGCTTATAACCATACTATTTTTAGCATCTGAGGTGGGAGCTCTAGGGGGTCATCCTTAGAGCTCAGGGCCTGTAAGCTCAAATCAATTGAGCCATGGCTGCGGGAGGAGTGAAAGAGAGAGGAGAGAGGGGGAGGGGTGGAAAAGCAGATGGTGACCTCTCTTGTAGGCCCTAACTGGGAATCAAACCCAGGGTATCCACATGCGGGGCCAACACTGTACCACTGAGCCAACCTGCCAAGGCCCAGAATTATTTTTATTAAAACCATAATGCTACATGTAAGAGAAACATGTAAATGCTACATGTAAACTTTTGTATAGAATTTGGAGATTTTTCATTCAGCAAACATTTATTTCAGCTTCTTCTAAGTTCCAAGTACCATGCTGTGCTGGGAAATAAGGTCTGGTTTTGATTTGGAGAGCTCAGTGTTTAGTCACTGTTGGTTTATTTGTGCTCTCTAAAGTAGCCACATGGTTACAAATGAATACATCTACCTTAGGATACAGCATTTTCACAGAATCATCACTTCAATATTTGATAAAAATCATTCTTATTTTAGACATCTTTAAGTAAGGTTTATAATACAGTACATTATCTCACAAATATTTCTTTATATTCCACTGAAATAAGCAGAGATAAAAACATCATGATCCTTTAAGACTATTTGAGAGAAATGGTAGACTAAATTAGTGAAAAATCTGAGTTATAACAGTTTTCAAGAATGTTACAACTGTCCTTTCAGTCATGCTTAGTCACTTGAATCTAGCTCTACACCAATTCCAGTTATTGGTAATCTGTGATCTCCTAGATTCCCTAGAAATAGTTTGAGTTGTTTCTATTTCTCCTTTTATATTTTAGATAATTTTAAAAAGAAAGAGTAGAAGATAGGTTTATACCCTAGTCTTCCAACTGAAAATGTCAGACGCGGGTTTCTCCAAACAGCCTCTCCTTGCTTCCAATTTTTCACAAGAGACCTGGAACTGATGGAAATACCATCTATATGGGGTAGTCTGACTAGCTCTGGAAACATTCTGGATTACAACACAATCCTTTTACGTTTGAGACTCATATTGCTTTTCAGAGAAACCATGTATTTTATGAGAAACCATTTCATTTTCATTTAATGAAATTTTGCCAACACTAGGCTCTCACATGTTGTTTTCTTTTGAACCAAATCTAAAAACTAGAGAAAAAAGTGTCTGTACTCCCCCTCTCACTCTGCTGGGAAGTAGAGCGCCAGCTGAATTTTCCAAACATGTTTTTCAGGAGCACATAAATAGAGATCTAGTTAAAAATGCACTCTTTAAAGCTCAATTCAAAGCATTTTATCACAATTAGCTATCCTGGTCATTCACACTGTGCAGATGCTTTTTTTGTCAATATGCAGAGGTTATGACAAGTGATATATAATAACCAGCAGTTGACACACAATAATTGCATCATTGCTTCTCCCCAGATTTTTAAAATAAACACTGAAATATCCCAAGAAGCTGATTTGTAACAATATATACAATAAGAACCAATTCGAATTAATAGAACTCACCACACCAATTGCTTTCCTTTTCAGGAAAATTATAAGCGCCGTTAGTTAATGTGTGAAGAAATACATAATGATGATAAATTCTCTCTGTGCAACTCAATAATACTTAAAATAATCATAAGTTGAAAGATTTGAGCTGATATTTTCTAGAGACTTTGAAGTAATTTCCATAATTGTAAAGTTTGATGGTTTGTATTAGCAGTGGCCTCAAATGTCCCTCTATGACAATTCTACAGAAAACTCCTGTACCTGTTTCCTCCAACACAGACTCATGCATGCACACATGAATACACATATACATACAAACCCATGCATACAAGCATGCACACATATACATTATACACATGCATATATATGATCATATGAGTGTTAGGACTCTCTAAGCACTCTATAGAAGTAAATCATATATCACTTCCTAATTGCAACACAAACTTTCGTCACACAAAATACTAATATTTGACAAATGTGATTATGTCTGTTTAGGTTCCTTAAAAATACATTTCTAGATGTCCAGTGATGATTACACTCTGGCATCTCCTGGGATGGGATTTTTAAAATTGCAATCTTTTATTCCATTTAGTTTTAAGAATTTACCATCTTCACTTCCAACCCTGGATTAGATTTTTTGCAAATATTACTTTAATTGGTCATTTCATGTGTCCTACATTTGCTTCCTCCATACAATATGTCATAGCAGAAAATTCAACCATAAAATATTTTCCTCTTATTTTGCTAACCTCTTATCTCATTTCTTCCTCTACATATTTCATATCTAAACTCAACTCTGCCTATCTCTTTAGAGATATGTTTGCTTGAACTCTCCTACATTTCTTCATCTTCACACATCACTGTGTCCTCACAAACCTTCCTTTCTTCTCTGACTGTAGCTTATCATTAAGTAATAGCTCATGTTCTAACTCATTTGTAAAATTTTCTCTGGCCTTCTAACCTCCCGGGTGTGCTCACTCTTGAATTTCTCTAATACTTTCACATTTACACTCTTAGATACATTTCATATATTTTTGTCCCATTCATTTTTCATATATAGTCTCCCAATTGCATTGTGATTAAAATAGAAAGGATAGACTTGCTAATCTTTTTGTCATGAAATGTTCAGTGCATTTGTTCTATTAAACGCATTTGATTCACTGAGAACCTACTTTCTTTGCAAAGTGCTTAATGAATGATAATGAGTCTTTAATGGTGGCATTAGGTTAAAACTCTGGGTAACAAATTTAGTCAGGAATCATTTCCCTTGATTCTCATATGTGATGACATATCTATCTATAACATTAATCCAAATATAGTTTAAAACGTCTGTAATAATAATATATTATTTCTGAAATGTATTAATGTTGAGAGATGCTTTCTGTTGCCATCATTTTTAATCTGAACATTTAAAATATTCAAATATATTCTTAACATTTTAAGAGTGCCTAAGTTTGCAATGCTGGCCATTGGCTGAAAGCAAAGACTTAAAGTCAAGTGGCTATGGCTTCTATTTGTTGTCTGACCATGTGATTCACTCAATTCCTCCACAGTACATTTGTCTTAGTCAGCTCAGGCTGCTGTAACAAAATACTATAAACTGGGCAGCGTAAACAAAGACAGGTTTCTCCCAGTTCTGGAGTCCAGGACACCCAAGATCAAAGTGCCAGCAGGCATGGCTCCCTTGTGAGAGCTAGCTAACAATGTCTTTTCTCTGTGTCCTCCACATGGCAGGAAAAAAAAAAAAAAAAAAAAAAAGCTCTAGTATCACTTCTTTTTTATAAGGACACTAATCCCATGATGGGGCCCCACTGAGATGACTTGGTCTAAATCTAATTACCTTCCAAAGGCTCTACCTTCAAACACGATCACATTAGCCATTAAGGTGTCAACCTATGAGTTTTTGGGGGGACTCATGCCTTCAGTCTATAACCATACTCATCTATTAAATAGAAATACATTTTAGGAACCATCAAGAAAACTCTTAAATACAGTCTGAGATTCCATGCCATACTCCCTACACAAGTCTCTTTTCTCTGCTCTCCCAGTCTTCCTTCCAATCACTCCGCTCTAAGCACACTGGTCTCTTTAGAGTACCCTTCAAACTGTTCAGTCTAGTTTCTATCTCGGTCTTCATATTGCGAGTTCCTTCAGCTCTCCCAGGTCACGTTCAAATTCCACCTCTTTGGTGAGATATTCTCTTACCAGCCTTGCCAAAGATAATCCAGATACTCCCTGTTTATTGCCTTCATATTACTTATGTCTGACATATGCATGTTTATAATAGTTAATAAAAGTTAAGCTCCATAGAGCAGAAACTTTATCTTGTCTGTAGTTGAACCCCTAGTATGTAAACTCTATTTGACATGGAGTGAGCCCACAGTAATTACTTATAGAATAATTAATGATTTAAGAATTAAAATTTAATTTTCTGCACAGAAGCATTCAATAGTCTCTGTGTTAAGTGTTAACATGCACAAATAATTATTTCAACCTTAATAATCAAAGTAGCTGTTATATATTCTAGTTCAAAGTTTATAAAATTTTTGAAATAAGAAAGATATTTTCATGTGATTTGATGTGAGCCTTTTCATATTTTTCAAAGAATTCACCTTCTATGTTAATCACATGTATTAAAATTTAAAATAGGTTCATTTAATTATCAATACACAGATGAGTATTTTTAACATAAATGGTTAAAATGGTTTAGATATGCTAAGGCATAATTAGATTTTCTCATGAAATAAAATACCCTCATATTTTTAAGGGCAGACTTTCATAAACCCAATACTGAAGGAAACATAAAAGCTTTAAACAGAATATTTTTAGCTCGGAAATGAAAGGAATAAGACAGCATCATGTCTCATGAAGGTGTCATTATCTTCATTCTTCTGCTTTCCTTTGGGTTATCACCATCAATTTCTCTCCCACGAGTTATCATCAGTCATGCTCCATGTACTCTTTTTGTCATCTTCTCCCCCTTACTCTCTATCACAATTCATCCATCTCCCCTCTTTTCATTATTTTTAATTTTACTTTTTCTAACATAACAGGCAAATAGAGATACTAGTATGGTAAAAGTGATGACTGACAAAATATAAGAAATGAGAAAAAACCCCAAAAATACAACCAGGTAGTGTTAGTATCACCCCTCCTCACATCCAACCCTTTTCCTAAATAGACAATGGCTCAAAGGAAAAAGCATTGGAAACTATAAATAAATAAAAACAAAAACACAACATACGAAAACTTACACAATACAATATAAACAGTGTTCAAAGGAAAATGTATAGCTGGAAATACTTTTGTTTAAAAAAAAATAGAAAAATGTCAAATCAATAACCTCACCTTCCACTTTAAGGCACTGGAGAAAAAGAACAAAATGAACCCAAAACAATAAGGAGGAAAAAATATAATAAGAGCTAGCATGAGCCTGACCAGGTGGTGGCGCAGTGGATAGAGTGTCGGACTGGGATGCGGAAGGACCCAGGTTCGAGACCCCGAGGTCGTGTGCGGGCTCATCTGGCTTGAGCAAAGAGCTCGCCAGCTTGGACCCAAGGTCGCTAGCTCCAGCAGGGGGTTACTCAGTCTGCTGAAGGCCCACGGTCAAGGCACATGTGAGAAAGCAATCAATGAACAACTAAGAAGTCGCAACGCGCAACGAGAAACTGATAATTGATGCTTCTCATCTCTCTCTGTTCCTGTCTGTCTGTCCCTGTCTATCTCTGCCTCTGTAAAAAAATAAATAAATTTACTAAAAAAAAAAAAAAAAAAAAAGAGCTAGCATGAAAAGAAATAAAATAGACAATAAAAAAATAATATAACAACCCAACAAAACCAAAAGTTAATTTTTTTTTTTTTGTATTTTTCTGAAGCTGGAAACGGGGAGAGACAGTCAGACAAACTCCCGCATGCGCCCAACCGGGATCCACCCGGCACGCCCACCAGGGGCGATGCTCTGTCCCTCCGGGGCATCACTCTGTTGCGACCAGAGCCACTCCAGCGCCTGGGGCAGAGGCCAAGGAGCCATCCCCAGCGCCCGGCCATCTTCGCTCCAATGGAGCCTCGGCTGTGGGAGGGGAAGAGAGAGACAGAGAGGAAGGAGAGGGGGAGGGGTGGAGAAGCAGATGGGTGCTTCTCCTGTGTGCCCTGGCCGGGAATCGAACCTGGGACTTCTGCACACCAGGCCGACGTTCTACCACTGAGCCAACCAGCCAGGGCCCAAAAGTTAATTTTTTTGAAAAACCAGCAACATTTACAATCCTATAGGTCAATTAACCATGAACAAAAGAGAGAAGAGTAAAATTACTAACATCAGGAATGAAAGAAGAGACATCATTGCCTATCTTACAGACATACTACTAAACCAAGTACAACAATGTATAAAAAATATTATACAATATGGTCAATTATTTATCCTAGGAATATAAAATTAATTTAATATCAGAAAATCAATTACTATAAAGGTTCAGATCAACAGAATAAAGACAGAACCACATAATATATCAACAGATACACCAAAAAAGTATTTAAAATATGCAAGAACCCTTGTGATGAAAAGGCTTAAATATTCAAAATAAAAGGGAGATCCCTCAACTTAAAGACATGTCAGGAAACCTCAACAAGATTGTTGGAATATTCAGATTACTAAATAACTGACCTAGGGAAATAATACAAGTCTGATTCACTAAAAGCAAGTCATTCATTTAATTAATATTATAATGGCTTTGAGCGATTGTCAATAATAAAAACTAAGACAGAAGAAAGAATAAAACAGTCTGAGGTCAACAGAATTAAAATGATTAGTGACATTATAAAGCCAGTTTAGCTAAGATTGCAAAAAGTTATATAAGTGGGGATAATATAACATCATTAAAAATTATATGTGAACCATTAACCTTAAAATCTCATTTGAAATGTTTTCCCATAAGAAGCGTGACAATATTCATATTGTAACCAACACTGTTATTTTAGTAAAGAACCCATTGGTAGAAATCTCAAAGGGGCATGGTCATTTTGAGGCATATCATATACAAATGCCTACAAATACTATGAGACAGTTAAGACAAATTCTTTGACTTTCTTTCTATTGAGAAATTAGATCTAGTTTTAGTCTTGAATCTGTGAAGACAGTGACTAATCAATAGAAAAGAGGAGATATGACATTCTAGGCACAAAACCAAAAACAAGCCACTTCAACTTTCTGTTTCATGATACAATCCTTTCAGAGCCCTGAGGCTCCAAAAGTATCTGGCTACACTAAGAGAGCCATGTATGCGAGGCTGGAACATCTAGGTGCTCTGTTTAGAAACTCCAGGAGTGTCCAACCTTCCAGCCATTCCCAGTCAAGGAGCCAGATATGTACATGAAACCTTGAACACTCTGGACCATCCCATCCACTGGCTGAGTCTTACCAAGTGCCCTCAGTCTGTATCATATAGAGGAAAAGCATCATTCAGCTGAGCCAGTCTCCAAATTCCTGACCCACAAAGCTATAAGGTATGAAAACATGGTAGCTATTTTATGCCCTAAGTTTCAAAAACAGTTTTCACATAGCAGTAGACAGTCAGAGCACCTAAGGATCCTTATGTAAAGGCAGGTTGCATCTCTCAGACACACTGAAATTCCAACAGGTTCCAGCATCAGTAAGAATTAAGTCTGTAAGGAAGGGCTGTGGGATGTGCAAGGAGGTTTGGATCCATGCCTGAGGTCTGGCCTCCTTGTCATTTCTGTCCCTTATGCCAGGGCAAGGTCCTACCAGTAGCTCTCATGATGCAGTGTAGAAATAGCTCTATCAACTCATGATGATAATTTTGTTTTATGATAATCTGTCTATTTAAGTGAAGTGGAGGAATGTAATGAAAATAATTCAGATAACCATGGTAACTTGTTTTATTGTTTGTTTTTAGTTTTTCTTTGTTTTATTCCAAGGAAAAAACAGAGAAATTAGTTAAGTGACTGGCCCAACAGGGAGTAAGTGTTGATATTTGAACTCAGTACTTTAATTTTATTTAGCATATTTATCTATATTAAGGTAATCCAAATATGAAATTTTGCTATAATATTATATATATTTTTTCTTACCTGAAAGACAATCATTAATCATTCTGTTCTTATTTACTTTCATATAAAATCTATGTAAAGTATCTATAGAAAAGATGACATACCTGTATGTAGAAATATTAGAAAGGCAATAACATCTAACACCTCAACCTCAACAGTAATAGTAGGCTCTAATAAGCCGGAGATATTTCTGTACCAGTTACTGAATTCAGTAATTAGAGACAGGGGTACTAACAGAGCTATGGATGGTCATTTGTTTCTTATTAAACAAACGTACTGGAAAGAACAGCTTACAAACTTAACTAACAGTTCTCTTTTTTGGGTGTGATGGTCTCTATGCTTAAGTCCTTCTTTAAGGCAGCCACAAGTACCATGTTATACATACAGACAGATTAGGTAAGGGCCTCCAATTAGCAAAACCCCTTCAAATTCTTCTGCAATAACATCTCAATCCTTTTTCAGTTTCACAGGTTTTAGACTGGACTCAAGCTGCATTATTAAAGAACAGGCCCCTACGCAACTTAGCAACTGTCAATGCTGAGAGACAGGCTGGCAGCTCTGAATGACACACTGACAATGGCAGCCAGCTGCCAGGAGCATGAATGCCTCCTCTGAGTATCTATTTAATTCTTTGATAGTATTTTCCATCTCATATAATCAATTATTTATAGGACAATAGATCACGTAAACTAAAATGAGTAAATATTAAATGCATTCTCTTCAACACTGTTCATTTCAGCAACACCACTGGATATTATAAAACATATATCCCAAAGAGTTTAAGTACTTATGTATAATTCACATGCCTTGGTTTAGGATATTGAGAGATATGCTTACAACAAATAAATTGATATCAATTAAAACAAAGCCTTAAATAGTAGCTGAAAAACCACATGGTTAGTCAAGGATTCAGGAGTATAAATTGAAATATCAACTTCCAAATTCTGAAAGTGCCTTCCTACACCCTAGTCACAGTAAGTTAATTTTCTCCTTTTTTATATTTGTGTCAATTGTCTAAAAATGTCCTCTGATGGATATAGTAAATGTCTAACCTAAGAGTCACATACATACTGCTTCTGTTTCTTTAATGTAGTGGTTCTCAAAGTGTGCACCAGGGCGCATTGGTGCACCCTAGAAGATTTCCAGGTACACCCCATGGTATTCCAGAGAAATATGTGTCTGTTGGGGACCAAAAAGCCAACAGGATTTTTGGAGTTTAGATTTTTGGGGGACAGAGGTGTGGGTAATTGGTTATAAGCTGACAGTCTGCCCAACCCCCCACCTCACTTGCCTGATGAGGTTGCAAAAGGCTGTTAAGCTGTGGTGCTGGATTGTTTACACTACCCCCCATGTTCCCCAGAAAGACTGGAGGCAAGTTTCTTCTATCCTTTGTTTGGTGTAAAGTTAAGATGATATGTATGGTGGGGGTTTTGGATTGATGATTAAACACAAGGAATTGTCTCTTAAAGCCTTTTGGATTATAAAAGAAGAATATGTGGCAATATCTAAAAAAGCTTTGAACATATTACTCAATTTTCAACATCCTATTTATGTGAATTAGAATTTTCTACCCTCAACACAATTAAGAGTAAAAAGTGAGAAATTCTTCAATGTATTGATGAGGAAATGAGAATTCTCCTTTTAAATATATGCCCAAACTTTGAAGAAATCACTAGGACACATCAGGCTCATGTTTCTCATAAACACAAGAATAAAAAAACTTAACTCATTCATGCTGGGACTTGCCAATTTACTAAATCTTACTAAGAATGTATCTATATATATAAAAAGATAACTTTTTTGTTGTTTTTTTATTTTTTATTATTATTTTTTCTTCTATAATAATTTTATTATTTTAATGGGGCGACATCAATAAATCGGGATACATATATTCAAAGATAACATATGCAGGTTATCTTGTCGTTCAATTATGTTGCATACCCATCACCCAAAGTCAGATTGTCCTCTGTCACTTTCTATCTAGTTTTCTTTGTGCCCCTCCCCCTACCCCTTTCCCTCTCCCTCTCCCACCTCCCCCTGTAACCACTACACTCTTATCAATGTCTCTTAGCCTCACTTTTATGTCCCACCTACATATGGAATAATGCAGTTCCTGTTTTTTTCTGATTTACTTATTTCACTTCGTATAATGTTATCAAGATCCCACCATTTTGCTGTAAATGATCCGATGTCATCATTTCTTATGGCTAAGTAGTATTCCATAGTGTATATGTGCCACATCTTTATCCAGTCATCTATTGACGGGCTTTTTGGTTGTTTCCATGTCCTGGCCACTGTGAACAATGCTGCAATGAACATGGGGCTGCATGTGTCTTTACGTATCAATGTTTCTGAGTTTTACAAACTCTAAAAAGGATAACTTAAAAAATGTAATATAAAAATCTTTTTTTACGTTAGAATAAATTTAATTTTGTCATATTTATTTCATTTAATTACCATAAAAGCACATTTGGACTTTAAATATATTTTTTTAATATTTGAATTAATTATTATAACATATTTTTCAGAAATTTGTATATAGTGCACCTGCAATTATTTGTAGGATTTTAAATGCGCCCCGACTTCAAAAAGTTTGAGAACCACTGCTTTAATGACTAGACCTGGCAGAGCCAACCACCCTAACTTACTTTCAAACTCTAGTGCCACCAAATACCCTTCAGGCACCAAACAAAATAGAGTTCTTGACCATTTCTTGCATTTATAGACTTGATTCTAATGTTCAGAAACTTTGTTTACTATTGTGCCATTTACTTCTGTAATGACCTGATGATGTATCACAATATGTCATTCTTCTGACATTTGCTTCTCCTTGGATACAACATCATAGTGTTATTTACATAATTATAACTTCTTAATTCCTGTCTTAAGTTACCTCTTTTCCTGAAATCTAACACTTTAACATCTGGACTGCAAATGTGGCATTTAACCCTTTGAGTAGTGATTATTTCATGAACCCTTTGAGTGAGGATGTACATGAACATTCATAATACTCAGAGGGATAAGAGACCAGCAAGAGTAAGAATGGTTCATACACAGAGAGACTGGGATGTGCCAGCTATTACGGCGGCTGCTTACAGTTGTCCCCTCATTGGTCTTTACCAGGGACCTTCAGGCTATCACAGCTCAGATTTTTTACATACAAGGGAAATAAGCCTCATTATAATTAAATGTTATCAAAAGACAGAGTATAGACATGCTTCCTTCATCAGAAGAGCAAAAACTCCACTTCTTGGTGATTAAATTATGGGAACTCGGAACAATATATGAAGGTTGTACATTGAAAAGTAACTGCAAAATAATCCTTGTTTACTAAAAACTGAAATGTAAATCAATGAAACTTAATAAACCAGGCATTTTAATAACCATAAACTAATACTTGCAATCTTATTGCAAATCTCATCTGAAACCCCATATTCAAGGAGTTAATATGTGAAATTACCCTAGAAATTTATTAAGTATAATCACTGAATACCAGAAACATAACACTTCAAAAGGGAGTATAAAATCATTGCACTTTGCTTATGTAGATAAGACATACAAAATCCTATACATCTTGCCTGTGCATGGGATTAATTAATTAGCTTTAGACTAGTATTAAATAACTTACATTGTGGAAACAAAATATTAAAAATAGTACAATATTTTATTTTTAGCACAGCATTCAAATGCAGTATTTAGATAAAGAATTTACATAAACAATGATAATCTAACATGGACAAACATTATATATGATATATATACATATACAGTGTGTCCGTAAAGTCATGGTGCACTTTTGACCCATCACAGGAAAGCAACAAAAGAAGATAGAAATGTGAAATCTGCCCCAAATAAAAGAAAAACCCTCCCAGTTTCTGTGGTTTGATGTGGCAGCATGTGCGCATGTGCAGATGATGACGTAACACCGTGTATACAGTGGAGCAGCCCATGGCCATGCCAGTCGAGATGTGGACGGTACAGAGGAAAGTTCAGTGTGTTCTGTGGCTCACTAAATTTGAATCTGCTACCAAAGTGCAATGTGAATATCGGCGTGTTTATAACAAAGCACCACCACATAGGAATAACATTACTCAGTGGGATAAGCAGTTGAAGGAAACCAGCAGTTTGGTGGAGAACCCCTGTTCTAATAGGCCATCAGTCAGTGACGAGTCTGTAGAGGCTATACGGGATAGCTACCTAAGGAGTCCTAAAAAAATCTGTGTGTGCCCTGGCTGGTTGGCTCAGCGGTAGAGCGTCGGCCTGGCATGCGGGGGACCCGGGGTTCGATTCCCAGCCAAGGCACATAGGAGAAGCGCCCATTTGCTTCTCCACCCCACCTCCTCTTTCCTCTCTGTCTCTCTCTTCCCCTCCTGCAGCCAAGGCTCCATTGGAGCAAAGATGGCCCGAGTGCTGGGGATGGCTCCTTGGCCTCTGCCTCAGGCGCTAAAGTGGCTCTGGTCGCAGCAGAGCAACGCCCCGGAGGGGCAGAGCATTGCCCCCTGGTGGGCAGAGCGTCGCCCCTGGTGGGCGTGCCGGGTGGATCCCCGTCGGGCGCATGCGGGATCTGTCTGACTGTCTCTCCCCGTTTCCAGCTTCAGAAAAATACAAAAAAAAAAAAAAAGAAAAAAAAGAAAAAAAAAATCTGTGTGTGCGTGCACTCGACAATTACACCTAAGCAAGATAAGGTGTTAAAGAAACATCTCTGTTTTACAGGGTACAAATTGCGGCTGTTGCACGCTATCAAACCAGCGGATAGACCCACATGATGCACGTTTGCTACAGATACACTTCATAAGATCGACAATGATGCAAAATATTTGCAGAAGATTATGTTTAGCAATGAGGCGACCTTCCATATCTGTGGCCATGTTCATCACCATAACATCAGAATATGGGCTGCTGAGCATCCTCATGCCTACATTGAGTATGAACGTAACACCCCTAAAGTGAACGTGTGGTGTGGCCTGATGCATGATAAGGTGATAGGCCCTTTTTTTTTTTTTTTGCGGAGCAGTCTGTGATGGCAAAGTCCTATCTTGACATGTTGGAATTGTATGCAGTGCCACAATTTCCAGAAGGTGTCATCTTTCAACAGGATGACGCTCCTCCACACTACGCCACCATTGTTCGTGAGTTTCTGGATAGAACATTCCCCCGGAGGTGGATAGGCAGGGGTTCTGTCAAGCCATGGCCACCACAATCCCCAGATCTGACGCCCTTAGACTTTTACTTTTGGGGTTATGTGAAGCAACTTGTGTACATTGAATGTATCAACAACATTAATCACTTAAAACAGAGAATCACAGACGTTATTCACTCTGTTACCCGTGTGTGGCAAAAACTTCACTATTGTTTGGATGTGTGTAGGGCAACTAATGGAGCCCACATCAAACTGCACTGAATAGGTATAAAACTGGGAGAGTTTTCCTTTTATTTGGTGCAGATTTCACACTTCTTATCATCTTTTGTTGTTTTCCTGTGACCGGTCAAAAGTGCACCATGACTTTATGGACACACTGTACATCATATATAAAATTGAGTGATGTTTGTGGGAGAGCCAATGCATACTGACTCCTGAGACCCAATTTTTAATCTTCAAAAATTTTGAACTTTTTAAATTAAACACTATTATTAAAAATTAAGTTATATAAACATAATTAATAAAACAGTAAATATAAAGGTAATTCACAATAAATATAAATAATTTTCTAATTATTTTTACCTCATGTTACTATTACATAAGCTCTTGAGGTTATTACATCTTTTGTTTCTGTACAGCAGCTATGCTATACAATGGTATGCTACTGCACCTGTCCGTCCAGCTCTGTTGAATGATGTCACATTTAGAGCTTGAAATTAGCCATGAGACAAGAATTTCAACTATCAAAATAAGCAAACACTAAAAATTAGGTTATATTCCTGGAGAGTCAGCTGTTGAACATTTATCAGTACACTCCTGTATATAGTTTCATGATTATTTTCATTAATTCTCAAAGACCACTATGTCAATAACAACAACACAGCAGATAGATGAGTCAGGCAGATGGAGATAAAAATAATGATGAAGCTGTTTTCAGAAGCTGCTTTTATATCTGCAGCCAAATGAGTTTTCTAGTCCTATGATGCATAATTAGAGTCACCCCTGGTCCCAAACTAGCTGACATCTGCAAGCTATTCTTGAGCAATCAGTGTGGAGCACAGCTGCCCAGTAACTGGCAAACCCACAGATGCAGGACAGAGAGAGGAAGTGCTGCGCCTAGCCTGCTGCGCAATGTCTCCCGAAGTCACAGAATCCTGTGGCTATGGGTGGACTGCTTGTCACCAATACAAAATAACAATGGCTAAATAAAACAGATTTCCTCCATCATAGCAGGTCGGAGTGTTCCATGACTTGCTGTCTGCCATCCTGAAGAAGTCATGAGTGCCTAATATGATTAACAGCAGGACCACCACCTCATTTGCATCAGCTAGCAGCAAAAAAGAGAAAGAAAAAAAAAAGAAAGACAAAACAAAACAGCTCAAGCTTCTTTATAAGGAGACTTTCTAAAACACCACCCAACAGTTTCCACAGAATCAGTGAAATCTTAGTTACCTGGCCACAACTACTGTAATAAAAACTGGTAAATTTAGTCTTTTAGTTATAACACATTGATGTTTGAGATAAAGTTTATGATCTGTTTTTAATATTACAAGAGAGAATTTATGGAGAATCTTAACCATATTCACCAATTACATAATAGCTGAGTGGGAAGAGAGACCAAAAATGTCAGTGTAGTTCAGTGGTAGTCAACCTGGCCCCTACCGCCCACTAGTGGGAGTTCCAGTTTTCATGGTGAGCAGTAGCTGAGCAACCAAAGTATAAATAAAAAGATAGATTTAACTATAGTAAGTTGTTTTATAAAGATTTATTCTGCCAAACTTAGTGAAAATCCAACATAAAGTACTTGGTAAGTAATTAGTATTATATACTTTAACTTGCTATAACTCTGCTTTATAAATTTTATAAAGTAAAGTTACTTCCCTACTTTATAAATCACCATACTGTGGAACCAGTGGGCGGTTGGAAAATTTTACTATTAACAGAGATACAAAAGTAGGCAGTAGGTATAAAAAGGTTGACTACCCCTAGTGTAGTTGAATGCTAATCTAGAAATATAAAGCACCGTAAAGAATTGCTTACCATCACCTCAACTTTGCCACTCCTTGAATCCAGTATGATGAAGACAGTGGAAATCTCACACAGAGAAGCATATAAAATAAGAATACTACACCAAAAATACTACACTTCTCTTCAAAAAGAGAAGTCACCAAAAATTAAAAAATTATATAAAAATGAATTCTAATAACTTTGCATGTAATTAGTCATGGGGTTTAAAAAAAGAGGGAGTGGTTAATTCTTTATTCCTACAAAGCATTCCATATTTAACATAAAAGTAAACTAAACCTCAGTTATTGTGACCAATTTGGAAGAAAAACCTACATTGTTGAAAAGCTAAAATATAGTATATTCTAAAGAAAAGAAATGTAGTTTAAGCACATTAAATTACCAATTGTCTCCAAAACTGTTTTAAAAAGCATGACCTCTGTAAGTCTTTAATAGTCTTCTGCAATAAACATAAAAATTCTATAATAAACAAAAAAAATCAGTAAACCTACATGTTACTTTTAAGTAAATCTGATTTTCTGAAGAAATTGAAGGTGTCTTCTTAAGTAGATTAATCATTATTACAACATGCAATAGCAAACACTTTATAGATACTATGAGTTTAAGCATTATTCTAATGCTTGTCTAAATTTCTGCAAATTCTGAAACACTGATGTCTCAATTAAGACTTTAAATTCTAATTTTTGCAAAGACACGGAAAGTTTCAAAATCAGTAATGCACTCTTCAGTCCTGACGAATGCCTGAAAGAGTGCTGTGCCATTATAAAGTGATTCAGCTAGAGAGGAACACTAATGTGCTCTAATAGCTCTTCCTAATGTGACTTCTCAGTATTTTTGTAATCACCAGTGCAGACACTTAACATTATGTGATCAAGTTAGCATGTTTTAAACACTTTTTTTTTTGAACTAGCGAATAAATCAGCATGTTTCTAGATGCTTCTGAGGAGGCCTAGTCTCCACCTACAAAACAGAAGTTTTAACATCCGCCTGTATTATGCCCAGGCTATACGATTTCCTCCTTCCCATTCAACTTCAACATTGGAATTATTTTTAATCAGAGACAATAAGCATGATAATCAAATGCAAAGCAGAATAGCTCACAGTGAATGTTTGTTCTAATGAGAACTAACTTCTGCGTATGTCAGATAATTTAGCTCTCGAAGTCATAACTGACTATTAAGCCAGAAAAAAGTCTAAGCAACTCTATGATAAATTCCTCCAGAATGCTAAAAAAATAATCCTCCTATAACCTTAATGAATTTTCTCATTGTTAAAGATGTCATAGTTTCTCTAGAGCCACAAGGCACCCATATCACATGCTTCATCAATTCTCAGTCTATGTACAGTCCTTCAATTAATATCTCAGATGATAGAAACACTAATAAAAACTCTACTTGATCTAGCTATGCTCATTTGTTGAGCCTGCAAGGTTAAACTAGTCTAATTAAAGGTGGTGGTGAATTTTAAATGACTTTTACATCCATTCTTCTATCCTCCAGACATAGTTCAGAAGACCTGAATATTAACACTATCTTCAGGCTTGCTTTTAATAACATAAATCTTACATGGTGATACAGCTCATGCAAAAAACAGAACCAGGCAAACTTAGTGTCATAAGATTAATTTGTTTCTTAACCAGAAGAACCGATAAGCATTTGGTTGCCCTAATCTCTGAGGGGTCACTGGGATGGGTTTTCTCCTTACATCATTTTCAGAACCATCAACATAATAATGCATATAGGTGTGCTTAAAAAAAAAGGATTGGTTTTTAAATATTGTAAAATATCTATAGTTTGCCCTTTGTATATTTAGATTACAATAACAGAACAACCAAAATGAGATTCTAAAAAACAAAACAAACATATGTGACATGAAGCTCTGAGAATCAGTTCTGAATCTTGATGAAATTGAAACTGTCAGATGATTTTCTTCCTTTTAATTCAGATAAAGTGGGGTCCCCACATATTATATTGAGACTGGATCCCTAAGTGTTTGGGGTAGACACAGTGGTGGTCCTGAATGGACACCAGGTTTGCAGTGGAGTTTTGACAGGTAGAGGCAAAATAACAACAAAAGCTAAGCACAAATGTCTGGCTTCTACTTAAAAAGTATAAGAAGTATCAGTATAACAACAACAAAAAAACTCAATAATCTACAAAATCATAACTTTTCTGGAAAATTTCTTGGAGGTGAAATAGGAAGTCAACCAATTTGCTTAAAATTTAAGGAAACACAGGTACTTCCAAGAAAAAAAATGGCCCATGGACAGAGAATCATGTTGAACAAGGCATGGGAAGAAGATCAGGCCACCTTGCCAGGAGCTAATTCAGTTGTAATGTATATTGTTAACAAATTGTTAACAGTTGAGTATGGATTAGGGGGATTAGTATTATAGAATCCCTTGGACCTGTACACATAAGGGTAATTTTTAACCAATGACAGGCTCTTCTCCACAGAATAGCTTGGATGCTCAGGGGAAAGACTGTAGGTGGGTTGGGTACTGAATAAAGTCTAATCTGTGGTGCCAGATTGGGTGGGCGGGGATGGTCACTACTTCAGGAAATACATAAAGCCCTGCAGAAAGCCCTTCTAGATTGTTCCCTTATTTCCCCGTGTATAAGATGCAGCTTTTTCCGAATAATGTGAAGTCTAAAAATGGGGTGCGTCTTAACAGTGATTGTAGATTTTTTTTACTTGCACTTCCTGCTTTTTTGCGCTTGTTTTTGCACTCGTTGTAGGTGAATAAAACATGAGTTGAGTTCAATAACTTTATGTAATACGTTTTTTTTCAAATTTCAGGCCCCAAAATTAAGGTGCATCTTGTACATGGGAGCATCTTATACATGGGGAAATATGGCACTTGCCAGATAAAAGCTTTAAACTGCCATGGAAATGGAAACAAGTCAGGAAAAAGGAACACACCTGCTTCCAAGCAGAAAAGGAGCATGAAACATCCTCATTCAGATCACACGATAACTCCTACCAGGAAGGGAAACTGAGAGTCCCAGTTACAGAGATCCAGGGACTCAGGGATGCTTTTGTCTTGTATCAATACAGAAAGAACCCAGATCCAGATTTAGATATGGCCCAATTGTTATAACTACCAGACAGGGAGTTTAACATAATTATAATTAACATAAAGACACTGGTAAAAAGATGTACAATTTGTATGAACAGATGGGAAGTACAATGGAAAATTTAAATTAAACCTAGAATAAAACAAGTATAATTTGAGAATAAACAGAAATTAAAAATAAAAGCAATAGAAAACATGCACATACTAAATCAGAAACTGCATATTTAATAACCATCCCACTGGATTCTCATTTTCATTGAAGTTTAAAGCATTTTTATTTAGTATAACTGAAGTAAAACTGTCAGCAATAGCTCCAAAAGAAGGGGTAAAAAATTAAAAAAAAAACACAAAAAAAACCCACAAAAATTATTTGCCATAAATATTAATGTATAAAACTAAGCACAACAGGTTAAAATGTAAACATATGTTCATAATGTCCACCGAGATACAACTATAATAATATATTTTGCACATTATAAAATACATATAAAATGGATATTTAGAAGTATGAAATAAACAAAATGTTTTAAAATATTTTATTTTTTATTTTTAATGGTATAGAATTTTTCTCACTAAATTTATTAATAATGATGTTATTAATAACATCTATTTGATATACATGTATTTCTCTCGCAGTAATATTAGTAAGCATGTTACTGTTCAACTTTTTGTGAATGAAAACTTGTGTTTTACATTCTTGAAGAAAAATCTGAATATAAGTGTATAAATTTAGTTTATGTCTATGCTTAATTTTTACAGGTAGAACAGCTATTATTGAAAAGTCTACATGCAGTATAATATGTTGTAACAACTTGACATGGTATAACAAGCACACCTACTGCCAAGAACTTCTTAGTTTCCAAATTCTCCAGTAAAGGGAACCAGAGATCTTTGGCTAAATGGCTGATTCCAATACTACAGTGAGAAATATAAAAGCTAAGTCTGGTGTTTCTGGAGCTTCTTATAGGACTAGAATGTAAAGATGTTCTAAATGCAAAACAAAACAAGTGAACAAAGACACACAATGATGGGATTATATCTCAGGGACACAGAGACTGAAACAATCTGAGCAACAAAATATGTAAAGCCATATTGGATTAGAGCTAAAATTGTAAGATAAATGTTTGTGAGTTCATACAAACAAAAATAAATGGCTGAACAAATAAATAAATGAGGAATAAAAGACAGATCTCTACTACTGCAGAATCATTCCAAATGACTTATGTAATTACATTAAACTCATGAATATAAAGCACATAAAACCCTAAACCACCAAAATAATCTTGAAAATGAAGAACAAAGCAAGACATCACACTTCCTAATTTCAAAACATATCACAAAGTTACAGTGATTCAAAAAGTATGATCCTGGCGTAAAGACAAATAACCAAAGGTACAGAATACAGAGCCCAGAAATAAAGCCATTCGTATATAGTCAACTGATTTCAACAAGGCTGCCAAGCACACATAATGGGGAAAGAATAATTGCTTCAACAAATGGTGCTGAGAAAATTAGATACCCACATGCAAAATAATGAAATTGAACCTTTATCTTATACCATACACAAAAATCAACTCAAAATGAATTAAAACTTAAAGTAAGACCTGAAAGGGTAAATACCTTGAGGAAAACACAGAAAAAAGAATTCTTGACATTGGTCTTGAAATAATTTCTTAAATATGCTATCAAAGCACAGACAGAAAAAGCTAAAACAGGCAAGTGGGATCCCATCAGGCAGGTAACCAATAATTCATTCACATCATCAGACTATAATTTGTTTTTGTTTTTGCTAATTAGCAAAGCAAGGTTCTAAGCCAGCCCACGCATAAAAGGAACACCACACACACGTGTGCTGAGGCCACAGAATCACCACTGTCCTTTCCCATACTGGCCATGTACCTCATTAAGAAGGGAAGGGAAACACATGCAGAAATTAAATAGTCAAGCAAGTCAATATACAATAATAGTTTCAAATACTTGAACTTTCATATGTGCCTAGGAGAGTTTTATCTTTTCTATATACCTAATCAAAAATGGTAACTCAGTAAACTGGAAATTTTGTATTATTATTATTATTATTATTATTATTATTATTTATTAAGAGGAGGAGAGATAGTGAGGCAGACTCCTGCATGCACCCCAACAAGGATTCATTTAGCAATCTCATCTGGAGCCAATGCTCCAGTACTGAGCTATTTTTAGTGCCTGAGGCTGACACACTCCATTAGAGTTATCCACAGCACCCAGGGCCACACTGGAACCAACTGAGGCACTGGTTGCAAGAGGAAGAGGGAGAGAAGGGGAGAGGGAAAGGGAGTGGGGAGAGAAGCAAGCGGTCGCCTCTCCTGTGTGCCCTGACCAGGAATCAAATCCAGGATGTCCATATGCCAGGTCAATGCTCTACTGAGCCACTGGCCAGGGTATATTTTTTAATCTATAACTGGGGCCCAGGAAGATTAAGCAATATGCTTAAGGCACAAAGCAGCAAACTCAGTGTACATATTAGGAAGCAGCTAGGCCCTTGCCTCCAACCACTCAGCTATACTGACTACTGATAAACAATTAGCTACCAAATAAGGGACATGGAAAACATTTGTTTTGAGAATTGTGCTATGCATGTGATTTTTTTCTTATATGGGTAAATATATATAAGCTTTTCCTGTTTAGCAAGCAGAAAAAAATATTGTCTAATATATGTATAAAGGCTATTTAAATATCTATTCTGACTTGGCTATTCAAGAGGCAGGCAGATGAAATCTTAAAAAGCCAGAAGCTAATGGTCAATTCTGGGTTTACTGTAAACTCCAGCATTCAATGACTACCTTCTTTCATTTTCCAACGTGATGAAGGATAAAGTTAAATGACCTATCACTAATGCTGGTATAAATTCCCAGCAGCTTCTCAGCTCTTTGGAATTTGCTTATCACTAGAGCATGAGTTTTCTCATCTGACTTCCCTCTCTTTTCTCAACTACCTACTATTTTCTGAGTCTTTATGTTTTGCCATGACAGAAGCACTGCAAACTGAAACAAAGGTGTCAAGTTCTCTGCTGTCCAGATAGATGGTTGATGTGTACCAGGTGAGAAATACAGTAAAATAATAGATGCATGCTGCTGAATGTCCGCTTAACATTGTCCTGTAGAATGACATTAGGAGATTCATGTAGAAAATGGTATATAATTTACATGTTGTTCAATTGGGTTTTAAAAATTTTCACCCGGCCCTGGCCAGTTGGCTCAGTGGTAGAGCATCGGCCTGGCGTGCGGAAGTCTCGGGTTCGATTCCTGGCCAGGGCACACAGGAGAAGCTCCCATCTGCTTCTCCACCCCTCCCCCTCTCCTTCCTCTCTGTCTCTCTCTTCCCCTCCTGCAGCCGAGGCTCCATTGGAGCAGAGGATGGCCCGGGCACTGGAGATGGCTCCTTGGCCTCTGCCCCAGGCGCTAGAGTGGCTCTGATCCCAACAGAGTGACGCCCCAGATGGGCAGAGCATTGCCCCCTGGTGGGCGTGCCGGGTGGATCCCGGTGGGGCACATGCGGGAGTCTCTCTGACTGCCTCCCCGTTTCCAGCTTCAGAAAAATACAAAAAAAAAAAAAAAAAAAAAGAATTTTCACCCCACCAATCATAGTTCATGTATGTCCAGGAGCCACCATCGTGGCCATTTACATGCAGGCTCCCATTGGATTTGGGCGGACGGTAAAGAAATGGCAGAGTCGGAGGATGGTGAGCCATTCTGCTTATTGGTGTCTCACCAAGACAGGCAAGCCACAAGAAAAGACAAGGGAAAGCCTGACCTGTGGTGGCGCAGTGGATAAAGCTTCGACCTGGAAATGCTGAGGTCGCCAGTTCGAAACCCTGGGCTTGCCTGGTCAAGGCACATATGGGAGTTGATGCTTCCTGCTCCTCCCCCCTTCTCTCCCTCTCTGTCTCTCTCTCCTCTCTAAAAATAAATAAATAAAATAAAATAAATAATAAGAAAAGACAAGGGAAAAGTAGAAAACCTGCTTTTCCCATGAAGGGCAGGGGATCAGGGAGGCCCCTGCAATGGTGATAGCAAGAACCGAGAGAGAGCAAGCTCCTGGTCTGCCCCACTTTATAGTATAGAAATCAAAACCATCAATCCAATACACAAAGAAGGAAGTCTCTTATACAAAGTCACTTATCTGAGGCATAATGGGATTCCTCATAAGAGTGCAACACCCACATCATGCAACAGTCAAGGGTGTGGGGAAAAGCATAGTCTTAAAACTAAGCCTCAGGCTATAACCACCCTGCCTGCTTACAGCCTGTTCCCCACACACAATGTAAACTATAAGCGAACAAACACATATATCAATTTACAAACTTATTTGACCAACAGTTAATATTATTAAATCCCCATTAAAAATAACACTAATAGCAATATCTACATAATCAGAAAATAAAATGTGGTAGGATATTTGGACTTTATGGTGTACTAGTCTTAGCATGCTACCTCAGTTGTATCATCCAATTAGGTTTTTAAAATATAGGTAAAGCTCTTTGCACAGATAAACTGAAGACACTCTGGATAGGTGGGATACATTGCCCTGTTTAAAGCCCACAATTTTTTTTTATAAACTGCCACAGATGAAGTTAATAAATGTATCCAGGAACACAAACACATATTTTTAAAAAACAACTAAGATCTGTTTATCTGGAAAAGAGAAAATGGATGGGTGCAATAACTGTCTTCTTTAAACATCTGAATGTCACTTCCATTCACTTCGATCTGCATGCCACTTACGATCTTTGAGACTCACGCTGCTCTTCTGTGCCAGGCCTTCATACTCCTGTCTGTATCGAAACAGCTACTCTAGACAAAGGTCTTTTCTTCTTTGAAGACTTCTTGACACTCAACCCCACTGCTGAGAGCAGAAATCCTCTGTTAGCATCTGTGACAACTCTGGACGTATTTCCTTCATAGCATTGATCATACTGGCGACTGTTTTACTTGCTCACTTTGCAAGGGCAGGGATTTTTAATGTCCATTTCTAAATTCAGCGTCTGATAGGAACTTTGGCTGTTAGCTGCACATGGATGAATGAATGGATGAGAGAGAGGAGGACTAGCGTACAAAGGCAGAGCACACACTCGCTCCATTGCTCTCACTTCCCCTTCACCGATGACTGGAATTAGATGCAGAAATGACCCAGAACTGACAAGCAAGATGCAGACTACCTTCCAAGAAAGTAAACTAATAGTCTTTAGGGTTTCGGCATAGGATGAAGTCCTTCCATTTGGTGGAATCTGAAGTAGATTAACTTCTAAATTACCTATCCGTTACGTTTTGGGTTTCTTCTTTTTAAGCAGACATATTTTATAGCATTTTGCATTAGCTATACCTAAGCATTTTGAACAAATCTATTTAATATTCAAATTCTAGTTCACATTCAAGTAGTTCTTTTAAATATAAATAATTACACTCTGCTGCTCTGCCAGTTTATTTTTAAAGATTAAATTTCAATGTATAAAATTAAATTAATATATATATATTTTTTAAAGTTTAGGTTCAAATTAATCAAAAGTATTTCTTGGCCCTGGCTTGTTGGTTCAGTGATAGAGTGTCGCCCGGAGGGCAGATGTCCTGGGTTTGATTCCCGGTCAGGGAATACAGGAGAGGTGATCATCTGCTTTTCTCTTTCTCCTCTCTCTCTCTCTCTCTCTCTCTCTCCCTCCCTCCCAAAGCCATGGCCCAGGACACACTGCCCAGGTGCTGAGGATAGTTCCATAGAGATTCTGCGTCAGGTGCTAAAAATAGCTCTGTTATTAGCATGGCCCTAGATGGGCAGAGCATCGGCCCTAGATAAGGGCTGCCGAGCGGATCCTGGTTGGGGCACATACAGGAGCCTGCTTCTCTATCTCCCCTCCTGTTACTTGGAAAAGAAAAAAAAAATAAATGTATTTTTAATTATACCTCCATCTCTTCCCTAAATTAGAGTGCACTTAAATGCATTCATTTTAACTTTGCATCCTAACCATGAAACAGTATACTCTGCCTCCCAGGGTACTCTGTGTTTTGATAGCCTAAGTGTGTGGTATGTAGATTCATGGTCTTCAGTGCTAATACAATCTTGTTGAGTCACTATTGAAACTTCTCTTTCCTTGCTTAAATTTTTTCTTAACAAACTGTATGCTTTCAGAATAAATCAGTAATTCTGAGTGATCTAACAAAAAAATCTATTAGCAGTGTCAAATGTAATACATGGAGATTTAACAGGAATAACATTCAAGACATCAAATAAAATGACAGGGTGACATATAATTTAATTAGCTACTAAACTATACTTAATTTTATTTAAAAGTAAACAAAAACATACATAGCAAAGAATAAAATTATATCCTGTTTAAGAATGCTAATGTAAATATCATATACTCAGAAAATAAACAGGACATATACAGGAACAGCTAAATGTTCCCATCCCTTTGTCTCTCTCTCCCTGCCTCCCTCTAAATAAAAAATAAAAATTTTAAAAAGCCTTTAAACATATCAGTACATTCCATATAAAATTGCCAATATTTTAATCATAAAATTGCTATTTCAATATCATAAAATACAACAGAAATAAAAGTCTTGAAAATCTACATAAAGAATTGCCCTATTCTTATTTTTCAGAAAACATGTTTATCTTAGACACTTTTAGTATTCTATCTAAATTAAGTGCAATGAAGAAAATTAAAAGCATAAGTTTAAAATTCTTCTAAAAGTAGAGATGATAATAGTGTAATGTCTGTCCCATAATACTTACTAAATGAGTATGAGCATATAGAGAGAGTAAAGAGAAAGTAAGATTTTAATTTATAGGAATAGACTTATTGTTTGAGATGTTACCACACTGTTATTGTTCCATTCCTGGTGTTTATGAATTACCTATCATGTGACAGGCAGGATTCTAAGTGCATAAGTCTGTTTAACCCTAAGAATAACTCTACGACAATTTTATTTATAGACATGAAAACTAAGAAGAGAAGCAGAAGAAATTTGGCCAAAGTAAAAAAATGTAGGAAATTGAACACAAGGATGGGTTCGGTCTCTAGTACAATCCTGTAACTACAATACTCTGCTGCCTTCCTTATGGGGAAGTCCATCAATGGGAGAGCTCCATTATTATTGGCAGAATAAATATATTTAGGTCATTCTATAATTTTAATTTTAAAAGCAATAATAAGTTGGTGGACTCCTAGCTTTCATTCAGGATACAAAAGCAACACAAACTCTCAGTCTTACCTAATGATAAAATGATGTGTAATCAGACAAAATATATAACTTTTGTTGAACTCATTTGAGAGCTGAGGTCACAGGCTAAGTAATAAAACTGAAATTTAAAGCAAGAAAAGACAGTGTCTCCCAGGATAGGCAAGCCATGATCACTGATTCACTTGGGACAGGGATCTGCCATAGAGGAGGCGAGAGTTCCTAGCAGATTTACTGGAGTTCTAAATAATAAGGTGGCTACAGCAAACTTACAGAACTCCTGGGATGCAGAATCATGAAAGGGATTTGCCCCTCTTAAAGACACTTTCTAGGGACTTGCACATCTAGTAGGGATGTGGCTGCAGATATGAAAAAGCAAGAAACCCTTCCAGAACTTTCTTCCCTGTACTACAAAAGCCTTAAGTCCCTCAGAGAAAACATCAGAAACCCAATTGTTCCAACCAAAGATGATCCATTGTGACTCTTGAATGGAAAATTAAAAAAAAAAATGAAAGAAAAACCAGAAGCCCATTCTTTCTCAAAAAAGAACTGGAAAAGGTCCTGCTCCCAGACCATGAGTACCCCCTACTGCAAGGGAAGAAAAGGAAACATGTCCCATGCACGTTATGCCAAAACACAGGCAGTATTCAGGGTAGAGTTGCTGCAGGTGTGGGTGATTGAGAAAGCCTCACTTCGAAATCCAAAGGACATGGGGTTTACCTAAGACTGAGGTATATCCAGGAAAGCAGAGAAGTCCCAACCCTCAACTCCCCAGCCTGCCTCCTCTGTAATAATGTTAACAAAAGTATTTGCCCTACATACATATAGTACAATAAAGGCTCTTTGTCATTAATGCCCTTTAGTTGAATCCTGCATAACATTACTACTATTTATTGAAATATATGTGAAAGGTAAGACATAATCATTGAGGATCAATCTCGATTTTAATCATCAAAATCTAAAAATATTCTTGCAACTTTGGCTATAAAATTATTTTTAATTGTTTTAAGTTACAATAAAGAATATCTTACCTTTACTCAATCTTTATGGATTTTTCAACTCCTGACCTAAGTTTTGATAATATAAAAAATTAATCTTTATGCTAACTTTGAGGATACTTTTGACTTTCCAACTATTCTATTTTGCCTTTTTTTTTTCATAAACAAGAGTTTTAAATCAATTTTGATTAATCTCTGGTATATGTGGTAATGTGGTCAATGAAATAAAAAGACCGCTCTTCTTCACATTTCTTAACTTCTCTTTAAGAAAAGCTTCTCAATGACAAGTATTGCAAATTTAACATTATTTCGACATTTACTTCTGATATTTGATATCATATTCTAGCACCCTGTCTGTAGTATGATGTATAATCAGGATGAAAGAGTCCCTCCCAAAATAAGAAACAGAAGACTAGAGTATACAGGCTGAAAACAAAGGAAGATTTTTAGTTGTTTCTATGGAAAATAATATAATTAGTAAATAATAATACAAGAATAAATTATCTCATATAGTCACAATTGTAAGCCTACTTTTCCCCCAGTGTGTATACCTAGTCAACCAGAAGTCCTCAAATGTTTTCACTGCATGTCCTGATTAAAAAGTAATCACTATTCCTTCCCTAAAGCATTAAGCTCTTATCACTGTACCTATATCCTAAACCCGTGATGGCAAACCTTTTTATAAAAACCACCCACTTTTGCAGTGCTGGTCAACCTGGTCCCTCCTGCCCACTAGTGGGCATTCCAGATTTCATGGTAGAAATTCTATACAGCCTTCAGAAACTTTGTTCAGTTCATTTACACACCATGGATATGTAAATGCATGAAGAGTCAATAACTAAGTGAATAAAAATGTCAGAAGTACTTTATTGTACAAAATTATTCTGGATTAACTCTGCCTTCACTCTGTACAACACACATTAAACACCACTGGAAAGTCTGTAGACTTTGAGACAACTTGCACTAAATCCTAGTTATAATATATCTCCTGAGATTTATTTAATATAACACCTCATGATTACTTGATGGCCAACAATCTGGTTCTCCATGATTGTTCCTTAATAATAACTTCCTTCAAAAGGGTGGTATGAGTATATTTACAAATAGACTCCTTGCTCCACATCCTTAAGTCCCTAAGTAGGTATCTGAGATAGCACATTCCTTCCTGAACCAATTGATAGGTGAACATATAAAAATCTTTTAAAAATGTGCTGTTTTTGTTGTCCTGATCTTGTGAAGAGTCTTGTCTCAATTTCTTAGCCAACCTTTGAATTTAAAACTGCTAATCTAATATCCACGATGCCTTGTAATTCAGTCTCATTTGCTTGAATCTTTTCTTGAATCATAATATACATCAGAACTTAATGATTTAAGGGTAAATTTGGGGGATTTTTATTGTAAAGTCTACTTATAAAAGGGTATTAAGAAAACTTTCATTTAAAAAATGATCATAATAGCAATTTGTATATTGATTTGACACTTGAAATTTAAACCTCTAAATAATGGCTAACCTACATTACATCCCACAAAATTACCAGTCTTTTTTCCATATGATGGCTAATAAAGGATGTTTTAACTTCACATGTTTACTTTTTATAGAAAGTATGGAAGCCAAAACATATTCAATAAAATAAAATTAAAGCCTCTAATACCATAACGAATACAAATTTGGGAAACACAATCACTAGCATTAGACTTCTCATTATATTCTAAATTTTGGGGGTCTGCAGATTTAATCATTACATATACTTAAGAGTAAAGTTATAGATAATAATATTAATAAATATGTCAATTCATAAATAATTCTATTATAATATTCAAAATTTAGCAAATCACTGACATTAAAATAAGTATGTTATAGCTTGTTCTCAATGAATTTTCAGTTGAATAAATCAAAATATCTATTTTAAACTATTACATATTTATAAAAAATCATTGAATCTTAACAAAGTTAAAGCAAATATACTAAATAGTTCATGCAGCTTAATAAATGGAGTTTCTTATCTGGAACTTTATTTTTTTATAGAAGACATATTATTTTTTAAATTTTTATTGGATTTATTGGGGTCACATTGATTAATAAAATTATATAATTTCAGGTGCACAATTCTATATATTCATCTATATATTGCACTGTGCATTCACCACCCCACATCAAGTCTCCTTCCATCACCATTTATCCTCCCTTTACTCTCGTGTAAAACCTATACTATTGTCTATGTCTGTGAAGTTTTTTCTCTTTGTTTAATCCTATCACCCTACCCCCCACCCCAACCCCCTCTGACAGCTGTCAGTCTGTTCTCTGTATCTATGTGGCTTTTTCCATTTTGTTTGATAGTTTGTCTGGAACTTTACACAAACACCACAGATTTTTATTATGCAAGAGTCAAACCAATGTGTCTCATTCCTAGAATCTTGTCACATCTTTACTTGACTTCATGCATTTAGTAATTCATTCAGCACACAATGAACATTAACTATATACAGAAAAAATATATATAAACTTGTAAATCAGTCTTGCCTGCATCCACCCATTATCTTCACGTAAGAAGAACATGACAAGTCTTTTCAAACTGATATAATTTTAGACCCAAGAACTGCCCGCCTGGCCCTGGAATGTATATCTCTATTATATATTTTTTGCAATCTGATTTAAATTATTATCTGTGAAGAAGCTAACTCAAAATGAAAAGCACTCTCACATACAGAATTCTTTCTATAATATATTTCATAGAAAATCACATAAATAAAAAATTTTCAGAGAACTGCAGAAAGCCACATACATACAAATATCTATGAAGTATTAGTTTCAATGGAAGACTGTAACCTGAATCCTGACCATCCTTATGGTCTTTGTCAAAGCCTTTTTCTGTAAAAATTATGGTCTAAATAAAAATTTTATAACAAGAGGTATGTATCCACAGTACCCAGGTTAAGACCTATCCTGAAATAGAGAAGAATACAAAACTAGAAAACCCCAAACTGTCAAGAACCATGATGTGGCTATTTCTGTCTTCCTCTTTTCCCCTCCTTTCCTCCTTTGCTTCTCTTATATTCCTGCTCCCTCCTTTTAACCTGTTGATGCATTTAAAAGATGGTGAGTGTGCACTGACACAAGCATAATTTAAGTTCAGTAAAACAGCCCAGTGTATCTTTGTCAGTGTGTTAGGATCCTGTGATACAGTCCTGGCTGATAGGGGCCCTCAGTGTGGGCAGTGGAAGGAGTAGTGTCATTTTGAGATGAGGGGATCATCATGGCTTGGTGCACATAAAAAGGCGGGGAGTATTATAATTGTTAACATTACAGTTATGGATTTTTAAGTTCTTTTTTACCTTTCTACAAGTCTCTAGGCATTTTTTTAAATTTCTTTAAATTCTAATGAGAAGACAAAAATATGTTGATGTTGCCATAGCTAAGACAATGAATCTTCCATTATTTAATCAGGAGACAATGTCAGTAAAAATGATTGATGAAATATTAAACACTACAGTAAAATTATTGCCAAAGGGTCTTTAAGTTCTACAGGCTTGATAAAAGAATTAATATATTCATAAATGTGAAGAAAAGAGCATATTAAATAAAAATAAAGACCAATATTATATCTGTGGCAACATAATTCAATATTATTTAGGCTGGTAAGAAAACACTAATTAAACAAAAAAATTTGTAGATGACAAGTAATGATAATTTATTCAAAAGCAAATATAATTAATAAACAAATATTAAATATTTCATTCACCATAATCTATCAAACTATTTTCAGTGAAAAGAATAAAGAGTTGGTCTACTGCACATTGGTTAGCTCCATGTGTTCACAGAAAACAAAAAAGTAAAATTTCTGAAATGAAAAGTGTCTTAAAATTATCTATATTTATTCTCCAAATCAAGATTATAGAATTATTTGTTAATTCATCTAAAAATGAATTGTCTTTATATTTTATAACTTCTATAACAATAAAATTGATTTGGCTTTATATTCATTTTGCAAAAAGGAGATAAGTATAGTTAATGTTAAATTATCATTGACTTCAATAATAAATTGATCTTTTGACTATATTCTACCTCATTCTGCATATAAAAAATTTTGATGGGAGAGAAAGCAAATGAATAAACATCATCTTCTGGGAGTTTTGCATGGCTATGACACATAATTTACATTAGGTATTTGTTAACCATGAAATCTGCATCTACTATATAAACTATCTATATGACATTTTCTTGCACATATATTTTTTGTCATTATCTAATGAGAGTTTATTGAGAGACAAGATAAAGGTTGTTAAAATGATTTTAAAAATCTGATTACTGAAGTGTCATCCACAAAAAAATGTATCTCCTATGAGGGCTCACTGTGAGATAGGCATTAGACTAATTGCCAGAAATACAAAGATGATTAAACACTGCCTATAAAAATCTTAAAAGGTAGTAAGGAGAAGATACTCAGTAAAAGTAAAATAAAGAGGAAACAAGACAAATCACCGTACATACGGGAAAAGCTGACAGAAGGAGCTATGAGACTATGGGGCAAAGGGCTCTTTCAGGAAATGGAGAAATGCTATTAGAGGAGAAGATACTTGAACTGAAGCTTACTAGGGACCTCACATGGTGACAGCTCATATTTTGTTTTCACTGTTTAGATATTTTATTTAGAAATTATTATTAATATAGTCATTGGGGAGCACAACTTTCTTTTGCAAACCTCAGCCACCTTTAAGAAAAAATTATCTGTTAATAGCTATTTAAACTCAGAAACCAATGCTGCATGTTAATCCTGGTTATGTGAGTCCCAATCTATAGCTTAATAAATGATCCAGTTTAACCAATAGCACTATTTATAATACATAAAATGTCATTTTTAGAAATTTTAATACATGAACTCACTGTACTGACTGACCATAGTCACCCAGAGTTCAAGGATTGGTCAGCATTAAATACTAGCAGAACAGTAAACCAAGTGATAAACTTTCCAAGTATAATTTTTTTTTAATAAATTTTTATTAATGGTAATGGGATGACATTAATAAATCAGGGTACATATATTCAAAGAAAACATGTCTAGGTTATTTTGTCATCAAATTATGTTGCAAACCCCTCGCCCAAAGTCAGATTGTCCTCCGTCACCCTCTATCTAGTTCTCTGTGCCCCTCCCCCTCCCCCTAACTCTCTCCCTCCCTCCCTCCCATGTCCTCCCTCCCCCCCTACCCTTGGTAACCAACACACTCTTGTCCATGTCTCTTAGTCTCATTTTTATGTTCCACCAATGTATGGAATCATGTAGTTCTTGTTTTTTTCTGATTTGCTTATTTCACTCCTTATAATGTTATCAAGATTCCACCATTTTGCTGTAAATGATCTGATGTCATCATTTCTTATGGCTGAGTAGTATTCCATAGTGTATATGTGCCACATCTTCTTTATCCAGTCTTCTATTGAAGGGCTTTTTGGTTGTTTCCATGTCTTGGCCACTGTGAACAGTGCTGCAATGAACATGGGGCTACATGTGTCTTCACGTATCAATGTTTCTGAGGTTTTGGGGTATATACCCAGTAGAGGGATTGCTGGGTCATAAGGTAGTTCTATTTGCAGCTTTTTGAGGAACCACCATACTTTCCTCCATAATGGTTGTACTACTTTACAGTCCCATCAACAGTGAATGAGGGTTCCTTTTTCTCCACAGCCTCTCCAACATTTGCTATTACCCGTCTTGTTGATAATAGCTAATCTAACAGGAGTGAGGTGGTATCTCATTGTAGTTTTGATTTGCATTTCTCTAATAACTAATGAAGCTGAGCATCTTTTCATATATCTGTTGGCCATTTGTATCTCTTCCTGGGAGAAGTGTCTGTTCATGTCCTCTTCCCATTTTTTTATTGGATTGCTTGTTTGTTTGTTGTTGAGTTTTATGAGTTCTTTGTAAATTTTGGATATTAGGCCCTTATCTGAGCTGTCGTTTGAAAATATCAGTTCCCATATAGTTGGCTGTCTGTATATTTTGATATCAGTTTCTCTTGCTGAGCAAAAACTTTTAATTCTGATGTAGTCCCATTCATTTATCTTTGCCTTCACTTCTCTTGCCATTGGAGTCAAGTTCATAAAATGTTCTTTAAAACCCAGGTCCATGATTTTAGTACCTATGTCTTCTTCTATGGACTTTATTGTTTCAGGTCTTATATTTAGGTCTTTGATCCATTTTGAATTAATTTTAGTACACGGGGACAGGCTGTAGTCGAGTTTCATTCTTTTGCATGTGGCTTTCCAGTTTTCCCAACACCATTTGTTGAAGAGGCTTTCTTTTCTCCATTGTGTGTTGTTGGCCCCTTTATCAAAGATTATTTGACCATATATATGTGGTTTTATTTCTGGGCTTTCTATTCTGTTCCATTGGTCTGAGTGTCTATTTTTTTGCCAATACCATGCTGTTTTGATTATCGTGGCCCTATAATATAGTTTAAAGTCAGGTATTGTAATGCCCCCAGCTTCATTCTTTTTCCTTAGGATTGTTTTGGCTATTCGGGGTTTTTTATAGTTCCATATAAATCTGATGATTTTTTGTTCCATTTCTTTAAAAAATCTCATAGGGATTTTGATGGGAATTGCATTAAATTTGTATATTGCTTTGGGTAATATGGCCATTTTGATTATATTTATTCTACCTATCCAAGAACAAGGAATATTTTTCCATCTCATTGTATCTATTTCGATTTCCCTTAACAATGCTTTGTAATTTTCATTATATAAGTCCTTTACGTTCTTTGTTATGTTTATTCCTAGGTATTTTATTTTTTTTATTTGCAATCGTGAAGGGGATTATTTTTTTGAGTTCGTTTTCTAATATTTCATTGTTGGCATATAGAAAGGCTATGGACTTTTGTATGTTAATTTTGTATCCTGCGACCTTACTGTATTGGTTTATTGTTTCTAATAATCTTTTTGTGGAGTCCTTCGGGTTTTCGATGTATAGGATCATATCATCAGCAAAAAGTGATAGCTTTACTTCTTCTTTTCCGATATGGATGCCTTTTATTTCTTTGTCTTGTCTGATTGCTCTGGCCAGAACTTCTAGCACCACGTTGAATAAGAGTGGAAAGAGTGGACAACCCTGTCTTGTTCCTGATTTAAGGTAGAAAGTCCTCAGTTTTATGCCGTTTAATAGGATGTTGGCTGATGGTTTATCATATATGGCCTTTATCATGTTGAGATATTTTCCTTCTATACCCATTTTGTTGAGAGTCTTAAACATAAAATTGTGTTGTATTTTATCAAAAGCCTTTTCTGCATCTATTGATAAGATCATGTGGTTTTTGTTCTTTGTTTTGTTGATATGGTGTATTACGTTAACCGTTTTGCGTATGTTGAACCATCCTTGAGATTCTGGGATGAATCCCACTTGATCATGATGTATTATTTTTTTAATATGTTGTTGTATTCGGTTTGCCAGTATTTTGTTTAGTATTTTAGCATCTGTATTCATTAGAGATATTGGTCTGTAGTTTTCTTTCTTTGTGCCATCCTTGCCAGGTTTTGGTATGAGGGTTATGTTGGCCTCATAAAATGTGTTTGGAAGTATTGCTTCTTCTTCAATTTTTTGGAAGACTTTGAGTAGAATAGGAACCAAGTCTTCTTTGAATGTTTGATAGAATTCACTAGTATAACCGTCTGGGCCTGGACTTTTATTTTTGGGGAGATTTTTAATAGTTTTTTCTATTTCCTCCCTGCTGATTGGTCTGTTTAGGCTTTCTGCTTCTTCATGACTCAGTCTAGGAAGGTTGTATTGTTCTAGGAATTTATCCATTTCTTCTAGATTGTTGTATTTGGTGGCATATAATTTTTCATAGTATTCTACAATAATTCTTTGTATTTCTATGATGTCTGTGGTGATCTCTCCTCTTTCATTTTGGATTTTATTTATTTGAGTCCTGTGTCTTTTTTCCTTGGTGAGTCTTGCCAAGGGTTTGTCAATTTTGTTGATCTTTTCAAAGAACCAGCTCCTTGTTTTATTGATTTTTTCTATAGTTTTTCTGTTCTCTATTTCATTTATTTCTGCTCTGATTTTTATTATCTCCTTTCTTCGGCTGGTTTTGGGTTGTGTTTGTTCTTCTTTTTCTAGTTCCTTAAGGTGTGAAGTTAAGTGGTTTACTTCGGCTCTCTCTTGTTTGTTCATATAGGCCTGAAGTGATATGAACTTTCCTCTTATTACTGCTTTTGCTGCATCCCAGAGATTCTGATATGTCGTATTTTCATTTTCATTTGTCTGTATATATCTTTTGATTTCTGCGCTTATTTCTTCTTTGACCCATTCATTTTTTAGAAGTATGTTGTTTAGTTTCCACATTTTTGTGGGGTTTTCCCCCTCTTTTTTGCAGTTGAATTCTAGTTTCAAGGCTTTATGATCAGAAAATATGCTTGGTACAATTTCAATTTTTCTAAATTTGCTGATATTGTCTTTGTGGCCCAATATATGGTCAATTCTTGAGAATGTTCCATGTACACTAGAGAAAAATGTATACTCTGTCGCTTTGGGATGAAGTGTCCTGTAGATGTCTATCATATCCAGGTGTTCTAGTATTTCGTTTAAGGCCACTATATCTTTATTGATTCTCTGTTTGGATGACCGATCTAGAGCCATCAGCGGTGTATTGAGGTCTCCAAGTATGATTGTATTTTTGTTAGTTTTTGTTTTAAGGTCAATAAGTAGCTGTCTTATATATTTTGGTGCTCCTTGGTTTGGTGCATATATATTAAGGATTGTTATGTCTTCTTGATTCAACTTCCCCTTAATCATTATGAAATGACCATTTTTGTCTCTGAGTACTTTTTCTGTCTTGTAGTCAGCATTATTAGATATGAGTATTGCTACGCCTGCTTTTTTTTGGTTGTTGTTTGCTTGGAGTATTGTTTTCCAGCCTTTCACTTTGAATTTGTTTTTATCCTTGTTGCTTAGATGTGTTTCTTGTAGGCAGCATATAGTTGGATTTTCTTTTTTAATCCATTCTGCTACTCTGCGTCTTTTTATTGGTAAGTTTAATCCATTTACATTTAGTGTAATTATTGACACTTGTGGGTTCCCTACTGCCATTTTATAAATTGCTTTCTGTTAGTTTTGTATCTTGTTTGAATCTTCTCTTTTGTTTTTCTATCATTTGTTTTTGTTTGTTTGTGTTCCATACTTCTTTCCTCTGTTGCTACCTTTTTTAAGTCAAGTGTTTTTGTGGTGGTTTTTTTAAGGGTGGTTACCATTAAGTAATGAAAAGGGTACCTACCATATTCATTGTAGTACCCTATCTTATAAGTATTTCTGCACTTCATCATCCTTTGCTACTGTTAATCTCCATCCTCTCCCCCCTTTTTTTCCTTTGTTGTCACAGTTTAAGTTTGGTTTTATTGTGTTCTTGGTGGAGCTGTTACTTGTGGTGGTGTTTTCTTTTGTTCTTTGAATCTGGTTGGAAAACCCCCTTTAGTATTTCCTGGAGTGGGGGCTTTCTGTTGATAAATTCTCTCATCTTTTCTGTATTTGTGAATGTTTTTATATCTCCTTCTTACTTGAAGAATAGCTTTGATGGGTATAGTATTCTTGGCTGAAAGTTCCTCTCTTTCAGGGCTTTAAATATTGGGGTCCACTCTCTTCTAGCTTGTAGAGTTTCTGCTGAGAAATCTGATGATAATCTAATGGGCCTTCCTTTATATGTTGTACTCTTCTTTTCCCTGGCTGCCTTGAGAATTTTTTCTTTGTCATTGGTTTGTGTCATCTTTATTACGATGTGCCTTGGAGTGGGTTTGTTGGGGTTAAGAAAACTTGGTGTTCTGTTTGCTTCTTGAATTTGAGGCTTTAGTTCCTTCCACAGGCTTGGGAAGTTCTCGTCTATTATTTGTTTGAGTATATTCTCCATTCCATTTTCTTTCTCTTCTCCCTCTGATATACCTATTATTCTTATGTTATTCTTTCTGATGGAGTCAGACAATTCCTGTAGGGCTTTCTCGTTTTTTATTATTTTTGAGTCTCTTTCTTCTTCTCTCTGTTGTGCCTCAAGTTGTTTGTCTTCTATTTCACTAATCCTATCCTCAATCTGGGCTGTTCTGTTAGCTAAGCTTGTTACCTTGTTTTTCAGCTCGTGAATTGAGTTTTTCATTTCTGTTTGATTTGTTTTTATAGTTTCAATTTCCTTGGTAATATATTCTTTGTGTTCATTGAGTTGTTTTCTGATCTCCCTATATTGCCTTTCTGTGTTTCCTTGTATATCTCTGAGTATTTATAAGATTTCTATTTTAAATTCTCTGTCATTTAGCTCCAAGGCTTCCAATATGTTGTCTTTTCTCCATAGATTTTTCCACATCTATTTGTGTTACCTCTCTTTCTTTTGTATCCATAATATTCGATTTCCTCTTTCTTATCGGCATCTGAGGGTGGTCTTATTGATAGCACTAATTAGAATTAATAAAGAGTAAAAAGTAAAAAAAAAAAAAAAAAAAAAAAAAAAAAAAAAAAAGGTGAAACACCCCACAAAAAAAAACAATAATAATTTATTATTTATTTCCCCCTTTTTTTCTCTCTTCTCTTTCCCTCCTCTCCCCTCCTCAGGGAAATATCGTGCCTATAATGGAGGGCCTGATTTGGGGTGAAGAGTTCAAGGGGCAAAAAAAAGGGAGTAGGGACCTACTAAATGCAAAAAAAAAAAAAAAAGGAAGAAAATCTTAGACAAGCATAAGATGATTTGCTTGTAAGTGATGGTCAACTAAGAGATATAATGAGAGGGATAAGAGGGAATCAGAAAAAAGGACCAAAAAAGAATAATAAAGAAGAAAAAATAAAAATAATAAGTAAAAATCTGTTGTATTAAGTGGAGCAAAGACTAAATACAATGGAGACCTTGGGTTGGGAGGACCCAAAATGCCACAAAAATAAACAAACAAGGAAAAAAAAATAAAAACAAAAGCAAAAAAGAGAAATAAAGCCAAAAAAAAGCCTTGAGTCCCAAATTAACTAATTTGTTCGTGATTGAGGATTATATGGGAAGAAAGTAAAATGAGAAAAGAAAAAACGAATAGAAAGGAAAAAATAAGAAAAAGAGAAAAACGAAGGAAGAAATAAAATAGGAGGAGAAAAAAACAAAATAAAGCAAGACAAAAAAAAAAACAAAAGAGGAGAGAGTGAGAGTTAAGTGTTTTGGAATATAACCTTAAAGGAGGGTGAGGATGAAGAAGAAAAATAAAATGCAACACTCAGGGTAGTGTAGTTCAAGAAAGGGGAAGCATAAGATGGGCAGAGAATAGAAGGACCGAGGTGGAGGAAATAAAGGCAAAAAGATAGAAGAAACAAACAAGAACAACAACAACAACAACAAAAAATAGTGGATCAAGTTGTAAAGTCTGTGGGTTTTTCTTGATTTTGAGAGGTTAACTTCTTCCTTTTTCTTTTCTCTCCCTCTTCCTAGTCGGTGACTCTGTACCCCAGGCTCTGCCCCTGTGTCACGCTTAGGTAGGGATTTGCAGTTGATGGGATTCTATGGCAATGTCATATAATTGGCTTTAGTCTTGCTGAAAGTAAAGGCTTGTTGGCGTTTGCAGGGTCCAACGATGAGAGAGTTTGCTTTCCTGGATTCTCTCTCCTAGTCCCCCCTTTCTGAATTAGCAGCCTGGTGATCCAGCTATAAGGCTGCAACTGCTTCTGCCTGGGGAGTAAGAGGCTCAAAGAGCTGGGAAATCCCCACTCTATCCCCACTCAGTGCAAGGCTTTGGGAAAGGCTCTGGTAGTCAGGGCCTCCAGTGTAATCAGGCGGGGGTGGGAGTCAATTGTTGTCAAGGTGACTGTTCAGCGCCTATCATTTAGTTGGACCTCTCAACCCAGGCTTTCCACACTTTGTAGCCTGTTTTTGCAGGGAAGAAGAGGCACTAGTCTCTGCTTACGACTAGTGTAGTATAGACCTTATTATCTGCCAAGTCCTTCTTGTTAGCGTTTATCCCTGAATATGGAGGCTCTATCAATCAGAAGTTGCCCCCACCCCTTTAGCGAGAGGCACTAAAAAATATCACGCCTCTTGTCTTGGATCGCTGAACTGAGAGAGATCTTATCAATTAGAACCGAGGGTGCGCAGATTTTATGGGTTAAGCTAATTTCAGTGATTGGGTCGCAGCTGTGCTTCCGAAGGTATTTTAGGCTGCCTGCGCATGCCCCTCCCCCAAAGCTTGATTGTTAGCTTGAATGGCTGGGTGAGGTGCCCCGCCCACGGAGAGAATCTCCCAAGCCTCTCCCGCTCGCCCCGCCGCTGGTGGCTGGACCGCACCAGGCGCAGGATAATGGAGCCCCCTGGGTGTGCGGGCCAGCAGGGCGCCCTGGGCGTGTGGAATGCCCAAGGCACGCGCGCGAATGGGGCGCTCCAGGCACCGGTGGCCGGCGACCCCCACTCGCAGTGTGCGAGCCGCTGGGAACGTCAGCGATGCTCAACCTGACCGGGCGCGTGCGCGGCTGCTCGCGGCGGCTCCCGGAGGCGGCTCGTGGCGGCGGCTCGCGGCGGCGGCTCGCGGTGGCGGCTCGCGGCGGCCGCTCGCGGCGGCGGCTCGCGGTGGCGGCTCGCGGCGGCTCGCGGTTCCAAAGTATATGGGCTGACTCACCGCAGGCGCACTCCCTCTCGTCTTGAATGAGCGTCGCTGCTGCGGTAGCTTCCTCCACACCCTCGTCTCTCATATTCAAGTTATAACAGTCCTTTTGCTTTCAGTTTGTGTGGAACTCCGGAATGCTCCTAGGATAAATTTTTCTGTTTCTAGTTGATAAATTTGTTGTGATTTAGGGGAGAGCTGTCGGACGCGCTTCTCACGGCGCCATTTCCGTGACGTCACCCCCAAGTATAATTTTTTACAAAAGTGAAGTCAGGTAACTACTGCATATGCTGTAAAAATTCCAATGAAAAATGAAATTTTTCCAAAATATCTGGAATACGTATTTTTTTAAAAAAAAAAAAGAGAAAAGGAATTGAACCTGAGGCTTCAGCTTTACCAGTGATTGATGTACTGATGAAAACTGTTACCAACATTTATCACCGAAAGACTGAAATCTGATTTGTAAGATGTCATTTATGATTCTCCTAATGGGTGCTTGTAATGCCTCACTTACTCTCCCTTTCAGATTTATACCTTTTCCAGATTAACTACCTGGAATATAGCCTCCAAACTGATGTAAAAACTGAAGCTTATTCAGTTGACAATTATGTGTGAAGAAAAGCAACAGATTATAAGGAGGAAAATCCTGAAACAAGTAAAGGATACCAGAAGAGAAAAACGTGAAGATATAATAGACTCATAAAATCTATAAAAGTAGAGTCCATTATCGATGGTTGCAGGGAGCCTGGGAGAATTCCACGGACATCCTTGTTTCACAGACCTGCCGAGTAACTAATGTTTATAACAGTGGGACAAAGTCATCAATAAAATTTCCTATATGCTGTGTTTGAAGGGATATGGAGATGCATAATTTACTTTAGATAAATTTCAACTGTAATATTAAAATTTCCCCAAAGGTTTTTTAGTTAAAGACAGTAACCAGTATTTTTGCCAGAAAATTTTTTGCCATGTGTTTTCTGCCCAAAATAAATGATGAATAGAACACCTCATTCAACACAGACTTTTTGTATAGCTTGAGTGAATTATTGCAAACTACTCATTGGCATATTATTAATTAGATAATGTTATGAGATTTAGAATAAATTCCAAATAGTTGATGAAGATGGTATATAATTTTGTCCTCGGGATACTCAATGATCTTATATTTCAGTTAATGTTTATTAAATGGATAGCCTATTCCAAATCCATTCCTTACCATATGGTGAATATTGAAGATGAACTGAAATGACTGTTTTTTTTCTAAATGCAGTAAACATAATTGAATTGTATTTAAGAATAGATTATTTGGACACATTAGAGTGGTAAGAAAGACTTTACTTAAGATTATTCTGACAGGTTTCTAGACTATCACAATAAAGGAGAGAAACAAAACTCAATGCCAAATACAGTATGGAAAGTGGAGACTCATATCCAAAGATCACAGTGTGAGGTCAGCAGATAAAAAATTACTAGGAAAACTGACTTAAAATTCTTTCTGAAGGCAAAACAGGATGATCACATGTCAATGGTGGCATATAAGGAATCTGATCAGATATCAAAGGGAATCAGGTATTTGGGTAAAGGAAACTGACTTAGCATGATTCTTGCTGCAACTAAACTAGACAAGCCAAAGACAAGGCCAAAGAACAAGGCTCAAAGGAGCCATCTTAAGTGTGGTCAATGAGGGTGTTTGACAATTGTGACATTAATTTACATATTTGTATAACCTAGTTAAGATATAGCGTAAACCACTTTTATTATTTTTGAGGTGACTTAAAAGGCAATTTTGTATTTTCAATCTAGATAATTACAATCAATATTAGTCTAGTTTAGACACAATTTTTTAAAATGCTTGTCAATAGGTTTATATTGTTTAAAAGTATATATTCCTTTTTTAACAATATAACTTCTTAGATATTAGGAAACTGTGTGATGATTTATTTTAATCACAAAAACATACTTGACCAGGTGGTGGTACCATGGATAGAGCATCGACCTGGGACTCTGAGGACCCAGGTTCAAAACCTCAAGGTCACTAGCTTGAGCACAGGCTCACCAGCTTGAGCATGGAATCATAGACATGACCCATGGTCGCTGGCTTGAGCCTAAGGTTGCTGGCTTGAAGCCCACGGTTGCTGGCTTGAGCAAGAGGTCACTGGCTCAGCTGGAACCCTTCAGTCAAGGCACAAATGAGAAAGCAATCAAAAACAACTAAATTGCCACAATTATGAGTTGATGCTTCTCATCTCTCTCTCTTCTTGTCTGTCCCTGTCTGTCCCTCTCTCTCTCTTTCTTGCTCGCACTCTCTCTGTCCTTCGCTGAAAAAAATAAATTCTAAGAAGAGCTAGCCACCCACTTGTGTCCTGCCTGTCAGCCTGCACAAGCCACATAGAAAAGGATGCTATGGTCCTAGAGAGGGAAGCTTTTCTAACTTGCAGTTCTTGACAGTACCTGCAACAGTAACATGACTCCAGTCCAACACCTGTGTCAGCCTCAATTGACCTGAGTCCCAGAAGACTGTTCAAGCCTTGCCTGATGACGATGAAGTAGCACTGACAGTAACTACCTAGTGATACCCTCAGCCACCCAGTGGGCTGTGACAGCAGGTTCTCTAATCAAGTTTGAATCCCCCTTCTAAATCTGTCCTTTGCTGTGTCCTCTCCTTCAGCCCTAGGGTACCTCTTACAGTTCTCTTTCCATTTTAATCATCACTCCCCTCTCATAACCTAAGACTTCTATTTTAACATTCCTGTAGAGTACTGTGTGTTTTCTTTCCTAATTAGACCAAAATTGATATGCCCTGAGAAACTTCCTCTCTTAGATGGGAAGATGAATGGATGCATGAATGGATGAAAGGACAGATAATTATTATAGGTAGATAACGATTAGATATTTACATATATACTGTGCCACTATGCATTCTGCAAATGAAATGTAATATCTATTAACAAATTGAACTGAAATTCATTTTGATTTCCCACTTATTCCCCTAAGTACCTGCATAAATAATCCATAGTATTTAGCACTATAAACTAGATAAAACGTAAATTTAAATTTTAAAAATTGTGTCTTGCATAAAATAATTTACAACTTGAAAATATCCAGGCTATTTCTTTTTACTTATTAAAGAAAAATCCCCATTATTGACTCTCTCAGAATTAAAATTTCTTTTCTTTTCTACCTTCCCAAATAACATATCCTATATATTTAAGGTCAAGACTGTTAACTATGTATAAAAATAAATGGTACTGGCCAGTGGCTCAGTAGATAGAGCATCAGACTGGCATATGGACATTTCAGGTTTGATTCCCGGTCAGAGCACACAGGAGAAGTGACCGTTTCCTTCTCTCCCCCTCTTCCCTCCCCAACTCTCCCTCTTCCACTCCTGCAGCCAGTAGATCAATTGGTTTGAGTGTGGCCCACAGTGCTGAGACTAGCTCTGTTAGTCTGAGTGTGTCAGCCTCAGGTGCCAAAAATAGCTTAGTACTCAAGCATTGGCCCTAGATGGGGTTGTCGAGTAGATCCTGGCCAGGGTGTATGAGGAAGCCTGCCTCACTATCTCCCCTCCTCTCACATAAAAAAAAGAAAGAAAAAAAGAAGGTGACCCTTCCCCTTACTTCATTGAGATCCAAGAAATGAATATGCCACTAGACTCTTCTAAAGTATGTAAATAAGATCTGTTCTTAGTACTAATGTATGAAATCTGCATATATTATTAATTCCTTAAGTATTAAAAGTACATTTAATTATAATATACTTAATCAGAGATTAAAGTTAAGTTCACTTGATTATTCAATTTATTCATCCTCAAGTTTAATACAAAGACTATACTAAGGAGAAAACATTACATTAGAAGATTTATTTGTAAAACAACTAAAGTGAATCCATGTGATTAAAATCTAATTGCATGTTGTAAGGCTAGTGGCCGTGGCCATGCAGGTTCCCATTAGATTCGGGCAGATGGTAAAGAAACTGTGGAGCCGGAGGATGGTGGGCCATACTGTTTATTAGAGTCTTGCAAGGGCAGACGAGCAAGCAGGCAAGGAAAACAGCTTCCCTCTCTCTCTCAGGACTGATGAGCAAACAGAGCAGGGGAAAAAGCCTTCTTTGGTAAACAATAGCAAAATAATGGCCCCTCCCAGTAGCTGCAGTCAATCTGCAATCTACTGTCTGCTGTCCTGAGGGCAAGCTGTAGACCAGGGGTCCCCAAACTACGGCCCACGGGCCACATGCGGCCCCTTGAGGCCATTTATCCAGCCCCCACCGCACTTCTGGAAGGGGCACCTGTTTCATTGGTGGTCAGTGAGAGGAGCATAGTTCCCATTGAAATACTGGTCAGTTTGTTGATTTAAATTTACTTGTTCTTTATTTTAAATATTGTATTTGTTCCCGTTTTGGTTTTTTACTTAAAAATAAGATATGTGCAGTGTGCATAGGGATTTGTTCATAGTTTTTTTTATACTCCGGCCCTCCAATGGTCTGAGGGACAGAGAACTGGCCCCTTATGTAAAAAGTTTGGGGACCCTTGTGTAGACTGTACACACATGGTGCTGCCCTGTGTTCATGCACGAATCAGGCAAAGTACAAGCAACCAAGGCTAACACACTTGTTTGCCCAACACATGTATAAAAAAAATTCCATCACTACCACTCATCCATATTAGTAAAACCAACTTTTAAAAAGTAAAAGCTCTCTTTAAATTTTATCTCCTACACATCAAAGGAATTTATTTCAAACAAAACCAAATCTCAATTAATAATTGCAAAGTATTTTAAAACTTCTCAGGAGGGTATAATATTTTAAAAACTGTAAATTATTATATTATCAATTATTAATTATCAAAAATGTTACTAAATTATGTTTACTATTTTAGATTCCACATATAAGTGAAATCATGTGGTGTTAATCTTTTCTGACTGACTTATTTCACATAACATATTACCTTCTAGATTCATCCAGACTGTGGGAAATGGTAAGATTTCATTATGTTTTATAGCCAAGTAATAATCCATTGTGTATATCCCACTCTTTTTTCTCCACTCATCTACCAATGGGCACTTGTGTTGAATTCCATTTATAGGCTATTGTAAATAATGCTGCAATGAACATAATGGTGAATATGCTTTTCCAAATTAGTGTTTCAGGTTTCTTGAGAAATAGTACCAGAAGTAGAATCATGGGGTCATAAAAAATTTCCATGTTTAATTTTTTGAGGAAACTCCATACTGTTTTCCATAGTGGCTACACCAGTGTGCATTCCCTAGAACAGTGCACAAGGGTTCCCTTCTGTCCACATCCTCACCAACATTTGTTGTTTGTTGATTTATTGATGATAGCCATTTTGACTGGTGTGACATGATATGAAATTGTGGTTTCAATTTGCATTTCTCTGATGGTTAGTAATATTGAGCATATTTTCAGGCCCTGGCCGGTTGGCTCAGCGGTAGAGCGTCGGCCTGGCGTGCAGGGGACCCAGGTTTGATTCCCGGCCAGGGCATATAGGAGAAGCGCCCATTTGCTTCTCCACCCCCCCCCCTTCCTCTCTGTCTCTCTCTTCCCCTCCCGCAGCCAAGGCTCCATTGGAGCAAAGATGGCCCGGGTGCTGGGGATGGCTCCTTGGCCTCTGCCCCAGGCGCTAGAGTGGCTCTGGTCGCAGCAGAGTGATGCCCCGGAGGGGCAGAGCATCGCCCCCTGGTGGGCAGAGCATCGCCCCTGGTGGGCCTGCCGGGTGGATCCCAGTCGGGCGCATGCGGGAGTCTGTCTGACTGTCTCTCCCCGTTTCCAGCTTCAGAAAAATACAAAAGGAAAAAATATATATATATATTGAGCATATTTTCATATATCTATTAGCCAACTTCATGTCCTCTTTGGAGAAGTGTGTATGCAGGTCCCCTGACCATCATTTAATTAAATTGTTAACTATTTTGGTGTTAGTAGTGTGAGTTCTTTATGAATTTTGGATATTAAACACCTAATTGGATATATCCTTGGTGGATATCTTCTTCCAATCTGTAGGTTGTCTTTTTGTTTGGCTGATGGTTTCCTTTGTTGTGCAAGAAACCTTTTAGTTTGATTTAATTCCATTTGTTTATTTTTTTCTTTTGTTTCCCTTGCCCAAAGAGATATATATATTAAAAAAAACCTACTAAGAGTAATGTCAGAGTTTATTCCCTCTGCTTTTTTTTTATAGATGTTCTGTGGTTCCAAGTCTTATAGTCTTTAATTCATTTTGAGTTTTTTTGTATATGGTGTAAGAAGTTGGTCTAGTTTCATATTTTTAATGTATCTGTAAAATTTTCTCAACACCATTTATTAAATAGACTATCTTTACACCACTGTATATTTACAATGCCTTTGTCTTATGTTAAACTCACTAAATAGGCATGAGTTTACTTCTGAGCTCTCCATGCTCTTCCATTGGTTTATGTATCTATTTTTATGATATCACTACGCTGCTTTGAATACTATTGTCTTATAATATAGTTTGATATGAGATAGCAAGATAGCTTCAACTTTCTTTTACTCTCTCAAAATTGTTGTGGCTATTCAGGGTTTTTGTAGTTCCATATACATTTTTAGGTTATTGTCAGACCAGGTAGTGTCACAGCAGATAGAGCATTGAACTGGGATGCAGAGGACCCAGGTTTGAAACTTCAAGGTCACCAGCTTGAGTGCAGGCTCATCTGGTTTGAGCAAGACTCACCAGCTTGAGTCCAAGGTCACTAGCTTGAGCAAGGGATCACTCAGTCTGCTGTAGCCCCCTGGTCAAGGTATGTACGATAAAGCTATCAATGAACAACTAAAGTGCCACAACGAAGAATTGATGCTTCTCATCTCTCTCCCTTCCTGTCTGACTGTCCCTATCTGTTCCTCTGTCTGTCTGTCTCTGTCACACACACACACATTTTGGGGGGGGGTAGGTTATTCGTTCTAGTTCTGTGAAATATGCCATCAGTATCTCGATAGGAATTATATTAAATCTATACAAATATTGATTGACTTACAACCTATACAACTTACGTTCATTCGACTTGACGACCACTAGCCACAACTGTTCAACGTCTGGCAGTGCAAGTGTTGCCCAGCTGGGCTTACGACAGTGTGGACCAGCTTCTGGCAGCACTACCATCTCCACGTGCACCATTTCAACTGTTATCCCAGACTCGGTACAGCAATTTGTGTTTTGTGTCTTGGATATTTTTCATCAAACCCCTCCCAAGATGTCTACCAAGAGGAAATTATCTTTGTAAATATTAAACCAGTTGTACTGGTAATGCAGTATTTCCTTAAACCTGATGAATGTAAAAATAAGAAACAAAATGGTGTAGAGATGATACGAATGGCATAAAATGAACAAAGAAAATTATGATATATAACAATAATGAAAGAAAATTATGATAAAATATGACTTAAAGATTTTTATAACATCATTTCACAGTACTGTACATATAGCCTACTCAACTTACAACCAAATTGTGGACCCGTCTGTCAGAACCAATTGTGGTTGTAAGTTGAGCACTAGCTGTAGATGACTTTGGGTAGTATAAACATTTTAATGTTAATTCTTCCTATCCTTGAGTACGGTATAGCCTTGCTTTTATTTACATTTTCTTTAATTTCTTACTTCAGTGTCTTACAATTCTCTGAGTACAGATCATTTATTCTTTGGTTAAATCTATTCCCAGGTAATTTTTCTGATTCAATTTTAAATGGGATTTTCTTAGTTTTCAGTTTTTGAAAATTTGTTTTTGGTGTATAAAAAAGCAACCAATTTCTAAATAGAAATTTTGTATCCTACTATTCTACTAAATTCATGTATCATTTCTTCTAGTTTATGGCAAAATATCTGAGGTTTTCTATATGCAGGACAGGGCAAAAGTAGGTTTACAGTTGTAAATAATGAAACAGAGTTTATACTTGTATTGTTATTTATTAATTACTGTACTATTTTCCAAACGAACTACTGTAAACCTACTTTTGTCCCACCCCATATAGAATCATGTCATCTGCAAACAATGACAGTTTTATTTCCTTTCCAACTGGCCATTTCCTTCTTCTTTTCTGACTGCTGTGGTCTTATTCCAATACTACAATATATTGAACAAATGTGGTGAAAGTGGACATCCTTGTCTTATTCTTGATCTTAAGGAAAATAATTATTGCTTTTCACCACTGAGTATGATGTTAGCTGTGGATTTTGTCACATTACAGCTTTTATTATGTTGAGGTATGTTTCCTCTATTTCCACTTTGTTGAGACTTTTAATTATACATAGATGCTAAATTTTGTCAAATGTTTTTACTGCACCTATTGATATGATCATATGACTTTTATCTTTTATTTCGGTGTATTGTGTTAATTGGTTTGCTAAAACTTAATCAACCTTGCATACCAGGAATAAATCCCATTTGATTATGATGCAAGATCTTTTTATTGTATTGCTTAATCCAGTTTACTAATATTTTCTTAAGGATTTTTTCATCTATGCTCTTCAAGGATATTGGTTGATATTAAATACTTTTTTTTGTTATTGTAATATCTTTTTCTGGTTGTGGAGTCAATATAATGCTGGCTTCATAAAATGAGCTTGAGAGCCTTCCCTCCTCTTGGATTTTTAAGAATGATATGAAAAGAATAGGTGTTAATTCTTCAAGTGTTTAGTAAAATTAACATGTGAAGCCATCACTGTTTTTTGTTGAGATTTGTTTACTGATTTTATTTCATTAGTAGTTATCTATTTGTTTTCTTATGTTTCTTTTTGACTTAGTTTTGGAAAACTGTATGTTTCTAAAACCTTTGGCATTTCTTCTAGATTTTCCAATTTATTGGCATATAATTTTTTATAGTATTTTCTTACAATCATTGTATTTTTGTAGTTGTCACTACTTTCTCACTTCTAATTTTATTTATTCAGCTCTTTTCTATATTTTTCTTGGTGATTCTGGCTAAAGGTTTATCAATTTTGTTTATCTTTTCTGATAACTAGCTCTTGGTTTCATTGAACTTTTACATATTTTTATGCTATTTCATTTATTTCCACCTTGATCTTTATTATGTCCTTCCTTCTACTCATTTTGGGCTTTATTGGTTGTTTTTTTTTCTTGTTCCTTCATTCTTATAGTCATATTGAAATTTTTCTTGTTTCTTGAGATAGGTCTGTATTGCTATGAATTTCCCTCTTAGAACTGCTTTCGCTATATCCCATAGATGTGGGTCATTGTGTTTTTACTTTCATCATTTGTTTCAAGGTATTTTTGTATTTCTTTATTGATCTCATTGATAATCCACTCATTGTTTAGTAATATGTTATTTAACTTCCATATGTTTGTATGTTTTTCAGTTTTCTACTTGTAATTGATTTCTAGTTTCATGCCCTGTGGTGAGAGGAAATGCTTCATATCATTTCTATGTGGACTAACATGTAGTCTATCCTGGAAAAATTTCCATGTGCACTTGAAAAAAAAAATGTATACTCTTCTGCTCTAGAATAAACTGCTATAAAAATATCAATTCAATGCATTATGATCTAATGTGTCATTTAAGGCCACTGTTTCTATGTTGATTTTTTTTTTTTGCCTGAATGATCAATCCAATGATGTCAATGGGATGCTGAAGTGCCCTACAATAACTATATCACAGTCAATGCCTCCCTTTACATCCATCAAGATATGCCTTATAAATTTAAGTGCTCATACACTGGATGTGTTCATGTTTACAAGGGTTATATCCTTTGTGGATTGATCCCTTTATCATTATGTACTGTCCTTTTTGGTCACTTGTAACAGTCTTTGTTTTAAAGTGTATTTTTCTTATGTAAGTATTGCTAAAATATTGGGCTTCCCTTTGTATTCTTTTCAGGAAAGGTCTACATCTTTCAGCTTTTCCAGCTGCAACTGCTGCAACTGTGACACTGGAGTCCCCTAAGTTGTTGGAGGAGAAAAGTTTTCAAGAGTCTTCTGCTTAAATCTCTGTCCTTCACTGGGCCTGTATCTTAAGGCTGTGATTCTCACGAGTATCTGTCCAGAGGTATTGCTTTTATTTTTCCTCCAGCCTCTGGCTCACTTCTATGACACCAGCATTCTTGATTTATATTCTTAAAGACCTGACTCCCTACTACTGACCATGTATTTCTCTTTTTCTTCGTTAGGTTAGACAGGAAAAGTGGCAGGTGCTAGACTGAGAAGGCCTCTCTTCCTCAAGTTGTGAATAATGGGAAGAATTGAGCTCTGCCACATTCTTATTTAATAGAGAGCAGGACTTTTTTTTTTTTTTTTTTTTTTTTTTTTTTATAATTTTATTTTTTTAATGGGGTGACATCAATAAATCAGGATACATATATTCAAAGATAACAAGTCCAGGTTATCTTGTCGTTCAATTATGTTGCATACCCACCACCCAAAGTCAGATTGTCCTCTGTCACCTTCTATCTTGTTTCCTTTGTGCCCCTCCCACCCCCTATCCCTCTCCCATTCCCCCCTCCCCCCCGTAACCACCACACTCTTATCAATGTCTCTTAGTTTCACTATTATGTCCCACCTACGTATGGAATAATACAGTTCCTGTTTTTTTCTGATTTACTTATTTCGCTTCGTATCATGTTATCAAGATCCCACCATTTTGCTGTAAATGTTCCGATGTCATCATTTCTTATGGCTGAGTAGTATTCCATAGTGTATATGTGCCACATCTTCTTTATCCAGTCATCTATTGATGGGCTTTTTGGTTGTTTCCATGTCCTGGCCACTGTGAACAATGCTGCAATAAACATGGGGCTGCATGTGTCTTTACGTATCAATGTTTCTGAGTTTTGGGGATATATACCCAGTAGAGGGATTGCTGGGTCATAAGGTAGTTCTATTTTCAGTTTTTTGAGGAACCACCATACTTTCTTCCATAATGGTTGTACTACTTTACATTCCCACCAACAGTGTATGAGGGTTCCTTTTTCTCCACAGCCTCTCCAACATTTGCTATTACCTGACTTGCTAATAACAGCTAATCGAACAGGTGTGAGGTGGTATCTCATTGCCGTTTTGATTTGCATTTCTCTAATAGCTAAAGAAGATGAGCATCTTTTCATATATCTGTTGGCCATTTGTATTTCTTCCTGGGAGAAGTGTCTATTCATATCCTCTTCCCATTTTTTTATTGGATTGTTTGTTTGTTTGTTGTTGAGTTTTATGAGTTCTTTGTATATTTTGGATATTAGGCCCTTATCTGAGCTGTTGTTTGAAAATATCATTTCCCATTTAGTTGGCTTTCTGTTTATTTTGTTATCAGTTTCCCTTGCTGAGCAAAAACTTCTTAGTCTGATGTAGTCCCATTCATTAATTTTTGCCTTCACTTCTCTTGCCATTGGAGTCAAATTCATAAAATGCTCTTTAAAACCCAGGTCCATGAGTTGAGTACCTATGTCTTCTTCTATGTACTTTATTGTTTCGGGTCTTATGTTTAGATCTTTGATCCATTTTGAGTTAATTTTTGTACAGGGGGAGAGACTGTAGTCCAGTTTCATTCTTTTGCATGTGGCTTTCCAGTTTTCCCAGCACCATTTATTGAAGAGGCTTTCTTTTCTCCATTGTGTGTTGTTGGCCCCTTTATCAAAAATTATTTGACTATATATATGTGGTTTTATTTCTGGACTTTCTATTCTGTTCCATTGGTCTGAGTGTCTATTTTTCTGCCAATACCATGCTGTTTTGATTGTCGTGGCCCTATAATAGAGTTTGAAGTCAGGTATTGTAATGCCCCCAGCTTCATTCTTTTTCTTTAGGATTGCTTTGGCTATTCGGGGTTTTTTATAGTTCCATATAAATCTGATGATTTTTTGCTCTATTTCTTTAAAAAATGTCATTGGAATTTTGATGGGAATTGCATTAAATTTGTATATTGCTTTGGGTAATATAGCCATCTTGATTATATTTATTCTTCCTAGCCAAGAACAAGGTATATTCTTCCATCTCATTATATCAATTTCGATTTCCCTTAACAATGGTTTATAGTTTTCATTATATAAGTCCTTTACATTCTTTGTTATGTTTATTCCTAAGTATTTTATTTTTTTTGTTGCAATCGTGAAGGGGATTATTCTTTTGAGTTCCTTCTCAGTTGTTTCATTGTTGGCATATAGAAAGGCTATTGACTTCTGTATGTTAATTTTGTATCCTGCGACCTTGCTGTATTGGCTTATTGTTTCTAGTAGTCTTTTTGTGGATTCTTTGGGGTTTTCGATGTATAGGATCATATCATCTGCAAAAAGTGATACCTTTACTTCTTCTTTTCCGATATGGATGCCTTTTATTTCTTTGTCTTGTCTGATTGCTCTGGCTAGAACCTCTAGTACCACATTAAATAAGAGTGGAGAGAGTGGACAACCCTGTCTTGTTCCTGATTTAAGGGGGAAAGCCTTCAGTTTAGTGCCATTTAATATGATGTTAGCTGATGGTTTATCATATATGGCCTTTATCATGTTGAGATATTTTCCTTCTATACCCATTTTGTTGAGAGTCTTAAACATAAAATTGTGTTGTATTTTATCGAAAGCCTTTTCTGCGTCTATTGATAAGATCATGTGGTTTTTGTTCTTTGTTTTGTTGATATGGTGTATTACGTTAACCGTTTTACGTATGTTGAACCATCCTTGAGATTCTGGGATGAATCCCACTTGATCATGATGTATTATTTTTTTAATATGTTGTTGTATTCGATTTGCTAGTATTTTGTTTAGTATTTTAGCATCTGTATTCATTAGAGATATTGGTCTGTAGTTTTCTTTTTTTGTGCCATCCTTGCCTGGTTTTGGTATGAGGGTTATGTTGGCCTCATAAAATGTGTTTGGAAGTATTGCTTCTTCTTCAATTTTTTGGAAGACTTTGAGTAGAATAGGAACCAAGTCTTCTTTGAATGTTTGATAAAATTCGCTGGTATAGCCATCAGGGCCTGGACTTTTATTTTTGGGGAGGTTTTTAATGGTTTTTTCTATTTCTTCTCTACTGATAGGTCTGTTTAGGCTTTCTGCTTCTTCTTGACTCAGTCTAGGAAGGTTGTATTTTTCTAGGAATTTATCCATTTCTTCTAGGTTGTTGAATTTAGTGGCATAAAGTTTTTCATAGTATTCTACAATAATTCTTTGTATATCTACGGTGTCCGTGGTGATTTCTCCTCTTTCATTTTGGATTTTGTTTATATGAGTTCTTTCTCTTTTTTCCTTGGTAAGTCTTGCCAAGGGTTTGTCAATTTTGTTGATCTTTTCAAAGAACCAGCTCCTTGTTCTATTAATTTTTTCTATAGTTTTTCTGTTCTCTAATTCATTTATTTCTGCTCTGATTTTTATTATCTCCTTTCTTCGGCTGGTTTTGGGTTGTCTGTTCTTCTTTTTCTAGTTCCTTAAGGTGGGAAGTTAAGTGGTTCACTTGGGCTCTCTCTTGTTTGTTCATATATGCCTGAAGCGATATGAACTTCCCTCTTATCACTGCTTTTGCTGCATCCCATAGATTCTGATATGTCGTATTGTCATTTTCATTAGTCTGTATATATCTTTTGATCTCTGCACTTATTTCTTCTTTGACCCATTCATTTTTTAAAAGTATATTGTTTAGTTTCCACATTTTTGTGGGATTTTTTTCCTCTTTTTTGCAGTTGAATTCTAGTTTCAAGGCTTTATGATCAGAAAATATGCTTGGTACAACTTCAATTTTTCTGAATTTGCTGATATTGTTTTTGTGGCCCAACATATGGTCAATTCTTGAGAATGATCCATGTACACTGGAGAAAAATGTATACTCAGTCACTTTGGGATGAAATGTCCTGTAGATGTCTATCATATCCAGGTGCTCTAGTGTTTTGTTTAAGGCCACTATGTCTTTGTTGATTCTCTGTTTGGATGACCGATCTAGAGCCGTCAGCGGTGTATTGAGGTCTCCAAGTATGATTGTATTTTTGTCAGTTTTTGTTTTAAGATCAATAAGTAGCTGTCTTATATATTTTGGTGCTCCTTGGTTTGGTGCATATATATTAAGAATTGTTATGTCTTCTTGATTCAGTGTCCCCTTAGCCATTATGAAATGGCCATTTTTGTCTCTAAGTACTTTTCCTGTCTTGTAGTCAGCATTATCCGATATGAGTATTGCTACACCTGCTTTTTTTTGGATGTTATTTGCTTGGAGTATTGTTTTCCAGCCTTTCACTTTGAATTTGTTTTTATCCTTGTTACTTAGATGAGTTTCCTGTAGGCAGCATACAGTTGGATTTTCTTTTTTAATCCATTCTGCTACTCTGTGCCTTTTTATTGGTGAGTTTAATCCATTTACATTTAGTGTAATTATTGATACTTGTGAGTTCCCTATTGCCATTTTATATCTTGCTTTCTGTTAGTTTTGTGTCTTGTTTGATCCTTCTCTTTCGTTTTTCTATCTTTTGTTTTTATTTGGTTGTATTCCATACATCTTTCCTCTGTTGCTATCTTTTTTATCTCATGTGCTTCTGTGGTGGTTTTTTCAATGGTGGTTACCTTTGAGTAATGAAAAGGGTCCCTACCCTGTTCATTGTAGCGAACTATTTTGTGAGTACTTTTGCACTCCATCGTCCTTTGCTACTGTTAATCTCCGTCTTCTCCCCCTCTTTCTTTTTGTTGTTGTCACAGTTTAAATTTGGTTTTATTGTGTTCTTCTTGGAGCTTTTACTTGTGGCTCTGTTTTTTTTTGTTCTTTGTATCTGATTGGAGAACCCCCTTTAGTAATTCCTGGAGTGGGGGTTTTCTGATGATAAATTCCCTCATCTTTTCTGTATCTGTGAATGTTTTTATTTCTCCTTCATATTTGAAGGATAGCTTTGATGGGTATAGTATTCGTGGCTGAAAGTTCCTCTCTTTCAGGACTTTAAATATTGGGGTCCACTCTCTTCTAGCTTGTAGAGTTTCTGCTGAGAAATCTGATGATAATCTAATGGGCCTTCCTTTATATGTTGTATTCTTCTTTTCCCTGGCTGCCTTGAGAATTTTTTCTTTGCTGTTGGTTTGTGTCAATTTCATTATGATATGCCTTGGAGTAGGTTTGTTGGGGTTAAGAAAACTTGGAGTTCTGTTTGCTTCTTGAACTTGAGGCTTTAGTTCTTTCCACAGGCTTGGGAAGTTCTCATCAATTATTTGTTTAAGTATGTTCTCCATTCCATTTTCTCTCTCTTCTCCCTCTGATATACCTATTATTCTTATGTTATTCTTTTTGATGGAGTCAGATAATTCTTGTAGGGCTATCTCATTTTTTTTTAATTTTTGAGTCTCTTTCTTCTTCTCTCTGTTGTGCCTCAAGTTGCTTGTCTTCTATTTCACTAATCCTCTCTTCTATCTGACCTGTTCTATTAGCTAAGCTTGTTACTTCGTTTTTCAGCTCGTGAATTGAGTTTTTCATCTCTGTTTGATTTGTTTTTATAGTTTCAATTTCCTTGGACATATATTCTTTGTGTTCATGGAGTTGTTTTCTGAGCTCCCTATATTGCCTTTCTGTGTTTTCTTGTATATCTCGGAGGATTTTTAGGATTTCTATCTTGAATTCTCTGTCATTTAGCTCCAAGGTTTCCAATATATTAAATTTTTTCTCCATAGATTTTTCCTCATCTAGCTGTGTTACCTCTCTTTCTTTTGTATCCATGATATTCGATTTTCTCTTCCTTAATGGCATCTGAGGGTGGTTTTGTTGATAGTATTAATGAGATTTAATAAAGAATAAAAAGTTAAAAAAAATAAAAAAATAACAAATCGAAAAGAGTTGTTTTTTTTAAAAAAAATTAATAATGAAATAAAGAAAAATAAAATAAAATAAAAATTTTTTAAAAAAGGAAATTATTCCCCCCCTCTTTTTTTCCTCTCCTCTCCCCTCTTTCTTGAGAAAATCTTGTGGTGGACTGTGAGTTATAACAAACAATGCCTGTGATGGAGGGCCTGAATTGGGGAAAAGTAATAAAGGGGCAAAAAAGCGAGAAAGAAAAAAAAAAAAAAAAAAAAAAAAGGAAAAAAAAAAAAAAGAAAAAAGAAAAAAAAAAGAGCGTATGGACCCACAAAAAGCAAATAAGGAAAAAATTTGGGTCAAGAATAAAATGATTTGCTTTTAGGTGTTGGTTTTCTAAGAGTTATGATGAGAGGAATAAGAGGAAAATGGAAAAATGGGGGGACAAATTAAAAACTTACTATTGTATTTAATGGAACAAGAACTAGATAATATGGAGAGCCAGGGATGGGAGCACTGCTAGTGAGTTAAAAAGGTGAAGTAAAAACCCCCCAAAATGCCACAAACATAGGTTTGAGTCCCAGATAAGATAATTTGTTTGTTATTGAGGTTTGAATGAGAGGAGATGTAAAGGAGAAAGGAAGAAACTAATATAGAGGGAGAAAAGAAAGAGAGAGAGAGAAAAAAAGAGGGAACCACTAAAAGAAGAAAAAAGAAAGGAGAGAGAGAGAGAGAGTTAAGGGTTTTGGAGTGCAACCCTCATAGAGAGAAAGGAAGAGAAGAGAAATGATAATGGGAGATGTAACACTTATGGGTAGTGTAGTTCAGGGAGAGGAGAGAGTAAGACCGGTAGAGAGTTAATCGGCCAAATTGGAGGAGGAAAAAAAAGTCTCAAGAATGAAGATAATAGCAACAAACGAACAAATATAATAAAATGGGATAGGTTATAAAGTCTGCAGATTATTCTTGATTTTGAGAGGTTATCTTCTTGCTTTTTCTTTTCTCTCCCTCTTCCTGGTCGGTGACTCTGTACCCCGGGTTCTGCCCCTTTGGCACGCTCAGGTAGAGGTTTGCAGTTGATAAGTCTCTATGGCAATGTCATGTATCGTGCTTTATTCTCGTTGGGAGTCGAGGCTCATTAGCATTTATAGGCTCCGACAGTGAGAGAGTCCGTGTTCCTGGAGCCTTTCTCCTAGTCTTTTCTTCCTCAATTAGTAGCCTGATAGTCCAGGTATGGGGTTGCTGCTGCCTCTGCCTGGATAGTAAGAGGCTCAAATTGCTGGCAACTCCCCACTCTATTTCCACTCAGCACAGGGCTCTGGGTAAGGCTCAGTCAGTCAGAGCTGCTAGCATAATCAGGCGGGCTTTCCGCCCACTCGAAGACCTCTGGCTCTGCCACTCTATCCGGTAACACAAGCGGGCACCCACTTCCGGGGCGCTTGGAGGAAACTCTCACTCACTGTCTGCAACCAGGATATCCGGCCAGCAGTCTCATGCTCTGAGTGAAACCCCCAACCGCAGGGAAAAGTTGCAGCGTTGGAATTGAGTCTCGCTCCGTCCCCGTGTGCGGCTTTTGCAAGGCGCTGGGGCGGCCCGAGATTCCGCTTTGGCCCACACAAAGGCCCCTGACTCTGCCCCTCTGCGCGATAACACGGGCGCGCACTGCCGAGGCACTCGGAGGAATCGCTCACTCCTTATCTGCGCGCGCAAACCAGGATATGAGGCCGGCCGCGTTTCGCTCTGAGTGAAACAGCCTCCAGCACGGAAAATCTCCACCGTTGGGATTAGTTCTCACTCCCTCCCGTGCGTGGCTTTCCCAGGGCGCTGGGGCTGCCCAGAGACTCTGCCCTCAGCCCACAGAAAGGCCTCTGACCCTGCCTCTCCGTGGGGCAACACGGGTACCCACTTCCGCGGCTTAGGAAGAAATCTCTCTCCCATTAACTGCGCACCGACCAGGAGACCGGGTAAAATGGCCGCTCCGCTTGTCTTTCTTTGTTTGGGTTTGGCGCGAGTGTTAGCTTGTATTGCCCGGGTTGCCACAGGATCAGATTTTCCTCGGCTTGGATCTCTGAGCCACAGCCTGGTTCGGCCGTTTTTGCTGCGGCGGCCTGGATCTATTCACCCCCTTTGCCCGCCTCAGTTTCTATATTCACAGTTACCAGAGAAAGCCGCCCTGTTTAGGTTAGTGAGGAAGGCGGAGCATTTCTTACTCCCTATTTCCTTCGGGGTTTGGTTATATATTTAGCCAATTTTTCACTCAATCATACCTTTGGGTGTATTGTGAAGAATCTGGAAGCTCCAAGTATAGGTTTTTCTGTTTCTGGTTGAAGATCTTGTTGAGTTTTGGGGGAGATTTATCGGTATCGCTTCCTACTCCGCCATTACTCTCGAGATATTTTTTCAGGACTTTTTTTATTCATGGAAAAGATTCTTCATAAATGTATGTTTCAATGGTTATTTTTCGTGACTACCATAGCCACTATTATAGAAGCTCCTTAAGTGCTTTTGTAGATACCTTTTAAATTCTTAAAAAGCACGAGCTCTTCATCTGTTCAAACACAAAATAGTAACAAATTAATATAACCTCACACAACTGCCTAACATAAAACTTTGAACTCCTCAAAGTCAAAGATTTATTTTATCATCATATCATCAGCAACTAGAACTTACACCTAATGAATATATTTCTGAACTACACTAGTAAATAAGTGGTCGATTTCATTCATGATGCTTTGACAAGTAAATACCTATATATGGTTATATAATACATTAGAATGCAAAAAGAAAAAACCCATAATATTAAAGTAAGTTTTAAGTACTAAATAATGAAAGGGTTTATTTCATACCTTACTGATGTGTAGTATCAAAATTTTTTTATATGAAAATGTTTGTCTACTAAACTACCAGAATTATACAAGAATGGATAAAATTCCAGATACTTTCAACATGTTCACAAATCTAAATCAGTTTGAATTTGATATGCACTGCTACTGTCGCAATTTAGTATTACTTATTAAATACTATAACTTATAATATTCACACTTTTATGCTCTCTTTTTCAGGTAACATTATTTCTTAAATTTAATTGCAAAATAAAGTAGGTCATTTATTAAAATGATATATTATAACCTTGAGGTAGAACACTTTGTTTATAATATAGACCTAAAGAAATATCTCTTAAACTTAATGTGCAAGACAAATAATTGAAGATAATATAGTTGACTAAAAAGAATGTTTAATTAACTCAATATTATATAATGCATTGTTAAAATAACCTTTGGCTTATAGATTTGTTATCTGATCTAATAAACAAAGTGCTATAGTGCCATCTCCTGGAAAGATGAATGATCCAGAAGATAAGGTGTAATTAGATATGAGGTAATTATTTAATAAGTATTTTATATTAATCAAAACAAGGAAGGAGAGAAGAGAGAGATAAGCCTATAGATTAAGCTTCTGAGAGTAAAAATAATAGTTTTTTAATACTGAGTAAACATGAGATTAATATCTCACCCTTAAGTCACTATTTCTTTACCCTTTGAAACTTACATCACCATACTCCCATCAATTCCTTTAATGTTAATATTAAAGGACATGCGCTGAGTTTACAAGCAGAAAAGATTAATCATCTCAGGTCATAAAATGAACCACTTTTCTAAAGTCAGAATTCTTTGTAGGAGTTCATGCCCCCCATTTTTTAATGCTATAGCAATTATAAAAATTATTAAATTAAGATTGGCCATTAAGTCACTGGCATCGACTACTGAGCATGTGCCAGTTTGTTGAGAATATGTCTCCGTACATGTATATCATTCCTAAATCTAAACTTCTATTTAAATTTTTTCCTAATAAAAATCCTTTAATAGCATCTTCAGAAATACATACTTTGTGTTTTTTTATAGAAAAGTTATTTTTGAGCTATTGCATTCTCTGTGTTCAATATTCAACCTATTTCTTTTTTTAATTTATTTGTTCATTTTAGAGAAGAGAGACAGAGAGAGAGATAAAGAGAGAGAGATAAGGGAGGAGGAGCAGGAAGCATCAACTCCCATATGTGCTTTGACCAGGCAAGCCCAGGGTTTTGAACCAGCAACCTCAGTGTTCCAGGTCGACGCTTGATCCACTGCAACACCATAGGTCAGGCTAACCTATTTCTTATTAATTTTCTATCAGTGGAAATATTATTCAGATATGCATTTTATTTTTACTTACTTTTAATGTTTTATGTGATTTTAGCTATTTTGTGTTGAATTTTTTAATTTTTTACATTAAGAAATATATTGAACTATAAACACAACAAATTTTGTTGCACAAATTACTATTTGAATTTCTCACTCATCTTTTATGGTAAGTGTATTTACTCACTTTATTCTTATAACATTATTATTTAATATTATGTAGGGAATATAATTAAAAAAGCCCTATCTTAAATTTATAAACAACATATTAATAGTATTTATTGACTCTTCATTATGATTTACCACAGTTGACAATGTGATGTGGTACAAATATATATTATGCAATATAATAAAAACTAGCATAGACAATATATAACTTATCCCTGCTTCAATATAAATTATCCATCAAAAAACTATAAAATACAAAAAATACACAATTACATTACAGTTGTTCTCTGCTTTTTGAAAGTTTGCCTTACTTCACTTTATCATTACAAAATACTGACATTAGTATTTTTTAGCTAACCAAAAGAAACCCAAGATTTTTACTTTTACAAATAAAAAAAAAGGTGTAAACAGCATTCAGCATTTGATTTGCAGTGAGCTGAAACAGAGTCAGCACACACCCTGAACAGCAAGAGTGGCCCCACCATGCTTCTTCTCCAGGGACTTTCCAGGACTTCACTCAGTAGCTGAGCATCAAGCTGCCATAGCTTTGAACTGTGTCTGTGCGCACCTACGCTTTATCTTGATTCATTCTGTGTATCTATTGGCAGAATGTGTTCTACTGTAATGCTTCTTGGCTTTACACAATTTTGGCTACAAAAGGTTTCATGGGAATGTTCTATTTTGGATAATTGGGAAAATCTCTATTTGATACTTGTTTCTGTGTTCAGAAACTATGGCAATAATTGTTGAACAAGGTTAAATGGAATTTAAACTTTTAAAAAAATTTAAGTCCATTTTTTTCAAGTTAATTGTGGAATAATTTATATATGATGTATTGCACCTAAATAAAGTCAACGCCTGTGGACACTATAGAAGAAACAAACAAAATCAAGACAGAGACCAGCTCCCTCCTCCCCAGTATACTCCATCCTTCCCTCTACCACCTGCCCTAAGACACAACCATTTTCCTTTGTCACCATAGGGGACTGTTTTTTTTTTTTTAATATAAATGTAATCAAGCAGGATATAATCCTTTCTTTCAGGGTTCATTCACTCAATATAGTGATTCTGACATTCATTTCTTTGTTCAGGTTTACCAGAAATTTGTTCCTCTTATTGTGCTTATTTTATTCATTCAGTGTTCCTTTTTCTGTGAGTAAAGGGTAAGTGTTACTTTTTTCACTATGGTAAGAACACAACTTAAAAGTTTAAGTGCCAAGTACAATACCATTAAAGCAGGGGTCGGGAACCTTTTTGACTGAGAGAGCCATGAACACAAAATATTTATTTTAAAATGTAATTTGGTGAGAGCCATACAACGACCCGTGTACATTACACATTATCCAATAAAAATTTGGTATAGTCCCAGAGGACAACTGTGATTAGCTCCAGCTGTGATTAGGACAGCTGTGAACATGAGTGGTAGGAAATGAATGGATTGTAATACATGAGAAGGTTTTATATTTTTAACATTATTATTATTTTTATTAAAGATTTGTCTGTGAGCCAGATGCAACCATCAAAAGAGCCACATCTGGCTTGCGAGCCATAGGGTCCCAACCCCTGCATTAAAGTATAGGCACCATGCAGTACAGCAGTTCCATAGTACTTATTCGTCTTACGTTACTGGAAAGGTGTTAGGGTCAGCACTCTCATTCACTGTTAATGGGCATTTGCACTGATTTCAGAGTTGGATGATATAATTCTGGCTATTGTAAACAGCAGTGTATATGTTTTTTTAGGAATATAAGTTTTTGTTCTGTCTTGGATAAATATCTAGGGACAGAGATGCTGGGACATAATGTGGTTATATGTTTAATGTAACTGTAAAGTCTTTCCTAGACATATCAGCAAAAAGAGCCTTCTTTCTTCCTCCCCCCAAATTCTCATGGCCTATTATTTGTATCTTATTTTTGGAATCATTAAATCCAATCTAGTGCATTAGTTATGTACTCAAATTCATTTTTTTATTCTATAGAAAAGCTGTTAAAACCACATCCTGGACCGCTGAGGTTGCCACTTTGAAACCCTGGGCTTGTCTGGTCAAGGCACAAATGGGAGTTGATGCTTCTTGCTCCTTCCCCCCCTCTCTCTCTCTCTCTCTCTCTCTCTCTCTCTCCTCTCTAAAATGAATAAATAAAAATCTTAAAAGAAAAAACACATAAAAACATGAACCTTTTCTCCTTTTCTTATTTTACATAAAATACAATGCTATGTCCATCAGGAGTGTTTAATAAACATATGTTTCATTATACTATAATTTAAAATTCAATATAAAAGTATTTTCATATATATTTGTCTCCTTCTCTCACCCTAATGACATAGGATTATTACCACTCCACCTCCCACTATTTTGAATACCTTGTAGTGTTATTTTAAGGGGAAATTCAGTATTGCTTTTAAAGAACATCTGAATGCTAATAAGTGAAGTTATTATTCCACTGAAGAAAAATGAGATGATAAATTGTCACCAGATCAATGGCATACAGAAAGCCAACAGAGACACAGGTATTGAGTGAGATAAATAAACCTGATACATAGAAAACGTTTTTTAAATGTCTGCTTCAAAACAACTGGAATTTAGCAGATCTCCTAAGGAATACAGGAATAAAATTTCAAGTTTTTACCAGATGTAAATCATCACTGGAATTTCAACATTCATTGTCCTTACTGCCAGTTTGAAGGTCAAGATTGCATACTGACCGGCCTGACCTGTGGTGGCGCAGTGGATAAAACGTCGACCTGGAAATGCTGAGGTCGCTAGTTCGAAACCCTGGGCTTGCCTGGTCAAGGCACATATGGGAGTTGATGCTTCCAGCTCCTCCCCTACTTCTCTCTCTCTGTCTCTCTTTCCTCTGTCTCTCTCTCTCTCGCCTCTCTAAAAATGAATTAAAAAAAAAAAAAGATTGCATACTGACCAAAAAGAGACAGATCAAAAGACAAGAACAGATCCACCAAGAATGAACTTAAATGTGATTTCATAATTATAAAACACCTTCCAAAAAGTCAATGCACTAATTAAAAGTGCTCTTGGACATGAATATCTCAGCAATATTTATAAATACAATCCTTGCATTAGACAAGCCAAATGATACATCCAATATACTAAGAATTTTTCTTTCCTCATCAGACATGATAAATAGAAATTATCCAACCTGTTTGGAAAATTGTCAACTGGAAGAAAATTTCAGTCTGCAAAAGGGTTTTTAAAAGGGTCTTAAGGGCAAAGATACTGCTATAAGACACTATGCTTTGAACTATGGTGCAAGAGGGACAAAAATCATTGATTACAATTATTTTAATAAACTAATTTTTAAATGCATTCACTTCTTTTTCAAAGAGTTCTCTATTTAAATCATTTCACTGTGATGACTGAAAATCACTGAGGCTGTGCATCAACAAGTATATTAAATTCAGAAGCCAAATGGATAATAGACCATGATGCTAGGACATTATTCTAATGTAAGAGATGAGAAAAAATTCTATGAATCCAACATTTCAGAGCAGTGATTTAGTTTGTAATATTTTTTGTGTATGTGTGACAAAAAAAGAGATAGACAGAGAGAGAGAGAGAGAGAGAGAGAGAAACAGATAAGAACAGACAGACTGGAAGGGAAAGAGGAGAAGCATCCATTCTTTGTTGTAGCACCTTAGTTTCTCATTGATTGCTTTCTCATATGTGTCTTGAAGGGGGGCGCTACAGCAGACCATGTGACCCCTTGCTCAAGCCAGCAACCTTGGGCTCAAGCTGGTGAGCCTTGTTCAAACCAGATGAGCTCGTGCTCAAAATGGTGACCTTGAAGTTTCAAACCTGGGTCCTCCAAATCCCAGTCCAATGCTCTATCCACTGCACCATTGCCTGGTCAGGCTGATAATTTTAAATGACAAATTTTGGGGGGAATATTTTAATCAGTATTAATTTAATCAAGTTAGTCATTTACATATTATTGTAAATTACTTACACCACATATCACATTGTCTATTTTTATTATCTATTAACTTTTCCTCTTATTTATTCCTTCAAAACTTATTCTCTTTTAAGGTAAATGACCTCAGGTCTTTGTCATGAGTATCTGTAGGTCTTAGTAGGATGGTTAATTTTATGTGTCCACCTGAATGACCACAATTTTATATGTCCACTTGAATGACCACAGTTATATATCTTACTGGTTCTATTTCTCTGAAGAATCCTGACTAACATACCTGGCCAATACATCTATACCTAAATAAAATTGTAAAACCTTCAAATGTACTTACTTCTAAAAGGGCCTTTCTTTTCAGAATATCAGCATCCCACTGATCACTATGCACAGTCTGAATCAAGTGTAAAAACAGAACAAATGGTCTGGAAGACACTAGAGGCAAACCTGATTGAACACTTACTAGCTACATAATATTGATGAGTGAAATTTTGAGCTGTGGTTTCTATATCTGTAAAATGATGAGAGTAAGCAATGCTTTGCATGGTTTACTTGAAGATGGTTCATTATGTATTGAAAGACCCTGAAATTTAGTAGTGGGCTAACAAATTGTAAATTTTATGCATTAGTTTAATCATAGAATTATTACATTGGCAAAATCTCCAAATCCTAGTCCGTAAATACGGCATTGCTTTTCAATCCACAGAGAGAAAATATTTATGCTCAGATTCTACATAATCAGTCAGAATTTATAACCTAAGAATTTTTATACAGAATTAACACTGATTGAAGATTGCATATATCAGATATTTGTATTCTCTACATCGTATGCCTCTGAAGTAAAATTGAACAGTGTCTATGTACTTCAGAAAATATAATAATTAACTTCACTGACCTAAAGAAAAGAGTAATGATAAAACAGTTTTGTTTAAGCATTTGATAATATTACATAGAAATTTTTGCCATTATTATAATTGAGCACTTCTATAGTGTAATTGAGACTCTCAGAAGTTTTCCAAAACTGCTGAATGTTCACGTTTTACATCAAAAGAATTTTCATGATTTATCCATTGTGCTCAAGGTTTAGTCAAGCTTCCTCTGAGATTTATGTGATCAATTTGAGGATTAAAAGCATAGTTAGAGACACATCTTTATGAACTGCTTTGCTAAAAGTGTGGTGAAGCAACACACGTTATAAACACTACAGATCATCTCATCCATTTAGCTTTCAAATTAAATGTGTGCAGATATATTCTTGTCAATTTTTATGGTTTGTCTAGGTTTTCACATATTTAAATCATGTATGATTTCCTAAATTTCTTTATTATTATTTATTCCCATCTAATAGATAAATTGGTATTTGGTATCATATTTTTATCTATCTTTTCTCCTTCATTTACTTCAGAATAAAGTTTGAACTAATTCTCCATTAGTTTCTATATTAGTTTAGTCAACAAAATACTGACTCATGCAGTTAATGATGTTGGTTTCTTAAGGTTAGAGTTTATTAGAAATCCAGAAACTTTAATAAAAATATATAAATAAATACATATGCAGATCAGGTATCAGTATATTAATTGAAACATGACTAGTAAACATTAAGAATGGCATAGTCAATCGATTAATGAATAAGACCAATTTGGTGTCTCAATGTTTACACAGAGACATTAATGCATAATTACACTTATTCATTCACTATATAAATTTTGCTGTATGCCTAACATGTACAAGACACAATAATAGGCACTCACTATAGATGACATTTAATTAAGTTACTCAAGTTTTAGAAGCCCATAATGTGAGGCAATAAACAGAGATCTTAATAAGTAATCAAAAGTCAATAAAAATAAAAAACTGGATTAGTATCTAAATGTATTAAAAAATGCTCATATACGAGTGGCTCAGAGATGCACTGTGCAATAAATGGAATCAGAAATCTAGCAGGAAACCACAGAAGAGGAACACATTTCTGAGACCCAAGAATCTTGTTTATAAAGTTAAGTTGGGTTCTATGAGTAAGTCATGAGAGAATTTTAAAGGTTTTTGAAAACAATGACATGGCCAAAACTATATTTTAAAGCACTAATCCAAAACTATATTTTAAAGCACTAATCCTGCAAAAGAATGAAAGTATCTTGAGTTCAGAGAGGAGACAAGAGTTGAAATAAAAGATAAGAAGGTTATTAGGGTCTCTCCCTCAATTGTCTAAGTGAGAAGCAATAAAGGACTAATTCTATAGCAGAACAATGCACATAAAAAGACAAAGACGTTATTTGAGAGGCAGTATAAAGGCAGAATTGAGAGTTTTGGCAATTGGTTATTTACCGGCTCTCAGCTAATACCTAATTTTGCAAGTAAAATAGAAATATGAAAATACTAAATAAAGACGTTTTCCATTAAAATGTCCATCTTGATTGGAGATAGACATTATAACCAAATGTATTGTGTGGGAAATTAACTATTTTCATGGGCTTTACCTACTGTAAGGCCAGTGTCCATGGCCATGCAGGTTCCCATTGGATTCGGGCAGACAGTAAAGGAACTGTGGAGCCAGAGGATGGTGGGCCAGTCTGTCTTTTAGAGTCTAACAATGGCGAACCTGCAAGCAGGCAGGGAAAACCACTTTTCCTTTTCCCTCTCTGGGATGAAGAGCAAACAAACTTGGGAAAAAACCCTTTCTCTAGCAAACAATAGCAAACATGGCCCCTCTCAATGGCTGCAGGCAATCTGCAATCTACAATCTGCTGTCCTGAGGGCAAGCACCTGCAGTTTTACATAGACTATACAAACGTGGTGCTGCCCTGTGCTTATGCACCAATCAGGCAAAGTACAAACAAGCAAGGCTGACACCCTTATAACACACTTGTTTGCCCAACATTCCACCCGTTTAGGGCTGCTCACTTCACAACCTACATGACAGGAATCTCTGCAATCATCCCTGTGTGAGGAGTGAGGTACATTATATAAACAAACCAACTACAGCAGCAGCACAAGTTATACAATTATAATAATTACAAAGGTGTCCTTCACAATATCTCCCTGAGCACTCTGCCCAAAGCGCTAACTGGAGGCCCATCTCTAGCCCCCTACTCCACGGTAGGTGGGAGGACCTGCAGAGTCCAGGGCTGTGTCCATGAAAACCATAAAGTGTCCTTGGTGTGTCTCTGCAAATGGATGAGAGCAGCTTCCCGGTATAGGAGGGCCTCCACTGGAGCTGGGCCCCTCCATCAGGGTCTCTCATACTGTCCAAAAGCGGCATGTCCATCCAATAAGGGAGCCGGTGCCCCCCTCTGGTTGCAGTCCACGATAGACAGCCCAGCTGTCTGTGCAAGTCACCAACGTAATGGTCCATTACAGGCAACTACCCATACAGCTCTCTATTAACAGACAGCAGCACCTTTCCATAAGCACTTTGTCCATTGCCACAAGCCCCATCCAAACCCTTTAGCAAGCTTACAGGGCCTGGTGGGGGTCAAACATATTCAAGACCTGTGCCACCTTGATAGTTCTCTTATCTGTTGCTGCTGCTGAAAAAAACAAAAAACAAAAACACCTATTATCTTTTAATATCAACACCTGCTGCACATTATAAGGTGGTCAATGGATTGTCAGTTCCATATAAGGCATATAGCCTCCCCGCACATACCTGCTAGGCGGGTCTCTTGGTCTTCCTGCTAGTCCAGTGGTCAGCAAACCATGGCTCATGAGCCATATGTGGCTTTTTGGCCCCTTGAGTGTGGCTCTTCCACAAAATACCATGTGTGGGTGCGCAGGTACGCGCAGGGGTGTCGGGCGACGGGAGACAGGTGCTGGCAGGCCACAGGGTATGCAGCGTGGAGGAGGCACGTGCGATTCATGCACAAGTTGAGTGAGCCCGTCAGTCAGCAGTCTCATGTGCAGTGGTCAGTGCTAGTCCCGCCCGCAAGTCACGCACAGGTGACATAAGTACCTATTCGAAGCATAAAGTTACCTGTATTTTTCTAACCAGCTGCAAATCCTACAGGTATTTTTGCCATCAATTTAAGAATTATAATTATTTTTTGTTGGTGTCTTTATTATTATAAAATGAAACATTTTTTAGGTACCCTGTCTGACAAGGCTACAAAGAAGAAGCAAAGAAAACAGACAACGAAAACCGTGAATTTAAAGTTGAATGGACCGAGACTTTTGAGTTTATTCAAAACTTAAATGGCCTTCTGACCTGTCTTATTTGTCAGGAAAAATCAGCACATAACAAGAAATCAAATTTGGAGAGACATTTTACAACTAAACATGTGTCATTTAGTACTAAATATCCTGTCATTAATGGAGGAAGAAAGCAGTTGAGGAACTTCAGTGGAGTCAAGAAAAATCAAGTTCTGTATTTAATTACTGGATGCAATCTTCCAACAATGTTAATATTGCAAGTTTTGTGGTTAGTCAAAAGACTGCTAGGAGAGGAAAACCATATACAGATGGTGAATACATAAAAAGTTATTTTATAAATGCATCCAAAGAACTATTTCAGGATTTTAAGAACAAAGCAGATATTCTAAAAAAACTTAAAGAGTTACCATTGTCTGCTAAAATAGTGAAAAATGGAACAGTCAAAATGCCTTCAAATATAACCAACCAGGAAGTCGAAGATCTTAAATTGGTTTCAGCTTTATTAATAGCATTCAACGAATCTTGTGACATAAATGATACAGCACAAGTTTCACTTTTTGTATGATTTATTTCATCTACAGGTCCTAAAGAAGAACTTTTAGGATTATTGCCACTCAAAAGTTAAACACAATGGAGAGGATATAGCAAATGCTGTAATTGAGTGCATTGAAAAACATCATATTCCACTTGATATAATTGTCTCAATTTCAACATATGGGGTGAAAAGTATGACCAGCCTAAGAAATGAGCTTGTTGCTATTTTGAAAGAAAAAATTAATCATGAGGTACTTACTTACCATTGCATTATTCATCAAGAAGCGCTTTGTATGCAGACATTTCCAGAAGAAATTTGCAAAGATATAGAATTGGTGATTAAGATTATCAACTCGAGTCTGACCTGTGGTGGCGCAGTGGATGAAGCATTGACCTGGAATGCTGAGGTCGCTGGTTCAAAACCCTGGGCCTGCCTGGTCAAGGCACATATGGGAGTTGATGCTTCCTGATCCTCCCCCTTCTCTCTCTTCTCTAAAATGAATAAATAAAAAAAAATTAAATAGAAAAAAAAAGATTATCAACTCTATTATAGCTAAAGCTCTTAATTATTGCCAATTTAAAGAATTTTTATTTGAAATGGAGAGTACACAGATCTTCCGCTGCATAAGAAGGTACATTGGTTATCAAGAGGAAACATTTTGAAATGTTTTGCTTCCTTATTAACAGAAATTAAAGCATTTATCCTTGAGAAGGGTGTTCACTATACAGAACTAATGAACGATCAGTGGATCCAAAAATTTATTTCATAGTAGACGTTATGTCTCATCTAAATCAGTTTAATCGTAAACTACAGGGGAAAGGAAACACAATTTTTTTGGTGTTAGAAGTTATTTCATTCAAAAAAAAAATTATCTCTTTTTGCTCAAGATTTTGAAAAAGAAACTTTGATTCACGTTCCAAGCCTGTTGAAACATCGCCAAGAAAATAATTCTGATATTGACATTTGCTATTTCAAAACAACACTTTTAAATATGAGAAAAGTATGCCCTGGCTGGTTAGCTCAGTGGTAGAGCATCGGCCTGGCGTGCAGAAGTCCCAGATTCGATTCCAGGCCAGGGCACACAAGAGAAGTACCCATCTGCTTCTCCACCCCTCCCCCTCTCCTTCCTCTCTGACTTTCTCTTCCCCTCCCGCAGCGGGGCTCCATTGGAGCAAAGATGGCCCGGGTGCTGGGGATGGCTCCTTGGCCTCTGCCCCAGGCGCTAGAGTGGCTCTGGTCGCAACAGAGCGACGCCCTGGAGGGGCAGAGCATGCCCCCTGGTGGGCAGAGCGTCGCCCCCTGGTGGGCGTGCTGGGTGGATCCCAGTCGGGCGCATGCAGGAGTCTGTCTGACTGTCTCTCCCCGTTTCCAGCTTCAGAAAAATACAAAAACATAAATAAATAAATATGAGAAAAGTTTTTCTCAACAGGTTTCAGGAACTCAGAAACAGCAAAGTGACATTAGCCTTTGTTAAAAAACCTCTTAATGCTACTGTAACAGAATTAAATTTTTCTCCCTTTAATATTGACGTTAACAACTTTGAAATGCAATTGCTGGGTTAAAAAACAAAGAATTGTGGAGCTTGAAATTTGAACGCCTTTGTGCTAATATAGAAATATTGGAGAAAACAAATTGAACTTAATTCACAACACAAGTGATCTGCTTTGAAAGACCTGGAGAAGGAACATATGTTGATTTTTAACACCTGGAATAGTATTTCTGACTCATATAATCAGCTGAAAAAACTAGCATTTGCTGTTCTTTCCTTATTCGGGTCTACATATTCATGCGAACAATCATTTTCAAGCATGAACCCTATCAAGAGTAAATTGAGAAGCCGTCTTATTGATGAGAACCTGGAATTGTGCCTAAAATTAAAAACAAAAACATACAAACCTGCCTTACCTAAACTTTCCAAGAAGATGCAAGGCCATTGTTCACATTAGTGTTTGTCAGTCATTGTCATGATTAATTTTATGTATATCTTACAATTTAATTTTATCAATCAATAATATCTTTATTAAGTATGATATCAAGTTTTATTCAACATACCTATAGTTTAAAACTTAAAACTTTCAGTAAAGTTTATTAAGTTAATTTTAGGGAACGCTGTGGAGTGAAAGAGGGTGTAGTGTCAAGGACTGAGAAAGGTATGCTGAGATGGTTTGGACATACAGAGAGGATGAACTAAAGGAGATAGACGAAACAAGTATACAAGATGGGTGCGGATGGGACAGTTGGAAGGGGTCAACCTCAGCAAATGTATTTCACTCAGACTGGGGACATTTTTGGCAAAGGCCAGCTTAGAAGTACTCTAATTAAGTTAATAACAATGTATCTACCTATATAGATTAAGTTAAAAAAATTTGGCTCTCAAAAGAAATTTTAATCATTGTACTGTTAATATTTGGCTCTGTTGACTAATGAGTTTGCCGACCACTGTCCTAGTCAATCTGGAACAATGGGTCCTGGGCAAGATCCTCCACTCTCACAGCTGTCTCCAACAAGTAATCTTGCAACCGTGCAACCCAAATGTCAGCTATTTTCTTGGCAGCTGCTGGTGCCACCCGCTTCTCCTGCTGCTGCCAAAGTTTTAACAGGACTCTATTAGACCTGCCATCCAAATTCTCTTTATCTGCCCCGGCTGCAATCAAATCTACCCACATCTGCATTCAGATAACCTTTACAGGCCCATTTCTCTTGTTAGTTGTGGGGGAAAGGGCAGCACAGGCAGCAGCCCTCATTGCTTTATGATCCTTTGCTGTTTCCAGCTCTCCCAAATCCGCTACCATCTGCATAACTGCATTGATGGGCTGCCCTACATAGGGGCCCAAGCTAGCCACTAGTGACCCAAAAAGGGCAGCTGGTGCACTGCAGAAAACAAGGTCCCTCATCCTTGCCGTGAGCACCTCTTCATCTGGCCCACAGGACCTCGGGTTAAGAGCAGCATTTTTCATACCTAGTTCCCAAAGGACCTTAACTAGTTCACTATAGCAATGCTACCTACTCACTGCCCCAGCAACTGTCCTGAAGTCTGCCAGACAGTACAAACTGTGGCCATCACCCGTTCTAATAGGGTGTGGTTTCCTGGGTTGCCATGGCAGTTCTTCAGATGCTACCTTAAAGAGGAGTGTGTGGTAATGGTGGACAATTTCTCCATCTCTGTTCCGAAGAGCATGATGCCACATAATGCCATACACCCCTATGTCCCACAACTGCAACAAATGGACTGTCACGTATTCAGTGCATTTCTGACTGAACTGTGTCCCCAACTCCATCAGTTCTGCCTGGGTGTAGGGCCAGACCACAGAGTGCTCCATTACCTGCAGAGGGGGCTGTAACTGCCCCTGAGGGACTCTTTGCTGCTGGATTTTTCTCTTCTGTGTAACCACTGGCTGGGCTCTGAGTCTGCAGATGGCAGCTTCAGCCTGAACCTCCTCCTCAGAAAAGTTGAAAACATCTGCTCCCATCAGCTCAGAGCCACTCTGCTGGCATGGATGCTTCTTCTTCAATGATTGTTTCAGCTCCAGCAGCTGCTGGCTCTTGGCCTGAAACTGAGACTCAAACTCTTGATCCTGCAGTTGCATCTCCAACTGTCAGTCCAGTGTCCCATTTCCAGGGAAAACTGGAGCTCACAAACCTGGAGCTCACAAACCTGTAACTCCATCTCCAGAAATCATTCCAGTGCCAGGCACTGTTGGTGTTCAGCCTGCATCTCACACTGTAGTTTCTGAGTGTGACTGGCCTCCTTCTCCAGTGCTTGCTGCAGTTCAAGCCATTGCTGGTTCTCAGCCTGTAGCCTGACCTGCAGTTCTTGGACCTGCAGCTCTTTCTCCAGTGACCATTTTAGCTTATGCCTTTGTTGCCACTCAATCTGGAGCTCATTCTGAAGCTCTCAACGTCAGGCAGCTTCCCGCACAGCAGAGTTGCAAAGAACACCCAGCCCATGGCCCCCAAAAGGAGAGCCATGGGGAACCATACACTGTAGAGCAACGATCACTCCTTTATCCCACACTTCAAGGGCGTTAGTAGCTCCACTGATCTGATCCAAATCCTGCAGACTATGCAGTAAGGCTGGTGGTTATGGCCATGCAGGTTCACACTGGATTCGGGCAGACAGTAAAGGAACTGTGGAGCCAGAGGATGATGGGCCATTCCATTTATTACATTCTTGCAACAGTGAACGAGCCAGCAAGCAGGCAGGTGAAACTTCTCCTTCCTTTCTAGGCTGATTAGCAAACAGGTGGTGGGGGGGAACCCTTTTGTGCCAAATAATAGCAAACAATGGCCCTTCCAAATGGCAGCAAGCCATTTGGAATTTACAATCCGCAATTTACAATCTGCCGCTCTGAGGAGAAGCACCCGCAGCCTTACATAGACTATACACATGTGGTGCTGCCCCATGCTCATGTACCAATCAGGCAAAGTACAAGCGAGCAAGCCTAACATAGTTGTTTACCCAACACCTACATTTTTTATGCAGATGTTTCTTATATATATTCAGGCATTCCACACTTCTATCTAGTATCCCAAACATTTTTTCAATATTAATAGCTAGATACTTTACTGGTATTTAAAATTCAAGAAACCAAAATTTAACTTTTCATCTCCCTACAACTTGCTCCAAATTTCTGTGCCTCTGGCTCAATCAATAGCTTCACTGTAAATTTGCTTCTAACATGGAACAAAAGAACAAAAACTTCCAGTCATCAGTAATAAAACTACAGTGTTCTCCTGGGCTTGGCCCTTCATCTTTTCAAAAACGTTGAAGGGTTGGAGCCTAAAGCTTATATTTAAGATAACAGAAGATGAGTCATCCTAACTTTAAGGACAATAGAAAACTTGGGACTCTTGAGTCAGAGGCAAGAGCTTCATTATTCACATCACAGCAAACAGCATTAGCTTTATGTTCACATTTTGTCCTTGCTTTCTAAATACAATAGGGGAGAAATGAGTGACTCAAATGGAAGATTCACCCACATATATTTGTGCCACAGCTGAAGAATTCCAAAGTTAGAAAGTGTTGCATACACCAGGTATGAGAACAAACGTCGGAGACTTTCAGGAGTTTAGATGTTACTTTATTGGCCAGTTTAACCTGCGCAGGGGTGAACTCCCAAGATGTCTGGAGACACTGTGCTCATGAGGAGCTGCAAATGGAAGCCATGCCTGGCGCTTACAGCCAGGTCCTTATATATCCTAAGTGAGCAAGCATTATACAGAAGCATATGTGGCAGTTTAGCTATTGGCTAGGGAGGTCGCACGCAACATAGCAACAGGGGCCGGCATAGCAACAGGGGCTGGTTTTAGCTTAGTGGCGAATTTCAAACATAAACTTCTGATAAGGGTCACTGACCTTCTTTGTTCTCAGCCTCACAGGGGCCCTATCAGCACTCCCTGTTCTTTCAATAGTTACACTCTTGGCAGCCCTAGCATACCAGTACTCCCTGAATCTAACAGAAAGTATCAGTTTTTTCCAAGGACCTGATAGAAAGCCTTTCTGATCTTTGTCTTTGAGGAAGATACTACCATTGTTATCATAGTGAGGGATCAAATCTGGCCTTTGAGTTGGAGAGAGACTGTATCTTTATTTTCCAAGGTTGCTTCCTATACTAAAATCATTGAAAACATAATCCAGAACAAAAGTTGATATAAGACATGTAGAAATGTCATGGAGACTTATTTTCCAGTACTTCTTATATGTCATGTCTGGATCCCAATCCTGTCAGTTAAACTTGGAAAATATAATTTCCTTACTTAGGAAAGTAAGGGTTAAAGGAACTATGTCAATAGTTAGAAGAGGGTCATAGAGAATATCAGCTACCTGCCTTTGACTCTTACTTGAACCTTCAGAATTGCCTAAATATGATTTATATATCCCAGTTGGATGATGAAATACCTCTTTGCTTGTTGAATTAAATAATACCCAGTTCACTTATGGGCTACTCAGGATGCAAGTTTATTTGCTGTTCTATATTCAGTCTCTACCAGGGCCAAATGTGAACTATCTTTCAAGTACAGCTTAGCACAGAAATACAAACTGGTCATAATCTGGCAGAAATATGTCTTCTGTAGCCTCCTGCCATTAAATATTGAGTCTAAAGAAAAATATCCTTGATCTGATTCCATTCATTCCCAGGATATGCGATCCATCTGTAGGGCCAGGGGCCATGGCTATCATGGCCATTCACATGCAGGTTCTTATTAAATTCATACAGATGGTAAAGAAACAGTGGAGCCAAAAAATGGTAAGTCATTCCTTTATTAAAGTCTTGCATCAGCCAATGAGCAAACACCTAGGGAAAATACTTCCCTTTCTGTGGTAGATGAAGTAGCAAAAAGCCTTTGTAAGTTCGAGGCTTAGCAAAAGGCTAAGTTCTCCCTACCACCACCTCCATATTGGCTATGAAGCTGAGTATTTGCAGTCATCCCATAGCCCCACTTCAGTTACTTGCTTAAGTGGCTGGAAGCAATTTACATACCCTTCCTCTCACCATTTGTTTGTTCAGATGTTGGTTGATTTCACTTATGTGTGGAGGGAGGATTCCTGTTTATGCCTTAAGAGAGTTCCTATTTTTGCCTCAGGTGTGTGACTTTGTATCAAAGACTTCCTTATTTGCATATGGCTATATAATAAACACTGGGGGCTATTGGGCTCTCTGATATTGCCATAGCATTGAAGAGGCCTCCAGATCTCATCCTCTTCTCTCAGTGAGTCTATTTTCTTAATTCCTCACCATTATCCCTCAGGACCCAGAATTACTAACCACACTGGTCCATGGCACCTTTCATTCAGGGCTCCCAAAGCCACTGACACATTCTCTGGTTCCACAACCAGAGAATCTTCTCTAGTTCCTCCTAGAATCAGAGGTCCCCACAAGCCTCAGTAGGGCTCCCAAAGCCTCTCAGCTCTGGTTCCCCATATGCACACCTTCTCTCTCTCTGCACAAACTGGCTTCTTCTTCACTCTGCATTCTCTCTGCTCTCCCTGCAAACATTAGCAAAGCAATGGCCCCTCCTAAGCAGGAAGGTAATCCACAATTTGTAGTCAAATGCCCTGTTCTGAGGGCAAGCACAAATGTGGCTGCCCACTGCCATTTTTTAACAATAAAATTGAGCAAACTCAAAAATATAAATTTTACATACTCATTTGCCCAACACCATCTGATGTGGCATGCTTTATTGCCAGTGACTGTAAAACTGGAAAAACCTGCCATTATGTGTCCTGTCACAACATAGCCAACTAAGTAGAGACAAAGAAAGAATCTTCATACACACTTTATTCAGATGGTCAGGGATCTAAGAAAGTGAGTTATGTAAGCTAAAAGTCTCAAGCCAGCCTTTTTATAAGTAAAGCATCTGGAATTCAGAAGGTTAATTGCCCATAGACTTCTTGGCCTCAGGATCAGGTTCAGCATTTCAGACACCACTTTGATTGATTTCAGTCTTTTTATCAAACAAATAGTTAAGTGACTGGAACAACAACTTTTTACATGTGTTAATCCCGATGCTGATAATTTGAGACTAAAACTGAATGCTTAAACATTAGGCCTATTAAGGACAACTAAAGCTAAAATCTGAAATGCAAGGGTTCCCCTATCAAATGCAGTAGTTTGAGGAACACAAATAGCAAATTGCTTTTACATTTATTATTACAAATAAACAGGCTGAAATCCTTTTTTTAAATTTTTTTTCTGATTAGGTCTTTCTGAGCTTTGATAATAAGTCAGCTTCCTGCATACCGTTACTAAGCACACTGATATAATGGAGTATCTGAATCATGATTCCTAAAAGCCCATATCCATATAGTGATACAGCATAAGGTGAACACAACCTTAGGACTGAGGGAATGAGTAACCAGGTTACTGCAGTGGTCACACCTTTGTCTTCCACAGCTGTTCTTTCTTTCCCTTCATGTTCTCCTCCAACTGAAACAGACTCCATCCTCTGCCTTTGAGGCTCAGCTTAAGGACAAATCAATAAAACCAGCACTAACAGTCAAAGTCAGAATTAACGACATGACCCTGCATAGCCTAGGTGCCTTGTTTACATCCATCTCTCTGCTTAGATTGTAGTCAGTTATATCTAAGAACTATAACTTACTCATATTGTAAAACATAATATAAATAGAACCACTTCAAAATGGAGTCTGAGGACGTGCCATCCTAGAGAAACTGTCCTGTAGGGCTTACTCCCTGATCCTTTTGAATGTTAAAATCGGGGTAAATGACCTTTGGAATGGGAAAAACCAACAGTTTGCCAAGAGAGCAAGAAAGCAGATATTATGACTACAAGATTATAAATTAAAGACATTCTTTAGAATTAGCATCTCTATGTGAGTATATCTGTACCCACAGAAATTCCTTCCTTCAATCCATGTAACTCTTCTCCTTCCCTCCTGTAAGGCCAATGGCCACAGTCATGCAGATTCACATTGGATTCGGGCAAATGGTAAAGGAACTGTGGAGCCAGAAAATGGTGGGCCATTCCACTTGTTAAAGTCTCGTAATGGTGGACAAGGAAACAGGCAGGGGAGACCGCTTTCCTCTCATTCAGGGATCCCAAGCTCAGACCCCCTCTGGACTCACAGGCCCCCCACCAGCCTCAGCAGGGCTCCCAAGCCCCTCAACCTTCCCTAGTCAAATAGGCCGGGTGGAAATATTCCTTCTCTGGCAAATAATAGCAAACTATCACCCCTTCCCATGGAGGCAGGCAATCCACAATATGTAATCTGCCACTCTGAGGGCAAACACCCACAGCCTTCCATAGACCACACACACATGGTGCTCGCCAATGCAAAATACAAGTGGGCAAACCTAACTCACTTGTTTCATTCTTGAAACACATTGGTTTGCCTAACACCTTCTTGGTAAATACCCCTTGCATTCACCTCCTAATCAGAACACTGTTTGGTGTTCTGCCTGAATCAGTGGTCCCAGAATTTCTTTGGACAACAAATAAATCTTGTTTGCCTCCCTCTTTGGCCCTTGATTTTTAGATTAACAATACGCATGATCCAAATAGCACACTGAAGAGGGCCTTGCAGATAAAGTAATTTCATAAATAGATGCTGAGTCAATTAGAAAAAAAAATTTAACATCCTTTTTTGGGCTTTGACTGACAAAATTGTACAATAACTTGAGATTAGATGTGTTCTCTGCAATATATGTTGTTCTTAAAAATAAAAATAAGATAACAAAATGTATTTCACAAATAGGGTATTCATAAATGCACAGAAAGATGTATGAAAATATGCAAACTTAAATTTAAATGTAATTAAAAATAATAAGGTGCTGCTTTTTACCTAAGCATCTGCAAACGTAAAAAAAGACTCCTAGTACCTTTATTGTGAGGAAACAGACATGCATAGCAGAAGATACTCACATACACTGCTGATAAGAGTATATAATAGCATAATCTTTCTGGACAGAGATTGCTGATATTGGGCAAATAAGTTTGTAACAAGGTTTTTTTAGGTTTGCTTGTTTGTATTGGGGCACCACAGTGTGTGTAGTCTGTGGAAGGCTGTGGGTACTTGCCCTCAGGGCAGCAGATTGCCAGTTGTGGACTGCCTGCCTCCATGGGGAGGCGTGATTGTTGTTGTTTTCTGGAGAAGGGGGTCTCCCCCCCGCCCCTGCCTGTTTTCCTAGTGAGTGCTGAGGGGTCTGTAAGTCTGGAGGGTGAATCTGGAGAATGAGTCTGGGTTATGGAACTGGAGACTGAGTCAAGGATTGGAAGCCCTGATTTTGTCCTGGCCTGTGTTGGTTGGGGAGTGCTGAGGCTGGTGGGGTCCTGAGATGGGAGAAAGGGAAGCGGTCTTCCCTGCCTGCTTGCTGGTCCACCATTAGGAGACTCTAATAAATGGAATGGCCCACCATTTTCTGGCTCCACAGTTCCTATACTGTCTACCCGAATCCAATGAGAACCTGCATGGCCATGGTGGTGGACACTGGTCTTACAGCTGATATGAATAAAAAACATTAAAATATGTATACACATTAATTATACTTCTACAAGTTGGCCTAATTGAGATGTATGGAAAAAATATGTTTATGAATATTCAACAGGGCATGCTCTATACTTTTTGTCCCATATAACACTATTGCATGAATATTTTCCATCTCCATAAGACATTCTTCATAAATCTTTATTAAAAGCTACATAACATTTTATATTAGGATGTCACACTTTAGTCATCACTCCAGTGTTGGACATCCAAGTTATTTCTTTGATTTAATCATTATAAATAATTTGCAATGGATATCCTGAGCATATTTTTAGGCTGGAGTCTTACAATCACTGGGTAAAAGGGTAGATGCACCTAAAATATAGGTGCATATGTCCAAATTTTTTCAAATTAACTTTGAGTGTCAACTCCCATAGCAGTATATTATGACCTATCTCACTACAAATTTATTACTGTTATTATATTTTAAAACTAATTTTAATTCAATACATTTTAAAAGTTTTATGGCTCTTTTTATTTTCAATTGTTCATTTTAATCTTTTGCTATATTTGTGGTTAAATATTCACTTGTATATTGGTATATGTATTTCAGTTTTTGTAATTTTCCTATTCATTGTCTTTAATATTTCTGTACTTATCCAGCCTAAGGGGGTTTCGTGCTACTGACTTGTATGAAATTTATATATTAAAATAACAACATTAGAAGTACACTGCTTTACAATTTTATGTAATTACAATATATCTTTTTTCCCCTCAAGAAACAAATGATTACATATTTTAAAAATACTTATTACTCCAAAGACTAAATAAATATTCATCTACATCATTGTTTTTGCTTTACTTTTATGCTTTACTTGAAATATACCATTTTGCAGAAGGTAGATATGATTACAAATGTTATTCTAATTTTCCCAATATCATTATTTTTTTAAATCTACTTCTTCCATTTCTAATTAATATACAACTCCTTTATTTTATATAAATTTCCTATACTTAGCTTTATCACACATTAATTTTCCATATACACCAGGGTGCACCTCCAGACTCTTTCACTCTGTTTTCAACCAGTCCTTACATGCTGTCAATAAAAGGTTTTATTATTTTCTTCTTTTTAATATTTTTATATATCTAGTAGGACAAATAGTCCTTATTTGCATCTTTTTAAAAATATGCATAGCATTCATGTTGTCTCTCATAATTCTTTAAATACTACAGGATGGGCAAAAGTAGGTTTAGAGTTGTTCATATGGAAAATAATACAATAATTCATAAACAATAAGACAAGAATAAATTCTGTTTTGCACACTCACAACTGTAAACATACTTTTGCCTCCCCTGTACTTTTGGTAAAGGCACAAATTACCTCTTGGGCAAGAATATTAACCTAAATAATCAAAGATCTCTGGGTGCTGTGGTTTTAGACATAAAAATATAGTTCTTCCCCCAAAGACTGGTCTCTAATAAGGCAATAATCTGCTGTTCCAAGATGCTATAATTAATTTCTGAAACTGTACCAAGAAACATAGTCATTTTTAAAAATTTTTGTTGAGTATGGAGCTAATACTCACTAAAGCTCCTCTTAATAAAATAGGAAATGAAAGATAAAGTTTCTAATACAGCAAAATGCTGAGGACCAAGAAAGACACTGTATATACAATAAGAGTTATTGATTACAGCAAGGTTTAATAATCTTTGGAAACCTTGAAGAGCTGATTTTACTAGAAGTTTGGGAAGACTTGACTCTTCCCAACTGAGACATGTCAAGGGCTTGCTTGAGCTCAAACTACCACCCTTAGGCACTCACTAGGCAAGCTTCTGCTTCCTGAGATGAGACAGACTTCCTCGGAGAAGGTGGAGGAAAGAATTATAAACTACGTGAACTCACACAAGTATAACGATTTCTTGCCTCTTAAGGATAAAGCATTCTAGCCTTAAACTCAGGAGTTGATACTTGGACTGAATGCTAATTACATTTTATATATATGTGTGTGTGTGTATGTATGTTTTAGAAAAATTCTACTGAGATGAACTATAAAAACAAGCCCATGTGAAATGACTTTTCTATTAGTTATAGCATATAAAATGCATAAAGATGTGCAAGATTATTAATATAGATTTTCTGATGTAAGAGATCAAATAGTTCTTCATTTTCATTTCCAAACTAAGCAGCTAATAGTTAAATGGGTGCCTAGAGCCTAATATATGTAGAAAAATAGGCAACTATTTACTTAGTAGCCCTTGCCTCACTAAAATATCTTCTCTGGGCTGCTAAAATCATCAAATTTGTATATACTTCACTGTTGTGTTAATATTTTTCTTTATTATAACTACTCTGAAAATGTGCAAAAATGTATTTAGCAAAGTCTTATAAAACTAAAATATAACTAATTGTATTTCTAGATACTAGAACCAGAAAATTTAATTTTTAAATAGTATTTACAGAAACATCAAATCATAAAGTACTTAAAAATGTGTACAAGACCTCTACATTGATGAAGTATATTTTCCTAAATGAATGCAACAGTATATCTAATTCTTCATGCTTTCTGTACACATGATTTTGATATTCTTTCCATCAAGAGATCAGATCTGTGTTGCCTTCCTACAGGCAGTGGTTGGTAACTACTCTCACTAACAAGAGTATAATAAAAGTGATGCTATATGACTTTCAAACATAGGTAATTAAAGGATTACATTTTGACCTAGCTCACTCTTGAAACCCCTCCAAGTTAATGAGGATTCCAATAGCACAGGCAGGGAATGTGCGAGCCAGTGTTCTGGCTGAAAGCCACAGATGACATCTCAGCTCATTGCTAGCACCAACTGCAAGGTAGTGTTGAAGCGTCAAATGATTCCATTCTTCAGCCTTTGAGACAGCACAACTCACACTGAGAAGACTATAAATAACCGCTCACCTCTGAGCCTTGTTCAAATTGCACATCCCCAAACAAAATAAATGTGGCTCTAAAACCCTAAGCATTGAGATGGTCTGTGATGCAGCATTAGAACAAGGAAAAACCAAAAAACTAAAAACTATAGAACATTGTCAATACAAATTAAAGAGGATCTAAATAATGGCAAGATACAATATTCAGAGAACTAAAGTTTCACTATGGTATTTATATTTACCAAAATTCATCTATCGATTTAATGCAATTCCAATCAAAATTTCGGCAAAAATTTTAAAGAAGTTGTCACTTTTTTCTAAAAATTTATATCCAAATAAAAATTACCTAGACAGTCAAGCTAATTTTGCAAATAAAAAACAAAGTTAAACTGATTTCAATAATTAATTTAAAATTACAGCAGTGAAGACAATATAATATTATAGTAAAGATAGTCATTTACATAAAGGGAGCATTACAGAGTTCAAAAATAGATGGAAACAAACTTTTATTCATTTTGCAGAAAGATATCAAGAGAATTCTTAAGGAAAAGAAGATTTATCTCAAAAGTAGGACTAAAATAATGGGGTGCCAGTATACAGGCTAAAGCTACTAAATATCTAGAAGAAAATATAGTAAACAACTTCTCAGCATTAGGTTAAACAAAATGCACTAACAACAAAATAGAGAAAAATTGAAAAATTAGATAATAATCTCAAAGTAAAATTTCTGCTCTTTAAAAGACACCACTACAAAAATGAAGCTGGAGACTTAAGAAATATTCTCTATATTGTTTGTGGGAAGGTTGCAACCATTCTGGAAAATAGTTTCTTATGAGTTTAATCATATACTTACTATATGACCCAGCTCTTGCATTTCTACATATTCTCCAAGAAAAAGTGTATGCATATACACAAACCTGTAAATGAATTTCCATAGCAGCTTTACTAAGAATAGTCTCAAAATAGAAACAACCCAATTTTTAAAAAAGTGAATGAATAAACTAATTATGGTCTGTATACACAGAGATAGTATAGAACAACACTAAAAGTAGAATATTAATGCATACAATAATGTAAATTAATCTCAAAAACAGAGTGTGGAATAAAAGAAGACAAATGATGTAAGATCTCATTTGCATGAAATTCTGTAACAGGTAAAACTAATATTGACAAGAAAGCAGATAAGTATTCGCTTAAGACTGGAGGTAAAGAATGTGACAAAAGAGCAGCTAGAAAAGTTTTGGGAATAATGAAAGTGTTTACTATTTTGATTGGAAGGGTTACATAGTTGTAAACATTTGTTAAAATGTATTCAGATGTCCATGTAAGGTCCATGCGTTTTATTTTGTCTAAATTGTACCTCAAAAGTCTGATATGGGTGGAAAACATGTACCTGAACATAAATTAAATTTGGAGTAAATGAAATTATAAAATCCCTGGAGAAGTTTGAATCTGTGGATTCAAAATAATCCATATAAAATTAGGAATGGTGTTTTCCTATAACTGGAAGAAATAATTCAAAAATGTATATGGAACCACAAAAGAACCAAAATAACTAGAAATATTGAGAAAGAAGAACAAAGTTGGAGATATAACACTATTTAATATCAAACTATAAACTACAAGCTTAAAACAACCAAAACAACATGGGACTGGTATAAGACCACACACATAGATCAGTGGAACAGAACAAGAGAGCCCAGAAAGTCACCCAGGTCTGTATGATCAATTATATTACATTATAAAGAAGGCAAAAATTACAATGCAGTAAAGACAGGGTATTCAATAAATGGTGTTGGAAAAATTGGAAAGACACATGCAAATAATATAACTAGTTCACCTTCTTACACCATATACAATAATAAACTCGAAATGGATTGAAGACTTCAATGTGAGACCTCAAACCATAAAAATCCTAGAAGAAAGCATAGGCAATAAAATCTCTGAACTCTCTCAACCAATATTTGTTTCTGATATATCACCTTGGGCAAGAGAAATAAACAAAATATAAACAAATGGAACATCACATTTAAAAGTTTTTGCACAGAAAAAAAATCATCAACAAATGAGAAGACAACCTACTAAATGGGAGGAGATATTTGCCAATGATACAGGTGATAAAAGGTTAATACACGAAACATAAAGAACTTATACTACTTAACATATACACACAAACAAATTTTAATAAAGGGCAGAGGACTTGAATAGATACTTCTCCCAAGAGAAAATACAGATGGCCAATAGATAAATAAAAAGATGCTCAATGTAACCAATCAACAAAATGCAAATTAAAACCACAATAATATATTACCTCACACATGTCAGAATGGCTATCATCAATAAATCAACAAACAAAAACAACTGGAAAAATTTTTTTGAAGAACAGGGAAGCCTTGTGCACTGTTGGTGAGAATAAAGATCGGTACAGCCACTATATAAAACAGGAGTTTCCTCAAAATATTAAAAATGGAATTGCCTTATCACCCACTTCTGGGAATATATCCAAAGAAACCTAAAACACTAATTCAAAAAGAATATATTCACGTGACCAGGCAGTGGCGCAGTGGATAGAGTGTCGGACTGGGATGCCGAGGACCCAGGTTTGAGACCCCGAGGTCACCAGCTTGAGCGCCAGCTCATCTGGTTTGAGCAAAAGCTCACCAGCTTGGACCCAAGGTCGCTGGCCCGAGCAAGGGGTTACTCGGTCTGCTGAAGGCCTGCTGTCAAGGCACATATGAGAAAGCAATCAATGAACAACTAAGGGGTCGCAATATGCAACGAAAAACTAATGATTGATGCTTCTCATCTCTCCATTCCTGTCTGTTGGTCCCTGTCTATCCCTCTCTCTGACTCTCTCGCTATCTCTGTAAAAAAAATTTTAAAAATAAAAAATAAAGTAATTATTGATAGGTAGATTTTTTTTAAAAAAAAAGAATATATTCACCTCGATATTCACTGTAGCATTATTTACAATAGCCAAGATATGGAAGCAACCCAAATGCTTTTCTATACAGGAATGGATAAAAATTAAAAAGCTGTGATACATGTTAAAATGAAATATTATTCAACCATAAAAAACAAAATCTTATCATCTGCATAAAGTACCATTTTCCTTATTTTTACTTTCTGTCTGTGTATTTTTTTATCCAAAATTAGTCTCATCAAGACAGCATATAAACGGATCTTGTTTTATTATGCATTCAGCTATCCTATATCTTTTGATTGAAGTATTTAATCCATTTACATTTAAAGTGATTATTGAGAGATATATATTTAAAAAGATCTTATATAATGGTAAGACTTCTTCCTATTCTAATTGAGGTGGTAAAACATTGTTTCTAGATAGACTCATGTACTGTTAAGAGTAAATATTGTTATTTCTAGAGAAAAACATTAAAAATTATAAAATACATAGACAAAATCACTGTAAATAAACCAAAAATGAATAATAAGTCACATTCAAATACCCCTCTGAAAAAGACAGAGGAATGAAAACAAAATAAACAGGAAGCCAATAAAACAATTGTACCAACTTCAAACAATAATATAAATATTTCTAATAAATGTAAATGATCTAAACACATCAAAGAAAAGACAGAGATTTTAAGAAAGGATTTCAAAATTTGACTCAATTATGAGGTTTCTACAAAAACAAACGAAGTGAAATGACACGGATAGGATGAAAGAATAAGAAAATATTAAAAGAAGAAATAACATGTTAACACAATGAAAGACATAGTAGTGCCTATAGTCAACAGTACTGTATTGTGCATTTAAAATGTTATTAAGAGGTTAGATAACACATTAAATGCCCATCTGAGAGAGAGACAGAAAAAGGCACAGAGACAAAGAGAAGGAAACTTTTTGGAGGTGATGGATATATCTATTGTCTTGATTGCAATGATGGTTTCATGAGTGTTTTCATATATCCAAGCTCATGAAATTGTAAACATAAAATATATATAGTTTTTTTTGTAATTTTTAAAAATTATTTATGAATTATATATTATGAAATCTTGGTGTTTTTTAAAAATCATTCTTTCTGTTTACATGAGTCATTTCTTCTGAGAAATACAAAGGCAGCACACAGGTAGTGGTAGATCCTGGTGATGAACTGTAATAATGTTGAATTAAAGAGGATTCCTTATAAAGCACCTTGCACAGAAGCAGAAATCAGATGAAGATGGTAAAAGAGTAAAAAGATGTAAACAGAGAGAAATAAGTGGAGATGAAAGAAACCATGTAGTCTTAAGAAGAGAGGTGAAAGGTGATCCTCAAGGCAGACTGGTTCTCAGGCTACCAGCTCTAAGAGACCGAAACGTATTGTACCATTGGGTTCTATTTACTTGTGTGTCATAAAAATTATCTGAACTATTTGGTGTAAATTTTTCTTTCTTTGCTACTGAGAGAACTTGGACTAGTGGGTGGTAATAAAGCAAAGAATTCCTGAGCACCACTATCATCTATACCTTCTTTGCTCTCCTAATACTCAGGTCTATCATAGCACATGTCACCTTATAATTTTATGTCACATTCCTGAATCTGCCACTAGAAAATTCAGAACATTGTGAGTATATGTTGTGGATCCATTCTTAATTGTATAACCAGTGTCTAGGCACTAGAAACAATGATTTTATAAATAAATATAAAATGGTTTGTTTAGAAATAGAACCCATTTCCTTCTAATCTCTTAACCCCACTAACCTGAGAAAAAAAAAGAGCATGTATCATAACAGCACAAACTCATTCACATAAAAGAAAAAAGGAGATAAATTGGGATTGTGGGAAAAGAGAAGGAAAAGAATTCTAACAGTCATGGCTGAAGAGAAATTAAAGAGAGGATGCAGGTAGGAAAGGACGATACTAGCAGATAAAGTTTTGTTTGTTTTTCTGCTTAGCAGCATCGATACTTTCAATTCTTAAATCAAATGATTTATTTTCTACTAAAAGAAATCCAGGCCAGACCAGGCAGTGCTGCAGTGGATAGAGTGTCGGACTGCGACACAGAGGATCCAGGTTCAAAACCCTGAGGTGGCCAGTTTGAATGTGGGCTCACCAGCATGAGCTCAGGGTCACTGGCTTGAGCATGGGATCATAAACAGGACCCCAGAGTGGCTAGTTTCAGCCCAAGGGCACAGGCTGGAGCAAGGGTCACTCACCCTGCTATAGGCCCCCCAGGTCAAGGCATATATGAAAAAGCAATCAATGAACAACTAAGGTGCATCAAGGAAGAATTGATGTTTCTCATCTCCCTCCCTTCCTGCCTGTCTGTCCCTATCTGTCCCTCTCTGTCTCTGTCACAAAAGAAAGAAAGAAAGAAAGAAAGAAAGAAAGAAAGAAAGAAAGAAAGAAAGAAAGAAAGAAAGAAAGAAGAGAGGGGAGGGGAGGGGAGGGGAGGGGAGGGGAGGGGAGGGGAGGGGAGAGGAGAGGAGAGGAGAGGAGAGGAGAGGAGAGGAGAGGAGAGGAGAGGAGAGGAGAGGAGAGGAGAGGAGAGGAGAGGAGAGGAGAGGAGAGGAGAGGAGAGGAGAGGAGAGGAGAGGAGAGGAGAGGAGAGGAGAGGAGAGGAGAGGAAAGGAAAGGAAAGGAAAGGAAAGGAAAGGAAAGGAAAGGAAAGGAAAGGAAAGGAAAATCTAGGCATTAGTTACGTACACACAGAGACAATTTTCTATTTCCAAGATCTCAATTCTATTCTTCTCATTTGTAAACAGTGACAACGGGAAGGAAGAGAATCTTACCAGAAGCAAAGCCTTGAAATTAAAGCAGCTTAAATACAGAATTCCTTCTTCATGAAAGTGTAAGTTATGTATCACTGTCAGTAACACAATTATAAAAGAGGCTGAAATCCAGATCCATTGACCCTCTCAAGAAGCAGGACACCACACTTTGGCAGTCAGGCTGTGGTTAGTCCTCAGAGATGTCAATGGAATGTAACAGCATTTTATTCCAAAGGCACCTTGACTACTGTGACTTGAAATTCTCTTAACCCAGTAGAATTTACATCATCTTTAAGACTCTCTGCCTTGATTTCTTCCCTCTCAGTATATAACATCTGCATTACTCTCCTTTGACATCCTAAGAGGGACTCCATAAATATGCATTTTTCATTGAATTTATGATACAACCAAACTGAGTGCATTCTTGACTTTATGTCAGTTCTTTAGTTGCACACTTACATTATAATGTTATTTACTACAAAATGCATTGACAGCATCTTGGGAATATTGTGACAGCATTTTAGTTGTCATCAAAGTGAATACTGAAAGCAAGTTTGAATAAAAATTCCCCTGAAAAAATACCAAATAGGAACTAGACATAATTATCATACTTTTTATAAACAATTTAATAGCCTGAACAGTTGTTAGAAGTTTATTTTTTAGTTCAGTGGCAAATGAAGACACCAAAAGTTGCATTTTTTTACAAATATAGAAGGCAATTTTGCCAGAAAGAGAGAAGAAAAGAGTCTAGGAATTCTTGAGTGTTTTTAAATTCAAAATATATTTAGTACATTCTCAGGTGTTTTTATTTTTTGTCAAATGATTGTATAAATAAAATGTCTATCAACAATAAAAATGGAGATTTTTTTAAAAAGGGAATTTTTAAAAATATATTTAATATAAGCAGTATAAACTCTAAGGTAAAATCAATTTTTTTCTTAACTTTTATAGTAGGCCAAAAATCTGTTAGACTCAACAATTCATTTTAGATAAACTTTTCATGCATCTACTATAAGTGTTATCTCTTATATGCATTTGTAATTAACCTGATAGAATTACTAAATGTGTCTAGGTACTCTTAGCAAGAACAGCAAGAGCAAAATTATAAAAACTAATATTTATATACTGCCATTCTGTGCCAAATGCTCTAACCAAACATTTTATGTAGATAATCTCATTAAATCCTGTCAAGAATCCTGTAGTTTATGTATAAATTATTGCTAACACTACCAATGAGAAATAGCCTCCAAGAGATGAATAATATTTTTAAGAGCACAGCACTTAGTAATGGAGCTGGAATTAGAACAAGTCTGACTCAGTGACCATGTTATAATATATTGATACTTGTTGAAAACTAGAGAAAGATGCCTGACAGACAGTAATACAGTGGATAGAGCATCAACCTGGGATGCTGAGGATCCAGTTTGAAACCCCAAGGTCACCGGCTTGAGCACAAGGTCAATGGCTTGAGTTTGGAATCATAGACATGACCCCATGGTTGCTAGCTTGAGCCCAAAGATCTCTGGCTTGAAGCCCAAGGTTGCTGACTTGAGCAAAGGGTCACTGGTTCAGCTGGAGCCCCCCAATCAAGGCACATATGAGAAAGCAATCAATGAACAACTCAAGTGCCATAACTATGCGTTGAGGCTTCTCATCTCTTTCCCTTTGTGTCTGTTTGTCTCTCTCTCTTGCCAAAAAAGAAAAAAAAGCAAAAGAAAGAAAATAGGACCCTAAGTGTGCATGAGGTGGGGTGTGGTCGAGCTTCAAGCATATCCACAAATGCTCCCAGTATCTGACGATAGTGTTTTATTTGCCATTCCTGCAGAAAGGCCAGTAGAAAACAAGTCTCTCTGACCCACAGCAATCACTGGTAAACCCAGGGTAGGATTTTCATATCATGTCTGATAAGATCATGTCTAAAAGTAATTGTTGAGTGTCATCAATCTAAAAAGAGTATAAATGGGGGCTTCTCTAGAACAAAATAATAGTACCATCTGACCTCTGAGTTTAGGCTGCTGCTCCTAGTTCTCTGGAAAATAATTCTATTTAAAAATTATTTAAGTTTAGGGTTCAGTACCTAGTGAATACCTAATAGTGAAGTACCTAATCCCAGCTTAAGTATTAGCTATCATGTATTTACAGATAATAAAGTCATTTTCATAGTACATTTTTACTTTAGCTGTAGCTATTTATGGCTTATTTAAGTCATATTTTAATTCTCTTAAACACACTTTTATTAATGTTAGTTTGCATTAATCATATTAACAAGGTTGCAGACACAAAATTTACCAGCCCTTAAACATAGAGGAAGTAACCATTTACAGTGGTCCTTCCTCTGCAGCGGGTGTTAGGGTCCAGAACACTCCCACACACATACCACCAAAGGCGAAAATCCGCGAAGTAGAGCTCTTATATTTATTTTATTATTTATATATATTTTAAGGCTTTATAAACCCTCCCTACACTCTTATAAATCTTTCCCACACTGTTATTAACCTTTCCCACACTTATAAACACTTCCTATGCTCTTAAGCATGTTCTACTCTCTTAAACCTATGTAATATAAAATGCTATATGGGCGCTGGCCATTTGGCTCAGTGGTAGAGCGTCAGCACAGCGTGTAGAAGCCTTGAAGTCAATTCCTAGCCAGGGCACACTGGAGAAGCACCCATCTGCTTCTCCACCCCTCCCCTCTCCTTTTTCTCTGTCTCTCTCTTCCACTCCTGTAGCCAAGGCTCTATGGGAGCAAAGTTTGCCCTGGTGCTGAGAATGGCTCCAGAGCCTCCATGTCAGGTGCTAGAATGGCTCCTGTTGCAGCAGAGTAACACCCCAGATAGGCCCAGCACCACTCCTGGTGAGCATGCCGGGTGAGTCCTGGATGGGCACATGTGAGAGTCTGTCTGTCCGTTACCCACCACCCAAATTCTCACTTCGGAAAAAAAAAATCTATATGGGTATTCAGTAGTATTTTATTTCAATTTAATATTTTAATATGTTTTAACTAATATCTTTATATATTATATTTTTATATTGTTTTCAATTTTTTAGGCTAGAAAACACTTATTTTGCCACAAAAATAATTAAAATAATAAATATATTAAAATACATATATACCGCAAAATCCAGCAATACAAAATTAGATATATACAATTTAAAAATCCGTGATACAGTGAGACTGTGAAAAGTGAACCATGATACGGTGAGGGACGACTGTAATACCTATTAAAGCCTTGCAGATGGTCCAAGAGGCAGAAAAATGTGGACATCAGGGCAGAAAATCCTCTGGATAAACACTAGAGGCAGCAGCAGCTGGGCCTCCAAGTCCAACTTTTGCAAATTAACATTTTGTTTTAGGTACCAATTTATTTATTTTTATCATCAGCCAATATATTTGTCCAGATCTTTTGTTTATAATATAATTTCATCAAAGAGCTTCCATATTCAGTTTAGAAAATCAATTATTTTTTTCCATAAAATGTCATTGTGTAGAAAGAGCCACTAAGTGACAATGAAACGTTTTAATGACCTCGAACTTTTTGAGTCAACAAATAAGTTTCTTTCAGACTCTCTTATTTGGCTCTATTATGTGAATTAACTTATTCATCATTCAAACTTAGAATTAACTTGGTAATGTCATAAGGCAGGTCAATAAAATAATTTCCTCATGCTCTTAGTTCTGATCTCAAATTGCCCCAAAATGTTAATCACTAGATAGCAACTCCAAAAAAAAAAAAAATCACCCAGTGGAATTCTTTTTTTTCATTAGTCTCTTAGTAATTTTAATAAATGTGTGTTTCCCACAGACTTCTAAATAAATAGATTTGACTGGCTGTGTTCAAATTATTTCTACACATTGAAGTCTGATGAGACTAATATAACCAATATACTGCTAGTTTGATGCCTTCAATTTTGAAAAAAATTAGCTTGAAGGTGAGTGCTACCTGAACTCCTGAATCCACATTAATGAGATATGGTGGGTTAAAATAAGACCTTTCCCAGAAACCTTAAAATTTACATCTAATGTTTAAAGATCCCTTAGAGCAGTGGTAGTCAACCTGGTCCCTACCACCCACTAGTGGGTGTTCCAGTTTTCATGATTGGCAGTAGCGGAGCAACCAAAGTATAAATAAAAAGATAGATTTAACTATAGTAAGTTGTTTTATAAAGATTTATTCTGCCAAACTTAGCAAAAATCTGACATAAAGTACTTGGTAAGTAATTATTATTATATGCTTTAACTTGCTGTAACTGTGCTTTATAAATTTTATAAAGTAGAGTTACTTCCCATTTATAAATCACCATTACTGTGGACCCCGTGGGCGGTTAGAAAATTTTACTACTAACAGAGATACAAAAGTGGGTGGTAGGTATAAAAAGGTTGACTACCCCTGTCTTAGAGTCACAACTTCTGTAACATTACTCACACCACCCCAGAGGAAGTGTGGTATATGGTATAACGTCTGAACTAACTTACTAAGGTGATTCTTCAAGGAAAGAGCGAGACCAGGAGGGTATGGCAGCCTGATTCTTAAGTCCACACTCCAACTTTCCCTGACGAGCTCCAATTTTCCCTGACGGGCTCCAACAGCACATCGAAATTATAATGGGATGATTTAGGGAAGAAACATGCCTCACTTTCTCTCCCCATCCCACTGAGTAGCTCATGGAATAATGCTCCTTTCCATTTTCACTTGTTTGTTTCACTGTGTCTTATATATCTTTTAAAACATGTTGCATTCTCTCAAATTATTCACTATGATTAAATTCTCCAAGGGAACAAACTTTCTCTTTGCCCATGGCACCTTCTGAACTCACTGTAAGTCTTGAGCAGAGAAGAATTTACTTGTGAAAATGCAATAAAAATGTCAAAACATATTCATGAGCAAAAATGGAGAAAGGACACATTAGAGATAACAAGATGATAAATATCTATATTTTCCTGAAAAGTAACTCTTCTAATAACTTCAACATAATAAGCTTTCTATATATTATATATGATATTAGAGAAAAAGGGTAATTCCTTTAAAATTAGTAACTCATCACTCTGTGAAAGATGAAATGTTATAGGTATGCATCATCAAGTTGGCGTTCCCTATCATATGCCGAATGCACATTCCAAAGAAGAGGAAGAAAATACTCAGCAATACAAAAATGGCAAGAAAAGGACTACCATTACAAAATATTTAATATTTCATTCACGTAAGAGTCTGAGAGAATGACATTTTATAGTAAATATTTATTCATATCTAGTATAAATAATTCAGGTTTTACATTTAAACCCTGGATTTATGCCTACAGAACTGACAAGTCCTATTGCAATTCAACACCACTTTTATCTTGGCTACAAAACATGATATTAAAGGCAAGATACAAAATATCCAAGAAACTTAATTTACTCTGTTGAGCAATGTTGACTCTGTATAATTGAAAAATGCATAAATCTGGAGATATCTGAATATGAAATTATTTTTAAATCACTCATTTTGTCTCTTGTTTAGAATTAAATGTGCAGAAGTTGATCAGAGGCACAATACTAAAAGCATTGGGTACCATTTCCCTTCCAGGATATACAAGTGGCAGACAGAAGCTCAAGACTAACCATTAGCAGGAGAAACTTCCCTCCCTTCTCTCCCTTCATAAGAGGAGATCATTTCAGTATCCTGCCATGCTATACTAGAATGAGCACAAGTTCATTTAGTAGCATGCTAAGCTTATTTTCCTAGTATAATGCAAACTGATTAATCTGGTAGACTTGTAACATTTATTATCTTGCTATTTGACAAATCAGAACCAGCGTACAGACTGAGGAGTCAGTGATGAGCAGCACGAGAGGACCTCTGCCTTAATAAGCAAAGGCAATCTACTCATTAGGAGATAGATACATCGAAGAAATAGAGCAGAAAATACCGAAACGATGGTAATAATGATGATGTTTATATGTATTACATGCTTAAGATGTGCAAGGCACTATGCCAAAGTGCTTAACAAGCATTAACTTATTCAATTTTCTATGCAATTAAGTACTACTATTATTATAAGTATCTGCAGTTTTCAGATGAGGAATGGGAAGCTCAGAGGGGTTAACTCAGATAGCAAAGGGCACATTGTAAGATCAAGCCAGAACTATGAGGTCACCATTATCAATCACCCTGTGGCCCAGCCAACCAGAGAAATGTTAGAGTCCTAGGCAAGCCTACAGCCAGGGTGCTTGGCCCTACTGGGTCTGAAGAAAGGTCTCCTGGTAAGGAAGCCTGAACTGAATTCAGCCAGGAGAAAGAGAAGAAAATACATTCTAAGAAGTCTAAACAGAAGGAGCAAGAGGAAAAAGTGTGAGAATTCCTGGTAGCTTCTCCTTATGACATCATGAATGGTGATCTCAGGAAGGGGGAGGGCAGGAGTGGTTTGCTCTACCAGCTTTACCTACAGACTATAAGCTTTTCAAACATTTCCAGCTTAAGATAATTCACAGGTTCAGATTTGCATTAAGAGATCAACCAAGTATTGTGTGGGTAATGATTTGAAGTAAATGAAACCAAAAGAGTGAGGGTTAGTCAGGGCAGAACTAGGGCAACAATAGAAAATAGAGTTAACTTTCATGTCTATAACCTCACACATGGTAAGCACTATGGATGGTAAAACTGTTATATTTCTCCCTTATATATAATCCTAAATAAAAAAATCTCCTTGATTTAAATATAGAATATTTGCTACTCCTGAGCAGGTATTTGCCTTACAGGGGTTTGTTAGCCTTTCAAATGGACAAAAAGTAAGAAAATTTTTCTTTCATATATTTTCATGAGCATGGGAAAAAGAAGGATTCTAGAAACATAATGCCCCATCCATTATGTCAGCATTAGCTCCTGTCTCTTCCACAAGAAACACAGCTCACAAGTTTACAAGCATGAGGATTCTGGGTGACTGGCTAACCACATTAAAATAATGCTGATATTTTACACAGTCTGTATGAGAAGCATTTATATTTACCACCTTTTTAAAAATGTTTATTTTATCGATTTTAGAGAGAGAAAGAGATAGAGCAAGCGAGAGAGAGACACAGGATTATTGGATTATTGATCTGTTCCTGTATGTGCCTTAACCAGGGATCAAACCGGCCATATCTGTGCTTCAGGAAAATGTTCTAACCCTCCGAGCTATCTGGCCAGGGCAATCACCTCATTTGATCCTCCAATTTATATCTTAAAAGATTAATGGAAAAAAACAAATGGCAAACTTGTCTAATCAGTGTGTAAATCTCATAAAAAAATAGCCTTTAAAATATAACACAAGCCTGACCTGTGGTGGCGCAGTGGATAAAGCGTCGACCTGGAAATGCTGAGGTTGCCAGTTCGAAACCCTGGGCTTGCCTGGTCAAGGCACATATGGGAGTTGATGCTTCCAGCTCCTCCCCCCTTCTCTCTCTCTCTCTCTCTCTCTCTCTCTCTTTCTCTCTCTCTCTCCCTCTCTCTCTCCTCTCTAAAAAAAATGAATAAATAAAAAAATATATATATAACACAAAAATGCTATACCTATAGGGTGTGCTTTTATTGCAGACTTTCTAAACCTGCTGAGACATTAAGGCATGCATAGTTTGTTAAGCTTCCATAAAAGTCAAATGAAACTTGTAAAAGAAGCTAATTTTTTGCATAGATCATTGTTTTTCATTTCTGACAGCAACATTTCTATCAGCAATCTAAGAATGTAAATATCAACAGTGAATTCTTTCTAATAGTTCCATTCTGAAATCACAAGCTTAGCTTAGTTAAAAAAAAGCATATCTCCTTCTTTGGATCTCTTTTTATGTTAATAAAGAGAAAAATTATTATAAATTATGTTTAGGAAATATAATTGGCTGAAAGAAGTATGAACAGGCCCTAGCCAGATAGCTCAGTTGGTTAGAGCATTTTCCTGGTACATCAAGGTAGCAGGTATGATCCCTGGTCAAAACACATTAAAAAAAATCAACCAACAAATACAGAAATAAGTTGAACAACAAATCGATGTTTCTCTCTTTCTCCTTTCCTTCCTTTGTCTAAAATCAATAAATAAAAATATAGGGGTATACACAAAGTATAGCCTACTTTACCTAGGCCTAATTTTTAAATATAAAAATTAATTATGAACATTGTATTATTTTAGATAAATTTATACTGTACATATTGAGTTTTTTAGGGTTTTTTTATATGTAATCGGTTAGGAACTCAGCTGGGCTAGCACAAAGCTGAGCTGTCATATGTAGGAGGAACCAACCAAAACAATGAACCACAATTTAAAATAGATAAGCTTTTTTTATCCACTCACCTACTGATGGGCACTTGTACATTTACACAGTAGAATAACACTCCACCATAAAAACGAGAAATCTTACCTTTTGCTGTATCATGGATGGACCTGAAAAGTATTATGCTAAGTTAAATAAACCAGTCAGAGAAAGACAAATACATGATTTCACTTATATGTGGAATCTAATGAACAAAATAAACTAGCCAATAATATAGAAACAGACTCATAGATACAGAGAACAGAGTGACAGCTGTCAGAGGGAAGGAGAATTTGGAGCCTGGGTGAAAAAGGTAAAAGGATTAGCAAAAAAAAATTCTCATAGACACAGACAACAGCATGGTGATTATGAGAGGGAAAGGGGGTTGGGGTGAAGAGGATATAGGGAAAATAAATGGTGACTCAAGGAGGCTTGACTTTAAACACACAATACAATACACAGATGATGTATTATAGAATTGTACACTTGAAACCTGTATAATTTTATTAGCTAGTGTCACTCCAATAAATTCAATAAAAATTTAAAAAGAGATAAGCCTTTAGTCACTTTCTTTGATAAATGAGCAAGAGTCTATAACCTAAAGACCCACTGACTTGCCCTGTTCCATTTTTCATATGGAACAGGTGCACTGGTCAAGGATCAGTGCAGATGTGAGGGTCAACTCTTTGCTGAAGGAATCCTAGATAAACAATTTTATGGCTGGAATATCAGGAAAAGGTCAGTAGTGAGAAAACACTGGGTGCTGAGTGGGAATGTGGAAAAGCATCTTTAAGGTGCCTGTCTCCTCCCATCAGACCTGGACAGGTGTGTGAAGAGAACCTCTGCCCAAGACAAACATCTCAGATAAAGAAACCTAGGAATGAGGGCACCTAGCTTGCAAAGGAAATATGTGAACAGCATGACTAACAAGCAGGACTTGCGTCCTTGACCACAAGGCCCTTCAGAGACTGCAATGACTTCAACCAGTGTGGGATGGGGGCAGTCTTCCTATGAGGCCTGTCAGGTAAAGCCTTTATAGTTGCCTATGGTCAGGCCTGAGAGTCACACATTCATTTCGACTGAAATCTGGTATGGAAAATAACCACATCAAATAAAATATCCACCAGTGTAACACTTCTACATGGCTAATAAAACAGAAGACTTCTATCACCTGGCTGTAAACATTGACATACTGGTAACTATGGAAATACGGCATATTGAAGAGAATACATATCTAGCTGATGGACTGATTTATTTTTATTCCCCAGTTAGGATGACATCTCCTTGTATACAGAAGTTAGCACTTCGATTCTCCATTTATAATATTCTCACTACCCAAATCAGGCACAGAGTTAATAAGCATCAGGAAAGACAGTGTGCATTCAGTGAACCTCCACTTACTAGGACTAGATAGCCTTTTCCTGCCCTCTCACTATGGATATATCCATAGCACAACTACATGCAACCATCAAATCATAAAGTAACAATGGGGAAAAGAGCAAGAAGCAATAATATGAAGAATCAGGAGATCAAATCACATTTTTTTAAAACAAAGACCTCACATAGAGTTCTATGGAAAGACTGTAGGAAACATTCAAATTTCAATGTTGAAAATTCACTACAGATTTGAGGTGAATCAGAATCATTAAAAAGGTAAGCAAATAAACATCACTTATAATTACTGTCAAATGAAAACAATGGGCAGGATCTAGGCCAGCAAAAGCAGCAAAATGAAACCAGACTGGTGATTAAATGAACAAGTAGAATGGGCAAAAAAAGAAATTCAGATAGCAAAGTCAAGTGATTAGGAAGGAAAAAAAACCTGTCAGGTGCCACGAACCAGCATGCCTAGTAATTCCAGGTCCTGAGTAGAAACAGCATGGAATGAAGAAAATAGGCTTAAAGAAATAAAGGATGGGGTCGGGAGGGCTCTGCAATTGCTGCTGGCAAGAAAAGAGCATGTTCCACGACCGTTTCTTGCTTTATTTATAGGGCAAAGTGAGGCCATTAGCAAACCAGAGATCTCTGATCATGTTTCCAAGGCAACCCAAGAATTTTACCAAGTGCAGGAAACCTCCACCATACGTAACATCTTAACTTTACACAAAACAAAGGATAGAAGAAACTTGCCTCCAGTATTTCCGGGGGGCATGGGGAGTAGGATGGGTATAAACAATCCAGCACCACAGCTAACATGGAGGTGTGGGGAAGGGCATGTAAATTGCCTTTACCAACTTCAACAGTCAGTCAGAGGTTGTGGGGAAGGGCTTAGCCTTTTGCAACTTAATCAGACAAGTGACATGGAGGCATGGGCAGACTGTCAGCAAACAGCCAGTTCCCTGCACCCCTTGCCCCCCAAAATCTAAACTGCAAAAACCCTGTTCGCTTTTCAGTCCCCAACAGTCAGGCACACTATAAACAGAGATGCTTACTTCTTTTTTCTTTTCTTTTTTTCAGGTGAGAGGAGGGGAGATACTGAGGCAGACTCCCGCATGCACTCCCACCAGGCAACCTCATCTGGTGCCAGTGCTTGAGTATTGAGCTATTTTTAGTTCCTGAGACTGATGCATTCCAACTGAGCTATTCTCAGTGCCTCGAAACAATTAAGCCACTGGCTGCAGGAAGAGAAAACGGAGAGAATGGAAACAGGGAGGTGGGGAGAAGCAGCTGGTCGCTTCTCCTATGTGCCCTGACTGGGAACTGAACCGAGGACATCCATACACCAGACTATCACTCTATCCACTGTGCTGCTAGGGCCAGAGATGCTTATTTCAATCACACACTTAGCCCAGATGGCTATCAGGGGTCCCCAAACTTTTTACACAGGAGGCCAGTTCACTGTCCCTCAGACCGTTGGAGGGTCGCCACATACAGTGCTCCTCTCACTGACCACCAGTGAAAGAGGTGCCCCTTCCGGAAGTGCGGTAGGGGCCGGATAAATGGCCTCAGGGGGCTGCATGCGGCCCGCAGGCCGTAGTTTGGGGACTCCTGCTTACGCACTACTATCTAAGAGCCATAACATTCCCAGGAAATGGACATTCAATTTTTCCATTCCAACCATTTCAGACATTTTTGCATATACATTTTTTAAGGCCTAACCTGTGGTGGTGCAGTGGATAAAGCATTGACCTGGGACACTGAAGTCACTGATTCTAAATCCTGGGCTTGCCTGGTCAAGACACATATGGGCATTGAAGCTTCCTGCTCCTCCCCACCTTCTCTTTTGCTCGCTTTCTCTACTCTCTAAAATGAATAAATAAAATATTTGGGAAAAATAATTTCTTAAGTAAATACAAACCAAAATCTAAATGTCATTTATAGCTGTGCCAAAAACCATTAAAAAAAAAAAACTCAGTGGAGATCTCCTATTAATTAGTACCAAACACATAACAGCCAATTAATTTAGAAAAATTTTTCATTAAAAAAGACTAAAAATAGCCTGGAAAAAGCTATACAAGTTTTTTATAAGGCAATAATTTTTCCTTTTAAATTTTCCAATAGTTTTAATACAAAATCCTATATAGTTAACTATTTTTTTTTATTCATTTTAGAAAGGAGAGGGGGAGAGAGAGAGAGAGAGAGAGAGAAGAGACAGAGAGAGAGAAGGGGGGAGGAGCTGGAAGCATCAACTCCCATATGTGCCTTGACCAGGCAAGCCCAGGGTTTCGAACCGGCGACCTCAGCATTTCCAGGTTGACGCTTTATCCACTGCGCCACCACAGGTCAGGCTCTATAGTTAACTATTTTTAAATTGTATAATCAATGGTAATGAAACCTAATTTATTTCTCCTTACTGAATATCACACATTGTGCAAGGCATATTCCTTTGCCATTTCATCTGAGAGTACTTACAGTAAAGCTAGGAGGAGACTACTTTTCTCACCCCACTGAAACTGACAGGTAATATATTGCAGCAGTTCATGTTTCAAGAGAAAGGAGGTCAGAATTGCTACAGACAACTTCCTTTGGTGATAGGTGATTACAATGATTATGTTTCTTTAACAGTTTACTCTCTTACCATTTTTAACTGTGTTATTTCTCATGGTTTTGGCCAGAGATGCAAAACTAAGTAATTTAATTAATATTAATTTATGACCAGTGAATTTATTGTTCTCAATTTATTGTGTACATATTCCTAACTCTCCTGCTGCTAAGAAATAAGAGATAGGGATCAAGTGAATAATAAATGTACAGTCTGCCAGGCTTGCGAGCCTATGTAAATATAGATTTTTTTTTCTTTTTAACCTAACAGTTAACATATTCAGGTCACTTAACTTGTTTGTGAAGTTAAAAGACTCTTATCTTGAGCTATTTAAATGTAATATTTTCACTGTGTATATGTTAAATGTAGTTTGCAACACATCGCCCTTTGCCCTACTCCTTCATTTCCTTTGCTCTGATAAAAGTAGTTCCTTCATAATTTTATATTTTCTTAATGCTTGCCTTTTGAAAGGAATAACTTGACTTGAAGATGAGAAAAGTAAATCAGAAACCAGAAATCATTAATCTTAATTTTAACTGAGTTACTGATGTTATATGAGTATTGATAATCACTTAACTTCTTTTATCTATTTATATTTTGGATATACAAAGCAATGCTTTAGGATGTTGGGAAACATAACTTTGCTAATTTGTAATTTTGTCAAAGATTTTTTTCCCCAAAATAAGTCTACCTAAACTGTTTATCAAGAAAGAGCAAGAAATAAGGGTATTTAACATTTAACAATTAAATCTGAGTAATTATACAAATTCAAAATGAACAATACTCTTTTTCCTTGAATATATTTTTGTAATTCATTATGTTCATTCATTCAGACCAAAGTTCTACCAAATTGAAGGCATCTTAACTTTTAGTGAACTTATAAATACACCTCTCTGCCTTTCAAATGAATCCCCAGGCAACAGAAAATCTAGAAGTTGAGAAAACAAGAGATTATTACTTATTTAGCCCTCTGAAATTTCATTTCCAGCTTAGTCGTCAAAAAATATTTACCTATTAAAATAGCTGCCTATAACCTCAGCCATAGATTAGGTTTGTTGTCATTACAAATCTCTTTCAGACATATTTTGGCGACAAAAGTAAAGGAGCTTTATAAAATTTTTAAAGTTATGATCATATCAAGCAGTTCACATTTCTTGACAAAACTGGAACCATGAAAGCAGAATCAAATTGGCAAACTCCTTAATTTAAATAGGTAATAATTATGTCTGCTGTTTTGGCCTTTTATAAGTGACTATAGTATTTAAATACATGTTTGGTCTTGCTTCTGGTATTGCGTTTTCCAATAAACTTTGTTACCAAATGGTGTTCAGGTTATCCACTTATTACATAAACTGGATGTGATGGAAGCACAGGGGTTGTTCCCTGATGTGTCCAATCACTTTTCCTGAACACAGTCCTTATTCTGTGAACTTCATTCAAATAAATAAATGTTAACTAAAAAGCTCCTTTGATTCTTTTTAGAAAACAAAGGATAAATGGTTCATTGATGTGTGATCATTTTATGATTTTTTCCCCCCCAGGAAACCCATCGGATTAGGAAATGATGGCCCAGTCCTTGAAACCAGAAGTAAAATTATTTCTTTTTATTAATGTCATCTAGCTTGTGCTTCCCATGTTTGTCACACCATGCTACCCAGGGAAAATAACCATGTTCATACAGTCTGTATAAAGCACAGCCAGACAAAGCTGTGATTGAGCTACTCACAGCCTGATAGCATACACTCTATCACCCAATGTGTTGGGAAGCTCTGAGGAATGTATTCTGATGACTGCAATGTGTTATTGCTTCTGATGTATGCATTTACTGTGCATGGTTCTTAAATATCTCAAAGAAAATAATTTTTAAAAAGTCTACATTATTCCATCTTCAAATTCTAGCATTTACTTACTGAATAGCATTATCTGAGAACCAATAAATCATGTACACAAATATGAATAGTTTACTATGTATATATTTTTACCTTAGAATGCACTTTCTTCACTCTTTTAGCTTGCATTATCCACTTACACTAAAGAAATATTGGCTGTATACACATATACAGCACTATGAAAGACTGGAATGTATTAGACTTTTTTAAATACAGAGTGAATCGGCAAATCTACTGCAGGATTATGACTTTTGCATAATAATAATACAAACTCTAAATCAACCTTGCATTAAAATCATGAATACTGATTAATATCTAGCCAATAGATGTATGAGCCAGAAAGGGTTATAAAATGTTAGTTTCAAGCCAATGGCTAATTAATTTAATTTATTCTCTTCTTATAGGAAATTTAGTTTCAAGTAAATAAATTCGTTTTTATTTACTTTAGACAACAGAAGAAAACTTCTATCAACAAGAGTGGGGTTCCAGAGAAGTTGGCCAATATTGACCAATATTACCTCACAAAATTCACTTGTGCTTCTAATTATAATTCTAATATTAAAATATACAAATATTATTCTATATATATGTATAGAATTCTAATTATATCCTCTCCTTTTGTTTTCATGATAGTCTTTTAAGATGCAGAAGACTGAGGGGAAAGAAGGGAGAGAACTGTGGTTGAAGGGTAGAGAGATGGACAAGAATTGAGAGATATAATAAAATTAAAATGAAACATATAAAATTGATGCTATTCTAAAATATTCATACTATTAATTAATATTAATGAACATATTATTTAGTTATAGGAATATAAAATTTTGAATTATTTTTGACAATCCAAAAGATAAATTCTACTTAGTGTAACTTAACATTTCTTTTATATAAATATATATGAAAAATATATTAATAAAGAATAAAAATATATTCAATGTATTAACGAAGACTATATTTATAAGCATTCTTTATATCCAAAAGTACATTCTCTGCCCTTCAATCTCCCTCTTTCTCAGTCCCTAGGACTCCAGCTACTGCCACATGGCTTGGAATCAAAGGGCATTAAATATATATATATATATATATATATATATATATATTTAAATTTGGTAGGAACCCTCATTTGCACCTTTTTTTATATATTTTTAATTATTTATTCATTTTACAGAGGGGAGAGGAAAGAAAGGAAAGAAAGAAAGAAGAAAGAAAGAAAGAAAGAAAGAAAGAAAGAAAGAAAGAAAGAAAGAAAGAAAGAAAGAAAGAAATAAGGGGGAGGAGCAGGAAGCATCACCTTCCCTATGTGCCTTGATCAGCCAAGCCCAGGGTTTTGAACTGGTGACCTCAGAGTTCCAGGTCGACACTTTATTCACTGTGCCACCACAGGTCAGGTCAAAGGGCATTAAATATTACCTTAAAAGATTTTATGAAGACAAAAGAAAGACTTGTCAACTGAAACTAATACATATAAACAACTGAACTGGTCAATGGGTAAACTGGCTTTTGGCTAAATGACCTGCTTAAGCCTTGATGTTTTAAAGGGTTAATAGTATTTCATTTGGAAATGTCTGGAAATCAGCCACAATCAGTCTACATAGAAAAGAGTCCTTTTCATGTTTTCTTTGAACATATGTACCCTGATTTATTGATGTCACCCTAGTAAAATTAATAAAAAAAAAAAGATGGAAAAAAAAAGAAGAGTCTTTTCATGTGATCTCCACTGGACTGTGTCTCACATGTAATCTTCATGGTGCCACTTTAATTTTTCAATTTTATATTCCAGTATTTCTCACTTAGCACCAATGTTTCTAAAACTTCCAAGGAAACTGTAACTCGATATCAAGTAGAGCCTACCCATTAGGAAAACAGAATTTTGTGTAAAGACTTATATTTTGTTTTGCTTTTAACATTCAAATTCTCCTCATAATTTATTTTCTAGATGCAGTTTACCAAACATTTGCTTCTTTATAGCCCATTTAGGTATTCAGGCAAAATTTCACTGAAACTTCATTACACATGGTATTTGCCATAGCCATTTGCACATATAACTATGTCCATCTCATTCCCTCATCTCTGACATTCATAATCTACATACTTTACACAAAGACTTAAAAGTCAAGGGCAGCTACTTACCCACTTAAATATGCTGTATTAACAAACATTATTTTAATTCATCAACTAATTTTTATTTGTGTAATTATATTTTCCACAGGTTTTAGGTGTCACATGTGAAAACCAAGGAACTTTGAAGGTATAATGACAGTTCAATACTCATTTAAAAAGTAAATTCTGAAATGGAGATCAGGCTTTTTCATATCACAACTATGTTGCAATAGGGAACATAATGGAGTCTCTGCATTCAAATATAAATTAAGCATTTTCACTTAAAATATATTTTATCTATCTATCTATCTATCTATCTATCTATCTATATATTAAACTGGCAACTATAAATAGTTCCAGTATTCTCATAGAGTAAAATTTCAGAGCACAACTTGATATGTAGTAATTTTAATATTCTTTACTACAAAATAAAGCAGTTGAATTGCCTAGATATCACAAAAGCCATATAAGTAACTTTCTTATAAAATTAGAGTAATTAGAGTAACTGTTTGCATGAAAACATTACAGAACTTCTTCCTCAGAATTGTTATAAAACTGGACTGGCATGTTTGTGATTTTTAATAGACTCAAGACACATGCTGTAAAGATATCCTATATTCATAAAATTTTATGTTCAATTTAAATATTTTTACTCATAAATATTTTATAGTTTATCAAAATATTTCATTGAATGACCTTTGAATTGCTTTTCACTTGCAAAACTTCTATCCCCTTCTCAATGTGATAAGTTGCCAGATTATTCTAGAAACAAACATAAATGGAGGAGTAGCACCAGGAAAGAGGTGAGCAGATACTAGTTTTATGCAACTTGACAATGAACCTTTCCTGGAAATTTTGTAAAGAGACTTCTCTGTGCCCTGAAAACTATTGTTGGCACAGCTCTTCATTGGGAGAAGATGTAAGTCTCTGTTCACAATAACAGAGAGCAAAGACCAAGAAAAAGAATCAGAACTAGGCATCTGGACCCACAGATACCAGGTTCCAGGCAGGCTTCTCTTCAAACTGATATTCTTTAAATAATTTGCTTACTTTCTGCAGTGTGAGCAAGTATAAATTGATTGCCCATTTATTAAAAATGCATATTTCTGTCTTTATTTTCAAAATAATAGTTATGTTACATATTAAGTGTAATATTCTACTTCAATTTACTATATATTTGGAATTATGTTTACATCATGGTTTTTGCATCATTCCTGAATGAATGGTGTAGTCACTCAGGCTCAAGGTTTGGATTAGCAGACATATACCTGCTTTCTAGCCCTAGGTTTGCCAGATTTATATTTAGAACAACAGTAGCAAAAGGACAGCCAGTTACATTTGAATTTCTGATAAACAGAAAATAATTTTAATAGCAATATATCCTAAATATTTCATATTTTTATGTTTTAGTATAAGTATGTTCCAATTCTGAAAAATACATTCATTGTTTATCTGAGTTTCATATTTAATTGAATGCCGCGTATTTTATTTGGTAACCCTAACAAGCACACTTAGGAACTGTGAAATTCAATTCCAGTTAAAATATAATAGCTAGAATATTCCATGCCCAAAACTCTTTATAGAATATACATTTTTAAAAGGATGAGTTCAGGCTAAGTATCTTGGGCAAAGAATGCTACTGGGTAGCAGGTGCAGCTGGAGAGTTCGGGTTTAAGTCAATTCCGACAGGACATGAAGGAGCCTTGTACTGGAAAGACAGAGGAAGAGCTGAAGAGAATACAGAATTATAGAATATGAAACTGGTGAAAGCCAAGAGAAGGTTATTTTTCTAAACCTGTAATTGTTAACCTTTTCACATCATGGCACATATAAACTAATTACTAAAATTCTGTGACACACCAAAAAATATTTTTGCTGATCTGACAAAAAAAATGTGTTAAGTTTGATTCATTCACACCAGACAGCTATTGTGGTGTTGGCTATTGTCACTTTTTGTTTGACAATCTAAGAGGTCAGGGCTCCTGACTAAATAGTTACGTATTGCACATTTTAAAAATTCTTGCTGCCCTAGCCAGCTGGCTCAGTGGACAGAGTGTGGGCCTGGCATATGGATGTCCTGCATTTGATTTCCAGTCACAGCACACAAGAGAAAGGACCATTTGCTTCTCTTTTCCCCTCCCCCTTTCTTTCTTCTCCCCTCTCACAGCCAGTGGCTCAATTGGTTTGAGTGTTGACCTAGGTGCTGAAGATAGCTCAGTTGGTCCAAGAGTCAGCCTCAGGTGCTAAAAATAGCTTAATTGAATTAAGTACCAGCACCAGACAGGAGTTGCCAGGTAGATTCTGGTAGGGGTGCATGCAGGAGTCTGTCTCACTATCTTCCTTCCTCTTACTTTAAAAAAAAATATCTTGAGGCACATTGGTTGAAAATTGCTGATCTAAACCAAATACAGCTAAACTTGAGGGTCCTTATGCAACAAAAATATTTTCTGGGGAAATTGAGCAGAACCTAATCAGTGTACCTGCACTACTCTAGCCCCCAGGCAAGCTGTCTTCACACAACATCCAGCACAATCTTTCCAAAAAGCAAATAAAATTTTTGTCACTTCCATGCATAAGAGCCTTCAATGGTGTCCTACTGCTATTAGGGAAACTGGGCATCTCTCTACCACTCGTAAGAGTTGAATGTGTTCAGGTATACCACTTTTTACTATAACAAATATCAGATGCACAAATAGAAAGAGTAAGATAATGAAGCCTCAGGTTCCCACCACCCAGATTTTGTAACCAGCAATTCATGGCAGTCTCGTTTCACTGTGTTCTCACCCAGATATCGGACATATTACTTTGAAAAAAAGTCCCACTTTCTCTCAAGTCATTCTGTATGTATCTCTAAGGATAAATTCTTTTTAGAAAACATACTGCAGCTTAAAATTTAAAACTGTTTGCATGATTATTTGAATTATTTGATTCATGTCTGTCTCACTCACAGGGCTATAGAAAGGACAGGGACTAGATCTGTTTTAATTATTCTACCACAATAACAATTACAATTTTGAGCACAAGAGCAGCTTCTCTGGCCTATAAATAGATGTGAGTTAATTCAATGCTTTCATAGTTTTAAAAATTTATGTTACCCTTTTTCATCTAAATTCTCATTTTTCACTTTTCCAGTTTTATATTTTGTAACTAGAACCAGAATTACTACCATAGGGTAGCATGAGTTAGTGCCTCAAAGTGTTGATTAGCATGCCAAATGAATTTACTACCCCTGACTCCACTGTAGCTTAAGGGTACTCTCAAGGGAAGGGTGATGGCTAAATGCCTAAACAGCGGCGCCGGAAGCACAGTGAAGCCAGGCAGAAGGCTTCCTCAAATGCTGACATACCATATACAATTTTTAGAGTGGGTTTTTTATTTTTTAAATAAAATGAAATTGCACATGAAGAAATGTAATAAAGAAAATGTAAAGTCTCATACACGGTGAAAAAATACTTCATAATTTCCAGGTGAAGGCCATGGTTTAATGAAAGCTCTTATGGAAAAGAATAACAGGAATTCATTAAATGAGCTTCACTAAAATGTATAAGCTCACTGTTCATTGTTGGTTTGCAGGTAATAGAGCCTTGCACGCAGTAGATATTCATTAAATATCTAATGAATGCAAAACTGTCAGTTCTAGCTGCTACAAATACTCATTTAAAGCTTGAGCTGCTTTAACAGAATTGCAGGCAAGAGGACCAGGGAGGAGACAGCCCTGCTCTGCTCTTGATAGCCAGACCACAACTGTAGTGGAGCCATGCCCAGTTCTAAACAGTAGACTGAAAATGGGTGTATAAAGACAGATTATTCAAAATGAAGTTGCCAAAATGATGATGGCACCAAAAACACAATAGGAATAGGGGAAGATGTGACTGGAGGTGAGGCAGTGCGGTCACTACATCTAAATGTACAAAGAACCTGTAATGCTCGTAATGCCTAGGGCCGAAGCTAGGCAGGTCCACCTTGAATTCAGGCAGACAGAAGAGAAACTGAAGCCAGAAAGCTTTGGGCCATACCTGTTTAATAGAGTCTCCCAATGGTGGATGAGCAAACAGGCAGGGGAAAAACCTCTTCTCACAGCAGCAAGCAAAACAAACAGCTAAACGGCCGGCCCCTTACAGTGGTGGGCAGACAATCTGCCATTCATGTTCCATCATCCATCCTGAGCACAAGCACCCATAGCCTTACATAGACTATCCATCCACACGTGGTGCTGCCCTGTGTTCACACACTAATCAAGCAAAGTGCTTGCAGCCAGTAAACCAGCGAGCAAGCCTAATACAGCTGTTTTCCACACAGAGCCCTCTCTATAAAAATGGGGTTAGCTTTGCTCTAGGGGCACAAATGGATATAATTAGACAAAGTGAGTAATAAGAGGAAAGTTCATATCACTTCAGGCCTATATGAACAAACAAGAGAGAGCCGAAGTAAACCACTTAACTTCACACCTTAAGGAACTAGAAAAAGAAGAACAAAGACAACCCAAAACCAGCCGAAGAAAGGAGATAATAAAAATCAGAGCAGAAATAAATGAAATAGAGAACAGAAAAACTATAGAAAAAATCAATAAAACAAGGAGCTGGTTCTTTGAAAAGATCAACAAAATTGACAAACCCTTGGCAAGACTCACCAAGGAAAAAAGACACAGGACTCAAATAAATAAAATCCAAAATGAAAGAGGGGAGATCACCACAGACATCATAGAAATACAAAGAATTATTGTAGAATACTATGAAAAATTATATGCCACCAAATACAACAATCTAGAAGAAATGGATAAATTCCTAGAACAATACAACCTTCCTAGACTGAGTCATGAAGAAGCAGAAAGCCTAAACAGACCAATCAGCAGGGAGGAAATAGAAAAAACTATTAAAAATCTCCCCAAAAATAAAAGTCCAGGCCCAGACTGTTATACTAGTGAATTCTATCAAACATTCAAAGAAGACTTGGTTCCTATTCTACTCAAAGTCTTCCAAAAAATTGAAGAAGAAGCAATACTTCCAAACACATTTTATGAGGCCAACATAACCCTCATACCAAAACCTGGCAAGGATGGCACAAAGAAAGAAAACTACAGACCAATATCTCTAATGAATACAGATGCTAAAATACTAAACAAAATACTGGCAAACCAAATACAACAACATATTAAAAAAATAATACATCATGATCAAGTGGGATTCATCCCAGAATCTCAAGGATGGTTCAACATACGCAAAACGGTTAACGTAATACACCATATCAACAAAACAAAGAACAAAAACCACATGATTTTATCAATAGATGCAGAAAAGGCTTTTGATAAAATACAACACAATTTTATGTTTAAGACTCTCAACAAAATGGGTATAGAAGGAAAATATCTCAACATGATAAAGGCCATATATGATAAACCATCAGCCAACATCCTATTAAACGGCATAAAACTGAGGACTTTCTACCTTAAATCAGGAACAAGACAGGGTTGTCCACTCTCTCCACTCTTATTCAACGTGGTGCTAGAAGTTCTGGCCAGAGCAATCAGACAAGACAAAGAAATAAAAGGCATCCATATCGGAAAAGAAGAAGTAAAGCTATCACTTTTTGCTGATGATATGATCCTATACATCGAAAACCCGAAGGACTCCACAAAAAGATTATTAGAAACAATAAACCAATACAGTAAGGTTGCAGGATACAAAATTAACATACAAAAGTCCATAGCCTTTCTATATGCCAACAATGAAATATTAGAAAACGAACTCAAAAAAATAATCCCCTTCACGATTGCAACAAAAAAAATAAAATACCTAGGAATAAACATAACAAAGAACGTAAAGGACCTATATAATGAAAATTACAAAGCATTGTTAAGGGAAATCGAAAAAGATACAATGAGATGGAAAAATATTCCTTGTTCTTGGATAGGAAGAATAAATATAATCAAGATGGCCATATTACCCAAAGCAATATACAAATTTAATGCAATTCCCATCAAAATCCCTATGAGATTTTTTAAAGAAATGGAACAAAAAATCATCAGATTTATATGGAACTATAAAAAACCCCGAATAGCCAAAACAATCCTAAGGAAAAAGAATGAAGCTGGGGGCATTACAATACCTGACTTTAAACTATATTATAGGGCCACGATAATCAAAACAGCATGGTATTGGCAAAAAAATAGACACTCAGACCAATGGAACAGAATAGAAAGCCCAGAAATAAAACCACATATATATGGTCAAATAATCTTTGATAAAGGGGCCAACAACACACAATGGGGTAAAGAAAGCCTCTTCAACAAATGGTGTTGGGAAAACTGGAAAGCCACATGCAAAAGAATGAAACTCGACTACAGCCTGTCCCCGTGTACTAAAATTAATTCAAAATGGATCAAAGACCTAAATATAAGACCTGAAACAATAAAGTACATAGAAGAAGACATAGGTACTAAAATCATGGACCTGGGTTTTAAAGAACATTTTATGAACTTGACTCCAATGGCAAGAGAAGTGAAGGCAAAGATAAATGAATGGGACTACATCAGAATTAAAAGTTTTTGCTCAGCAAGAGAAACTGATATCAAAATAAACAGACAGCCAACTATATGGGAACTGATATTTTCAAACGACAGCTCAGATAAGGGCCTAATATCCAAAATTTACAAAGAACTCATAAAACTCAACAACAAACAATCCAATAAAAAAATGGGAAGAGGACATGAACAGACACTTCTCCCAGGAAGAGATACAAATGGCCAACAGATATATGAAAAGATGCTCAGCTTCATTAGTTATTAGAGAAATGCAAATCAAAACTACAATGAGATACCACCTCACTCCTGTTAGATTAGCTATTATCAACAAGACGGGTAATAGCAAATGTTGGAGAGGCTGTGGAGAAAAAGGAACCCTCATTCACTGTTGGTGGGACTGTAAAGTAGTACAACCATTATGGAGGAAAGTATGGTGGTTCCTCAAAAAACTGCAAATAGAACTACATTATGACCCAGCAATCCCTCTACTGGGTATATACCCCAAAACCTCAGAAACATTGATACGTGAAGACACATGTAGCCCCATGTTCATTGCAGCACTGTTCACAGTGGCCAAGACATGGAAACAACCAAAAAGCCCTTCAATAGAAGACTGGATAAAGAAGATGTGGCACATATACACTATGGAATACTACTCAGCCATAAGAAATGATGACATCAGATCATTTACAGCAAAATGGTGGGATCTTGATAACATTATAAGGAGTGAAATAAGTAAATCAGAAAAAAACAAGAACTACATGATTCCATACATTGGTGGAACATAAAAATGAGACTAAGAGACATGGACAAGAGTGTGGTGGTTACCAAGGGTGGGGGGGGAGGGAGGACATGGGAGGGAGGGAGGGAGAGAGTTAGGGGGAGGGGGAGGGGCACAGAGAACTAGATAGAGGGTGACGGAGGACAATCTGACTTTGGGCGAGGGGTGTGCAACATAATTTGATGACAAAATAACCTAGACATGTTTTCTTTGAATATATGTACCCTGATTTATTAATGTCATCCCATTACCATTAATAAAAATTTATTAAAAAAAAAAAAAAATTAGACAAAGTGACTAGAACAAATTCAGCTCAAAATGAAAGATGTGCTAAAAGGAAGGCTTATCTAAAAACACCAAGAAAAAGTTAGAAACTAGTTTTTGTTTTCTTTTTGAGTGTTTGTTTGCCTTTTGAGGTGTTCAAACATAAGAAAAGGTCTGGCCAGCATAAAGCAAACAAGTTTCATCCCACTCTCACTATTGTTAATACAAGATCACAGAATAGCATTGATGTACTATGGGGAAAACAGATGTGTTAGGCTTGCTCGCTTGCACTCTGCCTGATTAGTGTGTGAGCATATGGCAGCACCACATGTGTCTCTCTATGAAAAGCTATGGGTGCTTTCCCTTGGGGGTGATTCCCCCAGATCACTCTCCCACCACTGCAACGTGCAGTTCCCTGCTTCCCACAGCTGCCACCATGGGGGCAGTTTTCCTGACCTCTTGCCCTACGCAGGTATGGCCTGATGTTTTCTGGTTCCACAGTTCCCCTACCTTCTGCCTGAATCCAGTGCAAAACTTCCAGGCCTCAACCACCAGCATTGCACTTACTTTGAACTTATAGCAACCAAAGCTAAAGTTCTTCTCAGTACTGGACATAAATTGTAATGTTAACTAGTACTGGTGCTGATTAGCAAATTAAGTTGATATGTAAATAGTGTCATGAAGTTGCCACATATTCTTTTTCAGAAATAAATAAAATATTAGTCAATTAACAATAATGCAGTAAAAGTGTTATTATTCTCATTTTACAAGAATATTAAGATATAGATTAAATTGCATGTTGAGGCCCATAATCAGAGAGTAACAAAAATTAGTCTAGAATTATCCAAGGCCTGACCATTGCACATTTCACTATACCTTAGTAACCTCCCATAAGTTTTCCCATAATCCTTATTTATAGCACTATTTATAACAACTAAAATTCTTCATAAAGCAATATGCAGAGAAATGAATAAGTAAAAACATATACTCTATATTTCTTGTTTTTTATCCTTCTGCATACATATTTTAAAAGCATGTGTACAAAAGGTTTGTAGTTTACTACCTTTGAAGAGAGGTTTTTCTTTCTTTCTTTTTCTTCCTTTTTTCTTTTTTTTGCAAGAGAGAGATAGGAAGGGAGAGAGATGAGAAGCATCAACTCATAGTTGTGGCACCTTAGTTGCTCACTGATTACTTCTAATATGTGCCTTGACCAGGGGGAATCCAGCAGAGCCAATAACCCTTTGCTCAAGCCAGTAACCTTGGGCTTCAAGCCAACCACCTTTGGGCTCAAGCTGTCTACCATGGGGTCATATCCATGACCCCAGCACTCAAGCAGGCGAGCTCAAGATTTCAAACCTGGGTCCTCAGTGTCCCAGGCTGATGCTCTATACACTGCACCACTACATGGTCAGGCAAGAGGCTTTCCTTAAAATATTTAAAAAGAAAACTAGCTTTAATTCAAGCTAATGGGTAAGGGTTTAGTACACTGGTTAGTCAACATGGTCCCTACTGCCCACTAGTGGGTGTTCCAGCTTTTATGGTGGGTGGTAGTGGAGCAACCAAATGGCACCGTGATTACATACTAATTGACTAACTGTTGACCAGTCAAGATCAGGACAGCAGTCAGACTCTGTTACAGGGCATTTATATTGGGACTGCACCTGATTTCTTTTGAGACCACCTGGTCCGCATCCGCGAGCAGCCAACTATCTGACCCTGGGTCCACACCCACCACCCGATCAGGTGGGCAGTTTATGACCACTATTGTTGCCCAAAAACTAGCAGTTGGTCGTTTAATTACCCCATAGACAAAGAACTCCATGACTCGACACTTCTTTCTATGACAAAAACTGCCAGACAATGGAGACACCAATTAACTCATATTTCGTATCGATTCCCAAATTTTAGGGTAATAGGATGACATTCTAGGAACCCCTCCCCCTTGGACTGCCAAAACTAGCCGATGTCTCGCTACTTTTCCCTGATCACAAAGAAGTGATCCCATTAGGCAACACCTGCTACATAAGATTTTATAAAACGCACAACCACGGATACTCATTAACTTAGTATCATCTCAAAGGAGGTAAGAGTACACAATGGAGTAAAGACAGCCTCTTTAATAAATAGTGCTGGGAAAATTGGACATCTACCTGCAAAAAAATGAAATTAGACCACCAACTTACACCATTCACAAAAATAAACTCAAAATGGATAAAAGACTTAAATGTAAGACATAAAACATTTCAGCTCTCTGACAGTAAGGCAATAAGCCTTACTGACTCTCTTGCAGCAATATATTTGCTGACTTATCTCCACAAGCAAGTGAAATAAAAGACAGGATAAACAAATGGGACTATATCAAACTAAAAAGCTTTTGCACAGCTAAAGACAATAAGAACAGAATAAAAAGACAAACAACACAATGGGAGAACATATTGGACAATATGTCTGATAAGGGGTTAATAACCAAAATTTATAAAGAACTTGTAAAACTCAACACCAGGAAGACAAACAATCCAATCAAAAAATGGGCAAAAGAGATGAATAGACACTTCTCCAAAGAGGATATTCAGATGGCCAACAGGCATATGAAAAAATGTTCAACATCATTAATCATTAGAGAAATGCAAATTAAACCACAATGAGATATCAACTCATACCAGTCAGAATGACGCTTATCAACAAAACAACACAGAATAAGTGCTGACGAGGATGTGGAGAAAAGGGAACCCTCCTGCACTGCTGGTGGGAATGCAGACTGGTGCAGCCACTGTGGAAAACAGTATGGAGATTCCTCAAAAATCTGAAAATCGAACTGCCTTTTGACCCAGCTATCCCACTTTTAAGAATATACCCTAAGAACACCATAGCACTGTTCCAAAAGGAGAAATGCACCCCCATGTTTATGGCAGCATTGTTCACAATAGCAAAGATCTGGAAACAGCCCAAGTGTCTGTCAGTGAATGAGTGGACTAAAAATCTTTGGTACAGCCCTGGCCAGTTGGATCAGTGGTAGAGCGTCGGCCTTGTGTGCAGGAGTCCTGGGTTTGATTCCTGGCCAGGGCACACAGGAGAAGTGCCATCTGCTTCTCCACCCCTCTCCCTCTCCTTTCTCTCTGTCTCTCTCTTCCCGTCCCACAGCCAAGGCTCCATTGGAGCAAAGTTGGCCCGGGTGCTGAGGATGGCTCTATGGCCTTTGCCTCAGGTGCTAGAATGGCTCTGGATGCAACAGAGCAATGCCCCAGATTGGCAGAGCATCGCCCCCTGGTGGGCATGCCGGGTGGATCCGGTTGGGCGCACACGGGAGTCTGTCTGACTGCCTCCCTGTTTCCAACTTCAGAAAAATAAAAAAAAAATCTTTGGTACATATATACTATGGAATACTACTCAGCCATGAGAAATAATGACATCAGATCATTTACAATAACATGGATGGACCTCGATAACATTACATGGAATGAAATAAGTAAATCAGAAAAACTAAGAACTATATGATTCCATACATAGATGGGCATAAAAACGGGTCTCAGAGACATGGACAAGAGTGTGATGGTTACGGGATAGGGGGATATAGAGAGGGTGGGCACAAAGAAAACCAGATAGAAAGTGACAGAAGACAATTTGACTTTGGGTGAGGGATATGAAACATAATCAATTGTCAAAATAATCTGGAGATGTTTTCTCTGAACAGATGTACCCTGATTTATCAATGTCACACCATTAAAATTAATAAAAAAAATATATGTACTATAAAGTAAAAAAAACCAAACTTAATCTTCTTTCGACAAACTCTTGCTCAACCAATGATACTTGTAATGTCGCAACCACGCAACAGACTTCAAGCTCATAAGTTTTGTTCATGTTACGTAAGTAAAGCTAAATCATTACTTAATCAAAACTAAAATCAGTACGTAGTTAGATTTTTGAGAGCAAGCACGTGCTTACAGCTCCAAACAAAATATTGTGAAATATCGTGCCCATGTCTCAAAGAAAAAAAAATATGCACACAGCTATTCACCAGAGTATCTGAAGATAGATTTCATAGAATCTGTTGCAAATACACAACATCCAATGTGTTTTTTGTGCCATAAAACATTATCCAATGAGGCAATGAAGCCAAGTCGATTGCAAGAACATCTTTCTACAAAGTATCCAAATGACAAGGACAAGCCCATTGAATATTTTCAGGAAATATATAAAAAATTTCAAAATCATTCAACTATCACTGCATCATTTAAGAAACAACATACAATGAATGAAGATGAATTAATTGCCACTTATCACATTTCAAAAATAATTGCAAAATGTGGTAAAAGCTATAATATTGGAGAAACTGTAATAATGCCCTCTATAAAAGAATTTATCTCAACAGTAATGCATCAAGATATACCTCAAATTTTAAAAATGTTGCCCCTAAGTGATAGCACAGTAAAGTGACAAATTGATGAAATGGCAGTTAATGTTGAAAACAAACTTATAAGTATTCTCCAAAACTCTTCATTTTCCATGAATTGGACGAATCTACTATTGCAGATAATGATGCTTTATTGATGGCACATGTATGCTATTTTGATGAAAACAATATATTATAAGAAGAAATGCTATTTGCAATAAATCTCATCACAGATACAAAAGGATTATCTATATTTAATACTGTGAGAACATACTTTACAAAAAATAATATTCCTTTGAATAATATTGTTGCATGTGCTACTGATGGAGTATCATCAATGGTAGGTCGCTATCATGGATTTGTTGCTTATTTGAAGCAGGAAGTGCCAAATGTTTTATGTATTCATTGTGTGGTGCACAGACAACATCTTGTAGGAAAAATCTAAGTACAAGTCTCCATTCATCATTAACTATAATAATTTGAATGATAAACAAGATCAAATCCAGTGCAAAGAATAATAGAATGTTTTGGCAGCTTTGCCAGGACGTTAATGAAGATTTTATTAAGTTACATTTGCACACAGAAGTTCAGTGGCTATCAAAGGGTACATCTTTGGCTAGATTTATAACATTATATGATAGTGTCATACAATTTTTTGAAAATAATAACGAGACCAATCTGTGTCAACAGTTAAAAACAATAAAGAGAGAAGACAAGATGGCACTGGAGTAGGTGGACATACCAACATCCACCTCTCTGACCAAAGTGGATTACAAACTAATTTTAAGAACTATCATCTGGAAAAACCAACTTTGGACTAAACGAAGGGACTCTTCAACCAAGGAACACTGAAGAAGCCACTCTGAGACTGGTAGGAAAAGTGGAAACATGGAGAGGGCTGCCCAGCTCCCTGGAGCAAACAGCAGCCGGGAGAGACTCGTGTGGCAGGAAGTGAGTTTAGCAGAGAGGGGAGGGTCCTGAATCCCAGGAACAGAGCCCCAGCCTGCAGCCGCAGAGCCTAGAAGAGGTGTATGGATAATATTTTGCAAGAAACAGGTCAGGATCGTATTTGTGAGAGAAAGAGACTGATTTCTCAGATCTAGGATTCTTCTTAAAAGGACCACGCAGAATACCTCTCACAACCACTCACCCAGGCTTCCAGGAGATGGGGAGAGAGGAGAGTACCAGAGTAGCAGGAAGAGAGTGTAATCTAGGAGGCACAGGGAGAAACATTTTGGGAGACAGCCACCCTAATCCCTGGGATGAGTCACTCCCCAAATCTGAAGTGAATATTTCCCCTGGAAACAGCAATACCAGCAAAGGGAAGCAGGACATCAGCCAAACAAGCTCTCCCGCGTCACTCAGAGCAGAATCGCTTAGAAGGAGGGAGCTTTCGGGACTACAGTAGTGAGTGTTAGGGTCTGAGCTGCAGCGCCCGCACCCCACACAATGAAGACTCGCTGGAGGGCGGGCAGCAGCAGGATGTGGAAGCGCGGTTATGTCAGCAAGGGTGGAAGCCGGCTGGCCACCACTGGGCCCAGGTGTGAGCTCAGTCTTGCCTGGCTGTGGAGGAGGGGGTGCACAAAGCAGTCAAGCCCAGCTGTGGGCAGCCTGAAATCCAGCCTGTGGGAGAAGGGCAGGAACCCCAGAAGGGGTGGAGACCAGCCCTTGAGCAAGGGCACAGGAGCACAGCCTTGCCCCACCCGCAGAACCGAGACTTGTGGCCTGACTTGGAAACTGGTTCCTCCTGTGGGGGTGGAGCCAAAAACCCAGAATAGGCAGAGCCCCGCTACTGAGCGTGGGCACTCAGTCCCACCCAGCCTGTGGAGGCAGGGCTTGCAGCCGTCCCAAGAGCAGGTTCCTCCTGCAAGGGTGGGGCAAAATGCCAGAAACAGGCAGAGACCTGCAGCTGAGCAAAGGTGCTCACCTCCTGCCCTCAGGGCCGAGCATAACGCAACCCATGGGGACAAGGCAAAGGCCAAGGCCACCAAGGCTTGTACATCCAAACACGTGATCACAGCCACTCCCGTGAAGGAGAGGCAGAAACCACAGCAACAGCCCCAGTGGGCAGGCACCTGCAACCCCCATAACCAAATGCCCTAGGCAGCAACAGCAGAGGGGGTGGTGAACCAGCAGACAGACCACACCTAGGAAAAATAGGCCACACCCAGTGGACTCCAGTGGCCAAAACCTTCCCTTACACAGAGAAAATAAGAAGGCAGAGAAATGCAACAAAAATGAATCAAGAGAAATCCCCAGAAAAGGACCTGAATAAATCAGATATAACCAAATTACCAGATGCAGAGTTTAAAATAACAATTGTTAGGATGCTCAAAGATATTAGCATCCTAATGAATGTTAGCATCCTGACAATCTAATGAACAATAAATTGTCATTACAAACTCCTAAATAAAGAGATAGCAAATATAAAAAAGGACATTAATATAATAAAAAAGAATTGGTCAGAAATGACAAATACAATATCAGAAATGAAGAACACAATGGAAGGAATTAAAAGCAGGATGGATGTAGCTGAGAATTGAATCAGCAAGTTAGAGGACAAGATAAATAAAGACACAGAAGCAGAGCAGAAAAAAAGAAAAGAGACTCAAAAGTCTGAGGAAACTCTAAGAGAGCTCTGTGACAACATGTAGAGAAATAACATCCACATCATAGGGGTTCCTGAAGAAGAAGAGAAAGAACAATGGATAGAGACTTTGTTCAAGCATAAAATAGTTGAAAACTTCCCTCAATTAATGCAGGAAAACATCTCACATGTTCAAGAAGCACAGAGAACTCCATTAAGGAGAAATCCAAAGAAATCAACACTGAGACACTTCATAATTAAAATACCAAAGCTAAATGATAAAGAGAAAATATTAAAAGCTGCTAGAGAAAAAAATACTATCACCTACAAAGGAGCCCCCATAAAAATGGCTTCTGATTTCTCAACAGAAACACTTGAGGCCAGAAGGGAATGGCAAGAAATATTCAAAGTAATACAGAACAAGAGCCTAAAACCAAGACTACTTTATCCAGCAAGGCTATCATTTAAAATTGAAGGAGAAATAAAAAGCTTTACAGACAAAAAAAAAAAAAAAACTCAAGGAATTCACTACAACCAAACCAATACTGTAAGAAATGCTAAGGGGCCTGTTGTAAACAGATCAAAGAAGAAAAAGAATATAGCAAAAGAGGAATACAGTTTTAAAGAATAAAATGGCAATAAACAATTACATATCAATAATAACCTTAAATGCAAATGGATTAAATGATCCAATCAAAAGACATAGGGTAGCCTGACCTGTGGTGGTGCAGTGGGATAAATCGTCAACCTGGAAGTGCTGAAGTTGCAGGTTCGAAACCCTAGGCTTGCCTGGTCAAGGCACATATTGGAGTTGATGCTTCCAGCTCCTCCTCCCTTCTCTCTCTGTCTCTCCTCTCTCTCTCTCTCTCTCTGTCTCTTTCTCTCCTCTCTAAAATGAATAAATAAAAAAATTAAAAATAACAGACATAGGGTAGCTGCGTAGATAAGAAAACAGGACCCATACATATGCTGTCTATAAGAGACACACCTTAAAACAGAAGATGCACATAGACTGAAGATAAAAAGATGGAAAAAAATATTTCACGCAAACGGAAATGAAACAAAAAGCTGGGGTAGCAATACTTATATCAAAAAAATGGACTTTAAAACAAAGACTATAGAAGGAGAAGATGGCAGCGGAGTAGGCGGATGCACAGACGCCCAGCTCTCAACACCAAACTGGAATACAAATCAATTTAGGAAAAATCAGCATGAAAAACCAACACTGAACTGCAAGAACAGCTCTCAAAAACCAAGGAGCAAAGAGGAAGCCACAATAATCCTGGTAAGGAGTGCCTGAATCTCCTCTGCTTACAGGAACGGAAGGGAGGGGTGAGGCTGAGAGCCCAGAGAGGATTTCACAGAGGAAAAAGAGCAGAAACTACTGCTCACAGCCACTTACCTGACGACCAGGGAGCAAGGTAGGTTGAAAAGATCAGCTTATCTCCCAAGTGGAAAGGACAGGAGAGGGACAGACTGTGAGGAGCTAAGGTATGCAAGAAATGAAATAAAAAAGCTGATTCATTTGTGCTGGAGGCGGCCATAGCTGGGGGAGGGACTGAACCTTTCACAAAACAGAGCTGAAGTGCTTCCGGATCAGAGATCTCCGGACATCTCTCCAGCTCCAATCAGCACAACAAGACACAGCTGAAAACAAGAAGTGGGGAGCAGGGGCAGTAACTCAGGTCTCCATGGAGATCTGAGATACACCTTCCCCTACTGAAGCAGAGAAAAAACACTGCCCCCAGTGAGATTAGTTGGTGGAAGAGACCTTCAGTGTCTCAGGTTACACCCATAGCATTCCTGGTTACAGTTTCAAGGAAGCCCCCTGCTGAGATTAGTTAACAAGACTATCACCTGTTAAGAAAACAAACAAATCAAGACTTCAAAGCTTCCCAAATCCGAAAGTGGATTACAAATAATAGCTGATATCAACCAAAGAAGACCTAGAAATAACACAAATGAAAACTGGAGGCAGACAACACCAAGCCTAGACTCAACCAACTCTACAAATAAAACACCATTATGAGAAGACAAAGGAGTGCAACCCAAATGAAACCACAAGAGACACCTTTGAGAGATGAGCTGAGTGATATGGAAATAATCAAACTTCCAGATGCGGAGTTCAAAATAATGATTGTAAGGATGCTTAGGGATCTTAGAAAAACAATGGAGGGGCAGTTTGAAAACCTAAATAAAGAAATAGCAAGTATAAAAAAGGATATTGAAATATTAAAAAAGAATCAGTCAGAGATGACAAATACAATATCAGAAATGAAGACCACAATGGAAGGAATTAAAAACAGGATGCATACAGCTGAGGATCGAATCAGCGAGTTGGAGGACAACTGGAATGAAGGCATGAAAGCAGAGAAGAAAAGAGAAAAGAGACTCAAAAAGTCAGAGGAAACACTTAGAGAGCTCTGTGACAACATGAAGAGAAATAACATCCGCATCATAGGGGTTCCTGAAGAAGAAGAAAAAGAACAAGGGATAGAGACTTTGTTCAATCATATCATAACTGAAAACTTCCCTAAATTAATGCAAGAGAAACTCTCACAAGTCCAAGAAGCACAGAGAACTCCATTAAAGAGAAACCCAAAGAAACCTACACCAAGACACATCATAATTAAAATACCAAAGCTAAGCGATAAAGAGAAAATATTAAAAGCTGCAAGAGAAAAAAAAGTTATCACCTACAAAGGAGCCCCCATAAGGATGACATCTGACTTCTCAACAGAAACACTTGAGGCCAGAAGGGAATGGCAAGAAATATTCAAAGTAATGCAGAACAAGAACCTACAACCAAGACTACTTTATCCAGCAAGGCTATCGTTTAAAATGGAAGGAAAAATAAAAAGTTTCCCAGAAAAAAAACAACTCAAGGAATTCATTACAAACAAACCAATGCTGCAAGAAATGTTAAGGGGCCTGTTGTAAACAGATCAAAGTTGGAAAAGAATATAGCAAAAAAAAGGAATACACCTTTAAAGAAGAAAATGGCAATAAACAACTACATATCAATAATAACCTTAAATGTAAATGGATTAAATGATCCAATCAAAAGACATAGGGTAGCTGCGTGGATAAGAAAACAGGACCCATACATATGTTGTCTACAAGAGACACACCTTAGAACAAAAGACACATATAGATTGAACGTAAAAGGATGGAAAAAAACATTTCATGCAAACGGAAATGAAAAAAAAAGCTGGGGTAGCAATATTTATATCAGACAAATTGGGCTTTAAAACAAAGGATATAGTAAGAGATAAAGAAGGCCACTACATAATGATAAAGGGAGTAATCCAACAGGAAGATATAACTATGATAAATATCTATGCACCTAATATAGGAGCACCTAAATATATAAAGCAGACTTTGATGGATTTACAGGGCGAGATCAACAGCAATACTATAATAGTAGGGGATTTCAATACCCCACTAACATCACTAGATAGATCCTCAAGAAAGAAAATTAACAAAGAAACAGCAGACTTATTGGAAGCACTAGATCAACTCGATTTAATAGATATCTTCAGATCCTTTCACCCTAAAGCAGCAGAATATACATTCTTTTCAAGTGCTCATGGTACATTCTCTAGGATAGACCACATTTTAGGGCACAAAAGTGCTCTCAACAAATTTAAGAAAACTGAAATCATATCAAGCACTTTCTCCGATCACAACGGCATGAAACTAGAAATGAATCACAGCAGAAAAGCTCAAAAATTCTCAAACACATGGAAACTAAATAGCAGGGTGTTAAATAATGAATGGATTAAGAATGAGATCAAAGAAGAAATAAAAAAATTCCTAGAAAGGAATGACAATGAGCATACAACAACTCAAAATTTATGGGACACAGCAAAAGCAGTGCTGAGAGGGAAGTTCATAGCACTACAGGCACACTTTCAGAAGCTAGAAAAAGCTCAAATAAACAACTTAACCCTGCATCTAAAAGAATTAGAAAAAGAACAGCAAGTAAAGCCCAAATGTAGTAGAAGGAAAAAATAATAAAGATCAGAGCAGAAATAAATGATATATAGAGGCTAAAGAAACAATACAGAGGATCAATGAAACTAGGAGCTGGTTCTTTGAAAAGGTAAACAAGATTGATGAACCTTTAAGTAGACTCACCAAGAAAAAGAGAGAGAGGACTCAAATAAATAAAATTAGAAATGAGAGAGGAGAAATAACAACTGACACAACAGAAATACAAAATATTGTAAGAAAATACTATGAAGAACTGTATGCCAAAAAACTAGACAACCTAGATGAAATGGACAAATTCCTTGAAACATACAATCTTCCAAAAATCAATCTGGAAGAATCAGAAAACCTAAACCGACCGATTACACCAAATGAGATCGCAACAGTTATCAAACAACTCCCAACAAAGAAAAGTCCAGGGCCCGATGGCTTCACAAAGGAATTCTACCAGATATTCAAAGAAAAACTAACTCCTATCCTTCTCAAACTATTTCAAAAAATTCAAGAGGAAGGAAGACTTCCAAGCTCCTTTTATGAGGCAAGCATAATTCTGATTCCAAAACCAGGCAAAGACAACACAAAGAAAGAAAATTATAGGCCAATATCTCTGATGAATATATATGCTAAAATCCTCAACAAAATATTAGCAAACCGGATCCAACAATATATGGAAAAAATCATACACCATGATCAAGTGGGATTTATTCTTGGGAGGCAAGGCTGGTACAATATTCGTAAATCAATCAATGTGATTCATCACATAAACAAAAAGAAGGAGAAAAACCATATGATAATTTCAATAGATACAGAAAAAGCATTTGATAAAATCCAGCACCCATTCATGATCAAAACTCTCAGCAAAGTGGGAATACAGGGAACATACCTCAACATGATAAAAGCCACCTATGAGAAACCCAAAGCCAACATCATACTCAATGGGAAAAAATTAAAAGCAATACCCTAAAGATCAGGAACAAGGCAGGGGTGCCCCCTTTGACCACTCTTATTTAACATAGTCCTGGAAGTCCTAGCCACAGCAATCAGACAAGAAGAAGAAATAAAAGGCATTCAAGTTGGAAAAGAAGAAGTAAAACTATCATTATTTTCAGATGATATGATATTGTATATAGAAAACCCTAAAGTCTCAGTCAAAAAACTACTGGACCTGATAAATAAATTCAGCAAAGTGGCAGGATCTAAAATCAATACTCAGAAATCAGAAGCATTTTTATACACCAACAATGAACAGTCAGAAAGAGAAATTAAGGAAACAATCCCCTTCACAATTACAACCAAAAAAATAAAGTACCTAGGAGTAAACTTAACCAAGGAGACTAAAGACTAATTCTCAGAAAATTACAAAGCATTGACAAAAGAAATCAAGGAAGATACAAACAAGTGAAAGCATATACCGTGCTCATGGTTAGGAAGAATAAACATCATTAAAATGTCTATATTACCCAAAGCAATCTATAAATTCAATGCAATACCAATTAAAATACCAATGACATACTTCAAAGATATAGAACACATATTCCAAAAATTTATATGGAACCAAAAGAGGACACGAATAGCCTCAGCAATCTTAAAAAAGAAGAATAAAGTGAGAGGTATCACACTTCCTGATATCAAGTTATACTACAAGGCCATTGTACTCAAAACAGCATGGTACTGGCATAAGAACAGGCATATAGATCAATGGAACAGAACAGAGAACCCAGAAATAAACCCACAGTTCTATGGACAACTGATATTTGACAAAGGAGGTAAGGAAATACAATGAAGTAAAGACAGCCTCTTTAACAAATGGTGTTGGGAAAATTGGACAGCTACCTGCAAAAAAATGAAACTAGATCACCAGCTTACACCACTCACAAAAATAAACTCAAAATGGATAAAAGACTTAAATGTAGGCCGTGAAACCATAAGCATCTTAGAAGAAAACATAGGCAGTAAGCTCTCAGACATATCTCGGAGCATTATATTTGCTGATTTATCTCCACGGGGAAGTGAAATAAAAGACAGGATAAACAAATGGGACTATATCAAACTAAAAAGCTTTTGCACAGCTAAAGACAACAAGAACAGAATAAAAAGACAAACTACACAATGGGAGAACATATTGGACAATACGTCTGATAAGGGGTTAATAACCAAAATTTATAAAGAACTTGTAAAACTCAACACCAGGAAGATAAACAACCCAATCCAAAAATGGGCAAAAGAGATGAATAGACACGTCTCCAAAGAGGACATACAGATGGCCAATAGGCATATGAAAAAATGCTCAACATCACTAATCATTAAAGAAATGCAAATTAAAACCACAATGAGATATCACCTCACACCAGTCAGAATGGCGCTTATCAACAAAACAACACAGAATAAGTGCTGGCGAGGATGTGGAGAAAAGGGAACCCTCCTGCACTGCTGGTGGGAATGCAGACTGGTGCAGCCACTGTGGAAAACAGTATGGAGATTCTTCAAAAATCTGAAAATCAAACTGCCTTTTGACCCAGCTATCCCACATTTAGGAATATACCCCAAGGACACCATAGAACGGCTCGAAAAGGAGAAATGCACCCGCATTTTTGTGGCAGCATTGTTCACAATAGCGAAGATCTGGAAACAGCCCAAGTGTCCGTCAGAGGACGAGTGGATTAAAAAGCTTTGGTACATATATACTATGGAATACTACTCAGCCATAAGAAATGATGACATCGGATCATTTACAATAACATGGATGGACCTTGACAACATTATACGGAGCGAAATAAGTAAATCAGAAAAAAAAAAAAAACTAAGATGAATCCATACATAGAAGGGACATAAAAATGAGACTCAGAGACATGAACAAGAATGTGATGGCAACAGGGGCGGGAGGTTGGGGGAGGGGGGAGGGGGTGAAGAAGAAGAGAGGGGTTAGGGGAGGGCAGGGGCACAAAGAAAACCAGATAGAAGGTGACAGAAAACAATTTAACTTTGGGGGAGGGGTATACAGCACAATCAAATATCAAAATAATCTAGAGATATTTTCTCTCAACATATATACCCTGATTTATCAATGTCACTGCATTAAATTTAATAAAAAAAACAACAAAGACTATAGTAAAAGATAAAGAAGGTCACTACATAATGATAAAGGAAGCAATCCAATGGGAAGATATAACCATTATAAATATCTACGACCCTAATATAGGAGCACCTAAATATATAAAGCAGACTTTGATGGATTTAGAGGGCAAGATCAACAACAATACTGTAATAGTAGGGGATTTTAATACCCCACTAACATCACTAGATAGATCCTCAAGAAAGAAAATTAACAAAGAAAGAGCAGACTTAAAGAAAATACTAGATCAATTCAATTTAATAGATATCTTCAGAATCTTTCACCCTAAAGCAGCAGAATATACATACTTTTCAATTGCTCATGGTACATTCTCTAGAATAGACCACATGTTAGGGCACAAAAGCGGTCTGAACAAATTTAAGAAGATTAAAATCATATCGAGCACTTTCTCTGATCATAATGGCATGAAACTAGAAATCAACCACAACAGAAAAACTGAAAAATACTCAAACACTTGGAAACTAAATAGCATCTTATTAAATAACAAATGGGTAAACAATGAGATCAAAGAAGAAATTAAAAAGTTCCTAGAAACAAACAATAATGAGCATACATCAACTCAAAATTTATAGGACAGAGCAAAAGCAGTCCTGAGATGGAAGTTCATCACATTACAGGCATACCTCAAGAAGCTAAAAAAAAGCTCAAATAAACAACTTGACACTACTTCTAAAAGAACTAAAAAAAGAACAGCAAGTAAAGCCCAGAGCTAGTAGAAGGAAGGAAATAATAAAGATCTGACATAGAGGCTAAAGAAACAATACAGAGGATCAATGAACTAGGAGCTGGTTCTTTGAAAAGGTAGACAAGATTGATGAACCTTTAACTAGACTCACCAAAAAAAAAGAGGGAGGACTCAAATAAATAAAATTAAAAGTGAGAGTGAAGAAATAACAACTGACACAACAGAAATACAAAGGATTGTAAGAAAATATTACGAAGAATTTTATGCCAAAAAAAACTAGACAACCTAAATGAAATGGACAAATTCCTTGAAACATATTTTAAAAATTAATCTGGAAGAATCAGAAAACTTAAACAGACCAATTACAACAAATGAGATTGAAACAGTTATCAAAAAACTCCCCAAAAAGAAAAGTCCAGGGCCCGATGGCTTCACAAGTGAATTCTACCAAATATTCAAAGAAGAGCTAACTCTTATCCTTCTCAAGCTATTTCAAAAAATTCAAGAGGAAGGAAGACTTCCAAGCTCCTTTTATGAAGTGAGTATAATTCTGATTCCAAAACCAGGCAAAGACAACACAAAGAAAGAAAATTATAGGCCAATATCTGTGATGAATTTAGATGCTAAACTCCTCAACAAAATATTAGCAAACTGGATCCAGCAATATATGAAAAAAATCATACACCATGATCAAGTGGGATTTATTCTTGGGAGGCAAGGCTGGTGCAATAGTTGCAAATCAATCAATGTGATTCATCACATAAACAAAAGGAAGGAGAAAAACCATATGATAATTTCAATAGATGCAGAAAAAGCACTTGATAAAATCCAGCACCCATTCATGATCAAAACTCTCAGCAAAGTGGGAATACAGGGAATATACCTCAACATGATAAAGGCCATCTATGACAAACCTACAGCCAACATCATAATCAATGGGAAAAATTAAAAGCAATCCCCTAAAGATCAGGAACAAGGCAGGGGTGCCCCCTTTCACCACTCTTATTCAACATAGTTCTGGAAGTCCTAGCCACAGCAATCAGACAAGAAAAAGAAATAAAAGGCATCCAAATTGGAAAAGAAGAAGTAAAACTATCATTATTTGCAGATGATATGATATTGCATATAAAACACCCTAAAGTCTCAGTCAAAAAACTACTAGACCTGATAAATGAATTCAGCAAGGTGGGAGAATATGAAATTAATACTCAGAAATCAGAGTATTTTAAATTTTTATACACTAACATTGAACTGTCAGAAAGAGAAATTAAGGAAGCAGTCCCCTTTACCATTGCAACCAAAAAAATAATGTGACTAGGAATAAATTTAACCAGGAAGATTAAAGACTTGTACTTGGAAAATTATAAAACATTGATAAAAGAAATCAGGGAAGATACAAACAAGTGGAAGCATTTACTGTGCTCATGGTTAGGATGAATAAACATCATTAAAATGTCTATATTATCCAAAGCAATTTATAAATTCAAATGCAATATTGACTAAAATACCAAAGACTTACTTTGAAAATATAGAACACACATTCCAAAAATTTATATGGAACCAAAAGAGAACACAAATAGCCTCACCAATCTTAAAAAGAAAAAATAAAGTGGGAGGTATCACACTTCTGGATATCAAGTTATATTCTAAGGCCAATGTACTCAAAACAGCCTGGTACTGGCATAAGAACAGGCATATAGATAAATAGAACAGAACTGAGAAACCAGAAATAAACCCACACTTTTAATGACAACTGATATTTGACAAAGGAGGTAAGAGCATACATTGGAGTAAAGACAGCCTCTTCAACAAATGGTGTTGGAAAAATTGGATAGCTACCTGCAAAAAAGTGAAACAAGATCACCAACTTACACCACTCACAAAAATAAACTCAAAATGGATATAAGACTTAAATGTAAGCCATAAAACCATAAGCATCGTAGAAGAAAACATAGGCAGTTAGCTCTCGGACATCTCTCACAGCAATATATTTGCAGATTTATCTTCACAGGCAAATGAAATAAAAGACAGGATAAACAAATGGGACTTTATAAAACTACAAAGCTTCTGCACAGCGAAAGACAATAAGAACATAATAAAAAGACAAACTACACAATGGGAGAATATATTTGACAATGCATCTGATAAGGGGTTAATAACCAAAATTTATAAAGAACTTGTAAAACTTAATACCAGGACGACAAACAATCCAATCAAAAAATGGGCAAAAGAAATGAATAGACACTTCTCCAAAGAGGACATACAGATGGCCAATAGGCATATGAAAAAAATGCTCAACATCACTAATCATTAGAGAAATGCAAATTAAAACCACAATGAGATATCACCTCACACCATTCAGAATGGTGCTCATCAACACAACAACACAGAATAAGTGCTGAGGAGGATGTGGAGAAAAGGGAACCCTTCTGCTCTGCTGGTGGGAATGCAGATTGGTGCAGCCACTATGGAAAACAGTATGGAGATTCCTCAAGAAATTAAAAATCGAACTGCTTTTTGACCCAGCTATACCACTGTTAGGAATATACGCCAAGAACACCATAGCACTGTTTGAAAAAAAGAAATGCAACCCCATGTTTATGGCAGCATTGTTCACAATAGCGAAGATCTGGAAACAGCCCAAGTGTCCATCAGTGGATGATAGTGGATTAAAAAGCTTTGGTACATATATACTATGGAATACTACTCAGCCATAAGAAATGATGACATTGGATCATTTACAACAACATGGATGGACCTTGATAACATTATACTGAGCGAAATAAGGAAATCAGAAAAGATTAACAACTATATGATTCCATACATAGGTGGGACAAAAATGAGACTCAGAGACATGGACAAGAGTGTGGGAGTTACAGGTTGGGAGGCGGAGAGGGAGGGGGTTGGGGGATGGGAGGCGCACAAAGTAAACCAGTTAGAAGGTTACGGAAGACAATTTGACTTTGGGTGATGGGAATGCAGCATAATCAAATGTCAAAATAACCTAGAGATGTTTTCTCTGAACATATTTATCCTGATTTATCAATGTCACCCAATTAAAATTAATTAAAAAAAAAAGAATTTGTCTCACGGCTAATTCAGGCAGTTAGAAGAATAGTATAAGGATACTAATTCTGCTTCTCAGGCCACATCCTGCAAAAGGGGCCTCAAGAAAATTGGTGATTTGGCTCCTCTGATTTTGCCAGTTGGATTTTAAAAAATCGGGCAGGAACGCCCTGAAATGGAACTAACAATACATGGGCATAAATTTAAAGGATTTTTAGAAACTGGAGCTGATATATCTGTTATTGCTAAGCTACATTGGCCTCATTCCTGGCACACTCATGCAGCAGCCACAGAATTACAAGGTATAGGGCAGAGTAAATCCCCTCAACAAAGTTCTAGTTTTTTACATTAGGAAGATTAAGAAGGTCATTCTGGATTTTTTAAGCTTTATGTGCTTCCTGGATGGCCAGTTAATTTGTGGGGTAGAGATGTTTTGAAAAACACGGGAGTGTTGCTTGTCAGTCCTAATGGTTTAGTCAGTACTCAGATGCTTGATTGGGGATTTTTGCCCACTAAGGGACTAGGGAAAGAACAGAGAGGAATTCTCACCCCCATAGAAATGGCACCCAATACCAGAAGTTGTGGATTAGGATATCAAAATTTAGCATATGGGCCTTGGTAGCTCCTGCTACCCCAATAATGCATTGTGCCTACCCAGATTCTTGGAAATCAGGTAATCCTATATGGGTAGACCAATGCCTCCTTTCTCAGTAGAAACTTAGGGCAGCTGTTCAATTGGTACAAGAGCAGCTACAGCTTGGGCACATTGAGCCATCTAATAGCTCATGAAATACACTTCCATATTTTGATCTTGTCACCTCCTGGATTATCAAGGGGCATAGGCAACCCTTACAGCTTATAGGTTTTGAGCCTCAAAATTATTTTTGTTCCTTTTTTCAAAGGATCAACAACAATGGCTCTGGAAAACTTCCACTAAATGGCAAATTGCTTTTGCAAATCAATGGACAACTTTATACTGAAACTGTCAACTTAAAATCAGCTCAAAGACTAGAATTATATGCCATTATCATGGCTTTTCAGCATTTGCCATATTCCTCCTTTAATCTATATACAGACAGCAAATATTTACTTATGGTTGTTTCCACTATAAAGACTGCTGTCTTAGGGACAACTGCTGATGAACTATTTCAGCAGTTCCTCCTTCTTCAAAGACTTGTATGTCAACATAGAGCACCATGTTTTATAGGACATACTCGAGCTCACTCCATGCTCTCTGGAGCTTTAGCACAAGGGAATGCTATTTTTGAGCAAGCTACCCCAAAAAAAAATTATTTGGAACAACCATGACAGATCGAGCAATTCAGTCTCATACTATTCATCACCAGAACGCTGCAGCCCTGTGTAAACAGTTTCAACTTTCTCGGGAAGCAGCATGGCAGATTGGTAAATCCTGTCCAAGGGGTCCTATACTACAATCTCTCCCTTCATTTGGAGTTAACCTTCAAGGACTCCTACCAGGACAACTTTGGCAAATGGATGTTATTCATATACCTTTATTTGGCAAACAGTCCTATGTCCACGTTAAAGTGGATACCTATTCTGGATTTATAGTAACCTCTGCCAGAACAGGAGAGGCTGCTAAGCAGGTTTTATCTCATTGTCTGTATGCATTTTTCTATTATTGGATTTACTAAATTGGTTAAACTGACAATGTTCCTGCATATGTAGCAAAGTATTTAGTGTATTTTGTGAAACCTTTCGAATTATGGCTATTTCTTACAATCTTTTAAGTCAAGGTATTATTAAAGTGTACCCAGCAAATATTTTAAGGTCAATTTAAAAAAATTTAAAAGGGGGGAGTCATATCCTGGAACTCCTATGGGTCTACCATATCATGCTTTTTACTTAAAAATTTTTAAATTTCTTTTGAATGCTGATGAACAGGAGATGCCAAATCTTTTTATCCTGCAAACTTCTACCTTCTTTTATTTGATCTAGCTAGTAACACTGTTTTATCTTTTTTTAAATAGCTCCAGATATACGGAAAAGGTTTATATACGCAGATGGGGATCCTCAAACCCCTCAGCGAGATCTTCTGAGCATGGCTTTTAAGGTACCAAGAGGCAGAAAAAGCCCAATAGAGATCAGGTAAACTACTAGCTTTTAGGATATGCCCTTAAAGGCTCCAATGCCCCAAAGGGGTCTCATAGGATTCCATCTGGGTCCTGTTTCAATAGTGGATAGGAAGGTCACTGAGTTAAAGCCTGCCAGGCTTATATGTCTTTGCTGTGAGGAAAAAGGGACACTGGAAGGTAGGCTTCCCCCTCACTCTTCTAAGGGAGGGTTCAGTCTCTTCCAGCCACCTATGACCTAACCTTGTCCAGAATACTGGGGTTTGCCACTGAAGGCTGAAAGTGCCCAGGGCCATTGGCCCCATCTACGACACTGTGGATGAGCCTAGGATATTTCTTCCAAGAAGCAGGTAAACTGATCTCAGTTGCACAAGGGCCACTTAACTATGTCTTGCTTGAATAGTCAGGTTTTTTATTCTTTCCTCGAAGATCTCAGTTGTGGGTGTTGATAGTCCTATTTTCTGCTGCTTTGTTTAATATATAGTGTTTCCTTTATTCCTCCTACCTCAGTGCTCCTCTCATATTTCAGGCTGGGACCTACTTTTAATTTAGAGCTCTCTTTCCCCCTTTTGCCAACTTCTATTATGAATCTACCTTTGCCACCCAGCTTAGTGTATCCCAAGGTTCTCTTTACCATGCCACAGTCACAGAGCTCCAGGGAAAAGCAACCTGGTCTCATCTCTCCAGGCAGAGGAAAACAGAAGCTCCATCTCCACACATGCTGCAGATGGCTTTTCCAGTCTACCTGAATCATTACCAGCTAGAAGCAGTGGTCATTGGGTCTTGGACATGAGCTGCAAAGTATAGAATTGTGACAACAATTCCAGTGCCATGTGGACTTTTCCTGGATGTGGACTTTTCCTGGACTCCTGCTCCTTGTGACAGCTCCTAACAGACTGAACTGGGGTTGGGTTGCATTTGATGGAATTCAGCATGGTGTTGGTGCCAACTTGGACTTGGTGAACATGTTAAAAACACTACTCTTTTATGGATTCTTGCTGTATTGGCCAATAGTTTGCTTAAAGGCTTTAATCACTGTAAAAAAATAAAAAAAAAAATAGAAGACTGGATAAAGAAGATGTGGCACATATATACTATGGTATACTACTCAGTCATAAGAAATGATGATATCGGATCTTTTACAACAAAATCGTGGGATCTTGATAACATTATACGGAGTGAAATAAGTAAATCAGAATAAACCAAGAACTGCATGATTCCATACATTGGTGGGACATAAAAACAAGACTAAGAGACATGGACAAGAGTATGGTGGTTACGGGGGGGGGGGGAGGAAGGAGAGGGGGAGGGGGAGGGGATCAGCACAAAGAAAACTAGACAGAAGGTGATGGAGGACAATCTGACTTTGGGTAATGGGTATGCAACATAATTGAATGACAAGATAACCTGGACATGTTTTCTTTGACTATATGTACCTTGATTTATTGATGTCACCTCATTAAAATTAATAAAAATTTATTTATAATAAAAAACAGTAAAGAATGATGGCTTTTACTTGGCAGATACTTTTAAGAGATTTAATGATGTCAATTTGCAGCTTCAAGGAGCTAATAAAATTCTTATAGGTTGCCAAAGTATTGTGCTGTTGTTTATTGACAAACTTGAACTACTTCATCATAATCTATTAAAATGAGAATTTCATCAGTTTCCTTAATTATCATCTATAAAAGATGATATATCTCCAGAGGATATTGATAGATTCAGTAGCCACCTCAAGGAACTTAAATTGGACATGGAAAAATGATTTGAAGATATTTTGAAATTGAAGGTGTATGACTGGATGAAAAATCCTTTTACTGCAAATATTCAAGAGGCTAATACAACTTGCCAAGAAGAACTGTTAAAAATTAACTATGATGAAGAAAGTAAACATAAATTCAAATGTTGTGGATATGAAAAACTATGGCAAAATAAAAAAATGCTGATCTTATATCCAAAAATGTGGAAAATGGTATTCAGTTTATTGATATCTTTCCCTACCTTATATCTTGTGGAATCAGGATTTAGTGCTGTTAATCATATTATGACGAAAGAAAGAAACTGCCTGAATATTTCCGAAAGGGGAGGGCTTTGTTTGTTCCTCACAAATATTGAACCAGATATTCAATATTTAGTTTCTAAGTATCAGCCTCAGGGATCCCAGTAATAATTCAATTAACTAATGTAATTTCTATGTATGCAAAGTATAAATAAAAAGATAGATTTAACTATACTAAGTCGTTTTATAAAAATTTATTCTGCCAAACAGTGAAAATCCAACATAAAGTATTTGGTAAACCTCACACCTGTTCGATTAGCTATTATTAGCAAGACAGGTAATAGCAAATGTTGGAGAGGCTGTGGAGAAAAAGGAACCCTCATCCACTGTTGGTGGGAATGTAAAGTAGTACAACCATTATGGAAGAAAGTATGGTGGTTCCTCAAAAAACTGAAAATAGAACTACCTTATGACCCAGCAATCCCTCTACTGTGTATATACCCCAAAAACTCAGAAACATTGATACATAAAGACACATGCAGCCCCATGTTCATTGCAGCATTGTTCACAGTGGCCAGGACATGGAAACAACCAAAAAGCCCATCAATAGATGACTGGATAAAGAAGATGTGGCACATATACACTATGGAATACTACTCAGCCATAAGAAATGATGACATCGGAACATTTACAGCAAAATGGTGGGATCTTGATAACATGATATGAAGCAAAATAAGTAAATCAGAAAAAACCGGGAACTGCATTATTCCATACGTAGGTGGGACATAAAAGTGAAACTAAAAGACATTGATAAGAGTGTGGTGGCTACGGGGGGGAGGGGGAAATGGGAGAGGGAAAGGGGGAGGGGGAGGGGCACGAAGAAAACAAGATAGAAGGTGACAGAGGACAATCTGACTTTGGGTGATGGGTATGCAACATAATTGAATGACAAGATAACCTGGACTTGTTATCTTTGAATATATGTATCCTGATTTATTGATGTCACCCCATTAAAAAATAAAATTAATTAATAAAAAAAGTAAAGTACTTGGTAAGTAATTACTATTATATGCTTTAACTTGCTGTAACTCTGCTTTATAAATTTTATAAAGTTAAGTTACTTCCCTACTTTATAAATCACCATTACTGTGGAACCGGTGGGCAGTTAGAAAATTTTACTACTAACAGAGATACAAAAGTGTGTGGTAGGTATAAAAATGTTGACTACCCCTAGTCTAGTATAAAATGAAAGTAACATTTTATACCAAGGATCTTGAGAGAGTAAAAAATATAAAAACTATGTGCTTAAACAAAAACTTATGAACTATAGTTTCAAATTTTATTATCATGAGTCTAAAAGCCATTTAAAAAATTGAAAATGATGGTTTTCATCAGCTCTTCAGTTCCTTTCCAGCAGTAAATTGAACAATTCATTAAAGCTAAAAACAGTTCAGCAGAGAGAGTTCATGTAGGATCCTGCTGAGTAGACCGGATCAGGTCCAGGAAGCACCAGGAAGGTCCTTGAACTTAATAAAAACAATTTATAATATATCGCTTGGTAGCTGTGGAAAATCCTTACTTTCTCATATTCTCAGAGACACGTATGTAGCCACATCTGCAATTAATTATTTCTAGATTATGGGGTAATATCTCTGTGCTATTTAACTGAGAATCCCATTTTCTCTGAATTCACTGGGAGCTCTACACAGCCTTCTAGAGTATCCAGATGCCAATTTCTCATCTGCAACTACTAATTGTCTCCATGAGTAGGGACACCCTGATCCAGCTATGTCAGGACAGTCATCATGACTAGACAAATGATGCTTATTTTATAATACAACTATGTATGGCAACTCCACCTCTCGCCTTTCCTAACGATGACACTCCATGGTCATCAAAGGTTAGCCATTTTACCTTGTCATACTTTTTACTGCATTCTCTTGTCTATGCTCTCAAGAACCCCATTTGGCTCTGTTTGGTTTGATACATGCTTCACAACCGAAAAATGATTTGTTCTTTAAAATACTCATTAGATCATGAAACACAATTTTTCTTTATTTTATTCTTTCTTTCAAGGACAATCAAGATAAAAACTTCCTCTCCTCCTGGGAAATTTAAACACTTACTTTTCCTCTAAAGACCTGTGGCTTGCAGAAACTCAGTAATATATATTTTCAATTTATTGTGGATTATTACTAAAAAATGAAAAGAGAACTGGGCTCGAAGATTTGTCATTGAATTCATACAATACCACCTATTAAAGTAATAAAATTCCCTCTAAGTTTGGGTTTCTTTACAGAATTAACACAATATCTTTGTAAGGTTCTGTAATAAAATTAGAAAAATTACGTGAAAACTCCTAACCCAATTTCTGTTATTAGTTCTCCCAAATTTTTGTAAAATCTTCAAAAAATAATTTAATTAGTATGTTTTTTTTTTCTTAGCTGGATAACTGTTTTGACAAACAGCGGTTGTTTTGCAAAGCCCAGACTATGTTTTAGGAATTCATTAAATGAATAAAAATAATTGACCAGGGGCAATATATTATGGTAACAGAAGGTAGTAAAATTCATGCAGAATAAATTAAATGTGTGCTACTTACTACACTTTATATATTGACAGCATCATTAAAAAGTAACCCAGGAGTATTATTATTGCAGATTTTATTCTGAATGACAGAGGTTTATGTCCCAAATGACAAGCTTTACATTCTTTGTTTCTAATTTTGTATGACAAATAAAGACTAAATATACTGCTTGTAAGGTATTTTTCCCCACTGAGAAGGAAGGAATAGGGCTCAGAGCCACAAAGTGTGGAAGAGCAAATGGCTTTATTGAGTACAGTGTACGCATCCCACCCAGCAAGGTTCCCTGGCCCCTAAGAAAAAAAGATGGAGGCTAGGAAAGTTGCATGGATTAAACCGCATGGGAGATATTTAAAGGGGTCCCTCTAGGGAAGTGGAGCTACTATGATGTGGTGAAATTTCACTGGCTGGCAGATGATCGCTTCTTTCCAAATGGTTCCTGTGAAGCTTCCTTTTGGCACACTTGATTGTGGGTGGTTCTAGCCATAGTTCGTGGGTCTGAGTTCTCCACATGACCATCCCCTATTATCCATCGACTTTACATTCTGACCTTTTGTGTTAAATAGAAAAAGGAACGATGTTTATTCATCTGGCTACTTCCTGCTGAATAGAAGCATCATGGGGAGGGGGAGATCAGAAGGTGGTGGCTTGGAGGGGTGTCAGGAGGAACATCTGTGTGGCCATGATTGGAGAAATTTGGCAGATGCGGTCCCACTTGTTGCAAAACACTGGGTTCTCCGAGTCCAGGCTGTGTCCTAGGAGTTCAAGCGATGCACCCACCTGTCTGGATTGGCCTCCCATTCTGACAGCTTGTCCTCCATGTAGAGGTGCTGAGGAAAAGCCTGTTGCCCAAAGGGGCAATCACTCCAACAGTGACTGGGCTGCTTGCAGTCAGGGCAGGGCTCAGTGGGCAGCCGCCAGCTGGGGCCCTGCTGGGACCAGTGGTCCTGCTTGCCACACTTAAAGCAAGCTGCTGGAGGCTCTGCTGGTCACACGGTTGCCACAAGAGTTGGGGTTTGGAGTGTTACTTTCTGCTGCATGGGGGCCTGGCAAACAGCCTTGGCCTGCTTCTATTAATTGGGACCGTTAAAAACTTTAAATAAAAAATAAAAAAACTTTAAATGCCATGTTCACAGGTTCCAGATAGGGGTTTGAGGGTTGAGAATAAAAGGAGGAGGGGCTCATGCGGAGCCCGGCATCCAGTTCTGGCAGGAACGCTGTAGCCAAAGGCAAGACAGGGCCAGAACTTCCTGAAAGAAAATTGGGGTTGGGCGTCCTGAAAACCGGTATAAGAGCCAATGCCAGGCTGAGAATGGCCTGACGGAGGAGAGACTTAAGAACACAGTGAAGGGAGGGGCCCCTGGCCAGCAGGGGAGGAGAAAGAGAGATGGTAGTAGATGGCAAATAAGAAACAGGTTTTTGCAGAGGGGAGGACTCTCAGAGGGGAGAGAACCCAAGCACAAAAGAGGTCCACAGAGGGACCAGAGAAAAGTCCCGAGAGAGGGAGAAAGAGAGAGAGTGAGGGAGAGAGGCGCCCCTGGGGGTCAGACAGGAGGGAGAGAGAGTTGGGAGTCCATGGAGAAGAAAAGATTAGGAGTGGAGGTATTAGGTGAGGTTTCTTTGGCCAAAAAAAGACCTGCCCGGTGTGGGACAGGCAGCACAGAGATTAAGGACAGGTGTGCGTATAACTAGAAGCCATTAATGTAAGAGATCTCCAATCAGTTCCCTGCTTTTTTGGTGATAGTTAAATTGGTGAGGGTGTTAACACCGAAAGTCCCTTCAGGAGGCTAATTGAGTGGGTTCTGCGGCCTGGCCACAGCGGAGAAGAAAAACAGTTTCTTCTTCTTTAGGGAGGGAGATTCCTGTGTCCCAACAGCCACCCTCAGTCCTCGGGGTGATCAGTATTGAGTATTAGTGTCCTAAAAACTCAAAGGTCTGGCCACGGACAGAAAAGGTAAAGTGGATGTGCTTGGGGACAAGCACATGCACTCGGATGGACGGAAAAGACTTCCCTGATGTAGCTATGGTTTCAGACAGGGAGTCTTGGAGGAAAGAACCGAGAGGAATGCTGGAGGCAGGGGACTTACCGCACCATGCGCAGAAGTGGGTGGAAGTTGGAGATCCTGGTTCTTTCTCCTGGTTCTTTCTCGGAGGGGAGGGGAAAGGAGCGGTCCTTGCGGACTTCTAATTCTTCCAGGTTTTTGGCACCAAAATGTAAGGTATTTTTCCCCACCAAGAAGGAAGGAATAGGACTCAGAGCCACAAAGTGTGGAATAGCAAATGGCTTTATTGAGTACAGAGTGCGCATCCCACCCAGCAAGGTTCCCTGGCCCCAAAGAAAGAAAGATGGAGACTAGGGAAGTTGCATGGATTAAACCACGTGGGAGATATTTAAAGGGGTCCCTCTAGGGATGTGGAGCTACTATGATGTGGTGAAATTTCACTGGCTGGCAGACAATTGCTTCTTTCCAAACGGTTCCTATGAAGCTTCCTTTTGGCACGCTTGATTGTGGGTGGTTCTAGCCAAAGTTTGTGGGTCTGAGTTCCCCACATGACCATCCTCATTATCTACCGACCTTACACTGCTCACAAAAAATAGGGGATATTGGGAGTGACGTCACGGAAATGGCACCTTGAGCAGCGCGTCCGGCAGATCTCCCCAAAATTTCAACAAATTCATCAACTAGAGACAGAAAATCTATCCTTGGAGTATCCGGGAGTTCCACACACAGTGAAAGCAAAAGGGCTGCTTTCACTTGGAACTGAGAGTTGGGAGGGAGCTAAGGGTGTGGAGGAAGCTAACTGCCACACGAACGTTCATTGGAGCCGAGGAGGGAGTGTGCCTGTGGTGAGTCAACCCATGCGAGCAACTGCCCGCCTGCACTCCGGGAGTAACAGCCTGTGCGCTGTAAGCAGCCACCTGCGTGCCATGAGAAACCACACGCCCTGCGCCTCGGGTGGCCGCCCAGGCACCACGAGCGTCCCGAGCCGCCCGCGCGCCAGGAGTGTCCCCAGCAGCCCGTGTACCACGAGCGTCCCCATTCGCCGGCACGCCCAAAGCACCCCAACCGCCAGTGGCAAGCATGGAGTGCGCCAAAGCGAACTTCCCTCCACCCGAGCTTCTCTCCACGGGCAGGGCATGTCACCCAGCTTTTTAAGCTAAAAATCAAGCATTGGGGGAGGGTCATGGGGGCAGCTTGCAGTCTGTCTGTGAGCACATCTGTGGATCCAATCACTGAAATTAGCTTAACCCACAGTCTGCTCACCTCCCAACTGACCCATGTGGCTCTAATTGACAAGATCTCTCTCAGTTCAGTGATCTAAGACAAGAGGCATGATATTCTTTAGTGCCTCTTTATAAAGGAGTGGAGGCAACTTCTGATTGACAGAGCTTTCATACTCAGGAATATACGCTAACAAGAGGGACTTGGCAGATGTTAAGATCTGTACTGCAGGCAGCAACAAAGGTATCTTCTTTCCAGCCAAAACAGGTTACAAAGTGCGGAAAGTCTGGGGAGAGTGGTCCCACAGAGTGCTAGGCATGCTGAACAGGCCTGGAGGCTCATTGAAAGTCACCTTGAGAGCAATTGGCTCCCAGCCCCACCTGATTACGCTGGCGGCTCTGACTGCCAGAGCCTTGCATGAGTGGGGTTAGAGTGGAGATTTGCCAGCTGTTTGAGCCTCTTACTCCCCAGGCAGAGGCAGCAGCAGCATCATAGCTGGTTCACCAGGCTGCTAATTCAGGAAGTGGAGACTAGGAGAGAGGATCCGGGAAAACAGACTCTCTCATTGTCGGAGCCTGCAAATGCTAACAAGTCTTGACTACCAACGAGACTGAAGCCAAGTATATGACATTGCCATAGAATCTCAACTGCAAATCCGTACCTAAGCATGACACAGGGGCAGATCCTGGGGTACAGAGTCACCGACCAGGATGAAGGAAAGGAAAGTAAAAGGAAGAAGTTAACCTCTCAAAATTAAGAAAAATACACAGACTTTATAACTTGTTCCACTATTTTTTTTGTTTCTTTTATCTTCTTGCCTTTATTATTATTATTTCTATTTCCTCCACCTTGGTCCTTTTATTCTCTGCCCATCTTATTCTTCCCTTTTCTTGAACTACACTACCCATAAGTGTTACATTTTATTTCTTTTCTTCTTCCTTACTCTCCATGAGGGTTACACTCCAAAACCCTTAACTCTCTCTCTTTTTGTTTTTCTTTTCCTTTTCTTTTTCCCCTTTTTCTTATTTCTCCCTTTCTATTAATTTCTTATTTTCTCCTTTTACTTTTCCTCTAATTCAATCCTCAATCACGAACAAATTATTTAATTTGGGACTCAAGTTTTTTGTGTGTGTGGCATTTGGGGTGCTTTTTACTTTGCTTTTTAACTCATTAGCATTCCTCCCAACACAGGATTTCCATTCTATTTAGTCGTTGCTCCACTTAATACAATAGTTTTTTTTCTCCTTTTTTTTGTTTCCCTCTTATCCCTCTCATTATATCTCTTAGTCGACCATCACTTACAAGCAAAATATTTTATACTTGACCAAGATTTTTTTCTTTTTTGCATAGTCGACCATCACTTACAAGCAAATCATTTTATACTTGACCAAGATTTTTTTCTTTTTTGCATTTTGTAGGTCCCTACTTCCTTTTTTGCCCCTTGAACACTTCCCCCAAACTCAGGCCCTCTGTTCAAAGCATTTTTGTTCCATGTAGCATAATATAATTCACAGGTCATCACAATATTTTCCTAAGGAGGAGGGGAGAGGAGGGGAAGAGAAGAAAGAAAAGAGGGGGAAATAATAAATTATTATTGGTTTTTTTGTGGTTTCTTTTTTCTTTTTACTTTTTATTCTTTATTAATTCTCATTAGTGCTATCAATAAGACCACACTCAGATGCCATTAAGAAAAAGCAAATCAAATGTCATGGATACAAAAGATAGAGAAGTAACACAAATATATGTGAAAAAAATCTATGGAGAAAAAATTTAATATATTGGAAACCTTGGAGATAAATGACAGAGAATTTAAAATAGAAATCTTAAAAATACTCAGAGATATACAAGAAAACACAGAAAGGCAATATAGGGGCTCAGAAAACAACTCAACAAACACAAAGAATATATTACCAAGGAAATTGGAACTATAAAAACAAATCAAACAGAAGTGAAAAACTCAATTCATGAGCTGAAAAATAGGTAACAAGCTTAGCTAACAGAACAGGCCATAGAAGGTAGGATTAATGAAATAGAAGACAAGCAACTTGAGGCACAATAGAGAGAAGAAGAGAGAGACTCAAAAAAAACAAAAAACAAACGAGAAATCCCTAAAGGAATTGTCTGACTCCATCAAAAAGAATAACATAAGAATAATAGGTATATCAGAGGGAGAAGAGAAAGAAAATGGAATAGAGAATATACTCAAACAAATAATAGACGAAAACTTCCCAAGCCTGTGGAAAAAACTAAAGCCTCAAATTCAAGAAGCAAACAGAACACCAAGTTTACTTAATCACAACAAATCTACTCCAAGGCACATCATAATGAAAATGGCACAAACCAACAACAAAGAAAAAATTCTCAAGGCAGCCAGGGAAAAGAAGAATACAACATATAAAGGAAGGCCTATTAGATAATCATCATATTTCTCAGCAGAAACTCTATAAGCTAGAAGAAAGTGGACCCCAATATTTAAAGCACTGAAAGAGAGGAACTTTCAGCCAAGAATACTATACCCATCAAAGCTATCCTTCAAGTATGAAGGAGAAATAAAAACATTCACAAATACAGAAAAGATGAGGGAATTTATTATCAGAAAGCCCCCACTCCAGGAAATACTAAAGGGGGTTTTCCAACCAGATTCAAAGAACAAAACCAAACCAAACCACAAGTAACAGCTCCACCAAGAACACAATAAAACCAAATTTAAACTGTGACAACAAAAGAAAAAAACAGGGGGGAGAGACAGAGATTAACAGTAGCAAAGGATGATGAAGCGCAGAAACATTCATAAGATCGGGTACTACAATGAATATGGTAGGTACCCTTTTCAATACTTAATGTTAACCACACTTGAAAAACTACCATAGAAGCACATGACTTTAAAAAGGCAGCAACAGAAGAAAGAAGTATGGAATACAAACAAACAAAAACAAATGATAGAAAAACAAAAGAGAAAATTCAAACAAGATACAAAACTAACAGAAAGCAATCTATAAAATGGCAATAGGGAACCCACAAGTGTCAATAATTACACTAAATGTAAATGGATTAAACTTACCAATAAAAAGACACAGAGTAGCAGAATGGATTAAAAAAGAAAATCCAACCATATGCTGCCTACAAGAAACACATCTAAGCAACAAGGATAAAAACAAATTCAAAGTGAAAGGCTGGAAAACAAAACTCCAAGCAAATAACATCCAAAGAAAAGCAGGTATAGCAATACTCATATCTAATAATGCTGACTACAAGACAGAAAAAGTACTCAGAGACAAAAATGGTCATTTCATAATGATTAAGGGGACACTGAATCAAGAAGACATAATAATCCTTAATATATATGCACCAAACCAAGGAGCACCAAAATATATAAGACAGCTACTTATTGACCTAAAAACAAAAACTGACAAAAATACAATCATACTTGGAGACCTCAATACACCGCTGACAGCTCTAGATCAGTTATCCAAACAGAGAATCAATAAAGATATATTGGACTTAAAGGAAACACTAGAGCATCTGGATGTGATAGACATCTACAGGACACTTCATCCCAAAGCAACAGAGTATACATTTTTCTCTAGTGTACATGAAACATTCTCAAGAATTGACCATATGTTGGGCCACAAAGATAACATCAGCAAACTCAGAAAAATTGAAATTGTACCAAGAATATTTTCTGATCATAAAGCCTTAAAACTAGAATTCAACTGCAAAAAAGAGGGAAAAAACCCACAAAAATGTGGAAACTAAACAACATACTTTTAAAAAATGAATGGGTCAAAGAAGAAATAAGCGCAGAGATCAAAAGATATATACAAACAAATGAAAATGACAATACAACATATCAGAATCTCTGGGATGCAGCAAAGCAGTAATAAGAGAAAAGTTCATATCACTTCAGGCATATATGAACAAACACGAGAGAGCCCAAGTGAACCACTTAACTTCACATCTTAAGGAACTAGAAAAAGAAGAATAAAGACAACCCAAAACCAGCTGAAGAAAGGAGATAATAAAAATCAGGGCAGAAATAAATGAAATAGAGAACAGAAAAACTATAGAAAAAATCAATAAAACAAGGAGCTGATTCTTTGAAAAGATCAACAAAATTGACAAACCCTTGGCAAGACTCACCAAGGAAATAGAGAAAGGACTCATATAAATAAAATCCAAAATGAAAGAGAAGAAATCACCACAGATATCATAGATATACAAAGAATTATTGTAGAATAATATGAAAAACTATATGCTACCAAATTCAACAATCTAGAAGAAATGGATAAATTCCTAGAACAATACAACTTCCTAGACTGAGTCATGAAAAAGCAGAAAGTCTAAACAGACCAATTAGCAGGGAGGAAATAGAAAAAACTATTAAAAACCTCCCCCAAAATAAAAGTCCAGGCCCAGACGTTTATACTAGTGAATTCTATCAAACATTCAAAGAAGACTTGGTTCCTACTCTACACAAAGTCTTCCAAAAAATTGAAGAAGCAATACTTCCAAACACATTTTATGAGGCCAACATAACTCTCATACCAACACCTAGCAAAGACGGCACACACACAAAAAGAAAACTACAGACCAATATCTCTAATGGATACAGATGCTAAAATACTAAACAAAATACTGGCAATCGAATACAACAACATATTAAAAAAATAATACATCATGATCAAGTGGGATTCATCCCAGAATCTCAAGGATGGTTCAACATACGTAAAACTGTTAACGTAGTACACCATATCAACAAAGCAAAGAACAAAAACCACATGATCTTATCAATAGATGCAGAAAAGATATTTGATAAAATACAACACAATTTTATGTTTAAGACACTCAACAAAATGGGTATAGAAGGAAAATATCTCAACATGATAAAGGCCATATATGATAAACCATCAGCCAACATCATATTAAATGGCATAAAACTGAAGACTTTCCCCTTCAAATCAGGAACAAGACAGGGTTGTCCACTCTCTCCACTCTTATTTAATGTGGTGCTAGAAGTTCTGGCCAGAACAATCAGACAAGAGAAAGAAATAAAAGGCATATATATCGGAAAAGAAGAATTAAAGGTATCACTTTTTGCAGGTGATATGATCCTATACATCGAAAACCCGAAGGACTCCACAAAAAGATTACTAGAAACAATAAACCAATACAGTAAGGTCGCAGGATACAAAATTGACATACAAAAGTCCATAGCTTTTCTATATGCCAACAATGAAATATTAGAAAACGAACTCAAAAAAATAATCCCCTTCATGATTGCAACAACAAAAAAAATACCTAGAAATAAACATAACAAAGAATGTAAAGGACCTATATAATGAAAACTACAAAGCATTGTTAAGAGAAATCAAAAAAGACACAATGGTATGGAAAAATATTCCTTGTTCTTGGATAGGAAGAACAAATATAATCAAAATGGCCATATTACCCAAAGCAATTTATAAATTTAATGCAATTCCCATCAAAATTCCTATGACATTTTTTAAAGAAATGGAACAAAAAATCATCAGATTTATATGGAACTATAAAAAACCTCCAATAGCCAAAACAATCCTAAGGAAAAAGAGTGAAGCTGGGAACATTACAATACCTGACTTCAAGCTATATTATAGGGCCACGACAATCAAAATAGCATGGTATTGGCAGAAAAATAGACACTCAGACCAATTGAACAGAATAGAAAGCCCAAAAGTAAAACCACATATATATGGTCAAATAATTTTTGATAAAGGGGCCAACAACACACAATGGAGAAAAGAAATTCTCTTCAACAAATGGTGCTGGGAAAACTGGAAAGCCACATACAAAAGAATGAAACTCGACTACAGCCTGTCCCCGTGTACTAAAATTAATTCAAAATGGATCAAAGACCTAAATCTAATACCTGAAACAATAAAGTACATAGAAGAAGACATAGGTACTAAATTAATGGACCTGGGTTATAAAGAACATTTTATGAATTTGACTCCAAAGGCAAGAGAAGTGAAGGCAAAAATTAATGAATGGGACTACATCAGACTAAAAAGTTTTTGCTCAGCAAGAGAAACTGACAACAAAATAAACAGACAGCCAATTAAATGGGAAATGTTATTTTCAAACAACAGCTCAGATAAGGGCCTAATATCCAAAATCTACAAAGAACTCATAAAACTCAACAACAAACAAACAAATAATCCAATAAAAAAAATGGGAAGAGGACATGAACAGACATTTCTCCCAGGAAGAAATACAAATGGCCAACAGATATATAAAAAGATGCTCATCTTCATTAGTTATTAGAGAAATGCAAATCAAAACTACAATGAGATACTACCTCACACCTGTTAGATTAGCTATTATCAACAAGACAGGTAATAGCAAGTGTTGGAGAGGCTGTGGAGAAAAAGGAACCCTCATTCACTGTTGGTGGGACTGTAAAGTAGTACAACCATTATGGAAAAAATATGATGGTTCCTCAAAAAACTGAAAATAGAACTACCTTATGACCCAGCAATCCCTCTACTGGGTATATACCCCCAAAACTCAGAAACATTGATACGTAAAGACACATGTAGCCCCATGTTCATTGCAGCATTGTTCACAGTGCAGCATTGGCCAAGACATGGAAACAACCAAAAAGCCCTTCAATAGAAGACTGGATAAAAAAAAATGTGGCACATATATACTATGGAATACTACTCAGCCATAAGAAATGGTGACATCAGATCATTTAAAACAAAATGGTGGGATCTTGATAACATTATACGGAGTGAAATAAGTAAATCAGAAAACATCAAGAAGTACATGATTCCATACATTGGTGGGACATAAAAACGAGAGTAAGAGACATGGACAAGAGTGTGGTGGTTACCAGGGTTCAAATATCCAAGGTTGCCAGCCTAAGTGTGGGCTCATCTGGTTTGAGCAAAGCTCACCAGCTTGGACCCAAGGTCGCTGGCTTGAGCAAGGGGTCACTTGATCCCCCCCCTCTGCCCTTGAGACACATACGAGAAAGCAGTCAATGAACAACTAAGTTGCCACAATAAAGAATTGGCTTCTCATCCCTCTCTCTTCCTGTCTGTCTGTCCTTATTTGGCCCTTTCTCTGTCTCTGTCTCTGTCACACACAAAAAATAAAAATTAGAGGTATTTCAAAATGAATAGAAAGTAATAAAAAAAGGAAGCACTTGATATTTTATAAATCAAGAACACCAGAGAAGCAAATTGACAAATCAAAGAAGGTTTGATTATGCAAGTGAGATGCAAAACCAACTTTTATTTCATTGGTGAAAATGCACTATACAAAAGGCTGAAAGTACTGGAGTATCCGCATGTTCCCTGATCCCCTAATGTTTGTGAGCAGTATACATGTAGCAATCAAAAGTCCTAAGTGAAAATTGATGTCTAAAGGTCATAAAAATCTGAATTTGGATTTAAAATAAAATAAAACTTTCCTAGCCATTGCTCCCTCTCACACATCCATTATTTCTTTACTAATAACAATGTCATCATTAGTTCTTGATATATTTAATGGGGCCCAATCAGAACCTATTTTTTGGTGATACACTGGCTATACACATTTCAATTATAGAAATATAATGTTCTTGAGGGCAAGGAATGTTTTATTTTATCTTTCTTTTAACTGATAGGGCCTCCTGCAATTTTGCCACTAGAGAGAACCAGTGAAAAAAAGTTTAAGATAACCATCATTGGTTCCCTTGAATTAATAAAATTCCTATTACAACAAAACAATGACAACTTACAAAGAATGTGACCATAACATTAGTATTATAAGATACATAGGTAATATTTTAACTGTTCTATGATGCAGTAAAAATTTCCAGAAGCTAATAGCAAGTTTTTTCATAGAAGAATACGGATGAAAGTGATTCCTGGGATCAATTCAATCAGTTTTCAGAGAAATCTGAAAACCATTAACTCTTGAGAGTATACCATTTAATGTGAGAGCATTTAACCCATCTATGCCTCCTGAGACTTGGGAATTATTTATATCCTGCTGCTCAAGGTCATTGCCAAGGTCTGATTTTTCACAAGTCTGCCTCCTGAGGGTACATGCTATCAAATGGTGCGCAGAGTTAGTTACTGCTGCAGATTCTGGCATGCTTGTCAAACAATGATGTGAATTTTCCGAAAATTTCTGAAGAATTGAATTTCAAAAATTTCAGCCTCTGACATACATGGGTTAATGTAAGAACACTTCCATTCTTTATGTGTACATTTAAACAACAGAAGACTAGCTTGGGGGCTTTTTAGAGCACAGTAGGGGAACCCACCACAGAGATGCAATATGGCTCCAAGCACAAATGCATCTGGAGAGTGCGAGGAGAGTGCGGCTGTGACTGTGCAGCCTCAAGCTGGGCTGGCAGCTCACAACAACAGCATGCCCCAGGAGGAAGGCTAATGAATTTATATAGTGCAATAACTGCCTGATGGTATCTTTTAACTTAGAAATGCACCTTTCTTTCTGGTGGTCTACATGACTACCCGCCATATGATTTTTCTATTAACCCCCTATAAGAAGAGCGAGGAACTGGTATAGAGTTTGCCCAGCATGCCACCACTGGAAGCAGGTGCTATGTCCATGTATGTAAGCTTCTCCTATTAAAGCTATTACGAATTTAGACAAGGCTACATGCCTGTTTTTTTTTTAATTAATCCTGAATTAAATTTTGGGAGCTTTCCCCCACAGGCACTAGGCACATTTATAAAATACATACATGAACAAGATTGAAAAGCATTTTTTCATTATTTTTATAAGCTGTCTTCAGGGTTTACCATCTCTCTATATAAATAAGCAATAAAACCATTGAAAATATTAAAGTCTACTAAAGGCCATGCATAAAGTTGAATGCCTGATAGAATTTAAATTTATAAGGAGACCAGCCTGAAGTTCCCAAACACTCACAACTTTTGATATTGACAAAGGTGACCAAGAGAATGAAATGCTAAAGGAACCTAGAATGGGACTAGCTCTCTTCCAATACAAACCTTGTTATATCTTTACCAGGGTCTTTCCAGTCACTAGGACAGTGTTTCCCAACCTTTTTTGTGCCATGCTCCACCTTAACCTTTCTAAAATTTTTATGTCCCCCCCTATGTAACATACATAATTTTTAACATTAAAAAATTGATTTGTTCACTTAATAAACATAAATGATAGGTTCTAGGAAGAAATCACTATGAAATTGTTAACAAAACACAGTAAGTAAAATTTCAAAACATATAATGAAAAACAGAAATTTAAATTCCAAATAATTTTAATACAGATTTTTCTATATTAATTTATTATTTTAATTAAGTGTGATCCTTGCGCTTGATGCTTGCTGCACAGAGATTTTATATCAGGTTCCAATTTGGTTAGCGTTAGTCTCAAGTCTCCACATTGTGTTATATCCAGCCGATTTCTTTTTTTTTACCAGTAAATCATTTACAGCACTAAATCCACATTCAGCTAAAAATGAAGATGGAAATGGTAGCAATAGTTTTCTTGCACAGTTGGTTGAATTTGGGTATTTGATTTTTGTTTCCTCACAAAGCCATGCCGTCGCTCCTTTGATATTAAATAAAGCTTTAACTGACTCATCATTTTGCAATTCTTCGAGTTCTTCTTGATACTGCATATTTGATATATCAGACAAATCCACTATCATTGGCTGCATCATCCATGTTGGGAAATCAATTTGTTTTAAATCAGAAAATCTTTCTTTTAAATCAGCCGATAGAATATTCAAATGATTGACCATAACAAGTAAAGCGGTATCAGTTACTTCACATTTTTGGAGCCAATGAAACTGTTTAAAGTTTTTGTTGTTAATATGTTTCTGACATAACTCAATATTGGTAATGAAACCAAATATCTTTGCTTTTGCATCGACAAGAGTTTTATTTGTTCCTTGAAGTTGCTTATTTAATATATTTAGTTTTTCAAAGATATTGGCTAAATAACTCACAAATGCTTTACCATCTATTGTTAACAGATATTTCATTTCAGGTTTGTCGCTTAAAAAATCACTAAGAGTATCAAACAGTTCCATAACTCTTTTCAAACAGTTTCCTTTAGATAGCCATCTGACTTCAGTATGAAGTAAAAGTCTCACATGGTCTTCATTTTGTTCTTCACAAAATAGCTTGAAAAGACACTCACATTTGGCACTAGCTTTAATAGCATTAACACACTTTATTACTGTATGTAATACTTTATTCAGAACAGGCGAGATGTTTTTAGCTACCAAGTTTTCCCTATGAATAACACAATGCACAAGAATCATTTCTGGATTTGCATCTTTCATCAATTTTAAGCAGCCATTTTTCTTGCCCATCATATTGGGAGCACCATCTGCAGCACAAGATGTTATATTTTTCATTGGTATATCATTGACATCTAAGTAGTTTTTTAGCTTATTATATACATCTTTGGAGGTAGTGGTGCTTTCTAATCTTTTACAGAACAACATTTCTTCAGCAAAATGTCCTTTATCAATATATCTTACATAAGTTATCAATACTGCCTCACTGTCTCTCAAAGTTGATTCATCCATTTGCAAGGAGAATTTTCTTGTTTTCAGCTTTTCAATAAGTTGTTTTTCAATATCCTCACTCATTTCATCTATTCTTCTGCTAAAGTATGGTTACTGAGTGGCATAGCTTTTACATCTTTGTCATCTTTTTCAAGAACCGTTTTAAGAAATGCTGATATTGACGGTTTTATTAAATTCTCTCCTATAGTGTGATTTTCTCCAGTTTTAGCGATGAATAAAGAAATCTGATAACTAGCCTCAAAAACATGATTATTAGTTGAAGTATGAGCAGTAAATAGAGACTTTAATGTTGTTCTTTTTTCAAAAATTTTCTTAAAGTTTTAAAGTAACTCAAATCTGAATTAATATGAGCACTATGTTTCACCTTCAAATGCGCCTCAAGACGACCTCGTTTCATTGATTCATTGGTCAAGCATTGCTGGCATAAAAGACAAAAAGGCATCCACTCACTGTAAACAGTGGGTATGAACCCAAATTTTAAATATTCCTCCGAATATTGACAAGATTTTTTCTTGCTTGCACCACTCATTTTACTATGGGCTATAAGAAATAAAAATAAGATCAATTAAAAACTAATATTAGCCCTGGCCGGTTGGCTCAGCGGTAGAGCGTCGGCCTACCATGCGGAGGACCCGGGTTTGATTCCCGGCCAGGGCACACAGGAGAAGTGCCCATTTGCTTCTCCACCCCTCCGCCGCGCTTTCCTCTCTGTCTCTCTCTTCCCCTCCTGCAGCCAAGGCTCCATTGGAGCAAAGATGGCCCGGGCGCTGGGGATAGCTCTGTGGCCTCTGCCTCAGGCGCTAGAGTGGCTCTGGTCGCAACATGGCGATGCCCAGGATGGGCAGAGCATCGCCCCCTGGTGGGCAGAGCGTCGCCCCTGGTGGGCGTGCTGGGTGGATCCCGGTCGGGCGCATGCGGGAGTCTGTCAGACTGTCTCTCCCTGTTTCCAGCTTCAGAAAAATGAAAGAAAAAAAAAAACTAATATTAAAATATGTGTTAAAATATATTCAATGTGACATAGAGTAAACGTATACTAAAAATTCATATTTATTTAAATGTATATACCACATTTACTACACTACCACCGCAAATCAAAAAGTATCTATATTTTTTCCACTTGACAAAATTTTCTGGAAAGTTATGCTTCTAAAATTAAAATTGTTGTGCATGCACTATTATAGCCCCAATAATATTTATAAAATATTAGTGCTTTCTAGCCCCGATGCAAGAAGTACTTAATAAAGGGTTTAATATTGATAAAAGTAAAATCAAATACTTACCGATTATATCTATACAATATATATATATGTATATTTATTAAATCAACGAGCTTTTACAACAGTTTTGACTGACACTTATTTCAAATTAACACCAACTGAATGATGTGAAACACTACAAAAGTTGCGATGGGCCAATTAGGTGAGAATAACTGCGTTGTTTAGCGAGTTTTTAAAATGTCCGGGTTCCCCACGGCAGACGGCACGCTCCGTGGTGAACCCAGGATGAAGTTTACTTGATGACGCCAATCACCCAGTTGATATTTTGGTCTCATCAAACAAAATTATACTTAATAATTATTTACCGCAATTATTTAAGAATTGCATTTTTGTTAAATTTGGCACCGATATCTAGCATTGCATTTAAATGGCCCAGGGCGAAAGAGTTAAAGTAGTGTAGAGTCCATTTTCAAATTGCCCCCCTTAACTATCGAATTGCCCCCCTGTGGGGCGTGGGCCCCACACTGGGAAACACCGCACTAGGATGAAAACCCAAATGACCACTAATCCATTTGAACTGCAGTTTTCATTGAAATATGAAAGAAACTATTTGCTTATCTTACTAAAGTGTCTTCACTTTTTCTTTTACTGTATGTTATCTATAGACACAGCACTTATCAAATAACACAAAGGCTTTCCAAGCTGTTGATATCTGATTGACAACTACTCAAAATACAGTATAGTGTGTTCGTAAAGTCATGGTGCACTTTTGACCGGTCACAGGAAAGCAACAAAGGACGATAGAAATATGAAATCTGCACCAAATAAAAGGAAAACCCTCCCAGTTTCTGTAGGACGATGTGGCAGCATGTGCGTATGCACAGATGATGATGTAACATCGTGTATACAGCGGAGCAGCCCATGGCCATGCCAGTCGAGATGTGGATGGTACAGAGGAAAGTTCAGTGTGTTCTGTGGCTCACTAAATTCGAATCTGTGACCAAAGTGCAACGTGTATATCAGCATATTTATAACAAAGCACCACCACATAGGAATAACATTACTTGGTGGGATAAGCAGTTGAAGGAAACCAGCAGTTTGGTGGAGAAACCCCGTTCTGGTAGGCCATCAGTCAGTGAGGAGTCTGTAGAGGCTATCTGGGATAGCTACCTAAGGAGCCCTAAAAAATCTGTGCGTGAACCCATATTGAACTGCACTGAATAGGTATGAAACTGGGAGCGTTTTCCTTTTATTTGGTGCAGATTTCACATTTTTATCATCTTTTGTTGCTTTCCTGTGACCAGTCAAAAGTGCTCCATGACTTTACGGACACACTGTATATGGTCACATTACATCGGCAGTGATTCACCATGAATTATAATATTCCTTCTTTTATTCTTAGTTCATTTTATAATGCAGCTAGATGTGCTCTACTTTCTTCTCATTCATTGCAACTCATATTGTGTACCTTATTCTTAAACAGAACTTGATTCAGTTATTTGTTGTCTATAGTTTCCTCACTATATTACACCTTTTTCTTAAATTTTTGAGCATGGTTTCAGTTTTTTGTTTTTCTATCAAGCACTGTCCCAATATCCATAGGGAGGAATAAAATCACTGTTCTCTTATATTCAAAAAAATTTAGTTGCTGGATATGATTTACTGAAATACACAATGGGTTTGAATATCATTTTTGTTATTTCTGTGTACATAGTACTTTTAGCATTATCATATTCACTATTACAAGCCTTATCATGAAAATTAATTTGGAACAATTTTTGTTGCAATGTTAGGTTTTGATAGTAAAAATGATGAAATGTGTTCTACTTCTGTTCAAATGTTTCAAAGAAGATTAAAATCTATGTAAAACCTCTCTCCCCCCAAAAATGAATAATTTTTTCTGCTGATACCATGACTTTCAAGATATTAGGGTTTTTTCCCCCTCATTTCATAGTCTCAGGTTTCAGAGACCTGTTACAACTGTCAGCATCAATGTTCATTTGTTAGTTCATAAACAAAAATTAGTCTATTAGAGCAAATCTTGGTCACATGCATCTAGAAAATTTGAAAGATAGAAACAAAAATCAGCATTTGTGATATTTATGAAGGTAAGTTTGGGGTATTTTGTTGGATTTTTAAAATTATTATTTTAGAGAGAGACAGGAAGGGAGAGAGATGAAAAGTGTCAACTCAATAGTTGTGGTACTTTAATTGTTCATTGATTGATTCTCATATATGCTTATACTAGGGAGCTCCAGCTGAGCCAATAACCCCTTGCTCAAGCCAGTGACCATAGGATCATGCCTATGATCCCAGGTTAAAGCCAGTGACCCATGCTCAAACTGGCGACAGGGTTTCAAACCTGGGACTTCAGCATCCCAGGTCAATGGTCTATCCACTGTGTCACCACCATTCATGCTGAAGAGAGTTTTCTATTAATTATGTATGCTATTAAAACCCAACTCAGTAAAATGTATATATACTTATAATCATTTTATTAACAAATCCTCTATAAAATGTCTCTCTAGACAATATAAATTATTGGAAGCAATTAACACCTCCTGAAACATTTATATCAATCATTCAATTTCCCAGAAATAGAAATGAGCCTTGTTAAATCAATAAATTTGGTGTGTTGGAGAGTATCATTACTAATATACCCCAATACTTTTCTTGACTTTCTAATTTTACCTTATTGTTTTTCCTTCAACTATTTTTAATGTTATATTTGTTATGTATGCATAATTTTCTTTTGAAATAGAAAAGATTAGAAAATGAATGGTTATGAAATACAACCTGAAGACAAGCTCATTATCTAGAATAGATGACTTCAGCTGTCATCTGGATATAAGAATCTCAAATTTACCAAATTACCTACAGCAAACTGTTTTTTTCTCCTCTGAGAGGTACAGGAGGATTTGATGGTAATGGGTTGGTCAACATTCTTAGTAAATATTTTAGGATTTTAGGTTATATGCATTCTTAGTCACATATTTTTGTGTTTTTTTTTTAAATATTTAAATATGTAGTGCACTGGCCCTACCCAGCTGGCTCAGTGGTACAGCATTGGTCCAGCATGTGGATGTCCCAGGTTCGATTCCCAGTCAGGGCACACAGGAGGAGCACTATCTGTTTCTCCCCCCCTCCCCCTCCCCCCTCACTTCTCTCTCTCTCTCTCTCTCTCTCTTATTCTCTCTCTCTCACCCTTCTGTAGCCATGGCTCAGTTGGAGCAAGTTGGCCCTGGGCACTGAGGATGGCTCCAGGGTCTCCACCTAAGGGGCTAAGAAGAGCTCAGTTGCTGAGCAACAGAACAAGCTCCAGATGGGCAGAGCATCGTCCCCTAGTAGGCTTGCGGAGTGGATCCCAGTCAGGGAGCATGCGGAGTCTGTCTATCTGCCTCCCTGACTCACACTAAATAAAAAAACAAACAAACAATATGTAGTATACCATAGTTAGGTGACAGTTTGGCCAATTTTGATGAGAAGGCAGTATGTTGTGAAATGCTGAGGACAGTGCTAAGGCACTTCAGGCTGCTTCTTTGTCACTCAAGGCTGCTTCACACTGGCATGACATGAACTCTCAAGGGGCCCGGGTTCCTGGCAGGATGCTCCCTCCACAGCTCTAAGGGCATCCTCATCTGCAATTTCCAGCAGCTCCTTCCTGAACCATACTCTGAACAGGACTTAGTAAACTGTGGTCATGAAATGTGCTGAGCTTTGGAGCTGAACAAGCCTGATCTGGATTCCGGCTGTGACATCCTGGCAATGTGTCCCTGCTTAAGTTACAAGGCAAGATGTTCAATTTCCTCCCTGGTAAAATGGAACACTAAAACCAGTGTTGTGTGGATGAACTGAAATAAGATAACATTTGAGCAAGTGAGCTCGCAGAGCCTAAAGCACTGAGTGGCTCAGACCCTGCCACATTCCTCCTCCCTCCCCCCCACAGCTGCCCAGCAGCAGGAGCAGCGGTGAATACTGACATCCTGTCCAACTCAGTGCTGCGTGGCCCAGGCAACCCCTGTCTCTCAGCAGCTGGCCAGCTCAGCATCATTCTTCAGGGTTTTTCTTTCCACTGAACTCACACTCTGCAACATTTATCGAGACACAGCTACTGTTAAGGCACCGGGTCAAAATGCCAGAGCACAGACCTAAGGACGTCAATCTATGAAAGGGTGTTCTAGAAGCCTCACATTCAACTATCCTGGAACCACCTCTGCCTCAAGCTAACCCTGGGAAGATGGTGGTTTGCTTATATAAACTTAATGAGATTATGTCAACATATTGTGTAAACAGCTGACCATTTACACCTTTGCAAAAATAATACTATATACCATGGTATTTGTAAGAGTAATTAAAGTTGCATTTGATTTTAATATTAAGTCTTTCATATTTTTTTCTATACTTTCTTAGATTTCTCTTGAAGCATGGTCTCAAACGTTACAGAGAATGACACCCACTGTGCCGATCCGCACAATAGCGCCTAGTTCTTTTGAAATTTCATTTCTCTTGCTGTTATAAAACACTTAGTTCCCACTGCTGATTATCAGTTCCCAAGCCTACAAAGAAAACTTTCATGCTGAAATTCCCAGCAGGTAGTGCACAATGGTGTTAATAATAAATGTTAATGATTTCAGAAAATATCAGATTCTTTCTTCAGACTCATTATTCAAGATGCAATGTGCCCCACCAGTTCCTCCAGTTATGTGAGACCCCTGTGTGCAAAATTCCTCATCCTGCCCCTTCATTCTGTGACTACACAGTCAATTCACCAGCATTTCATTTATTGAGCCCCAGCACTGTGCTAGGTCAGGAGTGTTTGGCAATCTTTCAATATTATATAAATGACAGGGTCCTATGGCCAGTGAAGTTTTGGGGTATACCTTTGTCATTGGCATTTTAAAAAAAAATCACTTGTAGATGATTATGATGTGCATCTAGAATTGAAAACTTCTGTGCCTGACCTTGTAAGGATGCAGGACAAATGAAAAACCTTTAATAAATAATAATAAGTATTATGAAAATGTTTAATAAGGAATAACCTATTAAGTGTTAAATCTTGCGGTGACTTATTAATTTATATTTTAAGTCAACCTTCAGTATTATTCTATCAAGAGTTTAATTTTTCTCCTAGTATCAAAAATTATACTCTAAAAATGAAATAGCTTCCAAGGTGATGTCAGATTGGCTACACAAAAGTCAAGGCCATTTCCATCAGATACAAAAGCCCACCCCTACCTGAGGCAATGAAGCGGTCAGTGACTTCAAGGATCCTTGTGACCTGACCCTGCCCAGATCTTGAAGCTGTCCAGGGTCCCAGTTGCTACACTGGCTCCACCCAGGTATGGTACGTAATCCCACTAGCTTGCAGATGCAAGCCCATCCAGGGCATAGATGATTCAGCCTGAATAAATCTCATGGGATTTAAGAAAGGCTCATTTTCTAAATAAGTTTAAAATGTATTTTTCTCTATCAACCTTGGTGTATCCAGAGGAAGGCTCAGAACAACTTGGTTTAAAAAGATGAAGATGCTCTAGGTAAAATTCCCAACAACGGGTTTGATGTGGGGTCAGTGTCCTGATGGACATAGCTTTCTCTTCCCTATTTCACCCTCTCCCGAAGGGGAAAACCTAAAAAAACAAACAAACAAATGGAGCCCTGCTTAAAGCCAGCCCATGTGGCTGGAACACTGATGCGTTCTTTACTCTCAGGCTGAAATCTTTGTTTGTTCTTTTGTCTATGTGACCGTAACCATCACCTTGTAACTCCTGTATCACAAGGCTAGGATCAGCTCCTGTGAGATTATTAACATCTAAGATGGAACCCAGATAACTACTCTCCCTATAGTATAATAATTAAAATTTTTGATCACTTATTTGCATGGCTATCCTAGGCTTTTCCTCTACCCTAACGACAACTTTTTCTTACTTATCACTCCCCCTTGCTAAGATATAAAACATTGAATTTCAGGGCAGTTATAAATTATGAAGCTATGAGAAAAAGCAAAATATCCTGATTTGTATGTTAATCATAATTCAATTTAAAATGTAAAATAAAGGTAGAAACACAAACAGCTGTAGATACAGAACACAAAGTTAGATTGCTTTTTTTAAAACATGATCAATCTATGAAACCTAAGGTGCAGACCACAGTGGTCCCTCGTCTGTTGCAGGGTTGGGTTCCAGAACCCCCGCCATAGGCAAAAATCCATGAAGTAGCGACTTTATATTTATTTTATTATTTATACATATTTTAAGGCTTTATAAACCTTCCCCACACTCTTATAAACCTTTCCCACACTGTTATTAAACTCTCCCATACTTATTTTGCTTTTCTTATTTCAAAAATAATTAAAATAATAAATATATAAAAATACCTATATACCACAAAGTCCCACAATATAGTGAAAATTTCACTATACAATTTTAGATATATACAATTTAAAAATTCATGATACAGTGAGACTGCGAAAAGTGAACTGCGATATGGTGAGGGAGGACTGTTTTACAACCTGAAGATCCAGCCTGAAGATTTTGTGGAAGATAGTATCCCATTTCCAATGATTATGGGCATTTTTAAAAGAGATAGCCTCATGTCAGCACATTATAGATGCTTATCAAATATAATCTACTACCTCACATTATGTTTGCTTTCTTTTTCTTTTCTTTTTTTACATTGAGAGAAAACATCTCTAGATTATTTTGACATTTGATTGTGCTGTATACTCCTCCCCCAAAGTTAAATTGTCTTCTGTCACCTTCTATCTGGTTTTCTTTGTGCCCCTCCCCTCCCCCAGCCCCTCTCTCCTTCTTCACCCCATCCCACTTCCCCCCACTCCCCACCCCTGCTGCCATCACATTCTTGTTCATGTCTCTGAGTCTCATTTTTATGTCCCTTCTATGTATGGATTCATATAGTTCTTAGTTTTTTTTCTGATTTACTTATTTCACTCCGTATAATGTTATCAAGGTCCATCCATGTTATTGTAAATGATCTGATGTCATCATTTCTTATGGCTGAGTAGTACTCCATAGTATATATGTACCAAAGCTTTTTAATCCACTCGTCCTCTGACGGACACTTGGGCTGTTTCCAGATCTTCGCTATTGTGAACAATGCTGCCACAATATGTTTGCTTTCTATTGATTCATTTGTCTACACATGATTTGTTATACATCATTAATTATAAAAGGGATCCTTAAGGGCAAAATGTCATTATCTTAAGGATATTCTACTTTTATATATATAATGATTCTGAGAACATGAAAAAGCAGGGAATGAATACAATTTAGTTTCATAAAACATTTTGAAATGGAAGATGCTATCTAGAGTTGACCAATAATATTTGAGACCAATTTTCTTCTGAAACAAAAATACCCCTATCTTTAAATTAATAAATATTTATATACATACAAATACAATTTTCATCCTTACAAGGACACTTAGAAGCAGGACTGTCATCTCTAGGAACACCAATCTACCACTTACTTATTTGTTTTTCTCACACTTAGCCATTCTTTCTTTCCTTTCTTCTTCTTTTTTTCTTTTAAGTGCAAAGAGGAGAGACAGTGAGACAGACTCCTACATGCACCTGACTGGGTTCCACCCAGCAAGCCCTGTCTGGGGCTGATGCTCAAATCAGTCAAGCTATTTGCAGCACCTGAGGTTGATGTGCTCAAAACAACCAAGCTACCTTCAGCACTTGGAGCCAATGCTTGAACCAATCAAGCCACTGGCTGCGGGAGGGAATGAGGGAGAGACAGGGGAGTGGGAAGGGAATAAAAGTAGATGGTGGCTTCTCCTGTGTGCCCTGACCAGGAATCAAACACAGGAAACCCATATGCCAGGCTGATGCTCTATCCACTGAGCCAACTAGCAAGGGCCCATCCTTTCTTTCCAACCTCTTTATAAATGCCTTCTCATGTTCTCACCTTGGGCCTAACTGTTCATTGTCTTTAACATCTCTCAATATGAGTTCCAGGGAATATACAGTTTAAGTCCACACAAATTTTGATTCTCTTCTCTAACCCCATTAATACGTTCAGAATTAAAACAAGTAGGTAAACATGTGTCCTCTCTTCCCTCATATTTTGTGAATAATTGCATTTTGGTTGATCACTTCTGTGACCTGCCTGCCAACATCTAAAGCTCTCCAAATGCCATGACTCATATTCAGATGATTTCATAATTTAAAGGTATTCAGCTTTTCTATAAATACAATGACCTCTTTCTTCCCTTGTTAAAATGATCCTTTAAATCTCTTAATGCTTTTTCCATTTATTCACAAATTTACATCTGCCATCATCTAGTTTGCTCACATTTAGGCATCTTTCCAGTTTCCACATTACTTTACATTACTGTTCGGGCCATATTACAATGTTTTATCTTATTATGTTATTTCATAATAAAATGTAGTCCTAGAAGGTTTTACAATATTATCATTAAATTTTTTTCCTTTTTTTTCCCCAGAGACAGAGAGAGAGTCAGAGAGATGAATAGATAGGGACAGGCAGGAATGGAGAGAGATGAGAAGCATCAATTATTAGTTTTTTGTTGCAACACCTTAGTTATTCATTGATTGCCTTCTCATATGTACCTTGACCATGGGGCTACAGCAGACCAAGTAATCCTTTGCTCAAGCCAGCAACCTTGGGTCCAAGCTGATGAGCTTTGCTCAAACCAGATGAGCCTATGCTCAAGCTGGCGACCTTGAGGTCTTGAACCTGGGTCCTACGCATCCCAGTCCAATGCTCTATCCACTGCGCCACTGCCTGGTCAGGCACCATTAAATTTTTCTAACATTCTCTTTCTTGTTTCAGAAAAATCCTTCCTAGCATAATTTATAAATCAATTTTTTATTAGGTGAAAATAATAGCTTTATCATAGGAATGTACATACTTGCAAATGAAATAGAGTAGAGCTGGTTTCCCAGTTTGAGAATACAGCAAAACCACAGGACTGTTGTCGCTAGATACAATAAGCTCTGGGAAACTCCAAGGCTACTCGTCACTAGAGGCTTGCCTTTTTTTTCCTTTAAATCCAAGAGATGGAAATTTCAACAACTAGCTTAAATGATTTAACTATTTCTTTATTTCCTCTCAGTAAAGTGACAAAGAATATTCAGATATTACTTACCATCTTTCCAACTCTGTTAATTTAGAATTCTCCAATGGTCCTATTACTGGTCTAGATCTCATGTTGACAGGTCATAACTTGGTTGGTTACAGTGGTTGAACATAGATTTTGCCTGAAGCGTATAATAAAGCAGTCAGATTTGACCTTGTGAGGGCTACAGAAAAAAAGGTTGTTGCATTACCCTTTTGAAAAAAGTATTCATTGACTTTAGAGAGAGAGAGAGAAAAAGAAAGGAGAGAGAGACAGAAACATAAATCATTTCTGTATGTGTCCCAACCCAGGATCAACCTTGCAACCTTTTCCTATGGGGACAACACTCAAACCAATCAAACTACCCAGCCAAGGCACATTATCCTTTTTCCTGTTCTCTCTGGGCAGAAGTTGTGGGCTCTTATTGGGATCCTGCTCTAATGTTCCTGACTCTGTTGAAACACTGACAGCCAAGGTTCTTCCCAATAATAAAAGTCTAAAACATCTGGTAATATAATTATAAACAAAAAAGTTTTTTGTAATTTTTAAAAACACCTCCTTATATTTTGAAAGGGGGTATATTAGTTTTGTTTTTTTATTATTGTTGCATAACAAATTACCACAAACTAAGCAGCCATTTATTATCTCATAATTCTAAGGTCAGAAGTCCTGGTGGGCTCAGCTAGGTTCTTTGCTTAGGATTCTTACTAGCTGAAAACAAGAATTTATTTCCAAGCTCATTCAGGTTGTTGAAAGAATTCAGTTTCTTGTAAATGTAGGATTGTTTCATTTCTGGCTATTGGCCTAAGGTCACTCTTAACTTCTAAAAGATTACCCATATTCCTTATCACATGTCAAAGAAAACCTGCTGTTCTTAAAAGATGTATATGACTGAGGATGACATGATGTTCTATGTAAAACTGCTGAAGACTCCACCAAAATCTGTTAAAACTACTGAATTCAGTAAAGTTGCAAATACAAAATCAATATCAAAAACCACTGTACATCTACACAGGATAATAAACTATGTGAAGAATAAATTAAAAATATTCCACTTACAATAACATCAAAAAAAATAAAATACTGAGAATTAAAATTAACCAAGGTAGTAAAAGATTTGTACACTGAAAACTGTAAGATATGGATAAAAGCAATTAATAAGACAAATAGAAAGATATCCTGTATTCATAGATTTGAAGAATTAACATTGTTAAATAAATGTCCATAATACAAAAAATAATCTACAGATTCAATGCAATCCATATCAAAATCCAGTGACATTTCCCGCATAAATATAAAAAACACCCCTGAAAGACATAAGGAATCACAAAAGACCTTAAAGTATCCAAAGAAATCTTTCTGTATTTTTCCCCAACTCTATTTCTTATCTATCTATCTTTTTTTTTTTTTTTTTTTGTATTTCTCTGAAGCTGGAAACAGGGAGAGACAGTCAGACAGACTCCCGCATGGGCCGGACCGGGATCCACCGGGCACGCCCACCAGGGGGCGACGCTCTGCCCACCAGGGGGCGATGCTCTGCCCCTCGGGGCATCGCTCTGTCGTGACCAGAGCCACTCTAGCGCCTGGGGCAGAGGCCAAGGAGCCATCCCCAGCGCCCGGGCCATCTTTGCTCCAATGGAGCCTTGGCTGCGGGAGGGGAAGAGAGAGACAGAGAGGAAGGAAAGGGGGAGGAGTGGAGAAGCAGATGGGCGCTTCTCCTGTGTGCCCTGGCCGGGAATCGAACCCGGGACTCCTGCACGCCAGGCCGACACTCTACTGCTGAGCCAACCAGCCAGGGCCTCTATCATATTTTAATTACCTAAACATATTGTACAGATCATAGGACTGGAAAAATAATCTTTAAGTTAACTTTCTTTTGCTAAAAGACCAAACTGAGAATAAAAAGAACAATACTGATAGATGCACATATGGAAGGAAAGTTCTAAGAAGTAGACACACACAGTATAAGATGATAGTAACATGACAGTCTTTTAAAATTTACACAATTAGTATGCATTATTTAATTTGACTTATCACAATCTATGTGGTTACTATACTCTTCTCATTTCACATGTTAAGATTTCATTTGGCTTCAATTTTAAAAACCTAAGTGTAGTATGATTAATAAATATTCTGGTACCTTGCTCTTATAACTCTAAAAATAAATCTCAACTATTGGTAAAATAAAATAATAGTAAATGTTTTTGATACTTGTATTAAATTTTAATGTCATTAGATCATTCAATTTGTGATTTTCAAGAGGTAGTAATTGTTAAGGTTAAATTAGGCCCTGTAAAACTCAAATAACCCTCACCCAAATTCTTTCTAGGCTCCAACTAGAACATTTCCATCTGCCACTGTAAAGTTGTAGTTAATTTGCTTGCTATTCTCTCCCTTAACAGCTTCCTGGACTTCACTTTGAAATGCACCAAAAAGTTTACCTTCACAGAAATGTCGTGGAAGGCTTGCACTGGGGAGGGAACTGACCATTAGAGGAGTTTAAATCACAGAAGTTGTTTGTGAAAGCCAAGCCACAGGCTCAGGTCTCAGCTATTCCTGGGAGATTTCTGACCTCATGGCTGTCTGTCTTCAGGATTTACCAAGGACACCAAACCTGTGCTACATCAAAGAATTTGTGAGTCTGCAGCAGGATTTCTCCTCCTCCTCCTGCTGTGCATCATCAATCAACGATCAAGGCCACAATCCCTGATATGCTAATCTGAGTATGTCCAGGTGAAAGTGACCCCATGCCAGCAAATGCTTGCAACAACCCCTATATCTAATGCTCGCTCCTGTAGCTTGCGGCTGACACTTTGCTGACTTCAGCCCACTTGTATCTAGTATCCAGGCGCTTTTAAAATAAAATTTCCTTTTGGAACATATCAGCCTCGTGTTTTCGGTTCATCCCGTGATTTCTGCCCGTCAGTAATATGGTGGCTTCTTCTTACTGACATGTTGAATTCATTTTTGGCATTATAATTTGAAAGTAATCTATATATTAATCTATCTATACATTATATAAAATGTGAACGTGTGTACATATGGAAATAAATTATACCAAAATGGAAATAAAAAACCACAAAGGGGTCAATGACCAAAATAGATTAAGAATAAACACACTATATGCAATTCCAATAAAATAGAGAAAAGTCACAACTACAATTCAACAATTGTCTAGAAGTTCTACTCGTAGCAATAAAATGTTTTATTTGTTTAAAGAATGAGTTAATTCATCCCTGGCAGGTTGGCTCAGTGGTAGAGCGTCGGCCTGGCATGCAGAAGTCCTGGGTTCGATTCCCGGCCAGGGCACATAGGAGAAGCGCCCATCTGCTTCTCCACCCCTTCCTCTCTGTCTCTTCTCCTCCCGCAGCCGAGGCTCCATTGGAGCAAAGATGGCCCGGGTGCTGGGGATGGCTCCTTGGCCTCTGCCCCAGGCGCTAGAATGGCTCTGGTCGCAACAGAGCGATGCCCCGGAGGGGCAGAGCATTGCCCCCTGGTGGGCAGAGTGTCGCCCCCTGGTGGGCGTGCCAGGTGGATCCCAGTCGGGCACATGCAGGAGTCTGTCTGACTGTCTCTCCCCGTTTCCAGCTTCAGAAAAATACAAAAAAAAAAAAAAAAAAAAGAATGAGTTAATTCAATATTGGGAAATAAAACCATCACGATTTTAAATCACCATTATTTTTTTTAATTTAATGAATCAACTGAAAATTTACTTAATAAAAGAATACAGTTAAGTACCAAATAAATAAGGGAAAATAGATTTCAATCATTTGTATTTACAGGTATTGTGTATTTAGAAGTGCCAAATTTACCTTCCTACCCCAAACAGTGAAAACATGGACAAAATATATTAAATAATGATTTTGAAGACACTATATACCATGCAATGAACAGTGATCCCTGAGAAATAGGGCACTAACTAAAAAGGAACTGCAGCTTTTCCCAGGCTGGTTTCTGGTTTTCCTAAAAATGTGGGCTAGAGAGTTTTAGTTTGTTTGGCTGTAATGCTGTTGGCCAAGGCCAGGCAGGTTCACACTGGACTCCAGCAGATGGTAGAGGAGGTGGGGGGCCTGAAAGCCATTTCCGTTTAATAGAGTCTCCCAGTGGCAAACAGGGAAAACCGCTTCTTTTTTTTTTTTTTTTTTTTTTTTTTTTGCATTTTTTCTGAAGCTGGAAACAGGGAGAAACAGTCAGACAGACTCCCGCATGCGCCCGACCGGGATCCACCCGGCACGCCCACCATGGGGCGACTCTCTGCCCACCAGGGGGCGATGCTCTGCCCATCCTGGGCATTGCCATGTTGCGACCAGAGCCACTCTAGCGCCTGAGGCAGAGGCTACAGAGCCATCCCCAGCGCCCGGGCCATCCTTGCTCCAATGGAGCCTTGGCTGTGGGAGGGGAAGAGAGAGACAGAGAGGAAGGCGCGGCGGAGGAGTGGAGAAGCAAATGGGTGCTTCTCCTGTGTGCCCTGGCCGGGAATCGAACCTGGGTCCTCCGCACGCTAGGCAGACGCTCTACCGCTGAGCCAACCGGCCAGGGCGAAAACCGCTTCTTAACGCATCAGGCAAACCAATAGCAAAATGGACCGTCACAGTGGGGGCGAGGGGGGGGGAGGGGCAATCTGCCATCTGCCCTGAGGGCAAGCACCTGTAGCCTTACAGAGGCTATTGTGCCTAGGCACTAACCATGCAAAGTACAAGTGAGCAAGCCTAAAACAGCTGTTTTCCTAACATTGATTTTATTCCATTTTTGGGTTTCTGGACTTTTTGTTTTGTTTTGCTGCATTTTGATACAAAATTTGTATCAATCATTTTCCAGTTATATCACAGATTTTTTTTTTTTTTTTTTTACAGAGACAGAGAGAGGGATAGACAGGGACAGACAGATAGGAACGGAGAGATGAGAAGAATCAAACATTAGTTTTTCGTTGCGCATTGCAACACCTTAGTTTTTCATTGATTGCTTTCTCATACGTACCTTGACCGCGGAACTTCAGCAGACTGTGTAACCCCTTGCTGGAGCCAGGGACCTTGGGTCCAAGCTGGTGAGCTTTTTGCTCAAACCAGATGAGCCTGTGCTCAAGCTGGTGACCTCAGGGTCTTGAACCTGGGTCTTCTGTATCCCAGTCCGATGCTCTATCCACTGTGCCACAGCCCGGTCAGGCTATATCACAGATTTTAATGTTTTAAATTCCTCTTCTATGAGAGGAAGAATTAGCACATAATACTAAAGTAGTTAACATTTATTTACAGAGATTTTTTTCCCTCCAAAATCAAATGAGACTTAAAGGCATCTAGCAGTTGGCTAACATCTAACAACGTTGTGTTAGCTTGTTTTAGTACTTCCCATGGATCCTACTTTTCCTTGCTGCATTTGGAATTGAGCCCAATCTCTGTTTCCCACAAAACAACATTGCAGTAGACCCCTACAATCAAGTCACTGTGCTGTTTAAGAAATGGTTGGGGTTTTTTTGTTTTTTGTTTTTTTTTATCAAAATGACAACAAAAATGTAGGGTACCTGAGGAAGTTTTCTGCCGGATAAGAACTTCAGGGTCCTGGGTTGCCACATGGGTGCAGGCTAATCTTGGGCAAACGCAGCTCACCCGCAGGCACTAGTCTTCACCCACATCTGCTAATATAAAGGTCTAGAAAAACAGCGCTGCCCAAGGGCTACTTCTGAAATTGCAGGTGGGGTGGAGAGGCCCAAGCATGGGCACATGCTGCGTTGGGCGCCTGGTGGAGCTGCAGATCTCTTCTGTGTGGGCGTGGCTGTGGCCTGTGGGTCTTACCAAGCTGTGATGTAGAGCTAGGGAGGGCACATTAAGGGGATAGCGAAAAGCAGGGACAGGGGGGCAGATTATCTGTATTTACACAAGTAAACCTTCGCCCACTTCCCAAGATGATGAAAAGAGTCATTTTCTTCCATAGAAAGAAATGTGAGTGGCTTTCGGCCCCTCTGGCCAGAGGAGAAGCAACAGGAGAGTGACTGGCCCGTGTCCCTGCCTGGAGCCCGAGAGGCGGACTGGGTGCCCCGGGGGAAACGTGGGGAAAGTGCCGTCTGATTCTGATCATCTCACCTAGAGAGCCACAGGGAACAGCCACAGGGACAGGAGGCAGCCAGGGCTGCATCTGCCTCCGCGTTAGCGTGGTGTCCCTTCTGTCCCACCAGCTGGGATGGTGCCTGTCGAGAACGGTCAAGACCCCACTCCATCAATAAGACCAGACCTGTGACCTCACAAGTCATTTTAGACGCATCTTTAATGTGGCCTGGCTCAAATCAGAATTTAGAATAGAAATAAAATTAAGTACATACAATAGCATTCTTGTCTGTTCGTTCAACAACTTAATATTAAACCAATGAGGGGACATCAGGCACTAAGAAAGAAACCCTGTGAAATATGTCAACTTTATTGTCTGAAAAGCTTTTTTAAAAATTCAGGTCATACACAGGTGCACCAACACAGTTCCATGCACGCATTGAGTCACAAAGGACCAGAAAACACTTCTTCTTTGTTGTATCAAGTGTATGTCGAGATGGGAACACATTAGTATTTATTCAGGTCATGAATAGGAAATTATTTACCATCACTATTCTCTGCCCAATAGAAGTCAAATATGAAGTATCTAGAAATAACCTAGAAATATATAGGAATATTTGAAATAGCATAATTTTCCTATGATTTTAAAAGAAAAAAATGGAAGTTTCACTCTGATCCCCAATTGAATCTCTTCTCAAAATGTTATTTCTTCCCACACCAGCCTTCAACTGACTTAAATGCAAAGAGTAACAACCACATTTTTATTAAAATGAAATTACATAAAGTAACCATCAGGAATAACACAGTTATAATAATAAAACATTTCAGGGGGAAAAAACTGTTGGTGCTCCCTGCGCGGGTAGGAATGGTGCCCTTCCACGGGCTCCTGAGAAAAGCACGCGGGCAACCCACACCTGGGGCGTGTGGTCTAGTGTAAGGTTCACTGGGTGAGAAATAGAAGGCTGTACCCCAGTCCTGGTGTTCTGTCTCTCTCTGTCCTCTGTGCAAAGGCCCGCTATGTCTTCATCAGGCCCAGAACAAAGGCCACAGTCCACAAATTCTGCGCCATTGGTTCAGTCCATGGCCAGGCTGAGTCCAGTTTAGCTTTTGTTTCTATCCTGCTGGCACTGGCTGCACTCAAGCCAGCACTGTATTTGGAGTTCACCGGTTGCTAGGCAGGTATGGGTGTTGCAGAGAGAACCCTGCAAGCTCACTGGCGATTGCATGTTACTGAGAGAGAAGAGGGCAGAGTGCTAGTGCTTTGTAAAGCTTGGCTTATATCAGGGGTCTGAAACTTTTTGGCTGAGAGAGCCATGAGTGCCACATATTTTAAAATGTAATTCTGTGAGAGCCATACAATATGTTTAACACTAAATACAAGTAAATGTGTGCATTTTATGTAAGACCAACACTTTTAAAGTACAATAAGTCTCTGAGTTCTTTTTAATAACGTTGTTATGCTGTTGTTAACCAATGATGAATAAAGTACTTCTTACCATTAATGCAACTGCTAGTGCTGCATGGTTTTGCTGATGGCTTTGTATTCTGGTTGATATGTGATGAGGTTAAGCTTCATGCAGATGTTGAGACTTCGGTCCATTATACGTGATTTTAGTTTGGTCTTATCATTCTTTAGATGTGAAAAAGACTGCTCATATGCATACATAGAGCCAAACATTGTTAGTACAGCAATACTCACATGCTGCAGTGTGTGGTATGTGATGGAAAGTTTTTTCATTTCTCCCCACTTGTGTTTGCTCGCCAACTCTGCTTGCTGTCATGCAAGTCTTTCCAAATCTTCGTTCAGTGACTTGAACTTATTCACCGACATGTCTGAGGCCTTCAGAGCAGCAGTTTGTAGCTCAAAATCTCTGATGGAGACACCAGGGATGTAACTCAGGTTGCTCTGTCCACTGCACACTCATGTGGATGGGTGATGAACTTAAAAAGACGAATGCACTCACGAAATTCTCCAAAGCGCGCTTTGAACGACTGCAGGAGATTAGATTTGAAGCCCGCTAGCTGCTGGAGATCAAGATGTTGAGCAGGGTCACTTACTGTGCATGCATCTTTAAACTTTCCTAGTTTTTCAAAGTGTAGTAAATGACCTGTTTCAAGGTCAGTAATGAAGAGTTCCAGCTTGTTTTCAAATGCAAACACTGCTTGTTGAAGGGATAAGACTGTATTTCCAATGCCTTGCATTTTCACATTGAGCTGGTTCAGATGTTCAGTCATGTCCATAAGATAGTAGAACTTCAGGAGCCACTCAGTGTTACTAACTCAGGATGCTCGACATTTTTCATTTCAAGAAAAGTCTGGATTTCACTCAGACAAGCCGTGAAATGGCTGAGCACCTTCCTTCTTGAAAATCAATGCACATTGCTGTGCAGAAGCAGACCAGGATAATTATTCCCAACTTCATCCAGCAGTGTTTTAAACTGGTGATTATTTAAAGCTTGGGCAACAATAAAGTTGACCACCTGAATGACCAGTGACATCAGCTCACCAAGCTGCTTGCCACACATCTGAGCACAAAGTGCCTCCTGATGTAGGATGCAGTGAAAACTTAAGATGGGTCTCTTTTCATGTTCACAAAGAAGCACTTTGAATCCTCTGTTTTTCCCCACCATGCACGGAGCACCATCAGTACACACCAAAATAAGTTTATCCATCAGTAGATTTTTTTCTTTAGCGAACTCAGTGAAAGACTTGAATAAATCCTCACCTCTTGTTGTCTCTTTCATAGGCAAAATAGCAAGACTTTCCTAATGTGGTGTGTCACCGACAGCATACCTTGCAATCATGTTGAACTGGGATAAATGGCTTATGTCTGTTGACTCATCCAAAGTGAGAGAAAAGAATGGTGCTGCATTTATATCCTTCACTTGTATTGCCTCAATTTGATTTACCATCATGATGGTACGATTTTGTACAGTTCTTGCTTACAGAGGCATGTTTTTTATTTGTTTGATTATCCTGTCTTTATCAGAAAAGTCATCAAAATTCATTGGCAACATCAAACATGAATGTTTTTGCATACTCCCCATCTGTGAATGGCTTTTCATTTCTCATAAATGCTAAAGCACCAGCAAAGCTAGCTGAATTCCAGTCACCTTGTTGGGTCCAAACATGGAGTTGCTGCTGACTAGCTTGCACTCTGCACAGTAGCTCTTGACATGCTTTCTCCCTGCTGTCCCCCGCTGGATATCTCGATGCAATTGTAGTATAGCGTGTGTCGAATTGCCACTTTATATTTGACTGTTTCATCGATGCAATTTTATCATTGCATATTAGACACACTGCAGAACCTGCTCTCTCCACAAAGGCGAATTCCTCTGTCCATTCCTGCTGAAAAGTACGATACTCCTCATCTTTTTTTCTTTTAGCCATCTTCTTTGTCAAAAGGGTTTCTGCAATTAGCAAGCTGACTACTTGATTAAAAGGAGGGAAGTTCACTTCCTGACCTCACAACAACCCGTGTACATTAGGCATTATCCAATAAAAATTTAGTGTTGTTCTGGAGGACAGCTGTGATTGGCTCTAGCCACCTGCAACCATGAACGTGAGTAGTAGGAAATGAATGGATTGTAGTACATGAGAATGTTTTATATTTTAACATAATTATTTTTTTATTAAAGATTTGTGAGCCAGATGCAGCCATCAAAAGAGCCACATCTGGCTCACGAGCCACAGATTCCCGACCCCTGGCTTATATTATCACAGACTTGGGAAAAATCAGGTGCTTCTTCAAACAAATCAATTTCCTTATCTTTCAGGCTGCCAATCTATTTCCTAGATCTTAGGGGGCTCTGTGTCCCTTATTCAATCTGATCCTTTTCCCAGACTTAGCTCCTCCCCTTTTGTCACCATAATAATTTCTACTGCACATGCCCCAAAGTGGAAGCACCTCCCCCTGTGACATCTTGACTTCCACTGAGCATGTGCTTACCTCCCTGAGTAATGACCAGTCAAGATCTTTCTTGACCCCTTCCTGCCTGCTTTAAGAATATTGTTCCAGACAGAGAATGCAGAGGTCTCCTGCAGAGCCTCCAAAGCTGTAGCTTCCTAGTGAAAGAGGCTTTTTAATGTCTGATTCCCTGTGTTTCCTATCTGTATTAATATCTAGCTACCTACGCTGACATTTCTATCTAAATAATAAAATATTTTCTAGAGTTTCATTAATTAAAATAGGGTCTAATTGAGAGAAGAACCACAAGAATAAAATGGAATTTAAAAATTACTCTTGTAGGCTTGAATGTTGCCTAGTTATCATGATAGTTCTGTAATCCACTCATATTCTCAGTCTTTTGCATTACTACTTTATACTTTCTTTATCATCATTCAATAATTCATCCACCTGTCTCCAGATGATCTGATAACTTCCTATTTCACTGAAAAGAGAAAAGTAACTGGAGGAGAATTGGCTTGATCTCTTCAGACCATGTTTGGTTGCTTGGGTGCACTTGGCCTCTCCCGTTGCTGTAAACTATCCCAGCTCCCATATAGGTCAGCCCTTCCTCTTGGGAAATAGATTTCACCTCTAGCCTTCTTAAATATGTTGTTTAATTAATTATCCTCTCTAAGTTGTGAAATATTGCACTGAAAAACTCTCAAAAATCTCTCTCCTTTAGCATAGCTGCTCTTCATTTTACCTGTGCCAATGGCCATTCATTCAGCTTTGTAGATATCCTAATGGAGAGAAACACCTTTTGGAACCCAACAACAGTGGTGATAAGACAACCCTTACACCACCTATGCTCCAGTGTAAAAAGAACTTGATTCATCTGCTAAAATAAAAGTGAATTTTTCCATTAAGTATCACTAGTAGGTGTAAATTTTGAAATAGTCACTGCTTATTTCCAGAATTTACTATCTAGTTTTATATAGTATTCTAACAGACAGCTCATTGTCAGGAGTAAAAATATACAGGTAGCCTGCTAGAACCTGGTGCAGGCCCAAGTCTTTGTTATAATAAAGGAAACACTGTTCTGCATTTTCCTGCTTTTGGCCAAATCATAAGAATTAGCAACACTGTGATTAGATTAGCTTCACATGAGTAATCCAAGGAAACCTTCTTATTTTAAGGTAAATTTATTAGCACCCTTCTATCTGCAACCTTAATTTCTACTTGCCATGATAATATACATAACATCCATTCATAGGTTCAAAGGATTAGGATACGGATATGTTTGGGGAACTTTAGTCTGGCTATCACACAACTTGGTTTCTTAGTTCTCATTCTTACTTCTACATGTGAAAAGTTAACAGTTTTTAAAAAGTAACTATGTTAGGCTGTTAATGGCTCCAAAAGGCATGTCCATATTCAAATATTTGGGATCTGTGAATATAACCTTATATGGAAAAGGCATTTTGCTGAAATGATTAAGTTAAGAATTTTAATATGAGGAAATAATCTTAAATTTTCGGGGTGGTCTCTAAATGCTATCACAAGTGTCTTTATAAGAAAGAGAAAGATTGAGATTATACACACAGAAGATGTGTATGTGACTAGCAGGCATAGATTGGCATGACGCAGCATGAGTCAAAAAACTCTGGCAGCCTCCAGAAGCTGGAATAAGTGAGGAGAAAATCCTCCCCAACAGTCTGCCAACACCTTGATTTCACAGAGAAACTGATTTTGGACTTCAAACCTACAGAACTGTGAGAGAATACATTTGTGTTTTTAAGCCACTAAATTCAAATTTATTTGTTATTAGAGTCTCAGGAAATAAATACAATGATTCTTAATTTTTAATACAAATCTCTAAATGATAAAGAGAATTTGTCATATGAGACTTTGCCAAATGAAATTCAAACCATTGTTTACCAAGCTAGTTCTCAACTAAAATTGTGTGTCACAATCACTTAACAACTTACAAAATAATTCAAGACATGTCTACCTCTGAATATTCAATAAGTTCAGAAGTTTAATAACTCCTGGACATGAATATTTAGATACATTTAGATACACTATTTCTTTTACTCAGATAAATTACCTCAGCATATTTTCTTGACTGTAAAGACTTCACATTAGCATCCTTACTATGTATATCTTACCATTTCATAACCTGGTGGAACAAGATGCTTCTTCTTTTCCTTTTTATTTATTTTATTCTTTGAGCTAATTTATAATGGTGGACATACAATGTCATATGACCATTACTATCAATTAATGTTATCCATGTACCTGTTATACATGGGAGATGCATGTATTTACTTGGTGAAATATAGTAGGTATTTTGTTTATTATATTAAATAGTTATTGAAATAATTTAAATTTCTTAAGGATTTAAATAAACCTTACTTTCTGGACTTCAAGAATAATGTAGACTCATTTTTCCAGTGCATCCAATAACAAGCACCTAGTTGGTAAGTACACTTCTACTACAATATCTATTCTGGGAAATGATACTTCCTTCCTCTACCTGGAAGCAGCAGGTGGCCTGGCCTGAGGTAGTTCCTTCAGCTCCCTCAGATAGCACCAGCAGGGACCATGGAAGCCCTAGAAACTCCAGCTATACCTAGTAGACCAAAAGTCTCACTACAAAGACTGAGGAAAACAATTGTCATGGGGACCATAAAACACATGATTAGGGTAATTTTGTGTGGTAGACTAAACAGGATGACAGCCAAAAGAAAAGATTTAAATAGCCAGTATCTCTCAGCATAATAGCCAAAATGTTCAGAATAAAACAGATCAGTCACACTAACAATCAGAAAAATAGGCCCTGCCTGAGTGGTTCAGTGTATGAAGTGCCAACTGTGTGCACCAGACATCAGGGGTTCCAACTGCTGTCGGGGCACATAAAAGAAGCAATTAATGAGTGTACAACTAACTAGAACAACTAAGCCTGACTGGTGGTGGCACAGTGGTTTGAACGTCGACCTGGAAAGCTGAGGTCCCAGGTTTGAAACCCCAAGGTCACTGGCTTGAACACAGGATTATCGACATGATCCAAGATTGCTGGCTTGACTCTAAAGGTGACTGGCTTGAAGCCCAAGGTTGCTGGCCTGAGCAAGGGGTCAACTGGCTTGGCTTGAACATCCCCCATTTCTCCCAGAAGACATATACAAGAAATAATCAATGAGCAACTAAACTGAAACAACTACAAGTTGATGCTTGTCTGTTGCCTCCTTCCCTCTTTGTCTCTCTTAAAATCAATTAAAAAATAAAAATAAATGAATAGAACAAGTAAGTGAAACAATGAGTTGATGTTTCTCTTGCCCCCTTCCTCCCCTGCCTCAAGTCAGTGGAAAAAATAAAAAGAAGAAGAACAAGGAGAATAAAATTCAACTGAGAAAAGATGCAGTAGAAATTCAAACTAGGCTAATTCAAACTAGGCTAAATTCAAATTCAGACTAATTTTGTATATTTGTACCGATATGCTTCGTATCAAGGACTAGAAATGAATTAAATTTGTTGTAGAAGATATATCACTCCACTCATCACTAATCTGAGAGCCAAAGTATTAAGATCTGTTTATAAAAAGAAGCAAATTGGAATGTAGAAAGTATAATATTTCAAACTAATGACAAATGAGTTAAAGTTCAAGTTTACTCAAATTTTCTAAAATACAAATGTAATCTTGTTAAGGAAGAGTGTGTTGAAGACAAGGAAGAGAAAGAAACAAGCTTCAAGTTTGTTACTTCAAATTCAGAAAATTATGAGACAGGTAAAGGGCACTTTTAAAGTATCTGTCTGAAATATTCACATCAGTTTTTGAATAAAGAGAACTCAGTCTTGAAAATACTATTTCATCTTATTTAAATTCTGTGTCCTGGTTATACATTTTTTTCTTAGTCATCTCTTACACAATTTTAAAATGACAGTAAAAAAATAATAATAAATAAAAATAAAATAGAATGACAAACTGTACTATGAAAGTCAACTTAAACCCAATGCAGAAATAATATATTTTTAAAATGCAGAAGGTATTTTTAATGATGCAGAATTTTTTTTAAAAAAACTGATCAACCAGGGAGCAGTTGTAACTGAGATTAGTAAAAGAAATATTTTAACTTAAACAAGAAAACACATGAACAAAAATACCACCAGTCTGAGGTTCAATATTATTGGTATTCGTCATTCTAGTAATTTATTATTTTTGTTTTGTTTTAATTTGTTGTGTTTACATAGTTACAAGTGTTCCCCCAAATATAACTTCCCCCTACCCTCCATGTTCTTCTTGATACCCCCTTTGCTGCCTCCCCCCACAACCTTTCCCCACTCCCTCTATGATTTACTATCCTGCCCTCTATCTCTCTGTGTTATATGTGTATACTTTCACTAAATGTCTTTCTTTTCTTCAATCCCCTCCTCTCATCCCCTTTCCCTCTGACCGCTTTCCCTCTGAACTCTTTAATCCCTTACCTGCCTCTCTTTCATTTCTCAGTTCACATTGTTCATTGGATTCCTCATACGAGTGAGGTCATATGATATTTTTTTTTCTCTGCCTGGTTTATTTTGCTTAGCATAATAGACTCCAGGTCACTCCATGTTGTCGCAAAGCGTAAGATTTCCTTCTTTTTTACGGCGCATAGTATTCATTGTGTATATGTACCACTGCTTTTCAATTCACTCATCAACTGATGGACACTTGAGCTGTTTCCAGATGTTGGCTATTGTATACATTGTTGCAATAAACATAGGGGGTACATGTCTTCTTTTGAATCAGTAATTTGTTATTATTAGGAGATACTTCTAGAAGTGGGATAGCTGGGTCAAAAGGCAGTTCCATTTTTAATCTTTTGAGGAATCTGCATACTGTTTTCCACAGTAGCTGCACCAGTCTGCATTCCCACCAGCAGTGCAGGAAGGTTCCCTTTTCCCCACACCCAGGCTAGCACTTGTTATGTGTTGTTTTGTTAATGAGCACCATTCTGACAGGTGTGAGGTGGTATCTCATTGTGGTTTTAATTTGCATTTCTCATAATGATTAGTGATGTTGAACATTTTTTCATGTCCATTGGCCATCTGTATGTCCTCTTTGGAGAAGTGTCTATTCATCTCTTTTGCCCAATTGTTGATTGGATTGTTTACTTTCCTGGTGTTGAGTTTTACTAGTTCTTTATAGATTTTGGTTATTAACCCCTTATCAGACGTGTTGGTGAATATGTTCTTTCATTGTGTGGGTTGTCTTTTTATTTTGTTCATGTTGTCTTATGCTGTGCAAAAGCTTTTAAGTTTGATATGTCCCATTTGTTCATCCTGTCCTTTATTTCACTTGCCCATGGAATTAAATCAGCAAATATATTGCTGTGAGAGATGTCGGAGAGCTTACTGCCTATGTTTTTTTCCAAGATGATCATGGTTTCATGACTTACATTCAAGTCCTTTATCTATTTTGAGTTTATTTTTGAGAATGATGTAAATTGGCGACCTAGTTTAATCTTTTTGCATGTATTGGTCCAGTTTTCCCAGCACCATTCATTAAAGAGACTGTCTTTACTCTATTGTATGCTCTTACCTCCTTTGTTAAATATCAATTGGCCATAAAGGTGTGAGTTTATTTCTGGGTTCTCTGTTCTGTTCCATTGATCTATATGCCTGTTCTTATGCAAGTACCAAGCTGTTTTGAGCACAATGGCCTTGTAGTATAATTTGATATCAAGAAGTGCAATATCTCCCACTTTATTTTTCTTTTTCAAATTGCTGAGGCTATTAAAAAAAATTGCTGAGGCTATTCATGTTCTGTTTTGGTTCCATATAAATTTTTGGAATATTTGTTCCATATATTTGAAGTATGACATTGGTATTTTAACAGGAATTGCATTGAATTTATATACTGCTTTGGGTAGTATAGACATTTTAATGATATTTATTCTTCCTATCCATGAACATGGTATATGTTTCCAACTTTTTGTATCTTCCTTGATTTCTTTTATCAATGTTTTATAATTTTGTGAGTACAAGTCTTTAACCTCCTTGGTTAATTTTAATCCTAGGTACTTTATTTCATTCATTGCAATAGTGAAGGGGATTGTTTCCTCCTTAATTTCTCTTTCAGACAGTTCATTGTTGGTGTATATAAATGCCACTGATTTCTGAATATTAATTTTACATTCTTCCACCTTGCTGAATTTATTTATCAGGTCTAGTAATTTTTTGGCTGAGACTTTAGGGTTTTCTATGTACAGTATCATGTCATGAGAAAATAATGAAAGTTCTACTTCTTTTTCTATTTGGATGCCTTTTATTTCTTCTTCTTGTCTGATTGCTGTAACTAGGACTTCCAGAACTATGTTGAACAAGAGTGGTGAAAGGGGGCATCCCTGCCTTGTTTCTGATCTTAAGGGGATTGCTTTTAATTTTTGCCCATTGAGTATAATGTTGGCTGTGGGTTTGTCATAGATGGCCTTTATCATGTTGAGGCATGTTCCCTGTATTCCCACTTTGCTGAGAGTTTTGATCATAAATGGGTGCTAAATTTTATCAAATGCTTTTTCTGCATCTATTGATATTATCATGTGGTTTTTCTCCTTCCATTTGTTTATGTGATGAATCACATTGATTGATTTGTGAATGTTGTACCAGCCTTATCTTTGTAAAATAAATCCCACTTGACCATGATGTATCAATATAATTTTGGATCCGATTTTCTAATATTTTGTTGAGAATTTTAGCATCTATGTTCATAAGGGATATTGGCCTATAGTTTCCTTTCTTTGTAGTGACTTTGCCTGGTTTTGGAATGAGGATTATGTTTGCCTCATAAAAAGACTGGAAGTTTTCCCTCGTCTTGAAACTTTTGAAATAGCTGGAGAAGGATAAGAGTTGCTGTTTCTTTCTTTGAATATTTGGTAAAATTTGCCATGAAGCCATCAGACCCAGGACTATGGGAGGTTTGTTGGGAGGTTTTTGATAAATGTTTCTATCTCTTTTGTTGTAATCGGACCTTTAGGATTTCTGATTCTTCCAGATTGATTTTTGAATGATTATATTTTTCAAGAAATTTATCCACTTCATCTTGGTTGACCCATTTTGGGGCATACATAGTATTTTTTTTTTACAATCCTTTGTATTTCTGCTGTCAGTTGTTACTTCTCCATTCTCATTTCTAATTTTATTTATTTGAGCCCTCTTTCTTTTTTCTTGGTGAGACTGGTTAAAGGTTCATCAATTTTGTTTACCTTTTCAACAATCCAGCTCTTGGTTTCACTGATCTTCTGTATTTTTTTTTTTTTTTTGCCACTTCATCATTTATTTTCGCTTTGATCTTTATTATTTTCTTCTACTTTCTCTGGGATTCACTTGCTGTTCTTTTTCTAGTTCTTTTAGGTGCATGGTTAAGTTGTTAATTTGAGCTTTTTCTAGCTTCTTAAAGTATGCCTATAATACCATGTACTTCCCTCTCAGGACTGCCTTTGCTGTGTCCCATAAATTTTGAGTTGTTTTATGTTCATTTTTGTTTATTTCAAGTAAGTTCTTGATTTATTCCTTGATCTCATTGTTAAACCATTCATTATTTAATAGCATGCTATTTAGTCTCCAAGTGTTGAATGTTTTTCAGTTTTTCTAATGTAGTTGATTTCTAGTTTCATGCTGTTGTAATCAGAGAAGGACCTTAATATGATTTCAATCTTCTTAAATTTATTTAATTTTTTTCACATTTAAATTTTTTTTTTAATTTTTTAATTTTTTTGTATTTTTCTGAAATTGGAAACGGGGAGGCAGTCAGACAAACTCCCGCATGTGCCCGACCAGGATCCACCTGGCAAGCCCACCAGGGGGCGATGCTCTGCCCATCTGGGGCGTCACTCTGTTGCAACCAGAGCCATTTTAGTGCCTGAGGCAGAGGCCACAGAGCCATCCTCAACACCTGGGCCATCTTTGCTCCAATGGAGCCTTGGCTGTGGGAGGAGAAGAGAGAGACAGAGAGGAAGGAGAGGGGGGAGGGGTGGAGAAGCAGATAGGCGCCTCTCCCGTGTGCCGTGGCCTGGGATCGAACCCGGGACTCCCACACACCAGGCTGATGCTCTACCACTGAGCCAGGGCTTCTTAAATTTATTAAGACTTGTTTTGTGTCCTAACATGTGGTCTGTCCTAGAGAATGTACCATGAGCACTTGAAAAGAATGTATATTCTGCTGCTTTGGGGTGAAAGGTTCTGAAGATATCTATTAAGTCCAGTTGATCTAGTGTATCATTTAAGGCTGATGTTTCTTTGTTAATCTTCTGTCTGGAGGTTCTATCCATTAATGTTAGTGGGGTATTAAAATCTCCTACTATTATAGTATGCTGTTGATCTCACCCTTTATGTCCATCAAAATCTGTTTTATATATTTAGGTGCTCTTATATTAGGTGCATATATATTTATAATGGTTATTTCTTTCTGTTGTAATGCTCCTTTTATCATTATGTAGTGACCTCCTTTATCTCTTACTATAGCCTTTGTTTTAAAATATATTTTATCAGATATTAATATTGCTACCTCAGCTTTTTTTTCCTTTCCATTTGTATGAAATATTTTTTTCCATTACTTTACTCTCAGTCTATGTGTATCTTTTGTTCTGAGGTGGGTCTCTTGTAGACAGCATATGTATAGGTCCTGTTTTCTTATCCATGCAGCTAAACTATATCTTTTAATTGGAGTATTTAATCAATTTACATTTAAAGTTATTATTGATATGTAGCTGTTTACTGCCATTTTATTCTTTAAATCTATAATCCTCTTTTTCTCAATTTCTTTTTCCCTTTGCTCCTTTTACAGAAAGCCCCTTAACTTTTTCTGCGGTATTGTTTTGGTTGTAATGAATTCCTTGAGTCTTTTTTTTTTCTGGGAAGCTTTTTATTTCTCCTTCAATTTTAAATGATAATCTTGCTGGATAAAGAAGTCTTGGTAGTAGGCTCTTGTTTTGCATTACTTTGGATATTTCTTGCCATTCCCTTCTGGCCTCAAGTGTTTCTATTGAAAAGTTGAATGTCATCCTTATGGGGGCTTCTCTGTAGGTAACTGACTTTTTATCTCTTGCTGCTTTTAGTATTTTCTCTTTATCTCTTAACTTTGATATTTTAATTATGATGTGTCTTGTTGTAGGCCTTATTGGGTTTCTCTTTACCAGACTCTCTGTGCTTCTTTAACTTGTTTGACTATTTCTTTCATCAATTTAGGAAAGTTTTCAGCCATGATTGCTTTAAACAGATTCTCTATCCCTTGTTCTTTCTCTTTTCCTTTAGGAAACCCTATAATGCGGATGTTATTTCTCTTCATATTGTCACAGAGTTCTCTTATAGTTTCCTAAGGCTTTTTGACCCTTTTTTTCTTTTTGCTGCTCTGTTTCTGTGTTTTTATTTATCTTGTCTTCTAATTCACTGATTTGATCCTTTGATTCATTCAACCTGCTGTTGATTCCTTCTAGCATAGTCTTCATTTCTAATATTGTTATTGTCATTTCTGATTTATTCTTTTTTATTATTTCAGTGTCCTTTTTGATGCTTGCAATTTCTTTATTTAAGTGCTCATTAAGTCCATCCATTGTAGCTCTGAGATCCTTAAGCATCCTAACAATCATTATTTTAAACTCTGCCTCTGATAATTTGGTTTCTTTCATCTCATTCTTTTTTCTGTGGATTTTTCTTATTGATTCATATGGATTACATTTCTCTGCCTTCCCATTTTTTTTTCTGTGTGCAGTTTGCAAGCTTGTTGGGGTTATGAGTCTGAGTTTGGTATATGGAATGTGGCTCCTCCTCCAGGTCTTTATCCTTCAGCCTCTGCTGGTTGCTTGGATTTTAATTCTCCTTCACTAATAGAGCCACTTAAAAGTTTTAATTTCCCTGCTGTTTGTTTGCTGAGCCCAGAAGGGAACATCTGTGTTTAGGATGGGGCTGGTGGGTGTATCTTGCTCTTTGGCCCCAGTTAAAACTCTATCCAGGAATGCAATGGGTGTGATCTCTGAGAACCAGAAGGTGTGGTAAACCAATTAATCTCTGGAGGTGGGGCACATTCTCTGTATCAGAAGGGGGAAGTGTAGCTCTGGTCTCCCCAGACACCTGAGTCACAGCCCCTCCTGTTTACTTTCTCCTCTCCAAACAACCTTTTGCACTGATTGGAGCTAGAGAGGTTTTTGGAGGTGAGTCAACTGGCTCTACGCTAAGCTTGTGCTAGATGGAAGGAGTAACCCTATCCCCAGCTATGGCCACCTTGGCACTGGAAAATGACTCAGCTCAGGTGTTCTTCTCCCCATCACCATTTGTTTCCCTGTGCCTTGATCTCCGTACTCTTCTCATGCAAGACCAGTCCTCTCAGCCCTCCTCACTCTTGGAGCCCTAGGCAAGTGGCTGTGAGCAATATTTTCTGCACTAGCCCTTTACGGCTGCAACTTTTTCACCAGCTGTTTCCCACAGACAGAAATCCCACTCTACTCTGCACTCAATGCTGTCAGGCTGTCTCTTCCAGTCTCTGGGTTTCTAGCCTGGGACTCCGGTCCTGGGACTAAGGACCCTCCCTTCTCAGGGTCTCTCTTCTCACAATGAGAAACCCTCTGGACCCTCAGCCACCCCTTGCTTCTGGGAGTGGGGGAGCCACCACCGCATCCCCACAATCCCTACCAGACTCAGTGTGGCTTCTCCTGTGCTCCTTGGTTTTCAAGTCCTCTTCTTTTAATCTAAAATTGGTTTTTCATGATGATTGTTTTTAAATTAATTTGTAATCCAGTTTTAACCCCTAAGGTGGCAGTTTGTTTGTCTGCCTATTCTGCTGCCATCTTGGAATCCTCTTGTTATTCTAGTAATTTAAAAAGCCTTTTTGCTATGTGGCTTACCTTCTCCAATAAGAGAAACATATTTTTCTAGTGAATAAGCATATTCTCTCTTCCAAAACCAGTATCACTAAGACAATAAAACCCATGACTAAGGAAAGTCTATAATCTTACTAGAACATGTAAGTTTCTTAAAACTATAAAAAACTTTTTTATAATTTAAAAATAAAGATATATGATTAGTACATTTGAGAATATATGCATATAAGGTATTATTGTTATTATTTTATAAAGTTATTTAATTGCAATCATATTTTTAAAAATAAAGTAATATAAACTATGTTTAATTATTAAAATGTAAAGGAATTTACATTTAGTTTTAATAGGTTAAAATAAAACTACAGGTATGTTTATTAATATATATATTTGAAATCATATGAAGTAAAATCTTTTCCAGAAATACTTTTTTTTTGTATTTGATTTTCCTCTATTTCTTGATCCAGATAACATTCTAGATACTGGTTTAATTCAGTAAATGTATTGTATACTAGCAGTTGCAGACCTTGTTTTATCCTAGTCAAATACTGAATGCAATATGAATAGAATCATTAGTGGGAGGAAAAAAGCATACAAATGAATACTACAGAACTAGCTCCAAAGGAACACTTTGAATGTAAAGTGTGCTTAGCAAATGAATCTTTTTTGTCTGAGGTCTTGGGTTCTCTAGTTTCCATGGATTATACATATGTATGCTGTTCTCAAACAGATAATTTCTCTGTTTTATCTAGATTTTTAGATTTCTGAGAATTTACTATGTACTTCTCTATTCTACTGGAAAGCAAGTCATCCTTTCTCATTTTTTTTTACCATATAGTCATGCTCTACATAACAAAGTTTCAGTCAGTGATGGACAGCACATACAACAGTGTTATATTCATATTGCCTAGATATGTAATAGGCAACTCTTGGGTTTTGTAAGTGCACTTGATGTTTGCATAACCCTGAAATCAGCTTATGATGCATTTCTCAAAACATGCCCCATTTTTAAACAGCACATGACTGCATTCCGTTGTTCTAACTTATGCTTTTACCATTTATAACTCTGTTGATGACTATGAAAGTGGCAGACACCACTGTGCCTATCCCCTGACCTTTATTTCACTCTTACTGATGGCATCCTGGTTTTGTTGAAAGTAATCACTGAAAGTGTATCTTCTCCAATATCTCTTCTAGATTGACCTGTGGTGGTTCAGTGGAAAAATGTCAACCTGGAATGCTGAGGTCTCTGGTTCAAGAACCTGGGCTTGCTCAGTCAAGTCACATACAAGAAGCAACTATAATGAGTTGGTGCTTCCCAGTCCTGTCCCTCCCCTTTCTCTCTCTCTCTCTCTCCTCTCTCTACAAACCAATAAATAAAATCTTAAAACCAATATCTCTTCCATTAAAGTTTGACCATGTGACAAAGTTCTGCCAGTAACTACTTTGGAAGGATTTAATTTGATATCTTTAGACATTTAATGATCAATATCACTATTATTAGAGGTTCTATTAAACTAATATTACAAATTAAAGCTTACCAATTTGAGGATGTTATAGACTGAGATTTAAATGAAGAAGAAAATCTTGGTTAATAAGCATTCCAGTCTTTGGTAGTCATAATCATATATGCTGTTTCATATTACAAGGAGATGTGCACAAAGGTCAGCACTAGGCCTTATATTTAAGTAATGTCTAACCTCTCATCACCGGTAAAATCCCAGTCAATTATAATAGGTTTCCAATTCCAACTAATGATTTTACTTGTCGAGTTTCTGTTTATGTGTGGGGCCTTAGATGTTAGAAAGCATTTATGCTGATTACATTCCCCACTTTTGAATTCCTATAAATTGTGGGAGGACATTAGTTTTCCACAAGTTCATCCCTTGAGCTTCCACTGTCAGATCCCAGTACACTGTTGTTCCTATTTTCCATCTGGTTGACTAAAATAAACAGCACTGCTTCTTCAGCATTCATGTCATTTCCCAAGTTTGTTTCTGAGTATAATGTCTAATTACCTGTTCAGTTGTCTATTTAGTTTTCTAAAACTGTGCTACCTGTTTAAGCCACTTGCCATCTTTTCTTTTCTTCCTTAAATGTTATCCCTAGTATGCATCCAATAGAGGCCAATAAGTCTTTTGACTTAATATGTCTCTCTTCCTTAAAGGGATATTCAGCTTATCTTGGTACTACAAATCTTGAGACAGTTTCACCCAGGTCTCCTTTAGAGGGCTTTGGCCATTGCTGGTGTATATGGCAAATATGATGTTGCTACTGAGTGCTTATAGCTGGGGTATAATTGGAGTACATATTTCAGAGCTGAAATATTTAGTTTCCCAGAACTATGCAATATACTATGCAATATCTAGTGACCCCAGATATACTTAAGTTTAAGTAGGCAAAAGATTTTTCCATGTAAGAAATCAGTGGACATTGTGGCATTTAGTAGTTGGTATTGAAACACAATGGCTCACTTCTAAACTGACATTTGTTTTACTTTGTTAGCATCCTTTCCTTTGATCATTGCTTTCCATCTGCAAAGACATGCTCTATTTGCATTAAGATAAATGGAACTATGACAACTGGGGCATTCTAAGTATCCACTGCATTACATTACAGTGCCTTTCTCAGCCGATTATCATAAAGATGATCAGGTAGGTACAGAGTGACACATGGTCCTTTGTGTGCATTCAGGAGGCAATAGATAAACCAACAAAACAGGAACCAGAACACTAGTAGGATTATTCCAAATGTTTCTTTAATAAGAATTATTATAGTACTATTGAGACACATAATATAGATATTCCAGACTGAATGTTTCTTAAGTCATCCAGAGCCAACATGAACATCAGCCTCACATAAAGCAGGGGGTGTCAAAGACAAATGGCTTTCCTCTTATACGCAGTCATAAATATAGCTAAAGGTTGATATTATTATTATTTTCTCAGACTCTCTCAAGGGACCAAGGATATGTTAGATATTTCTTTGTGTAATTTACATTTATTGTTTTCCTTTCCAAGAAATCACTTTTCATTCTTTATATTTGTCATTAATTTTATTCAGCTTCTCTTCCTCCTGCCCCTCCCCCCCCCAGTTTAGAACTGAGATTCAACCAAGAAACTGCAGAAACAGGAGTCTGATCATTGTTTTCCTTGTTATTTATTTCCATGCTAATAGATTAAGTGTAAGAGGGCAGAATAATAATATGAATAAATTAAGAACATGAATCTTTCCTTTACCCACCATTTCACATTCTTCCTATTTTGCCTTATAGAAATATTTATTGTTTCACTTGTAAGGCACTATCTTGTTTGATTGATTCTATCTCCCTTTGGGGCTATAATTACTGTAATGAAGGGGATCATGTTTGTTTATTCTTATGAACCAGCATCTAACACTTTTTTAGTACAAATTACAGAACTAAAGAATAAAAGAATGTATGAAGCTAGATAAACCAAACACAAGTAGAAGGTAAGAACTTCACATAGAAATCGATTAAGAAGAGAAGTGATAAGACCTTGATAAGCCACCTGTAAGATTAATTGTAATTAATGGGAGGTGAGGTGGTAAGAAAATAAAGAAAAAAATGTTAAGGATTAATTGTCTGTGTTGAAACAATGTGTTTTTCTACTTCTATTCTGACTATGTATTCATTTAAAAGGAGCCTACTGATTGCTCATTAATGTATCTATTTTCTATTCATGCAATGTTAAAGAAAGCTTAAGTGTTAAGAGACAATGGCTAAAAGGAAGACAAAAGGTGCCATTTTCAACCTGCAATTGCATCATTAACTGACTTTGCGACTTGTACACATTATTTAATTCCTCTTGCCTCAGTCAGCTCAGGTGTAAAATCGAGTGCAAATCTGTAACTGATGGTCCACGTGAGTGGCTTGATTAATAATGTCAGAGTAAAGGAAATGAGATTGAATTTAAAGTGCCTTCTGAGACCGAAATTAATTCAAACTAAACTTTTCATAAAGTTGTTGAAGTGTCTATAGTTACCAGAAATGATCTATTCCTTTTTAAAGTTCTATAGTTTAATAGAATAAAGCAAAATTATAATAGGTCACTTGTTTCCAAGAAAGTTGCTCCAACACCATTTTTCTTTAAGAAGTCTCAGATCTCATTGCAAATCTGTTACACTTGCAAGCTGGCATTGGGTTTCCTTGTGATTTGTTTCTTTTTCTCCCCCTTCCTCCTTTTTCTCCTGTATGTTCTCTTCCTCCTCATTTTAGAACTATTGAGTCTCGATCTGGACTGGTTTAATGAGTTTAGTAGGTAGCCTGTTTTTTTTAAAAAGTCCCATTTGGACATTTTTTTTTTTTTTCCATTTGGACATTTTTATCTTACTGATATGGACATTGAAGCATAAGTGGGTGGAGATTCTTTGAATATTATTGTGAATTAGTGGTTAGGAAGGAAAAAAAAAGGAACTGCCTAAATTTTGTATTATGTTCAAATCTTAAAGAGATGATAATGGTTTTGATTTAGAAACAAAAATGTAAATGTAAAATTGCTGTATGTAGCATGTGCTCTCTATCTTAACTTAGAGAAATTGCACAAGGACAAATTTCAGTTATTAAAGTGTTTTGAGAGCATAAAATGACATATAATGAGATAGATGACACAGATGAAAATAGTTTATTTCATAAATTTAAAAGTAAGGAAAAATGCAAGTTCACATATATTTCTTTTAGTGAAAAACTAAGAAAGAGTTTAATTTTAATAAGTATAAACATTTAAACTTAAATAAGTTATTTGAGGTGGAAATGTGAATCTATTTTAGGAAGATGCAGCTATTGGCAATCCATAGTTCACTATATTAATCAAAGTGAGTTAAATAATAATTGCAGTTTTAGAATTACATAAATTTTGTCCTCCCTGGTCAGTTGGCTCAGTGGTATAGCATTGGCCTGGTGTGTGGATGTCTCAGGTTCAATTCCTGGTCAGGGAACATAGCAGAAGTGCCCATCTGCTTCTCCACCCCTCCCTCTCTCATTTCTCTCTCTCTCTCTCTCTCTCTCTTCCTCTTCTGCAGCCATGGCTCAATTGGAGCAAGTTGGCACTAGGCGCTGAGGATGGCTCCATGGCCTCAGGTGCTAGGAAAGAGCTTAGTTGCTAAGCAACAGAGCAACAGCCCAAATGGGCAGAGCATTGACCCATGGTAGGCTTGCTGGGTGGATCCTCGTCAGGGCTCATGTAAAAGTCTGTCTCTGCCTTCCTCTTCCTGAATTAAAAAAAAAATTGAATTAAATTTTGATAACATGGTATTCAAATACTATGGTATTTGAAATTTACCTGAACTGTATCTGGCCATTATACTGATCAAATTAAAGGACAGAAAGCTATTAAAATAAAATTAATTTTAAATGAGGTTTTGTTCTATTGGCATTTGATATACAGAATTCTAATTTTTTTAAGCTTCATTCCTAAGTCTCATGCAGCAGTATATTTTATGATACAGATGGGTAGCCATCTGTATAAATTTAATCCACATGTGAATTTCAATGAAATTTTATGTCTAAGCTGATACAAATGTAGTAAAAGTACAACATTTATTTTATGATCCCAGATCCCATGAGAGGATTATGTAAGCCTTTGGTCCTTTAAAATACTCCAGTGTGACTTAGGAAATATCAAGCAGTTGTGTGATGTCCTAAGGAATGACTGACATCAGAAATGTGACTAGATTACCTAGGAGCTAATGAACTCAAATTTCATAATAAGGTGTAAAGCAAAAGAGTCAATTGAGAGAAATATTTGCTTAATTATAAACTTCCTTATTTGGCTGACATAGACATTTCACATATTATTAGGCCATAAAGGCTTCAGTTTATCTTTAATAAAAAATATTTTTAAAATTTAAAAATTTCTAACTCCTAAATGAATCTCAGTAATCTCCTATGATTCTCAGGAGCTTACTCTACTGTTTTGTTCTAAATAACTTTTTTGGGGAGTAAGGAATTGGATTCTTATTAGTATAAAATGTTCATACCTCCTGGCCAGTTAGCTCATTCAGTTAAGAGCATTATCCCAAACGACAAAGTTGTGGGTTCTATCCCCAGTAAAGGCACACATAGGAGACTACCAAAAAATTTATGACTTAGTGGAAAAACAAATGTTTCCCTACTTCCCTCTGTGGACAAGACCCACCGGGGGTGAGGACAACAGAGATGCAGAGACCCGACTCCAGGGACCAGGTTCAGTGACGCAGATCCACCTTATTCAGGAAGTAAACTAGCTTATATACATGGGTTCAGCCAATAGGATGTTATACTAGGACAAATGGCCAAAAAAGGTCAGAAGGCTGCCTGGTTAGCACTGAGTCATTATGGTATAGTGGGTGAGCTCCCTCCTGGGTATGCTGGGGAGGGTTTATCCTTGTTGGAGTGTTCTCAAAGCATAGCATCAGCCACAGCTGCCAGGTAAATGCTCTGCGCTCTACCTACATCTCCTCCTTCTGTTTTAATTAAGGCCAATTGGACTTGATGAATGACAGCTTGCTGTTGTTGTAGCTTCTGAATGCTATGCATTATGCAATGAAACCCTAGTAGAACTAAAACAACAACTATAATACCTATTATATTATATGCTAGCAGATTAGCTGGATTAAACAATGAGGCAAGCTTCTGTAATGTTTGACTAGTTAGGAAATAGAACGGAGGTCTTAAACAGGGGATTCCTCCTAAGGGTCAGGATGTCATTTTCCTCTCATTGTATTACAGAGACCTTCTAGGTGCTGTTAAACACAGTTCCATTTTGATTGTAAAAAATGGACGTAGGTCCATGCATGCCCCCTTCCCAGAAAGGTCCCAGCATCCAAACACAAAATGGATGGCTTGCCATGGGCTGCGTACTGCATATGGTTGCATTCCATCTCTCAGCTTCTGATGCCAAACTCCGAGGTTGATGGTCTGTGCATCCGGGCCAGAGGCAATGCGGCAGTCTCTCCAGGGAATTCCTTCTCTCGGAGTGTTCCTAGATGTTTGTCATACAGGAATGGGCAAAGAGGTGACTCTGGGAAGGCAAGGTTAGTGGGGCGGGCCCAGCTGTTGGTAGCTAGGGGGAGGAGGGCTTGTAGGCCAAGTACTGAGCCTTGGTTGCTAGTACCATTTTCAGCAAAATCCCCCATAGTATGATTTCCAAGGAGGACCCACCCCTCCGAGGGGATGGTGTTATTATTCAGAGTACACTTAAGTAGCATTGGGTCACTGAGGTTACCCCATATAGTGCCGTTCCACTGTTGGGATTCCCGGGCACTATTGTCACAAGGGAGACTAAGGGAGCAGTTACTGGATTATACTGCTGGAAACTGTGGGCTATTAACTTCAACAGGCATAATTATGCCAGGGTGGGGAACAGTAGCCCAGACATGGGGGTCCGCCCGTGTCTGGGAGTCCGCGTTCACTATAGCAAACACAGGCAAGAACAGAGCACCAGGGCCTGGGGGCCCATCAGGGGCCATTCTCTGGGCCAGCCCCACCAAAGCCTCCACATCCCCCCAGGTGATGGGGCGTGCATACCGGCCACGAGGTCTTCTTCTGGAGTGCTGTGTGGAGGAGGCCAGGGCTGTGGCTTTGGACGGATGATGAATGAACCACTTAGTGGGTAATCAAGAAACCCTGTCAAGCTGGTTGGAGGGTTCCTGGGATCCAAATAGGCTGAAAAACACAAGCATAACCTCTCCCTTGCCAGGAGGGTGTGATGCCTGCCACTGTGCCATGGCTGGGTCCTTCCAGCGTCATTTGAGAGAGAGGGGAGGGGGAGAGAAAGAGAGTGAGAGATACAGAAAAATAGACAAGACAGACAGACAAACGAAGGGAGAAAAGAAAAAAGACACATGGGGGCATATAGGCTGGCCCATGGGTCTGTAGCAGGAACACATGTTGGAGTTAAAGCTGGGGTAGAAAATGGCATGTGAGAGGCGGAGGGTGGGGCCTTGAGCCCTGGCAGGGAATGCGGAAGTAGCGACTTACTTTTTCCAGCGGCAGAGCTGATGGCACAGTTAGCAATTCAGTTGGTTTCGTTTCTGCGTGCTTCAGCCGCAATTTTGTCAAACTCAAAGGCTAAACTATTTTCCTCCTCAGTGGAGGGGGATGAATAGGGATGTAGCGGCTCTCCAAAGACAGGGGTAACCTGTAATATTTTTGGCACCAGCTGAGGGTCCCCAACAGGAGCCTGGTCAGGCAGTCGTGTATCACTAGCAAGGCAGGAATGAGGCCAAGAAGGAAGGTTTGTCCTTCATGTACTTCAGCCAAAAGGATGCTCCAGAAAGCTTGGGCCCAAATATCGGAGTCCCAGAGAGGCGCATCCTGGAGCCAAGGGTTGAAACCTGAGAGGATTTCCCAGTAGGTACAAGGATCCTTTTCACTAACTTTAACTTGCCTACTCTGCAATATGGCAAAGAGGGCTTGAGCTTGCGGGGCTCAGGAGTAAGGGAAAAGGTTTCCCATTACAGAGGGTCACTCATCCATTCCTTGAGTGCTGGCTGGGTCCCTGTTCGAGGCGCCAGAATGTGGACAAGAACTGCCGGAGGTGAGGATGACAGATGTGCAGAGACCCGACTCCGGGAACCAGGTTCAGTGACGCAAATCCACTTTATTCAGGAAGTAAACTAGCTTATATACATGGGTTCATCCAATAGGATGTTATACTAGAACAAATGGCCAAAAAAGGTCAGGAGGCTGCCTGGCTAGCGCTGAGTCATTACAGTGTAATGGGATAGCTCCCTCCAGGGTGTGCCGGGGAAGTTTACCCTTGCTGGAGTGTTCTCAAAGCATAGCATCAGCCACAGCTGCCAGGTAAATGCTCTGCACTCTACCTACATCCCTCTCCTCTATTTCCTTTTTTCTCTCTGTCTTTCAAAAAAATCAAAGAAAACTAAACCCTGGCCAGATAGTTTGGTTGGTTGGAGCATCGTCCTGGAGTGGAAAGGTTGCCAGGTTCAATTCCCTAGTCAGGGCACATACAGGAGCAGCTTGATATTTGTCTCTCTATCTCTCTTCCTCTCTCAAAAAATAAATAAATAGATACATAAATAATAGATATATAAATAGATAGATAAATAAATAGAAAAATAAATTTGAAGTGTTCATAGCAGTCTATAGAGTTGACTGCAACTTTCATTTTGAAGTCCTATCTCTAAGTTTACATGATCACATACTGACATTATCTCCCTAATTCATTGGCCTCTTCTTTTCTTCTATCTCAGCTATTCCTCTTCTAACTACACTTAATGAGAATTTGGCAAAGTCTTTGAGCTCTCTTCTCTCCATGAGCTCTCTTCTCCCCATGTTTGTGACTATCATTACCATGATTTTTCATGCAGTGAACACCAGTATGTTATTAATTCAGATGCCCCATACCATGTTCTGTTTTTTACATGCCATCTCTCTCGCACAACCTAGGTACTTTCCATACTCCTTACTTGCTCATTTCAGCTCCCCTTTTAGGAATTTGCAAAAGGCTGGTTCAAAATATCAGGTGCCAATAGCTGAGCTCGAGAGGCACCCATTATGATATCCTTTCCTGTATCAGCAAACTTGTAATATTTAGTGATGTGGTATAATTAATAAAACTTGCTTATATTTTGGGTATACAGCAGGATGATTTAATAAGTGTGTAGAGTACATTGTGAAATGATTTTCACAGTAAAGTTAATTAACATATGCATTGCCTCATGTTATCTTTTTCTTTGTGGTGAGAGCATTTAAGGTCTGTTCTCTTAGCAAATTTCAAGTATGTAATTCAATATTATTAACTGTAGTCACTGTGCTATACCGTAGAGCCTCAGAACTTACTCTTGTAATTAAGTTTGTATTCTTTGACCAACATTCTCTTGCTCCTTCTACCCTTGAACTCTTGGCAACCACTGTGCTACTCTCTGTTGTATGAGTTTGACTCTAAAATTCTGCATGTAAGTAAGATCTATGTCTGGTTTATTTGTCTCGGAACATTGTGCTTCAGTTTTATGCATGTTGTTGCAAATGGCAGGATTTCCTTCCTATGTATGGCTGAATAATATAACTGTCTGTGTGTGTGTCACATTTTTTAAATTCATTCCATATTTTGACTATTGTGAAAAATACTGCATTGAACATGGTAGTGCAAGAATCTCTTCCTTTTCTTTGGACATCTGCTAAGAAGTAGGATTGCTGAGTCATAGGTCATTTTATTTTTAATTTCTTGAAGAACACCTATTTTCCATAATGACTATATTAATGTACATTCTAACCAATAGTTTATAAGAGTTTCCTTTTTCACACTTCACCAACACTTACCTCTTCTTGTCTTCTGATAATTGCTTCTTAACAGATGTGAAATGATATTGTTGTTTTGATTTGCATTCCTCTGATGATTAAGCATACTGAGCACTCTCTTTACATAAATGTTGGACATTTGTATTTATTCCTTGGGAAAATGCATATTCAGGTCATTTGCCTGATTTTAAATTGATTTATTTGATTTTTTATATTAATCCCAATCAGGTATATCACTTACAAATATTCCCTCCCATTCTCTCCCATTCTCTGAGTTGCCTTTCCATTTTGTTGGTTTTCCTCTTGTGTTTGGAAGCTTTTTAGCTTTATGTGGTCTACTTGATCGCTTATTATTGTAATTGTTTGTTGTTGCCTCTGCTTTTGGTGTCATATTCAAAGAAATTATTGCCAAGACTGATGGCAATTTTACAAAGAAATATAAATGGAACAAAATTTAGCTAACAATTAAAAGTCATTAGAGTAATTTCTAATATATCATTGCATTAAAAGAACTTCATTAGTGTAATTTATGTAATATTCAAAGTTCTAAAAAAGATAATTTTTTTATTTAATATCAATAACCTCTATTAAAATTTTAAACATTTTAAAAAGGGTAATAGGTCTTGGGAAAGTGAAATTTTAAGTTTTACTGCTACAAAATGAAAAAAAATCTGCTTTGGGTACACACTTACTAAATATACTTATAATTCAATACTTATCATCCTAGTTCTGTGTTGATTTAAAAAGTGAGTTCTTTTTTCTTTCCAGAGTAATAATGTCCTGTAGTTTTCTTGTTTCACCAGAAGCTGTTACCATCTTCCTTTATTTATATTTCAAATTAAGCTTTTATCTTGATCCATCTGTTTTTCAGCATTTTTCGATTGTTTTCTGAAGACACTTCAAAATGTTCCTTGGCCAGTTTTATGGTTTAAAAAATTTTTTTTAGACTAAAACTAAAATTTCTCTGTATTTCCACTGTATTACTCTTTCAGACTTTCAATTTCATTAATAATAGCAATTTAGAGGTACCTGAAGTGATATGCCATTGAAAATAATGCACATTCATAAGAACCATTTCATTAAGCTTTATTTAAAGAGGAAGGGCTCTATTTTATTTTACCAGATTTATAAAAAACTATGTAAGTCTTATTTGACCTCATTCTTCCATGACCTGTCAATTCATTTGCTCGTTGGCATTATTGCAAAGTTCTTTTCTTTACCTACCGTAGGGTGTATTTATTGAATGGTCCTCTGATTAGAATGATTTTGAAGCTCAACTTAGTTGGCATTTTCAACTCATTTAGTTTGGGCGAGATAATTTATTTCAGAAAAAAATATAACCAAAAAAATGTGATGGCTATAATTACTGATTCTTGTTATCAAGATATGCTCCTATAGCATGTATAAAGATGGGGCTCTGTGTTATATAGAAGCACTTTTGAACCTCTTCAGGAAGTTTAATGGCAGGATATCATGGCAGCCAAGGTTCTGCTCAGTTGAAGAACATGTTCTCACCTCATATCCCAAGAAGAAATTTTCTTGTCTCATGAAGGAGTCAACAAACTAATATCCCTACCATTTTTATAGTGTGAACCTGTCATAAAGGAATAGATTCTACTTCTATTTTCTTTTTTTATCTCAATTTCCTCAACTGGATCATTTCAACTTGCCTGTACCTTAAAGACCTATTAATAAAAATATTTTTTTTTCTTTTTTTGCTAAGTGAGAGGAGAGAAGATAGAGAGACAAACTCCTGCATGTACCCCAACTGAGATCCACCTGTAAACACCCGTCTGAGGCAAATGCTCTGCCCAACTGGGGCTATGCTCACAATCAAGCTATTTTTTTGCTTGAGATGGAGGCGTCATGGAGCCATCCAAGCACCTGGGGCCAATGCAGTCAAAGCAATTGAGGCATAGATGCGGGAGAGGAAAAGAAAGAGAGAGAGAAGGGAAAATGGTGGAGAAGCAGATGGTCACTTCTCCTGTGTGCCCTGACCAGGAATCAACTTGGAACATCCATACTCAGGACCAATGCTCTATCACTGAGTCAACTGGCAAGGGATAAGATTTTTTTGTGTGTGTGACAGAGACAGAGAGAGGGGACAATAGGGACAGACAGACAGGAAGGAAGAGAGATGAGAAGCATCAATTCTTTATTGCAACACCTTAGTTGCTCATTGATTGTTTTCTCATATGTGCTCTGACAGGGGGGCTACAGCAGACTGAGTGACCCCTTGCTCAAGCCAGCAACCATGGGCTCATACTAGTGAGCCTTGCTCAGACCAGATGAGCCCACATTCAAGCTGGTGACCTTGGGGTTTAGAACCTGGGTCCTCTGTGTTCCAGTCCGATGCTCTATACACTGCACCACCACCTGATCAGGTAAGATTTTTTTAATTTGTGAAAAAATCCTCACACCTATTAGGATGGCTACCATTAGAAAATAATAATCATGTATTGCTGAGGTTGTAGAGAAATTGGAACCCTTGTGCACTGTTGGTGAGAATTTATAGTGGTGCGGCCCCAAAAGCAAACAGTAAATTAGTTCCTGAAAAAATTAAAATAGAATTACTATATGAAACAGCTTTCTCCTTCTGGGAAAATATACCACTTAATTGAAAACAAGGTCTGAACGACATCTTTGTACACCATGTTCACAGCAACATGACAGAATAGCCACAAGATGGAAACAACCATGTGTCCATTGACAGATGAATGGATAAGCAAAATATTGTATACGCATTTTGAAGTATTGTTCAGACTTAAAAAGGAACACACTACAATATGAATGAACCTTGAGAACATCATGCTAAGTGAAATAAGCCAGTCACAAAGAAACAAATACTGTACGATTCCATTTTTATTAGGTAGCTAAAGTAATCAAGCACATAAAAAACTGAAAGCAGGATGGTAGTTGCTGGGGATGAGTTAGGAGAGAATGAGGAGTTGTTAAAGGGTATAGAGTTCCAATTCTGCAAGATGAAAGAGATCTGGGGATTGTTTGAACTCCATGTAAATGTATTTAGCACTACTCGACTGTACCTTTAAAAAATGTTAAAGTGGTGCCCTGGCTGGTTGGCTCAGTGGTGGAGCGTTGGTCTGGCGTGCAGGAGTCCCGAGTTCAATTCCCGACCAGGGCACACAGGAGAGGTGCACATCTGCTTCTCCACCCCTCCCCTCTCCTTCCTCTCTGTCTTTCTCTTCCCCTCCCGGAGCCAAGGCTTCATTGGAGCAAAGTTGGCCTGGGCGCTGGGGATGGCTCCATGGCCTCTGTCTCAGACACTAGAATGGCTCTGGTTGTAACAGAGCAATGCCCCAGATGGGCAGAGCATCACCTCCTGGTGGGCATGCCAGGTGGATCCCGGTTGGGCTCATGCGAGAGTCTGTCTGACTGCCTCCCCGTTTCCAACTTCAGAAAAAAAAATGCTAAAGTGGTAAATGTGATGTTTTGTGTATCTTTCCATAATTTTAAAAAAAGACAACAGTGAAATCAAACATTAGACTTAAAAATAATTCTAGCCTGACCAGGCAGTGGCACAGTGGATAGAACATCAGCATGGGATGCTGAGGACTCAGGTTCTAAACCTTGAAGTTGCTGGCTTAAGCATAGGTTCATTCAGCTTGAGTGTGGGGTCGCTAGCTTGAGCCCAAAAGTCTCTGCCTTGAAGGCCGAGGTCGCTAGCTTGAGCTCAAGGTCACTGACTTGCTAGTTTCTAGTTCAGCTGGAGACCTCTGGTCAAGGCACATATGAGAAAACAATTAATGAACAACTAAAGTGCCACAACTATGAGTTGATGCTTCTTTTTCTCCCTTCCTGTCTCTGTCTCTTTGTCCCTGTCTTTCTGTCTGTCTGTCTGTCTCTCTCACTAAAAATAATAATAATAATAATAATAATAATTCTAGATGCTGTTGTATGCTTTCTATCAATATGCTTTTTTTCTATACATACTTTTTTTACTGTGACTATCACTTTGCTTTTGTATTAATATTTGGTTACTATAATCTAAGTTAAATGTTTTATTTGAAATTTTTTATTTCTCAGTGCTGTAATTATTCATCTGTATAATCACTTATTGTATTTGTGTTACTATTTATGTCAAATAATTATATACACACACAGAGAGACATAACTGGACTTTTAAGGTTGGTAAGGAAAATATATGGATAAACATGCATATAGTTTTAAAAATATTTTTAGGAGACAATTACCAACACAAATTTACTACTTTTTTTTTTTTTTTTTTTCATTTTTCTGAAGCTGGAAACAGGGAGAGACAGTCAGACAGACTCCCGCATGCGCCCGACCGGGATATACCCGGCACGCCCACCAGGGGCGACGCTCTGCCCACCAGGGGGCGATGCTCTGCCCATCCTGGGCGTCGCCATGTTGCGACCAGAGCAACTCTAGCGCCTGAGGCAGAGGCCCAGAGCCATCCCCAGCGCCTGGGCCATCTTTGCTCCAATGGAGCCTTGGCTGCGGGAGGGGAAGAGAGAGACAGAGAGGAAAGCGCGGCGGAGGGGTGGAGAAGCAAATGGGCGCTTCTCCTGTGTGCCCTGGCTGGGAATCGAACCTGGGGCCTCCGCACACTAGGCCGACACTCTACCGCTGAGCCAACCGGCCAGGGCCAAATTTACTACTTTTGATTTCACAAAAATGGCGGTTGCGTGCTCTTGCTCAGGTATATTCTTTGTGCAGTGTCTACATTACATTGTTGTGCAGGGTCTATAAGTTGTGTGTGTGATATTTTCTGTTCTTCTTATAAATTTCTGAAAAATTAAGAGTGGAAAGAGAACCCCAGTTTTGAAATAAATTATTGAAATTTCAGAGAAATTATGCGGACCAGATATATCATCACGTATAGGCTCTAAGAAGAGTTGAGTGTCATGGAAGTCACACTTCATTACTGAACAAAACTGAACGAAACAGAAGTCATTTCAGATAGTGCACTGGCTGGGGTATTTTGAAGAAAATGAATTTGCAGTCATTGTAAATCAATATTTGTCTGAGGCTGGCTGATAAATATGATTCTCACTCGTATCTCTCCTCTCTGAATTTTCCTGAACTGTATTAGAGGTATATGTGCTTACTAACACAGTGCAGCATATTACAAATAAGGAAGAAAAGATACATGCCTTAAAGTATGTATAATTTTCACCTGACCTGTGGTGGTGCAGAAGATAAAGTGTCAACCTGGAATGCTGAGGTTGCCGGTTCAAAACCCTGGGATTACCTGGTCAAGGCACATATGGGAGTTGATGCTTCCTGTTCCTCCCCTCTTCTCTCTCTCTCTCTCTCTCTCTCCTCCTTCTCTCCTCTCTAAAATGAATAAATAAAGTCTTAAAATATGTATAATTATCTATATACATTAGCATACAATTAATAATTTGTGGCCAAAACTGGGTTACAATATCAACAAAACTTTATTCCATAAAAATTCCTTCAAAATGCTTAAACAGAGTAAGTTGGTTGCATTTTATTATATATCCAGTGAGAAATGGACTTTTATGTGTCATTTAAATCATCTAAAATCAAAATGACTATAACTTGCAAAGTAAATTGTGGGGAAATGTGTGTGACTTTTGAACTTGATTATGGAAAAGGATCTTAGGTGCAGAATTACAAAACTTGTCCAGTGCAGACTATATTTCCAGTTAAGATTTAGAAAGCCAGAGCTCTCCTCTATAAGAAGTGGAAAAATGCTGGCAATTTATTTTTCTGGGACATGATCATTTATGTAACTGCCAATAATATATGTATATTGGTATCATTGTTAAGCTTTGGGGGAAAACACTGTTAAGGATGAGATGTTGTGAAGGAGGCATCACCATTGCTACCTACAGTGTAATTTCTACTTGTAACAAATTTTTACTGCATATTCATAGCATGTCAAGCACTGCTTTATGTTCTGGGAATGAAAACACGCAGGGAAAAATATAGTGGAGGCAGGGAGAACTATGTGCTTGGTAACTGGGAAGATCACTCAGATGCTATTTGAACAGACTTATTTAAAGTAAGTGATGCAGAGAGCTATTTGGACACCTGTAAAGAGATGTTCCAGACAAAGAAAACAGCCAGTTCAAACATCCTGAGTTAGTAGTGTGCATGTCATACGTGAGAAACATTAAGGGAGCTAGTAGAATTAGACTAGCATGAACAATTAGCAAACTATATATGGCCTTGTAAATAATGGCCAAGTCTTTGGATTTTACTCTGAAAGGGAAAATAATTGGAATGTTTTAAAAAAATCAGTAAAATAATCTGAATATTATTCTGATTTTTGTCTTGATAACAACTGTTATGGGCTAAGAGCAAGAGAAGAGAAGCGAGAAGAAATTTTTGTAATAGTCTCCTCTCTGGCACAGAATGGTGACTTGGATTACTGTGTTAGATGAAAAGTGGTTAAATTCAGAAGTTTATTGAAGGTAATGTCAACAGTGTTTGCTAATATATTAGATGTAAGGCATGAGAATAAGACAGGAGGCAAGGTTTGGCTGGAGAACCTGGAAGACTTGAGTTGCCAATTATTGAGATGAAGAAGATGGAAGAGGGGCTGATTTGGGGAAAGAATTAGCTTTAGCCATAATATATTTGGGTTGTAGTATTAGATCTACTAATCAAGATGTTGGATAAGCAGTTGCATATATAATTCTAGATTTCAGGGAAAATAAAAGGATATTTCCCTAGATGGTCAGTGGTAAGCAGAGGCTGAAATCTAACATGTGTCTTACCTATCAAGTGATAGGTCCTTGCTCTGGGCTGCATCTGCATTAAGACAGAATGTATTTTACTAATTCAAATATAGTTGTTTTATAAACTGGCAGAAGACCTGATTGCCACTAAAGTTAAGAGGGTATATCAAGAAATTAATTTAGCACCACTGTCAAATGCTGTGTATTCTTAAGCAAGGCGATGTTTGGTAATTGACTACTGCACTTGGATACATGTAGGCCAATCATGGAAGCCTGTTTTGGGCAAATGAAAAAATTCGAGAGAATGAAGAAAACTAATACATGTAAGTCTTTTGGGAAATTTCACTTTAAAGAGGAGCAAAGAAAATGACATAATCCTTGGAGGCAGATGTATAAAGTCAATGAAGAACAGAATAAAATATTATCTATTAATGGGAAAGAAAATTTTAATATAAAGTAGGACTATAGGAGGACAGCTGCTATATTTTAATGTTCAAGAGAGGTGTAGGTCTTGTATAGATTTGGAGCAATTGGCTTTAGAAACAACGTTGAACATGGCACCAATAATAACACGATAAAGGCTGAATTGATGGCTGCAGCTTCAGGAAGGATAGTGATATGATTTTAGAACCCATGGAAATTATCTTGTGAATGCTTTTATTTTCTCAGAAGTCAAGGTCTATGAGCTTAGTAAGAGGAATTAGGAGTTTATAGAGGTTTAATTAGAGTGCAAAAGTTAAAAAAATATTTTCCTGGGAAAGTGAAAATGGAATGCAATAGGTATGTTTTAAGGACCTATATAAAGTTACTGGCCATAAATATAGAATGATACCTATATTCATGGTTTAGTTTTTCTCCAAAGTTATATATTCATCTTCCTTGTTTCAGACAGAGGAGGTGGGCTGGAATTTAGCCAGGCAAATACAATGGAGGTTGTGTGACAATAGAGTAAGTATTACAATGTACCATTGGATCTAAGCAGCTGTATGAAGGGAAAAATGGATGTGCATTGGAGGAGAAACAATTAAAGACTGAAGGTTTTGGTGAGGTCAAAGGCTCTTTGGAGCTGTATTAGAAGGAGTAACACTTGAAATGTAGGTGTTAGTGGACAGAGACCTGAATGCTAGGAACTTAGCAGTAAAGTTCTAGATTCCCTTAGCAGTGAAGTTCTCAGATATTTTTATTCTGGGCACCCCAAATTTGAAGTGCCCATGGAATAAATATGTGAAGAGTGCAGGAAAGCAGCCTGGTAGGGAGTAGAGACTGATGTTGGTGCTTGGGTGGGCAGTGGACCTCTGGGAGTAAATGACATCCGGGTCATATGAGGGCATCCAAACCCAAGAAGAACCCTCCTCTTGAGATTTCTTTAGGGGAAAAAACTGGATGAACTAGAAGGCATATTTGGGATTCATAAAAAAACTGGTACAAAGTCACAGAAACAAAGTCTTGCCAAAAGCTTCTACGTGAAAAATCAGGGCAGAGAATTATTCATTAGATTAAGATGCAAGGCAGTTTTTAGAGACCGTGAAGTAGTGGGGGCACAGGTAGGTTTGGAGTAATTTGGGGGATGAGAGGGAGGTAGGGAAGAAGAGACAAGAAATGCAGAATAGCTCCAGAAGTTTGGCCAGAAGGGCTAGTGATAGAGGGCAAGGGAATTGGCATGAGTTGGGGCTTGGAGTGACTTTTCTTGAGAGATTAAAAAAGATTGAACCTTTGAAATACTGAAATGATGTAATAAGTATGAAAAGATCAGAAAAAGAAGGAATCTAACAGAGAGGGAGGGGTTCTCAAGGAAAAGGGGGCCATCACAGTGACTGGACTTTGAGTGCCTTGCTCTTGAGTCAGGCTCTTGAGTCTCTCTCTCAATCATAAGAGATCAACCTAAACAAGCAAGTAGAGGCCAATAAAGTGTTTCCATGCAGTGAAGTCACATCATGGAGTAGATGTGAGTTTAGAATCAGCTGAGAAACTTTCAGAGAAACTTGAAAACAACAACTATTTGTCTTGTAGTTAAATTGATTAACCAAATGTACAGCAACAAATATTAACAGATGTGGCCATTGCCTGGGGCAAGACACTTTTGCTTTATGTCTTTACTAGCAATAATTTGTGTTTATTCCTAAATGGGAAAAAATCATATATCATAGATCCTGCATTTTTTTTTCAGAAAAAAGCTTGATATGTGTATTATCCCTGTCTTCCTAAATCTTATACAAGTCTTAATTCTAGCATGCACAGATGTTAAATTATTATTCCATGTATGAGTAATTGTTACAGATGCTTATCTGGATTCATGGGGAACAGTTGTATTTATGGTGGTTTTAATGTGGCAACTGCATAACTATGATTGCTCTTACAATAAAGAGCACTTTGTAGTGATTCTAGAAATAGGGCTTATGGTTGATGGGTCACTGTTTGCTACTTTAGCCTTGCAGGGTTCTCTCCCAATTCTCCCCCCCCCCACTGACATAATCCTACCTACAGTATACATACAAGAGATATATTATAGGAGGGATATTTTCATATTACCTTTAGACATGCCAAATATTACAGATAAGACTGGCTCTCTCTTATTCTCAAATTCAGTAGCACCATGCAAGTGATCACCAACAGGTGCTGCTTTGGGAGCCCATTTCTTGAGCCTTTCACTTGTTGACTATATCCTGTTTGGTTATTATATTATATTTTTTAATTAATTTACAAAAGTATGAACAATTTAAAAAAGATTGACCTAGTAAATAAACTGGGTTAAGGAAGCAGCATAAAGTGCTCAAGAGAAAGGCTTGTTTTTATTTTGCTTATCACTTTGTTTAATGAATCCAGTTTTGACTCTTAACAGTTGGTGACCTACTGTCTCAGTTTGCCTGAGTCTGAGGTATTCAGACTCAGGTATATTTTGGGTACAAGACTTTCAGATTAAAATGCATATTCCTGGGAAAGCTAGGGTAAAACTGGCCACCCTTCAGCTATGCAACTGGGACTGTTTTCTTAACCTTGATGTACTTTATAAATTTTCTCATGTGAAATGAATCAAGTTGGTAAACTGCCCAGCACATTATTTGCTACATAGCTTGTGCATAGTAGATGATAGTTCCTTTTAATTTCCTTCCCCAGTATCAAACTATGTTTACTCCCCAAGGTTGGAGAGCAGGTATTTTTCTTCTTTGAATTATCCCACATTGTGTGCAGTGTGCGGATGCATAGAACAGAGTAATATTTGAAATCAGCACACTGGGGAGCTGCCTGACACACAGCTGCTGAGTAAATGAAATCCTGAAGTTGGTTTTGAGATAATCAGGGAATTGCCAAATTATTTTTTAAATTATTATTAAGAAAGAAAAGGAAACAAAAGTTTCTCACTGTTTTTACCAGTGTCTTAGTTTCCTCTAACTTTATGTTTCTTAATATTTTTCCATTATCATTGTTCCAAAGAGAAAAAATAAAACTAAGTAAAATATTTCCCAATGACAAAAATTAAATACTAAGGTACACGATACTTTACATTGGGTTGAGCCACAAACTATTTTACCTAAGGTGTTTTGCTTCCTCCACAAGAACCAATCCTACCCCATTGGGAGTAATATTGCTTTTTGTTGAGTAAAGTCACATGGGTCACTTGAAACTAAATTTTATGTTTATTAAATCCCAGGGATGAGTTCTCAACTATATAACAGCATTATAAGAATGGTAATTCAGCCCTGGCCGGTTGGCTCAACGGTAGAGCGTCGGCCTAGCGTGCGGGGGACCCAGGTTCGATTCCGGCCAGGGCACACAGGAGAAGCGCCCATTTGCTTCTCCACCCCTCCGCCGCACTTTCCTCTCTGTCTCTCTCTTCCCCTCCCGCAGCCAAAGCTCCATTGGAGCAAAGATGGCCCGGGCGCTGGGGATGGCTCTGTGGCCTCTGCCTCAGGCGCTAGAGTGGCTCTGGTCGCAACGTGGCGATGCCCAGGATGGGCAGAGCATCGCCCCCTGGTGGGCAGAGCGTCGCCCCTGGTGGGCGTGCCGGGTGGATCCCGGTCGGGCGCATGCGGGAGTCTGTCTGACTGTCTCTCCCTGTTTCCAGCTTCAGAAAAATGAAAAAAAAAATGTGAAATATGATTAAAAATCAGAACAAAAAAAAATTAAAAAAAAAAAAAGAATGGTAATTCAGGCACTCTAGAATATTGTTGATCACATACTATGTGCATCTTGCTGAATTAAGTGCCAGAGTGAGATGCAAACCCCTATAACTTCCATTCTTGAGAAGGACACACTATAAATATTCAAAGCAGACCGGACCTGTGGTGGTGCAGTGGATAAAGCGTCGACCTGGAAATGCTGAGGTTGCCGGTTCGAAACCCTGGGCTTGCCTGGTCAAGGCACATATGGGAGTTGATGCTTCCAGCTCCTCCCTCTTCTCTCTCTCTCTGTCTCTCCTCTCTCTCTCTCTCTCTCTCTTTCTCTCTCTCGGGCTCTGTCTCTCTCTCTCTCCCTTTCCTCTCTAAAATGAATAAATAAAAAAAATAAAATAAAAATAAATATTCAAAGCAATTAGGGGCAAGAGACAGTGAGAGCAAGTCTGGGCAGTGCAAACCTTAGGGGCCACAGTTATTATTACCTGCAAGTCTTTTAACCCTTTGAGCCTCCTTTACAAATCCAAGAGTGAAACAAAGACTCTTATTTCTAAAGGATTTAAATTTAAAACAGAAATGAGACAATATAGGTGATAATACTTTGAAAACTGCCAACTACTATGGCAGTTATATGCCAGGAATGCAGTCTTTGTATCAGTTGGAGATCCAGTCTTGCTTTAGAGCAGAGAAAGAACAGCAGTTGCTGGAACTGTCAAAATGGGGAAACTTGGGAAAGAAAAGAGGGACATAAGCCCTTCCTCTTCCAGAAGGTCCCAGAGCTGGAGGTGCTTGTTGCAGTGCCAGTCAGAAGGACACAGGGACCTGGAGGAGAGCCCACAGTGCAGCCTGATGTGCTTTGTCACTGGGGCAGCCTGGAAGGGACTGGATTGCTCTCTCCTCCATGAGGAACAGAGACGGAGGCTGTTGAGAACCTCATATTGAGAGGTACTTAAAAACATCTGAAACAACACGTATAAACAAGGAAGAAATAATTTTTTCCAAGTATGTTTGGACTGAACACAGTGTAAGTAAAAACTGATGTGTTTCCTAGTGTTAAGTAAATGCTGAGGGGATGTTGCCTGCATGGTGCTGGCGTCAAGGTTTAGAGCAGAAGCAGCAGCTGCTTCAGTCTCTGGGGATCTCTCTAGGGCACAGGATTTTAGCTGGTGTCCCAATGAGTATTTCCAACCCAGCAGTTTAATTGTTTAATTCAAACCTGATCATGAGAGCCTGGCCAATTGCCTTTGATCAAGCAAGCCTCCCTTGGCTGCCATCACCTGACTTTATTGCCTGTTGGGCTCTTTCCTGTGTTATTTATTTTCTATGTTATGGGCTTGGTTTGCTGGCAGACTTTCTGCACAACATAATCTCTGGATATGATGTCCTTGCCTCAAAGAAAAATATCTATAAATTAGGCTAACAGCAGTTTTAATGTAGAGATCTGGAGTCTATGAAAGAGGAGGCGCCAGGTTATTGTCATCAGTGGGTAGCAAATGAGCATGTTAAGAAAAAGCTAACAGTTCTCCGGCACCATGTAAAATACTGAGGAAAACTGGCCAGGTAATAATGCAAGTCATTGCACCTGAGTAATTAAAAATTTGATGGCTTTCGAAATACTCCACATTTCTCTCTTTTTTTTCCCCAGAAATATTTGTGTCTGTTGCCCATGCCAGTTTACAACTATATTTTTTTAAGAAAGAAAGAGAAGAAAGTATTTATTGAAGAACACAGAAATTTGAGTCTTGCAAAGCCAAAGTTAAAAGAAGAAGAACTAATGCCCTCGCCAGATAGCTCAGCTGGTTAGGAGTGCTGTCCTGAAGCACAGAGGTTGCCAGTTCAATCCCCAGTCAGGGCACATACGGAACAGTTTGATGGTCCTGTCTCTCAGTCTTTCTCTCTCACTCTCACTTTCTCTATCTCTCCATACTCCCTTCTTCTCACACTAAAATTAAAAAAGAGAGAGAGAGAATACTTTTAGTATGATAAACATGATCTTTCCTAAAAATTCAAATAAAGTAGCAGGTTAAAAGCATGTCTCTGGAGCTGGACCATTTAGGTTTCAGCCCCAATTCTGAAAGTTATATGTTGTATGAACTTGCTAGATACTCAACCTCTGAAATCTCCTTTTCCATACTATATAGTAAAATGGAGATAATAGTACCTATTGCATCATCATAAGTTGTGAGGAGTGTTCCTATTTAACAGGATTGTTATGATGATTAATTTGGCTGATATACATAAAGTTCTTAGATGAGTGCATAGTACATAGTAATTAAGTATTAATTATTTCTAATAATAAAATTCAAGTGGATAGATTTTATGATATTCTTACTATATCAAATACAGGCAAGAAACATCATTTAATAATAAGCAAGAATATTTGGGGAATTAACCTTTGTTAAGATGTCACATGGCATTATATTTTTGTTTAGGTATAAGGGAACTTCCTTTTTTTGGATTACCACATTTTTGAGAGATTAAGTTGTTATCAATAGTATTATAATTATTTTTATAATTTTTAAGACCGTTCTGACTGGTATATGCTTACACCATTCACACCTGTTGTTGAATATCTTAAATAACCTGTATTAGTCACAGTTCTGCAAAAGTATGGGAGTGTGCATATTTATATTTATATATATGGACACTATATATACATGCACATAGACACACACATATACATGTATGGAGGAGAGAGAGGGAGTGAAGGAGTGGGGTATAGAGAGATTGACTTATTTTTAGAAAATGGCTTACATGATGGTAGAGCTTAGCAAGTGCAAGTGCAAAGTCTGCAAGGTAGACCAGCAAGCTGGAGACCCAGGGAAAGCACTGCAGTTTGAATGAATTCTGCTGGCAGAATTCCTTCTTGTTCAGGGGAGGTCTGTATTTTCCTTCAGTTCAGCCAACCATGGCCAACAGGCTCAATCTGGTCTTTAGCCTTACTGTTTTTTAGAAGTAAAGTTATTTTATAATGTGTCATGCCTCTTCATTTACCTGTTGTCTGTGGTCTCTTCAGGCCACAATGGCAAAGTAGAATAATGTGACAGAGACCCCATGCCCTGCTGTAATGACATCCAAATGTATCTTTCAGTGCACTCGAATGATTGTTTCTTGGTGTTAGACATCAGCCTGTAAAGGAGAACCTGCCTCCATAAATATTTTCTGATTAAGTAAATAATTAGTTCCTAACTTGTATTTTAACTGATCTTTAAATAAGACAAAATTCGACCAAACTTGGCAATGAGAGACAGTGAGGGTACACTTCCAGCCCAGTCATTTAAATCAGGTCTACTATTATTAATTGTTATATATATAAATGGGGCTACTTTTAAATAGCTATGTACATTTCAATTACAATTGTAAACGGATAAAAGTGTGTCTTCAAAATGAATTTGTGTCATTTTTTATAAGCACTATTGCCCTGAAGATTTTTAAGTGGTTTAAAAAAAAAAAGGGAGAAACATCACAAAAATCATCTGTAAAGTTGGAGAACAGCCCTCAGGACCACTCTTACATCTGACACTGACTGCAAGTCTGGGGGGCCCCATAACCACCCTCAGGTTTCAGAATTAAACTAGAAAGACTCAGAGGTCATTAAAAGCTATCATAATTAGAGTTACAATTTATTGCAGCCAAAGGATACAGACTAAAATGAGCCAATTGAAGAGACGCATGGGGCAGAGCCATGAGCCAGAGTTATCTCTCCATGAGCTCATGGGCAATGCTAAATTCCTATCAATTATGTGTGACAATACATATGAACTATTGCCAGTCAAGTATACCAGAACCCTTGGATTTTACTTTTACTGAGGCTTCGTTTCCTAAATATGGTTGGCCACCTACAAGGACAACCTTAGTCTCTATCCTTCACTCTAAATTACACTGTTTCACTCTCTGACATGACCCAAAGACCCCAGATAAAAAAAAGACAGTCTCATCACTTATAGCATCCTAACAGCTTAAAGATCATCTTCCAGGACCCAAGAACATTTCTTTGGGTAAGGTTAATTATTTACCACAGATCTAATTTCTCTAATACTACTCAAGTTCTGTATTTTGACTATAGCAAAACAAGGTTGCATTCTAAACTCTATTAATATTTATCCAATCTTATGTTCCTCTTTCTCCCTTCTCTTTTAATAGACCACATAGGCACAATTCAAAATTGAACACTTGCTTCTAAATGCTAATGTGAGATTGAAAAGCTCGTGTTTATTTTAAAAACATGTTTGATATTCATAGTATGTATCACACACACTATGCTAGAAGTTCACATACATTCAGAGAAACTGAATTTGAAAATACGTGTTTAGACGCAGATTCCCTAGTCAAAACCACGTTTCAAAATACTGTTGTTCAACCATGCGGACATTAATGTAATGAGAGGAAATGTTCAGAATAAGTGCTTTTTAATACAACTTTAATCTTCCAAGGAACCTTTTAAATATTAAGCTCAGCTTGAACAGAGAAAGTAAATTCTACTATAATAGGAGACTATGTAAAAATATTTTAGAAAACCTAACTTTTCATCATTCGATTCAGACAATGTTTTTAAAGTAAAAACAAATAAATAAATAAGCAAGAAGAAGATAAATGGTCCAAGTACAGGAGCAACAACGGTGGTGAGACAAGAGTATGATCGTGTCCATCTGTAAAAATCTGGACAGAATGAAATGCAAGCACAGGATAACAGAGCTGGTACACTGTGTCCAAGTGTTTTTGTTTGAGATGATTGGTCAAGTCATAAATATAAGTCAAACCAAGACTCGGAATAAACTCAATCAGTGGAAAGTGTTAGATGATTTATTTTACAATTATAAACTCAATTATAAGTTTGAAAACTTGAGAATGATTCACGAAATAACTGTCCTTTCTATAATGAGGATTATGAATTGATAAAATGATGTTGAATAGCACTTTTTCTATATAATTAAAGTTATTTCCTTTTCACTTTGAATATTTCTATGCCTCAGGCAAAAATCCCATCAATCATTAATGACCACTGTATGTCACTGCTCCACTGACTTTGCAGACATATTTAGAAGAAAAAAGAGAATCTTTAGCTTTTCTTTCCTAAAATAGAATGTGTCATTTGATAGCTCAGCTTGTGCTGAGAGGTAACCATAAAGAATTCCTTTATTTTATATCAATTAAAAGAGTAAAACTATTTATATTCCATTTGCTTTAAATCCAGTCCTATTAAAATAAGTTTATTTCACTTATCTTTTGCTATCAAACATTATTTTAGGTTCCTCTCTTCGTTTGAAAGCAATGCAATTGATGGTTAAACTCATCCTAGCATAATATAATTGAGCATATGCTACAGGACATGTATATTATATGCATTATGTCTTTTAAGTTTCATAATAATCCTGTGATAAATGCCATTATTATTTCTGTTATACAGATTATAAATTTTTTTAAAAATGAGAGTTTAATTGAACTTCTTCATGCTGCTTAGCTAGTAAATGATGAGTCCAGGATCTAAATTAGGGATCTGGCTTCACAGATTATGTTGTTAGTTAATACACCACACTATAATACCCTAGCACTAAAAATATGTCATATTTGTAACTTGCTCCTTTACTTTTCCAAAAAGGGTTTTTAAAAATATAGCTTCTAGTTTTTTTTTTTTCAGTACAGAAAGAAACAAAAAGGTAAGGGCAAAGGTGGCAAGGCAAGATTTTTTCTCCCTCGCAATAATCATCAGTATGTTTGAAAGTAGAGAAAATATTCTTTTTCCAGTTTTGTAGTTCTGAAGTTTCAGAACTTTACACACAACTAAGCATTTAATTCAATGGGAAAATAGGAAAACTTGTGGTTCAAATTCAAATAAAAACCAAAGTGGCATCTCTTTATTTAAAAAAATATTCAAGTCTTCCAAATTTGAGGGAGCTATGTAATTTGGCTTAGGTCCCTTTACCTCTTCCACTTCAAGCTTTTTTGTTAGAATGTTCAATTTCCTGATCCTTTGCCCAGAAAAACAGACCGCTGCTAGTGGAAAATATTGTCAAGTAAACACAACCACAGAATATTGCTTTGCATTCTTTCTAATCATTTTTGAAGTGACTTCCTTTATGTTATTTCATGTTACACCTTCTTTAGGTGTATGGGTGGGGGGGTGCATATTTAATACTGTAAAATAATGGTTTTTTTCCATCACTTAAGTATACAAGTAAAAGAACAAAATATTACAAATAACTATAGAGCAATTTTTGTTTATCCAGAGACATTTTCACAATATGAGGACATTTTGGGAGCTGTTAGTAGAATCTCAAGGTTAGAGGTCCAAGATGCTGCTAAAGATTCTACCATGGATTGTTTGTTTGTTTGTTGTTGAGTTTTATGAGTTCTTTGTATATTTTGGATATTAGGCCCTTATCTGAGCTATTGTTTGAAAATATCATTTCCCATTTAGTTGGTTTTCTGTTTATTTTGTTATCAGTTTCTCTTGCTGAGCAAAAACTTCTTAGTCTGATGTAGTCCCATTCATTAATTTTTGCCTTCACTTCTCTTGCCTGTGGAGTCAAATTCATAAAATGCTCTTTAAAACCCAGTAAAAAAATGGGAAGAGGATATGAACAGACACTTCTCCCAGGAAGAAATACAAATGGCCAACAGATATATGAAAAGATGCTCATCTTCTTTAGTTATTAGAGAAATGCAAATCAAAACTGCAATGAGATACCACCTCATACCTGTTCGATTAGCTATTATTAGCAAGACAGGTAATAGCAAATGTTGGAGAGGCTGTGGAGAAAAAGGAACCCTCATCCACTGTTGGTGGGAATGTAAAGTAGTACAACCATTATGGAAGAAAGTATGGTGGTTCCTCAAAAAACTGAAAATAGAACTACCTTATGACCCAGCAATCCCTCTACTGTGTATATACCCCAAAAACTCAGAAACATTGATACATAAAGACACATGCAGCCCCATGTTTATTGCAGCATTGTTCACAGTGGCCAGGACATGGAAACAACCAAAAAGCCCGTCAATAGATGACTGGATAAAGAAGATGTAGCACATATACACTATGAAATACTACTCAGCCATAAGAAATGATGACATCGGAACATTTACAGCAAAATGGTGGGATCTTGATAACATGATACGAAGCAAAATAAGTAAATCAGAAAAAAACAGGAACTGCATTATTCCATACGTAGGTGGGACATAAAAGTGAAACTAAAAGACATTGATAAGAGTGTGGTGGCTACGGGGGGGAGGGGGGAATGGGAGAGGGAAAGGGGGGGGAGGGGCACGAAGAAAACAAGATAGAAGGTGACAGAGGACAATCTGACTTTGGGTGATGGGTATGCAACATAATTGAACGACAAGATAACCTGGACTTGTTATCTTTGAATATATGTATCCTGATTTATTGATGTCACCCCATTAAAAAAATAAAATTATAAAAAAAAAAAAAAAAAAGAAAGATTCTACCGTGCCCAGAAACAGCACTAACAACAAAGAATTACTTTCAGGATGTCAGTGGTGTTGGGCTTGGAAAACCTAGCTCCAGAGAAGGGGTTGGCAAACTATAGACATGGGCCAAATCCAGTTTCACAACTGGTTTTGTAAGTAACTTTTTATTAGAGCACATCTGTGCTTATTTCTACTTATTGTCTATGTCTACTTTTGAGCTACAGTGGTGGAGTTGAGAAGTTGTAACAGAAGCATATGATCTACAGCCTAAAATGTTTACTACAATATCTTGTCCTTTACAGACAATGTTTGTTATCTAATGATGTTGTGTTTGGACCAACATCATTAAATTTATCATCAGACTTGAGAACTTGTTAGAAATTCAAATTCTGGGGACCAACCTTATTCTGTTTGGAATTGTTAGCAGTGAAACCCAGCAATCTGTATTTTAACAAATCTTTAACAAGTAGTTCAAATAAGTAGTGCAAACATTGAGATTGCTCCTATATAATAGTATTATATTTCATAAAATATTTCTCAGGTTAGCCTTTGGTTTATAATATAATTTTTTCCTAATTGGTACAGTTAATTATTCAATAAATATTTATTGTTAATAGATTTTGCAATTAGGCAGGACTGATTAATAAAATCTATATCTATCATCCAAACTCCAAGTTTGTGTTACTTTATATTAGTAGACGTAACTCTCTAAGCACCTATGGAATTCATAACTTTTTTTTATTACAATAAAGATTAATGGGTCTCATCTTGAAATTACTGAATTAGAATTTCCATTGGCCTGACCAGGCGGTAGCACAGTGGATAGAGAGTCAGACTGGGACTTGGAGGACCTAGGTTTGAGACCCCAAGGTCACCAGCTTGAACGCGGGCTCATCTGGTTTGAGCAAGGCTCACAAGCTTGAGCCCAACCAAGGTCGCTGGCTCGAGCAAGGGGTCACTCAGTCTGCTGTAGCCCCCCAGTCAAGGCACATATGAGAAATCAATCAATGAATAACTAAGGAACTGCAACGAAGAACTGATGTTTCTCATCTCTCTCCCTTCCTGACTCTCTCTGTCTCTGCCACCAAAAAAAAAAAAAAAAAAAAAAAAGAATTTTCATTGATATGATCTGGCTTGCTGTGATTTTTTTTTTTATTTATTTAAGTGAGAGGAGGGGAGATACAGACAGACTTCCACATATATTCCCAAAACCAGGGACCAATACTCTGCCCATCTGGGGCCCATGCTCACAACCAAGTTATTTTTAGTGCCTGAGGCAGGGGCTCCACAGAGCCACTCTCAGTGCCAGGGGCCAACGAGCTTGAACCAATTGAGCAATGGCTGTGGGAGGAGAAGAGAGAAGGAGAAGGGGGAGATGTAAGGGTGTAAAAGCAGATGTTCACTTCTCCTGTGTTCCCTGACGAGGAATTGAACTCATTCTGTGCTTCTAAAAAGTATTCCAAATGATATGGCATCAGCGAGAATAAAAAGAACACAATTACCCAAGACTTTTTGATTTGTAGGGTCAAAAGACAGAAGTGGAAGTTAAAACTTTTCTTTGTTTTCATATAGAAATTTGAGAGTTGAATACATTGCAGTTAACTACTCAAATAAATGGAAAATTCTGAGTTTTCAAAGCAGAAGCATTCTGCAAAATATTATTCTATCAGTAGAGGTGAACACTCACTAATTTTCGCTTAAAACAATGAGAAAATTTATGATGTGTTTTTAGTTGCACTCTAGAGGTAGATGACCTAGCATTGGTTATCAGTGTTATTAAGGATCAAGGCTCATACAGCTCTTTCCCCTTGGTTCTTTCCAGTATGATGACTTACTCTCCATTTTTATCTAATTCCAATGACTCTTCCTTTCTATATAGCTGCTACAGACATTTCTGATTACAAATATAGGGGTTTTTTTTTTTTCATTTATTAAAACCTGAAATTCTGGTGATAGAAGTTTCCATGTGAGAATATAAATTTTAATCTGTTCCACTTAAAAAGGTGGAACAGATTTTCCTTTTTAAAATATTTATAATCCATTCTTCTTAAAAAAAAAAAACTTACAAAAGGTTACCTTTATAACCATAAAACAATTTGCTCCTTTTTCATTTCAAGATCCAATTCAAATTTAATTCCTCCAGGAACTCACTATGGGTTATAAGAGATTTACAGTGATTTGACACTGGTGCCTTAGCTATGTTGTTGCTAATTACATTTCATGCTTGTAAGTGTTTCTACTCTATAAATGGATAAGCGTTAGAATACCATGTGTAATTTTTATAGAAGTTAATGACCACCTCTGTCTTTTTAACTTGTTTTACATGTTTATGGTTTTATAAACTTGAAAAAATATATAAAGGGCAGATATATATATATAATTTGCTAATTATGAACTGGCTAAGAATCTTGAAAGTACTGTTTTTAAAACTTTATTTATAGGATTTGCTATTTGTTGGTTCTCTAATGACAAGAATTAATGAGTATGAACAAGTAATCAAACATTATCTGTGCTGCAGTATGAAGCGGAACATCGTTTCTGCTGCCATAAATTTCCTTGTCCATATGGTAAAGGTACAATATTGGCAATGAAGCTTGCAAGTCCATCTGGACAGAACCTAATTTTCCTGGATAAGTCAAAGCTTTCTAAATCAACCCATCTGTTTTCATGAGTTTAAAAAACCTGTAAATAAAATAAGGCAGTACGCGCCTGTAAAAAGAGAGATTAGTTAGCTTGACGTTTATTTAGGACAATAGAGAGCCAATGATGATTGCATAGCAATTATTGTCACATGCATTATTTTGGATGCTTCAGACCAATAAATGTCTTCTGTGACCTGTAAATAAGAGCTAATATATATATATATATATATATATATATATATATATATATATATATATATATATATTAATCATCAGTACCCAAAGGTCATAAAGCTAGAAAGGACCCCAAATTTTTATCAGTACAAACAGCTACTCTTTCTTCTTGGACATTGTAGAACTTCTACGTGTTGCTTTTAACACCAGCATTTTATAAAAAAATGTTCATAAAAATTTAACAGAGTACATGTTAAACCAGAAAGTATAAGAAAAGGATATTAATGAATCACTCTGAGAAAAGAAGTATTTGAATTTCTTTTTGATTTGCCTATTATGAAGTAGCTTTAATATATTGTGCAGGCAGATTTCTAATATGGCTCCAATGACTTTGCCGGTAGATGTTAATCTTGTGTTTCTGTTAGTTTACATGGCAAGGCAACTTTGCTGTCATAATTAAGGTCAACTCTCCAATTTTCTTTAAAACAGTGATGTAATCTGGATGGGCCTAGCCTAGACATATGAACTCTTTAAAAGCAAAGACTTGTTTCCAACTGATAGCAGAAAATGAAGTAAGAGATCTGCTGAGGCCAGCCTGAAAGGAAGTGAAGACTTGAATTGCCTGTGGTGCTCCATGGGAAGGAAGGTGGGTGGAATCTAGGAAATAAGAGCTTGATCTGGCTCAAGCCAGTAGACAAATGGGTAATCAGACATCTAATCACAGGATTTCAATTCCATCAGCACTATATAATAGGCACAAACATTTTTTAAAAAATTTAAAATTCATTTATTGGGATGACATTGGTTAGTAAATTCATAAATGTTTCATGTGCACATTTCTACAACACCATCAGTATATTGCATTGTGTGTTCACCACCCCAAGTCAGGTCTCCCTCTGTCACCATCTATTCCCCATCTACCCACCTCGACCTCCCCCACCTCTTTTCCCTACTGCAATCCCCACAGTGTTTTCTGTTTACATGTTGTTTTTCTTTTACCTTTTTTACTCAGGCCCCAAACCCTGTTAGGTTTTTTTTTGTTCATAGATTCCACATATAAATGAAATCATATGGTACTTTTCTTTCTTTGACTGGTTTATTTCACTTAGCATAGTGCTCTCCATGTCCATCCATGCTATTGCAAAGGATACAATTTTCTACTTTTTTATGGCCAAGTAGTATTTCATTGTATAACTGTACCACAGCTTTTTTTTTTTTACAGAGACAGAGAGAGAGAGAGTCAGAGAGAGGGATAGACAGAGACAGACAGGAACGGAGAGATGAGAAGCATCAATCATTAGTTTTTCGTTGCACATTGCAACACCTTAATTGTTCATTGATTGCCTTCTCATATGTGCCTTCACCGTGGGCCTTCAGCAGACCAAGTAATCCCTTGCTCAAGCCAGCAACCTTGGGCTCAAGCTGGTGAGCAAAACCAGATGAGCCCTCGCTCAAGCTGGCGACCTCGGGGTTTTGAACCTGGGTCTTCCGCATCCCAGTCCGGTGCTCTACCCACTGCGGCATTGCCTGGTCAGGCTGTACCACAGCTTTTAAAACTCTGTACTCCCTTATTTTTTTAGTACTGATAGAGTATTGTAGGACATGTATGTTGACTCCTCTAAAAATAATCTGACTTAATGCAGTACACACCTTTTCTGTTGTTTATGTGTCTGTTGGGAGAAGATAACTGTAAAAACAACCAACTGTTCTAGAATAGCAGCAATGTACACTAGGCACGTATGTATATGGTTTATTGTCTCAATGCTATGAAATAAATCAATAAGCATTAGTTCTGTGCATAATAATTTATACAACATGATGTTTAGGCACAAATAGTATTTTACACTCTGTTTTCACATTTTCCAAATGTATTTTTTTCTTAATTTATTAGTTTTTATTAATATACTTTATCGGTTGGTGTGGTAAATTTTTACAAACTAAGTACAATTTATCATAATCTTTAATAATTAAAATACTCAAGTTCACAGACACATGGACACTCACATTTGTTCTAGATTAGATTCTTCAATATATGGGGTTCCCTTGAACCCAAACATTTTTGGATACATTTCAGGTTGGAGATTCATTTTTTCCAATGTCACATTTCCCCCAGGCATCTTAAATTCTTCTTGAAATTGGGTTTTCCAAGATAGAAACTGAAAAAGAATCCCAGAGAAATTTCCAGACCATTTCTTTTTGTTATTATTGATTGAATATTATTATTGATTTTTAGGGAGAATGGGAGAGAGAAACATCAATTTGTTGTTCCACTTATTTATACATGGATTGGTTGATTCCTGTACGTTCTCTGGCCACGGACCGAACCCACAACCTCAGCATGTCCAGACCATTCTCCAACCAACTGAGCTAACCAGCCAGGTCCTCCAGACATACTTTATTAAACTTAGGTCCTCCAGAATACTTTATTAAACTTAGGTTCTATTTCAGGGGGTCAGGAAGCACAGATGAAAGTTGGATCCTCTATGCTGGTTCAGAGGTTGACTGTGCTTGGTTGCTTTTATTAGCTGGGAACGGATTGGGCTTGCAGGAAAAGGCAAGTTTTTGAAAAAGAAGGCTTGTGGAATTTTTTGTTTCAGGGTCAGGTGACTTCTTTTCTCAGCTCTGTTGCCTGGTAACTATGCTCTGGCCTGCACTGTGGGGCAAGATAGTGGACTTTGTATTAATGACATACTAGGAAGGTTGTATCATGGTCAAACTACGACCAACTGCACATACAGCTTAAGCAGGCTGTTAGAAAGGATATAAAATCAGTTACTTTTGTGTTTGTGAGTAGGGAGTGGAGGGGTCTTGACATTTTTGGGGTCAGCCCATCCTAAGTCACTTCTGATCACCTTTCTAAACTTGGCTTTCTGGTCACCTGGTCTATTCCTGGGACCAAGACCTCTGTCTCACTGTGGGCATTCTCCTTTCCCCTTAGATTAGGATTTGGGGTTTTTAACAACTAGAAACTCTAAGAGATTAGTTACTGCTAAAGCACCTATATTTTGTGGTGTAATTTGGAGGGCAGAGGAGAAGCCTGGATGGGTCTTTGTTAAGGTAGTTGGACTGGAAAGAATTTTTAAAAAAGAAGTAAAAGGCCTGTTTCTTCTTATTTTCCTTTCCAAGTGGACATCAGAGCCAAGAATTAAATGCATCCCAAGGTTAATTAAGCGGTCCTTTTACCCCCAAAACTTATACCTACCAGTTTAATATTATATAAACTTTATATACCAAAAAAACCAAACAAACCCCACAACAAAAACCTTTCACTTTATAGTTAAAATATAAAGTTGTTTTATTTTAACTGAATTCTATTGGGGTGACACTGTTCAACTTAATTATATAGGTTTCTGGCGCCCCATTGTACAACTCATCTCTGCACACCATATTGTAATTTTACCCCCACAAGTCAAATCTTTGTCCATCACCATTTATCCCTTATACTTTCCTTCACCTCACCCTTGCCCCAGTTCTCACCACACTGTTTTCCATGTCTATAAATTCTTTTCTTTTTTTATTTTGTCCTTTTTTGCTCAATACCTCCACCTCCCTCAACCAACATCCCCAGTAACAACTGTCAGCCTGCTTTCTACATATAAGTCTGTTTTTATTTTGCTTGTTAATTCATTTTGTTCATTAGATTCCACATATGAGTGAAGTCACATGGTACTTGTCTTTCTCTAACTTACTTATTTCACTTAGCATAACATTCTTCATGTCCATCGATGCTGTGGCAAAGGGTAAGATTTCTTTTTTACGACTGAGTAGTTTTCCATTGTGTAACCATACTACAGCTTTTTTAGCCATTCATCTACTGATAGGCACTTGGGCTCTTTCTAGATCTTGGTTATTGTAAATAGCACCACAGTGAACATTGGGTACATATATTCTTTCGAATTAGTGTTTTCAGGGTTCTTAGGTTATGTTCCCAGAAGTGGAATCACTGATTCAAAAGGCAGTTTTATTTTTAATTCTTTGAGATAATACCACACTACTTTCCACAGTGTCTGTACCAATCTGCATTCCCACCAACAGTTTACGAGGGTTTCCTCTTTCTCTACACCGTCACCAACACTTGTTTATTAATTTATTGATGATAGCCATTCTGACAGGTGTGAGGTAATATCTCATTGGTTTTAATTTTCATTTCTCTGATGATTAGTGACATTGAGAACCATTTTTAAATGTTTATTGGTCATCTGTATGTCCTTTTTAAAAAAGTGTCTCCGCAGAGCCTTTGCTCATTTTTTAATTGGATTGTTTTGGGGTTTTTTTTGGTGTTGTTTTAGTTTAAAAAATAAAGTTTTAAAAGACAAACACATGGAATTATTTCAACATTTAAATAAATACACACCATCAGAATAACTAATATACAAGATCTGTTCCCTTTTTGGAAGAGAATAAGTATTAAATGTCACAACAGTGTTGAATTGGGAAAATAAGTTTTTATTAAATGTGATAAAGAAATAAAAAAGGAATATAAGTGAGTGAGAACAGATTGTTTTCACCCTGAGAAATTTTACTAATAGCTACATTATATATCTTTGTGTGAAAGGGAAGGTGAGTATGTCAGGTAAAGAGAAGCCATACCTTGTAAACCTGGGCACCAAGAAATGCAAGGTATACAACTGCACAGCTTGGATGAAACAATAACTCACAACTAATTCCACTTCCACTACAAATCTGCCTTCAAATCAACTCTGAATAGAAAACATATAGGTATCTACATGTGTCTTCTGTGAAGTCTTCTCTAACAATATTGACAAAGTGTAAAAACCACATTTAGTAGGAAATGTAAAATATCATTCTGTTCCAAGAGATTCAATGTTGAAGAATGGGAATATAACTATTGAACATCTTTGGCAACACTCCTGCTAATCAACTTTTGTGCCAAGATGTGTTGGAAGGCACTGAAGAAACATGGCATGATGTAGAAGGGGAGAGATGTGTAAAAGCATTCCCAGGCTTAGCAGATCAAGGGTGTTTAGTCTTTTCAGGGGAAATGAAAACACTTGGAAAAGTTGGCTGGGCTAGTGATATCTTATGTGTTAGGAGATTCTAACAACAAGTTGCTCTGAAATTATACTCTATTTACCAGACTGAAAAATATGAAGATTGAACTGAAACATTTTCATGAAAATCTGTAGAAATGAGAGTGCTTATAGACTACTTCAGAGAATTCACATAAGAGAGCCCCAAAGAGAGCATGCTCACAAAGAAGGCACTGAGGGTCAGCACAATCATCCAGACAGACCTTAACAATGAAGAGAGGAATTTAAGAGCAAGCTAAGGATAGAGCTATTTGTCCCTTTCCCAACCACCCCTCCTATCTCTCCCTTACTATAACACAGAAAAACAAGTAAACTCTAAATAGAAAAAAAAAAAGCGGGTATATGAAAGTCAAAATCATTCCCCCTCCCTGCATCCCATGAAGATAAAGTAAAGAATAATTTGATATTGAGGTAACTTTAATACTTAAATGAATAGCTTAGTTGATTTAAAAAAAATGTTCTTGAGGTAACTCCATCAACTACATTATATCAAGAGTGTATGTTAAAACCCGTACATAGGTAAATAATTTTAATAAATGAATTATCTCTTTGAGAATATGAACTGTAGTTTCTTACCATGTTTACTTTTACATGTTAGTTATTCCTGCAAACAAATGTAGAAATCTAGTTTTGTCAAAATATTTTCATCTTAAATTGTATGTCTTGATGTGAAGAGTTGGAGTAACTGATTCTAAATTTCCCCCAAGTAGTTTTAACATATCTGCTAATTATAACAGAAAGTGACAGCTTGATTGACTGTTTAGTGTCTTTGTGGTGCATGGGAGTGCAGAAACTCGTTTGTCTTGGTGATCTGAACTTTCTAATTGACGAGGTTGGGAGAACAAGCTCTCTAAAAGTTATGCACTCTTTTAAAATCAAAACAATTTACAAGTAGAGAAAAAATATATTATGAATTTGTACACTTGACATCTGTATGCTTTTATTAATCAACGTCATGCCAATAAGTTCAATAAACCAAAAGAAAAACTATATCCCAACACACCAAAGTAACAACAGATCATTAATCATAAGACAATGGGATTTTATTTCTGTAGAGGGAAATTATATATGTATGTCCTAGCTAGTTACTGAGTTTCTCATTTATGAAGTGAAGAAAAGTTATCAGTATTTCATAATCAGATAAAGGTAAATATTAGAGTCTTTAAAACTTTAAATACTTAGGATGGCATGTCTCATATTTTCAAGATATACAGTGATGAGCTATAGAAATGCACATTATTTTACTGACACTATGAATGAAACAGAACATAAAACAAATATTTTTCTCTGAAAAAGGATTGTCTCATGACTACCATACTGTGGTGCCAAGATTATAATGACAACCAAGAATGACAATGAAGAGGAAATACTTCCAGACACATGTGAGCATTCATGACATTGTCATAGATTCAGAAAGTTTCAAACCTGTGACTTTTTAAGTAATATGCTTCAATATGATGGAGATATATCAATTTATTATAACGATGAAAATACATTAGCAATAATAATAATTGTGTGTACAATTATATTATTGATTGTAGTCTAGTGAAACGGAAGGAGCAGAAGGGTAGGGTAGTGGTTGACTTTTGTAAATACAGTAATGATTTTGGATTGGGCACATATCTATTTTTAATATCGAGTACTTCATCTGCAAAATAGAAATAATAATGCCAACCATTTTAATTTGTTGTGGGAATTAAATTAAATGGATTAATATAGATGATGGCAATTAACAAACAACTTGAAATACAAAGCAATATCAATAAACTTTTTTTTTTTAATTTTAGTGAGAGGAGAGGCAGAAACGGACTTCTGCATATGCCCGACCAGGATTCCCCAGTTAAGCCCACTGGGGGTGGGGGGGGGGGATGCTCTGCCAATCTGCAGCCCTTGCCCCGTTGCAACTGGAGCCATTTTTTAGTGCTAGAGGTGGAGGGTATGGAGCTATCCTCAGCACCCAGGGCCAACTCACTCTAACGAGCCATAGCTGCAGGAGGGGAGGAGAAAAGAGAGAGAGAGAGAGAGAGAGAGAGAGAGAGAAAGAGAGAAGCGAGAGGGGGAAGGGTAGAGAAGCAGATGAACACTTCTCCTAAATGTCCTGACTGGGAATTGAACCCAGGATAGCCACACACTGGGCAGATGCTCTACCACTGAGCAAACTGGCCAGGACCCCAATAAACTTATGTATGTAAGAATATTACTATGTATATAGTAGTGCTAACTTTATTTCTTAGACTGCAGTTTAAGTGAAGTATAGTAACTGTTAATATACACAATGTATCTTGAAAACCTAACCTCATTCTTTGTGATGGTTGCAAATACAAGCAATTCTAAAAGCTACTTGGAAGTTTGGGGTTGAATCTATAAATCAGACTACATTAAGATCAAAATTGGCCAGACCTGTGGTGGCGCAGTGGATAAAGTGTTGACCTGGGAATGCTGAGGTCGCTGGTTCGAAACCCTGGGCTTGCCTGGTCAAGGCACATATGGGAGTTGATGCTTCCAGCTCCTCCCCTCCTCTGTCTCTCCTCTGTCTCTCCCTCTCCTCTCTAAAATAATTTTTTTTTAAAAAAGATCAAAATCGCTTTGCTCTATTGAAAAGGCTTAATATAGATCTAATTTCTGGATGTAAAATGATTCTTCCACAACCAGTATGCAGCTATAGGCAATGACTTTTCTTCCTCTACTGTTTCACATGAAAGGACCCAACATGAGTCCACCTTCCCATCTTGAGTCTGGCCTAATTAATTCTGGGTCACAAAAGCATAGAGGGTCACTGTAGTATGTATCTCCAGTGAAAACAATGGTATTGGATCTGTTAGTTACTCACCATTGTGCATGTGGCCTACAGAAATCATATGACTCACTCCAAAGTGAAAGTCATTATACCATGTATTTTCAATCATTCTGACACAAAATAGGTTTTACAAATTTAATTCTCTGAATATGTTTTGATATTCTATTTAATCAGCACTTGTGACTGCTCGTGATTTAGATGAAGTGGATGACAAAACCCCTACCCTTAGGGAAACTAAACAAAATAGGATTAGAAATTGATATTTATTTTAATCAGATAGATTAGGCAACCAATGTTCTAGGCCATCTGAGAAAACACAAATTAATGTTGATTCCAGTAACCTCAGAAAACCCTCCTGGAAGAAATTGATTAGAGTTGGATCTTGAAGAATGGCTGCTGTTTAGATATGTGAAGAGGACTAAGAAGGTAATTTGGAGGCAGACTTGAGTACAGTGAGAGACCATTGCATTGGAGGTGAGTTCTTGGTTCTGTTATGAACATTCTGCTAATGCAGAGACTTTATTTTTGGCAGGAAGGACAGTAGGAATTGACTGAGTTGGAGGGAACGACTTGTATACAAGCAGAGATTTGAAAAATGAAACTTTATAGGCACTAAGAATGAATTATAGGATTCTATAATATAAGGCTATTTGGTGAAAGCAGTATTTAGGACCCTGATGGCAAACCTTTTTATTAAAAACTGCCCACTTTTGCAGTGCTGGTCAACCTGGTCCCTCCCGCCCACTAGTGGGCATTCCAGCTTTCACGGTGGGCCAATCATGGCGCCCTTTGGTTGCTTCGCTACCGCCCACCATAAAAGCTGGAACAGTTGACCAGCACTGCAAAAGTGGGCGGTTTTTATAAAAAGGTTCGCTGTCACGGATTTAGGATGTTATTCTAATGACATGGTTTGGATTAGAAAGATACTAGAGGGAAGTACTTGGGAAGTCATTGCCATAAACCAGTGTAATGTGATGGTAAGAGTAGAAAATAGAAAGTTGCAATAAAAAGAAAATGATTATTGAAGTAAATAAAAGATACGCATTAAATAAATGAAAAACTAAAAAGATAAAGTACAGAGAATGAGAATGATCTAGTTAGATGAGTGATTAAAAGTGAGAATCCAGGTGTCTTGACTTCCAACAGGATATATATTTTTTCCATTAAATAATAAAAAAGTCTCTTTTGATGATATGGTGGCAAGAAAAACTCACTCAAATGCTTTATACAGTTAACCTTTGAACAACAATGTTTGAGCCACACAGGTCCACTTATATGCAGATTTTTTCAATAAATTTGTACAGTACTATAAATATATTTTGTCTTATGATATTCTTTATAACATTTTCTTTCCTCTAGCTTACTTTATTATAAGAATATAATATATAATTCATATGACACAAAATATGTATTAATCAACTGTTTGTGTTATCAGCAAGGCTCCCAGTTAACAGTAGGCTATTAATAGTGAGGTTTTAGGGGTGTCAAGTGGATTGTTAACTGTGGGGAGAGGTGGTTGGTGCTGCTTATCCCCACATTATTCAAGGGTCTACTCTACTTGTAATTTGGTGACACTAATATTATTCTTTTATTGTTCACTTATCCTGTTTGTTATGTTTCTTTCTGAACATATTTTTTATTTATTTTATTTTTTATTTTTTTGACAGAGACAGAGAGAGACAGAGGAAGAGACAGATAGAGACAGAAAGACAGGAAAGAAGATAGATGAGAAGAAGCATCAGTCCTTTGTTTCAGCACGTTAGTTCTTCAATGATTGCTTTCTCATATATGCCTTGACCAGAGGGCTCCAGTAGAGTGAGTGATCCCTTGCTCAAGCTGGTAATCTTGGGCTCAAGCCAGCGATCTTGGGCTCAAGTCAGCAACCATGGGGTCATATCTATGATCCCAAGCTCAATTCAGCGACCCCGCACTTAAGCTGGTGAGCCTGCATTCAAGCCAGATGAGCCCCTTGTCAAGCCAGTGACCTCGAGGTTTCTCTCTTCTCCTCCTGCAACCAGTGGCTTGATTGGTTCGGGCATCAGCCCCAGGTGCTGAGGATGGGTCTGTTGATTTGAGCATCAGCCTCAGATAGGGGCTGCTGAGTGGATTCTGGTGGAGGTGCATGTGAAAATCTGTCTTACTGTCTCCCCTCCTCTCACTTGGAAAAAGAAGAAAAAAAAAGATCATAGAATAAAAATTAATCAAATGAACAATATTAAATATCACCTCTGCCAATTTTGGTAGGTTAAAAGCTAAATGGAGATGATTTGTTCTAAACAAAATCTATATGAGCAAGTTGGCAAAAAGAGGTCAGGAGAGACTCTCTGTTACCCCTCAGTAGCATATGACTTCTCCTGTCTTTGAGTTTTAAGGAAAGGATAATTTAAATAATCATGGGACTGTAGGAAAAGTATTTTTATGTTTCTGAAAGTTTAGAACTTTCTGAGCAAAGACACTTACTTGGGATGTAGGTTAAAAGGATGAGTCTTCAAATTCAAAAGTGATTAGATGGCCCTAGAACACCAGTTCAGAAAAAAACCTTGAACTCAGGAAGCATGTTAAGGTTTATAAACACAGAAATGCTTGTCTTGTGTCTTCTCTAGAGATGTTTGTTTATATTATATATGTTAGAGTCTAGGAGCCTCCTCCTTCTCTTTCCAATTTGTTTACATTAGGGATATTGGTTCATTTCTCCCAGAGGGGAGCTGGACATCTAGTATGTAGTCTCCCAAATCCTTAATTTCAGGGTGCCACTCCCATGGTGTGAGAAAATTCCCTTTTGGTTAAATACAGGACAGTCCAGGTGACTCACCACATTAGCCCAGAAGGGATAATAATTGGGACATGGTTATTATTGTAAATTGGTAAGTAATAATAAACCTCTCCCTGATCAGAAATCTTCTGCTTGCATGCAGGATAATATAAACAAATAATAATATTGACAGTTATCACATTTTTTTTATTTTATGGCATTAGAAATATATATAGTATATAGACTAAAATAATGGAAGATAATCAGGTCCTTTCCTCATGGGAGATTTACTTGTTAATTTCTCTTATTGAGGCCAGCAGTGAGAGCATGGGGCCTGTAGGTAAGGAAGAAAGGAGCCCAGGACGAAGGTGGAAGAGAGTGAAAGTACCCAGAAAAGAAGCGTGGACTAAGGAAGGAAGCGCCCCAACCCAAGCCAAGAAGCTTCAGGGACATGTTATGTTTTAGGACAAGCATTCAGAGAGATTTGGTAAAGGACACCTTTGTAATTGTATGACTTGTACTGTTCCCTGCATTGCCATGCCTGTGGTGTAGATAACAAAGCAAGCAGAAGGGGTAGAATGCTGGCCAAATAAAGTTTGTAAAATATGATTTTATATTTGTGTTATTTACAATGAGGGCTAGGCAACACCAGCTAAAAATAGTCAGTGAAGTTACAGATTGCCTTCCTGCTTGGGAAGGGCTATTATTTTGCTAATGGAGAGGTTTTCATACTAGAAAGTTTGAAAGAAAGAAAGAGAAATCAGGACCCTCCCACTCCTCCACTAAGGAGGAAGAGAAGCAAGGAGGAATGCAGGGGGAAGGTAGCCCACAAGAGATTATCTGAATAACCCCTCCCTCTCTCCTTTTCTTAAAAGTTTTTAAGAACTTAATGGACGATTTCCAACACTTAAACCTCCCCCCATCCTGAATTCATGTGATTGACATGTGTACCTCTAGACAAAGGGATCACAAGATCCTTGCATGTGAATTTACGTTCTGTAAAGATGTATATAAGATGTAAGAAATCTAATTTCGAGGAGCTCGTGTTTTTGGAGCCACTAGCCCCGTGTGCTCCACTGGCTTTTTAATAAATTCTCTTTTCCTCTTATAAGGTTATCTGAGTGTCTGTCATCTGCGGGTTGCTTTCCTGCAACAGGAAAAACCTGGCTCACATCGGGTGTGACAATGCTGTGATCAAGAGGGTCATGGTGGCAGGGAAACAGTCCGTGGAGTGGAGAGAGCCCGGGTCAGAAGAACAGCATGTAGGTCATCACAGAGCCGCTTGGGTATGAGGGCAAACAGATCATATTTTAGCTTCAACTTTCTCATCAGAATATGAGGGGCTGGGTTAGATGGTTTGGCAGTGGTTTTCAAAAGCTTGGCCACAGAACAGCTGTAGAAGAGTCACCTATAGAATAGGGTTTCCTGGTCTCTGTTCTGAAATCTTGTTCTTAGAGATCTTTCTTTATCCCGCACAGCCTGGGTGATTCCAATATGAAGCCCAAGCTTGGAGGCATTACTGCTGGTAGTATGAGCATCCCAAGGTTTTATGACTCTTCTTTGGGCTCTTTTCAGGAAAAATAATGAGCATTTCTTCTTTTTCTACTCAATTATGTGACATCAGTTGTAGTGTTTTTCTTGATGAATGGTACTTCTCTAAAATAAATAGTTTCTTCACAGTCCCTACTTATTACAGTTCTTAGTTTAATTACAGACAGTTTATGCAATTGGAGCAGCCCCCTAAAAGGAAGATTCTTTATTTGGTGAGAGTTTTCACAGTCTTCTCTACAGAGCTGGCTGACGGATGTCAGACCCACAGGAAAAATTTCTGCATCAGGCGTCATGATTGCAGCTTAAGTCCCCTGAGCAAAAAAATGTTTCTCCTTTTGGTACCACTGACCTAGTTTTCAAATCCGTTACCTTACAAGACAGAAAATGGAATGTAACAGAGCTTTCTGAAGATATATGCCGGTAAAAGAAACATGTGCTGGAATATTCAGAAACTGTAATAAAATCCAGGAGACTGAAAAGCCAGCAGCTGCTTATAGACCAGGGGCTCGATAAATGTAACCTTTGTGCCAAACTGGGCCACTGCCTGTGTTTATGAATATACTTTCACTTGGAGCACAGCCACACCACTGTTCTCATGTTGTGACTATTTCAACAGCAGAACTGTTGAAATAGTGCTTTCATATTTCAACAGCAGAACTGAGTAGTTACAATACAGCAGTGGCCCACAAAGCCTAAATATGTACTATCTCATCCTTCATAGTAAACATTCGCCAACTCCAGCTATAAACTTTTTTGCCTCTAACATCTTTTTGTTTTACAGGAAGTCTGTGGGCAACACATGGCTACCATTGCTATCAGAACTGTTTGTTGTTTCTTAGCCTAGTAGCAGAGAGAGAGAGACTAAAATTCAGATAAGAAAAGATGTCACTGATAAAAATGCCTGGATTACAAAGAAAAACCATGGACTCAATGGGATATTTAATGAATAAAGTCACAAAAAGACACAGATGAGCTCTAATGAAAACAAAGTATTCTTAGACATTTTCAACTATTAAAAAGTATCTGAAAAGACAATTAATTGTAGCTTTTTACAAGAATCAGCAGAGTTCAAATATCTGTTGGGTGATGATCTCACAAAGTAAACAAAGAAAAGTCCTGGGAAGCTAGTAGTTTATTTGTAATAAAAGGCCAGATGATCTGCGAAGCAGCAGGATGTCCTAAGTCAATAGCGAATGTGTGTGTTTGTTGTTTTCATTACCTGGTAGAATTGAGAGGGTGATTTATTTGATCAAGGCAGCCTCATCCTGCATATTTTCTGATTGTATCTGCTGCTGATTTGGTGACAGCCATTTTGAGAGAAAGCCTTGTCAACTTTTTGGTAAACATTTTTTATTAATCTGTACTTTTCAAAATTCCTAGAAATGCTGAGTCTCATTCTTCCTTTGTTTCAGGAAAACAGAAAGTATCTCTCCCTGATGCTGGTTCCTTATTGTAAGGTCGGTGGATAATGGGGAAAGCTCAGCCCTGGGAACTTTGGCTAGGACTACCCACCACCAAGCGCGTCAAAAGAAACTTCCCAGGAACCCTATGGAAAACAGCGACCATCTGCCTGCCAGTGAGATTTCACCATGTCATATTAGCTCGACCACCCTAGGGACCCTTTAAATATCTCCCACGCGGGTCACCACTTGCGACTTACCTGGCCTCCGTCTTTTTTCAGGTCCAGGGAACCTCGTTGAGTGGGATGCGTGCTCTGCACTCAATAAAGCCTTTTATTATTCCACACTTTGTGGCTCTGGCCCCTTCCTTCCTTCTCAGCGGGGAAAAATACCTTACATTTTGGTGCTGAAAACCCGGGAGGAGTTTGAAGTCTGCAAGGACCGCTCCTCTTCCCATCCCCTCTGAGAAAGAACCAGGATCTCCAACCTTCCACCCACTTCGGCGCATGGTGTGGTCAGTCCCCTGACTCCAGCCTCCCCTCAGTTCTTTCCTCCAAGACTCCCTGTCTGAAACCATAGCTACGTCAGGGAACTCTTTCCATTCTGAGTGCGTGTGCTCGTGCAGACATCCTGAGCACATCCACTTTACCTTATCCGTCTGTGGCCAGAGCTTGAGTTTTGGGATGCTGATGCTCAAATCTGACCACTCTGAGAACTGAGGGCGGCCGTAAGGGCACAGGAATCTCCCTCCCTAAAGAAGAGGAAACTGTTCTTCTTTTCCACTGTGTCCAGGCCACAGAACCCACTGAATTAGCCTACTGAAGGGACTTTCGATTTTAACACCTTCACCAATTTAACTATCGCCAAAAAAGCTGGGAACTGATTGGAGATCCTTTACATTCATGGCTTCTAATTATTCACGCACCCGTCCTTAATCTCTGTGAAGTGTGTTCCACCGCACAGGCCTTTTTCTGGCCAGAGAAACCTCACCTAAAACCTCCACTCCTGATCTTTCCTTCTCCGTGAACTCCCAACTCTCTCCCCCTCCTGCCTGACTCCCGAGGGTGCCCCTTTCTCGGGACTTCTCTCTGGACCCTCTGTGGACCTCTTTTGCTTCAAAAGCCCCCTCCCCTCCCTTTGCAAAATCCTGTTACTTATTCACCACTACCATCTCTCTTTCTCCTCCCTTTCTGGCCAGGGGCCCCTCCCTTCTCCACTGTGTTCTTAAACCCCTCCTCCTTCAGGCCATTCTCAGCCTGGCATTGGCTCTTACACCGGTTTTCAGGACATCCAACCCCAATTTTCTTGCAGGAAGTTTTGGCCCTGTCCTGCCTCTGGCTCCAGTGTTTCCTGCCAGATCTGGGTGCTGGGCTCCCCACAAGCCCCCCTCCTCTTATTCTCAACCCCCAAACCCCTATCCAGAACCTGTGAACACAGCATTTAAAGTTTTTAATGGTCCCAACTAGTAGAAACAGGCCAAGGCTGTTCGCCAGGCCTGCATGTAGCAGAAGGTAATGCTCCAAACCCAGGCTCTTGTGGCAGCCCTGAGGCCTGCAGAACAACAGAGGCAAGGCACAGGAGATGCCCCGACCCATTCCAAGCTGCAAAGAGGAACCCCAACAGCACCTTGCTTTAAGTGTGGCAAACAGGGTCACTGCTGGTGGCTGCCCACTGACCCCTGCCCTGACTGCAAGCAGCCCAGTCACTGATGGAGCAATTGCCCCTTTGGGCAATAGGCTTTTCCTCAGCACCTGTATGTGGAGGCCAATCTAGCCAGGTGGGCGCATCGCTCAAACTCCTAGGACACAGCCTGGCTTGGAGAACCCAGGGTATGCTGCAACTAGTGGGTAAGTCCATCTCATTTCTTATGGACATGGGGGCTACCTTCTCTTTTTTGCCATCACACTCTGGACCTCTAGTTCCCTCATGGGTCTTGGTTATGGGAATGGATGGGACCCCTACCTTTCCCCTTTTTATGCCACTCAGTGACATACGGTTTTGCCTCAAGCTGGCCTTCTAACAGGACCACTGGCAGTTGGAACCACTGGACTCCATCCATTGCCAGCTCATCAAAATGCTGGACCCTACAAATCCTCCTATTATTCCTCTTTTTAAAAAAATCCTTACAGGACCACATCCGTGAAGTTTCTCAATTCATGGCCACACAGATGTTCCTCCTGACACTCCTCAAAACTATCATCTTCCAATCTCCCCCTCCCTGTGACACCCTTAATCAGCAGGAACTAGTCAGATGAATAAACGGTGTCCCTTTTCTATTTAACACAAAAGGTCAAAATGTAAGGTCGGTGGATAATGGGGAAAGCTCAGGCCTGGGAACTTTGGCTAGGACTGCCCACAACTAAGTGCACCAAAAGAAACTTCCCAGGAACCCTTTGGAAAGCAGCGACCATCTGCCAACCAGTGAGATTTCACCACGTCATATTAGCTCGACCACCCTAGTGACCCTTTAAATGTCTCCCATGCGGGTCACCACTTGCGACTTCCCTGGCCTCCATCTTTCCTGGAAGCCAGGGAACCTCGTTGGGCAGGATGCACACTCTGTACTCAATAAAGCCTTTTATTATTCCACACTTCGTGGATCTGGCCCCCTTCCTTCCTTCTCAGCAGGGAAAAATACATTACACTTATAATCCCCAGGCACATTTAAAATCAGTCTTACTTCATTTATTTTTCATTAAAGCAAAACAAACGAGGGACACACAATGTCTCACCTTCTTTAAGATTGTAAATTGTGATGTAAAATGTGCTGATGTAATCTACTTAGATGTAAACGAGATGTAAATTAAAAACCCAATGAAAGTGCAGTTTCCCTGTGCGCTGTGTACTTCAACTTGATAGTGCTGGGTTTACCCTCGGTGAGTGCACAGTTTTGCTTGGGCAACGGAGCACACACAGCAAAACATTGAGTAAAGAAAATCAATAGGACAGAATCAACTATGCCAGAATAGTAGACAAATAATAATATTTCCATAAATTTAAATAAATAAAAGAATGGTAGTCACATTATGGAATACTTTTACCTTTAAAATTGTGCAAACTTGTTTGATCCCGAGAAGGGCCCCACCTTGTCCTCACAAAGCCAGCTGGCCCAGGTTGGTTTTGGCCTTGAGCTGCTAAATTTACCCCAGCCTGGGTTCCTTCCTCCTGAGCACCTGCTACAATTAGTAGCTTCAATCTGCAAGACATAGGCATGGTGCATGAGACTGGCCTCTGCCTTATCGGAATTTATTGAAAATACTTACATGAGCCAAAGCACTACTCCAGTTGTAATGCTATTATGGTGGGGGCACCTGTTGCTGGCTTCTGGTGAACCCTTTTCTCACGTGCCCCCTGCCTTTTATGTGATGCCTCGCTTGTCCTTTTGAGCTCCCATTGTGTCCCTTCCTCTCTACTGTAATTATTATGCTATTGTCAGTGCTCTTTATCTATGACCTACTCACTGTCGTACCTTCCCTGTAAGTGGGTAACTCGCAGAAAAATAAACAAGCTCCAATGCTGTTGTAAAAAAAAAAAATTCTAATTCTATTATTTATTAGGGTCTCTGTTATGTCTGTGTGTGCTAGATACAACATCCAAGTCCTTAAACAACTATATAGCCTCGTTCCTAAAGACTGGGAAGAAAGTGAAGGCAGCTGGCTTGTGGGCCATTCACTTCTTGATTAGGGGAACTGAGAAAGAAAAGATGACCTCAGATAATATCCTTGTCCAGTAATCCCTAAGTAAATAAACTAATATTTCCCAGGAAGAGGAGACCATATCTCTAATGCACCTAGCAGTGTTTCCCTGGCTAGGGATTATCTACAGTAAACAGAATCCGAATCTGTGAGGCATGGCTCCCTGGAAAAAGTTATATAATTGATCATTTAATGTTCCCCATTTTGAGGTGCATCTAGAAATCTTGCTTAGAGACACCTTTCTGGAGCAAAGAGCTGTGTCCTGTGAGGAGTAAATGTAGGGAGAAACCTATAGCCCTCTGCTTCCTCTGAGCCTTTTTCTTTTCTTTCTTTCTTTTTTTTTAAATTATCTGTAGCCTTGTCTTTATGTACTAGACGCTGATACTAGGAATGATCTCTAATTTGTTTCAGTTGACAATTCCACTCTGGGGTATTAGCTCAGGATTTTGGTCTTTGTGTAAACTTGCCTGGATTTGAATGCCTCCCTATTTTCCCAGTTGTTAGCTGTGTGAGCCTGAGCACATTTTCTAATCTTAATCCCCAGCTGTTTAATTTCCCTACCCTTAAAACAAGAATTACAAATACTTTCTATTCTGAATTAATTGATGTAAACCTCAAACAGTGGTTGAGTCATAACATTATTATTAAGACTCAATTCAAGAAACGCTGCCTAGTACTATCTAACATGAATTCTTCACCATTATAATGCTGTCATAAGCACATAAGAATTATGTTTCTAATAACTCTCTGAAGTAGAAAGCACTATTTATACGAATCTCAAGTATCTTGCTATTCAAAATATAGTCCATAGCACGTTTCTCCTGAGCCTCACCAGAGATCTACTGTATCGAAATATGCATTTTAACAAGGTTTCTATGTAATAGTTTAAATACACATTTTAAATGTTAGTGAACCCCCTGAAAAGATTTTAAAAGAGGAACAAATTCCATGATGAAACTTAATAAATTATTAAAATATTCAATAATACAAAACTAAGCAGAAAAAAAGAAAAATGAACCAAGAACATATGACACAAGAAATAAGTAGGAAAAAAAACCTAATCATCCTGAGTAAAAGAAATGATCATAATGGACAAAGAAGTAAAACATACCTAACTGCTGTCTAAAAATAACCATTTAACCATGAAGGCAAAAAGAGATTAGTGTAAATGCATGGGGAAAAATACTATGTAATCAGCAAATGAAAGATATTTGGAGGGTCTCACAGGCCAACTACAGAACAAAGAATATTGTCAAATATATATTTTTAAAGGGACATAACAATAATGAGGTTATTTCACTACAAAGATATAACAATCCTAAATACTTATGCACTATCAAGGACTTTGAAAACAAGGAAACGTTGATAGTACTAAAATAAAAAATGTAATAATCTGTAAAAGTAGTTGAAAACTGCCTTTTAAATCGCAACATTAACACTTGTCTCTCAGTTAACAATAAGAAAGTCATAAGATCAGTAAGAATATCAAATACTGAACAAAACTATCAACTTACATTACTAACATTTATGTGAAATGGCTTTCCTGATCAGAAAATACATATACTTTAAATGTACACAGGGAACATTCACCAAAATAGACCACATTCTATGCACTAAGACACACCTCAACAAATTTAAGACTTGAAATCATACTAGCTACCTGCTCTGACAAAGAGAAATAAACTAGTAATTAATAATTGAGTATCTGTGACTAAATGAACTATATATGCAAAAACTCCAAACCTGTAACAAGTCTATATTCTGTACACATCTATATTCTATATAAACCATGTCAGAGGCATCACAAAAGACATTATAAAATAGTATGAATTGGTTAAAAATAAATGGATAACATCAAATTTTGTAGAACACAGGTTAGTACTTAGATGGAAATTTAAAACAAAACATATTAGAAAAGAAAAAATGATTAAAATCAATACTCAAGAATTTTATCATAAAAAATATTAGAGAAAATTCCACCCAATGTAAGACAGACAAAAGTAATTAAAAAAAAAAGAAGCGGACAAAAAATGAAATTAAAGGTCCTGGCCAGTTGGCTCAGCGGTAGAGCATCGGCCTGGCGTGAGGGAGACCCGGGTTCAATTCCCGGCCAGGGCACATAGGAGAAGCGCCCATTTGCTTCTCCACCCCCCCTCCTTCCTCTCTGTCTCTCTCTTCCCCTCCCGCAGCCAAGGCTCCATTGGAGCAAAGATGGCCCGGGCGCTGGGGATGGCTCCTTGGCCTCTGCCCCAGGCACTAGAGTGGCTCTGGTCGCGGCAGAGCAACGCCCTGGAGGGGCAGAGCAGCGCCCCCTGGTGGGCAGAGCAGCGCCCCTGGTGGGCATGCCGGGTGGATCCCGGTTCGGCACATGCGGGAGTCTGTCTGACTGTCTCTCCCCATTTCCAGCTTCAGAAAAATACAAAAAAAAAAAAAAAAAAAAAATGAAATGAAATGAAAAACATAACTATAGAGAAAATCAACAAAACTGAATTTTTTTTAAAGATTAACAAAACTGATAAAGCTCTGGTCAGATCAAGAAAAAATACATTAATAAGCAAAAGTGGCAAATATAAAGAATCAAAAAGTATTTATCTCTATGGATCTTACATAAGTTAATAGAATGATAATGGAATATTTTGAAGTTTACTGCAAAATAATTGGCAATTGAAATAAACAAATGCTTTTATTTTATTATTATTTATTTAATTTATTTATTAACTGAGAAGTGGGGAGGCAGGCAGGCAGAGAGACAGACACCCACATGCACCAGACTGGAATCCACCCAGCAAGCCCCCTACAGGGTGATGTGATGCTCAGCTCATCTGGGGCCACTGCTCCGTTTCTTATCAACTGAGCTATTTCAGGGCCTAAGGCAAGGCCATGGAGCCATCCTCAGTGCCTGGGCCAATTTGCATAAACGATTTGAGCCATGGTTGTGGGAGGGGAGAAAGAAAGGGGAGGGATGGAGAAGTAGATAGGCACTCCTCCTGTGTGCCCTGATTAGAAATCAAACCTGGGACTTCCACATGCCAGGCTGATGCTCTACCACTGAGCCAACCAGCCAGTGCTAGCAAGTGTCTTTAAAAATATAAATTATAAAACTTACTCAAGGCCCTGCTCAGTATGAGTCTGTTTCTAGTTTATTTCTTTGTCTATTTTATTCGTTAGATTCCACATATAAGTGAAATCATATGGTTCTTGTTTTTTTCTGACTGGTTTATTTCACTTAGCAAAACAGTCTTCAAGTTCATTAATACTATCACAAAAGGTAAGATTTTCTTCTTTATTATGACTTAGTAGCATTTTATTGTGAAAATGTACCATAGTTTTTTTTTATCCACTCATCTACTAATAGGCACTTGGGTTGCTTCCAAATCTTGGCTATTGTAAATAATGTAGAAATAAACATAAGGGTGCATATATTCTTCCCAATTAACATTTCCAGTTTCTTTGGATATATTTCCAGAATTGAAATTGTTGGGGGAATTATACTACCTGATATCAAATAATATTACAAGAATGTAGTAATCAAATCAGCATGCTACGGGTATAAAAACAGACATATACATCAATGGAACAGAATAGAGAGCCCAGAAATCAACCCATGCCTAAAGAGTCAATTAATATTTGATAAAGGAGGCAGGAACATACAATGGTGCAAAAATAACAATTGGATAAAGATAGTTTATTCAACAAATGGTGTTGAAAATATTGGACAGATACATGCATAAAAATGAAACTCAGCCACTTTCTTGTACCATACACAAGAATAAAGACTTAAATGAATTAAAGACTTAAATATTAGACTTGAGCCATAAAAATTCTATAAGAAAACATAGGCAGTAAGATCTCAGACATTTCTTCTAGCAATATTTTTCTGATATATATCCTTGGACAAGGGAAACAAAAGAAAAAATAAAGAAATGGAACTACATCAAACTAAATGGATTTTTCACAACAAAGGAAACCATCAAAAAATTAAAAGACAACCTACTGAACTGGAGGACATATTCACCGATACATCTGATAAGTGGTTAATAGCCAAAATTGACAAAAAACTTATAAAACAACACACACCAAAAAAAAAAAAAAACTAATTGAAAAATGGACAAGGGACCTGAATAGACACTTCTCAAAGAAGACATACAGATGGCAAATAGACACAGAAAAAGTGCTCAATGTCACTAATAATCAGAGAAATGTAAATTAAAACCACAATGAGATATCACCTCATACCTGTCAGAATGGCTATCATCAATAATAAATCAATAAACACATATTGGCAAAGGATGTGGAGAAAAGTGAACCCTTGTACACTGCTGGTAGAAATGTTGACTCATGCAGTCACTGTGGAAAACAATATGGAGTTACCTCAAAAAATTAAAATTGGTAATATATATATATATATTTTTTTGTAATATATTTTTAAGTAAGAGTTTTTGCAACATTGGTTTTTTTCATCCTTCAAAATAAAAATAATTTTGAATCCATGTTTAAAAGAGGCAGCTTGTGTGATAAGTAGACAAAAATTATAGTTAACTCTTTAGATAATTCTTAGCAAAGGAAGAAAAATTAAAGGAATTATAGTGTATTTAAGTATAACTCACAAATCTATTTAGCAGTGCTTTTTGGTTAATTAATTTCTCCTCATCCTTACAAGTTGTGTTGAGAGACTTAATGACTTCTAACAATCTATAAGATAATTTATTTCAATTAATATCCTAAATATATTGATTAGGGATAGGTACAATTAAATTAGTAGATTAGTTAAAATAACAATAAATGATAGGTAGCTAAAAATTAATATGAGGTAACAATGATTTAAATACTAGAAATTCTCTGAATTACATGGCATAATTTTTGTTTCCAAGAAAAAAAATTGAAACATTTCCATGAAAACTTATGAACTTGAGTAGTTCAATATCCTAATACAAATAATATTGACATTTAGTATTTTTAAAGGGGACCGATAAAACAATTATTTTTTTTCTGCCAACACTAACATGATAGAGACATTCCTCAAATGTATTCTGACTTGCTCCTTCCACAACTGATTTTATAGGCTCTTTTTAGACACTCAAAGAAGACTCTCATTTTCACACATGCAGTATTATTTCGTTCATTTACTTTCAGTCTTATTATTAAAGCATAACTTAAACAAGTAAAAGAGACAAGCATTTTTTTAGCTTGAATTGTTTTAGACTGAGAAAAAAATAAAGAATATTTAAGATATAATGTTTCATTAAAAATGTTTAAATTGCCTGACCAGGTAGGTGGTGGCGCAGTGGATAGAGCGTTGGACTGGGATGCTGAGGACCCAGATTCGAGACGCCAAGGTTGCCAGTTTGAGCATGGGATCATCTGGCTTGAGCAAAAAGCTTATCAGCTTGGACCCAAGGTCACTGGCTCAAGCAAGGGATTACTCCGTCTGCTGAAGGCCCATGGTCAAGACACATATGAGAGAGCAATCAATGAACAACTAAGGTGTCACAATGAAAAACTGATGATTGATGCTTCTCATCTCTCTCCGTTCCTGTCTGTCCCTATCTGTCCCTCTTCTCTGACTTTCTCTCTGTCCCTGTAAAAAATAAAAAAAATAAATAATAAAATGTTTAAATTATGTATAAGACTTTTTTCAGAACATTTCTTTTACTTATTTTTTTTTTCTTTTGCAGTCCTCTATAAATCCAAAGTTATTTCTAAAACTTCAATTCCAAAGGTACCTGTTATCGACCTCCACTGCTCTCCACACTCATGTCTTGATCTTCGCTTCCTTGAGTAGTGATGGGTTGGTTTTCATTTGTTGCGAGCGTGTGGCCGTTTCTTTCCTCTGTGGTGTTGCACGTGTCCATGGAATGGCTTTATGTGCCCTCTTCACCTCACTGACTCCCAATGAATTGAGTCAGACTGCCAGAAACCTTCCCTAATCCCCGATTTGAATTTGATACCCCATCGCCACCATAACACACCCCTTACAGCTCCCATGCTAAGAAAATTTAGTAGTGTGAATAACCGGTCTCTTCCACCAGACTGAGTTCCTTGAAGGCAAGAGCTGTGAATTCATTATATATATGATCCCAGTGCGGAGACCACATTACCCTCAGTCATAATTTGTTTAAGAAATCGGCAAATAGGTGGAGCATTGGGTAGCTGTGTGGTTGGATGAGTTGATGAATAAATGTACTATACTTCGTCCATCATCTTAGTGAAGTGGGATAAGGAGCTATTTTAGGTAGTTTTCTTGCTGTTGTCATTTTCTGAAAATCCTCACATTTAAGCCACTCTAATGCATTGATATGAGAGTCATCAGTTTTTCTAACATTGCACAACACTTGAATAATTTGAACTCATTGTCAGCTGCCAGACATATTAGCTAACAGATATTTATCATCATATATACTGCCAAGGATTATAATTGCTTTGGAGAAAGATGCTGTTTTGACACTGGTTGGAGCTATGTGCTCCATGTATATATATTTATGTGTATGCCCCTTTGGTAGGCAGAAAAGGTATTTTTGTGTTTTAATATTACATTGAGTGATTCTCAGGGTTCTACATTTGTTTGAAAATAACTAATGATTTTGAATTTCTTCCAGGCACTGTACATATTTAGGATGTTGTGTTTTTTCTTTCTTTCTTTTTCTTTTTTTTTAGGAAAGCATATGAATACATGTCATCCTTCTTTCGAAAGCAAACAAACAATAAAGCTGTCTAGCTCACCTCATTCCTGGACTTAACACATTTTCCAGCAATAAAATATATGTTGAGTATTGCTTTGCACCGCTGGAGCAGCCTCATTAATTTCACTACACAGCTTGAATTGGTTTGGTTCCAAATTAAAAATATAGGTTATTCAAAGGATGAAGTTTGCTAGTTCAGCCTAAAGAAATTTAAAGATTACCCATATTAAGATTTTCATTTCCTTATCATCCTATTGCAAACCATTGTTCACAATGGTTATAATTATATATGCTTTTTTGGAAGCACTTATAATTAGATTGTCAAAAATTTATACCTGGCATGTCCACTAAACTTTTAAGACAGTAATTGCTATTGACTGGCAAAATACTTGAAAGTTTCAGTGTTATAGAACAGTATATACATTAAAAAAGGCACAAATATACTTGGTTATTAATGTGTAATATTTGAATAATCATTCAATGATCAAATTGGGAAACACTGACAAAAACTATTATGTAACTTTTATGAATACAGAAGTTCTCCAAGTCTGGTATCTACCATGAAAATAAAAATCAACTCTTGCTCAGGGCATCAATGAGAGTAAAAACGTTTGATACTCCCCAGTCCTACATTTATTTTGCATTGGAGCAAGTAAGTCTAAGTTACCAGTTTACCAAAATGAAGTTCTCTAGTGAAAAATATGAAAATTATAATTTTGATAAATATTGCCAAATTGTCACCCATAACAGTTACACAAAATATATAATACTAGTAATACAGCCTGGTCAACAGAAGGTAGGGCCAATTATTTTGTTTTTATCTGACTTATTAGGTGGAAAATACCATCTCAGTGACATTTTAATATGAATTTTTCTTAATCTGAGTATATTATCTTTTCATTAGTTTGAGTCTTTTCTATTTCGTATTGTTATTTCATAGGCTTTGCCCACTGTTCTACTAGATTTTTGTTTATTTTTCATAACTTGATGTATGCTTTAATATATTGATTTATAAATCATATCACAGAGCAAGATATATATGTGTGTGTATATATATGTATATATATATATATATATATCTTGCTACAATTATTCTAAGTTCTTTAATCAAGACTTCTATATCTAAAAGGTGAGGGGTTTTCCCTTATATTTATCCTCCAGTTTTATAAAGGTTTTTGTGGTTTATGGCAGTTTCTTTTAGTATTACTTTTATATATTAATTCATACAATCAACCTAAAATAATTAGGGTCATAATTATGATTGCATAACTATTGAAACAAAATATAATTATAGAATATTGATTTTATTAATGTTATATTGATATGTCTTATTAGTATTGCATTAGCATATAATTAGTATATGTGACAGGTCATTGAATGTCAATTTCAAAACATTGATGAAATGCCATTAAGAACTTAATTCTTGTTTATATCATTTAATGTAGGTGGAGTGCAGAGAGCATTCCTAACAGTTGTGGCTGATGCAATGCTCTGAGAATACTCCAGCTCCCAGAACCCTCCTGGGCACACCCAGGAAGGGAGCTCACCTGCTATAAGAAAGTGACTCAGTGCCAACCACGCAGCTCCCTGATCTTTTTCAGCCATTGGCTTTGAAGGACACGCTGTAACACCCTATAGGCCAGTGTTTCCCAACCTTTTTTGTGCCATGCCCCACCTTAACCTTTCTAAAATTTTTATGTCCCTCCCATGTAACATACATAATTTTTAACATTAAAAATTGATTTATTCACTTAATAAACATAAATGATAGGTCCTAGGAAGAAATCACTATGAAATTGTTAACAAAACACAGTAAGTAAAATCTCAAAACATATAATGAAAAACAGAAATTTAAATTCCAAATAATTTTAATACAGATTTTTCTATATTAATATATTGTTTTAATTTAGTGTGATCCTTGCGCTTGATGCTTGCTGCACAGAGATTTTATATTAGGTTCCAATTTGGTTAGCTTTAGACTCAAGTCTCCACATTGTGTTATATCCAGCCGATTTCTTTTTTTACCAGTAAATCATTTACAGCACTAAATCCACATTCAGCTAAAAATGAAGATAGAAACGGTAGCAATAGTTTTCTTGCACATTTGGTTGAATTTGGGTATTTGATTTCTGTTTCCTCACAAAGCCATGCCATTGCTCCTTTGATATTAAATAAAGCTTTAACTGACTCATCATTTTGCAATTCTTCGAGTTCTTCTTGATATTGCATATTTGATATATCAGACAAATGCACTAACATTGGCTGCATCATCCATGTTGGGAAATCAATTTGTTTTAAATCAGAAAATCTTTCTTTTAAATCAGCCGATAGAATATTCAAATGATTGACAATAATAAGTAAAGCAGTATCAGTTACTTCCCATTTTTGGAGCCAATGAAACTGTTTAAAGTTTTTGTTGTTAATATATTTCTGACATAACTCAATATTGGTAATGAAACCAAATATCTTTGCTTTTGCATCGACAAGAGTTTTATTTGTTCCTTGAAGTTGCTTATTTAATATATTTAGTTTTTCAAAGATATTGGCTAAATAACTCACAAATGCTTTACCACCTATTGTTAACAGATACTTCATTTCAGGTTTGTTGCTTAAAAAATCACTAAGAGTATCAAACAGTTCCATAAATCTTTTCAAACAGTTTCCTTTAGATAGCCATCTGTCTCAGTATGAAGTAAAAGTCTCACATGGTCTTCATTTTGTTCTTCACAAAATAGCTTGAAAAGATGCTCACATTTGGCACTAGCTTTAATAGCATTAACACACTTTATTACTGTATGTAATACTTCATTCAGAACAGGTGAGATGTTTTTAGCTACCAAGTTTTCCCGATGAATAACACAGTGCACAAGAATCATTTCTGGATTCGCATCTTTCATCAATTTTAAGCAGCCATTTTTCTTGCCCATCATATTGGGAGCACCATCTGCAGCACAAGATATTCTATTTTTCATTGGTATATCATTGACATCTAAGTAGTTTTTTAGCTTATTATATATATATATATATATATATATATATATATATATATATATATATATCTTTAAAGGTAGTGGTGCTTTCTAATCTTTTACAGAACAACATTTCTTCAGCAAAATGTCCTTTATCAATATATCTTACGTAAGTTATCAATACTGCCTCACTGTCTCTCAAAGTTGATTCATCCATTTGCAAGGAGAATTTTCTTGTTTTCAGCTTTTCAATAAGTTGTTTTTCAATATCCTCACTCATTTCATCTATTCTTCTGCTAAAGTATGGTTACTGAGTGGCATAGCTTTTACATCTTTGTCATCTTTTTCAAGAACCGTTTTAAGAAATGCTGATATTGATGGTTTTATTAAATTCTCTCCTATAGTGTGATTTTCTCCAGTTTTAGTGATGAATAAAGAAATTTGATAACTAGCCTCAAGAACATGATTATTAGTTGAAGTGTGAGCAGTAAATAGAGACTTTAATGTTGTTCTTTTTTCAAAATTTTTCTTTAAAGTTTTAAAGTAACTCAAATCTGAATTAATATGAGCACTATGTTTTGCCTTCAAATGAACCTCAAGATGACCTCGTTTCATTGATTCGTTGGTCAAGCATTGCTGGCATAAAAGACAAAAAGAGATCGGCTCATCGTGAACAGCGGGTATGAACTCAAATTTTAAATATTCCTCCGAATATTGACGAGTTTTTTTCTTGCTTGCACCACTCATTTTACTATGGGCTATAAGAAATAAAAATAAGGCCCTGGCTGGTTGGCTCAATGGTAGAGCATCGGCCTAGCGTGCGGAGGACCCGGGTTCGATTCCCGGCCAGGGCACACAGGAGAAGCGCCCATTTGCTTCTCCACCCCTCCGCCGCACTTTCCTCTCTGTCTCTCTCTTCCCCTCCCGCAGCCAAGGCTCCATTGGAGCAAAGATGGCCCGGGCGCTGGGGATGGCTCTGTGGCCTCTGCCCCAGGCGCTAGAGTGGCTCTGGTCGCAACATGGCGACGCCCAGGATGGGCAGAGCATCGCCCCCCTGGTGGGCAGAGCGTTGCCCCTGGTGGGCGTGCTGGGGGGATCCCGGTCGGGCGCATGCGGGAGTCTGTCTGACTGTCTCTCCCCGTTTCCAGCTTCACAAAAATGAAAAAAAAAAAAAAAAAAAGAAATAAAAATAAGATCAATTAAAAACTAATATTAAAATATGTGTTAAAATATATTCAATGTGACATAGAGTAAACGTATACTAAAAATTCATATTTATTTAAATGTATATAACACATTTACTACACTACCACTGCAAATCAAAAGGTATCTATATTTTTTCCACTTGACAAAATTTTCTGGAAAGTTATGCTTCTAAAATTAAAATTGTCGTGCATGCACTATTATAGCCCCAATAATATTTATAAAATATTATTGCTTTCTAGCCCCGATGCAAGAAGTACTTAATAAAGAGTTTAATATTGATAAAAATAAAATCAAATACTTACCAGTTATATCTATACTATATATATATATGTATATTTATTAAATCAACGGGCTTTTACAACAGTTTTGACTGACACTTATTTCAAATTAACACCAACTGAATGATGTGAAACACTACAGAAGTTGCGATGGGCCAATTAGGTGAGAATAACTGCCTTGTTTAGCGAGTTTTTAAAACATCCGGGGTTCCCCGCAGCAGACGGCACGCTCCGCAGTGAACCCAGGATGAAGTTTACTTGACGACGCCAATCACCCAGTTGATATTTTGGTCTCGTCAAACGAAATTATACTTAATAATTATTTACCGCAATTATTTAAGAATTGCATTTTTTGTTAAATTTGGCACCGATACCTAGCATTGCATTTAAATGGTCCAGGGTGAAAGAGTTAAAGTCGTGTCGAGTCCATTTTCAAATTGCCTCCCTTAACTATCGAATTGCCCCCCTGTGGGACGTGGGCCCCATGTTGGGAAACATCGCTATAGGCTGAACCTGTGTATATAAGCTAGCTTACTTCTTGAATAAAGCGGATCTGCGTCACTGAACCTGGTGCCCGGAGTCGGGTCTTTGTGTCTCCGTCGTCCTCACCCCCCGCAGGACTTGTCCACAATTTAAGCCTGGGGTAAAATTGGTTTTATTATATTTTATTTTGCAACAGTTTCAAAAATTTATCAATGATACTAAGGAGGACTTACTGTATAATTATTATTATAATACATATATTAATTGTATCTTGAGTAAATAATTATAGTTTTATTTCTTTGTAGTTACTGTATAATTATTATTATAATACATATATTAATTGTATCTTGAGTAAATAATTATAGTTTTATTTCTTTGTAGTTTGTTGTTGTTGTTAAATGTAGAAACAACATAAAATAATAGCATTGATAGTTGAAAGATAGATCTTATTCTTTTCAGTGCCTTGGAAGTGACCACATAATACTCCTATCATACAGTATATAAAAAGCTGTAGTAATAATTAACATTTAATTTTTTCTAGTTCATAGTATAGATCTCACTTAGGCCTGGCATATAATTTAATGTGTTTATTGTTTCTTTTTTTTTTGTTTTTGTTTTTGTCTTTCAGCGAGAGAGAGATAGAGGGAAATACAGGGATACACAGTAAGAGAGAGAGATGAGAAGCATCAACTCATACTTGTGGCACCTTGTTCACTGACTGCTTTTGGATACATGCCTTGTTGGGGTTGAGAGGGGGCTCCAGCTGAGCTTGTGATCCCTTGCTTAAGCTAGTGACCTTGAACTCAAGTCAGTGACCTTGGGCTTTAAGCCAGAGACCTTTGGGCTCATATCAGTTATTACGACGTGGTCATGTTTATAATCCCACACTGAAGCTGATGATCCCACACTTAAACTAGTGAGCCTGCACTCAAACTGTATGAGGCCATGCTCAAGCAGGTGACTCTGTGCTTAGGTTGGTGACGTTGGTGTTTCGAACCTCTATCTAATGAGTCACTGCCTGGTCAGGCTAATATTTTTATTGTTAGTAATAATTATTGGGATTTTACACTGGCAATTTTGTAATTTTCTTTATTGCTGGACCTTTCTAACTTCTCAATACTTCTTGTTTTCCTTCCTCAATATGACCCTTGGCTCTTCTCAGATATGTTCTGTGGCTCTAACTTGCATTTTTTAATTTGTCAGCTACAGCATCTTCCCTGTTTTGATAAAGATTGAGATTCATTTTTTAATTTTCTTTTTGATTTTTTATTGTATTAAATAATAAAGGAAATTGCTAATTTCTTCCTCTTTGAACTTTTCTTTCCCTTGGCTTTCAGACAACAGTGTCTTCCTACTTTCCCTTCTTACTTTGTTTCTAGCTCTTCAAGTTCTTTGTAAGATCATCTTTATACAACTAGTAACTACTAGAATTATTCTGTCTTTATTTCTCAGTTTTGTTTTTTTTTCTCATTACATATTCTCTCCCTTGGCATTAATATTCTTTGACTGTTAATATCCTTTTGTGTAAAAACACCAACAAATGTATAACATCAAATACGTATTTCCCATGATTTTTCAGATATGTACAGAATAAGTCAATATTGCCAGAATTATCTTCTGATATTCTCTCTGCATACCAAGTGTGGTAGACAGACTCTAGGGTTACCCTCTGATCTTTGCTTCCTATGGCCATGCCCTCCTATGGTTTCTTCTTCTTGGGTATGGTTAAAGCTTGGTTCTGATCAGTAGAATAAAGCAACATATTGTACATAATCATATGTGCATGTTTATGTTATATATGCAGCATCCACCTTGTTTCTCTTGATAACATTCATGAAGCAAAAACCATTTTGGAAAGGGCTACATGGTAAGGAACTTAGGCCTCCAACTATCAGCCAACAAAAAGACTGAGGCCCTCAGTCTGATGGATCAAGGCTTATAAGCAGAATCTTTCTTAGTTGAGCCTAGATGTTACTGAAGTCCCAGCTAACACTTTGATTGGAATTTTGTGAGACTTTTAAATTAGAAGATCCAACTACACTTTGATCAGATTATTAACACATAAAAATAAAAACAAAATGTGATTAATCACTGGGTTGTACACCTCCAACTAATATAATGTTGTATATCAACTGTAATTGAAAAAAATGATTTAAAAAAAAGATAAGAGTTTCAAACTTAAAAAAAGTGAAATAACAAAAGCATCTTATAAGGTATTAAGTTTATGCAATAAATAGGTGTTATGCAATATGTTCAGCCATAGAAACTATCATGCCAAATATTTGTCCAGATGATTTATTTTGGGAAGAATTTTCTTTCCCAACAATTGTAAAAACTGGAGTCCTAAAGTTTATCCTGTGCTTGTCTTTCTCTCTGTGGATTCAATCTATCATCTAAGTATTTCATATATCTACTTCATCTCTATCACTAATAGCCTCAGCCAACCTCAGAACATTGATGATCTTGATTTCACTTAATATTCCGACTTGTTTATTTAGGACAGCTCAAGTTTAGCTTCAATCTTTTCTCTGCACCCAGAGTATTCCTGACATAGAAATATAGTGATTTCATGCTTCTTCCAAATATTTATTGTATATCTCTCTTCACTAAGAACAAAAGTTTTAATTGCTTAAAGCTTTGAAAATCTAGTTTATATCACTTCCACAGTTGAGGGTACTTTCTTTGTTTCTGCCAAATGGGTTTATTTTAAAACTGCCTTACAGTATCATTCTCCCTTCTGTCACTGTGCGGTGGTTTCTTTTCTATTCACTAGGTATATCTTTCATTCTGCTTTTTCTATTAAATTCTGCACAATCCATTTAATCTCATTTAAAGTGTCACTTTCTCAAGAAAGACTTGGTTGAATGCCCCATCTAAAAGGAATCATATAATATCAAGTACTTCTTGTCTGTGTGATATCTTACAATTGCTATTTTAAACATTTATTCGCATGATTACTTTACTAAAGCCATATCTTCTTGAAGTATATCAACTTGACTCATCAATGCAGTCTGAGTTCACACTATAAAAGTATTAAGCAAATGTGCAGTGATAAATGAAGTGTGCAAATTCTTAAATGAGTTTATGAAACCCTCATTTGAAACTTGAAAGAGCAGGGTTCTGAAAAATACATTTTTGGAAACATTACGTAGAATAATAAAACTGGAAGGAAATTTTGAGGTTGAGTTCAATACATTCCTTGAACAGATGACAGACCTGATACTCAGAGAAATTAGGTAACTTGGCATGATTCTTAACCAGTATATTGACTTGGTCTAGACTGAAACTAGAGTGACAATTTCTGCTTTCAGTCTAGTTTGATTTCTATGATGCTATGGACTTAAAAATAAAGTTCTGTGACTTTACTTGCATTTTTAAAATGTCTGGCTTTTTCACATGTAACAAATCTATTTTATGATTCAGGGGAAAGTAGCTGAAGCCTCTATGATCACAGCCTTAAAGGATTTTAAAGACATGCAAGAAGGTAGATGCATTATGAAAATATTTATGAAAAAATCTGCATTTAAATGCAAATTCAGAATAAAGTGCAAACTACTTCCACTGAAATGAGATTTTCTCCCCACTGAAGCTTGACATTCTATCTTAATCATCACCACCACTTTAAACAAAGAATACATAATTTATTTTTCCTGTTTATTTTCACATTACAGTGTGATAAATGAATCTTGGTTAGTGGACACTCGTGTGAAATCTTTAGATTCAAAGTCTGAAACACTCTCAAAAATGTATCCTTATGCAGCACAGGGGATATTTTGTAGCATGCAATGACAATCAAGTTGTAAGAAATTTCAGGTTTCTAAATTATTTATGTCATATCATTTTTCTAAAGCCAAATTGCATAATTAAATATAGGAGTTATTTTAATCTTCTGGAAAATTGTTGAGTGGATGTGTGAAAAATCACTGGCCCAAACAACAGTTCAAGAATGTTAGATAACTGTGCCATTTGTTGTTTCCACTTGACTGGCCATGTTTTCATCAATCTTATGTAACTTATGCAAAGATTGTTATGGATTTAGAAACAGATGGGCTGTCTATAACATCCAAAGATATCTGATGGTCTGGCTACATCTACTTTCATTATGTGTAATTATATTAGTAGAAAGGAGCAAAAGTAAATAGAAAAATGAGGGTTTCTAACACAAATATAGACATGTATATATATGTGTATATATATATATCACATATAAATTATATTATGTAATAGGCACCACTTTCTCCTGAATATTTGCTAAAATATTTCTTTTCATATGGTATTGCATTGCTTGAGGTTTGCATATAGAGTAAAATCCCTGGAGGAATCTTTTTGTGATCTCCCAAAGAATGTGAATGACATACACAGACTGTTGGAAGTGAAGGATGTGTGTTTGATATTCACTGAGGATTTGAGGAAGTAATGGTTACTTTGAAACCAGCCTTGAAAATGAGTTTTATATAATAAATCAATCAAATCATTTTGGACAACAAATAATGGAAACATTTTTTTTGTAATTGTGAAATTCATGGTTATGTGGGAAGATTAAAATGTTATTAAATAATATGCTGCATTTGAAAGTCTTTCATGTGAATGCCAGAATCATCTGAAGGAAACGGACATCTTCATCTTTCCTGTCTTCTGTGTCAGGTGAGGTTTCTCTCAGAAAAGTATAAAATGCTTTATGCACTACTTGCACTTTCTCAGAGGATTTCAAAGTTTTGTTCAGTTTGTAAATGTGTTATGAGTGGCAATCTTACAACATTTGTTTGTTTAGCTTTGTGTGACATGGAGGAGTAATTTGCTTAATAGTGAGCTTTGCGTTGCTACTTACCCATGAATTTGAATGAGGTTTCACCCCATGGTAAAAAGAAGCTAGTGGTTTAGTCTACATGGGTTCAGTGGTGAATTTACCAGATTTTTATAGAAGATATTATACCAATTCTTTACAATTTTTTCCAGTAGATAGATGTGGTGGGAATATTTCCTAACGCATTCTAAGAGACCAACATTACCCTAATAACAAAACCAGACTAAAACAATAAAGAAAGAAAAATTATAGACCAACATCTTTTATGAACATAGATACAAAAACCCTCAAAAAAATCAGCAAATTAAACCCAATACTGTATAAAAAGAATGATACATCATTACCAAATTACATTTATTCTATATATACAAAATTGGTTCAACAGTCAAAAATTAAGGTAATCTATCGCATCAAATAGCTAAAAATGAAATTATATAACCAAATAAATATGCAAAAAGTATTTGACAAAACCACACACCATTCATGAAAAATCTCTCAGCAAACTAAGATTAGAAGGAAATTTTTTCAACTTGGTAAAAAAAATTTACAAAAAAAAAAAAAATGGTGGTAAACCAGATGGTTTACAAAAGTCAGAAACAAGACAAAGATGTTTGGTCTCACCAGTTATTTTTAGCATCTCATTGGAAGCCATAACTAATGTGTAAAAAAGGAAGTAAAAGATATACAAACTGGGAAATAAATAAAACATTTTTATTTGCAGACGAAATGACTCTCTATGTAGGAAATCCCAAAGAATAAAACAAACAAAAACTCCTGAAACTAACAAGTGATGACAGCAAAGTTGCAGTATAGAAGATTGATATACGAAACTTAATTGCTTACTTATATATCAATAACTATTGGAATTTGAAATTAAAAACAATACATTTATATTAGCACTAAAAATAAAATAGGTATAAACCTAACAAACTATGTAGAAAATGTGTATGAAGAAATCTACAAAACTGTAATGAATGAAATCAGAGAACTAAATGAATGGAGAGAGATTTCATGTTCACGGATAAAAAGACAATATTGACAAGCTGTCAGTACTTCCCACTTGATCTCTATATTTAATGTAATCCTATCAAAGTCTTAGGCAGATATTTTATGGCTACCAAAAAAGTGATGCTTAAGTTTATATAAAGAGGTAAATGACTCAGGTAGCCAACACAATACTGAAGGAAAACAAAAAAAAGTTGAGAGACTGACACTACCAGATTTCAAGTCATACTATAAAACTATGGTAATTAAGATAGTAATTAAGAGTAGACAGATTATTTGATCAGAATATAGTGTCTGGAAATAAACCAACAATTATGGTCAATTGATCTATGAGAAAGGAGTGAAGGCAATAAAATGGGACAAAGATAGGCTTTTCAACAAATGGTACAGAAACAATGAAATATCCACATGCAAGAACATGAATCTAAACACAGGCTTTCTATCCTTCACAAAAGTTAACTCAAATGCATCATAGATCTAAATAAAATGCAAAACTATAAAACTCCTAGAAGATAACATAGGAGCAAATCTAGATGACCAGGATTTGGTGATTATTGTTATATTTAACACTGAGGGCATGGTCCATGAAATAATGAATTGATAAATTGGCCTTCAGCAAAATTAACAACTTCTGCTCTATGTAAACACTGTCAAGAGAATGACAAGACACCCTACAGATGAGGAGAAGATATGTGTACAAAACAATCTGATAAATGACTGTAACCAAAATAAAGAACTAAAACTCAAAAGTAAAAAAACAAAAACAGATTTCAAGATGGGCAAAAGATGGCCCTGGCCGGTTGGCTCAGCAGTAGAGTGTCGGCCTGGTGTGCGGGGGACCCGGGTTCGATTCCCGGCCAGGGCACATAGGAGAAGCGCCCATTTGCTTCTCCACCCCCCCTCCTTCCTCTCTGTCTCTCTCATCCCCTCCCGCAGCCAAGGCTCCATTGGAGCAAAGATGGCCCGGGCGCTGGGGATGGCTCCTTGGCCTCTGCCCCAGGTGCTAGAGTGGCTCTGGTCGCGGCAGAGCGACGCCCCGGAGGGGCAGAGTATCGCCCCCTGGTGGGCAGAGTGTCTCCCCTGGTGGGCGTGGCGGGTGGATCCTGGTCGGGTGCATGCGGGAGTCTGTCTGACTGTCTCTCCCCGTTTCCAGTTTCAGAAAAAATACAAACATAAAAAAAAAAAAAAGAAAAAAAAAAGATGGGCAAAAGATTTGAACAAAAACCACACTAAAAAAAGATATAAAGCCTGACCAGGCGGTGGCGCAGTGGATAGAGTGTCAGACTGGGATGCGGAGGACCCAGGTTCGAGACCCCGAGGTCGCCAGCTTGAGCGCGGGTTCATCTGGCTTGAGCAAAAAGCTCACCAGCTTGGACCCAAGGTCGCTGGCTCAAGCAAGGGGTTGCTCGGTCTGCTGAAGGCCCACAGTCAAGGCATATATGAGAAAGCAATCAATGAACAACTAAGGTGTCGTAGTGGAAAACTGATGATTGATGCTTCTCATCTCTCTCTGTTCCTGTCTGTCTGTCCCTATCCCTCTCTCTGACTCTCTCTCTGTCCCTGAAAAAAAAAAAGATATAAAAATGGCAACCCTATAAAAAGATGCTTAATATCATACTTCATTAGAAAAATACAGATTAAAATGACAGTAAGATAGCACTACTTACCTACTTGAATGGCTAAAACTAAAAATACTAACAATGACAAAGTCTGACAAATAATGTATAGAAATAAAAACTCTCATTCATTGCTGGAGTACAAAATGGTACAACCAGTTTGGAAGAGTGTTTGTCAATCTTTTTAACCAAATTAAATATACTTTTCTGATATTAGCCAGCAACTGTTCTGCTTAATATTTACCCAAATGGGTTGAAATTTTATGTCTACACAAAAACCTCCTTATTATTTACAGATGGTTTATTTATAATTTGTCAAAACTTAGAAGCAAACAAGATGTCTCTCAATAGGTAAATGGATAAATAAATTGTGCTACATCTATAAAATAAAATATTAGTACTTAAAAAAAAATGAATGGTGAAGCCACAAGAAGACATAGAGGAAACTTAAATGAATTACTAAGTAAAACAAGCCAAACCTGCAAAGACTACATACTGTATGATTCCAACAATATGATGTTTTGGAAAAGACAAAACTATGGAGACAGTAAAATGATGAATGATTGCAAAGGGCTTGGAAAGAGAGTGAGATGAACAGGTGGAGTACAGAGGAATTTTAGGGCAGTAAAACTATTCTATTCTGTACAATACTATAATCATAGATACCTGTCATCACACAGCTTTCAAAACCCATAAAATATACAACACACACAGTGAATGTAAAATATGGACTTTGATTGATTATGATGTGTGTCAGGCCAGTAGCCACAGCCACCATCAGAGCCACCTGGCCCGTGCAGGTTCACATTTGATTCGGATAGACAGTAATGAAATAATGTAGCCAAGAACTGGTGGGCCATTACCTTTAATCCTAGCTTGCACCCCAGTGGGCAAGAAATACACACAGTGGGAAAACACTTCCCTTTCTATTCAGGGCTCCCAAAGCCACTGACTCATCTGAGTATTCCTAGAATCAAAGTTTTGTACCTCACCAGCCTTATTCACTTCTGTTCCCCATCTCCTCTTCTCTGCACAAACTCTGGACAAACTGGCTTCTCCTTCAACACAACACCATCTTGGCTGCCTCTCCTTGCAATGCTAATTTCAGGAACCGAGAGAGAAAAAGAGAGAGAGAGAGAGAGAGAGAGCAAGTCCCTGGTCTGCCCCATTTTATAGTGTAGAAATCAAAACATTTAAGCCAATATACAAATAAGGAAGTCTCTGATACAAAGTCATTTATCTGAGGCATAAATGGGATTCCTCATAAGAGTACACCACTTCACATCATGCAGTCAAGGGTGTAAGAAAAAGCTTAGTTTTGAAAAGATCTTAGTATTAAAAGGATAGAAAAGGCTTAGTCTTAAAACTAAGTCTTTGGCTATAATGACTTTGCCTGCTTACAGACTGTCTCCCACACCCAATGCAAACTATAAGTGAGCAAACATATATATCATATTTACAAACTTATTTGACCGACATGATGTGTCAATGTGGTTTCACCCATTGTAATCAATTTAACAACCGGTGCAGCATGGTGACAGTTGGGGAGGCTGTATGTGGGGATGTGGGAGGAGATGTAGATGTGTTGTAAAGTACCATACTTTACTTCTGTGGGTTTACATAGACACTAAGTGCAAATGAATTTTTGAGTTTTATTGATTAAGCTGGCTGCATATGACTAACATGGGGTATAGCTGACCCAAATCATGCAGTGTCGAATGTAGCTCTGAGGCTGGTTATATACCCTTGATCACATACAGGTTGGGGGGAGCATGACAGCATGACACAATCATTCACATATATTCACATAAATTAATAAATTTAAATGAGCATGCTTTACTTATTCCAATTAAAATTACACCAGAGATTTTCCTGACAAAGAGAACTTACAAAACAGACAATTTACTATTTTACATTTACACTTGACATTTAGGCACACAGTTCAACAGACAAAGGAAGAGGTTCCCTGTCAGGGGCCTCTCAGGTGCTCTCAGGCCGTGTTTCTAGAACTTAGGCTTAGGCACCAGAGATCCCCACTTACACAGCAATCACTCAGGGGTTTTAGACATAAATATTAAAAACAAAGAATGAGATCTCAACAAGCACAAAGGTGTTCCTAGAAGTCCAAGACAGGATTGATTAACTCAGTCCCTACTCAGGTCTCTTCCTGAGAGCACCACCAAATGTCCCCACTAATGTCTTTTTCGGAGAGCACAACTAGATGTCCCTGGAAGTCTGGGACAGGACTGAGTCCCCACTAATTGTCTTCCTAGAGCACAAATAGACATCCCTGAAAGTCCGAGATAAGACTCAGTCCCCACTAATTGTCTTCCTAGGGTAAAACCAGATGTATCCCATAAAAGCCCTATGCAGGACCCAAAACTCTCCACCAATGTCTCAGTCTTGGAGAGCCCATTGTGAGACTGAGACTGTGGCCAGTCCTCTATGCAATAGTCCAAATTGACTAGTCCCAAACAGAATTCAGCAAAGCAAAAGATTTGACTCACTTACCTCTAGAGGTCAGAGTTTTACACTCCTCAATCTCTCTGTCAAATTGTCGAATTTGGGGATCAGGGGTGTCTGCCAAAGAGTTGTCTGAACCCCACAGGAAAATGGGAGCCCTGGAACATCTTAAGTGGCGCCTCTCCTCGAGATCCAAGCGGGCTCAGGCAACACTAAGGAGAGACCAGCCGATCCAGGTGTCTCTACCCGGTGAAGCAGAACACTGGATCCCAGGTAAGCCCCCAAATGTTGTAAAGTACTGTACCTTGCTTCCACAGGTTTACGTAAAGACATCAAGTCCAAATGAATTTTTGAGGAGTTTTATTGATTAAGCCAGCTACATATGACTAACATGGGGTAGAGTTGACCCAAATCGTGCAGTGTTGAATATAGCTCTGAGCCTGGTTATATACCCTTGACCACATACAGGCTGGGGGGGAGCATGACAGCATGACACAATCATTAACAAGCTTATAACATTTGTCTAGGAGAGTGGTCCCCAAACCCCAGGCTGTGAACCGGTACTGGTCCGTGGGCCATTTGTTACCGATCCGCAGAGAAAGAATAAACAACTTACATTATTTCTATTTTATTTATATTTAAGTCTGAATGATGTTTTATTTTTTAAAAAATGACCAAATTGCCTGACCAGGCGGTGGCGCAGTGGATAGAGCGTCAGACTGGGATGCGGAGGACCCAGGTTTGAAACCCCGAGGTCACCAGCTTGAGCACGAGCTCATCTGGTTTGAGCAAAAGCTCACCAGCTTGGACCCACCCAAGTTCGCTGGCTCGAGCAAGGGGTTACTTGGTCTGCTGAAGGTCCGTGGTCAAGGCATATATGAGAAAGCTATCAATGAATAACTAAAGTGTCACAATGTGCAATGAAAAACTAATGATTGATGCTTCTCATCTCTCCATTCCTGTCTGTCTGTCCCTGTCTATCCCTCTCTGACTCTCTCTCTGTCTCTGGGGGAAAAAAATGACCAGATTCCTTCTGTTACATCCATCTAAGACTCTCTCTTGATGCTTGTCTCAGTCACGTGATACATTTATTTGTCCCACACTAAAGGCCAGTCTATGAAAATATTTTCTGACATTAAACCGATCCGTGGCCCAAAAAAGGTTGGGGACCACTAGTCTTGGGGATCTATAAAAACATTAAAACTTTCAAGATAACACAATAGTGATGTCGTTTTACATGTCAAAGACATTCACAAATCTTTTAGTATTCATCTCCCCTTCTTTGCCTAGAGATATATGTTACTATCAGGACTACAGGAAGAGAGGGAGAGTTAAAATCAGTGTAAATTGGTACATAAATCCTGTCTCTTATTGAAAGGAAAAGGAAGTTCTTCAGATAACTTTAATCCTTTCAGAGAATTATAGTTAAACTAAATGACCCAGTTGTCCTTGTAAGTCAGGAAACTCCCATATCCTTCTCCCTCCATTCTCTAAAGAAAGGACAGGGCAAGAAACCTGACTTTCTCTCCTGAAATACTAATATTAAATTTTGCAATTCTTTGGTACCTTACCACAGATGGGGGCTGTATTTTTTGTTCAATTTTTCTGTGAACACAAAACTGCTAAATAAATAGTCTGTAAAAATATTAAGCATTGTTGGGCAGATAAAATATATTATGCTCACTTTGTTAAAGATGGTGCTGCCCACGTGGAGGCCATCGCCCAGGTGATATTAATGTGTGTTAGGGATGGGCTGTGGGCAGGCAGGATTGTTGTAGCCTGGGGCTTGGTTTTGGGATTAAGTCTTTCCCATCCTTTTTGATGTGGGGTGGTACAATCCAATCATGCCTCAGAGAAGTGACTTTGTACTAGAGAGACTTCCCTGTTTTGTATATTGAATTAAAGGTTATGAATCTACAATATAAAATGAGGGAAGAATGGGAGCTTGCTCTCTTGGTTCCTGAGATTATCATTAGAGGAGACAGCAGACAGCAGAGAGCAGAGAAAGGCCATGTGGAGGAGGCCAGGAGAAGCAGCCAAGATGGCAGAGTGCTGAGTGAGAAGCCAGTTTGAGCAGAGTTTATATCTGAGAAAAGGAAGGAGATGGGGAACAGAGGTGAATAAGGCTGGTGAGCTAGAAAACCTTTGATTGTAGGAAACTCAGATAAGTCAGTAGCTTTGTGAGCACTGAATGTGAGTGAGTTTTGGAGCCCAGTGTGTGTTTTTACTTGCCCGCCGGGTACAAGCTAGGATTAAAGATGATGGTCCACCAGTTTTTGGCTCCATTCTTTCTTTATCGACTGTCTGAATCCAATGTGAACCTGCATGGGCCAGGAGGCTGCTGTGATGGCAGCCCTGGCTACTGGCTTTACAAGCATAAACTCTGGAGCCAACTTATGGGAATTATATTTCTGTTACTAGCTCTGTGGACTTGGGAAGGCACTCAACTTCTCTGTGCCTCAATTTCATTTGTACAACCAGAATAATAATGTATGGAGTAATTCATATGGCAAATGATAGTGAAGTATGGAGAGAACACCAGGGTTCAAGAGATATTTAGGAGGTTTAACTCATCAAGATTGGTAATTACTCAGATGCAAAGAAAAAAGGAAAAGAATCCAAGATGGTGGAAGAATAGGTGGATGTTACACTCACTTCTCCTCAAGGTCAAACTGGAGTTAGAACTAAACTTAAGAACAATCATCTTGAAAAACCAACTTACGGTTAATTAAAGAGAAGTCTTATAACCAAGGATTCACAGAATAAGTCACATCAAGAATGGTAGGAAGGGCAAAGATGTGAAAAGTTTGGTCCTGTTCCCATGAATGGCAGGTGAGTTTCTGAAAGTATATCTCAGCTGCAGGGTGGGGTGGGGATTAACCCAGAGAAATGTGGGGCCTAAACCCCAAGCCAGGCTCTCAAGCCTGAACTGAGAAAAAGCATCTGGCTGTGAAAAAACTCAAGGTGTCTGTCTGCCAGATAGAGACAACAGTCTGCAGAGACACAGGCACCCTTTAAAGAGCCAATGCACAAAATCTCATTCACAGCCATTTACCCTGGCTCCAGCAATGGGAGGTCTGAGTGGACCAAAGATGCATGAGGAGAGTCTGAGATTTATACCTCTAGGGAAGACATGATGAGAGACAGCTACCAGGCCCCCTGTGATGAGTCATTCTTTAATACTGCAGTCACCATCTTTCCAGGTCAGAGCATTCTCTTCTATGTGGCATCAGCCTGGGGAAATGCTATTGTCCCAAGATCAGAAATCACTCTGGGTTCCAGAGGCCCCATGTGCTCAATTCCCAGGGGCTCTACCCTTATGAGATCAGAGGAAAAATCCAAGACAGACTAAGAACTGTAGTTCTGAGGGGAGGGGAGGCCACACTTATCCCATTTCCTGAAGCCTGATAGGCACCTCCCCCTCAGGGGAGATCCACTAGAAAAAAAAGAAAGAGAGAGAGAAAGAAGAAAAGAAAAAGAAAAGGAAAGAATAAAAAAAGAGAAAGAATGAAAGAGAAAGAAAGAGAGAGAAAGAAAGAAAGAAAGAAAGAAAAGAAAAGAGAGAAAAAAATAAAGAAATAAAAGAAAATAAAGAAGAAAGAAAGAAAGAAAGAAAGAAAGAAAGAAAGAAAGAAAGAAAGAAAGAAAGAGGAGAAGAGGGAAGGAAAGGGAAGAAGAAAATGATAACATACAATGACTAGCATAAGGAAACACCAAAGTCTAGAGCAGGAGCTCTGTGATTACACAAGGGTATTGGATTCTGACCAGCAGCCACCTTCTTTCTGAGCTGAGGAACCATCTAAGATTTAAATATTATTTTACTGAGTTTCTAAAAAGAAGTGAAGAAGTAACTTACCTGCCAAGAAGGGATGTCACAAGGTGCAGCTCCCCGTAAAGTCAGTGCTCCTGCCCACTCCACAGAAACTTTCACACCTGGCTAGTGAGGCTGGTGGCCAGGGCAGCCATGGAGAAAGTGTACCTGACTCCTGTTCTCACAGAGAATTTGGGAAAGTCCCCAGAGGAGGTGGGCTATATCTGGGTGTCATCTTGGAGGCTCCAACCCTGGGCTTTGAGCTGGATCTGGCTTCTGAGACCTCAGGAAAGGTAACAAAGGGCCTGAAGAGCAGATATGAAGACAGGGTGAGCTCTGGTGGATGGGCTTATGCGGTCCTGAACAGTCCCCACATGGTGGCTGACACCTGCAAACCACTGTAGAAAGTCCAGAAGGGGTTAGTTAGCCATTGATACCCCAGCCTGTGCCCTGTGTCCTCTTCTGTTTTCTCTTCAGGCTGTGGACTTGCAGCCCATACCCCCCAACCCCCACCCTTTGTGCCCCCCACAGGTCTCTGTGACATCACAAACACTTGGCTGAAGTTAGTTCAGTGTGTGCTAGACCCTGAGAGAAAAAGGAAGTTTCTACTCTATTTTCAGGTTCATATGGCAACTGGCTCTAATGGGAAATTGGTTTCCCAATTTTTTCTGTCATTCCACCAATGCTGTCCCTTTTCCAGTGGCCAAAACCCAGTGCTTCTCCCTGAGAGCTGTGATGATGCCCCACTTTTCTGGTACTACCCCTCTGCTCCTGCTCCTGCTGGCAGCCCTGGTCCCAGGCTGTGCCACTGGGGTCATGTGTTTTTACCATCTGGCCTTTACCTCTGGCCAGGAAAGTGGTATCCTTTCCCCCAGACTACATGCTGTCCTCTGGGGAGCGTCTCCTTGGTGAACCCAAGGACTCTTCAAACGATCCTATGCTGTCTGCTCGTAATTCCATGATGTTTGGACACGTGAGAACCATCCATATCTTTCCTCCAGGGCACAGATTTTTCCCTCATGCACTCACCTCCTGAGCAGGTGGTCAAGGCTGTGACTACCATCCAGTATCATCCCACTGCCTTGCCCACAAGAGATAGAGGTAAAGGTCCAAGAAGAACCCCCAAAAAGAACCCCCAAAAAAGAATGGCTAAGAATGAAGAAAACCAGATAGAGAACATCAGAACAGCCTATCTAGCAGTGAGGTCTACCCCTCATTCTGGGCCCGTGATGACCAGGGAGTCCTCACTTCCTGCAAATCAGTCTTGGGCCTCTGGACCTCAGTCCAAAGCACACTCAAGACAGCTTGAGTGAGGATGTCCAGATGTCTCCCAAGGGCTCTTCCTGAGGGCTGCCTCCTTGGAAGGCTGATTCAGGAGCAGCGGTGCTCTCTGCCCCAACCCCATGCTACTCCTGAGGCCAGAGCCCCACTGAGGAAGTGCTGGGTGCAGACCTCCCACCAGCCTTCCAGGTTCACTAACTTTGCGTAAGAAGATGGATGCTAAAAAGCCACCATGGAGCAACATGCCACTGGCTTCTGCCAGCAGAAAGCCCAGCAAATGTAAAACCTCCAAACCATGTCTGCTACTGCTGCTACCATTGCTGTGGGATAGAGGTGAGCTGCCCCACCTCGCAAGTGGCCTTCCCTTTCTGTGGACAAACACCTGGGCATCTTGGAGATCATTGAGGGTCAGAGTAAAAAGAGTTTAGAGAACAAAACAGCAGTCATGACTGACTGCAGTGCCACTCAGCCTTCCCCTTCCTTCTCTCCACCTGCCCCGAGGTTGCAGACACCCTGTCCCTGGCCATGCAAGCTGAGCAGGTCCCTGCTGCTACTGCCAATGTGGCTGCCCTAGCTGTATCACCTCAGAACCTGTTAGTCCCTCCACCTTCTCTGACACCAAATATTGCTCAGGAAGCAGACACAGTCCCTCACTGCTCTCCTGCTGCTCACACTGAATCCCTTCATTCTAACCACATTTTGGGAATTCTACTTACTGAGAATGCAGGACTTCCTCATTCCATTATAACTACAACGTGTCCTATTTCTACCTCCCACACCTCTTGCGACCTCCACCTCCTCCTTCTAGCCACTCTTCTGCCAATATGCATCCCTGACTCCTATGTATACAGCTCCTCCCCTCTTGTCTTACCCACCCCTCTTCCAGTCCCTTTTACCAGACTCCTGTTTCCTCTGCTCCGCCCATCACCTCTGTGACCATTCCTTACAATTCAGCTGAGGCACCTGTGATTTTGCCTCTCAACTTAATTTAGACCCTGATGACATTGAAATGCACACTACTAACCCCTTCCTGTGCTGCCATATTCATATCTTCTCCAGACACCAGTATGAGATTCCTACCAGTTTACCAGATCCAATACAGTGTGGAGTACAGGCACCCTGAAGTCCATCCACTGATCTACCTGTATTGAAGGACGTCTGACCTACCTCAAATCATCCCTCAGCCGCTTTAAGGTGTGATTAAAGCGATCCTGATGATCGGCGGAAGGGAACGTCCCTCCCCAGTGATCCTGTTAGCACCAGACTACCCCTTACGGGTTCTGAAGTCACCTACACTCTGGTAGACAGCACCTCTGCAAACACCAACCCTGCCATTGACACCAAGGAGACTAGGAACACCACTCCTTCCTTCCAGGCTGTCCTTTTCCATTCTGCCTCTGTCTTCAAGGAGAACAATGTCTTCATTGTCTGTAGCACCTCCTAATTCTGACAACACACCACTTAGTGGCAGCATTCCCTGAGCTGATGTCTCTACCCATTTGTCTAAAAAAATAGTGAGCAGAGAAACCCAAGTTTCCAACCCTCACTTAGAGCCAGGAACCTCCTCTTAACCCACATTTGGGGCCAGTGATGGGCAGCAGCTTGAATATCCTTTAATGTTGGGAAAAGTGATCACCCAGCTCGAGGCGTGGGCTAACTTCTGCAGTCCCGCCAGCAGTGGTGGCATAATGTGTTCAGGTCATGCAGGTTTGCAAGGTCATGTCCACACTTGGCACCACTGGCAACACCCAGGTGACAACATTGGTGACAACAACATTGGTGACAATCCACATGCTGTCTCTGTTGACACATCCACTACTGCTGGTGTTGGAGGTGCCTCCAAGATGCCTAACACTGGGGACAGTAGCTTACTGTTTGCCAGGATACCTGCAGGCCCACTTGTGGCTCTGGGTCGTGCAGCACTCATGGATGTTGGGAGCCAGGGGCCAGTATGTCCACCCAGGCCCCACTCACTCACAGGAACCCAGAGCATCAACATCAGAGGTGGACTTAGGAAGGCACACAGCACGGCCTCTTCAGCTCATTTTAGCTGTGTAGCTGGGACCCACCTGGCTGCACATGGACGCTACAGGAGGAGGAACACACAGCACCCCAGGACTCGGGTACACTGCTGGCGCCACCTTAAATCCGGTCACCTGGGGACCTCCTGTCTGTAACAAAGCTGATGTGTGATGGAAGAATATGATGACACATTCTCAACTAGAGGTGCTAGTGTTCACATTTGCCATCAGTGTACCTGGGCCCACCTGGACATAGAAAACCTCCCACACTGGAAACAGCCATCGCCACGGAAAACAAAGGTATGTCATGGGACACATCTATTTCCACCTTTTATCAGACCACCTAGGGCTCTCCTGTCTGCATCACATCCATTATCCATGCAAGTCCCAGCACCAGCCCTGTGTTTAGACACACCTATAGTTGTACTTGATTTCCGAGCACCTGGAACTCAGCTGTACAGAATCCAGATGGTGCTATGGATAGATACAATGCCCCTCCCTTGATGAGAGGACCTGTTATTCCCACCTTCCATCAGTACAAGACATAGGTAGTGCACTTGCAGAGAACAATGTCTCACCTGTGATGGGAAGCCACTGGATCACCACTTGCAGCCCGACTACCCAGACCACAGGAAGAGTGACAGGGAAGAGCACAAAACCTGCACTAACTAGATACGCATCTGGCCCCCATTCAAACAGAGTCCCTGGGACCCTGATCCAAAAAAATAGTGCTATGGGGGACAGCACCAGATTTTTCTAGAGAGAAACTTAACTCTCAGTCAAAACTACTGTCTCCATCCCCCAAGTTAGGGTGGAACCGTCAGGATACTCTCTCCATTTGCCTTTGCCTTTTACCATTTCCTTGCTCTTGTGAATGTGCTTCTTCTGCTCCTGGGTGCTACTCTTGATAACTCAGCTGCAGAGGAAGAACTGACACAGAATGGTGATGCGTTGAGCTAGACGTGAGTATGCAGAATTTATGTGTTCCAGTGACCAGGATGTGGAAGTGGCCACACTTTATGACTGCAGGTGCTGACACCTGAAACCTTGTTTTGTGTGTGAGGGTGATAATCCAGGAGGAAATAGGTCTAGAGGAGAGATAGATGGGGGACCCACCCTGCCTCTTCCCTCTGTGCTCCTCTCTTCTCTCCCGCCTCTCTAGCCTCTGTGGAGGCTGATGAATCATGGGACACTACAACTTATGGTTTTAGTTTTTTTAAATGTATGTGTGTGTGCGTCTCCTTATTTACTTTAACTTAAACTAGGTATTTTCATACATTCCCACTTCATCCAGAGAGAAGATGAATCTGGCATCTGGTTCTTCAGTCTGCAGGAACAAAGGAAGAAAGAGCTCATGCCTGCTCTGTAATTACTGAAAATTTACGTGTACTTAGAGCTTATCATGCTGCTTAAAATATCACAAAACATCCTCTTTAATCACTAGCCTGGCTCTAATCTAAACTGCTAAAATATGAAGTCATACAAGTTAAAATCATACTCAGTCCTGGCTGACCCTAGAGTTCTGCAGGGTCTCCACTAGAATTAATAGAAGCAAAATTCCTGACTATGTGGAGTCTACATTCTACTTGGAGGAAAGAAAAGAAACAATAGACACATATAAATTATCTGCTAGGTTAGCCAGCAACAATTCCTATGGAAAATAACGCAATATATGGAGGATGGAGGTTGTGATGAGAGAGAGGCTGTATTTTTATTTTAAACAGAGTGAGCCTCATTGGGAAGGTGGGATTTGAACAGCCTAGAAGGGAGTGAGTGAGTCAGACATCTGAGGAAAAAGCATTTCAGATCATAGGAATAATCAGTGCAAATGTGAAGCAGAACAATGCCTTGGTTCCTAGGGAAACAGTTAGGAAACATGGCAGGAACAGTCATGTGGAGGGAGGAGAAGGTGTGGGCTGAATTCCCTACACCACCATTGTCTGCATAATCACAAATGATTCAAGTATCTTGGTGAATCTGGTACTCTTCTGTGGCGTATTTACCTTCCAAGATGTTTGGACCATCTTGTTCTTGTTCTATACATTATAAAGAGATACACAGAGAGATACTAGATAGATAAACAGATAGATAGAATTACACACTTGTGCTATGCAGGAGGCACAGTACAGAGATGCAATTTCTCACAGATAAATTTTAGGGGAAATTTATCATGATTAATAACAATTAAAAATAAGGCAAAATCAAAAGGGGTTTTGTAAAACCAGTAGCCGCGGCCACCATCACAGCTGCCTGGCCAATGCAGGTTCACGTTAGATTCGGACGGACGATAATAAAACAATGAAACCAAGAACTGGTGGGCCATTACCTTTAATCCTAGCTTGCACCTGGTGGGCAAGAAATGCACACAGTGGGAAAACACTTCTGTTGGGAAGATAAAATGTATTATGCTCGCTTTTGTTAAAGAGGACACTGCCCACGTGGAGGCCGTTGCCCAGGTGATATTAATGTGTGTTGGGGGCAGGCAGGATTGTTGTAGCCTGGGGCTTGGTTTTGGATTTGAGCCTTTCCCGCCCTTTTTGATGTGGGGTGGTGCAATCCAATCATGCCTCAGAGGAGTGACTTTGTATTGGACACTTCCCTATTTTGTATATTGGATTAAAGGTTTTAAGTCTACACTAAAATAGGGGCAGAACGGGAGCTTGCTCTTGGTTCCTGATATTATCATTAGAGGAGAGAGCAGAGAGGAGAGCAGAAAGAGGCCATGTGGCCAGGAGAAGCAGCCAAGATGGTGGAGTATTGAGTGAGAGGCCAGTTTGTGCAGTTTGACACTGGAGAAGGAAGGAGATGGGGAACAGAGGTGAATAAGTCTGGTGAGCTAGAAACCTTTGATTCTAGGAGACTCGGATAAGTCAGTAGCTTTGTGAGCACTGAATGTGAGTGGGTTTTGGAGCCCAGTGTGTGTTTTTACTTGCCTGCCGGGTGCAAGCTAGAATTAAAGATGACAGCCCATCAGTTCTTGGCTCCGTTGTGCATTTACTGACTGTCCGAATCCAATGTGAACCTGCATGAGCCGGGCAGCTGTAGTGGTGGCCCTGGCCCTGTATACTGGCTTTACAACTTCCCTTTCCATTCAGGGCTCCCAAAGCCACTGACTTATTCGAGTTTCCTAGAATCAAAGTTTCTACCTCACCAGCCTGATTCACCTCTGTTCCCAATCTCCTTCTCTCTGCACAAACTCTGAACAAACTAGCTTCTTTAGCACTCAGTCATTTTGGCTGCTTCTCCACTCATCCTTGTGGCCTTTCTCCGCTGTCCCTCAGCATGGGCTTCTCTGCCCCATTTTATAGTGTAGAAATCAAAACCTTTAATCCAATATACAAACAAGAAAGTCTCTAATACAAAGTCAGTTTTCTGAGGCATAATGGGATTCCTTATGAGAGTGCACCATCCCACAGCATGCAATAGTTAAGGGTGTGGGAAAGCTGTTTTGAAAAGATGTTAGTATTAAAAGTGTGGGAAAGTCTTAGTTTTAAAAGTAAGCCTTAGTGGCCTTGGCTGTTTGGCTCAGTGGTAGAGCGTCGGCCTGGCGTGCGGAAGTTCCGGGTTTGATTCCTGGCCAGGGCACACAGGAGAAGTACCCATCTGCTTCTCCCCCCCCCCCTCCTTCCTCTCTGTCTCTCTCTTCCCCTCCTGCAGCCAAGGCTCCATTGGAGCAAAGATGGCCCGGGCATGGGGATGGCTCCATGGCCTCTGCCTCAGGCGCTAGAGTGGCTCTGGTGGCAACAGAGCAATGCCCCAGATGGGCAGAGCATCGCCCCCTGGTGGGCATGCCGGGTGGATCCCAGTCGGGCACATGCGGGAGTCTGTCTGACTGCCTCCCAGTTTCCAGCTTCAGGAAAAAAAAAAAAAAAATGTAAGCTTAGGCTATAACTACCCTGCCTGCTTATAGCCTGTCCCCCACACCCAATGCAAACTATAAGTGAGCAAACATATGTATAATATTTACAAACTTATTTGACCAACAGGTTTAAACATATGTAACTTAAAGTAGAATAAAGAAAATAATCAACACAACAATAAGTTATATACATCACAAAATGGAGAAACATCAGCCTGGGCTCTAGAGTAATCACTAGTTAAAGCAATAGACTAAGAAAAAGAGAATTATGAGTATGTACAAATCTCACCAAACCATAGAGGAACACATTGCCAGACCGGGAAGCTTCAGTCTGGGCTTGAAAGTCGGCCACCTGCCATGTGCTTCCACGAGGAAGAGTTCTCTAGAGCTTCAGGGGTGGTCTGAGACCCTACCTATTTTATGGAAAAATTTGTGCTGGAGGCTATTACATGAGGGCCCTTCATGCATAATCTTTAGGAACAGAGAAGGGTCACCACATGCTGGAATAAGAAACTAGGCTGGCCAGCAAGTGATAAGAGCATCCTCCCTGACTTTAGGGGAAACTGCAGCAGGATGTCTCATCCTGACCTGAGAAAATGACTCAGTCATTCCTGTAGCTATTTTTTTGTGACCCTTATTTTTCATGTTCAATTTAGTTCAAATTCATGTTTTTAATATACTGTTCCTCCACAACACTAAAATTTTATCTCCCTTCCCCCCAAATTTTCAGCTCTTGAAGTCCTACTCCCCAGTGTCCTGGTTGGAGACGGGACTTTTAGGAGATAATTATGTTCAGAAAAGGTCACAAGGATGGAACTGTCATGCTGGAATTAATGCTGTTGAAAGGAAAGAGACACAGTCTTTTTCCCTCTGACATGTGAGGACACAGCAAGAAGGAGCTGTCTACAGGCCAAAAAAGGAAATCTAACAGTGGGTTGAATCTGTCTTGATCTTAGGCTTCCAGCTTCCAGAGCTGTGAAAAATAAACATCTGTTGTTTAAGGCCCTAGTCTGTGATATTTTCCTAGAGTAGCCTGAGCAGACTAAAACAGATGAGTAGGTAAGTGTGTGGCCAGTAGCCACGGCCAGCAGCACAGCCACCTGGCCAGTGTAGGTTCGCATTAGATTCAGGCAGTCGGTAAACAACAGAGCCAAAAACTGGTGAGCCATCACCTTTAATCCTAGTTTGCATCTGGCAGGCAAGAAATATACACAGTGGGAAAACACTTCCTTTCTGTTGGGCAGATAAAATATATTATGCTCACTTTGTTAAAGATGGTGCTGCCCATGTGGAGGCCCATCACCCAGGTCATATTAATGTGTGTGGGGGCAGGCTGTGGGCAAGCAGGTTCCTTGTAGCCTGGGACTTGGTTTTAGGACTAAGCCTTTCTCATCCTTTTTGATGTGGGGTGGTGTAATCCCATCATGCACCAGATAAGTGACTTTGTATCAGAGACTTCCCTATTTTGTATATTGGATTAAGGGTTTGGATTTCTACTCTATAAAGTGGGGGCAGACCGGGAGCTTGCTCTCTCACAGTTCCTGAGATTAACATTAGAGGAGAGAACAGAGAGGAGAGCAGAAAGAGGTCACGTGGAGGAGGCCAAAAGAAGCAGCCAAGATGGCAGAGTGTTGAGTGAGAAGCCAGTTTGTGCAGGGAGAAGAAGATGGGGAACAGAGGTGAGTAAGTGTGGTGAGCTAGAAACCTTTGATTCTAGGAAACTTGGATAAGTCAGTAGCTTTGTGAGCACTGAATGTGAGTGGGTTTTGGAGCCCAGTGTGTGTTTTTACTTGCCTTCTGGGTGCAAGCTAGGATTAAAGATGATGGCCCACCAGCTTTGGGCTTCATTGTTTCTTTACCGACTGTCCAAATCCAATGTGAACCTGCATAGGCCAGTGTAAAGCCAGGAGGCATGGCCAGGGCCAGTATCACAGCAGCCTTCTGGCCTATGCAGGTTCGCATTGGATTCGGACAGTCGGTAAAGAAACAATGGAGCCAAAAATTGATAGGCCATTTTCTTTAATTCTAGCTTGCACCCAGCGGGCAAGTAAAAAACATACACACTAGGCTCCAAAACCCAGTCACATTCAGTGCTCACAAAGCCACTGACTTATACGAGTTTCCTAGAATCAAAGGTTTCTAGCTCACCAGCCTTATTCTCCTCAGTTCCCCATCTCCTTCCTTATCCCAGATACAAACTCTATACAAACTGGCATCTCACTCAGCACTCCACCATCTTGGCTGCTTCTCCTGGCCTCCTCCACGTGGCCTTTCTCTGCTCTCCTCTGCTCTCTCTTCTAATAATCTCAGGAACCAAGAGAGCAAACTCCTGTTTTGCCCCCACTTTATACTGTAGCTTCACAACCTCTAATCCAATATACAAAGTAGGGAAGTCTCTACTACAAAGTCACTTCTCTGAGGCATGATTGGATTGTACTACCCCACATCAAAAAGAGTGGGAAAGGCTTAATCCAAAAACCAAGCCCCAGGCTACAAAGATTCTGCCTGCCTTTAGCCCACCCCAACACACATTAATATCACCTGGGCTATGGCCTCTTTAACAAAATGAGCATAATACATTTTATCTGCCCAACAGCCAGGCAGCTGTGATGGTGGCCCTGGCTACTGGCTTCACACTTTCCATTCAGGGCTCTCAAAGCCACTGACTTATCTGAGTTTTCTAGAATAAAAGGTTTGTACCTCACCAGCCTTATTCACAACTGTTCCCCATCTCCTTCATTCTGCACAAAGTCTGAACAAACTGGCTTCTCCTTCAGTACTCCACCATCTTGGCTGCTTCTCCTGGCCTCCTCCACATGGCCTTTCTCTGCTCTCTTACAGCATGGGCTTCTCCTAGAACGTAATCACTCTTCCCCTGGAACAACGTGATCTTTCTTCCTTTTAAAACCTTTTGGCGCGAAAGCCCTCCCCAACACACATTAATATAATCACGCTCATCCCAAGCAAGAGGGCTACTAATGTTATCACCTGGGCAATGGGCTTTGTAAAACCAGTAGCCAGGGCTACCATCACAGCAGCCCGGACCATGCAGGTTCACATTGGATTCGGACAGTCAGTAAAGAAACAATGGAGCCAAAAACTATTGGGCCATCATCTTTAATCCTAGCTTGCACCCGGCAGGCAAGTAAAATACACACTGGGCTCCAAAACCCACTCACATTCAGTGCTCACCAAGCTACTGACTTATCCAAGTTTCCTAGAATCAAAGGTTTCTAGCTTCACCTCTGTTCCTCATCTCCTTTCTTCTCCCTGCACAAACTAGCTTCTCACTCAGCACTCCACCATCTTGACTGCTTCTCCTGGCCTCCTCCACGTGGCCTCTCTCTGCTCTCCTCTCTGCTCTCTCCTCTAATGCTAATCTCAGGAACCAAGAGCAAGCTCCTATTCTTCCCCCATTTTATAGTGTAGATTCATAACCTTTAATCCAGTATACAAAATAGTGAAGTCTCTAATACAAAGTCACTTATCTGGTGCATGATGGGATTGCACCACTGTTGGTCAAATAAGTTTGTAAACATGATATATATGTTTGCTCGCTTGTGACTTATATTGGGTGTGGGGGACAGGCTATAAGCAGGCCAGGTTGTTGTAGCCTGAGGTTTGGTTTTGGGACTAAGCTTTTCCCCACACCCTTGACTGATTGTATGATCTGGGTGGTGCACTCTCATGAGGAATCCAATTATGCCTTGGATAAGTGACTTTGTATCGGAGACTTCCTTGTTTGTATATTGGATTAAGGGACAGACCAGGAGCTCAGACACACAGTTCCTGCTATCATAATTGCAGGGGCTCCCCTGATCCCTTGCCCTTCATGGGAAGAGCTGGTTTTCTGCTTTTCCCTTGTCTTCTTTTGTGGTTTGCCTGTCTTGGTGAGACACCAATAAATAGGATGGCCCCCCATCCTCTGACTCCGCCATTTCTTTATTGTCTGCCTGAATCCAATGGGAACCTGCATGTGAATGGTCACGATGGCGGCTCCTGGCCTTACAACTGGTGTAGTTTCTGGCAGGATTCAGAGATTGGTATAGAGCCACCACCCTTGATGGGTGGGATAGAGTACTGGTTGCTGCTCTGGCTCCCCATGGCTGTCCTTTTAGGGGCCATGGGCTACATGTTTTTTACTCAAGAGGAAACTGCCCGAGGTCAAAAGCTTCAGCATGAATTGCAAACAGAACGGCAGAAAAGGCTGGAATTGGAGCGAGCACTGGAGAAGGAATTACGGGTTCGAGAGTTGCAGTTTACCCTGGAAGCTGAACGTCTTCATCGGCAGTTGTTGGAGAAACAACTGCGGATTCAAGAGCTCGAGTCTCAGCTTCTGGCCAAAAGCCAGCAGCCACAGGAGCCTAAACGGTCACCAAAGGAGCAGCAGCATCCGTGCCTGTGGAGTGGCTTTGAGTCAGCGGGAGCAGGCGCTTGCGACTCCTCTTCTGAGGATGAGAAGGCTCAGGCTGAAGCTGCCATACGCACACTGAGAGCCCGACCAGTTGTCGCCAAGAAGGTAAAAACCCAGCAACAAAGAGTCCCTCAGGGGCAGCCACAGCCTCCTGCCCCGGTAATGGAACACTCTGTGGTCCAGCCCTATACCCAGGCAGAGCTGATGGAGTTGGGGGCACAATTTAGGCAGAAACCTACTGAATCCCTGGTAGCCTGGTTACTACGATTATGGGATATAGGGGTGATGGCATCATGCTCTCCGGAACAGAGATGGAGAAATTGGCTGCCATTACCACACACTCTTCCTTGAGGCAGCGTCTTCAGAACTGCCATGGCAACCCAGGAGACCATACCCTATTAGAATGGGTGATGGCTGCCATTCGTATGGTCTGGCAGAATGCTGGAGAACTGCCGGGGGCAATGAGTCGGTGGCAGTGCTACAGTGAGTTAGTAAAGGTCCTTCGAGAACTAGGTATGAAGAATGCTGTTTTCAACCCTGGGTCTCGTGGGCCAGACGAGTAAGTGTTTACGGCCAAAATGAGGGAATTTGTCCTTGCTAGCGCCCCGTCAGCCCTTTTTGGGTCACTTGTGGCTATCTTGGGCCCCTATGTGGGGCAGCCCATCAATGCAGTTACACAGATGGTAGCAGATTTGGGAGAGCTGGAGGCCACTCGGGATCATAAAGTAGTGAGGGCTGCTGCCTATGTTTCCCCCCCAACTAACAAGGGAAACGGGCCTGTAAAGGTTACCCGAACGCAGATGTGGGTAGACTTGATTGCGGCTGGAGCAGATAAGGGGAAATTGGATGGCCAGTCTAATAAAATTCTTTTGGAGCTTAGGCGGCAGCTTAAACCAGAACAGAAGTTCCAGCCACTGAGACGAAAGGCCCCAGCAGCTACCAATAAAACGTTTGGTGCGCGCACAGCTCAGTTACAAGATTATATGATAGAGACAGCCGAGGGAGAGGGGAACTCCCAAGACCCATTGTACCAGTTTGAATAGGAAAAAGGCCGAGGGACCCATCTAACGGGGATGGGCGGGGACCGGAGGCCACATGTGGAACTGGCTATCCACTGGTCCCCTTCCAACGTACAACAGGTGTTGGCCTTGGTGGATACAGGTGCAGAATGTTCCCTTCTCTATGGAAACCCAGAGTGGTTTGCTGGGACCCCAGTGGCCATTGACGGTTATGGGGGCCAAACTGTTCAAGTGAAGCCAATAACTATTCCATTGGGGATAGGGAGACTGCCTCCTAAGCCATATAAGGTGTATGTATCTGCTATTCCTGAATATATTTTGGGGGTAGATGTCTTGCAAGGACTGTGGTTGGAAACTACAGCTGGGGAGTTCCGGCTGCGGATCAGGGTTGTGAAGGCAGTATTGCGGGGACATGCATCACATTCCCCTTTGCAATTACCCGTCCCTCGGCGTGTGACTAACACCAAGCAGTACCGCCTGCCAGGTGGTTATGAAGAAGTCACAGGGACAATCCTTGAACTAGAAAAGGTGGGGATCATCCGGCCAGCACACAGTCCTTACAACTCCCCAGTATGGCCTGTGCGCAAAGCGGATGGAACCTGGAGAATGACAGTAGATTACAGGGAACTTAATAAAGTTGTTCCCCCTTTGCACGCTGCTGTTCCCTCGATAGCTAACATGATGGATCGGCTAAGCCATGAGTTGGGGACATACCACTTTGTGGCAGACTTGGCCAATGCTTTTTTCTCTATTGATATAGCCGCAGAGAGTCAAGATCAATTTGCCTTCAGTTGGGAAGGGAGACAATGGACCTTTACAGTGTTACCCCAGGGCTATTTGCATAGCCCCACCTTGTGCCATGGGCTGGTGGCTGCTGACCTGGCTAAATGGAAACAGCCAGAGGTAGTCCACATGTACCATTATATTGATGATATTATGCTAACTAGTGATTCTCTTTCAGAATTGGAGCAAGCAGTCCCTACCCTGCTATCCCATTTGAAAGCATGTGGCTGGGCAGTTAATGAGAACAAATTACAAGGACCTGGGTTATCTGTTAAATTCTTGGGAGTTGTCTGGTCGGGTAAGACAAAAGTTATCCCTGATGCAGTTATAGATAAGATTCAAGCATACCCTGTGCCCACTACGGTAAAACAGTTACAGGAATTCTTAGGTTTGTTGGGGTATTGGTGAGCATTTATACCGCATTTGGCTCAGTTACTACGCCCCTTGTACAACCTTATTCGAAAGGGGGTTCGCTGGGATTGGACTAAGCAGGCGCAAGGTTCATTTGCAGCTGCTAAGAGAGCTGTCAAGGTGGCACAGGCCTTGAATGTGTTTGATCCTGCCAGGCCCTGTGAGCGGGATGTTCATGTAACCTCGGAGGGGTTTGGATGGGGCTTGTGGCAGCGGACAGAGCGCCTACGGCAACCTATTGGATTTTGGTCCCAATTGTGGAAAGGTGCTGAAGTTCGTTACTCATTAGTAGAGAAGCAGCTGGCAGCTGTGTATGCTGCCCTCCTGGCAACTGAGAGTATTACAACCACAACACCAGTTACAGTCAAAACAACATACCCTATAGCTGGATGGGTGAGAGATTGGGCAACTAAACCACGTAGTGGTATGGCCCAAATGTCTACCCTGGCCAAGTGGGGTGCCTATCTGCAACAACGCTGTGCTCTTAGCACCAGCCCATTGAGGGCAGAACTGCAGGAAGTCTTGGGTCCAGTCACCTATGCGACCTTAGAGTCAGGTGCAACTGGGGCTCAGGAGGCAGAACCTCAGGTCAGTCCCTACCAGGAGGGGCGGGTGCCCATCCCCGAAGATGCCTGGTATACTGATGGTTCCAGCAGGGGCCAACCTGCCAAATGGACGGCTATCGCCTTCCATCCGGCCACTGAGACTATTTGGATGGACACGGGTACAGGCCAAAGCAGCCAATGGGCAGAATTAAGAGCTGTTTGGCTAGTTGCCCATAATGAACCTTCACGTCTGGTGATCTGTACTGACAGTTGGGCTGTCTATCGTGGACTGACCCTTTGGATTGCTACTTGGCACATTAACCAGTGGATGGTAATGCACCGTCCATTATGGGGTCAGGCCATGTGGCAGGACTTATGGGAAATAGGACACCAGAAGCAGGTGACAGTATATCATGTCACAGGGCATGCCCCTCTAGCCCATCCTGGGAATGATGAGGCAGATACGTTGGCAAGGGTGTGATGGTTGGAGACTGCACCTGCAGGTGATGTGGCACAGTGGCTCCACCGGCGCCTGCTCCATGCAGGACAGAAAACTATGTGGGCTACGGTTAAGGCTTGGAACTTGCCTGTGTCCTATGCAGAGGTACTTGCAGCCTGTGAGCAATGTGCAGTATGTTCCAAGGAACACCCTCGGAGACCACTGGTGTCACCTGGACAGATCCAGAGGGGTAATGTCCCACTGACACGATGGCAGATAGACATCATTGGACCCTTACCAAAGTCAGAAGGGTACCAGTATGCAGTCACTTGTGTAGATACTGCCACCGGGCTGCTTGCTGCTTACCCTGCTCGTAACCCTGACCAGAGGGCAGTCATACAGGCTCTGGACCACCTGAGTGCTGCATACGGGCGACCGCTGGTCCTTGAAAGTGACAATGGTACCCACTTCACTGGTTCAACGGTAAGGCAATGGGCTCAAAAGCTGGGGGTGGACTGGAAGTACCATGTTCCCTACCACCCCCAGGCTGCTGGCATCATTGAGCGTTATAATGGACTCTTAAAGCAGGGACTGCGACAGGAGGGGGGCACCGGCTCTCTTACTGGATGGACACGCCGCTTATGGACAGTACTTCGGATTTTGAATGAGCGACCTCGACGGGGAAGCCCAGCTCCAGTAGAGGCCCTCCTGCATCAGACAGCTGCCCCTATTCAGTTGCAGATACGCACCAAGGACATTTTACTCAAGCCAGGTTTCGGACAGCAGGGCAATGTGCTCTTGCCTGCTCCAACAGCCCTTCTTAAAGGACAACGGCTTCAATGGACTTGGCCCTGAACTGTACAGGCCCCCCATCTGAGATGGGTGGCCTTGTTGGCACCATGGGGAAAGGCATTAGAGGTGGACCTCCAGTTAACTCCTTGGGCAACCAGCACCTGGCCACCTAAGGTAGAAGTGTATTATCCCTTGAGTGCTCAAGGGGACAATATTTTGAAGGGCACCTTTGTAATTTCTTTATGGCCAATAATGAGTTCCCCTATTTTACTACACATAGAACCAGCAGATGCTGGTGTATTGGCCAATAAGGTTTGGTATGCCCGCTCAGGGCGGCCTCTGGTGCCAGCTACGGTGCTGTCTGCAGACAAAACTCTGGCCTGTATTCTGCCAGAGGGAAAGGATTTGCCTCTCTTGGTGCCACTGACAGCTCTCTCATTTCGCCCATAGTTTTTGATCTATTAATCCTATTGCTGTAGTTGGTACTATTTCTGTTTATGCAATGTATCCCACTCTTTGCACAGTGACCATCATGGAAGATGCCTGTGGTTTAGATTGTAAAGTGAGCAAAAGGGGTGGAATGTTGGTCAAATAAGTTTGTAAACATGATATATATGTTTGCTCGCTTGTGACTTATATTGGGTGTGGGGGACAGGCTATAAGCAGGCCAGGTCGGTTGTAGCCTGAGGTTTGGTTTTGGGACTAAGCTTTTCCCCACACCCTTGACTGATTGTATGATCTGGGTGGTGCACTCTCATGAGGAATCCAATTATGCCTTGGATAATTGACTTTGTATCGGAGACTTCCTTGTTTGTATATTGGATTAAGGGATTTTGGTTTTCTACACTATAAAGTGGGACAGACCAGGAGCTCAGACACACAGTTCCTGCTATCATAATTGCAGGGGCTCCCCTGATCCCTTGCCCTTCATGGGAAGAGCTGGTTTTCTGCTTTTCCCTTGTCTTCTTTTGTGGTTTGCCTGTCTTGGTGAGACACCAATAAATAGGATGGCCCCCCATCCTCTGACTCCGCCATTTCTTTATTGTCTGCCTGAATCCAATGGGAACCTGCATGTGAATGGTCACGATGGCGGCTCCTGGCCTTACAACCACCCCACATCAAAAAGGGTGGGAAAGGCTTAGTCCTAAAACCAAGCCCAGGCTACAAGGATCCTGCCTGCCCACAGCCTGCCCTCAACACACATTAACATCACCTGGGCAACAGGCTTCTATGTGGGCAGCACCATCTTTAACAAAGTGAGCATAATAATTTTATCTGCCTGTAAGCTAGAAGCTAGGGCTGCCATCATGGCCATTCACATGTAGGTTCACATTGGATTCGGACAGTCGGTAAAGAAACAACGGAGCCAAAAACTGATAGGCCATTTTCTTTAATTCTAGCTTGCACCCAGCGGGCAAGTAAAACCACACACTGGGCTCCAAAACCCACTCACATTCAGTGCTCACAAAGCCACTGACTTATCCGAGTTTCCTAGAATCAAAGGTTTCTAGCTCACCAGCCTTATTCTCCTCCATTCCCCATCTCCTTCCTTATCCCAGATACAAACTCTGTACAAACTGGCATCTCACTCAGCACTCCGCCATCTTGGCTGCTTCTCCTAGCCTCCTCCATGTGGCCTCCTTCTGCTCTCTGCTCTGCTCTCTCCTCTAATGATAATCTCAGGAACCAAGAGCGCAAGCTCCCGCTCTGTCCCCATTTTATAGTGTAGAAATCCAAACCCTTAATCCAATATACAAAATAGGGAAGTCTCTAATACAAAGTCACTTCTCTGAGGCATGATTGGATTGTACCACCCCACATCAAAATGGATGGGAAAGGCTTAATCCCAAAACCAAGCCCCAGGCTACAATGATCCTGCCTGCCCCCAACACACATTAATATCACCTGGGCAATGGCCTCCTCGTGGGCAGCGTAATCTTTAACAAAGTGAGCATAATACATTTTATCTGCCCAACACTGCCCAACAGTAATATATGCTTAATGAGTTCCTTAAGCAACAGGGCTTTTTGATTGCCTTCATTGGACAATTCAGATGATTCTCATTTTAAAGGGAACATAAAGCCTTTGATTTTATGAAGTGAATACACAGATGAAAAGCAGAAGCTGCAGGCTGAACCAAAAACACAAGGCTAGTGTGTTTCAAAAGGAAAGTTTATTAAAAAAAAACAACCCTGAGTGCAGGCGGATTGAGACCCGCAAAGGGTGTCAGCCCTGAGGGAGGGATGGGGCAGGGGTTATACAGATTTGTCAAAGTTCCTTGGGTGAAGGAAATTGCAAGATTGCTTCTGTTTGTGGTTGGGAGTGGTGCTACAGTTCCTCAAAACTGTCTGCACCCTTATCCAATCATCCCTTATCAGCATGCAGCTATAAGAGAGGTCTGAGCTGGATTACTGAGTAGGCAAGTCCTTCCTTCTTCAGGCCTGCATTGTTCTTAAGAAAGATGATGGCTGAGTAGACATTTTATCTATCAACAGAAAAATATAACTGACCCAAAATGTACAGCATTGAGCAGAGGACACCATTTCTTAGATGAGCACTGTCAAAACAAGAACACCCTCACAGAGCAGCTGTGGACTCTCCAGGGCCCCTGATGCTGATTCATTTACTCTGAGTTCTTTCTTCCAGTTGCAGGATCACAGCTCTGCTGCCTGGCTTCAAAGAATCTCCTGCCCTTTGTAGTCAGAACTGCCTCTCAGTAGCAGGGTTCAAGTCCAGTTGGCTTCTAGTAGCCCCACAGCCACCCTCTTTCATGCCTGGCAATACCACCAGGAACACATTCTTAAAATTCAGACTACTTGATTTTTCTTTTGAAAATGGCTTCTAGCTCAAAATAATGATCCTGATTAGGCAAATATCTAACAAATGCATAAGAGATGTAAAAATGATTTTCAGTTTCACGTTTTGATGCACTTTCAGATGAAGCTACTTCTAAATAAGTAGTCTTTTATTTTTATGAAAAGAATGCAAACATGATAACAACTCAAATAATACTGAATTCAACCCTTCTCACCCCAGTTTCCTTCTCCAGAGACCGTTTTTCATTACTTCAAAGTTAACTCCATTATTCTAAACATTATGCTTATCCTACTGGATCATAGAATATTTACTTTGAACATTTTTACCTTATTAACATGGGGAGGAAAGTAAACTTTCACTCCCTCTACTTTTCCTCCCTCTTTCTAACATGTCTTCTATTTTATTAATTTGCTGCTTCTCTTTGGTATCGTCATATAGTTTTGCTAGTTTCATTTATATGGAAAGTGGTAGAATAGTAGCCAGAACACTGGATCTGGAGACAGAGCATCTGGACTGGAATCCTAGCTTATTACCTTATTAGGTAAAGCCTCCTATGTCCCTGTTGTTTCTACTGTAAATCATGGAAAAGAACACTTATCTTATTGGGTTGCTTATGGTAATGCAAATAACAATGCATTTGTAGCTAATACATTTGATAAAAAATGAATATCCAAAATTTATAAATAACTCATCCAACTCAACACCAACCTCACCCCAAAAACAAACAAACAATCAAACAAAAAAAAAAATCAACAACAATTCAATTAAAAAGTGTAAGGAGGACTTGACTAGACTTTCCCAAAGAGGACAGATTACCAATACACATATGAAAAGTCGCTTAATGTCACTAATCATCAGAGAAATGTAAATTAAAACCATAATGAGATATTGCCTCACACTGATGATAGGAAAAACTATCATCAGTAAATCAAGTATTGGCGAGATTGTGGTATAAAGGGAAATCTCATGCACTGTTGGTTGGAAATTAAGATTGGTACAATCACTACGGACAGGTCTTCAAAACATTAAGAATGAAATTGCTATATGACCTATTGATTCCACTTTTAGTTATATATCTGAAGAAACCCAGAACACTAATTTAAAAGAACATATGCACCTCTATGTTCATTGAAGCATTATATACAATAGCTGATATATGGAAGCAACACAGGTCCTCATTAATTGATGAGTGGATAAAAAAGTTATGCTCCATATATACAGTGAAATATTTTCTAGTCATAGTAAAGAATGAAATTATTTGTGACAGCATGGATAGACTGAGAGGGTAGTATGCCAAGCAAAATTAGCCAGACAGAGAAAGACAAATATTGTATGATTTCACTTACATGTGTAATCTGAAGAACAAAATAAATTAATAAACTAAATAGAAACTAACCTATAGGTCAGAGAGCAGAATGATGGATGCCAGAGGGGAGGGGTATTAGGGGGGCTCTGTGAAAAAAGTGAAGGGATTAAGAAGTACTAATTGGCCTGACCAGGCAGTGCTGCAATGGATAGAGCATCGGACTGGGATGCGGAGGACTCAGGATCGAGACCCCGAGGTCGCCATCTTGAGCGCAGGCTCATCTGGTTTGAGCAAAGTTCACCAGCTTGGACCCAAGGTCACTGGCTTGAGCAAGGGGTTACTCAATCTGCTGTAGCACCACGGTCAAGGCACATGTGAGAGAGCAATCAATGAACAACTAAGATGTTGCGACGAAAAACTGATAATTAATGCTTCTCATCTCTTTTCGTTCCTATTGTCTGTCCCTATCTATCCCTCTCTCTGACTCTCTCTCTGTCTATGTAAAAACAAACAAAAAAGAAGTACTAATTGGTAGTTACAAAATAGTCATGATGATGTAAACTAAAGAATAGGGAATATAGTCAAGAATATTGTAATAACTATGTATGGTGAAGGGTGGGTACTTCAAATATATACTTTGTGAAGTATGTAATTGTCTAACTACTATGCTGTACACCTGAAACTAATACAAAATAATGTTGAATGCAAACAGTAATTAAAAAATAAATTTTAGATAAGGTTTTTAAAATAAGTAAAAGTAATAAGATATTATAACCACTTTCTATAATTTTTGATGCTTACTAATAATGTATTCCTACGTTATGCTTAGAAATTCAATCCCTAGTTAGGCACTCAAGAAAATTGAATGTAAATATCTACTAAAAGCTATGCACAAAAATATAACAGCTCTATTCTTCATTGTTCAGATTGAGAATAATCAATATGCTTGTATACAGTAGAACAGATATCCAAATTGTCCTACATTCATACAATTGAACATTATGCACCGCCAACAACAAAAAAATAGCAATTATTGCCACATGCAAACCATGGGTGAAACTCATGATCCTAATGATGAACAAAAGTAGCCAACACAAAGTTTGCATCTCCATGATTCCACTAATAAGAAATTAAATAAAAACAACTAATCCGCATTGGTAGAAGTCAGAACTAGTGGTTTTGTCTGGGACCTGGGACCTTTGACTGGGAAGGGGATCTTTGACAGGAAATCTGTCTCACACGCTGGGAGTGATCTAGGAAGTGATTACACATTGTATTGTTATATTCTATATGCCTTCAGACTTTTTATACCTCACTTTAAAAATAAACAGAATGGGCTAGCATGTTGTACTGACAATCTGTGTTAACAAAGAATCATCAGATATCCTCTGTTCATATTAAACAAGAATTAATTTATGTGTTTGGTTTAAATCTTTTTTGAAAGCCCATATAAAAATATTTTAATATTCATTCTTTATGTGTGCTGTTGTTTTATAAATGTATACATTGGTAGAGGTTAGCTTTAGTCTTTGGGTGAGATCTGAGAAAATAAGTTGTAAAAAATAAATACAATTTCACAATTAGGCTTGTAAAGTGTGTTTAGGTTTGCTCACTTGTATTTTTCATTGGCATGGGGCAGCACCATGTGTGTATGGTCTTTGTAAAGCTGCAGGTGCTTGCCTTCAGGACGGCAGATTGCAGACTGTAGATTGTGGATTGCCTGCCTCCATGGGGCGGGACAATTTTTTGCTATTGTTTGCTGGAGAAGGGGCATTTTGGCCCAGCCTGTTTGGCTGGGAGTGCTGAGGCTGGTGGGGGCCTGTGAGTCCAGTGAGTCTGGAGAATGAGTTCAGTGTGTCCAGAGTGATGAGGGGTTTGGGGGTCCTGAGAGAGGAAAGTGGTCTTTCCTGCCTGCTTGCTAGTCCATCGTTAGTAGACTTTAATAAGTGGAATTGCCCACCAATTCTGGCTCCACAGTTCCTTTACCGTCTGCCCAAATCCAATGGGAACCTGCACCTGCATGGCCATGGCAGCGGCCACCAGCCTTACATCCACTTTGCTCAAACTATGTACAGCAATCAGTGATTTCACAGCAGAAGATAACAGAAAGGGAAAAAATTAAAAGCTGATAACTTACTGAATGAATTATATGACCTTTCATCTTCTACAACTATACAGGCAATTCTGACAATGAGCACAGGATGTGAACTTAAAGATGGATGTAACATGTTGCTTAAACACAGAGAAAATCTGTCAATAATGAATTCATTCGGTGATGTTTGCTTCCATTTCGTTGTATCTTCAGTCTCAGGTACAACTCACTGTTGCCTCTTAGTGAATACCTGCTTTCTTGGAGAGCCCAGGGAAGGGCACTGCTGGAATCTTTCCAGGCTTAAGTGCTGTCCTTTTGTCTCAAGAGATCACTAGAGCAACAAAATTCTGGTGCGCAAATGAGTCTAGATATTTTTATTGCACACCATTACAGCAGATGCTGATCCTTAGTATTTTCCCATGGGACTTGGGAATAGGCTGTTTCTGCTTAGTCTTCTGAAACTTCAATTAATGGAATGAATCCTTTCAAAGTGTATGCTATGTTGCACCTATTTTCTATAAAAATTCAGTACCAATTTCTTGTGTAAATTTTATTTTAAAGGCAAAGAGATCAATTCAGGGAAATTCTTGTTATTGAATTCCATAAAGTCAACTCTAAGAAATGTGCCCATCACCATTTTTTAATTTCCCCTATAAATTTATGAATTGAGAAGGAAATAATTAGGCTCCTGGTTTTGTATCAGTAACTCTTGTTCATTTTTTCTACAGTGTGTCCGTAAAATCATGGTGCACTTTTGACCAGTCACAGGAAAGCAACAAAAGATGATAGAAATGTGAAATCTGCACCAAATAAAAGGAAAACCTTCCCAGTTTCTGTAGGATGATAGGGCAGCATGTGCGCATGCACAGATGATGATGTAACACTGTGTATACAACAGAGAAGCCCACAGCCATGCCAGTCGAGATGTAGATGGTACAGAGGAAAGTTCACTGTATTCTGTGGCTCGCTAAATTTGAATCCGTGACCAATGTGCAACATGAATATCGGCGCATTTATAATGAAGCACCACCACATAGGAATAACATTACTTGGTGGGATAAGCAGTTGAAGGAAACCAGCAGTTTGGTGGAGAGACCCCATTCTGATAGGCCATCAGTCAGTGACTAGTCTGTAGAGGCTATCTGGGATAGCTACCTAAGGAGCCCTAAAAAATCTATGCAGGAGCCCAAATTGAACTGCACTGAATAGGTATGAAACGGGGAGAGTTTTCCTTTTATTTGGTGCAGATTTCACATTTCTATCATCTTTTGTTGCTTTCCTGTGACCGGTCAAAAGTGCACCATGACTTTACGGACACACTGTATATAATCTAAAGGCACTGTATATAATCTAAATAGGTTTTCTTGACAAACAAATATTTTGTATAGAATATCACTAAGAAAACATCTAGCCTGACCAGGTGGTGGCACAGTGGATAGAGCGTAGGACTGGGACGTGGATGACCCAGGTTCGAGACCCTGTGGTCGCCAGCTTGAGCACAGGCTCATCTGGTTTGAGCAGAGCTCACCAGCTTGGACCCAAGGTCGCTGGCTTGAACAAGGGGTTACTTGCTCTGCTGTAGCCCCATGGTCAAGGCACATATGAGAAAGCAATCAGTGAACAACTAAGGTGTCACAACAAAAAACTAATGATTGATGCTTCTCATCTCTCTCCATTCCTGTCTGTCTGTCCCTGTCTATCCCTCTCTCTGACTTTCTCTCTCTGTAAATAAAAAAATTAAAAAAAAAGAGAAAATATCTAGGCCCTAACAGATGGCTCAGATGACTCAATAGGTAGAGTGTCAGCCCAGCGAATGGATGTCCCTGGTTCAATTCCCAGTCAGGGCATATAGCAGAAGTGACAATTCCCTTCTCACCCCTTCCCCACCCTGCCCTCTTTCTCTCCCTCTTCTCCTCCCACAGCCAGTGGCTCCAGATGCTCAAGATAGCTTAGTTGGTCTGAGTGCATCAACCTCAGGTGCTAAAAATTCCTTTCTACTTGAGCATTTGCCCCAGATGGAGTTGCCGTGTGGATCATGGTTGAGGGTTGTGGGAGTCTGCCTCACTATCTCCCTTCTTCTAACCTAAAAAGAAAAATTAACAAAATAAACAAAGCATGTAGTAAAAGATTATTGTATAATTATCTCAGTTTTTCATTTACCTGAACTTTGTTTTATAAACTAAATCAATCATTTTCTTCATTAGACTTTCACAGAGATGTAGAATTTCCTTTTCTCTTCTCTATTTTTTTAAACTTAGTTTTTAAACTTTTTTCCTGGCTAGAAGCAGAGATGTTTCTGGATGAAGATGCTAAATCAAGCTGCTAACCCTGCCCAGTATTTATACACATCAGATTGCAACTGGAAAGATTTATAGAGAAATCTATAAAGTTCCACTAAATAACTTCAAACTCAATGTGTTTTCAAGGATGAACAAAGTTTTCACATGGAGTTTATAGTAATAGTCATGCAGAAGCATATTGAAGATACTTAAAGGGCAAGAAAAGGCTGAGACCTCTGGTTTTCAGTACTTGTATTGAAAGTTTTACTAATGATAGAAATAGTCTACTAAACACATTGCTTTTATAGCCTAATTTTTCAAAAGTTGTATTGATCCAAAGTATTTTGGCAGCTAAAACTGAAAAACAGAATAATGTCCGAGTTGTTACTTACAGCCAAATGATGTGCTGGTGTAATAAATGAAAACCAAGATGAAAAACCCTTAGAAGAGCACATAAAATATAGTATTACAAAATCTTAACTCCACCGCAAACAGCCAGTAGCATATGAACAATATTAAAACAGAGAGTTTGAAATTACAAACTGCAAATCATTGGCCTAGTTCCTACTCATGTTTTCCCAGGAGACAGCTCCAGGTTCTGGTCAGGATTTATTTTTAAATAATGTGATGTCCTCACTAACTGCCCTCATACTTTGTCCACTTAGATCACGGAGCATGATGCTTACAAGAGAATATTTTTGAGGAAATGAGTATCTTTCTGAAGACATTCTTCCAGACTGACAGTGTGATTTTAAAATGGCCCGCGAATTAATTGTAAGAAGAGATGTGAAAGCAATCACTGAGCACCTATTGATACATTTCTAAACGGCATGACTGAAAGTTGCTGGGTTGATTCTGGTACCTGATGATTTCCGAAAATACTTTGTAAGGGTAGAAGTCAGTAGCACCAGTAAAACCTCAGTGATGTCAGTAGTATAAATAGTCGTAGTAGAAGGCCCATTTATCTATAGTGTACACGAACAATTCATGTCACCCAAACATTTCAACACTCACGGCATGATGAATTTATGAAGTCAATGTATTTATTTTGATAAGAAAGAATATCGTCATGGGGGCCAAGATGTAAGTATTTTATCGTCATGTTTCAATGGAAATATGGATGATTTGTATTAGAATTTGCTATCTAGGTTATTTCAAATGTTTTGAAGTTTTAACTCAAATCCCAACTGCATTTCTAATTGCAGCCACCTTTGCTCCTAAAATGAGTAAGTAGGAAGAGACCTAGTTGGAAATTTTCTGTATCCGTACTACATGAATTTTACTAATATCCATGGTTTAGCTCCCACTTTCAGTTCTAATTTCCAGATGGCTTTCGTAAGGTCCAAAAAGCCTGAATTTAACAAGATGACTAAGAGGTTTTGGGGTTTTTTTTATTGATCTTAATTTATTGTGTTTACATAGATTCTAGGTGTTGCCCCAAATGCTTCCCCCCTTCCCCTGTATTCCCCTCAACATCTCCCTTGCCCCCTTCCTGATCACGCCCTCCCCACTTCCCTTCAGCTTTATCCCATCCTATCATCCCTTTCCCTCTGTCCTCTTTTCCTCTGGTCCTTTTGATCCCTCCTCTGTCTCAGTTCCCTTCCTCAGTTCACATTGTTCATTGGAATCCTCAAACGAGTGAAGTCATATAATAAGTAAGAGTGTTTTGAAAGCATCGAAATCAATATTTATAAATATTTAGTTTCAATTATTGACATCCATACTCAACAGTGAAAATTTAAGTTATACTTACAGGAAATAGGCTGTTATAGTTTAACACTGTTAAATGTGTTGCACTTATACATTTATAGAAAAATAAATTAGCATACTTATCATATATGGAATGACACTTTTACTTTGATTTTCTAAGATATTAATAAGATCTCTAAAATAAGACTTCTAGTACTTCTATAGTGTTAAATTCCCACTATGCAGAGTTTATAGCTTAATCTAGACTACAACAGTTTCCTTTTCAATTATTCATGTAATGATAACTAAGAAAGCAAAACATAGAGCAAAAGAGTATGACTATTTAGTGCATGAAAGAGAATGCATTGTTGTGATAAATTTGGCTTAATTTATTTGCACACAAAAAATATTAAATATTATCTACTTTCTACATCAGAACCAAATGAATTTCAAATGTGTAACATTTAGCATTAAAAATATTGCTTCCTATGTGCTACATATTTTTAAAAGAAAGAAAATTACTTTTTATTGATCACAATACGGATTATCCTTTTAATAGTAATATTTTTTGTATATAAAGATCTAATATACTCAATTTGATATATATGTTTATATAATTTAAATTGTGTAATAGTTTGCATACTTTAATATATTAATACATATACAGACCTATGAAAATTATATGCACATAGAAATTACAGTAAGAATGAAAAGAGAATCACTGTTAATTTTCATGAAACAAAAGGAAAGTAGAATTTTTGGTATAAATATTCCAAAATTCCATTTTAGTTTTATTACATATTAGATACATATAGCATAAGTATATTACACACCACAAGTGTACCTTGGTAAACTATATACATTTAATATTCTGCTGAAATCTCATTCAATACAATACATTGACCAATTTAAATTATGATGTTTATACTTGACTTTTAACTATAGATTTTTGAAAACTGCAAAGAGTATGAAAATATGACTTGCTACATGTTTTTCTATTTTGTACCATTTTTTTCCTTTTAATTACTAGCTTGCCATGTCTATGTAATGATGTATTTCAGTAATTTCTTTTGCCAACGACTGATTAGAATTGCCTGGAGATATTTTTTAAATACCAGTGTCTGGTCTCCAAAGATTTTAATTAAATTGGTAGGGGGTAAGAACCAGGCAAGGCTATTTTTAAAGTAACTTCCAAATTGATGTTAATATGCATGCAGATTGAAACATTAAGACCTAAGATAAATGGTATGTCCCCACCCTACACAAAGACAGCATTCATTTTTCAATATCTTGACCACAAAAAAAAAAAATAAGAAAGAAGATAAGATATCATAGGCTCCATGCTTTAACTTGAAACATTCTGATATCAAATGCTTTTCTTATATCCTTTTTTTCTTTTCCTGTGTGTCCTCTTTGCTGGAGTTCCATCTACTGCTGGCTCTATTTCAATTTTACTTACCTTGACCTCATATTTAGTACATCTATATAAAAATCAAGCCTTCTAGGCTGTAAGAGATACAGTTTACCAGTTTGGAGTTGCCCACAGTGGATACAGCACTCTTAATTTTCATAATCCACACAGGTTAAACTCATGATTTTACTTCTAAATGAGGCTTTAAAAATTGAAATAAAAATACTTAAAGCAATGAACACCCTGAAATTACCTCATTTGACCTCATATATAATATATTAAAGCAAATATACATACAAGAACATTTACTTCTTTATTATGGATTGCAGCTTTCTGTTCGCTGGCTCTAATAAACAAATGACTGCTGCTTCTTGTTTATGGTATTTCTTCTTATTGCTAACAGTACTTAAAAAAGTACAAATTCATATATATTGAATGCTTTCTATATATAATACCAGGCTCTGTTCTTAGACCTGGACATGAATTAGTTACTTTGATTTACAAAATATTGTGCAGATTAAAATAATGCATGTCAGAAAATTGCAAATATACGACAATAAACAATACAATATAAATTAGATACTATGATCATTCACAATGCTAAACATGAAAATTACATATGGAGACATACAATAAATTGTCTGAGTCAACACAGAGCATAAAATGGGCTGAGAATTTAAGCCAAACAGTCAAGATTCAGGGTTGAAAACTCTTAGTATACACACTATTACACTTTGTGCTTCAAATTTGTTAGAAGTTTGTGTTATATCATTAATAAAACTAAGTTATAAACAAGAAAACTGAGCATGAGAGGCTCAATTAACTTCCATAAGTAGAGCAGCTAATGACAGAGCTGATATTTCTGCCAACGTATGAAAGTCTTCAAATTCCATCACACTTTGCTACCACATCATGGTATATAAATTACCTTATAAATGTTCATTAAAGTTAGATTAAATATGTTTTCTAAGTATAACAACTTCTTGAAGAGAAAATCACTTTTAAGCACATCTATCTGTTCTTCAATGTTATATTGATTTTGGATGTATCTAGAAAAATACATCTGACAATTCTAAAATACCATTAACATAAAATTTAAAGTAAAAAAAATTATTCACCTTAAATCATAACGTGAAATAAAAACATTTTATGTGCAATTAACTTTAGCAACACTGAAATTTTCAAAATGTTTAAAGACTCAAAGGATTTTTTAAAGATTCATTGTATTCTAGGTTGAATTTTTCTAATTGCTAATGAAATAATACATGTAAAAGGAGAAACACGTTTGTATTGATCTTTTGTCACTTTGTTGTTTCAAAAATAAAAATTTTTAGTAAAGAGCATTTTCCTTTTGGTAAAAAATAAACAGTAAGTGTCCTGTGAAAGTATACTTTTCTAAAGCAAGAATGCAAGCTCCTCCGAATTCTGTATTACTTGTAAGATGTTATTTGGTTTTACTTGGATATTTGTTGTAGGGTTTGACATAAAATGATATACAGTGGAAATAATTATCTAATCTCTAGTAATACATATAAACATATGTTTCTATGAAACTATATTATATTGATTTAATAATTACTTTTCAGCTTGTCTTTAAAAATGAAATATTAACTAACTTATGATTACATAGTGCATATTGTTTTGTCATATCAATTCCAAAACATTACAGAAGAAATCAATGAAACATAATAGAAAAAGCAATTTGAGAAAATAGTGCTTCTTCCAATCAGAGACACATGTTACATTGATCAACTCAAAATATTCTGGTCATGTAGTCAAAATAGTGGTTAGGACATATAACATTCTAATTGCCACACTGCTGCTTTTGCTCTAAGTGTACTTCCCACTCCTCAAGTCCTGCCCCTAACAGAATCCATGTTTTCTAAATTAACGAATGGCTCTTTTCTCTACCTTGTTGTTCTCTCCAGAAACCAAGGATTGTCCTTAAGTCCACCTCTTCTAGCTAATATCACATCAATCACCACATCTTGTCACCTTCACCTCTTTGAATTCTTATAAAAGCTACCACTCAAAGAAAGTACCCTATCAAAGAAATTGTTCTTGCCTTACTTTTATTTGTCATATTATCAAAATTATAGATAATATAAAAGTTTTTCTTCACGTTTTATCCAGGATTTGACAGATTCCTCAACCTCTTCCTGGTCTCTGGGATGTCTCATGATCTGAATGAAGAACATGAAGCCAGGAATGAAGGCTGGGTCAGCATCTCCTCAGGAGACACTGTCAGGAAAGATCTCAACAGTATTTGGTAGGGCTGAGAGAGGAGAGAGCAACAGGAAATAAACATAAATGTGAATGTGAAAGGTACATATTATGGATAAATGCAACTCTATGTAAAAGAAAACTAAAAAATGCCTTACTATCTAGAATGTAATTTTGGCATCTAATCAGTCTGGCACAAACAGGTTGTTGGTATAAGAGCTTAGTAATATCAGAGACCTGGGGCAGCATCTAACAGCACATCAACTTACATCGTTTTAGCTTTTATAGTTAAAATTTATATAATGCTAACTTTGTGTCACATACTATTCTACTATATATATATATACATGCACACTTGTATATATTATATATATTTATACTGTTTATATAGTATATATAAATATAAAGATATATATGAAATTACTTATATATTATTATTTCCACATCACATGCCACTCTAGAGAGACAATCATTATCAGAAGTCTCTAGTACACTCCCTTTATGTCTCATTGACTAGAAATGTCTCACTCTTGTTCTTGGATTAGAAGCTAGGACTATCTTCTATGAAATCAGGGTTTGATTTTTTTTTAGAAGGAAAGTATAATAAGAATACTGATATTTTTCTAAATTTGTATAAATTATGTATATATATAGCTGTTGTATATATATATAATTATTTAAATAAAATTGTTTTCATAAAAAATTAAGTACACTCCTAATTATAGTTTCAAATACTTGCAATGGGATGAATAAATGGGTCATGATGATGACAACAGCCTTGTGAAAGGGAAACATTTAATTGAATAAATAACATGTAAAATAGAATCTATAAACATAGAAATTCATATCCCTGAGGGGCAAGTATTCTGTTGCTTGTGATGGCTCCAACTCATGTTTTGCTCCCATATATTTTACCTCACTTATCCAACATCTTCCTTGATCTACATTCTTTTTAAGGCTGACTTTAATGCAATTTGTTGAATCATTTTATTGTACACTTGAAACTAGTTAACCAATATAAAATTGTATACCAATTATACTTTAATTAGTTAATTAATTAAAAATAAAGTAAAATAAAAAATGGGATTTCCTCCTCTATTTATTTTTCTAATCCATCTTTCTGGAAATAATTACTTTTTATTTTAAATATCCCACAGTAGTTTTGTTTTCCCATTATGAATTCAATATTTATTTTATTATCTTTATTAATGGACATCAGTTTTCTCTCCTATGAGACTCAAAGTTCTCTATGGCTTTTCAAATTTGCTTATCTAAACTACAAATATAATGATGGGGAGATAAAATCTTGTACTTTGAGAGAAAATAAAATGCAATAACTTCTAGGTAATTTCCATCTCTCAAGATTGTATAATTGTTCATTCCAAAGAGCATGTTATATATTCAGCAATAACCTAACTTTTAGATGAAAACTCAAAGTCATAGCACTTTGGTAATCTTTTTAAAGATACTATAATTTGAAATGCAAAGAAATCTGAATCTTAGAAAAATATAGACCATGGATTTAAAAAAATATATTCACAATTGTTTCTGATTTGTTATGTGGGTTGAGGTACTTAAAGTCAAATGGAATTTTGGATTAAAAATACAAATATCTGGGAAGTAACATTTGAGATTGATTACAACTCAATGGAGCGTAATGTGAGAGACCACTTATATATTTTTTAAAGCCTCAAGCTTATTTTGATGCACAATGACTTTCAGATATTATTATATTAACTCTTTACTAGGGCACATTGGCATAGAATGATTGAGGAACTGTAAAAACTGAATTAGCATGTTCTTAACTCATAATGGAATCTGGTCAGTGGTACAAAATTATCAACTATTATGTGATTTTGGTAATAATTTTACAGATAATAAAATACTTTGCAACAGCTGAGAAAAAAATTAGATGAGAAAGTACAAACTTTTTTCAATCAAGGTGAGGGAAACACAATAGTTGGACAAGTTTTGTGCCAGGGGGGATTGTTGAAATTGTTCTTATACCTTTAAAACTTTAAATTATCCATAATGGTAAGACATTTATTTTCCTGGGCTCACCACCATCAAAGTTATTGAACTATATATTTAAATTCCAAATGAGGTCCATTAATAATGAAAAAGACATTCTAGTGAATATTTAGATAGCTAGTTAAGGTTGCAAAGACAGATTATATTTAATATATATTTAGTAGAATGATTTAAATTAAAGAAGTAAATTGTCCTGAGACTGGTTTCTACATCTATAATTATGGTACTTCAGTACTCTAGATTAATTCTTGCTGTCTCTGGTCAATAGTCAAGACTATTCAAATATTGTCTTATTTTTGATAGATTGCATTAATGAATATGTTCTCATACAACTGCTCTATTCTAACTTTTCTTCCTGTAACCACTGTAATTGCCCTTCCCATCATCACAGTAACTCCCATAAGGCTTATTTCAAAATTATTTCTTAGTGTCATCAACTGTGCCTGATCAGTAGCATTTGTTACACTGTTTACTTTCTCATCTTTGAAAGATTTGCTTCACCTAATTCCTGGGACACTTGGAAGGGCTACTATACTGTATATAAAAAGGTTTTGAACTAGGTTTTGAATGAAAGGAGGAAGGAGACTTGGACGCCCTCTCTTCCCCACACCAGTGAGGAAGAAGGTAAACAGCCAGCCAGGAATGCAGAAGAGGAAAGAAAGATTTAAGTAGCCCTTTCCTCTACCCTTTCTCACTCCTTACTGGACGATTTACAAATGCTTATCCTCTGATGTAAGCCCTCTCCTTTTCCCCCTAACCTGTATGTGATCAAGTGTATATAACAACCTCAGAGCTATATTTGGGGCTACACAATTTGGGTTAGCTATACCCCATGTAAGTCATATGTAGCTGGATTATTAATAAAACTCCTCTTAATAATTCTTCAGTATCCTGCCTTGGTGTCTCTACATAACCCGTGGAATTAAGGTACACTACTTTTAAACAAAGTGAGATCATATATGTTTCTTAAATTTTTTGGTCTAATTTATTTTGTTTAGCATAATGTTTCTCAAGGTCCATCCATGTAGTGGCAAATGGCAGTATTTCATCTTTTCTTATGGCTGTGTAGTATTCCATTGTATACATGTACTATATTTTCTTTAATCAAATCTTAAATAACATTATGATTGTTTCCATGTATTGACCACCATGAATGATGCTGCAATGAACATAGGGGTACATATATCTTTGCTAATATATGTCCTCAAATTTTTCAGGTAGAACCTTACCTGTGGTTGCACAGTAGATAAAGCATTGACTTGGAACACTAAGGTTGCCAGTTTGAAATCCCGGGCTTGCCTGATCAAGGCATGAAAAGCCAGTAGCCACGGCCACCATCACAGCCACCTGGCCCGTACAGGTTTGCATTTGATTTGGACAGATGGTAATGAAACAATAGAGCCAAAAACTGGTGGGCCATTAGCTTTAATCCAGCTTGCACCCGGCAGGCAAGAAATATACAAAGTGGAAAAACACTTCCCTTTCCACTCAGGGCTCCCAAAGCCACTGACTTATCTGAGTTTCCTAGAATCAAAGGTTTCTAGCTCACCAGCCTTATTCACCTTTGTTCTCCTTCTTCTTCTCTGCACAAACTCTGCACAAACTGGCTTCTCCATCAGCACTCCGCATCTTGGCTGCTTCTCCTCTCCTCCCCGGGGACTTTCTCTGCTCTGCTCCAGCATGGGCTCCTCTGCCCCATTTTATAGTGTAGAAATCAAAACCTTTAATCCAGTATACAAACAAGGAAGTCTCTGATACAAAATCTATTATCTGAGGCATAATGGGATTCCTCATGAGAGTGCACCACCCCACATCATGCAACAATCAAGAGTGGGAAAGGCTTAATCTTAAAACTAAGCCTTAGGCTATAACGACCCTGCGTGTATTCTTGATTTTCTGAGGAGCCTCCAAACTGTTTTTCATAGTGGCTGTACCAGTTTACTTTCTCACCAGCAGTGAATGAGAGTTCTTATTTTTCCATAACCTGTCTGTATGGCCAGTAACCGTGGCTACCATCACAGCAGCCTCCTGGCCCATGCAGGTTCGCATTGGATTCGGACAGTCGGTAAAGAAACAACGGAGCCACAAACTGGTGGGCCATAGTCTTTAATCCTAGCTTGCACCCAGAAGGCAAGTAAAAACACACACTGGGCTCCAAAACCCACTCACATTCAGTGCTCACAAAGCCACTGACTTATCTGAGTTTCCTAGAATCAAAGGTTTCTAGCTCACCAGCCTTATTCTCCTCAGTTCCCCATCTCCTTCCTTCTCCCTGCACAAACTCTGCACAGACTGGCATCTCACTCAGCACTCCGTCATCTTGGCTGCTTCTCCTGGCCTACTCCACGTGGCCTCCTTCTGCTCTCTGCTCTGCTCTCTCCTCTAATGATAATCTCAGGAACCAAGAGAGCAAGCTCCCGCTCCGTCCCCATTTTATAGTGTAGAAATCCAAACTCTTAATCCAATATACAAAATAGGGAAGTCTCTAATACAAAGTCACCTCTCTGAGGCATGATTGGATTGTACCACCCCACATCAAAAAGGGTGGGAAAGGCTTAATCCCAAAACCAAGCCCCAGGCTACAAGGATTCTCAACACACATTAATATCACCTGGGCGACAGCCTCACGTGGGCTGCGCCATCTTTAACAAAGTGAGCATAATATATTTTATCTGCCCAACACTGTCCAACACTTGTTATTACTTGTCTTGTTGAGAACACGCATTCTAACAGGTATGAGGTGATATCTCATTGTAGTTTTGATTTGCATTTTCCTAATACCTAGTGAAGTTGAGCATCTTTTCATATATCTGTTGAACATTTTTATGTCTTCTTAGAAGAAGTGTCTGTTCAGGTTCTCTGCCCATTTTTAAATTGTATTTATTTGGGGGACACTATTTAACATAATCATTCAGGTTTCAGGCACCCAATTCTACAACACATCTGTCTACACCATAGTGTATTTACCACCCTGCCCAAATCAAGTCTTTATCTATCACCACTTGTTGGAAAAATAAGTTTTTAAATATGATATATGTTTGCTCACTTATAGTTTGCATTGGGTGTGGGGGACAGGCTCTAAGCAGGCAGGGTGGTTATAGCCTAAGGCTAGTTTTAAGACTAAGCTTTTCCCCACACCCTTGACTGATTACATAATGTGGGGTGGTGCACTCTCATGAGGAATTCTTTTATGCCTCAGATAAATTACTTTTTATCAGAGACTTTCTTGTTTGTATATTGGATTAAAGGTTTTGATTTCTATACAATAAAGTGGGGTAGACCGGGAGCTTGCTGTCTCAGTTCCTGAGATTAGCATTAGAGGAGAGAGCAGAGAAAGGTCACATAGAGGAGAGGAGAAGCAGCCAAGATGACAGAGTGCTGAGGGAGAAGCCAGTTTGTACAGAGTTTGCGCAGAGAGAAGGAGATGGGGAACAGAGGTGAATAAGGCTGGTGAGCTAGAAACCTTTGATTCTAGGAAACTCAGATAAGTCAGTGGCTTTGGGATCCCTGAATGGAAGGGAAAGTGTTTTCCCACTGTGTGTATTTCTCACCCACCAAGTGTGAGCTAGAATTAAAGCTAATGGCCCAATAGTTCTTGGCTTCTTTGTTTCATTATCGATTGTCTGAATCAAATCGAACCTGCACGAGCCTGGCAGCTGTGATGGTGGCCGTGGCTACTGGCTTTACATTTGGCATAGTCTGTGGCAGGATGTGGAATTCAGTATGGAGCCACCACCACCTTTGAGTGGTGGAGAGGAGGACTGGCTGCTGTTATGGTTCTCCATATCTGTCCTTTTGGGAACCATAGCCCGGCAGCAAGAGCTGGTGTTTTCAGTTCCTCTTTGGAGGATGAGGAGAATTGGGCTGGAGTTGCAATCTGCCATCTCCAGAAAATGAGAGCCTAGCAGCAAGGAGTACCTACTACACCCCTGGTAGGTCTGCAATTTTTGGACATAGGGGTGAATGCCATTAGCTCTCTAGAGTAGAGATGGAAATGCTAACTGCCATTGCCACTTGCTCCTCCTTGGGACAGTGTAAGACCTGCTAGGAAGGCAGGGATGAGGGGGGTGGCTGAGGTCCCATGTGATTGGACTGATTCCTGGACTATGACCGGTGTGGGCACTGGCTTCTTTGTTGGACGGACTTACGGATTTTGGACAATGTGAAATACCCTAATGAGGGTGGGTGGCAGCTTTGCTGGAAGTACTCCCCTGCCCTGGGAAGCTTTTCCAATGGCTAGAAAGAAGGCCAAGAACATTTTGCGCTTTGGGGTAAGTGCTAAGAGACTGGTGAATTGTATTTTTGTAATTGTTGAAACTGTATGATTTGTGCTGTTGTAATTTGTGTAATGTGCCTAATTTCCTTGTGCAGAAATACCTGTGCTTTAGATTGTAAGCAAGCAAAAGGGGTGGAATATTGTTCAAATAAGTTTTTAAATATGATATATGTTTGCTCACTTATAGTTTGCATTGGGTTTGGGGGACAGGCTGTAAGCAGGCAGGGTGGTTATAGCCTAAGGCTTAGTTTTTTTGTTGTTGTTTGTTTGTTTTTTTACAGAGACAGAGAGAGTGTCAGAGAGAGGGATAGATAGGGACAGACAGACAGGGATGGAGATATGAGAAGTATCAATCATTAGTTTTTCGTTGTGACACCTTAGTTGTTCATTGATTGCTTTCTCATATGTGCCTTGACCACAGGCCTTCAGCAGACCAAGTAACCCCTTGCTGGAGCCAGCAACCTTGGGCTCAAGCTAGTGAGCTTTTGCTCAAACCAGATGAGCCCTCACTCAAGCTGGCAACCACGGGGGTCTCGAATCTGGGTCTTCCACATCCCAGTCTGATACTCTATCCACTGCGCCACTGCCCAGTCAGGCAAGGCTTAGTTTTAAGACTAAACTTTTCCCCACACCCTTGACTGATTGCATGATGTGAGGTGGTGCACTCATGATGAATCCCATTATACTTCAGATAAGTGACTTTGTATCAGAGACTTCCATGTTTGTATATTGGATTAAAGGTTTTGATTTCTACACTATAAAGTGGAGTGGGGTAGACTGGGAGCTTGCTCTCTCGGTTCCTGAGATTAGCATTAGAGGAGATAGCAGAGAAAGGCCACATGGAGGAGAGAAGAAGCAGCCAAGATGGCAGAGTGCTGAGGGAGAAGCCAGTTTGTGCAGAGAGAAGAAGATGGAGAACAGAGGTGATTAAAGCTGGTGAGGTAGAAACCTTGATTCTAGGAAACTCAGATAAGTCAGTGGCTTTGGGAGCCCTGAATGGAAAGGGAAGTGTTTTCCCACTGTGTGTATTTCTCACCTGCCAGGTTCAGGCTAGGATTAAAGCTAGTGGCCCAACAGTTCTTGACTCTGTTGTTTGATTACCATCTGTCCGAATCAAACCTGAACCTGCATGGGGCAGGCGGCTGTGATGGTGGCCATAGATACTGGCTTTACAACATTTATGACCCCATATCCTCCCCCCCACCACTGTGTTAGTAATCACCACACTATTGGAGACTGCAAGCTGGCAAAGCCCTCACAGTTTAAGACTTACACTAAAGGCTATGTCTTTTCCCACACCTCCATGTTAGCTGTAATGCTGGAGTGTTTCTACTTGTTCCATCCTCCCACCTCACTTGCTTAAGTTGCTAGAGGCAACTTACATGCCCTTCCTCTCACCCTTTGTTCTGATGTTGGTTGATTTTAGTTATGCAGGGTGGAGGGCTTTCTGCACTTGAGAGAATTCCTGGGTTGCCTTGGAGATGTGTGATTTTGTATCAGAGACTTCCATATTTGCATATGGCTCTGCACTATAGAATAAAAAGCAGACTGGGTGCTTTGGTTTGCTCTGGCTTCCATCACCTTGAAGAGACCTCCTGATCCCATCTGTTGGTCAAATAAGTTTGTAAATATGATATATGTTTGCTCACTTATAGTTTGCATTGGGTGTGGGGGACAGGCCGTAAGCTGACAGTTATTGTAGCCTAAGGCTTAGTTTTAAAACTAAGCTTTTGCCCACATCCTTGACTGTTTCATGATGTAGGGTGTTGCACTCTTATAAGGAATCCCATCATGCCTCAGATAAGTGACTTTGTATTAGAGACTTCCCTATTTGTATATTGGATTAAAGCTTTGGATTTCTATACTATAAAGTGGGGCCCACAGAGAGTTTGCTCTCTCTGGGTTCCTGAGATTAGCATTAGAAAAGAGAGCAGAGGCCTGACCTGTGGTGGCGCAGTGGATAAAGCATCGACCTGGAAATGCTGAGGTCGCCGGTTCGAAACCCTGGGCTTGCCTGGTCAAGGCACATATGGGAGTTGATGCTTCCTGCTCCTCCCCCTTCTCTCTCTCTGTTTCTCTCTCTCTCTCCCTCTCTCTCTCCTTTCTAAAAAAATGAATAAATAAAAAAAAAAAAAAAGAGAGCAGAGAAAGGCCACATGAAGGAGGCCAGGAGAAGCAGCCAAGATGGTGGAGTGCTGAAGGAGAAGCCAGTTTGTGCAGAGAGAAGGAGATAGGGGACAGAGGTAAATAAGGCTGATGAGGTAGAAACCTTTGATTATAGCAAACTGAGATAAGTCAGTGGCTTTGGGATCCCTCAATGGAAAGGGAAGTGTTTTCCCACTGTCTGTATTTCTTGCCCGCAGGATGCAAGCTAGGATTAAAGCTAATGGCCCACTAGTTCTTGGCTCCATTGTTTCATTATCGACTATCCAAATCAAATTCGAACCTGCATGGGCCAGGCAGTTGTGATGGTGGCCATGGCTACTGGCTTTACAATCTTCTAATCTGCCAATGGAAACTTAAGCTGTTTCCACATTCTGGTAATTGTAAATAACACTGCAATGAACATAGGGGTGAATATATTCTTTAGAATCAGTTTTCTTAGGATATATTTTTAGAAGTGTAATCACTGGGTCAAAAAGCAGTTATATTTTTAATTAGATTGTTTGTTATGCGTTGAGTTGTATGAGTTCCTTATGTATTTTGGATATTAACCCCCTATAGAGCTATTGTTGCAAATATCTTCTCCCATTCAGTTGGCTGTCTTTTTTAATTTATTGGCAGTTTTGTTTTCTGTGTAAAGCTTTTTGGTGTGATATAGTCTCATTCATTTACTTTTGCTTTTACTTTGCTTGTCTGTGGTGTTAAATTCATAAAATCTTTCCTAAGACAATGGTCTGTAAGGGGTTACTCCATCTACTGAAGGCCCAAGGTCAAGGCACATATGAGAAAGCAATCAATGAACAACTAAGGTGTAGCAATGTGCTACAAAATCTAATGATTGATGCTTCTCATCTCCCGTTCCTGTCTGTCTATCCCTGTCTATCCCTCTCTCTGACTCTCTCTCTGTCTCTGTAAAAAAAAGAGAAAAAAATTTTTTTGTACATGAAGATAAACTATATTCTACTTTTGCAGAGATTTTTTTTTTGTATGTGGCTTTCCAATTTTTCCAGCATCATTTATTGAACATACTTTATTTTCTTCAATGTATGTTTTTTACTTTTTTGTTAAAAATTATCTGCCTATATACATGTGGTCTTATTTATGGGTTCTCAGTTCTTTTCCATTGGTCCATGTGTCTGTTTTTCTGCCAATACCATGCTGTTTTGATGATGATAGCTCTGTAGTATAATTTGAAATCAGGTAGTATGATACCTTTGGCTTTGGTTTTCTTTTTCCTCAAGATTGCTTTAGCTATTTGGAGTCTTTTTTGTTTCCATAAAGATCTGATGAAATTTTTTGGTTACATTTCTTTTTAAAAAATGTGATTAAGATTTTGATGAGAATTACATTGAGTCTGTATTTGTTTCTGATAATATTAATTATGCTCATTATGTTGATTCTTCCAATCCATGAATATGGAATATCTTTCTATTTCATTGACTTTTTTCAATCTCTTTTAATAAAGTTTTATAGTTTTCAGTATATAAGTTTGTCATATTTTTTTAAGTTTATTCTTATGTTTTTTATTTTTTGTTGTTGCCATTGCAAAAGAAATTGTTTTTTATTTCTATTTTTGAAATTTCATTGTTAGTATATAGGAATATAGTGTATTTTCATATATTGATTATTGTGACACACAACTTTATTGTATTTGTTTTTGTTTGTAATAATTTTTGTGTTGAAGTTTTTAGGGTTATCCATATTTATAAGAGGTCCTTGCATTATGACACAGTTTCATTCCTATGATAGTGACTTAACCCAAATTTTGGGGTAATTTGAAACAAACCCTAGCCTATGTCACTTACATATCTTGAGAAAGTTGTAGCTGATGCAACCCAAGAAGACATAGAAATAACACAACTAAAAATTGGAGGCAGACAACACCAACCCTCGACTTAGCCAGCTCTACATACAACACACTGAAATGAGGAAGGATACACAGACAAAATAGGAAGACAGAGAAGTGAAATCTAAATGAACCAACAAGTGAAACCTCCAGAAAATTAACTGAGTGAGATGGAAGTAAACAAACTACTGGATACAGAGTTTAAAATAATGATTAATAGAATGCTGAAAGAGTCTTAGAACAACAATGGATGAAAACAATGAATACATAAATAAAGAGATAATAAGCATCAAAAAGGACATTGAAATAATAAAGAAGAACCAGTCAGAAATGACAAAACCAATATCAGAAATAAAAACTACACTAGAAGCAATTAAAAGCAGGCTGGATGAAGCAGAGGGTTGAATCAGCGATTAGAAGACAAGATAAATAAAAACATGGAGGTGGAGCAGCAAAAAGAAAAGAGTCTGAAAAAATCTGAGAAAAATCTAAGAGAGCTCTGTGACAACCTATAGAGAAACAACATCCACATCATAGAGGTTTATAAAGAAGAAGAGAAAGAAAAAGGGATAGAGATCTTGTTCAATGAGATCATAGCTGAAAACTTCCTTAAATTGATGCAGGAAAAAGTCACACAGTTCAAGAAGCACAGAGAACTCTATTAAAGATAAACCAAAAAAAAATCTACACCAAGACACATCATAATTAAAATAACAAAGCTAAGAGATAAAGAGAAAATATTAAAAGCTGCTAGAGAAAAAAGGCTATCACCTACAAAGGAGCCCTCATAAGGATGACATTTAACTGATCAATAGAAACACTTGAGGCCAGAAAGAAATGGCAAGAAATATTCAAAGTAATGCAGAACAAGAGTCTACAACCAAGACTTCTATATCCAGCCAGGCTATCATTTAAAATTGAAGGAGAAATAAAATCTTCTCAGACAAAAAAAAAAAAAAAACTCAAGGAATTTATTACAACCAAATCAATGCTGCAAGAAATGTCAAGGGGCCTGTTGTGAACAGAACAAAAAGGAAAAAATATATAGTAAAAGATGAATACAGCTTTAAAGAATAAAATGGCAATAAACAGCTACATATTAATAATAAAGTTAAATGTAAATGGATTAAATGATCCAATCAAAAAACATAGGGTAGCTGCATGGATAAGAAAACAGGACCCACACATATGCTGTCTACAAGAGACACACCTCAAAGCAAAAGATACACATAGACTGAAGGTAAAAGGATGTAAAAAAATATTTCATGCAAATGGAAATGAACAAAAATCTGCGGTAGCAGTACTTATATCAGACAAAATGGAATTTAAAACAAGGGCTATTGTAAGAGATAAAGAAGGCCACTACATAATGATAAAGGGAATAATCCAACAGGAAGATATGACCATTAAAAATATCTACATACCTAATATAGAAGAATCAAAATATATAAAACAGACTTTGTTGGACTTAAAGGGCGAGATCAACAGCAATACTATAATGATAGGGGATTTCCCTATCCCACTAACATCACTAAATAAATCCTCAAGAAAAAAAATTAACAAAGAAACAGCAGATTTAAAGGACACACTAGATCCATGATGGCTAACCTTTTTACAAAAACTGCCCACTTTTGCAGTGATGGTCAACATGGTCCCTCCTGCCAACTAGTGGTGGTTCCAGATTTCATGGTGGGTGGTAGTGGAGCAACAAAACGGCACCACGATTGGCCCACCATGAAACCTGGAATGCCCACTAGTGGGTGGGAGGGACCAGGTTGACCAGCACTGCAAAAGTGGGAAGTTTTATAAAAAAGTTCACCATCACGGCACTAGATAAATTGATTTTAATAGATATCTTCAGAACCTTTCACTCTAAAGCAGCAGAATATACATTCTTTCAAGTGCTCGTGGTACAATTTCTAGGATAGACCACATGTTAGGACACAAAAGCAGTCTCAACAAATTTAAGAAGATTGAAATCATATCAAGCACTTTCTCTGATCACGATGGCATAAAACTATAATCAACCACAACAGAAAAACTGAAAAAATACTCAAACACATGGAAACTAAATAATATGTTATTAAATAACAAATAGGTTAACAATGAGGTCAAAGAAGAAATAAAAAGATGCTTAAAACTGAATGATAATAAGCATACAACTCCAAATTTATTGGAAACAGCAAAAGCAGTACTGAGAGGAATGTTCATAGCACTACAGGCATATGTTCAAAAGCTAGAAAAAGCTCAAATCATTTAACTCTACATTTAAAAGAACTAGAAAAAGAATAGCAAGTAAAGCTCAGGTGTAGTAGAAGGAAGGAAATAATAAAGATCAGAGTGGAAATAAATGACACAGAGGCTAAAGAAATAATCCAGAGAATTAATGAAACCAAGAGCTGGTTCTTTGAAAAGGTAAACAAGATCAATGAACCTTTAACCAGACTCACTAAGAAAAAAAAAGAGAGAACTCAAATAAATAAAATTAGAAATGAGAGTGGAGAAATAACAACTGACACAACAGAAATACAAAATATTGTAAGAAAATAGTATTAAGAACTGTATACCAAAAAATTAGACAACCTAGGTGAAATGGACAAATTCCTTGAAACATATAATCTTTAAAAAATCAATCTGGAAGAACTAGAAAAGCAAAACAGACTGATGACAACAAATGAGATCAAAACAGTTATCAAAAAACTCCCAACAAACAAAAGCTTTGGGCCAGATGGCTTCCCAGGTGAATTGGTGAATTCTACCAAATATTCAAAGAACTAACTCCTATTCTTCTTAAGCTATTTCAAAAAATTCAAGAGGAAGGAAGACTTTCAAGCTCCTTTTATGAGGCGAGCATAATTTTGATTCCAAAACCAGGCAAAAAAACACAAAGAAAAAATTATAGGCCAATATACCTGATGAATTCAGATGCTAAAATTCTCAACAAAATATTAACAAACTGGATACAGCAATACGTGAAAAAAAAATCATACATCATGGTTAAGTAGAATTTATTCCGGAGAGGCAAGGTTGGTATAATAGTCATAAATTAATCAATGTGATTCATCATATAAAGAAAAGGAAGGAGAAAAACCACATGATAATTTCAATAGATGCTGGAAAAGCATTTGATAAAATCCAGCACCCATGATCAAAACTCTCAGCAAAGTGGGAACACAGGGAACATACCTCAACATGATAAAGGCCATTGATGACAAACCCACAGCCAACATCATAATCAATGGGCAAAAATTAAAAGCAATCCCCTTAAGATCAGGTACAAGGCAAGGGTGCCCCCTTTCACCACTCTTATTCAACATAGTTCTAGAAGTCCTAGCCACAGCAATCAGACAAGAAAAAGAAATAAAAGGCATTCAAGTTGGAAAAGAAGAAGTAAAACTATCATTATTTTCAGATGATAAGATACCATATATAGAAAACTCTAAAGTTTCAGTCAAAAAACTACTGGACCTGATAAATAAATTCAGCGAGTTGTCAGGATATAAGATTAATACACAGAAATCAGACTCATTTTTATACACCAACAGTGAACTGTCAGAAAGAGAAATTAAGGAAACAATCACCTTCACTATTGCAACCAGAAAAATAAAGTGCCTAAGAGTAAATTTAACCAAGGAGATTAAAGACTTATACTTGGAAAATTATAAAACATTGATAAAAGAAATCAAGGAAGATACAAACAAGTGGAAGCATATACCATGTTCATGGATAGGAAGAATAAACATTATTAAACTGTCTATATTACCCAAAGCAATCTATAAATTCAAAGCAATACCAATTAAAATACCAATGACATACTTCAAAGATATAAAACACATATTCCAAAAATTTATATGGAAACAAAAAAGAACTCGAATAGCCTCAGTAATCTTGAAAGGGAAGAGTAAAGTGGGAGGTATTACACTTCCTGATATCAAGTTATACCACAAGGCCATTGTACTCAAAACAGCCTGGTTCTGGCAAAAGAACAGGCATATAGACCAATGGAACAGAATAGAGAACCCAGAAATAAACCCACACCTTTAAGGACAACTTATATTTGACAAAGGAGGTAAGAGTATACAATGGAGTAAAGACAGTCTCTTTAACACATGGTGTTGGGAATATTGGACAGCTATGTGCAAAAAAAAAAAAAAAAAAAAGAAAGAAACTGGACCATCACCTTACACCATTCACAAAATAAACTCAAAATGGATAAAAGACTTAAATGTAAGTCATGAAACCATAAGCATCTTAGAAGAAAACATAGAAAGTTAGCTCACCGACATCTCTCGTAGCAATATATTTGCTGATTTATATCCATGGGCAATTGAAATAACAGACAAGATAAACAAATGGGACTATATTAAACTAAAAAGTTTTGTACGACTAAAGACAATATGAACAGAATAAAAAGAGAAACCACACAATGGGAGACAATATTTGACAATACATCTGATAAGGGAAGGGGGAGGAAGATGTTTGGAATGGGGCAAGGAAGATGTTGAGGGGAACACGGGGGAAGGGAGGATGCATTTAAGGTGACACTAGAATGTAGGTAAACACAATAAATTAAATAAAAAAAACAGTGGTACATTTAGGTAATGAAATACCACTGAGCTGTAAAAAAGAAGGAACTCTTACCTTTTGTGACAGCATGGATGGACCTCGAGATTATTGTGCCAGTCAGAGAAAGACATGTGATTTCACTTATATGTGGTGTGGACTCTAATGAACAAAAAACAAAAAACAAACAAAAACCACGGTTGTAAAATCATAATCTAGTAATCTAGAACATAAAAATACAACCAAGCCACAGGAAAAAAAAAAAGAACATAAATGTATTATACTGTACACTATTGTAGTAACAGAAAAAAAAGACCAATAATTGAGCTTAAAAAATTCCTTATCTTCATTCCTCTGGTTGGCTTGCCCACTGGAAGGGACATTACAAGGTGAAAGAGAGTGACCTATTGGAAGGAGGAAGCTGGAGAGGCAAGAGAACCTACAGAAGGTGCTGGAGATACTGGGTCTGGTGAATCAGGATTGCCTGAGGAACATGTAGGAGACTCTGGAGATGATTCTACCGGTACTACAGGGTTTCATCTTGAGAAGCAGCTGATGTAGAGCATACAGGATCTGTTTTGGGCCTCTCTACCTTCTTAAAGAATTGTTCCAGGCTAGTCTGGAAGGCTAATGACTTCTCTTTCAAACTAGTTTGCCCACCTAGTCCGTAAATACGATGCTAATGATGTAAACTGAAACACTCATGTCTCAATTTTTAAAAGTTTTTATGGGAGTGAGCATCATAAACTCAAAACATCATATGTCGAGACTGTTATAACCTGATGACCCCCTGTAAAGAATCTTGTCATCTGCAAAAAGTGACACTGTTACTTCTTTCCCAAATTGTATGCCTTTATATTTTTTTCTCTTGTCTGATATCTCTGGTTAGGACTTCAGTAACATGCTGAATAAGAGTGGTGAGAGCGGACATCCTTGTCTTTTCTTTTTTCCTTGGCTATATGCACTAAGGAAAAAAGAGAAAAGACACATATAAACAAAATCAGAAATGAAAGAAATGCTTACCATAGACATTACCAGATGGCTTCACTAATGAATTCTACCAAACAAAGAGTATTTGTTACCTTTTTTTCTCAAACTTTTCCCCAAAATTGAAGAAGATGCAATAATTCCTAACACTATTTGTGAGGCCAACATAACCCTAATACCAAAGTTTAACAAGAATAACACACACAAAAGAAACTATAGACCAATAGCTCTCGTGAATAAAGATACAAATATCCTAAACTAAATATTAACAAATGAAATACAACAATATATTAAAAGAATGTAATACAACACAATCAAGTGTGGTTCTTTCCAGAAATCCAAGGATGATTCAGTGTACCCAAATCAATCAATGTAATTCATCATATTAAAAAAATAAAGTATAAAAATCATATATTATCACTAAATGCAGAAAAGCATTTATTAAGATACAACATCTATTTCGTATTAAAACACTTAATAAAATTTGTATGGAAGAGAAATGCAACATAATACAGGTCATATGTGATAAAACCTCAGCTAATATATTCAATGGTGAAAAAAAATGCGAGTTTTCCTCCAAGGTTAGGATCAAGCCATATATATTGATGTCATTATCGACTCTGCTTTGTCAAGTTAACAATGCCAAATGCTATTCACATGCCAGATACAGTCCATCCAATATTAGGTCCAGCTTTTAAATATATTGAGAATTCTACCCATTTTTATTAGTGCTAACACCCTAGGCAGAACTATCATCATTGCCACTACTTTACTAACTGATCTCACTGTTTCTGCTTTTGTCCTATTGGCTTTTTAGAAAACATCAGCTGGAATGTTCACTTTGAAACTAAGTCCAAAACTCATTATTTAAAATTCATCAATGCTTCTTATTTGTCCTTTTCCAAATTCTATATGATCTCCTGTAACCTTGGGTCATTCCACTTTAGCCACATTGGCTATGGAATACTAGCCCAAATCAGAGTTCTTCCACTAATGTAGGGTTTTTGGCTTATCAGTTCTCATTACTCTGATTACTCTTTCCCAGATGTCTCTATTGTTAGCTCCCAACTCTCTCAAACTGTTGCTCTAATCTCGCCTGCTCAATGATAAAAATGATAACTATTCTACTTGATACTACAGTATACCTTACCTCACTTTTCCTCAGCTTTGACAATCACTATATTTTTTTTCTGCTAACTTTTTTTTGTGTGTGTGACTCATACCTTTCTTACATAGTGTATAATTTACTTACCAGTATATATCATGTTTCTTCTTAATAGTGTGTTTCTCTTTGCTAGAACAAAACATTGAGTCTATAGTTTGTGGGTTAGCTCTTACTTTGTAATTAATCAATTGTTTAAACTTGGGAAATACCTCTGATCATTCTTGGTATTGATTTTGTCACTTGATTAAAAGTGGTGATTCTATTCAGTGCTTTCTAAATCATTTCTGACTGCATCTAACATTTTTTTTTCCTTTTGAAAAACTCAATTACATTATAAACATTAAAATTGAATTTTATCCTATGGAGAGTCTATGAAATTGGCTGCTGGAAACCCAAGCGCCCAGTTGTGTAGTGTCAATAATTAGTTACCTCACTGAAAGAGCGTTACTTTTTATGAGAACCTCTCCATTCCCCCAGAGATGACTCCATTTCTCAGGCAAGCTGCCTTTCAAGTTAATGCATTGTTAAAACAACAAAAAAAAGTATAAAGTTTTTTATTTTTATTTATTTATTTATTTATTTATTTATTTATTTGGTATTTTTCTGAAGTTGGGAAGGCAGTCAGACAGACTCCCGCATGCGCCTGACTGGGATCCATCCGGTACACCCACCAGGGGGTGATGCTCTGCCCATCTGGGGTGTCGCTCCATTGCAATCAGAGCCATTCCAGCACCTGAGGCAGAGGCCACAGAGCCATCCCCAGTGCCCGGGCCAACTCTGCTCCAATGGAGCCTTGGCTGCAGGAGGGGAAGAGAGAGACAGAGAGAAGGGAAAGGGGGAGGGGTGGAGAAGCAGATGGGCGCTTCTCCTGTGTGCCCTGCCGGGAATCGAACCCGGGACTCCTGCACACCAGGCTGACGCTCTACCACTGAGCCAACCTGCCAGGGCTGTTTTTTATTTTGTGTGTGTGTGTGTATGTGTGTGTGTGCGCGTGCGCATGTGTGTATGTGTGACAGAGACAGAGAGAGGGAGACAGTGAGGGACAGATAGGGACAGACAGACAGGAAAGGAGAGAGATGAGAAGCATCAATTCTTCGTTAGGACACCTTAGTTGTTCATTGATTGCTTTCTCATATGTGCCTTCACTGAGGGACTGTGGCAGAGCGAGTGACTCCTTGCTCAAGCCAGTGACCTTGGGCTTCAAGCCAGCAACCATGGGGTCATGTCTCTGATCCCATGCTCAAGCCAGCAACACCACACTCAAGCTGGTGAGCACACGCTCAAGCTGGATGAGCTTCTCTTTCCCCCTGCTCAAGCTGACTACCTCGGGATTTCAAACCTGGGTCCTCTGCATCCCAGTCCAATGCTCTATCCATTGAGCTACCACCTGGTCAGGTTAAATACTCTTTTTCTTTATTTTTTTCATTGTAATTATATGTTTTGTTTGGATACAGAGTATAGCTACAGAATTGCTATAAGACTCATTTTGCTTTGAAAGCAGGTGGCTACAAGGTGAAATGCACCTTTATTGTACAAATGAAGAAAGTTGTACAGTATGTGAATGAACTGTGAGATGTCAATAGAAGAAATCTCAACTTCTAGTCATTGAATTTATTATCTCATTTTGAGTAGAAAATTATAGTTTATCTAAAGATGTTACTTTATTTAGCTAAGCAAGAGATTACACACCCAAACCTGGAGATTGCTGCCACTTCACAAGACTCTGGGGTCTCACTAAAAACTGATATTGCAAAACAGTTAATTCTAGTACATTATTTAACTTTGAAAGTGTTATAGGCAGAGACCCTTTCCACACCTACTATCTTTTGTATGTAAAAGTTATTTTGCTCTGATGAAGCACACAAACATATATATTTATTTTGTATAGTGTGCTCTCAATGTGATTCAAAAAATTTATTTGTTGAACAGCATAATTTGTGTGTGTGTACTAATTCAAATATCTGAATTCTAAGTATAAAGACAGAATTGAACATTTGCATTATAAAAGCACATTTGAACATTTTTCTTATCATTCAAAGCATAGAGGCAAATTTATTTTTAAACTAAATAGATGGTTTTTAAAAAACAATGAAATAGTTACTCCTTTTCATTACATAACTGACTACAGGCTGTATTTATTATGATTCACTTGAAGATAACTAATAAGGCACAAAATAAAAACCTCTGACTGTAATACATATAACTATAGTGATAATATGACTGAAAACCATCTTAAGTATTAGACTGTAATTCATCTTTTTATTCTTTTTGTAACTACTCTAGAAGAAGAACTTTGATCAGTGAATTTTGCAAGCCATTATCATCTATTAACATTTAAAATGAATTTTCCAATGAAATTTGTATAAAAAACTAATACATTTTAAGCATGTCTTTTGCATAGAGCTATCCTAATATTTTTGCTTACAATTAATACCAACAATTGCATTTGTCAAATATTACCAAAATTAGTTTAGTAATGATTACTATCTACAAATACTTGCATTATCAAATTAACATTCAGATGGTCTATAACCTCTTATTTTATAATTTTGGGATATGTTTTGTCAAGGTTATTGAGGATTTCTTAAAAAATAAACATAATCTTATTTAGTAATTAAATAGTTTAAAGATTTTAATGTCCTGTGTTAAGATTAATTTGACATTATTATAAAGATAATCATTTAATTGTTATACATGGGTAGGGAAAAGTGTTGGCTAATTATAGCAATCTTAACTTGAAAATTATGTGAATTTGTTGAAAACATGGTATTATAAAACAAAATATTATATCATTTTTATCTAGACTTGATTAGTAATCTGTTTTCATTATCTGTAATTATCAAAGCTTTCAGCTGTTAAGCAAATTACTAATACTTTTCTTTGCATGTTATCATTAGTAATGAGTATTGGCATTCATCAGATTCCTTTTTTTTATTCAGTGAAAGGAAGGGAGGCAGAGAGACAGACTCTCCCATGTACCTCGACTGGGATTCACCCGGCAAGCCCACTAGGGGACAATGCTTTGCCCATCTGTGGCATTGCTCCATTGCTCAGCAACCAAGCTCCTCTTAGCTTCTGAGGCAGAGGCCATGGAGCCATCCATCTGGGGCCAACTCACTCCAACCAAGCCATGGCTGCACAAAGGAAAGAGAGAGAGAGAGAAACAAGAGGAGGAGGGCTGGAGAAGCAGATGGGTGCTTTTCCTGTGTGCACTGGCTGGGAATTGAACTCAGGATTATCCACACACCAGGCTGATGCTTTACCACTGAGCCAACTGGCCAGGGCCAGCATTCATCAGATTTTAAAGTAGTTTTTCATATCAATGTAACACTGGCCTCATAGGTTAAGTTTGGAGGTAGGTTCCCTCTTCTATTTTCTGAAAGAATATACAAAGGACTGGTATTATTTTTTCTTTATACATTTGGTTGGAGTTGACTTTCTGTAGAATAAATTTTAGTTACTAATTCAAATACTTTATTTGCAGATCCATTCACATTTTCTATTTTAAACTTTTTTAGAGAAATATAAAAAAACTGTATGAAGTAGTAAAAGTAGAGAAGCCTAGATTTTTATGATTTGTCCAAATTTATAAAGTGGTATCAATATTAATTTAAAAGTATATTTTAGTGATTCACTTGTTCAATGTATTTCAAATATATTTAACCAAATATCCATAGAAACAATAGTCTCAAGTTCTGAGTTTACTGTGCTATAACATTTAATTAAATTATAAAATTAGGCCTGGCTGGTGGTGCAGCAGATACAGCATTGTCACAGAGTTCTGGAGTCCCCAGTTCAAATCGGTTCACAACTCAATCTCAGGTTCACAGCTTTTATTCAAGAGCATTGGCTTGACGGCAAGGTCACTGGTTCCTGCCCTGGTCAGAGCACATCTGAGAAGCAATCAGTGGGTGCACAACTAAGTGGCACAACAAGTTGATTCTTCTCTCTTTCCCTGTCCCTTTCTTATCACTCAAAAATAAAAATAAAAAAAAGATGGAAAAAATTATAACAAGAGGTACAACTAAGATAAAAGGTTTTTGTGACAAGCACAAATGAATTTTAGAGACGCTGGTGGGAACATATGGACAAGATTACTGAGAAGTTCTCTAAATTCTGTAACTTTCAGTGAGAATATTTTCAGAGGGAATGAAGAGTATGATTTAATCTAGATAAACATTTAAGGAGTGAGTAATTAAGAAAATTTCTATCATAATCATTTATTACACTAAGCAAATTATTCTTTTAAAAACTGAAATGAATTCACTTTCACCTTTTATACTAGAAAATATTCATATTATCTGGAAGCACCATTTCCTCAACTTAAGTATCTGACAGAAAAAAATCATTATGTCCTTTATGGCTGTTTATAAATAATACAAAAGATGTCACATCATCATGTAACAATCAGTCATTTATTACAAAATTGTCAAGAAAATGTTATTAGAATAGTAATTTTGAATTTCATAAAAGATGTCTTATACAAAATATGCATTTAGTGGACACACATTTGTGCATAAAAATGCAATATAGTGAAAATATGCATGACACATAAATTCGGCAAGTGGTCATGCATAGGGCCTCTTTAATATCTTCATAGCAGGAATGCCTGATTTATTACTCCTGAGATTGACAAGATACTGTGGAGTTAAAAGAAAGTCTGATAGAAATTTCAGTGCTGTAAAACCGACTGCAATCTTTTCCTCCCTACAAAGCATAACAAAACCAAACCTGATTATCTGGAGTTACTCCATGTTGACAATATTTGTGTTTCAACCTGTCTTACAGGACTTTCCTACATCTTTTCAATACACAATATTTCACAGAAGCACTTAATAAATGTTATAGACTGAAGTGTCTTCTCCCAAAATTCATATGCCAAAACCCTAAACCCATATGACTGTATTTGGAGATAAGGCCTTCAAAGAATTGATCAAGATTAAATAAAATCACAAGATAAGACCCTGATATGATGTAACTCTGGTCCTTAAGGGAAGAGGAACAGACCTCAGAGATGCAGGAGCACACAAAGAAGGCCCTGTGAGGACACAGAAAGAATGTGGCCATCTGCAAACCCAGAAGAAGGCCTCAGGGAAAATCAGACCTGCTGAAACCTTGATCTTGGACTTCCAGCCTCCAGACTGTAAGAAATTATATTTCTGTCTTTTAAACCACTCAGTCTACGGTATTTTGTTATAGCAAGCCTGGAAAACTAATACAATAAAATGCTCTGATGAAAATTACTATAACAGCCCTGACCAGGCAGTGGCGCAGTTGATAGAGCGTTGGACTGGGATGCGGAAGGACCCAGGTTTGAGATCCCGAGGTAGCCAGCTTGAGCGCGGGCTCATCTGGCTTGAGCAAAAAGCTCACCAGCTTGGACCCAAAGTCACTGGCTCGAATGAGGGGTTATTCAGTCTGCTGAAGGCCTGTGTTCAAGGCACATATGAGAAAGCAATCAATGAACAACTAAGGTGTAGCAACAAAAACTGATGATTGATGCTTCTCATCTCTCTCTGTTCCTGTATGTCCCTACCTATCCCTCTCTCTAAAAAAAAAAATAAATAAAAGAAAAATGAAAAAAAAAGAGAATTAGTGTAACAAACCAAAATTAGTACAGTGGTACCTTGAGATACAAGCGGACCAACATACGAATTTTTTTAAGATACACGCTGACTTGGTTTGTATTTTTGTTCGAGATCCAAGCGAAATTCAGAGATACAAATCATGATTAGGGAAGCTGCTGCAGTTTTAGTTTTGTTTAAAGTAAAGAAAATGCAGTTTTAGTTTACATTTAGTGTTAAGAAAGTACAGTTTTAGTTTACATGTCTACAGTGCCTTCATCCTTTCCTCCCGCCCTCCTCCTTCACCATTTACCACCATTAGCCACACTTGTCTGTCTCCAAGGTAAGAATACCGTACTAAATAACACTTTTTTCTTTTATTTCATATATTTTGTCATGCATTGGTAAAGTATACATGTGTGTTTCTTAATTAAAAACATCTTTTTTCATAATTTAGGATGGTTTGGGGATGTTTCACAGGGCTGGAATGAATTAAATCTATTTTAATTACTTTAAATGGGAAAAATTTGTTTGATATACAAGTTGACCGATTTATGAGCTTGGTTACAGAACGAATTAAACTCGTATCTCAAGGTACCACTGTATATACATGTCAAGTTACTTTAATTATTACTTTTAAAGAAAGGATTACAGTTGAATATAACTAAGTACTAATTAATTAATTAGTTTTGTTTAGAACACATTAAATGCAGTTTTGTTTAGAAAAGTTTTAACCTTAGTTTAGAGCCCTACATTAATTTATTTTATTTTTTTACCTTATCCATTCATTTTAGAGAGAGAGAGAAAGAGAAAGAGAGAAGGGGGAGGAACAAGAAGCATCAACTCCCATTTGTGCCTTGACCAGGCAAGCCTAGGGTTTCGAACCGGCAATCTCAACATTCCAGGTCAACATCCCATTCACTGTACCACCACAGGTCAGGCTAGAGCCCCACATTAAATTCTATGGTGTTCACTAATATATAAAATATCTAGAAAGTTGTATATACACTAAAACAGGGGTCGGGAACCTATGGCTTGCGAGCCAAATGTGGCTCTTTTGATGGCTGCAACAGGCTCACAGACAAATCTTTAATAAAAAAAATAATAACGTTAAAAATATAAAACATTCTCATGTATCACAATCCATTCATTTCCTACCACTCATGTTCATGGTTGTGGGTGGCTGGAGCCAATCAAAGCTGTCCTCTGGGACAACACCAAATTTTTATTGGATAATGTGTAACGTACACGGTCGTTGTATGGCTCTCACGGAATTACATTTTAAAATATGTGGTGTTCATGGCTCTCTCAGCCAAAAAGTTTCCCAACCCCTGCACTAAGAGGTTAGACTGACTTTACAAGCTATTTTACAGAGTAATTTCTGAAACATGTTATGGGGTTATAGAACCAGTAAGGAGTTATAAGATCTCTTGCTAAGTTGAGAAAATCAATAAGAAAAAAAAAAAAGGAAAAAGTAGGAAAGAAATGTGAGATTAGATTTATGTATCACTCTTAAAAATCATCAGTTTCATATCTTGCTGGTAGGGGAAAAATTAAATTAGACTCAAGTATAAGGGTAACATATTTTAGATTATAAACTGTCACTTTTGCTTGCTAGACATGCTTATATTATTTTTGTTTCCAACAATGACAAATTTTAAATTCAATGATTATCTATGAAAAGTCTTTTATTTCCTACTGTCAGTGTAGAAGTCTTTAATACCCTGACAGGACAACTTAATCTGTGTGAAGGTTTTGTATTTCTTGGCAAATTTTTCTTCTAATGAACAAATGTGTTGATTAGTTTTGTTCCTAATTGTAGGGGATCCTAGGTATAGAATAGCATATAAAAATTGAGATCTGCCCTGGCCGGTTGGCTCAGCGGTAGAGCGTCGGCCTAGCGTGCGGAGGACCCGGGTTCGATTCCCGGCCAGGGCACATAGGAGAAGCGCTCATTTGTTTCTCCACCCCTCCGCCGCGCTTTCCTCTCTGTCTCTCTCTTCCCCTCCCGCAGCCAAGGCTCCATTGGAGCAAAGATGGCCCGGGCGCTGGGCATGGCTCTGTGGCCTCTGCCCCAGGCGCTAGAGTGGCTCTGGTCGCAATATGGCGACGCCCAGGATGGGCAGAGCATCGCCCCCTGGGGGGCAGAGCGTCGCCCCTGGTGGGCGTGCCGGGTGGATCCCGGTCGGGCGCATGCGGGAGTCTGTCTGACTGTCTCTCCCTGTTTCCAGCTTCAGAAAAATGAAAAAAAAAAAAAAAAATTGAGATCTAAGTACAAGGTGTTTTCATTGCTACAGGGTTGTTTTTGCTTCTAGGACCTCCTGCCATAGTTTATATATAAGTATATAAACTCAACATAGTCATACACACAAAATCTTATTTCTGTAGCTATTTTTCTCTTTTATAGAGATTTTTATTTAATTTTATTGTAACCAGAGAGTATTTTTGGTATCCTTTAACTTATTTTTTAAAATTGTTTTGTGACTCAGAATATTCATTCTGGATACCCATTCTGAATATAGTTTCAAGAAAAGAATTGGTACTCTGAAGTAATGTATTTCTATCTTCTCTTATATATCTTCTTAACATGCAAAAAGTAGTAAACTTTATTCCTGGCCTGGTATTTAATATTTGTAGAAATCAAGTAATTTACATAACTTCACACTGAAGTGTCCTTGTGTATCTTAAAAAATGATGATTATATCAATAAACATTTCAGAAATGTGAGGATGACAAGATAAGGTATACTCCTGCACTACATAATGATGCGTCTGTCCACAACAGACTGCATATATGACAGTAGTCCCATAAGGTATGATGGAGCTGGGCAATTCCTGTCATCTAGTGATGTTGTAGCCAACCTAACATCATAGTGCAACATGGTACTCATGCGTTTGTGGTGATGCTGTTATAAACATAGCTACTACACTGACATTTGTATAAAAGTATAGCACATAAAAATTTGTACATACTACTTGAAAATAATAAACAACTATGTTATTGGTTTATGTATTTACTACATTATACATTTTCTTATTACATTAGAGTGTGCTCTTAGTACTCATTTAAAAAAGTTTCCTGTAAGACAAACTTTATGCTGCTGTAGCCTCATATATCACATGTTCACTGTGTTTCTCGATTACATCATTTTCTCTTCTGCCTTCTTGATCTCGTGTTGTTTATTAATTTACTGCCACCTAAGTATACAGTTTTATAAAGTCTATGGTAGAGTATAGGAATATTCTATGCCTTCATAGTAATTCGCTGTTACCCAGAGCAATTCTAGTTCTGCAAGTTTCATTCATAGAAGTGCCCTATGAAGTATATCATTTTAAAAATCTTTCATACCATATTTTAATGTACATTTTCTATGTTTAGATATGTTTAGATATACAAATACTTACCATTGTGTTATAATTGCCTAGACATGCTATACTGGTTTCTAGCCTAAGGATACCAAGCTATACCATATAGCCTAGGTGTGTAGTAAGCTAGACCATATAGGTTTGTGTAAGTGTACTTTATGATGTTTATACAATGGAGAAATTGCTTGATGACACATTTCTCAGAACATATTCTTACCATCAAGTGGTGCATGACTATATATAGCTGAAGGCATAAATGTCAACCTTTGCTTAGGAAAATAAAAATAATATACTGAAGAAACACATGTGATATAAAAGAATTTATATTTAAAATGAGTATTGTTTATAAATAAATAGTATGAAAGTGTCAATAAAGAAAAAATAAACATCCTCTAAGAGTGCATTTGTCAGCAATAGAAATGAGTCTTTGTTCACATGGCCTGAAGACGTGGTTGAAGTACAGTTAAAGAGTCCAAATTCAAAAGGTGCCTTCCCCACAAAAAAACAATAAAGATGGCTAAAGAGAGAAATAAAGACTAAAATTATCCTGTGTGTATGGGTGTGTGTTAGGGAGAAGGGTATTACCACATAGGTATTAGTTAAGAATATTAAAGTAAATATCACAGCAGTTTGGAGAGAATAGAAAAAAAAATGACTCCTGCATTTGCTGGCCTGCTGCTATGCTCTTTACAATGAATAATGTTCAAAGTTTTAAAGGAATGCATTTGTTGGTCACCCAATTGACAGCATGAAACACTGATTAAAAGAGATTTGTGTGGCTCTGGCGATAAAAACAGAAATGAACAGCAAGTGGCACATTTGTCAAACTATAGCTATGGGAAAAACAGGAGAAAATGGATGAATAGAAAAGAAATTCTAGATTAAAGAAAAGGGAAAGACATTTGATATAATTAGATTGAAGCTACTGGCTACAATCAGACATTAGAGATGCCATGCTTGGTAAGATATTCAAATAAATCTTTGAGGACGTATTATAGACTGAATATTTTTGTCCACTAAATTCACATGTTGAAGCCCAACGAACCCCACTGTAACCATGTCTGGAGATAGGTCCAATTAGGAGGCAATTAAGGTTGAATGAGGTCATCCATGCGGGGCCCTAATGCGATAGAATTGGTGACTTTATAAGAAGAGGAAGATAGCATCTCTTTCTCTCTCTCTCTCTCTCTCTCTGCCTCTCTTTTTCCCATCTTGCAGAAAGAAAAGCCCATATGAACACATAGCAGAACAGAGGCCACTTAGAAGCCAAAAGAAGAGGCATTAGAATGAAAACTACCGTCCCAGCACCTTCACCTTCGATACATCTCTGTTTTAAGCTACCCAGTCTATGGTATTCTGTTATAGCAGCCCGAGCAGACCTGGAACTGGGTAATGAGTCGAGGCTGGAGGAGTTTTAAGGAATGTGATAAAAAAAAAACAAAAACACCCTAGATTTCTGTAAAGGGACTAAGTACATAGAAATATGGATATTGAAGGCAATTCTGTTGAAGGCTCAGAGAGAAGAGAAAAGACTTGGATCAAAAGCTTGCATCTTCTCAAGGAATACACAAATAATGAACAGAACGTCTGTAGGAATACGGATAGGCTAGTCCAGTAAGAAACTTGTTATTGGAAAGGTGATCCTTGTTACAAAGTGAAAAAATAAATTGCCTGAACTTTGTTCCAGTGTCTTGTGGAATGTAGACTTTGTGAATGATGAAATTGGATATTCAGCAGAGGAGGTTTTTTTTTAAGGGAGATAGAGAGTCAGAGAGAAAAACAGACAGACAGGAAGGGAGAGAGATGAGAAGCATCAATCTTTTTTGCATTTCCTTAGTTGTTCAATGATTGCTTTCTCATACATGCCTTGAGGGGGGGGGGGATACAGCAGGGCTAGTGATCCCATGCTCAAGTGAGCAACCCTGGATCATCCGGCGATCTCGGGTTTTGAACCTAGGTCCTCCGTGTCCCAGTCCAACACTCTATCTACTGTGCCACCGACTGGTCAGGCACAGCAGGACTAGTGACCCCATGCTCAAGTGAGCAACCCTGGATCATCTGGCGATCTCGGGTTTTGAACCTGGGTCCTCTGTGTCCCAGTCCAACACTCGATCCACTGTGTCACTGCCTGGTCAGGCTCAGCAGAGGAGATTTCTAAGCAAAGTACTAAAAGTGCAGTTTGGGTACTCCTCACTAATTACAGTAAAATGGAAGAAGAGAGAAATGAATTGAAGAAGAAATGCTAGGCAAAAAGGAACCACAACTTGGAGAGTGAAAAAAATTCTGATTTCTGAAGGGCCCTGAAAAACCCCAACTTTACACTTTTTTCTAATGTCACCAAGTTTGGTTTCATATGTGCAATTTTAATTATTAATAAGTTTACAATCGGCAGTAAAGCCTGACAGTATGTTTATATACTCTTATTTTCATTAATTCATTTCTAGATGCATACTGTACACATGGTATGTTGCGTAGGCCCCATGGGGCTGCACTATCACTCATCAGAGCAATAGAATCGTATTTGCTACTTTGTACTTACAAAGGTTTTCCTGCAGTGCAGACTCACAATATACGCAAATACACAGGGATGTAAATTAGTTTGATTACGATGAGATAGTTAATAAGTTTGCAAAATGAAAAGCAAGAGAAAGCTTATTTAAGTATTATCACACTTGTAATTTTAATTTCAAGTAAAATTCATTGACATTTTGTTCAAATTTCTGATTGTTATTCCTATTATATCTATATTAGCATTAATTAAAATTATACTTTTACATATGTTCAACTATTAATTCAAAACTGTGATTATTACTATGCTATTATTAATTATATCATACATATATTCAAATTTTATTTGAAGTAAAACATTAATAGTACATATTTTTTTGTTTATTTAAAAATATGGTTAACATGTATTTTTATTTTTCCTGTCTCTCTCTCTTTTTTTTATTTATTTATTTTATTTTTTTTATTTTTCTGAAGCTGGAAACGGGGAGAGACAGTCAGACAGACTCCCGCATGTGCCCGACCGGGATCCACCCAGCACTCCCACCAGGGGTGATGCTCTGCCCACCAGGGGGCGATGCTCTGCCCCTCCGGGGCGTCGCTCTGCTGCGACCAGAGCCACTCTAGCGCCTGGGGCAGAGGCCAAGGAGCCATCCCCAGCGCCCGGGCCATCTTTGCTCCAATGGAGCCTTGGCTGCGGGAGGGGAAGAGAGAGACAGAGAGGAAGGAGGGGGTGGGGGTGGAGAAGCAAATGGGCGCTTCTCCTATGTGCCCTGGCCAGGAATCGAACCTGGGTCCCCCGCATGCCAGGCCGACGCTCTACCGCTGAGCCAACTAGCCAGGGCCTCTCTCTTTTTTTTAAAGGGCCCAATATTTTCTTCCGCACCGGGGCCTCAACCGACCTTAATCTGCCTCTGGTTGAAAGTCACGGACTTAACTGTCTCAGCAGAAGCCTAGAATATAGACAGGATCACAGCAGCAGAGACACTGCCAATTTGAACTAAAGGAGACAGAGACAGTGGGATGGAGGGGGTGGTTGGGCTTCTTGGATGCCACAGTATTGAGACTGTCTAACTCAGGCATGGCCAACAGTTTTTGCTCCCAGGCCAGATTAGAAAGAAAACTTTTTTTCACAGGCTGGACAAAATATTAAAATTAAAAAAATGTTAAATACAAAAATGATTCGTTTAAGTAAACAAAATTTTATTATGTAATTTGTTTATAAATAAAGGTAAGTAATTTAGTACAACAAATTAATAAAAAAATCTTTGTAATGGAAATTTTTGTAAAAAATAAAGAAGTATCGCAAATCTGTTCAACCAATTATTGGAAGTTAACCCTAGATTAGTCACATGCAGAATTCTTTTCCGTGTATCACTATCTTCTTAAATATCTTGATTTCCAATAACACTGGGGAACAAAATTTTTGTTGCATCCACAAAAACATTTGTTCTTACCTAACTCGAGTGTGCTGATCTCAAATCTAACATTAATTTTTCTCTGTAAGCTATAGTTTTTTTGGAATTCAAGATTTTCGGTTTTCGTCTTATTGTAAAATTTTCAACATTTAGTTTAACATAATGAAGTTGAATGTCTTCTTGGGCAAAATCTTTGTGAAAATATAATAATTTATATAAAGCAGTAAATACACTATAAGATATGATTGCATCAGAATTTGTCTACAGTTTCCAAATAGAATATATTAAAATACTTATTTTAATCATAAAATTTGCGCAAAATTTATTTAAATTCTATTCAGGCAAAAATTTGCGTTTGTAGTTCTTGCATTTGTGTACTTGTTGAGGACAATCTCATTTGATGCTCCAGCAGTAGTCTGCTCATCACTAACAGCTCCAAGATTTTTGGGAAACTTATCAAGGTGACTGTTCAGGAAGTGAATCTTAACATTCATGTTACATACAATGTCACAGAAAGCCAACAGCTTCCTTTGAACCAGAAGTTCATAGTTTTCTGCTTTTTTGTTGCCAAGAAAGTTCTCTGTAACTGCCACAAAAGAAAACTGCTGCTTTCTCCTCCTTATTCATCTTCCTGGCAAATTCTTCATCACGTATGAGGGTTCGAATTTGAGGTCCATCGAATACACCTGCTTTTATATTCTTGAAAGACAAGGCAGAAAAAGCAGAAATAATATGTTGAAAGCATTCATTTTCTCTATTTAAAGCCTGAACAAACTGCTTCATTAAGCCAAGTTTGATGTGAAGTGTGGGAAAAATGATCCTGTCTCAATTAACTACAGGTTCATTCACAATATTTTGCATTCCTACTTCCAGAGCTTCACATTTCAGCCACTCTTTCTGTGTCCAGTGTTTCTCCTGAGCTTTATTGTCCCACAAACACAGAAAGCAGGGATACTTTGTGAAACTTCTCTGTTGTCCCAGCAGGAAATTTACCATTTTAAGATCCACACAAATGATCCAGTTATGCTCCTCAGACTTCAGAAAGTCGAGGACAATTTTTATGTCATTATAATCTTCTTGAAGATGAGTTGAATAAGCAATTGGAACCACTGAAAATAGGCAATATATATACGTGTCACAAATGATGAAATATTGCACCTTTGACCTTGAAGTGTGTAACAGCCACATATATATCGGAAGGTATCAGGACTATTCTTACATTTACGCCAACTCAAAGAAGCCATGATTCAATCTTAAAAAAAAATAAGAGGGTGTTTTTATCAGATAATAATTTTTTACATTTAAAAACAACTACAATTATGTAAAAGTGATGTTTGTAAAACATTAATTGCTTTGTGGTTATGTTCAATCCAAGAGTCGTTGCCCTTTAACTCCAATTTAAAAACCAATGCAGCCTGACCTGTGGTGGCTCAGTGGATAAAGTGTTGACCTGGAAATGCTGAGGTCACTGGTTCGAAACCCTGGGCTTGCCTGGTCAAGGCACATATGGGAGTTGATGCTTCCAGCTCCTCCCTTTTCTCTCTCTCTGCCTCTATCTCCTCTCTCTCTCCTCTCTAAAAAAATGAATAAATAAAAAAAATATTGTTAAAAAAATAAAAAACCAATGCATGCCATTAACTGTAACAAAAAGAAATTAAAATTATATAAAAACTAGAGCATGCACCATAAAAAGGATTTCAGACTTCGAATCAGCGGTGCAGAAATATATAGAAACAGTTCTAAAACCTCATGGAACAGGAAATGAAAAGAAAAATTGTTCCCCAGTGTAATCAAAGGCGCTTCTGCTTCTGAGTAGCTGAGATTTTAACTTTCATTGTTGTACAATGGTTAGATATCGTTGTTTATGCATAACGATTTAAAGGTACCACTTATTTCATTTCCACAATGTGTCATGCGGAGCATATTAAAAATTTAATCACGGGCCATATAAACTCATTACGTGGGCAGAATCTGGCTTGTGGGCAGTAGGTTGGCCATGCCTGGTCTAGCTAGTCAGCTGCAAACGTGGACTATTCTTCAAGGAAATGGGGGAAATGACTCTGATAGCATTTCAGGAATCATCGGGGGTACCAATTTCACCACAGTCTGGGGTATAAATCTGTTTCTTCTTGGTTTCAAAGGGCAAGACTGTGCCGAGGGCAGTGTAGGTGGGACCCTGGCAAAGAGGTACAGGGTCCGCACCCCACTGAGCTGAAGCAGCGAAGTTGCCCCACAGAGCTGTGAAGGATGTTGCTACCACACTGAGCTTTGAAGATGGGACCTTGGCTGGAGAGGATTATTCTCAAATCTTAATGAAATTTCCTTGCCAAGTTTATACTTCCTTGGGATTCCTCACCCCTTCCTTTTTAAAGCTGGCTACATCCTGCATTGCTATTCCACTAATAAACAGAGAAAGCAAAAAATAAATAAGTAAATAAAGCGATGTGAAGATAAAACAAAATCTCAGATAAAATATTCTTTCAAATGGGAAAGATGAGAATTGTAATTCAGTAACCTAAACATCCACATTTTACTTTAAATGTATCAGTTATTGAATTAATATTTATTCATGAAATGCACCAGACAATTCTTAAAAAGAGACATATTTTTAGTAATTTTTAACACTTGCCTTTTGCTTTGCAACATCAATTTACATGACAATAGACAATGTGTAAGGAATAAAAAGAGTAAAAACCGAAACAGGAAAGTTACATATGTACTCTAGTAAACCTAATGGTGTGATTGTAAAGCTCTGGGATCCTTCACAGAATGTAGCTTACGTTCAGAAAGAAATCTAATTATCAGGCTGTTAGCAACCATCAGTGAAGAGCTCAGCCCAGGGTCTGAACCAGATAACTGAGTGTCTTCACTGCTTTGGCACACTAATTGGTCATTTGGAGCCCAGGGAGTTTTCAAGATTGACACCAAGAAAATGAAAAGCTTTTGCTTAGTCACTGCTGGTAAATTGACAAAAGGCCAGAAGAAAGCCAATCTTACTCCTTGGAGAGGTTCAGACATTTCTGCCAAAACTGTTTAGAAACAAGTGTGTCTAAAATACCTGTGTTGTTTTCTTTGATTTTCATAAACCAAAGCAAATCAAGAATATTAACGATTTTTATGTAATATAAATACAATAGCACTAGTGCTTTATTTCCTGGAATTTTTATTTCACCTTCAAGCAAAAAGGAAAATGCAAATATTCACAACAGATTGTTGGTGGAAGTGGATAAGTCTGGTTCTCATCGTGTGGAGGGAAATGCTTTTCAGGGACACTTGCACAGGAGGACTTGAGCGATAGTGGCAAGATTTATTAGCATGCAGAAGTACCACTAGCCCAAGAGAATAAAAGGCAGACAGGCATAAATGCCCCTTGAAAAGGCTGCAGCACTCCGTGAGGTGCTTTTCTGCGGGTCCAGCAGCAGAAGCTGATGATGCTCTCCTCTGCTCTCAGACACACCGCACTGCAAGTCTCATCATGACCAGGTGGTTCAACTCCATCTCACTGAGGAAGATGGACAACCCCTAGGTCCAGAGTTGCACGCTGCACCCTCCAGCCTCCCTCCCACCCCCTACTCTGGTCCAGAAGAGCCTTTGTTTTTCTCATTACATCTCCTTGGGTTTGAAGAAAAGAACAGGCTTTTTTTTTTCAAACTACCCAATATCTGTCCTGGTTTTTCCCTACCCAATCTCCTTCCTGGATTTCCCCAGCCTAGTGCCCTCCCCCTTTTATGATACCATTTTGCCTCCTACTGCACAAGCCTCATAGTTCTGCGTGTCATTGGGCCTTTACTGTGTCAGGCACATGCCTCATAGTTCTGCATGTCATTGGGCACTCAGTCAAAGGACAGTTAAAACAAGGCTTCCCCGAGGTGACTGAGAAGCTTAATCAGATGTATGGCTCTGTTGGCTCCTTCTCCTTTGGTTAATATCTAACTGCCTTCTGTCACATAATGACATTTTAGAATTATTTCAACTTGAACAGTCTTAAAATTATACCTGCCAAAATACTGGAAGTGTGCTACAAATGGTTAGCTACTACTCATCAATCCCTTTTCAAAATTTACATGTACAATAAAAAGAGTGAATGAATTCACTGGAAACTGAACCTCTAATAAATATACACATGGCCCTATTCAGCAAGATTCTTTTCCATGGGCAATTTCTACAAACCATTAGATGTTAAGAGATAGTAAAATGTGTTGTTTTTCTAAGGCACTACTCACACTGAGAACTACTTGCCTGACTTTCTAGAAATAACAGAAATAAGATTACATCAAGTTATTTGGTGTCACCATATGTCATCAAACCAGGTCACATATTCTCACAACAGATATATTATTCATAACATGTCACACTGAGCTTCCATTTTACCTGTTATCTTAACTTTACTAATAAGTAGGGCAAGTGATTGCTTAACTACTTTTTAAAAAAAAATAATTATATCTTCCTTTTTTTTTTTAAGACTTTATTTATTTATTTTAGAGAGAAAAGATTGGGGTGGGGAGATCAGGAAACATCAACTCCCATATGTGCCTTGATCAGGCAAGCCCAGGGTTTCAAACCGGCGACCTCAGCATTCCAGGTCAATGTTTTATCTACTGCACCACCAAAGGTCAGGCTGCTTTTCATCTAAAAATATATATATATTTCAATAGTGGTATGTAGATAGAAATCAAGTGACAATTATAGTGAATATTTTTAAAAATAAAATTCTGAGATGGTTATCTCAGAATTTAGAAAAATATATTGAAGAAATGGTGTATTCCTTCCGCTCTGACACAGTGGGACAGCCTTCTCGATCTAGTTTTCCTACCTGAGTATTTCTATTATGTTACTTATGGATTTCTCCTCACACTTGGTTTTATGGAACTCTGTGCTCAGTCCCCTCTTTCTCCACATGTTCCCAGTCGATGGTCCCATGGTCTCAATGATTCTTAGCAGTATGCTCAGTTACATAGAATAATAGATTCAAGATTTTACATATCAAAGCATTTTAAAGGTATAGTTACACTTTCCTTGTATCTAAACTGCTACCTGGGACATTTCTGCAGGTACTCTAAGATCAACATTCATACCTGAGCTGATTAGCCCAATTTTTCTTTTGTGTTCCTTACCTACATGAATGACACCATTATCTAACCCTTTGCATAAGTGCAAGTAAACTGGACATCATATTGCATATTACTGATATTTTTGAAGCATGGATAGAATATTCAAATTTTTTGTTGGACCGAAATACCACAACATTTAAAAATAATTTTCATTTTATCACTAAAAATATTAAAAAATTTTAAACTCTGCACATGTGGGTGTATAGGGGCTATTGTTATCCAATTTGCATTTAATATTTACTTCGAATAATACTCAATGAAATCCAGAGGTTTATGATACACAGTTAAAAACTATAAACCTCTCTCTTTGAATATAAAAATACATCTAATGCTGATGTAGTTTAGACATTCATATGTCTTGTCAAGCTTATTGGAATAACTTGCCAGAGGCCTTTTCTCCTGATGTGACTCATCCTAATATTGTTCAATATGAGAATTTTCTTCTAAAACACATATACTGTATATTCAATAACGCCTCCTAGGTAGATTGTTTCAAAGTAGTACCATCAAGTACAAGATAAACACGAAACGTATATTAAATGGTAGGTAAAGTAATTTTTGGTGTGGTGCTATCTCATCCATTTCTCCCATATGTACACAATATTGTTCTCAGATCAAGATTCTTGTAATCTGACAGTTTGACATGTTTTCACTTCTTCCCTTGGGAAGTTGCCCACATTATACCCTCTAGGCACTGTTGAAACATCACCATCTGTCAAGCTTTGCCTGATTTTCCTAAACAAATATCAGACCCTCGCTTGATAGCACCTTGCAAATATCTTAGTAGAACACATATCTGATTTCATCAACCTTGTTCAGTTATATGTTTAACTTCCAACTCCTAAAGAGCTCCCAGAGCACTGATTTAGCCTCGTTTATCTTTGTATCCCCAAGAGCCAGCAATGCAAGAATTGAGAGGGAATCAGGCTCCCAATCCAAAATTTTTATCTTAAACTTCAGATTCATATCAACATCTGCTTACTGATCATTTTTACCTAAATGTCTGGCAGATTCCTCACATTAAAAAAAAAAAAGTCAGTTATTTTTTCCCTTGCTTTTGTGTTTTTATCTTATGTTATTTTGACCTAGAATGTTTCACACTAGTATTTCTATCAATGATCTTTCAATCTCTAATTTTTCTGGTCTACTTTTTTCACAAGCCATTTCCTGCCCCCCCCCTCCCCCACCAAGTGGACTCCTCCTTAAAGCCTTCAAGTTGCATTCTTCATTTTTTACTTAGGTCACTTATATTCTTTGAGAAAGAAGGACTTTTTATATTCACTCTCTCTTTTTACTAAATTTCAAATATCTAAAGAACAGGTCCTTGTCACTTTCCATATCCACAGTTCCTTCCAGCATGCTATACACAATGTAGGTCACCAAAAATGTTCTTTAAGCCAATTTTTTATTTTTTTAAGTAATATCCTGGCTCTGGCCTGTTGGCTCAGCAGTACAGCATCAACCTGGTTTATGGAAGTCCCGGGTTTGATTCCCAGTCCGGGCACAAAGGAGTAGCGACCATCTGCTTCTCCACCCTCCCCCTTCCCTCCCTCTCCCTCTCTCTCTCTCTCTTTCTCTCTCTCTCTCTCTTTCTCTCGTTCTCCCTCTCCCACAGCCATGGCTTGATTGGTTTGAGCACATTGGCCCCAGGTGCTGAGGATGGCTTTATGAGGCTTCTGCCTCAGGCACTAAAAATATCTTGGTTGTGAGCCTGTCCCCAGATGGGCAGAACATCAGCCTCAGAAGGGGGATGCTGGGAGAATTCTGGTTGAGGCACATGCGGAAGTCTGTCTCTCTATCTTCCCTCCTCTCACTTGGAAGAGAAGAAAAAAATAAAAGTAACATCCAGCTTTGATCAAAGCTATAAAGACATCATTTTATTATTTTTCAATTATATATTACATTAACCTGGACCTTTGTTCAAGAAATAAAGTGAAAAAGATATAATGCTAAATATAATGTAAATGGTCAAAACATTAATATATTTCAAATTACTTTTGGCTCTGTACATGACTTGAATTATTAGAAGAAATGTCACATAATTACAGTCACTTTGAGATTTCTTTGAAATATAAACTATTAGTTCACCATAACATATCAAAAATAAAAAAGAGTTAGAAAGAGAGAAAATTCTGTTTTAGAATTAATTTTAATTTAATTCTGCCAAAGTAAATAAAATTCTTTTCATTGAAAAAACAGAATAAAAGAATAGATTAAACTAGTCTTTCATGGAAATAAAGATGAGAGCCAGCAGCTTTTCTTTCAGCTAAAAAGGCTTAATTTCAGGGAATAATTATACATTTCAACATCCGTACATAAAGAGATTGTAAAATTTTTCCCATCATCTAAAACTTCCTATCTGAAGTCCAAAAGCACATTAGGTAAATAAAAATGGCTACTGCTGTTTCCTGTGGCTAACTCTGAAAAGATGTTGCTCATGTATATATTGATTCACCTAAAAGTTTTAGTTCAATAAATTAATTAAAAGGCACAAGTATTTTAATGTAAAGTTACAAATGCATGTATAAAAATGTTTTATATTACCATTGAATTTGTGGACATGCCTTGGATTATTTGTAAAAGTTTAACATAAAAGCACAACTAAGAAGTATATATTTTGAACTGTCTTTTAAATAGACTATTTATTCAATATAACATCTCCAGAATAAGACAAAACTAATTCTGATCCTGAGCTTATTTTTAGAGAGTTTATTGCATCCAGGGGAAACAAAAACAACTTCTTATTTAAAGTACCCAATAAAAGAGCAGATTAAGTAAATCAGCACATTATGGAAATGGAAATGAGGCCCTGAGGCTTCTTCACTTCCAGCTAAAAGCTTAATTTCGGGGAAACATTATACTTTGCAATCACAAGACATAAAAAAGACTGGCAAGAAGTCTTCTTTTCTTAAACTCGGTGATCTCTATGCACAGATTTCCATTCAGTGTAGGTTCTGGTGAAAATGACAGCCCATTTGAGCTTCATCTCGGACTGACATGTCAGGCTGGTGGGATGACAGTGAACAGAATGACTCTGGGCATTAGGGACTGAGATCTTTTGTCTGGATGGAGACTCTATTGGAAGAATTGAGAGGTGAAAAGTCTGTTGAATATGTTCCTGAAGAGAGTATGAGTGTTTGTTTCAAGTGCAGTCCCTGGCAGGACTCCACAACTTTGTGTCCTCTGAAGAGAACGTGTGGAGACAGAGGCTACCAACAGAAAAGAAAGAGATGGTTTTCATTAGGATTCTTTGAAATACAAACATCGCTTTCTTAGACCAAGAGTACAAAGTGTAATAATTAGAGGGGGAGGGAAGTTGCTTTCTCATCACTTCTATATAGAACACAGTACCACTTTGAGGTTTGTAATCTTAGGAACCACACTCCATTTTTAACAGAAACTGTGTGTAGGTGGATGCAAGTGGTCAGGAACAGGAGATATGGTTGCTGCAATGCCACAGGTATCTTCTGGGGCAGGAAAAGTACATGAGAAAGTCTAGAGCAACAAAGGTCAGAGAGAGGACTTCTATGACATACTGTATGGCAGTAGCCATGGCCACCATCACAGCCTCCTGGCTCGTGCAGGTTCACATTTGATTTGGACAGATGGTAATAAAACAACTGAGCCAAGACTTGGTGGGCCATTAGCTTAATCCTAGCTTGCATCCAGCGGGCAAGAAATATACACAGTGGGAAAACACTTCCCTTTCCATTCAGGGATCCCAAAGCCACTAACTTATCTGAGTTTCCTAGAATCAAAGGTTTCTACCTCACCAGCCTTATTCACCTCTGTTCCCCATCTCCTTCTCTCTGCAGCACTCCACCATCTTGGCTGCTTCTCCTCTCCTCCACGTGGCCTTTCTCTGCTCTCCTACAGCATGGGCTTCTCTGCCCCATTTTTTAGTGTAGAAATCAAAACCTTTAAGCCAATATACAAATAAAGAAATCTCTGATACAAAGCCACTTATCTGAGGCATAAATGGGATTCCTCATGAGAGTGCACCACCCCTTAACATGCAACAGTCAAGGGTGTGGAGAAAAGCTTAGTCTTAAAACTAAACCATAGGCTATAATGACCCTGACTGTTTACAGCCTGCTCCCCACAACCAATGCAAACTATAAGTGAGCAAACATATATATCATAATTACAAACTTATTTGACCAACACATACCAAGAAGTGTTTTGGGTCTGAGTGAGAACTTTGCACAGATCTAGTGCTCTTTAAATTTATGCTGATAAAAGAAAGAGTGAGAAATTTGATTCTCTTCTCATGAGGAAACATAATGATACTTATACATGGTGATCCAGAGAGTACATCAGTAATGAAAACTAACTTGTGTCAGAGGTTTCACTAAAGCATCTTCATCAATTGAATGTAATTTGTATATTATAAGCAAATAAATACAATGGGAAATACTATCTCCTTCACACAATGTTTCTCATCTACTATCCTGATGAAGTTACTTATTGTATTTCTGTCCTCTTTTTAAATCTGTGAAATAAATATAATAACATTGACCTCAATGAATGTTAACATGACTAGCATACAATATGTAATAATACCATAAAATTTTTTGAGCAACTTGGATAAAGGTTGTGTCAAGAATCTGCTAACTAAATTTATTTATATTATTATATTAATTTATTTGGTTCAACTTAATGAAGTAATTTATTGAAACAGCTTAATAAAAATATTTATTTTTTGAGAACATTTACCATTTTGTTTTATTCATTCATTCACCTGATTGTCAAGCATTGCACTTCTTCAAAGTCATGATGCATTATTTTAAAGTAAGAAACTACTTCTATTTTCAGTGTCCTTATAAGACCTTTTGTGAAGACTTGGAAATTTTCTTAGATCAAACACAATTATTTTATAAGGATGATCTAGGTCTTCATTTTATACTTTCTTTTGTTAAATATCTAATGTGATAGAATCCATAGCTAAACAAGTTAATTTTCCATGAATTTTAATACTATTTCAAGGTGATGTTCCTTAACATTTTTATGATTAATAATATATTAAACAGATATCTTTAAAATTAATACTAAATTAAAACTAATTTTATGTATGGTTTTTCAAGTGAAAGATTTTAAATATAAGAGTCTCCTTTATTTTTGGTTTTGCTTTCCTCGGGTTTAGTTACACACAGTCAACTGCAGTCCAAAAATATTAAATGGGAAATTCCAGAAATCAATAATTCATAAGTTTTAAATTGCACATCATTCTAAATAGCATGATAAAACTTTACACATCCAACTCTGCTGTGCCTGGGAATGACTCATCCATTTGTCCAGCTTTTTCACTTACCCTCTAGATAGTCACTTAGTGGCCGACCTGGTTAGTAGATCAGCTAAGAAGGTATCACTAGGACTGTGTTCAAGTAACCCTTATTTTACATTATAGTAGTGGCCCCCAAAAGAGTCAACAATAGTGATGCTGACAATTTAGATATGTCAAAAGAAACTGTAAGTTGCTTTCTGTAAGTGAAAAGATATGCATGTTTAGAAAAAACATAGTACATATAGGATTTGGCACTATCTGCTCTTTCTATTATCTTATTTCAAATTACAGGCCTCTACTGAGTGTTTTGGGACTGATCTCCTGTGGATAAGAGGGGACTACTGTAGTTTACATAGGTAAAAAACAAATTCAAAATAAGAACAATTTGCAAATGCTAAATTTTCAAAATCTGTATAATCTTTTGCAAATATAGAGTGTGTCCAAAAGAAAAAGTTGAAATGAGACAAAATCTGTTTAAGAAATTGACATAAAAACAAAGAGAATACTATCAGAAAAAATATGCATGTTTTATTGTATTTTATTTTGAATAAAATGTTAGAATCAAAATTAAATGTAATTTAATTCCTGATATAATGGTGAACGAACAAAAGCCACCTATCACACTGACTTTATAAAAACTATGAAAGAGTGATAGTGATTTGAGAAACTGTTTTTTAAATTTTATTTATTTATTTATTTATTTATTTATTTATTTTATTTTAGTGAGAGAGGGGGAGGCAGAGACAGACTTCTGCACATGCCCTGACCAGGATCAACCTGGCAAGCTTGTTAGGGAGTGATGCTGTGCCCATCTGGGGCCATTGCTTCATTGCAACCAGAGCCATTTTTTAGCACCTGAGAAGGAGGCCATGGAACCATCCTCAGCACCCAGGGCCAACTTATTCCAGTCGAGCCATGACTGCAGGAGGGGAGAAGAAGAGAGAGAGAGAGAACCAAGAGGGAGAGGGGTGGAGAAGCAGATGGTTGTTTCTCCTGTGTGCCCTAACTGGAAATCGAATCCACGACATCCACATGCTGGGCTGATGCTCTACCATTGAGACAACCAGCCAGGGCTGAGGAACTGTTATTGAAATAAAAATGCATGGATGTGTAAAAAGGATAGTAGCAGAAGCCTCAATAATTGGGTGCTTAATTAGGAAGTCAATATTGTATAACCTGTCAGATTTACTTTATTTACAAAGATATTCATCTTTAAATGTTATAAAAAACCTATCATAGACATTGTTATTTTCTTATGATAACACTTTTCTCTGATTCAATATTTATACAGTTTTCATATCTTTTTATTGTTTGTGGCAAGTTGTAAATACATGTATCAGCTCAATGAATATTCACAAAGTGGACACACCCATGTAATCAGACTCTGATACAAAAAAAAGAGTCTTATCAGCACCCAAGTAGTTTCCACTATCCTCTTCTCCAGTTTCTAACCATTTCATTCGAAGATATAACCTCCTTTCTAACTTTACATGATGAATCACAAAATATGATTTGTTTCTGACTTCCTGTAGTCAACATTATAAGTTAAATGTTGTTTGCAGTGGCAATTTATTTTTATTATTGTATATTATGTCACTCGATGCACACATTATAACATATTTATCAATTTTTATTTGATGTACTTTTGAATCGTTCCCTTCTAATTATAAATAATAATTAACAGTTCTGCTGTGAATATCTTTAAGCATATCTTTTGGTTAAGTATGTACATTGTTCTGCTGAGCATATCATGAAGAAAGAGACCATTGGGTCATAGGGCATGCAGACAGTTCAACTGTAGTAAATATTAGCAAACAGATTTCTAAACAACTTATAGTATGTGCATTTCCCCAAGCACTGCAAAAGAATTACACTTACTCCACACCTTGGCATTTTCTTAAAACCAATCTAAAGTTGTGTTTTTTTGACATTTTTATTTTTACTCTAATGTCAACCATTTTGGGGGGGTTTAGTTATAACACTTATAGATTTAATTTGCATTTACTTGATTCCTAATGAGTTTGAGAAACTTTTTATACATTGATTGGCCTTTTAGATATTCTTTTAATGTCAGGTTTATTCAAATATTTTGTCTATTTTTATACTAGGTTTCCTAGCTGTTCTTAATTGATTTGTAAAATTTTTTATACATTTTCATTATGTGCATTTTGTCAAATATCTACTGTTAATTTTTCTTCCTAATTTGTGGATTTTATTTTTCATTTATTAATGGTGTCCTTTGATGAACATAAAATACTCATTTTAATAACATTTAGTATTAAAATCTTTATGGGTGAGCTACTGGTATGTTGGGTTTAAGAAATCTTTGTCCACTCTCATGTCACAAAAATGTTGCTTATTTCTGAAAGCTTTATTGTTTCAATTTTCAAATTTACTGTTTTGTATGAAATGGGATAGGAGTCAAAACTCAGTTTATTATTTTATATAAATATCCAATCTGCCTTGTATTATTTCCTGAAAAGACCATTATTTCTTCTCTGTAGTGCAGGGTCGCCTTTTTCACATCAGGTGACAGTGTATGTGTGTTTCTGAGACTGGATTCCATATAAACAGTACCTATTTCCCCTTTTTGCTGTGTATCCAAACTGCAGTATTATTTTCTGTAGCTTTATAATAGGCTTCAAATTCTCTTGGTGTAAGTCTTTCACTTTGATCTGCGTGTTCAAAATTGGTTTTGCTTTCCTTTGCATATAATAGTAACTTTTCAATGTGGGGGGAAAAAAACAACAAATGAATTTTGGTTGGATTGTGTTAAATCATCAATAAATTTGAAGAAAATATTGATTCTTCCAGTTTGTAAAATAGAACATATTTTGTGTTTTTAGGAATTTAATATCTATCTATCATCTATCTATCTATCTATTATCTATCTATCTATCTATCATTTATCTACTACCTATTGGCTTAAAGAATAGAGATCTTTCATTATATTTTTTTCCTGATAATTTAATATTTTAAATGTTATTTATTATAAAATTTTTAATTTAAATTTCTATTTGTTTATTTCTTGAGTACATAAATATAATTAATTGTGAGTGTATTTTTGTTTCTAGTAAATGCTTACATTAATTTGGTAATTTTAATACTTTGTCTCTAGGTTTTGGGGACACTTAACCAAAATAATCATGTGATAAATGATTTTCCTTTTCAAATCTATCTCTTTTATTTCCTTTTAGTGCTTTATTTCATTGGCTGAAATACCCAGTAAAATGTTATATTGAAGTGGTGATACTTAGAGTGCACTTATCTCATTGTTGACCTCAATAGAAAAGTATTAGGTATAATGTTTGGTCTATAATTTTTGAAGATATTTTATTAGATTAAGGGATGTTTATTTTCTACTTTGTTACTTGAAGAATTTTGGTAAAATAATTATGCCTTTAATTTTTGTTAAGTGCTTTTAATATGGTCTTATATTTTAAGTGGGTCACTTACAGCAGCATATAGATGGGTTTTCTTTCTATCTAATCTCACAATTGTACTTTTTAATTTGAGTATTTATTTCATTAGATTAAAAATATTTGGTTTTCTATGTACCATTTTTTTATTTATTTTCTATTGAATTATTATGTTTTGCATTCTTTTCTCTCTCTTTTCTTGCTTTCATTTGGATCAATCGATAATTTTGTTGCTCTATTTCTCTCCTTACCCACCTATTAAGCCTTTGTTTGCATATAGTTTTATTAATTAGTGGTAACTTTGGAGTTAAAATGCCATCTTGACTTTTTATTTTATCACTTATCAAATAATGTATTAATTTAGGTCACCTTACACCTATATACCTTTCCCTCACAGTTTGTGTTATTTTTTTTAAACACATTTAATTTCTATATATATTTTAAATACCAAAATATGTTACTAGTACTAGATTACGAAGTCATTATTACTTTATACTATCCATACATTTGTTCTTCTTTGACTCTTTATTCTTTTCAATATTTTTGTGTGTCTACCTGGAATCTTTAATAATCTTCAGTCTAAAGGCTTCTTTTTATTGTATTTTCTACTGTTATGTCTAGTGACAATGAGTTCTCTCAGTTTTTGTTTACTCAAAATTGTTTTTAATTTGCCCTTATTTTGAAAGGACATATTCAGTTTAGCATTGGAATTAATTTCTTTGAATACTACATAGTATTCCATTATTTTCTGTTTTTTGCTAGTGTTGGTGAGATGCCACATTGCAAAACTATTATTTTTCTTCTTAAGGAAATAGGTTTCTTTTCTTTAGCTAATTATATATTTTCCTGTCTGCATCTGTCAGCAATTTGATGATACTGTGTCTAGATGTTGTCCTCATTGTAGTTTTTGTGCTTGGATTTGTAGAGTTTCTGCAATCTGAGGGTTAATATCTTACATCAGTTTGAATAAGTCTGTCCTTTTGTGTGTAGAAATATATTGTTTAGTAGTTTATCTTTTTTTTTTTACTGTTCCTCACCTCATTCTCTCTCTCTCCTTCCCTATGTCTCTCTTTCTTGATATTTTTTCTCTAACACACGCATACATACTCACACATTTTTGTGCATTTTCTACATGTTTTTATTTTAGTTTGAATATGTTCTATTGACTTAATTTCTAGTTTATATCTCTGGTTTTCTATTGGAGCTAAACAGCTATCTAATCCCATCTAAGTACTGTAATTATAGTTACTAAGAGTTTCATAATTCTGTTATTTACGTAGAAATTACACATAGTTTATTATTTTTAAATTTTCTGATATATTTTACTGGTGAAAACATATTTCTCACATTATGAGTTATTTTGAAGTAGTCAAGGAGGAAGAAAATTATTCTAATCCCTTTATGACATCTTTGATTAGCCACAGTCACCTAAAAAGAGAAAATAAAACTGAGTTTATGGAGACAGTAGCACCACTTATAAAGGGAAAAAGTGTCAATAAAGGCCTTTTTTGAGAAATTATTATTGTTTAAGGCCATCTGTGAAATAGCTTTAATAGAACAGTAATAGTGTCCTAGTAAATCCATAGAACTGAGGAGCAATTACACCTCAGCCACTATGCCAACTGGTCTAGCGTCTAAGCTCCCTGTGTTCAACCAACAGAGTTCCGAGAGTTAAGAGCATAAGGGGGGAAAAGCTCCTCTCTGTTTCTTTACAAACAAATACTCAGATGTCACAGAATTTAATCAGAACAACCGACTGGTGAGACTTTCAGAAAGATGATCTAAAATATATCACAAAATATCCATTACCTGAAATAAAAGTAGAACTTGTAATAGTGAGTGCTTTAAAACATATTTTAGAAATACTAGAAGTATATCTTCAGTGGGCTAAATTGTGTCTCCTTCCTCTCCCAAATTCCTATGTAGAAGCTCTAACTCTGACTGTAACTGTACTTGGAGACAAGGCTTTAGAGATAAATAAAGTTAAGTGAGATCATACAGGTGGGATCCTAATCCAAAAGCTTGATATCATTATAAGAAAATGAAGAGGGAGAGATCTCAACCATGTGAGGACATGATGAGAAGGCAACCATTTACAAGCCAGGAAGAGAAGCTGTTTCAGGAACCGTAACAGCCAGCACTGGAATCTTGGAATTTTAGCTTCCAGAACTGTGAGAAAATTAATTTCTGTTGTCACTCAGGCTATGGTATTTTGTTAGGGCATGCTGAACTGACTAATACATACTCTATTGAGTTTCTGGCACTGTCCAAAGTGTGTTACAGCCATTAACACACTTAACATCAAGTCATAATAACAAGTATTTTTCCTCCATTGTTAAAAGTAAGGAAATTGATGGTCTGAGAAATTATGTCTTGACTAACTTGCAGATTCTTTTTGGCTCCAATGATCTTTGCATATTTTCTAACAATCCTCATCCATGAAAGATTCAGGCTAAAAACAAAGGCATTGAAAAGAAACAAGGACACATTGTACTAAACGTCCTGGGCAGGGGAAACTTATGGGCTTAGGCTGGGCTCTGAATTTAATTAAATACTTACCTTATTATTCTGATGTTTTGCACAGCATGATCTCTTTAATTCTTCCCAAATTGTGATAGTGTAATATAAATAAATATAAAGCCTATGTATAACATTTTAATCATCGAAATAGAAAGGTTTTTGAATACTACAGGGTATACTATTTTTAGATGTATTGTAAACTTACTGTAAACAAAGGTAGCATTTGATTTTTATTTGTAATAGTCATGATCTGTGTTCTAATATCAGGAATATAGGAGACTCTTAGTAACCAATAAAGTTCTCTGACTCTCTCTCTCTCTCTCTCTCTTTTAGTGTTTTTGGCATAGCAATGTTTGAAGTTGGGATTATTTTTTACTGAGTCTCTCTGGAATACATCAGATTGGATAATTCACATGTTAAAATGGTGTACTATTTGAAGACTGTCTTATCTGCCCTTACAAAATATTTTATTGATTTATGAATTATCTTGTTTGATGTACTGTGTTCATATCCTAGCTTCCACACTGACTGTGTAGTGCTGGGCAGGTTACTTAAACTCGTCCAGCTTCTGCTTTTTTTATCTGTAACGTAGGAAAAAAATAAAATTTAAATTTTATTAAAAAATAAAATTTACTTCTGATCTAATTTTTACATAATGTATAACAATGGTTTATCACAGTGTTTAGTAAATATTTATCACTCAAAAATGTCTGTTTTACTGTGTCTTTGTGGCTATATTCTAGACTTTCTCAAACCAAAGTGTCCAGAGTAGGTTTGACAAATATATTGGGTTTCTTTCTTTCAATACACTCAGCCCAGTAAACCTGCATCGGAAGCAGTTAGATCTTCTGTATTCATCATCTCATCTGGACATCTATTCTGGTGTATTTTAAAGATGGAACAGAACTGTTTGTCCTAAGAGTCCAGCTTAGATTTTAAAAGGTCTAGATTATGAAAACCAAAAAGACTAAAAGATAGGCAATTGATGTTTTAGAGATTAGAGAAATTTATGTAAATGGGAAAACACTGGCAGCATTGTCATGTAACTATCGAACATGATCCATGACCGTGAACATGTACCTTATCATGTTTTACCCCTTTTACTCAAAATGCATTTGAGGATGTCCCTCTCCCAGAGGACCATATTGCATTTTTTTTTCTTGGGTATATGGGTACAGTCAACATATATAGCTATAACTGCTTTTTTTTCGATGACAATATACACTGAAATAAAATACTACAGCAGTTTAAAATACTGGAGTAAAATAAAGAATATTTGGTAGAAAAAATAAACCATTTGGACAGTTTAGAATTCGTAGATTTTTTTTTAAAAAGCAACAAAACTGTTAAAGATAAAGTTTATTAAGCACAGAAACATAAACTCTTAATGACATCTTGTTTATACCCATTTAATTGTTCTTCTATCCAGAGGATGTCTCCGTGAATACACCTCCATTATTTACTACAAAAAAGTGCTTAGTGAAAGCTATCAAAATCAATTAGAGTTTTTCCACTTGGGGAGGCCAATGAGGCAGAGAATTAACCTCTAACTAATTTCCAAAGTCATTTGCCAGCTGATGGCTTACTATATTTCCTGCCACAGGCACCAGACACTATGGAAATTTGCAAAATGCATGCTATACAGTACAGGAAATGTATCATCTGAGTCATGATAGACCTACAAGCCATGAGGTTTTTTTTATTTTTTATTTTACACTCATAAAGTCTCCTGAGGTCCAGAAAATACACAATTTAATTTTAATATTAAATACTTCTGTAAAGTCACCAAAAAATCTTATGCTTTCTAACAACCTAAAACTCTTCCTATCACTTAGTTTAATTATTCTAAAAGACTCAATCATTTTAGAGGATTAATATGAGTTCAGATGAGTGTTATGTTGAAGCTCTTTTATAATATAAAGAAATAGGAACCACCATCAGATATTTTGCTTTTCAGTGATGATGAAATCTTTTAAAATAATTGATTACTTAAAATTTTAAAAGAAGGCCCTGGTCAGTTGGCTCAGCGGTAGAGCGTCGGCCTGGCGTGCAGGGGACCCGGGTTCGATTCCCGGCCAGGGCACACAGGAGAAGCGCCCATCTGCTTTTCCACCCCCCCCCCCACTCCTTCCTCTCTGTCTCTCTCTTCCCCTCCCGCAGCCAAGGCTCCATTGGAGCAAAGATGGCCCCGGGCACTGGGGATGGCTCCTTGGCCTCTGCCCCAGGCGGTAGAGTGGCTCTGGTCGTGGCAGAGCGACGCCCCGGAGGGGCAGAGCATCGCCCCCTGGTGGGCAGAGTGTCGCCCCTGGTGGGCATGCCGGGTGGATCCCGGTCGGGCGCATGCGGGAGTCTGTCTGACTGTCTCTCCCAGTTTCCAGCTTCAGAAAAATACAAAAAAAAAAAAAAAAAATTAAAAGAAACATAATGACTTAATATGCTTTAAGGTTCTAAGTTATTGCAACAGATAATACAAACATATTACCTCTCTAGGGCATATTCTTTTTTAAAGATTTAGTTGGAATCTAATTATTTTATATTTCGACAATGATAACTTTGTGTCATTTGAAAGTCTGTTTTGGACATTACCTTAAAATTTAGAAAGTCTTGTATTTTCAATTTAAGTGCATATATGTATCATCCATAGTGGCTAATAAATATTACTCTATATAAAGGTATAAAATAAAAAAAAAAATAAGCTAGAAAGAAAATTTCTCCAAAGATAGACATCAGGATAAGAGGATGAGAAAATATAAGTGTTCTGAGCATCAACATCTCTAAGGAAATCTTTATGCTTTTCATCTGCATTAGCCTCTAGAAAGATAACCTAATAAAGATCATTGATAAGGAGAATGGACTGAAAGCTGTCAGAAGGAATGGGGGTTGGGGAACTGGGTAAAAAATTAAGAGATTAAGAAAAAAAATAACAAAACCAAACTCATAGACAAAGACAACAGTGTGGGGATTATAAGAAAGATGGGGCGGGGCTTGGTAAAAGAGGATAGAAGGGAGAATAATGGTGATGGAAGGAGACTTGGAGTGGTGAACGCGCAATACAGTATAAAACGATGTGTTGAGAATTGTACACCTGAGAGCTATATGATTTCATTAACCAATCTCAGCCCAATAAATTAAATAAAAAAATTTTAAAACATGCAGTGTGAAAAGATATTGATATTGGGTCGGGTGGCAAAGACAAATGAAACATTTGTTAAGAGGTATTTAGATTGCCATTTCCAATACTGTGTGATTAAGAGACAAACAAATAAATGAAAGCATGGACCATACTCATGAATATTTCTCTAATTAGGGTAACTAAGAACTTGCTAGGAGAACCCAGATATAAACTAGGGTACTATCTATGTTATATCAATACAGATTATTTTTGTGTGTGACAGAGACAGAGAGAGACAAACAGATGGACAGATAAGGAGAGATAGACAGGAAGGGAGAGAGATGAGAAACATCAATTCTTCGTTGAGGCACCTTATTTGTTCATTGATTGTATTCTCATGTGTGCCTTGACTGGAGGGCTACAGTAGAGTGACCCCTTACTCAAGCCAGCTACCTTGGGCTCAATCTGGTGAGCCTTGCTCAAACCAGATGAGCCTGCACTGAAGCCGCTGACCTCAGGGTTTCAAACCTGAGTCCTCCACGTCCCAGTCTGATGATCCATCCACTGCACCACTGCCTGGTCAGGCTCAGTATAGATTTTTAACTTCCAGCTAGATAGCTACTTTATAAAATAGTTGACAAGCATCATCATTAAGGAAATCAAAAATATAAGATTTATTTAATAGATCTGAAGAAGAGATTTAATATGTGGTATTTAAAATGTGTTTGTCCTCATAAAAAAAAAAAATTGGGTCCTCATACAATGATCTCCCTTCACAACTTACATACATATAGAGCCACACACATTGTCATTTAATTATTATCAAATCTTAAGTAAATCAAGCACTGTCTAGCTTATTCAAATCCCATGCAAGTAAAGCAGATGGCATAAATAAGCTGCTTTTGCCAACACATAGAGTGTGCAAAAGGTTAATTGCACTACTTCATCATGAATTAAATATTTTCCCCAGTTTAGCAACATTTAGAACAAAATGACATTTTCCCATGGTTCAATTAGTGGGATGCCATTAATTATAATCATAACAATTCTAGCACTACTAAATATAAACCACAACACTATTAATGTATTTTTTAAAACTAATTTGACCCCTTAAAGCAGGGGTCCCCAAACTTTTTACACAGGGGGCCAGTTCACTGTTCCTCAGACCATTGGAGGGCCAGACTATAAAAAAAACTATGAACAAATCCCTATGCACACTGCACATATCTTATTTTAAAGTAAAAAAACAAAATGAAAACAAATACAATATTTAAAATAAAGAACAAGTAAATTTAAATCAACAAACTGACCGGTATTTCAATGAGAACTATGCTCCTCTTACCGACCACCAATGAAAGAGGTGCCCCTTCCGGAAGTGCGGTGGGGGCCGGATAAATGGCCTTAGGGGGCCACATGCAGCCCGCGGGCCATAGTTTGGGGACCCCTGCCTTAAAGGGTGTGTTATGTCCATAGAATTGAATGTGGCATTTGAACACTATTTTTTGAAAAGTAAAGAATTATTGTAACCTAAAGATGATGCCATTCTTCTGGTTAGTGTTCTGGGCAAAAGCCTATGAAGACTCCATTCATCAGATGCTTGTTGAAAAATAATTCACACAGAAAACTATACAATAATTTCAAAACAGCACTAAAGAATTGGTGCTAATTTACAGAACATTTCATCCCAAACTATCAGAATATACATTTGTGTCAAGTGCACATGGAACATTCTCAAAAATAGACTGTATGTTAGGAAACAAAATAAATCTTAATAAATTAAAGAAGCATAAAACCATACATTGGTTGATTTTTGTATGTGCCTGACCAAAGATCAAACCTGCAACCTTGGCAGAATGGGTCAACTCTCTAACCAACTGAGCTACTTGGTTAAGGCTGAGAAGCTTGAAAGCATATCAAGCATCTTCTCAGACTACAAATGGTATGAAACTAAAAATCAATTATAACAAAAATCTGAAAAACATTCAAACACATGGAGGCTAAATAACATGTTATTAAACAATGAATGGTTTAACAGTACAATAAAGGAAGAAATAATAAGTTACCTGGACACAAATAAAAATGAATATACCACAACTCAAAATCTATGGGATCCAATGAATGTAGTCCTGAGAGGAAAATTCACCACATTGTAACTCTATCTCAAGAAGCAAGAGCCTGACCTGTGGTGGCACAGTGGATAAAAAAACATCGACCTGGAACGCTGAGGTCACCAGTTCGAAACCCTGGGCTTGCCTGGTCAAGGCACATATGGGAGTTTTTGCTCCTCCCCTTGCCCTTCTTTCTCTCTCCCTCTGCCTCTCTTCAATAAGTAATTAAATAAATAAAAAGAAGCAAGAAAAATCTCAAATAAAAAACCCAACCCTACACCTAAAATAACGAAAAAGAACAACAGACAAAGCCCAAAGTAAGTGGAAAGAGGGAAATAATAAAAATCAGAGTGAAAATAAATGACATAGAAACTAATATATATATATATATATATATATATATATAAATCAATTTAACCAAGGAGCTGGGTCTCTCAATGGATAAGTAAGACTGACAAACTTTAACTAGACTCATCAGTAAAAAGGAGAGAAGACACACATTAATAAAATCAGAAATGAAAGAGAAGTAACAACTGACACTACAGAAACATCAGGCTTATTTTAAGAAAATAGTTTGAACAACTCCATGCCAACAAATTGGACAATCTGGGCAAAATTGATAAATTACTAGAAACATACACTCTTCTAAAACAAAATAAAAAAACCTGAATAGACCAATTACAACTAATAAAGTAAAAACAGAAATTTAAAAAAAAAAAAAACTCCTGGCAAACAAAAGTCTGGGATCTTATGGCTTCACAGGTGTATTTTATCAAACGTTCAAGGAAAAACTAAAGCCTGTCCTTCTCAAAATGTTTCAAAAAATTCAAGAGGAAAGAGTTCCAAGTTCTTTTCACAATGCCAACATTATCTTAATTCCAAAACCAAATAAAGACACTACAAAGAAGAAAATTATAGGCCAATACCCTGATGAACATAGATGCTAAAATTCTGAACAAAATGTTAGCAAACCAGATCCAGCAATGCATTAAAAAGATTATATACACCATGTGTTCCCTTGCCTGAGGTAATATATCAGAAAATAAATATTGCTATAAGAGATATTTGAGATTTTACTGCGTGTTTTCTTCTAAGATTCATATTTTGAGTCTAATATTTAAGTCTTCAATTCATATTGAGTTTTATCTCATATATGGTACAAGAAGTTGGATATATTGCCACACTGAACTCTCCTCAATACTAAGAGATGTCCCATATATTATGGAATTCCTCTTTCCGACCCAAATTTGTTATTCTTATAAGCTTTGTAGAGTCAGATAGGGGTTAAATTTCTGACTCTCTCTTAACAAATCATCATATTGGATAAATCATTGTGTTTCACTGGGAATCTATTTATTTATTTAATTTTAAGTTTTTATTTATTGGAATTTTTAGAGGAGAGAGAAAGAGAAGTGTGATGGAGTATCAGGAAGCATCAACTCACAGCTGCTTTTAGTATGTGCCTTGACCTAGCAAGCCTGGGTGGGATTTGAACCTGTGACCTCAGCATTCCAGATGGATGCTCTATCTACTGCACCAACACAGGTCAGGCTGAGGATCTATTTAAATAATTTATTCTGAATTTTTTGTAAAAATTAGAAGAGAACACATAGTAAATTACCCTCCAAATAAACAGCACTCAGTACATGCTGATCTGTATCTTTCAGAATGACGTTTCTTCATCATAATTAGTAACATTAATCCTTCTTTACTGTCTTCTACATGAACGCCTGACCACATGCAGATGCTATTAACAAAATAAAAATGTAACCAACTGAATGAGAGAAAATATTTCTGATATATCACAGTTTTACTATGAGGGTAGATTTATAATGTCAAATAGCAAAAATCTTTTTGTGCCATTAAGATTTAATAATCATTTCCAAGATTTTTCTCAATTTCCTTTTCAATTAAATGTAACTAATATAGCTCAGTAAACTAGGATTTCTAGGATTCTGCAATTATTTTAGCAATAATTAATGTTAGAAATATAACAAGAGGTTTAAAATGTATATGTGTTTATACTTATATACATAAGTGTGTTTATACTTACATATGTAAATGTACACACATACATACATACATGCATACATGTACATAAAATAGTCATAACATGTTCATTTGGTTATGTTTATAGTCACACTGCACCCTATGTCTTTATTATACTTTTTCCTCTGTGACAGGGGTAGTCAACCTTTTTATACCTACCACCCACTTTTGTATCTCTGTTAGTAGTAAAATTTTCTAACCGCCCATCAGTTCCACAGTAATGGTGATTTATAAAGTAGGGAAGTAACTTTCCTTTTAAAATTTATAAAGCAGAGTTACAGCAAGTTAAAGCATATAATAATAATTACCAAGTACTTTATGTCGAATTTTCGCTAAGTTTGGCAGAATAAATCTTTATAAAACAACTTACTATAGTTAAATCTATCTTCTAATTTATACTTTGGTTGCTCCGCTACTGCCCACCATGAAAGCTGGAACGCCCACTAGTGGGCTGTAGGGACCAGGTTGACTACCACTGCTCTGTGCCATGGTAAACAAATGGTTTTATTAACTATCTTAATTCCAAGTAGAAAATCAGAAAAAAACACTTAGTAAAATTTCTTGTCAACCTCTATCCCTTCAAAATGCAAATGGCCAGCTTACATTGCCAAGGGTAAATAACAGTGATCATTGTGGCCTTAAACTTGCATTTAACCAAACCTGAAAGCAAACTTGTACTTCATAATGTAAGCTTTATAAATAATTATTCAGTGCCCTAGAATAATAGTATTACTTACCACCAAGAAAATGTTTCACTATTTATGAAGGTATAATTCTTTTCTTTTACAACTGATACCATGACTTTCTTTTAGATTTTCCTTAACTTGCTTGGTCAATGAAGAAATAAATTCCTTTATTTATTTTTATACTTTTAAAGCCTCTTAATTTATTTGCATAAAAATATTTTAGTTTAGTAATTTCTCTTCATAAAAAGGATGCCTTATAATCCAAAAAAAATACATTTATAGTGCATAACATATAAGCACATTTATCATATCTCTGCAAATACACTTATATAGTGTTTGCTAGATTATTGAAAAGTGTTTAGACTGATGGAAAAAACCATCCTTGTTGTTGTAATAACAAGTCCACAGAAATTTCAAGAATTCTGTTTAGTTCTTTTTTAAAAAAGGATTTATGTGAGACTCAGAGACATGGACAAGAGTGTGGTGGTTATGGGGGGGGAAGAGGGAGGGGGTTGGGGGAGGGGAGGGGCACAAAGTAAACCAGTTAGAAGGTGATGGAAGACAATTGGACTTTGGGTGATGGGAATGCAGCATAATCAAATGTCAAAATAACCTAGAGATGTTTTCTCTGAACATATGTACCCTGATTGATCAATGTCACTCAATTAAAATTAATAAATAAAATAAAATAAAATTGTTTAAAGTAAAAAAAAAGGATTTATGTACAATTGGTCTTCTTGGATTAAACTATTTATCATTGAAGGTAATCACCTCATTTTTCTTTGAGCTTTTTAGTATATATCCATTACTATTTCATATGTAACTTTTCAAAACAATTTTATTCTATTTAATACTTTTCTAAAGGCAAAAATATTATTTAAAATATATATTCTAGGATAAAGAGAACTTCATTTGGTCAAAAAAAATCTTTTGTTATGGACTTTTTCATTGGATGGGCCTTCACTAGCATATTCACTCTTATGAAAGTAGTGCATGCAGTTCTAGAACAATACATAATTGGCATGGGAATAAATAAAATCATAATATTCTAATTTTTTATTCTGACAGCTTATCACTATAATTCCATAAATAAATCATTTAGTTTCATCACATGGTGCATACATACATTCTGTTAGATACACTTAATCTTTATTGAGTTCTTGTTACTTGTTAAGTACTTTATATATATTTCATTTAATTTGAACAAAAACTTTCCATGTAAGTGTGATGATTACCCACAGCAAACACCCTTGGAATCTAAGGCTTAAATGTTAAAATACATTTTCATAATCGTTCCAGGGTCTGATGTCTTCAGGTAGCCCAACTCTATGGACCTGTCCCCAGGAAAGAGAAAGAGAACTCTTCCACATCCCTGAAACTCTGCATCACTCATTCTCATGAGATGAGTGATGCAGAGATGTCTATCCCATTATTCTGGGATGTGCAGATAAACTGACTTCCCAGGGGTTCATTCAATCAGTGTTTTCCTTTGTTTCTGCATAATTCATCTCAATGGTTTTAAATTCCTCCTTGCAATCATCTCCATTACAGTCCTCACACCAATTTGTACTGAGGCAGAGCCTCAAGGAAATAAACAAGTAAAAACAAAATAACTCAAATGCGGAGCTAATTATCTAGTTATTTCTCTCTTAAGGTTGTTTAAAAAAATAATTTCCCAGTGTTTATCACTGGTCTCTGCATCATTCCTTAGTTTTTAAAAAATATTTTTGTTGTTCACCTCAGTGAATCTTATACTAGCTTCTTCTTATACCTCCCTCTATTTAAAGTCAAGATTAACTCTGGTGCCCATTTTAGGGTCAAGTCAATGACCTTTGAAATGATGAGAACCCCTAGATTTCATGAATCCCTTTCCAGTGTGGAGACATGCTCCTTTGACTATATTTTGTCTGACACCTAATCCCATCATCATTTGTTCATTTTCAGAAAGTCTTAATGGTAGTATATGTCAGATATTTTCCCTAAGACTGTCTTATATTACTCATGTAAACTACTTCAACTACTTGATGAAAATCTCAGAAAACAAATTTTATAGGTATCACTGTTTAAAAGTGGTATGAAGTGCCATAACTAATTATCTTGTTTGGAAAATTTTTCCCCAGAGTTGGCAGCTATACAAATGGACAAAATACACAGAGCACCTCTTTTCATGCATTGGATAACAGATGGCAAAAGGCTGTTCTTCTTCCAAGAATGTAAACGTAAGAGGTCAGCCCCACAGTTACTTCAGCTGTTCTCTGGTAGAATCCTCGAGACCATAGCACAAGGATGAATAAACCAGATATACTAGGACAACTAAATTGAAACTTGCAAAAAAATGAAGTTGGTCTATATTTCTCATCATATAAAAACATTTCTCAAAATAGATCAGAACTTAAATATATATAAGAGCTAAACTCTAAAACCCTTAGAAGAAAACATAGGGGTTAATTCTCATAACATTAAATGTGGCAAAAGATTCTTAAGATATGAAAACAAAAAGAAAAATACCACATTTCCCCATGCATTAAGACACATCTTGTCCCAAAAAATTTGGGATCTAAAAACTGGGTGCTTCCTATACAGTGGTTGTAGTATTTTACTTGCATTTCCCACTTTTTCATGCTTGTTTTTGCACTCATTGTTGAAGACAATAATTTGTCATCAGACACAGATGAGGACAAGCTAGTGGATGGGAGTTTTGACAGTGATGAGAGTATGAATTTTATGATGATTAGAATTTAAGTTCAATAACTTTATGTAATACATCTTTTTTTTTTTAATTTTGGGCCCCCAAATTAAGATGTGTCTTATACATGGGTAAATACAGTAGTTTTCACTTCATCAAAATAAAAAACATGTGCTTTAAAGAAAAACATCAATCAACAGTCAACTTCTACCATGCTGTAAGAAAATAGGCCCTGATTTGAAAGCCTCTTTTGGAGGCATTTTGTTTTCTTGCTTCATAACTGGAACAGGAGACTATGGTAAAGAGACCATGAATGCCATAGAGAACTATCAATGATAGGCAGAACTCTAAAATAGCACTCAACATTCCTCCTATGGCATCCACACCTTTGTGTTACCACCTCCCTTGCCTGCAGGTAAACCTGACTGCTTTCTAGACAGTGGAATATGGTGAAGATGATTAAAGAGTTACATCTTTGAGTGAATCACATTATGTAAAACTCAGTCTTAGCAGACTGAAGACAGATTTCCTATTGGCCTTGAAGAAGTTAACTGCCATGTTGTGGAAAGGACCATGTGACATGATGGGAGCTGAAGGCCTCACCTTCTAATCATAAGGAATTGATGCTATAAGCCAGCAAGCTTGGAAGAGGACCACCCATGAGCTTCATCAAACCCTATATTTTATATTTTTAGTGGAAATTAAATTGTAGATTACATTTAACTGAAGGTTTCTATTTAAATTTTTCATTTGAATTTTATTTAACTGACGGATGGTGTCTTCTTCAAAAAATACAATAAGGCTGAGGAGACAATATCTTTTTTTATTATATGTAGGAACAGAAAGAGATTCAATTAGCCTGACCTGTGGTGGCGCAGTGGATAAAGCGTCAACCTGGAAATGCTGAGGTTGCCGGTTCAAAACCCTGGGCTTGCCTGGTCAAGGCACATATGGGAGTTGATGCTTCCTGCTCCTCCCCCCTTCTCTCTCTCTCTTTCTCTCTCTCTCTCTCCCCTCTCTATAATGAATAAATAAAATCTTTAAAAAAAAAAAAAAAAAAAAAAGAAAGATTCAATTAGTACTTTGAAACATTCACATAATTCTGTGATTATTGCTGGTCTAGAACCTTTGCTTTTTATTTGTGGTAGACATTCATAGCATATTTAAACATAGTTCTCTCCCTGGCTGGTTAGCTTAGTGGTAGAGTGTTGGCCAGTGTATGGATATCACAGATTTAATTTCTGATCAGGGCATACAAGAGAAGCACCCATCTGCAACTCCATCCCTCCCCCTCTCACTTCTCTCTCTCACTTCTCATACTGTATCCATGGCTTAATTGGAGCAAGGTTGGCCTCAAGTGCTAAGGATGGCACCATGTCCTCAGCCTTTGGTGCTAAGAATATTTCAGTTACTAAACAATGGAGCAATGCTTCAGATGGGAAGAGCATCACCCCCTAAGTAGACTTGCCAAGTGTAGCCTGGTTGGATGGAGTGCATGAGGGAGTCTGTCTCTGCCTCCCCATCTCTAAATAAATAAACAAATAAATAAATAAATAAATAAATAAATAAAATAAACATAGAACTCTTCTTTAAAATATATCTTTGAGAAGTCCCGGGTTCAATTCCCGGCCAGGGCACACAGGAGAAGCGCCCATTTGCTTCCCCACCCCCCCTTCCTCTCTGTCTCTCTTTTCCCCTCCGGCAGCCAAATCTCCATTAGAGCAAAGATGGCCCAGGCGCTGGGGATGGCTCCTTGGCCTCTGCCCCAGATACTAGAGTGGCTCTGGTCGCAGCAGAGCAACGCCCCGGAGGGGCAGAGCATCGCCCCCTGGTAGGCAGAGCCTCGCCCCTGGTGGGCGTGCCGGGTGGATCCCGGTCAGGCGCGTGCAGGAGTCTGTCTGACTGTCTCTCCCCATTTCCAGCTTCATAAAAATAAAAAAAAAAAAAAAAAAAAAAAGGAAGGTGAGGGCATTACAATACCTGACTTCAAATTATACCCCAGAGCCATGATAATCAAAACAGCATGGTATTGGCAGAAAAATAGACACTCACACCAATGGAACAGAATAGAGAGTCCATAAACAAGACCACATATATATGGTTAAATCATCTTTGATAAAGGAGCCAAAAACACACAGTGGAGAAAAGAAAGCCTCTTCAATAAATGGTGCTGGGAAAACTGGAAAGCCACATGCAAATGAATGAAACTCGACTATGGTTTGTCTCCTTGTACCAAAATTAATTCTAAATGGACCAAAGACCTAAATATAAAACCTAAACAATAAATTACATAGAAGAAAACATAGGTACTAAACTCAGGGACCTTGGCCATAAAGAACACTTTATGAATTTGACTCCAAAAGCAAGGGAAGTGAAGGCAAAGATAAATAAATGGGACTACATCAGACTAAGAAACTTTTGCACATCAAAAGAAACTGACAACAAAACAGACAGCCAACTAAATGGGAGATATTTTCAAACAACAGCTCGGATAAGGGCCTAATATCCAAAATATATAAAGAACTCAGAAAACTCAACAACAAATAAGCAAACAATCCAATAAAAAAAATGGGAAGATGACATGAACAGACACTTCTCCCAGGAAGAAATACAAATGGCCATTAGATAACACTGGGGAACAAGTTCTTTTTTTCATTTTCTGTTGCATGAGGTTTTAGAACTTTTTCTATATACTTCTGCATCACTGATTCCAAATCTAAAATTCATTTTTTGGTGCATGCTCTAGTTTTTATGCAATTTTAATTTCTTTTTGTTACAGTTAATGGCATGCATTGGTTTTTAAATTGGAGTTAAAGGGCAACGACTCTTGGATTGAACATAACCACAAGGCAATTAATGTTTCACATATATCACTTTTACATAATTGTAGTTGTTTTTATTTATTTATTTTTTAATATTTTATTTATTGATTTTTAGAGAGAGGGGAGAGAGAGAGAGAGAGAGAGAAGGGGGAGGAGCAGGAAGCATCAACTCCCATATGTGCCTTGACCAGGCAAGCCCAAGGTTTCAAACCAGCAACCTCAGTGTTCCAGGTCGACGCTTTATCCCACTGCGCCACCACAGGTCAGGCCATTGTAGTTGTTTTTAAATATAAAAAATTATCTTATAAAAACACCCTCTTATTTTGTTTTAAGATTGAATCATGGCTTCTTCGAGTAGGCATAAATGTAAGAATAGTCCTGATATCTTCCGTTATATATGTGGCTGTTACACACTTCAATGTCAAAGGTGCAATATTTCATCATTTGTGACACGTGCATATATTGCCTATTTTTAAGTTCCCCTTGGCGATCAAGACAAGAATTGGGCTCCTCATATTGTGTGTCAAAATTGTGGGGAAATGCTTCATGACTGGAAAAAAGGAAAACACAAAGGAATGCCTTTTGGTATTCCCATAGTTTGGCGTGAACCTAAGGACCACAGCAGTGACTGTTATTTCTGTCTGATACATACAAAGGGCATCAGCAAGAAAAAATGGCATATGATCACATATCCTAATATTCCTTCAGCAATACGACCTATCCCGCACTCTGAGACACTCCTGTTTCCAGTTTTCAATGGTTTTATTTCTTCTAAGGATGAAGAAAGTGAACATGGTGGTCAAGTGTATTTTGATAAAATGCATTAGAAAATGGTTGTAGAATCTGAAGGGTCCTCTGATGCCAAACAGTCATTAACCCCTCAGCAGTTTAGCCAACCCGAATTGAATGACTTAGTAAGAGATTTGGGCCTATCAAAGAAAGCAGCTGAATTATTAGCCTCCAGGTTTCAAGAAAAGAATGTACTTCACCGGTCACCTAAAGTATCCCATTTCAGGAAGCATGAACAAATTTTTTGTGGATTTTTTTTCCAAAAACAAACACTTTGTTTACTGTCATGATATCAGTAGTCTTCTCAGCCAGCTAGGTGTTCCCACTTACAATCCAACAGAATGGCGGCTATTTCTTGACAGTTCTAAACAGAGTGTGAAATGTGTTCTTCTACACAATGATAATATTTATGCAGTGGTTCCAATTGGTTATTCAACTCATCTGTGAGGAGATTATAATGACATAAAAATTGTCCTCGACTTTCTGAAGTATGAGGAGCATAACTAGATCATTTGTGTGGATCTTAAAATGGTAAATTTCCTGCTAAAATGGTAAAAACCAACAGAGAAGTTTCACAAAGTATCCTTGCTTTCTGTGTTTGTGGGACAGCTCAGTTTGGGAGAAACACTGGACACAAGGAATGAAGCCAAAACGTGAAGCTCTGGAAGTAGGGATGCAAAATATTGTGAATGAAACTGTAGTTAATCAAGACAGGATCATTTTTCCCCCACTTCACATAAAACTTGGCTTAATGAAGCAGTTTGTTCAGGCTTTGAATAGAGAAATTGAATGCTTTCAACATATTATATCTGATTTTCCTGCCTTTTCTTTCAAGAAGATAAAAGCAGATGTATTTAATGGACCTCAAATTCAAACCCTCATATGTGACGAAGAATTTGCCAGGAAGATGAATAAGGAGAAGAAAGTAGCATGGCAGTCTTTTGTGGCAGTTACAAAGAACTTCCTTGGCAACAAAAAAGCAGAAAACTATGAACTTCTGGTTCAAAGGATGCTGTTGGCTTTCCGTGACATTGGATGTAACATGAGCGTTAAGATTCACTTCCTGAATAGTCACCTTGATAAGTTTCCCGAAAATTTTGGAGCTGTTAGTGATGAGCAGGGAGAATGCTTTCATCAAGATCTGAAGATGATGGAAGAGAGTTAGCAGGGGCGATGAGACAGAAATATGATGGCAGACTACTGCTGGAGCATCAAATGAGATTGTCCTCAACAAATACACAAACGCAAGAAGTACAAATGCAAATTTTTGCCTGAACAGAATATAAATAAGTTTTGCATAAATTTTATGATTAAAATAAGTGTTTTAATATGTTCTATTTTGAAATTAAAGACAAATTCTGATGCAATCATATCTTTTAGTATATTCTGATGCAATCATATCTTTTACTGCATTATATAAATTATTATATTTTCACAAAGATGATTCCCAAGAAGACATTCTACTTCATTTTGGTAAACTGTGTTGAAAATTTTACAATAAGATGAAAACCTAAAATCTTGAATTGCAAAAAAACTGTAGCTTATAGAGAAAAACTAATGTCAGATTTGAGATCAGCACACTCGAATTAGGTAAGAACAGGTGTTTTTGTGAATGCAACAAAAATTTTGTTCCCCAGTGTACTATGAAAAGATGCTCATCTTCACTAGCTATTAGAGAAATGCAAATCAAAACTGCAATGAGATACCACCTCCACCTGTTAGATTAGCTATTATCAACAAGACAGGTAATAACAAGTGTTGAAGAGGCTATGGAGAAAAAGGAATCCTCATTCACAATTGGTGAGAATGTAAAGTAGTAAACCATTATGAAAGATAGTATAGTGGTTCCTCAAAAAATTAAGACTAGAACTGCCATATGACCCAGAAATCCCTCTACTGGAAATATACCCCCAAAACTAGAAAACATTTTACATAAAGATACATGTAGCCCCATGTTCATTGCAGCATTGTTCAGAGTGGCCAAGACATGGAAACAGTCAAAAATCCCTTCAATAGATGATTTGATAAAGAAGAAGTGGTATATATATACTATGGAATACTACTCAGCCATAACAAATGATGACATAGGATCATTTATGACAGCATGGATGGACCTTGATAACATTATACTGAATGAAATAAGTAAATCAGAAAAAACTAAGAACTGTATGATTCCATTCAGAGGTGGAACACAAATTGAGACTCATGAACAGCAGTAAGAGTGTGGTAGTTACCAGGGGGAGTGCAAGGGAGGAGAGGGAGGTGGTGGGGGAAGGTGAGGGGCATAAAGAAAACCAAATATAAGGTGACAGAGGACGATTTGAGTTTAGGTGGTGAGTATACAACATAATCAAATGTCGAAATGATCTGGAGATGTTTTCACTAAATTTATGTACTCTAATTGATTAGTGTCACCCGTTAAAATTAATTGTCTAAATAAAATTAAACTTTTACCTCAAAAAAAAGTATACTTTTGCCCAACCAGTGGTATCACAGTAGATGGAGCCTTGACCTGGGATACTGAGGTCCAAGGTTCAAAACCCCGAGTTCACTGGTTTGAGCACAGGCTCACCAGCTTGAATAGTGATCACTGGCTTTAGTGTGGGATTATAGACATGACCCCATGGTCACTGACTTGAAATCAAAGGTCACTGTCTTAAGCAAGGGGTCACTGGCTAGCTTGAGCCCCCTGGTCAAGGCACATATGAGAAGAAATCAATAAACAACTATAGTGCTATAATTACGAGTTGATGCTTCTAATTTTTCTCCATTCCTGCTTGTCTGTCTGTCTCTCTCTCACACTAAATAAATAAATAAATAAATAGATATAAAAAATAAAATATATACTTTTTAATAAAGATTGTTATGATGTTTTAATTATTACTATTACTTTTTCCTATTTTCCTTCTTTCATTTTTTATTATTAAAGGACAGGACTACATTTAATATTTTAGTAAAGAAATCTTAGACTTTATTTATAATCTTATCCATCTACATCCAAATTCTCTGCCTAATTCCATGTTTTATCTTACTTGCAAATTTCTCTTATATACATTTAAAATATGTAGAATTACTTTATGCACATAATTCCAAAAGTGAGCTAAGGAAAAAGTGGCAATATCCTGAATTCTATTCTATTAATAATAAACTACCTTATACTGCTATAAATTTTCATTGAAGTTTCTTTTATTTGATAATTATGACAACTTGTGAGAGATAATCACAGTAGAAAACAGAGCTTGATGGAAGAATGATACAACTTTCACAGACTCCAAATGCAAGGTGGGGCAAAAGTAGGTTTATAGTAGTCAGTACTTAAAACACAGACTTAATGAATCTACCGTATAATCATAACTGGCATGTCTTTTTCTATTGCCACAATAATTAATACCTAATAATCTAACTACAATAATGCTGAAACTCTTTGATTATTTTGGGTCTCTCTCTTCATTAGATTGCACTAAGTACTATTGTTCTTATAGGATATCATAAGGTGAAAAATAATAAATGTTTTCCAAGAAAATGCAAGCCCACAAATTAATATCATCTGGATAAGTTTGCTAGGACTTTTATTATGGTTTATAAACTTTAGTTTCCCACAAGGAAGCATGTTAAAGTAATAGGACAGTTATTACATACTAAGGTAAAAGTACAATACTAAATAGATTCAATGAGTTGTTTTTCTGGGCAAATCTGTTTGCTGAAATGCTCAGATTTGGTCCAGGTTATCAATGGCAGTATTCGAATGCCTGCTCTGGAGTTTCTTCTCTTAGTTGAAGCCTTCAATAACTCCTTCAGGACAATCACTGGAACCTTCTCTTCCCAATCAAACCACTACAGCACTAAGTGTATATCGTTATTCTAATGTTAGCCTGTAGGGAAACTCACCTTTTCCCCCTTTCTGTTCTTCCATCATTTTATCCCCCAAATAGAGTATATCCCTCAATTATTCAAGTACAAGAATCTGCTTTTCCTGTGGGCTTTAGTCTCTTAGCAGATGCATTTTTTAGAAGCCTAGAATTAGGCTTGGGAAGATCCAGCATTATTCTTGTCTGCCTAAGGGGACCCTTCCTTACACCCTAACAGTTAGCAAGCTGAGGCTCAGAGCTCCAGTATCCAGGGCAAAGGCCAAAGCCCAAGGCATGGGGCAAAACCCTTGTTTGGCTCTGTTCTTCCTACAGTTGCTGCATCATGAGCTCTTCTTAAATAGACCTTTTCTCATCAACAAATTGGTGAAATATGAACAGTTCAAGTCCAGGTGTACTTTGGGAAAGAAATAGGCAGAAGAAAACAGCTTGCCTTGCCTATTTTAATTCTTAGGTCCCAGTCCTTAGAACAAGAAGTTTCCGTGTGGCACAGTCATGCCAGTGTCTAAATGCAAGCTTTAGGTGAAAGCCTCATGTAGAAACAGTCTGTTTTTATGTTCCTTTGTTTATTAACCGCAGCCTTTGACCACAGATTTTCTTTGAGACCCTAGACAAATAATAAGTGGCTTAACAAGGATAACACTTAACAATTCAGCATTCTGAATTCTGGATTTTTTTTTCTAAAAAAAAAAAAAATTATTGAATTTACTGGGGTGGCATTTGTTAATAAAATGATACAGGTTTCAGGTGCACAACTCTACAACACATCATCTGTATACTGCACTGTGTATTCAGCACCCCAAATCAAGTCTCCCTCCTTCACCTGTATTTGAATGTCTTCACACTACCAGCAGTGTTTGGTACGTCATGATTACTTTTTCATAGGTTTATCTTTTCTCCAGTACTAAACATCTTGAACCAATAGAACACTTGTAATTCATGTTTTCTTCCCAGGCTGACTTACCCCTAGCAGGTACTTGATGCCTGGTGAACAAAAGATCAAAGGAATTGCAGGCAGCTACTCAGACAGCCCGGAGAGCGTGCAAATGTGACACATGCAGCCTATCTCTTCATCAGTCTTGGGAAGTCTCCTATCCAGCTACATCTCTACAATTTAAGTTGTAGACACAATTTATGAATTATTTTTCAGATAAAAAGTTAACCACAAAGAATAGACCCATATTGCCTGACCTGTGGTGGTGCAGTGGATAAAGCGTCGACCTGGAACACTGAGGTCACCAGTTCGAAACCCTGTACTTGTCTGGTCAAGGCACACATGGGAGTTGATGCTTCCTGTTTCTCCCCCCTTTCTCTCTCTCTCTCTCTCTCTCTCTCTCTCTCTCTCTCTCTCTTCTTTAAAGTGAATAACCAAACAAACAAACAAACAAAAGAATAGACCTATATCTAATAATTATTTTTAGATGTAAGTCACAGGGGTCCCAGAAATCAATGCTTCTCTTGCTATTCTCCAATACAATATCAGAAGATACATTCAAGTTTGTTCTAGGTAAAATTAAATTTAGGAGACAAAGGAAATATTAAGAAAAGTAGGTATCATTTATTACAACTTTTTCTAACAGCTTGTAAAAGGAATTCTGAGGAGCTTTGTGAAAATGCAAAATTGAATGTTTCTCTGCTTGTTTACTTAACATTTTTTTTATTTGGTAATGATTGTGTTGTATGATTATACTCTACAGGTTTAATTCATTTAATGAAAACAATACTTATTTTTGTTAAGACATTTCCTGTTTTGTGTCATGATGGGAATGAAGAACATGAACTTGGCATAAGGAGAAGTCAGGATTGCAATTTACTCAAAAATAAAATGCTTTGACAACCTGGAAAGCAAGGCAGTCATTGTGAGCTCTAGGGAAGAAGAGTCACCTAATTTGCATTCAGTAATAAGAGCCTTTCTTGTATGTATTAAGTGAAAGTGAGTGTCTGCACTGATGTTTTAAAACAGTTTCTAATTTTCCTCTCATTTGTTTTGGTCCTGCAGCTGTAAGAGAATCAATGAACACTGAGTCATAATATTAACATTTTAGATTGCATTTAAAATGATTATTCAGCTGGCCTCAATTTGTAAATCCAGGTGGTGATGTTGCAGTAATTGTGTTGTGATGTTTTCAGCCTGATAGGTTGTTCTTCTGTCTGATTCGGTTATTAAGTGTTAGCTCATGATTGGCTTTTTTGCCCTGGAAGTTCTTGAATTGGCTCATGTTTCTAAGCACTAATTCAGTTAGAGATGGCTATATTGGATTGGTTATAAAATGACTTGTTCCAGTTTGGAAGAGTGAATGAAGTTGTAAGTGTGTTGTCATAGTAATTTAATTCCACACATCTTGGCAATTGGTTCCAAATCGCAGTCTTAATCAGGTCCCAAAATAGCAGTACCATTTTAATTAGTTCAATAAAAGGTGCTTTGGAAAGAGGAATTGCACTACTAACTTACTAGGTCTATTTTGTATTTTTCTTTAAAGAGCTGACCTTCTCTATGGGTGTGGGGAAAACAGCTGTGTTAGGCTTGCTCTCGGGTTTACTGGCTGCAAGCACTTCACCTGAAGGGTGCCTGGGCATGTGGCAGCATCATGTGTGTGGTCTATGTAAGGCTGCTGCGGGTACTTTTCCTCCAGGGCAATTCTCCCAGATTGCTCTGCTGCCGCTGTGAGGTGCAGTTTTTCCTGCTCTCTTGCTTTTCACTGCGAAAGCAAATTTTCCTTCATTTATTAACTCTTTTCCCTTCATTGTTTATTCACTTGCCTGTCTTTGTGAACCTCCAATAAACGGATATGGCCTGATGCTTTCCGGCTCTTCAGGTCAGTAAGGCCAGGAGCCGCCATCGTGACCATTCACATGCAGGTTCCCATTGGATTCTGGCAGACGATAAAGAAATAGCGGAGTCAGAGGATGGGGGGCCATCCTATTTATTGGTGTCTCACCAAGACAGGCAAACCACAAAAGAAGACAAGGGAAAAGCAGAAAACCAGCTCTTCCCATGAAGGGCAAGGGATCAGGGGAGCCCCTGCAATTGTGATAGCAGGAACTGTGTGTCCAAGCTCCTGGTCTGTCCCACTTTATAGTGCAGAAAACCAAAATCCCTTAATCCAATATACAAACAAGGAAGTCTCCGATACAAAGTCACTTATCCAAGGCATAATTGGATTCCTCATGAGAGTGCACCACCCAGATCATACAATCAGTCAAGGGTGTGGGGAAAAGCTTAGTCCTAAAACCAAACCTCAGGCTACAACAACCTGGCCTGCTTATAGCCTGTCCCCCACACCCATTATAAGTCACAAGCGAGCAAACATATATATCATGTTTACAAACTTATTTGACCAACAAGGTCCCCCACCATCTGCCTAAATTCAGTGAAAATTTGCCTGGCTTCAAGCACCAGCATTACATACGGTATAACTGGCAGGATTTGGGAACTGCTGACACTCTTGAAGGGGGGATAGAGGCGTGGTCATTTTTCTTCAGCATATGGTTCCCCATGGCTGTCCTTTTAGGGACAGTGGGGTGGGTGTTTTTTATAGCCCTGAGAGGAAACTGAGAGCTCTGTGTGAGAGGCTGCCTAAGGCTGAGAGCTCCAGGGTGAGCTGCAGATGGAGCAGCAACAACAGCATGGACTGGGCAGTCAACCAGGGCAAATTACAACGACCTGGGTTATCTGTTAAATACCTGGGGATTGTCTGGTTGGGTAAGATAAAGGTTATCCCAGATACAGTTATAGATAATATCCAAGCATACCCTGTGCCCACTACAGTAAAAAAGTTACAAGAATTCCTAGGTCTGTTGGGGTACTGGCAAGCATTCATACCCCGTTTAGCTTAGTTACTGTGCTTCCCTTGTCATATTTAATGTAATCTATTTGGAAATAGGGACTGTAATCTATTAGCAAACATCCCTGCCCCTTTGGAAATCCTAGGTATTATTTTATTATATAGCTTATTTCTTCTTTTTAATCATAATTTTCTGTGATCTTGTGGATCGAATTCTATAGTTTCTAAACCAAAATATTTCTTTTGTACATTTTTAGATATTATTCCAGTGTGTTTCTTGTCTGAAAAAGCCACTCAGTTGAAGTCATTAATTACATCATCCCCTTACCACAAAGGTTATTTTCTTATCAATGACCTGCATGGGAGGGATGATCTACATAGGAAACTTGGAGATACCATGTGATTGTAAATCTTTAGTAAGTAATCTGGTTTGCTAATATAGAATTAATGTATTTTTTATATTTTGAATGTTTCAAGGAATTAACAAAAGTATCAGAGAGAAAGCATTAGCTACCAATATTTTATTACCAGCTAGAAATGTAATGACATAGTCATCACTACGCATGTTTAATAGCAAGAAATAATGGCTAAATAACTCTTACAGAGAAGGTATTATCCATTTTACAAAGATTTTTGAAGAGGTAATAGCCCTAAATATTAACCATTTTAGCAGGTCTTTTTGGTGCCAGTTCTGAGTGGAATGGGAGCACAAGCTACTTTCAAACCTATGAGTCATACCTTTATACCATTAGCTTTAAAATTCAAATGTGGAAACAACTCACTAGCCTAATATAACCTTTTATTAAGTTTACAAACTTTAGTTTTTCCCAACAACACTTCTCAGAAGATGACTTCTAAATATATTTTTTTCCTATTTTAGAAAAAATTAAATAATTTTATTGCTTTGGTAACTCAATTTTGGTCACTATTGCTAAGGTGTATGATTTTATGATTCAATCCTGGACTTTCAAAATGTGACAGTCCATTGCAACTTGTCAATGCAAAAGTGAAGCTACCATCTTAGTTATATCGGTAATCAAACAGAAGTCCAGATTTCTAATAATGAAATTGGAAAATTTATAAAACTTAAAGAAGACTTTATAAAAGTGCATTAAAAGAGCCAAAGTTCAAATAAGTTTAGGGTTGAGAGATTAAGCTGGCTGCTCTTGACTTCTTCCCACATGGGTGTGTCAACATCTACATTGCTTAAGTGGTGAATTAGAGAGCTAGTGACGGATCAGATCACCTTCACTTTCCCTGGAGAATACATTGACCTTTTTCTAAGCATTAAGCTCATCTTATTCTTGTTAATGTTTAATTCATATAGTAAATGAACGGAAAGGTAAAGCTCTCTGATTTGTAAGACATCACTGAGCATTGCATAATGAAAAGGAAACCTGTCTTGATTACTTCCTCTGATTTTAATATTGAACTAAGTCAGTTTAGGAGCAGCAACCATGGAATTTTCAATTTGTGAAAAGGCAAGGCAAATGTCTTGCCAATTATATTTGCCATGCCTTTCATTTCCTAGTTCATATATATCTACAATCATATTCCCAAATTATTTTATTTTAATAACTATACCAAGAGGTTGAGATATATTTGAATAGTAAGATGTTAGCAAACTATTTGAAATAACTGAAAGAACAGGAAGCATCCGGTTAACATTGTGGAAAGAGAATCTCTAGGCTTCTTCAAACGAATGAGCCTAATAGCATGTTCCTGTTTAAAAGAAAGAGCAATGACTAAATTTTTGGAACATTTTGAACTGTGATAAAAAGAATGAAGGTAATTATTTTCTTTTTCACAGTATCATCTGTCTCCCAAACATTATAAAAACTGAGAATTTACATAAATGGGTCTATAAGAATTTGTCTTTTACAGGATAATTGGCCACTCTAAAATAGCATGGGCATGGCAGCAGTCAGCCCCATGGCATAAGTATCCATAGTGCTCATGAGCACTGGCTGCTGCATGAAAAATGAGAAAAGGAACCAAGTATTTAATCAGGAGTTACTCTGGGTTGGTTTTCTTGTCAGGCATATTATATATAGATTAAATAATTAATTACAGAAAGAAAAAAAACCTGTGAATTAGGAATGTCTTACTTTAATAGATGAAGATGCTGAGCTTCTGTGGCTCCTATAATTCACGCGAGTGCAACAAAAAGAGTTGAGTTGAACCAAGTTCTCTTTGTCCCACAGCTATGTCCAAAACTTGACCTTGAGTTAAGAGTTTGGACAATCAATGGATATTGAGCTAAATGAATTGCCCTAGGGTAATTACTGAGGATGATTTAGAAGGATAACTTAATTTACAAAAGGTCTATTTTGTTTTCCTTTGCCAACTTTCATGATTTATCCTATTATGTAATACTGGATTGTAAAAATGGGAATGGAAACGAGCCTTTTTATTGGATGTAGTAAATTTGCAAGCAAACAACGATACTAATTGCTGTTTCTCCTACCTCTTACCTGTTCACAGGTGAAGGATCTTTAGAATGTGGTTTGGCCCTAGCTGGATAGCTTGCTTGGTTAGAGCATTGTCCTGAAATGAAGAGGTTGCCAGTTGGATCCCAAATTAGGGTACATATAGGAAGAGATGTTCCTCTCCCCTCCCCTCTTTCTCTCTCTCTCTCTCTCTCTCTCTCTCTCTCTCTCTCTCTCATTGTCTCCCTTCTCTCTTAAATCAATTAAAAAAATTTTAAAAAAGAATGTGGTTTGAGGAGAGCTGAGTTCATTTTCAGGTATTTGGCTTTGACCTAATATAGAAATCTTCAGAAGCTATTGCATTACGGAAAAGCAACCCCTACCCAAAGTTCAGCCTTTTCATCTTTTAGAACCAGAACAAGACCCATTGATCAATGTCCCCACAGCTAACTACTTCAGAAATCAGAAAGTGAGTGTGAGTTGGGCAAAAAGGGCTGTTATTTCTTTAGGTAACCAAAGGAGACAAGTTTTGACAATACTATATATCACAATAATTTTTTTCTCATTATTCTAATAATACAAAATTATCACACTTCAACTATACAGTTAGTAACTCCGTGCTATTCTAGTTATTTTCTTCATTCATCACTTAGCAAAACACCAATCTGTCTTTTTTCTATATAATCTAGTAACACATTACCAATGCTTTTCTATGGTTCCCCTCTCTGATTAATTTCCCTCTCTTAGCTACTTTTTGGTTTTCCTTAACTGTGCTCTTTGAAAACCCCATATGTCCTCAACCCCTTGACTGAAATCCAATCCTGGGCAAAATTAAAACTTGACGTTCCATCTGTACACCTCCACCTCTCATGTCAATGTTATTGAACAGTCCTTTGGAACATTTCCCTAAGCACGAGTGTGTTGTACCATTAGTCACACTATACTTCTCTTTTCCTTGTCCCCTAAAGACAAGCAATATCTTGTAGGTCTCTGGATCAGGCTTGAGAAATGTACTTGAACATGGCAATTGGAAGCAATAGGAACCTCAGTAGTGTTTGTTTATTTTTTCCTGCATCTTTCTTCTTTGCTTCCTAATAGTTCTAGGATTTTCCATGTACTTCTGGTCAAATTTTTTGCTTGCCTATCTAAATATAACAATTGACTATTCTGCATTTCTCTACCTATTACATTGTCATTTAAAAGAATGACCAATAATGAAATGAATAGAATTTCCTAATTTTCAGGAAGCAATTTTGATCCAACTTGAGTGACTGTTCTCTGGTCTAATCATTATGACTGGGGAGAGACAAACTATCATTTTGTACATATAGTTGTCTAGAGCTACGCAAACACATAGAGAGTAAAAAAGCTATCTTCACATGGTATAGTGAGGCACACATCTTTATACCCTATAGTGTATAATGACCACAGAATAGTTTATCTAGATTTTTATCTGAATTTTTACTATTTCTCAAGGGATAATCTTATTTCATACTTCACTGAAAAACAAAGCTTTCTCCTCTCCCACAAACTTTTTCTCTTTTTTTTTATTTATTTATTTTTTTTTTTTGTATTTTTCTGAAGCTGGAAACGGGGAGATACAGTCAGACAGACTCCCGCATGCGCCCGACCGGGATCCACCCGGCACGCCCACCAGGGGCGACGCTCTGCCCACCAGGGGACGATGCTCTGCCCCTCTGGGCGTCTCTCTGCCTCAACCAGAGCCACTCTAGAGCCTGGGGCAGAGGCCAAGGAGCCATCCCCAGCGCCCAGGCTAGGAGAGACAGAGAGGAAGGGGGGGGGGTGGAGAAGCAAATGGGTGCTTCTCCTGTGTGAATCGAACCTGGGTCCCCCGCACGCCAGGCTGACGCTCTACCGCTGAGCCAACCGGCCAGGGCCATATGGAAACAATTCTTAAACCAGGAAAAAATTTGGATAACTTGAAAATTGAGCTTATGAATTGAACATCATTCTGATATCAAAGCTGATGAAAACAGAGCAACAACAACAAAGAAATGAAGTAAAATGCCTCCAGTGACCAGAAACAGAATAGAAAATAAAATACTAGTCTATTTGAGACATTTAAATCTCTTCCTTCCTTTCACAGGGTTCAAATAGTGGCCTAAACATATAGGCTAACAATTTCTATTGTTTACTAAACTCCCACTTTTTCACAGATCTCATCTCCTCTAACTGACTGAAGACACGATTCAAGTAATACTCCTTCGTGCCACTCTGCACATTATCAATTTTTTTTTCTGAAGTTGGAAACGGGGAGGCAGTCAGACAGACTCCCGCATGCACCCAACTGGGATCCACCAGGCATGCCCACCAGGGGGCGATGCTCTGCCCATCTGGGGTGTTGCTCCATTGCAACCAGAGCCATCTAGTGCCTGAGGCAGAGGCCATAGAGCCATCCTCAGCGCCTGGGCCAACTTTGCTCCAATGGAGCCTCAGCTGCAGGAGGGGAAGAGTGAGACAGAGAGGAAGGAGAGGGGGAGGGATGGAGAAGCAGATGGGCGCTTCTCCTGTGTGCCCTGGCTGGGAATCGAACCCGGGACTCCTGCATGCCAGACCGACACTCTACCACTGAGCCAACCGGCCAGGGCTTCAATATTTATTTTTATACTACATCATCCCATCAGCGTGCAATTGTGTCTTAGAAAGCAAATAAAGCAAATCCAAATAATAATAATAATACCAATAAACCAAACAACAAGTAATTTTAACCCCATTTTTCCTTCCAGATACTATCCTATAGCAAAATCATTTTTGATTATCCTCTTCCCATTCCCTCTGAAACTCACCACTCTACTAAGAGCGATCTTAGTGGGGGTGTGAGTGCTCTTCATACTGCCATCCCTGGTGGTAAACTCTCATTCCTTATCCTACTTGTCCATCAGCAACACTTCCAACAAGGGATGCTCATTCACTCACATATTCACTCGCTTTCCTTCATGCCTCTCTGTCCTGGTCTTCTCTTACCCCACAAATAAACCTTCTCACTTTCTTTTGCTGGATGGACTCCATCTCCCAAACCTCACATCATACAGTGTCATTGGCTCATTCCTCACCCCTCAACTCATCTCTATCCACTCCTTTGGTGATTTTATCCTGTCTCATGGCTTTAAACACCTTCCTTATGATTACAACTCTCAGATATGCCTCTATCCAGGACCTATCCTAACATATCAGTTTCAGATATCCAAATCATTTGCAAAAGTCTCTCCTTAGATCAGTGGCCTAGTGAACATAGCGAACATAACTGGCACCGGGGGCATGACACTTTATTGGCGCCCCCCTCCCCTTCTACTACACTATTCTTGTTTGTCTTGGAGACCATCTGGCACACCCCTGTGCCTGGGCAAGATAGACCCCCCTTGTCCCCCCCCCATTATGCTACTGCCTTAGATTTCTAACAGGCAGTTGAAATTTAACTTGTCCCAAATCAGTCTTGTGATTTCTATTTTTTCCACACAAACCTGTTGCTTTTCAAGTTTTTGCCATCTCAGTTAATTCCAATTTCATTGATCTAGCTTAAAGCCTTTTCATTTACACACCTATGTATGATATTTCACTATATACATTCAGCTCTATTTTTCTGAACATTCAAATTCTGTTGACCTCATACCACCAACACTGCTTCCAGACTGGTCTGACCCTCCAAAGTCTCTTGCTTGTATTACTATAGTTGCTTCCTGACCAATGTCCTGATTCCAACCCTGCCTCTTGTCTATTTTTAACCAGTCAGAGGAATAATTTTAGAACCAATTTCAGATCAACACACTTCCCTGCTCAAAATTTTCCAGTGTGTTCATGACACTCAGAATGAAAACCATTGTCATTCTCAAACTCACCTGACAGCTTGTTCCCTCTCTGACTTCATTTCTTCTATCTCGATATCTCTTATTGCTTTCACCTGCTTTATTTTTCTCCATATCAACTTTTAAATGATGCATTATAGATTCTGCTTATTAAATTTAAGTCTTTCTTACTTTATTAATTCCATGAGGACAACTATTTTTGTGAATTTCACTTTTTTCTGTGTTCTCAGCAGTTAGAGTAGTTGGCACATAGCAAGACTTAAAAATATTTTTTGTGCGATGGAAAATATATTGAGTATATCTTCTCTGTATAGAAAGCTTTGGAAGTCTGACAGTTCTCTTCCAGGTTCCCTTTCCTACACTTAATCACCACTAAAAACTTTGAGCAAGACCTCACCCACCACTCTGGAGCCAATGAGTAAAAAGAGACAACTGTTCCTTCCCCATACTGTGCTGTCCCTATATTATCTCCATAATCACGACCAATTTAAAATATAGATGAAGAGGTTTTATGGTTATTTTAGAAAGAAATCAGGGGACAAATTCATTAATTAATTTACTTATTTGTTCAACAACTATTAATTATCTGGAAGTTTTTGAAGCCTGGAGGGCATTGTTATTAGGTAGTCAGTCCTATATGTACAAGGTAATAGTCACCTTTGAGTTCTACATGTAACTCCCCTCCTTGTATCTAAGATTTTGTCTCCCTGCAATGCTTCTTTTATTAAGCAAACCCCATCACCACTACTGCCCTAAAACAACCATTTGTCCATGATTCTAACCCCTCATCCACCCCTGCCACTTACCCAAATGCCCTATAAAAAATCCTAAGCCTCTTTAAGTCCAAAGTAACATCCCCTCAAGAATCCACAGCAATTTTGAAAGGCCAGTGCAGCCAGAATCTTGAGGGATGTGTCTTTTTACTGGGGAAGGATGAGCAGAGGAAGATTGGAGCACAGGAACTCCTCCTGTTTTAATTTTCTTTTGATATTTTTTATTTACTTATGATTTTAACTTGTGTTTACATAGATTCAAGTGTCCCACTGAATATATCTCCCCTCACCACCTTATTCCCCTCGGCCCCTCTTATACCCCTCCACCCCAATGTCTCCCCCCTTCCCTCCAGGATTTGCTGTCCTGTTCTCTATAATGCTGTGTTATGTATATAATTTCATTAATCTCTTTCCTTCTCTGATCCCATTCTTTTGATACTTTTATCTCTGTAACTTTTAGGCAACAGATACATTCAGCTATTGCATCTATTACATTAAATAGATGTACATCTACAGAAAGAGAATTTAATTTCCAGGGGACTGCAATCTAAATACATAATGTAAAATAATTATTTCCTCAATTAGTAAGTTTCTTTGTGTCCTTCTAAATATTACAAAATTAGCATATGCACTTAGTGTAATGTCTGTCACTATTCAAACAGGCTGTTTCATTTAAGAACTTAACACACTAATACAAAAATATACATATTTGAAGGAATTCATAGCTTGATAAACTAAAATAAGTATTATTTTTTAAAAAGAAAGGGATTGTTTTTAAAATGTATTTCAAAGACCATGATTAAAACAATGTGATACTAGTGTGCAAAAGAATATATTATACTCTGATTCACAATTACTGTCCCAGAAATATATCCTAATGTTAGGAAAATCTAGCATAATAAATATGGAATTTCAGATACATAAAAATTAGATATGTAATAATTGGTCCTGAAATCATTAGCTAGTTATTGAAGGAAAACTAGATTGTAAATCCATACTTACTACAATTTCCTGGTAGAAGGATATAAAAGAAATAAAAAAAATATTAAGAAAAAAATTGGTCAGAAATATTGGTTGGAATATCTTCTAAACATGGCACAAAATGCAGGGGGAAATCAACATTTGAAGTTCAGTATCATAATGAAAATACATTTTAGGAATCTAAGTAGTGATTTATATAATATATTAATAAGCAATATAAATATAAGACTAATTCGCCTTTGTGTACAAACAAAAGATCCAGGGGCTAGAAAGCTACTGCCGGAAATTTTATTCTCATGGGTCCTTTTGCTTTATTTTATTCTCCCACAAGCCCTAAGTTAAAAGGGCACAGAGGACTCTTGGCAGCTCAGATGCTCTCTCAGTTTCTCTGAGGTGCCATGTGGCACAGGAGTCGTGACTGGAAACTGAATTAATGATCATCTTGGCTGACAGCTATTATGGATGCATCTTTGCTACTGTTGCTCAATCTATGTGCAATTCTACCCAGAAGAATGACAGTCACAAATCTAAACAGACTTGTAAGTTGTTTCCAATTCCTAAAGCCTTTTAAGGATGTAATATTTAGCAGGAGTAAGCACACTGTCTAACAAAGGTGGGACATGTCTTCATATATAATGAATTAGTCAATAAAGAGCAGAGGCACAATACAGACAACCATAGTCTTGTTCTGAGCTGCACTGTTGCCGGACTTTTTTTCTTGAAAGTTAAGAACAATACATCTGCTCAAAATCCAAATCAAGAAGCTGGATTGCTCTGAAATTCAAACAAAATAAAGACATACTATCTCAGACAAGAAAATATCTAAAATGACTTACTTATACAAAATAAGACTTATACAAGGTTGGGCAAAAGTGGGTTTACAGTGGAGAGTATGCAAATCACAGAGCTTATTTTTGTATTATTATTATTATTATTGTTATTTTTCATACTAACAAATATAGACCTACTTTTGATCCCCCACCCCCAATATGTGGGCAAAAGCAAAAAAGAAATCAAAGAAAGCTGAAATTAGAGTGGGCAATTGACATAGCACAGTGTCCTAGTTACATGAAGAGAACCACAGAAGCTCTACTCGGATACTAATTTTTACTAAAATAAGTACTAGGACAGGGGTTGGGAAAATTTTTGGCTGAGAGAGCCATGAATGCCACATATTTAAAAATGTAATTCTGTGAGAGCTATACAATATGTTTAACACTACATACAACTATATGTGTGCATTTTATATAAGACCAACACTTTTAAAATACAATAAGTCTCTGAATTCTTTTTTAATAACATTGTTATGCTGTTGCTAACCAATGATGAATAAAGTACTCCATTAATGCGACTTCTGGTGCTGCATGGTTTTGCTGATGGCTTTGTAGTGTGGTTGATACGTGGTGAGGTTAAGCTTTATGCAGGCGTTGAGAATTCCATTAGTTAAACATGATTCATAGGTTGGTCTTAACGTTCTTTAGATGTGAGAAAGACTGCTCACATGCATACATAGAGCCAAACATTGTCAGTACAGCAATACTCACATGCTGCAGTGTGTGGTATGTGACGGGAAGCTGGTCCGCGGGTTGAAGTTTTTTTATTTCTCCCCACTTGTGTTTTCTCGCCACCTCTCCTTGCTCTCGTGCAGGTCTTTCCAAATCTTCATTCACACCCACATGTCTAAGGCCTTCAGGTCAGCAGCTTGTAGCTCAAAATCTCTGATGGAGACACAGGGGATGTGACTCAGGTCGGCGCTGTCCACTGCACACTCGTGTGGGTGGGTGATGAACTTAAAAAGATGAGTGCACTCAGGAAATTCTCCAAAGCGCACTTTGAATGAATGCAGGAGATTAGATGTGAAGCCCACTAGCTGCTGGAGATCAAGATGTTGAGCAGGGTCACTTACTGTGCATGCATCTTTAAACTCTCCCAGTTTTTCAAAGTGTAGTAAATGATTTGTTTCAATGTCAGCAATGAAAAGTTCCAGCTTGTTTTCAAATGCAAACACTGCTTGTTGAAGGGATAAGACTATATTTCCAATGCCTTGCATTTTCACATTGAGCTGGTTCAGATGATCAGTCATGTCCACGAGATAGAACTTCAGGAGCCACTCAGTATTAGCTAACTCAGGATGCTCAACATTTTTCATTTCAAGAAAAGTCCAGATTTTACTCAGACAAGCTGTGAAATGGCTGAGCACCTTCCCTCTTGACAATCAATGCACATTGCTGTGCAGAAGCAGACCAGGATAATTATTCCCAACTTCATCCAGCAGTTTTTTAAACTGATGATCATTTAAAGCTTGGGCAACAATAAAGTTTACCACCCTAATGACCAGTGACATCACCTCACCAAGGTGCTCACCACACATCTGAGCACAAAGCGCCTCCTGATGTAGGATACAGTGAAAACTTAGGATGGGTCTTTTTTCATGTTCATGAAGAAGCACTACAAATCCTCTGTTTTTCCCCACCATGCACAGAGCACCATCAGTACACACCTAAATAAATTTATCCATTGGTAGATTTTTTTTTTCTTTAGCGAAATCAGTGAAAGACTTGAATAAATGCTCACCTCTTCTTGTCTCTTTCATAGGCAAAACAGCAAGACTTTCCTCATGTAGTGTGTCACCTTGCAATCATGCTGAACTGGGATAAATGGCTTATGTCTTTGACTCATCCAAAGCAAGAAATGGTGCTGCATTTATGTCCTTCACTTGTGTTGCCTCAATTTGATATGCCATTATGATGGTACGATCGTGAACAGTTCTTGCCGACAAAGGCATGTCTTTTATTTGTTTGATTATCTTGTCTTTATCCGAAAGTCTTCAAAAAGTTCATTGGCAACATCAAGCATGAATGTTTTGGCATACTCCCCATCTGTGAAAGGCTTTCCATTTCTCACAATTGCTAAAGCACCAGCAAAGCTAGCCGAATGCCAGTCACCTTGTTGGGTCCAAACACGGAGTTGCTGCTGACTACCTTGCACTCTGCACAGTTGCTCTTGACATGCTTTCTTCCTGCTGTCCCCTGCTGGATATTTCAATGCAAATGTAGTATGGCATGTGTCGAATTGCTGCTTTGTATTTGACCTTTTCATCTATGCAATTTTATTATTAGACACACTGCAGAACCTGCTCTCTCCACAAAGGCAAATTCCTCTGTTCATTCCTGATGAAAACTATGATACTCCTTATCCCTTTTTCTTTAGCCATCTTCTTCATCAAAAGGGTTTCTTCAATTAGCTAGCTGACTAAAGGAGGGAAGTTTACTTCCTGACCTCACAATGACCCATGTAATTATGTATTATCCAATAAAAACTTGGTGTTGTCCTAAAGGAAAGCTATGATTGGCTCCAGCCACCTGCAACCATGAACATGAGCAGTAGAAAATGAATGCATTGTAATACATGAGAATGTCTTATATTTTTAACGTTATCATTCTTTATTAAAGATTTGTCTGCAAGCCAGATGCAGCCATTAAAAGAGCCACATCTGGCTCACGAGCCATAGGTTTCTGACCCCTGGTAGGACGTGCATCAGGGATTTTATAGATGACCTGTTTCAACATAAACTTAGACTCATTAGAAGAAAATTCTTAAAGCTTTTTTGTAAACCATATCAGAAGGAATAGTTTGTATTTTGTGGCACTTCACTTCTACAGAAAAACATTTTTGTTTTTGATTTTAAGAAATGAACCCAACCCTCAGCTAAAAAATCAGCCTGTAAGAAAAGAAAGATATGACTATTAGTTCATGTTCCCTATTTACATAATCCACCACAAAGTTATCTTTAAATGTTTATAGAGATAGTATCAAAATGGAACATTGAAATGTTTATAAAGAACCGACTCCCACCAGTATGAGCCTGTCCTGCACATGAGTTCTGTGGCATAGAATTCCTTTGTCTACAGTCTCTCCCTGGTCAATGATGCCACCACTGTATGGAAGATTCAATGAACATGAGCCCTCTGAGGCCCCAGAACTAGCTTTCCAGTTGTGAACTAAAGGCTGACAAAGATTATCATTCTAATGTGGATAATGATGATGAGCACCAGTTAGCTTTAAAAAGGGTTGGTTTAGGACAGGGGTTGTCAACCTTTTTATACCTACCACCCACTTTTGTATCTCTGTTAGTAGTAAAATTTCCTAACCTCCCACTGGTTCCACAGTAATGGTGATTGATAAAGTAGGGAAGTAACTTTACTTTATAAAACTTATAAAGCAGAGTTACAGCAAGTTAAAGCATATAATAATAATTACCAAGTACAATACTTTATGTCGGATTTTTGCTAAGTTTGGCAGAATAAATCTTTATAAAACAACTTACTATAGTTAAATCTATCTTCTAATTTATACTTTGGTTGTTCCACTACTGCTCACCAGGAAAGCTGGAATGCCCACTAGTGAGCAGTAGGGACCAGGTTGACTACCACTGGTTTAGAAGCTGGTACAAAGGAAGAATAGCACATTGTTGAAGCAGTAGCTTCAATTAAGGTAACACTAATACTATGGTGACACTGCTATGATTGAAAGTAGACGGTTTCCCCTGGTGGCTTTGAAGTAACACCACCTGTGGTCTTACAGGCAAAGTGTGGCTCAGTGTCCACGCATCTCAGTGGACAGTACTCAGAAAAGTGCAGTCAGAAGATGAAGAGGAGGAGGATGGGAAGCTCCTAGTATATCTGGAAAGTGCTCTGCCCCTGGAAGGGGTAATGAGAAAAAAGTGAAGCACTGCAGATGAAGATGATAATGATAATGATGATGGTGATGATGATGATGATGATTTTGAGGATGAGGAAGCTGAAGAAAAAGCTCCAGTAAATAAATCTATACAGGATAAAAAGTATACAACCAAACTAGAATGGAAAAGATTCTAAACCATCAACACAAAAATCAAAAAGGTCAAGAAATCCTTCGAAAAACAACAGGGAAAAAACTGCTAAAGCATTCAAAGGACCTAGTTCTGTAGAACAGTGGTCCTCAACCTTTTTTTGGCCACAGATGGGTTTAATGTCAGAAAATATTTTCACAGACTGGCCTTTAGATTGGGACGGATAAATGCACAAAATAAAATTATGTGACCAGCATAAAAACTGTGTTATTTTTAAATATAATTGTCGAACTTATGAGACAAGCATCAAGAGTGAGTCTTAGATAGATGTAACAGAGGGAATCTGGTCATTTTTAAAAAATAAAACATTGTTCAGACTTAAATATAAATAAAATGAAAATAATGTAAGTTATTTATTCTTTTTCTGTGGACCAGTACCAAATGGCCCACGGATCAGTACCAATCCATGGCCCGGGGGTTGGGGACCACTGCTGTAGAAGGTATTAAAGCAAAATTGCAAGCAAGGGTAGAAAAAGGTGGTTCTTTCCCAAAGTGGAAGCTAAGTTCATTAATCATGTGAAGAATTGCTTCCAGATGACTTACCAGGAGGCTATTCAAGATCTCTGGCAGTGGAGGAAGTCTCTTGAAGAAAATAGTTTAAACAGTTTGTTAAAATTTTCTCTTATTTCATTTCTGTAACAGTTGATATCTGACCATCCTTTTTTAATTCAGGAAGAACTTTGCCTAACAGTCTGATAAATGTTGTCCAGGTTCCATTGCCTAGAATGTGTTGCCAGAATGCCTGTTCAGTTTTAAAGATGGAACCCCACCCTGTGCTTGGTTTTAAGTATGTATGGGATGTTATGATAGAACATAGCAATAGTGGTGATCAAACAGATGAGGAAAGTGGAGAAACAAAAATACACATGTGAAATAAGCTCAGTATTTTAATAAAGTAAAAAAAAAACCAATCAGACTCCATTTGCATAAATTAAATGGTATTCTTTTACATATAATTGATATGATGGTCCATCATTCATTCTTTCAGGGAGGGGTGTCCATATGCCATGTCACACATGTGTTTGCTGCTGGGCATGCTTAGTTGGGGGAGATAAAAAAAAACAGGAATTCTTGCCACAAAGAACACATTTTTTAAAGGTGCATATTCTGAACATTTTCTAATTCTGTGGACTAGACAGATGCATTGAACAGTCCATCTTCTCTAGTATTACTTTTTAACTAGTGTTATGGCTTAGTAAGATTGCTGACTGACAAAGCTATATAGCTTTGGTCAAAAAATGGAACGTATCCAGAGAAGATGGATAATTTGTGGTCAATAGAAGGAATTACATTTAGGCATATAAAGCATCCCAACACTCAACTTCAACTAGATTATCTTTATACTTTCTGAGGAGAGCCACACAAAAAGGAAGGAAAAAATCTTGTATTGAGGAGGCTTACAGTAGGGGAATCTTGAAAAAACAGTAATCCTTATCATATAAATGTTTCTGCTGCCATCATTTAATTTAGAAACAGTGTGTGTTGTTAAAAAATTCACAAGAATACAACAGTGTCTGGACAAACTGGGAAATTACTGAGTGTTATAATGGTTTGCATGAGAGTTGAAAGTGGTTTGGAAGGGGGGCTGGCTCTCTCTCTCTCTATAGGAGCTCTTTCTTCCTGGCCTTATGAAGTATTTTGTAAGGTTATAGTAGACAGATATGTAATAGATCAAACTATGTGAAAACATAATAATTCCTAAATGTTAATTATAATCTTTTTCAAAAACAGAGAGATTGTATATCTTGCAAAATCAACCTGTATAAGCATACTTATGATTTATTATTAATTCTCTTGCAAATTCCTATACTTTTATTTATTCATTTTTCTATATTTATTTATTATGTTCATGTTTGTGTACATGTATGTGTTTGAGTATATAAATCCTGGTTAACTTTTTGCTTGGAAGGCCAAGTAAATGACAAATATTCTCATTTTTTTGTCAGTAGGCATAAAAATGGATGATTATAAAAACTATTTGTTTCATAAAAAATTATTATGAAAATATCTCAAATATATTATAGGTAATTTTGCTTTCTTCAATAATGCATTCTGAATACAAAATACCTGTTTAAGAATACTGGCTTTAGTCTGTACTCCTCTGTGTTTGTTTACTTTAAGCCATAATAACGTGGGTGTCTCTGCAGTATTCTAGACCAAGAGCCTTCCACTCTATAGTCCACTGTGTTTCCCCTGTGCCAACATTTCTCTGTAGAACCCCTATTATGATCTTTCTATAATATAAAATCAATTAGCACTAATTTAAACAAAACAAAACAAAAACTTTAAAAACTCATTTTTAACATCGTCTGAAGAATAATGTCTATATTTCTTAATAATTATTATTATTTCCCATTGTCTTTCAGTGATACACTTATCTTAGCAATAGTAAACTCCTCAGTGCACTAAATATATTTCATTATGATATCTTGTTTTTTTACTCATCTCATCTTTTATACATGCTGTCCACTTTGCTTTGAATGCTCTCTTCCACCACTCATGGGCTGGGCAACTTTCACGACCCAGAATTGTTGTTTCCTGGTAAGCGAGTCTTACTCATCTCTTGTGTCTGTTAATTTATATGTATGTCTATATCCTTGTGAAAGAGAGAAGGATGCTTCTGCTCCCAGATAGAACTCTTGTTTTCACATTTTATTTGGGCTTACATTGTAGAAAAGACCAAGTCTTGGATGCTCAGATGTAACTCTCAGAAAGTAAAATCATTTGCGATGTCCATTGATTAAAAAAACAGCATACGTGTTAGAATGTAAACTCAAACTGAGAAGACCTCTAAGTAAAGCTTTGAGAAAAAGAAAAAAAAAGAAAAAACTCATTCTCTCGATAATGATGAGAATGATGATAGTGATTTTTACATACTAGTAGGAGATTGCTTCTGCCCAGAAATCTGTGCAGTGCTGATTTCCATGTGCAAAGTGGACATGGGCTAAGAAATAGAGAGCAACTGATTTCCATGTGCAAAGTGGACATGGGATAAGAAATAGAGAGCAACTGATTTCCATGTGCAAAGTGGACATGGGCTAAGAAATAGAGAGCAACAGGTTCCTCATGTGCTTCAGAGCTAAAGGAGAATCAATCTGTATGGTAATTGAAACAATATGGGGACTTCGTGCTCTGAGAGAAAATTAATTATGAAAGATTAGAAATATTTAAACACCTTTTGAGGTATAAATTACATACCATAAATGTTTACCCATTTTACATGTGCACATCAATGATTTTAGTAACAGTGTTGTACAACTGTAACCACAGAATCAGCTCCAAATGGCCCTGTCCTCTTAATTGAGATACGGAGTTGCTTTTCAGTAACATACTAAATCCACAAGTCATGCAGACAAAGCATGGTCTGGGGAGGAAACTTTGACCTCCAGCTGCACCAAAACCAAAGTCTTGCCTCACACACACACACACACACACACACACACACACACACACAACCAAAGGACCAGGACATAACCCCAGAACTTGAAAACCACAACTTTTTAGAAGTGCAGGGTCCATTATCCAGGAAGATCCTGTGTTGACACCCCTTTACCATAAATGCATGTCCAAGTTCCAAAATCCTCTAATTAAACTCACCCCTCCAGCACTTCTGATACCTATTCCCTCTCACCCTCAAGCCTTTAATCTAGTCTGGTGTGCAAAATGGATTTAAGACTCTATTAGGTATCCCATCCTCTTGGTTGGCAGCTTCTCAATAATGACCCTTTCCTTCGTCCAAACCTTGATATTTTGTGATTTGGCCTTTCCAAGTGTAGGAGACACAAACTTGGGTTCAGTAACACAATCATCCCCACTATCTAATTTTAAACCTTTAGCATCACCACAAAAATATTTTTTCTGACTATCTGTGGCCAATTGCTGTTCCTATCCCCAGTGCTAGGCAGACACTAATTTATTTTCTGTGTATAGATTTGGCTTTTCTGGATATTTCATATAGGTGAATCATATAATATCCAATCTTTTGCTTCCAGTTTTTTTCACTTAACAGTGTTTTTGAGCTTTATGCTATAGCATGTATTAGTAGTTTCCTCCTTTTTAATTGCTATTTTTACCCCTTTGTATAATATACAACACTTGTTTATCTTTTCACCAAATGATGGACATTTGAATTATTTTAACTTTTTATAAAACAGATGAAATGTTTTCCAAATGGAGGTAATATTTTAAATTTCCAACCGCTGCCAGTGTATGAATGAATGTTCCTGTTTTTCACAACCCTCAACAGTACTTGTCTTGTAAATTGTCTCAGTTCAAGAGACTGAAGTAGAAGCTCACAGTAGTTTTAATTTACATTTCCTCAATGACTATGGTTTAGCATTTTTTAGTGAATTCATTAGCAATTCTCATATCATCTTTAGTAAAAATTATACATTAAAATAGAATTTTTAATTTGTGTTCTTTGTCTTATAATTGAGGTGTAAGTCTTCTTTATATATCCTGTATATAAACCTCTTACAAGATATAAACTGAAAATATTTCTTTCTACTCTGGGTCTTGTCTTATTTTTTTTCTATAGTTTCTTTTTTTTTTTTTTGATGGTGTTTGTTCAAGTACAAGTGTTTATCATTTTTATAAAGTCCAATACATTATATTTTTGTTATAAATGCTGCTAAAGGATCTTTGTACAATCCAAAGTCAGAAATATTTTTTAAACCACTAGTTGAAGAGTTTGACATCTGTTTTCCGAGGAGTGGTGAAATTTCATTGTAATTTCTTACTCAATTGTTGATTCCTCAAGGATGTGCATTATCTCTATTTGGGCTTAATCACTGTATTTTTGTGGCCCTTTCTATAGTGCCTGTCACATAGTAGCCTCTCAAAGAAATGTTAAAGAAATAAATTAATATGTCAGTAACTAATTTCCAATTTGAATATCTAACATACCTTTCTTCTTTTTTTGTATTTTTCTGAAGTTGGAAACGAGGAGATAGTCAGACAGATTCCCTCATGTGCCTGACCGGGATCCACCAGGCACGCCCACCAGGGGGCAATGTTCTGCCCATCTGGGGCATTGCTCTGTTGCAACCAGAGCCATTCTAGCACCTGAGGCAGAGGCCATAGAGCCATCCTCAGTGCCTGGGCCAACTTTATTCCAATGGAGCCTTGGCTGTGAGAGGGGAAGAGAGAGACAGAGAGGAAGGAGAGGGGGAGGGGTGGAGAAGCAGATGGGCGCTTCTCCTATGTGCCCTGGCCAAGAATCAAACCCAGGACTCCTGCATTCCAGGCCGACGCTCTACCACTGAACCAACTGGCCAGGGCTAACATACTTTTCTTTTTATAAACACATCAACAGCTATTGAGGTAGGTAGTTAGAACATTAGTGTATCACAGAAGGCTATTATTTCTTAATCAATTTATTAATTTTGTTAGAGTGGGTAGCAAATCAGACATGAGCTAGGAGGAGAACAGAGAAAGAAAGAGAATATCGACCTTAAACTTAACCACCAGCTGATAACCAGATAGCTAGCTGAGGTTCTCAAATCTCTGATCAGTCCAGGGCAGTCATACACCCATGGGGAAGCTTATGCAAAGGGCCTGACAAACAAGGCAGTGACCAAAATATGACATTCTACCAGGGATGCTAGACATGAAAGAGTACAATGATGAACAAGAGCAAGCAGATGGTCTCTAAACATGAACAGCGCAGTCACAGGACTGTCCACTACTGGCAGAGATAAACCAGACAAGAAAGAGGAGCCAGGAGGTGGAGGGAGGTGCCTAGTCAAGCATAAATACTGGACTCTGTAACTAAGAGGAGCATTCAGATTGATCTCAGTCATCTGCTTGGAAGTCTTTTAAGTGTACTTTCTTTTTGCCAGTAAACTACTGTTGGCTTTACTATTTGAGTCTCTCTTCTGAAGTCATTCTTTGGAGAAGAGAACTGAGGAACCCAGAACAGTACTGTGGAACTGGTGACAAGTTAGCTACTATCTAATTATCTATATGTCTCTTCTTAGTAGTCAGACTAATTTGTCCTTTAATTTTCTTAAGCTGCTGCTGAGAAACTTTCTATGAAGAGAACTTTCTAAATAACTGTTATTTTGGCAACACTAGTATCTTGTATGAGAAATAGTTAAAATGCTCTATGTGAAGCAAATTTAGAATTTTCAGTTTAGCTATCACTGCTCACAAAAATTAGGGGATATTTCAAAATGAATATAAAGTGATAAAAGTATCCCCTAAGTTTTATGAGCAGTATATTTAGAGGGTCTTCTTTGACTTCACATTTTAGTCTGGGTCACTGAGATTGCTTAGTAGACACTATTTTATTTTATTTTATTTTATTTTATTTTATTTATTTATTTATTTATTTATTTTCATTTTTCCGAAGCTGGAAATGGGGAGGCAGTCAGACAGACTCCCGCATACGCCCGACCGGGATCCACCCGGCATGCCCACCAGGGGGCGATGTTCTGCCCCTCTGGGGCGTCGCTCTGTTGCATCCAGAGCCACTCTAGCACCTGAGGCAGAGGCCACAGAGCCATCCTCAGGGCCCAGGCCATCCTTGCTCCAATGGAGCCTCGGCTGCAGAGGGGAAGAGAGAGACAGAGAGGAAGGAGAGGGGGAGGGGTGGAGAAGCAGATGGATGCCTCTCCTGTGCGCCCTGGCGGGAATTGAACCTGGGACTCCTGCACGCCAGGCCGACGCTCTACCGCTGAGCCAACCGGCCAGGGCCAACACTATTTTAGTTAGTGAGATTTGATTGAGCATTAGTGTAGATAAGTATGTAATAAATACTTTACTCAGGAAGTTCTGTATTTTTAAGAAGATTAAATATCAGTGGGGATAGTTGGAGTCTCTGGTGTTTTCTATCCCACTGTCCACACAAGTCCACAAATGAATAAGGTTGTTTTATATGCTTTTTTATTTTTTTTGTATTTTTCTGAAGTTGGAAACGGGAGGCAGTCAGACAGACTCTGCATGTGCCCAACCGGGATCCACCCGGCACGCCCACCAGGGGGCGATGCTCTGCCCATCCGGGGCATTGCTCCATCACGACCAGAGCCACTCTAGCACCTGGGGCACAGGCCAAGGAGCCATCTCCAGCGCCCGGGCCATCTTTTGCTCCAATAGAGCCTTGGCTGAGGGAGGGGAAGAGAGAGAGACAGAGAGGAAGGAGAGGGCGAGGGGTGGAGAAGCAGATGGGCGCTTCTCCTGTGTGCCCTGGCCAGGAATTGAACCCGGGACTCCTGCACGCCAGGCCAACACTCTACCACTGAGCCAAACGGCCAGGTCCTGTTTTATATGCTCTTGATTGGGGGAGATGAGTTCCTCTATCTAAATCAGGGGTCTCAAACTCGCGGCCGTGCGGCCCGCCCACCAATTTTGTGCGGCTCGCAGACTAATCAAACTTCGTGGATTAATCTGCGGGCCAGTCTGCGGCTGCACAAAATTGGTGGGCGGGACGCGAGTTTGAGACCCCTGATCTAAATGCTAGAGATAGATATTCTTAAAAATAAGTAATCATGAGAAAGTCAACATAATGAATCTTCATTCTTACTCAGCTATGAAGATATATGATTTAATATTTTCTATATACATACTTTTTAAATCTTATAACTAATAGTTGATGCTTCTACACATTGACTGTTGCTTCATTAGATAGACTGGGTCTGTCAAAATCATTGGTGTCATTGCTGATCCATCTGAAACACACACTGTCATATGTCAGTTTACTCATCAATGGAGGAAAGGGATCCATTGGAAGAAAGAATCTTAAAGCATTATTCGAGCAGTGTTTGTCTCTTCATAATGGAGTTTTTATATATCTACAATTTCATTTTCTTTTTTCTGTTCTTGATAATTAAAAATGCTTTATGACATTTTAACTGATACAAGTTGAAATAATCATTTTCCACAATTTATAAATGATTATTTTGGGCTCAGAACTAGGTATACTCTCTTACACATAACACTTAAATGCTGCTCATCCCTTTATAAACAGTTCATTTTATTCTACTGCAGAAAATTTTTACTGGAACAGCCAGGCTCAGTTCTAGTCTCAAAAGGAACATTAGTGCTACTCTGCATGCCTCTGTACAATGGAGAGGAATATTTTTTTTCTTTTTTTTTTTTTTAATAAATTTTTATTAATGTTAATGGGATGACATTAATATTTCAGAGTACATATATTCAAAGAAAACATGTCTAGGTTATCTTGTCATTAAATTATGTTGCATACCCCTCACCCAGAGTCAGATTGTCCTCCGTCACCCTCTGTCTAGTTTTCTCTGTGCCCCTCCCCCTCCCCCTAACTCTCTCCCTCCCTCCCTCCTGCGTCCTCCCTCCCCCCACCCCTGGTAACCACCACTCTCTTGTCCATGTCTCTTAGTCTCGTTTTTATATTCCACCAATGTATGGAATCATGTAGTTCTTGTTTTTTTCTGATTTACTTATTTCACTCCGTATGATGTTATCAAGATCCCACCATTTTGCTGTAAATGATCTGATGTCATCATTTCTTATGGCTGAGTAGTATTCCATAGTGTATATGTGCCACATCTTCTTTATCCAGTCTTCTATTGAAGGGCTTTTTGGTTGTTTCCATGTCTTGGCCACTGTGAACAGTGCTGCAATGAACATAGGGCTACATGTGTCTTTACGTATCAATGATTCTGAGGTTTTGGCGTATATACCCAGTAGAGGGATTGCTGGGTCATAAGGTAGTTCTATTTTCAGTTTTTTGAGGAACCACCATACTTTCCTCCATAATGGTTGTACTACTTTACATTCCCACCAACAGTGTATGAGGGTTCCTTTTTCTCCGCAGTGGAGAGGAATATTTGATTTTGGAATGATTTACTTTTCAGGTTCTAGTCAAGTATCAGCTTATTGGAGAAAGAAACCAAAAAGATTTAGGGAATTAGCTTCTTACTGTTTCACTCATATGTAGAGAATATTCAACAATGTCACCACTAACAATAGAATACATGCTCCCATTCTTATATTTCAGAATCTCTGCTATTGAAATATTCTGGCTAAAGTTTGCACATTTCACACTGGCTTATTTTCACAACTTTGGCAACCAGAAAAGCATATTCAAGATGCTACAGTCAGCTGCTGGCATAGGTGAATCTACCATACTTTCTTGGTAAGAAGGCTTTGTCTTGGCTCCAGTTATCCTTTGACCCAAAAAGAAGTTTCACCAATTCACATTACGAGCATCCATAAATGTTGGTAGACATTCACTTGTCCTTTGAGCGTAGCACTTGATGGATGCTTTTTCAAGGACAATTAAAAGGTATTTATTCAAGCAAATGATGATGTAACTGACATTTCTTAAACTTGCATTTCTCCAGAACAGCATACCTAAAGCACATTGATTTACTGATATTAAATGTGACCTTCAAAGAATTGGTATGAAATGTTTTAGAATAGTGTTTTCAATTGCCAGTTGTGGATGAGTCCACCAGAAATTTCATACCAGACTGCAAAAGAGTTAAATCAGCTGATGTTGTATAAATATTATGACCCCAAATATCTTGGTTGGATTTGCTTATGTTCAGGGTGATTCTGCCTTAGTGGTCCCTGAAATAATTCTATTTTCACTGGTCCTCAAGTATAAAAAGGTTGAAAACCACTGTTTTAAAAGATCATTAATATTTTAAGCTTTCTAAAATTTGCAATAGCCCATATTCCTGTTTTTTACATCTTATTTTTATAGCTATATGTTTTTTCCTAGAATAGTAAATAAATTTACTTTTATATCTTAATAGAGCCATCACACCAGTACAATAATAATATTTCAATGATTTATAAACATCTATGAAACTCATTCTTTGTACTCATTGTCACAATGTATATTATTCTTCTCAAAGAACACATGAGATGAATAAGAAACTATAAAAAATCTATGCCTAATAATGTCATGCTCTCATTAGAATAGTAAAATAATAGTAATAAACATTCTGGAATGAATCTGAATTTAAAGACACAGGAGTCAGGATCCTTGGTTGGCTGATTCTAAATGCTAGACCATAAGCAGTGTTGAAATTAAATTTTGAAATAGTTGTGCTATCAATGACAACTTACAGCAGCATTACTGCTCTGGGTATATCATAGATTATTAAAACACTTACTATGCCAGTGGGTGGATTTTCATTCCTGATGTTTTGATTACAGCAAGAGTGGTAAACTTAGAGTTCTCCCTTTGGGTATAGTAGAAGTCTTCCAAAACAGAATCAATTATAGATTTCATACAAACTTGGAACATTTTAACCACTACAGAGAGAAGCAGTATTTGACACTGAAATTTCTTATCTCCCCAGCTCACTTCAGCTATTTTTTTTTTAATTTTACCTCATGTTAATATCAATATTAGTATACACCATGATTCTGTTCTAGCATTAAAAACAGCTTAATCATGTTGATAGTTCACATCCTAGCCAATGGGAAAACTATTCTCTGAGTGTTAAAGGAAAGAATTATGAACTATATCCACATTCATTTTCTTTCAAGAAAATAAGCATCTTTCCATTATGGAGTGATTAAAAACAAATTAAAGATTACCTGTCATTGTTGAAATACCAATACACACACAAACAGAGGTTTATACATTTATATATTCACTGTATTAATTGACCCTTATGCAGAATAGAATATTTATTTATTCATCCCTTCAATATATCTTATACTTTAATAATGGGTACAAATGATATTTTGGGTGCTTGTAAACAAGTTGAACAGATGCCTTTTTCAGAAATGATATTTTCACTTTTTGGCACATGTAATGAGGCTATATACCTGTAATTACCATACAGATACCATAAATAGATAAAAAACCACTTTGTTTTTTAACCAAAGGATATATAGTCTATTTCTAACAAGCTATAAAATTCTTCCAAGTCTAATTTCATAATCAATAATTGATATGCAAATGAAAGTATAGAATGCAGATGTAACATTTAATTAGGTAGAAGTTTTAGTTTGAATGGGGATGCCTATACTATAGTTGGAAATAAGAAGGAGGGGTAAATTGGGGTGATTAAGAACATAGCATTGAGCTTAACCTCCCTAGGCTAGGACCTGAATCTATATTGACTGTGACCCTGAAGATTTACAATACTTCTGGGTTTCTATCTGTTAATTTGTATAATGAGGATGATTATAATAACGAACAGGACTATGTAAAAGTTGAATGAGATCATGCACATAAATCTCTTAGCATAGTGCCTGGTCAGGAATATACCCTCAGTAAATGTTAGCCATTTTTATTATTACAAATTCATACAATAGAAATTTTTGGACTTGGCAACCTCTAAAACATTTTTAGTTAATTATTAATACACAGATATAGGACCTCAGCATTTTTTAAAGGAAAAAGAAGTATGACAACATGTAGCTGTGTCAAATAAATGGTATATGGCTATTAAATTATATCTAAAAAAATGTTTTTGTTAAAAACATGATGTTCTAGTTATAGATTTCAGTATAAATGACTGACAATGGAGAGCCACTTTTTTGCTTTTTATGTATTATAATTACACTTTCTATCAAAAACAGTCTAAGGAAAATGATTAAAGATAACCCCTAGGATACTAGGTATTATTCTATGTTAAAATGACATTTTAATTACATGTTTTTAACTCTTGTGTTGCCTCATCTGGAGATAGTACAGTAAGTAGGTTCTAGGCAGAAGTGTGATCAGAACATTATAGGAGGAGAATGTGTTTCCAACCGTTGAGAGATGAATTATACCAATGAAATCACACACAGTTCTTAAGGTTCAATTCAAGAATTGCCTGCACTCTGATGTCTCTTTATCTTCTTTTGAGAATTTCATATCCCTTTGTCTCTACTTCCTTAACATACTGTATATCTGTACATCCTCCTTTTATTTTTCAGTCCTTATAGCTCTTTGTTATATATTTACCTTCCTGATCTCAAGATCACAGACCAATCAAATCTTAATTGGCTTTGCAGTTTCAGATTTGGTTGTTTACATGTATTGTAAGGTTGTAGGTTTGCATTTTTGATACTTCATTTCATAAAGGATAAGGGGAGTGTATAAATATAAAATATAACCAGAAAGATATTAGAATAGAACTCATCTTAGTTTGAACCATGAAAAGTACTTAAGTGAGTGTGTAAAAGTCACTTCTTTAAACACACATTTTACAAAGGGAATTGTTTGGAAAAGTTGTTCATTGTTTATCAATAAACAAGTTGTGAAATGTGACCACCATGGAAACTTAGAGGGGAAGAAAGTGTTGGCTGACTAGCTTTTGTAGTGGGTGAGTTGGGAACAGTTGTTGTGTTGATATTGACTAAGATCCTAGAAATTATTAATACATGGGACATGTTTCTCATGCATCAGACACATTCATGTAGGAGAGAGTGGGGGTGTGGTCATCTGGACTTTCCTCTCCTAGGATCCCTGGTAATTGATTGTGCTCTTTAACATAGAGATGATTGTCCATGGATTGAGAAAGGAGTCACCAGAGACTGCTACCTAGATCACTGGAACTGGGAAGATGGTCCAGTAGAGAACCTGTAAAGCACCAATAGTAGTGCCCTATAAGGCAGGGTTCAACTTGAACCACTCTCCAGACCCTCACAGGGACTTCATCTTTAGCCTCTCCAAACAAAAGAGAAAGAAACCCCAACCAAGTCAGTGTTGCTATTTCTCCGACTTGTCCACCTTCCTCAGTTTGGATTCTAGAGGGAAACAAAACTGCATCTAGCAAATAGAGGACAATTCTCAGAAAATATTTTCTTTGCAAACAAATCAGCCTAATTGTCTGTGCCTTTTCTTTTATGTTCTCTTGAAATGTTCTTGTTAAAAGCTAAGAATAAAACAATGGAGTAAGAAAATATGAGATCATTTTCTTTTGATGATTATTTTTTATCTAAGGTTTGGTGAGAAGTTGAAATGCACAGGTATTATAAGACTGATGACAAACTTAGGTTCTTCTTTATTAAAAATATACTATGAAGGCTAAAGAGATTAAAAGTTTCTTGGTTTTTTTTAAAGTAATTTGCAGACACATTAAAGAATCTCGTGAGCGGGGCTCTCACTGTACTTATGGCTTTTATTTTTATAGTATTTGTATGGCCAGTAGCCATGGCCACCATCACAGCCGCCTGGCTCATGCAGGTTCACATAGGAATCGGACAGTTGGTAAAGATACAATGAAGCCAAAATCTGATGGACCATCATCTTTAATCCTAGCTTGCACCCGGCAGGCAAGTAAAATACACACTGGGCTCCAAAACCCACTCATTCAGTACTCACAAAGCTACAGACTTATCTGAGTTTCCTAGAATCAAAGGTTTCTAGCTCACCAGCCTTATTCACCTCTGTTCCCTATCTCCTTCTTTCTGCATAAACTCTGCACTAACTGTCTTCTTCCTCAGCACTCCACCATCTTGGCTGCTTCTCCTGGCCTCCTCCATGTGGCCTTTCTTTGCTCTCCTCTAATGCTAATCTCAGGAACCAAGAGAGCAAGCTCCTGGTCTGCCTGACTTTATAGTGCAGAAATCAAAACCTTTAATCCAATATACAAAATAGGGAAGTCTCTAATACAAAGTCACTTATCTGAGGCATGATGGGATTGTACCACCCCACATCAGAAAGGGTGGGAAAGGCTTAGTCCTAAAACAAGCCTCAGATACAAGGATCCTGCCTGCCCACAGCCTGCCCCCAACACACATTAAATACAATCACGTCCATCCCAAAGCAATCACCTGGGCAATGGGCTTCCATGTGGGCAGCGCCATCTTTAACAAAGTGAGTATAATATATTTTATCTGCCCAACAGTATTATAGTACAGATACTGTAAGATAAAAATATGTCAAATCATTATATTGTATACCTGAAACTAATATAAATCTATAACATTATATACTTGGTGAAGTAGGTACATTATGGCAGAGTGTCTGCTCTTACTACTAATGTAAGACAGAGTGGAGACACATTCAAACATATTGGTTTCCAGCTTTTCTGCAGTCATCTGAAATGCTTCAACAAGTCTAAACAAAAAATATGAATGTTGTCTCACACTCAGCAATTATGACTTAATTAATTGGTCTAGAATAGAGATTACTACTTAATTTGTTTGAGAGGGTGGGATTAAGCTTTGAAATTAAAAAAAATATGAAGTATTGCACATGTGCAAAAGCTTTTAGAACTTCTGAGATAAGCAATCTTTCTTTACAATGTTTATACTTGTGTAGCAGAGACAATTTCATAATCATTAGTGAGATTTCTAATTCTGTAATGAAACAAAATCAAAGCTCCATTTCTTTCTTTAAACAGATTTTCCGGGTCAATTCCAGAAAGCTCTACAGTAAGGTTTAATGTCTCATGAACTTGCTCAGTTAAATAGTCCACAAAAGGAAACTCTATATTTGTGATGACAAAAATTGTTTACCAAGTACCATGTCTGATTTTAAAATTATGTCATTATTCTTTTAATTTTTTTCTTTTTTAAAAAATAATTAATTGGGGTGACAAGCAAAATTTAATATAAAAGTAATAGTGAACCAAGATTTGGTCGCTTGGTGCTTGAAAACCAATACTCAAGAGACGGAATCTGATAGAAGGAAAGCAGACTCATTCAAGAGCTGGCAGTTTATTGAAGAAGAGGGACTCTTGTCACAGAGATCATCTTAAAATCTCAGGAGTTTTTATAAGCAGGGAAGGGAAGGCAGAAGGATGGAAACCGAAGAGGGTTGTGAGCTCTCCTTGAGGGTGCTATGTGCTACAGTATGGTCTGCTGATAAAGCATCTTGAATCCAGTCAAGCGATGGTCTGGTTTTCCTCCAAGGGGAGAAAATCTGTAGCCAAAATCCTGAAGACTGAAATCTGCTTCCTTTGAGGTTAGCTCCTAGAGTCCACGAAGTAAGCATGTTCATCAGGAGCTCCATGTCATCATTTACAGAAGCAGTGTTAAAAGAACAGCAGGGTGGCTTACCAAACCAGATGACAGCCAAGTCTTTATAAGAATATTCATTTTATATCCAGGAATTATTGAATAGAAAACTGTTTTCCATAAAAAGTAGTGTCCTGAGAAAGACAATCTTTTGTAGAGGAGGATGTTCTACATTTTAAAAAATATATCAGAACTGATTTCAAACAGCCAAAGATCTATTTATTGTAATTATCTTTGGTGTAACAATGAGTTTAATTTACTTTAAAATACTTTAGTCATATGTATGACCAATAGCCATGGCCATAATCACAGTCAGCTGGCCAATGCAGGTTCCCATTTAATTTGAACAGACAGTAATGAATCAATGGAGACAAAAAAATGGTGGGCCATTACCTTTAATACTAGCTCGCAACCAGCGGGAGAGAAAATACACAGTGGGGAAACACTTCCCTTTCTATTCAGGGCTCCAAAAGCCACTGACTTTCTCTGTTTTTTGCTGGAATCAAAGACCTCATTAGCCTCAGTCAGTCCCCTTTGCAATGCTGATGGCAAGAATCAAGCAAGAGAGCCCCTGGTCTGCTTTATTTTATAGTGTAGAAAAGTAAAGCTTTTAAGTTGTTGAGCAGATAAAATATATTATGCTCACTTTGATAAAGATGGCACTGCCACGTGGAGGCTCATCACCCAGGTGATATTAATGTGTGTTGTGGGTGGGTTGTGGGGAGGCACCATCCTTGTAGCCTGGGGCTTGGTTTTAGGACTAAGCTTTTCCCACCCTTTTTGATGTGGGGTTGTGCAATTCTATCATACCTCAGATAAGTGACTTTGTATTAGAGACTTTCCTATTTTGTATTTTGTATTAAAGGTTTTGATTTTTATACTATAAAATGGGGGCAGACCAGGAGTTTGCTCTCTTGGTTCCTGAGATTAGCATTAGAGGAGACAGCAGAGAGCAGAGAGAGGTCACGTGGAGGAGACCAGGAGAAGCAGCCAAGATAGTGGAGTGCTGAGCAAGAGGACAGTTTGTGCAGAGTTTGTGCAGGGAGAAGGAAGGGGGTGGGAACAGAGGTGAATAAGCCTGGTGAGCTAGAAACCTTTGATTCTAAAAAACTTGGATAAGTCCGTAGCTTTGTGAGCACTGATTGAGTGGGTTTTGGAGCCCACTGTGTGTTTTTACTTGCCTGCCGGGTGCAAGCTAGGATGAAAAATGATGGCCCATCAGATTTTGGCTCCGTTGTTTCTTTTTTTTAATAAATAAATTAATTTTAATGGGGCGACATCAATAAATCAGGGTACATATATTCAAAGAAAACATGTCCAGGTTATCTTGTCATTCAATTATGTTGCATAGCAATCACCCAAAGTCAGATTGTCCTCTGTCACCTTCTATCTAGTTTTCTTTGTGCCCCCCACCTCCAGTAACCACCACACTCTTGTCCATGTCTCTTAGTCCCGTTTTTATGTCCCACTAATGTACGGAATCATGCAGTTTTTGTTTTTTTCTGATTTACTTATTTCACTCCGTATAATGTTATCAAGATCCCACCATTTTGTTGTAAATGATCTGATGTCATCATTTCTTATGGCTGAGTAGTATACCATAGTGTATAAGTGCCACATCTTCTTTATCCAGTCTTCTATTTTTTTTTACAGTGATTAAAACCTTTAAGCAAACTCTTGGCCAATACAGCAAGAATCCATAAAAGAATAGTGTTCTTAACATGTTCACCAAGTCCACGATGGAACCAACACCATTCCAAATCCCTGCAAATGCAACCCAACCCCAGTTCAGTCCATTAGGAGCTGTCACAAGGAGCAGGAGTCCAGGAAAAGTCCACCTCCAGGAAAAGTCTGCATGGCACTAGAATTGTTGTCACAATTCTATACTTTGCAGCTCATGTCCAAGTCCTAATGACCGCTACTTCTAGCTGGTAATGATTCAGGTAGACTGGAAAAGCCATCTGCAGCATGTGTGGAAATGGAGCTTCTGATCTCCTCTGCCTGGAGAGATGAGACCAGGTTGCTTTTCCCTGGAGCTCTGCAACTGTGGTGTGGTAAAGAGAACCTTGGGATACACTAAGGTGGATGGCAAAGGTAAATTCATAATATAAGTTGGCAAAAGGGGGAAAGAGAGCTCTAAATTAGGAGTAGGTCCCAGCCTGAAATATGAGTGGGGCATTGAGGTAGGAGGAATAAAGGAAACACTATATATTAAACAAAGCAGCAGAAAATAGGACTATCAACACCCACAACAGAGATCTTCGAGGGAAGAATTAAAAACCTGACTATTCAGGCACGAAATAGTTAAGTGGCACTTGTGCAAGTGAGATCAGTTTACCTGCTTCTTGGAAGAAATACCCTAGGCTTGTCCACAGAGTCATAGATGGGGCCGATGGCCCTGGGCACCATCAGCTTTCAGTGGCAAAGCCCAGCATTCTGGGCAAGGAAAGGTCATAGGTGACTGGAAGAGACTGAACCCTCCCTTAGAGGAGTGAGGGGGAAGCCTATCCTCCAGTGTCCCTTTTTTCTCACAGCAAAGGCATATAAGCCTGGCAGGCTTTAGCTCAATGACCTTCCTATTCACTATTGAACCAGGACCCAGATGGAATCCTATGAGACCCCTTTGGGGTGTTGGAGCCTTTAAGGGTGTCCTAAAAGCTGGTAGTTCACCTAATCTCTATTGGGCTTTTTCTGCCTCTTGGTACCTTAAAAGCCATGCTCAGAAGATCTCGCTGAGGGGTTTGAGTATCCCCATCTGCCTATGTAAACCTTTTCCATATATCTGGAGCTATTTGGAAAAAGACAAAACAGTGTTATTAGCTGGATCAAACAAAAGAGTGTAGAAGTTTGCCAGAGAAAAAGATTTGGCATCTCCTGTTTATCAGCATTCAAAAGAAATTTAAAATTTTTTAAGTAAAAAACATGATATGGTATATTCATAGGAATTCCAGGATATGACTCCCCCCTTTAAATTTTTTTAAATTGACCTTAAAATATTTGCTGGGTACTTTAATAATACTTTGACTTTAAAGATTGTAAGAAATACACATAATTCGAAAGGTTTGACAAAATACATATGCAGGAGCATTGTCAGTTTAACCAGTTTAAAAAATCCAATAATAGAAAAATGCATACAGACAATGAGCTATAACATGCTTAGCAGCCTCTCCTGTTCTGGCAGAGGTTACTATAAATCCAGAATAGGTATCCACTCTAACGTGGACATAGGACTGTTTGCCAAATGAAGCTATATGAGTAACATCCATTTGCCAACGTTATCCTGGTAGGAGTCCTTGAGGGTTAACTCCAAATGAAGGGAGAGATTGTAGTATAGGGCCCCCTGGACAGGATTTACCAATCTGCCATGCTGCTTCCTGAGAAAGTTGAAACTGTTTACACAGGGCTGCAGTGTTCTGGTGATCAATAGTATGAGACTGAATTGCTTGATCTGTCATGGTTGCTCCAAATGATTTTCTTTTGGGTAGCTTGATCAACAAGGGCATTCCCTTGTGCTAAAGCTCCAGGGAGCATGGAGTGACCTCGAGTATGTCCTATAAAACATGGAGCTCTTTGTTGACATACAAGTCTTTGAAGAAGGAGGAACTGCTGAAATAGTTCATCAACAGTTGTCCCTAAGACAGCAGTCTTTATAGTGGAAACAACCATAAGTAAATATTTGCTGACTGTATATAGATTAAAGGAGGAATATGGCAAATGCTGAAAAACCATGATAATGGCATATAATTCTAGTCTTTGAGCTGATTTTTGACTGAAGCTGACTGTTTCAGTATAAAGTTGTCCTTTGATTTGCAAGAGAGATTTGCCATTAAGGGAAGTTTCCTGGAGCCACTGTTGTTGATTTTTTGAAAAAAAGAACAACAATAATTTTGAGTCTCAAAACATATAAGCAAGCCCTGGCTGGTTGGCTCAGCGGTAGAGCGTCGGCCTAGCATGCGGAGGACCCGGGTTCGATTCCCGGCCAGGGCACACAGGAGAAGCGCCCATTTGCTTCTCCACCCCTCCGCCGCGCTTTCCTCTCTGTCTCTCTCTTCCCCTCCCGCAGCCAAGGCTCCATTGGAGCAAAGATGGCCCGGGCGCTGGGGATGGCTCTGTGGCCTCTGCCTCAGGCGCTAGAGTGGCTCTGGTCGCAACATGGCGACGCCCAGGATGGGCAGAGCATCGCCCCCTGGTGGACAGAGCGTCTCCCCTGGTGGGCGTGCTGGGTGGATCCCGGTCGGGCGCATGCGGGAGTCTGTCTGACTGTCTCTCCCTGTTTCCAGCTTCAGAAAAAAAAAAAAAACATATAAGCAGTAAGGGTCGCCTATGCCCCTTGATAATCCAGGAGGTGACAAGATCAAAATATAGAAATGTATTCCATGGGCTATTAGATGGCTCAATGTGCCCAAGCTGTAGCTGCTCTTGTACCAATTGAGTAGCTGCCCTAAGTTTCTCCTGAGAAAGGAGCCATTGGTCTACCCATACAGGATTATCTGAGTTCCAAGTAATTGAGTCTGCACAATGCATTATTGGGGTAGCAGGAGCGACCAAGGCCCCTATGCTAAGCTAAATTTTGATATCCTAATCCACACCTTCTGGTATTGGGTGCCACTTCTATGGGGGTGAGAATTCCTCTCTGTTCTTTCCCTAGTCCCTTAGTGGGCAAAAATCCCCAATCAAGCATCTGAGTACTGACTAAACAATTAGGACTGACAAGCAACGCTCCTGTACTTTGCAAAACATCTCTACCCCACAAATTAACTGGCCATCCAGGAAGCACATAAAGCTTAAAAAATCCAGAATGACCTTCTTAATCTTCCCAATGTAAAAAACTAGAACTTTGTTGCGGGAATTTACTCTGCCATATACCTTGTAATTCTGTGGCTGCTGCATGAGTGGGCCAGGAAGGAGGCCAATGTAGCTTAGCAATAACAGATACATCAGCTCCAGTATCTAAAAGTCCTTTAAATTTATGCCCATGTATTGTTAGTTCCATTTCAGAGCGTTCCTGACCTATTTTTTTAAATCCAATTGGAAAAATCAGAGGAAGCAAATCACCAATTTTCTTGGGGGCCCTTTTGCAGGATGTGGCCTGAGAAGCAGAAATAGCATCCTTACACTATTCTTCTAACTGCCTGAATTAGCCGTGAGACAAATTTTTTTTTGGATTAATTTAAATGGGGCGACATTGATAAATCAGGGTACATATGTTCAGATAAAACATCTCTAGGTTATTTTGACATTTGATTATGCTGCATTGGCTATGGCCATACCACCCTGAACGCACACGATCTCGTCTGATTATGCTGCATTCCAATCACCCAAAGTCCAATTGTCTTCTGTCACCTTCTAAGTGGTTTTCTTTGTGCCCTTCCCCTCCCACAACCCTCTCTCTCTCCTCTCCACCCATTCTGTAACCCCCACACTCTTGTCCATGTCTCTGAGTTTCATTTTAATGTCTCACCTATGTATGGAATTATATAGTTCTTAGTTTATTCTGATTTAATTATTTCGCTCAGTATAATGTTATCAAGGTCCATCCATGTTGTTGTAAATGATCCAATATCATCATTTTTTATGGCTGAGTAGTATTCCATAGTATATATGTACCAAAGCTTTTTAATCCACTCGTCCACTGATGGACACTTGGGCTGTTTCCAGATCTTCGCTATTTTGAACAATGCTGCCATAAACATGGGGGGTGTATTTCTTCTTTTCAAACAGTGCTATGGTGTTCTTGGGGTATATTCCTAACAGTGGTATAGCTGGGTCATTAGGCAGTTTGATTTTTAATTTCATGAGGAATCTCCATACTGTTTTCCACAGTGGCTGCACCAGTCTGAATTCCCACCAGCAGTGCAGGAGGGTTCCCGTTTATCCACATCCTCGCAAGCACTTATTTTGTGTTGATTTGTTGATGAGCGCCATTCTGACTAGTGTAAGGTGATATCTCATTGTTGTTTTAATTTGCATTTCTCTAATAATTAGTGATGTTAAGCATTTTTCATATGCCTATTAGGCATCTGTATGTCCTCTTTGAGAAGCGTCTATTCATTTCTTATGCCCATTTTTGGATTGGATTGTTTGTCTTCCTGGTATTAAGTTTCACAAGTTCTTTAAAAATTTTGGTTATTAACCCCTTATCACATGCATTGTCAAATATATTCTCCCATTGTGTAGTTTGTCTTTTTACTCTGTTCTTATTGTCTTTAGCTGTGCAGAAGCTTCTTAGTTTGATAAAGTCCCATTTGTTTATCCTGTCGTTTATTTCTCTTGCCTTTGGAGACAAATTGGCAAATATATTGCTGCGAGAGATGTCAGAGAGCTTACTGCCTATGTTTTCTTCTAAGATGCTTATGATTTTACGTCTTACATTTAAGTCTTTTATCCATTTTGAGTTTATTTTTGTGTATGGTGTAAGTTGGTGGTCTAGTTTCATTTTTTTGCAGGTAGCTGTCCAATTTTCCCAACACCATTTGTTGAAGAGGCTGTCTTTACTCCAATGTATGCTCTTACCTCCTTTGTCAAATATCAGTTGTCCATAAAAGTATGGGTTTATTTCTGGGTTCTCTGTTCTGTTCCATTGGTCTATATGCCAGTTCTTATGCCAGTACCAGGCTGTTTTGAGTACAATGGCCTTATAATATAACTTGATGTCTGGAAGTGTGATACCTCCAACTTTATTCTTCCTTTTCAATATTGCTGAGGCTATTTGTGTTCTCTTTTGGTTTTGTATAAATTTTTGAAATATGTGTTCTATATCTTTGAGGTAAGTCATTGGTATTCTAAACGGTATTGCATTGAATTTATAAATTGCTTTTGGTAATATAGACATTTTAATGATGTTTATTCTTTCTAACAATGAGCACGGTAGATGCTTCCACTTTTTTGTATTTTTCCTGATTTCTTTTATCAATGTTTTATAATTTTCTAAGTACAAGTCTTTATCTCTCTGGTTAAATTTATTCCTAGGTACTTTAATTTTTTGGTTGCAATGGTAAAGGGTATTGATTCCTTAATTTTTCTTTCTGACAGTTTATTGTTAGTGTATAAAAATGCCTCTGATTTCTGAGTATTAATTTTATATCCTGCCACCTTGCTGAATTCATTTATCAGGCCTAGTAGTTTTTTTACTGCAACTTTAGGGTTTTCTATATACAATATCGTATCATCTGCAAATAATGATAGTTTTACTTCTTCTTTTCCAATTTGGATAAATTTTATTTCTTTTCTCGTCTAGTTGCTGTGGCTATGACTTTCAGAACTATGTTGAATAAGATTGGTGAAAGGAGCACCCCTGCCTTGTTCCTGATCTTAAGGGAATTGCTTTTAATTTTTGCCCATTGAGTATGATGTTGGCTGTGGGTTTGTCATAGATGGCCTTTATCTTGTTTAGGTACGTTCCCTGTATTCCCACTTTGCTGAGAGTTTTGATCATGAATAGGTGCTGGATTTTATCAAGTGCTTTTTCTGCATCTATTGAAATTATCATGTGGTTTTTCTCCTTCCTTTTGTTTATGTGATGAATCACATTGAGTGATTTGCGAATATTGTACCAGCCTTGCCTCCCAAGAATAAATTCCACTTGTTCATGGTGTATGATTTTTCCATATATTGCTGGATCTGGTTTGCTAATATTTTGTTGAGGATTTTAGCATCTAAATTCATCAGGCATATTGGCCTATGATTTTCTTTCTTTGTGTTGTCTTTGCCTGGTTTTTGGAATCAGAATTTTGCTCACCTCATAAAAGGAGCTTGGAAGTCTTCCTTCCTCTTGAATTTTTTGAAATAGCAAAATAGCTTGAGAAGGATAGGAGTTAGCTCTTCTTTGAATATTTGGTAGAATTCACTTGTAAAGCCATCAGGCCCAGGACTTTTCTTTGTTGGAAGTTTTTTGATAACTTTTTCAATCTCATTTGTTGTAATTGGTATGTTTAGGTTTTCTGATTCATCCTGATTGATTTTTAAAATATTATAGGTTTCAAGGAATTTGTGCATTTCATCTAGGTTGTCTAGTTTTTTTGGCGTACATTTCTTCATAGTATTTTCTTACAATATTTTGTATTTCTGTTGTGTCATTTGTTATTTCTCCACTCTCGTTTCTAATTTTATTTATTTGAGTCTTCTCTCTCTTTTTTTTTTCGGTCAGTCTGGTTAAAGGTTCATCGATCTTGTTTACCTTTTCAAAGAACCAGCTCCTGGTTTTATTGATCCTCTGTATTGTTTCTTTAGCCCCTATATCATTTATTTCTGCTCTGATATTTATTATTTCCTTCCTTCTACTAGCTCTGGGCTTTACTTGCTGTTCTTTTTCTAGTTTTTTTAGATGTAGGGTCAAGTTGTTTATTTGAGCTTTTTCTAGCTTCTTGAGGTATGCCTGTAATGCTATGAACTTCCCTCTCAGGACTGATTTTGCTGTTTCCCATAAATTTTGAGTTGATTTATGGTCATTATCGTTCATTTCTAGAATTTTTTTTATTTCTTCTTTGATCTCATTTTTTACCCATACGTTATTTAATAGCATCCTATTTAGTTTCCAAGTCTTTGAGTATTTTTCAGTTTTTCTGTTTTGGTTGATTTCTAGTTTCATGCCATTATAATCAGAGAAAGTGCTCAATATGATTTTTTTTTAATTTTTTATTTTATTTATTCATTTTAGAGAGGAGACAGAGAGGGACAGAGAGAGACAGAGAGAGAGGAGCTGGAAGCATCAACTCCCATATGTGCCTTGACCAGGCAAGCCCAGGGTTTCAAACCAGCAACCTCAGCATTTCCAGGTCGATGCTTTATCCACTGTGCTACCACAGGTCAGGCTCGATATGATTTTAATCTTAAATTTGTTGAGACTGCTTTTGTGCGCTAACATGTGGTCTATTCTAGAGAATGGACCATGAGTGCTTTAAAAGAATGTATATTCTGTTGTTTTAGGGTGAAAGGTTCTGAAGATATCTATTAAATTGAGTTGATCTAGTATGTCCTTTAAGTCTGCTGTTTCTTTGTTAATTTTCTTTCTTGAGGATCTATCTAGTGATGTTAGTGGGGTATTGAAATCCCCTACTATTATAGTATTGCTGTTGATCTCACCCTTTAAATCCATCAAAATCTGCTTTATATATTTATGTTCTCCTATATTAGGTGTGTAGATATTTATAATGGTTATATCTTCCTGTTGGATTGCTCCCTTTATCATTATAGGGATATAATGATATATGCTCTTCTTTATCTCTAACTATAGTGTTTGTTTTAAGTCTATTTTGTCTGATATAAGTATTGCTACCCCAGATTTTTTTTCATTTCCATTTGCATGAAATATTTTTTTCCATTCTTTTATCTTCAGTCTATGTGCATCTTTTGTGTTAAGGTGTGTCTCTTGTAGACAGTATATGTACGGGTCCTGTTTTCTTATCCAAGCAGCTATCCTATGTCTTTTGATCGGATCATTTAATCCATTTACATTTAAGATTATTATTGATATGTAATTGTTTATTGCCATTTTATTCTTTAAAACTGTATTCCTCTTTTGCTATATTCTTTTTCTCCTTTGATCTGTTTACAACAGGCCCCTTACCACTTCTTGCAGCCTTGGTTTGGTTGTCGTGAATTCCTTGAGTTTCTTTTTTTGTCGGAAAGCTTTTTATTTCTCCTTCAATTTTAAATGATAGCTTTGCTGGATAAAGTAGTCTTGGTTGAAGGCTCTTGTTCTGCATTATTTTGAATATTTCTTGGATTCCCTTCTGGCCTCAAGTGTTTCTATTGAGAAGTCAGAAGTCATCATTATGGGGGCTCCTTTGTAGGTGATAGTCTTTTTTTCTCTAGCAGCTTTTATTATTTTCTCTTTATCACTTAGCTTTGGTATTTTAATTATGATGTGTCTTGGTGTTGATTTCTTTGGGTTTCTGTTTAATGGAGTTCTCTGTGCTTCTTGTACTTGTGAGATGTTTTCCTGCCTTAATTGAGGGAAGTTTTCAGCTATGATATGCTTGAACAAAGTCTCTATCCCTTGTTCTTTCTCTTCTTCTTCAGGAACCCCTATGATGTGGATGTTATTTCTCTTCATGTTGTCACAGAGCTCTCTTAGAGTTTCCTCAGACTTTTTGAGTCTCTTTTCTTTTTTCTGCTCTGCCTCCATGCCTTTATTTATTTTGTCCTCTAACTCGCTGATTTGGTTCTCAGCTTCATCCATTCTGCTTTTAATTTTTTCCATTGTGTTCTTCATTTCTGATATTGTATTTGTCATTTCTGATTGATTATTTTTTATTATTTCAATGTTTTTTTATACTTGATATCTCTTTATTTAAGTGTTCATAATGACAATCTATTGTTCTAATATCTTTGAGCATCCTAATAATCATTATTTTAAACTCTGCATCTGGTAATTTGGTTATATTTGATTCATTCAGGTCCTTTTCTGGGGATTTCTCTTGATTCATTTGTATTGTATTTCTTTGCCTCCTCATTTTCTCTGTGTAAAGGAACACTTTGGCCACTGGAGTCCACTGAGTGTGTGGCCTCTGTTTCCTAGGTATGGTCTGTCTGCAGATCTGCCACCCCCTCTCTTGTTGCTGCCTAGGGCATTTGGGTATGGGCGTTGCTGGTGCCTGCCTACTTGGGCTGTTGCTGTGGTTTTCGCCTCTCCTTCACAGGAGTGGCTGTGATCACGTGCTCGGGTGTACAAGCCTTAGTGGCCTTGGTCTTTGCCCCACTCCTGTGGGTGGCATTATGCTCGGTTCTGAGGGCAGTGGTGAGCACCTTTGCTCAGCTGCAGGTCTCTACCTGTTTCTTGGCTTTTTCCCTGCCCTTGTAGGAGGAGCCCACTCATGTGATGGCTGCAAGCCTTGGCTTCACAGGCCAGGTGGGACTGCGTGCCCACACTCAGTAGCAGGACTCTGCCTGTTCTGGGCTTTTGGGTCCACCCCTGCGGGAGGAGCCGGCTCCCAAATCAGGCCAAAAGCCTCAGTTCTGTGAGTGGGGCAAGGCTGTGCCCCTGTGCCCTTGCTCAAGGGCTGGTCTCCACCCCTTCTGGGGTTCCTGCCCTTCTCCTGCAGGCTGGATTGCAGGTGGCCTGCATCTGGGCTTGACCACTTTTGCACACCTCCTCCTCCCCAGCCTGGCAAGACTGAGTTCACAGCTGGGCCTCAGTGGTGGGAAGCCAGCTTCTACCCTTGCAGACAGAACCATGCTTCCGTGTCCTGCTGTGGCCCACCCTCCGATGAGCCCTCAGCCGTGTGGGGTGTGGGTGCTGCAGCTCAGACCCTAAGACTCACTACTGTAGTCCCAAAAGCTCCCTCCTTCTAAGTGACTCTGTTCTGAGTACCGTGGAAGAGCTTGTTTGGATGGTGTCCTGCTTCCCTTTGCTGGTATTGCTGTTTCCAGGGGAAATATTCACTTCAGATTTGGGGAGTGACTCATCCCAGGGGTTAGGGTGGCTGTCTCCCAAAATGTTTCTTCCTGTGCCTCCTAGGTTACACTCTCTTCCTGCTACTCTGGTAGTCTCTTCTCTCCCTGTCCCCCAGAGCCCCAGGTGAGTGGTTGTGAGAGAGGTGTTCTGCGTAGTCTTTTTAAGAAGAATCCTGGGTCTGAGAAATCAGTCTCTTTCTCATAAACAATATCCTGACTTGTTTCCAGCTAAATACTCTCCATATGCCTCTTCTAGGCTCTGCGGCTGCAGGCTGGGGCTCTGTTCCTGGGATTCAGGACCCTCCTCTCTCTGCTAAACTCACTTTCCACCATGTGAGTCTCTCCCAGCTGCCGTTTGCTCCGGGCAGCCAGCTCAGCAGCCCTCTCCGCATTTCCGCTTTTTTTTTTTTTTTTTTTTTTTACCAGTCTCAGTGTGTCTTCTTCAGTGTTCCTTGGTTGAAGAGTCCTCTTAGTTTAGTCCAAAGTTGGTTTTTCCAGATGATAGTTCTTAAAATTAGTTTGTAATCCACTTTGGTTCTGGGAGGTGGATGTTGGTACGTCCGCCTACTCCAGCGCCATCTTGTCTTCTTCCTTCGTTGTTTCTTTACCAGCTATCTGAAACCAAGGCAAACCTGCATGGGTCAGGCAGCTGTGATAGAGACTGTGGATACTGGCTTCATAAAGTCAATATACAAATAACAAAGTCTCTGATACAAAGCCACTTATCTGAGGCATAAATAGGGTTCCTCATAAGAGTGCACCAACCCCCATCATGCAACAGTCAAGGGTATGGGAAAAAGCTTAGTGTTGAAAAGATCTTAGTATTAAAAAGGTAGGAAAGGCTTAGTTTTAAAACTAAGAGTTAGGCTATAAGGACTTTGCCAATTTATAATCTGTCTCCCACACCCAATGCAAACTATTAGCAAGCAAACATTTACATCATATTTACAAACTTATTTGACCAACCTCATAGATGATGTGATATCAGGAATAAGTCAGTTTCAGGAATCTCCCAATCTAAAATTCATTGTTTATGGTAGTCAGATATATTTAATCTGGAATAGCACTCCAGAGAGAGCCACAAGTTTCAACTGTCCTTGTCTTGACCAACAAAAGAGCTTTTGCTATTTTGTATAACTTTTACTGGCTTTCATTTGTAAAATCAATGACTTATTAGCTAATTGTTATTAAGCCTGGGTCCTCATTGAAATAAATAAATAATACTGAAAATGTTTTCTGAAGAAAAGATTTTTAGAGACATACTTCTAATCTGCATAAATAGGCATAAGAATTTAGCCTCCCTACTGAATGTTCTGTTGTAGGGAATCACCCATCTAACCTTGAACCCTCTATGACTTACTTGCATTGGGGAACTTTAGTTAAGAGCCCTGAGTGACCTGATCAGAATGTGGCTCAGTGGATAAAGCATTGGACTGGGATGCAGAAGACCCAGGTTCGAGACCCCAAGGTCACCAGCTTGAGCGTGAACTCATCTGGTTTGAGCACAGCTTCACCAGCTTGGACCCAAGGTTGCTGGCTTGAGCAAGGGTTTACTGGATCTGCTGAAGGCCCATGGTCAAGGCACATATGAGAAAGCAATCAATGAACAACTAAGGTGTCGCAATGCACAACGAAAAACTAATGATTGATGCTTCTCATCTCTCCATTCCTGTCTGTCTGTCCCTGTCTATCCTTTTCTCTGACTTTCTCTGTAAAAAAAAAAAAGCCCTGAGTGAACTTCTCTTGGATGCAAACACCAAGAAACTGAGTGAGTGAATGACCTTTGTATAGACATAAAGGAATGCATGTGAATGGGCTTTTAAGAAATTAGCTGAAAGAGTTCTAGATTTCCTCTTCCTTTGTTCTTGTTAATTAGCAAAAGAATAAGAGTGTACTGACCAAAATTAGCCCTTTCTCCATGTCAGCAAAAAGTATATAGTTCATTCTCTCCCCTTATCACCGGATGTCCCATCCCATTAATCCTGTTACCTTTGTTCTTCTTCTCATCAATAAAAGCTGAAGGAGAAGAAGATTCAGGAGATTTGTCTTCTTTGGCAGCCTCTCCCTCTTCTTCTTCACATCAGTTTGTGTCCTGAGCAGATTTTTTTCCATGTGTCACTGGTAGTTCCTAGCTGGCTGCAGTACTACATTCTGTACACAGAAGTATTGCTCTTCAGACTTGATTCCGAACAGATTTGCTCAGATGGGTCTTGGTCTACTTTATATGTGAGGAGAAGCAGAGCTTTCTACCCCCCAAAATATGTATTTTGGGAATATGAATTACTTTATGAAACAGAAGACTCAGAAACCACCTTTGAAACTCCCACCTTTAACTGCCTGTAGGAATTCAGATGAAAGAACCTGCTTCAAGAAAGGGAGCTATTGCTTCAGCAGCACAATGAACTAAGACTGGCAGACAGGAAAAAATCCTGCAAAAGCAGTGTGCTGGACTCCCCACTGTGTCCCACTGCTTCTGGGTGGCCCAGCCAGAATTTGTTTACTAAATGTTTGCTCTTTCTCATCTCCCTGTGAATTGTCTCCTTTTCCTTTGAAGCCTCAGCCTCCTACCTCCCCCTCCTTAATTCAGAATAGCAAATATGATAGATACGTGAATTCCAAACTGCCCTCTTGATGTTCCGCTTATCTGTCAGACCTCACCCTTACTGAACTATCACCCCTGAGACAGAGAAATTCCAGAAAGCTGATCAACCTGCCCCAAGAAGGAGCATTCCAGAAAGCTGAAATCCTAAAACTGTAAAAGGGAGCATACCAGAACTTTTGCCTCAGTATCCCCTCAGGCTCTCCCAAACACTATATAATTCGCCTCTAGTCTGTAACTGGTGCTCTTCTCCCCGGGAGAAGTGCTTGGCAAGATTCCTTTCTTTTAATAAAGCCTGTTACTCTGGTCTTTCAAACTCCCATGGATTCCAACATTTGGTGCTGAAACTCGGGACAGGGTACTAACTGCCTGGACGATCCCTCTTTGCCGTCCAAACTTACAACCAGGGAAGCAATGGGCAATGGCAGCTTGTCCCAGGCTTACTCCCTGATTCTGTTTGAACGTGTAATTGTAGATTGATTGGCCAGCAGTCTAACCCTGTCCCAAACCCCTGCTGGATCAGTGTAAAGCCAGGAGCCACGACCACCACTATCAAAGCAGCCAGGCCCATGCAGGTTCGCATTGGATTCGGACAGTCGGTAAAGAAACAATGGAACCAAAAACTGATAGGTCATTTTCTTTAATTCTAGCTTGCACCCGGCGGGCAAGTAAAAACACACACTGGGCTCCAAAACCCACTCACATTCAGTGCTCACAAAGCCACTGACTTATCCGAGCTTCCTAGAATCAAAGGTTTCTAGCTCACCAGGCTTATTCTCCTCAGTTCCCCATCTCCTTCCTTATCCCAGATACAAACTCTGCACAAACTGGCATCTCACTCAGCACTCCGCCATGTTGGCTGCTTCTCCTGGCCATATGGCCTCTTTCTGCTCTCTGCTCTGCTCCCTCTGCTCTCTCATGCTAATCATCCCAGGAACCAAGACAGAGCAAGCTCTCATTCTGCTCTCATTTTATAGTGTAGAAATTCAAACCTTTAATCCAATATACAAAACAGGGAAGTCTCTAATACAAAGTCACTTCTCTGAGGCATGATTGGATTGTACCACCCCACAGCAAAAAGGGTAGGAAAGGCTTAATCCCAAAACCAAGCCCCAGGCTACAAGCATTCTGCCTGCCTTTAGCCCACCGCAACACACATTAATATCACCTGGGCGACGGCCTCCTTGTGAGCAGCGTCATCTTTAACAAAGTGAGCATAATACATTTTATCTGCCCAACAATCAAAAAGGTAAGGAGTTTCTCCCTCCCCCTTCCCCAGTTGGCCTCCAAATTTCTCTCTAAAAGCACCCCTTCCTGGTTAGACGGTTTTGACTTTGGACCCCATATCTATGAGTGGTCTGCCTCTACTCCTTTATGGACTTCTATGAAAGTCTAGGTGAGCCTAGCCAGGCCCCTCTTCTACGTCCCGGGATCTTAGCCTTGGGGTGATGACCTCCTGTCTGAGACTCGCTTTCTAAGAAGATTTTCTCCTCTCGGAACTGTGACTGAAGGCGGGAACACCCCTTTCTCTCACCAGTCTCCTCTACTGTGGGCTCCTCTCAGTCCAAACTGTCCAGCCAGGCTCCCCTCGGAACATGGGCTCCTTCCAATCTCAGGCCTCAGAGATTACTCCTCTACTCCTTCGGGACTCACCCTACTCTCTGAGGTTCACAGTTTGGGAGGTTTCTACTCTGAGCAGCTAGCTTCTACAGACTTCCTCAAAAGTCTAGGTGCCTAGCCAGGTTGCTTTCTACTACCAGTACAATATCCTAAGAGATCTTGACAACTTTTGCCACTGGATGGGGAGGACATCAGAGATTCCTTATGTGCAGGCTTTTCTTCTCCCTTCTCTCCTGTCCTTAATTCCTGTACTGCTTGTTCTACACGCAGGCCACTTTTGGCCAAAGAAACCTCACCTAAAACCTCCACTCCTAATCTTTCCTTCTCCGAGGACTCCCAATTCTTTCCTCCTCGTGCCTGACCCCGGGGGCACCCCTATCTCGGGACTCCTCTCTGGTCTCTCTGCAAATCTTTTTTGCTCAAGTCTTCCCTCCAGAAAACCCCCTCCCTTTGCAAAATCCTGTTTCTCATTCCCTTACAAATACCAGTCTCCCTTTCTCCTCCCCTGCTGGCCAGGGGCCCCTCCCTTCTCCACTGTGTTCTTCATCCCCTCCCCCCTCCTTAGAAGCTGTGGCTCTGGGTGCAATGCCTGTCTCTTCTCTGACCCCTTCTCCTTCCTTAGAAACTGCAGTTCTGTCTGTCTCCTCTCCGACCCCTCCTCCCTCCTTACAAACTGTGACTGTGCCTCTTTCCTCCTTGCCCTCTCCTCTCTCCTCAAAGCTATAAATCTTTTTTGACTCCTCTGACCATGTGGTACCACACTAGTACTTTACCCTCCTCCTCCTCCTGCAGATTCTGACCCTCCTTCTTTCCTTCCAGCTATTCACACTGTCCATCTGCCTTCTCTCTTCCTCCCCTCTATGGTGACTACTCCCTGCCATCTCAAAAAACTTAAAAAAGGAGAATTGTATAATAAGCTATGTGAGTAAGTAATCTGTCTTATCTCTTTATTTGTCAGAAAATATCTCTAGTATAATATTAATTGAAACAAGTAAAGTGTGCTCATTTAAATCTGTTACTTTATAATTTGTATATGAAGTCTATGTTTAATGTGTAACTGTGTCTGTTTCTAAGGCCTTAAACCAATAATTACCCACCTCATAAACCAAGGCTTACTCATCCCCATGAACTCTCCCTGCAATATTCCCACACTTCCTGTTCAAAAACCTTCAGGGGCTTATCGCCTCATACAAACCTTACACCTCATCAGTGAGGCAATTATTCCCCTCCATCCAGTAGTTCCTAATCTCTACAAGTTACTGTCACACATTCCCCCAAACACCACTCACTTCATAATCCTAAACCTCAAGAATGCCTTCTTTACCATTCCTCTACACCCTGACTCTTACTTTCTGTTTGCATTTACCTTTATTTAAACTGACCTGGACACTAATGCAGCCCAGCAACTTACATGGACTATTTTACCCCAGGGGATCAAAAACAGCCCACACCTGTTTTGGCAAGCACTAGCTCAGGATTTAGCAGCATGCAATCTCAAAACTAGTACTCTCTTATAATATGTAGATAACCTACTCCTCTATAGCCCCTCCCTGCCTGCCACCCTTCTTAACTTCCTCACCATGAAGGAATATCATGTCTTCTCTGCTAAGGCTCAACTTCATTCTCAGTCCCTAGTCTATCTAGGCATCACCTTAACCCCCACCACCTGAAGTCTCACCCTAGATCGAACTCAGACCCTCTGCAGTCTCCAACCACCTACCACCATGTATCAAATTCTTTCTCTCCTCAGTCTAATAGGCTTCTTTAAACACTGGATTTCCAGTTTTGCTTTCTTAGTCAAGCCTCTCAATGAGATCTTCTGAGCATGGCTTTTAAGGTCTATAATGGCCAAGGAAGTAACAGAAAAGGCAAATAAGGCCCAAAAGAAGTCAGGAAATAACCAGCTTTTGGCATATGCTCTTAAAGCCTCCAGCACCCTAAAGGACTTCATAGGATTCCATCAGGGCCCTGCTCCAGAGTGGAAAGAAAGGTCATTGAACTGAAGCCTGCCAGACTTCCCAGCCCCACCGATTGACATATCTGTGCTGTGGAAAGAGGGACACAAGAAGGTAAGCTGCCCCCTTGCTCTATGGAGGGAGGGTTTAGTCTCTTCTAGCCCTGCTCCAGCTACCTGTGACCTGACCTTGCCCAGCATGCTGGGAATTGCCACTGAAGGCCCAAGGACATCATTCACATGCCTAAGGTATTTCTTCCAAGTAGCAGATAAGCTAATCTCATTTCTTGTAAACACAAGGGCCATCTACTATGCCTCGCTTGAATATTTGAGTGTTATTTATCCCTCAAAGATCTCTACTGTGGGTATTGACAGTTTGATTGTGTTGCTTTACTTAATATATGGTATCTCCTTTATTCCTCTTGTCTCAATGCCCCATGCCTATTGTAGGCTGGGACCTGCTGCTAATTCCAACTAAGAGCAGTGGTCACTAGGACTTAAACTCTAACTGAAAAGTGTAGAAATGTAACCACCCTTTCCCTAAATGCTTGCAGGATTTACAGTTTACTCAGCAAATTGTTCAAATATTGTTCAAGAGGTGCTTCCAGCATTACATCACCCAAGGACTGACTTTCACATGGTCAGGTCCACACACCGTAATCCTGACAACTCCCACTGCTGCTAAAGGTGACTCTTTCTTCCACCCTAACCATCTGGAGCTCAGAAACAGAGAAACAAAACCGACCCCTTGTCCTTCTACTCTCTATTCACCTCTCAGCCTGCTTCACCCAATCAGGGGCTTTTTACTTGTGTGGGACCAACACCTATATGTGTCTCCCTACTAATTGGACAGAAACCTATACCCTAATCTATCTCACCCCAAATAACCTAATCCCACCCCATGAGCCTCTTCCAGTTCCTAGTACACTACCCATCAATCTAAGGAGCAAATGAGCTATACAGGTAATTCTTCTCCTTGTTGCTTTAAAAATTTCTATAAAAATAGGTCTAGGGGCAGGTGGACTGGCTACTGCCCTCTCTCTCTCTCTCTCTCTGTCTCTCTCTCTATCTATCTCTATCTCTCTCTCAAGCCCAGTGAATTCGTAAACATGGAATCAGTGGTTTCACACAAACTGGGTGTTTTGACTATTGCCTTGCATTGGTCCACTCACTCTCCTATTTATTTTTCTAACTTTTGGACCCTGCCTCTTACTTTTTTTCACTAGCTTCTTACAGAACCATATGCAGAACTTCGCCAATCAGAAAACTAGAAAAATCTACCTAATCCTATACACTAACCCTGAAACCTGCCCTCGCGAAACAGAAAAATCTGAAACCCTATATCAACAAACCTCCTAAATCCTATCTTTCAACTCTTACAGGTCCCCTAAACCTAAAGCTCTCCCGTATCATTGAAGAACAAGGAGAATGAATAGCATTCACCTCTTAATGCTTCTCAGTCTTTTTACCCTTTACATAGTAAGGGGACAAGATCTCTGGGTCTTCTTGAGTGAATAAGAGCCTACAAACGGACATGAAACATTTTTTTTAGCTCAAACTAACCGCTCTCTCCAGGGCTGCCAGGAAAGAATATCTTTAACTTTACCATGGAAGAACTTTCACCCACCGCTATACAACCCTCCTTATCTCTGCATTCCTGATCTCCAAATACTTGCTCCCTTCTTTATCAAGTTCCTACAGGTCTGGATGAAAGAGATCTCTAGGATTACCTACAATCAAATGCTCCTACACTCCTATTCCCCAATACCCCAAGGAGAACTTCACGAGGGAAATATCAAATAGGTAGGAATGACAGCAGGAAGAAGACGCCCCTCAGCCCAAAAAGTTCTCTCCTGAATGTTCTCCAAACCCCCTTCCTTTAAAACCACACATACTCAGTCCTTCTAAAAACTTACACCAAGAGGTTCTCTGTCTCTAAAAATCTCCACATGTCCTCCCATTCGAGAGGAACCAGACCAGCACGTCTCATGAGGCTCATCCAGGAGACCATGTATCACCAAGTCACCCCGTCCAATCTGCACTCGCAGCAAGCAATTAACAATTATTACCTCGCAAAATTTTTTTACTTCCTCAGGTTTTTTGAGACATCGCATGGTTCGGACCTTACAGCACGGAAACTGACAACCTCCTTAACTGGATGGGGAACTTGGCTTGGCAAGGTTCCCTTCTTGAGTTCTCTCCAGAAGAAGCAATAATTTTCCAATTTTTCTCCTCTTTCTCCTCACCACCCCTCACCATATATTATAAAATTAATAACTGCCTTTCTTTTATATGTAACCATAGAGTTGAGAAATGATAGATATGTGAATTCCAAACTGCCCTCTTGATGTTCTGCTTATCTGTCAGATCTCACCTTACTGAACTATTGCCCGAGACAGGAATTCCAGAAAGCTGATCAACCTGCCCCAAGAAGGAGCATTCCAGAAAGCTGAAATCCTAAAACTGTAAAAGGGAACATACTGGAACTTTTCCCTCAGTATCCCCTCAGGCTCTCCCAAACACTATATAATTTGCCCCTAGTCTGTAACTGGTGCTCTTCTCCCCAGGAGAAGTGTCCAGCAGGGTTCCTTTCTTCCTTTCAATAAAGCCTGTTACTCTGGTCTTTCAGACTCCCATGGATACTAACAAAATAAACATTAATTACCTGAATTGTCCTGGGGACCCATATTGTTAAGCAACCCCCATATGTACAGACATAATAAATTTGGTTATTTTCTCCTGTAATCATTTTCATGTCAATTTGATTATTAAACCAGCCAGAAAAAAATTAAAAGGTAGAAGAAGATTTATTTTTCCCTCTTTCACATATGTGATTTGAAAGTGTCACATTGGTTCCAGGCAACTTTCCAAGGGTTTTCAGAGCTCCACCCCCCACACACAAAAAAGGAAAGCCAGGATTTTCTAAGCTGACAGATGTTGTATGGCTGCTTGATAAATTCTTCAGGAATTTGCGTGGAGAATATAATTATGGCCTACCTAGTGTCAGGCTATTAGGAAATAATGACCTACAAGACCCTAATAGTCTATATCACCAAACAATTTTAGACTGTAATAGGCAGTTAGACAGACATGAGCAGAACACAGGCACAGGTCAGCAGACTGAAAACCCCAGTGCCTAGCAGCGGGCAAACTGAGGAGCAAGAACCTTGCTCTCAGGGTTACCTTTCCTCCACCAGCATCTTACTAGTCATGCAGGTTAAACCTCCTTAACAGGGGAATGAAGTGGGAGGCCAGACAATAACCCTAGCAGGAGAATGTAACTTTTATCAAATGTACTAAAAACTGTTACATGCTTTCAGCAGACATGGAGATGAATTGCAACACCACTACTGATGTATCTTATTCCTTTAGACCAGGGGTCAGGAACCTATGGCTTGCAAGCCAGATGTGGCTCTTTTAATGGCTGCATTTGGCTCACAGACAAATCTTTAATTAAAAAAAATAATAACGTTAAAAATATAAAACATTCTCATGTATTACAATCCATTCATTTCCTACCGCTCATGTTCATGGTTGCGGGTGGCTGCAGCCAATCACAGCTGTCCTCCGTGACAACATCAAATCTTTATTGGATAATGCATAACATACACAGGCAGTTGTATGGCTCTCATGGAATTACATTTTAAGATATGAGGCGTTCATGGCTCTCTCAGCCAAAAAGATTCCCGACCCCTGCTTTAGTCACATCAAATTGCCTTCAGGATGGTTTCTATTATGTAGAAGGGCAGTTTATTCCTATGTTCCAGCAAACTGTTCTGGAGGACCAGGCTCTTGACAATTTTACACCTACAAAGCCTCAAACCACCCCAGCTTGATGGGAACACTCCCTTGTACCTGGTTGCAATTGTTATCTGCTAACTATATATATTTGTAATGTCAGTCATGGTAACCTCCTGGCTGCCTAGTCTGACTGGTCCTTGAAAGGCATCTGTTGTTTTCATTCTTTTCATCTTTTTTCATTATTATAGCTTGTTGTTGCATGCAAGGTGCCTCCTATGTAAATCTGCTATAAACTATATTCCTAAACCTCCTATGAGACTTTCTAATGCTAAGATACATGCTCAATAGCAAATGATTGCTTCCCTGTAAAATTAATCTTATAGAAACAAGAGAGTCAAAATTAACAGTGGGGAATGGTAGGGAAACTTTTGAGTTTAAAACTTTAGCTTTAGTTATAGTCGCTAAGCTTAATGTTTAATACTTTAAGTTGCAGTCTTAACGTCTTAACTAATGGGCTTAGGGACTGATGCATGTAAAAAGTTGCTGTTCCAAGCAATTAACCATTTGTCAGGAGCACAGCAATCGATCAAAGTGGTGTCTGTGAAGTGCCCAACCAGACCCTGACTTCAGGCGGCCTAGGAGCAATGAACTGTTTTCCCTGAATTCCAAACCCCTTACCTACTCTTTTCTCCTGCTATTAAAAAGGACAGCTTGAGATGAGATGTTAAAACATTTTTTAGAATACATAACCTGCTGTCTTTTCAGATCACCAGCTATCTGAATAAAGTACTCATAAAGATTCAATCTCTGTCACTACTTTATTGGCTGTGTAATGACAAGCAGCACAAACACTGACTTTCTGGTTTCAAGACCTGTTCAGAACAACCAATGGGAGGAATAGAGGTCATGAGGAGCATGTCTGGGAAGACTCACAGGGCAGACGGTATTTGAGCTGAATATTGAAAATTAGATGCAATTTCCCAAGTTGACAAAGTGGTGTGAGAGGAAATATTTCATCAAGGGAATAGTAAGATTATCCGAAAATGCAAAAGAGTATGGTTTATTTATTCAACTAGAGAGTGGCTGAAAATATCAGGTGTTAGGTATAAATCAAGCAAAAGCAAGATTATGAAAGACTCCTTATGATTTACAGAAGTGTTTTTCAAAGTTTTTTTTTTTTAACACATCACAGTAATATATACTTTTTGTATAACACAAGTATGGACCTATGTAAAGCCAGAAGCCATGGCCAGGGCCACCATCAGAGCAGCCCAGACCTTGCAGGTTCGCATTGGATTCAGACAGTCGGTAAAGAAACAGCAGAGCCAAAAGCTGATGGGCCATAGTCTTTAATTCTAGCTTGCACCCGGCGGGCAAGTAAAAATACACACTGGGCTCCAAAACCCACTCACATTCAGTGTTCACAAAGCTACTGACTTATCCGAGTTTCCTAGAATCAAAGGTTTCTAGCTCACCAGGCTTATTCTCCTCAGTTCCCCATCTCCTCCTTCTCTCTACACAAACTACACAAACTGGCATCTCACTCAGCACTCTGCCATCTTGGCTGCTTCTCCTGGCCACATGGCCTCTTTCTGCTGCTCTCTGCTCTGCTCCCTCTGCTCTCTCTCATCCCAGGAACCAAGAGGGCAAGCTCTCGTTCTGCCCCCATTTTATATTGTAGCTTCACAACCTCTAATCCAATATACAAAATAGGGAAGCCTCTAATACAAAGTCACTTCTCTGAGGCATAATTGGATTGTACCACCCCACATCAAAAAGGGTGGGAAAGGCTTAATCCCAAAACCAAGCCCCAGGCTACAAGGATTCTCAACACACATTAATATCACCTGGCGACGGCCTCACGTGGGCAGCGCCATTTTTAACAAAGTGAGCATAATACATTTTATCTGCCCAACAACCTATAAAAATTATAATTAGATAAGATTTTATATCTTGTTTCATAAAAATACTATGGACAAAAGACAGGGCCACATACTAAACCTGATAAATCAGGCAAGGCCTGCATGGTGGCCTTATAAAATCAGAGACCTAAAGTAACCACATGGAATGGTGTGAAATTAAAGCTTTGTAAATAAAATCAGTTCATGAAAGGTAGTCATGTCCTAGGGATGGTATTTTTCTGTAACAATGACCAATCTTTACTTTAACTGAGCCTGTTGTCTTTTTTTTTTTTAATTTATATAACATACCTGATAACATACCTTTGGAATATCAAGGTAATTTTTTTCTAGACCCCCCACAAAGAACAACTACAGCACCAGAGCAGAAACCATGAATCTCCTCATTGTTGTTAATTACCATGATAACTGTTAACTGTTACCCTTCCTATACTTACAAATGTGAAAGAAGTGGGTGTCTACTTGTTTCACTTTTTATCCAACCCTAGAGATCTCCACTGCTTTGCTTTCTCCTTCCTCCCTAATCTATTACCAATGAATTTCATTAAGTCTTCCCCTTTCATTCTGATGTATAAAATAAAGAATAAAATTGCCATTTTCCAGAACATTTTCTTGATCTGTTGAGATCTTTCTTCCCACCAACTGTTATCAGTTTGGTTCAAATAAACTAAAAAAAAAAATACTTTTAGGTATGAACGTTTCTTACATTGACAGTACTCAGATGTATTATTTTCTAAATTGTGTTTCTTAGTTGATTCCATTCTGTTTTATTTCATTTAAAGTGCTGGTTTTGACCAAGTAAATTGACTTTCTGACACATCAGTGGGTCACCTTTTACATTATGAAAACTGCCGGGTGAAAAATTTAGTTACTAAAGGTTTCAAGCTGCTTTTGTGATGACTGGAAAGATCTTTGTTATGGTAATATAGAGACGGGTTTAGAGGTGTGAGATTGGAAGTGGAGGAAAGAGGCAGAGGATTATCACTCTCCTCCAAACAAGTGATTGTGACTATGCAAGAGTTAGATTTGTGGATTGTGGGCAGGAGATATTTGAGAGATAAATGGGTAGAATGAGCAGAATTTGGTCACTTACTCTATTTGAATGTTTGGTGTTGCTGAAGGAGGTGGATTAACCGGAAAGGTTTGAGGCTAATAGATTAGATAACAAGTGTGTGTCTAGGGGAAATCACAAGTAAACAGTATACAGAAGAAGAACCACAGTTTTGTTTTATTTTCTAATAAGAGAAGCTCACTACATTCTGTTGTTCTCAGTGTGGTTTGGGCTTTACTATGATTCTGTAATTTTTAAGTAGAACATATTTTAAAAGTATGCTGGCTCTTCAGACCTTTACAGTTGCTTGATCCAAGGGATCTAAAATCTCATGCTGGCTAAAGCAGAATCCCTCTGAGAGGGTTCAAGAACGTGTGCTGCCTGACAAGATCCTGACTGGATCTTTGCAGCAGTCTTATGGCTGTACCTAATGAGGCTCTAACTGATCTTTAATTCATATAGAAGAAAACGGAGTATCTATGGTGTTTAGTAATTGCTCCAGTCTTCACTCTTGAGAGGCTGAAACTAAAATCTACCAACTCTAGTGCTCTTCTTTACTTCTATGCTTTCCTCAAACTTAGATACTTTATTGTTCACAGATGACCCTGCCTTATACTTTTAAATTTAGACTGCCTGACAATTTTACCTTAAAATATTTCTGTACTTTCACATTTTCAACCTGTCTTTAATTCTTTATTGCTATGAATCCTCCCTCTCTGACTGTTTTCCTGGTTCCCATCACCCCTTTCTCTTCCGAGATCAATCTGCTGTCCATTTGCTCTCTAAGATCAATATTTGCCAGCATGTGCTCTTTGTAAACACTTCCTGTGGATAGTTCTATTACCCCCAATTTTTTGTTGCTGTTTAGAAACTGCTTTTCTATCTTGAAATGATTGGATAAAATATATAAAATTCACCTTTTCAGTTTTTATTTATATATTTTGTAAGATCATCTTCCTGGAGAAATAAAGAGCAGGAAAGATGCAATTATCAACAATCTAAAATATTAAGCCCTGGCCGGTTGGCTCAGCGGTAGAGCGTCGGCCTACCGTGCGGAGGACCCGGGTTTGATTCCCGGACAGGGCACACAGGAGAAGTGCCCATTTGCTTCTCCACCCCTCCGCCACGCTTTCCTCTCTGTCTCTCTCTTCCCCTCCCGCAGCCAAGGCTCCATTGGAGCAAAGATGGCCCGGGCGCTGGGGATGGCTCTGTGGCCTCTGCCTCAGGCGCTAGAGTGGCTCTGGTCACAACATGGCGACGCCCAGGATGAGCAGAGCATCGCCCCCTGGTGGACAGAGCATCGCCCCATGGTGGGCATGCCGGGTGGATCCTGGTTGGGCGCATGCAGGAGTCTGTCTGACTGTCTCTCCCTGTTTCCAGCTTCAGAAAAATGAAAAAAAAAATATTAAAGATAAGTGTAGCATCCACCGGGTGCGAGAACAAACGTCGGAGACTTTCAGGAGTTTAGATCGTACTTTATTGGCCAAGATTAACCTGCGCAGGGGCAAACTCCCAAGATGGCCAGAGACACCGTACCCACAAGGGGCTGCAAATGAGAGTCACGCCTGGTGCTTACAGCTAGGTCCTTATATATCCTAAGTGAACAAGCATTATACAGAAGCAAATGTGGCAGCTAGCTATTCGTTAGGGAGGTTGCACGCAGCATAGCAACAGGGGCCAGGTCTAGCTTAGTGGCGAATTTCAAACATAAACTTCTGATAAGGGTCTCTGACCAATGGAATGCAGGAAGTTTGTCCTCCTTTGTGCTGATCTTCTTTGTTCTCAGCCTCACAGGGGCCCTATCAGCACTTCCTTGTTCCTGCTCCTTTAATAGTTACACTATGGCAGCCACAGCACACCTCCCGAATCTAACAATAAGTACTACTGATGCTGATGTTAGTTAGAAGTCCAGGTGTGTGTGTGATTGTGTGTGTGTGTGTGTGTGTGTGTGTGTAAGAGGAGATATTGCTTTAATCTATTTGAAATTTTTATTTATTAAAATAATAAGTAATAAAGAATAAAATAGAGTAAAGATATAAGTTATGAATATATTAGTGATGTCAGTATAATGCACACTGTGGTGTCTGGTGAATTTAATTTACAAAAACAAAATCAGTAAAACACTCTATCTCACCTACCTTGATTTTGGAATAGTGAAGTAAGGCTGGTAATGATCTGGAAGCTAAGAGCGAAGTTTTATAAAGTGATACCTGTCTAGTCCTAATATCTTAGTTTTGAGAAATTAACTCGCCCTGGTCGGATAATCAGTTGGTTAGCGCAGCATCCCGATAAGCAGAGGCTGCAGGTTCAATCCCAGTCAGGGCACATACAGAAACAGATTGATGTTTCTGTCTCTCTCTCACCTTCACTCTCTCTCTCTCTCTCTCAAATCAATAAATAAAAATTGAAAAAATAAATAATTCTTAAAAATGTTTTTGAAGCACTTCATATAGCAAAGTTGAAAGAATTTTATAGTAGGTTAATTATTAACATTTTATCACCTATGTTTTATATCCATCTTTCAGTCTGTTTCTGTCCCTCTCTGTAGATGGACAGGATGGATGGATGAATAGAAAGAAAGGGAAAGAGGTTTTTTCCCCTAACCATTATGACACTCATCCCCTAAATATTTTAACATTTGTCTCCTAAGAATAATACATTATTTTATATAAGCCCAATACAATGACTTATACCCAAAAGTTGAAAGCATACTGTTACCTATTTTAAAGACTTTCATAATTTTCCCGTTTTCTCAATAACATCCATGGAATTTGTATTGGAAAATTCAGATACTACCATATTTCCCCATGGATAAGATGTACCCTTTTACAAAAAATTTGGGGTCTAAAAACTGGGTGCATCTTATACAGTGGTTGTAAATTTTTTTTATTTGCATTTTCCACTTTTTTGCACTTGTCTTTGTGCTCATTGTTTTGCACTTGTTACCGGTATATTATGGTAGGTTAGGTTTTGCCATGTTCTGCCCAGAAATGGCTCTTAAAAGATTTTTGCACAGTGCTAAATTCAAGTTAAAAGGGATCCAGTTTGCAAAAGTGAATGGAAATCGTGCTGCTGAATGTAACTTTAGTCCTCCTCCAGCTGAGAAATCAATCTGAGACTGGCTACAGGAAAAAGAAACCCTCCTGAAAATGCCACAGCAGAAAAAGTCCATGGGAGGCAAGTCAGCAAAATGGCCTGATTTAGAGAGGGAATTGAAGATATAGATTGAAGAGCAAAGCGCAATTGGAATTCCTGTGTCCACAAAGATGGTTCAGCATGAAGCAAAAAGAATTACTGTTGAAAAAGAAGTTACTGGCCCTGGCCAGTTGACTCAGTTGTAGAGCACTGGCCCAGAGTGTGGAAGTCCTGGGTTTGATTCCTGGCCAGGGCACACAGGAGAAGCGCCCATCTGCTTCTCCACCCTTCCCCCTCTCCTTTCTCTTTGTTTCTCTCTTCCCCTCCTACAGCCAAGGCTCCATTGGAACAAAGTTGGCCTGGCCAGTGAGGATGGCTCCATGGCCTCTACCTCAGGTGCTAGAATGGCTCTGGTTGCAACAGAGCAATGGCCCAGATGGGCAGAACATTACCCCATAGTGGGTGGATCCCAGTTGGGCACATGTGGAATCTGTCTCTCTGCCTCCCTGCTTCTTACTTCAGAAAAAAAGAAAGAAAGAAAGAAAGAAAGAAAGAAAGAAAGAAAGAAAGAAAGAAAGAAAGAAAGAAAGAAAGAAAGAAAGAAAGAAGTTACTGATTTCAAAGGAGGACACAATTGATCCTTCAGGTTCATGAAATAGAATGGACTAAGCATGCATACATGCACCAGACTTGCCCAAAAGATGCCTGAAATCTATGAGTAGAAGGTCCTTAAATTTCATCATTTTGTCATTCAAAGTCAGAAGCCACATCAGTTTGAGTTAAGACAGATTGCAAATATGGATGAAGTCCCCCTTCAATTTGATGTCCCAAGTAACAGAACTATTGGTAAAATTGGGTGAAACTGTAATTGTGAAAACAAGTGGACATGAAAAGAGCCATTATATATTGTTCTAGCTTGTTGTGCCAATGGAACCAAGCTGCCTCCTATGCTGATTTTCAAATGCAAAACAATGCCAAAAGAAGACATTCCTAGAGAAGAGATTTTCCACAATCATGACAAGGGTTGGATGGATCAGGATGGGATGAAGATCTGGTTTGAGAAAGTTTGGAGAGGAGACCAGGTGGGCTCTCACGTAAATCTGCCTTATGGGTGCTTGATCAGTTCAGGACACACATAACAAATACACAAAGAAGATTGCTGCAGAGCAAAAAACAAAACTTGCAATCATTCCTGGAGGCTTGACATCCCAGCTCCAACCACTTGATGTCAGCATTAACAAACCCTTCAAAGCTGCCATGAGAGACAAATGAAACCAATGGATGAAGGGTTCTGGGGACAATTTGACACCAGCAGGAAAAGTGAAGAAATCAACTGTAGGAGAAGTTTGTACCTGTGTGAAAAGATCCTGGGATAATATCAAGATTGAGATCATTGTCAAGTCATTTACAAAGTATGGCATTTCAAATGCCATAGATGGAACTGAGAGTGAGTCAACATATGTAGATAGAGATTTGTCATCAGACACAGATGAGGACAAGCTAATGGATGGGAGTTTTAACAGTAATGAGGAGTTGTATGAATTTTATGATGAAGAAAATTTGAGTTCAATAACTTTATGTAATACAGTTTTTTCATTAGTTCATTTTTTTCTTTGATGTTTTTCTTTCAATTATAGTTGACAGTTAATATTAAGTTAGTTTCAGGTGCACTGGATAAAGGTTATGCATCTATATAATTTACAAAATAATCCCTCAATAATTCTAGTACACACCTGGCACCATACATAATTATTACAATATTATTGACTATATTCCCTATGCTGTACTTTACATCCCTGTTGACTAATTTGTAACGGCCATTGTATACTTCTTAACCATTACACCCTAATTAGTGACCTTTTTCATTTGTCTATCACTACATTCATGTATTTTTTTAATGTTTTTTTTATTTGAGAGGAAGAGGGGGGAAGAGAGAAAAAGCAAGTGTTGTTTCAGTTAAGTTTATCATTTAGTTGTGTAGTCCCTGAATGCTTCTTATACATGCCTTGACCAGGGGTCAAACCCACAACCTGTGGTATACCGGGTAGACACTTTATCCATTGAGCCACCTGGCCAGAGCTACATTCATGTATTTTTAAGAATCCAGGACAGTCACTTTACAGAATGAGTATCAAATTAGATCTGTTTAATTGCTTTGTTATTAGATAGAAATTATTACCTGTCAGTTTTATCCTATTATTAATGATGGTAAGTTTAATCACTTGTGTTTAAGGTGGTATCCACCAAATTTCACCATTATAATGGTGGCTTTCTCAGTCTACTTAACATGTAATCTAGCCTATTCGCTCAATACAATTTAGCCAATGGCTTCGGTATCCGTCTGCTATAGCCATTAATTAGCTACTCACTTTTCAATAAAAAAATGTTTCTTTCTTGCCTCATGATTTAATTTACGTTTTTAAAATTATCCATGGAATTAAGACATTAATTGTGTTAAAATCTAGTATTATCATAATTCATTTCCATGTTAAAAAAATGACCCACATTGAGCCAATGAAGAAGGTTCAAGATGACACCTCTGTTTTATAAGCATTTCCTTACTTTCAAAAAATTTTTTGCAGCCTGACCATGGGGTGATGCAGTGGACAGAGCATTGGACTGGGACACGGAGGACCGAGGTTCAAAACCCCAAGGTTATTGGCTTGAGTGTGGGCTCATCTGGTTTGAACAAGGCTTACCTGCTTGAGCCCAAGGTTGCTGGCTTGAGCAAGGGGTCACTCGGTCTGCTGTAGCACCCCAGTCAAGGCACATATGAGAGAGAAATTAATAAACAACTAGGGTGTTGCAAGGAAGAATTGATTCTTCTCACCTCTCTCCCTTCCTGTCTCTCTGTCCCTATCTGTCCCTCTCTCTGTCTCCCTCTGTCTGTCACAAAAAAAAAAAAATTTTTTTTGCAAACCAAATTTCTGACAGAAAAAGAGTGTGCGGACTTACTTCTTACTTTTCTGTTCCACACTGTCAGTCATTTTTCTAAGGACTTGATTCACATTTTTCAGAGGATGCATTTTAGAACCAAGATGAAGCCTCTGAGTTTGCTTGTTGATACTTGGGTTTCATTGCTTCTAGACTTTGTCAGTGGATATTAACCCATATATGCACATAATTGTTATCTAGCCATTAAACTAAATCCAATACCACAAGTTTTTGTTGTTGTTTTTTTCTGAAGTTGGAAACGGGGAGGCAGTCAGACAGACTCCTGCATGCACCCACCCAGCATGCCCACCAGGGGGTGATGCTCTGCCCCAGGGGCATCACTCTGCGCCATCAGGGCCATTCTTGCACCTGAGGCAGAGCCCACAGAGCCATCCTCAGCGCCCGGGCAAACTTTGCTCCAATGGAGCCTTGGCTGCGGGAGGGGAAGAGAGAGAGAGAAAGGAGAGGGGGAGGGGTGGAGAAGCAGATGGACGCTTCTCCTGTGTGCCCTGGCTGGGAATCAAACCTGGGACTCCCGCACGCCAGGCCAACGCTCTCCAATGCTCTACCACTGAGCCAACCAGCCAGGGCCCCAATACCACAAGTTTTATTCTAGCCTCTCTTCTTGCTTTCCTGTAACTTCCCTCTCAGACAGTAAAAATCCTGGCTCCCATCATTTACCATTTGTTTACACATTTATTTAACCTTAGCATACTGGCAAAGCAGTTCAGTATAGTGAGCCCATACCTCCATGGCCAAAAGTTTATCATCTAGAGTATAGTGTTTATGTTTATAATTTCTTTAGTTTTTGCAATTACTGTTTCCTGTCTAAACAATATTTTGCCTACTTAATTAAGTCAGCAACTTTTAGACCACAGCACTTTAAGCGTAGTCAGATGAGACATTTGTAATATACAATAGTTAGCTTCGTTTGTTAAAAGTCTGCGTTTCATTCAGGCATGCCTTGACATCCTGGGTGATTTGTAGTTGTTTTAGTTTGTGTATTTAAACTTCACTCTTTTGTAATGTTCAGTTCAATGGATTTTGAAAAACATATGGCGTTCACTACTCCAGTGTCATATAGATGAGTTCGTTCACTGTAAGTTTTTTTTCTTTCACTTTGGTATCAACCACTTTACTCCTTCAATCTCTGTCCCTGTATACTTTCTATTCCCACAGATTTTCTTATTCCAAACCTCATATGAATGAAATCACACAAAATGTAGCCTTTTGGTCTTTCTTTCTCTTAGCAAAATACCTTTAAGATTCATCCATCTTACTGCATGAGTCAATGGTTTATTCCTTTGTATATTTGAATAGTATTCCATAGATATACTATACTTTGTTTATCCATTTTCTGATGCTGTTGAAGGACATTTTGGTGGCTTCTGAGTTTTTTGTTTGTTTTGTTTTTTAAATATTATCACTAACGCTGTAGAAGACATTAGCAAATAGCCTTTTGTGTAGACATAGTTTACATTTTACTTGGATAAACAACTAATAGTGTGATTCTTGGATCATGTATTAAGTTTTATATTTAACTTAAGAAGAAACTGCAAAACTGTCATCCAAAGTGGAAGTATATATCTGTTGCTTTTCTATTGATATTTACAGGTATATTTTTTACCATGATATATAACCAATTTTTTGTGTGTGTATGTACAAGAGCTAGTCATGAAGTTTTTGGTGTATTGCCATATCATTTGCAAATATAACTCTTTTTACACTTTTTTCAATTATTATGTCTTCTATTGATTTCTCTTTAGTTATTGCAGCTAGCATTTCAAAAAATAATGTTCAATAGCTGTCGATATTATAGGTACATTCCCTTTTCCTTAGGAGAATGGTCTCTAATGCTTCTCCATTAAAAAATGTGTATGTGTGTAACATTCAACATTTTTTTTACTAATTATTTATATCAGAAATCAACATTAAATTTTGTCAACATTTTCCATTTAGTCAAGATGCATTTTTTTCTTAATGTAGACAGTGAAATTGATTTGTTTTCATATATTTTTAGGATTTTTAAGATTACTTTTCCCAAAAATATTTGTAATGAGATTAATCTATCAATTTGTGGTGCTTCATCTGGTTTAATTCTCAATTCTATATTGTATTCATAGAGTTTATTTAAAATTTTTTATTCATTTCCTATAATTTGAAATATGGCATTGGAATTATCTAGTCTTTTAGGTTTAGTAAGATTTTTCTTTGAAATTGTCTGAGTGTGCTCTTTAAGTGTTGTTACATCTGCTCTCTTTTCCCTGTGAGACAATTACTATATTTAACAGCTTTAACAATTACTAAGATTTATATTTCCTGTGCCTCTCTAAGAAATTGGTGGAAACTCTTACCAAATACCATCAAAAAGTCTTTATTTGCTCTGACCGGTTGGCTCAGTGATAGAGCATCAGCCACCTTGTGTATATCTTGGGTTCGATTTCCAGTCAGGGCACACAGGAGTAGCAACCATCTATCTGTGTCTCCACCCTACCCCTTTTCTCTTCTCTCTCTCTCTCTCCTCCTCCTGCAGCCATGGATTGATTAGAGTGAGTTGGCCCTGGGCACTGAGGATGGCTCTATGGCATCTGGCTCAGGCACTAAGAAGAGCTCGGTTGCTGAGCAATGAAGCAACACCACAAATGGGCAGAGCATCACCCCCTAGTAGGCTTTTTGGGTGGATCTCTGTTGGGGTGCATGCAGTAATCTGTCTTTTTGCCTCCCCTCCTCTCACTCTCACTGAATAATTTTTAAAAAGTCTTTATTTGAATTCATCTGGATACTAGATTTCCTGAACTTTTCTTGGAAATCTCAAATTGCCCATTCATCATGTCTGAATGCCGTTGAGTGTGGCCTTCATTCTAGTGCTTTAATATTGAATTTTTTATTTGTGAAGATGTTTGTTCTGATAAATTTGAAATTCCTTTTAATTTAAGTACTCAATGTTGCCATTACTGAGGAGGATAATTCCTTCAATAAATGCAAAAAGGTGTTTATTAAAGGAAATAGCTACACAATTCTAAAACATTTTGTCCCTCCATAATTATAAACTTCTCTTTCCTTGTTGTGCTATCTGTGGTTGCATTTCCTCTGTGGGCAGCTGTAAATAGAGGAGTGTTTGAATTTATGTTGATGGAAAAGTCACTTCTGGTCAGGCTCTCAGATGAAAGTATTTTTTTTTATCCATTTCATAGCATCACGACATTTCCAATGTCTGTTTATGCTATTAAAGCTTAAAACAAACAAATATATTCCTCAACTTTGTCAAGTCTGTTCAACAGTAGTTAACACTAGTTTAATAAATATATATGTCATCCTTTTTTACTTTTAGAGATTTGCCCAAATTTACTCCAAGTTAGTCTTGATTTTAACTTTTATCTAAACATTGTTACCATCACTGAAGAATTTCACCCAAATCACAGTGTTTCCATTTAGATGACCTAGGCTCTCAATTCATTTTCACAACTATACTATATATAAGAAGTCGAATAGCAAATTTTAGAAAATAACATGCTAAACTAGTTAATGGCTGGATGTTTTCACCTTTAGGAATATTTTTGAAGTATAATTAGGGTTTATTAATCATAAATTTCATAAATCAAATAATTATCTTACTTTAAACATTTTCAGTTTTTCATATAGCCAGAGTCTTGGTACTAGAGGAACTAATAGGTAAGTTTTTCAAAATGAAAATGATTTAACACTGAAGAAATTAGATGTGTTCAGAACACCTAAGTCCAGCATGTTCTACCATAATACTGTTATTTTCAGTGTGTTATCAGGATGGAAAGGATTTTATGCCAATTTTATCCCAACTATGTACAACTCTTATCTCCTCTTCCCCAAACTCTAAGAATAAATTAGAGTAACAGCCCCAACACCTACCCCTACTATGATTAACATCTTTGCCAATACTGAGTAATGGTGACTTACAGAAAAGGAACTTCCAGGTTGTTTTATTTTGTTTTGTCTTTTCCTCTTTAAAGCAGTTTCATGGCAATGTCCCACTTTTTGGAAAGATTAGGGAGCAAAGGAACAAGGATTTTCATGTTTATATACAAGGATAAGAAGACAAACTATCTCACTTTGGCCCTCTCTTCCTAGCCAAGTGTGATAACAAATAGAAATGGGAAGAAAATAAGGACAAATTCCAATCATTGACAAATGGACAAAATTAAGTAATTGCTGGAAAGACCAAGATCATTATATCAGATGTATTTCTCACAGCTTTTAAGATTACTTAATGTCACTTAAGTTATTGTTAAAACCTGTGGCTTACAGATGACTGGTTTACTTTTATTTTTATAATAGAAAATGAAAAATAATGAATCAAGAGATGGAGAATTTAGGCTTTCAGTGCTTCTAGTATCCAGACCGTTGTCCTGAAATTGTACACTTTGAAAATGATTTCCTGTTTGTGTGCTAAATTAAAGATTGGCAGACTACCACACTTGGGCCAAATCTAGCTTTCTGCCTAATTTTGTCAATAAAATTTCATCAAAATATAGTAATGCCCATTTGTTTAGGCAATGTCTGGCTGTTTTTCCGCCACATGACAAAGCAGAATGGTTGTAACTGATGCCACATGGCCTGAAAGGCTTAAAATGTTTACTGTCCGAACTTTTATAGAAAAAGTTTGCCATTTCTTGTGCTAAATGATTATACTTTAGTTCCCTGTGAAGTTGCTCTCTTGCTTTTTCTCTATTAGCTGTTATCTTCTGATTCAAATACTGTTTGGAGAAGACATTATCAAACAAGGGCCAGATTCACACCAGATTTCTGTATTTCTCTGTTTACTATTACATGTGACAGTCAGTAACAGACTTAGTCGTCCCTTTCTATGCCCTCACTTTTAAGTGGACGATACTAATGAATTGATAGATAGATATAGATGATTCATCACATCAATCTCCAATGCAATTTACAAATATTTTTTTCAGTCAACCATACAAAATGCATTTCAATGCGTTGCAGTTGCTAGGCATTATCAGATCCTTGTTGCTTCAGAAGGTTATCCAAATGCAGCAAATTCACTCCATCCCGTTTTAAATACTTTACTACAAAACCAAGCTCATTTTAATTCTATAACATTCTACATAATTGCACCACTAGCTGCCCATGATGGATTGATCCTGTGTGGCAATTTAACTTCCTTGTAGAAACCCAAATAAGGTATTGTATAGGAATAACATTGTATAAATCATGAAGAAAAAGTAGAACAAGAAAAGGTGAAAAGTGCGGCAGAAATGTAACCACATATTTCAAAGACTGAGTGTGGGTGAAAGAATGACCGAGGAGGCAGAAGAAGCTGCCATCTAGTGCTCACCCAGGAGGTCGGAGTGAGTTTGCAGTTGGGAGGTGCAAACCAAAAGCCGTTGGTGAAGCTGGGGAAATCTGAATAAAGCCTTTAATTTAATTAACAGTATTATACCGATGTCCCGCATGCGCCCGACCGGGATCCACCCGGCACGCCCACCAGGGGCGATGCTCTGCCCACCAGGGGGGATGCTCTGCCCCTCCGGGGCGTCGCTCCACCTCAACCAGAGCCACTCTAGCGTCTGGGGCAGAGGCAAAGGAGCCATCTCCAGCGCCCGGGTCATCTTTGCTCCAGTGGAGCCTTGGCTGCGGGAGGGGAAGAGAGAGACAGAGAGGAAGGAGAAGGGGATAGGGGTGGGGTGGAGAAACAAATGGGCGCGTCTCCTATGTGCCCTGGCCGGGAGTCGAACCCAGGTCCCCCGCACGCCAGGCCGACGCTCTACCGCTGAGCCAACCGGCCAGGGCCCCGATGTTAATTCTTTAGTTTTGATGAATATGCTATGCTATGTAAGATGTTAATATGAAGGGACGCTGGGGAAAGAGTTCTGTAGCACTAAAAGTATTTCAAATTAAAATGTTCAAAAAGAGTGGATTTCTTATATTACACAGTTCAGTGTTTAATGAGAAACAGAAATATTTACAGAAAACAACAAAAATGAATATCATGCAACAAATGTTCTGATAATGAACACCACAGAAATACTAGCTATTGATAGCCCAAACAAGAGTAAGGAAAATGAAAGTGATAGATATCAAGGGATTTTTTCTGGAGGAGGTGTGTCCACACTCTTGTGAAGGGTGAGTGGGAGACACCCAGGCAGAGAAGAGGATAAAGAACTCCAGGCAGATGTAACACCATGTTTAACGACATGGAAATGGGAGCAAACACAGCATCTTCTGGGATGTTTATTGTGAAAAGGAGTGACTTCTGAGATGTGGAGTGGAAAGTATGAGACTAGAGAAATTGACAGTAAATATAATTGACAGGGACTGGTACAGTATACCAGAGAATTCAGATTTTTAACTTGAAGAAAATAGTGAGAATTGGGCCAAGTTTGACAGATTGACATGATCAGCTTAGTGTTTCATAAATATTATCCTGGAGTCTGTGTGTAGCATGGATTGGAAGAAAACAACAGGGGAAACTGAAAGCTAACTTTATTATATTATTTTATTGCAGGTGAGCTAGGGCATTAAATTTATGATTTGAGAAAAAGAAAGGATTAAAACACCATTAATTAAGTAGAAAACAGCATAACATAATGTTTAGATCTGAAGCCACTGACACTGGGAAATCTAGAACGGAGCCACGTGATGGTTCAGAAAACGAGTTGCAGATGAGTATTAGTCATCAAGACGTAGAATGAAAGAGGTAGGCAGATTTGGAAGAAAAAATTATAGGGCAACATTTCAATTTTTGCCTGCTACTTTCAGTCACCTATAGCACACAACAATATTTTAAGAGGCTGTTGGATGTCACTCTAAATGAGCTGTTAATTTGGAAGTCATCGTATACTTAAAACCATTGGATTAAATACACCCACTCAAGAAAAGGTTTAAGTGAAGAGAAAAAAATAAGTAAAAATAAACTCTGGGAAAATCAACGTTTGAGTGAAGTAAAGGAAGAGAATCTGCATAGAAAATTAAAATAAATTGACCATTGATTTCTGGAGAAATATAGTGATTTTATAAGAAGTAACAGAAGAGTTTCAAAAATAACTCTCAAATGTTTTGAATATCAATAACAGAATAGTTAAAATATATTGTATTTGGTAACTAGTAACTTATTGAGAAAATTAAGAAAGCTATTTTATAAATAAAAGTGAGGTACATTGAAAGAGATCAAGAAATATGAAAGAGATAACTTTTGTATGCAAATGATAAAATGCATTAAAGGGGGTCCTCAGTGATGAGGTTCATCTACGAATGTGTATGTGATCAATACAAAGTGTGTGTAGAGAGACAAGAGAAAGAGGAAAAGAGATACTTGATAAGAGAATAGGCTCCTGAAGCTCTTAGAAGAAAATAAGTCCTGGGTCAAGGGTAATTTTAATTTTGATCATAAGACAACTTCCCTTAATATATGAAAATAAATAGAAAAGAGATAATCAAATAAATTATAGTAGAATGCTTCCCTGAGCTAAAGAAAAACTTCAGCCCTGGCCGGTTGGCTCAGCGGTAGAGCATCGGCCTGGCGTGCGGGGGACCCGGGTTCGATTCCCGGCCAGGGCACATAGGAGAAGTGCCCATTTGCTTCTCCACCCCCCCCTCCTTCCTCTCTGTCTCTCTCTTCCCCTCCCGCAGCCAAGGCTCCATTGGAGCAAAGATGGCCCGGGCGCTGGGGATGGCTCCTTGGCCTCTGCCCCAGGTGCTAGAGTGGCTCTGGTTGCGGCAGAGCGACGCCCCGGAGGGGCAGATCATCGCCCCCTGGTGGGCAGAGCGTCACCCCTGGTGGGAGTGCAGGGTGGATCCCGGTCCGGCGCATGCGGGAGTCTGTCTGACTGTCTCTCCCCGTTTCCAGCTTCAGTAAAAAAAAAAAAAAAAAAAAAGAAAGAAAGAAAGAAAAACTTCAGATTAAAATGACCTAACCTGTTGGGCAACTTTAATATAAGAGATAAATATCTATCTACACAACCTCAGCAATGCGTTTAAATTAGAAGGTTAAAAAAGCAATCTTAGGGTTTGAAAAGATGAAAGAGGTAACAAAGTCATAAAAATAAGCTTAAAATCAGAATGTTCTACTACCTGCAACACAGAAAACAGACAAAGCTGAGGAAGAATGTGTTAAAATGAAACAAAAAAAGAACTGGAATCTAATAATTTCATCCTTTTACATATGAAGACTGAAATAGACTCATACATTTCAGAAGAAATTACTCAACTATATTCTCCAGTTAAATGGCTTCCCCTCCCTTATTTCATTTAAAACCGTTGAAATGTTACCTTTTAAAGGGGATTTTCTTAAACACAACTAACAAGGCTTCACACTCTGTCATCTTACCCATGTACCATTTTCTGTATATCCTCACTTAATAATGTATAGCTATTTGTCTGTATTTTTCACTGATATTTCTTCAATACCGAGAATAGCATCTGGAATCTGAATGCTCAATAAGCATATAAACCAGTGACTGAAAAATGAACTCAATGACCTCTATTGTCTCTTACAAGCAGGAAGGAATAGTGTCTATTTAAAAGCAAGAGAACATGATGAACTTGTGAACGTTAAGAAAGTGTTCCATGTTTTTAATTGTTCTGGACAGATGAAAAGGTAATTAAATAAGAGATGTCCAGAGGGATACGAAAGAGCATTTAATGGGTCATTTACTCATTCACCGAGTACATTTACTGACTGCTCACTCTGCTATATTGTCGCTTCCCTCCTGCCTTCCCGAGGACTTCACTGTTTGGGACATTTGAGATCTGTGTCATTGCTTTCAGTATCTTACTCATCACACTCTTCCTTCCCACTGGGTGTTTCCGGCAGTCTTACAAACATGCAGGAAGCAATCTCATTCTAAAAAGTGCTACGTCCTAACTCGACATCCCACTTCAATCTCCACTCATGTTTTTTTTTTTTTTTTTTGCTGCCCTTCACAGCCAGATATTTCTAGTTTATATTATTATCATCATCCCCTATTTTTAAATCTGGAAGAAGTTTCAAACTATTAGAATACAGTACTAATATTTATATATAACATTTCCTGTGCAACACCATAATTTTATGCTATTATTTTAACATTTTGCTGAAGATCTTTTCTAACTCAAAGAAATAACACATAATTGATAACATTGAAGTTTCTTTTGTAAAACTTATAATCATTTCCCTTTTCACCTAATAGCAACCACTATCATAAATTTGGTATATATTTACCCTCTGTTTATTTTAGATATGTTTAAATATATAACAATATTTGGTTTTTAAATTTACATAATTTTAACATATTGTAGGTCTCTTTGAATAACCAACTTTTTTTTAGTTAATTGTGTATTTCTAAGATGTATCTATGACCACAATTAATTCTTTAATTATATTACATTGTGCCTCCATATGCATGACCTATTTTTACTTTTCTAATCTCATATTGATGAATAACTATTTCCACTTTTCATTACGTTTTATATTATTATCCTTATGCATTACTTTTTGGCATCCTCAGGTTATATCTACAATAAGTTAATATGTAACAGCTTAAAACATCTTCCATGAATAATTTTACTTAAGTAACTTTATTATCATATCCCACCAACATAATCACGTGAGGGGATGATTATGACAACTCACCCAAAAAAACTTTGGACAAAATATAAGCATTAAAAGAGGAAGAGAAGTCGGGACACTAAGGGGAAGGAGTTAAGAATGAAGGAGAAACTGTTACAATTTGTGCCAAGGGAATGTTTTAGGCAGAGGGATATGCATGCTCAGTAATACCAAATAATCTGATCCAGAATTTAAAGGTTATTGATGACCTTACCAAGTACGGTTTCAATGAAGTAATGGGATAAAAGCCAGATTAAAGCATATCATTGTAGTTTAATGTACAAATGGGAGAGAAAGAACCCTTTCAAAGAGTTTGAGCACAAACCTGCGTGCTCACACATGCACATGCACACATGCACACAGAGCTGTGTTGGAAGAGAAGACTGGTTTAAAAACTTGAAAGTATTGCTACCTTAAAGAAAGAGGAAAGTAGATGAAATCATAGGCCAGCAATGAGAGACCGTTTCTTTACAAGATTGAAGAAAATTGACTAGAATTTTTTTCTTTTGTATTTACATTAATTTACTATTCAAGAAAGACAAGTCGGATATAAGTATGGCAAAATGGTCACTTCAGTCTTCATCACAAAAATTTTAAATGTATAACACTGTCAAGCATGGCTGGTGATTTTTAAAAATATTGCTTAATCGTTTTAATTGTTTTATAAAGGAACTAAGCATTCTTAGCATGCAAGAATTCTGTTCATCACTTAAAATAAAAAATTTTTAAAAGACCCAACAACAAACAACAAACACCACTCAATAAGTAAAGATGTGGATAGGATCTCCATCACTGTTAAATTTAAAACTAAATCTCAAGCAGCATAAATGTTAATACATTTTGGAAGAATTGCTACATACGTTAACTCTTCTGAATTAACAGAATGAGCAAAGTAAAATGAAAGGCTAGGTCAAATCTAGGAGATATAAAAAAACATAAATAGCCCTAGCTAGATAACTTGGTAGGTTAGAGTGTCATCCCAAATCACAGAGGTTGCTGGTCAGGGCACATATAGGAACATATCAATGTTCCTCTCTCTCCAAAATCAATACATAAAAAAAGTTCAAAAAGAAACTAAATAAATATTATAAACACACAACATTGCTCAACATAGGAAAATAATTTTGTGACTAGATTTATCTATAATATAAGCAAATATAAATGGGTTAAATGTCATTTAAATAGGTTATAATGTTAGTTAAAAGTTAAAATATCTGTGAAATAAAACAGGTGAAAGGGAAATAAAAGTTGATAGACCAGACAATAAAGAAAGTAATGATACTAAACTAAGTGAATATTAGAACCTACAAGATGGAGCCAAAATGTGCCCTCTACGAGTGAATGCAAATAAAAATAAGAGGTTTCTCTTTTGAAAGTAAGACAAGAGACTCCCACCCTTTTCTTTTGCTAGAGCATTCACTTTAGAATACTTGTAAGTGTAAGGTTTTTATTTTATTTTGAAAAGTATGTAAATCTTTGTAAAAGGCTAAGTAAAACTCTCACCAGCTTTACAACCCAAGACGGCCTTTCCCAGGAATCTGGGAACCCCTTCCCCTGAAATGTAATTATTTTGGAAGCTGGTATCCATACATACCAGTGTTGTTGTTATTCCCCACTGGGAGAATAAGAGCCTAATTTTCTCAAGTGTGTTGTTGCAAAGCTATCTTCTGTCATAAAGGTAGAAACTTATTATTCCTTTGAATAAAGTCAGTTAGTTAAAATGAATGGTTTCCTCCAATTACCAGGTGAAGTTAGGATGACTGTTTGACAAATGGTACTGTCAAGTCCTTTTACTTGAAGGCTAGTTATGATTCATTCTGAGGACCTGCATCTAATGGACTGTACTGCTTAGCTATATAAAAAGATGTGATTTCTTTCTGTCTGCAATATCTTTAGTGGATATCCTGTGATGACCATCACCTTCTGGTTTAATGTTTATTCAATAATGAAATTGTTTTCTTTTTCTTCTGACTTTTTGAAAAAGTTTGCTAAGTGGGCAAGAGATTTTTAAAAAAAATCATAGTTCCCAAAACATCAGGGGAAAATTCATCATTTAAATACTCAATTATAAAGGCTCTAGAAAAAAATGGATTAAAGTTTAAACTTATTTGTTAACATTTTTCATGTTAATAAATCAGAAGAAAACAATATATGATTATCTCCCTTGTTGTTATTTTAATAAAAATTATTAAGTGATATTGGGAATTAATTAATTCTATGTTGTGCAAATTTAGTATTGTTCTTACCATATGACCCAACTATAATTGAACTACTGACAAAACAAACAAATATACAGAAAAACAGCTCCACATACCCCAGAGAACTAAAAACTATTTTCACAGAAAATCCTATACACAAATGTTTATAACAACTTTATTCACAATAAACCCCAAACCAGAAACAACCCAATGGCCTTCAAAAGGTGACTCATTAAATTAAGTATACTCTATCCACACCATGGAATACTACTCAGCAGTCAAAAGAAGCAAACTATTTTAACATGCAGCAACTTGGATGGAGCTCAAAGAAAATATGCTAAATGAAAAAAAAAGTCAATTACCAATAACTACATAATGTTAGATTCCATTTATACAACAGTTTTGAAATAAATAAATTTTAGTGGTTGTCAGTAGTTAGGGGGAATTGGAAAGAAGGGAGGTGTCAAGAGGGATTCTGGTTATGCAATTGCTGGTAACATAACTGTGTTAAGTACTCAGGTGAACCTAAACACGTGGAAAATTTGCATAGAACTAAACACAGATTCACACATAGGCAGGTGAGTACATTTAAAACTTGCAAAATATGATAAGGTTGAAGACATGTATCAATGTCAATTTCCTGGTTTTTATATTATACTAAACTTATATGATATGTTATTGGGAAGAACTAGTTTCAAAGTATAAGGAATTCCTCAATTATTTCTTGAAATGCACATGAACCTATAATTGTTTTAAATTATTTTCTTCAAAGTAAATGATGGGATATTTTAAGCTAATATAGCTCAGCTCAGTTTTACTTAGCAGTAGCATTGTTTATTTCCATTGTAGAAAGGATGTTTTTTCCCTGAAACATTAAATCATAAATAAGTCATGTGTGACATTATTTCTTTGGTTCCACAAAATATTGTGCATTCTTTTCATGAATCCAAAGTTCCCAAATTGACAAGTTGATGCTATAAGCCCACCACTGCTGAGAGAAGGTAGCACTTTTAATAAACACATGATGTTCCTCTAACCTAGTAAAAGATCTATTGGTCACATATGGTATTTCTTGCATTGAATTCAGGAATAGCTTGAAAGAAAGATACTAAATATAAGCATTTCTGTAGAAAACTTATGCATATTTACAAAAAATAACAAACACATGCACACACTCAGTTCAGGTCTGATTTTATAATGCATCACAAAGCATTGAAACTATACACTTAGGATTTTGGAAACACTTATACATAGGGTTATAAATTTTAAAAAATAAATTTGAAGTTTTTATAAAATGTAAATTCTGACTTCCCTTGAAGAGACAGACATATTCTAAATAAACTATAAGAAGTATTTTTCAAAGAATTAGACAGTTTCAAATGGGCTACAAATATGAAACTGAGTATTATTTTTAAAAATAAGGAATGGAACTTAATTTAAAAAATATAAATGTTAACTTTCAATGAAGAGATATATTTTGAATAAGTAATCTCTTGGGGAAATTTAAAACACACAGTGATAAACTGACAAACCTTGCTGTTATTTGCAATGAAAAAAGACATTTATTATAATTTTGTATCATTCTTTATCAAATTTGGGACAGTATCCACATAATATCTTGAGAAGTGCATGTAAGAACAGGTCATCAATAAAGAACATGGGTTGAGAGGTAAGATTTTAAAAGTCCTGGCACATGCAATGAAGGAATGAAGATAAATTCTACATGAAAATCTTCAGAAAGAAAATAAAAGATGAAATCAAGGCAGAATCAGAATTAAAAGTTATGAATGAAAAAACAGCTAAAAAATGACTAAATTAGGCCCTGGCCTGTGGCTCAGTGGATAGAGCATCAGCCCAGCATGTAGTCATCCCAGGTTTGATTCCCAGTCAGGGCACACAAGAGAAGTGACCATCTGCTTCTCTACCCTCTCTCTCTCCCTTTTCTCCCTCTTCCCCACCTGCAGTCAGTGGCTTAATTGGTTCAAGTGTGGCCCTGGGCACTGAGGATAGCTCCATCAGAGCATATCAGCTTTCAGCTCTAAAAATAGGTCAGTATTTGAGTATCAGCCCCTGATGGGGTTGTCAGGTAGACCCTGGTAGGGGTGCATACAGGAGTCTGCCTCACTATCTCCCCTCCTCTCACCAGAAAGAAGTCTAAAGTCTAAATTACAATATCAAACTGCCATGGGAAGTAATACGTAACAGTACAATCAGTTATTACACAAAAATTTCATTGACCATTACCCTGATGTGATCAGGATAAAACTGAAAGAAACTTGCATGGGACATGAAAGGAAGGAGTGTTACTAGATTGATGCCTTAGGCTGTGTGAGTGTGGGTGGAATTTGAATAACATAAACATTAGTGAATATAAAGAACATGAATGTACTTTGTGAAGAGATCTAGTTTTCTCTTTTACTTTAAATGGAGTCTGTGAAATAAGGTTGGATGATGATGGTATTAGAGACAAAAAGTTACCCTCTGCACATCTTGTAGATGAAATTTCTGGATCATGGCAATGACATATTTATTTGTAACATTAAGGCTTTGTATTTATTTGAGCATAAATTTATAAATAAAAACTTATCCCATGATAATATTGTTTTATTTCATATTTTATTCTGAAGAAATATTCAGGTTTAAGAGAATTTAAATTTGGGCAGCTCAAATTTGTCACATTGAAAAATGTGACCTGGATAAATAGAATGTTTTCTTTTTCTAAAATGTAAAGCAAAATGATGCTTTACAGAATTGTTGATGTAGCCAAAAGTTGCATTTTTCAAAATCTTAAAGGAAAAAAACAAAGATGCTGGCCATGGGTCAGCTGCTTTGATAGCATGTAGTGAGATTGTGAAAGGTGTCCACACACTTGAAAGGTAAATTACTTCTACTTACTTCAAAAGGCAAAGAAAAATGACCTTCGGGACTGCAAATTCACAGGGGAGAATATTGCTGCTGCCATGTGGAATCTCAGATTGCTAGCACTCAGACACCTACAATCTCCACCTTCTGAAGAAAAGCACAGACCATGCAGAGGACCTTGTTCCCTCGTGATTCTTTGTAGGAAAAAGAGATGATCTCCTTATTGCTTCGGAGTAAAGACTCCTAATTTTAGTGAAATATTTATTCTTTGAATTCCATTTGTTTTTACCAAAAAAAAGTTTTCTGCAAAAGTTTGTCTTAATGAGCTCTTTAACAAAACAAATAATACTCTAAACACTTAGACTCCCAGATTGATTGACATATTATTACTTGCATAGAGTTGAATAGGGTTTCTGAGAGTAAAAAATCTTGTTTTGCTAAGTAACTCATTTTTGAAAGAGAATCATGTAGATTTTGTTCTAAAGAGTTTGGATAGTGAGATATACACTATCCAAATAATAAAATATATTATACATAATACACATATATATGGACCCATGGCTTCAAGAGTTTTTATCTGGATTTACATATAAAGCTAGTGCATTATTTTTTTTAAAGTGCGTAAAAACAACAATTGCAAGCATATAATTATGTGCTTTCTTTTTTTTTTTTGTATGAATGTGTTGCTTTACATCTGAGATATTCAAACTTTAACGTTTATCAGAATCACTTGGGGTTTCCTAGGACACAGATTATGGGGTCCATCCCAGAGTGTCTAAGTAAATCTAAGGTGGAGCCCATGAAATTTCATTTGTAGAAATTTCCCAGAAGATGTTAATTCTGCCAATCTGAGGACTATACTTTGAGAATCACAACCTGAGAGGAACCCAGAAGAGGAAGATACTGGCGTGCTGAGCGTGTTTGGTGGAGGAGGTAATTCATACACTGTGATGAAGACAGACTGATACCGCATAACAATCGTATTCACTCTACTATTTCTATCAGGGTGTCTATGGTAAATTCAATTTAGTTATTACTGTTACCGTTTTCCCTCCCAATCCTTTTCCTTCACTTTCTTCCTTATCTCCTTCTCTTATCCTTTTTATTGAGAACAAATAGTCTTATCAATTCCTCCCTGCAGTCTTCATTTTTTCTAAAGGACATGGCATTTGTGTCCTCGTAGTTAATTCAGATACATTCCTATTTGATCCAGACTCATTTTCCAATAACCTTTCCTGGTTGTGTGGATAACTTGTTTTGAACATAGCTGTCTCTTCTGTAAACCAATCAAGCTGTTTGCACTGACGGCAGCAAACTTCATTATTATAGCCAGGGAGACCAAGCTGGGCTGTTCTATAACCAATGTTGTCCACAGATCAACATTGTGATGTCAGCCATGTTTGCTCAATATTTCCAATTGCGGAAGCAATATAATTAGTGAAATGTCAGGGTTATTTTGGTTATTTTGACAATTAAAATAAATCATATTTATATAAAAATGCAGTGCTCTGTGTTTCTTTTCTTCAAGTTATATCTCTGGTATTCACCCTTGGAAAGGGGCAGGAGAAGGCAGATTTCATGTAAAAATAAATAAACAAACAAACCAATAAATGTTTAAGGGTATTTTTTAAATGACAGAATGCACTTTAAGTTGTATTGCCAACATATTCACATCAAAAATTAAAATATGTTGAGGGCATTTGTAAAAGAAGAAGTTGATCATACATGTTTTTCACCTCACTCACATAAGCAGGCTTCAGTATCCCCTGCCTGATCACATGGCTCAGTACACCGAAGGTCACTGCATTAGGGCTCTGTGGTGACTAATGTCCCAGCATCAGTCTAGAAGACCACAGTTTTCTCCTGGAGGGCTCCAGGTCAGAGAACAGGAACAGCTGTTCATCTTTCATTACTTTGTTTCTTCTTTCCCTTTGTTTTTGATAGGAGCTATTAGGATAAGTTATTTTACTATTTATTTTCTAAGAGCAAAGGTAAAACTTGGTGAACCTGAGTAATACAACATTAATTGAGCTGAGATGTTACCAACCAAAAGATGTATAACAATAGTTAAAATATTTAGTCCCGGCCCTGGCCGGTTGGCTCAGCGGTAGAGCGACGGCCTGGCGTGCGGGGGACCCGGGTTCGATTTCTGGCCAGGGCACATAGGAGAAGCGCCCATTTGCTTCTCCCCCCCCCCTTCCTCTCTGTCTCTCTCTTCCCCTCCCGCAGCCAAGGCTCCATTGGAGCAAAGATGGCCCCGGCGCTGGGGATGGCTCCTTGGCCTCTGCCCCAGGCGCTAGAGTGGCTCTGGTCGCGGCAGAGCGATGCCCAGGAGGGGCAGAGCATCGCCCCCTGGTGGGCAGAACGTCGCCCCTGGTGGGCGTGTCGGGTGGATCCCTGTCGGGCACATGTGGGAGTCTGTCTCTCCCCTTTTCCAGCTTCAGAAAAATACAAATATATATATATATATATATATATATATATATATATATATATATATATATTTGTATATATATATTTAGTTCCAACATACACATCATATAGCAAAATGAATGTGCTTAAAACAATGTGCCCATGTGTATGAGAATAATTTTCTTAACACAATGCTTTCTCTCAAAACACATTTTTTAAAAATCCTAATAACTAAAAAGATTGTGCTTACATAGCCAGCATGAAATTTTAACTGATTCAAAAATAAAAATAGTAATTGTAAACATTTATTAAGTGTTTGCCACATGCATAAATCACATGCATCATTTCTTGGAATCTTTATGACATGATGATAGAAACTTAATTGTTTCTCCATTTTACAAAAATTGGAGGCGCAGCGCAGATAAGCTCAAAATCACACAACTTAGAAGTGGCTGAGCAAGAATAAAACTCAAGTAATCTGAAGACAGAGGGTTCTCTTGTCATGTTCTGTTATCCCATCTTGTCTCTTCCAGATCTTAAGGTTAATTTTCTCATCATGCTTTGTTTGTTGGTTGGTTTTTGTTACAAAGTGGTATGCCTTAACTCACAATTATATGTGTGTGAGTGTGCCTATGCTGTTCTGGTATAAGGATACAGCACTTAGGGTTAAAATTGCTATGCAATGAAGTACATCAGATTAATAAACTCTGAGAATTATAAGGATACACCCATGTAAGGAAACTGCTGATCTTTTAAAGTCTTAGTGCATTTTTGAAACATAAATTAAAGCTTATCTTTAAATTTATTCATAGTGTTAATAATCTTAAATTATTCTAAGAGACAGAATTAAGCCAAATGGTCCACATTTAAATGGTTGGAAGTATATATTAAGTCTCGCTAAAAATTGACTTAAAATTACCCATTGGTCATAAAATTTTCACAATAGATATTAAAACCACCTACTAAATGTTATAATTTTATACAAATAAAATGTATGCAGGTAAGTATCTTCAACTATGTAAGTTGATGGAGATAAGTTACCTGGTTTTACTAATGACCATGCTATTATCATAGACCAAGAAATACGATAGCAAAGCATTGATTTTCCTCCAAAATGTATTTCTTGAGTTACTATGATATTTTCCAAAGACAAGTATTATATTACACCAAGTTCTGAGATTCAGAAATCTGTGATAGAAAGGTATATTAAATAAAAATTTGACTGGTGTTTCTTTGACACTATTTACAACTAAGTGGATCTTTTAGTATACAAAAAAATAATTTAAATCTATAATCTTTCTCTTTTTCTCTCATAATATATTTTTGTCTCTATTCCTGCTCAAGATACAGTAATAGTACCATTGTAAGGTTTGACAGTGTTTCGGACTGAGTGTTATTTCAGTTATAATATGCTTAATATTTTCCATATTTAGAAATATTACAGTTGTTAGAATTCACAATAAGTGAAAATACATGGAGATATACATGTATGTTTCTAGATACATATCTGTATATTTACACAAATGTGTCAGGGAAAAAACATTGAGTCTTTCACAACCTCCTCAGCTTCCCCCTTATCCACATGCCCTTTGGGGAGAATTCAGTTTTGTTAACTTAAGTCCTGGTTATTTGTTGAACAATTAAGTAAGTATTTATAGGGGGAATGTTCACTGCAGAATATTTACAATAGCCAATATATAAAAATAACCTAAGTGTTCTTTGATAAATAAAAGGATAAGGAATATGTAATATATATATATGTAAGAGTGGAATATTATTCAACCATAAAAATAAATGAAATCTCATCTCTGATAGCATCGATGGATCTTGAGGGCATATACTAATTGAAATAATTCATACAGAAAAAGGCAAATACCAAATGGTCTCACTTATCTATGTAATCTAAAATAAAACAAAACAAGCTCATCACGATAAAGAACAGATTGGTGGATGCCAGAGGCATGTGGTGGAGAGTGGGTGAAATAAGTGGAAGGGGTCAAAGTATATAAACTTACAGTTATAAAGTAAATAAGCCATGGAGGTGTAATGTACAGCATGGTAAATATATTTAATAATACTGTATTTTATATTGGAAAGTTGTTAAAAAATGAAAATCTTAAAAGTTCTTATCACAACAGAGAGAGATAAGATGGCCACGGAGTAGGCAGACATTCCAACTCTCACATCCCAGAACCAAAGTGGATTACAACTTAATTTTGAGAACACTCATCTTGAAAGACCAACTTTAGACTAAACTAAGAGGATTCTACAGCCAAGGACCACCTAAGAACTTACACTGAGACTGGTAGGAAAGGCAGAGATGCAGAAAGGGTTGCCCCACTCCCAGGAGCCAGCAGAGGCCCTAGGGACTCTCACGGTGGGAGGATTGCCTGGCGAGTTGTGGTTTGTGGGACCTCAGCCCTAGAACTGGAGTCCCAGCCTAGAGCCCTAGAGCCTGGAAGGTGCAAATGGACTGTATTTGGCTGAGAAGAGAGCCTAGATACTGTTTGAGAGGAAACAGAACTCTCAAACCCAGGCTCTGTATTAAAGGGATTGCACGGAAAGCCTCACTCACAGCCACCTGCCCGGGTTTCGGAGAGCCAGGAGCGCTGGGAGGGCTGAGTTGCCAGGGGAGAGTGTGGTCTTGAAGGCACAGGGGAAGGCATTTTGAGAGATGAACACCTTAACCCCTAGGCTGAATCATGCCCCAAATCTAAAGTGAACATTTTTCCTTGGAGCAAAAACACCAGCAAAGGGAAGAAATTACCCTGCCCACCGGAGGTTCACCTGCTCCAGTCAGAACAAAGAGGCATTTAGAGGCAGGCAGCATATTAGGGACACAGGTAGTGAGTGCTGGGTTCAAGCTACACCAAGCGCTCTCAGAGGGCGGACAGCTGGTGGTGGTGGTTGTGGTGGTGGTGGTGGTGCGGGGCTGCAGGAGCCAGTGCAGTCCGAGCTAGCATGGGCCCACCTGCGAAGGTAGAATCCAGAGCAGCTGCTGAGGAGGTTCGACAGCAGGGTTTGTCAGAGTGGTGCACCAGGGTCAGCTCATGGAGGCAGGAGCTGCTGGGCTACTGCAAGCACATAAACTTGCCCATGACTGAGCCCAGGCAACTGTGGAGGCAGTCCCAACTGGCTCACATGGGCACGGTGGCTGCTGAGGAGATCCCAGCTCAGTGCAATACCACCCACCTTTGAAGTGGTGCAAGCTGCTGTGCACAGGCTCACCCACAGAGGCCGCAGGAGCTGCTGTGGAGGTCCACATGCAATTACACCTGTGGTGTGAGCTTGCCAACGGTAGTGTCTGTGGCCTGGGCAACAGTGGAAGCAGTGCAAATGGGCATGCATGGGCTGCCTGCAGAGGTGGAACCCATGGTGGGCCGCTGCCGAGGTCTGAGCTCCCATGCAATCCTGCCTGTGGCATAAGCCTACCCTTGACAATGGCTATAACCTGGGCAACCTTCGGGTTTGTTGGAGCAGGCATATGTGGGCCCACCAGGGGTGGTGGAAGCTGCTGAGGTGGCAGAGGCAGACTGGCACCAGCAATGCCCGAGCCCAAACACCCCAGGAGGCAACAGTGGTAGCGGGGTGCTTGCAGACATACCACACATCAGGAGCACAGAGGCCAAACACACTGAACCCCTGAGACCACACCCTTCTGGGTACTGAAAAAGAAGAAAAAATCCAAATAAAATAAAATAAATAAGAAGTCTGGGTTAAAAGACATCTGAGGCTAAGGGGCAAGCCACATCCAATACCGTACCCAATCACTGAATTACAGTACTGAGCCTAACAATTAGCCAGCAATAAGAAGCAGCAGAAAATGAATTTCAGGAGAACTTGAATTTTTAAAGGAACTTCCCCAGGCCAAGAGTAGATAAAAGCTAGCCTGGGAGCACAGAAGATATTTACAATAGCACCTGGGCCCAGCAGTGGCAGCCACAAGATCTGGATCACCTATAGCTCCAAGAAGGTAGATAAGAGCCAGTCATAGGCAGTGACACCCACAGATCTGCACCAGGTTTTGACCAGGGAGGTCCAGGGTAGGCACATCCAGTGGCCAGATACAGAAAGCATCCGTTTAGGACCTAAGAACCCTTGTTAGAGAAGTAGCTTGAAGAAAGGCTCCTCACATCTGACCCAGCTAAGACAGAAAATGCTGACACAAATAGCAAAATGAATAGTGATAGCAGATAAGTAGTCCACAGCAGATTACAAACAATAGCTGATGCCAACCCAAGAAAACCTAGAAACAACACAATTGAAAGTTATAGGCAGACAATACCAACCCTAGACTCAGCTAGCTACACAAACAACCCACCCAAAGGAAGTGTGAATACATAAATGCAATGGAAAGACAAAGAAATGCAATTCAAATGAATCAACAAGAGAAATCCCCAGAAAAGGAACTGAGTGAGATGGAAATAACCAAATTACTGGATGCAGAGTTTAAAATAATGATTATTAGAATGCTCAAAGATATTAGAACAACAATGGATGGATATATTGAACACTTAAATAAAGAGATAGCAAGCATCAAAAAGGACATTGAAAACATAAAAAAAACCCAGACAGAAATGACAAACACAATATCAGAAATGAAGACTACACTAGTAGGAATTAAAAGTAGGCTGGATGAAGGAGAGGATGAAATCAGCAATTTAAAGGACAAGATAAGCGAAAGCATGGAAGCAGAACAGCGAAAAGAAAAAAGGATAAAAATGTCTTAGGAAACTCTAAGAGAGCTCTGTGACAACATGTAGAGAAACAGTATCCACATAATAGGGGTTCCTGAAGGAGAAGAGAAAGAACAAAGGATAGAGAACCTGTTTGAAGAAATTATAGGTGAAAATTTCCTTAAATGGATGTAGGAAAGTCACACGGGTTAAGAAGCAGAGAGAACCTCATTAAAAAAGAACCCAAAGAGACCCACACCAAGACACATCATAATCAAAATACCAAAGCTAAGAGATAAAAATGAATACTAAAAGCTACAAGAGAAAATCAGTCTATCATTTACAAAGGAACCCCAATAAGGATGACATCTGATTTTTCAACAGAAACACTTGGGGCCAGAAGGGAATGGCAAGATATATTCAAAGTAATGCAGAACAGGAAACTACAACCAAGACTTCTTTATCCAGCAATGCTATCATTTAAGATTTAAGGAGAAATAAAAAGCTTCCCAGATTAAAAAAAAAATCCTCAAGAAATTCATCAAAACCAAACCAATGTTACAAAAAATGTTAAGGGGTCTGATGTAAACAAAGCAAAAAAAAAAAAAAAAAAGGTAGTAAAAGAGGAATGTAGATTTAAAGAAAAATGGTAATACACAACTACAAATCTTTAATAACCTTAAATGTAAATGGATTAAATGCTTCAATGAAAAGACATAAGGTAGTTGAATGGATAAGAAAACAGGACCCATACATATGCTGTCTACAAGAGACCCACCTCAAAATAAAAGATACATATAGACTGAAAGTAAAAGGATGGAAAAAAATATTTCATGCACATGGAAAGGAGAAAAAAGCTGAGGTATCAATATAGACTTTAAAACAAAGACTATAGTACAGGATAAAGAAGGTCACTACATAATGATAAAGGCAACAATCCAACAGGAAGAGATAACCATTATAAATATTTATGCACCTAATATAGGAGCACCTAAATATATAAAGCAGACTTTGATGAACATAAAGGGCAAGATCAATAGTAATAATATAATAGTAGAGGATTTCAGTACCTCACTAACATCACTGGATAGATCCTCAAGAAAGAAAATTAACAAAAAAAGAGCAGAATTAAGGAACACACTAGATCAACTGGACTTAATAGCTATCTTCAGAACCTTTCACCCTAAAGCAGCAGAATATACATACTTTTCAAGTGCTCATGGTACATTCTTTAGGATAGACCACATATTAGGGCATAAAATGAGTCTCAACAAATTTAAGAAGATTGAAATCATATCAAGCATCTTCTCTGACTACAATGGAATGAAACTAGAAATCAACTACAATAGAAAAACTGAAAAAACACTCAAACACTTGGAAACTAAACAGCATGTTAATAAATAATGAATGGGTAAACAATAAGATCAAGAAGAAATAAAAATTTTTCTTGAAACAAATGAAAATGAGTATACAACAACCCAAAATCTATGGGAAATAGTAAAAGCAGTAATGAGAGGGAAGTTCATAACATTACAGGCATACCTTAAGAAGCTAGAGAAAGCTCAAATAAACACCTTAACCCTGCAACTAAAAGAACTAGAAAAGAACAGCAAGTAAAGCCCAGAGGAAATATAAGGAAGGAAATAATAAAGATCAGAGCAGAAATAAATGACTTAGTGACTAAAACAACAATACAGAGGATCAATGAAACCAAGAGCTGGTTCTTTGAAATGAAACTATACCACCAACTTACACCATTCACAAAAATAAACTCAAAATGGATAAAAGACTTAAATGTAAGTCACGAAACCATAAACATCTTAGAAGAAAACATAGGCAATAAGCTCTCCGACATCACTCTCAGAAATATACTAGCTGATTTATCTCCACAGGCAAGGGAAATAAAGGACAGGATAAACAATTGGAATTTTATCAAACTAAAAAACTTTTGCACAGCTAAAGATAATATGAACAAAATAAAAAGGCAAACCACACAATGAGAGAACATATTTGACAATACGTCTGATAAGAGGTTAATAACCAAAATTTATGAAGAACTTGTAAAACTCAACACCAGAAAGATAAACAATCCAATCAAAAAATGGGCAAAAGAAATGAATAGACACTTCTCCAAAGAGGACATACAGATGGCCAATAGGCAGATAAAAAAATGTTCAACATCACTAATCATTAGAGAAACGCAAATTAAAACCACAATGAGATATCACCTCACACCAATCACAATGGCGCTCATTAACAAACAACACATATTAAGTGCTTGCGAGGATGTGGAGAAAAGGGAACCCTCCTGCATTGCTGGTGGGAATGCAGACTGGTGCAACCACTGTGGAAAACAGTATAGAGATTCCTCAAAAAATTAAAAATGGAACTGCCTTTTGACCCAGCCATTCCACTTTTAGAAATATATCTCAAGAATACCACATCAATGATTCAAAAGGAGAAATGCATCCCATGTTTATGGCAGCATTGTTTATAATAGCCAAGATCTGGAAACAGCCCAGGTGTCTGTCAGTGGATGAGTGGATTAAAAAGCGGTGGTACATATATACAATGGAATACTATGGGGCCATGAAAAAGAAGGAAATCTTACTTTTTGCGACATCATGGATGGACATGGAAACTATTATGTTAAGTGAAATAAGCCAGGCAGGAAAAGAAAAATACCATATGATTTCACTCATTTGAGGAATCCAATGAACAATATGAACTGAGGAATGGAATAGACAAAATTAAAGGGTCCAGAGGGAAAGCGAACAGAGGGAAAGGGGATGATAGGATGGGATAAGAGCAGAAAATCAAAACCGGGGGGAGGGCATTGAGGTGAGGAGGACAGGGGGATGTGATGGGGAATATAGAGGAGGGGAATGATATTATGGGGGACACTAGAATCTATGTACACCCAATAGATTAAAATTAAATAAAATTTAAAATAAGGTCTTATCACAACAAAAAATGTTTTTGTAATTGTGTTGTGATGGATGTTAACTAGGCTTATTTTAGTGATTATTTCACAGTATATATAAATATTAAATCATTATGGTTACCTAAAACTAATATAATGTTATATGTTAAATGTATCTTATTTAAAAAATAAAGTGCGCCTGACCTGTGGTGGTGCAGTGGATAAAGCGGCGACCTGGAATGCTGAGGTCACCGGTTCGAAACCCTGGGCCTGCCTGGTCAAGGCACATATGGGAGTTGATGCTTCCTGCTCCTCCATTCTCTCTCTCTCTCTCTCTCTCTCTCTCTCTCTCTCTCTCTCTCTCTCCTGTCTAAAATGAATAAATAAAGTCTTTAAAAAAAAAAAATTTAAAAAAAAAAAAAAAAAAAAAAAAAAAAAAAAAAAAATAAAGTGCTTGTCAAAGGTTTTACATTTAAAATAAAAGAGTAAAGAAGGAGGGGAAAGTGTAAACCTTTAAATGAACTTGCTTTTGAGAGGATAAAAAATTAATGGAAAAGAGAATAGGTCAGATAAAGAATGAAAGGAGAAGGAGGAAGAAGAAGAGAAAGAAACTTCAAGGTTACTACTTCTGGTTTTTAAAGCGGAAAGAATTGGAGGGAGAGGTGTTTGAGAGAAAGCAAGAGAGAGAAGGAGAGAAGTACATGATGAGTAACATTTGCCACCTGGTTTTTTGTTTTTTTTTTGAGAGACTGTATTATCTGCATAGATTTTCAGTTCTTTTAAACACAAAATTTGCATGTTTTTAATATGACCTGCAAATATGGGACCATGAGACATATAGTGTGTGTAGACAGTTAGATCAGTGACAGATCATAGATGATAGATAGATAGATAGATAGATAGATAATTTAAATGCATATGAAGTATACCTGTCTCCTCCAGAAATGGGAAACACATGAGAATCTTCAAATTTATGGCCATTAAATAGTTCTTATTCATTCATAAAATTAAAAAAAAAAAATAAAGCAAGTGTCTATATGTAGATTTTTGCCTACTTAATATTTTTCTTCTTGACCTGAAGTTTTTTTAAATTAATCTATGGAGTACTATACTTACTAATGATTCTAAGTAGATAAAAATTGTTGCTACATCAATGAAAAATTATTCTCCTCTTAATTTTTTAGAAATATGGATAAATATAAAATACTTTACAGAACAGGAAAAATGATGTTAATGAATTACAAAATATTCAAATTTTAAATAGTTTTGATTTATCCTCAAACATATCATTATGCAATTTATATTGAGTTAAATTACATATACTAATTAACTATTAAGAAAATACATATATGTTGATTTAAAATACTTTAAAAAATAACTTCCTGCATTTTCAGGTACATTTATTTTGTGTGTCATTTATTAATTCTTATGACTCCAAAACCAAGAGTGACCAAATATTACAATCCAATCTGTTATATTATTGATCAGTAACCTAGGGGGAATAGAACCTCAAAATTTTGAACCTTGCCCTTGTGAGTTATGTAAATATTATCTCACTAAAATACATGCATAATGTGTTTATAAAATCTCTTCTGAAAAAAAATGAGAATTTTTAGCCTACACCTGGAACAAATCTGACAGTTCCTAATGCAAGAAACCGTAGCTGACTGATACTAAATTGCTTGCTTCTACTTCATTAAGCCCAAGATCTTTCGTACCACTCACCTGTGATGAGAAGTCTTCTCATTGTACTATACAAAGTGTTTTGTCTCCTCTTTGACAACTTTTCCTACCACAAAGATATAAGTAGAAACTTCTCAAACATTAATTTAAAGGTCTGTAGTACATATTCTATTTATGTTAAGCATGACATGAAATAAAAATGTGTTTTTTGTTTCAAATTTATACACACCAGGGTTCCTTTCCACACTTTGCCTTACAAAATTTAGAAACATTTCTTACAAAAAAGATTATAAGAATTCAAAATGCTATTTCCAGAATAGTTGTTTCTGTGTGTGGAAGACAACTCTGACATATATTTACTTGTGATTTGTCCCTGGAGATAAATTTGGAGAAATATGATAGAAATATTGATTGTCAGCTTGTAGATAAGCATTAATTTTTATAAGTGGCACAAGACTGAATTCGTATATTTCTACAAAAAGGTAATTTTTGGAATGGATCCAATTTTTTCTTTTTGGAATGAAACTTTCTAACCTAAAAACAAATAAATTATGAAGTCACTAGGCTGAGATGAAGTGGTAACTGAAATATGCTAGCTGAGTTATATGAACTTTTATGACTTTTTCTTTTTTTTGCCTGAAGCCCACTATGTAAACCTGTCTATTTGGAAATATCTAAAAGAAAAATAACAATGTTTTATTTCTATGTTGAATATTGGGTTCAGCATAGAACTGAACATGTCTTGATTTTTAAGTTACCCCATTTTATCCCAAAATATTAATCATAAATTTACTTGTTAAGAGTATAAAAGAGGTTTGTTTCTTCAAGGTTCACTCATCACACACAAATAAAAACTTTGCTCTTCCTCTTTCTCAGCCCCAATTCTGGGGAATCATCATGACTCTGAGTCCAAGAAGTCTAAATGGTCTTTGTAGGCAGAGAAAATTCATTAAAAAAATGCCTGTTTTATGAAAAAAGATGAATCTGACAAACAGGGTAGGTTACCCTCTGTTAAGGTCCAGGGTAATATGTCTGATGTACCAAGATAAAACAGAAATGTGTTGTAGAATGGCACTGAACATGGCTTCAGCCATACTCTTGGAAGATGGTGAGTCTATGAGAACTGTTAGAAAGTCAGAGTTTCTAGAACAGTCATAGAGATCTGAGCCTACTTGGGAGCAACTCCACAGAGAGGCAGAATATCTTCTAGAACATACACATGGGTGCATGTGTGGGCCAGGGCATGGTGTCCTGGTTGTGGGTAACTGGGAAGAAGCCTCCTGCCAAGCTTGGCATGGAGGAAGGAAGTCATTGGGCAATTTATTTACCCTGCAATTTCTTACTTCATCCTCAAACTACACTTCATTGACTGTCTTGAAGGGATATAACTTAAAAAGTAGAAAAGGCTATGAAGAAAATAAGAAAAAATGTCTGCCTCCTCCATGTTCAGAATATCTTAGCATTCACTTTAATAGATGTGTATACATGCAAATTCATCTCAAAATTTTAGGAGCTGTAGAAGAACTGGTGAAAAAAAGGGAATTTGTAAAATAAAATCCAGTACAATGTTATTTTATTATGACTTTTTTTTTACATAAGATGTAGACATAGATAAACTATATTCCTATCATGAGAGGAAATGTTTATTATATGAGACATGTTAAGGTTATATGATGCAGCTAAACTCTCTCTTGATACCAGTATAAAATTGAATTATAACTCTCTTAAGTGGTCTTAATTAGTAGCAAGGCCCATACTATTAAAATTTAATGTATTGGAAGTTTAGCTTCTACTTGTTTATATAAATCTGGAAAGAGCAACAGTTGGATAAACTATAATAAAAAGAAGCTGAAATATGTACAAAATCATAATTTCCCATGAATGTATCATAGTGCGGAGGTCACTAGACAATAAAGTACCCTGAAATTCAAGAAGAAACAAGCTCCGCCTGGAAGAGACATTTAAGGCAGAACATGAATGTAGAGAGACTGGGTACATTTGGTTACCCATACAAGTGGGTAACCAAAGTGAGTGAGAAAAGAACAGCTAGAAATGTGAATAATCAACAAAGGACAAGTGTGGGCTCTATGGCATATTAGAACCTTTGAGAGACCCAGGCCAAAGAGCATTTACATTTCACTTGCAAGTTCTTTCCTACTGACCTCTACTAGTTATCCTCAAGAAAGACTGAAGGTAGGGTAGCTGGTCTGGAGAAAGCCTCTGAGGTTATGTGGAGAGGCAAGAAGGAATGAGCTGTCACTGTGGGAAAGGCACACTATTTCACATTTCTACCTGTATTCTCTCATACAGATCAAACATCTTAAGCTTCTGAGGTACCGGTAGGAAACACCGTCATTGTCAGGGTAAAAAGCAAGGGGCATGATCACTGGTGTAATAGTTAGAGAAGAAACTCTTTACTTTGGGGCAGAAGCAGGCTAGGAGCCCACTCCACTGTAATTATAGGTCTACTACTAGGGGGAGCAGAAAGCTCTGTCTGACAAAGGACCCACCACTGATATAAAGCAGATTTTGACTATGACAGAAAAGAGGGTTAGGAAATTGAAGAAGCCTTATTCCAAATTCTAATCACAAGGCCTGTCTACTACAAGACTGGACCTGGTAAACAAGCCCTGACTGTTCCCTTGCCTCCCCCACCGGTCTCAGCAAGCACCAAGTGAGAAGCAACCGTGTTCTGCCTCTCAGGAATATGCAAGAGGGTGGGGAGACACTTCTTCTTCAATACAGGAGTGCTGTAATGCCTGAGAACCTGTAATGGAAGGAACATTATTAACACATGGAAAAACTCTCCTGATCCTTAGCTTCTGTACCAATAAGCACAAAGCAATAATAGACCACTATTGGAAGAACAGGAAGTCTGCGTCACACTGAGAGTACCAAAAGCAAAAACCAATTTCAAACCCCCTTCTGTTCCTGAATAGAGTGATTCAATCACCCATAATCAGTAGCCAGAGTAAAAGTTATGCTCATTTTGAAGAAAAGATACTATTTATCTCAGTCTCTACTGTTCTATACCCATTGACCTCATCAATAAAAAGTTGTAAAACAGATAAATAAGTATAAAAAGTATCCAACTTTGTCAAAGAACAAAGAAATCAACAAAGCTAGAAAAGTAGATGATTCCAATGTTTAGAACTATCAGGCTGGGATTTTAAACCAACTACAGTTTTTATCTGAGCTAAATCTAAGGAAATAGTAGGTCAATGCATAAACATACAGGAGATTTCAGCAGAGAGACAGAATCCCTAAGACAGAGTCAAATGGAATCAGCTAAGGAATTAATTAAATTGAAGTAGTGAGTAGAAATTACCTAAACTGAAACACAAAGAAAAAAAGTGGTGAAAACAGAGCATCCAAAAGCTGTAGGACCACATCATGCAGTCAACCATTCATTTAATTGGAGCCTCAGAAGGACATAAGAAAAGGAACAAGGCAGAACAAAATAAAACAAAAATCAATTATTCAAATTTTTCAAAAATAGTGAAAGATATCAAACCATAGATCCAAGAAGTCTAAGAGCTCAAGTTTAACAAATGCTAAATATATACACATACAGATACATCATATTCTCAAATTGCTGAAACTGAAAACAGAAAATTTGAAAGACAGGCAGAGGAAAGAGACACAAAACATACAAAAGAACAACGATAAGAATTATATTAGACTTCTCCTCAGGAATTATTTAAATCAGAGGTCAATGGAATGACTTATTTAAAAAACTCAATATAAATCAGTCTATGTCTACCCAGAGTTCTCTAACCAGTGAAAATAACTTTATATAATGAACACAATATAAAGAGTATTTCTAACATTAGCTGAGAAAATTCACTGACAGTGCAGACACATTGTAATAAATGTTAAAAGCAAGTTCTTTGAGCAGAAGAAATACAAATTCAGATAGAAATGTGGGTCTTCACAAAGAAATTTTGAGCTCTAGAAACAGTACAAATAAAACACAGGCATCTTTTTTTCAAAAGGACGGGCTTGTTTTCTATCTATTGATATATCTTATTGGTTTACTATATTAATTTATGGGAAGCATTATCACTTAAAACTTAATATTTTTAGTTTAAATGCATTTGTCTGATATCAATGTATTTGTCTGTTTTAGAGAAAATTATTTGTATCTTGACTGTATTGTGTAGAATTGGTCAAGTGACAAATTCCTTATGTGGACCTAAATGATTAAATATTTCTATATATCAGTATTTTAGTGTTTGCAGATACTGTTTTAGAGTAAAATATGATAAATAATAAAAAATAATGATTTTACATGTATAAGTTAAATTCATTTAAGAATAATAGCAAAACTAAAATACAGGTGATGTATTTTAAATTTTGGTATTGGTGAAGGCAAAACACTTGATTATTAACACCCAGAAGCATAAAGCAATTTTAACAGATAGGTGTTAGAACATAGGTCTGTCAACAGTAGCATAACTTCATCATTATTCAAAATACAGCCAATAAAAATTGGACCCCTTTTGTGCAGCTATGAGTCTGTCAGTTTCTTTCTGTCCCTTAACTAAGGCTCTGTGGATGACATTTGAGCACTTGCATTTCTCATCAAATGTGGCCACAGAGAAATAAAACGTTGATGAACTTCCATATGTACCTTATTAAAAATTCATAAGATATTTTATTTGCCTAATAAAAAACAAAATGCCATTTTCCAGAATTAAAGTGAACATTATAGTAATAAAATAATTTTTTTCAATCACAATGATTAGTATGTAGATTGACACTTAATACAAGGAGAGTTGTATATCCTCTGACCAACTTAAACGCAATATTGGAGAAGCATCACAAATGTGGGCCTAAGGAGTCTATTGATTGCATATGCTCTTGAAAATATAGCTAAATATAACATATAAAAGTTTTATTCATATTACATCTATGTATAAGGTCTACCGGAAAGTTCTGTCCGTTTCTATCACAACAAGTTTCGACACGTAAGCACATGTTTATTTGGCACATGTGTGCCTCTCTATTTTTATCACTTAATGTATACATACTGACGTAGCAAATTAACTAAAACAAAGTTGATTCACGTTAGTCTTATGTGTGAGGCGATAGTGTACCCGTGGTTACTGATAAATTTCATTTACGCCACTGTAATTTTTACGAATTTCAACAAGGAAGAAATGCTACAGAAGCATGTCTTCACATCCACCATATTCCCCAGACTTAGCACCCTCCGACTATCACTTGTTTTTGTCCTTACAAAATTTTTTGAGGCGCAAAAAATTCAAAAATGAAGAAGATATCAAACAAGCACTAGTTCAATTTTTTGCATCAAAAGATAAAACATTTTTCAAAAATGGGATATACAAATTGCCCTCACGCTGGCAAGAAATCATTAATAATAATGGCAATTATATTATTTAATAAAGTTCATTGACGGTAAGAAAAATTTGTATTTTGTTTTATTCCAAAAATGGACAGAACTTTCCAGTAGAACTTATATAAATAATTTTTTAAAAAGATAAATGGTATCTCTCTCTCTCTCTCTCTCTCTCTCTCTATATATATATATATATATATATATATATATATATATATAGTGGCATTCCAATGTCCCAATATATGGAATGCAATTTGCTTGACAGCTGAGCCTTTTTAAATGACCACTTATTCTATTCAATCCAGTCTCAAATACTAAAAGAAAAAAATACATCAGAAATGTGGTGTCTTATACTGTGTCCTTTTTCCTTTCTCACTTGTTATTTATCAAAGCTTGGCAGGGACTCAAGCACTTTACCTCGAAAGCCCAGATTTTATTGCCATGGCTGCCTAAAATAATCTCTCAGTGAGCGCCTTTTCTGCTTCAGGATGTTATACAAACCGGGAAGTTCTGGGGACCGGTGGCTTAGATTCTGTAGGCCCTCCATGCGTCCTTCTCCTCAGAGTTCTGTCACTCAGCTCCCTGAAGCCATCCTGGAGGAGCTGAGACTTCTAGAGAGGACCAAGACAGGTGGTATCATCTGTTATATTTGTCTGGCTAGGAAAAAGCTGGAATTGAGGCAGAGGTAACAGTGAAAACAAACATAATTTTAATCTCATTATCACATTCTGCTATGTATGAATATCACATACATAATGCATAATCAGGAAAGCCAATCTAAATTACTCTGGGCCCTGAAATGTAAGTAATATTCGAATATGTCTAGCAGCAGGATGGTGTTCCACACATCAGTAATCTGCAACCAAAAACACAAAAGGAGGAAAAGACAAGTACAGTCAGAAAAATGACTGCACACTTGCTTCTGCACTATGGGAAGGACAGTAGTGCTGACAAAGGAACTAGTAGAAGTCAGGTAGATGTGGAAGGTTTGAATCACTAATTACATTAAAAGTACATTAGAGAATATTATACTTTATACAAAACAAACAAACAAAAAACAACACCTCACTGGATGATTAAAACATTGGTAGCAGGAGTAGGAACCCAAAATGGAGACCTTCCAAGATGGGGGTTGGAAATCAGTTTGATCATGTCCTTGGTCAGGAGCATAGTACTGAGCTCCTTACAAATGGGAAATGGGATGCAACTAATTCACATCATGTTGTGTCATCATGTTACCCCCATTATCACCTGTGTTTGATGGTGATGAAGCAGGTTCTGTGGAGGGCTCAGTGAGGGCTTCACTTACTGGCTCACTGCAGTCACGGTGACCCCGAGGAGTGCACAGGAGCACTGAAAGAAGAAAGAAAGAAAGAAAGAAAGAAAGAAAGAAAGAAAGAAAGAAAGAAAGAAAGAAAGAAAGAGAGAGAGAGAGAGAGAGAGAGAGAGAGAGAAAGAAAGAAAGAAAGAAAGAAAGAAAGAAAGAAAGAAAGAAAGAAAGAAAGAAAGAAAGAAAAAGAGGGAGGGAAGGGGAGGGAGGGAGGGACAAACCAAACAAACAACAGGCTCCTCTCTTCCAACTCTCAGCTCAAATCAGTTAGAAATTCTGTGATGGTCCTAAAATAAACCCTTATTCCTTACAGCCATAGGCCTGGTCTTATAAATCAAACACAAACTTTAATTGAGTGGGTGATAAAATTATAACAGAAGTTAAATCTGCAGCCTCAATTCTCTCCTGTAAAGGCCAAGGTGTCGTTTGGAAGAGCGGGATCCTATCATTGAGAAGAGTTCACTGGGATGTTACAGAAAAAGCTCTGAATTTCTAGGCCTGACTCACTGAGGTCCCTTGCATTGAAGGTACCCCGCTGTCATGTTTCTGAGGAGGGAGACAGTCTTCCTTTGCCCAAAGACCCTGATACAACCTCACTTGGTGTCTTGAAATGTATGTTTCTTCTCAAAACCCTCTTGTTGCTATTCTGTCCACAACTAGAGTTCCATCACAGCACAATCCAGGAAGGTAAGTGCCAAGTCTGACTAGGGAAAAAATAGATATTCATTAAAAAATTAAAAATTTTGTGCATTTATATTGACAGAAATCTGGGAGTATGATTTAGAATTAGCTCTATTTCAAATTAGAATAACTAAGCTCAAATCTAAATTATATAATTTATAATACATCCTTTAAATGTCATATATCATTTATAATATATGCCCAAAATGGTACCAGTGCCTTGTTTAGGGCTGAATTCTCTGCTATATTTTCTCACTTAATTTGTCATAACCACCATTAAAATTGTAGCTATTTTCCCCATTTTATAAATAACAAAACTGACTCAAGAAAGCTTAGTTTAAATACTAAACAAAAAAGTCCAGAACATAAATATCTTTTGCTGAGTAGCATATATATTTGAATATATTTATATTATATATACATGTGTATATATATAAATATATATATACACATATATATGTATACATATACATATATATTTCTCTTTGATTGAAGAATTGCTTTATTTTCTTTTATGAGAAATCAAAATAAGTTCATAATCTTGTTTGAGTTTAGATTTTCTTGTTTGTATATGTAAACTCTGTTTAACAAAGATAAAGCCAATATTTTCTAGCATTTATGTTCTTATAAAATACACCCTGTGGTTTTTTTTCAATTTTATTTTTTCTTTCATATTGAATGCTTTTTTTCCTATTCCATTGTGTTACAGTGAACTCTCCCCAAATGCCATGTTGAATGGACTAGGTGACATCACCTGACAGTGTCATCCCTGGGCATTTCTAATGTCTGTTGGCTGTTAAGTAGTGTGCCAGCTTCACAATGGAGAGGCACATATATACATCACTGGGTGATTAGGTAGAAATATTGTTCCCATTTCCTCCCTTCCTCTACTCAGTATTTCAAAGACAAGAAGGCAGCAGGGACACCTGATTGATCCTGCACTTTGGAGTCTGGAAGACTGGGTTCAATTCCACTCCAGTCACATGCACAGTGTGGTTTGGGGCCTGGCACTGAAATCTTGTGGACTTTAATTTCCTCATCTGCATGAAAAGAACAATAATACCTGCTGTTAGAGTCACTATGAAGACCTGATGTGATTCAAGCAAAGCCTCTAACTAACATGGTACCCGAGATAATTATGTACCCAGTATTAGTAATTGACTCTACCCTCTAGAATTAAAGCAACTAGTACACCACTTACTATCTAGTAGCAAAATGACTCTCTCTCTCTCTGTGTGTGTGTGTCTGTGTGTGTGTGAGGGAGAGAGAGAGGAAAATAGAGAGAATATGTGAAAGAAGGAAATAATAAAGAAAAAAATGAAGAAAATATGTAGATATAGGCAAGATGTTTTAGGATTACAAGATTAACATGTAGTTTTTTATTAAAGCAAAATTATTTCACTCTGGTTAAAGAAAGCTATGTCATCTGGTCCAATTTGACATGGAAAAAACATAGCACAAATTTAAAACAATTATTGCATAATTGTGTTTCAAAACTCTTGTTTTATGTCTATAAGTAAGTAAGGGAACTAGTAATCTGCAGTTGAAAGTTACAGTATTTTCAAGTTCCTTTGGCACATATAATTAGAGTTAAATAAAACCTGAACCTTCTAAAATACATTGATTACTCACATTTAGTTTATTGAAAATTAAGGGCCAATTCAGAAATATTGTATAATTAATTGTCTACAAAAATATTGCTTAACGGGAAGCACAGTAAATCCAGATAGTAGAGGTTTGCATAACAGACACAATATGAATTCACTTTTGTGGGCAACATTCAAAAGTTTCTTATTTTAAATCATACAATGCAACTCAGTGTCATCTTTGCACATGTTTGGAGAACTTCCTGGTTAAATTAGGCAACTCAATATGATTGTGAGGCTATAGGCAAATATTAGGAGTAGCTCTGGCACATTTGCCTTGGCCTCTTTCCTGGTGTCCTTCTTGGAAAGTGATGCTTTCTGTCTCCCACCGGCTTGTGGTCCAATCAACCACTGGGCAGCTGGTACAACAGATTGGCTGTGTCTCCTACCTGGAGCAGTGATGAGTACAGCCATCTCTTTCTCCACTTCTGCATGAACTTAGTTACACCTTCTACCTTCAAAGCACTCATTCCAAGATATATTTATTGATCCCCAGATATGTGCAAGGTTGTTGAGATCATCAAGGTGAATTTAGACACAAGTCCTTATCTCAAGAGCTTGATCCAATTTTCATCTGAATTTAATTCCCGATGTCTCCCTGATCAGGCTCACATCTGCTCTGGCACAGACTGGATGACAACTCACAGTAACTCGTTTTAATCTGTGCTCCTTCTTCATGCTATCTGCCCTCTGCTATGTTCTTGCTGTTTTATCAGCTACCTCAGTCTTCAAGTCCTGTAGCAGCTTTGTAACTTATGTCTTCCCCTAGGTTTGCTATGGAATGGTTTTCAAGGGTAGAGACTTATTAATCATTTCAAACAAACTGAAAAACTTTTTTTTACACACATGCCTTAAATTCACCCTAAGAGTATCTGATTGGATAAATCTACATGCTGTTCTGGTCTTATGGTTTTCTCTAACTCTGTTCAAACTACTAATAATAAAATGACTACAGGATTATGAGTGAATGTCCTTTTCTTGAATATTAAGCACCAAATAACCCTGGTGTGATTCTGGTAGCAGCTGGATATTTTGTTTATGGCATTGACAGGTAAGAGATGAGGTGGCAGGGAGGATTATATGGGTAAGGAATACCAAAATAACATGGTTTAAATATTCAGCCAGAAAATGCAATTGATGGAGGCGGCTGGGCATAGTCAACATACATAAAACATGGTTGCACAAACAAACATGCTTACAAACCAGCAAGCAGTCTAGGTTCACATGTGTGCTCTCTCTACGCTCTGAGGACGGAATTGTGAAGTCCTCCAGGCAGCACCCCAGGCTTTGCCTCTGCTTCAGCATGGGGCAAAGTTATGCTTTGCCGGGGAACTTACATGGAATGACTGAGTTGGATGGACAAAGGCTGGCTATCTCGCCCAGACAAGAAGCGAGGATGAGCATTCTTGCTTCAGAGATCCCACCAAGTTGGAGGAGGCTTTCTCAAACCTACACAGCACTTGAACTTTGTTCTCTCTATGACATGCTTTCTCTCTCCTCCCTTCACATGGCTAGGTACTACTAAACATCTTTCACTTCGACTTTCAGAGCACTTAACCTGTGACACATGCAGCAAGCAGCATTATAAGATGTAGACAAAAATAAATAAATAAATAAATAAATAAAAACATGAAATCTCTGTTTCATAATGTGAAACTCCAAGTCCCATTCAGACACTAGTATTGTTAGGAGATAGTTAGGACATAATTGTGCTTTAGAGAGCTGAGAAGCAATAAACAATTATAAAACAATAAGCCAGAAGCACCTGGGCTATTATAATTTCATAAACTAACTTTCTTCAGAAAAAGAAAAACTATAGCTTTGGTATATTCCCCTTTTGTTGCTTCTGTCCCATTGCAGTCTGCATCAATTTTTCTTTCATTACAAGATGAGAACTTTGGTCTGTGGCAGCAAGTTTTAACAGGTGTGCCACAAGAATTTCTAAAACATGAAATACCTGACTATTTAGTCAAGAGCATTAACCTCTTTTCCCTTAAATTGTCAAATAAAAAAATGACAAGAGTTAACTCAACAATAGCTATCTGGTCTGAATGAATCAAAATTATACCTATTTTTTTGTCAGGTTGGCAAAAAATAAGTTTTTGCTGTGGCACAGAATTTTGGTAATTAGTTTATGTGTGCAAGATGAAGAAAAAAGGGTTGAAAATTGCTGGTCGATGGTAAAGCATTTTGAGGATATCGCATGTACATGCTTCACAGTCTCCTTTCTTCTGGTTCATGTAAAGGGTGCTCTGTCAGTGGTTCACCTGAGTCCCGTTTTCTTCCACATGCTCTGGACTTTGTTCCATCAATTTGACCTTTTTTTATTTCCTTTTAACCTCCACTTCTTCATTTTTAAATATGTTCAAGGCTTTCCCATGATTACTAAGTGCTCAAGTGCACATGTATTCAGATGCAACAAAAATACGATGCTTTTGTTTCTTGCTATCTTTTCCTTTTTAAATTCTGATAGTCCTTTAAAGCACATGTTAAAATAAATCAAACTTAAATCATTTGGGTACTATATTTCAAAGGAACAAAACAAGATTCTCAAATACAACTCAGCATATTCAAAGGCACAACACAATGTTTTTAGTAAAATTCAAATGATTTAGGTATAATTTTAAAATAAACAATGTTTGTAAATATTTTAATTTACTCTTTTTCTTCTGTTTTCTATTTATCCTTGTATGATTTATCTGTTATTATCACTATAGCATATATATGCACTCTATGTTGCCTTTATTCATAGTCATACACAATGGAAACATTTGGTTACTATTGGCTTAAAGACCATTGCTTTTGCAGATCTTCCTGAAATCTTTGAATGCATGTAAAAGTCCTCGTAAAATCAAACATATAAAGCTACTTACCTTTATTTCCATTCTAAAGTCATTTACACAGGACATTAACTACAAGCACAATGTTTACTTTAAGAATTGCATTTCCCCAATATGCAAAGTAATAAATCAGTACCTATGAAATGTTACTATTGGAGGTGAAGAAAATAAAACTTCTGTCTGTATTTTTTCTTACAGCTGCTTATTAATCTGCAATTATCTCAAAATAAAAAGTTAAAAAATTAGCAATTTAAGAGTTAGGATAAATTTTTAATTTTAATTGACAACAATAATAAGTTATCAGATAATGTTCATAAAAATAAAAGTTTCAGGACAGTATTAACTTAATATACTAATAATTCATGATAACAAATTTGGAGTTCTAAATTTATTTTAATGTACATGTATCACAATACAAAAATTTATAAGAGAAACTATTCTAACAATTAAGTATACAGAATAAAACTTTCAAAATCTTTCTCACCAAGCTTAACTCTTAATTCTAATCCTTTTCTCCTCATAAGCACTGTTTCTCATTTATTTAATTTATTCAGGTAACATCTTTTCAATATATTGTCAAGTCAGTACAATAAAGATCAAATCTATATTTTAACAACTACATAATATACAAAGGCTGCTTGATTGGATACACCATAAATTACTGGACCTTTTCTCTATAGAATTAAACTAATCTCAAATATTTTATTAGTATAATAAAAAATAAAGATTTCTATATGTTTCTTTGTCTAAATGTAAGTATATTTCTGTAGAATATGAAATAGTGATGTTTATAATATTCACAGCTTTAAGGATTCTCAAATTGTCATCAACTATATATTAATTGAACTTTATGAAAGAGCAAATTTTCCTGAAGACTCTTTAATATAATATTAACATTTTAAGAATGACAGTCTGGTGAGAAAACCATTACATTTTCTTGTTATTGTAATTTTATTTTACTAATAGTCAATGGCATTTGGCATTGGTCATCTGCTCACAGGTCATTTGCATTTTTTTTCTGTGACTGCCTGTGCAGTTTCTTTAGTTAATATTATATTGACTTATTTGTGGTCATTCATTTTTACTTGTATAGTAATCATTTCATATAGTAATCATTTCAGGTTTATTATTAAAAAATCCAGAAATAATGTGAAACTTTCCTTTTTAAGCTTTCTGAATTTTATTTTTTGTTAGTTTGAAAAAATAATTAGAGTAAGGGCAAGAGGGGTGGACAGCATTGCCCTATGTTGAGCTGTCCTCCAGCATGGCCAAACCCGAATCTGCATTAATCTGGTGAACTCGACTTAGCCAACTTTGATGACACTCTAAGATCCCACCTTACTCAAGTTGCATACAGCTGGGGCACTCTCAGCATCAACAAGCTTGATCCTGCATTGCAAACTTTCTTACAAAAATAACAAGGAATTTCATCAAGCTTGGAGAGGTGCTAGAGACATACAAGAAACTGAGTTGTGCGGGTTCCAGTTAAGGTTCTGAAAGGAGAGCCATAATGACCCTGTGTTAAACTCTCCTCCCATATGTCCAAATATGAATCTGCATTAGCCTGATGAATACCACTTGCCCCACGCTGGTTACTCATCGAGACTCTGCCTCATCTAACTCATGTACCCCTGGAGGCTCTTTTAGAGGCGACTAGCAAGTGGGAGCAGGTCTCAGATGCCTTGGGCATTTTGCTGACCTTTCTCAGTCCTGATACTGGTGGTACCTGACCTCATTTCAAATCTTGCCTCACCCCCTGCCCAGGTGCATCAAGGCCTAGCCCAGGAAGCTACCAACCACTAATTGTTTTATAGCTTCTAATAAGGAGCCCCAGGCCAGTCACAGGCAGTATCTGACATTAAACTACAATAGAGTCTTTCCAAAGAGGCTCCAGAACCAACACACCTCGTGGCTGCCTTCAGACCACAACAGAACCTAATTAGCTCCATAAGTGACGCACAGAAAGGCATGAAACTGGTCTGGGGCAAATATCTATTTATGAGGTTAGCCTTCCATAGAAGCTCATACTCTGTGGTCATGGCCAGTGCCTACAAATACTTAGCTTGAGAGTTAATCCTATGCACTGATGGGCCAACATCAATCAAGGCTCCACTAAAACAGGTGGGCACACAGAAGTGGTATTATTGAACACTCAGCTCAGGTGATCATGTAGACTGCATTTCTGTGCCTCACAGGAGAGGGTGACCTTCTGCTTCTCTCCCCCTCCCCCTTGTCTCTTTTTCTCTCTTCTCCTCCCACAGTCATGGCTCAATTGATTTGAATGCATAGGTCCCAGGTGCTGAGGATGGCTTGGTGGAGCTTCCGCCTCAGGAAATAAAAGAACAGCTCGGTTGCAAGCAGCCCCAGATGGGTAGAGCATCAGCCCCAGACAGGGGTTGCTGGGTGGATCTTTGTCAGGGTGCATACGATGGTCTGTTTCTGTATTCTAACTTAAAATATATATGTTCAGTATATTGGCATTTATATTAAGTTTAAAAGTGGTCCTTAATAAAGTTTGTGTTAAAATATGGTGTAGGAGGGTAAAAATTTTTCTGATATTGGCTTTTCTAAGGGAAGCCCTTAGGAAATGGGTCTCTAAGAAAATAGGCTCATCAACAGAATAAGTGGCTGAACCTCAAGACTCTTCATTGATAAAAATTTTGATTTGAAGAAAATATTTTAATGTTTTAATTCTTAATAGCAGGCACATAAGATATTTTCTCTATTGGTGATGGGAATGTTTTATTACTTTTTCTTCATTTTGTTTTGTTGGTTTGTTTTTAGGTTAATAAACAAAGTACTATTCATAGAGAAAACTTATTTTTTAAGTGAAAATTTTAACAAAATATTGTTTTAAAACACACAGAAAAAGACAGATAATATGCACTATATACAGGTATATTCAGAAAAATATAGCACAGTATAATTTTAACTGAAGAATTTAATTCATAAAGGCAACAACCATCACTATATTACAAATTTCAACATATAAGCAAACTCAGGTTCATGCTGCTTATGTGACATCCCAAGGTCATTCTGTCTTTTAACCATAGCGTTTTTGTTTATTTGTTTGTTTTTTAGTGAGAGACACAGAGAGAAGGACAGATAGAAATAGACAGGAAGGAAAGAGATGAGATGCATCAATTCTTTGTTGCAGCACCTTGTTTGTTCATTGATTTCATTCTCATATGTGCCTTGATTGAGGGGGGGACTACAGCAGAGTGAGACCCCTTGTACAAGCCAGTGACCTTGGGCTCAAGCCAATGACCCTGGCACCATGTCTATGGTCCCATGCTCAAGCCAGCAACCCCTCTCTCAAGCTCATGAGCCTGTGCTCAAGCTGGATGAGCCCATGTTTAAGTCAGCAACCTTGGGGTTTTAAACCTGGGTCCTCTGTGTCCTAATCTGACACTTTATCCACTGTGCCACCACCTGGTCAGGCTACTGTGAGCTTTTTCAGAGCAACATTCTATATCAAAATTTCTTGTGTATTCCCAGGATTTTTCAAAATTAGTTTTAAAATATTTCATTATTAACGTATTTTGTCAGGATTTTTCTAATCATTAAACAAATATTGTTCTTAACTACACATAAACATTATTATATTTCAGTATTTTCAGTAAAAATGATTTAGAGCTCACACTTAAAATAATCCTTATATAAGTCTGATGTCTTCTTGTTGTTTTCTTTCCAGGGGCATAAGTATTCTATTTTCAAGATATCTTTACAAAGTATTGATTTCTGTCTGGATTATTTGTGGCTATTAGATTCTTACGTGTACTGCTTTTTATGTTCCAGTGAAATTCTGTTTCATTGAAAAGCTATTAAAAACTTTATAATGATTCCCAAATCAAAACTACATACTTATTCTAAATCTTCCTGCTTACTCGTTATACCTTTGTCAATTGTAAATAAGCTCAAAATTTTCTTTCAGTTTCTTCCCCAAAGAATTTCACCATTTTCTGTGTAATTTCAACATGATTTTTACTTCTGTTTCTCTGGCAGTATCTTCTTGTGCTTCAGGAAACTAGCTCTGTACACTGGGCATCATTTTAAAGAAGAACCGTTAAGAAATACCTCAGGGACCACTATTCACTATCACTCTACAACTCTGCAGAATACTAATGTTGATTCAGAGGAATAATGAATAAATAATACAATTGGGTATGTTTCAAATATTGTTCCATTGTTTTTCCTATAAAACTTATTTGAAAACAAATTGTTCGGGTAATTTAGGATTGGAATGACCACTATCATAATTCCCAGTTGTCAGTTACAAAGCAGACCAGATAATAACAATGGGAAGGTTTTGGTACAGCTTCGATGTTAATCAATTTAGGATAAATACATGTTTTAATTTCTTGTATTTTAGATTGTTGCTTAGCGACACTATTTTTAACTTTGCAAATAAATGTAAAAGTACAAATTAATGTCACTTATAAGACCATTTTTTAGGCTATTATATACCAACATCTACCAAGCTGTTAAAAAACAAGTCAAAATGGTGATTAATTTCTTTAGCAATTAAAGAAATTTTAAAAAGGGCAATTTAGTAACATTTACTGATGGCATAGTTAGTTGATATTATTCTTATGCTACACTGACAACATTTAAAATTGTGAAAGATGGGGAGTAGATATTTTCCATGGAGTATAAATATAGTGCTGAATTTTAATGTGATTTCTTTGTATATTTTTCTAACTGAGTAAGTGGAAACAACCAAAATATCTATTACCAGATGAATAAAGTAAATGTGATACATACATACAATGGAATGTTAATCAGTCTTAAAATATATATGCTATATAAGACAATGTAGATAAATTTTGAAAACATTATGTTAAGAGAGACACAGAAAGACATATATCACATGATACTACTTATTTAAAATAGTCAAACTCAGAAACAGAGAACAGGGGCTGGGGAGAGGGTGAGAAAGCAAGTCGCTGTCCAACCAATAAAAATCTCAATAGAAAGTGACTAAGTTTTAGAGATCAACTGTACAATACTGTGCCAACAGTTAAGAACACTGAAGTGAGAACTTAAAATTGTTTTGAGGGTAGATCTCACTATATGAACATATCACAATAAAAATAAGTACAGAAGTAAAAATAAAAAAAATGTTGGTTCCTGTTAAAATAAATTGCTTCCCCTCTAGGGCAAGAAGAGGTAGAGGGTCTCTTTGCTATTTGGCTTGTTGTTCTCCTTGTGCAGTCATGTTGCATCAGACCTTAATGATCACTATTTGATATTAGAATGAATATTTAGCAGCAGTGGTAGGTAGTTAGATTAACCTTGGTGAAGGAGAGCCTAGAATTTTGAGCCCAAGCATAGAATCCATTCTTACCAACCTGAATACCCTATTCACATACCTAGTATAACCTACATAATTTTTTAGGAGAAAAAAATTATATTCCCTGCAGTGTATAAGCCCTAAATAAGGAAACCTAAAATTAATAAAACTGGCTTTACTCCAAGCTCTGGTCCTGAGTTGGTCACTGATGCATTTGACATAGTGGTTTTCTCCAGGGTGGAGTTCCCTGTCAAAAATTTATTCTTTCAATCTACATACTCTACAGCTAGAAAACATTGGCTACATCATTATGAAGCCCTAGCATTCTGTTGTTTTGAGAATTATGTCATATTGAGAAGTTCAGCTCAAGAAACTTCCTTTTTTTCAGAAAGTAAAGGAAGAATTTATTGGCTATACATAAAAAAAGTTAGAAGGGGTCCTGTGGACAGGTTCAGGGGGTGAGCCTGAGATAAGCCATTGCCCACTGCTCTTCTAGTTGCAAGTTTTGTGGGGGTCCTTAGAGCTTAGGATAAAGAGAAGGGCAAGGAATAAGTGCATGGGGTGGGGGTGGGGGAGAGATAAGAGGAGAGAGAGGCCTGGGACCTCTGTCTTAAGGAATTTTAAGGGTTGGGGTTTTAGGGGAGGTCCAGGGGAGGATCTTAATAGAATATTCATTAGTTCTTCAAATGAGTTCTTTTAGGGTTGTGTTCTCTACTGATTGGTTGCTGCCAAGGAGGAGGGTCATTAGTCAGTGCAGCTAGCTTTCCTTTGTCTGGTTTTGCTGCTTTCCTGGGCCTGGAGCTGAAACACAACTGAGTCCTAGATGTTTTCCCGAGGAGTTAATGCTTAAGCACTATTTTCCAGTTTTCTCATTTGTTCTTTCTCTAAGATGGGCTAAAACCATATGACTTGTGACATACGAGGAGAGAAAAGGTCAGGGGAGAGCCTGAATCCCATGACCAGCGATATGAAATCAGGGGGCCTAAACCATATGACCAGATAAGGCAGGGAAGGTATCCCTGGGGGGTGAGGCCCTAGTGTCCCAGTTGTTAGGCACTCAGAGCTTTTCATGCTGGTGGCCTTCTAAATTTAGCCTATCCTAGGGAGAAACTTACAAAGATTCAAAGACAGGTTCAAACAGAAAACTCTCAAAGGAAATAGGTGTCTTGTGAGACACAGGCAAGCCAAGGGTAACAGCTAGCTCCCTATGAAAGCTTCAGGCAGTTGTGTTCTGGGTGTTTGTGGTCCATATTTGGGGGCATTAATAAATAAGCCATATAGAGCATTTTAAAACCTCACATATTTATTTATTACTTACATATTGAAATTATGTGTTAAATCTGAAAATAAGTTTTGGCTCCAGATGAGGATGCCCAGGTAGATTCCAGTTGGGGTGCATGCAGGAGTCTGTCTCTCTATCTCCCCTCCTCTCACTTAAAAAAATAATAATAAATAAATAAAAATAAGTTTTGTATTATTCTATGTCATTTTATATTTATTATTTTTACCAAGAAACTATTATCTTGGAATGTTATATCTTACAAAATTAATTCTTTTATAATTACATTATAATCAGGTTGATAGCCATGTCATTTTAAGTTTCATTGTTTTATTCTAATATATTTACAAATATCCTACATCTTTAAAGAACCCATGAAAAAGACTAACTTACCTAATTTACATATTTCTAAACAAATATTATCTTTAAAATAAATAAAATAAGAATAATTGTTATTCTTATGACCTGTTCAAGAAATTTTAAATATATACACATTTCTTAGAAAACACAAACATATTGTATATTATCAATCAGTCATGGATAAGAGTTAAATTAAAACTGGGAAATATAAATTATCTTAGGAAATTTTGCTCTGTTTTTTAATGGGATACGTAAGAATTATTCTTCCTCTCTCATCTGTGATAAGGTATGTATTGGTAATGTCACCTTAGACAACTCAGCATGTAGGCAAAATACAACCATTGGCATTTTAGGAACATTGCTAATTTTATATAGCTTAGTATTTCTCAGACTAGATTTTCTCAAGCTGATTGTATTTGGAATGAGCAAGAAAGGACTATCTCATAAGACAGCTAATATTGGGATATTAACTGTGCATTAAGACAGAAAACATTGATTAAATTAGGTGAAACTCAAACCTCAGTAGAAAAAGTAAATTTAGAAGGAAGTTAGCTTTTATTTGGTAGAATTATGGGCATTTAATCATATATCATCATAATACAGATGTTTATGATGCAATGAATAGAAAGTTATGCTGACCAGAATGATATTAAGTTGGTTAAATTGTTATTTTGTCTAAGAATGTGGCCTTCTTTTTTTAAAAAAATATTATTTTGAGCCTCCAGTTATTCATGTCAAATTTAAGAAGACAAACTGAATCTACAAGACGATTGCCGCAATTAGCTTTTTAAAATACTCTTTTGTAAATTGCTGAATCTTAACGTGTAAAGAAAGAGATAAATCACTCCTCTTGGAGGTTTTCCAGTACAATTATAACTGTGGAGAATGAGCAGAGATGCGTCATTGTTATGGAGAGATGACTGAGAACAAGAACAGCTTTCTTCTCCTCAAAGCCCTATTAGTTCTCCTATCAGCAGCACTAACAATAGCAATTATACTCCAAGATTTAAGAGAAGCCTTACATCATGCTTTAGAAGATGATATCTGAGTGTAAAGCAGTACATAAAAGGAAGGCAGTAATTTATTATGGTTTCTTTTGTACCTGCTTTCAGTAATCGTTTGGTGAGACTGACATGGAATGCTTTTCTTTTTCTCTAAAGTAGAAGCTAGAAATGAATTAAAAAAAATTCTCCTTGAATTAGTGGGATCACAGTATGTGGGTCCTTATTTTGTGGCTAACAGGTTGGACAATATAAAGTGATTATGATTTTATAAAAGGTATTTCTTTTAAAAACTGGAGTGATAATCATTTCAATTTATTTTTAAGATATTTATCTTATATTGTCATTGGAGCTAGGCTTATTTTTTTTATCATACAGTAATGAGGAATGGGAGAAGAAACAATATTGGCTCCTCAATCTATACAGCACAGTGCTTCATAGTAAAATGCCTCCTCACTGCCACTCTGTATTGACTAGATTACATAAACATGCTACTTTATTTGGGGAGGAATCATTTAGATCCAATGCATATGAGCAATATGTGGCAGGTTGGAATAGTAGAAATATGACATTTTAAAGTCCCAGAGACTTGAGCTGAAATCCCTTTTCAGCTGCTTTATCACTATTTGCCTAGAGAAAAAAATACCTAAACTAATATGAGCAATCATTTCCTTCAATGTAGATATTAAATGACATATAGCCTATAACATAACTTTAAGATAAGGGTCTATAAACTGGCTCAAGCTTCGAAATTTATTGAGGGTTGTAACTGTTCTATGGTTCAAGGTAGGCTTTTGTTCTCTTGTTTTAGAGCTCCACTATATACAAAAATGTAAAAATTTAGTGAAATTTGCAACTGTTTCAGTTTCAAAAACATCATGATTAACAAGCCAACGTCGTAGGTCCCAGACAATCAGCCTATTCTGATTGTTCCTTTGCCTCTGCTGTTTATAATAACTATGCCTTTGGCAATTGAGTGCAGCCACTTGGCCCGTGGCACCCTGGGATCCAATTATCCCCATTGCATTTGTGTTTTCTAATTCATTGGCATCAGTATTGTAATTTCTGACTTACAGAGAAGAGCTGTCACCATAGCTCTTCAAAGAACTTGTGCTGAGAACATAACAGACACCAGCGCTATTATAAACTTTTTGTTGTCATCATATAAATTACAGTAAGAATTGTTAATGGAACATGCTTATTCCCATTCCAAAATAGAAATAAATGTAATTGCACATACAATCTGAAATGCATAGTATGACACTTCTTAGAAGTGCTTGTTAAAAATTCTGATTCTGGAAATTTACCTTACCTGTTTTAAAACAGAGTATGTAAAAGGAATATCCTCATCTTGAGCAAATTTACATTTTATTTTTATGCATGCTAAATTTGAGAATATTTTTTGTAGACTATGTTGCTTTTCTAATCTATTTACTTAGGCTGTATTATCTTGATTTCTACAGTTTTTAGTTGCAACCTTTTCAGATATTGTTTTTATTCCAGAATTGATTAATAAAAAATTGATAAAGTGACTATAAAGCATTATATGTAAATTTGTATATACAGAAAATAGTACATGTATATACGTGTATAAAATATACACATACCACAGACTGTGCGTAATACATACTTTGTGCAAGTTATAACCTATTCTTGTAACTAGGGAATTGAAATAAACATCCTTAATTGAGTTTGACTAAAGAGAACATCTTTTAGTCTACATGAGATTCTCTTCCTACAACCCCTGTTCTAATGTTGTCTGTTGGTCTTTGCTGTGTTTTACTTATGTTTCATATGTCAGGATGTTCACTATCTTATCTGAAACCTCAAGATTATATAGAAAATTGTCCCAGTTGAGCCCGAGCCCTACGTCAATCAGGCATCCCTGATTCAAGTTCCCCATGTAGTGGCACACTCCTACTTATTAGCAGGGCTGGCAGCCTCTTTGAGACTTTTTTTTAAAATTTTTTAATTTCAATTTATTGTGTTTACATAGAGTCTAGTGTTGCCCGGATGCATCCCCCCTCCCCCGTATTCCCCTCAACATCTCCTTTACCCCCCTCCATATAGTGCCCTCCCCCCTTCCCTAAGCTTTATCCCACCCTATCATCCCCTTTCCCTCTGTTCTCTTTTCTTCTGGTCCCTTTGATCTCTCCTCTGTATCAATTCTGTTCCTCAGTTCACATTGTTCATTGGATTCCTCAAATGAGTGAAGTCATATGATATTTTTCTTTTCCAGCCTGGCTTATTTCACTTAACATAATAGTTTCTATGTCCATCCATGTTGTCGCACAAGGTAAGATTTCCTTCTCTTTCATGGCCCCATAGTATTCCATTGTGTGTGTGTGTGTGTGTGTGTGTGTGTGTGTGTGTGTGTGTGTGTGTGTATATATATATCTCCACTGCTTTTTAATCCACTTGTCCACTGACAGACACTTGGGCTGTTTTCCAGATCTTTGGTATTGTGATCAAAGCTGCCATAAACATGGGGGTGCATTTCTCCTTTTGAAACAGTGCTATAGGGTTCTTGGGGTATATTCCTAAAAGTGGGATAGCTGGGTCAAAAGGCACTTTGATATTTAAGTTTTTGAGGAATCTTCATACTGTTTTCCACAGTGGCTGCACCAGTCTGCATTCCCACCAGCAGTGCAGGAGGGTTTCCTTTTCTCCACATCCTTACCAAAACTTATTCTGTGTTGTTTTTTTGATGAGGGCCATTCTGACTGGTGTGAGGTGATATCTCATTGTGGTTTTAATTTATATTTCTCTAATGATTAGTGATGTTAAGCATTTTTTTATCAGTCTATTGGCCATCTGTATGTCCTCTTTGAGAAGTGTCTATTCATTTTTTTGCCCATTTTTTGATTGGATTGTTTACCTTCCTGTTGTTAAGTTTTACAAGTTCTTTATAAATTTTGGTTATTAACCTCTTATCAGAAGTATTGTCGAATATGGTCTCCCATTGTGTAGTTTGTCTTTTTATTCTGTTCCTATTGTCTTTAGCTATGCAAATCTTTAGTTTGATATAGTCCCATTTGTTTATACTGTTTTTTATTTCCTTTGCCCATGGAGATAAATCAGCTGCGAGAGATGTCAGAGAGCTTACTGCCTATGTTTTCTTCTAAGATGCTTATGGTTTCATGGCTTACATTTAAGACTTTTATCCATTTTGAGTTTATTTTTGTGAATGGTGTAAATTGGTGGTCTAGTTTCATTTATTTGCAGGTAGCTCTCCAATTTTCCCAACATCATTTGTTGAAGAGGCTGTCTTTACTCCATTGTATTCTCTTATCTCCTTTGTCAAATATCAGTTGTACATAAAGGTGTGGGTTTATTTCTGGGTTCTATGTTCTGTTCCATTAATCTATATGACTATTCTTATGCCAGTACCAAGCTGTTTTGAGTACAATGGCTTTGTAGTATAACTTCATACCAGAAAGTGTGATACCACCCACTTTATTCTTCTCTTTCAAGATTGCTGAGGCTATTCTTGTTCTTTTTTGTTCTATATGAATTTTTGGAATATGTGTTCTATATCTTTGAATTATGTCATTGATATTTTAATTGGTATTGCATTGAATTTATAAATTGCTTTGGGTAATATAGACATTTTAATAATGTTTATTCTTCCTAACCATGAGCACGGTATATACTTCCACTTGTTTGTATCTTCCTTGATTTCTTTTATCAATGTTTTATAATTTTCCAAGTATAAGTCTTTAATCTCCTTGGTTAAATTTACTCCTAAGTACTTTATTTTTCTGGTTGCAATAGTGAAAGGGATTGTTTACTTAATTTCTCTTTCTGACAGTTCATATATCCTGCCACCTTGCTGAATTCATTTGTCAGGTTCAGTAGTTTTTTGATTGAGACTATAGGGTATTCTATATACAATATCAAATCATCAGCAAATAATGAGTTTTACTTCTTCTTTTCCAATTTGGATACCTTTCATTTCTTCTTTTTGTCTAATTGCTGTGGCTAGGACTTCCAGGTCTATGTTGAATAAGAGTGGTGAAAGGGGGCACTCCTGCCTTGTTCCTGATCTTAAGGGAATGGCTTTTAATTTTTGCTCATCTGATGTTGGCTGTGGGTTTGTCACATAGATGGCCTTTATCATGTTGAGGTATGTTCCCTGTATTCCCACTTTGCTGAGAGTTTTGATCATGAATGGGTGCTGGATTTTATCAAATGCTTTTTCTGCATCTATTGAAATTGTCATGTGGTTTTTGTCATTTTTTTTTTGTTTATGTGATGAATCACATTGATTGATTTGCGAATATTGTACCAGCCTTGCCTTCTCAGAATAAATCCCACTTGATCATGCTGTATGATTTTTTCATATATTACTGGATCCTGTTTGCTAATATTTTGTTGAGGATTTTAGCATCTAGATTCATCAGGGATATAGGCCTATAATTTCCTTTTTTTGTGTTGTCTTTTCCTCATTTTGGAATCAGAATTATGCTCGCCTAATAAAAGAAGCTTGGAAGTCTTCCTTCTTCTTGAATATTTTGAAATGGCTTGAGAAGGATAGGAGTTCATTCTTCTTTGAATATTTGGTAGAATTCACTTGTGAAGCCATCAGGCCCCAGGCTTTTGTTTGTTGGTAGTTTTTTTTATAACTGTTTTGATCTCATTTTTTGTAATCAGTCTGTTTAGGTTTTCTGCTTCTCCCTGATTGATTTTTAAAATATTATAGGTTTCAAGGAATTTGTCCATTTTATATAGGTTGTCTGATTTTTTGGCATATAATTCTTCATAATATTTTCTTACAATCTTTTGTATTTCTGTTGTGTCAGTTGTTATTTCTCCACTCTCATTTCTAATTTTATTTATTTGAGTCCTCTCTCTTTTTTTCTTGGTCAGTCTGGTTAAAGGTTCATCAATCTTGTTTACCTTTTCAAAGAACCAGCTCCTGGTTTCATTGATCCTCTGTATTGTTTCTTTAGTCTCTATGTCATTTATTTCAGCTCTGATTTTTATTTTATTTCCTTCCTTCTACTACCTCTGGGCTTTACTTGCTGTTCTTTTTCTAGTTCTTTTAGATGCAAGGTTAAGTTGTTTATTTGATCTTTTTCTAGTTTCTTAAGGTAATGCCTGTAATGCTATGAACTTCCTTTTCAGTACTGCTTTTGCTGTGTCCCATAAATTTTGAATTGTTGTATGCTTATTATCATTCATTTCTAGGATTTTTTTTTATTTCTTCTTTGATCACATTGTTAACCCATTTGTTATTTAATAACATGCTAATTAGTTTCCAAGTGTTTGAGTATTTTTCAGTTTTTCTGTTGTGGTTGATTTCTAGTTTCATGCCATTGTGATCAGAGAAAATGCTTGATATGATTTCAATCTTCTTAAAATTGTTGAGACCGCTTTTGTGTCCTAACATGTGGTCTATCCTAGAGAATATGCCATGAACACTTGAAAAAAAATGTATATTCTGCTGCTTTAGGGTGGAAGGTTCTGAAGATATCTACTAAATTGAGATGATCTAGTGTGTCCTTTAAGTCTGCTGTTTCTTTGTTAATTTTCTTTCTTGAGGATTTATCTAGTGATGTTAGTGGGGTATTGAAATCCCCTACTATTATAGTATTGCTGTTGATCTCGCCCTTTATATCCATCAAAGTCTGCTTTATATATTTAGGTGCTCCTATGTTAGGTGAGTAGATATTTATAATGGTTATATCTTCCTGTTGGATTGCTTCCTTTATCATCATGTAGTGACCTTCTTTATCTCTTTTATAGCCTTTGTTTTAAAGTTCATTTTTTCTGATATAAGTATTGCTACCCCAGCTTTTTTTTATTTCCATTTGCATGAAATATTTTTTTCCATCCTTTAACCTTCCTTCTGTGTGCACCTTTTGTTTTAAGGTGTGTCTCTTGTAGACATCATATGTATGGATTCTGTTTTCTTATCCACTCAGCTTCCCTATGTCTTTTGATTGGATCATTTAATCCATTTACATTTAAGGTTATTACTCATATGTAGTTGTTTATTGCCATTTTATTCTATAAAGCTATATTCCTCTGGTGCATTATTCTTTCCCCCTTTGATTTGTTTATAGCAGGCCCCTTAACATTTCTTGTAGCATTGGTTTGGTTGTAATAAATTCTTTGAGTTTTTTTTTGTCTGGAAAGCTTTTTATTTCTCCTTCGATTTTAAACAATAGCCTTGCTGGATAAAGTAGTCTTGGTTGTAGGCTCTTATTCTGATTACTTTGAATATTTCTTGCCATTCCTTTCTGGCCTCAAGTGTTTCTGTTGAGAAGTATGATGTCATCCTTATGGGGGCTCCTTTGTAGGTGATAGCCTTTTTTCTCTACTAGCTTTTAATATTTTCTCTTTATCATTTAGCTTTGGTATTTTAATTATGATGCGTCTTGGTGTAGATTTTTTGGGGGGTTTCTCTTTAATGGAGTTCTCTGTGCTTCTTGAACTTGTGAGACATTTTCCTGCCTTAATTTAGGGAAGTTTTGGGCTATGATATGTTTGGACAAAGTCTCTATCCCTTGTTCTTTCTCTTTTTCTTCAGGAACCCCTATGATGAGGATGTTATTTCTCTTCATGTTGTCACAGACCTCTCTTAAAGTTTCTACAGACTATTTGTGTCTCTTTTCTTTTTGCTGTTCTGCCTCTGTGCCTTTGTTTATCTTGTCCTCTAACTCACTGATTCAGTCCTCAGCTTCATCCATCCTGCTTTTAATTTCTTCAATTGTGCTCATTTCTGATATTGTATTTGTCATTTCTAACTGATTCTTTTTTATTATTTCAGTGTCCTTTTTTATACTTGTTATCTCTTTATTTACTTGTTCATTATGACATCTATTGTTGTTCTAAGATCTTTGAGCATCCTAACAATCATTATTTAAACTCTGCATCTTGTAATTTGGTTATATCTGACTCATTCAAGTCCTTTTCTGGGGATTTATCTTGATTCAATTGTGTTGCATTTCTCTGCCTTCTTATTTTGTCTGTGTATAAGAAGGGTATGGCCACAGTAGTCCAATGGTTGTGGCCTCTGTGTTCCCTAGTTGTGGTCTGTCTGCAGGCCCACCACCTCCTCTGCTGCTGTCTTGGGCATTCGGGTATGGGCGTTGCTGGCACCAGCCTTCTGTGGCTGTTGCTGTAGTTTCTGCCTCTCCTCCATGGAAGGGGCTGAGTTCACATGCCCAGGTCTGCAAGGCTCGGCCTTCGCCCCACTGCAGCAGGTGGGGCTGCATGCTGTGACAGAAGCTGCAAGCCTCAGCACCAGGGGCAGGGGTGAGCACCTTTGCTCAGCTGCAGTTCTTTGTTTGAGGCTATTCTTGAGGTGGCTATAAGGACACTACTTAACAGTGTCAATACCAACTGCCACTGGAGGAAAGACATGACTAACACACAAGTTAGTTGCAAGAATCACACAGGCAGTTAATTATTCACAAATCCTTTTGGAGTGCCTGGGTACAGCTTAAGGGGGCCCTATTGGCTTGCTCCTCTCCGTTGTCTTGGTCAGAGCGGTGTGGAGATAGTCCACTTTCACGTTGGAGTCTGAGCAATTACTGCAGCAAGGTGGCCTTTAGCTTTAGTTCTTTTTCTGGTCAATGCCTTCTAACAGTTGTCAATTTACAAAATTATAATCTCAAACTACCTTTTTGGGTGTTCCTCACAGGGAGTTCTTTTTATGTTAATCTACTGAAATGTGACATTAAGTCATTTTTAAGATGTTCTTAGGGAAGCCTCCTATCTACATCAACCCACAGAGTTATGACATTAAGCCACTTCTTATCTATATGTAACTTTACACACACACTAACTGAGCCCTGTGGAAAAGGCAGAGTCTGTTTATCATATCTGTACATACTATATTAATTCCTATCCAGATGGCATAACTTTATTTAATTTTATTTATGGCTTTTAATATTACATCTTAATTATTTTTATATATCTTCCATATTTTTAAATATTTCAATATATTTAATTATTATAACCTTATATTACTGCAACAGAAATCTTTTTTTATTATTTTATTTTTATAAATAAATTTTTATTAATGTTAATGGGGTGACATCAATAAATCAGGGTACATATATTCAAAGAAAACATGTCCAGGTTATCTTGTCATTCAATTATGTTGCATACCCATCACCCAAAGTCAGATTGTCCTCTGTCACCTTCTATCTAGTTTTCTTATTGCCCCTCCCCCCTTCCCCTGGCCTTCCCCCCCCTTAACCACCACACTCTTTTCTCTTAGTCTCATTTTTATGTCCCACCAATGTATAGAATCGTGTAGTTCTTGGTTTTTTCTGATTTACTTATTTCACTCCATATAATTTTATCAAGATCTCACCATTTTGTTATAAGTGATCAGATGTCATCATTTCTTAACGCTGAGTAGTATTCCATAGTGTATATGTGCCACATCTTCTTTTTCCAGTCTTCTATTGAAGGGTTTTTTGGTTATTTCCATGTCTTGGCCACTGTGAACAATGCTGTAATGAACATGGGGCTGCATGTGTCTTTACATATCAATGTTTCTGAGTTTTGGGGGTATATACCCAGTAGAGGGATTGCTGGGTCATAAGGTAGTTTTATTTGCAGTTTTTTGAGGAACCACCATACTTTCTTCCATAATGGTTGTACTACTTTACATTCCCACCAACAGTGGATGAGGGTTCTTTTTATCCACAACCTCTCCAACAACTTGTTATTACCTGTCTTGTTGATAATAGCTAATCTAACAGGTGTGAGGTGGTATCTCATTATAGTTTTGATTTGCATTTCTCTAATAACTAATGAAGATGAGTATCTTTTCATTTATCTGTTGGCCATTTGTATTTCTTCCTGGGAGAAGTGTCTGTTCATGTCCTCTTCCCATTTTTTCATTGGATTTTTTGTTTGTTTGTTGTTGAGTTTTATGAGTTCTCTGTATATTTTGGATATTAGGCCCTTATCTGAGCTGTTGTTTATAAATATCATTTCCCATTTAGTTGGCTGTCTGTTTATTTTGTTGTCAGATTCTGTTGCTGAGCAAAAACTTTTTAGTCTGATGTAGTCCCATTCATTTACCTTTGCATTTACTTCTCTTGCCTTTGGAGTCAAATTCATAAAATGCTCTTTAAAACCCAGGTTCATGAGTTGAGTACCTATGTCTTCTTCTATGTACTTTATTGTTTCAGGTATTATATTTAGGTCTTTGATCCATTTTGAATTAATTTTAGTACAAGGGGACAAGCTGTAGTCGAGTTTCATTCTTTTGCATGTGACTTTCCAGTTTTACCAGCACCATTTGTTGAAGAGGCTTTCTTTTCTCCATTGTGTGTTGTTGGCCCTTTATTGAAAATTATTTGACCATATATATGTGGTTTTATTTCTGGACTTTCTGTTCTGTTTCATTGGTCTGAGTGTCTATTTTTCTGCCAATACCATGCTGTTTTGATTGCCGTGGCCCTATAATATAGTTTGAAGTCAGGAATTGAAATGCCCCCAGCTTCATTCTTTTTCCTTAGGATTGCTTTGGCTATTTGGGGTTTTTTATAGTTCCATATAAATCTGATGATTTTTTGTTCCATTTCTTTAAAAAATGTCACCGGAATTTTGATGGGAATTGCATTAAATTTATAAATTGTTTTGGGTAATATGGCCATTTTGATTATATTTATTCTTCCTATCCAATAACAAGAAATATTTTTCCATCTCATTGTATCCTTTTTAATTTCCCTTAAGTTTTTGTTATATAGGTTCTTTACTTTCTTTGTTATGTTTATTCCTAGGTATTTTATTTTTTTTTGTTGCAATCTTGAAGGGGATTATTATTATTTTTTTTTTGTATTTTTCCGAATCTGGAAATGGAGAAGCAGTCAGACTCTCGCATGCGCCTGACCGGGATCCACTCGGCATGCCCACCAGGGGGCAATGCTCTGCCCATCTTGGGGCAGCGCTGTGCCGCAATCAGAGCCATTCTAGTGCCTGAGGCAGAGGACACAGAGCCATCCTCAACACGTGGGCAAACTTTGCTCCAGTGGAGCCTTGGCTGCAGGAGGGGAAGAGAGAGACAGAGAGGAAGGAGAAGGGGAGGGGTGGAGAAGCAGATGGGCGCTTCTCCTATGTGCCCTGGCTGGGAATCGAACCCGGGACTCCTGTACGCCAGGCCGATGCTCTACCACTGAGCCACCCGGCCAGGGCTGGGATTACTTTTTTGAGTTCATTTTCTAATATTTCATTGTTGGCATATAGAAAAGCTATGGAATTTTGTATATTAATTTTGTATCCTGCGACCTTACTATATTGGTTTATTGTTTCTAGTAATCTTTTTGTGGAGTCTTTGGGGTTTTCGATGTATAGGATCATATCATCAGCAAAAAGTGATAGCTTTACTTCTTCTTTTTTTGATATGGATGCCTTTTATTTCTTTCTCTTGTCTGATTGCTCTGGCCAGAATTTCTAGTACCACATTAAATAAGAGTGGACAGAGTGGACAACCCTGTCTTGTTCCTGATTTAAGGTGGAAAGTCCTCAGTTTTATGCCATTTAATATGATGTTGGATGATGGTTTATTATATATGGCCTTTATCATGTTGAGATATTTTCCTACTATACCCATTTTGTTGAGTGTCTTAAACATAAAGTAGTGTTGCATTTTATCGAATGCCTTTTCTGCATCTATTGATAAGATCATGTGGTTTTTGTTCTTTTTTTTGTTGATATGGTGTATTACGTTAACTGTTTTATGTATGTTGAATCATACTTGAGATTCTGGGATGAATCCCACTTGATCATGATGTATTATTTTTTAAAATGTTGTATTTAATTTGTTAGTATTTTGTTTAGTATTTTAGCATCTGTATTCATTAGAGATATTGGTCTGTAGTTTTCTTTTTTTGTCCCGTCCTTGCCAGGTTTCAGTATGAGAGCTATTTGGCCTCATAAAATGTGTTTGGAAGTATTGCTTCTTCAATTTTCTGGAAGACTTTGAGTAGAATAGGAACCAAATCTTCTTTGAATGTTTGATAGAATTCACTAGTATAGTTGTCTGGGCCTGGACTTTTATTTTTGGAGAGGTTTTTATAGTTTTTTCTATTTCCTCCCTGCTGATTGGTCTGTTTAGGCTTTCTGCTTCTTCATGACTCAGTCTAGAAAGGTTATATTGTTCTAGGAATTTATCCATTTCTTCTAGATTGTTGAATTTGGTGGCATATAGTTTTTCATAGTATTCTACAGTAATTCTTTGTATATCTATGATGTCTGTGGTGATTTTTCCTCTTTCATTTTAGATTTTGTTTATATGAGTCCTTTTTCTATTCTCCTTGGAGAGTCTTGCCAAGGGTTTATCAACTTTGTTGATCATTTCAAAGAACTAGCTCCTTGTTTTATTAATTTTTTTTATAGTTTTTCTGTTCTCTATTTCATTTATTTCTGCTCTGATATTTATTATTTGCTTTCTTTGGCTGGTTTTGGGTTGTCTTTGTTCTTCTTTTTCTAGTTCCTTAAGTTGTGAAGTTAAGTGATTTACTTGGGCTCTCTCTTGTTTATTCATATAGGCCTGAAGTGATATGAACTTCCCTCTTATTACTGCTTTTGCTGCATCCCAGAGATTCTGATATGTTGTATTGTCATTTTCATTTGTCTGTATATATATTTTGATCTCTGTGTTTATTTCTTCTTTGACCCATTCATTTTTTAAAAGTATGTTGTTTAGTTTGCACATTTTTGTAGGGGTTTTTTCCCTCTTTTTTGCAGTTGAATTCTAGTTTCAAGGCTTTATGATCAGAAAATATGCTTGATACAATTTCGATTTTTCTGAATTTGCTAATATTATTTTTGTGGCCCAACATATGGTCAATTCTTGAGAATGTTCCATGTACACTAGAAAAAATTGTATACTCTGTCACTTTGGGATGAAGTGTCCTATAGATGTCTATTATATCCAGGTGCTCTAATTTTCATTTAAGGCCAATATATCTTTATTGATTTTCTGTTTGGATGAACGATCTTGAGCCATCAGCGGTGTATTGAGGTCTCCAAGTATGATTGTATTTTTGTCAGTTTTTGTTTTTAGGTCAATAAGTAGCTGTCTTAAATATTTTGGTGCTAGTTGGTTTGGTGCATATATATTAAGGATTGTTATGTCTTCTTGATTCAGTGTCCCCTTAGTCATTATGAAATCACCATTTTTGTCTCTGAGTACTTTTTCTGTCTTGTAGTCAGCATTATTAGATATGAGTATTGCTACACCTGCTTTTTTCTTTGGATGTTATTTGCTTAAGGTATTGTTTTCCAGCCTTTTACTTTAAATTTGTTTTTATCCTTGTTGCTTAGATGAGTTTCTTGTAGGCAGCATACAGTTGGATTTTCTTTTTTAACCTATTCTGCTACTCTGTGTCTTTTTATTGGGGAGTTTAATCCATTTATATTTAGTGCAATTATTGACACTTGTGGGTTTTTTATTGACATTTTATAAATTGCTTTCTGTTAGTATTGTATCTTGTTTGATTCTTCTCTTTTGTTTTTCTATCATTTGTTTTTGTTTGTATTCCATACTTCTTTCCTCTGTTGCTACCTTTTTTAAGTCAGGTGCTTCTGTGGTGGTTTTTTCAAGGGTGGTTATCATTAAGTAATGAAAAGGGTACCTACCATATTCATTGTACCCTATCTTATGAGTGTTTCTGCACTCCGTCCTTTGCTACTGTTAATCTCCATCCTCTTTCCTTTTTTTTTGTTTTTGTTGTCACAGTTTAAATTTGGTTTTATTGTGTTCTTGGTGAAGGTTTTACTTGTGGTTTTGTTTTGTTTTGTTCTTTGTATCTGGTTGGAAAACCCCTTTTAGTATTTCCTGGAGTGGGGGTTTTCTGAAGATAAATTCCCTCATCTTTTATGTATTTGTGAATATTTTTATTTCTCCTTCATATTTGAAGGATAGCTTTGATGGGTATAGTATTCTTGGCTGAAAGTTCCTCTCTTTCAGGGCTTTAAATATTGCCGTCCACTCTCTTCTAGTTTGTAGAGTTTCTGCTGAGAAATCTGATGATAATCTAATGGGCCTTCCTTTATATGTTGCATTCTTCTTTTCCCTGACTGCCTTGAGAATTTTTTCTTTGTCATTGGTTTCTGCCAATTTCATTATGATGTGCATTGGAATAAGTTTGTTGTGGTTAAGAAAACTCGGTGTTCTGTTTGCTTCTTGAATTTGAGGCTTTATTTCTTTCCACAGGATTGGGAAGTTCTCATCTATTATTTGTTTGAATATATTCTCCATTCCATTTTCTCTCTCTTCTCCGTCTGATATACTTATTATTCTTATGTTATTCTTTTTAATGGAATCAGACAATTCCTGTAGAGCTTTCTCATTTTTTAAAATTTTGGAGTCTCTCTCTTCTTCTCAGTGTTGTGCCTGAAGTTGCTTATCTTCTATGTCACTAATCCTACCTTCTCTCTGGCCTTTTCTATTAACTAAGCTTGTTACCTCATTTTTCAGTTTATGAATTGAGTTTTTCATCTCTGTTTGAGTTGTTTTTATACTTTCAATTTCCTTGGTAATATATTCTTTGTGTTCATTGAGTTGATTTCTGAGCTCCCTAAATTTTATTTCTGTGTTTTCTTGTATATCTCTGAGTATTTTTAGAATTTCTATTTTAAATTCTCTGTCATTTAGCTCCAAGGTTTCCAATATATTAAATTTTTTCTTCATAGATTTTTCCACATCTATCTGTGCTACTTCTCTATCTTTTGTATCCATGATATTCAATTTCCTTTGTCTTAATGGCATATGAGGGTGTTCTTGTTGATAGCACTAATGAGAATTAATAAAGAATAAAAAGTAAAAAAAATAAAAAATAAAATAATAAAAAATAATAATAATTTATTATTTCCCCCTTTTTTTTCCTATTCTTCTCCTCCTCTCCCCTCCTCCTTAGGAAAATATCATAATGAACTATGAATTATATTATGCTAAATGGAACAAAAACTGCCTATAATGAAGGGCCTGAGTTGGGGAAAGTGTTCAAGGGACAAAAAAGGAGATAAGTACCCACAAAATACAAAAAAGAAAAAAAATTGGTTCAAGTATAAAATGATTTGCTTGTAAGTGATGGTTGACTAAGAGATATAATGAGAGGGATAAGAGGGAAACAGGAAAAAAAAATACTATTGTGTTGAGTGGAGCAAAAACTAAATAGAATGGAGAGCCTGGGTTGGGAGGAATGCTAATGAGTTAAAAAGCAAAGTACAAAGCACCCAAAATGGCACAAAAAAAAACTTGAGTCCCAAATAAAAAATAATTTGTTTGTTATTGAGGACTGAATGAAAGGAAAAGTAAAAGGAGAAAAAAATAAACTAATAGAGAGGGAGAAATAAGAAAAAGGGCAAAAGAAAAAGAAGAAAAAAAGAGAAAGAGAGAGAGTTAAGGATTTTGGAGTGTAACCCTCATGGAGAGTAAGGAAGAAGAAAAGAAATAAAATGGGAAATGTAACATTTATGGGTAGTGTAGTTCAAGAAGAAGAAAGAATAAGACAGGCAGAGAATAAAAGGACCAAGGTGGAGAAAAAAGAAATAATCGTAATAAAGGCCAGAAGATGAAAGAAACAAAAAAAATAGTTGAACAAGTTATAAAGTCTGTGGATTTTTCTTGATTTTGAGAGGTTAAATTCTTCCTTTTCTTTCTTCTCCCTCTTCCTGGTTGGTGACTCTGTACCCCAGGCTTTGCCTCTGTGGCATACTTAGGTAGAGATTTGCAGTTGATGAGACTCTACAGTGATGTCATATATTAGGTTTCAGTCTTGTTGGTAGTCAAGGTTTGTTAGCGTTTGCAGGCTCCGACAATGAGAGAGTCAGTTTTTCCGGATCCTCTCTCCTAGTCTCTCCTTCCTGAATTAGCAGCCTGATGATCCAGCTATGAGGCTGCTGCTGCCTCTGCCTGGGTAGTAAGAGGCTCAAAGAGCTGGCAAATCCCTACTCAATGCAGGGCTCTGGGTAAGGCTCTGGCAGTCAGAGCTGCCAGCATAATCAGGCGGGGCTGGGAGCCCATTGCTCTCAAGGTGACTTTCTATGAGCCTCCAGGCCTGTTCAGCATGCCTAGCATTCTGTGGGACCAGTCTCCCCAGGCTTTTTGCACTTTGTAACCTGTTTTGACTGGAAAGAAGATGCCTGCAGTACAGGAGGTCTTAACATCTGCTAAGTCCCTCTTTTTAGCATATATCCCTGAGTATGAAAGCTCTGCCGATCAGAAGTTGCCCCCACCCCTTTAGCAAGAGGCACTAAAAAATATTACACTTCTTGTCTTAGACTGCTGAACTGGGAGAGATCTTGTCAGTTAGAGCCACGTAGGTCAGTTGGGGGGTGAGCAGACCATGGGTTAAGCCAATTTCAGCGATTGGATCCACTGACCTGCTCCAGAAAGAACTGCAAACTACCTGCGTGCCCCGCCCCTGATGCTTGACTGTTAGCTTGAATGACTGGATGAGGTGCCCTGCCCTCCCAGAGAAGCTCAGGTGTAGAGAAGTTCACTTTGGCGCACTCCTCGCGCACCGCTGGCAGCTGCTGCTCGCAGCGCAGGTGTTAGCTCGAGTGGGTTGATTCACCACAGGCACTCCCTTTCCTCAGCTTGGACCTCTGTGCTGCAGCCTAGCTTCCTCCACACCCTTGCCCCCCTCCCCGACTCTCAGTTCCAAGTGAAAGCAGCCTTTGCTCAGGTTAGTGAGGAAGGCAGAGTGTTCCTTTCTCTGTCTATTTCCTTGAGGGTTGATTATATATTTAGTCAATTTTTCACTCGATCATACCTTTGTTTTCAGTATGTGGGACTCCCAGACACTCCAAGGATAGATTTTTCTGTCTCTGGTTGATGAACTTGTTGAAATTTTGGGGAGATTTGTCGGTCATGCTTCTCACAGCGCCATTTCTCTGACGTCACTTGCAACAGAAATCTTATGTCATCATCGACAGGGCACATATTTCCTTTAATTTTAACATCTATAGATTGCAGCATCAGTGTCTGGCTTATCTTGAATAGGACACATTGAGAATTCTGAACACACATTGTTTCCCCAAAGGAAAAGTCAAAGAAATTAGAACATACAACATATATGTAAAATACAAAGCATATATCAAAATGCTCTTCAAGTCTTCAAGTGTAAATTGGAAGTGAAACACTATTAAAAATGAGAAATAGTCATCATCCCTCTGTTACTGTTATTGTAGACTTTTGTTTTATCAACTTCATATGCAAATTAAGTAACATTAAAATAGTTTTCAAACCCTTTGAAAGGCATAACAAAGATGTAGTATGTTAATCTGTTTTATAAACAGTTATAATTACTTCCTGTTTATCTGCAGTTTGCATTTATGGAAATGTAGGTAGAAGCAGTCATCAGAAGAATTGATTATGAGGCATGATGTTGAACATGTCCTTGCTTCCCCATTGACCAAATGTTACAATATCAAAAATATTCATAAACTAGCAGGCTTAGAACATTTTGAGTGCATTTCAAAATAGTGTTTGAGAGCTTCTGGTTTAAGTGCCACTAAGTAAACATATTAGAGGTTTTCACTTTCATCTTCACAACAACAACAAAAAAAAAACAATGACAAATTGAAATCTCTTGACTTCTTTGGATCCATCAGAGAACTGAAGCCACTGGGCAAACTACCACCCCAAATTTTGAAGAGACAACTCCAGAATCATAACCTAGATCTCCTCACCTAGAGAAGAAGACTCTGAAGACATAAGCTGGTAGGAACACTTACAACATAATTTCTCTGGAGGTGAAACACTATAAGGCTATCGCTGAGTGAGAAGAAGGTGAGAGTGACAAACTCCTAAGGCTACCTTAGTGGTGACCCATTTAACATCTAAGAGCCACACAAATCCTCTTGGTGAAAAGCCAGAAAAGATCCCTCATGACAGTATTAGGGGGAGGAGAATTTTAAAATATATCCTCTATAACTTTCTCCCTAGTGAAGAAGTACATCCTCTATTAACAACAGTTTACTTTTAAAGGGAAAAACTGACAGGATGTTACTTTGACAGGAGACAGGCATTTGTTACTCTCCTGCCCCCTTGGAGGCTTCCTGTCCCTGTTGAGTGGGGAGCAAAAGCTAAGAAACACTGATACAAGTCACAGCCCAGGGACAGAGGTGCTCTAAAAGATTAGATCTAATCAGGAGATTATGGAAGGCTCCCACTTTCTCACACTTTACCACCATGTTAACAAGGCTTACGGTTAAACGACTTGCAAAACACAGAATCTCTCTGAGGAGGAGTACTTATGGAAGCCCAAAATCAAGAAGGAACATAAAACAAGGGCATTAGAAGAATTTGAAGTTCATAGCAACACAAATGTAGCAAATGTTAGACACAGCACAACTCATAGTTGGGTTAACAAATTTAAAGCCAGTACATTTTCAGGTGTCAACAACAAAAAAATTATATATTGCTATTATTGCTTACAATTAAATCTTATTTTCTTTCTATATACAATAGATAAATTCAAACTCATAAGTCATAAGCACACAATGTAAAGGACATTTTTACAGTATTGACAGAAAGAGAAAAAGAGATAGAATTTTCCAAGAACCTCAGATACTCAAAATATGTTTGAATGTGTGTGTGTGTGTGTGTGTGTGTGTGTGTGTGTATATATATATATATTCTATTTAAGATAAGATTGTTAGGATTATATACACAGTCACTTTATTTCTTGGCTTTGAGTTATGTGATTGATCTCATAAATCTTTATGAAAGAAAAAAATATTTTTAAGTTTTCTTGAGCAAGATTAACAAATTAGTTCTACCTTCATAAGGAATATATATATAAACTAGAAAAAAGGAGTCATATAATCTGAGCTTTAGAAAAATGTCACTGGCTCTGGCCAGGTGGTTAGTGTGTCCTCCTGATATGCTGAGGTTGCAGGTTCAATCCCCAGTGAGGGTACATTCAAGAATCAACAAGTGATGGCATGAATGAATGGACCAAGTCAATGTTTCCCTTTCTCTCTCTCTAAAAATCAGTTAAAAAAAAACAGCTCACCAACTCAGATGACTGATGTTTTCTCTCTTTCTTTTTTTAAAAAAATTTATTGATTTTAGAAAGAGAGAATGAGAGAGAAAGAAATGTTAATTTGCTTTTGTATGTGCTCCAACCAGGGATTGCTCCAAACCCACAATTTCTGTGTATCTGGACAATGGTATAATCAACTGAGGTGCCTGCCAGTGCCTGATGTTTCCTCTCACAGTGGCACAGATCCCAGTGGTAGTTGAGGGGTCTTTGAAACCACATGTATACAAATAGCAACAAAAGTATATGTTATTCATTCAATATATTCTATTTTTCTCTTAATTAAAAGGTAATCCTGGGAAACCAAAAATATAAATATATTAGCAACGGCAGTGTGGGAGTGTTTATAAATCAGATACGGGAAAAATCAAAGACAACTTGATAAACATGGCATATTAGCATGTAACAAACTAAACACTAAATAAGTTACTATAGTCTTGAAATAAAAATACCAAATATTTGGAAAAATAACATGATGGGATTATAAAGAATTTAATATTCTCTAGCCTGACCTGTGGTGGTGCAGTAGATGAAGTGTCTACTTGGAATGCTGAGGTTGCTGGTTCAAAACTGTGGGCTTGCCTGGTCAAGGCACATATGGAAGTTGATGCTTCCTGCTCCTCCACCTCTTCTCTCTCTCTCTCTCTCTCTCTCTCTCTCTCTCTCTCTTTTTCACCTCTCTAAAATGAATAAGTAAAATCTTTTTTTAAAAATTAATACTCTCTAAATTAACATTCTACCAACTCAAGCCTTTTTATATATATATAATTTTCTAATAAATATACAATATCTTAAAAGGATTGAAAAAAGTAAAGAATTTCATGACCCACGTGGTGGCACAGTGAATAGAACATCGACCGGGGACACAAAGGACCCAAGTTCCAAACCTGGAGGTTGCTAGATTGAATGCAGGCTCATTAGCTTTAGCATAGGGTTGCCAGCTTTAGCATGGAATCATAGACATGATCCCATAGTCTCTGGCTTGAGCCCAAAGGTCACTGGCTTGAAGCCCAAGGTCGCTGGCTTGAGTAAGAGGTCACTGGCTCAGCTGAAGCCCCCTGGTCAAGGCACATATGAGAAAACAATCAATGAACAACTAAAGTGATACAACTATGAGTTGATGCTTCTCATCTTTCTCCCTTCCTGTCTGTCTCTCTCACTAAAAACAATAAACAAATAAAACAACAACAACCATGGAAGTAAAAAATTAACAAAAAAAGTATCATGGAGAAAGATATAAATTTCAGATTACTAAAGTTTTAAGATACATATAGTAATTACCACAACAACACTAACAACAACAATATTACAATAGTTAACAGGAATTAATGAATTACCGTCTTGTCCAGAACAGTTCTGGTTTGCTCATGTTTTCTTGACTTAAATATTAATATCATGGCGTTTACTCTACAAATTAATCTATACAACACTTTTGGAATTATTTCTGCTCATTCTTCAGTCTCATGCCACGTTCTCTAAACTCAACTCAAAATTTTCATCACTTCCTCTGGATTTATGAATACTCGAAGGTTGTGGTGTGAGTTTTTCTATGCTAGAGACTCTCTTCCTCCTGTTCAATGGCCAACTCTAATCCTTTTCTCAAATTCCTTTTGTAATAGACTCTCTGCATGGAGACTTTTCTTGACACTGTAGCTTGATGTTCAAATTAATTCAATAGATCCTTTTTAATTTCTCTAATAACTTTTATTTCTCTTTTGTAGTTTTTTCATCAGTGAAGTACAATCTTTTATATCTATCTTCTCTTTTAAACTATAAGTTATTAAAGGCTAGAACCAAGCCTTCTTTGTGACCTCTCTTTTCCTGGTTCTTGGTAGAGTGATTGGCACAAAGAGTTTAGTGCCCATCAGTAGATGAGTGGATGAAAAAGCTGGGAGACACCTGACCAGGCAGTGGTGCAATGGATAGAGCATCAGACTGGGACAGAGATGACCCAGGTTCAAAACCCTGAGGTCACTGGCTTGAGTGCAGTCTCACCGGCTTAAGAGCGGGGTAGCTGGCTTGAGTGTGGGATCATAGACATAACCCCATAGCCACTGTCTTTAGCCCAAAGGTTGCTGGTTTGAGCCCAAGGTTGCTGGCTTGAGCAAGGGATGACTCATTCTGCTGAAGCTCCCTGTTCAAGGCATATATGAGAGAGCAATCAATGAACAACTGAAGAGCTGAATGAAGAATTGATGTTTCTCATCTCTCTCCCTTCCTGCCTGTCTGTCCTTATCTGTCCTTCTCTCTGACTCTCTCTCTGTCTCTGTTAAAAAAAAAACTCTGGGAGACATTTACACAATGGAATACTACTTGGTCATAAAAAAGAAGGAAATGTTACCTTTTGTGACAATAGACTGCTTTATGCTAAGTGAAATAAGACAGTCAGAGAAAGACAAGTATCATATGACTTCACTCATATCTGGAATCTAATGAACAAAATGAACTAACAGACAAAATAGAGACAGGCTCAGAGCAGGCTGACAGCTGTCAGGGGGTAGAAGGTTGGATGATGGAATAGAAAGATTGAGCAAAAAAGAAAAAAATGTTAATGGGCATGGACAACGATGTGATGATTGTGGGGGAGGTGGTAGAGGGTATAGGGGTTATAAATGGTGCTGGACAAAGACTTGACTTAGGGAAGTGAACACATAATATGGTGTAGAGATGATGTGTTGTAGAATTGGGCAATTGAAACCTGTATAATTATATTAACAACCAGTGTCACCCAAAAAAATTTAATTGAAAAAGAAAAATACATATACTTTTTTCATACTCTTATGTGAGAACAATGTGTAATTAAAGATTTTATAGATCTCTGAAAAAAAGTAATCAAATACATGAGAGATCTTATGATGACTCCTCTGACCTCCATAAAACAAATGAAGAAACTGAGGCTTGGAGAATTTAAATGTAATTCTCATGGTCACAATCCTGGTAAACAAGTCATATTTCAACCCCAGGCGTGTCTTAATTCAAAGACCATGCTTTTGATATTACATGACCCATTAGGCTTTGGAAAATACACCTATTTTTTGAAAAATGTAAAATTAAATATTCTGAGAGGTTTTGGTTATAATTAGATTTCTTTTTAAAGTTGGATTTGTTGAGGTTTATTTTACATACAATGAACTTCAGCAATTTAAATTTTATTCCTGAATTATTTTGCAAGTGTATTTAATCATTTAACAACCAGAATAAAAATGCAAAAGACTTCCAAAATCCAAATAGTTCCTTGGTGACTCTTGGAAGTCATGCCCTCCTCCCATACTTGAACCCTGGCTAACATCTATCAGTAGAGTTTGCCTTTTCTAGAATGTCATATAAATGAAATTATGTATTATGTGATCTTTTGTATTTAGCTTCTTTCACAGTTTTGGAGATTCATCCAGGTTGCCTATAGTTCATTCTTTTAATCCTTAAAGATTATTTTATTCATATGCCACATTTAGTTTACTCATTCATCTGGTGCTAGATATATGAGTTGTGTCAAAATTTGAGCAACTGTGAATAAAGCTGCTATAAAAATTTATAAAGAAATTATTCAGTGTACATGTTTTAATTTTATCTTAAATAAATACCTAGTGATACAGTAAGAATTTATAAAACTTTTTAAGAACCTGCAACAAGTTTTGGAAAGTGATTATAAAATTGTACACTCCCCATAGCAAGGTAAGAAATTATCAATTGTTCTATATCTCATTTTTTTTTTTTTTTTGTATTTTTCTGAAGCTGGAAACTGAGAGAGACAGTCAGACAGACTCCTGCATGCGCCCGATCGGGATCCACCCGGCACGCCCACCAGGGGCAAGGCTTTGCCCACTAGGGGGCGATGCTCTGCCCTTCCGGGGCGTCGCTCTGCCGGCGACCAGAGCCACTCTAGCGCCTGGGGTAGAGGCCAAGTGAACCATCCCCAGCGCCCGGGCCATCTTTGCTCCAATGGAGCCTCCGCTGCGGGAGGGGAAGAGAGAGACAGAGAGGAAGGAGGGGGGGTGGAGAAGCAAATGGGCGCTTCTCCTATGTGCCCTGGCCGGGAATCGAACCCGGGTCCCCTGCACGCCAGGCCGATGCTCTACCGCTGAGCCAACTGGCCAGGGCCTTATATCTCATTTTAACTGCAATATTTTTGTTTCAACTATAAAGGTGATAGAGAGTGTCACTATGTAAATTAGGTGCTGGAGCTATCTCAGAGAAGTGGCATGTGCACAGAAGCGTTTGAAAAGCCAGTTTAGCTTTGGGATTAATGTGAAATTTCTATGGAGGATAAATTTTCACTCTTTAATCAAGCTTCCCTTACCCTGTCCATTAATTCTTTATTAAAATCTTGTTCAATTACATTTCTGCAACACAAGCAAAATAAATTATTCAAATGCAAGATGTTATGTGCTTACCACTATTATAAAATAGAAATGCTCCTTAAGGCTTTATTTTATAGTTAAATATGCCAATGGAAATATGGTATTCAAAGTCTAAGTTATTGTGTTAGCTTACTAGGGCTTCCACAGCACAAACTGAGTGGCTTAAACAACAGAAATATATTGTCTTACAGTTCTGGAGGCCAGAAGCCTGAGATCAGGTGTCAGCAAATCTATTTTGTCTGAATGGTATCTTAAACAATCTATTCTTTGTCTCCTGGCAGTGTCTGGCATTCTTTTGCTTATAGAAGTATCACTCCAATATCTTCCTTCATTTTCATGTTTCCTCTGCATGAATCATGCTTGTCTTCAAATTTGCCTTTCAAGAATGCCAGTCATATTGTATAGAGACCCAGCCTAATAATTTTATTTTAACTTGAGAACCTCTAAAAAGATGTTGGCCCTGGACACTGGCTCAGTGAATAGAACATCAGCCTGGTGTATGGACACCCCATGTTTGATTCCTGGTCAGGGCACAAAGAAGAAGTGACCATCTTCTTCTCCTCCCTTACCTCTTCCCTCTTTCTCTCTCTTCCCCACCCACAGCCAGTGGCTGGATTGGTTTGAGCATGGTCCCCAGGCACTAAGGATAGCTCTATATTAGCACATCAGCTTAAGGTGTTAAAATTAGCTTGGTACTCGCATCAGCCCCAGACAAGGTTGCTGGGTTGATCCCGGTGGGGATGTATGTAGGAGTCTGTCTCACTATCTCCCCTTCTCTTACCTAAAAAATTAAATAAAAAGGTCTTGTCTCCAAATAACATCACATTTTGAGACATAGGTGATTAAGAATCTACATGTGAGTGTTGGGGGATACAATTCAGACAATAATAGTTATATTAGCTTGAATGATGACTGCGTTTACTATCATACTGTAAAGGAAACATTCATGATTCATAATAATGTTAAGTGAAGAGGTACATGCAAGCCTCTTTGTATCTGAATTCATTTTTATAAGACTTTATTTCATAAATTTCTTTGAGTACAAATATTTCAGTGATAATCAATGATGACAAAGTTTTGAAGATAGCCTTTTATTGTGGTATAAAGCAAAGAGAAAATCTTTTAGAAAATGATAAAATTTATAAATATAGGGTTTGTTGGAGGTTGTATATTATTTAATGTTATATAATAGATTATAATTTAAATTTAGTAAACATCCAGTTGTTTACTCTTTGAAATTGTGCAATTAATAAAATATGTAAAAGGCAATACATAATTTTAACAATTTCATCTATAGAGGGTGCAAATATATTCATGTATAACATCTTCTAACTAATATTTTTATAAAAGTTATGATAATTAAAATAATGCCCTGAATTTCTTATAATTAAAAAACAACTCATGAATAAACTAAACTTTAATAATTAATCCTAGAGTGAAATTTATTCTATGTTTATGGAATTCAATAACATTTACAACAAAAATAAATTAAAACAAATGAAGAAAAAAATTTTATTCTATGTAATACATAGTTCATTATATTCTTAAATGACTATATCAATTCATATTCATCAATAGGAAATATGATATGCAAAATAGGAATAAAAATTTATCACCAAGCAATAGCCTATTTTACAAGTATAAAAATTGTGGCATTATAATATATGTGTATTTCTTCTTCACTATGTGCTATACTCAAAGTATTAAAATATATGAGTAGAATTCAATACCATTTATGAAATTTTTCTTTTATGTTAAGTTAGAAAGAGGATTTTGGAATATTTTCTGTAGCTTTGTATGAACTAACCCCTTCAGAATTCTGTCCCTTTTGAAAAGTTGTATTGTGCTTTTCACTATTATGAGTTTATTAAAATTCCAGTAATTAATTCAGTGAACTAAATCTAGTTTTTAATAATTTTTAAGATTTTGGTGAAGATTGTTACATTAATATATTTGTATTTGAATTCTGAATGCAAGATTACTCTTTATTAATAGATATAGAGTAGGAGAATAATGTCCTCTCCCCTGGGGGAACAATATAATGACAAGTATCTTTGCAAGTAAAGAGAGGTAAGAACATCAATCAAAAGAAAATATGATGACAGAAGCAGAAATCAGAATGATGTGATAGTGGGCCTTAAAGATGCAAAAGAATTCAGACAGCCTCTAGAAGCTGTAAAAGGAAGAAAATGAATTCAACCTAGAACTTTGAGAAAGAATGCAGCATTGCTGAAACTTTGATTTTTGCCTCATGAGACCCATCTTGGTCTTCTGACCTCCAAAACGGTGAGATAATAAATTTGTGTTGGGTTAGGTCAGTAAATTTGTGGCAGTTTGTTACAGTGGCAAAAGGAAAGTAGAACAGGTAACTTTTCATGATTGCAAGAGGCCAATCTGAATAATAGTATCAACTCTTTAAAAGACTTAGAATTTAATGCATAATTACCAAGTGACTAACGTTTAGACATTTATCTCCCTAAATGAAAACTATGTTCATAAATAAACTAGTACATAAAATTTATGCCAACCTTATTTGTAATAAGAAAATACTGGTAAGAACCCAAAATTCAAACAAATGTGTGAATGGTTAAAAAGACTTTGCAATTGTGAAGTAGAATACTTCTCAGCTATAAAGAGAAAAGAGCTTTTGGTTCATGCAACAACCTGTATTCTCTGAAGTGATTCTAAATGTATTCAGAAAAGATATTTAAGAAAACTATTTTTAAAAAAAGAAAAAACAAGAATCACCTGGAAGCTTTGTTAAATCGCAGACTTCTAGGCTCTATCCTGGACCTACTAAATCAGAACTTACGAAAGTGACTTCTGTGCTCACTTTGACATGGTGGGCTTCAAGCCACCAGAATACATAAGAACTGAAGAACTCAAATATTATATAAATTGTGAGCAGAGAGAATGGGTGTCCCAACCATTAAGTTATAGAAGTGCTTTATTGTATCAATATAAAAATTTACAAAAAATACAATTAACAAGACTATATTAGAATGGGGCATAAAGTTAAGTAAGATTTCTATATTTGATTTTAGTAAAGTCATGACAGTTATATAGTGTGGTAAATTATGCATATACAGTAATACCTAAAGCAAACATTAAGAATGTAATACAAAGAGATGTGTTGAAAAACACTATAAATGTATCAAAATAGAAATCTAAAAATATTTTACTAACCCACAGGAAGGTAAGAAGTAGAAGAGATAAAAAACAGAAGAAACTAACAAATTTTAAAATTTCAGGCTTAATTCCATACACATGAATTATAGGAAATGAATATTATGCTAATGAACTAATTAAAAGCAAATAAATAGAAAAGTGAATTTAAAAAAACATTGCATAATTACATACATACTCTTCACAAGAGACTTGCTTGAAGTATAATAATACAGGTAGATCAAAGGAAAGAAAAGATATAACATCGTCATTAATCATAAAAAAGCAAAAGTGGTTATACTAATATCAGATAAAAAGGATTTCAGAACAAAGAAATTACAAGACAGAGAAATGCATTGCATGTAATAAAAGATAAACCTACCAAGAAAACAGCAATACTAAATGTGCATACATCAAAAACTAGCTGTAGAACATGTGAAATTAAAAAAAAAATGATAAAACTGAAAGGGAAAATAGATAAATTCACAAGTATAACTGGAGACTCCAACAACAGTCCTCTTTAATAAGGTATTGGAACAAAAACACATAAAAGTCTAAAACATTTTATAATGACTCCAAAACATCATCACTTAACAAAATTAATTGACACCTTAAACATTCCACTTAATCACAGAAGAATCCATACCTTTTCAAGCACTAACAGAATAAATGCCACATTATGTTTGTACATTAGAAGACCCAACATAGTAAAGGAGACAACTCTCAAAATCTTAATTTCTCAGCAAGATTTTTGTATAGATTCAAGCAAGATTATTCTAAAATATATATGGAGAAGCAAAGGTACTGAAAAGCTAAACCAATTTTGCAAAAGAAGGGCAAAATGTGAGGAATTAGACTACTGGATTTCAAGACTTATTGTCAGGAATAGAAGACTATGTGATATTGGTGGGAGCATATACATATAGATAAAGAAACAAAAGAGAGAGACCCAAAATAGACCTAAAAGCTATGCTCAACTGACTTTTGACAAAGATGCAAAAGCAATTCAATTAAAGAAAGATAGATTTTTCAAGAAATGGTGCTGTAGCAACTGTATATTCATGTACATATGATAGATAATGATAGGTGATAGATGGATGATGGATAGATTCTTGACTTAAAACTTACAACTTTCACAGAACTTAATTCAAAAGAGATCATAGATTTAAAATGTAAAACTATATAAGACTTTAAGAATAAAATATAGGAGAAAATCTTTGGAACCTAAGGGTTTGATAGAAAGTTATTAAATATGACAGAAAAAATATCTGTAAAATAAAAAAATAGTTAATATAAAATCATCAAAAATAAAACATACATTCTGTGAAAACTATTAAGGGAATGAAAATACTAGGTACACACTGGAAGAAAATATTTTCAAACCAGATTTTTAACAAAAGATGTACATCTAAAATATGAAGTACACTAAAATTCAATATCTAAAGAAGCAAAAATTGCATTTAGAAAATGTCAAAAGACATAAAAAGATATTTCTCCAAAGATATATATTTCAAATGAACAGTAAAATACGTTCAACATCACTCACTAGCCATTAGAGACATGTAAATTAAGGCTATGGTATAGTATCACTATATACTTCTGAATCAAATAAAATGAAAATAGCAGCAATAATAAATGTTAATAAGGACATAGGAAATTTGATTTTTTATAAGTTGCTAGTGAAAATGCAGAATGACATAGCTACTCTGGAAAATAGTATGGCAGTGCCTTAAAGCAAATATACACTAAACAAGCCCAGCAATTGTAATCCTGGACATTTATCCTAGAGAAATAAAAACATGTTTATACAGAAACCTGTACATAATTGTTTATAGCAACATTATTATAAGGGTTTATTTCAGATTTTTTGAGGTATAATTGGCAAAACTATAAGATATATAAAGTATATAGCAGTTTTATTTGTGATAGACAAAAACTAGAAACAACCCAGATACCCTCTGAAGGGGAAATGGTTAAACAAATTGTGGGATGTTCACAACATAGAATACTACTCGGTAATAAAAATATTCTAAATATTTATATACACAACAACTCAAGTGGCTTTCAAGGGTATTATGCCAAGTGAAATAGTCATTATCAAAAGGTCACATTTTTATTCCATTTATATAAAAAAGACAAAACAATAGAAATGGAAAACAGATTAATAGTCAATAGAGATTACAGATGGTGGAAAAATAAAGATATAAATATAAAGGGATAGTACAGAGGAGTTCTTTGTAATGACAGGATATTTATGTATCTTGATTGTGATGGCAAGTACACAACACTACAGTGATAAAGTAACTTAGAACTATATAAACATATTGTACCAATCTCAGGTCCTGGTTTTGATAGTCTACTATAATCATGTAAGACGGAAGCATGGAGACATATAAGACAGAAACTGTGATTTGTACATAGGTTCTATTCAGTTTCTTTTTATTAAATACAGAGCAACTGAATGCATTCTTTTTTTTTTTTTTGCTTAAAGACAAAAAGAGGAAATGAAAGGAAAGATGAGGAAAGAAAGCAAGAGATACAGAGTGAAATAAAGGAAGAGAAGAAACCAACAAAATAATATAGAATAAGCATGATGCCAATAAAAAATAGCTTTACCAAGAATCAGGGAGTAGTTTATACTATAAAAGATGTTTGAAACATTTGAATGTTTGAAGTTTACCATATCAAGAAGGCTTACATACTACAAAAATAAGCAAATTTGTCACACTTTCTATCTTTTATGCATCTATTTTAAGAATATACAAGTTATTAGCAACTCACTGCCCTTTGAGCTAAGTATAAATATTTATTTTTTAAAATAACCTTTCCCAGAACAAGGATTCCTCTTCTAGCAAGTCTAATTTTTTCAACTTGTTCAAATGGCTAATCTTGTGTATTAAATAACTGTCAGAGTACCATAATTATAACAGAATAAACTCATAAAACAAATTAATCTAAAATACACATTGTCAACTGTAGCTTGCAACTTAGCAATGCATTATGTTGGGACATCTTTATTTTGTTTAGTTTAGGTTTCAGGATAAACTGTAAGTAAATTCTGGAAGAATGATTAAGAATCATACTTTATTACAGAAAAAATATTAGTTAAGAACAACAATTTATATCTTAATCAGTTTATGTGCTTAGTTGAAAAATTCATAGATGACTTTATCCTTTAAAAAATAAAGTGATCTCATAGAAATGGCAAGATTTGAGATCGCCTGTTCTCTCCCTTTGAAGTTTCAACAATTTCAATAGGTATAATTTAACAAAGGAATCCTGCTCAACACACAAACACACCCAAGATATTCATATGTTGAAACATCTAAAGGTAGGCTAGTAGGAACAAACCAGGGAATCAAGAAGTGAGAAATACTAAGACAAGCCACAGGCTCAGCCTTAAGAGCAGGATTTCACAACATGGCTCAGTCCAAAGAGCGGAGGAATCAGATTGTAGCTGGCATTCTCTTTCACCAAAGGAAGAAAGAGATAGACATTCCTACAAGAATGAACAGTATGAGCTATGGCTGAGCCCAGTTACATGAGCAGGGACACACACAGATGTGTAGCCATGGTTATCTGGCCATACCATGTCAGAAGGAGAAACAAAGCCTCAGAACATGGCCATCCCATAGCCTCCCAGAGTTCACTTCCTTTCACCCTTGGTATCAGGTTTGGAGCACATTATATGCAAACACAAGACCTGGTACTACAGAATCATTTTTTGCCTGAGCAAAGGGCATGCTCTGTGACTGGTCCTGGGATCAGGGAGAAGGGGAGATTCCATAGAGGTCTGAAGTCAACATTACTAGGAGGGATAAGCACATCAGAAGAAGGCCAGGTTATCTCAGCCCGCCATACACCCACACATTACTGCTGCACTTGCACCAGCATCTGGATGCAGAAGACAGCACTGGAATTTCACAAATTTGCCACCCCAGTGCCTACCACAATCCCCTGTGGGGTTGGTCTCTTGGAATTGGGGTGATTTGATCACAGGGATGGCACCCACCTTCTCATTTTCCACCACATCATAGAGACCTGAAAAGCCAGAGAAGTGCAAGTAAGCTAAAAAGCTTGTGATTCAGTACAAAAAACTGGAAAATAATAGAAGTGTGTTGTTTTTCTTTTTTTTGGTATCAACATATTAGAAAAGTGCCACTTTTTCATAGATGTTTAGACAGAGAAGAAATCCATCAAATATTATGAATAACCAAGGTAGCAAAGCAGCTCAGAAAGAAAATAAGAAATCTCCAGAAAATAAACTTGAAAACATGGAAATATGTGATTTAGATGATGGAGAATTCAGAATTGCAGTTTTGAAAATATTCAACAGATGCCATAAAATACAGATAGACAGTTTAATGAGCTCAGAAAACAAATTGATGAATAAAATAAATACTTTACCAGAGAGTTGAAAAAATCAAAAAATAATCAAACAGGAATTCTGGAAGTGTAGAACTCAATAAAAGAAATCAAGAATGAACTAGCAACCACAGAAAATAGAGTGGGCCACATGGAGGAAAAAAGTTAGTGATATTAAAGATAGAAATCTAGAAATGGTGAAGAGAGGAGAAAGACTTGAACATATAAAAATTATAGAACTCTATGAGAACTATCTGACTTTACCAGAAAGAGCAACATAATAATAGGCATACCAGAAGAAGAAAGGATAAAGGGAACAGAGAGCCCATTTGAACAAATAGTTAATGAGAACTTGCAAAACCTATGAAAAGAGCTAGACCCTCAAATCAATAAGCAAAGAGAATGTTTAATTACCTTAATCCAAATAGGCCTTCTCCAAGACACATTTATTAATACTACCAAAATTTATAACAAAGAAAGAAATCTCAAGGCAGCTTGGAAAAAAAAAAGAAAGTAAACTATAAAAAAAGACAATTAGGTTAGCATCAGACTTCTCATCAGAAACTCTACAAGCAGGGAGAGAGTAGAACCAAATATTCAAACTACTGAAAGAGAGATATTATCAGCCAAGAGTAATATATCCAGCAAAGTTGTTTTTTTAGATATGAAAAAGAAATAAAGGGTTTTGCAGACATAGAAAAGCTAAGGAAATTTATCACCAGAAGACCTCCATTGCAGAAAATACTCAAGGGGGTTCTTCTGCCTGAAACAAAAAACAAAATGTCACAAAACTATGAGTAAGGTTACCAACAAACTTACAGCATAAACAGGAATAATTTGTGACAACAAAAATATAAAAAGAATGAAAATAGAGGTCTGAATTTACAAAGGAGGATAGAGATTAGATGCACTCAAAAGAAAAAAGACTACTGTATACATGAAACTTTTTTTCCATAAATATAATGGTAATTATGCATAAAAAACACCAACTGAGAAGCATAATTTAAAGAAAGAGAAGAAAGAAGTATGAAACAACACCATATAAAACAACAAACAGAAACACAGAAGAAAAGGACAATAGAGGCACAGAGCTACCAGAAAACAAAAGATAAAATGGCTGTAGGAAATTCTCATGCATCAATAATCACCTTAAATGTAAATGGACTGAATTCACCAATAAAAAAGGCACAGAGTAGCAGATTGGATCAAAAAACAAACAAAGACAAAGGTAGAGTCAAAGTTAAAAGGTGGAAAATGATTCTCCAAGCAAATAGCATCCACAGAAAAGCAGGTACAGCCATACTTATATCTGACAGAATCATCTCAAGATAACAAAGGTAACAAAAGACAAAGATGGGCATTTTATAATGATAAAAGAAATATAGGGAGAAGACTTAACACTTTTCAATTTATATACATCCAATCAGGGAACACCAAATATATATAGCAACTACTAACAGAAATAAGGGAAAACTAATAGAAACACAATCATAATTGGGGACATAAATATTCCACTTACAGTTCTAGACAGATAATCCAAACAGAAAAACAATAAAGAAATATCAGTTTTAAATGACACATTACTCCAAATGGATATAATTTACACGTACAGAGCTTTTCATCCTAGAACAACACATTATACATTCTTCTTAAGTGTACATGGAACATTCTCAAGGATAGACCATATATTGGGTCACAAAACTAGTTTCAAAAAATTTAAAAAGACTCAAAGTATACTGAGCATAATATCTGACCACAGTGCTTTGAAATTAGAAATCAGCTGCAAAAAAAGAGAAAGAAACCCACAAATATGTGAAGATTAAAGAACATATTACTAAAAAATGACCAGGTCAAATACAAAATGAAAGGTGAGCTTAAAAGATATTTAAAGACATGTCTCTCTCTTCCCCTCCCGCAGCCAAGGCTCCATTGGAGCAAAGATGGCCCGGGCGCTCGGGATGGCTCTGTGGCCTCTGCCTCAGGCGCTAGAGTGGCTCTGGTCGCAACATGGTGACGCCCAGGATGGGCAGAGCATCGCCCCCTGGTGGGCAGAGTGTCGCCCCTGGTGGGCGTGCTGGGTGGATCCCGGTCGGGCGCATGTGGGAGTCTGTCTGACTGTCTCTCCCTGTTTCCAGCTTCAGAAAAATGAAAAAAAGAAAAAAAAAAGATATTTAAAGACAACCTGAGAAGGTGGTGTTGCAGTAGATACAGCATTGACCTAGGACACCAAGGACCCAGCTTAGAAACCCCAAGGTCGTTGGCTTGAGCATAGGTTCACCAGCTTGAGCATGAGGTTGCTGACTTGAGTGTGAGATCATAGACATAATCCCATTGTCATTGGATTGAGCTCAAATTCTTTAGCTTGGGCAAGGGGTCACCAGCTCATCTGGAGCTCCAAGGTCAAGACATGTATGAAAAAGCAATCAATGAACAACTAAATAACAACTATGAGTTGATGCTTCTCATCTCCCTCTTTTTCTTTCTTCTGTCTCTGTCTGTCCCTCTCTCTGTCTCTCTCTCACACACAGACACACACAAAATATATTTAAAAACAAATGAGAATGACAATATCACATATCAAAACTTATGGGATGATGTTAAAGCAGTAATTAGGAAAAAGATTATATCATTATAGACATATCTCAATTAACAAGAAAGATTCTAAATAAACAACCTAATATTACCTCTTAAGGAACTAGAAAAAGAACAACCCAAACTAAGCTGAGGAAAAGAAAGAATTAAAAATCAGTGCAGAATTGAATTAAATAGACAATAACAATGACTATATAAAAATCAATACTACAAAGACCTTGTTCTTTGAAAATATTGATAAAATCAGCAAACCAGAGGCTAGACTTACTAAGGGAAAAGAGGGCAGACTCATAAACAAAATCAGAAATGAAAAAGAAGTTACCTCAGACATCACAGATATTCAAAGGACTGTGCTAGAATACTATGAAAGACTATATGTCACAAAATTCAACAACCTAGAAGAAATGGATGTTTCTAGACTGATCCTGAAGAATTGAAAAATCTAAATACACCAATCAACAGCAAAGAAATAGAAACAACCATCAAAAACCTTCTTTCTCAAAAAATTCCAGAACCAGATGGCATCACTAGTGAATTCTACCAAATATTCAAAGAAGTTTTAATAACTATCCTTCTCAAACTCTTTAAAAGATTGAAGAAGCAATACCTCCTAATACATTTTATATGCCAACATAACCTTGATACCAAAACCTGGCATGGATAACAAAAAGAAAAAAGAAAGTATAAACCAATATCTCTGATGAATACAGTTGCAAAAATTTAAAACAAACTCTTAGCAATTGAATATAACAATTCATTAAAAAATAATACATAACAGTCAAGTGGGGTTTATTCCAGGGGAACAAAGATGGTTCAATATACACAAATTGATCAATGTAATAAACCATATTAACAAAACAAAAGATAAAAACCATATGATCTTATTAACAGGTATATAAATAGCATTTGATAAAATACAACATTCATTTATAATTAAAAGACTCAATATAATGAGTATAGAAAGAAAGTACCTCAACAAGTTAGAGATCATACATGACAAGCCCTCACCCAAAATCAAACTCAATGGTGATAAACTGAAAGCTTTTCTTCTAAAATTAGAAACAAGACAAGGATGCCCACTCTCACCATCCTTATTCAACATAGTTTTTGAAGTCCTATGCAGAGCAATCAGGCAAGAAAAAGAAATAAAAGTTTCTAAATTGCGAAGAGAAGGTAAAAGTGTCTCTCTCTGCAGATGACAGGACACTGCATATGGAAAATCCTAAAGACTTCACGAAAAATTATTAGACAATGAACAAATACAATAAAGTTTCAGGATACAAAATTAATGTACAAAAATCCACTACTTTCCTTTATACTAACAATGCAATTTTAGAAAAAGAAAAGAAAAAAATCCTTATGTAATTGCAAGAAAAAGAATACTTAGAAATAAACTTAATAAAGAATGTGAGGGACTTATATACTAAAAACTACAAAGCATTATTGAAAGAGACTTAAAAAGACACAAGGAAATGAAAAGATATTCCATGTTCATGAATTGGAGGATTCAAAATATTTTAAATGGCCACATTATCCAAATAAATATACAGAATTAATGTAATCCCCATCAAAATTTCAATGTCATTAAAAAAGAAAAGAACAAAAAAAATTGTAAGATTTGTATGGAACTACAAAAGAACACAAATAGTCAATGCAAACCTGAGGAAAAAAAAAAAAGAACAACGTCAGAGATATCACACTATCAGACTTCAAATTATACAACAGAGTAATGATAATCAAATCAGCATGGTTTGGGCAGAAAAACAAACACAGACCAATGGAACAGAACTGAGAGTCCAAAAATAAAACCACATGTGTATGGGCACATGATTTTTGCAAAGGAACCAAAACTACACAGTGGAGAAAGGAAATCTCCTTCAATAAATGTTGCAGAGTAAATTGGAAAGCCTAATGCAAAGGAAAAAAACTAGATTACAGTTTGTTCCCATATACAAAAAGTAATTCAAAATGCATCAAAGACCTAAATATAAGATCACACAAAAGAAAATTTAAATACTTAAACTATAGACCTTGGTCTTAGAAAATATTTTATGAATTTGAACCCAAAGGCAAGGGAAGTAAAGGCAAAAATAAATGAATGGGACTACATCAAACTAAAAAGCTTCTGCACAGCAAAAGAAACCAACAAAACAAAAAAGTCAACCAACCACATGAAAATAATATAGGGTTTCCTCGTGTTACGACACTGTTTCATTTCTACAACAATGACATAACCCGAATTTTGGTGTAAGTCGAAACACACCTTAGCCTAATTCACTTACCTATCCTAACACAGTTGTAAAATCATAATCTAGAACATAAAAACACAACTAAGCCATAGAAAAAGGAAAAGGACATAAATATACTGTACTGTAGTAATAGAAAAAAAATGAGTGTAAAAAAAATTCCTTACCTTTATTCCTGTGGTTGGCTTGCACACTGGAAGGGGCATTCAAAGGTGAGAAAGAGTGAACTACTGGAAGGAGGAAGCTGGAGAGGCAGGAGAACCTGCAGAAGGTGCTGGAGATACTGGGTCAGGTGAATCAGGATTGCCTCAGGAACATGCAGGAGACGCTGTAGATGACTGTACCTGTACTACAAGTGTTCCATTGCAAAAAAGCAGCTGATGTAGAGGTAAAGGATCTGTTGCAGGCCTCTCTACCTTCTTAAAGAATTGGTCCAGGCTAGTCTGGAAGGCTGATGACTTCTTCTCTCCCAAAATCTGCTTATACCATTGAAAGGCATCCATAAAAGCTCTGTAGACCTTAATAAATCTGTCATCGCTGGGGTCCTCAGCCTGAAATATTGCCAACCCATCTTCTACTATAGAAAAACTTTCTGCCAAACCCTTGGTAGTAAATCTCTTGGGTTCTGGGATTTCTAACTTTTTCTCTTCAATCAGTTGCTTCTCCAGCTGAATGAGGTCCTCAGCAGAAAGCTTCTCTTCATGTGATGCCAGTAGCTCTAACTTTCATTTAGGAGTCATGATAAAGGCCAAAAAGTTACCAAACAAAGCAACACAAATGAAACATTTGCACTTTTAACAGTCCAAAATGCCATAGGTAAGAGTACTGGGGGATGCCACCACCCTCACTCATGTCCTGTACTGCATAGTCTACTGCTGCACACAGCCAAACTACTTCACCTGTGTAGTCCGTAAGTATGACACTAACCATGTAAGCTAAAACACTTATGTCTCAATTTTTTTAAGTTTTTATAGGAGGGAGCATAGCAAACTCAAAATGTCCTTTGTCGAGACTGTCGCAATCCAAGGATCCTCTGTATTTGAAAACAACAGCTCCAACAAGGGGTTAGTAACTAAAATATATAAATAACTCATACAACTCAATACCAAACAACCCAATTAAAAAGGGAGAAAGGACATGAACTGATACTTTTCCCAAGAAAACATACAAATGGTCATCAGATATATGAAACGATGCCCAACTTCACTAGCTATTCAGTAAATGCAAATCAAACCTACAATGGGCCTGAAAAGGTGGTGGCGCAGCCTGACCTGTGGTGGCGCAGTGGGATAAGGCATCGGCCTGGAACAGTGAGGTCGCCGGTTCAAAAAAAAAATCTTGGGCTTGCCTGGTCAAGGCACGTATGGGAGTTGATGCTTCCTGCTCCTCCCCCTTCTCTCTCTGTCTCTCTCACTCCTCTCTCTCTAAAAAATCAATAAATGAAAAATATTAAAAAAAAAAAAAAGGCGGTGGCGTAGTGAATAGAGCATCGAACTGGGATGCAGAGGACCCAGATTCGAGACCCTGAGGTCGCCTGCTTGAGCGCAGCTCATCTGGTTTGAACAAGGCTCACCAGCTTGAGCCCAAGGTCACTGGCTTGAGCAAGGGGTCACTCGACCTGCTGCAGCCACCCCCCACAACCTCTGTCAAGGCACATATGAGAAAGCAATCAATAAACAACTGAGATGCCACAATGAAGAATTGATGCTTCTCATCTCTCTCCCTTCCTGTCTATCTGTTCCTATCTATCCCTCTCTGTGTCTCTATCTCAAAAATAAAAATAAGAAAAATACAGTGAAATACCACCTCATACCTGTTACATTGACTATTACCAACAAGAAAAGTAAAAACATATGTTGGAAAAATTGTGGAGAAAAAGGAACCCTCATTAATGGTTGATGAGAATGTAGACTTGTGCAGCCACTGTGGAAAACAGTATGTCAGTTCCTCAAAAATTTAAGAATAGAGTTACAAAATTACCCAGCAATCCCTCTTCTGGGTATCTATAAAAACAAAAACAAAAACAAAAACAAAACCCTCAAAAACATTTATTTGCAAAGATATATGCACCTTTATACTCATTGCAGCATTAGTCATGGTGGCCAAGACATGGAGACAACCAAAGGGTCCTTTGATAGAGAATCAGATAAAGAAGATGTAGTACATATATACAATAGTACACTACTTGGCCATGAGAAATGATGAAATACTGCTATTTGTGACAACATGGATAGACCTTGAGAATATTATGCTAAATCAGTCAGAAAAAAGCTAAGAACCATATGATTTAACTCATATGTGGAATATACAACTGAAACTCATAGACACAGACAACTGTTCCCAGAGGAAAGAATGTGAAGAGGGTCATATAATGTAAAATGGTCCAAATACATGTTGACAGAAGATGATTTGACTTTGGTGAGCACATAATTCTATATAGAGATAATGGATTGTAGAAATGTATACTAAAACTTATATGATCTTATTAACCAATGTCACTTCCAATATTCTTAAATGAAACCTGTATAATTATGTTAACTAGTGTCACCCTGAAAAATGCAATTTAAAAATTACTATTTATTAGAATAAGTCTCACAAAAATTGTTATTGTTTCAAAATTCTCAGTGAATTTAGTTTATGATTCAATCCTCATTTTATATTGAATAATGCATACTACTTGAAGTAAGATGATCTTTTTGTTTGGGGAAGAATTATTTGTTTCACAATAACATTATATTTCCATCACATCTCTGTGAAATGTTTCAGATTCTACATGTGTCAAAATAGTTGCTTTTTCTCCTAGAGACACATAGCAACTTGTACAATATTTTAAACAAGTCATCCCACTGATTTATGACTACTTTGTCACTTAAAATATATCTAATAGTCAATTACTGGTGCCATGTGGGCAGGCACGTTGCCTTTTTCGTACTTCCTTCTATAGCTAAAGCTTCAATTATGCCTGAAGTGTAGACAGTGTTCCACATATACTGTTCAATTATTTGCATCATGAACTCAATACTGCATAGCTAAAAGTTCATTTTCTAAAGAATTTATTTAAAGTTAAGATGAATTTTTATGGCTTTACACACCCAAAATTGCTCACTTTTCTTAATGAAACTCAAGTCAAATTCTCACACTAAATTATTTTGCTGGCTATTCTTTCATCCAATTCCTGTGCACTTGACATACACTTTGCCATAGTAAATGCTTTTACCAAACTAGATTAAAGTAGATAACACTTTCCTCGGAATATTTTGGGTTTATTTCTTTTCCACTTTCACTCATTTTACATTTTCTCATTTCCCCATTACTACATTTTTGTGTGTACTGCAATTACATAATTAAATGTTTTCTTCATGACGTATTAAATCGCCATATTTGACAAGCCATTTTCCTTTCATTGATGTAAAGGGATGTCCAGGGAAGGGACAGTGAAGCTATATGATCTTTGGACTTCCACACTCATTTCCTTCACCCAAGGTCAATATCACAATAATAGTAAATCTTTGGCTTTCACTTACTACACTGTAATGCATTTAGTTATCATAATAGCCTTAGAAATAAAGCAAGCACTCTTCTGAATTTCTTGGGAATTGAAAAGAAGAGGTACAAGGAGACCATGATGGAAGATTCCAGCTTGTCCTCAATTTTTCTGTGGAACTGAAGACTCTCCTTTCCTAGCCCTGGGTATTTTTCTTAATTATGTAATTCAAAAATGAGAAATACAAATTGCAAATAAAAGATAATGAACAATCAGAGGACATAAGATGTGAATCCTCTCTTCCCATTTTATATTCAAAGAAAAAGATTGTTAAGGATTTTCACCCTTAAAATCTGACTCTTACCTTAACCTCAGATTGATTCTTCCTACACTTTTCCCAAGGTATAAGGAATAACATTTTACTTTGTTTAGTAACATTTAAAAATTTTTTATTGATTTTAGAGAGACGGGGGGGGGGAGGGAGAGAGAGAGAGAGAAAGAGAAAGGGGGAGGGGCAAGAAACATCAAGTACCATATACATATTATACACCTAGACCAGGCAAGCCCAAGGTTTCAAACCGGCAACCTCAGCATTCCAGGTTGACACTCCATTAACTGTGCCACCATAGGTCAGGCCTGTTCAGTAACTTTTAATGAATGTTTTTGTGTATTTCTGTGCAAGAAAAAGAGGAGTAAATGGATTTAAGGCTGGGATAAATAAATGACAGTGGACATTTAAAATTATTAGTAATAATCTTGAACTATTTTTCTTCTATATTATTGTTAAAGTTCAGCTAAAAATTCATTCTTATAGATTATTCCAGGAAATTCCTAGTCCTAGTCTAGTAGTCTAGTACTCTGCCACAGGAATAGAAGTTTTATATGTGTGTGTGTGTGTGGTGTGTGTGTGTGTATGTGTGTTGTAGTATCTACAGGTTATCTACAGGTTTTATACTACTATCAGTATACTATTAAGGTAGTAGTAGAGAAAATATATAACTACTATACACATACAAATACATCTTTATCTTATATATTATTATATTATATATTACAATGAACATATTCAAAGAAATATATCTGACCTGTTTAATGCATTTACTTCTATAACTTTAAATATTCTAAAGAATTCTAACTAAGATACCCCCTTTTAGAAGTAATTTTCTTTTTTTTTTTCTTTTTTCTGAAGCTGGAAACAGGGAGAGACAGACAGACTCCCGCATGCGCCCGACCGGGATCCACCCGGCACGCCCACCAGGGGCGACGCTCTGCCCACCAGGGGGCGATGCTCTGCCCATCCTGGGCGTCGCCATGTTGCGACCAGAGCCACTCTAGCGCCTGGGGCAGAGGCCACAGAGCCATCCCTAGCGCCCGGGCCATCTTTGCTCCAATGGAGCCTTGGCTGCGGGAGGGGAAGAGAGAGACAGAGAGGAAAATGCCGTGGAGGGGTGGAGAAGCAAATGGGCGCTTCTCCTGTGTGCCCTGGCCGGGAATCGAACCCGGGTCCTCCGCACGCTAGGCCGACGCTCTACTGCTGAGCCAACCGGCCAGGGTCAGAAATAATTTTCTTATAATATGACTTTACTATTCACCTTTTCCCAGATGCATATTTGCTTTTACTAGTAGACAAATACTCATTCAAACATATTGCAAAAATAAAGCTGTAAATGATCTCATGACTGGTCTAATAAAAAAATAAACTAATAGAAAAATTTAATAGTGTCATAGAGCAAAGGAATTGTCTAATATGAATGTATATCAACTGAAATATTGAGAAAGTAATTGCAATATAATTGAAACACAATCATAAATTTGTTCATTAATTGAAGCAACAAAGTAATACCACAAAGTAGAAATAATAAAAAACTAGAAAACACAAGGAAGATGTAGATGAACAGCCAAAAGTAGGTGATTGCTAAAGAATAGGAGAATATGCAACAAAAACTAGTAGAATCTAAAAGGAAAAAAGATGATAAAAACAATTTCAACTGGGGTAAAAGGTGAAGGGTTTAGAAGTGCAAATTGGTAGTTACAGAATAGTCATACAGATATAAAGTACAGCACAGGAAAGAGTCAATAATACCGCGATAACTATGTGGTTCGAGGTGGGTTCTGGAAATATCAGAGGAACCAGTTTGCAAAGTGCAGGATTGTCTAATCACTATGCTGTGCTCCTGAAACCAATACAAAATAATATTGAAAGTAAATTGTAATTGAAAAATTTAAAAATAAATTTCAAAATTCAGAAATAAAAAGGAAAATGAAGTAAAAATCACAGAAGGCACAATAAAAAGCACAAAATACAAATAAAAATTTGTTTGAAAATTAAGCAGAAATAATGAACAGATCAGAGAGTTAGTTCCTCCTTATCAATTTCCAAGTCAGTGGTTTTTTTCTGCATATATCCTTTCTACATTTAGTCCATGTGTTATTGCTCTGCTTTATCTTTTACACAGTATCTCCACTAAATTTTTTTTCTTTGTTCTTGTTTTATAATACTATTATTTGCTTTATTTATTTATTTTTGCCTTTAAAATACAGTGTGTCTGTAAAGTCATGGTGCACTTTTGACCGGTCACAGGAAAGCACAGAAGATGATAGAAATGTGAAATCTGCACCAAATAAAAGGAAAACTCTCCCAGTTTCATACCGATTCAGTTCAGTTTGATGTGGGCTCTCGCACAGATTTTTTAGGGCTCCTTAGGTAGCTATCCCGTATAGCCTCTACAGACTCGTCACTGACTGATAGCCTACCAGAACAGGTTTCTCCACCAAACTGCCGGTTTCCTTCAACTGCTTATCCCACCAAGTAATGTTATTCCTATGTGGTGGCACTTCCTTATAAATGCACCGATATTCACATTGCACTTTGGTCATGGATTTGAATTTAGTGAGCCGCAGAACGCACTGAACTTTCCTCTATACCGTCTACATCTCAACTGGCATGGCCGTGGGATACTCCTCTGTATACACGGTGTTATGTCATCAACTGCACATGCGCACATGCTGCCACATCATCCTACAGAAACTGGGAGGATTTTCCTTTTATTTGATGCAGATTTCACATTTCTATCATCTTTTGTTGCTTTCCTGTGACCGTTCAAAAGTGCACCATGACTTTACGAACATGCTATATTTAGTATATCTGTTTTAGTACTTCTATTTTACATATATATATATATATTTTTTTTATACTGCACTAATTATGGTTTTTATTTTGAGGCTATTGAACTCTTCATATACATCTCTATGTTTTGATCTGGTTTCTCAGAGTTCCCTAAGAGTGTCTGAACTCTGAGCTATAAGGTATATTGACCTGTGACCCACGATGTGAGTTCAAAGACAATGTGTCTCACCATTTAAAGCTTTAGCATGTCTTAAATCTCTTCTCTTTTTTCTTGGTGTCCTTTCCTTTGCTCATAACTACAAAATTTCTTGTCTGGAAAATAGTGCTAATATTCTAATTTTTTTTTTAACATTTCTCTTTGGTCTCTGTAGCAATACATTCAACACACTATGATCAGAGTTGCTTTCCTAAATCAAATATATAGTCTTGTTACTCCCCAGACTCAATCTATCTAGTGACTCTCCAGTGCATATTGTAGAAAGTCAAAAGTCATAAGAATGTCGTAGTCATTTACTCTCTCAACTCAATTAAGCTGAAACTCTATTTCCCAGAAATAGATTTTCCTAGTTGGCACCAGGTTAAAGTTCCTTAAAATTAAATTTGTAAAGAGTTCAGGGCCCTGGCTGGTTGGTTCAGCAGTAGAACATCAGCCCAACGTGTGGAAGTCCCAGGTTTGATTCCTGGTCAGGAAGTACAGGAGAAGCAACCATCTGCTTCTCCATCCCCCCACTTCTCTCTCTCTCTCTCTTTCTCTCTCTCTCTCTCTCTTCCCATCCTGCAACCATGACTTGACCAGCAAGTTGGCCTCAGGCACTGAGAATGGCTCCATATTTCCACCTCAGGCACTAAAATAGCTTGATTACTGAGCAACTGAGCAACTCCCCAGATGAGCAGAGCATTGCCCCACAGAGGGCTTGACGGATGTATCCCTGTCAAGGTGCTTGCAGAAGTCTGTGTCTCTGCATCCCTACCTCCCATTTAATAATAATAAAAAAATTGGCAGGTAATAGTGATGTAGAAGCTATGATATAAAGTAACAACCACTCCCTTCTGAAGGACATTCCTGCATAGAGAAACAGCAATGGTTTCCAGCTCATCTTTATTCCCCATTCATATTTTCTCTTCCCCTGACTTTCATCAGCTTCAGTGAAATGTGAGATCTGGTATCTATCAGAGGGACAGTATTCCACAGACAGTGTTCCCAGCTTTTGATAATTCTCTCTGGGAGTCAGATATGCCTGTTTTGTTTTGTTTCCACTAAGCTATAAATTATATAAAAAGTGAAATTATTTGGACACTAGGGACAGAGAACATATGTAGCTAGCACATATTTGTCTTCAAAGAAAAGCTTTCTCATGGATAATCTTGTTTCCACACATTGCTAGTAAATATTTGTGATACTCTGATTTCTACTCCATTCTTAGACAACAGATGGTTGTCAAATGACCTTGGATGGCTACATCAACAGACTAGGCTATTGTATGTGAAAAACTCATACTTTGTGTTTTGGCTCAGTGACTTTCTCACTTTTTACTAAAATTGTTTTGACAAAAATTCCACCTCTTATTTTAAGTACTTTATGCCCCAAAATATGTAATTGATGAGGAAAGACAGTAGAAGGAGGCTTACAAGAGAGAGACAGAAAGAATAAAATAGAAAGAGATCCTTTATATAATTTGTTTTCAATTTGTGCACTTCACATGCCTGAGGATCTATGAGCTTTATTTCAACTGACCTGCAAATTCAAACAATTATCAAGCATTGTCTGTACATATGTGATTTTTGAAGCATATGAATGTTTTGTCTAACAGAATACATATTAATGTTATAATATTGCTATGCGCCAATTTAGCCATTTTCATAATGCTACAAATGCTATAAATAAAACTATCTTATGTTTTCCAAATACATTTTCTCATCCTCAGATAGGTTGGAAACTCCTGTTTTATATCACTGACATCAATAAATATGTCATATTTGCAATGCTTTACCTTTCTAGATAAAATCTATGTATCCTGTTCAATGTGAGATTGAAGATTACAAGTAACAAATTATATCTGAATTCTTAACCACCTTGTACTTTATTGTCCCAGGAAAAATATTTTAAAAAAAGATAAAAGCTGGCCCTGGCTAGCTGGATAGAGAGTCAGCCTGGTAAGTGGGTGTCCCGGTTCGATTCTGGTCCAGGTACACAGCAGAAACAACCATCTGCTTCTCCATCCCTCCTCCACCTCATCCTCTCTCTCTCTCTCTCTCTCTCTCTCTCTCTCTCTCTCTTCCCCTCCCACAGCTTGGCTCTATTGGTCCAAGTTCAATACCCTGGACACCAAGGATAGCTCTGTGGAGCCTCTTCCTCAGGCCTAAAAATGGCTCAGCTGTTAGCATGGCCCCAGATGGGCAGAGCATCTGTTCCAGAAGGGGGTTGTCATGTGGATCCCACTCAGGGCACATGCGGAAGTCTGGTCTTTTTATCTTGCCTCCTCTCAACTTGGAAAGGAGGGAAAAAAAAAGGGATAAAAGCCAAAACACTTTATGCTCCTTCCAAATTGTGCATTATTATAACCACATAGTTTTAGTTGCTCAAACTCTATACATTATTTAAGTTTAGAGGATAAATTAATTAACATTTACACCTAAGTGGGAGAATAGACTTTTAGAGGTTGAGGCTCAAACTAGAAGATGAAAATAAGGGATATATATTACAATAATATTGCTAGCACCAGGCAATGTGTCTTTATCTGCTATTATTGACCTTTATTTAATTTTTATAACTGTTTACTTGAAATATTGCTGATATATTTCTTTTTTATTTAATTTTTGGGGTGATATTGATTAATAAGATCATATAGATTTCAAGTGTACATTTCCATGGTACATGATCTGTATATTATATTATGTGTCCACCACTGAAAGTCAAATCATCATTTATCACCATATGTCATGGCGAAAATGAACTGCTTGGAGACCAGATGAAATGCACTGAGGGTCTGAGGGGAGGCAATAGCCCCAGTCAGCAGACCAAAAGACAGAAATCCTGTCCCCAACCTCACTCAGATACTTATTAACAGTATAAATATCTCAAGGAAGCAGACAGCAGAAGTTTTCAGAGAGTGAAATATAGTACAGGGAACATGCTGACTTCTAATCTCTGTTTTGAGAGCCTAAACATATTCTGTGTTGCTGAATCTTATCCTGCTGTTTTGCTGTTTCCAGTATGCACTGTTTCCAGCGCAAGTCAGAAAGGCCTCTGGACTCTCATCTGCTCAGGGCTTTCTCCCTAGGGTACCTCACTGTCTCTAATTGTTGTCCTAACTCTGCATATTTTCATAGCATATCCCTACAACCATATATTTTGCTTCATTTATCTTTATAATCTCCCCAACACCCTATTCTCTGGTAATCATCATACTGTAGGCTGTGTCTATAAGATTTTCTTTGTTTTGTCTATTCATTTGTTGGTTTCAGTTTTATATCCCACAGATAATTGAAATCATACAGTTCTTAACTTTTTCTGTCTGAACTATTTCACTCAGCATGTTATTCTCAAGGTCCATGCATGTTATCACAAAAGGCAGTATTTCATTTCTTTTAGCCAGGTGCTATTCCATTGTATATATGTACCACATCTTCATCCAATCCTCTATCAAAGGACATTTCAGTTGTTTCCATATTGTAGCTGCCATGAATAATACTGCAGTAAACATAGGGGTGCACATATATTTGTGAATAAATGTTCTGAGATTTTTGGGGGGATAGATACCCAGAAGAGGGGTTACTGGGTAATATGGTAACTCTATTCTTAATTTTATGAAGATCTTCCATACTGTTTTCCATAGTGGCTGTAACAGTTTACATTACTATCAACAATAAATGAGGGTTCTTTTTTTCCCCACAATCTCTCCAACACTTATATTACTTGTCTGGTGGTTAACAGCCATTCTCACAGCTGTGAGGTGATATCTCATTATGTTGATGTTACACATATTTTGACTTTGATGTTCAAAAAGTTTATAAAATAATTATTACATTGCTGCAACAGGTATTAGTGGGGTTGGGGCTTATAAGAAGTATGGGGCTACTTAATACAAGGTACACATTACACATTAAGTGATCAAGTGAATGAAGTATGCTGTGTGTGTATGTGCATGTGTGTGTCTCAGCATGTGTACATGTATAAAGATATTATTTTATGACTAAAATGGTTTTTTGAATGTTCTTGACTACTCTGATCTAGAATTCAATATGTAACAAAATCTTATTTCTCTTTCTTCTTGCCTCAGACAAATACAATTTTATTCTCTACTTCTATGAGTTTGACTATCTTAGCGTTGTCATATAAATGGAATCATTCAATATTCATCTACTACACACACACACACACACAAAACATTGGGAGAAGATTATGGTAATGTTTTCATGAGTGTATGCATATGTCCAAACTCAGCAAATTGTATACATTTATACTTTAAATATATGCAATTTTTGTAAATCAATTATATCTTAATAAAGTTAAAATATATTATAATATTTAAAATATATTCACATATTATATATTATAAAATATATGCTATATTATAAATAATACATTCATTTATATAATATAATTTATTATATAATATATTTTATATTATTAATATTTTATTGTATATATATTAACAAAGTTGCTTGGTAGAGAGTACTTGAATTTTTATTCCCACATATATTCTGCCACTCTAAGTAGTCTAATGCTTTTTAATCAATAAGATCATCTTATAAAGTACAGAAACCCTTAAATCTACTTATTTATTTTTAATTTTATTTTTTCTACCATTGCCAACTTTTATTCAGGCCCTGAACAGGTGACTAGGGACTTGCAGTTCCCCAAGGCCGCACTGCTGATCAGAGGGTGAGTGGGAACTCCCAGGGCAAAGTTGGACTGGGACCCACAGACTGGCCAGGGGACAGTATAGTGCCAACTGTCACAGCACTGAGGCCTAGGGAAGGGGGATGGGTGAAGAACAGGGGTCCCCAGTGTCCTGTGTACCCCAAGCAAGTCAGGAGACCACCCAGTGCTAAACTCATGGTTGTAGGAGGTGGTGTGTGTGTGACAACGGTGTGGGTCAGACAGTCTGCTCCCTGCAGCCCTGAGGGGTCCCCTTTCTAAAGCATTACTGCTGCCAGTTTTTCCTGCCCCTTGTTCCCATGAGATCTGGGCAGTGCCTCAGCCTGTGGTATAAGGCCACACCCGACATGGTGTCCTCAGTGGGTCCCAGCAAGCCAGAGGGCACCTGGGTCCCTCCTTTGGCCTTTGGCTTGCAAACCAGAGGGGCATGGGCTTGGGTGCAGGGCCTGGTAGATGCCACTGTGCAGGGCAAGCTCCAGGCTTTGATGGTGATGGCAGCTGTGTTGCTGACCGTCAACAGAAGCTCCTGCTCTTGGGGGCTGAAGACCACTGAATTGACCAAGTCTTGGTTCTCCTTCTTGGCCAGGAAAATGTTCTACTGACAGACCAATACCTAGTCATGCCAGTCCTCAGCCTCACTGCTTGCAAGTGCCTGCCGACGTCCAGGAAGATGAAGAAGCCCTGGTCATTAGGTGTGTAGGCACCAGGGGTGTGCAGGGCCGGCTTCAGCTCCTCATGGTTTCATGTCAACATCCTCGGCTATGGGTGGCAGCTACATGGGTTCGGGTACCACCGGACACCTGGCGTACCTCTTCACACACAGGTACCTGATGTCCAGAGACAGGTCCATCCCGACATTGTGTAGTCCAGTGGTCACATGGTACGGCAGGACCTGCTGGTCCGGTTCGGTGAGAAGGTCATACAGGACAGCCCACGGTGAAGAGGAGGAGCTTGTTTTGGACTCTAGTAACTGCCCTTCCGGGGCTGGGTGGTGTGGCCCTGGGCCAGGAGCTCGGCACCTTGGTCTCCAGAGTGCATTCCTCCAGCTGCGGCTGCCCTTGCGGGCCCTGGACTCCCACTCAGGAGTCGCCGCCAGCCACCTGGGGCTGGTTGACTCCTCGACCTGTCCTAGTTCTTCGCTGCCCAGGTCAGATGTGGCGGAAAACCCACCGCTGACCAGCTGGCGGTCGGGGCTGTGGAATCGCCACAGTCAGCGCCATCACCATGTGGGTGGCGGTGGCATTGAGCTTCCGGAACCCCGTCCCCGCGTGGGCGTTCTCGGACCTCGCTTACTGAGAGCGGTTGTTGGGCCAGAGCGCCCAGCAGAAGGTGACGTCTCCACCACGGTGCGCATTCCCCAATATCGGGCTGGTCCTCTGCGCCAGCAGTCGAGCACGTCCTAGGCTAGGGTTTGTTGCACAAGCGGGACAGATGTGGGGAGTTGTCTAGGCTGATGACGGCGATCTTCCCAGAGGAGGAGCTGCGGGGCCCCAGAAACATCCGTTACACCACCAGCAGCAGTCGTCCTGGTTTAGCTCTAGCTGAAGGGTTGCATGTCTGCACTGGGCAGCAGCGAGGCCAGGTCCTTGTGCCAGATCTTCACGGTGTAGTTCTTGGAGCAGGAAGCAAACCAGTGGCCTGAGTGGGAGCAGCTGTGCTGCAGGCCGAGGCCAGTGCTCCCCCTGCGTCTGCACCCCATGCAGGGAGCTGTGCGGTACAGCTGCCCTGACTCCTTGTAGCAGGACTGGCCTCTTGATTTCAGGCTAGTCAAGTAGTCAAGGGTTACTTGGGGGTGGGGTAGAACTGCTCCTTACACAGGAATTGGTATCAGGACAAGGCCCGCCCTTGGCAGCACACCAGCTCAGCGGGACATCATGCCCGCAGGGCCCAAGCTCAGGAAAATCTGGTAAAACAGGGCTGTCAGGGAGCAGGGCAGCAGCTTGCCTCCTTGTCCATCCTGACATTCCACCCAGGCAGCCTTCTGCCACCTCCGCCCCGAGCTTTGCTCCGCCTCGGCCCACCGACCTGCTTCCACCTGCCCTTAAATCTCTGTAGAATTTCCTTAGACTGATGCAACCACATCTTTGGATAAAGTCAGAAATGATAATTTATTTGCAAAGAATATGTATATATATATATATTCTATGTATATATATAATTTTTATGATATATATATATATCATAAAAATTTAGTTTTGGTTCAGGTGCTTTGAATTTCATGTTGATCTCTCCCTTCCTCTGCTATTTATGTAGATTTAAACACACAGAGCTTTAAATAGTTGACTTACTGCACATCACTAAACAAATATGATGGCAAAGTTTAATTTCAAATCCATGTCCTCATGCCTTCTAATTTGCTTTTCTTCCCACTATTCCATTATATTTTATCCTAATAATTTTTTTCTTTATGCAAGCCTATAGGAAAAATTAAAGTATTTTTTATTATATTTTAACTCAATAATTTATAAACCATGTCTCATTACCTTGTATGTGTCTGGTAGAGACTTCTCCTTTCTGGGAATAAATGATTGACTTTTTCAAGGATATAAACTCATTTCTGTCTTCTTTAAAATTTGTGGTTTTTATCTTGTACTATACCATATTTAATAGTAATGGATAGAAAATCAGCAAATAAACCAAGAATTTTTGTTTTGTCGATTACCTGATAAGTCACTCAAATTTTTAGTATTTGATATTACACAGAAATAGCAATAGGATATAAAAAAAGATGACAATTTCATTGGCAAAAGGTAAACATAATCAGTACCATGGGAGCCTATACATATCATGTAATAATATATCTAAATACTTTAATATCTGTAAGTTTATATGCCTATATTACTTTATGGGCATATAAACAATTTAAATAATTGAAGGTCAAAAGCTGGTAAAATACGTGGAGTCAGTTCAGTGATTAAATCAAGGATTTTTCTATCTTTTTCTATGACATTACAATTTAAAAAAAAACCCACAATTTCTTTCTGTTTAGAAGGCAGAATGTAAAACCATACATCCCTTTTGTGTAAAAGAATTCAAAACTCCCTAACAAATGATACCTAAATAGTTTGGAAATTCCATTGAGCTAGTCAGAGCTCTTTAAGAAGCAGGTGTCAAGATAGGATCAAATGTGCAAGATACGTATTTAAAAAACTACAATAAGAAGAAGTAGTGAGTCCAAATATATAAAAAAAAAAAAAAGGTTTTAAGACCCACGAGGGATTTGGCTGGATAGAGTCTCAGATTTCCTTGCAGTTTAGGAAAGTTTCAGCCAGGCTTATGCAGAGTCCTTGAACCAAAGGTGCTCATCACAGGTTCCCACACTCCCCAGCATGCACAGGTAAATCTCTGCGCTTTTGTGGAAAACTACACTCATTTATAGCTCACCCTTTACGGGGATCTGATTCTATGGGAGCTTATAACTCTAACTAGTTGATCGCTGATAGCAACACAAAATAATTCTTGTCTATATATGCAAACAATTTTTTTTTGTAGTGGATAGATAGTCCTATCCAACTGAGAAAGACACCAGTTCTATCTCCATTTGCACATCTGTTTCATTATAAATATGTCCATTCTTTAGATTCTCCTTCAAAGTAGTGATGACATCAACTTGATTTCCTTATTATAAGGTAAATGCCATTTTTAGCATGTTTTACTAAAAGAAATAATATTCCCCTTTAAATTTTTTTTTCTTTTAACACCATGGATCTGGCTGTCCAATGAATCCACTTAACAGTGTCTGGTAAACTTCATCCATCATGGGGAAATATTCTTCATGTGCAGTTTAAGCTCAAGCACATCTTTTCTTGTTTCCTAGAGATAAATGTCTATTTTTAATTTTCCTCTCTACCACTTTTGTGTTTTTATCTTGTATTTATTGCTTTGGGTCATTTTGTGGAAAGACTTTCTTTACTTGGAAAGTTACTGTTTTCAAAAAAACCCCAGAAAACATATCAACTGCTTCTCATGCTTTGCAATTCTTCAGATATTTTAAGGTGCAATGATGTGTCTGCTTGATCAGGTCTACAGACTGAGGTTTCATAGCTCCTTTGACTTGTTCTTCATGGACCTTCCAAATCTACGGGCTGAATCATGGTTTCCAACCATCTCTTTTAATGCAGCAGCTACACTTACTTTGAATCCATCATTCCAGAATGATAAACACAAATGCACAGTAGCAAAGTAAGTTTTCTAGATCTAGACATTCAATCACTATAAGAGAAGTTGAATGTGTTGTGGCTGTTTGTTTTGTTTGTTTTTTATGCTTGTTTTTGTTATTTGAGAAGCACGTCTGTTCACTTCTTCGCTTTATCAGAACTAATGGCTACATAAAATCTCTTTCTGAAACCAGGAATAAATATGCTATATTTCTGATTTCCTGCTATTAGTCTGACTAGCTGTAAAATAGACTTAGATGAGTGCACTAACAAAGTAAGCTTACAAAAGAATATCTGTAGGCCCTGGCCGGTTGGCTCAGTGGTAGAGAGTCGGCCTGGTGTGCGGGGGACCTGGGTTCGATTCCTGGCCAGGGCACATAGGAGAAGCGCCCATTTGCTTCTCCACCCCCACCCCCTCCTTACTCTCTGTCTCTCTCTTCCCCTCCTGCAGCCAAGGCTCCATTGGAGCAAAGATGGCCCGGGCACTGGGGATGGCTCCTTGGCCTCTGCCCCAGGCGCTAGAGTGGCTCTGGTCGCGGCAGAGCGAGGCCCCCGAGGGGCAGAGCATCGCCCCCTGGTGGGCAGAGCGTCGCCCCTGGTGGGTGTGCCGGGTGGATCCTGGTTGGGCGCATGCGGGAGTCTGTCTGACTGTCTCTCCCCGTTTCCAGCTTCAGAAAAAAAAAAAAAAAAAGAATATCTGTAAAGTGCTATCCAGTTTGTTGCTCCTATAACCATATTTCAGTATTACTGGTTTAGTAATCACAGTTTTGCATTCTTAATAAATCAATAGTATATATAATCAATCCTATGATTTCACCTTTAGCCAAGTTCTCATTATAGTTGAAAGTCATGTTCCCCTCTGACTGACACACATCAAGGGTTAACATCCGAGCAAGAATAACTACTTCTCCTCACTCCCACCACACTGCAACTTACAATTCTGATTCTCACTCAAGGCCAAAAAGACAATCAGACCATGGGAATCTGTGGACACTTGTTACATGAAATAAAAATTCTAGTTTACTTGTTAGCTTCAATTTCTGCAACAACTAAGGGAGGGAACAGACTACAACTTTCAGATATGCCAGCGCTGGAAGATACGTATCCTTTAATCTGTTATTTGAACACTCTGAGCTGGCTTACACTGCTCCTCCCCTTGGCTTCCTTTGTTCTGTTTTGTTCATTCCCTCCTATTTCTCCCTTCTTATAAAATCCTCTGCCTGCATCAAGACAGGGAGTTGCATTTTTGAGGGCAGGAGTTCCCCCATCTTCCCGGATGACTGGCACTTGAATAAACCTCTTTCCTACTCACCAAGACCTGTGTTATGTGGTTGGTTTTCATGGCAACAGGCAACTGAACCGGAGGGACATTTTTTCCAGTTACACTTTTGTCTATCAAAATCTCACATCATTTTGAAATTATAAATATTTTTAAAAATGAAAATATAAAACATCATACACAGACCTCCTGCACTTCATCACTTTGGTTTTAGCTCACCATTATAGCCCTTATAAATTTTATTTATTTTTTTATTTATTCATTTTAGAAAGGAGGGAGGGGGAGAGAGGAGAGAGAGAGAGAGAGAGAGAGGAGGGAGGAGCAGGAAACATCAACTCCCATATGTGCCTTGACCAGACAAATGCAGGGTTTTGAACCAGCAATCTCAGTGTTCCCAGATCGATGCTTTATCCACTGCACCACCAGAGGTCAGGCCATTATAGCCTTTATGACCTCCATACTCCTGGCAGACTGGCCAATTTCATATACAGAAACACACAGTGGTCTCTTGTGCCACACGGCCTTTGCACTTGCTGTTCCCTCTGCTTGGAATAGCTTTTCCAACTCCAGCCCACCCCTACACACTTGCTTAACTCCCTTCAACTAGCTTGCTAGCTTTCACTTATTCGTAGCTCTGACTCATGGAGGGCTCTGCTGAGCACTCAAAACAAGTTACTGCCAATTACATGCTCTCCTTACACAGTGATGATGCAGTGGAGTGTGTGCAACACTCTCAACATTTGTGCCCCACACTAAGGAGAGACCTGTGGGAGACAAGTGCTATGTTGGTCTTGTCCCTGTTACAGCCCAGGTATCCAGAAGATATGACCTCTAGTAGGCACTCTGGAGGTAAATACTGAGTAAGAATAAATGCAATTTTTTTTTTTTACTATGCAGGACTTCAGCTATCTTTTATCTGTTGTCATTCATCCACCTTCTGTAATAACCATTAAGATAATAAAGAATCCCAAACATGAAAGAGACAAGGCTATTCTAGAATATTCATTATTTAACCTTTTTTTAAACGTAATTTTGTAGTTATGACTCTTTTTATTTGTTCTATTTTATCTAGGTGGATTTTATAACACATTTTGCCAAAAGTGATCACAAATTATAATATATTATATCTATAATTATTTTTACTAGTACTGCTTAAAAGCACATGAATCTTTGAAATAAAATATAGTGAAAAGAACATAAATTTAAGGGCCAGTTAAATTTTTACTAGCCATATAAGTTTGGAATAGTTATTATAATTTCTTATTCTGCAAGGAGAAAATTACTCAAGTGTATATGACAAATTATTGTAGAAATTCAATAAAATGTTGATAACTCTCACCATATCCATTAACTTTCTACCTAAACACAGTATTAACACAACTATTTAATCTAAAAGTCTGGCTGGGAAATTTTAAAAGTATCACTGTTTAAATTACCATCCTATAATTTTTAGACACAATCATTTTAAGAATTAAGAGAATATCACCCTTTTCCAGATGTCTGATTTCACTCCTACTTTGTGAAAGATTACAAGTATAGGTACAAATTTATCAAGATTTTAAGTACCACAAAAGTAATTTTCCTATTTTTGAGATTTGAAATCTACTTAAAAATGGTGAGTGGCTCTCATATTTTTATACCTGTCTTTCATGTACAAACTAGCACTTTAAAATTAAAGTGTTCTGTATAAAAGAATAGACAAAAGAAAAGTACATAGTTATACAGTTCTATTTTTATGTTTGTTTATACGTACTTTATTCATAACTGCTCCAACTTAGAAGTAAGCAAAATGTCCCTCAGTAGGTGAATGAATAAACAAAGTGTGGTGCATGTGAATACTACAGTGTTACGCAGCGCTAAAACAAATGACTGGCTCTGGCTGGTTGGCTCAGTGGTAGAGTGTCAGCCTGGAGTGCAATTCCTGGCCAGGGCACACAGGAGAAGCTCCCATCTGCTTCTCCACCCCTCCCCCTCCCCTTCCTCTCTGTCTCTCTCTTCCCCTCCCACAGCCAAGGCTCCATTGGAGCAAAGTTGGCCCGGGCACTGAGGATGGCTCCATGGCCTCTGCCTCAGGCGCCAGAATGGCCCTGGTTGCAACAGAGCAATGCCCCAGATGGGCAGAGCATCGCCCCCTTGTGGGCATGCTGGGTGGATCCAGGTCAGGCGCATGCGGGAGTCTGTCTGACTGCTTCCCTGTTTCCAACTTCAGAAAAATACAAAAAAAATTAAAAAATTTAAAAAAATAAAAAAATGAGCTATCAAGCTATGGCAAGACTACAAGGAAAATTAAATGTATATTCCTAAGTGAAATAAGCAAATCTAAAAAGGCACCAAATAGTATTATTCCAACTATTTCACATTCTAGAAATAGCAAAACTGTAGAGACATTAAAGACATGAGTGTTGGAGGGGAGGGATATATGAATAGATAGAGCACAGGGTTTTTAAGGCAATATAATTATTTTGTTTGAAACTACAGAGGCAGACACAGGACATTATGCATTTGTCAAAGCTCATAGAAAGTACAATACAAAGAGCAAACTCTAATGTAAATCATGGACTTAGTTTAATAATGATGTGCCAATGTTAGTTCCCAGATTATAACAAATGCACCACATTGATGCGGTTGTTGAAGATGGGAGCATCTGAGTGCTTGTGTAGGGAAACACTATCCTTCCCGCTCAATTCTGCTGTGAACACAGAGCTGCTCTCAAAATAATGTCTACTGATTTTTAAAATTTAATCCTTCCTGAAGGGCATTCTAAGCCATTAAAAATTTCTGGCTGATAGTTGGAAAGTGCAAGAAGGCTAGTTCTATTTTTAATCCTGTGTCAGTGCATGTTTCCCAACCACATGCCCCATCCTTCTTCTGTTTATTTTATTACTCCCAAACCTGCAAACACATTCCGATGCTTTTAGCATTTTTCAGAATCCCAATTTGTTCTTCATACTTCCTGAGGTTAGTCTTAGAGATACACAAAAACAGAAAATAGTTGCACCCTGGGTAAAATCTGAACATTTTCTTTCACAATTTGAGCTAAACAAAATGATCTGTAGATTAACACAATAATATCTTTAGATGACGTGTTTTATTTCAGAAACATTATATAATTACAGAGCGTGTATTGTATTTTAACTGCTCTTTATTCTTCAGTTCTACTTCCTTCTAGAATGTTTAATTGTTATTTTGCACAAATATTTAGACTTTTTAAATCGTTGATTGAACTATAATATACATAAGAAACACACAAATTATAAATGTATGGTTCAATGAATTCTCACCAAGTGGATACATACATATAATCAACACAATTCAGGAAGTAGAACGTTTTCAAGTACCCAGATACCTTCATTTAGTAATGCCTTGTCTTTCCTCCCAAATAAAGCAACCCTACTGTCTTGCCATCTAATACCTACTTAGGTTAGCTGTCTGTGTTTTATACTTTATGATATAGATCATATTTTCTCTCTTGTGTATAGTTTCTCTTGTTCTCTTTTTGTCTGCTATTCTGTTTGTAAGATTTATTCATTTTGTTGTACAATAATTCATTTTCATTGTTGTATAGTATTCCTTTTTATGAAGAAAACAATCATGTTTATTCATTCTCTATCATTGATAGATATTTAAGTTGTTTAAAATTTGGGGCCATTTAAAACAGTGCTGATATGAACTACCATGTGGGTTTCTTGTGGAAAAAATATGTATAAATATCTGCTAGTAGAAAAGAAATTGCTAGATCATAGGATATGTGTGAGTGTGTGTGTATGTGTTTAGATGTACTTAATACTGTCTAATTGCTATCCAAACTAGTTGTACATATTCATGACCTACCTGCATCCTAGATTAGTGCCAGCATGATACAATTTTCTCAATATTTTTACTTCTAATCTCACTATTTCCTTATATTTAAAGTGGGATTTTGTATGCAATATAGAGTTAGGTCTTTTAAAATAAGTAACTCTGAAAGTCTCTGTCTTTTAATTGGTATACTTATATCATATTTAAAGTGATTCTGATATATGTATATATGGATTAATAATAACCATATTTGTCGCTATTTTCTGTTTGTTAGCCTTGTTGTTTATTTCTTTTTCTGCTCCTACACTTTCTGTCTTCTCTGGTTTTAGCTGTGCATTTTACATAATTCCATTTCCATATACATTTACAACTAATCTAAATGCACTTTTAATTAATGCTATACTACTTCATAGGTAATGCAAGGATGTTTTAGCAGAATATTTCTAATTCCTCCTTCCTGTCTGATATGACATTGTCATTCATTTCATTTATCCATAAGCTATAGTCAGCTCTACAATCATCGTTGATATTGTTATTGTTACTTTGAACAAGCTGTTTTCTGTTAGAACAAGAAAACAAAAAAGCAAAAGCTTATATTTTATTTTTATTTATTTCTGGCTAACACCATTCCTTTCTTTATGAAGATCTCTTTCTGACCTGTATATATTTCTTTCTCTCTGAAGAATTTTTAACATTTTTTGCAAGGAAGTTTATTAACCAAATTTCCTTTCATTATTTTTTCTAAAGAGTATTTTTTTCAGCTTCACTTTTGAAGGATAATTTCACTGAACTTCTTATTTGGTAGTTTTCCTTTCAATACTTTCAAATATGATTTGGTCACCTGAAGCTATGTTATTTCTGTGCCTTTCTTGAAAAATAATAACCAGATAGCTTCATGGATATATTTTCCTAATAAACACAGAATAATTGCTTACCTTTATTGGATACTGATTATGTGCTACAGTCTTTTCTATGTGCTTCCTGGGTGACTGCTAACAATAATCCTCTGAGGTAGATATTATTATTATTATTATTGCAGATGAGGAAGTTAAGTGTTTTAAGTAACCTGCTTTATATCATTTATGTATCAATGGACAAACTACTTGCTATGTTGTCTCTTGATTCAGTATATCCTGGAACATTTGAATATGTAATATAAACAACTAGTGTGGTCTTTTTAAAAAGGAGTCTTTTTTCCATCAATAAACTATTCTTTAAAATGTCACTATATACTGTTCCACCACAATAGTCTTTTCAAACAACAGCCTAAAAACCTCATCAGTGGCTCCGCACTGCCCTTTTATTATGGTTTCCACTTGCTCCTATATGAGTTCTTAAATCCTTTAGACAAGGTCATCCCAATGTAACTCAATTAAAACCCATAACTAGTTGGGGAAAGCAATTTGTTATTAATATAGTTATAAATTTGTTTTTCCCCATTCTGATCCCATCAATAAATAAATTCCTGAACTAAAAGCTGTTGAACTATCAGCGAGCCTGGATTCATGGCTGCTGTGCACAGCCCGGTCAGTGAGGTGGCAGAGAGCGGAATAGTTACTGCAAGGTTTCTGTGTGGGCTCTCCAGCCCTGTTGCTCCTAGTGTGCTTGGGGACAAGCAGAGTCACCATCACCTGGAATCTTATTATAAATGCAGAATCCCAAGCTCTGCTCAGACCTACTGAACCTTTATGTTTATCAAGGTCCCCAAGCAATTTGAATGCTCATTAAATTTTAAGAAGCACTGCTCTATTGACTATACCTGAAGTAGTTTTTGAAAGAGCCCTTGGAGCATTAAACACTGCCAGCAATAGCTCTAAGAAAACAGGTAAGTTATAATAGTTGTCACTAATATTTTTTACCAGTTCTCACAAAGAGTATTTTTAGCATAAATGGTAAATTTTTAAATATTTTTATAAATTAGTACTTGTATTATTATAGTAATATAGTTTGTATCATATCTGAGAAAAAAAGTAAATATACAACAGATATGATATGGAAAATGATAAGGATCTTATAAAAATAGTGGATATAAGTTTTTATCTGTATTTCAAAAAATTGTATTTTGATGAGTAAATATATTATTAATATATAATATTTAACCTAGACAATGGCTAATGAAAAATATTGCTAAGAAGAAAAGTGTGAAGTCTGACTTTTTATTTTATTGGATATATTTGCACTATTGGTATTATTCTTAATGTGAGGTCTATGTATATGAAATCTTTGAAGTGACTTGTTGACTTTATGTATCCATAATTCTACTTAATAGAACCTTTGTAAACTGTGATATAGGCAAGACATCGAAACCAGGTGAACAGGTGTGGGCTCCACCTCGTCTCCAGGCTGGAGAGTCCTTATTCATTCTTTCCAGTTATTTCACATAGTGTATGAGACATAGAATCATCTGAGATATGCACCCAGTGGCTTGACAGTGTGTCTTCATACATTTTAAAGCAGTGAGATTTAATTTATGTCTTCTGTTTTCTTTTATAAAGAAGTATACATGGAATCTTTGGTAGATTCTTTTATCTTCCAATACATAACCATTTTGGAGATACTAAGATGAACCCTCCAATGTAGGAAGGGAAGAAAGGCAAGGCATACTAAACTGAACAAGCATGGGGTTTAGTAGTAGAACAGCTTGTGTAAGTAGCAGGAACGCGGGGCACTTCAGGTAGTGAAGCAAGGGAAGTAACCAAGGGTTGTAACACAAGGTAAACATGTCCACTGGAAGTCTTGTTCCCTTCCACCTGGGAAGAAATCTGCTCGGAAATGAAGACTGGTGAGAATGGAAAAAGAAGCAGTCAACAAATAGCAGTACAGACAGGAAAAAGAATGGAAATGCTTCAAGAGCCAAAGAGATATTTGAAGAAGCCCAGCAGGTTTTCCCATCCTGTTGGGCTTCTTATACCGTTGAATGATGTAGCTGCCATATGACACTATCATACTGAGTCTTATTTTTTATGCAAAGATCCAAAAACAAAACAAAACACCCAAATACAAAAAAACATTTTAGTATGTGTTAATTACAATATAGAGTTCAAACCAGTTAGTTGATAGGTTGATAGAAAATGAGTTTGTTGAACATCTGTAGTCCAATCTTTCTTCTAGGAACCTGAAACCTGATTAAAGAGAAAAGACAAACATTACAGAGAAAGTAAAATAGCAAGCACGTTATGATATAGTACTTAAAATTCATTAAGCATCTATTATGAGCCAGGAGGAGGGATAGCTGCTTTATAACATAATGAACTACACAGTAACTCAATTAGTTCATGTTGTTCAGTTTATAGTACAGGTAAACAGAGCCCAGAAGGGTTAAGTAACCTGCTTTAGGCCATATCCACACCGAAACTAATTGGCAAGCCTGAAATGTGAATCCAAGAAGGAGACGATTTCCTTGCTCGTAAACACAAAGTTACATGGGCTATTGCCATAAAATTGGCCACCCAATAAGCTGAAATTGTTAAAAATAAATGAATAAATAAAATGAAATAAAAAAAGAAATGCAGAGCTATGAGAATTGTGATCTATGAGATGGATTATGTGTATGTGTTATTAAACAGATGTGATAACTACCTATTAAGAAGAAGAAACGCCCTTAATATGTATATGCACAGGATCATCACTGGTCAGTTCTGAACTTGCCTTTTGTGGGCCTCTTACTGCCAGCACAGATGATGCAGATAGACAGAAGATGGTGGTCTATTTTGGGTTGACTGTGAACCACTGAATTCAATGACTTTACCTTCTTTTACTTCCCAATGTGAGCAAGGATAAAGTTAATGGTTTATGTCTAACGTTATCATAAATTTCTAGCCACTACTGAACTATTTGCAAGCTGCTTGTCGTTATATACTGGGTTCACTCACCCCAACTCCCTTTTTATTATCCACCAACAACTATGTCTTTATGACTTTGCATTTCATCACAACAGAAGCACAGCAAACTCGAACAAATTCAAGAAGTTCGCCTCTGCACTCCAGATGGTTGATGTGTGTCAGGTCTGAGAATTCAGTAAATCAATAGATGCACATTGCTAAATATCTGCTTAATCTTGCCCTACAAAATGACCTTGAGAGCTTCATCTCAAAACTGGGCATAATATTCATGGTATTCAACCAAAGAGAAAGTAGTTTTCATCTCACCAAGCTTTGTTTTTTTTTTCTCAGGATTGCTTTGGCTACTCAGAATTTGTGGTTTCATATAAATATAATGATTTTTTGTTCTATTTCTTTAAAAAGTACCATTGGCATTTTGATGTGGATTGTTTTAAATCTGTATACTTTAGGTAATATGGGCATTTTAACTGTGTTGATTCTTCCAATCCATGTACATAGGAGACTTTTTGCATTTTATTATGTCTTTTTCAATCTATTTAATAGTGCTTTGTAGTTTTTAGAACGTCTTTGTCAAATTTATTCATCGGTATTTTATTTTTTGTTGCAATTACAAAAATAATTTTTTTCCATTACTTCTTCTGAAATTATATTGTTAGTATATAGGACTATACTGGACTTAATATACATTAATTTTGTATCCTGCAACTTTACTGTATTTGTTTATTATTTCCAATGTTTTCTTTGGTGGAGTCTTTAGGATTTTTTATATAAAGAATCGTTTCATCTGCAAAAAGTGACACTTTTTTCTTCTTCCTTCCCAATCTGGATGTCTTTTATTTCTTTCTCTTGTCTGATTAGGATTTCTAGTATTATTTTAAATAAACTGGTAACAGTGAATATCCTTGCCTAAAATACAGTGCATTATTGATATACTTTAAATAATTCAGTTTCAAGTTTACCAAACTATTTCTTAACCTTATTTCCACCTTTGGCTTAAATTAAAGTGTCCTAAGATAAAGTTGTTTTGACTCTGTGACATGGCTACAAAACACAAAGTCTATTATCTGCCTCACTAATAACTTGTAGATTGATGGGTTCAGGATAGTCAAACTGTGCGTTTATACATAAAATAAAAAGTTATCAATATTATTACAATACAGCAAGTCTTCTCATCATTATCAGCAATTGCTTTTTCTAAAGTTTTTTATTTTTATCAACTTTTAAAATTATGGTAATTAAAATAATTTTAAACTATAAAATATTTAAAAATTGTATTTTTCCTCTTAGATATGTTTTTATAGGAGCGGAAAATCCTCATGTTGAAATTCTTAACATTCAAATAATATATCTTATTAAGAGTTTGTTAGAGTATTGCTGATTTAAAAATCTTAATGCATTTTAGTAAATAATATTTTAATAAAAATAGATATTTTGTTGATTATGGGGTTAAGTTTCCAGTAATGGAAATTTTTATACATATATAATACTAACTGTACAAATTTGATTCAAGTGTCAAAGTGAATTCACTAGGTTTTTATGTATAAAAAGTATTTCTTTAATAAAATGTGTATGAAACAACAGAAAATGAGAAGGGACTACACAGAATTCCAATTTTTATAATGATTGTACACTATGATCTTTTAATAGTAATACTCTTAAAAAAGGCCTAGTCTTTAATGTATTCCTTCTTACTAGACTCCTTACAACACAACTTTGAATCTCTAATTAGGGCACTGGATAACACTCTTGAACCAGTTGAAAGGCCTGAATCCCTGCAAATATTTTTGTCAATGTGCTCACCCCTATCTGCTGACCTTCTGGAAAGAGCTGAATGTCAGTATGTTTTATGAACACTTGCAAATAGAAGCTACTCCTTTAATCTCTGAGACATGTTATGATGCAGTGTCACCAAATCATGACTTTTATTAGACCATTATAAATGTCAAAATTGGAATGTTCAAGAGGTACATTTTTTATCTTTAGTATAAAGACTCCCTAAGAAGCAATCTAGGAAATGGTCATTTAAGAAATCAACAAAATTACAGTGTTGAATCAGATGCCACTCTTCTTTATTTGTGTAATAACCTAAATTTTAAAATTCTGGGTAATGGTTGATTCTCTATTATCATTTTATAAAGGCAGCAAATCCGTTTTCTCTGGGGTGAAGCACAAACAGTGAAAGAGAGCCTTATATCATATTTTTTATTTGTTTACAAATAGTAAGTGTTTGCCCACCAGTAGTCAGGATCCCTTATGGCGCTTGGCTTAGAGTAAAATAAAAGACTCTGTGTCTGTTATGAATACAAATACTGGGAACCACAGGCACTGGCAACAAACTTTTCATTACATTCACATGTTTCTGTGTAAAAGATATATTCAATGATTCAAAAGAATATTTAAAAGGAAATTTATGGCATTTGCCTCCTCCCATGACCACATCAAAATTACAACTAAATTACAGAAAAATCAACCAGGATAAACATCTCAAGATTAGCTGAACAGAAGTCCTATAACTAAAGGGCCCTGGCCAGTTGGCTCAGTGGTAGAGCATCAGCCCAGCATGTGGGTATCCTGGGTTTGATTCCCAGTCAAGGTACAAAGCAAGTGCAAACATCTGTTTCTCCACCCTTTCTCCTTGCCCTTGTCTCTCTTTCTCTACTCTCACACAGCTATAGCTCAATTGGTTCAAGTATATCGGACCCAGACCCTAAGAATGGCTACTTGGAGCCTCTTCCTCAAGCTCTAAAGATAGCTCAGTTGCAAACATGGTCCCAGATGGGCAGAGCATCAGCCCCAGATGGGGGTTGCCGGTGGATCCAGTCAGAGAGCATATGGGAGTATGTCTCTATCTCCTCTCTTCTCACTTAGAAAAGAAAGAGAAAAAAAAACTGGTTGGAAAGGCAGAAATGCAAAACTGGCTGGACGCACACCCATGTGTGGAGGCTGAAAAAGTGGAGGGATAACTTAGCTGTAGCGGTCCTTCCTTAGCAGTGAGGTGTCTCATCATCATGTTGACCTCCCCAGCCCAGAACACCAATGCTGGGAAGAGGAGTCCACATAATATTTGGCTGTGAAGTCAGCAGGATAACTTCCATTTGGGTGAGATGAAAAGCTTCTGAAAACCCATGCCTTCTCTAAAAGGACATCATATAAACTCCCGCTCACAGGTACTTACCTTGGGCTCTGGTGAAAAGACGGCAGCTTGGTGATACCAGAGTTATTCAGGGAGAGTCTGAGTTGCATGGCTTTAAGGAAGTGACTAGAAGGGCAATCACCAATTTTCTGTGTTGAATTCTCCTCTATTACAGCCCATGGGTGCCATCTTTCCTGGGTAGGGCACTTATTCCAAATGGCATTAGCTTGGTGAGCTACACTAGCTACTATGGAAAACAGTATGCAGTGTTCTCAAAACATTAAAAATAGAACTACATTAAGAACCAAAAATTCCACTTCTGGGTATATATCTGAAGAAACCCAAAATACTACTTTGAAAAGATACATGACCCTTATATTTATTGCAGTATTATTTACAAAAATCAAGATATGGAAAAACCCAAGTGTCCAGCAGTAGATGAGTAAATGAAGAAGAGTAGTACATATATGCAATAGAATATTACTTGCCATAAATAAATTAATTTTTACCATTTACAATGACATGGGTGCACTCTTACATTTATTGTAGCTTTATTCACAGTAGCAAAAATATGGAAACAGTCTATGTTTTAATCAACAGATGAATTAATAAAATTATATATTTCTGTGTGTGTATACATATTTCTGTGTGTGTATACAGATAGTGATACTATAGATAGATAGATAGATAGATAGATAGATGCTATAAATATTATTCAGTCATATAAAAGAAGGAAATCCTGCTATTTGTGACAACATGAATTAAATCCAGAGGACATTATGCAAAGTGAAATAAGCTAGACACAGAAAGACAAATACTATATGATTTTGCTTATATATATGGAATTTACAAAAACCTAAGTTTTGCCTGACCAGGTGGTGATGCAGTGGATAGAGCGTCAGTCTGGGATGCAAAGGACCCAGGTTCAAAACCCCAAGGTAGTAGGCTTGAGCACAGGCTCATCTGGTTTGAGCAAAGCTCACCAGGTTGAACACAAGGTCGCTGGTTTGAGCAAAGGGGTCACTCAGTCTGCTGTAGCTCCCCGGTCAAGGCACATATGAGAAAGCAATCAATGAACAACTAAAGTGATGCAATGAAGAATTGATTCTTCTCATCTCTCTCCCTTCCTGTCTGTCCTGTCACCAAAAAAAAGAAAGAAAAGAAAGGTCTTAGAAACAGAATATAGAGCATTTGTTGCCTGCAGCTAAGGGGTGGCAGAAAGGAGATATGTTGATCAAAGGATACAAACTTTCAGTTATAAGATGAATAATTCTGGGGATGTATTATACAGCATGGTGATAATAGTTAATAAATTGTTTTGTGTACTTGAAAATTGCCAGTGGGATAAATCTTTACTATTCCCAACATAGGGAGAAAAAGAAAACTATATGAGGTAATGAATGTGTTAATTCTACTGTGATAATCATGTCACAATGTAAACAGATTATCACATTGTACACCTTTAAAAATCTTGTACAAGTTTAAAAAAATTAAATAAGATTTATTATTTTCTATATATAGGTTTAATTATAATACTCAAAATAAAGTTACGAAATAAGAAAAAACTGAGTAGCAGCATAGAGTTATATTATTTGATATAATTCTAAATGGAAAGCAAACTGTATAAAGACACAGTTTGTAACCACACTGAAATTACATAAGCATATTGATAAGGACCACACACACGCAAGAAAAAATTTGGGGGATGATAATAGGATTGTAGGTGAATTTATTTGGCATTTTGCTTTCTATTAATTTAGTAATTATACAACAACAAAAGTCTGTTGTGTAGTGTAACATGCACAATATCCCTTATGCTCTGTCAAGGGTTTCCATTGCTTTTGCCATAGCCAAATTTCTGCCCTATATCCTCCTAACCACACTTCCTGATTACAATTCTAGATGAATCTACCTGCTGACAACATGATGGTAAAACTCCACAACTTTCTATTTTTTTATTTTTTATTTTATTTTTTGTATTTTTCTGAAGCTGCAAACGGGGAGAGACAGTCAGACAGACTCCTGCATGCGCCCAACCAGGATCCACCCAGCACGCCCACCAGGGGCGACGCTCTGCCCACCAGGGGGCCATGTTATGCCCCTCCAGGGCGTCGCTCTGCCACAACCAGAGCCACTCTAGCGCCTGGGGCAGAGGCCAAGGAGCCATCCCCAGCGCCCGGGCCACCTTTGCTCCAATGGAGCCTTGGCTAGGGGAGGGGAAGAGAGAGACAGAGAAGAAGGAGGGGGGGGGGTTGGAGAAGCAAATGGGCGCTTCTCCTATGTGCCCTGGCCGGAAATCGAACCCGGGTCCCCCGCACGCCAGGCCGATGCTCTACTACTGAGCCAACCGGCCAGGGTCCAACTTTCTATTTTTTCACTAAACCCATACTTAGCTATTTTTAAGACAATTCAGAAATGCTCTCTATAGAAAGTCTTCACTAATAACCTACTTTAAACCACCATCACATCCTGCCAAACTACAATATTTTTACTCTGATGAAGAGAGGTCTTAGGTCTACGTTGTCCACTGAAGTACTGCCCCTAAAATTCACAAGAATTTATTCTTATTTGATTTAAAAAAAATTGGACTGTAGATCCAATGCTTTTCTTTTAAATCAAAACCATAAACTTCAACCCTATTTTGTTTAATTCCATTGACTATAAATTTTCTTTACATTTTCTAGTCTTTATAATAATAAAAGAGCATTGGCTCCATGGTCATCTTGTGCAAATGGAATGAATTTATTTATAGAAATGGCATTTTTAAGCAATAAGTGAAGGAACCAATTAGATTATCTTTATTTTCAAAAACAGGTGAGCTTGGAATCTTGTTCTACTTCATATTGCGCTTCAGTTTGTTTTTGACAAGATGGAGAAGTGAAAGATCCTTTCCCTTGACTTGTGCTTGAATAGTGTGAATATTAATAATTTGTTACCTAAGATATCTATATCTTGTGCACACAGTCTATTTTTTTACTGTTAAACTCTACATTCAACATTATTTTGTATTGGTTCCAGGTGTACAGCATAGTGGGTAGACAATCATTTACTTTACACTGTTAACCTGATATTGCTAGTGCTCACCTGTCACCACACATAGTCATTATATTATCAATTTTTTCTCTACTCTTTCGTATAAGTACTTTTTATCCTTTCCTAATGTGAGTTTATTAAAGGACAAATTACATCTTGCCAAAATGAGAAAATCAAAAGTATTTGATTATCTAACATTCAGATTAGTTTTTTTTTAAATAGTACTAAGGAGTTTTATGGACTGATCTTGAGGCCAGTTGCTAGAAATACAAACATGACTAAAACTTTACATGACGGTCTTCAAAACTACTAAGGGAAGACAGACAAAGAAATAGATAATAACAATAAACTAAATCTTGGCAGGAACCTCCTTTGCATAATAAAATTATAACAAAACAATTTTTTATCTTCTAGGGTTTTTATTTATGAGATATTTTTTATCATATACATATTAAGAAACACAATCTTCTCTGCAGATACAGCTATGTATAAAAAAGACTAACCTGTCAGTAACTGTCTGCATTCAGAACCCGAGTGCCACAGGTTAACCCAGGTATGTGAGACCTTATATATATCTTAATAAATAATTAAATTTAATCAGTACCACCATTTGTAGAATATAAATAACATTTAAAAAATTTAATACATGAACTAGCTGGGCTGGCCATAGCCACTTAGTTTAGAGATTGGTAAGCATTAAATACTAGAAAAACAATAATAGGAAGATAAACATGTCAAATGCAATGTCTTCTAAAAGTGCTTCAATTCACAGTCTAGATAAAACTTTATAAATTGCAAAAAATTCTATGGAATATTTTTAATTGAAGAAATGTTTATAAATAAAAATTTTTGACCCTGGTGAGTTGGTTCAGCAGTAGAGCGTCAGCCAGCTTGAGGAAGTTCCAGGTTTGATTCCCAGTCAGGGCACATAGGAGAAGCAATCATCTGCTTCTCCACCCCTCCCACTCCCTTTTCCTCTCTCTTTCTCTCCTGTCTCATCCTTCACCCATGGCTCAACTGGTTCAAGCAAGTTGGACCTGGGCACTGAAGATGGCTCCACGGCCTCACTTCAGGTGCTGATATAGCTCTGTTACCAAGCAACAGAGCAGCAATTCCACATGGGCAAAGTATTGCCTCAGTTATTAAAAAATAAATAAAATAAACAATTTTTTAAAAGAATTGCATTAAAATCAAGGCTTCTAGTTTATCAATATTTTAAGTACTGGAAAAAGTTGTCTTACATCTTATCATTAAAGGAGTAAAAACTCATTTGTAGGAGGTCATTTATGATCTTCTCAGTGATGACTTGAAATTTCTTCTTTACTCTATGTTTTTAATTTTTCTCTATTTTAAAGTTAAGTACCTAGAACAAAGCCTCATAACTTAAGTAGGAAAAACTTTAACAATGTATTTGACATATATACTTATAAAATGATGCAGCAAATACACATTCTGAAAGTAGTAAAGGTACCAGGGGAGAGAAAAGATAAAAAATGATGAACATATTCAGAAAGAACTGTGCAAAGGGGGACCTATCTATGGAAAGGCTCCAGGAGTCACCATTAGCAATGGGCATGTTGTTTCACACTCCTGGTAAATAACATGTTCATAATGGAGGTACTAATTAAAAATATGCTATACACCATGTTTAAGGGGAAAACAGGGTGTCTGATTCACTTTAGGTATATTTATGTTGTACTCTAATAGTAAAATATCTGGAATATAAAGAAAATGTATACTCATATAGAAAATGTACCTCGATGTACCATCTACTACTACTTATAATAATATCAGAAACATAATTTTTAGTATTATTTTCATTTTGAAAGCTTTAACAATTTGTCTTTTACTCAGCTATCATGTTTATGCTTTAGAGTCAGATGTTTATAAATTTGGTATGTTTAATTATAATGATACTTTGAACTAAAAATTATTGTCTTATAAGATTTTTTTTTGTATTCACATGTAGCTATGTTATGAATCTATAATCAAATATTCTTATTACGTAAGTTGTAATATTAGTGATTGTCTCCCTAAAAGTCAATAATCAACATAATATGCCCATAAAATGAGTTCTTAGGCCTGTGATGCCATATAGTTTCCAGAAAACTTATGTTAGTATAATTCAACTAATACTTTGGATATTGTTTTTATTTGCTCTCTTTGTCCTCTGAGTATCATTTTTCCCCTATTCTCATAATGAATGTCTTTTTCAAAATAAAGTTTAACATTTATTAGTAGAAACTAAAATAAAATAAAATATTTAAAATAAAATATTTCATTTTTAAAACATTTTATAAAAAATAGAATATTTAATCAGAAAAGACAACCTGCAAGTAAACTTTCATTCAGCCCTCTTTCTGACATGCAAAATGTGGCTTACATATCATTGACACTTTGCCTTAATCTCAGACTGTATGCTCAGTGATTTTATTCAAACAGCAACCCATGTATGTTCTGATTTTAAATAAATCTCATCAGCTCTGAGTGTTCAGTAATCAGGACTTTACTATGTATCCTGTTTTCTGAAAACCATTATGGGTTAAATTTAGTCTAATAAAAAGAAAACAACAATCCTGTTCAGAAATTTGGAGGGCATATAGGGTATCTATAATGACCCCATTTTTTATGAATATACTTTATCTGACACAACAACTTGATAATATTCTTATCAGAAGCATAATATATAAAAAAGACAAGTAGTGATTCCAAGATGGCCACGGAGTAGGGAAATACAACAGCCACTGCCCAGGACCAAATTGGATTACAACTTAATTTAAGAACAACCATTGTGAAAAACCAACTTTGAACACAATGAAAAGGACTCTACTATAACCAAGGATCACAGAAGAAGCCACAAGGAGTCTTATAGTAAGTGTGGAGATGCGGTGAGGGCTGCCCCACTCCCAGGAGCGAGGGGGCGGAGTGGCCAGAAGGACTCCCACTGTGGGGAAAGGGACCTCGAGAGGTGGAGGGCCTCAGCCCCAGCTTTGAACCCCAGTGAGTGAAAGAGGCAACCAGACAGCACTGAGTGGGGAAAAGAGCAGGGTTTCTGTATGCAGGGGGGTGGAAGGGGAGACAGCTTTTGGAAAGGTAGATTAAGCTTTAAAGGGCCAGCACAGAAAATTTTGCTCATGACCACTTGTCAGGGCTCCAGGGGCAGGAGAGCTGAGAGGACTGGAGTTGGATGAAGAACGTGTAAAATTGGAGACAAGGGAGAGACAAGGTACAGTGACCAGATCGCCTGCACTGAGACATTCTCCATGGCTAAAGTGGACATATACAAGAAAGGAGCAATCCCTTTGTGCTGCACCAGTCTAGGAAAGGCAGCTGCCCCACCCCCGGGTATCTCTTCATATCCAGCCAGGAGAAAGGCTTGTTCAGAAAGGCAAAGAAGCAGAGGGCAGGTCAGTGACTCAGGTTTTCGGTGAGACCTGAGTTACACCTCCCTCCTCCACTGCTGAGAACACCTCTGGAACACAGAGGCCACACCCACTGCACTCCTGTGGCAATAGCCTACTGAGTATGTAAAAAAAAAGTCTGGATTGAATGACAACTGGGACCAAAGAGCAAGCCATGCCCACTGCCCTTGCACTAATCCCTGGAGTTCCCTGCTGGGCCCAGCAAGTAGCTAGCAATTAGAGGCAGCAATAAGAGAAAATCAGATGAAATTCAGACTTTCCTGTGGTGCACCTTGTTGGGGAGAAATAAAATTCAGGTATCCAGCAAAGGCTAAGGGATTAGGCCCTGGAGTAGGGGCCACATTCCCTGTACTGAGCTATAGCCCAAGAGACCCCTGAAGTAAGGGGTCTCACTAGAGTCATAGTCTCAACCTCAGCTGCCCTAACCCAACATGCTTGCAATCTGTGCAAGGGTAGGTTAGATGAGGCCAGTTGGATCCACACTACAGTCTTTCAACAGAGGACTCTGGAAAGATGAGGCAGCTGCAAGAGGAGCTGGAACAGCTGAAAAGCAGAGGCAAATCTTTCAGAGCTTGTAGCTGGTATGGAGCTGCTGACAGCTCTAAAGAGGAGGAAGCTGATTCTTATAGACAGATTGGACCCTCCTACACTACCCAGGCACAGAAACCAAAAAGCAAAAAAACAAACAAACAAATAAACAAACAAAAACAGTCGCTGATGACAAGTAGCCCACAGCAGATTACATACAACAGATGATGCTAACCCAAGAAGATCTAGAACCAACAAAACTGATAGCTGGAAGCAGAAAACTTAAACCATCTTCTCTGATCACAATGGCATGAAATTAGAAATTAACTACAATAGAAAAACTGAAAAAAACACTTCGAGACTAAATAGCATGTTATTAAATAATGAATGGCTTAACAATGAGATCAAGGAAGATATCAAAAATTGTCTTGAAACAATTGAAAATGAATATACAACAATAAAAATATATGGAACACAGCAAAAGCAGTCCTGAGAGGGAAGTTTATAGCTTTACAAGCATACCTTCAGAAGCAAGAAAACTCAAATAAACAATTTAACCCTGCATCTAAAAAAATCCCCAAAACAAACAAACAAAAAAAATAGCAAGCAAAGCCCAAAGAAGAAGAAAGAAGGAAATAATAAAGATCAAAGCAGAAATAAATGACATAAAGGCTAAAAAAACAATATAGAGAATCAATGAAACCAACAGCTGATTCTTTGTAAAGGTAAACAAGATTGATGAACCTTTAACCAGACTCACCAAGAAAAAAAAAAGAGAGAGGACAAAAATAAATAAAATTAGAAATGAGAATGGAGAAGTAACAACTGACACAGCAGAAATACAAAGAACTGTAAGAAAATAGTATGAAGAACTGTATGCTAAAAATTTAGACAATCTAGATAAAATAGACAAATTCCTTGAAACATGTAATCTTTCAAAAATCTATTTGGAAGAATCAGAAAACCTAAACAGACTGATTACAAAAAAAAAGAGATCAACACAGTTATAAAAAAACTAACAACAAACAAAAGTCCTGAGCCAGATGGCTTCACAGGCAAATTCTACCAAATATTCTAAGAACTAACTCCTATCCTTATCAAGCTATTTCAAAAAATTTAAGAAGAAGGAAGACTTCCAAACTCCTTTCATAAAGTGAGCATAATCCTCATTCCAAAACCAAGCAAAGACACTAAAAAAGAAAGAAAACCATAAGCCAATATCCCTGATGAACTTAGATGCTAAAATTCTCAACAAAATATTAGCAAACTGGATCCAAAAATACATGAAAAAAATCATATATCATGATCAAGTGGGATTTATTCTGGGCGGGGTAAAGCTGGTACAATATTTGCAAATCAATCAATGTGATTCATCACATAAACAAAAGGAAGGATAAAATCACATGATAGTATCAATAGATGCAGAAAAAGTAACTGATAAAACCCAACACCCATTTATGATCAAAACTCTCAGCAAAGTGGGAATATAGGGAACATACCTCAACATGATAAAGGACATCTATGTCAAACCTACAGCCAACATCATACTCAATGGGCAAAAATTAAAAGCAATTCCCTTAAGATCAAGAACAATGCATGGGTGCCCCCTTTCACCTTTCTTATTCAACATATTTCTGGAAGTCCTAGCCACAGCAATCAGACAAGAAGAAGAAATAAAAGGCATCAAAATTGAAAAAGAAGTAAAATATTATTATTTGCTGATGACATAATACTGTACATAGAAAACCCTGTCTCAGTCAAAAAACTACTGAACCTGATAAATGAATCCACCAAGCTGGCAGGATATAAAATCAATATTCAGAAATCAGTGGCATTTTTATACACCAACAATGATCTATATGAAAGAGAAATTAAGAAAACAATCCCCTTTACTATTGCAACAAAAAAATAAAGTACCTAGGAGTAAATTTAACCAAGGAGGTTAAACACTTGTACTCAGAAAATTATAAAACATTAATAAAAGAAATAAGGAAAATACAAACAGGTGGAAGCATATACCATGTTCATGCATAGGAAGAGTAAATATCATTATATTACCCAAAGATATTTATAAATTCAATGCAATTCTTATTAAAATAACAATGACATTCTTCAAAGATATAGAACAAATATTCCAAACGCTCATATGGAACCAAAAAAGAACACAAATAGCCTCAGCAATCTTGAAAAGGAAGAATAAAGTGGGAGGTATCACATTTTCGGATATCAAGTTATACTAAAAGGCCATTGTACTCAAAACAGCTTGGTACTGGCATAAGAACAGGCATATAGACCAATGAAACAGAACAGCAAACCCAGAAATAAACCCATGCCTCTATGGTCAATTGATATTTGAGAAAGATGGTAAGAGCATACAATGGGGTAAAGACAGTTTCTTTAGTAAATGGTGTTGAGAAAATTGGACAGGAACATGCAAAAAATAAAATGAAACTATTCCACCAACTTACACCATTCACAAAAATAAACTCAAAATGAATAAAAGACTTAAATGTAAGTCATGAAACCATAAACCTCTTGGAAGAAAATATAGGCAGTAGGCTGGTTCTCCAACCTCTCTTGCAGGAATATATTGATATTTACTTATTTATCTTTAAGGGCAAGTGTAATAAAGGACAAGATGAACAAATGGGACTATATCAAACTACTAAGCTTTGTACAGTTAAAGACACTATGAATAAAATAAAAAGACAAACCACCCAATGGGAGAATACATTCGACAATATGTCTGATAAGGGGTTAATAATTAAAATCTATAAAGAACTTGTAAAACTCAACACTAGGAAGGTATACAATCCAATCAAAGAATGGGCAAAAAAACTGAATAGACAATTCTTCAAAGAGGACATACAGATGGCCAATAGGCATATGAAAAATGTTCAATGTCACTAATCATCAGAGAGATGCAAATTAAAACCACAATGAGATATCATCTCACATCTGTCAGAATGGGGCTCATTAACAAGTCAACACACAATAAGTGCTGGTGAGGATGTGGAGAAAAGGGAACCAACCCTCTTGCACTGCTAGTAGGAATGCAGATTTGTACACACACTGTGGAAAACAGTATGGAGTATCATCAAAAAATTAAAAATGAATCTGCTGTTTGACCCAGCTATGCCATTTTTAGGAATATATCCTAAGAATAACAAATCAGTAATTCAAAAGAAGAATGCACCCTTATGTTTATAACGGCATTGTTTACAATAGCCAAGATCTGGAAACAGCCCAAGTGCCCATCAGTGGATGAGTGTATTAAAAGGCTATGGTACATATACACAATGGAATACTATGTCAATGTGAAAAAAAAGAAAATTTTACATTTTTTGACAACATGGATGGACCTGGAGACTATTATGCTAAGTGAAATAAGCCAGGCAGAGAAAGAAAAATATCATATGACCCCACTCATATGAGTAATCTAATGAACAATGTGAACTAAAGAATGGAATAGAGACAGATGTGGGGTCAAAGGGACCAGAGGGAAAGGGGAAGAGAGGATGGAATCAGACAGGGGAAAGGGATTAGTGAAATTATGTATATATAACACAGAGACAAGAGAACAGAACAGCAAATCCTGGAGAAAATGGGGGAGGGCTCTAGGGAGAGGGGCAAAGGGGGTATCAAGGCAAACATGGGGGTGGGGGGAGAGGGAGGTATATTCGATGAAACATTTGAATCTATGTAAACAAAGTAAATTAAAAAAAATAAAAAAAAATAAAAAGAAGCATAATATATTCATCAGAAGCATTGTTTTGATCATATTTAAAGGATATACACATAACAGAAATATGGCTCACAAATAGCCACTCCTATGTGGCTCAGCATTCTAAGGTGTCCATAACATTATTAAATATACCATTTAATGATAGGCATCTCAATGATTGATATTTCAGGTCAATTTAATTAATCACTAATATCTTCTTTAATTATAGACCTCAAACCTGTGTATTGTATCAAAATATCACTTAATTGTGCCTTTTACAGGCCAAATGAGTAGAACAATCAAGACATTAAAAGTTTTTTTATAGCTCGACTAAATTACACTAACCATTCATTTTGCATATTTCTATTTAGAAGAAACAATAAGCCTTTGAATAAAACCTAGAAAGTTTAAGTGGATGGATTAATCTATTTTCTCAGTTATCATAATGAGCAGGGTTTTAGTTGATGCTTATTGGATGACTGATATATTGCATATTAATATCTTAACATATGTACAAGTTTGAAAGGTTAATTATAGTGACTTTTTTAGCTTTATTGAGATTTAATTGACATATAATATTGTATAAGTTTAAGGAGTATATTAGAATGATTTGATGCATGTATAAGTTGCAAAATGATTACCACAGTAAGGTGAGTTAACACATTCATGTGTATGTTGAGAAATTTTAAAATATGTTCTTTCAACAATTTCCAAATATACAATACAATATTATTAACTATAGTTGCCATGCCATAAATTACATCCTTCCCTAAAATTACCTTGTAACTGGAAGTTTGTACTCTATGACCAACCCCCTTCACCCAATTCTACCACATCTCCATTTCCCCCCTTGGCAACCACCAATCTGTTCTTTGCCTCTATGAATTTGATTATTTTAGATTTCTCATAGAAATAAAATCAGAATATTTTTCTTTCTTTGACTTATTTCACATACCATGATGTCCTCTAGGTCTAGGACCACCTTTGTTGTCAAAAATGGCAGAATTTTTTATTCCAGCTGGATTTTATATATTTTTTTCTTTATCCTTTTATTCATTATTCAATTCTTGATGGATGACATCACTCCTTCCTATGATGACATCGTTGTTAACAAGACATATTTGAACTGTGATAACAAACTGTTAGAATACTCACATTAACTAAATTACAACTTATCTACAATACTCTAGTTTATAATGTACATTCTTATTTGTGAGCTATCTTCAAAAGGAATTTTATATTTTTAATTTATGTACCTATATACAAGTGTGAAACAAATTTAATCAGTTCCAAAAGCCAAAGAAAAATACATACCTGACAATTGGTTTATAATTTTGAAAGCTTATATTTTATTTTAGAGCATCTTTCGAAGAGTTCAAAAACCCTTTGGTAATTTATCACAAAAATACATCAAAACCTCCCATCATCTGGTGTAACTTATTTGCCTCAGCTACTTGTACCACTGTGTCTATTTCTTGAATCACATGTCTAATAGGTTTAACAAGAGTTTGAAGGAGTTGACATGTGGATAAACATTTTATTTAAAAGACAATGTTCTGTGGTGTTATCCTGACACAACTAAGAATAATTTACACCCTGCAAGAAACTTTTTTTCCATCTCTACTCCTGTATCTTTTGACTCCCTGTTTGCTTTTCTACATGACATTGCCTTAGAATTTTTTCTGTTTCAGGCTTTAAGCAAAATAAAAGATGGACAGAGAGATACATTGTTGCCTCAGTGGATGGATAAATTTAGACATATACTTTTATAAATATTTATTGTCACATCATATTAAGCAAATAATATTCACCTGAAAAGTGAATAACATGCATTCAAATTTGTTTTAATTCTCTACATAAATTTCTAAACACCTACATAAATAATTTATAAAATTAAGGGAGCCTTCTCTCTACCCCCATCAGTGATTTTGCTTTTCATGGTCTGAAAATATGAAATAGGAAATTTCAGAAAGAAATAATTCATAAGTTTTAACTGTGCCATTCTGAGTAGTGTGATTATATTTTGTGCCCTCCCACCTAGACTGCGAATCATTCCTTTGTCTGCATATCCAGCTATGTATAGACATTCCCACTCATAAGTCACATTAGTCACTTAACAGCCATCTTGGTTATCAGATGGACTGTCCTGGTATCCCAGTACTTGTGTTCAAGTAACCTTTATATTACTTAATAATAGCCTCCAAGTGCATGAAAAGTGATGTTGCCAATTTGTATATGCCAAACAAGCTTTTAAGTGAAAATTCTTGACCTAAAGAGGAAAGAAAGAAGTGATATGCTGAGTTTGCTAAGATTTATAAGGAAATTCATGCTCATATTGTCATTGCACCTCCCAATGCAAAAGATATAGTCACAGTGTGTGTAATAAGTGCTTAGTTAAAATAGAAAAAGCATAAATTTTTGGTGGGAGATAAGCACAGAAAATTGCATTCTGAATGACTATAAGGCATTGCACCAGAAGGCGCTGAGCTCTTACGAAGATTTCAGCAAGGCATTGTATGTGTAGGAAAGAACATGATACATGTCATGTTTGGTGCTATTTGTGGTTTCAGGCATCTGGTTGGGAGCTTGGTTGTATCTCCAACAGATGAAGGGGATGTATATAGAGCTTTATTTTAGCAAAGATAAAGAGTGTTCAACAAATCCTAAAAGGGCCAGGATATTTCTTTATACAATTAGAGGAAAAGTTTCCGCTATTGACTCTTACGGACTAAAAGAGTCTTTTTCTCTCTCACCTAAAATGACAATGGGTACATGTTTATGTGTAAGCCTGTAAGGTTGTCTTAAAAGAGAAAAGATGAAGTTGTCTCTCATACCCTGAAATCCAAAAATAAATGTGCCACTAGGCTGTTTGTTTTACAACTAACATATAAATCTGTACATAGAACTAACCACTGAAATATGCCTATTCTCATCTTAACTACTTAAATATTTGAAAATATAATTTTCAAAAAATATATTGAAATGAAAATATTTGAAGTCTGAAAATAAAATTTCAGACTTCAGAAAAATATATGCATGCTTATAGATCAGTCTAGTCTGGCTATTAAATACAGTTAATTTTGAGACTTAGCCATCAGAAAAAAATTTTAATATAAATATATTACACCCTAAGGAGAAAATGCTTCAACTAAGGGATAAATTTGGAAAGCAAATAAAATGAATTTATATGATTAAAATCTAATTAAAAATCTACCAAAGTACCATTAATATTAGTCATCCATATTAGCACATTATTAAAGGAAGAAAACAGTATTTGTTTTAGCTTTGTTTTCCACATGCAGAAGTCATTTCATTCAAGCAAAAAGAAATCCTGATTGAGAATGGAAAAGTATTTTAAGATGTCCCAAGAGGGTCTAACATTTTTTAAAGTTATGAATGAATCTCATTCTTCCAGAATATTAATTGTCAATCTTGTTATAAATAAAAAATAACAACTATCTTTTTGCTACTAAAGCTGTTAATCAGTCCTCAGTTAACAAAACATTATGATGTTATATGAAACAAGGTATTCTACATTTCTTATTTTTTCTAAACTCTTTATTGGTATGTCAGAAATTCTTTGTAGAGAGGAATTGTTAAAAATCTGTGTTAAATATCTATGATAACCTAATGGGAAAAATTGTGGCTAACATTTATAGCTATAAATTATAAAATATGTTAAAATTGTGTGTGCATTCATAATCAAAATTCCTTAAGATATCAACTTTACTAAATCAATATATGTGATTAGTGGAAAACTCAGGTGCGATATATAGTAATTGGTGAGTTAAATATACACAAAAATTGCAAAAAGTTCATTGAGTCTTGGCTGATAATCAAGGTAAAATTTTTTTAACATATAAATATTAGCAAGAAGTCAAGAAAAAATTCATTAATTAGCTGTTTTTGCTGCTATGCATATCAGCTGAGATATATATGTGCACATTGCAAGAAACTTAAAAAAGATTTTATTTTTTAAATTTCATTAAAGATATTGAGGTGACTATGGGTAATTAAGTTACATTAATTTCAGGTGTACATTTCTATAGCATATCACATTTATACTGGCTTTGTGTTCACCACCCAAATTCAAGTCTCTTTTCATCATCATATATTTGACACCTTTACCTCCTTCAATCCTTTATAATCCCTTTCCTTCTGGCAACAACCATATTATCATATGTGTCTATGAGTTTTTTTGTTTGTTGCTTTCAGTTTTATATCCCACATATGATTGAAATCATACGGCTCTTGCCTGACCCGGTGGTGGTGCAGTAGATAGAGTGTCAGACTAGGACCTGGAGAACCCAGGTTTGAAACCCCGAGGTTGTCAGCTTGAGTGTGGGTTCATCTAGTTTGAGCAAGGCTCACCAGCTTGAGCTCAAGGTTGCTGGATTGAGCAAGAAGTCACTCGGTTTGCTGTAGCCCCCTGGTCAAGGCACATGAGAAAGCAATCAATGAACAACTAAGGTGCCACAATAAAGAATTGATGCTTCTCATCTCCCTCCTTTCCTGTCTGTCCCTATCTGTCCCTCTCTCTGACTCTCTCACTGTCTCTGTAAAAAATAAATAAATAAAAAAATCATATGGCTCTTGTCTTATTCCATCTGACTTATTTCATTTAGCATGGTATTCTCAGCATCTGTCCATATTGTCACAATGGCTGAGTAGTATTTCACTGTACACATGTGCCACATCTTCTTCATTCAATCATCTATTCAAGGATGTTTTGATTGCTTCCATGTCTCAGTCACTGTGACTAATGCTGTAATGAATATAGGAATAAATATATATATATATATCTTTACAAATAAATGTTTTCAAAATTTTTAAGTACATACCCACGTATATTGGGCAAATAACTTTAGACAAAGTTACAGTGGAGAAAAGACAGTTTGTTCAACTAATAGTGCTGAAAATAGAAGAGGCCACATCTGTATTTATAACATGACAATCATGGGAGTGACTGTTCCATTACCTTAGCCATATAACGTAACCTGATTAAGGGAGTAACTATCTCATTATTTTTACAGGCTCTGCCCACAATCAAGATAGAGCATTTTAAACAAAACAAAACTCTTACATGCAGCTTTATTCCAAAACAGTAAATATTCATTGGCATTGCAGCTTTATAATAAAAAGATCAGAGGTTATTTCCCATTGCCCTGTCTGGATAGCTCCTTTGATAGAGCATGTCCAGTCACAGAGAGGTTGCCAGTTCAATCTGTGGTCAGGGCACATACAGGAGCAAATTTATGTTCCTGTTCATACCTAGCTTTCTTTCTTCCTCTCTCTAAAATCATTAAATAAACATATATAAAAAATTTATTTTTTAAATTGAGAATTCAATACTTTCTTCCAAGATTCTTTTTCACTAGCACTTAGGTGCATACTTTGAAAATGAAATAATTATTTAACTATATAATGCAAATTACAGAAAGTAAAGCACAAAGATGTTTTATTACATGGTAGTAGACACCATCTTTCACCTTTTAGAGAATCTTGTTAGGGAGAGGGTGATGTATTTACAACTGGGCTTAGAGGAAAACGAGATTGGCATCTTCATCAAAAGCAAACTTAGTTTAAAAATAAATAATTGATTGGCCTTGGCCAATTGGCTCAGTGGTAGACATAGACCTGGTATGTGGATGTCAAGGATTTGATTCCCACTCAGGGCACACAAGAGAAGCACCCATCTGCTTCTCTACCCCTCCCGCTCTTGCTTCTCTCTTTCTCTCTCTCTTCTTCTCCTGCAGCCATGGCTCAATGGGAGCAAATTGGCCCTGGACACTGAGGATGGCTCCATGGCTTTCACCTCAGGTGCTAAGAAGAATTCAGTTGCTGATCAATGAAGCAATGCCCCACATGGGCAAAGCATCACCCCCTAGTGGGCTTGCAGGTGGATACCAGTCAGGGCACATGCAGGAGTCTGTCTCTGCTTTTCTTCCTCTCACAGAATAAAAATAAATAAATAAATAAATAAATAAATAAATAAATAAATAAATAAATAAGTAAGTGGTTGATTATCACTGGCCTCGAGCCAGCAGGTGAGCTTGTGATTCTCCAAGTAAGTTTCAAACAATAGAGGATAAGAAACAAAGCAAATAACATGTAAAATATTATTAAGAATGACGGCCCTGGAAGGTTGGCTCAGTGGTAGAGCTTTGGACTGGTGTGCAGAGGTCCCAGGTTCAATTCCCGGCCAGGGCTCACAGGAGAAGTGCCCATCTGCTTCTCCATCCCTCCCCCTCTCCTTCCTCTCTGTCTCTCTCTTCCCCTCTCGCAGCCAAGGCTCCATTGGAGTAAAGATGGCCCGGGCGCTGGGGATGGCTCCCTGGCCTCTGCCCCAGGCGCTAGAGTGGCTCTGGTCACAACAGAGCGACACCCCGGAGGGGCAGAGCATCGCCCCCTGGTGGGCAGAGCATCGTCCCTGGTGGGCGTGCCGGGTGGATCCTTGGTCAGGTGCATGCGGGAGTCTGTCTGTCTCTCCCGTTTCCAGCTTCAGAAAAAAAAAAAAAAAAAAGAATGACTGCAGTTTTTAGGGAGAGAGAAGATACCGTAATTTACCAGATATTAAATTCTCTATGATTTCTTTTTTTTAATAGTTTTATTTAGACAATCAACTTTAAATGGGTTACATTGATCAACTATAGCACATGGATTTAGAGATAACCTCTTTAGATCATTTTGACATTCGATTATGTTGTATACCCATCACTCAAAGTCAAACTGTGCTCCTTCACCCTTCATTTGGTTTTCTTTATATTCCACCCCTCCCTCCACCTGCTCTCACTCTTCCTTTCCCCTCCCCTGATAACCCCTGCAATCTTATCTATGTCCATGAGTCACAATTTTGTGTCCCACCTATGTATGTAATCATACAATTCTTAGTTTTTTCTGATTTACTTATTTCACTCAGTATAATGTTATCAAAGTCTATCCATGTTGTCATAAGTGAACAACATTTATGACATTTATTCCATAGTATATATGTACCATATCTTCTTTATCTTAATATTCTATTGAAGGGCTTTTTGGTTGTTTCCATGTCTTGGCCACTGTGAACAATGTTGTGATGAACAGGAGGCTGCATGTGTCTTTACATACCAATGCTTTGAGTTTTGGGGGTATATATCCAGTAGAGCAGTGGTCCCCAACCCCCAGGCCATGGACCGGTACCAGTCCATGGGCCATTTGGTACTGGACCTCAGAGAAAGAATAAATAACTTACATTATATTCATTTTATTTATATTCAAGTCTGAACAATGTTTTATTTTTTTTAAAAAATGACCAGATTCTCTCTGTTACATCCATCTAAGACTCACTCTTGACACTTGTCTCATAAGGTCAAAAATTATATTTAAAAATACCACAGTTTTTACACTGGTCATATAATTTTATTTTGTGCATTTATTCATCCCACCCTAAAGGCTGATCCATGAAAATATTTTCTGACATTAAACCAGTCTGTGGCCCAAATAAGTTTGGGGACCACTGCAGTAGAGGGATTTCTGGGTCATATAGTAGTTCTATTCTTAATTCTTTAAGGAACCACAATACATTCTTCCATAATGGTTGTACTACTTTACATTCCCACCAACAGTGAATGAGGGTTCCTTTTTCTCCACAGCCTCTCCAACACTTGCTATTACCTATCTTGTTGATAATAGCTCATCTAACAGGTGTGAGGTGATATCTCATTTTAGATTTGATTGGCATTTCTCTAATAGCTAGTGAAGATGAGCATTTTTTCCTGTATCTATTGGCCATTTGTATTTCTTCTTGGGAGAAGTGTCTGTTTATGTCCTCTTCCCATTTTTTATTGGATTGTTTGCTTGTTTGTTGTTGAGTTTTGTGAGTTCTTTATATATTTTGGATATTAACCCCTTATCTGAGCTATTATTCAAAAATTTCATCTCCCATTTAGCTGGCTGTCTGTTTGTTTTGTTGTCAGTTTCTTTTGCTGTGCACAAGCTTCTTAGTCTGGTGTAATCTCATTCATTTATCTTCGCCTTTACTTCCCTTGCCTTTGGAGTCAAATTCATAAAATGTTCTTTACGACCAATGTCCATGAGTTTAGTGCCTATGTTTTCTTCTATGTATTTTATTGTTTTAGATTTTATGTTTAGGTCTTTAATCCATTTAGAATTCATTTTTGTACAAGGAGACAAACCGTAGTCGAGTTTCATTCTTTTGCAAGTGGCTTTCCAATTTTCCCAGCACCATTAATTGAAGAGGCTTTCTTTTCTCTATTGTGTGTTTTTGGCTTCTTTATCAAAGATAATTTGACAATATATATGTGGTTTTATTTCTGGGCTCTCTATTCTGTTCCAGTGGTCTGAGTGTCTATTTCTCAGTCAATACCATGCTGTTTTGATTATCATGGCTCTGTAGTATAATTTAAAGTCAGGTATTGTAATGCCCTCAGCTTTGTTTTTTTTCCTTAACATTACTTTGGCTATTCAGGATTTTTTTAGAGTTCCATATAAACCTGATGATTTTTTTGTTCCATTTCTTTAAAAAATGATATTGGAATTTTTATAGGAATTATATTAAATTTGTATATTGCTTTTGGTAATATGTTCATTTTAACTATATTTATTCTTTCTATCCAAGAACAAGAAATATTTTTTCATTTCATTGTGTCTTTTTCAATTTCCTTTAAAAATGCTTTGTACTTTTCATTATTCAGGGGTCCTCAAACTTTTTACACAGGGGGCCAGTTCACTGTCCCTCAGACCGTTGGAGGGCCACCACATATAGTGTTCCTCTCACTGACCATCAATGAAAGAGGTGCCCCTTCCAGAAGTGCGGTGGGGGCAGATAAATGGCCTCAGGGGGCTGCATGCGGCCTGCGGGCCATAGTTTGGGGATGCCTGAATAGGTCCTTTACATTCTTTGTTATGTTTATTCAAAAGTATTTTATTTTATTTTTTGGTGCCACCGTAAAAATGATTATTTTTTTAGTTCATTTTCTGAAGTTTCATTGTTGGCATATAAGAAAGCAATTGAATTATGTATGTTAATTTTGTATCCTGCCACCTTACTCTATTGGTTTATTGTTTTTAATAGTCTTTCTGTGGAGTCTTTGGGGTTTTCTATATACAGGATCATATCATCTGCAAAAAGTGAAACCTTTACTTCTTCTTTCTCAATATAAATTCCTTTTATTTCTTTTTCTTGTCTGATTGCCCTGGCTAAAACTTCCAGGACTATGTTGAAAGAGTGGAAAGAGTGGGCAGCCTTGTCTTGTTTCTGATTTTATAGGAAAAGTTTTCAGGTTTTTGCCATTTAATATGATGTTAGCTGATGGTTTGTCTTAAATGGCTTTTATTATGTTGAGATATTTTCCTTCTATACCCATCTTGTTGACTGATTTAAACATAAAATGAGATTGTATTTTATTGAATGCCTTTTCTGCATGTATTGATAGGATCATATGTTTTTTGTTCTTTGTTTTGTTGATATGGTATATTACGTTAATTTTCTTACATATGTTGAACCATTCTTGTGATTCTGGGATGAATCGCACTTGATCATGGTGAGCTATTTTTTTTAATGAATTGTATTCGGTTTGCTAGTATTTTGTTTAGGATTTTTGCATCTGTATTTATTAGAGATATTGGTCTGTAGTTTTTTTGTGTGTGTTGTCCTTACCAGGTTTTGGTAAGTGGGTTATGTTGGCCTCATAAAATGTATTTGAAAATATTGCTTCTTCTTCAATTTTTTTGAAGGCTTTGAGGAGGATAGGAACCAACTCTTCTTTGAATGTTTGATAGAATTCACTAGTATAGTCATGTGGCCCTGGACTTTTATCTTTTGGGAAGTTTGTGATAGTTGTTTCTACTTCCTCTCTGCTTATGGGTCTATTTAAGCTTTCTACTTCTTCATAATTTAGTCTAGGAAGATTATATTGTTCTAGGAATTTATTCATTTCTTCTAGATTGTTAAATTTTGTGGCATACAGTTTTTCAGAGTATTCTACAATAATCCTTTGTATATCTATAATATCTGTGGTAATTTATCCTTTTTTATTTTGAATTTTGTTTATATGAGTCTTTTCCCTTCTTTTCTTAGTAAGTCTTGCCAAGGGTTTGTCAATTTTGTTGACCTTTTCAAAGAACCAGCTTCTTGTTTTATTGGTTTTTTCTATAGTTTTTCTGTTCTCTATTTCATTTATTTCTGCTCTAATTTTTATTATTTATTTTCTTCTGCTGGTTTTAGGTTGCCTTTGTTCTTTTTGTAGTTCCTTAAGATGTGATGTTAAGTTGTTTACTTGGGCTCTCCCTTATTTGTTCATATAGGCCCGTACTGATATGAACTTCCCTCTTATTACTGCTTTTGCTGCATCCCAGAGATTCTGATGTCATATTGTCATTTTTGTTTGTCTGTATATATCTTTTGATCTCTGCTTTTATTTCTTCTTTGACACAGTTGTTTTCTAAAAGATTGTTAATTTTCACATTTTTGTGGGTTTGTTTACTTTTTTGGCAGTTGAATTCTAGTTTTAAAGCTTTATTGTCAGAGAATATGCTTGATATAGTTTCAATCATTCTGAATTTGTTGATGTTAGTTTTATGTCCCAACATATGGTCAACTCTTGAGAATGTACCATGTACACTGGAGAAAAATGTATACTCTGATGTTTTGGGATGAAATGTTCTGTAGATATCTATCATCTCCAATTGTTTTAGTGTTTCATTTAAGGCCAATATTTCTTTATTAGTCTTTTGTTTGGATGAACAATCAAGAGCTATCAGTGGTGTATTGAGATCTCCAAGTATGATTGTATTTTTGTTGGTTTTTATTTTTAGATCAGTTAGTACATATCTTATATACTTTAGTGCTCTTTGGTTTGGTACATATATATTAAGAAGTGTTATATCTTCTTGATTCAATGCCCCCTTTATCATTATGAAATGACCATCTTTGTCTTTGATTACCTTTGCTGTCTTGTAGTCAACATTGTTAGATATGAGTATGACTACATCTGCTTTTCTTTGGATAGTATTTGCTTGGAAAATCATTTTCTAGCCTTTCACTTTGAGTCTATTTTTTTTCCTTGTAGCTTAGATGTGTTTCTTGAAGGCAGCATACTGTTGGATTTTCTTACTTGATCCATTCGTGTACTATGTGTCTTTTTATTGGTGAGTTCAGTCCATTTATGTTTAATGTAATTATTGACACTTGAAGATTTCCAATTGCCATTTTATATAATACTTTTTAACAGCTGTATTTCTTCTTTGATTCTTCTCTTTAGTTTTTCTGTCCTTTGTTTGTATTTGGTTGTATTCCATACTTCTTTCCTCTGTTTCTTCTTTTTTTTAAGCCATGTGTTTCAGTAGTGGTATTTTCAGGGGTGGTTACCATTAGGTAATTAAAAAGAATAAATATCATATAAATTGTAGTCCATTATCTCATGAGTGCTTCTGCACTCCATCCTCCTTTGTTACTGCTAATTTCTGTTGTCTCCCTTTTTTGTTTTTGTTGTCACAGATTATTCTAATTATCTGGCATGCCTCAGTACACCTCAGATTTTTTCTGCATGTGCTGCATGGTAGCCCACGACAGGCCACGTGTGTGTCTAGCTCCCACGATAGCACACAGACAATTGCAGCCGTCATTCAGGTAATCCAGACCAGGTATTCTCAGGCCAAGGGTCTTGGCCTATGTGCACACCCAGCACTGGAGATTGTGGAGACGGTAATGCACAAAGATGCTGGTGCTCCCGCAGGTGCTCAGTGTTGGGGATTGTGGCGCTAGGAGTTCCCCAAAATGCTGGTGCTCATCCAGGTGCCCAGAGTTGTTAATCTCAGGCGAAGCACCTCAACCTACACCCACAACTGCTTGCTCCCCATGCTAGTGATGGTAGGTGGAGCCACTAGTGCTGCTGGGAATACACAAAGATGTTAGTGCTGGCTCACACAGGCACCCTATGCTGGTAATTTTAGGTGGATCCCACCACCTATGTGCTTGCCTAGTGTCTGCAATCTCAGCCAGAGCCGGCGTGTTCTTTCCTTTGTTTGGGCGCCCACCCTATCTTCGCTCCATCCCCACTAGCTCAGTCCTCTTTTTTGCCTGGCTCCAAACAGAGGTGCCCTACCTCAGATCAGCACAGAAAGTGAAATGCCCCATCTTCTGTCTTATATAACCAGCCACTTTTTCACACAATAAGACCTTTATCTGGTGTGTGTAAATTTCAGGTGCTCCTAAGTTTTTTGTTTTTTGTTTTCTTCTCTGTGTTTAGTTGTTAAATTTGTTAAAATTTCAAGGGGACAGATTGGGAGAATCTCTCATGCCACTATTTCTTTGATGTCACCTATGATTTCTTTTCAAATTTCCAAAGAATTCAAGAGTTTCACCGGATTGAACAAAATGAGATTAGACTTTATGTAAATTTTCATTAAGTTTATGCAAATCAGATGTATTTATGTACATATTAATTTCAGGAAACTTTAATCATGAGTTTGGTATTGATCTAAAATACACAGAAATCAAGATATGTTCCATGTTGATATAAGACTTGGGATAGATAATTCAATACTAACTTGTGATTTAAGTGAATTAAAAGAAAGCACTTAAAAAGATAAATATATTTAAAAAGAAAATTGTTATCAAGAATTGTGGAGCCTAACCAGGTGGTGGTGCAGTGGATAGAGCATCGGACTAGGATGCAGAAGGGCCAGGTTCGAAACCTCGAGGTCGCCAGCTTGAATGCGGGCTTATCTGGTTTGAGCAAAGCTCACCAGCTTGGACCCAAGGTCGCTGGCTTGAGCAAGGGGTTACTTGGTCTCCTGAAGGCCCATGGTCAAGGTACATATGAAAAAGCAATCAATAAACTACTAAGGTGTCGCAACAAAAAACTGATGATTGATGGTTCTCATCTTTCTCCATTCCTATCTGTCTGTCCCTGTCTATCCCTCTCTCTGACACTCTCTCTGTCTCTGTAAAAAAAAAAAAAAAAAAAAAGAATTGTGAGAATAGAAGAATTTGAGAAAAAGGAGAGAGGAATCTTATTTTGTGTTTTTTCAATGTTTTAGTAACAACTCCAAACTCCTACTTTTTGACCACTGCCATTCAGAGGCTGTTGTCTAACCTTAAAGCTATAGCAAACCCCTAATTTCTAAAGATTTGTCATAAGTGTTTGCTTTACCCTGGGTTTACCTCAAGTAATAAAGCATGATGCAGTATTTCATATGTGCCTCTACAGCCCAGATGTCTCTTCATCATTTGGACTACATCTTTATTACATCTGATTGAATCTGGTACTCTACCCACAACTTCTACAAATCTCCAAACTTAGATCTAGATCAGGGGTCGGGAACCTTTGGCTCGCGAGCCAGATGTGGCTCTTTGGATGGCTGCATCTGGCTCACAGACAAGTCTTTAATAAAAAAAATAATAAAATATAAAACATTCTATGTATTACAATCCATTCATTTCCTACCACTCATGTTCATGGTTGCGGGTGGCTGGAGCCAGTCACAGCTGTCCTCTGGGGACAACACCAAATTTTTATTGGATAATGCCTAACATACATGGGTCATTGTATGGTTCTCATGGAATTACATTTTAAAATATGTGGTGCTTATGGCTCTCTCAGCCAAAAAGTTTCCCGACCCCTGATCTAGGTTGTGCCTGCCTTTGCTCTTGGGTCTAGAGTGAAATTTTAGCTCAGCTATTGGCAAGCCAGATATTAGCATTTTTGCTGGTTTGCATGAAAGAGCTAATTATAAGAATCAACTTGGTAATTTCACTGAAGACTGGAAGAGTTTCACAAAGGAATGTAGTCAAATGCTATGAATCCCTGACCACCTCATTGGTTTTAATCCCACAATTCTGCTGCCATCCAAAGAGCTTCTGTCCTCCCTGTGCTATGCACATTCTCCTGGAAAAGCAACCACCTTCTCTGTCTACCAATCAAATATTTATCTATTTATCTATCAGCTATCTATCTATCTACTATCATCCGTCACACAAACACATAACACACACAGACACATACACACCATTGCTTCTCTGCCTGCTTTCTTTCATATGCATTCCTCATCTTTTAGTGATTTTATTATATGAGATAATCACCTATTTGCAAAACTCAGAAGTATTTTTACAGGTGAACATCTAGTCTGTTTTTTAAATATCTCTATGGGGAAGAAAGTTTTCAATATCCTACTTTACACTGTGAATAGTTTTTGCTATCAACTTTTTCTTTTTTTAATAAGAGGGGGAAAGGGGAGGGGGAGAGGCACAAAGAAAACTAGATAGAAGGTGAAGGAGGACAATCGGACTTTGGGTGATGGGTATGCAACATAATTAAATGACAAGATAACCTGGACATGTTTTCTTTGAATATATGTACCCTGATTTATTGATGTCACCCTATTAACATTAATAAAAATTTATTTATAAAAAAATGCTATAGAAACATTTACCTGAAACTTATGTTCTCTTATTGATCAATGTCACCATGTTAAATTAAATTTTCTAAATCAAATTTTAAAAAATTTACTTATTATATCAATAAATAAATAAAAATAAATGTTGATTCATTTGTGGACAGATGGTTTATCTCTAAGAACCCACAATAGCAATTTCAATGTTTTTAAAAACTTTCAAAAATCGATAAAACAAGAAATTCATCCAGATCTATATTTCACAAATTTTTTTCTAAATTGTTGTGTAAGTATGTATTTGTATCTATCTATCTATCTATCTATTTATTTATTTATATTTTTCTGAAGTGAGAAGTGGGGAGGCAGAGAGACAGACTCTTGCATGCCCCCCACCAGGTTCCACCTGGCACGCCCACCAAGGGGAGATGCTTTGCCCATCTGGGGTATTTCTTCATTGCAACAGGAGTCATTCTAGAGCTTGAAGGAGAGGCCATAGTGCCATTCTCAACACTGGGACCAACTTTGCTCCGGTGGATCCTTGGCTGCGGGAGGGGAAAAGAGAGATAGAGAGAAAGAAGAGGGGGAGGGGTGGAGACGCAGATAAACGCTGCTTCTGTGTGCCCTGGCTAGGAATTGAGCCTGGGACTTCCACACACCAGGCTGACGCTCTACTGCTGAACAAACCAACAATGGCCTGTATTTGTATTTAAATGAAGCAAAAATGACTTTGACATTATACATAAAACTCACCACAGGCTTCTCCACTGGAGAATCTAATTCAAGACCAGTTTGTGATATTTCACTAAATAACTAAATATTTTATATCTGCTAACATAAGTACATTCCTTTCAGATTGCTTTATAAGGAATCATTAAATTTAAAAATATACATATTGGTTCTAGCCAATATGTATTAGCTCAGTTGGTTAGAATGTTGTCCTGAAATGCCAAGCTTGCAGGTTCGATCTTCAGTCAGGGCACATGTGGGAAGCAGTCAATGATTGCACAACTAAGTGGAACTCCAAAGGGATGTTTCCCTTTCTCTCTCCCTTTTCCTCTGTCTCCCTAGAATGAACCAATAATTTTTTTTTAATCTTTAGGGTGTGATAATTAGTCATTTTTCAAAAGAAAGCTTAATGTTTTTTTTTAAAAAAAAATAACATTGGTTATGAATATCACAGGTGTCTGTGATTACTGTTTCACCAACATCTGACTTGATTTTTATCAATTCCAACTCTAACTAACAGGGATCATATGGGAAAAGGATGAAAAGATAGGCTGTGGTCTACAGTAAATAGCTGCAAACGGGAACTGATTCTGTCCACTCACCTGTTCTTCATTAGAAGGAGACTGGGGAATAAAAGATGAAAGAGGAGGTTAGGAATAGGGCAAGGGAGTGCAAAACCTAAGTTACTGAAACAATAACTTTCAGTGAGGAATGAACTATCAATATAAATCACATAGTAATGGTTTTGTTCTGTTTCATGTGGATCTTGTGTGTTTATTTACTCTACAGAGTCACAAAACTCTCAGCATTGCTCTGTCACACTGAGTAACGGGCATCCAACTCACATGCTAGATGACCACTGAGGAAGAGCAGTGACAGTCAGGAGGAAACTGAGTTAGGAATTTACATATCATCGTGGTTTAGGTATTCTGGGCCCTAGGAATAAAGAGAAAGAAATAAGGAGCTTGATATTTTAAAAGTTTCTGTTTGGTTTCATTAGAATTTCTCTTGCCCAACAAACATAGGTCTAGAATATAATGTGGCAGAGATGGTAGGATCATGGATTGTTCCACGTGTACTCCTGAACTTCCCATTTCTTTTGCAGCTGGGTGGGGCCATGTCACAAGTTCTAGCAAGTAGAATTGCCCTTGTCAATGTAAGAAACAGTTAAAGCTGTAGAGGATTTTTATGAGATTATATGAGCCAAACTGATGACAATTGCCAGGAAGGGAAATCTCTATACCTTGAGAAAAAGCTCCAGAGCATGGCAGTTTTACAGTTTATTTTGTACATTACCATCAGAGGCAGAGGCAGAAGAGGCACACAGGACAATCACTGGAGCTAGATTATAGAGGTGGGAGAAAGCAACGCTGGGAAATCTCTGGGATTGGACAAAAGGTAAAAAAAAAATAGACATATATATATATATTTTTTTTTTTACATTTGTGGGTATAGGATAGTTAGTGGTTAACAATTAACAAAATAACAATAAAAATGAGGGTTTTGTGGTCTCTGCTCTAGGTCCAGAAAAAAGAAATTACCTAAACATTCCAAAGATAGTTATCATAGATGCAAAAAGATGACAGACAGGTTTAGTTATAGCAGAGATTGACATTTGTCGGGGAAGATATTGGCCTAGGACATGACTACACCCCATGAACGCTTTTAGTTTGAAAGTTTTAACTTCAGACCATTTTATGTAGTTACTTAGGTCTCTGAGTTTGTAAGGCCTCCCCTGAGCCTATCCCATTTAGTATGTAACCCTTTTTCCATCCACACACTTGTCTGTTCCAAAGCAAAGCACACTGGCTATTGAAGGAATGGGGAAAGCTATATGTTCCAGATGGTTAAGGTATAAAGTAATAGGGCCTCTATCATCCAGAGTTCCTGAGTGACTGTGAACCCAAGGCCCTAGCCAAACCCAGTGCTTAATTGCCCTGGATGTGTTTCATGAGAAAGGCAAAATATTGTTGGGTTAAGTCATTGAAATTTGGGAGGTTAAATTATTAAGCATATTGTAACAAAACTGCAAGAATAACAAAAGAAATGAAAAAATTACAAGAACAACGCAAATCAAAGGAAATCATATTCCCTACATGCTCCTCCACATGATTACGTTTATATAAGAGCACAATATTTGTGATGAACACTAGAAAAGTCATCTACTAAAGATATTCACATATGCATATACTTTCATACCTACAATATAAATAAACATTTAAATATACTCCAAGTATTTTATATTCTGAGATTTATGATGCAACCACTGAAAATCAATGTATATCACATTTGTAAGACTCTTCCTCTGAGTGAAGTTCTAAGCTAGTTATTAAAACCAGGCTCTCCTCTTTAGTTGTGTATCTTCAATGTCATTTGACAGATGTGATTAACTAAGAGATGACAAAGTTGTTATTAAATTTAAAATACACAGAAAACCATTCAGAGATTTTGCAGATGCTCTTTGGGGAGTATAATAAGTTCTTCAGAAACAAAATTTGCTCTTCCATCAGTTCCTATTCCTGAATGTAATAAAGGCATCCTTCCCCTTGTCTCAATTTGCTGTAAATAATTTGCTGCCATACCCCAGGATTATTATAGTAGAGGTTATTTTCAATGTTGATATGCTTTATAATTGGAAAAAGCAGTTCATGATATTCTGCAACCAATGAATTAAAATACCCATTTCATTTGGGAGGATACAGAGCTCCTAATCCGTATATAAGAAGACGGAATGGATGACTATAGAAACAGAAATAATACATCCAAAAATGATGGTGCCTTAAAAAAATATTTGTAGCAGTGAACAATGCAAACTATGCTATTATACCACAGTTGGTGGGTGCAGAGCTAGCATCTGACATTATTGAAGTTAAGCATATTTATACCTTTTCCTGGAATTAGAGATTTGGAAACCACCAAGTTTAATCATTTCTTCTAGGTAGCTGTTGGAAGTTGAGTTTTCTACCATGTGTACTTTTAAAATCTATTGTGAGGGTTGATCTCATATTAAGTGTTATTACAACAGTGAAATTAAAATATAAAAAAGCTAATGCATCAAAAGAAACTGAGATGAGCCATTGAGGAAACTCTCTTTGAGTTCTTGGTTCCATTATTTCTGAGGTCTAGGTGTATCCATGTCCTTACCCTCGGAACCCGGTATCTTTGTGGAATTTAGATTTCAGTTGGATCACTTGCCTCTCAAGACTTAATTAATGAATTTGAACCCTAATTCTACTCTTCGTAAATAATTTTAAAAACTTTCCAAGATATCTGTTCATCACTAGAGACTGGAGATGAGAAATAGAAAATGGGAGTAGCTTAGATTTTCATGGTCATCTCTGGCTTCTGCTGAATTAATTCTGTTAATTTTTATACCTGATGATGTTTCTCTCTGATCTATGTCTGTCCAGTCATAGATTTTAGCCTCAATCATGTTCTGCAATTATTTAATGCAATTTAGCAAACTTCAAAACAACAACAAAATAAATACAATGGTTCTTAAACATGGCATTTGTATGTATGACAAATTTTATAGAAGATTCGAGGAAGCCAGAACAGGATTTACAATAATGAGAAGAAAACAGTAAATTTTTATTATTAAACTTCTATTCAACCTATTCCAGGAGTTTCCCCTAATTGGCCTTGTAGCCATCATACTGATGGCTTCTCCCCATTAGACTGATTCCTTTCTTCCTCTAGCCCAACTTCTCCTGTCAACTTTTTTCCAGGAGAGCTACAAATTCTCCTCAGAGCAATGCTTTGAAATTCAACTCAAAGCCAAGATTTGCATATTCAAATCCATCAAAAGACTTGATAGAAATGAAATTAATTTACAGTATCTACCTCCTCAGGCAGAAGTTGTTTTAGATAGAATGTTTTCCCATCACCCTTATAATAAATTTGCCTTTTTGTTTGTGCTAGGTTAAACTTTAGAGTCCCAAACTCACAAATAAATGCATAATGCATTAGCAAAGACCAATATAGATTAGTAACATCTATTATTTATGCAACATTTAAGTGAAACTCTTTACTTTCAAGTACATGTTTTTCCCTTGAGGAAGACAGGCATTTGGTTTAGTAAAATTACTATCTATTGCAATGCTTTTATTAAATATATTTATCTTCATATGTGTAGGGCTCTTCCAACCAGGGTAGTACATGATTGACAAACAGAGATCATTGGGGACATGCTTTAATTAACAAGTATAATAAATATTGAAGTAAATGGATGTGACATAATTAATTATGTGCCTCTAGAAGGTATTAAAAGAGTTAGATGTTCCGCAATTTGACTGCAAACTGACTATTCATTTAGTGGGTAAATTTATCATTTACAAACTATTAAAAAATGAAATTTAAACAGTTCAGCCTTAAATTATCAAATTTCCTGAACTAGAGTGGTCAAAATAAGAAAAGGTATGCTCTAAGTGTTTAGTTATTAGTATTTCTCCACGTGGACTTCTTCAAACAAGTAATATATTTTTAATTTAAACATTTCCAAAATCTTTCTTGTGTTTTTTTTCAATGCCCAAATTGTTTCATTAACATCTGCTATGAAAGATGTCTTAGCAGGATTCAATCCTTTCATTTCAGGCTCTGTGCCTTCACTGAAATCAGTAGTTAAATAGTACATGAAAAGGTAGCCTGACCTGTGGTGGCACAGTGGATAAAGCGTCAACCTGGAAACGCTGAGGTTGCTGGTTCAAAACCCTGGCTTCCCGGGTCAAGGCACATATGGGAGTTGATGCTTCCTGCTTCTCTCTCTCTCTCTCTCTCTCTCTCTCTCTCTCTGTGTCTTCCCTCTCTATAATAAATAAATAAAATCTTAAAAAAAAAAAAGGTAAACAACAGGTTAGGGCACACACTTGAAATCAGTAAGATGATGTCATCAGTATAATTGTATCTACTTCCCCTCAGAGACATGAATAACATCTCTAGCAAGGGCAACATTTTAAGCTTCCAACTCCTAGATTCAATCAGAAACAGGTTCAAAAATCAAAATAAGAGCAGATACTTTATGAGAGCTCTGCAGACACATGATGTGAACCACAGACCCATGGAACTGGATACAGTCGGCACTCATTCAAAGGGACTGGACTATTAAACCAGATCAGGAAGTTTTTGACTTGGAGACAGGTTTTAACATTCTGGTAAAAAGTCAGGAGATGGTGCAAATTTGCTGCCAGAATTTCTAGCCAAAGCCAGAAAAATATCACCCAGGGTAAAATTGAAACACCTGAATCACTGTGGCACTTGGTGGAGAAAGGGATTAAGTGGCCCAGAGGGTCTTGTGCAACAGTCATGTCAGCCGGGGACTCACGAGAGGACAATGTGCCTTGAGAAGGCCCAGAAAACACTTCCTGAGACTGAAGAAGAATGTGTGGGCGTGAGTATCACTAGCATCGTAAAGTGCTCAGTGATAACTCTCTGCTGTGGCCAAGGTTGAGAGAAGAGGATAGCCCAGAAACTAGCATGCTGATAGCAAAGGGGATGACAGTAAGGTTCCAGTGCAGGAAAGGCCAAGTGGTGTGTCTTAAGTGTCACAATCCAAAGGATCATAATTATTTTAAAGAGTAACAAAATGAGAGTGGCAGCCAGGAGTGTCTTAGCCGTACAAAGTTTTAGAGATGATTAATAGCCTGACCAGGAGGTAGTGCAGTGGATAGAGCATTGAACTGGGATGTGGAGGACCCAGGTTCAAGACCCCGAGGTTGCCAGCTTGAGCACAGGCTCATCTGGTTTGAGCAAAGCTCACCAGCTTGGACCCAAGGTTGCTGGCTTGAGCAAGGGGTTACTCAGTCTGCTGAAGGCCCACGGTCAAGGCACACATGAGAAAGCAATCAATGAACAACTAAAATGTTGCAATGAAAAATTCATGATTGATGCTTCTCATCTCTCTTCATTTCTGTCTGTCTGTCTCTATCCATCCCTCTCTCTGACTCTTTCTCTGTCTCTGTAAAAAAAATAGAGAGAGAAAGAGAGAGATGGTTAATAGAATGTGGTGTAACAAAATAGATGAGAACTTATCAAGGATACCACTTAATATGTATATAATAAAAGACGGACTAGAGACAGTAAGTATAATAGTGGTTGCCAAAGGCTGAGGGGGGAGCCAGAGGGAGAGAAATATGGAGTTATTGTTTTATGGATATAGAGTTTCAGTGTGGGATAATAAAAAATTTCTGGAAATGGATTGGTATTGGTTGTACAATAATGTGAATATACTTAACGCCAATGAATTATATACACTTAAAACTAGTTAAACTAGTAAATTATATATTATGTATATTTTACCACAATAAAAAATATGGAAGAAAAGAAGAAATATGAACAAGAATGCATAAGCAAAAGCCTGAGAGAAGTTGTCCCCCAAAATTCCACAATCACTTGCCTAGTTTAGTTAAGTTTCAGAACCAAAACCTATTGAAAGAAGAGATGACCAAATTATCAGGAAAAGCGCATGCTCCCTGAACATTATGAAAAATATACAGTGCAATGAACCCATATCTTTTCCCATACAAACCTGTGACCATTCACTGAAGCAACTAAACACCAGGAAAGAAGAACACCTAGGTGTTTTAATGATGTGATTGATCCCAGAATATATGCACCAGCATGACCTCCATGTTAGAGTGGGAGCATACGGGAGCAAGATAATAAGTAGTCCTAACCAAAGTTTGGCTTACAGTACAGTCATCCCTCACCATATCGCGGTTCACTTTTTGCGGTCTCTCTGTATCATGGATTTTTAAATTGTATCAATATATATCTAATTTTGTATCCTGGATTTTTTGCTATATCGCAGGATTTTGTGATATATAGGTATTTTCATATATTTATTATTTTAATTATTTTTGTGGTAAAATAAGCAAAATAAGTGTGGGGAAAGGTTAATAACAGTCTCAGAAAGGTTTATAAGAGTGTGGGGAGGGTTTATAAAGCTTTAAAATAGATATAAATAATAAAATAAATAAGGTCGCTACTTTGTGAATTTTCGCCTGTTGCAGGGGGTTCTGGATCCTAACCTTTGCGATAGACTCGAGACCACTGTATTATTAACCAGATCCACACATTCACTCAGTGGTAATGCTCCTAGTCCCAAAGTGTATTGACATTCTTGGCAGTTAAAGAAGTCTCTATACTGAATACTTGATCTGTGTAAACAACCAAATGAAAGTCTCTGACATAACCCCCAAACTCCTGGACAAGATAATAAATAAAAAATGGCGTCACATTTTGGAGTGAATTATGGAAGTTGGTGCCATTTTTCAAAGCATTAAGGATAGAGGTGGTGATTCTAGCATATACCATTTAATTCACCAATCTGGCTCCTGCAATGGATAGACTGATCCTAAAGGATGACTGTAGAACATCTCAAGTACATCCAAATAGTATTCTAATCAGAGATGTCCTATCAGCTGTACAGTTTTACTAGAATAGAAAAGAGGGCCAAAAACATGATTCACATGCAACAAACAACAATGTACATTGAGAGTTTTGCTACAGGGCTAGGTTACCATTCCCACTATCTGTTATAGTGCCCAGAGATCTGGACCATCTCACAAAACACTGCATTGATCATGTGGGCATGCTAATTGGGAAAAATGAGCAATAGTTGTCTGGAACATGGAAGACCTAGTAAAATGCATATGCTACAGAGGGTGGAAAGTGAATCTTCTGAAGATTAAGGCAACTGCCAGTTCAGTAAAGGTCACTCTGTCCTGGAAAGGTCAACAGTTGATATCACAGGCATAGACATCCAGTCTGATTATGGGTTTGCCTGTCCTGCCTGCAGGGCATCGATTAGCACCACTACATGGGAATTTACAGAGTGTCTGATCCCACACAAGATAGGCATCTGCTCAGGAAACCCACTTTACAATCAATGAGGTGTGAAAGTACACCTGTAACGTCAACAAGCCTTATCCTGCACCAGCCAAAAGTTGCTAGCCTAGAACATCGGAATCAGCTGCTGAAGGTAGAACAGAGGCACCGGCCCTGAGGCAATCCCCCATGAGGATGGAGCAAATTCACCCAGTAAGTACATTGAATCAGAGACCTTCATGATCTGTGTACCAAAAGGGACAGAAACATGGATCTGGGAAACTTTGGGTAGCAGCAGGAATTGGTTCCATTGGACAGGGGAGCCCAAAAGTTAGAAATGTGGCTTCAGTAATAATAGCTTTTAGTTATAGTAATCAGGAGATATGTAAGGGTTAGGAAATAGTTAATCTACTTGCTGTTCTCTCCTAATGGTTCCCTGGTCTTTACTTTGAAATGTAGCAAAATGTTTACATCTGCAGGAATGTCAGGAAAACTTACATTGGGGAAGAATCTGACAATTAGCGGAGTTTAAATCATAGTAGTTTGTAAAAGCCTAGGCACAGGATTTACTGTGAAAAGTTAAGGCCTATAAATTAATCAGAAACTTACTTCAACAATCTTAAACTTTTACTCTGTACCCTAAGAAAGCAGGGAGTCTTTTCACAGACAATTCCCAGAGGCAGATGGTCCCAGAGGTGCCAGGTCCCAGCTGTTCCTGGGAAACACCAACCCCGGCTGTCTTGAAGATTTACCAAGGACACCAGATAGGACCATTCTGGTTGGGCCTGTGCTACATCAGAAGAACTTGCAGAAGAGACGTTACTGCAGCTGAACCCCCACCTCCTGCATATCATTACATGATTACCTGCATGGACTTTTTTTCCTTTTACACCATTGCCAACAGTCCCTGAACCCTGTAAAAACCACCAGTACCAGGAGTGTGGTAGGGCAGATTTGTGGACGGATATTCCCTGTCTTCTCAGATTACCAGTTTATCTGATTAAAGACACTCAGACCACTCAGTCTTCGGTTCATGTTTGATTGGTTAAGCGCGAGGGCTAGCCCTGAACCTGTTTATACATTTATTATCACTTCCAGTGACCCACTTGGACACTTTATGTTTCCTGTCTTAACAATTTTGGACTCTATAGTTTTCATGTTTTAGTCCCCAAAGTGTGCTTACTCTCACCAGGAAAAAGAGCAAAGATCCCATTGAACCGTAAGCCGTAGCTTCCACTTGAACCCCTCATAGCTAAGGGTCAGTCAGTAAAACGAGTTCCCAAACTTCAGTATAATTGACCCTGTTAATAGGGGCAGGAAGAGTTGCTCTTAGAAATGGAGACTGGTTTGATTCTTTTAGGTCTTCCTTTTATGATATGTTAGGGTGGACCAAGCTGTAGTCAAGCTGTTAGCATAGGTCAGGGGTCCCCAAACTTTTTACACAGGGGGCCAGTTCACTGTCCCTCAGACCATTGGAGGGCCAGACTATAAAAAAAAATACAACTATGAACAAATCCCTATGCACACTACACATATCTTATTTTAAAGTAAAAAACAAAAAACAAAATGGGAACAAATACAATATTTAAAATAAAGAACAAGTAAATTTAAATCAACAAACTGATCAGTATTTCAGTGGGAACTATGTTCCTCTCACTGACCACCAATGAAAGAGGTGCCCCTTCTGGAAGTGCGGGGGGGGGGAATAAATGGCCTCAGGGGGCTGCATGTGGCCCGCGGGCCATAGTTTGGGGACCCCTGGCATAGGTAGTTAGCTAGTTATTAATAAAAAAAAGGAAAAAGAGGTAGAGGAAAGAGTTAAATATTAACTTTAATAAAGCTAGAGGTCCTGCTTCAGTAGGAAGTTGCAGTATTCCATTGAGCTTAATTTGCTACAAGGCTATAGCATTCACAGGCACATTTGCACATTCTAGGAGAACACTGTGCTCTCAGCTCTTGAGACTTAATCCCTGAGCCAGTTGGAAGGAGCCTCCCCAAGGCACTGCCTGCCCCAGTGCTAGATTATCCAGGGGAGCAAGGGCGAAATTCTTCTACTGGGCACGTACACAGCAGAACTTTCGGACATGTAAGATGAAGGCCGAGATGGTGGCAGCTGGGTGAGGTGGCAGGGCTTTTCCTTTGAGACGTGTGGTAAAAACCAAATGGTGACATAAAGTGGCAGAATCTAGCCTGGAAAAATTTGGAAAAGTGTAAGATTAGACAGGGATATGAAACACTAGGAGTCCAGAATAGAGATTGGTTAAGAATGGGTACAACTCCAGCCAGGTTAGAGGATTTGGGATGGCAGCTTGATTGTTACTGAGAAGCAAGGAAATGTATGGAGGATCACCTGGAATCTTGGGACGACAGTTGCAGCTAGAGCCTGCCTGCCCTCTTTGTCCCTGAGGATTTTATTCATTTCCCCTAATAAAATCTTGCCACTACACTAGAATGGCTCTGGTTGCAAGAGAGCAACACCCCAGATGGGTGGAGCATTGCCCCCTGGTGGGCATGCCAGGTGGGGCGCATGCAGGAGTCTGACTCCCTCCCTGATTCCAACTTCAGAAAAATACAAAAAAAAAAAAAAAATCTTGCCACTATGTTTAAGCTTCTCCATGTGTGTGCCTTTGAAATTCCTTTCTTTCTATACCACAAAAGGAATCCTATCACCTGCAACAAGTTTAGTCTAACTATTCCCCACTAGTGGGGCCTGCAACAAGTTTAGTCTAACTATTCCCCACTAGTGGGGCCTGCAACAAGTTTAGTCTAACTATTCCCCACTAGTGGGGCAAGACCCTTCTGTGTGAATCCTGAGGTTTTCTGCTCAGACTGGTGGGAGGACACTCTTCCCAGGACCATATAAGCACCAAGCAAAGTTACTTCTATCTTTCAGGCTTGTATTTTCCCTAGCCTTAGTGGGGAACGCGTTTGCTGGTTTGTAATCACCTGAGGGGACCTTCTAAAAATCTCTGGAATTTTCTGCTTAGCTATTTTCCCTCTAGTACCCTTGTCTTACAAACTGTAGTCACTTTGGCTTCCTTGGGCTGCCAGCCCCATCTTCTCAACTGGAGTTTGCAAGGTATTGCCTGGTTTCCCCACTACAAACAACCTTTTCCAGGCAGTAAGCTGGGATGCTCATATGACTCACCTTATTTGTTGATTGTTTTCCAAGGATCACTGTCCTTTGTTGAAACAATTGTGTGTGTGTATGTGTCTATGTGTGTGTCCATCTGCTAGCCTGATTTTTAACTTGTGTTTGTATTTCAGGTGGAAGAGTAAATTCCTTAGTTGCTCCATCATTGTCAGAAGCAGATATCTTCTCACACTAAAGTTTTTCTAAGTACCAATTTCTATTTAAAATGGCATGCATAGGTTTTCTGTTACCTCTCTGTTTAATGCCCGAGATTATTTCCTGTTCATTGTTAGCTCTGTGTTACCTTATTTTTTAAAGTGGAAAATGAAAAACATTAAAGCTCTCTAAGCATACGAGATATTTTTACAATTCCTCATATTCAGACTATCCTCTTTAAATATTAACTGCATTTTCAGATTTTACTGCGCAATGCACATGGTAACTTTTGATGAGTTACTTGTGATTTTCGGTGGGTCTATCTTATTGAAAAGAGATAAAAGGCATTTCCTCAAAGGAATGTTTAAACTAAGTTCCCTAAGCCAGAAAAGCAATAATTTCAAAGCTTCTGGCTGAATTTGTACATAAAATATGAAAATTCATAAGAACTTTCGAGACATTTTACGGTTGGTCTTAATCTGAACTTTTCAATAAAGCTGGATTCAGCCAACTACTACAAATATTGCTCGACTTACAACCTATGCAACTTAGGACCATTCGACTTTACGAACACAATTGCTAGCCACGACTGCTCTGTGTCTGGCAGGGCAAGCATTGCCCAGCTAGGCATACGACAGTGCGGACCAGCTTCCGGCAGCACTACCATCTCCACGTGCACCATTTCAACTGTTTCCCCAGACTCAGTACAGCAATTTGTGTTTTGTGTCTTGGATATTTTTCATCAAACCCCTCCCAAGATGTCTACCAAGAGGAAATTGTCTTTGCAAATACTAAACCAGTTGTACTGGTAATGCAGTGTTTTCCTTAAACCTGACAAATGTAAAAATAAGAAACAAAATGGCGTAGAAATGATACAAATGGCATAAAATGAACAAAGAAAATTATGATATATAATAATAATTTTTTTTTAATTTATTTATTTTTATTCATTTTAGAGAGGAGAGGGAGAGACAGAGAGGAGAGACAGAGAGGAGAGACAGAGAGAGAGAAGTGGGGGAGGAGCAGGAAGCATCAACTCCCATATGTGCCTTGACCAGGCAAGCCCAGGGTTTCGAACCGGCGACCTCAGCATTTCCAGGTCGACGCTTTATCCACTGCGCCACCACAGGTCAGGCGATATATAATAATAATGAAAGAAAATTATGATAAAATATGACTTAAAGATTTTTATAACATCATTTCACAGTACTGTACCTATAGCCTACTCAACTTACGACCAAATAGTGTTACAACCTGTCTGTTGGAACCAATTGTGGTTGTAAGTTGAGCACTAACTGTACTTAGTTTTAATACAATTAATACAATATGTACAAAGTCCCATAATGCCATGAGGAGTGGGCAGAGCCAGCCCTCAACACTAACATCAGTACTGTAGTGTAATTTAGGACACCTTCTATACATATCAACATGGTAAATGCCGTAAGTCATAGTCTCATTAAGGATCAAATTAGCTCTCATATAGAAATATAAAATTAGAAATGTGCCTTTCCAAACAAGTTTCAACTAGAAACAATAGGACAAAGCTATTAAGAGCAAGGCACTAAAATCGGCAAAGACAAATGTGAAAACGTGTTTGATAAATTGTGGGAAAAACAAATGCCATTAATTCAGATTGAATAGGGGGCAACCTGCATGCATAAGAGGAACAGGAAAGTGAGAGCTGGGTCCTCCTCATTTGTTGCCAAGTGGAGACGTTTCTACCTAATGTCAATCAGAGCTAAAGAGTTTGAATCCAGAGAATGACTTTGTCAGCAAAATAAATAATACAAGATGGTGAGCATAAAATAAAGAATTAGAGAATTGGGGAATTAAACAGATATATAAGAAACATCAGAAAACAGGAAAATTAGGATAAAGCAGGAGTGTTTTACAGAATATGTAATATAATGTGCTGCTTTTAAAAGGTAAGTTCTAAGATAAATAAAAAACAAAAATACAAGAAAAAAACCCCCAGCATGAGCTTGAGAAGATGTGAAGAAGAGAGGGGCAGGTGAGCTCTGAAAATGCTCCTTGTTACAGAAAGTGCAGCATCCTAAGAAAACAAAAATGCATGGATGTCTAACACCTGAAAACTGCTCAATTTCAGAAACAAACTCAAACGTGATACTATTTTTACTTTTTAAATTATCAAATGTCAAAAATGACAAGACCCCCAAATTTTAAGGTTGCTCTTGAGCAATAAATACCAGGAAGCTTAAAATTGTAAAGTCATTGTCCTAGCAATTACCCTTCAAGGACTCTATTTTAATGAGAAGAAACTCAGAAAAAGTTTACATGCAAAGAAAGTAAACACATTAATTCTTGCATTAGAGCACTAAATAGTTTTAGTTGTTTAGGCAAAGGGAAACAATACTTTAAACCTAAAATGAACAAAGTCTTTTCTAAACCTTGCCCTTCACCCCAGAATTTATCTTCACAGTCCCATCCATCTAACCATATTTCAATAAATTATAATCTATACCACTCTCGTACTGTAATGGGAAGGTATTCCTTTTCCATAAGGTTACATGATATGAAACTTAAAGACTTTCTAGCACCACAGATCACAAGACAAACACATGTTAAGAAATACAGAAGAGAAAATGACAAAGAAAATAATAAATGAATATAAAAATACGATTATGAGGTATGTGTCTGGTAGTAATTTGTGTGTGGGGGGGACTTGCAATTTAAGATGTGCTAATGTGATTTAAGCTTTCTTCTGCTTTAAGAAAGGTGATAAGAACACAAAAGTATTATAAATGAGATCTTTCCTTGCAGATAGTTCACTGCTTAGAAGAAGCACAAAAAACTATTGCACATACTACTAGTAAATAAAGTCAACATCTAGCAAGTACTGCTGAATAGGTCAACTTTACTGTATTTTACTCAGATGGTCTCTCATCTAAAAAAAATCAAAAGGCAATCAATTTTTGATGTTACATTCTATACCTAATAGTGTCTATATTAGCAAAAATAAATAAACCTAAAATCGCATTTATATGCAGTATACATACATATGTACAATTGTGTGTCTGTGTGTGTATACTATAAAATGTTGCTCCTTAGTTATAGACAAAAAACTAAAAGGGTTTTCATGCCTTCAGGCCAGGAGACATTAGGTGCTGTTCCAAAAACACAAAACTGGGAAATGCACAGGAAGATTCACAGTTATTTCCTTTATCCTAGTATAATGTGCTATTTTTGCAACATAATGATATCTCCCAGAATTAAGAAGAAATTTAATTTTAGCCCCTTTCATTAACCAGTTTACATTTGTGTAAATTGTACAAAACATTTTACAAAACAAAATAAACATTTCATCATTACTATTATAGTAACTTGTCTCTAATTTAATATATATCAATGTACATTTATCTGACAAATTATTTGCTTTATAATATGCTATCTACAAAACATTACTAAGAACTTTTGAAAGTTATATCTAGCTGATTAGGCCTGGGAGAACTTGAGAACTAGACAAGATAAAAATGTTGCAAGAGAGTAGTGTAGAAATGCTTTCAAATATTTATAACCTTCATGCTAACAAAAATTAAAATTTTGTACTGTTAAGTCCAAAAAAATTATATCTAGAAACAGAGATGATAATGTTAATAATACTTGTCCACAAAAGACATATGTGATAATACATGATATATTTTTAAAGATGATGCAGTGAAACTTATTCAGTGGAAACTAAAGATAAACACTATAGCAAATACTGACTACATTTACTAATTGTTAGTAAATATAGTCAACATTAGTAAAGCTCAGAGGAGATATTCTCTAATAGCTCATTATCTATCATGCCAACTAATGCTAATTAGCATCACAGAAGGAGGCTGGGTAAAACGCCTAAATTACAGATGCCATTTACCAAACTTATTTGATTCTATTAGAAGATCTGAAAATAATGTTTATTTTATTTCATTTTTTGAAATCATCATTTAAAATTTTTAAATGATCATTTATAAAAATGTAAAATAAGATGTAAAAGAGTCTTCTTTTCATAAAGGTTTGTCCTATTTGGTGTACAATGAATATAGCTCATTTTTACCTCTAATACAATGTCACTTATTGTTAAAAACAACCTGCTATAGTTTTTAAATGTCAGGATTCCATCCATCACTTACTCATAAATTTGAGGTTTCTGTTGTCATTGTTTTATTTAGCTATTGTGGGATATTTATTATGCTGCACCTTATTTATTTTTATATTCCTATTAATATTTTTTCTAGATTAATCCTAATAGTGTATATATACATACATATACATCAAAAAAGTCACTAATTTAAAAAATTTTTAATTTGACTGACTTTCAATTACCCCAAACACTTACTCTTCCTTCTTATCAAAGTTCCATATAACCCAATGGAGAGTAGGATAGATCAAGTGCTGGGTCCCTTCATCAACCTCATCGGAGAAATATTTTTTGGCACAAAATTAACAATTTCAAGAAATTGATGATTTCAGGTACTCCTTTGATTTCTGTGGATATTTGAAAGATAAAACTACCCCCCCTTCTATTGCAATTATAAAGAAATAAAAAGCAACTGTTAATTTCCAGGGTATCCCTAACTTTAGTGTGCATCTGGGTCATCCAGTCATCTTGTTAAAATATAGATTTGAACTCAGTAGGTCTGGGTGAGCCTGTGATTCTGCTTCTTTAATGAGCCCGGGGTCAAAGACCACACTGCTCCATAGACCACACTTGGAGGGGTAAGAAGCAAACCACATTTCTCTCCTTCTTTTCTCTAGCCATTCTCCAAACCATGCGAATTTCAATAGCTCTAGAAATGTATTTCTGACATTGTTCAGTTAGAAATCAGAATACATTAGGGAAAATAAATAATTTTCCTTCCTTTCATGTTATGATTTTACTTAAAAAAATTGGAATAGTACTATTATGCCATATTTTAGATTATTATCAGTTAAATAGGCTCTGCTTGACTGCCTTGCAATTTCATCATCATTTATAGCCTTAATTTGGGAGGAATATAAATTCTAAAATCAAAACAACTGACTTAATAATGAACTTTTGGAACAATACCTATTTATAAATTTTGATTTCAGTGTACTTTATAAACTCAAACAATAAAAACCCAAATGTATTAAAGAAACATTACAATAGGCTAAGTATAATACTATGATATATAGTGAGTATTTAAAAATACAGCCCATGAACTTTATTAAACATAATTTATCTGTATAATACAGAGCAATTATGAAAAATAATGAAAAAGAATTGAGTTATAAAGCAAAACATTGACATTTAGAGTTTATAAAATACAATTTATGTAACAATAGAATAAATATCACAATTTTAATACATGTTCTTAAAATGTTTATCTTAGTCCAATATACTTATTAATCAAATATCCAAAGGGGGATTTTTTAAAAAGAATAAAGCATAGCCATAAATCTCTAGAATAAGACAGTATAACAAAAAATTTAACTAGCCATATTAATGCAATTTGAGAGATGTTGTTAGATCAGTATGAACAATAGCGGTGGAAGAAATTCTGCTGCCTAAAGTTAGGGAGGGCTTCCTGGTGGAGAAAGGACATGAGTAGGAACTTAACAGACAAGTAGTTTTCTTAATTGAAGATGGATGTCTGCAAGAACATTAGACTGGAAAGAGGTTTTCATGCTAGGTACAAACAAATGGGTTGGTGAAGTTTCATCCTCGGCTCTGGGGTAGGCTGTGCTGGAGGAGGAGGCTGGGGAGGTGGAATATGCCACAGGTAGGAGGGATCTATGACAGGTTAGTGCACTTAGACTTGACCCTCTCATTGGAATCATTGCTCTTCACTCCAGGTAATGTTTCCCCTGGTGTACAGAAAGACTTTCCAAGGGCTCCCAAGCAAAATAATCAAACGCACATACACTCTTTCCTAAACTGATAAATCAGAAAAAGAAACTAAAGTCCATGCTAATTTCCTTAGTCTTCTTCCTCCTTTTTTTTAAAGGCATTGGCTTAGATCTTAATCAATGCATTATCTGAAGAAGTTAAACCTTCCTAGAATCAAACAAAAGTGAAAGTTGATAGAATTCTTTCAATGTTGAGAAAGTATCTCTAATACTATATAATAAAACTTTTAGCAAACTATAGTCTTTTCATTGTTTTGCTTGCAGTAACATTAAAAGGGAACCTAATTGAGTGGTCACATGGTAGATCATTAAAAATAATATCTGATAGTAAGTAGATTACCTTATGATTTTGGGCATACAACTCTAAGACTCTTCACAACCCCAAATTGAGTAACATTGATAAGAAAAAAACAAAAATATGTCTTCCAATTTTACTTACTTATATTTGAACAAATTTTCTTAGTCTTTCTATGTATAAGAAAAGATAAAAAAGGAAAAGAATCTATCATCTAGTAATAAATAACATTTACCTGTGACTATATGAATAATTAATAAACTCATAAATCTTTTTAAGACATACATTGCAATAATATTTAAATAAATGTTAATGACATTTTTAAGTTTGAAGACTTCTCCTGCAATAATAAAGAGATCTGAATGTTTATATGATCAGATACGAGTTTCAGAAGTACAATTCTGCAGGCAATATTAAGAATCTAATGAAAATAATAGGAAACAGACTAGTTAGAATATTGTTACGATAGATGAAGTCAATTTTACTGACTTTTTCTTTCTGCAGAATTAGCTAATAGTTCTCTAAGTTAAATCATTGCTCGATTATCTTATTTATTCCAGTAATTTAACTTCCTTCCACCTCATCTGATCAATCTTGTTTCAGAAACAGAGGCTGTTTTTACAAGCAGTTGACAAAAGTCCTTTTAGTAAAACAACTATGACTCTCGAAAACACGTTGTGGTCCTTGAGAGAGTCAAAATACTTCCGCAAATGGGATGGAAGTTCAATTGATTTGGTTTTCTTTCTTTCCACCTTTGACTTAACTGGGTCTTGGCAGCCTGACTACATAATATTCAAATTTCTGAGACAATGTACAGTTTTCCTTTCTTGAATTTGTTTCAATAAGATCTTTATGTTTCCTTTAACTTCCAGTAGGGAAAACATTCCATCAAGTTACTGGCATAGCAATTTGTCTCTAATTTAATATGTATCTATGTACCATATTTTTCTTTCCATAAGACACACATTTTTCCCCAAAAGTGGAGGGGGAAATGCCCATGCATCTTATGGACTGAAAAATATGGTATTTTATTAAATATTTTAACACACCATTGGTTCAATTTTTTTTTTCTTATTCCCTCCTTAAAACCCTAGGTGTGTCTTATGGCCAGGTGCATCTTATGGAGTGAAAAATATGGTACATTTAAATTATCTAACAAATTATTTTCTTTATAATATGCAGTCAATAAAACAGTATTATATGGTAGTATAAACTGATGGCAATGCAAGACTGGAATAGAGTATACAAAGTATTACTAGTCTATAACAAGTAATGAATAGTTAAAGTGCTAAAAATTGCCCTGGCCGGTTGGCTCAGCGGTGGAGCTTCGGCCTAGTGTGCGGAGGACCCGGGTTCGATTCCGGCCAGGGCACACAGGAGAAGCGCCCATTTGCTTCTCCACCCCTCCGCCGCGCTTTCCTCTCTGTCTCTCTCCTCCCCTCCCGCAGCCGAGGCTCCATTGGAGCAAAGATGGCCCGGGCGCTGGGGATGGCTCTGTGGCCTCTGCCTCAGGCGCTAGAGTGGCTCTGGTAGCAACATGGCGACGCCCAGGATGGGCAGAGCATCGCCCCCTGGTGGGCAGAGCGTCGCCCCTGGTGGGCGTGCCGGGTGGATCCCGGTCGGGCGCATGCGGGAGTCTGTTTGACTGTCTCTCCCTGTTTCCAGCTTCAGAAAAATGAAAAAAAATAAAAAATAAAAAAAAAAAATAAAGTGCTAAAAATTCTATGCTTGCTAACAACTTACATGTATTACTAATTTAGGAAATTATAGTTGAATTGGCTATATTTCAAATATTTCTATATTGTTCCACAATTCCTGTTTTATTACTCTATGATTAGTAGAGAAAGTTTTTAAAACAAGTTGTCAATCAGTAATAAATTCAGGTCCATTTGGAAAAAGTTACCCTCAAATTACCAAAACTTAGAGAGACTGAGTAAATAAAATAATCTCCAGCTAAAATTTGCATGACTGAAAATCTTGTCATAAATTACATCTATTGATGTAAGTTTCTATTTTTTTTTTGGCATGGAAGAATTGTCAGACATTATTTAATTACATAGAAAAGAGAAGGAAGACCCATGACCAGGTAAGCTACATATACAAAATGACAGTAACTGTCTATAGAAGATAAACTCAGGATTGGTTTTCTGCTAGATACAGTTCTCCTTGGGCCAGTTACTCTCAATAATCTCAAGTGCTCTATAAATATTGGTTAACTTGAACTTTCAGTGAAGTTACAACCACATGTAATTGTTCTGACACCTCACTCTTGTGACTGATGCCATTGTGTAATGTCAGGACCACATATTACCCAGTGGATAGAGATCGGAGTAGGATGTGGAGGACCCAGGTTAAAAACCCCAAGGTCGCTGGCTTGAGCAAGGGCTCACCAGCTTGAGTGTGGGGTCACCAGCTTGAGTGTGGGATCATAGACATGACTCTATGGTCGCTGGCTTGAACCCAAGGTTGCTGGCTTGAAGCCCAAGGTTGCTGGCTCAAGCCCAAGGTCACTGGCTTAAGCAAGGAGTCACTCACTCTGCTGTAGCCCCTCAGGTAAAGGCACATATGAGAAAGCAACCAATGAACAACTAAGGAGACTAAGGAGCTGCAACGAAGAATTGATGCTACTCATCTCTCTCCTTCCAGCCTATCTGTCCCTCTCTTTGTCTCTGTCACAAAAAGAAAAAAGCATTTAACTCAGTTAAATTATAAATAAATTTGTTGTAAAAAAATAATTACCTTAAATACTTAAATAATATTCCTCACTTTAAGTGCTTTTACATCTTTTCTGTCATAATTCAGAGGATTTTAGAGCATAAAAAGACATTCTTGTCTAATTATACTTTCCTATACAAGCATTAACACCCATCCTTCATCTACTCACCCTGCACTCTCCAATCATAAGTGAGCAAAATCAATATTCATTGAGGACCTTCTCTGTGCCTGGTTCTGTGGTAACTATTGGGCACTCAGTAAACACTTATAATTGTCACTGGTTTGTTTGTTTTTTTGGTATTTTTCTGAAGTAAGAAGTGGGGGAAAGGGAGACAGACAGACTCCCCCATGAACCCGACTGGGATCCACCCGCATGCCCACCAGGGAGTGTTGCTCTGCTGAAACTGGGGCCATTCTATTGCCTGAGGTAGAGGCCATAGAGCCATTCTCAGTGCCAGGGCCAACATTGCTCCAGAGGAGCTTTGGCTGCGGGAGGGAAAGAGAGAGATAGAGAGAAAGGAGAGGGACAGGGCTGGAGAAGCAGATAGGCACTCTTCTGTGCCCTGGCTAGGAATCAAACTCGGGACTTCCATACACGGGGCCGACGCTCTACCATTGAACCAACCAGCCAGGGCCTGTCCTTTTTTTTTTTTAATTCATTGATTTTAGAGATAGAGGAGGGGAAAGAGTGAGAGAAAGAGAGAGATACATAGATTTGTTGTTCCACTTATTTATGCACTCACTGGTTGATTCTTGTATGGGTCCTGACCCAGGATCAAGCCCACAACCTTGGCATATCAGGATGACGCCCTAGCCAATTGAGCTACTTGGCAGGGCCCCACATCATTTACATCAGAGTTCCCAAAGCAGGCCATAATTAAGTAGTTATTGTAGTCACACTTGTTATTACTAATGTAAAAAACTAGTTTCAATAAGAATGGATGACAGCTTCCTTGATCTATTTGAAGAATTGTGAAAAATGATCTTTGGGCTAATGTTGAAGTTGATGTCTGATGAATGAGGAGTTGGCAAGGTAGAGGATGGGGATGAAAGAGGGCTGTGAAAAGATCACTTCAAGTAGAGAATGAAGCACCCTGTAGTCAAATAATCCAACCTCACAGTTGCCAGGACCAAAGAGACATTTCAAAACATGTAAGAGATCGTATAAATACAACTATGTTTTAACCAACTTAAAACATAGCATAGTTGTACTACTAAAAACTGGAATAATAGTTGAATTTTTGTTTTTACAATGAAACAATTGTTTGTCAAAAGTTCTTTATTTTTGTCATTAATGCATAAACTTTCAAGGCACAAATGTCTTTGTAAGCCATGTGTAATTACACTTTGTACTCTATCTGGCAGCTGTTAGTCACATACAACTGGCATAAGTTTCAACAAACTCCTTTTTTATAATAGTTTGAAAGTGTTAACTTATTCTGTAATGAAAATGAGTTACACAGGAAGAATAAGGATAATCAGAAATCATTATTTTCATTTTTCTAAGATTTGAAAAGAAACTATAATAGGAATAAACACAGTTATTATAATTTTAAAAATTTAACCTCCTTTGGCCTGGCTGGTTGGCTCAGTGGTAGAGCATCGGCCCAGCATGTGGAAGTCCAGTGTTTGATCCTGGCCAGGGCACACAGGAGAAGTGCCCATCTGCTTCTCCACCCTTCCCCCTCTCCTTTCTCTTTATTTCTCTTCTCTCTTCTCCTCCTGCAGCCAAGGCTCCATTGAAGCAAAGTTGGCCTGGGTGCTGAGCATGGCTCCATGGCCTCTGCCTCAGGCGCTAGAATGGCTCCAGTTGCAGTGGAGTAATGCCCCAGATGGGCAGAGCATCACCCTCTAGTGGGCATGCTGGGTGGATCTTGGTTGGGCAGATGCGGGAGTCTGTCTCTCTGCTTCCCGGTTTCTCACTTCGGAAAAATACAAAAACACTAAAAAAAAAAAAAAAAATTAACCTCTTTTGAAGTCTGTTTTACACACATAAAATAATACCCCTAGGGAGCTTCTAAAACCTCAGAATTAGGAAATGTTTAAGTAAAAAAATTTAAATTCAGATAAATTATTAATTTACCAATTACTTTTTATAGAATGTTCTAAAATTCATTTGTATGGTGTATCAATTGTGGGAGAGCAAGATAAAACTGAAGTGAACAAAGACTAAACATATATGTTGCTTGTCACAGATAACTGTGTGTCATAGAAACATGACTGAAAACATCACATATTTCAAGATAGATATCATATGTATTCTTATTTCATACTCGCCTATATGTACACTTATTATACTCATATATAAAATGATTTTTAACATACTTACACACCCTGACTTGTGGTGGCTCGGTGGATAAAATATTGACCTAGAATGCTGAGGTCACCAGTTCGAAACCTCGGGCAAGGGACATATGAGAAGCAACTACGAGTTGATGCTTCCTGATCTTCCCCCCGCTCTAAAATAAATAAATAAAAATTTTTAAAGGATAAAATAAAATGCCTATACAATGTTAAACTAATTTTTACAAAGTATGAAATTCATTAAATTAGATATTTTGATTTTATAACAAAACGATTGGTTTGATTTATTTTTAACTTTATATACCTTTGAGTTTCAAAAGTCACAAAACTTCACTGATTAACATGAGATAATATTCCATCTATATCTTCTTATGCATTACTCAATGGTTCTTAACCATATAGTGCTACATTGGCACAAGAACTTGCTCTCTAGACTGTTCCATATAATCTAATATCGACACAAGTTTCAGGAGATATGAGATACTAAGAATATGGTGACCAGGATTGCCCTCTCAAAACTTAAATTTACTGGAAAGGTCTACTTAAATAGTTTCCCAAAGAAATACTATATGTAAAAAGAAAATTATAAATAGGGTCAGTGAGACTCTTGGCTTGGTTAAGATTTTCCTAGGTTACACCAGTTATATTGAGAAATATGATTAATAGCACACCTTTCACGCTCAAAATTGTGCTAGTTTGAATGGTGAATCATATGATCTATAAACTGGGACATGGGAAAAATTATATAACGAGGTGACGTACCAACCATGTCCCGCCTGGAAAAAAAAAAAAAAAGAAAAACAGAAGGAAGCTTAAAGCTCTGAGTGCCCAACATGATATATTCCTTAATGAAAATGGTCATATTTATAATCACATCAAGTTAAATGGTCTAAAAACCCCAATTAAAGGGTTAAAATTGTTATATTAGATTAAAATCAAGAGCCAACTATATGTTGTTTATAAGAAATCTCATTTAATAAAAAGATAGAAGAGGTTAAAAGTAAAAGGACATATGTTAACAATAGTTTTAAAAATCTTGCGTGGCTGGCCTGACTTGTGGTGGCACAGTGGATAAAGCATCGACTTGGAAATGCTGAGGTCTCCAGTTCGAAACCCTGGGCTTGCCTGGTCAAGGCACATATGGGAGTTGATGCTTCCAGCTCCTCCTCCTTCTCTCTCTCTGTCTCTCTCTCATTTCTCTCTCTCTCCTCTCTAAAATGAATAAATAAAATAAAATAAAATCTTGTGTGGCTACATTAATATTAGGCAAAGTTGGTTTTATAACATAAATACTAAAAAGCTTATTTTATAATGGCAAGTTAGTTATTCAAGTGACATAATAATCCTAAAAATATATGTTCCTAGCTTGACTAGGCAGTGGATAGAGCATTGGACTAGGATGTAGAGGACCCAGATTTGAAACTCCGAGGTCATCTGCTTGAGTAGGGGCTCACCAGCTTGAATGCAGTGTCTCTGGCTTGAGTGTAGGATCATAAACATGACCTCATGGTCACTGGCTTGAGCCCAAGGTTGCTGGATTGATGCTCAAGATCTCTGGCTTGAGTCCAAGGTTATTGGCTTGAGCAAGTGGTCACTTGCTCTTGCTGTAGCCCCCTAGTCAAGGCACATATGAGAAAGCAATTAATGAACAATTAAGGAGACTAAGGATCTGCAATAAATAACTGATGCTTCTTATCTCTCTCCCTTCCTGTTTGTCCCTATCTGTCCCTCTCCCTGTCTTTCTCTCTATCTCTGTCACAAATATAAATAAATAAATAAACAAACAAATAAATATGTTTTTAGTAGCAGAACTTCAAAATACATGAAACAATAACTGATAGAACTTGGAGAAGAAAAAGATAAACCCACCAATGAGTCATATATTTTAATAACCTACCTTAATCATTGACAGCACAAGTAAGAAAGCAGTAGGTATATAGAAGACTTGAAGAATATTAATAATCACGTTCATTTAATTTGTGTTTATAAAACACCCAACAGCAGCAGAAAATACATTCTTTGCTGTACACACGGAAACATATTCTGGTCCATAAAACAAGTCACAAAAATTAACAAATATTCAGGTCACAAAATATATTACCTGAACAAGATGGTTTTATATTAAAAACATAGTAGAAAAATATCCAAAAAACCCCCAAACACTTAGACTAAATAACACACTTCTAAATAACATATGGATCAAAGAAGAAATCTAATGAGAAATTAGAAAGTCTTATAATTTTAATGAAAAGACAACATATTGATTTATAAACATCAATGCAATACAAAGACCCCGAGCAGTTTGTTTTTGTTTTTTTTTTTGTATTAGAAACTGAAAGGCTGATTATAAAATGATATAAAAATGTAAAGAACTTAGAATACCCCCCAAAATATGTGCTTTCAAGACTCAGTAACACAGTGTAATATAGACATAGAGACAGACAATTAAATCAATGGAATAAAGTAAATTCCAGGCAAAGACCCACATATATATAGATAACTGACTTCTGACAAAGGTGCAAAGGCAATTTAGTGAAGACAGGATAGTCTTTCCAGCAAAAGGTGTGGGAACAATTAATTAGCAATGTGAAAAATAGAGACCTCATTAAGTGTTCTTACCACAATTAAAAGAAAAACCTAATGCAAGTAGGTAGAGGTCTTTACGGTTTAATTTTCTTCTTACTGGAAGAGATGGAAATTAAAGCATTAATAAAGGTTTCTTTTTTGAGCTCTGAGGGAAAAATTACTATTTTTCAAATTAAGAAATTTGTAGCCTTTGGGTTCAGTGACTATGGAATTAGGTTTCTGTGATTTGGAGTCTAAAAGAAATGAATTGAGGTGGGTTTCCAAGAGCAATGCCTTTGCAACCAGAACAACCAGAAGAAAAAACTTGTCTTATATATTTTACATATTGCCATATATTTAAGACTTCCTTTAATGAAAAGTTTCTTCTACTAAAAAATTGTATTGGAGATCATTTATTTGATCCTAATAATGCAAAATATGTTTTTCAGCAATAACTTTGAGACAATTTTTTTTTCTGATTGCGATCTAGAGTTTGTGTGTGTGCAGGTACACACACAACCTCTTTCTGATAATGCTAAAAAACTACCCATTTGCAGGTAGGCACATCGATCTGGAAACACGACATGAAAACAATAACAGTTTCCTCTATTTGGTTCACTTAAAATAATTGTGATTTTTAAATGCTGTTAACAGAATATCTATCTACAACTGCAACATGGGTATTTTACATACTACTAAATATATGTACTTATAGATCATTTTTCGAAACCTGAACACAGACAAATCAGACTCAAGAGTTCATACTATCCTACATTTTAGTCCATCATTCCAAGAGTATAAAACACCAAAAAATCACAAACTTGTAATTTTTATGTACATAAGTTCTGCCTGTTGTGTGGACTACAATTTTATAATTTGAACTCTTTTATTTTTAGTGAGAGGAAGGGTGGCAGAGAGACAGACTCCCGCATGCACCCCGACCAGGATCCACCCGGCAAGCCCACTAGGGGGCAATGCTCTGCCCATCTGGGGCCATAGCTCCGTTGCAACCAGAGCCATTTTTTTTGTGCCTGAAGCAGAGGCCACAGAACCATCCTCAGCACCCAAGGCCAACTTGCTCAAGCCAATTGAACCATAGTTGTAGGAGAGTAAGTAGGGGGAAGAGGGAAGAAGCAGATGGTCACTTCTTCTGTGTGCCCTAACCAGAAGTCAAACCCAGGATTTCTACATGCTAAGCCAATGCTCAACCATTGATGCAACCGGCTTCTTTATCTCTTTTTGTCATTTGATTCTTGCTGCTTTGTTCCTTAAATATTTACTTAGTGACATAAAAAGTATAAACACTATACAATATATTCTTTCTTTCTGAATTATAACAACAGACAACAATTTTATGAATATTTGATAGAACAATGTAATCTGCTAACCCCTTAAAAAGACTTAAAATTTGTTTTTTAACCTGTATTACCAATCTTCCTTCTAAAGTTCCAAATGTAACGTTTTTTATCACAAAATATTTTGGTTTTTTTCTTTTACTGAAGAAGCAATTTTTTCTAGGAAGTATGAATACCTCATAAAGGCATAATATTGAAAAGAAGTTAAAAAGAGATTTACATAAATAAAACCAACATTGATATTTTCAGAAGCATCAAAAATTATGTAAGTCTCTTCTGAATATCTAATTGTAATTAATTCTTAATACCATCACAAGCCCTTCCTTAATTCAATATGGCAGCACTACAGCATCAAAAATATCAAAATAATTTAAGTCACATAGAAAACTACATAACAAGGCCCTGGCCGGTTGGCTCAGTGGTAGAGCATCAGCCTGGCATTCCAGGAGTCCCAGGTTCGATTCCCAGCCAGGGCACACAGGAGAAACACCCATCTGCTTCTCCACCCCTCCCCCTCTCCTTCCTCTCTGTCTCTCTCTTCCCCTCCCGCAGCCAGGGCTCCATTGGAGCAAAGTTGGCCCGGGCGCTGAGGATGGCTCCATGGCCTCTGCTTCAGACACTAGAATAGCTCTGGTTGCGACAGAGCAACGCCCCAGATGAGCAGAGCATCACCCCCTGGTGGGCATGCTGGGTGGATCCCAGTCGGGCGCATGCGGGAGTCTGTCTGACTGCCTCCCCGTTTCCAGCTTTGCAAAAATACAAAAAAAAAAAAAAAGAAAAGGAAAGAAAACTGCATAACGTAAGACTGTGAGCTACTTGTCATCTTCAGATCTCCCACAGTTGGAGTAATGTCAGATACACAGCATATAACATGTTGAAATTTATTTGAGTCATTTTCCTAAATAAACATCCAATCTTCCATTTTGTTTAACAAACAAATATGGATATGAATGCCAGTAATTGCATACAAGATTAAAAAAATTTTAAGTATTAAAGTAAAAAATATGTTAAGTATTAAATCCTTGAATGAGATCCTCGAATAACTTTTTGAATGTTAATAGTCAAAATCTCTTCATAAAGTGAAAGTGTATCTACTAACACTACAGTAAATACAAATGATACAGGTAGTTAATATTCACAGCAGCTTTTATATTAGCACCCCCTTAATTTTGTTGAGTTTGAGACTCATTGGCACCTTACAGCTTATTATTATTGATTAATTAGTAACCACTGGATTTTTAATACACAACTATATTTCTTTTTCTTCTTTTTAAGGCTAGATCATTTGCCAAAATAAACTACATACTAGCTCTAGCCAAGTAAGTCAGATAGAGCATCATCTTGATATGCCATGGTTGAGGGTTCAATTCTCAGTCACGGCACATACAAGAATTAACCAATGAATGTATAAATAAGTAGAACAACAAATCTCTCTCTCTCCCTTTCTTCTTTTCTCTCTAAAATTAATAAATTAAAAAATAAACAGCAAAATGAAACATGGTAAGATTTACTTAAATCATATATTATATTCCTGACATAAAATAATTTGGGTTTTTAATGCAGGCAAGGCAAGATAACTAATTATCTTAACATGTAACATAAATGATTGAAGGATATGCAGTAGAATGAAACAAAATGTTTAATTCACACCATATTACATAATGCATTGCTGAGGTAACCTTTGGCATGCGATTTGCTTTCTGGGCTGTGGAACAGTGTATTAGTGCCATCTCCTGGTAAGTATAGTGATCCTGAAGGGGACATTTACCTTTGAAGAAAGCCCTATACTTAATGAGTAGTCCATATTTACTAATGAATAAATGGAGAGGAGAAGCCCATAATTTCTCCTCCTATGGTAACATTGTAATTATTTCTTAAATACAGTAATACAAGGCTTAAATTTTTCACCAAATATTGCTTTGAAAAATTTTTAGTACCTTACCTCAACTTACACCATGAATATTGTAACTTGAGTAATAAAACTGTATACTAATTATATAAGTAAATTGTCTTTTACTGTAATATTAACTTCCTACTAAAGCTTGTAAAAAAAATACCTCATGAAACCTTTCTTAACTTATTTCTTTTGTAATATTATCTAAATAAAATTGGATGGAAAGGTATTAAAATCCTTTACTGGGAGACTGATGTTCTCTATACATAAGTTTTTTGTACTTATTTTCAAAATAGCACTTTCCAATAGGAAAAAAAAAGCTTTTCGAGTCTAATTTTCATTTTACTGGAATTGTCATTGTTATGAATTCTGAAGTCCCTTATGCTCAAAGTGGGCCCATTTCTTCATCTACTTAAGTGAAGTACTGTAGAGAAATGCATTCACGTTTTTTCTCTATTTTATGTCGTGGGTGACTTTTCTTGTTCTCCTATGAAATTTTTATATCCTTTTTTTCAATAAATTATGCCAAACTATACATTCAATAAAATATTGCTGCCTAGATGATTAATTTGGGATTGCTAAATTTGGTAAGTTAAGAACTAGAGGCTCAGTGGATACAGCATCCGCCCAGAGTATGGACATCCCAGGACCCAGTCCCAGTCAGGGCACACTAGAGAAGCAATCATTTGTGTCTTCCCCCTTCCCTCTACCCTTTCCTCTCCCACACCTGCAACCAGTGGCTCGATTGGTTCAAGCATCCCCCGGCATTGAGGATGGTTTGTTGGAGTGCATCAGCCTCAGGCACTAAAAATAGCTCAGTACTTGAGCATTGGCATCAGATGAAGTTGCTGGGCTGGGGTGCATGTGGAAATCTGACTCACTATCACCCCTCCTCTCACCTAAAAAAATATATATATATTTATATATATATATAAAATATATATATCATATATATATATATATATATATATATATATATATATATGCTCTTCAGTGCCTGTAAAGCCCATGAAGTTGAAAGGTTTTTCTATTTGGTTTAAAGTATATCCTCAACATCTACAATGATATCTAACACATTGTAGGTGTTCAGTGTATACTTATTGATTTTCTTAATGAAAGAGTTGATTGAGCATCGGAAATTATTAATAAAATAATAAATTATACAAAATTAAATATGAAGTTTTTATTTGAATCTCCAGTTGTTTCTTATGTCTCAAAATATTTCAAATGGAGTGTACATACAAACACATATGTACACAGAATACATTAGCTACATTGATTTACCCAAAAACTCTTAATGTGATGTTTTGTTTTGGGTTCTCTTCTTTTCTCTGTCTGCCCACTTCCTCTTAGCAATATTATTTTTCTTAAGGTTTCAACTACCTCCTATACATGGATAACTTCAAAATCTCTACCTAAAGACATTTCCTCTGTCCTCTATGCTCTAGAATTGACCCACTATTCAAACTCTCTGCTAATATACCTGTATACATACCTGATATATCTGCTAAATTAACCTGTTTTATACATACATTAATCTAATACTAAACAAATCTAAACATATGCCCCCATATATATATTTCTTTGCTTCTTACTCCATATTTCTGTAAATATCAGGTCATCTTCCCAGCCATTCAGACCTAAAATTCAAGTACATCTCATCTATAACTCCCACCTGAGACATGCACTCATACTTGAGTACATGTGCGCAAACCCAGCACTCACACGCCCCTTTCTACTCTCACTGTCATAAGCCCAGTTGAGACCCTGATTAATTCTCACTTCACCAGTTTCAGTAATTAGCCTTATGGCTAAGAAGCCTCTTGTCTCTCTTCATTGCATAGCCTCCTAATTCTTGCCGTACTTTTAATCATCCTAGAGCATCATTAACTCAAAGCATCTTAAGTGAAACACTAGCTCAATTTGTTAAGTGAATAAATGTCTCTGAAAAAATAAGTGGGAAAAATGAATTTTTTAAAATTTAAACAATGTATTTAAACTAAAAATACACACACACACACACACACACAAAACTTACAGTTCAGCCATTTCTCCCACTGCGTAGTAAGACTAAGCAGGTTCAAGTACTCAGTCGTTGTTTGACCTGGGACAAGCTTCTAAACTACTCAGGATCTCCATTTCCTTTTCTACAAGCTGAAGGATATGATAGAATGAACTCACAGAGTTAAAATGACAATGAAATGACCAATACATGGTAAGGACTCAGAACTGGAACCGGCACATAAAAGAATTCAGTACATGTTAATAATATTTTCATTAGCATCATTAAAATTGTTCTTCGTCACCTACTGATTAGAAACCAAGCTACTTAATCTGCTACTCAAATTCTTTTTGATCTATACCCACTTCCCTTTCATCCTCCCTTTCTGATCCTTCCTATATGCAGACTGGCTTCTAATCCACCTCACAGGTCCCAAGAAATATCCCATAGTTGTCAGGCTCCATAACTTTGCCACTTCTTAATATCACTACATCTAAATCCATTTCATCATTTAAAGTCAAGATCAAATTCCACCTTCACCACAAAGTGAACAATAAACTCTCATGCCCCTGACTCTCATGGCTTGCTCTCTGAGGCTGCTTTTGGGTAATATAATCTTATTTAGTACTTGTATGTGTATATGCCTAATTTATTTTACTTAAATTATCTTATAAGCCATGTAAATTGTATAAACAGTGAAGGTGTTCAATGGACATGTCCTAAATAATTGAGCAAAACATACTTTAATACAAACTCTTTAATTTTGCAGTTTAGCCCCCACCCCACTATGTGACATACACTATTTCTAATTATACCTTGCATGATATTTAGTATCTTTATATAGTCTAGAGTTCACGCTTTCAGTAGACAAGTGAATGTTAAAGTGAAAATTTGTTTTTCAAATGAGAAGGAGAATGAGATCATAATACATTATTGAATTAATGGAGTATTAAAATCTAATATAACCATAGCAGTTAATATGAATACATGTTTTACTTGGAGAAACTATATTAAACCCCTATTTTCAAATTATTGGTTTCTAGATAATATTTTGCTGAAACAGAAATAAAATTAAAAGCAATATTCTTGCTTGATATAAATTATCACTGAAATTTTATCATTGGGTGTCTTTTCAGCGAGCTTTGAATGCTGACCACCAAGTGACAGAGTGAAAAGGACAAGAACATGTACATCCTGAGTGAGCAGGGAATGTGATTTCATGAATGTAAAACACTTTTTAAAAGGTAAATGCAAAATTCAAAGTACTTCTAGGCATAAATAAGTCATATAGCTCAGCAATATTTATAGACACAATTTGCTTCAGACAAGTCAAATGATATACCCAATGTACCAACAACTTTTTTTCCGTTGTTAGGCATAATGAATAGAAATTTTCAACCTCTTTTAGAATGCTATCAACTTTTGTCAATGGAAAAATATTCATAGTTTCCAAGAGGGTATTAAAGACCTCCTAAGGGCAAAGACCCAACTATATATAGCTTTACTATGACAGTGACACATAATAAAAGATAAATCATTGATTACACAGGCATTAATAATATAATAATTTGGTCCTGGCCGGTTGGTTCAGCAGGGGAGCATTGGCCCGGAGTGTGAAGGTCCCAGGTTGGATGCCTGGTCAGGGTACACAAGAAAAGTGACCATTTGCTTCTCCACTTCTTTTTCTGCTCTCTCCTCTCTCTCTCTCTCTCTCTCTCTCTCTCTCTCTCTCTCTCTCCTCTCTCCTCTCACCTCTCTCTTTTCTCCTCTCTTTCTCTCTTCCCCTCCTGCAGCCATGGCTCAAATGTTTTGAGCAAGTTGGCCCTGAGCACTGAGGATGGCTCTGTGGCCTCACCTCGGGCACTAAAAATGACTCTATTGCCAAGCAATGGAGCAGCAGTCCCAGATGGGCAGAGCATCGCCCACTAGGGGTCTTGCAGGGTGGATCTCAGTAAGGGCACATGTGAGAGTCTGTCTCTGCCTCCCACCTCTCACTTGATAGATGATAGATAGATGATAGATAGATAGATAGATAGATAGATGATAGATAGATAGATAGATGATAGATATATAATGTAATTATTTTAATGTAAATGCCTTTCCATTGTTTACAGCAACTTTTGTTTGAAATTTGTTACTGGAAAGCTGAACAGTTTAAAACCATTTAGTTTTCATCAACATGTGTATTAAATTCAGAATGGAAATGGGTAAATAACATTGATGACATATGTTCTCTAGAAATAGTATTATCAAATATCTAAGTAGAAGCATTTATTTGAGTTAAGTATAATTTCAAAAGCAAATTTATTTGGCAGTACATCAATTGAACTACTAAGTGATTCACTCCTTATTCCAAATAGTTTAATTAAAAACTACCCTTTCCTTTTTCTCCTGTTCTCGTAAAACTTACTCTTACAGGACAGACACTTCTGCTAGTTGTTAGAAGTAAAACAACTGATGTTTCCATGGGTTGGGTTAAAATAGACACCAAACCTTGCCCTAAATAAAATTGTGAAGTTAAATTGGCACATTTCAAATTCCCTAATGACTGCAGTACTCTCTATCAGAAACACTAACATCATAATAAACACAAGATCTGTGTACAAAATTTTTAAAAAGTATCTAACCTTTCACTGATTAATTCATATTGAATGAACTTAATTTAAAAGATTTAGACAAAATATATTTTTAGCTAACTTTAATTATGAGAGAAATAAAAGGAGAAAATATATAAATATCATACATACATTAAATATTAATTTTTGACTATTTTAATATAAAAGAACATATGTTCCAATATTTGTGGTTTATCTTATTCATACATAAAAGTAGAGAGAATAATACTATATAAAACACTATTGCTCTATTTTACTTTCTTATCATATTTAAGGTTTTTGTTTTTTTTTCATTTTTCCGAAGCTGGAAACCGGGAGGCAGTCAGACAGACTCCCGCATGCGCCTGACTGGGATCCACCCGGCATGCCCACCAGGGGGCGATGCTTTGCCCCTCTGAGGCATAGCTCTGTTGCGTCCAGAGCCATTCTAGCACCTGAGGCAGGGGCCACAGAGCCATCCCCAGCGCCCAGGCCATCTTTGCTCCAATGGAGCCTCGCTGTGGGAGGGGAAGAGAGAGACAGAGAGGAAGGAGAGGGGGAGGGGTGGAGAAGCAAATGGGCGCCTCTCCTGTGTGCCCTGGCTGGGAATCGAACCCGGGACTCCTGCATGCTGGACCATATTTAAGTTTTTAAAAATGTTTGCTTCAAGTCTTTTAAAAATTATCCTTAGGTAATACCCTCTGATACCATTTCAATCACTCTCTTCCACAAATTAAAAAAAAAATAGTATAAATGTTGTATTTGCTTTTGAAATGCATGCTTTTGTATTTTACCAATTATGTACTACACATAAAAATGTGAGTTTCATTTGTTTTTAAATTGTATATAAATGGCCTTACACTTAAGGCATTATTTTTTTTTATAAAACCCTTTCTTTGGTTAATATTAATTTCATAAATATTTTTGTTCCTTGAAACTATAATATTTAAAGATAAATATATTGTTCATTGCATGCAAAAAAATGTAAGGAGAGGGAGAGGGTCTTATTTAGGTTCCTGACCATGGAAGCGGGGTAAGAAAGAGATAAATCAGAATGTCTGACCTGGCTTTTCCTAATCTACATTCCCTCACCCCCAAACCAGTTCCTAATCAGTGATTCTCATGAGAAATACTATGTATAGGACAGTGTTCTACCTGTGAAGTAAGTATAGTATTGAGGCAGGAAAGGCTAAAAATCAATATTTAAAAAGATAGAATGGTTTTCTGAACTGCAGCATTGTCTTGTAATTTGATTGGAAATACTAAATAGCAAATGAAAGAACTTCTCCATCATAAGTATATAAGGACAATACAATAGTGGAAGGTGAGAAAAAGAGATGCTCAGGGGTAAAAATGTTGGTCATGTTCAACCCTTAGAAACATGAGCACTGCATGTCACAAAGGGTGCAGGACAACTTAATTGTGGTTGTTAGATGATGCCATTTAACACTTGAATATTACTGGTAAAACTTTTGTTCCGATTCCGTTCATTCTGAGAATGTTGAAGGCCTTCCATAGGATGATTACTGGGAATAAATGCGTTGGCATGATTATAGCAAATATCTAATCCACTTCCACAGTCTTATTCTACCTAAACTTAAATTTAAATGTTTATTTTCTACACGGGGTTCTTCTGAGATTTAATATGTCAGCTTCCTTAAAAATAATTCTGAGAACATTTCTGAGATAGAGTTTCTGACCTCTGGTGCTTGAGAGTTTGTTTCCAGACAGTCAAGACTTCAAAGATGAACACAACTGCGTGGATGGCGGGGATGAAGAGCCAGGCTTCTCCGCGTGACACATCTTGACCTAATCACAAGTGCTCTTCCCTTGCCCGCACGCTTTCTTCAACCCAGAAAGGCTTTCATTGAACCAGCCATAAACCAAGTCTGTTCTTCAAGGCAAAATTTAAAGATAAATCTATTTTTTTAAAAAACTAACCCTCATTCACAAATTTAGAATTAATTATGTGTACATATCAATCTCTCCATTTTACTTGTAACTTGCTTAAAAACCATACCATATTCAATTTCTTTGGTCCTACAATGTTGAAACATAACAGATAGAAAATAATGATTTCCTAAATAAGTAGGTGTTGAATAAATTAGAAAAACCTTAGAGCTTCTACTGGTCCTTGATTCATACGGCATTAGGTATTTCCTCTTTAAAATATGAAGTGTTCTTACAACTCAGAAAAGAAAAAAATGATCATGCAGCAAATACAATCACAAATAGATCATTCAGATATACACAAAAGCAATAAAAATGTCTTATAAAAACAATCTTTAATGTAGATTAAATTAATGAGATACAATGTTTAATCAACATTTTGACAAAGATTTTAAAGATACTTAGTACCCTGTAGTTGAGAAAGTGAGGAGCAAAAGGAATCCTATGAGATGGCATCAGATATACTGCTGGTAAAAATATAAACTGTGTCAGTCCGCCTGGAAGGAAATTTGGTAATATATAGGAAAAGCTTTAAGATGTTTATACCTGATAACTACACTTCTTGGAATTTATATAATAAAATAACCAAAGATGAAGTTTTAAAGTACATGTTCATGTATGTTTAGCAGAGGGTTCTGTAACCCCTTAATTTTTTTTTCTTAACATTGTAACATGCATATTTCCCATCCCATAAAAATCTTTCATAAAAATATTTTAATGTCCTGACCTGTGGTGGTTCAGTGGATAAAGTGTTGACCTGGAATGCTGACATCACCAGTTTGAAACCCTGGTCTTGCCTGGTCAAGGAACATATAGGAGTTGATGCTTTTTGGCCCTCCCCCCTTCTTTCTTTCTCTTTCTCTCTGTTTCACCTCTTTCTCTAAAAACAAGTAAATAAAATCTTAAAAAATGGAATTACAACCAGTTTTAAAACATATATTTTAATGGCTATATAATTTCCCATTATATTTGGTGCACTATAATTTATTATTACTCTAATTTTATTTATTTCTTATTGCAATTACATTTTATTATTCTTTTTTCAATCAATTTTTATTCATTTTAATGGGGTGACATGAATAAATCAGGGTACATATGTTCAAAGAAAACATATCCAGGTTATCTTGTCATTCAATTATGTTGCATACCCATCACCCAAAGTCAGATTGTCCTCTGTCATCTTCTATCTGGTTTTCTTTGTGCTCTCCCCATCCCCTCCCCCTTTCCCTCCCTCTCCCCCCCCCCCAGATCCACCACACTCTTGTCCATGTCTCTTAGTCTCGTTTTTTATGTCCCACCTATGTATGGAATCATGCAGTTCTTAGTTTTTTCTGATTTACTTATTTCACTCCATATAATGTTATAAAGATCCAACCATCTTGTTGTAAATCATCTGATGTCATCATTTCTTATGGCTGAGTAGTATTCCATAGTGTATATGTGCCACATCTTCTTTATCCAGTCATCTATTGAAGGGCTTTTTGGTTGTTTCCATGTTTTGGCCACTGTGAACAATGCTGCAATGAACATGGGGCTACATGTGTCTTTACATATCAATCAATGTCTCTGAGTTTTGGGGGTATATACCCAGTAGAGGAATTGCTGGGTCATAAGGTAGTTCTATTTTCAGTTTTTTGAGGAACCACCATACTTTCTTCCATAATGGTTGTACTACTTTACATCCCCACCAACAGAGACTGAGGGTTCCTTTTTCTCCACAGCCTCTCCAACACTTGCTATTACCTGTCTTGTTGATAATAGCTAATCTAACAGGTGTGAGGTGGTATCTCATTATAGTTTTGATTTGCATTTCTCTAATAACTAATGAAGATGAGCCTCTTTTCATATATCTGTTGGCAATTTGTATTTCTTCCTGGGAGATACTACTCTAATTTTAAACATGCAGTTATTTCTACATTTTCATCAAATAAATAATGTTGCAATGAGTATCTTTCTCTGTGTATTTCTTCATAATAAGGTCTAATTGGATAAAGGGGTAAGAATATTTAAGAGTTTAATATACACTGCTAAATTAATTTCTAATTATCTTTGAGTAATTATATAATATAAACTCTTACCAGAAGTACATGTGAATCTATCTCTCTACAATGTCCTTAGTAGTGAGTAGTAAATTTTTTATGTTATTATTTGATTCACTAAATTAAAAAAAAAAAAGGTCACTGTGCTAGTATGTTGTTTCTTCTTTGATTACATTTAAGGTTAAACTTTTCATATATTTGTAGGCAATATTTTTTTAAATTTTATAATTTGTCTTTTCTTTGCCTTTAATTATCTCTAGGTTTATCTTTAAGGATTCCTCTCATTGAGTTCAGTGAACTCTATAAATAAAAAATATGATCTTTTTGATGCAAATTAGTTTTATCATTTTAGGTTTTCAGATCTATATTTTTCTTTCTGAGATACATATTAGTGATTATATGTTTAGAAATTATTTATATAGAAACTAAATAAATATTCATCTACATAGACTTGTTAAATTGTGAACATTTTGTTTTAGTCCAGAATTTCCTTGGAGTATATTCTCATGTGAATGTAGGGTTCCAATAAGTTGCTAAATTTTTCACTGTCATTTGTTATCCTTTAATTATTCTATTTTTAATTGAGTTTATTAGAGTGACACTGCTTAACATAATTATACATATATCAGATGCTTAACTCTGCAACACATCTCTGTACACCGTACATTCACCCCCCACTCCAAGTCAAGTCTTCATCCATTATCATTTATGCCCCATCTACTCTCTCCACCCACATACATCATTTTAAAATACCTTTCTTATTTCATATGTGAGCTTTCCTGAGTTCAATATTAATTTATTATACATAATAATCTCTTTCAGGATTATCTATTTAGTTCTACTGTTTTAACTATTCTTGCACCATTTTAACACTGCTTACAAAATTTTGTTTTTTTAACCTATTCTTAATACCAATTAAAGGATTTTTTCTGTTGTCATACCTTAAATATTGTAATACAAATGGACAATGGATGGCCATATAGGACAAGAAAATTCTAATCTACCATCTCCACAGCAACCAGCCTGGGAAGCCAGCCCACAACCTCTGCAGCAGACAATGGTCAGAAGTTAATGACTGCCAGTTTCCCTAGTCCGTTCCCACTTCTACTGCAGAACCAACTAGAGAGTGTCAAATAAATATGCTCCCTGAATCACTCACCTGAAACGACCCTGTTCTAGTTAGCCTGCTTCCACTTCATGCCAACAACGGCTCATCAGAGCACACCTGAAGCTTTTCCTTCCTTTCACTCTTAAGGGCCCTACTCCCCTGCTTGCCTGTGAGTCTCCATCCAACATGAGTGTGGCTGAGCCTTTTCTGAGCAAATGCTGAATAAATAGCCTCTGTTCTCATTTGGCATCTCTTCATTTATTTCCAAACACTTCTTTTTAAAATTCATCGAACAATCGCTTTTGAGCCTGCCTTTATTTTTCTTTTAGAAAGGAATATTAACCTTAAACACCAGAAAGTTCCTGGATGCTGTGTTTTTAGCTATGAAACTCTAATTTTTCCCCAGGGATTAATGTTTAGGTCAAGAAGCCACCTGGGCCTGTAAGACCTATTCAGGAGTGCAATAATGAGTAGTGTCTGAAGCTCTGCCAGGGGCTCGTTGCTCTTGTATTGGGTATAAGTCATTGGACACAATGCAGTCTCTATTATAATAATGCTGTGTTTCCATTTAAAGTATACAAAATTATAAGATTAAAGACATTTTCTAGTATAACAAAAGGCCTGATATATACAGTAAATCACATTACCTACAACCTTTAGTAGTCTTCAGTGACACCCTTGAAGAGTTAACGTTGCTGGAGGTCTAGGAGAGCTGGGGATCGTCACAAACTGAGATAGGTCAGAGGTTTGCGCTCAGGATAACACCCTTGGCATTCACTGAGGGAGATTCTGCTCTGTGGGCTAGAAGTGACCTGCTTGAGGGCAGAGTGGGGTGGGAGAGATGTATGGGAGTGAAAGGTGATGGGTATGAAGGAAGATGAACTTCCTGTCTTCACATAAGCACAAAGAGGGAAAAGGATTCAGGGCACAAAGTCTAAAGACAGTTTAAAACTAAAGTCCAGAAGATGAAGAACTAAGTTGACCATCAGTCAGGTTTTGTTTTATTTTATTTTTTAAATTTAACTGAACTGAATTATAAAATAAACACAAATGATCTGTATGATAGTGTTTAGAAGGTTTCTTGAGCTAATTTTTGTAATCATTTTTTTTTTTGTGAGTGACTTTAATGCTTAGAATGACTCCTATGTATAACTTGGAGTAAAAAGTGTGTATCATATGGTTCTCTTGGAACATACGGTAAGTCAACTGTTTCTTATTATTTTTCAAAACAAACTATTTAGAATCGAGTTAAAATTGTAGATTTCCTCTCCAAGCAAAATATAAATCCCGAGATTATACTAAAGTGTGTAGGTTATTAAGTACTTCTTTGTGGAAAATAACTGTGTATCTATTTCCCTTGAAGAGTCTAATTCTAGAGACATGGCAGCTAATGTCAGATCCCATGGGTTTAGGAAAGCAGGGGTGACTGTAAGATCAGGGCACATTTCCAGAGGGGGAAGAGAGCTATGCAGTAAAAGCATCACTGACATCTACATAGGGATTCCTCTTAGAGTTAGCTGAATACGAACAGGGCATGAACAAGTGAAACTCTCAGAGCGAGACAAGGAAGACAGGGAGGTTGTAAACTAGACACTTCTCAGACATTCTTTATACCTCTGACTTCCCAGAATGGGGAGTCCTCAGTTATTCGCCCAGACACTCAGACATTCATCAGACTCCCCAGAAAGACCAAGGACAAAATATATATATAAATAAATATATATAAATATTTATATATATATAAATATATATAAATATCCATATATATACATGCATGTACAGACAGATGCACATTATATAACAATTATAGATGATCTCTCCATATATTTATGATATATAATAAATATCTTTGCACATTTGTGCATATATGCATATATCAAATATGTGTGAAGAAATAGAGAAAGTCTCTGGTGAGTGTCTGAGATCACCAAAGAAGGACCTTCCCAAGAGGCTAACTAGAGCTCAGTTTTTAACCCGGCCAATCACAGAGGACCATTTCTCCTGGCTCCAGACCATCCCTCTTTCCAAGGTTTAATTTTAGCTCTAAAAATGTGATTAGATTATACCCAGTACTAATGAAGAGACTAAGAATTTCTGAATGAAGTTTTAACAGCATGTGATAATTTCGTTTTTATAATTCTTAAATTAGTTGAAAAGTGAACAAGCCATATGAGAACAATTTTTTGTCTGCATGTCAATCAGCCAGACTAACGTATTCTGAAAATCAAGATATTCACTTTTTTATCTCATCTAATTCTTATTAGTCTAATCAACCCATTTTGCTGTGTTCTGAGCCTCTTAGAATTTTCTGTGAATCAATGTTTAAGAGCAAAAATTATAAATTACACTGGGGAACAATTTTCTTTTCACTTTCTGTTGCATGAGGTTTTAGAACTTCTTCTATATATTTCTGCATCGCTAATTCCAAATTTGAAGTCCATGTATCAGTGCATGCTCTAGTTTTTATGCAATTTTAATTTTTTTGGTTACAGTTAATGGCATGCATTGGTTTTTAAATTGGAGTTAAAGGGCAATGACTATTGGATTGAACATAACCACAAGGCAATTAATGTTTTACAAACATCACTTTTACATAATTGTAGTTGTTATTAAGTGTAAAAAATTATTATCTGATAAAAAACACCCTCTTATTTTGTTTTAAGATTGAATCATTGCCTCTTCAAGTAGGCGTAAATGTAAGAATAGTCCTGACACCTTCTGTTATATATGTGGCTGTTACACACTTCAACATCAAAGACGCAATATTTCATCATTTGTGCACATGCATATATTGCCTATTTTCAAGTTCCCCTTGGCGATCAAGACAAGAATTGGGCTCCTCATATTTGTGTTATAATTGTGAGAAAATACTTTGTGACTGGACAAAAGGAAAACACAAAGGAATACCTTTTGGTATTCCAGTGGTTTGGCATGAACCTAAGGACCACAGTAGTGATTGTTATTTCTGTCTGATCCATACAAAGGACATCGGCAATAAAAACGGCATATGATCACATATCCTAATATTTCTTCAGCAATGTGACCTATCCCACACTCTGAGACACTCCTGGTTCCAGTTTTCAATGGTTTTATTTCTTCTAAGAACGAAGAAAGTGAACGTGGTAATCAAGTGTATTTTGATAAGATGCATGAAAAAATGGTTATAAAATATGAAGGGTCTTCTTCTGATGCCAAGCAGTCATTAACCCCTCAGCAGTTTAGCCAACTCGAATTGAATGACTTAGTAAGAAATTTGGGCCTATCAAAGAAAGAAGCTGAGTTATTAGCCTCCAGGCTTCAAGAAAATAATGTACTTCACCGGTCAGCTAACGTATCCTACTTCAGGAAGCATGAACAAATTTTTGTGGACCTTTTTTCCAAAGACAAACACTTTGTTTACTGCCATAATATCAGTAGTCTTCTCAGCCAGCTGGGTGTTACTACTTACAGTCCAACAGAATGGCAGCTACTTCTTGACAGCTCTAAATGGAGTCTGAAATGTGTTCTCCTACACAACAGTAATGTTTATGCAGTGGTTCCAATCGGTCATTCAACTCTTCTGTGAGAAGATTATAATGACCTAATAATTGTCCTCGACTTTCTGAAGTATGAGGAGCATAACTGGATCATTTGTGTGGATCTTAAAATGGTAAATTTCCTGCTAGCCCAACAGAGAGGTTTCACAAAGTATCCTGCTTTCTGTGTTTTTGGGACAGCTCAGCTCGGGAGAAACACTGGACACAGAAGGAGTGAAGCCAAAACATGAAGCTCTGGAAGTAGGGATGCAAAATATTGTGAATGAACCTGTATTTAATCGAGACAGGATCATTTTTTCCCCACTTCACATTAAACTTGGCTTAATGAAGCAGTTTGTTCAGGTTTTGAATAGAGAAAGTGAATGCTTTCAACATATTATTTCTGCTTTTCTTGCCTTGTCTTTCAAGAAGATAAAAGCAGGTGTAATCAATGGACCTCAAATTCGAACCTTCATACATGTCAAAAATTTGCCAGGAAAATAAATAAGAAGGAGAAAGCAGCATGGCAGTCTTTTATGGCAGTTTCAAAGAACTTCTTTGGCAACAAAAAAGCAAAAAAACTATGAACTTCTGTTTCAAAGGATGCTGCTGGCTTTCCGTGACATTGGATGTAACATGAGTATTAAGATTCACTTCCTGAACAGTCACCATGATAAGTTTCCCAAAAATCTTGAAGCTGTTAGTGATGAGCAGGAAGAACACTTTCATCAAGATCTGAAGATGATGGAAGAGCATTATCAGGGGCGATGGGACAGAAATATGATAGCAGACTACTGCTGGAGCATCAAACGAGATTCTCCTCAACAAGTACACAAATGCAAGGGCTACAAATGCAAATTTTTTGCCTGAATAGAGTTTAAATAAGTTTTGCGCAAATTTTATGATTAAAGTAAGTGTTTTAATATGTTCTATTTTGAAATTGTAGACAAATTCTGATTCAATCATATCTTTTAGTGTATTAGTGTATTTACTGCATTATATAAATTATTATATTTTCACAAAGATGATGCTCAAGAAGACATTCTACTTCATTATGTTAAACTAAATGTTGAAAATTTTACAATAAGATGAAAACCTAAAATTTTGAATTGCAAAATAACTGTAGCTTACAGAGAAAAACTAATGTCAGATTTGAGATCAGCACACTTGAATTAAGTAAGAACAAGTGTTTTTGTGGACGCCACAAAAATTTTGTTCCCCAGTGTTACATATAAGTACCCTTTCCAATATACCTCTAAAATTTCAAAGGATATTATGCTAAGAAACACTTGCACAAAGTTGCTTTAAACATACAGAATCATTGGCCCTGGCTCATTGGCTCAGCAGTAGAGCATCAGCCCAGAATGTGGAAGTCCTGGGTTTGATTCACAGCCAGGGCATATAGGAGAAGTGCCCATCTGCTTCTCCACCTTTCCTCCTCTCTGTCTCTCTCTTTCTCTTCCACAGCCAAGGCTCCACTGGAGCAAAGTTGGCCCCAGCGCTGAGGAGGGCTCCATGTCCTTTGCCTCAGCCACTAGAATAACTCAGGCAGCAATAGAGCAACGCCCCAGATGGGCAGAGCATCGCCCCCTGGTGAGCATGCCGGTTGGATCCCAGTCCGGTGCATGAGGGAGTCTGTCTGACTGCCTCCCTGCTTCTAACTTTGGAAAAATACACACACAAAAAAAGTACAGAATTATTTAACATTAAGTAACTTATTAATAACAATACTATCTATTGAGTGTATGCTAGGAGCCTGGAATGATTCTACTTTGTTTGATGCTCATACCAATACTATATATAAAAGAAAGGCACTATGATTTCAATACACACTTCACAAATGAAAAAACTGAGAGAAGAAAATTTTAAATGACTTTGATTAATGTCATTTTTGGAAAGTCATTTTAAAAGCCAAATCAGTATTTTCATTGCATTTTAATTTCTAAGTATTTGAAGTTCTTAATTTGGACAGGAAATTTCTCTCAGACTAGGACCTGATAACTGTCAATTCTGTAAGAAGATAGCAGTTATCCCACAGCGAATCAGATTTAAAAGTGGAGGCCCCAGCATGGCAGATATTTTATCTGCTTTCTAAAAATCAACTCCAGGCTGCTTTTAGCCCTTAGGAAATCGGTGGTATATGGGGCCCACCATCAATCTCCTGGGAATATGTCCAGCAGACTGATGCAGCTCTGGCTAATTCTAACTGCTCTCCTATACTCAGGAAAAGACCGTTTTTCATAGTTTAGTTTGATCTCTATCCCAAGAGTAAGAACATCAGACTAAATTTATGCCAAATAAATGTTTAATGACTTTGATGAGAAACATTTCCACCAACAGTAATCTGGTCTCTAATCTTTGGCATGCTTCCTCTTGGATAAATATCAGCATACTATTGAGAAAACTAATTTTGCAAGCAATTTAATAACTTTCAACTGTAGAGAATTTTAATATATTTGGGAAATTATTCCATAGGTTATAAGTTTAAAAAGGCTAGCAATGCTGCACTCATGGATGCTTTAGATATTTAGTTGTTTTGTTTTGTCTTTTTATTCCTTGAGCTGAGCACCACCCATTTGCCTCAGCATTGAAGAACATGAGCAGAGTCAAAGGAGGCCCAAATTAGAAGTGTTACTATATAAAATCTTCTGCTTCAGAGTTAGACTAATTTATTTTTTTCAAATGAAACTACAAATTATATTTTTTTATTAACTTTAGTTTATTGTGTTAACATGAATTCAAGTGTCCCACTCAATCTAACACTCTCACCCCCACCCCTGTGTTCCCCATTACACTCCTTTGTAACCCTCCCCCTAACTCCCTCCTCCCTTCCCTCTGGGATTTGCTGTCCTCTTATCTGTATCTATGTGTTCTGTATATATAATTTCACTAATCCTTTTACCTTCTCTGATCCCATCCCCTCATCCTCTTTCCCTCTGACTGCTATCCCTCTGCTCCCTGTGACCCCGCCTCTGCCTCAATCCTGCAGCAAGCTAAACTATGGGGTTTTTTTATGCTTTATCTTGGGTTTTGTTTTTGTTTTCTTTTTTTTTAACATAGTTTTTTGGAGTTATCTATTTATTTATTTATTTACAGTGACAGAGAAAGAGTCAGAGAGAGGGATAGATAGGGACAGACAGACAGGAACGGAGAGAGATGAGAAGCCTCAATCATTAGTTTTTTGTTGCGACACCTTAGTTGTTCATTGATTGCTTTCTCATATGTGCCTTGACCGTGGGCTACAGCAGACCAAGTAACCCCTTGCTCGAGCCAGCGACCTTGGGTCCAAGCTGGTGAGCTTTTTGCTCAAGCCAGATGAGCCTGCACTCAAGCTGGTGACCTCGGGGTCTCGAACCCTGGTTCTCTGCATCCCAGTCCAATGCTCTATCCACTGCGCCACTGCCTAGTCAGGCTGTTTTTGTTTTCTAACTACTCAAAAATAGTAGACCATTTTGTTTAAAGTAATATTCACTATACAATAGGCCAACTAGTGGTAGTGCAGTGGACAGAGTATCAACTGTAATGCAAAGGTCCCTCCCTGGTTCGAAACCCCAAGATTGCTAGCTAAAGCGTGGGCTCATCAGCTTGAGCGTGGGATCATAAACTATTTTTATCTTGGAATGAACATTGGACAATGATTACCTATAATTCTCAGTCACTCGGGCTCCAGGGTCCAGACTGAATTAAAGAAACTAATACTTCTAGCTTCATGACAAATACTGTCCAACCCCAAGAGAATTCTTCTCCACATCACTGATGTATGTTTATAACAAAGGCAAAAGAAATCCATGTTTCAGAAACTTATTTGAATAGTGGAGAAGATTTGCATGTTTGAAACACTTAGGAAAGAAAAAATATAAATTAATGTGTCAAATCCTTCTTTTCTCACAGAAAGCATGAATGAAATAGGTTTTCAATAAATACTAATATTTCCAGAAAGTACCAAGTATCCACTTCTTTGCTTTTCATTTTGTTCTAAATTGATTTCCCAGTAACAGTACTATATGTAACATTATATGTAACATTTGCACATGGCATCTGGAGAATTTTTGCAATGTTAAACAATTTATATTACTATATAAATTGTAGAATGTAAGTCTAGAATAACATGTATGAATGTAATAGACTAATATGTATGACTATTTTTTACACTAAATGGGTACTGAATATAGATGAGCCTTTGATTGTTCCACATTTTCTTCAACAATTAGTATTATAAAGATTTCTTTTTTTTTTTAATTTCTTTTTAAAATTTATTTTATTTTTTATTTATTCATTTTAGAGAGGAGAGGGAGAGACAGAGACAGAGAGAGAGAGAGAGAGAGGAGAGACAGAGAGAGAGAAGAGGGGAGGAGCTGGAAGCATCAACTCCCATATGTGCCTTGACCAGGCAAGCCCAGAGTTTCAAACCGGCGACCTCAGCATTTCCAGGTCGACGCTTTATCCACTGCGCCACCACAGGTCAGGCCTAAAGATTTCTTTAAAAAAACTTTAGTTATTGATTTTAGAGAGAAGAGAGAGAGAGAAAGGCAGGAGGAGGAGCAGGAAGCATCAACTCATAGTAGTTACTTCTCCTATGTGCCTTGACTGAGCAAGCCCAGGGTTTTGAACCAGGGATCTCAGCATTCTAGGTCGAGTCTTTATCTATTGTGCCACCACAGGTCAGATGAAGCTTTTTAATTTTAGCCATTTTGGTAATGACTTAGTTTTATTACTAAAGAAAAAGCTATAAAAGCAAGATTTTTACCTTCAGCCCAGAGGCATTCTTTTTGCCATATGTGGCAGCTTATAGTTTGAATTTATTACCAGATAAAATGATCTTATTCATCAGAGCAATTCATAAACAACACATAATATTTTATGGATCTGCTCCAAGATGAAAAGTCTTGAGTAAATATATATATCAAATTTGATATCCAACTACTTATTGGACATATGATAAGAATCTAAACTAAATGCTGGTAAAAGAATTAGAATTAATTCAGAGACAATGCAAGATTAACTTAGAGTTAATAGAAATAATATATCTTTAAGGAGCAAATTGAGTTTGTTCAATAAATAAAATTATATTTTGAATTTTCATTATCCAGAGTTATTTGATATAAACTGTTTGTGCTATTAATAATGTCAGCAAAAATTTATTAAAAATCCAAACAGATCTAAATTTAGCAACTTATTTTTAATAAAACTTAAAATATCATTTTTTAATTCAGAGAAAAAAGTTTTTTAAATCAAAAGAAATTTTGCATTATATATATAGAAAAGTGATATTCCTTTAAATATAAGAACAATATTATTGGACTATGTTAGAACAACAATAAAAAAATACTTTGCATTACCATAAAGAAAATTTACACACAAATTATCTTGAAACTCATTTCTACAAAGACTATATTTCTGGCATTGTGGATCAAGATATATAGTCTTTGTATTTTTCTGAAGCTTGAAACGGGGAGAGATAGTCAGACAGACTCCCGCATGCACCCGACATTGGACCCACCCGGCACGCCCACCAGGGGGCGACACTCTGCCCACCAGGGGGAGACGCTCTGCCCCTCTGGGGTGTCGCTCTGTCGGGACCAGAGCCACTCTAGCACCTGGGGCTAGACTATTTTTTACACTAAATGGGTATTGAATATAGATGAGCCATCCCCAGCGCCCTGGCCATCTTTGCTCCAATGGAGCCCTGGCTGCGGGAGGGGAAGAGAGAGACAGAGAGGAAGGAGAGGGGGAGGGGTGGAGAAGCAGATGGGCGCTTCTCCTGTGTGCCCTGGCCGAGAATCGAACCCGAGACCTCTGCACCCTAGGTCGACGCTCTACCACTGAGCCAACCGGCCAGGGCAAGATATAGTCTTTAACTGAGGAAAAGTTTTTAACAAATTGAGCAATACCACGTTGTTTACCAGAACCGCAGTTCAAGTCAAAACAAATCATAGATGGCCAATGACTGATGACTGGAGGGTTATTTCTTTTTTTTTTTTTTTTATATAAATAAATTTTTATTTTAATAGGGTGACATCAATAAATCAGGGTACATACATTCAAAGAAAACATTTCCAGGTTATCTTGTCATTTAGTTATGTTGCATACCCATCACCCAAAGAGAGATCGTCCTCTGCCACCCTCCATCCAGTTCTCTCTGTACCCCTCCCCCTCCCCTCCCCCTCTCCCTCCTTCCCTCCCCCCACCCCCCATAGCCACCACACTCCTGTTCATGCCTCTCAGTCTCGCTTTTATGTCCCACTAATGTATGGAATCCTGCAGTTCCTGTTTTTTTCTGATTCGCTTATTTCACTCCGCACAATGCTACCAAGACTCCACCATTCCGCTATAAGTGATCCAATGTCACCATTTCTCCTAGCTGAATAATATACCATGGTGTATATGTGCCCCATCTTCTTCATCTAGTCCTCTATTTTTTTTACAGTGATTAAAAGCCTTTAAGCAAACTCTTGGCCAATACAGCAAGAATCCATAAATGAGTAGTGTCCTTAACATGTTCCCCAAGTCCAAGGTGGCCCCCTCACCATGCCAAATCCCTGAAAAATGCAACCCAACCACAGTTCAGTCTGTTAGGAGCTGTCACAGGAAGCAGGAGTCCAGGAAAGTTCCCCACAGGAAAAGTCCGTATGGCACTGGAATTGTTGTCACCATTCTATACTTTGCAGCTCATGTCCAAGTCCCAATGACCGCTGCTTCTAGCTGGTAATGATTCAGGTAGACTGGAAAAAGCCATTTGCAGCATGCGTGGATATGGAGCTTCTGTTCTCCTCTGCCTGGAGAGTTGAGACCAGGTTGCTTTTCCCTGGAGCTCTGTGACTGTGGCCTGGTAAAGAGAACCTTGGGATACATTAAGCTGGGTGGCAAAGGTAAATTCATAATACAAGTTGGCAAAAGGAGGAAAGAGAGCTCTAAATTAAGAGTAGGTCCAAGCCTGAAATATGAGTGGGGCATTGAGGTAGGAGGAATAAAGGAAACACTATATATTAAGCAAAGCAGCAGAAAATAGGACTATCAACACCCACAACAGAGATCTTTGAGGGAAGAATAAAGAACCTGACTATTCAGGCAAAACATAGTTAAGTGGCCCTTGTGCAAATGAGATCAGTTTACCTGCTTCTTGGAAGAAATACCCTAGGCTCGTCCATAGTGTCGTAGATGGGGTCGATGGCCCTGGGCACCTTCAGCCTTCAGTGGCAAACCCCAGCATTCTGGGCAAGATTAGGTCATAGGTGGCTGGAGCAGGCCTGGAAGAGACTGAACCCTCCCTTAGAGGAGCGAGGGGGAAGCCCACCTTCCAGTGTCCCTGTTTCCTCACAGCAGAGGTGTGTAAGCCTGGCAGGCTTTAGCTCAATGACCTTCCTTTCCACTATTGAAGCAGGACCCAGATGGCATCCTATGAGACCCCTTTGGGGGGCTGGAGCCTTTAAGGGTGTATCCTAAAAGCTGGTAGTTCCCCCTGATCTCTATTGGGCTTTTTCTGCCTCTAGGTATCTTAAAAGCCATTCTCAGAAGATCTCGCTGAGGGGTTTGAGGATCCCCATCCGCCTATATAAATCTTTTCCATATATCTGGAGCTATTTGGAAAAAAGACAGAACAGTGTTATTAGCTAGATCTAATAAAGAAGGTAGATTTGGTGTCTCCTGTTCATCAGCTTTCAAAAGAAATGTAAATTTTTTTTTTTAAGTAAAAAGCATGATATGGTAGACCCGTCGGAGTCATTGGCCTGGTGTGCAGGATTCCCGGGTTCGATTCCCGGCCAGAGCACACAGGAGAAGCGCCCATCTACCTCTCCACCCCTCCCCCTATCCCCCCTCCTGGTCCCTCTCCTCCCGCCCACAGCCAAGGCTCCACCGGAGCAAATCCACCCTGGGCACTAAGGATGGCCCCATGGCCTCCGCCCCAGTTGCTAGAATGACTCCGGTTGCAACAGAGCAACATCCCAGATGGGCAGAGCATTCCCCCCGGTAGGCATGCCAGTCAGGCGCATGCAGGAGTCTGTCTGCTTGCCTCCCCATCCCCATCCTCAGAAATATACAAAAAATAAATAAATAAAAGAAAAAATACAAAAAAAAAAGGGGGGGGGCATTCCCTTGTGCTAAAGCATCAGGAAGCCTGGAGTGAGCTTGAGTATGTCCTATGAAACATGGAGCTCTATGTTTACATATAAGTCTTTGAAGAAGGAGGAACTGCTGAAATAGTTTGTCAGCATTTGTCCCTAAGACAGCAGTCTTTATAGTGGGAACACCATACGTAAATATTTGCTGTCTGTCTATAGATTAAGGGGGGAATATGGCCAATGCTGAAAAGCCATGATCTTTGTGCCCCTCCCCTCCCCCAACCCCCTCCCTCTCCTCCCCCCACCCTGTAACCCCAACACTGTTGTTCATGTCTCTGAGTCTCATCTTTATGTCCCACCTATGTGTGGAAACATATAGTTCTTAGTTTTTTCTGATTTACTTCTTTCACTCAGTATAATGTTATCAAGGCCCATCCATGTTGTTGTAAAAGATCCTATGTCATCATTTCTTATGGCTGAGTAGTATTCCATAGTATATATATACCAAAGCTTTTTAATCCACTCATCCTCTGATGGACACTTGGGCTGTTTCCAAATCTTTGCTATTGTGAACAATGCTGCCATAAACATGGGGGTGCATTTCTTCTTTTCAAACAGTGCTATGGTGTTCTTGGGGTATATTCCTAACAGTGGTATAGCTGGGTCAAAAGGCAGTTCGATTTTTAATTTCTTGAGGTATCTCCATACTGTTTTCCACAGTGGCTGCACCAGTCTGCATTCCCACCAGCAGTGCAGGAGGGTTCCCTTTTCTCCACATCCTCGCCAGCACTTATTCTGTGTTGTTTTATTGATGAGCACCATTCTGACTGGTGTGAGGTGATATCTCATTGTGGTTTTAATTTGCATTTCTCTAATAGTTAGTGATGTTGAACATTTTTTCATATGCCTATTGGCCATCTGTGTGTCCTCTTTGGAGAAATGTCTATTCATTTCTTTTGCGGAGGGTTATTTCTAAAGAAGAAAAAATGGGAGTGGATTAGAGCCATTCTTCCTTTTTTTCTGTTCATCAAAAATGTCAGTTAAGAATCATAAAGAGAAGCAACCGACAGGGTAGGCTCTTGTGCTGAGAAGGGATAATGAAGGATCTTATGAAAGTAGAGAAACCAGAATTAGGTGGTGAGAGAGGAGGAAGGGACAGAGTTGCGCGTGCGGACACACACACACACACACACACACGATGACAGACCAAGAAGCCTCATGAAAGAACGTGGACCTAGAAGTCTGAATGCTCTCTAGCTCCCTGATCCAGAGAGATGCAGGTGAACTATGAGAATTCTATGAGATTTCCCTGTCAAGAGACCTTGATCTCACAACAACAGTTCCACAGCCCTTAACCCCCTTGTACAATAATTGCTAGTTTACATTTCTGTCCCTCTAGCAGACAGCTCACAGCTCTAAGAAAACAGAATTTGTCTTGTACTTAATACCAAGCACATATTTCATGCTCAAAAATTATCTGATAAATTTACAAAAATAGATTTAATTAAAAAATCAGACACCCCCCCCAAGTCCTCCCATGCTTTTAACTTCACCAGTTAAATTAGAACAGAATTAATGATATCACAAGTTCAGTCATGCAAAAGGGGAATAGAAAGAATTGGGAGGTGGAGGGAGAACTGAACAGAAGGAAAAGAATGTTATGGTCTGAGCTTAAGGCAGTCATTCTCAAACAGTAGTGTGCATCAGAACCACTTGAAGGGCTTGCTCTATAGTACTGATGATCGGGCAACACCCCCAATCTCTGTATCTGTAGATCAGAGATAGAGATGAGGCCAAAATTATTCATTTCCAACAAGTTCCCAGACACTGCTGATGTTCTGGCTATGACTTCATGTGGAAAACCACAGGCTTAAGGGAGTGAAAATTTCAGAAAGACTGAAGAAGAAAGAGAGGACACCAGGAGAATTGTAATTGTCCTCATAGACTAGGAGACATTAAGTTATAATTCTCTGTCAGAATAATTGATCAAGAGGCTGTCATTGTTCATTTAGAATTAATTGGTAAAGGTTAGTTGGTATGACTGTTTTAAGCAGGTAGAGTTAGAATGACCATATGCCTAGGGTTGTCTGGGAGATTCTTGATTTTCTTCAATAGCCCAGCATAATAATGAAGAGTGCTTCCTTTCTCTCTCAGGAATGCCCGAACTGGGACATTAAAATATATGGTCACCTTAATTACATGTAAGAAAAAAATTAAAATGTGGGGAAGCTGTGAGTGTGCTGCCTCTCAGTCCATCTGCACAAGAGTATAAATGAGCAGGTAGAAAGGAGAAACAAAGATCTTTATCTACTTAATGTCCTTTCCAAATGATCTTTGAAAAGATACCGAGTAGCAGACACTCCCCAGACAGAGAAACAGCACCCTGCACACCAGGCAGAGGAAAAAGTGAGCGCCAGACAGGGAATCAGGATGATTAATGGCCAAGCTCTCCTTAACGCAGAAAAAAATGTATGCCTTTTGGTAGCTAGGCCTTTTTGGAACACACAGGGAGAAGAAAAAACTTAATCCCCATCAAGACAGCGGAGAGAGAATCCAGGAAGAAATTTATTTTTCCACAAACATCCCAAGGAATTCAGATACATGCCATCCACTGACTTGACTTTGAAAGTATTTCAATAAATGTGAACTAGTTTGGAAGCACTAATCTTTGTATTAGCAATGACATTTTAAAATCTTAACCGGAAGGAATAACATTTAACAGAAGAATCTAGAAATCAGTTAAGTGTACACAGATGCCACTGTTCTCCACCTCGAGAAGCCCTCAGTAGTTCCAAAAGCTGAATTCCTCTTTTCCAACTAACACAGGAGAGCGGGCTGGAAGGAAGAACGGTATCGCAGGAACAGGCCTTGGCACGAGAGCATCTTAACTCTCTCACCCTCTTCCTGAAATTACAAGTTTCCTACTACTATCAGCAAATCATGGTAGAAGAGCCTGTGAACTACTTCTACAAACTCCTCAAGTCCAAGGGTATCAGGTACTGTCCCTGGGGGTGGGAAAATCCGGAATTGTCACAGGAGATACAATAGCACCTCATAATATGAAGCCACCTTGGCTGCCACAATGTGAAATCACCTTTATTCAGTAGAATTTCCATAATCTTTAACAAAGTTTTCTCTGACTCAATTCCATTTCTCTCAGTAAATAATATTTGCATAACTCAGTTTTGACATCTTAAGGAGATCTGCATATATATACATTTTCCATCGCATTTATGATATAGCCACACATAGCATATCCTTGACACCATGTTATCTTCTTGGTCATACATTGACATTACAATATTATTTACTATAAAATTGCGTTGACAGCATTTTAGTTTTCACTGAAGTGAGTATTAAAAGCCCATTTTGACAAAAATTGCTTGGAGGAAAAAAAGAAACAACAAAATTTCCCTTCAATATAATCATGATAGTTTTCAGAGAATAATTTAACTATTTAATGCTAGTTATCAGTTATTCTGGGTCAAGGGCAGATAAAGGAACTGAATTTTACCAAGAAGACCTCCTCAAAATACAGAAGAGGAAGATTTGTCTGTCTGAAGAAGTAGGACAGAATCTTCTGCCTTTATTTCCAAGTATAAGGCAGTACTGTTACCCCCTTCTCAGGTTTTGCCAGATGGTTGTATCAGAAATGATAATCCACATTATAATATGTATTTTGCATTGTGCATTTAAAATTGCAGCATAGTTCACATCAAAGGTAATGTGATTTTGTTTTCTGAATTTTAGAGTAGGCCAGAAACCTGTTTAATCCCAGTGATTCATTTTGAACACATTTTTCAGGATTACATTGTCAATATTTTCTCTTAGATGTATTATCAATTGCCCTCACACCACATGCTGCTGAGTATTTTTGGCAGCAGAAAGGATAAAGAAAAGGGAGAATAATGACTAGCATTCATGGCGTGTCAGCTAAGTAGAAAGTACTGTACTGACCGAGCACATTGCAAGTAAAATCTCATTTACTCATAACAAGAATGTTGTAAAATAAATGCAGTTTTTACTCACACTCTACAAATGAGGAAGCTGAGCTTTGGAAAGGAGAAACTTCTAAAGGCACACTGTTGTGAGTGGTGGAGTCAGGATTGGAACATCTCTGGCCATTACCCACATTATCATTCCTCTCTGAAAGGAGAGAAAGGGGGAAAGCAAAGCCAGAGAGCTGTGTGTGGTGGGGAGTGGCTGAGCACATCCACAAACATCTCCGGCCCAAATACAATGTTGCCATGTCCCTTCTCCGTTGGGAGGCTGGTGGAAGGGAAGCATTTCTGACCCACAGCAGAGGGATGGAGCAATGATCAATGCACTGATAATGAAACCCGAGTGGGATTTGCCAGACCAACAGTGAGAAAGATTGCATGGTAAGAGTACCCAGAACAGATTGATTAGAGCAAGAGAGCACAGGATTCTTAACAGAAGCCTATTGAACATCCTGATTACCAGAAAAATGGGAATAGCTGGGTAGGAGTCCATCTGAGCACATATCAGAGACAGCAGCAGTTGGGCATCACAAGTTGGACTGGAGTCAGTATATTACGTAGATCTATTAATGTTCAATTATGGGCATCTATATTACCCTAAGCCTAAGGTCTTAGGTAAAATGTGGTTTTAGTACCAAATGCTTCTTTTCTTACTGTAAGCTAAAATATTTGTCAGGATTTGTCTACAGTGAAATCCTGTTAAGTAACATCCAGATTAAGTTCTAAACATCAGTAACTTCTTTCCTAAGAATGTCTATTGCCAAGCCATCAAGGGACATGTGAACAAGCATCTGACCCAAACCAAATTAGGACAGTTATGTACACTTCTTTCTTATGCAGTTATTTAATATTAATATATAGCTTATTTTTTTCAAAACATTAAATCTACTATTTTCTGAAAATATTGTAGTTGATATGAGATTACAATATACCTAAAGAATTATACAACCAACTTTCAGCTCAAATTATCCCAAACATTTACTCACTAAGCATTTACTCCCCAAAGAATCACACATATTATTTTTCTTTTCTTTTTTTGTATTTTTCTGAAGTTGGAAACAGGGAGGCAATCAGACTCCTGCATGCACCCAACCGAGATCCATCTGGCACGCCCACCAGGGGGTGATGCTCTGCCCATCCGGGGCATCGCTCTGTTGCAACTAGAGCCATTCTAGCGCCTGAGGCAGAGGCCACGGAGCCATCCTCAATGTCCAGGCCAACTTTGCTCTAACAGAGCCCTGGCTGTGGGAAGGGAAGAGAGAGACAGAGAGGAAGGAGAGGGGAAAGGATGGAGAAGCAGATGGGCGCTTCTCCTGTGTTCCCTGGCCGGGAATTGAACCCAGGACTCCTGCACACTAGGATGACGCTCTACCACTGAGCCAACCAGCCAGGGCCCACATATTATTTTTCAATCGCAAATTTAAGAGATTGCAATGAGACAAGTAATTTCCAAGAAACCTTTAAATAAATTGTATTTTTAGTTGTGTTCAAATAAGCTAGGTAATTTTCAATTTAAGAAAATGCACTGTCAATTTGTTGCCTTCAGTTTAGAAAACAACAAAACAAAACATTGCTTAAGTAATTAACATGAAGAAAGCTGCTACTTAAATCTATTCCAGAAATTATTCTTGGTGATTTAGCTCTATATTTGATAACATATAATATGCAATGTATAAAATTCTCTTTCATATCCATGTATGTGTATGTATTAGTATGTATAATATTCATATACAAACATATAAAAGAAAGAAAGAAAATACACACACATTTGTTTTGGCCACAGTTTTGTGGCTATAACAGACTATCTGCTATATTAGCAATTCAGTCCAAAAAAGAGTAATATCTACACAAATGTGGTTAAAGGTCATAAGTTTATACTAACTATAAGCCCCTGTCAATAATCCAACCCATGTTCTCCATTAGTTGCTTTTTCACACTTTTCATTTTTCTTTTTTAGGTGGCCATTTTTTCTTCTCCAAATAACACTATTGTTTCCAAATTTTATTGTGTAATTGACTTTATATGCATATTAGCTATTGACATACATAAAGGTGATCTCCCTACAACCCTGATCTACTTTACTCCTTCTGCTAACATTGTTTAATCACTATTCTGATTCATCAACTTTGCAAATTCACACAAGATATTAAAACCTGCATTTCTTATACCACAAACCATAGCAGATACCTTTTGACCTCACATTTGGTAAGATGAGGACACCTGTAAGGGTCAGATGGTGGTTCTTTTTAAATATTTTTTAATCATGTTTATAATTTCTTAGGAAAGAAAAGTGTTAAAAATGAAAAATTAATCAATCATCTTGAACTAAATCTAAACATTTCATTTTTGATTTAATTAAAAACATGTTTTCAAAGATGACTTTTTAATTATAAATATAGTAATTTGTGGTTGCTACTCATCGAATAATAGATTTTACAGGTCCTTCATCTTTTGTTTCTTTTTGGCCTTACCTTAAATAGAGTCAAGCAAAAACAGATATATAATATGAAGGACTTTGAAATATGAAGCTAGGCATAAAGTTTCCTTTGGAAAAAGTTGTGTTTCAAACACTTCTTTTGTTTTCATTAGATTTCCATAATTACATAGTGGGATAGAATGAAAAGAGCAATGGGCGTGGAGTCAATAGACCTACATTCTAACATCTACCTTAACCTATTTCTCAGTCTGCATATATTGGGTAGTTTACTATGATAATTATTAAGATCTTTTTCAGTTATAAACTTTAATACTTTAATATTCTAAGCCTTTATCTTTTTATTGTTTTCAATGATGTTTTGGATCCTTAAAGTTGTTAATTCAGCTTTATTGATCAAAGTTTTTATTTTGGTCAGCTAACTTACCTAAGCAAACACAAAGTTATGTAACTTTCTGGGCATTATACATTTCCTTTTATGGGCAACATAACCATAATGGCTTCCAGTCCCATAATCGTTTTCTAAGAAAAAACTGTCCATGTACATAAACATTTAAGGCAGAATAAGAGAGCACCTTTAAGTAGTTCATTCTCCTAAGGGCCACATTCTGTACCAAACGATTACACCATTTGAGAAATGAACCAGAGAGCAGCAATGACCAAGGGATAGCAAATCTGTGGGTTGGTCAGCACTAATGTTCTAACCAAATTTTTATGACAGTTATTACATAATTCATTCTAATTCCTCTCTTAGGAATGTAAACATAAGCTATAGAAGGAAGGGAGAGTTGGTATCAGGAGCTGAAAACATGCACCTGAGGGAAGATCACAAAATATCAAGGGTCAGGGCAGACCACAAGTAAAAATATGATTATGCTTATGCAAAAAGGAAGTCAAAACTGAGCTAGATAAATATAGGTCACAATAGAAAGTGAAGCAAATGATTACAGCAGAAGCAGGAATGGGGAACAGTGTGCTTCAATGGCAGGAGATGCAGGATCTCCTACTAAATAAGGGCTAGAGCTTAAGTAAATTTTCCTAGACCCTAAACTATTTCCTGCTGTCTATGAGCTCTGGCTTACTTCTGGATTCCCCTTAGACTACCCCTGTGCACATTGTCATGTGCAGTACGACCACAATCTTAATATTAAAGGTAAGTTAAGTGAATCTCTGTTTCTAGCCACCAAAATAATCCAGCACATTTCCCAAGTAGACCATAACCCTTGATATGTCTTCTTTGTACTCACTACAAATGTGGAGTATAAACATCAGGACTTCTTGATATGGTATTTCAAGTGTTCTAGAGTCTGGAAGAAAATTAATTCACCAACCCGAATACTAGAGAAGCAGTAAATATACTTGCACACTTTCATACTACCATCAAGTATGATACATTCACTCAGGATGTACACACTCCAAGAGTAATTGGAATTTACATAAAGTACAAACTGTGACAAGCCATAACTTCTTCCACTGGTTATCACCAAACCACCAGACTCTGAGGCATTCTAAAACATCCTTTGGTGAATCAGCAGAAATCTATAAATCTAGTTAAGATGCTTGGATTTGTCTTGCCTTACAGGACAGTAAGGGAAGATAGGTTTCAGCCTGAGGTCATCATGTGTTTGATTCATGACATTTTTCTTATTAGGTTATATATGCTAAGAGTAAATTGTATGGAAGTTTCTTACACAGAAGTAATGAAAAATAGTAAAGGAAATATTCAGACTCAGAAAAGAAGGAAAATGTGAAATAGAAAAAGAGCATTTAATATAATATTGTAATGTCAAAATATACATAATAAAAATAACATAACATTTTATGACATTTGGCTTAAAAATAAGTGATTTATCATTATTATTACTTCAAAACCTATTACTAGTGTAAATGAAACTGAATTATTTATATATCCAAGTCTATCTTAGTTTAATACATAAATATTTTACATATTAAAATTTTAGTATTAATCATAAATGAAAGTAGAGGAGTTTAGTCATAAGATTTACTTCTTTTCTCAATATCTTATATGTGTAATAAGAAAGTTACATAAACTCTATGTAGTTTAAAATTTTTTAAAATGCTAATAAATACATTTTATTCAGATGTTCATTTAAAATTCAAGACTGAATTTTAGTTTCCAAAGAAATTAGTGAGGAGTTTAAAAATTATAATTGACCAATATACAGATCCCATCTGTTTCTTCAATAAGATCATATAGTATATAAATCATCTTTACCTCCACTATTATTAAAAAGATAAAAATATAGTGCTTTAATATATATTTATAAAGTTAAAGTAATATAAATTTTATCTGTTTCAACAAATTATTTTGATAATATTTGCTTGTCTCGAATGTGATTTATTCTCTAAAATACGGCCTTTCCCTTTAAACCTTGAAATGGAGAACAATTCACTATGAATGAAAAACACTCCCCAAGAGGAAAGTGGAAATGACATTGACTGAACTGCTACATGGCACACATTTAATAGGTTTTGTTACAATCTATGAAGGCCTCTTTCCTCCAAAAAAAAAAAGAAAGTGGAGACAAACAGACAGACTCCCACACATACCCCAACCAGGATCCACCTGGCAAGTCCCCTACAGAGGGATACTCTGCCCATCTGGGTTTCTTCTGAAGGGGCATGGACTGGGGTCAAAGCTGAGGGGAGTAAGGGGAAATAAGGGGGGCAGTAGGGAGCCTGCTCTTTCTCATTCTCTCACTGTTGTATCCTCTCCCTTTTTATTATTTACTTATTTATTTGTAGGAGAGAAGTCTGCCTTAGTAATAAATTCAGTTCCAAAACGCTGAGGAGAATTTCCTATTACAACTCAGAAAACGACCGAGATATTTCCAGTGCTTAACCTCAGGGCACTTGCTTCAAAGACCCTTATAATAAAAATGCAGTTTCTCTGCGCCCCAGCAGCTCTTGGGGGAGTGGGACACAGAGTCGGGTAGACAGCTGGTCGGACAGTGCTGCGTTGGTGATGGCACCTAAAATAGCAACCGTGCCACCAAGAGAACTGGGACCCTTCCTGAAAAGACAATGTGATAGAAGATGGAATATTTTTCCCCAAATAAAGTAGAAATAGTTCTGTCATTTTTTTTTTATTTTTATTTTTTTGGAATTTTTCTGAAGCTAGAAACGGGGAGAGACAGTCAGACTCCCGCATGCGCCCAACCGGGATCCACCCGGCACGCCCACCAGGGGCGATGCCCACCAGGGGGCGATGCTCTGCCCCTCTGGGGCGTCGCTCTGCCATGACCAGAGCCACTCTAGCGCCTGAGGCAGAGGCCAAGGAGCCATCCCCAGCGCCCGGGCCATCTTTGCTCCAATGGAGCCTTGGCTGCGGGAGGGGAAGAGAGAGACAGAGAGGAAGGAGGGGGGGTGGAGAAGCAAATGGGCGCTTCTCCTATGTGCCCTGGCCGGGAATCGAACCTGGGTACCCCGCACGCCAGGCTGACGCTCTACCGCTGAGCCAACCAGCCAGGGCCAGTTCTGTCATTTTATACACACAATACTTAGGAGACTTCTCTTACTTAGAGTGGAAAATTATATCAGGGACAATGTCAACAAATAGAAACAGCAAAAACCAGCAAGAAAGAGAATGCCCTACACACCAAAATGGAGGAGTAAACTCATCAGACAGCTGCCCAATCAGGAAAATGGGCAGCTGTCATTACTGGTCCCTCTGAACTTGAACCAAACAAAGTAAATCAGTCCTTGGGCTGAAAGCAAACAAAACTAGATGATTCTTTTCTGCAATTGAAATCTGCACTGAAAGTCCTGTATAACTCCAAAATATCCAGAGTATTTTTAATTGAATTAATTGGGGTAACACTAGTTAACAAAACATATACTTCTCGGGCTCCTGATTCACAACACATCTCTGTATACCTATGATGTGTTCACATCCCCTAGTCATGTCTTCGTCCATCACCATTTATCCCCCCTTAACCTTCCTTTTACTCTCCTTTAATCGTCACACTTCTGTCTGTCTCCATGAGATTTTTCTCTGGCACTTCCCCAGCCATTGTCCCCTTGTCAGAGTCCAGGGTGTGTGCCTGTGAGAAAGTGAGTCTGTGTGTGGGACCCTTAAGAGACGCAGAGGTTTCCAGCAGCCTTCTCTTTCACCTGGATAGATGGAATCCCCCACCGACTTTCACAGCCGGATGTTTTGTAGGCTTCTCTTCCTGACACTGGTGTTCAGGACTTGCGAACCCAGGGTGAGGCTGAGATTTCTCCTTCTCGTGGGGAATTCTGCAGCTGAAATATTCCTCCTGATTCTCAGTCACAACATGTGGTTGTGGGGGCAGCAGGTTTTGTGTCTCTGCCCCTCCTACCCATCTCCAAGTGGCTTCTTTTTATAGCCTTAGTTATAAGACTTCTGTTCAGCCTGTCCTCAGATGGTACTCCAGGTGGACTGTTCTACAATTTAGTTATATTTTTGCTGTGCTCATGGGAGGAGTGAGCACAGACTGCTCATGGGAGGAGTGAGCACAGACAGTGCCCAGCTCCGCTGCCACCCTGCCAGGAGCCTCTGTCTCCTCCGCTCGCTTTAATGCCCACTCTCTTTGGAGGCATTTTAGCACACGGCTCTCGTCCCCGCTTCCCTGTGCTCTTCCTTTAGTGCCGATCCACTGGGACACCACTCTGTCACCTGAAACTGCTCCCAGTAACAAAGATGGAATTTATTGTTGAAGAATATTTACCTGGAGGTCAGCATTTTCAGTCTCACAACTTGAGGTTCAGATCTGTCTTCAATAAACACCTCCCTCAGACCATGATCTTGCCAGTGTTTCTGTTGCTGTTATTGTGGACAGGGTAGTGTTAACTCCTCATATCCACAAGTCTACTGCTTTTGGGAAATAAAGTTTAAAAGTTGACTCACTATAGTCCCACAGTTAGGAACAAATCTTTCCACCCCAGACCTAGTAAGAACTTAATATGAAGATATTTAAATTAATTTTATCTAGTACTTGCCTCCTTGTTTTGACGCTGGCGGTTTACTAGCTGTACCCTAAGATGAGCTGGCAATGCATCAGATCAGGACGGGGATAGGAGTTGGGTAAAAAGAAGAAATCCAGTGTCTTTTATGTTTTGACAGAAGTTGTAAATATGTATAAGAACATTGTATTATTTTATTTGAACATTAAATTTTAAAAATTACATTAAATTAAAAAACATTGCCATTCTGTGTGTTAAAATTAAAACACATTAGTGCTAGTCTAGTTTGAGAAATTTTGAGAAAGAGTTTCTGAGCAAAAGCATTTGGGAATGCTTTTTCACTAACATCTGCTCTATTTGATTAAGGAAGCTATTTTTCCTGCCTTGGTGATATTTCAGATTTTGCAAGCACCTAGCATTAAAAACCTTTCAAACATCTCTCAATGCTCACTAACATTATAATTGCTGCACATCAAATTGTACTTTCAAATTGTATTTACTAAAATATTAGAAATACTTAAAAGCAAATATTTTATTTAATTGATATATTTTTCTTTTATTTATTTTAGGTTTAAATATGAAATTTATTTTTAAAATATAGCAGTATGTGTTTTTTTCTGCTATTTTGAAAATTATAATGTTATCAACTTGATTTGAAAATTGAGATGTGATATGAGCAATTTTGGTACTTTTTTTGAAGATAATGAATAATTAATGTAATCTTAAATTTTTACTATTGAAATCTGACTCCTGGAAACAAAGAAAAACAACTAATTATTATGAAATTAATTGGGGAACTCAAAAAACAGGTTATTATTGCTATAGTTTACTTAAATTTATAAAAACCTGCTTTGGACTAGGGCTCCTTACAAAGATTTCTATTATAGCTCTTATACCTATCAGAATGGCAAAGGATGAACATGGATATATCCAAATGTTAAAATAACTATAATAGAATGTTGTATAAATTGGTAATCAGCATATTTTGTGCTGAGCAATGTAGGGGGTTATTAAAAACCAATTAAGTAAACTGAGAATTGAAAATGATTAACAGTACAGTAGTTGCCCCATATTCAGTTTTGTTCCCCATAATTTGTTAGCCAAAGTCAAGATGGAAAAATATTAACTGGAAAGTTCCAGAAACAAACAATTCATAAGTTTTAAATTGCATGCCATTTGAGTAGCATGATGAAATCTTGTGATATCCCATTTCATCCCAGAATGTGAGCCATCCTTTTGTGCAGAGGGTCCATGCTGTATAAGCTCCTCCATGTTTCCCCATTAGTCATGTAATAGCTAGCTCAGTTATCAGTTTGGCCATCAGAGAGAGTGAGAGAGAGAGATCCCATTCACAAAACATATACATTACAGCATATTGTTATAAATGTTCTACTTTATCGTTAGTTATTGTTAATCTCTTAGTGTACCTAATTTATCAATTAAACTTTATCATAAGTATATATGTATGGGGCAAAACAATATATAAGGTCTACCGCAGGGGTCCCCAAACTACGGCCTGCGGGCCGCATGCAGCCCCCTAAGGCCATTTATCCGGCCCCCGCCACACTTCTGGAAGGGGCACCTCTTTCATTGGTGGTCAATGAGAGGAGCACATTGACCATCTCATTAGTCAAAAGCAGGCCCATAGTTCCCATTGAAATACTGGTCAGTTTGTTGATTTAAATTTACTTGTTCTTTATTTTAAGTATTGTATTTGTTCCCATTTTGTTTTTTTACTTTAAAATAAGATATGTGCCATGTGCATAGGGATTTGTTCATAGTTTTCTTTATAGTCCGGCCCTCCAACAGTCTGAGGGACAGTGAACTGGCCCCCTGTGTAAAAAGTTTGGGGACCCCTGGTCTACCGGAAAGTTCTGTTCGTTTCTATCACAACAAGTTTCGACGCGTAAGCACAAGTTTATTTGGCGCATGTGTGACTCTCTATTTTTATCACTTAATGTATACATACTGACATAGCAAATTAACTAAAACAAAGTTGACTCACGTTAGTCTTATGTGTGAAGCGATAGTGTACCCATGACTACTGATAAAGTTCATTTATGCCACTGTATTTTTACAAATTTCAACAAGGAAGAAATGCTACAGAAGCATGTAGAAATTTATTAAAAGTGTTTGGTGAAGGTACAGTTTCTGATAGGACATGCAGAAATGGTTTGAAAATTCGAAACAGGTGATTTTGACCTTTCTGATAAGCCACGTTCTGGGCGACCATCTTTGATCGATGACGATGTTGTTAAGATCATGTTGGAGCAAGATCCTTTTCTGACAACACTGGAGATCACGGAAAGGCTTAATTCAGCTTAGCAAACCATTTCAGACCATATTCGGAAGTTAGGATTGGTGTGGAAATATATTATTTAATAAAGTTTATTGATGGTAAGAAAAATTTGTATTTTGTTTTATTCCAAAAACAGACAGAACTTTCCAGTAGACCTTTTATATATATATAGGGGTCTTGGGATATTCCCACTAAGGGGCTTAGAAATATTGCCCATGGAGAATGAAAAGACTACTCTAATTTTTAAATGCCAAAAACAACATTTAGTTATGTAAATAATGATCTATATGCCTAAAGAGTGGGTCCACTCCCTTAAATAAAATAGAATGAATGTAATATAATTTCCTAGGAATTCTGATGATACCAGGCTATTTGAATAGAAGGATTTTAATCATGATTATCTCTTAAAGTCTGTGCTTAATAAGCAGAGAAAATCTGGGTGATAAAAGTGAGAAGAAAGATATAGATGAAAAAATAATCCTTAATGAGGATTACATCAAAATACACTGTCCTGGGGAACCGATGAGAGACTGTTATCTGTGTAAATAAAGCATAACTTGGCTCCAGCTGCTTCTATTAAAATGTTGGCTAACATCGCTTTTGAAGAGACAGACTGACATAGAAATGGCTGTAGGTCAATTAGCCTAAAGTGAATTCACTAAATTCTCTTGTTTCTCTTGACTATATTAGTTTTAGTTGAATAGTTTTTGTTTTGTCAGCATAACAGCTTTTTAAAACCATAATCAATTTGTTTCTTTTCCAATTTGCTAAATAATGTTTCTTTCCTTTCTACTAAAGCTGGAGACCAAGGGCTGGAGAGAGGGAAAGACTGGTAGGCATAAGGACATATTCATTTGTGTGGGTTTTTTAAACTTGCTTTTTTTTAAAGACTTTATTTATTCATTTTACAGAGGAGAGACAGAGATAGATGATAGATAGATAGATAGATAGATAGATAGATAGATAGAGTAAGAGAGAGAGGGAGAGAGAGAGAGAGAGAGAGAGAAAGAGAGAGAGAGAAAGAATAGCAGGAAGCATCAACTCCCATATGTGCCTTGACCAGAAAAGCCCAGGGTTTCAAACCGGTGACCTCAGTGTTCCATTTCGATGGTTTATCCACTGTGCCACCACAGATCAGGCCTTAAAATCTTTTTTGAAAAAAGCTTGCATAAAGCATTTTTATTGCAATAATAAAACTGATACTCATATGTCGTGTGAGATGGAGGATGGGGTGTAGGTAGCAATCACTTCTCTCATCCAATAACTACACAAGACAGCAAAGGAGTGAGGGGGACGGGCCAATGGAAGAAGCCAGGAAACTTTGAGATCAGCAAGAGGAGCTGATGAGCATCAACAAGCAGGAGGTGCTGAAGCTGTGATGATCAGCTTCATTTTCTTAAGACAACACTCAAGGGTTTTTCATAAAAGTTATGTTTTCATTGGCTGTTAAGTGTCTACAAACCGCACCTTTAATTTAAATTTAAAAGTTCTTAATTTTGGAAATGGAGCCTGAATAGCTATGAGATTAAAAACGTCCTGAGTATCTACTAGAAAAAAAAAAACACAGAAGGGGGAAGAAAAAAAGCCAGACCACGAAGAAAAGAACTTTAGGGGGCCCTGCTCTCCCAGGGGCAGATCCCTGCAGTGCCCAGCAGTGCAGTGAGAATGATTTGCTTTCAAATGTCAGAGTGTTGGAAGAGTAGTGAGGATGGGCAGTGGAGGAAAGGGCTCCCTCCTCCTCACTTCAGTCTTGGGCAAGTCTCTTAATTCAACCCAGGACATCTCTCAACTTGGAGAATAAGTCGACTCTCAACAGTGCCTCAAATCTGCTACGGTTTTGCAGCAAGGCAGCAAAAATGTTTAATATACAATAGATATAAATGTCATCCAATAAAATAAAGATTCTTCCGTATTCCTCACACCAATTCCTTGTCTAAAGTTAACCCATTACTTGTGCTGTTAATACTTGACTAATAGTTAATTGGAAACCTAGATCCAAAAGACTGAAACTGAATGTTCACCCCAAATCAAAAACAAAACAGAGTAACGAAGGAGGTTTTTGGCATGTAGTTTAGGTCTCCACACTTAGAGGAGAAAGGGCAAGAGCACAGAGGGTGACAGAGCGCATGCAGAGGTGGTGGGTTACAGATTGCCGCAGAACATCCTGAAAAGCTCCTCACAGATGCGAGGGCGCCGTCTGGGGCGCCAGATCCTCATGGCACATCCAGGAACAGGGAGCCCAGGAAGTAGGCCATTTCTGTCATTACAGTTTTAGAGGCTCCAAGGCAAAGACGAGGGTGGCATCTGGGGGGGATGATCCTGGGTGCCTAGTGGCACCGTAAGCATAGCTGGGAAAAGAGCCCGTTTGGCTCTGTGACTCACAGTCGTCTGGGCAGCCCCTTCTTCCCAGCCTCTGATCACCTCCTCCTTGCCCTAGAATAACATTTCTTTCCTTCTTCAAGAATCATCCTGTAGTGCTTTATGCAGGCCTGGCCACGCTTTGAGAAAAGGTGCCATCTCCTGGGGAGATGGTCCCCCATCTGCAGTCCAGTGACAGCTGTGGCTCAGGCACCTGCAGGGCAGGTAGGCATGGAGATGTGCAGACTGCACCTGGTCGTGTTTCCAAGTCTCTGCCTTGTGTCTCTATGCAGCGCCTGTGCATGTGCCCCTGTATGGCCCTGCGCCATAAAGACATGAGTTTGATGACAAATAATTCTTCTTAATATATTTTTAATGAATATATACATATTTTTAGGGATGTATTCTTCATGTATATAGTCATATAGATTTGTATTTATAAGTATCTTTAGGAGTAGATTGTAATTAATATATTTTTCTTAGAAATAGGAATAAACAACTGGCTATGAATATTTTCAAATATGAGGAATTTCATATTTTTAATTTTAGTCTTAAATTCAGTCTGTTTCTCCCTTTTAACTCAGTTCCTCTTCAAGTGCTAGCTCTTTAAATGGCATCATGAAGACAAAATAAGAACCAGCCGATCAGTAGGAAGAGATAAGTAAATGAGTTGGTCAACTTCTGTGAGGACAAAAACTTGTTGAGGGAAGTTAATCTCTACTATTTTCTAAAAGAAATATAAAGATGACAGGAACTTTGTCATAAGAGCAGAATAAATGAAGTCAACTAGCTTTTACCACAAGTGCTTAGAATGAGCATTTTATAACTGAGATGGGTCATTCTTATATTGCCTATATTGTCAAGATTTATAATTTTGATGCAAGATTGATTTAGATCTATAATGCAATTATGTCAGATATAAATCTGTTACTTCACCCTACATAAATTTGGAGAAAAATAAAGGTCTCTTTTATTTTTTTTAGTAAGAGAGACAGAGACAGAAAAAGACAGAGAGACAGAGAGAGGGACAGATACACAGACAGACAGAAAGGGAGGGAGATGAGAAGCATCAATTCTTCATTGCAGTACTTTAGTTGTTCATTGATTGCTTTCTCATATATGCTTGAGCACTTGCTCAAGCCAGCTACCTTGGGTTTAAGCCAGTGACCTTGGGCTTCAAGCCAGGTACCATGGGGTCATGTCTATGATTCTATGCTCAAGCCAGTGAACCTACGCTCAAGTTAGTGAACCTGCGCTCAAGCTGATGACCTTGAGGTTTTTTATCTGGGTCCTTTGCATCCCAGGCCTAAGCTCTTATGCACTGCACCACTGCTTGGTCAGGTTACAGTTCTTATATATTATGGTCTTTTAACATATGTGTGTATGTATGATTTCCCCCCCTAAATGTTATCGAATGCAATAAAGTAAAAGAGAAAAAAAATGAGGCCCTGGCTGATTGGCTCAGTGATAGAGCCTCTGTCTGGAATGTGGATGCCCAGGGTTCAATTCCCAGTCAGGGCACACAGGAGAGGCGACCATTGGCTTCTTCACCTCTCTTTTTCCTTCTTCTCTTTCCCCCTTCCACAGCCATGGCTCATTTGGTTCGAGCTCATCCTCCTGGGTATTAAGGATGACTCCGTGGTGCCTCTGCCTTAGGCTCTAAAATTAGCTCAGTTGTGAGCATAGCCCAAATGAACAGAGCATCAGCCCCAGTTGCCAGCTGGATCCCTGTCCAGGCGCATGCAGGAGCTTGTCTCTCAATCTCCCCTCTTCTCACTTGGAAAAAGAGGGGAAAAAAAGAGAAAAAATGGTAAAACTTGAAAGCCTAATAACTTTTAAAAAAAAGAGGCAGTAAAATCTCTGGCATTTCTCTTAGCAATATCTTTTCTGATTATTTCGTCAAACAAGGAAAGCAAAAGAAAAAATAAATAAACAGGATGAGATCAAACAAGAAAGTTTTATACAGCAAAGAAAATTATCAAGAAAATGAAAAGACAATGTATTACTAAATGGTAATACATATTTGCCAATAATACATCAATAATAAGGGGCAAATATCCGAAAATAGATAAGGAACTCATACAATCTAACATCAAAAGAAACAATCCGATTAAAAAAATGGGCAGAAGAACTGAATAGATACTTTTCCAAAGAGGACATAAAGATGGCCAATAAACATATTAAAAGATGCTTAATATCACTAATCAACAGGGAAGTACAAATTAATATCACAATAAAATATCACTTCACATTTTTCAGAATGGTTGTCATCAATAAACCAACAAATAACAACTGTTGGCAAGGATGTGGAGGAATAGTAAACTTTGTGCATTATTAGTAAATTGGTGCAGCCACTATAAAAAATAGTATGAAAGTTACTCAAAAAGTTAAAAATAGAACTACCATATGACCCAGCAATTCCATTTTTGTGTAGTTATCTGAAGACACCCAAAATTCTAAGTTAGCTTTATTTTAAAATCCAAAAAGTATGTATTGACATCTATAGTGCTTACGTGGGAAAGTTCACTGGTGCTCTCCCCAGCATTATCTTTGATGATTTCCAGTTTATGGGGGGGAGTTACCTTTCATTTATGTCAATCAGTGCCAGTCCCCTTCTCCTAGTTGTCACTCTACCCACTGCTGCTGTCCTTTGACCCTGACTGGCTTTGTCTCATGCTGGAAATGATCTGTCTTCCTTCACTTTCCCACAGAATCATCCCATGACTGTCACACCTGGCAGTCTTTTACTGACATTTTAGTGATTGCAGGGAGCCTAGACAAAAACTTAAAAACACTTTTCACTATTTCTAGAACCTTCCTGCCATTACTACCATGTACTTCCTCACCTGTCTTGCCCTCTGGATGGCTCTCTCTTCCTACCATATTGCTGGACTTGGTTTTGCTTTCCCACTATCTCCTTTCTATTGGAGAAAGGGCTATTTTCAAGAACTTTACATTTTCCCTCCTAGTTTTGCAGTTTTGTTGTTGTTTCATCCTATCTTTCCAAATCACACTTTGGGCAGTAGAGGAAGTATAAACACAGCAGTTAAGTTCATGCTTACATTAATTTGTCAAGGTATTTTTATAGACAAAAATGACAAGAGAAAGCACTACCTCAGATCATTATTAATATTGACATTTCCCTTAAAACCAAAGCCCCTGAACTCAATGAACCTTGAACTTATTCTCAGATTCTATTCAGACTATACCTATTCAGTAACCTATTAAAGGGTAAGGGCTCTTCTGAGCATTAATTCCAAGAAGTATTCTAGGATGTCTCTCTATACTTTATGGTCTGTGTGACTGAAGGACAGAAATTGATATTATAGACAGCAGGAATAAAATGGACTTCTGCTAATGACACATGGAACTTGAGAATCAGAGATGAGTTATTTCTAGCACCATGTGAGACTGAGAGAGAGTTGCCTTTCAACTTTAAGAGGTCTATCTTGGGATCAGTTCTATTTAATTATGTGGCTCCCACACTGCTTTCCTAACCCTTGACCAAAGAAACAAGTTATAAAAAAATTAACATCTCATAAAAATACAGATAAAATTTATTTCCTGTTACGATTGTGAGGTGTCATTGTCATTGTTCATATTTTACAATTAAATAATGAGAAATGCAGAATAATGAAACAACTGTCAACACTTATATCATATAATTGGCAGAGTTGAAAAATAAGGTCAATGAACTCTAATTCATTATTTTCGGCTGTGGTGAAGCTTACTCTCTAATATGCAGAAAACTTGAGGAGCTTTATACATATATACATATATATATGTTATAGCAAAGAAACTTATGCAGTCAAACTTATTAAAGGCAAAGGATAAGAGTCTTTTAACCTCACAAACAGGTTATGTAATCTGGCTCAGTTAACTGATGGGTGAAATTTCTATTTACATATCCTCTGTGGTTTGAAACCTTGCAAACTATACATGATTAATGTGCTGTTCTTGTTTTCAAACTGTTTAAATAATAAACATATGAAATCACTTCTTATTGGCCAAATGTGAAAGAGTCAGGAATGTGTACATAATAAACCAGTTTAGGTTGAAGTGACTGGTCATGGATTGAGATGAATGATATGCTTACTTCTACATCATTCTGTCAAATCCACAGGGAGTATCGCAGTTAAACATAGCAAGAAAGCAAGTTGTGATTCAAGCAAATAATAAATGTGAGTTGTCTTAAATCACATAAAGTATCTGTGATAATTATGACCTCAAGTTTTTTTGCCCTGTAAACTTTTAAAATATCTTATCTTCTCTCAGCTTGAATAAAGAGAAAGATGTAGTCTTCTCATAGTTATATGCTAAGCGCTCTCAAATGGGATAAAGCACCGTGAGCAGTTTCTGGCATTTAGTAGGGGCGAGTTTCCCTTACCGCTGTTCATGAAGTTTTTAAACAGGTAACCAAAGAAAACTTTTCGTGTCTCTACAAACTAGAAATACATATTCAAGATATTTTCAGCCTTATAAATTAGTGTGCTTTGCTAAATTAGTTGGTTTTACTGTGGTTTTTATATTATTGGTCAGCAAAGATGACACTGTTACCTTTTGAATTATGATTTTGCACCTTTTAGACACTAATATAAGTAAAATTTTGTATTTGCCATGCATTGACCTGAGGAAATTATATCCAATATCTCTCTGAAAAGGCAAGGGCAGGAAGTCAAAAGTCCTGCCATCGAAATGTTCTGCCACGGGCATTACAGGCTAGATTAAACACTCGTTACTGAAGAAGCACTGTCTTTGGTGTAGTGTGCTTGATGTTTCATCTCAGAAGCAAAATACTTATTCTAAGTTGTACTGTTAACTCTATGAAAACATTATATTTTATTTGGCATCATTATTATCCAGTGACATAAAATGTTAAAGAACCCTAGTAGAAGGTGTTACACATAAGAAATAGGAATGATAATTTTTAAGACAAACAATAAAGATATGCACTAAAACACCTATTTATCTAAAATGAAGTAATTGGGGTGGTTACCTATCATTTTGGAATCAAAGATGAAAAACTCATCTATATATTTAGGTAGAATTATATTTATAAAAATTAATAATGTCAAATGATTTTTATTCTTTCATATAAATAGAAGTGAAGAATTTATACTTAGTTACTATAGGCAAAGCTGATGTTTTTAAAAACACAACTATTTGGGAAGAATTTACTCAAGTATGTATTCTGATGTTGCTGATGGAAACTTGATTTTCATAATGAAAGGAAACAAGTACATGAATAAACAATAGCTTTTCTCCACAAGTTTTATTTTAATTTTAATAGAGTCTTGAGACGCTATTAATTTCTAAACAGGTTTTGAATTTTAACAATAAAGAAATCTTCTTTTGTTGCAGTGTTTTTGTATTTTAAACTTCAGGGTCTCTGTTATGATATTCACATAATAATTAAATACATTAGTTTTTTTCATTTTTCTGCTAATCTCTTAAGCCACAACGTGAACAATCAAATGGAGATAGTGAATATAAATATTTAATGAGAATTTTATATAACCATTTGTATTTATCTAGCTCTTTAAGGTTTTAACTCATTTTCATGTTCTTCATCATTCATCCAACATCTGTGTGCATATAAATGTATGAGCTTTGTTTCTTGTAGAGGAGGCAGAAGTAGCCCCTGAGATAACAAGTTGTAGCATTGGGCATGAGGACTTTCTTTTTTTTTCTCCTTTGTCTTAAATTTATATATTTGTTTATTTGAAAGAATCACCTAGTCCTGTGCTGGATTTAGGTTATGTCAACTGAGGGGAGGGGGTAAGAATTACACAATGTTTAGATTAGTGGGGTATTATTAAGGGCTCAGTAACTTGGAGAAGTGTACCAGTTTAACATAGCCTTAGCACTTTGAAGTATTAGGAAACAAGCATGAAAGTTAACACAGTCTTCTATTGTTGGTCCAATTCAGCCCTCATCTCACCCTTTTAATCCACAAGAAGGAGGTCAAGTAACCAAACTATGCTGAGGCTCACCAGGGTTCCCAACTTCACTAAGCTCACCAACCACTTTAGTGTTCATAGAATGAGGAACAAGACACCTCTGGGGCTGTTTCACACCTCCACACTCTTGCTCTCTGTTCTTGCTTTCTGAAACATTATCATACCAGAAAAGCTTTCTTGAATCCCTGCGCGGGGTTGGCAGGGTTGTTAGTCCTGGCCTCAAACTAGGTTTGTATGTACCATCTGCCCTTTACTACGTGAATAACCTGAACTTTCCTAGGTCTCCTGTTTCTCATCAGTAAAGTGGAGTATTCATCATATTAATATATGGGGATTCAGTGAGGTGATACTTATAAATGACTTTAGTTTAATGCTTGGCATTTAGTATGTAATAAATGTAACAGTTACAGTGGGGAACAGTGGATGGGTTTAAAACATGGATCCTCTGGACAAAGGGATTACTCACATTCTGGGTTGAAGTGGAATATCGTGAGATTTCATTATGCTACTCATATGGCATGTAATTTAAAACTTATGAATGTTTATTTCTGGAATTTTCCATTTAACATTTTCACACCTTGACTTTGGGTAACAAATCATGGGGAGGAAAACTGGATAAGGAGCAACTACTGTACTTTTAATACTTTTCTATTCTCAGTTAACTTAATTGCTTTATAATAACTCCTTTCATTGGTCAGCACAAAATATGCTGATTCCCTCATATACAAAATTCTATCCATCTTCATCCTTTACCATTGCCATTCTGATAAATATAATAGCCAAAATAGGAATCTTTGTGAAGAACCCTCGTCCAAAGTAGATTCCTATAAACTTAAGTAAACTATATCAGTGATAACATGCTTTTTGAGTTCTCTAACTATGCCATAATAACTAATTGTTTTTCTTTGTTTCCAGGAGTCATAATTCAAAAGTGATATTTAGGATTATATTAATTATTCATTATCTTTTTTAAAAAAAAGTATTATAGTTTTTCATATCACATCTCAATTTTTTTTCTTTTTCTTCTTTTTCCAAGTGAGAGGAAGGGAGATAGAGAGACAGACTCCCACATGTGCACCAAATGAGATCCACCTGGCCACCCCGTCTGGGGCCCTGCTTACAGCCTGCTATTTTTAGTGCCCAAGGTGAAGCCATTCTCAGCACGTGTGGGCAATGCACTTGAACCAATCAAGGCATGGCTGCAGGAGGGGAAAAGAGAGAGAAGGAGAGAGAGACAAGGGGGAATGGAAGAGGGAAGAAGTAGATGTTCAATTCTCCTGTGTGCTCTGACTGCAAATCAAACCAAGGACATCCACATGCCGGGCCAATGAACTACCACTGAGGCAATCGGCCAGGGTCACATCTCAATTTTCAAATGAACTTGATAACATTATAAAAAATAATTTTTAAAATAGAAGAAAAAAGTACCAATACTGCTATATTTTAAAATATATTTTATATTTTCACCTCTAATAAATAACTTAAAAAATATATCAATTAAATACAAAATTTGCTTTTAAGTATTTCTAATATTTTAGTAAATACAATTTCAAGGTACAATTTGATGTGTAGCAATTTTAACAGCATTGTGACATGTTTCCAAAGTTTTTAGTGCAAGATACTTGTAAGACCTAAATATCACCAAGGCAGAAAAAATGGCCTCTTTAATCAAATAGAGCAGATGTTAGTGAAAAAGCATTCCCAAATGCTTTTGCTCAGAAACTCTTTCTCAGAATTTCTCAAACTAGACTAGCACTAATGTGTTTTAATTTTAACACACAGAATGGCAATGTTTTTTAATTTAATGTAATTTTTAAAATTTAATGTTCAAATAAAATAATACAATGTTCTTATACATATTTACAACTTCTGTCAAAACATAAAAGACACTGGATTTCTTCTTTTTACCCAACTCCTATCCCCGTCCTGATCTGATGCATTGCCAGCTCATCTTAGGGTACAGCTAGTAAACCGCCAGCGTCAAAACAAGGAGGCAAGTACTAGATAAAATTAATTTAAATATCTTCATATTAAGTTCTTACTAGGTCTGGGGTGGAAAGATTTGTTCCTAACTGTAGGACTATAGTGAGTCAACTTTTAAACTTTATTTCCCAAAAGCAGTAGACTTGTGGATATGAGGAGTTAACACTACCCTGTCCACAATAACAGCAACAGAAACACTGGCAAGATCATAGCTTGAGGGAGGTGTTTACTGAAGACAGATCTGAACCTCGAGTTGTGAGACTGAAAATGCTGACCTCCAGGTAAATATTCTTCAACAATAAATTCCATCTTTGTTACTGAGAGCAGTTTCAGGTGACAGAGTGGTGTCCCAGTGGATCGGCACTAAAGGAAGAGCACAGGGAAGCAGGAACGAGAGCCGTGTGCAAAAATGCCTCCAAAGGGAGTGGGCATTAAGGAGAGCGGAGGAGACAGAGGCTCCTGGCAGGGTGGCAGAGGCGGTGGGCACTGTGCTCACTCCTCCCATGAGCACAGCAAAAGTACAACTAAATTGTAGAACAGTCCACCTGGAGTACCATCTGAGGACAGGCTGAACAGAAGTCTTATAACTAAGGCTATAAAAAGAAGCCACTTGGAGATGGGTAGGAGGGGCAGAGACACAAAACCTGCTGCCCCCACAACCACATGTTGTGACTGAGAATCAGGAGGAATATTTCAGCTGCAGAATTCCCCATGAGAAGGAGGAATCCCAGCCTCACCCTGGGCTCGCAAGTCCTGAACACCAGTGTCAGGAAGAGAAGCCTACAAAACATATGGCTGTGAAAAGAATCCAGAATTACCAAGCAGTAACTTGTGGTCATTTAGTACAAATTGTGGACATTTTACTTTCTTCTTTCTCTGAGAGAGTTTTAGAATAGCAAGTCAAAGAAATGGTATACGTGCAGAGAAGATATCACAAAATAGGCCACACAGTCTAAATTTAACTTGCTGATTTTTTAAAATTAAATAATTTTGGAATAAAGCCATGCTCGTTTATATTTTTTAAGACAATGTGGCTTCTCTCTCTCTCTCTACTAAGACTTTCTGTCAATATTCAATGAGAAACTGAAGACCTCCAATAAAAAGATGAGTAAGTCTTATTAGAAATTGATTCTCAAACCCAGTCAAGCCTTAAGACAACTAAAGTTCTGACTATCATGTTTCCTGCAACTTCATAGATGACCTTGAGGCAGGCTATTTCAGCTAATACCTCTCCCATATTCCTGACCCTCAGAAATGAGGTGAGTTAATAGATTTTTTTTGTTTCTTTATTTTAAGCTATTACATTTAAGTTTTTATTTCTTGTGAATCAAATTCACCATTCTTACAAATGAATCCAGGGCTTACCCATTTGCATGTCCAGTCTTTCCCAAAAACCATTGATAAATCTGAAGTTCTTAAGACTAAAAAAGTTTAAGACATAAATCCTCCTGACCAGGCAGTGTCACAGTGGATAGAGTGTCAGAATGGGACACAGAGGACCCAGGTTCGTAACCTCGAGGTTGCCAGCTTGAGCACGAGCTCACTGGCTTGAGCGTGGGATGACAGACATGACCCCATGATCGCAGGCTTGAGCACAAGATCACTGGCTTGAGCAAGGGGTCACTGGCTCTGCTATAGCCCCCTTATCAAAGCAAATATTAGAAAGCAATCACTGAACAACTAAGGAGGTTGAAGAATTGATGCTTCTTATCTCTCTCCCTTCCTGGCTGTCTATCCCTATCTGTCCCTCTCTCTGGCTCTCTCTCTGTCTGTGTCAAAAAAAAAGACATAAATAAAAAATTTTCCCCATTCTATTCCTATTTAAAATCTTTTAATAGATGAGAACACAGACTTCATGTCAGGTGCCTCAGTGGCCTGACTGCAGCCTTTATCCCTGAGCATCGTTCACCCTAATAACATTTTCTGTTTGGCCTGACTGTAAAATTCCTGAGTACAGGGACATATTCATCACAGAGACACACACACGAACACACACACACACACACACTCACTCACATTCAACATTTGGATGTAGATTCAAACAAATGGAAAATACATAATTAATTGTTTATACCCACAAGGAACTGAACAATGTGTTATGCATCATTCTGGAGTGTGATAGTCAATGCCACATGGCTCTTCTTCAGCCTTTTCTCATTCAACATTTTAATACTTAACATGAATAATGATAGAAATTTTATCACTTTTGTTCACACAGTCAAATCATTGTAAATGCTTTGGATAATAAAAACAAAATTCCATAAAAATTTCAGAATGTTAAAATAATATGATATATATAATATTTCAAGATAAAACAATTAGAAAAAATGTGAAATACTACACTTAAATAAATGATAATTATAATATGTCAAGGTGGAAACTATCATTTAATGACAGACTTTATGGAAAAGAATGAGGATTTTCATTCAATATACTTCACTAATATGTATTTTTATTTGGTCCACTGTTTCATTTACCTAGAAGAGACTGACTACATAATAAGCATTCAACAAATATTGTTTGTATATAGGAATGTGTCAGGTGTAAGGTATGAATACAACCATAACAACAAAAAAAAACAACAACAGAAAAACCTTAAGTTTTATTAACAGAAATGAACTCACTATAGAAAAAGAAAGGCCCTGGCTGGTTGGTTCTTTTTCTACCTGGTGTGTGGATGTCCTGGGTTCAATTCCCAGTTAAGACACACAGGAGAAGCAACCATCTGATTCTTCAACCCTCTGCCTCCTTTTCTCTCTCTCTCTCCTCCTCTCGCAGCCATGGTTTGGTTCGAGTGCATTGTTCCCAGTTGCTGAGGATGGCTCTGGGCTCCACAGGTGGCTCGTAGAACCTCTGAATCAAGGGCTAAACTTAGGTCAGTTGTGAACATGGCCCCAGATGGACAAAGCATGGGCCTCAGATGCTAGTTGCTGCCTGAATTTCAGTCAGAGCACATGCGGGAGTCTGTTATTCTATCTCCCCTCCTCACGCTTGGAAAAAAGAAGTGAAAAAGTGAAAAAAGATAATTTTGTCTGCCATCCATAGCCAGATCACAACTGTAGTAGGATTATGTTCCATTCCAAACAACATACTTTGAAAAGTGTGTGTGAAATCACACACATAAAATTTCAGAGAGAAGTAGTCAGGGTGATGACGATACTCAAAACCCAACAAGAATTGAAGAAAATAGAGGTTAGTCGTCAGGCTCATGGTCTTTAAAAATACAGAAAGCTGTTTATGTAGCAGAGAGGTCTGATTCACTCTAGATGGTGTCAATGTGGAGAACTAAAACAAGTAACAAGAAGAAAAATTTTAGTCAATATAAAGAAAGAATTTCTCTAGAAGTAATACCTATCCAAAGATGCCAGAAATATCTTAATAACTAATAAGTTCCTGCATTTTGAGGTGTGCAAGGATAAGATGGACAACCACTAGTCACATATTAGGAGAAGAATATCCAAAAATATTGGAATTGAAATCTTTAGTTCTTACTCTTTTAATAATTTCTAAATAAGACTATATCAAAAATGAAAAAAATCTTATGACTCACAAAAGCCATGAAAAGATAAAGCAGAAAATACAACAAATTTGTTGTCACTGGTGTTTACCTGAGGAAGTGTGAACTAAGACAATGCAGTGATGTAAATGTATTTAATTTTCATGTGTTCTTTTCTAAAAATGAAGTTATACATTTACATATAAACAGATAAGGAATAAAAACTATTTAATTCCAATTCAATTAACCCATAATAATAATAAATAGTAATAAAAGTGACAAACTTATAAGATATTAATGAAAGAAGGGGCCTTAGCAGTTCAGATATAATCTAAGCCAATTCTTTTTTTTTTTTTTTTTTTTTTTTGTATTTTTCTGAAGCTGGAAACAGGGAGAGACAGTCAGACAGACTCCCGCATGCGCCCGACCGAGATCCACCCGGCACGCCCACCAGGGGCCACGCTCTGCCCACCAGGGGGCGATGCTCTGCCCCTCCAGGGCGTCGCTTTGTCGCAACCAGAGCCACTCTAGCGCCTAGGTCAGAGGCCAAGGAGCCATCCTCAGCACCCGGGCCATCTTTGCTCCAATGGAGCCTCAGCTGCGGAAGGGGAAGAGAGAGACAGAGAGGAAGGAGAGGGGGAGGGGTGGAGAAGCAGATGGGCGCTTCTCCTGTGTACCCTGGCCGGGAATCGAACCCGGGAGCTCTGCACGCCAGGCTGACACTCTACAACTGAGCCAACCAGCCAGGGCAATTCTTTTTTTTTAAAATAAATATATTTCTTTCCTAGAACTCTCATAAGAATGACACATGAACACTGTCTTTCTGATGTAATAAGAATACATACATTTGTTAACCAATGTCACCACCATAAATTAGATTTCTTTAAAAAGAATACAAACATTTGACCAACATCATGGCAGGAAATGGGTGAGGGTTCTCATAGTTGGTGCCAGGTGTCCACTGAAGAAATCTGTACTCCAAAGAGAGGATGTTTCCTTGGACTCCATCATTGCTGTTGCAGCTCCCAGGTCTCTGTGCCTTGCTCAGAATCCTTCATTCCCACACCAGTTATACCTAACTTCTATGCCACTAGGGACTCCTCTGAGACCCAGGTGAACTTCTCCATGTCTCCCTCTCCCCACTGGAATTCCGCAGCACAGGTCTCCCTAGTAAGCTGCTGTCTTGCACCCTCAGGGGCATGGTTGGGAGTTGGGGGACAGACATAGCATATTACCAAAGTAAACAGCAGGAATATAACTAACACTTAGCAAATGGCACCTGGGCATACAACCAACAGTCTCACAGAATACAAGTGGGTGGTGCTGACTTCACCATGCCCTGCACACGGAAGGGGGTTAATGCCTGGCTCTTCCCCAGGTTTGAGTAGTGTCACCACATGCTCTACCCCTATTCTGGGCTTTCCTTCATTTTTCAAAAGGGAAGAAAGATGGCAGAGAGAATGTGGAAGGGGCAAGGATGAGGTGGGGATAATGACCTTTATGACAAAACAAAAATAATACAAACATGTAAAAACTGAATTTACTGGTGCAATATTTTATAACAACAGAAGGTAGCTGGAAACAGTGCTAACACAGACAATGAGGACAGCCCCAAGGGGAGGAGCCAGCAGGAGAGTGTGGCAGAGGCCACTTGTTTAGATAAAGAGACTTTCAGTGGACTGCTGATGGATTGGATCTGCTGTGTCAGCTGTGAGCCCTCTGTGATGGTGATAAAACAGGGGACCACAGGCTTGGAGACGCACAGGCCCACCACACAAACATGTAGGGCACATTCTTGTCTTCACACACAGTGGGAGGGACAGCCGATCGCCAGGGCTCTGCATCTGCAGCCTTAAAATGAAGCCACAGGTGCCTCTATTGAATGTCTGGTGGCCTCATTGGCTCCATTCTGAAGCTGCTTGTAGTTGCCTGACTGCTGAACAAGGTTCAACTCTCTTGGTAACTAGTCAGTGACCTCAGACCATGCTCATTGTCTAGGGCAGGAATAGTCAACCTTCTTATACCTACCTCCCACTTTTGTATCTCTGTTAGTAGTAAAATTTTCTAACTGCCCATTGGTTCCATAGTAATGGTGATTTATAAAGTAGGGAAGTAACTTTATAAAATTTATAAAGCAGAGTTACAGCAAGTTAAAGCATATAACAATAATTACTTAGCAAGTACTTTATGTCGGATTTTCACTAAATTTGGCAGAGTAAATCTTTATAAAACAACTTACTATAGTTAAATCTATCTTTTTATTTATACCAGGGGTCTCAAACTCGTGGCCCGCGGGCCGCATGCAGCCCACCGAACAATTTTGTACTGATTTTTTTTTTGTTTTCAACTGCAGTGAGAAAAGTGTTGCGTAACAGTTGCCTTTTGTAGACCTAGTGCGGCCTGCCAAACGGCTGTGATCTTGCTCTGCGGCCCACATGCTGAGTTGAGTTTGAGACCCCTGATTTATACTTTGGTTGCTCCACTACCACCCACCATGAAAGCTGGAATGCCCATTAGTGGGTGGTAGGGACCAGGTTGACTACCACAGGTCTAGGGCATGTACTCTCCTTAATTTGATTAAAGGAGATTCTTAAGTTAATTAAAGGAAGCATTTCAATCAAATTGAAGACTGCAAATGGCCAGGCAATGAGCAAAGGGCACAGTGTACTCAGGTGAGTTCTACACAGCATGAGGTTGAAAAGTTTGCCTTCACAGTGAATATTCAACTACTGATAGTTTTAACTATAACAAAAATACCTTTTGCTGATCAATATTAATCATTACATTACCTAACAGTGGTATTGATCAAGACAAGAAACTTTAAAATTCCTTCTTTTTACTTCTGGAAATATGTGGGTTAAATACCAGTCAATAATGTGTGGGAGACAAATATTATTTCCACAGACTTCAAAGTGAAACTCAGAGGTTGGATGACTCCATCAAGGTCACATGACTAAGATGAACTGGAAATGAATCTAGAATAATCTGAACCCAATGCAGGCACTTTTCATTGCACCATGCTACCTTCCTGCATGTTTTCCACAATCTTTATCTATAATTTATAACAAATAAAATTATGATATAGTAACAGATTTAGAGTGGAAATAGTTTAAATATATAATTATTGTTGGGTTTACATCCTCTTCAGTACATTTTTCAAGTATCTGAAACAAAAAAATTTAGAGCTTGTTTAGTTCTTCCAAACAACAAGATTTTTCTTACAATATTTTTTTTAAAAAACTACCTTTAATTCAAACTGACAGGTAATTTTTCTTAAATGCTTAGAATGATGAAAGTAGCATTTTATGCTAAGACTCTTGAGACTGTAAACAGAATAAGAAGAATTATGTGTTTGAACCAAAAATTATGAACTATGGATTCAAAATTTATTAGCAGAGACCTAAAAGCCATTTAAAAGATTGAAAGTGATACAGTTTTCAGTAGCTTTCAGGTCCTGTCTAGCATGAAATTGACAAGTCCATTAAAGCCATAATCTATGTCTGCAGAGAGTTAAGACGGGTCCTGTCTAACAAGCTGTGGCCGATGCCTGGAGTAGGCTCACTGAGTTGGAGCCTGGAAAACTCGGTATGTGTCACTTATATACCACCCAATGCTCAGAGATATGTAGGTGCATCTACAATGATTTATTTTTCTAATTGCTATGGTATATTGTGGGATGATGTCACAAAATCCATTTGACCACAGTCCGCCTGAATTCGTTGACATTTCTGTATCCAGTTCTGATTCAGCTCTAGGGAAAATGGGTTGAAAATCTCTCCTATCCTCCTGCTAACTATCTCTTGAGATTGGGGTTCCCTAGTCAGTTATGTCAGGGTGACCATCCTGGCTGGCTTAGCAAACGGTGCTCAACTACCATGACAAACCTCTCAGTTCCCGGGCAGTAACATGATCCATAGCCCTCTGCAGATCTGGCATTTCCCTAGTCAAATGTAACCACATTCACTTGCCTCCACTCTCAAGAGCTTCACTCGTCTCTCTTCAGCCTTGAGTCTCACTCTACAACCTAGAAATTTTCTTCTAAAAAATTTTATTAAGTTGTGAAAGAAAATTGTACCTCCCGTTTTCATTCTCTCAAAAACAATTAAAAGGCATTTCTCTTTCCTGAAGGATTTAACCATCTTTCTTCTAAAGATACCTAGCTTGCAAGAACCGGGACCCTGAAATTTATTATGAAATTATGAAATCCAGGAAAGAGCATTGAACTTGAAATCAGAATATGTGACCTTGAACCCAGAGTCTGTTCCTTAGTTTGGTAAAGTTTCTGCGAGTCTGGACTTTGTTCACTTGTAGGCATGAAAACATCAACTTCAGAGCCATTTTGATGATAGATTTAAACAAATCCAGTAAAAACAGGTACCCAAAATGTGTGAATTTTCAAGCTAGAGATAAGTAAAATTTTTCCAACCAAGGCTGTTGACTTTTAAGTTCTCAAACTCAACTCTGCTGTAGATGTTCAAAAACAAAAATTATTTTCCAGGGAATTAAGAGCCAGTGTGGTAACAGAAGGTGGCAAGATCATTACTGTGTAAATTAAATGTTGCTACAAACAGAACTTTACATATTAAAAACTTACTAGGAAGAAAATCACAACAGTATTCATTTCGCCTAGATTTTTAAAAGCCAGAAGATTTCTTTTCAGAATTCCACATTTTATATTTCATCATAAATAAAAATAGATACTCAAAATCCATAGTAATCAATAATTTAAGTGTAGGACTGCATCTGTAGGCTGTAAAGAACAGAAATTTGACTAGAAAAACAATACTTTCTTAACTCTTCCTCTTCTCTGGCCCATAATTTTCTTACTAATAACCCTTAGCATAATGTGTTCTTGTTGCATATGTGGTGTCATAAATCAGATCTAACTTTTGATGATGAATTGCCTATGTATTTTAAATAAAGAAATAGAATGTCTTTGATGCCAAGATATGTCTGCTTTATTGTTTTAAAAAAGAGATGTTTTCCTGCAATTATGCCACTAAGGAAAACAGGTGAATAAAGTGTTTGGTGACTCTAACTTATCTGTTCTAAATTCCCAAAGCTCCTTTTTAGCAAGACGGTAAGTGGTATGAGGTATGTGGCCACAGGGTTGTTATTATTAGATACATAGGAATTTATTTTTGTATTTCTATAACATTGGAAACACAATCTGTTTTCCATGAAAAAATCTAGAATGGGCAATTTTGAGTCCACTTCTATCAATCCTCAGAGAATTTATAGTTCTTAAGAGTGACTTATTCACTGGGGCTAAAAAGGCACTACAGACCTTCATGGGTAAAATTTACATAGTGGAAGAACTTACTCAGAAATCTTTTAGGGCATTCATGTGTTTATAAAACAAATACGTTAGCCATAGAAATGGACATTTTCTCATTATTCATGCAAACTGTTTTCTCCCTGAAGAATAAATGACAGGACTTCAGGATATTTCCCGGTCACTAAAAAGGCATGCAGCAAGCTGGGTGTTTCCTTGAGTTCAAATTAAAAAGAAGCAAGTTAAAAGTTTCCATATGGAAACACTTTTTGACCAAGAGCCTGAACTCCTAAGGTAGTGTGGAGTAAAGACCACTCTGCAACAGGCATTCGATGCAAACTTGGGTGTCATCGTCCTGTCCTTTCCAGCCAGCCGGCTGCCCCTGGAGAGCCCGGTATATTAAATACACAGAACAAAGCAAATTACCATTAGCGCACCTGAACTGAAGTTTTCCTTCCAACCTGAAAATAATTACAGCTTTCCTCCCCAAAGGAATTTGATAGTACATTTGTTTTCTAATGTTGTAGGTAGAATTATATCTATCACTTACCTATCAACCAGTATAGAGAGGGTTGTACTAGCTATTCACACTTAACTTTGACAGTTATTCTCAACATCTACTCACTTTAGCCGCTCTTCACCATGAATAATAATTCTTTCCCTTTTTCTTAGCATATGTTATTTTATAATGAATGTCTAAGTAGTTTATTTTCTTCTCATTGCATGTGTGTATAATTGTATTTAAGTATTAGCTTTCTGTAATTACCTTATACTTTATGCCTTTTTTTTAAGTTTCAGTACATATTTTTCTATTGAAAACTGGCAAAATATCCACAAGGAAGTATCCAATCAAACTTTTCTTGTACTCAGGAGGACTGAAACTCCTGTTGCATTCACTTTTAGTGAACCTTTCTTTGAGTTTGAGCACTTATTTTATTATTTCTGTCCACATAGGAACTTTGACATTATATTTCACCCTATTAAAATGTTTATCAAAGGCATTAATTTGGAACTCCTTTCTGTCCCTATGAAAGCTCTGTTAGACATGTCGGTAAGTGGTGCTCATATCTTTTCCAGGGCTTCAGAGATAGACTGATCCACTAAACTGCTCAGCATAAAGTGAGTTCTTTTGCCCAGAGACCAGGATTTTGAAGACACCAATTTTTTATTTCAGTTTCCCGCGTAGGCTCCTTCAGATATGCGTCCTCTGCAGCAGTCTCAGTCTACGTGCTATCTCAGTAAAATGTGGCATGACACAACAACTCACAAGCACATGCAATTCAAAAATGTATCAGATGTAAAACAAGACACTTTTTTTTCTAAATATGTGAAATTCAGCTCTAAAACATATTGGTATCTACCTTAAGGATGTTTTGAAATAACAGAACCCAATTCTGTTTGGCAATGTGGTAGGGTTGGGAGGTGGGCAAAGATAACCAAGGGCCTTGTTAACCAAGTTGGATAACCAAGTTGTCAAAATTTAGATAACTGGACGCAATACTTTCTCCATATCTTCCTAAGAAACACTTCCTGGAACTTTCATACTTTCCAGTGTCTCAGATCTGAAAAAGAATTGTTATCATACTAAGAGATATGGGGGAAGCAGAAAGAGCACATGGGTTAACATTTTGTACTTTTTCCTCTGACCTGGCAGTCAGTCAAGCTAGTCCTGAGCAGAAAAGCAGGGGCTACTGTGAACCGGACATGCACTCTTCCATACATTTTTGGCAGACAAGGAGATTACTAGTCCAAATGGATTTAGACAGTTTATTGCTTACTGTCCAGCAAGCAGCATGCACTACACATCTGCACTAGTTGCCTTTGTCCTAGTGAAATCCACAGCATGATGAAGAGGCAGGAACTTTCTCAAGGACTTTGTCTAATAAACAACTTTTCTAACCTTGACCAGACTATGTGATAATTAAATGAATCGCTATCACCCTTGTCTATTGGGAGATCTGTATCAGTTTGCCTTGAGAGGAGCCACATGTAATGTTAAATTAAAGTCCATGGAAACTTCAGTTGGATCCAACAGCACAAAGGAATAATGTATGCCTGAACACTGGACTGTGTTATACTGACTGTATGGTAGAAACATGGTTGAAAGTTCAAGACTTGTCTCATATGGCAATGCTAGTGCTTCATGGAGAAAGAACCCTTGATCTGGGATCTGAAGACAAGATGGCTCACAGAGAGATGGACAGAAGAAGAAGCTTTCTAGGTGAACCCAACAGGGAGATGACAGCGTCAGAGGCATGAATGATCATAGCAGTTTCACAGGATCTGATACCCTTCCCTGAGTCCCACATCTTCTCTATCTCAAGATGAGTGACCTCGAGGGGGGGGTCACTCTTTCTGGAGAAGAATGTTTCATCATCTGTGGAAGATGGGTAGCTTGAAATAGCACCTCTGCCAAAGACTCCGATTATCTATAAGTTCCAAAAAATGGAAATATAAAGTTAGAACATTTAGTTTCTAGTGTCAAAAAGCAATTCTTCAATTGTTTAGCAAGAATAGTATTCGCGAACAATAAGGTGACCAACTTTTTAACAATGAAAAGGAGGACAAAAATAAATTGAAGAATACAATATTGTAAATAAAAGAAACATTTTATTCATTGCAACAATAATACACTATAACATGATAAATGCATAATAAAAACACTTGTAATATTTTATATTGTAATTATGCTTACATGCCTATTAACTTTTAATAATAAGTGTAAGAAAAAAGTACTCATTTAGATACAAATACGTCACATCACATGCAATGGATCGACTCTGCATTGATCGAATATGGACATTTACAGATTAGTCTTCCAAAATCAAAAAGGAGGACATGTAGGAGGACACTATTCAAAGGAGGATGGAACTTACAAAAGAAGGACTGTCCTCCCTAAAAGAGGACAACTGGTCACCTTACAAACAGGGAAGGAGAACCTCATTGGCTTTTTTTCAAGAAACTATGCATGTGACACATTCTGTTAGGCTCTTTACACTGTTATTTGATTTACTCTCCCAGAACAAATTACAAAGTGAGTATTTTTATCTTTATTTTACAAAGGAGAAAACTGAGTCTCCATAAGATTATGTAAATTGTCCAAGAGGTGAAACTTGGACTCACAGCTCTGCTGATGTTTTTTTCAAACTGCTAATGCTTTTTCCCGTAGTTTTTTTCTAATATCCCTTTGAGATATTTTCTCCCATTTTGCATATGTAGATATGCATATGAGGTATGTATTGATAGATATAGATAAGTAGAAACAAATTAATTTGCTACTCATATTTTAAAAAACAACAACAGGTAAATGATCTGTAATCTAAAGTATAGACGATTACAGACCATTGCTTCCTTCTACCCTAACATCTAGTGAGACATTTTTTACTATTCTTAATTATAACTAGAGTTTGCAAAGCACTTAGTCCCATAACAGCATATAAAAATATGTTTATTAAATGTCATTGTTTATCACCTATTACTTTGTCTTTATTACATATTGTTTGTTTTACATGAGCTATTTGATATCATCCATTATAGCACAGATGCTTAGGGGGAGATGCTGTCCTCTATAGAAAGCTCTGCTTCACACTGTGGTTTACAAGAGTCTATCAGATTAAAAATGGCAGGGCCTGAACACAGTCTAATTTCAAAAAAACACCTGGCAAAGGAATGTGATAACCAGTACTACATTTCTTCAAGCGAATTTCTTCTGAAACAGTGTAGGTTTCTTTATTTCTCCATGCACAGCTGCAACTATCCTTGAAGTATCCATCTTTGTCTACGGGAGAGTTCTGAAGTGGGACTGCCATTTCTGAAAACACCCACGGCCATAAACCACCACTTAGGAATTTTTCTTTCTTTCCACTTTCTTCATAAACACCTTCTCATGCTCCATTCTCCCCACACATCCTTTTACATTTGGTCTCCAAAGCCTTTCCTGTCACCTACCTTTTTATGCTCCAGGTGATACATGATTCAATTCTGCTCAATTTTCCATCCTGTTCTCTGGTTTCTATTAAAATGTTCATCCTAAGACAACTGGGAAATGACATGTCCTTCTTCCTACATATTTTGTGAATAATGGCATTTTGGTTGATCACTTCTGTGACCTGGCTTCCCAGATCTGAAGTTCTTCAAATGCCAGGGCTCATGTGCAGACACTTGCATATTTTAAATAAGTGCAGCAGCAATGCAATGACTGCTTTCTCTCACTGTTTAAATTTTGCATTAAATATCTTACCCTTTTTTCATGCTTTCATAGATAAACATCTACCAAAATCTAGCCTTCCTGCATATAAGCATATTTTCATTTTTCATATTATAAATATTTTGCATCTCTCTAATAGCTAGATTATAATGCTCCTATTATTGTTTTCTTTCTGAACAAAACGTAACCCTGGCTGGTTTAGAATTACCATTCAATTTCCCTCACATTATTTTCCTTGTTTCAGGGAAAATCTTTTCTAATGTAGTTCAAGAAGAAACTTTTCATATTCTGAACACAATGTGATTTTCAAATATATTCCCTTACTCTGTGGCTTGTCCCTTCATTATCTTAACTGTTCTTTCAGAGCAAGCATTTTTTAATTGAAACATGTATAAGAATGTTTATATCACTATTACTTAAAATTGCCCTAAATTGGAAATAAAAGAAACCAAATATGCTTCAGTGAGTGAATTAATAAACTGTGGTACATCATTCAAAGGAATTCAATAAAAATGAATAAACTACTACCTTACACAACAACTTGAACCTCAAAGGCATTTTGGTGAGTGAAAGAATTAAGTCTCAAAAGGTTACATACCATATGATTCTATTCATATGATATTCTGGAAAAAAATGTTAGAACATGGTAAAAAAAATCAGGGGTTAACAGGGGTTAAGGGTAAGAGACAGTATGATTAAGAGTCAACAGCAGGAAATCATCTGACATGTTGCAATTTTTCTATAACAAGGTGGGATAGTTGTCACAAAAATCTATGCATGTGTTGAAATTAACAGAACCCTACACCAAAATATAGTGAATACTACTATATGTAGTTTTTTTTAATAGATACTAAAAGTTGTCAGGAAATCAAGTTTGACTCTATTCACAGTCATGCATCAGCCACAGTGCATACTTTTCCCCACTTGGTAAGTATTCACTGCCCTATGCCAGCTAAACACATTATACTGACAATTGCAATTATGCTTACATTAATTACCAGAAGTTATTCCAATTGAAAAATAAATGCTCATAGTCATTATCCCAATCATATAATAATGAAAATATAGTATTCAGATTAGAAACAATATAACTGACTTATTTAGGAAGGTACCCTCACAAATTATTCATTTTTTCTTAAGTCTTTGGCCCTTCCACTGGCCAATTTACAGCTGTGCAACTTTTACTCACTTCTCTTACTGAGCCTGTTTCATCTGGATTTATTGTTATTTCCCATGTGCATATCCCAAAATGTAATTATTTATATATATATTATTTCTTACCACTATAATTGAAATCTCATTAGAAAAGAAATGATATCATAAAGTCCTTTTGTATCTCCCATGTTACGTAATTCAATGCTGGGCCTATCAGAAGAGCTCAGTAAATTCTTGCTATTTGATTATTTTAGTATATTCCACAGTTATTAGGTAACCTCTGTGTCAGAGCACATCCTTTTCCTGATGCCTATTGTCGGCACCTTCTTACTCCACAATGGATGGTTCAAGCAGTGAGATCCCCAAGGTAAAGAAAGCAAGAGGAGTCAGAGAGAGATGAGACATGCTTCAGTGCTTTATTTCTCCCACCTTCTTATTCTTTCATTACTCCTGCAATCCTACAGTTCTGCAGTCCTTCCTCATTCCTTATTCTATGCTGTTCCTCTCTCCTTCTTATTCCTTCATTATTCCTGCAGTCCTACAGTCCTGCAGTTCTTCCTCATTCCTTATTCTATGCTGTCCCTCTCTCGTTCTTATTCCTTCCCACATTCCTTATTCCTGCTGTCCCAGTAGTCCTGCAGTCCTTATTCCGTGCTGTTCCCACCTAGAAGTACCAACACAATAGATATACTGTTCAGGGACAATAGTAGTATGGTGCCAACATTACATCAACACAGTTGACCGCAGTTGCTGAGTCAGGCAGCCTGAAAAAGTATGAGGGCTGGAGCTGAGGCAAGCAGCCCAGAAAGGCCAGGAGCTGGACTGCCTCTACAGTTTATGTTGTTAACCAGAGCCCATGTCCTGGGTCTTTCTGTCAAGCCTCCACACTCAAGCACTTCTGGAACCTCTCCCAAGATTGAATCTTGTGTCTCTTCAGAACATAGATTGTTGGACTCTTTTGTTTGTTAAAGTTAGTATTTGTTCTTGCATTTCCCCATTATGTAAACTCAAATGCACATCTCAGATCTTTCACATCTTTTAATAGTTTTATTTTTATTTTTTCTTTTACATGAGAAAGAGCTACAAATCAAATGAATAGAGAGGTGGTCAGTGTTTATTAATAAAAAATGATTTTTGTCAAATGTTATTGGAATATTTAGGTACCTGGAAATTATGAACACCTCACAATGGTTAGTATATCAGCAAATTGACCATCAAGTTTATAACCCATTTACTTATCTAACTAACTTAGTATCAAAAATAAAGCGATACTGGAACATAAAAATAGTTACTGTTGAACTTTAAAAAGTATTGTAGACAAGTTGGGAATTAAACAATAGCTATTTTAAGCTGAAACTCATGGCATAAAGTAGAAATTTCAGGTAGGAACATAGAAGTCTGGAATTAATATTGTCTAACATAGTAGTCATGAGCAATATGTGATCATTTAAACATAAATTAATTAAAATTAGACATAACTTAAAAAATGAGCTCCCTGTTTACAGTAGCCACACATTAAGAACTGAGTAGCCACGCATGGCTAGTGGTGACCATACTGGAGAACACAGATGGAGAACATTTCCATCACGGCAGAGATTTCTATCAGAGCACCAGAATATGGTGAGCATACAAATGCATAAATGAAGAGGTATTGTTCTTGGAGTAAATTTGTAAATTTATGAAGTTTAAAATTTTTTAAACTTAGAATTCTGTTAGGTAAATTTTAGTTAACTGGATAATAATGATACTAAAAATTGTTCAAAAGGACTAAAACCAAAAATAACTTTCATAGTCTCTAAACATAAATACTGAGTATCTTATAATGGAAATATTTTCAAGAAAAAAATATTTAAAACTCAGAAGTTTGCAAGACTTCTAAAACTTTTTACCAAGGTAAAATGTTGTAAATTTTTTTAAGCATGTAAAAATGCCTTTTATACTGTAAATAAGAATACTTTAAAGTCACAAGAGAAACCATAAATTTTTGTTTTGGTTAAAAATAATTGTTTGCTACTCTGAAATTATAATTTATCTGTAAGTTAAATTCTTCATTGATATAGTAAAATTTTTATGTTAGGAGTTTAAGTATGAATATATATACATAAATTCTTGGCTAAGTCAAACATTTTCTGTATTCAAATCTTAAGTAATGCAGCATAATCTTGTATGTTTGCTCATTCAAATTGAGCTGGACTGAAATGTATCATTTTCCTTTCTGTAAAGAATGGGTTTGCTAAACAAATTGATTTCCTCAATTAACAAGTGATCTCCAAAATCATTTCTAGCACTGAAATTTTAATCAAGCTTGTTAAGAAAAATAAATTTCATGGACTTTTAGAAGATCTACATAAAACAAAGTAGATGCAACAATTTACAAATGTAGTTTGTTAATCTGTTTATTAAAGTAATCCATTGAGATATCTTCCTAAAATGATGTCATCATTAAAAGTTATCGAATATGCTTAAAATTGAAAGTTATTTTTTGTATGATTTTATAATTTTTGTGTTTAACTTTATTCTAAAAAATAAGTCTCTCTAGCCATACCCCAAAATAATAAGTTTTTATTGTAGCAGCATATAAAAAAATAATAAGTGGGAAGGCAGCTCACCATGATTGGGACCATCTAGTGTATCATCTTAATGAAAAATAAAAAATAATTTTGTCCAGATATGGCAAGCTGCAGAGTTCTGAGAAAACTGGTGGCTATTTTTAAGATGAATTTTTCTAAATGTGGGTCTTGACATAACTATTCTTTCCCTGTTGGGAATGATGATTGTAGCCAAAAGGAACAAACATTTAGAATGCAATATTGAAAACAAATGCTGGATGTTGACATTACCAACTTAGAAAAATAATGAATGTGATTTCAAAGTCAGAAAATGGATGCTGCTAATAACTTCATATAACTCTGTTTATCTTCTCTATACTAAATTATTTCTCATGTAGCATAATTTTAAAAAGCCTTATTGCCCATGTTATTTATTAGATATCCATTACTTCTGTCAACTATAAGGAATTATCTTTATTAAAAAAAACAAAAGCCTAGCATTATTTCTGTCCTTTCTTAGGATTTCATCTTTGCTTATATTGCCCATTTATTCTTGCAGGCTTTCTGTTTTATCCATTAGAGACCATAGCATATTAATCATAGTTGTTTTAAATTTCTGCTCTGATAATTCTGACACTCTGCCATGTTGCTCTGATTTTGCTCTGTCATTTCAAAAGTGTTGTATGCTATTTGATATACTTTGTAATTTTTTCCTGTTAGCTAAACTGGATGTAAAAGAAAAAAAAACTATAAATAGTCCTATAGTAATATGGTGATAAGGTGTGGGGAGAGAGAAAGCAATCTATGGTCATATGATTAGCTCTCAGACTTTTAGTAAACCCAAGCTACTGAGTTGTGGACTTGACAATGTTTTAGTATTTTTCTCCCTCCTTGGGTGAGACAGGTCAGTTAGAAAGGGTAGTAGCTGGGTATTTCCCTTCCCATCCCCAACCCCAGCAGGTTAGGCTCTGGTAATACTCCAGTAGGTTAGGCTCTTCTGCTCAATGTTTCTTCTGAGGACAAATCTAAAGAGAAGAGTACTCTGGCATATTTCAGAATGGTCCCTTGCCCCTTCCCTCTGCCAAAAGCGGGAGGCGATCCTCCCCCCTATTTATTGAGGGAGCACCATAAACTTCCAGGAAGTAAATTTTTAATATAGTGGGGATTCCTCTGGAGTTTTTCACTCTCAGGCTTGTCTACACTGCAATGCCAGCAACTCATCGATTCAATCTGGCAAGTTTGCCTGCTTATTCCTGTGGCAGTTTCTGCCTGTGGATCTCTGCTCTGACAAGTCACAACTTTCTGAATTCACCTGTCTCTCCAATGTGGGACCAGAGATTTGCCTTCTGTTCTCCTTTCTCTTAAAGATGCGAGAAGAATTGTTGCTTTTCACTGTGTTTAGTTTTTCACTTGTTAAGAAAGAGCAGTGACTTCCAAGCTTCTTACATGCTAAGCACGAAACTGGAAGTCAGCAGTTTATTCTTGGTACATTCTAGGCACTTCTCAGGTGTCAGTTAATAGAAAAATAAATTTATAAGATGTGATATAGTCAACAATGGAATGCTATTCAACAAGAAAAAGAAAAGCAAGAGACAAGATGGCCACAGAGTAGGCAGACGCTCCAACACCCACTTCCCAGAACCAAGGTGGATTACAACTAAATTCTGAGAACACTCATCTTAAAAGACAAATTTTGGACTAAACTAAGAGGATTCTATAGCTGATGACCCCCAAAGAATCCACACTGAGACTGGTAAGAAAGGCAGAGATGCAGAAAGGGCTGCCCCACTCCTGAGAGCAAGCAGCAACCAGGAGAGTCTCTCGCAAAGGGGAAGGTTGCCCAGTGAGTTGTGGATCCTCAGCCCCAAAACTGAAATCCCAGCCTAGAGTCCTGGAGCCTGGAAGGGGCTTACAGACTATATTTGGCAGAGAAAAGAACCTAGATACTGTTTGAGAGAAGGAGGCAGAACTCTCAGACCCAGGCTCTGTATTAAAGGGACTGCACGGAGAGCCTAGCTCACAGCCACTTTCCCAGAGCTCCAGGAGCAGGGAGTGCTGGGAGGATTGGAGTTGCCAGGAGAGAGTATGGTCTCAGAGGCACAGGGGAGACACTTTGAGGGATGGACACCCTAAAACCTGGGTTGAGTCACTCCCCAAATCTAAAGTGGACATTTTTCTTGGGAACAGCATAACCAGCAAGGGAAGAAATTACCCCACCCACTGGAGGCTCTCCTGCCTCAGTTAGAACAAAGGTGCTTAGAGGCAGGTAGCACATTAGGGACACAAATAGTGAGTGCAGAGGTCTAAGCTACCCTGTGCTGCTGAGTACTCGCTGGGGGTGGGCCGGCCAGAGTGGTTTGAGCAAGCACGTGCTGGCCAGCACGTGGAGGTGGAAAGCACAGTGGCCTCTACAGAGGTTCTCACGCACAGTCTGGCCTGCAGCATGGGCCCACCCTTGGTGAGGGCTGAGGCCCAAACAACAACGGAGGGGTTTGACAGGGGCACATGGGCCTGCCAGCAAGGGTGGAAGCCACAGTGGACCCTGCAGAGGTCCAGGCCAACCCGCCGGTGGCACAGGCAAGCCCTCAGTGGCAAGAGAAGCTGGGTAACCTTGGGGGTGGTCCCAGTGGGCATGCGCAGGTCCACCCACAGAGGTGGGAGCCACGGAGGGTACTGAGGAGGTCTGAGCCAATGCACAAACCTCCCCAATGATGTGAGCCTGCCCTCGGTAGCAGTGGAGGCCGAGGCAGCCTCAGAAGAAGTCCTAGTGGGCATGTAAGGGCCCACCTGAAGAGGTGGAAGCTGTGGCAGACACTGTAGAAGGCCCAAGCCTGTACAGAAACCTGCCCATGGTGCAGGCCCACTCTCAGCAGAAGAGGAGGCTGGGGTACCCTTGGAAGAAGTCCAAGTGGATGTGTGTGAGCCCACCCAGGGTAGCAGTGGCTGTGGCGGCTATGGTGGTGGGCTGGGGCAGGCAGCAAAAGCAAGGAGGGCCAGTGGATTGACTACACAACAAGAGAACAGGAGCTACACACACTGGACCCCTTTGACTACACTCTACTGAGTGCTGAAAAAGAAGAAAAAAACAAAACAAAATAAAATAAAATAAATAAAAAGTCTGGATAGAATGACACCTGAGGCTATGGGGTAGGCCACATCAATATCATACCTAATCACTAAATTATGGTACTGACCCTAACAAGTAGCCAGCAATAAGAAGCAACAGAAAGTGGATCTCAGAGGAACTTGAACTTTTAAAGGAACTTCCCCCAGGCCAAGAGCAGATAAAAGCAAGCCTAGGAGTACAGCTGATATTTACAATGGCACCTGTGCCAAGCAGAGGCACCCACAAGATCTGGATCACCTGTAGTTCCCAAAAGGTTGATAAGAGCCAGTCATAGGCAGTGACCCCTACTGATCTATACCAGGCTCTGGACAGGGAGGTCCAGGGCATGCACTTTCAGTGGCCAGATAAGGAAAGGACCAATTCAGGACCTAACAACACTTGTTAAAGTGGAGGCTTAAGGAAGAGCTCCTCACATCAGATCCAGCTAAAACATTGAAAATGCCGACACAAACAGCAAAAAGAACAGTGAAACAGTGATAGCAGATAAGTAGCCCACAGCAAATTACAAACAACAGCTGATGTCAATCCAAGAAGACCTAGTAATAACACAACTGAAAATTGGAGGCAGACAATACCAACCCTAGACTTAACTAGCTTCACAAACAACACACCCAGATGAGAAGTGTATACACAGACAAAATGGGAAAACATAGAAATGCAATCCAAATGAATAATCAACAAGAGGAATCCCCAGAAAAAGAACTAAGTGAGATGGAAATAAGCAAACTACTGGATGCAGTTTAAAATGATTATTATAATGCTCAAAGATCTTAGAGCAACAATGGATGAACACAATAAGCAAATAAATAAAGAGATAACAAGCATTAAAAAGAATATTGAAATAATAAAAAAGAATCAGTCAGAAATGACAAATACAATATCAGAAATGAAGACTCACTAGAAGGAATTAAAAATAGGCTGGATGAAGCAGAGGATCAAATCAGGGATTCAGAAAACAAGATAAACAAAAGCACGGAAGCAGAGCAGCAAAAGAAAGGGGCCCAAGAAGTCTGAGGAAACTCTAAAAGAGTTCTGTGACAATATAAAGAGAAACAACATCTGTATAGGAGTTCCTGAAAAAGAAGAGAAAGAACAAGGGATAGAGAAACTGTTTGAAGAAATCATAGCTAAAATCTTCCCTAAATTGATGCAGGAAAAAGTCACACAAGTTCAAAAAGCACAGAGAATCCATTAAAGAGAAACCAAGAGAAACTTATACCAAGACACATCATAATTAAAATACCAAACTAAGAGATAAAGAAAAAATACTAAAAGCTGCAAGAAAAAAAAGTCAATCACCTACAAAGGAGCTCCCATAAGGATGACATCCAACTTTTCAACAGAAACACTTGAGGCCTGAAGGAAATGGCAAGAAATGTTCAAAGTAATGCAGAACCAGAGCCTACAACCAAGACTTATTTATTCATCAAGGCTATCATTTAAAATTGAAGGAGAAATAAAAAGCTTCCCAGACCAAAAAAAAAAACAGAAACTCAAGGAATTCATTACAACCAAACCAATGCTAAAAAAAAAAAAAAATGTTAAGGGGCCTATTGTAAACAGAACAAAGGAAGAAAAAATATAGTAAAAGAGGAATGTAGATTTAAAGAATAAAATGGCAATAAACAACTACATATCAATAATAACCTTAAATGTAAATGGATTAAATGATCCAATCAAAAGACATAGGGTAGCTGCGTGGATAAGAAAACAGGACCCATACATATGCTGTCTATGAGAGACACACCTTAAAACAAAATATATGCATAGACTGAAAGTAAGAGGATGGAAAAAAATATTTCATGCAAATGGAAATGAAAAAAACATGGGGTAGCAATTCTTATATCTGACAAACTAGACTTTAAAACAAAGGCTATAGTAAGAGATAAAGAAGGTGACTACATAATGATAAAGAAAGCAATCCAACAGGAAGATATAACTGTTATAAAAATCTACACACCTAATATAGGAGCACCTAAATATATAAAACAGACTTTGGTGAACATAAACAGCGAGATCAACAGCAATAATATAATAGTAGGAGATTTCAATACCCTATTAATAATACTAGATAGACCCTTAAGAAAGAAAATTAACAAAGAATCAGCAGACTTGAAGAACACACTAGATCAACTGGATTAAATAAATATCTTCAGAACCTTTCACAGTAAAGCAGCAGAATATATATTATTTTCAAGTGTTCATGGTACAATCTCTAGGATAGACCACATATTAGGGCACAAAACGAGTTTCAAAAAATTTTACAAGATAGAAATCATATCAAGCATCTATTCTGATCACAATGGCATGAAACTAGAAATCAACTACAACAGAAAAATTGAAAAATACTCAAACACTTCGAAACTAAATAGCATGTGGGTTAACAATAAGATCAAGGAAGAAAAAAAAATTCTTAGAAATGAATAAAAATAAGCATACAACAACTCAATATTTATAGGACACAGCAAAAGCAGTCCTGAGAGGGAAGTTCATAGCATTACAGGCATACCTTAAGAAGCATGAAAAAGCTCAAATAAACACCATAACCCTGCATATAAAATAATTAGAAAAAGAACAGCAAGTAAAGCCTAGAGGAAGTAAAAGGAAGAAAATAATAAAGATCAGAGCAGAAATAAGTGACATAGAGGCTAAAAAAAACAATACAGAGGATCAATAAAACCAAGAGCTAATTCTTTGAAAAGGTAAACAAGATCGATGAACCTTTAACCAGACTCACCAAGAAAAAAAAAGAGAGGACTCAAATAAATAAAATTAGAAATGAGAGTGGAGAAATAACAACTGACACAACAGAAATACAAAATATTGTAAGAAAATACTATGAAGAACTGTATGCCAAATTATTGGACAACCTAGGTGAAATGGACAAATTCCTTGAAACATATAATCTTTCAAAAATCAATCTGGAAGAATCAGAACACCTAAGCAGACTGAGTACAACAAATCAGATCAAAACAGTTATCAAAAAACTCCCAACAAACAAAAGCCCTGAGCCAGATGGCTTTACAGGCGAATTCTAACAAATATTCAAAGAAGAACTAACTTCTATCCTTCTCAAGCTATTTCAAAAATTTCAAGAGGAGGGAAAACTTCCAAGCTCCTTTTATGGGGCGAGCATAATTCTGACTCAAAAACCAGGCAAAGACAACACAAAGAAAGAAAATTATAGGCAATATCCCTGATGAATTTAGATGCTAAAATTCTCAACAAAATATTAGAAAACCAGATCCAGCAATACGTGAAAAAATCATACACCATGATCAAGTGGGATTTATTCTGGGGAGGCAAGGCTGGTACAATATTCACAAATCAATCAATGTCATTTATCACATAAACAAAAGGAAGGAGAAAAATCACATGATAATATCAATAGATGCAGAAAAAGCATTTGATAACATTCAGCACCCATTTACATCAAAACTCTCAGCAAAGTGAGAATACAGAAAACATACCTCAACATAATAAAGGCCATCTATGACAAACCTACAGCCAACATCATACTCAATGGGCAAAACTTAAAAGCGATCCCCTTAAATCAGGAACAAGGCAGAGGTGCCTCCTTTCACCACTCTTATTCAACATAGTTCTGGAAGTCCTAGCCACAGCAATCAGACAAGAAGAAGAAATAAAAGGCATCTAAATTGGAAAAAAAGAAGTAAAACTATCATTCTTTGCAGATGATATGGTACTGTATATAGAAAACCCAAAAGTTTCAGTCAAAATACTACTGGACCTGATAAAATGAATTCAGCAAGGATATAAAATTAATACTCAGAAATCAGAGGCATTTTTATACACCAACAATGAACTGTCAGAAATAGAAATTAAGGAAACAGTCCCCTTCATTATTGCAACAACAACAACAAAAATAAACTACCTAGGAGTAAATTTAACCAAGGAGGTTAAAGACTTGTACTCAGAAAATTATAAAACATTGATAAAAGAAATCAATGAAGATACAAACAAGTGGAAACATATACTATGTTCATGGATAAGAAGAGTAAACATCATTAAAATGTCTGTATTACCCAAAGCAATTTATAAATTCAATGCAATACCAATTACAATACCAATGACATACTTAAAAGTTATAGAACACATAATCCAAAAATTTATATGGAACCAAAAAAGAACCCAAATAGCCTCAGCAATCTTGAAAAAGAAGAATAAAGTGGGAGGTATCACACTTCCTGATATCAAGTTATACTACAAGGCCATTGTACTCAAAACAGCTTGGTACTGGCATAAGAACAGGCATATAGATAAATGGAACAGAACAGAGAACCCAGAAATAAACCCACACCTTTATAAACAATTGATATTTGACAAAAGAGGTAAGAGTATACAATGGAGTAAAGACAGCCTCTTCAACAAATGGTGTTGGGAACATTGGACAGCTACCTGCAAAAAAAAAAAAAAAAAAAAAGAAAGAAAGAAACTAGACCATCATCTTACACCATTCACAAAAATAAACTCAAAATGGCTAAAAGACTTAAACGTAAGCCGTAAAACCATAAGCATCTTAGAGGAAAACATAGGCTGTAAGCTCTCCAACATCTCTCGCAGCAATATATTTGCTGATTTATCTCCATGGGAAAATGAAATAAAAGACAGGATGAACAAACGGGACTATACCAAACTAAAAGCTTTTGCACAGCTAAAGATAATATGAACAGAATAAAAAAACAAAACACACAATGGGAGAACATATTTGACAATATGTCTGATAAGGGGTTAATAACCAAAATTTATAAAGAACTTGTAAAACTCAACACCAGGATAATAAACAATTCAGTCAAAAAATGGGCAAACTAAATGAATAGACACTTCTCCAAAGAGGACATACAGATGGCCAATAGACAAATGAAAAAATGTTCAACATCACTATTCATTAGAGAAATGCAAATTAAAACCACAATGAGATACCATCTCACACCAGTCAGAATGGCTCTCATCAACAGAACAACACAGAATAAGTGCTGGTGAGGATGTGGAGGAAAGGGAACCCTCCTGCACTGCTGGTGGGAATGCAGACTGGTGCAGCCACTGTGGAAAACAGTATGGAGATTTCTCAAAAAATTAAATTGAGTGGAATATGGGGGGAGAGGCATATGCATTCGGGGAGACACTAGACTCTATGTAAACACAATAAATTAAAATCAATTTAAAAAAAGAAAAGGAAAAGCATAATAAAATATGCATAGCGTTGATGAATCTCAATACAGTATGCTGAGAGAAAGAAGCTTTAGCTGAAAGAGGATATGGTGTGTAACTCTCTTAATGTAAAATTCTAGAATAAACAAAAATAATTTAGTGTCAAAACACAATCAAAATAATTTTGATGGAGGAAAGGGATGTACTGTAAAGAGACATGGCCCTGGCCAGTTGGCTCAGCGGTAGAGCGTGGGCCTGGCGTGCGGGGGACCCGGGTTCAATTCCCGGCCAGGGCACATAGGAGAAGCGCCCATTTGCTTCTCCACCCCCACCCCCCTCCTTCCTCTCTGTCTCTCTCTTCCCCTCCCGCAGCCAAGGCTCCATTGGAGCAAAGATGGCCCGGGCGCTGGGGATGGCTCCTTGGCCTCTGCCCCAGGCGCTAGAATGGCTCTGGTCGCGGCAGAGCGACGCCCCAGAGGGGCAGAGCATCACCCCCTGGTGGGCAGAGCGTCGCCCCTGGTGGGCGTGCCGGGTGGATCCCGGTTGGGCGCATGGGGGAGTCTGTCTGACTGTCTCTCCCCGTTTCCAGCTTCAGAAAAAAAAAAAAAAGAGACATGAAGGAATCTTCTTGAGTCACGTTCTGCATCTTGATAAGGGTTTCGATTGTACAGATATATGCATTTGTGGGTACTCAGCCCTTGGAATACTTGAGACTTCAACACTTTATTGTATATAAGTATCATCTTAAAATATAAATAAATGTTATACTCTTGTTAATAATACAAATGCTGATGTATTTGCTATGAATTACTTAGACTTACAACAATTAAAAAAATGAATGGTTGGATAGACAGATGTGTGATAATGCAAGTATAAAACATAAGAATCTACATAGAAGGTATATACAGGTTCTTTCATGTTTCCTGAATATTTGAAAATTTATTTTTTAAATATTTGGGTAAAAGAAAGAATTGCAGAAATGTGCTCAAGCGAGAAAACTTTGGCCGGACTTATATTCAGAAGAGCTAAGATTTAAATGCCAGCTTAGTTACTTTACATCTCTCACCTGATGAGCAATTTGCTTTGCTTTCCTTGGCTCTGTTTTTTTAGTCTAGAAACTGAAGATACTAGCACTTAGAAAACAGGGTTATAAAGATGTTTAATAAGGAGAGAATACTAGCCCTTACATAGCTTCAAATTCCTCATCATGCCTTAAAGTTCCTCATCAAGTTTCATTCCAGTGACCACAGCGATTTTGGAAAAGATTTTTGCTGTGAATTAGAAATATTTGAACTTTGGGACCTCTACTGGTTTCTTTCAATTCTAGACTTTTTTGTTTGTTTGTTTGTTTGTTTGTTTGTTTGGACAAGTCAATAATTCTTAACTGAATTTTGAGATAAAAAGCCTCTATACTTACTTTTCTTTCTATATGTGCACAATTTATTCATAGGGACATTATTTAACTTAATGCTATATATCCCTTCCACTCACTGGTTATATAACATTCTGCACACTAGTTTGAAATTTTACAGTAAAGTTATAGTAGCCCCCCTCAAAAGAAATAAGAAATATATTTCCTAATCTTATACCTCATAACTTTTCTTCTCACGATTATTAAACATTTTGAAGAATAAGTTGATAGACTGGAGAAATCTTAAGCTCTGGAAAATAATACAGTTCTAAACCTCCCAAACAAGAAAAGAACTCTCAGATTTATGGGTCAGAAAGAAAAAAAATTCAAAATGGAGGGTTATAAAAGACATAATTCTATTCATTCACTATAAAAACTTAAATACCTCTGACACAGAAATAACTGCACAGACTCCTTGAATGAGCTTATATGAGAACAAGTTCTGTTCATGCTTCCTCCTCCTCATCACCACCATCAATTATAGCTCATTACACTGACTCCAGAGAGAAAGGCCCTGACTTAAAATGCTCATCCAGCTGGGAAACTCAGGGAAGATTTGGCATGCAGAGCACAAGTTTAATTTTTGCTGCTTCTATTAGAAGAGACTTTATAGCTAAAAAAAAGTGGTGTAATAGATGTACTTAGCACAACCATAAAGAAGTTTTAAATTTGAGCTTGCTTATTTTTGAAAAAAGACTTTGGGGAAATAACTTAAGCACTTTCTTATAGTATGACTTTTAGGAATTTCTTATGAATGAATAGCTTTTATTAGCAAATTGAATGTGTTGAATGTAAAGGTAATTGTCTTAAAACAAGAAAATTCTCTTTTGGTAAAACTTTTAAAATATTACATTTTGAAGAAAGCTAATTTCTTTGTATCTAAAACCAATTATTTTGAGTTTTACTGCAATTTTAGCTCTCCTTTTTTCTGGAGGGGAGGTACTGAAATACTAACCACTATTTCTTCAGATTTTGTTCTTTAAGCTAAGCTCCCACTATTCATTTGAATTTCTGTTCTCCGACATAATAATAAATTTATATGTGGAGAGATTCACATAACTATTCAAGAGTGAGCTACATTTGTATGCATTTCTGCTTAATCTAAAGGTTGTCTTCTGAGAAGATCCTCCCCCAAGGTTTATATCTGTAGAGCTAAGAGAAATGGCTGTAATATAGAACACTATCAATGCATTTTTCCAATGCTTAATGACTCTTTATACAAACAAAAAAGATTAAAAAGGGAATACAAAACTTTCACTGTGTGTTGTGCATATTAACAACATATCCAGAAAGAAATTATACTGTGAGTTATCCTAAAAATGTAGTTCTCAACTGTAGGTGATTTTTGCCCCATTGGATTTTGGCAATGTCCAGAACATTTTTGTTGTCATGATAAAGAAAGTGGATGTTTAATGGCATATGAAGGGTAGAGGCAAAGGACATCAGGCATCCTACAATGCCCAAGGCAATCTTCTAAAAAATAATAAAATTACCTATCCCAAAGTGTCAATAATGTAACAGTTGAGAAACCCCATTTTAGTGAAAGAAAAGTCAAATTACAAAGCCCATGTAATTTAGAGTCAGTAAAACAATTGATGAAGATGGTAATATACATAACAAGCCATAAACTCAAATTGCACCAATTCCAGTTTACATTTCCACCAACAGTATACAATGTTTCTTATTTCTTCATATCTTTGTTATCTATTGTCTTTTTTTTTTTAAGGTAGAGGACAGGAGATAGAAACAGATTCTGGTGTGCCTCCTGAGAGTGATCCACCTGGCAACTTCCATCAGGGATGATGCTGGAATCAACCAAGCTATTTTTAGTACCTGAGGCCAATGCTGAGACCAGTCAAGCTATCCTCAGTGAGCTGGGTCATGCTCAAATCAATAGAGCCACTCGCTGTGAGAGGAGAAGACAGAGAGAAGGGGGAGAGGGAAGAAAAGAGAAGCAGATGGTCACTTCTCATGTGTGCCTTGATGTGGGATTGAACTCAGGATGTCCATATGCCAGTTTGCCACTCTATCCACTGAGCCAATGGGCCAGGGACATCTGTTATCTTTTTGATAACAGACTTTCTAAAAATTGTGAGGTGGTGTCTCATTATGGTTTTGATTTGCGTTTCCCTGATGATGAATGATATCGAGCCTTTCATATACTTATTCATCATTTGTATGTCTTTATTGGAAATATGTCTATTCAGTTCCTGTGTCCATTTTAAATTAGGTTATTTGATTTTTGCTATTGACTTGCATGCGTTCTTTATATATTTTGGATATTATTCCATAATTGAATGTGTAGTTCGTAAATATTCTTTTTATTTTATAGATTGTCTTTTCATTTTGTTGGTAGTTTCCTATGCTGAGCAGAAACGTTTTAGTTTGAGGTAGTCTCACTTATTTATTATTGCTTTTGTTTCTTGTGCTTTGGCTTCAAGTCAAAATGTCATCACCCTGACCAATGTCAAGAAGTTTATACTCTATGTTTCTTCTAGGATTTTTTCAATTTCACTATTATGTTCAAATCTTTCATCTATTTTCAGTTCATTTTTTTGTGTATGGTGTAAGAAAGGAGTCTAATTTTGTTCTTTTGTATGTGAATATTCAGTTTTCCCAGCACTATTTGTTGAAAAGACTATCTTTTCCCCTTTATATTTTCTTGTTGCCTTTGTCAAAATTTAATTAACCACATATGCATGGGTTTATTTCTAAGACCTCTATTCTGTTTCATTGATCTATGTATCTGTGTTTATGCCAATATACTATTTTGATCACTATAGCTTTGAAATATAGTCTGCAGTCAGGTCCCATTATATCTTATACCTTCTATAAACAAATCTAAAATAAGATTTTCAAATGCAGCGACTAGTGAGAAAATTCAACATATGCAAAGCAAACACAGTCAAGACTCATGAGGGCAGATGGACAGTAATGGGAAGAGAAGTGTGGAGTGTATTGTGGGAAGAGGAGTTCCCTGAGCCAAAGAACAAGTGGCTTTAATGGCTTTTACATGGTTCTGTAGACATTTTTGATGGCTTTAGGATATAGCCTGGTATTGAACACCAAGTAAACAAGTAGGGAAGATCCCTAACATTTTTCAAAAGCATATATAGGCAAGATTTCACAGGTATCATTTGCAAAGAGAAATCTTTGAGCAGCTGCATACACAGAAACTGAGAACAAAGGTCATAAAAAATCACATGAGGATTCCTGTGACCTAGGTAGAAAAAAAAAAAGGAATCCAACTCAGACAAGAACAGAGACAATTGGTGCCCCTGGCCATTCTGGTTAAAACTTTTGAGCAGATTCTAATAAAAAAGACTTACAGGAAATTAGTAGTAAAAAACCCCTTGTAATAAGAACCATTGGTAAGGTCAAGAAATCTCAGTCCACACACTCAACAATGCAAGAATTATATCAAATTTTATGTAAACTATTTAGAAGTCTGGACTTTTGTTGACTGAGCTGAAGGAAATTCAATACAATTAAATGTGGGGCTCTTTCCTCACTGCAAGGCTGTGCAGAGGTCCTGGTAAGGCCTTGGTCATTAGCAATTGGTCTGTACTGAGAAGCAGTTTCCCAGTTGTTCTGCTCCTCTGGTCTATGTTGTATCCACGCCACACTCAGGACACAGAAACCTTCAGGGAAGATGGGAACCCTGATTGGAAGGGCCTACTGCCTCTTTGTGATGCTAACATAAAAAAAGAACCATTTCTGAACCCACGGGTATCTGCCCAATTCTCTATCTATGGGCAGTCTTCCTATCTTTCTGTGCCTTTTCTAGCATTTCCTTTGGAATTCAAGAGGTTTATTCTTTGGGGGTCCAATTTTGTTCATTTGCATGTGGATATCCAGTTTTCCCTACACCATTTATTGAAAAGACTATCTCTCTTTGCTTTTGTCCAAGAAGAGAAAAGCCTTTGATGTGAGGTTCTTCTGCTCTGTTTTCCCCAGTTCCTGAGGCAAGACACCACCAAGACTAACAACCTATTTAAGCTGGAGAGAAAGGAAAACCAGGGAAGTTTTCCTTTCTCAAATTAATCAATATTTCAGTAGATTGTCCTCTTACAGCTTATTTATTTATAACTTCAGTGTGTGAGCTCCACCAGGTGGTGAATGCAGATATAGTCACAACAATGTTCGAGTCTGCCTTCAGTTACCTGCCTGCTGGACTGTGAGAAGTTCAGACTCTGTGCTAGAACCCCAACAACATGTGTGCGCTGGCAAACAACTCTGAGCAGATTTCATGGCCCCACAATAGTGATAACTGATCTCCACAGAAGATTCCGGAATTCCATTGTCATCTTCTGTGTTCCCACTCTCCAGCAACTGTTGTCAAGTGAAGCCAGAGATCTAATGCATCAAAGTTGACAAAGGTGGTGTGGCCTTTGAGATCACTGTGACTGGCTAAGAAGCAGAAAATCTCTACTGTTGCCCCTGTGATGTGACAAGGATGAATCTTCTGTGTTGCATTCAGTAGAGACAGGGACAATAACCCGCTGCTGTTGATATAAAATATTCTGGTGGCTAGTGATGCAGCTTTTCCATTGGTCACCACAGCAACCCAGTTGGAATTTCAAAGCTCAGGACAGGGCAGTCATGTGGAGAGGCACTGGACGGCTTCCTCCAGTTCCAGAGCCACCAATATGACAGCAGCGTTGTAGCTAAGGTTTCCCAGGTGATGAGGTTAGCTATGTATTTGTAGGTACAACTTTTACTCCCTGCTAACTGAGACTCTATTGCTAGATCACCAGACTTTATTTTCCTGTTTCTCTCTGCAAACTAACACTTATTGGGCCCTCTTTAACCATCGAATCATCTGAATCCCACTGAAGAACAGAAGTCAAAATTTTCTCCTGAGCTTCATAACCTCTGTGTACATTAGAGATGTAAGTGTTATTTGGGATTGAGTCACCACCAGAAAAGCCACTGAGCCACAGTATATCAAATTCCAAATTAAAGGATCTCTTTAAGCATTGTTAAACTGATAAGACTTATAACTGACCTTTTAATTGGTGCCCAAAGTAGAAAAATTCATTTGAGAAGTAGCCATTATAGAAGGCTATTTTAGTACAGTTTATTTTTGTCAGTTGGCTGGCTAGTTGTCTTTGGCTACCTACCTTGTCCACACTCGTTCCTAGCTGGTCTTCATGCCCTGCTCTCTGCTCCAAAATGCTGCACTCCCCAGACTGCATCTTGCCAAATGGCTCCCACTTATACTCAGCCAATTGGGGGCATCATTAAATTAGAGGGTGTGAGGAGGAAGAAAGTTGCAAATTACCCATTCCCTACCTCTTCTAGGGTGTGTTTCTGGGTAGTGTTTCGCATCCCTCTACTGCTGCAATTTCTGTCCTGCACTCCTTGTCTACAGCCTCCAGCTCTCACTGAGCTGGTAAAGGTGTCTCTGTATTGCTAGTCTCTAAATTCTTCAACTTCTTTGTTGACTTCCTTAATCTTGCCCTGATTCCTTCAATTTTATATTCCTAAAAGTCTCATAACCTCTGAATTTGATTCTGTTTCTTTCTGGGACTCTGATTGTTGCAAGAGATATAACAATCAGAGTCATGAGATATTCTATATGCTGCCCATTGGGGTTTTTTGTTTGTTTGTTTTTTATCACTCCACTCATGTTATAACTTACTCTTCTCAAGCTGGTTAGTAGATGGCATTCTGCATTCATAGCACTTATCAGAAGAGAACCAATCAGGGAGGTAACTCACCACCACTACTGAGAGCATTGCAGTAGCCCCTGTTTAGCAGTTAAAGGATTAGCTTTCAGTGTTACTAAGATTAATAGAGAACATGAATAGCAAGATCTCCTTAAGACTATCTACAATATAGAACGTTCACTAAATCACTAAGTCAAACTACTTTTAGCACCAGATCATTTTGTATGAACAGTCACTTCCACTGCTGATGTGTTTGTCATATTACAATATATAACAGGCTGGAGATTTATTGGACAGCTTATAGCACCAGTAGGTTATGCTGAGCTCAGCAGTGTTGCCAAGCAAAAAGAAATATTATATGAGGGCAACAATTGTGCTCTACAAAAAGGTCTAAGCATATTTCTCCCTTGCTTACATTTGCTCATCTTCAGAAATAAACTCTTGCTCACAGATGAGTGAACAGTGCCTGTGTTCGCAACATGCTGCTGCATTTCTACCCTTTGCAGACAAGATGGGAACCACGTTTTCATAAATAAAACATGACAGGCCCTGTCATTTTCCTCCTCCAACTCCTCTCCCTTAAGTGTATGCGTGCCGGGGAGAGGTATGTGGGCAGGGAATTGACTATTGATAGAATTTGTTGACAGTTTGTAGATGTATGCTTCAGCACAGAATGCAGAGGTCATGTTTACTCGGAATCCAGGAGGTTTAATTTGATTTGACCAGTAAATTATAAATAAATTGCTTGCTAAAATAAATCAAGTCCAAAAAAACCACACTACAAGGAATCCATATTCTGTTTAACATTCAACCATGTTCTTTGCAGCGCAGTCCGTTGTCACCATGGTACACCAGGAAAGTTACACAACTTCTGTGTTATGGAACCCAAATTTATAATAAGTTCATATAGCTTAATTATATATTATTTTTATTATTTATATATTTGGACATATTATTATTTTAGTTTTTTATTGAATTTTGGGGGATGACATTGTTTAATAAAATTATATAAATTTCAGGTGTACAATTTTATAATATATCATCTGTATATTGTAGTGTGTGTTCCCCTCAAGTCAAGTTTTCTTTTAGGATTGGATATTTTATTTAATAGGTTCTATATGTATTTGATCATTTTATAGACAGTATAATATTTGGAGTAAAATATTATATTCAGCCAACTTTTAGAACTGGATATTTTATTAAATAGTTTGTATATGTATTTGATCATTTATAGACAGTATAATATTTGGACATGACTCTTTGAGGCACCTAAAATTTATTCTGAATATCCTACGTAAGTCAAATTCATAGTAAGTTCTGAGAGATTGCTCATATAAATAATTGTTTTACTTCTGATGCTACAAGGATTTTTTTCTTCACTTGCATGCTAATTATACAGAGGTTGGCAAAAATAGGGTCACAGTTATGAGCATACAAAACACAATTTCTTTATTCTTGTATTATTTATTAATTATCGTTATTTATTATGAACAAACTGTAAACCTACTTTTGCCCACCCTGCACGCAAGGTCTTAAGCAAAACATTTGCCTTATTAACTTGATTGGCACCTACATATTGGCATCAGGGTGGGGCCACAGTAGTCTTACAGTTGTTCATATGGAAAATAATCCAATACTTAATAAATAATAATACAAGAATTACTCAGTGTTTTTCATGCTCTCACAGCTTTAAGCCTACTTTTGCTTCACCCTATATATTTTAAGGATCTCAAGTATAAAATATAATTAGGAGCATCCTTACTTTTTTCAAATATTTTATTTATTGATTTTTTTTTAGAGAGAGAGGAGTGAGAGAGAGAGACAGAGAGAGAGAGAGAAGGGGGAGGAGCAGGAAGCATCAACTCCCATATGTGCCTTGACCAGGCAAGCCCAAGGTTTCGAACCGGCGACCTCAGTGTTCCAGGTCGACGCTTTATCCCACTGCGCCACCACAGGTCAGGCCCTTACTTTTTTATTACAACTCATCAAATTTATATAAAATAAATAAATCTTGCTTAAAGAGATTTAGCTATAGTAAATTTCTTGACAAGAATAAAAGTAAAAGCTAAAATAAAATATAATTTGACAGTTAAATAAAAACCGCTTTTAATCTAGATATATAGTTTAAGAATTTATTTTTACAGACAGAAAATCTAATTTAAGTCATTATTTACTATCTGTTACATGATCAGATGATAAATTATAGTGCTGGTCACTCTAAGGAACATAGAAATATAAAGCACCACCACTCAAAAAAGCTGTCCTACAGAGATAGATATGTTCACAGAAATGATTGAATAGCGACATTATCTGACTATGACATGATAATATATTGCTGTGAGATCATGTCTTCGTTTAGGTCTGTAAGCTATGCGTTCACACCCTTAATTCGTATTGATAGCCCCTCTCCCCCAACACCTTCCCAGAGTGCCAAAGCCTATCCCGCACCCCTCATCTCTCCTGATGTCTGTCCCCACTTCTAAGTGAAAACATGCCGTCTTCACGACAGCTCCTCTTTTCCAAACTCCCGCTCAAAGATCTTAGAGCAATATTTTGATTAAGCTGGGTAAGAATTTGACAATACAGAACATTTAAACCCTGAGCACCAAAATGGAATGAAAAATGTTTAGTTTCACCTTTTTGTTCATTTTCATTTTTTCCTAATTTGCTATATAGCTGACAACTGCTAGATAGAGATTGTTAGAAATTTTTATTTAATACTCTCCTAACAAGAGCTTGAATTTAAAATATTAAATTTACTTTTATATTTTTATTTTATAATGAACATCAAAAAAAATTAAAATGAATAAGGCCCTGGATGGCTAGCTCAGTCAGTTAAAGCATTTTCTCCATACGCCAAGGTTGCAGGTTCGATCCCCGTCAGGGCACAGACAAGGATCAACCAATAATTAAGTGGAACAACAAATTGATCTCTCTCTCTCCCTTCTTCTGTTTCTAAAATCAATTTTTAAAAAATGAATAAATTTTCTATTGTAGGATAGTTTACACATATATTATTTACCTTCAATTAATTCTCACATCTCACACTATCAGGGGTCCCCAAACTTTTTACACAGGGGGCCAGTTCACTGTCCCTCAGACCGTTGGAGGGCCGGACTATAAAAAAAAAACTATGAACAAATCCCTATGCACACTGCACATATCTTATTTTAAAATAAAAAAACAAAATGGCAACAAATACAATATTTAAAATAAAGAACAAGTAAATTTAAATCTACAAACTGACCAGTATTTCAATGGGAACTATGCTCCTCTCACTGACCACCAATGAAAGAGGTGCCCCTTCCAGAAGTGCGGCGGGGCCGGATAAATGGCTTCAGGGGGCCGCATGCGGCCCGCGGGCCGTAGTTTGGGGACCCCTGCCTAGATCATGTTATAGTTAGTTGGTTTGGAATTTTAATCATGATTTCAAAGCTCAAAAATGGCAGAGCATGAATTCAGTCCAGTCTCTCTGTGGAAAACCTGGAATTGTTTCTATGACTCACAGAGCGGGGCTGAGGTATTGAATCCTATAGGCTGGGAGATAGAGAGTGAAGGCGGGCTCCAGACAGCATGGCAAAGCTGGAAAGTGGCTTTCCTCTGGACCTTCCCCGCAGGACCATGTGCTGACAGGCACCATGAAAGAATGACAACATAAAATATAAGTAAATTCAGAACAATATAGCCTGTGGTTTTCAGGGGGAAAAATGAACAACTCTGAATATACATGTAAGTTTACAACTAGAGAAATAATTCAGAGGCTCTCGGCATTTTTTTAAAAAAAAAAACTAGAATAGAAGTAGCCAACAAATGCTAAATACCTGAAAGAGATAGGAAGTGGTTAGTCTCACCTAGGGTGGTCCTCAGGCTTAAAACAACCCAGAATAAGTTTCAAATCCGAAAGGGGGATGAGAAGAAAACATTTGTTGCCTAAGATCAGATTGGAAAGAATGGTCAAAGTTCACAGACTTGGAAGGCTAGTTTTTCCAAATAATATAAATTTTATTAGAAAATTAAAATTATTATTAGTCATATATTGAATATTTACATTAGATTTTTCTACATTTCTAAATAATATTAACTAACATAAGAAAAGTTAACATTTGATATGCATTAGAATTTGCTAGAGTTTAGGTAAAAGTTCCAGTATGATTTGGGAGAAAAGTATCCTCATACAATTATAAATTATAATGTATTCAAAGGGACATACAATTGCATTATGAAATCTACAGGTTATTTTGATATTTTTCATAAAAAGTAGCAAAATTCCCAATGTTTATTTTGAACAAAAATTATTTTGAAAAAAAAATGTGTACTCTTTTAGTCAGTTAATCAATTCTTAGAAACATAAACTATGAAAGTACTATGTATATAAATTGATTTAAACTTTTTTATTTATTCAATCTTTTTTTCAGTGAGAAGAGAGAGATAGGAAAAGAGGGAAAGAGAGAGAAGGGGGAGGAGCAGGAAGCATCAACTCCCATATGTGCCTTGACCAGGCAAGCCCAGGGTTTCAAACTGGCAACCTCAGAGTTTCAGGTCAACACTTTATCCCACTGTGCCACCACAGGTCAGGCTTTAAACTAATTTTTAAAATACAGTATTATTTCCTGATACAAGAGCAAGAATCATCAATTTTATTTGTGAAACTCAGATGCCATCTATTGTTTAGAAGAATATGTCAAAAAATCTATTTTTACTATCAATTTGCATGTCTCTGGAGAACTATGAATATTGGACATATAGAACAGAGCCTGGCTCTGCAACTGTGTATAGTAATAGGATGTTTAAAGGGTGTAAATCATTTGATGAAGCTCTCTAAAATTTATCTTAAATGGGAAAAGTAAACTATCTTTAAGTACCCAGACCTTCAGAAGACTGCATTTTGATCTAATAATTATTTTTATATGTTTATAATTTTAACTGAACTTTTTATTTTTAGATTATTGTCATTTTGCATATTATTGTAAGAAGTAAAAGAAATATTATTTAACCCTTGGTTTCATCTATGTAAAACTATATTCAATAACCAAGATATTGACATTGGTAAGGTTAAACTATAGAACATTTTCACCATCACAAAGATATTTTGTGTGGCCTTTTTATAACCACACTCACTTCCTTCCCACCTCCCACCACCTCCTTAAGTCCTTGCAACCATTAATCTGTCAATTGATTCTGTGGTTTTGCATCTAAAGAATATGATTTAAATGGAATCATGTTTTAGGTAAAATTGGGGGACTGGTTTTTTCCCATAGCATAATTCTCTGGAAATTCACCTAGATTGTGGTGTATCAACAGTTTATTCCCTTTTACTCTTGAGCAGTATTTCATAGCATGGACATAAAACAATTGGTTTAGCCATTCACTCTTTGTAGAACATCTAGGTTGTTTCCATTTGGGGGCTATTACAAATAAAGCTGCAATGTACATGAATGTACAGAATTTTGTGTGACCATAAGTTTTTTTGTTTGTTTTGTTTTTGGTTGTTTTTTTTTTTTTTTTTTAATAAATTTTTATTAATGGTAATGGGATGACATTAATAAATCAGGGTACATATATTCAAAGAAAACATGTCTAGGTTATTTTGTCATCAAATTATGTTGCAAACCCCTCGCCCGAAGTCAGATTGTCCTCCGTCACCCTCTATCTAGTTCTCTGTGCCCCTCCCCCTCCCCCTAACTCTCTCCCTCCCTCCCTCCCATGTCCTCCCTCCCCCCCCACCCTTGGTAACCACCACACTCTTGTCCATGTCTCTTAGTCTCATTTTTATGTTCCACCAATGTATGGAATCATGTAGTTCTTGTTTTTTTCTGATTTACTTATTTCACTCCTTATAATGTTATCAAGATCCCACCATTTTGCTGTAAATGATCTGATGTCATCATTTCTTATGGCTGAGTAGTATTCCATAGTGTATATGTGCCACATCTTCTTTATCCAGTCTTCTATTGAAGGGCTTTTTGGTTGTTTCCATGTCTTGGCCACTGTGAACAGTGCTGCAATGAACATGGGGCTACATGTGTGACCATAAGTTTTAATTTCTCTGGAATAAATGCCCAAGAGTGCAATTTCTGATTTGTGTAGTAGTTACATGTTTAGTATTTAAAGAAACTGCCAAATCATTTTCTGAGTGACTGTACCATTTTGTATTCCCATCAGCAATGTGTGAATGATCTGGTTTCTCTGAGTTCTCATCAACATTTGATATTAACTCATTTAATTGTACCATTTTGACAGATATACAGTGGTATTGCATTGTAGTTTTAATTTCCATTTACTTAATGATGTTGAAACTCTTTTCATGTGCTATTGCCATCTGTATACACTCTTTAGCATCCAAATTGGAACTGTCCTTATTTGCAGATGATGTGATACTGAACCCTAAATATTGACCAAAACAATTCTAGAACTGATAAATGAATTTATTAATGTAGCAGGATACAAAGAAATATCCAGAAATCAGTTGTGTTTCTATATTCCAATAATGATCTATCAGAAAGGGAAATCAAAAAAGCAATACCACTCAAAATTGCTTAAAAAAAATAAAATGCCTAGGCCCTGGCCGGTTGGCTCAGTGGTAGAGCGTCGGCCTGGTATGCAGGAGTCCCGGGTTCGATTCCCAGCCAGAGCACACAGGAGAAGCACCCATCTGCTTCTCCACCCCTCCCCCTCTCCTTCTTCTCTGTCTCTCTCTTCCCCTCCTGTAGCCAAGGCTCCATTGGAGCAAAGGTGTCCCGGGCGCTGGGAATGGCTCCATGGCCTCTGCCTCAGGCGCTAGAGTGGCTCTGGTCACAGCAGAGCGACACCCTGGATGGGCAGAGCATCGCCCCCTGGTGGGCGTGCCGGGTGGATCCCGGTCGGGCACATGCGGGAGTCTGACTGTCTCCCCATTTCCAGCTTCAGAAAAATACAAAAAAAAATAATAATAAAATAAAATAAAATGCCTAAAAATAAATTTAACCAAGAATGTGAAAGACCTATACTCATAAAATCATAAGACACTTAAGAAAGAAATTAAAGAAGATACAAACAAGTGGAAGCATATACCGTGTTCATGGATAGAAAACATTAAATCATTAAAATGTCCGTATTATTCAAAGCAATCTACAGATTCAATGTAATTCTTATCAAGATATCAAATAATGTATATATTTTAGAGAACTAGAACAGCGATTTCAAAATTTTATATTGATCCACAAAAGAACCAAATAGCAATCTTGAGAAAGGAGAACAAAGATGAAAGAATCATGCTACCTGATTTCAAGCTATACTACAAGGTCATAGTATCCAAAACAGCATGGTACTGGTATGAAAAACAGACATGTAGCTCAATGGAACAGAATAAAGAACCCAGAAATCAACCCAGGTCTTTATGGTCAATTAATATTTGACAAAGGAAGGAAGAAAACACAATGAGGTAAAAACAATCTATTAATAAATGGTATTGGGGAAATTGACAAGTATTTGCAAAAAAAAAGAACAACTAAATCATCTTCTTACATCATACACAAGAATAAACTCAAAATAGACTAGACTTAAATATTAGCCATGAAATTATAAAAATCCTAGAAGAAAACATAGGCAGTAAAATCTCAGACATTTCTCACAGCAATAATTTTTCTTATCTATCTCCTCTGGCAAGGGAAAGAAAAGAAAAAATAAACAAATGGGACTACATCAAAATAAAACGATTTTTCACAGCAAAAGAAGCCATCAATAAAATGAAAAGACAACCCAGTGATTGGGAAAACTTATTAGCCAATAATACATCTGATAAGGGATTAATATCCAAAATTTACAAAGAACATAAAAAACTCAACACCAAAAGAACAAACAATCCAATTAAAAGATGGGCAAAGGACCGAATAGATATTTCTCCAAAGAGGACAACACAGATGGGCAGTAGACATACGAAGAGGTGCTCAGCATCATTAATCATCACAGAAATGCAAATCAAACCACAATAAGATATCACCTCACACCTGTCACAATGGCTATCATCAATAAGTCAACAAACAAGTGTCGGTGAGGCTATTGGAAAAGGGAACCATTGTGCACAGTAGTGGGAATGCAGATTGGTGCAGCCACTATGGAAAGCAGTGTGGAGTTATCTCAAAAAATTAAAAATAAAACTTCTTTTGATCCAGAAATCCCACTTCTGGGAATTTATCCAAAGAATTCCAAGATACTAATTCAAAAGAATATACGTACCCTTATGTTTATTGCAGCATTATATACAATAAATAGCTAAGATCTGGAAGCAGCCCAAGTGCCCATCAGTGATTGAGTGAATAAAAAATTTGTAGTACATTTATACAACGGAATACTACACAGATATAAAAGAAGGAAATTTTACTTATTGTGGCAGCATAAATGGAATTGGAAGCCATTACTCTAAGTGAAATAAGCCAGTCAGAAAAAGACAAGTTCATATTATTTCACTTGAATGTAGACTCTAATGAAGAAAATGAGCACAGGCAAAATAGAGACGCTCATATAGAGTGCAAGCGACAGCTGTCAGGGATGGGGGGAAGGTCGGGTGGCTGGGTGAGGGAGGTGGAGGAATAGATCAAATAGGACCCCCCAAAAAGAAAAAACTCATGGACAGGGACAACAGTGTGGTGATAAGAAAGGGGGGCGGCAGGAGAAGGAGGATATAGGGGGAATAAATGGGAATGGATGAAGACTTGACTTGGGTTGGGTAAACATACAATAAGGTATAAAAAGGTGTGTTGTAGAATTGTACATCTGAGACTTGTATTATTTTGTTAACCAGTGCCATCCCAGTAAATCAAAATTTTAAAATAATAATTAAAATCAATCAACCATTCAATAGTTTCACTGATTTTTTATGTTATTTTATTGATTTCTGCTCTTCATTTCTTTCTTTGGGATTTCTTGGCACTTTTTCCCTTTAATTTTTAAGGTGGAACCTTATATTATTCATTTGAAATAATTATTTTAATATTAACAAGAATAATGTAACTTTCACTCTAAGTACTTTTCCAGCTGTCCTGCTAAAGCTGCTTTAGAAGAAGGATCTCAAAATTTTTATAAATTCTCCTTTTATTTTCTTTTAGTTCAATATATTTTCTAATTTACCTTGTAATTTTTTGACATACAGGTTAATTAGAAGTATGTTGTTTAATTTCCATGTATTGAGGGATTTTTAGACATATTATTATTGATTTCAAGTTTTATTATCAAAGAATATACTTTCAATATTTTAATCTTTGTAAATATGTTGAGATTTGCATTATGGCCCAGAACATGGTTGATACAGATGAAGGTTCTCAATGCACTTGGGGAGAAAAAAAGAAAAAGACTTTTGCTGCTGCAGGTGGAGTGTTCTATAAATGTCAATTATGTCAAAGTGGGTGATAGTGTTTCTATATCCTTACTAATGTTTTTGTCTAATTGTTTTATAATTTATTGAGTGAAGTGTTGAAGTTTGTTTGTTTGTTTGTTTGTTTTTATAATTTTATTTTTTTAATGAGGTGACATCAATAAATCAGGGTACATATATTCAAAGATAACAAGTCCAGGTTATCTTGTCGTTCAATTATGTTGCATACCCACCACCCAAAGTCAGATTGTCCTCTGTCACCTTCTGTCTTGTTTTCTTTGTGCCCCTCCCCACCCCCTTTCCCTCTCCCATTCTTCCCTCCCCCCCATAACCACCACACTCTTATCAATGTCTCTTAGTTTCACTATTACGTCCCACCTACGTATGGAATAATACAGTTCCTGTTTTTTTCTGATTTACTTATTTCACTTCGTATCATGTTATCAAGATCCCACCATTTTGCTGTAAATGTTCCAATGTCATCATTTCTTATGGCTGAGTAGTATTCCATAGTGTATATGTGCCACATTTTCTTTATCCAGTCATCTATTGATGTTGAAGTTTGAAACTGTAATTGTAGATTTGCCTCTCCTTTTAATAGTATCAGTTTCACAGTAAGCTGTTACTATAAATATATTCATTTAGGGTTGGATGTCTTCTACATTAAATGAACCCTATATTATTGTGCAATGTTCTTCTTTTCCTTGGTAATATTTAGTGTTCTGAATCTGCCTTATCTAATATTAATATAACTAATCCATTTTATTAGTGTTTATATGGCATAACAGTTCTTGTTTCATTTTATTTTATTTTTTATGACAGAGACAGAGAGATATAAAGAGAGGGACAGACAGGGAGGGGCAGATCGGAAGGGAAAGAGATGAGAAGCATCATTAAGTCTTCATTGCAGCACTTGAGTTGTTCATTGACGACTTTCTGATATATGCCTTGACCAGGGAGCTACAGCAGACTTCGTGACCCCTTGCTCAGGCCAGCAACCTTGAGTTCAAGCTGTTGAGCTCTGCTCAATCCAGATGAGCCCAGGCTCAAGCCAGCAACCTTGGGGTTTCAAACCTGGGTCCTCTGCATCGCATTCCGACGCTCTATCCACTGTGCCACCACCTGATCAAACTCTTGTTTTATTTTTAATAATCTTTTGTTCTTGTTTCAAAGTGGTTGTCTCATAGACAGTATAGATTTGAATCTTGCTTTTTCAAAATCTGCTATTTATATTTTCTATATTTTAATAGGAGTATTTAGATAATTTACATTCAATGAATTACTGATATGTTTGAATTTTAATCTACCTTGTGTTACTTGTTTTCTATTTATTTCCACATTTTTGGATTTTTTTTCTTACCCTTTTTTGGAACAATTGCATATATTTTTTCACTAGTTAAGTTCCACTTCATCTCTATTGTTGACTATTGGTTATATCTATTTTATTTTTTTAATTTTGTGGCTGCTCTTGGATTTAATCCACACACATATACACATACCTTATCATAGTATATCTTCCAATAATATATAATTTCACATGTAGTATAAAAACCTTATAATAATATAGCTCTATACACTTTCTACTCTAGGTCTCAAACCAAGATATTCACAGCTGCATTCTCATCTGGTCCTCAGGGTTGTCTTACAAACTCACATAAGAGTGGGAAGAATCCAGTGCTTTGTGTCTACAAGACTAAGGTCACATTTTTCTTGCTGGTTCTTGGTTAGGGGCTGACCTCAGCTCCTAGAGCCCACGTGCAAGCTCTTGCCACATGGTCTCCTTCATCTTCAAAGTTAGCAGGAGGATTCTCCTCTCTTCAGATGTCTCTCATACTTACATCTCTGACTTACTCTGTCTGACTTTCTATATACATATATTTAAAGACTCATATGATCAGATAAGGCCTAAACAGATAATCTCCTTTTTGTCATCTAAGATAACATAATCACGAGAATGGTATCTCATAAATTCCCAGGTTCCATCCACACTCAAGGCATGGGTCATTGGGGTTCCTTTTATAATTCTGCCTATCACGCAGGCACGGAGATGCATATGAGCTAAAACATAATTTCTTAAAGAAGAAGAAGAAGAGATGTTTAATCTGTAGCTTCCCTAATTAACTAAAGAAAAAACTTTATTGGACATATAATGGGAATTCAGTATTTGTTGACTGCAACGTCCAACTTCTCTCTGTGAATAGCAGACATCTAAAGTGTACATTGATTAACGTTATTCTCCAGCACTCTCAATTACCTTAATTGCTCAAGGCAATCAGGTGTCCTAGATTGCACTTGTACTCCTGCTGGTTGAATACTCCAACAAAATCCCAAGAGGCTAATAGTTCCTAGTGAAAAAATCTCTGCTCCACTCACTGTTTCCTGCACTATGAGAACTTTAAATATGAAAAATATAAAATAGAATTAAAAATGTTAACACACATACATGTATAATAAGCTCTACATATTGATCATAGTAATCAGGAAGTATGATCTATGGGGCACTTTGCTGGAATATTCCAGACAAAACCAGAGAGGTGGTGCTTAAAGAGCTGACACAGACTACAAAATAAAGCCCAATTCTGTTCTCTCTCCACTTATTTTTAACTCCACCTTTCTTTTTTCCTGGATGTATTTTTAATTCCCATTTCTTCTTTGTCTGGTTGCCTCTTCACATATATACTCCCATTTTTTACTTGCCACTTCTTTTTTCTGCCTACTCAGGTACCCCCATCTCTGGGTTGGTCCTCATCCCCCCTGCTGTCCATGCCTCTGTTCCCCTCTCTCCTTTTCTCTGTCAGTCATTACACCCCTGCTTTTCTCATTACTATTCTATCCACTGCTCCCCCCCTCTACCTAACTAGTTCAGACTCCTTTAAACAATTGTTGCTTACTTCTATATAAATTTTATTTTAATCCTCAGGTCCTAAACAATAATGTCTGTGATAAGGACAATATGGTTTAGCTATGATAAATGTGAATATCTATAATATCAGTAACAAGACAAAAGAAAGATTAAAAATTTTTGTCCTATATAATCTGAACCAGTATTTATTAATGTAAAACACACATTGCCCCCAAATATCTCAGATTAGTTTCCATCTCTAGGTATCCTACATAGAACCCAATTTTACAAAGCAGAGCAGTACTTATATTGTCCACTAGATGGCAAACAATTACACAAGGAGAATGATCAAAAAATAATAATCATAGAACTATAAATTTTGTTATAAAGAAAAGGCAGTTTGTGTGTGTGTGTGTTCTGCTTTTTTAAAAAACAAATGAAGCATTTACAAAATAAAATATCCTAAAATGACCTTAAATTCTTATCCAAATTCCTATTACCATATAATTATTTATGAATCAGATGCAAAGCAAAAATAAATAAATAAATAGAGAAAAATTATGTACAGAAAATGTCCCTTAGTTGTAAGAACTAAACAAAAAATTCACAACTATTCACCATTGAAATAGGATTCAAACAAAAATGTACCAAAAGTAACTCTGTGAGTAAAATGCTCTAGGTTTAAAAACAGTGTAATCACTTATAAATGATAACTATGTCTAAAGAAGAAATATTAATGACCATATGAAGAAAACATATTCAAATTACATGATAGCTCAAGGAAGAATAAATTTATTATTAGGAGTAGAGTTGATTGCTATAAGAAATCACAGAATTCAAATATGTTAAACCAAATTAAAATCATCTCTCTTATAAGAAAGAAAAAGGACATATTCAATAAAATGACAATAGGTCAGAAACTTTGATTTTTCAAGTATTCAGACAAATCAATAAGCAAGTGGGACTACAGCAAACTAAAAAGCTTCTGCGTAGTAAATTTAAAAAATCAACAAAATACAAAGAAAACCTATAAAATGGGACAACATATTTGTAAATCATATATCTAGAAAGGGATTAATATCCCATATAAATAACTTATACAACTCAAGAGCAAAAAAAGATAATACTCCAATTAAAAAAATGGGCAGAAGAACTGAATAGACAGTTTTAAGAAGACGTACAAATGGCCAAGAAGTACATAAAAATGTGCTCAACATCACAAAGCATCAGGGAAACACAATTAAAACTGATGAGATATTACTTCACACCTGTTAGTATGGCTGTCATCAAAAAGTACCTATTTACAAGATATATATTAGTACAAAGGGGAAAGTGATGATTGGTCTTGCTCTGGGAGATTATTTTAGATTTTCTAGGTGGACCCAGTATATGTACAAGGGCCCTTATGTGTGCAAAGGGGAGGATAGAAACAGAGGTCAGAGTAACTCACTTTCTGGGAGTGAGGAGCCAAGAAGTGTGGGTAGTGTCCAGAAGCTAGAAAAGGCAAAGAAACAGAACCTCCCCAGGCACCTCCAGAGAGAAATGCAGTCCGCTGACACCTTGACTTTAGCCCTTTGAGACCCATCTTGGACTTCTGACTTTCAGAACTCTAAAATAAAAAATCTGTGTTGTTTTAAGCCACTGTGTTTGTGGCCATTTGTTATAGCAACAATAAGAAACTGATACAACTCTTTAGGAAGAAATATCAGGTATTTCTTTGAAAGCAAGAAAATGATTACCTAAACAATAAGATTCACTTATATGTCAGAAAAGATTATAGGATGAAAGAATCCATCTAATGTAACACATAATGAAAACTTTTTTCCTGGCATCTGGTAGAATTATTGTGGAGAAACGCCTGATTTCTTGACAGTAATGTACTTGTGTAAATATATAGCACATAAGATACACACTCTGAGGCTGACAAATCTCTTGCAAGTTTCACTGACAAAAGAAAAACAATTCTTCACAAAAGAGACCAATGACAGGGTACCAATGAGCTGCTATGGGACAGCTAGAAGAGGGGAGGATTGTAGAATCCAAGAAGACACAGAAGAGTTGTCCTGGGAACTGTATAAATAAAATGGCCAGGAGTTACATGCTGGGACCCTCTCTTCATGATTTATGTGTTAGTCAGCTTTTTGCTGGGACAGTAAACAATTCCAAAGTCTCAGTGGTTTAAACAATAAACAATTATTTCTTATTCATGAGCGCTGACTATGACTCTGCTCAGGCCTCACTTGGTTCCTGGTATCAGCTGGGCATGAGTTCAGATTTGCACTAAGTCAGACTGGGACTCCTGAAGTCACATGGGCATGCCAAGTCAGCAGGATAGGGAAGAGGGTGAGGAAGAGGTGAGTGAATATTTGCTGAACAGTATTCCAATTTACTATAATATGATAACACTTCTGTAAAGGCTTGGAATATTATAATATACCCAGTGTCATGTGAAATTTGGTGATAGGCAAGTTTATGGTGAGCTTTACAATTAAGGTCAGTACCTAACTGAAATAGTAAGAAAATTGACAAAAGAAAAGAAGTGGGTTACAGTTTTATTTTTTCAATACAAAGTAAAAGGAAGGTAAACTAATACCTATATAGGCAACACCTCCTTATTAGGTACTGTGGTGAATAGTTTCATTCTCATTTACTTTCACAAGTTCTTTAGATGAGGAAACAAGTGCAAAAAGTTTAAGATTCTTGCCCAAGTTCTTATAGTTTGTGTTCCATGATGGTAATCCAGGAACGTATCATTAAGGAAAGTTGAAGAAATCTTCCTCTGGCACAGACCTGTGTCAGGGCACATGGTTTGCTCAACCCCACTTGCTCCAAGCACACTTAAAAAACAACTCACAATTTGATAGTATTCTAGGATTTTTAAATATTGGGGAGAATTCACAACAATGAGCAGACATTTAAACTCATCAAATATTTCTGCACTTTACCTGCACTATACAATGTCCTGTGTTTGAATATGCATGTTCCCCAAATGGGTAGTCAGCACAAATCCAATGATAAACTATATAAAGTTCTTCCTCTATCCCACCTAGGTTTTTATTAGATGTCCCATGTCAAAATCTCATCCAACCTTTGGGACCTAATTCCAGTCCCTTCTTCCCCACCAGGGTTAATCTTGGTAAAGCTTCCACAAATGATCCTTCCCTTCAATTCTTGTATGTCTCGCTTGTGCCTCTCTTATGAATTAGCGTTCACTATGAGTAAGTTTTCATCGCAAGATCCAGTGAAATATTAATTGCCTTTCAAGTTCAGCCAAAAAGTAATTTTTCATTTGAAATGACCCCTGACCCTCCCTAACCTGCTCTAGGTAATTTATGACTCCCTTCCTCTATGCTAATAAGGGTAGAGAACGCATGGTCTGACCCTCATTAATTACGTAGTTGAGAAATACTAAATGTTTGTGTGCTCATTGAGGGCAGAAGACGTAAGACATTATTTTTCACCTTTGCTCCCCTATACATACTTATAGACTCTAGATCAGCATTTCTAAGCCTGGGCACTGTTGACATTTGGAGCCAGGTAAATTCTTGTTATGGGATTGTCCTGTGCATGTGGGCTTTTTACCACTTTTCCTCCTCAGTCTTGAGAGCCAAACTCTCTCCAGACATTGACAAATATTCCCTGGGGGACAAAATTGTCCCATTGAAAACCTCTGCTCTAAACCAAAGTGGGGATTAAATGTGTGTAGACTTGGTGTCAAGAATTGTCAGGTGTTTCTGATCCACTTCATCTCCTCCACACCACCCGGCACTAGCTGGGGGTTCAACAACCGTAGTTAAATGAGCGAATAGTTTAAATAAGTTGGAAATAATACCAAAATCTTTCCTCTAAACCATAAAACAGTTTACAAGGATGATATACATTCATCTTTTCATGAGGGAAACTGTGTGGTATATTGGTTAATGGGGCAAATCCTGGAGTCAGACAGAGTGGGTTCAAATCTATAATGCCTGGGCCTGCATCCCGGCTCTCAGCTTTCTATTGTAATCCAGTCACCTGGAACAAGTCATTACACTGTGCTGTACCTCATTTTATGACGAAGATATGAAAGTACTTACATCAGCAAGACTGGGTGAAGATGACATATGTCAAGTGCTTGGAGCAGTGCCTGACAAGCTATATTATGATGTATTTGACAAGTAGAATAACTACTATACACCAGGCATTTTACAATAGATAAGGATCTCACTATGAGCAAAAAATTCAAGCTCTCATGGAACTCGCAATCCAAAAGGTGAAGAGAGGAAGGAATTAAGAAATACTGCAAATGACAGAAGGGAGGGACAACCGGGAAGGGCTGCACTGAGTGAGGTCCCATATGGGTAAGGAAGCTGTCCAAGGAGACAGCGAAAGGCAGTCTGGGGGCAAGTCTGGAGCCAGACCACACTGAATGTGCTCAAGGTATGGCAAGGAGCACAATGAAGACTGCATTCTCTGTGCTGTGTTTTTCTTTAATGCAAAGTTGTAAATTCCCTTTGAGAAAAAAAAAAAAACTGTACAAAATTTTTAAAACTACAAAAACATGCCAAAAATTGAATGTTTTGTTTTGATGATGAGCCTATAGTAATGCATTTTTTTCCTATAAAACCCCAATTTTTTGAACGTGTATTAATGTAGTATTTTTAAAAACTAAGACTTATTGAAAGTGCTTATAAATAAGAGAATTTCCAATTGCACAGGTTTATAATTTCCCTTTATTTCGTAGCTGAAATGCTCAAAATTTTATTTAAACACTCCAATGCAACAATATGTTGCAAAGTTTACTCTTATCGATATTCCATTTAGTATTTTGGGAAAGTTTCTCACTGCCTATATGCCGAACACAACTGTATCTTTTCTATTGATCGTTCCTGAGACAGACATTTATATTTTGAAATTTCTTCACATCTTCTAAAGTGAAAATTGCTCTCAATTTAAAAAACTTTTCTTCAAACAAGTAGTCAGTGAAAATGCTGTGATAGGTCATTTCACTTCTCTTTCGAAATAGATTTTTCTAATTTAAGGCAGCAGCAAAGAAGTTGCCACTTCTGGCAAGACGTACATCTATAAAATAAAAGTGCTTTAAAGAGAAACATGTACAGAAATATGGAAGGAAAGGTATAACAAAAACAATATAAAAATTGACTGTTTAAAATTTTTTTAATGCTAAACCTAAGAAATGATCTCTTGGAGAGTTATTTTCTTCTTCATTCTCCACATGGTGCCAGGTGGCACGAATGGTGTGCTGTTGGTTAACAATGAACTGCTGGGGAAGTCCAGTTTGAACTTAACCCTTTGCCTAGTGCAACCTAGACTCTGCAGTCTCAGAACAGAAAAAAGGCTGGCAAAATTCAATACCAGTACAAATTCAATACCAGATCCAACTTAAAAAGACAGTTTTTAGTTGCTGTAAATGAATTCAAGCTCAAGTTATATCCTAGAGTACTAACAAATTTCATAAAATAACTCATGACCTCTTACAGTAAATCTTTGAGTCAAGATGATTTAGTACTAAAGACAGATATAAGTTTCACAAGAACAAGAGCTTGTTAATATTATTCCCTGACATATCCATAGCTTCGAGCAAGTCCGTAATATGCACTAATAGTTTGACAAATTTCCTAAAATCCATTTGTTTGTTTGCTTTTTTAGTTTGTGGACATATAGAAAAGCAGTGATTACTAGGAGGGAAAATCGACTCACAAAAACCAACACCCATGGCACATAGGTACCCACTATATAAAGAAATGAAGATCACATCAAAGCATGTGGCTCAATTTCACACGAATAATCCCTATAAGCAAGATGGAGAATAAGAATGAAGTACTTTGCAATTAACTTATTTGCAACTGGTGGAATGAGAACACTGTTGCCAAATGGACCAGGATCAACCTGGATGGAGATACCTCTGACATGGCAACATCCTTTTTCTTAAATGTAAACAGAAATGAATTTTTACCAAATCTTCCCATAATTTCAAACTGAGAATTACAGCCCAATTTTTTTTGTGTATTTTTCTGAAGTTAGAAACAGGCAGACAGGCTGACTCCTGCATGTGCTCAACCAGGATCCACCCAGCATGCCCACCAGGGGCATTGCTCCATTGCAACTGGAGCCATTCTAGCACCTGAGGCAGAGGCCATGGAGCCATACTCAGCACCCGGGCCAACTTTGCTCCAATGGAGCCATGGCTGCTGGAGAGTACGAAAGAGAGGGAGAGAAAGGAGAGGCGTAAGGGTGGAGAAGCAGATAGGTGCTTCTTCTGTGTGTCCTTATCCCTGACTGGGATTGAAGCCAGGACATCCATTCACATGTCAGGCTGATGCTCTACCGCTGAGCCAACAGGCCAGTGCCCAATACCTCAATTTTTTTTTTTAAAAAAGAGCCTAAAATTAGTAAGATAAAGTTTAAAATTAGTAAAAGTAAATTTATAAGACAAGGTATTAATATATAGCTATGCAAGCTTGGAATGGAGAGGTCCGTTTCAATGTGACTCCTGAGTTTTCTTTTTCCAACTCCATAAATTAAAAGTATATAAAAGGATTAAACAAAGGAAAAAAAAACACAGATACAGACAACACTGTGGGGATTACAGGAGGGAAGAAGTGGGTGGGAAAAGGTGGAGAAGGGTAGGAGGGGAAAAGATGGTGATGGAGGGAGACATGACTTGGGGTGGTGAACACACAATGCAATATACAGATGATACATTATAGAATTGTACACCTAAAACTTGTATAATTTCATTAACCAATGTAACCCTAATAAATCCAATAAAATATTTAGATTATATGTTGTTATAAAACTATAATCTTATTATATATTTGTTACTATATAATACATTATGATAGAGGCTTGAAATCCTCCTAATTTATAGACTCCACTCTTACAGAGATATGACAGCCAGTGGGACTCTGATAAACTAAGGTGCCAAGACCCACATTTGTTCACTTTTTCACATTGGCTTTTACATACCTAGAATAATAAATGTTATTATTCTAAGTACTATACTTATATCCCCAAATCAAATCATAGCAAGTTTTTTTTGTTGTTTTATTTTTGTATTTTCTGAAGCTGGAAACGGGGAGGCAGTCAGACAGACTCCCGCATGCGCCCGACTGGGATCCACCTGGCACGCCCACCAGGGGGCGATTCTCTGCCCATCTGGGGCATCGCTCTGTTGCGATCAGAGCCACTCTAGCTCTAGCGCCTGAGGCAGAGGCCATAAAGCCATCCCCAGTGCCCGGGCCATCTTTGCTCCAATGGAGTCTTGGCTGTGGGAGGGAAAGAGAGAGACAGAGAAGGAGAGGGGAAGGGGTGGAGAAGCAGATGGGTGCCTCTCCTGTGTGCCCTGGCCAGGAATCAAACCCAGGACTTCCACACGCCAGGCCAACGCTCCATCACTGAGACAACCGGCCAGGGCCAAATCATAGCAAGTTTTAAATGCAGCCTAATTCTATTTTTCACAACTCCATAAGACAGGTATTATCCCTGTCTCAAAAAGGTAAGGACTCTGAGGCACAATTAGGGACTCATCAGACATGACAAATGCTCTTTCAGTAATTCCACACTTCCCTTACTTGCTCTTTAGCAAGAAGATGCCATTTCGTAGCATCCCAGAGCTACTGAACCTCAACAGTAAGAGGGAGGCCCAAGAATAGTGAAAGTATCTCAGGTAACTACAGAAGTGGTCCACAATGAAGCTTTGGGATCAGCCTTAGATCATCTAAGTATTTCTTTCGATCAGGCTTCTGACAGGTACTTGAGAGCAGAGATTTTGAGAATGCACTTTCTGCTGGAAGCAGTATTATACAAGGAACACAAAGCCTGGGTAAATTAGATCCGTTATTCACATATGTGACCTTTTATAAGACATGCAACCCTGTTAACCTTCAATTTTTGAATCTTCTAAAAGTTCTCAAAATAATCATTAGATTTTTACACTATTAGAAAAATAAAATCAAGCTACCAAACCTATGATTCAGGCAAAAAAATGTTTATTCAGGAAAATGTAAAAATATTTTAATTTACATATCATATTACAATCAATCAATACAGAGTCAAAATTGTACAATTACACACCCATAAAATTCCATGTCACGTCAGAATAATCAGTTTCTGTACAAAGATTTACAGATGTCCAATGTATATGTAATTCTCTTCAGTGTGCTACTGAGTTCAGAGGCTCTGCCCGAATATTCCCCAAATCAAGCGCAGAATCTGTTTCTTCATCAATTTCTCCAATGACTGCACTGCAATTTGTAGAGAAGAAAAAAATGAGTTAAGACAATCTTCATTTCTGAATAAACCTGAGAAGACAAAGTAAAAAGGACTTCTTATGGTGAAAACAAAACTTTTCATGAGGTCAAGTGGCAAAACTCAAGAAGGAATCATTTGAAGGCAACGTTATTACAGAAACCAATATTAAAGGACATATTTCATATAGTGATTGGATCATAAGTCTTTAAAGGGAAAAGATACACAAATGGGATAGATGAGATCCAGTGTGTCCGTAAAGTCATGGTGCACTTTTGACCGGTCACAGGAAAACAACAAAAGATAATAGAAATGTTAAATCTGCACCAAATAAAAGGAACACTCTCCCAGTTTCATACCTATTCAGTGCAGTTCGATGTGGGCTCACGCACAGATTTTTTAGGGCTCCTTAGGTAGCTATCCCGTATAGCCTCTACAGACTCGTCACTGATTGATGGCCTACCAAAACGGGTTTCTCCACCAAACTGCCGGTTTCCTTCAATTGCTTATCCCACTGAGTAATGTTATTCCTATGTGGTGGCGCTTCATTATAAACATGCCGATATTCATGTTGCACTCTGGTCACAGATTTGAATTTAGCGAGCCACAGAACACACTGAACTTTCCTCTGTACTGTCCACATCTCGACTGGCATGGCCATGGGCTGCTCCGCTGTATACACTGTGTTACCTCATTATCATCTACGTATGCACACATGCTGCCACATCATCCTACAGCAACTGGGAGGGTTTTCCTTTTATTTGGTGCAGATTTCCCATTTCTATAATCTTTTATTGCTTTCCTTATTGCTTTCCATTTCTATAATCTTTTATTGTGACCGGTCAAAAGTGTACCATGACTTTATGGATACACTATATAACAACCTAAAATTTCCAATTCTATGATTTCAATTCCAGGAACTATTTTGGGGCAGTCTGGGGAGAGGGGAGTAAATCACAAAATCACTACTAAAGAAAGAAATAAAAACATCTATTATTTAAGTAACTTCAATGAACTAAATCCATCAATGGCATATAGCAGTGGTTTTCAAACTTATTGAAGTCAGGGCACATTTAAAATCCTACCAATAATTTACATATCATATTACAATGAATCAATATGGAGTCAAAATTGTACAAGTACACACCCATAAAAATTCCATATGTCACCTCAAAACAATCAGTTTCTGTACAAAACTTTCTATCAATATATAGGCGCACTATATACAAATTTCTAAGAAATATGTTATAATAATTAAGTCAAAAATTAAAGAAAAAATATAAAGTCCAAGCATGCTTTTATGGTAATTAATTGAAATAAATACGACAAAATTAAATTTATTCTGACATTAAAAAACATTTTTATGTTATATTTTTTGAGTTACGCTTTTTAGAATTCGTAAAAAAAAGGGGTTAAAAAATAAAAAAATGACAAAAGTTATCTTTTTATATATATATAGATACATTCTTAGTAAGATTTAGTAAATTTGGCAGGTCCCAGCACGAATGTGTTAAATTTTTTCATTCTTGTGTTTATGAGAAACATGAGCCTAATGTGTCCCAGCTATTACTTCAATGTTTGGACATATATTTGAAAGGCAAACTCTCATTTCCTCATCAATACATTAAAGAATTCCTCTTTTTACTCTTAATTGTGTTGAGTGCAGAAAACCCCCATCATACATAGCATCTTAACTTTACACCAAACAAAGGATAGAAGAAACTTGCCTCCAGTCTTTCCAGGGAACATGGGGGGTAGTGTAAACAATACAGCACCACAGCTTAACAGCCTTTAGCAACCTAGTCAGGCAAGTGAGGTGGGGGAGTTGGGCAGACTGTCAGCTTACAGCCAATTCCCCACACCTCTATCCCCCAAAAAATCTAAACTCCAAAAACCCTGTTGGTTTTTTGGTCCCCAACAGGCACATATTTCTCTGGAATAGGGCACACCTGGAAGTCTTCTAGGACACACACTTTGAGAACCACTGGTATATAGTATCTGTTAATGATTCTCCTGATTTCTCAGTTTACTCAATTTAAGTTCAAGATCAAAAAGTAGTTTTTTTTTTAAACAGTAATTTATTTATTTATTTATTTATTTTAGAGAGGGGGGGGGAGAGAGAGAAGGGGGAGGAGCAGGAAGCATCAACTCCCATATGTGCCTTGACCAGGCAAGCCAGAGTTTTGAACCGGCAACCTCAGTGTTTCCAGGTTGACGCTTTATCCACTGCGCCACCACAGGTCAGGCCAAAAAGTAGTTTTTTATATACAAAATTAATAGTAGTAACAACTACTTAAGTAACAAATGATTTTTTGATATTATTGGTTAGAGTTAAAGCCAGTAATTTTTTCCTTAATTCAACACAAACATAACATCTATAACATTAATAAACATGTCATGAGTCTCTAGCTGGATATAGTCATTGTTACACATTCAGACCACAAAACATGTATGGAATGTTATTTCACTAAAAATTGGTTGTTTAAATTTGGTTTTAATGAGAGTAAATTCTATAAATAAATAACTCTTAATACAGAATTTACCCAATTACACTTTAAACTCTATAAAGCCTTCAGTTCTCTAATAATATAAAGTACCAACCTGGGAAAATACAATTTTCTCAATATAAAAAAAAAGGATCTCAACTGCACCCTTAAAAATTTAGTACCACTTGAAATCCTTATGGAAGGAAGTGGAGTGCTGGTAAATGTTTTAAAACCAGCCATCTAAAGAAAAAAATGGGGAGGCTAGTTCACAGCACTTACTGACATCCATAGTACAAATACTCCCACAATGGCCAATTTCAAGCTACCAAGAAAACATCAATCAACCAGCCTGCAAAACTGATAGCATCAATTTGCTTTTGTGAGCCAGCGGAAGCTGGCTTCAGCATACTACTGGGTCTACAGCAAAGTTTTTAAAATTGCAGTCCAAAAATAGTTTTCTTTTGATTTTTTAATGCAGGAGAGAAAGCTTCTTAGAATCAATTATTATATAGAACCCCCATTAAAGAATCAGTGTTCTGGTCAGGGGACTGGGCCCACCTGTACAGCCTTCCTCTTCTTTGCAGCTCACTTTATAACTCTGCACCTCAATGTCATTTCTTCAGAATACTTTATAAACCCCTAATATTTTTACTAAAGATCAAATAATTTAAAGATGATTTTCGTAAGATAAACAATTCAAATGAACAGTATCCCTTCATTGTCTATCTCTTGCCTGTCCCTGCAAATAATCAGAGATCTTTTGTCACGCTTCAGCCATGCTTTAATTCTGTACGATACTCACTAGAAAATGTGATTCAACAACTTCCTAATTGCTATAACTGCACTAATACAGTAGTAACTGGCTACAAGTGACTATTAATTATAATTAAAATTTTTTAATTCAGTTCTTCAGTCACTCCAGCCGCTGTCCAAGTCCTCAGTAGCCACACATGGCCAGTAGGGTAATGCAGAGAAACAACATCCCCACCACCTCCAAACGCTCTACCGAACAGTTTGCTCTACACTGCTACTGACGTTTCCTAAATAGCCACCACCAAAATATCTTCTCAAACTGTCCTATTAGTGTGGACAAATTAACTGAGGCCACAGCATAAACAAAGAACAGATTAAGTATGCCGATTATGCTAAGTGCTTGTTTGTAAATTCAGCTATATTATAGAGCATGAATCATTTAAAATTGTTCATGCAGACATTTCAAATCCTATCTCTGGTACCAGAGAAGTATGTTTATACTTCTCTGAAATAAGGGGTATTTTAGGAAAACATTCTAAGAAGCCTCTGTAAGTGGTCGGTGTATGACAGGACCCTTTCGGGATCCTCTCCAGGCCATTTACCCACTAAAAATATGGCAACTCTCAGCGGATAAAAACCTCTTCTGCATATAGCAGAGCAGTACACCTAAAGTACATTTAATGTGTCTTTAAAAAGACATATTTGACTTACACATTGTCACCTCTTACGATGTATAACCCTAGGACCACTTGTTCTACTCCTTGTGAAGAGCTGAACACTCGTTCATGGCTTTCATCCAAAATCAAATTAATGGTCTGGTCAAAACCTTTCAGTGTTCCCTGTAAAAAAAAAAAAAAAAGTTCAAGAATAAAAGATATATATTCTGGTTTACTTGAATGTATAAATTTAACCACAGAACAATTTTACTTGCTGGGTCTTCTAAGAGAAGTAGCTGATTTAAATATAAGTCCACTGTAAAATAGAATTTCTTTTTATAATTAACAATTTTCTGGCACAAAACATCTCTTATTTTAAGACATAAAAAATATGCCATACATCTGACTAGTGTGCCATGTTGTTGAGAGTTACAGAGGACATCTATGTACCAGTGTATTTCCAAGAATGTCGCATAAAAGCCCAGGTAGTCCTGTCCAGGAGCTAACTTTCTAAAGACACAAACTAAAACAACTAAAATTTAAGGGAAAAGTATATAGGGCTCAGCAAAAGTAGGTTTACAGTCGTTCGTAGGGAAAAACATATAATACAAAAATAAATTGTTTCACATACAACTGTAAACCTACTTTTGCCCTCCCATGTGTGTGCGTGTTTATGTGTGTAAGCATACCTACCAGCTTATAGCAATGTGGCACTATTTATTACTCATGCTCCATACTAGTACTAGGCCCTGTGCTAAACACCCTGCACAGATTATCTCAACTATTTTTTTATTTACTCTTTGAAGTAGATATGAAAATTAAGGCATAGGGAGGAGGTTAAGTACTCTCTCACGGTTTCATAGGTAGCAAGTAGTGGAGCTAGGACAGCTTGTAAGCCAGATAACTGAACTACTACTATGAAAAAGCTAATTTAATTTACCGTTGACAGAGATTCAAGTAAGTCCCATAAATAAGTACAAACTTCAACTGTTGTTAACAGCTAACACTTAATGAGTACATAATATTTGCCAGAACTGTTTTAATGGCCTCACATCTATTTACTTTTTGGATCCTCCTAATCACTCCCTAAGGTGGATATGAACATGACTGCAAAAATTAGAACCAAACCTTGAAGAAATGCTCAGATAAAGTTCTATGGAAGAATCCTATGCCCTGACCGATTGGCTCAGTGGTGGAGCATCAGCCCAGCATGTGGAAGTCTTGGATCTTGGATTTGATTCCCAGTCAGGGCACACAGAAGTGACCACCCCACCCCTGCAGTCATGGTTCGACTGGTCCCAGCGCATCAGCCCTGGACGATGAGGATGGCTCCATGGAGCCTCCATCTCAGGCACTAAAATTAGTTCATTGAGAGCATGGCCCCAGACAGGCAGAGTATCAGTCCCAGATGGGCAGTGCATCAGCCCCAGAAGGGAGTTGCCGGGTGGATCCCAGTCAGGGGCGAATGTGGGAGTCTGTCTCTCTATCTCTCCTCCTCTCACTTGGAAAAGAAGAAAGAAAAAATAAGAATCCTGATTTTGAATAAAGGAAGACGTGGTACTAGCAGAATACATTAACTCAGACTACTCAAGTTTTTGAAGAAACATCAACTTATATTGGTTTTGATTGTGTAAATCTCTCAAGCTCACTATTAAACTGTCTCATGTTTTGAAAATAAAGATATATAAAATTGGATTGAAATTAAGAGAAAATGATGACCTAGAACTTGGAAAAGAAACTAAATACAGAGTACTTACTATATTACTTAGTAAACAGCAATCACACCCGTACAGAGCCTCTTGGCTTTATTTTAAACATAACTGTTCTCTCAAATGAATCATGTGCCAAAGAAATCCATAACTACCAAACTTTGTACTCAAAATGCTTTTTAAATAATTTTCCTTCTTCTATAAAATTAAAATAATTTTCCAATTCATTATCTATCCTGTTAACAAAAATGGAAAATTTAAACTTGCTTTTGCAAAATAAAAACCTATTTGCAAATATTTGTTAATAGCGTTAGGATTCTCAAAGTGTTAAGATTAAAATATTTCAAACTGTCCTTGACAAAATATAAAGTGAGGTACCTAAAAGAAAACATAATTGTTCACATAATTAAGAATGAAGGAAGGCAACTGGACTTTACTTTGGAGTCAAATTCAATTTAAATCTCAACTTGGGTCCTGCCACTTATTACCCGTTGCTATGGGAAAGTGGCTCGCTTTCTCTGAGCTTGGTGCCTAACCTAGAATACAGGGATAATTCTTCTTCACAGAATCATACTGAAGGTTAAATGATAGATATAATGCATGTAAAATGCCTGGCACATAATCTAATTTAAGAAATGGCAAAGTCTAACACTTTGTAACAGTCATTTAAGGACACACTGAGAAAAATGACAAGGATTAAATAGAAAACAAGAAACAAAATATTAAATGATATGAATTAGATACAGTTAAAAAAAAATAGAGGAAGTTTAGTAGTCTTAAAGCTTTTTTGAAAGCAAACAGCTGTATCAATTATAAGTGAAGAAGGGATTAAGTGGCCAAAAATTCTGGGATAAATTCCTCAAATCAAGGTACAGGTCAAGAAGAGAATCCAAGACTTTTCTGGAATTAAAGGGATACTGCAACAAACAGACAAATGAGATGGAATAAATGTAGGGTCATCATTATAATTTGTCCTTACAGAAGACAAGTCATACAACCTAAGAATAGTCAAAGAATATTAACACCACACAAGCCTTAAATGTTCATCATTCTATATAGGTAGTACCTAAAATCATTTAAAAAGTTTCTAAGATGCATATACAAAATCTCAAAAAAATTCTATGATTCATGTAGTGAATATCAAAGAGTGGAAACAGAAAACATGGACGAGGAAGATAAATATGACATACAGGCAGCCCTGGTCGGTTGGCTCAGTGGTAGACCGTGGGCCTGGCGTGCAGAACTGGGTTCGATTCCTGGCCAGGGCACACAGGAGAAGCGCCCATCTGCTTCTCCACCCCTCCCCCTCTCCTTCCTCTCTGTCTCTCTCTTCCCCTCCCACAGCCAAGGCTCCATTGGAGCAAAGATGGCCCCGGCGATGGGGATGGCTCCTTGGCCTCTGCCCCAGGCGCTGGAGTGGCTCTGGTTGCAACAGAGCTATGCCCCTGGAGGGGCAGAGCATCGCCCCCTGGTGGGCAGAGCGTGGCCCCCTGGTGGGTGTGCCGGGTGGATCCCGGTAGGGCGCATGCGGGATTCTGTCTGACTGTCTCTCCCCGTTTCCAGCTTCGGAAAAATACAAAAAAAAAAAAAAAATGACATACAGGCAGATAGATATCTGCAGACTCGACTGAACCCTGTCTGAGGGCACAATCTATTTTGCATCCTAGCTCCTAGATGCTTTGTAACTTATACTCAACATTTCATAATAAAGGAATATTAATAAAGAAAAATTACATTTACAACAAAAAAATTAAAGTTTCTAATTTCTTCAATTCCTTGTGACAATTACACAACTAGGAAAGGAAAAAATGGAAAAAGAACATCCTTTTCTGTATGTGATCTTTCAGGTTAAAAGCTGACTCACGAGGAATCTACCATACAGGTATACGATATTATAGTGCACAGGCATTAGAGATCAGAACTTCTACAGAGGAATACACAACCAATAAACCCCGAGAAAGCAGAGAATGAATATGCCAAATACTTACCACTATCATTCTCCCGTCAGAGGTAATAACAGCAACAGTTCCTGATTAACTGAATCAAGGAAAGGACTGCTTAGGGAATGCAAACTGAAAACTTAGAATCTGGTAAGAAAGTGGCTTAATTACTAGGGAAAAAAATGACAGAATTAAGAGACAACTATGCAACACAAACACTACATTCGCATCAAAACTTAAAGTTTCTAACTTCCTTAATTCCTCTGGCAATTATGCAATTAGAAAAGGTAAAAATAGCAAAAGCCTTTTCTGTATGCGATCAGGTGGAACCTGTCTCAAAACAGCTGGGATGTCTGGTACTCTCTCACTTGGAGCAAGTCATCTCCCGCTTTTCTATACTTGTTCCTTCATCTCTAAAATGGTTCAGAGCTCAATTTACGTTGAAATGATTAAAAGCGTCATAAGACAACGTCTTCCAAGACTTGGCTTCTGAAATTCAATAGAAAAGCTATAATCAAGTGTCACAAGGTAGAAATCTCCTTTGCATCATTAAAAGTCTTTAGTATTAAACTTGTGTCCCACACTTGATGTGAAAACAATGAAGCGTTTCTGGCCTGACTTTAAATGGAAACAAACAAACCAAAAAAAATGCAAATAGTACCTGAAGACTTCACAGAGCCTTTTTCAGTCACTGCCCCGTGTGACGATCCATTAAGCAGCACTATTTCCATTCTATCAACAAAGAAGCTGAGGCTCCAAGGGGCAAAGGGGCAGAAATTCAGTTTGTGCACCACCCGTCCGATGCTTGCTGCCCTCGATCACGAGCCAAGCCCAGAACAGACCGAGTACGGGGACCTACCGGCTCCCGTCGCCACTGGGGCTGCCCCCTCGCCCCAAACTTGACCGCACAGGCCCCCAGGGAAGAAGTAAAGGATCCATCAACAGTTGACTCCTACACACAGGGACAAGTTCAGAAGAACCACATTTTGAAAGGTAAAAATTAAAAGGCGCCTTGGGCCCACCGGCGCCGCGGCGCGCTCCAGCCCCGGGCGGGACAGGTGGGAGCTGGCTCTTTAGCCCCGAACCGGGCCGCTCAGCGGCCGCCAGTCCCAACCGCCCGCCGGTCCAGCCCCGGCCCCCGCAGCACCGGCCCTCTCCAATGAAACGTGGGCCTTGCCCCACTCCGGCCCGCGCCGGCGGCTGCCGCCAGAGGATACGGTTGATGTAGTTCTCCAGAGCGGAGGTCATGGCGCTGGTCCCAACTCTCCGGGACCCTCAGCAGCGCGGGCGGAAAAAAGACCAGATTCAGAATCAGTCGCCCGCAACCGACTGGCTGAGGCAAGTATCGCGGGATTTCTCACAACGCGGCTTCAGCAAGGCGTGAGAGTGTCAAACCAGCCCATTGTACCCATGGGTCCGGTGGGACACTGTTAATGCGCGTGCGCAGCACCTTTCCCCCTTTTCCGGGCGGTGATCCCGGAAGTGGAGAGAGTCAAAGGCGAGCGGGAGGTCCGCTGAGACGGAGAACTTCCTTAGAGGTGCGCTAGGAAGGGAACAATGGGAGAGCGAATTCTGGCAGAGGGAAGGGCAGTGCGTGGAAGTTAAGAGGGGAAAGGGTTGAGAAAAGCCTGGAGAAACAGAATAAGGGGTTTTCGTCACAAGTGAGGTAGAAACAGGTGCTGGTCCGTGGACGGGTGCTGAGGGGAAGTGGGAGTCCCCAGTTGTCCACGCACGGGCTGAGGGTTAACCCTATGGCTCACAAGCCGGCTGTGGCTCTTTCGTTGGCTGCATCTCGCTCGCAGACAAATCTTTAATAAAAAAGTAATAACGTTAAAAATATAAAACATTCTCATGTATTACAATCTATTCATTTCCTACCACTCATGTTCATGGTTGCGGATGGCGGGAGCCAATCACATCTGTCCTCCGGGACAACACCAAATTTTTATTGGATAATGTGTAACGTACACGGTCATTGTATGGCTCTCACGAAATTACATTTTAAAATATGTGGCGTTCATGGCTCTTAAACAAAAAGGTTCTCGACCCCTGCTTTAGAAGCTGAGTGGCCTGGGAAAGCTGCGTGCCTTGCGAGCCTGTGGTGTAAGCCCCCGGAGGACATGGTGATAAAAAGTATGTGCACAGAGTCTGCCTCTTCCAATGATCCACCCTGGAGGTGTATTTTGTCACCTATTTAAGAAATTGAATCCAAACTGGAAACAGTGCATGAGCCTCCCTTAAAATAACAGCCTTCCTTTTACCATGCCACAGGCCTCCCTGACCTGGTGGTTAAGTGACTAAAGACAAGGTCAGCTGCTCCGCCTGAGGAAGGCCTGATTAAAGGCAGGGCTGAGCACCAGACCGGGTACTAATCCCAGCTCTGCTTAGAATTGGGTGTGTCCATCAGCAAGTAACCAGCTCGGCTTCTGTTTATTTAGGTGTCATTTTGAGGATTTCCAAATGTTACTAGAAAACATGACTTCTCTTATCTTACTGTGGTGCCTTAACTTCTTAAGTTAGAAAAAGACCTAAACACAAAATACAGGAAGGATCTGTTTTCCTCTTTTTACAGCATCCCTGTGATTTGAGATAGGCTTGAGATTTCTTCACGGAGGAATTGCGGGTGTGAAATAACTGGCAGTGTCAGCGGGTTTCTTCTGAAAAGTGAAGCATCTGTTTTCATTACAGCGGTCCCACAAAATTCTTGAGCGATCACTCCCCATTTGGGATACTTTTTTATACTGAAACTTAGTATGACTTATTTGAAACCACATATAATCAGGAATACATATAGTACATGTCATATGTCATGCAGAGAACGCACTGTTATAAAAGTTGCAGCAAGAGCAAGGTCACAAAGGAGCCATGCCTTTGACATTGCTGGTGGCATCCAGGACGCGCACCTGCCAGCAGTTGGGGACTGAAAGCTTCAGTCTGTTGTTCGGCAGTGGTGTCCACTACGATTCCGCTTTGCCATGTTTCTGGACAGGCTACCTGGCCATTCAACTTCTGAATCTTGTTCCATGGGCCTGACCTGTGGTGGCACAGTGGATAAAGCGTCGACCTGGAAATGCTGAGGTCGCTGGTTTGAAACCCTGGGCTTGCCTGGTCAAGGCACATATGGGAGTTGATGCTTCCTGCTCCCCCCCCCTTCTCTCTCTATCTCTCTCCTCTCTCCATCTCTCTTTCCTCTCTAAAATGAATAAATAAAATAAAAATAATTTTTTTTAAAAAAAAAAAGGTGAATCTTGTTCCATGGCCTGTCTCAATAATGAGAATGGGTCTGTATTCTTGAAAAAATTCCTTTCCTCCTTAAATCAGCTCAAGTTAGTTTCAGGCTTCAAGCTGGCAGCCAAGAATTTTGCTTTAGAAATGTTCTGGAAGTATAGTATTAGTCGTGAGCTACAGTGATATTAAAGCTTTTTTTTTTTTTTTTTTTTGCTTATTTAGCTTCTAATTTTTTCCCCCCCATCAAATGAGAGGTGAGGAGGCAGACAGGCTTTCACATGCACCCAGACCTGGATCCACCCAGCAAGCCCCCTACTGGCTGGGGGACACTCTGCCCATCTGGAGCTTCCCCTTTGCTGCTTCTTGACAGAGTCACTTTAGTGCCCCAGGCAAGGCCATGGAGCCATCCTCAGCGCCCTAGGCCAACTGGCTCTAACCATTTAAGTCATGGCTGCAGGAGGGGAACAGAGACAGGGAGAGAAGAGGGGGAGCTGGAGAAGCAGATGGTCACTTCTCCTGTGTGCCCTGACCGGGAATCAAACTGGAACTTGCATAATTTATTAATTATAATCAATGTAATTTCTGTCACATAGTATTTATGTGCTTTAAATATATATTTCATTAAACTCTTGGAGCTACAGATTTAACACAAAGTTTATAGCAAAACCCACATCTGTTATCAAACCCATCAGCTGACTTCACTTTTCAATTTAAATATATATGTTACATGCATTCTGTGAGAACTGTTGGCAAGTCAATCTACCATGAACCTTGAAGTTCCCCCTGCATCCTGGGTATGCTTCAAATGCAAATTCCTGATTGCTCTTTCCTGGGCCAATTGGTTGTCCCTTGAAGCTCAATTTCTAGGTAAACAGTTGTATAGTAATACAAATTTTGCCGTTCTCTTAAAACTATTTCAGTGTGTTTCAGTGATTTTCTGTTGTTGATTTGCTCATCTGTGTTTAAGGGCTTTTTTTTTTTTTGAACCCCTATCTATGTGTGGCAGGCCTGAAATGCTGGGGAATTAGCACTCTTAGGACGCAGTCTCAGCCCTCTTCAGCCAGATAGGGTAATTCAGGTGAGATATCTCCAGGTGTTGAACATTGTAGCTGGCTTAATAGTGCACCTGTCATTGGTTGCCTTCCTTTCCTTGTAACACTTCTTTTCTCCTTTACTATTTTTCCCTAAATAAACCTAATGCACTTTCCCTTAATGCACTTGAATTCTTGCCTCAGGGACTGTTTCTAGAGGTGACCCAAACTAAGGTAGAGATCTTGAATACTTCTTCCTTTCAAAGGTATCCTGTCTTGAGTTTGAGGGTATCCGTAGCCTAACCCCAATTCTTGTCATCATGTGATGTCACCAGATCATCCTTTACATGAGGCAGAGGAGGTTATGGGGCTTCTGCCCCTCCACAGACCTACGCAGGCCTCTTCAAATATCCCTAGCTAAGTCATTGCTGCTGCTACCAAAGTTGGTTTAAAATGTGTTGTTTACTCAAAAACAAATACCTGTCTCTGGTGGAACATAACCAGGTTGCTGCACCGAAACTTCAGTTTGGCTCAACGATGTAGCAAGAAATGAAGCACAGAAGTGACTCAGTTATCAGCCGATAGCACAACAAGGATTTATTCAGTGATGTTAGGGTGAACTGTGGGGTGTCCCTCATTGCCTAGAATGCTATAAATGTACAGAGTAAGCCCACAGTGCAGACCTGTTCTGACCTGCTGATTCCTCCCTTTGGGAGGATGAGATCCCCAACTCTGGGTAAGCCTAGTTATTGGAACCACTAGTTTATATCCTAATCTCATGTCTATCTTTTGCCCTGCTTGCTTAGTTTCAAATGCAAGCCAAAGTGAAGCGCCATTGGGTAAGTCTGAATTGCATTCTGACCCCAAGCTGTCCAGCCTATGGTCTGGGATAATGAGGTGCCACCAATAAACCTATGAATCCCCTAAACATTGGGCTCTTCAGGTAAACATTTGACAAATCTGAGTTCTCCTTCCTGCCAACACTGCAATAATCTAGTTGTGGCATTCAGGGTCCGTGGTGATTTTGGTGTAAATGAAGGTTTCAGCTACACATGCCCCTTTCCTGGAGTAACTGGATATGGGATGATGAACCTGCGTGGGCCTGGAACTTGCAGAATAAGTCACTCATGTTGGCATTTCCAGTAGTAGTGAAATATCCAAGCAAACTCCTTCTCCATTCTTCCTTAAGTCATGTTGGGGCTCTGGCCAGTTGTCTCAGTGGTAAAGCATCTGCCTGGTGTGTGGATGTCCTGGGTTCAATTCCTGGTCAGAGCACACAGAAGAAGAGACCATCCCTCCACTCCTCCCCATTCCCCTTCTCTCTCTCTTTTTCTTTCTCTCTCTCTCTCTCTCTCTTCCACTCCAGTATTCAATTGGTTCAAGCACATTGGCCCCAGGCGCTGAGGATGGCTCTGTGGAGTCTCCACCTCAGGTGCTAAAAATAGCTCAGTTGTGAACATGGTCCCAGATGAGCAGAGCATTGGCCCCAAACAGGGTGGCTGAGTGGATCCCAGTCAGGGTACATGTGGGAGTCTGTCTCTCTATCTCCCTTCCTCTCACTTGGAGAAGGGGGGAAAATGAAGTTTACCACTCTAATGAAGAACATGTATATTTATATCTATATATAGCTAGCCGCCATAGGATAGCAGGAGGACAAGAATGCAGTGGTGTTTGTTAACAAATATAATAGTTAACTGCTGCGAACACGATCTCTCTTTATATATAGCTAAGCTTTTTAGTCCCATTGTGGTTAGAACTTCTTGCTGCTTTAGGTTGCCAGGGTAACTGGGTATCAGGAAAACACTACTAGATAGAGAACCATATTTCCTGGCCATTATCAGTTCTACAGATGTTTGTTGATGGAGCAGAGGGCCAGACACTGTGATGATCATTGGTTATCCAAAGCTGCTCTTGAGTTTACACTATAATGGCATCGCTTCAAAAGTAAATAGAAGTAGGGAGGAAACCTATTCTCCCTGTAGGTTTGCGTTGGCAGATACAAGAATGGAAATATGCACAATTAGCTCAAGTTTTAATGGCAAGATCTGGATGGAAACAAGGAAATTGGGAGGATCCAGTTTTAGCACTTAGTAGATTATTCTGTGTCCAAGAGGTGGAGGGAGAGGCAGACATCTGGGGCCGGTTAGGAGGGGGAATGAATCCAGTTTAGAAGATTGATCTAAAATTTCCAGGTTGGTTTAATAATCAGTTATGAATTTAATGCTGTCTCTTGCCTGAGTCAGTGGTATGGGTTGCCCAACTTTGACCTAGAAAAGTTTCATGGTATCTCTCAGTCATTTCATTTTTTTGGCCAGTTCTCTTAATTATGCCACTGTCTTCCCAAGGCTCTGCTGTGGCTTCTTACCTGCTGAGGGGTAGGTTTAAGTCCACCCCAGGATGCCTGTACTACTTTATCCTGAATCGTCACACTCCAGTCTAGCTAGTTTATTCAAATCCAGTTTTTCTAGTTTTCAACCTAATTTGCACAAACTGTTTATAAAATCTGAAAACTTCTAACATGTTTCCCATCATCACAGTGTCTGGCCCTCTGCTCCAACAGTGAACATCTGTAGAACTGATAATGGTCAAGAAATATGGTTCTCCGTGTAGTATTTTTCTGATACTCGGTTACCTTGGCAATCATTAAGTTATCCTGAGAAAAGACAAACATTAAAAGAAATGTCTGTAAATTGCACTGATAAAATGGCCTTGATTCTGCCTAACCAGTGGTGTCACAGTGGATAGAGCATTGACCTGGCACACTGAGGTTCCAGGTTCAAAACCCAAGGTAGCTGTCTTAATCATCAATTTGAGTACAGAGTTGCTGGCTTGAACACAAGATCATTGTCATGATCCCATGGTCACTGGCTTGAAGCCCAAGGTTACTGGCTTGAGCAAGGGATCACTGGCTTGGTTGAGGTCCCCTGGTCAAGGCACGTATGAGAAGCAATCAATGAGCAAATAAAGTGCTTCAACCATGAGTTGATGTTTCTCATCTCTCTCTCTCTTGCTCTCTCTCTCTCTCTCTCTCTCTTTCTGTCAGATATACACAGAAATCTGGCCTTGATTCAGTATTACATGACTGATAAACTGAAATCATGCATGTGTTATTACCTCCATCCTAATTTATACTTAGTTTGTGAAAAGAAAGAAAAACTTAGTGGATAGCTAAGAGCTATAAAAAACTCCCAAATCTCTGTCATTAAACAAAGTTTATTTCTTATTCACCTAGAGTCTGATGTGGTTTGAGCAGCTCCTCTGGATAGGCAACTCCTAATAAAGGCTCAGGGATCTAGGATTCTGACATCCTTAACATTTACCATCATAGGTAAGATATTTTAAAAGGCTGTACCTTGATGTGGTCTTTATCACTATGCTCAATATCCCATTGCCTAGAACTGAGTCACAATTCCCTAATCAAACTGCACTGGAGGCTAGGAAATGTAGTTAACCTGTGTTCCTGGGAACAGGAGAGGAACTGGTGGACATCTGCCCTGTCTGTGCTATGTTTCAGAAAGCCATTAAAAGATTTGGTTAGAGACCTTGCTTACAGTCACACACATACTCACTGGTAGAACCAGTCCAGAACTCAGGCCTCCTGCATTATCTCCCTTTATTGACTGGGAGGCTTTTGGTTGAAAATAATGGGAAACCTGAACCAAATTTGATTAAAAAGAAAATAATACGGAGGTATGTATAGATTTCATGTAACTGAATTGCCTACAGACTGTTCTGATTTTAGGCCATTGGGAAGTCTTGAGTTATAGGGTCATGGTGGCATAGGGACACCAACACCATGTTGATTCTTGCAGCTTGTCCCCCTCCTGGACTCATTTTCATGCTAGATCACCTCACGAGGGCCTTAATGGACCTCACATTCTTCTAACGTTGTAAGCTGAAGTTTCTAAAGCTCCCACAGAAGAAAATGGAAACTTTATTCATAGGAGTCCTTAGAAAATCTCTGGCATTTCATTAGTTAAAATGTGATACATGCCCATCCCTGAACCAGTCACTACAGTCAGGTGGAGATGCTCTGCTGAACTTAACCTGGGGGCGGGCCTATCCTTTCTGTACATGGCTGCTGGGTACTGGAAATAGGTGAGTTCTATTGGAAATGAGGTTCTTTAGGTTGGAAAGAGGAAATAGGTGCTAAGGAAGGAGTCTTCCTTAAACTGTCTTTAAAACAAATGCAACAAAGTTCCACTATTAAGGAACCTAAGTAGCTCATAGATCCAATTGTACTGAGTTGAATCATATTCTCTACATATACCTATAGTACCTAAAATTTTATTTTTTTCATTTTGAATTTGCTTGAGGTTTTTTTTGATTTTTGGGGGTTTTTTATGTAACCATGAACTTAAGTTTGGAAATAAAGATTTAAAGACATACAGTACTTACTATTGCTAGCTTTTAGTGAGATGTCCTAAAAGTACTATGGTTCAGAATGTAATATATATTATTTCTAGGGACTTGTGCTAACAGACTTCCTGGACAAAGAGCATTACCCAGGGCTACTGCTAACTCAGAGGTCAGAGAAGCTTTCCCAAGGCTTTTCTTACTGTATTGTCTGTCTCTGATCAGCTCCCTACATTTTCTTCCTTTTTTTTTTTTTTTTTTTTTTTAACGGAGACAGAGAGAGATGAGAAGTATCAATCATCAGTTTTTTGTTGTGGCATTTTAGTTGTTTATTGATTGCTTTCTCATATGTGCCATGACCAGGGGGCTACAGCAAACCGAATAACCCCTTGCTTGAGCCAGCAACTTTGGGCTCAAGCTGGTGAGCCATGCTCAAACCAGATAAGCTCGCATTCAAGCTGGCAACCTTGGGGTCTCGAACCTGGGTCCTCTGCATCCCAGTCCAACGCTCCATCCACTGCGCCACTGCCTGGTCAGGCACATTTTCAAATAACCTCTGAAAATACCCTTTTGTACCTTTGCCTACAAACCCCGAAATTCCCCACTCTTCTATTTTTTGTAATACTTTCAGACATTTTACTACATCTTAGGATACTTAGTGAATAGAATGAGCTGTACAAAATAAACATTTTGTTGTCATTCCAAAAGAGCTATATCATTTTATGTCTCAGAAAATGTTTTAAAACTCACCACCTACATAGTAATAAATGGAATAATGATAGCCATGTAAATACACCATCAGAATCTTACAGAATTTCATGAAAGACACACTAGATTATTTTGAAGAGAATTGGTCTCATTTTAAAGATATTATCATAAGGAACATTCCAGATAAACACCCCATATTTTCTATAGTCCTTTTTATTTCTTTTAGAGGTTGAACTAGCATTCACATCAGGGTTTGCTGAATCAGAACGGTGCTGATATTATAACATGATAATACCTTTGCAATCTTCAGTGACAGGCCAGGATTGCATGGGCTTACATGAGATAGAAAACAACATGAAATGTTTTAGCAGCTATAGTAGTAATAAATGGTGGTGTATGTATGTAGAGCTGTAATGAAACCAATGAATTATTAAATATTTTTATTCTTAATGGTTATTTTTACTTATGTCAAATAGGTATAGAGTGGGTTGCTAATTAATGGGAGTAAGATAAAAATAAAAATATCCTTTAAAATAAATTTCAGTAAAGAAGTGAGTTTATTTTGAAAAAATAAACAGTGACATTAGGTTTGTCCTCAGCTACAGTAAAAATCATGGAAGTGGTACAGGTATGACTGAGATTTGGGAATGCTGACTCTGCCCTTCAGCATGTGCTAATGGACTTGTAAATAGGAATGAAATGTTACCTTCTATATGGAGGTGGTCCTAGCTGTCCCCAAAGAGCTCCACAAGTTAAAGAATAACAAGTAGTTGTGCATTCAGTGCAGAGAAAAGCAGAACCGTCTTAAAGAGATGCTCCTGCTCCTAGGCAGAAAGGTGTTGACATTTGTGAGGAAAGGATTTGTGCTTTAGAAGAAGTATGATTAGAAATAAAGGTGTAGAAAAAGGAAATTTGTGAGAGCATCCCTTCACCTGAACACAGAATGTTCTGCCCAGCTGATTCAAGAAGCCACTTGACAAGGATATGGCATTGTCACATGGAAGCCATTGTCTTGACACATCCCCATATGGTAACTACTTGTTCCACTTCTTTGTTTCCCAAACACCCTTGTCGCAATTGGACTCCCTGGTCAGGCTGATATATCTGGACTCCTTGGCAATTCCACTCCTTACTGTAAGTAAGTAAAGCAGCCTCAAGTGCAGTCTGATGAGTTTGTTAGTGGGAGTCACATTAGTGAGATTAAGTCTCCATGTCTGAAAGGTTGAAGGACTGATCCTGGGCCAGGAGACTGTATCAGGCACATGCTCACTTTCGAGGATCTGTCTGGGTAAACAGCATACCCTGCAAATCCCTAGGTCTCATGGCTCACCTTTTCTCAACTTCTTCAACTCCACTTTTCATGTTAGCTGTGATTTAAAGCAAGCTCTTCATGTTATTATTATGCGTATTAACATATGAAATACTTTGAAAAGGTTCCCATATGGAAAAAAAGATTTTATTTCTGATATTTACTTTTGACAATATAAGAACTCACTGGTTTGCAAAAAAAAAAAGAGGGGGGGGGGCTTATTTGAATACCCACCTGGCCTGAAATTGAAGAATCAGGCAAATTAAATATTTCTCATTCAGATGACTGTGTGTTTTTTTCTTCTTCGTTGCCAACTTTTTTGAATGAGCCATTTGCTCTCACTGCCTCCACTCCTTCAGTGCTAAGTCTTTTCTCTCCACCCCCCACCATCTGGCTCCCAATCCCATTGTTCTGGTGAAACTTTCTCTGAAGTTTTCTGACTGATAATAGACAGGGCTATTAATCCTCATTCTACTTCACTTGTCTACAAAGTTAGAAGGTATTTTTTATGCCCTTCTTTGGAAAACATACCTTTTTTTTTTCTTGATGTCGGGGACCTGTGTCACCTTTTAATTTCCTCCTGACAGCTAATACCCTACCCTTCCCTCTCTTCTGGTATCTTTAAATGGAGGCTCCTTTTTTTTTTTTTTTTTGGTAAAAGAAATACAACATGGCAGGTAAAGCTTCTTAATCATTCCCTCTACTTTCTATTCTTTTATTCTAAAGTTGTATATTATTAGTATACTTATTTGTATCTGCTTGCAATGTACATACATTATTTTATGTTTTAAAATTACACATATATGCTGTATTATTATAGCATCCTTTGTAGCTTTCTTTTACTGAACATTATGTATTGAGATTTATCTATGGTGATGTTTCTAGATTTGGTTCATTTATTTTAATGTTTCTATAACCTTTTGTTTATGAATTAATGAGAGTTTCAAGCACCCTTTAAATACAGACTTTTTAAACTCAGACTATTCTTAGGGCAGTTTTGGGTTCACAGCTAATTCGAGGGAGTGGTACAGAGATTTCTCATATACATTGCACCCACACATACATAACCTCCCTCTTTGTCAACATTTTCTACCAGAGTGGGGCATTTGTTACAACCAATGCATCATAGTCACCCAAAGTCCACAATTTACATTACTGTTCACTTTTGGAAAATATATAATGATATACCCACCATTACAATATCAGATAGAGTAGTTTCACTGTCCTAAAAATCCTCCGTGCCCCACCTGTTCATCCCTGTCTACCCAACCCTCAACGCCGCTGATCTTCTTATTGTTTCCATGATTTTGTCTTTCCCAGAAAGTCATATAGTATGTAATATTTTCAGGTTGGCTTCCTTTACTTAGTAATATGTATTTAAGGTTCTTCCACATCTTTTCATGGTTTGATAGCTCGTTCTGTCTTAGTGCTGAATAATATTCCATTTGCTGGGTATACCACAATTTGTTGTTTGCTTTTATCCATTTGCCTACGGAAGGACATCTTGGTTGCTTTTAAATTTTGACAGTTATGGATAAAGCTGTTGTAAGCATCTATGCAAATTTTTGTGTTCACACACATTTTCTACTCCTAAATACAGGCTTTTAAGAGATAGTTTTGTTTTCTTTACATTTCCTTAAGTGATTTCATCTATTATCATAGCACCAGCTGTCAATTATAGGCCAATGAACTCCATAACTTCATTAGCCTTCGAAATCAATTTGAGGACAATTTGAACACACTCCATGCATATTTCTTGTAGGAATTGAATTTGTTCAAAATGGAAATCATTATTATTCCTGGAAACTTTCACTTCTACTGCTACCACTCTCCCAGCCAGCAAAAATAGACAACTTGCAATAATTTTTTTTAACTATATCTAATTTTTCTCATTATCTAATTTGTTATTGAGTCCTTCTGATTCTGTACGTAGAACACCTCTCAATTTTTCTCTTTCCACATTCACTACCATTGGCTTAGACTAGGCCTTTATCATTTTTCTCTTAACTAACAGGATTACCTTCCAATATTTTTCATGCATCTAGTTTGATTTGTTCCCACTATTAGTTATTCTTCATCATGCTGCCAAAGTTATCTTTCTAAAATAGGGGCTGGTAAATTTCTCTGTAGGCTTTGAGGGTCATAGGGTCTCTGTGGAATCCCTTCAGCCCTACCATTGTAGCATGCTGGTGTCCATAGACAGTATGTCAATGAACATATGTGGCTGTGTTTCAATGAAATTTTGTATATGAAACCAGTCAACAGACCCAGGGGCTATAGTTTGCTGATCCTTGTCCTATAACAGAACTTGGATCATGTGTTTCCCCACCAATGCCTTTCCATTGTCTCTAGAACATAATGTTCACCATTCTTCTAAATCTGGCATCATCCCTAATTTAACTCCTATTAAATTGCCTCAATCTCTGGAGTTCTCATCTGTATTCTGAAGTGTTCCTGGTATCTCTTCATTTGGTGAAAATGAGAAGATGGTCAATTGGTAAGTAGACTTGGGGATTTGGTCATGGGAGGATGAGAACACTTCTGATAGGCCAATGTTCTCAATAAACTATGGCCAAGAATACCTGCTAAGAGATTAGGTGGGAGAAATTGGGTAGGAGATGAGGAGAGAGGAACCAAATCAATATGTCATCCTGGGGAGCAGAAAAGTAAACTTACTAGAGAAATGTAACAAGATTTCTGGGCCATAACAATGTTCAAGCTGTTGGAGGAAAGCCAAAGCACCGAGTAACTTACTGTTCCCATACTGAGGAAGTGAAGGTCAAGGCTAAGCACTTGTGACTGAAAGCAGTCACGTCCAGGGAAGGCCCAAGGACATGGGTGTTTAGCTCAACCAGAGCTTTGTGCAGGTCAGGAATCAGACAGCAGATGGTGCTATGTCTCAGAAAGGATAAGAGAAATCTAGTCAGTTTTGTAAAACTAAATAATAAAATTGTACACTGTATTCTGCTTGTTAGTTTCTTATTCAAGAAGACATATTTCTGCTTAATAAATTGGATAGCTGATCTAAGTCACCTCAATCCTGGAGAGATTGGGGTCTTCCACTTGCAGTATTGTTGCTGCCTCATTCCATTGCAGCTCCTCTTCATGAAACCCTAAACACTAACAACACAAATGGTAGCCTAAAATTATGAATTAAAAGTGAAAGTAGTGTTCTGGCTGGATAGCTCAGTTGGTTAAAGCATCATTCCAAAGCACAGAGGTTACTGGTTTGATCCCTGGTCAGGGCACATACAGGAACAGATTGATGTTCCTGTCTCTCTCTCTAAATCAATAAAATAAACATTTTATATAAAAAAACTGAAAGTAGTGACCTGATTGTATGATTTCTGTGGTTACTAATACTTTCCTGTCTAGGTGCAAACAAGGGAAAAGTCTGTAGCTGAGGTTATACATGGATTGGTATTTTGTACAGTGAGCTCAATTGAGGGAAAAGAGGAATTGGGAGTTGAAAGTATTTGCAAAAGGCACTATGTTGGTGATCATGGACTCTGTGCTGAACAAGATGGGGATGATGAGAGGAGGGACTGCTGGATAAAAGTGGATGGAAGGATCAGATGCCCACATCATTGAAGGACTGTATGTTTGTATGGATTGCTTGTATCAGTGAACTGAATGCGTAGGATGCTGTAATAGGTAACAAAGATTTTTCTACCTGGAATTTCTGAAAAGGTTTGTATTTTTTTTAACAGATGTAAAGGTTCAGGCTATGCCCATAAAATGTTTGGGCAATTGAAATGGAAAAGGGAAATGCCAATGGAATATGGAAGTCAGAAATGAGAAGCTAGGGCTTTTTAATGGTCATCCACTTATGTGTTGAAATTTCTGAGGACAAAAGAAGGGAACCTGGTGGAATGGGAAACTGCCAGCAACAGACTAGTGAGTGAGGAGGTGTGACTGGAAGAGTGTAAGAAGGTGTAAGGAACTGGTATATCCAGATGACATTAAAAAAACAGATTTTTTGCTGGAGGGAAGGGGTGAGATAATTTGGAAGTAGCAATGGGGAGAAAGAAGTGCACCTATCTCACCTGGCCCTGATGGTCAATGCTCACTCTGGGCCTAGGTAGGTTCCCACTGCTGACCGCAGATTGTGTTCACAGGAGACACTGAAAGGGTTTGTTTCAGAAGTGAAAGAAGTAGAATAAACACAACTTGTGGGTTAAGGGTTTGTGAGGAAATGGCTTAAGCTGACACTGCAGATCAGTTAGGGGCACAGGGAGGTAAAGCGTGATGGAGTGGTACTGTAAGTCTCACCTTGTCATGTTCTTGATGTGTTCGTCTCAGACGTGAAGTTACGATGTGGCATCAGGACTAATAGTTTTTGTTTTGTTTGTTTTTCTCAGCAGCTGAGTGTTCTAGAACTGTCTTCCACAATTAGCTCCATTACTTTGGACAAAGTACTAAATCTATGAAAATTTTAATTCTTCTATATAGCGAGGAATTGGTTTAAATCATTTATTGAATTTCTTCAGGCATTTTAAGTATCTGGTATAAAGAAATGAGGTCCTGCCACTGGTAAGTTTGTTATTAGAAATTCATCTTGCAAATCAGTAATGCATCAGAAGCTAATAGGAAGAATGAGAAATATCTGCAAGTTTATACATCTGCTACATTTCGCTTCAAAGGATATTAATGATCTCAACAAAACAGAGATAAAGGACAGAACAATTAAGCATATTTTATAGATATTTGGTTATCATTTCCTCATGAAGTAAATACACTTTGTAATTCCTAAATATGAATTAGTAATAGATTTGTGATATCTCAGATGTTAATTAGTAAAGTTAAAACTGAATTGCCAACTCATATCTCTCACCTTCCTTCCAGTTTTTTGTTTCTCTCATTCAAAACATATTATTAGTTAACTATATTGTTATTATAAAAGTGGGACAATGCATGACTGAGGAACTTTAAAGTATACAATCATAATTGATGACGGCAATGAATTAGTGAGGATGTTAATTTAATCAGTAATGAAAATGCTTTCTCACAATTTTTTTAATATTTAGACTAATTTTTTATTAGTTCCAGAATGTGCCACCTGGCATGCAGATTTTGAACTGAAATTAACTAAAGCCCAGGAAACTCAGGAAGAATTTTTTACTTCCCCTTTCTCTTAAAGAGATTCAGATCAAGAATGAGCTGCTTCAGGAGAAGGAGAACCTTGGCATAATTACCTTAAGCACTTCCACCCCAGCATGAGTCAGGAAGACTCCAAGCGCATTTACTAGATTAACCCATGTCCCATGGCCTCTGAGTTGCCTAGCAGGAACTAGTCTGTCATGTGTTTCCTTCTTCCTTAACTACCTGTAAGTCACCCAGTCTCAAATCTGAAATCTAATACCTTGTCCCCCCTTTTGTCCTTTATTCAAAATGTCATATATGCTCCATGTCCTTGCTGTCTTTGGAATTTTCATGTTTATGTGAGTTCCCCTTGTGCACAAATTTACATTTCTGCTTTCCCCTGTTAATCTGCTATGTGTTGTTTGAATTATTTGACCAGCCAGAACTAAGGAAGATGTTTTCCCAGCCCCAACTAATACTAACCTGCTTGGCTGATTTGATTAGTCAATTCAGTCAACTCTGTAACCACACTAATAACTAACTGGTTAAAAACAGCTTATTTCAGTCCAAATTGTGGGACAACTTTGGGTCCAATCAGAGGATGAATCCTCCTATATGAGGAGCTAGTCTCCAGGTCTTCCTATTCAGCTGGATTATGCATCCTGGGAGGTGTTTTGTTGAATGTCTTTTTTTTTTGGGGAGGGGGTAAGGCAGGGACAGACAGACAGGAAGGGAGAGAGATGAGAAGCATCAACTCAGTTGTGGCACCTTAGTTCATTGATTGCTTCTCATATGTGCTTTGACCAGGGGGCTCCAGCTGAGCCAGTGACCCCTTGCCCAAGCCAGCAATCTTGGGCTTCAAGCCAGCAACCTTTGCACCCAAGCCAACAACCATGGGGTCATGTCTGTGATCCAATGCTCAAGCCAATGACCTCAAGGTTTTGTACCTGGGTCCTCAGTGTCCCAGGCTGAAACTCTATCTACTGCGCCACCACCTGGTATAACTTAGAGAGCAATTTTTTAACCAGTGTGCCACAAAAAATTTTAAAATATGCAATACCTGTCAATTTAGTCAGAGGGACTGACCTGTTTCCCCTTAGATTGTCAAATTAAAAGTTAACACCAGCCAACATAACAAAAGCTGTCCAGAGTTAATGAATCAAAATTATACCTATTTTTTTTGTCAAATCGGCAAAAATCTATATTTTTGGTGTGCTGCAGAATTTCAGTAATTAGTTTATGTGTGCCATGAGATGAAAAAGGTTGAAAATCACTGGCTTAAGACTTTTTAAGGAGAGAGGTCTCTAAAGGAAAAAGCAAAATATCTTGAGTTTGATGGGAAAAGACATTGTGTAAAATCAAAGGGGTTAATGTGGACATTTTATATTCATTAGATATTCCTTATTTACAAATAAAAACACTGTCTATTGGAACTGAAAACATTATACATGTGAATTAATTTCACTGATTTAGGAAAAAAATTAAAAATTGAAGTATTTTATTAGTTGGAAACATTTGCTTATGTATGAAAGTGTTTCAGAAGTTTCTTTATCTTGTGATATTGAATGTAATTTTAAGTTGTTGTATTTGAGAAACATGGCATATACCATATTTTCCCATGTATAAGGTGCACCCTTTCGAAAAATTTGGGGTCTATAAACTAGGTGCATCTTATACAGTGATTATGACATTTCAAATGCCATAGATGGAGCTGAGGAAGAAGCAGTATATGAAGACAGTGATTTGTCATCAGACGCAGATGAGGACAAGCTAATGGATGGGAGTTTTGACAGTGATGAGAAGTTGTATGAATTTTATGATGCATAAAACTTGAGTTCAATAACTTTTATGTAATACATTTCTTTTTCAAACTTCGGGCTCAGAAATTAAGGTAAATCTTATACATGGGAGTGTCTTATACATGGGGGAAATATGGCAAGTTCATCATAGGTTTTGTACCTATAGTTTGGGTAATTGGCCACTAGATGGCAGGGCTGGATTTGAGTAAAGGTCACAAGGCTAATAAACAAGCATTCCATAAGTACAGAAAATTGAAAGAGCCAACACATGGAATTCATTACAGTACAGTTTAAAAGTACAAGGGAAGCACATACTTATGTATTAGGATTTTTTATACTTAATTACATAAAAGTATAAAATTTTGTATACTTAATTACATTTATACTTAAAAAGTATATAATTATAATTTATACTTAAATTATATAATTTATACTTAAAAGTATATAATTTATACTTAAAAATTATATACTTAAAAAGTATATAATTTTGTATACTTAATTACATTTTTTATACTATATTACATAATCTTCATCACCAAAGAGATGATAGTTTTGTAGCCAGAAATACGTACAGGGTCTTTTTGTGGGTTATTTTTAAGCACTGTAATAAAATGTAAAATCCTATACAAATATTTTATTTCAAAGTGTAATGGGAATGTAGGACCTATCACAATTAATTTAGCCTGTAATAATGACATTGAGGCAAGGAGTTTTTAAAAAGTTATAGATAAAGTAAGAGTCTGAGAACTCATCCATAAAACAAAACAAAGAGATAACTTTCTTATACACTGGCAATATATATATATTTTTTTTAAAAAAAGGCTCATTCCTGTCTAATCCTTACTTCTAATCCAGTGGTTCTCCACCAGGGACAATGTTGCCTTCTATAACATAGTTGGCAATATCTGGAGACATTTTTGGTTGTCACAATTGGGGAGAAGGTGCTAAGTGCTAATGGCATCTAGAGGGTAGAGGTCATGGATGCTGTTAAACAGCCTACTACTCACAGGACAGGCTTCCACAATAAAAAAAATGTAACTGGCCCAAAACATCAACACTAGCAAAGCATTGTAAATGTAGACAGATGCTCCAGAGGTTTAAAGATGGACTGGAGAGCACCAGTAAAAGTTTAGCAATGACTTCAGTTTGGAACGTGAATTTTTGTTTTTAAATCAGGAGCAGATGAAGTCTGGTATTTGGAAAGAAAGAGTAGAAACAATACCTTGGAGTAAAGGTTTTTAGGTGAGCCTATTCCACAGCATTTGTATACATACTGCTGGAGCTGGGACAACACAAGCTTGGTTTTGCCTTGGCAAATAAGGGTGAGAGGACATGGCAGAGTGGCCAGAGCAGGCACTGTGGGACGTTTGTTACCAGGACCCCATTGTTGGAGTCTGTTTGTTTGTGTACACTGGCCAGAAAGAAATACGTGAGCAGGAGTTTGTAGTATAGAAAGAAAAATAGTCTAATATTGAATTGGCCAATCCAGAGCATAGGGTGCTAATTCTCTGGAAGACCCTACACTCCAGTGCCATGTAGATTACAGAATATATAGGGAAAATCAAAGCCACTGTGGATCGGGTTCAGGGTCATGCTGGCCTTGATTGGTCAGAGATGAGGTAAAGGTAATAAATCATTTCTTCCAAGCTTTGAGGCTCTGCCCTGGTATTTCTTCATGTTCTGAGCTCTGTTTGGCATCTCTGTCTGATTTCATTGTAAAGTAACCAGGGAATTGTTGCCAGTATTGAGATTCATATGATTTGCACTGGTTCATCAGAACTGATACCTCATTTTTTGTTGAGTTTGGCAAACTGGTTGTTAAAATGGCACTTATAATTAGGGTTCACATTAAGGTGGGCACCTGGGCAGCCACTCAATGTGGAACTCACAAATTGACATTTCTTACTCTTTTTTAATGTTCATTTGCACAACAGCATATTGTAAGCACCCATAGTAATGTTCATTCTATCCATATGTGAAAAAAATTGCAAGTGAGGATGCCAATCAAAAAGGAATATGAAAATATTTTAAATAACAGTTTTGTTTTTTGTCCAGTGTTATTTAATATTTTTATTAATATTTTAAAACTTTCTTATAACAATCTAGTTTTGTGTACCTATTTTATTGTTCTTATTTAAGTATTAAATGCATGAAATAATAAACTGTCTTTTGCAATATTGCTTTTTATACTTAAAATAGTAATTATGGCAGAGAAACAGTTGTTAAATTATTTGATTCCCTCCACTGGTTCCACATTAGGGCTCAGGAGCTGAAACATAACTTAGGTCAAGATGTTATCTTTAGCCTTCCAGAGGTCAGATCATGTGACCATTAATCACCTCCAGCCTATTGTCTAATGTTGGTAGGGAGTTGCTGATTATGGCTTTGGGAGTGGGGTGAAAGCTAGATCTATGAGGGGTTAAGAGAGAGAGAGAGACTGAAAATGATTCTAGAGCCAGGATTCAAAGCTAAATTTAATTAAAGTCACAAGAACCCTTAATTTACATGCACACCAAGGTTTAGATCTCAGCTTTGGCATTTACGAGCTGGGTGGCTTGTTTTATTTTCTAAGTTTTTATTCCTTTAAAATAGGGAAACTTGTTAAAAGGATTAGAAATGTATGTTAAATGCCTAGGACATAAAAGGTGCTTCACAAATGGTATTTAAAGTTATATAGAGAGATGACGTCAGAGTAATGGTGCGGTAGGAAGCAATACCGATAAATCTCCCCCAAAACTCAACAAGATCTTCTACCAGAAACAGAAAAACCTATCTTTGGAGCCTCCAGATGTTTCTCAGTACACCTGAAGGTATGGTCGAGCGAAAAATTGGCTAAATATATAATCAAACCCCAAAGGAAATAGGGAGTAAGAAATGCTCCGCTTTCCTCACTAACCTAAATAGGGCTGCTTTCACTGGGAACTGAGAGTATAGAAACTAAGGTGGGCAAAGGGGGTGAATAGATCCAGGCTGCAGCACAAATGGCCAAACCAGGCTGTGGCATGGAGATCCAAGCCAAGGAAAAACTGTGCCTGTGGCAACCCAGTTAATACAAGCTAACACTCGCGCCAAACACACACAAAGAGAGACAAGTGGGGCAGCCATTTTCCCCAATCTCCTGGTCAGCACACGCAGATACTGGGCGAGAGATTCCTTCGAAAGCCCCAGGAGTGGGCGCCCATGTTATCCCACAGAGAGGCAGAGTCAGAGGCCTTTTCATGGGCTGAAAGCAGAATCTCCGGGCCACCACAGCACCCTGAAAAAGCCGCGCATGGGGAGGGAGCGAAAGCCAATTCCAACACTGGAACTTTTCCGTGCGGGCGGGGGTTTCACTCAAAGTGTGAGGCGGCCGGCCTGATATCCTGGTCTGTGCGTGAAGATAGAAAGCAAGAGATTCCTCCGAGCACCTCAGGAGTGGGCGCCCGTGTTATCCCACAGAGGGGCAGAGTCAGGGGCCTTTGTGTGGGCCAAAAGCGGAATCTCAAGGCCGCCCCAGCGCCCTGAAAAAGCCGCGCACGGGGAGGGAGCGAGAGCCAATTCCATATTCACAGTTACCAGAGAAAGCCGCCCTGTTTAGGTTAGTGAGGAAGGCGGAGCATTTCTTACTCCCTAATTCCTTCGGGGTTTGGTTATATATTTAGCCAATTTTTCACTTGACCATACCTTCAGGTTTATTTCAAAGCATCTGGAGGCTCCAAGTATAGGTTTTTCTGTTTCTGGTTGAAGATCTTGTTGAGTTTTGGGGGAGATTTATCGGTATCGCTTCTTACCCCGCCATTACTCTGACGTCATCCCGAGAGCCAATTCCAACGCTGGAACTTTTCCGTGTGGGCGGGGGTTTCACTCGGAGTGTGAGACTGCCAGCCTGACATCCTGGTCTGTGCACAGATAGTGAGGGAGAGTTTCCTCCAAGCGCCCTGGGAGTGGGCGCCCGCCCGTGTTACCGGACAGAGTGGCAGAACCAAAGGTCTTTGAGTGGGCGGAAGCCCCACCTGATTATGCTAGCAGCTCTGACTGACTGAGCCTTTCCCAGAGCCCTGTGCTGAGTGGGAATAGAGTGGGGAGTTGCCAGCTCTTTGAGCCTCTTACTATCCAGGCAGAGGCAGCAGCAACCCCATAGCTAGATTATCAGGCTACTAATTGAGGAAGGAGAGACTAGGAGAGAGGCTCCAGGAACATGGACTCTCTCACAGTCAGAGCCTATAAATGCTAATGAGGCTCAACTGCCAACGAGACTGAAGCATAATACATGACATCGCCATAGAGACTTATCAACTGCAAACCTCTACCTGAGCATGCCAAAGGTGCAGAACCTGGGGTACAGAATCACTGACCAGGAACAGGGAGAGAAAAGAAAAAGCAAAAAGATAACCTCTCAAAATCAAGAATAATCCGCAGACTTTATAACCTATCCCATTTTATTATATTTGTTCATTTGTTTCTCTTATTTTCATTCTTGATTTTTTTTTCCGCTCCAATTTGGTCGTTTAACTCTCTGCCAGTCTTAATCTCTCCTCTCCTTGAACTACACTATCCATAAGTGTTACATCTCCCATTATCTTTTCTTCCCTCTTCCTTTCTCTCTATGAGGGTTGCACTCCAAAACACTTAACTCTCTCTCTCTCTTCTTTTTTTCTTTTTTCTTCTTTTAGTGATATTCTCTTTTTTTTTCTCTCTCTCTCTTTCTTTTCTCCCTCTATATTAGTTTCTTCCTTTCTCCTTTATATCTCCTCTCATTCAAACCTCAATAACGAACAAATTATCTTATCTGGGACTCAAACTTATGTTTGTGGCATTTTGGGGGGTTTTTACTTTACCTTTTTAACTCACTAGCAGTGCTCCCATCCCTGGCTCTCCATTTTATCTAGTTCTTGTTCCACTAAATACAATAGTAATTTTTTAATTTGTCCCCCCATTTTCCTGTTTCCCCCTTATTCCTCTCATCATAACTCTTAGTCAACCAACACCTAAAAGCAAATCATTTTATTCTTGACCCAAATTTTTTTCTTATTTGCTTTTTTTGGGTCCATACCCCCTTCTTTTTTCTTTCTTTTTTTTTTTTTTTTTTGCCCCTTTATTACTTCTCCCCAATTCAGGCCCTCCATTACAGGCATTGATTGTTCTATTTACTAAAATATAATTCACAGTTCACCACAAGATTTTCTCAAGAAAGAGGGGAGAGGAGAGGAAAAAAAAAAGGAGGGAATAATTTTCTTTCTTTTAATTTTTATTTTATTTTATTTTTCTTTAATTATTAATTTTTTTAAAAAAAATGACTTTTTGATTTTTTATTTTTTTAACTTTTTATTTATTAAATCTCATTAATACTATCAACAAAACCACCCTCAGATGCCATTAAGGAAGAGAAAATAGAATATCATGGATACAAAAGAAAGAGAGGTAACACAGATAGATGAGGAAAAATCTGTGGAGAAAAAATTTAATATATTGGAAACCTTGGAGTTAAACGACAGAGAATTTAAAATAGAAATCCTAAAAATACTCAGAGATATACAAGAAAACACAGAAAGGCAATTTAGGGAGCTCAGAAAACAACTCAATGAACACAAAGAATATATTTCCAAGGAAATTGAAACTATAAAAACAAATCAAACAGAGATGAAAAACTCAATTCACGAGCTGAAAAACGAGGTAACAAGCTTAGTTAATAGAACAGGCCAGATAGAAGAGAGGATTAGTGAAATAGAAGACAAGCAGTGAGGCACAACAGAGAGAAGAAGAAAGACTCAAAAATTTAAAAAAAAAATGAAATAGCCCTACAGCAATTATCTGACTTCATCAAGAAGAATAATATAAGAATACTAGGTATATCAGAGGGAGAAGAGAGAGAAAATGGAATGGAGAACATACTCAAACAAATAATAGATGAGAACTTCCCAAGCCTGTGGAAAGAACTAAAGCCTCAAATTCAAGAAGCAAACAGAACTCCGAGTTTTCTTAACCCCAACAAACCTACTCCAAGCCATATCATAATGAAATTGGCACAAACCAACGGCAAAGAAAAAATTCTCAAGGTTTTCAGAGAAAAGAAGAATACAACATATAAAGGAAGGCTTATTAGATTATCATCCAATTTCTCAACAGAAACTCTACAAGCTAGAAGAGAGTGGACCCCAATATTTAAAGTCCTGAAAGAGAGAAACTTTCAGCCACAAATACTATAACCATCAAAGCTATCCTTCAAATATGAAGGAGAAATAAAAACATTCACAGATACAGAAAAGATGAGGGAATTTATCATCAGAAAACCCCCATTCCACGAATTACTAAAGGGGATTCTCAAATCAGATACAAAGAACAAACAAACAAACAAACAAAAAAACAAAGCCACAAGTAAAACCTCCAAGAAGAACACAATAAAACCAAATTTAAACTGTGACAACAACAAAAAGAAAGGAGGGGAGAGGATGGAGATTAACAGTAGCAAAGGACGATGGAGTGCAAAAGTACTCACAAAATAGTGCACTACAATGAACAGGGTAGGAATCCTTTTCATTACTTAAAGGTAACCACCATTGAAAAAACCACCACAGAAGCACATGATTTAAAAAAGATAGCAACAGAGGAAAGATGTATGGAATACAACCAAATAAAAACAAAAGGTAGAAAAACAAAAGAGAAGGATCAAACAAGACACAAATCTAACAGAAAGCAATCTATAAAATGACAATAGGGAACTCACAAGTGTCAATAATTACACTAAATGTAAACGGATTAAACTCACCAATAAAAAGGCACAGAGTAGCAGAATGGATTAAAAAAGAAAATCCAACTGTATGCTGCCTACAAGAAACTCATCTAAGTAACAAGGATAAAAACAAATTCAAAGTGAAAGGCTGGAAAACAATACTCCAAGCAAATAACATCCAAAAAAAAAGCAGGCGTAGCAATACTCATATCTGATAATGCTGACTACAAGACAGCAAAAGTACTCAGAGACAAAAATGGCCATTTCATAATGGCTAAGGGGACATTGAATCAAGAAGACATAACAATTCTTAATATATATGCATCAAATGAAGGAGCGCCAAAATATATAGGACAGCTACTTATTGATCTTAAAACAAAAACTGACAAAAATACAATCATACCTGGAGACCTCAAAACACTGCTGATGGCTCTAGATCATTCATCCAAACAGACAATCAATAAAAATATAGTGGCCTTAAACAAAACACTAGAGCACCTGGATATGATAGACATCTACAGGACATTTCATCCCAAAGTGACTGAGTATACATTTTTCTCCAGTGTACATGGATCATTCTCAAGAATTGACCATATGTTGGGCCACAAAAACAACATCAGCAAATTCAGAAAAATCGATGTTGTACCAAGCATATTTTCTGATCATAAAGCCTTGAAACTAGAATTCAACTGCAAAAAAGAGGAAAAAAATCCCACAAAAATGTGGAAACTAAACAACATACTTTTAAAAAATGAATGGGTCAAAGAAGAAATAAGTGCAGAGATCAAAAGATATATACAGACAAATGAAAATGACAGCACAACATATCAGAATCTATGGGGTGCAGCAAAAGCAGTGATAAGAGGGAAGTTCATATCACTTCAGGCATATATGAACAAACAAGAGAGAGCCCAAGTGAACCACTTAACTTCACACCTTAAGGAACTGGAAAAAGAACAAAGACATCCCAAAACCAGCCGAAGAAAGGAGATAATAAAAATCAGAGCAGAAATAAATGAAATAGAGAAGAGAAAAAATTAATAGAACAAGGAGCTGGTTCTTTGAAAAGATCAACAAAATTGACAAACCCTTGGCAAGACTTACCAAGGGAAAAAGAGAAAGAACTCATATAAACAAAATCCAAAATGAAAGAGGAGAAATCACCACGGACACCGTAGATATACAAAGAATTATTGTAGAATACTATGAAAAACTTTACACCACTAAATTGAACAACCTAGAAGAAATGAATAAATTCCTAGAACAATACAACCTTCCTAGACTGAGACAAGAAGAAGCAGAAAGCCTAAACAGACCTATTAGTAGAGAAGAAATAGAAAAAACCATTAAAGACCTCCCCAAAAACAAAAGTCCAGGCCCAAAAGGCTATACCAGCGAATTTTATCAAACATTCAAAGAAGACTTGGTTCCTATTCTACTCAAAGTCTTCCAAAAAATTGAAGAAGAAGCAATACTTCCAAGCACATTTTATGAGGCCAACATAACCCTCATACTGAAACCAGGCAAGGATGGCACAAAAAGAAAACTACAGACCAATATCTCTAATGAATACAGATGCTAAAATACTAAACAAAATACTAGCAAATCGAATACAACAACATATTAAAAAAATAATACGTCATGATCAAGTGGGATTCATCCCAGAATCTCAAGGATGGTTCAACATATGTAAAACGGTTAACGTAATACACCATATCAACAAAACAAAGAACAAAAACCACATGATCTTATCAATAGACGCAGAAAAGGCTTTTGATAAAATACAACACAATTTTATGTTTAAGACTCTCAACAAAATGGGTATAGAAGGAAAATATCTCAACATGGTAAAGGCCATGTATGATAAACCATCAGCTAACATCATATTAAATGGCACAAAACTGAAGGCTTTCCCCCTTAAATCAGGAACAAATAGGATTGTCCACTCTCTCCACCCTTATTTAATGTGGTACTAGAGGTTCTAGCCAGAACAATCAGACAAGACAAAGAAATAAAAGGCATCCATATCAGAAAAGAAGTAAAGGTATCACTTTTTGCAGACGATATGATCCTATACATTGAAAACCCCAAAGAATCCACAAAAAGACCACTAGAAACAATAAGCCAATACAGTAAGGTCGCAGGATACAAAATTAGCATACAGAAGTCAATAGCCTTTCTATATGCCAACAATGAAACATTTGAGAACAAACTCAAAAGACTAATCCCCTTCATGATTGCAACAACAACAACAAAAAATATTTCGGAATAAACATAACAAAGAATGTAAAGTGCTTATATAATGAAAACTATAAACCATTGTTAAGGGAAATCGAAAAAGATATAATGAGATGGAAGAATATTCCTTGTTCTTGGTTAGGAAGAATAAATATAATCAAGATGGCCATATTACCCAAAGCAATATACAAATTTAATGCAATTCCCATCAAAATTCCAATGACATTTTTTAAAGAAATGGAGCAAAAAAATCATCAGATTTATATGGAACTATAAAAAACCCCAAATAGCCAAAGCAATCCTAAAGAAAAAGAATGAAGCTGGAGGCATTACAATACCTGACTTCAAACTATATTATAGGGCCACGACAATCAAAACAAGATGGTATTAGCAGAAAAATAGACACTCAAACCAATGGAACAGAATAGAAAACCCAGAGATAAACCACATGTATATAGTCAAATAATTTTTGATAAAGGGGCCAACAACACACAATGAAGAAAAGAAAGCCTCTTCAATAAATGGTGCTGGGAAAACTGGAAAGCCACGTGCAAAAGAATGAAACTCGACTACATTTTGTACCCTTGTACTAAAATTAACTCAAAATGGATCAAAGATCTAAACATAAGACCTGAAACAATAAAGTACATAGAAGAAGACATAGGTACTAAACTCATGGACCTGGGTTTTAAAGAGCATTTTATGAATTTGACTCCAAAGGCAAGAGAAGTGAAGGCAAAAATTAATGAATGAGACTACATCAGACTAAGAAGTTTTTGCTCAGCAAGAGAAACTGATAACAAAATAAACAGACAGCCAACTAAATGGGAAAAGATATTTTCAAACAACAGCTCAGATAAGGGCCTAATATCCAAAATATACAAAGAACTCATAAAACTCAACAACAAACAAACAAACAATCCAATAAAAAAATGGGAAGAGGACATGAACAGACACTTCTCCCAGGAAGAAATACAAATGGCCAACAGATATATGAAAAGATGCTCATCTTCTTTAGTTATTAGAGAAGTGCAAATCAAAACTGCATTGAGATACCACCTCACACCTGTTAGATTAGCTATTATTAACAAAACAGGTAATAGCAAATGTTGGAGAGGCTGTGGAGAAAAAGGAACCCTCATACACTGTTGGTGGGAATGTGAAGTTGTACAACCATTATGGAAGAAAGTATGGTGGTTCCTCAAAAAACTGAAACTAGAACTACCTTATGACCCAGCAATCCCTCTACTGGGTATATACCCCAGAAACTCAGAAACATTGATACGTAAAGACACATGCAGCCCCATGTTCATTGCAACATTGTTCACAGTGGCCAAGACATGGAAACAACCAAAAAGCCCATCAATAGATGACTGGATAAAGAAGATGTGGCATATATACACTATGGAATACTACTCAGCCATAAGAAATGATAACATCAGATCATTTATAGGAAAATGGTGGGATCTTGATAACATTATACGAAGTGAAATAAGTAAATCAGAAAAAAACAGGAACTGCATTATTCCATATGTTGGTGGGACATAAAAGTGAGACTAAGAGACATTGATAAGAGTGTGGTGGTTACGGGGGGAGGGGGGAAAGGGAGAGGGAAAGGGGGAGGGGGGAATGGGAGAGGGAAAGGGGGAGGGGGAGGGGCACAAAGAAAACTAGATAGAAGGTGACAGAGGACAATCTGACTTTGGGTGATGGGTATGCAACAAAATTGAATGACAAGATAACCTGGACATGTTATCTTTAAATATATGTATCCTGATTTATTGATGTTGCCCCATTAAAAAAATAAAATTATTAAAAAATAAATAAAGTTATAGAGATATTGTTAAAAGTTCTAATTGTACCTCTTCTTTCACAGTTGTCTTCATCCTTTTTGGAAAATTGGTTAGGATACCTGCATAATATTAAAAATAGAAACACACAGATTTTGTGGGGTGATAAAAGGGAAAAGTGAGTGATGAAACACAAAACTTTTGTTAACACATCGTTGGGAGAAGCAATGAAAGCTGAGTCAGAATCAGCGGCTCTCTGAACAGAATTCCTGTCTGTTTAGGAAAGAGCGTGTTCTAGAGGAGGACCAGGCATAGTACGGGGGGTGGGGATGCTGTCGTGATTAGCCAAACACCGTCTGGTTAAATCCAACTCCTTGCTGCTCCTGCACCCACACGGCTGAACAGAATGCAGCACACAGTGATGCTGACTGCTTTCACTGGCACTCACGACACTGTCCCTGAGTAGGTGGCATTGCCCTCTAATGATATTGTGTATCCCTAATCCATACTTTCCGTGTTGGTGAGTTCATACTTTCTGAACCTCTCTCTTCAAACCTCCTGTACCTCCTCCATCATAATCACTCTTGGCTCTCATTTCATTGGCAAAATAGAAGCCTTCTGAGAACTTCCATAAACTCTCCCACCTATCTACTCACCTCCTGCAGCCTTGTCTATTCATGCTACCTTCTCTCCTGCTACTAACAATGAACTTGTACCATCTCTACTCTTAGCTAAGACCAACCCTGCACTGACGCACTGTCATTCCTTTTCCCCTACAAAGACGTGACTAGTGATTCTCACCCATTCTTATAATTATTCGCTCTTTTGGTTCATTCTCATCAGCATTATTTCTCTCATTAAAAACAAGAAAGTGGTTTACTGCACCAGCTTCATTTTGCTTTTTATTTTTAAAACAAAACTTCTTAAAGATATCTCTGTATTGACTGGTTCACTTTCTCTTTTATTCTCTGTTGAACTCAATCTGTTAGATTTTTACCAGCACCAATCCACAAAAACTGTTCTTAAGTTTACCAATGCAATTAATATTATTAAATCTAATAGCCAGCTCTCAAACCTCACCTTCCTTGAACTAGCAACAGCGTGTTCTAGCTGCATCCTCCTCCTTATAACATGTTCTTTACCTGGCTTCCTAGATTCCACTCTCTGCTGGTTTTCTTTCTCCTTTGCTCTCTCCTCTCTCTTTTGCTCTCCTTTTCCCAACTTCTACACTTCAGAATGCCTGGTCCTTTTGTCTTCTCTTTTCTAGCTATATTTAGTCAGTTAATGATTTTATCTAATCCTGTGGCTTTAAGTACCATGTGCTGATGACTTCGTAGTTATACCTCTGGCTGGAATCTATATCCTGAATTCTAGACTTGTTGCTAAAACTTCCTCCTTAATATCTTCAGTTGGAGGCTTAATAGCAATCCAAAAATTAATGATGTCTAACACTAACCCCCAAACTTTCTCATCTCAGTTAATGGAAACTTCTTATTTTTCTGGTTGCTCAGACTAAAACTTTGGAGTAATGCTAAACACCTCTCTCTTTTGTTAAGCATATCGCACATCTAAAGTGTCAGCAAATTCTATTGTCTGTCTCTGTTTTCAATTATATTCCAAATCTCATCACCTGTGCAGTTACCCATCTGGTATAAGTCATTCTTCTCTCACCTGGCATTCCAGTAATGTAATGTTTGGTTTTCCTGGGTCTTTTTTGTCCTCCTCCCTAGTCTTTTTTTCCCCCTAGATTTGACATGTTGACTCAGATTTATTGATTTAAAAAATAATAATAATACTTTGCCTGACCAGGTGGTAGCACAGTGATAGAGCATTGGCCTGGGATGCTGAGGACCCATGTTTGAAGCCCCGAGGTCTCCAGTTTAAGCACGGGTTTATTTGGCTTGAGCACAGAGTCACTGTCTTGAGCATGGGATCATAGACATGACCCTATGGTTGCTGGCTTTAGCCCAAAAGTTGCTGCCTTGAGCAAGGGGTCACTGGTTCAGCTGGAGCCCCCCACACCCCTGTCAAGGCACATATGAGAAAACAATAGATGAACAACTAAAGTGCCACAACAAAGAATTGATAGTTGTTCTCTCTCTCCCTTCCTGTCTGTCGATCCTTCCCTTGAAAAAAAAGAAAAAAAGAAAAAACCACTTTCATTAATATTTCTATTAAACACATTTAGGTAAAATAGCTTGTTGAGTTTATAAACCCTAATATCAGTTACCTAATGTAAAGCCAGTAGGCACGGCCACTATCACAGCCACCTGGCCCATGCAGGTTCGCATTTGATTTGGATAGTTGGTAATGAAACAATGGAGCCAAGAACTGGTGAGCCATTAGCTTTAATCCTAGCTTGCATCTGGCCGGCAAGTAAAAACACACACTGGGCTCCAAAACCCACTCATTCAGTGCTCACAAAGCTACTGACTTATCAGAGTTTCCTAGAATCAAAGGTTTCTAGCTCACCAGATTTATTCACCTCTGTTCCCCATCTCCTTCTCTCTGCACAAACTCTGCACAAACTAGCTTCTCCCTCAGCACTCCACCATCTTGGCTGCTTCTCCTGACCTCCTCCACGTGGCCTCTCTCTGCTCTCTCCTCTAATGCTAATCTCAGGAACCGAGAGAGAGCAAGATCCTGGTCTGCCCCACTTTATAGTGTAGAAACCAAAACCTTTAATCCAATATACAAACAAGGAAGTCTCTGATACAAAATCACTTATCTGAGGCATAATGGGATTCCTCATGAGAGTGCACCACCCCACATCAAAAAGGATGAGAAAGGCTTATTTCTAAAACCAAGCCCCAGGCTACAAAGATCCTGCCTGCCCACAACCCACCCCCAACAACGTGTATGATTATATTAATATTATCACGCCCATCCCAAGCAAGAAGGGCAACCAATACCATCACCCGGGTGATGGGCTTCCACGTGGGCAGCGTCATCTTTAACCAAGTGAGCATATTATATTTTATCTGCCCAACAGTAAGCAAACATATATATCATATTTATGTCTAGTGATGTACCCAGATGTGGCAACTTATTTGACCAACACCTAGTAATAAAAACAGAAAAATAATTTTAATATTCATGGTCCACATATACTGAAATGCAAAACAAACACATTTTGTAAGATTATTTGGGATTCACAGAAAATATTAAGAATTTTTTTGTTTGTAGTTTTCCAAAGTGAGAAGCAGGAGGTGGCAGACAAACTCCCACATGTGCTCTACCGAAATCCACCCAGCATACCTGTCAGAGGGCGATGCTCTGCCCATCTGGGGTGTTGCTGCGCTGCAACCAGAGCCATTTTAGCACCTGAGGCGGATGCCATGGAGCCATCCTCAGCTCCCGGGACAACTTTGCTTCCATGGAGCCTTGGCTGCAGGAGGGGAAGAGAGAGATAGAGAGAAAGGAGAGGGGGAGGGGTGGAGAAGAAGATGGGCGCTTCTCCTGTGTGCCCTGGCTGAGAATCGAACCTGGGACTTCCACACGCCGGGCCAACGCTCTACCGCTGAGCCAACCAGCCAGGGCCGAAAATATTAGAAAGTTAACACATAAACAATCTTAAAGATGTCACCTTTATGATTATAAACAAGCAGAATGTTTATAATCTAGACTCAATGTTTGTCTTACTAGATTGTATTTCCGTATTTTTCCAAGCTCAAGTAAGATAAAATTACTGAATGTATATTTAGAATAAGGTTTCCTAGTCTGTTTTTAACACAGAAGCTATAATACTTCTGTTAAACAGTCAGTTTATATTGTCCTGCTGCTCAAACTCACCACTGACTTCCAGTGTCAATTGTAGTAAGTCCCAGCTGTGACTAGAGATCCTGTGTGCTCCGTCCCCCATTGCCCCTCAGACCTTATCCTTCACTGTGGTACCCCGCTCGTGCAGCTGCAGCCGTGGCAATGTGTTGAGTACTTCCCAGGCTCTCTGTGCTGGCTGCTCTCTCTGCTGCTGCCTGAGATGCCCTCTTTTCCTAAGGCCTTTACTCAAATGCCCTCTTTTGTTACTCAATCTAAGATTTTCATTGCCATCTTTTAAATTTTTCTCTATTCCCTTTCCCTACTTTAGTTCTTCTCCTTAACCTTTACCATCTCTAGATGCTATCTTTTTTATGTATTTATTGTGCTTATTATCAATTCTCCTCTCCAAAGTGACAGGAATTTTTATCTGTTTTGTTCACTATGCTAGCGGTGCCTAGAACAGGGCTTGCCATATAGTAGGTACTCAATAAATAGTTGGTCAATGAATTTCAAGTATTTGTTGAATAAATATTGAATTATCCTGGTAACCCTATAACCATCTACACTGAAAGAAGAAAGTTAGACTAAATTTATAGGGGGTCCTTGGGTTACAACACAGTTCCATTTCTACAGCAGTGACATACCCCAGATTTTGGTGTAAGTCGAAACACACCCTAGCCTAAATCACTTACCTATCCTAACACAGTTTTAAAATCATAATATAGAACATAAAAACACAACTAAGCCACAGAACAAGGAAAAGGACATAATTGTAAGAGCCATGATAAGAGCCAAAAAGTCGCCAAACAAAGCAACTCAAACAAAACACTTGTGCTTTTTATAGTCCAAAATGGTGTGGGTAAGCATACCAGGGGACGCCAACTCCCTCACACATACACCGTGTTACTTTGTATTTTTCCACCATGCGCAAACTAGTTTGCTGACATAGTCTGTTAGTATGATGGTAATGGCATGAGCTGAAACACTCAAGTCTCAATTTTTTAAAATTTTTATGAGAGTGAGGGTCGTAAACTCAAAACATTGTATATCAAGACTGTCATAACCTGAATACCCCATTGTACATGAAAATATCTCACACAGTAATGCTCAGTAGTGTCATTTGGCAAAAAATATCAAAAGCATTTCTTTCAGAATTATTCAAATTCCTCTAAATCCTCCAGAGCCATAACTGATGAACACAGATATGACAAAGGTTGCCATGTGGCTTAATGAGGAATAAGAAAATGAGAAAATTCAGTTCTCCTATGGACATGTCATGGAGGTCAAGGTGCTCCCGGGCACTTAGACAACCCTACTTGTTTCAAAATGTCTTGACTGATATTTAATTACTGACTGCTAAATAAATACCGCAACACTTCATGGCATAAAATAATATTTTCTGTGGCTCATAATTCCATGGCTTGACTGAGTGGCTCTCCATTCCACACAGTGTTGCCCAGGGTCAGCAGGACAGCATCAGGAGGTCCAAGCAGGAGCTCCCCAGACCTCTCAGCCAGGGAGCACAGTCCTCCTCCACGTGGGCTTCTCTGCACTGAACTTCAAGTCACGGTGACTAGGTTCCAGGAGGAATGTCCCAAGGGTAAGCATTCTAAGAAGGTGGAAGCAAAAGCTGCCAGGTCCAAGACAGGCACAGCCTCAGTTCTACTTTATTCTGTTAGTCAGGGCTGTCACAGCCCAGCCCAGAGATGGTGGAAGGGGCTCTGCCCAAGTGGTGGGCTTCACTGGCAGTTGCCATATCTGGGTACTTCATCTCTAGAACACTGAACCCCATTCCTGGGGGCTACCTCTGACTATAACTGAAACCATGGTGCTGACTTCTGTGCAGGCTCAGGTGAGTTTGCGTGTCTCACTTCAGGTAAGAGCCAGCTGCTTTAGCTTTCTGCCCCCTGTCCTCTGATATCAGGGAATCTGAAAATATAAGTGAATTAACTTCCAGGACAAACTTATACCCGTAGGTGATAGAAGCTGATATCCACCAGCTTCAGCAGCCTGTCCTTCAGGGAGATGATTCTGGGCACATGATGATGTATACTTTGCAGTATGTCCCAAAGAATTGACCTTTTTTGCACAGTGAAAACTTTGGTAATGAATGAACTCTTACACTGGCTTTTCCTACTTTCTGAACTCACTTTCCTTAATCCCTCATTCCAAGGATCATCTCTCTGAGCCAATCAAACTTAGAAACAAGCTAAGAGATGTATTTTATGTAATAATGAGAAAAATCCTTCATGTTCCAATTAAAGAACAAAGTCCTAAGTTAGGACTTGTAGAAATGGTTGAACTTGTCACTATAAGCTCCAGTCTTTCTTCTTCATGAAACTGTGCTTAGTCTGAGGGATGGACATGTGCTTCAGAGTAACGAGGTGGAAGATTTGTCAGTTGGTAGATCAACTGGAAATGATGACTCATTCAGCTTCTGCCATTCCTACAGAGAAGGTTGATGTCTTCACATTTACAAATAATACATTTAAATGCAGCTTTCTTTTTTTTTTTCAAGATGGATAAATTAAGCCTTATTGGAAAGACAACATTATCTCCTTTGGAAAGGTGACTATTATAAAATTTTACTATTTAGGAAAACAAAATATTTGGTACTCAAAAACATTAACTGTGTTTTTTAAGCTGAGTTATCTTTATTCAATAAATAATTCAACTCAACTAGGAAGTGTTTCAATGTGTATTATTAACAGATAAACTGAGATATATTAACGTTTTTAAGGGTTTTTTTTGTGTTTTTTTTTAAAGCTGGGGTTTATTTATTTATTTATTTATTTTTTACAGAGACAGAGAGTCAGAGAGAGGGATAGACAGGGACACACAGACAGGAACGGAGAGAAGAGAAGCATCAATCATTAGTTTTTCGTTGCGCATTACAACACCTTAATTGTTCATTGGTTGCTTTCTCATATGTGCCTTGACTGCGGGCCTTCAGCAGACTGAGTAACCCCTTGCTGGAGCCAGCGACCTTGGGCTCAAGCTGGTGAGCTTTTTGCTCAAATCAGATGAGCCCGTGCTCAAGCTGGTGACCTCAGGGTCTTGAACCTGGGTCTTCTGCATCCCAGTCCGATGCTCTATCCACTGCGCCACCACCCAGTCAGGCCATTTTTTAAGTTTTTATTTGAGCAAAATGTATTTGTATCAGTCAACATCCAATCTAACATAAAAAGGAGCTACAAGGAGCTGTACAAAAGGAATGACTTTTATAGGCAAAAGAGAGTGGAAACTAGGAAGTCATTCTAGAAAACAAGTCATTGCAATGTCTCTCTTCTTTCAGGGGATAGCAGGGAGCTGTCAGACAGATTGGTGCTGATTAGGCAGTTCCTGGCTGACCAGTTTAAGACTCCATTTCTGAGAGAGTTGAAACTGTAAATTGAGTTTCAGTCTGGTGACATAAGGCTTAGCATAAACAACTCCATTTTGTTGTCTTGTTTTCTTTAACAGTATGTGTGTGTATTTACAGTAATAGTTGAATTTATATTTCAAGAAATGTAAATATATTTGAAGTAATGTATTTAAAATATATTTAATCTTTCACAATTTATACCTTCTTAAAAAGTGATTTATAGCTACTTATAATGAATGATTCATAAAATGTGACCAGGTAGGATATTCTAGAACCGAGGTAAAAGAAGAGAGACTAACAAGGGCGAGGCTAAAAGCAGGTACATATTCAAATATAAGTGCTTCAGAGCTGGCCTTTGTCATATCTTCTCCATTTAAAATGAACTAGAAAAATACATGCAGAGGGCTAAAATTCTCCCCCAAATATATTTTTGTGTTTATTCTAGCACACAGATGAACATAAAAAAGAATCCAGAAGTTCTACTTTGTGTAGTATATCACAATTGATTGAGCTTGAAAGCAATTTAAAGCAGTTCCAACCAGATGGTTGCTTCAGATAAACAACCACAGAACAAAAAAATAATTTTTTTTAAATAACAAAATCTTTTAGTTACCATAAAACACCTGACTTTGAGAAGAGCTGCTTCCTCACACATCCTCTAAGATGCTCTGTTTGTTCAATGTTCACCAAGATAACTGACTGAGACAACTTGTATTGACTTGTTTATAAACTAGTTAAAAGTGCTGGGATGTCCTTTAAGGTAACTTTTCACATGTAAAATGTTGTCCTGTGATTCTCCTTTCTGGTGATAATAAGTTTCCAGGGCCTCAGGTGACTCATGATGAGATAATAATATATCCATATCATTAGTCTATAAAACAATGCTCATCATTCTGTTCCCTGTGGGACTGTGTCCAACTTATCTGCAAGTGGCATCTGATCACTGCAAATCAAGTTCTAAGGGATGCTGGGAGTGACAATGTTGCTTTACCCTTGTGGAAAATTTTAGTTCTTTCAGAAGTTCAGTTTTGATCAACTTGAGGATTGTTCTAGCCTGTTGTTCTAATGGAAGAATAGTTTGAATTCATTTCGCTATATGATTTTAAGGAAAAACTGGTATGTTTAATCAGCTGTCAATCTGGCAGCCCATGTTAACATTCATAACCCACAGAACTTTTCAAAGTTCTATTTATCTAAGTTGATCGTAAAATTCTTGTTTTATACCAACTCAAGAAGCTTAGTATTAGCTCTTTCTTTACCCCTTTATCCACTCACCCCTAAACTCCTCAACTGTCACTCTAACTTTAGCACTTGACTTTTTCTGCAGGCTGTGCCACTATAATAACAACAGCTGAAGCTAAAAGACTTAGCCTTTCCCTGTCTCAGCTCAATTCCTTGGCCAATGCACCTCTCTCAAAGGGTTGTGGTGATGGGATGAGTAAACTTCATAAATATATATACTGTAGGGAAGCAAAAACTCCCTTTTTCTTCTACCTTGCTATGAAGGGTTTCCAGCTGGGGCTCAGACTGACAAAAGATAGAACAACCAGAGAAAGACAGATGTGCATTGGCATGCACATGGCACATATACATGGAGCACATGAGTGGGTAACTCAAAGGAATGGAGGCAATGGGTCTATATACCTCACTGAGTGGGGGAAAAGCAGGGGAAGAAAGGTCATTGCTTTGGAGAGAAAAATGGATCCATATGGGCGATATGATAGTTTGTGACTGCATGTGTCTGGGTGTGGTGCCATTATCTTGTCTCCTAGAAGCTTCTGAGAAGGAGCTTGTAACAGTTGTTCTTTTGAGGGCTCTGCTTTTAGGCAGATAAGGATTTCAGGAACTCAAACTCCTCGTGCTCAAAATAATCCTTATGTCAAAGTAGCATTTTGGGGGGTAGCATATCCTGAGCCCCTTTAATATATGAGACCATTTAATACCCGTAGAACATGCCTGACAAACAGCGAGTACTGTGAGAGCTTGTTGCTGTGATCCTGAGGATCACCCTGGTGCATTCCACGTGACCTTCCAGACCCGGCTTGCGTTGACCTTTGCCTTTGCCATGGCTGATGGCCAGACTTAACGGGGAGGGAGGTCCTCATCCCTCACTCTCCTTCCTGCAGGATTCTGAACCAATGGGGAGCAGACCTAAGAAGGCAGTAGAACTGGAGGGCACAGGGACAGTGCGGGTAACAGCAGACCTGAGCCCCTGCAGCTGCCTGTAAGGTGGGCACTTGAGACAGCACAACCCACAGGAGCCAAGAGTCACACCAGGTACGGATGCCTCACTGAGAGAGCAGATGTTTGCTTCGTATCTTAAAAATTAATGCTGAAGTACTCCTGCAGCCACTGTAGAAGCTGGCTTTTCTCTTTCCTGCAGAAGATTGTCATCCTTCTACTCCTTTGTCTAGGGACCATCAAGTATGAACCGATTTGACATCTTTGTTACCTGATATCACTGCTCTAACTACTGATTGTGTATGAGTTAATTCACATTATAGGAATATAGGTGGCAGAGCTGTCCTAGGAAGATGTGACTCATGCCTCCTCTTTCATTTAAGATTAAATGTGAATGCCAGTTGTTTACTTCTGCTGGTGCAGACAGTAGAAGCCGGCCTCGGAGCCAACAGCCATAGGGTGTGGGTGCACACAGCTGATCCAATCCCCCGTGGGTTCATGGAATTAGTTAAAATACACACACACACACACACACACACACACCATGTGTTCAGAATTTTCACTCTGCTGGGTTCTTTTGTCATGGTACTCAAACGTTTTTAATGTCCTCAGTGGCATCCTCCAGCCATGATGAGATGCCTGCCTGGCCATCCCCAGTGTTCTCTGAGATACTGATTATTGTTTTATCTTTGTTTATTTGTTTGCTTTTTATGTGCGTGCCATCAGGTCACAGAGATGTTGAGTGGTCTGCCCTACTTTTTCCCCCATAAGCTTAGATAACTTTACTGAGAACCTTTTTTCAAGCAACACAGATATTTCATTACATATACATAGCATATATACATACATAAATAAATACACACACACACATATATATATATATGTGGAACAAAATTGCAGCATACCAATAGAATGGGGCTCTTGTGATTGGTCTGATCTATTTGGCATGTAGGTAGGGTTGACCTATTCGGTCTGTTTATCTTACAGAAGTAACAAAGAACTCTGAATCTTTTTAATATATGAGGAAAGAAGTATAAGAGAGAGTGAAGGATCTAGAAGAAAGTCTGTGTCTGAACTCTGATCTATGACATGGTGAGGAATGTAAACCTATGGAGTCCAGTTCCCTGGGTTCACGTCCTGGCTTTTCTAATGTCTCGCAATATGAACTGGGAAAGTGAGTTCCATTTCGTCACCAGAAAAACAGAAATGGCTTTTACTAGTACTCATCTTCTAGAGTGATATGGTGAGAATTTGGGGGGATATTTCATAAAATAGTAGGTTGAAGTATAGGCCCCATAAATACATGTCCATGTTCTAATTCACAGAACGTAACCTTATTTGGAAAAAAAAATCTTTGTAGATATAATTAAGTTGAAGATATCCTCTTGGATTATCTGGGTAGGCCTTATATCCACTCTTATGCAAGTGAGGCAGAAGTTTAAACAGATAAACAAGAGGCGATGTGACCATGGAGGCAGATTGGAGTGATTGGGCCAGAAGTTGAGAGAGGCTGACCACTACCAGAAGCTGGAAGAGGCAAAGAACAGATTCTCCACTAGACCCTCTGGCAGTGCCGATACCTTGATTTCAAACTTCTGGCTTCCAAAACTGTGAGAGAATAAATTTCTGTTGTTTAAAGTTAATAGCAATTTGAACTAATACACCAGACAAGACCAGGTAAAGTTTCAGGCATATAGCCAACACTCAGATATCAGGTATTATTATTATTACCACTGACCAAAAGAAATTTTGGCTTAATGGATGCTGGTGTCTGTCTGGTCTACCCAATCAGTTAAGTCACTCCTTTTTGCATGAGCAGTTGTTAGTCATTTAGTTGCTGAGAATGGAAGATTTTTCTTTGGCACTTCTGAGAGGGCAGAAGTGTTTGGCAAATTCCCCGACATCTTTTTTAAAGAAAGAAAATGTTCATGAAAGTTCCTATATTCTGAGCCAAGGCAGAAGAAGCACACAGTGCACAGATAATGAAGTTTCTATTTAAAATGTGGACTTACACATATCTCTGCACCACAGGAATGCAGGCGGTTGGATTACATATCCCCCATGTATCCAAATATATTTTGTGTGACTTAGCCAGTCTCAAGGCTTCCTGGAGCTGCAAACATAAACAGACGGTCCCAGCAGGGGTGACACCACAGCCTATTCACTGGAAGCTTCCTCTTGGAAAGAGACTGTGCACATTAAATAGGGTGACCGTGACCATGCATCTGGTCTGCCTGGACTGTTCAGGGCTCTCCTGTTGTACTAGCACCCAGATGGTTTAGCATTTGTCACTCTCAAAAATGTCCCAGCCTAGATGATAAACCATATGCTTACTTTAATGTGGAGACATATCATATTCCACTTGCCAAGGAACAAGATCTGAACCCACAGAAAAAGATTTCTTTCTGAATGAGTTGCTCTTGCAATTTTGCAACAACAGCTCTCAAACTGACAGAGATAAAGATAGCGAACACGTCCATCTTTCTAAAAGTGAAATCACTAGGGAAGTAAAAGTCCCAAAAGACCAAATATAAAGAAAAGGATCATGAAAAATCCAGAATGCTAGCAGGCAACTGACAGGAAGAGTCCTCACTGTTTTGGAGATCTTACCGTCAGGGTCTCAATCAGCCGGAAGGCATGAGGGCCTTCTTGCAGAATGCCAAGCATGCTCCAATCTACCAGGCTTAAAAAGACACACTCGGACTCAGTGGTGCTGTGTGCACGTGGCCTGCCCACAAACCATCTCTTATAGAGCTGTGAACCCCACACCCAGCCAATGAGCCCACTGTTCCCCATAGAGTGCTTCCTTTATATCAGACACTGTTCTAAGAAAGGTGCCTCTTCTAACTATTTTAATTCTTTCAATAACCCCTTGAAGCAGGACCACATCCACCTCCATTTTCATCAAGGAGAGGAAGGGACAGAAAGAGTGGGTTCTTTGCCCAATGGTGTGCAGTTTGTCAGGTTAGTACAGAGCAGAAGTCCATCTAGGAAAACAATGAAAAACATACCTAGTAAGAGAGGCCTTGTCACAAAATAAAAATAAAACCCATGAGGTTAATCAGTTTAAAATGGCAGGTCAGGTATTAAGAGAGGAGAAATATGTGTGTGGGTGAGGAAAAGAGAAGCAATGACAAAGAACAAGTTGCCTAATGGAGTTTGGAGGTGGGTGTGGCTTGCAGGACGGAAGCAGAGGGCCTGCTGTTGCTGTGAGGCAGTGAGGGGTCGAGCCTGGCACACTGTCATGGCCCCTCTGGGCCTTTCAGCTCTCCACAGAACTAGAGCAGATCTCCTTAGACCAGTGGTTCTCAAACTTTTTGAATTTGAGGCACATTTAAAATCCTACAAATAATTGTAGGTGCACTATATACAAATTTCTGAGAAATATGTTGTAATAATTAAGTCAAATATTAAAGAAAAAAAATATAAAGTCCAAGTATGCTTTTATGGTAATTAAACAAAATAAATACATACAATAAAATTGAATTTATTCTGACATTAAAAAACATTTTTATGTTAAATTTTTTGAGTTATGCTTTTTAGAATTAGTAAAAATGTGTTAAAAAATAAAAAAAAGACAAGAAAGTTATCTTTTTATATATATAGATACATTCTTAGTAAGATTTAGTAAATTCAGTAGGTCCCTGCGCTAATGTGTTAAGTTTTTTCATTCTTGTGTTTATGAGATACATGAGCCTGATGTGTCCTAGCAATTTCTTCAATGTGTGGGCATATAGACAAATTCATTTCCTCATCAATACATTAAAGAATTCCTCTCTTTTTATTCTTAATTGTGTTAAGGGTAGAAAATCCTAATTTACATAAATAAGATGTTGAAAATTGTAATAAATTGTTCAAAGCTTTTTTAGATATTGCCACATAATCTTTTATAGAAATCCAAAAGGCTTCAAGAGACAATTCCTTATGTTTAATCATCAATCCATGATAAGTGGATATAGCTGCCAGTTCTTCTTCTTCTGTTAATGTTAAACCAAAATCACTTGAAGGTACCATGAGTGGGTTTCTAATCCAGTTGGATTGTTCAGTGTTAAGTGATGGAAAATGCTATATATTAAATTCTTCCCGTCAGCCTTCAATTACTATTTTATTTACACTTAACTTTTGCTCACTTCCAGAATCGGATTCTTCAATATCATGCTTCTTTTTGAAAAATCTATTTATTTTATTTGGGTGTATTTATCTAAACATAATATAATGATGTGTTAATAATAAATATAATAATGATGTGTTAACAAAAAAGAGTGGTATTTCATTTTGATATGGTATAAAAGAGTAAATATATTTATTTTTATATCTGGGCACATGCTGTGAACCAGCACAGCTAGTAATTCCAGGTCCTGAGTGGGAACAGTGTGAATTAAGAAAATACAGGGTCAGGAGTGCCCTGTAATTGCTGCTGGCAAGAACAAAGTGCGCCCAAAAACTGCATCTTGCTTTATTTATAGGGTAAAGTGAGGCCATTAGCAAATCTTAACTTTACACCAAACAGAGGATAGAAGAAACTTGCCTCTACTCTTTCTGGGGAACATGGAGGGTAGTGTATAATCCAGCACCACAATTTAACAGCCTTTTGCAACCTATTTTGCAACCTAATCAGGCTACTGAGGTGGGGGGTTGGGCAGACTGTCAGCTTACAGCCAATTCCCCACACCACTGTCCCCCAAAAATCTAAACTCCAAAAACCCTGTTGGTTTTTTGGTCCCAACAGGCACATATTTCTCTGGAATACCATAGGGCACACCTGGAAATCTTCTAGGGCACAACAGTGTGCCCTGGCACACACTTTGAGAACCACTGCCTTAGACCAACACATGTCCCTACAGTGCAAATACCATACCTATTACAGGGATAGGACTTTATTTCGTTGTTTTCTACAAAAGGTAAGAAAACTTTTGGTTGGTCCTGGATCATTAGGAGTTAATGTCCTTTGAATCAATTCAAGGTTTTGTTTTGTTTTCTCTGAACCTTGGACATGATCTCATCAAAGTTTTTGAAGACATCAATTTCCACTGACCATCTGACAGACGTAAGAACCCTAAGCCCATTAAAATAACTAATGGCATTAATTGGGTTTACTGACAGCTAAAATGGCTCTTCTATTTTAAGTTTTAAGTGTTTTTTCTCTTTCTCTTATTTTGACTCTTCAATGAAGAGGCCAGTTATGATATTCCAAGAGCAAGGACAGAATACCAGGACGACTCACACCCCAGCAATCCAGCAATCTCAAAGGAAGAGAGAGAAGAACTGGGCTGTAGCTTCATGCATCTGGATGTATCCTGGGTGCAGGCCAAGGATTACTGCCTAAAGCTGAGACTAATGAGAAGTAGTTGGCTTGAAATCTGATGGGAAGTTTCATTGTTTTCTCTTCTACAGGGGAGGCCCAGGAGAGAGGTGAATTCCTTCCTAGTCACCATGATCAAAGCTGGATGAAATGCTCAATCAAACCGGAGACTGCAATTGGAAGCAAACAGTATGGTGGTTACTAGAGGGCAGGAGGTTGGGGGTTGTTAAGGGATAAGGGGGCCAAATGTAAGTTGGCAGAAGGTGATTTGACTATGGTCAATCAACATACAGATCACGTGTCATGGAGAGTTACATTTGAAACTTATATGACCCTATTAACCAATGTCACCCTGATTAATTTAATTTAAGAAAATAGTAAATCTTAAAGTAAAAAAAAAAAGTATGACATATGGAAGTGCTCAGGTCAAAAGAGGAAAAGAAAAGGACCAATGTACAGAAACGTGAGAGGAAACCCTAGCGTTCAAAGAGAGGTTAGGCTCTTCACCCAGTCGTAGGCTTCGTTAAAAAGGCTGTTCTAGGATTTATACAGCACCACAAACTGATATTTCCCCTTTGCCACTGTCATTTTTGGTGGTACTTTTAAGAACTGTGTGGTCACACCCTCTGGGAGGATTGGTGTCTGCAGTTTCCAGTGTGATTCGCCTAGAACTGGATCCTCTGAAATGGACTCCTGGACAACCAAGCTGAAAGGTAACAATGTTAGATGCAAGATCCCCACACAGATGCTAACCTTTGTGGTGACCGGTGGGGCACCTGTGATAGACTTTTTAAAGTACAGTAGTTATCTATTGTCAGATGACTAGTTACCTTAAACTGTAATGGCATCAAACAACAACATTTATTATCTTACAGTCATTATGGGTAAGGAACCAGGTGCCTCTCTGGTTCAGGCTCTCACAATTTTGCAGCTAAGGGCATGGCTGGGGCTTCAGCCACCCCAAGGCCTGACTGAGAGAAGATCTATTTGAAAAATCGCTTGTGTGGCTATTGGATGGGGACATCAATTTCTTCCCACATGAGGCCCACCATAGGGCAGCTCACCTGCAGCTGGCTTCCCTCAGAGCCAGCAAAAGAACATGAAAAGGTACTCGAAACAGAATTTATAATTTTTACCACCTAATCTTGGAAGTGACAGTCTACCACTTCTATCCTGTTCTGTCCTATTATAAATATATTCTGTTTCTTACAGACCAGTCAATAAATCTAGCTCACACTCACGGAGATGGGAGGACATAGAGCATGAATACAGGGATCCTCAGGGCTGTGTTAGACGACGGCTACCACAAACACTGTTCTCTAAGCGCCTGCTTGATCACAGTCTGTTTACTTCCTTGTTTCTCCATTTCATCTATATTCTAGAAAAACAAGGCTTGAGTCTGTTTCACTTATTATTCTAACAAATGTAGAACCTAATGTAGTCAGTAAATGTCTAATGAACTGGTGAAAGACAAATTTTAATAGTGGTTGTGATCATGATTCTTACATAAGTGAACACCTGTCAATTCTTTTATTTAACTCAATATCTGAGAGAAAAATTAAAATATTATAAATCATTCAAACAAAAAATCAAATTACTAAATATTTTCAGATAAAGAATTCTGACCTGATTTTTACAAATGGGTGAAAAATGACAAAACTGCTCAATATTCACAGGGTGATATCAATCACATTTCACTGGACACAAGTTCCATTTCTATGGACAACAGTTATCGTCATTACTAACAGTTTTCTTCAGTTAACTTCTATCTCTACAGTATTGAAAATAATATAGGCAAAGACAAAGGCAGAGATAGCATGGATTCATGAACAAGGTAATATCCTAGTTCATGAATTCGAAGTCTTCCAAAACTTTTCTCACAAATGAATGGTACTGACTAGGAGAAAATGCCCCCAGGAAAAGGCCAACCAAGAAGATACCTTAGCTCTTTTCTTTTCAAATGTATATATGCAGTTAGAATACTTAATTTGGGACTTAATGGTTTTTGATTATTAGAGAACAGGACTTCCCAAATATTTTAGAGTATCTCAGGTAGATGTCTATCCCTTCACAATCTCCATATCTCCTATTCCCTTCCACATGATTCTTAACTTTGTAGGGTAACGACTATTTCTAAGAAAGGAAAATCAAATCATCCTGGAGCTTCAGGGAATGATGGAGCCTTGTAGATAGATACCAAGGTTCAAAAGCTTATGAAATCCAGGGTTTTGTTAAGAATTGCCAAACACACGTGGACCGACTACATTAAAATCTTCTTGGTGTGTGTGGGTGGAGGCAGGGAGACCTCCCTCTAATGCCTTGTCAAAAATTTTTACTTTTAGGCTCTATTCTAGACATAATAAAAATATGCTGAAGTAAGGCCCAGATAACCTTATTTTTAAGGTACTCCTTTTGATAATTTTATGTGGCTGGTTTAGATCATTTCTCATTGAAGGCATTCAAGGGGCTGTGGCTATGACCAAAATGCATCTGAAGAGTTCATGAAGGCCTCTGAATCTACCATGGGAATGTTATAGATGGCTTTCCCTCTGAGTTTCTCCAGGTAAATATAAAAATAGAGGCTTTCCCCAGCTGGGTTATTAATAAAGAAACAAACTTTGAGAAAATGCATTATGCTATAAATTTAGCTGTGAAATTGTTACAGAAGAAACAAAACAACAAGAGGTGCAAATACAAATCTCTTCCTGTATCCCCAGACCATAGATATACTGTTATAAAATGGTCTGATTTTCAGAGCCTCCATAAAAAGCCTTTTGTTTTTAGCATCGATCAGTGGAAGCCTCAACAGATATTTCCAGCGTGTCCTGTGGGGACCTACTGGAATATGAGAAACACAATTGTGTGCATTTTTCCTATCATGCAGATTTTGCTGAATCATTACACTTGAAAAGATGCAGCCATTTGAAATTCAAATGAACATTTACCATCTGTGGTTTCCATTAATATTATAATGCATCATTTTCAGACATTTCTGTTGATGAGTGTTAGTTTTAATGTTAGTTTTCTTGAGTCTTATACCTGCTAGTTTTAATTTTGTGGTGCATAGGTATAACAAGTAATGTCATCTATTATATATAAACCATGGAGTGAGAACAGAATTTGGAAATGATTAATTTTTTTTTATTTTATAAGGGAAGAAACCAAGGTGCAGAAAGGGGAATTGTTATGAGTTTGTGTCCCTCTCCCAAATTCATATGTTGAATTACTAACTCCTGATACCTCAGAATGTGACTAGTTTAGAAATAGTCTTTAAAGAGCTCATTAAATTAAAATGAGGTCATGAGGTTAATTCCATATGATTTGGTGTCCTGATAGGAGGAAATTTGGACAGAGGCATTCTTTTAGTTCATTTGGGCTGCTATAACAAAATACTTAGACTGGGTGGCCTATAAACAATAGAAATTTATTTCTCACAGTGCTGAGGGCTAGGAAATCCAAGATCAAAATGCCAGAAGATTTGATGTCTGGTGGTGAAAACCTGATTCCTGGTTAGAGAGAGTTGTCTTTTTCTGTATCCTCTATGGTGAAAGGGGCAAAGCTTCTCTAGAGTTTTTTTATAAGGGCACTAATCCCATTCATGAGGGCAACACCCCTCATGGCCTATTTACATAGGCCCTACTTCCTAATACTATCACATGGGAAAGTAGGACTTCAGCATGTTCACTTTGTGTGGTCATGAACGCTCGGTTTACAGCAGGCACGCACAGAGAGAAGATGATACAAAGACCCAGGTAGAAGACAGCCCTCTATAAGCAAAGGAAAGAGGCCTAAAAAGAAACCAGCCCTAGTGACACCCCGATCTCGAATATCTAACCTACAGAACTGTGAGAAAATAAATTTTCATGATTAAGCCACTGAGCCTGTGGCACTTTGCTATGGCAACTCGAGTAAACTAACATAGGAACCAGATTGTCCAAGAGAAAAGGGCTAATGAGCTATAAAACTGAGCCTAAAATCTACGCCTTCTGTCTCTCAGTTAAGTACATTTTTTTTTCTACATCATGATGCTATAATAAATGAAAAAATATTAGCTTAATTCTAAAAAAAACACTTTAGGTATGCAAAATTATAGTACTATAATAGAGCAGTTTGAAGATTATTTTTGTTCTTTATCTTGAACTTTGCATAGTTTCAGTAGATTTTGGATATCAGAGTAGAATTGAATGTTAAGTATAAATAACAATTCGTGGTGTGAAATCCAGAATAAGGATTGTACCATTTCAATATACGGGGCCTATGTGACATGAAAACACTTTGGTCCTTGTTATTTTGTCTGTAATAATGTCCCCTGTGGCAAAACCCCTGACCTCACTTTCTTACGTGCTGTGCGGGGTGTCAGAGGTCCATAGGGTTGGAATCCAGCTCTGATGCTACCGCAATAGACAGCTTTTTGCCTGAAGTTACAGATGAAAACTTTATGTTTGGTACTAAAAAATGTAAAGAGAACAGAAGTTTTAGGATACTGTGACAGTGAGAATTTTTTGTCTACTTTGAAATTGTTCTGTTTTCAGCCCTAATTTGTAATTTGCCTACTAACCTTAAGGTTAGTTTGCCTACTAACTTACAGTAACTAAGGGAGTTACTGTATTCAGTTTTGTAAAGGGATTAGGAGCTTTCAGGTTCAAGAATAATAAGCTAATGGGAAATGTTTGTTGTTAAAGTGAAGCCACAGCACTGCCGCACACATTTTGTGTGATTGCCGATAAAACACCCGGACTCCAGGGCCCTATTTGAGACATACTTATATTAAAAAAAAAAAAACCCGAAAAAAAACCCCTATTCTTTGTTTTATTGAAATTGCAATTTAACGGATGTCCTGTATCTGACTTTTTTTTTTTTTTTTAGCAAAAAAAAGGGAAAGACAGGAAGGGAGAGAGATGAGAAGTGTCAACTCGCAGTTGCAGCACTTGAGCTGTTCATTGGTTGCTTCTCATACATGCCTTTACTGGGGGGCTCCAGCCAAGCCAGTGACCCCTTGCTCAAGCCAGCGACCTTGGGCTCAAGCCAGTATGTCCACAATCCCACACTCAAGCTGGCGAGCCTGTGCTTAAGCCAGATGAGCCCATGCTCAAGCTGGCAACCTCAGGGTTTAGAACCTGGGACCTCAGTGTTCCAGGTCAACACTCTATCCACTGTACCATCACTGGTCAGGCATGACAATTCTAATCTTATGTAATTTAATGGTAGATTGACTCCCAAGATTTCTCCATGTAATGTAGAACCCTAAACTTTCTAATGTATGCAGAAAAGATCTTATTAAATGCACTGGATGCTTACTTTCTCAAAACAAAGACCCATTTTTTAGAGAGGCAGTGTTTTAAATAGAAAATATATTGTTAATTGACAACATCTTGAAAAACTATCAAATAACCTGCTTATAAAGGATAACCAAGTTTCTTGCTTATTGCACTAAAAAGGATCACTTTAATGAGTCATTAAATTTTTAATTAGCAGCAGAGCATTTAACAGTGGGCACACCGGGTCCATGCCCTGGGCCCCAACTTCTGAAGGGCCCCACAAAACTCCAACTTTACACATTTTTATAATGGCACCAAGTTTGGTTTCATATGTGCAATTTTAACATTAACAGTACGTAATATTTTTTATTTATTTAAAAATATGGTTAACATGTATTTTTATTTTCTGTCTCTTTCTCTTTTTTTTTAAGGGGTCCAATATTTTCTTCTGCACCCAGGGCCTCAACTTACCTTAATCCACCTCTGTTAATGACAGTCCTCTAGTAGTATCTCAGGAAGGGGAGGTCGAAGCAGGGTATTTGCAAAGGTCGGGCAGTCTAGTTTAAGGGGGGTCTTTCAGTGTGGTAGGAGGCAGATTGGGACTGGGCATTGCTTATGAAATGCTCACTTAGGATTGGTGGACCCAGCAAAGTAAGTTTTGAAGTTATCCTTGAGGACTAAGCAGCCTTTGATGAGACTGATAAAGGAGCTGTTACTGTGAGGAGGACAAATTTAATGGTTAATTATCTGGGTAAGTGGATTTTCAGAAAGTTCTTCTATCAAATAATAAACCAAAATAATAAAAACAACAATAAAAGTGACAGAACAAATAAAGTTATTTGCATCTTCCAGAGCAAGAATTTTGTGGACTAGGTAAATTATGTAAACACAGAGTATCCAATAGTAAAATCATCTTTCTTTTTTTTTGTCTTGGTCTATGTTGCTTTCTTAAAAAGTTTATTAGGCCCTGGTAGGTTGGCTCAGTAGATAGTGTCAGTCCTGCATGGGCACATCCTAGGTTCGATCTCCCATCAGGGCACGCATGAGAAGCAACCATCTTCTTTTCTTCCCTTCCCTCTCCCACTTCTCTCTCTCTCCCACTTCTCTCTCTCTCTCTCTCTCTCTCTCTCTCTCTCTCTCCCCATCTTGCAGCCAGTGGCTTGGTTGGTTCGAGTGTCAGCCCCAGGTGCTGAGGATAGCTTGGTTGATTCGAGCATCAGCTGCAGATAGGGGTTACCAAGTGGATTCTGGTCAAGGCCCATGTGTGACTCTGTCTCTCTATCTCCCTTCCTCTCATTAAAAAAAAAAAGTTAGTTAAATTTATTTGGGGTGACATTGCTTAATAAAATTATATAGGTTTTGAGTATACAATTCTACTACAATACGTCATTTCTTTGTTGCTTGTGCTCACCATAATGGAAGCAGTAAGCTGTGTCACTGTAGACCAGGCTTCTCTAAGTGTGGTCTGAGGACCACTGGGATCCCGAGATCCTTTTAAGAGGGAACAAAGTTGTCACTTTTCTAACTACATGTCTGTATGAGGCCAGATTTTCTTCATCTATTTCATTCAAAACAACATATTGCAAGGGATTGAATCAAATGAGAACCTCCTTTGTATGAAGCCAGAATTAGAGATTTAAAAAATGTGAATGCTGATGTCCTTATTACACTGTTTTTGTTATTTTAAAGAACTTCAAAGGAACTGAGGTTTTACTTTAATCTCAAGTCAACGAGGTACTTTACCACAGTTTAATGGGAGCTGACGGAAGATGTGAAACCGCTCTGTCAGAGTCAAAAGACTCTATTATTCACAGAGAAACCAGTAGCCCATGTAGGTATGTTTACATCAGTTTCCTCCAGTTAGCCCAGTTCCCCAGGGGCAGCACAGACGCCTGGATGGATCTACACACACAGCGGGTTGTGTGACGGGGAGGGAGACTGAGCTTGGGGAGCATGCCTTTTATAGCTGGGGTAAGCAAGCCTCCGCTTGTTATGTATGGAGGGAGACCAGACCTTATTGCTCAAAGCTGCCCACACAGCCCTGAGAAAACTTGGGTGAAGGGCTGTCAGACACGTGCGTTCCTGACACATACAGCAGATGTCTAGGGGGCAGACACATGCACGGAGGCCTGTCACTCATAAAAATCTTTATGGTCACAGATACTGGATATATTATTGCTATTCTTAAATGAATTAAGTAATATGGAAACATTTTCTCCATTTCAGTTTGTAATTGGTAAACAGCAATAGTTATAACCCATCTAAACCCGTTCTTTGGGGTCCTCAATAATTTTAATAGTATGATGTCCTGAGAACAGGAGTTTGAACACTCTTGTGGCTTCACTTCTCACTGTTAGAGCTCTCTCGATCCTCCCGCTTCCCCTTCGTCCTAGAAATGATGGGATCTATTCCGCCAAGGGTTGCCAGAGGCTCGTGCCACGCAAGCTCTGGAATAAGAACTTTTATATGTCCCCCCAAACCTCACCACTGCGGGTCCCACCGCACTGTGTGTCTCTTAGAAGACTGGAAGGACCTGGGGCTTGTGACTCAGGCGGCCCTGGAAGAGCTGAGACACTCCACCCCTGCTCTTCTGCCAAATTTTCCAGAGGGCTTTTTGGCTTTTATTCTTTTCTACTTAATGTCAGGATGGAAAGGATCTATTCTGAATCTTGGCTGACTGTGACATAACCCATTAGTTAATTTTTTTAGTTTTATTTTATTAGAAATCCTCTCAATGGTTTTGTTTGTTTGTTTGTTTTTCCCTTTGGAGTTTTCTTGTTATTCATGTCTATTCAATAAATCTTCCTTTGTCCAACAGAAACCTTGGGTTTTTCTTATTATATACATTATATATATATTTATATTTTATATTTATATTTATATGTTAATGTGATATATATCACAGGACTCCTTGACCGTGTTTGTATCTATATTTTGACAGCACACAGCATCTGAGTTTTCTTTGCCTCCTTTTTTTTTATGGGAAAATATTTTTATTGATTCAAAGTTTACTTTTAACATTTCGCTTGACCATAGGCAAAGGGAACTTAAGGAAAACAACAAAACCACCTCAAGGGGATAACAACTTTTTCTGTTTGACAAAGTACTTCTAGTCAGAAAATCTCGCAGTGTCTATGGCAACCCATATCAACATAACATTATCAGAATATTTGTCTTCACCTATAATTCATCTAGGAAATATGATTTTTTGAAGACTTATTCAATCAATATTTTTTACCTACCATAGTCTATTTTTTCTCTCTTTCATCTTAACAACTAATTGAGCTATAATTCACATTTTAAAATTCACCCATTTAAAGGGGTTTTAAGTGGTATTAAGTATATATATTCAGAGTTGTCAATGATCACCCCCCAGTCTGCTTAGAACATTTTCATCACCTTAAAATGAAAACCACTAAGTCACATCAACATCTTCCCTTCCTCCAGCCTCTGACAACCATTCATCTGCTCTTTGTATCTATAGATTTGCTTATTTTGGATATTTGATAAATATATAGCATCATGCCAGATATGGTCTACTATGCATTGTTTTTTCACTCAGGAGGATGCTTCAAGGTTCATCCATGTTGTAGTATGTATCAGTACACCATTCCTTTTTATGGATGAATATACCACATTTTATTTATCCATTTTTAAATTGATGGACATTTAAGTTAATTTCCTTTTTAAATTATAAATAATGCTGCCATAATCATCAATGTACAAGATTTTGAATGGATATCTGTTTTTATTTCTTTTAGATTTTTTCTGGGAGTGGCATGATAAATCATTTGGTATACTTTTGAGGACTACTTTGAGGGAGTGCCAAACTGTTTTCCAAAGTAGCTGCACAATGTAGCATTCCCAACCAGCAGTGTCTTACACTCTTTGCCTCCTTTTTTATTTGCATTTTCTCAGGACAAGGCTTGAACTCCAAGGTCTTATTACATAATAGCTACTTAATTACTTCTGAGCACTAGAATATGCTCACACTGAAATATCTTATATTTCCAAGCAATAAATGATAATGATATATATAAATATAAATATATTATATATATAATTTCTATCATGTATATTTCTATAACACTTCTTTTTTTTAATTTTTTTCTTTTTATTTATTCATTTTAGAGAGGAGAGAGAGAGAGAGAGAGGAGAGAGAGACAGGGGGGAGGAACTGCAAGCATCAACTCCCATATGTGCCTGAAGAAGCAAGCCCAGGGTTTTGAACCGGCGACCTCAGCATTTCCAGGTCGACGCTTTATCCACTGCGCCACCACAGGTCAGGCCTCTATAACACTTCTTAAGTAACAATCAGGTATCACTTTTTTAAAAATAAAAATTGTGTTTAATTATAAAAATATAGGAAACTAGATGTTTAAATAGTTGGCAGTACAGATGAATACTTCCCTTCAAACAGTAGGAATATGGCCCATCAGACTATAGTTTCCTTCAGGTCCCTCAGGTCCTTATAGTCCCAATTACATCTTAGTCCTTTTTCTATCATGAACACCTAAAGAAAGTGTTTGAGCATACCATAGCACTCAATATGTGTTTGCCCTAGTAAACAGATGAATAAAAAATTATTAATTGCTAATTTCATGTAAATCATGAAATCATCTTACTAGATCATTTGAACTTTCCTATTCAAACTTCCAAATCCCCAAACAATATTTCTCAATAGACTCCCACCATAACTGAAGAATATATCTTAACTTTTTGTTTAACTCAAATTCCTGTTTTTGTAGAATGGATACATAATGGCTAATTTATGTGGCTTATTCTAAATAAATCTAGGTCAATGTAAAAATTGTTTGTTACATATAATTTTGTAGAGGTAAAATAAGGCAAAGAAAATAGGTAGATGGTTTTCAAATGAAACAGGACCATACTTCTATATTGCTGGAAAGGGGTTGGCTTTAGTGTGTGTGTGAGGAGAGTACTCTGGTATGTTCGAGACATAGGAGGTGTCCACGGGTGGATTAGTAAGCCCTCAGCAGATATATTTTGTTTCTGTGCTGCTCATGTTAGTGGTGGTCTGAGGACAGGGAGTGTGAATCTAGGTCAGAGGTATAAAACACAGAATGCTGGAGTTGTGCGATCCTCCCTTGAAAACTGAAGCAAATAGGTGCGCAATAGTTCATTTGGGGATTTTAAATGATATTATTTAGCCCCAGTTATAATAAAACATAGAATCTGAGAAAAGAAAGTGCCCTAACTGAACCAGTGATAACCATTCTGGCCAATGAGCACTTCAGAGGTGCTGGTTGAACTCTTTGTTTTAACCATTCCATAGAAATCTTTTCTGAAAATACAGTAATACATTGTATGGCTGAGTCCCAAAAATGTCTGACTTTCCTCACCTCATCTCCAAATAAACAAACATAATAATATTTTATAGGTTAAAGCAAACTCTAGATGCAAATAAGGGAAGTTTATAAGTGGTTTGAGGCAGCAGATGTGTCTAGAATACTGTGTACCAAACTTTTTTTTTTTACTGCAAACCTCACTAGCATCTTCATTGTGAGTCATAACCTAAAAATCACATAGACACACACGCACACAACTGAAACAGAAGTTTCATAAAGTAATATTGACTTTTAATATTTGGCATTCACACTAATAATTTTATTTTTTATTCTATTTTGTCTTATCAAAAAATAGCCACAACCCACTAACTTGATTTCCTGATGGACCAATAGATTCCCCCATGCAACAGGGAAACAAGAAATAACTCATGCTGAATATATAAAATCTTTATTTCAATAAGAGCTGATTGAAAATGCAAACAGATACAATAGTCTAGAGCAGGGGTCCCCAAACTATGGCCCGCGGGCCGCATGCGGCCCCCTGAGGCCATTTATCCGGCCCCCGCCGCACTTCCAGAAGGGGCACCTCTTTCATTGGTGGTCAGTGAGAAGAGCATAGTTCTCATTGAAATACTGGTCAGTTTGTTGATTTAAATTTACTTGTTCTTTATTTTAAATATTGGGTTTGTTCCTGTTTTGTTTTTTTACTTTAAAATAAGATATGTGCAGTGTGCATAGGAATTTGTTCATAGTTTTTTTTTTATAGTCTGGCCCTCCAACGGTCTGAGGGACAGTGAACTGGCCCCCTGTGTAAAAAAGTTTGGGGACCCCTGGTCTAGAGAAATGGATCTTGAGGGAGGACGCGGCTAGTGGGACAGAAAGCCTCAGCAATGCTTTGTGAACATTGAAGGAAACTCGGGAGGTGTGTCCAAGGCTAGGATTTTATTGCTGGTTAACCTAGGCTGTTTCAGAAGCAGGTGCCTCTGTAACTTCAATTTGTCATGTGTCAAATTTTCACATGTGTTGTTATTTTGATTGTTTTAAAAATATATCCTGGGACTTTGTTGTTGCTAACAGTGGTTTTAATATTAATAGTGTTTTTCTCAAGGAATGTAATCCTCATCGTTGTCAAAACATTACTAAGGATACATAAAGCAATCTTTTGCCAACCATGTCTACACCTATCTGTATCTTTTTTTTAAGACTTTACTTATTCAACTTTTAAAGAAGGGGGAGAGAGAGAGAGAGAGAGAGAGAGAGAGAGAGAGAGAGAAGGGGGAAGAGAAGGAAGCATCAACTCCCATATGTGCCTTGATCAGGCAAGCCCAGAGTTTCGAACCGGCAACCTCAGTGTTCCAGGTCAACACTTTATTCCACTGCGCCACCACAGGTCAGGCTAAACCTATCTGTATCTTTATTTACTTTTCATCTGTATATATCTATCCATCTAGCATATTACATAATGGTAAGTCTAAAAGGAAATCAGGGGAAGGGGATAGGAAATGCAGAAGGTAGACAGTTGCACCTTTAAACAGGACAGTCAGGGAAGGCCTGCGAAGGTGACATTTGGTGACATTCACATGAGATCTGAAGATCTGGGGAACAGACATATGGGTGGGTCTCTCAAAGAAGAGTTTTTATGGTAGAAGCAACTGTGATTGCAAAGAACTGCATACTGGAGGCTGTGCAGTGGGTTGAAGCATCGAGGAGGCCACCATGGTGAGGCAGAGAATGTGAAGAAGTGAGTGATAGGAGGTGACATCAGCTCGGTCACCCTAGGACAACTATCCAGGTCTCTGTGAGCCACAGTAAGGACTTTGTCTTGTACTTGGAGCAAAATGCTGGAGGGTCTGGAGCAGAGAAGTGACAAGCTGTGCCTTATATTAGACGTGCTCTGGCTACTGTCTGATAGTGTACTGAGTGTGAGGTGGGGGCAGTGTGGGAGCAGGGCGACCCTTACACGGCCATTGTAATACCTATGCAAAAGACAGTGCTGGCTTAGCTAGGCAGTGAGCAGTGGGATGCAGGGAAGTGGTAGGACTGCCGATCTATCAATATATTGAGAGCGCAGCTGGCAGTGTGTGCTTACAGGTTGGGTTTTGGTGCGGGTGTGAGAAAGAGAGTAATCTAGGATGACTATGGATTTTGGCCCAAGTTACTGGAAAAGATCTTATAAAGCAATTTTTAAAAATGACAAACAACCCTGGTCGGTTGGGTCACTGGTAAAGCCTCACTCCAGCATATGGATGTCCTCAGTTGATTCCTGGTCAGGGCACACAAGAAAAGTGACCATCTGCTTCTCCAACGCTACCCCTTCCTCTCTTCACCTCCCACAGCCATGGCTTGATTGGCTCCAGTGAGTTGGCACTGGGCAATGAGGATGGCTCCGTGGACTCCTCCTCAGGAGCTAAAAGAAATGGCTTGGTTGCTCAGGAACTGGAGCAGCACTGCCAGATGGGCAGAACATTCCCCTTAGTGGGCTTCCCAGGTGGATCCCAGCCAAGGTGCATACAAGAGTCTGTCTCTCTGCCTCCCCACCTCTCACTAAAATAATATTTTTTTTAAAAAAGGCAAACAAACACCTCAATGGAGAAATAGGCCACAATACAACTGGATTTCTACAGAAAGTGTTTTTTATTCAGTAGTTTTTAAGTAAACTTCATATTGAAGAAAAGGACACAAACCCTAAGTACACAGATGGATGCATTTTCAGAGTGAACCAAGTTCATCCATGTAACCAGCACCCAGATCAAGATTCAGAGTATTACTTGCAGGAAATAACCCCTCCACAAACTGTTTTAAAAATTACCTTTGTATTTCTGTTAAACCTTTTCTGCAAGGCGAATGGTGTAGAGCCATGGACCATAGAGTAGAGTAGACCACAAAGTTGTTCAGAAATCGGGAGGAAGAGTGAAGAAACGTACCTGCGACTGAGTGACAGGACTTAGTCATCCTCTTGATCTCATGAAATTCATACTGCGCAGTTCTTTCCTAAGAATACAACATGCGATAGAAGGTAAAAATAGATACATTTTCTTCTACATAGGTCACAAAATTAGGAGGTTCACAGGAGTTGCTAAGGGAAAAGAAAGAGCCCTGAGTTACAAAGAAACTTCAGAAAAGTGAACTTGAATATACTAAGGGCCAATGCTCTGTACACTCAGAGTAAAACATTCATTATCTAGAAAGCTTGGTAAAAGGATCAGAATAAAAGATTCAGATCCTGAGTCTGAAAACTGGAGTTGGAATGCAGAAGCTGTAGTTATAGTTTTTCTAAGGCAGTTATGAAAAATTATATGAGCCAAAATGGGTGTGTGAGGTGCTGGGGTGAAGAGCAGGGAGAAATAAGAAAGTAAGTTAAGTTTCTAGATGAACAGCTGCACTCTCTCCCCACCACCTACACTCACCTCCTAAAAACCCCCAAGTTGGATGACGTCAGAGTAATGGCGGGGTAGGAAGCGATACCGATAAATCTCCCCCAAAACTCAACAAGATCTTCAACCAGAAACAGAAAAACCTATACTTGGAGCTTCCAGATGCTTCGCAATACACCCAAAGGTATGATTGAGTGAAAAATTGGCTAAATATATAACCAAACCCCGAAGGAAAAAGGGAGTAAGAAATGCTCCGCCTTCCTCACTAACCTAAACAGGGCGGCTTTCTCTGGTAACTGTGAATATAGAAACTGAGGCGGGCAAAGGGGGTGAATAGATCCAGGCTGCCGCGACACAAACGGCCGAACCAGGCTGTGGCTCAGAGATCCAAGCCGAGGAAAATCTGATCCTGTGGCAACCCGGGCAATACAAGCTAACACTCGCGCCAAACCCAAACAAAGAAAGACAAAGCGGAGCGGCCATTTTACCCGGTCTCCTGGTCGGTGCGCAGTTAGTGGGCGAGAATTTCTTCCTAGGCCCCGAGAGTGGGTGCCCGTGTTGCCCCACAGAGAGGCAGGGTCAGAGGCCTTTCTGTGGGCCGAGGACAGAGTCTCTGGGCAGCCCCAGTGCCCTGGGAAAGCCACGCACGAGAGGGAGTGAGAACTACTTCCAACGGTGGAGATTTTCCGTGCTGGTGAGGGTTTCACTCAGAGGGAACCGCGGCCGGCCTCATATCCTGGTGTGCGCGCGCAGATAAGGAGTGAGCGATTCCTCCGAGTGCCTCCACAGTGCGCGCCCGTGTTATCGCAGAGAGGGGCAGAGTCAGGGGCCTTTGTGTGGGCCAAAGTGGAATCTCGAGCCGCCCTAGCGCCTTACAAAAGCCGTGCACGGGGACAGAGTGAGACTCAATTCCAACGCTGCAACTTTTCCCTGCGGTTGGGGGTTTCACTCAGAGTGTGAGACTGCTGGCTGGATATCCTGGTCGCAGACAGTGAGTGAGAGTTTCCTCCAAGCGCCCCCCAGAAGTGGGCGCCCGCTTGTGTTACCGGACAGAGTGGCAGAGCCAGTGGTCTTTGAGTGGGCGGAAAGCCCGCCTGATTATGCTAGCAGCTCTGACTGACTGAGCCTTACCCAGAGCCCTGTGCTGAGTGGAAATAGAGTGGGGAGTTGCCAGCTCTTTGAGCCTCTTACTATCCAGGCAGAGGCAGCAGCAACCCCATAGCTGGATTATCAGGCTACTAATTGAGGAAGGAAAGACTAGGAGAAAGGCTCCAGGAACACGGACTCTCTCACTGTCGGAGCCTATAAATGCTAATGAGCCTCGACTCCCATGAGACTAAAGCACAATACATGACATTGCCATAGAGACTTATCAACTGCAAGCCTCTACCTGAGCGTGCCAAAGGGGCAGAACCCGGGGTACAGAGTCACCGACCAGGAAGAGGGAGAGAAAAGAAAAAGCAAGAAGATAACCTCTCAAAATCAAGAATAATCTGCAGACTTTATAACCTATCCCATTTTATTATATTTGTTCGTTTGTTTCTCTTATCTTCATTCTTGATACTTTTTTTTCTTCCTCCAATTTGGCCGATTAACTCTCTACTGGTCTTACTCTCTCCTCTCCTTGAACTACACTACCCATAAGTGTTACATCTCCCATTATCTTTTCTCTTCTCTTCCTTTCTCTCTATGAGGGTTGCACTCCAAAACCCTTAACTCTCTCTCTCTCTCCTTTCTTTTTTCTTCTTTTAGTGGTTCCCTCTTTTTTTTTCTCTCTCTCTTTCTTTTCTCCCTCTATATTAGTTTCTTACTTTCTCCTTTACATCTCCTCTCATTCAAACCTCAATAACAAACAAATTATCTTATCTGGGACTCAAACCTATGTTTGTGGCATTTTGGGGGGTTTTTACTTTACCTTTTTAACTCACTAGCAGTGCTCCCATCCCTGGCTCTCCATATTATCTAGTTCTTGTTCCACTAAATACAATAGTAAGTTTTTAATTTGTCCCCCCATTTTTCCGTTTTCCTCTTATTCCTCTCATCATAACTCTTAGACAACCAACACCTAAAAGCAAATCATTTTATTCTTGACCCAAATTTTTTCCTTATTTGCTTTTTGTGGGTCCATACGCTCTTTTTTTTTCCTTTTTTCCTTTTTTTTTTTTCTTTTTTTCTTTTTTGCCCCTTTATTACTTTTCCCCAATTCAGGCCCTCCATCACAGGCATTGTTTGTTATAACCCACAGTCCACCACAAGATTTTCTCAAGAAAGAGGGGAGAGGAGAGGAGAGGAAAAAAGGAGGGGGGGAATAATTTCCTTTTTTTAAAAATTTTTATTTTATTTTATTTTTCTTTATTTCATTATTAATTTTTTTTTAAAAAAAACAACTCTTTTGGATTTTTTATTTTTTTTGTTTTTTTTAACTTTTTATTCTTTATTAAATCTCATTAATACTATCAACAAAACCACCCTCAGATGCCATTAAGGAAGAGAAAATCGAATATCATGGATACAAAAGAAAGAGAGGTAACACAGCTAGATGAGGAAAAATCTATGGAGAAAAAATTTAATATATTGGAAACCTTGGAGCTAAATGACAGAGAATTCAAGATAGAAATCCTAAAAATCCTCCGAGATATACAAGAAAACACAGAAAGGCAATATAGGGAGCTCAGAAAACAACTCAATGAACACAAAGAATATATGTCCAAGGAAATTGAAACTATAAAAACAAATCAAACAGAGATGAAAAACTCAATTCACGAGCTGAAAAACGAAGTAACAAGCTTAGCTAATAGAACAGGTCAGATAGAAGAGAGGATTAGTGAAATAGAAGACAAGCAACTTGAGGCACAACAGAGAGAAGAAGAAAGAGACTCAAAAATTAAAAAAAATGAGATAGCCCTATCTCCATCAAAGAATTATCTGACTCCATCAAAAAGAATAACATAAGAATAATAGGTATATCAGAGGGAGAAGAGAGAAAAAATGGAATGGAGAACATAGTCAAACAAATAATAGATGAGAACTTCCCAAGCCTGTGGAAAGAACTAAAGCCTCAAGTTCAAGAAGCAAACAGAACTCCAAGTTTTCTTAACCCCAACAAACCTACTCCAAGGCATATCATAATGAAATTGACACAAACCAACAGCAAAGAAAAAATTCTCAAGGCAGCCAGGGAAAAGTAGAATACAACATATAAAGGAAGGCCCATTAGATTATCATCAGATTTCTCAGCAGAAACTCTACAAGCTAGAAGAGAGTGGACCCCAATATTTAAAGTCCTGAAAGAGAGGAACTTTCAGCCACGAATACTATACCCATCAAAGCTATCCTTCAAATATGAAGGAGAAATAAAAACATTCACAGATACAGAAAAGATGAGGGAATTTATCATCAGAAAACCCCCACTCCAGGAATTACTAAAGGGGGTTCTCCAATCAGATACAAAGAACAAAAAAAAACAGAGCCACAAGTAAAAGCTCCAAGAAGAACACAATAAAACCAAATTTAAACTGTGACAACAACAAAAAGAAAGAGGGGGAGAAGATGGAGATTAACAGTAGCAAAGGACGATGGAGTGCAAAAGTACTCACAAAATAGTTCGCTACAATGAACAGGGTAGGGACCCTTTTCATTACTCAAAGGTAACCACCATTGAAAAAACCACCACAGAAGCACATGAGATAAAAAAGATAGCAACAGAGGAAAGATGTATGGAATACAACCAAATAAAAACAAAAGATAGAAAAACGAAAGAGAAGGATCAAACAAGACACAAAACTAACAGAAAGCAAGATATAAAATGGCAATAGGGAACTCACAAGTATCAATAATTACACTAAATGTAAACGGATTAAACTCACCAATAAAAAGGCACAGAGTAGCAGAATGGATTAAAAAAGAAAATCCAACTGTATGCTGCCTACAGGAAACTCATCTAAGTAACAAGGATAAAAACTAATTCAAAGTGAAAGGCTGGAAAACAATACTCCAAGCAAATAACATCCAAAAAAAAGCAGGTGTAGCAATACTCATATCGGATAATGCTGACTACAAGACAGGAAAAGTACTCAGAGACAAAAATGGCCATTTCATAATGGCTAAGGGGACACTGAATCAAGAAGACATAACAATTCTTAATATATATGCACCAAACCAAGGAGCACCAAAATATATAAGACAGCTACTTATTGATCTTAAAACAAAAATTGACAAAAATACAATCATACTTGGAGACCTCAATACACCGCTGACAGCTCTAGATTGGTCATCCAAACAGAGAATCAACAAAGACATAGTGGCCTTAAACAAAACAGTAGAGCACCTGGATATGATAGACATCTACAGGACATTTCATCCCAAAGTGACTGAATATACATTTTTCTCCAGTGTACATGGATCATTCTCAAGAATTGACCATATGTTGGGCCACAAAAACAACATCAGCAAATTCAGAAAAATTGAAGTTGTACCAAGCATATTTTCTGATCATAAAGCCTTGAAACTAGAATTCAACTGCAAAAAAGAGGAAAAAAATCCCACAAAAATGTGGAAACTAAACAACATACTTTTAAAAAATGAATGGGTCAAAGAAGAAATAAGTGCAGAGATCAAAAGATATATACAGACTAATGAAAATGACAATACGACATATCAGAATCTATGGGATGCAGCAAAAGCAGTGATAAGAGGGAAGTTCATATCGCTTCAGGCATATATGAACAAACAAGAGAGAGCCCAAGTGAACCACTTAACTTCCCACCTTAAGGAACTAGAAAAATAAGAACAAAGACAACCCAAAACCAGCCAAAGAAAGGAAATAATAAAAATCAGAACAGAAATAAATGAATTAGAGAACAGAAAAACTATAGAAAAAATTAATAGAACAAGGAGCTGGTTCTTTGAAAAGATCAACAAAATTGACAAACCCTTGGCAAGACTTACCAAGGAAAAAAGAGAAAGAACTCATATAAACAAAATCCAAAATGAAAGAGGAGAAATCACCACGGACACTGTAGATATACAAAGAATTATTGTAGAATACTATGAAAAACTTTATGCCACTAAATTCAACAACCTAGAAGAAATGGATAAATTCCTAGAAAAATACAACCTTCCTAGACTGAGTCAAGAAGAAGCAGAAAGCCTAAACAGACCTATCAGTAGAGAAGAAATAGAAAAAACCATTAAAAACCTCCCCAAAAATAAAAGTCCAGGCCCTGACGGCTATACCAGCGAATTTTATCAAACATTCAAAGAAGACTTGGTTCCTATTCTACTCAAAGTCTTCCAAAAAATTGAAGAAGAAGCAATACTTCCAAACACATTTTATGAGGCCAACATAACCCTCATACCAAAACCAGGCAAGGATGGCACAAAAAAAGAAAACTACAGACCAATATCTCTAATGAATACAGATGCTAAAATACTAAACAAAATACTAGCAAATCGAATACAACAACATATTAAAAAAATAATACATCATGATCAAGTGGGATTCATCCCAGAATCTCAAGGATGGTTCAACATACGTAAAACGGTTAATGTAATACACCATATCAACAAAACAAAGAACAAAAACCACATGATCTTATCAATAGATGCAGAAAAGGCTTTCGATAAAATACAACACAATTTTATGTTTAAGACTCTCAACAAAATGGGTATAGAAGGAAAATATCTCAACATGATAAAGGCCATATATGATAAACCATCAGCTAACATCATATTAAATGGCACTAAACTGAAGGCTTTCCCCCTTAAATCAGGAACAAGACAGGGTTGTCCACTCTCTCCACTCTTATTTAATGTGGTACTAGAGGTTCTCGCCACAGCAATCAGACAAGACAAAGAAATAAAAGGCATCCATATCGGAAAAGAAGAAGTAAAGGTATCACTTTTTGCAGATGATATGATCCTATACATCGAAAACCCCAAAGAATCCACAAAAAGACTACTAGAAACAGTAAGCCAATACAGTAAGGTCGCAGGATACAAAATTAACATACAGAAGTCAATAGCCTTTCTATATGCCAACAATGAAACAACTGAGAAGGAACTCAAAAGAATAATCCCCTTCACGATTGCAACAAAAAAAATAAAATACTTAGGAATAAACATAACAAAGAATGTAAAGGACTTATATAATGAAAACTATAAACCATTGTTAAGGGAAATCGAAAAAGATATAATGAGATGGAAGAATATACCTTGTTCTTGGCTAGGAAGAATAAATATAATCAAGATGGCTATATTACCCAAAGCAATATACAAATTTAATGCAATTCCCATCAAACTTCCAATGACGTTTTTTAAAGAAATAGAGCAAAAAATCATCAGATTTATATGGAACTATAAAAAACCCCGAATAGCCAAAGCAATCCTAAAGAAAAAGAATGAAGCTGGGGGCATAACAATACCTGACTTCAAACTCTATTATAGGGCCACGACAATCAAAACAGCATGGTATTGGCAGAAAAATAGACACTCAGACCAATGGAACAGAATAGAAAGTCCAGAAATAAAACCACATATATATAGTCAAATAATTTTTGATAACAACACACACACAATGGAGAAAAATTATCAAATAATTTTTGATAACAACAACACACAATGGAGAAAAGAAAGCCTCTTCAATAAATGGTGCTGGGAAAACTGGAAAGCCACATGCAAAAGAATGAAACTGGACTACAGTCTCTCTCCCTGTACAAAAATTAACTCAAAATGGATCAAAGATCTAAACATAAGACCTGAAACAATTAAGTACATAGAAGAAGACATAGGTACTCAACTCATGGACCTGGGTTTTAAAGAGCATTTTATGAATTTGACTCCAAAGGCAAGAGAAGTGAAGGCAAAAATTAATGAATGGGACTACATGAGACTAAGAAGTTTTTGCTCAGCAAGAGAAACTGATAACAAAATAAACAGAAAGCCAACTAAATGGGAAATGATATTTTCAAACAACAGCTCAGATAAGGGCCTAATATCCAAAATATACAAAGAACTCATAAAACTCAACAACAAACAAACAAACAATCCAATAAAAAAATGGGAAGAGGATATGAATAGACACTTCTCCCAGGAAGAAATACAAATGGCCAACAGATATATGAAAAGATGAGCATCTTCTTTAGCTATTAGAGAAATGCAAATCAAAACGGCAATGAGATACCACCTCACACCTGTTCGATTAGCTGTTATTAGCAAGTCAGGTAATAGCAAATGTTGGAGAGGCTGTGGAGAAAAAGGAACCCTCATACACTGTTGGTGGGAATGTAAAGTAGTACAACCATTATGGAAGAAAGTATGGTGGTTCCTCAAAAAACTGAAAATAGAACTACCTTATGACCCAGCAATCCCTCTACTGGGTATATATCCCCAAAACTCAGAAACATTGATACGTAAAGACACATGCAGCCCCATGTTTATTGCAGCATTGTTCACAGTGGCCAGGACATGGAAACAACCAAAAAGCCCATCAATAGATGACTGTATAAAGAAGATGTGGCACATATACACTATGGAATACTACTCAGCCATAAGAAATGATGACATCGGAACATTTACAGCAAAATGGTGGGATCTTGATAACATGATATGAAGCGAAATAAGTAAATCAGAAAAAACCAGGAACTGTATTATTCCATACGTAGGTGGGACATAATAGTGAAACTAAGAGACATTGACAAGAGTGTGGTGGTTACGGGGGGGAGGGGGGAATGGGAGAGGGATAGGGGGTGGGGAGGGGCACAAAGAAAACAAGATAGAAGGTGACAGAGGACAATCTGACTTTGGGTGGTGGGTATGCAACATAATTGAACGACAAGATAACCTGGACTTGTTATCTTTGAATATATGTATCCTGATTTATTGATGTCACCCCATTAAAAAAATAAAATTATAAAAAAAAAAAAAAAAACCCCAAGTTTTCGAAATGAAAATTCTATGTTAGAAAAAGAAGAGTTCTTGATTTTGAAAATAATAAAGAAAATTACGTATTTCTGATTTTAAAAAAATACACAACATCTGGAAAGACTTCATGCTGACAACACAGAATGCAGCTATGCAAATATATATTTTTTGTCTTCTTAGGCAATATGGAAGGAAAAAAAACCACTTTAGAACTCTAAGAAATGACTAAAAGTGCTCAAAGCCAGCTAAGCTAAGACCCTTTCAATGATTGGCAGAAAACAGCTGGATGAGTCTGTGAATGACTGAAAAAGAAAGACTCCATCAATAAGTACTTCTGTTCTGCCCAGAGAGACACCACACTGGTTCTTAATATACATAAACATTCCCATCTAATCTTTCTTAGTTTTATAAACTGCAGTTTCATCATTTTGAGTCTGAGGCCAGGTCTTTTGAAGTCAGTTAATGTACTGCTCACAAAAATTAAGGGATATTTCAAAATGAATATGAAGCAATAAAAAAAAGCAGCATTTGATTTTTTTTATTAAACAAGAACATCATAAAAGCAAACAACAAGTCAAAGAAAGTTGTTCAATTATGCAAATGAGATCTAAAACCAACTTCTATTTCATTGGTGAAAATGCACTATACAAAAGGCTGAAAGTACTGGAGTATCTCCATGTGCCCTGATTCCTTAATTTTTGTGAGCAGTGTAGTTTGACAATTCAATGGCTAAACCAGAAAACAGAGACATCAGATATATCATACCTTGCTGAATTATCTAGATATTTTATTTTTAAGAGGCAAAATTACACCAATATGCTTAGAAACTTCTCAAAGAGATTCTTGAAAATAGATCTCCAGAAATGGTACATTCTAAACAAACGATGATTATCAATCAGGCATTTAATAGTCACCCAAATAAGAGACTCATTATGTGGAATGCTTTACCTTCAGAAAAATCTTTCAACAATTCTAATTTTGGGGGTTTATTTTACCTGTTTTCTCTAAGACAAGTGATGATTGTGGCTAGGTATTCGTGCATCGTCTCATTGCAAAAGCTCACTGCCATCAGAGTTTCAGCGTCTTCCACTGATGTCTACTAAGATTTCCGCTCTGCTCACAGACCTGTTCAGTCTTCCTTAGATATGTCTTCTTTTGGACACTAGACTGAATGGCCCCCATGTTTCATGATGGCAAGAACAGTTTCAGTCTTGTTTATTCTGTGCTCCAACTAGTAACTACTAGAGTATCTGGCACAAAGTTGGTGTTTAATCAATGCTTGTTGGATGAATGAATATCAAACATGGAGCGCCATGTACGGATGAGAAACCAACTGTGACAAAACCCCAGGTTGATCTTTATTTTTCTTAGCAGTCCTCCAATGTTGACACCCTCCACTCACAGCGTTCCATCAGAAGGCACATCACATTCCTGGGAAACATGGAGGCTTCAATCACCCCGCCATGTTTGCTGTGTATGCTCATGCCACATCCAATAACACACCTGCTTCACCTCAAATATTCACATGTGACCGTAGATATAATGGTGTGAGTGGGATTTTGTGTGCACATGATCTTGAAATCTTTGAAATACAAAACATTTCAATGCTATCACATTCACCCATTTTTTTCACTTAATTTCAGATCTCTGCTTTATGTGTAGAATCTAGTTTAATTTTTACAACACTGGCATGTAGGTACTACTTACTCTACTTTGCACAAGAGACTACCAGAAATGAAATGAAGTGAATCATTCAAGGGCACATGGCTAGTGGATATCTGAGCTAGAAGTTGAGTCTACCTGTTTGATTCTACAACCTGTGCTGTATATCCAATATCTTAATGCAGCAGTGTGCATTGGAATTCACACAACTCTTAACAGAGATCTCGAATCAGTTTAACCATCATTTTCTCACCTGTGTTCTAATTACTGTGCTGCTATCAGACTCCTTCCTGGAGAGAGCTGAGTGTGGGAGACGCCAGTAAGGGAACTTATCAAAAAGAACTATGCAGCAGTAAAGCATTGGCTCGGCGTGTGGAAGTTCCAGGTTTGCTTTCTTGCCAGGGCACACAGGAGTGCCCATCTGCTTCTCCATCTTTCCCCCTCTTATTTCTCTCTGTCTCTCTCTTTCCCTCCAACAGCCAAGGCTCCATTGGAGCAAAGTTGGCCCGAGTGCTGAGGATGGCTCCATCGCCTCTACCTCAGGTGCTAGAATGGCTCTGGTTGCAGTGGAGCAACACCCCAGATGGGCAGAGCATTGCACCCTAGTGGGCATGCCGGGTGGATCCCAGTCAGGTGCATGTGGGAGTCTGTCTCTCTGCCTGCTTCTCACTTCAGAAAAATATAGAAAAAAAAAAAGAACTGTGGGTTCAGGATGCAGTGTGCAGATGAGGTTTTGTTGAGTTGCATACCTGAAACCTGTACCCCAATAAATTCAAGAAAAAAGAAAAAAGATGTGACAAAGTGGTAACACTAAAATAATTTTGAGCCTGACCAGGTGGTGGCACAGTGGATACAGTGTCAGACTGGGATGCAGAGAACCCAGGTTCAAACCCCAAGGTTGCCCACTTGAGTGCGGGTTCATCTGTCTTGAGTGCGGGCTCACCAGCTTGAGTGTGGGATCATAGACATGACCCGAAGGTCGCTGGTTTCAGCCAGGGGTCACTTGCTCTACTATAGCCCCCCTCCATTAAGGCACATATGAGAAAGCAATCAATGAACAACTAAGGTGCTGATACGAAGAATTGATGCTTCTCATCTCTCTCCCTTCCTATCTGTCCCTCTCTCTGACTCTCTGTCTCTGTCCAAATAAATAAATAAATAACCTTGAATATGAAAATAAGAGAATCAACAACATGTAGCTAAAAACCATGTTTCAGTATCTATTTTCCTTCTTCAGTTTCATAGCTTATTTAGTCCAAAAGGCAGAATTATTGAAATAAACTTTTCACTGTGTAGAAATGTTCTCCAAGAAAAAATAGTTTTTTGCTCTTGAAAATATTTTTGTTGGAGCAACACAGAAAGGTGCCGCAGAAGCCCATATGAACAAGTTACTTGAGTCACTACTCTGCGCAGACCCATCTGAAAGACTCCTGAATTTCACTGGACACTTCTGAAGGAGACCTAACATGTCAGTGTTCTGGCCCAGTCTGAGGCATATTTTAAAGAACTATTTATCAGACACTTCTTTTTTCTAACTGTGACTGTAGTTTCTTAAAGTGTTGAAACAATGAACTAAATTTTGTACAGGACACATGTGTAACTTTTTCTAGGAGTTCCTTGGGCCAGGGATTAGATTTAATTTCATTGTCTATTATATACATATGTACAGGGTGGGGCAAAAGTAGGTTTACAATTGTTTGTATGGATAATCATACAATAATTAATAAATATTATTAAAATAACAATAAAAGAATACATTTTGTTTGCATACTTACAAGTGTAAGCCTATTTTTGCCCAGTACTGTATTTATTTACATGTACATATAATATTCGTGAGACTTTATTAGGTTTATTTTCAGAAAAAAAAGTGCACAAAAAACACTGAAGATCTGAACTATATCTTAGTTATTTGAAGGCTTTTTAAACCCTCATATTCATAAAAAATTGATGATTAAATATATTTTAATATTTTTTCTATTCAAGCACAATAAAAACCTTTTATTCCAATCATTTAAATGTGTTGTCAAAAACAACATTTTATATTTATATTACCACTTCGAATTATTTTGACTCATATTAAGGACTCAGTATGTATTTGCTTAATTGAATTATAATCTTGTATGTTGTCACAGTTTTACACAAATTACAACCCTTTCTACTCTAAAAAATGTACACTAAGCCTAAAGCAGTGTTAGAATGAACTTTGTGTATTACGTGAACTGCCGTTATCCGATATAGAGATTTATTTTAAATAAATTAAATTTGGGAACTTCAAGACATTCATGTTCCCTTTTTACCCTCTGGAAAAAGGAAAAGAAAAATATATCTTGAATACATGTTACGTGCTGTCCTAGGCAACTTGCATATGGTCACAGTTGTAGCACTGTTCATACACCAGTAGATGGTGCTAATTTCACCTGACCCCTTGCAAACCAAGACAATTGGTTTTATTCATTTCAATGGATCTCAGATTACAAAACTAGACTTCCAAATAGTGATTAGTTATGTTGTTAATTTGAAATAAAAAATTATATCTGGGAATTGTGAATTTTAGAACAATGTCTAACTTTCTATGGCTTGAATTTTCTGTGTACAACCCGGTCAGATATTCAGAAGAGCTTTATTTCTTGCCACCAGGGAAAACTTAAACCTCCTTGGGTAGTCATCCCATCTTTGAGCTACTATGGCTCTAAGAAAGTTAAAATGTGCAGCCAGTGATGGCATGAATGAGTGGAACAACATACCAATCTCTCTCTCCCTCTTCCTCTCTCTCTAAAAATCAACAACAAAGTTCTAATAAAATCTTTTCCCTCTAAAATCTATACACTGATTCTGAATTTATCTCTGAAGTTCAACAGAAGAAATCCATTTATTATTCAACCATTATTCATATGGTTTTCTAGGGTTGCCATAATAAAGTACTACAGACAAAATTGCTTATAACAACAGATGTTTATTTTCTTCCAGCTCTGGAGGCTAGAAGTCCAAAACCAAGGTGTTGGAAGGACCATCCTCCCTCTGATGGCTTGAGGAGAGAATCTGTAGTAGTCCCTCGCTAGCTTCTGGTGCTGCCGCCATTTGGGCATTCTGTGGCCTGTGTATAAATCATTCTCTCCTCTGCCTCCAGCATCACACAGCATCCCCTGTGTGTCTGCGTATGTCTCCTCTTTTTATAAGGACAACAGTCATATGAATTAAGGCTCACCCTAATGACATCATCCTAATTTCATTACATCTAAAAAGACCCTATTTTCAGGTACTATTACATTCACAGGACTTTTATATAACTTTCGGGGGACATAATCCAAATAACCCTGAGCATCTATTCTATTCCAGGCTTTGATATAGTAACCGAAGAGCAAAAAGGGGAGCATAAGTATGAAATAACTGCACAGTGAAGGACCTCAGCCAAGTGGAAAGAAAGGTCCATAAAGAATTAGAACATGTTTAAAGAACAAAAATGCTATGTGGATGCAGAAGAAGGAGCTACCACTGTGATTAGGCAGCTGGAGCAAGGCTTTGCGGAGGAGGCTACATTCTGGCTGCGGTCGTTGCCTGTTAGTTTTCTGCTTGGTCATAAATCTTCAGTTTGTGAAGATCACTGGAAAATATGAAAAGCATAAAATAAGCAAAAATCATATATTAAACTTTCACCAAAGGATACCAATAGTTACTACTTTAGAGACTATTTTTCAATATTTTCTCTATGTATGTATAAAAACCTTCATACAAAAAGGGCCAACTTTGATATAATATTCTCTAGACATTTTTTTTTATTTGATAGAAATTCAGGCATATTTTTTACTTCATAAAATATTCTTCTAATTTTTTTAGTTATATAGTAATTCATTTTGCAGATGGATCACATATTTAAACTATGTTTACATAAGTATAAACTTTTAAAAAATTTTTATCTTTAAAATAAATTTCATCATCATAGAAACATTTTTCATGTACTATGAATTTGTTCCTGTACATAAACTTCTAGGAGTTAAATTACTAGATAAAATAATTTTAAAGTGTTTAAAAAATATTGCCAAAAGGCCCTCAAGACAAAGATGCCTTTAATTTTCCCTTTCACTAGCAGCGAACTTATTTCTCTCTCTTGTCACTAACATTACATATTCCTTTAAAAATCAGACATTTGATTGGTGAAAATGTGCATCTTGATTTCCTTTCCATGCCTTTGGTTTTTACTAAGGAAAAAAATTTGTGTATCTACTGATCATTTGTATTTTGGCTTTTATAAATTTTCTAAAAGATAACCAATAGAAGGTAAATAGTAGAATGTAAATATCTCTCATTTTATGACTATATTCTACTTCTTATTGTAGTAGTGGATGTATACTATTTACTCAATAAAAATTTATTGTGTGCATTTAAACATTACTTAATTTCTCTTTTCCATGTTTTTTTCAGCGTTATTTGTTTTTTATTATTGAATAGTACATGCTCTGTATATTCTAAGTACATTTAAATTCCCAGTTTATATTGGGAATATTTTTCCACATTGTTGTTTGCCATTCAATTTTCTTTAATACATTTTTTGTTAATTATATATTTTTTGTTTTTATTTCTATGTAGCAAATCAAGTAATTATGTATATTGTCTTTGGTGTTTGCAGAATAAGGCTTTTCCATTCCAAGATTATGTAACTATCCATCAGAAGTTACAGGAAGTAATTCAGGATATAATGGTTAAACTCAACTTTCTAATTGTTTTTTTTTTTTTAGACAATTAAATTTGACAGGGTGACATTGGTCAACCAGAGTACAGAGATTTAGAGAAAACATCTCTACATCATTTGGACAGTCAATTATACTGTACACCCATCACCCAAAGTCAAATCATCCTCCGTCACCCTATATTTTGTTTCTCTTTATGCCCCTTTCTCTAATTCTTAATATTATAGTAGAACTATAATATTTTCTAAGACATTGGAAATGCCAAGTTGATTATATTAAAATGATAATAGAAAATTACAACAATAATTCTAAAACTAGAAATTATTGTGTTAATCATTTCATACACATTATGTTACTTAATAACATCACATCAAGTCTATTATCTTTAGCATCATCAGCATCATCTCTCTTTTACAACTAAGGAAATTGGGGCAGAGAGAAGTTAATAGGACATATACATTTGAGTTTGCTTTAGAACTAATGCTTTATGATTACTGTTGCATCAAAATGTATTGCTTTAACTATTCTATATTATATCATTTCACATGAGGTTGAAGAATGGACCGGCTTTCTGTATATAGGTTTCTGCTTTATGTAGTCTCTATACACAGTTCAGTCTTGTCTGCATCCCTCAGGCTTGCGCTCCCTTCTGTTTTTGTAGTTAAAATAATAGCTTAAGGACTGTGAGAGATCCAATCACAGCTATTTCTCAGTATTGTGTAGCCCTCATAACAAAAGAGGTCCTTGGAGGCCTGGTCCTTGCTGTCCCATAAGGAACACCTTCAATCCCTTTGTTACTTCCTGAGATATCAGCTACCTTTGTAAGAGGAACTGTCAAGCTGTTTTTGTGTCTTTGTTGTGCCTCAACTCACCTGTGCTAATCTAGCAGACACCATGGTTTTCCTAGCATGTATAAGGCATTCATCCCTATTTTTCAGTGCTGAGGGTAAGTTTTTTCTATTTTTATATTCTTTTCATCATTTTAATGAGGATATGGTTATAGAATAGGAAGTTAGATGTTTACCTAGGAATCCATAATGGTCTTTAATGAATGTCCATAAGGCAGAAAAGAGGAGTAAGGGATTCCAGGGATGAAAATGATATGTGGAAAACGTGTAAGTAAGAAAGAAGTTGTCTGGAATGGGTGTGGTTGCAATTAGATAAACATGAAGTTGTCCCGGCTGAATAGCTTAGTTGGTTAGAGCATCATCCTGAAGTGCAGAGATTGCCCGTTCAGTTCCCAGTCAGGGCACATATGGCAACAAATTATGTTCCTTTCTCTCTCTCTCTCTCTCTCTCTCTCTCTCTCTCTCTCTCTTTCTCTGAAATCAAAAAGATAAACATTAAAAAAAGAAAAACATAAAGTCAGAAAGGTAGTTTGGAATCAAGTTGTACAAGGTTTTATATACTGGCTTTATCATTTCCTCTTTTTTATTTTCTCTCTTCCCACCACAAATACGATATCTCCCCAAATACACAAAATACCAAAATTATCTTGTTAACTGAGTAGACAGGTTGTGAATTATTGTTTGGTGAACAGTGTGATTAATTGCTAACATCAACAACCAGTTTGTATTTGGCTGTGATGCTACAGACCTCTTGTTCTCTATCTCTCTCCAATAAAACAGCATGTCTGTTATTTTACAGGCCTGAAAGCAAGGGATAATCAAAGATTAAATTAGGAGAACTGTCAATGAGATATTAACTTCTAAAATTCCAATTTTTTTTTACCTGAACGCAAAAGGATAATTGTTTGGAAACTTTCAATATTTTATTCCTCTGTTTTCTTAAAGCTGGAATTTATTATAATAGAGTTGAACCACTGCCACAGACTCATTAAACAAAAATAGAAAAAATGAGAGTCTATGTTTCCTACTTGCGCAATCTCCAAAATTGTCTCGAGCCACGGCAAGTATCTTTAAAGGCGTTATGGGAATGCCATGTCACCTTTGCAGATGTACCAGCTTAAGTAGGAAAAAAACAATGGCTAACTGTGATACAAATAAAAGTGGTGTAATAGCAAACACACCCTAGATAGTTGAAGCAAATTTCCTGAAAGTTAGCCAATGGAAATTTGGAACATTGTCTAATTGTCTATGCCATTTCTGCACGGAGGTTAAATGTAACATAATAGATTCTGTTAAAATGATCTTGAACTGAAATAGCTGGCTCAAGAAAAATTTAAAGATGGTGATAACCAGAGGGAAGAGGGGTTAGGTGAGGTTGAAGAGGGTTGAGGGGGTCAAATGTGCAGTGACAGAAGGAGACTAGACTTTGGGTAGTGAGCACACCATGCAGTACACAGATGATGTCGTACGGAACTGTACACTTAGAATGTACGTAATGTTATTAAACCAGTGCCACCCTAATAAATTTAAAAATACTTTAAAGTTAAAAACAAAAGAGTTTCCTTATGATAAACTAATAAGGAAAGACATACCATGGGAATATTTAGCCCGTCATCCATTACGAAGGATGGCTCCTTGACATTTTACAGATGTCTGTGGTTGTTCATACCATCTGTGTGTGTGGGTTTGGGGTGGAGTCCTTTGGAAAACACCTCAACATGATGTCCTAATATCGTCAGTGGGCAGCATCATTTTTATAATTCATCTTGTTAAGTAAGCAAATGATTATTTTAAAAGCAGTAACAAAAAAAATCCAACAAAGTCTACTTAAACTTGATAAAATGCAAAATTTAAAAAGGATGTAGATGTTTGTGATGATAACTAGATACCAAAATAAAAGTGTTAAATGAAAGTCTTAGCTTTGGCTGAGGCCTAATAGGTTATGTGCAAACTACTCCCATATTTCAGTGAGGTGAGAGTGCTATATAGGACTTATAATATGGATGGTCAGAAGCTAGTTTTGTGGAAGTCTTCACTGACATTGAAGGTTTAAGAGGGAAGACATGGAGATGAGAGGATTTAAACATCTAGCAGAGAACTGTGAGTCCCCTGCCCTCTGCCCCCTAACTATGCCCAGGAAAAGAAGGATTAAAAGAACCACTTGGAGAGTTTGGCATGTTTCCCTCACTACTTGGAAGACCCAGGGGCCCCAGACTCAGGCTGGAAGAATGAGAGGGCAGGAGGCTGACTGTGGCTGGCAGGCCACCCTGATGTAGAACTAACAGAATATAACTGACACCCTGGGGAAGTCTGACCTTCCAGACTTTGTTGGGGGCAAAAAATGCTTGAGAGTTTCCCACAGACCAGATGAGGAATGGAAGAGATAAGAGTGGAAGGGAAAGAGTAGCTTTGCTCCTCTCCAAGAGGAGTGCCTGGAGTCTCTCTCAGGGGAGAGAGTCTAGCGGTGTATCCTAGATGTCCAGGAGCTAAGGTAGGACCCCTGGGCAGTCAGTCCGTGGGGATGCTTTGCCCTGCACTACAAGAACTTCGGACAAATGGTCCCAGCAATGGGTTTCTCTCTACAAAACTCTGAAAAGTATCCCAAGAGATAAATAGAGCTTTAAATCCCTACCAAGCCCAGAGGACATCATCTCCAATGGCCTATGACCGTATACGATGAGTAACATCATTCCTTCTCCCTCAGCTGCCTCCCTGTCCCCACCAGCCCCACCTTGGAAGAAGTCAGAGCCATGGGTTAACAACCCGGGGGAGGAGAGGTGGAGGCATAAGACACATTGATGAAGCTGACCCTCCTCTGAGCAGGTTAACGAGGAAGAAGAGAGGATTTGCTATAACCATAGTTGGAAGTCTTTACAATTACTTGAGACTAGTCATTTTAATATTAGAACTGTAATTTGGAGGACAAAAGTAACCAGAGCTTACTTTGAGAGTGACCAAAAGAGCACCTTCCCTAAAGTGCTTCTAAGACGAGGAAAGAACTGGGCCTGCATACTGAATTTGAACGGGCAGCTATTTCCTGACAATACCCCCAAATCCTCGTGTTGGGTGGACTCTGGATGGCGGTCGGCCTCTCCCTAAAGCCCCAGTTTGCTTCCATTGCTCATGCCGTTCCAGCCCAAGGCGGAAGGATCTCTGCACCCCTATGTGTTTCAGTAAGTCAGAGTCCACTTACCTTCTTGCTGCCTCTCTAACCTTCTACTTGGGCTTTGTTTCAACAGCCAGCGCCTTGCATCCTTTCTATCATGGAGCCCTCACACCTGACACCCTTCAGCTGCTCTTCCTGGGGCCTGAGCTCCATTCCCTGGCAGGAACCCCAGCATGCATTGCAGCCCACCGCCTGCGAGTCAGCCCTGTGGGGTGAATTTCCACCTCCCTCCTTCCGGGATCTCCTCTTTGCTCGCTCGCAAAACTCCCTGATGCTGAACTCCTGCCGAGACTTCTCTCTGCCTGTGCTGAGACTTAGAACTATTTCCTCGCTACTGTGAAAAGCCCCAGTGACTGTCCCATGCCAACGGGCTTACCGTATCTCTTAGCCCAAGAACCCTTAATGATTGGGCCAGGCCCCTTCAGTCTTCTAGACAGTGGTTAAGGCCACGCAGGACACATTCTTCAATTTAAGAAACATTGTTTTACTGAAGCCTTTGGCCTTGTTGTTTTAGACTAACAAAAAACATATCTGTTAAGTGGCTTGCGCAAGGAAGGCCCATATATACAGTACATAATTGACCAAAGAAAGTTTAATGTATGTTTAAATATCCACTTCTCCACTAATTGCTTTTACACTCTTCTGTTCCTTTCTTACCCACTCTTGCCGGACAACAGCTCCAGCAGGGAGAGGTCCTTTCTGCAATCCCAAGCCAGTTTATCAGGCTGCCAGAGAAGTCAGCCTCCTCCAAGTCCCCGGCTGACTCTGGCAGCAGTGGCCCTCGTAGGACAGGGATAACGAGGTGTCCGGGTTTTACTGTGTGCTTTTGAGTTGTGGAGGCCCAGATGCATGATTTATCATCTGCCCCAGCTTGGTCAGCAGGAAAAGAAACAGACCTGTAATACTGAAGATGTTGCCAAGAACGCAGGCTTAGATTATGTTTATACAAAGCAAGTTACCTTCCTTTCTCTGTTCCCTGCTTCTGCTCCACGGAGAGTTCCCCCCAGTGCCTCCCTTACCGAGGTCGTAGGGCGGGGCCTGTCCTGAAACCACACCCCACACTTCTGGTTCTTTCGGTTACAACGTCATTTAATATAAATTGCTAGAACAATGTTAATTCTTTTTTTTAAAGAAACTATCATAGCCCTGGCCGGTTGGCTCAGCGGTAGAGCGTCGGCCTAGCGTGCGGAGGACCCGGGTTCGATTCCCGGCCAGGGCACACAGGAGAAGCGCCCATTTGCTTCTCCACCCCTCCGCCGCGCTTTCCTCTTTGTCTCTCTGTCCCCTCCCGCAGCCAAGGCTCCATTGGAGCAAAGATGGCCCGGGCGCTGGGCATGGCTCTGTGGCCTCTGCCTCAGGCGCTAGAGTGGCTCTGGTAGCAACATAGCGACGCCCAGGATGGGCAGAGCATCACCCCCCTGGTGGGCAGAGCGTTGCCCCTGGTGGGCGTGCCGGGTGGATCCCGGTCGGGCGCATGCGGGAGTCTGTCTGACTGTCTCTCCTTGTTTCCAGCTTCAGAAAAATGAAAAAAAAAATAAAAAATAAAAATAAAGAAACCATCATGTCAATTCATTTTTATAGCTATAATTTGACTTGATCTTTACAATGTATATTCAAATTCAAAGTCTGATTAAGGAACAACAATGCCATTTTACAAGGGCACAGTGAGAAGGAAAAGTTAAGTAGTTTGACCACACTTAAATACCTGGTAAGCTTGGGTAAACCCCCACTCTCCCAACTCCCAGCCCAGCATTCTTCCCATCATGCTAGCCCTTATCCTTATTAGTTTTATTATTTTTAATTGAGTTATAGTTGACATATAACATATTAATTCCAGGTATACAATATAATGATTCAATATTTGTATATATTAGAAAATGATCACCACCATAAGTAAGTCTTATTAACATCCAGCACCATACATAATTACAAAAATTATTTTTCCTGTGATGAGACCTTTTAAGATCTAGAAAAATTATTACTTACAAAGATTAGGTTTGGTTGCAAGGGATAGGTAAACAAATAAACAAACAAAAGTAGTGGTTTAAGCAAGACAGTGTTATTTATCTCATACAGTCTGTCCAGAACTACTGCTCTAACTCTATGGTCCCCAGAGAGCCAGGCTCCTTCCCGATGATTGCTATGCCATCCTCAGTACCAGGCTTCTTTATCTTGTCCCGAAGGCTGCTCGAGTTTCAGCCATGAGGTCCACAGTCTATCCAGCTAGCAGTAAGGAAGGACAAGGAAGGACAGAACATGTTTTCCCTTTAAAGACATTTTCTAGAAGACATAAGGACACTTTTGCTAAACCCTCTTAACCAGAATTTAATACATGACCCCAGCTAGTTGCTAGGGAAGCTGGGATGCATAAACTTTATTCTAGGTAGCTGCAAGCCTTAATACATATGTGAGTTCTATTATTAGGAAAGAAATGGACAAAGGATATTAAGGTAGCATCTAGCAGTGCCTACCACAACTTTGCATTTTACATTTTGCTAGAGGTTTGTTTTACTGAGGTTACTTCTTTATTTATATCTACTTATTTATGAAATACTATGAGATTTTTAAAGTCTCTTCCTATATTTTATTTTACATCTATGACTTGAGTATCATAAATGTAAATAATGATAAAATTATTTTAAAATGTTTATCTTCACCACAATCAATCTTTCATATGACATCTTGCCTTGGTTTTATTAAGAATATACTGAATAAGCCCTGGCCTGTTGGCTCAGTGGTAGAGCGTCGGCCTGGTGTGCAGGAGTCCTGGGTTCGATTCCCAGCCAGGGCACACAGGAGAAACACCCATCTGCTTCTCCACCCTTTCCCCTCTCCTTCCTCTCTGTCTCTCTCTTCCCCTCCCGCAGCAGAGGATCCATTGGAGCAAAGATGGCCCGGGCTCTGAGGATGGCTCTGTGGCCTCTGCCTCAGGTGCTAGGATGGCTCTGGATGCAACAGAGTGACGCCTCAGAGGGGCAGAGCATTGCCCCTTGGTGGGCGTGCCGGGTGGATCCTGGTCGGGTGCATGCGGGAGTCTGTCTGACTGCCTCCCCATTTCCAGCTTTGGAAAAATGCAAAAAAAAAAAAAAAGAATATACTGAATAGGCTCAAGCCAGTTGGCTCAGTGGTAGAGTGTCGGCCCAGTATGTGGAAGTCTCAGGTTTGATTTCCAGTCAAGGCACTCAGGAGAAGTGACCATCTGATTTCCCACCCCTCCCCCTTTCCTTCTCTCTCTCTCTCTCTCTCTTTCTCCCTTCCCACAGCCATGTCTCAAATGGTTCAAGCAAGTTTGCCCTGGGTGCTGAGCATGGCACCGTGGCCTCGCTTGAGGCACTAAAATAGCTCGGTTGTCAAGCAACAGAGCAGCAGCCCCAGATGGGCAGAGCTTACTGGGTGGATCCCGGTCAGGGGTGCATGCAGGAGTCTGTCTCTCTCCCTCCCTGCCTCTCATGTAATAACAACAACAACAAAAAGAATATACTGAATAAATATATAAATATATTCTTTGATTTGATTTGTTTATAGATCCTTGTATTAAGCACTCAGATATAAATAAATTATGTGAACACTTAGACAATACCTCATTATTACTAATTTAGAATCTTAATAATCACCTATCTCAACCTCTTTCTCTTAAACATATTGAAAATATCACTGCAGAAATACCTTCCTGAAGTGTAGGTGTAGGGCCAGGGGCCACCGCCATCATGGCCATGCACATGCAGGTACTCATTGGATTCGGACACACAGAAAGAAACAGTGGCGCCATAAAATGGTGGGCCATTTCTTTATTAAAGCCTCACACCAGCCGAGGAGTAAACACACAGGGAAAACACTTCCCTCTTTATTCATTCAGAGCTCACAAAGCCCTGACACATTCTCCGGTTCCACAACCAGGAGAACCTTCTCCGGTTCCTCCTAGAATCAAAGACCTCACCAGTCTCAGTGGAGTTCGCAAAAGCCCCTCAGCTCTGGTTCCCCATCTGCACACCTTTTCTCTTCTCTGCCAACATGGCTTCTTCCTCAGCACCCTGCATTCTCTCTGCTCGCCCTCTGCAAACATGGCTTCTCTCTCTATTCACAAACTGGCTTCTTCCTCCTTCTTCTCTCTTTTTCAAAACCTTCTGGCCAAAACCTCTCCTCCAGCAAACATTAGAAAACAATGGCCCTTCCCAGCAGGAAAGTAATTTGCAATTTCACTGACCACAGATACATGGCACTACCCAGCCCCCAATGCAAACTATTAGTGAGCAAACATAAAAATCATATTTTACAAACATGTTTGTATTTGACCAACAGTAGGTATGCTAATGTCACTTCTCAAAGGACATGCCTTAATGAGTTCCACATTTCCTATACAATAAATCTAAATTTTTTAGCCTGAAATTTACTGCTTTCCACAATATTATCTAAACCTTAATCTTCAGGTTTGTCTTCCACTATACCCTTCATATAACACTCATCCTTAGTGAAATATTCTATATATCCCATAAGTGCTTGACACTCTCTAACTTGGCTTGTGAAGTGTTGTCTTCTTGGACCAAGCACTTCACCCACCTCCCTCACATGCACCCCTCACTCTCTCACACATCTATTTCTCTGCATAGTTTATTATTCGTTAAGGTTTGTTTTTGTTTGTTTGTTTTTTGTTTTGCTTTAGTGAGAGAAACAGGAACAGAGAGACAGAGAGACAGAGAGAGGAACAGTTAGGAACAGACAGACAGGAAGGAGAGAGATGAAAAGTATCAATTCTTCATTATATCACCTTAGTTGTTCATTGATTGCTTTTTTATCAATATATGTGCCTTGATCAGCTGAGCCAGTGACCCCTTGCTTGAGCCAGCGACCTTGGACTCAAGCCAGCAATCTTAGAATCAAGCCAGCAACCTTGGGCTCAAGCCAGCAACCTTGTTCTTCAAGCCAGTGACTTTGGGCTTTAAGCCAGCAACCTTTGGGTTCAAGCCAGTGACAATGGGGTTATGTCTATGATCCCACCTCAAACCAGCAACCTCAGGCTTTCAAGCCTGGGTCCTCTGCATCCCAGTCCGATGCTCCATCCACTGAAGCACTGCTTGGTCAGGTTATTTCTTTAAGGTTTTATTAAATGCTACCTCTCCATGAAGCCCTGGCCCAACACCAACATGTTTCTTTTTTTTTTTTTTTTTGTATTTTTGTATTTTTCTGAAGCTGTAAACGGGGAGAGACAGTCAGACAGACTCCCGCATGCACCCGACCGGGATCCACCCGGCACGTCCACCAGGGGCGATGCTCTGCCCCTCCCGGGTGTCGCTCTGCCGAGACCAGAGCCACTCTAGCACCTGGGGCAGAGGCCAAGGAGCCATCCCCAGCGTCCGGGCCATCTTTGCTCCAATGGAGCCTTGGCTGCGGGAGGGGAAGAGAGAGACAGAGAGGAAGGAGGGGGGGTGGAGAAGCAAATGGGCGCTTCTCCTATGTGCCCTGGGTGGGAATCGAACCCGGGTCCCCCGCACGCCAGGCCGACGCTCTACCGCTGAGCCAACCGGCCAGGGCCCACCAACATGTTTCTTTTTTTTTTTTTTTTTTTTCATTTTTCTGAAGCTGGAAACAGGGAGAGACAGTCAGACAGACTCCCGCATGCGCCCGACCGGGATCCACCCGGCACGCCCACCAGGGGGCGATGCTCTGCCCACCAGGGGGCGATGCTCTGCCCATCCTGGGCGTCGCCATGTTGCGACCCTCCTGGGTGTCGCCATGTTGCGACCAGAGCCACTCTAGCGCCTGGGGCAGAGGCCACAGAGCCATCCCCAGCGCCCGGGCCATCTTTTGCTCCAATGGAGCCTTGGCTGCAGGAGGGGAAGAGAGAGACAGAGAGGAAGGCGCAGCGGAGGGGTGGAGAAGCAAATGGGCGCTTCTCCTATGTGCCCTGGCCGGGAATCGAACCCAGGTCCTCCGCACGCTAGGCCGACGCTCTACCGCTGAGCCAACCGGCCAGGGCAACCAACATGTTTCTTAAACTTACTACTATCACTTGAGTTTTCAAGAGTTTGTACACTTCTTATTCTGTTACCACATCATACATTTATTAAATAAAAAGGGTTTATAAATTTTAATTCACCCTACAACACTTTGTAGATAAAGGATATACAGTATATTTTTAGTGAATGAATAAATAACATAACATTTTGGCTTTCTCTTCAAATTAAGGCTCCTTGGAAACAAACATATTATAAAAGATGAAGAAACATAGTTAGGCTCTAAGTTTTTAGTTCCAGTTTAATGCTAGTATCAGTCAACCGGAAGAGAATGGCACATTACTATTTGATAACAAACGAATAACTCAGAAACTGATTCAGAATCAGTTTAACATCTTGTGTGAGAACAACAGTAGCAATAAAAATGCATTATACACCCCATCTAGTTTATCCTCATAGTGTATTTGCATTAGTCACGCCATTCCTCCAGCATGATAGTTTAAATTTTCTGACAAATATTATTGCAACAGTGAACACAGAAAAAATAGGGGGTATTTTAAGTTAGGACAAACCTGATTAACATCAAATTTGGGCAGCACTCACACCAGATAATTGAACTGATAATTTGTGAACACTTAAAATGGAAAGTGATAGCTACCAAAGCCAAAATACAAGTTACGACGAATTAGAATTGCTTCACTTTTTGATAGCGTTATCGTGTGGAAAATCAGGGAAACATATGTACCAGGAATTCTTGATATCTTTTCTTCGTTTTTAAAAGTGCTTTATGTAAAATAGAATTAGTATGGTAACAGCAATAAAAAATAAATAAATGAGAAGCAAATATTACCACCAAAAATCACTTCTCTTTCTAAATTTCTTCCAGTTCTTTTATTCATTTATTTAGTCACCGAACATTTGGTGAGCACCTTCTCAATATTTCATATAGAATATTTGAATTTTAATAGGTTTTTTAACTTTCCAGATAACCACATGGATAAAAATAATGAATTATTAATTTAATGATAGTATGACCCGATTATTTTTCCAGTTTGTTAAATAACATCTAAGGGATGTGGGTTACTTATTTGGTAGCAACCGGAAGGGTGCTAAAATTTCTCTTCGTGGGCCCAGTCCTCTGATTATGTTCATCAGTTTTTAACGTTGAAAGAAGTAACACTCATCAAATGTGCAAATGTACCTATGAAACAAAAACAAAGGTGCTAATTAATATCACAGATTGCACAAACTGGAATTTAATTCTATTCCCATTATCATGTCATAGGCCCCAGAAATTGTGTCTGTGTGACCGATAGAATAATACTGAGGATAACTAAAACTTTTTAAAAAGAACTGATTATGTTATTGGCCTTGGTGCTAAATATTTTGCAAATTTTATTTCATCTTCCCTGAAATTTTAGGAGGCAATCATTTCGTAGATGAGGAAACGAAGGTTCAAACTGTTGAGGTGACAAGCTAATGAGGTGCGAAGTCAGACTTCCAGGTCTGATCTTCTGACCGTAGAACCTGTTTGCTTTTTCTTCAGCTTCTTTGTACCTGAATATACGTACCTAGAAAGTTCTTAGTTCCCCAGTGTTTCTTCAGTCCCTAACTCACTCTGAAAGGTTTCTGCTGTGTGCACACTACAGTCACATATCTGAGTGTCTTTGACCTTTGAAATGAAAAACAAAAAGGATGAACTCAACACAGAACTAACTCTAGGTGGAGATGTGGCCAACTTTCTCTCCTTTCTCCTTCAGGAGATCCTTTGTAATTTTATTCCCACTTCTTTCTGCTCTGCTAATCCATCGTGGGTGACAATGCGGTCAGTCTAGCTTCTTTAATGCTTTTGACTGCTAGCTTTTTTAGAAGACTTTATTTGTTTTAGAGCCATTTTAGATTTACAACGAAATTGAGAAGATAACAGAAAATTTCCATATATCACCTGCCCCAACAAATGCTTAGTTTCCCTCATTATCAACCAGAGTGGTACATTCATTACAGCTGATAAACCCACACTGACACATCATAATTGCCCAAAGTCCACAGATTGTAATATATAGTTGCACATTGTATGGGTTTAGATAAAATATCTAATGACATGGATCCGTCCCTAGGGTACAGCACAGAGTATTTTCACTGTCCTAAAAAGCCTCCGTGTTCCACCTATTTCTCCCTCACATTCCCTCTTCTCCTGGCAACCATTGATCTTTTCATCTTCTCCCCAGTTTGGCCTTTTCCAGAATGTCATATAGCTATACTCATACAGTAAGTATATAACTATTTCAGATTGGCTTCTTCTACTTAGTAATATGCATTTCAAGTTTCTCCATTTTTGGCTTGATAGCTCTTTGTGTGTGTGTGTGTGTGTGTGCTGGTTATTGTCTGGATGTACCACAGTTTATGTCTTCATTCATTAGCTGAAGGACATCTTGTTTGTTTTAACAATTACGAATAGAGCAGCTCTAAACATCGTGAGCAATTATGGATAAAGCTGCTTTAAACATCATGGACAGGTTTATGTGTAGACAGTTTTTAATTCATTTGGCTAAATACCAAATATTTTTGTACTTCATGATATCTGGATTGTTGGGAAGAGAATTTTTAGTTTACAAGAAAATGCCAGACTGTCTTGCAAAGTGGCTATACCATTTTTTCATTCCCACCAGCAATGAATGAAAATTCTTATTGCTTCATGTTCTCATCAGCATAGGGTGCTGTCAGTGTTCCAGATTTTGGCCTTTCTAATAGTTGTGTAGTGGGACTATGTGCTTTTTCAAAGACCGCTGACCTCATTGCCTATGCCCAATACCTACTCCCTTGGTTATTATAAATTCTAAAATGATATGGTCCCAAAGATTCCATCAATTTCTCTTTAATAACCCTCTGCAGTTTTAGTAACCAATTCAGACTAGTAATTGCTTTTATTACTCTCTAAAATCTGAAAAATGGTATTGTCTGGAAGGTGACAAATATATACCAGATTCACTGATTTTTAGCAGAATGTAGCTTTGGAAGATATATGGGCAGTTTGACTTTTCATTAGCCTATCTTTTGTTTCTGGGAAGGCTCTGTGGTATGACTTTTGTGTCACCTTCCAGCCCATGGCTCTAGTGCCTTAACTTCCAATTCATTTTTATCATCTTCAAGATATGGTGTGTATACCTCTCTTCTTAGAGGACATCAAAGTTTCTTCCAACACCAGGAATCTGTAATGTTTGTCTTCTACAATTAAGATCCTATAACTAGGAAAGATGTCTTGAATGGATAGCTTTGATATTTATTTGTAATATTTTCCTTAAATAATAGTAGTCATTTTTCATTGTATAATCATGGTGAGGCTGAGGAGTGGTATCTGCAATATTAACTTGTTAAATATTTAAAATACAACACTACCATCTATTAATAGCATCTACACATGTAAATGTGTAAGTATTCAATTGAATTTTCCTAAATGAATTCTTTAGAGACTCACAAAGCAATCTCTACTGTGTTCAAAGAAGTGTCATATTCCTTATGCCTGGAATGGAACCCAGGATTTAATTCCAAGCTTTCTTGACTAAACAGAAAGACCTAGTTTTCTATCCTTTCTCTAGAAAGTGTAGATTAGATGTTACTATTGGTCAGGCTCTTTTCTGTGCAATTCAAATAGCCTTTATCCAGTCAATAGAGAAGGAAAAATCTCTAAAAAACTCAGAATTATTTTTGATATTTAAAATACAATGGCTCAGCATCAGCCGAGTCCAGAGACACACACTGAAGAACTTGTTTCCAAAGCAACAGTAACCAAGTTGTCTTTATAAATTCAATTCTGTGAATTGTTTATTTCTTACAGACTTTTTTAATATGAATAATAAAAACAAGTATAATTGTAGCTATCCCATATTTATTGCTGCTACCATTTAAAAGGAAAATGATGTTACATTGAGAAGAAATAAATATTTTGAACCACTACATTTGTGCCTTATTTTCTCATTTACTTCATCTTAATAGTATGGAAATAATAAGCAAGAAGAGAAATGAATGTTGTGCTTTTTTATGTCACGTACAAGTTGAGTAGGCATATTGTTCTCAAGACAGGTACACAATTAATGGATAATATCTGAGTGCTATTCTTCCAGCAAGACTCTCTAGCTATATAAGTAGAGAGGTTTCTCTCTTTCACCATGAAACAAGGTCATTTTCTCTAATCTTTCTCCTGGTGGGTGGACAGTAATTCGCTAGCTAAAAGGAGAGAGAGTAGTGGTTCCACCAGCTGGGTTAAAAAGAATCAAGTATTTTGTACATTAAAGTAACCTGTCATATCCATCCACCATCACTGAAGGATGAGACATGAGAAAAGTCTCTACTGTCCTTTCTTAGAATTCTAAGTCCCCTTAGAATGGCTTCTGGGCATGTCATTTATTCTCTTCAAACCTGCACTTCCCTTCCTGAAAACCAGCTTTCTCTATATGGACAGCTGAATGGTAGTGTTGAGTATTTAGCATCTTCTCTATGAACCATCCCAAAAGTCTTGCAGTTTACCCTGTCCTGTCTCTCAAACTCTGACTAAGTCTAACACAAAATACATAAGAGCATGGAGAGTGTCCAGCTCAGTGTTTGACATGGAAATTGGAGCATGATGTGTGTTTTCCCAGGTTGCCAGGGCTCTCCCTTAGCTCTGTCTCTTCTTCAATGCTATGAATAACGATAGATAGAGAAGGTTAAATGGCTTGGATGCTCTCTTTTGGACAGAAAAAAGCAAAAGATGATGGAGACATAGCTGAGCTGTTTAGAGAAATCTCATACATACATATCTGTCCTTAAGAATGTAGTTGAGCCTGGCCAGTGGTGGCGCAGTAGATAGAGCATCAACCAGGGACTCTGAGATCCCAGGTTTGAAACCTTGAGGTCATGGGCTTGAGCGCAGGCTTATCCGACTTGAGCATGGGGTCACCGGTTTGAGCATGGTATCATCAACATGATCCTATGGTCACTGGCTTGAAGCCCAATGTTACTGGCTTGAGCAAGAAGTCATTGGCTCAGCTGGAGCCACCACCCCCTGCCCCCTGTCAAAGCGCATATGAGAAGCAATCAGTGAACAACTACAGTGACATAACTATAAATTGATGCTTTGCATCTCTCTCTCTCACTTAAAAAAAAAAAGAATCTAATTGCATTGCGCAAAATCAAAACTACAGTATATCTGTTCTGGACACATGTATTGAAAACATAGGTGTATTATTAGAAGTAATGCCAATATTTTGTAATTGTTCCTTTTAAAATTGCATTAAAGATATAAAACATTTGTTTCATGTGAAATAGGACATTATATTCATTTTTCAAGGTTTGAACTTCTCTTTGAGTCACATCTAGTTCATAATTTTCTAAAATGTATTTATTGATATTTAGTAACTAATCCATTTGTGACCATTTGAGTATGACTCCTCAACATAATGATGATGATAATTTGTTGCTCTTAAAATAGTGTCTACTGATAGCTATATTCCATCAAAATTATATGACTTTGCTAATGAAAAGTAATTAAATAGGGTGCTTTCTCACCACCGGAGTAGCACTCCAAAATTTAAGAACTTCCGGACTTTTAGCTACTTATGGGTTCTAGTTTTCCTCTAAATTCCAGGGCATGAGTGTCACAACCTAAAATAAATGGTATGATATACATGTTTTCTTCTACTGCTAGACTTAGAGTCTCAGCATTGGTCATGACAGAAAGCAGAAAGACTTGAAAACGTATTCCAAACCTTTTGGCTATGGTTACATCAATATAGATATTTGATCATCTTTATAACATACACCTCCCTCTACCTGTCTTATTCCAATACATTTTGCATGTATTATTTTACTCTCATTTAGGAGACATAAAATATTGGTCACAATTATTTACTCATTCCACTTCTGTTAGCCTAAAAAGAAATTGTAAAATAAGTTTGTTTACATTTAATAACTTGAATTGGTTCTGTGCTCAGTTAAGTTTGGGCATAGGGTAAGTGCTTAGTGGTGAAAAGAATGTCAAGAAGAGGAAGGGCTCCTGGAGAGAGAATGGAGCCAAAGCCAGGGAACGCTGACGAGGATGTCAATAGCATACTTCCCCTGCAGACAACTGTTTGACTGGGGAAAGAGGTGGAAGTCCTATCCTGGCATATGTCAGTGAGAACTGTTCTGAGTAAATGAAAGCCCTGTTTATTCACTTGAGCACTAAACTTTTTCACGTTTTTGCCCACCCAAATTTCATACGTTGTGTGAAATATATTTGTTAATTTATTCATATATTTAGAGAGTCTTACTGTGTATTAAGAATTGTGCTAAACACAGACAGTGGGGATACTTAGTTCTCCCAAGATTTGCAATACAGTAATAATGTATTTAAAACCAGCAAATGTGTTGGGGGAAGGGGGCACCAGGAAGATTTAACTTTGGGAGAAATGTTTGAGCCAGTGACAAAGAAAGTGGTGAAGAGCATTCTGGTCCAAGAAAGCCATGTGGTGAAACCTAGTGATGAGCATGAAGATGATGTGGCTGAGAGCACACCAAATGGAGCTTGCCTGGCAGGTTTGGAGGCATAGAGAGAGAGACGGGGGAAGAAAATGAAACTGAAGAGGTAGACTAGTGAGGAGGACTCTGCAAGCCAGGATTTGGCACTTGGATTTTTTCTTTTGGGCCCTAGAAAGACTATGAATTTATTTATTTATTTATTTATTTATTTATTTATTTATTTATTTATTTTTTCAGAGACAGAGAGACAGACATGGAGAGATGAGAAGCATCAATCATTAGTTTTTCGTTGCGCATTGTGACACCTTAGTTGTTCATTGATTGCTTTCTCATATGTGCCTTGACCACAGACCTTAAGCAGACTGAGTAACCCCTTGCTCAAGCCAGCGACCTTGGGTCCAAGCTAGTGAGCTTTTTTTGCTCAAACCAGATGAGCCCTTGCTCCAGTTGATGACCTCGGCATCTCAAACCTGAGTCCCCGGCATCCCAATCCGACGCTCTATCCACTGCGCACCGCCTGGTCAGGCAGACCATGAATTTTTTAATGCTAAATATTAACATGATAAGATTTGTATCTATAAACAAAAAGTAAACTGGAAAGGGGGGTGTCAGAGGGAAGAGAAAGATGGGATTGTAGCTGAAGTGGGAGATGATGATAAGCCTTTTTTTTTATCTAACTAAACTTGTTTGTAAATTGCAGTCAGTGGAGAACAGGAGAGGAGAGACAGAATATGTACAGATCCAGTCCTGGAGAAGTCCCCAGCAATGGAATATCACTAAATGTCTTGGAAGATGTTTTTATGGAAAGAATCTCAGAGGTAAAAAATATTTTAAATATTAAAAATATTTTAAATGGGCCTGACCTGTGGTGGTGCAGTGGGATAAAGCGTCGACCTGGAAGTGCTGAAGTCGCCGGTTCAAAACCTGGGCTTGCCTGGTCAAGGCACATATGGGAGTTGATGCTTCCAGCTCCTCCTCCCTTCTCTCTCTCTGTCTCTCCTCTCTCTCTCTCTGTCTCTCCCTCTCCTCTCTAAAATGAATTAAAAAAATATTTTAAATGGAGAAGGGTGAGCTAGTCATTCATTCATACACCTGTCATTGAAAAACTGATCTAAACTGAATCTCTTAATCTTGGAAAGAGGGAGTAAAATACTCAGTTGGAAAGCTTCCCTTTTCTTATGAATTTTTTGTAGAATCAGAGCTTTGATTTGAAAGGGACTTACAGATCTCTTAAAGTTTCTGTCAGGTCATCTAGGTGAAGAACACAGACGACAACCATGACTTTGGGCCTCTTTTCCTGGACCCTGCTCCTGGTGGTTGCCATGGTGAATGGAGGTGGGAGGTGCTCCTTTCAGCTTCTTCCTGCTCTTCCTGTCGATGCTGGAGGGAGGGCCCAATGGCTGGTGGGATGGAGGGGGGCTGAGATCCATCTGGATTCTGCTTGCGAGTGCAACGAGGATTTATTGTCACTGCTTATGATTGGGGTTCTGTCTGTTCACAAAGTTATGCAAGAGTCCTTTGGGTCCCATAGCAGATAATCAGAAACACTTTCTTTAAAAGTTCAATTGGAATGAGGTATTGTGAAGTTATAAATTTATAATATAGAAGTTTCAGATGCAAGTACAAAGTGTTAACACACAGCAACCCTTCTTGCACTCACAAAGCTGTATTTAATGTCAGAATTTCACAAACACTCAAAATTTTTATAAGCTCAAACATTAGAGAATAATAAAAAATTGATTTCAATGTTACTTCACTTAAAAGTGGATTTGCATTAAAATGTGTACTTTTTCTAAGCTACCTTTCAACTCTGAGAAACAACTGGTGTTTGAAACATTTCATGAACTGCTTTTCAATCTGAAAAGAAAATAAATGTATTTTTCTTGATTACCAAAATAATGAGTACTATAATTAAAACATTAAAGTACATTAAAACATAAAGAAGAAAGTTTTAAAAAATCATATAAAATATCATAACTTAGAGATAGATCCTATCTCAGTTAGATCTGCACAATGACACACATACACACAAACACACACTTAATTTCACTAAATGATATCATTTTAATTACGTCATAAATCACTTCAGAACTTAAATCTGCAGTGGATCGCAGCGTGGCTGCTAAACGTCCTTTGTGTGGCATCCTACATGACACAGAAAAACAGACGCCTTTGGTGGGTATGAGTATTTTAGGTTGGTTCCTGTTAGCTGCCATTGTTTTCAGTTAGAAGGAGACCAGTTGGCAGAAAATTCTTTTGTATTTCTGTGATTTATCTCACTGCCTTTTTCACGTAGTAAGTCTTTCTACCTTCCCCTTCTGACCACTCATGGTTCTTCTCCATAAAACGAGGGAAGGGCACAGCACTCAACAGCGGTGGTAGTTATTTTCCATGCAGAAACATAAAAATTGTGAAGAAAATGATTTTACTTAATTAAGCTGACAAGTCTTATTTACAACTTGAAGACATGCTGTGAGAAAAGAATGACACCTTATTTTTATTTCCTTGAAGAGATAGTAGGAGAGAAGGTCATTGCCATGTCACCTACGATTGATTCTCTCCTGACAAAGGAGGAAGAAAAGAAGGCATCTGAGAAAGGTGGGAACCTACTCCTAAATCCCCAAAGAGAGGGTCGAGTGCATGTGGCGGCCTCCTCTTCAGTGTAGGGTTTGGAGAGCTAACCTATTTCGGTGGAGCAAATAATGAAGAGTGAGAGAGAGCTGGAGAAATAAAAGGAAGGAGTCAGAGAGAGGAAAGCAAAGCAGAAGGTGTGTGTGAGTAAGCCCGCACCTCGACTTCCCAGGACCCCAGGAGGGAGCCCCTTGCTCTGGAAACAATCATTCCTTCAGGAGGACTACAGGGATTTGTTCCATCGTTCTTGTATTTGCACTGTTTTCATGTGCTGACTAGGCTGGGATCCCTATCCTTCCCTGCGCTTGTCTTCTATTTACCAAGCAATGTAAAATGAAACCCTGTAAGATGAGTGTCTGGGTAAAGAGAAGCAAGGCGAGCACACATCCCGAACCGCTGGGATGGCGTCATGTGTTCATCTCCAGTTTCCTTTCATACCAAGTCTCCTGACTTCCACCTTGAGCCAGAAGAGCACTGGGCACCAATTGTCACCGCTCTTAGAAGGAAGGTGGCCAGGAACATAAGGTGCCAAATACAACCTTGGTTGCAAACCTAGGATACAGCTTCTGTCACTGTTTTTAGCATTTCAGATCACATGTTCTATTGACACTTATCCATCTTTACTTTCACTGTTTTGTTTTGTTTTTTTAAAGAGACTCTTGAACGGCTTTTGTGAATAGCCAGTCTTATTTTATGTTATAGTTTCAGTGAAATTGGCACCCTGGAAATGGCTTTTCTATGTGGATGCCAGTAAAATCAAGGCAACAAAGTACTTTCTTCTTGTTTGCTGATACGTGAGAAAACTGATGTTTTTGCTCCTCTATAGAAACTAAAATAAAAATTTAACCCCTCAGACCTTTTGCAGAATAACTAAATTATGCTCTAAGATTTAGATTTAGTGTAAGTTTTATATTCTCTGAGGATATCCCAAAGTGTAATCGTATATTCTGGGCTTGATTATTTCTTAATCTAAGGAATGATTAGACCCACTTTAGTATATAATTTTTATTTCCCTTCTTCGTTTCTACAGTACTCATACAAATACAAGAATTTTTTCTACATAAAATGGTAAGAGGTAATATTTTACTTCAAAATGCCTAAAAGTAAATAATACAATATTAGTTATTATTTATTCTAAGTAGATGGAATAGAAGTATTTGCTTTGTTATTCTTTATGTTTTTCTAAAAATGTAAATATCTCAAAAATCTTTTTACTGGAATACTTTTTAAATTTTGTTCTAATTTCAAATTTACTAAAAGTTGCAACAATAGTATATAGATTTCCTATATATCCTTTCCTCAAATTCCCAAAAATTAACACTTTACCACAATACCTTTATAATGTAGTCTTTCTCCATAGACATATATTTTTCTGGATCATCTGGGAGTGATTTGCATGTATGATATTCTTTAAACCCTCTTGCAGTTCAACTACTCAAACCAGAAAATTAATAAAATATTAGTATTGTATATATATAATACTAGTTGCTAATCAACAGATCACATTCAAATTTTTCAACTATGTCACTTATATCCTTTGCAGGGACAGGAAACCCGGAGCTGAGTGGGTTTGGCTGTCAAGCTTCCTCGGTCCTCTTTAATCTGGAGGCATTGTTCAGTCCATCCTTGCCTGTCATGATTTTGGCATTTTTGGTGACTATAGGTCAGCTATTTTTGTAGAATGATCTTAAATTTGAATTCTCAAAAAAAATTTTTAAAGATTTTAGAGACAATTTATTTTCTGTTTTTAACTTAAAGTACATCTAATAGTGCACTTATTTCCCCTCCACCAGACCGAATTCTCTGCTAATAGCCTGTTTTTGTTAAAGGTATCATTGTTTACCAGCTTTTTTTTCTTTTAACTAAGTGAGAGCAGGGTAGGCAGAGAGACAGATCTACCCGGCAAGCCCCCTGTGGGGTGATGCTCTGCCCATCTAGGGTGTTGCTCTGTTGCTCAGCAACTGAGCTACTTTTATCACCCAAAGTGGAAGCCAGGGAGCCATCCTCAGTGCCTGGGGCCATCTTTCTGGGACCAAACCATCCATGGCTGTAGGAGAGAGAGAAAGAGAGAGAGAAAGAGAGAGAGAGAGAGAGAGAGAGAGGAGATAGTTACTTCTCCTGTGTGTGCTGACCAGGAATCGAACCCTGGACTTCCACATTCTTGGGCAACACTCTACCACTGAGCAAACTGGCCAGGGTTGTTTACCAGCTTTCCAATCCAGAAACTTGGAAGTTCCATTCCTCTTTCTTACCCAGCCGCATTAATGGAGATAAAGTCCTATAAACACACATTTTGCTGTCCTTTCCTCTTCTCCATCCCCACCTCCATTCCTGGGTTTGGGCTCATGCTTCCGAGAGCCTCCAGCTGGTCTCCAGTCTGCCCCCTCCTCTTTCCACATCTCCCTGCCCCACAGTTAGTCTGTCATTTCTGAAGTGCCCCAAACAACTCTTTAAATCTAAAATATAAATCTTTGGTATTCCTCTACTACTAAAGATACTTTAAGGACCTTTAAAGTTTGTGGGATAAGTTGCAAATGCTGAGTGTATCTGAGCCTGCCTTGCTGCTTTAAGTCCCAGTTCCCCTTCCTGACCGCCTGTGCTCCAATCACACTGAACTATGTGGAAATTTTCCAACAACCGTGTTGGTTGATGCCTCTTAGCCTTCATATATGCCCCTCCCTTGACCTTCAATGTGCTCCTCCTTCCCACTCATCAGTCTTTTTCACTCAACTGCTCTTTTCCACTAAAATTAAGAGCTCAGCTACCACCTCTATTAACAAGTCTTCATCACACACCTGAGGTGCTGGGATTCTGTACTTTTCTCTATGATTTCTGGGGGGTGGGGAAGCTTGACAAGAATTATAACCACCAGAGAACACCTTCTGAGGGAATAAACCATTCCTGGACCCTACTAACAGTTCAGAAGCCAGAGCTCAATATGCCTCCTGGACAGGCATGAAGGGCCATGTGGTTCCCTCTGCTCCATCCTGCGGAGGAGCCTGCTCTCTGACTGCTCTAACATGCTCACCTGTACAACTAGCTATGCAAAGCAGCCTAACTACTTCATTGTTACTTTCACGGCTCTCAAACTGAGGCTTTTCCTCCTGGGACTGGACTCCCTCCTGACTGTCTTTTAAAAATAACATCAATGTCTTGTGAGAATAGTGAGTGGTATCAATGTTACCACCATAAAAGTTAATTACCCAGGAAAAAAAGTCCATGTGATGATTACTGTCAATGTGTTCTGGGAATCCAATGGTTGATACAAATGGATTATGGGCCACTGACAAGACTGTCTCCACTCTTGGTCATTTTGCTCCTAGCAGACTGCTTGGAGTGCAATAAATACTTGTGAAATAAAGAGTGGCTTTGTCAAGCCTAAGATACAATCAGGCCCATAAAGAAACCAGAAAACTATTTTTCAAGTTGTCAGATTCAGAGCAAAGACTCAGCAGTTAGTTCTATAGGTATGAAAACAAATTTTGCTGCACCTTCACCCAGACTCCCGAGTCTGCAGTCCAAGCTTGCTGCGTCATGTATTTTCTGTAAAGTTACTCCAGCGTTTGTTTAGTCTTGAATTTCCAATCCTGGAAATCAGTCATTTCCCAATCTGCCTAAACGTAAGAATCATCTGAGATATTTTGAAAAAAATATATTGATGCTTGGGACACACTTCAGAGGTTTAGATTTAACTATCCCAACATTGGTATGTTTGGAAATTGAGCATTTTAATACATAGTGCCAGTTACTGCTAGAAAAGATTCTATTTTACTTCTGTCTAGTATCTCAGCATTATTTTTTAAAATTTCACTTTGGTATAAGTTTACTTCTTTTAAAGACTGTATGGGGCCAACCTGCTAGATAACTTGAATAATCTTCTTTATGTAGACGTAGGTATTACTATGTTTAGTATATGATTTCTTCAGAGAATAGCAACATGGGAGTAAGGCAGTGATTTGACAGTTAATTATTTAAATTCCCAAATAAGATTCCTGGGAAAACATTTATACAACTGATGGCACTGAAGGTATTGACACAAAGAAACATGTCCCAAACTGCTACATTATTAAAAATTATTTTCTATGAGTTCTGGAAAAGATAAACAACTAAGAACTTCAGTAGCTAAGAATCTGAATACAGTCTGACCTGGTGGTGGCGCAGTGAATAGAACATTGACCTCGGAATGCTGAGGACCCAGGTTCAAAACCCTGAGGTCACTGGAGTGAGCATGCGCTCAGCAGCTTGAACACGGGCTTGCCAGCTTGAGTGTAGGATCATAAACTTGATCCATGGTTGCTGGCTTGAGCCAAAGGTTGCTGACTTGAAGCCCAAGGTCACTGGCTTGAGTCTAAGGTCACTGGCTTGAGCACGGAGTAAATGACTCAACAGGAGCCCCTGATCAAGGCACATATGAGAAAGCAATCAATGAACAACTAAGGTGCCACAGCTATGAGTTGATGCTTCTCATCTCTCTCCCTTCCTCTTTCTGTCTCTGTCTCTGCCTCTCTATTGCTGAAAAAAAAAAAAGAGAGAGAGAGAGAGAATCTAAATACAGTGTAGAGTGGATGGTAGTCTTAAACTCATGAATAATTGTTGAGTCATCTAATTCTTAATCGGCCACATGTCCAATCTTTCATAAAGTAAAGATAGCTTTTAGTGACACAACAATAAATTAACTTAAATTAACCTGTATTTTAAGCCATCATATTGCATAGCAATTACAATCAAAGATTATTAAGTAACTGGTTATTTCAGTAATGTGCAGTTTAGATGTCAATTCAAATATTAAAGTTAGAAACATTTATTTATTATTATTACTAAAGGTTAGTTTTCCACAATGTGATTGCTATTTTATTTCTAAAATCATAGTCTAAATTTGTGGTCCATTTGGTTGGTTGGGCATGTGAAAAGATTAAGGACAGACTGAACAAATTACATTGTAGTCAGCTAGATTTTAAACACTTTGACATCATATTAGTATATTAAAAAGTGAAATTGAGGTTATGGAAATATCTTCACTGTGTTAGAGTGTTTCAAACTTGGTATGTTGCAAGAAGATTGGACTAAAGTGCTCAAAATAATTTATAATGGGCCAAATTCAAATTTCTTGGTCAAAAACACTATTACAAAAATTATTTTAAATAACAACTAACTCTTGCAGAATATTATTTACATTTAAGTGCAAATGAGTTAGAAACATGGACTCTGTTTTCTTTAAAATGAAATTTTTAGACCCTGGCCTGTCAGCTCAGTTGGTTAGAGCATCATCCAGATATTCCAAGGTTGTGGGTTTGATCCCTGGTCAGGGCCCATACAAGAACCAACCAATGAATACATAAATAAGTGGAACAAAAGCTTGATGTTTCTCTCTCTTTCTCTCCCTTCTCTCTATAAAATCAATTTTAAAAAGTTTTAAGTACAATTATTAAAGACTGGCACAAGTGTAGAAAACAAAAGCATGGCCAGTCGCCAAGCACCACCTGTGCACATGTCAATGTTGGCCTTGATTCTGCCCTCCGCACGGGATCAAGCTTCTTAGCATAATGTTTTAGTGAAAGGACTGCTTCTAAATATTCCCCTTCAGCAGAAAGGAAAGTGCTCGTGAGCTTGATCAGCGGTTGGTAATACAGGTACTATCTATAGAAACACTGGGAAAGTCATTAGAACATAATGATTACAAACGCAATAAAAGAACTGCTTCAGAGGGTATGTGACCTACTGGTGACATGCAGACAGTGGGAACTTCCTTGGTTATCACCCAGTTGTCTTTTCTGTTTAGCTTGGACTTAATGGTTGGGAGGTGTTAGAGACAATTTGCTACCAGGACTGTAAATTTTTTTTTTTTTTTTGTTTTATCAGTTCTCACTGTGGGAAGACCTGCTATTTCTGTGGCTCTGCCTGCTTATTTTCTCTTATTTGAATATTCAAATATCCTCTTTATAATGGCTTGTACAACAATGATAATTATAACACAGGGAACATAAGGATTGCATTTTATTCACCAACAAATCTAAGAACCTTGCTTTATGCCATGGAAATATAACTAACCCAGTTGAAAACTTCCTAAGCTATGGAGCAATGTGAATTGATGTTCATGATGGAGAAAGACAATCATAGTGCCTCCTAGGCTTCAGTGATTTTTCCTCTAAACAGCAGCCTGGTCACGTTAGGTTTCTCCACAGTGTATCTGTTGTTTGGCTATGCAAGGACTTGTCATGACGCCTGCTTCCGAAGAGCCCTGCTGTAGAGGACCACAGCGCTCCTTAGCCATCATCAGGGAGAACGTGGCTGTCCAAGGCCAGAGGCAGTGGACCATTGTTTGGAGAACACCATGGGAGAGGTCTTGCAATGTGCCATCTCTAACGTGTTCTGATGTCATAGGGATTAAGTATCCAGACATGGCTTGAAATGCTGATCTAGGAGATTTGGGGTGGAAATTTAAAGAGAGAGAAAGAGACAGTTCCCATCAGCCAGAGTGTTTGTTCATCCTGTCAGGTGTGATGAGACAGTTCCCACCAGCCGGAGTGTTTGTTCATCCTGTCAGGTGTGATGAGACAGTTCCCACAAGCTGGAGTGTTCGTTCATCCTGTCAGGTGTGATGAGACAGTTCCCACCAGCCGGAGTGTTTGTTCATCCTGTCAGGTGTGATGAGACAGTTCCCACAAGCCAGAGTGTTCGTTCATCCTGTCAGGTGTGATGAGACAGTTCCCACCAGCTGGAGTGTTCGTTCACCCCCTGTCAGGTGTGATGAGACAGTTCCCACCAGCCAGAGTGTTCGTTCACCTCCTGTCAGGTGTGATGAGACAGTTCCCACCAGCCGGAGTGTTTGTTCATCCTGTCAGGTGTGATGAGACAGTTCCCACCAGCCGGAGTGTTTGTTCATCCTGTCAGGTGTGATGAGACAGTTCCCACCAGCCGGAGTGTTCGTTCACCCCCTGTCAGGTGTGATGAGACAGTTCCCACCAGCCGGAGTGTTCGTTCACCTCCTGTCAGGTGTGATGAGACAGCTCCCACCAGCTTGAGTGTTCGTTCATCCTGTCAGGTGTGATGAGACAGTTCCCACCAGCCGGAGTGTTCGTTCACCCCCTGTCAGGTGTGATGAGACAGTTCCCACCAGCCGGAGTGTTCGTTCATCCTGTCAGGTGTGATGAGACAGTTCCCACCAGCTGGAGTGTTCGTTCACCCCCTGTCAGGTGTGATGGCATGCTGATGGCTGTCAGCAGCGCTACCTGGACTCATTTGCTTCAGAGAAGTAGACACAGTTGTGACGACTCAAATGAAAGTGATTTTGTTTAATTTTTTACACAGCTGAAGGCAAAGCAGACTCACGGCCAGCAAAGAGGAGTTCGGGAAGACTATTAGAGCCGGAGTGGGTTCAAGTACTCCAGAAAGAAAAAAAAATCTCCACTTCCTATCTCTCTCCCCTCAGCACTCTGCACTGTCACCTCCTATGTGACAAGAAACGGCCTCTAGAAAGATCATAATGCGCATCTTTTCTGCCCTAGGCGTATAGCAAATCCCTACCTGTACCCAGGATGCAAGCCCCGCCTGGCCTCCATTCATTGATTGCTGTACGGTGTTTAGCCTTACCTGCTCTTTTTAAGGAGAGTATCAGTATTCTTGTTTTTAAAGTTATAAAAAGGTACTTCGTTATTTAAGCAACTCAAGTTCTGAATGATTTAGAACTTGAAAGAACATCGGTTTAATTATTCCATGTATTTAAAATGAGAAAACCACGCCAGCCTGCAGGTGTGGGCTCCCCCTTCGCAGTGAGCCGCCCTGCCGTCTGGTCGGATCCTCGCTGCTGAGCACGCTGGGAACCGACAGCCTTGACCTTCACATCTTCAGCCTGTGTGGCCACCCCGCCTGCTACCGGGAAGGAAAAGAAGGTGCAGTAAGCATACATGCTGTACCTGAAAGAAACTCGACAGTTTGTCATTGATCCTTGCAACAAAAGGATATAAAATAGTCCTTAAAATTAAGAAACAACCCCATCCCCAAACTGAAACCAACAAATCAAACAAGCAGCAACAACAAAACCCCAAAAGGTGTTTTTAAAAAAAGACTCCTCAAGTTATCCAACAACAGAGAGGGGATTTGAAGAAGTCTGGGGAAAATAGCTGGGTGCAGCTTATTTTTGATACCTCCTCTTTTCTACTTTCTTGTACCAACCCCTTTGCCTTGCTTCATGATTGTCTCTCCTATCTCCTCATTTTCCCCTTCTGCCCTCACTCTTCTTCTCCTTCCCTCCTCCACAGACTGCTTCTACCCTCCATTCTCTAATTCTAATTTCTTTAAGGTTAAAAATAAGGAAGTTCATTATAGGGGTCTTGTGGACAGGTGAAACAGAAATACCACAAGTCGCTTTGAGAATCATCCATGAGTTGAATTTAAAAATCACTACAAACAAGATTTTATTTTTCATGATGCTTTCTTTTGTATCTTCTTTTTATACATTTTTTTTCCAATTTCAACAACAGATTTCTCAGTTTCCTCTGGATTTAAAACTTTGAGATATTGATCTTACCTCATACCAGCAAGTTCAATGTTTTTGCTGCCTGATTTAAGCCACTTCCAGAAGGGCCTTGGTAATTAGATCGTCCACTTCAATGCATTCATCATCAGTATAGTTCTTCACTAGAAATCTATGCCCTGACTTGGCACCCAGGCCAATAACATTGGCCTTCCCGACATGGTAGGTGCCTGAGGGGTCAGTCTCCTGAGGTGTAGGACAACGACAGTAAAGGACAGTTTGGTCCTTGCTGAAGTGTGGAGTGGGGGTGAGAGGCAGCCCCCGGGGATAGGACTCCCAACCTGGTCCTGGCAATCAGCATGGAGGTGTTCAAGAGTCCAACAAAGGACAAATAAAATATGGGGTTTGGGGAGTAGAAATATAAGTAAAAACTAATGTAGAATGCTTAAAAAAGAACATAAATTTCAGTTTCTCTTGGAAGTGAGGATTGTTAATGTAAGAAACATCTTTGGAAAGCTTTTTCTTTTTCAAATTAAAGTCTTATAAAACCTGGAAATGACCAAACATATAGACATGAGGCTTAATTATAGATATTTTGTACAAAATAATTCAAAATGTGAAAAGAATTTTTAGCATAGAGTTTTCAAGTATAGCCTAAATGTGTTACAGAAATGTGTAAAAATGAATCCACAGGTCCATAAACCATGGTGTGTACACACAACGAATTCTTGTGCAGCTACTAAAAATGATCTTTCCAAGTTTTCCATGATATATGGAGGTGCCTAAGGAGAAAGAAAGCACAGCACACCTTAACAGTAAGGTAAAAGGATGTGACCAATATATATGTTTTGCTACGGAGCTGTCTTTAACACAGATGATACAGCAAATAGGATTTTTCAGTCACAGTTTTTGAGAAAAATATAAATTGACCTGTTCTACTTGCTGTAATATTTTGACTTACTTCCCATCATCCCTAATGAAGGAAGACACAGTCTAGTTGTTTCTAGGTAAACTGTCAAGTGCAGTGATTTCTCAGTCATTGCAATGTTTAGACTTAAGGACATGGACGTATTGGATGCAGGAACTCTGCCATGACTGATCCCAAAAACCCAGCTGCCTTTGCCACTGTTTTCACCACAAGGCACGTGTCCAGCTCTGTGTCCAAACCTCACTGAGAGTTCAACTGTCTGGCACATAAGTAACATGCCTGCCGTGGTTTCAAGAGAATGTTCAAAATGTAATCCGTGGTTTTGTTTTACTTTCCAGCCTCCCTGGTATGTGATGGAACTCACAGCAAATTGGAACTGCTTGGTAATGGAGCCATAAATGGTTAGAGCCTCATCCCCATTAGGATGACCAAATTGGTCTGCAATCTGAGTTTACTGACAGAATACCAGCTCCATGATATCTAATAATTGATTTAAATGATGCAATTTGATTATTCAACTGATTAAAAATAGAATGACTTTAGTGGTTAAATTTTCCTTTTCAATTATGTCAGATCTACCCTTATAGAATGGAAGAGATCTCTCAGAATAATAATATTTGTCAGATGAGATAGTACAGTGATTGAGCAGTCATTTGGGGCATCCATTGAGCACCATGTTCAAGATCATCAAATACAAATTGATTGTGCCCTGGCTGATTGGCTCAGTAGTAAAGCATCAGCCTGGTGTGTAGATGTCCCAGGTCCAATTCCCTGTCAGGGCACACAGGAGAAGTGACCATCTGTTCCCCTACCCTCCCCTTCTCGCTTCTCTCTCTCTCTCTCTCTCTCTCTCTCTCTCTCTCTCTCTCTCTCTCTCTCTCTCTTTCTCCTGCAGCCATGGTTCAGTTGGAGCCAGTTGACCCCAGGTGCTAAGGATAGCTCCATGGCCTCACCTTAAGGAGAGCTTGGTTGCTGAACAACAGAGTGATGCCTCAGATGGGCAGAGCATCACCCCCTAGTGGGCTTTCCTTGTGGATCCCAGTCAGGGCACATGCAGGAGTCTGTCTCTCTGCCTCCTTGCCTCTCACTGAATTAAAAAAAAAAAAAGAAAGAAAAAAAGAAAGAAATTGATCATGCCTTATATTTGCACAATGCTTAGATTTTATAGAATGTAACTGTTCCTTTTCTTACATGACCCTAAAAAAGGATTGTGAAGAGATGCCTGTTTTAAAAACGAGGAGACAAAGAAAAATGAAGTAACAGTGGGTCAGGGTTGAACCATTTACCCTAAGTCAAACTAGTAGTAAATGATGAAGTTAGGACCAGGAAGATTGTACATTGAGTGCTGTTTCCAATATTCCACAGTGTCACATTTTCTGATGACTCTATAAAGAGGTTTTGGCAGGAAATCTGGAGAACTAGGGAATGGGACGGAGATACCACTGGATGGGGAAGATGAAGGAGAGGTTGGTAGAATTGAAAGCTTAAAGGCTTCTTCCTTCCTCAACTTCCTAACATCACCCAGGACCTGCCCTCTACTAGTAGGTATGTTTCCAACTCACATTCTGTTCCTTTTTTATTAAGCCCCCACCCTCGCCTTTTATTGGTCTCCCTGACCAAATATACTCTGATCATTAGGAAGAAAGTTATAAATTGTAAGTATAGAACCCCACAAGGTCCCACTTGTCAAAGCAGGTCCCACTATGCAAAGCTGTGGCACTTCAGCCTTGGGGAGGGAGCTTTCCTTTGTTTTCAGAATAGCTCTGCAAGTGCCTACTTCCCACTGATCTGCAAACACAGCACCTCTTTCAAGCCAGGGACTTCTTTGGTGTGTTTTAAAAAGAGGACAAAGGCTAGAAAAATGAGCCCAATGATTCTGAAGACCTAAAAATCACAGCCTCCCTGATAATATTTTGTAATGTTTGCCACAGTGTTGGGGAATAATTGAATGAATATTGATTAGATTTACATAAAGACAACAGGCTTTCTGAAATCTCAAGTGAGGAGTGTGGGGGAGAGAAGAGGTAACAGAACAAGACCAACAGAGTGTAAGCCCAAAGAGAAAAGCAACGTACCTCTGCCACCCGGTTTTCTGTAGCAGCCTGACACTTAATGTCAGCCAAGAGAAAGAACAAGGATTGAAAATGGGAAGTACCCAGGTCTCATGGTGGAAAGGAATGAAGGTGAAACTTATGCTAAATAATTTTAACTGTATGCTGTCAGCCTGACGAAAGAGAGGCTATCTGCTGAGAAAATCACCAGGCTCTTCACTGAGTGCACTTGGCAGTGCAGGTCCTTCCCACGTGTCTCTCTTGGGAAAGTGGTTGCACATTGGTTGTTGCTAAGCTTGGTCGGCACATGGTGATAGCTACATCAGTCGGGGGTGTACGTTGGTTACTTGTGTGTTTATTCGTTTACACTTGGCTTTGTTCTAAAAACACTTTGAGGTGGCCGTGTCCATTGTGTTTTGTGCCTTGATTATATTTAGTAAGTTATTAAAAGAACAAGTGATCATTTGAAAGGCTACTTGGGTGAGTAGAGGAGGAGTATAAATATATCCCTATAACTTCTACCCTGTTCTTGACAAACCCCAGAAGTGTATGTTATAATCCTCAAACTCAGAGAATTTTAGCCCAAACTAGTGCCCCTTGTACCAGAAAAACTGTAGCATAGAGATACTGGGATGTGTCACTAGAGACAGAACAAGATGTTTATATAATTAATTAATTTCATCCACTCTAATTTTAATCCTGAGCTAATTCAGGCTCTCTCTCCAAAGAACAAAAAATTTATTATATCAGAATTGTAAAATGGTTAAAAGTGGAGTTTCTGTCTCCAAAGAGATGAGTTTGAGGACTTCTAAAATCACTGTCTAGCTAGTTCTATGAACTTTATAAGTCATGTAAACTCTGAGTGCCTCAGTTTCCACATTTGAATATGAAATAATAATACCTATCTCAACACCTTTTTGTATTAAATGAAGTAACACAAAAAATGCTTAAAACATTAGGAAAACTTGTTAATGCTGTTCATTATTACTATATACTTGGTACTATCTTAGGCCTTACAAGCCAAAATGTCTTAGTGTATTCAGGCTATTAAAATAAACTACCATTAACTGGACATCTTATTAACAGCAGAAGGGGCGAAGTAGCTTTCTGGAGTCTCTTTTATAAGTGCACTAATCCCATTCATGAGTACACCACCCTCATGTTCTAATCACCTTCCAAATGTCCTGCTCCACATACCACTACATTATAGACTTAAGTCTATCACACAAGATGATTAAATACAGTCTTCTCTCAGAGAGCTTGCATTAGTTTGGGTTCTCCAGAGATACAGAATTAGAAGATAGAAAATATGATTGTTAGATTCCACAATTTCCAACTAATATGGTTAGACTAAAGTTCTTTGTTTAATAAAGCTTCATATAACTGGAAAATTTAGCTATCCATAAAGACTTGCATGAAGATTCAGAATAACATTTGGCTTTAATAATTGCAGGGTCTATAACATGTAAATAGGTGCATGGTTTCTGAAGTTCCCATGAGCAAAATACAGACTTTGTGTTCACCTTGAGTAATGATATATGGTTTGAGTGAATCTGAAATGAGAAAGTTAAAATGTTATTGGTTTATGTTTCTGAGACTTAAAACAATATAGTCCAATACCACAAGTAGTTTTGACACTGATCAGCATGTGCTACACTGAGATCTGTAACTAATTCCCTTACTAGTGATTATGGAAACTAATAGGTACAGAGACTTCCTTATATTGATCTGTGTAGATAAGCTAACTCAGTGATTGAACAGTGTTATGTAGCTGGCAGGACTGTGCTCGGGTTAAGTACTTTGTCAAGAAGAATGTTGCCTGCAGAGATAATAAAGTCATTAAGATAAACTCATTTCCAATGAATCTAATACATGAGCTTCATTGAGGAAAATGTAAAGAAATACCCTGGCAGCAAGAGGATTGATGACCACCCTACAGGAGGTCCTTGGGATCAAGAACCGAACAAGATCAATTTGTCCATTAAGACCGGGTAACATGCATGGGGTGAATTGCAGACACCCTCTGAGCCCCACAGATTGTCTTTTGTAACTAGTGTGACAGTTTGCCTATATTCTCAATAGAATAATAGAATAATGACAATCAATTTAGTCACAAAAGTGGGTACTTTCCCTTCATTTCCCTCCCCCCCCCCCTTTTTTTTCATTTCTTTTTTTTTTCTCTTCAACCAGCCAGCTTATTCTAGTGGACTTTGTCAGGATTGATTGAGTCAGGTGGTCTAAAAGTGATTGAATTAGTTACTCACAAAGAAAAAGCCTGAGAGACTTTTTTTAAAACAAAACTTAGAAAACAATCTTTCTTCTTTCTTTCTTTCTTTCTTTCTTTCTTTCTTTCCTTCCTTCCTTCCTTCCTTCCTTCCTTCCTTCCTTCCTTCCTTCCTCCCTTCCCTCCCTCCTTCTCTTCCTTCCCTCTCTCCCTTCTTTCTAGTTTTATATATATATATATATAATTTTTTTAATTAATTTTTCTTAAGTGAGAAGCTGGGAATCAGAGAGACAGACTCCTGCATGTTCCCCAACAGGGATCCACCTGGCAAACCCCTTTATGGGGCAATGCTCTGCTCATCTGGGGTTGTTGCTCTGTTGCTCGGCAACTGAGCTATTTTAGCACCTGGGGCAAAGCCGTGCAGCCAACCTCAGTGCCAGGGTCAACTCGCTTCAACTGAATCATGACTGTGGGAGAGAAAGAGAGAGAGAGAGAGAGAGAGAGAAGGAAGAGGGGCAGAGGTGAAGAAGCAGATAGTCACTGCTCCTTTGTGTCCTGATCAGGAATGGAACCTGGGACATTCACATGCTGGGTGGACACTCTACCACTGAACAAACCAGCCAGGGCCATAAACAATCTTTCTTAACAGCGATTTTCAACCAAGGTGCTGCAAGAAGCAAACTGATGTGCCACAAGAATTTCTAAAACATGTGATTTCTGGCTCTTTAGTCAGCGGACTGTCCTCTTTCCCCTCAGACTGTCAAATGAAAAAATGACAGCAGCCAACACAGCAACAGCTGTTTGGTGTGAATGAATCAAAATTATATCTATTTTTTTGTCTGGTCAGGCAAAATGTAATATAGTCTTTGGTGTTCAGCAGAATTTTAGTAGTTAATATGTTCCATGAGATGAAAAAGGTAGAAAATTATTGTTTCCTTTAATTTTTTAGAAAAATTTTATTTATTGATTTGAGAGAGAGACAGGACTATTGATCTGTTCCTGTATGTGCCCTGACCAGGAATGGAACCCACAACCTCAGTGCTTCAGGGCGACACTCTAACCAACTGAGCCATCTGGCCAGGACAAGTCATTCTTTCTTAACGTGCAGTACAAACCATCAGAGAGCTACAGAGTCTCAGGGGTTGGTGAGGGGAAGAGAAGGGAATAGATCTGCTGGGATGGTGGGTGCTGCTGGTACTCTTTGCCTGCTGCTGCTGTCCTCTCCCGCCTGCTTTCTAGACACAGGGCACAGGATCCTGAAAAGCACCTTTATTTGGAAGAGATTCCAAAAACAATTTGAGAATATCTGGTGACCTAAGAGAAAATGCCGACTATGGGAAAAGCTGGCTTAAATTGTACAATACCGTTGTATTAACAAGAGGCAAATAGGCATCTATTAGTCTGATTGCCTGGATTGTTTTCTTTATTTCTATTTAACTGTGACAACTTCATAAATAAGAAGCTAAGCAGCCCAGACTTTTAAATTGTGGATATTCATTCCTGAATAGACAATTGTTGAATTGCAAGCAGTGAATTTTAAGAGGTCATTTCAAGGGTTGATATTTTGAAAATGCAGAATTTGGCACTATATCTTTAGTTTTCCAAAATCTCTTCTCCTGATTGACATGGTACAATTAATTTCTAATTTTTTTCTGTGCTCCTGACTCATCTTACTGGCACTTGTTCCTTATCAGAAGCCATCTTGGTACTCCATGTAGCTATATCCGTGACAACTCTTCTTTCTACCTTTAATATTCTGTCTTAGGGGTTCAGTCTTATTTCATAGCTTGAACTATTCTCCATATTCTGTAAGAAATCTGTACGAAAAGAAGAAAAAGTTTTCAAAGAATATTTCTTCCACTAACAATCTCCAGTTACAAAAGTAACTGAAAATAAAATGTCCTTTATTTTTTTAATTTAGAAATTAAATTTAATGGGGTGACATTGATCAATAAGAGTACTAAAAATCCTCCTTTGGTATTCTATACTACAGAAAGTCTACAGTTGTTTTTGTTTGTTTGTTTTTGTATTTTTTTTACAGAGACAGAGAGAGAGTCAGAGAGAGGGATAGATAGGGACAGACAGGAACAGAGAGAGATGAGAAGCATCAATCATTAGTTTTTCGTTGCGACACCTTAGTTGGTCAATGATTGCTTTCTCATATGTGCCTTGACTGTGGGCCTTCAGCAGACCAAGTGACCACTTTCTTGAGCCAGTGACCTTGGGTCCAAGCTGGTGAGCTTTGTTCAAACCAGATGAGCCTGTGCTCAAGCTGGCGACCTAGGGGTCTCAAACCTGGGTCCTCCACATCCCAGTCCGATGCTCTATCCACTGCGCCACCGCCTGGTCAGGCTACAGTCATTTTTATTTATATTTGCCCATATTACTTAACTTTGTAAATCACATAGTTCAGAAAGAATGGAGAACCTATAGGCTCTCCATCATTGTGGACAACCTGTACAAGGTTCCTCTCAGAGGTATACCATAACAGAACCATACACAATGGCCGTTTTTGTCTTTATTTAGGTGAACGTAAGTCATTATTATTTACCTAGCGGGGGGCGCGGCTGCTCCTACACTCCTCTTAGAGAACTGTCCTCGCCCCCAACGGGGAAGGCCCCCCTCCCCCCAGCACGTAGCTTCGGGAGGGCCCATGTGGCTGGTGAGAGTGGAAAGGGACACCCTGTCCCCACCCAGCCAGCCGAGTCAGCTGAATCAACCCTGGCAAATCAGTGGGTTGACAAATGTCACAGCCAGATTGTCTTCACATCAGGTTATTATTTTTAAAACTCAGAATCCACCTTATTTTTTTAGAATCACTGAAACTAAAGATTTAACATACTTAAAATACTAAAATTTATAAAACGTCTACAAACTATGTACAAACAAAATGTTTAAAGGTGAAGTTCAGGGGATAAACTAGAAGGATCTGAACTTTTCCAATCTGCTGACAGAGATGGCTGAGATAGTTTGGTGCTTGGGTCTTGGTAATTATTGGGTGGGATCCCTCGAGATCTAGCCACCCTTTGATACTCTGAGTGATCCCCATCAAAACAATGGACCTGTTTAACTTTCAAGTACCTGGTGCCCTGATTCTGAGCTGAGGAGTGAAAGGCGGGCATCTGCATCTCCCTCCTCAGCTGTCCCTATTGGGGCCTCAAGGACCCCGAGTCCAAACTTTAGCTCCTCCTTCTGGGTCTGCCCCACCCCACTTCACCCTCCAATCATGATTTAACCCGCCATTTTCCACACCCCCCACTCCCTGTTGGTCATCAGTGGGAACTAGAGACTGGAGGGCTGGGAGGCAGAGGAAGAGAAAGGAGAGAAGTGAGGAGATGAGAGGATAGGAGAAAAAAATATATGAGGAGGGTAAAATGGGAGGAGAAAAGGCAAAGGGGGAGGAGTTAGAAATAAGCTACATCCAAATATTTTCCTCAGACAAGCCTGTCTCTTGTCTGATAACTTTGAAGGTGTTTTGTTTTTTTTTTAAACCTTTGTGTTTCTTGTTTGATTTGTTGGTAAGTTCAGATTTTTCTATTTGTTGGTTTATTTTACTCAATTCTCAAAATTTTCAGAGTTGTTTTATTTTGTTTTGTTGCCAGGACTTCAAGAATTCCCTGGTGGCCCCTCTCATGTCTTCATCTGTCCCCCCTCTGTGTCCCCTCGCCTTGGCCACAGCACACGTGGCTTTGTTCCTTGTTTGTTTCACTGTATCTGTTGTTAATTTAACCCACCAGGAGGGCAGGGACTGGTCTGTTTTGTTTTGTTTTTAATAACATGCATTCACCAGAAAAAAAACTTTTGTACAGTGTGTATCTTGCACATGAAAATTCTCAAGACATGAAATGTCAAGAGTAAGAGGAGAGTACAAAATAATGTACTTATATGACAATGCTACTTCTTACGAACATGTGGATATGATTGTGGTTCAATAAAAGATATGCTCAAATTATCTCTCTTCGGTCCTCTGTTTGGAACACTCCCTAATTGATAACACATTTTCTTAGCCACTCTACTAGGTAGTTTATACTAAAAAACTGGAGGATTTTTTAAGAGTTAGCAGAACATCTGGGTAGCTGTGAAAACCAAAATGTGATCTCAGTTGAATTACTAACTGTAGATTTTCTTTGCTTTGTTCAAGAGTGTTTGTTCCCATACAATTAAATTTGCATCTAACTTCTCCTAACCTGAGTATCAAGGAATTCTACCCACAGTGCTCTTACATAACCCTCCCAGAAACCTAAACAGCGATTTTTCCTGCTTGTCTTCAGCCTATGTCTGAGTCTTGGTGTTTACCTATTACTTCTGCTATAACATTTTAATCATAGCTTTGCTTGTATCTGTGATTTTGGGATTTTGAATCACATCTTAATTCATTCTTTTATGCATTCACAACAGTAGAGATAAAAGATGAAGGAGTAACTTACTAAAGAGTAAGGGTCAAACAGTCCAGTGCACTTCAGTGCCACGAAGTCTATTTATTCATTCAAGTGGTTCCTGGGCCCCTTCTTTGCCCAGCACTGAGCAAAGTAGAAGTTACAAACAGATCATCATATACAAGGGACATCTAATGGGGGAAAAGAAAATCTTCTAGAAGAGGTGATCCCAAATTTGATCTTGATTGATGAGAAGGCTCTAACCAGGGAAGCTGGGGCAGAGGAACAGGAAAGGGCGATTATGTTAAAAGCAGAGGGAGCGGTACCTGACAAGCTGTGAAAAGAAAAGATTTGCCAGGGGCATTGCAAGCCAGTTCTTGGCTGTAGCTTGTCCTTAGAAAAGTAGGGACTGAGCTGGGGCTTGTCATAGCAGCACTGATCAAATACATGTTGGATAAAGCAACAGAGAGAAATGAGGCTGGAGAAGCAAGGAGGAATAACATCTTTAAAAACTTTGGAAGTCATGCTAAGAAGAGTGGACTTCATCTTGCCGATTATGGGAGTTTATTGGAAAGGATGCTTGGGTGGGTGGGGTGGGGAGTGGCAGTGAAAAAGAAGTGTAATCAAGCTTGGATTTTTAAATGTATTATTTTGGTGTTATCATCAAGAAAGATACCAGCAAGAGTGGAGGTAGGGAGCCTGGGAATGAGTATATTGCAGTGATAAAGATCTCAGTAACCCAAAAATGTTGTCCTGGACCTATAGCATCATAGGAGTCACTCAGGGACTTGTTAGAAATGCAGAATCTTGCACCACACCAGACCCTATTGATTCTTCATTTTAATTAGTTCACCCAGTGATTCAAATTCACAGTACTGTTTGAGATGCACATCTAGTGGTAGTAGAGGATTTCACTGGAGCAATCCACCAGACTCTGTGAATTAATGGATAAGAGGGGAGGACAGCCAGGCAGTGTGGTGTGTCTCTAAGTGAAGAAGAGTTACAGACAGAGCTGGTACCTATCTCTTGGGCCTGCACATTAAAAAATTAATTTTTAATCTATTCAAAGAAGTAATAAAGTTGTTATATGGTTAATCTCTGCTCTGGAAATGACAGCCAGGGGAATGTTTAAAATTATAACATAAGAAATATTACAGAGTCAAAGGCTCAGTAGGGTAGGTAGTACATTTTAGGTTATATTCTATCTCAAAACTTGTTTTTTATGGCAACAGCCCAGAGATGCAAAAATACTTGGTCTTAGTTCAGTTTAGCATCAGTCTGATCACAGAGGATGAACGGAAAGTTTATAGGAGAGAGAGAGAAAAAAAACTGACCCAGAGCCTTTCCCAAGTCACAGCTCTAGACACCATTCAGTACAGCGTATTGGAGAAAAGCGAACTTCCTTATACATAAACTTGACAGAAAGTCTAAACTGAACTAATTTTCCTTGAAATTTTAAGGAAAATGATAAGGACATCTAAAGATTTTAAATGCCTACTATGTGCCAGTCACTGCCTATTCACTGTATTTAATCTCACTATGTCTCATAATCCTGTATGGTAAGTATTTTGCTCCCCCTTTCAAAGGTAAGGAGATTGAGGACACTGGATGTCATGGGATTTTCCCAAGTTGGGTCACCCAACTGGAACTTTGGCCCCAGATTTACACCCAAGCTGTCCTTGCTTTTCCTACTGCATCAATCTGCCTTTTGAAACAGACAATTTTTGCAATGACAAAAAGCCTTACAAGAACTGACATTCTAGCACAGATGAAGTTGGACATAAACACCAGACATAGAGACACACATTCAGCCCAAGAATAGAAGAGACTAGAGACCAGAAAATATCAAGGACATCCTCCTTAACCATAGAGCTAACAATTCATCAGTTCCCAGAGAGCAGAGGTTAGAAAAGTTAAGTCTAGGCCTGACCAGCGGTGGCGCAGTGGATAGAGCGTTGACCTGGAACACTGAGGTCCCAGGTTTGAAACCACAAGATCTCCAGCTTAAGGATGGGATCAAAGATATGATCATAGTTTCTGGCTTGAGCCCAGGGTCACTGGCTTAAGCAAGGGATCACTGGCTCAGCTGGAGTCCCCCAATCAAGGCACATGTGAGGAAGAAATCAATGAACAACTAAGGTGCCGCAACTATGAGATGATGCTTCTCATCACTCTCCCCTCCTTCTTTGTCTCTCTGTTTTTCTCTTGGAAAAAAAAAAAGTTAAGACTAGACCCAGAATACACATTACTTGTATTTACATTCATATATATTATTATATTTTATTAGTTATATGTCCACATGCTGATATTCAATCTTGTACATTCAGTTACTCTTAACATTTCCTTTTGTTGTCTTTTTATGATGTAATGCAAGGCCTTTAATTTAATTAAACCAGATGACAATTGACAATTATAGCCAGGAATTTGGAACCAGACAAAATGTGGAATAATGCTTTAATGAGGCTAATGCTTGCCTATGCTTACAAGTTCAGTGAAATTTTGAGCACATTAAAGGCAAGGCATTTTGGAAGATACATAAAAACAATAAACTGTGAGTTCTGCCACCAAGGACCAAGCAATGCAGGGTGAGAGATACAACATGTTCAATAACAAAAATAGTAAGAGAATATGTTTAGTGCCATTTGGGAGGCAGAGATAAAGTCAGCTAGAAAAGTGAGAGTTTCCATTATGGCTGTGTAACACGTTATCCCAAGACTTAGCATTATGAAATATCCACTGATTATTCTGTGGTTCAGGAATTAGGACAGGGCACAATAAGGACAGTTTTTCTCTGTTTCATGATGTCTGGGATCTCAGCAGCGTGGCCTGAAGCTTGGGGACCAGAATCATCTTGAGGTTCACTTGTTTGCAGTTAATGCTGCCTAGACTCCAAATGCTGCTGGTAGCACAGGTTGGGCTCCTTGGGAAGCTCACTCTGTGTTCTGTGGGCTCTGCCTGGCCTCCCACTCTTCACCTGGATGTTGAGAAAGAACAGCAGGTGGAAGCTGACTGACCCTTTCTAATCTAGGCTTCCTAAAATGTCACTCGTCACATTTTGCTTTCTAAAATTAATTTAATGAAGCTAACCCATATTTAAAGGGAAGAAAATTAGGTTCCCTATTTTGTGGGAGTAGTGTGAAGGAATGTGTAGGCATGTAGGTTTAAAACCACCACTCTGGGGGATCAGGGAACACTTCATAGATGTACTGCTCTCTGAGCTGGGTATTGAAAGGTGAATGTAACTGGAAAAAGCAGAGGTGAGGTACATGGGAGTAAACACAGGGTCTGTGTTATCTCAGTTGGCAGCACATAAGCAGAATAGGCTGGTTAGGGCATGAGGGGTATGGGAGATGTGGCTGCAACACCAGTGGGGATCAGAGTGAGTCAGGACTTCAGTGCTGAGCTTGGGAGCCTGCATCTGATTTAGCCGGAGTGGAGAGCTGTTGCAGGTGTGGCTTTCAGCCTAGATTGCTGTTGGAATCATCCAGGGAGCCTTAAAAATACCAACGCATGGGCCCCACCCGCAACGGTTCTAATTTAGGCGTTCTAGAATGCAGCCTGAGCACCAGGACTCCTGAGAGCTTTGGTGGCTATGCTAACGTCAGCCAAAGTGCACGAAAGGGGTTGGAGGAGAGGAGTGATGTCATCAGGGTCAGGGTTCGCTCTCAGCAAAGCCAGTTAACAGGTCACAACAGATGTATTCCCTTTTGTTTGTTTGTGTTTCAGAGAGCCAGACCCCTAAAGTCCCTTATGCCTGTTTGAACAGATGCCATGGGAGTCAGTAATCTTGAAATCATTAAAATGTGGGCTTCTCCTTTTTTCCAGTCTTATTATATTTTCAATAAAATCTAAGGGAAAAACCCGCTGCTGTGTTGCCTCTCTGCAGAAGCCAGGACTCTGGAGCAGCAGCGGCTCGGTTACCAGGGGTCCCGGTCTGAGAGTGCAGTTCTTCTCCCGGAATCTTCACACCACACCTTGTATCTATCTAGTCAGGTCAGGGGAATGGCGAAGGTCTCCAGGGGTTAGGATTTATAATCTCCTTAGGCTTTTTTTTTCTTTTCTGTAGTGAGAAGTGGGAAGGCAGAGAGACAGAATCCGCATGTGCCCAACCGGGGTCCACCCAGCATGCCCACTAGGGTGCAATGCTCTGCCCATCTGGGGCATTGCTCTGTTGTAAATGGAGCCATTCTAGCACCTTAGGCCAAGATCATGGAGCCATCCTCAGCGCCCAGGCCAACTTTGCTCTAATGGAGCCTTGGCTGCAGGAGGTGAAAGAGAGACAGAGAGGAGAAGGAGAAGGGTGGAGAAGCAGATGGTCACTTCTCCTGTGTATCCTGGCAGGGAATCAAACCTGGGACTTCCACAGCTGGGCCGACATTCTATTGCTGAACCCACCAACCAGGCATTTTTAAAAGGCCATCAGAATCTCTACCTTTCCTCACCGACCTGTTCATTAGCTCTGCATTTTTTTTTTAATTTTTCCTAAGTTGGAAACGGGGAGGTAGTCAGACAGACTCTCGCATGCACCCGACCAGGATCCACCTGGTATGCCCACCAGGGGGTGATGCTCTGCCCATCTGGGACGTCACTCTGTTGCAACTAGAGCCACTCTAGCACCTGAGGCAGAGGCCACAGAGCCATTCTCAGCGCCCTGGCCAACCTTGCTCCAGTGGAGCTTTGGCTGTGGGAGGGGAAGAGAGAGACAGAGAGGAAGGAGAGAGGGAGGGGTGGAGAAGCAGATGGGCACTTCTGTGTGCCCTGGCTGGGAATCAAACCTGGGACTCCTGCATGCCAGGCTGATGCTCTACCACTGAGCCAACTGGCCAGGGCCTCATTAGCTCTGCATTTTAAGAATAAAAGTTAAGTGTTTATGCTGAAGTGCCCATGGCAGAGATCCCTATTCATAACATGAGTATATTCATAGCATATGTCAACTAGAAATTTGATATATGGAAACTTTATACATTGAGTTCTATACTATCAGTGTCACCTTGGCTATCCCAATATTCTATATCTTAGGGGTATAAAAGAATTATTTTATACCCTAGATATAAATGTCAATGTGTGCTTAATATACTTTCAACTACATTATTGTATTTATTATTCAACAATTTCACAAGTGAGGTCTTATTATCCCCATTTTACAGACAAATGAAACAGATTTTTACTTGTACAAGATCATAGAGCTAGTACAGGGGTCAGGAACCTATGACTCGCAAGCCAGATGTGGCTCTTTTGATGGCTGCATCTGGCTCATAGACAAATCTTTAATAAAAAAATAATAACATTAAAAATATAAAACATTCTCATGTATTACAATCCATTCATTTCCTACCGCTCATGTTCATGGTTGCTGGTGGCTGGAGCTAAGCACAACTCTCCTTCGGGACAACACCAAATTTTTATTGGATAATGCTTAATGTACACAGGTTGTTGTATGGCTCTCACGGAATTACATTTTAAAATATGTGGCGTTCATGGCTCTCTCAGCCAAAAAGGTTCCTGACCCCTGAGCTAGTAGGTGGCAGAATAAAATTTAAGTACAACTTTTCTGATTCCAAGTTCAGTGTTCTAAACACTATAAATATTTTATATTTTATGACAGTTGTAGCACAACCTCTTTTATTATATAGAATCTCAGAAATATTAAATACTTAAATATCCTTCTTTTAATTTATTTTTAGATTATATTAAACCCTTTATAAACTTTCATATACATTTTGAACACATGTATCTTGTAAAGTAATGAGATATATACATTTCCTGTGTGTTTGCAAATTCTTTCGTTTGACTTTTCTGAAATTTCAAACTTCGCCTCATGTTTATTATATACTGAATGTTCATGGAAGGAGAAGTTCATCTATTCTGTTTGTTTTATTCTTATTTCTTTACAGCCTCAAAATTTCAAGTTAATCTGTTCAAATCTGCAAATATGCCTTTTATCATCTCATTATTCTAATTTATCATGTTGGGTCTCTTATTTTACAAAACACTTTTTGAGAACCTGCTATGTGTTAAGCATGGTGAGATACAATGATTGCAAGCCTTTTCCAAACTGACCCTCTCCTTCTGGAGGTACAATGACAAGATGCACATGAAGCAGTTCAGGTGAGGCTATCTCATGCTCTGTACAAGAAGTTGCTAAGATTTTATGGCCAATATTTATCTTTCTGGGCCCGTTTCTTGCCCATCTTGGTTGTCAAGTGGTATGGCTTCAAAAAGTGTCCTTCAAAGCACTTTAGACAGTTTTCTTATAAGAAATCAATAGGTCAAACCTACCTTCTTATAAATCATAATTTATAAAACATGCAAGTTAAAGTTTTATTTTCCCCCTAATGAATGTTCCTCTCACATTTTCTCATATTAAAGCTATTTTGTCACCTTGCCCACTCACACAGCCCTGTTATATCTCGCTGGATTCATCTCCGTCTGCACAGAACTCCGTCACCTACAAGATGGCTGTTATTTTTAGGCTCACAGTGTCACTCCGCTCTTGCTTTCTCATCATTACCATTTGTTAAATGTTTAGTGAGACAGATTTGAGCACCCAAATTATTTCTGTGTCAGTTCTGCTTTATAGGCATTGAGATTTTCTATGAAGGAAAAATATCCTTTGGAGTTATAGACATTCAGTAAAATAATTTTAAGGGTTCTAGTTAAACTAGAGATTCGAACCAAGTTCGCAGAAGTCACCTACCAACTACAGATAACCATTACAACTAGCACTGATGTACTGATTATAAAGATAAATATAAGTGAGTATCACATCGTATCTTTACATAATCTACCATTGCATTTTGGATGCTGGAACATTCCTACGTTCTACTGGTCAGAGCTCTTCATAGTGATAATTACAGAATCAGTCTGCAAGAAAAACAGGAAGCTGAAATAAAGTATCAAAAAGGTATACTAAGATCTCTAACATCAAAGAAAATATTCCTTGAGATTCTTTTCTAGTACTTAAAAATATAACTGATTCACAAGTTGAATTGGAAACAAGAAGTAATGTCACTCTACTTTAATCACAAATTCCTAAGTCAAATTAAGGGACTGCAGACTCTCTAAGACCCCAATATCATGACTTGGTGACTCTTTAAGGCTCCTATACTCTCTGAATTTCTATCACAACAGGCTACTCAGTCATTTAGCCAATGTTACATTGACCCTACCCTTTGACTTCCTCTGAGTTTCATGGCCAATCTTCATTCACCAGATTCTACCCACCAATCTGGTACAGAGATAGTCAGGAAACAAGACTCTGACTTTCAGCCCTGAGTTCTAGTCCTGATCTGCCAATAATTACTATGAGATCTTATATGTTCTCCCATGAATGTATCACTGTCCCTTCATTGTAAATTAAGAAGATTGTACAAAATGTTCCACTTTTCATTGTGCACAGGATAGAATGAAGGGAAATCACATTGACAAAAGAAATGGATATTCTATCAATTTTCCTCTCAGCTTTTAACTTTCTTAGCCCTTTTCGAGAGCAATTTTAATGGAGTCCTAATGCCTGAATTGTCTCTCTTCCAACTTTCTCTAACAGTCATCTGATGAATGATAAAACTGTTGTAAAGGAGAAAGGTAAAGTGTAACATTCAAGGGCATTGCTCCTTATAGTGGTTAATTACATTGATGTCAGAGATAATGCCTAGCATGGGGAAGTAAGAAATTTTTTGGTGAATCTAAATTCCTATTAAATTAAGAAATATATCTTCCATGAAACTGGGGATTAGCTCTTGGTGAAGGGTCATGACACCCTGATCTGGCTAAACTGGCTAGCTCACTCCACAATTGTGCTTAAACATTTTTTTTTTTGTAAAAATATTTTTATCACCAAAACCCAAAATAACCTCTAGCTCCTTTGAATTGTTAGAGTACAATTATCTGCTCTACTTGTTAGCACTGAGCTTATGTTGCCTTTTGTTTTTATTTATCTTTTGATGAGTATATTCTGTCTTTCCAACTTGATGTTAAGCTGATAGTAAAAGACCATGTCATAGCCCTCTCTGTGTCCTCAGCATCTGGCTCAATGCCCAGCACATAATCACCACCCAATGAAAGCTTATTAGTGGTAATAGCCCATAATTCCATGGGAATCACTTAAATATTATTGACTGCACATTACTTGAGAAATGTATTGTCTGACTCTCATTTGGCAAGAACACCATGTCTTTATCCATAAGGAAATGAGTCCTGTAGCCCCGAGCAGCAGCTGCCGAAGGACCAAAAACCAAGTCGCTCAAACATTTGTTGTAGACCTGAGATGTGTTCAGTAACTGTCAGATTGGTTGTCTTAATCCTTTCCATCTGCTCTAACAAAATGCCACAGACCTAGTGATTTATAAATAACAGAAACTTATTTTTTACTGTTCTGGAGGTTGAAAGTCCAAGACTACAGAGTGCGAGTGTGGTCTGGTGAGGACCTTCTTCCAAGTCTCAGACTGCCGATCCTTCACTACGTCCTCACACTGTGACAGGGTCCAGGGACCTTTGTGAGATCTCTGTTTAAGGCTCTAATCTCATTCATGAGGGCTCCAACCTTGTAAACTAATCACCTCCCAAAGGCCCACCTCCTAATACCACCAGCTCTGAGAGTTAGAACTTCAACATAAATAGGGAAGGAACACAGGAATTCAGGCCGCAGTAGCACTCAGTATTAATAAGCTAGTAGATAGCACTGAACTTTTATGTGGTTTTTCATCCTGGCAACATTAAATGTCATCAAGAGCCCTAACTGTGTATCAGTCACTATATTAGTAAAAGATAAATATAAACTAATAATAGCTTACATTTATAGCATATTTTACATATATTTGCTTATTTAATATTTTCACAGCAAATTTTTAAAATAGGTAATAACATTATTTTTTATTTTATAGAAATAATATTTCTCATTTTATAGATGTGAAAATAAGACACAGAAGGGATAAGTAACTTGCACACGATAGCATAGCTAATGAGAGAGAACTGGGGTTGGAACCTAGGCTGCCTGCGTGTCGCCATTGTCTAAAATTAGCATGCCATGAAATAAGTTGGTTTCTTATATTCTATGACTGGTTAGATATACTCAGTAAAATTCATTTTAATTAAGGAAATTTAGCCCCGGCCAGTTGGCTCAGTGGTAGATCATCAGCCCGGTGTGTGGATGTCCTGGGTTTGATTCCAGTCAGGGCACAAAGGAGAAGCACCCATCCGCTTCTCCACCTCTCCTCTTTCTCTCTCTCTTCCCCTCCTGCAGCCATGGCTCAGTTGATTCCAGCGCATTGACCAGGGGTGCTGAGGATGGCTCCATGGAGCCTCCCCCTCGGGTCCCAACAATATCTCGATTGTGAGTATGGTCCCAGATGGGCAGAATATCAGCCCCAGACAGAGGTTGCTGGGTAGATCCTGTTTGAGCACATGTGAGAGTCTGTCTCTCTATCTCCTCTCCTCTCGTTTGGAAAAGAATAAAAAAAAGGAAAGAAAGAAAGGAAGGAAGAATGGAAAGAAGAAAGGAAGGAAGGAAGGAAGGAAGGAAGGAAGGAAGGAAGGAAGGAAGGAAGGAAGGAAGGAAGAAGGGAGGGAGGGAGGGAAGGAGAGAGGGAGGGAGGGAGGGAAGAAGGAAGGAAGGAAGGAAGGAAGGAAGGAAGGAAGGAAGGAAGGAAGGAAGGAAGGAAGAAAAAGAAAGAAAGGAAGAAAGAAAGAAAGAAAGAAAGAAAGAAAGAAAGAAAGAAAGAAAGAAAGAAAGAAGGAAAGAAAGAAAGAAGGAAAGAAAGAAAGAAAGAAAGAAAGAAAGAAAGAAAGAAAGAAAGAAAGAAAGAAAGAAAGAAAGAAAGAAAGAAAGAAGTTTGAGCATTAGGTGGTTAAGAGGCTTTTTGAATGGGAATGGAAGACCCATGAGATCTGCAAAAGCCATTGTGCTAGGTCAAGGTTAGCCGGTGATGCTGTTTCTTTCCCATTTTACTTTTTCTTAAATTTTTATGTATTGATTTTTAGAGAGAGAAGAAGGGAGAGAGACAACAACAGAAAGATACATTGATTTGTGCTGTTCCACATATTCATGCCATCATTGGTTGATTCTTTTATGTGCTCTGACCAGGGACAGAACCTGCAACCTGACCATGTCAGGATGATGCTCTCACAAACTGAGGTACCTGGGCAGGGCCCTCCTTTCCCACTTTTAAGTTAGTTTCCATTCGAGTGAGAGCAGAAACTGGAGGCTGAGGAGAAGATGGCCTGTCATTCTCCTGATGGGCTCAGGAAGGCAGGTCGATGGGAGCTGCAGGGGAACGGTGCCGTTTTGAAAACACATGAAAGTAATAGCTTAAGAGAGAATTTTTATGAGGATGGCAGAGCCAGGGGCCTGTGTTTGTGCATGCAGGCAGGAAACGTGGGTTCTGCTGATCAGTGATTAAAATTCCTTAGACCTTTAAAATGCAAATGATTTGGAAAATGTCATATTTCTGAAAACCAAACATTCTTATCCATGGGGGCTACAACATTGTACTTCCTTCTAGAGCAGGGGTCTCAAACTCGGGGCCCGCGGGCCGCATGCGGCCCGCCCACCAATTTTGTGCAGCCCACAGACCGCGAGTTTGAGACCCCTGTTCTAGAGAATACTTAAAGTTGCACATAATTCACTAGTGCTCTAAGACAAATTATCAGATGATAATACTGCCTGCTGGGGCTTGAGAAGGAATTCCATTGATTTCTCATTCCTACCTTCTTATCCTTAAGACAGTGGTCGGGTCATTAAATGTTTCCTTTTTGACCCTTTGTGCAGATAATGGCACATATACATCACTGTATTTTGGGAAGAAAATATCACCATCTCCTGGTTTTCAAAGCCATCATTTCCAACTCACTTCTCTGGTTTCTTGGAGAATGAAGTCACCTGTTCTCAATGACACCTACTTTTCTTTTGTCCTTCTGAACTCGCTGCTGCAATCTCCTCGCTACAGCATGCTGTCAGCTGGGTTCTCCACTGTGAATCGTGTGCTCACCCACGGGGCCCCTCTAATTACATGGCCAAGTTTGAAGGTTTCAACTTATTTTGACACTCATTATGGTGACTCAAGATTTTAATTCTCTTCAGGCTATCTAGCTAATAAAACTCTCTAATTTTTGTCAGGATACATTCAGCAGGAGTTTAAATAACTGGTTCTTAAAGAGTTCTATATTGCTAATGTCAAAAATTGTTCTTTAAATCTGCTAAAAATATCCCAAGACACAGGAGAGGGAATGCACAGCTTCCTCCCCTTGTGGAAATATGGTTACTTCCTCTGGCATTTGGTTGTTTTAACTATATGTCAGAAAGAGAGAAAGAGTGAGAGGAAAGGAGTGGAATTTTGGGCACCAAAACTTTAGGGCTGAAGTGACTAAAGATTTGCCCCCTGCACCCACAGAGCTAGAAACAAAGAGTTTAATGTTTCTAGGCTCAACCTTTCTTCCTTTTTCTTCCTCTTTTATTTCAAGTCTGCATATTTTACCTGAATAAATTCATTTCACTGCAAAATGAATTCAGTTGGAGTTGCATTTTTCTTCCAAGAAATAGGGTAGAAATTTTCCCTTTATTTTGCTTTAATTAAATTCCACCATGCTTAGCGGTCAAAGACAGGAAGTCTAATAGTTCAGTGACAGATATTACATAGAGAAGTCACAAAATATACCATTATTTTTTAAATACTCACATCATGAAAAGATTCCTAAACCACAGCTTTGATTTTCTTATCGAATGATATTCTCTGTGCAACTGCAGTGAAACCCAACAGTTTTTGCATCTCTGGTTCAGTGCCATGAAGTTTTAAAAAGTTATCTTAGAAGAACACTTCATTAATTTGATGAATATTTATTGAACATTTTCTATATGGCAGACAGTAAACTTTGCATTTTTATTTTATTTTAGAAAAATAATTTGTTTTTTTCAATGAATGTATTGAGCATCTTCTATGTAACAGACAATGTTCTAGGTGCTGAGAAACAGCAGAGAATGAACACAAAAATCTGCTCCTCCAGAGAGAATGCATTATAGTGGTGGAGACATAACAAGGTAAATAAGCCTACATTACTTTAGATAGTGACAAGTGCTAAGGAGAAAAATAAAATAGGGAAAAGGGAGCATAAAGTGTCCTGAAGAATGGTAGCATTAGAGAATGTGGCCAGAGAGGGTCTGGTTGAGTAGTTGACATTTTCCATATAAAATGGAAAGAAAAGAGGGGCTGAGGTTAGGGGGAGGAATGTTCCAGACAGAAGGCTAAGGCAGAGGCCCCTGAAGTTGAGACAAGATGGGCAGATACGAGGCACAGCGAGGAGACCAATGTGGTTGGAGCAGAATGAGCACAGGGGAGGCAAAGGGAGAGGAGGGGAGGGGAGAGGAGACAGGGCGAGTCAGAGAGGTGTTGGGGGCCCGATCATGGAGGGTTTACACGTCATTATGAAGACTTTCTTTTTCTCAGAGCAAGGTAGGAATTTTTTTTTTTTTTCTGAAGCTGGAAACGGGGAGAGACAGACAGACAGACTCCCGCATGCGCCCGACCGGGATCCACCCGGCATGCCCACCAGGGGCGAGGCTCTGCCCACCAGGGGGCGATGCTCTGCCCCTCCGGGGCATCGCTCTGCCGCAACCAGAGCCACTCTAGCGCCTGGGGCAGAGGCCAAGGAGCCATCCCCAGCGCCCGGGTCATCTTTGCTCCAATGGAGCCTTGGCTGCGGGAGGGGAAGAGAGAGACAAAGAGGAAGGAGGGGGTGGGGGTGGAGAAGCAAATGAGCGCTTCTCCTATGTGCCCTGGCCAGGAATCGAACCCGGGTCCCCCGCACACCAGGCCGACGCTCTACCACTGAGCCAACCAGCCAGGGCAAGGTAGGAATTTTAAATAAATGAAAGTTTGAGGCAGGGGAATGACATGATCTGACAAGTTTTAACAAGATTGCTTTGGCAGCTTTTCTGAGAATAAGGTAAGGGTGGGCAAAAAGAGAAGCAGGAACCAGATTACACATTGTTGCAGTAATCCAGGTGAGAGGTGTCGTGCATTGTACTGGGATCATATCGAGGGGGTGGTAATGTCAGTAGTGCTATTCTGGATGTGTTGAATTTGAGAGGTCTCCAAAGGATGTCTGAGTGATATCACCCTGATCAATTTAATTAAAAAAAAAAGACATCTAAATGAAAGATGAAGTCTGGAGTTCGAGAGAGAAGCTTAGTTTGTATATATACACCTGGGAATCTTCAACATATAGATGTTGAATAAAGCCATAAGACTGGACAAGATCGCTCAGGAAACGAATATGGATGCAGAAGAAAAGTCCAAGGACTGAGTCCTGGGGCATACCAAGACCTGGACTTCAGAGAGACAGAGACACCAATACAAGGGACTGAAAAGCAGTCACTGAAAAGATAAGAGGATAGATAAGCAAGTGTGATAGGTTAACCTGGTAGCAGAAGCCAAGATAGAATTAAAGATGCAAGTGTTTTATTAGGGAAAATGCCTGTGAGTGGAGGAGGTAGCCACACAAGGCTGCAGAGAAAGTCCAACCACAAGCAAAAATGTTTCAATGGATGAAGTTAAAAAAGGGTTCAGCAACTTTACTGAGGAGTTCTCAAGCCAACATCAATTATCCGAGGAGTGCATGCTTCCCAGCAATGGGCCAGCCTTGACATCCCTGCCACCTGCAGTCATTGGGAAGCTTGGCTTTGTATGCTGTGCCAACATGACAGTGGGTTTCAGATGCATCAGTTGAGGCCCTTGGTCAATTAAGCTCCCTCCAATTAGAGGTTGTGTTTCCATGCCTGTCAAATGCGGCAACCTGATTATTTATTCCTGTATAATAACCCAACCTAAAACTTTGTGCCTTTAACAAACAATTCTATGTCAAGGCTGTGTGAATTGACTAGGCTCAGCTTGGTGGTTTGTCCTTGCTGTCTCTCATCTGGTCAGATCTCGGCTGGATCTGGATTCACTGAAGGTCAAAGCAGGTTCTTCACCCACATGTCCACACCTTAGTCCTCTTCCATGTGTCCTCCTGAACTCCTGATAATGCAGCTTAGAGCTCCAAGGAGAGGCCCAAAACAGGACCTGCCAGTCCTCTTGAATGCTAGAGCTGGAATTTAAAGTGTTATTTCTATCAGTCAAAACACATTCAGTTACTCAAAGTAATGAGAGGTCACCTTAGAGTCAAGGGGTTGGAAAAGAAACACCATTTCTCAGTAGAAGAGTGGTGTGTGCTCACAAGGAGGAGAATTGAAGTGATCTGTGGAGATCAGCTACCTCACCAAGTGATGGAAATATTCAAGGAACAAAAGAGTCATCACCCATGCCAAATGCTATTGAAAGGTCATTGAAAACGAGAATGAGATGTACTTAGCAATGAAACCTTGTTAAGAAGACATTGCCCATAATGGTATAGGTAAAGGCGTAACTGAAGTGGTTTGTAAAAGCATGGAAGGAAAACACTCGGAGCTAGAAAGTATGGACACTTTTATTCAAGGAGGAAAATGAGGCAGCAGCAGAAGCAGGAAGAGGAATTGAGGAAAGGGTTATTTTAACTGAGAAATACTATCATGTATATGCTCATGTTAATGACTTAGTAAGGAGGAAAATGGGGGTGAAGGAGAAAAAGAAAAAACTGCTAAGTAATTCCTTAAGCAGGTAAAAGAGGATAGAACTAAGGTATAAGCAGAGCTTTGGCCTTGGTTTGAGGACGGCTCAGGAGCACAGATGCAGGCGGTTGGGTAGACGTAGTTGGGGAACTGAGGAATTTCTCTTCTGATTACACCTATTTTCTCGGGGAGCTAGGGAGCTACATGTTCCACTGTGAATAGGGATGCAATAGAGAGAATACTTGAAGTTTTGAGGAAAGAGGAGAGACATGAAAGTCACCCAGAAGAATGGAAGAGTAAATTAATTAGGGGATAGAATGATTGTTAAGCAATTTAAGAAGCCCTCTGACGTTCGTGAGTTCGAAGGACAACCAGACAGCATGGATCTGTGTTATACTCATGCATTTCAGCAGAGCAGTGCAGCCATGGTCTGGGAACAGAGATGCATTAAAGCAGCCTGTGGCTTAGCCAAGGAAATAAGATAAAGCTAGACAAAGACAAGTGAATTATGGGTGCCTGCAAGGAAGTGATTACAGTAATTGATCCTGGAGTGTAAGATGTTGACTTTGATTACTAAAGTGGTGTCCATCTTAAAATACAATATTTTTGTACTTGTGGCATGTTAAATTTTTCCAGTGTTTGTTTTATTCTTTATTTTATAGAGTAAATTAAAACTGCCCGACATTTGAACGGGCTTGCCCAGGTGGCAGTGACTTTCCCAGCTTTAAAAGTATCTGTGCAGAGATGGAACAGATGCTCTCTGTGACATATTTTAGAAGAATTTATACTTCAGAAAAATGTTGAACTGGAACATTTTTAAGGGCTCCTTGAGGTTCAACTCTGTTAACGTGACCAATCGTCCTTCTTTAGGAAGGACAGTCCTTCTTTTGTAAGTTCCATCCTCCTTCGAAAAGTGTCCTCCTACATGTCCTCCTTTTTGATATTGGAAGACTAATCTGTAAATGTCCATATTCAATCAATGCAGAGTTGATCCATTGCGTGTGACGTGACGTATTTGTATTTGACATGACAATTTGTCAAGGATCAGTACAGTGCAGCGATATGCGATTATGAGATGCATGCACTCCGCGGGAGACCTTGAGAGAGTGTGCAATATACCGAGCATGCAAATGGCTTTGTGTACTTCTTACTGCAACATGACAAGGCACATACAACCTTGTAGACTCACAATTATTTCTTACTCAGTGAATATTCGATCATAGGCAGTTAAGCACAATTCACATTTTATTAATTCATCTATTTAATAATTTCCAAATACATATAATTTTATTTACTAGTACTTTCCCAAAATTCAAGCTTTAAAGTGGAAATCTAACCTCAAACCGTATCTATTAATAATGCTTTTTGATTAAATAGTTGCATAAAACATACTTTTTAATTAAAAATTTATAAATACACCCGAATATCACTTCAAATTAGTGGTTTTGTTTGATATTTAGTTTTCTTAATTTAGCTTCTGGAAAATTTGTCTACCATGATGTAACATTTTCAGTTCCTAATGTGCTTGCATCATTCGTGTAGCTCTATATTTTATTTTTAATTTTAAATTTCACTTAAGGGATGGAAAAATAAAGAAAGAGAAAATGCCATTTCAATGATAAATTGAAAAAGGAATTTCCATTCTTCATATCACAGAAAGATACCATTGTTTTCTGCAATATTTGCAGCGGAGAATTTTGTATTGCAGTTGGGGGCAGAGCAGCGATAATGAAACACTTGACCACCAACAAACATAAGCAATCATTGGATGCATCAGCTTCCAGTTGTAAAGTAACAAGTTTTTTTAAAACTTCAAAATATTCTGAAAATGAAACACAGTTGGCTGCAATGGAGGTCATAATTCACAATCAAAGTTTTTGTATTGATAGTATGGATTGTACAACTAAATTATTGAAAAAGTTTCACAATGCAAAATTTTCATGTGCCAGGACAAAACACGAGGCTGTTTTGAAATCAGTATTTAAACATTACTGTGACAAAATACTTACAGAGGACTTGGAAACTGCAGCATTTGTAATGATTTTATTTGATGCATCAAATTATAATGAAATTAAGTTGTGTCCAATAATAGAAAGATATTTTAATGTTACCAAGGGTATTCTAGTAAAAATTTTAAATTTAGAGTCCATTGAGGGTGAAACTTCTGAAATTTTGTCAAACTATCTATACAGAGTAATAAATGAAAACAATTTGAAATCCAAAGTTGTTGCACTAATGGCTGATAATACAAATACAAATTTTGGTGGGTGAAGACTCAAAGGAGTGAATAAGGTGTATATAAAATTATAAGAGTTACTCCAAAAGAAAATACTAGGAATAGGTTGTAATGCACATATTTTGTCAAATGCAATCAACACAGCATCATGTGCCATGCCAATTGATGTAGAAGTAATAATAGTTACAATTTATTTGCATTTTAATCATTTTACCATTTGTGTTGCTACTTTAAAACAATTTTGTGAAGAAGCAAATGTTGAATATAAAAAACTTTTAGGATATTCAAAAGTTACATGGCTTGCTCTAACACCTGCTATAGAGCGTGTTCTACAATTATTTGAGCCTCTCCATTCATATTTTTAAACTTTAGACAAATGTCCTAAAATTCTGGAATCATTTCTAAATAATATAATATCTGAGATATTAATATATTTTGTGCATAATCAAGCATCTATTTTTCACAAAACGATTCAAAATATTGAATGTGAACACATTTCAGCTATGGAAGTTAGTCTTATTTTGAATGACTTTATCCTTCAATATAAATCTCGTTTTGAAGAAAAATTTCTTCCTTTAATTATAAAAAGAAAATTGTCAGACTTAGAGGAGTCAAATCTGGGCATAACAGAAAACATTATCAAAGAAGTGCAGAATTTTTACCAGACATGTTTTCAATATATTGAAGAATGGTCTGAAACAAACATCACGGGAAATAACAGTTTTCAATGGTGTTATTTATACTTCACCACAAGTAAATTGGACAGATATTGAATCTTGTCTTGAATTTTTATCTAAAGAAATGCCAGACATCAAAATAGATAACAACTGTCTCTTTGAAGAAATTAGAAGACTGAATGTATATTTAAATTCTGAAAAATTAATACAATGGGAAAATGAACACATCAAAATTGATCAAAGATGGGTGGAAATATTCAACCATTTCAAAAATGAACATATTCTATGTGAAAATTTATTTATTCTTATTTAATTTACATCGACTTCCCTGGAACTAACGCAGCAGTTGAAAGAGTTTTTCCAATTGGTAATGATTTTTGGACAAGTGAGAAGTCAAGATTGAATGTTGATACTCTAGCTGCAGCGCTTGCCATAAAGTTCAATATGAAGGATATTTCTTGTTCAGATATATCCAACATATTGTTACAAGATGATACAGTGACAAAAAATATTCATTCAATGGAAAAGTATTCATTTAGATAATATTAACTAAATGAGTCCTTTTTTAATAATCATTATGAAAAATTAATAGACATGTAAGCATAATTACAATACAAACTATTATAAATGTTTTTATTATGCATTTATCATATTATAGTGTATTACTGTTACAATGAATAAAATATTTCTTTTATTTACAATATTGTTTTCTTCCATTTATTTTTGTCCTCCTTTAAATTGTAAAAAAGTTGGTCACTTTAATAGTCTGCAATTCTCTTAAGGATTAACTGTGCACTTGTATATAGTTGCACAGTATAGGAGGTGCTATGAAATTTACAAAAGTACATTTTATGTACTCTGACCCCAGGATGGTTATAATTCAGAATTTTTTAAATTAAAAGTAATTTAGGACATAGATGTACTGAAACTTAAATAATTAATAGTTGATGAAAGTTGATACTTATTCAGTTATTATTTTTGTTCATCTGCAACTGCCCCGTTTGTTCTAACTCTATCACATCATCAGTAAACTCCAGAGTCAAGCAATTTTGCCTCCCAGAAATCTAGTTCAAAGTGGGAAATAATTGGCTGGTGTTACTTTAGCAACATACCCCCCTCCAAAAAAAATAGTGGATTCCAAAAATATACTATTAAAGAATCATTGACAAGTGTGGAAAAACATAGGGTCTTTTGATGACTCAAAGGAGGAAGAATAACCTAGTTCTGCTGTCATGCAAACACAATCATAGTGTTCTCTGCATGGAAGAAAATGTCAGCAGTATATAGGCCATTTCTATATTCGGCCCGGCATTAAACTGGGCACAGCTGATGCGCTCATTTCAGATTGTACCCATCGCTGCGCGCGGACTTTTCATTTATAGCTGGCCTATTCATTAGCTTGACAGAAACGATGTGTTTCACTGTGTCCCACTCTGGTTGTTTTATGTATAGAATCCTGGTGTTACTCTAGATACTTTGAGCCTTCAGGCAGAGAACATCATCAACCCTGAAGGTTAGTGCTCTTGACATTGGTGTCATTCAGAAGACACTGGTTCAGGATGAAATGTGGTGTGTCTTGGTAGAGCCTGGAGGCTGCGGAGGGGCGTCCCCACTCCATCCAGGTCGGTAGTAGCAATGCTGCAGCCATGCGCAGTTCGGCAGGAAGTATTTTTCCACAGGCAACAAGGATTATGAATGACAACAGTTATAGTCAGGCTGACGGCATGCTCCACTTTCACAAGATCCCGTCTAAATGCATAAGAAATGTATATTAGAGAGAGAGAGAGGATTCATAGCACAAATAAAACCTTTACAGTCTATAAAAGAAATCTTTTAAATATTCAACTTTAAATATTCAAACTGCATTTTTAAATTGTCCAATTTACCAAAAATAGCTTTTATATTTATTGTGTAACATAAGTTGCAAGAGAACACAGATTTCACACTTAGCTACTTATTGAAACTAAAAGAAACCCCAAAAAACCAGGGTAGGAAGAGGAGATGTTGTGCGTCAAATTGCAATGCTCAAATTGCAGAAAAAAAGCAAAACGTGTCAGATCAGGCAAGCAGGTGGCAGGAGGGCTACAAGCGGGGGTGGGGGGTGGGGACTGGCTGCTGTTCCATCCAGGCACGGGGGGGGGGGGGGGGGGGGGGGGGAGGCATTGCAGACAGGGCTTGGAGAATGGCAAGACAAACTGGCAACGAGGAAAGCATCAGAAAATATGGCTGGAGGACTTCAGTGTTAATGCAGAGGCTCTTTGCTCTGTGCTGTCTCTGTGTGGGCTAATCCCCTGCTACCTGTAGGCAGTGCTGGCCCAGGTTGCAAAAAACCAAAGTCCAGATCTCACATGCATTCTACCCACTATTAGAGATGCTAAAATTAGCCTTGTGAGTGTGAAGGGAGTCTTACTAATAGAACCCTCCCTGTGTCTCTGGGAGTTGATGAGAGCAGAAATTACTGCATTCTGTACGAGGGACTTGCAACAGGTGTCACTGAACAGTGAAGCAAGTACCTGGCTCAAGAGGCCAGGTACCTTCCTTAATGTCACAGGACAGTATGATGGGTTTGGGAGCCAACTTCTTTTGAGATTCCTGCTTGGATGTCCCTTGCTTAAACAGTAGCAAATAAGCCCTGTGGCACATGCAGTAGTAATGCGTCGTTTTTCATTGAGTTAGATTATTGTTGGTTTTGGTTTTGGTTGATTTTTTCTGTGAGAAATTTGTCTTGGTTTCTACCGGTTGCCTCGAATTTTGTTGGCGTGCCCTCAAAATGCCCACCTGATCTCACTGCTAATTTTGTGAAAACAAAGGGTGACCCACAAAGGGTGAGCATTCTCCTGCTCGGTGTGACATTGTTTCTTGTTGTGTGAGCCTCACCCTGCATGTCTAGCCAAACAGTTCCATTGCTCTCCAGTGGTTTGTGCTTTTTTTACTGATTGCAAGTGCTAATACTACAATTACATGTAAGTGATCATTGCATATACAGTATTAGGTACAATGTGTTTATTTTGTGTTTTCCAGTTTCAAAATGTACGTAACGCACATAAGATCAAATCACATGTGCTAAAATCTCCTTGTCCTGTTAAGTGTTTCCCTTGCTAATAATGCCAGGTTAAATGTTTATTTATTCTTTACATTAGTCTTCTGTATTCATTTTATATTAATTTCTTATTGTTTTGAGGATTAAACACTACATTTATTCTCTATAAAATGTGTTTGGGGTACGTATTTTGGAGTGTCTAGAACGAATTAATTGGATTCACATTGATTCATATGGAAATAATTGCCTTGGCTTTCATCAGTTTTAGATTTCCCCGTTTGTTGTCAGATGGATTATCAACTAAAACCGAGGTACTGTATCAGTGTACTTTTGAGTTGATGAAAAAAGAATTATTTAAATTAGGAACAGTGAAAAAAGCAGCATCTGTCAGGAAGACTGCTGGGTTCTTCAGTCAGGGGTCACGGAGGAAGCATGGGTGGTGTCTGTTCCTTGTGCGACCATCATTATTAACATGCTGAGGATGCAGAGGCAGCGCACCGCCAAATACAGGTGTAATCGAATGGAACCGGCAGGGCCAGATGTGACTCCAAGTGATTCGTACATTAAATATTGTCTGCAAGCTGACGATCCCAGTGATTTGGATGGAGGTTGCGCTTCTTTTAAGAGATGTGCCCATTCTCCTAACAAAGCTAAACCCTCAGCTTTTTGACCATATCTTGGCTTTATACTTTTCAACTGGGGATTAGCAGAAAATTAAGGGTTGGAGTTTGTCAGTCCCAAGAGTGATGTCTGCGTTTAGAGTACATTTTATTCATTGTGTTAATGGTTTTCTTTGTACTAGCTATAGCAAATTCTATAGGGCTACAAAGATCTATTAGAGGTGTGGTGAATGGAACGACACCCCTCACCTAGCTTTCTTTATACCTCTCAATCTTATCTTCTCACTCTTTTTTGAATACTCAAACTCTCCACTGGTAATTTAAATGTTGGAACTCATTAAAGCTCCATTTCTGGCCTACTTCCACACTGTCTTCCCACAGTAACCTCATCCATTCTTATGTCTTCCAATGCCATTCATGTGCCAGTGACTCCCAAATATAGAACTTTGCCTCACTCATTCTCAAAATGTGGCTTCTGAACCAGCAACACCAGCCTCACCCAAATGCTTGTTAGAAATGCATATTCCTGCTTCTGTCTTCCCTAGACCTACAAAACCAGAAAGTCTGAGGGTGCAATCTAAGATTTATTTATTTATTTATTAAGTGAGAGGCAGGAAGGCAGAGAGACAGACTCTTGCATGCACCCCAACTGGGATCCAATGGACACAACCTCTACAAGGCAATGCTCTACCCATCTGGGGCTGTTGCTCTGTTGCTCGGCAATCAAGCTATTTTAGTGCCTGAGGTGGAGGACATGTAGCCATCCTTACCATCCAGGGCCAACATTTTTGAACCAATCAAGCCATGACTGCTGGAGGGGAAGAGAAAGAGAGAGACAGAGAATGAGAGGAGGAAGAGGAAGAGCAGATGGTTGCTTTTCCTGTGTGCCCTGGCCAGGAACCCAGGACATTTACATGCCCAGCTGATACTCTACCACTGAGCCAACCAGCCCGGGTGCAATTTATGGTTTAAAAAGCTCTCCAAGGGATTCTGATGCTAAAGATTGAGAGCCACTGGACTGCTTCAGTTTGAGCTACTGCTTCTGGAGCTGACCAATTACAATTTCACCGATGTCTCACACACAAGCCTAAATGGAAACCATTGCCTTCCTCTACTTCTTAAACTGTCCCACTCTTGATATTCCATATTTTAGTCAATGATGTCATCACTCAGTTCCTTAAGCCACAAATCTGAGAGTCACCCTTGACACTTATTTCTATTTCACCTTCCATATTCAATTACCATATTTCCCTATGTATAAGATGTACCATTTTTTTTAATTTGGGGTCTAAAAACTGGGTGTGTCCCAAGGAAAAAAGGCACAGGACTCATATAAATAACATCCAAAATGAAAGAGGAGAAATCACCACAGACATCATAGATATACAAAGAATCATTGTAGAATACTATGAAAAACTATATGCCACCAAATTCAACAATCAAGAAGAAATGGGTAAATTCTTAGAACAATACAACCTTCCTAGACTGAGTTATGAAGAAGCAGAAAGCCTAAACAGACCAATTAGCAGGGAGGAAATAGAAAAAACTATTAAAAACCTCCCCAAAAATAAAAGTCCAGGCCCAGACGGTTATACTAGTGAATTCTATCAAACATTTAAAGAAGACTTGGTTCCTATTCTACTCAAAGTCTTCCAAAAAATTGAAGAAGAAGCAATACTTCAAATACATTTTATGAGGCCAACATAACCCTCATACCGAAACCTGGCAAGGACGGCACAAAGAAAGAAAACTACAGACCAATATCTCTAATGAATACAGATGCTAAAATACTAAACAAAATACTGGCAAATTGAATACAACAACATATTAAAAAAATAATACATCATGATCAAGTGGGATTCATCCTAGAATCTCAAGGATGGTTCAACATACGTAAAACGGTTAACGTAATACACCATATCAACAAAACAAAGAACAAAAACCACATGATCTTATCAATAGATGCAGAAAGGCATTCTATAAAATACAACACAATTTTATGTTTAAGACACTCAACAAAATGGGTATAGAAGGAAAATATCTCAACATGTTAAAGGCCATATATGATAAACCATCAGCCAACATCATATTAAATGGCATAAAACTGAGGACTTTCCCCCTTAAATCAGGAACAAGACAGGGTTGTCCACTCTCTCCACTCTTATTTAACGTGGTGCTAGACATTCTGGCCAGAGCAATCAGACAAGAGAAAGAAATAAAAGGCATCCATATCGGAAAAGAAGAAGTAAAGGTATCACTTTTTGCAGATGATATGATCCTATACATAGAAAACCCAAAGGACTCCACAAAAAGATTACTAGAAACAATAAAACAATATAGTAAGGTCACAGGATACAAAATTAACATACAAAAGTCCATAGCCTTTCTATATGCCAACAATGAAATATTAGAAAACGAACTCAAAAAAATAATCCCCTTCACGATTGCAACAAAAAAATAAAATACCTAGGAATAAACATAACAAAGAATGTAAAGGACCTATATAACAAAAACTACAAAGCATTGTTAAGAGAAATCGAAAAAGACACAATGAAATGGAAAAATATTCCGTGTTCTTGGATAAGAAGAATAAATATAATCAAAATGGCCATAATACCCAAAGCAATTTATAAATTTAATGCAATTCCCATCAAAATTCCTATGACATTTTTTAAAGAAATGGAACAAAAAATCATCATATTTATATGAAACTATAAAAAACCCTAATAGCCAAAGCAATCTTAAGGAAAAAGAATGAAGCTGGGGGTATTACAATACCTGACTTCAAACTATATTATAGGGCCATGACAATCAAAACAGCATGGTATTGGCAGAAAAATAGACACCCAGACCAATGGAACAGAATAGAAAGTCCAGAAATAAAACCATATATATATGGTCAAATAATTTTTGATAAAGGGGCCAACAACACACAATGGAGAAAAGAAAGCCTCTTCAACAAATGGTGTTGGGAAAACTGGAAAACCACATGCAAAAGAATGAAACTCGACTACAGCTTGTCCCCGTGTACTAAAATTAATTCAAAATGGACCAAAGACCTAAATATAAGACCTGAAACAATAAAGTACATAGAGGAAGACATAGGTACTAAACTCATGGACCTGGGTTTTAAAGAGCATTTTATGAACTTGACTCCAAAGGCAAGAGAAGTGAAGACAAAGATAAATGAATGGGGCCCTGGCCGGTTGGCTCAGCGGTAGAGCGTCGACCTGGCGTGCGGGGGACCCGGGTTCGATTCCTGGCCAGGGCACATAGGAGAAGTGCCCATTTGCTTCTCCACCCCCACCCCCTCCTTCCTCTCTGTCTCTCTCTTCCCCTCCTGCAGCCAAGGCTCCATTGGAGCAAAGATGGCCCGGGCGCTGGGGATGGCTCCTTGGCCTCTGCCCCAGGCGCTGGAGTGGCTCTGGTCGCAGCAAAAGCGACGCCCCGGAGGGGCAGAGCATCGCCCCATGGTGGGCAGAGCATCGCCCCTGGTGGGCGTGCAGGGTGGATCCCGGTCGGGCACATGCGGGAGTCTGTCTGACTGTCTCTCCCCATTTCCAGCTTCAGAAAAAGAAAAAGAAAAAGAAAAAAAAAAAAGAAAAAAAAAAGATAAATGAATGGGACTACATCAGACTAAAAAGTTTTTGCTCAACAAGAGAAACTGACATCAAAATAAACAGACAGCCAACTAAATGGGAAATGATATTTTCAAACAACAGCTCAGATAAGAGCCTAATATCCAAAATTTACAAAGAACTCATAAAACTCAACAACAAACAAACAAACAATCCAATAAAAAAATGGGAAGAGGACATGAACAGACACTTCTCCCAGGAGGAAATACAAATGGCCAACAGATATATGAAAAGATGCTCATCTTTATTATTTATTAGAGAAATGCAAATCAAAACTACAATGAGATACCACCTCACCCCATTTAGATTAGCTATTATCAACAAGACGGGTAATAACAAGTGTTGGAGAGGCTGCGGAGAAAAGGGAACTGTCATTCACTGTTGGTGGGACTGTAAAGTGGTGCAGCCATTGTTGAGGAAAGTATGGTGGTTCCTCAAAAAACTGAACATAGAACTACCTTATGACCCAGCAATCCCTCTACTGGGTATATACCCCAAAACCTCAGAAACATTGATATGTAAAGACACATGTAGCCCCATGTTCATTGCAGCACTGTTCACAGTGGTCAAGACATGGAAACAACCAAAAACCCCCTCAATAGAAGGCTGGATAAAGAAGATGTGGCACATATACCCTATGGAATACTACTCGGCCATAAGAAATGATGACTTCAATCATTTACAACAAAATGGTGGGATCTTGATAACATTATATGGAGTGAAATAAGTAAATCAGAAAAAACCAAGAACTACATGATTCCATACATTGGTGGGACATAAAAACAAGACTAAGAGACACGGACAAGAGTGTGGTGGTTACCAGGGGTGGGGGGAGGGAGGACGTGGGAAGGAAGGAGGGAGAGGGTTAGGGGGAGGGGGAGGGGCACAAAGAAAACTAGATAGAGGGTGATGGAGGACAATCTGACTCTGGGCGATGAGTATGCAACATAATTGAATGACAAGATAACCTAGACATGTTTTCTTTGAATATATGTACCCTGATTTATTTAATGTCATCCCATTAACATTAATAAAAATTTATTTAAAAAAAACTGGGTGTGTCTTATACAGTGGTTATAGATATTTTACTTGCATTTCCTGCTTTTTCACGCAGATGAGGAGTTGTATGAATTTAATGATGCATAAAACTTGAGTTCAATAACTTTATGTAATACATTTGTTTTCAAATTGCAGACCCCAAAATTAAGGCGCATCTTATACATGGGAGCATCTTATACATGGGGAAATATGGTAATCACCACACTATTTAATTCTCCCTCTAGAATGTACACCTATCTATTTCTCCCCATCATGAATACCACCCTGTTCTAATCCACTATCCTCTCCAGCTGGTATCTCTATAACCTCTTGAGTCTTGAATAATACTCTTTACATGCTCTTTCTACAGTTCTGATCTTTTTACAGGGAAAAGGGATCCTTAACTTATAACTTTTCAATGGCTAGCCATTGCACTTAGAATTAAGACCTAAATCCTTGGCCAGTTCTACAAAGCCCATGTTGCTCAAAATATAAAGAGATTAACCACTGAATTAGAGTCTCTTGGGGATAAGGCTTGAAAATTTGTATATATAGTATTATGTAAAGTATTCCAATTACAGTTAATCCTCATAAAATTTTATATTATAAAACACTTTAATGTTATAAAGTATAAGTAGTTTTTAGCAATAAATACAGTTCTTTCACTAAAAACTTAAGAAAAATTTGTTAATTTGTTCATTGTTCATCATCTTTAAAGATGTTTTCAGCTAAAAGCTTACTTTTTATGTTTAATTTATCAACATTTTAAGTATACTTATATTGTTTTGATCAAGAATGTATTACCAAAAATTATAATTATAACTCAATTAAAATTTTATAACATTTAGTCTCATGACCAGAGAAAATTAAAAATTAAGATTTAACTTATACATATTTGCCACAGATAAGCATGACACAATTATCAACATAATATTTTTATGCACAACTATATTACTCAAGGATAAATATCTATTAGAAGTATAATAGAATAAAAATATGAATTAAAAATATGGAAAATTTCTAAATGTTAAAGACCATGTTAATACATTTTAAATAAATTGTGGTAGTTATTGAAATGTTAGCATTTAATTTCTCATAAGTCATCTAGAAGAATGCTGTAATAGTTTTATTTATAAATGTCAATTCTTAAAATATACCAGAAATTAAATGCTTTGCAACTATATTATGACAATTTTTTTTATCTTGAAAACAAACATCTCTGAGGCTATAAATGATTTTTCAAAATTATTAGAAAGAATATGTGAGCACAAATAAAGACCACATTTTAACCCAGGTTAGTAGTGTTTGGGGCAAACTCTCTCCCAGCTATTTTGAGCTCTTAACTGAAGTTGAAGTGTTTGACAGATTAATTTATTTGTAAATAAGAGTTGAGACAAAAAACTCCTATTGATTACTGGGCATGAAGTTATTCTTCAAACTTTAAAAAGTCTGATGTTTATCCATTTCACCAGAAGTAGCCTCAGAAAAAGGCTACGACCAAAGGTATGTGTAGAAAAATGGTTGATCCTATAACTTGGCCCAATAAGAGTTCATTCAATTTCTAGAGCCCAGAATCTCAAATAAAGACAATCCTTTCTGTGTTGACTTAAAATACTCTCACCCAGACATATATCAGGATAGTTAAGAATGTCAGAGTCTACAGGAAAGTAGATTCAGTCCTCCAGGAATTATCAAAGACCAAGAAACCTGAGATTTTCCCAAGATTTATGCCATTTAAGCAAGTTTCATCAGAATTGGAAGGACCTAGTTTGCTTCCCTTACTTCACAACAAAGGTCTGGAATTAATGTGTTCTGGTTAGAATGTCTTTCCCACCCTTTTTTTTTACATTAAATAATATCTCTGCCTTTGGTTATCCTGCAATTCTTTACCTACTATACAGACTGCATTGTGAAAGTCTATTTTGTCGTTCTCTTACAATATTTCTCCTCTACCTCAGTTGTTGGAGGAATTTTTGTGACTTGGACATTTTTCAGGTCTACTGAAGTTGAACCTGGGGGGAAAAGGGATCCAAAATGATAGCTGTAAGTGGGAGATACTAGTCAAAGAGAATAAACTTCCAGTTATAAGGTGAATAATTTCTGGGGATCTCATGTACAGCGTGGTGATTTTATTCAATAGCTAATAATACTGTGTTATGTGGTACATGAAGTTTGCTAAGAGAGTAGAGATCTTCAATGTTCTTACAACAAGAAAGATTTGGTGATTACATGATGTGATGGAGCTGTTAGCTCACCTATGGTGGTAATCACATTGCATTATGTGTGTATCAGATCAACACATTGTATACCTTACACTCATAGAATGTTATATATCAACATGTCTCAATAAAGCTGAAAAAAAGTGTTGACTTTTATGCAAAGATGTCAAGTTGAATGCCTCAAAGAATGCCAAGTGATAATAAGAGAGAAAACTTCCCAAAGCAAACACATGCAAGTTAGGGGAAATAAAGCTTACATTATAGCACCAAAGATGATAAAAATATAAATAGTAAAATATAGAATGATGAATGCTAAGGAGAAGGAAAAGCAGGGAAGAAACAGTTTGCAGGGTAGGAAGGCGGGTTGTGAGCCATGTGAGTCGCTCGGGAGAGCAAATGGAAGCAGAAGAAGCAGCCACTGACCCTGCAGTGAGACTGTGCCTAGTGACCACCCACGAGAACAGCATGGCTAAAGCCGAGTGACCAAAGGAAAAACAGGACTTGAGCCAGAGAGCCGGTGGTGCACCAGGTACCAGAAAGTATTATGAGTGACTGTGGGACTTCGCTTTGATTCTGAGCATGCATGGAAGCCACTGTCGTTGGCAGTCAGCACAGATATGATGTGATATGAAAGAATTCCATGGATGCTGGGTTGAAATTAGACTGAAGTGGAACAATGGTAGATTCCAAAGGCCAGCTAAGAGGCAAAGACATTGATATGAGTGAGAATTGATGCTGATTTAGATGAGGGGAATAACACTGTTTACATGTTTGCTAAAAATAGCTTGGCACTGATCATATATAGAGATCCTTGAAGCCACACCAGTCTCTCAGGACCCCTGCCCATACATAAAGGCAAAAGACATTGAAAAACGGGGAATACTAGCAGAAACCAAATGCCAGGAAACAGGTTGTTGGCTGATTGTGTAGGTAGTATTGACTTTTTGCTGATGGCCGGGGCCAGAACAGAGTCTGTGGCCTCCCTGAGCCTGGCCTTGCTGGACACAGGGAGATAGGATTGTGACACAGCCACAAAGAAAGGCCAGGTGGGAAGCACCTGGTGCCGCCTAATGTAATTAGCTTAACGATAAAGATGCACGGGTATGTGCATGGCTGAAAACTTGGGACTGTAAACATGTGTCCCTTTTAGAGCGGTATTTTGCCAGCAGGTTGGAGGCATGGGGTTGGAGAGGTGAGGCTAGAGGGCTGGTGCAGAAAGTCCGAACACAAGGAGCTGAGCATTTGCTTCTGAGCCAAACAGTCAGAATTCCCTTCCAAATGACACACACCTCAAGTTCTTAACTTTGTTCCAGAAGGTTCTTTGTTCTTCTGTTTGAACATACATCTGCTAGCTGACAGCTTGGGAATTTGAGCATTTCATTCTCTTTCCTGCCAAAAGCCACCCCTTCCTGCTAGACTCAGGACTGAGTGATTGCCAATGTAGCCAATTAGTCTTATCTTGGTTCCAAGAGACACCGGTTACATTTTCACATTAACGGGAATATTCCCAGTTACAAAAGCTACAGGAATATAATGACAGTGGAGAGGTTGGACAGAAGGAGGGTAGGGAATAGAAATTCAGCACAGGAAGTTGGATGGATTATTCCAGGAAGCTAATCCAGATCCTTTGTTCTCGCATTTTATTTTAGATATTATATCAAAGTTCATCAGGAAACCATGAAAAAATCCAATAAATGTTGTGGGATGATTATTACCTAATAATGACAGTCGTGTTTCTAGTGACAGAGGTAAAATAACCGTGCTTTGTGTGTTGCTGTGCTGACATTTTTTTCTTCTTTACTTTCGCTGGCTTGCGTGGTATTCTAGATCAAGTGGCTCACAAGGTCTAACTTCTACTTTGGGATCATTTGCACAGTTTTTACCTTTCTAACTTCTCTCATATCGTCTCCTCTCTTCAGCTTTTCTCATGGACTCACACATAACTGTATAGAATGATAAAATTCAATTAAGTGAAATAACTAAGTCTCAAAGTTTACTGTAATTAGGTAAAGCCACAAGCCATTAAACTTTTGCAAGATATCGGGCTCTTTGAGAAGACATGTGGAAAAGAACCCCTCAGAGAGGTTTCCTCAGCCATGAGGGCCAGTGGAGGGTAGTGTGTGTGGTCAGTTGACCTAATGTTTCTAGCAGACTCCGACTTTAGGCTCCCAGGCAAGCTTCCTGAAGGGTTAGCTCAGAGCCCTGTGCCCTGCAGAATCTCCTGAAAGAACTAAGGTGTTTACAACTCTGAAGAGTTAAGCAAGACTGCATACTCAAGGTCCTTTGGATGTTTCATGTCAAAATTCCTTATTCTGAGATCAGGTCAATGAGTCAATGTAGTTGTCTGTGGTTCTAGAGGTTTTTGAAATAATTTATTTATTGAAGGGTTCTATTAATGTCTAATGAACTCCTAACATCCTTCTGTGTAACTTGAATCAGTGACCGCCCACAGCACTTTGGTTTATCATTCTACTGTGAATGACTAAAATGTAGATTGGTCGGAAGAGGTCCTTAGTTATTAAATTGGTTAGAAAAGATCCCGTAATTAAACACTCGCCAGATGTTACTCTATGGCTGAATCCCCTGAGCTACTGTGAAAATGGAGTTAAAAAAATATAAAGTATAAGAAATAAAGAGCGAATGTTGGAGAATAAAGAGTAAAATAATGCAGAGCAAAACTGGCCATACAATTATATTGTAATTGATATTATATTTAATTCATCAATTATATTATAATTAGTATATTTGAGTTTAAAAAATGTTTTAGAAAAAAAGGAGATTTTAAAATCTGAAGGGAAACAAATTTAAACTGAAAACAAAATCAAAAGGATGATAAAATATTGATGTCGATTTAATAAAAGCTAGTGTCTATAAGATTTCGTGGAAAGCAGGGGTCTGGTTCTTTGCACAGTTTAGATTAGGGAACCATGACATAGTTTGCACACATTTGGAATACAACCATCTAGTGAGGGCACTATCTCAAAGAACTATGCTGGAGCCAAATGAGATTATTGAGGACAACAAACCACTCCTTTTTATTACAATGTCACATTTATAGCAGGAAGTGCCTATAAACGGCCTAATTTCCACACTCAATCAGGGACTCACCGGAAACCTGGATGGGGTCAAAAGAGAAAACAAAGATGAACACGGCTAAGGGCTTTGTATAAATAGGTCAATTTCCAGATGAAGAAAAACTGACTCTTGCAGGAAAGATAGTGATAGAACAACTTCTGAATAATTTTATTTCAGTGTGGATTGACTGTTTCTACTGCCTGTGACAGAGAGACCCATGGGGTAGGTCTTGCTGTAGTAAATGCTTTAACACACAATAACCCTTGCACTGTCCTTGCTACCTTATCTTCCTCTCCAACCCCCAGCCCCAGCTAAGTACAGGAGCATGTGAGAGATAAAAGGGAGTTATTGACTAAAACATTTAACAGCATAGAACTTAAATATTCTAAAACCTGGTCTTTGCCTTCATGAAAATACAAAGACACACACAAAGACAAGAAGCAACAACAAATAATCCTCTTGGATATTGTTGGACTATATATTATTCCTAGCAATTCACACACGGAAATAGTGCTCAGGATATAAAACCTAGACACAAAGCCCATGCAATAAAGTTTGTGCTAGCACACTAAGGGCTAGTAGATTTTCAGACTACCCTAATCTTTTAAAGCAATAGCTTTATATGAAACTGAATGAGCAGTAGAAAGTGCAGTTTTGAAGAACTACACAGAGGTGCAGGCCAAATAAATGCTGTATGCAGCATGGACTGGGAGAAAGCCAGGTTGATCCTGGTGTTAGAATTTTTAATGCCTTGATTGTACTTACCTTTATTATCCTACATTGTTATTAGGTCCTCAAAAAACCAAGTACAAATGCAAACAGCCATGAATCACAAATGAGGTCATAGTCATGTTCACTGATTGGCCATACAGAGTTTTACAGAGCAGGTATTATTCCAAGTTGTGTATTTTCCAAGCAGAGTACTGCCTAATGGGTTATCTTGTTCACCCTGTAATTGGAAACCTCCCTTCTGCTGCTTACTTGAGTGGGTGCCCCAAAGCTTGGTGGGCCTCCAGAAAGGCAAACCATAAAGTTCTGTGGGAATCTCATTTTGAAAAAAGAAACCACTGTAAAATAATCAGGTTTAATCCAGTATAACAGTCATCTTACTCGTGAACAGAAAACTAAGACTAAATTATAGTCCTCCCAGAGTCATCTTGTTCTTTCTAATCTTCTTACAGTTCAGGACAGAGTAGAAAAATAATCTGGTTTTCCACCTGATTAAGATTAATGCTTCATTAGGGAAATACTGCAGTTGCTGCATTTGTGTCTTAATCCAAATTCATCCCAGCATGCCTCTCGTCAGTGCTTTGGTCAGATGGCCCATCTGGGATCCAGCCCGTCTTCATTAGCCAAGGAAGCTGTTTTGTAAAAAGCAGACCCTTCTAAACAGCATTGTACAACCACCAGTGAGTAGAGGCAGTGCTGGAATTGAAGTCCATATGGCCTTTTCAGCAGCAGGTTTGTAGGAAGATGACGCCATCTTGTTTTTCAATACATGTAATAAAGGCAGGGTTTGAGTGGGGAAAAAAAGTGATGCTTCTAAATTTTACTCTTTCCAATTGGTTTGTGGAAAGGAAACTTACCACTTAACTGAAATAGAGCCTCAAGAGGGCTGTTACACCACCGTGACTACTAAGTGCTCATGCATGTTGAGACTACCCCTATCCCAACTCCCTCTTTGTGTAACCTGAATCCTTTCTTTCATTTATGCTTGTCAAAGATATACATTTTTGAGGTTCAATCAAATTTATTTCTGATTTACTGGTTTTCTTAAATTTTTTAATTTTATTTATTCATTTTTAGAGAGAGAGAGAAAGAGAGAGAAGGGGGGGAAGCAGGAAGCATCAACTCCTATATGTGCCTTGACCAGGCAAGCCCAGGGTTTTGAACCAGTGACCTCAGCATTCCAGGTCAATGCTTTATCCACTGCATCACTGCAGGTCAGGCAGGTTTTTTTTTAATTCAAGAGTTCTCCTCCTCTACTCTAATTGTTAAGCTTCAGGCCTCACACAACTTGTACATAGCCCAGGCTGAGCCACACAGCAAATGGTGAGTAGGCTTCCTTTCTTGGACAACCTCTGTGTTCTCTAGAGTTCATAATTAACTTTTTTTTTAATAGACTTTATTTTTCGGAGAAATTTTTGATTCACAGAAAAAGTGATAGGAAAGTATAGAGAATTCTCATATACACTCTGCCTCCTTCCACACACACTATCTCTCCTGTTATCAACATCCCGCAGCGGAGTGGTCCATTTCTTAGAACAGATGAGCCCAGACCGACACATTAAAATCACCCAAAGTCCATAACTTGCAGTTATAAAATACCTCACAGGGATGTAATGTAAAGCATCTGGAATATAGTCAATAATATCATCATAACTTTGTAGTTATAGACAGGTACTAGCCTTAGGGTGACCACTTTGTAAGGTCTATAAATGTCAAAGCACTATGTTCTACATCTAAAACTAATATAATATTGTATATCAACTATAATGTTAAGATAAATAAAATTTTAACTCACAATGTCCAGGCTGCACCCTGGACCAATTCCAATGAGAGTTCCTGGGACTGGAGTACTTTTTAAATTTTTCTAGGTGTTTCCAATGAGCCTCCAGGGTAAGAACCACATGTTGTTTCTCCCACAAACCCAGGTGGTTGGAGATAATCAGTGTTAGCTGATTCAGGTAGCTACTTCCTCTCCTCATTGGCTGGTCAGCATTACCACTAGGGTTGGTTTAGACTAGAGCTTATGGGAGCAGTGGGGACCATCTCTTGAGAGTGCCTGTGAGCAGAATTAAAGTTGTTGGGTTGTTGAAGCTATGAGGGCACACTGTCATCATCAACCTACTCTCTCTGGTCCTTACAGCTGCCAGGACTGGTGGTACTTCTTGGAGAAAAGGAGCAAAGTGTTGTCAACACCAGGGATAGGAGGTAGAAGGGTAGAAGTTCGTTTCAAAAGACTTAACAGCTATATTTTTCTCACTTTGTCCAAAAGTGGGTATTTATGTTTAGTGTTTTATGCTAGAATCTATTACAAATATTTTTTTAATTGCTGGCTTATATAATATAATTATTCTGCTCCTATTCAATTACTTCAGGATATCATAAACCTTTTGCTACTGAATTTCTTATGCTGATTAACAAAGCCACGATCTCCTCATCCCCTAAATCAGAAACGTAGGAGACATCCAGAGTCTTCTGTCACTCATACCTCTGCCCCATCACCACCTCACACACATCTACTCACCCACTACCTCCTGTTTACCCTAATTCCTAAATAATACTCAACCCATCTCTTCATTTCTGTCTTCACGCTCACTGGCTTGACCAAAGTCAATGGTTCTCCACTCTGGTGCATAAAAGAATCATCTGGGAGCTTTAAAAACACTGATGTTCAGGCCACACACCACACCAATTAAAACAGAATCCCTGAGCAGGGGACCAAAGCATTATAGATTTTTAAAAGCTTCCCATGCAATTGCAATGCACAGCCAACTATGAAAACCACTGGCCTAGGTTCTTTCTCTTTGTTTTTTCTTCTCTTGGATCCTGTACTAACTTCTTACTTGGTCTTCTAGTTCAGTATCAGTCCCCATTCATTCACTACATTAATGCCAGAGAGATCCTTCCAAAATGCAAATCTGATCATATCGCATAGTAGTCTGCTTTGAAAATACAAAACATAGAACAATACTTGCTCTGGAAAACCAGTGAGCAAGATTACGATCTCATTTGTGATTCAGGGCTGTTTGCAGTTGTATCTGCATTAGAAGACCTATTAACAATGTAGGGCAATGTAGGTAAGTACAATCAGGGCATTAAAAATTCTAACACCAGGAAAAACTTAGTTTGAAATCCTCAAGTGGCTTCTCATTTCTTATAGGGGAATACTCTGCAAATACTAGTGTGTGGTACATAGAAGAAAAATTCATGTTTGCAGACACATGCAATCTGAGTTAAACTCTTACCTCAGCCAAAGCTACATGATCTAGGCAAATCACGTCATCTGTCTGAGCTGCAGTTTTTTCAACTGTAAACTTCCTCACGGAATAATGTATGTAAAGTATTTAGCACAGCACCGGGTACATAGTGTGGAGTAAATAAAAAATGGTTGTACTAATAGTGTAGTGTACAACCCCACCCCACCCAACTGCTACTTTGTTCTCCAATCTCATCCTCCCTCTCCTCCCATTGCTCACTAAACTCCAACCCAACAGGTCTACTGCAGACTCAGCCATTTCAGGACTGCATGTAAGTGAAGTTCCCTCAGCTTAAAGTGCCATTCTCCTATCTTCCTGGACAATCCATTCTCTCCTAGATCCAGTCCAAAGTATTGCTTCTGTGAATGCTTCCCTGACCATCCCAACCTTTGCAAACACCTCTTTCTTTTGTGTAACTCCTGCATATGTGTTAGACTGAGATTATTTATTTACTTCTCTATCTTTATTACTAGTACAGAGGCTGCTCTATGTCTTTATTTCTCCAGTAACAAAGTATAGTGCTCGGCTCTTGGGAGGTATACCATAATGTGTTACATGATGGTAGAGATGAAAATATCAATAAACTAGAGAAACTTTAGAATAAAGTCAAGGACTGAGGAGATTGCATACTGCCAACCTTTGAGGGTGAAGCAGTACTATGCAGAGGAACACCCATCCCATCTTTTTTCCACAAAGAGAGTCTGGTGTCTTTTGAGAAAGAATACTGGGCTAGAAGACCACAGTTCACATCTATTGTGGTGCAAATTATATCTGTATTTTGGAGAACAAGATTCTTGAATCAAAATAATTTCATCTGAACTCCTCTATTTGATAGCTATGTGATGGTAGATAAATTATTTAACTTCTCTAAAACTAAGTTTCTTCTTCTATAAGATGGGTGAATAATATGATATCTACTTTGTGGTGCTTTTAAATAGAATAAAGGACATAGTAGACATAAAGTGTTTGGTATAATAATTCTCCACTAAATGGAAGTTATTATTATTACCATTATTATAAAGAAAGAGTCTCTTACTTGTTTTCTTGCCTTTCATTTCTTTTACATGCTAAAACTGGTTTGATTTTTTTTGACTAAGTGATTTAATAAAATTATTCAAATCAGATAACATGAACACACAGACCCATATATGGGTAGCTCATGTGGGCAGCTACTATTCCAAGTGTTCAAAATTACTCAGTTTAGAAGTCTTAGCTAAAATTACCTGAGTTTATACAATTATAGTTTAAAGTATCACTTGCGGGTAATTAGGACACTTCTTGCCCACTGATGCTTGGTTCTACTCTCTGCCTCTAAGGAGACATCTTGTCCCATCTCAGCGGTTACCATGGTAATCATGTTATTTTTGTCAAGCGATAATGAAGTAGTCCCTTGTTACTACTACTAATATTGCTGAGTTATCCTGATAAGAAAAAGAAGTGCGATTTATCACTCCCTACATACAGGCAATATTTAACATTTTCTGTGATTTCATATTCTTATATGTTTTACTCAACTCATTCTAAACTTAAAAAACATTAATAACTTCATGGTTGGTTTTAAGAGAGATTAGCAACTTCTTTTCACTCTCTTCTGAAAGGAAGTAACTAAGGTCCTAAACACAGAATGCAAAATGAAATGTGTAATTTGCAGTTATAGTCTTCACCTATTTATAACTTAAGTAATAATTCCCGAACATAAGTCATGGTCAGAATCAGTTGGAGAATTTTAAAGCATGTGTAGAGACCACTCAACGCCAGATAAACTTTACTAGAATCTCTGAGGACATGGCTTCAGGGTTAACTTTTTTTTTTTTCTGAAAGAGCAACAGACAGACAAGAAGAGAGAGAGAGAGATAAGCAGCACCAACTTGTAGTTTCAGCACTTTTAGTTGTTCATTGATTGTTTTCCCATATGTGCCTTGACCGGGGGCCTACTGCTGAGCCAATGACCTCTTGCTAAAGTCAGCAACTTTGGGCTCAAGCCAGTGACCTTGGGCTTCAAGCCAGCAACATTTGGGCTCAAGCCAGTGACCATAGGATCATGTCTATAATCCCACGCTCAAGCCGATGACCCCACAGTCAAACTGATTAGCCTGAGCTCAAGCCTGACAAGCCCACACTCAAGCCAGTTACCTCAGGGTTTTGAACCTGGGTCCTCAGCATCCCAGGTCAATGCTCCATCCACTGTGCCACCAGCAGGTCAGGTCTACTATATGTTAAAACTCCTTCAGGTGATGCTGATAATCACCCAAACTCATTAAATTTTTCCCTATAGATTCAGTACATATTTTGCATGTAATAGATGCATAACACAGACTTACTGAAACTACTGTGCAGTGGGTTAAAATATATTGCTCAGGATAAGGCTAAATTACTGTTTGTATCTCAAGCCCATTTATGGTATCATATGATTCACTCTGGGTCAATTAAGAAGTATTCCTTTAGTTTATAGATTGGGAAGTTTCTTTGTGGACTTAGCAAACCTGTACTAGATATGTAGTTTATGTGAAGCACCGTCATCAGAATGTGGAATGTGTATGGGAAATGGAAAGATGAGTGCTGCTTGCTCTTAAAGATGGATTCCTGCCTAGTAGGCAAGACAGACATGGGTCCAAATAATACAAGGGTTAGTACAACAAAAATTTAGTAAATGTGCATTTTAAAGCTGGGCACTCTTAGATTCCAGGTGGGATTATTGGGTCAATGATATGGCTGGGGTCACTTATAAATCTCATTCTAGCCACATGGTCCATAGACTATCCTTCTAAAAGTAAAAGAGCAAGCAGAACACAGGAGATGTTTTTAACAAAAGAGGTAACATCTGCCTTATTCTCTGTGTTGACATAGCATTTTGAACACCTGTTTGCACTAACCACATTTCTTTGTTATTTATTTATATGATCTCTCCAAGAATGAGTTCTTACTATCTATAAAATAAAAATGCTGGACCCTAACTTTGTTTCCAGCTTAGTTCTATGGTCCCATGAATTTTAATATTGAATAAAAATCAAACTGGATCAATGAAGTGTCAAAATAAAATTTTCTACACAATTTTAAGGGGAAAACATAGAGCATTAGATCGGGAGAAAAGCTAGGAAACTGTGTGGGTTCAATTGACAGATGAGTCTCTTAGGCCTAAAAAGAATTCAGAAAATTATTCAAGTTATGCAACTGGTTTACCAATAGAGCCAGGACAGAAAGAAAAATACATATTTTAGTTCCTATTTTAGTGTCCTTGAAACTATGTTGTGTGTGTGTGTGTGTGTGTGTGTGCGTGTGCGCACATGTATTCATGCTCACTCACACTTTGTATGGTTGTAAAATGAGGCTAAGATATACAAAAAAATAATACACACTATCTATAAAATAACTTTATAGAGAAGTTAATTTTTAGTCTTTCCATGGAATATTTGTATTAGAAGTCATAAATCCAAATGCCTGTAGTAACAATAATAGGTGCTTTGAGCTAGCTGTACTAGAACAGGAAATGATGGGGCACACCAAAATATATATTCTTTCTAAAGCTTCTTGCAGATTTTTCCATATGGGACTATAACCCTAGGATTGACAGATTTTCAGAAGAAGCCAGAAATGCAGCTTTTTTTTTGTGGAATCCCTTACTTTTGAAGTACCTGTACTTCTCAAAAGAAAATGTTGAATGATATATGGGCTGAACAAAACACACTTGTCGTTGATTCCAGTCTCTTGATCCTCACCAGAATAAACAGATTCATTGTCATTGTCAAGTTTTGAAATGAATTGATACAGTTCAGTAAATATGCAGGGCTCTCACCATAAAAGTGAGCTTTGCTTTGGTCACAATGTATGTTGACAACTCCATAGGAGTTTTGCAAATCAAACTTGCTGAAACGCAAGGGAAAACTTTCCCTAAGTCATTCCAGGAATAACTTTCCCTACATCTTTTGTTACAATTGACCTTCAGCTTTGTCATCTGGTTTTTATTATATATAACTAGTGTTAGTACAGCATGTCTAATTGTAGAAAATACTTAAAGGCTACCTACAAATCTCCTGAGGAACTGTGTTTTCACGTGAGTGTAACACAATGTATGTGCCATGAGCTAGACCAGAAGAATCAAAGACTCATCTGCTGGCCCTATTTCTGGTCTTCTCCCACTCACCCACACATTCTATTTCTTAGCTGGATATATGGAGATCCCCCCTCGTGAAATAATCTAGACAATTATGTCCTGCGGGGGAGAGCTACATTGTGAACAGAAAAAAAACCACATATTTTAACATATAAGATCAAAGAGTTTAAAATTATATATATATATATATATATTTTTTTTTTTTTTTGAGAGGAGGAGAGGCAGAGAGACAGACTCCTGACTCCTGCACATGTGGGACCCAAGCCCCCTACTGGGGGATGCTCTGCCCATCTAGGGCCATTGCTGGGCAACAGAGCTATTTTTTATCACCAGAGGTGGAGGCTCCAGGGAGCCACCCTCAGCCTAGTGGATACACTCAAACCAATGGAGCAATGGGTACAAGAAGAGAGAGAGAGAGAGAGAGAGAGAGAGAGAGAAAGAGAGAGAAAAGGGGAAGAGGAAGGGGTAAAGATGCAGATGGTCACTTCTCCTGTGTGCCCTGACCAGGAATGGAACCTGGGATATTCACAGGCCAGGCCAACACTGAGCCAATCTGCCAGGGCCTAAAACTATATTTGAGAGTGCACTTTCCACTGAGGACTATGTTTCCCCAGAGTAGAGATGGGTAGGAGCGCAAACAAAGCAGAACAGAGCTGCACCTGAAGAGGGGCCTGACCTCAGGCCTCCTGGTCGGGCAGCCTCGGGACCTCGCTGGAGCAATGCTGAGCTGTTGAGCTATATCACCATTGAGCTGTGGCTAAATAGTTTCCTTCTTCACCTCACCACAAATTGGGGATTCCTGTTGGTGTGGAATTAGCGCTAATGACCATCAGTTGAGAGTAGCCATTAGGGATGAAGGTTCTTCATCCCCCCTCCCCGCCCTTTTATACTTTCTCTTCCCAAACCACAAAAATAAATAAATAAGTCAAATCCTATTTGGGCGCTGATTACTTGGCTGCCTTCCCCGGTATCTTTCCTGTTTCTGTTTCATCTGTCTGCTCCTTTATCCTGTTTCAAACTTGCTCTCTACTTCAAAGGCACTGTCTAAGCGATAAAAGATCTCGGTGGAAAAAAAACCCCTCTGTAATCCTCAACTCTACTTTGCTCCCTGAACGAATACTTCTGGCAGTAAGAGGGGCCTATTATCACAGCAGGAGTGAAGAGGTTGCCCAAACAAAGCACTGTGACAGTTAAGTCCCCCAGACTGCGGAGCCTTGGTGGAGAGGTGCTGACCTTCCCGGGCCCTCCCTCCGACCCAATGAGGAACCAGAGGGTGACCAGTGTTGTGGTCGTCCTGAGTCATCTTCACCCCCGGTCTGGGGACTGGGGTCTCGCCTTCCGAGGCTGATGTCACTGTGATACTGTTGTTTTAGGAATAAAGTCAGCAGCAAGACACAGGCACCGATTCAGAGGACTCCCCCAGGGCAGGCTGCTAATGAACACATTTTGGAGTGGCACGTCTCCATGTCCCCGCAGGCTCTGCCACACGGGCAAGGATGAAAGGGGAGCCACGCCAGCCGGCCCCTGTTGTTTCTGGAGCGTGCCCCAACAACCCGACACTGGCTGTGGACGTTCTGTTCGTGTCAAGAGTGGGGTGGAGTTCACTGTGGGCCCAACCAATATCCATGGTCCTAAATCTATTTGCAAGTTGTTTGCACAGACATGCTAGGACAGAATTTGTCAAAATTACTTCGTAAGGGTTCGTAGAGTTTAATCACTGGAAGTATTTTTTGAGAATAATTTATTTGGATCTATGTCAGTTTTTTAGTTTGTTTCTTTCTTTCTTTTTAATAGAATGAACTCGATGATGCTGTTTAGTATAGTTGTACAAGATGGCACGTTTACTGGAAAATATCACTAAAATCTGAGAATTGGTAAAAATGTTCCTTGGCCTTAAGTATTAAAAAATGAGATTTTTCTCTCTTTTAATATTTATACAGTGAAGTTAACCTGGCTGTTTTGTTAAATAGAGAGCTTAGGTCATATTATCAGACAAGTAATGCTAGCATGTAATGGATTCTTTTAACGTCCTTGGAACAGTATCTGCACCTCGGCTGGCTTAATCACCCTCCCTATAACCTTCTCCTGCTATTAATTCATGTAGCATTTGCCTTCTTTGTAATACAAAAGTACGTAGACCTGTCTGATATTCAATTTTCACAAAACTTGAAGAAGTTTCGATTAATGAGATTATTTGCTGTCCTCTCCTTGTATCACCTCATAGTCGTTTCCGCCGTGTCTCCCTCCGGCCCCGGGCATCCCAGATACCCTGCTCCCTTGCTAACCACAGAGGGACTCTCATAATAGCTAGTGTTAAGTGAGCTCAATCAGTCAAGCGTTGGGATAAATTCTTTTCATGAATTATCTCACTTAATTCTCATAATATCCCCACGAAGTAGGTGCCACGGTGGGTCAGGAGCCTGAACCGTCCGTGATCACAGAGCCAATAAGGAAGTGGAGCCCACAGCCCCACCTGACTCTTCCCCATTTCCTTGGGGCCCCACCAGAGGGGAAAAGTCCACAAGGTTATTTTCCCCCTCATGCTATTTCCCTGGGGACTGCACACCATCCATGAGGTTGTTCGAAGCGCCAGGGAGGGCCAGAGTAAATGAGGAGACTGTCATTTGGTGGGGACCAAATCCTTAAGACAGACTTAGAGCTCTGCTCAGAAATGGAAACTGCAGAAACAGTAGAACTCCTTTGGTGTCCAAATAGCAAGTTGTATTTTCTTTTCATTCAGCTAAAATAAAGTGGTCATTGGTCACTCTTTCAAGTAGAAATATAGTTGGGGGTGGGAACCCTCTCCAAAGCTCCCTTCTCCTTTTCTGCGATCCTTTGTCCCATTGTCCCCCCTTCCGTGTGCAGTTCCATGTGCATTGTCCCCACCCCCCACCCCCCACCCCACCCTCCACCTCACAGCCCTCGAGCCACCTGCTCGTTTCCTTGATTTTGTCATCAAGTGCTAATCCCAGGTTTGACAGCTTGCAGTGTGCCATCACGGAACAGAGAGGCATGTTTCATTCCTGCACAATTCAGTTCAAATGACATTAGCCAGCAGGTGTAGCCCTGTGCACTCAGCAAAGGTCTTCTTCACACACATTATCTCATTTAACTGGCCCCAAAAGAAATTAGGACAGAATGATTGACAGAAAAAAAAAATTGAACTTTTGTTTAAAGTACAGATGCCCCTGGAAAATCAGTAATCAGAAATAATTGCGAAAGAAAAAGTAGAATATGTATGTGAACCATGAACAGATTGTGGATGTTGGGTGTTGCTAACATAACCTCTAACACATCGAAGCTGTCATTGGACTTTCCCATCAGTGTGGGAGCAGGAAGCTGATCTAAACTTACCGCCCCCAATAAAGACACTTCATTGAGTGCCATTGAAGAAATAATTGGCCATCTGTTCATTTTAGTGTTGGTGCTATGATAACTAGTAATGGGTCCTGGAACAAGTTTGCCTTTTATCTCTTATTTCAGTGAAGTCTTGTGGATTAACGGGATCTAGCAATGGCAGGAGCGGCCGTAGCACAGGACTGGGCTCTGAGAATACTGCAGTGCATTCTCCCTTAGCCTCTCTACCTGGCCTACCTTTCCCTCTCGGTATTGATTCATTTTGTGTTTGATGTGACAGCAGGTATGGTCCAAGCCTCATAAAGGGATTCCTATTTCAAATATCCACACCCCTCCAGACACACTGATTTGGCCATTCTGTGTTCACTCAAGGACTATCTTAATAAAAGCTGAAAATTATTGTGCTCTTACTGCATACCAGATGCTGTGCTGAGAACTTTAAGTGCATTATCTAATTCCATCTCCATAATAAGCTCAAGAAGTCAGGCATCTTGTTTTCCCCATCCAACAGAGGAAGACCCAGAAGTTAGGAGGCAAGGAGGTAGAGTGGATTGGTGGATCAGTGTTAGGATTTTATTTTAAGTGAGAGGTAGGGAGATAGTGAGACAGACTCCTGCATGTGCCCCAACAGGGATCAACCCAGGGATTGACCCAGAAACCACCATCTGGGACCAATGCTTGAATCAACTGAGCTATCTTCAGAGCCCAGGGCTGATGCTTGGACCAACCAAGCCACTAGTTGTGGGAAGGAAAGAGGGAGAGAAGGGGAAGGGTAGGGAGAAGCAGATGGTTACTTCTCTTTTGTGCTCTGACCAGGGATTGAACCAGGGATGGCTGGATGCCGGACTGATGCTCTACTCACTGAGCCACCAACCAGGGCCCAGTGCTGAGATTTTGACCCAGGCCCATTTACTACAACACCTGACCTCTTAATCATCACACTCTTCACAGCTGATGATTGAGTTCTACCTTCATTATCACTTAACTGGTTAATAGTATGGAAGCACTAGAGAACTGAGGAAGATATGAGTCAGATTTTGTTACAATAGTGCTACGTAACAAACCAGTGGCTAAAAACAACAGTAATTATTTGTTCTTTGTATGAGTTTCCTTTAGCTTAGCTGATTGAAACTTGGCTTGGCCAGGCATAGTCCCCAGCTGCAGCTTGGGCCCAGGTCTGCTCCACAAGTCTTTCATCCCATCTTCCTTGACCAATAAGCTACCTGGAATGTGTTTTGTTTTTTTTCATGGTACCAGCAGAAGTGAAAAAGAGAAAGGTGGAAGCATACAATGCCCTTCCCCTTAAGGTCTGGACTTGGAGCTGATGCATTGTCCTTTACAGCCATGTTTCATGGGCAAAATATTTACACAGTGAAGCCCACCATCAATGAGATGGGGAAATAGGCTCCATTGTTAGCGGGAAGGACTGCAGCATCACATGGCAAAGAATGTGGGCATGGGAGGCAGGGAGGAGTGGGGGAATGAAAGCAATTTATACATTCCGTTATGCGGAGAGAGCAGTCAACAAAACAAGCTCCCTGCATTGTGTGAATGTTTGTATAGAAGAAAGAGGAAAACTTGATTTTGGTGGGCCAGAGAAATAGAATCTAATGTTCTACTACTACTTCTTAGAGGTGAGAAAGAAGGTCTTAAAGCTCTCTGAGACCTACGATTCCATTGTCTGGGCAGTGATTTTAAGGTTAAGCAGGTCAGCAAGGACTACTAACTGTGCGTCAGCATCTATGTCTCAGGGCTAGGACTGGCTGGCCAGTAAGACTGGGCTAATTATGAGGGTGAAATCAACTGGAGTTGGGGTATACAGAAAACTCAGAATTCATAAAACCTATGGTCTAAAGACTATTTTAAAATCTTGTTTTAGACATACCAATCTAGCATAGAATTCTGGACTCCAAATTGAAAGGAATCCTTGAGTCTAAATATCCACTCCATGCTTGAGTTCTCTCTGTAATACACAACCTCTTTTTGACTATGTTCTTTAACCACACTTTCCAAATCCATTTGGAAAAGCTCTGCCTTTCTTATCCTTGTCATTTTAACATATCCCATGTCACCATACTCCTCATAAGTGAGCTAACACATGAGAGCCATCCAAAGGGGAGAAGCCCAGGAACAGCCCTCCCTCTGGGTGAGGAGTCCTCCCTTTGCAGGGCTGGCTTCACAGGGCCTTATGCTTAGAAAGGCCCCACACTGGACTTGATACTCTACTGGTGCTGCCTTCAAAGTCTTAATGATATTTTTAAAGCAGTGACTCTCCATTGTCATTTTACACTGGGCTCCCAAGTTCTGCAGCCAACCTTTTCCCTACAAGTCACCACCATCATTGTCCATCCCTGAGTAAGCTCCTCGCATCCTGAGACCTGCTTCCTGCCCTTCTTCTGGGGTAACTCCACTCTTTCTTGCCTAAATTGGTGCTTGATTGACTCTCTGCTCTTCATGCTATCTTTGTGTGTGTGTGTGTGTGTGTGTCCTGCTGAATACGTTCTCCTTCCCCCATGTTCCTCTCAACATCCCCCTTGTCCCCCTCCCCCCAACAGCCCCCCTTCCCTCCAGGATTTGATTTTCTGCTCTCTATAATGCTGTGTTATGTATATATAATTTCACCAATCTCTTTCCCTCTCTGACCCCATCCTCTCATCTCCTTTCCCTCTGTCTGCTTTCCCTCTGGTCCCTTTGATCCTGCCTCTGCCTTATTCCACTCCTCAGTTTACATTGTTCATTGGATTCCTCAAATGAGTGAGGTCATATGATATTTTTCTTTCTCTGCCTGGCTTATTTCACTTAACATAATAGTTTCCAGGTCCATCCATGTTGTTGCAAAAGGTAATATCTCCTTCTTTTTCATGGCCTCATAGTATTCCATTGTATATAATCCACTCATCCACTGATGGATACTTGGGCTGTTTCCAGATCTTCACTATTGTGAACAATGCTGCCATAAACATGGGAGTGCATTTCTTTTTTTGAGTCAGTGATATGGTATTCTTGGGATATATTCCTAAAAGTGGGATGGCTGGGTCAAAAGGCAGTTCCATTTTTAATATTCTGAGGAATCTCCATAATGTTTTACACAGTGGCTACACCAGTCTGCATTCCCACCAGCAGTGCAGGAGGGTTCCCTTTTCTCCACATCATTGCCAGCACATATTATGTGTTGTTTTGTTAATGAGCGCCATTCTGACTGGTGTGAGGTGGTATCTCATTGTGGTTTTAATTTGCATTTCTCTAATGATTAGTGATGTTGAACATTTTTTCATCTGTTTATTGGCCATCTTTATGTCCTCTTTGGAGAAGTATCTATTCATTTCTTTTGCCCATTTTTGATTGGATTGTTTTTCTTTTTGGTGTTGAGTTTTATAAGTTCTTTATAAATTTTTTATTTCAATGTTACCTGGTGTTGCCAGACCGATTCCCTTAGTCTGCCCAGATGGACCAGGCCCTCACTGACACCTTATTTCCTACTCCAGGGAAGAGAAATTTTGACCACAATTCTCAGCATTTTCTTCCTTAAGCTGAACTGGCCCTTGCTCTCCTCCTTGGAGCTATTCAAAGTAGGTCTTTTTTGATTGATTACCTTTTTGAAGTCAACCCTTCAAAACAGAATTGAGAGGCTACTTTGTAGAGAGACAAAAGTCAGCTCCAGGGGAGGACCTGGTGGCACTTGGCCATTGGTGGGGTTAAACAGAATGTCATTACCCTCATTTTTCAACTTTTCTTATGCCAACTGTGCTGACTTAGTGTCCATATGCTTATACTTCAACGTGGTCAACTATAATAATTGTCTTTATTATTCTATCTTGAGAAAGCCTGTCCTATTATTCACAACCTAAATTCAAAAACATACACCAGATAATTTGTATTGCATTACTATATTCTCTTTATAAGTATATAAATCATTTAATCAGATCCTTTAGGTCTATGATAGAAGGAAGAGGACAAACAGGAGACTTGAACCAACACAGGCTGCACTTGGGCTACAAATGAGACAGGTTCTGGAAGTTTGTTCTTAAGTTGAATTTGAATGTAAGTCAGAACAGGTACATTTACTTATTAAGAGCAACTTAGACAAATGTTTGTCTTAAGTTTAAAAAATTATATTAAAAAATTTATAAAGAACTTATAAAACTCAACACCAAAAAGGTAAACAATCCAATCAAAAATGGACATAGTGTTTATTTTTTCCTTTCTGTGCATATAAATACTTAAACATTTTCACACCTGCAGAACCTATCTTGTTCAAAACCCAGGGACATCTTGTATTTTAAACATATTTAATTTGAATTAATTACATCTGATGTCAAATTTTTGAAATAACATTTAGCTTTTGGCTTTTATTTTTATAGCTTGTAAAAGCAGCACTTGTTCTTATAGAAAACAGAGAAAATAATTTTAAAACCACAGAGAAGAAAATAGACATTTCCTACAATCCCAACTACTAAAAATAACGGCAGTTAACATGCAGTTTAATATTTTTATCTTTTTTTCTATGAACATACACATATGCTCATATTTTAAAATACATTACGAACATATTACACTGTTTATAACTTGCTGTTTTTCTTTTAAAATTTAATCAAGAGGTTTTCTTTTAACTTAACAGGCTGATTCAGAAGCAAACAATGAAGCCAAAAGCTACGCAGTGACACAGTTGTATGATTCTGTCACAAGCAGTCAATTCAGAAGGAAAGCATTTAGAGTGACCTACTTGGAATTGCGAAAGTCAAACAGTGGGTTAATTTGTTCACTATCTAATAATACCACATGAAATCCAGTAACCCACTGGCAGGCGGTGATGTGTGATCCAAGCCAGGGCTTAGGGATTTAAAGTTATATACTGTTCTAATAGATCCAGGGCTGCTTTTGACCCTTTTGTACAATTTTTAGTAAAGACCGGGGGTTTTGCTTTTTAAAATAAAGGATGCAGTTCAAAGAGAAGACTTTCATCTTCCTTAATGAGTTGCAAAAACATGCAGAATAACATCGTGAGGCTCTTGAAATGAAAGTTGCTGAGCCTGAAACACCCAGGAGTGTTTTGAATCCCAAAATTCTTTTTTGATGTGCCTGGAGTTACACATTTAGTCACTACATGCCCTTTAAGATTTTTATCTTCAAAAACTGAGCAGAATATATGATTACTCAAGCACTAATATTTTGTCTGTCAGTAAAAAACTTGTTAATTTAAAAATACTTTTTAAAAGAACCTGAATCCATTACAGATTTAGTAGCCATACTTTTCTTTATTATATGTGGCTTAAGTGTCTGTTTGTCGCCGATAGCTTATTGGTTGCTTGCGTAACTGTACTAGCCAATGGGGTGAAGTTGCCACAGCTGAATGCAAATTGAGCAGGTCAGGGGGAAAGTGAATATCTGTTTGCATTGGCAATCATCTGCTTTTGAAACAATTTAAGGCTGAACACAAATTGAGTGTGTCAGGGGGAAGGTGAACATTTGTTTGCATTGGCAATCATCTGTTTTACATAAAAACTGCATCTTAACGTAATTTCTTTTAAGAATGCCTCCTAGAAAATACAGCACTGAAGAGGAGAGGAAAGGAGCTAAAGTTGCACAAAAATGGCTTTCTCGACAAAAAGAAACCACTGAGCAGAGAAAGACAAGGCTTGCTTCAGTCACACAACAAATGCGTCTTTCTCAGCAAAATGAGACTGATGAGTAGAGAGAAACAAGGCTTGCCTCAGATGCAAGACAAAAAAGCCTGTCTTGACAAAATGAGTCCCTTGAACAAAGGCAGGAGAGAAATGCAAAAAAACGACAGAGTAATGCTGACCGAAAAAGGATTAAAACATATTTAAATCACCTTTATTTATTGAGCTAGCAGTGGCTCTTAAGAAATGTACCGCCAGTGGTTTCCTTCATTGCACTCTACTTTAAGCAATTAAGCAAGTAGAAGGGGGAAACCCCGTGGGGCACTAAGCAAAGGGGCGTCCTCGCCGCCTGCCCTGGGTAATTCAGTTTGAATTAGTAGACACCTTTGCACAAATCATTTTAATTACAATTTATAATATCTAGAACAGTGGTCATTTCGTATGACTGCCGGGCTTTCTAGTAATTGTATAACTGCAGACAAGAAATCTATATTCAAGGAAACATACTTGGGACTGAAAAGATAAAAAAAAGTAATACAGGTCCCATAAATATTGGTATTTTCTCTCTCTCTCTCTCTCTCTCTCACACACACACACACACACACACACACACACACACACACAAGGGGGAGGGGAGAGAAAGAGAACAAGGTACATTTCAAAGTCATCTTTGGACTATTTTCCAAGCTTCTATTCACAAGTACCTTTCAAAAAGTTAGATGCTGTATGTATTTCTTTTAATGAAAGTGAGAAGCAACTTAATATTTGGCTAATTGCACCTATATTTCAAAATCTGTTGAACTTGATTAATTTTTAAAATCAATCAGCTTTGATTCTTTTAAAGATGGGCATGATATAAGTGGTCCGCACAGACCACTGACAAGACATGAACTTGTGAGTCCACGATTTGTGGCAACCCTTAGGGTGATAATAAAGCAAATCAAAACCAAATCTCAGTCCTTGATACCGACTCTGTATTCTTGCTTTACCTTGTCAGGTTCTATGAAAAATAGCAGAAAATTGAAAATGTGGCAGATTAATTCTCTAGTCTTGACACTGAGCCTATTTTACTTTGTGCTCGGTTCTTTCCTGGGTGTCCTTTCTTAGGTTGTTCATGTAGAACTCTTTGATAAAATGAGAAGTAGCATTAAGCTATTTCCTGAGGATCTCTAAGATAATACACTAAAACATCCATGCTTATTTACTAAGTGCACACTCTCAACTTAAAATTATAGCTTGTCACTTTGACCTCATGCAGCTATATATTTATTTTTCATTATATATTATAGACTCATTTTACCAAGATACACAGCCATATCCAGATTTGGAGTCTGTGTCATTTATATAAATGCCTTCATAGTATAGAGCAGGGGTCTCAAACTCAATTCAGCATGTGGGCCGCAGAGCAACATCACAGCCGTTCGGCCGGCCGCACTAGGTCTACAAAGGCAACTGTTACGCAACACTTTTCTCACTGCAGTTGAAAACAAAAAAAAATCAGTACAACAAGCACAATCGTACATGCAGTTTACTCAGTGTCACAAAACGACCAGAAACTGTAGTTCGCATCACAACTGCTGTTAACTAAGCTAATATCTAGCTAGGATGCTAGAGAAATGAAAAATACAAGTAGGCCCCTAGGCTTACTTAATTTTATCCAAAATATTTTGAACTTCGTGGATTAGTCTGCGGGCCGCACAAAATTGTTCGGCAGGCCGCATGCGGTCCGTGGGCTGTGAGTTTGAGGCCCCTGGTATAGAGTAATTACTCAAAACATCTCTAGATCTCATTTTGTAGAAGTCAGTTTCATGGTTTAACACACAGGTCTGGTCCTAGGTTCACCTGGCTTTGAATCCCAACACTTACGTCATTTTTGGCAAGTTTCTTAGCTTTTCTACTTACATTTTTAAATGGAAACAAAAATGGTACATCAATGATTTGGTAGGTATGAGGGTTAAGTAAAATAATGTGTGCAAAGCACTTGGTACTAATTAAATTGTTCAAAATGTTCATTCCTATTATTATTACATTATTCCAGATCAGTTTATGAGCAAGAAAGTGATCTCATTTCTTCATAACCATATTTTATTTTGGCCTTACAATGCTATTCCCCAGACTTAGCAGCCTCTTTATTTATGAGACTTGTATCTAAGAGGCTTTTTTACTATGTTTTAAAAACAAATTTACTCTTAATGGCAATGATTTTCTTAATTAAGATATGCACCCCTATGTTTATTGCAGCATTATTTACAATAGCCAAGATTTGGAAGCAGCCCAAGTGCCCATCAGTACATGAGTGGATAAAAAAGCTGTGGTACATCATGCAATGGAATACTGCTCAGCCATAAAAAAAGGAAATATTACCCTTTGCAACAGCATGGATGGACCTGGAGAGCATTATGCTAAGTGAAATAAGCCAGTCAGGGAAACATAAGTACTGTACCTATGATCTTACTCATATATGGAATCTAATGAACAAAATAAACTAACAAAATGGAAACAGACTCATAAATACAGAAAACAGACAGACAACTGTCAGAGGGAAAGGGGGTTGGGGCTGGGTGAAAAAGGTGAAGGGATTAAAGCAAAGAAAAAAGGATCATGTACATAGAGAGCTGTGCGGTGATTACGGGAGGGCAAGGGGGTGGGGGTAGAAGAGGGTAAAGGGGGGATCATTGGTGATGGAAGGAGACTTGACTTGGGGTGTTGAACGTGCAATGCAGTGTACACATAATGAATTATAGAATTGTACACCCGATACCTATGTAATATTATTAACCAATGTCACTCCAATAAAGTCAATTAAAGAAAAAACCATAGGAAAAAAATGTTGTGAAGTTTAATGGAAAATTCAACAGAGGTTTTTTGAAGAATGATGCAAACCCACTCTTGAAGTCAAGGCATCCTTAAGAAAGAGTTGATTATGATGCTCAGAAGGCAGGAATTACATGTCTCCAGCTGATTCAAGTGTGCAGCAACTCACCAAGCATTTGTGTTAGGTCCAGGTCCCCAACCTAACAGCAGGGTGCAAAAATACTGGAAAGTGGGGTCCAGGTCTTATTCAGCATTTCCCCTCAAAATTTAGGAATTCTGGAAGAGAAAAGTTAATGACTTGATTTAAAGGTAATTTTCTATTCAGATGGAAATTAAAGCACATGCAGTGTCGTTAGTCACCAATTCTGATGGTGTGATAAAGAAAGCTGGAACAAAGGAGCCATCTCTGACCTGCCGTAAGCAGAGCCCAGCCTTCCTGACATACCCCACCAGTGGATGTGGATTTCAGAGTTTACTGTGACAATGCTCAGGTCTGAGTGGGCTGGCCACAAGACATTTTGGATATATGTTGCAATGCAAGTGGACTTGATGAAGGAATGAACTCTCAGATTGGCATCATTTCAACCATGCCTCAAGCTGACCTCTTTATCAATTCACAGAGGTTTAAGTGACCACCTACTAATTGTCCAGCACTGTATCAGACCCTATGAGAGAGAGAAAAGAAGTATGACGCTGGGCCATCGCCTTTGGCAATGTGATCAATGTGATAGTTTCTCACCTTTGTTATTTTCTCTAGCATGTAGTTGCACTTTCTCCCCACTGACAGGGTGTATAATGAGGATATTTCTAGTCCACTAACCAGCAATTGAAATGACTTATCTCTGAACATTCTTATCCTCTCACACAGTTGTCCTTAAATTCACACCTTTACACCTGCAAAATGGCCCTGAGACTTCAGAGCAAAGCCCAGTGACTTCCTTAGGAACCAACTGAACTAATAGGAAAGACGAAAGGTGGGAAATGGAGAAAACGTACTATACAAAACATATATTTATCTTCAGGTGTTTTATGAGCTATCTCTCTCTGACTTTTAATATTCCATTTGTGCTTTACAATACTGATTGCATTTATTAACATAATTTTATAAACATAAAATTAATAATGTCATTATTTTTATAACTATATTACAAAAAAGAGGTTATAAGAGATTGCTCAGCACCTGGAGAAAGGAGTTCGATCTATCTTTGCCCCCCTGTTCTCTTTCTGCGCATTAACAGCACTTGGACTATGTTACAATGTTATATCCAGCAGCTGTAAACAAAACATTATTTCCAATCCACAGTACTTCTCAGTCCCCAAGGGAAAATAAACACACTACAGGGAAGATAAAATCAATATGATAGCAAGAGGAATTAGAGTTGTTATTAATATGTTAATTGAATACCAGATGGAAAAGATAAACAAACAATGGCTTGCCAGTCTCTATTAAAACTATTTTCTAAATATTTTAGAAAAAAATTACAAAATAACCTGTGGTGGTAAGGTATATGGGTAATATATTTTTAGCTGAGTGAGCTTGTTAGTTACCAAAATAGCCCATGTATTATGCCACTACAGGATGTGAAGTCACAAATTATAGAGAAGTCTGACAGCAATTTAATTGGGAGTAACCTTTACAGATGACAAAATAGATACTAAGCTTTCGGTGTAATTGTTGTTTGTTTAATTATCTGATGTTTAGAAGTGTGTGTGCAAGTGCATGCATGCTTGTCAAATACTGTTGTCTTTCTTGCCAGGTGCAAAGGTCATGTGTTGTGGCTCCAGTGGTCCGGTAGAGATCAGTACAGTTCCAATAGCCCAGAAACTGTGGGTGGATTTGCTCTAGGTGGGCGTGGCTGGGGACTTCAGGTGCTTCCTGTGGGCTGTCTGTACTGACCCCACTCACTGTTAAATTCCAGTGTAAATGGCCAAGTACCTAACAGCCCACATCAAGTATGGTAAACATTGCTGAAATCTGCCAAGTGCTAGAAAATATATTCAAACATATAAAAACTTTTTTTCTCTTGTTCATGTCCATATGGAATTTTTTTCTGATCTTCTTGTATTGTTTTCTAAAATGTAAAATGTGGAGAAGTCCTGCCGGGGGTGAGGACGACAGATATGCAAAGACCCGACTCCCGGGGACCAGGTTCAGTGACGCAGATCCACTTTATTCAGGAAGTAAACTAGCTTATATACATGGGTTCAGCCAATAGGATGTTACAGCGTGTCCTTCATAGCCAATGGCTGAGAAGGTCAGGGAGCTGCGTGGTTGGCACTAAGTCACTTCCTATAGCGGGCGAGCTCCCTTCCTGAGTATGCCCAGGAGGCTTCTGGGAGCTGGAGTATTCTCACAGCATTGCATCAGCCACAGCTGCTAGGAATGCGCTCTGCACTCCACCCACAGTAAAACAAAAATTCGATAAACTAAAGGATACTCCTGAATGTGTTATGTTCACAGAGATCTCTTAGTTACTTGAAAATGACTTTCAAAAGTCAAAGTTGACTTATAGTTTTGTTAAATTCAATTATTCATCAAACCCTATTGAATACATACTATGTTTCAGGTGTGATTGAGCACAATGATGGATAAAGACACATTCTCTGTTTTGATGGAGCTCCCAGGGGAGAATAAGGCCACTCAAGTTCCCCAATCACTGTGTCACATGTCACAAGGGTGGAGACATAGGTGTAGACAGTGCACTATGAAACTGTGGACGAGAGAACACGGAACTCTGCCTGGGAAAGTCAGGGGAAGCCTCTGGGGTGACCTTGAAGGCCAAGTAAGCATGCTCTTGGAAAGGGAAAAGCTCTTTCAAAATGGAGAATCTAATTGATAACATCTTGGCAAAGGATGTGCTGATCCTCAGATCTCGCTGTCCCTAGCTGTCTCTGGAAATCCATCCCTCCATGAGGCCTCCAAGCTGGAGGAAGTGCACCCCCAGCCTACCTCTTAAACATTGCTTGTAGTTCTCATCACTGTTTAAAATAATGAATGTTTGGGAGAATCTAACAAGATATGAATATAAGGAATCTGATTGTCTGATCCAGGTTGCAATGAGCCTCAGATGTGCTTTTGAACAAGGTGCCGAATGTCATCTTGTGCCGGGCAGCAGGGATTCGGTGAGTGCTTTGAGTGATGGAATGATGCGGTTTCCCTGGTGGCAGGGGGGGTGAGGACAGAAAGTTACTGGCAGCTGGGCCACATTCCCTCCCTGAGTGAAGCAGATGCAGTGGACAGAGATTGGAGTGCACCAACCTGCAGCCTGGCTCTGGGCTTGGGAGAGCCTGCAGGGGACAAATTCTGAATAGTAGATCTTATGGGAACACTAAGTTAGTCACCAAGCTGGCCTCTGACTCTAGGCTACTGTGTTCCAGAGTGTGGGGTGGAAGTATAGGAAGGCCAAGGTCAGGACGTGAGGACAGGAAGGAGTCCCCTGTGCTGAGCAGTATGCAGGCACCCGGAACATTTATTAGATGCTATTAAGGGTAGTTGGTGAATGATTAGTGGGTAGAGAGAAGAAGGAAAAATAAAAAAAAACAACACTTTGCTTTGGGTAGCCAGGTGAGTGATGAGGCAATAACAGGTTAGCAGTGAAGGAAGAAGGAGCAATCAGACCTCCCGCAGGTGGACAGAGGAAGAGAGAGGGAGTGATAAATGGATTTTGTTGGGCTTCATTTGAGGAACTTAGAGGAAAATCAAGATTTTGCATGCACTGTACTTTAATCTGTGAGAACCACTACTTTTTACTTATAAATTTTTTTTTAGTTTTTATTTATTCATTTTTAGAGAGAAGAGAGAGGGAGAGAGAGAGAAGAGAGAGACAGGGGGGAGGAGCTGGAAGCATCAACTCCCATATGTGCCTTGACCAGGCAAGCCCAGGGTTTCGAACTGGCGACCTCAGCATTTCCAGGTCAACACTTTATCCACTGCGCCACCACAGGTCAGGCTCTTTTTACTTATAAAAGCAGCTTTTTTATGAACAGGAATGCCTTTAGCTGTGCTCCCAATTATGAGACAGTCTGTTCAATCTTTTTATACCAGTTTAGTTCATTGGAACCAGATCAGGGAGGTGTGAGTCGGTGGGTTAAGGATCTTAAGGTTGGTGAATTAGATCAGCCTCCTAGTAGAAATAGTTTAAACACTGAAGTAAACTTTTTTTTCCTCTAACAAGTATTTTCTATGTAGCCCCTTATAACAGAAATTCTTCATCTCAAGATTATAAATCAGCAGAACTTGGAACCACCTACACAAAATATTCAATATAAGAAGAAGAAAAATAGACTTAGATCAAAACTTAATTTTATAATGACAAGTTATAAAGTATAATTTAAAATATATTTTATGGTAATAACATGGAAGTATTCTTGGATCTTCTCTCTTATCAATGAAAAAAAAAACCCATGAATTGTCAAGCCAATGCTTTGCATTTTCAAAATTACTTCAACCAACAACTTTGTAAAGTTTCTCTTAAAATTTTTTTCCAAAATAATTGGGGCTTATGGATTTAAACAGAATTTTATACTGTTTTATTAATTATCTTAATCAAAGATATTTGGGGTTTATCATAATCTACTCACACTGAATAAAACATTGTTATTCTATTTCTTTTTTCTTAAAGCATTTTTTTTCTCAGTTTAAAATAAGAATGCTCATTCCTGTGCCAAAAAGTATGAGAAGTCCCAGAAAGAATTTGGCATTTTTTTCCTGGAGTATATATTTCGCTTGAGGAACTTGTCAGTTGCAAAATTGGGAAGGCTAATTAATTTAGTACATTTTTCTATTAAAATACATATGCTATATTATGCTAGAATGAAAATGTACTGAATTTATACATATTTAAAAAGAACAGCACATATGACCTCAAATATTAAGTGGGCTGCTAGCATTTTCAGCTTCCCCCTCCATCTCTGTGTGGCGTGTCATGCTTTCTAAAGATGGCCTTGCAGATCAGGCATGTGCGTGCATCACTCTGGGTGCTGTTCTAAAAAGACGTCAGGAAGAGGTCACAGCAGAATCGAGAGCCCAGATACAAATTCACGTGTATTTATCTGAAGGCAACAAAGCCACTATCCCAAAGAGATACCTGCACCCCTGTGTTTACTGAAGCATCCTTTTCCATAGCCAAGACATGGAAACAGCCTGAGTGTTCATCAGTGGATGAATAGTTGAAGAGAATGTGGATTATTATTTAGCCTTAAAAAAGAAGGAAATCCTGCCCTGGCCGGATAGCTAGGTTGGTTAGAACATCATCCTGAAGTTCAGAGGTTACCAGTTTGATCCACAGGGCACATATAGAAACAGATCCCTGTTCCTGTCTCTCTCTCACTCTCTCCCTTCCTCTTTCTAAAATCAATAAAATAAACATTTTTAAAAAAAGAACTCCTGACATTTGTGATAACATGAATATACCTTGAGGGGATTTACTAAGTGAAATAAGTCAGAGCAAGATACAAACTGTATAATCTCACTTATACATGAAGATTAAAAAAACCAACTCAGAAACAGTGATCAGATTAATGATTGCTAGGGGCAGGGGTGAGGTTGGGGGAAATAGGTGAAAGTGGCTGAAAGATACAGACTTTTAGTTACAGGATCAGGGAGTTTGGGGATGCAATATACAGCATGGTGATTGTGGTTAAAACTGTATTTTATTTCTGAAAGTTGCAAAGAGAATGAATCTTAAAAGTCCTCATCAGAAAGGAAAAAATGTATCTGTGTGAGGTGAGGATGGATGGTAATTAAACTTGTGATAATCATTTCACAATATACCTGTATTTCCCCATGTATAAGATGACCCTGTGTATAAGATGCACCTTAATTTTGGAGCCCGAAATTTGAAAAATATGCATTACATAAAGTTATTGAATTCAAATTTTATTCATCATAAAATTCATACAACTCTTCATCCGTGCGAAAAAGCAGGAAATGCAAGTAAAAAGAAATTACAACTACTGTATTAGACACACCCAGTTTTTAGACCCCCCAAATTTTTTTAAAAGGGTGTGTCTTATACATGGGAAAATACAGTATACATTAATCAAATTATGTCCTACATCTTCAACTTATACAATGTCACATATCAATTATAGCCCATTAAAACGGAGAGAAAAAGTTGTCAAACATCCCAAAGTAGTTCTTCTTTCTAAGTTCACCACCACATCCTAGTACAGCCTCTTTATAGGATCCAAACACCTGTAAAATTTAAAGTGCTTATCTTACCACTTAATTATTTGCATGTCTCTCCAGTGTGTGAGCACGCTGAGAGCAGGCTTTATTTTTTCTAATCATTTCTACATCCACATCCCCTAGTGCCTGTTGCAGGGTAAGTATTTAATAAATGTGTGTTGAAGAAATGGGTGAATGAATGAATGAGTGAATGAGTCTCAGGGGCTATCCAGGACAGACCCCAAATCATACACTGTACACTTAGCACTCCGATAACGACCCTGGGGTTACCCTCCTGCTTCATCTGGGGTGGAGCTGATCCCGGCTGTTAGGTGACTCACTAGACTGAGGGTCACAGGAGAGCAAATCTTGTCACAAGGAGGGTCCCCTGGGAAATCAAATTCCCGTGCGATGACTGAGGGAACTGGATTTTTCCCATTAGAGGAGTGTATGCACTATACACTCACCAGGAAGGGAGACCCTGTCAGAGACCATCTGTTCTCTGGCAGCTACGGCAAAAGGGCAGAAACATAATACAGTGAAATGAATGCGCTTCCAAGGCGCTGTCTGTTGACCACAACTGACTGGGTCTTTTGCAGTCAGCGCGCGTGTCATTATTCCAGGAACCCATGTGCCCAAATAGATTGCATCATTGAAATCATAAACCTATTAGGTCATTTTATCAGACATCCAGACGTTGTCTGACTGGGTTTTATTTCAACTGGAAAAGAATAAATTGCCAATGAAAATAAAGTGGATTTTGCCCATGAAAGCTGAACCTAAACTGCTATTTCTAAGCTTGAAAGAAGAACGGACCGTTCGACAAATATTTTAATGCTAAGCACGTTTCCAAGCAAAATGAAGAACTACTAACATATGAGTAACAGACTAAATAAATAACAAAGAATATGCTTTTCAGTAACATGTCCCTTTAAAAAAATTGAAATTTGAACAACTTTCACTTTGTCATTTACTCCATTGTCATAGACGTTGTACGGGATGTATTCATTAAACGATGTGGTAGCCACACAGCCCCGTGAACAGTGAAGGGGGACATTTTTTTATGCATTCTGCCCCTTTCTGATAAAAACTCTGAGGCATCAGCGCAGCAATAGAGCAACGAGTTTCACCTTCCTTTTGCAAACTGTAGGTGCAGGCAGTGTGGGGGTGGCCACAGGCTTCATATACCTCTGTTAGGACTTACTAGTTGTATGACCTTTGGGTAATGTACTTAATTAAGCTCTTTATAACTTAGGTTCCTCATTAACAAGCAGGAGTCATCTATTTGTTATCCCACCTACCTTCTTATGGTTATTGTAATGAATTTGAAGTAGGATGATCTCTGGGAAATGCTGAGAGCAGTTACTGGCAACAAGTAAACAGGAAAGTTGAATGATCCTTTGCCTGGAATTATCTAAGACACCAGACACATAGACTAAATAGATTATCTAAAATACCTTTATGAAAGTGGGTTTAAAACAAATAAGTGGGCAATATTTTGGAATGGGAAGTTAAGTCCAGAATGGTTGATCAAAGAGCTAAAACGCAGAGGTGTTACTGGGCATTCGTTATGCCCTTGGCGCTGCATTAGATGCTTCGAAGGATGCAGATGGCCTAAAGTTCATTTCTGTCCTGCAGAAATTTGCATTTTATGTTAGACAACAAGGCAATAACACACAGAAATAATTAACAGTAAAAGGCTGAAACAATCACTTAAGGCCACCATAAAAGAAATGTCACGATATAATATTGTATTCATATAAATAATTTAAAAATGAGTGCTTTATAGTCCTAAGTTTTGAAAAGTCTGTGAATGTTGACTTAAATTATTCATATTGTAATGTAACTTTAATATGGACAAACATGAACCATACTCTAGATGTTTAAACCTCTTTCATAGCTATAATATCAAAACCATTTATAAATTAAATATGAAACAATAACCAAAGCCACAGATTCCAAGTAGCAATCATCAATGTGGTAATATTGTTTTATTAAAACTAAATTGGCACCAATTCTTTAAGGTTTAAAATGCTTCTATGCTGTGTTCTGAGATGATGTAATTTTCCAAGCACTTTTTCAGTTTGGACTAATGCTGATTTTCTGCATGTAAAATACCTTAATTTCATTTAATGCAAAAGTATCATTTGCATACTGTGTGACTAGATGCTTGTCATATCAGCTTGTTTTGACTACAGTGGTAGCACTGGGGGTCAAAACAGTCATAAACTCAGATGGGCACTGAAAATATAAGCCAATTCTGGCCCAGCCCTGCTGGCTAAGTGGTAGAGCATTGGCCCAGTGTGTAGAAGTCCCAGGTTTGATTCCCAGTCAGGAGAAGCACCCATCTGCTTCTCCACTCCTCCCCCTCTTGCTTCTCTCTCTCTCTCTTTTCCTCCCCTCCTGCAGCCATGGCTCAATTAGAGCAAGTTGGCCCCAGGTGCTGAGGATGGCTCCATGGCCTCTGCCTCAGGTGCTAAAAAATGGCTCTGGTTGCAATGGAGCAAGGGCCCCACATGGGCAGAGCATCACCCCCTAGTGGGCTTGCCTGGTGGATACCTATCAGGTGCTTGCAGGAGTCTATCTCTGCCTCACCTCCTCTCAGTGAAGAAAAACAAACAAACAGAAAATACAAAGCAATTCTATCATAAGGTATTCATCAGATGATCCAAAGCATGCCTGTAATTTTTAGATTATTATTGAAATGAAACACATGCACACATATATAGTCATACATAAGTTCTCATGAGAACTAATAGTACCCGGTGATAGGTCTGAGCTTGAGGAAGCTTATAGGAAACATTTAATTGCTAAATAAATTTTACAAATAGGAAATATATATAAGCGGTACATAAACTCAAGAAAGGAAAGATCATTTTGTTCTCAGATGACAAGTGAGGTAGAACCTATGGAAGAGAAGAGACCTTGGAACCTAGTTAATATCATGGTGTAAGATATGTTCAGTACTGGTCTTGGAGGCAGGTAAATAAGTGATGAAAGATGAGGTATTATTTAAATAGAGATTATATATATATTTTTTAACTGAGAGGAGGGGAGATAGGAAGACAGGCACCCTGACTGGGCTCCACCTGGCAACCCCTGTCTGGGGCTGATTCTTGAATCAACTGAGCTATCCTCAGTGCCTGGGACAGATGTTCAAACCATTTAAACCATTGGCTGAGAGAGGGTAAGAGGGAGAGAAGTGAGAGAGGCTGAGGGAGAGAAGCAGATGATCATTTCCCCGGGGTGCCCTGATCAAGAATCAAACTGGGACATCTGCATGCCAGGCTGATGCTCTATCCATTGAACCAATTTTCTTAGCATGTAAAATTTACATAGGATAGTAAAGAGTGAGAATGCAGGATAATGTGATGTTGGAAAAAGAATCGAATCTATTGGAAGGTATCTTCAGTGTATAAAGGATTTAAGTTTTCTCACGTGTGGTACTTTTAGGCAGTGGCTCTGGCTGAGTCATAAGTGGCTCATTTTAGGAGAAACTCTGTGTTCAAGGGATATTACTGTCGTGTTGAGAAAGATTTAGTTTTATCAAACTCACAAGCTTTGCAATGGCCTCTTTATTGACCAAATGAGAGGATGTTCACTACCTGACCACAGATCCCAGTGGACCTTCACTCTACTGAATTTCCACTTCTCTAGCATATGTTGAAAGTTTTATAAACAATAAAAAAAACACCACAATTCATGTATTGAACCTCAAGACTCTATCTTCAGATAGAGTCTTTAAGAGATGTTTAAGATTAAATGATGTCATAAGGTTGGGGCCTTATTCTGATAGAGAAATCAATTTCAGTCTCTCTCTCTCCTCCCATCTCTTTGCTCCTACCCACCAGCCATGAGAGAACACAGCAAGAAGGTGGCCATCTGCAAGCCAGGAAGTGAGCATTCTTAGGACCTGACAATGCTGACACTCTGACCTTGAACTTCCAGCCTCCAGAACTGTAAGGAATAAATATTTTCTGTTGCCTGACCTGTGGTGGCGCAGTGGATAAAGCATCTACCTGGCATGCTGAGGTTGCTGGTTCAAAACCCTGGGCTTGCTTGGTGAAGGCACATATGGGAGTTGATGCTTCCTGCTCCTACCTCTCTTCTCTCTCTCTCTTCTAAAAAAAATAATTTTTTTAAATCTAAGATTAAATAAATGTCTGCTGCTTAAGCACCTGGTGTATAATATTTTGTGTGGCAGCCCAATGTGAAACAAAATTACTTATTTTCATTTCCTTTGACACATACACTGCTGTCTACTAACAAGTGCTCTCAGTTGAGAGCAGAGTGATGGTAGGATAATTTTGTCTGGTTTAGTTTTATTTCAGATTGTTTTACAAAGGCAGGAAGCTACATTTCAATTGACCTCTAGCGTGTTATTTTCAGAACAGTTTCTAGGCTGCATGAAACTGTTATCACTGGTGAAACCTGATTCTTGTTTCTGGCAAAATTTGCAAAATTTCCCCAGGTGCGGGGAGAGTTCTTTCACTCAGGGAGAAGGGAAATTTCACAGGTTGCATTTTGCATGTGAAACATAATTCATGCCTGTAAAAACTAAAATACTTCATCACACACCATGCAATGGACATGTTATTTTTCAAGTTTGGGTTTCGGTCATTTCTGAAATTTACCACAAGTCAATCGTGTGCTGTTTCCATCCTCTTAAAGCAAAGCATAGTGAGAAGCCTTTGGCTCCTAGCCTGGGTAGGTGTTCCTGCTGGTGGGTCGTAGGTTAGGGTCAGCCAGGCTGTGGCAAAAGGTGGGTGCTTTAGAGTAAGAAATTTAGTCTATCAGTGAAGTGTTCGTTGTACTCCAAGATTCTAATCTAATTCTGGGGCCTTGTTTCGTGCTCACACATCACCTGAGGCGCCCGATCCTGATACAGGTGGTCCTGTATCTTCATTCATGCTCAGGGTTCTCTCTCCCATCTTGTAGGATCCACTCAGGAACCCATTCTGTGGCTGCGTGGGGTCTAGGTTTCTCTGAGATCACCTACGATCACCCTCTCGGGGCCATGCTGTGGAGTCCATAAAACATGAGGCGGTGTACACTTGCTGGCTCTTCACAGCGGATCCGCCCCCTCCCTTCTGCACCCGTGAGTCCTCCCTGTGCTCTTCCTGAGTGTGTGTGTGTGGGGGGGGGGGCGTCCCACAGGATGAGGCGGGCCACGGGTCACAGCGTCAGGGTGGTCTTGCTCTTAGCTGCTCTGATCCTGCAGTAAAGGGTGGGCGTGGCACCGTCTCATCCAGGCCCCGCCCACCGCGTCCAGGCCCCGCCCACCAGCCTCTGCAGGGTCTCCGGACCAGCCCCACATGACTGGCCTCTGACTTTTACACCTAGCATTCGCCATGCTCACTCATTACATGCTGCCTCTCTGACTACCTGCCTTCCCCGAGGCTCTGAAAAACAACCAGTGATGATTTTCTGTCCGCTGAATTCTCTGTCCGCTGAATTCTCTCAGGGTCCAGCCCTCTTTGCCAGCCAGAGGTTTCCTCCCTGTAGTTTGTAAGAGCGCCCTTCCCTAAAGCATAGACACCTCACAAGTTACTGATGAATTATATTGTCTCACTTCATTATCCTGCCTTATGTTCACTCCTTTAAGTGGATAAACCATCTGCCAAAGTAACTCAGATCAATTTTCCAAGTTTCCTCCAAGATGCCACTCCATTTTCTAGGGAACTGGCAGAATGAGGGCTGGGCTGAGGCACAATTATGACAGTGATCGCATTTGTCTTCAGTGTTCCCAGTCTGTGTCCTGTACCCCACCCCAACTGATGTCCCCAGAGCTCCCAGGGACCCAGGGCCCTCTCCTTTCCTGTTCCTCTCCTCGTTGCCCCCCTTGTGTAAACAGCAATTCCTACTTTATCCAGAGCCCTCAGGTAATGACATGCTTCACACTGACAATAATTTTCCAGGCTCTTGAAGCTTGCCTGTTTAAGTGAAAATTTTTAAAAAGCTGTAATATCTTTGAATTGAAAGTTTCTCAACTTTCTCTGTATTGCTTATCTTTGAAAACGTGAATTCAATTTTTTGTCTTTTTATTGTAATATATTGAAACAATGACCGTTCATTCCCTAGGCATATATTGTTGGGCACCCATTATATGAGATATAAAGATGAATGCAGTAATGCCCTTGCCATTTAAAGAGCTTAAGGTCAAGTTAGCACGAGGATGCTGGAAGCAAGTTACTACAGGTCAATCAAGGTTGTACCAGGGCTGTACACAGGGCAACAGGGGCATGGCTGGGATCCAGAGAAGGAGTAACAACATTACCAAAATGGACAGCGAAATGCCAGGTAGGTATCTCAAAGGGCTGGTAACCTCTTACAAGGACTCTGCCCTCCTCCGAGAGCCCAGACTGGTCTGCGTTTTGAGTTCTCCTGTCTGGCTATTGGGCACCTCCCGTTCCCCTACTACAGCCAGACTGTCAGCTGTCAAGTCTTGCTCCAAGCAGATGCTTCCCTTGTAATTTGCAATTCTAATCATCTGTGCATTGGGAAGCCTGATAACAAAACTCCTTAGAGTGAGGGCTCCCTTGGACAAAACAGGCTCTTAGCAGGGCTCCCAACACAGGGTAATGGCAAGAGGGTCCTTTGACTGCTTATTCAATTAGGCTATTTTGATTGCTCTGTGCTTCTTTGCTGGTTCTTTGTTGGTGGCTTGTGAGTTTTGTAGATAAGCAGCCTCTAAATAAAATGAGGAGTCATTTTGGGGTTCTTATTAAAAGGGTGTTAGAAGCGTTAGAAGCAGGGCTTTTAATCTAAAGGTATCATTAATATCTCTTTTTAATGAGTATCTGTTATGTTCCAGATTTTTTACCTTTGTTATTTTCTTAATTCTCACAACAGTCCTGCAATATATGTAAATTATACTCATTTTATGGGAAAAGAGTAATGCACAGAGACCACACAACTTACTGCCTGTTGGGCAAATGAGTTTGTAAAATTTGTGTTATTTGAATTTGCTCAGTTTTATTGTTAAAAATGGCACTGGGCAACACCAGGCATGTGTCTGTGATATTGCTAATTACCTTCCAGCTTGGGAAGGGCTATTGTTATGCTAATGTGTGCTGGAGGAGGGTTTTGTGCCAAAAAGTTTTGGAAAAAGCAGAGAAGAAGAAGGAGGAAGAGGGAAGCCATTTTTGCAAAGTTTGTGCAGAGAGAAAGAGATGGAGAACCAGAGGTTACTAAAGCTGGTGGGGGCCTTTGATTCTAGGAGAAACCAGAGAAGATTCTCCTGGTTGTGGAACTGGAGAATGTATGAGTTTTGAAGCCCTGTGTATTTTTACTCACCAGCTGGTGTGAGGCTAGAATAAAGAAATGGCCCACCAGTTTTTGGCTCCACTGCTTCTTTACCGTCTGCCCGAATCTAATGGGAACCCGCATGTGCATGGCCACAATGGCTGTGACTCTGGCCTTACACTGCTTTTGTGGTGTTAGACAAATTTTCTGATCTCCCTGTCCCTCATGCCTTTCACCTGTAAAATGCAGTCAGTATGACTGTGTGCCTCTCACAGTTGTGAGAATTAAACAGGTGAATAAATATAAGTGCTTATAACTAAATTGCCTAGTACACAGGAGGATCTGGTGGTAGCTGCTATTATTGCTGATAACAGAATCATGCAGTTACTAGGAAGCAGAACGAAACCTAATGGCCATCCCGCAGCAGGTGCTCTGACACCAGGAAGGAAAATTACTTCCTAGTAGGTGATCTTTTGCAGCGTGGCTCATATTACACATGGAGGCAACAACCTGTCCTGCCTCAGAGCAAGGTGAGAACATCCTCTCACCCACGCTGATCTCATCATTGACTCCCCAAGACTCACTACAAGGTCACTGAGTTGTGACAGTTCAAGAGCAGGTTGTAAGCAATGGCTTAATGATATTTTTGAAGTGTGTCTCAAGGTCAAGTTATTGTTTTTTTTTTTGAAGAAGAAGAAGCACAAAACGTACTAACACCTCCACAGACATAGTTCTTCTCAGCGAGTTGCAATCAAAGAGTTCTCTTATACAGCTTTGCAACTTGAAGATACATGATTCTAGACAGTATGTTTTCCATGTTGACCCATCTCATTAGCAAATACCCCCAGCATGATGTGCTAAATGATCACAGTCGTGACTGAGATTGATAGATGAAGAACAAACTGTGCACATTTCCAATCATTACAAGTCGCTGTGCTCAGAACCAGCTGTTGACGGTACAGACAGGCCTGGGAACAATTGTTCGCCTTGATGTTACTTGCTCATTCCCTTGAATTTCTTGAAACTTTGAAAAGGAATGTTAGCATGAAAACAAATAATGTTTATTCCACAATGTTTTTATTTTAATTCAAAAGGCAAAAAGAAAACTTCATTGGAAGGGTGTCTAGAAGTTCCTGAAATAGTTTCAAATTTCATTAATATCTTGATTTGTTAAGTAAGAATAGTTGTTACTATTTCCTCTTTTTTCAAAAAAATCCCATACCACAAATTAAAGGTCTCCCCAGCATAATATAAAATATAGTTCACATAAAAAAGCACTTACTCTGTTTTTAAAAAAGCACTCATTAGATATTTTAGATATTATTTTTGCATGTTTCCAGGCAAAGATGCTATGGTGCATGTAGCTCTTGAGAAATATTTATTAAATTGAATTAAATCCTGTTACTCTGCCCCACCCATCTGTGCCCCCTAAAGATCTAGTATAAATTAAGGAAACTCTAAAGTCAACTAACATGACATAAATGATATCAAGTTACATTATGAATTTAACCGCCTCCAATTGTAGAGATTTGTGGAATTTGTATTATTTAAGCATTCCGTAGCGTGACTTTCCTCTTGTATAGTCTACAAGTGATTCTAAGATGAAATGGGACTTGAAGTCAAACCCGAATGAGGCAAAAGATACTCCTTGGGAAACAGATGGAAGGAAAGTTTGGGGAGGTGATGATAAAATGGACTCGAAGGCTCAGGTACGTTCTCAATTGGGTGATGTTCAGCCCATTTTCAAAATGGCTAAAGAAAGTTGAGTTGCCAACACAGATCAAAAAAGCCCTCTGCCTTTTTTTATTCTTCTCACTACAAATAGTAATTTTATCCCAAGGAAAAATATATATGTTCTTTGGAAGGCAGGAATCAAAGTAGTTTTCCCAAGAAGTCAGCCACCAAACTGAATTATTTCTGAAGGTCCTGGGAAGTGCAGCCCGACCTTTCTGCTGGCCACACGGTCTTCTCTGAGTTGTGGGACTGCTTGACATAAGCTGCCAGCAGAGTCAGGAGCAAAGTGAGCACAGGACTGAGGACGCAGAGTCGTTTTGCATCTGATAATGGCTAATGCAAATCTTTCTGAGAGCATTTCCCTGCAGCATCTGGCCAGGAGAGAAGGATGCCTCTCCCCTTGGTAGAAACAGAATGCAGACTGGGGGGGCGGGGAGGTACTCCAGGCTGAGCCTCTGCTGCCACTTCCTCAGCAGCTTGAGCCCTGATGGGGAACATGGCGGGGGTGAGAAGCAGAGCAGGGAAGCCTCAAAGCCAGCCAAGAGGATGCAAAGGCAGAGAGCTGGGTGTGGTTTCCTGTTTCCTTGTCATCATGGGCTTTGCTGAAAGCAAACCAGGTTGGAGACCCACACTCAGGATGTGGGGTAAGTTAGTATAGAGGTATCATTTATATTGCTGAGGAATGATGCCTCCTGCCACCACATGAAACATCTAGTCAGCAAATGCCAAGTGTTTAGGAACATGAGATGAAATGAAGTCACCTTGCACCTTGAATAATACCGGGGCTGAGCAGGCTGCAATGTGGTGCATCCAAAAGGAATGTTGCCGGAGACAGCAGGATTGATCAGATAAACAGGAAGCTCAGGTGATGGACAGCAGGGCCCTTCTCCCCAGGAGGCTCTCTGTGTTAACTACTCTTCTTCTCACTTGCCTGACCAGAGGGCACAGGACATAGTGCTGCTTCCAGTCACCTTCAGGATCATCTTCCTAATGAGTCATCAAGAATACCACACTCAGACAAACTATTTAGAGTGCAAGGAACTTCCTCTGTGCATGTGAGAAATCCTGGGCTCAGAGTGCAAACAGGTCAGCATATGACAGGTTCATGTTTGGCACTGTAAACATGAGTGTGGTCTGTTTTTACCGCATTGTGCACTGTGTCCTGGAGCAATTGTTTTTGCTTGAAGGTGTGCGGGAAGCACTTTCTGCCCAGCACACCCTCCCAGCCACTGGCTCGAACTGTCCTCCAGGTCCTTCTCCGGCGCCACATGGCTTGGTGCGCGCTTGGCTCTTTTGCTCTCAAGTCTGTGGAGTTTCTTTTCTAGAAACTAAACCTAATTCAACTTTTTAGTCTACTCACCTCCAACTCCTGCTTTACTGGACTCAATGCCCTTCTGTCTCACCCACAGTGTCTTTTCACTCTGTTTTCTAATCTGTTTCATCTTTAGCCTCATGATTTCAATTCCTCCCCACAACCTGTCTTTGTATCCAACAAAAATGAGGACCCCACACGCAGGTGGTATTCAGGTGATGGGATGTTTGTCACCAACATGGCAGGGGTAATGAACAAGTTCTTGACTGTCAAGTACAAAGTATGTATGAAAGAGGTGTTGAGCCCTGGCCAGTGGCTCAGTGGATAGAGTGTCGGTCTGGTGTATGGATGTCTCAGGTTTGATTCCTAGTTAGGACACACAGGAGAAGCAACTATCTACTTCTCTTCCCTCTCTCTCCCCCTTTTCTCCTGCTTCCCCTTCCACAACCAGTGGCTTGATTGGTTTGAGCATGGCTCCAGGCACTAAGAATAGCTTGAGTTGCTCCCAGCAGTCAGCCTCAGGTGCTAACAATAGTTTCTTACTTGAGCATCAGTCCCAGATGGAGTTGTCAGGTGGATCCCAGTTGAGGTGCATGTGGGAGTATGCCTCACTGTCTCCCCTTCTCTCACCTACAAAATAAAAATTAAATAAGTGAATAAATGAATAAATAAATAAATAAATAGAAAGAGGTGTTGACTCAGAATCTAAGAACTGCAGAATTAAAGGAAATTATTTTGTTTTGTTTTATTATCATGGCCTAATATTTAAATATTAACTTTTGAACATCTCCTCCCAAAGGTCATTTAGCCTGTGCTTATACAACCAAAGTGACTGAGAACTCAATATCTTTAATTAAGCTTAATGTAATATTTAGGATCTCTGGCAGAATGGTCTTTTACAGAGACAGTGGAAATTTGTCCCCTGTGGCTTCTGTTTGTTTGTTTTTTTACTTTGAGAGCTGAGTATAGGATCCTAGAGTAGAAACAGGATCCCTCTACCTATTAAATGAGCAAAAGAATCAATGCATCTTTTGGGAAAAAATAAAGAAAAAAAAATAAGTAAGGACCAATTGGTGAGGAAAGGCACTGAGGGGCTCTCTGGGACTGTAGTCCAGGCTAACCCAGGAGAGAGGCTACCATCAGCACAGGCACGTGTGGTTAGAGCTGTTGTGCTATGGATGTATGTGCGTCCTCCTCACCCTAGTTTAATGTTTAAACTTGAATCCCCAATATAATGGCACTTGAAACTTGCTGTTGGCAATGGATGTCTCTCACTCACCAATGAGCCTGGAGTCAATGCGGACGTTTGCTGCTGGCACTGGTACTAGGCTCACAGGTGTCAAGGCAGGATCTCTGCCCTTCTTGGGCCTTTCCATAATGATCCTCAGGTGGATGCTGAAGCCGCAAATGCTCCTTCTATATTTCAGATAGCAAAAGAAGTAGAAGAGCCTGGTGCTAATGTCAGGGGAGCAAAGCATACTCGGATGTCAACTGGCATCCTTTTGGCCAGAATCACGTCCATAGCCATGTTGAATTTCAGGAGATGCTAGGAAATAGCCTCTGTTAGCTGGGACATTGCTAACCTCTGAAAATGTGATTCTCTGAATAAAAAGGTGGGGGAAAGGCTATTGGTTAAAGGCGACTAACAGTGTTTACCAAGTGTATCAACAGATCTCTGTCCTCCTTGGTTAAACCCCATGTGTGTTGATTACAAATGTCAGGCCACAAAATTAGTTCTGGCTACTTTTAACAGAGAAGGGATCATTAAAGGATGCTAAGTAGCTTCCAAACTTCTCTGGGAGAACTAGGAACCCAAGCTTGTATAAAATTAGCTACAGATGCAAGTCTGAAAAATACCCAATTGACTCATAGGATTATTATGGCTGAAAGGCCACTGCCCCATGACTTGCCACCTAACAAGCTAAGACCAAGCACAGAAACTCTTCCATGGCTGCCACCAAAGAGCTCTGTGACCTGCCTATGGAAGGAATCTATCCCCCCTCGTGTCGCTAACTGCACAGCCAAGTCTCGTACAGGGGACCGTGCAGGGGTCTGTATGGCTCCTGTCTGTATCCTAGCTGCTGAGTTTCTAGAAGACAAGCTGGTAGAGGTTGGGGTGGGTGTCGACATGAGGCAAACTCTACTACCTGTCACTGTTTTTGAAATAGGGGAGACCAGGAGTCACCTGTTCACTGACTGACCAATAGTGTTCCATGGCTTCGAAGGGAGATTGAATTGGGAGGAGGGAAAAATGGCATCCTCTGAGTCTAAAGAAGAATGGCTTACTGGGAAAGAGAGAGAATGACACAGTCTTTTCAATTCTATTTTTTCTTCTGTGTGACATGGTACATTTTTTTTTTATAAAGATAACAGATGGGAATCCTATATTCATTAAGGAGGAAAGAAAGAACTCTTCATCTGCTAGTGTTTTCAATAAAAGAAATACATAGTATTTACTGCTACCCTTTGAAGACCCTTCAAAGGTTTTAATTAGCACGACATGTGTTTGTCCATCTGCTTAAAGGAGTAGGCCACCTGTGCACAAGGCTTCTCGCTTCGGGCTTGCGAACCAATCCATCGGGTCTTCCTGGATGGAATTCACAGAAAAGACTCAACCAAAGAGATCCCATTAATTATCCAAAAGTTATCTTTAATTTTAAAAGATGAATAAGGAAAGAGCACACAACTCACACATATATATTACATATATAGACTCAAAAATTCATAAAAGAAATTCAAATACTTGTCTTACTTTAACCCAATCTGCCACAGTGCAATGATTCCAGATATATCTTAGCTGTCTGTCTTGGTTGTTTTTTTTTTATATATATTTTTGTGGTACTTCACATTTCATAGAACGCTTCCACATATTGTCATATGATCCTTTCTATCCTGTGAGGTAAAACAGAGGAGACAGTATTTTCTCTATTAAAGAAGATAAGAAATGAAGGCTGAGAGAGTTCCAATGATTTACCACAGCTCACAAAGTTCAAAGGAGACTTGCCTGACCTTATGCCCTAACTCTTTCTATAATACATCCATCCTGGTCTTCCCACCGGAAGGGAAGTCTTACTGAAGGACGAATCTTTCTGTCTTTAAGAAGATTATTTCACATCAAACAGGCTTTAATGAGCTTATATTAGAAATGTTATACATGTCAAAAAAGTGACTCAGTGGTATGGCGGTGTTGCACAAAGGTTATGACCACCAGGAGGATACTACGTCCCACATCAGCTACCTTCTGGCTGAGTAACCTGAGCAAATTCCTAATCTCTGTGAGACTACATTCTTCTCATCCAAAAATAGAGGATGTAGTAAAACTCAGCCATATAGAGGTGCAACACACCTTCTGTGTTCCCTGGAAAAGCAAATCACTATATTGCTAGACTAGTTTTATAAATTGAGGTGCATTCATTTATTTTAAAAAATGTTGAACACCTACCATATGGGGACTACTGTTCTCAATCCTGGAGATACAAAGATTAATAAAATCCCTCCATTTTGATACCAAAGAGTGTGTAGAGTGTGCACACATGTATGTGTGTGTGTGTGCTAGAAAATCTCTATGGATGATGTTTGCCTTAAGTTCTGACCCATTCTGTTATCTATGTCAGTTTATGGGAAAAAGGAAAACTGAAACGTAAAGCCACCTACTGAAAATATCAAAATGACTTTGCATTTGGACTGAGTTGGAGTTTTAATTACTTCAAAAGTGTTTTTGGTCTAATATGTTCTTTATAGAACACATTTAAGGGAGTCCAATACTATTGCCATTCTATGGATGAAGAAACTGAGGCCTGGAGAAGTTAAGGCTTCCTCAAAGCACTGAAGTTCTTTAAGGTAAGAATTGGTTTGGGCCCAGAGCTGGATGTAAATAAGACAAAACCTCTACTTGGGTAGAGCTTGGGGTTTCACCATTGAACTCACAGGTAGCATGTTGATCAAGCCCAGATCAGCTTTGTTATAGATAATGTGGTTTTGGGTCCAAACCATCACAATAAAATAAGTATTGCAGTAAAACGCATCACACGAATCTTTTGATCTCCCCATGTATCTAAAAGTTATATTCAAGCTTGGCCAGCTAGCTCAGCGGTAGAGCATCAGCCAGGCTTGTGGGAGTCCTGGGTTCGATTCCCGGCCAGGGCACACAGGAGAAGCATCCATTTGCTTCTCTCTATCTCTCTCTTCCCCTAATGCAGCCAAGGCTCCATTGGAGCAAAAGTTGGCCTAGGCATTGAGGATGGCTCCATGGCCTCTGCCTCAGGTGTTAGAATGTCTCTGGTTGCAATGGAGCAATGCCCCAGATGGGCAGAGCATCGTCCCCTGGTGGACATGTCGGATGGATCTTGGTCAGGCACATGCGGAAGTCTGTCCTCTGCCTCCTTTTTTTCTGAAAAAAAAAAAGAAAGTCTGTCCTTTTTTTTTTCAGAAAAAAAAAGTTATAGTCATACTACACTATAGTTTGTGTGATAGCATTATGTCTAAAAAAATAATGCATATACCTCAATTTAAAAACACATTATTGCTGCCTGACCAGGCAGTCGCACAGTGGATAGGGCATCAAATTGGAACGTGGAGGACCCCGGTTCAAAACCCCGAGATCGCTAGCTTGAGTGCAGGCTCATCTGGTTTGAACAAGTCTCACCATCTTGAGCCCAAGGTCACTGGTTTGAGTAAGGGGTCATTCACTCTGCTGAAGCCCCCCTGGTCAAGGCACATATGAGAAAGCAATCAATGAACAACTAAAGTGCCACAACAAGAAATTGATGCTTCTCATCTCTCGCCCTTCCTGTCTGTCCCTCTCTCTGCATCTCTCTCTCTCTGTCACAAAAATAAAACAAAACAAAAGCACATTATTACTAAAAATGCTAAGCATCACCTGAGCCTTCGGCAAGTTATAATTTTTTTCCTGGTGGAGGGTTTTCACTCTGTGTCAGTTCCAAATGCTGTTGGAAAACAGCATTTAATCTTGCTCAACATAGGGTTGCCACAAACCTTCATTTGTAAAAAATATTCAGTATTTGCAAAGCACAAAAAGCAAAATGCTATAGAACAAGGTATGCTTGTAATTTAGGGCACAGTTTAGTTCAGATATATTTATTATGTATGTTAATGGCTATTTTTATTACTTTTTCCCAGGTTTAATATAAATTTTTTTAGAAAAAACAAAGTACATTTTATTTCTAATACCTTTGAAGTATTTCTTGAGAATACAAATTATTAGTTTGCATTTTCACCCTTTTCTTAACTGAGGTATAATTTACCTACAAAAAATGCACATATCTCAAGTGTTCATTAAATGCATTTTGATAAATGTATGTTCCTGGATTGAAACCATTCAAATTAAAATATAGAATAATTCCTTCATCTCAAAATTTTTTCTCTTGGTTTTCTCCAATCAGACCCCTACCCACATCCCTGACCAGAGACAATCTGATTTCTAGCATCATAAGTTGGTTTTGCCTCTTCTTAAACTTTATTTCCAAGTAACCACAACATATACATTCTTTCATTTAATCTAGTGTCTACAGGAGCCACTAAGCGATGTTATTGCTTATATCAGTAATTCTTTTAATGCTGCGTTATGTTTTGTTATATAACTATATTCTTTGCATCCATTCTCCTGTTGGTGGGCATTAGAGTTGTTTCCAGTTTGATGTTGTTATAAATAAGACCACCATGAACATTCAATACAAGGCTTTTTATAAAAATATGTATCCATTCCTTATGTATGTATACCCTAGCAATGGAATCACTGGGTTTAATGTGGTTTAAATGAAAGGAGTATTGCTGATAGTATTGCGACATAGCTAACTCTCAATTAGCTGCAGTAAAATGCTTTAATATTCCAGAGAGTAGACTGGACAGTCGAAAGCAGCCAAACGTAATTCTAGGTTTGGATTTGGAACTTTCTCACTGTGTTTGTGCTCTCTAACTAGACCCAAGTCTAAAAGAAATCAGTGGAATGTTATCTTTCATTTTATTTAGTATGAACAAAAGTTGGTCCAAGATCAAAATTTGTCAAGGACAATATAAGTGGATGCATGAGAGTTGACCACCATTTTTCTTATTCCAATAACAAATAACTACCCACTATATAACTAAATGTTATAATGATTGTGCACTAGTAGAAAGGGAAGTTATCAGCTTTGAATTTAGCTAACATGGAACTTTTACTCCCATCAGATATTTAATAATATAGTACCCATTTTTTCTGCTCCCCCTCCAGAAGAGAAATACAGTTTTTTTATTTGAAATATTTATCTACTTCTTTATATCCTTTCCAACATTTTATCTATAGATACCCTATGTTTTCCAACCAAAACTTGTCCTTTCATCCTTTGTTCTACAATTTCTGAGCATCTACTCTGAGCAAGGCTTTTCAGACCAGCCTGAATATAAAGTGTTGAAGCAAAATCAAATTTTGTTCATCATGAAGCTTGCAATTTAATGGAAATAGATATTAATCAACTAACTACACAATCACTTATCAAAATGAAATTGTAATGACCTCTACAATTATAGGGTGATTAAAAACATGTAACAAGAATGTAAAATATGACCTGAGAGGTGGGCATGAGTCAGTTTGAGCATGCCTGTCCGCATCCTCCTACAATGAGATGTAGTCAGGTGAATGGCATGACTGGAGTTAGACTCTTTCTTGTGTGTGTGACAGAGACAGAGAGAGAGAGAGACAGAGAGAGGGACAGATAAGGATAGACAGGAAGGGAGAGAGATGAGAAGCATCAATTCTTCGTTGCAGCACCTTAGTTGTTCATTGATTGTTTTATCATATGTGTCTTTACCGGGGGCTAGAGCACACCCAGTGACCCCTTGCTCAAGCCAGCGACCTTAGGCTCAAGCTGGTGAGCTTTGTTCAAATCAGACAAGCCCACGCTCAAGCTGGTAACATTGGGATTTTAATCCTGGGTCCTCTGCGTCCCAGTCGGATACTCTACCCACTGCGCCACCACCTGGTCAGGCTGGAGTTAGACTCTTAAACATACACTCTGACTGCAGAGCAAAACACTAGGAAGTAGCCATAACTTTTCATTCCCTTTCTGGACATCACATTCTCATTGCTCTGTGCCCCACACTGAAGACCAGTACCTGTTATCTTCTTGCTGCCCAGCCCACCTATCAGGCTCGCCCTTCCAGTCTTCCCCAATTCTTCTGCATCAGAGCTCGCCCACGTGAAGTGGCCTAAAGTGATACGAGGTCCTAAAGGCAGAGAGTAGACTGAGGTGTTACCACTACCCTCTTCCTCTTTCTTCCCCAAATATAATAGGGACCTTCTTGTCTCAGTACAAAGGAGTGGAGAAACAGAAAGCTTTAATCATCCAGGTGTAAAGATATTTTGAACATGAGGATCAGGTTATTCATCGTGTCACATATTCTATCAAAATAAGCAATAAGTATCTAATTTTCATACTATGGTCCTAGAATCTGTTTCAGCAGGAAGGTTCTAGAGGCAGGATCAGCTTCCGCAGTGGATTTTCATCACTGCACCTGGTCACCCACTCCTGTCGCCACATCCAAGGCATGTGGTACATTTCAGAGCAGGCACAAATGCTGCCTGTCCTGCTGCATGAGGGTATCTGCTGTATCTGATTCTCAGCGCAGGTGAGCAGAGCCCCTGGTTTTATTTGTGTTCTCATTTTCTGAGCTTTTTCTTTTTCTTCAAGATTTTATGATTTATCTACATTAATCAAATCCTCAGTAAATCTTGAAAAGATGAAAACTAAGGAAGCATAGAAGGAGATGGTCAAAAAGAAATCTACCCAAACAGCACCATCCCTCTGCCTCTTAAAGGAGTGTCAAAGGCTGGGCGTTTCAGCCCTCAGGGACTGGGTGAGAAGAGGGAGGGTGTCTGTGTTGAGCAAGTCCTTGCAGCACCCTTCAGAGCTGCTGCTGCTGCTGCCCCTACAGGAAAACTATTGAAATGTGCACCAATTAAGCTCCTGTGATCTGAGTGGACAGCTCTCCAGAGCACCCCTGGCAGGGACAAAGACTGCAGACACAGCCCTTTTAGCCAATGCGGAGCTGCGCATCATGGCTCCCTGGGGCCTCGAAAGTGATGTATTATAAAGAATAATGCCAGCAATAAGCTGGAGCTACAGAATTAGCAGCCACCTTCAGTAGCAACTTTGAGGCTTGTTTGTTAGAGACACTATCCAAGGGGAGGCATAATTCACTTCTGAGCAGCTTGAACTAATATTACTATTTCTTTCTAGCTTATGTATCAACCTCACATTCAAATTAGATCATTTTTTCTTTTTTCTTTTCTCTATTAAGCCAATCACAACAGTCCTCCCAGTGCCTGAGCATTCTCAGCATGATAAAATGTCTAAGAATGGAGAGGATGCACCTTGCATTCTGAGAGTGAGGAGGTTTCCAGACAGTGCCGGGCTGAAGGTGCAGATAATAGCAACACCCGGCTTCTAGCATAGGACTGTTCACATGCAGTACATGAAAGGTCAAGCAAGAAGTTGGCATCCCCTGATTTGATTGGGCAGGCCATTAGTGACCCACTTATTGGGAAATTAAAGAAAATAAGTGTGTGTGCTAATCTGTTACCAATGAAATTGTACAGCCTCTGCATTTTGCACCTTGAATTAGAGGTGGAAGTCACAAAAGTAAAGATAGCACACTTGTCGAAACACCCATGCCATACTGTTTGGAGCAAAATAAATGAGGCTAAGAAAGGAAATCGCTGGGGCAGCAGTTCCAAAAATCACACTGTGCGCTGTTTTTTTCCCTCTGGTATGACACACTTTCTTAGTAGGGCTAGTAGAATAAGTTTATTCTTAGGTCTCAATAGTGGGAAATACCACATTCAATTTTATAGGAGTAAACCATTCATACATTTATTATATACTTTATTCAAGATTTGCATACAACGAATAACCCTCATGTACTTTATTCTCGAGTAACAGTTCTTCATCTCTAAACATGAGTTAGCATTACGTGGCGAGATTCTGATCCAGCAGGCCTGTGTTTTTTAGAATCTGCATTTCTGAAAATGTGTAAGTGAGGCGGATACCGTTGATTGGGGACCATGCTTTGGGAGGAGCTGGTTCAGAGCAGTGGCTCTCAAGCTCGGCTAACCATTAACCTCAGCCAGTGAACTCTTAAAAACCTTGATCTCCAATCTTATCCTCAGACTCCACAGGTCAAAATACTTTAAGTGGGGCCTAAGCTTCCAGTTTTAAAGGTTCTACAAACTGATCGATAGTCTCGTGGGAAAGACAAACAAACCAGGAACCTAAACAGAAGTCCTAGGAGAATCAGAGAAGGCAGCGGTGGAGAATGAGAATGGAGCCTGGATGGCTAAGGAAGACCGTTCTGATGACCTGAAGGAAAAGAAAGCAGAAATGCAATGAACCATGTGACGACTATTCCAGGCAGAAGAACCAGCCCACCTACCAGGCTTGCCCTTCCAGACCTCCCCAATTCTTCTGCATCAGAGCTCACCCACGTGAAGTAGCCTAAAGTGATACACAGCTTTAAGGTGAGGTCCTAAAGGCAGAGAGTAGACTGAGGTGTTACCGCTACCCTCTTCCTCTTTCTTCCCCAAATACAATAGGGACCTTGTTGTCCCAGTACAAAGGTGTGGAGAAACAGAAAGCTTTAATCATCCAGGTGTAAAGATATTTTGAATTTATTTTTTACAGAGACAGGGAGGGATAGACAGGGACAGACAGACAGGAACGGAGAGAGATGAGAAGCATCAATCATTAGTTTTTCATTGTGCATTGCAACACTTTAGTTGTTCATTGATTGCTTTCTCATATGTGCCTTGACCGTGGGCCTTCAGCAGACCAAGTAACACCCTGCTGGAGCCAGTGACCTTGGGTTCAAGCTGGTGGGCTTTTGCTCAAACCAGATGAGCCCACACTCAAGCTGGCGAGCTTGGGGTCTCGAACCTGGGTCCTCTGCATCCCAGTTCGACGCTCTATCCACTGTGCCACTGCCTGGTCAGGCGATATTTTGAACATGAGGGTCAGAATATCTGTGAAAGGACCTAAGATGAGAAAACCTGGAAGTGTGTCCTTCCAGCTGCCTCCTCGGGTTCTGAGCTATACCTCCCCCACGCAGAGCCTCCTCTGCCTCCACCTGTAATGCCAGGAGGATTCCTGCCACACTCTGACGGAAGCACTCTTACCCCGAAACTGCATTTTGTTCTGTGGGATTCTGAATTTCTCATATTAGTTCTGTTGGAGAAGCCTCAGAGAACAGAAATGATAGTTATTAAGATAGGACACTAATAAGAAGAAAAACAAAGGAACTCCACCTGTCAACTGCCAAAACATCACACCCAAATCAATGGTGTAAACGGGGCCAGCCCACATTCCCTCTCAAACCTCCCAGCCAACCAGTGTATAGAGAGACTATGTGAAACAGGCCAAATGAATTATTCAATATCTGAGTACTTGTCTGTTCAATTTCTTCATCACTCTGTGGCTACAGAGAATAGGGAAGGGAAAAGGGAAACTTTCAATAACTGCTTCCCCTGAGCTGGCAATGCTAACTAGCTAGAATTTTCTACTGCAGTAAACTCTTCGCTGCCCCCTCAGTCTGAGCTTTGTACTACTCTGCCGGTGTGATAAGCATTCCTTTTGTATTTGGAGTCGAGACCTAAATTTGATTACAACAATTAGCTGTATTCAGTTGTTTGACCTCCAAATAAGAAAGCTCCACAAATCACTCTCATAGCTTTACCCCACAGCCTCGCATGAACCCCATGTTCCAGCAAGTCTAAGACACTGGCTACGTCCTAAACATGAAAGGGTGAGCGACACGAAAGGGAGTCCTCCCTCTCTCCCCAGCCTGCTCTCTGCCACCACTTTCTGTGGTCCCTCTTACTTGTCCATAGACATGGTTCATGGCTCAGATTCTCCGGGAAGCCTTCCCTTGTCCTCTTATATTACTCTGTAACATCATTTCACTGCAATGATTGCTTTTGATTGTTCAAAAATATCTGCTACTAAGATATATACTCTTTGAAGGCATATACTATAAATTGTTCACTTTCACATATCTATTCCCTAGTATATACTATGTATGCAAATATCAAAATAAATAAATAAGGAGAACTGTGAATTAACTAGGAAAGTGAATAATGAGAATTAAGTTGTATTATATATCACTAGAACATGCTACATAAATTTTTATAAGTTTATCATTGGTAGCAAACTTTTCCAATATGCTCTGAGTATAGAATTAAATGCACAAAGAGTATAAGCTATTGGTATGACTCTCCAAGGGAAGTTTGGGATGCAGTTGTTTTCACAGATAAGAGATGCCTGGCATGTAAAGGTAATAATGTCTTCTACAAACCCTTGATGTCTTCCAGGTAAAGATTTCCAGTGGGGCAATTAATGACACCTAAGACGTGGCCCTTTGCTTCTTTCTCTATAATTTTCTTATTCGTTTTTTGTTTCCTCTGCTTGGAAAACCTTTCCTTCATTCTTCAACTAACTCCTACTTGCATTCAAGATGGCTCAGGCATTGCCTCTCCCAGGAAGCCCTCTTAGATAGCCTGAGCTGGGTGACCCTCCTCCGGGCTCTCTGTGCACTGTGAGCATACCTTCACTCAGTACTTATCACTTGCTTAGGAGTAGTATTAAACCCGGTGATAACTCTGATAGCCAATTATGGTCATTGTGCTGGAGGAAACATATAAACTTGATTTTTTTAAGCAAAAAAATTACCTATTACCTATTTTTGTAAGCCAGTTACCATGGAAACAGCCATCAACATGGCAGGAGGGATTTATTGTGACTATTAATGTCGTTCAATAAATTGGTATTTCTTTCTCATTTCTTTCCCTAAAATAATGTAAGATTTACTTAGGAATCTACTCTTCACATTATCATTGACAGAACTGTTACTGGAGCTTGATGGAGACAGAAGCTGTTACTGTTCATGGCTAGCACGCTTTTATTTTCTCCCAGACAAAATTGCTATTTACTTTAGAATGTGATTTAAGAGAAAACATTTCTAATGTTAGTACTGAGGGTGCTAATTAGATAATACTTCAATCTCCTCTGCATAGGACAGGGGAATATTGAGGTCAGAAAAGGGATGTTTTAGTTCTTGTTTCTATTTTCTAATACAAATTGATCTGCTTCGTGTCAATGAATTCTTCTGACATTTTACAGCCAGGGCACTGAATCACTAATGCATCCATGTCAGATGACAAGCTGCTAGAAGTAATGGCGTTACATGATGATTTTTAGGTCCTATCACCAACTTCAAAATGTATTCTTGATAAGGCATCAGATTTAATGGCTATATTTTACCAGTCCCACCTAATACATCTGCTACAGTCTGCAGCAAAAACTTATTAAACCTCCAAGTACCCTTTGACTGAGAAGTTTTGAAGTAGGTCAATGAAAATGAGCATAGCCTATTTCTAAGCATGTCGCATCATGGCTATTTGACAGAATGAGAACAGTGTTTGCTTGTTTTTAATCCGATAACATCCTTTAATTTTTGCAAGCTGTGGAAAGCAGTGTGATAGACTTCAGGAAACGCACCCAGTTTTTTCATGCACCGAATGAGATGTGAAGCGCTGAGAGGGGACAAGGAGCATTTTCTCGAGTCAGTTGTCCTCCTTATTCAAAAATGAGGCTTTCCTTTTTTTCTTTTATTTTAACATCTAATCTAGATTTCTCTAAGGGCTTTTATGTAACACCAATGCTAATTAGTCCAATTTGAGTGTCACTATACATATTTGTTCTAGATTATTTAACCAAAACAATGTTTCAAATTCAAGGATGTGAATGAATAAGCAGCTATACTTTGCCATAAAATATACTTCTAAAGAACACAAGTAATTTTTTTTTTTTTTTTTTTTTTAGCACACACACGTGAGAGAGAAAGACAGGAAGGAAAAAAGATGAGAAGCATCAACTCGTAGTTGTGGCACTTTTATTGTTCATTGATTGCTTCTCATATGCACCTTGACCAGGGGACTCCAGCCAAGCCAGTGACCCCTTCCTCAAGCCTTGGGATCATGTCAATGATCCCACACTCAAGCTGACGGCCTTTGGGTTTCAGGACCCTCAATGTCTAGCCATCTATCCACTGCACTACCACCAGTCAGGCAAACTCAAGTAATTTTTATTTAAGATTATGTGCATTGATTTTACAGAGAGAGGAGGAAAGAGAGAGAAGTAGCAACTCATAGTTGCTTCACTTAAGCTGTTTGTTCACTGTTGGCTTGTCATATGTGCGTTGACCGGGCAAGTCCAGGGTTTTGAACCAGTGACCTCAACATTCCAGGTCATTACTCTATCCACTGTGCCACCACAGGCCAGTTGACAGAGCTCTTCAGTGCTGGCACCTACAATGGCTTAGGAGGGCACACCTCCTATTAAGGACAGCACCCAAGCCTGGTCCGCTTGCTTGCTGTTCACAGTCTGCTGTGCCCTCTGGCTCCAAAGAGAGCAGCGTGGCCTGGGCCTCAGCCTCTTGACCAGGGGTCCCCAAACTATGGCCCGCAGGCCACATGCAGCCCCCTGAGGCCATCTATCCGGCCCCTGCCGCACTTCAGAAGGGGCACCTCTTTCATTGGTGGTCAGTGAGAGGAGCCTAGTTCCTATTGAAATACTGGTCAGTTTGTTGATTTAAATTTACTTGGTCTTTATTTTAAATATTGTATTTGTTCCCGTTTTGTTTTTTGTTTGTTTTTGTTTTTTTTACTTTAAAATAAGATATGTGCAGTGTGCATAGGGATTTATTCATAGTTTTTTTATAGTCTGGCCCTCCAACAGCCTGAGGGACAGTGAACTGGCCCCCTGTGTAAAAAGTTTGGGGACCCCTGCTCTTGACAATTGATGTTGATATGCTATTGTAGAATCAAAAAGGAAGGGTTTTATAGTGTTTTTCTGTGGACATATAAGCATAAAGTGAAAAAAAAAAAAAAAAAAAAAGATGATCATGGAACTGTTTTGCCTGAGGAAGGAAAGGTCTCACTAAGCACGTGCAGATCTTGTCTTTTGTTTGTTTTTCTGGTGTTTCTTTTTTTTTTTTTTCAATTTTAAACACTTCTAATGGGATACTGGTAAAAACTTTGTAACATTTGCATATCTGTCCAGAGAAAGTGTGCTGGAAACTGACACTCCCATCACCATTTTGAAGTCATCTCAAATATCAGGGAAACATCACCTCTGAGGGCAAGAATGAGCCCCCCCCGTGGAGGGGAAGATCTAAGATCAAGGTCAGCACATTCTCACAAATGGTGACTTGATTAAACTCATTATCCTTATTCCTCAGCACACAATAGAAAAATACTTAATTCTTGCTTTAGCATTTACAGGTTTGAAGTCAAAGAATTTCAAGGCCATATGTAGATTTTTTAGGTCCAAAGTAGTTTATCCAAGGGTCAAGTTTCCTGAAGTTAAAGCATAAACACGATTACAAAGTGAAGGGGAACACTGTAGCAAAAGCATGAACCACATTGGAAAGCAGCTTTGCTGGTGAGCTCCGTTCCTGGTGCGAGTAGAAACTGAATACCTATAAACACAAGGCCAGACATTTCTGTGGATGATCTACTTTGATCAGGCTGGGTCCACAGTGGGGACGGCCTGTCTGGAAAAGGGGATGAGCAGCCACAGGAAGGACAGGGCTTTGGAATGGAGCCTGAGTCAAGGTTGGACCCGTTAAGCTGTCAAGGAGGTTATTTTAGGAGCAAGAAAGGCTTGGTTGTTTGGAAACAGGCAGAGGCTCCTCAGACTGGAGCATCCAACTGCTGTCTCCAACCACATTGCTGCAACCTCCACCTAGAACCCCTTGCCCCATAGGTGGGGGACGGGGACTCCCTGAGTAATGGCAAGTGACACTCTATTACAGGGGTCAGGAAACTTTGGCTGAGAGAGCCATGAACGCCACATATTTTAAAATGTAATTCCGTGAGAGCCATACAATGACCCGTGTATGTTACGCATTATCCAATAAAATTTTGGTGTTGTCCCAGAGGACAGCTGTGATTGGTTCCAGCCACCCGCAACCATGAACATGAGCGGTAGGAAATGAATGGATTGTAATACATGAGAATGTTTTATATTTTTAACATTATTTTTTTATTATTATTAAAATTTTGTCTACGAGGCAGATGCAGACATCAAAATAGCCACATCTGGCTTGCAAGCCATAGGTTCCCGACCCCTGCTCTGTTAGATTTTCCCCACCTGAACTTCTACCATCCTCAAAGTCTGGGTTTAACTACAGGAGCTCCATTTCAGACAGCAAGAGAAATGTGGGCCAAACCCTGGTGGCAGGTAGCACCTGGGGGTCCAGGAGATGGCTGGAATGGCAGACACCTTGGGTGGAGGGAAGGGACATGGTGCGAGAAGAGCCCGGAGAAGAAGATGAAGGTCGGCCCCCTATATGCAGGGGTGACAGATAAATACAAGACACCCAGTTCAGTTTGATTCTTAGAAAAACAACAAATAATTTAAGTATATTTCAAATAGTGAATAGAACACATGTATATTTTTATAAAGTTCATTGTTTAATATTTAAATTTAACTGGGAGTTCTGTATTTTTATTTGGTATTTGTCAAGTCTACCCATATATCCTCCTAAAGGAAAAAACTCATCCTTCAGGTAGTGGAAAAGCATGGATCTTAAACATGGAGATATCATGATAAAATCTGTGTCACACAGAGAGTTTTTTGTCACCAGGGTGGGAGCAGATCGAGGGAGTATAAGAATGTTAAAGTGGAGGGTCTAGGAGCAGAGGGTAAAGGAAGTGAAGGACGTTGTTACAAAGATGTTAGCCAAAAGATAAGTTGTTTTGGATGGGACCAGTTTTCTATTCAACACAACATTCTGTCTGCGCTTGCACCAAACAATGATTTCTTTAAGAGAAAAAAAATATGAACGACATGGTAAGGAAACACTGGTCTCACATCTGGAGACTAAGTCTTCATTTGGCCATCTGAACTTGTCAAATTACTTAACATCTAAGCAGCTTCGGTGTACACAGGCCTCTATGTAGGTTTCTAATCTCCTCTCAAATGTTAGGGACATTTCCCCAAAGCTCCTATCAAATTAAGATTGACTGGCCAAATGCACAAAAGAGATTAGATTGAAAGAAAGTGGTTTATCTTCACCCTCAGAATCCGTTCTTTGTCTCCAAATCAAATCTCTTCCTCACTTTGTTCAGGACTCTGAGCCAGGAGTCTGCCTCTCCCTGTCTTCCCCCAGTTCTCTTCTCACTGCTCCTATCAAGAAAGCCCATCTGCAGTTTCCTTCCTGGAACTTTAGGGCATTATATATATGCTTTTCTTACCTGGAAATGCCATGTTCCCCTCCCTCTTCTTCTGTTTGCAGTTCACTTGTTGTGTGAAGTGTTTCCTAATCGTTCTCACCTGGTCACAATATTGGTCTGTTCAGTACTCATCTCAGAATGTGATGTCCCTACACATCATTTAAGACTAAATCCCTCTGTGTGACTGCATTTTCTTCTATAGTTATTACTCATTACGTTCTGTATTTTTGTCCCTTGAAGGCCAAATGGTTCTCCTCTCTCCAGTCACCAGGGAGGGGCCACTGGGCGGGGGGCAGGGCGGTAGCCTTCCCAGCCCCCTTCATGTTCACCTTCCCCTAACACCTACTGAAGAGCTGTGGACTGGAGGCCCCAAATAAATCTTGTTAAGCACCTCAGAGCAGTGCCTGGTTTACTGACTCAGAAGTGTGCCCTAGTTTGAAGGAGCTAACAAAGCTGAGGGCTACGGCACCATTCTTTTTTGTGGCTGACTTAGGAAAAGAGGACATTGACACATGAGAAAGGGAAGTGTGGGCCGGAGAAGAGATGGCCAGGACTGAGAGCATGACAAGTTACAACAGTGGGAAAAAGCAACGCCAACTTCTGTACCTCCTGAGGAGTCATACAAAAGCTGGTATAAAATTTCAATGTTGTGGACATAGTGTTAAGAGAAAGCAATATCATAGGAATAGAACTGCCTTATGACCCAGTGATTTCACTTCTGGGTATATATATTCAAAGGAACCTGAAACACTAATTCAAAAGAATATATGCATCCCTGTGTTCATTGCAGCATTATTTACAACAGCCAAGATTTGGAAGCAGCCCAAGTGTCTATCAGTAGATGAGTAGATTAAAAAATAAGCTGCCGTACATTGACACAATGGACTACTACTCAGCTTCCAAAAGGGAATGAAATCTTACCATTTGCAGCAGCGTGGACGGACTTGAAGGGTCTCATCCTAGTGAAATAAGTCAGACAGAGAGAGACAAATACCATGTGATTTCACTTGTGTGTGAAATCTAAAGAACCATATAAACAAATAAGCAAAACAGAAACAGACACATAGATACAGGGAACAGACCAGTGGTTGCCAGTAGGGAGGGGAGTTGGGGAACCGGGTGAAAAAGGTGAAGAGATTGAGAAATACAGATTGGTAGTTGCAAAATAGTCACGAGGATGTAAAGTGTAGGATAAAAAATATAATAGTAACTATGTATGGTGTCGAGTAGATACTGGGAATATTGGGGGGAACACTTTGTATGATTGTCTAACCACTGTTCTGTACACCTGAAACTAATGCAAAATAATACTGACTGTAGAAAAAGAGAGCAATATCAGAAATATGGAACTGTAGTTTAAATAATGAAAATGTTTTGAGGTGATTTTAATTTCAAGTAAAGAGATTAAACAAACCAGTAATGTTGGCATATTTTTTAAAATGGTATACTTAAATTTTTTTCTATGTCCATAAATAATGTATCTGTTAAGAAACAGAAAGACTCATTGCATGATTATGGTTTTTCTGAATATCCAGGATGTTTCTGTTGTGATATAACGAGGAAGACAAAAATCACTTTATTTAGAACAGGTGACATTTAATACAGAGAACTGGTCCCCTGAAAAGGACTACTGCAGACTGATAATGTCAGGAAGCCACTCCTACCCCTGAGCTAAAGGGACATGGGAAGCCACAGATTAACCAACCCAGAGCTGTGGCCATCCAGACAATGCTGGGACCATCAGGACCTGTCGGTGGGAACGGGAGCCAGGAAATGAGAGTGGCCTCTGTCCAACCTCTTCTCAAAGCAGAGTGGGCAGGACAGAGAAATACCCTGCTTCTTCCTTCCTCTTGCCCTCCAGCCTCCTGCCTGGGCCCTGCATTGCCCAGACCTATATGTAGCCAACAGACGGAAGCCTCGCTGCCTTCCCTAAATCTGTGACACAGAGCTGAGCGGAAAATGATGGAGAATTCATTGACCCAAGAGCATAAAACAGGCCTTAAAGTGACATTTAGGGTCCTGGCCAGTTGGCTCAGTAGGAGAGCGTCAGCCCAGTGTGTGGATGTCCTGGGTTCGATTCCCAGTCAAAGCACATAGTAGAAGCTACTATCTGCTTCTCCACCCTTCCCTTCTCCCTTCTCTGTCTCTCTCTCTTTCTCTCTTTCCCTCTCATAGCCATGGCTTGATTGATTCGAGCGCATCAGCCCCGGGCACTGAGGATGGTTCCATGGAGCCTCTGCCTTAGGTGTTAAAAATAGCTTGGTTGAGCCCTGGCCGGTTGGCTCAGTGGTAGAGCATTGGCCTGGCATGCAGGAGTCCCAGGTTTGATTCCCGGCCAGGGCTCACAGTAGAAGCGCCCATCTGCTTCTCCACCCCTCCCCCCTCTCCTTCCTCTCTGTCTCTCTCTTCCCCTCCATTGGAGCAAAGTTTGCCCGGGTGCTGAGGATGGCTCTATGGCCTCTGCCTCAGGCGCTAGAATGGCTCTGATTGCAACAGAACGATGCCCCAGATGGGCAGAGCATTGACCCCTGGTGGGCGTGCCGGGTGGATCCCGGTCAGACGCATGCGGGAGTTGGTCTGACTGCCTCCCTGTTTCCAACTTCAGAAAAATACAAAAACAAAAACAAAAAAAAGCTTGGTTGAAAGCATGGCCCCAGATGAGCAAAGCTTCAGCCCCAGACAGGAGTTGCTGGGTGGATCCAGTCAGGGTGTATATGGGAGTCTGTCTCTGTCTCCCCTCTTCTCACTTGGAAAAAGAAAAGCAAAAGACATATGGGGTTTCTAGTGTAAGTAATCTCTCTAAATTCATAACTACTTATTTATTTACTTTATTTCTTCTTTCTCAGAGTATTAGAGGCAGAATCATCAATTAATATTTTTCTTCTGTTTTCATATGGCATCACAGAGACATACATTAAAATTATGAGAGAAAAAACTAAATGGAAGTGAAGTCATTTATAAAGAAAGCACAATGACCTTGAAAGTAATCTTTCTTTGCATAAAGGAAACTTCGGCAGTTACTTCCACTTGAAAATATATCTTTTGATCTTTTATCCTCTGGCTGCTTCTATACAGAATGTTTAGAATGTTTCCTTTCCCTGAGTTTGTGTTTGTCAAGGGACGGGGTCAGAGGGATGGCGGCGGTGGTAACGCCACCAGCTTTCAAAAACAGTGAAATGTGAAATGCTAAGAAGATATGAGCAATCTGATATGTGTGCCTTTGTTGGTGATAAGGTTATTTTTTATTGTTTTCATTAAGCATCAATAACACATGAAGTCTGAAAAGAACCTTCTGGCAAACTGCATTTCCATTTTTCACTGGAGAGAGGAGAGCCTCACACATGTGATACTTGAGACTTCACATATGACGGGGCCTCTGTAATTGGGGTGGACAAAGGTCTATTCATGCCTTTAACGGCTCTGCATAAGTTATCAAAAAAAAGTCACATTTCCAAATGAGGATATGACGTCAGGCAGAAAAGTCTCCCAAAGTGCCACAGAATCCAATTTCCAGTATACAGAATAGCACACATTTGTTTAAAAAAAAAAAAAGTATAAAAAAATGAGTAAAAAGAACAAGAGCAGAAGCTGAACAAATTTTACTGGCTTGTCAAATGAAACAACTTTACATTAAAAATATTCATTTATCCCTAAGATGTTGAAAGTTGACACTTGGAAAAAATATTCTGCAAATGTTCACTAAACTAGGACATTGTTTAGCATACAGTAGCTACTAAACAAATAGTGATAATTAATATTGCAGAGGAAAATCAGGAATAATAAAAATTTATAATATTCCACCAAATTTATTGGTTAGGACACTAAACACTTTAGCAACGTGGATAGGGAAAAGGACTAGGACCAGGATACAATCAAAAATTGAACAGCAGAGCCTGACCAGGCGATGGCGCAATGGATAGAGCGTCGGACTGGGATGCGGAGTACATAGGTTCGAGACCCCGAGGTCGCCAGCTTGAGCACGGGCTCATCTGGTTTGAGCAAAAGCTCACCAGCTTGGACCCAGGGTCACTGGCTCAAGCAAGGGGTTACTCGGTCTGCTGAAGGCCCACAGTCAAGGCACATATGGAAAAGCAATCAATAAACTAAGGTGTCACAACAAAAAACTAATGATTGATGCTTCTCATCTCTCTCTGTTCCTGTCTGTCTGTCTTTATCTATCCCTCTATCTGACTCTCTCTCTGTCACTGTAAGTGTAAAAAAAAAAAAAAAAAAAAATTGAATGGCAGAACAGATGTTAAGAAATGATAGGCAGCCGAGTATAGACCATTGGTTCTAAAAGTGTGTAGAAGGAAAAGAAACGGGACAGAAGCCAAGTGCAAGCAGCAGGGTCAAGCCTGGGAAACTTGTGACTATTTGAAGGCAGAGTTGAATGACCCTACAGGAAAAGAAAGGAGAGAGTGAGTAATTGACAGATCAAAACCCCTGAATAAACTAAAGGAGGTAGGATTGGAGAAGATTAAAGCACAGGTTTCAGAGACTCTTAGAATTGGCCATGGAAATACAAAACCACTTTTTTTTTCCCCTCTGACACATGACAAAAGGGAAAAGAATGAGCTGGTAGCATATGATCCTTCAGAACAGAGCTCATCACCTTGATGAGACTTGGCTTTATCGAGAGATTGGAGTAAGGAGGAGAAGTGATTGCTGAGTAAGACAATGTTCACCATGGCTCAGAAGAACAAAGCAGAAGCTCAATTAGAAAAGGCAGCCATGAAGTCAGAGTGAGGTCAGCCACACATCTGCCTTGGTACACTTACAGTGCCTGACTTGAAGTGGGGTCTATTCCAAAGCCTCAGGTGGGGCTGAGCTGGGGTTAATCCTTCAGGAGCAGAGAGGTCAAGACAGAGGAGGTAAAAAGAGAAAGAGTAAAAAACTTCAGAGCTGGTGGCTTTATCTGGCTGGAAAAGCAAGAGGAGATGCCAGCTGCCAAAAATCTGAAGAAGGAGGTGGGAGTCAGGTGTGGGACCAGCAAAGTTCTGGCATAGTTCTCACAGCTGGGAGCATCCGCAGTCTCTGAGACGCCCGGAAGGACTGTGCAATTGTGGAGGCAGACCAGCTGACATAAGATGCAGGACTTTGCAGGGAGTCAAATTATTTTATCCTCATAAAGACTTCACTCATAATCTTTTCAAAGAATTTATCAGGCCCTGGCTGGTGGCTCAGTGGATAGAGCATCAGCCCAGCATATGGACATCCTGGGTTCAATTCCCAGTCAGGACACACAAGAGATGTGACCATCTGTTTCTACCCCAGTCCCTCTCCATCTTTTCTCATTCTTCCCCTCCTGCAGCCAGTGGCTCAACTGGTTTGAGAGTGGCCCCAGGTACTAAGGATAGCTCTGTCAGATGACAACAGCCTCAGGCATTAAAAATACCTCAGTTAATTAGAGTATTGACCCCGGATGGGGGTTGCCAGGTGGATCCTGGTTGGGGTACATGTGGGAATCTGTCTCGCTATCTCCCCTCCTCTCACCTAAAAAAAAAAAAAAAAGAAATTATCAGCTTTAGTTTAAATTCTTTAGTTAGCTTCTCATCTACTTTGATTCAAATTTTTAAAAAAATACTTTATTCCTTCAATAGTTCTAATATTCTTAGTAAAATGCTTTCAGTCACTAAATTACAAAACTCAAACCATTCAGATTTTCATTTTATAAACAACTAAAATGTACCTTAATCTTATTTCCCAACATACAGGTACTCAACCTACATTATGTTTCTTTCTTTTTTAAATGAAATTTTATTTCAGAGAAGGCAATAGCATGACGCCTGAAAATAAAGAATAAAGAAGAATGTGTAGCCATGGACAGAGAGTTAAACAAATCAGTTAAGAAGAGATCAGATGTTCAATAGGAGACTATTGAGTGCTCACAGTTTGAGAAGCACTTGGGTAGACCAGGTCCACTCACTGATTTGAATGTCACAGGAATGGAATTAGATTATTTGCAGACTCATTGGCTCATTACTCCACTATAGCAAGAAATAATATTGGTTGGGTATAAATTCTTCAAAAAGTTGTACCAATTATTATAATGGGACATGACCAGAAAATCATTTCCTCTCCAGCAAATGATGAAATTGTGCCTAGCCAGCTCAGGCTTCATGGAATCAAGCAATGTCATTTGATCTTATTATTTTCGCTAATCAATGACAAAAACTACTGACTGTCATGTCACTAATTGGCTAATATTTATTAAAAACAAAACCAAAGCAGACAGGAAAATAGCTAACTCAGTCATGCTGAATGTGATATACATCCAACCTACATCTTAATTTCCTTGTCATTAAATCAGTGACATGACACTTTGTCAAAACACCAGTGAAGTCCTTTAAGATCTTTTTGTAAAATGGCTTTGTAAAAATCCCAAAAATTGTTAGAAGAAACTCACAGTTCTGGTTCTTTTTCAATGTTTTCAATAACAACACTGCACTTAGGTCAAAATTTCTTCTAGGGAATTGAGGAGCTAATGAATAATAATTTGCCCATTTCATAAAAAGGCATGTGCGTATGAAATTACTCCTAATTTCTTTTGTCAACCCAATTAACTAAATCTATTGTTTCAGAAATGACCCGAGGGAATATTAAGAATAATGATGAGTATCAAGTTAAATTTAAGCTATCATTTTGTGGTAAAATCAAGTATTCCCTTTCAAGGGACATCAACAGACAGATAACGGAAGCCAGTATATTACCAGAAGCTCGCATTCACTAAAAAAAACGTGGGTTTTTTTCCCTGAAAGTTTTAATAATTACTATGTTTACCCTACAATGGGCCTATTTTTATGCAGACGTGATATATACATCATATAAAAACTGTGAATCTTTATACATGAATATGAAACATTGACATGAATGTAATTCTGACAATTTCAAGGATTTTTTTTATTTTGTTTTGGTTTGGTTTGGTTTTGTTCCCATGTCTGGCTTTGCTGAAAATGGTGGTTAATTTTTTTCATATGAAATGAACATTCTGTTTCATTGCTGAAACACCACCATAGTTCCCTCTCACCTATCAGACGAAGGCTGAAATATGTAACTTTAGATTCTTCATAGTCTGTCCACAACTTACATATCCAGATAGACTCATGCCATGACCCTCCACAGACTGTTATTGTTGTCCATATCCACTCTCCTCTCCCTATTAGTGACAGAACTAGTGGCGGGATTCAGCTGGTTCACACTGGTTTGATAGAACAGATACCTAATTTTTGGTTGAGTTTGGCAAACTAGTTGCTGAAATGGCACTTGCAATCAGGGCTCTCTCTAGTGGGCACCTAGGCAGCCGCCCAATGTGGAAATCACAAATTTACATTCCTTGCTTTTTTCTAATGTTCATCTGTGCAATAGTGTATTCTAAGCACCCGTAGTAATCTTTATTCCGTCCATAGCTGAAAAAAATTTGACAAAACTATGCTTGTATTATTTGTTTATTCATTTCATAGAACTCATTACACCTTTAATGAAATACTACATTTTAATTCCCTCGTGTTTGTTACTTCAGTAAACAAACATATAATGTAAACAAACAAAAAGTGCCAAACAACCAGGGGGTGACAAGCTGTCATTGGAAATATTTTAAATAACAGTTTCATTGTTTTTTGTCAGGTATTATTTAATATTTTTTCATTAATATTTTAAAGTTCTTTCTTATAATATAATATAGTTTTGTGCACCTCTTTTATTGTTCTTATTTCAGTATTAAATGCATGAAATAATAAAATACCTTTCAGTTTATCTTTTTTTATACATAACATGGTCATTGGGGGAGAGATCCGGTTGTTAAATTATTTGAATCCCACCACTGGGTAAAACCTTGAGTTCTAGAAGGCACATGGTTCTCACAGGCACCTCCCAGCTGTCTTTCAATTATAGCAGTTAAACCCGTATTTTCACTAACACAGGCCTCACATGTTTAAAACAGACAAGATAGCGGGAAGATAGCCCTGGGCTTTTAACCCAAAACTTACCAACAGCATCCTTATGACATTGCCCCAAGGTTGGGTCATGACCTCCTTCTTTCCCACCAAAACCCAAGAAGCCATCAGAGTTCTTCTCACTATAGCAATACTTGGAAAGTGTCTTAAATCAGGTGATAATATAGTGATTGATGAGTGTAAAGGAGATACAAATTAGTGTTACATGGCAGTCAGGGAGCCCCGGAGAGTCTCCCCCATTGGCCAGTATGACGCAGGGGGAGGTTTCTTACAAGAGTGCTCCAAAAGCTAGAAACATAAATGGCTAGGGTCCCAGTGCCACCCAAAGCTAGCAAGATAACTGGATAGAGAGGAAACTCCTCCCTTCCCTATCGCTATAAGAGCCCCAGGCTTGAGGGACAAAACAAGACAGGAGTCCACCGTCCTTTCGGGTCATGGCACTGGAATAAACCTCTTTTTTTGGCACCACACCTGGATCACAATTATGACTTTCGTTGGGCAGGAAGCTGATCCTGCTTCTGTGCTTCTTGGCTTGCATTAGTGAACCTGAAGCCCATGCACAACATGTAAAGTAACAAAACAACAGAATAGTAGGGCTTTGGCTTATAATCAATGGAGACTTGTGGGAAACAGGCTGTAAACTGACAAAATCTTTACAGCCTGGGGCTTAGTTTAAGAATAAGCTCTTCTCCAGCCTTCTAATACTAAGATCTTCCACACACCCTTATAATACTAAGATCTTCTCAACACCCTTCTCGAAACTTTTCCACATACCCTTGACTGTTACATGATAGGAGGTGGTGCACTTTTATGAGAAATCCTATTTATGCCTCAGATAAATGGCTTTGTAGCAGAGACTTCCTTATTTGTATATTGGCTTAAAGGGTTTAATTGTCTATGCTATATAATAAAGCAAGACCAGGGGCGCTCTCTCTCTCTCTTTCTCTCTCTCTCTCTCTCTCTCTGATCTTGCCATCAGCATTGCAGAGGCCTCCCTATCCCATCCTCTTTTCTCATTGAGCTTATTTTCTCAATTCTGCGCCATTCTCTCTCAGGACCTAGAATTACTAGCTGTGCGGGTTCACGGCAGAGACTACAATCAGATCCCTTAGGCATAAAGACTGCTAGGCCTGGGCAGTAACATAGCCCCAAGAGTGGACCAGCATTACTAACAGGCAGACACCAGAGGGCACCACAGAGTTCGCCTGACTGCTAAGGGACTTGTCAGCCACCCTGAGAGAAGTCAGCTACAGCACCCACTGTGGACTTGCTATCCAGCTTCATCTGCGTGTGCAGACTATTTTGTATTTGTTTATATTTAGCTAAATGTTTAGAACACTCTTTGTAGTCCTTAACCAATCTTTTATATTTATGAAGTCTAGAGCAGGAAGAACGCCCACTACAATCCAGAACCATTAAGGAAATGTACCTGGGCGCTGGTTTTCAATGTTAGGAACAACTGGAGATCTTGAAAACCTGCCAAGCACCGATATGCTGCCGAAAATAGTTTGTAAACATCCTAAAGAGTCATATATGAGCTTGCAAGCAAGTAAGAAAAATCCTACGAGGCAGGAATGGGAAGCAAGCGAGTAAAACAAAGGAGGGAAGGGAGCCCGAGGCGTGCAACCCTGAGAAGGTGAAGGAGGGCTGGGTCTGCAGATGAACAGTCATGCCCAGACCCGGCAGGACTCGGCCCTCACACTCCCCAGGGTGGTGGGTCATGCTGGAGGCCCAGGACACAGAGACCCAAGGACTATATCCTCCATAAAAGCGTGATGCAGAAATAAAAAATCACAAACAAAACCCACCCATGGAGAATTGTCAGTAGTGGTAGGATTCAGGCGGTTCACATCAGTTTGGCAGAATCGATACCTAATTTTTTGTTGAGTTCGGTGAACTGGTTGTTAAAATGACACTGTAATCAGGGTTCTCTCTAAAGTGGGTACCTGGGCAGCTGCCCAATGTGGAATTCACATTTATCATTCCTTACTCTTTTTAAATGTTCATCTGTGCAACAGCGTGTTCTAAGTGCCCCTAGTAATGTTCATTCCGTCCATGGGTGAAAAGCATTGAAAGTGAGGACACCAATCAAGAAGTAATATGGAAATATCTTAAATAACAGTTTTATTGTCTTTTGTTAATTATTATTTAATATTATATTAATTTTTTAGAACTCTTATAATAATCTAGTTTTGTGTACTTCTTTTATTGTTCTTATTTAAGTATTAAATGCATGAAATAATAAACTACCTTTCAGTATATCATTTTTTTATACTTAAAACGGTCATTAGGGCAGAGAACATAGCCTTGATTTTGGAGAAAGGGAAAATACATCTCCCCTGAGCATTCATAGCCAAAGTCCAGCACCTGGCTGATATTATACTATTTATCTGTCTTTTATAGCCTGAATTCAGTAATTATTACAAAGTGCACCATAGTGTACAGCACCTCCATATGCCGAGAAAAAGCTAAGGCAAATCCTTTCTGAAAGAATGCCTCTTCCAGCCAGGCCTAAAGTACCCCCATGTATGATATGCAAGTGGGTATAACTCATACTAAAAAACAGAATTCTAAAACATGACAGGTAATAGCACCATGACTAAGAACCGGGGAAAAAAAGAACATTAGAGACCAAACATCTTTAGATTTCAAATACATAAAATAAGCATATTTAATATGCTTAAGACATATATTAAAGAATAGAAACTATAAGTAAGGAACAAGAGATTATTTTTCCAAAATCAGTCATATTTGAAAAAAATCAAATAGAACTTTTCAAAGTGAAATATAAAATCACTGAAATTGTAAAACTTGATGGACATTAGAGCAAATCAGATAGCTGAAAAAGAAAATCACAAGCAAGACAATAGACCGTAAAAATCTTCTCAGAATGAAGCATAGAGAGTAAAAGAGATAGAAACTATGAAGAGGCCGTGGAAACATGGACGACAAATGCCTAAACTATATCCCACTGCAACTATGAAAAGAGAGAACAAAAAAGGGAAAGGAAGAGAAAATATTAGAGAAGAGAATGGTTGATCACTTTCCAGGATTGAAAACGCATCTATCTTCAGATTAAATAAACCAAGTGAATTCAAAATGAGACAAAGAAAAAGAAATTCCATATCAAAAAACATCACAATGAGCTCCAAAGAAAAAAATATGAAAAGCAACCAGAGAGAAAAGTCAGGATAGCTGAAAAGAAGAGATAATTAATCTAATGGCTTGCCTTCTCGATAGCAAAAATGGGAAGCAGAGACTAGAAATTGTTAGCATTGATCTGCTGATAAAGTTACTCAATTTAGGGTTGTTTATGCAAAACAAACATTCAAAAAAGAGAGTAAAAGATATTTTTAGAAAACCAAAAACTAGGGCTCACTGCATATAGATTCTCAGTAAAGAAAAATCTAAAGGATGGATTTTAGAAAGATAAAAATATTTTCCCAGAAAGAATGACTCAGATGCAAGAACTGGTGAATCAAGAAAATGTTAAAGATGAAAAAAAATCTAAACAAATATTGAACAAAGCAATAATAACTATTTTCAATTTGGAGAATACAAATAATTTAAAGTTGCAAAGAACTATAAAGTAATCTACAAAATATTATAACATGAAACCTAAAAGGTAGTTTATGTGGTAAATAGAGTTAAATATTCATAAGTCGTAGAGCTATTTGAGAGGAGGGTAAATATGTGTATTAAATTAAGTCTTGTTATGTAAGCATGGTAAAATTTCAAGAGTTTTGACTAAGAATAAAAATAAAGTCAGAAATATCCATACATCACTAGACAGTGGTGCAGTGGATAGAGCGTCAACCTGGGATGCTGGGGACCCAGTTTCGAAACTCAGATGTTACTGGCTTGTGGGCTCACCAGCTTGAGCCTTGGTTGCCAGCTTGAGCAAGGGTTCCTAGACATGATCCCATGGTTGCTGGCTTGAGCCCAAGGTAGCACTTGAGCAAGGTAGCACTGGCTCAGCTGTACACCCCTGGTCAAGGCACATATTAAAGAACAGTCAATGAACAACTAAGATGCCACAACTATGAGCTGATGCTTCCCATCTCTCTCCCTTCTTGTCTGTCTCATTTGTTCCTCTGTCTCTCACATTAAAAAAAAAAATGAAAGGAAAGGAGGCAGGGAGGGAGGGAACAAAGAAAGAGAGAGAAAAAGAGAGGGAAGGAAGGAAGGAAGGAAGGAAGGAAGGAAGGAAGGAAGGAAGGAAGGAAGGAAGGAAGAAAAGAAAGAGAAAGAAAGAAAGAAATCCAAAACAGTAGAGAAGGAAAAAAAATTAATGGTAGTAAATGTTTATACATTTAAAAGAAGACAAAAAAAGAGAAAAGAAAAAGAAAAAGCAAGACAGAAAGCCCAAATTGTTAGTACAGATTAACCAAAATACATGTAAATGGACCAATACCCCTTCTGTTAAAATATATAGATTGTCAGACTGGATTGAAAAATAACAACAATCTCTCTAGATGCTGTGTAGAAGAGCCACATCTATGACATAACAGCACAGTAAAATTGAAGAGGATGGAAAAAGGATACAACTGAAAAGTGTTCCTTAAAAGAAAGCTGATACAATTAATTTAGAATATACAAATATAATTTAAGGCAAAAAGCATTAATAGAGATAAAGAAGTTTACTACATATTGATCAAATTTTTAATTTATTAGAAAGATATAATAGTGCTGATCTTTTGGATACTAATAGTATAACTTGAATTATATTATGACATTAAAAAAATTATATAACTAATAAAATAAAATTATAAAAATAACTTGTTTATCAAAAAAATCAGTGGATCAATATTCCTAAGTAAGACTGGCACCTAATTCCTTTTTACACATTCTATCTGCTTTTGTCATCAAAGTCATTTAACCTCATAAGATGAACTGTGGAATGTTCTCCCTTTTCCTCTGTCAGGATTAAAATCTCCTTCAAATTTATCGCTGCAATCACCTGTACATGGTATCTTTCTTCTTAGATTTTTTAAAACACTTGTTAATAGTTACAGAGCATCTCATATTTTCTTTCCATCTGAGTCCATTTTGATTAATTGTATTGTTCTGTAAAATTATTTCTTTAAAGTTTTCTAAATTTTTGGCATCCAAGCATGTTTTTTTTTCTTTATAGCATTTGTAATTTTTCATTCTTTATACTGTTTCTTGAAGCTTGTTTTTGTTTTCTTGATCAAACTTTCCAGAGAGTTGTCAATTTGGGAGATCTCTTCAAAAACCAGTTTCCAGCTTTGCCGATTCTATTACGTCTTTGTTTTCTAGCTCATTATTTTCTGCCTTTATTATTACTCTTTTCTTCCTCTAATCTCTGAGTTTATTCCATTGTTCTTTATCAGCTTTTTACCATTGATAGATAGCTCATTAGTTTTCAAACCTCCTTTCTTTCTTATAAAGCATTTGAATCTAAAAATTTCTCACTACATACTACTCACTAACACTTCCAAAGTTTTTAGTTATAGTATTTCTTTATTGTGCAATTCTAAGTATTTTTGAATTCTCATTTTCTTTCTATAAACCACAAGTCATTAAAGATTTCTTTTAAAGTCTCAAAATTATTTTTGTTTCACCCTGCATGTGATATGAGTGTGATATTTAAGTTTTATTTTATTTTTTATTTCAACTTAGTTTAATTGTGGTCAGAGATGAAATTCCATGTAAAATGAATTCTTTAGAATTTATTGTGCCTTGTTATATAGCCAAAGTATTGTCAGGTTTAGTAAATTTTTTTTTTCCGAAGCTGGAAATGGGGAGGCATTCAGACAGACTCCCGCATGCGCCCGACCAGGATTCACCCGGCACGCCCACCAGGGGGCGATGCTCTGCCCATCTGGGGCATTGCTCTGTTGCAACCAGAGCCATTCTAGCACCTGAGGCAGAGGCCATGGAGCCATCCTCAGCACCCAGGCCAACTTTGCTCCAATGGAGCCTTGGCTGTGGGAGGGGAAGAGAGAGACAGAGAGGAAGGAGAGGGGGAGGGGTGGAGAAGCAGATGGGCACTTCTCCTGTGTGCCCTGGCCGGGAATCAAACCTGGGACTCCTGCACGCCAGGCCGACACTCTACCACTGAGCCAACCGGCCAGGGCCGAGGTTTAGTAAAATTTTTAATAAATATTCTTTGTAACTTGAACAGAAACAGGTATAGGAGTTTCCACATATTCATTAAATCAGTATTTACCAAATATCCTGTATGCTGAGAACTATCTGAGGCACTTTTAAAGATAGAACTTTCTGAGCCTGTATCATGAAGACTTTTATTCCATAGGTCTGGTAACAAGCCATCAAGGAGGTTCAGGAATCCTGATGTAAACCAAGCAATTATATTGTTCCACTCAAATCTATTTTATCTGTACTAATTGCTCCCCTTTGGTATAACACCTGTTGAGAATGTTATGTTTGTATATTCCAGTAGAATGTTGTATTTTTAATTTTTGTTTTGTCAATTTAACATATTTATGTTATGCACATACCCTCATCATTTGGTCAGTATATTAAAATCTTTTCAGGTTCTATGTCCTCATTTTGTAAAATATAGAGGCTGAAATGGTCATTATTTTAAAGAATCTTAGGAAACATAAGTGGGAAATGGATATAAAAAAAGTGTGTGGTCCGTAATAACTGATCAGTAGGACGCAGCTATTCCTGTCGATACAGCCGCTTTCAACACCAGAATCCACAGGTATGTTCAGTGCGGTCCATCCATTTCACTATAGGCAGAGTATGTTATATCCTTGAATCAAACCACTCATTAAAACTCTGTGCACAAACTATATTATCTTCCCTCCCCAGGAACACGTCAAGAACTTAACTGAAATAAAAGATTATGTTGTTAACTTTCCTTGGGACAGGCTCCTGGGCATGGTTTTGCTGTGATGATTCCCAAGGACTTTGTCTACAACTTCCACCAGTGTCCCTAACACAAAAACCCGTAAAAAAATCCATTAGGAGTTAACTGTTGGGCAGAAGCTGTGACCCTCCTGAGGAACTTCTGTGTCTTTTCTTAACCTTTACACACAATGAAAACAATTGAATTGTCTCTGTGTATACTATTATTTTGTCATTCTTAAAACTCAGAACTAAGTCCATGACTCAGCTTTAGCAACTAAATAGAAATTTGTAGCCTGCTTAGGTATATAGTCTTCCTAACACTTTCCCCTAGCTTAAGTACATTCCTTATGCTATTTTTAATTATCCCTGTTTTATTGTCTAATTTTTAAATTTTGGACAATTTATTGCACATATTTACTACTAACACTGAACATCTTCATGGAATTAAGCACAGCTATAAGCACATACATAGATAATGATAAATGTATATAATATAAGACAGATGCATAAATATCTACATATTTATGAATTTAACTCATAGACAAAAAGGAGAAAGTGGCTGAATTCGAGGCTTTTAAGCCACTATCAAAGACAGTCTACTGGAACACTTACATTATTTAAAGACACACAGAAGAAGTGCCTCCCTTACTCAGTGATATACTAATATAATTAGTTTTTAGAGCAAGGTTAAAAATAAACAGTATTTATGGATTTTCTGCCTCTATAAGTGTTGCTTCTAGATTCCTAAGAGGGCTATGTTGCCCTTCATATTGACTACTTACTTATGGCACTGTGTGTAGTCCAAATGTCATTTTAGGAAGATATGGCTTATTTTCAGAATAGTGTCTTGTTTGCCTAAATTCACCTGCTGGGAGAAAGGAGAAAAGCTGGGTGCTTTGTTCAAGTCCACACTATTTTGGCGATTTCTCTAAATACATTCTTGGAGGACTGTGCAGCCTGCTTCTCTTGTTCTGTCTAAGATGCTGCCCTCTAGAACATCCTTGTGGTGATTATGTAGGTCTGACTATTCAGGGTGGCTTTCTGGAAATGTTTGTGAAACAATTAAAACTTTCTTCATCCTTCCTAACCTCCTGCCTTCTTAATATTAAAACCACCCTTTGTAATTTCCTTGTTTTTCTCACATTGCCTGGATCTAAAGGGAACGTTTATTTACACCAGGGATCCCCAAACTACGGGCCACATGCGGCCCCCTGAGGCCATTTATCCGGCCCCCGCTGCACTTCCGGAAGGGGCACCTCTTTCATTGGTGGTCAATGAAAGGAGCACATTGACCATCTCATTAGCCAAAAGCAGGCCCATAGTTCCCATTGAAATACTGGTCAGTTTCTTGATTTAAATTTACTTGTTTTTTATTTTAAATATTGTATTTGTTCCCGTTTTGTTTTTTTACTTTAAAATAAGATATGTGCAGTGTGCATAGGGATTTGTTCATAGTTTTTTTTATAGTCCGGCCCTCCAACGGTCTGAGGGACAGTGAACTGGCCCCCCGTGTAAAAAGTTTGGGGACCCCTGATTTACACCATATGAAACATAGCTTAACTGGTATTTTGGCTGACAGAACATACTTGTTCCTGTGCTTATATACCCACTTCTTCTGACTGCAGAACGTGGGGAGTTGGCCTTCTTAGCCTAGTGCCCACGCAATGTCATCAGAAAACATAGCACTCTTGTTATTACAGGAACACAGAATTGATGGTGGGTTACTTCAATTTTCATTTATTGACTTATGAAAAAATAACCCAGTGTTAAAACCTGAGTATTACTTCAGAAATCAGTAGAGATTGCACTGTGGTCTGCTTTTGAAATGAAGGATAATCTTTTATCTGATCATGGTAGCTTTAGGGCACCATAAATTTTCTTTCAAGATCTTCCTAGGGTCCACAAAGAATAAGAAGGGTAACGATGCATGTCAGTCCTGAGGGAAGCTACGTAAACATCGTTTAAGATGAAATCTTTTCCTAGCAAAATATTAGTTATTAGATTGCCACTTGCAGAAGCAACAATTTTTATAAATATTTTTATGAAACACATAAAGCCGTGGGCATTCTTCTGCAACTGGAAACAATGTGGTTTCAATATCGGTTGAAAAGGGTCTTTGTTTTAAAATAAACAAAAAGTAAAAACCCTAACAACCAAATAAAACCTGTGAAGGCTCTTCTCCAACGATATACAGTGTATGCTGTTTCAGAGGCTTCTGGAACATTTGTGGGAAACAAGACTCTGTTCTGAAAGTCCATTGTGCAGCTATTAATTATCTGGTTTACAACTCCCTCATGGCATTGTTCAGACTGCTGCCCCAAGAACAAAAAAGATGACAATATCTCCCTAATTCCTTGTAATACCCTTAACAATATGCATTGTACTCTCTTTTTATATCTTGAGCAGAAAATTACTAACAAGAAGTCAATGGTGTTTGTAGCCCCCAGTGAATTCAAGTCTTAAGTGGCACTTGAAGTCAGTAAGAATCCCTTTAACAGTCGCCTTATTTATAAGCTGTACTGTCCTGGCAAAACATAAGGGGAAGGGAAATAAGAAGCAGACTCGGGGTCCTTCTAAAGAGTACACGAGGGGACCTTAGAGCCAGAGAGCAAAGCTGTGGGTTCTTCTATCTCTCTGTTTTCCCATAACTGCACTGAAAGCTTGTTACCACATTTGTCATGTGGTTGTAATAATTCCATGCTTTGGGGCAAAGTTAAGCAATTCTACGCTAGTTTTCTCTAAGTTGATGAATGTCTATCTTCATATCAGAGGCACTTGGTAGATTTCTACAGAAAGACAAATGACTCAGAAGACTGATTATATTAAGAGCAAGCTTGGCCCTGTCCTGACTACCCCTGTGCAATTCAAGCCTCAATATTCCAAAGATAGGGAAACTAATCCTTACCAGTTGCTTACAAGGAATGGAGATCAAATTATTAATATAAAGTAACTGAACTCCCTATTAACAAAATTATCTATCAGTGCATATTATATTATGAAGAGGAATTAGCCTGTCCACAATTTGCTTTCATTTTGCGTCTGATTAATTGTATCATGTGCTGTCAACTAGGACTCCAAAAGGAAATGCAATTAGCATTATTGATGTCAATGATGACTGAGGGTTGACAGGGAGCCAGATGTCTACACAGACTTCAGAAAGGAGTTCACTGAGTGTAATAATCTTATGATCTAATTTAAAGAAAGTTATAATTGCTCAATTTCACTGAATTTTTAACTTCAAAGAGCTAAATTATAAAGCACTCAAAAACGTGAAGTAAAGATGTTAAAGGAATAAAAAAACATATATGCATGAGGAAAAAATTAAATATTTGATAAAAAAATAGTGGAGAATTGAGACTAAACTAATAGTAAAAATGGTTTGTAGGCTTGTAATGACTCCATGCTTCCGGGCAAAGCCAAGCCATTCTGTGCTGGTCTTCTCTTGTTACTTTCATCTGAAATGTACGCCTTTGATCTATTTTTTTTTAATTTTTCTTCTTCTTTTCCAAGTAAGAGGAGGGTAGACAGAGAGACAGACTCCCGCATGTGCCCTGATTGGGATCCCCCCAGTAACCCTCGTTTGGGGACGATGCTTTGCCCATCTAGGGCCATGCTTGCAACTGAGCTATTTTTAGCACCTGAGGCATAGGCTCCATAGAGTCATCCTCAGTACCCCAGGCCAATGTGCTTAAACCAGTTGAGCCATGGCTGCATGAGGGGAAGAGAGAGAGAGAAACAAGGGGGAGGGTAAGGGGAAGAGAAGCAGGTAGTTGCTTCTCTTGTGTGCCCTGACCAAGAATCGAACCTGAGACATCCACATGCCTGGCCGACTCTCTACTACTGAACCTTGTGCATGCTTTTGAATGGGCCCAAACCACCACTTTCACTTTCCTAGTTATGTACTCATTTCATACATTTTTATTATCTACAAAATATTTAAAAAACGATGCTAGGTGTAGATACAATCACTCCTATTTAAGGGGATATTATAAAAATCTAATACAAGAGAGCAGGAGAAGGGCTGGTTGGCTCAGCGGTAGAGCATCGGCCTGGCGTGCGGGGGACCCGGGTTCAATTCCCAGCCAGGGCACATAGGAGAAGCGCCCATTTGATTCTCCACCCTCCCCCTCCTTCCTCTCTGTCTCTCCCCCTCCCGCAGCCAAGGCTCCATTGGAGCAAAGATGGCCCGGGCGCTGGGGATGGCTCCTTGGCCTCTGCCCCAGGTGCTAGAGTGGCTCTGGTCACGGCAGAGCGACGCCCTGGAGGGGCAGAGCATCGCCCCCTGGTGGGCAGAGTGTCGCCCCTGGTGGGCGTGCCGGGTGGATCCCGGTCCGGCGCATGCGGGAGTCTGTCTGACTGTCTCTCCCTGTTTCTAGCTTCAGAAAAATACAAAAAAAAGAGAGAGAGAGAGAGAGAGAGAGAGAGAGAGCAGGAGAAGGGAAAGCTATTCCCAGCGAGTGTGAGCAAAGAAGCCGTTTGATGAGCGTTGTTTTCATCTCACTCAGGCTCTTCCCCTCACAACTGCAAATCTCATTGCCTCTCATACAGATACACTGAGTAATGCTGAAATTAAGATAAATTGGTATGACAACACTAACTCTCAGATTATCTCTACTTCTCCCAGGCAGCAAAAACATTCTGTCCTCTTGGCTGGTCTGCATTTTGTGAAGTCATTCTTCATGGTAAAAAAGTGTCGCTTCACTTTTCGATCCCCTCTGGATCTTGTTTGAGGCTAATAACAAACAAGGTTAATGCTGCTTGTCATCTGCATTTATCATTACTCAGGGTTGTGCTGGAAGTCTGAATGAACAGGTTAAATTTTACCTATAATCATGTCAAGGACAAAGAAAATTATTTAACCACTAAGCATGTGGATGAGGGTAGGACTTGATGAGACTCCCAAAGGATAGTGACTCAGTCTCGAACTACATATCAAATGTCTAGTGATTATAATTTCTCCATTTAAGAAAATGCCTTTCTCACTCCTTTTTTATCAGGAAGAAATGGTAAGAGAAATAATCCAAAAAAAGATTTTCCCAGAATAACAATAATATGGTTTCTTTGGACCCTGTTCTGGTTCTCAGTGAACACTCATGTCAATGACCTAAGAGACAGAGGGTTCTCATGAAAAAATACACAGTGTGCTCAGAAGTAAGCTCCCATATATACAACCAACTAAGCTTTGACAAGGGTGCCAAGAGTATACAATGGAAAAAGGATGGTTTCTTCCATAAATGGTGTTAGGAAAACTGAATATCCACATGCAAAGGAATGAAATTGGACCCTGTGTGACACAAAATGGATTAAACTATAAGTGTGAGACTTGAAATGCTAAAACTTCTAGAAGAAAATATAGGAAATTTTTTTTTAATTAAGTGGGAGGCAGGGAAGCAGAGACAGACTCCCACAAGCGCCTCAACCGGGATCCACCAGGTAAGCCTCTACCAGGTGATAACCTGCCCAGTGGGGCTGCATCTCTGTTGCTCAGAAACTGAGCTATTTTTTAGTGCCTGAGGCTGAGGCCATGAAGCCATCCTCAGTGCCCAGGGCCAACTTTGCTTGAACCATTTGAGCCATGGTTGCAGAAGAGGAAGAGAGAGAGAGATAGAGGGATGAAGAGATAGAGAAGCAGATGGTCACTTCTACTGTGTGCCCTGACTGGGAATCGAACCCAGGACTTCCACATGCCAAGCCAATGTGCTACCACTGAGCCAACAGGTCAGGGTAAAAAATCTCTTGGCATTGGTCTTGGGAATGATTTTTTTAGGATATGACACCAAAAGTATAGACAATAAAAAAGTAAAAATAATCAAGTAGGATTATATCAAACCAAAAACTTTTGTACAGCAAAGTAACCAACAAAATGATGCAACCTATGCAGTAGAAGAAAATGTTTACAAATTACATCTGATAAGGGGGTTATCTAAAACACATATGGAACTCACACAATTCAATAGCAAAATAATAACAACAATTAGTACAATTTTAAAAAATGGGCAAACAACCTAAATAGACATTTTCTCAAAGAAAACAAATAGCCAAGAGATATATGCAAAGGTGCTCAACAGCACTAATTATCAGAAAAATGCAAATCAAAAATCACAGTGAGAAATCACCTTATACCTATTAAGATGGCTATTAATAAAGATATAAGAGATAACAAGTTTAAGCAAGGATATGGAGGAAAAAAAACTTTGTACACTGTTGATGAGAATGTAAATTGTATAGTCATTATAAAAAACATAGGTGAGTTTCATCAAAAAATTTAAAAATATGACTACTGCCTGACCTGTGGTGGCGCAGTGGATAAAGCATCAACCTGGAAATGCTGAGGTTGCTGATTCAAAACCCTGGGCTTGCCTGGTCAAGGCACATATGGGAGTTGATGCTTTCTGCTCCTCCCTCCTTCTCTCTCTCTCTCTCTCTCTCTCCCTTCTCTATAATGAATAAATAAAATCTTTAAAAATATATATATGACTGCCATACTATCCAGCCAGCCCACTTCTAGGTATACATCAGAAGGAAACGAAATCACTATCTTGAAGAGCTATCTGCACTCCTATACTCACTGCAGCATTGGTCACAATATCGTGACATACCCAAGTGTCTATTGACAGATGAATAGATAACAAAAATGAAATATATACATTCAGATATATATGTGTTTGTGAGAACATGGATGAGCCTGCAGGGCATTGTGCTAAGTGAAATAAAGCAGACACAGAAAGATAAGTATGGTATGATCTCATTTACATGTGGGACCCAAAATAGTTGAACTCATAGACTCAGAGACTATACAACAGTGATGATCATGGGCTGGGGGTGAGGGAAATGGGGAGATTTTGGTCAAAGGATACAAACTTCCTTTGTCATAAGATAAATAAATTCTGAGGCTTCCTCTAAGTACAGCATAATAACTACAGTTTACATTGCGTACTTTAAATTTGCTAAGAAAATAGATGTTTCGTGGTCTTATCACATCACATACACACAAATGGCAACTGTGAGATGACAGGTGAGCTAACTCACTTGATTGTGGTAGTCATTTCACAATGTACGTGCACATCACATCATCACATTGTAGACCTTGAAAATCACATTGTACAGTCTAAATATATAAACTTTTTTTTTTTTGCCAATCATACTTCAATAAACTTGGGAAGAAATGTTTACAATGTGATCTGAAAGGTGCTGCAAAAATGCCAGAAGGGAAAACCAGAAAACAAGGTGGACCACTCCAACTAGACAGACAGGTTTCCTTCACCATGGAAGAGGCATTCCTCTGGCTTCTGGAGTTGGCATTCCTTCTCTTTGAGGAAAATGACAAACTTGATGTCTCAGAGATAAAGAGCTTACTTTGCACTAAGCACTTTCTATACCTTAATCTTCCGTCCCCTGTGCAATATTACTCTCATAACAAGGGAGAAAATAGGAGCTCACAGGATGAGGGTCTTGATTCAGCATATCTAACATGTGCTAGGGGCAGGGTTCACATCAAAGACTGTCTCACTGGAAACCTACCCATGTTCCTGGAGGGCATAATGCCACAAACAGCCTGCAGGATAATGGCTAGACTTAAATACTTGGGAGTAAGATGTCATGATAGAGGAATATAAACTAAAAAAATTGAGGAAAATCCTTCTGTCTACCAACAGTGGAAACAAAGAGAATGGCTTGCTAGCATGCAATTATAATTTGATGCTAATTAATATATTACACAGCACTTTTCCAAATGCTTTGAAAATGTTGAAGTTTGTATTCTTTTATGCTTTCCTGTGGCTTGATGTGTTTACCCGGGAGCCCTTCCAGGACCAGCCAAAAGCTCTGCTATCTCCAAGAACTTTATAGCAAGGCTGGCGTTCAGCGGCAGGCTGTGTTGCAGCTGTTCTTGTCCTATGACTTGTTCTCACTGACTTTTGACTTTCCTGCCTCAAGTCCCATCTTCTCCGTGATACATGCTTGACTTTACCCAAATCACTCTTAACCTTTTACAAGTTCTGTTTCTAAATTATAAAAGAGAATGGAAACCTATTTAAAGTTTCTGCAGCTCTAACATTTGGGAAATTATAACTTAAAATACTCTTTATTTTTATAAAATTGGTCTTTGCATATTGTTTTGGTTAAATAACCTTTTTTTTTTTGGAAAATTATTAGTGAAATGTCAGCAACCATGGGAGAAAAATGAAGAATCTCCATTTGGTTACTCATCTATTGTAAAAAAAAAAAAAAAAAGTGATTATTCAATACATTTAAACTCAGTTTATTTTTTCAAAACTAACATAATAACTATTAAATACATAATATTGTGTTAAAATTAACCTACTCTTGTTAAGGTCATAGAGATGTACCTGTAATTGAATACAAATCTACTTTTTAAGGATTTAAGATAGCACACTCTGAACTGCAATAAAATTTCATCTAAATGTAAAATTAGGGTAGTTAAAAACAATTTGAGAAAACTTGTATATAAGATGTTTTTGGCCCTGGCCAGTTGGCTCAGCGGTAGAACATTGGCCCAGCATGTGGATATCCCGGGTTCGATTTCCAGTCAGGGCACACAGGAAAAACAACCATCTGCTTCTCCACTCCTCCTTCTCCCCCTTTTCTCTCTCCCTATCTCTTCCCCTCCCACAGCCATTGCTCGATTGGTTTTAGAGCATTGACCTGGAGCTGAGGATGGCTCTGTAGAACCTCCACCTCTGGCACTAAAAATAGCTTGATTGCCAGCAGTCATAGATGGGCAGAGCACTGGCCCCAGACAGGGCTTGTGAGGTGGATCCCAGCTGGGGTGCATGTGGCAGCCTGTCTCTTTAACTCCCCTCCTCTCACTTGGAAAAAGAAAAAGAAAAGATATTTGGGTTTTTTTTGGTCCCTCCTTCTCCTCCTCCTCCTCCTCCTCCTCCTCCTCCTCCTCCTCCTCCTCCTTCTTCTTCTTCTTCTCCTTCTCCTCCTCCTTCTTCTTCTTCTTCTTCTTCTTCTTCTTCTTCTTCTTCTTCTTCTTCTTCTTCTTCTTTCTTCCTCTTTTTGTTGTATTTTGGTTGTCCTTAATGAAATAAAAAATATTAATAACATCTTACACCTGCATGGTCTTTATGATGTGGCAAATACTTCCATAGGCATTGAAATTACAACTTCTGTGGGGATTATGTTTTGAGGTCATTTCATAAGTTGAAAATCACATATGGATAAAATTACTCACGAAAATCCCTTAGTTTATAAGGAAGAGCACGCATGGTTTTATACATATGTATGAAGTAGTATTTATAGTATGTACAGTAAAAGTAGCATGCAGAATTCAATTGTGAAAGTATTAGTTGAATAAAAGAGGGCTCATAGTCCTATATTTTAATTTTGTGGGGGAATGCACATTATTTGTATAACATAAATACAAACATGATGCTGCTGCACTGTATAAATCCCTTGTGAGCCACAGATTGTAGGTCCCTGCATGGAGGAAATAAGGCTTGTGCTAGTTTTCAAACTTGCCTAAAGCCTCAAGGCAACCAGTGGCAAATAGACAATTTAAATCTTTAGAACATCAAGTCCTATTGTCTTTCTTTTTTATTTTTTTTTTAAGATTTTACTCATTAATCTTAGAGAGAGGAGAAAGAGAGAGAGAGAGAGAGAGAGAGAGAAGAAGGGGTGGGGAGGAGTGGGAAGCATCAACTCATTGTTGCTTTTCACATGTGCCTTGACCAGGCAAGCCCAGGGTTTTGAACCAGTAACATCAGCATTCCAGGTCGACAATTTATCCACTGTGCTACCACAGATCAGGCAAGTCTTGTTGTCTTTTTGCAACTTCATAATTGGCTTTATATTTATTTTACTTTCCTGCTGGAGTGAAAATTTACAAGCTCACTGAATTTTGCAGGGTTTTTTTACTATAGTTAATTTTCTCAGACAAAATTCTCTTTTTCAATCCATCAATTTCATTGATAATGCAGAATGAGAAAAGGCAAAAAAATAGTTTTATGTTCAATATGAAAAGTCTGTTAATTAGATTTAATCTGACTCATCACAGACTAGCATTCTAAATTTGCTATTAGTTGTGTGAGACTTTATTGGAAAAAGATGAGCGAGACTTTATTGGAAAAAGATTTATCAGTTATAGGTCCACTACTGAAGGGAGAGGGGGTAAAGCAGATATTTAACAGTAAATAAGAAAGCCACTCTTACCCTTTGTGACTCTGGCCCAAGAAACAAATTTTAACATTCCCAGCAGAATCGGGATCAGCGGATGTGACTAATAGTGATTAGCATCTTGATTCTTACCTGTCAATACGCAAAGCCTCATTTCAAAGGAAACTGTATTTAGGCTCCATATTGAATCCCCTGCAATATCATTTGCTTTCTTGGTCATTTGCTTGTTCGCATTGCTATTTCTCTTGGACACAACAGCAGTTTGTATGCTTTAGGGAGCACATTGTACTTCAAGCAATGGCTCATGGGGACAACCAATATCGGTCTACTCAAAGACCAACATACAGAGTTACAAACCTTGACTTCAATTATTATCCAATTAACAGTCTGGATGCACAACTATAGTAGGTAAGGTCACACCCTAACCTCCTAAGTCATATCTCCCATGTAGCAAATAACACAATGGCAGATTTGGACATGTAGGCTAAATAAATAATGCAACTGTGAAGATATTAATACAAAAGTTATAGATACATACATTAATTATGTGTCAGAAATCAAGAAATTGTGTGTATGTATTTTCTTCCTGTTCCAATTGCTTGCGTGTGGCTTTCCCAAAGCAGGGAGAACACATGCTGGAAGTAAGCTCTTATTCTCCTCTTAGCTTTCTTCTTTTTATATGAATCTTTCTACGCATTGAACCAATAGACATTTTTGGACTTTGTAATGATCTGAATCCATTATCTTTCAGAAGAGAAGCAGAATCCGCTTCATGTTAAGTGACTTCCCCAAGGAACGTTTAGAACTGGGATTAGAATGACATTTTGATTAACTCATTGATTCATGAAGGGATATTGAAAACCCATGGCATGCCAGGAATCTTGGCTCTTTCTACCACACTACTCCTACAACAACTTGGTAAGATTGCAGTTTCAGTGGAAAAACAAAACAAAAAGCAAATGGTATCATTTGAGTAAGTGCATGGATGATGTCATGTCTTGGTCAGTGTGAGACTTGCTAATGGTTATTACTGGGAAGGGGTTTGCAAGGCTTTCAGCCACCTGGCTGAAACGAGGCCAGGACAGGTGACAAGCATGGAGGTTTGGGGCAAGTGAACCTTCACTCTCTCACAGTGTTTTCCTTGGGTAGAGAAATATTTTTCTCAAAGAAATGATAATTAGAGGAAAAATTTTAAAAAAAAAAGTGCAGTGAGGCACAAGAATCATTGATTGCGTCTTTAGTCAGTGCCAGCTTCGTGGACATCTGACATATGGCACAGGATCCAGCATTTAGAAGCATGCGATATAATGCTCTTCAGTGGCCATCCTGAAATTCTTCACAGTTTTGATCAGAAGGTCTCAGACTTCTGTTTTTCACTGAGCCCAGCAAATTATGTCTGTTCTGCCTAGTTTTAACACAACTGCAACTTTCCTCATGCTCTCCCACTCAACTCCACTGCCAGGACCTACTTTTTGGGTCCAAACTCATTCTAATGTAGATCAGCTTTGCATAATAAATTCTCCCTCTGGAATTCAACTTCCAGTGGACTCGTGAAAAAATGGAATACTGGTATACAACTTGCTTTTCCTATTGAATAATATTTTGGGGACAAGTTTTTCTATCAATAAATATGTCCGGGCTGTTCTTTTTATATCATTAAAATTTATATGTGGCCTAGAAGATATCCCCACTGGGGCCTCCCTGGCTCCTAGAGATCTTGGTCCAAACCCCAATTCCACAGTGCTGTGTGAGAAACCCCCATGCTTTCTGCTGGTTGCTGTGCACACCTCCTTAGGATCCTCAGCTACATGTGATATTTTCATTGGTGCTGCATTAGTCCAGGGTGAGACTCTGGCTTCTTCTCCATTTTCACAAGATGTCTAGTTTGATTTATATTGTAATCTCTGTGTGTATTTTACTGAAGATTTGAGGAGTTTGTAGCTAACAGTAGAAGTTCTTGACAGAGGACAGACAGTGTCTGAAATCGAAGTGACCTCAGTTCTCTGTCTCTCTCATCCCCCTTCTTTCTCTAAGTGACAAATAAATGTTTGTTCTTGTTTTACATATAAATTATCATCATTGTCAGTACCCTGTGAAGATCCTCCATTCTATCTGAAGCACTTTCCCAATCACACATTGTTCCCATCCTAAGAGCAAGATTGGTTTGTATACTTTGAATGGTTAACAGTAGTTTTACAAGAAAGGTGAAAAGTAGAGATTGTGTTCTTACAATTCACATTTTATAATATTTGGAATATTTGTATAAAAAACAAAGTGGCATGAAAGCGACCTATATTTTTTAAAGTAGGCATGGATATGAGTTCCATCTATTACTGCCTTCTGAAACCTTTTGTTTTCCTTTTTTTTCTTTCATCTCTAAAAATATTTGTTGGTTGTGAAAGATGCTTTTATTTCTGGGTCACAGAGAAACTTAATTTATTTTTTCTTAAGAAAAATGTGAATGAATTTCTCCACTTTTCAATATTAGAAGTTTGGTGGAAAAATATATTAAAGTTCAAAACAATATAGAAAACCTTTATCCCATTAATTCCCATCACAGCTTGTATATTCATTAAGTAATTTTCATAATACTGTATTTTGAAGAGATGCTTTTGTGAGCTGACACTATATTTTCACCTTTGAACTGATCTATTCAGAGCTCGCTGATATATATTACTTAATTACAAATATGTACTTGCTAATGCATGAATTTGAACTCATTATGCAAATAACCATCCTACTGCAGGAGTTTCAAAGAATCAGGCAATCTGGTGAGAGTCAGGAACAGTGATTTACATACCTTTCTACATTAACCAGAACTTCATGCCTGACCAATCACTTCCTTCTTCTAATTGTAAATTAGCCAATTAACCATCATATAATTAATTTGCATATTAAACACATAAGCTGTTGAATAAAAACACTACAATTTGGGTCAATCAGCTGAGGTAAACAAGCTCATAACCAGCTCTCTCAGCTCCAAATTTTAAAGGTGAAATAAAATATTTTTAAAATATAATTAAAAATACATAGTCACTTTATATTATACTTAAAAATTAACTTAAAATAGATCATAGGCCTAAAATGAAAGAACTTTATAAAAAAACACAAGAGAAAATTTTTGTGACTATGATAGATTACTCAAAGATTTCAAAAATACAACACCAAAAGCACAAGATACAAAAGAAAATAAAATTTTAAATTGAAGTTTGTCAAAATTTTTAAATTCTGCTCTTTGAAAGACATTATTAAAACAATGAAAAGACAAGCCATAGAGTGGGAGAAAATATTAGCAAATAATATACAGGGTGGCCGCGGGTTACAGCAGTCTTGACATAAGACATTTCGAGTTTACTATGCTCACTCCCATAAAAACTTTAAAAAGTTGAGACATGAGTGTTTTGGCTTATGCCATTAGTATTGTATTTACAGACTAGGTGGGGGAACAGAGTCAGTAAGGTCTACAGAGCTGTTATGGATGCCATGCAATGCTCTAGGTAGATTTTGGAAGAGTAGAATTCATTAACCTTCCAGACTAGCCTGGAACAAGTCTTTAGGAAGGCAGAGAGGCCTGCAACAGATCCTGCACCCTTTACATCAGCTGCTTCTTGAGATGAGACACCTGTAGTACAGGTAGAATCATCTCCAGCATCTCTTGCATGTTTCTTGGGCAATCCTGATTCACCTGACCCAGTGTCTCCAGCACCTTCTGCAGGTTCTCCTGTCTCTACAGCTTCTTCCTTCCAGTAGTTCACTCTTTCCTACCTTGCAATGCCCCTTCCAGTGTGCAAGCCAACCACAGGAACAATGGTAAGAATTTTTTTTACACTCATTTTTTTCTGTTACTACAGTAGAATGTACAGTACAGTATATTTATGTCCTTTTCCTTTTTCTGTGGCTTAGTTGTGCTTTTATGTTCTAGATTATGATTTTACAATTGTGTTAAAATAGGTAAGTCATTTAAGCTAGGGTGTGTTTGACTTACACCAAAATTCAGGTTATATCACTGTCATAGGAATGGAACTGTGCCATAGTCTGAGGATCCCTTGCAGTTGATAGTGGACTAGCGTTTAGAACATATAAAGAACTCTAAAGTCCCAATAACAAACAAATAACCAAAATTTTAAATAATGAGCAAAATATATTTTTTAGATGAGAGGTGGGGTGATAGTGAGGCAGACTCCCGCATGCACCCCAACCGAGATCCACTCAGTAACTTTGTCTGGGCCAATGCTCAAGTACTAAGCTATTTTTAGCAACTAAGTCTGACATGCTTGGACCAACTGAGCTATTATTAGTGCCCAGGGCTGACACTTGAACCAATCAAGCCCCTGGCAATGGGAGAGGGAGGGAGAAAGAAGTAGATGATTGCTTCTTCTGTGTGTCCTGACTGGAAATCAAACCCAAGACATCCATACACTGGGCCAACACTCTACCACTGTACCACCAGCTAACGCAGTGATTCTCAACCTTTCTAATGCTGTGATCCTGCAATACAGTTCCTCATGTTGCGGTGACCCCAAACCAAAAAATAATTTTGGTGGCTACTTCATAACTGTAATTTTGTTACAGTTAGGATTCAGAATGTAAACACCTTATATGCATTATGTATTTTCCGAAGGCTTTAGGCGACCTTGCTGGGGTCATGACCCACAGGTTGAGAATTGCTGAGCTAGGGTCTAGTAAAAGATTTGAATAGGCACTTTACCAAAAAAAGTATACAGAATGCAAAATGAGCACATAAAACGATGCTCAACATTGTTAATCTTTAGTAAATACTAATTAAAAACACAGTGAGCAACCACCTGTAAGGATGGATGGCTAAAAATTTAACCATCTCATTTCTCTGTGGCCCAAGCAAAACTTTTCTTAAGATAATTGTAACCTGTGCTGTACTGCAAGTAGGCTGCACATCTAGAATTCTTCTACCTAAATGAGACAAAAGCTCTAAACCTTTAGTCTAGAGTTTTTAACCAGAGATCTAATTTCCCCTATAGGATTAGTGACTGGGTTTTGAGGGACCTATATATTCCTGAACTTATAGATAAAAACATATGTAGGAAACAGGCATATCATCAAGTTTTCAATGAGGTCATTTAACAAAAACAGCAACACCCCCCCAAAAGTTTAAGAAATAACCTAATAACATACTTGGGCTAAACAAAACAGAGAGCTGACTAAGGCAACCATAAAACCACCAGACTGAAAGAGCTATCAATAAAAATAAGGTCCCAGCCCTGGCTGGTTGGCTCAGCGGTAGAGCATCTGCCTGGCGTGCGGGGAATCCAGGTTCAATTCCCAGCCAGGGCACATAGGAGAAGTGCCCATTTGCTTCTCCACCCCCCCCCCTTCCTCTCTGTCTCTCTCTTCCCCTCCCACAGCCAAGGCTCCATTGGAGCAAAGATGGCCCGGGCGCTGGGGATGGCTCCTTGGCCTCTGCCCCAGGCGCTAGAGTGGCTCTGGTTGCGGCAGAGCGACGCCCCGGAGGGGCAAAGCATCACCCCCTGGTGGGCAGAGCATCACCCCTGGTGGGCATGCCGGGTGGATCCCGGTCGGGCGCATGCGGGAGTCTGATTGTCTCTCCCCGTTTCCAGCTTCAGAAAAATACAAAAAAAAATAATAATAATAAGGTCCCTTAAAAGGTACACTCACAACTGAAAATTATAAAGCACCCAAGAAAATACCTCTCATGTGACAGAGTCAAAATATTCACACATAAGAAGAATTCACAAATTATAAAATATAAATAAGATAGCATGTAAAATATGTATATTTAAATTTCTCAGATATATAGGGGTGCATAGCATCTGAGAAATAAAAATAGAAAATTATCAAATGGGAGCAGGAATGTATTTTTAAAAGACCAACTATAAATGATAGAAATGAAAAAAACAGTTATTGAAAGTAAGAAGGATCTTAGATGAACTAAAGTATAAACTAGACATAGAAAATAAAACTAGTATAAAGTTAGAACAGGACTCGCTCAGAATATTACATAGGAAAAGAAGGTGAAAACTGTGAATGAGACATTAAGGAAAATGGAAAATAGATTGACTAGTTCCAAAACTAAGTAAGAATATGAGAACAGAAATAATGGAGTGAGAAAGTATTTGCAAAAATAATATCTGAAATTGTTATAAGAATTAAAGAAAGGCATGAATCCTTAAATTGAAAAAAATCTTACCAAACATTGAATAAGGTCTGACCCGTGGTGGCGCAGTGGGATAAAGCATCGACCTGGAACACTGAGGTCGCTGGTTCGAAACCCCAGGCTTACCTGGTCAAGGCACATATGGGAGTTGATGCTTTCTGCTCCTCCCTCTTCTCTCTCTCTCTCTCTCTCTCTCTCTCCTCTCTGAAAATTGAATTAATAAAGTCTTTAAAAAAACATTGAATAAGGCAAATAAATTTTTAAAAAGAGACTGCTAGATATACCAAGTGAAATTTTAGACTATCAAGGATAAAATATAAATATAAAAAGCTACTGGTGGGAAATAAGATTATCTACAGTGTAATTACACTAAATTGAACACAGGTTTCTTATTTGTAAAGATAAATAAATTCCTAAAGATAATGAAATAATATCTTATAAGCACTAAGGAACACAGGAACACTTTTGTTCAAAACAAAGTACAACATAAATACACTGGCAGCACAGACAGACTTCTCAATGAAGAAATTAGTAATAAAAGTAACAGCAACAACAAAATTAATTTTAAGAAAGTTGCAAGAAGAAACTGTGGACAAATTGTTTAAAGGTGTAAATTCAAACCTGACCAGCCAGTGGAATGCGGTGGACCCAGTTTCGAAGCCCCGAGGCCGCCATTTTGAGTGCGGGCTCATCCGGCTTTAGTACTGGCTTGAGTGTGGAATCATAGACATGACCCCATGGTCGCTGGCTTGAGCCCAAAGGTCACTGTTTGAAGCCCAAGGTCACTGGCTTGAGCAAGGGTTCACTTGCTCTGCTATAGCCCCTCAGTCAAGGCACATATGAGAGGGCAATGAACAACTAAGATACCAAAATTACAAGTTGATGTTTCTTATTTTCTTATCTTTTTCCCTGTCTGTCTGTATCTTTCTCAAAAAAAAAAAAAGTAAATTCAAATATGTATTTCCTGGGAAATTTTACTGACAGTAATTATTTCTGACAGGTGAAAATAAGCCTGAACCAGAATTCTAGGTTACCCCCATAGAGGTTTTGAAAAGGTAGATTTAAAGGACACTAGAAGTGCTTGGTGAAAGCTACGAATTGATACTAACTTTAGGCTATTCTATAGAACAAAGCAGTATCTCATATTAAACTCACATAACTTCTAAGTCTTGATAAAAAAGGAGTTTTCATACACTCATTTCTAAAGGTACTTTTACTTTTTCCTTTAGAAAATAGTAATCTTTTTTTTTACCACGTGAAAGAAACAGTTAATCTACAGAAACTGTTGAGGTATGCATACAGAGTATGTCATTATTCAATTTTCTTCTGAATTTCCCAGCTTCACAGGATGGCATTATGTTTTAAGTATTTATTAAATAAGCTGTCTCCTAACACTAAACAGAAATTATTCAATCAAGATATATATAGCTTAACCACCAAACTGCTATTAAAATTTATTTCTAAATGCAAAATCCATTACAGTTGTTTGCATAAATTGGAAATACTAAATATTCTGTATGAAAGCTCTGCACTGTACATGTACATAAACTTCCTGGAGCTGGTGACATTGAACCTGATGGTTGAACCACACAGAAAAGTGGAAGGTAGGGGTGGAGAGAGAAAGTGATTCTAGGAAAAGAAGGCCCTATCAAAATAAGCTTACGTGGAAATTCCAGAACACTACTCATCCTTTCTGAAACTTGTTTGCTTCCTAAGGAAGTGTTACTTACTCTTTTCCTTTTAACCTTACTTTGTTCTACATGGCTTCCTGCTCAACCACCCTCACCCCCACCTAGAGCAAATCAACCAACTTGTGGTGTATAAAGATACAACTGTGATCCTCTGCAGTTTAACTCAATCACCACTAACTTCTAGGAAGGAAAATCTATTCTTTGTGATTATCTACGAGAGCTATGTCTCCCTGGAGTTTAGAACTCTCTATCTCTGAGAACCACGTATACTATCCCTAAAATTGATTGATTGGCTTGGAAAATGCAAGATAAACACCTCTCTCCTTAAACTTCACTGGGTATAGTGCACATCATCCCAGGTATAAGACAGAATAACTATTTTATAAACCAGTATGATTGTAGCAATTAAAAAAATGAAAAATCAAATCTGTATGTGGGGGGTGAGAGGGAACACACGATGATAACCTTCCCTTAGTCACACTGGACACCAACAAGAAATTTAACATTTTGTTTCATGACCTGACAATAGGGGATAAAGCATTCAGCTGACAGTTGCCATTTGAAATGAATTTTGGTCTCTGGGATGAGGAAAAGACTGACATCCAGGAAGGAATTGTTATCTGTGTAAAAGTTCACCATCTAATGCTTGAAGCCCTTGGAACCAGAAGTATTTTAGAATTTAGAGTTTGTCACTCTTAGAAAGGAAAATGGGCAGGTAGCAGACATCTTCTTCCAAATCTGGGGCAGCACCCCTAAATTAAATATGTTCTTATTTCTCCTAAGAAATGTGTAAATAATCCACACTGAGTAGGATAAGTAAAGACTATAGACAGCTCTGAATCCATTCAGATCTGGTTTTACTGCTGAATTCAGATCCGGTGGTGCCACCAAATGAGTTATGAAAAACTTTTAGTTTTCAAAATCATGAATAAAGCATTGTGTATCTGTGTTGCCTTCAAAAAAACAGGGAGTTGACTGAGTTCACACATTGTTCATTTGAAGTATAATTAGCCATTGAATTTCCTATCATAGAATATTGATTCTGTTTTTTTCCCTAAAACAGGCTCTAAATGTATTCCGGGATGCTTTAGTAGAAGTCTAAAAGTCAATCAATAGTTTAGTGATGCTATTTTTGTGTACTTTATTATCATTATTGTCTTGCCATAAACCGCATATTAGCTTTACTCTTATTGATTTCTGATGAACAAAATACAATAAAATTAAATTAAATGTTGGTATCAACCTGCCTCTTCCACAAGGCTACCGGTCCGATTTTTCACATCACTGTATTTGGTGTGTATGTGCTCTTCTGTTCTGCTCCCCACGTCGGTTTCCTTCTGCTCCATGAGGAGTCAGATTTCACTAGATCGTCATCGCATGCTCCTCAAAGTGTCAAACAAATCACTGTAGCACATGTACACTCAGGCCCCCGCTCCTTGGTTATCAGGTAGTGCCACTACCCCAGCCAAGCCATCTTCAGTCCAGTCCTACCTGCAATGGAACGATCTCCCATAGATATTCTCTCCAAGAAGAGCATCAGGTCAAATGTGTCCTTCTCACTGGGTATAAGTTTCAAGTAATCTCTTTGTGGCTCCTGTTAAGTCCTAGATAATCATGAACTACCTCATACAAAGAGCGCCCTTAAATTCCAGAACTCTCTTAGCAGTGGGAATGGGCACCTCGGCCAGCCAGACATTGTGCAAATGGAAGGGAATGGCCCTTAGGTCCTGAGAAGTCTGTGACAAATCACAGTGAGATACACAGTGAGATACACCCAATAGCATAAGTTTACTTTCATTGTGCATTTTTTCATTATACTACATATATATATATACTTTTGTCTTTCTGGTTAAAGGTGTTAGAGAAAAAAGTTAAGGATTATAAGCCTTGCTCAAAATAACTCTCCCCTAAAAGAGTTATTAATGTTTTAAATACTAGACACATTTAAAAGGATTTTCTTCACATTTAAATTTTTCTTGGTAAAATATTTACAAGTTAACTTTGTGTCTTATTGTATTATATCTTATAGAAAATGACACATAGAAGAATAAAATATTGTTACAGTCCTCAGGGAATGTTCAATCTAGAGGGGCAAAGGACACATGAGTAAGTCACGCTGACAATTCTACTTAACGATCAGAATGGTAGGGCTACAGGGATGGCCCATGTTCCCAAGGAATGGAGGGAAGGAAGAACCTGATGGACAGGAGGAAGAGCACTGGCAGAGCTCCGAGGCAGGGATGAGCAGAAGGATCAGGCGCGGCTGGGACAGGGAGCGCTGGAAGGCTGCAGATGACCTTGAAGCTACAGATGAAGTGACAAGTATACAGGTAACAAGTATAAGCCCGAGCAGTCCCAAGTAAGGTAAAGCTGTTAAAAACTAGCACTTTCACTGCACCTGTCTTCCCAGAGTTGTAAATGAGCTAAAAGCTGAGTAAGGTGCCTTGGGTTGAGTCAAGAATTTTCAGTGATCTTCGGGAACAAATCAGCACCTGGTTGACCAAGACCAGGAGGTAGGAAGCATGAGTGTTTCTGACTTCAGCTGATACCAAATAGCATTGTGGTTCTGGGTGTGGACTCCTGAGCCAGGATGCTTTGGGTCCAAGTACTGGCACCAAAATATACTTACTGTGTGGCCAAAGATATTTAATTAAGTTTTTTGTGTCTGTTTATTAATAAAATGATAATAGCAAGTATACCTTTCTCAGGGTTGTTATGAAGATTAAGTAAGTTAATACATATAAAGTATTTAGAACTGAGTCTGGTATGAAATAAGCATGAGAGGGAAGACAGAGGGGGATAAAGGAAGAGAGGGATGGAAAAGCCAAGGACTAAATTAAGAGAAAAATTAAGTATTCCCTGTGAATTATCAGAGAGTTGGGTAAAGGGATCACTTTATTCTTATTCCGAGCAATACCTGAGTTATGAGCTGTAACTGGAGCATCCAGGCTCCCCACAGGCTCTGCAAGCAGCCAGCAGAGGCCAATGAACCCAGCAGCAGAGGCAGAGAGGGCAGAACCCACTGCAGGCGCCGCCCCCTGGGGCAGGCGCACTTCCTGTGTCTGCTGTGGGTCTGCCTGCAGTGCGTGCCCCCTCCTCACTGGTGTTCCTATTCTCGCAAGCATTAAAGATTTTCATTACAACAAAATGAAAGAACCGTGCAGGCCTGGAGTGGTTGTGTGTTTTTTTATTTTGTTTATTTTGAGCTAGGAAAAAACTTGAAGACCCAGGAGAGCAGGACGCCCTCATTTCAGACAAGGAGATAGGAGAGTGGAAGGGCTTTGGTCTGCCTAGTACGTTGCAGGCCATGGGGAGGGGATTTAGAAATGGGTCTTTTCTGAATGTTTTTGCTCCTATTTATGTCGGTGTTTTACTGAGTCCAACAGTAAGTTAAGCTTCTACTACCTCAGAGCAAACCATTGTCCTGTAATCTTTGATTTTTTTTAACTCAAAATAAAAAGAAAGTAGAAACAGCATGTTAAAATGAAAATATGATTTCATTGTTCTTGGCTTCAATAACCTTTAGCTACTTCACTCTGGGAGTCAGCACAATGCTATTCTGTGAACATGATATTTAGGGTCCAGGAGCTACTAATTTTTAATCTGGCCCCGTGCAGTCTACAGAACTTCTTAATTAATAAGTGTGATGATATATGCCTCCCAGGATTTTGTGAAGATTAATCAGTTAATTAGAGGAAATAATAAATGTGAAATTCATGGGGTATAATAGGGATTTAGTAAACGCAAGTCTCCACAAATGCCTGTCCTTTCCTAAGAGATGGAGTTTTAACGAGGGCACCCTTTAATTATAACACGAACACAATCACTTCTCTCCTGATCATTTCCTCCTAAATCAAGAGCTGAAGCAGAGCTCGTTTTCCCTCTGAGTTGGCTTCCTCCTCTGTAACGCGAGGTGGCTGGATCACGTTTCACCTCTAGTGTCCTTCAATATCTGGGCTTGTGTGGTCCCTTCCCAGCTTTCCTTTGGCCTCAGAAAATCCATTTTATCCCAGCCATGAAATCGTTGAAATGTGGGTGACTAGAGAAAAAATGTCTCACAATTTGTCCTTCACAAAAGCATACTTTTCCATTTTTGTTATCTGTAAAGCACTATACAATTGTGCAACTTATTATTATTATTATTATCATTATTTTGCCACGCTCACTATTCTACTTCTTTCCTCTCCTACAATTGAATGATGAAATTAAATATGTTATAATAGGTTAAGTATATAATGAAGTTTCTAAGGTGGAAAATGTGTATAAACATCCCTATTGCTTGTACCAATGATATTTGATGTTCCATCACAAGTCCATCTGGCCCCGTCTATTCCGTCATTTCTCTCCCTTCTGACAGGAGCAGCACTGCTGCTGGCGCCCGTCATGCCTGTGGTCAGAAATTCTGGCTGCTCTTGCTGCCACCACTATGTGTGAATACCTGACTCACAAGGAATGCTCTTGGCACCTAGGCTCTGGATGTATTGAACAAGAGAAAGATCTGGCTTCCTCAGTGGTCACCTGGAGTGGCTGAGTGACCCAATTTAGAAGTTTGGTGATCTTGTCGCCTATGGGGCAAACTTTGGCCAATGGGAGAGGGCAAGGAAATTAGGCTGTTTTCCTCACATCTCTAAACCCCCATGAACAGTTCTGAGTTGCAACCCCTTCAGGCAATCTCTTTGGAGACACGCCCTGAAAGGTGAGCAACCAGACACAATGGGTGATTGATGTAGTCACCATGGTCATGTACCTCCTTATATTTCCTCTCTGGCTCGGGTGGGTATCCTGGGAAGCAGACTCCGAGACAAAGTTTGTTGTGGACCATTAGGGAATGCTCTTGTGATCAATGCCTACAGAAGAGAAGAAAGAAGCAGTTTGAACAGAGAAAGAAGTTGGGTTGTGATATAGCCTCAGTGAAGACATCAGCTGTACCTACAGGTAGCTTTGAAGCTTTGATGGCCCTCCAGAATTATCCCAAATTGGTACAGGAGGCCTAGGGTCTTGGTCAGCAAGTCACGGCTCGTGAGCCACATGCGGCTCTTTGGCCCCTTGAATGCGGCTCTTCCACAAAATACCATGTGCAGGCGCTACCTCAATAAGGAATGTACCTACCTATGTAGTTTAAGTTTAAAAAATTTGGCTCTCAAAAGAAATTTCAATCATCGTACTGTTGATATTTGGCTCTGTTGACTAATGAGTTTGCCAACCACTGGCCTGGGCACTTTACTTGTGCTCAACCAGTCACTGGATAAGGCTGGAAGGGCAGCATGACCTTGAAAGAGGCAAATCCTGAGGTGGGTTGATGGTTGAGGGCTCTCCCAACAGGTAAGGGAGTAAGTTCACCTTTCCTGAAGGGGCTGACAGATGCATCACTGCATCTACTTCAATGCATCCTGTATGACTTGGAGCCAACTCTTTGTATAAGTATTAGGAGCACCTCCTTTAGGACTCTGGTGGGCCCTTTTTCTGGAAAGGACTTATAAGAGGAAGGTGAATGGGGTTCACTGCAGCCACCACTGCTGTAGCTGGTCTCGGGCCTCAACTGATGTTGATCATCTCCCTCCTCTATCGTCCATTCTAGGTTCCCCTTGCCTTAGGCCAACACTTTCTCCGGTCTCAGGGGCTAACGTGACAACACCACCCTCGTTCCTGCAGACTCTAAGCTTCTTGAGCATCATGCCCTTCAAAGGCTGAGGTTACCATCCAAAAGCCAGACATTTTTCTTGTTTGGTTCATTGCATAACATTAGCCTGACCTCAGTTTCAGTTAACCCTGACAGAATGGTGACGCCAAAGGGCTCAGGCAGCAGTCAGAGCTTAGAGTTCAGTGCAACTCTTGATGTATGCTCCAGGTGAAATGTTTCTTCTTTGGAACTACGATCTTTAGACACACAGAGTCCAGCGTTCTACCCACTGGGACACCATATCCTAAACAAGTATTGATTTAGAGTGTGTATTATGTCCTGGAGTGAGGTGTTCCATTTAGGCAAGTTATCACCTCTTAGCTGGGGCCCCCATGGTGCTTTCCAGAGGCTGATTCATTGTCTGTGAGGCCAGCCCCTCTGTGAAGTACATGATGTGATCATATGCCCACTTTTGATATAAAACAGGTTCCTTGGTCCGAAGCAGTATTACGTGGGATCACATGCTAGTAGATAAAAAAAAAAAAAAATCCTAAGACCTTGGGTGGGTCCTGTGGGCAGGAAATATGTGTCTGTCTATTCTTGTTAAATAAATTTCTGGACCATTCAGGCTGAAGGAGAAGAATTCAATCAACTTGTCACCAAAAGAAGTGTTCGGTGATGATGCTGTCAGTGACACAGAGTTGTCTCTGTTGACGGCAGATTGGACATTTGGAAATGGCAGCAATAGATCAGGAAAGGTAAGCAGAAGTAGATATTGTTTTGCTCACACTGTTGGGCCCTGCTACCTTGGTTACTCCATGTGTGTGCTCATTGTGCAGCATTCAGTAACCAACAACAGGGGGTTGTGTGTACCTGGCTGTGTAGTGCCTCTCCTGTGATAGGTGTTCTCCAGTGGGTATTACAGATAATGTGCCTGCTCCCACATGGTCATCCCCATGCCTCTTGAAGGAGGAAGAGTACAGGGAGGCAGGGGAGTCTCGGGCAGAGAGCAGGAGAGTGGACAGAGGCCTAATACAAAACATAACATGTGTTTTTGCAAGTTGGGATCCCTGGGAAGCAGAATGAGACAGAGACTGACATGTAGCAAGTTTACTAGGTAGTGACCTTGGGCAGGGATGGAAACAGAGGTGGGCAAAGGGGAACACTGGGCTATGCTGAGTCACAGCAAAGCCCTCACCTGACTCCACGGGTAACTATGAGGAACTCTAGAAAGAAGGGGGCCCTTCAGAGTTACTTGAATGGAAACGAGAGGATTAGGCCTTTCTGTTGCACTGAGCAGTCATTGGGTGTGGTCTGCTCAGGGAAAAGAGGGTGTTGCTAGCATGTGGCTAAGGCCATTCCTGGAGAGGGCTGACATCTAAGGGCTGGCCCCCTGCAGCAGTTTCTGCAGCCGGGGGAATAATCCCATCACTCCTAAGGGGAGACCTGGGTGGTGGAACACAGCTCCCTCTACATTTCCTTCCTCCCCTCCTCATTTCCTTCTTCCTTTCACTCTTAATTTCCTGACATGCACCGCCAACAAAGTATTAGCAGGTAAGCTTTTTCCTCAGGCTCCGTTTTCTAGAGAACGTGGGCTAAAACACCAGAAACCTTTCTATGTTGGTTTTGGCTTCTATTTCACAGCCCTGAGTGGACCTGTTCCAGAACGGAACTCTCTACTATAGAAAGAATGTACAGAACCAACACCACACACACCAAAGGCGTAGGACCACATGGGTTAACGGGCAGGACACCTGAGTTCTAGAAGAGCTCAACTATTCACTTGTGACTATTAGGAATAGAACTTGGTCTCTCATATTTAGTTTTCAATTTGGTAGACATAATAATATCTTATTTCTCACCTTCCTAACAAGGACAAGAGTCTGAGAGGATATAATGTAAGTTACTTTGCAGCTATCACAAAATCTGGGAACAAACTCCTATCCTTCCCATCACATTCTCTAGAAAATGCAGTGAACAATGAAGCAGTGATGCCATCCTTGAGGAATAAATCTCGGGCCATGTGGTGCACAATCCCATACAAATACACTGGAATAGTAGGAAGCTACCAGTTGACATGGCTCTCTTGTCTGTTGCCACCACTGGAGAGTGAGGATCTTCTTAAATCTCTTTTGATTTTTCAGTGAAAGCAACAAGATATTGCCCAAGTCCAGCCACTACTGCCAGTTGAATCTCTCCACGGGGTGGGCCTCCAGAAGCTACACTAGGTCACAGCCTTGTCGATAGATACCTGGGAGTGAGATGTTCGCTATTTCTGTGGGGAGAGGAGAAAAGAAGGGGAGACACTGGCTGTCAGGGCAATCAGAAGAGGAACTGAAATGTGAAGTCAGGAGAGAAATTGTTCTCTCACTTCCTGATTTCAATGAGGTCTAGCCCTGATTAAATATGTAGTCTAGGTCTCCACTGAGGGCCACAAGCGTAACACACTGAGATATGGGGACACCAGAGCTGTGGATCTCCTGCAATGATCCCTTCCCCCTCCTGCCCTCTGATGTCATCAGTGGCTTCCCTGAGTGGGATTTGTACAGGTTTCTCTTTTGATCTATGTATGAGAAGGCGATGTTTACAACTATTAATGTAAAATTGTTAGTCCCTTAGCTTAATTCTTACAATGAAAAGATTTTAATTGTAATAGGAAATTAGAATATGACCCACTCTTAATTAACCACATCTTTTCCGCCAACATTTAACTCTGCAAGTCTTTTGAAATGTAACAAGCTAGAAATGAAATAACAAAGAATCCTCAAGCACTGTCAGGGGAGGGATGGATCAAAGTCATTTTCTGCAAAGCAAAATAATAATAATAATAATAATAATAATAAAAGGAATACAGCACCCCTGTAATTCCAAGGTGGCTACAGAGTAGGTAGAAGCTATACTCACCTGCTTCCAGTGCTAAACCAGATTTGCAGCTAAATTATAGCAATCAAGCTGAATAACCAACTGAAGCCTAGCTGAACTGAAATATTAAAATCAAGGGTTTAGCCCTGGCCGGTTGGCTCAGTGGTAGAACGTCAGCCTGGCGTGCAGGAATCCCGGGTTCGATTTTCGGCCAGGGCACACAGGAGAAGTGCCCATCTGCTTCTCCACCCCTCCCCCTCTCCTTCCTTTCTGTCTCTCTCTTCCCCTCCACAGCCAAGGCTCCACTGGAGCAGTTTGCCCGGGCACTGAGGATGGCTCTGTGGCCTCTGCCTCAGGCGCTAGAATGGCTCTGATTGCCGCAGAGCGATGCCCCAAGATGGGCAGAGCATCGCCCCCTGGTGGGCATGCCGGGTGGATCCTGGTCAGGCGCATGCGGGAGTCTGTCTGACTGCCTCCCCGTTTCCAGCTTCGGAAAAAAAAAAAAATCAAGGGTTTACGGAGAAGCTCATACAGACTGGTAAGAAGGGTGGAGACACAGAAAGGCTGGCCCTGAGCCCATGTGTGGTGATTGAGAAGACAGAAGATTATTTCAGCCACAAAACTCCCTTTCCCTTGGAGTGAGGGCTCTCAACCCCACACTGGATCTCCAATCCAGAGCAACAGAGATGGGAAGAGGCCCAAATAGCACCTTGTGCTGAATAGCAGTGGAGATTCAGTCTACCTGGGAGAGGAAGGTGTCTGCTAGAGGGCCAGATGCCACTTTCCTAGGGTTGAGCACTCTTACTGTTACAGCTCCAGTCTGGAGAGAGCGCTGCCAGGTCCTCCAACTCCTGGTGACAGCAGTATGCTGAGCTCAGGCCCTGTGGAGGGGTCTGCAGACTGCACCCAGCAGGGACCTTAGGGCACTCTTTTTCTGGAGAAGCTCTTTGCAGAGACTCAGGGATTGAACTGTGTGGCTTTGGAAAGGAGACCATTTTCCCCTGCCCCATACTCATCCAGTGCCACTCACCCCAAACTCTTGAACCATGTGTCCTGCCCTTTCACTCTGTGGGCTCATCCTGGTGAGCTCAGTTGTGCAGGGGGATCAGAGTGCTGCAGAGAGCAGGGATATTGGGAACACATTTCCAGAGGAGGCTTCCGTCCAGGAATCAGAGGGCAGGTGCTGGGGTGCGTGGCTCCATCTCAGGGGGCTACTCCTATCTTCCCTGCAAGCTGAGCCCACTCTATCCTAGGAAGGGGACGCACCTGCCCCACCCCTACAGACTCACCAGCAGCATGCTCAGTGAACGTCTGTTTGGGTCTGCCCTCCCGAGTCCCAGCAGCCCTGCCTTGCTGAGCTCAGTGCTGTGTGGAACCGGGAGCTGGGACCTTCAGAGTGTGTCTCCCTCGGAGGCTACTGCCCAACACCAGGATGCAGTGCTTGGTCCTATCCTGCGGGCTTGGCCAGAACCACTCCCAACAGGAGACTCTTTTTATCTGTCTTCCCAAGTCCCTGCTGAGCTTGCTCCTGCCGAGGAGACAGCTGGCTGCACCCAACCTGAGGCTGCGGGGCACCTCCTTGGGAGAGCTAGATTTGGGGACTCTGGCAGAGACTGAGAGGTATGGCTCTAGAGTAGGGGTCACTTTCCCCTCATTGAGCACCTGACCACACAGCCCCCAGTATAGGTCCCATTAGGTTCATCCTCCCAACCCCGGTGGCCCCGCCATACTGAGTTTGCACATGACCTCTGAAAGGGTCTGTGGGTTGCCACCAGCCTGGACCCACTCTATAGTCCTTCTTCTGAAGGCTCTGGAGGAACATCAGGCAACCTCAGATGGGGGTGGATGTCAGGGAACCTTGGACCTCTTATAAGTCTGCCCCCAGCTCTAAGCTGCTGGAAGTTGATCCTTGTACACAAATTGGCCCTTCTCATGCACCACTAGGCTCAGCAGATGCAGCTACAGATAGTGAATATCAGGGCAGCTCAGACAGGTAGCTCAAAGCCAGTTATGTACAATGTCTGACATCCACTTGTATCTGTGCCCAAGTAGCCACAGAACCAACATAGAAGTGGTGAGCTTCAGACCACATGAAATATTGACCCAACTAGCCACACAAGTGACACACCCAAAATGGAATTCCAACAGGTGCCAGACCCTGCTGAGAATAACTCCACCTTGAGGGCAGCCCCTGCACAGTGACTGACTGATACATGGTTATTGAGACTCACTATACTCCTTATAGTGAGTCTGCTTGAAGTGTTAAAGTCATCCACAAAAGGACCAATAGCATGCAAGATTCAACTACAACGAGAGGGTACACATAACCTACAAGAAATATTCTTGGAGCACATAGTTCAGGTGATCTGGAAGATTGTGCCACTGAGACTAACAAGGCACCTACATCATAAAGCCATCATAACAAGTTGGAGAATCATAGCAGATCAATTTAATATACAGAGACAGAATGGGGAGACAAAGAAATATGTCCCAAATAAAAGAATAAGAGAAGTCACCAGAAAATTAATTAAATGAAGTAGAAGCAACCAAGATATCAGATGCAGAGTTTAAAACAATGGTTATAAAGATGCTCAAGGGCCTTAGGGGAAGAATGGATGATCTCAGTGAAAACTTAAATAAAGAAATAGTGAGTATTAAAAAGGACATAGAGCCTGACCTGTGGTGGCACAGTGGGATAAAGTGTCGACCTGGAACACTGAGGTTGCCGGTTCGAAACCTTGGGCTTGCCTGGTCAAGGCACATATGGGAGTTGATGCTTCCTGCTCCTCCCTCTTCTCTCTCTCTCTCTCTCTCTCTCTCTCAAAATCAATAAATAAAATATTTAAATAAATAAATAAATAAATAGGACATAGAGACCCCGGCCAGTTGGCTCAGTGGATAGAGTGTCAGCCCCGTGTATGGATATCCTGAGTTCGATTCCCAGTCAAGGCACACAAGAGAAGTGACCACCTGCTTCTCTCTCCCTCTATCTCCCCTTTCTCTCCCTCTTCCCCTCCCACAGCCAGTGGCTTGATTGGTTTGAGCATTGGCCTCAGGTGCTACGGATAGTTTGGTTGATTTGAGCATCAGTTCCAGACAGGATTTCCTGAGTGGGTATGGTCAGGGCACATGCATGAGTCTATCTCACTATCTCCCCTCCTCTCACTCAAAAACAACAACAACATAGAAATAAAAAAAGAACCAATCAGAAATGAAGAATACAATATCTGAAATGAAGAATACACTAGAAGCAGGTTAGATGAAGCAAATAATCAAATGAAGATTTAGAGGACAAGATAAAGTAAGCACCGAAGAAGATCATCAAAAAGAAAACCAAAATTAAAATTTTTAAATGTCTAAGGGGCCTGACCATGGTGGTACAGTGGATAAAACATCAATCTAGAATGCTGAAGTCGCCAGTTACAAACCCTGGGCTTGCCCAGTCAAGACACATATGGGAGCTGATGCTTCCTGCTCCCCCCCTTCTCTCTCTCTCTCTCTCTCTCTATCTCTCTCTCTCTCTATCTCTCTCTCCTCTCTAAAATGAATAAATAAAATCTTTAAAAAAGGTCTAAAAAACCTTTGGGACAACACCAAGTGTAATGTCTGCATTATAATAGGTACCAGAAGGGGAAGAGAGTGAGCAAGGGATAAAGGAATAATGCTGCAAACATCCCTAACCTGGTGAAATAAGGAGTTCCACAGTTTCAGGAAGAACAGAGAGTCCCAGCCAGACTGCTGCAGCCGCTGTGGGAAACAGTTTGGGGTTTCCTCAAAAAATTAAACATGTAACTGCCTTTTGTCCCAGAAATCCTACTTCTGGGAGTATATCCAAAGATTCCCAAAACACTGATTCAAAAGAATATATGTACCTTTGTGTTCACTACAGCGTTATTTACAATAGCTAAGAACTGAAAGCAGCCCGTGTCCATCAGTAGATGAGTGGATGAAAGCTGTGGTACATTTACACAATAGAATTATACTAAGTCATAAAAAAGGAAGAAACCTTACCTTTTGTGACAGCACAGATGGACCTAGAGAACACTATGCTAAACCAGTTAGAGAAAGACAAGTACCATATAATCTCACTTATATGTGGTATATAATGAACAAAATAAACTGATGAACAAACTAAAAACAGAGGCATGGACACATGGGACAGGCTGACAGCTGTCAGAGGGAAAGGGATTTGGGGAGCTGCATAAAAGAAAGTGAAGGGATTAAACAAAAAATCACACAAACACACACATACATAGAATGCATAGACACGGACAATAGTGTGATGATAGAGAGAGGGAAGGGGGGTGAGGAGTAGGTGGAGAGTGAGTGGCAAAGGCAGGACAAATGGGGACAGAGAGAGACTTCGCTTGGGGTGACAGGCACATGATACAGTGTACAGATGATGTGTTTTTATTTGTACACTTAAAACCTTATGGTTTTGTGAATTGATGTTCCCTCAATAAATTCAATTAAAAAGTAAATTTTATAAAAGTCCCTGACATATTAAAACTAAAACAAACCATATGCTGTGGCAGAAAATTGTTTCCTGTTGCCCTGGATGAAAGCTGAGTGAGGACCTCCCCATCTCCTTAATGAGCTCCATGCTTTGGCCAGCCTATCTTGGAATCACCGGGCATCACTCCCTCTGACCCCAGGGTTCTGGGTGGCTATCCTGCCCTCCATATCTGCCACTGAGCCTGCCCTCCGTATCTGCCACTGAGCCTGCCCAAGAGCCAGCAGCAATTACTGGAATGTCGGGCAACGACCTACTTTCCAGTTTTGTGTACTAGGAAAGCTAATTTAGTGCTCTCTTCCAAAGCACAGACATTATTGATTTTTCAACAGATCAATGCCAGCTACCCTAGACCAAGGTAGCACTGAACAGTCCCTAAACAGTTCTGCTGTGGTGAACTGAGATGCACAGACAACTAAATATGAGCATCTACAGTCTGTTCTCTATTGGATCTATACATTCCCTCTGAAATAAAATATCTATAGGTAAATCACCACAGTTACAGAATGACATTTTCAATCCTCCAATCTTGCAAGGAAATGTCAAGATGCCAAGAAACCACACCTAGGGCTTGTCAGTACTGACTTCATAGGTGGCTGCAAATTGGAGGTAATTTGCAGAACACTCAACTATTAATTCTGCACACACAAAAAGAGAATTATTAAATGTCACAGTTGGATAGGGCAATAGCAATGATCTAACTCAGTGATCTTCAACTGCTGAGTAGGCTATGAGGTTGGGGGAAGGGCTGGTCATTGGAATTACTGGGAAGCCTTCTCAAAATACATACTCAGGTGATATAGAACCTCTGAACTTAGCCTGAGTGTACATTAGAGTCTGAGAGGGTTTGAGGTGGTCTCACAAATATATTTTAAAGTTCTAATAAATGACTCCCCACCTCCCTAGAGAACAAACTTTTTACAGAAAGAAAAAATTTAGTCCCAGAGAGGTGGACATTAGCAAAACCACACAGCTAATAAAATTTAAGACTTTGACTACACACCCAGATATTCTGATTCCAAATTCAGAACACTATAAATTTACTTCATTCTTCTTAAAATATGATTACTGTAATCTAATGTTAAGTTTAGAGATCACATGCTATAAACCTTTGTATCCCCTTCACCTCAGTGCCTAGTTGATTATATAGGTGGTTGTAGACTGACCATCTATTAATTTGGAAACATAGATTATAAAGCTCCTTTAAATGTTAAAATTTTATACGCACAGATCATCAGTGGCTTCTCTCAGTGGGATTTGCACAAGTATCTCTGTTGACCTATTATTAGAGGGTTACATATATATGAGTGGGTTTCTTAAACACAGAATATAGTTGGGTCTTCCTTTTAACTCAATCTGAAAACCTCTACATTAAAATTGAAGTGATTAGACTACTTAAATTATATGTAATAATATGGTTGGGCTTACATGTTGAATTTACACTATTTTGTTTCTTTTTTTCTTTTTCAGCCTTTTCTTGGGGGGGGGTGAGGGTGTAGATTAAATGAGTAATTTATGTGTAATTCTATTTTTTTTTCATTATTATTTTATTAGCTGTGTTTCTTCCTTGATCTTGTCTTCTTCCTTGATCTTGTCATTGCTTTTTAGTGGTTACTCTAGAATTTATGGTCCACATGGTTATTTTTTGCTTTAGCAAGTCAATTATCCTTTTTTTTTTTTAATTAAGTGAGAAGCAGAAGGCAGGGGGAGCAGAGAAAGGCTCCCTCATGCACCCTGACCAGGATCCACAGTCAAGCCCCCTACAGGGCAATGCTCTGCTCATCTGGATCCACTATTTCAGTACCTGAGGCTAGGCCATAGAGCCATCCTCAGTGCCCAGGGCCAAATTGCTCAAACCTTTTGAGCCATGGCTGCAGGAGGGAAAGAGAGAGAGAAAGAGAGAGAGAGAGAGGGAGAGAGAGAGAAGGGGGAGTTGAGAAGCAGATGGTTGCTTCTCTTGTGTGCCCTGACTGGGAATCGAACCTGGGACTTCCACACACTGGGCCAGTTCTCTACTGCTGAGCTAACCAGCCAAGGCCATTCAATTATCTTTTAAGTCAAACATTTAATTAGAAAAAAAGCATTTTATATTTACTCATATATTTATTTATTTTTTTGACAGAGACAGAGAGTCAAAGAGAGGGACAGACAGACAGGAAGGGAGAGAGATGAGAAGCATCAATTCTTCTTTACCACATCTTAGTTGTTCATTGATTGCTTGTTCATTGATGGCTTTCTCATATGTGCCTTGACCAGGTGGCTTCAGCAGAGTGAGTAACCCCTTGTTCAAGCCAGCAACCTTGGACTTCAAGCCAGCGACCTTTGGGCTCAAGCCAGAGACCATGAGGTCATGTTTATAATCGTATGCTCAAGCCAGCGACCCTGTGCTCAAACTGGTAAGCCCATGCTCAAGCCAGATGAGCCCGTGCTCAAGCCTGGGACCTCAGGGTTTTGAACCTGGGTCCTCTGCATACCAGTCTGACACTCCATCTACTGTGCCACTGCCTGGTCAGACTAACCTATATATTTTTAATTTATAGTGCATTTAATTCCTTTGTGTAGACCTCAATTTCCATATGTTATCACTATACTTCTACCTGAAGGACCTTCTTTAGTATTTTTTAGAGTATGGGCAATGGCATGCTAGAACTGATTCACATACATTTGCAAGAGTCGATTATTTGCATCTCTTCCTTACCCTGTGTTCAGTTGACACTTTTAAATTGGCTATAGTAGGATTACTTACACCATTAAAATGGAAAAATGCAACAGATCTAGAATGGTTTTGCTGGCAATATATCTTTTAAATACTGCCATTACACGACTTAGTGCAGCCTAGCTGGCAATAAATTCTCTCAGCTTTTATTTGTCTGAAAATGTCTTTATTTCATTTTAAATTTTTTAAAGAAACTCATGATACCCCCGAAAGCAAAATTACATTACTGTGCATGATATTTAAGTAGTTAAAACCTAACAATAAACAAAAATCTTAAAAGCTCTCAAAGAACAAAATGGCATGTGTGTGGAGGACCCAATATAAAAATGAGAGCAGACGTCTCATCAGAAATATGCTGACCCAGAAGAAAAATAGACAGACGTGGATTTAACAGCAGGTGCACTGGGTGCGCGCCCTGAGCCCCATCTGCTGAAGGGCCCCGCCAAACCCCAACTTTACACTTTTTTCTAATGACAAGGGGTCCAATATTTTCCTCTGCGTAAGGGGCCTCAACCGACCTTAATTTACCTCTGAAAATAGGGCGACATCTTTAAATTACTGAAAGAAGTGAACTATCAATCCAAATTCTACATGTAGCCAAAATTTCTTTCAAAAAATTAAGTGAAATAAAGAGTTCAGATGTACAAAAGCTGAGAAGACATTTAGTGTCTAAGGAGAGTTCATAAATGTCTTGGTGAGTTTGACAAATTTAGAGGCAGGTCATCCAGAAGTCTATTTACAGGAAGGACCAAGGCACCTTTTGGTGTAAAAAGCATCTCTTAGATAAAGGAAAGCAGGCTGTGGGTTGCTGATCTAGCTCAGTGATGCTGGGGCGGGACAGTCCTGCTGTAAGGGCAGTGTGCGGGCGCTGAGATTCTGCACAGGGCGCAGCACCCGCGGGAGTCATAGCTGAGGCCAGTGAAGAGAACACAGACTTGATTGTAATTAAAAACTGAAAGCTATGCATTCCTAAAAGTTCTATGAGACCTTGGGAAGTAATTAAGACCATGCTGACAATCTTTTAACAGAACATAACACCAGAAATGTTGAGTGACATTATATCCAAATTTTCCCTAATTGGTAATGTTTTAGATTTGTTTATGAGCATGGATGAGACTCATCTGGAAGTCCTACATAGTCCTGATGGTGTCCTTGCTGGGGGATGAAATCCTGCGTAGCTGAGAGAAAGAGCAAGTAAAACTACTTGATCTATTAGGACTTTTGTCATGGATATTTCTAGTATTTTTTATTATTGTTATTTAGAAAATTAAATTTAACAAGGTGACATTGGTCAACAAGAATACATAGATTTTGGGCCCTGGCCGGTTGGCTCAGTGGTAGAGCATCAGCCTGGCATGCAGAAGTCCTGGGTTCGATTCCCGGCCAGGGCACACAGGAGAAGTGACCATCTGCTTCTCCACCCTTCTCCTTCTCCTCTCTGTTTCTCTTTCACCTCCCGCAGCCAAGGCTCCGTTGGAGCAAAGATGGCCTGGGCACTGAGGATGGCTCTGTGGCCTCTGTCTCAGGTGCTAGAATGGCTCTGGTAGCAACAGAGCGACGCCCGGATGGGCAGAGCATCGCCCCCTGGTGGGCGTGCCAGGTGGATCCCGGTCGGGTGCATGCGGGAGTCTGACTGCCTCCCCATTTCCAGCTTCAGAAAAATACAAAAAATACATAGATTTTGGGTAAACATTTCCACATCATTTGGACAGTTGATTATGTTGCATATCCGTCACCCAAAGTCAAGTCATCCTTTGTCACCTAATATTTTTTCCTCTTTATACCCTTCCCTTAGCCCCCTTCTCCCCCCTTATCCCTCCATCTCCCTTCCCTTAGTAATCACTGCACTCTTATCTATGTTCATGAAGCTCAATTTTGTATCCTACTTATGTATGGAATCATACAATTTTTTAGCTTTTTCTGATTTACTTATTTTACTCAGTTTAATGTTATCAAGGTCCATCCATGTTGCTATATGATGCTATGTCATTTCTTATGGCTGAGTAGTATTCTGTTGTATAGATGTATCACATTTTCTTTATTCAATCCTCTATCAAAGGACACTTTGGTTGTTTCCATGTCTTGGCCACTGTGAATAATGCTGTGATGAACATGGGCATGAATGTGTCTTTACGTACCAATGTTTTCAAGTTTTGGGGGTATATACCCAGTAGAGGGATTGCTGGCTCTCGTATCTTTTTAATTCTCCTATTGTTTGGAGTATTTTCCTTAGTGTCCCATGTACTTAGGGGAGAAGACAGAGACTTTCCCAGTCTTTTTTGAAGCTAATATACTATGTGAGATTACTATATAGAAAGAGGACAACATGTGGACACAGATACCGAAGGGAAACCATTTTCTAGTAAGAATAGCCACAGAGACATCTGGATTGCAGAGAAGTGGTGATGGAAGTCCAGAATCAAGTGTCTAGCAGCAGTGATGCATGTTAGGTATCTGTGCTGAGTAGTAGCAGCCGGTTAATTGGCTGTGATGACCTCACTGTATGGTTTGGGCATTGTTCTCAGTTCCATAGCTCCCAAGAGATTCTCTGAGCTCCCAGAGAGTTTGTGATCTGCCTAATACCCTTTAATACTTTTTTTTTCTAACTGTGTACATTAGTATAATAAGGTTCTGCTGTTTTCACTTAAGAACCCTATCTGATACGTTCTCTATTGTATCCTGATTTTTGTACTCACAATCCCAGATGCACCTGCCCAAACAGTCCAGCACTTCCCTCATTTTCCAAAGTGCTCAATTTTCAGAATTCTAACTTTGTATGCTCACCTGAGTGATAAAATGCTTTTCCCATTCCTGACACAGTTACAGAGAGCCCTGTGATCCCACAAGACCTCAACATGGCAAGGATTGAATATTTTTCAAAGGGAACTGGAGAAATGTTAAATAAAAGGCATATCCTTAAGATTAAGATAGTTCTTCTCACTTTTTTAATGGAAAGTGAAACTCTGGTGGGAATTATACTATTCTCTTGCACACTCAGGATGCCTGGTTGAATTCCTGATACTCCAATGTGAAGATTCCTCCAAAAGGTACCTGGAAGAACATTGAATGTTTCGGTCATCTAGGCAGCCACTGTCATTTCTACAATGTACACTTCACAAAATGATGAGAATCCTTTCTAAAGAAATCAACGTGGAGTCCTCACTGTGTGCACAGAAAGAAATTTGGACCAATCAGGAAACTGTGTTAAAAGAAATTAGCTATTCAAGTGTGTGATACCACTTAAATTCTTCCTCTATTTTTAGAAATAGAGCCAGATGTCTTGAACATGCAGGTTTTCCCTAGATTATTTAAATTAAGTTTGCAATTGATCATGAGTTAATATGCATAGTTGGCACATTAATCGAAATTAACGTAATTTTAGCATTTTACAGACTCTGGGTCCTGTTGCCTTCATGGCAGTCTTCTCCCTCGGGGGCTCCCTGCTCCACTCGCCCTCCTGCCTCTCCAGCACTCCACGCACCTTCTGTCCTCCACTGTATTAGTCCTACATCAGGGGAGGAACAGATGTATTCACGCATACGTACGTGATTGATCGTGCTTAACTCCCAACTCTCTGGTGGCTTTTGCATTTCAGCTTTAAGCCTAAGGATGGATTGATATGAGAACCTGCCTTTGGCTTTCTTGTCACGTCTACATTTATTTCCCTTGTGACGCTGCCGACTCTGCTCCCAGCCAGTATGTAAGGCAGGAACACAGATTAGCCCTGCCTGTATTGCCCTAAAGCTGGGCTACATTTACAGGTATTCCTCAGCAGAGAAGAGTGGAAAGCCAGTCTCTGAGATCATCTTGCTAAACAATATATACAAGAAATATCGAAGATTTAAACAAATAAAAATACAAAATCAAGTCTGAGTAGTTGTGATTATGCGTGGGTGTGATGCCACTCTTGTACACGGCCAGGGTGCGCATCGTGGTGACGTTGTCTGCCTGCTGCAGGAACTGAACCTGCTGAAGGAGCATTTGCCTTCATGAGGTCCAGCCGCTGTCATGGCTAAGGTCAGTGGAACACTCAGCGGTCACAAAGGCTCACAGACACCTTTGTGAACACAGTTGCTTCACCTACACTGCCTCTCGGATGGGAGTAACAGATTTTACAGTTGTACCACCTCATAATTTGCCAACACTTTCATATGCATCAGCTTTGGGAGAACAGCAGAAAAGGGACTGTTCCTACTTCATACATGGGCCTCAGTGTTAAAGAAGTTCCTTAGGTGACATATCTCAGAATGCTAGAGAAGGGACTCAGACTGATTATAAATCCAGTGTTCTTTCTACCACATCCCACTCTTCCTCATGTTCCCCTCATTGATCACACACACACACACACACACACACACACACACACACACACAGGCTGGTGAATGCTGAACTAACTCTTATACAAAGAATATGTTCATAAGCAGCTACAAAAGCATAATGATGGATTGGTAAGGCAGCAAATCTCTTTCACTTGATAGAAAAGGATTCAACCCTTCACTCCATAAATATTGCTTCTGTGTGCTTAGCACTAGACAAGGCACTGGGGTGCAACAGAACATGGGTTTGATAGGGTCTTGGCCTTCCTGGATCTAATCCACCCATTAAGAATTAGGACCATTGATGATTTTAGCAGCTAAGGTTTAGGCTCATGGTTGCTTATTAAAATTCTTTTCACTGTCCTGGCCAGTTAGCTCGGTGGCAGAGCGTCAGCCCGCGTGTCAAAGTCCTAGATTCAATTCCCACCCAGAGCACACAGGAGAAGTGCCCATCTGCTTTTCCACCCTTCCCCATCTCCTTTCTCTCTATTTCTCTCTTCCCCTCCCTCAGCCAAGGCTCCACTGGAGCAAAGTTGGTCCAGGTGCTGAAGATGGCTCCATGGCCTCCACCTCAGGTGCTAGAATGGCTCCAGTTGCAATGGAGCAATGCCTCAGATAGGCAGAGCATCAATCCCTAGTGGGCATGTTGGGTGAATCCCGGTTGGGTGCATGCAGGAGTCTGTCCCTTTGCCTCCTGCTTCTCACCTCAGAAAAATACAAAAACCAGCTTTGCTAGCTGGTTATAAATCCTAGAAAGCAAAGATCATACATTTTTTTTATAACTACCACGTTACAACTCAAGGGAGGAGAGAGAGGACAGTGTCTAAAAAATTCCAGTGAGAGCTCTCTGTAAAGAGAGTTGGTGATCATTGGCTGTAATACTAATTTTGACTTCCCTAAATCACTCTACAAGCCTCCACTGGAGTCATCTGTTTTCTTTATGAAAAAAGGTAAATGCACAAAAATGTTGGGGAGTTGAGCAACTTCCCCCTAAAGATGTCCATGTGCTGTACTGCAGGCCACTCGTGGAAGGAAATGCCTGCATGTGCGAGAAGGTTTCATTTCTCTGCAACAGTGAGAACCAACAGCCTCAGGAGGTGCAATTGGGAGTGAGGGCCAGCTTCCTTCTGCATCTTTCTCTCCGTCCTGTTTCCAGCATCTTCCGTATTCATGTCCTATAGTGAAACAGGAAATTATCTGATAGGAGTGTTTTGCACTTCTGCATTCAGAAAACATTTATGCATAACTACTATGTGCCAGCTGCTGTAATACTGACCACATTTCATAAAGAGCTTCTAATCTGTAAGAGAGATAAGAGACCTACGCAGAAAAGCGGAGTTTGTAAGTTACTAACAAAGTAGCACATAGGCATATAGAAAATGAATGAAAAAGCTGTTAGAAGCAAATAAGTTGTGTAAGTAATAGATAACTGATTAATTTCTTTGTTCAACCAATTATGTATGTATCTCATGTTTCAGAAACTTTGATAGTCGCTTGAGATACAGGAGGAGAAAATAGAACAAGGGAAGTCCTTGCTCTGATGAAATTTAAATTTTAGTAGGAGAAATAGATTATAAATAAGGAGTGAGGTCATCACATTCCTTACTTTCTAATCAACCCTCAGTTCCCATGTTGCATCCCTCCTGAACTACCAGCTGTTCTATATATGAGCAATTTTCATTCATACCTCTGATATTGTTTCTTCACAAAAATTTCCTCCAGTCTTTGATCTTATTTATAAAGTTTTCTCCCATCTTTGAAGGCTCAGTTCAAAAAGCAGCTCTCCTTCCAAACCTTTCCTGCTATTCCCAGGAAATGTTAACATTCTCTCCTCTGGAGTGCCATATATGTCCTCAATTCCACAAGTGTAACACTGAAGTCTAATTAAATCTCTTTTCCTCCCACTAGACAAAGAGTTACTCTAGAGAAGAAACCATAGTTTATTCCTGTGATGCCCTGTGTCTAGTAGACCAGCTGCATGCACATGGAGCTGAGCTGTAACAACATTTCAACCACGGTGATAACGATGACACAAGCTAAAAGTGCCAATAGTGTGCCAGGTTCGCTGCTAAGTGAATGAACTCCAAACAATCCCTTGAGGTATACATTTTATCATTTTCTCCACTTTATAAATGAGAAAGCTGAGACCCATAGAAGTTACATGCTTCATCCAAAGTCAGAAGCTGGAAAGGGATAAATATATGATAAATAAATATTTTTTATTTTAGTATAATAAAGAACTCTATGCTCATGAACCCATCCTTAAAAATTAGATATTCATAAGGCATAAGCATCTGCTTACAACTTTTTAAAACTATTTGAGGGATATTGATCACTATCATCATCATAGCAGCAAAATCCAATTACATATCAAGTTGTTTGGACCTGAATGAGGTAAATGATTTTAAACTAAGTAATAAATTATCTCAGCCCTGGCTGGGCGCTCAGTGGATAAAGCATCATCCTGGCATGCTGAGGTCATGGGTTCAATCCCCAGTCAGGGCATGTAGGAGAAACAATTAGTGAGTGCACAGCTAAGTGGAACGGTGTGTTGATGCTTCTCTCCCTTCCCCTCCTTTCCCTCTCTATCTCTCACTTCAACCTCCCTCCCTTCCTCTTTCTATCTCTCTCACTCCCCTTTCTTCTTCCTTCTTTTTTTCAAATTAATGAAAAATTTTTAAGAAAAATAATAAATGATCTAGATGAAGGGACTCTGTTGCATACAATTTCCAGAGGAACATTTAAAAGCCTTGACCTTTATTTTCTCTTGGACATGTATTTTCTCCAATTTCAAAGACAGCTGCTAGAATGAAATGAGGCAAGGGATTTAGGGGCAGTCATGAGACTTAAAAATAGAAAATTACATTTTTTTTCATCATGCAGTGTCTTTTCCTTCCCTAGCACGGTATCCACATTTGTGACTACATAGCTGGCACTCATTGGATCTTGGAAAATCATCATGGATACAGTAGTATTTTCACAGTTAACAAAAAAGTTTGCTCAAAAATATTTACATTTGAACTTTTATCCAACATGTCTGTGTTACAAAATCTCAAGATTTACCCACATATTGTGTGCTATTTTGCTTGTTGAGCTTAAACAGGGGAAGACAAAACATGAATGTTATTTCTTATTGATACTGTTAGAGTAGGTAGCTAATCAGACATGATCTGAATGAGGGTACAGGGAGGGAAAGGAAATATCAGCCTTCAACATGATCAGCTGCTAATAACTAGATGGCGGACCACCGTTTTCAAATTCAATACCGCCTAGGGAAGTTACACACATGGGGAGCGTGGCAAAGGGACTAACACAGGGAAATAACCACTACGTGACCTTCCACTGGAGACACTAGCCTCTGACGGGCGAAATAATAAAAAAGAGCATGCGTGTCATCTGAAAACATGAACACCGCAGGCATACAACTGCCCACTACTGACAGATGTGCGCATGCAATGGGCAGGGACGAACCGGCTGGGGAGGAGGAGTCAAGTGGAGGGTTGGTGCCAGTTAAGCCTGTGTGTAACCAAGCTAGGCACTCAGATCAGTCTGAGTCACCGTCTTGGAAATCTCCCAAATGTAGTTTCTCTTTACAAATAAACTGTTGCCTGCTTGCTATCTGCGTCTCTCGTCTGAAATCCTTCTTTCGAGAAGATGAGAACAAAGGAACCCAGAGCCTTACCACAGGATGGTGACAATAGTATGATACTAAATTTGTTTGAAATACTATGACCCTAAATTTATCAGTAAAGTTTGAGTCCCATAAACTGACAATATCATGAAAAGGTAGAACACTGCTGTCTCTCTGTTATCAAAGTCTTCCTGGTATCCATTTCTTTGCAATAAAATTATTTTTCTGATCTAGAACTAGGAAATACAACAGATTTTTAAAATCATTTTCTCACCTGTTATTCTAATCAGCCTACTGCTTTAGCATTCATGATACCAACAGTGATCATTTTGAAAAGTTCCTGTCAGTCACCCTAAATAAATGAACCGTTAGAAATCCAATCAGTGATGATGAGCTTGGATATTATAGAGTCATGCTTTGAATCTTAATATTTTTAAAATAGTCATGTTATTGGACTAGAAAAGTGGTGCTTAATAGCAGTATCAAACTGCTTATTGTTTAAAATTCATATAATTTTACTTGTCAGCTAAAGACATGAGAGATAATAGAGATAATCAGCCTGGTCTCAGCAGGGAAGAAGGCGGGCCACCCAAGACAAAGAGGAACCCATTGCTCTATCTCTGGTCAACCTTCCAATGTGTAAGAAATGCCACGGAGAAAGGAAAGATTAATAGAAGGGGTGTTTAGTGAGCCCCTCCCTCAAATAAAAGTCCTGAAGAACCCTATTTCTTGTTTCAGAAAGAGCTAGGACCTGAACCGTGACTGTTAAGATTTTGCAGCTCTCCGGGAATGTTTGTAAAATCTCTATGCTAGTTACATTTGTTATCCCCTGTTTGTTTGTTTTTTTATTTATTTTGAGTCATAGTAAAACTTTTAAAACTAGGTGGGGAAATGGAGGGTTGTAGAAGAAACTCAGAGAGAGAGCATGGGGCGGCAGCTACTGTGGCAGTGTGGAGGAACCAAGTCAAGTTCCACCAGGCAGGCAGATGGGAAACTAGACCCACCGGGCAGGCTATCAGGAGGACGGGTGTAAAAACTCTTAAGCAGGGGCTGATGCTGCTTCTCCAGGCAGAGTTTCTCCTTCCTCAGAGAATCCTCCTAAGGCAACTGATTGCATCAGGCCCTCCTAGATTATTGAGGATAATCTTCTTCATTTAAAGTCAACTGATTATTCATGTTCATCGCGTCTACAAGAACCCACAAGGATTTTGAAACCAGGTACAAGCAGAAACACTGCCAGCTTGAACAGAAGGCAACAGATAGAGGACAAAGTGAAGACAGCTGCTTCTTCACTTAGGAAATGAGTGTGTGGAGCTACTCAGCAGCAAGCATGTGCTACCCTTCAACAGAAAGGAAAAATCACTCCCCCGCAGAAGCATGGGAGCAGAGGCAGAGGCTGGAGCTGCAGGCACCTGTGGTAAGCCCAGAGGTTCCTGGGGCACAGAAACTGATGGCGTTGGTCCTCTGGATTTGACTTTGCTTAGCGCCTGCTACTCATTTCTTCCTTCCCTTTTCTCCCTTTTGAAATGAGAATGTCTATTCTATGCCCACCACACCATTGTATTTTGGAAGCAGATAACTTGTGTTCTAGTTTCATAGATCAATGGATGGCGAAGAATTTTGCCTCAGGATCAATAAAACACAAAGTCTCACTCACACTTGATTGGGTTGATTTAATTCCGATCGTGAGATTTTGATCTTTTTGAGTTCATGATAATTAGATGAGATTTTGTACCTAGACTTGATGCTGTAATTAGCTGAGTCATTTGGGGGTGTTGGGATAAGATGAATGTATTTTTCACCTAGGACAGATATGCATTTTGGAGGACCAGAGAATGGAATGGAATGATTTAATGATGACCCCTCCAACAGATAGGCTTTCACAGTAAACTGTGTGACCTTATTTGGAAAAAAAGGTCTTTGAAGATACAATTCAGTTAAGGATTTTGAGATGAGATATCCTAGATTATCCATTTGGGCCCTTAAAATTCATTGAAAATCATCCTTCTAAAGAGAACAATGAAAAGAGAAACACACAGGAAAGAGCAGGTCATGTGAAAATGAACACAGAAAGATATAGTCACAGCCCAGAATGCCAAGTGCCACCAGAACCTAGAGAGATGAGGAACAGAATCTCCCCTAAAGCCCTCTGGAGGGATCGCCACCCTGCTGGCGCTTGGATTTTAGAATTCTTGCCTCTATAATTATGAGAGATGTTTTTACTGTCGTCTGAAGCTACCAGGTCTATGGTCATTTGCTACCGCAGCCTTAGGAACTTAATAGAGTCACCAAGTAGTAGAGAATGCATATGCAAGTTCCTGGATGTAATTTTTCAGAAAAGGTGCTAAAGAATACAGAAAAGAATGATGTTTTAAAAAAAGTAAAAGTCTTCTTGGATCTCAAAAATACTATTCTAAGTAAAAGCACACTCATGATATACTGTATAATCCCATCTATCCTAGGAAAAACCTGCCAAAACTATAAGCCAGAAGACGGATCAGCAGTTGTTCAGGGGCTTGGGGTGAGGGTAGAGTATCTGCAATGGAGCATAGTGAAAATATTGAGGATGATGGATGCAGTGTCTTGATTATTGTGACAGTTACGCAGTGTAAACATTCATCCAAACGTAAACTGTACACCTAAAAAGGATGCATTTTATTGCATGTAAATTATACCTTAATAACCTCAACTTTAAAAATTTCTGCTTTCCGATGCTATAAGCTTATGTAATTCTTGGTTTCAAATGTTTGGGGCAAGTTTTGTGGAACTATGTCAATGTCAGTCTTACATTGATATTAATTTACAGCTTTCACTGACTTGGTTTTACATGAGTGTTTTACTGTTTCCTGAGATCCGTTTATTCTCAATGAACAATGACTTTCTCACCATTGAAGATATACCCGCTCAAAAGAAAAAGAAAAAATACTACATGTTCTCCCCTTAGTTTCTAACGAAGAGTTTTAAAATTGTTTTACTTATTTTAATAAGTGTATAACATTAAACAACATTTAAATAAGTGAATACTTTGTTTAGTTTCACTTAACTAATATTTATGCCATATTAGTATCTTATGTGGAAGATACTGTGCTAAGAGCAGGACTGGTACCAGGAGTGTTACAGAGATGATTATAAAACAATTCTTCTATAGTTAGGAAAAAGTACAAAACAAGAAGCAACTCATTCTCATATGAAACATATTCAAACCAAACGCTTAGACGAGACCTAGAAGAGGGAGGAACCACACCCAAACGAGAGTATCTCTCTCAAATAGAGGAGACGAAACTGAGACTAGAAAATGGATGATTGTGGATTTCAACAAAAAGAGGACTCCCAGGTGGAAGTAACCTAAGCAGGGGCACCTGCATTGGACTGAATGTTTGTGTTCAGCCCAAATGCATACAGCCTCAATGTAATGTGATTAGGAGTTGGGCCTTTGGGAGGTAATTAGGTCTTCTGAGTTGATCCTCATGAGCACCATTGGTGCCCTTGTAAAAACAGGAGGAGACAGGATTTCACACTCTTCTCTCTACCATGTGAGGACACAAGGAGAAAACCAATGCCTGCAAACCAGCAAGTGATCTCGCCAGACGCTGAATCTACCTGCACCTTGATCTTGGACTCCCCAGCCTCAAGAACTGTGAGAAATAAATGTTTGTTGTTTAAGTCACCCACTGTATGGTAATTTGCTATCACATCCTGAACTAAGTGTAGACATAGAAACAAACTCAGGGAACAGTTGAGCAGTCTCTGACTAGAACTGGAGTACATACATGCAGAGGAGTGGGAGGAAAACTAAAAAGGGAATTTAGGATATCTTATACATGTGTTAAATGCCAAGTTGGAAGATTTGTACTTAATTCAGGTCAGTGCGGAGCTATGAATGCAGTGCTGGAGAATTCTGAGTATTGGGTGAAGCTGCAGGTGCATTCCTTCAGAACTGTGCTCATGTGTACAGCACACTACACATGACCTCAGAACTTCCACAGGCACCTGCTGCTCCTCAGGGCCTTTCTGCCCTGGGGACCACCAGATTAAAGAAGTTTCAAGGAGCCTTACTTAAAGGGAATTTTCATTTTAGTTTATTCCTCCATACATGATCAGAATAGAAATTAGATTGATACAACTTATGAACGAAAGTAGGTTTTCTTAAAGTGTGATCTGTATTAGAATCACGTGCAGGGCTTATAAAACATTCATATTCTTAGGTCCCACACAGACATACTCAGGTCTCTATACCAGGTGAGATACATTTTTAACCAGCACCTAGCTGATTGTGATGCTCAATTTGCTTAGAGAACAGCTAGTGATGGGTGGGGTTGGGGGGTCTGGTGATGGAGCAGGTCTAGTGATGAAGTGGGTCTAGTGATGGACACTGTTGACTTCTGACTTTCTGACAAAGCATGGAAAAGACAACACAGTAAATTTTTTTCAATTCAATCAATTCTCAAGACATTTTCTGCAGTTGGTATCAATTTAAACTTAGCAAAGGAACATCTTCAGCTACAATGTGTTAAAGAGGATGGCATTTAACCTGGAGAAAGCTGACTCCTTTAGCCAGAACACTAAAGGGAACGTTAGCATCTCATACTCACAGCATAGAAAGCTCCTGATGAGTCCCAGAGGGTTAAGATAAACAGTCATCATCTCAAAATGAACACCTGCCATGGCAGCCAGCGCAGTTTCTGTTCTGTGTCGTTGACCTGAAAAGATCCAAGGTTTCGCTTGTACCTCAGTCAATCTTTCCAGGAAGGGTTCTGCAAAATGACAGTAATTGGAAATGTTCTGTAATCAGTAGGGTCTATTGCTTATCAGTTTATGAGATCCTGACATCTTTTCCTTTTTTAAAATCAATTTTCATGACTGTATTCTAAAAAATGCTATTAATTCCTAAAAATTGATTATTTTTTATTTAGACATTCCACATATTCATTCCTACTGAGGAACACAACATTTTGTGATTTAATATTAAACTACCAAATCAATTTATTATACTTCCTGATTATTGTTTAACAAAGGAACAAAACTAAGTGTGAATGATAGGTTAATTAAAGACTTAGTTGTTAAATGAAGCTATCGTTTTCATTTTCCTGACATTCCAAACCTGTTATAGAATATTTACCTAACAAGCACATATCCTCAAGTGTTCAGTTCATCTGAGAATAAAGATGCACAGTATGTGCATAAATAGCTATTTTAATTCTTCCTTAGTGTATGGCCAGTAGTCATTGACCGCCATCGTAATCGTAGCCATTCACATGCAGATTACCATTAGATCCAGACAGACTGTAAAGAAACAGTGGACCCCCCCAAAAATGGTGGGCCATTCCTTTATTTAAGTCTTGCACCTGGCCGATGAGAAACACACAAGGAAAAACACTTCCCTCTTCATTCATTCAGAGCTCACAAAGCTATTGACACATTATCCGGTTCCACAACCAGGAGAATCTTCTCCAGTTCCTCCTAGAATCAAAGGCCCCACCAATCCCAAAGCCCCTCACCTCTGGTTCCCCAACATGGCTTCTTACTCTGCAGAACTGGCTCCTCTCTCTTTCCCTGCCATCTTGGCTTCTTTCTGCCTTTCCTTCTTCTTCTCCTTTCCTTTTTAAAACCTTACTACCCTTCCTCCAGCACACACGTTAGTATAACAATGGCCCTTCCCAAGCAGGAAGGTATTATATAATTTGCAATTTCACAGATCACATACCTGGTGCTGCCCAGCACCATTTTTAACAATAAAAGTGAGAAAACTTTAAAAAACCCCACAAATTTTACAAATTAATTTGCCCAACACTTAGGTATGGTGGTATATATTTATTGCACTTCTTTGCCTCTTCTTCTGGTTATGGCAACCCCTCTTCTTTGAGAGGGCTCTTCCTTCCCTACTCTATTCATAAGGTTTCATTTGGGAGTTGTCAATCACAGAACTCCCCCCCTCCCAAGCTAGACCAATCATTACCTCACCTCATCAAGGGCCACCTTATTGGTCTGGATATGGGCCCAGTCAGAGTTCTTTACAAAGGTTTTTTGAGCTGGAAGGCAGGAGGGTGGTGAGTGCTTAAGAGAATAGTGATGGATAGGAGAGGGGGAAAAGTTCTGTCCTCTCTGGTGGTGAAACTGAGTGTGTGAGTCTAGAGACTCTGCTCGCCATGTTCCTAGGCACACTGAGAAAACAGATCAGAAGCAGACAAAATGAAGCCACCACACAAAACGATAGGTGTTTTTAAGCAACTATTTGGAATCTAGGATCCACCACAATGTGATTCAGTGCTATGCTATCTAATGTGGTAGCCACTAACCACATGTGAAGAGTTGAAATGTGGCTAGTTGAAATTCAATTGTTCTCTATATAAAGTAGATAAAATAACACAGATTTTAAGAACTTGACATTAAAAAAGAATGTAAAATACCTCATTGATAATTTTTATAGTGAGCCTGACCAGGTGGTGGCACAATGGATAGAGCGTTGGACTGGGATGAGGAGGACCCAGGTTCAAGACCCTGAGGTCGCCAGCTTGAGTGTGGGCTCATCTGATTCGAGCAAAGCTCACCAGCTTGGACTCAAGGTTGTTGGCTCGAGCAAGGGGTTACTCGGTCTGCTGAAGGCCCACGATCAAGGCACATTTGAGAAGGAAATCAATGAACAACTAAGGTGTCACAACAAAAAACTGATGATTGATGCTTCTCATCTCTCTCCGTTCCTGTCTGTCCCTATCTATCCCTCTCCCTCTTCTTTTTTTTTTTTTTTTTTTTTTTTTTTGTATTTTTCCGAAGCTGGAACCAGGGAGGCAGTCAGACTCCCGCATGCACCCGACCAGGATCTACCTGGCATGCCCACCAGGGGGTGGTGCTCTGCCCATCTTGGGGCATCGCTCTGCCACAATCAGAGCCATTCTAACGCCTGAGGCAGAGGCGTTAGCCATCCTCAGTGCCCGGGCAAACTTTGCTCCAGTGGAGCCTTGGCTGCGGGAGGGGAAGAGAGAGACAGAAAGGAAGGAGAGGGGGAGGGGTGCAGAAGCAGATGGGCGCTTCTCCTTGTGCCTTGGCCGGGAATCGAACCCAGGACTCCTGCACTGCACGCCAGGCCAACGCTCTACCACTGAGCCAATTGGCCAGGGCTCTATCCCTCTCTCTTACTCAATTCTTTTTTTTTTCCTTACTCAATTCTTTAAAAAGAATAATAATAATAATAACAATTTTTATAGTGAATAAGTATGAAATTATAATATGTTAGCTATATTAGTATAAATAAACTAGATTTTAAAACTAACTTCATATATATTTCAGCTTTTTATTTTTTAGTATGTTTCTAGAAATTTTTGTATTACATACAAATCTCAAATTATTTTTCAATTGAAACAGCACTGCTCTCTAGTGAACCTGTGCTGTTTGTTTCTTCATTTTTAAAGCTACTTTGGGTAGGGTTCATGCCACCAGCAACCAGTAGAGCCCTAACTGATGCTGAAATTGGTTGCTGGAACAGAGGCATTGGGAAAGACCGATCCAAAATGTGGAAGCGGCTAGATCAAAGTGCAGAGCAGGCAAAGAGGTTGTCTCTATTCTGAGTTAGATAACTCACTAGCAAAGCAGTTACTTAATTGTTACAGGTTATTTATTGTTATTCAGATCATGTGCCTGTCCTCACTGAGCTTAGAGCTTTATAGGACTTGGTAGAAAAAAAAAATGAGGATATTGGAGGTGTTGGCCACTCCTCGTAACCTTCAATAAGGAAGATGCTGCAAGAGAGGGAACAATATAGTCAAACAGGGCTGTCTGGAAGTGAAGCAGGAGCAGCAGCCCGGCACAGTCGTCTAGAGAGAGGCCATTGTGCCCTTGGTTGGGCATGCTCTGAATTTCAAAAGGCAGCCACTGCACCAAAATCCAGCCAATGTGCAGCCAGAACAAAGCGGCCAGGTCCCCTACATGGCCACACAGCACTGCTACCTGACCAAGTCATTCTCCTTTTTAGGGTATAAAGCAGGGGTCCCCAAACTTTTTACACAGGGGGCCAGTTCACTGTCCCTCAGACTGTTGGAGGGCCGGACTATAAAAAAAACTATGAACAAATCCCTATGCACACTGCACATATCTTATTTTAAAGTAAAAAAAAAACAAAACGGGAACAAATACAATATTTAAAATAAACAAGTAAATTTAAATCAACAAACTGACTAGTATTTCAATGGAAACTATGCTCCTCTCACTGACCACCAATGAAAGAAGTGCTCCTTCTGGAAGTGCAGTGGGGGCCAGATAAATGGCCTCAGGGGGCCGCATGCGGCCCGCAGGCCGTAGTTTGGGGACCCCTGGTACAAAGGATATTGGGAGTACCTTATGCAGAGGGACATCGAGCTCTGCCCCATCACTGTAGCCACCAGCATAGACAGAAAGCAAAATGAGATGCAAGAGGATGATGAGACCGAAGAGAATGTGGCAGGGGTTGCCCTGAGGAATCAGTAAATCTCCATCCATCATATTCATATACACACATATACATATGCATATTTATATATAAATTCTGAGACCGCATTTGAATGGGAATGGTTGCATTGGATATAATGAAAAACAGGGTTTCTTTGTTCATTGCAATTTTTTTTTCCTGAAAGTATTGTATGAGGAAGTTAATTCCTGGAGCATTATTCATAACAGAATTAGTTTATACAAAGAATCGTTAAAATTGGTTGATAACATGAAAGTGTGACCTCATTACTCTCTGGCAAGGGCAGATATGTGTAGCCTTCAGCTTTTTAGAACATGAAATAAAAACAGCCTGACCAGGTGATGACACAGTCGATACAGCATTGACCTGGGATGCTGAGGATTCAGGTTCAAAACCCCAAGGTTGCGGGCTTGAGTGTGAGATCAGAGACATGACCCCCTGGTCATTGGCTTGAGCAAGGGATCACTGGTTCTGTTGAAGCCCCCTGCCTGGTCAAGACACATACGAGAAAGCATTCAATGAACAACTAAAGTGCCACAATTATGAGTTGATGTTGCTAATCTCTCGCCCTTCCTGTCTGTCTGTCCCTTTCTCTCACTCTCTAACATAAAATAAATATTTTAAATTAAAAAAAAATAAAAACAGCATTAGTAGAATTGGTAGGGAGAAAGACTTGAAACAATTGAATATATCTGAAGTAATCTAGAGGGTTTGGGGATATAGAGCAGTGGTTCTCAACCTTTCAAATGCCGTGACCCTGCAATACAGTTCCTCATGTTGCGGTGACCTCAAACCAAAAAATAATTTTGGTGGCTACTTCTTAACTGTAATTTTGCTACAGTTATGATTCGGAATGTATTCTCATTCTTTAGGCGACCCCTGTGTTTTGGTCGTTCGACCCCTGCCGGGGTTGCAACCCACAGGTTGAGAACCGCTGATATAAAGTAATATTCCAAACACTTCGCTCATATTAAGCCTTTTTCAAATTATTCTTTATATCAATCAAGGACATGGCAGAAAACAAATATGCTTCCAAATATTTCAGATAAAAAGACTCTAAAGAAGGGACTCCTTACAGCAAGGTGAGCAAGTTTAAGAGAACAAATATGATTTGGTGAAGCACTCACAGCCCCCTTCCCGTCCAGTGAGGGGAACTGGGAGGGAAAGTGTTGCCATAGGCTGTAGTCAGAGAATGATGTGGCTCCTGCCACAGACTGAAGGCCAAAGCAGAGGACTGGGGAGTAAATACCCCAGCCTCTCTCTCCTCCCACCCTTTAATCTTCTGCTAGTGCATCCCATAGGCTGGACCCAACCTGGAAGCAGACAGCCAGAGCAAGGCAGACACTGGACTGGGCTGGGAGAAGCAAAGAGAAGTATAGGCATGGCCCTATCCTGGCACCCTATTTCCTGAACTGCCCTTTTTTAATTTAGTTGTCCCTTTGGGTGTTATTCATCTCTCCCTCAAACCTATGGGATTTAGAGTTGGGATGTAAAGGTTTGGAAACTTCTGCCCCAATCCTAGGACAGAGGACAGTGAACAAGATGTGCACAGGTTTCTGCTGTGCAGTCATAGTTCCCACTCCTGAAATCTCAGTAAAGTAGTCAGTTAGGAAGAATGTTAGCGATTCTCCCCACCCCTGCTTCTGCATTGCATACATCACCCAGAGGAGGCACATTAGTGACCTTGCACACACACACACACACACACACACACACACACACACACACGTGCGCGCAAACACATTTAAGAGAAACATCTTTTCTTTAAACAAAGTATCAGACACACACAACTGGTTTACATACAAATTATTATTTTTTTTTTTACTTTTTTTTTTTTTTTTTTTTAGTATTTTTCTGAAGCTGGAAACAGGGAGAGACAGTCAGACAGACTTCCGCATGTGCCCGACCGGGTTCCACCTGGCACGCCCACCAGGGGGCGATGCTCTGCCCACCAGGGGCGATGCTCTGCCCCTCCGGGGTATCACTCTGCCGCGACCAGAGCCACTCTAGCGCCTGGGGCAGAGGCCAAGGAGCCATCCCCAGCGCCCGGGCTATCTTTGCTCCAATGGAGCCTTGGCTGCGAGAGGGGAAGAGAGAGACAGAGAGGAAGGAGGGGGGGTGGAGAAGCAAATGGGTGCTTCTCCTATGTGCCCTGGCCGGGAATCGAACGCAGGTCCCCCGCACGCCAGGCCGACGCTCTACCGCTGAGCCAACCGGCCAGGGCCTATTTTTTAATGGTAATGGTAACAGATCATAAGAAAATAATTTCTTTTTTTTTTCCTATCCCTGGAAGGCTGGTGGCAGGGGGCCGGGGCAGGAGATTAACTGGTAATGAATGACTGTGAGGATGAGGAAGTGTCTGTTGACTGGGATCATCACATGGAATAACTACAAGCCTTTCACCTTAGTATTCAAGCCGGTGTCAGAATTCAACCTGCAATTCAGTTTTCCTGCTTATTTCCAGTAAAGCAGAGATCCGCACCTGAGGCTGAGAAAATTAAGGAGGAGAGAGACATCATCATTTCTGCAAACATTTACTGAGAAGTTAGTGTGTGCCGGCCCTTCATGCAGACTCAGTTAGGACGTGGCTGCATGGAAACTCCCAACTCAAAATCTCCACTTCCAAAGACTTCTCTACCATTCTAATCTATCTGAAAATAACAGTAACAGCGATCTTAAAATAGGCTTGCCATTTTTAAATAAAGCAGAACTTTAATAAAGAGTCATGAAATTAAAAATTGCATACACAGTTCTCATTTTTTCTTGTTTCTATTTTTTTTTTTTTTTGTAGGAAAAAAATTGCAATCTGTCAGTTTGGACAATAACACCCCTATGCTCAGCTTCTCTTGTTCGTTTTATTGCAAAGGTTTATGGCTTCTTTGTTTGCATTATCTGTATTTGAGTCTGAATCTAAATCCTCCCAGCTAAGACTGCAATTCGAAACTGTATGAACGCAGTTTTATGCCTGTCAAAAGCTTTTTAAAGCCTTCACAGTTTGATTCCACAAATTGCCAGACAGCCTTCTTCTAGAGTTTAAATAGATCACCTCCATTTGAACCCTCATAACATCCAATAAAACAGTCGGGCTATAGCTATGTAGCAGAGAAATAATCTAGTTGGAGCTAACAGGCTATCAGTCTCCTGTCATGTACAGTCATTCTCATAATTGCCTAGGTTTTTCCAAATATTGGGGTTGATAATGCAATGGAAGAACTATGTTTGGACACTTTAAAGCAAGGGTCAACAAATTATGGCCCCTGGACCTAATCTGGCCCACCACCTGTTTGTGTAAGTGAAATTTTATTGGAACACAGCCATGCTCATTACCTATGGCCACTTTCGTGTCACAAGAGCAGAGTTGAATAGTTATGGCAGACTGAAAAGCCTCTGCAACATCCAAAATGTTTGTCACCTCACCCTTTAAGAAAATTTGCCACTGCCGTTTTATGTGATATTTCTTCATTTTCTTAGATTTTGTTTTGTTGTGTCAGTTCACTATAACACGATCAGAAAGTAGAAATATTTCCTACCTACTCCCTCCATTTTCTTTAGAGCATTTAGCTCCTCTGAACCCATTATTACATCTCACAAACTAGAATCAGCACCACCAGCTGTAAACCTACCTACTTTATAAAGTACACATGAAAGGTAATGCAATTAAAATGGGATGGGTGCGATTCTTGCTCGAAGGGTGACAGGCAAGTTCTGGAATCAGACCTGGGTGCGAGGCCAGGACTTACCAGTTGAGAGCTGTATGACTTGCCCTCTGCCTACAACAGTTTCCTCCTCTGTTATGTGTAGATGATAATAATAGTATACATCTCATTGGGTTGTTAAGAAATTAAAATCAATTGAAATGACTGTGCTTAGCCTAGTGTTGGCACACAGTAAATCATTGCATCCTTTCACGGGTGACTTAAGAAGGGCATGATAGAGATTTAAGAAGGAAATGAATGAAAACGGGAAGAAAAACAGCATTAAAACTACCAAAACAATGGGGCATCTTCCTGATACACTGACTTACTCATGAATTTTAAGAAATAGTTCTCTGTTTAAAGAGAAGAGCAAATGCTTCAAATGTGAGGTACCTTCATAACTCAGATTATTTGGAAACTGAGGGTTGGCTTGTTAACTTGAGCAAATGGAGTGTGTGGAAGCTACGGAAGTCTTGTTCACACTCAGGGCACATTCTGCAGCTCGTGGGTTCAGCATGAGATGGGAGCTCATCCTCATGCGTGTGCACACAAAACAATAGCTCATTTCCTGAGTCCGAGAGCATATTTACTTTCAGCAAGAAATGAGTTCTTGCTTGGAAAATTGGTCTGAAAACCCATTACTGCCACGGATTCATTTTCATTTATTTCCCAACAGGTAATGGAGTTTATCTGGAGTATTGAGAGATAGCGCTTCTCTGAAAGTGAATATTGTCTCATTTACATGCAAATATTTTTATCATCATGTTAGATAGAAATATAATCATGCTCCATAAGGCTTGTCATGCACCCAGAATTTAATTAATGACATGTCTGCACAGAATCAAGATAAAAAGCTGAAATGGAAAATGTTTGGCATCACATAGCTTTGAAGCTCTTAGATCTCTTAGTAATTTCACTCATTTTTTAATTTAATTATTCATTGCTTTAACAAATACCAGGGCAAGCAAAACTAGGCTTACAGTTGGGAATACACATAACACAGTTTATTATTATATTATTATTTATGTATTAATTATATCATCATTTTTTACTATTATTAAGCTATTTTTGTCCACCCCTGTATTTATTGGGTTTCTACTGTGGGTTAGACACCATGCATATGTGACACAAATCCATAGATGGAAACATAACTCAGCCTCCCAGAAGGCTACAATCTAATAGAGAAACAGGTCAACTAAAACAATCCTTCAGGCCATGATGAAATAAAGCCCTAAGTATATTGGAAACATGCATGCCCAGGGAAGAAAAGGTAAGCTTCACATAAAAGTAATGCCCAACTGAGCCTTGAGAAATGAGCAGACAAATGTGGAAAGCATGCAGGCAAGAAACAGCGTGCCCCAAGCACAGAGTGTGCAGACAATGGAGTGTTTGGGGAAGTTAGGAGTGGCTCAATACTCCCAGGATGTCAAGTTCTTAGTGGGGAGAGGAGCTGAAGGGTACAAGACAAGCAGGAGTGGAAGTTGGACAGAGCCCTTGTCATGGAAGACTTTGTCATGCAAAACACTCCAGATTTTATCCTAAGGCAACCAGAAGCCACTGCAGAGTTTTATCTATAGACAAAGGGATCAAATTTTCACACAAGTAGTCTCTTATAATAATGGACTGGTGATGCCAGGGCCATGAACCATAAGGGGACCAAAAATGAGAATTATTTAGGAGGCAGGATCAATGGAACACAGGTGTTGACAAGACGCGGGCTGTGAAAGAGAAAAGGTGATCTGAAATGATGCCCTCATATTCAGTTTGGGCAGCTGGGTTAAGAAAGTGTCATTTCTAGATGAGAAAGTCAGGAAAAGATTCATGGGGACAGGGTGTAGCACCATTGTAGAAGACGGTGGCTTCTGTTTGGGACATCATCACTATAGACTATCTAATAGAGATGCCTAAAAGGCAAATATAAATGAAAGTTTGGGGTTCAGGAAGGAGGTCTGGACCAAAGCTTTAAGTCTGGGAGTCATGGATCTTTAGGTGATATTCGACATTGTGATCGTTAATTTTGTATCAACTTCACTGGACTAAAGGTTATCAGACAGCTGGTAAAACATGACTTCTGGGTGTGTTTGTAAGGGTATTTTTTATAAGAGTTTAGCATTTGAATTGGTTAACTTAATAAAGAAGATCATTTTCACCAATGCAAGTAGGCAGCATGTCCACAGTTGGGAGCCTGAAGAAAACTAAAGGGGGCAGAAGGGTGAATCTCCTGTCTCTAAGCTGAGACACCTGTCTTCTCCTCCCCTTGGGTGTTGGCGCTCCTGGTTCTGGGGCTTCCACACTCAGACTGAATCACACCATCATCTCTCCCAGCACTACAGCTTGCATTGGATGCAGATGGAGCTTCTACCAGGCATCCCCAAACTACAGCCCGTGGGCCGCATGTGGCCCCCTGAAACCATTTATACAGCTCCCGCCGCACTCCCAGAAGGGGCACCTATTTCACTGGTGGTCAGTGAGAGGAGCACTGTATGTGGCGGCCCCCCAACAATCTGAGGGACAGTAAACTGGCCCCCTGTGTAAAAAGTTTGGGGACCCCAAGTCCTATAATAAATCTCCTCGTATTATCTATACATACTCCATAGGTTCTATTCTCTGGGGAACTTGTCTAATACAGATGTTGTGGGGTAGAATTAAAGAAAGCAAGGAAAATGTAGCATAAGGAGAGAAGAAGAACTAAAATGGAATCCTAAAATGATTCAGAGAAAAAATAATAAGGAGATAAAGAATTACCTGAGGGATAGCAACTGGGCGACACCCACTGGCTGTCCCGAAGGCAGGTGTAACCCGAGGTAAGTCAGAAGGTGGGAGGTGGGTGTGGCTGCAGGATGGAGCGCAGAGCAGCCTAGAGACCGAGGAGAAGCCCTAAGGAGCAAAGAAGGAGCAGAGGGTTTGGGTGCGAGAGCAAAGACGGCTGTGAGGAGCCAGAAAAGGAATGAAGGTTTGGAGAAGTGAACCGCTATTAGGTCAATTCCCATGCATTTCACGTAACTTTTTTTTTAAATAAGTGGATTCTATCTTCAAATAAACAATTTCATGGGGGAAAATGATGGGCGATCCTACCTGATATTAATCATATTGAGTCTATTCTCATTGTTAACTGGACCTTTCACCTCATGTAAGTAGTGTTTAAAGTTAATTTTGGTGTAATCAAAGTTCGGCACCTGCCGAACATGGGAGCATTGGGACAGTAGAGTCTCTCTGAGTGGAGAAGGAAGCAGATGTGTTTTTTGCGGAGCTCATCAACACTTTTCCTGTAACCCACGACCCATCACGACCTAGTCAGTGCATGCAGAACTAGCTTTTGAATATGGGCGGCCCTTTAATGAACTGTGCTGTTCCCTGTGTGTGGGGATACCCAGCGAACACGGGAGGCAAGCTTTTGACTGAACAGCACCATGAGCAGCAGAACTGAGGGATTCTCAGGAACCTGCTGTTCTGCGGTCCGGCAGCTCCATTGGGTTCAGCCTGGAGCGGAGGAGCCCAAGCGCAGAGCCCTGGCCCCGCGCCCCTGTGCCTGGCGGGGGAGTTCCAGGACCCCAAGGCAAGTGTGAGCAAGCCCTGAATGGGCTGTGGTAGATGCTCGAAGAGAACCAGGAGATGAACAGAGAGGGACAAACCTGGGATTTCCAGAGATGGGAGGGAGGGAGAGGCTGAAATGGGGGGGGGGGGATGAGAGACCGAGCAGAGCCCACGTGTAGGTTACCAGAAACTAACTGAGCAAGGAAGTTGCCTGCTTCCAAGTAAATATTAATACAAATGCCTATGACAAAGTCCCCACCATAGAGAATACCAACAATCTACACTAAGAAAATGTATCTAGAATCTTAAGGGCCATGTCATTTATTTGCTCAATACACGATATATGACCAAACACACAAAAACACAGCTTTTCATATTAAATAAAGAGCTATATGTATATCAAAACATTCTTTATGTGCTTAATATTTCTTGTAACACTTGTTTACATTATCTGATATCCTCCATTAGTCATATCGAAAACAATTCACTATAAGTAATGGAGTCTGCTTTTATTTTAAATCAAGGTGAATAAATATTCTCTACTAAAATCCCTCTATATGTATGTTATTTATGAGAAGTGTAGAAAAGATTGAGAGGGTTCTCAGACTGCAACCGACTTGATAATGTACTTCATGGCAGGAGCAGAACCGTAAAACATCAACCAAAGCAGAGATTCCACTATTGTTTCTCTTTCAGGCTGAAAGAATTCCACTTTTAAAAAAATTGAATTCAGGGATATGATGAGACTATGAAAATGTCTTTGATGTCAAGGCTGGGTCCTGAGCAATGTAAGTATCAAATTGGTACTCTGGTTCTGTGTTTTTGGAGAGTGGGTAGCATATGTTGTTCGGAAGCTGGGAGCTAGAAATGCAGAAAGAGCTAAAACGGTGACAGCTTTCCCAGTCCTAGGGAAACAGGTCTGAATGGTTCACATCTATTTTTCTAAAATCTTGGACATGGAAACAGAAAAGAAATAATAATAAGATCTTTACTGTCTACTTCTGAATGTTCTGTGCTGCTGCAATAAATCATATCATTAAGACACTTCTCTTATTCTTATCCTGACAATTTGAGCATGTGGAGAAAATCACTGTAATGAGTGGGAAAACTCAGAAAGTCACAATAGTATTAAGGGTAAAGACGTAGGTTACATAGACATGCCTCTGTCTTCTCGTAGATTTATTAGACTAAGAAAACAAAAAGGGAAATATTCAATTAGAGCAATGGATAGCATTTTAATTCTTCTCAAAGGTCATGCCACCGATTTGCAATGCCAGCACATCCTGCTTGCTAGATGGCGTGGGTGTATTTGTAGTATGTCAGACAGCCTCGCTTTCCTCTCATGTTAAATTCAGAGTATTGCATGGATAACTACTCTTGCCCCGTTTTTTCTTAACACGGATGTTTGCTCTTTTCCCAAACATGCCTATATGTTCCTGTCCCTCTACAGCACATAGTAATATGTTCCAGGTCCATCATTAGAGCATATCCCTTATCAAACATCAGTATTTCTTTTTTTTTTTTTTTTTTTTTTTTTTTTTGTATTTTTCTGAAGCTGGAAACGGGGAGAGACAGTCAGACAGACTCCCGCATGCGCCCGACCGGGATCCACCCGGCACGCCCACCAGGGGCGACGCTCTGCCCACCAGGGGGCGATGCTCTGCCCCTCCGGGGCATCGCTCTGCCGCGACCAGAGCCACTCTAGCGCCTGGGGCAGAGGCCAAGGAGCCATCCCCAGCGCCCGGGCCATCTTTGCTCCAATGGAGCCTCGGCTGCGGGAGGGGAAGAGAGAGACAGAGAGGAAGGAGGGGGGTGGGGGTGGAGAAGCAAATGGGCGCTTCTCCTATGCGCCCTGGCCAGGAATCGAACCCGGGTCCCCCCGCACGCCAGGCCGACGCTCTACCGCTGAGCCAACCGGTCAGGGCCCAAACATCAGTATTTCAAGAGCAAGTATTTTCAAGAGGTTCAACCAAAGTATATTGGTTTGATCTGATACACTGACTGAAGTCATCTATGGTCACATTCAATGGTCTTAAAAAGACAAAGGCATAAATATTTTTTAAAAGAGGAAAAAGGAAAGAATAGCAAGTAGAAGACAGAAAAAATGGGATTGAGGGAAAAAATAAAGACAAGAGAAAGGCCCTGTTCACAGAGTGGCAATGCCTGTGAGTATTGAAATTGACTTTATAGCATGCATACCTGCAGGTGTCATCATGGACATCAGACATTTTGAGTTAGCATATTACTCCTGCCATGTGTCACACTTTGTGCTGCATCATAACAAGCAAAAACTATACTTCTCACAAAAATTAGGGGACATTTCAAAAGTATAATAATATGAAGCTATAAAATATCTCCTAATTTTTGTGAGCAGTATATATAGTTGTCATAGTCTGAGAGAAATTGGCTTCCATGTGAAGAGACCAGCCCTTTGGCAGAGAAATGCCTAACTAATTGAGACAGGAAGACCCCAACTCAGTTTCAGCCAACCCTCCTGCTTGATCAGCTCTCCAGAATAGCCCCATAACTTTAAAACATCATATATTTTACAACTACTTCAAGTAGGCTCATGTTTTTTAATTATATCTAACACCATTCTGCATTATTACATTATTACTAGTCAGTTGAAAATAATATTAATGAGTTGGTTTCTAATGGCATCAATTATTGACAAGATATCTATACCTCTTTTGACAAAAAAATCACCAGATTTAAACAGAACAAAGAAATTGAATGAGTACAAGGCCAATGAATTAAATTTGGTTTTCCCATGAGTGATATTCATAAATTACTTTTCTGTAGCATTTCAAAGCTTACAAAGTAATCCCCATATAGGACCTCATTTGTGCCTCACAATAATCCAGTAAGGGAAACATTATGCCCGTTTTTCTTATGCAGACATTGATGTTCAGAGTGGTAGTCAAGCTGTCCATGTTCACAGAATTAGTAAGTGAAAAACAGTCAACTCAAACATATTTCTTTCCAGTTCCATTCCCAGTTCCTCTCCCTCCCAGCAGCGCCGGTCCTACTGAATGCTGAAGTCACATAACTAGCCAAACTTGGCATGGGTCGCATAGTCCTTGACGTCATGGGAGCATGTCTGCTCACTTCTGGGACCCTCAGTGTCTAAAAATTCAGACTATATTTTTATTTTTTGTGACAGAGACAGAGAGGGACAGATAGGACAGACAGGAAGGAAGAGAGATGAGAAGCATCCATTCTTTATTACTGCACCTTAGTTGTTCATTGATTACTTTCTCATATGTGCCTTGACCAGGGGGCAACAGCAGACCGAGTGACCCCTTGCTCAAACCAGCGACCTTGGGGTCAAGCTGGTGAGCATTGCTCAAACCAAATGAGCTCGCACTTAAGCCGGCGACCTCGGGGTTTCAAATCTGGGTCCTCTGGGTCCTAGTCTGATGCTCTTTCTACTGCACTTCTGCCTGGTCAGGACAGATTGTATTTTTTTTTTTCTGAAGCTGGAAATGGGGAGAGACAGTCAAACAGACTCCCGCATGCGCCCCACCGGGATCCACCCGGCACGCCCACCAGGGGCGACGCTCTGCCCCTCCGGGGCATCGCTCTGTCGCGACCAGAGCCACTCTAGCACCTGGGGCAGAGGCCAAGGAGCCATCCCCAGCGCCCGGGCCATCTTTGCTCCAATGGAGCCTTGGCTGCGGGAGGGGAAGAGAGAGACAGAGAGGAAGGAGGGGGTAGGGGTGGAGAAGCAAATGGGTGCTTCTCCCATGTGCCCTGGCCGGGAATCAAGCCCGGATCCCCCGCACGCCAGGCTGACGCTCTACCGCTGAGCCAACCGGCCAGGGCCCAGACTGTATTTTTAATAACTGCAACATTGACTATATTTAAATGTGGAAAGTCTAGCACCGGATGTACAGGGTGGGGCAAAGTAGGTTTATAGTCGTGAGCACACAAAACATGATTTATAGTATTATTATTCACTAACTTGTTGTTGTGAGTCGGCGCAGAGAGAGAGATCAGCAGACGAAATCATCAAGGACTAGCAAAGGACCACCATTCGCTCAGGCAAATGGCCCTGAGTTCACGCTGTGTCCTAATTTTATTCACAAGACTTCAAAAAGCTTGTTTACTGATAAATTGGCATAACATTAAGTGTAACTTTTACTTAAAAATACATGGAGTGCACCTGCAAGATAGCTTAGTAACAATATAATATCAGAAGGCATTAATTGCTATTGATTCTATGGTTCCCACAACATTCCTATCCTTATCTGAAGGGATAACCTTGGAAGGTACAGAAATCTTATGAGAATGTTTTACTGAGAAAAAACCCAGAAACTGCCTTCAGTCACATAGACCTGTTTCAGTGACCTGCTTCAAGTCACAAAACAATTTTCTTGGAAAAACATTCTTTTCTTGTTGGCTGTGTTCCCATCAAAGGCCATGCAATGGGTTATTCCACTACACTAACTATTATTTTCTGTACTGTAAACTGTAAACCTACTTTTGCCCCACCCTGTATTTCCACTTGCACACAAGTTTTTTATCTGGGTCTCCCACTGTGGTGCTTTCCTGTTCCATTGTACAAGTTCAGCCCAAAGCTATGCAGCAAAATGTTTCCTTTGGTTCACTTCTCAGACCTCACCTGAACTCGTGCTGGTTGTTGAGGTCTGTTGTTCTCCGTTGGCAACTTTGTGGGTCAGAAAACACTCAGCTGGACAGGGTGAGGTGGGGGAAGAGAATGTGGAAGACTGAACACAGTGCAGGGTCATGGGGCCCCTTCTCCAGTGACCACAGGGAGGCGTGGTGGCAGGAACCTGTGGCGGCACCGTGGGGTGGAGTGGGTGCTGCGATGTGGGTCACATGATGGGAGATGCTTTATGATTTCTTTTTTTTATTTTTTATTTTTATTTTTATTTTTTTATTTATTTTTATTTTTTTTGTATTTTTCTGAAGTTGGAAACGGGAAGGCAGTCAGACAGACTCCCACATGCGCCCAACTGGGATCCACCCAGCATGCCCACCAGGGGACGATGCTTTGCCCATCTGGGGCGTTGCTCTGTTGCAATCAGAGCCATTCTAGCGCCTGAGGCAGAGGCCATGGAGCCATCCTCAGCACCCGGGCCAACTTTGCTCCATGGAGCCTTGGCTGCGGGAGGGGAAGAGAGAGACAGAGAGGAAGGAGAGGGGGAGGGGTGGAGAAGAAGATGGGTGCTTCTCCTGTGTGCCCTGTCTGGGAATCGAACCCGGGACTCCTGCACACCAGGCCGATGCTCTACCACTGAGCCAACCGGCCAGGGCCTATGATTTCTATTGCACTGGACCATGTGTTCTTTCTGCAAGCTCAGGGCCACATGACAATGCAGGTCCCCTTGGGGTCCCTGACTCCTGAAAGAATGACAAAAGCACAAACAGACTTGGGGCCCATTCTGTCTTAATTGTAGACCATTGAACTCCTACAATTTGACTCCTGCACATCAGTGCCACACAGGGATTTCAAGGCTGTGAGTGGGAGCGACGAATACTGGAAACTAAAGAATCAACTAACATGCTTAGCAATTTTATTCTAAACAACCAAGGAGGTGTTTGGAAAGGAACACATAGCTCTGCTTTAAAATTGCCCAATTTTATATAAACACATAATTTTATTAATGATCCACATGGCCGGACTGTTCCAGAAACAATGCCAACCGCACTGGGCCTGACTCCCCCACAAACACACTGTACTCACCAGGCACGGACCTCAGGGGAGGAGGGAGGGACAGTTCTTTGTGACTAAGAAACTTCCGAAGATTGTATCCTTTCCTGGAGCCCCTCAGTGCACAATCTGCAAAATCTCCCCAAGACTCTTCATCTTTTCTCAGAGAGGATGGCAAAAACTCTGAGTTAGAGGGCAAGAGCTAATATATGCAATGCAAAATAAAGGCACTCCTTGTAATCAGTGCTTTTCTTTAAAAAAATGGTGTTAATCAAATATCAGAGAGAGAGAGAAAGAGAGAGTTCATGCACTAGAAGAAGTTTCTATTAGAGAGAAAACTCAGGATAATTTTTTGTTAATGCAGTGTCTTCTGATGACACAAAGCCCCATTTTTATGTTTTGAAAGTTCATCCTAGTCTGAATCTTCTATTTTTTAGTTTATTTGCAACTCTGCATTGTCATTCTACAGGTAGCAAACCCGAAGGACAAGAAAGGTTGCCCAGCTTAATTTTAGTTATGTATCAGCAACCTCAACTCATAATGTTGTCACATGAGAAGCTGGTGGGAGGGCAGCTGTTTGGGCCTTGCCCCTGTGCTTTATGTCCCACCGATAGATAGGGCTCCTGAGTCACAGCAGACGTAATGACTCAGAAGACACAGATATTTTCTTCATTGGTGACTCACGCTCCTCCAAGGCAGGATTGTCAGCTCTGGTTCAGAGCAGGCTCCTCAGATTTCAGGACCCGATGAGGCAGCAGGGCAGAGGGGTCCTGAGGGACAGCTCTGGAGTCAGAGTCCAGGAAAGCTCCACTTGGAAGCTGTGTATTCTCTAAGCCTTGGCTTCTTAACCTTAGAAGGGAAACAGGTAATAGTTGCTACTTTATCCGGCTGTTGTGCGGATTGAGTGAGGTTGCCTGTGTGGCCATGGTGCAGCCCCAGACCCTGCACACCTGCCCACACTGCTGCTACCCTCTGACCTGTTCTCCAGGCGACGTCCCCTCTCTCACTTCGCTCTTTCTCCCCTCGTTCCGTACTGGTACTTAGGTGTGCCGTCTCCATTCTTTTATAGGCCATTGCTTTTGCTGCTCCAGTGCCCGGAAAACTCATCCCTTGATGGCTACATGGCCCTCCTGAACCTCTTTTGAGGCCCATTTCTGAAACGTCACTCATCAGAGAATCCTACTGTGGTGGGTAGAATAACGCCGTCTACCACCATTACCAAGGTTGGGGCGTACTGTTCCTGGGAACCTGCGAGTATTTTACCTTACATGGCAAAACAGACTTTGCAGCTGTGATTAAATTAAGCATGTTGTGTTGGGGAGATTATCCTAGACTACTAGCTAGGCCCAGTATAATCACTGGGACCTTATGAGAAGAAAGAGTGAGAGAGGAGGGAAAACCTCTGCTGGCTTTGATTATGAAAGATTGCACCATGAGCCAAGGGATGCAGGCAGCCTCCAGAAGCTGAAAAATGTGAGCAAGGATATTCTTCCCTAGAGCACTGAGAAGGAATACCACCCTGCTGATCCATTTTAGACTTCTGACCTCCAGCGCTGAAAGATAATACATGTGTATTACTTTACACTGAGTGTGTGAGAACCTGTTACAGCAGCAACAATAAACTAATGGACATTTTCTCACTCTCTACATAAAATCACCCCACACCAATTACTTTCTAGTCTGTTTAGCTTGCTGGATTTACATTCACAGCATTTGGTCACCACCTGACAAAGGTTAATTTTTTTTGTCTCACCTTACTAGCATGTAACCATAATGACAGAAGGGTCTTTGCTTTATTCATTGTTTTGTCCCTTAATTTGAAAAGTGCCTAGAACATCAAGTTTTTTGGACAAATAACCTAGCATGAGCTAATCCTTCCATGATTGTTGGACATTGATAACCCTTCTGCCAGGGTAGAACTGCCAACCAGTGAGCTGCAGGCTGGCTGTTCCCTCTCAACGGGCATCCAGATGTGCCTGAACATGCTGCTGTTTGACCCTCTGGCCGGTGGGGCCACCATGTCTATTTATCCAAGTGTGCCATTCAAACAATACTGTGCTCTGTGTGTGGCATAATGATGCAGATTTCATGAGACATATTTGAGGGCATCAATAATGACTACCCTGCAAAAATCAGGGCTTTTTTTTTTTGAAGGCCAAACACTATTGTATACTGAGCATGAAGCAGGTTTTAGTTTGAAGGTGGTGTCCATAGATAGCCCACTTTTATCAAGGCATCTATTAAGATGGTGTGAGTGATTCCCCAGAATCGGATGCCTGCTGCTGATGGTAAGCATGAACTTGAAAGGTAAGACCTGGTCCATGGCTCCTACTGGGCTTCCAGGGCTCACTCTGAGCCCTTACTCTGGGCTCCCATACTTCTGTCTCCTCACTGGGCATCAACATTTCTTGGATTACAAAGCTCTCTGTTGTATTTATATTGGCCAACTATTTCAAACCATTTCCCTTACACTAATGTATGAAATTGTTTCTTTGACTTTTTCCTTATGACCTCAGAGTTGCAGGATTACTGCTCATTAGCCATTTCATTTGTTCTAGTCTTACTGCTGTCACAGGAAGAGCTGACTGCTGTAATAGTCAGAGCTGTTCATTCCTGGAATTAGCTGAGCCAAACATCTCTGCTGGCAGTGAGTGTGCTATTGGAGAAATAGGGCTCATGAAATTAAGGCCACTTAGTTCTGGCTTTCTGTTTTGATGCTCTTACCATTCATCGATCTATTAATGAAATAAATAGTCATTAAGCATCTACTATATGCTGGACCCAGGGGATTAATAAGGAACAGAACAGATACTCTCCCTGCCATAATGAATGTTACAGCCCACATAGGGAGTTAAATTTTGATAGCTAATGACAAGCATTTTGAGTCTACAAAGAGAAAATCGGTATTCTAGATGAATGCAAACCCATTCCATACTCAACAGTTCTCTAAAGAGTGGCTACTATGTATGCAGAACATTGTTTAGTGCTGGGAATTCTACAGTGAATTAGACTAGTAAAATCTGTGACCTGATGTGATTTACAATCTAATAGGAGAAAGAGGAACAAACCGAAAAATAAACAGATAAATAACATACTGTTACGGAATGATAAATGCTATGAGAAAAGATGAGCGAGAAGGATGAAGGAAAGAGTGAGTGGGTAGAAAGCCATTTTGAGGTGATTACACCTAAGTTGGCCACTTACCTATGGAACCAGCCTGATCCTGGCAGGCTTCACGGAAAGCAGCCTACAAAGCAGGAAGGACATTCAGAGATGTCCCCGGATTTTCAGGTTGATTTGCAATGCCAGTGCTATCCTCAGTAGAAGGGAGGTCTTCTGAACCACCTAGAACTACTGTTGATGTTGTCATTAATATTCCTTAGGAGTTGGTTGAGTCCTTTTATGGGCACACAATAGTCACATAGTGATTTACTACTAAGAGCTATAGGATATGGTTTTAGAAATCAACAGCTATCAAAGGTAAACAAGTTAATTTGGAGGAAATGACAAGAATTAAATCTGGGTATATAGAGGGCTTAAATAAGATGCAAAATGTTCATCTATTGGCAACTTTCTAGCCTTGGCTAACTTTTCTAAGGTCCATTTGAGGACAGTACTGAATATGTGGAATCATTGGCAAGAGATCATTGTGATGAATGGGCAGTGGGTTTAAGGTTGACAAAAGAATAGGTATTTATTGAGCATCTACTATGTGCATGGCTGTAAACTGGGGACTAGGAACTGTAACCAGGAGGAGTTTTCTTCTGTTGTTTTCATTGGTGGAAATGTACTTTACCGCCTTAAACCCCTGGGTAGCTCTAATTTTATGCCACAAATTACAAGACAGGTATCTTCTCTTACATAATCCCTCTCTGAGCAAAGTTAGATTCATTACTCTTTCCTGTACACTACACTGTAGGCTTCTATACACTTGCATTTCTGCTCTTACCTTCATGAATTATAACTATTTGATTACATGTCTCTTTGTGTCTTTTTCATCTCTGAATCCCCCCTTGCCTTACCCAGTTTTTCCCATGGTTCTCTGATGATAACAATACCTGGGGGTACTTGATAAATTACCTGGATCATCTGACCTCTCCCTGGAAATTCTGATTCAGTAGTTCTGGGTTAGGGACTAGAAATCTATTGTCCAAACAAGCAAAGTGATTTTTATCAAAGGGCAAGCTTGGGAAAAACTGTTCCAGAATGTAGTAACAGTAACAAAATGTAATCGAGTGAATTAAAAACTACAGATGGGCGATTAATGAGAAGGGTTCCAAGATGACCACAGAGTAGGCGGATGCTCCAACTCCCACTTCCCAGAACCAAGGTAGATTACAACTTAAATCTGAGAACACTCATTGTGAAAGACCAACTTTGGACTAAACTAAGAGGATTCTACATTCAAGGACCACCGAAGAACCCACACTAAGACTGGTAGGAAAGGCAGAGACACAGAAAGGGCTGCCCTGCGCCCGGAAACAAGTGGCAGCTGGGAGGGACTCTCACAGTGGGGAGGAGTGCCTGGCGAATTGTGGGTCCTCATCCCCAGAATCCCAGCCCAGAGCCTTAGAGCCTGGAAGTGGCTTAAGGACTATATTTGGCTGAGAAAAGAGCCTTGATACTATTTGAAAGGAGGCAGAACTCTCAGACCCAGGCTCTGTATTAAAGGGACTGCACGGAGAGCCTCGTTCACAGCCACTTTCCCAGAGCTCCAGGAGCGGAGAGTGCTGAGAGGACAGGAGTTGCCACAGGAGAGAGTGATCTCGGAGGCACAGGTGAAACACTTTGAGGGATGGACACCCTAACCCCTGGGTTGAATCACTCTCCAAATCTAAAGTGAACATTTTTCCTGGGAACAGCATCACCAGCAAAGGGAAGAAATTACCTCATCCACTAGAGGCTCACCTGCCCCAGTTAGAACAAAGGTGCTTAGAGGCAGACAGCACCTTAGAGACACAAATAATGAGTGCAGAGGTCTAAGCTACACCACTCCCCCAAACTGCTGAGTGCTCACCGGGGCGGGCTGGCTGGAGACCACAGGGCGCTGCTGCAGAATCCAGGGTCGTTGGAGCAAACACGCGCATGCCAGCCAGCAGAGGGTGGAACTGCTGCTGCAGAGGTCCGGGCTCACACACAGTCCTGCTCACTGCATGGGCCCGACCTTGGTCGGGGCGGAGGCCCCAGTGAGAGCAGAGGGGATAAGGGCAGGGGCGCGTGAGCCCACCAGCGAGGGCAGAAGTCGAGGCAGCCACTGCGGATTCTAGGCTGCCGCGTAAACCTGCCGATGGTGCAGGCGCACCCTCATCAGCAGCGGAAGCTGGGCAACCTCAGGGGTGGTCCCAGTGGCCCGCGCACAGGCCCCGCCACAAGAGCTGCTGAGGTCTGAGCCAACGCACAGATCCCCTGCGATGTGGACCAGCCCTCTGCAGCAGCAGAAGCCTCGGCAGCCTCGGAAGTGGTTCAAGTGGGCATGCACAAACCTCTTTTTGGCCTGCAGGGGCCAAAGCCAGAGCAGATGCTGCAGAGGCCCAAGCCTGTGAGCAAAAATGCCCATGGCGTCAGTCGGCCCTCAGTGGCAGCGGAGGCTGGGGCGGCCATGGAAGCAATCCAAACGGGCTTACGCAAGCACGCCCGGGCAGCAGCCACTACAGAAGTGGGCTGGCGCCACCAGCACCTGAGCCCAAACACCCCATGGAACAACAGCGGTGGCAGCCCGGTGGACAGACCACAAACCGGGAGCATAGGGGCCACACCCACTGGACCCCTGTGACTACACCCTACTGAGTGCTGAAAAGGAAGAAAAAAACTAACTAAATAAATAAATAGTCTGAATAGAATGACACCTGAGGCTAAAGAGTGGGCCACATATAATATCGTCCTAATCACTGAATTACAGTAGTGAGCCCAACAAGTAGCCAGCAATAAGAGGCAACAGAAAGCAAGTCTTAGGGAAATTTGAACTTTTAAAGGAACTTCCCCCAGGCCAAGAGTAGATGAAAGCAAGCCTAGGAGTGCAGCTGATATTTACAACAGCACCTGGACCCAGCAGAGGCAGCCACAAGATCTGGATAACCTGTTGCTCCCAAAAGGTTGATAAGAGCCAGTCATAGGTAGTGACACCCACTGATCTGCACCTGTCCCCTGCCAGGAAGGTCCAGGGAAGACACATTCAGTGGCCAGATACGGAAAGCACCAGTTCAGGACCTAACAACCCTTGTTAAAGTGGAAGTTTAATAAAGAGCTCCTCACAGCTGACCCAGCGAAGACATAGAAAACACCAACACAAACAGAAAAAAGAACAGTGATAGCAGATAAGTAGCCTACAGCGGATTACATACAACAGCTGGTGCCAACCCAAGAAGACATAGAAATAACACAACTGAAAATTAGTAGCAGACAATACCAACCCTAGACTTAGTTAACTTCAAAAACAGCACACGCAAACAAAGAGTGTATACACAGACAGAATGGGAAGACAGAGAAGTGCAATCCAAATGAATAAACAAACCCCCAGAAAATGAACTGAGTGAAATGGGAATAACCAAACTACTGGGTGCAGAGTTTAAAAAAAAATGATTATTAGAATGCTCAAAGATCTTAGAGCAACAATGGATGGACACAAAGAGCACATAAATAAAGAGATAACAAGCATCAAAAAGGACATTGAAATATTTACAATAAAGAAGAACCAGTCAGAAATGACAAATACAATATCAGAAATGAAAACTACACTAGAAGCAATTAAAAGCAGACTAGACAAAGCAGAAGATTGAATCAGCTATTTAGAAGACGAGATAAATGAAAACACAGAAGCGGAGCAGCAAAAAGAAAATAGGCTCATAAAGTCTGAGGAAACTCTAAGAAAGCTCTGTGACAACCTAAGGAGAAACAACATCCACATCATAGGGGTTCCTGAAGAAGAAGAGAAAGAACAAGGAAAAGAGAGCCTGTTTGAAGAAATCAAGCTAAAAGCTTCCCTAAATTGATGAAGGAAAAAGTCACACAAGTTCAAGAAGCACAGAGAACTCCATTAAAGAGAAACCCAAAGAAATCTGCACCAAGACACATCATAATTAAAATACCAAAGTTAAGAGATAAAGAAAAAATATTAAAAGCTGCTACAGAAAGAAAGTCAAACACCTACGAAGAAGCCCCCTTAAGGATGACATCCAACTTCTCAACAGAAACACTTGAAGCCAGAAAGGAATGGCAAGAAATAGTCAAAGGAATGCAGAACAAGAGCCTACAACCAAGACTTCTTTATTCAGCAAGGTTATCATTTAAAATTGAAAAAGAAATAAAAATCTTCCCAAACAAACAAACAAACAAAAAATCAAAGAATTCATTACAACCAAACCAATACTGCAAGAAATGTTAAGGGGTCTGTTGTAAACAGAACAAAGGAGGAAAAGAATATATAAAAGAGGAATGTAGCTTTAAAGAATAAAATAGAAATAAACAACTACATATCAATAATAACCTTAAATGTAAATGGATTAAATGATCCAATCAAAAGACATAGGTTAGCTGCATGGATAAGAAAACATATGCTGGACCCATACATATGCTGTCTACAAGAGTCACACCTCAAAACAAAAGATACTCATAGACTAAAGGTAAAAGGATGTAAAAAAATATTTCATGCAGCCCTGGCCGGGTTGGCTCAGCGGTAGAGCGTCGGCCTAGCGTGCGGAGGACCCGGGTTCGATTCCCGGCCAGGGCACACAGGAGAAGCGCCCATTTGCTTCTCCACCCCTCTGCCGCGCTTTCCTCTCTGTCTCTCTCTTCCCCTCCCGCAGCCAAGGCTCCATTGGAGCAAAGATGGCCCGGGCGCTGGGGATGGCCCTGTGGCCTCTGCCCCAGGCGCTAGAGTGGCTCTGGTCGCAACATTGCGACCCCCAGGATGGGCAGAGCATCGCCCCCTGGTGGGCAGAGCGTCGCCCCTGGTGGGCGTGCCGGGTGGATCCCGGTCGGGCGCATGCGGGAGTCTGTCTGACTGTCTCTCCCTGTTTCCAGCTTCAGAAAAATGAAAAAAGAAAAAAAAAAAAAAAAAAATTTCATGCAAATTAAAATGAAAAAAAAAAGTTGGGGTAGCAATACTTATATCAGATAAAATGGACTTTAAAACAAAGGATATAGTAAGAGATAAAGAAAGTCACTACATAATGATAAAGGGAGCAATCCAACAGGAAGAGAGAACCATTATAAATATATACACACATAATATAGGAGCACCTAAATAAATATATAAAGCAAATTTTGATGGATATAAAGGGCAAGATCAACAGTAATACTATAATAGTAGGGAATTTCAATATCCCACTAACAACATTAGATAGATTCTCAAAAAAGAAAGTTAAAGAAACAGCAGACTTAAAGGACACACAAGATCAACTGGATTTAATAGATATCTTCAGAACATTTCACCCTAAAGCAGCAGAATATACATTCTTTTCAAGTGCTCATGGTACATTCTCTAGAATAGACCATATGGTACGCCACAAAAGGGTTTCAACAAATTTAAGAAGATTGAAATCATTTCAAGCATCTTCTCTGATCACAATGGCATGAAACTAGAAATCAACCACAACAGAAAAACTAAAAAATACTCAAACACTTGGAAACTAAATAGCATGTTATTAAATAACAAATGCATTAACAATGAGATCAAAAAAGAAATAAAAAAATTCCTAGAAACAAATGAATACCCTGGGAAACAATTTATTTTTTTTCATTTTCTGTTGCATGAGGTTTTAGAACTGTTTCTATATATTTCTGCATCACTGATTCCAAATCTGAAATCTGTTTTTTAGTAAATGCTCTAGTTTTTATGCAATTTTAATTTCTCTTTGTTACAGTTAATGCCATGCATTGGTTTTTAAATTGGAGTTAAAGGGCAATGACTCGGATTGAACATAACCACAAGGCAATTAATGTTTTAAAAAACATAACTTTACATAATTGTAGTTGTTTTTAAATGTAAAAAATTATTATCTGATAAAAACACCCTCTTATTTTGTTTTAAGATTCAATCATGGCTTCTTTGAGTAGCCATAAATATAAGAATAGTCCTGACACCTTCTGTTATATATGTGGCTGTTACACACTACACCGTCAAAGGTGCAATATTTCATCATTTGTGACACATGCATATATTGCCTATTTTCAAGTTCCCTTTGGCAATCAAGACAAGAATTGGGCTTCACATATTGTGTGTCATAATTGTGAGGAAATGCTTCATAACTGGACAAAAGGAAAACACAAAGGAATGCCTTTTGGTATTCCCATGGTTTGGCGTGAACCTAAGGACTACAGCAGTGACTGTTATTTCTGTCTGATTCATACAAAGGACATCAGCAAGAAAAAATGGCATATGATCACATATTCTAATATTCCTTCAGCAATATGACCTATGCCACACTCAGAAATTCCCAGTTCCAGTTTTCAATGGTTTTATTTCTTCTAAGGATGAAGAAAGTTAACATGGTGATCAAGTGTATTTTGATAAGATGCATGAAGAAATGGTTGTAGAATCTGAAGGTTCTTCTTCTGATGCCAAGCAGTCATTAACCCCTCAGCAGTTCAGCCAACCCGAATTGAATGACTTAGTTAGAGATTTGGGCCTATTTAAGAAAGCAGCTGAGTTATTAGCCTCCAGGCTTCAAGAAAAGAATGTACTTCACAGGTCAGCTAAAGTATCCCATTTCAGGAAGTGTGAACAAATTTTTGTAAACTTTTTTCGAAGTCAAACACTTTGTTTACTGTCATGGTATCAGTAGTCTTCTCAGCCAGCTAGGTGTTACCACTTACAGTCCAACAGAATGGCAGCTATTTCTTGACAGTTCTAAATAGAGTGTAAAATGTGTTCTTCTACACAATGATAATATTTATGCAGTGGTTCCAATTGGTTATTTAACTCATCTGCAAGGAGGTTATAATGACATAAAAATTGTCCTCGACTTTCTGAAGTATGGAGAGCATAACTAGATCATTTGTGTGGATCATAAAATGGTAAATTTCCTGCTAGTACAACAGAGAGGTTTCACGAAGTATCCTTGCTTTCTGTGTTTGAGGAACAGCCGAGCTCGGGAGAAACACTGGACACAGAAGGAGTGGCCAAAACGTGAACTCTGGAAGTAAGGATGCAAAATATAGTGAATGAACCTGTAGTTAATCAAGACAGTATCATTTTTCCCCACTTCACATCAAACTTGGCTTAATGAAGCAGTTTGTTCAGGCTTTGAATAGAGAAAGTGAATGCTTTCAACATAGTATTTCTGCTTTTCCTGCCTTGTCTTTCAAGAAGATAAAAGCAGTTGTATTTGATAGACCTCAAATTCGAACCCTCATACGTGATGACGAATTTGCCAGGAAGATGAATAAGAAAGAGGAAGCAGCATGGCAGTCTTATGTGGCAGTTACAGAGAACTTCCTTGGCAACAAAAAAAAACAGAAAACTATGAACTTCTGGTTCAAAGGATGCTGTTGGCTTTCCACGACATTGGATGTAACATGAGCATTAAGATTCACTTTCTGAAAGTCACCTTGATAAGTTTCCCAAAAATCTTAGAGCTGTTACTGATGAGCAGACTACTGCTGGAGAATCAAACAAGATTGCCCTCACCAAGTACACAAATGCAAGAGCTACAAACACAAATTTCTGCTTGAATAGAATTTAAATAAGTTTTGTGAAAATTTTGTGATTAAAATAAGTGTTTTAATATTTTCTATTTCAAAATTGTAGACAAATTCTGATTCTTCTAGTGTATTAGTGTGTTTGCTGCATTATATAAATTATCATATTTCACAAAGATGATGCCCAAGAAGACATTCTACTTCATCATGTTAAACTAAATGTTGAAAATTTTACAATAAGATGAAAACTTAAAATCTTGACTTGCAAAATAACTGTAGCTTACAGATAAAAACTAATGTCTGATTTGAGATAACCACACTCGAATTAGGTAAGAACAAGTGTTTTTGTGGATGCAACAAAAATTTTGTTCCCTAGTGTAATGAGCATATAACAACTCAAAATTATGGGACAGAGCAACAGCAGTACTGAGAGAGAAGTTCATAGCATTACAAGCATACCTCAAGAAGCTAGAAAAAGCTCAAATAAACAACTTAACCCTGTATCTAAAAGAACTAGAAAAAGTTCAAGTAAAGAACAAGTAAAGTTCAGAGTAAGTAGAAGAAAGGAAATAATAAAGATCAGAGCAGAAATAAATAACATAGAGGCTAATAAAACAATGCAGAGGATCAATAAAACCAAGAGCTGGTTCTTTGAAAAGGTAAACAAGATCGATGAACCTTTAACCAAACTCACCAAGAAAAAAACAGAGAGGACTCAAATAAACAAAATCAAAAATGAGTGTGGAGAAATAACAACTGACACAACAGAAATATATACAAAGAATTGTAAAAAAAAATGAAGAATTGTATGTCAGAATATTAGACAACCTAGGTGAAATGGACAAATTCCTTGAAACATATAATCTTTCAAAAATCAATCTGGAAGAATCAGAAAACCTAAACAGACTGATTCCAACAAATGAGTACAAAACAGTTATCAAAAATCTCCCAACAGCCTGACCAGGTGGTGGCACAATGGATAGAGTGTCAGACTGGGATGTGGAAGGACCCAGGTTCGAGACCCCGAGGTCGCCAGCTTGAACACGGGCTCATCTGGTTGGAGCAAAGCTCGCGAGCTTGGACCTAAGGTCGCTGGCTCAAGCAAGGGGTTACTCTGTCTGCTAAAGGCCCATGGTCAAGGCACATATGAGAAAGCAATCAATGAACAACCAAGGTGTTGCAACGAAAAACTGATGATTGATACTTCTCATCTCTCTCCATTCCTGTCTGTCTGTCCCTATCTATCCCTCTCTCTGACTCTCTCTGTTTCTGTAAAAAGAAAAAAAAAAAAAATCTCCCAACAAACAAAAACCCTGGGCCAGATGGCTTCACATGTGAATTCTACCAAATATTCAAAGAAAATCTAACTCCTATCCTTTTCAAGCTATTTCAAAAAATTCAGAGGAAGGAAGACTTCCAACCTCTTTTTATGAGGTGAGCATAATTCTGATTTTAAAACCAGCAAAGACAAGAAAATTATAGGCCAATATCCCTAATAAATTTAGATGCTAAAATCTGCAACAAAATATTAGCAAACTGGATCCAGAAATACATGAAAAAAATCATACATCATGATCAAGTGGGATTTATTCTTGGGAGGCAAGGCTTGTACAATATTCGGAGATCAATCAATGTGATTCATCACATAAACAAAAGGAAGGAGAAAAATCACATGATAATATCAATAGATGCAGAAAAAGCATTTGATAAAATCCAGCACCCATTTAGGATCAAAATTCTCAGCAAAGTGGGAATACAGGTTACATACCTGAACATGATAAAGGCCATCTATGACAAACCCACAGCCAACATCATACTTAATAGGCAAAAATTAAAAGCAATCCCCTTAAGATCTGGAACAAGGCAGGGGTGCCCCCTTTCACCACTCTTGTTCAAACTAGTTCTGGAAGTCCTAGCCACAGAAATCAGATAAGAAGAAGAAATAAAAGGCATCCAAATTGGAAAAGAAGAAGTATAACTATCATTCTTTGCAGATGATATGATACTGTATATAGAAAACCTAAAGTCTCAGTCAAAAAATTACTGGACCTGATAAATGAATTCAGTAAGGTAGCAGGATATAAAATTAATACTCAGAAATAAGAGGCATTTTTATACAACAATGAACTGTCAGAAAGAGAAATTAAAGAAACAGTCCCCTTCACTATTGCAACAACAACAAAAAAATAAAGTACCTAGGAGTAAATTTATCCAAGGAGATTAAAGACTTGTACTTGGAAAATTATAAAACATTGATAAAAAGAAATCAAGGAAGATACAAACAAGTGGAAGCATATACTGTGTTCATGGATAAGAAGAATAAACATCATTAAAATATCTATATTACCCAAAGCAATCTATAAACTCAATGCAATACCAATTAAAATACCAATGACATACTTCAAAGATATAGAACACATATTCCAAAAATTTATATGGAACCAAAAAGAACACGAATAGCCTCAGCAATCTTGAAAAAGAAGAATAAAGTGGGAGGTATCACACTTCCTGATATCAAGTTATACCACAAGGCCATTGTACTCAAAACAGCCTGGTCTGGCATAAGAACAGGCATATAGATCAATGGAACAGAACAGAGAACCCAGAAATAAACCCACACCTTTATGGACAATTGATATTTGACAAAGGAAGTAAGAGCATACAATGGAGAAAGACAGCCTCTTTAACAAATGGTTTTGGGAAAATTAGCTACCTGTAAAAAAAAAATAAAACTAGACCACCAACTTACACCATTCACAAAAATAAACTCAAAATGGGTCAAAGACTTAAATGTAAGTCATGAAACCATAAGCATCTTAGAAGAAAACATAGGCAGTAAGCTGTCTGATATCTCTCATAGCAATATATTTGCAAATTTATCTCCATGGGAAAATGAAATAAAAGACAGGATAAACAAATGGGACTATATCAAACTAAAAAGCTTTTGCACAGCTAAAGACAATGTGAACAGAATAAAAAGTCAAACCACACAATGAGAGATCATATTCAACAATACATCTGATAAGGGGTTAATAACCAAAATTTATAAAGAACTTGTAAAACTTAACACCAGGAAAATAAACAATCCAATCAAAAAATGGGCAAAAGGAATGAATAGACACTTCTCCAAAGAGGACATACAGATGGCTGATAGACAGATGAAAAAATGTTCAACATCACTAATCATTAGAGAAAGGCAAATTAAAACCACTGCACTGCTTGTGGGAATGCAGACTGGTGCAGCCACTGTGGAAAACAGTATGGAGATTCCTCAAAAAATTAAAAATCTAACTGCCTTTTGACCCAGCTATCCCACTTTTAGGAATATATCCCAAGAACATCATATCACTGATTCAAAAGAAGAAATGCATCCCCATGTTTACAATAGCATTGTTCACAAGAGTGAAGATCTGGAAACAGCTCAAGTATCTGTCAGGGGACGAGTGGATTAAAAAGCGACGGTACATATATGCAATGGAATACTATGGTGCCATGAAAAAGAAGGAAATCGTACCTTTTCCAACAATAAGGTTGGACCTGGAAACTATTATGTTAAGTAAAATAAGCCAGACAGAGAAAGAAAAATATCATATGACCTCACTCATTTGAGGAATCCAATGAACAATGTGAACTGGGGATTGGAATTGAGACAGAGGAGGGATCAAAGGACCAGAGGAAAAGAGGACAGAGGGAAAGAGGATAATAGGATGGAATAAACCTGAAGGGAAGGGGGGAGAGCGCTGTTGGGAGAGGGACAAGGGAGATGTTGAGGGGAATAGTGGGGCGGGGAGATGCATACGGGGTAATACTAGTATCTATGTAAACACAGTAAATTAAAATCAATAAAAAAAAGCTACAGATGAACAGAGCTGTCTCTTCTCATTTAGATCAGTGTGAGGAAGCTGGTTTCCTTAGAATTGTTAAACAGCCTGCAAAGGTAGAGTCAGGGTGGACAGGTCTGCTATGTCAGATCTGGCAATGCATGACTAAGGGAAACAGTCTGGGACAGTACGCACGTGTGCCCCCCTTATATACGATATAACTGATAATGTTACCTCCACTTTTTATGATCACGGCTTGGTACCACTTTTGTGGGATTTACTGTGAAACTCCTGCACACTGTTGTCAGGCTGCCGCCATCACTGCCAAATAAAACATGCATCATCTGCCTACAGCTCCACATGTCTTTTTCCAGCTCCCTGCACCTCTGAACTTACCTCTGTCCCTTACCTCTGAACTCAGACCCAACAATCAGATAATTATCACATAAACACAGTCTTCCAAAAATGGTGATCAGGTTTGCTCCTAATTTTGAAGAAATTGTTAAAAGGCAAATATGGTGAATTGTTCCACTTCCTTGGATATGAGTGGAATAAATTAAGAAATGAACAAATAAACTGGTAGTTGCTGCTGACAATGTAGCTATTTATCAGTCATTCATTCACACTTTGTACATTAGGTACTTCTTAATTGGGCAGTCCTGCCCCAGGGAACATCTGGCAGTGTTTGAAGATGCTTAGTTGTTACAAAAGGAGGGTAGAGGTCAACCTGCCATGCACAGGACAGCCCTCCTCAACAAAGAATTGTATCCACCAATGAAAATAGTGTTGAGGTTGAGAAACCCTGGAAGCTTATCTAAAAGCTTTTAAATATTCGGATACTCAAGTCACTTCCTGGACCAATTACCTCTGAATGTCTGAAAGTGGGACCCAGACATCAGCATCTTTTCAGCTCTTCCAGGGATCTCAGTACACAACTGAGTTTGAAAACCACTACAGAGTATGTAGGGGGCTATAAAGAGAAGTGGACCCACGAACCTGGTGTTAAGGCTGGGCTTTGCCACCTATTTCCTGGGAAATGAGGCACAGAGCCTCTCAGTTTCTGTTTCTACATCTGTGAAATAATTAATAACACCTACACCAGAGGGTTATTATAGGGATTAAAGAGCTACAACAAATGGGAGTGCCCTGTAACTAAGTTTACAAAAGTCAGGTGGCATCACCACTCCTTGTTTGGGCATTGAGCCAATGGCAGAACTGGCTCAGTCACTTGCTTAACACCACAAACATATCCTTGAACATAAATTTGTTCTACTTTTGCCTAAAAATGTTTTACATATGCCAAAGAAGTCAGAAAACTAACGTGCTTTGGTGAATTATTTTATGTAATGAAGTCTTCTCCTCTTTTCTCTACTTGTCCTATTTCATATGTTTGAATTCATACTAAGGTTTTAATAAAGCAAACCCCACTATGTTAAAATATAATACAGTTGGACCTGCAGTCCTACAGCTGTCTACCCATATCTAGTGACAAGCCACAGCTGGAAAGGCCGCCAGTAATATTGTCTAGCTAAGGTTGGGGCTTAAAGCAAGAGGGGCTGTAGACATGCAGACACCCTACATATTTAAGGAGAATGAAGGTTACCTCATCGCTCTGGAGTATGGGTTGAGATTGAAGAGTTAAGGCTAAGAGTCCTATAGTACCATGTTACTTCCTAGTGTGGTCCATAGGCCAGTGGCAGCCACAACTGGGAGATTAACAGAAATGTAGTCTCAGGACCCATCCAGATATACTGAATCAATCAATATCTGTATTTTCATAAGCTTCCCAGGTGAGTTTAGATACATTTTAATTATAAAAGTGTTGCTCCAGAAAATCCTACATGGTCAATTAGACAGCCCAGTTCTCCCAGACATCAAGCGCACACTTGTCTTCTATGAATCCATGTCTGTTTTGGTCCCTTGTGCTCCTCTGATGAATTCAGACTTCTGCTGACTGCACGCATAGGAATGCTCTCCATTTTTCATTCTTAGGTCCTTCTTTGGCTATCTCTGGGATTTTAGCTGTCATTCTAGATTATTAGGTTATGATCTTAGAGTTGCCAGCATGATCTCAGTTTAGCCAGAGGATAATCACTATTTATTTTTTTGCCATCCAATCATTTGAAACATGATATTCCTTTGTTTTCATTATCCTGATAAATGGTTTATCTGGAAATGAAAGGGTTAATTCATGAGCTGCAAAACTGGTTTCTTTTGTGCTGAGAACTCTGGCTGGCTCATCTTTTCTGCTGATAGAGGCAATTAATCAGTGTATAAGACATGTGATTGACGTGGCAGAACATCAAACGGTGCACGGCTTAGTCCTCAATGTGAAAGCCTGCTCCCTGAGAAGCAGGCCAGGAGTGGGGCTCTGTGAACACCACACTCTCTTATCTCTCTGCGGCCTGCCTGATTCTTTTAATGCCGAAGCATCTGTGCCAGATAGCCCTAAAGCAAATCCTGCTTCAGATGCTCAATGTCCCCTTCAGAGCATGTCTGTGTTGGTAGGTGTAATGATGGTGTCCAAGGCCAGGTAGATCCATATTGGATTTGGGCAGATGGTAGAGGAACTATGGAGCCAGAAAGCATTGGGCCACTCTCATTTAATAGGGTCTCGCGATGGCGGACAAGCCTTTTCTCATGGCAGCCGGTGAATAGACAGCAAAGTGGCCCCTCATAGTGGCAGGCAAGTGATCTGCAATTTGCCCTGAGTCAAACCACCCATAGCCTTACATAGGCTATGCACATGTGGCTCTACCACGTACTCACACACTAATCATGCAAAGTGCAAGCGAGCAAGCCTAACACAGCTGTTTTCCCAACAGTGGGGCAGCTTGTTCTAAGATGAAGTTGGTACCCACCAGCCACATGCCTCAGCTAAATTGCAGGTTCTCTTCCAGACTTCCTCATCAAGCGAGTCACAATCCTTTTGCTGGTGGAGGATCTCGCCTTTGATTTGTAAAAAATGCAACACCTGTGAATTAGAAGAAACCAGTGTCTGCCTGTACTCAGATCCACTTTAAATCAGCTAGGGATGCCTTCCAATGCTTCCTATTTTACCTTTTTTTTTTTCAAAAGTGTCCCCACATTTGGAACCACGTGAGTTATTATTATAAATTCTTTTCAGTCAGTCAAATCCCCACCCAAGAATTAAAATAATTTTTATGTGCTTTGGTAATGTGTTTGGAGAAAGAGTTATCCATTGTGAAGGAAAGGCATGCACTTCACATGAAAGAGCAAAACTAAAAATACTTCCTTCAGAACGAAAAACACAAAGCCCTAAGAAAGAGTGGGGAGAAAAGTAAGGTTTACCTCATGAGGAACAAGGTGCTAAAAACAGACTAAAACTTTTCTTTTTAAATTGCTTAGGGAGCCTGGAAAAGAGTTCTGGGTTTTTTTTGTTTGTTTGTTTGTTTTGTTTTGTTTTTTATGTTCCAACCTCTTGAGTTACTTAAGAAATCAAACTCCTGATTGAATTCCTGGCAAATCCATCTTTTTACAAAGTATCAGTAAGGTGGCCTCCTAGGTAATGTACTTATTGGAAATCATACTAATAAATAGATTATTCTGACAATAATGCGCTAGATAATTTGGAAAAATAATTAAAAGTAACAGCTATATATTGAAGATAAATCAAATATATTGTAAATTTAAACTACTTTTTCACTTCTCTCATTCAGAATTTCAGATAACCAGATTAGTGTTGTGATTTTTACATCCCATGCATATGTCTTAGTCAGTTTAGGCTGCTAAAACAGACTACCAAAGACTAGGTGACTTATAAAGAAATTGATTTCTCATTGTTCTGGAAGTTGGAAGCCTAAGATCAGGAAAGCACCGTGGTCAGGTTCCTGGTGAGTGTGCCCTCTCTGACTTATGGATAACCATCTTCTACTTGTGCCCTCACATGAGTAGCTAGCCCTCTGGCCTCTTCTTATATGGGCACTAACACCACTCATGAGGGCTTCGCCCTCTTAACCTAATTACCTCCCAAAGGCCCCATCTCCAAATACCATCACATTGGGATAAGGGTCTCAACATATGAATTTGGGGGTGAGGTGTGAGGAAAACAGCTGTTTCGCTTGCTCGCTGGTTTCCCAGCTGCAAGTACTTTGAATGATTAGTGTGTGAGCACGTGAGAGAAAGCCACCTGTGCGTCTCTGTCAAAAGCTATGGGTGCTTTCCCTCAGTGGCGATTCTCCCAGATCGCTCTACCGCCACTGAGAGGTGCGGTTCCCTGATTCCCTCTGCTGCCACCACCGCTGTGAGGGGTGGTTTTCCCGATCCCTTGCCCTCCTCTTCAAAAAGTAGTTTTCCTTTGCTTATTTGCTAACCTGTCTCTGTGAGCCTTCGATAAACAGGAACGGCCTGATACATTCGAGCCTCGCAGTTCCTCGACCTCGGCATTGCCTGGTGGAACACAAACATTCATGTTCACCGCACCATGGTGTAGTTTCCAAAGTCAGTGTGGTAACATGAAAATTGCATATAGTTAATACTGTGGAGAATCTCTTAGGGTTGAAAGGACAAAACCTTTTGATTGTTTTTACATTTTTTTCTGTGCTCTTGCATTCCCTAGTGTAGCACTCGGCAAACTTTTTTTCTAAAAAGAACCTAGAGAATAAAGATTTTAGGCTTTGGAGACTGGACAGTGTCACTGCAGCTACTCAATTCAGCTGCTGCAGAGAAAAGGCCATAAGTCTGTCTATATTAACAACGTGGCTGTGACTCAAGCGTGGTTTGTTTAGGCTGGATTCAGGCTGCAAGACATAGTTTGGCAACACCTGAACTGGAATATTGGGAACTAGTCTTTAAAGTGGAGGAGAGCCGTGAATAAAGGAAGGAGGTTATGTAGTTTAATTTGCATAATATAAATGGACATGACAACCAACTCTACTTTTTACAATACAGTAAATAGTTTTATGTATTTTTCTGTAGTTGTTAGATTAGAGTCTTACTGATGAATAAAAAAACTTTATATATGATTAGTAACATTAAGCCAAACATTCTTAAATCTTAGATTCAGCAAATCTACTTCCAACTTCTAAAAATTTATTGTTTGTATAATTTTTATGCAAACCAAGGTTGTGATTTTTCTCATTAGCATAGTTTATTATAATCTCCAAGTAAGGAATATCATAGACTTCCACAAAATTATATTTCTTTTAAAATTTTCTAATTCAAACTTTTATTTTATTTGTATTATTTTCCCCAGAAAAAATCAAATAGTTATTTTTTTTATTTAGAATGTCCTTATTGACCCTGGCAGGTTGGCTCCGTGGCAGAACGTGGACCCAGCTATGGAAGTCCTGGGTTTAATTACTGATCAGGGTACACAGCAGAAGCAACCATCTACTTCCTCTGACCTTCCCTCTTCTCTCTCACTCTCTCTTCCCCTCCCGCAGCCATAGCTCTATTAATTTGAGTGCATTGGTCCCAGGTGCTGAAGATGGCTCCATGGAACCTCCACCTCAGGTGCTAAAAAATGCTCAGTTGCAAAAATGAGCAAGGGCCCAGATGAGGGTTGCGAGGCAGGTCCCAGTCAGGGCGTATATGGGAGTCTATCTCTCCTCCTCTCACTTAAATTTTAAAAATGTCATTATTTGTCAAGATGGGGTAGATGACACTGTAGTACTAATAATTACTGCCCACATCTCAGTGGCATAACACAGTGAGCATTGTTTCTCACGCCCAGCAGATCTGGAGCACATGTCACCCAAGTGCTGACTCAGCCATACACCTTATAGCTGTGCCATGTGGAATTATGGACCTTTAGATCCCTGAACAAGGGGAAAGAGATCACAGCACTTCTCAATGTATTAGCCTGGAAGCTGTATGTGTCACTTCTGTTTGCAGCCAGGTTCCCAGAACTAGTCACTTGGCCCCAATCAAATAACCTGGGAAGCTGAAAAATGTCATCTTCCTGTATAATCAAATGCAAACACATAGCATTGCCTCCACCACATTATTATTCTATTGTGCAAAAGGCCATAAAAGAACCAATGTACAGTGATTTGGTTGAGGTTTAAAATTTAAGCTAAATATCCAACATAATGTATAATATACATCTACATAATATAAACCCTGTGAAAACTCAAAGGTTATTTTCCAATTTGTTCCTCAGTTCAGATGTAATACCTTAGTGAATCATCAGAAGGTTTAATTGAGACTTATACTGTAGGATGAGATGTCTATTCAGATGTCATGTTACTTGACAACCACAAATGATATGTGGCAGGGTACTAATGTTTATTCCAGGTCATTCCCTTTCAAAATTTACTGATCATCCTTAGCCAAGTGTAGTTAAGAGGATGCCCTTTGCTATGGGCCATCTGCTTGTCTATTAACGCAGTTGGGAGTCTCACACCATTATTGTTCTCACTGAGCTGCTCTCTGTAGAGTGCTGTTTCTTTAGATGAGAGCCTCGCGTATCTATTTTCTGGTTATCTTAAGTCTCTAATTATGTGCATACTGAGGTCACTTTTAAGCATAAAATCTTTGGCAGTAGGAGGGCTAAGAATGCCTAATGTCCCTCTAGTGAACTATGTAGAACAGGCTGTCTGCTTTGTGTGTGACTCCGGAGTGGCAGAATGTTACCTTAATTTCTGTTCTCTACTCTGAGCCTCTGGAATGCCCCCGAGGTGTTCTGCCAGGGGTGGAGCTATATTCAGTTCTTTTGGGCACAGTGATTCTCACCAGGGAGGTGTGGATTTCTGGGTTTAGAGATGGGAATTAGACTCTCTGGAGGTATGTGCAGTGTGTGCAGTAAGAATCAGCACATTCAACATAACAATGCAATTTTGCACTTTATAAAACAATTATTTTTAGGATTCAAACTCCTGGAAGTAAAATTTCACCATTTTATTGGTTGTTGGAAATACCAAACGTTGGTGATTTTAAGCAGGGTCGGGAAGATGCATTTCTGATTCAGCAGGGAACTGAAGTTTAATATTTATTAAAAGACTCATTGGGTTTAAAATGTGGAGAAGGTTTTCATGGTAGAAAAAGCTAAGAATAGCTTTTCTCCTCTGCTGTGCAGAAAAAAGAAAGCCACAGCATGATTGGCAGGTCTGAGGACGAGTAGGTCAGAGGTAAGGATTCAAAGCAGCAGGGGAGGGACTAGCATCAGGGGACTGAATCCACCTCTAGGAAAGCATTAGAAACAAAAAAGGAGGGCACCAGACCCACCAGGTTGTGTGCCATGAGAGCTCATGTTATTTCATTTGAATTTTAAAGAAAGGCTGATCAAGTTCTGATCACTAGAATTGCACTTATTAAAGTACAAAAAGCAACTTCCTGTATGGACCAAATCACAAGCCTATCTGGGCCTTAGTTTCAACCATAAAGTTAGAGGATGGGTGACAGCCAAAGGCTGTTCCATTGAAAGATTCTGTCATTTTCTGACCCTGGCTGGGTAGGTCAATTGGTTACAGCCTCATCCCCATACACCAAGCTTGTGGGTTCGATCCTCAGTCAAGGTAAATATAAGAATCAACAAATAAATGCATAAATGAGTGGAACAAGAAATCAATGTCTTTCTTTTTCTCTCTCTGTCAAATCAATAAATTAAAACAAAACTGTTCTGTCCTATTCTGAGACTTCCTCAGCCCAACACAAACAAAATCAAAGATTTAGCTAACAGTCAACAAATAAGCATTCATTTAGTCTATATAATGATTAAGGACCTGGCCGGTTGGCTCAATGGTAAACTGTTGGCTTATTGTGTGGATGTCCCAGGTTTGATTCTGGTAAGGGCACATAGGAGAAGCAACCATCTGCTTCTCCACCCTTCCCCTTCCCCTTTCTCTCTCTCTCTCTCTCTCTCTCTCTCTCTCTCTCTCTCTCTCTCTCCCTCTCTTCCCCTCCCACAGCCATGGCTTGATTAGTTCCAGCACATTGACCCAGGCACTGAGGATGGCTCCTTGGAGCCTCTGCCTCAGGTGCTAAAAATAGCACGGTTATGAGCATGACCCCAGATAGGCAGAGCATTGGCCCCAGACTGGGGTTGCTGGGTGGATCCCAGTTGGGACGCATGTGGACTCTATCTCCCCTCCTCTCACTTGGAAAAGAAGAAGAAGAAAAAAATGATTGACACTTTGTAGGCTAAAGTCTTAGAGATGTTGCAAAATAAGATATAGACTTTCTTAGGTTCTGCAAGGAATTTACAATCTATTTGGGAATACAAGATTTAATTGTAAATAATGCAAAATGTACCTAATTTTCTGTTAGAACAGGGGTAAGCAAAATATGGCTTGCAGAACAAATCTGGCTCAATACCTATGGCTTCTGGCAGAGATCAGTGTCACAGAGACTATAGGGCCCACAAACCTAAATATTTACTACCTGGCACTTCACTGAAGAAAATTGCCAATACTTATATTAAGATAATCAAATAATGTCACAAGGCAAAATCGCATTTATTCCAAGTAGCTACTAGCAGAGAGGACAGAGCTATCGGAACTGAGATGGGAATCTCCCCTCCGAAGGCTTCAGGGCCACGGTTCCTGAGTGAGAGAGGAGCTGCAGGGAGCCAGGTGGTTTCCATAGAGAAAAGAGGCTGGAAATGGGGTCTTTATTATTAGTAGAAAAATGCTGGTGTAACTGCATATTGTTTATATTCTATCCCTTCTTGTCATTTTTACTATGCTTGCCCTCAAAATAATTTGGGGAAATCTAATCCTTTTAAATATTCTTCACAATGTGGCTTTCAAATCAACACTGATTAAAAATTCACCACTACCTCTCTCCTGGGGAGCAAGAACAATTGTTGCATAGATGCTTTTAATAATTGAAAATTTGTGAGTCACTCTATGGATAATTAAAGGAATATATAAATAAGTTTCAAGGGAAATTAAGATAGAAAAATCTGAAATAACAGATACAGTATTAATATTTATTGATTTTGATTGAGAGATGCCTATTACTATCTGTCCTTAATTTATAGATCTGTTTTATTGACCATGATAATTTTTGGCAAATAAAAATACCTGATGATAAATGGTAATTGCTACAGACTCAGGACCTAATTATTTTCTACGGTGTCAAACTTTGCTATTGTGGAAAAACAGTTAATACCTTTAAACATCTGTCAGTGCCTCAAGCCCTTTAGATGCTGAGGGATTACATATTGAAGTCCACTCACCCTGGCCTGGGCTCCCCAGAGAAGGCCTGTTCCAGAATTTTCCTTGTTCTTTCCTCCTGCCCCAGTTCAAGTTTATTTTCTGTATTTGTTCAGTATCTCATATCTTGGGGGACTACTTGCTATTTGAAGACAATTAGATGAAAATGAGTTAATATAACTTTTAGCAAACATCTACTAGGGATATGAGACAGCCGTAAGATATAGAATAATTCCTTCACTGCTGAAATGTCCTGTGCTTGATAATATGCCAAACCCAGGGGATGCCCAGATAAATAAGAGCTTTGGAGTAGCCCACTATCTTCAGTGGTGTGCCCCCAAAGTTGGAGATCTCCAGCTGCATTGTCTGGGCTGCTTATTGAATATGCCACTGCTTAGGATGCAAGTGGGCTTCCATGGGGGTGTCGAGGGAGGCCCCTAGGAATCCACGTCTTTAATGTGCTTCCTGTTTCTGTACTTTAAGTCCAGGGGGAGAGGACAAGTGGAGTCAGGGCATCGATGAGTCAGAACACTGGCAGCCATGGTCAGACCTGACTTGTAGACATGTTTTAAAAACTGGAAAACTTCAAATAAACTTTTGATTTCTTCCTTCTCTTGAAAAATTAGAAGCTCTGATATTACTAGATTTCACTTCTTGGCTCAGTTCAGGGGATTTTCAACTTTAGTTAGACAGAGACTGTGAGTTTCTAATGGCTCGAGCCTCTTTAATGTAAGATAATAACATTTGCTATTATCTTACATACCTGCTCACCGTTATCCACGTATCCTATATACCTTGCTATGATTTGATTTAATAACTTGTGATTTTATTTATTTATTTATATAATTTTTAGAAAAAGAGAATGGAAGGGTGAGATAGGAGAAGCTCCTAGTTGTGTCATTTTAGTTGTTCACTGATTGTTTCTTTTTTTGTATGTATAACAGAGACAGAGACAGAGACAGATAGAGGGACAGATAGGGACAGACAGACAGGAAGGGATAGAGATGAGAAGCATCAATTCTTTGTTGCGGCACCTTAATTGTTCATTGAATGCTTTCTCATATGTGCCTTGACTGGGGGGCTACAGCAGAATGAGTCACCTTTTGCTCAAGCCAGCAACCTTGGGCTCATGCCAGCAACCTTGGGCTCAAGCCAGTGACCATGGGTCATATCTATGATCCCACACTCAAGCCAACAGCCCCATTGTCAAGCTGGTGAGCCCCTGCTCAAGCCGGTGACCTCAGGATTTTGAACCTGGGTCCTCTGTGTCACAGTCTGACACTCTATACTCTGTACCACCACCTGGTCAGGCTGATTGCTTCTTAAATGTGCCTTGACTGAGGGTCTCAAGCTGAGCCAGTGACCCCTTGCTCACACCAGCAACCTTTGGGCTCAAGGCTCAAACTAGTGACCATGAGGTCATGTTGATGATCCCACGCTCAAGCTGGAGAGTCTGTGCTCAAGCCAGGTGAGCCTGCGCTGGAGACAGTGACATTGGAGTTTGGAACCTCGGTCCTCAGCATCCCAGGTCAACACTCTATCTCCTGCGCCACCACTGGTCAGGCAATGTTTAATAACTTGTGATTTAGATTAAAAGTGGACAAATACAGATCTTTAAAGAATCAGCTCTGTTAATATTCTGTGTTCCAGGTAATGTTAGGCTGGGACTTAATAAAATGCGTAACATCTGAAACATCTTAGGAAGTGGGAGTTTTAGGTCCTAGAGCAGAGAGTGGTCAAGATATTTGGGGCAGGTGGTCACTTTCAGTCATCTGGTTGAAAAGTGGTTTAGGCTGTTGAACACGGGTAGCAGGAAACAACTGAAATCACCTCATTGCTTTCTAAATCTAGCATTTCTATAGCAATTGTCACCATGGTATCTTGATGTATTCTGATGGGAAATTTGACTTACATAAAAAAATGTGGTAATGAGGGAATAAGAAACACCTTCCATGCTTTAAGCCCAGAGGCATTTCCTTAATGAAGAGTTCAGAATATGTGTGCATTTAAGACAGAAGTGCCACCACAGACGGACCTAACCAAGGGCTGCTGTGTTTCTTAATGATGAGGCTACAGATGTCCAGCTGAAAGAATCCTTGAATCTGAGGGCTGGAAGGTATCTCTAGGTCATTAACATTCCCTGTATAGCTGCTTTCAGCACTCGAGGCACTTATGCATGTAAATCTTATTTAATCCTCACAACAACCCTGTGAAGAAAGTACTGACATGATCATTCCCATTTTATAGAGATGAAAAGAGATTCGCTGAAGAGCCATCACTTGCTTCAAGTCTAAAAAGGCTCCTATTACCAAATCCTTACATTTGAAAGTACATCCAGTGTTTTCTAATGTAATTCAGCCTCTGGCATCTTATGGAGCATGGATAGGGCTGCCATTTATCTAGACCCCTAGACAGGTGGAAGCCCTTGGAGTTGTGTGATGGGGGTGGTGCTGAGTCCTGGTACATCGACGGTTTGCATGGGGAATGCGCTGCAGCATCAAGACATGTGACAAGCTCTATGCAGTTCATAATGGGCTGGCTGTAAATCTTGTTTTTCTCAAACTCATTAAAGGATAATCTCAATCAAGTGATGAGATGATGTAGAAATGAGTGAAGTTCAGTGTGCCTATTAGTAAGGACAGGTTGCTTGTGACAAACTCTGATGGCCTTGACCAGTTAGTTGGCTCAGTGGTAGAGCGTCAGCCCAGCATCTGGATGTCCAGGGTTTGTTTCCAGTCAGGGCACACAGGAGAAGCGACCATCTGCTTCTCTGCCCTCCTCCCTCCCTTCTCTCTTTCTCTCTCCCCCCTTCCGCAGCCAGGGCTCTATTGGTTCCAGTGCATCAGCTGTGGGCACTGAGGATGGCCCCATGGAGCCTCCACCTCAGGCACTAAAAATAGCTCAGTTAGGAGCATGGCCCAGATGGGCAGAGCATCGGCCCCAGACAGAGGTTTCTGGGTGGATCCCAGTTGGGGCACATGCAGGAGTCTGTCTTTCTATCTCCCCTCTTCTCACTTGGGAAAAAAAAAAAGAAGAAGAAGAAGAAGAGGAAACTCTGAGCCTACACATAACAAACCCTTGTACTGAGAAACACCAGGCACCCACTGCCTCAGATCTGTCCTCTTCCTATCCCGGCTGGTTGATATACACACCCTTTGTGGGCACACAGAGAAAGTGTGAGCTCTTTCAGAACAGATGCTTCATTAGTGAGCTAGGGCTGCCATAGCAAGGTACCACTGCCTGGCTGGCTCAAACAACAGAAATTTATTTTCTGTTTTGGAGGTTAGAAAATCAAAATGTTGGCAGGTTTGTTTCTTCTGAGGCCTCTCCGCTTTGATTATCTATGGCCATATTCTCCTCTTGTGGATGGGCTTCCCTCTGGTGTAGCTGCGATCGAATCTTTTTTATAAGGACACCAGTCATTGGATTAGGGTTCCTCTCAAAGACCTCACTGTACCATAGAAACCTCTGTAAACTTTCTATCTCCACATACAGTCACTTCAACACATGAATTTTGAGGGGAAACAAGTCCGTTTGTAACAGATACATGTATCAACCTTTCCCAGAGGATCTGTGAGTTGTTAGCATGCATTTTGATGGTAAATGGCAAGGAACTGGCATTGCCAGGATTTCAACATGTTTTTAAGTTCCAGTTTCTTCTACCTTTTTTATTGAAATGAGTAAGATGTATTAATTCTTAGTAATCACATAAACTACAACGTTTTGCACTAGGGATTATAAATTAAAACCCTATAGAAGACAAGCAAGTAATGTATAAGCAGGGGTGGGATTCAAATAATTTAACAACCAGTTCTCTGCCCTAATGACCATTTTAAGTATAAAAAGTGGTATACAATAAGGTAGTTTGTTTATTTATTTATTTATTTATTTATTTATTTATTTCTGACAGAGACAGGGAGAGTGTCAGAGAGAGGGACAGATAGGGACAGACAGGAGGGGGGAGAGATGAGAAGCATCAATTCTTTGTTGCAGCTCCTTGGTTGTTCATTGATTGCTTTCTCATATGTGTCTTGACCAGGCAGGGGGGTGGTAGTGGTGGCTACAGCAGAGTGAGTGACCCCTTGCTCCAGTCAGCAACCTTGGGCTTCAAGCCAACAACCTTGGGCTCAAGCCAGCGACCAGGGGTTCATGTCCCTGATCCTATGCTCAAGCCAGTGACCTCACACTCAAGCTGGTGAGCCCGTGCTCAAGCCTGTGACCTCCGGGTTTCTAACCTGGGTCCTCCGCGTCCTAGTCCAATGCTCTATTCACTGTGCCACCGCCTGCTTAGATGAAAGGTAGTTTATTATTTCATGCATTTAATACTTAAATAAGAACAATAAAAGAGGTACACAAAGGTAGGTTATGTTATAAGAGTTTTAAAAATTAATGAAAGTGTTAAAAACAAAAACAATAAAACTGTTCTTTAAGCTATTTTCATATTGCTTCTTGATTGGCATCCTCCCTTGCAATTATTTTCACCTGTGGATGAATGACTATTACTACGGGCGCTTAGAATATGCTGTTGCGCAGATGAACATTAAAAAAGAGTAAGGAATGTAAATTTGTGATTTCCACATTGGGCAGCTGCCCGGGTGCCCACCTTAGGGAGAACCCTGATCACAAGTGCCATTTTCACAACCAGTTTGCCAAACTCAACAAAAAATTAAGTATCGATTCTGCCAAACCAGTGCAAACTGGCTGAATCCCACCACTGTGTATAATGGGAAGCACTAACGTGAAATAAAATAAAACAGGGCAGATGGAAACTCCAGGTGGTGAGAGGGCATGCCTCAGTCTCAAAGGGACTCAGCATGAGCTCAGTGCTATCATTCTCCTAATTTTTGAGAGGTTGGAAAAATGAAATTTTATATGAAATTCCTCACTTTTTAAATGTTGATAATTTACTATTCCTCTTTATAAAAAAAGAAGTCATCATATAAGTCCATCAAAACATGTCTGCTTTCATGATTTAGCCTATTGGTTTGAATGAGGTTAGACTTGGATCTAATGGGCTGGACCGGATTAGAGTTTGGGATCCTAGCTCTACATAACCCCTAGTTATATTTTTGAACAAATACTATGTACTATTTGATGAAAATTTTTCTCCTCATGTGATAAAAAAGAGACATGCCCTAAATGTAGCAAAAATCCATTTGACTGAGACAAACTTCTATGACCTATCCCACACTTCTTTTTGCGACTTTTGCAAACACTTACAGATAGTTTTTACTACTTACTCTAAAGTCTTGGAATATTTTGTTTATTTTTTATTTTTTTTTTTTTTAAATTTTTTTTATTTTTTATTTATTCATTTTAGAGAGGAGAGATAGAGGGAGATAGAGAGACAAAGAGAGAGAAAGACAGAGGGGAGGAGCTGGAAGCATCAACTCCCATATGTGCCTTGACCAGGCAAGCCCAGGGTTTCAAACCGGCGACCTCAGCATTTCCAGGTCAACGCTTTATCCACTGCACCACCACAGGTCAGGCCGGAATATTTTGTTTAAAACAAAAAGTTTATACAAAGGGTTTTGTTAAGACAGTTGTGTAATTGTAGAATTAGTTTAAATTTAATAAATTACTTCTGCAATTCCATGCATACTAGGGCAACTGTTCATTTTTTAGTAAGTATGTACAGAGCACAAAAATAGTAAAGAGTTGAAACTTTACTGGGGCCAGACACTGTTCTAAGTGTTTAAATGAATTAACTGATTTAATCCTCTCAACAGCCCTGTAGAAGCAAGAGCCATTATAATGGCACTTAAGTGATAACTGAGAGAAGCACTTGCCCAAGGTCACCCAGCTAGAAATAGGATCTGAATCATATAACCCTGCACTCAGCCATTACTCTACAGTGCGGGACCTGAGGTTTTGTGTTTGTGGGTGAAGGAGCTGTGGCATTTCAGAATTCTTCATCTCTCCCCTCAGCATACCCTACTTTGTCAGTAACATTTAGATTTTAATCTCCTCCCCCAAAATAAAAATATATTTTTCTATATATATATATATATTTTATATAAATATATATCACATATACATAATTTTTATATATCACTAAATGTCAGAAATGTTCAACTTAAAAAGTATGAACTCTCTTTAATATCTATAGCATAAGGTTCTTAAACAATGGAGTTCATGGGTAGAATTCCATAGCAACTCCATGGCAATAAAAAAATAAATAAATTACATTTTCAGGTTCACTAACCTTCAGCAGTTAGAATTTACTTCAATTAGGAATTTAGGCAACAGACCACAATAGACCTGAGAGTACCTGTGACTTTTTCACAATAGAAATCACAGATGTTTTAAACTCTTAATATAATTGTTGTAGAGCTCTCAAAATATGATTTACAATCATAGAAACCTCAAGATTGCACCAATGATGGGCCCGCCATTATATCATGTTACTTATTGTGATAATAAAAAAGCACATTTATCACTACATCGGAAATTTGTTTTTCATGTGCAGAATTTTGATCACTGGATTTGAATATAACTCATTTTCATTATGATCTTCTACTTTGTTTTATGCATTTACATTTTTTTTTTCTGAAAAGAAATCCATCAGTTTCACTAGAAATGCCAAATAGGCCAATGATAAAAAAGTAAATAGTAATATTTCCTTCATCCATTTACTCATCCTTCTTTCCTACTATCCACCCACCAGTTTCATTGAATTAAGTTGGTTAATTATTTATTGTCATGTGTTAGGTATTGCTGATTTGCTTGGAATTAATATTCTTGTGGACCTACCAACCTTCATTTGACCTTGAAGCCCACAAAAATCTGCCTGAAGTTTCCAGAATGTGCTAGAATTTTCCCATTTGAGATACCTTTGCTCTTTGAAGGACATACATTTAATCATCAATCTCTTCACCGAGAGACACCCAAGGGCACCTTCACACTATTTCCTCTCCTCTGCTTTCAATCTCTAACTTTTCTCTCATTTTCTGAAAACTACACAGGCATGCCAGTCCCTAGAAATAAGAGAATTATTGCTACAATTTAAAGACTGATAACTGTTTATCCATCATGGCATTATAGTCCATTGTTGCAATGTCATCCCTTATTGCCAACATGGTTTTTCATGTCGAACTATAGATGAGTTAGCAGGCCAGGGCCTGGATTTTGTTAGTCAGTGGCAACTGGAGTGTCTAGGCGGGTTTACCCCCATCCCCACTCTGAAAAAACAAACAGTACAGTCCTGGATACAATCCAGTTAGACAAGGGAATATTAGAAGGTCTCCATAGTTATAAACAATCTCTCTAAAAGTAAGCACATGTGGTTTTCAATTCTAGTTATACTGGGCCAACTCTCCTACTAAAAGAAACAAAAAGAGTAAAACACATACTAAATGACTGTTAGGAGGCATTAGCAAGCGGTGAATGCAGGTAAGACTTGGGGAGCTATGACTTTGAAGAGAAGGGCTAGGATGGAGGTGGGGACAGTTGGGGAATAAAGAGGAGTTTACTGAGCTAAAGAGATAAAGATCAGGATTTGAGGGTTACTAAAGTGTCTGGAAATTGAAGGACAAAGTGACAGAGAAAAAGAAATTTAAGGAAAGGGTCCAAAAACTCTCAAATTTTAGGCTGAATTTTAAGCCAAGCATGTGCAGGATGAGATTTCAACAGGAAATAGCACCTAGGAAAGTAAGGAGTTAAGGAAATATTTTATAAACAGGACACAAACATGATACAAGAAAAAGATCAATAAGTTTGACTGCATTTTAAATGAGAATTTATGCCCTGCTATAGAGGGTCATGAAAATATTTCCTTTTTAGAAGGGTTATTGTTTTATCATTCACATATGATATCATTCACTCTATGATTTTGTTTTTGTTTGTTTTTATATCTCTAAACATGATTTTTTACAGGAAATAGAACCATACAATATGGTATGACATACGGGGTGACTTTACCCATTGCTCAAGCTCAGGAGGTCTTGAGCAGACTCAGTTCAACTCTTCCCCAATCACCACTTGCAATTTTAAATTCTGAGAACGGGGTTCCTACCACCATTCCAATGGGTACCTATGGCCACATTGGGTGGAGGTGGAGGGCTATCCAAGCAGAAGATATCAACCAAACGTGTGCGATCCAGAAGGCATTATTCCTTTTGTATGACCAATGGCCAGGAGGGGAAGACTGAAAACTGACAAAGTGATGTCCTTTACATATACTGAAGGGAGGAAAGAATAGTGGTACAATATATCTGAACTGAATTGATCTTAGCAAAGAAGATGTTAATGCTGAAAGTGATAAATCCTGATCATTAAGTGATGATTTAATGGTAAAGGGATGCGACTCTGACAGTAATGGCCAGTATGTATTGTATTTTATTGTATTACTAGCATAAAACTACTTCAATGGTTAAATGGTTCTTTAATTGCCAGGACAAAACATTCTAGTCCATTAAACCTTAGTGCTGATTTGTCAGAATTATTTTCTTCATAATTTTTCAAATGACTGCACCCTTCCTAGAAGGAAAATAACACCACCAATGCCTTTCTCCTTTTCAGTTCTTCAATCACAAATATAATCAAGCCTTCAAGTCTAGCTGTGACATTGTTTTATAAACAGTCTGAATTAAATTTTTTTATTTGTTGATTAATTGAGTGACATCTGCTATACATATTCATATTATTTGTTTGCAGGTAATGACATTACACTTCCAGGTGATTTTAAGTAAGCCAAACTGATTTGAATCAATCAAAAATATCTCGGTGGACAAAACAACTATGATTATCAAGTGAGCTTTTGGCAAGTGTAAGGTGGAGTTTATGTCTCAATAATTCCAGAGATAATTAAAACTACATTAACTTGATATATGGCTAATGATTAGGATTGTCTAGGAAATGTTGATATATTGGTTTATTTCACAGTTTTACATAGGAGAGCTATACATTTATGGCTTTTCTCTTGTTTTTTGTATCATAAGTTAATCATCACTGAATCAATCATATATGTCACCTGCATATTTATGAAAATTGAAGGGCATAATCTTTAGTTTCCTTATTAATGCTTCAAACACTATGTCTCCTTTTGAACTGAACAATACACACCCATAGTGAAAAGAAACCCTCAGTTTTGGTTTCATAGCTACCTCTACCCTTGATCAAAGGAAAGAAGGGTCTGACCTCACAACCTACTTATATAGTTTTTAAACTTTCTAAGAAAAATAAAGCGTGCTATAATTAATGCCTAATGGCATAAACACCCCTGCACTAGTGGTTGCCTAGTAACTACACACTGCAGGCTTGTGGGGTTGCTAAAGAGGCTGAATAGACGGAAATATTCAGATCCATTTCCAATTCAGGTGGATGAGGGGCAGCAGTGAGCCAGATTCCTTTCCTCAAATTGGTTTCCATAATGGTTTTTCACTGAAACATCCTTCTGGATTAAAACTTGCTTTCATAAATGACTTCTGCAGATAAGAATCCAAACCAGCAAGTAATAGTTTTAAAAACCATTTAATAGAGCAGAACCAACACTGCTTTATTGGTCTGCATTAGTCCAAGTTTCTGTTCTTAGAGTGACTGGAAAATAATGTTATCACGGTATTTTAATGCTTCAATAAAATCTTATATTTGGACATCACTATAGCATTGAACGACCAAATGCATTTCTTAGCTAGGGTGGTGTTAAAAGGGTCTGGGAATGATTATAATGATATATTTATGCTACATTTTGGCTTACTTCCTACCTAGCAGATTTAATTTCCTAATTATGTTTTTGCTTTAGCTTAGGTAAAATTAGTTCCCATTCCCTTGGCACAAACCGACTACAGTTGGTGGAGGAGGCCTTCCAAACCATAGATTGTTGACAAGAGTGGCTAACTAAATTAGGTCTAAATTTACTGAGGAAAATCCACAAAGAGCCTAAGCACATGCAGATAATGACAAGTTGACTGTGAGGGAATGTAGTTAGGTCATATGAAAACTCGTTTCTGGCAATGTCTTGGCTTCAAACAACATGTGATAGGTCCAGGGCCCTCAAGCTCATCTGTGCTTCGTTAGAGTTCCCTGTGTCAAGATTTGGGGCTTCTTAAATTGGTCGCAGTGGTGTAGACAGGGATAAATGTGGTCTGGAATATTTAAATTGTATAACTACAGCCTGTGGATACAGTCTGAAATGATTTGCTACTTCATAATTTTGTCATTTGGCATTACTAAGACATGATAACATATGGCTTGCTCCTCGGAGTTAACATAAATGTTGTTATTTGACTGAAATGAAGAATTCTCTTATTCCATAGGGGAAGCTGTTTTAGGATAGATGTATGTTCCGTTATCTATTCCCATGGGAAGAAGCAGCCTACTGCATCATTATGTATAGCTCCCTGGGTTTGGGGTTAGGATTGGAGAATGTGGCGGAAGCAGGCAAGGCCATGGTTTAATCAGAAAACCACTTGTGCACCCCCCCCCACCCCCCAGCAGTCTGCATTCCTGGCTGCAGCAACCCATTTCATTGGTCTTAAAAGAGAATCTTGCAGAGTGTGCTGTGTGGCTCAGCAAAACAGTGGTCAGAAAATTCCTTGTCTGAATTCATGTCAAGTAAACCACTTCATTAGTTCAAAGGAGAAAACAATGTGACTAGTTATCTCTGTTTGCAGTCTATACATTTTAATGCTGAACGTAATTTACTGATTAAACATCATTTTTCATTTTTGTTACAGAGATTTCTCTTTTTCCTGCTCCTACTTTTATTTTTTCTTCTCCTGCCTTTCAGAAACTTTCATTCTGGCCCTAGGATGTCTTTTTTTTTCTTCTTTTTTCTTTTCTGTTTTGGAAGGTGTTTCATGAAGTTTTCAAAGATTTCATTTTGAGAACCATCTAGTCACTGCCCTTTCAGATCTTATTTGCCTTGACTCTAATAGATCCTGCCTTTGTGAAAAGAAAGTCTTTCAGAAAGAGTTAATTTGCGACCTCAGTCTCAACAGCAGCAGGCTAATTGTCAGGGGAGAACTGACACCTGCAAGTGTCCTCTCCTTAGAGTTAACTCCTCGTGTGCCAACTTCTGTGCTGTAGGGTGGGGTACAGCACAGAAGGTGTAACCCTGTCCCTCCAATCCTGGGCTGTGGCAACGGCAGCTTTAAGGTAGACACAAAATACTATTTATTTTTCTTCCGAGGTCCTGGGTTTGGCAGTTTAAAATGTACTGTCCTATGATTATTCTTCCCCCTGTTTATTTTTCATTTTATATAAAAATAAATAAATAAGTAAGGTGAGTGGTAAGAAAACTCTCAAGGATTAATTGAATCCTTTGTGTAGGAATTCTGCATTCATTGTATTTAGGCTAACAGAGCTATTTTTTTCCCAAGAATGATTTTTTTTTTAAGAATTGAGCTTCATAAAAATCATTGGGATTTGCTTTCCAGAAATATTGTCATGTCAAATTTATAGCTCTTAACCTCAAGTGAAGTTTATTGTTTTCCCTCCAGAAGTGTGTCAGTTAATTTATTGGGCTACAATTCAACATCAGTATCAAGAAAATTCACTGTCTTATGATGCATGAATTATGCATTTTGAAAAATAACAAGGAACACTTTTGGCTCCAACTTTAAATTTTTACTATCAATTCAGCATCTATGTGTAACTGTCAAATGCATTTCTTTCATCTTATAAGGAATCTAGTTGTTCCAATATTGAGCAATTTCAGAGAAAATGTTTCATAAAAGAAACTGGTACAACAAGCAGGGATAAAAACCACAAGGCTGAGAGAGGGAGTAGCTATAAAGTCAAAGAAGATAAATCACCTAGCACCTCTGCTTCTAGGATAGCCCTGAGGTGTTTCTAAACCTATGACCCTGAACCCCAGGGATTCAGGTAAAAGTTCCTTCTTGATGTAGACTTCTTCTGGGAGGGAACTTTTTACAATTTATTAATCAACCTTTTCAGAGCCTTTGCAGAAAAGATGTTCTGCCTGGTCTGTCATATTTAGATCCAATTTGGGAAGTGAAACAATTAAAGTGCCAAAACCTTTCAATAGGAGATGGCCATTTTTAAAAAAATGAGCTTTGATCTGTAACCCCTGGATGGAGCATTCCAGGCATTCATCTTCCAGAATTTCAAGTCCCGGGTCTGGCTGTGCTTTGATTTTACTTCTTTGAGACACAGCTTGAATGCTTCCATTTGATTTTGTGCTTTCAACACATTTTTGCGATCTGGTGATTTGGGAAGGTCTCTACCATATGGTCTTGATAAGGTGATAGATTTTCATATCCTGAGAATTGGCAGGAAGGGTAGAAACTGATTCAGATGTCAAAAGGGAAAATTGAGAAATTGGGCCTAACTCTTTAATCTCATGAAATATCTTTTAAGATCTATGATTCTCATATCAATTTTTAGGAAGTTTTTGGGGTGTGCGTGTACCTACTGCATCAAGGTAATTCTTTTAAATCATCTTAAAAGCAGCAACCTCCCTTTTCAAGCAATGACACTTGACATTTCTTGGTTAGCCCTTCAGAAAATATCTCAGACTTAGGATCCAAGGGGACCCTTTCTGGAGAAAGAGATTGTAGAGAAAGCTGTGGGACAAGGGGCTAGGTGCAAAGACATAAAGCGTAGTGGAACACACTTGGATTCAGCAGTTGATGGTTTTTAGAGAAGAGGCAACAAATAGTAAAACGAAGCCAGATAGATACCACGAGAAGGTAAACAGCCTGGTGGTAGGTAGTCTTGCAAGAAACAGACAAAAAAAACCCAAAAAAACCAAACACCCCAAAACTTAGAAAAGCGTGTCTTATATGATTCTTAGCGCTGGGATAGAGGGGGCTGAAGTGAAGAGTTTTCCTGATCTTACAGAGAATTCTGACCAGGCGGCCTGACATTCCCATCACGTCGGCTGTTCACCGCCGTTTGGTGGGGACGGTGCTGGGCGAATCGCCTCTTGAGCTCTTTCCTTCCCCGCACCCGAGGGCCGTGACTCCCCACCTGCGTGCAGGACCACAGCAGGGCCTGGGCATGTGCCCCCTTCTGGCGCCTCCGGGGACCAGTGCGCTGGCTGCCCGCAGCGGCGCGGGGCGCGGTGCCGGGGCGGGCGGGCGCTACCGCGGCGCTCCGGCGCTCAGCTGGTTAAGGCGGAGGGGGCGGCGGCGAGGGGCGGAGGGAGCGCGTTGGCGCGGCTGGGCCGGGAGAGCCCGCACCCCGGACCGCAGCGGTTAAGCGCCGCCCGCGCCGAGAGGGCTGAACCTGGAGCCGCCGCGCCGAGCTCGCATTTGGACCCACTAGAGCAGGAAGATGGCGACGGACGGCGCGAGCTGCCAGCCCGACTTCTCTCGCGCCCCGCAGGACGCGGCGGGGGCCACGGCGGAGGCGGCGGTAACCGAGGTCCCGGGGCGGGCGCGGGCAGAGTGCGGGCGCGGGCTAGGGGCCCGCTGGAACCGGCTTGCGACGCGGACGCTCCTTCTGCCCGGGCTCCCCGGGGTGCCTCTTCCCCGAGGTGTCCTCTCCCCGGGGTGTCCTCCTGGCCAGAGGCCGGGTCTGTGGAGCGAGGCGGCCGCCCGGGCTGGGGACCCCTCTGTTCTTTCCCAGCCCTCCGGGATACAGCCCCGTCCCTTGGTTCTGGGGCTTCCTTCGTGCGTCCGGTGCGACCCCTTCGCCCACTCCCTCTCTGCGGTGGCTTTGCCCGGGGTGAGGATTGGGGTGTGTTTCCTGGCGAACTTGACACCCCCCATTGTTCTCCTCTCGCTGCTCGCGTGGCTGTGGGCGCGTGTCTCGGGGGTGCCTGGCACCTCTCAGCGGACCCAGGGAAGCAGCAGGGGAGGGGCGGGTCATCACCGTGCAGGTGCGGGATGCCCATTGTGTGTGTGTGTGTGTGCGTGTGCGCGGAGGCCCCCTGGGGGAGGCCCGGTGCCCAGCTGTGGGCACGGCTGCTGCTGGGCGCCCGCGCTGTGGTCCTCGCGGTCCGCCTGCCCCATCACTTGGTGGTGGTTGGGGGAGGGTCCTCGTTCATCCTGAGAAGGTGACCGCCAGAGGTGGAGGTTCAGCACCTGGTATCAACAGTGTTCTTCTTTGGGGACTAGTAACCGAGTGAGCTTCCACTCATCGCTGGTCCCCCCTGCTCCTCCTGAGTGTCCGCGTACCCAGTCTCAGTGGCGGTTCCCAGCCCTACCTTTAGGGAGGGCTGCACCCCCATTTTCTGGGAAAGCAGCGTTCTGCGGGCTTGGGAAGGCGCTTCGCCGCAGCTGCGAGGATCTGCAAAGAAAGGCAGCTTTGGGGGGCGCCACCCACCCGCGGCGCGATCCCACCCGCCGGAGGTCCGGTGGGATGGAGTGAGAGGAGCCCGGACGCCCCGCAGTTCTTCCCGTGACCTGAGCGTGGTCGGAGCACGAGCAGCAGAGGGTAGGGCCAGGTGTGAACAGTCGGGGCTGCTTTAACTTCCTCCCAGCCTGGAGGTTAGGCTTCCGAGAGGGAGAGGACAGATGTGGACGAAGCTACTCGGGTTTGAGAGGGGCCAACCTGGAAAGCAGGAGAGGAACGGAGAGGGAGAGAGGGAAGCGCCGCGGAGCAGGGCTGCTCATTTCCACTTGTGACACTGGCAAGTTTTGATTTGAAACTTCAAGGAAATTTTTTTGTGTGTGGGGGGCGGGGGACTAGGAGCTGGAAAATGCGAACTTTCTTAAGATTTCAAAGGAAACCTGCCTGCTCTTGATGCGTCGAGTCAGTTCCTCTCTGCAAAAGTACATTAAGGAAGCCTGCTTGTTAAAACAAGCCTTTCTGGGAAGTTGTAACTTTTGGGTACCTTCGTCCCCAGGAGATGGTAAGCTGAGGGAGTGAGAGGAAAAGGGGTGTGAGTGTGTGTTTGTGTGTTAAGTGTGATTGTGTGTTTCTTGTTTCCCAAGGAAGGTTGGATTTGTTTGTTTAATCTACTTAGAGCAGGCTGCTTCTTTCTGCTACCCTCGGTGCTTTAATCACTTGACAATTAAACCAAACAAAAACATCTGATTTATGGTCTGTAGCTCATCTATAGTTTTATTTGGTTAGATTGTAAACACAGCCTTGGAGGCCAGGCAGGTTTTTGTGTTAACAAGGTCAGTGTTCCCTTTCTGATGTTGAAAATATCCAGGGGTCTGATTTTCATACTGTGTATGGGTGGGGAGTTGATTATTTCACCCTGGTTTATGGGAATAGCCTTGGGATATCTGTGAAAATCAAAGTCCTTTTTTACTTCCATAGAATTCTTGAGGGTTCTGAGGAGATGCAGTAAGGATTCTTAATCTAATAATCTAATAGAATTTTTTTTATATTTTTAAATAACTTGACTTTATAGTAAAATTTTGATGACACTTTCTGTGAAGTAAAGTGGGTATTTTATTTTTCACTTAAGGCTTATCAGCCCCTTGTCCTGTAGACTGATTTTTAAGTTAGAATCTAGGCTGAGGAATGATATTGTTCATTATAATTGTTTCTTATTTAATGATTAAAAATCAAAAACATTTTTTATTCATTTTGGGTTTGTGGCAACTGAGGACTGACATTTTTTAAGTATTTTTTTTTTGTATTTTAGAGATTTATTTCGCTTCAAATTTATTGCAGCTTATACACAGTGGATTTTTGTATGTATACTTGACAGTAGGAGCCAGTGGAGACTCCAAAGCAGTAGGCTATTTTTGAAAGTAAGTGTTTTCACTGAGTTTTGACTATTTAGATTGTTGCTTAGAGACAAGTTTAATTTATAGTTTCCAGCTTAAGATGATTTTCAGTGGAGTGTTTTAAATTTAGTTTGCTATCTTTGTTCTTAGCTGTTTAAATCCTGAAATCATCTCAAGTGGAAAGCTTTGTAACAGATTATTCAATAGGATCATAATAATAGTTTTTGTTGTTGTTGTTTTATTATTGCAAACCATGCCGAGAGACCTGGGTTATTTTCAGCACCTTAGCCAAATATGATGACTTTTATAGCTATATTGCTATTTCTATTCTGAAAATATCTCCTAATGGATAAGGCAATATGTAAAAGAGAAATCTTTCTGCTTTTTATTGTCACCAGAGAATTTAAGAGTGTAAGGAAAGGGGAGATCATTTTAGAGCTGTCTTTAGGAAGCTGACCAACATTCTTGTAATTCTAGGCTTTTCTGGAGTAGCTACTTTGCAAAAAGTAGATACAAATTTTGTTGTCATGGTGATAATGACAAGAAAAAACTTCAACAATGATTTTGTTTAAAATGTATGACACTGATGTTAAATAAACAGCCAGCACCTTGAAATTTTTGGTTCTAAACACAGTATTGAATATACATGCAATAAAAGGAAACTGCTTAGCCAATTTTGCTAAGCTTTCTTATTGTATTGTATTATTTATTTAAGTGAGAGGAGGGGAGATAAAGAAACAGACTCCCTCAGGTGCCCCAACCGGAATTTACCCAGCAACCCCCATCTGGGACCAATGCTCTTCCCATCTGGGGCCCATGCTCATACTAGAGCTATTTTTAGCACCTGAGAGGAAGCTTCATGGAGCCATCCTCAGCACCTGAGGCCAACATGCTTAAATCAGTTGAGCCATGGTTGCAGGAGGAGAAAAGAGAGAGAGAGAAGGGGGAAAGAAAGGAGAGGAGAAGCAGATGGTCACTTCTCCTGTGTGCGGTGACCAGGAATCGAACCCGGGACTTCCATAGCTGGGTCCACACTCTACCACTGAGCCCACCAGCCAAGGCCACTAAGCTTTCTTTAAAACAAACTCAATTATAGTTAAATGGCAGCTCTAGAATATTGAAAATTTCACAGCATGATTTTTAAGTAGAAAATAATCTAGATTTAACACACATTACTGAACACTTCCTGAGATGAAGCCATCATGTATAACGTCTTTGCTGTCCTAAAGTAACCCACTGCAGGGATATAATCTGGCATAGACCAAGGAGTCAAAACAGAGATGATGGTGTCATGAGAGGCACAGTAATTTGCATTAGGAATCTGGGTAGGAAGAATGATGGAGAGGAGTACTAGTGGAAAGATCTGGAAACATTCCACAGCAGGATGGCATTTGAGCTCGGCCTTGGGATATAAGGAAGATTTGGACAGAGAGACCACGGGATGCTGTATCCAAGTGTGGCTGGGATTTCCTCTAGGATTCTCTGAGAGGTCACCTGGGCCACATGTGAAGAGTTTTCAAAGATTAGCATGGATGTTTCAATTTCAGTATCAGTTATGTGTTTTATTAAAATAGCCCAGAGGTTGAGGAAGTAGACTTAAATATTCCCCTAAAATGAGAATATAACTGCTTTGGTGTGATGTTTTTTAGTCTACTTTTTTTTTCTTCTTATGTAATAGGTTGTATATTTCTGTTTGTACCTGTTGTTTAGAGTTTATTATTGTCAGAATCATTGTTATTATTATATTCTTCACAGGAACAATTGTATTTAGAGAAAAGCATTTATACTCTCTGTAGTTGAATCTAGGCCTAACCTAGCTTGTAGAGAGTTCTATTCTCTTGTGTCTCAGGTAACTTTATGAGGTCAGAAAATGTTTCACAGACTTAGAACTTAGCCGTTTATCATATGGAGAATAAGTCTGGCTGGGGAAAAACAGCTCCCTCCCTCAAGAAGAGCTGTGTGGGCTTTGTTTTTAAAGGAAAGCAAAAGTAGCTTAGCACAGTGTCAGGAAGATGGTAGGTGTTTTACCAATATTTACTGAAAGAAGAAAATGAATTCTCACTAAGAAACTGTATAATACTTTATACTGATTGGCTAATTGGAAAATTTACTCTGTGTGTTACCAGATTGCAATGAAGCGCTTAGCCTGTGATTTGAAATAATTAACATTGTAGATATCACAGGTCCTGTTTCAGAAGGATGACCCTGATTCCTTTTTGATTTTCATTTGTGTGTGGTCTTTCTGAGCTGCCTTTTCCAATACAGTTCACATACTTTACAGGCTTAAAAAAATTAGTTTAATATCCAACATAATTAGTTTTCCTTTTAGATGTTTTCCTCTTCAAAACACTGCTGGTAACTGCATCCTGCACATCCTGAATTTTCGCTGTTATAGAATCAAGGCCAAACTGTCCCCAGGGTGTCAGGATGGAAATACAGGAAAGTTTGTTAAAGGGAATAAAAGAAAAGATTGGGCAGGAAGAAGGAGATTGGGCAAGGCTTTGGAATCATCCACAGATACCCAGATAAATATGGGTCTAGAATTCACTTTGAATGTGCCTAGCAAGGAGAGAGCAATGTCCTCCCTTGTACCGCCACATGTGGTGCCACCTGACCACTGAGTCTTGCTTTAGAAGACTTGACTGGAATGTACTTAATTGTACTCTCCATTGGAGCACTTTTGCAACACATGTAACATGGAAAAGGAAACTTATCGTCTGCCTTGGACAATTGCATAGTAAATTGGAGACTGGTTACAAGAAAGGCGATGGCGGCGATGTTGACAACAAAGGACTTAAAATTTTTTAGTTTAATTAGTTATAAATTACACAAAAGTGAGATCGTGGAATGAATGCTATGTGCAATATGCCATCCATGTAGAAATCCTGATTTCAAGGGGAAAATGCTCTCTTGGAATAAATTTTTCCATAAGTAGCCAAAGAGGTTGAGGATGAATTTAAAAGGTTATTATTGTAAGCGCGGTATAGCCTAGGACTAGGTGACTGCTTTGTAGAGCGGATACTATTTTTGCAAATGATTTGGTTTTGGCCATTTTATGTTTCATTGAAAAGGCATCAAGATGATTTCAAAGGCCTGAGCTCTTCCACTGAAGGGCTTTATAACTGTAAGAATATCCTTTAGCCGTCCGTCCGTCCATCCATCCATCCATCCATCAGCTCCTTCACTTGAAAATCAGCGTGCTGACATTTGCTACCTGCAGATAATTGAGATGATTCAGTGTATAATAAGCTTCTAATGCCCACTTATGGAGCTCAATATCAACTCGCTTGTAGAGTTGGTCCATGTCTCAACTGATGCAATGTTGAGAAGCTGAGCTTGGATGGAAATAGGCATTTGGTTTATCTGAGTTGTCATTTTATTCCAAGGAGAAAATGAGGATAGATCTGAAAGGAGGGGAAGGGTGGCAGTTGTCCTTAATAGTTAGAGGCCGCCGCCCCTGACCCAGCCACTTTTCTGCTTCTCACTCCAGTTTCCTTGTACATAAAGTTAGTTACATCCATTACCTGATTTCCTTCTTGACAGTCTATTTACGTGTTAGTTTTGCCTCCTTCCAATGTACAGAGTTGCTTCTCCTTCATGAAAGGCCCCTGGCAGTGTGGTTGAGCTGAGGTCTATGCCTGCGCAGAGTTGACCCTGACTTTTCAGTCTGTTGCTTTAGGTATTATTATTCGAGTGAAATAGTAGGCATTTTATACCAAAGAGGGGGTGCATACATAGTAGGTAAAAGCATGGAAAAATGTACTACTCTTGTCCTGATAACATCTAGTAGAGGTAAGAAATGCAGGGTTAACATCAATAAGTTTAATATCATGAGGAAATACACAACGCAGGACATGAGTAATTTGCCTAATGAAGTCGTGAAACAGACGCTAGCACTGACTTGAGAGAATGAGAGAATTCTGGAGGCTGGAAAGACATGTGAAAGGAGGATTTGAGCTCGTCCTGATGCTGGATTAGAGAAAGACTTAGGAAGAATGAAATCAGGAGTGTGCAGACCGTGGCAGGAACACGAATCGGGAGGAATAATCCCAATGTGTAAGACACAGCGTCAGAGATTTGAAATAGTTTTAGAGTGTAAATATATGTACTTCATGAAGATCATCATCATTGTCTAGATTCAAATTTTATTAATATTTTAAATATTAATGCTCTGTACCTGGAAAGTTGGATTGAATTTTTTCATGTTTGTGAGGCAGTCTTCGAACCTCAGGATGAATTTTATGGCTTTGCCCTCCTTTACAGCCTTTCTTATTCACCCGGGAGCATAAATATTGGGTGTACAGGAAGTTCTAAATATGTGGTTACTTATTAGTGTGCACTGTTATACTGGGAAGGAAGAACAGCCCTGTAACTTCTGAGCAAAGAGGCAAAATTAGTCTTCCTCAAATATTTCTCAAAGGTTTGAGGGAATGACCTAAATTTCCTCAGTTCAGTAATCCAGTTACTCTGCTGGTCTGTCAGATGAGGACATTGAGGGGCTGGAGAGCTTGTACATACATACCCCTCAGTACCTTCTCACTGTACCGCTGACAGACATGAGGTCCAACCACAGGAAGTACCATCCTCCAAGCCCATCTGCATGCTCCAAGCCCGCCACCCTCCCACGTGGGATGTTCATTGATAAAAGTAGGCACAACTCCTTAGTTTTGAAACTGGAAGAAATGTTCTTGGAGTTTGTGGAAAGAGCCAGAGCACCTATCTGGCTTTGTGTTTGATCACTAGATTTTTCACCATAACTGATACATTTGGGCGAAGACCCAAGGGACACTTCTGCCACTGTAGCTCATAATGTTTCCTAAGGCTTTTGGACAACCATCAGTGTGCTGACTCCATTAATTCTTAAAGAATGTGGGTAAGGGTCTTCTGGCCCTATGTGGCTGTGACTGTTGAAATGCATGCGTAAAGCCAGCATGTTTTAATTTGGGGATGGGGAGAGGTCACAAAGGACACTTGGTATTGGTCTCTGTTCAGTTCTGACAGTGTGAGTTGACGGGTCAGCCAGGTTCTAGGTTATCTTCTCCCTCTCTCTCTGCCTGCGTGAGGACGACAGGATACCCTCCTCACAGCCGCCTGAAGTGACTCAGAGCTGTTGAAAACTGCTGTGTTGAACAAACAGTAAGAGTTTGGAATTGTGCCTTGTATTTTACATATAATTTGTTTATGCCCCGAAACAGGCTATCTCTCTATATGATGACTGGGCGCTGGTTTCCCTTGGGCTTCCCAAGCCAGATTTTAAAAATGTGGTATTAAGAAACACTTTTCCTGGAGTACTTTTTCTGACAGACATCAAATATGATGGGCAGCGGAGTGGCCTGCAGGGTTGGGACCTAGCAGGGTTTTCTTTTGTTTTTTTTTTTTCCTTGAGTGTCTTGCCATCACTAATAGATGAGATCTGGTATATCATTTGTTGATTAGGACAAGCAAGTGCAGTAATAATAAAGCTTATTCTTTGAACATGTCTTTTGTGACTTTTTTTGAAGAGAGGTGTCATGTTTTTCTCAATAGATATGCTAATTTTTTATGTAAGTGTGGCATTTGAATTTATCTCCTCTTGTATCTTTTGCAAATTAGACTATTAAATCAGTTTTGGTTTTGTGTGTGTGTGTGTGACAGAGAAAGAGAGGGACAGATAGGGACAGACAGGCAGGAAGGGAGAGAGATGAGAAGCATCAATTTTTTGTTGCGGCATCTTAGTTGTTCACTGATTGCTTTCTCATATGTGCCTTGACTGTGGGGCTACAGCAGACTGAGTAACCCCTTGCTTGAGCCAGCGACCTTGGACTTAAGCTGGTGACCCTTGCTCAAACCAGATGAGCCCACACTCAAGCTGGTGACCTCGGGGCCTCGAACCTGGGTCCTCTGCATCCCAGTCCAATGCTCTATCCACTGCGCCACCACCTGGTCAGGTCAGGGTTTGTTTTTTTGTTTGTTTGTTTTTTTAAGTAACATTTTTCTTCTTCTTTTTTTTTTTTTTGTATTTTTCTGAAGCTGGAAACGGGGAGAGACAGTCAGACAGACTCCCGCATGTGCTGGACCGGGATCCACCCGGCATGCCCACCAGGGGGCGACGCTCTGCCCACCAGGGGGCGATGCTCTGCCCCTCTGAGGCATTGCTTTGTTGCGACCAGAGCCACTCCAGTGCCTGGGGCAGAGGCCAAGGAGCCATCCCCAGCGCCCGGGCCATCTTTGCTCCAATGGAGCCTCGCTGCAGGAGGGGAAGAGAGAGACAGAGAGGAAGGAGAGGGGGAGGGGTGGAGAAGCAGATGGGCGCTTCTTCTATGTGCCCTGGCCGGGAATCGAACCCGGGACTTCTGCACGCCAGGCGGATGCTCTACCACTGAGCCAGCCGGCCAGGGCCAAGTAACATTTTTCAAAAAAGAGGATGGGAGGAAACTTTTGGAGGTGATGGATTTGTTTATGACATAGACCAAGGGTCCCCAAACTACAGCTCGTGAGCTGCATGTGGCCACCTGAAGCCATTTATCTGGCCCCTGCCACACTTCTGGAAAGGGCACCTCTTTTGTTGGTGGTCAGTGAGAGGAGCATAGTTCCCATTGAAATACTGGGCAGTTTGTTGATTTAAATTTACTTGTTCTTTATTTTAAATATTGTATTTGTTCCCGTTTTGGTTTTTTTTACTTTAAAATAAGATATGTGCAGTGTGCATAGGGATTTGTTCATAGTTTTTTTTATAGTCGGCTCTCCAGTGGTCTGAGGGACAGTGAACTGGCCCCCTGTGTAAAAAGTTTGGGGACCCCTGACATAGACTATGGTGATGGTTTTGTGGTTGTATACTGGCCTCCCAGATCAACAAGTTGTGTACATTCAATATGAAAACCATTTTGTATGTCATTCATACCTTAATCAAGTGGTTTGAAAATATTATAAGATTTAGAACAAGTATTTTGCCCTTAATCCAAGAAAACTTAATTACCTCTTCTGTATCTAAGGATTTGTGTACCATCTGTGTGTCAAATCAGAAAAATACCACTTCTTATGAAACAATAAAAATGTTTTTGATTGAGATTTTTGCTTTGGGGCATCTTTATTTTTCTAAAAATAGTAAAATGCTTTGAATTTATTTGTAAAATACTGGGGGTCTTATGACCTGTAACATGTGTTATATGCTTTCTTTTACTCTGTTTTGACAGAGTAGGAGATGGAAACATTAAGCATTTGAGAATGACAACTGGAAAATATTATAATATTTTTATTATTGCAGGCCAGGAAGTAGTAGTGTTTTTTTTAACAAAAATAACACATCATTTAATATGATGAGAGACATATTTATTTATTTATTTATTTATTTTCTTTATTCATTTTTTAGAGAGGAGAGAGAGAAGGAGAGAGAGACAGAGAGAGAGAAGGGGGGAGGAGCTGGAAGCATCAACTCCCATATGTGCCTTGACCAGGCAAGCCCAGGGTTTCGAACCGGCGACCTCAGCATTTCCAGGTCAACGCCTTATCCACTGCGCCACCACAGGTCAGGCAAGAGAGACATATTTAAAAAAAACCTCTGTGTAACAGTCTATGGTTTAGCAAGAACCCTTGAAACATTTTTTTTATTTTAATGAATTTCCCTTTTTACTGATATATTGAGAAACACAAGTATTGGCTGCAGGTCATGTGCTGTGATATTGATGATGACGGAACCAAGGCAAGCTCTCCTGACTCTGATATGAATAAGAGTCTTAGCAATGTCTTTCAGAATTTATTAGTTTTTAAAATGGAGTGTTGGCCCTGGCTGGGTGGCTCAGTGTATAGAGCATGGTCCCTGCACCCTGAGGTTTCGGGTTCGATCCCTAGTCAGGGCACATATGAGAAGCTACCATTGAGTGCACAGCTGAATGGAACACCTAAGTGGAACAATTGATACTTCTCTCTCCCCACCCCTTCCTCTCTCTCAAATCAATGGAATTGTTTTGTAACGGAGTGCTTTACTTTTGAACCTTTGGAGAAACAAGGACAATAAACCATTAATTAAAATCCTCAGAGCAACCAGCAGCAGCATTAAGAAAACATTGCCCTCTAAAGTGGCGATTTTCAACCTCTTTTATCTCATGACACATATAAACTAATTAGTAAAATTCTACAGTACACCAAAAACTATATTACCTTTTTTGCCAATCTAACCAAAAAAATAGATATTATTTTTACTCATTCACACCGGGTGGCCGTTATTATATTGGCTGTTGTCATTTTTGGATTTGACAATCTAAAGAGGTCAGTGCTCTCACTAAGTGGTCAGGTGTTGCCTGCTTGAACAGTTCTTGTGGACAGACACTGGATGAAGGTTACTGCTATGAAGCAGATAAGAATTGCGTCTTATTCTCCTATCTCAGTGGGAAAGACCAGGATAAAAGAGTCTGTCTTTTGTCATAGTCATTAAACTGAGTTTGCTGGACTTGGGCTGGTAGATTTTCAAAGAAAAGGCTTACAGCCAATATCCCCCTTCTCCCTATATAAAACCCCTGGCTGCACTCAGCTTTAGTAGCAATCACCTGCCTTTATTAATAACAGTCACCCACCTTTATTTAGCACTTACTTATGTTTCTGTTTAACCCTCACAAGAACTCTCTGGGGTGGATGCTGGGCTTTCTATTGTATAGCTGAGAACACCGAGACCAGGGCAAGTTGTAGAAATAGTTCTCCACGTGTAGTCTTTGGACCAGCAGCAGCAGCAGGACCTTTTTAGAAAGACAAAGTTGGGGCCCCACCGCAGACGTAACTCAACCAGGAACTCTCACGGGGAGCCCACACAGCCCGTTAACAAGGTCCCCAAGTGATTCTTCCCTGTGTCTGAATTTGACAACTATTGGGTTATAAGACCTATGTGACACCGTTATAGAGTAGGAGCCAAATTTGAGGCCTGCTATGTTGGATTATACTAGTCACAGGAACATCTCTAAGTTATCCTTCTATGCCTGCCAGAACTACCCATGCTTTAGGCTTGCTACGGCTTTTTCTTCTCCCTCCCTCTCTCTCTCTCTCCTTTTTAATAGGTATCTTCTGCCTTTCCAAACAACTATTCTAATGTATGTGCAAACACAAACAATTTTAAGAGAGACATCTTTTTAATTTTTTTTTCTCTGAAGAACCAGCTACCTCTGGTCTCTCATCCTTTATATTATTATTATCATCTTCAGAAGGTTCCTTTGAAACTGAGAAGGCACCAGTTTCTGGTCATGCCCGTTTGAAAGTCCCTGGAATCATTTATGGGCTTGCCATGTTTACTTCTGTGTCAGAGGGATAGTGTAGGGTCAGGTACGTAGGTGCTAAACTAGTTCTTAGTCGCTGATTGCTAGAATGGCTCTGTTTTTCATCTCTAGAAAGTCTGCACTGTGCTGGGAACGTGTGTAGACTAGTCAAGTGCTTAGCTGCAGTCCTGCTCTTTCCTCGTTGTGTGATCTGGGCACATTACCCAACTTCTCTGCGTTGTGGTTCTCTTAACGAAAACATAGACAGGATGATGTTTACAGATTAGATTTGGATCTTTGATAATACTTTGGAAACCACTGAGTGAGTGCTGTGAAAATGTGGAGGGGTATTCTGGCATGTCCCAAAGTATGGCTTCTGAGGTTGGGTATTCTGAGACATTGGGGATGAACATAGGTTCCCCTACTATGATGGTGACTGGGTTTATCACATGAGTCTCTCCACAGGAGGGCTCATGTAGGGGGAGCAGAGGCTGTGGGAGGAGCGTAGGCTGTGGGAATTCACCCAGGCGGAGCTGTGAGCACTGGTCCTGTCTCAGTGTCCTCTGGAGCACGACTGTCCAGGGGCCTGCTCCTAAAACGTGCTGTGAGGTTAGTGAGCAGAGCTGGAGACAAAATAATTGGGAACCAGGGGTAGATCTTTGGGATTTAAAGCGGTGATTTTGGATGCAGTCACCAAAGAAGAAATGCAGAAAGGACAGCAGTGCGGCTGGAAGAGTGGCAGGTGAGGATGGTGACCCCCAGGGTCCTGGTGCTGGCACCTCATGCTGTAACTGGCTCTCTGGAAGGTTCAGCCTACCTTTGAAGTGACAAGAAACTGTGGAGGCATCGTGTCAGAAAGCACGTGATCACCATATAGTTGGGGTGCCAGACTCACCTGACCACAGGCCCAGATAATGGAATGTGGGTGTTGGGCAAAGCCTCTCAACAGTGTGTGTTTGTGTGTGTGTGTGTGTGTGTGTGTGTGTGTGTCAGTCAAAGTAAAGACCATGTTCCTTCTAAAGGGGCTGCTGCTACTTGGCTCTGGGGTTTTACCTGTGGGGATGAGAATCAGGTTTGAAGGGAAGCCAGAGCTCTGGATTATTTGGTGATATCTTCGGGGTTTTTTTTTTAATGCTGCCTGAATAAAAAAACAAAACACACTGTGGCCCAAGGAACACACATCTGTGGGCCATATTTGGCCATGGCTGCCAGCTGGAGCCGGGGCTGGGGAGAGTTCTATAAACATGGCCTGTTATTACTGGGCGCTCCGGAGTCTCTAACAGCCTTCCAGGAGCCTCTACGTTGGGCCCTTCTAGGAAAACATTCTCACACTTTCCTGGCCACCCTCGCAACTTCTCCCCAACATGCACCGGACCTGTTAAGGCACGAACTCAGGGGACTTTCACTCTGCATCACAGCTGGAAGAGATTCTGAATCTAGAAGTGCTGGCAGGCTGGGGAAATAGTGCTTGCTTATGGGGAGGTTTACGATGTTGCTGTTGTGTTTTCACCCTCCTTCTGGAAGGTCAGGGCATAGATTGTGCCCAAATGAGGACCCAGTGCCTCTTGGATTTACTGAGCCACTGGGGCGAGGATGCCCCCTTGCACGTCTGCCCCACGCGTGTGTCTGTGTGTGGTGCGGGCAGGGGTACCAAAGGAAAGAGCACGTTCCTTCCGTAGGGGCTGCACGCATGGACATGGGTCTTGTTCCAAGAAATAGTTTTTCCATTGCTTTTAAAATTTTTGTGTTACAGAAAAAGGAGTTTGATGTGGACACCCTCAGTAAATCCGAGCTGCGGATGCTGCTCAGTGTGATGGAAGGGGAACTGGAGGCCAGAGACCTCGTCATCGAGGCCCTGCGGGTAAGACCGGGCCAGGGCTCAAGTTCTGTTTTTCTTAGTTTTTCAATCCTATCAATTTAAAATGTTTCATTGTGTTAAGATGAAAGTCAAGACATCAAGCCATAATCTTTATAAACTCAAGCACCAAAATTATGGGAAACTTGAGAATTAAGTGCTCTGGGTTCCCAAATCCTTTTATGTTTCATGCATTTATTTGGTTAAAGGCATAAGTTTTCAGAAAATTGGTAATTTGGTATTCTACACATATGTGAGGTCAGTGAAGAATAGAGCTTTTCTTTTCCTATATCAATTATGTTATTATTTTCAGAAATGCACAAGAGTTAAAAACTGAATGTTTGTATATCTTCAAATAGTTGTATTACTTTTTCATCTGATCTTAGAGTAATTTTGAAATTTTCATAATAACATGTGAAGAATTCTCTTCTAATATGTTACTTAAATACCTCAATACAGTCTTCTTTTTCTGGGTTTTTTTTTTTGTTGTTGTTGTTGTAAAATAATGTTGTTCAACTTTCTCAGTGCAGAATTTTTTAATTGGTTGTTCCCAGTCTTTCACATGTTTTGGTTTGAGTTTTGTTCTCTCTTTTACACCGAGTGCTTTGTATAGAATCAGGTATTTTCTCGCTCTTGGTCATTTGACCAAAATGAGTATATTTATTATATGAAAGGTATGGGTATCTTTTCTTATCAGGGAGTATTTCCTCACCCTTTGTCTTAGGGAGTTTATTTGAACATATAAAATCTGTGGAATGTCAAAAAGTCATTGTATCCAGTGGGCACTAATGCGGTAGGGAAAGGGGTGATAATGATGGGTGGTCAGACATGAGGGAGACGGTGGACGTGCTAGAAATCCAGCGATGTGGGGACAGGGTGATGCAGCTCCTGAAATAATGACTTCAGCACGTTTTCCCTAACTGAGAAGGAATGCAACGGGGATATTGATTATCCCTCAGTCTGGAGACAGAGAATGATTGCCTCAGGAAAATGAGGGTGTAGTTATGCCGTCTGCATGCCGGTATTCAGTGGAAGGTGTTGCCTTCTGAATGCCAAGCTTTGCTAAGTAGACTTGCGCAATTTGGTTGTGACAGGATTACTGTTCCACGTTTGAAACAATGTGTTCGTTGCTTGCCAACGTGTGTTTTCTTGAGTGAACTTTGTGGGAGAAGTGCTGGGGCAGGGTGTCCCTGAAACATGTGACTCTCTGTCCCAGGAGAAAACAGGGCACCATCACCTGTGAAGCCAGCAGTGTAGCCTCTCCAGGCCAAAGTGGTGTGAAGGCTCCAGTTCTACCTTCGGTGTTTTTCTGTCCCCAGGAACCTGTAAAAGACATCATCACTATGGCATTTCCCACTGCTCACACAAATGTTTAAGAGTTTAGTGGAGTCTGTTTTTATGATCGCCTTAGCAACCCATATATTTCTCTTTTTAACTTAATTGCAATACTCTCAGTACAAGTAGAGGTAAAGACTTACTAATGATCAGGCCTTGCCAAACTGAAAGTTTTTCACAGACTCAAGGAATGTCAGAGATGCAGAGAACCTTACTTGATATTCTGTGCCAGTGGTTTGCATCCCTATCAGATCTAGTGTTTTTCTTTGTCGTAAAAATAATTTGTATTACTCTTTGCTATCCTGCAATGAAATTTATGGATTGCAAGTATATAAGTTGGTTGTGTTAAAAATAACCAATACGTTGCCCTAATTGTGATATAAAGTAACAAGAAAGAACGAACAAAATACTGTGCATTTCAATATATAAGGTCTACCGGAAAGTTCTGTCCGGTTTTGGAATAAAACAAAATACAAATTTTTCTTACTGTCAATAAACTTTATTAAATAATATAATTGCCATTGTTATTAATGATTTCTTGCCAGCATGAGGGCAATTTGTATATCCCATTTTTGAAAAATGTTTTATTTTTTTATGTGAAAAATTGAACCAGTGCTTGTTTGATATCTTCTTCATTTTTTAATTTTTGCCCTTCAAAAAATTTTGTAAGGACAAAAACAAGTGATAGTTGGAGGGTACTAACTCCGGGGAATATGGTGGATGCAACAGACATGCTTCTGTAGCATTTCTTCCTTGTTGAAATTCGTAAAAATTACAGTGGCGTAAATGAACTTTATCAGTAGCCATGGGTACACTATCGCTTCACACATAAGACTAACATGAATCAACTTTGTTTTAGTTAATTTGCTACATCAGTATTACACATTAAGTGATAAAAATAGAGAGCCACACATGCGCCAAATAAACATGTGCTTACGTATCAAAACTTGTGATAGAAACGGACAGAACTTTCTGGTACACCTTATATAAATGCTCAGGCATAACTCTACTTTATGTCTGGCTATTTGCACCTATTCATAGCACTGTCATGAATGCAGTCTTTGCAGAAGAACCCTGATCCAGATGTGCCATATTGTTGACACACATACAGTGAGCCAGTATGCAGTGAGCAAAGTGATGCTTCTGAAATGGTGATGACTTTTGGTAAAGTTCCAAACTAAAGTGCATGTTTATATGAGAGTTGAATCCTTGGAAAATTCAGCAATTGTTAAAACTGAAATATGTAAAAAGGAGTTACTCTCTAGGCTCAGATAGTCATACTGAAGGTTCAAATGAAAAGAATGAACAGAAGGACATTTCATAGTTGTGGGGGCCCTAGCTGATTGGCTCAGTGGTAGAGTGTTGTTCGACGTGTGGAAGTCCCGGGTTTGATTCCAAGTCAGGGCACACAGGAGAAGTGACCATCTGCTTCTCCACCCCTCCACCACCACCTTCTTTCTTTCTTTCCTTCTCTCTTTCTTTCTTTCTTTCTTTCTTTCTTTCTTTCTTTCTTTCTTTCTTTCTTTCTTTCTTTCTTTCTTTCTTTCTTTCTCCCTCCCTCCCTCCCTCCCTCCCTCCCTCCCTCCCTCCCTCCCTCCCTCCCTCTCTCCCTCCCTCCCTTCCTTCTTTCCTTCCTTCCTTTTCTCTTCTTTCTTCCTTTCTTTCTCTTTCTTTCTTTCTTTCTTTCTTTCTTTCTTTCTTTCTTTCTTTCTTTCTTTTTCTCTCTCTTTCTCTCACCTCCCTACCTCCCTACCTCCTTCCTCCTTCCCCTCTGCTTCCCTCTCCCACAGCCCTGGCTTGATTAATTTGAGCACACTGGGCCCAGGCACTGAGAATGGCTCTGTGGAGCTTCTGTCTCAGGTGCTAAAAATAGCTCCATTGTTAGCATCTTCCCCAAATGGGCAGAGCATGGGCCCCAGGTGGGGGTTGCCAGATAGATCCCAGTCAGGGCGCATACAGGAGTCTTTTTCTTTATCTCCCCTCCTCTTGCTTAAATTAAAAAATATGTTGTTGGGGTTATGGGACTGCCACTGTTACTGGATGTGTGGCAGACCCCTAGCCCTGCCCCCTGGTGCCAATCACTGTGAAAACTAAAAATGCTTTCATCTGTTTCCAAAATGCCTCCTAGGGTACTGCCCCTGTGGAGAACCAGTGATCGATATCAGTCTCCTTTGTTTATAGATTCAAATTAAACAAACAAGAAGCTTCAAAAGAGTATGATTTACCTCAGATACAAAGTGTGCCATGCACAAACTGTGTGGATTTGGAGGTTCTTAAAGCTTATTGTCAATTTTTAAATTGAGAATTGTGATTGATTTATCTAGATGGTTGTATTGTTACATTACATTATTACCTATAATAATGTCAATGTCATATTTCTGTCAGGGCTGTCATGGTCTCACTGTGTGATTTACTGATGGACTGTTATATCCTTGGGCATTTGCTCAAGCCAGTGAAACTGATGAACTACTTGGGTCCAGATGAGTCACTTAGTTGCCTTTTCCTTTAATATGGGATTATTATTTAGTGACTGGCAAATGCCCCAGAAAGAAACCGGGAAGGAGAGAAAATGGGAAACTTTTTCATTTTTATTTCACATCATGAGATAAACTTATTCCTAAAGTAAAAGTCAGAATCTACTCAGCCAGTAATAAGTATGCTTCTGTTCTGTGCATTTCATTTTCTTAAAAAAAGACAAAAGTAATATTTTTCTGAGTGTAGTAAATGTTTGTGAACTTAATATTAAAACTTTTTTAGATATAAAGATACCTAATTTGTATCCTGAACCCTATTAAAATTTAGAAGTGATTCTGTTGTGAGGATTCAAATCCTTGAAAATTTTAGAAACTTTAAAAAGATATTTCATACCAAGCTACTTTTCTTTTTTAATCATACTGTCTTGTTGCTTTTGATTTTCAAATTATCTTTAAAAATGGCATAGGTCATTGAATTAATGGCAATATAATGTGATTTTTCAGTATAATTCATAAATGTGATTTTGGAAGGAAAGTTATGAAATTTCAACATATATCTTGATACTTTTATTATTTTTATGTGTTTAAGATAAAAATATTTTCCAATAAAACAAGTCCATAGCTTTATAATAAATGTATTATTCAAGATGTTAATTTTTATGGGGAGGATTAAATTTTAAAAAGATGGAAATGTGAATTGAATAAATCTGCTTAACTGAAATATATTTTAATTTGATAGCATAAGTCATGTTTCACAACAATTCCCCATCATTGGCACAAAATAGAAGTAAATCTTTGAACAACAGATATGTTAAATGAAATCTAGAGAAAAATACTTTGGAGAAGCAGCTATATTTTCTGAAATCCAAGGAAGGTACAAAGCCTTCTGAGTTAAATTTAATTGACTATTCAAAATTTGAATTTATAATTTATCTGGAAATCATTTATTCAATGCTAATTATTTAGTTCATGGAATCTTCTGGCCTTTGCTTCTAATCCTCTTGCTACAAGTATTTTTTAAAATTTATTTTATTTAATTTATTCATTTTTAGAGAGGGAGAGAGAGATACAGAGAGGGAGAGAGAGGAGAGAGAGACAGAGAGAGAGAAGGGGAGGAGCTGGAAGTATCAACTCCCATATGTGCCTTGACCAAGCAAGCCCAGGGTTTCGAACCGGCGACCTCAGCATTTCCAGGTCCACTGCTCCACCACAGGTCAGGCATAAGTATTTTTTTTTATCAGAATCTTAGTCAACGGAGAAAAGAGCAAAAGGAAAATGCCAGACACATAAAATTATAAGTGTCCAAATTGTATTTTAGCCTACATTTTACAGGGTCCAACCTGCTCTTGTTAGCATGAGTTTAAGTAAACATATCATTGAAACAATGAATTATTTGGGCAGTTAGCTCTAGATATCTTGTATCCCTATTCCTTTTAGATTACATAATTGAGAATTAATAGTATTATAGACATAGCCATTCTTCCTCGCCTAGAGTCACTATACCATAACTATATAATCCAGATTTTCAAGTATTATCTGCATTGAAACTTTAAAAAAATTAGCAAGTTTAACATTTCTTCAGATAGAATGCATTTGTAGCACTTGTATTATAGGGGATATCAAATTACAGAATTGCCTTGTATAAGGCTGCAGCAAAGAGACCGAAAGTATGATGGATTAAATAAGTTTCTCTCTCACATACCATTCTGGAGGTGAGTGATCCCTGCTCGAGAGGCAGCTCTATACCGAGTGGTTATTCAACAACCTAGGCTATTTCTACCTTACTGGTCTCCTGAGGCAGTTACGTCATCTGCATGGTTGAAGCTGGGTCAGAGCCACCTCCACATCCCAGCCTCTGGTAAAGAGAGCAGGAGAGGAAATAAAGGGCCAGCAGCTTCTTCTGAGCAGTGTGCACATGCACATTGGTGAGCACGTTTGTGGACTGCCTTGCAGCTAGGAGACTGGGAACTAAGTCTGGCTGGCTGGGTCCATGCTAGGGCTGTGGAGAGAGGAAGGACTTTGACACATCTCCAATCTAGTGCAGCCCATTTTGTTGGTTTCAAGTTCTTTTATTAATGTTCTGGAGTGTAGTATAAGAAGATAGATCCTTTTCTTCTTTCTTCCCTCAAATGTTTGTTGAGTACACATCAGGTACAAAAAAAAAGTTTGAAGTGAATATACATGGAGATTTATCACTATCCCAAAATTGTGTTTATTTAGAAAGTTGTATATCTTGACTTCATATTGACTTTTCTCACTGTAACTCAGTATGTTTAGATTTTGCATAAAAATTGTTATGCAAATTTTTTTGAAAATTTGATCTTTTCATTGGGTTCAAAAAATAATTTTAAAAAATGGTTTTTAACAGTGCTATTTTAAAGCAGGTTTCACTATTGACATTTGGGACTGGAAATATTTTGTTGTTGTTGCGGGGAGAGAGGAGATCTTGCCCATCATAGGATGCTTAGCAGCTGCCCTGGCTTTTGTCTGCTCACCCCACGCCAGTAGCACCTCCCTAGCTGTGACAGCCAAAAAGGTTTCTCCATGGGGAACACAGCAGCCCTTGGGAACATCTGGGAAACACTGACATAAAGTAATAATGGACAGGAAAATGCACTTTTAAAATTATATTTGCTAATTGGGATAACACTAGAATCTGTGTAAACACAATAAACTAAATAAAAAAAGAAAAACAACTATATTTGCTAACATAAGTATAACAATGCTAATTATTTAAGTATATATTACTATGATACAATTGTTTTTGTGAAATACTTTTCCTCAAAGTTAAATTAATCTGAAAATGCCCATTTTAACAAATTTCATGACTCCTTTAGAATACTCCACATATTTAAATTGTATTAGTTTTTTTAGGCAGAATTTTTTATTTGTTCATTGTTTTGTGTGTGTGTGTGAAAGAGAGAGAGACAGACAGACAGACACAGAGAAAGAGATAGAGAGAGAGAGATAGAGACAGACAGGAAGGGGGAGAGATGAGCATCAATTTTTTGTTGCAGCTCCTTAGTCTCCTTAGTTGTTCACTGATTGCTTTCTCATATGTGCCTTGACTAGGGGACTGCAGCAGAGCAAGTGACCCCTTGTTCAAGCCAGTGACCTTGAGCTCAAGCTGGTGACCTTGGGCTTCAAGCCAACAACCTTTGGGCTCAAGCCAGTGACCATGGATGGGGTCATGTCTGTGATCCTACATTCAGGCCAGTGATCTCACGCTCAAGCTGGTGAGCCCGCACTCAAGCCAGATGAGCCGGCACTCAAGGCAGCAACCTTGGGGTTTTGAACCTGGGTCCTTTGCGTCCTAGTTCAATGCTACATCATTGTGCCACTGCCTGGTCATTTTTTATTTTATTTATTGATTTTATAGAGGCGGGGTATTGAGAAGTATCAACTCATAGTTGCTTCATTTCATTTTAGTTGTTCATTGGTTGCTTGTCATATGTGCCTTGACTGGGTAAGCCCAGGGTTTTGAAATGATGACCTCAGCATTCTGAGTCGACTCTCTATCCACTTGGCACTGCAGGCCAGGATTAGGCAGAATTTAAATGCTTTTACTTTTAGAAATTAAAGTAAAGCACACACAAAGAAAACTTTATGGCAGGCATCCCCAAACTATGGCCTGCGGGCCGCATGCGGCCCCCTGAGGCCATTTATCCGGCCCCCCGCCACACTTCCAGAAGGGGCACCTCTTTCATTGGTGGTCAGTGAGAGGAGCACTGTATGTGGCAGCCCTCCAATGGTCTGAGGGACAGTGAACTGGCCCCCTGTGTAAAAAGTTTGGGGACCCCTGCTTTATGGTGTAGTGCTGGAATTTTTAGATAGAACAAAGGAAATCTCTTTAACTAAAATTAGAAGCATTAAATAGAATAATGTTTACACTCTAGTTTTGAAAGCAGCTACTGGTATACCTCAGAGATTGTGAAGGTATTCCTCATGACATAGTGGCTGAATGATGATCCAGGAATATAGGCTGGTTTCACTGAGTAAAACACACAGCCTCCTGTGTTTCACAGTTTTCCTATAATCACAGGCAAGATTGAGCAAAGTATATTCTTTTTGTGTTGTTCATTTCAATCAATGACTGGATTGATTTGCTGAGCAGGGTTGAATTGATGAAAACATAAATTGTTCCTATCCCTGTCTGCTAAGATAACGCCTTTGTTCAACGTCTAGAGAAAGGTGGCCAAACAGGGTGTTGTTTCTGCAAGCAAATCAGTTTTCATTAAACATAAAGAGCTAGTGATTTTTTTTAAAAATTTTTTTTATTTATTCATTTTAGAGAGGAGAGGGAGAGACAGAGGGAGAGAGAGAGGAGAGACAGAAGCTGGAAGCATCAACTCCCATATGTGCCTTGACCAGGCAAGCCCAGGGTTTCGAACTGGCGACCTCAGCATTTCCAGGCCGACGCTTTATCCACTGCGCCACCACAGGTCAGGCAAGAGCTAGTGATTTTTAAACAGCATCGTGTTTTGTCCAGTAGGGCAAACACAGGAAGTATCAGTCTTGATTCTTCTGAGGAATTTTCTTTTTCCTAGTGAACACTGACTGTTAGTGAAGGAAAAAAAAATAGAACACCAGGCAAAATCATGCTTTTTCATATATTAAGAAATCAACGAAGGCAATGACGTCAGGAAAACAAAATATTTATCACCATCATTTAATAAGCAACTGAGATGACTCAAGCAGCATTTTCATGCCAATTTTTTTTTTTTTTTTTGTATTTTTCTGAAGCTGGAAATGGGGAGGCAGTCAGACAGACTCCCACATGCGCCTGACCGGGATCCACCCGGCATGCCCACCAGGGGGCAATACTCTGCTGCAACCAGAGCCATCCCAGCGCCTGAGGCAGAAGCCAAGGAGCCATCCTTAGCACCTGGGCCAACCCTGCCCCAGTGGAACCCTGGCTGCGGGAGGGAAAGAGAGAGACAGGGAGGAAGGAGAGGGGGAGGGGTGGAGAAGCAGATGGGCACCTCTCCTGTGTGCCCTGCCCGGGAATCGAACCTGGAACTCCTGCACGCCAGGCCGACGCTCTGCCATTAAGCCAACCAGCCAGGGCTTCATGCCAATTTTTATTAATAAAATCATTACAGTATCTATGAGAAAAAACTAATGATGAAGCTTTCAGCCCTGGCCTGTTAGCATAATTGGCTAGAGCATTGTCCTGATATGAAAAAGTTGTGAGTTTGATCCCTGATCAGGGAACATAGGAGAATCAACCAACGAATGTGTAAATAAAGGGAACAACAAATCAGTGCTTTTCTTCCCCCCCCAAATCAATTGAAGGAAGAAAGGAAAGAAGGAAGGAAAAGGAAGGAAGGAAGGAAGGAAGGAAGGAAGGAAGGAAGATGGGAAGGAAGAAGGGAAGGGAGGGAAGAAGGAAAGAAGGGAGGGAGGGAAGAAGGAAGGAAAATGGGAAGGAAGGAAGGAAGAAGGGAAGGGAGGGAGGAAGGAAGGAAAATGGGAAGGAAGGAAGAAGGGAAGGGAGGGAGGAAGGAAGGAAGGAGGGAGGGAAGGAGGGAGGGAGGGAGAAAAGTAAGGAAAATGGGAAGGAAGGAAAATGGGAAGGAAGGAAGAAGGGAAGGGAGGGAAGGAAGGAGGGAGGGAGGGAGGGAGGGAGGAAGGAAAGAAGGAAGGAAGAAAGGAAGGAAGAAAGGAAGATAAGACTTTTACAGCTTAGTGATGTAGCATTTGATCCACACTGGGTGCAGGATAGATTCAGAGAGTTACAGATGGGATGAAACCAGGAATATATTTTTTAACACTTTGAAGATTATCATAATTTGGAGGACTGTCAGTTTAATAAACAGTTCCTTTTTACAATTAGCTCCTTCTGATCTGAAAGCACAAGTTGCCCCCTTGAGGCATTCTGGTAACACTTTCAGCACCTCGTGAGGATGTCCCTTGCCATGTTACTGATTGTGTGTCTGGATTATAAGAGGAAACAAGGATCTGAAGCAGTAATCTCAAAAGTCTACCTTTTCTGTCTTTGGTTGTTGTTTTGGAAGGAAAAATTAAGTGCATTCATCCTCTGCCTTACAGTTCTCTGAGTCAAATGTAAATAACTGTTGAACTAATGAAATAAGAAAGGAAAGGCTATATCCCATGTTTCAAGTGATATTTGAACAGAATAGAGATCCATGTATTCCTTTATTCAACTGATGTTTATTGTCTTTAGGCATGTCCTGGACTTCCAGGAGGTGAGCATGGGGCATTTCTTTCTTCCTTTTAAAATTTAGTGGGAGAGATTGAACCAATAAACAAAACCTCTAAGTAAAAATGGCGTTTATGGACAAAAAGGGAAGAATGCTCTGAGAAGGGTGAAGGGGGCGGTACTCTGGACTGGGTTGGGAAGAGCTTCTCAGAGGAACCTACACCCCTGACACCTGAAGGAGGGTTACTGTGAAGCCAGTTGCAAAAAGAATGTCAGGAAGAGGGAGTGCATAGGCACAGACCCTGAGAGAGGAAGGAGTTTAGCGACTTACAGGAAGAAGTCAGAGTTAGAGAGAGAATGGCCCACGATGAGGGGCTGAGTGGGGCTGGGACCCGCCGTGCTGCAGGGTGAAGGCCACTGGAGGAGGATGGAGGCCATCCTGCTTCAGATGGGGAGCCAGAGCGGTATTTAAGCATGGGACTGCCAGGGATTTGACATGCCTTTTCTAAAAGATCACTTTCATAGCACAATTATGTTGTATTTTTTTTTTTGCATTAAAAGTTTTCATTTATTAAATGTAAATATTGTCCTGGCCAGACAGTTCGGTTGGTTAGAGAATCCTCCTGAAGCACAGTGTTTGCTGGTTTGATCTCCAGTGAGGGCTCCTATAGGAACAAATGTTTCTGTCTCTCTCCTGCTGTCTCCCTAAAGTCAATAAAATAAACATTTAAAAAGAAATAAATGTAAATGTTTAAAATTTATATACATTTTCAGGGGGAAATTGTGAAGATTATCCTAACTGCTTGTAGGCAGCAGGAGTGAAGGCGGAAGGTCATAGTGGCATCTGAGAAATGCGAATGTCTCAGATGTTTGAAATGATTGCCCTTTAAGGAGGATGGAAAATGTGCTTCCTCGTCACTCCGTCACTTAGCTGTGAAGAGTGTTTTTCTTGAGACTGTTAAGATGAGCTGATTGTGGTTCTTAATTAAGGTGTGCACCTAAATTAAGATTGATAAGTTGTCCACTTGAGTTCTTTTAGTAGGCAAAATTCTATCTTCAGTTTTATTTCTCCAGTCCATTTTACTTTATTTCAATAAGTTCAGATTTTGAAGTTAAATGGATATTATTGTTAAAAGCCCTCTTCTTTCAGACATTAAGATTACTCTATACAGTATTTCTAAAGGTGTATCTGTTATAAAATCAATTTTTTTAAAACTTTTCTCATGGGGTTGGGCGAGGTAGCAGAACATTGCTTCACCCAGTGCTAAATGTGACCTGGTGAGAACATACAGTCTATTTCAAAAGGGTCTGACTCTGTTATCCTCGGACACGGGCATGTTGGCCTGTTCCAAGTGGACACTGCGGGGGATACGTTCACATCGTTACCCACTGCAGAAATAACAATGCTTGAGCTGACGAGCTCTTCAACAGTCCTGAACTCCTGTGCTGGAACTCTTCTCTGGGAAACAGACAGTGGGCAGAGCGCTGTCTTGGAGTCAGATTCTATACAAGGCCCCTGGAGGTGCAGCTCCTATGGGTGTTCGGTTTTAATGGTTAAAACATTGCTGATGAGCCTGATCAGGAGGTGGTGCAGTGGACTGAGTGTTGGACTGTGGCACGGAGGACCCAGCTTTGAAACCCCGAGGTTGCTGGCTTGAGCGCAGGCTCACAAGCTTGAATGCAGGGTCACTGGCTTAAGCCCAAGGTTGCTGGCTTGAAGCCCAAGGTTGCTAGCTTGAGCAAGGGGTCACTCACTCTGTTGTAGCCCCCACCCCCAGTCAAGGCACATATGAGAAAGCAATCAATGAACAACTGAGATGCCGCAACAAAGAATTGATGCTTCTCATTTCACTCCCTTCCTGTCTGTCTGTCCCTATCTGTCTCTCTCTCTCTGACTCTCTCTCTCTCTTTCTGTCAAAAAAATAAAAATAAAAAAATAAAAAAACACTGCTGATGATAAATCCCTGGGAAGCTGTGAACATATCTATGTATCAATATATAAAGTACTTCAAACTTGGTTTTGTATGTTCAAGTAATACATTTTATGCACAATGGAGACCACATCAGTGGGAAATGACCCATCCCTTTGCTGATGTCTGGGCAGTACTGCTGTTATGTCTTTGAGGCGGCCTTAAATCCCTAGAAAAAATGGATGCTTTCTTATCTCATCTCTGGCCTTCGTAGACAGTCATAGCCTTGTTTGAATTGTAAGGGTCAAACAGGATAACATGCTACACAGCACCTAACCCAGTATCTGGGACATAGTAGGTGCTTGAGAAAATATTCGTAGTTGGCCCTGGCCGGTTGGCTCAGCGGTAGAGCGTCGGCCTAGTGTGCGGAGGACCCGGGTTCGATTCCCGGCCAGGGCACACAGGAGAAGCGCCCATTTGCTTCTCCACCCCTCCGCCGCGCTTTCCTCTCTGTCTCTCTCTTCCCCTCCCGCAGCCAAGGCTCCATTGGAGCAAAGATGGCCCGGGCGCTGGGGATGGCTCTGTGGCCTCTGCCTTAGGCGCTAGAGTGGCTCTGGTCGCAACATGGCAACGCCCAGGATGGGCAGAGCATCGCCCCCTGGTGGGCAGAGCGTCGCCCCTGGTGGGCGTGCCGGGTGGATCCCGGTCAGGAGCATGCGAGAGTCTGTCTGACTGTCTCTCCCTGTTTCCAGCTTCAGAAAAATGAAAAAAAAAAAAGGAAAATATTCGTAGTTGAATCCCAGTCTGTCTTAGTAGAAAGATTTCCCCTTGAACATGAGATGACAGACCTTGGTCGCCTGCTTCCTGTCTCATGAAGTGGGCATTGCCTCTTACTTCCCAGGGTGGAGCTCACTTCCCGAGTTGGACGGTGCCAGACAGAAACCACAGGGAAGCCCTCTATTATCTATCCTCACACAAGCCTACGGCAAGTGGGGAAAGAAGCAGCGGCATGGAATTGGTGTGTTTCGGAAGATAAGACTGCAGACTGGATGGAGCTGGCATCAGCATTACTTTTGTGGGCTCAAGTGGCCACTTCAGGTCTGAATGGTTAGTTGTGAGAGGGATTTTGAGAGAGAGGAGTGACTTGGCAGGTGTTGTCCAGGTAACAGCATTCTCTAAAACAGAACTACCTCTTCCCACCAGGGACGACTTAGGAATTTTGAAAACTTCTAAAGTATATTGAGAATATGATATGTATTAATTACACTGCTCACAAATATTAGGTGATCAGGGAAGGTGCAGACACTCCAGTACTTGTAGCCTTTTTGCATAGTGCATTTTCACCAATGAAATAAAAGTTGGTTTTGCATCTCATTTGCATAATCAAACAACTTGCTTTGATTTGTCATTTGCTTTTCTGATGTTCTTGTTTAATAAAAAAAATCAAATGCTTCTTTTTTTTATCGCTTCATATTCTTTTGAAATATCCCCTAATTTTTATGAGCAGTGTATTTTAAAAAGTGGCTTTATGTGTGTAGGAGTGGCATGATAAAAATTAGACCTGTGAATTATAAGCATTTACCCTCCGCAGGCCAGTCCACTCCCTGCTCTCCATGTTTAGCACCGTTATTCTTTATTATGTTAAATCTTTTTTTTTTTTTTTTTTTGCATTTTTCTGAAGCTGGAAACAGGGAGAGACAGTCAGACAGACTCCCGCATGCGCCCCACCGGGATCCACCCGGCACGCCCACCAGGGGCGACGCTCTGCCCACCAGGGGGCGATGCTCTGCCCATCCTGGGCATCGCCATGTTGCAACCAGAGCCACTCTAGTGCTTGAGGCAGAGGCCACAGAGCCATCCCCAGCGCCTGGGCCATCTTTGCTCCAATGGAGCCTCGGCTGCGGGAGGGGAAGAGAGAGACAGAGAGGAAGGTGCGGTGGAGGGGTGGAGAAGCAAATGGGCGCTTCTCCTGTGTGCCCTGGCCGGGAATCGAACCGGAGTCCCCCGCACGCCAGGCCGACGCTCTACCACTGAGCCAACCGGCCAGGGCCCTGTTATTCTTTATTATGTTAAATCTTTGATGTCCAGGGGCATTATTTTAAATTTTGTATGAATAACTCTGCTTACAACTATCTCTGTTTGCAGCCATCTAAAAGTGAGGAGAAGGGAGGTGATTCAATCCTTTTAAACTAAAACCCGTGATTATGGGTTAGGCAGTAGGCAAACCAAACTTGAAAAAAGGGGTGACTCCACCACTTGGCTCGTGTGCTCAGGAGTCCTATGGTTTCCTGCTGTTTCCAGCAGGCTGATGTTGGACCAGGGCATTGAGATGGCATGGGACTTGACATGGTCGGTTTTATTATGTGCCAGGCACTTCACATGCATTATCCCCTGGCATCTCTCTGAACTCCCTGCGATCAGTGATAGTACCTCACTTAGGAGTGGAGAAACAGACTCGGAATAGTAAGGCAGGCAGTATTAAAGAAATCAAGCATTTTCCTCGAACTGGAGCTCATCATTCATAGATTTTTTTATTTTACTTTAAATGCCGTGAATTCCCAAAACATTTCCTATGCACCTGTAATCAATTGTAAATATTGAAAGGTATACACAGAAATTGAAGCAACAGTCTAGTTGTTTATTAGACAGCCTTCTATGTTTAATCACTCACGTGTTCCTTCCCATTGACTGCAGGTAATTATAAGCAGAAGTAAACCCTGAAAGACTTCTGAGAACTTATAGAAAGACCATTACGATGATGTATGTAGAAGAGCATCATCGATCTTTTACTGTTTTCTGATCACTAATTAGCATAGCATAATTAGGATATTCTCATCTTCCGAATGCAAGCAGGTTGGAGCACGTGGGAATGGTGCATGACCCAAGTGTAAGGAAATGAAGGAGCTCTTTTGAAATGGACGCAGATGCAATAGCTAAGGAACTGCTGTTTCTACTCTGATCATCTTCCCACATTTCATCCTTATTAAATCTGTCTCTTATAGTTACATTCCATATTTTGATTTTTTTGTGTGTATTTAATTAACTTGTTTTTCTGCTCTCTCTTGCATCTAAGAAAGAAATGGCAGGTGGTAACTTGAGTCATCAAATAGGAATTTAGTTTCCATGAAAGGTCGTTGTATTGACTTTTTTTTCAGTTATATAATCCTTCAATTTTTTTTTTTTCCCCAATTAATAGAAGTGGCAGATAATTTGGGAAGATAGATTATGTACTCAGGGTAATGGTAGATTCACTACCAATGAAGAATTTTATATTTCTAATAATTAGTATAGTGAAATGCAGATGTATCCTTGGTCTTATTAGAAAGTCTAGGTTTCCCAAAGGCTAAATCAATAGAATCTAATGGAATTAGAATAGATTATTTTATAAAAACCTCTAAGTAATCCCTAAAAGTTAGAATGGATAATGATTTTCTAGCGGTGAGTCTGTTTCCATGAGTAACTGGTGGTAATTCTTTCACAGACACTCTGAAAAGCGCACTGGGCTTCCTTCTGCTGTGTTTTGGCAAAATATAAGACCTCACTGGTATAACTGAGAAGACATCTTCTACCATCTCTACTTGGCTATATCAGAGGTTCTGTGTATTTTTGTGCCCACCAGGGGATGGGAATAAGATATGAGTTTGGTTTGGAGGGATGGTGGGTAGGACAGTTAATGAAAGAGCTTTAGAAACCCTTAATGGAAACTGTTAATATGTCAAACTCTTAATAAATTTAACTTTCAGTTGACAATTGAGATTCACTGTAGGCTCTGAGGTGGGAAAGGATGTGATAAAAACAGTGTTTAAGGGAGAGTATGTTAACCACTTTTGGAAGCAGGTTGACAGGAAAAGGGAGAGAATGGATCTGATGAAGCAATTACACTTGACAGTTACTAAAGTATAAGTTCTGTGGAGCTGAATGTGGGTGATGGTTCTACAGGTAGAGGCCGCCTTGCTGGGGAGTACTGAAAAGACTTGAATAGGTAGGAGAGATTGTGAATAAAAATAACTCCTCCAGTATAAGAGCGCATTATTTTCTAACTTGTGACAGCAACTAGTTATTTCTAAGGCAGTTTCAGTGTTGGGGTATAAATCCTTTTTTTTTTTTTTTTTTTTTTTGAAGGCTATTGTGTTTCTACCCAATGTAAATTCATACTTAATCCAAGCATCAGAAACTTTAGTTCGGACTAACCAGGTGGGGGTGCAGTGGATAGAGCATTGGCCTGGGACGCTAAGAACCCAGGTTTGAAACCCCAAGGTCGCCGGCTTGAGTGTGGGGTCATAGACATGAGCCCATGGTTGCTGGCTTAAACCAAACATCACTGACTTGAGCAAGGCCCCCCAGTCAAGGCATATATGAAAAAACAATCAATGAACGACTAAGATGCCACAGTGAAGAGTTAATGCTTCTCATCTGTCTTCTTTCTTGTCTGTCTGTCCCTATCTGTCTCTGTGTGTGTGTCTGTCTCATTAAAAAGAAAAAAAAGGCCCTGGCCGGTTGGCTCAGTGGTAGAGCGTCGGCCTGGCGTGTGGGGGACCTGGGTTCGATTCCCGGCCAGGGCACATAGGAGAAGCACCCATTTGCTTCTCCACCCCCCCCTCCTTCCTCTCTGTCTCTCTCTTCCCCTCCTGCAACCAAGGCTCCATTGGAGCAAAGATGGCCCGGGCGCTGGGGATGGCTCCTTGGCCTCTGCCCCAGGCGCTAGAGTGGCTCTGGTCACTGCAGAGCAACGCCCCGGAGGGGCAGAGCATCGCCCCCTGGTGGGCAGAGCGTCACCCCTGGTGGGCGTGCTGGGTGGATCCCGGTCGGGCGCATGCAGGAGTCTGTCTGACTGTCTTTCCCCGTTTCCAGCTTCAGAAAAGAAAAAGAAAATAAATAAATAAATAAAAGAAAAATAAAAGAAAAAAGAAAAAAAAACTTAGTTCTTTCAATAGTGTTTTTAGTGCTAGTCATTCAGCATTCACCCAAAAATTCCTATTAGTTTTATTCTGTCACACCAGAGGCTGGGCTCTGGGAGGAGTGTGTAACTTAGGCAGTCCCCGTAGTCTTGGGACTTAATTTCAAGGGAAGGAGAGTAACCATGACCAACTAGTTCCATTTGTAAAAAGTGCAGCGAAGCAGTATTGGGCCTTCGGCTGTGTTCCGTAATTAAAACACCAATGATGCTTTTCTACATGATCCTTATGTATCATAATCAATGGGTTTCCAAGACCCACTGGGGAGAGCTATGGCAGTATATGTCAGAAAGAATACTAGCAACTTAGCAAAATATTAATATTTTAAATACTTTAATAAAAGAAAAATAACCATGTTCCTCTGTTTTGGTCCCTATTTCGCACATGTGTGGCCATCCCGAGTTTCTGTGTCTCGGAGCCTGGATGTCTCCTGCTCCATCCCTGGCTGCAGCTGTTGCCTCGGATTTCTCACTTTTCAGAGTGGGTGTTCGTCTCCCCTCTGGAGCATTCATTGGGCTACTTGCAAATATTACAAAGCACAACTGCTATTTGTACCACTCACTTTATAGAGATTTCTTTTCTTTAAAGTTCCATTATATTTATCAAAACCTCAGTTCCTTAGGGTTCTGCCACAACCTGGGGTGGGTAAGGGGAGATGGAGACTGAGGCTGTGTTTTCTTAGGTTACAATGAATTCTCTCCCAGGGAGTTCTGTGTTTACTCACAGAAAACCCCCGGGTAGGTTTTCCCTCTGGAAATGTCGTACTCTTATTATGAACACTCTTTAAGGTCCTACCCTGTGATCCTCTCTGCTAGAGAGAGAAAGCTTGCAAAGATAGTAACATCCCTGCCTATCATCTATTGCTCGGCCACCAAGCACCCCCGGCATAATGGTTTTAAACAACAACAGCCCTTCATTTTGCTCACAGATCAGCACTGTGTGCTGGGAATGGCGGGGCCAGCTCACTCTGTACCTCATGTGGCCATGGAGTGGCCAGGGTGCTGGAGGATCTGCTTCCAAGATGGCTGGCTCCCCCATAAGGTCAGTGGGGCCTGTGGGCTGGGGGCTTGGGTTCTTCTACATGAACTGCTTGGGCTTCACCAAGAAGCTGGGACCCATCAGGGAGCATCCCAAAACACAGGAAATTGAATCTGCCAGCTCTTTAAAGTCTCAGCCACAAAGTCACTTTCTGTTATAGTCCCATCTGTCAAGCAGTCAGAGGGCTCAAATTCAAGGGGAAGAGACATAGACTTGACCACCTGGAAGGAGTGTCAAAGAATTTGGGGATCATGTATTGAAAACTCGAGAACACTAATTCTGTTTTTTACTGAGCCCTGTCTGTGGGCCTGCCGCTGAGCTCTTCATGTGGCTTGTCCCATCTAATCCTCACCCATCTCCCTAAAGGAAACAACTGTTGCTATCTCACTTCTTCACATTAAGGCTCCTGATGAAGTAATGTGTTCTGTGTCACAGCTGACAAATGTGCACCCAAAACTTGGAGTCAGGCCTTTCTGACTCCAAATGCATCTTCTTAACCACTCTCCTGTCTGATCGGTGGGAAAGCCACAGCAATGACTTCCTTGGGGGAGACAAACTCCTCTGGTACTGAGGGCTAAAATTTCACTCATGCCTCTTCACGTCAGAGGTGTGGGTCATATGGTCCAGCCTGTTTTCAATAAAATGCAATAGCTGGGTCTACATGGGTTTGTGTGCCAGTCATGGATTGAAGTGAAGTAGCTGGGGCAGTGAAGGGGGAGGGGGGAGAACTGGGTGAGACAGCAGGGGGTTAAATGCACAGCTTTCATCTGCTGTGAATTAGGCATTCATAGATACTCTAAGGTAAACAGATGGGCTGTGTGACCTTCAACCACTTGCCAGTGTAATCTTACACCATTTGCAAATGTTCCTCGTTCAATCACTTCATGGACATGTTTTTTAGACTCAACGTTATATCATTTATATTCAGATGTGGTTAAACAATGCAGTAGCTATACTAATTTGAACATGGGACAAAGGCATGGACAGTTATATCAATGTTTCCAATAGAGAATGAGAGTTGATGTCAGATAATTTTGGTTCATAACATTTTTTCTAGGAATGTATGGAAACTGCCTATAACACAAATATTTTTATGTCATGAGTTTATGAATATAGTTTACAGTTTAAGGACTGTTTGTTGACATTAACCAACAATTTTTTATAGTATTATAATAATTTTGCTAAATATGTCCCCTAATCAACCTTCAATTTGGAAGTACCCAAGTTTGAAAGGTTACCAGTTGTCCACATGCTTGGTTTTGGACTTTTCATCCTTTGAATCAATCTATTTTTCTTCTTCTTCTTTTTTTTTTTTTTTTAATGGCATGCCCCAAATGGTTTAAGATGTTACAAGCACCATGGTAACCCTATAATACAAAATATTGTTACTCACCTGTTACTTCCTGCCAGTGAATGCTGTATTTTTATAGGGCCTTGTTGATACTTTCTATGGTGTCCCTAAGTAGATAATTTTTTTGTTTGTTCATTTGTTTTTAGCATGAGAAAGAGAGAGATGAGAAGCATCACTTCTTCATTGAGGCACCTTAGTTGTTCATTGATTCCTTTCTCATATGTGCCTTGACTAGGGAGGCTGCAGCCGAGCCAGTGACCATGAGGTCATGTCTATGATCCCACACTCAAGCTGGCAATCTCGGGGTTTTGAACCTGGGTCCTCTGCATCCCAGGCTGATGCTCTATCCATTGCACCACTGCCTGGGCAGGCGGTAGTTTGTTTTTAAATCATAACTAACCAAGTATACTTGTAACCAAGTTGGTAAACATTCACTATCATTATTGCTTTATATCAAGTTAGGCTATAAGCCTCTTTAAAAGGTGAGTATTTTTGCCCTGGCCGGTTGGCTCAGCGGTAGAGCGTCGGCCTAGCGTGCGGAGGACCCGGGTTCGATTCCCGGCCAGGGCACACAGGAGAAGCGCCCATTTGCTTCTCCACCCCTCCGCCGCGCTTTCCTCTCTGTCTCTCTCTTCCCCTCCCGCATCCGAGGCTCCATTGGAGCAAAGATGGCCCGGGCGCTGGGGATGGCTCTGTGGCCTCTGCCTCAGGCGCTAGAGTGGCTCTGGTCGCAATATGGCGACGCCCAGGATGGGCAGAGCACCCCCCCCTGGGGGGCAGAGCACGGCCCCTGGTGGGCGTGCCGGGTGGATCCCGGTCGGGCGCATGCGGGAGTCTGTCTGACTGTCTCTCCCTGTTTCCAGCTTCAGAAAAATGAAAAAAAAAAAAAAAAAAAAATGTGAGTATTTTTAGTTATGAGACAGTATTGAATTATATAAATGTCTTTTAAAAAGTCATGAAGAGGCTAGCTTTTAGATCTTGATACATAACACAGGAATGAATATTACTGGATAGCAATAATAATGGTACAGCGTTTTAAACATTTTTATTATTTATGAGAATTGAAAGTTTATATCATCTTTGTAAAATAGAACAATTCCCTCTACAGGCTATTTAAAGGTCTTTTAATTAGTTTTGTGTTAACTGGGTAGATAGCATTGTATAATACTTTAAAGTCATAGATCTTTTTTTTCTTTTTTCTTTTGTACTTTATCTACGGGACCCCTGTGGGATCAGTCTTTCTCCATGTCTCCATGTTTCTTACTAATAGCTGAGTTTCAATCCTTCATGTACCAGACAGCTATACTACTACTTCTTAATGGAAACATGCCATTTAATTGTTAAATTACTGACCTAAAAATTCACCCATAATCTTACCACCATGATATCGCTGTAACCAGGCTAGTTAGCACAGGTTTTCATTTTTGTGATCTCCATTTTTGTCAAGTATTTTAAATATTTTCTGTGTTTCTAGTGGTCTAGTGGTCATAAGCTACAGCCTTTTTTTTTTTTTTTTTTTAGCTAGAGAGATATGGAAATAGAGAGGGACAGATAGGGACAGACAGGCAGGAAGGGAGAGAGATGAGAATCATCAGTTCTTCATTGTGGCATCTTAGTTGTTCATTGATTGCTTTCTCATATGTGCCTTGACTGAGGGGTTCCAGCAGAGCAAGTGAACCCTTGCTCAAGCCAGCAACCTTGGACTTCAAGCTGGTGAGCCTGGGCTCAAGCCAGATAAGACCACACTCAAGCTGGCGACCTCAGAGCTTTGAACCTGGGTCCTCTGCATCCCAGTCTGACACTCCATCCACTGTGCGCACTGCTTGGTCAGGCTACAGCCTCTTGATTATGCTGTATTTCACATGATGGAAAAACTGAAACCAAATTATTCCCCTATATTCTCTCCTCTGCTGTTTTTTTGTTTGTTTGTTTGTTTTTTGTTAGCTGTGGTCAAAAGTTCTATTCAAAATATGTCACAGCAGAAACCAACAGACAGTGAATTGGAAAGGATGCCTTGCTGACCAGGACAGACGACATCTTACACCATCTTTATGCATACTGGCTGAACAGCAGCCTTTGCTATGTGTATCTTTTAGAAATATTTCAGTTTGGAAAGCCTTACAATGAGATGCACAGTTCAATCAAATGCATTTGCTTGTAAAAATCTTTCACTTTAATGCCCACTGGTAGCACCTGTTCATGATTTTAGAAAAACCCGCTCATATAGATTACACCTGTAATTTAAATGGATACACTTTTAAATGGCATAATTGTCAAGAAATTTTAACAGCTATGCCATTTAAAATAACTTGCATGATATTTTTCTAATTATTAAATTAATAGCTGTTCTTTGTAGAATATCTTAAAGCACACAAAAAGGAAATTTCCCACCATTCAGAAGTGACTATTTTTCTCTGCCTTAATGGATATCCACAATCTCTCTCTCTCAAAGTGGGATCATGCGCCACATAGTCATTTGTGCAACCTGCTTTCCTCAATAGATTGTGAATGTCACAAGATATCCCTCAACATTTTGGTTTTTCATCACCGTGTGTTATTTATGTAATGAAAGCTTAATTGTCTTATTGGCAACCTCCTTCTCCACCCCAGAGCACACGAGCTAATGCTGCAGCCCCCCCCTTCGCTGGTACCCCTTTTCCTTAGGACTCTCGGCTGGCCTGTGTTCACTTGGCAAAGGTCCAGTCGGCCTCCATGCCCATGCTCATGGGATGGCACAGGCTGGAGGGAAACTGCCCAACCTTGCTGACTGGTCTCACTGTAAATTCATGACCATATTCTCTCGTGGGTCCTTTGTGAGGGTTGTATCGCATTTCTGGTGCTTGACTCGCCTGTTTCCTCTAGCGTTTTTAACACTTTCTTCTGTCTTTGGGGTCCTTCCTTCGGCACCCCCTTCACTGGCTGCACTCTTAGCTGTGAGACCCCCCTCGCTCTCACCGTCCCAGGGACCACCGGCACCTGTAGCCACATGCTCACCTTTCCTCCCCCCGCTGTGGGCACGCTGTTCGTGTTCCTGGTACGGGCTCAACTGGCCACTGTGCGCCTGGTTCCGCGCCCCCTCGCCTAGTCAGGGACACCTCTTCCGTGATGATCCACACCTTTTGTGTCATCAGATGGTCCCTCAGACTGGGCCAGGCTTTCTGTTGCTGCATTTCCTTCTGTCCTCTGGTAGCAAACCTCCCCGACACCTCTAGCTGGTGCCACTCTCCCCCTCCATTCTCCACGGGCCATTCTCGGCAGGCTGCTTCCAACACCGTCCCAAACAAAAATCTGCCCATTTTTTATAGTCGCCAGAGGGAGAAACAAAACAAAGCAAAATCTTTGGAGTAGGACTGGTTCCTCTCCGTCCCCTCACCCCACGTCCAGTCCCTGGAAATCTGGTTGGCTCTAACTGCAGGGTAATTGCAGTCTGACTGCTCGCTCCCTCCACAGTGCTCCCCTGTTGGTTTCTTGTCTCTAAGTACACTCAGTGCCGTAGCCGGTGACTTCAAAAGCCAACATTTTATTTGTTATCGTTCTGGAGGCTGGAGGTCCAGGATTAGATCAAGATTCAATGTCTGGTTCATGTTCTCACATGGTGAAAGTGTCAAGGGAACCCCTGCAGCCTCTTGTATAAGGACACTATCCTGTTGGTGGCCATGAAAACGGCAGCAGGTGTTAGACCAGTGGGGTCAGGCTGGACCTTGATTCGGTAACCTCGGTACTTGAGTTCTGGCTAGGAAAGAATTCAGAGCCAAGACTCAGCCTGTAAGAGACAATTTAGTTAGAAAGCCACAGAGGGAGAAGAAGTGAGCTGTAGAAGAAATGGGCTCAGGAGACAAGTCACAGAGGCAAAAGAAGGGCCCCTGGAGCTTAGGAGAGAGAAGGGTAAAGGTAGCATGTAGGAATGCTCCCGGGAGGGAGAGCCCACTGGCTCCTCCATCCTGAGGGCTTTTAAGGGTGGAGAATTTAGGGGAGCTCCCAGGGGAGGATCTCCTGGGTAATATAATATTACAGTATTGTATAGAATAATGCAACATTCTGTAGTAGTCATCAGCTTTACAGATGTGCCCTTTTAAGGTCATGGTCTCTACTGATAGGTCAGTTCCAGGGCAGGGGGTCATTAGTCAATGCCGCTGGTCCTGACGTCAGCCATGGCAACTCTTGTCTGATTTTGCTGCTTTCTGGGCCTGGTGGTGAAACACAACTGAGGCCTAGACGTATTTCACCAGCCTCATTGTCCTGGGGGCTTAATGCTTAAGGGCTGTTCTCCATGCCCCTTAATTTGTTCTCCCCTCTAAGGGAGTCTAACCCACATGACCAGCAGCATGCCAGGGGAGGGTCCAAAACACACGACCAGCGATATGATAGGTCAGGGGTTCTAAACCTCACGACCAGTGATAAGCTAGGGGTGGAAAGGTTATCTATCCTGTGGGGGAAGGTTCTTGTTTTCCCAGTTTTGCCTGTCGCTAGGCATCTGGGCCTTTCCACCATGTGACCTTCTGTGCCTGACCCATTGCATTGTCCTTGCTCTGCTCGATCCCATTTGTGAAGACTCCACCCTTGTGACCTAATTCCCTCCCAAAAAATACCCACCTCCTAATTCTGTTACATTAGGGATTATTAGGTTTCAAGATATGAATTTTAGGGGGACACAAACATTTACTCTATAGCACTGCTACAAAAAGTTATCACAAATTTAGTGGCTTAAAAACAGTACAGATTGATTATTTTACAGTTCTGGCAGCCAGAACTCTGGAATGGCTGGCCAGGGCTCTGTCTGTCCCTTCTAAAGGGACTTTTCTAGCATCTAGGGGTTGCTGCGTTTCTTAGCTGTGGTTCCTTCCTTCTTCTTCAAAGCCAGCTGAGAATTATGTGCCCTTCCCCCACCTCTCTCCTCTCCCCTTCTGTGAGACATCTCTGCTGACACTTCTTGTTTTTCTTTTGCAAGAACTGACTTAACTGTACTCATCAGCTCACCCAAGTAATCTGGGGTCATCTTTGCATTTCAAGATCCTTAACTCAGATCTCATCTACAAAGTCTGTTTTGCTACTAAAGGTAATGTCTTCACAGGCTGAAGAGAATAGGACATGGAGATCTTTGGGGACAGTTATTCCTCCTGTGGAAACCCTCTTTAGTTGCATTTCTGTAGTTAACCCACCATCGTCTATATATTCTCCAACCCAGCCAGGGTGTTCTGATTAACACAAGGGTCAGACATGTCATCCTTCAGTTCACAGCTTCCTTGTGGTCATTTCTCTGAGTCAGGACAAAGGCTTCCAGTGGCCTGCAGGTGCATGACCTCCCCCACCCTTCTGTCTCTCGTCTCACCTTTCGTCCCTTCTCCTTGCTCCCCTGCAACCCTCTGGCCCCTTTTCCTGTTCTAGCCTTGGGGTTTTTGCATTTGTTTTCTCACCTGGAAAGCCTTCTGAAGGGACCTGTAGCTCCTTCCCTCCCTTTGCAGGTCTCTGCGGAAAGGTTATCCTGGCAGGTTTTTCCTGACCACCTCTGCCCACTGCCACCTCCACCCACATCAACGGCGGCCCCTCCTCCCTCCTGGCCTTTTATTTAGTGCCTCTGCTACACTTATTTTCTGTGCTGTATGTATTTATATATTTAACATATCATCCATGTAAGAAACGTTCAAACCTGTAGAAAAAATTTTTGAGTTTATTTGAACCAAATTAATGACAGTTTTCCTGGAAGCCGAATCTCAGCAGATTGAGAAAATGCTCTAGAGTAGGGCAGGCAGTTTTGCACCTTATTTTACACATTAGAATGAAAGGAGGAGGTATAAGGGGGTTCCATGAAATCCATTGGTGATAGATTCTGGAGAGGGTGAAAAGCAAAGCAGAAGAAGCTCTGGGGTTGGATAAAAACATTAAGCACATACTTCTTTTACATAGGTGGGTATAGGATAATTAACAGTGGACAGTGAATTTAATAATGATAACAGTGGGGAGCTCTGTGGTCTCCTGCTCTGGTGGGAGGTGTGCCCTGAAGGGGTCTGAGAAAAGGAAAGTATCCTGACATTTCAAAGGTATGTTATTGTAGATGCAAAAAGACAATGAATGGGCGCAAGTTAAGGTAAAGGTTGACCTTTGTCAGGGAAGATACCGCTCTAGGACATGACTATCCACCATGGCTCACTTTTAGTTAGAAAGTTATTTTTTAAATTTATTTTTAGTTTTCTTTTTCTTTTAGGCAGAGAGAGATGAGAAGTATCAACTGGTAGTTCCTTCACTTTAGCTGTTTATTGATTGCTTTTCATACATGCCTTGACCTGGGGGCTTCATTTGAACCAGTGACCCCTTGCTCAAGTCAGTGACCTTGGGCACAAGCCAGTGACCTTGGGATCATCTTGATGATCCTGTGCTCAGGCTGATGACCTCACACTTAAACTAGGAAGCCCTTGCTCAAACAGAGGAGCCTGTGCTCAAGCTGAGGAGCCTGTGCTCAAGCTGAGGAGCCTGTGCTCTAGCCTGTGACCTTGGGGTTTTGAACCAGGACCCTCAGCATCCTGGGCCAACACTCAATCTACTGTGAAAGTTTTAATCTCACAACATCTGATTTAGTTACTTTAGAACTCTGACTTTGTAAGGCTGCCATGCAGGCCACCATTGAGCTTGCCAGGTTTAGTATGCGGCCTGTTTTTTGTCCATAATATTTATGTGCTTGTTTTCATTTTCCCACTAGACCATAAGCTCCATGAGGGCAGGGGTTTGGTTTTGTTCACTGCTTTATCACACCTGGCTCAATAAATAATTTTTGAGTGAGTAGATTAAATTGAATGGATTTAAGATTTCTCCTGCTAAATAAAGATGTATCTTTATATCCAGGAGGTTAGAGTAACGAATAATTGTATAGACATAGACATATTATATTATATGCTGTTTTTACCTTTTTGTATTATACAGAAACATCCATTTTCTGATTTTAGGTTATTGCAGTTTCTTCTCTAATTATTTTCCCCATCGATGATAATGGAGCCATCGGGTGGGCCGTGTTCAGGTTCTACTTTGTTATGTTACTTAGGTCTGCATTTCTAGGGAGCCTGGGGTACCGTCCTGTGCTCTGTTGTGACTCTTCCTTCACTCTCTGGTACCTGGAGATTAGTTAGTGGTCGCTGTGGTGCCATGAAGCCTGGAAGAGCTCTTGAGAAGTTGAGGTCCAATCGAGAGTCCATTTTCCCTCTGCTCTCCCCCCAGGACTGGGTAACAGTGGTTGACTTTGTCTCTTTTCAGCTAGTAGCATTTTTGCTGTTTGCTGTCTGGCTGTAGATTCTAATGGCAGCTATTAGCTGTTGCTGTTCTGATTTTCAGGCTTTGACTTTATGTATTCTCTTAGTACCCCAGTATTTTTCAACCATCATGGGGAAAAAAGTGATCTTTTATCTGCCCACGCTAGTTAGTGTCTCTAGCTTTCTGCATGGGGCACATAATTATGTATTCTTACACATACAATTTCTGGTGGGAAGAAGGGCTTTCACCAAAAGGCCATAGTTTTGTATTTGAGATTTGATCATTGGAGAGGCATGGCAGACTCTTTGAGGGTCCTGAGGATACCACCACATTGACATATGATGTTCAGGGGTGCTGTTCTCTCACTTTCTAGCACAAGTATGTACAGAGATAGCCCTTCTCAGTAGCAAACTGATACATGTCTGCATTCTAGAAGATTTAAAGAAAGGGTAGGGCTGAAAAGGGGAAATGAAGACAGACCCCCGTAGCATCTGGGCCAGCTGCTCTCAGGCATCCGGAACCATCACAATCCCCAGGACCCCTGTAAGTTGCCCAGGAGGTCAAAACCATTTTCTTCTTAGTAGACATGATTTTCTTTTTCCAGTCTCTTTCTGTCATGAGTGTGTGTAGGAGTTTTCCAGAGGCTACAGAACGTATGATTTTGCAACAGATCAGATGAAGAAGCAGATATAAGACTGCTTGTTTTCTAGTGAGCCAGATGTTATAGAAATCTGCAGAAATATAAAACAATGCCACTCTTCCTGCTTAATTTTGTTTAGTTTGAAAAATATAGTGATTTAAAAAATAATAAAGACATGTTTATGTTAGTATGCAGATGATTTATTTTAGTTTGAAAATAATGAGTAGATGTAATTTTTTGTTTTAATTCTAGTAAGATAAATAGCAATGGCTATAATTCACATAGATGAAAGCTCTTTGGGTCTTGAATCATTTTTAAGAGTATGAAGAGTCCTGAGACCAACAAGTTGGAGAACAACTGGTCAGGTATTGTGGCTTTTGAAATACAGTCTGCTGGTGTTCAGCTGTGTCCCTGTCCCCTGGAGCCTATGCAAGCAGCCTCTTGATTAGGTGAGTTTGCTCTCACAATTTAGATTTCCTGCTGGAAAATGTAGCTATTCTCAGTGATACTAGAAATAAGTGCCTGCAGAAGCCCAGGCTCCTTCCCAAAAAGAGAACCATACTCCTCACAGCTGCCGAAGACGAACTGTGGAGACGACATGCAGTGTCCCTGGCACGTGCTTATGAATGATGCACCTGTGTGATGACACCTCACATATGTGGGGAGCAGGGAAGATGCAGGGTTTTCTTGATCCTTCAGGAGCCTGACTTCAATCTGATGCTGAGGGTACTGACAAGAATAGAATTCTCCCTCCTTCTGACTCTGACAGAGAGGTGAGTTGTGGCTGAGTGTCCTGCTTTGCTCCAAAGATGATTTTTTCCCACTTCTAGCTTATTTCTGGGACTAGAAATGTTTCAGAAGACAATGGATTCAATAAAGCTGTGATATTTCGTTACAGTTTTGTACTTTTCAGCCTTCTAAAACCTTTAGAGTGTGCCTTCCATATTTATGGAATGTATGAACAGGTGTTTGTATATGTATGTATGTTTTCTGTGTTTACACAGATACGAATAGAAATATATGATTCTGTTTACATATTAATTTCTACTCCGCACATAAATTAGTGAATCTTTCAGTCAGACAAATAGTTTGAGTCATAACTTTAGAAGTTTAAGTTACAAGATTTTATTAATAGGCAATTTTTTATTACTACAAAGAGTACTTGATGGTTATAAAAAACATTTAATGGATAAATTTTTTTAAATATATTTTTAAAATGTTTATTTTATTGATTTTAGAGAGAGAGGAAGGAGAGAGAGAAAGACAGGAGCATCAATCTGTCCCCGTATGTGCACTGACTGGGGATTGAATCAGCAACCTTTGCACTTTAGGACGATGCTCTACAACTGAGCTATCTGGCCAGGGTATAAAGCCTGTTTTAAAAACCATTTTCTGGGAATTCTATAGATGTAAAAACGTGTTACTGCATGAGACTCTGAGGTAATCGTGCTGTAGATGAAATTGCTGAGGGTGGGGGCGGGGCTGTGGGGCTGGGTCCTGCAGCGCTGGGGCTGGAACAGGGAGCAGAACCCAGATGTGGCTCCCGGCTCCTGCCACTCCACCACATTGCTCTAAAGTCACAGGTTTGACCTTGTTTCCTCTTTAGATAGAAGTAGCATTTTCATTAAATTAGCCATGTCCAAGATGCTCATAATAATACATTAACAAGAGTCAAGTGCTTGCATACTATTAAAATGGAAAACCTGGTATGTTAAATACAGTGATTTGTCACATTATGTGTGTTGATCTTGTTCATTCATTGTGATCCCTTTAGTTTTTTGGGGTTTTTTGTTTTGTTTTTTTTTGTATTTTTCTGAAGCCGGAAATGGGGAGAGACAGTCAGACAGACTCCGGCATGCGCCCCACCGGGATCCACCCGGCACGCCCACCAGGGGCGACGCTCTGCCCACCAGGGGGCGATGCTCTGCCCCTCCGGGGCATCGCTCTGCCGCGACCAGAGCCACTCTAGCGCCTGCGGCAGAGGCCAAGGAGCCATCCCCAGCGCCCGGGCCATCTTTGGTCCAATGGAGCCTTGGCTGCGGGAGGGGAAGAGAGAGACAGAGAGGAAGGAGGGGGGCAGTGGAGAAGCAAATGGGCGCTTCTCCTATGTGCCCTGGCTGGGAATCGAACCCGGGTCCCCTGCACACCAGGCCGAAGCTCTACTGCTGAGCCAACTGGCCAGGGCCCCTTTAGTTATTATTAGAGAATTTTACCAACTATTAGGTACCTTATTAAGGCAGCTCTGGGTACAAACCATGGCTTTGGGACCAAGTCTAGCCTTGCCTGTATTAGCTCTGTGACTTTTAGGAAAATTATTTCCATGCCTTAAATCTTCGTTTACCACTTTGACAAGTGAGGAATAAATAACTATCACAGTGTGGTGGTCAGGGTTTAATGAGGCTGGATATGCAAGCACTAATAATAATAGAGAACAGTTTCCTGTCCCCTGCCATGTGCCCGATACTAAGATGGGAACAAACTGTGGAAAAATATTAGTAATAGTGACAAGATTTTGTACTAGAAAACAATAGGTAGTAATAGGTAGGTTTCTACTTTAAATGGGGTGGATAGGGTGGCCTTTAAGTGAATTTTAATATGTTTCTCTGGGAAATTACCATGAACCTGTGGAAATAGGATTTTGGAAGATTTTTTTTTTAAGATCCATTTGGAACATTCATATACATTATTAAACAAAAATAAGGAAAACACCTCAAAGCAATGAAGAATTCTGAAAAATAAAGTGATGCGGTGGTTTCCAGATGCTACACAGTGGTTAGCATTAAAAAGATGTATAGAACAGCCTAGAGAAATGGTAGTCAGTATTCAAATTGTTACTTTCACGCAGGTTTCTTTCAGTGTTTTCTTGGCCACAGTTTTCAGTACCATTTTTGTAAAGGCACGATTAGAGGTGATACGTGAGAAATGAACCCTGTTGATGAGGGATTTGGGAGAATTTCTGTCTCAAGTCTTTCAAGTTGGATCACTCATTAAATAGCTGATCATTTGTAGAAAAGACTGGATTCAGATCTATAAATTGGTTTAATAGCTAGGATAGTTTTCAAAGATTGGGCCTGCAGTACTGCAGAGTCCGTGTATGTTAATGAATGTTAAAACTTCTCTCTGTTCTTGTATAGTGATTCATGTCTCAAGAGAAGATTTGCCTGCAGGTTTTTTGAGCTATGCTCCAAACAACGTGTCATGCACTAAGTTGTACTCTTTAAAAATGATGCTTGCAGTAGAGTGCTACTGTTTGTGCTGTGCATTCTATGTAACAGGGGTCCCCAAACTACGGCCCGCGGGCCACATGCGGCCCCCTGAGGCCATTTATCCGGCCCCACTGCACTTCTGGAAGGGGCACCTCTTTCATTGGTGGTCAGTGAGAAGAGCATAGTTCCCATTGAAATATTGGTCAGTTTGTTGATTTAAATTTACTTGTTCTTTATTTTAAATATTGTATTTGTTCCCGTTTTGTTTTTATACTTTAAAATAAGATATGTGCAGTGTGCATAGGAATTTGTTCATAGTTTTTTTTATAGTCCGGCCCTCCAACGGTCTGAGGGACAGTGAACTGGCCCCCTGTGTAAAAAGTTTGGGGACCTCTGCTGTGTAAGGTGCTCCGTCTCCCACTGCAACTGCGCTCAGCGGGCACACTCAGCACTGGGTGGAGTGCCAGAATTCTGGTCTTTGGGCTCAGAGTCCAGCATTTTTCCATTTCCCCCTGGTGATTGCTAACACCAAGGATGGGCTCTGATGCTTGGGAAGGTTTGTAGAAAGCATGGAACTCTTCAGTGCTGCTGAGCATCCTGTTGCATTGTGCTTACCTGTATGTGAAGTCTGTGTATCTCCCCTCAGGAAAGTGTATTGCTTAGGCCGATATTTCAGTTATGTATTGTCACATAAACAGTATCCCACAATTTTTATTTTAAATAATGATTTGTTCCTGTTGTGGTTTTTGTGGGTTTGCTGGGCTCAAATGGACCAGTGGGGGGGATAGAGTAGCAGGAGGTGGGGCTGAAAAGGCAGACAAGGGTCAGACGATGAAGGACCTTGTGGGCCACAGCTCCAGGTGGGTGCTGCCTTTCTGGGCCTCTTGCCGTTCCTTAAATACAGGTAGTTTGTATTTCCTTACCTGGGAGAGATTGGTTAAAGCAAAATCATAGGAAGACTGTAAGAGCAAAGAAGGTAAGCAAAGTGTACTAATAAAGGAGAAGTAGAAGTCAGAAAGAATCAAAAAAGGGTGCTGTCGGTGAGAGTGAGCAGTGGTGAGAAAGCAGGTAAAGTTTCTCAGGCTGGTGGATGTTCACAAGTGAACATTTGTTGTTATAGGTACTGTTATTACAAACATGTGGAAGTGTCACTGTTATTGAGAAAACTTTTGGTTGCATTTGACAGAAACCAAATACTTCCCAAGGAATATATTGGCTCAAGTACCTGAAAATTCATAAGAATAAATCTAGCTTTTAGGTGTGGCTAAACTCAAGTAATGTCAATCAGAACTCAGTCTCACCAACATTGGCCCTGGTTTCTCTGAAAAAATACAACAATGGTAGAATTGGAGCATTAGGGTATTGTACTGAACTCAAGGGTTTCACTGCTTGGGATGCTCTATTCAGAAATGAGATGTGGTTGTTGCAAGGCAGTTTTCTATTTCCAGGCCAGCACTTTTGATTGATTGATTTATTAATTTTTAGCAAGAGTGGGGGGGAGAGAGAGAGAGAAAGCAACATCGATCTGTTCCTGTATGTGCCCTGACTGGAGTTCAAACTGGCAAACTCTGTGCTTTCGGACGATGATCTAACCAACCAAGCTATCTAGCCGGGGCCAAGACAATTTTATTTTCTTGTAGTAAGTATAGGAAATGGGATTAATATCCAATGCTCTGCCTCTGGGAAAGGGGGCTTAGCCATTGCTTATATATGCTATTTAGTCAATTGCATGTTGATTTCAGTTGGCTACATTTACCTGGTTGGATCCCTGTCAAGCTCATCCTGTTTACAGCTGATCTGAAAAATACTGTGCTATATTTTAACATTTAGCAAGAATAGCATTGACTAAGAATGGCTCCAGACCTTGAGACACTTGTCCTAACAATATATTCTATAAGACATACTTATTAACCCTCTCAGCTAATATTCATAAAAACCACGTTTAAAAAGAAACATGTGAGGGGGAAAACATGAAATGATAAACTATTGAGCAGTACTACACACCTGTGAGAAGGCCACAACCCAAACACTGACAACAACAGATGCTGGTGAGGATATAGAGCAACAGGAACTCCCATTCATTACTGATAGGAATGCAGAATGGTACAGTCACTTTGGAAGACAGTTTGGAGGTCTCTTTCTCACTATACAATCCAGCAATCATGCTCCAAGGTATTTACCCAGAGAGTTGAAAATTGATGTCCACACAGAAACCTGCATATGAATATTTATAGCAGTCTTTTCATAATTGCCCAAACCTGGACACTATCAACATGTCCTTTACTAGGTGACTGAATAAACATATGCTGATACATCCAGACAATGGATTACACCAGGGAACAATTTTTTTTTTGCATGAGGTTTTAGAACTGTTTCTGTATATTTCTGCATCACTGATTCCAAATCTGAAATCTGTTTTTTGTTGCATGCTCTAGTTTTTATGCCATTTTAATTTCTCTTTGTTACAGTTAATGGCATGCATTGGTTTTTAAATTGGAATTAAAGGGCAACGACTCTTGGATTGAACATAACCACAAGGCAATTGTTTTAAAAAATATCACTTTTACATAATTGTAGTTGTTTTTAAATGTAAAAAATTATTATCTGATAAAAACACCCTCTTATTTTGTTCTAAGATTGAATCATGGCTTCTTTGAGTAGGTTTAAATGTAAGAATAGTCCTGACACCTTCTGTTATATATGTGACTGTTACATACTCCACTGTCAAAGGCGCAATATTTCATCATTTGTGACACATGCATATATTGCCTATTTTGTTCCCCTTGGCAATCAAGACAAGAATTGGGCTCCTCATATTGTGTGTCATAATTGTGAGGAAATGCTTCGTGACTGGGCAAAAGGAAAACGCAAAGGAATGCATTTTGGTATTCCCATGGTTTGGCGTGAACCTAAGGACCACAGCAGTAACTGTTATTTCTGTCTGATCCATACAAAGGGCTTCGGCAAGAAAAAATGGCATATGATCGCATATCCTAATATTCCTTCAGCAATACGACCTATCCCACACTCTGAGACACTCAGGGTTTCAGTTTTCAATGGTTTTATTTCTTCTAAGGATGAAGAAAGTGAACATCGTGATCAAGTGTATTTTGATAAGATGCATGAGGAAATGGTTGTAGAATCTGAAGGGGTCTTCTTCTGATGCCAAGCAGTCATTAACCCCTCAGCAGTTTAACCAACCCGAATTGAATAACTTAGTAAGAATGACATAAAAATTGTCCGTGACTTTCTGAAGTATGAGGAGCATAACTGGATCATTTGTGTGGAACTTAAAATGGTAAATTTCCTGCGAGGACAACAGAGAGGTTTCATGAAGTATCCTTGCTTTCTGTGTTTGTGGGACAGCCAAGCTCAGGAGAAACACTGGACACAGAGAGAGTGGCTGAAACGTGAAGCTCTGGAAGTAGGGATGCAAAATATTGTGAATGAACCTGTAGTTAATTGAGGCAGGATCATTTTTCCCCCACTTCACATCAAACTTGGCTTAATGAAGCAATTTGTTCAGGCTTTGAGTAGAGAAAATGAATGCTTTCAACATAGTATTTCTGCTTTTCCTGCCTTGTCTTTCGAGAAGATAAAGGCAAGTGTATTCGATGGACCTCAAATTCGAACCCTCATATGTGATGACGGATTTGCCAGGAAGATGAATAAGAAAGAGAAAGCAGCATGGCAGTCTTTTGTGGCAGTTACAAAGAACTTGGCAACAAAAAAGCAGAAAACTATGAACTTCTGGTTCAAATGATGCTGTTGGCTTTCCTTGACATTGGATGTAACATAAGCATTAAGATTCACTTCCTGAACAGCCACCTTGATAAGTTTCCTGAAAATCTTTGAGCTGTTAGTGACAAGCAGACTACTGATTGAGCATCAAACAAGATTGTCCTCAACAAGTACACAAACGCAAGAGCTACAAACACAAATTTTTGCCTGAATAGAATTTAAATAAGTTTTGCGCAAATTTTATGATTGTTTTAATATTTTCTATTTCAAAATTGTAGAAAAATTCTGATGCAATCATATCTTTTAGTGTATTAGTGTATTTACTGCAAATTATTATATTTTCACAAAGATGATGCCCAAGAAGACATTCTACTTCATGATGTTAAACTAAATGTTGAAAATTTTACAATAAGATGAAAACCTAAAATCTTGAATTTCAAAAAAAAACCTGTAGCTTACTGAGAAAAACTAATGTCAGATTTGAGATCAGCACACTCGAATTAGGTAAGAACAAGTGTTTTTGTGGATGCAACAAAAATTTTGTTCCCCAGTGCTTTAAAAAAAGTGAGTTGTCAAGCCATGAAAAGACATGGAAGAACCTTAAATGCATATTGCTAAATAAAAGAAGCCAATCTGATAAGGCTACCTACGTCATGATTCCAACTTATGATGTTCTGGAATAGCAAAACAGACACAGTCAAAAGATCAGTGATTGTGGTAGAAGGGAGGAGGGGGGAGAGGGTGAGCAGGTGGAGCACAGATTACTTTTAGGGCAGCCGATCTACTCTGTCTGATACTGTAAAAATGGGTATGCCATACATTTGTCCAAACCCATAGATAACAAGACCACGAGCGGGCCCTAAAGTAAACTATGGACTTTGGGTGACTTGGATGTGGGGTGTAGGCTCATCAGCTGTAACAAATGTACCACTCTGGTTGTGGGTGTTGATAATGGGGAGACTTTGTAGATGTAGGGCAGAAGGTGTATGGGAAATCTCTGCAGCTTCCTCTCAATTTTAGTGTGAATCTAAAACTGCTCTAATAATAGTCTTTGGGAAAATTTAGCAGCAAGTTCTTAGCTTGCTAATCCAAGAAGATTGCATGCATGCATTAAAACTTGAAGTAGCAGGGGAAAGAAGGAAAATCAGTCTTAGTAACGGCTCCTGGAACCTACCCTCCAGCCCACGCTTAGCCTGGATAGTTTATAAGTGGTGGGTAAGTTATGTTGTCCTGTCTGACTGAGAGCAACAGACTGAACACTGTCGTGTCCTGTGCACTGTGCATTAATTATCTCTTTAAGTCTTACAACAACCCTATGACTTAGGAATTATTATCTGTTTTACACATGAGAAATTGAGGCTTAGACCAGTTAGCAACTTGAAAAAGGTCACAGAGCTAGGAAATTTTAGAGCCAGAATTCAATCCCAGGCCACTGGAAATGAGAGGCTTTATTCTGGAATGAATTACGTGGTTTTGCTTCTCCAGGATCGCCAGTCTCTTTCCGGATGCTCAGACCCTCTAGCTTTAAGCAGGATGCACCATGTGAGTTAGCGTACTTATCTTTCATGTAGGCAAAACATGCTGATAACTTAAAACGCTGCACTTGGTGCTCAGAGGGAGAACTGCTCCTGCATACACTTTTCTAAGGCAACTGCAGCCGTCCCTGTGGGAGCTTGGTGGTCAGAGCATCCATCCACACATGGCAGCTGTCCTCCTTGGGTTCAGAATTCCACCAAAGGAGGTGAGCATTGTATGCTGTTTTATTGATGCTGGCAATTAGCTGAAGAGGGTAGGAAAATTGGAACTGTTATGTAACTTGCAGGCATTTGTAGGAGGCACCTCTAAGTAAACAAGTAAAATCTGAAGCTTTTGGATTGTGTAGCTTTTGAAGGACCAGCAGTTTTTTGTTTTGAGAACATAAATAAACCCAACCTAGCACCTTACAGGTACCACAAACAATCTGTGTGTATATCCCTATTCTGTGATCAAAACAAAATGGTACAAGTTATAAAAGCTTATTGCTTCTTGGAAGCAATAGACTGGATGCCCTAAATGAGATTTCTCCAAATGTTAAGACAAATAAATTTATGATCAACACTTTAAAAAGTAGTGTTGTTCATTTTTAATATAAACTTTACTATAGTTCTTTAATAAATTGACATAAGTAAATATTTTTTTTTCTTAAATGAGAATTAGGGAAGCAGAGAGACGGATACCTGCATGTACCCTGACCTGGAGCCACCTGGCAAGCCCCCTATAGAGCAGTCCTCTGTTCATCTGGGGCCATTGCTTCGTTGCTTGGCAATGGAGCTATTTTAGCACCTGAGGGAATTGAACTTGAGATATTCACATGCGGGGCCGACACTCTACCGCTGAGTCCACTGTCCAGGGCCAAATATTATTTTTGCCAAACTATGTAATTACCTTGAGGTCTAACAACTTAACATTAAAATTTTAAATTGCTTTTTTTTTTCTTTTTTTTTTTTTTTGACAGAGACAGACACAGAGAAAGGGACAGGTAGGAATAGACAGGAAGGGAGAGAGATAAGAAGCATCAATTCTTTGTTGCAGCAACTTAGTTGTTCATTAATTGCTTTCTCATATGTGCCTTGACCAGGGGGCTACAGCAGACCAAGTCACCCCTTGCTTAATTAAGCCAGCGACCTTGGGTTCAACCTGGTGAGCCTTGTTCAAATCAGATGAGCCTGCGCTCAAGCCAGCAACCTCGGGATTTTGAGTCTGGGTCCTCTGCATTCCAATCTGATGCTTTATCCACTGCGCCACCACCTGGTCATACTAAATTGCCTTTCAAGAGGAAGAGAGATTGTTTTGTTTTAGATGTGTGTTTTATATCATTTCCTAAATGGAGTTAATTACAAAACGATCTTAAGTAGAGAGATAAAAAGGAAATTAAGTTCACAGTTAGGTCAGAATCAGATGTGTTCTGATTTTTTAAGGTACTGTATTGTGTATTCTATTATGTCACATACGCTTAGCCAAGTATATGTATAAAAATACATTCCAAAGTCAATATATTTGACTGGATGACCCACCATGTAGATTGTTATCCCTGACTATTTATCTTTTTTGGGGGAAGGGGATAGTTTAAATGATTGAGAGGGCTGTGTAAGGTTATTTACTAGTCAATATTTTTCACTCAGCTCCAACATCTTAATTGGAAAGCTATATTTCAGAATAGAGAAGCTGGTCATTAGTGCTATCCAATTCTAACTCCATTTAGGTTCATTGAAATTAATTTATAAAGAATTCGTTGAGTGTTTGTCATGTACTAGGCCCAGTAATAAACATGAATATGGCCTAGCTTTCTTGCAGCTTACTGCCTAGCTTTTTTGGAAGGGAGGAGAGATGGACTTTCAAATAAATTACTTTGTTGTGACGGAATAGCAAATGTTCCACCAAGCTTGTGTGTAAAATAAAGTAGAGGCAGAAAGAGAAGGGTTCAGCACTGGGTGGTCAGGAAAGGCTTTACAGAGAAAAGCAAACTAGAAATTAACTAGAAAGCTAGAGCCCAAGGTTGGTGGCTTGAGCAAGGGGTCACTCACTCTGTTGTAGCCCCCGCCCCAGTCAAGGCACATATGAGAAAGCAGTCAATGAACAACTAAGGAGCTACAACAAAGAATTGATGCTTCTCATGTCTCTCCCTTTCTGTCTGTCTGTCCCTATCTGTCCCTCTCTCTGTCTCTCTCTGTCACTGTCACAAACAACAATAACAACAAACAACCAATAAAATGTACTTAGGATTTGTTTTAATCTGATATGGTAAGATACACAAACTTCAAAATGACAGAAGAAAAAAAAAGAAAATGATAGAAGAAGTTTTATACTCAGACCTTCACAAAAAAGGAATGCACAGCATTGCCACACAGGGCCACATGGGAAGCACCAGCATCAGCTAGGAGGCAGAAGAAGTGGGGGAAAGCAGGGGAAACCTTTCTTGTGGTTCCCTGTGAAGTAGTGGGTAAGCTAGGGTAAGCAGGCTTAGTCTGGAGCTAATTTCATAATGCTCCAGGATATATGGCCTGATTCTAGCTGTCTGATGCCTGGCCTGCTATGACTAGGGTAGGGGGGGTAGTTTGATGTGTGAGAGCTTGATCAAGGGGGACACGGGCTCTAGATTGGTTGGTTTGCATATGAAAGTGACATTCCCCAGAGAGTCAGTTGCTATCACTTCATCATCAGTTAGTTCTAGGAGAGTGTTTTGCTATGATCCTATTGGGCCACAAAAATCACACTAGCATCAAGGCTCTATGAGTATCTTTTAAGGTCAAGAAATTCATCTGACTGGTGGTGTTGCAGTGGAATGAGAGTCAGCCCAACACGGTGAGAGCCCCAGTTAGAATGCAGGCTCTTTGGTTTAAGTGTGGCCTTGTTAGCTTGATCACAGGGTCACTGGCTTGAGTGTGGGATTATTGACATGATCTCAAGGTCGCTGGCTAGAGCCCAGAGGTTGCTGGCTAGAAGCCCAAGGTCACTGGCTTGAGCCCAAAGGACACTAGGTAGAAGCCCAAGATCACTGACTTGAGCCAAAGGTTGCTGGCTTGGGCCCAAGGTTGCTGGCTTGAGCAAGTGGTCACTGGCGAGGCTTGAACATCCTCCCCTCCTTCAAGGCATGCATGAGAAGTAATAAACAACTAAATTAATGCTTCTTATCTCTCTCCTCTTCCCCCTTCCTGTCTCTCTCAAAAAAGAAAGAAAAAACAGAAAAGGAAAAAGAAAGAGAAAAATTTAAAAAGAAACCTATCAGTACCTTGATGTGTAGGAATCTACCCTCAGATTAATAAACCCCATAGCCTACATCTAAGTAAAAGGACCAGAGCTGCATTGGAACACATTATGCATGGTGTCCTGATTTCTTTTCTCTCATCTTCAAGTAAGAAAAAGTTGGAAATAGGAGTAAGTAATTAGAAATCCAAACATACAGCCATGGGGAAAAATGTTGTCCTCATAGCTGATACCTTATTTGGAGGGAAAAGAGCCCTGGGGAGGCAGCAGAGCCGCTAAACAGCTGATAGCTTTACAACAGCAGTGGAAGGTATAATAAAGAGCTCTTGGGCAATGCAGTGATACCTTAGCATTTCAGGCTAATTCTTCTTACCAACAAAGAAGAGGATTGATTGGAAGGGTCTCAGGTCTGGGGAGACCACACAGGAGGCTGTTGCAAGTGTTGGTGAGACAAGGGACCAGCGTGAGACAGTGGTGAGGGGACACACGTGACCAGTATTCTGGGGTTAGCGCTGGTAAGCCTGACTGCCTAGCTGTGCAGAGGAGAGGGTGAGGGTGGTAGCTCTCCAGCTCAGGTTTCAGGTGAGCTGGAGGGGCGGGACCGCGGCCAAGGCTGGGAGCATGTGAAGTGGAAGACGTGGTGACGATGAAGGGTTTGGTTTGGTACTGGTAGAGTTTTCGGGGCTTGTTGAAACCCCCAGGATAAGTAAGTTAGCAGGCAGTTGACTCCAAGGGCCTGGAAGGAAGTATAGTTTTGGTCACATAATGCTTTTTGTAGCAGTTTAGAGATGGAAGGGAGGGAGGGAGGGAGGGAGGAAGGAAGGAAAAAAGGAAAGCAACGAGTTTCCTTTAAGAAAGATAAGGGAACAGAATTTTGAGAGTCCTGGAAAGAATGGTCATCAGCAGGAGGAGGAAAGCAAGGCAGAGTCTCCAAAGGAGGGCAAGGACAAGTCAGGAGGAGAGAAGTCTCGGAATGTCCACCATGTAACACAGGACCTGTGGGAGGTGGCGATTCCTTCTAGCTCATGTGATTCACTAGACCTGTAGACATCTTGGCTCCTCGAGTCCAGATGAGTTAATAGACTTCTAATGTGTATCGGCTTTAAAGTCTGCTGCCTGGTGCCTTAGCACTGCTCCGCCTCCTGAGAAAGCGCTGACGGGAGATTCTGGATGGACCAAAGCTTGCAGTGCTGAGGATCCTGGTTTGGAGAAGCAGCATCTGGAGAAACGGGAGCTCTACACTGGATGGAGAGGAAAAGTGTTGGAGCAGGCGATGCCCCGGGGTGGGGTGGGGGGGGCGCTGAGACCTTTGTGTAGTCATGATGGAGTCCAGGGACATGAGGATGTTGAGGGTTCCAGTGAAGGCTGCTGGAGCCAAGGCCAGTAAGAACTTGTGCTCTCTGATCCTTTTCCTTGTCTGCATGATTCAGGACCTCCTCGGTAGCAGTCAAGTTCTAAGTGAAGGAGGTAGGGGACTAAAATCTTAAAGAAGCTGTTTTTGTTTTATTTTTCCCCAAGTGTTTGAATTTATATAAACATACAGTGACCAGTAAATATTTTATCCACAGTTAGAGCTATACCTTATCTTAGCATTTATTACTTAAAAAATAAAATAAAATGCTTACATGTGGAAACATCATTAACCTTTGTCTAGCAAATAGGATTCTTAGACTATTTGGTAATCTAGGCTATTCGTCCCCAAAGAGTAATTCAAATACAAATTCCGGTTATGACCTTGTGAAACAGAAACAATCATTATTTTTTCAATTAATTCGGACTGAGAGGTGGTTATTTCCCAGGAGGCGCAGGCAGCCTCTGGGGCCGCACATCCACGGGAGAGTGGTGTTTATTCTACCGATGCGTCCTTTGTGATGAAGGAGAAACAGCCCAACGTGGTTGCAAAACCATCTGCTGTTCCACAGCTCCACTGCCTTCCTGGGGTTCTTCTCCCTCCAAATAAGGAGTCAGCTCTCGGAATAGCATTCCTCTCAGGGGCTGTATGTTAGGATTTATTATTCTTGACTCTCATTTCCAAATCTTATTTCTCTTCCTTATTCTGATGTGTGTCTGATCTTTTCACTCAGATGTGGGCTAATGGGCTTTTTAATCCTAAGGTAGATTCTTAGTATATCACGGAGCTGATGAATTTCTTGACCTTAGAAGATGCCGTGGGCTCTTGATGCTAACTAACCTCCTAGTATGACTTTTTGGCTCAACAGTATCATAGCAAAAATACTGTGGCATAGATCACTTTCCGGGGAGCATTTATTTGATTATTATCCTTTATGACAAAGATAATTTGATTGCCTGTTGTGCACTTCATATGTGTCATGTTTGTTGAAAAAAAAGTGCTTTTTAGGTCATACCAATACTAATAAAATACTAATAAAATTAAGATGGTTACTAAGACTAAATCAGCTTCAGAAAGGATTATTTTGGAAATGGGCTATTAAGATTTTTGACTTCAATAACTTGATTTTGGGGTCAGTTTTGTGGACACTCCTGTTGATATTGTTATTGTTTCTGGATGCCAGGCTGAATTTCAAATACATGTTATTCTGTACTTCTCAGACACAGCTGCAAGTAGCCGTGTGCCTGATATTTAAAAATAGACTATGCAGGCAAAACAGTCTGTGCATTCACTTCCAAGTACAGTATTATTTGAGAGATCTTCTAAACGCATGGCTGTACCGTGTCAGCGTAGACACTCACGATGCCTCCTATGTACTCTGACAGATCCTCTTCTAGAAATTTTGATGCATGGTTAGGTCAGTAGGTATGAATGCGGGATGTGACCAGGGCGTTGGATGTGATTCACATTTGGGGCGTTTACCATAGCATAGAGGCAGTAAAGTTATACAGGAGTCCTTTCCTGCTGGCTCACCCCATGGGGGAAGAGTCACCCACAGGAACGGGTGATAAGTATGTCTTGGATACCCCACTCCCAGTTCTACTGCTCCTAGGACTATGTATGTACGTCCTCTGAGACATATCATAGCATTGTCTGATCTTGTGTACTAAGCAAAGGCATTTGGTTTAAAAGAAAATGATTACCTTTAATAATGAATGGTAGCAATTGTCTACCCTGGCTGAGGGGCTATGACCACAGGCTCTATGTAACACTTCCCTATAACTGATCAGAGTTTTAAGAGCTTATGTGGTTGTGCCAAAGGATGATGACCTTAGTCCTATTCTAACTGAATTTGTTATTTCACTATCCTGTGTTGTCCAGGAGTATTCATGGGAGACTAAGGATGTTAGAGGACAAAAACAGACCCTTCAGTAGCTGTCTAGAATAGAGGAGGTGGGAATGGCAGGGTTCTTCTCTCCCTCCTACAGCAAATTCCAGCCAGCGCTGCAGCTGCCGCCTACAAAGAGGAGTGGTGTCACCTGGTCTGAGGCCACTCAGTCTTTCAGGGAGAAAGTGGGTGGCACACCTCGGAGAATAGAAATGGAATCTTACAAGAACAGACTTTAAAACTAGGGTTCAGGTTTACTCTTCAGAAACTGATCACAGCCAGTCATAAATCATGTTGGAGACTCAGGAAACGATTACCATTCGTCTTGGCCTCAACTCTTTTGGAGAATACGCCACATTTCAGTGTTGCATAATGTATAACACATGTTTACAGTATTCTCTAGTTTATTCTCTATTACAGACAGATTAAGTACCCCCTGCCCATGCTGCTCACAATGCTCAGCAGAATAAAGAAGACAAGGCAGCGGGTTGCTGGAGAAAAGGGGCTCATGTGTAGACCCGGCTTGAATCAGTGATGAGACGTGGAAAGTCTAGCAGAAACACAATTCGTTGGGCATTTTTGCCAAAGAGAGCCAACACAAACAGGCTTGTGATAAATGACCAGTTTCATATGAATACCCCCAGCCAGCCCGTGTGCCACAGTGGATGGCTTCTGGAGCATTTTACAGCTAGCTATCCCTGCATCGCTGAAGGAAGACGAGGTTGCAGGATTTGAAATGGGTTACTAGCCTGTTCATATGAATGACGCTTGTCCTGCTGTGATCTGCCTGCCCCTTGAGAAAGACCAGCTCTTCCCCTCCTCTTTTGCCTCGTAGGTCCCTGTGTCTCTGGCTTAAGAGTTGCCGGGAGTGTCCAGCCCCAGTTTGCACAGCCGCAGCCTGTCCGAGGGGCACAGGTCTTGACTGCAGGCATCCAGCAGAGTTAGCCTCCAGGGACTCTGCCTTGCCCAGGGTTGCCCTGTGGTCTGTGCAGCTGCGGCCATTTCTGATTTGTTTTGGGGAGTAGCAGGAGGAATATATTCTTTCAAGAACTGGGGAACATTTAATGGTGGTAAAATTACTGGCAGGGCTTGAATAAAGACAGCTTTCAACCTGCTGACATTCCCTTTTCCCTTGATTGTTGTTGATAGCGAGTGAGTCATTTCAGCTTCTAGATGGTGAGATCTTGTGATCTTTCTGTTTAGTTTTCCAGGTGCTCAGCAGTCCTGTGATTGGTGAATTATTCCTCAGGGACCACAGGGGTTTCCTAGGGACTTACTTGAAAAGGGGCACAATACCAGGAGCAGAACTGTCTCCATTATTCTCTCTTGGTATCCTGGGGACTTTTATTTTTAACCAAGCCAACTTATGTTTCCTGTAGCTATAATGGGAGCGTATTTTAAATTTTTAATCACAACCTCTGCCCACAGAAATTATCTGTTATATTATCCCCAGTAGACAAGATACTAACTTTATTTCTTTGTTTTTTCACGTTTTAAAAATTGTATGTGGGGATGCTTATGTTAACACTGTTCCCACATTTTCTTTTCTAAATCACAAATAAGTGAGTATTACTGAAAGTATCATATTGGCTAACTACATTGTTCCTGGAACCTTGAAATATTGCAAGGAAGCTACCTACCTTGTGTTCTCTAAGGTTTGTTTGGATAACTGCTTATATGTTCATTTTTAGGCTTAATGCTGTTTGTATGTATGTGTAGGTATGTGTGTGTGTTATGAATTAAAAGTCCTAATTAAAGCCAAATAAGAAAATACTTCTGTGCAGTCACGATGATGTGAATAACTTGCAGGGAAAGGGAGAAGAACCTGATCCGGGGTTTTTAGAACGAGTTTGGTCCAGCACGTGTGAATGGGGCACCTGCAGAATCCCTGCCCGTGTCCTTAGGACGGGACTGTCCAGTCCCCAGAAATGGTAGTTGCTTGTCTAGATGATATCTGACCACTCAGCAAAAGCCTATTTTTCAAACATTTATTTTAAAAACCAATAGTCAAATCAAATGTGATTCTCTTTTTAATCATTGGAAACATATTTTCTTACACATGTTTGAAGTTGTCTCTTCACCAGGAGCTGTTATTTTACTGGTTCACTATTATGTCACAAACTTGGATATGTTTTTTTGATGGGGTTATTTTGTTGGAAAATGCTACCAATTTACTCAGTGTCTAGGAGCTTTCGACACCTTAGCATGAAGACTATGATTTAGAACTTCAGTAATTTGTCATTTTAGGGCCACAAATAGAATGTGTACACGTTGATACCTAAATCCACGCTGAAAGCTGCAGCTCACTCCCGTTAATAATGGCGAAGCTCCTAGAGTTAATGGCGTGTAGTGTCTCCCTTCTCTAAGTGTGGTGCTTCAGACAAATCGTTCGATTTACAATAGAAGTGATCTTACGTATTAAAGAGTGATACTGAAGTAGGATTCGGTTCCAAGTGTTTGCTTTCTTGCTCTGTCTTCATTTTAAAAATCTCTCAAAGGAATTTATGATTTCCCTTCTCTCTCTCCATGGAGTGTCCTGCTCGCGTGTTTCTGTAAGCATTGGGTGACTGTGTCCTTGGCGCTTGGCCTTCTGCATACCCGGAGAGGGTTCTAGACCTTAGAGCACAGGCTTCTCGCTTAACATGAGTGTGTCAGTGGAAGAGACAGAACTGTTGTACACATGTGTGCACACACATGGAAAGAGTCACCCAGCACACTAGATGCTGACAGACTTCTCCTGAAAGCTCCAAATAATGTGGAGGCTTTGGCAGTGGCGTCTGACTCCCACCTTCCCATTTCTGTGAGATAACCCTAGGACATAAAAATAGGCAACAACAAGCTAGAAAGAGTGTCATCACTACTGAAATGATAGCTATCACTTATTACATGTTCATGATTGTCCAGGCACAGCTAAGTGCCTTACATGCACCAGTTCATTAGTCTTTCAAACACCACCACCAACAACCACCCTGTGTTAGGTAGCTGTTGTCCCAGTGCAGCTGGTGGAGACCCTGGGGAGTAATCAGCGCAAATTTCCTTAACTTGGAAGTGGCAGCTTCTGTACTCACATGGAAGGAGCAGGAAAGTGAATTTGCATCCGTCTTCCCACTGACTCCCCCTATAGGGGAAGTATATTAATGGCAGCCAGCTGAAGAGGAAGGGTTCCAGGAGGCTCTTCCTGCCTGCGTATGGATAAATATCAGATGTGGGTTGACTCCTATGGGTCCAAAGATGGAGTAAAGGGAGGGGGGGAGGCTTATGAAAGATTTTGCAGCACAGAAAAAGGAAGGAAACATAACACTAAAAATGCAAGGGAACAGCCTACATCTGACAAAATTATGAGAAGTCAATTTTAGGAAGTAATTTTTAGATAGCATCTGCTTTGTGTCTTAAAATACAAAGAAACATAGGCTTTGAAGTGACTGAGAGGTGGTTAAGCCAGGCTGTGATGGAGAAAGAGGCAGGAAAGTAGTCTCTGGAAAGGGGAAGGGGGAGTCACGGGAGAGGGGCCTCCACGTGGAAGAGAGTGTTGGGGGTCCCGGCCCCCCACTTCTGGATGCACAGCATGGGCAAGTCCCTGGACCTCTCGGGCTGCAGTCTTCTTGTCTCTAATGTGAGGCGAGCTGCTTACTGTTGTTGTCATGAGAATTTAAAATGGACGAGGAGCGCTGAAGCGTGTATTAAAGTGCAAAATCAACACGATAGAAATATTAAATCCATAACAAAACTAAGATCTCCAGAACCCAGAGGAAGGGACTAAAGTGACAAAATAGAAAAGAAGATACATGTATGTGGACAAGAGAGAATGGAGAGATGCTAGGAGAGAAACTGATGTTTTTAAAGAGGCAGGGACAAATGGGGTGGACGCTGCAAATGAAATGGAACTGAATCTTGAGATTAAAAAGGCTACTTGCTAGGACAACGCCAGCAACACTAGGAATAATCCTGAATGTTATCTGTTAATTAGAAGGGTAGAAAAAGAATCAGTGGAATCAGGCTTCGCTGAAAGGGAGAAAGCTCAGCCTGGCCTGGCCTCAGACTTGCTGCTGGGAACTACAGAATGCCGAAGGCGATGAAACCGTGTCTCTGTGGAAGGATACCACCTTAAGTTTGTTTTCTCCCAGACAAGGTGGTGGTCATGTAAGAAGGAAATAAAAAATCATCCCCAAATTGACAAAGATATATAATATTCCCAACCAAAAGCTGCTTGAGAAATGCATGACCTAAAGATTTACCCAGTTAGAAAGCAGCACAAAAATAAACAATGGTATAAGAATGCAAAGAGGAGCAAGAGATTGGTTATTAGTTCTCACCCTTGGCTGGGACAGCTAAGTACTTAGGAGGCTCCTGATAGACCCACCGCTGGAGCGCTTAGACAGCGCCACTGAGTATCTGCAGTTCCATTGATGAGTCGGACGGGTGTCCAGGGTTGGGAACTATTGCTTTACCAGTTTTAAACAAGATAAAATGTGCACTGTACACAGAGAATTGGGAAAGTGGGGGATATTGTCAAGGATATGTAAAAAGGATCCCTTTATTCTTGCATTTATGCTAATTGTTTAGAGAATATAAAACTTGGACCTGGCCGACTGGCTGAGTGGTAGAGCACCGGCCAGGCATGTGGAGTCCCCACTTCAACTCCTGGTCAGGGCACACAGGAGAAGCAACTATTTACTTCTCCACCCCTCCCCCTTCTCCTCTCTCTCTCTCTCTCTCTCTCTCTCTCTCTCTCTCTTCCTCTCCCTTAGCCATGGCTTGATTGGTTCAAGCAGATCATCCCTGGTGCTGAGGATGACTCCATGGAGCCTCACCTCAGGTACTAAAAGTAGCTCAGTATAAGCATAGCCCCAGATAGGGGTTGCAGGGTGAATCCCAGTCATGGTGTTTGCTGGTGTCTGTCTCTCTATTTCCCCTCTCTTAGAAAAAAAGGAAAATATGAAAATTTTATAAGATATAAAAGCAAATTTTAATAAATGAAAAAGACTATTTTCCAATGGCAGAACTCAACTTGATGAAAATGTGTTCTTCCAATGTGTGTCTAATTTATGCATTATTCAAACAAAATTCTAATTGCCTTTTTTAGAAATTGATAAATTGAAATTTCATCTGGAAGAATGAACTGGTGACATTGCAAAGAAGTTTTTAGAAACTGATACTGTGAAGGAGGTGTGTCCAACTAATTGGTGGAATTTAACAGTACAAATTAAAGCATTTGTACAGTGAATTATGAATAGAAAGATGAAACAATAAAAGATTCAAAGTCAGACCTGGTATTATAGAAATAAGAGGGGTAGTTTATCACAAAAATGAAACGATAAATGTTTATGTTACTAGTAACAGGACCTATCCTACCACTGACATGGGATATTCAATAGCTGGTTTAGGACTTAAAGTGACTAGAGGACTTGTGTTAGATAAAAGTAATTAGAAAAACCATGGGTTTTCCCAAGTCTTTATCCAGGGGTGAGGGATGAACTACTACACTGAATAAAAATTAAAAGGCAAGTGAAGGACATCCTGAACCAGCTACTGTGACTGTTCTCTGCAGTGATACTAAGTACATAAGAATCTAGAACTGTCAAGTGCTTTTTGATTCATAAGCCATGTGTTAACTTTTAAGTGTCAACTGATGCTCTGAAAGCTAGCATAAATTTAATCGTGAAACTAGACTTCTTGTAAATTGCAATCTTCAAATTGATTTAATTTGGTAATAGGAAATAAATGTTAGATTTTTCCACCTATCATTGGCATTTGTATTTATCTAGTTGTTGGCTTGCTGAGCATGGTCTTAAAAATGGAAAAGTTTAGTTCAGTGTGGTTGCTTCAAGTGAGGAAATGCATGTAATATAACTTTAAAGCACACTTTCGACAATTAAACTTGATTTATAATAAAGTAATTTTGTTTTTCTACTAGCAGTGACATAGAATATTTTTAGGGGCACTTCCAGATGACCTGAGTTAGGATAATGTTGCGAGTTTTCAATATATTTCTGTTGCTATTTTCCATTTTATGCAAAGACTGTTGTAGGCTAATTATAGAAAATTGCATTTAGTGCTATTTGGATGTACAATTAACTTTGATGCTTATGGACTGACATTTAGAGTAAAATGAGGTTATCACATTCCTTCCTGGGATTCTCCGAACTGTATTTTAATGCACTTCAGTGGTGAGAGATTTACATCTTAAATATTCTGGAGGTTTTTTGTAGTTGTTCAGACTTCACAAAATGAGAATGTTTTGAATTTTTTACTAAAAAAATTTCATGATAGCCTTATAAATTCTTTTTTTTTCTTTTTTGGTAACAGAGAGAGTTAGGGACAGACAGACAGGAAGGAAGGGAGATGAGAAACATCAATTCTTCGTTGCGGCTTTCTCATATGTGCCTTGACTGGGGGGCTACAGCAGACCAAGTGACCCCTTGCTTGAGCCAGCAACCTTGGGCTTAAGCTGGTGAGCCTTGCTCAAACCAGATGAGCCCGCGCTCAAGCCGGCGACCTCAGGGTTTCAAACCTGGGTCCTCCGTGAACCAGTCTGATGCTCTATCCACTGTGCCACCGCCTGGTCAAGCTAGCCTTATAAATTCTTCTTGGTTGTTCAGAACTTGTAGGAGATTTATATTTTGTAACTTGATCGGTGTTATGTGAAGTTCTGTCAACATAGAGATAATTTTATTTTTGAACTTTTACTAAAACTTGTTGATCTTCCTGATTTTACTTTAAATTAGAAAAGACTGCACCTAAAATTTATTTTTTATTTTTATTTATTGATTTGAAGGAGTCAGGGAGAGAGAACAGGAGAGAGAAGAAGAGAGAGAGAGAGAGAGAGAGAGAGAGAGAGAGAGAGACAGGAATATCAATCTGTTCCTGCATGCGCCCTGACCGGGGATGGAACCAGCAGCCTCTGTGCTTCAGGACCTTGCTCAACCGAGATATCCAGTCAGGGCAACACCTAAAATTTAAATCCTTGAAGGAATGGGCATCATGGAAAAATATATTTGTATCATTTGTAATTTAAAAGACGTTATTCTTAAAGAAAATCAGAAAGTAAATGGTGTGCCAGGCTAATCAGAGATTAGGGTCAGAGCCCCCTCATGTCTTGCTCTTTGCCTGACTTCATACGTAAGCCATTACAGCAGCTGTGAATACCACTGGAAGAGTAATCACAAAACCTTCTTGTGAATATATGTATTATCATTTCCTTCCTCACTACATTCTTCTGATTTTGTTCCAGGCTCGCAGAAAGGAGGTATTTATCCAGGAACGGTATGGAAGATTTAATTTAAATGACCCATTCTTGGCGCTGCAGAGAGACTATGAAGCAGGAGCTGGTGATAAAGAGAAGAAACCAGTCTGTACTAACCCCTTGTCCATCCTGGAAGCAGTCATGGCCCACTGCAGAAAAATGCAAGAAAGGATGTCCACACAGCTGGCTGCTGCCGAGAGCAGACAAAAGAAGGTACTGAGACTTTCAAGTGGCCATTTTTTCCCATAATGCAATGTAGAGTGCAGACACACTCTGAGGTTAGCTTTTGTTCTTAGAGACTGTATTTTCGAAAAGAGTTGGGATAGTACTTAAAATGCAAAATTCTGACAGATTCTGGTGGCCTTTTTTTCAAATGTCACTCAAAATAAATAAATAAAAAACACTAAACCAGAAAAGAAATATGACAAAGAATTTATCTTTCCCATAATGGTGACTTTGGTACTGTCTTTTTTTTTTTTTTTTTTTTTTTGGTCAGGGACAGAGAGAGAGAGAGAGACAGGGATAGATAGGGACAGACAGACAGGAATGGAGAGAGATGAGAAGCATCAATCATCAGTTTTTCGTTGCGACACCTTAGTTGTTCATTGATTGCTTTCTCATATGTGCCTTGACCGCGGGCCTTCAGCAGACCGAGTAACTCCTTGCTGGAACCAGTGACCTTGGGCTCAAGCTGGTGAGCTTTTTGCTCAAGCCAGATGAGCCCGCGCTCAAGTTGGCGACCTCGGGGTCTCGAACCTGGGTCCTTCCGCATCCCAGTCCAACGCTCTATCCACTGAGCCACCGCCTGGTCAGGCTGGTACTGTCTTTAAAATGTGAATTTTTTCTTCTTTGAATTTCCCTTTTCTAGTGACATGAGACGTGTAACTGCGAGAGGGGTGACCTGGTAAGGCAGCCAGGACTCAGATCCCATGGGGCATCCCCAATTTAGTGTATCCAGCTTCCGTCTCAGATATTTCTCTAAAGTTAAAAGGTGTTTAAATGATCTCTTTGGAAAATGAAACTGGCCTGGGAGGATTAGAATGAAACTGCATGCAATCTCACGGCATGTCATCCTGAGGCCCTGGACAGTCTCACAGCCGCCTCCGGGCTCTGATAGCTGTGTACGCTCAGACCTCCAGGCTCCTGCTTGCATGTGTTTCATTTAAACCAGCTTCCTCCCCACTCCTCACCGCTCCGACCAACACACTCACTTATTGCACATAAACAGCTGCTTCCAAGAGTCCTGAGTGATAAAAGCTTACTGTCATCAGCCATGAGGAAATAGAAGTTTAAATTTTGTCCTTCCAATATACAGCCAAGACTACCAATTCCCTTTATTAGAAAAAAGAGTGAGGAAACCAGGGAAGCTAATGATGTCTAATATAATTAGAATTAAGAGCAATATGCTCTTCCAACCATCATTAAAGCACAAATTAAAATGTCTCTAAAGCGTAATTTAAAATGCCCTTTTCAGAGAACTTGTTATTGCATACGTGTAACACCTGCTTGAAAATTAACCTGAATGCACTCTACTGTAAATATTTATGATCTCGTCATTTAATGTGTATGTCTTTTCCCTGTAATTATATCTTGGCATTAAGATACGTATGTCAATGTTCTGGAATAGGTGTTGAATAAAAGCAAACATTGTCATGAGTATGTCACCTGGCAGAAATCTAAAGCCCTGAGTGAAATAGGAAAGAAGAAAGAATTACAGGCTTTTCATGGATGTAAGGTAGAATCAAAGAGTTTTATTCTGGATATTGCAAACCCTCTTCAAAGCCTAGCAGACAACCATTGAGGTTTCCGGGGATTGTCACACATCCCCACGCACAGCATCTGCGAGAGCCTGTGTGTTTCAGCTAATGTCACTGCAACTCATCTGTGTTTCTTGAATGAGACACATTTCAGTTATGTTCTTAACATGTCAAGTGAGCTCCTTCATAGTAAACTATTTCTGCTGGGTTTTATACTGTGCTATCAAAAATCAAGAAACTATTTTGTTTTCATTGTCGTTTCCACTTAATATATAAAATACATTCTTTCCTAAATTTTACTCCAGGTTTACATTTTATCTCTTGTAGAAAAAAAAAAAAGATGAAGGAACTCATTTTGCATCGAATCAAAGATTTTATTATCTAGCTGATATTTTTTTTTCTTAATCAACTTACATCCTGTTTGTTTCTGAATGACTGGGTCTTTTCCAACCTGGCTGGGAGTGAAAGGAAGTTGTTTCTGTCCTATGGGACCTGACAGGCTAGTGTGAAATGAGCCAGTGATCTGTCTCCCGCATATAACGGGGATACAGTGGTCCTTTATGGCCAGAGTCATTGGCTCTGTAGTCTCAGTGAAAGGTCGCTCTGATAGGCAATGCTCCCCAGCGTCCCTAACGACTACTCTGTCCTGGTAGGTTATAGCATGTAAGAAGAGTTACAGTTTGTGCTCTTATCCTGAATCTTACAAAGAAAATATCACATCAGCTGATAAGACCAGAAACAGGGCAGTCATTTTTCTAGCAACAAAATTCCCTCTAACGTTTAGTCTTGAAAGTAAATAATTTCAACCAGACATCTTCAATTCCCTTGAATATCGAATAAATTGCAGCTTTAGAAATCTGAAAGCTGTAAGACAAATCCATTACTTTCAATGAGTCCAGTTCTTTAAATCACTGCCAGAGAAGAGTCAGGGAGAGCAAAGGCCTCATTATCTACAATTCAAGTACTTATTATCTGACACTGGGCATGGCCCTTGGGTAATTCTAAGACATTTGGTCTGAATGCTGCTCTGGTTGGCCCCTCGGGCAAGAGAAGAGGCTCCGTGCTCATTTGTGCGTTGGTTCCTGCTGAGACTACTAATAGGAGGGTTAACTGTTTGGTAATTTGTGTGCCAGGAAAATTTGGGCAAGAATCAATTTGGCAAATGGACTGAGCCCTTAAAGCCACTTGGAATAAGCTAATGAGCATTCGTCATGGGGAGCCTTGCCTCCGGTAATTTACTCTGACTTTAGAGCCAGTAACCTAGGGTAGAGTGGTATCTGGGTTTTTATTACTTATCTTGTACATCATCTGTTAATAGAGTTTTTATCCTAATTTATTTTTAATTATTTTAGTCATACTTAGGAAGTATAATTTGTAACCCCCAAAAAGGAAAGAACTTTTAATTTGAGCAGAGCCTTTAAAAGTAAGAAGCCAAGATAATAACTAGGAAATTCAGAAGGGAGCAATTTTTTTTCACCAGTCAAAAAATTAGAAGGAGCTCTGTGTATTGGGCATAGGTTCACCTAGGTGGCAGCTCACATAATGAGGTCAGTTGCATGACGTTAGAGGTATCAGGCAGGATTCGTAGTTGTGAGCAAATGAAGCCAGGATTTATTGAGTTAAGCAGAAAACGCATTTATTGGTTGGTTACATCATGGTAGGGCTTGGCTGGGACAGGTCGGGGACCTGCTCTTACCAGCCAGCATCCCCAACAAATGCTAATGAGAGATCTAATCTGAGGTGCATGACACTTTTGCTCAGGGGAGCTCGACACTGCAGCTTGCTGACTCAGCCCTGCTGCCTTACTTGCTCTGGGTCTTATGAGAGTGGTGCCTCCACTGGCCTTCATCTCTGCCTCCCTCATTTCCCACTTGAAGCTTAAGAACAGGTGCATTTCATTGGCCAGGCTTAGACCCCACACCCTCTTGGCTATAGGAAGACCAGGAAGGCCACTATGTCACTCCTGTAGGGAAGAATAATAAGGTGGAAAATTATCCTCTCCTAACCTGGGGCGGGTGGGGGCCAGGTACTAGACAAACAAAGAAATGACAACTGGGCCAGAAAAGAGTAAGCAAATGGTTTGGTTTAATGTCGTATGCTTTTTCTTCCTATTACAGCTAATTGTACTGTTCTGACACTTGTATTCAGTGCTCTCTACTTCATTGTATAATAGTTTATTAACATATAAGTCTAATTTAATTTTAAGTTGTTTTCTAGACTTCCATTCAAGGACAATATGATAGAGAACCATCTATAATAACATTATTGGGAAGATATTTAGGACATTTTTTACATGAGTGATTATTTTAGCTCATACATGAGTCTTTTTGGTGTGGTTTGTTGTTATATTGCAGCCTGCGCTTTGACTCCCCAGACGCACGGCAGTGAGTGTGTGTGTAAGGCAGGGGTCCAGAACCTATGGCTCACGAGCCAGATCTGGATCTTTTGACGGCTGCATCTGGCTCGCAGACAAATCTTTAATAAAAAAAAAAAAAACATTAAAAATATAAAACATTCTCATATATTACAATCCATTCATTTCCTACCGCTCATGTTCATGGTTGCGGGTGGCTGGAGCCAATTACAGCTGTCCTCTGGAACAACACCAAATTTTTATTGGGTAATGCGTAACGTACATGGGTCATTGTATGGCTCTCATGGAATTACATTTTAAAATATGTGGTGTTCATGGCTCTCTCAGCCATGAAGTTTCCCGACCCCTGGTGTAATGAGAGTTTGAGACTGAGGTCGTGGCTCTGAGCAGACTCAGAGTGGAGGGCAGTATGCCTGACCCATGTCTTGTGTTCCCTCCTTGAAACTCTAGAACAAGGAGAAGGGACAGCGAATATCTGTAGAGCTCAAACTGTGACTGCAAGCTCTAGCCCCTATGAAAGGGGGGGAAAAAGATCTTTTAATATGTCTTATTGTTATGAATTTGTTTACCAGGATTGGGCAGGTGGATGGGGTGTTCAGTTGGAGAAGAGGGCAGGATGCAGTGAGTATTAGAGGATACGGGGAAGCAATAACGAATACAGGTCAATGTCATGGTACTTGTGGTCATGGCAGATGCACTCTGCTTTCTCACTTTACAGACCATATGTGCTCCCCTCTCCATTTACCCCTTGGAGTCTGGTCGCTTTTATGTAGCCACTCTGGTCCCACACGCACAGTTTTCTCTTTCGTTTTGTGAAAACAATAATTGGTTTTCAAATATCAAAGCAAGCCTTGGATTCCTGTGATAAACTTGAGTGGGTCACCTTTATTCTTTTCATGTATTGCTGGGTTCAGTCTGCTTATATTTTGCTAAGGAGTTCATAACTGATAATTTTTCTGTAAATTAAAAACAAAAAAAATACTTAAGTGTTTTGATTGATGGTAATTCTAGGCTTATATAGTGAAGAAACAAACTATAGGAGAAGTTTGTTCCTGGGTGAAAAGATCCTGGGATAATATCAAGATTGAGATTGTTGTCAAGTCATTTAAGAAGTGTGGCATTTCAAATGCCATAGATGGAACTGAGGACGAGGCAATATATGAAGACAGTGATTCATCATCAGACATAGATGAGGACAAGCTAATGGATGGGAGTTTTGACAGTGATGAGGAGTTGTATGAATATTATGATGGTACTTTATGTAATACATTTATGAGCTCAATAACTTTATGTAATAATTTTTTTTTCAAATTTCTGGCCCCAAAATTAAGGTGTGTCTTATACATGGAGAAATACGGTATGTCTCTCAAATTGGATACTTTTTTTTACACTGTTTTCAAATTCATTTTCCTTTTTAATTCTACTCTTTCAAATCTGCTATTAAGACTATTTGGTAAATAAACTTTTTCCTCATTTTAGGTATTATGCTTTTTAGTTTCCATTTATATGCCAAGATTCCCCTTCTGTTCTGTCATAGTGACCATATTTTCTTTGATAGTGGCTGCTTTAAGGTCCTTGTCTGCTAATTCCAATATAGATCATCTTAGATCCAGTTGGTATTTGAGTACATTTCTCTTGACAATGGATCACTTTTTAAAAAATATGTTCTTTGCCTGTCGTGTTCTAGACATTATAGATGATATGGCACAGAGATTCTGTTATCTTCTGAAGAATATATTTCGTTCTAGTAAGTAGTCAACCTGGTTCGATTCACACTTCACTCCCTATCTCCTTGCAGTTGGCACTGGCTAAAATATTTGCAGAGTTCTCTCTGCCATTCAGTGGCCACCTCTGTCACTCAGTGTGGAGATTCCCTGATGAAAATATAATTCAGAAGTCAGCCAGAGATGCTGGTGGGTCCATTGTGGATTCATCTGCTGCCTCCTCAGGCCGGTATAAAGGGTGCTCTATGCTTGAGCTTCTGCCACTGTCAGGGCAGAGAACTGCCCTCCCTTGGAAAGCTACCCAAGGGCAAATCTCATGCAATGCTGTAAGTTCCTTTTTAATGGAAGATAAAGATATACACCTCTCTTATTTTTGCTACTTTTACTGCTTTCCAGAGCTTTCAAATAATTATTTTTTATATATTTTTAGAGGTTCATAATAATTATCTGCCGAGATAATAAAAATAAAAATAAAAGTTATTTCACCATTACTGGTAGTGAAACTTTCTCTGATGTACTTCGTAATTGTTAAATTACAACTCCTATCTTAAAAAAAAACTTACATCCATCTATAAGTTTAGTATGTTCAATTCTCTAGATCCTAGCTTGCCTGTAAATATGTCTTCAGAGGAAAAACATTGTGCAAAAGTGACATATTTTTAAATAGCACAAATGGTTATTATATTATAAATTAAAAACAATATTTTTTTAGTGTCAGGCACAGTGGTGCATGCTTTACATGTGCTGCCTCATTTAATCTTGTATCATTATTATTCCTTGATTGTGCAGATAAAGGAACCAAACAGAACTGATCTTTAGAGGGAGAACTTATCAGTCATATAACCAGGAAGTTTGGGATCAGAACTTACTACTATATCTCTTTTTCAAGCACAAACATTTTATGTTCAGGCCACAATGATCAATAAATTTTTTTAATGTAAAAGAATATTTTTAAAGTATGGGAGTATGTTTACATACCGATTGGAAGGAGCTAGTATAGTGGGGGATGTTCAGTGTTTGTAGCGTGGTGTGATAGGTCATGTAGCAAGTCTCAGAGGTTACAGAAGAGGATGAAGTTAATTGCTAAAGAATGTCTCACCTTCAACAGATGGAAACCTTTCTCCCTTAGAGTGAAGGGAAGAGCATATGGACTGGTGTGGCTATAAAAATGCTCAGCACAGGAGGCAGGATGTAGAAGAAGAGAGTTAGTCTGAATTTTCTTCTTAAAAGAGTCTGTTAGGGTAGACTGAGAGTCAGTTGAGCCGTTATTGGGTGAAGTTTTGGGGAGAGTGGCAGAGGTTTAAATATCCGGGGAAGTAAATTGTAGGGGAAGCTAAATAATGTTAGGATTGCTGATTGGGACTCGGAGCCCAGTTGAATTTGGAGCCATGTGTTTGTGGGTGCATGAGTGATGTGGTTTCCCCTGTGCTCTGCTCTCTGTGGTGAGATTCAAGGAGGGTCATGTTAGGCTGACACAGGATTTGTGAAGCACAGTGATGGAAGGACAAAGATATAAATGAATTGTGGAAGATTTGTAGTAGTACAGTTTTCTGTATAAAAATCTGAGGTTAATTGGGTTCATCTGTTGAAAATCTGTCTTCAATTTGATTCTGAATTAAAAGATGAAGGTTATCCTTTCAAAAATAAAGTGTGATGACCCACAGAGAAGAAATGCCATGGGCAAGATGTGAGCTGTGGTGAGAAACCGTGAGACCAGCATGACCCCGAGTGAGCGTTGTGATCCTGACATTATGTAATTGATTGGAGGACGTCAGGGAAATCATGGTGCTGGCCTGGCTTCACTTGCTTTGTAAAATGAAGGCGGCCCTTAGAGTTCCATACGATGTCTTTTTCCACCTTCAGAGTAAATGATGAAACTCACAGTTAAAAAATAAGCTGAAAATCATCCTAGTTTCTGATTTTTCCTACTTTGTTATGAGAATGGGGGACGGGAGACAGTGCTAATATAAAAAAGATTTTAATTTTTCTTGTTTAATTTTCCATGTGCTTTCCATAGCAACCTATCATTTGATTCATTTATAAAGGTTAAATAGGCTTTAACTATAAATACGCTATGTTTTTTTACCCAGATGAATAAAATATGCATATAAATATAGTATATGATAGCACTATTGTTCTCTAGATCTTCCCTAATTTACTTACAAAGTCATCCCCAAATTTTATATAGTAGAATAGAGTGTATGTGAATAAACAGTGATCTCTGATTATTCTTGGAGAATTATCTGTATTCCTGATCACCTGTGTATAGGATCTACTGCAATGCTATTCAGCAACTTCTTCAAAGTGGGCAACCCCCAAACTAAGGGAGCAATATGCCAGACCCCCTCGTTGGACAGTGAGCCATTCTCACCTTTTGCTCATTGCCTAGTGCAGGAGTCCTATGTGAAGGTGTGCAGTGGCATTCTGGGAATAGAGAACAGCAACGTCAAAGACCCTGAGGCAAGACCATGTTCATGAGTGTTCAAGAAACTCGAGGGAAGCCAGTGTAGTGGGAGCTAAGTGAGCAAATGAGACCGAAGTAGAAGATGAAGTCAGACTTTGGGTTCACTGACATTGATTGCAGTTCTAACACGATATTTCTTTAGCTCTTTATAGTTTCCAAAGAACTTTCATGTATAATTTTATATGATTTCTATAGCAACCTGTCATAAGAAGTTTGAAGTTAAAAAAAAATGCTAAGCAATACAGTTAGCAAGTATGGGAGCTTAGAATTTAACTGAAGTCTGCTGTTTACTGATACTTTTCATTAGACTGTACCTCAAAGATTAGTTAGTGGTTTTAAAGCATTAAAACTTAAAAAAAAAATCTGTTCCCTTACAGGGCTATATTTTTACAGAAATAGAATTACTGAATTTTGTGCTGGGATCCAGGAAGTATGAGATTACTATTCCCCTTTCCTGTAGTTAACTTTAGTAGATTTAAGAAAATTCTCTTTTGGCGTAACTTAGATGTTTTTCATAAAGTCAGTTACCTCTATTTACTGATTTTAATGAGTCTAAAATATTGTCATTCCTATCATAACGCATTTTGGAAATGTATTGTAGCTAACCCAAACCATATGAGGAAATTAATAAAAATCTCACAGGAAGCACTTTGGCTGAAAGAGTTCTCTGCGTGTTAATAGAGCTGTGCTGTGAATGTCTTTCAGCTGGAGATGGAGAAGCTGCAGCTACAAGCCCTTGAGCAGGAGCACAAGAAGCTGGCGTCCCGCCTGGAGGAAGAGCGGGGCAAGAACAAGCACGTGGTTCTGATGCTGGTCAAAGAGTGCAAGCAGCTCTCAGGCAAGGTCATAGAGGAGGCCCAGAAGCTGGAGGAAGTGATCGGCAAGCTGGACGAGGAGAAGAAGAAGAGCAGCACGTTAGAAGAGGAGCTCTCTGCCGAGAAGCGGAGGAGCACAGACATGGAGGCTCAGATGGAGAAGCAGCTCTCCGAGTTTGACACTGAGCGGGAGCAGCTTCGTGCCAAGCTGCACCGGGAGGAAGCCCACACCACTGACCTCAAGGAGGAAATAGACAAGATGAAGAAAATGATCGAGCAGCTGAAAAGGGGAACTGACAGCAAACCGAGCCTCTCGCTTCCCCGGAAGACAAAAGATAGGCGTTTGGTTTCTGTATCTGTAGGAACAGAAGGACCCATGACAATATCTGTTGCTTGCCAGACAGACCTGGTGATAGAAGGCACTGACCGTGTGAAGAAGTTACCTTTGACTGTGCCGGTAAAGCCTTCCACAGGGAGCCACGTAGTTTCTGCAAATGCAAAGGGGAATGTGTGCACTAGCGCCCCCTTGGTCAGACCAGGTATTGACAGGCAGGCTTCCCATGGTGACTTGATTGGCTCCTCTCTGCCCACTGTCCCACCTCCCAGTACAAACAGAATTGAGGAAAATGGACCCAGTACTGGCTCAACACCAGATTTAACAAGTAGCACACCCCCACTTCCCAGTAGTGCTGCCCCTCCCACCACTCAAGCCCCTGGCCCAGCTCCCCAGAGCCACACACCAGCCACGTCTGTGCACAGCATACATTCACCGTGTGCCAATGTGTCTCTGCATCCAGGTCCGAACCCGCGGATCCAGGCAGTCAGATTTAGATTCCAGGGCAATGCTAATGACCCAGACCAAAATGGAAATACTGCCCAAAGCCCTCCATCAAGAGATGTCTCTCCTACGAGTCGTGACAACCTAGTGGCCAAACAGCTGGCTCGGAATACTGTGACCCAGGCGCTGTCAAGATTTACAGGTCCTCAGGCGGGGGCACCCCCAAAGTCTGGAGTGCCCCCTGCAGGGGATGCTGGTACCTATCCTCCAGTGGGCCGGACCAGCGGAAAGACTCCCGGTGCAGCACGAGTTGACAGAGGAAACCCTCCTCCTATCCCTCCAAAAAAGCCAGGGCTCTCCCAAGCTCCTTCTCCACCCCACCCCCAACTCAAGGTTATCATGGATGGCAGCAGGGCCTCCAGTGCAGGGGCCAAAGTGGATAACAAAACTGTGGCTTCACCTCCTTCCAGTTTACCCCAAGGGAACAGGGTTATAAATGAGGAAAATCTCCCTAAATCATCCTCCCCTCAGCTGCCACCAAAACCATCCATAGATTTAACTGTGGCACCTGCAGGCTGTGCCGTTTCAGCCCTGGCCACGTCTCAGGTGGGTGCCTGGCCTGCTGAAACCCCTGGACTGAACCAACCTGCATGTTCAGAACGTCCCCTTGTCGTTCCCACCACCATTGCCTTTTGCTCTTCCATAAACCCTGTTAGTGCCTCATCCTGTAGAGCAGGTGCCTCAGACAGCCTCCTGGTAACAGCATCAGGTAAAGGGATTGTAATATTATACCCTTTCTAAGAATGTGGCCTGTCCTCTCACTTGCCTTAATTTCTATCACATTGCCTTGAAACTTTTTTTTGATACTTTTTAAATTATATTTTTTCTTTCCTCTTGCTCTCTCTATTTTTTAAGGCTCAAGGGTATGGTGATTCATCTTGCTATATGAATTGCGGTTTTATTACGCTAAGTGCTTTCTTTCCTTCCTTCCTTCTGTTCCTTCCTCCTTTTTTCCCTTCCTTCTTTCTCCCCCCAAAAAAGTAGTTTGGAGCACATTGAGACCACTAATTTAGAGGTGAAAGCATTTTCATGAGAAGGAGGACTATTCCTTCTCGTTAATTATTTATCTCACAAGTCTCAAAATTAGTGAGTCATCATCAGGCAGTCAGGGTTCAGTTTTACCCCTCTGAGATGACATAAAAACACTCCCTTCAAATAGGTATTAACACTACAGTCCAACTTGGATTATTAAATTGATTAGATTTGTTCTCTAATTAGTATGTTCTCAGTAATAATATCAGTTTGGTGTTAACATTTTTTAACCTTAAAACTTGAGAGTGTATGTTTACCAATCTCTGTGTTAAGTATAGTTTATTCCAGAAGTCATGTACTATTATTTAGAGCTGTCCTCTTTTACGCTGCACACAGGTGATTAGCAGGTGGCTTGTGTTAGAGCAGTGTCCATTGTGCATGTGCTTTATGAAGTCACAGTCTGGGACTCAAAGAAGTCGACGCAGATCTGACTTTTCCCCTTGTGCTATACAATAATAGAGGAGGCATTGTTTTTCTTTTCACTGACATGACTGGATTAGTTCTTCATGAGTATATGAGCCTCTAAGATACTATCCTGCTGTCAGGTTGAAACTGGAGTGGTCTCACCTACCACAGAGCTTAGTGGTTGGCAGAGACTGCTTCTTCCAATGAGAGGGACCTTTGAGAATTAAAAGAAGATTTAAGTAGTGCTTTTTTTTTTTTAATTTAGGGAGAAGAGTGCCAATAAGAAAAACAGGTAGTTGCAAATTATCAGGTAGTGAGATCAGTACACCAGGCTTTACTTTTCCAACTATAAACTGTACCCTTGAAATTAAGTTCCTTTGGAGGCTATCCTCATATTTCAGGGGCAGAATTGGACCCAGCAGGGGCGTTGATGTTAGTCAGATCTGTGCTGGAGTCTGGGCTCTGCTACTGACAACTGTGTTTTCTTGAACTGAGCGAGTTTTCTCATTGGAACTCATGCTACTAATGTGGGGAAGGTGACTATTAGGGGGATTTAATATAACAAGTGTGAAGAGCTTAGATCGGCATGAGTGATGAATAAACAGAGGTGATGTTACTGCTTCAGTAATATCATTGCTGAAAGCATTTTTTGAAAATTTGCTTTAGAAACAACTTCAGTATTACTTCGTGATGTCTTTATGATCATTCAGCATTCCATATATACATGGAATATACATACATATATATATATATATATATTAACCCAAGATTGTATTGCTGAGCTGGATAGCCTTCTCCTGGCCTGAAATGATGTTGGTCATTTCGCATAAGGTACACTCACCCTCAAAGGAGGGATTTTGCTGCCATTCAGGAGAATCAGAGTGAGCTGTATGATTGTCAGGCAGTCGCAAAACAGAAGTTCCAAAGCTGTTCAGAGCAGTGGAGTGTTATTGACATAAATGCACAAACTGTAAAACAGGAAACCTGTCCTGGGATGTATAAATTTTGTCAGTTTTTAAAAACTACGGAGCTGTCTTTGCTTTGTCACTTGATGCTTTGCCAGTAGTTGCTTTGGTCATGGCTGTGCTTCAGGGTTCAGCGGCAAGTGGCATTGGGTTTCAGTAGAAAAGTTTTAAAACCAGGATCTGCGATGGAGGAATTTAAGTTAACGTTTGAAGTCAAAGAATTCCTAGTCCATTATACATGGTAGGCAAAAGTAGGTTTATAGTTGTGAGTATGCAAAACAGAGTTAATTATTGTATTATTATTTATTAATTACTATGCTATTTTCTTTTTATTTTTTTTAAGCAAGAGAGAGAGACAGGAAGGGGAAGAGAGACAGAAAAGGTAGAGAGATGAGAAGCATCAACTTGTAGTTGTAGCACTTTATCTGTTCATTTGATTGGTTCTCATGTGAGCCTTCACTGGAGGGCTCCAACCCAGCCAGTGACTCCTTGTTCAGGCTAGCCCCCTTGGGTTCAAGCCAGCGACCTATGGGCTGAAACCAGTCATGACATGACATGGGGTCATGTCTATGATCCCATGGTCAAGCCCACGACTCCAAACTCAAGCTGGATGAACCTGCACTCAAGCTGGTGACCTTGGGGTTTCAAACTTGGGTCCTTAGCATCCCAGGTTGACACTCTATCCACTGCACCACCACAAGTTAGGCATGTGTTCTTTTCCTATTAGCAACTGTAAACCTACTTTTGCTCACTCCTGTATAGTCACCAGAATGGCCTGCGTATGGTACAACAAAATTTCAGATAAAAGGAGCCATCTGAAAATGCCCTTGACTTGTGCCTAGAGAGTTAAAGAATAAATAGTGGAACCAAAGAAGTAGCAGCCCCTGAAAATGCATGAAGCTGGTTCCTTCTTTTCTGTTCTCTGATTTTGTAATTTGCCCAAAGCATTTTTGGAACTGCAAGATTACCTTTGGTGGGATAACAGATTTCTATTCCATTTAAATAGGAAAGGTGGCTTATTAGTAGAAATGGAGGCAGAGGAGGTTGTTAGTCAGCAAGTGTTTACTGTGAATAGGTAGTGTATTCCGGGAATGGAAATTCATTATTATATAATGGGGGTGTCTAACTCCATTACATAATGATAGAGTTATGACCTACCTCCAGGGGGTAGGTCAGCCTAAATTTTCTAAATGAGATACAGGATTTGGACTCTGTTTTCCATTTAGATTGCCCTATTTTTGCCACCATGCCCATTGGAAATAGGAAGCACCAGACCTCCCTCTGTCCTGCTTCTTAACCCCTCTGTGCCTGGGTGAGTTTGTGCCTCTCTAGACTATGAGCTCATTGGAGGGTATTGCTCTCCTAAGCAGCCATTGATGCCATTGTGGTTGGTAAGAGCAAGGCCTGGGACAGAGCACGGCTGCTAAATGCTTGGCAGCTGTCTGTTCCAGTGTCCGTGGTGGAAATAGCACCAGACTGAGTGTAAGAGGCAAGGTTAGCCCGTTCCTGCCCCTTTCTAGGTATCACCCCAGGAGCAAATTCTCTCAGAGCCCTTTGCTTTTCCATCTAAAAATGAAAGCATTGAACCAAAAAGTAATAGTAGTTGTAAACCTAAAAGATTGTTGAATTTTCAAACAGAAGTTCACTACCCCTCCCTCCATGGAGAACCACTAGATCCCAGGATCTTTCCAACTCTAAAATTCTGTATTTCCATGTCAGCTTCTATCTATGATAAACAATTATGGTTGGTAAAGCACTGAGAAGGTCACAGTGACCAAGGATGCCATTTCAATGAATTATGTGGTGAATTACTCCAACTTGATTAACAATCATTTGTTATGGCCAAATGCTAAAACTTTAAATCACATTTTAAATTCTAAATAAATGACATTCTCTTGTTCCTCATGAACTTGTCAAGTGAATAAATTTAAATTGTTAGATGACTAGAAGCCTAAACCAGAAATCACTCAGGCAGCTGAGTTTCCATACCCTTGGACAGTTTTTTTTTTTTATTTTGTCTATTTTGTTTGATTTGATTTAATTTGGTTCAGACTTTTTTTTTCTTATGTAAACATACATTTTAAAAAGTATTCTCCACTATGATTGGCTTAAAGGCTAAATCAGAGTGCGAGATTGATCTGAGCTATGACATGAACCTTCTCCGCCCTCTGAAGCTGATGCCAGAAGCTGTTCGCCGCTCTTCCTTCTGCCACAGATGTTTTGTGTGTCCCTTCATTTCTGGGTGTTCTGTGAGCTGATGTTTGCACATGACATGCCAAGCTGAATGACCTCCTAACAGCGTCCAAGTAGCTGTATGACCACGGATCTGTTTTATCATTACTTAACCATTATTTAAAAAGTCAATGCAATGTTAGATTTTTCAATTGTTGGGAATTTCAAGTGAGTAATAAATGCTCATGGTAAAGTTTTATTTTTCTCTTCTAGTAGGATTTATTACAATAACTTCAGTAGTGCTAGAGAAAATGGGGAAAGATAGTGCAGATAAAAATTTTATTTAAACTTTAACAATACTTGGTATTTATAGATTGTTTTTCTTTGTAAATCATTTCTGAATTGATTCTTGAGAGACAGAAGGAGGTGGAGGAGGGAGAGAAGTAGTGATTGTGTTGTTCCATTTAGTTGTGCATTCATTAGTCATCTCCCGTATGTGCCCTGACCAGGGATAGAACCTGCAACCTTGCTGTTCTGGGACAACACTCTAACCACGGAGCTAGCCAGCAAGGGTCATAAATCATTTTTAAAATGAATTGTAAACCTCCAAAAAAATAAGAAAATTACTATATATTTTTCAGCAGTTTTGTACAACAGAACTATAACACTCTTGTGTGGTCTACAGATTGAGAAAATTTTTGAATAAAACATTCTATCTTTCAGATAGCGTTTCATTAAAAATAGGATTTCCCAGGAAATTATAGCCATAGTTCAATATTTCCATATAAAGCAGTTAAAATATTGTCCCCCAAAGCCTAGAATGGTATAGAAAAAAATGAAAACGGAAACCCAAAAGAATAGCAAACCATTTAATATATACCTGTTGATATTTGTAAAGGGTACTCAATAACCAAGAACCCGGCCCTGGCCAGTTGGCTCAGCGGTAGAGCATTGGCCCGGCATGTGGAAGTCCTGGGTTTGATTCCCAGTCAGGGCACACAGGAGAGGTGTCCATCTGCTTCTCCACCCTTCCCCTCTCCTTTCTCTCTATCTCTCTCTTTCCCTCCCACAGCCAGGGCTCCATTGGAGCAAAGTTGGCCTGGGCACTGAGGAAGGCTCCATGGCCTCCACCTCAGCACTAGAATGGCCCTGGTTGCAACAGAGCAACAACCTGGATGGGCAGAGCATAGCCCCCTCCCTGGTGGGCATGCCGGGTGGATCCCAGTCAGACGCATGTGAGAGTCTGTCTCTGCCTCCCTGCTTCTCACTTCAGAAAAATACAAAAAATAAAAATAAAAAATAACCAAGAACCCTTGGATGAAATAGAAGGAAATATAGAGGGAGAGAAAGGGGGAGGGAGGAAAGGGAGAAGAAGAGAGGGAAGCAAAAGACAAAGCCTGGGAAGGAAAGAAAGAAGGGCAGAGAGGAGAAAGCACGTGCGCCCCCACATCCTCCTGTCGTCCTGTCCCACAAAGACCGCAGTGCAGCGCCTTCATGTTGCCTTTGTGTTTGCTTTGTAAACAGTTTCACACCTTGATGTTCACAGTCTTTCTGTCTATCATCCATTTCTGACAAGTACTGATTTAATATTTGTGGGCTTGCTTTTTTGTTTATTTTTTTAAAAAAATACAAAAGGATAAATCGTAGCAGAGAGGAGCCTTCTTGTAAGTATAAAGTAAAAATCGAACTTTCGTAAGAAGAGCTAATGAATATCAGTGGAATATATCACACAGTTTAGATAAATATTTAATTTAATGAGCCTTGGAATTCTGTATGTCATTACAGTCTAATAGGGTAAAGCAATAAATTATTTATGGACCCAAATAGAGTATGAAGATATAATACCCAGCTTTTAATAGGCAGTTCTGATTTTATTTGTATAAAGTGCTTTGCTTATTACAAAAATTTTTTAAAATACTGAGAAATCCTTTGATATGTACTCTTTAAGATTAAAAGAATTTAGGGCCAATAATTAAGATTCAGTGATAAGAATTGAATATTACAGACATAGTAATGTAATAACCATATACCTAGAATGTTACCCTGATATCAATATGCATAGATGATAAAAGATCTATTATATGTCTTTACATGGAGTGTTACCAGATATATGTAGAGACTCGACCCTGAGGACTGACAACGTGCACATAAGCCTTATGTGCTCACCCACCTGGCTTGGAGGTGTTTGAGGCTCCAGACGGAAGAAACTAAAATGATATCTTTTGAAATTTAATCGTATTTAAGCATAAAACCCACAAAATACCTTTATGTCACATTAAATAAACATTTTTACTTTACTATTTTTACAGCTTTTTGATCAAGGAAGAATTCAGAAACTTTTCCATGCTATATGCAGCCGACTTCACACACTTAACAGATTCTCGTCTAAAGCTGCTAAATACTGATGAGAAATCTAACTATGATAACTCTTACGATTTTTGTTAAGTCTGTATGTACAGTGTCCTGTTTTGTTGGCTGATTAAAAATTCCTGGAACATGTTAAAAAGATGGCCAGATGAGGCAGTCGTCCAGATTGTGTCGGTTCCTTGTGCTGGTCTATTGTACATAGAACTGTGGGGGGGGGGGGGGGGCTTTCCATTAGCTGTTGATACTGAATAGTAGTTGACTCTCCATTACTTTTATTTTCAAATAAGGGAATTCAAGGAGTATAAGTAGATTCCTTGACAGTATTTGGTCCATCTGATTGGTTTATGTAAAATTACCTTGGAAACATTGTCAAAAAAGGAAAATCTCTATCTCTTACAATTATTTCTATCTTATCCATAAAGATATCAAGTCACTGCTTTAGACTGATATTGAAATCGAAAAAATCTATACATAATTTCAAAATTCAAGTTATTTTTAAGAGGAATTTAAACTTTAAAAATGAGACAGCCATCTTAGTTTCTTAAAAACCAATCCCTTCTTTAATCCTTATCTGTGTAAGTTTGGTGTCTAAAAATAATCCATCATCATGTATGTTAATTTAATTAGCAGATATAAGATCGAAATAACAGTCCAGATTTATGCTAAGTAAATATTAACAGATTGATAATGTTAGAAACCAAGTAATCCTCTAGAAGTACATGTTCATATGTCTGTGTGTATGTCATTCAGAAGAGAGCGGGTAATGTCTGCCACTTGTCCACGCTCCTACTCTCTAACTAGGGTCACTTTAACCCACAGGCTGGTCACCCTCCCTAACCCCTTTGCTAACGAGTGGTGGTCCTGCCCCCCTGGCTGGCAGGCCCACCCTTCTTCAGCAAGCTGCTGCCCAGGGAAATGTCACTTTATTATCATTGCTGCTTAATGAAGAAGGACTGGACATTAATTACTCCTGTGAAGATGGCCATTCTGCCTTGTATTCTGCTGCTAAGAATGGACATACAGGTAAAGATTGTGATGCTATTACCTCATTACACCCCCGCTTGCAAAAGGACGGATAGCCGCAAACACTTGTAACCACTGTCATGAGCAAAAGGTTCACTCTGGTTTCAGTTTCCCCTTACAAGTAGCAGTGGATAATTTTTTTTACATGATGTAAAGATTTTGTAAACATTTTTAAATATTCAAATTATACAGTTCTATGATAATGTAACTTTTCTTTTGGTGGCTAGCAAAAAGGAATTGTTTTATGCACAAGAAAATGTGTATGTAGAAATTTTTTTTTTATTTATTTATTTTTTTTTTGTATTTTTCTGAAGTTGGAAACAGGAAGGCAGTCAGACAGACTCCCGCATGCGCCCAACCGGGATCCACCTGGCACACCCACCAGGGGGCAATGCTCTGCCCATCTGGGGCGACACTCTGCCGCAACCAGAGCCATTCCAGCACCCGAGGCAGAGGCCACAGAGCTATCCTCAGTGCCTGGGCCAACCTTGCTCCAATGGAGCCTCGGCTGCGGGAGGGGAAGAGAGAGAAAGAGGAAGGAGAGGGGGAGGAGTGGAGAAGCAGATGGGCACCTCTCCTGTGTGCCCTGGCCGGGAATGGAACCTGGGACTCCCGCACGCCAGGCCAACGCTCTACCACTGAGCCAACTGGCCAGGGCCTGTATGTAGAAATTTTAAGTCTAGTAACTGTAAAGCAGTTTTTAGAAAGAAGCCTCCATCTGTGATTACTTTGGTCAAGACAAAATAGCCCTAATTTGTCTGTTAGAAATACCGATATGTGTGAAAGCCAAAACATCTGAACTTGAGCACATGCCAGAGAGGGAAAATTTTAGTAGTTACAAGAGGTCATGGGTCTGAAGTTCTGTAGTTGAAACAAATTATAGTTCTTTGGATTTTTGTAAAAAGCCAAGAAGTTGTACAGCTATAAATGAATATTGATGAAGTCTGGGAATTATCTTATTTTCTTACCATACCAATCCTGTAGTCAGGTAAACATAAGGTAGTGAAGAAAAAGATGATTTGACTGCAAATGCAAAGTCAAATAGCATTGCCTTTGGAAGCTATATGATTGTCAATTAATTCAGATAATGTGGCTTCTTAGAAGTCTCCAGAGCATTACTGTGTTCAGGTGGATTAAATGGAAGATTCTAATGAGCTAAGATGGTAGCTCATTAGTTTAAAAGTACATTGGAATTCTTTTTTACTTTAAAAGCACTATGGGAATTTTCTTTAATATGGAGAAATCAAATCTAGTAAATTACAAGAGGAACATGAGGTCCAGGTGCTGTTTACATCTGAGTCAGGTGATTTTCTGTGGGTTCACCTTGACCCTCATTCATGGAGTTAAGTGTAGGATGACCACCACACAAAAGCATTTTAAAGATTAAATAAAATATAAGATAAGAATTTTTCTCAATATAAAGAATGGTATTTCAAATTGGTAAATGGATTTGATTTTCTATCCACTGATGTTATTTTATGGGATAGCCTGGTAGAAAATCTGGTCGAGTGTTTTCTGACACATGACAGACAAATCTCTCAACTCATCAGCAGCTCTTCCCAAAGTGCTAAGAGAAAAAAACCATGTCTTAGGTGGTGAGTCTGGGGTATTACAGTCTTCAGGAGAAGGGGCTGCTTTCCCCATATATTGTCTGAAGTTTGACGTCCGCCTTGGTAGAACGTTCAGATGAACCATGCATGGCAGAGCTCTTTTGCATTTAGTGTCTGTCTACAGCTTGTAGAAATTTGACTCACCAAAACTCTAAAGTTGCTTTCTCTTAAAATCCATAGATTGTGTGAGTTTGCTGCTGAATGCAGAAGCCCGAGTCGATGCTGCTGATAAAAACGGCTTCACACCCTTGTGTGTTGCAGCTGCTCAGGGACATTTCAAGTAAGTGATGCTCTTGTTTGGATTTTCTTTATGAAAAGAGGTTCTTTCTAATTTTCACACATGTTTTAGTTTCAGCTGAATGTATACACTAGTGCTTGAAATCTATTGCCAGACAAGTTTACTAAATAATTTTGAGGATTTAAACCCAAACTAAGATCCTAAATTTGTTCTTCCTAATAATTCAAGAATTGTATACAAGGGAAGTGAAGAAGAGAAACATACTGTATTCAAACCCCATGAATGAATTTGATTCTGAAGATAATCTTTGTCTTTCTTTGAGAGAGAGAGAGAGAGACAGACAGGCACAGACAGACAGGAAGGGAGGGAGAAGAGAAATATCAACTAGCAGTTGCAGCACTTTAGATATTCATTGATTGCTTTCTCATATGTGCCTTGACCAGGGTTTGGGGAGGGGATCCAGCAGAGCCAGTAACCCCTTGCTCAAGCCAGCAACTTTGGGTTTCAAGCCATTGACCTTTGGGCTCAATCCAGTGAACATGGGGTCATGTCTATGATCCCACACTCAAGCTGGTGACCCCTCACTCAAGCTAGTGAGCCCGTTCAAGCAACATGAGCCTGTGCTTAAGCTGGGGACCTTGGGGTTTTAAACCTGGGTCCTCTCATCTCAGGCCAATGCTCTATCCACTGCACCACCGCCTGGTCAGGTAAGAGGATAATCTTTTGATAATACATGTATCAACATATATGTGGTAATAGAATGGACTGTGAGACTTTGTTCTTCACTATTTCCCACCACTCCAACACAAAGAAGCTTTGTCATTTATGATGGCATTAAAAGTAAAATGTAGAACTGTAGTATTCGTAACAAACGTAACTCCCTAGTAGCAATTTATTCAGTATTAAATATTAGTTATTTACCTTGTTTTATTTATTTATTTTTAATGAAGCAGAGCCTGACCAGGTGGTGGTGCAGTGGATAGTGCGTTGAACTGGGATGCAGAGGACCCATGTTCGAGACCCCAAGGTTGCCAGCTTGAGCGCAGGCTCATCTGGCTTGAGCAAAAAGCTCACCAGCTTGGACCCAAGGTCGCTGTCTCGAGCAAGGGGTTACTTGGTCTGATGAAGGCCCGTGGTCAAGGCACATACGAGAGGGCAATCAATGAACAACTAAGGTGTTGCAACAAAAAATTAATGGTTGATGCTTTTTATCTCTCTCCATTCCTGTCTGTCTGTCCCTATCTATCCCTCTCTCTGACTCTCTCTCTGTCTCTGTAAAAAAAAAAAAAAAAAAAAAAAAAAAAAAAAAAAAAAAAAAAAAAATTTTACATACTGAAAGTAATTAGAGCAGAAAACCAGAAGTACCTAACAATGAAAATGTATATAACTTTAGCAATGATTCCTTCAGTAGCTTTACTAAGACAGTTCACCATAGTAACATTTTGTTGTTGTTTTTTTAATTGAGTCATAGTTTACTAAAACAGAAGGTAGCTAAGTTTTTTTCTCTGCCTGTGCTGACGGGTCAGGTTGCAGGGATTGTGAACTATTTTCAACTTTTTATGTAACTCTCCTGATGAAATGTTCTTTAACAAATTTTGCAGTTCTTAAAATAGGTGTTTTAAGGTTTACACTAGTGTTATTAATTATAAATGGAAATTTTTTTGAGAGAAAGAGACAGAGACAAGAGAGGAGAGAGATGGGAAGCATCAACTCATGCTTGCAGCAATATTAGTTGTTCATCGGTTGCTTCTCCTATGTGCCTTGACTGGGGGGGCTCCAGCCGAGCCAGTGACCCCTTGCTCAAGCCAATGACTGTGGGCTCAAATGAGCAACCTTGGATCCAAGCCAACAATCTTTGGATTCAAGCCAGCGACCTTGGGATCATGTTGATGATCCCATGCTCAAGCTAGCCAGCTCACACTCAAGCTGGCAACCTCAGGGTTTCAAACCTGGGACCTCAGCATTCCAGGTCAACACCCTATTCACTGCGCCACCATCATCAGGCTAAATGGAAATTTCTGAAAATTCAAAATGCATCCTTAAAGTATACATTATTTACTTTTTTCTACATGTCATCGCCCTGAGTTATTATCGAGGACGATAGATTTTTCTGTTCCTTTTGCAAGTCCTGAGCCCTCCGGTAGGGGTTTCCTCTGGGCTGGTCTTTTACCTTTCCTGTCACCAGGCAGTCCGTTGGGCCCCTCACTTGCAGAGTGTAGTCATAGGAATAGAGACAGGGATAAGCATTACAAAAAAGAAAAACCGCTGGGGTTAGGGCTGATTAATTTAAATGTGTATGAGATACATACATGTATCAATATTTGTAACTTGTTTTTCAAATTTATATAAACCAAAGGTTGTCAAGGGAAGCCGTGATACATGGAACAGGCTGACAGCCGTCAGAGGGGAGGGGTCTTGGGGGGCTGGATGAAAGAAGATGAAGGGATTAAGCAAAAAATACATATGGATATAAATGTATAAACACATAGACACAGACAACTGGGTAGCGATAGCCAGAGGGAAAGGTGTAGGTGGGCGAAGGGAGAAAAATGGGGACCGAGAGACTTTGCCTGGAGCAAAGGGCACACGATGCAGTGTGCAGATGATGTTATGTTGAGTTGTACACTTGAAACCTGTATGGTGTTGTGAACCAACGTCACCCCAGTAAATTCAATAAAGACAGAAAACATGCACCTGAAGTTAAAAAAAAAAAAAAAAAAAAAAAGAGGATGTGAATTGCTTCTCAATCGGACTATGATTTAATCTTATTTTCTAAGTTAATATTCATCTAATTTTGTAAACTCAAGCCTTCGGTGGTTAGCTAGTTAGTAAGTGCCACTACGTCTTGAATTTACCTCATTTCTTTCCATCTTGGTTCAGGGCGGTGCGGCTGCTGGGCAGCGTCTTCTTCCTGGTTGCCAGCACCCTCCAGGAGCCGGAGGCCTCCCCTGCCTTCCCCTCGGGCAGCCCTTTCCCGGCTCCCCACCGCTTTTTATAGTGGAGGCCATGGTGCCCTGCTGTCTGCGCTATTTATAATTATTTTCTCCAGTGAAAAATCTCAGAATGACTCAGCAGCCTGACTTTTTTCAACGTTCAAACTATTTTGAGCCACAAATTATATATATATATATATATATATATATATATATATATATATATATATATATATATGGCAAGCACAGTTAAATCATTCATTCCAATAACTCCTACTATGTCAGAGACTCCACTTTTACAAGTTGGTGACAGAGAAGAGTCATAGACCAAGTTTTGGCACTTGATCAGGGTTGCTGTTTTCAATTTTCATGGGAGTAATTAAGTTTGTGATTCAAATGTGTCTTCTATCCTTGGTAAAAAGTAGTGTTCATATAATAAGACCCATACTAATTTATGATATATATTTGATGTCGATACAAATGCAGAATTATTTTCTCACTGTTATCTATATTTAATGTCTTGGTCAAGTGGCACTTCAGAAATCAAACCCAGCTTCTATATAATTAATCCTAATCTTGTGTTTAGGTGTGTAGAATTATTAATTGCATATGATGCCGACGTTAATCACGCTGCTGACGGGGGACAGACTCCTCTGTACCTGGCTTGTGAAAAGGGAAACAAAGAATGTATCAAACTCTTGTTGGAAGCTGGAGCGGACCGAAGTGTACAAACCAGAGTGAGTACCAGTTTTATGGGGGGTTTTGTTCTATAATTTGCAGTGTGTCTACAAATTCTACAGCTAGAAAAAGAAAATACGTTAAAGAAGAGGGTGCTCAGCTTTGCATTTGCTTTTGGAATATTGGAGGAGGGAGTGTCTGTCCTCTGAGTCCCTACTCAGTCTGTCAGCCCAGCCCGCCCTTTGCCTCTGCACCTCCGATTGTTTAGCTGTGAAACAGGAACATGAATACCTGCGTCCTGGCTTTTTTCAGAATTAAGGGAGATAATAGAGGTATAAATTTTATTCATTCAACAAATATTTCCTGAGGACCAGCTGTCCTAGGGACTAGAGAGACAGCAGCAACCAAAATAGTCCTTGCCCTCATCGATCTTATATTCCTTAATTGGGGGGAGGAAGCAATAAACAAGCAAGTGAAGAGACAGTAGTTGGATGTTAAGGAGATGTGGTACCCGGGGTGATTGTTTTTCAAGAATTGGCCAGAAAAGGCTTCAGTGAAGATGGGCAGTGGAGCCAAGGCCTGATGGAAGTGAGGGCATGGCCGCAAAGAGACGAGGAGAGCCGTGTGCCAGGCCTGAGGGACCGAAGTTCGGAGGCCTCTGGTACAAGTGTGGCGGCCCCCTCGGTGCACTGCAGGGAGGCGGGGCCGTGATGGCGACTCTGAATGAGACTGGATGGTTTTGAACAGAACATGGATGTGGATTAACTCATTTTTATAAGAATCACTCAGCTACAGGGATGAGAATAACTCGTAAGGGTCAGGGGTGCAGAACAGACACAAGGAGGCCGATCAGAAATCTGTTTTTAATCCGGAAGTAATGGTTTGGCTCAAGGTTGAGGGGCAGAGTGAAGATGGTCCAATTCGGGATGTTTCAGGGTGCACTGTGTATTTTACAAAGTCCTATAGAAATAACTGGTGGTGGCAATGACAGGAAGAGAAGAAAGTGTTGCACAGTGGCTGAGAGGTTGTGCTCTGAAGTCAGACCTTGTGTCTTGAAGCCTGCCCCCACAATAGTGTGACCTTGGGCAAGTCATCTAACTTCTCTGTTCCTTGGTTGATCACTCTATAAAATGAGGCTAAAATGGTAGCCATTGTTAGGGTATGAAATTAAACAAGCCTATCTGTGTAAGATGGTTGGTATTTAAGCCTGTCTCTGTGTACGGTGCCGGGAGTTGTCAGCAGTGAACGGGTGTTGGCTCTCATCCTGGTCATCAGCAGTGTTCTCGTCACTAGCAGGACTGAGCTGTGACGAGTACACGAAAGGGTGTTCTGTGCCGAGACTTGCCCTGCTCTGGAGGACCTTATTTGTGTTGACTTCCTCTGAGGAAGTATGTTTGTTATTGCTACGATTGTACAGCAGCTCACAGAATTCAGGGTCACTGTCTAATTTGCCTCAGAACTTGAAACACTATGTGGGCATCCACTGTAGAACCTAATATGCTGATGTAACTGTCGACTGCACCCCACGCAGTTCAGATATTGCCTGTGTAAGCTGCACAGCTGCATAGGAGCTGACAAATTTCTTGGGGAATACCTCTGGCTCAGCCGCACGGACGTGCATTTGAAATAAAAGTCCCAATTAACCCTCCGAAATTTGTCTTCATCAAGCTGCTGCGATACATGTGAAGATTGAGGAGTCAGCCCTGGGTACACTGACCTGTGTTTCTCAGCCAGAGAACATCCTAGGGCTGGAGGAGGTCAGGAGCTTCTGCCAGGGTCCAGTTTCCATCAGGCTAAGGCGTTATTTTATTTTTGTTATCACAGCTTCCCAGAATGTTAAAGTTGTAATAATCACTACCCTCCAACATACTCCTGATGAAAGGCAAGTGGAGACATTTGAATTTCCAAAGGTTATCTGTACCCTGGATCTCTTCTATTAATAGAGAGCTGATGATACCAGGCATCCATTTCACAGAAAACATCCTGAAAATATTTTATGATGAAAAATACATTATCTATTTTATAGATCACTTTTGGATCCTTGGCTCTCTTAAGTAATTTCCCCCCAAAAAACAACAATTAATGGTATAACCAAGGATATAAGTTAGATATAAATATTTTTCATTGAATCTTTCTTCTACAACTTAAAAAAAAATCTATTTAATTTTCAAAAATTTGAGAAAATAGTCCAGTGATATACTTATTCATGTTATTCATATATTGATCTAAGAAATCTAGGGTGTTACACACACAATTTCATTATGAAATTATGAAGTTCTACCTTACAGGTGAAAATGAACTTGACATCACTAAGCTGAATGAAAATTAAGTAGAGCCACAGAAAAGCTAGCCTCATCCTGTGAGGTGAGAACACAGAAAGCCATGCTCAAGCGAGTTGCTGAGCTGGACAAAGTTCTCAGATGTACAGAAGTAAACAGGAGAATTGGTAGAGGATTTTAAGGGAATAATTATTTCTTGTGACTTAATAAGATATTATGGGATGGCCCTGGCCGGTTGGCTCAGCGGTAGAGCGTCGGCCTAGCGTGCGGAGGACCTGGGTTCGATTCCCGGCCAGGGCACACAGGAGAAGCGCCCATTTGCTTCTCCACCCCTCCGCCGCGCCTTCCTCTCTGTCTCTCTCTTCCCCTCCCGCAGCCAAGGCTCCATTGGAGCAAAGATGGCCCGGGCACTGGGGATGGCTCTGTGGCCTCTGCCCCAGGCGCTAGAGTGGCTCTGGTCACAACATGGCGACGCCCAGGATGGGCAGAGCATCGCCCCCTGGTGGGCAGAGCATCGCCCCTGGTGGGCGTGCCGGGTGGATCCCGGTCGGGCGCATGCGGGAGTCTGTCTGACTGTCTCTCCCTGTTTCCAGCTTCAGAAATATAAAAAAAAAAAAAAAAAAAAAAAAAAAAAAAAGATATTATGGGAGAATGGAAGATTGTTTTTCCAGATCAGTTGCATGATGTTTATAATTTAATTTAGGGTAAATTAGGCCCATTTAAAAGCACTTATACTCTGGTGCCCATGGAAAACAGATACCGCAGTGCCACAAGGGTCAAACCATGAAATGCCTTACCTGGCTGGAGCCCTCCGGAGCCCCTCCGAGAATAATGCAGTATCCCAGTTACTGCGCCCGTGGCCTCGTCTCAGCCCAGCTGACCTTACTGGTATGCGGTACAGAACCAGACAAAAGTCACATTATCAAGGGACAGTGTAAGCAAATGATCAGACAAGTGAGTCTAAATGTAGATTGTTACCATTGAATGTCTAGTTTTCTCTCTTTTACCCTATTTTTTTGAAGTGTGCAGAAACTCACTGAAAAATAGTATAGCAATGTGAATTATTACATGCATTTCACATAGCAATGTGAAATACATGCCAAAGGGAAAACAAAGGTAGGAAAAGAGTATGAAGCCAAAACTCAGATCACCAAAATAAAGTTCAGTTTTTTCATGAAGGTCTTAAAAATCTAATGAAGACAAGTACCTGAGTAGAAGGCAGACCCATCTTTATAGAAAACATCTAAGACTCTGCAGGGGACCGAGGTTTTCCCTAGAATAGTGCTTGTCAGGCTTTGGTGTGTCAGGATCACAGATGTTTGTTAAACCACAGACTGCTCAGTCCCACCCAAAGAGCTTCCAATTCTGCAGGTTGGGTGATGCTCAAGAATTTGCATTTCTATCAAGCTTTTCAGGTGATGCTGTTGCTGCTGGTCTTGGGACCACTCCTGAGCACCATTGCCCTAGAAAAGAGTGGAGTATAACCTAGCAACCAGCTAAGTGGTTGATTGAGGCTGAAGATATAACATAGTCTAGATCAGGGGTAGTCAACCTTTTTATACCTACTGCCCACTTTTGTACCTCAGTTAGTAGTAAAATTTTCTAACTGCCCACCGGTTCCACAGTAAAGGTGATTTATAAAGTAGGGAAGTAACTACTTTATAAAATTTATAAAGCAGAGTTACAGCAAGTTAAAGCATATAATAATAATTACTTACCAAGTACTTTATATCGGATTTTCGCTAAGTTTGGCAGAATAAATCTTTATAAAACAACTTACTATAGTTAAATCTATCTTTTTATTTATACTTTGATTGCTCCGTTACTGCCCACCATGAAAGCTGGAATGCCCAGTAGTGGGCAGTAGGGACCAGGTTGACTACCACTGGTCTAGATAATGGGCCCAGTCATGTCAGTCAGAACATTTTCTAAGCTTCCATGTGTCAGTGACCCACTGCAATCACAAAGCACTCAGTGGAGGCCCATGGGCACCCCATGCAGTAATTCAGCTCTGTTTCTCCTCTATGTCTACCTTCTTCTTATTATCTACAATCACCTGGAATCATTGACATAAAATTTTAAGATCACTAGAATTAGGACTTTGCTCTTTAAGTAAAACTGGCTAATAATAGCATTCATTTAGCACATTACTAATAACTCTGTAGTACACATTTTTAAAAATCTTTTTATGCTAAAGTTAATTCTCTTTTGTACTATTAAATTGAGATCTTGTTTTTCATACATTATGCTTTTACCTGCCTGGGTAGTACCCACTCATTCCAGATGGTAAACTATTAAGTGGAAGTTCTTACAAAGTAGCAAACACGAGTCATAGCAATGGGAAATACTCTTATAAAAGGGGTCAGAGAACTTGACTCAACTCATCAATGATATTCAGAATTGGATTGCCTACTTTTCCCAGCCAGTGGTCCATACCCAGGAACTTTAAATAACACTGTTCTCAATATTAATGTTGCAATCAACCATTCACCCTGCTCATTTTATTTTCAGGATGGCTGGACACCAATCCACGCAGCTGTGGATGCTGGTAATGTGGACAGCCTCAACCTTCTGATGTACCATAGAGCACCTGCTCTCAGGAATTCCTTGAATGAGGAGGAGGCCAAGTCGGATGTCTTTGACTTGGATCACAGAGAAGAGAGTGCTGAAGGCCCCACCAGACCTGCTATGCCTGCAGACCTCCTTAACCACGCCAACAGGGAGGGCTGGACTGCTGCCCATGTTGCTGCTTCAAAGGGCTTTAAGGTACGTCTGGTAGCAGCTGACCCAGGTTCGCAGTTGTAACTGGATGAGTGGCAAAGTTGTCGGCTGTTGACTGGGTGTACATCAGTTGAATAATAGGAGACTGAGTGATACCATTGCAGGAGATGATTAGCTTCCTATATGAACTGATTTTTGTCTCTCTGGGAGATATTTATAGTCAACAGTATATGAGACTTTTCATAAAAAATAAAGAGTTTGTTAACAAGAAACATGAGAGCAATTTTAGACATTTTCATCTACAGTTAGGGGGGGAAATTCGGTATTGATTGGGCCCACTGGGTTATTTTATTCAGCACCATCCCAGTTGGAGGGAGGACGGGACTCAGATGCATGTCCTCTAATGTGAGTGGTTCCGTTACACCCCATCTGCACCATCCTAAAAGAGGGAGCTCTGGATTTCACTCATCAGTTAGACTTGAAAAAGATTCTAATTATTAAGAAAATAAAAGAACACAGTGGCCCGACCATTTATTTTTCTTCTTCTATTTAAGCCACTTTGCAGAGAATGTGCTCTAGCAATGATGAGGCACTCGAAGCTCCTGAGTGCGGGCACTGTTTGCATGCTGTCATTTGCAAGAATCATTTATGCCACTAGGTAATGCCCAGTCCAGTGGCAAAGCTGCAGGGTACAGGACAACTGTAAGATAAGGGAAGAAAACAAATTAAAACAAGGTAATAGAATATCAGCTATAATTGAAAATAGATTTTCTTAAAAAGCAGGGTCATAGACATGGTTGGAACAGTATAAAAATGCATGTTTTAATTTTTGTGGGGAAAAGGGAGAGAAGGCACATATTTCAGAAAGCAGAGTTGCAGGGATGTTGGGCTCAGAAATGACTCATTCTAGGGGAGAGAGGAATTACTTGGAGCCTTGCAGAGTGGGTTAATTTGCCACCTTCCCTGGGAAAAGGAGTAGTTCAGATGCAGGGAGCAGGAGGAACAGAGAGTGGGCAGCAGCCCCGGCTGAGCCGAGGAAAAGCAGGGAGAAGGAGTCAAACTGGACCGGGAGCCTCACAGGGTGTCATGGGCCTCCGGGCCTTCGGTGACACATTAAGGAGTTTGGGCTTTATTTACTAGTCAGAGTAAAGCCATTGAAAGGTTCGACACCAAGAAGCAAAATTACCAGCTTCTAGTTTGAGTTGGTTAATTTGGCAATAACATTTTGGAGATGGGAGATTTTGAAAAAGTGGGTATCGGGGAGAGAGACGAGGATTCTGGAGAGGTGGGTATGGGGAGAGAGACGAGGATTCTGGAGAGGTGGGTATGGGGAGAGAGACGAGGATTCTGGAGAGGTGGGTATGGGGAGAGAGACGAGGATTCTGGAGAGGTGGGTATGGGGAGAGAGACGAGGATTCTGGAGAGGTGGGTATCGGGGAGAGAGACGAGGATTCTGGAGAGGTGGGTATCGGGGAGAGAGACGAGGATTCTGGAGAGGTGGGTATCGGGGAGAGAGACGAGGTTCAAGATGAGACCATTAGGAGAACTAATAAGGGATGTTATATAGACCAGAAATGCCCAAGAATTGAAGACAGATGAGATATGGGAAATGAGGGAGCTGAAAAGAAGGGTGACAGTAATGTTCCCAGAAAGAGAAGAGAGGTGTCATTGTGATCCCCGATAGAATGTGGGTGTAGGCATGCTGAATTAAGTGCAGTGATATGTTCATCCAGATGGAGACATCGGAGAATAAATAGCAAAGATGTGCATTTGGTTGGGCAACTTCCTGTTATTGTGTTCTAGAAAAGAAGCTGTTCATTTTGGACTTTGTTTTCCTATTTTTTTAAAGTGAGGAAAAGGCATGATTCGGTTTAATGTGGAAGTATTATTGTTCATTAGCAGTTTTTCTTTTCCATTTTATTATTTAACAAAAACACAAAAATTTTGTGAACTTAATATATATGTATTTATTGATTTGAATGTAATAGCATCTGACATAAAAGTTTTTAGGAGACGAAGATGGGAAACGTTTATATTAGAAACTATACAGCTAATCTAAGACAGTGAGTGAATCTTATTTGGTGGTTGGAAGGGATGTGCCCGGGGTAGTTTGTAACAGGTCTTCACCCCCTTGAGAAAATCTCTGCCTATAGAGCAATATGTTACTGATTAGAGTGGGTGTACATGCGTTCAACCTGAAAGAAAAAAAAAAAGACAAAACAAAACCTGAGCCTGCTGATCTAGAACACTTAGCCAAGGAACTGCTCCCGCTAGGCGGAGAGAGGAACACGCTTCCGGGCGTGAGTCACTGCAGCGCAGGGCATTTCTGTTGTAGCTCAGCTCTTTAAATCTGAGTCCTTATTCGTCCTGGTGCTTTTGGTAATCAAGGATCGTATCTGATCTTCATGGGCCCCCAAGCCCCTGGCAAATGTGGGTGCTCTGTCAGTCATTGTTGAGTCAAGGGAACTGTGACCTTTCTCACGTAGAATGTGTCTCTCCCTGGACTTGAAGAAGCAGGTGATGGCCCTGGTCAGTTGGCTCAGTAGATATTGTGTCAGCCCAGCGTGTGAATGTTCCAGGTTTGATCCCCAGTCAGGACACACATAAGAAGTGACCATCTGCTTATTTTCCCCTCCCTCTCCCCCTTCTCTCTTCCCCGCCCACAGCCAGTGGTTCCATTGGTTTGAGCGGCAGTTCCAGGTGCTGAGGATAGCTAAGTTGATTCCAGCGTGGTCCCCAGATGGGAGTTGCCTGGTGGATCCCCAGGGTGCATGCGGGGAGTCTGTCTCTCTACCTACTCCCTCTCCTCTCACTTGAAAAAAACAAACAAACAAACAAACAAAAAAACCAGAAGATGAATTTTGCATAATAAAAGAAAGAGTTTTTTAAATGAGCGTGACTGACAGTATTCACACATCACTAAGTAAAATAATAGATTTATTCTAGCCCTGGAATAAATACTTAATCTTCCAGTCTGACTTCTTCATTTTATGATAATTATGATTACAAGGACATTTAAGCCCCAGGGGGATTAATGGATAGAAGTTGGGACTGAAGCCCAACTGCCTGATTTAATTACTCTTCACACTGTGCCCTGCTCCCTTCCTTTCTAGTCAAAGGCAATAGAAAATACTTCTGTATCATTCGTCTAATACAAAGTTAGATTCTGGCTGAGATAGTTCTCCAGAGAAGCAACCCATTTACAACTAAATTGTGAAGACCAGTTTCCTGAAAAATATTAAAAATAATTCTAAAGTAATCACATAAGTTCTGTACTGACCACAATATTTTTTAAGAACTTACCCAGTTTTTCAGCTTTAATTATGACTTCTACAATTTTGGAAATATTTTTTTCTCTCAACAGTAGTACACATTGTCTGGTCTACAAAAGGTATAGTATTGTCACCCAAGAAGATGACCTCAGTTTTCACATGTTTTCCAATAAAGAATTATGGGATTTCAGAGTTCAAAGAGACATAGCTCATCCAGTCTAGCCACCTCGTCTTACAGATGAAAAATTAAATCTCTCAGAAAAGCATAGCTAATTCCCCAAGGTCATAGGAGATTAGATTCTCAAATCTGTATTTTTCCCATTTTAGTCCTTGATATTTTTCCCAACAGTTAAGCAATTTATGCAAATCACTATTTTGTGTTTAGCAGTGGGAGTATCTCTCTCTAAAGCAAGCCTGTGACTGACTACCCCAGGGCTGAACTAATCGCTAAGGATAAACCTTTATTGCCATCGCATACTGTGAGTAGATAGAAGAAACTCTGCTCTTTCATGAGAACTTTGACTTGTCGAGTCCAAGCAGCAGAAACAGACTAGGAAGACTGTGGATTTGAGCATCTTTGCTGTTGAAGCTCACATACAAAGAAAGAGATTCGTTGGGGGGTGGGGGTTGTGTGTCCTTTTGACTGCAGGAGTAGATTAGAATTCTAGTTTATACACTGCCAATGCCAGTGGCTTCTTACCGCTAGGGTTTTATGAGGTCTGTCTGTGCTGACTGTTTAATGCACACTCCTCCCCCAATACTGTTCCCTTCTTTGCTTCCCCTCTGACTTTGATGATCAGGCTTTCTCTTTGTTTTTCTGGATATTCTCTTTTGTTTAACTGTGAGCAGTTTTCAACCTCCATTTGCAGCTGGCTAGTCCTACTTTTTAAGAACTTACCCAGTTTTTCAGCTTTAATTGTGACTTCCACAATAACTAATCCCAAACGCAAGTCTCCACACCTGGCTTTTTAACCATCTTCTATACATTTATTTCCAGCATCCTAGGTGTTTTCCCTGGGCAGGCCCACTGTCCTCTGGCCAAGCAGTGGCCTTCTGGTCGGCATCTTTAGGCCATTCTCGTGTTGTGTTAGGATTGTGGTCTGCTGATGCATTGCTGGTTTGTAGCTGGGTGAGTGTTGTGTTAGGATTGTGGTCTGCTGATGCATTGCTGGTTTGTAGCTGGGTGAGTGTTTGGCATTTCCTCTCGTGCTGTAGTATCCACTCCAACTGAATGGTCTGGATGAAGTGTGTGTCTCAAGTGCAGGGGCCCACATGGAGCCTCGAGATTTAGATTCCCTCATTATAGGTTATGGCTGGAAAGAGGAAAAGATGATTAGGAGTCACTAAATTTTTTCTTTGTCCCACAGAGTTACCCCACGTAGTTTTCTAACCAAGATCTACTTTGAGTTTGTGTTACTAGGGTTAGGGTCAAACTTTGGCTTATCAATAAATATAATTTTTACGTCTTTTAATCTTATGTGCTTAAGAAAAAATGTTCTTTGGTATCTATATTTTTCTTTACTCCCCAGTTTGCAAAATTTTTTAATTGAGAGGAGGAGAGATAGACAGACTCCCATGTGCGCCCCGACTGGATCTACCCAGCAATCCCCATCTGGGGCCATGCTTGGAACCGAGCTATTTAGCACCTGAGGAGGAGGCTTGAAAAAGCCGTCCTCAGTGTCTGGGGCTGATGTGCTTGAATCAGTAGAGCCATGTCTGCAGGAGCAGAAAAGAGAGATAGAGTAGGGGAAGGGGGAGAGGTGGAGAAGTAGATGGTTGCTTCTCCTGTGTGCCCTGACCAGAAATTGAACCTGGGACATCCATATGCTGGGTCAATGCTCTACTGCTGAGCCAGCTGGCCAGGGCCCCAGTTTGCAAACTTATATGACTAAGGAAACAAGGATTATTTAAATGTTACTGCACTGAAAAAATATGTATTTCTCGTGTGTTATTTAGCAGAGTATTTACAGGTCTCTGGTGACCTTGTTGATTCAGAATGACTACTAAATATTATGTAATAAAAAGTATTTATCATTTAAAAAAAATCACTGAGGGGAGAAAGACAGGATTCCTGTGAAACTGGACCATGTCTTGGGACTAGATGTTAACTGATGATCTATTAATATGATTAATAGAAATCTCTTTGCAATCTGTTTTTGGTTTTGATTATCCATGATTATTTTCTTTTTTCCCTTAATTTTTATAAAGTGACTTTTGATAGACCATCTTAGCTCTGTGTAAACAAAGGGAAAGCTATTTTTTGAATACACAGTCCACAGTGTTCAGTGCAGAGTATGGTATTCTTGCTTAATCTGAGCAGCAGTGACTAACAGAATCCTGAAGGATTCTAATATAAACTTAGCCAAGTAGATGATTCTGACATAAACTGATAAGAACCTGAGACCGTGGACTTTCTCAAGTTGTCCACTGACACCTGTCATTGATCTGCATTAGGACCTTTTCACCTCTCACTCTGTTTTTTCTCCCTTGAATGATCTTATTAGATTGTCCCAGACTCCAAAGGCTTTCTTCTGACCCAACTTTTCGTTTCCTGAATCCATCCCGGAAGGTTCTAGCCAGGATACCACAGTGTACAGGGTGTTTCCTTGGTGACTGAAGGAACAAACTTCCCTATCTGGACAACACAGTCCTTACTCATATCTGTCACCCCCAGTGCAGTTATTAACAGTGCCTCCTTTTTATTCCTAGAAGTGTCCCTGTTTAGAAAGTAATGTCGTGACCCTGTTGACGACCATATTCCCTTTAGCTTCCACCAAACCGCTCCAGTGGGTGGGACCTTGGGCTGCATGTGCGTGCTCCTTAGCCAGCCTGCTGCGTCCCTTGCTCTCCCTCCGCTAATCCAGAACCATCACTTGCTGGGCTGTTCCTTTCCCCAGCTCCCTAGCTTAATGATTTCAATTCATCAGTACAGCTCTAGATTTTCTTCTTTTATAAATGCATTTTGAATATGTTGCCTCTTCTGCATCCCATGAGCATTGTTGCTGGAGCGTCATCATCTGCTGTCCGGGCTCACACAGGCACCTAATGGCATTTTCATCTGTCACTCCCAGTCCTTTACACTGCCTTGGGACAGCCTTTCTAACAGGGACCAGGGTCATGTCGTTCACCCGCTTAGCATCTCCACAAGGCTCTATGGCTTCCAATGTAAGCGCCAGAATGCCAGACCTTTATCATGACAGACAAATCCCTCCCTGACCTGGCCCCTGCGCCTCCTCAGGCACACTTCCTGCGTCCTTCCCTAGTGCCTGCTGCACTCCCACCATGCACCACCAGCAGCCGTGCACACACCCCGCACTTTGTCTCTCTCCCCGCCTCCACGTCTGCTGTTCCCATTACCTCAGATGGCCTCAACGGCCCTGACTCTCGCCTGCCTGGAAAACATCTCAGCCTAAGTTTGGCTTCCAGGAGTTAGATATTCCCACGGCACTTCTTCACACTTCCCTTAGAGAGCTTGTACTTTTAAACTGCGTTCGTTTGCATGCCTCCGTCCCTTTCCGCCTCCTCCCCAAATCACTTCTGCATCCTTGTATGTGCTGTGCCCAGCAGTCTCTGGCCCAGAGTACAGAATGGTTGAGTCACTGAGTAAATGGACCATTACTACAGCATTTTACCAGCTCTCCTCCCTGTCCCCTTCTCCTCTCCAGTATGCCTCCCAAGTACGACCATGACACTTTGCCCCCTGAACACATCCTCGTGCCTAGGGAAGTGCACTCCAACTCCTCGGCACTCAGTGCTTCATAGCTGACTGTGGCCTTCCTCATTTTTGACCACTCATCTCTAAATCTTTCTTTAGCCTTATGCCATTATTTTCTGTTTTAACAGTCTTCATCTCCCCTGCCCTGCAGAACAACAGAGACACCCACACCCAAGCTTGTTCCCTGAACCTGCGCCAGACCTACCTCCTGCATGTCAGCAAACTGCTTTTGCTTCCTCGTCCAGTTGCAAACTCTTGGCTCTCCACCTTGACTTTGGTTTCATCCTAGCTCTTTGGACTTAAGGTTTCTACTTAGTCCGTGGCACTGGTACCTTGCTTCTCAGCTCTCCTTAAAGGACCACGGTAGAGATGGTTCATTGGCCTTCAACATCTCTTCCGCCTTTTCTCTGTAATAAACGATCCCTCAGTTTTCAGGGGAAGGAGAGGCTGTCCACCCTCTGGTTTTGGGGTTTTTGTGTGTGTGTGTGTGTTTTTATAGTGAGAGGCAAGGAAGCAGAGAGACAGGCTCCCACGTGTACCCTGACCGGAATCCACCCAGCAAACCTGCTAGGGGGCGATGCTCTGCCCATCTGGGGCCATTGCTATGTTGCAACCAGAGCCATTTTTAAGCAATTGAGGTGGAGGCCACAAAACCATCCTCAGTACCTGGAGCCAACTCACTCAAGCCAGTCGAGCCATAGCTGTGGGGGGGGGGGGGGAGGGAGAAAGAAAGAGAGAGAGAGAGAAAAGAACAAGAAGGAGGAGGAGGAGGAGGAAGAGAAGGAGGTAGGGGGGAGGAAGAGGGTGGGGAAGAGAAAGAAGAGGGGAGGATAAAGAGGAAGAGGAGATGGATGCTTTTCTGTGTGCCCTGACCAGAAATCGAACCCAGGACATCCACACGCCAGGCCGACACTCTACCACTGAGCTAACTGGCCAGGGTCTAAGCCTCTGCTTTTTTAGGCCTCTGCTTTTGCAGATGTCTCTATAGGGCAACTAATAAGACTGGCTTGAGCTCATCGGTAGACTACCCTGCCCCATTTAGGCCCCCGGGATTCCATATCCAGAGGCAGGGTGGGCAGCCCAGCATTTATCCTCTTCACACCGCACCTATCAGGGAGAGAGCTCAGATGCTTTCTTCACCTTCACCTCCTCTTCCTCCTCCCCTTCTAAAACTTTGCTCATCACTTCACCAGCCCCTTTCCTGTGTACATGTCCCCCACGTCTAACTCTTCACTACATTTTGTGTCCCTCCCTGAAGAACAGAGCTGTCCTTTTATTCATTATCACAATCTTCAGCTCTAATGTAGCACCTGGCTCCGAGGTGCTACAGGAAGTTGTGTGGACAGGTGAGCACTGGATACTTGTCAAGTGTGGGGACTGTGCCTGGCACTTGGCACACACTCCAGTAGTTGTAGGTGTTACTGTTACGTGTTGGTTGGATCAACTTTTCATCTTCTTTTTGTTTCCCTGCATAGCATTGTAGAATTCACACCTGTAGCAGTGCTTGAATATGCATGATCCTGCTATTTTTCTGACATTTTGTGCTTCCTTAAAGAGAAAGTCACTGCTTATATATATTGGCCACTGACCTACCTGAGTGTAATACAAATTATATACAACATTCTTTATGGATCAGAAATAAAATAATCTTGTGTATTTGGGTTATACCTTTTATCATATCTTTTTTTTTTTAATTAAAGTGACATCACCTAGAATTATATTGAGATCAGTGACATTCGTTAACATGCTGTGATACATTACCACTTGAATATTCAGGCTGTTTTCTTTTTTTTTTTTTATTTATTCATTTTAGAGAGGAGAGACAGAGGGAGAGGGAGAGACAGAGAGAGAGAGGAGAGAGAGAGGGGGGAGGAGCTGGAAGCATCAACTCCCATATGTGCCTTGACCAGGCAAGCCCAGGGCTTCGAACCGGCGACCTCAGCATTTCCAGGTCGACGCTTTATCCACTGCGCCACCACAGGTCAGGCCAGGCTGTTTTCTAACTGGTGATAATATGTTGATTGTAATAGTAACAGCAGCTAATAAATATTGAAGGTTTAGTAAGTTGTGAGAATAGAAGAGCTTTCTATGTACCTTTTCATGTAAGTCACATAACAACTCTGTGAAATATAGACATTTGAAACACAGATAAAGAAACTGAAGCAAGAAATGTTAAATGATTTACCAAAGATGTAGATTAAATAATTTATATTGGCAAGATTATAATCCAGGTCTATTATGGCTCTTACCTGTTTTTGCTGCAGGTATTAACTTGCATAATAAATATATATATTCTTTTTCTGTCTGATCATCTGGGAATTCACAAAGTGTAGTGCTCAGACTACATTCTACTTGATACTCATTTTAGAGTTAACCTTTAAGTGGACATTTCTGAATTTCTCATTAGCTATCTTCTGCATTCACTAATATGTGCAAATTAATAAAACAGTGTGATTAAAGTTGTTATTAATATATTTGATGTTGCTTTCAGTTTATTTCTGGACAGTGATTTTTAAAAATTTTTTTATTTATGGGTTGATTTTTTGAAGAGAGAGAGAGAAAGAAAGAGAAGGAGAGTGAGGAAAGGGGGGCAGAAGCAGGAAGCATCTACTCATAATAGTTGCTTCCTGTATGCACCTTGACCAAGAAAGCCTAGGGATTCGAACTGGTGACCTCAGCGTTCCAGCTCAACGCTTTATCCGCTGTGCTACCACAGGTCAGGCTAGTGATTTCTTAACCCTTTGAGTAGTAAGAACAGTCATGTACATCCTCATGCCTCCTGACCATCCAAGAGTACGATTGATTTATTTTAAAAATGTATAAGGCGGCAGCATTAAAAAAGTGGCAAATGTATATTCTTCTTGTTTCCATAACTTGGTTATCAAACAAACATGATTTTAAGTTAATAAAACTGGAACTGGAACTAATTTCATTTTTTGAAAAAAACCTCACTCCTGGGGGACAGCGAGCCTGACAAAAACTCACTACTCAAAGGGTGAAATTTGAAGCCCAGACCCAGAAAACCCAGACCTGGATAACGGTTACAGAGGAGATCCCTGCAGCCTGAGCAGGTAGAGACACAGACCTGTCCTCGCTGAGTCCCTGTGCAGGCAGAGTTTCTCTTCCTGGGCCCCTGGTTCAAATTGCCCACTTTGTGGGTCCCCAGGCCTAGTCTCCCATCCCCACCGCATCCAAAAGGAGTCTCTATATCAGCTGTGCCCTTAAACCAGCACTGGCTTCCTGTTCAAAGTTCACGTAATTGGCGGTTTCAGCTTACTCCTTGGTTTTCTTTCTGGCCCTTAGGGATTTCCTGTACTTCCTGATGAACTTGTGGCTGCATTTAAAGTATGTTTTGGGGGCAACGTGAAGCAGTTGGAACTCACGTGTTGTCCTGGTGGGAGTGGAGAATGGTTTGGCCACTTTGAAAACGCTTTGCAATATGCACTGACATAGACCATATAGCAGTCCAGCTCTGGTGCATACACTCAAAAGAAATGTATGCACATGTCCCCAAAGGGCTTATGCTAGAATGTTCAAAGTAAGATCCAAATATCTGTCCATCAGTAAGAGATTGGGTGAGTAAGTTGTAGTATATTCTAATCATAGAATACCACAAAGTAATTTAAAAAAGAACAAAAACAAAAAGATGGACTGTGACTACCTCCAACACATGGATACATTTTATAGACTTTATGTTGAGTGAAACAAGCCAAATATAAAAGTGTGCCTGCAGTATGACTTCATATTATATAAAGTTCATAAATGGACTAGGCAATCTCTGTACTAGAAATCAGAATAGTAGTTCGCTGGCGGGGGTTGGGGGGCTAGCGATTGAGGGGGAAGAAACTCACAAGGTGCTCCTTACACAAGTAGTACTGTGCCTCTGGTCCTTCTGCAAGCTGCTCACTCATTTGTGCAGTTTCTGTGTGAAGATTATACTTCAGTAAAATAGTCACATAAGACGAAAAAGTGTATATTGCTAACAACAACAAAAAAAGGCGTTTGATAGTAAAGCCGGTGTGTATGTATACATATGTGTGTTTGTATGTGTGTGCATATGAGTGTGTGTGTGCTTGGGGAAGCGTTGAGAAGGATATTGCTCGTTGTGGTTGTCAGTTCCTTTTCCTAGATTCTGGCCTGTGCAGTTTGGGCTTACTCTTGTGGGAAAGGAGTGAACGACACTAAACAGAACATGCAGAGGTGGAAGGTCAGCCCGTAGAGACCCTCGGTAACTGTCCTGATGTAACATGCTGCCTGCCAGTTGTTTATCACAACATGTTCGCATTTACTTCTACTTCAGTTTGAAATTTTTTGGAAAATAGGTCTTGTCACTTTGTAGGTTACTGATATTTTTCAGTGAAACTTTTCTTAAGCAACTCAGAAGACTCAGAAGAAGAAAAGCTATAAAAGAGGTGGGATATCAGGATCTGTTGGGAATGTTTTCCCTGCAAATTCAACCATATGGCCTTCATATATATATATATATATATATATATATATATATATATATTTCAAATTAAAAAACAACAACATAGCCTCTAAAATATAAAAGTGCTTATGAGGACTCAGACAGAACTGTTAAAATTGGAACCCTGCACTTCTGTGACCAGGAGAGCAGTTCATAGAAGACAGCAGGCAGCATCCATTGTAACAGAAGTCTCTGCTTTTGTATTGCCAGGTCACTGCAGAGTGGCACTGTCTGCTGACGTCAATTCCCTTCCTAATTTCACTCTGCAAACTGAGTGATCAGTAAACTAATATTTTTTCTTGAAACCTAAGAGGCTGTTCTGTGGAGTAATGTTTGGGTCCCATGATACCACTTAAATGAAGCACTCTTGGCTTTTGATTTTCAGACATTGTTTAGAACAGTCCGTATGTTTGGGTTGCTGGAATTGAAATCAGATTTCTAGCTGCGAATTCCTGATTTGCTTGCTGTGGGCTTTTCCCTGGGGATTTCAGCTCAAGTGTATTTATTTGACATGAGGTAATAGAGCCCTTGTGTTCACAGAACTGCCTAGAAATCCTGTGTGGACACGGAGGGCTCGAGCCGGACAGGAGGGACAAGTGCGGCCGGACCGTGCACGACGTTGCCACTGACGACTGCAAGCACCTGCTGGAGAACCTGAGTGAGCGCCTCCTGCAGCCTCTGTCCACCCGGGCGCAGGCCTGGGGACAGCGGGGATATTAATGCACCTCAGGCACCTCCCGCAGCCTCTGTCCGCCCGGGCGCAGGCCTGCGGACAGCGGGGATATTAATGCACCTCAGGCACCTCCCGCAGCCTGGGGACAGCGGGAATACTAACACAGCTCAGGCTTGTCACTCCCTGCCTAGCTTTCTCTGAACCCCAGCTGTTATAAACACACTTGATTGATTACAGCTGTGGTCGTTATTTTTTTCCATGCCGAGTGCCTTTCTACAAAATGACTTGCTATATAAACAACGCAAGATCTTCCTTTCCTACTGACCTAGGAAAGCATTCTAAGTAATCACCACTCTTTTCTTCTGACTTAGGTTGTCCTTGTAGACACGAGACTAACAGGGTATGAGACACCGTGGCTGAGGACTTTGCCATTCGCTGGTTGTATGAACCTAGGCAAGGCGGTTGTCTCTCCACATTTGTTTGCCTCCCCTGTCTAGGGAGACAGCTGGTGATCTTTTTGGTTCCTTCCAGCTGGAAGAATGTATGGTCTCAGCACATGTTATGAAAGGTTCACTTGTCAGTTTATGAATATGGAGTTCTAGATCATACAAAATAGTATGTATACCTCTTACATTGAGATTATCACCTAATTCATTCATTCAACCAGCTGTATCAATAATTCCACTTTATATTTTAATGTTGAGAGAAAAAAATGAACAATAAACATAAATAGTTTATTCTAGGGTGTATGAGATGGTAATATGCACTAGGGAAAAGACGAAGGCGGTTGGAAGTAGGAGTTTGTAAAATAATGGGCAGGGTAGCCTCCCTGACAAGGCATCTTAGCAAGCACTCGAAAGAGGTGAGGAGGGCAGCTGTAGAGGTATCTCTTGCTAGAGAAGAACATCAGGTGTACAGAGGCCCTCAGGAACGGACATGCCTATGTGTCTGGGGAGCTGGCAGGATGACTGGGTTAGAATGAGAAGGAGGAGAACAGGTCAGGCAAGTTCCAAAAAGTGATGGGCTAGGGGCCTGATTTTGTTGAGATTGGTAGCATTGTAGGGACCTAGGGGTCAGCCCTGTCAGTGTTTGAGTGTAGGAGGGACCAGGTCTGAAGTACATTGTAATAGTCTCACTGGCTGTTTTGTTGAGAATAGACTATAAGAAGTCACAGAATAGCCTGACCTGTGGTGGCGCAGTGGAACACTGAGGTCGCCGGTTCAAAACCTTGGGCTTGCCCGGTCAAGGCACATATGGGAGTTGATGCTTCCTGCTCCTCCCCCTTCTCTCTCTCTCTGTCTCTCTCACTCCTCTCTCTCTAAAAAAATCAATAAATAAAATATTAAAAAAAAAAAAAAAAAAAAGAAGTCACAGAATCAGGGGACCACTTAGGCCATTGATATAATGTTCTAGGTAAGAGACTATGATGATGGCTAAGTCTAAGACAGGAGCCAGTGAGGGAGTGAGAAGAGGCTTGGTTCTAGACAGAGCTGCAGGAAGAGCCAAGAGAACTCCCTGCTGGATGGAAATTGAGATGTGAGAGAGGGGAATGCTGTACTCCTGAAACTGATACAAGCAATATTGAATGTAAACTGTGATTGAAAAATAAAATGTTTTTTGCCTGACCAGGCATTGGTGCAGTGGATAGAGTGTTGGACTGGGATATGGAGGACCCAGGTTTGAAACCCCAGCTTGAGCGGGGTCTCACTAGCTTGAGCAGAGGCTCACCAGTTTAAGCACGAGTCACTGGCTTGAGCATGGAATCATAGACGTGACCCCATGGTTGCTGGCTTGAGCCCAAGGTTGCTGGCTTGAGTAAGGGGTTACTCTCTCTGCTGTAGCCCCCCCCCTTCCACCATCAAGGCACATATGAGAAAGTAATCAATAAACAACTAAGGAGACTAAGGAGCTGCAACAAAGAATTGATGCTTCTCATCTTTCTTCCTCCTTGCCTGTCTGTCCCTCTCTGTTTCTCTCTGTCACCAAAAAGAAAAAAAAGAGAAAAGAAAGAAAAAATAAAATGTTTGTAAAGTAAGAGAGGAAATTTGTAGGCATTTGTGGGTAACTCCAGGTTTTTAGCCCTGAGCTGAAAATTATCAGGATGTCACCTGTCAGGGAAGGCTGCGGGGAAGCTGGTTTTGCTAATCACGAGCAGGAGTTCAGTTTGAAGGGTGTGAATCTGAGATGTCTGTGAGAGCTACGTGGAGATGGCAAGTCAGCAGAAATTCCGGAGATGGGTATGAGCTGCATATGTCAGTCTGAGAGTCAGCAGTCTGTAGGTGATATTTAAAGTCATGCGACTGGATGAGCTCACTAAGGAAGGGAATGCAAAAAATGAGGGAGATAAGCCTCGAAACACTCTATCACTAAGAAATATGGAAAAAAGTGGAGGGACCAACAAAGGAACAGCATTAAAGAGGAACCAATGAGGTATGATCTGAGGAAACACAATAGGAGTGTACATCTCAGAGCACAGGGACATCAGATGTGTAAGATGCCGGTGATGAGGAAGGTGAGGGCTGAGAATTGCCAACCAGAAAATAAAATAATCCACTTTGACCAGTTAATGGACTAAGCCAGTTTAAGAAGGGGATCATGAAAATACACATTTTAAAACATTTTAGTTAAAAGCAGATAAAGTAATTTTTTCACTAGTCTCTAGGTGGAAATTTTCATTTTAGTATGTTTCTACTGATTGAAGTTCTCATACTATTCTTATTGAACAAATTATACCTTTAATGGCTTATCTATGATTTCTAGTGCTGAGGACTTGAACAGATTTGGGAAACAAACTGAAGACAGTATCCATATAGAGATAATTAAATTGTTTTCTAAATTTATGTAATTGCCTCATTTATACTTCATTACATGACTTTTTTTCTTGACAACTCCTTTGTTTAGTGTCTCTAAAGTGTGCAACTTAGTTTTTATAGAAATGGTAAAAACTCATCAGTTTATGGAATGTTCAATTTACTAATTACAGTAATGAGTTAGCAGACATAAAGGTTTGGGAGTGATCACGTGACTCTATAATTCAATCTATTAAGAATGCAAGTGCGTGGGCGTGACCCACCTAGGAGGGTCCTCAGTCAGCCCCTCCTAGAGAGATTAGAAAGATCATTTTAGAAGCCTCTACTGCACTGTTTGCCATTTATCAAATTCTTACTAGTACTTCCGTGTAACAGGGTGTTAAATTCATTCCAAACGTGAGTGTGTTTACTCTTCATTACACCTCTATGGTACATTCCTTCCATTTTATAGAAGAAATTGGAGTATAGCAAGATCAAGGCAATTTACCAAGTACTCACAGCTAACAGAAGGCTGAGCCTGAGGCAGAGACCAAGGCTGTGTGCCTGAAACCACTGTCCGGAGCACACTGACCCATGGAACTGTGTGTGTGTTACATGCACCTGAGTCCGCTCCCACTCCCAGCACCCCTCTGAATGACCAGGGTCCACAGTCCGTCCTCGGCAGCCCTGCTCAGCCCCTGTAGACTCATGCTGTGGCTTCTTTTATAAGTTTCTGTAACCTGCCTCATTCATGACATTGTCAATGAAAGTGAGGAGAAAGGACAATAGAGAGAATTCAGGGTCCAGAGAGAGCCCTAATTTTCTCAGAGTTTTTAAAAGAACTTGAGAATCTTGCTGAAGGGAAAGAGTCAATGAAGTAGAAGAGGCTGGAGGTACAGGAAGGATAAACAGTTCAAGCAGAGCAGCCTAGTTCCAAAAACACCGTGAAGAGATGAAAAGACCAGCGTTGACTCCAGTATAAGATCACGAATTTTATTTAAAGGAATATAAAACTGCCCTTTGATTTGTTTTTAAATGTTGATATTTGCATATTTTATAGAATAATTTGGCTGTTTACCTATGAGGATTTTTTTTTTTAATTTATAATTCTCTTGCACTTCCAACAGATGCTCTTAAAATACCCTTAAGGATTTCAGTGGGTGAGATCCAACCAGGCAACTATGGTTTCGATGACTTTGAATTTGAAAATACAATATGTGCTTTAAATATCCGCAAACAGACATCATGGGATGATTTTTCAAAAGCAGTGAGTCAAGCTCTGACAAATCATTTCCAAGCCATCTCTTCTGACGAATGGTGGCGTCGCAAAGACGTGACATGGAGCACCACCACGAACTCCAGCCTTGGCCTTGGCGCGAGCAGTGTGCAATCCATCATGCTAGGTATCAGCAGCTCTGCGGTGGGGAGACAGTTAAATTTCTGGGTTTATTTATGTTTATGGGCTTCAGAACCTGAAACTTAGTATTCAAATACACATTCAGAGCTCACTTGTGGCAGCTGCTGGTGCTGACACTCGAGTATTCACAATGCGGCCATTACATAACGCTGCCTGTTAGTATAAAAATACTTTTATGCCTCAGTAACACTCAGAGCATAAAGAACACGAAGGCCCTTGATGAGGCTTTGTGGTGGCACTTGCTGTTCCAGATAAATGCAGGAAACTCGCCCCGCGGCAGTTGCTAGCTGCTGCCCAGGTTCTGAATGCAGCTCCAGATTGCTGCTCAGGCTGTTCCAGGGATGCTGTAGTCTTAACATCTTACTTCTAAAAACAGGAGTCCTAATGAAGTCTAGAACTGGAAGAAGCATTTTAACGAAGATATATGCAGAGCTCCCACATGGGATGAATCAGGGTCATGACGGGTATTTCTGTTTGAGAGGCTCCATGAAACAGCTTCTAAAGACCTGATAAAAATAAGACTTGCTTTCCTGGGAGCATAGTAAGTGCTCAGTAAATGTTATTTATCCCCAGTTAGTTTCTTTTTTCTTAAAGTAGGAGAACTAACCTACACAGGAACCTGTTGCCACTATCCCAGAATTGTGCTGGGCGCTTTATGTTGGCACCTCAGCAAGTCCCTACAGCAGGCTCATTCTATAAATACATACATAACTAGACAAGGCACATGACGAGCGGCCTGAAGTCGCAGTTAATGGGCAGAGCAGTCAGGACTCAAACCCCAGTCTCTCCAGTGGGAAAGTCTGTACACTTGCAACAGTACCGCCCTGCAGAAGAGCAGTCTCGGTTGAGGAAAGGGCAGTTTTCGTCATGCTGTTAATGTATACGCCTTTTTTAGTAGATGGTGTTTTATTCTGTTTACTCATATAGGCTAAGTCAAAACATCTAATTCACTTTCAAACCATCTATTACTGCTAGGTTTGAAAGCAAATAATTTATAACTTGATTTTATGGCTCTTTGGCATGATCTTGAAAATTAGATCTATATAAATAATTGCATTAAGAAAAGAAGTCAGAAATGATTCTCAGCATCACATTTTGCCCATGCAACAGAGTGTTGTTATTCAAGGTGTGCGTCAGCCTTCGTGGTCTGATGAATGAGGTCAGCACAGCTGTGTCTTGCACACACAGACTTCCACCTTAGCCCTCACCAGAGAATCTGGACACTGGCAAAGGCAGTGGGCATTTACCACTCTCAGTGGATTTGCCTCTGAGCAGTGGGTTTCCTTGTTTGTGCCTATCCCTGAGGGTGGGCGCCCCATAGAATTCCACATCTAAAATCATTGAGTGTTGTGGATCGGGGCTTAGTGTAGGACCTGGCTGGAGCCACTTATAATTAGTAACTACATTATTATTGTTGTTAATATTCATATACAAGTGATTTTACTGTGTTAATAACTCAAACCAGATTAGAAGGATCAGGCCACCAGATAAGAAAGTTACAGGTGGGGTAGATGTGTATGTTGGGGACATACAGAGAATAGGTATTCACGGATTGATCTGTAGAAGGGAAGAGGTGAAAACGAGTTCTTACTACTAATTCCTTCCGAGTGAAGGCCCCTCTGAGGGGACCCATTTTGAGTAAGAGCGGGCAGAGGGCCCAGACTGTGGCAAGGCTTGTCTTATCCTGAGTACCTAAAGTTAGATCTATTTTTTTCTGGAATCTAAAAATTTGCTGGGAAGGAAGGCAGGGACCAGACATAAAGGACCCGACCCGCCACTCAGTCGCGGCCGTGATGAAGCAGGCATTGGCAGCGCAGCGCAAGGTTGTGAGCAGCGTTGCGCTTGGAAACTGAGCCCTAGGAACCTGTCGCTGTGTTCTCACGCTGCGGGGTTCCCGGCCCTGCCTCGGGGCAGCTTAGGGGAAGCCTGCAGTTTGAAGGGCTTCTTCTTGACCTTCAACAAAAGTGGTACTATCCAGTCCCCCCCCCACCCGTGCCCCTTCGCAAATTCTGCCTATGCCTCTGGCAGTTGAAGCTCTGGATTCGTTAGGGTTCCCACAAAGATCGTCATTCATCGACCCTTATAAGAAAATTTGCTTTTCATCTTGACATTTTTTCATTTCATTTTTTGAACTAGGAAGTGTGCCATGGTCCATCGGTCAGAGCTCCGCCCCATGCCCGTGGGACTTCATGAGGAGGAACGGAGTGGCACAGGTCACCGTGCTCCTGTCAGGTAAAGCCACGCTATCGGGGGACACTGGCAGCGCTGGCTTCACGGTTGTTGGAAGCAAAGGTTCTGGAACCTGCTGCGTTGTCCTGCATCTCCAGCCGGGCACAGTGGCGCCCACCACTGAGTCGTTAGTGTTTGCTGGAACCTCTGTTAAGGAGAGGAACACTCAAAAGCCCCGTTGCTGACACCTGTGGTGATGTCTTGGTTATTTTTCCTGTGAGTTTGATTGTATATCATTAGGACAAATCGGAGGGCAACTGACCACTGATAAGAGAGTGACAGGAAGGGTGTGAAAAGATGTCTGTTACTGTCAAGTACAGAGTATGCAAAATCTGGTCATTATAATGGTACAAGCTAATGTTCAGTGAGTGCCTACTATATGCTGAGCCCTGTGGTTTACAGTGCATTAAAAGTATAAATTCATTTAATTCTTCCTTTTTTTAATTTAGTGAGAGGAGGGGAGATAGACTCCTACATGTGCCCAACCGGGATCCACCTGGCAACCCCACTAGGGACTGCCCATCTGGAGCCCTTGTTTCATTGCAACCGAAGCCATTTTTTAGCACCTGAAGCAGAGGCCATGGAGCCATCCTCAATGCCCAGGGCCAACTCTGATTGAGCCATAGCTGCAGGAGTGGAGGAAAAGAGAGAGAGAGAGAGAAGGAGGAAGGGGTAGAAAAGCAGATGGGCACTTCTCTTGTGTGCCCTGACCAGGAATCGAACCTGGGACTTCCACATGCTAAGCTGTTGTTCTACCACTGAGCCAGTTGGCCCGGACAAATTCATTTAATTCTTATAACAGTCCAATGGGATACATATTTCTGTTTATTCTCATTTTTATACACAAGGAAATTGAAACTCGGAGAGATTGAAGGCTACAGATTTCATCATGTATTTCTCATACTTGGGAATGGAGTCTTTAAAAAAATCAGTTTCAACTAATACAGTTTTATTTTATTGATTGAAATATACCTTCCACAGTTAAAAAAAAAAGTGTGAGCTTCTCCTAGGAAATTCAAATTCCTTTAGGCTCAAGAATGTATTGAGAGAGCAGCAGAACTTGCAGGGGGCCAGGGACCTGTGCATAAATGCTGCCTTACAAGGCCAGAGCTTTCTGTGGGTTGGACTAAGCTCTGATGACATTCGCTCCTAGACTGTGAATACTGAATCTGGGGACAGAGCCAAGGATCCTTCTGTGTTTCTCTCCCTTCCAGGCCCTCGCGAAGGCTGCCTCAGTAGTGTGACTTACGTGTCCATGATCCCTCTTCCGATGCTGCAGAACTACCTCAGGCTGGTAGGTGGCGCCACTGAACGGAGCTCACCCCCATCCCTACACTGGAGCATTGCGTAGTTCATTCGTACTTTTAGAAGAGTGTGTGTGCCCTCCAACCCTCTTCCACGTGCTCTGACACCATTATCTTCCACAACAGCCCAGGAGGCTGCTGGTCACTTAGTTCTGGATTTCTGTCATTGTCATCCAGGTGTCCATTGCCCAGACCCAGAGATCACCTGTGAGTTGATAGTGCTGCAATTTGAGCAAGAGGGGTGACTTGCTAACAAGGACTTGACATCATATAACTAATCAATGTGGAAGAGTATGGCTATAAATATCAAGATGACTTGCCGTGAACTTTTATAACTGAAAAATCAGTAAATGTGTTAGCATCCGTTAGAGCAGGGGTCCCCAAACTTTTTACACAGGGGGCCAGTTCACTGTCCCTCAGACCGTTGGAGGGCCGGACTATAAAAAAAAACTATGAACAAATCCTTATGCACACTGCACATATCTTATTTTAAAGTAAAAAAAAAAAAACAAGACGGGAACAAATACAATATTTAAAATAAAGAACAAGTAAATTTAAATCAACAAACTGACCAATGTTTCAATGGGAACTATGAGCCTGCTTTTGGCTAATGAGATGGTCAATGTCCGGTTCCATATTTGTCACTGCTAGCCGTAACAAGTGATATGACACGCTTCCGGAGCCGTGACACGTGCATCCTGCATCACCGGAAGTAGTACTGTACGTGAGCAACGCCCTGCTTTGCAGTGCCGCCACATACAGTACTCCAGGAGCTCCTCTCACCACCAATGAAACAGGTGCCCCTTCCGGAAGTGCGGCGGGGCCGGATAAATGGCCTCAGGGCCGCATGCGGCCCGGGCTGTAGTTTGGGGACCCCTGCGTTAGAGTATTGATTTTTCCACTTTAACAGAAACCAGAAAATTATACCTTACACAGTGTAGAAGTTTAGTGTTCTCAAATATAGGAGTGCTAGCAGGTGAGAGGTCCGGGAGGGCGAGGGGCCGTGTGACCCTGCGGCACCACTCTCAGTGCCCTGGAGTCTTGGGCATGGCTTGTGTGGTCCTTGGTCGCCCCTGCACCTGGCGCTGGTCTCAGGGCAGAGCACCTGGAGGGCAAGCCGCTCCTCGCAGGGAGGTGGCCCGCGTCCCACTGCGGGAAGTTAGACACAGGTCCAGGTGGGACCGGCAAGTTTGGTGTTTTTGCTGGGCAACCCTGCGGACATTAGGCATTTCTGTTACTAACAGGCACAAGTAGGGAATATGGTTATCAATAGAAAGTAGAAATTATCAATACAAAATGAGTAATTGTCATGCTCTGCATTTGTCCATTAGTTATTTCATGGCAGGCAGCATGTCTTATTTACTTATACCTGAAAAACCTCTCTCTGCGGTACTCTCCCCCATTTTATAGATGAGGAAACTGAAGCAGAAAGATGCAAAATAGCTTCCAGGCCAATGGCTAGTGAGTGATGAAGCCAGGATCATGCATTCCCTGATACACGTGTGTGTCTGTGTGTAAGATCTATGTAAAGCTAGTTAAGTATATATTGATGATGTAACACTTTAAGCAATGATTTTCTTTACTGCCTTAATTTCAAAAGCTTTTTAAAAAAATGAATGGGTTTGACTATGACCCTTTGCAAAAATGGTTTTCATTAACTATGAATTAGTATCTTTGTTCTTGATGAAAAAAATGGATTTTTTTTTGTAATACAGATCAGTAATTTTTATTATTCAATATAATTCAGGTTGTAATAAAAGCCTTTTCTTTCTGTTCTCATATGTTAGCACTCAATTTCCGAGGATTCCAAGACAATTATGTAGAATTTTAAAAAGCATTAATAACCCCTAGCGTCACAAAGTGTATATTCTGTAGTTCGTCACTTAGTCCCTCAGTAGACATAGGGTTTTAAATACAGTGAAAATGATGTCGGTTCCTATAACCTTAAACTGTAGGTGAGACAAACATCCTTGTGGTCCAATAACTTGTGAAATGTAACCAGGTCACCAACATACTAGTTAATTTCTAGCAACAAGACACCTGGAATAGCAATTAATAAATGTGTTCATTAGATTGTAGAATCATTTCTTTATAAGAAATAATTTTTCAAAAGCACTCCATAGTTCCACTGCACGCAGACATGACAGATATCAAAGATCTCATTCATTCTTCTTTTCTCAGTGAAACCGGGAGCAGCTGGAACCTTACCAGTTTCAACAAAACAGATTCAAAGGCAGCTTCCTGTCCACCCTAAAAATCAGCAGCTGGGGTTCCTTTAATTAGTGTTGTGTTGGTCAAAGACTGTGGCTACTTGGAGATTTTACTGGATCCCAGTGTTCTGCTACCTCTTCTTTCCCCAAGAATTCTGACATAATTAGCAGGTATAAGTCTTGCTGTTTGACCATCAGGACTAGCCAGAAACCCCGATGAAAGGAAATATTGACAACTATTTCATTGATCTGGTTAGGCTCAACAATGGGATTGACCAGGGGTCCCCAAACTTCTTACACAGGGGGCCAGTTCACTGTCTCTCAGACCGTTGGAGGGCCGGACTATAAAAAAATATATGAACAAATCCCTATGCACACTGCACATATCTTATTTTAAAGTAAAAAAAACAAAACGGGAACAAATACAATATTTAAAATAAAGAACAAGTAAATTTAAATCAACAAACTGACCAGTATTTCAATGGGAACTATGGGCCTGCTTTTGGCTAATGAGATGGTCAATGTGCTCCTCTTACTGACCATCAATGAAAGAGGTGCCCCTTCTGGAAGTGCGGCGGGGGCCGGATAAATGGCCTCAGGGGGCCGCATAGTTTGGGACCCCTGAGATTGACCTTTGTCCGAGCAGCTGGAGTAAGTAGCACAGAAACATTCTAAGGCCTTACAATTTAGGAGAGAGCATGTCTTCTAAGTCTGACACTTTCATTCTTTTTCTTTCCTATTTGCTCTTCTTTCTCTGATGTATCAAAGTAAAACTGGTTTTTCTGCAACTGAGAAAAACGTTTGTCTCATTCCTTTGCTTAATTTAAGCAAAGGTTGAAGTTGTGTCAACAACTGGTTTTCAGGAATGTGGGCCTCAGGCTGTCAGGGGAGTCAGTCCCTTCCCTCCCTAGTCCTCCTCAGCAGCTCTGCACCAGGAAAGGCTATGGCTCAGAGCTTCTCATTCACCTGTTTAGATGAAAAAATGAATAGAAAGGCAATGCAGCTGAATTACAGCTGCATGTGAGCCTTCTCTGCGTAGATCTGCCAAATGAAATGTCTACTGGCCCCATTCCAGCCACAGTTATGGCTGTGCTACTAATATATGAGACATAGTTTAACTACCAAAGACCAACAAACCAGAGACTAAATGAATACTGTGGTCAGCTCTATTCTCAATTTAATGAGTCTATGTGAAGGGCTTTTTAAATCTAACAACTCTTGGATGAAGATAAAAACTATCATTTTAGCAATCGCTTCAAAATTCAAAGTGAGCAAGGCATGAACATATAATGGTTGACAGTGTTTCTTCTTCCCTACAAGGTTATACAGCCTTTAAAGAGCTAGACCACTTTTGTATCTTGTTTAGTTATTTAATTCAGTTGTTTGACAGCTGTTTACTGAGAGCCCCCTAAATGAAGGCAGTTTTAGGAATTTAGGATATAGCTATATGTAAATAAGGTGCATTCCTTAAATGCAGGGAGCTGACATTCCAGTAGAGAAGACATATTAAAAACAAACAAACAAAAATGCATAGAATGTGAAGCCAGCACTAATTACAAGTATAAAGAAAAATAAAGCAGGCAAGTAGACAGAGCTAGTGGAAGGGGTAGCAGATAGGGCTTTTAGATGGAGTTGGTAGCAATAACCTTTCTGCGGTGACATGTCAACAGGAGACTAAATGAACTGAAGGCCTATGGAGGGTGCTGAAAGCAGAGGGAACAGCAAGTACAGAATACCTACACTGGCAGTGAGGTCTGTGAGAGGACCGGAAGCTAGATCATGCATGACTATACCAAGGACTTTGAATTTTATTCCAGGTGCAATAGGAAGCCATTGGTAGTAGGATTTGAGCCAGAGAGTGACATATCCACTTAGTGCCACAATAATTATAAGCACAGTGATATGTCCTTGAATTGTTGAAAACCTAGTAATATCTGATATTTATTTTTTATTGATTGATTTTAGGGAAGCGGGGAGAGAGGGAACAAGAAGCATTAGTTTGTAGTTGCTTCATTTTAGTTGTTCATCAATTGTTTCCTGTATGTACTTTGACTGGGCAAGCATGGAGTTTTGAACTGGTGACCTCAGCGTTCCAGGTCAGTGTTCTATCCACTGTGCCACTACAGGTCAGGCTGACTTCTAATGAGTATTTATTATATGCCAAGCTCTATTCTAAGTATATAGATGGTCTCATTTGATCATTCTATGAGATAGATACTTATTATGTTACTCCCATTTTACAGGTAAATAAACTAAGACTCAAAAATAATTTGCCTAAGGTCCTCAGCAAGTAAGTGGTGGAATGTAAGGAATTGAATCGAGGCTTTCATTCTCATGCATGTAATCATAGTTTAAACTAGTTATTAACCTGTGGGTAAGAAAGAATTGCTTGAACCAGTCTTCACTATGTGTGTAAATGTGTCATGGAAAACACATGTATTAAAGCCTTTATGCAGAAAACCAATGGAGTGAAGACTTTAAATCAGGCTCTTAAAATAAAAGATGTTATTTTTAAATACTTTCATTAAATAGTTAAATTAATAAAAATAAACTTTAAAATTCTATCCTTGAGTTTAATAAAGAAACATCTAACTTATTGGAGTTTTTAGTCATTAATAATTTATAATAATTGAACTTTTTGCATGAACTCAAACTTTCCTCTTAGCCAGTTTGCCATTTTATTAACTTATTCATAACTTTATATTTTAATATTTCAATGACTCTTAATGATTATTGAAAGGCAGATACCGTGAGCCAAACCAAAAAACATGAAGCTAGTGTGTTCCAAAAGGAAAATTTCTTTTTAAAATGCCTGTGTGAGGCCCTGGCTGGTTGGCTCAGTGGTAGAGCGTCGGCCTGGCGTGCGGGAGACCCGGGTTTGATTCCCGGCCAGGGCACATAGGAGAAGCGCCCATTTGCTTCTCCACCCTCCCCCCTCCTTCCTCTCTGTCTCTCTCTTCCCCTCCCACAGCCAAGGCTCCATTGGACCAAAGATGGCCCGGGCGCTGGGGATGGCTCCTTGGCCTCTGCCCCAGGCGCTAGAGTGGCTCTGGTCGCGGAAGAGCGATGCCCCGGAGGGGCAGAGCATCGCCCCCTGGTGGGCAGAGCGTCGCCCCTGGTGGGCGTGCCAGGTGGATCCCAGTCGGCGCATGTGGGAGTCTGTCTGACAGGGAGTTTGTCTCTCCCTGTTTCCAGCTTCAGAAAAATACAAAAACAAAACAAAAAAACGCCTGTGTGCAGGCAGGCTGAGACCAGCAAAGGGTGTCAGCCCGAGGTAGGGATGGAGCAGAGGTTATATGGATTCATCAATGGGCCTTGGGCAAAGGTGGTTGCAAGACAGCTTCTTTTGTTTGTGGTTGAGAGGGGTGCCACAGTGCCTCAAATTTGTCTGCACCCTAATCTAATTGTCCCTTGTCAGCATCCAGCTGCAGCAGAGATCTGAGCTGGATTACTGAGTAGGCAAGTCCTTCTTCCTCCTCCAGGCCTGCATTGTTCTTAAGAAAGATGGTGTCTGAGTAGCCATTTTATCTATCAATTATTATATCAAAGAATACTTGAATAGCTCGCCCAAATCTGAGCCCTATTTTAAAATGCAGGACTCTGAATCCCACAGGACATAATTCTTGAGTTTCTTCCACCTATTAGTCATCACTAGATTATACTTACTCTTCATACATCCCAAAATGAATTTGTTACATTCCCATAAAAATAATGTCATAAATAATGGTTATGTACCTAAGGCAGCCTCCCAGATCTTCACCAGCCTCTTTAGCAGATGACTAGGTTCAGCCTGATTTTTTCCAGAGTATGAAGAGCCAAGGCTGGGGAGGGTCCCAAGGGAAGGAGGCCGGGTCCCTGTTGTGAGGAGGGGGGGGCTCCAACACCCATGGATCCTGAGGCTCCCGGGTGGCAATGGAAGGAGATTCTGGCCAGTTGGGCTAGTGTCAGCCCAGAGGGATCTGGAGCAGGGAGAGTTCATGAGAGCTAGAGCCTGGGTGACAAGGGTGGATTGTGTCAGGATGTCTATAGTTTTATCTTTTTAAATAGCTATAATACAGGCCCTGACTGGTTGGCTCAGCGGTAGAGCGTAGGCCTGGTGTGTGGGGGACCCGGGTTCGATTCCCGGTCAGGGCACATAGGAGAAGCGCCCATTTGCTTCTCCACCCCCCCCCTTCCTCTCTGTTTCTCTCTTCCCCTCCCGCAGCCAAGGCTCCATTGGAGCAAAGATGGCCCTGGGTGCTGGGGATGGCTCCTTGGCCTCTGCCCCAGGCGCTAGAGTGGCTCTGGTCGCGGCAGAGCAACCCCCCCCCCCCGAGGGGCAGAGCATCGCCCCCTGGTGGGCAGAGCATCGCCCCTGGTGGGCGTGCCAGGTGGATCTCGGTCGGATGCATGCGGGAGTCTGTCTGTCCCCGTTTCCAGCTTCAGAAAAATACAAAATAAATAAATAAATAGCTATAATACCCAAGTTACTTGAGGGCTTAGTTTTATTTGAATTTAATAACCAAGCCTGAGCTTAGCTTTTACTGTTTCAATGAGGTAATTTTTAAAAATATAAAATATTTGTGTCTTGTCAACGAAAAAACTTCCAAACCTAGAAGAACTTTTTAGTAAGTTTATTTAAGCCAAACTGTTGACAGTTTCCAGGAAGCAGAGTCTCAACAGATTGAGAAAACGCTCCAGAAAATAGTGGTTTTACCACTTATTTTATATATCAGAATGAAAGGGAAGACATAAGGGTGCCTCATAAGATAGTTATAGTTCATTAACATGATAGTGGTGAGGTTTGTTGGCTCATGCTGTCCTGGGATGCCTGCCTTGCAAGGCTGCAGAATGAGATGACCTTACATTTTAAAGGCATGTTATCAGGAATGTTATTGTAGATGCAAAGGACAACAAACAGGCTCAATTAAGGTAAACACTGACCTTTGTTTAGAGAAAAATACCACCTTAGGACATGACTACACAACATGAACTGCTTTTAGTTAGAAAGTTTTCATTTTAGACCAGTGGTCCCCAACCCCTGGGCCGCAGACTGGTACCGGTCCGTGAGCCATTTGGTACTGGACCACAGAGAAAGAATAAATAACTTACATGATTTCTGTTTTATTTATATTTAAGTCTGAACGATGTTTTATTTTTTTTAAAATGACCAGATTCCCTCTGTTACATCCATCTAAGACTCACTCTTGACGCTTGTCTCAGTCACATGATACATTTATTCATCCCACCCTAAAGGCTGGTCCATGAAAATATTTTCTGATATTAAACCGGTCCGTGGCCCAAAAAAGGTTGGGGACCACTGTTTTAGACCATCCTGTGTGGTTACGTTAGGTCTTGAGTCTGCAAAGCCATCATGCAGAGCTCACCTGAGCTTGTCAGGTTTAGTTGGTTAGCTCGGTCTTTTTTTTTTTGTTTTCACCCAGAGTCTCCATGTATGAATTCTAATTTCTCTTGAATTTTATTATTGATTAGGGGTTCTTATATCCTATTAAGAGAGGCCTCAGCAAATGGTTAAAAGCATCTTTGGTTTGCCAATATTGTTTAGGTTTGTTTTATATGAATAAATTGATAGTAACTGTCTTACTGACAAAACGCAAGACCTCAATTCTTGTCCTCCCGAAGGAAAGAATTCAGTCAACAGACAAAGGAAGCAAGCTAAGCAAGGGCTTACTGACCATGCAGGAACACACCCAGAAGGGACTGAGCAGGTGGGCACTTGTGAGAATGAGTTACTCTGATCAGTTACAGAGCTTAGGGATTTATGAGCTTTTACTTCCTGGACTTTAGTGTTTCCGTTTTTCCAGCTTCTCCCTCTGGTGTATCTGTCTTCTCTGTGCTGCTGTGTGGCGGAGACTGTATCAGGGAACTGGAGACGAGTCTGGGTGTGGTGAGGCCTGTTCCGGCTTAAAGATTCATCTAGACCCTGCGGACGTGCAGGAATGCACAGGGGCAAACATTTCTCCCTTCCCCACCTTTGCCTGTCCCGGCTCATTTCTAACCTGCTACCTAACCCATATAATACAAATTTATTTCTTTAAAATTGAGTGTCAGAGAGGTCAGAATGAAAGTCCTAGCTATAAAGCATGACACCTAAGCCATAGCCAATTTTACTGTCTTGGTAAAGATGTTTTCTATTCCTTCTTGAGTTCAGCATCTGTAAAGCCAGTAGCCAAGGCCACCATCACAGCTGCCTGGCCAGTGCAGGTTCACATTTGATTAGAACAGATGGTAATGAAACAGCGGAGCCCAGAACTGGTGTGCTATTAGCTTTAATCCTAGCTTGCACCCTGCGGGCAAGAAAGACACACAGTGGGAAAACACTTCCCTTTCCATTCAGGGCTCCCATAGCCACTGACTTATCCAAGTTTCCTAGAATCAAAGGTTTCTAGCTCACCAGCTTTATTCACCTCTGTTCCCCATCTACTTCTCTCTGCACAAACTGTGCACAAACTGGCTTCTTCTTCAGCACTCTGCCATCTTGGCTGCTTCTCTTCTCCCCCTTGTGGCCTTTCTCTGCTCTTCTACAGCATGGGCTCCTCCTAGAACGTAATTACTTTTCCCCCCGGAACTACATGATCTCTCTTCCTTTTAAGATGTTTTGGTGCAAAAGCCCTGCCCCAACACATATTAACATAATCACACCCATCTCAAGCAAGAAGGGCAACTAATATTATCACCTGGGTGACGGGCTTCCACGTGGACAGTATCATCTTTAACAAAGTGAGCATAATATATTTTATCTTCCCAACAATCCACCCCTATGCTCACTTTATTACCCACAATCTACACCACCGGCATCCCTGTGCAAGGAAATTAGGCACATTACACAAATTACAAATACATGACAATTCATAAAATTTCAACAATTACAAAGGTAATTCACCAGTCTCTGAGCACTTTGCCAAAAGTGCAGAATATCCTTGGTCTTCTTTCTAGCCATGGGAAAAGCTTCCCAGGGCAAGGGAATGATTCCAGCAAAGCCGCCCCCCAGCCCCATCAGGGTATTTCACATTGTCCAAAATCCTTAAGTCCATCCAACAAAGGAGCCAGTGCCCATCAGTCATAGTCCAGGAATCAGTCCACACACATGGGGTCTCAGCCACCCCCTTCATCCCTGCCGTCCTGGCAGGTCTTACACTGTCCCAAAGAGGAGCACGTGGCAGTGGCAGTTAGCATTTCTATCTCTGCTCCAGAGAGCATGATGGCATCCACCCCATGACCCAAAATTGCAGACCTACCAGGGGCATAGTAGGTACTCCTTGCTGCTGGGCTCTTATCTTCTGGAGACTGCAGATTGCAGCTCCAGCCTGATTCTCCTCATCCTCCAAAGAGGAACTGAAAACCCAAGCTCCTGCTGCCAGGCTGGAGCCCTGGGCCGCCACTGCCTTCTGCTCTGTGTGCCCTGCAGCCCCAGCTCTGGCCTCAGACCTGGCCTCTCACAGCTGCTGGCTCTCCACAACATCCAGGGCAATCTCAACTCACGAACCTGTGATTCCTTCTCCAGTGCCTGCTCCATTTCCAAGCGAATCTCTCGAACCTGGTCGGCCTCCTCTGGTGCTTGCTCCAGCTCCAGGGTCGGCATCTTTTTCTCCCATGTTTGCTCCAGCTCCTTCCACTGCTCGGTTTGCAGGTCCTGAACAGCCTCTTCCACAGAGCTCTTGGTTTCTTCACGCATGGCTATAAAAGTCAGCCAGCCTACGGCCCCTGAAAGGACAGCCATGGGGAACCATAGCAGCCAGTCCTCTCTCTCACCGCTCAAAGGTGGTGGTGGCTCCATGCCAATCTGTATCGAATCCTGCCATAGACTACGCCAAATGTATGGCCATTAGCCACGGCCACCATCACAGCCACCTGGCCAGTGTAGGTTCGCATTTGATTTGAACATATGGTAATGAAACAATGGAGCCAAGAACTGGTGGGCCATTAGCTTTAATCCTAGCTTGCACCCGGCGGGCAAGAAATACACACAGTGGGAAAACACTTCCCTTTTCATTCAGGGCTCCCAAAGCCACTAACTTAATCTGAGTTTCCTAGAATCAAAGGTTTCTAGCTCATCAGTTTTATTCATCTCTGTTCCCCATCTCCTTCCTTCTCTCTGCACAAACTGTGCACAAACTGGCTCCTTCTTCAGCACTCCACCATCTTGGCTGCTTCTCCTCTCCTCCAGGTGGCCTTTCTCTGCTCTCCTACAGCATGGGCTCCTCCTAGAATGTAATCACTCTTCCTCTGGAACAATGTGATCTCTCTTCCTTTTAAAACCTTTTGGCACGAAAGCCCACCCCCAACATATATTAACATAAAAATGACCATTCCAAGCAAGAAGGGCAACTAATATTATCACCTGGGTGACGGGCTTCCACATGGGCAGCACCATCTTTAACAAAGTGAGCATAATATATTTTATCTGCCCAACGGCATCTCACTATAATCTGGACTAAAACTCTCAAGATGGTAGACACTTTTCCTCAGACTCTGGAAAATGAAACTCCAAATTAAAGATGAAGTTTATTGCTTTAAAATAGTGCCACAGTCTGAAATGACATCACAGGTGCCACTTTGAGCATAGTGGAGACTGTAGATGCTCTTGTAACCTCCATTCTACAGGAAAACACTGGGGGGGGGGGATAAATGTATGGATAGTCTTTGTTGAGGTCATTGTTCCCACTTAATCCAGAATTCATTTGCCTCACAAAGCACTAATTGAGTGCAGCAAGAGCTTCCTGAATAGGCTGTGAAAACACAGAATAAAAGGGATTGGTACCAATTGTGAAAATAAAGCCTGTGTCCCTTTACTAAGAAGCAAAAATGTCACACTGTAAGCAGGAATTTAGAGGATAATTCTGACAACTACAATTCACCTTTTAGAAGTTAACTTTGATTTTCTTTTTTCCCCCCTTTCTTTCTTGCATTTTTTTTTAAGTGAGAGGAAGGGAGATAGAAAGACATCCCCATATGCACCCTGTTGGTCAAATAAGTTTGTAAATATGATATATATGTTTGCTCGCTTATAGTTTACATTGGGTGTGGGGGACAGGCTGTGAGCAGGCAGGGTCTTTATAGCCTAAGGCTTAGTTTTAAGATTAAACCTTTCCCACCCTTTTAATATATACTAAGATCTTTTCGAAACTAAGCTTTTCCCCACACCCTTGACTGTTGCATGATGTGGGGTGGTCCACTCTCATAAGGAATCCCATTATGCCTCAGATAAGTGACTTTGTATCAGAGACTTCCCTGTTTGTATATTGGATGAAAGGTTTTGATTTTTACACTATAAAATGGGACAAAGGAAAGCAGAGAAAGGCCACGTGGAGGAGAGGAGAAGCAGCCAAGATGGCGGAGTGCTGAAGAAGAAGCCAGTTTGTGCAGAGAGAAGGAGAAGGGGAACAGAAGTGAATAAGGCTGGTGAGCTAGAAACCTTTAATTCTAGGAAACTCCGATAAGTCAGTGGCTTTGGGAGCCCTGAATGGAAAGGGAAGTGTTTTCCCACTGTGTGTCTTTCTTGCCCGCGGGGTGATTAAAGCTAATGGTCCAGTTCTTGGCTCCATTGTTTCATTACCATCTGTCCGAATCAAATGTGAACCTGCATGGGCCGGGTGGCTCTGATGGTGGCCGTGGCTACTGGTCTTACACACTCCAACCAGGATCCACCCAGCAACCCCTGTTTGGGGCCAATGCTCAAATCAGCCAAGCTATCCTCAGCACTCGGGGCTGATGCTTGAACCAATCAAGCCACTAGCTATGGGAGGGGAAGAAGGAGAGGAATGGGAGAGGGAAGGGGAGAGAAGCAGATGGGCACTTCTCATGTGTGCCCTGACCTGGGATTGAACCTGGGACATCCTTACACCAGGCCAAAGCTCTATCCACTGAACCAACCGCCTAGGGTCTTGGTTTTCTTTTTCAAAGAAGAGATCTCTTTTCAACACAATTAAAATATTTACCTCCCATCCAAAAATTCTGCTTGCCTATCTGTCAGCCTTTAGAGCCCTCTTCCGGAAGCATGTAGCATGTATATTTATTATATCTCAGATCCTGCCAATAGAGACGTTTCAGTTGCAACACTAGCACAGATAAACATGTTTTCATGGCATACCTCTGTGTGTTTGCACCAGTCTCAGGAGAGCAACAGGTTCCCACCAATTACTGTTTTGGTTCATTATATGGCCAGTAGTCACAGCTTTTCTGGCCATGCACATACAGGTTCTCATTGGATTCAGGCAGACAGTAAAGGAAGTGTGGAGCCAAAAATGGTGGGCCATTCCTTTATTAAAATTTCACAGTGGCTGATGAACAAACCTACAGGGCTCCCAAAGCCACTGACACATTCTCCAGTTCTACAACCAGGAGAATCTTCTCCAGTGTCTCCTAGAATCAAAGGCCCCACCAGTCTCAGTGGAGCTCGCAAAGCCCCTCACCTCTGGTTCCCCATCGGCACACCTTCTCCTCTCTGCACAAAGTGGTTTCTTCTTCAGCACTCTGCCTTCTCTCTGCTCTCCCTGCTAAACATGGTTTCTTTCTCTTTCTCCTTCTTCTCTCTTTTCAAAACTTCCTGGCACAAAAACCTCTTCTCTGCCTGACCTGTGGTGGCACAGTGGATAAAGCATCAACCTAGAAACGCTGAGGTCGCCGGTTCAAAACTCTGGGCTTGCCTGGTCAAGGCACAAATGGGAGTTGATGCTTCCAGCTCCTCACCCCTTCTCTCTCTCTCCTCTCTCTCTCTCTCTCTCTATCTCTTCCTTTCCTCTCTAAAATGAATAAATAAAAAAATTTAAAAAAAAACAAACAAAAAAAAAAACCTCTTCTCCAGCAAACATTAGTAAAACAATGGCCCTTCCCAAGCAGGAAGGCAATTTGCAATTTCACAGACCACATGTACCTGGCGCTGCCCAGCCCCCAATGCAAACTATAAGCGAGCAAACAGAAAAATCATATTTTACAAACTTATTTGACCATCAGTTCAGAATTTAAATGGTAATTGACACAACTATATCATTTGATGAGGTAGAACAAAATCATATTAACAAAAGATTGATAAAACCTGAGGTGAGGAGAAGCCTGCTAGTAGAATGCAGGCGTTGGACTCTGTGAACGACCTGGCAGTCAATACATTTGTCTTTTCCTTTGTTTACTTCTTTAGTTCACTTAGTTGTAGTTTACCTTTTCCCAGAAAGGATATTTAGTCTATGAACACAAAACTCTTACTGCTAGTGAATGGCCTTTGTTCAATGAAATTTTAAATTGAATGTTTCCTGCCTATATTTTATAGGGCCCTTGATCTGAGAACAGATGAAGTGTTGAGATTGAAGGCAGTTTATCTGTGGAGCTGGGTCTCTGGCTGTTATTTGATTTCAAAATCAATCTTAAGGAAGTACAAGCAGTTTGACAGGATGGCTGTAATGAATAGAGAGCGCTCTTGTTTTCAGAAGCGAGACAAGATTAACTAGCAGTGCTACTTGAAAATCTCAGGGGTAGAATATTTGGTAAATCTTGAAGTTCTGTGTTCAGTTTTACTGGTGTGAAACAATCCATTCCTTGTGAGAGAATTTCTACCCAGTAAGTCATGGCAGTTTGAGATTAATTTGGGGAGCTCAGGACTTATGATTCAAAGTTGCACCTGGCTAGCAATACCTAACATGTATTTTCCCAATAAAGTTCTTTTTGAAAAGTCACAAAACTTCACAATAACAGAAAAATAGAGCTGAGGTCTCCCTTTGGCAAGAATTTGGAAATACTTTCTACTGCCTCTATAGGACAAGAGAGTGTTAGGCCTAGTTATTTGAGGCCAACTGGAAATTAGGTAGGACCATACTATTAATACCCTTCTAATGTTAGCAGTGAAATGGCACCAGAATGTTACCAGCAGTTGGACCTTGGTTTAGCAACTTTGTTACTTGAGCTCTGGCTAAGAAAGAATTCAGAGGCAATATTCAAATACAAACAAAAGTTTATTTAGAAAGTCACAGAGGCAGAATATGTGAGCCATGGAAAAAGTGAGCCAGCTGGGCTGTGTGGGCTCAGGAAACAAGTTATAGAGCCAGAAGAAGGGCCTTGGAGCTTCTGAGAAAGAAAACAGAAAATGCGCATGGGGGAAAGAAAGCGCAAAAGGCACAGGCATGCTCCAGAGAAAAAGAGAGAACACAAGTCCAGGGGAAAGAAGGGAGTGGGGAAAGGCGCTGATGTGCTAAAGAGAGAGAGAGCTAGCTCTGAAGTCCTTTGTCTTGAAGGTTTTTATCTGGAGACCTCAGGAGAGGATCTTTTTTTTTTTTTTTTTTTTTTTTTTTTTTTTTTTTTTTTACAGGGACAGATTGAGAGTCAGAGAAAGGGATAGATAGGGACAGACATACAGGAACGGAGAGATGAGAAGCATCAATCATCAGTTTTTCGTTGTGACTTCTTAGTTGTTCATTGATTGCTTTTCATATGTGCCTTGACCATGGGCCTTCAGCAGGCGAGTAACCCCTTGCTCGAGTCAGCAATCTTGGGTCCAAGCCAGTGAGCTGTTTGTTCAAACCAGATGAGCCTGCGCTCAAGCTGGAGACCTCGAGGTCTCGCACCTGGGTTCTTTCACATCCCAGTCTGACGCTCTATCCACTGCGCCACCACCTGGTCAGGCAGGAGAGGATCTTAATAGACTAGTCATCAGCTTCCCAGGTGTCTCTTTTTAAGGTCTTGGTCTCTACTGGTGGGTTGGTGTCAGGGCAGGGGAGTCATTAGTCATCCAAGCTGGTCCTGATGTCGACTATGGCATTGCCCCACCTGCCCTGACTGTTTTTCTGGGCCTGGAGCTGAAACACAACTGAGGCCTAGATGGTATCCTAGGGGTTAATGCTGAAGGGAGCGGTCATGCAAAGTTTCTGTGAAAGTTGCCTGAGGCTGTTTTCTGGCTCCCCTGTTCCTCTGAGGGGGTCTACCACATGACAAGCTAGTGACATGCCAGGGGAGGAAGGATACAGGGAGGGTCCAAATCGCATGACCAATGAGATCCTAGGGAAGGAAAGGTCACCCAGGGGCGAGGGCCCACCCTCAATTGTCCATTGCCAGGCCGAAAGCCCTGAGTAACTTCTGTACCTCGCCTATCATCCTTGCTCTGTTCATGCCTAAGTGCCTGCTACACTATTATCATCATCAATATTAAAGTAAAGAAGCAGGATTTACACTGGTTAGAAAATTGGGCATCTGTCCTTTGCTGCATAGTCTGTGCTTTCTGTAGTCCTATGATATTCTCCTCCACCCCCTGGCAATGCAGGTCCTTCACATTCCTTCAGAGATGGAGGCTCCCGGAAACACCAGGACAGGGAGTGAGAGGGGATTGGGGAGGTTGCTGCGTCTGGGCCTCGCCCCTGGGTGAGAGGGGATCCGGGAGGCTGCTGAGGCTGGGCAGCCTGTGTTATATAAGCACAGTCAGTGGGTGGAGGCAGGAGCATCCTGCCCCCTGGGGCTGCATTTATTTTATGCATTTGTCTGCCTTGGCGACAGCAGGAGTTCAGCCCACTGCAGCCATTGCTGGATCCTGGTGTTTAACTGGGAACTACAGACACCAGCTCACTACCTACAAAATGATCTACGGCAGGAATTCAGCCAAAAAAAAAAAAAAATGAGTGGACACTGAATGAAGCCAGTGTTAGTGCACACATCCTGCTTCACCGCAGATTCTTCCTGTGGCTTCACAAGTACGTGAACACTAATAACAAGTTGACGTCCTACCTAGGAAGAGCCCTGCAGAACAGAGCGGAGGGATTGTTTTGAAAACTCAGAAGAAAAACACACCTTAAAAATTAGTAGGAAAAAAATGAGGAAAAAGTGGAACATTATGTTCGTTCTCTAGAGGAGGCAAGATGATAGACTGTGAAAGCAGGCTGTCTTGGAAGAGTGCAGGCTGAGAGAAAAGGAACAGTGTTAGAAAGGGGTGGACGAGGAGAGGCACTGTAAGAGCAACTAGGAATGCAGTGGGCTCATGGAGGGGAGGCGGCAAGGAGCAGACTGAGGCATTGAACAGTCCGTGTTGTGAGACGAGGTCTCCCTGGACGTAGAAGAGGACACTTATGATGAGAAAGGGACAGATGTCTTCACAGAGCACAGAAAGGGGGCAGAAGTTAAGCATGGTGGTGTCACAGGATGGAGAAGGTTCCCTTAGGTTTTGCAGGAAAGGGTTCAGGACACACACGCAGGAGGAGTTCATGCAGCAGTGGCAAGATTATTAAAGTGAAAGGACACACTCGGGAGGAAGAGAGAGTGGCGGGCTCCAGCAACAGCACTGAGCCCTAGGGGTTCTGCTCTGTAAAGCCAGTAGCCACGGCCACCCATCATAGCCGCCTGGCTTGTGCAGATTCGCATTTGATTCGAACAGATGGTAATGAAACAACCAATAACTGGTGAGCCATTAGCTTTAATCCTAACTTGAACCTGATGGGGAAGAAATACACACAGTGGGAAAACACTTCCCTTTGCATTTAGGGCTCCCAAAGCCACCTACTGATCTGAGTTTCCTAGAATGAAAGGTTTCTAGCTCACCAGCCTTATTCACCTCTGTTCCCCATCTCCTTCCTTCTCTCTGCATAAACTCTGCACAAACTGGCTTCTCCTTCAGCACTCCGCCATCTTGGCTGCTTCTCCTCTCCTCCACATGGCCTTTCTCTGCTTTCCTCTCTAATGCTAATCTCAGGAACCAAGAGAGTGAGAGCGAGTCCCCGGTCTGTCCCCATTTTTAGTGTAGAAATCAAAACCTTTAATCCAATATACAAATAAGGAAGTCACTGATACAAAGTCACTTAGGGTGGGAAAGGCTTAGTCTTAAAACTGAGCCTTACTTAGGGTATAATGACCCTGCCTGCTTACAGCCTGCCCCCCACACCCAATGCAATCTATAAGCGAGCAAACATATATCATATTTAAAAACTTATTTGACCAACATGCTCCTTTAGCCTCTCGGACTGGGAAAAGTGCAGGTTTATTTTGAACTCTAATCCCTAAAAGAGAGCGGAGCTTATTTTTAAACTATCCAATCCTATCCTGATTTCCTTTGGGTGGTGTCCTGCCCCTTTGGCTCCTGCCCACAATTCTCTAGGTTGGCCCACAATGGGGGGGTCAAAACCACAATGCTAATTTATTATAATCGGGGTGTAATTGAGGAAAGGTCACTTAGAGGTGACTTATGTACAGATCTGCACATACCCTAACAATAGGGATTTCCCTCTGCCCCTTTTCCCCACATCTCAGGATGTCTGTGGTTCTTCCCAGAACTGTTGTGCTGGTGGAATTATGTCGCTTATTCCCAGAGTCACTGCAAGGCAATCACCTGCTTAGTCAGATGTTTTGTTCCATTTGCTCCTTCTTTCCTTGTCAATATCTAGCTAGCTGCCTACTCTTAATGATAGGATGATAGCTGTTCCATAGAAATAAGAGAACTAGAAGAGAAATTACCAAAAACATAACAGGAGAAAAATTTCCTATAAAAAAGAAAAGCCTGACTGCATATCTAAAAGCTTTTCCATGTTCCATTTAAGATTAGGAGAAAGAGGCCATTCCTAAACAAATCTGAGTTACATTTTTTCACTACAGATACAATTAGTATATCCCCCAAGCTTTCTCATCCCCTAAGTACAAATGAGAACAGGTTATTCTTTCATATTTCTTCCTTGATAATAATTTACCTCTGCGATCCGGTGACTACATAGCCTCACTCCCTAGAAGCAGAACCGCAGCCGAACTTACCAGGCAATCCTCTCCCCCTTGTCTGTGGGGCAGTCCTGTCCATGTCCTGGTCCTTGCCAGCAAGTCTGTCATTGCTTGGCACATGGAGCCCCAACCACAGAAAACAGCCCTGACCAGACACTTTGCTGCGTTCCTCCTGTGGCTTTAGGGTGCTGACATTTCCTGGGCAGCTAAGCCACTGTCATGTGTTTTTTTCAGGCATACTGCTCTCCCTATTGCTGCCTTAGTGCCAGTGTGAATCATGCTGTTCCGTCTTCTTTTGAAGGCTCAGCAATAGTGGAATAGTATTTGAACCCAGATAAAACCCTGGTGGCTACAAGATACGTTGTTTCAGAGCCAAAAACCTAGACCCAAGTCCAACATAAGGAGCCCCTTAAAGGACTGCTCCCCTGTTTAGCTCATGGTCTGACACCTGATAGTCAAGCCTTATTTTTCTCCCCTTTCCAGGAATTCCTCTAAGCATGTCTTGGTCACCTTGGAGGCCAAAGCTCAAGTCTTAAAGGTGCCAGATAGGAAGGAGTTCCCTCTTCCTTCCAAACTAAGGGCTTTCCCCTCAAGCCAGGGGCACATTCACTGTCTTCACAGAAGTCCACCCAGACACCTTCAAAGATGTGGCCTTCCTTTATGATCTCAAAGGGACAACCTCATCAGAGCACAATAGAGCAACAACAGCACAAAGATATATATCAGATACATATCTTTACACTGTCCCATTTCAAAATGTAAAAAGAAAACAGATCCTTCATATTTAACATTTCAACTGCCCAGGACCTTTTCCACAAGTCTTTCCTGAGAAGAAATCTCCCAAGCATGGGGGTTGGGGGTGGGAGCCCAGCTCTGGGATGGTGGAGGTGGGAGAATGACCTCCCCTCCATATCTTGCTCCAAGCATCACTGCCTTTGCCCTGTGTAGAAGGCCACTGGCCTTCCATCCCAGCACATGCTACAGCTCTCCATGTTCTCAGATGAAGGATCCTTAGATATTAGAATACAGATTTTTTTACATACTATAGGGCATCCAGGTAGAAGATTTTCTTTTTTACAAAATAAAAGTGATCAGTCTCTACCTAAATTTATTTGAAACACCAAATTCCAGAATGGAATAATATTGATAGTTGATCAAAGAATATTTTTGTACTCATTAATATATCTTTTACATAAAATGTCAAATATATTCTCTGATATACAACAGCTGTATAAAGATTACACTCATGGATTCTTAAATAACATAAATAGATCAACTGCAAAGAAAAAAAGAAGGAAACGTATTTACAGTGGTTGCTTTAGTGATTTCTGTTCTGCTTCTTGATGTATTTCTTTGTATTTTTAATAATTCTTTTAATGAAATTCATTGCTATTTTAATAACTGAAAAGTGAAATAAGCATTTGGAAAAAAAGATCATCTACAAAGGATAATAAAGAAACACAATTACAGAACCTGTGCAAGGGACTAACGAATGCTGGAACCCTGTCCCCAGGCAGACACCGACTGCAGCTGTAGAAAATAGAACAGGAATAGGTTTTCTCATAAAATGCCATGTCTTGCTTTAAATATATAAACGCTATTTAAAATACTACTATAAATATGTAAAGACAATATTTGCCAGTGTTTTAACATTTAAAGTGAAAAACATGACGTGCCTAATGAATAAAGCTAATTAATTAAAATAATTCCTTTTCATCTTTTGAAAGGGTGAGAACAATCAGAAAGGGAATTTCACACTTGGATACCCCTTTTTCTTCTCTTCTGAACTTAGCATTTTCACCTAAGTTCTCTTTTTGGTTCCGTTACTAGGTCGAGCAATATCATACTGTCATTTTCCATGGCCCAGAAGGAAGCTTGCAGGACTACATAGCACATCAGCTTGCACTCTGCATGAAGGTACTGGTTACTTACATACTCTCTCTTTCTATTTGAAGAGTCAAGTGTGTGTAACACTAACCAGCCTGTTTCCCTATCACAGCACAGACAGATGGCTGCAGGATTTCCCTGTGAAATAGTGAGAGCTGAAGTGGATGCTAGTTTCTCTAAGGAACAGCTAGTGGACCTGTTCATCAGTAGCGGTAAGACCATTTCAGCAAACAGAACGGTGGTAACCAAAAGGCATGCTTTTCAGTGATGCTAAACTTTGTTGCTTGGGGATAAACTTAAATCAACTTTCCTATTATTCAACAGCTATGGGAGGAAAATTGGAAACTTGGGTGAATACTTGCAAAAAATTATATATGTGTATGTATGTGTATATATGTGTGTGTGTGTGTGTGTGTTTGTATCATTGCACTTACTGTACATCATGCATTTTCTATCTTCCTTTTTTCATCTTTTGTTTATAACACATAGGTTATGAGCATACTGTATTACAGTGGGAGCGTCCAACCTAGTGGTAGTGAGTATTGCATCACTGATGCTGTTTAGAATTGCACAGTGCTGATGGAAAACAGATCGGTTATGGTAATTTTTATTCCTGATAAATTCTGTACAACCACAACACCCCTTTATTGCTGCACCAGGGGTGAACTGCTTTCTCCATGTAACCCTTAGCATGCTATTGACTAGCACTTCACCAAACACATTACATGCATCTAGTCTCTGTGAAAACACTATGCAAGTCAGTATAATTGCCTCCATTTCAAAGATGGGGAAACAGGCACAGAAAAGTTCCAAAACTTGCCACAACTACGCAGTGGCAGGACCAGGATTAAATGTGTTTGTTAATACACCATTTTCATAAATTTTCTGTCTTGGGTTTGAGAGATTAAGACTCCAGAATTCAGCACAAGTGGAATTAGCATAGCCCTGCATAGGGTAGCATGACTCAGTCTGAGACAAAACAGCAATGAACCAGGCCAGTCTCCACGGGATTATATACAATATACAGAACCCTGGGGAGCAAGGCGAGGAGGTAGGCAGTTGTAAGATCCAAGATCCAAGAAGGGAGATTTGAAAAGCAAATTCAAATCTCCCTTTTGGGTCAGAGGTGCCTCTCATCTTTGGAGCCCTGATCAAGGGTGATGATATCTTGTGGCTAGGGCAACGGATGACCAAGCTTAGGAAGAAAAAAATGACCAACAGTTCCTAAATCAAGAAATAAAATTAAGAGGAAGGTTTGGGGACAGACTGAGGATTTCCAACCCTAGAATCACACTTGAGGAATAGGAAAATCCCACTAGAATCTGAATGTTGCTCTAAGTACCTAGGCTCGCTAACCTTTGGCCAGAAACTAGTGGAAAGTTAGCTACAGAAAGCTGTTATCTCTGAAGATGGTACTGATATAGCTAACATGTATTAAGCTCTTATTCTGATAGGCCCTATTCTAAACACCCTGATTTACAAACATATAACTAGAGACGAGGTAAAGTACGTTGACCAAAGGTTCCACAGCTGGGACGCCTAAGAGGAGCGGCACTCAGCCCAAGCACCTGACTCCTGAACCTGACCTGACTCCCTGCCGGCCACTGCTCCTTAAACACTCAGCTGCGCCAAAATTTCTGTTTCCCCCTTACTTATGTAACAAAGGCCTTTACATTTTTCAACTTTGTTGTGTTTCATCTCAAAGTCAGAAGCTAAAATATTTTGTTCTCTCCCAATCAGATAGATACTGAATTCTGCTTACACTCAGAGAGCTGAGAACACAGGATAGTGAGTGGTGGGGTCAGAAGGTGACCTTAAGGTGGAGAGCTCCGCATTTCTAACTTGTGGAGAGCATCTTCTTGCAAGGAGCTCCTCCTTCCGGTTACCAAACTGGGTGAGTGGTGCAAGTCTTTCCCTCTCACCTGAAACTCGGGTCTCATTGACAGGCTTGAAAACCTTAATAATCACAGGTGGCAACAAGCCACATTAAGGGGTGACCCGGGCTGGCTCAGGCTGGGCAGGAGGAGGGAGGTCTCTGTCTACCTCCGGCAGCTGTCAGTTCCAGCAGGCGTTTCTGGTGGAAGTGTAGAGTCACTGTGCTGAGGTCCTGTACCTTTGGGGAAGAAGCCAGAAACCTAGGAATTTATGCAAAAATGTAGGGTTTTATTCTTTCCATGTTGTTAACTATTTCAATTTTTAAAGCCATGTGAAGACCACGCAGAACCCCAAGGCCCTTTCATTCCTGGACCCCTATCCCGGTCCATAGTTAGGTCCCGCCGCTTGGTCTCTGCCCTCTTTTCCTATGTCTCATCTGCCTTCCTGTGCATGGCTGCTCCGCCTGCTGCTCATCCTCCCGAAGGCCCCTCAGAGGTCACCAGACCCTGCTGCACGAATCCCCACCAACAGTGCACAGGGTCCCCTTTTGTCCACATCCTTGCCAATATCTATCATTGGTCTACTTGATAATAGCTATTCTGACAGGCATGAGGCAGTCTCTCATTGTGATTTGATGTGCATTTGTCTGAAGATTAGTGCTGTTGAAGTTTTTTTCTAATAAATTTATTAGGGTGTTGCTAGTTAACACAGATACAGGCTTCTGGAGTCCAATTCTACACCATATTTTGTGTTTACCCCCTTCCCAAGTCAGGACATCACCATTTATGCCCCATACCCTCGTCCACCTCCCGCTTCCCAGCAGTCACTACACTGTTCTCTATGTCCATGAGATTTTTTTTTTGTCTTTTTTTTTGCTCTATCTGTCCACCTCCCTTGCCGGCCCCCCTATGCATACCCCAGTAGTTGTCAGCCTGCTCTCTGTGTATGAGTCTGTCTCTGTTTTGCCTGTTAGTTCTTTTCATGTACTTATTGGCCATTTATAAGTCTTCTTTGGAATATCTGACTCTCTTCTTAACAGCTGTCTATGCTCTAGAAAAATATGGTGTTTATTCTTACATTTCTTTGCTTTTCCACTCTCCATGTCTTTGTTCAACCTGCAGTTTTCATGTAGAATTTTAAAGTGAACATACAGCACCCCCCAGCCTCCCAACACACACTACGGCTACCGCATGGCAGGTACTATGCAAAGTATTATATTATACAGTACTGATTAAAATAGATACAGTCAGTGCCCTTCAGGAAATGACAGGACAAGTCCCTGTTAAAATGCTCTAAGGACACCTCAAATGAAGGCTTCTTGGATCCCTCTGAATATGACAAGTCCTTTTAATGAGTATAGTAGACTTTGTGTATGCCGCTGTGCCCCTCCTAACTACAGGTCAGGGCAGTGAGGGTGCCATTTAGGCTTTGCCTTGGCCCAAACACAGGTTATATTGGGAGCTCCTTGAAGGCTACTTACGTGGCCTTTTTTTTTTTTTACTTTACCTTGCCAATGATTATATGTTGAATAAATGAGTGAACCTCCTAATATAGGAAATAGCATGGGCAAAGCAAAGGGACACGCCAGTCACACTCAGGTGTCAGCAAGTAGAAATTGCTTGGAGTAGAGGCAGAAGGAGGTAGAACAGAGAGAGCAGGGGCTGACGAGGGGGTAGTGATGATACGGCAGGAAGAGAGTTCATTGGAATTGGAAAATGAAGTGTTTTTAAATTTTATTGGTAATTGAGATAAAATTGTTATATAACATTAATTTCAGGTATACAACATAATGATTCAATATCTGTATACATTGCAGAATGATTGCCGCAGTAAGTCTAGTTAATATCCATCACCATACATAATAAACATTTTTTTCTTGTGATAAGAACTTTTAAGATGTACTTTATTAGCAAATTTCAGACATGTCGCTATAGTCACCATGCTGTATAATACAGAAAAATGAAGTTTTTGAACAATAGACGGAGGCTCCCAAAATTTCCACTCTAACTACCTTCTTATGTGGGAAATGGTGTGTCATCTCTAAATTTGAAAGGATTTTTGTTCTGTATTTGGAGATAATAAGTAATTATTATAAATAAGTGAAAGATCAGTGATTTATAAGCATAAAATGTCTTCCTTCTCTTTTTAGTAACAATACTGAGACCCAAACATAAAGTTCCCCCACTGAGACCTGGATTGTGGTTGCCCAAGACAGCAACCTGAGCGTTTGCACATCCTCGGGCTGCCTCTTTCCCACATCTAGTCAGTCCTGAGTTCAGTTGACTCTGCTCCGTCTCTCATCTCTACCTCCTGCTCTGCACTCCCCCCACCAACTCTCATTTCTTGCTCAAGAAGCTAAGGAGGCCTCAGCGCTAACCCTTCTTTGCCTGCTCTGGACTCCCTCCCTCTGTGGGCTTCCCAAGAGCTCAGTGTAGAACACAGAACTGCTCACAACAGTTCTCCAATGCTTCCAGAATAAAAACTAAAATTCTCTGAATGTTATGTCAAGAACCTTATGGTCTGGCTTTGCTCTTGCTCTCTGTCCATCCTTATCTCCTAAACTCCCTCCATCTTTACCATCATTTTCTCAGTAGGACCCACTACTATTGACTGGACCAATGGGGAGATCATGGAGGACATATACATTAAGTGCTATAAATGAGGATACCAGATGCTTTGTAGCAGTGCCAGGGAACCTCGAGTGAGCCAGAGGTCAAGATCCATCAGTGAGTGTGCTGTCCCTTCCTTTATAACAAGGGTCCCCAAACTACGGCCTGTGGGCCGCATGCAGCCCCCTGAGGCCATTTATCCAGCCCCCGCTGCACTTCCAGAAGGGGCACCTCTTTCATTGGTGGTCAGTGAGAGAAGCATAGTTCCCATTGAAATACTGGTCAGTTTGTTGATTTAAATTTACTTGTTCTTTATTTTAAATATTGTATTTGTTCCCATTTTGTTTTTTTACTTTAAAATAAGATATGTGCAGTGTGCATAGGGATTTGTTCATAGTTTTTTTTTATAGTACAGCCCTCCAATGGTCTGAGGGACAGTGAACTGGTCCCCTGTGTAAAAAGTTTGGGGACCCCTGCTTTATAGTACAGACAGCACAAAGCAGGGATGGCCTTTGGTCAAGAGGTGTTGGTAAAGGACAGAGAGCAGAGAAGGAAAAGGTGTTCCAAGGTAGTCCCACTAGAGGTTTTAGAATGATAAAGGGGTAGAAATTATCCATCAGTTTCTCTCTTTTTGAAACAAGAAATTAAGTTGATCAAATTGCATTAGTATAAGTAAGGAACATACGGATTCATAGGTATTCTACACTTACTTCTGGTTTTTAACCTTATTTCCTCTAATGAAAAAACGTGAACCTACTGGGATTGGGCTGAGGTTAGAATGTCGAATTTTATCTTCCCCTGTGCACAGCACATATATATCTCTGTGAATCTGTAGAAGGAAGCCAGTGGACAGAGAATGAATGAGTAAAGTGTACAAGCAGAATCTATAAGAAGAAAGAGTAGCAAATGTATTTTAGATAATTAGCTTTAAGAATTTAAAATGTAAGTGGAGATTAAAAATGCTACCAGGGAAGAAAAGAAGATAGAACTTTAAAAAAGCACATTTCAAAAAAGAAAGGCATAGCACTTATACCTGCAAGAGTTATTCCGTGTTTATTTTAAAATCACATCTTCCTTCCCAGGCTCCCTTTTGTGAGAGAAGACAGCTGCTGTCACATGGTGAGGACAGCGTGAACATGTGCTAGAATTGGGTCAAAATTGGCTTCTGTGTGAAGTGTGGAGTTAGGTTAGCAAGACAGATACTCTTTTAAATTACATGTGACAGTAAGAAGAAAAAAAATTAAACCCTAGATTAGTATTTTAAAATAATACCTTGAATTCCTGAAAGAGATTTCTTTTTTAGGAATACTGAAGAGGGAGTGGCTGTAATATCAGGAGGGGAGGATGCTCGCTGGCGGCGTGGCTGAGCTCGCCTCTGCGGACCCTGCATTGCGCCCCGGGCTCTCCCAGGGCTGGCCCGTGCTCCTTGCCCGCACCCTCAGAGCCCCGTCCCTGCACAGCCATCCTTGGAGTAGACATTGTAGAAGATGGCTGCTTTCTGCTCCCCTGGGGGAGACTGTAGACATGGGGTCACCTTACACACGAAGGAGTTTGAATTTAACTATAAATGATCCGTTAACTATTTCTAAACTAAAGAATGTTGCTCTAGGACTATCAAAAACTTTTAATACAAGGGTGTGTGAAACTGCTCTATAGCCCTGCGCTAGGATTATCAGCCTGCCAGAGAGGAACAGGACTGCCGTAGCCTTTAATGTTGGGAAAAAAAGGACAAAAAAAAATAAAATAGATAAGTTTTTAGAAATAGGGCCTTGATGTAGCATAAGACAAAGGGATTCCCAGTGGTTAACTTTTTGGCACCAGGCCAAATAGCCTCTCCAGCCCCCATGTGGGGTGGGTGCCTCCTTTCGTCTCTGAGGACCCTGGTCTAAGGCTGCTGAGTCCTTCAAACTGGGAACTGTAATGACTTCCCGTCTCTGTGGTTGGTGAAAATGCTAGACCTGAAACGATGCTAGTTAACCTGAATTAGACTCATGCTGTTTCTCAACCAGAGTAAACTTTGCCTTTGGACTACTTGTTGGAGCGTGTTGAGCTTTAGTAATCAGGCAGGAAGCAGGCGTTCCTGAACATGTGGGGAACAAGGCTGGCAATGTTGAAGACAGAGCTTTTCACTAGAGACACCCAGGCCGTGGGACCCTTGTGGGGGCCCCGTGGGGGATCCATGGTAAACAAAGATGAGGTAAACCCACTGTTAGGGACAGCAGCCCTGTCTAGGATGCACATTTTCTATTTCATTACATGTGGAATTCATTAACAGTCCTTGCTGTGGACCCAAGAGAAGGCATCTGCTGTCTCTTTCCTATAAACTCACGTGTTTCATTTGCAGCCCTCCCTGGGCTGCTCCTACTGTCACGTCCCAGCACCTACGAGACATGCCAGAGGGGCTGTGTCCTTGTCTAGTGCATGAGCCCAACACAGAAACTCGCATCCCCTCCCCCACCCCAGGCACACTGTCAGGTGCGCTCTGCTGGGCATGCCCATTGTCACTGGCATTCCCTCTCCGCCCTCTCTAGACAGCCACCACTGCGCCTTCCTGACTCTCTCAGGCCGCCTCTTGTTCTCTGCCTTGGTGCGGGTGAGGTGACCAGTGCCTCTTGCATTCGCTTCTGCTGTAAGAGCCTGTAGGTGTGTTTGTTCTGTCCTCTCCAGTCTCTTCTTGGCATCATAGTGAGATCTTGAAGTGGGGTCACATCCGGTGTATCTTCCTCCTTAAAGAGCTCCACTGGTCCCCAGAGCTGGTGGTTTCTCCCCCCCTCGACGTGACATTCCCGCAGTTTTCCTGTGTGGTCAGGTTGTGATCACAGCAGCAGGTCAGGCCCAGCACTGAGCAGTGTGACCAGGGTCTCCGATGTGGATCCCGGGGGATTGTACAGAGCAGTCCCCGGAGGACACAGCCCGCCGTGCTGCTGCCCACAGCTCTGGCTGTGACCCCCAGCCCGCAGTGTGGTGCCACACTACGCTCCCAGCCAGTCCTGACAGCAGGGAGGTGTCAATTCTGAGGCCACTGTCATGCCATCTGGCAGCTGCTCTGACTTCCAGGACTGAGCCCTGCCCAGTGTCTGCCATCTGTCACACCTACAAAGCCTTCTCCTAACCTGTCCACCTGTTAGGATGCATTCCTCATAATGGGTCCACTTTAAAATGCACATCCCCCGGTTAGAATTACTCACCTCCAGTGACACCGCACTTAGCCCAGGACATGCAGCAAGAGGGCACTGCATCAGCATTTGTTGAAATGCAGTTACATGATCCTGCCGAGAGAGGCCGGCTGGATACAGAAGCTTAGGGCCACGGGTACTTCAGACACAAAACACAAATCAAGGAGAGCTGGAGACCTTCCATCCTTAGTTACAGGAAAGCAGAGACACAGGCCGTTCCACATATCTGTGTTTTATTACTAGTTTGTTAGCTTTTTTTTTTTTTTTTTTTTTTTCCGGAAGTGAGAAGTGGGTGGTGAGGCAGACAGACAGACTCCTGTATGCGCCTGGACGGGATCCACATGGAATGCCCTCTAGGGGGCGATGCTCTGCCATCTGGGGCATTGCTCTGTTGTGGTCAGAGCCATTCTAGCACCTGAGGCAGAAGCCACAGAGCCATCCTCAGCACCCGGGCCAACTTTGCTCCAATGGAGCCCTGGCTGTGGGAGGGGAAGAGAAAGAGAGAGGAAGGAGAGGGGGGAAGGGTGGAGAAGCAGATGGGTGCTTCTCCTGTGTGCCTTGACCGGGAATTGAACCCAGGACTTCCACATGCCAGGCTGACACTTTACCGCTGAGCCAACTAGCCAGGGCTGGTTTGTTAGCTTTTCATAGTTGTTTTAACAGACTATAGATTCATCCTACTTCCACAATCAATGTATTCCTGAGATTTGAACACTGGGACACAGTATTTTAACACTTCTTATGGAACAACTTTGTTGAAGGGGACCACAAGTGTACCAGCCCCGCAGTTACAAGTAAATTGAGAGTGACTGTTAGTACTTCTGGTGTTCTCATTTCTAAAGCGTCAGAGCGTCCAGAAAAGCTATTTCAGTCTCAGAAGAGATTCGTTAATTCAGGTTCTTCTGAAAGTGAAAGCACATTGTGTCTACAGTAACAGGAGGAATGGAGTATAACATACTATCAGGAGTATTTATGAAAAGTGGAATACTCGACAAAATTACTTAAGCGTTTTAAATTGATCCTTTTCTCAAGATTAAAATGGCTAAGACTGGGGCTCTTAAAATCTTCTAAACAAATAGTGATTTTTAATTAATTCACTGGTATATAGGTAGTAAAATTCTATATGCATATTAACACTATTATTAATATTTGAGTGCTTTTCAAACATTTTGTCTTCTTACTTGTTTCCTACATATAATAATCTTCCACTTACTGTCAGTTGGGGTTGATATGCAGTTCCATCTCCCATCTTTAATGGAAGGACCACTGAAACCAGACTCAAAAGTCCTGGATTTTCATCTTTGTTACCACTGTTCTGAAACCTTAGTCACAGGAACCTCTCTGAGACCTGTGCGAAGAAGGGTCTGCTTATCTCTCTGAGGTTCCTGTCTCTGTAACTTTATGACTATGTTGTTATATATGTGCAGTTGAAAGGTCGCATAAGGAGTTTTGACCTTTGTATTGTGCAATATCCATCTGTACAATAAATACTACCTACATACAGAGGTGGGCAAAAGTAGGCTTACAGTTATTCCTAAGGGAAAAGACATAGGGTTATGATTGTTACAGTTGTGTTATTAACTCTATATTTCCCATACCACAACCATAAACCTACTTTTGCCCACCCCTATATTTACAGATCAATGAATAGTTTAAAATAAAATAACCATTTAACCATTGACCAGGCTAAGAAATAGAATATTCCCAGCTTCCACAATGTGCCCATGGGCCCTGTCTGTGTTCACAACCCCTTCCTTCTGCAGGTAACCATTAGTCTGTCTTTTGTGATTATCATTTCTTTGCTTTTCTTTATATAGTTTTAGTACCTGTGTATTAACCTCTAAATTATATATGGAGTGTTGTCCACGTTTGAACTTTACATGATGAAATCATATTGTACATAATTTGTGTCTTGTTGTTGTGACAGTCCTTTGTGTTGTTGCTCATGGTTGTTTGTTCATGTTCAATCCACGACAGGAATATATTCCTACTGACTTATGCCGTCTGTTGTTGGTGGACAGTTGCGTTGATTGCATTTAGGACCTGTTATGGAACTAGTATTGGATGGCTGTGTGTATCTTCACAACTGTAATGAATAGTGCCTACCTGTTTGCCAGAGTCCCTGTACTCCCTCAGCAGTTCAAGAGCATTCTCATTATGTCACCTCTCTGCTTACACTTTATGTCTTCAGATTTTGTAGCTTTTTCCAATTCATACAGATTTTTATAAAAGCTTCAATCACTGAATTTCATTTCCAACCACAGCTTGTCTGATCCCAGTGAAGCAGTCTCCTGTTAACAAGAAAATCATCATCATCCTAGAGAACCTGGAGAAATCTTCCCTGTCTGAGTTATTGGGGGACTTCTTGGTGCCCCTGGAGAGCCGCAGCACGGAGAGCCCATGTGCTGTTCAGAAAGGTAAAGATCCTGGTGGGACGAGACTGTGCGGGTCAGCAGGCTCCCGCGGGCTCATTCTGTCTGCTTCCCTGCGTGCACACTGTGCCTCCTGTGCGGCTTCCTGTGACCCACTTTAATTTGCGTCTGTGCCACTGCATGGCTCGTTCTAGGGAATGGTGCATCAGAGTGTTACTACTTCCATGAGAACTGCTTTCTGATGGGCACCATCGCCAAGGCCGGCCTGCAGGGCGCAGAGCTGCTGGTGCAGCAGCATTTCCGCTGGGTGCAGCTGCGCTGGGACGGGGAGCCCGCGCAGGGCCTGCTGCGGAGGTCCCTGAGGAGGAAGGTGCTGAACAAGGTAACCCCCACCTGCAGCCTGCTGGCGGGCTGAGAGAGGGGGAACGGCGGCGGGGGAGGGGCCTGCTGGCGGGCTGAGAGAAGGGGAACGGCGGAGCGGGAGGGGCGGGGCTTGGGTGTCAGGAGCCCAGGGCTGGCCTCCACCTTTACCACACTGTGGCCTCAAGCAGGTGCGCTATGTGGACATTCAGGGTTAAATAAGATAACACCTATCAAACCCATAACCATCTCAGGACTCCATTAGAGCTTTTTTATTTATTTTTTTTAAGCAAATGGGTTTTAAATAGGTTTTACCATATTAACTATTCTCAAGGTGTCTCACAGGTTCTAAACGTGGTGGAAGACTACACTGGGACATCACTCCCTCTTCTTGAGGACAAGCCATGCTATCGTGGGCCTCAGACATGATCTATCCACCCAGCTGCCTTTTAAATAAGGCTGCTGAACTCCCTACAGTGATATTAAAAAGTCATATGAAAATTAAAATTCTCTATTTTTTGACACATTTGTACTTTTTCATTCTTTCCCCCTCTCACTCATCCCCACCCCCTCCCATCTGGCAACCATCAAAATGTTTTCTGTGCCTATGAGCCTGTTTCAGTTTTGTTTGTTTATTTTGTTTTTTAGAGTCTACATGCAAGTGAAATCATATGGCATTTGTTCTTCTCTGTCTGACTTACTTCATTTAGCATAGTACCCTCTAGGTCTGTCCATGTTGTTGTAGATGGTAAGATTTGATCTTTTTTGTGGCTGTTTTATTAATTGTATACATTGCACCGCTTCTTTATTCATCTATGTGGCTTCTATACTTTGGCTATTGTAAATAATGCTGCGGTGAACATATAGATGCATATGTCTTTTCAAATTAGTGTTTTGGGTTTGATCAGATAAATACCCAGAAGTGGAATTGCTGGGTCCTTCTTTGTCTCTTATTATAGCCTTTATTTTAAAACCTGTTTTGTCGGGTATAATTATTGCTACCCCAGCTTTTATGTTTGTTTCCATTTTCATGAAATGCCTTTTTCTATCCCTTTACTTTATCTCTGCATGTTTTTCAATCTGAAGTAAGTGAGTCTGTTACAAGCAGCATATGTAAGAGTCTGGTTATCCACTCAACCATCATATGTCTTTTGACTGAAACATTTAATCAAATTACATTAGTAATTACATAAAGTAATTGTTGATAGATATGTAGCTATTACCATTTTATTATTCATATATTTTTTTATCTTTTTCCTTCTTAAAGAGTCTCTTTAGCATTTCTCATAATACTAGTTTGGTGGTGATGAACTCCTTTACCATTTTCTTGTCTGGGGAGGCCTTTTATCCATTCTTAATTCTTTTTTTTTTTTTTAATTGTTATTTATTTATTTATTTATTTATTTTTTTTTGTATTTTTCTGAAGCTGGAAACGGGGAGAGACAGTCAGACAGACTCCCGCATGCTCCCAACCGGGATCCACCCGGCACGCCCACCAGGGGCGCCGCTCTGCCCACCAGGGGCGCCGCTCTGCCCACCAGGGGGCGTCGCTCTGCCACGACCAGAGCCACTCTAGCGCCTGGGGCAGAGGCCAAGGAGCCATCCCCAGCGCCCGGGCCATCTTTGCTCCAATGGAGCCTTGGCTGCGGGAGGGGAAGAGAGAGACAGAGAGGAAGGAGGGGAAGGGGTGGAGATGCAAATGGGCGCTTCTCCTATGTGCCCTGGCAGGGAATCGAACCCGGGTCCCCCGCACGCCAGGCCGATGCTCTACCACTGAGCCAACCGGCCAGGGCCCATTCTTAATTCTTAACAATAGCTTTGCTGGGTAGAATAATCTTGTTTGTACTTGCTATTCATCACTTGAGTATTTCGTACCATTCCCTTTTGTTCTGCAAAGTTTCTGTTGAGAAATCTTCTAACACTCATGGGAGCTCCCTTGTAGGTAACCAGCTGCTTTTCTCTTGCTGTTAGTGTTCTCTCTCGGTCTTTAAACTTTGATATTCTAATTATGATGTGTGTTGGTGTGAACCTCTTTGGTTTATCATGTTTGGGACTCTGTACTTCCTGGCTTGTATTTATTTCCTTCACTAGGTTAAGGAAATTTACCCTCATTATTTCTTATTTATTTATTTATTTATCTATTTTTCTATTTATTTATTCATTGTGTATTTTTCCAAAGTTAGAAGTGAAGAGGCAGTCAGACAAAATCCTGCATGCGTCCGACTGGGATCCACCCTGCACACCCACTAGGGGGCAATGCTTGGCTCCTCTGGGGCATTGCTCCACTGGAATTGGATCCATTCTAGTGCCTGAGGCAGAGGCCATGGAGCCATTCTCAGCACCTGGACCAACTTTGCTCTAATGGAGCCTTGGCTGCAGAAGGGGAAGAGAGAGAGAGGAAGAAGAGGGAGAAGGGTGCAGAAGCAAATGGGTGCTTCTTTTATGTGCCCTGACCGGAAATCAAACCCGGGACTTCCACATGCTGGGCTGACGCTCAACCGCTGAGCCAACCGGCCAGGATCCCCTCATTATTTCTTCAAAGAGGTTTTCAATTCTTTGCACTCTCTCCTCTCCTTCTGGTACCCTATAATGCAAATGTTGGTAGAACTGATGATGTTCCAGAGGCCTCTTAAACCAACCTCATTTTTTAACATTCTTTTTTTCTTTTGCTGTTCTGATTGGGTGTTTTCTGCTAATTTATCTTCCAAATTGCTGATTTGATCCTCTGCTTCATCTAATCAGTTGATTGCCTGTAATGCATTCTTCAGTTTCATTATTATATTCTTTATATTTGACTAGTTCTTTTTTATGTTTTCTATGTCTGTTTTTATGTTTTCTGTCTTTTTGTTGAAATGACTTTTCTCACTGGGTCATTGAGCATCCTTATAACCAATCTTTTGAACTCTGCATCTGGTTGTTTGCTTGTCTCTATTGTTTAGTTTCTTTTATGGAGTTCAGTTCTGTTCTTTCATTTAGGACATGTTTCTTTGCCTCCTCATTTTGGCTGCCCTCCTGTGTATGTCTCTATGTATACTGGAGAGCCGCTATGTCTCTCGGTATTGGTAGAGAGGCCATATGTAGCAGGTGTCCTGTGGGTCCCAGTGGCACAGTCACTCTGGTCACCTGAGCTAGGTGCTCCAGGTGTGTCCCTACTGAGGGTTGTGCGTTCCCTTTTGGTGTACTTGAGCATTGGTTGCTGTTTGCACACCATTGGGACGGACTGGAGCTCAGGTTAATTGGCAGCAAGGACTGGCTGTGACTGCAGTTAAGGACCCTATGTTGTGCAGGACTGACCCTATGGAGCAGGATTTATTTTAGCAGCGCTCTCAGGTCTGCTAAATCTGTCCTTTGGGTGTATCATTTGTGGAGGTGGTTGGGTAGTGGTTTTGTGTGGTCTGAAGCTGGATGCTGGGTGTGTTAGTTCTGGGACCTCTTGGGAGGGTCTCTGGGTCAGGCCAAGGTCAGCTACAGACTGTGCCCTTCCCCAGGACCACCCAGCATGTGGATGTTCTGGGTTTGATTCCTGATCAGGGCACACAGGAGAAGCACCCATCTGCTTCTCTACCCCTCCCCCCTTCTCTTTCTTCCCCTCCTGCAGCCATGTCTCCATTGGTTTGACTGCATTGGCCCCAGGCACTGAGGATGGTTCCATGAAGCCTCCATCTCAGGTGCTAAAAATAGCTCAGTTGCAAGCATGGCCCAAGATGGGCAGATTATCGACCTCAGATGGGGGTTGCTGGGTAGATCCCAGTCAGGGTGCATGTGGGAGTTTGTCTTTCTATCTCCCCTCCTCTCAACTTGGAAAAAAAGGAAAAAACAAAAATCAGTGTCTCCTGGGGAACGCCCACGTGAGAAATTTATATCCTGCATCAAACAAAACCCAAACCTTCCATTCTGTTGATGAATTAAAAGCCTCCTCTTTTATTAATGAGACTTATGTTTTTACCATGCTTCTTTTTATAGCAGCTTGTGAGAACACACATATAAACAATAAGGTTAATGAAATGGAAAATCAGGAGAAAATTGAAAGGTAGAAGAAATTGTCACAATGCAGCTTAGTAAGGGTTCTGCAATGAGCTACCAGGTGATCTGAAGATGAGTGCCCCTTCTTCTGGACTTGCAGGGACCTGGGAGAGGGTGTGAACTGAGGCCAGCTACCACTAGTGCTGGGCTTTGGGGTTGCTTAATAAGAAGTACTGGGCATGTTAGGTTAGATGCTACCTGTTTGGGGTCTGTGAACTTTTGAGAGGTTTTAGGAAAGACCAGAACATGAGCTGAGAGAAATTGTTTATATGGAAAAGTCACTGGAAACAGCTTGGGTGGGCCCACAAGTTGGGGGGTGGAGGGGTTTCAGGGAATCACCAAGGAGAGTGAAGAGTGAGCCATATTGATGGGGAGTGAGCTATGGAGCCTGCCTCTGCTTGCAGGGGAGGGCTCAGCACAGAAACAGTGCCTCTGTCAGCACTTCAGTTTGGGGAAAGCTGCCCCTGCAGGCCACATGCTAAAGCTGGACAAAGCTTTAAGAGAAGGGAAATTATGATCCCAGATCCCAAAGCCGCATGTAACACAGCATTTTAACAGAGCTGCAGGTCTCACAGAGCCACCTTTTCATTTTTACTTGGCCAATTTATGCAGGAGACACCAACATGCACAGCCTGTGCCCAGTCTTAGTACCGTAATGACTTGGTAAATCCAAGATTCGTAAGAATAGGTAGAACAGAGATTTTATAAGAATCTTTTCTAGTTAATCGCTATACCTGACTTCTAAATAATTGAGGCTATTCTTATAATAGTAAATAAACCTTCTGTATTACTGAAAAGGGGACTTAATTTTCTTTTTTTTTTTTTTTTTTTGTATTTTTCTGAAGCTGGAAACAGGAAGAGTCAGTCAGACAGACTCCCGCATGCGCCCGACCGGGATCCACCCGGCACGCCCACCAGGGGGTGACGCTCTGCCCACCAGGGGCGATGCTCTGCCCCTCCAGGGCGTCGCTCTGTTGCGACCAGAGCCACTCTAGCGCCTGGGGCAGAGGCCAAGGAGCCATCCCCAGCGCCCGGGCCATCTTTGCTCCACTGGAGCCTTGGCTGCGGGAGGGGAAGAGAGAGACAGAGAGGAAGGAGGGGGAGGGGGTGGAGAAGCAAATGGGCGCTTCTCCTATGTGCCCTGGCCGGGAATCGAACCCGGGTCCCCCGCACACCAAGCCGACGCTCTACCGCTGAGCCAACCGGCCAGGGCCAGGGACTTAATTTTCTAAAATATAATTCTAAAAAAAAATTTAAAAAGAATTTTCCTTTCCAGACCATGTATGTTACACAGTATTTAAAATGTACACATTTTAAAATTTGAAAACACATCAGAGAAATGAAAATTAAAACCACAGCCCTGGCCGGTTAGCTCAGGGGTAGAGCGTCGGCCTAGCGTGCAGAGGACCCGGGTTCGATTCCCGGCCAGGGCACACAGGAGAAGCGCCCATTTGCTTCTCCACCCCTCTGCCACGCCTTCCTCTCTGTCTCTCTCTTCCCCTCCCGCAGCCAAGGCTCCATTGGAGCAAAGATGGCCCGGGCGCTGGGGTTGGCTCTGTGGCCTCTGCCTCAGGCGCTAGAGTGGCTCTGGTCGCAACATGGCGACACCCAGGATGGGCAGAGCATCGCCCCCTGGTGGGCAGAGCGTCGCCCCTGGTGGGCGTGCCGGGTGGATCCCGGTCGGGCGCATGCGGGAGTCTGTCTGACTGTCTCTCCTTGTTTCCAGCTTCAGAAAAATGAAAAAAATAAATAAATAAAATAAAATAAAAAAAAGAAAATTAAAACCACAATGAGATATCACTTCATATCTGTCAGAATGGCTGTCATCAATAAATCAACAAACAACAAGTGCTGGTGAGGATGTGGAGAAAAGGGAACCCTCCTGCACTGCTGGTGGGAATGCAGACTGGTGCAGCCACTGTGGAAAGCAGTATGGAGATTCCTCAAAAAAATTAAAAATAGTACTAACTGCCTTATGATCCACCAATTCCACTTCTGTGAATTTATCCAAAGAAACACGAAACACTAATTTGAAAAAATACATGCATCCCTTTGTTCATTGCAGCATTACTTACAATAGCCAAGATCTGGAAGGCAGACCAAGTGTCCGTCAGTAGATGAGTGGCTAAAAAAGCTCTGGTACATATACACAATGAAGTACTACTTGGCCATAAAAAAGAAGGAAATCTTACTTTTTAAGACAGCAGAGATGGACCTTAGATTATTGTGCTAAGTGAAACAAACCAGTCAGAGAAAGACAAGTATCACATTATTTCACTTATATGTGGAATCTAATGAACAAAACAAACAAAATAGAAACAGACTCCTAGATACAGAGAACAGACAGACAGCTGTGATGTGGGAGTGGGGGGGGCAAGGTAAAAAAAGGTGAAGAAATTAAGCAAAAAAAAAATAAAATTTTGAAGATAAATGTCTTTATATTAGCAGAGCTCTGTACATTTTGAAGAAGTTAGCATGTTAGCTAAGGAAATTAAATTAATACGGGGTGAACATGTTATTGACCCAGATGTACCATGTGGATCTTATCACCCCAAATATTCAAATATTTAATGTCATTTCTTATTTCATTAATTCAAAGTCTTTTCATGAGCACCTACTATTTGTAAGACCCTATAAGGTCCCTCACATACTTGTGAATAATGATTTCTTTCAGAACTGATGTTGCAGAATTCATCGAAAGTTTCTCCTTAGCCTACTTATTGATCCTTTGTGTCTGAACCTTTTAGTTTCATATAATGAGTGACAGGTCTGTATCTCATGCTGACACACATGATAAGTGTGTTATTAACGATCCCTCCTTCAACCACTACAAGTGAAGGTAAAATCAGATTCAGCTCCATTTTTGTTTTGTGTTTTAATTGTTTATATTTTTAATTTTGGACTGCTAAAAACAAAAGGGAAAGAAGCCCTGTTCTAAAGCAAGCCCCGTGTTCCGTCCCCCGTCTCCAGTTCCGAGGCCAGGCGCCCTCTCCCTGCGACCCCGTGCGCGAGACCGTCGACTGGGCCCTGGCCGTCTGGCGCCGGCTCAACTCCTGCCTGGCCTGCCTGGGCGCACCTGAAGCACTTCTTGGGCCAAAGTATTTCCTGTCTTGTCCTATAGTCTCAGGACATGCCCAAGTGACAGTAAAGTAAGTGTCGTTTCACCTTGTCTTTTAAAAATAGAGCCTGGTCTATTTGGGGTGTTTGAGATGTGACAGGGCTACCCTGTGCCATCTCCTGTCATCATCACAGGTGTCAGAAGACCCATGCCTGGTCTGCTGGGTAACCTAAGGAAGCTGCTTTTCCTAAGAACAGGACAGCATTTTCCCTCCTGTACAAAACTCATCTACCGTATTTTTTGCTCCATAAGACACACCTGACCATAAGACACATCTAGGGTTTTAAGGAGGAAAATAAGAAAAAAAATATTCTGAACCAAGTGGTGTGTTAAAATATTTAATAAAATACCATATTTTTCACTCCACAAGACACATGGGCATTTTCCCCTCCACTTTTTGGGGAAAAAAGTGCATCTTATGGAGCAAAAAAATATGGTAAATCACATAGAACTTGGCCCTGGCCAGTTTGCTCAGTGGTAGAATTTCGGCCCGGCATGTGGATGTTCTGGGTTTGATTCCTGATCAGGGCATACAGGAGAAGCACCCATCTGCTTCTCTACCCTTCCCCCTTCCCTCCCCTTCCCTTTCTCTCTTTCTTCCCATCCTGCAGCCATGTCTCCATTGGTTTGAGTGCATCGGCCCCAGGCACTGAGATGGTTCCATGGAGCCTCCATCTCAGGCGCTAAAAATAGCTCAGTTGCGAGCATAGCCAAAGATGGGCAGATTATCGGCCCCAGACGGGGGTTGCTGGGTAGATCTCAGTCAGGGTGCATGTGGAAGTTTGTCTTTCTATCTCCCCTCTCAACTTGGAAAAAAGGAAAAAACAAATCAGGTGGGGCTTGCTGTGCAGTGTCTCCTGGGGAACACCCACGTGAGAAATTCATATCCTGCAACCAAACAAAACCCAAACCTTCCATTCTGTTGATGAATTAAAAGCTTCCTCTTTTATTAATGAGACTTATGTTTTGACCATGCTTCTCTTTATAGCAGCTTGTGAGAACACACATATAAACAATAAGGTTAATGAAATAGAAAATCAGGAGAAAATTGAAAGGTAGAAGAAATTGTCACAATCCAGCTTAGTAAGGGTTCTGCAATGAGCTGTTAACTTGGATTCTGTGGTTTCTGGCATCCTGGGCAGAAATCCACTTTGTAAAGCAGAAATGCAATATTATATCTTTATTATAAGACAGACTGTCAACTGAAACTGCCTGGGGGGGGGCAGAAAGAGTGACTGTGATAAAATAAACACAAAATTCTCTTGATAAAGAGCAGAAATACATTTATTCATATCATTATTGCCATTAGATTTAAGCCTTTCACATCCAGTCTCCATAGTCTTAGAAGCCAGTTTGGCCCTTTTTATCAGGAGCACAGATGTTGTCAAGAACTGCAGAAGCCGTGAGACTTGTGCCCCATTTGCAAGCTAACAAGTTAGTCTGCCGCAGGCTCAGGGTGCTGGGTCAGAGGCCCAGGACTTCATCCCTCACAGCACAGCCCTCGTCTGGGCTATACATTCCACCATTCCCCTGGCTCCTCGGGTCCCCCTGGGTGATGCACCGTGACCCAGATGGATACTGGCTTGGCATCCGTCACAGCTGCAAAACTCAGAGCTTGGGAATCCCCAGGCTTCTGCTGGGGTGCTGTCAAGGCTGCCGACCCTCTGCCCTGGAAGGAGATGCTGCCTTCATTATCCTGGTCAGGGATCCACCTCTGCTGCAGAGAGGACCCTGGCTCTGTCTTTCCAGGCTGTGTGCCACCAACATCCTGGAAAAGACAGTTCAGGGCAAAACTGCCAAACAGGGTGCAGATATGATGGAGAATTGCCATATCAAGGAACTGCTGTTTTTTTAAACAAAGCTTATCATCTTTTACCCTTTTAGAATTGTGCAAGTTTGACTCACATGGTAGAATACCAGATTTTTTTCTATGTATTTTTTTCTTGAATTACAAATCACTAGATGGTAACAGAGAAGCTTACAGTAGAGAGATGCTTAATATTTGGGTAAGATTTATAGTCCTAAAAGGTGTATGCCATTATCTAATAGGTTTGAAAACTTTCCTGTTCTGGGAGATGTGGTTTTGTTGCTGTAGCCTTAATCACATGAAATATTTTTTAATGCTACAACCAGATGTAATCTTTTTTGAAGAAACTTTAATTGGTATTATGGATACTCCAAACTTGAACGAAAGTTCCACTGCTACAGCTACTAATGCATAAGTCCACCTAAGGCTGGTGGACCCATCTCCCTTCTGTAGGCTGAGCCCATCTGAGTACAGACACAAAGCCCTTGCCTTGGGACAGGCAGCTTTAATTTGCCATTGAATAATCACTAGTAATAGAAGTATCCCATTTTCAGAAATATTAAAATATATGTGTCTTATTAAGAAAATAAGACAAATAAGTTTAAACTATTTAAACACAGTTTTTTAGGAAATATTTTTTCCCTAGCTTCTTCTGTCTGTCAATTTATCTTTCTGTCCATATCACTTTTCCTTTTTTTAAAACATTTTTATTAAATGTATTGGGGTGTGGCCCTGGCTGGTGGCTCAGTAGATAGAGCATCAGCCTACCGCATGGACATCCCAGGTTCAATTCCTGGCCAGGGCACACAGGAGAAGTGTCTATCTGCTTCTCCCCCCTTCCCTCTCCCCTTTCTCTCCCTATTCCCTTCTTGCAGCCAGCAGCTTGATTGGTTCAAGTGTCAACCCAGGGACTGAGGATAGCTCCATTGGAGCGCATCGGCCTCGGGCACTAAAAATAGCTCAGTACTCAGAGCATCAGCCCAATGTATGGTTGCTGGGTGGATCCTGGTCAGGGTGCGTGTGGGAACCTGCCTCACTATCTCCCCTCCTCTCACCTAAAAAAATGTGTTGGGGGTGACATTGGTTAATAAAATTATGTAGGTTTTAAGTGCACAATTCCACATTACATTGCCTGGATATTGCATTATATGTTCCCACCCAAAGTCAAGTCGGCCTCCATGTGTTTTATTCACACACTCATCCAGCAGCACTCCGGCGTGGATTCCTGCTCTCAAGGGTCTTTTAAAGTAAAAGGGGGGAGACATGCAAACAGTCAGTTTTATTTGAAATGCGTAGTATTTTTGAGGTAAAGTCGGACTACTTTGAGGTTAGATAATGACACTTATCCCAGAACTAACTACCTGGGAAAGAGCATATCTTTAGAGACACACACGATTTTTCTGTGGTCTTCAGACTGTCCTTTGTAGCGCTGTGTGTAATTCCTGAGAGGCCTGATCCTAACTGTGAGTCTGCCCCTCTCCTGCAAGGTGGATGGCTAAGCTGTGGAATGCTGTCATCGCACCCAGAGTTCAAGAAGCAATATTGTCAAGAGCCTCTGTGAAAAGACACCCTGGCCTCCTGCAGACAACTGCTCCCAAGCCCCCCAGCCCGGGTCAGCAGGCTGTGGTTAAAGCTGCACTCAGCGTGGTGCTCAGTAAAGCTGTGCTGCACGGCTGTCCCCTGCAGAGCACAGGTGTGTGGGTCCCCGCTGGGAGAGAAGAGAGCCGCACTCTTGTAAAACTGGTTTACCTTTGTCATTAAGGAGCTCTGCTTTCCTCTTTGTAATGAGAGAAACTGTCGGGCATTAATGAACAGTGCACTCCTTTGCTCCAGAACCATTTCTGTTGTGTAATGCCTGCTCATATCTAACTCTGAGCCTTCCAGGCAGTTTGCTGGTTCACGGAATTCCCACTTGGGTAGCAAGCAGGCCCGGGGCTTTGAAGGGTCTGTTTCTTTGAGAATCAGAAATGTATATCTCGCTGGACTCTACGGAACTGCGGTATCACTGCTTCTTTCTGGCAAGATGGGCCCTGTGTCCCTGTGTCGTTTCAGAGCTGGAGCAGCATACCGCCGACTTCCGAGGAGGGGGTTTCCCTTTATTCCTGGTTGCAAGTTACAACAGCTGCAGCAAGAAGAATGGAGAGAGTGGAGCCTGGAGAAGGGTGAGCACCGGTATGCTCAGGAAGTCTGGCCGCTTCTCCTCCCCCGCCTGGCACAAGCCGGCCCTGGGTGAGACAGGTAAGGGCAGAGATGCCTCCTCGCGGGCTGGGCACTTGGGGGTCTAGTTTCTCAGTGCAGACGCGCTTTTATTTATTTTTCACCGTGCGTGCAACACAATTCCAAATATCTCAAAGCATATTTTCATGCCGTAAATGTATGTTATAGGTACATTTAGAGAAATATTTGGGAACCCCCTACCTGAAGATAATTTTTCTTTTCTTTCTTTTTTAAATTGAGAAGCAGGGAGGTAGAGAGTCCCACATGTGCCCCAAATGGGATCCACCCAGCAAGCCCTCTATGGGGGTGATGCTTTGCCCATCTGTGGTCACTGCTCCGTTGCTTGGCAACCAAGCTATTTTAGCACCTGAGGCAAGGCCATGGAGTCATCCGCAGCGTTCAGGGCCAACTTTGCTCAAACCATTTGAGCCATGGCTGGGGGGGGGAGAATGGGGAGAAGTGGAGAAGCAGATGGTCACTTCTCCTGTGAGCCCTGACCAAGAATCGAATCCAGGACTTTTACATGCCTGGCCAACTCTCTACCGCTGAGCCAACCAGCCAGGGCAAAAATAATATTTCATGCTATAATTCTGGTATTATATTTATCTTTACTGTGTGTGTGTATTTTTTTTTTAAGTGAGAGTAGGGAAGATACAGAGACAGACGCCTGCATGTGCCCCAACCGGGATCTACCCAGCAACCCCTATCTGGGACCAATTATCTGCCCATCTAGGACTATGCTCCCAACTGAGCTATTTTTAGCACCAGAGGCTGTGGCTCTACAGAAGCATCCTCAGTGACCAGGGCTGACATACTCTAATCAATCTAGCCATGGATACGGAACCAGAAGAGAAAGAGAGAAAGGGAGGGGGGTAAAAGCAGATGGTCACCTCTCCTGTGTGCCCTGGTTGGGAATCAAACCTGGGACTTTCACACACCAGGTTGATGCTCGACTGGCCATCCTTACTGTGTTAGTGGTCTTTTTAAAATTAATTTGACATTTATGGTATCCATAATTAAAGCTTTGCAGTCCAAGAACTGCACTTAGGCATATTTCTCCTGGTTTATGTCATGCTTTAGCTAACCTTGCATTTTTAAAGGTATGTGTACAGGCATATTTGATACCAGTTAAGGCCTTTATAGGTGAATCAGTTTTACATATTTTTTCAATGTGTAGTGTATACCGTTTGCCAGGTGCTATTCTAGGCCATGGAAATAGAGCACTAAGAACAGCAGCAACCCCTGCTCAGAGTTTACGTTATCATAAGTGATTCCACAGAAGCTATGTAATGGGGTATTATTAAAAAAAATTTTTTTTGTAAGTTCTCATTCTAACAAAGAAAACATAACTCATCTCTCTCTGATGTTAGACCTATTTCTTTTGGTTTTGATAATAGGATAATCAATAATTCTGCAAAGTATAGATGGCCTCCCTAAAGGGAACCCATATTGGAGTCAGAAAGAAGAAATGTTGCGCCTCATGTGCATGGTGGAGCTGATGCATGTAGTTAGCTTCTGGTCTAGAGGAGCCCCCTCCGGCCCCTCTGTTCCGAGGCCTTGTGTGTCTGCTGTGCAGCAGGGGCTCGTTAAATAGAAGATGATAAAACATTTTGTTCATTTATATATCTTCGTACCTTAGCTTGCATTTTGTTTGTTTTTTTAAATAAAAATTTAATATGGTTTTTAACCATATTAATACATGCTGGAGTTCTGTAATTACCCCAAGTGTGTGTTAGTAAATTGTGACTACTTTTTTAAATAATTGAATGAGAGTTTTACTTATACTTTTTTGTTATATGTATCTATAGTAGGATCTGTTCTGATCTCAAGACCTTGCCATTACTTCCCAAAGAATGTCTGAGTCAGGGAATAAGATCATTACATTCCTTCCTCCAGCATAAGAGGCTCCCCATACAACTTTCTGTAGTGAGGATCATACCTTTTACTTGTTTACCCCATTATAGTGTACAAGAGTTCAAAAAAAAATGATTATTATGTTCATTTACAGATGACAAAACTGAGGCTCAGAAACCCCCAGCTAGCTGCTCAAGTCCCCTCTCCTGGAGACTGCTGTCCATGGTTTTGTTTCTGCCAGTCCGATGCTGTCGCCTTCTGTCCGTGCCACTTCCATCCTGGGCACATGTGACAGTCCACAAACACGCAGTGACGCAAACACCATCCGGGCGTCTCAATACCATTTCCAAGTTCATTACAGTTTCTATAGGGTACAGGACCAGCTTCTTTCTTGAGCTAAATCACTACCTGAACAATAATTGTTGTTCCATATACTTCTTGACAAAAATCAATAAAATGATTATAAATTTAAGGCAATATTATGAAAATAAGCCCAATTTAGAAAACTGAATTATAAATGATTTTAAATGTATTTGTATTGCCAATAGTTACATTTTTAAACTATTTGATGTAATATCATTATGATATTCTTTGAAACATGAAACCTTATTTGGAAGAATAATAAATTGTGTGTAGTCATAATTTACATGGATCTTAACATAAATTATAAAATCTAAAAACTGATTTTACAAAGTAAAATTTATGGGCCATTAATTTTAATCACATATCATGGTTAGATAAAGGAACCAGAGATTGAGATATATTTCTAGTTATTATCATTTTTATAACAGTAATTTTTCCCCAATAGTTGCATTTGTTAATAGAATTATAACAACATTGAGTTGATTTGGGGTGGTTTTTGACATCACTATTAAAAATAATAGCAAAAGAAGAACCACTTTGCATTCCACACAGATCAGCGCAGAGGGTCATAAAGTTTAGTAAAGACACAGCCTCTTTCTTTCCGAACCTAAAACAGAAAAACGTGATGTCAGTTCAGCACTGTGGGGACTGGAGCCCAAGCTTGGGCACTTTGGGTAATTAGAGAAAGCCACTGGTCAGTGCTCTGACCATAATGACAAAAGGACACATAAACTGATACAGAGATCATCTCTGACTATCAGCTTTTAATGAGGATATGGTACCTTCAAAATTATTCTTTAGAGATAATTTGTACTAACAATATTCATACAATTTTAGAATTCGCTTAGAAGCAACTAAATGTTTTAACGAGCTTACAACATTTAGTGTCTTAAAAAAAAAACAGACTTTTTTGGAGTTTGAAATGGTTTATACCAGTATTTTCTCACTTTTTTGACCATAACCCACAGTGAGAAATACTGTATGTTTTACATCATGACCAATACACACAAACCTATGTGTAATGTGTGTATATAAAACTGATCCAGTAGATCGAGTTACTGTACTGCAGCGCAATCTGATACTGTTTTGTATCTTTTACGTTCATATTTTCTTTCCTGTAGAATGCACAGAAGTTAAAAGTTAAATTTTGACAATGAAAATTGGTAGTGTGACGATGCCACACACACTGTGATCCACGGTGAGGGCCCGCACACCCCACCCTGCACTTGAGCAGTCAGGGTCAGTGTGGGAAGGGGCTTGACTGGTAAAAGAGGAGCCACTGATAAAAGCCAAGATCAGGATCCGGACTTGAACCCCAGCTCGTGTTAGCTGGACTTCATTCAGTTGTGAATATACCCGAGGGGCCTTCCCCCAGTGGCTGAGCAGGAAGCTGCATCACAGCCATGCGCTGAGGAAAACCCCTCAAGAGCTGGATTCGGTCCAAACACAATATGAACGTGCAGCCTGTGCCCATAGTCTGCATCTTTTAAATACAGAATTCAAGATGCACAGGGACAATGATTCCTTCTCTTGAAATGATTACATTTTTCCTTCCAGGTACCAAAAATACGACGGTATCACAGCTGAACAGTAACAGGAATGCTTCTCTGTCGAAACAAAAGTAAGTTTCCCTTTCAGATTAAGTCAAGCAGCAACACACACTCTCCTTATTAGCTGTGTAACTGTTATACTGTTCATATAATTTTTTAAGAAGCAATTTGTTGAAAAAGTTTAGAAATATTAGCTACATTTTTTAATCAAACTTGATAATTATTATTAATGCATTTGATGTAAAAATATGGTAAAATCCTGTGTTTTTACATTGCTAAACAGGCTTTCAAAGACTTTTTTTTAATGCTAGATTTACAGAAACATAGTAGAAAATTTGCTTTTAGTTGTTAAATGTTTAAAGTGATATTTATTTTCTTAATTGCTCTTAGGGAATTGTTGATTATTTCAGCTTACAAATTTTGAAGGAAAGGATGATTTGGTTAATCATAGACTAGACATGTTGGGCAGTTTGCAGGTAGCTCCCCGTCGTAGCCCCCTCACCTGGCAGGTAACAGTTAGGACCCTGTCCCTGTTGACAGAATCGCAGAAGCAACAAGGGCAAAGAGAGAGGGGAGATAAAGGAATTAATGCTTCTTTCTGTCATGCACACTGCTAGACTTGATGTACATAATTTCCCCAGTAACTCCATAATGCAGGTTTGCGGAATTCGTTACAGAAGGGAACCCAGAAACTGAAGCGTTAAAGGGGCAAAAAAAGAGTAAGCCTGACCCATGGCCATATTGCTAGTAAGTGGTAGCACCGAGTTTGCAGTTCATATTTGTTACATTATATCACACTGCCCTATACCACCCTGTTTAGTGTCTTAGCTTTATCAAGTCTCGGGGACAGAGAGGGAACAGGAAGAGTAAGGAGATTGGAATGTTGTAAGTCCAGGTGGACTCCTTTGTGAATAAAATTGTATCCTATTGAGAATTTTGAGTAGGAGTTATCAAAATTGTGTGGAAGTGAGTTATTGCATTAAATGTTTTATTTAAAGAATTTTAAAAACAATTTTTCTACCACACCCCGAGTCTCAAACCAAAGTACAGTGTCTAGGTTTCCATATTGGGGACTGTATAGTGGCTGTCACTCTGGAAACTTTTTTGACCTTTGTGTTAGGTCTTTAGAGAATGATCTGTCATTGGTGTTGAACTTGGATCAAAGACTTTATCTGGATTCAGATGATGAAGCAGACCTGGCCAAGGAACTTCAGACGATGTGCTCCAGCAGATCTGAGTCTGATATCAGCAAGGTAGGTAGTACAACGGGGAGGATGTTACATGGCTCCACCCCATAGCAGAGACTTCTGGGAGCCACATCCTAAATGTTCATTCCCTAAACTTTTAAGAATTCCTCATGGAATAGCATGGCTAATACTCTGATCAGAACAGCCCTTACCTTTCTTGGAAAAGCCCTTTCTCCCAAAATACCATTTCTGCAATAGGGGGCTCTATTTAAGCACAGCTTGCTTTTTTAAACACTTCTGGAAATCCTGAAGCTAAAATCCCATATGTTAATTATATTAGTGCAAATCATGCCCGTGTCTCAGGCAGCATTTGGTAAGCCTCAGTCTATTTCTCCGGCTTTTATCTTTTTGTTCTCCTAACTTTGGCAACAACTAATCTATCAGTGAGAGCACCACAGCAGGGACCTGTTGCAGACAGAGCAAGGGCAACAAGTTTCCTTACAAATATGTAAGAAAAGTAATTGGCTACAGTCCTAGCTTTTACGCAGTGAAAAATGAGATCCAGGTATGGGAGTCAGTGACCCAAAAACTCAAAGAAAGCATGAATAGCATCAAGTTCAGCCTGTTTCGGATGCTGATCTCTGTAACAAATTGGACCAGACATCCTTGATAAATACCTCTTATTTGAAAGGGAGCATAATGGCCTGACCTGTGGTGGTGCAGTGGATAAAGCATTGACCTGGAATGCTGAGGTTGCCAGCTCAAAACCCTGGACCTGCCTGGCTGGTCAAAGCACATATGGGAGTTGATGCTTCCTGCTCCTACCCCCTTCTCTCTCACTGTCTAGCTCTCTAGCTATATCTTTCTCTTTCTCTCCTCTCTAAAATGAATAAAGTCTTTAATTTTTTTTTTTTTTTTTTTTTTTTAGCAATAGGCCCTGGCTGGTTGGCTCAGCAGTATAGTGTCAGCCCGGCGTGTGGAAGTCCCGGGTTCAATTCCCAGTCAGGGCACACAGGAGAAACACCCATCTGCTTCTCCACCCTTCTCCCCTTCTCTCTGTTTCTCTCTTCGCCTCCCGCAGCCAAGGCTCCATTGGAGCAAAGTTGGCCCTGTCACTGAGGATGGCTCCATGCCTCAGTCTCAGACACTAGAATGGCTCTGATTACAGCGGAGCAACACCCCAGAAGGGCTTAGCATCACCCCCTGGTGGGCATGCCAGGTGGATCCCAGTCAGGCACATGCGAGAATCTGTCTGCCTGCCTCCCTACCCACTTCTCACTTCAGAAAAATACAAAAAAATTAAAAAAAATAAATAAATAAATAAACAGGTGTTAAGTTGTGCAGCTTTCACTGAAAGACTCAACTATTACATCTGACAAGTCAATCTCTAGGACAATGTAGAATTCATTATTTTTTTTAAACCTGCCAAAAATTAATTGAAATACTTATGCACTAGGAAAAGAAGGGAATGATTAAAATTTTGCAGTTTTTATATCCTTTTTTGTTGTTGTTGCCAAGGGATTTTATTTTTTCTATAGGGCTCATCTGGTCATCTTCTTTTGACTTTTAAAAATGGACTCTCTTCCCTTAGAGACCATTTCTCATGCATTTGCTATTAGTTCACATGAAGGCTTCAAGTGTGCTGTGTGCATAGTCAGGACTTGAGGTGTGCTCTGCAGAGCTCCTGGGTGTCAGGGGAGGAAGAGAGAGCACTTCCCTTCCGGTTTCACAGTGACCTTCATTGTGCCTGAGCGGAACTGCGAAACCATGACTTGATTCATTCTATATTTTCCAGATTGCAGATTTCAGGGATGATTTAAGGAGGTTTGATAGTCCAGGAAACAACCCTACATTTTCAGCAACTGTTCATAATCTAAGAATGCCAGTGTCACCGAAGGTAAGTGTTCATTTTTCCCCCAAATCAGACAAACAGGGATTGCTTTGGAACTGACTTCACAGATCTCTCTTTATGTGAATCGCAAAGTCCCTTGTAAACCACAGCTAGGAAGTGAGACACAGGATCAAGTAAGTATGTTCACTAGTTAAGCAAAGTTAGAAGGCTCACTCTTTGGAGAATAGCTTGAAAGAATGACCAGAAAAGCATTACTGTTTTTTTCTTTTTACCTTCTGTTTGATTCATAAAATTTCATTCCAAAATTGTGGACGTCTTTTGAGAAGATCTGCGTTTGTTTTCCTTGTGCATGAGAAGGCCTGCACTGACTTTCAGTTATCTATTCCAAAGCTAGAAATGACATCACTTCTGTCCTCTTGGTTGTTCCAATTTAAAATGTATTGGTTTTCGCCTGACCAGGTGGTGGTGCAGTGAATAGAGCATTGGACTGGGAGGGAGGACCCAGGTTCTAAACCCCAAGGTCGCCAGCTTGAGCGTGGGCTCACCTGGTTTGAGCAAGGCTCACCAGCTTGAGCCCAAGGTCTCTGGTTTAAGCAAGGGGTGACTTGGTCTGCTGTAGCTCCTTGGGTTAAAGTACATATGAGAAAGCAATCAATGAACAACTGAGGTGCTGCAACAAAGAATTGATGCTTCTCATCTCTCTCCTTCCTGTCTGTCTGTCCCTATCTGTCCCTCTCTCTGTCTCTCTCTGTCTCGGTCACAAAAATAAAATGTATTGGTTTTCACTTGAGAACTTTTAAGATTTCTTGCATTTTGAAATATTGGAGTTAATCACAGCAAAGGGCAGAATGATAATATAAAAATCTTTTACGTTAAAATAAAAAATCTCGGCCCTGGCCAGTTGGTTCAGTGGTAGTGTCAGCCCAGCGTGTGGATGTTCCAGGTTCGATTCCTGGTCAGGGCTCACAGAAGAGGTGACCTTCTGTTCTCTTCTGCTTCCTTTCCCCTTCTCTCTCTCCCTTCCCTCCCATCTCCTGCAGCCATGACTCAGTTGGCTCAAGCTAATTGGCCCCGGGTGCTGAGGATGGCTCCATGGCCCCTACCTCTGGCACTAAAAAATGGCTCCAGTTGCAATGGAGCAGCACCCCAGATGGGCAGAGCATCGCCCCCAAGTGGGCTTGCTGGGTGAATCCTGGTCAGAGTACATGTAGGAATCTGTCTGTCTGCCTCCCCTTCTCTCACTAAAAAAACAACAAAAAAAATCTCAATATTAGTTTAATTTCTTAACTTGCCCTAATGTGCATTATGTTTCAGTGAGAGACTTTTCTTTAAAAAACAATTCAGAATGTCAAATAGAAGAGCCAGGGTTCCAAAAGACTTCATCATTAATCTCTCAAAATAACTTCTACAGGTGGTTAATAAATGCCAGGGGATGGACCAGCATGGTACGTCTGAGTGAACCAAAGCAGTAAACTACTTACCCAGTAGTTATACTGGGAGGATGCAGATTTCGTAGAGGCATTTAGTAACATGTGGCTTGGTGAGCATGTCAGTTGTGGTTCGCACCCTGTTATCATCCTCTCCTGTGGTCACTCACAGAGACCTGGGTGAGGAGCCGGACCAGGGTTATACAGTCTGTAAGCGTGCTGAGAGGACTCCATTATGAATCCTTATCTGACTTCCTAACAGCCCCAAGCGCCTGGGCCCCTGTTCTGTTTCCTTAGGTTTCACTTCTGATGGCCTGTAAGGAATGTGACCTTTCTGGCTCACTTCATCATACGTCTGCCTTTCCCCCCTTCACTTGGGAACAGTGTAGGAGCTCAGCAAAAGCGTAATTTGGAGTACATGCTATGGAGGGTGACCTAAGGAGGTGACCTGGTGAGAATTCCATCTGAAAGATATTTTGTTCAAGAGCTGCCCCTGAGTTGGGCTCAGAGCACATTTCTCCTGCGTCCAAGACCTCTCTCTCTCTCTTTTTTTTTTTTTTTTTTTTGTATTTTTCTGAAACTGGAAATGGGGAGGCAGTCAGACTCCTGCATGTGTCTGACCGGGATCCACCTGGCATGCCCACCAGGGGGCGATGCTCTGCCCATCTGGGGCATCGCTCTGTTGCGACCAGAGCCATTCTAGCGCCTGAGGCAGAGGCCATGGAGCCATCCCTAGCGCCCGGGGCCAACTTTGCTCCAATGGAGCCTTGGCTGCGGGAGGGGAAGAGAGAGACAGAGAGGAAGGAAGGGGGAGGGGTGGAGAAGCATATGGGCGCTTCTCTTGTGTGCCCTGGCCAGGAATCGAACCTGGGAATCCTGCACGTCAGGCCAATGCTCTACCACTGAGTCAACCGGCCAGGGCCCAGGACCACTCTCTAGGATTCCTTGTAGAATGGTCAGTGGGAGGAGCCAGAAAGGTCTAGAAAGAGGAGCAATGAGCCACTCTTTCTCCGCATGGCTGAGTCACTTTTCTGTATAAAACATGTTGACTGGTAGTGACCGCCTGCCTTTGTTTAAATGTCGCATGGAGACACGGCGTTGCACCCCCCACCTCTCTGTCATATGATCCTATTCTGTTGCTACAATAAAGTCCTATCCATAAAACAATAGTACCGAAAGTGGGTAAGTTCTGGGTAGCTCAAGACAGCTTTGTTTTTAAAGGGATATTTTTTTTTAAATGGACCCTTTTATACTCTCTGGCTCTTAAAAAAGAACCATGTGGTTGTTTAAATGTGATGTAATGTGGGCATTAGGGCCTCTGCCCGCTGACCACATGAGGAGGGACTTCCCAGTAGCTAGCAGCTGTGTTTCTCAGAACCTGCCAGCAGAGGGCAGAGCTGCACTCGGTTGGCCACCTTCTGCTGCTTGGCAGGCTCATTACCTTTCTACCCTCAGCTGGCATTTCTTGGTTAAATGCCCAGTTTCTTCTGTTATCGGGAAGTAATTCCCTTTAGAAGTAAAAGCTCTCTGGCTTACTTGAAATCACTGCTCCTGTGTGGCCCCAGAGGGCTGGGCAGCCAGCATTATACATTGGAAGACCCTCCTACTCATTTGCCACAGGTAACTCTTACTGCTCCAACAGTGAGAGGACGTAGTGGGGCTCACTAGTCGTGTGGCGGGTTAGCCACTCTTCTAAATTAAAAAAAAAAATCACATTTAAATCATCAATAGAAAGACCAGCTACGAATAAATGTTCTCTTCTCATGAAAATGTAAATTAATCCCTCTAAAGCGAAAGTTCTTATCTTTGGTTACATAAGGAAATCCACTGGAGGATTTTTTTTTTTAATTCCCAGTGCCTGGCCCACGCACCTAAAGATTCTGATGTAACTGGTCTGAGCTGCAGCCCAGACCCCAGGGGGTCGCAGAGCTCCCTGGCGATTATGCGCAGCTGGGGCTTGTAGACTCAGGCTCGAGCCAGCTCTGATCTGAACTTGTGTATTTTCCACTTCATCCCTTTCCTCCCAAATGTGTCTTTAGAGGGGATGATACACCTTCTGGTAGCTTTTCACAGGTGACTTCCTGTTCCCACACCCTGCTCCTCCCCGTGTCTGTCTTCACCCTCTCTCTTCCCTGTGGACCCTTCTCTCCTCTTCCCCTGTCACCATCCTGCACATCCTGGAGGTGCCAGCTCCAGTGCCATCTTCCCTACCGTCGTTCCTTCCTGGCCCCGCCTTCCCACTAGCAGGCAGCGAGGCTAGCGGCCTCTTAGCTCCCGGCAGACGCTCAGTGCTGAGTGAAGGAATTCCTGCACGCCTGGCTCTGATGTAACAGTATTTCTTTCCTGCTGTTGACACATAGTGCCTTTCCATACAAACTGGAGGTTGTCTTTGAGCTTAGTATGCACATCGACAGTAACCTTAGGTGTTTAGTTAGCACAGTGAGATCTTGGGTTTTAGCCCAGGAAGCATTGAACACCTTTAACTTTCCTTGCCCTGGCTGCGGTATTTCTTAGCTTTAGGGAAAACACCTCAAAACCCATGCTTGGCTGCTGGAGCAACAGGGACATCGCTCTGGGTGTCGTCACAGGCCCGATCTTACACTCTCAGCCTTGAATTGCATTATTAGCCTCACTAAGCCAGTGATTCTTCATGTGCCTGTCACACCTCCTGTTCGTCGTCACTCCTCCAAGGACTGACTCAGCCCACATATCCACACCCCGCATCAACACCCCAGCCACATTGTTAGCTGTTGCGAGTGCTTCTTGGTACTTAATTTCACGCGGGCATTTCCAGCCTCAGCTCATCACTATGTACCCCAGGCCCCAAGCCCTTGCCTTCACAACACAGGTGAACAGACAAGCAAAGAACACACCATGTCACTCTTTCTCTGCTTGGACCTGGGCGCCACCTCTGTGGGCTTCCAGACGGAGGTCAAAGATGCGGAGAAATGATTTACGGTGACACTCTCCTCTCTTCCTCAGGGGTTCTGTGTCCCAGCTAGCTGCTGTCCTTATGCTGTACCATGTCTTCTGAGTACTCTGTGTATTTGCTGGTGAATTTGCTGATGTTTTTAGACCAATTACAAACTCGGATTGGCCTTACTAGGGCCATGAGTAAATCCCATTTTACGGATTTAAGATGACACCTAGGAGAATCCAGCTGTCAGCTGAGGCCAGTTGTTACTTTCCATTAAGTGTTTTGCCTGTTAAATTCTAGTTTTATGTTTTAATTCTTTTCAAGATGGTGTTGCTGTTACTACTTTTCACTTTAAAAAGAGGGAAAGTAATCAGTGGCAGCGGCTTCAGTGGCGTTTGGAGCAGCTCCCTGAGCAGCTCCTGTCACGTCTGCCGTTGGCAGAACCAAACACGAGATGGGGGGACCCTGTGAACGAAAGCTGAGTCCCGGCCTTCTCACTGCAACTGGGCAGCTTCCTCTCACCTGTCCAGCTCGGTTTCCTCTTGGGCAAAATGAGAGGCATGGACCAAACGATCCCAGGAGCTCTGAAACCAGCACTGGAAAGCGGGAGCAGGCTGGCCGGACCGGCGCCAGCTGACCAGAGCCTGGCTGCAGGGAGGCCCGCTCTCCATGTCGGCTCCACGGGAACAAGGGCCTTTCCTTTGGCCACCTCTGTGTACGCCAGGCACCTAGGACAGCGTCCAACAGTTAGATGCCCAGAAAGTATTCGTTGATTGTTGAGTAGTAGTCCAATTTTTAGTTTACAGATCTGAGAACAGAAAGCAGGTAAGTTTGCTGCCTCACTGAGAACAGGCAGGTGATGCAGTGGATTTGAATGACTGTTTACAAACAGTTGGTCCAATATGGTCATTTCTGTGAGGCTCCTGTTCGTGACGAGATCCCAGACACTTCGGCACATGATCCACTGATGCCTGTATCTCGCACTTTGTGACACCACAGAGGCCTAATGACCATCAAGAGGTCTGTAAGAAGTTAATCATCCAGCCTCTCCTCTCCATTGTCTTTTGTCTGTTTTTCATGCGAACTTCGAACTTCCCTTTGGGAGAAACTCCGACATATCTGCTTAGAGAGGGAGAGCGGAAGAAGTGTTAGGACTGATAATAAAAGTTGGTGACACCGTCCAAGGTGACAACCGTCTTCTGTTTCTCTTCCCTGGCAGGAGGTCAGCCTTCTCAGCAGCCATCAAACTACTGAATGCAGCAACAGTAAACCAAAGACTGAGCCGGGTGTTTTCAGAGTTAAATCTTTCCTTCCTGTTCCTAGAGGTAAAGTTACCCCGTGTTCCCAGAACACCAAAAGAAGCAGCAGCAGCAGTAATACAAGGCAAATAGAAATAAATAACAACTCAAAAGAAGAGATTTGGAACTTACACAAAAATGAACAAGCAGAAAAACCTAACCAATAGGCCTGCCTACAATATTCTCACTCTTAACCTCTGTATATTTCAATCAGAAACCAAGGACAACAGATGTAAATACCTTTAAATGAATAAAATATTTTCACTGTACTATGAAGTGTGAGTGCGGGACCACTATTCAGATTTTGTAAAGAATGTATTTATAACCAATATTTTGTTGCTTTTTTTTTTAATTCTGTAGGATTGAACTTCAGTATCAAGAAGTTATGCCAACTTTTCAAGTAGTTTTATAATAGAATTATTGTAATAGTTTTAAACAACATGTTCAGGGGGGTATTACAAAACTGTCCATGTATTGTGTGTGTGTGTATACACACACACACACACATATGTATATATTTATGAAAGTCCATGAATCCTATTGCATACTACATGTTACAAAACGTGTACAACATTGGCTTCAAGTGTACCATTTTAAATGGAGACCATAATTTTATGTTCACTTGAGGAGGAATGACTTCAATGAGGCAATAACTAATCCTTTCTAAACAGTTACTTTCCATTAAAAGCCATACTAAATATTTTGCCTGTTAAATTCTAGTTTTATGTTTTAAATCTTTTAATAGTTAACATTGCTGATTGGTTGCATCATGTTATTTATGCTTATAAGTTTGCATTATGACTGTAAAATATAAAACTATATAATGCAATAAAAATGTTATCTTTCTTATAAAAGTTTTGTACCTAAGTGGATATAAAAAAGAATTGCATAAGTGCTTCAATAAATTAATTCAAGAGTCAACTCCCTCTTCCGTTTAATTCTAGTAGCACAACTTATATTTCTTTTTACTGTTTCTTCTAAAATTACTAATGCAATTACTCTTATTTATACAACTCAAAATTAAGATGCTTTGACATCAAATAAAATATTGAACTAGTGAAATAATTTTGCTGTAGTTTCTATCTATAGCTCTTAGTAGTTTATCCCTGAAACAAATTATCGTGTTCAATTTAGGGACATTCATAAAACGTATCCTACATGTTGACGTTTCACTGGTTGTTTACAGAAAATGCACTCGTGTTAGATAGTTGGTTTAAATAAAAATAAACATTTTAATGGAGCTCTAGAAATAAGGTACTCACTGAACAAACCACCTTTTATTTTTTATAGATACCCCCCAAAAGGTATGATTTTACACCAAGAATCATTTACTTGTCTAACTGTATTGAGAGCCCTTTCTTGGTCAGAATGATTTACATTGAAGTACACACATGTGCATTGATACTATATGAAACTCTGCAGGAATGTCTGTAAGTATCTTAAAAAACCAAAATATGTAGTCAAGATTATGCCATAAGGGGGGAAGTAGAAGAAGGTCTATCAGGGAAGGACTTGATTCTAACCTGTGTCCGCAATCTGCCTGGACTTTACCTCTGCAAGGAGAGTCCTGTGGGTGTCCAGCTCAGACTGCATGTACAGGGCAGTGAGTAGGGCAGGTCAAGTGTGTAAAAGGCTGGAGGTAATAGGCTTGAACACAATGACTCCTTTGATCTAGATTCAAATTCTTGGTGCCCTGACGGTATTTGATACTCTCAAGTGTTTTCACAGAAAGTCACTGATCGGAACAAAACTGCTCCCAAAATCATAGACTAATATACCAGTAATGTGTGTTTGCTCCTGCTGACATACACCTGCTTAGATTATATCTGTTTGGATTTTCTAGTGATGAGGCATTGTGTTTTATATTAGCATCTTCTCTCTATGGAACCACAAAAGACCCTGAATAACCAAAACAATCCTGAGAAAGAGAAAGACTTTCTAATTTCAAACTATATTACAAAGCTAAAGTAATCAAAACAGTATGGAAATTCAATTCAAAGTGGCAAAGTAAGAAGATGCCACAGTCACCTCCTCCAGTGGACATACCAAATTTACAACTAGATATGAAACAAATTTCTCTGGAGGGGAAAATAAAACTTGAACAATGGCAAAGTGATCCCCTCATGTCCAGCAAACAGAGGAAAGCCACATACATATTGCTAGTGGGAGAGGCACAGACACAACTCTCATGATAGACCGTACCCCTGGCATGGTGACCCATATATCAGGAGGGAACTTAAAATTCAGAACTCCTTGAGGAGCAAAGGGTTTGTACCCCACATCTGGGCCCTCATCCTGTAAGACAAAAACCAGAGAGAAGAGCCCCCAAAACACCTGGCTTTGTGACAGGGAGCTCACATGCACGAGCCCCACCATGCTGGGGCAAACTGAGGAACAGCTCTCAAAGAGCCTGGGCTCAGGTTCACCCCAGGGCCCAGCACGGAAGCAGCCCTTTCAAAAGTACCCAGACTTGATGTGAAAGGGACTTCCTTTCTAATTAAAAGTGTTGGTCTGAGGGGCAGGGCCTGCTGTGACTCTGTGGAGGGAGCTGGTGGGCGCCATCTCCCTCCCTCCCCTGCTGCTATGGCCAACGGGCACCACTTCCCTCTCCCATGGTGCCATCGGGATGCTCTAGGTGGGCACCATCTACCGTGATCTCCCTCTGCTGTGGCAAAGTAGCAGGTACTGTTTTATTTTCTTTTGATTTCCCTTTCTCTACTTCTCTTTTGTCTATTTCTGTTTTCCTTTCTCACAATGAGTGCCATCTTCGCACTCCCATGTGCCCCGTTCCATCCAGTGGGTGGCATCATTGTGCCCTCCCTCTGCCACCCTCCAGAGCACCGGCATCTCCCAGAGGGGAGCTGCTTCTATACACAGCCGATGACCTGGCTTTTGTGGCTGCTGCTCAGCAGACATACCTTAAGTGGCTAGCTGTGGAGGTCAAGGGGCCTGTGTTCTTGGGACCCCTCAGACTGTAATTGTGGGAGAAACAGTTCTGACAAAGGACAACTGCCAGGGCACGTCACAGACAGCAGACTGAAGCACACCCCGTCTTCTAAGAAAGAGGCCTGTTGGCTTGTCCAGGGGCTTTGGCCTGAGGAGCAGACCGCAGGTTTGTCACACCTGTACAGACATACAAAGGGCTCTCATTAAACAGGCTGGAGAGGAGTCACTGTGCTGCTCTACCCCTGCCTGCTCCAGTCCACTGGTGTCTTGTGGAAAGTAACTTACACCCTTTGCCAGGGCCCTGATTGTGTGGCTGCTGCTCCCGTAAGACCATCAACACATTTTCACCTAACATGTTGCAGTCAAGAAGAGAAAGCCACAAATAGTCAAAGTGTTGGGGAAAGTTTCAAATGAGGATGTCTACCCAGCAGGGTTACAATTCAGAATTGAAGAAGAGCTAGTTTCCCAGATTAACAAAAGATAAAGAAGTTCATTACCACTAAACCAGCCTCACAAGAAATGTTTTTCTTTAGCTGAAAAAAGGGAGCTAATTAGTAACAAGAAAACCTATGAGAGTATAAATCTCACTGGTAAAATGCAATATAGAGTAGAAGTGATGGATTAATCATTTATAAAGCTAATATAAAGGTTAAAAGAAAAATGGTAAAAATAACATTAAGGGATAAACAATATAAAAATTTTAAATGTGACAACAACATAAAACATGACTAGGAGAAGAATAAATATATAGACTTTTAGAATGCATTCAAATATAAGTTGTTATCAACTTAAAATAGACTAATTAAAAATAAATTGTTACAGTAAGTCTCATACTAATCACCAAAATATATAGTAGATACATAAAAGGCAATGAGGAAATAATCTGACCATACCACTAAAGAAATTCATTAAGCCATGAAGAAAAAGTAGGAGAAGAAAGGAACAGAGGAATTACAAAATACCCAGAAAACAGCAAGATGGCAATAAGTATACACCTATCAATAATTATTTTTAATTAGTTTTACATTTATAGTTGGCATATAATATTATATTATTTTTAATTTTATAATACAGCATGGTGATTCAGCATTTTTTATATATTACAATGTGATTACCCCACTAATTCTAATAATTACCTGTCACCATGCAAACTTATCATAACATTACTGACTATATTTTGCTTCAATTTTTCCCCCTCCATCTATCCTATCTCCTCTGGTAATCATCCCTTTGGTCTCTGTTTCTATGATTCTTTTTGTTGTTTTGTTTAGATTGCACATACAGTATAAGTAAAACCAGACAGTATTATCTTTCTCTGTCTTATTTTACTTAGCACGATATCCTCTAGGTCCATCCGTTCTGTTGCAAATGGCAAGATTTCATTATTTTTCTTGTGCAATATTTATATACATATCATCTTTATACATTCAGAAATCAACAAAACAAAAGACAACCTACCAAATGAGAGCATATATTCACAAATAACATTCTGTCTGATAAGGGGTTGATATCCAAAATATTGTATATAAGGAACTCACAACTCAATAGCAAAACAATAAACAATTTGATAAAAAGAAAATGGGCAGAGGGCATGAAAAAACATTTCCCCAAAGAATTGGTGCAGATGGCCAATAAACATATGATAGAACACTCAATATCAATGGTCATCGGGGAAATGCAAACCAAAACATCAATGAGATATCTCACAGTAGCCAGAATCGCTATTATCAAACAGTCAACAAGTAATGTGTTGACAAGGGTGTGAAAAGAGAATACTTGTGCACTGTTAGTGGGACTGAAAATTGGTGCAGCCACTGTAGAAAACAGCATGGAGATTCCACAATAGAATTAAAATCAGTAATTCCACTTTTGGGTATTTATTTAAAGAAAACAAAACTAATTTGAAAGGATATATGTACTCTCATGTTTACTGCATCATTATTTCTAAGATCCAAGATATAAATTCAACCTAGATGTCCAATAATAGATGAATGGATAAAGAAGAAGATAGAGTCAAAAATTATTTTTAATGTAAATGTACTAAATTCTCCAATCAAAAGATAGAGTGGCTGAATGTATAAAAAATACAGGATCCATCTATATACTGACTACAATACTCACTTCAGATATAAGGACACACATATACTGAAAGTAAAGGGATGGAACCTAGAGAAAGTTGGGTGTAGAGATACTTATATTAAACAAAGTAGACGTTAAAACAAACATTGTAATAGGAAGCAAAGAAGTGCACTACATATTGATAAATGGAGCTATCCAACAAGAGACTAGAACATTCCTTTTTTTTTTCTTTTTCTATTTTTCTGAAGCTGGAAACGGGGAGAGACAGTCAGACAGACTCCCACATGTGCCCCACCGGGATCCACCCGGCACGCCCACCAGGGGTGGGACGCTCTGCCCACCAGGGGGCGATGCTCTGCCCCTCCGGGGCGTTGCTCTGTGGCGACCAGAGCCACTCTAGCGCCTGGGGCAGAGGCCAAGGAGCCATCCCCCGCGCCCGGGCCATCTTTGCTCCAATGGAGCCTTGGCTGCGGGAGGGGAAGAGAGAGACAGAGAGGAAGGAGGGGGCGGAGGTGGAGAAGCAAATGGGCACTTCTCCTATGTGCCCTGGCCGGGAATCGAACCCGGGTCCCCTGCACGCCAGGCCGATGCTCTACCGCTGAGCCAACCGGCCAGGGCCTAGAACATTCTTAAATATTTACACACCAAACACAGAAGCACCAAAACATACTGCTCACAAAAATTAGAGGATATTTCAAAATGAATATGAAGTGATAAAATATCCCTTAATGTTTGTGATCAATGTATATAAAGGAAATATTAACAGATCTAAAGGCAGAAATAGACATCAACACACTAATAGCAGGAGACTTTATATTCTACTTATATCAATGGGTAGATCACCCAGACAGAAAAACAAGAAGAAAACGTTGATGTTAAATGACATGCTAGACCCAATGCTCAGAATAAATTTATAGAACATTCCATCCAAAAGTAATAGAATACACATTCTTCTCAAGTGCACATAAAACATTTTCCACAGAGATTACATGTTAGGCCACAAAAATAGCCTTAATAACTAAGAAGATTGAAATCATTAAGTATCTTTTGTGATGACAATAATATAAAACTAGAAATGAATTACAGCATTGGACATCAGAGTAATGGCAGTGTGAGAGATATTCCTGATCTCTCTCCTTGAAATGTCAACAAATTCAACAACTATAATGCAGTGAAGGAACTACAGCTAGGCTCACAGGCATGCCTAAAAGATCTGTGCACTGAATGGATTAAAGTTGGACGGGGTGAAAAGGTCGGCAGAAGATAAAATACATTCACAGTGGGTTCTGGAGAGAAGACAAACCCACAGTGACTTTTTTTTTTTCTCTGCTGGACTATCGGGAGGAAGAAAGCTCAAGCTGTTTGGATTTTGTCTGAGGGGTACAGAGAGGGAAACCTGGAGTGACTGGGTCATCTTCTGCTGGGAGGAGCGGTGAGACAGAAGGGCAGAAGTGGAGATAAACCATAGCAGCCAGAGTGCAGGGTCACCGCCAGTGTTCCCATAGTCTGCTTATAGCCCACACTCAGCAGAGACAGAGAAAGCTAAATTGTAGTCCCCAGCCTCCTGCATCCTGCCTCCCTCACCTCGCATTGTGGAGATTAGCAGAGACAAATCACACAACTAGCTCCCCAGAGCCAATCTCTCCCCTGAAGAACAGAAGTGCTCCACCTCTGGCCCCTGGGTCTGTTGCGATGTGGGAAGAAGCTCTCAGAAGCCTGAGATCACCATTGCTAGAACCATAAAGCCATAAAGCCAAGCCATAAAGACAAAAGCCAGAAAGCCCTCACAACATGCTGCACTGACAAACATGACTATGGCCCTGCCTACCTCATTGCAACTGCAACATCTCAGTGGACAACCATGGAATTTCACAGAGCTAAACCTTATAATACAATGACACCTACTGGAGGAAACCACTCAAAACCAAAATTTATTTTTCCTCTTTTTTGTCATTTCTTTTCTTTTCTTTTCTCTTTTGAATTTAATTTCCTTTAATTTTTATAATTTATATTCCTATTTTTGTGGGTGTTTTGTTTGTTTTTTATTTTTGGTTTTCAATTTGTTTTCTGTGGGATTTTTTACTTGTCCATTTTTATTGTATTTTTATCTTTAATTTTTTATTTTTTAGGGTTTTTTTGTTAAAATTTTAACAATACCACTCTTAAATGGCATCACAGAAGAAGAACTGAAATACCATGGCTACACAAGACAGAAACATAGTTCAGAAAAAAAAATAAAAAATCTTCAGAAAAAAATTTCAATCACTTAGGAACCTTGGAGTTAAATGATAGAATTCAAAATTTAAGTTCTGAAAATACTCAATGAGATGCAAGAAAATACCAATAGGCAATGTAATGAGCTCATCATGGAGATTGAAACTTTAAAAACAGAGATGAAGAACTCAATACATGAACTGGAAAATGAGGTAGCAAGTTTAGCTAATAGAACAAGCCAGATAGAGGAAAGAATCAGTGACATCAAAGACAGGAGACTAGATATGCTACAGGGAGAAGAAGAGAGAGAGTCACAAATTTAAAAACTGAGAGAGCTGTACAAGAATTGTCTTACTCCATCAGAAGGAGCAATATAAGAATAATGGGTATATCTGAAGAAGAAGAGAGGGAGAAGGAAATGGAGGGCTGATTCAAATGAATAATGAATGAGGATTTCCCAAGCCTATGGAAAGAGTTACAGCCTCAAAGCAAATAGAATTCTGAATTACCTCAATCCAAACAGACCTACACCAAGGTACATTGTAATAAAATTGTCAAAAATCAATGACAAAGAAAGAATCTTCAAGGCAGCTAGGGAAAAGAAGAACATATCCTATAAAGGAAAGCTCATTAGGTTATCATCAGACTTCTCAGCAGAAACTCTATAAGCCAGAAGATAGAATACCCAAACATTCAAAGTACTGAAAGAGAGGAATTACCAGCCAAGTAAACTGTATCCATCAAAGTTGTCCTTCAAAGATGAAGGAGAAATAAAAACATTTGCAGACATACAGAAGCTGAGAGAATTTATCACCAGAAAACCTCCACTGCAGGAAATACTAAAGGGGGTTATTCAACCAGATACAAAGAATAAAACAAAGCAAAACAACAAGTAAAAGCTCCAACAAGGTCACAATAGAAACAAAGATAATCTATGACAACAATAACATAAAAGGGGAAAGGATAAAGATCTGTAGTAGCAAATGAGGATGGAGTACAGAAGCACTCATAAGACAAAGTACCATTAGGTTACTCTTGTACATATGAATATTTTTCTCTTAGTAACCTAATGGTAACAACCCACAAAAAAAGTCACCACTGAAACAGCTTAAGAAAAGAAGAAACAGGGGAAAGAAATTTGGAATACCACTAAACATAAACAACTGACAGAAAGACAAAAGAGAAAATCCAAACAATACACAGAGCTACCAAAAAACAAAACATAAAATGGGTATAGGAAATCCTCACATGTCAATAATTACGCTAATGTTGCCTTCAACACACATCTAAGCTGCAAGGACAAAAGTAAACTCAAAGTGAAAGGTTGGAAAATGATTCTCCAAGCAAATAATATTCAAAGAAAATCAGGTGTAGTCATACTCATATCTGACAATGCTGACTTCAAGACAACAAAAGTAACCAGAGACAAAGATGGACATTTCATAATGATAAAGGGGACATTGTATCAAGAAGACATAACACTTAATATATATGCAACAAACCAGGGAGCATCAAAATATACAGGTATAAGCATCTATTACCTGATCTAAAAATAGAAGCAGACAAAAACACAATCATACTTGAAGATCTCCACACATCATTGACAGCTTTAGAGAAATCATCCAAACAGAAAATCAATAAAGAAGTATCAGCCTTATATGACACACTGGACCAAATGGACATAATAGACAGTTACAGGATATTTTATCCCCAAACATCAGATTATATACTTTTTTCCAGTGTGCATGAAACATTCTCAAGGATAGACCATATATTGGGTCACAAAACTAACATCAATATACTCTGGTTTCTCTTCAGATCGCATAAATCTTTCACCTTTTACAAAACTAACATCAATAAATTCAGGAAGATTGAAATTATACCAAGCATATTTTTTAACCATAAGGCTTTGAAATTAGAATTCAACTGCAAAAACAAAGTAAAGAAACCTACAAAAATGTAGAAATTAAACAACATAATTCTAAAAAATGACTAAGTCAAAGAAGAAATAAAAGCAGAGATCAAAAGCTGTATACGGACAAATGAAAATGATAACACGACATATTAAAATTTCTGTGATGCAGCGAAAGCAGTAAAAAGAGGAAGGTTTATATCATTACAGGCTTATATCAAGACAAGAGAGAGATTCCAAGTAAACAACCTAACATTACATCTTAAGGAACTAGAAAAAGAGGAACAAAAGTAACCCAAAGTCAGCAGAAGAAAGGAAATAGTAAAAATTAGAGCAGAACTAAATGAAATGGAGAGCAACAACAACAAAAAAAACTATAGAAAAAATTAATACAACAAAGATCTGTTTCTTTGAAAAGATCAATAAAATCGACAAAGCACTCACTAGACTCACTAAGGAAAAAAGAGGAAGGACTCATATAGACAAAATCCAAAATGAAAGAGGAGAAATTACCACAGACACCATAGATATACAAAGGATCATAGTAGAATTCTGTGAAAGATTATATGCCACCAAATTCAACAACCTAGAAGAAATGGATAAATTCTTAAAACTATATAATCTTCCTAGAATGAATCATGAAGAAGTAGAAAACCTAAATAGACCTATAAGCAGGGAGGAAGCAGAAACAACTATGAAAAAACTCACAAAAAATAAAAGTCCAGGACCGGATGGCTACATTAAATTTTACCAAACATTCAAAGAAGATTTGGTCCCATACTTCTCAAAGTCTTCCAAAATATAGAAGAAGCAATACTCCCTATCACATTTTATGAGGCCAACATAACCCTGATACCAAAACCTTGTAAGGACAAGGCAAAATAATAAAATTAAAGACCAATATCTGTAATGAATACAGATGAAAAAATTCTAAACAAAATACTAGTAAATCAAATGCAACAACACATTAACAAGTAATATATCATGATCAAGTGGAATTTATTCCAGGAGCACAAGGATGACTCAACACACATAAATCAATCAATGTAATACACCACATCAACAAAATAAAGAACAAAAATTATATGATCCAATCAATAGATGTAGAAGAGGCATTTGATGAGATACAACACCCCTTTATGTTTAAAACACTCAATGAAATCAGAATAGAAAGAAAGTACCTCAATATACTAAAGGCCATATATGACAAACCATCAGCCAATATCATACTAAACGGTGAAAAACATGCAGGTTTTTCCTCTAAAATCAGGAACAAGACAAGGCTGCTCACTCTCTCCACTCTTATTCAACATAATTCTGGAAGTTTTAGCCAGAGCAATCAGGCAAGAGAAAGAAATAAATGACAGTCATATCAGGAAAGAAGAAGTAAAAATATCACTTTTGCAGATGACATGGTCTTGTGTATAAATAACTCCAGAGACTCCACCAAAAAACTATTAGAAACAATAAATCAATACAGTAAAGTCACAGGATACAAAACCAATATACAAAAGTCTATTGCTTTCCTATATGCCAATGAGAAAACTTTGGAAAATGAACTCAAAGAAACAATTACTTTGACAATTGCAACAACAACAACAACAAAAATACATAGAAATAAACAACAAAGGATGTGAAGGAACTATATACTGAAAATTAAAAAATATTATTGAACGAAATTTAAAAAGACACAAAGAAATGTAAAAATATTCCATGTTCATGGATTGGAAAAATTAACATAGTTAAAATTAAGAATAGAACTATAATATGACCCAGCAATCTCTCTACTGGGTATCTACCCTAAAAACTTAAAAACATTGGTACGTAAAGATATATGCACCCCCATATGTATCGCAGCATTATTCACAATGGCCAAGACATCGAAACAACCAAAATGTTCTTCAATGGAGGATTGGATAAAGAAGATGTGGGGTGTGTGTGTGTGTGTGTGTGTGTGTGTGTGTGTGTGTGTGTGTATACACAATGGAATACTACTCAGCCATAAGAAATGATAACATATTGCCATTTATGACAACATGGATGGATCTTGAGAACATTATACTGAGTGAAAAAAGTAAATCAAAAAAAGCTAAGAATTATATGATTTCACACATAGGTAGGATATAAAACTGAGACACACGGACATAGATAAAAGTGCAGTGGTTACCAGGGGGAAGGGGATGTAGAGAAGAGGGTGAGGAAAAGTGTGTAAAAAGAAACAAATATAAGAGGATGGAAAATGATTTGACTTTGGGTGATGGGTATACAACAAAATCAATAGTTCAAATACTATAGAAATGTTTGCCTGAAACATATATACTCTTATTGATCAATGTCACCCTGTTAAATTTAATTTTCTAAATAAAATGAAAAAACCACAACATTGCCTGAATTCAGAAAAATAAATAAATAAATAAAGATCTATATATTGGGATGGCAACAATTAAACTGTCATCATTGGCAGATGATGTGATCATATACACAGAATATCCTATGGAATCTACAAAACAACTAATAAGTGAATTTAGTAAAGTCCAGGATATACAGTTAGTATAATAAATAGTGTTTTTATATATAAACAATCAGAAAACAATGCCAGTTACAATAGCATAAAATATATTAAATATTTAGGAATATATATAAAAAACAAGTATAAAACCTATACACTAAATAATACAAAATATTCCTGACAAATTAAATAAGAACTATATAAATGTTGAGATACTGGATGTTAGGGATTAGGAAGATTTAACATTAAGTCAGTGTTCCCTAAATCTACATTTTAAAGCAATCCTAACAAAAATGATAACAGATTTCTTTTTAGAAATCAACAAGCTGCTTTAAGTTCACAACTTCTCTTTTAATCCAAAATTTCTGGTATATCTGCTTGGCTCTCAAAACTCGGAACAGCAAACAGATATTCAAGTCATTCTGGCTTACAGTTGAATTCCTTCTATAATGACCACCCATTGATGTGAGGTGTTTACTTCTCTTTAGAAACTAATAATAAAAAAAAAAGACTGATCCAATTAATTTGGTTTGTGAGCCTCTGTGTGAAGGGGCTTAAACAATCAATGTTCTATTTCTTCCTGACAAATTTATCAAGTAGAATTGAAATCCAAATATAATAATATTTTAACTAACATATTTTTTAAAAGCAAAAGCAGCATGAGTCATTTGTTGGTCAGACCTTTCTGGCAATTAATTCTCTTTACCCGGGAATTGTCAAAACTGCCCTGGTGAGCAATGAAATGGAAACTATGAAAATATGCAGCATCAATGTGGTAAAATTTAAGAGGTAAGACGAGATGTTCCTGCCCCTTTCTTCCTTGTTTCTGAACTGTCTTCTTAAAATGTGATATATTGTGGCATTTTGGGCTATGGTAAAGAAAGCACAGGACCAAAGTAATGAAATTTCCTGTTCTGCCCTTGAATAATCTGCACCATTGACATTGTGACACTCCCCTTTCTTGGGTATAGGTTTGATTTGGAACAAACGTATCTTCTAATCGTTTGTCAAGAGTTTCAGATTAGCCATTTTCCTCCTCTCAACTGACCATGGAGGGATGGAATCAGAATCCCCACATTTAGTTAGAAGGACGTCATCAGCTACTATAAGGGAAACAGTGCCTTTAACATCAAAAGTTGCCCCAGGTGCATGGTGTTTTGGAATAAGGGGGGGATGGTGGGGGTAGGTTAGGGGGGCAAAGGAGGCAGTGAAAGAACATCCTGAAACAGGAAGTGAGTGGGGAGCAACAAAAACAAGGGGAGGACAGACCAGGATAAGACTAAAAACAGGGTGAAGTTTGGAGTCTGGTGAAGAGACATTTCATCCAGCTAATCCTAGCTGAGTCCAAAAAGTTTGAGAGAAAAAAAAAATGTTGTGCCAAATATTTAATATCAACCAAACAGAAGGCATTCTATTAGCTATTTGAAGCCAAAGACCATTCGTGCCTTACTAACTTCTTTTTACCTCCACTACCGAGGGCTACTATATGTAGTATTCTAATAGATATATGAATGTTTGACAAGAACAGATAAAAATATGATGTTTTTAGCCATACCAGGAACCCCAGTTCAGTCCAAGTTCCTTTCAAGAAAAACTTGAAGAGCTTCCCACCTTCATCACCACCACCACCACCAAAATAGGTATCACATGTCTTTCATTTAAAATGTTAGAACTACTGGAGTCACTGCCTGGATTGATAATAGAAGGGGGGGAAAATAAAACAAAGAAAAAAACTGGCATTGTGGTCCTGGTCAGTTGGCTCAGTGGATAGCACCAGCCTGGCATCTAGACATCCGGGGTTCCATCCCTGGTCAGGGCACACAAGAGGAGCAACCATCTGATTCTCTCCTCCTTTCTCTCCCTTTTTCCCTCCCACAGCTAGTGGCTCAATTGGTTCTAGCTTTGGCCTGCGGCACTGAGGATAGCTTATTTGATTCAAGCATTGGCCCCAGGTTTGCCAGGTGGATACTGGTTGAGGTGCATGTGGGAGTCTGCCTTACTTAAAAAAAAAGAAAAAGAAAAAAAGAACTGGCATTGCAGAAAGTGAGGGTCACCATGGGGTGACCATGACACCATCTTCTTTTCCTTCCTTTCAGATGCTAAATATTAATTTATACCTCATGTAATCTTATAAATATTTATACATTAAGTACCTTTACCTTTAAATCTAATATTTACCCAATGTACTTGGAGAGCATTGCTGTATCAACTAATCCTTTATACAATGTTCACAATTGGGCAGGTAAGTCAGTCATGGACGTCTTGTGGTATTTATGTACATGTTTATTTACATGTTTATTTCAGAGTAAGCCTACGCCCTGTGAAGCTCACATCTTCCCCATTCATTGGAACATTTGCATTGCCAAGATGAATCATTATTTTGTTCTTTCTCATGCCTCTCTGAGTGATGTACTTCATAACCACTTTTGACATTGAAAAAATAAGACCCAGATTCATGGTAGCATGCAGTAATTTGGGGGTAGACTTGAGATTGAATGACTACTTTTTAATTCCAAATCAATCCCCATTTCCTCTTGGAAATAGCCAATCTGTGTATTATAGAGTCCAGTCAGTGTAGTGTCTTTAAAAAGACATCTACAGATTTATGTTTCAGGGGATACATTTATATTGAATTTCATGTAAATGATGCTTCCCATGCATTGTGAAAATGTCCAACTGCCTAGAGTACTTGCAGTAGATGCCCCAGAGGACTGCCTCATCTACACCAGTCAGCAGCCAAGATATACATTGCCAATACCATAAACAGATAAACCATAGAAGTTTAATAGAACTCCTCAAACAGTTACAATTCTTGATTTTTTTTTTTACAATTCTTGATTTTTAAATGATATTTAAGTCTCGGTTATCTGTGGGACACTCAAGCATTTGCATTTTGATTGAAAACTTATAAAAATAAAAGGCTTTTATAACCCAAAGCAAGAATCTCTAGTTGAAAAAATTCAAGAGTCTTACCCAAACCCCCTCCTTTCCAAGGTCTTTCCTGACTCCTCGCCATCACGCCAGGAACTGGCCCACCTGTGCATGCTGACTACAAGTCAGGGCACTAATCAAAGGTTGGGGGCTCACTCTATACTCCAGCTCATTGTATAGTTCCTAACTTGTAATGATAGCTCTTTTTTCTCTTTTCTTTTCTTTTTTCTTTTCTTTTCTTTCCTCTCCTTCCTTTCTTTCTTTCCTTCCTTCCTTTCCTTCTTTCCTTCCTTTATTCTTTTTTCCTCCCTTCTTTCCTTTTTCCCTCCCTTCTCTCTCCCTCCCTTCCTTTTTTCCTTCCCTCCCTCCTTCCTTCTTTCCTTTCTTTCCTTCCTTCCTTCCTTCTTTCCTTCCTTCCTTCCTTCCTCCCTTCCTTCCTTCCTTCCTTCCTTCCTTCCTTCCTTCCTTCCTTCCTTCCTTCCTCTCTCTCTCTCTCTTTCTTTCTTCTCTTTGTAGCATATCAGAAAGGTCAATTATGTTAGCAACCTGATTCTATCTCATTTTTCCTAATTGATCCTTGCTATTTTCCAAGAATTCATTGATTCTCTAAGTCAGTGGTTTTCAATTCTTTTTTACTCTTGGGGACTAGTGAAAACCAGAGAATTATTTTGGGGACCACTAGGGCAGAAATCACCCTGAGCATAAGCGAATTTGACCAAGATCATTGGTCTATAATCTTCATACATCAGGGTTGTTAATTCTTTCATGAACCAGCATAAAATTTCTGATAGACTGGTCTGCAGACCAATGGTTGAAAAACATTGCTCTAAGTAACAACACAATGGTAGATAAAAGTATAAAGAATGTACTAGAAGAAACCTTACGTCCAATGTGGCTTCTTCTAAAAGAAATAAGGGTTTAAACTTCTCTGAGCAGACTGGAGAGTTAAGCAATGAATTTGAAACTTTTCACTATTCCAGTCAACATGGTATCAAGGACAGCACATAGCTTCATGACTCCAGACAGAACAATATTTGCTGTAGGATATATTGCTATTTCATTATTGTATTGAATTTATCAAAGAAAATCAGTTTATTCTTGCCTTCTTGATGCCAAAATATCTAGTCTATTTTTCACAATTCAATGAGGAATTTTAAACTAACAGAGACCTTTGAGGACTTTAATGCAGGTCTGTGATTTTGTAGAACTGAGATCCTAGGCCTACAGAGATTAAGTGACTTGCTTCAGGTAACAAAACTATTTAGTGCAAATTAGACTAAAGCCAAGATTTAAAGACTCATGCTGCTACACTGCTTAATTATGATCCTTTATTTTTATGTGCCCCCAAACCATTCCCTTGACCACACCTGGAAACAATTTCCTTGAAAACAATTCCCTTCCTTCTCTGTCAGGTGGAGCAGGTAGAGCTGACTGACCCCCTTACAAGCTTCAAGAGTTAGCATGTGACACAATCCAGACCAATCAGAGCCAGACACTTGATTCTAGGACTCTGTTTCAGGTTCAAGCAGAGGCAGTCTCCCTCCCAACCAACATTGTTGAGAGGTTAGGCTGTTTGTCTGAAGCAGCTGGCAGCTACTTTGCCACCTTGAGGAGCCAACTTGTCTTAGAATGGCATCAATACAAACAAAAGCAGACAGAACAAGACTGAAACATGAGGTTTGGCAGTACCTAAGGAACATGAGCCAATAAAGTTCACTTTTTTGCTTAAGTCAGTATGAATCAGACTGCCGTCTCCTGTGATTGGAAGTCCTGAGTAATTTAACTTTCTGTCATAGGATACATAATCAAGTTTTCTGAAAAGGAAGGAGAGCCCATCTAAAACCAAAGACATTCCCTAATCATAATGCTGATATCATTTCCCTTTTAATACTATGCTTTTGTATAATGATATAAAGTCCTAGAAAAGTCTTTGTTCTGCCTTAATTTTGAAGTACCATATTTTTCACTTCATAAGATGCACCTGACCATAAGACACACCTAGGTTTTTAAGGATGAAATTAAGAAACAAATATTCTGAAAAAAATGGTGTGTTAAAATATTTAATAAAATTTACCACAATAATATTTCAACAATGCAAACTCAACAGCAGTATTAACAACCATTAACACTGTTATTAACAAATGAGAAGAGACTTTAATATTCAAATACTCTTCTAGCTGTCCGTGAACCTGCAACAGCTAAAAAAAAAAAAAAATGAACATTCGCTCTATAAGATGCACAGCCATTTTCCCCTCCAGCTTGGGGGGGTGAGGAGGAATGCGTCTTATGGAGCAAAAAATATGGTAAGTAACATGTTAATTAAGGGCGCTAGGCCAACTGGAGTGCAGAGAACAGAACGCAGGGTTTGTTTACCCACACCAAGTAATTGAAACAGGAAAACCCAAGCCAGAGATTATATTAAGAAAACATCTTTAAAAATCCTCCCATACAACACTCAAAATTTGTTTTTAAAACCAGCAACTATGCAGAGACAGACAGCAGATTAGTGGCCAGTTGGGCTGGGGGAAATGAAGGGGTCGAAGGAGGGATAGCTAACGGCGGTGGGGGCTTTATTTTGAAATGCTAAAAATGTCTCAAGTTAATTATGGTAATTGCACAATTATTAATATACTAAATACCATTGAATTATAATTGTTTTAAATGGGAGAATGGTATGAAGTCCTGTCAATAGGTGAATTATATTTCAGTAAAGTTGTTAAAAACAATAGCAATAACAACAAAAAGTCGCAATCTAAGGATTGCATTCTTTTATGGACCATACATAAATTTGTTTTCCTTTCCATGTCAACGGTATTGTAAAATATTTTTATAGAAAAAATAGAAAGATAATTCAGTCCTGACTCTAGCAGAGTTGTTCAGAATTTATTTTGATTTTCAATAATGTAGACAAAAAAAAAAAAAATTTAGCTTCATTTCTGATGCCATATTTCTTGCTAGCATGGTGCTTCTGGCTGGGGGCAGAGTGGGTTAGGTGGCCTTGTGGGTTAAGTCATGGTGGTCCGGACCAGAGAACAAAGTCATGATTCAAGTTTTAGAGGTGTATGGCTAGGGCGGGCCTGGAACTATTAAGGCTACAGGGGAAGTGCCCTATGTCCCCCACACATGTATGGCTGCTATATTCTGCTACAAATGCTGAGGAGAATGTTTGAAGGTTTGGAATAGGTCAGTACAAGTGACTATCAATGAACTTCAGCTTCTTTAGTGTCTTAGTAAATTCCTTTGACAGATTTCTAATCCTAGGCATGAGCATTGGTCACTTATCTAAATTGATTACAAAAGACTCACAGAGGCCCTGGCCGGTTGGCTCAGCGGTAGAGCGTCGGCCTGGCGTGCGGGGGACCCGGGTTCGATTCCCGGCCAAGGCACATAGGAGAAGTGCCCATTTGCTTCTCCACACCCCCCCCCTCCTTCCTCTCTGTCTCTCTCTTCCCCTCCCGCAGCCAAGGCTCCATTGGAGCAAAGATGGCCCAGGCGCTGGGGATGGCTCGGGCGCATGCGGGAGTCTGTCTGACTGTCTCTCCCCGTTTCCAGCTTCAGAAAAATACAAAAAAAAAAAAAAAAAAAAGACTCACAGAGGGAGTAAGAAGGGAGGGGGAGAGAAAGAGGATTATGCCATCATGGCTTGTGCTATGAAGTGGTTCAGGGCTGAACTTGAACGTGATCAACCTAGGTGCTTCAGTGGCCTATAAATTGGTCATCTGCAATAACAATCAAGTCATCCTTTTATTACGTTTTATAGGTGAGAACAAGGAAGCCTAAGGCACAATGTCAGCCCAGTGTCACAAGCAACCTAACAGTCATAAGCAATCTTGAGAGGTGGTTGAATATAATGTGAAGTTCTACAATCATAGATCAGTCAATTATTCGTGTCTTGTGTGCTTTCTTACCAAGGCAGAATGAAAAGTGTTTAGCATGTTTATCAACCCTCAACTTCCCCAATGAAAAAGATGGTTGTGAGCCCTGTTTGTAAGAGATTTTGGTAAGGATCAAAAGTCCTGGTTCTAGAGGATTACTGGATCAAAGGTGTGATTGCTTTTGGTAGTGGAGCTCTGAATGGCCTCGCTGTGTAGACCCAGACAGCTAGACACTCTGTAATTTGTACGCTAAAAAAGCAAGAATTTTAAATGAGAGGAGGGGAAGCTCACCTTTCCAGCCTTCAAAGAATAAAGTGCAGAGAAAAAGCTTAGAGTTCGAGCTGTGAAAAATGAACAGAGAGTGTTTATATGGGTTAGCGAAGACTGTCATGGGCCAGTTCTACCACAGCTGAGGGAAGAGCAATCCTTGCTCAGAGCCCTCTCATGAGCTGCTCTAAGGTCTGTCCATTTTATGACACTAAGTTTCCAGCTCTCCTCCAGCACTAACACACTCCACTTCTTTTTCCAGTGACAACAACCCAGCTTATTGCTTGGAAGGAAAAGTCTATCTTAATAATCTTAAAGGTAAACACTGTTAATTTTGTTGATTGATTTGAGAGACAGAGAGATTGATTTACTGTTCCACTTTATGCATTCATTGGTTGATTCTTGTTATGTGCCCTGACCGGGAATCAAACCTGCACCCTTGATGTATTGAGACAATGATCCAACAACCTGAGCTACCTATCCAGGGCCAAATGTAAATACCGTTAGTATAAAAAGATTTTTTTGTTTTGTTTTGTTTTTCCTACCCATTTATTTTCTTTTTTAAAAAAATGTTATTGAATTTATTGAGGTGAATTTGGTTAATAAAATTATGTAGGTTTCAGGTGTACAATTTCTGTAATAGATCATCTTTATATTGTATTGTGAGTTCACCATCTAAAGTTTCTTTCTGTCACCATTTATTCCCCCTTCACCCTTTTCCACCACCCCCTACCTGTCTTTCCCTCGGGACATCACCACACTGTTGTCTGTGTCTATGAGTTGTGTTTGTGTGTGTGTGTATGTGTGTGTGTGTGTGTTTTACTTAATCCCTTCACCTTTTTCACCTACTTTCCCAAACCCCTCCTGCCTGACAGCTGTCTGTTCTCTGTATCGGAGTCTGTTAGCTTATATTGTTCGTTGGATTCTACATATAAGTGAAATTATATGGTTTCTGTCTTTCTCTAACTAGCTTATTTCACTTAGCATAATACTTTTCAGGTTTATACATGGTGTTGCAAAAGATAAAAGTTCTTTTACTCTCTTTTCTTATTTATTGATGGCCCAGTAGTATTCCATTGTGAAAATGTACCATAGCTTTTTATCAACAAGTGGTGGGCACTTGGGCTGCTTCCAAATCTTGGCTGTTGTAAATAACACTGTAAATGAACACTGAGGTGCATATGTCCTTTTAAATTAGTGTTTTAGGTTTCTTTGTAAAAAAAATCTCAGAAGTGAAATCTCTGGGTCATAAAGCAATTCCGTTTTTAATTTCTTGAATATATTCTACACTGTTTTTCACAGTAGCTATACCAATCTATGATAAAAATTCTCTGCAAAGTGGGAATAGAAGGAACATACTTCAACATAATAAAGGCCATATATGACAAACCCACAGCCAAACCTACACTCATAGGCAAAAACTAAAAGCGTTTTCCTTAAAATCAGGAATAAGACAGGGATGTCTGCATCCTCCACTCTTACTCAACACAGTAATTGAAGTCCTAGCCAGAGCAATCAGACAACAAGATTATATAATATTTTACTCCTTCTGCAGAACTTAGCAATAGTATTAAATAACCTCCACACTGTGCAAGAAGTACATTTTCTAGAAAACAAAAGGCAAATCATTTTTATTTTGTAAGATGGAAGACATGATTATATGGTGTTAAACTTCTTTTGTACCTTCCATAAGTTTGTAACCCAGGTTACTTGAATGGCAGAAGAGTAACTACATTCAAATAATTTCACATATTATAAACAGGTGTAGTCTCAACCCTTTTGAAATCAACATAAGGATCCAAGTGAAGAAATGCTATAGAAGGAATTCTTGTGTCCCCTCACAATTCAGACATTAAACCTAATCTGCAATGTGATGGCATGTGGAGGTGAGGCTTTGGGGAGGAAATAGGTCAGAGGGTGGATGGAACCCTCCTGAACGAGATTAGTGCCCTCATAGATGAGACCCATCGTCATTCTGCCACATGAGGACATGAGAAATAGAGCTGTCTAAGAACCAGGAAGCAGGCCCTCACCTGAGACTGACCTGCCTGGGCTTGATCTTGCTCTTTCCAGCCTTCAGAAGAGTAAGAAATAAATTTCTGTTGTTTATAAACCACCATGTGTGTGTTATTTTTGTTATGGCATCCTGAACAGACTAAGACATAAATCAGTGTTTAGGATTAGCTTGTTTACTGGTTCGGGTAGATTAGATAACATAGCAGGGCTATCTCCCTCCCTCTCCAAACTCAGGCCTTGCCTGTGGTTTAAAGACTTATTGGCAGATAAGAAAAGGAAGTGAGTAACTATGGTCCTGCACCAACACTGCTATGGACCAAGCTTCCTGCCTACAAGTTATCACCATCTAGTGGGGAAGAATGCTTTAGAGTGACAAGGCATTGTGCAAATGTACAGAAAACACAAGAGGCAGCGGTGGCGGCTATGCTTGGGAAACAGGGAAGAGGTCTCAAAATTCCTGGAACATATAAACAACACCGTTTACCCAACTGTGTTTGAGTTAAGCATGTGAGACAATAGATTTAAAGAGTGACTGGGCAGTTTCTCAGCAATCTAGGCATGAGGCAGTCACCATCCAGCCCAGATCAAGGCCCTGAATGGGAAGATTGAAAGACAGAAGAATTGGTTCCTGATACATATTAAACATTGAAGATAAACCTGTCACAACTGTACCCACTCAAGAGTCCCAACCCAAAACCACCTCCACAAGGGCTTTCTTTCTTTCTTTCTTTCTTTCTTTCTTTCTTTCTTTCTTTCTTTTTTTAACACTTTATTTATTCATTTTAGAGACAGGAGAGAGAGAGAGAAGGGGGGAGGAGCAGGAAGCACCAACTCCCATATGTGCATTGACCAGGCAAGCCCAGGGTTTCGAATCTGGGGCCTCAGCATTCCAGGTTGACGCTTCATCCACTGCGCCACCACAGGTCAGGTCACAGGGGCTTACCTGATGTACATCCCTGCATCTCCCACCTCCTGCTCAGGTGGCGCTACACCTCCTCTGAAGACCCATAGACTATTTGTGCTCTCTTATACCCCCTTTCAGAGGCTCCCTTGCATCTTAAGCATTGCTTTTGTTAAGTTACATATCCCAGAGGGCAGAACCCCGTTTACATCCATCTCTGTACTAATATATAGCAAATACTCAATAAACCTCTATTTTGCATTTAATTAAATGAAGGATAACTTACTAATAACTTAAGAAGCCTGGAAAGCAGGAGTGGTGGCATTAACAGGACAGAGATCAGTCCTAAAACCTTTCTCTGTTCTCACGGCATCCCAGTGGAGAAAACGACATCCGCGCCTCGTTGGGGCCACTGCACACACAGCCCACTGCTGTTCCATCCTCCCTGCGACCCTCTGGGGCACAAAGTCCTTTCTCTTCTTTCACCTGCCGCTCTTCCCAGCCTTCATCACACGCGCTCCTCCTCTGATTCCCTGCTCCCTGCTTCTTGCTTAAAAGGCAAGAGAAGCCACCAGCTAGAAACTCCCTTAGCTTCCGGCTCTACTCATTTCTCAGCACCCAGACACAACCGCCGTGGGTCAGCAGTTTCCATGAAAAAGCAGCAAGCAGAATCACTGGTGACCGCAGCTGCTGCCCCCAGAGGTCCAGGCTTGCATTTGTTTGGGGGCCAGGCTTCCCACATGCCTGCCTCCACCAGTGACTGAGCATCGAGAGGACATTAGCAGGCCCATTTCTGTGAGACATGGGACTCCTTGAACTAGAGACCGTGGCCCTCCATAGGTGTGGCCAAAACTCCCTTGGGGCTGTGCTACTATGGACACATCTCACCACACCTTGAGGGTGCTTCTTAATGAATCCAAACTGAAACACTTTTTTATTAGAAGAGATAACATTTTCCCTTTCACCCAGATAGCAACCCCAGGACCTCACTCCTTCAGTAACCTACCTGATCCACTTTCCCTTCCCTCATTGTAGTTCCTTCCCTTAATCCAGCACATAAGTTCAAAAAATACCCCATTAAGAATACAACACCTGTCTATCAACTGACATCTCTTTTCCTGTCTCCCCACCCAGCCTTTTCTCCCCTCCTTTAGTTTTGAACCAACTAAAATCTGCTCTGTACTTACTCTATAGTGAAACTGCTGTTCCTAAAAACACTAGTGACCTTTTACTTCCCACAACCAATGGACGGGTTTTAAGCCTTAAATTGCTGTGCTTCCAAGCAGTATTTGACACTGTTGATCATGCCTCCTGTGTCCCACCCACTGCCGCCACACGGGCCTTCTCCTGTGTTGGCCTCCAGGACCCCGAGCTCTTTGTCCTCTCTCTCCACCCTGGTGGCTGCTTCCCTGACTTCTTCGCCGGGCCTTCTGTGTCTGCTCACTTCCCAGGTCCAAGTACAGTCCACCTTTGCACTCGCTTTTCCACTCACTACACATTTCCTGAAGCCTCTCATCCACTCCCATGGTTTTATTAATCTCTGTGATCCTGTTTGTTCCAAACACATACCTATATGGCAGATTGTAAATACTTAGATCGCAGTGACTATGATCTAACATAGTCAGACAATGGCCGGAAAGCTGACGTGTCCGCACCTGAACCAGTTCCTTCTCCTTCACCTTAATAAGCTCTTATCTTTGGTTTCTTATCTTAGTTTTCAGGAACATAGAGACATAAAACATGCAAGTCACCCTGATTTCTTCTCTCCGGGTGGAAACCACGTAGAGAATAGTGTCTAGCATGAATACTGAGTTCAGTCTTGTACTCCTAAATTTCAGGTAATAATGGGATATTTAGAATGCCCTGTGTATAAAAGATAGAAAAACCAGAAAAAAGACAATAAGAGAAAAGCAGAAAAGTAAAGTTGGCCAGAATAAAACTTAAAAGTGGAAAACTACCTGTTCACTCCTCTGCCTTTGGACAGATATGAAAATATTACCCTTATCCTTAATTTACAGACAAAGAGCTTAGACCCAGAGTGGGTAGACTCGAGGCAACCAAGCACCTCTATGGTTAAAGGAGAACTAAGACCCAGGATGCAGTTTTCTTAGTGTACCTGGGACTACCAGATGGTAGCTGAGGGGTGGTAGAGATAAATGTAAGGGAGGTCAGGTCTGGCAGCAGAGGCTGTCCCACAGTAATGGGACACAGAGACAACTCAGAGAACGCTTGTATGGCCAGTAGCCACAGCCATCACGGCCTTGCAGGTGCAGATTCTCATTAGATTGGGGCAGATGGTAAAGAAGCAGTGAAGCCAAAAACTGGTGAGCCATTCCTTTATTCTAGCCTCACAACCGGCCAGCAAGTAAATACACAGTGGGAAAACATTATCCTTTCCATTCAGGGCTCCCAAAGCCACTGGCTCATCCAGTTTCTCCTAGAATCAAAGGCCCCCACTAGTCTTAGTGGAACTCGCAAAGCCCCTCACCCCTCTGGTTCCCATCTGCCAACATGGCTTCTTACTCTCTGCACAAACTGGCTTCTCCTTCAGTACCCTGCCATCTTGGCCTCCTACTCTGCAAAAACGGCTTCCTTCTTCCTTCTCCTTTCTTCTTAAAACTTTTTGGCATGAAAATCCCTCCTCCAGCACACATTAGCATAAAAATGGCCCTTCCCAAGCAGAAATGTAATTAGCAGTTTCACCTGGGCAGTGCCATTCATGTGGGCAGCGCCATTTTTAACAATAAAAGTGAGCAAACTCAAAAGTCATATTTTACAAACTCATTTACCCAACAACACTCCCTGTACTCACTCCACTCCTCTCGGAGCATTGGGCTCAGAGACTCAAACACCAGGAGACAGCCTGTACAACACCTGTCTTATTGCAGAAGAGCAAAACCTTGGAGGATTGACACTCAGATTTATAAGAGGAAAAAGAGAATTTATTAAGCCAGCGAAGCTTGTGGGGCTATAGCTCTAAAGACACGTGCTCCCAAAATTAGATTTCTTACATCTTTTTTTTTTTTTTTTTTTTTTTTTTAATTTTTCTGAAGCTGGAAACAGGGAGAGACAGTCAGACTCCCGCATGCGCCCAACCGGGATCCACCCGGCACGCCCACCAGGGGCGACGCTCTGCCCACCAGGGGGCGATGCTCTGCCCATCCTGGGTGTCGCCATGTTGCGACCAGAGCCACTCTAGCGCCTGAGGCAGAGGCCACAGAGCCATCCCCAGCGCCTGGGCTATCTTTGCTCCAGTGGAGCCTTGGCTGCGGGAGGGGAAGAGAGAGACAGAGAGGAAGGCGCGGCGGAGGGGTGGAGAAGCAAATGGGCGCTTCTCCTGTGTGCCCTGGCCGGGAATCGTACCTGGGTCCTCCGCACGCTAGGCCGACGCTCTACCACTGAGCCAACCGGCCAGGGCTCTTACATCTTATATACCCTTTACCAAACATAAGTTTACATTCATGGGTCACATGATTGCTTTGTCGTTAATTACATGATTTCAGGATGGGAGAGGCCTTACAGGATGCCAGAGGATCATCATTTGTAAATCCTTAATCACACATTAAGGAGAAAGAAAGGGGAGAGGAAAGGGCTACTCAAATCTCCCTTCCCCCTCCTACATTCCTGGCTGTTTTACCTCCTTTCAACCAGGTGTGGAGAAGGGAGGGGGTCCAAGCTTCTTTTCTCCTTTTATTCAAAACCTTCTAAGTATGAAAATCTTTTCATTTACAATATAACAGCCCTAGGATCAGCCATCTTGAGCTGTTGTAAATTACACAAGTATAAAATCATATCTACAAAATCTCTCTGAATGCTTGGCCTAATTATAAAATATCCTTGAAGCCTCTTATTTGAAGGGGGCGGGTCTCCTTCCTCAGTATACACAGTTAAAGGGCAACTTAATCTCCCTTGTTGTTCCCTGAAAGATATCAGTGTTGTTTTCCTGGACAGTGATCCACTTCACTGCCACCAAGTCGGAGAACCGTTGGGTGAGTCATTCTCTTAAAACCCACAAATATCTGTGGATGTCATTTCTCCAGAGCAGTCTCACTGACTGCAAGGAAATTCTAGTGGAGCAAGTTCTGGCTGCCTTAAACTGCCAACAGGTACATATCCAACATATTCTTTTTAATCCACTTTATATATGTACTGGACTTATTCATCCATTTCCCTATTGATGGGCTTTATTCAGACTGTTTTCTTTCTTTTCTTTTTTTTTTCAGTGAGAGAGTCAGACAGACAGGGACAGGCAGATAGGAAGGAAAAAAGATAAGAAGCATCAACTCGTAGTTGAACCACTTTAGTTTTTCATTGATTGCCTTCTCATATGTGCCTTGACTGGGGGGGTCTTCAGCTGAGCCAGTGACTTTTTGCTCAACCCAGAGACCTCTGGGTTCAAGCCAGTGACCATGGGGTCATGTATATAACCCCCTGCTCAAGCTGGTGACCCTGCATTCAAGCTGGTGAACCTGTGCTTAAGCCTGATGAGCCAAGCTTAAGCCGGCGACCTCAGGGTTTTGAACATGGGTCCTCAATGTCTGTAAAGCCAGTAGCCAGGGCCACCATCACAGCCACCTGGGCCATGCAGGTTCACATTAGATTCATATAGGTGGTAATGAAACAACAGAGCCAATAACTGGTGGGCCATTAGCTTTAATCCTAGCTTGCACCCAGCAGGCAAGAAATACACACAGTGGGAAAACACATCCCCTTCCATTCAGGGCTCCCAAAGCCACTGATTTATCTGAGTTTCCTAGAATCAAAGGTTTCTAGCTCACTAGCCTTATTCACCTCTGTTCCTCATCTCCTTCTCTCTGCACAAACTGGCTTCTCTTTCAGCACTTCACCATCTTGGCTGCCTCTCCTCTCCTCCATGTGGCCTTTCTCTGCTCTCCTCTTTCTCTGCTCTCCTAGAATGTAATCACTCTTCCCCTGGAACAACGTGATCTCTCTTCCTTTTAAAACCTTTTGGCATGAAAGCCCTCCCCCAACAACATTAACATAATCACGCCCATCCCAAGCAAGAAGGGCAACTAATATCATCACCTGGGCGACGGGCTTCCACGTGGGCAGCACCATCTTTAACAAAGTGAGCATAATATATAATATTTTATCTTCCCAACAGTGTCCCAAGGTGATGCTCTATCCACTGCACCACCGCCGGGTCAGGCTCTCTTCATTTTTTAATGTTGTTTTGGTATTAAAATCAATGCCACAGTAAAAACTTTATATTCTAAATTTAAGTATTGGTTATTTTGTTTCTGCAGGATAGATTTCTAGAAATGTTTTTGATGTGTGAAAAGGCACTTTTAAATTATGAGGTGTAATACTTTACAAAAGGATGTCTTGTAACTTATCCAAGAGAAAAACCACAAACCCCAAATGGCATCACTTATGCTAAAGCCCATGATACCAAACCCAGATTTAATATTTAACCTAGCTGCATTTTTAACCCCTCCCAGAAATTCATTGACCAGTATTGTAAAGCCAGGAGCCAAGGCCAGGGCCACTATCAGAGGAGCCCAGCCCATGCAGGTTCGCATTGGATTCGGACAGTCGGTAAAGAAACCATGGAGCCAAAAACTGGTGGGCCATAGTCTTTAATCTAGCTTGCACCCGGCGGGCAAGTAAAAATACACACTGGGCTCCAAAACCCAGTCACATTCAGTGCTCACAAAGCTACTGATTTATCCGAGTTTCCTAGAATCAAAGGTTTCTAGCTCAACAGCCTTATTCTCCTCAGTTCCCCATTTCCTTCCTTATCCCAGATACAAACTCTGTACAAACTGGCATCTCACTCAGTACTCCGCCATCTTGGCTGCTTTTCCTGGCCTTCTCCACGTGGCCTCCTCCCGCTGCTGGCTCTATTCTCTCTGCTCTCTCATGCTAACCTCAGGAACCAAGAGAGCAAACTCCCACTCTGTTCCCATTTTATAGTGTAGAAATCCAAACCCTTAATCCAATATACATAATGGGGAAGTCTCTAATACAAAATCACTTCTATGAGGCATGATAGGATTGTACCACCTCACACCAAAAAGGGTGGGACAGGCTTAATCCCAAAACCAAGCCTCAGGCTACAACAATTCTCAACACACATTAATATCACCTGGGCAACGGCCTCTTTAACAAAGTGAGCATAATACATTTTATCTGCCCAACAAGTATGAAATTTTCTAGTCAGCAGAGATGAGGTATCTGTTTTGTGGGCCCTCGCCCTTACCCAGACGAAGAAGGTAAACATCCTGCTGGTCCCTTTCCCCAAAATGAGATGACCTGGTTGAAAATAATCCTTCCCTTTCTTTTGTTAATAGCTTCCTTGTCCCACCTTTGTCTGTAAAAATCTTCCATTAAACATATCACACCTCACCCCCACCCCGAATCCCTGTTTGCTTCCCCATTCAGGAATTACTTAATAAAACCAGTTAGATGGAAAAGGAAAAAAAAAAAAAATGAGATGAACTAAATTAAATTATAGCAGGACAGTGGGTAGAAGGAAGAAACAGAGGTTAATTAAAGACTACAGGGTAAAAACAGATTGCTTACTGTTGGGCAGATAAAATGTATTATGCTCACTTTGTTAAAGATAACAGGAGGAGGCCGTCGCCCAGGTGATATTAATGTGTGTTGGGGTGGGCTAAAGGCAGGCAGAATCCTTTAGCCTGGGGCTTGATTTTGGGATTAAGCCTTTCCTACCCTTTTTGATGTATGGCGGTACAATCCTATCATGCCTCAGAGGGTGACTTTGTATTAGAGACTTCCCTATTATGTATATTGGATTAAGGGTTTGGATTTCTACACTATAAATGGGGACGAAGTGGGAGCTTGGGCTCTTGGTTCCTGAGATTAGAAGAGAGAGCAGAGGAAAGCAGAGAAAGGCCACGTGGAGGAGGCCAGGAGAAGCAGCCAAGATGGCAGAGTGCTGAGTGAGATGCCAGTTTGTGTAGAGTTTGTATCTGGGATAAGGAAAGGAGATGGGGAACAGAGGTGAATAAGTCTGGTGAGCTAGATACCTTTGATTCTAGGAAACTCGGATAAGTCAGTAGCTTTGTGAGCACTGAATGTGACTGGGTTTTGGAGCCCAGTGTGTATTTTTGCTTGCCTGCCGGGTGCAAAGCTAGAATTAAAGACTATGGCCCACCAGTTTTTGGCTCCGCTGTTTCTTTGCCGACTGTCCGAATCCAATGCGAACCTGCATGAGCCAGGCAGCTCTGATGCTGGCTGTGGCTCCTGGCTTTACACTTACATTCCTGAGTCTATGTCAAAACCTTGAGTTAACTTCCAGGTGGCTAGTTCATGGTTTTGTAGAGAGAGCGCTGGGTGCCACCAGGTATCCGGCTCCTCTGCTTCCTGCTCACACATGAATTTTCAGACTGTTACTCACAACCAACCCAAAGGAGCAAACGCTTTTCCTTACAGACTCGGAGGTGATCCCAGAATTGTTCCCAATTTACCTCCGCCCACCTCTTCTATCTGTAGCCAATGCACAGTCTTTCAAAACAATCTATTGTTGTAAAGTACCCATGCCTCAATTCCGTGGGTTTACGTAGAGACACCAAGTCCAGATGAATTTTGAAGAGTTTTATTAAAGAAGGAGATTTATTAAATATGCTGGCCACATATACCTTACACAGGACAGCAGACTCAAATCATGGGTGAGCCAAAAATATTTCAGGGGCTATTTATATACCTGTAAAGCCAGTAGCCATGGCCACCATCACAGCCGCCTGGCCCATGCAGGTTTGCATTGGATTCAGACAGTCAGTAAAGAAACAGTGGAGCCAAGAACTGGTGGGCCATCATCTTTAATCCTAGCTTGCACCCAGCGGGAAAGTAAAAACACACACTGGGCTCCAAAACCCACTCACATTCAGTGCTCACAAAGCTACTGACTTATCCGAGTTTCCTAGAATCAAAGGTTTCTGGCTCACCAGAGTTATTCACCTCTGTTCCCCATCTCCTTCCTTCTCCCTGCACAAACTCTGCACTAACTGGCTTCTCACTCAGCACTCCGCCATCTTGGCTGCTTCTCCTGGCCTCCTCCATGTGGCCTCTCTCAGCTCTCTGCTGCCTCCTCTAATACTAATCTCAGGAACCAAGAGAGCAAGCTCCTGTTCTGCCCCCATTTTAAAGTGTAGAAATCAAAACCTTTAATCCAATATACAAAATAGGGAAGTCTCTAATACAAAGTCACTTATCTGAGGCATGATGGGATTGCACCACCCCACATCAAAAAGGGTAGGAAAGGCTTAGTCCTAAAACCAAGCCCCAGGCTACAAGGATCCTGCCTGCCCACAGCCCACCCCAACACACATTAATATCACCTGGGCAACAGCTTCCATGTGGGCAGCGCCATCTTTAACAAAGTGAGCATAATATATTTTATCTGCCCAACAATACCCTTGATCACACATGGGCAGGGGAGAGCATGACATCATGGCATAAGCTGACAACATTTGTTTAGAGGATATACAGAAATATTAAGACTTTCAAGGCAACATTCAAAGATGTTTACAAATCTTTTAGAGTTCATCTTCCCTCACTAGCCTAGAGGTATTTTGCTCTCAAGATTCCAGGAAGGGGGAAGAACTTCAATCAATGGAGGGTGGTATGTAAATGCTGTCTCCCATTGAAAGAGAAGTTTCTCGGTTAACCTTTATTTTAGATTTAAAACTAAATGACCCATTGTTTTTGCAAGCCAGAAACTTCTACATTCTTCTCCCTCCCCTCCCCACAGGAAGGAAGGGACAGGGAAGCCTAACCTTTCCTCCTATAATATCAATATTAATTTTTCAGCTTTTTGGTACCTTATAACACTATATCTTTTCCCCCCTATTTGAAGTATAAAAATAAGGCCGTCACCTGACCTGTGGTGGTGCAGTGGTGGAGTGACAACCTGGAATGCTGAGGTGTCAAGTTTGAAACTCAGAGCTTGTTCAGTCAAGGCCCATATAAGAAAAAATCAATGAACAACTAAAGTGAAGCAACTATGGAGTTTCTCTCTCTCTCTCTCTCTTTTCTCTCTCTTCCTCCTCCTCTCTAAAATCAATAAACAAAATCTAAAAAAATAATAAGGCCATGAACTCCAGGATGACGGGCTGGTTTATGTCTGTCCCTTCCACCGGGCACTGCTGCTGGTTCCAGCACACGCACGCCCAGCACCCGGTCCCTTCCAGCTAGCCTTAGCCTCCCTTAACAAACCCTTTCATTCAGAAGAGTTTTTGGCCATGAAAGTCTTTTGTTTTTACATAGATCTTCAAGTTTTGTTTTTGAACAAAATAAATGTATCTCAGAAAGTGGTCCCTCTCTCCTTTTACATCTCTGAATATTCTACATTACAAGGCAAAGGGAGCCCATCTGACACAAACGGGCACTCCAGGGGCACAGGTGGCGTTTCCCAGTCCTTGTAGGCAGCCACCGAGACACTGTTCCTTCTGTGCCAGGAGGAAGTGCAGAGAACTGAGGCAGGGCCTCCGGGGCCCCTGGTGCTGCCCTGCAGCCTCTTCCCCTCACTCTCTGCTGGGCCTCTCTGGCTTCGGGGCTGAAATCCTCTAGGTTCCAGTGTTGCGGGACAGAAGGGGTCTGTCTGCCTGAGTGTCTCAAAGCCCAATCAATGGTGAGCGGGAGTTTGCTGTTGGGAAAGTAAGGGTTTAGAAGTTGAGAAAATGATGCCAAGCCCAGAGTCATAGGTAAGCAAGTGCTCAGAGTACTGGCTCCCTGATGGATCCCAAGGGATGGGTAATATAGAGAAAATCATTAATCACCATGGCTATTATGACCCAGCAATTTCACTTCTAGGGGTATATCCAAAGAAACCCAAAACATTAATTTGAAAGAATATATACACCTCTATGTTTATTGCAGCATTATTGACAAATAGCCAAGCTATGGAAGCAACCCAAGTGCCCATCTTTAGATGAGTGGATAGAAAAGCTGTGATACATATATACAATGAAATATTATTTGGCAATAAAAAAAGCATGACCTCTCATCCTGTTAGGCAGGAGAGACAGTGACTAGGGCAGGAGAAGGGGAAGGGGAAACGAGGGGCATTTATCTCACCACCGAATTAGAAAGTCAGCAGTCCTGAGACCAGTCAAAACACGATAACCGGATGTCCCAACAGGTACAAAAATAACTACAATGACACAAAGGGGAAGCCTTGAGACTCTGTGTGCTGATTCCAATATCTGGAGAGGACAGCCTTGGACTCCCGTCTGCTAGTCTCAATATCAGGGAAGGGAAGGGAAGGGAAGGGAAGGGAAGGGAAGGGAAGGGAAGGGAAGGGAAGGGAAGGGAAGGGAAGGGAAGGGAAGGGAAGGGAAGGGAAGTCAAGTCTTGAAGCTTGCAGCTAACAGTGTGTAACCCCTAACACCGCCATCAGGTGGGACACTCAGGTTAGCTGAGGCACCCATGTGTGCTTTATGCCAAGTGTATTCTTCTAATAAATTGCTTGCTTTGCTTGAATGCTGCATTTTGTCTCTCGCCTGAATTTTTTCCTGCGGACGTGACAAGACTGAGAAGGTGAAGCCCTCAGACTCAGGTCTTCTCCAGTGACAACCATGTGTGACAGCAGGGATGGACCCAAAAGGTATTATACTCAGTGAAATCAGCAAGAGAAAAATAAATATCATATGATTTCACTTATATGTGGAATCTAAGGAACAAAATAAGTGAACAAATAAAATTGAAATAGACTCACAGATATGGAGAACAGACTGACAGCTGTCAGAGGGGAGGGGGCTGGGGGCTGGGTAAAACGGTGACAGGATCAAGCCTGAACACCTGCCCCCCACAGAGAACTCATAGAAACAGACCACAGAAAGAAAGGAGACTGGGAGAGGGAGAAGTAAAGGGGTGTAAATGGTGATGGGAGGAGACTTAACTTTGGGTGGTGAACACACAATACAATAGACAGATGATGTGTTATATTTTAACAAAGAAGGAGAAAAAAAGATGTTGAAAGGAGTTCCATAGTAATCTGGAAGTGCTTTCACTTTGAATGTTAGACAAAAGACAATATTATTCCTAGTGAGGAACCAACTGTGAATTGGCCTGGTCTTGTTGGACATTTGCCTGAAGAATTTAGAAGTTACTTCCCCATGCCAGGGAATAAGTGTTCAATTTCATAGCAGGAACAGTGAGTAATCATGCATTGCTATCACCTTTACTTACGGAAGGCCATGAACATAAAAGCAGTGAGTCATATAAATACATGAGACAGCCTTTAGAAAAACCAAAATGTATGTAAATGCAACACATCCCTCACCCAGACAGGTCTAATGCTCATTGAACTGTAGTGTGATGTAAGAATGATGCTTATTTGGCCTGCGCTCACAGGGTAACACAATCCTGGTCTGCCAAGGGTATAGGCATATATCACTAACAATAGGTCAAGGAGTTTCTTAAATGTAAGACATCAGAAAATAAGAATTGAGAATAACTAAACCTACCCCATAGAAAAATAATTTTATAAATGTAGAGAAAAACACTCTGTCATTTCCCCCACCCTCCTCTGCCCCAATAAACAGGAAAGAGAGAAAGTTGATGCCTATTGGGATGGAGAAGGCTGGACCTCCGAAGATAGCAGGCAGACTGCTGAGGTGTCATGAGACACTCCCGAACATTCTGTGATACTGCAGAAGGACAGGAGAAGAGAAAGCACTTCCTGTCTATCCTGCAGACAGAGCTAGTTTTACTCCCTACTGGAAATTTCTGCTCAGGTATGGGAGAAAGGAAAGAATGGGAGGCCACAGCCTCCCTTAAAGGAGGAGTTGATTCTACTGACTATTATGAGATTATTCTTTTCATCAGGCAAAAATGGTCACTATCAGCAACTTTACATGGTTCAACTTAGTGCCTTCTGCATATACGTTTTTAGGGAGGTAGCTTCCTTTTCTGCTCCCTTTGGTGGAAGGAAGGAGTAACTTTCACATTTGGTCCAAAGTGAGCATTCTCCCAGTGTGCACACCACTGTTAAATAATTTCCCTGGTGCGGCGGCTGGGTTTGTTCTTTTACCTTGCCATGCCATGGCGGCAGAGCTCAATAATCCTTAACTTGGGGAACGAGAATGTGACAGTCAGAACCAAAAGCTGGCGTTTCATTATATTTTTCTCTGTGTAACCCTTTATTTTAAATATAAATTCTCAGTTTACCATAGTATTTTAATTAAGACAACCCTTTCGCAGTTTTAAAAACACAAGAAAATGGATTCCATGTTCTCTGCAAGCTCTTCTCCAACAAAAGCAAGTCTGAGGAGGGATCCCCATCCACCGGGGAATGCATCCAGAGATGGCCAGCCTCCTCAGGAGGGCTGATGGTCTCACACACGCTTTTAGCCACGGGCTGTTATTATCCATTAGAGGAAATAAAACCAGTCACTGCAATAACATATGTGGCATCACTATTTTTAGTGTTCATAACAAAACGTTGGAAAGAAAGCAACTTTCCAGGCTCTGAGAATGTTCTCAACAGCACCAGGCGGAAATCATAGGGATCCATTTCCAAGAAGCGCCTGCAGGAGAGATGGGTATTTCACATTCATTAACATCAATCCACTGGCCCCTCTGCTTGATCTGTTCCCAATGCACCACTACCTTACATGGCTGCTCCAAAGACAAATCTGTCCATGTGAGACTGTGCAGACCTACCTACCTCCCTGTTGCTTTCCCAGAGGCAGAGCTCTCACAAGATCCAGGGAAAACATGTTTCTAGAAGGTCCAGCACACATTCTTTGGGACCTCCAGGTTTGCTGTGGGTTCTTATAACCTAGACAGCAAGAGGTGTGGGAAGAAACTGTGGTGGGAACTGACAAGAGAACTTAATGAAAGTTCTCCTGACAAAGAGGATGTGTGTGCCAATAAAAAAGACAAACTCTCTGAAAACCAAATGAACAGCAACAGAAAAGGTGAGGTCAGAAGCAGAGTCAAAGAAGTTTGTTGTTGTCGTTTAAATGCTGGGAAGATAAACATCATGCCAGCCAGCTATGCTGACTTATCTTTCTTCACAGGGGTTTGCTTGTTCCAACATCAGCATTGTTTCCACCCTCCAACTCCAAAGAGCAAAGTAACATGTAGTCATCATGCTTTGTATGCCTTACCTAGAACCTTCTACTTATTTATATGGGAACTTTATTTCAGGCTTATACAGAACATGATATTGATATATTGGCTTTGAAGGATAGAATATTGTAATAAAAGAAAGATATTGATAAACATTAAAAAATCCTTCAAGACAAATGCAGAAAATACAAATGAATGCCCTACATGTACTTTTGAGTTGAATGAATTTTAATTCTCTTAAAAAAAAAGAGTTCAGTTTTCTCAAAGAATGAAAATTAAGAGTATTTCTTAAAAATTACATAAATCTTCACTGGAAAGGTTGACAAAGGTTAGCTATGATCCTTGATACTGATGGGGTTGAATAGAACAGTGACCATCCTTGTTCCCAGCAGATTTATCCTAAAAAATTGTAAAACCCATATGATATATCCATATTATCTATCAAGTCTCTAAACCCTTCACTGTCACTGAACTGAATGACTGGTAAAAGACTGTTTCCTGGCTTCGGTTCCCTTTGGTAGGTGCTGCTGATAATTCCACATCAGACTGAATACATGAGCACATATTGCATCGCTCCAAAGCCAACAACACCCAGATCTCCCTTCCACTCTCTCTAACTCACCAACCAAGCAGACCCCTGGCTAGGAAAGTGCATGATCACCTTCAGAGGTAAGTGGATTTGACTTAGAATAACTGACTAAAAAAGCAACACAAGTTCATGACGCCCATTTCATCTTTGTGACTGAATAACAGCATTTGGACTTTCTTCTTAGATTTGCTGTTCATCTGCTTTCATACTGCTGTTGATTGGGTCTGTGTCAACACTGAAAACCCTTTTGGGGATAGTTAAAAATTTCCTTCTGCACAGAGACATGGGTCAGAAAATGCACATACGGACATTCCCTCATTCAAGCAAAGATTTCCTATGGGGTTCATGGATCCCCAAAGCCTCAGGTAAAAAATTCCTGGTGTTAGAGTCGCTGACCATCAAGAGGTAAATTTCTGGGAACCATTTCTAAGTGGAAAGCCCCACAATGAGAAGCCAAAACCTGACTCAATCATACAATTCCCATTGTGTTAGGGGAACAAAGGGAACAAATGCTACTTCTCTGTGCTTTGATTGTTAGTTAAGAAGATTGACATTGATCATCTCAGCTCTGAAGCCCTGAGAACAGGAAGAATTATGCAGCTGATGAGGAAATTCTCCAACCTATCCCAAGTTCTCACATATTCTGACAATAAAATTTTATCACTGAATGTGATATGTCTAGAACTTCTTCCTGTGTCCTTGAAAAGCTCAACCAACACAACTGCCAAGATGTGAGCTCAGCAGGATGTCCCACTGGGGTTACTCAACTGTCTGATGGAAGGCTGGCATCTTTCTTCCCTGGAGCTTCACAACAAGGATGGCACTACCCGCATGCCAGCCCTCATTCTAGATACTGATTGTCTCTGTTGAAGACTCCTCTTGTTTGCCTCTTATTGTTGATATGGAAGTAAGTTTCTGGCTAGTTGAACTCTCAAATGAGTAATCTGGAAACTTGGAAAACAAGTGTAAAAGAAGGTTGCTGAATAAAAGTCTGTGAGGGTAGGGAGTTGCATCTCAGTCAGACCTTGGACATACTCCTAAATGTTCTAGCTGTCTTTCAGTGCAGCGTTCTTTTGTTTTTTTTAAAGAATATTAGTCAAGATGAGTCACAACCAAAGTCACATAGCACATAGGAAATAGAAATACCACGAGATCTGTAAAGATCAGATCTACAGAGCCTTAAGGACAGCAGCACTCACACTGCCCAGCACACACGCTGGTACTCGTGTCCATGGGCAGACACAGCAGAGGCTCATCCCCTGACATGTAAGACAGAGATAAAATGAGGCCTGCTTATGATTTGGATCAATGCTCAGATCAGAAAGGAGATTTAATAAAGGGATTTAAGGAGAGAGTCTTAAAGAAAATAGATAATCATTTTTCTACGATGAATTTCTTAAGGCAATGGGGTTAGACAAGAGTCTCTAATTTCTTGTTTGTAGAATTCATAGTTTTGAGGGAATTCTTAAGAAAGGGTTAAGAGAAGGCCAAGCAGTTTTCTCAGATACAATATGAAGAAAATATTTTGTTTTCAAAAACAATAATAATAATGATAATAATGTTCTCTGAAAAGTAATGTTAGATAGCATGTAGTTGCTTAAGTACAAAACTCTGAACTACCTGGAGTTGTTTGCTCAGCAGTAACCATGAAAGCAGCCATAATAGTAGCAAGAAACTCACAGCTTAAAGCTAGGCCATCACCTGAACTTTCATCCTCTGTGATTCTACAAATCCCCCAGTGTGGTGCCTTCCCTCATATCTCCCCAATTCCATCAAATCCACCCATTATGTCCTCTGGAATTATGGCCCTGCCAGCAGAATCGCCTGCATCTCCAAACACCTGACCAATTGTTTTCTTTGCCACATTATTCTAATAAAAACATGGCTCCCTTCTGAGCTCAATGTTATCCTAGGACCGTGTCAAGTAGTCTGTTTTCTTTCCCAACATGTCATGTACCAACAGACATGGAGGCGGAGGAAGATGTTCTCCATGACTCTCAATGTCTCATCCACACGTCGCATCCCTCTCATTCACAAATGCCCTTCCTTGAAGTTCTGTTATTAGACTCTGCCACCAGACTACACTAGCCTTTCTATTCATGTGTATTCTTTGCCAGTGATAGGATTCAAATAATTTAACAACCAGTTCTCTGCCCTAATGACCATTTTAAGTATAAAAAAAATGATATACTGAAAGATAGTTTATTATTTCATGCATTTAATACTTAAATAAGAATAATAAAAGAGGTAGACAAGATTAGATTATAAAAGCTTTAAAATATTAATGAAAAATATTAAATAACACCTGACAAAAAACAATAAAACTGTTATTTAAGGTATTTCCATATTGCTTCTTGATTGGCTTCCTCACTTGCAATTTTCTTCACATTTTTCTGAGCATCACTGTCTGTGTGATTTATCCTTAACCATGTTTTTACTGTAGGAGTAGAATCCAATTCCTTTAGAATATAAATGTGTGATTTCCACATTGGGTGGCTATCCAGGCACCCACCTTAAAGAGAACCCTGAATTCAAGTGCCATTTTAACAACCAGTTTGCCAAACTCAACAAAAAATTAGATATCGGTTCTGCTGAACCAGTGAGAACTGGCTGAATCCCACCACTGTCCTTTGGGGTTATTCTCCCTCATTTATTGAAGATTTTATCTTCAGATTCACTGTTACCCTTATCTGGTATCATTTTTGGTGATTCTAATATCAATGTAAATAATACCTCCAATACCCTGACCCCTGAATTCACCAACTTCTTTTCCTCCACCTTACCTCAGCTACCCTCTCCCATGCAGTTCCTTGGTCTTGTCATTACCGATACCTGCATCCCATCATGATCCCAATTTCAAACATTTTTGTATCTGATCATCTCCTTCCAACTCCAAAAATAATGAGACCCCACAAAATTCAGTCCACCAAACCACCTACCTTTTCAATATTCCTCACCCAGCCTGTGTCCTAATTTCTCTCATCACCTTATTTATATTACCTGATGAATAATTACAGTCATTCCTTTGTACCTCCCCTGAACTCCCAAGTCCCCTCTCTCCTCTGTTGCACTTGCTTGGCATAACCCCAAGCCTAGTTAAATCCAGTTCTCCACCCATTTATTGCAGTCACCTATATGACTATACCTATGTAGTGGAAGATGGCTAAAAAATACACAACATCCTGACTAGTCTGTCTTTAAATTCATGAACACCGGTGCACATAGATCCTTTCCTGATATCTGAATATATTTTTAAAATTTTCTGTGTCTGTTCATTCTCATATGTGCCAAACAGAACCAAGATGTTGGAGGGTATCACTTTCTTTAACTGTCTGGGCACCTAGGTAGCACCCATGGCAACCGGCACCCTTGGCCAGTTGCCTTCTGCTCCAATAGCTTTGTTCAAGGCTTCAAATGCCTTCCTGATTACACAAGTTTGCCACCCAAATATTCTTTTTTAATGTATGCCATGATTTCTAAAAAACTAAGGGAAACTATCTTAGAAGATAATCCACACTTCCTTCTCCATAAATCCTCCAAATTTCCTTTGTTATTCTCATGCTCAATGTATGACTTTCTTCCTACTTGCTAAAAGTTGAGTCAATCAAACAAATTTTCATAATTTCCCACCCCATATTTATCAATCTCTTTTTTCTCCTATTCAGTGAATAATGTTCATCCTTCTCAGTAAGTGATTCCTTCTCTTGTGCCCTCGATAGATCCTTCCCTCTCACTTGCTCAATGTATTTGAGACAACCTGCCCCCTCTTTAATTATCCTCACATCCAATGCACCAACAGGGTGTTATTCTTCCCATCTCAAAAATAAACAAAAAGCAACTTCACTTTCCCATGTACTTACTACCATTTATCATTTCCTTTACTTCAAGCAAAATTTATAAAAGTCTACTCATTATCTATAATTTCTCTCTTCCTAATTTCTTTAGTCTCCATAAAATGCCAGTACAGAAGTCATCAATGGTATTTGTAATGCTAAGTGGCCAATTTTCACTCCTCATCTTAACTGACCTACAATATTTGACTAAGTTGAAATGTGTTTCCTCTGGAAACCCATTCTGAACTTGATTTGCAAACCATTCTCTCTGAATTCCCCTCCACTCCATACCATACCATCTCAGTCTCCATCTCTTTTTCATGGCCTCCAAAGTTAGACAGCCTCAGGCCCTCAGACCCTCTTTTCCATATTCATTCAGACCCTAGATCCTCTCATCTGAAAGTATCCTTAAGATGTAAAGTGCCAACTGATCACCTGCAGATCATGAGAAAATGCCAATACTGATTCAACAGTTCTGGTGTAGGGCCTGCAATTCTGTATTTCTAAATGCTCTCAGATGATGTTAAGTGCTGCAAGTAGGCAAGTCCAGTTCACTCTCATTCATGTTGATGACTTTTATATTGTATTTGTGTCTCCACTCTGAACTTCTCTCCTGAACTTCTGTCTCATATAGACAAACAGTTCACTTGACATTCCACTTGGATGTCTCTAACTCAGTATGTCCAAATGTCCTGAATCCTGAACCTTTCCTCAATCTTGCTTCCCCACCCCAAGGAAATTCTCCTTCAGTCTTCCCAATCTCAGTAAATAACAACTTTATCTTTCAAACTTCTCAGACCAACAACTTGAGCATCATCCTTGAGTCTTCTCCTTCTTCCCACACTATATCCCATTCATCATCAAATTTGGTTGCTCCTATCTTCAAGATACATGCACAGTCCACCCACATCTCAGCTACACTATTTTGGCCACCTTGGTCTAAACTGTCATCATCTCTCTCTAGGACTATTGCAATAGACTCCTAACTGGACTCCCTGCTTTTATACCCTTCTCAGCAGCAGAATTACCTGATAGAATATAACACCAATTACTTCAATTCTTTTTTATTTTTATTTTATTTATTCATTTTTTAGAGAGGAGGGAGGGAGGGAAGGAGAAAGGGAGAGAGAAAGAGAGAAAGGGGGGAGGAGCAGGAAGCATCAACTCCCATATATGCCTTGATCGGATAAGTGCAGGGTTTTGAACCGGCAATCTCAGTGTTCCCAGGTCGACACTTTATCCACTACGCCACCAGAGGTCAGGCAATTACTTCAATTCTTAATCAAAACTCTCCAATAGCTTCCTGATTTAGAGAAAAGCCAGTGTTCCTACAGAAGCCCACATCCTCTGCCCAGCCCCCAACCCCGTCATCCTATGATTCTATCTCCCTCTCTAATCCAGAACAGCAACTCCTCGCTGTTCCTCCAAAGTACGGAGCACAAGTCTGTCTGCCTTTGCTTTTGCTCTTGCATTTGCTTTCAAATGCTCTTCACAATACCCACATGAATTCCTCCTCACTTCATTCAATTCTGCTCGACTGGCACCTGACTAGTGAGGACTTGTAATGCCGGTTCCATACGGGTCTGAACTGAATCCCACTCACAGTGCCAGATATAATGCCGGTGGTCGAGGTCAGACAGGTTCATATTGGATTTGTGCAGATGGTAGAGGAACTGGAGAGCCAGAAAGCACTGGGCCATTTTTGTTTATTCAATTCTTCCAAAGGCCAGAGAGCACACAGGAAAACAGCCCCTCGTGGTGTCAGGCAAGCGATCAGCGCCAAAGGAAAGACTTCTGTAGGCTACATATACATGACTCTGCCACGTGCTCATGCACTGATCATGCAAAGGGCAAGCGAGCAAGCCTAACACAGCTGTTTTCCCTGCAGGACTTTTCTGACTATACTATGTAAAATAATCCTTTCAAATTTCTACTTCATTTTTCTTATTTACCATCTGTCATATTACCTAGTTTAACCACTTATCTGTTTATCCCCACCAGTAGATGGTGAGCCCCAGGAAACTGAGGACGTTGCCTCTGTCATTCCTGGCTGTCTCCCCAGCACCTAGAGCGCATAGGTACACTCACCAATGCATGAGACAGTTGGCTAAGGATTCTCACTTAATGTTACTATTATCTTTTTTTTTTTTTTACTTTCAACATCTCATTTATTTCAAAATCGATTTTATTGCAGCCAAAACAGGGTCTCTGCAAAACCGTTCAAGTTCAGTTTCAAAACCACCAGGCTACTTGTAAGATGATTTTAAAAATCCTAAACATATTCTGACAGAATGCGATAATCCTCACAGCCATTCTAATAGGATTCTGTATAATTAGAATAACCTGAAGGGGAAATGTTAGGGGTGTTCACAGACAGCTAGAACAATGATATGGGTGCAACAATTACCTGGGATCTGAGCCCTCGCTGGCTCCGAGCTTTGTGGGGATATTGTCCTGGGGGTTCCTTTTTGGTGGGAGCAGCAGCAGTGGCAGGGTGGTCCCTCTGGGTCCCTGGCGAGGTGTTCTGGGCTGGTACAGCCAAGGTGGCTGCAGGCAGCCCAAGGCTTTGGGCTGGTACCACATCTGCCCCGCAGACCCCATTTTTAAAATAAGGCCACTAATGCAGCCTCGCGTGCCAGGCACCAACTCTGCTGGTCCTCCCTCAGCTGATAAGCTTCCGTTTCCCTGGGCTGCACTGTCCTGGTTCCGCAGCTCTTCCAGTACACTTGAAAGCCCAATCTAAGGCCAATGGCTCTCAGCTGGCTGCACATTAGAATCACCTTTTAAGCAGTCAATCATCCAATCTTGTTCTCCCAAGATTCTTCTCTGACTGCTTTGCGATGGTGCAGGCTCTCTGTGTTTCTCCATTTCTCTAGGTTGTCCTCATGTTCACCCAGGTTTCACAACCTCTGTTCTAACAACAATTATCACTGCTCTGCTGCTAAAACAAAATTCAGCCAAGGAGGTGGTTTAAACAACAGACATTCACTTCTCACATTTCCGAGCCTTGGAAGCCTAAGATCAGGTGCCAGCAGATCTGGGGTCTGGAAAGAGCTGGCTTCCTGGTTTTTAGCAGTCTTCTCAGTGCAACTCACAAACTTGGCCCGGGAACATTATGAGATCTGTTTTATGAGGGCACTAATTGCATTTATGAGAGCTCCACCCTCATGATCTAATCACCTCCCAAAGGCTCCATCTCCTAATACTACCATATTAGGATTAGGGTTTTAACATAAATTTGGAACACTGAGGTGGCCAAATTTTGAAACCCTGGGCTTGTGACACATCAAGGCACAAATAGGAGTTGATGCTTTCTGTTCCTCCCCCTTCTCTCTCTTTCTTTCTCTCTCTCTCTCTTCTCTAAAAACAACTAAAAAAAAAACTGGGAGAAGACACACATTTTCAATCTATAGCAATCACTTTTACCTCAAAAGGATGGATAAGTCTATGTCGGTGAGTTTTTTAAACTTTAATGTGAATAAGAATCAGCTGGAGGCTTTGTTAAAATGGTTTCCTGGACAAATCCCCAATAATTCTAATTCAGTAGGTTGAGGGGAAGAGAATATGAGTTTGTATTTCTAACAAGCTAACAGGAAATGTATAGTGCTGCAGGCCCCAGCCGCACAGTTCTTTCGGGCGGATTGATATCTCTGGGGAGGAAGCTTTTAGTACCTTCCAAGGACTCCTTAGGAGTTCTGAGAAACTACACTTCCTGCGGTCTGGCGACACCATCCAAGCACCTACACCTGCAGACCCAGCAGCAGAGATGGTTTCCCTCACTCTCCTCCCAGAATACGTCCCCTCCGCAACAGTGAGGGCTTCCTTCCTTAGAAGGCTTGACTCTGAATTGTGTGGACAAGTCCTGCCAGGGGTGAGAACGATGGAGGCGCAAAAACCCAACTCCGGGGACCAGGTTCAGTGACGCAGATCCACTTTATTCAGGAAGTAAGCTAGTTTATATACACAGGTTCAACCAATAGGATGTTATAGCGTGTGCCTCAAAGCCAATGGCTGAAAAGATCAGGGAGCTGTGTGGGCGCTAAGTCACTTCCTTATAGCCCGCTAGCTCCCTTCCAGGGTCTGCCCATGAGGCTTCTGGGAGCTGGAGTATTCTCACAGCATTGCATCAGCCACAGCTGCTAGGAATGTGCTCTGCGCTTCACAGAATTGTGCACTGATTTAGTATTTATTTAAAATATCTATTCAAGTAGTTATTAAATTCCCATTGTGTTTAAAGTACCACCCTGGCACTAGAGAATGGTGTGATTGTCACAATATAGTTAACCACCTACACCAAAGTGTTTTTCTGAAAAGTTTTCCCCATGGATCAACAACCAGTCTGTGGAATTATTACAGAGTTCTCCAGATACGTATGCTGATTAGAACTCAATCGGAAGCCGGATAGCCCTCGAGGACCTTACAATTACTGAACAGTTTGTCCTTGAGCTCTACCATTAAGAGACAAAATGTAGTATCTTCTTCCATAAGCATGTTCTGAGGATGGCAGGTGGCAACAATGTTGCTATCCAAATGTTTCCCAGCCAGTGATAAGGATTTCCTGTGCCCTCTCCTTGTGAAATGAATGTTTTAAGCCAATCTTCCTTGAATGTAAGTGACACAAGAAAATGTAAGAGTGTACAGCTAAATAAACTGAGAAACATTGCGTGTGATATCTTCGAGAGTCAAAAATGTACCTCTGCACATCAAAGGCTCTGAGAAGTCCTGTAAGCAGTCTATGCATCCCACTAAACAGATTGAGAAACTAATGATGTAGGTTAACCCAAGCCTTTTGTCATTACATCTTTTCAGACTTCTGGCAAAGGTTATTAGAAATCAATGACAGAGTCACATAACCTGGGTAGTGAGTGCATCAGGTAGGTCTATACTATGATGAACATTCTGTTTTTCTCAGGAGATTTTCTGTAGGCTGAGACTCTGGGAGGGGAGGGAAGGGCTGGTAGGCTCTTTAAAGAGAAAAGCATAACTCGGAAGGGGTTCTCTGATTCTCTGAGGTAAACTGTCTAAAGTGACTTCCCTCTGATTAGAAATGAGTGTAAACTTTCCAATGGCTCCCAACCCAGGAGTAAGATGTGATTTCTGGAAAGACCTGTCAGCTCTCTGAGGTTCATAATTCTTAGAACTTCTTCCAGCTGTTGTATGAAGAACAAAATGAGAATTCTTTTATGTATATGCCGTGGACCAGCACGTATAAGGTGCGGAATTAAGGAAACAGACTTATTAAGAAAAAAGGATGGGACCAGGAGGACTCTTCAAATGCTGATGTCAATATCCGAGTGCCCCATAGCCCCAGTTTGCTTTATTATATAGCCATATGCAAACCAAGGAAGTCCTTGATACAAAGTTACACATCTGAGGCTAAAACAGGAACTCTCCCAAGGCATAAACAGGAATCCCCCTACCATGCATAAGTGAAATTAACCAACATCTGAACAAACAAAGAGTAAGAGGAAGGGCATGTAAGTTGCTTCCAGCAACTTAAGGAAGCAAGTGAAGTGGGTGCAAATACTCAGCATCATAGCCAATATGGAGGTGAAGGGGGGAGAACTCAGCCTTTTGCTAAGCCTGGAATCTACAATGGCTTTTTGCCATTTATGGTCCACAAGATGTATATATACATAAAACAGCTGGCCCACAGTCAGTGAAGAAAGATGATTTAAAGAGTGATCCAGGACGGGAGTCACCCAGGAGGTGAAAGCACAGAAAACCTGAAAACCACAGGAAGTAGTGTTATGCTGAGGACTACTTCCAGAACAGCAAAGTGAAACAACCATAGCTGGTCAGTTATCAGCCATTTAAATGATCCGGAAATGGTCCTAGTGGCATACAGCAATGAAGAAGCATTCATTCAAGAAAATAGAGTAATTCTTAGTAAGAACAGCAAATCCTTTAGCTTTTAAAGGGGCTCTAAAGTGATTTAGCCACAGTATGATCCCTTTTCTCTCCCCTAGCTGGTGTAACAGCAGCTCTAAGGAGGTGGGGGCCAAGAATGTGGGTTTCCCTCTTTTCCCAGTTCACAGACAAAGACTTCAATATCTCCCTGGGGGCCCAGACCAATAGCACCTCTCCATCTCCCACCCCGCATTGCGAAGGCTAAATTCTAAATGAATTCAGCAGAGAGATAAGAGGTTCCCTTCCTCCATGCAGCCCCCATTGTAGAGCAGAGGTTCATCCAAGTGTGGCAGACCCAGACTACAAGGGTCCCAATTTTCTTATCTCCCCACTTATTCATAGAGTGAAAGTTCTGTGCCAGGAAAGACAAATTTGTTAGACCAGAGTCTACCACCCCTTCTCAACATCTTGCTATAAGCTGGGGTGCTTCTCTAAGAGAGGTGGCTCAGAGATCTTGCCCAGGGAGAGAGGTTCTGTAAGAACAGAGCGCATTCCCCAAAGGAACTGACTCTATTTGGAACAGAGTATGGGAAAGGTCAAGCCTGAAGGCGTTCTCAGAAACAATGAGATTTAGATGGTAAGCAATTGGGAGTATGCTGGTAGGTGTTAGATTTGGGGAGGTGTGCTGTGGCTGCCAGAGTGTAACTATTGAAGGAGCAGGAACAGGGAGGTGCTGATAGGACCACCGTGAGGCTAAGAACTAAGAAAATCAGCACAAAGGAGGACAAGCACCCTGCATTCTATTGGTCAGAAACCCTTATCAGAAGTTTATGTTTGAAATTCGCCACTAAGCTAAACCCTGCCCCTGTTGCTATGCTACGTGTGACCTCCCTAGCGAATAGCTAACTGCCACATCTGCTTCTGTATAATGCTTGCTCACTTAGGATATATAAGGACCTAGTTGTAAGCACCAGGCGTGACTCCCGTTTGCAGCTCCTTGTGAGTACGGTGTCTCCGGACATCTTGGGAGTTCGCCCCCGCACAGGTTAAACTTGGCCAATAAAGTACGATCTAATCTCCTGAAAGTCTCCGACGTTTGTTCTTGTACCCGGTGGATGCAACAATAGGTAGGTAGGTCCTTAGAAAACACAAGCTAAACCAGTAGGCTGGTGTAGGGAAAATAGCCGTGTTAGGCTTGCTCATTTGCACTTTGCATGATTAGTGCATGAGCACTGGCAGAGCCACGTGCGTGTAGCCTACATAAGGCTATGGGTACTTTCCCTCAGGGCAGATTGCTTGCCCATAACTGTGAGCAGGATTCAGTTTAGACTGGTATGTAACCAGCATTACATCTGACTATTTTACCAGAGAGAACCAGGAGAAAAGACAGATAAGAGTAAAACAAAAACAAATCTAACTATGTCTCCAGTTGGAAGTATAATCACATAGGAATTATTCAAAATGACTTTGAAACACAGTAGTTTGCCTGCTGCACATCTCTGTTGGAACAGACCCTGAAGATGAAAATAACTGTGAAGGAAAATAAAATTAAATGATACATCTTTAGTAATTGTCATACTGGTGTTAGGGTTAAATTGACTCCTGTAAAACTCAAATTCCCCTCACACAACTTCTTCAGTAAGCAACTCACTCACCCAATCTCCTCCTCCCCTTAAGCAAGTCCCCCACCTTGGGAAGATTCTGAGAAGTGTCTTTGAGACAAGGTCATCATTAGGGATCTGAGGGTTGGAAAAGGGAGACAGTCTGTAACCAATGCAACAAACCTCAATATGCTAATATGAGCATGTCCAGGTGCAGGCAACTCCATGCCAAGGAATGCCTGAACCCCTATATCTAATGCTCTCCCTCAGCTTGGGGCTGACACCCTTTGCTGGTCTCAGCCCACTTGTATCCAGGATCCAGGAGCTTTTAAAATAAACATTCCTTTTGGAATACACAAGCCTCATGTTTTCCGTTTGTCCCACAGTTTCTGCCTTTCAGTTGGTATAGTGTTGTAGTGTTATTTTGAAACTGGAATAGGATAGAACAAATGAATAATTATGAGGTATTCTAATTATTATCATTGTTTGTGTTGTTGAGAAGTTGGATTCCTGTCATGAGAGAAAGCACAGATATGAGATAAAATAGGGTAAGTAAAAGCCCTGTAGTCTTGAGTTTGAATTGTAAGTTTATTATGAACTTCTGACATATTTCCACTCTAGTAGATATAGGAATAGATAGAACTATAAATATAAATATAGACATAGAAATAGAGAAATAGAGATGTATTTCTTTTCTCAGTCCAAATTCATTATATGTTTATCTATTTCTTTGCTTAATCCACTGGAAAAACCAATCCAATGACCAATTCAGCATCAATGAGCAACGTTAGCGACCAAAATTTGGTCTTCAAATACCATTTTTAACTAAAAGTAACGAAGGCTCCTTGAAGAAGTGGTCAATTCCATGTCTGTAAGTTAACTTAGCATGTAAGCAAGTGATCTCAAAATATCTTGTTATAACAAAATGCAAAGAAACCATCCAAACCTTTAAGGTGCTTTAAAACGGCTCAGAAGCCAACTAGAGGAAGACTTTGTATTCAACTGCCAGGTTATAGGAAATATGGAGGACAGAAACTACTTAAAACACCATGGAAATGAAAATAAAAATCCAGACTGGGAATCTGCAAAGGATCAACCAGTTCCTTTCATCATTAAATTACATTTAAAATAATGGAGGGAGAGTCTGTAAAGGAACTTAAGATATATATACATATATGAACCCATAGCAATATATGAACCTTATTTGAATTCTGATTCAAGCAAACTACAGGCAGGCCTTGTTTTGTACTGTTCCAATATTAACAAATGTGTTACCATGGGTTAGCTAAACAATACCAGTCCCTCAGCAACATAGTTCAAGTTTCAGTTACCGCAGTATTTTAACTGTGAATAATGGCATGAAGTACAAATGTTGCTCCCAGCTCTTCTATCCACAAATCACTCCAGAGAGAATGGATTTGCATCATGCGCAGTGACAAATCATGTCACTTCTTTCAAAGTGTGTTGGTGAGCGGTCACTGTGCAGCTGTTATCCAGTACACTCATAAGTAGCAAAGTATTAGGAGTGTGTAGTTGTGTTACCTCCTTATCTCAGTGATAAGCATGGCATTTTGCAAAAACAGAATCAAAAGAAGGAATTGGCCAACAAAGATGAAAAATGCCCCCCAAAACACGAAGTGATGATGTTGGAAGTGAAATTCAAATTGAGGATGTGAGGGTGATCTGATTGAGACACTTGTCACCCCACTGATTGCCCCCACTGATTGCCCCAGTTGATTTGGCTGATCTTCTTCCCTCACCGCTCTATGTGCATCCCTCCTAATGATGGAAGAGGACTTTTCCCACTAGAGCAGAGGAGTTCTTTAGTCAAAGGTATACCAATAGTTGTGCTCCCCTGCTGGAAGCTCCAAACAAGCTCCCAAATTGAATAGAAAAGGAGTTATAGAAGTGAGAACAGACAGTGAAAACACTGACACTGAGGCCATTGGTGAAAGCAAACTTAGAGACATAAACAAAAAACATGGTTGTGACAGAAAGACAAAGATGTTCCCGGCAGAAGTGACATCAGCAAAACCTTTCCATTAAAACCGTTCTCCAAGAGTTTTTATCACATTGGAACCACAACGGATAAAATACTGGAATCTGGTCCAAACTAAACAGGTATGGCAGCTTGACAAGACATAGGAGAGATGTTCTCTTCAGATTGGAAGTTGTATAAGCATTGTTCAAACTATTCTTGATAAGTATCACTTGATAAATAAAGTGTTTTATTTTACAGAAAAATAAAACACTTTTTCAATGTTCCTTAGTGTATTAAATAGTTTTACTAGCCTTTTCATTTTCTTATATATTTATAAGCAGCAATGTTTTTAATGTTTAATTGTTTAATTTTTTAAGGCCATGGAATAATCACAGTTTTTAAAATATATATATATATATATACACACATATATATATAATATAAAATATAGTGACAGAAAATGATTTGACTTTGGGTGATGGGCACACAACATAACAGTTCAAACCCTATAGAAATATTTACTTGAAACCTATGTACTTTCATTGATCAATGTCACCCCATTCAATTTAATTTTCTAAATAAAAATATTTGAGGATAGTAAAGATTTTTTCTTTTTTACTTGTGACAATGGCAATGTGGATATGTTTTTTAAAAAGAGGAAGGAGAAAAGCTGTGGTACATACTATGCGGCCGTGAGGAAGAAGGAAATCTTACCTTTTGCGACAATATAGATGGACCTGGAAACTATTATGCTAAGTGAAATAAGCCAGGCAGAGAAAGAAAAATATCATATGACCTCACTCATTTGAGGAATCCAATGAACAATGTGAACTGAGGAGCAGAATAGAGACAGAGGCGGGATCAAAGGGACCAGAGGGAAAGGGGACAGAGGGAAAAGGGATGAGAGGATGGGATCAGAGAAGAGAAAGAGATTGTTGAAATTATATATACATAACACTGAGTTATAGAGAGCAGGAAAGCAAATCCTGGAGGGAAGGGGGAAGGCGTAGGGGGGAGGTTGAGGGAAACACGGAGGTGGGGGAGATGTATTCAGTGGGACACTTGAATCTATGTAAACACAATAAATTGAAATAACTACATAATTTAAGAAAAAGAGGAAGAAGAAAGTCTTTGTCTTTTAGAGATATATACAGCTACTCTTATATGTCTGGGATTTGCTCAAAATAATGTACTAGGGAAGTGCAAGGAAGCATAGATAAAGTAAATTGGCCTTTAACTGATAACTTCTGAAGTTCAGTGATAGGGATGTGAAGTTTATTCTATATATGTTTACTTTTGTATATATTTGAAATTTGCAAAAAAAAAAATTCAAATGCTTAAATTGACTAGGAAATGTAAAATAATGTAATAGTCATCCAATGTTTTTTGGCAATATTTAATTTTACATCTGTGGTTCCCTGGCCCCAGACTAGCCAGGCAATATTGCCAGGTTCAAGTGCAAATGCCTGGGGTGGGTTCGCAAGTAAGAAGGCACTGTGCAAGGACACTCTGGTTCCTGCTTTGCCTCCTCAAGGACCCTGGAGTATCCAACCTAAATGGAACAGAAGAGGAAATAAAAATGAGAATTCCTTCCTAACAATAAAATTGCCGATGATCACAAATTTGTTTCACACAACTTTTCCTTTAGGATATTATTAGCCCCTTGGATCTGCTACTAGAGAAGGGTCAGAGGGGAAGAGAAATGGTTGATTGGCAAATAGGCTGCTTTTTATTAAAGGACTTTGACAAACAATTATGGCCAAGCAATCAATTGTGTCTAAGTATCTTGGTCTTATGTAAACCATTTGTTTAATGTTTCAGCTTTATTGAGATATAATTGACAAAGCACACTGTGTAAGTTAAGCTGTACAGCATGTTGATTTCATACACTTATATATTACAAATGATTCCCACTGTAGCATTAGCTAACACCTCCATCATATCATAGAATTACCATTGCTTTTTTTAATGGTGAGAACATAATATTCACTCTCTTAATGATTTTCAAGTACATAACACAGCATTAAGTATAATCACTACAATGTACATTAGATGCCCAAAACTTATTCACCTTAAAACTGGAAGTTTGTGACCTTTGACATCTCCCTGTTTCCCCCAATCCCAAGGCCCTAGTAACCACCATTCTATTCTCTGTATTGCCCTTTTTCTTTTTAATAAAACAGAAAAAAAAGCTTCTTTGTGTTACAATTTTTGGTAAATGACAACATTAATTTTATAGGTGTTCATTGCAATGTATCTTTTTGTATTTTTTAAGTCTTTGTGCCAATTTTGGTCAGAGTACAATTCAATTTTAGTTCCATTTCTCAGCACACCTGTCATTCCTGACAATAAAAGATCATTCTTTCTATTATTGTCAGTGTAAAAGCTGAATGGGAAAGAGGATAGATAATAAAGATAATAAGGGGTTTTTACTCCCAAAACTACTCATGATTATTTTCCAATATTCACAATGGCTGAGGAGAACATGTGTTGGAAATTCATTTAAGTTGGTGTGTGAGTCTCTGTACTCTTTTCCGTGGTTGGCATATGTGTTTTTTCTGGAAGTCAGTTACCTTAACAATAAAACAATATCTCCACAAGGGGGCAGTTCTGGAAGGTCAATCTGTATTTTCTGTACATATTTTGTACTTTGATGAATGGATGATGTACAATAAATAGTCTTAACTTTTTATACAAATAACAATTTAGCATTGTTTTTGTTGTTTTTTTAGCGAAAGAGAGAGAGAGGGGCATTAATTTTTTGTTGCAGCACCTTAGGTGTTCATTGATTATTTTCTCATATGTGCCTTGACCTAGGGGGGCTCCAGCCAAACCAGTGACTCTTTGTTCAAGCCAGTGATCCTGAGCTCAAGCCAGTGACCATAGGGTCATGTCTATGATCCCAGGCTCAAGCCAGCAACTCTCCCCGCCCCCACTGCGCTCAAGCTGGTGAACCCGCACTCATGTCGGATGAGCCCACACTCAAGCTGGAGACCTCGAGGATTCAAACCTGAGTCCTCTGTGTTTCAGTCTGACACTCTATCCACTGTGCCACTGCCTAGTCAGGCTTTCTTCTCCTTCTCCTTCTTTATCTTCTTTTTTTTAGCATTGTTGTTTCATTAATTCATTTTACTACATGAAATCAAAGACCAACATTACCGCATTCACTCAAACAAATTCAGTATATCATTTTACAACTAGAGAAAATAAATTATTAAAAAGAAAGTGAGTACTTCTAGTCTAACAAATTAAGCAATAACACTAAACTTCTTCCAAGAATTCTCCCCTCTCTGAGAAAGTATAGTACATAGATCCTGATTCCCCAGCTCCCTGTCAGCTGACAAATAGTCACTGGGTCTCCGGCTCTGCATACTGCGAGCAGTTTATAATGCCCAATCCATTGATTTGGAGTTCTCATGCCCTGAGGTTTTGTCTTGGATTTATCGTTTTTTTCTCATTGTATCTTTTAATATGGAATTGTGATTCTCCATACCTGTTTTAACAAGTCAAACAGGTTTCTATACTGAACACTTGAAACCTCCTTCTAAATTGTCTTCCACATAGTATTTGAGGTTCTTTCTTTAGCAAACTGCTAAAATATTTACATTGGGGGTTTTATTAGCTTTTCACTCTAATACGTAGCAATTTCCCAATCCTGGAAGGTCCCTGATTACTGGAAGGAAATGTACTGTTTTCAAGCTTGAGCTTTTTCTCCTCACAATGAGGAAGAACAAAGTGAAGGTCTGAGAAATCAGTGAAGAAACTGTGTTGGGCGGGGCTGCGCCTGCCTGAGACAAGGAACACTCAGATCTCAAGAGACAGACAGACAAAAATATGAAGTCTGTAGGCAAAATAGTTTATTTTTTTAATTAGAAAAGAAGAGGGAAAAATTGATATGAAGAAAAACAAAGTGTTAACACGAGCAAGGGAGCTTGGTGCCCAACACGAGTTGCTCTTCTGTCTCAGTGTCTCCCTCTTAGGGGCCGTCCAGAACTAGGGCTTCTTTTGTCACATTTAGTTGGCAGTTGACTCCTTCCACCTTTGCAAAGTTCTTCTTCCTTTTTTGTTTTTTTAACTCCAGATGAAAGACTGCCGGTTTCTGATCTGGCATGAAGAAGTTGAGAAGTCTCCACTCCAACCGAACAATAAGTAAAAAAAGTTGAGCAAACTGAAAAATCAACACTTCAGAGATGTGTCAGGGAAGTAAAGCCACAAGGCAAACTGGTGCCCTCCCCCACCAAACTGGAGTGACAGGCAGATACAGAGAGTCACAAGGGACCTGAGTAGGAACCACCTAGCAGACATGTCCTTGGGATCCAGTGCTGGGGTCGGACAGCCCGAACAGCAGCCGAGGAGGTGCTAGAGGCGCGGTGTGGGTAGGACAGCCCGAACAGCCCAGGAGGTGCTAGAGGCACGGTGTGGGTCGGACAGCCCGAACAGCAGCCGAGGAGGCGCTGGAGGCGCGGTGTGGGTAGGGCAGCCCGAAGAGCAGCCGAGGAAGTGCTAGAGGCGCGGTGTGGATAAGCCCAAGACAGGACCCCTCCCAGGCACCCAGGCACCACGGCAGGGGTCCCTTACTTTCACAAGTGTTACCTTCAGGAGCTATAATAGGTACTCATAGCAAAGATCAGTGAAAATTCCTTCAGAATTTCAGCAGGAGGAGGAGAAAAAGAATCATTTTGAAATATACCTAGGGCAGCAAGTCTTACACTCAGGAGAGACTATTTGACCATAGTCTAGTGTACCTGGGTAAAGGGGAATAGCCAATGCCAGCCACCTCTAGCCGTGCTGTTGCATCTAAGAGGAGGGAGAGAGAAGCTGAGAAGCGCTGGTCCAAGGGCACAGGCTCACCGGGAGACTGGACCTGGCAGAGGACTACAGAATGCTTGCTTCTCATACACGCATATACACGAACAATACAAAAGGCATAATTACCCCAGGTCCCTTTTCCCATTACATCATGCCCACCTTTTAACAGAAAACTATAAAGCATTTTAAAAGGCAAAATATACTGTTTGAATAAACTAAACAAGCATCAGAAGCAGACTCAGATATGCCAGGGATGTTGGAATTATTGGACCAGGAATGCATAAAAACTATGAACAATATGCTAATGGTTATATTGGAAAAAAGTAGACACAATACAAAGACAGGTGGATAATGTAAGCAGAGAGATGGAAATTTTAATAAAGAATCAAAAACACATGCTAGAGATAAAAAAACACTCTAAGAGAAATGAAGAATGCTTGTGATGAGCTCATTATTACTAGACTGAACACAGCTAAGGACAGAATTCCTGCACCTGAGTATACGATAATAGACACCTCTAAACCGAAAAACAAAGAGAAAAAAAGACACACAAAAAAATACCTCTGAATATACAAGAACTGTGGGACAACCACAAAGGGCATAGTAGATCTAAAATGGGAATACCAGGAGAAGAAAGAGAAATAAAAAAGAAAGAAAGAAATATTTGAAGCAAAATGACTGAGAATTTTCCCAAATTAATGTCGGACACCAAACCCAGATATTCAGGAAGCTCAGAGAACACTAAGCAAGATAAATGCAAAACAAACAACAATAAAATACTATGCCTAGGCATATCATATTCCAACAACAGAAAATCAAATGAAATGGAAAAAAAATGAAGAAAAAATAAGCCACTGATGGGGAATCCACCTACTTACTGAGGAGAAAAAAATAATAAGAATTATATCCTATTAATCTTCAGAAACTATGGAGGCAAAAAGAGTGAAATATTTAAAGTGTTAAAAGGGAAATAAACCTCACCAACTTAGGACTCAGTACCTTACAAAAGTGAAATCAACTCACAAAAGAGAAAGAGAAGTAAACACAGTCTCAGGCAAACAAAAATGGAGGAAATTTGTTGCGAGAAGACCTACTTAGCAAGAAATGTTAACAGAAGGTCTTCAGAGAGAAGGAAATTTATTTAAGTTGGAAACACAGATCTATATAAAGAGAAAGCACCTGAGAATTAACATATGAAAGTAAAATTAAAATTTTTATTTTTCTTATTCTTTTTTTTTTTTTTTTTTTTTTTTTTTTGTATTTTTCTGAAGTTGGAAACGGGGAGGCAGTCAGACAGACTCCCGCATGTGCCCGACCAGGATCCACCCGGCACGCCCACCAGGGGGCAATGCTCTGCCCATCTGGGGGGTTGCTATGTTGCAATCAGAGCTATTCTAGCACCTGAAGCAGAGGCCACAGAGCCATCCTCAGTGCTCGGGGCCACCTTTGCTCCAATGGAATCTTGGCTGCGGGAAGGGAAGAGAGAGACAGAGAGGAAGGAGAGGGGAAGGGGTGGAGAAGCAGATGGGCGCTTCTCCTGTGTGCCCTGGCCGGGAATCGAACCCCGGACTCCTGCACACCAGGCCAACACTCTACCACTGAGACAACCGGCCAGGGCTTATTCTTTTTTTAATTACAATTTTTTTATTCATTGATTTTTAGGAAGAGAAGTAGGGAGAGAAAGGGGTGGAGAGAAATAAACAGGAACATCTGTGTGTCCCTGTATGTGCCCTGACCAGGGATCGAATCAGCAACCTCAGCGCTTTGAGATGATGCTCTAACCAACTGAGCTATCCAGCCAGGGCTATTTATCTTATTCTTACCTAATTGAATAGATTATAGCTTGTTTAATAAGTAATAGCAACAATGTATTTTATTATGTATATCATATATAAAAATATCCTTACATATGTTTATGCCTGCATGAAATAAATGACATCAATGATATAAAAGACAGGAGGGAAGAATAAAGAACACTTTTTTTTATTATAAGGTATTTACAAGGTTGTTGTTATAAGGTATGCCCATACAGTATTATAGTGTTATTTAAAGGGAGTTGGATTAGTTGTAAATGTATATTGCAAACTCTAGAGCAACCATTAAAAAATATTAGAAAGTTAAAAAAAGAAAAATATATAATTGATATGCTAAGAAAGAAGAGAAAATAAGATCATAAAAAATTCAATTAAAACCACACAAAAATGTAGCAGTCAAAAGAGAAACAAAGAACAAGGGCAACAAATAGAAAACAGTAACAGATATAATAGAACTATATAAAAAATCATTCTAGATTATCTAAACACCAATTGAAAGACAGAGATTGTCAGAGTGGATAAAAAAACCAAGACCCAATTATAGGTTACCTTTAAGAAACTACTTTAGATATAAAGACACACAGAGTTAAAAGTAAAAGTATGGAGAAGGTTACGCCATGTTAACATTAATCTAAAGTAAAGGGAATGCCTATGTTAATTTCAGATGAGATGATTTCAGAGTAAGGAAAGTTATTAGAGAAAAATAAGGCTGTTATATAATTATAAAGTGGTCAATATACTCCAAGAAGGCACAACATTCCTTAATGTGTATGCGCTTGACAGCAGGGGTGAAGATACACACAAAAACACACAAGGAAAAACTGATGGAACTTCATATAAACCATGGCCTTTGGTGACAATGACATGTTGATTGGAACACATGTGCCACTCTGGAACGGGATGTTGGCAGTGGCAGAGGCTGTGCATGGGGGCAGGGGGACAGGGGTCTATGGGGACATTGTACTTTCTGCCCAGTTTTGCTGTGACCTTAAAAATGCCCTCCAAAAGTTCATTAATTTTTTAACAAGAAATTAGAATTTGATTAGAGTATGCTCTGATTGCCCTCTTGGGGGTCACACGTAAAAGCAAATCTCTCCAAATAAGTAGACAGGTGTGAGGGCTTGACACTGTTGGGCCCACTGTCCACATTCAGCCCACCTGCGATGGTGGTGGGGAGCTGCTCCAGCTTCCCGATCAAGAGGAACAAACAGACATACAACGCTGACTCCATCCTCTTGAAGGCCCGCAACTCCTTCAGCTACAAGGGGCTGGTTCACCGCAGGACAGTGGGCGTGGGGCCCGCGGCCCACTGGCAAAGGTGTGGTGACCATCCAGAAGTAGAAGTCTGGCCAGAGAAAACTGGCTACCTCCTACATGCAGGCCACCATCAAGGGCTCCTGAGTCACCCTGAGCAGCACAGGACCCTCAAGAATATTACGGGACTGTCATCCACAGGGCCAATGCCCTCTGCCACCAGGAGCTGGTGACCGACGATGATGCGCGCCCACCCCACCGACAGCTCCCAAACACCCCCTCCCTAAAGCCATAAAGGCATCAGCGACTACAGAGAAAAAGAAAAACTGCAAGGAAGAAATGGGACCAAAGAAGCTGCACAAACTAAAAACAGATTTGGGGCAAAGAAAAGCCACCCAAGTTTTTTGCAGATATGCTATTTCCCTTGATGAGCTTTGCTCACTTACCAAGAGTTATCAGATGACTGTCACTATTTGAATAAGCTTTCAACAAATAAAGAACCCTTGTAGAACGTTTTCGGTTGTCCTATAAGCCTCTATTTTAAAACAAAATTAATTTGAAAAGTGTCCTAACTCATGACAGCAGGGACACAAAATGTTACGTGTATACCTGTGTTTATAAAAGCATTATTCAACATAATTAAAAGGTGAAAGCAACCTAAGTGGGCATCGGCAAGTGAATGGACAAACAAAACGAGGGAGATGCACACAGTGGCATATTATTCTGGTCTTAAAAAGGAAGAAAATTCTGACACATGTTACAACACGGGTGAATCTTAAAGAAATTGTGCTAAGTGAAATAAACTAGTCATAGGACAGAAACTCTAAGAATCCACTCCTCTGAGGTTCTTAAAATAGTCAAAATCACAGAGATAGGTAGAATCGTCATTGATAGAGGCTGAGGAAAGGGGGAAGTGGGAAGGTTTTGTGTAATGCTTACAGAATTTCAGTTTTGCAAGATTAAAAAAAAGATCTCTGAATGGATGGTAATGATGGTTCTACAATAATGTGAACACTTAAGGCCACTGAACCGTACACCTAAAAAGGGTAACATGGTAAATTCTAGGTTATGCATATTTTACCACAATTTTAAAAAGGAAGAGTTGTTTTAAAGAGTGTCTTAATTCATGTGGGATTCTTAGGAAGCTATATCTAAAGGAAGTTTCATGGTTTGTGTTCTGTGATCCTTAGAGACTGAAGAGATCTATGACACATGATCAATGACACATCTGAAAACAGCTAGGTTCCACACATATACGTGGATTTTATTGACAAGTGATATTTTCTTACGGTAATAAATACAATACAATCTTTAGGGTTAGTCTGGAGTTGAAAGGCAGTGTGTCCTTGATAGGAGTAGTCAGATATTGCGGCACAACTTTCTCTAGAGCCGCAACTAAGAGGTCACCTGTGTGCTGGACACACTTATCCAGATGTGTGCAACAGCTCTGTGTGCCCTAATGCTTCTCTCCATGCCTTCAAGGTAATTCATAACCCCTGGTCAACATCACCCTAATATACCCCTTGTTTTAACATAATAGTATCATAAAAATAGTGCCACTAAAAGTCAAATTTTCAAATATAAAAATTTTTATACAAATACAATTCATAATATTGTTATTCTTAAAATACAGCCACTTATATCCAAGTTTGAAACATTTAAAAATAAATACTATTTCCTACAGAAAATTTCATTTGCATCACAGAGTTATAAAACGGAAGCATATAAAACGAATTCACGATTGATTCTTCTTCAGTGTGTCTCCCATTATCTCTCCCACTCAGCATCTAAGTATGAAGTGCACAGAGTGAGTCTGAAAACACACGACATCACCCGCGTATACCTAGATTTTCAGATTTCAGGTACGTATACTTGCAGCCCTCATGCTTTAGCTGCCTGTGTATTCACTACCCGGAGCTTCTGTGAGAAGAAGGGTTTTCCTGCACTGATTTGCATTAAAGCACTTTCTCAGTCTACCTTCAGGTCAGAGGCCTACGAGCCTCTTGCCTTCTGGAAGCTGGGGAAAGGCATGTCGACTTCCACATGAAGGGACCTCTCCTGTCCCCTACATGGGACTGTAACAGCCCTTTTTCCAGGTAAGGGATGTATTCAGATTATCTGAATTATTTGGATTTTTGGTAGAACAAAATGGTAATAACCCTGATTTGCGGGATTCAGGAAGTTCTCTCTCCTGATACTTAGATGTTGCATGGTACTATATTTTGATGTGCTCCTTTGTTGTTCTCACAGTATTCTATTACTAGCTTGGAAGTGGGACAGTCTGAATACTTATCAGACTGTACAGTTGTATTTTGAAATATCTTGGAAAGAGTAGGGAAAAAGGAATTGAAACCACTAAAGTTTCTAAATAATATGATTACAGCTCTCCAATAATACAAATCAATACATTTCACTAAATAATAAGTTGAACAATCAAGCCGGCTGACAATTACAGCCACCTTTCCAATGACTACGAAAGGGGGAAAGTTTTCAGGAAAATCTGGTTTGCAAAAGCAAGTGGTAAATCTTCAAGGATTTGAAGTACCTTTCACTCAATTTGACCATTGCCAGAAAGTCATTTATCCAGACCTATATGAATGCCCTTAATTTCCCTTACTGAAATATTTCTTTTTTAAAAATAATTCATGCTTGTTTTCTGAGGCATAAACCATTGTCTCCTATGGCTCCACCAGTAAGGTCCATGCGGACGATGGGATTGCTTTCTAAAGCCTGGTCTCTTGCACCTCCTCTTCCGTCTCCTCCGTCAGAGCAGTGATTTGGGAGCGAGACTTGTGCTTGCTGGAGTCCCGGTGGGGCAGGAGCTTCAGTCGGTCCCAGGGGCTCATGGCTTGCTGGAAAAGGCTCTTCTCACTCAGCAGTTTCTGGATGGAATCATACTGCCGCACTCTGTTCTCCTCTATGACCTAGGGAAGTGGCTGTCAGTGAGACTGGGGACAGAAGGCAGGGTGGACCCGAGCAAGGACAGAAACTAGAACATGCTCAGAGAGAACAAAAGCCAAAGGAAAACAGTGTCCAGAATCTTGAGGTCTTAAAAGCCAGGAAGACCTCCCTCCGCTGTTCAACCCTTCTCCTCTTCTTGCTTTACTGAGCGTCTATTATCTTTGAAATTAACTGTAACTTTCTACTTAGCAGCTGGAAGGTTATTTTCTTAAATTAGGATTGTACTGAGCAATGGACTTCTTCAGAGAACGTTCGAGGAATTAAGGGTGCTTTGTAAACCAGAATGATCTGTGTTAGAATTCTTCTATATTACCTTAAAAATGAGTGGAAGTCCACAGCACGATAGTTGAGCCTCTTCAACAGAGGATTTGAAGGTTAACAAGTCCGAATTGACCTGGGTATACTGGAGTTTACTACGCCTCCTTTATATGTTCAAGTTGAGCAAACCCAAGGCCAGAGCATAGAAAGGCTTTATCCAAGCTCATGAATCTGACCATGAGGGCAACAGCTTGTGAATTAGTCCTCTAATTTTTCACCTGAAGCTTAGTAATAATGGTAATAATGATCCTTCCATAAAAAAAAAACAAAAAACAAAAAAATTCACCTCCAGGAAACTCAAAAGTCTTAAGGGAAATGACGTGATATATCATCCCGAGAACTTCCTTGTGACTAAACCTGAGAGAATCTGTAAACACCGCCTGAAAGACTGTGACAGTTTTGAAAGCACAGTGAAGAAGTGATTGGGAGGGGTGCTCACCTGAGCTTCAAGTTATGATGAGGAGAATGAAACAAGTCTTTCAACTATCACATTAACTAGACATGAGATGCAAGACAGCCCAGGCCTGTCCTGGACCCCGTCCAAGGGAGCTTTAGTTATTAAAAGCATCAGGACTTAAGTCATTCTTCTGACTTGATCCCCAAATAAAGGATTCAAAAAGTATAGATGTTTCAATTTATGAATGTGGCTTAGTAATATGTTGTTCTTTCAGACTGACTGAATTCCAACCTCACTTCATAGCTCAGATCAAACTAAGAGACTTGTGCAAGTATTTTGGGTCGAGGTAAATGGCTACACCAGATGTTTTAAGGAAGTACTTGTACAATCCTGTGATTTGCAGAAACAATACAGACAAGGTTGTTATCAAGAATTAAAGGAGAAATGAGGTCTTAAGTCAATTATAACCACTCACCAAAAATCGCTGACATTCCAACATTGCTTCTATCCTGTGTTCAGAGAGGATCACTGTGCAATCAGCAAACGCTTGTTTTAGGGTTCTTCGAATGATTTGATACGTTCTAGAAAAGAAAGAAAATACTTCATATAACGTCACAGGACACCAATAATCTGCATTTATCCTTGATACCACCCCTACTTCCTATCAATTTAGTCCTTTAAATTACTTATCTTTCTGTAAGTACTTTTCACATAACTGTGATGTAAAGTAAGCCACAATCAGCTTTCCAATCATGGAGTAGATTCTAAATGTTCACCAATAAAAAAGACAAATATTTTGAAGAAAATTTCACAGAGGTATATTGTTTTCATTATGTAGAATCACTAGTTCTTTTATACGATAAACACTTCAAAACGTATAAATGGAACAGAAAGGCAAATCATAAGAATCAGATTAGGCCAATGTAACTGAATATTTCATCATGTGTTGACAAAAGGGAAAGTTTGTATGAAATTCCAAAATTAGACTCAGAAGAGACCACAAGGTTCTTACACTAGGAAACAAGCACTTCTGCTCACGTCAAACGGTGACTTTTCCACAGGGCAACTATTTCCTATCTAAAGGAGGCTCCTCCACTTGCAGACGTGACAGCTTAATGGAAATTTGTGTCAATGTGAAGTAGGGTTCAATGATTCGGCTCCCACTTGTTACTCAATAGCAGGGATTCGAAAACTCACATTGGATCCAAATGAGCACTGGGTTCATCAAGCAGCAAGATCTTTGCCTTGCTGAGTACAGATCTGGCCAAGCACACCAACTGCTTGTGGCCGTGGCTCAGGACAAAACCCCCATCCAAGAGGACAAAATCGAGCTTCCCAGGAAACTGCTCAATCACAGATCTGAGTCCAACCTGCAGCAAAACAGAGGGAGAACACTGTGCTTCCAAAGGGCAGTTCAGAAACCACCAGGTTAAACATACTCCTACGAGTTCTAAAAGTTTACGTTTCATGTCGATCGCCCACCACTCCCACTAGTCAAGTGGGATTGAACAAAAGTCTAATCTGCATAGTCTTCACATCTCTAAAAGATCAATCTATGACTTGTTTCATTCAGGAAGTTTTCAATGAGTGCCAGTTATATGCTAGGTGTTCCAACTGGGTTTGAAGAAATGATCAATAGCACATGGCCCCTGGAAGGATCAGGGTTTATGAAGAGTTACACAAATAATTACAACACAGCTGACTACATGCAAGAACAAATAACACATAGAGAACAGAGCTGTATCCTCTAACACAACCAGTTCTTTTACACTACCTTCCATTCTCTGTCATAATAGAGCGGGAAAGTGGCAGAAAAGAGGCAACTTTGTAAAACAACATATGGCAACTTGCTACTCATCTCTTCAACTCATAAAAACTGATTTTAAGAAATTGGTTAAAGTATGAAATAAAAAACATGAAGTTAAGATGGTGCATATTACTAGGAAATTTAAAGGTGCTTAGATATTGAGGTGGAATATGAGCATTGTGTTAGGGTCAATAACTTATTTTTATAAAGTAGATAGAAAAAAAATAGGTTAAAAATGTCAACAAGCTATAGAAACCCATTCTTTCAAAATAAAACAAAAATGACCAGAGTCCTGGCTCTTATCACTTATTCAGCTAAATGTGCATTAATGTGTATTTTTACCAAATATTATGGAGTCTTTGAGAGCTGGAGATATACAGATAATTGTCTCCTGCCTCGGGAAGTCTGAGATTTAGTAGGGGATGTAAGATGCAATACTCTCTATAATATAGGCAGAACGTGATAATGGCTTTAAGAAATTCGGGAGCCCAATGATGAATTCAGAGATGGCTGCCTCACCATGTTTGTTCAGAAAATATCAACTGTGTGCCCACAATATGGAACGCACCTGCAACTCCTTTCCTGGACAGGTTCTCATTAGAGCAACCTCACCATGAGAAATTTACTGCTTTCTGGAAAGAGGTTCTGAGATGTCCGGGAATGTAAACATGAAAAGATTAGAGGACTACCCTGATGTATTCCCTAAGACGCAAACAAAACTACTTTTGGACCCAACTAGCTGATAATGTGAATAAAGGACATTGGTTGGGGAGTTAGAGGGCCTGTGTTCTTTCTGTCTTCAGTCTGCAAACCTGCTACAGTCTCTCCCATCTTAAAACAGAAGCAAAACATTTCACTTGCCTCCTTGCTCTTCTTTAGCTGTTATTCAACATCTACCCCCTTTGTCATCTAGAAATCTCAAAAAATTATTGGGCATCCATTGTCTCCCCTGCCTTACACCACAGAACAGGCTTCTCTTCTTCAAACATCTATTACTTGGCTTATGATAAAACACACAATCTGTGACCATTTATATCTATTATATTGGTCAACTCTCTCTCTCTTCCTGTCCCCTGAACAGTTGTCTTCCTAAACCCCAGCTCTCCAAACTTTCTTGAGGTCTCATTCATTCTTAGAGCATCGATTACCACAGCTAAGCTAATGATTTTTCAAATCCTTAACTCTCTCTCTAGACATCTTCTAAATTCCTCTTCTCCTCCTCCTCCTCCTCCTCTTTTTCTTTTTGCTTTTGGTGAGAGGAGGGGAGATAGTGAGGTAGACGCCCACATGTGCCGGATCCAGATTCATTGGGCAATCCCATCTGGGATCAATGCTCGAGTTCCAAGTTATTTTTAGCACCTGAGGCTGACATGTTTAACCCAACCTAGCTATCTTCAGTGTCCAGGGCCACGCTTGAACCAACTGAGTGACTGGCTGAAGGAGGGGAAGAGGGAGAGAAGGGGGAAGGGAGGAAGGAGAAACATTTGGTTGTTTCTCCTGTGTGCCCTGACCAGGAATCAAACCCAGGATGTCCATACATCAGGCCAGTGCTCTACCCACTGAGCCACTGGACAGGACCTTTTTATTTCAAAATAATATTAAAATGCATATTTATTAAGATCTTCAAGATACATTATTAAGTGAAAAATATAGTTTACAAAACAGCACTTATAGTAAGATCTTCTTTTTGTAAAGGAGCAAAAAGGTATGAAAAGATATACAAGGTTCAAATATATACATTTTTAAATATTTTAAAGAAAGAATACCATGCAAGTTTTTAATCTCCTACTCACTAATCCTATTATGGGGATTCGAAGGCAGATGCCATCTTGATCTCTTAAGCATCATATTGTAATTCCCAAGTTGTCAATTTGCCATTTTACCACATTCCAGGAATCCTTCGAAAAATACAGGTTTGACAATCTTATTTCTCTGTTTTAACCCTTTGAGTAGTATGAATGTTCATGTATGTCCTTGTGCCTCCTGACCATCCAGAGTACGATTGTACATATGTAAGGCAACATTAAAAAAAGGTCAAATGTATGCTCTTGATTCCATAAATTGGTTATCAAACATTATTTTAAATTAATAAAACTGTAACTGGAACTAATTTCATTTTTTTTTTTGTAAATAAAAGTCACTCCTGGGGGTCAGCGAGCATGAAAAACTCACTACTGAATGGGTTCTAAATATCTTCCTGACAGAATAAAACTGAGCTCCCTCAGGTGGCATTTAAGGTTTCCAGAATCGAGTCCCCTTCACTCTTACTTCCAGCAGCACTGTAGGTCCCCATATACCTCGACATACCCTTTCGAGTACCTCTGAAAGGGCACTAGGCACCTAACTGTATCCTACTTGTGCAAGGTCCTCTGTCAGACTGTGAGCTTCTTGAGGGTGAAGACATGTGCTTTTTTATCTCTGTGTTCGCAGTGTCAACACTATCAGCCTCAACTCATTCATTCATTGGTTCAACAGAACGTCAAAACGTACTGAGCTTCTGGAATGCTGACCAGACAAAACAAGCATGATATAGATCAGTGGTAGTCAACCTGGTCCCTACCGCCCACAAGTGGGCGTTCCAGCTTTCATGGTGGGTGGTAGCAGAGCAACCAAAGTATAAATAAAAAGATAGGTTTAGCCCTGGCCGGTTGGCTCAGTGGTAGAGCATCGGCCTGGCGTGCAGAAGTCCTGGGTTCGATTCCCAGCCAGGGCACACAGGAGAAGCACCCATCTGCTTCTCCCCCCTCCCCCTCTCCTTCCTCTCTGTCTCTCTCTTCCCCTCCCGCAGCCAAGGCTCCATTGGAGCAAAGATGGCCCGGGTGCTGGGGATGGCTCCTTGGCCTCTGCCCCAGGTGCTAGAGTGGCTCTGGTCACGGCAGAGCGATGCCCCGGAGGGGCAGAACATCGCCCCCTGGTGGGCAAAGCGTCGCCCCCTGGTGGGCGTGCCGGGTGGATCCCGGTCCGGCGCATGCGGGAGTCTGTCTGACTGTCTCTCCCCATTTCTAGCTTCAGAAAAATACAAAAAAAAAAAAAAAAAAGATAGGTTTAACTATAGTAAGCTGTGTTATAAAGATTTATTCTGCCAAACTTAGCAAAAATCCAGGATAAAGTACTTGGTAAGTAATTATTATTATATGCTTTAACTTGCTGTAGCTCTACTTTATAGATTTTATAAAGTAAAGTTACTTCCCTACTTTATAAATCACCATTACTGTGGAACCCGTGGGCGGTTAGAAAATTTTACTACTAACAGAGATACAAAAGTGGGCGGTAGGTATAAAAAGGTTGACTACCCCTGGTCTAGATGAAGGATAAATACACCCCAACTTAAGGAAGAATGGCAATGATAAACGAATGAGTGCTGGTTTTAGCTCTGCCAATACAGAGTGTGATTTAAGACAAGTCACTTTGCCTGTCTTTTTTCTCAACTTTAAGACTATAAAATTCTTTGAAGATCAAGTTATAAAATTAGAAGTTCCTTAGCACCAACGGATATGTCAGTATTTTATTTCAGATCAATCAGCAGTATTTGAGGATATTTTTTAAGTCAAACTAGCCATCAAAAAAATTACAGATTGGATGGATATTAACTAGATTTTTTTGTGGTAATGATTTTGCAACATATACAATTATTCAAATTTTACGCTGTAGACCTGAAACTATTATAATTGGTCAGTATATATGTCAATTACACTTCAGGAAAAAAGCAAAATATTGTACTGATTAGAGACTAGATCTCTGAAGTCATACGGAACTGGCTTTGGACTTGCACTCCACCACTCACCAGCTGCTGATGTAAAGTGTATTACTGTAAGTCTCATTTACTTCACTTGAAAAAAGTGAGGAAAGGTGTATGTAGAGTTCAAAGTCTTGTAATGAGAATTAAATGAAATAATCTGTGAAAAGAGGTTGCCACAGAGTATGGCACATGGTAGGCACCTAAACCATTCACATTTTTGAAGCCTAGGAAATCTGAAGGACATGGGCCTGGTCACTGAAACACTACCCTTCACAAGTTGCCTCGAGAAGTGAGTTAGCAAGAAATACTGCATTTCTATTCATTTATATCATACTTCTAGTAACAAGGTATGAATGTCATAGCATGTATTCTCCCTTTTGACTCAGTTCAATAAAAGACTGGTTCCCAGGCCCCTGGTAGAAAAGCCCCTTCACTGTATGATACTTTGCACTTCCCTGTGATAAAGAGCTGAGCCAAGTATATGTTTTTCCCAAAGGAATCTATTTCTTCACTGCAAGTAAATAAGTATATACTTAACATATATCAGTGTCAAAGTTTAGAGAACAAAATTTTTTATTTTTTTTATTTTTTATTTTTCTGAAGCTGGAAATGGGGAGAGACAGTCAGACAGACTCCTGCATGTGCCCGACCGGGATCCACCCGGCACGCCCACCAGGGGCAACGCTCTGCCCACCAGGGGGCGATGCTCTGCCCCTCCAGGGCGTCGCTCTGTTGTGACCAGAGCCACTCTAGCACCTGGGGCAGAGGCCAAGGAGCCATCCCCAGCACCCGGGCCATCTTTGCTCCAATGGAGCCTTGGCTGCAGGAGGGGAAGAGAGAGACAGAGAGGAAGGAGGGGGGGGGTGGAGAAGCAGATGGGTGCTTCTCCTGTGTGCCCTGGACGGGAATCGAACCCGGGACTTCTGCACGCCAGGCCGACGCTCTACCACTGAGCCAACTGGCCAGGGCTAGAGAACAAAATTTTTAAAAATGACTGACAGTGAGACAGACCAATCAGGGTATATTCTGCAACATTTCTATCTCACTGTTTTACTCACTATAAAATATGTTTAAAAAAACTTTTAAAATCACATTCAGAGTGAAAAGTCAACATAAGTTAGTAAAGCTTTAACTTTTGAAGTCAGCGAACACTTAGGAAATTTATTAATTATCTATTTTATGTCAGATATTATGATAGGCTTTAGAGAGAAAAGAGGAAGCAAGATAAGAGTAGTGATTGTTTTTAAAAAGATACAAAGTCATTGTTAACTCTATGTGGTGGTAAAAACGTCTTAAGTTAGCCGACTGAGTGCTTGGATGGAAATGACTGCTTAGTCATCTATTCCTTACTAGGACCCGAGAATTCATTCAATTCAATTCAACGAGAATTTGTAAAATGGCAGATGTAGGGATTTAAAGATGACTAACACTAGGCCCTTCCTTGAAGGACCTCAGTCCAGACAGGGGGCAAATTATAAGTGAGAGGTTACTGTTCAAAGAGATAAGTGCTGTGGGGAAAAAAAAGACTGAAAAGGAAATTGCTATAAAGATAAAAAATATACATACACATACACATATTCCTAATATAATGTTATTTGTAAGATTATCATAATTCATTCTTCAATAGATTAAAAATAAATACAGCCCACCATGAAAGACTGGCCTGCAGCCCCCACTGGTCAGGCCACTGAGTGGACAGGGACAACCACTGAGTGGTCTTCAGCTGTTCTTTCACAAACTTTTAAACAGAATAAAAATAAGGTTGATGAAAAATCAACAGTTTCTTTAAAAAAGTAAATAAACATGAATAAATAAATGCAAATTTTAGCTTACCTCTGTTCAAATAAAGGTGAATTAAAAATATTGGAATTTAAACATTTCTAATAATATTCATTCTAACATTCTAACTTTATATTAAAAATGCACAAAAGCATCAACAATTTGTGGATAAAAGGACTTTAGGACAACAGAATCTGCCAGCTTTATGTTGTTGAGTAATCATTTATATGTACTTTCCAAACTCTTACTTAGAAAGAATAAATTTTGTCTCACTGCATAGCAAACTAAAAAACATTTCATAGTCTGTAAAGGGCCAGGCATTTTTTTCAAAATATTGACTTTTGCTATTGGAGTAATCTGGAATGTTTTTGTGGAGCAACAGTTTGCTCTTGTGACAAGGAAGCATGAAAAAAATCAGAAAAAGGGAATTGTGGTCCATTAGTGGGCAATTATAAAAATAGACACTCTCAGCTCCTTTAGACACTCTTCAGCTACTCTTCAGGTTTTCCGGGACAAAATTTTAACTTAAAAAGCCACTATTTCTGCTATTTAGCTTGCTCTCTAAAGTAATTTACTTAGCTATCAATGTGAAACAAAGGAAACTTTTTTATAAGTAATCTAATAAGCAAACAATTACCAAACAGTCTTTATTCTAAAATCAACAGACTTGCTGTTTATATTGTGAATAACACCAAGACTGGTCACTGTGTGAGAGCCTGTGAACCAGAAGTCAAGGATACTGCTGTCCCTGCATCCACCAGGACCTCAGCCCAGTCCCTCAGCCTTCCCAACGCTCAGTATCTTCATTGCTAATGGCAACACCTGTTGTGTAGTCATCACAAGGCCATTTTCATAATATATTACACAGGAATCATTTATTTATTCATTTAAATAAATGAATGAAATCATTCGTTCATTCATTCATTCACTCAGTCTATGGATATTTACTTAACACAATGCACGTGGCCAACACTACTCCATGCACTGGAAAGACTGCAGTGAGTAGACAACATCCTTGTCCTTCAGGAGCCCACAATCCGGTAGGGTCCGTGGACAAGTTATGAGGTAACTCTCTTGCCTGTGTGAAGAATGCGATGAAAGCAGTAGAGGAATAGGGTCCACTAGAAGGGGCTCCTACCTCAGACCTGGAACAGCAGGGCAGGTTTATGGAAAGAAGCAATGTGTAAGGAGAGTCCTGAATGAGGAGTAGGAGCAGGCAGTGAAGGGCAGGCAGGGTTTTCCAGGTATAGAGAACAGCATGTGAAGATGCTTCTGGAGAACAGAAAGCACATGGTGTTTTAGAGAAACCAAAAACATTCAGTATAGCTGGATCACGGTAAGTGGGGGAGGTTGGAGAGTGATTTAGAGAAGCAGGCAGAGATCAAATCACAAAGGACCTTGTAAACCACCTTTAGTAGTGTGGGCTTTGTCCAAAGAGTGATAAGGAACCACAGAAAGGGAAGACACAAGAGATCAGATGCATGGATCAGAAAGATACCCAGAGCTTCAAAGAACCAAATGAACTGTAAGGAAGGGAAACCAGCCAGAAGCCCCTTTCAAAAATCCACATGATAGTGACAGTGGTGTCAGGTGGGGATGAATAAAAGTGAGTACATTCCAGATATTTGCAGGAGACAGCCTTGACAAGACTTGACATTTGGAGAAATCAACAGACAAGAAGGAGTCTCAGGTCTTGCTTCTGAGCAACTGAAGGATGATGAAGCCATTCACTGGGATTAGGAACACAGGACAATTGTGTGGGTCGTGATCATAAGAAACTCACTTACATGGACACAAAGTGCTTGTCCATGCTGAGATGTGAGATAAGGAGCTTGGGGAACAGGCAGATTTGGGAGCCATCAGTACAGAGGTGTTAGAACCAAGAAGATACATAACATTTGCCAGAGAGAATAAATACAGTAAGAGTAACATTAGGACTATGTCAAACTACAACATTTAAAATATGGCCAGGTGAAGACAAAATGAAAACATGATAAAATACCTAATATTTACTTAGGCCAGGCACTGGGACGAGCTCATTAAATGTATAAATGTAAAATATTACAACAGATGATCAAGATGGATGAGTAGATAAATGCTCTACTTAACTCCTCCCACAACCACATCAAAATTACAGCTAAATTACAGAACAACCATCACTGAGAACTAACTAAAGAACAGAAGTCCTATAACTAAGTATATAAAGAAGAAGCTACATCAAGACTGGTAGGAAGAGTGGAGACAAAGAACAGGCTGGTCTAACACCCACATTTGGTGGTTAAAAATTGGGAGGGATATCTCAGCTGCAGAGGTCCCAGCTGTAGAACAACTGATTTTAGCTCCACACCAGGTTCTTCAGCCCAAGGTTCTAGTGCTAGGAAAAGAAGTCCCTATAACTCTGGCAGTGAAAATCAGCGGTAATTTAGGCTGAGTGAGATGGAAGGCTGATGGAGTCTCAGGTGTCCCTCTTAAAGGGCCCATGTGTGGACTTACTTGCTGATGGACTCACTTGCTCTGAGCTCCAGCACTGGGTCAACAGCTTGAAAAGCACCAGAAATATAAAGGGAGGAACTGAAGTGTCTCACTATAGTATGAGGGCTGGAGGGGTAGCTTTCTCCCAGATAGAAGTGCTGGTAGATGCCATTGTTCCTGTGCTGAGCCCTCACCCTACACATAAAGGCGGATGCCAAATGAGTCTCCATCAACATGGCTCAAACTGTTCGCCTTCCTTGGTGATTCCCCGAAACCCCACTCCACCCAACTTGTGGACCCACCCAAGCCATTTACAGTGGCTTTTCTGTATAAATGGTCTATATTGGCCATACTCTTGTCTTTCCTAAAATCTCTTACAGGTTCACAAATCCCAAACAAGTAATATCTGGCCTCAACATGCCCCATAACTCTCACTAAGCAACCCCATACACAGCACTAGCAGTAGCTAGCCTCTACTAGTGGTAGAGGCTAAGTTCACAGCTTAGCCTCTCCAAGGCACCTCTAAGCACTGAACAAGTGGCAACCATCTTCAGATCTCCTGGTAGCTCAATCCAAGTGGTCCTGGGGAAGGATACAGGCAGTGGCTGACCTTAACCAGCACCAGAGATCCTCCCAAGAGGTTCCAGAACTAACACAGCCAGTGACCAGCTTCAGACCACACCAGAGCACCATCCAACCACCTCCAAAAATGACACATGCAAATGACAGACTTGTTAGGCACACAGGCCCACTAAAGCAAATCCTGCTCCATAGGTTCGGCACTCAAAGCTCAATTACAATAGGAAGGCACACACAACACACACGAGAGACATACCTGGAGCACCCAGCCCAGGTGACCAGGGAAACTGCATCCCTGGGCTACCTAGGACAGCTACTCCATAAGGCCACTCTACCAAGACTGAGAGACATAGCCTCTCTATCTAGTACACAGAAACAAACACAGGGAGGCAGCCAGAATGAGAAGAAAAAGAAACATGTACCAAATGAAAGAACAGAACAAAACTCCATAAAAAGAACTAAACAAAATGGAGACAAGCAATCGACAGATGCAGAATTCAAAACTCTGGTTATAAGGATGCCCAATGGACTTAGGGGAAGAGTAAATAAACTTAGTGAGAACTTTAACAAAAAGGAAACATAAAAGCGGAGACAGAAAACATTAAAAAATTAGACAGAATGAAGAATAAAATAACTGAAGTGAAGACTATGTTAGATAAAATCAGCAGTAGAATAGATGAAGCAGAGGATTGAATCAGCAAGTCTGTAGAAAAGGTAGAACAAAATACCTAGTCAGAACAGCATGAAAATCCAAGAAAGCGAGAATAGTTTCAGGAGCCTCTGGGGCAACATCAAGTGTACCAGTATTTGTATCCTACGGGTATCAGAAGAAGAGAGAGAGTAAGAAATTGAAAACCTTTGAAGAAATAATGATGGAAAACTTCCCTAACCTTGTCAAGGAAATAGATATACAAGCCCAGGAACACAGAGTCCCAAACAAGATGAACCTAGAGGCCCACACTAACATACATCATGACTAAAATGGCAAAGGTTAAAGACAAAGAAAGAATCTTAAAAGCAGTAAGAGAAAAGCAGTTATTTACCTACAAGCTAGATCCCACAAGGCTGTCAGCTGATTTCTCAACAAAACTTTGCAGGCCAGAAGGTATTAGCACAAAATATTCAAAGTGATAAAAAGCCAAGATTAGTCTACTCAGCAAGACTATCATTTAAAATTGAAGGACAGGTAAAGAACTTCTCAGACAAAAAAAGTTAAAGGAGTTCATCACCACCAAACCAATATTACAAGAAATATTAAATGGACATTAAGAAGAAATAGGAAAAAAGATTTAAAAAAATATGAATAATAAAGTAGCATTAACTACATATCTACCAACAATTACTTTAAATGTAAATGGATTCAATGCTCTAATCAAAAGACACGGTGTGGCTGAATGGATAAGATAAAAAGGCTCTTATGCACACTGTTCACAGGAGTCTCATTTCAGATTAAAAGACATACAAAGACTGAAAGTAAATGAATGGAAAAGATATTTCATACAAATGGAAACAAAAAAAAAACTTGAATAGATAAAGAAGTGGTGCATATATACAATGAGATATGACTCAGCCTGAAAAAGAAAAGAATGCAATTTTGCCATCTACAACATGGATGGACTTAGAGGGTATTGTGCTGAGTAAAATAAGTCAGAAAGAGAAAGACAAATGCCATATTATTTCAGTTATATGTAAAATCTAAAAAATAAAACAAAAACAAAAACTCAAAGATACAAAGAATATTTTGATGGTGGCAAAATGGGAGAGGATTAGGGAAGGTGGATGAAAAGGGGGAAGGGATTAAGAAGTACAAATTGGTAGTTACAGAATAGCCATGTGGATGTATAGCCTAGGGAATATAGTCTATATTGTTCTAATAACTTTGTATGTTTTCAGATGGGTATTAGGTTCATTGGAGTGATTGTTTCATAAGATATATATGAGTCTAATCACGAGCTTATACATCTGACACTAATATAACACTATCTGTCAACTGCAATTGAATATTTAAAAATTATTGTAAAAGTTGTAACAATGCCTCAAAGCTAGGGGTCCCCCCCTTTGAATTCAGTCTCTTTTGAGATTCTCTTTGGTAAAGTCAGTGATCCTGGGGAGAAGCTATCTGCCCCTGTTTGTTTTGGGATGTGGAAATTAGGCCATCTCAGTTCACAGAGTGCCAAGATGAAGGTGTGGGCCTAGGGCACGAAGGGGCAGGGAGCTGTTTGGGCCAGCCTTGCTTCCAAACCTCAGAGTTACTAACTAGGCATGGTCCTCATGGCTTCACTCTATCTAGTCTAGATTGTCAAGGATAAGGTTTCACACTGGAGTCTGACTCCAGACCTGAGCTAGGAATAAAGTGTATCATCGAATGCTGTGGTTTTCATTTGGGGATAGGGGGAATTATGAAGGAGGGTTGTTGGGATAAGATTCAGGAGTTAGTTTGACTATCTGCCACTACTCAGTACATTTCCCTCTAGAGACACAGTCATAGCAAGGTCGCAGAGAGTGCTCAATGAGATGACATACATCCTGGTTTGTCCCTGATCATCCTGGTTTCCACCTTTGCCCCAGTATCCTGTCCAGTTTAGAAACTGACACGCCCCCTTCCCTAAATATTTCTGCTATATGATCAACCATTTAGGACTAAAGCCCAGGCCCTGTAATTTTTAAACCAATACTTTTTCCACTTCTCTGGGCTGTTGCTTATTTGATTGTATGCTATTTTCATGTCTCCAAAACAAAAACTCAATACCACTGCTCAAAGCACATGACATTAATGTAAGGACAGCATCAGCATCTCCATATAAGAACAGCAAACTATTACATTAAAAAGAGGATCAGTAAAAATAGATGCCTCAGTACAATCTGATCAAATAAAAACCAAAACAGGTAAAATTTTTATATTTTATTGATATTTAAAACTTCAACTATTTCTTCTAAAGATTTTAGATATTTTTACGATTCTGATTTCCTATAAGTTTTATTGTGACTTGGCAATATTTGCAGATTTTATAGTCTAATGTCTTGCTTCCTGATTCTCTTCCAGCACATTGTGTGCCTATAGTTCTTTCTTGGAAGCCACATCAAAGATCTTAACTTGTGTCACTTGCAATTTGGTTAATGTTTTCTTTTAAAAAACCCCTGTTTCTTGGGTAATAAGGAAACTTTGATACTGAAAACGGTTATTCTTAAGTGCATTTTATTAGGGGTATGTTAAGGTTGGGCACTCAGTGGGTGAGTGTTTATCACTCACAGACATTTCAAGCCTCCTGGCAAGACCTACTCTGAACGAAGGCAGAAGAGAAAAGAGCACGTGTGATAAACAGAATTGCACTACAACAAGGACCAAAAATGCAGGAAATAGTGGAAAATTATCGTTTCCATAGGGATTCTAAGAAGACCTGTGAATGTCAATGTTCTTAGGTCTCATAATTGTAGTCTATTACCATCAGAGTTTTGAACTTAAACCTCAGGTTTAACAAAATAGAGCAATTTATGCTCCCCCTTGCCTTAACATAATGCCTATAATTCAAGAATGGCCAGTTTACAGTCAGGGTGATCTGTTAAAGGAGCCAAGCAATTCGCTTCATCTCTCTCCCCTCACCCTGGATTCCTGTGTGGCATGCCTTCAGTTGTAATAAGCCACCTATTGGGTAAATACAGGGTGTTATTTAGGAACGCTGATTCCATTTTAACCCATATATGTCCAAATGCTGCCTTAATGACCTCAAGAAATTGAGTATGCCGATCCTGGGTCATGTGGCATTGTGCCTAGAAGTACTGATAGCCAACACATTCCCTGAAGGCAGCTGACTCCTGGTGGCTTCCAGAGAAGCCTGTAGTCATCTGCAGGTGCTCTGGAATGATCATCTTCCTTCTGTGTTAAAACCATGCTTCCCAGAGAAATACAAAGCGAAGCTTTCTCCTATGCTGAAGAAGCTTCAAAACCCAGACAGGGAGTAGACAGGGAGGTGTGGAGAGCTGATTCTTTGTATCAGGAGTGATCCTGATGTGTTGCAGGTGTCTTGGTCTCTCCCAGTTCATATCTCATTGTTTGAATTACAGATATCTATTTAAACACACATTTATCTGGTCTAAGCACCAAGGCACACCTCTAGGTCCAAACCCAGACAGGCATAGGAGAATGAACTCAGAAATCAATGAAGGAGCAGAAATTCATTGATGCACATTGGGAGGGGAAAAGGCCAAAGAAATGCTATCTCTGGGGCCTGATTGGTAGAGACTAAAGACCCAGGAGCGGGAGGTCTACTCCAAAGTGCTGGGCGCTCCAGAGTGTTAGAGTTCTTCATTTTGAAGTTGTACTCACACGCGTGCACATGTACACACAGAGCTGCATAAAATTATCTCAGCTCTGACAACTACTCTTGTGTGTGTACGAGCTACCCTTTTTCAAAATACCTTGGTTAGCAGCCTTACCTCTTCTGCAACTTTCCATATTTCTTGATCACTCCACTGTTCATAGGGATCCAAGTTTTTTCTAAATGTTCCAGAGAAGATAAATACTTTCTACAGCAATAAGAAAAAAAAAACAGGAAAGCATGAATAACCTAAATATCTTTTCATTTTCCCCACATTTTATTGTAAAGTATTTCAAGCAGAAAAAAAAATTTTAAATAATATAACACCCATCCATATACTTACCATCTATTTTTCTTAAATTTTTTTAAATTTTATATTGGCTTTGCATCTTTTTTAAGAAATAAAATACAACTATATTTGAGATCCTTTATTAATGTATTTCTAATACCAATGTCCTTAGGATAAAGAAACTAAGATCCTGTAAACTGGGGGAAATTAAATTTTTTACTATTAGCAATATTCCTTATAATAAGTAAGCATAATATTAAATTAGTTCAAAATCATAAGACTATGAGCCATAAAGGTTTGAACAAATGTCTATTTTGTTAATGCATTTTCCTTGAGTTTCTTTTATAAACCTAGCTTCCTCAGAGATTTTGAAATTGTTTGAATTATAGACACTTATTTAAACACACATGTTTATTTGGTCTGACACTGAAGGTACACCTCTTTCTCCAAACCTAGACGGTCACAGGAGAATTAACTTGGAAATCAGCGAAGGGCAGAAGTCAGATATTTGTTTAACCATGCGTGTTACAGAGGGAAGGGAGGCAATGAGACTGATTCTGCAGAGATGCCCCAGTGACAATCTAACGCCCTACAAGGGCGCCACCCAGCAATCACCCTGAGGCACTCTACTTGCCTCATCACTGCTTACTTAGGTCAACCTGTATAATTAAAAATATTTTTTAAAAAAATGTGCAATGTCACTGGGAAATGCTGATACAACAATAATATTTAGTTCTCGCTTTGTGCCTATGGGTGAACTGAAATTCATAATTTCTTACTTTGCCTTTTTTCTTTTGCCTTTGGTTAGTAATATCCAGAAAGGAGAATTAAGAACTGAATTTCCTGAAGGCTTAGTTTTCACAGATTGCTTTAGACTGAGAGAGACTGCTCAATGCCAATCTGATCTGTAAGAACTGAGCAAGACAAGACCCCTCCAGGTGAACGGTGTCTGTGCCTCTGAGGTGGAATGAGGGATCCTCACCAAGGCAGCCAGATTCGGGGAGGGATGCATTGAAGACCTCATTCCCTGCGCATAATTTATAGCTTAAAGAACAAAGGTGTTGCCAAGTATCTCAGAAACCCTGCAGAGCACCAACAAGAAACCTTATTTGTTACTACTTAACCTGCATTGAAATTTTCTTCCTAAGGGATGTGCACATTGCTTTACAGAAGTGGTTATAAGAGTTGACTAGATGACTTCTCACATCTGAATACGTGTGTGTGTGTGTGTGTGTGTGTGTGTGTCTGTACATGGATTATCTTTCTCCCAAACTCTCCCAAATGGAATCAATCTTCAGTCCTGTGAATTGTTTTGCCATCAAAACCTCTCTCTGAAACACTGTGAGAACAATGGACACACCTTTCCATTCATTCTTGCCTATACATATCTGTGTGTTCTCCTCCAAGCTTCCAAGTAAATAAAAGCAATATTCAAATAAGCTAGAGAACAGGCAAAGGGGATTAACAGGGAATTCTGACAAACAAAAAAGAATTAAAGAGGAAGTGGTGAACATGAGTCAATTCATTGTTTAAGAAATTGGTTTTAGCCTGGCCAAGCGGTGGCACAGTGGATGGGGTGTCAGACGCAGAGGACCCAGGTTTGAGACCCCGAGGTTGCCAGCTTGAGCTCAGGCTCATCTGGTTTGAGCAAGGCTCACCAGCTTGAGCCCAAGGTCACTGGCTTGAGCAAGGGGTCACTCAGTCTGCTGTAGCCCCCTGACCAAGGCACATAAGAGAAAACAATCAATGAACAACTAAGGAACTGCAACAAAAACAGATGCTTCTCAACTCTTTCCCTTCCTGTCTGTCCCTACCTGTTCCTCTGTCTCTCTGTCTCTATCACCAAAAAAAAAAAAAAAAAGAAAGAAAGAAAGAAAGGAAGAGAAGAAATGGGTTTTATTTAGTATTTAAAGTTCAAAGACTTGTTGATGGAATTTTGCTATTTACTATTTTTACACTTTTCTTTTATATTGTGGTTCTTTATATTAAAGGTGTATAGCATGATTGAGAGGGATGGGAAATAACAACTGTGAGGGTTTAAAAGCTCAGACACATATTGCGTGTTTCAGAAGAGTTATCTCCCCTGGTAACTAAGCGGCTAGAGCACAGAGCTCTGGCTGACGGTAGGCTTCAACGTGCCGAGTAAGGCTTTTTACCTATGGCATCTCTTCATCTTCATGTGAGTTTAATAAAATAAGTCCTATTATTGCACATGAATAAATCACAGCAGGGAAAATGTAAGTCATTTCCCCAAGGTCACTGAGCTAGCAGAACCCAGGGCTGTTTGCCTTCAAACCTGTGCTCCTTACCACCTTAGCAGAACGCCTCAAGTCCTATGTGGACCAGTTTTTCCCTCTGATCTGGAGCTCAGGAAAGATGAAAGGTCAGGCAGGATCAGCCCTATGGGTCATAAAGATCCCAACAGTGCTGAGTAGCCCAGTCTTGACTAAAGCAGTGCTGTCCATCCTTGGCCCCAGCTCAGGTCCTGCACTGTCAGTGCAGAGATGAGCTTCCTCTTCTTATGCAGGACCTGAGTTGGAGGGCACCATGTGGGATACAGTGTCTTTGTAAGTTTCAGTGAGACTTACATATCCAATGGAATAGCATAATAGAAATTTTACTGCAGACAAGTGGAATAGTATCATTATTCAGGACGACCATGGGTGGAAGCCAAAAGTATAACATCAAAGCATGCACAGGAGCTTTTAAAGGTAATGTGGTTTGCAAGGATGGTATAGTAACACAGTTCTGACCTGGGAGATATATCTGAATAAGAACCTGTGCTCTCTGAGTCTGTGTTCTCATTGTAAAAGGGGAACTGCCACCTTTCTTCTCAAATCTACTCAACTTGTAGGCTCCCCATTTCAGTATATGGCACCTTAGCTTCCTCAGTCCAGAAACTTGGGAGTGGTCCATGACTTATCTTTCTCCCTAATCCTCCCAGATGGAATCAATCATCAGTCTTGTGAAATATTTTCCCAAAATATATCTCCAATTCATTTATTTTCCATCTCCACTGCTTTTATTTGATCTCCATCATTGAAGCCACCAATACCTCTCTCTGGAACACTGCGAGAACCTCCTAATCGACTTCCCTTCCAGTCCACCTTCACTGAGCAACCAAAGTCGCCACCACAAGTATAAACTGAATCATTTCATTAGCCTGTGAAAAATGTTCAGTGGCTTTCCACTGCACTCAGGGAAAATGTCAAATCCTGAAGATAGTTGACATCTTACATGATTGAGCTCCCTTTCCCCTTCTGGCTCATTTAGGGACCTTTTCCATGCCCCTCCATTTTTCACTCTGATCACATGGCTTTCTTTTATTCCAAGGTTTCTCACCCATTCTATTCTCCCCACCTGATCTCATCTCCCATGGTCAACTACATGCATCAAGTTTCAAATCAGATTCATTTCCTCTAGATGGAGTCTTTCAAATCCTCAAAATCAAATAAGGTCTCTCAATATATGGTTTCATAATAAGTGCACTTTACTTCAACATCTTATGGTAAACATTAAAATTTTATATGCTTTTGTGAGCATTTTTGTAATGTTCATCCCTTCTATACCATGATGTTGCCATATACCCTGTCATTGACTCACAGGTTTGGTACATAGTATATGCTCAATAAGTGTTCTCTGAATGAATAAATACCCTGATGTGAAGATAAAAGGTAAAAATATAAAATCATAAAGTTAGTTTAGTATATATTATTTTGATTCCTTTGGTAAGAATAACTACTCCAACTCATATTCTTTAAAGAAATACTAATAATAACTCATTAAAACTTTGATCTCTATATAATTGTTTGGGAAATAGTATGCCTAATGTTTTCTAATGGCTTAATACTTTATATGTAATATTTATCAAATGTATAGTAATATATTCTATTTTTAATTTTATTTCAAACAGATATCTATTCAAAATTATGATGGAAGAAAGCTGTTTGTTGAAATTAGATTCCAAGAGCTTTAGATGTAGTATATTTAATACCATTCAGAAATTCTGCAGGTCTTTCATTTATAGTTTATTATCTAGAATTAAAGTGATGTTTTAATTTTAATTTTAAAGAAGAATTCACTTAATGAACTGGTTCAGTTAAAATTCAATTTCATACAATTAATTAAACCATCCCATTCCTGTCTGATAAGTAGTATTTGGCACTCTCTTGCTTCCTGGGGTGCCCAGTACATGTATTAGTTCTGTTTTCTAAATTGTGTGAAGTTTCCACAAACTCATCTCTAAAGCTGAGAGGTCCTTGGAGGTCACCTACATCATTTTCCCGGGAGTACAAATGGAAGAGAAAGGCCCTGGGAAGTTACATGGCTTGGCCAAGGTGACACATTCAGACTGATTGCACTGCAAAAAATATACCTAAAACTATAAATCAAAATGACCCTCTATTTCTCTTTTAAGAAATTCTTCACCAATAGGAAAACTAGCATGTGCAATTATTTGATATATTTTTAAATATCATGTATGTACAGTATAAAGAGCAATTCTTGGGACTCAAGGAAAAATAAAGAGAGCACCACTGTTCACTGCCTGACTAATCTTCGTCCTGACACTGACTCCCCCGCGCAGTGGAGGCAGCCAGCCTGCATGGGGCGCTCAGTGCTGCGCACGGATCTCTGCAGCGGGCTCTAGCCTTGGCATCGCGTGAAAAGCAAAAACGCAATTTGGATTCTGTGATAACTGAATGTAGAATAACAAAATGAGTCAGAGAAATGACTCCTATGCTTAAGGATTTATTGTCTTTTTTGCTGTTGTTTTGGCTCAGCATACCTACAGGGTGGGACAAAAGAAAGTTTACAGTTGTGAGTATACAAAACACAAAGTCTATTTTTGTATTATTATTTATTAATTATTGTATTATTTTCCATACAAACAACTGTAAAGACACATACATATATATACCTATATGTATCATACATGGTAACATGTATATACAATATATATACACATACACATATGTATCTATATATTTCATGTTTAGTTCTATTAAAATGTGGTCTAAATGCTTACAAGCATCACGCTGACTATGGTCTTGTCTTTTTACAATGTATGTAAAATTTTATTATAAGTTAAATCTATAAAATAGAAATACACTCAATTTGAACAAATCAATAAGATAAGATTGAATTATAGAATGTTTAAAAATAAGTGCTGCTTTTTTTTTTAAAGAACATCTATTAATAAGAGCAAGGTTATTCAATTATTTGGTAGTCAAAAATGTTTAAGGTTTATAACAAATAGACAATAATTTTATGAGGTTAATGGACATACATTTATTTGTATGTAAATGATTCCATGTAGGATGTTCAAGTTATTGTTTCCGGTAAAGTCACTGAATACTATAAAACCTTTTAGAAGGCAAGATTTTAGTATACAATTTTTGCAGAGATATCATAAAAAATATTTTCTAGGCCTGACTGAATTATCAAAAATGTCAAATTTTTAAGCTCAGCAATAGTAAGATTACTATTGACAATACTGCACTAATGACGATGCTAGTTATTTTTTCTCTTCTCCCTTGAACTTGAGACTTCCCTCCCACTGTCCTCATTGTTCTGCTCACAGCGCAGCTGGAGGGTGCCTTCCTATTCCGGCCACCAGAAATCTGTGGCCCACACTGCCACAGCGTGCCCTTCTCCCTTTCACTGCTTCTTCCTAGCTCAAGACTCAACCCATTCCTCATTTGTCAAACCTGTCAGTCTTTCTCCAAATACCCTCTAAAACCATGGCCTCCTCTGTCCTTTGCTTCCAACCTTCTAATTCCCATCTTTGTACTTGTTCATAATACCCCTGCTCGGGATCCTGGAGTATCCTCTCCGCAACTCCCTGCCCCAAACCTTTCTACAACCTATAAACTTTATAGCTCCCCTTAATTATTACCTGCTTTGTGAAACTATCCATACCTCCTTGTCCGTCCCCTTCAGCATACACCTTCAGTTCAGCACAGTGATGAGGGGGACACGACTCTTGTCCTTAAGGAACTATAAGTATTAACAACCACCACAACCCAGTGTATCATACTTACTATATGCTGGGGAGTAGACTAAGTATTTTACTTATTACTTTACTTATTTGATCCTCACAAAAAACCAACAAAGGAGTTGCTACTCATATACTCATTTCATAGACAGGGAAACTGAGGCTCAGACATTAAATAACTTCCCTAAGATTTCACAGTGAGTAAAATCTAGACACTAGTAGAACCACAGTCTCTTGTAAAAGAGACCAAACATTTAGTGATTTAGCACAAAACAATATATATTGAATTCCTACCATGCAGGCTACAGTGTTATGTGCTATAGTAAGAGATAGAAAAGCCAGTAAGGTAAACAGTTTAAGTTTTATTTATAATTTCTGCCTATCTTCTCTGATTGGTCATGATTTTGTGTTTAAATCCTGCTTTATTAACTAAAATGTCTTCTAAGTGTTTATAATACTGAGTGAAAATTAAACAAATACACAGATAATTCTAATAAAGGTATAGAGAAGTGTCAGGAGAGATTCATAAACACAGTTCCAGGTCCCATCTGGGCTGGGATGTGGGCGTGGTGAGCTAGGGTTCAATAGAGGTTAATGGGGGGGGAGTGAGTCAGAAAGGACCACCTGTTGGAGTTAAACATTGTGACGGCCAAGTGACTGTGGCAAAGGAAGACTCGCTCAGACAGAGGAAGTGCATGGACAGAGGAAACGAGAGAGAAAAGCGAGACGTCTGTCCTGGAACAGTAGGTGAACCTGGATAGACATACGCAAGTGTCCAGGCGTGAAGAATGGTGGATCTGTCTGGGAAGATGGGGCTGGGACCTGACCATCAGGGACCTACACAGAGGGAAGGATCTGGTCCTGTTCAGCGCAGGAAGGAAGGAAGGAGTGCCTTAAAAGGCAAATCACAAAACGAGTGTTGCTTTTAAAAGCTTAATTTGTGTCAACATCTACTGGAGAGATGTGAGAAGAGGAGACCGCAGCAGGGGGTAGAAAAGAAGGAAGGATACAGTGATGTGGTGGTGCTGGGTTCTCTCAGAAGTGCCTGCAGCACTCCTGACTAGCCTATGCTTTGACCCGTGACCACACTTAATTACCTCTGTTTAGTTTATCATTTTTCTTTCTTCCTTTGATCCCTGATTTATGACAATGAGTGTAATTTTGAGCCTCTCATTGGAAGCTTATAGGTTGGGTTGGGAGCACAATACTACTAACATAACTATTGAATCTATGGTACTTATTATAATTTAAGCATATAGAGGGAATTAAGTAACTAATTATTATATTGTGAATTATTGTTAAACCAAATGAGAACTGCTGCACTCCCAGCTTCCTTGTTCTGATCTAAGGATATGTGTTTTGGCCCTATCAAATAGCCCTCATATCAAACGGCGTTCCAGCTTTGTGGGGGAAGTTATACGAGGGCATGAGTTAGTTTCGAACCAGAAGTCTCATTGCAAGAACAGTCCTAGTCATTTCTTTATAATAGCTTTGCAGCCTTCCAAACTTGTAATCAAAGCTTTGAAAATAATTTTTGTGGTTTTCATGAATTAAGTGCTTAACAAGAGTTAAAGCTAATGAACGATTTTAAGCATGAATGTTCAGATTGCCTAAGCCAATGAGAGAGACTCTGACAGTAGGCCTTCCTGTCTCCTCTCCACATCCTCAGAGCTCACAGGTAAAGCAGAATGAATCAAAGAAAGCTCCACCTTGAAATGTACACAGTACTGTTTCCTGGACAGCACATTCTCCAAGGCGACTTTCTGGCTACAGGAGGGAAGAATGGGGAGGGAGGGAGCAGGAATTTGACAAAACTAATGACATTTTGTAATTCCACAGGTGTCTTAGGATCACTGAAGGAGACGGAAAGTTTCTTGTTAAAATTCTTGTTTTACATCACTGAAAACAAGTGACTAATTGACCCCAAAATCTCTGATATCTCTATGTCAGAGATCTTGGGGAGAGCTATGACTTGCAAGATCAAGAAGATGAAAGGAACAAAAAGATAGAAAAATAAAAAAAATAGTTCTTGTAGAATTTTAAATTCCTTTTCCTTCTTTTTTTGTTGTTTTTATTTTTGTTTTTAAGGTCAAACTCCAGGAAAAGAAAAAAAATTACGTAATTTAAACTTTCAAATAACAGGTAAAAAAAATAGCATCTCTTGGTTTAAATGTGAAAAGGGTATAAAGAGTTTGCCCTTTCTCTCTTTCTTGGGTATCCACTTAATGACCTCAAGATGTCACTGTGGAAGACAGAGTATATATTGTCCATTGACATTCTTGTGACACTTAGGGACAGTCCCAGAAACCAGGGTCATAAACATGGACAAGGAGGAGCCTTTTCACTAGTATGATCACACGTTTTTAAAGGCAGATCCCAAATTATTTCTTATTTAGTCTATAAAAAGCTTGAAGGCATAGAAGAGAGAAAATAAAATAGAGGCAAGTTTGGAAGATTCACTTTGGCGGAAAGACAAGATGAAGACTTTTTATAACTCTGGCCCACTTGGTTTTCCTCTTGCATATTTAGGTTCCTAAATAGAATACACAATAAAACAAAAACCTCCCTGTCCCATGCAGATAAACTAAAGGATTCTCAGTGAAATTGAAATTATTTTTTAGAACCTTCCTTATTATTTATATAACGGGCAGGTTTTTGTGAATAAGAACAACCAGAAACAAAACCTTCATTACTGAGTTAAAAATGGGATCAGAAAAACTTCGAGTCTACTGAACAGCAGCAGCTCTTCTCGGACAACCAGATTGTAGTCTGTGTTCTCCAACACTGTGATTTTTGCCTAATGCCATCACCTTGGGATACTTGTATCTCTGTTGTTTATCTTTAGACCATCTGATAATCTTTTTTTTCTTTCTGAAGAAGCAATATTGTTTTTCAAAGTTCAACCAGGATTAAGTGTCTGGCAACAGGGCAAAGTCTAGACAAATGAATTAAAAGCATCAGTCTAGCAGTTACAATATTTACTGTCTCATTAGTTGAAAGGAGCAAATGTTCCACAAAGGTTATCTATCAAAAAATACAAGCTTTATGTTTAGGCTAGATTTATAGTCGATCTACAGGGAGATGCTCCTAGCATTTCATTTTTGCATTAAAAGAAGTTAAATGTTGGTACCATGGTGGTGGAATGGAATCAGTGCGCATTAGTACACAGAGGGCAAAGTGATTGTTAAAACAGTGACTGTGCCCATAGAGATGAGAGCAAATCCCAGCCCAGGTACAGCACACACTGTTCAGATTTGCTCACATTAAAGATATTCATTGGTTTTCATTTGAATCATTTAAAAATGAAGCTATTGCTATTTCTCTTACAAACAAGAAAACCTCTTGCACATTAACACAGAATGACATTAAGCTGGTAAAGCTAGAGATCCTTTCTGACCCAAATCGAAGAGTGACATTAAAAAAAAAATAGCTACAGATAAATCTGATGTGGATCATTCTTATCCGAAGAACAAAAAAAGCAATGATTACGCATTTTATTTTCAATTTCACTACCTCATGCTTCCAAATGCGTGTTACTTCAGGATTATCTTTTATGTCTTGCTAAGTAAGCATTTCTCAACCTTCTGTGATCACTACCAAGGAACTCAGATCACTGAAGGAGGGAAAAAAGCCGATAAAAGCAAAAGCCCTGTGCTCTTCCTTACACATTGTCTTCTGGGACAAGCTATCAAAACTATTAATATTTCTTTTTTTTTTCTTCTTTTTCCAAATGAGAGTAGGGAAGGTATAGAGACAGATTCCTACATGCAACCCAACCAGGATCCACCCAGCAACCCTCTTCTGGGGCCGATACTCTGCCCATCTAGGGCCATGCTTACAACCAAGCTATTTTTAGGGCCTGAGGCAGAGGCTACAGGGAGCCATCCTCAGTGCCCAAGGCCGATACACTTGAATTAATCAAGCTATGGGGAAGAGAGAAAGTGAGAGAGAGAGAGACAGACAGAGAAGGGGAAGGGAGAGGGGTGAAGAGCAGATGTTTGCTTATCCTTTGTACCCTGACCAGGAATCAAACCCAGGACATCCACACATGGGGCCAACACTCTACCACTAAGCCAACTGACAAAGGCCTTAATATTTCAACAACTGGATGTCAGAGAATTCTAAACTTTTAGAGATACTTTTCCCACTAATGAAAATATTGCATTGCACAAAAATATGTAACAAATAAATATTGCAGGGAAATGTGAATTTCTTGAATGCAAACATCAAATAATGACAAAATTGTATTTAGCTACTTTTCTACTAGTTAAGTCTTTCCAGTTTACCTGTGGGATAACTCCAAAGGCTTTCCTCCACTGCTGCAAAGTTATTGAATCCCAAGACACACCATCTATTTGGATTTCGCCTTCAGTGTTCAGTAGTCTCAAAAAAGCGGATAACAAAGTACTCTTCCCTGATCCAGTCCTTCCCAAGAGGCCCACCTGGAATACAAGAGTGGTGGTATTACACCTGTGACATACAGACACCTGCCATGAATGTAATCTGGCATTTAGTTAAAATAAAAAAAAAATAAAAAAGCACTGAACTGTACATTTCTAATCATCACCAGGGGAACAGTTTCACTTATTTATTCAAATTTTTTTGTGTGTATTCCCTATTCTGACCAATACTGATCTGGAACAGAATATAGAAGCTGGCCAGAGGGAACTGGACCCCTGTTACTGGTTCTATTTATCACTGACTGTTAGTAATGGCAAAAAAGGTTGAAAACGCATCAAAGAAAAGCAAAGATACAGGGTCTTAACACCCAGCATTTCTAAGGGTAGGCTCAAGCCAGAAGCAGAGACCTATAGCTTGGTCTAGTTACAACCATAAACACGAGCTTGAAAATTCATTAATCTGAAGCAGTCCCAGTACTTAGATACTGTCCTTTAGAAATTAGCAAGTGTCAACTTCGGGCCTGAAAATAAACAAGACCAAGTTCAGTGAGCTACACATTCCCGGAGAAGGCAGACGGGACCTTGCTACTCCTCATAGATCAGCACTGGGCAGCTGTCAAATCAAACTCTTACATCCATCCGATTGAAAGGAAAAGAATTTTGGGAAGCAAAAAACATATTAAAGAAAAGAAAAAACTATTACTGTTACCTAAAGACCATAAGAGCATAGTACGGAAGCGAGAATGCCATAGCAAGGGGAGACCCCAGAAAGCCCAGCCCTGTGTCCTGGAGGCCACCAGACCCAGCACTTGGAGCCCAGCGCTCTGAGTGGGATTCAGCAGTCTTGCAGCTGCTTAATGAATACACTGCCCAACATATAGTGGCACTGAATAAATGTTCATTTCCCTCCCTTTATATTATTCCTTTTTAAAAAAAATCATTTTACCATTTTTACAGTAGAGCTGAGCAACCGGTCTTTTAGCATAGTGCTTTTCACGCTATCTGTGAGAAAGCATGGTTATGTTTTGTTTCACCTTTTAACTTCTAATTGACTGCAAATCAGTACTTTTAAAAAACAGATCATAAAACTGAATTTCTAAATGCTTATTTTCAACTTCTATATTATCACTTACCAGTAACAGTTTGTAAACCAGAATCAGTTCATAGACACAGTAAATGCTTTTGAGCGTACAACAATCTTTTATAGTAATAATAGCTTTTTGATCACTCACTATGAACCTGGAATAAAACTAGGCCTTGTAGTTAACTGGTAAACAGCAATGACACAATTGTCTTTTTTTTGTAAAAATTCTATAATGAGACTTTTAAAAATGTATGTTCTCCATTTTGATGGTTGTCAAATGGGAGGCGGGGTTGGGAGGAAGGGAGAAAATGGTGAAGGAATTAAGAAGTACAAATTGGTGCTTACAGAATAGTCATGGGGTTGTAAAGTCCAGCATACCATATTTCCCCATATATAAGACTTACTTTTTTTCGAAAAATCTGGGGTCTAAAAACTGGGTGTGTCTTATACAGTGGTTATCAAGTCATTTAAGAAGTGTGGCATTTCAAATGCCATAGATGGAACTGAGGACAAGGCAATATATAAAGACAGTGATTTGTCATCAGATGCAGATGAGGACAAGTTAATGGATGGGAGTTTTGACAGCGATGAGGAGTTGTATAAATTTTATGATGAATAAAACTTGAGTTTAATAACTTTATGTAATACATTTTTTTTCAAATTTCGGGCCCCAAAATTAAGGTGTGTCTTATACATGGGGAAATATGGCACTTATATCTTAATAACTATGTATGGTGTCAGGTGGGTACTAGATTTATCAGGGTGATCACTTAGTAAATTACATATTGTCTAATCACTGAATTGTACAACTGAAGCTAACATAATATTGTATGTCAACTGTAGTCAAAAAATAAAATTAAATTAAAAGGAAATAAAAATTAAAATATATGTTCTCCGAGACAACTGAGAAAATCAAATAATCTGAATGTTATATATAACACCCTATTGAGGGTATTGAGGGTTTTCATACTATTAATCACAACTAGTATTTATTCTTTTATTATATTCTTAATTGCTTGTGTTAATTCCAAGAATATAAATTCTTCAAGGGCACAGCAGTCTGTCTTGTTTTCTCTTGAATTCTCAGCCTCTGGCACAATGGTTGGCCTACGTAAAGTGCTCAATAAATATTAGTCTGGATTGACTAAGGGGAAGTTAGGCAGAAGGATGAATTAATGGATGAATAGATGGATGATAGAAGGAAAGAAGGAAGAGAGGGAGGGAGGAAGGAAGGGAAAGGCAGATGAATGAACAAACTTATTTAATTGAGTTAACAAATGAATTTGGTCAATTTTTATATCAATTCTTAATTTAAAAATCTTGTGAAATTTCAAATGTACACTTCCATTTCTGAACCAGCCTATGTGGTACAAACATATTCACCATATATCATCATTATTCGAATGCAATGTAAAGCTTCATATAAGTAATTGAATATGTCTTGTATAGGTGAGGAACGGAGGGAAAAGAAGGAAAATTCGATAGGAAGAAGTGATTTTCTCTTCAGTCATATCAAGAATTTTTAATAGAAAGTGCCTTGAGATTCAGACCTTTATACCACTGGTCAATGTTTTAATGACTAGGATAAATAAAATGTTCCCTTTCCTTAAAAAGCAAAGGCCGATTTTTATAGAACTCAGTTTTTACATTGAAATGAGACTAGATTCAAAGGCAGTTTGTCAATCTTTTCTTTAGCTTTAAAATTATTAGCTATTTCTCCAGTTTCCTTATATTATTGAACTGCTGGTATGTTTGAGACTTTTTTCATTCAACACCAAGGAATCTTACTGGTTCATACCTAACAAAGTCTTCTTGTTATTTCTATAACTGGCACTTACTAATTCTTTTCCGGGATTTGTTTTGCCAGGCTTCTCAGTGACCTGTTGAATACTTCCCGCAAATAAGCTTTTAAGATCCAGCCTAATTTCAAGTCAGTGTTTTCTAGTAAGTTCTCTGGGCCTCCTCTCTGAGAATTTTGGATCAAGATAAATCAAACTACTATGTGGAGAGTTAAACAGCGCTAGATTTGGTGCTAGTTGTAACTGCATTGTACCATGAATACAGTCCCATCTTTTAAGAGTAAACTGTGCCACCATTCTAATACTGCTAATTGGAGGACTTGGCTACTGTCTCACACCAGTTTTTATCAAGACAGAATGCCGTATGTATTTTACAAACTAAATATGCATGTTAGGTGCTTGCGCTGCTATGATCAGAGCCCTTGATACGTTTCAATTGTTTCTGTCATCTCAGTAATTTGAAAAGAATACAAATGGAGGAGACAGGTAAGCTCAGCCAAAAGAATAGATTTTGAAGAACTATTAAATATTTATGTAATCAGAAGACCATATATACTGTGATATATATAATACATTATCTGATGCATTTTGGTAAGTCCATGTTTATCATGAAAAGCCTGGCTTCAAATTAAAATCTCAGCCTGCATTTTGAGAGAGGAAAGAAGGTGGAAAATGGAAGAAGTGCTCTAGTTGGGAAAAGGTAGTCTGAATATTAAAATTTAGCAAAAAAAAATATATATACACACACACACATACTATTTGGGATTGAAAAGCAAAATGGAGAAAAGTGCAAGTTATAAAATATTTGCTACATTTCTTATGCACTGAAAATAATTTTTTTTATTGTATTCCCCCATTCAATCTTGGCTGCCACAGTCAGACAGACAGAAAGTGCAAGGACCCTTTTTCTTGCATCTACACTGGTGCCCTAGCAGAAAATAAATTTTAAAGTGCAGTTTCTGTGAACTAAATGCCTAACTTAAGAGCAAAGAAAGTAAAAAGGACATACTTTCTTTAAAGTAAGTGCTATAGACATAATGTTTTAATACAAAGATTGAATAATTTTTCTGTATAAAACATTGATTCTATTCATCTTTTTAGCATGCTATGGGCTGAATATCTGAGTCTCCCCCAAACTCACATGTTGAAATCCTAACCCACAATGTGATGGTATTGGGAGGTATTAGGGGGTTTTGGAAGGTGTTTAGGTTATGAGAGTGGGGCCCATATAAAAGGGAATAGTTCCCTTATTAAGAGGCCCAGAGAAGTCCCTTGCCCCTCCCACCATATGAGATTACAGTGAGAAGACAGACCTCTAAGAGGAAGTGGGCTCTCACTGGACACCAAATTTGCCAGCACCATGACCTTAGACTTCCCTGCCTCCTGACTGTGAGAAATAAATTTCTGTCATTCATAAGCCACCGAGCCTATGATTCTTGTGATAGCAGTCTGAATGGGCCCAAATACACCATACAATCAAAAATACCAAAATCCATTAAAATTACACAAGAAAAGAAATGTCCATGTCAGTCCTTTAAAAAAATTTTCTTTCAAGAATATGAGTCTGACTACATAAGAGAGCCTAAAGCTTATATAATCTGGAGGGGAAACTTTCTTAAAGAACAAAGTTTAAAATTATAAATACAAAATTAGGCACGGGGTCTTGGAAGGGGCTCAGGCAAATGAAGTTTTCTGAAACTTAAAATTTAAGCCTGTTGCTTTGTTAGCTTCACAATAAATCTGCTTCCGCCTTTACTGAATCTTGTACTTCCTTTAGATTGTCATCATCTGGGACGAAGTCATATTCTCTCTCTCTCCTCCTCCTTTACCAACTGTCTCCCTCTCCTCCCTTATTCTACTCCTTCTTTTTCTTCTTTTAAGAGAAGCAATGGCAACTTGTGGAAAAAAAAAAAACTTTCAAGTCAGATAGACCTGGGTTTAAGATATCTGCTCCCTTAATCACTTAATTGAACTTCTGTTTCTTCCATTGTGCACAAAAAGGGTAATATCAATTTTCTGAGTTATAATAAGATCAAATGTGATAGCAAACGAAAGTCTTCAAATGGTGATTAAGACACTGTAAGCTCCAGTGAACACTGGATTTCTCTTTGGATGACAAGATTCAAAGCCCTGTGTGAGTACTTTTTAATTCTCCATAGGTTTTGGACAACACCTTGCAGAGAAGAGTTCCTGAGCCCACAGGCCCATGTTCTATACACAGGTTCAGAGAAACAAAATGCTGAGCATAATTTACTACATCTCTGATTATTACTGCATCTCTGATTATTATCCTCACAGCAGGGAAACTGTACAGAAATGAGGACTCTGTGAATTCTGTCACTGTACTAGGACTTGGTTGCATTTGCTTGAGGGGGAAGGTGAGCATTGGTAAAGCTAAGGGGTGGGGGGATGTCAGGAGGAAGGAAAGCAAAGCATTTACTCCAGCTTCTCACCCGGTTTACTCAAACTATTTGTTGCTATTGTTTATAACTTCATGACAGCACTTTAGGCATCCGTCCTGGTCCTGGTGACTCCAGGGACAGAGCTGCCGGTGGCATTCACTGATGTATAAAGCAAAAGAGACTAATTAATTATGCTTTTCTCAATGCAAGGGAGGAGCAAAGGCACATCAGTAAATTTACATAGTTCCAAAGCAGAACTTTAACATTTCTCTGAGTTCAATAGTGAGGCAAAAATGTCAAATAACCTCAGAGATTTCATGAGGGCTGTGATATACCGTATTTCCCCATGTATAAGACACAACTTAATTTTGGGGCCCAAAATTTGGAAAAAAAATGTATTTCATAAAGTTATTAAACTCAGGTTTTATTCATCATAAAATTCATACAACTCCTCATCACTGTCAAAACTCCTATCCATTAGCTTGTCCTCATCTGTGTCTGCTGACAAATCTCTGTCTTTATATATTGCCTTGTCCTCAGTTCCATCTATGGCATTTGAAATGCCACAACCACTGTATAAGATGCACCCAGTTTCATAGCCCAAAAATTTCAAAAAAGTGTCTGATATATGGGGAAATACAGTAAAACAAACATCCACAAACCATCTCATCCTAATGCCAGGAATAAATTCAACCTAATAATCTCATCTTTCTATAGTGGCCTTAAACGAAATACTAGAACACCTGGATATGATAGACATCTACAGGACACTTCATCCCAAAGCGACAGAGTATACATTTTTCTCTAGTGTACATGGAACATTCTCAAGAATTGACCATATGTTGGGCCACAAAGACAATATCAGCAAATTTAGAAAAATTGAAATTGTACCAAGCATATTTTCTGATCATAAAGCCTTGAAACTAGAATTCAACTGCAAAAAAGAGGGGGAAAAACCCACAAAAATGTGGAAACTAAACAACATACTTCTAAAAATTGAATGGGTCAAAGAAGAAATAAGCGCAGAGATCAAAAGATATATACAGACAAATGAAAATGAAAATACGACATATCAGAATCTCTGGGATGCAGGAAAAGCAGTAATAAGAGGAAAGTTCATATCACTTCAGGCCTATATGAACAAACAAGAGAGAGCCGAAGTAAACCACTTAACTTCACACCTTAAGGAACTAGAAAAAGAAGAACAAAGACAACCCAAAACCAGCCGAAGAAAGGAGATAATAAAAATCAGAGCAGAAATAAATGAAATAGAGAACAGAAAAACTATAGAAAAAATCAATAAAACAAGGAGCTGGTTCTTTGAAAAGATCAACAAAATTGACAAACCCTTGGCAAGACTCACCAAGGAAAAAAGGCACAGGATTCAAATAAATAAAATCCAAAATGAAAGAGGAGAGATCACCACAGACATCATAGAAATACAAAGAATTATTGTAGAATACTATGAAAAATTATATGCCACCAAATACAACAATCTAGAAGAAATGGATAAATTCCTAGAACAATACAACCTTCCTAGACTGAGTCATGAAGAAGCAGAAAGCCTAAACAGACCAATCAGCAGGGAGGAAATAGAAAAAACTATTAAAAATCTCCCCAAAAATAAAAGTCCAGGCCCAGACGGTTATACTAGTGAATTCTATCAAACATTCAAAGAAGACTTGGTTCCTATTCTACTCAAAGTCTTCCAAAAAATTGAAGAAGAAGCAATACTTCCAAACACATTTTATGAGGCCAACATAACCCTCATACCAAAACCTGGCAAGGATGGCACAAAGAAAGAAAACTACAGACCAATATCTCTAATGAATACAGATGCTAAAATACTAAACAAAATACTGGCAAACCGAATACAACAACATATTAAAAAAATAATACATCATGATCAAGTGGGATTCATCCCAGAATCTCAAGGATGGTTCAACATACGCAAAACGGTTAACGTAATACACCATATCAACAAAACAAAGAACAAAAACCACATGATCTTATCAATAGATGCAGAAAAGGCTTTTGATAAAATACAACACAATTTTATGTTTAAGACTCTCAACAAAATGGGTATAGAAGGAAAATATCTCAACTTGATAAAGGCCATATATGATAAACCATCAGCCAACATCCTATTAAACGGCATAAAACTGAGGACTTTCTACCTTAAATCAGGAACAAGACAGGGTTGTCCACTCTCTCCACTCTTATTCAACGTGGTGCTAGAAGTTCTGGCCAGAGCAATGAGACAAGACAAAGAAATAAAAGGCATCCATATCGGAAAAGAAGAAGTAAAGGTATCACTTTTTGCTGATGATATGATCCTATACATCGAAAACCTGAAGGACTCCACAAAAAGATTATTAGAAACAATAAGCCAATACAGTAAGGTCGCAGGATACAAAATTAACATACAAAAGTCCATAGCCTTTCTATATGCCAACAATGAAATATTAGAAAACGAACTCAAAAAAATAATCCCCTTCACGACTGCAACAAAAAAAATAAAATACCTAGGAATAAACATAACAAAGAACGTAAAGGACCTATATAATGAAAATTACAAAGCATTGTTAAGGGAAATCGAAAAAGATACAATGAGATGGAAAAATATTCCTTGTTCTTGGATAGGAAGAATAAATATAATCAAAATGGCCATATTACCCAAAGCAATATACAAATTTAATGCAATTCCCATCAAAATCCCTATGAGATTTTTTAAAGAAATGGAACAAAAAAACATCAGATTTATATGGAACTATAAAAAACCCCGAATAGCCAAAACAATCCTAAGGAAAAAGAATGAAGCTGGGGGCATTACAATACCTGACTTTAAACTATATTATAGGGCCACGATAATCAAAACAGCATGGTATTGGCAAAAAAATAGACACTCAGACCAATGGAACAGAATAGAAAGCCCAGAAATAAAACCACATATATATGGTCAAATAATCTTTGATAAAGGGGCCAACAACACACAATGGAGAAAAGAAAGCCTCTTCAACAAATGGTGTTGGGAAAACTGGAAAGCCACATGCAAAAGAATGAAACTCGACTACAGCCTGTCCCCGTGTACTAAAATTAATTCAAAATGGATCAAAGACCTAAATATAAGACCTGAAACAATAAAGTACATAGAAGAAGACATAGGTACTAAAATCATGGACCTGGGTTTTAAAGAACATTTTATGAACTTGACTCCAATGGCAAGAGAAGTGAAGGCAAAGATAAATGAATGGGACTACATCAGAATTAAAAGTTTTTGCTCAGCAAGAGAAACTGATATCAAAATAAACAGACAGCCAACTATATGGGAACTGATATTTTCAAACGACAGCTCAGATAAGGGCCTAATATCCAAAATTTACAAAGAACTCATAAAACTCAACAACAAACAAACAAACAATCCAATAAAAAAATGGGAAGAGGACATGAACAGACACTTTTCCCAGGAAGAGATACAAATGGCCAACAGATATATGAAAAGATGCTCAGCTTCATTAGTTATTAGAGAAATGCAAATCAAAACTACAATGAGATACCACCTCACTCCTGTTAGATTAGCTATTATCAACAAGACGGGTAATAGCAAATGTTGGAGAGGCTGTGGAGAAAAAGGAACCCTCATTCACTGTTGGTGGGACTGTAAAGTAGTACAACCATTATGGAGGAAAGTATGGTGGTTCCTCAAAAAACTGAAAATAGAACTACCTTATGACCCAGCAATCCCTCTACTGGGTATATACCCCAAAACCTCAGAAACATTGATACGTGAAGACACATGTAGCCCCATGTTCATTGCAGCACTGTTCACAGTGGCCAAGACATGGAAACAACCAAAAAGCCCTTCAATAGAAGACTGGATAAAGAAGATGTGGCACATATACACTATGGAATACTACTCAGCCATAAGAAATGATGACATCAGATCATTTACAGCAAAATGGTGGGATCTTGATAACATTATAAGGAGTGAAATAAGTAAATCAGAAAAAAACAAGAACTACATGATTCCATACATTGGTGGAACATAAAAATGAGACTAAGAGACATGGACAAGAGTGTGGTGGTTACCAAGGGTGGGGGGGGGAGGGAGGACATGGGAGGGAGGGAGGGAGAGAGTTAGAGGGAGGGGGAGGGGCACAGAGAACTAGATAGAGGGTGACGGAGGACAATCTGACTTTGGGCGATGGGTTTGCAACATGGTTTGATGACAAAATAACCTAGACATGTTTTCTTTGAATATATGTACCCTGATTTATTAATGTCATCCCATTACCATTAATAAAAATTTATTTAAAAAAAAATAATCTCATCTTTCTGTTTAAGCCCATTTAAAGTTGTTTTCTATCAAAAAAGAATAAAAAAACTCATTGCTTATAGTATAAAGAAGTACTATAGAAAACTAATTTTAGTAGTATGTAAATTTATTTATTGTAACTATAAGACTTAAAAAGGTGAGTCAGCCCAGTGTGTGGAAGTCCCAGGTTCGATTCCCCACACAGGAGAAGTGACCATCTGCTTCTTCATCCTGCCCCCTCCCCCTTCTTTTTCTCTCTCTCTTTTCCCCTCGAGCTGCCATGGCTCGAATGGTTTAAGCAAGTTGGCCCCTGGCACTGAGGATGGCTCCATGGCCTCAGCTTGGCACTGAAATAGCTCTGTTGCCAAGCAATGGAGCAGTGGCCTCAGATGGACAGAGCAGCCCTCTGTAGGGGGTTTGCCAGGTAGATTCCAATCTGGGCACATGTGGGAGTCTGCCTCCCTGTCTCACAGCCTCTCACTTAATTAAAAATAAAAAAGGTGAGTCAAAAGTTCCATGTGTTGTTTTAAGCCATTCAGTGTGGTATGCATGAACTTTCTGCTGATTCTTTCTAAACTGAACTTTATCTAGTGCATCAAACATTTCTAACCTTATGAACAAAAAGCAAGTGATATTTTTTCCAATGTAATGATAGTGGTGGTGGCCTAATAAATTTTTATGGCCATTATCTCAATCATTTTTTAAATCTTTATTTGAAATTAAGTCATAAAAGCATAAAGTTTTAAAATTCTGCTTCCATAGAAATGATTTTCTTATACTCATTTTTTTATAAAAAAAGAAAATAAAACATAAAATACTTCTGTGTATATTTATGGAGAGCCTCAGAACATGAAGTTTAAAGGCATTATTAAACTATATTTATAGAGCATGAAAAATAGATAAAATGAAATGACCATCTCCTTCTCCAAGAATCAGTTCCAGAACCAGAATATGTGAGTACCTTGTATGTGTTCAGCCCAGTGCTGGGATCCATAAGGAATGCTTCCAATTAATGCACAGTTATTTCTGCTTATTAAATAATAAAATTTTCTTGGTATATCATTGAGAAAATATTAATCCATACCTTGAATATTTCAACCAAACAAACAAACTGAAAAAAGTGAAGACAATAAGTACCACGTTTTTGACAGAGGGTAAATGAGGTAAAAATTTAAGAAGACATTAGATGGAGTCAACAACAAAATATTTCTCTTACCAGAAATGAAAAATAGTTTCAAGATGCAAAAACTAGAACGTGTTAGAATTTTGGTTTATTTAATGGCTTCTTTTGAGATATTAACTTAGCAATCAATTAGATATTCTGCAAGTAGAATCATATTTAAATTAACCTAGTATATAGATTTCAGAATTCTGGAATTCTGCAAAGTAAATTTCATATGGAAGAAATGACCCTATATAGTAATAACATAAAGTATATATTTTCAATATGGATCCTTGTTTTCAATACTGGTGTTACAGATGGATCCTATGAAGACATTGTCTAGGCTACTGAGATTTACTTACTAAACCCAGATCTAACAAAGCAGCAATACTGAAATCTCACCCTTTGGCCAGGACTTATTGAGAAGGAAATGTTTTCTAATATGGCATTTCCACTGTCTGTGTATTTTGCTGTGAGGTCGTTGACGGTCATTTGGCCCCCTGAAGGCCAGATGTTTTCTTTCTTCACATGCTGATTCTCAATGATCATAACTTTTGAGAGTTGGCCATTCTTGGATGGCTTGATTGACTTCATAGATTTACTTTCTTCCGTTGGCATGTCTATAAACTTAAAGACTCGGCTCACAGATCGCATCTGAAATGAAATAATAATATTTTATTTTTCTTTTTTTTAATTTATTCATTTTATAGAGGAGAGAGAGAGAGAGAAAGAGAGAGAGATGGAGGAGGAGCAAGAAGCATCAACTGCTATATGTGCCTTGACCAGCAAGCCCAGGTTTTCAAACCAGTGACCTCAGCATTCCAAGTTGATGTTTCATCCACTGCGCCATCACAGGTCAGGCAAGAATATTTTATTTTTGTTTGTTTTAGTGCCACAGGCAATGTCATATTTAGTTTGATGTTTCCTGAAAACCTATAGGATATAACACTAGCTAGTCATCACTTGGTTATTTGTTAGAAGGGTTTTCAATGAACTCTTAGAAAATAATTGGATACAATTAAAAGCTTAACCAAAGAGAATTAACTAGGACTTACATAAATGGGCTTTGGAGAGACCTGTTTATTTTTGTGATCACTTAATTCTCAGTTGTACAAGCCACATGTAAATAACCAAACTATAATCAAGGGCATAGAATCTCTGGGGTAGTCAACCTTTTTATACCTACTGCCACTTCTGTATCTCTGTTAGTAGTAAAATTTTCTAACTGCCCACCGGTTTCACAGTAATGGTTTATAAAGTAGGGAAGTAACTTTACTTTATAACATTTATAAAGCAGAGTTATAGCAAGTTAAAACATATAATAATAATTACTTACCAAGTACTTTATGTCGGATTTTCACTAAGTTTGGCAGAATAAATCTTTATAAAACTTACTATAGTTAAATCTATCTTTTTATTTATACTTTGGTTGTTCCACTACCACCCACCATGAAAGCCAGAATGCCCACTAGTGGGTGGTAGGGACCAGATTGACTACCACAGGCATAAATGTTGTCAAGGTGAAAACTTTTTTCTACTAGGGGGAGTGCTGCCTAATATTGTATGACTGGTACATTAAAATAAAGCATTCCACACCTCCAAACTACCATAGAAGATTCTTGTCTTTCTCTAGAATTGCCTTAATAACTAGCTACAATTCTATATGTCAGTTGGGCAGTAAATGAACTCTTGAGGCTCAGTAAATATTGAATAACTTCACAATTTTCTTCAAGCAAATTAAAGTCATTGGCATACATCTGTAGTTAAATAATTACATTTTAATTATTTTAAAGATCAATTTCCATTGTTGAGCACAATGTGATTATGTATAGGGTTGTATTTGAAATTAAATATGCATCTTCCTTATAAACTTATTCATGTGATATTTAATAATATATATCTTTAATGTACATAGAAATAAAACAGTTCAACTATAAATAATCATGATTTATTGGAATTTGGGATATAATTTTTAAAACAGTATGACATATAAAAGGCACCCAATAAATCTTTTTGAAAAATTAATTAATAAATTAATTAAGGGATAAATATGCAAATGATTAAATATATATACAAGTAAATAAATGAATAAGAAGAATTAAAGAATTTAAATTTATTCAATTTTAGTTTTTGAAAGATACCATCCTGGGTCCTGTGACTTAATCCTTTCCAGGTGTTAATAGCTTACTGGACAAAAACTTACAGCTTTTTCTTTCCTTAATAGTAATTGTTGATTCTGACTTTAGTCAGTTAAGAATTTGTCCTTCTTCTTTACCATATTAATAGGTCATTTTATTATAGTTAAGGCCTAGATTATTAGAAATGATATTTTAGCCCAAAAAGAGATGGAGAAAAAATGCATTTGCAGCCTTTGCTTCTATTATTTCTCTTTTCCATTGTCAAAATAAATTGAGAAAAATTCTTCATCTCTAGTATGGAATAATTGGTAGATAAAGCTGAGGAATTCAGTTACTGATCCTTAATGGAACATAAGAAGCTCCAGCTTAGTACATCTAATCGTCCTGTCTGTTTCCACACGCCATTGATCAAGCCTGCTGTTCGTGCAGTTCTATCTTTTATCTAGTGATTCTGTGCTTCAGTTGCCTTCATCTTGGAATTAACTTCAACAGTTGTTTAAGATTCAAGAAGTCAATCCTTTTAATCCAAACTCACTGTTAATGGAAGTGAAAAGTACTCAAAGCCCACATCCATCAGAACAAATTGTAGGGGATAGAAAGACATATAAAAACTATTGACCCCACATGCAGTATTTTAAAGTCTCAAATTATGGGTGACTTTCAGGGATTGTTAAATCCTTATTCAGTTAATTTTTTCATTAACTTTGAATTAAAGTATACTTTTGCATTTTACTGTCATTAGTTTTCCTAGAAAGCTGCAAGTTTATTTAAGGTCTGGAAGACACATTAGAATTGTAACTACCACTGAAATGGAACTGCCAGAAATCTAGCTCAAATGCATTTCAAATATCTTCCTGCATTTGTCCTGCATCAGAACATCACTCTCCAGAAATGCGAAATTGCGAGAAATGCAGAAATGTAGCTCAATAATATAGTTGAGTTGTTGACATTTCTGCATGTCCATGCTATGAAGAATTCCAAACCTGTCTTTGTTAAGTGTTTTAGAATGTCAAGAAAAACACTATGTAACAACCTCCTTCATTTTCAATAATTTCAATCAATAAAACATTTAAGTATTGCTATCTAAACTACTCAAAATCATATGCAGTGTTATTAGAAAGTGACATCCAAAACCACTATTTTGGCAGCACTGAAAGATATTAATTTTTTTATGTAAGGATTTGCCATTGGGTACATCCAATTACATTCTCAGGAATGAGGCTCACCTGTGAGGGTAAATTTGAAATTTCTAATGTCTAATGTAGCAAATGGACCATATCTATCAAATTTAGAAAATGAAAATTTCAAATTGTCATCTTTTATACAATCTAGTTGCTTAAAGAAACCCCAGGACAGACTATTACTTACCATCATGCACAATATGACCTGGTTACCCTGACCTGATCAAGAGCAAGTTCATCTTAACAATGAGCACTCATCCATAGCACCTGAGTAGACATTCATTCAATTCAATGGGTTAGAACACACTCTGATGGGAAGAAAAGGTGGGAAGGGCAGACACCTGCATTATGGTCAGCTGTGCAGCCACTGGAATGACATTACTGAATAAGTAATGTATGTCCATATAATATTATTAATTACTAACTAATGCCTTGTACCTCACAAGCTTTCTGCTTTGCACATTCTACTGTCAGAGCCTCTTAAAGGAGAAGCCACAGCAGAACCAGATGACAGGAAAACAATCCTGGTCTTTCAAGTTTCACAAATTGGCTTTTGGAGTCAGAGATTGATAGTTTGAAAATTTAGAGCCACATGAATATTGCCTTTTGAACTTCCAAAGCCAACATCTGAATTCAAAGCACAGGGTTCTTGTAAAAACAATAGATGAGAAAAAGCTTCCCCCTCACTCTACAACCTGACTCATGAATAGGCTAACAGAGGGCTGAGACACCAGTTCCCCTAAAAAGGAGTCCTGCCTTGAACAGAATTCCGGTTACACCTCAAGTAGATTTGGGTGTTTAGAACATCAGAGGTCTATGCCTCAGTTCCAAGGTAAAACCCAGAAAACAGGCATGCCTTAGAGAAGTTTCCAGTGCCTGGCATGGCATGGGAGCAGGAGAGTAGACATGATGACTTGGCGTGTCTAGACACAGATGATAGAGCTTCAGATTTTCCTGTATTTCCAGAGTGGTGTTCAAACCACAGAATCCCAATCCTTTGATCTCTGGTAGAGAGTTCATCAAAGGAGAGCTCACCATCAGGACAAGGACAAAGATTCAGTCCAACTGGACTGTCCACCCCAGGTCAGATAGGAACCTCAATGCCTCAGAGACAGTGAGCATGACAAAGGATAACCTAGGGTCATGTGCCCCTCCCCACTGGGATCCTGGCTTTCTGAAAAATCCACTCAGAACTTAGATATATTTCTGGCAAAACCTTTGAGACTGTTTCCCTCACTCAGTAGAACACTGCTCAAATGGAAAATAAATTCAACTATAGCAAAAGCAAGGATATATTTTTTGAACACTTGGTTTCATAGCCAAAAATTCAGAGCTGTGATCAGAGATAAATCTGGGTTTTGTGAAACCTGAAATTTGAGTAATTTAAGGGGCTGTTCTTTTAAAAAGGATTTAAATTATGCACAATTAAGTGTAGTGCCTTGAAAGTCAGAGGACCTGTAGCTCACATGTCAGGGGCTTCACATTAAAGCCACTGTGCGCATGACTAACATTATTCAAAGTATTTCTTGTATCCTCCCCATCTAATGCTTAGCTTAAACATCTTTTTTCATCATAAATTGTTCCACCTATTGATACATGCAGAAAGCATTGCCGATGTAGGGGGAACGCAGTGAGGTGAGTGGTTTAGCAGGTAATCCAAGTTGCAACTGTACCCCTGAGTTTCTCAGTCTGAAATACACATTGCCATTGGATTGAAAAAATGTGCCCTGGCCGGTTTGCTCAGTGGTAGAGCGTCAGCCTGGCGTGCAGAAGTCCCGGGTTCGATTCCCGGCCAGGGCACACAGGAGAAGCGCCCATCTGCTTTTCCACCCCTCCCCCTCTCCTTCCTCTCTGTCTCTCTCTTCCCCTCCCGCAGCCAAGGCTCCATTGGAGCAAAGATGGCCTGGGCACTGGGGATGGTTCTGTGGCCTCTGCCTCAGGCGCTATAGTGGCTCTAGTTGTGACATGGCGATGCCCCGGATGGGCAGAGCATCGCCCCCTGGTGGGCAGAGCGTCGCCCCCTGGTGGGCATGCCGGGTGGATCCCGGTCGGGCGCATGCGGGAGTCTGTCTGACTGTCTCTCCCTGTTTCCAGCTTCAGAAAAATGCAAAAAAAAAAAAAAAAAAGGTTCAACACATCAAACTATTTTTAGATTCAGCTATTTGTTTTCATTGAGCTTTTGAACCCAACTGAATTCTTTCTCTACTTTAGAATGTCTACTAAACATTTTCAGGTGACATGTAGAAATGATTGCACCATTATCTAGTTGTCAAGACTGAACTACATGGAAATTTAGATCTGGCAATTATCAGAGTGACTTTGAAATGGCAAACTGCTAACCTTAAGATGCTGCTTCCCATGTAGAAAAGGGTTGCAGGAGGAGGACAGAGGGGAAGCTCTGTTCGGCTGCTGACAGTGGTCTTAGTGCAGCCATTCAGTTCAGAGGGGAACACCCATCTTCAATTATGAGAAGTCAGTGATGAAGCCAAAATGAGACTCGGGTACTAAAACATTGAACCTGTTCTGCACAAGGAAAGGAAAACTTGCCCTGGCCAGGTAGCTCAGTTGGTTAGAGCAGTGGTAGTCAACCTGGTTCCAGCTTTCATGGTGGGCGGTAGCAGAGCAACCAAAGTATAAACAAAAAGATAGATTTAACTATAGTAAGTTGTTTTATAAAGATTTATTTTTCCAAACTTAGCGAAAATCCGACATAAAGTTCTTGGTAAGTAATGATTATTGTATGCTTTAACTTGCTGTAACTCTGCTTTATAAATGTTATAAAGTAAAGTTACCTCCCTACTTTATAAATCACCATTACTGTGGAACCGGTGGGCGGTTAGAAAATTTTACTATTAACAGAGATACAAAAGTGGGCGGTAGGTATAAAAAGGTTGACTACCCCTGGATTAGAGCATCATCCCAAAACATAGAGGTTGCAGGTTTGATTCACTGGTCAGGGCACATACAAGAACAGATCTATATATTTTTGTCTCTCTCTCCCACTCCTTCCTCTCACCTTCTCAAGTCAATAAATTTAAAAAAAAAATTTTTTTTTTTGAAAAGGAAAACCTGACATAATCTGTATAAAATTGGAGGTTAGCCAAAACAAGGTGCGATTTATGCTTGAGAATCATCTGCTTAAAATTTTTGGTGTCATTATTTAAATTAACATGCTCCAAAAATTCTCCTGCTCAATCTTTAAAACTGAGTCTCAGTGTCTTTACAGTAATATCTATAACTACTAATCTAAGCACAGAAGAACAAAGCCTTTTGGGAGTGTGATGGTTTTAACAAAAAGAGCATCATGGTCTCATCTCAACTTTACTTTATAAGGAATAAGTTTAAGTGAAAAAGAAAAAGCCTGACCAGGCGGTGGCGCAGTGGATAGAGCATCGGACTGCAATGCAGAGAACCCAGGTTCGAGACCCCGAGGTCGCCAGCTTGAGCGCAGGCTCATCTGGCTCGAGCAAGGGATCACTCACTCTGCTGAAGGCCCACGGTCAAGGCACATATGAGAAAGCAATCAATGAAAACTAAGGTGTTGAAATGCGCAATGAAAAACTAATGATTGATGTTTTTCATCTCTCTCTGTTCCTGTCTGTCTGTCCCTGTCTATCCCTCTCTCTGACTCTCTCTGCCTCTGTAAAAAAAGAAAAAGAAAAAATAAAATAATTCCTGGTTTTCTTTTTCACTTTTTGTTGACTAAGAGGGGGAAGAGAAAGATTAAAGACCTTTTCTTGAATAAGTCCTGAAGCCACATTTCTCTCCCTCACAAAACTATTCTAGTTCCTTTTATTCTTTTGGTTTTTTAGAAACCCAGGCATCCCAAAACCCACGAAAATAGAAAATTTATTTTATAATGCTGAGATATGGCTGGCAATTCTGGAAAGAGATTTCATAACTGGTTGTTATAAGAAGTTGGAAGAAGTAAATGTAAAGAGAAGTGTCTGGAAAATTTACACATTGTGAAAAATGTCACACATTTTACAAGAGAAGGTTTCAAAATGTGTAGTACATAAAAGGAGGTATTAAAATATTTTAAATCATAGCTCCTTCCGGGTAGGTCTAAACTAACTGCTTTTCAGCACTTACTAACACACACATGAAACTCAAGGCCCTGTTAGAGTCATTGGCATAATCTTTAAGCAATATGCTCAGACTTAAGAGATAATAGTTATCATGAAAACAGACTCTGCTCAAAACATATTCTTGAGACTCTGGTCTATCTATCTGTGTCTATCTGTGTTTCTAGAGCACACAAAAAGCCAGGTACCATACTGTTATAAATTGTTAACGTTAACAGCACAAATGAGTTACTTATAGTGTACTACAAACAGTAACCCTTAGTGAATTATTAGCACTTGCTATCTATACAAATGATTTCATACTGTGACCTGTGGCAAATCACATGGTGCATTCGTGTCACTTTTTCTGACTGCAAGAAGTTATACAGATAATGTTCTTGACAGAAGAGAAAGAAAATCCATTACAATTGAGAACAAAAAACTTGTTCTAAGTCAGTGGTAGTCAACCTGGTCCCTACCGCCTACTAGTGGGCGTTCCAGCTTTCATGGTGGGCGGTAGCAGAGCTACCAAAGTATAAATAAAAAGATAGATTTAACTATAGTAAGTTGTTTTATAAAGATTTATTCTGCCAAACTTAGCGGAAATCCGACATAAAGTACTTGGTAAGTAATTATTATACACTTTACCTTGCTGTAACTCTGCTTTATAAATTTTATAAAGTGAAGTTACTTCTCTACTTTATAAATCACTGTTACTGTGAAATCAGTGGGCGGTTAGAAAATTTTACTACTAACAGAGATAAAAAGTGGGCAGTTGGCCCTGGCCGGTTGGCTCAGTGGTAGAGCGTCGGCCTGGCGTGCAGAAGTCCCGGGTTCAATTCCCAGCCAGGGCACACAGGAGAAGCGCCCAACTGCTTCTCCACCCCTCCCCCTCTCCTTCCTCTCTGTCTCTCTCTTCCCCTCCTGCAGCCAAGGCTCCATTGGAGCAAAGATGGCCCGGGCTGTGGGGATGGCTCCTTGGCCTCTGCCCCAGGCACTAGAGTGGCTCTGGTCGTGACAGAGCGACGCCCTGGAGGGGCAGAGCATCGCCCCCTGGTGGGCAGAGCATCGCCCCCTGGTGGGCGTGCCGGGTGGATCCCAGTCGGGCGCATGTAGGAGTCTGTCTGACTGTCTCTCCCCGTTTCCAGCTTCAGAAAAAAAAAAAAAGAAAAAAAAGAAAAACAAACAAACAAAAAAAGTGGGCAGTAGGTATAGAAAGGTTGACTACCCCTCTTCTAAGTAAACATGAAGATGTCAAATATGTTGATGCCTATTTTCAATAATTAAGAACTTTAGTAATCATGGTACTAAGTGTGCCAACAAGTAAAGGAAGACTCAAATTTACCCTTTAATATGATATCACTCATTGAATCTATATTCAGATTGGAGCTTACTTACACTCTGTCTTGTGTGTGTTTTTCAAAGCATGTGACAGGCCATCAGGAAGCACTTGGTGAATGCACCTGAGTATGTGTGGTACCTATCAAGAACATTTCAAAGAGAAGCTCAAGAGGAGGGGTCCAAAATGACGTATCAAAATATTTTGTCAAGGTTTTTACTATTTTAATAAGTAATATAATAAACTTCTCTAAGCTCCTTAATTTTGAAATATTGCGGCTTCCCCATACTCTATTATTAAGCACCATCACTTATATGTCTTTCTGACATATGATAGATATAGAGATAGATAGATAGATAGATAGATAGATAGATAGATAGATAGATAGATAGATATGTGTTTGGTGTGTGTGTGTGTGTGTGTGTGTGTGTGTGTGTGTATATATATATATATATAATTGGTTGATATACAGGACAAAATGATTTGCTGATGGTCCATAAATTCCAAAGTAAATTCTACCCCATACTACAGAGTTCAGTAACTCTGTGGCTCAATGGCCAAACCCAAACACGCCCATTTGTTTACATTTGCTTTGCTCTACAAAGGCAGAGTTGAGTAGCTGACACAGACGCCATACAGTCCACAGAGCTAAAAATAGTTACCAACTGACCCTTTATAAGACAATGCCTGCTGATCCCCTGCAATGAGCCACAGAAAATCAGAGTTAAAATGAATCTTAGCCCTGGCCGGTTGGCTCAGTGGTAAAGCATCGGCCTGGCATGCAGGAGTCCCGGGTTTGATTCCCAGCCAGGGCACATAGGAGAAGCGTCCATCTGCTTCTCCACCCCTCCCCCTCTCCTTCCTCTCTGTCTCTCTTTTCCCCTCCCGCAGCCAGGGCTCCATTGGAGCAAAGTTGGCCTGGGCGCTGGGGGTGGCTCTATGGCCTCTGCCTCAGGCGCTAGAATGGCTCTGGTTGCAACAGAGCAATGCCCCAGATGGGCAGAGCATCGCCCCCTGGTGGGCGTGCCGGGTGGATCCCGGTTGGGCGCATTCGGGAGTCTGTCTGACTGCCTCCCCGTTTCCAACTTCAGAAAAATACAAAAGAAAAAAAGAATCTTAGAGATCTAATTCAGTGATTCACAAATCTAGATACACATTAGACTCACCTGAAACATTTTTTAAATAATATAGACATCATGTCCAGACATCCTGCCCCCAACAAAAAAAACCTGATTTAATTGGTTTTACAGAATCCTGAGTAATCTATAATTGTATGATTCCTCATGTGCTGCCAAGTTGAGAACCTCTGGTCTAATCCATTCCTTCTTGGTACAAATGAGAAAAATCTAAGCCCAGGAAGTTAAAGTGACAGACATAAAGCTAACAAATTTCCAAACCTTTGCACTCCCGCAATCCCTAGGGTTCTCATAAGCCACTCTACTAATTCAGGACCCAAGAACTAATTCAGGTCAGAGTAAAGCAGCTGACAATGGCAGTGATGAATAAGTTAATCATTAGACTTCAGCACTCAGGGAGAGTGGCAGTTATGTGTGATTACTGTGAGCATCCGAAATAATGTCTGATGCATGCCAATCAAGAATTGAACTCTTTCATATGAAAAGAGTTCAAAAGAGAGAAAATATCAGAGCTGACAGGAACCTTAGAAAATTCCAAAACAAACTATTTTATCTTACAAACAAGAAAAGTGAATCTCTCAAGGGTTTTTTTGACTTGTCTAAGACCATACAACTTCTTGGTGGTAAGGCCAGAGTGAAATGCAGGGTAGAAAACCACTCTGCATGATGGAAAGAGAATGGATAGATGGAAAAGAATCTTGGGACAGAGGTCATGAAAAAAAATATATACCACTAAGGCTCATGAAGACCTAAAAACAAAGAAAGATATGATCAAGAGACAAATAAAAGGTGAAAAAAATAACAGGAGAAATGAACCCTCCCCTCGGATTCTTTCTTATAGAAGAAACTACTTCCAATACAGGGAATGAGGCATCAGGAGCAATGAAGAAAAGCCAGGTTTCCATTTCTCTTCCCAGCAGGTTTCTTCTTAGTCATTGTACCATTAGTCATTTGATCTTCACTGGAACCCAAAATAAACACAGGCAATAACAGGACAAAGGAGAAACAGAGGGAGTTTCTATTGACAGAAAACTGTTCTCAGATTGCATCAATCTTGCAAGAACTTTCTGGAGCCCCATTAACTGGAATCTAAATGTGAGCCTAACAGATGCACAATCTTTTTTGCTCATCTGGTAGCTTCCTTCCTCTTGTGTTACAAGGAACACACAATATAACAGGCATGGTTTATCTGCTAATGTCATTGGAGAATTAAGGAAACAGGATAAAAGTCAAATGCTCTGATCTTTTAGTTGTGCTGACTATATAACAGACAGCCTTGAAAAGACATAAATTGTCAACTGTCTCATTCAAACATAGAGACTATGTGTATGGGCAAGTTGTCAGTCACCTGATGGCTTGATATCATTAAGTCTGAAACATAACCTTTGCACCTTTAGTTCTTTTTTTTTCCCCATTCATTCATTCATGGAGACAGAAATCTAGGCATCCATTGCCTATTTAAGAGACATAATGCTTATATAGTTAAGAATAGGAAAAAGAGGGTTTTGTGGTACTAAAAATGGCATCCATCTTGTAAATCTATGGGAAATGAATCAGTACACAGGTTTGTTCAATAAGAATGCAACAAATTTAAGATAAGAGCTTTAGCAATAACAACTATAACCTATACAATATTTGATGTATGAGTTAACATGAATTAACACTTCTCTTTCCTTCTTACCTACAGAATGGTATAAGGTATAAAATTGAAATGAATAAAGAAACATACACAATTCGTGTTAAAATGAAGAGCAAATTAGAAATATTTTTTAAAACACTGTGTTATCAAATAACTGAAAATCCCCTAACATGGAGGTTTATAGTGGGAATTATTAAGTTACTTTGTTTTTAAATTTCTGGAGTGATTCACAACCCAGTAAGTCTTCAACATTGTCAATAGTGACTTTAAGCAAAATGACATATAAAGAGACCAATTTTACCATAGGTTAATTGCTATAAACAAGAATTAAGTTTCTAGAGCATCTCATTATTATTATAACAAAATAACGTTGAATGAAATAATATTATTGGAGAACCTTCTGTATATTGTTCAACACCTGAAAATATCCAAATGAATTTTTTCCAACTTGCTAAATAAAACTAGACAAATTGGTAAGTAGAATAGAAACTTTGTTCTTTTTTTATGGTTTCTTGATATCCCATGTATATTTTGAGAAGATGCTGGACAAGAACTTACAGCCTAAAAGGTCGCGCCCTCTGGGAGCTATTCCATCACTGTGTTTTATGAACACATGGAAGTGTCAAGTTGATAGTTGAATGTATGTTTATAGAGCAGGAGAGTGGTCTAAACTACATATATGAATGTGTGATTCATTAAGAGATGTTTCTGAAGTATGGACTCAGATAACAACAGCAAGAGAGTGTAGATAAAAAAGGCTGGAATATAGCTGAGGTTTAGAAATCTGCAAAAAGTACGGGCGCCAGCAAAGAGGAGTAAGGTAGAACCAGAGAGGTAGCAGGAAAATGAGGTGGAAGTAGCATCATAAAAATGAGAGAAGAAAGTGTCACAAGAAGACAGATTTTTCCCATGGGTACACCCTGCTGACAGGTTGAGGGAGACAAGGGCGCTGGCTCTGGCAAGATTTTTGTTATGAGTCATGTGGGTGATAGAAATGAAATGACATACTGTATTTCCCCATGTATACAACAAACACATGCATAAGACACACCTTAATTTTGGGGCCTAAAACTTGAAAAAAAGTTACATAAAGTTATAAAACTCAAATTTTATTCATCATAAAATTCATACAACTCCTCATTGCTGTCAAAACTCCCATCCATTAGCTTGTCCTCATCTGTGTCTGATGACAAATCACTGTCTTCAACAATGAGCTCAAAAGCAAGAGCGAAAAATCGGGAAATACAAGTTAAAAATAACTCTACAACCACTGTATAAGATGTACCCAGTTTTTAGACCTCAAATTTTTCAAAAAGGGGTGCGTCTTATCCATGGGGAAATACAGTAGGTTGTAGACAGAATGGGGAGGAGGAAAGGGAGACAAGCACTATTTCAAGAAGTTTGACTGTAAATAGGTCAATGAAATGGGTGCAAGCTGGAGATCGAGGGATGGTAGCTTCAAGCCAGGGAGAAAGAGACCACAGGGAGGGACTAATTGCATATTACTGGCCTTCGACTAAGAGCAAAGACACAGGAGGAAGGCAGAGCACATGAGTAGAGGTGCAGCAGGGTTGTGTAACCAGTGAAGAGAAATGAGGGAATTCTTTCTGGATGCACCTTCTGCTTTCTATGAAGTTTGTAGCAAGGTCATTGGCTGAGAGTGTAGGAAGTGGACTTATTAGAACACCTGAGAAGAGGCAAGAAGGTGGGAAATAACTATCTTAAGAAATAAAATAAAGGATTAATTAACACAATGTAATTAAAGGGTTGTTGGCCAGTTTTGAGTGCTAATATTTGAGATGTGTAGTCAGTTATAAATAGAAAGTGACTAGAAGTGGCCATAGGGAAGTATCACCATCCTTTACTGAAAGCTAATAAAAGGTAGGCACCTGGGTAGAAGCAATGGATGAGCTGTAAAAGCAAAGTTATATTGCCATTTTTGTAGTTTCATAGTTCTGTTGACATTGACTCTATCCTTGTCAAATGGGAAAATGAAATATTTTTTCCAAATCTAAAATTTTTTCTCAGTAGCCAGTACTGAAAAACTAAAAGCATGTCTCAAAGAAAACACCATGTTTATTGCATCTTAAACTCAGATCTAAATTCGGTCAACTAATCAGTAAAATAAAATGAGAACATACTCAGTTTTTACTTCAGAAATCACAAGGACCTTTATTGTTAAGATCATTCAAATATGAAACAAGGGCTATCTCCCCTTCTATTCTCAACATATGCCAGGTGAGAATTCAAAAATAGCTTATAACTTTAGCAATTGCATGGGTAAAAGCAGTATGAGAGAAATTAATACCTAAATAAGTGCTCACAAAGGCCCAGGAAAGACCACTTGTTTGGCAGGGAAATGAAAACTAACATGATCACTTTGATATTTAAACAAAAAGACATGACTTTTTAAATTGAGATCAAATGCAAATACTGACATTATTTATAGACTGTATTATAACATAATAGTTCTTTGTAAAGATCCCTTTCTACCAGGAGATAAAAGACACAATGTCAAAGCATAGTCCAGGATTCCCATGTGAAAACTAGAAGGAAAAATACTGTAAGGAAATTGTAATGAGGATTGGACATGCAGAATAGAGCTGCAACAACAAAGGTTTTACCATCAATATGTAGAAGCTGTTTCATAAACCAGGACAACTAAGATGTCCCAGAGAAAGGACTTGAGAATATGCAAGATGAAGAGATTTTCTAAAGAAACACGTGACATAACAAAGCTTTTAACTGTAGAGTCAAAACTGTGTAAAGTTGAAACAAGAATTATATAAATGCAAACACAATATTTATTCTGCTGTTTTCCAACAGAAACATTTTAAAGTACATTTATGAGACCCAACCCCAAAAGCGTAAGAGCTAGGTGAGGAGATGAATGAGCAGCTACCAAAAGCTGGTTGAACTCAAAAAAATAATGTCAAAGAAAAGAGATAAATTCAGCTATAAATCATGTTAAGATTAAATCACACTTCAATGAATTATTAAAATGCTTTAGTTAAATAAAATATTAATACACATGGGCATAAAGAGGACATTAAAGGGTTTCTCTTTTTTCCTTAGAAATATTTTTATAATGATATTTGTTCTGACAGGTGTTGATCATACAAATGGCACAGTCAAATGAATGTATATGGTTTGAAAACAAGTGAACTGTCTCAGAGAATAGGAAAAGTAATTTGGATGGCCTTAAAAGACATTCTCAGCATGGGTTTCTAGACCTTCCACCAAAGTAGTAATGAATAACTGATTTTAAGTAAAGTGCTCCAGATAGACCAATACAAGTTGATAATAAATCTATCCAAACTATACAATCTGATGGAAAATTATGTATTCATTTTTTAAAATAAAAATATGACATTTGCTTCACTTCCTTTATCTCTCATTCTTGCTGCCACAAGACTTGTGTCCTCGACACAATGTTAGTTCATAAACCTTACTGTATTCCAGGGAAACAAGACAAGAGAAACATCAAAAACCTATCAAAAACCAAAATATGGTTTTTGTATATATCAACCAAAGATACAAATATGTGGCAATATTAATCAAGCAAAAAGAAAGAAAACAACAATAAACACTTTAAGAATGAGACAAGAGCTATGACTAAAGACTACAGAAATTTTAATAAGAAAAGAATGTTATAAAAATGTAATGCTGATAAATGTGAAAGCCTCAAATAAGAATTTATTAAACAGAGTACCAAATGCACAAAACATAAAAGAAAAGACTAATAAATTTAACTTCATTTAACTTAGAAGTTTCTTTTCATCAAAAGACACAGCCAAGCCACTGACTGAGGACCATGTTTGAAATGTATAGGGCTGACAATTAATCCAGAATTTATAAACTCCTATAAATCAATTAAGAAAAAAACAGTTTATCTGAAAAATAGTCAATTAATATAAACAAGCAATTAACAAGAGGAAATGCTGCCCTATCTCCTTAGTAATCACTTCACATCCATCAGATTGCCAAAATTAAAAAACCTGACAATATCAAGTGTTGCATATCATACATAAGTATTGACCTATGAGAATCATTGATATACTCTATCGATGGGAATATAAATTGGTACAACTGATCTATGCATCAACTAGTAAAGCTGAATGTGGGTTAATTCTATGACCAGCAATATTACTCCGAGGTATCTGTCCTGGAAATACCCTGGGCAAGAATGTTCACTGAATCACTAGACTTTGATTGTGGTTATCTATGTGGAGAAAAGAAGAACTCATAATAAACATGAGTTTAATAATATATAACATAGTACCCTTCAATTTAACAGTAAGGTTTTATCTTAAGCTGAGGGGTTGGGAACCTAGTTGTCCCTTCTGTTATTACCTACATTTTTTGGTTTGTCTTAATTTTTTCATAACAGAATTTTTGAAAATAATTACTTACCAAACTGTCCACATCTATGCTGGAGTTTATAGCCCATTGCAATGTACTCATGATATTCATGGCTAATGTTAGAACAATTCCTACTTCTCCTTCTGATTTACCTATAAGTGGAAAAAAAAAAGAAACAAACTTGATGTTATTTCTCTCTCAAACCCCTTTATTTATACTTCTTCTAGGGCATATGTCATTTAGAGTTACATTTCAATTTTATGCCAGTTTTAACCATCTTTCATCTCAGCTCACCACAGTCTCTACCACTAGCAATAATGCCTTGCATATAGTAAATATTCAATGCTTTAAATCAAAGAGTGATTGAAGATTAGAAAAGAGTTGCCCTTTTTAAAAATACTTCAGATATTGAAGGGTCTGTTGGTTTTGGGTAGATACCATGCTTACCTCCCCTATTATTAATAATACCTTCAAAGACTACGATGGACAATGAAAGAAAGCCCTGTGTCCTGATGAGATCCTCTACATCAGCGGTTCTCAACCTGTGGGTCGTGACCCTGGAGGGGGTCAAACGACCAAAACACAGGGGTCGCCTAAAGCCATCGGAAAATACATATTTATTATACAATACATTTTTAAATAAAATATGTATTTCCAATGGCTTTAGGCGACCCCTGTGTTTTGGTCGTTCGACCCCGCTGGGGTCGCGACCCACAGGTTAAGAACCGCTGCTCTACATAGAAGTCAGATGCTGTTGAGAAGAAAGTGGACTTAAGAGTTTCATGGGGAAGTCAGAATTCCTAGGTTGACATGCCATTTGGAAACAGAAGGCTTCCATTAAAAAAAATATCTACTTCACCCAGGAAAAACAAAACTTAAGTGTTTAATTAGAATAAATAGATTGTCAGCACTGGAGAGGATCACTAGTTAAAATTCATAAGTAGTCCGTATTTATGGCCATAAAAAATTCTAATACAAATGTTCTTAAATTATTATAACTTAAGATTATCAAATCTCAATTGAAAGTCAGCCCTTGTATCTCTATGCATTGATAAAATTGTCATGGGTTTATAAAAATAGAAAAAATAATTCATCCTGTCATTATTAATTGAAATTTTTGCTCCTACAATTCCTCTAACAGAGAAAACATAGACAGCAGGTATGTGCTTTTAGTGCTAAATCATTTATTCTAAATAGGTAAGATTTTTAGAATGCCAAAATATTACCATTCTGAAGATTAAGAGGAGACTAAGAAAACTTAACAGCAATAACAATAAGAGGCAATGTAAGATTTATGGGTACTTTTTATGGGGCAGGCACTGTACTGTTTTTGCACAAATCATCAATTTAATACTCAAAACAAACCTATGCAATAGGGACTAATACCTTGTGTACTTACACATGAGGAAAATGAAGGCCTTTGAGAAGTTAGTTAATGCGTAGAAGTTTAACACTGCTGAGGACCATCAGAGGCCAGAATGATTAGCCATGAGGTGGACACTCACTCTGGCTAGGCATCTGACTTGATTAATACTGTGTTGACAAGGATTCAAGTGTCCCACTCAATGTAACACCCTTTACCCACTGCATCGTGCCCCCCATGCCCCATGCAAACTCTCTTTCCATTCCCATGCCCCCCACTTTAGCTAACTAGTTAGTTAACAACTTCATAGTACCTGTTGTTAAAATGGAAATGAAGGTAACAGCAATGAAGAAGACAACAAAAATCATTTCTATTCTCATCTGGAACCAGCGCAGTGTTGCCAGGTACAGAAACCAGTTGGCAGTATGTAAATTCAGAGCTTTGTGGAACAGAGTTTCAAAGTAAGGCTGACGTCCAAAGGCACGAAGTGTCCATAGTCCTCTTAAACTTGTAACCAGATGGGTGAAAATTGGACTCCTGCCTGTGAAATAGTCCCATAGAAAACAAAGCAAATCACAAAAATACATAATGCAAATTCTTATAATCATATACCCGATAAACATTATCTTAAAAGACAGCAAATGTCATTGGTTAACGTTTTCATCTTGGCACCATACTGGGAATAGATGAAATCTTATTTTTCAGCGTTGCCCTCCTTTTCCACTTGGCTACTATGGATGGGAACTTACCATAAAATCACTGCCATCAGTCATTCATATTTCTTGGCTTCTACTGAGCATAGCTTTTCTGGCTAATCTTAAATTAACCACTGCTCAAAGAAAATGGTTTTCTCTTAAGACAATTTATTCCAGGCCTTGATTAAGAAAGTTATATGACTTAACTTAGCAAATAAACCTCAATCAAGAAATGCACTGGAAGTAGCCCCTGAAAATGCACCCGTACCAAGGCTATTACCGAAAACTGAATTTTCCAAACAGCCGAAGCAGCGTTTGGGCACAAGAAGGCAGACCCGCCGAGAGAAAGGAAGGGTGTCTGAGAACAAGCCAGAAGGAAGCATTTGTCTAATATTGTTTGGGAACCCAGACAAACCTATAGTAATAGTGGCACTACCATTTCTAAATTTAATTTATACTAATTAATTGTGAACGAATATCCTATCGCCAAACCTGGTAAGACTATATACAGTTGTTTAAAAACGAAAATGAATTTACTTAGTCTTCGTTCACAAAATCAATCTATGTGTACTTTGTGACTTACTGTTTCATTTTATATTCACATACTTTTCAAAAAGTCATTATATAATGCAACAGTTTAAAAGCAGGAAAAACAGCTTTTCGGAAAAGTAAATCCATAATAGAGACTCAATCGCAGGTTGCTCCCGAGAATATTTTCCTGGATGACGCCGCACAGTCCCCCTCATACCTTCAGATTCCAGTTGTTTGAGCTGCTGGGAGGTGCGGAGGAAGTAGGCTCTCAACATAATAAAAACGGCGATCACTGGCACTGTTGCTAGGAAAATGTAGGGCTTTAAAACTGAGACCACTGCTACAGCTCCAACCACAATTAACACCAGCTGTAGGATCAAAGAAAGCACGTTGGTGAGTAAACACTGTCATGCTGCAAAGTGGACAAGGTATGCCATGGATATACGCTGCTCATAAAAATTAGGGGGTATTTCAAAATAAACATGAAATGATAAAAAGAAGCATTTGATTTTTTTTATCATTTAACAAGAACATCAGGAAAGCAAATGATGAGTCAAAGAAAGTTGTTTATGCCAATGAGATGCAAAACCAACTTTTATTTCATTGGTGAAAATGCACTCTCCAAAAGGCTGAAAGTACTTGAGTATCTGCACATTCCCTGATCCCCTAATTTTTGTGATCAGTGTATTTCTATATAAGCTCTGTACATCCTGTTCCCTCCTCAGTAGGGGCAGCATTTTTCTACTAGGAAGGCTGTCATCTCAAAGCACTTTTTACAAGTTCTCTGAACAGCCATAAAATCTTTTAGGTCCCTCATAATAACATTTTGAGATTTTGAAAACATGGTGATCTTGGAGCTATTAATATTCTCATTTCCCGTACACTTTAAGTGTATAATAAATAAATAGAAAGGGGTGATTTTTTTTCTAGTCTGGCCCTCTTTGAAATAAACTTTTTACTTTTAGATAATTTTGTATGAATGTGAAATTTTAGTATTTATTTTGCTTAGACAATTTCTGAAAATTGGGCATTCATCTTGCAGGTTTTTGAGCCCGGAAGACCAGGTTTAAACATAGGCTCAGTCATTTAGGCAGGCTACTTTACTTCTCTAAACCTAGTGTTATGTTTAAAACTGAAAAAAAATTATCCTTAATAAATAAATGTTATTGCCTTCTCCCCAAATCCTGTTTCTATTCTTTAAAATAGAGATAACCTAGACTGACCAGGCAGTGGCTCAGTGGATAGCACGTCGGACTGGGTTGCAGAGGACCCAGGTTCGAGACCCCGAGGTCGCCAGCTTGAGTGCAGGCTCATCTGGTTTGAGCAAGGCTCATCAGCTTGAGCCCAAGGTTGCTGGCTTGAACGAGGGGTCACTAGGTCTGCTGTAGACCCCTCGGTCAAGGCATATGTGAGAAAGCAATCAGTGAACAACTAAGGAGCTGCAACAAAGAATTGATGCTTCTCATCTCTCTCCCTTCCTGTCTGTCTGTCCCTATCTGTCCCTCTCTCTGACTCTGTCTGTCTCTGTCACAAAAAAATAAATAAATAAACATATTATAATATCCATAGGACAATCAATGAACCAGTTCTCCATGAATTTCCACGGGTGACACATGCATTTCCTGGTAATGAAGTGGAATACTGAACATTTTGGGTGATGGGATCAGGATGCGGGTGAGCTGAATCTGCATGTATGGCCAGTAGCCACAGCCACCATCACAGCCGCCTGGCCCGTGCAAGTTTAAGTTTGCATTTAATTCAGATTGATTGTAAAGAAACAACAGAACCAAGAACTAGTGGGCCATTTTCCTTTATTCCTGCTCATAACCGGGCGGCGAGAAATTACACATAGTAGGAAAACACTTCCCTTTCCATTCAGGGCTCCCAAAGCCACTGACTTTCTCTGGTTTTTGCTAGAATCAAAGGCCTCACTCAGTCCCCTCTGCATGCTTCCATTTTGGCTGGCTCTTCCACGTGGCCTCCCTGCCCTGCTACAACATGCCCTGCTACAACTCCTCCTCTCTACAACAGCGTGGTCTCTCTTTTCAAAAATAGCCTCCTAGCTCCTCCTTTTAAAACTTTTTGGTGGGACAACCCCCACCTCCAGCACACATTAGCATAACCAGCCCCTTCCCAAGCAGGAAGGTAATTAGTATTATCACCTAGGCGACGGCCATCCACGTGGGCAATGCCATCTTTAACAATAAAAGTGAGCATAAAATTACAGTTTACAAACTTATCTGCCCAACACTGTATAAATCTTCTTTGAGTAGGTTATATTTATCTAAAACTTCAGATTATCACATCTCGATGAAACTTTTCTAGGGAAAATGCCTGTACATTTTCAGTCATCAAATTCTGCAATGCCAGACCCTCGCTCATTCAACAAATATTCACACAAATCTTTACTGCCAGACAGTGAACTAAATGCACGTGATGATTCAATTATCTAAGGAAAGTCTTCCCTATCCTATTCTGTGCCATTTCCCAACAAGTGCCCCCAGAACAGTAAGAAAGCCCAAATCCCTTAGCTGTTAACATGACAGGACTTTAATCAATGGGAAACCATAATTTTTTTAATCAAGAATGTTTTTCTCAGAAATAGCATCCTTTGGGGAAAAAAGAGAGAAGTTCCATTCTAAGCATGATTAACTAGGGACTATGACAATGTAAACGTACTGTCAGATTAAACACTAGTATGTTTGAGAGACAAGCGTTACTGCATTGCAGCATGGAACATTCAGCTGTTCCATGAGGATCAGGGTCTCCTATTTCCTCTATTTACCACATAGCTGGGTAGTCAACTAACCAAGGTTTCGTACTGAGTTAGACAAGAATGGAGAAGGTAAGTATAACTAGAAGCAATGAAACATTCACAAGATGGGTTTCCGGCAATTATAATCAGCCAGATTATGGCCCAAACAGAGAAAGATGTAAAAAACAAGCCAAGTATTGAGGGAAAGACCCATTGGCTCCACACAAGGCCACCTTAGGCACTGAAGTCAGAAACTAATCATCACTTAGCGTTGTATGTAAAACGAGAGGCACTAGTTTACTCTATCTGATATTCAAATTACACACACAAAAAAAACTTTAAGTTCTGTCCTAGTTTAATTCACAGTGGATAAAAAAATCATTTCAGACTGGAAATGTTAGTGAGAGGACAAAATAATAAATAAACAGAGGAACTTCAGAACAAGATGAAAATATGAGCACAGATTTCTAATTCTCGTTCATCCTTACCCAGTTTCTAACTTTTTTAGAACAACAACAAAAGAGTCAGCAGACTATTAAACCTGCCATGCCCCATTTATTCCCAATCCTAGGGAGTGGGAAGCACATTTTCACCCACCAGCAGCTCAGGAGCACCCCTGACACTGACGTCACACGGCACTGACTGTGAAAAACGAGGCTGACAATCAGAACAAAAAAATTGCTTTGAAATCAGTAATTAATTAATAGGTAAATAAATTAATACCTACTTAAAACCATGCAATGAACACCAGATTTGGAATACAAAAGTGACAGTGAGAATTTTTAAGCAAGGGATTAATAGAATTGATAGAATGAGGAAGGGAAAAGTGTGAAAGACGGTAGAGGTCAAAGTAGCAAGGCTCAGTGTGTAATTGTATATTAGAGTAAGAGAAGAAATCAAAAACAACCTAAAGGTTTAAAGCTGAGAAGAGATTTCAGCATTTTAAAAATGTGTAGGTTTCTGTTTCATTAAAAAAAAAAATCATTCACCCAAACAGAGAGATAAGGAGGAGCCAGAATACAGTTTTTCTGTATTTGGCTTCAAGTTCAAATTTGTCATGCATAGTTCACTTCCATTAGGCCAGTCTGAAGTCTACAACCTTAGTACTGAAAGTGACCATCATTAGATTTGTCTTTCTCCTTCCACAGGTTAGAAAGCTGAGACCCTCAGAGATTAGGTATTTTGTGAAGGGAAAATAAATTAGTATTTGCAGGATAAAATCTGGACCTTCCATTTTTATTTACGATGTTCTAATCCAGAAAACACATTTGCCAAAACATTAGCAAATGTCAAAAAATAGAGTAAGAAGAAATTAATTTTTAAAAGGAAATTTATAGGCATGCTTTATTATATACAAAAATCTGTTCCTGAAATGTGACTAGAATGACATTTCATTAATCAAAACATAATTAAATATAACCAGAGAAGCTCACAATTTAAAAGAGTTCTGTGATAAATTTTTAGTAAAATAGAAATTAATCAGATTTTTACTGTATTTGGTTATCACATATTATGCTTCCTTATTGTGAGATCCTCCTAGAAATTAAATAGGAAAATTAAGAGCTCTGCCCGATCCCTTGTGCAGCAATAACTAAATCCCAACAATATTAGAGAAGGGATTCAAATTGTCATACAGAAAGCATTGGAGAGTCATCACATTTGTAAAAAAGAGTTAACTTATAAAATAAAAATTTAAAAATTAACTCTCCCAAAGGCTTTTTGGAGTGAGCCTCATAGTGATTTACATAGAAAATACTGTACTCAGTAGACTATAAAAGTAGAAAACAATATATCATGAATCCTGTTTCAATCATGTCAAAATGTCCATGATCCAGTTTGCACCTGACTGAATAATATTATATTTGGGACCAGTTTGTTTACGTTCCTGAAACGAGGAGCAAATGTCCAACATTAAAGAAAGACACAGGAAACACTCCTTCAAATGCATGAACTCAAAGCATCAGCTAATTCCAGCAGCTGCAGCTGAGGCTAACAGAGCAACCGAAGTTCACTTAGAACAGTCAATGCAGTTCCGTCTGCCGGCCATTGCAGATGAAGCCAACAGACACTCTGGTTTTTCTGCACCTGCCAGTACTGGTTTTGTATGCACACAAATGTGGTGGCCCTTATCTTGTTGTATAGGTTCTCTCAAATATTGTTATTAAACAGTGGGACATTGAGACTCTCTGGAGCTCTACTGAAGCCAGACAGGAAACTGTTTTTAACCTGGTCCAACAGTCAAGGTTATTAATTCACAACAGACTTTAAGTCCTGTTAACTTATGGAATCTTACTACCATGTCCGTAGCTTACTTTTATCGTCATCCCCTCCTTCTTCTGTCTCACCACCAGTCAGGCACCACGCCCAGGGGCATGTGCTCAGAGCCGGGCTACACTGGAGACCCCTTCAGATCCATCACCCCAGGATAGCCCTCACTAGCCCCCAATTTTCCTTTCCCCTCTCACCTTCTTGAACATTCATTTATCCTTCTGTCCCTGCATTATGGTTCTTATTGTGAGTTTGCTGGCTAGCTAATCTGTGTCAAGGTGTTCATGGATGAAACTGGCCGCAACTGTAGCCCATCAGGGAATTCAGCTTTATTTTAATGTGACTCTTTGCAGGTAGGTGACTTCCATCAAATAGGGATTCCAGTGTCAAAAATGGGATCCTTCATGGTCTCTGACACCTCTCAAATCATTCCCAAATAGACGGTTATTACATCTAAATGCTAACTGCCTGGGGTTTAGGTTAGGTAAAGATTTCTAATTTGTCAATGAATTTACTAAAATTATGCTGACTTTGAAGACTTTTGACATTGACAAACTTCATACAATAGATAGGACTTCAACATTCAAGCAAATGAAAAGTAAGCAAAAACTCATTTACTTCATTTTCTAATTATTTTTTAAAAGTACGACAAATGCAAAGACACTTAATACTTAGCTTTACAAACCTGGACGAAGTCGAATATGGTAAGAGGCAGAAGATCATCCAAAATTGCTATATCTTTGGAAAACCTATTAAGAATCCCACCTATAATATAAAAGAAGATAAGTTACTCAGATTGGAGTAATCATAAAAAAAGATGTTAATAATTAATCAATTTGGATCAGAGCAGTAGCATTTGGAACTCAAAGAAGTAGTAGAATGGAATCAGATAAATAAAGACTTAGAACAATATAGTACAAAGATTCTAAGTAACTGTGTTTAAGTTACTGTCTTCCACTTTTAAACCTTTATAAATATAGATGGCACTAAGATTAGGGCCAAAGCTAACGTCTTAAGCAGAACCCTTATCTCAGATGGTCAGGAATGGGTACTCACCTTACGACAACCTCACACTTGCAAGCCTGGAGATGCTCTCATCCTCCCTCTACACCTGCAGTCGTGCTGCGTAGCTCTCCTCTGGCTCCCTCACCCGTCTGACACACATGGCTGCTCTCAAGTCCTGTCTGCCTGCTCCATGGATGTCCTTTACCACGTGCTCTCCTTCTACCCTCTTCACTGGCAATCTAAGCTTCAGTTAGTTTTTTAATGTCCAGACTCAAATTTATAAGTCTGATATTTTCTTTCAATAAAAAAAAGAGTTACAAAGGAAGTGTCTACTAGGCACCAGACACAATGCAAAGCACTGTGGGAAGGAAGGCAAGGAAGCCATGCCCCTGCCCTTGAGGAATTCATTGTCTAGGTCCTAGGGGGAGTGAAACATATGATCGGATAAAATACAACATAATACTGTGCAAACAAAGTGATACCGAACCTTATCATTCACTCTCCCGTAAAGTGCAGGATAAAGTCCAAAATTCTGTGTTTAATATTTAATGCCTTTCATGATTTGGCCTTAAATCACCTAGTTAATAAAAGCGTCCTCTACTCAAACATTGTTTCTGTCAAATCGTTTTATTCTTTCTTAAATTTTATTTTTTTAATTATAGTTAATATAATATATTAGTTTCAGGTATACAACATAGTGATTAGGTATTTTTTTTTATCTTATAAAGTGATCATCTCAATAATCTAGTATCTACTTCATACCATACATCAGTGGTTCTCAAACTTTTTGAAGTCAAGGCGCATTTAAAATCCTACAAATAATTGTAGGTGCATTATATACAAATTTATGAGAAATATGTTATAATAATTAAGTCAAATATTAAAATATATATATAAAGTTCAAGCGTGCTTTTATGGTAATTAAACAAAATAAATATGACAAAATTAAATTTATTCTGACATTAAAAAACATTTTTATGTTACATTTTTTGAGTTATGCTTTTTAGAATTTGTAAAAAAGAGGGGTTAAAAATTTTTAAAAAGGACAAAAAAGTTATCTTTTTATATATAGAGATACATTCTTAGTAAGATTTAGTAAATACAGCAGGTCCTGATGGATTGTGTTAAGTTTTTTCATTCTTGTGTTTATGAGAAACATGAGCCTGATGTGTCCTAGTGATTTCTTCAGTGTTTGGGCATATATTTGAAGGCAAATTCTCATTTCCTAGTCAATACATTGAAAAATTCTTCTTTTTACTCTTAATTGTGTTGAGTGCAGAACACCCCCACCATACATATCATCTTAACTTTACACCAAACAAAGGCTAAAAGAAACTTGCCTCTAGTCTTTCAGGGAACATGGGGGGTAGTGTAAACAATCCAGCACCACAGCCTAACAGCCTTTTGCAACCTAATCAGGCAAGTGAGGTGGGGGGGTTGGGCAGACTATCAGCTTACAGCCAATTCCCCACATCTCTGTCCCCCAAAAATCTAAACTCCAAAAACCCTGTTGGTTTTTTGGTCCCCAACAGGCACATATTTCTCTGGAATATCATAGGGAACACCTGGAAATCTTCTAGGGCGCACCTTTACTATATCTTGTCAGCACTTCTGTGCTATAATGACTGCAATATCATCATCGCTTTTATACATGTCTTATCTCTGTTTCTAGACTGTTAAGTGCTAGAGGTCAGTGGGACTGGCACACACTTTGAGAACCACTGCCCTACATATTATTACAATATTATTGACCCTATTTCCTATACTGTATTTTCCCATGAACGAATTTTTTAACTAATTCCCCTTTTTGATATAGTCTTTAAACACACTGTATACTTTCCAAACTCACTGCCTTTTCTATGTATTATAGTTCCCTCTGCATGATAACCCTTTCTCTTCATCTTTATTTGTCAAAATCTATGTCTTCTTCTTCTTGGCACAACTCAAATGCCTCTCCCACAAGGAAGCATCCATGTTTGTGTCAGCTCTAATGAATCCCATTCTCCTCTGGGCACACTCAATACCTTTACTATATCTTGTCAGCACTTCTGTGCTATAATGACTGCAATATCATTGTCGCTTTTATACATGTCTTATCTCTGTTTCTAGACTGTTAAATGCTAGAGGTCAGTGGGACTGTGCCACATTTATTTTCTCTCACTCATCACCCTCAGCAAAGGGCCTTCTATGGAGGAATTATTTAATGCACACTTATTTATTTACATCACTGTCACTTAGCTTTTAACAATTCCATCAGCACATTTAAACATATTTTTATAACTTTCCAGAAATTGCCCAAAATTGAAAAATATTAGTTTACTGTTCAGAAAATGAAAGTCCATCTTGGTAAAGAAAATCATTCTGGTAGTGCTTATTATAGTTCAAATGGTAGTGTCCTCTCAAAATATGCATTCACACTTCCACTCACGCAACATACTTTACTGAGCACCTACTATGTGCCTGTATGACTTAGGGTCCTTTAAGTAGTAACAGAGGAAAATCAGACACAGAGTCAAAGAAAATCAAGTTCAATGTACAGTTGTAAAAGGGCACACCTGAGAGAAACTGAGGTACACAAGACAAGGAAGCATTAGTTGCTACTGATTATAGCAGAGAAAATGAAGGCAACATAATGAGAAGAAATGGACCATAAATCAGTAACAACAGTGTTTTTGTAAATAAAGCATCTCTTTAAATACAGAAATTGGGGTTGTGGGTAGGGGGTGGGACAAGGTCATTTAGATGTTATAAGGTCATCTTGCTACTTCAGTTCTCATGAGCATAATTAAGGAAAAACGCAAAAACAGAGTTGTTTCAAAAATCATCCTCCAAAGTGGATTAAAGTGTGGAAAGTAAGATGAATCAGAAAATGAAATGAATGGTAACCACTTACATATGAAAGAGAGAGGGTTCCGAATGAGTCTGTGCAGGGTTTGAGGGGATGAGGAGCTCTGCACCACAGACAGGGACTGGCGAGTGCACCCCTGTGGGGACGGTCCCCACACAAGGAACCATCGGGGACCTGACATTAGTTTCATGTTGGCTGTGTAGCATGCAAGATCATTGTTTCATTCTCACAATGTTCCTCTGAGGTCCCCATTTCACGGCTGCAAAGGCAGGGCTCAGGCTGAGAAGAGTAACTTGCCCACGCTCATCGCTTGTGTGGGAACAAGCCGGGACTCAAACCGTTGCCCTGCTCTTTCCATTATGCCTCAGTATCCATTGCAGACTGCTGCAGCCTGGACACATTCTCTGTCTTCACTGTCTCTTGGTTTTTCCGTAAAGAAATAAAATCATTGGCTCAAGGTAACCTGACATTCCCTTCTAGGTCTAAAATTTCTTAGCTCTCAAACAGATGTTGGTGATAAGTATATCTAAATGAGGCAAGGTTTAGTGACCCACGAGGGCTTCAGAACAAACATAAAGATCTTCCTGCAAACTCACTCTGAAATTGTGTTAGCCAGAAAAAATTCGATGGACATTTGTTATCTTCATAGTTGTCCATTCATATCACTCAAAAATCCTCAGTCTTGGAACTTATCCTTTGCTCACTCTTGTGCATCTACTACCTCCACTCCCTTATCTGTGAGTGCACGCAGGGCAAGACCTGAGCCCCATCGTCCTTTCCTGCCGGCCCCTGGTTTAGTGCCACACACAGGAAATGCACAGCTGGTGCTGGGGGACCAAAACCTGGGAGTTCCTTACCAAACTCCAAATGTACATTTGTCTAAAGGGGAATAATAGACTTGATTACTTTCAATGTACCTTACAGTCCTTACTTGTTTAAATCTTTGGTCCCTTTATCTCACTACTCTTACTTTCTGTGACTTTATTTTTATTGAGGTATAACTGACAAATACAATTGTAAGGTATTTAAAGTGTACAAAGTGATGATTGAATATACTCACACGTTGTGAAAGGATGCCTCCCATCGAGGTAACACATCCCACACCTCTCGTATCTACCTTTTTTATTTTTATTTTTGGTGAAAACATTTAAGTTTTATGCTCTTTTCAAGGTTTAATTATACAATAAAGTGCTATCAATTATAGTCATATGTTATGCATTAAACTCTCAGGCCTTATTCATCTTATAACTGAAAGCTTCCACCCTTTAGCCAACCTCTATGATGGTATCAAAAATACTTTAAAAACACAGCTGGGATTTCAATCACCACCACCACCCCCCCCAAAAAAAAAGAAAAAACCTGAATTAAATTTAGATGATCACCCTTGAACAGTTACAAGAAACCAGATTATCCATCAAAAGACATTATCAGTAAAAGAATTTTATATCTTCCTTGTTGCTTCATCTCCTCTTTTAAACAAATTGAACATTGGTAACAAGAAGCCTTGAAGGGGTTAGACTGAACCTCTGAATGGAACTAAGCAGGAAAGCCTGCTACTGTTAGTGCAATGCCCTCAGCATCACTTCCTAACAAACTGAACCACGCAAATTAGCTGATACAGAATTACGAGGAGCAACAACATGTGCAGTCTATCGTATCTGAAAAATGACCACGCCTGTCATCAGTAAGCTCAGCAAAGATGCAGATGCCTCCCTGCAAAGCCAACACTACTACTAGAAAACGGACCAAATCACAGGCCCCCTTTGATGGTGGATCAGCGGCTGCATTGTGTGCACCTAGACAAGTACCTGCTTTCAGCGTGTTGAGGGTTGACATGGGCGCGTGAAGAACAGAGTGTAACATTTTGTGGTGTAAAATTTTCGACACCGTGATTAGAGAATGCACCAGTGGTAAACCTCGGAAGATTCCCAGAGCAAGCAGAGTGTCGGCTACTCCCACATAAATGTAAAACACGTAAAAGTAGCTGGTTTCTGTGACGATCACTGCGTAGCTGTTATTGGGGTTCCCCGTGCTGTTGTTCCCTTTGTCCTGAGGAGCTGTTCTGCAAAGCACAGGGACACTGTTACTCAGCAGCCACACCTTCCCATTGAATTTCCAATGCAAGTAAACGAAATGGAAGTTGAGTCCAAAGAAGCACAACGTATTTCATTAGCAGAGCTTTGCCTTTAATTTCAAGGATTTGCTATTGCAAGAAAGTAGACTAAACCTTTTCATCATTGAACTAGATAAAATTGGTTTTTATTAAGTACTCAGAGAAAATTCTAATATATAATGCTGTTTTAGATATTTTTGTTACATTTTATGGAAACTAAACATAACTGAATTCTTTAGAAATTGGCAAAGAACTGCCGGATCTATGCATGCTCAAATTTTAAGCAAAAGAATTTGATTTTTCACTTCTATGATATTGTGGGAAAATAAAGCACAGTAGGTGTTACAGCATTTAATAAGACCCAAACAGTCAAAAGGAACAAAATATAATCCCCAATAGAGCACAGAATACTCACTCTTTAAGTAGCCACAATACAACCAAAGAAACAGCCACCTGGAATGGAACAATTGATACATATTTGATATTTTTTCCATCATCTCTACCTGTTCTTCCCACACTCACCTCTAATTCCATCATGACCAACATCAAAACACATATAATTTCATTTTCTTTTTCTTTCTTGGGTCCAGCAGCTGCCATAATTGTTCTACAAACCATTATTTGTGGTGAGAACATGCTAACTTGGGATTCAAATTTCAGTGAATTAAATACTTTGTCATTTCATTTCTTCATTCAACAGGAAAGCTGAGATCATACTTAAATGTTTTAAATAAACTGAATTTCTTATAAAGAGACTAATCTCAGCCTGCTGGCGGGTAATTTATCTGGTTACGTATAACCAGATAAACAATTTCACTTGTCATGCAATGATTATAAGGAACTAATATCTATGAGACAATTAATTACTGGAAGAGATGAGATTAGTATTGATGAAAATCAGCTAAAAGTCTCAACAGTACAAAACTTTACAGTTTATGAATAAAGGTAAATTGTACTGAGGTTAAAACATACACTATTGTTACTCTCTGGGCTTTCTCAGACAGAAACTTTTGGCTGAGGAACAAATATTTTATGCCATAACTAAACAAAAAATTTAACAACTGTGGCATTTTTACTTCTTTTAATACTTAAACAATCCATGCTCTGTTCTATATCAATTTGAATTTCTATTCTCTTAAACTTAGTAGACAATCTTCTATTGATGGCCTCTCACTTGTAATATTAGAAATGACTGAAATAATACAATTTTCCCAATAATAACTATATTGAAAATTCAAAGAGAAAAAAACAAGGAATTGTGAGTAAAATAATTTGAAAATAAACACTGCATAAAAATAAATAAGGAAAAAACAAATATGTCTTATTTCATACCTGAATTTATCTTAAGTATTTAATAGTACTATATAAAATTTATAAAGAAAATTTAGCATTAAGAAATTATGTTATAGAAAAATTATATAGAAAAATTGGTTAAAATAGTAGATTAAACACATTCATCTCATTAAAAAAAATAAATTCTACAATGAAGTCCTATGCTCAAAACAGGTGTATCTGTTTTAGTTAAAGTCATATATCAAATAAGAATATACCGATAAAAAAAAGCATCAATTTTGCTTTCCCACTTTCTTCGTTGTACACCTAGGTTTTATGCACTGTGTTTATAGAAAGAAAAACTATCTTTGTTTCCTAGAAAATCAAGTAAATTCAAAATGACAAGAATCTCAGCAATAATCATGTCAAGTCTTTGTTTCAGTACAAATGGTTTCCTATTTCCTAAGACCAATCAAGATATTCCAGAACCTAGAAGAGGGTACATTTCTGCGTCATTTTATTGATATTATAGTCTCACTTTGTTCCAATTAAAGGGGTATCAATTACTCTGGTATTACTGACATTCTCTGGATGTGAGTAAATCCCAGAAATAAGTATTTCATAATATTCACTCTGGAACAATGGCCAAAGAAGTTTTCCGAAGAACTTGTCTAATCAGTGTAAATAAGGTTATTTCCTGGTTCTCATGAACAGAAACATGGAACCTGTAAAACCTTTCTAAGCACTTGATATAACATGACTTTAACAAAAATACTTGGACCAGATAGAAACAACTGAGTAAGCAAGTTCTATCATTTCTTTTCCAAAATGTTTTCAGATTATAAAAGTTCATATAGTTTATGACAGAGTGACAGTCCTGGATGGTTAAAGCAAAAAGGTCTTAATTTCAGTATTTTCAGAGTTTTAAACAGCATTCCTATCACAAAGAAAACAGCAGAGTGCAGATGAGAACTGTTCGATAGAAATTTAAACAACAAGAATGTTATATACATGCACTGTTCAATATTGCTGCCACTGATCACATGTGGCACTTGATTACTTGAAATGTGGCTTGTGTGTGTGAATGAGAAACCAAATTTTAAATTTTATTTCATTTTAATTAATTTCTTTTAATTTATATAGCCATACATGGCCAGTGGTTACTGTACTGAACAGTGCATGCATAGATGATAATAACTATTAGTTATATAGGGATGTAGAAAGAGTATTTATTTTATATATATATTATAATAAATACATTATAGAAAGAGTATTTATTATATATATTATAATAAATATATAAGTGTGTGTATATATGTGTGTGTGTGTGTGTGTGTATATATATATATTAGGCATTAGGAATCTAATGATGGCATTCTCTAAGGCTAGATCATGAATGGCCAAAATGATGATTCATGAACTCTGCAAATGGAACCAAGAAGAAAAATAAAAACCAATATTTAAAAACTAGGTCAGAATTAAAGTTATATAGGTAATTTTCTGGATGTGAGTGTAGAATATTATAGTATATACATATGGAAAGAGAGGTCATGTGCTTATATTTAAAAGACGTATTTGCTAAATAAATTACTAAACATCTTAGGAGATTGGATAGATGAAAGTTGATCAAGATGCAATGTAAAGCTCAAGAAGGAATATATCCAGAACCTGGGAGGAATCCTGGCCAGTTCTGATATTCACAACTAAAGAAAACAGATGCAAGGGGAATGTGATTAGACTTGCTTTATGAAAAGCTCAAAAATATGAATACACACAAACAAGGTATAATGGTCCAACATTCCATCATGAAGAACTTTAATTGGCTCAGAGAAAGCATGCCTAAATATTTCACTGTGGAATATGTGCAGGGGCCTTTATATAAGACGCAAGCTTCTCAATGCTCTGATGGGAAGCCTAGTAAAGTAACAGCAATCTCCCCGGTCGTAACCGAAGTCCCTGTCTCTCCTTAGGCCCACACCCATCCATTGGTCACAGAGCAGACAGAGTGAGCCTTGTAAGACATAAGAAAAAGATCACACCATATCCTGCCTGAAGCCTTTAATATTTTCTTATTACATTTAAAATACAACCCAAGCTCTGTAGGATAGCCAGTGGTCCTGGGAGTCCAGGTCGCACCTACCTCTCCTCTATCGCCACATGCCTCTTGCTTCTCTCCCTCCCACAAATTACACTAGCTTCCTCTCAGTTCCCATAATTCACCAAACTCTTCAGAGACCTTGGCATTTACCCCAATCTTTGTGAGTCTGAGTCTTCTTATCATTTGGGTGTCAGTGAATGTCATTCCCACAGAAAGGCCTCCCTGTCCACACTCTTATTCCCACCTTTATATTAAAGTGATGGATTTCCTGCTGGTGCTTATCATGTTCTGTAATTATGTCCATCAAAATGTATTTACAATCTATCTCCTCCCTCTGAGTGTGTTTTATCAGAGCAGGCAGGAATCATTTGTCCTCTTTTACACTGATCCTCAGTGCCTAGCACAAACAGTCAGCACTCAGTAAAACTGTAAGCAAAGCCATGGATACGAGAGTACTTTGAAATATACTTAAAATGTCACCAGAGAGAAAGCATACAACGATCGTACAGAAAACACGTTGAAAAAAGCAGGTGACATGTTACATAAAGAACCCAAACCAATTTATTCCACAAGCTTTGCACTCGTACAGAATTCAGACCTCCCTTTCAAGTTACAAAATGAGATCTGTGTTAAATGACTGCTAACTAAAACACTCCTCACATTTTGAGTTTTACCAAAGGCGTACTGCATGATACACATTCTGTTAACATAATAAACATATGTACTGTCATGTACTCTACCTGCACATTCTATTTTGTGCTTGACTGTACACAATACACAGAATTGTGCCTGGCATGTTGAGGGAACTAAAACAAATGTTTCAAATGAGCTAATGGCTGACAAGGCTCCATTGGAGCAAAGATGGCCTGGGCGCTGGGGATGGCTCCTTGGCCTCTGCCCCAGGCGCTAGAGTGGCTCTGGTCGCGGCAGAGCGACGCCCGGAGGGGCAGAGCATCACCCCCTGGTGGGCAGAGCGTAGCCCCTGGTGGGCGTGCCAGGTGAATCCCGGTCGGGCACATGCGGGAGTCTGTCTGACTGTCTCTCCCTGTTTCCAGCTTCAGAAAAATACAAAAAAAAAAAAAAATGAGCTAATGGCTGAATGAATGACAGGCAATAATAGTAAAGTGACACCTGTCATGACTTAATCCACGATTTCAATGCTTCGCAGGTCAAATGATGACCTAAAACTTAGACCCATGCTAAGTAAAACTGCCTTGAAAGGACTAGTGTTGACCAATAGCAGCAGTGGTATTCGAGAAGCATATTACATGTCAAGCCACCATAGGATTTCTCATTAACAGACAGAAGGGAAATCATAAAAGAATAGGACACAGCAATTCTCTGATATATTTCTTAAAATTCACAGAACGAAAGCACTAATCAAGAATTTTTAAACTATTCTGGTCAACAATAATACCCCCTATCTGTTGTAAAAGGAACAGGAAACTGTGTCCTAATCTATTGTGTTTTTCCTCTACCTAGTCAATGACACACAGCCATGCAGGAATCCTAGAAAGACTAACAGTACAGTAAAAACAAAGCATATTGAACCTACTGTATATAATTATAAAATCTAAATTGAAATACAGCCTCTATGAAATCTAAAAATGGATGGATCACCTTCATCAAGAAATAAATGTATTTTAAACTTTAAGTTCTCTGATATTGATGAGCATGAGGCTCAAAACAAGTTTTAAAAAGATTAAACAATCTTCCTGGACTAGCACCTGTACCATGATGCAAAGCAATGACACGATATTTCAATGATAATAAAAAAGGAGGACTCTGGTATCAAGAAAGGAGGTTAATCAAAAGTAAAAACTATATAAATTTTGACTCAAAGAAGGCAACAGAGTTGTGAACATGAGTGAGTAATTTGTTCACCTGTAGAATGGTGCACATAATTAAAACTGTTATTATTGTCTATTATCACCAAGTTTTTGTTATTCAAATTTTTGAGAGCAAGCTAATTGGCATTGCTTCCAAGATATTGGTCAAAAATCCTTATCATTTACTATATCATGTCATGCCTAGAGAATGACATTATCAATTGTTTTGTTCAATAAAAAGAAAAAGTTTTGCAATTATTTCAAAACTTCAATTAATAATGGGTAATCAGCATTTGCAAACTCTGTTGTAATGTGGTTTCTAGCCTAAAGATCACTGTCTTATTGATTAAGTGAGCTAATAATATTGAATAATACATGCTGCACATGTAGCAGCTCAATGCTCAATCACTAATTAATTAATTAAGTAATTATACACCATTATGAAACCTGTGTAAGTTCAACTCTATGGAGTTACATTCCACAAAGGTTCTGTAAATTAACATAAATCACCACCTCATTCAGACAGGACCATTTTTTCTTACATAACATTGTAAATAGAAAAACAATCATGAAATGTGAATCTTTCGATGCAAAGGTTCAAAACATTAACAATGATAAATGGCTGGTTTACGAATAAATGCAGCACAGAACTGGGTTTTGTTCACATTGATGTCGCTCATCTGGGAAGACTGGCAAAGATTAATGAGGTAAATTTAAAATATATTTCAATGCAATTTATTACTCATGTGAGACTGTTAAGTGACCCAACTCCGTATTTTTGTTGAAGTGTAAAAGGAATTATTGAAACTTTCATTATGTCTGTGCTATGGACTTATTCACCTTAAATGATCTTGAGCTTTGTAATGATCATATGACTTTAAGGATATTAATAAGAACAAGCATTGCTCAGTGTGTGCCAAGCCCTACATTAAGTGCTTTACAATCATGATGTCTCTTACTCCACAAAAATGGTCTATGAAGCTGGTACTATTACCACCTCCATTTTATAAATGAGGAAGCTGAGGCTCAAGGAGGTTAACTGGCTGAGTTTCATAGTTTTAATAAGACAGAGTTAGAATTCACATCCAGGTCAGTCTGATGCCAGAGTTGACACTATGCTACACTGTATATCACATCAAGCCTTCATTTGGTTTATTCATTTAAAATATTAGTATGGCAAGAGAGATATCATCAGAACCCGAAGATCAAATGGAAACAAATGGTTTAGAGGTGAAGTAGCATGCACATTTTGGAGGAAAATACCTTTAGACATTTAACACTGCCTTACTTGATCACAGAAGAGTGATGATATTTTATGTAGACTTCTTAATTGAGGTTAGAAACACCTAACAATAGGACAAACCAGCAGCCATCGGTTTGGTTTCAGATGTATACACTTACACAGCCTCAGGAAGGCAGCTCTGTCCTGACCCACTTCTGCTCCGAAGGCAGTGTGGCTGTCATGTTAGCTTCAGTCGTATGTTAGGACACACCCAGCAGTGTCCCCTGGAAAAATGTCTTAAGCGGTCATTCATGGGCTGAGTCAATGCATAGATGGGTTTTTGTTGTGCCCATGTAGGGCTTACTTGTGTTTATTTAACTGACTTCCCACATTTAAAAATGTGGAAAATCATACAGAAAAACCCGAGTTTCCATTTTATCTTGATAAATAATAAGATTTAGTGAAACCAATCCCAAATTCCTTATCAGCAAGTCCTTGACTGAGGTTGAGGTCTAGGTGCTCTCTTTAGATGACTGGAGGCTAAATGCTCTCCATTCAGCCTCAAAGTAATGGCACTCGCCTGCCCACCCCTTCTACCCTTAGGGGGCTGCTCCTGATCTAGAGAAAAGCACCGCCCACCATCACGCAACTTCTGGTTCTGACGTTAAACAAATCTGGTGGCCCACAGTGCTGCTGGCACCACCCCCTTTTTAAAATCTGCTGAGGCCAAGTACAACAGGGGCGGGGCAAAGACACCACGAGGGTGGAGTTGAACACAAAACTATTATGTGAGCAAGTGGGTAATTCAAGTCTTTGAAAAGATTGTTTACAATTATTACTAAGCCACTAATATATGTTTATTTTATTTCTTAAGAAAGTCATTTAAAGGTGGTGATTCATCACTTGTGTTTTTAATAATACAATATCTAGACTTAAATGAATTTAACATTTAGATAACATGATTCTCAGTGTTTAATTTCAATCCATGTAAGGGTATTCTACTTTGAAAATTTAAATCTCTCTATTAAAAAGTCTTCATATAGAAGATATGTGTTTAAGTCTATTTTATATGGTATATAAGAAATAATACAATATCAGTAGAAAAACTATATAGAACTATATAATATAATACAATATGAAGTTACATGTGTACTTATACTTCTGTATATACATTTATAGATGTGTACATGTATATACATATATCCTTCTAAATTATTCTTATTTTAATTTTAAATCCCATTAATATTTACAGCAGAAAACACTTACCTCAGCCAGAAATATCAGTAAGCACCAAATCAGCCCCAACATTAAGCTCTTGTGGACAGTAACATATCTAAGGTATGTGTTCCACGTGGTCACTGCTGGTATATTCTCTGTGTCATCAAAAAAGCACTCCTGAAGGAAAGAATCATGGTTATTACAATGAGGTGGGACACTTCCACATCCTGAGTCAGCATTTTTCAACTGCTAGACCACAGACCCATCCAATGGAAATTTCTTGCCCCTCTAAGAAAGAATTAACCACCCAGACATTGTATGAAGATCACAGACCTAATGATCTTAGTCAAATTCGCTTATGCTCATGGAGATTTCTACCTTAGCGGTCCCCAATATAATTCTGTTTTTACCGGTCCACAAGTGTAAAAAGACTGAAAACCACTGAAATATGTGGCTTTATTTTGAATATGTGAAAATAAAAAAATATTATTATTTGACACTAAATAAATTGCAACCAGTATAAACCATTATGAATGACACATGTGGTGTCACTCCACAGCCAGTGTAATGTCCACTGGAGCAACAGCTTTTTGAAAAATGAGAAACACTCTAAACTTCTGAAAGCATATAACTGATTAGGTAACTATTATTCTGTGACAACTTTACCATTTTAATGCATACCAGTGTCACAATTAAATGAATAGTACCATCAAACCAAAGCTTCCCATAGCTCTCCTTGATTTAACTTATTTTTTAAGGGTGTCCTTGGAGAAATACAGTTTGAAATTTTGCTAGCTATAGAAATCTCCCAATAGACCTGAGGTCAACTGATAATTTGTCTATTCCTGAGGAAACTAGGATAATCTCTCTTTCCAGCTATGATTTCAATTGCGTGATTCTACTCTTCAGTAGATTTCCCTAGAAGTTTTTATTTGTCCTATGTAGATACATTTCAAACATTTGAAAAATAGTGATTTTAGATAGTCTGAAGAAAAAGGATACTTTCATTTCTCATGAAGTCAAAAAATTCACAGAAGAAGCGCTAACACTTCAAAGGGGTCCTATGAGATTAAAACACAGGACACTGGTTAAGTATGAAGGTTTTTGGAGTCAAATAAACTGGCTTTGAATCTGGGCTACATATTGACTTCCTAGATGCTGCTTGAATTGGGGCAGTTGAAAGAAATTCATTCAGACTGATATTAAAACCACATAGATAAATTATACTTTAGGAAATCTTTTTTAAAATTATGGAAACACTGAAAGTCTGTATTTCTGAGATAACCTATTTTGTTCCTTCATTTTACAAACAAGGACACCTTGGCCCAGAGATGTTAAGTGACATAATTGCTAAAGGTTATGCTGCTCTTAATTGATCATGTTATTAAACATTCCCATTCATTACAACACTGCCTGTTTCATCCAAGACACTTGAAGAATTTTTTTAGTAAAAAATAAACAAGACCCCTCCACTTATATCTCTTGCTATTTTAAAAATAAAAGTATTTTATTCTTTAAAACTTAATGTAGGATTCCAAGCTGGGAACTGAGTGGGTGGACGTTCCAACTACCACCTCCCAGGACCAAAACGGATTACAAATTAATTTAAGAACAGTCATTTTCGGAGGACAGTCTGACTCTGGGTGAGGGGTATGCAACATAATTTAATGACAAGATAACCTAGACATGTTTTCTTTGAATATATGTACCCTGAAATATTAATGTCATCCCATTAACATTAATAAAAATTTATTAAAAAAAAAAAAAAAAAAAAAAAGAACAGTTATTTTGAAAACCCAACTTTGGACTAAAGGAAGAGGAGTCTATAACCAAAGATCACCAAAGAACCACTGAGACTGGTAGGAAGGGCAGAAACATGGAAAGGGCTGCCCAGCTCCCAGGAGCAAGGGGCAGCAGAGGGTCCGGAGGAACTCTCACTGCAGGAAGGTCACCCATTGAGGTGTGGGTGCTCAGCCCAGGCCTGTAGCCCCAGCCTAGAGCCCCAGAGCCTAGAAGAGGTGCCCAGACAGAATTTGGTGGTGAAAAGAGCCAGGTTTTTGTCTGCGAGAAACAGACAGCTTTCTGAGACTCAGACTCCATCTTAAAGAGCCTGTGCAGAAAATCTCATTCACAGCCACTTACTTAGGGCTCCAGGGAGGAACAGCTGAGAGGACTGGAGTTGCATGAGGAGAGAATAAAGTTGGAGGCCCCGGGAAAGACAGGGTGGAGGGCCGCTATCCTAACCTATTATGCTGAGTCTTTCTCCAGTACTGTAGTTGCCACTTTTCTTGGGCAGAGCAACCTCTTAGAGGAATCAGCCTAGTGAAAAGCAACTGCTTCCTCCTCAGGAATCTTTCCTACTCCAATCAGGGCAAAAGGGTCATTCTGAGAGGCCAGGAAGCAAGGGGTGCATCAGTGACTCAGTTTTCTGGTGCTGAGGCTGGAGCAACATTCACATGCTCTCCTGAGTCTATGACTGGTGCTTACACTTCACAGGAGACTCAGTTGAAACTGTGGGTGTGAAGACCATACATCTGGTTCTCAGAGGGCACACCCACCAGACTTCTTGGGCCACACCCTACTGAGGACTGTGAAAAAACTCTGGACTGAAACTTGGGGCAGAGAGGCAGAAACACCCCCACCCCCATCCCTAATCCCTGAATTGCTGCAGGGTCTAGACTCTAGAGGAGACCAACAAGCAACCAGCAGACAGAGGCTGCAGAAGGAAGAACTCAGGGAACCTTGGCTTTTTAAGCGGACTTTCCCCCAGGCTCAGTGTGAGTAAAAGCCAGCCTAGGTGTGCAGTTGGTATTTCCATGAGCACCTGGGTACAGGAGAGACAGCCACAAACTCTGGATTGTTTATAGCTCCAAAAAGGTTGCTAAGGGCCAGTCATAGGTAGTGTGCCTCACTGGTCTGTGCCAGTTTTCTGCCAGGGAGGCACAGGACTTGCACATCCAGTGGCCAGCTGCAGAGAGCATCAGGTCAGGACCTAACAACTCTTGCTAGAATGGTATCCTAATGAAGGGCTCATCACACCTGGCCCAGCACAGGTGTGTTTTGCTCTCTGTTATCAGCACCTGCACAGTGGCTCATGTGCATTGGATAGGGTGGAGCTACGCAGTCAGATGGCCTGGGTGCTGGATATTCTACCTGCTGGGATAGACTCCAAAGAGAAAAGGAGAGAGGGTTGCAGCATGAACATCAAAGTGTGGGTCCCTATGAACTTATTGTTGGATCTGGTCAAAAGGCATAGCCACTTTCTAGGAGGCACAATCAGACCTGGGAGTGGACTCTCTCAGTCTTCCTCCCTGAGATCCAGGTCTCATCAGCTGAAAGAACTGAAGAGGGAACTGTTGGCCCCACTCAATCTGAACCTGCTGTTCACCTTGGGGAGAAACAAAATTTGAGTACCCAGCAGTGGCTGAGGGATTAGGCTCTGGAGTAGGGATCCACAATCCCTGTACTGAGTTACTGCCCAAGAGACTCCTGAAATAGGGGGTCACACTAATGTTGTATCACCAACCTCAGCTGCTCAAACCCAACAACCTTATACTCTTTAGAGGTATTGGTTGGGTGAAGCCAATCTGGGCCCACACTGCAGTCTTTCTACAGAAGACTCTGGAAAGACCTGCATGAGGAGGTGGAGCAGCTGGAAAATGGAGGCAAATCTTATGGAGACTGAAGCTTTTACAGAGCTGCTGTCAGCTCTAAGCAGGAAGAAGCTGATCCTTATACACAGGTTGGCCCCTCCTACACTACTCAAGCACAGAAAACTCAGACACAAACAGCAAAAAGAGAAGTGGCTAAAGACAAGTAGCCCACAGCAGGTTACAAACAACAGCCGACACCAACCTAAGAAGATCTAGAACTAACAAAACTGCTAGCTGGTGGCAGACAATACCAACCCTAGACTCAGCTAGCTACACATGCAGCATGCCCAAAAGAGGAGCCTATACATGGACAAAATGGGTAGACAAAGAAATGTGACCCAAATGAATCAACAAGAGAAATCCCCAGAAAAAGAACTGAATGAAATGTAAGTAACAAAACTACCAGATGCAGAGTTTAAAACAATGTATTTTAGGATGCTCAAAAATCTTAAAGCAACAAAGGACACCATGAGCACCTAAAAAAAGAGATAGCAAGCATCAAGAAGGACACTGAAATCATAAAAAAAGAACCAGTCAGAAATGACAAATACAATGTCAGAAATAAAGACTGCACTAGAAGGAATTAACAGCAGGTTGGATGAAGCAGAAGATTGAATTAGCAATTTAGAGAAAATAATAAATGAAAGCCCAGAAGCAGAGCAGCAAAAAGAAAAGAGGCTCAAGGAAACTCTAAGAGAGCTATGTCACAACATGAAGAGAAACAACTTTGCAGCATAGGGGTTCCTGAAGGAGAAGAGAACGAACAAGGGATAGAGAACCTATTTGAAGAAATCATAGCTGAAAACTTCCCTAAATTGATGAAGGAAAAGTCACACAAGTTCAAGATATACAAAGAGTCCCATTAAAAAGAAACTCAAGGAGGCCCACGCCAAGACAAACCATAATTAAAGTGCTAAGGTTAAGAGACAAATAAATAATACTAAAAACTGCAAGAGAAAAGCATTAAATTACCTACAGAGGAGCCCCCATAAGGATGACAACTGACTTCTCAACAGAAACACTTGAGGCCAGAAGGGATTGGCAAGAAATATTCAAAGTGATGCAAAGCAAGAACCTACAACCAAGATTCTTTATCCAGCAAGACTATCATTTAAATTTGAAGAAGAAATAAAAAGCTTCCCAGACCCCCCAAAAAAATCATCAAGGAATTCATTACAACTGAACTAGTACTGCAAGAAATATTAAAGGGCCAGCTATAAAAAGAGCAAAGAAAAAAAAACTCTAGAAAAAGAGGATTGTACATTTAAAGAATAAAATGGCAGTAAACAACTGCATATCAATAATAACCTTAAATGTAAATGGATTAAGTGCTCCAATCAAAAGGCATAAGGTAGCTGCATGGATAAGAAAACAGGACCTGTACATATACTGTCTACAGATTACCCACCTCAGAACAAAAGATACACATAGAATGAAATGAAAGGATGGAAAAATGTATTTCATACAAATGGAAATGAAAAAAAAGCTGGGGTAGCAATACTTATATCTGTCAAAATAGACTTTAAAACAAAGACAATAGTAAGGGATAAAGAAGGTCACTACATAATGATAAAGGGAGCAATCCAACAGGAGGATATAACCATTGTAAGTATCTATGCATCTAATATAGAAGCACCTAAATATATAAAGCAGATTTTGATGGACATAAAGGGTGATATTAACATCAATACTATAATAGTAGGAGATTTTTAATATCCCACTAACATCAATGGATAGATCCTTCAGACAGAAAATTAACAAAGAAACAGCGGCTTTAAATAACATACTAAATCAGCTGGATTTAATAGATATACTCAGAACCTTTCACCCCAAAGGAGCAGAATACACATTCTTTTCAAGAGCTCATGGTACATTCTCTAGGATAGACCACATGTTAGGACACAAAATGAGTCTCAATAAATTTAAGAAGATTGAAATCATATCAAGTATCTTCTCTGATCACAATGGCATGAAATTAGAAATCAATTACAATAGAAAAACTAAAAAACATTCAAACACTTGGAGGCTAAATAGCATGTTGTTAAGTAACAAATGGCTTAACAATGAGATCAAGGAAGAAATAAAAAATTTCCTAGAAACAAATGAAAATGAACATGCAACTCAAAATTTATCAGACATAGAAAAAGCAGTCCTGAGAGGGACGTTCATAGCATTATAGGCATACCTTAAGAAACTAGAAAAAGCTTAAATAAATAACTTAACCCTGCATCTAAAAGAATTAGAAAAAGAACAACTAATAAAGCCCAGAGGAAGAAGAAGGAAGGAAATTATAAAAATCAGAGTGGAAATAAATGGCATAGAGGCCAAAAAAAAATACAGAAGATCAGTGAAACCAAAAGCTGGTTCTCTAAAAAGGTAAACAAGATTGATGAATCTTTAACCAGACACATTAAGAAAAAAAGAGAGAGGACTCAAATAAATAAAATTAGAAATGAAAGTGGAGAAGTAACAACGACACTGCAGAAATACAAAGGAGTCTAAGAAAACATTATGAAGATCTGTATGCCAAAAAATTGGACAATCTAGGTGAAATGGATAAATTTCTAGAACATATAATCTTCCAAAACTCAATCTGGAAGAATCAGAAAACCTAAACAGATGAATTACAACCCAGCAAACAAAAGTCCTGGACTGGATGGCTTCACAGGCAAATTTTACCAAATACTCAAAGAAGAACTAACTCCTATTCTTCTCAAGCTATTTCAAAAAATTCAAGAGGAAGGAAGACTTCCAAGCTCCTTTTATGAGGCAAGCAAAATCCTCATTTCAAAACCAGGTAAAGACACTACAAAGAAAAAAATTATAGGCCAATATCCCTGATGAACATAGATGCTAAAATTCTCAACAAAATATTAATAAACCAGATCCAGAAGTACATGAAAAAATCATACATCATTATCAAGTGGCATTTATTCTGGAAATGCAAGGCTGTTATAATCTTCACAAATCAATCAATGTGATTCATCACATAAACAAAAGGAAAGATAAAAATCACATGATAATATCACTAGATACAGAAAAAAGCATTTGATAAAATCCAGAACCCATTTATGATCAAAACTCTCAGCAAAGTGGGAATACAGGGAACATACCTCAACATGATAAAGGCCATCTATGACAAACCCACAGCCAACATTATAATCAATGGGCAAAAATTAAAAGCAATCCCCTTAAGATCAGAAACAACTCAGGTGTTCCCCCCTTTCACCACTCTTATTCAACATATTTATGGAAGTCCTAGCCATAGCAATCAGACAAGAAGAAGAAATAAAAGGCATAAAAATTGGATAAGAAGAAGTAAAACTATCATTATTTGCTGATGTCATGATAATGTACTTAGAAAACCCTAAAGTCTCAGTCAAAAAACTACTAGACCTGATAAATGAATTTGGTTAGGTGGCAGGATATAAAATTAGTATTCAGAAATCAGTGGCATTTTTATACACCAATAATAAACTGTCTGAAAGAGAAATTAAGGAATTAACCCCTTCACTATTGCAAGAAAAAAATAAAGTACCTAGGAGTAAATTTAACCAAGGAGGTAAAAGACTTGTACTTGGAAAATTATAAAACATTGATCAAAGAAATCAAGGAAGATACAAACAAATGGAAGTATATACCGTGTTCATGGATAGTAAAAATAAACATCATTAAAATGTCTATATTGCCCAAAGCAATCTATAAATTCAACACAATTCCTATTAAAATACCAATGGCATACTTCAAAGACATAGAACAAATATTCCAAAAACTTATATGGAACCAATAAAGAACACAAATAGCCTCAAAAATCTTGAAAATGAGAATAAAGTGGAACGTATCAAACGTCCTGATATCAAGTTATACTACAAGGCCACTGTCTTCAAAACAGCTTGGCACTGGCATAAGAACAGGCATATAGATAAATGGAACAGAACAGAGAACTCAGAAATAAACCCACGCCTTTATGGTCAATTCATATTTGACAAAGAAGGCAAGAGCATACAATGGAGTAAAGACAGTCTCTTTAATAAATGGTGTTGGGAAAATTGTATAGGTACATGCAAGAAAATGAAATTAGACCACCAATTTACACCATTCACAAAAATAAACTCAAAATGGATAAAGACTTAAATGTAAGTCATAAAACCATAAATATCTTGGAAAAACACATAGGCAGTAAACTCTCCGACATCTCTCGTAGCAATCTTTTTGCTGATTTATCTCCATGGGCAAGTGAAATAAAGGACAGGATGAACAAATGAAACTATATGAAACTAAAAAGCTTTTGCACAGCAAAAGACACTGTTAACAAAATAAAAAGACAACCCATACAATGGGAGAATATATTTGCCAATACATCTAATAAGAGGTTAATAACCAAAATTTATAAAGAACTTCTAAAACTCAACACTAGAAAGGTAAACAAACCAATTTTAAAATGTGCAAAAGAACTGAACAGACACTTCTCCAAAAAGGACATACAGATGGCCAGTAGGCTTATGAAAAAAATGTTCAACATCACTAATCAGCAGAGAAATGCTAATTAAAACCACAATGAGATATCACCTCACACCTGTCAGAATGGCACTCATTAACAAATCAACACAAAGTTAAGTGCTGGCAAGGATGTGGAGAAAAGGGAACCCTCCTGCACTGCTGGTGGGAATGCAGACTGGTACAGCCACTGTGGAAAACAGTATGGCCTTTCCTCAAAAAATTAAAAATGGAACTGCCTTTTGACCCAGCTATCCCACTATTAGAAATATATCCTAAGAATACCAAATCACTGATTCAAAAGAAGATATGCACCCCATGTTTATTGCAGCATTGTTTAAATAGCCAAGATCTGAAAACAGCCCAAGTGTCCATCAGTGGATGAGTGGATTAAAAAACTGTGGTAGATATACACAATGGAATACGATGCGATTGTGATAAGAAGGGAATCTTACCCTTTGCAATGGCATGGATGGACCTGGAGATTATTATGCTAAGTGAAATAAGCCAGGCAGAGAAAGACAAATATAATATGATCTCACTTATATGTGGAATTTAGGGAACAAAATGAACTGAGGAACAAAATAGAGGGAGAGGCAGGGTCACAGGGACCAGAGGGACAGCTGTCAGAGGGAAGGAGGATGAGGAGATGGGATCAGAGAAGGTTAAGGGATTAGAGCAATTATATATACATAACACACAGATACCGATAGCAGGATGGCAAGTCCCAGAAGGAAGTGGGGCGGGAGTTTCGAGGAGGGGGGAAAAGGAGTTATAGATAGGGACATGAGAGAGGAGGAAGAAGGTGTTGTATTCAGTGGGACGCTTGAATTCATGTTAACACAATAAATTAAAATAAATTTTAAAAACTTAATGTAAAAAACTTTCTATCTGAAGGTTGGTGTTAGTATAATTATACATGTTGAGTTTTACACACCTTTTTTAAGAGGAAGCTGTCTAGAAGTTCAAAGTATGAAGCAAATTTAAAAGATAAAAAAGCTCACACTAATTAAATTCAGGTAAGATTGATATATAATCCAGAATGTAAAACCAAAATGTTAGTCCTACTGAGAGACTGGATGCATATATACCTTACATACAGAAATACTTCTAATTAACGGCTATTGTCTGTTTACATATTTATTTATACTTCACCTTTTCCCACAGAGGTTTTAAGGTGGTAATAAAGCAGTTTTATAATAATTTTTAATTATTTTTAAATTTTACTAATTTATAATGATTGTTACTGGCTTAGTAAACCCAACGCCAGCCATGGCTTTGACATACATTTTATATAAAAAGATAAGTCCATTGCAAAAGGAAATAATTGATTCCTTTACATTTTGAAGTTGTTTACATAATTATGAACTTTGTTACTTTCAAAGTCTTTAGATCAACCTTATGCTAAACCCATAACTTGAGTAAGTTTTGTAACATACTATATATTGTATTTTGTAAAATACTATATATTGCATTTTACTCAGTTGTACACTGTGACAAAATAAATAAATTAATTAAATAAAAGCAAAAACAAAACAAACAGAAAAACTCACTGCCCTGGCAGGTTAGCACAATTGGTTGTAGCATCATCCCATTAGCCAAGGTTGAGGGTTTTATCCTTCTTCAGGGCACATACAAGAATCAACCAATGAATGCATAACTAAGTGAAAGAACAAATTGATGTTTATCTTTCTCTCTCTTTCTCTCCTCCTTCATCGCTCTCTAAAATTAATAAAAAAATATATACAGGTCCTGGCTGGTTGGCTTAGTCCTAGAGCATCAGCTTGGCATATGAAAGTCCCAGGTTTGATTCCCAGTCAGGGCACACAGGAGAAGTGTCCATCTGCTTCTCTATGCCTCCCACTCTTGTTTTTCACTCTCTCTCTTTCTCTCTCTCTCTCTCCCCCTCCTGCAGCCTTGGTTTGATTGGAGCAAGTTGGCCCTAGACACTGAGGGTGGCTCCATGGCTGCCGCCTCAGGCACTAAGAAGAGCTCACTTGCTGAGCAATGGAGCAATGCCCCAGATGGGCAGAGAGCATTGCACCCTAGTGGGCTTGATGGGTGAATTCTGGTAGGGGCACATGTGGGAGTCTGTCTCTGCCTCCCCTCTTGTCACGGAATAAAAAAATAAATAAAATTAAAAAAAATAACTAATAATTTATACACACCTTTAAATCTTCTTCATTAATTTCTTCACTTATTTCCAAGCCACTACCTTGTGATAAACGTCTTGAATATATATCCATTTCAGCTAAGTCTCCCTGAGGGGCCAGGGACATTTTTCGTGTGGATGCTGCTGTCTTGCAGTGAATGATTTGACCTTGGTTCACCGAGGAATGTCTCATCAGGTTCAGCACAGACTGCCTCCTTCGCCTCTGAAATGTGGGGCCAGTGTTAATGACGTTGCTCCGAGGCAGGATAGCCTCACCCTGCTCAGAGTCCGGGACCAAGGACAGCCTTCTCTCTGGAGGCTCTGCAGAATTTTCTTCGATGCCATTCATTTGTAATGGAGTCTTTTGTACAATTGAAAATTTCCTTACAGAGTTGATTGGATTGAGGATAGAGTTCTTTCTTTTTTCGCCAAACTCCCCAGTCTGTTTAAAAGACTGTTTTTTTGTTTCATTCCGGGGGATGGCAGCATCTCCTTCTAATGAGAAACGCCGTAAAGTCTCAGTGAGGATTGAATTTCTTCTTTCTGCACTGAACTGGTCAAAGGATTCATATCCCATGAGCTTTGAGTTGAAGTCGGGCCGTAGATTTTGTAATTCAGAAAATGTCCCATAAAAATAGCTGCTGCCTTCGTGTAAAATTAATATTTTGTCAGCTTTCTTTAAATGTTCCATTTTAGATGTGACCAAAATCCTAGTTTTATTAGCCATCAATTTACAGACACAGCTTTAAGAATATAAAAAGATACAAGTAAGATATCAATTGTATAAACACTTTATTATTCTACTATATGAATTTCATTTTAACATGTTATTAATCTACTCATATAAAATCTCCATAATACAGTGCTAGTATACTTAAAGTAATTCTAAAAGTAAATACCCGGTACTAATTAATTTTGTGCTTCTTGAGTTATTAGAGTGTGAAATACTGTATTACTGAATTATTATAGTATGTGACAGTGGAAAGCTGAGTGTTAACAGACCTAGAATGAAATTAAATATCTATATTAAATAAATGTTTGAGTTTGAGCAAATTGGTTGTCCTCAGGTCTTGGTTCATTCATCTAGAAAGTGAGAGAACTCTTAGATGACCTTTAAAATTCCTGGGTGAGTGGTCTCTATTTCTATATATCTTCTAAAATGTCAGAGCATTCTTGTTCTTTAAATATTCTATTAACTTCCTTTTACATTTTAAATTGACCACCAATTTAGTTCTCAACCATTTATATTAAGACTAATCTGATTTGTTAAATCAACAACAAACCTAAGAATCAAGTAATAAATTGACCCTCCTCTAATAAAATTTCTCACCAGTCTAGAATTAAATCCCAAATAGAACCATCTACAGGAGACCAATTTCTTTTAGGCATTTAAAACATTATATATTGTATAGAAGGAGGCATAATTCTAGAGCGTACTCTAATATACTAACATAGGTAGCAAAGTTTGTATTGGTAAAAATTACTTACACAGTCACTATTTGTAAAAATAGTATTTTATATATTACTTTAACCAAATTCTAGGAAAGGTGCTCCTTCCAGGAATAATGCTGCTGTATAATTTTATACATACATATATCCACATCCTTTTTGTTTAAAATCTTTATTTCTAGAAGAATATCATGACAATTCTCATAACAAACTACTTTATAGTCTTATGTAATCACTTGGCAACTTTGAAGTCAAGTCATATCACTGTTTCTCCTTGAAACTTCACATACTTTGAGCCCCACTGGGAGCTCCAGTGAAATGTGAAGCCCAAGCTCTGTGTGACTGAGAACAGGTTCTAAAGGAGGCATTGAGGTAGACATTCACTTACATTCAACATTGAACACTCAGCCTATGTAATAACATAAGAAATTTACTACCTAAGGAGAAGATAGGATAAAACACTAACACAAAAAAGCAAGTAAAAACTTCAAGCATAATAATCAATTAAAATACTATGTCACAAGGCAATAATACTGTAAAGGCTACTTAGTGATTATTAAAGCAATAGCAATGAAAGAAATTGGTTTAGCATGAAGTGGTACAAAGTTTTCATGAAAGTGATACTGAATCTTGACTGTGAAAGAAAAATCAGATTTTAGTAAGTGCTATGTAACATTCTTTAATACTGAGTCACAATGGTGGACAAATTTCTCAAGGAATAATATGCATCTATGACATGTCATTCTTTCTTTGTTTTTTAGCATGAATATTATGTTATTCAAAGAACATACCTTTCAAATATTTCTTTTTCTGTTAAAACATCTAGGTACCCAAAAGGAGAGTCTAATAGGTACAAATCAGCATCTTTGTATACTGCTCTAAAAAGAAAATTAAAACTAAATTAGATTCCCTCAGTATTTCCATGTCATTTCATGTAGACGATTTTAAATGAAGAATAACAAATTACATATGGTTTTTATAACTTTTCACAACACTCGTAGACATAATTTGCTAAATGTGACATAAACTAGCAAAAGTTACAAACTGAATCACACCATACCGCACAATTTAAAACATTACCTTAAATAGAAAAAGAAAAAGAAAACAAGCAAGCAAACAAGCAAAAGAACACCTTCTGACAATAGTATCTAATTAGAGAAAAGCACAGTGATATATGCTGGGAACACAATGGTAAAAATTACACAGTCCCTGCCCTCGAAGCTTTTGCATTTGGTGAGAAAAAAAAAGAATAAAATAGGCTGTTTCAATCCTGTAAAATTTCAGAAACAGCAACTGAATTGCAATGCTGATGTGAAATGATTTCTTTTTAATGTTTTTCAGTTGACTGATACCAACAAATTTCTAGCAGTGCTATTGTGGCTGCATAATTGATATACTTTTTGCTCCTCACAGTCTCAGTCTCTGTACCATATTCATGACAACACTAAACAGGAGGAGAATGAGTAATTCACAATAAAAACCTAAACCCATATTATTTGAATTTTTAAGTAAAAAATAAAATTTCATGAGCAAGTAAATTTTCTTTAAATGGACCTTAGAACGGTAATGAGTTGGAGGTATAGTTCCATATTAATGGTAATGAGTTAATTTGTTCAAACAGTTAAATTTTAGATGTTTGTGAATAACCCTACCCCTCCCCCAACTACATAGAATTCAGTGATTATGTATATATAACTCTTGGTACATTCTGTAAAAAAAAATGTGTTCAATCAACAGGTTTCTAAGAGAAAATAGAGAAATGGCAAAACATCATAGTAAATATAAAATAACCTTTGCAAATCAAACTATTTTTGAAGACAACATGCGAGAGCTAGATCAAAGTACTTCATCAAAATACATCCTGAAGGTCTTCCTCTCCCCTCTCCATACTACTCTCTCTTCCTCAAATCCATGACCACAGTTTCTCAAGAGATTAGAAATAATATATTCATCTAAAATGGACCAACACAGGACCATTTCAATCAGATTAAAAAAAAAAAAAATATATATATATATATATATATATATATATATATATATATATATATTCAGCAGTACTTCAAACTGTTTGTACCTTACAATAAAACCAAATCTTAAACTAGTAAATACAAAATCAACTGTATGTTGAATGTCTCGAAGATATATAGCTTACCTCAATTAGGTATAAAATGGAATGTTTAAAATAAGTCTTACTTTGGTTCACAGGTTAATTAGTCACTTTCCATTTATTTAGAAGCATTAACTTTTCTGTGAATTATTCTTATCTATTGATTTATTTCTTCAAATTGGAATCCCAAGATTAAGGCACAATTTAGTGTAGAGTTGAAAGGATCTTGTTCAAATTTTAACTCTAGTATTTCCCAATATGGCTGTTAACAAGTTAATATCTAACAACTTCAATTATCTTATCATTCTTCCATAAAGTGGGAGAACAATCCCATCTTCTCAGGGTGATATGGGGATTAAGTCAAATTACACACACATACACACACACACGCACACACACATATACCCCACCTAGAATATTACTAGGCAACTGCAGGTGCTCATGAGTTTGTTTTCTGTCCCAACTTCTAAAAGCTGGGGCTAAAAAGTAAGGGAAAAAAGCCAAAATATAAGTCAGTGGGATTTCTTATTCACAACAATGGCAACAGAGTAAGAAGAATTTTGTTTGAATATAACTGGATGAATATTGACACCCTATATCACCAACAATTTTTAAAACTTCCAGCCCTGGCCAATTGGCTCAGTGGTAGAGCATCAGCCTGGCGTACAGTAGTCCCGGGATTTGATTCCCCGCCAGGGCACTGGAGAGGCGCCCATCTGCTTCTCCACCCCTCCCCCTCTCCTTCCTCCCTGTCTCTCTCTTCCCCTCCTGCAGCCAAGGCTCCATTGGAGCAAAGTTGGCCCAGGCGCTGAGGATGGCTCTGTGGCCTCTGCCTCAGGTGCTAGAATGGTTCTGGTTGCAACAGAGCGACGCCCCAGATGGGCAGAGCATTGCCCCCTGGTGGGCATGCCGGGTGGATCCCGGTTGGGCGCATGCAGGAGTCTGTCTGACTGCCTCCCAGTTTCCAACTTCAGAAAAATACAAAAAATAATAATAATAATAATAATAAATAAAATAAAACTGCCATGTGACAGTTTAACAAAAAAAATATTCCTCTTGACAGAAATTAACTATATGTACTTTTCTTTGCCATCTCAAAATGCTTAGACCAAGGGAACCACTCATCACAGTGTTTGATGTGCTTGTCTTATTTATTTGTCTCTAAAGATCACAGACCTTCAGCCAAGTGATATTATTTTCCTTGCTTTTCTTGTTATGAGAATTATTAATTATGTTGAAAAATTTGAAAATACATTTATCTAAGCTAAGAAGCGTAATCAGAAGCCTACAGCAGGTGTGTTCATTGTAAAGTGGGGGTGAGGAAAGAATTTAAACATTTACATATCTTTCTTTGTGCTATGCAGAATCCTAGAGTTTTCCTTTGTAGTAAAACATACCATAAGGTTATCAAATATACACACACCAAAATAAGGGCACACATTTTGAAAACACCATCATTTTTATCAGCTATGAATACTATATCATGATCGATATAGTTCCTAAAGATGATTCTTTTTGTTTTCTTCTTTTTCCAAGTGAGAGGAGGGGAGATAGAGAGACAGGCTTCCTCATGTGCCCTGACCAGGATCCACCCAACAACCCCCATCTGGGTCTGGTACTCCGCCCATCTTGGACCATACTTGCAACCGAGGTATTTTTAGTGCCTGAGGCAGAGGCTCCCTGAAGCCATCCTCAGTGCATGGGCTGATGCACTTGAACCAATCAAGCCATGGCTGAGTTAGAGAAAGAGAGAGAGGAAGAGAGAGAGAGAGAGAGAAGGCATGGGATGAGAAAGCAGATGGTCACTTCTCCTGTGGGCCCTGACAAGGAATCCAACCCAGGACATCCACATGCCGGGTCAACACTCTACCACTGAGCAAACTGACCAAGGCCACTAAAGATGATTCTTAACCAGCTAGTCATAAGAGCCCAAGCAATTTTCAATTACAAAACAGAATATAGAGAAATACCTATAATTTTTACATGCATTATATTTTTGACAGATGCTCACTGAACCAATAATGAGATCCTCACCTTGCTAAAGAAATTCTTGCTCGCTGTCCTCCACTCAGTGTGATTCCACCTTCTCCAAGGACTATATTGTCTCTCTCTGCAAACTTGGAGATGTCCTATTACCAAAATTAGAAAGTAAAAAAGGAATTGTTAGGATGTCAGATCTGAATTTGAAAAGTACTTTGTCCTTCAAATGTAATCCTACATTACACCCTGGTGTATAACCACAGCTGAATTTTGAACACTATCTCAACTATTCAAATCCACTTCAATTGGTTAAAACATTGCTGAAATAGATAAATAAATTTTTGTTTAAGTTTTAAATTACCATTAAGGGTTATTAAACAATAACTGGAAAACATAACAAAGTAAAGTCTACGTATATTTATGGGTATGTAAATATATGTGTATCAATCCGTAGGCCATTATTCAAACGCAAATGTTATTAATGTGTCCAAGTCTACTTCTTTTCTATCTAAATTCAATTTTAAAAGAAAATCTCCAAAACTGAATAAACCTCTCAATAAGATAAACTAAAAGAATGTTACATCCTATACTGCAGTATGTAAACATATTTTTATAGGTGGCCATGGGGACAGGCACCTCCTTTCCACACTTCTCTCACCCACCCTTGTACCCAACACCTTATTCCTGTGTCCTTTCCCTATCTAGTCTGTCTCTCTTGCCACCTCCCTCCCCAGGAGTTGTGTCATCCTTTCTCCCAGTTAATAAACTGTGGTAACAATAACATAAAAAAGTTTAGAATTCATCAGACATAATCCTGACTCCCAATTGTTCTAAATCTAACTTGGAAAATAAGCCATAATCCTGAAGAATACTAAATAACATCCAAAAGATTTCATTTACCATTTTAATATAGATCATAAAATAGTACACAGTTAACTCACAAATTAATTGTACAGATAAAGAAGTGTCTGCACAATAGAAAATGCCAGAATTTCTGAAAGAGATGGCATTTGGCCTGAGATTGGAAGAAAGAGAAGAATCAGACAGGTAGTACTCTTTCTTTGGTTCAAAAACAGTTCTCTCCCTTTTGTCTTCCCAGCACTGAACATCAGTTCTTTTGTTACCACCTTCTTCTCTCTCCCTTTATTAAAAATACATGTCCATATCATCCCTCCTTTTTCTTTGACTATCCAAAAGCAATCCATCATCTCTCCTTGAGTTGCCAATATTATTTATGTCAATTGTCAAATGGCTACTTCTTTTAACTCATTTGTTTCTGTTACCTACCATAAGTGTTCAGTAGAACTTCAAATACAAAACTCAACACACACAGAGGAGGCAAATTGACAATTGATCACATCTATTAAAAATTATTTCACAGCTCCTGTCAGTTGAAACCATTCTAACCACGGCCCTCAGGGAGCTGTTACTGTCGATACTCCTGCAAAGGTGACCTGGCATTAAAACTACTGACACATTGGAAAAGATGCAGTAGGATAACCCCCACTCCCTCCTCTTGTAACCATCAATCCTCTCTCTGTATCTATGAGTTCAGGTATTTTTAGATTCCATACATAATTGAGATCATATAGCATGAATCTTTGACTTATTTCACTTACCGTAATGCCTATAAGGTCCATCCATGTTGTTGCAAATAGCAGGATTTCCCTCTTTTTTATGGCTGAATATTATTTGAATATATGTATATATACCACATTATCTTTATCCATTCATTTTTTGATGGACACTAGGTTGTTTCCATGTTTTGGCTATTATAAATAATACTGCAATGATCTTGGGAATGCAGATATCTTTTTGAGATAGTAATTTCATTTTCTTCGGAAGTGAAATTGCTGGGTCATATGGTAGTTCTGTTTTTTTTAATTAATTAATTTATTTATTTAGTTAGTTAGTGTAGATAGAGGAAAGGAAAAATAGATAGGCAAAGAGAGAGAGACATTGATTTGTTGTTCCCCTTATTTATGCATTCATTGGTTGATTCTTGTATATGCCTTGTCTGGGGATTGAACCCGCAAACTTGGCTCATCAGGATGATGCTCCAACCGTTACCTGACCAGGGCTATTTTTAAATTTTTGAGGAACCTCTGTCCTATTTGCCACAGTGGCTGCACCAATTTACATTCCCACTAATATCTTTAAGTATTTTATGATTTCTTACTATTGTGAATTCAATAGCTTTCTGTTTCCATTTTGAGATGGTTGCTGCTAATATAGAGTAAAGGTAATTATTTTGAACCTTAACAGGCAGTGGCACTGTGGAGACAGAGTGTCAGACTGGGACGCAGAGGACCCAGCTTTGAAACTCCAAGATTTCTGGCTTGAGTGCAGGCTCATCTGGCTTGAGCCTGGGCTCACCAACTTGAGCATGGGGTTGTTGGCTTCAGCGTGGGCTCATAGACATGACCCCAAAGTCGCTGGCTTGCACCCAAGGTCATTGGCTTGAGCAAAGGGTCCCTCACTCTGCTGTAGCCCCCCAGTCAAGGCACATATGAGAAAGTAATCAATGAACAACTAAAAAGCCACAACGAAGAATTGATGCTTCTCATCTCTCTCCTTTCCTGTCTGTCTGTCTCTATTTGTCCCTCTTTCTGTCTCTCTGTCTCTGTCAAACACAAAAAAGCGCTAATTATTTTGATGCTTATCTACTATCCATCCGTTGTACATTCCCTTATTAATTAAAGCAGACTTCTGTTTTCTTTTTGTTTGCTTGCTTTTCGCTATAATCTGCTGGGGATTTTTTTTTTTAATCACAGGGGTGTTGTTGGGGATTTTTTAGGTGAACAATCTTTTCATGAATTTTTAATATTGTTCCTATTTTAAGACAATGGTATTAACTTTTTACCATTTACAATAATGTTTACTTTGGGTGTTTGGTTTAAAAATTACTATATTTATGAAGTTTTTGTCTCTTTGCACTTTGAATTTTTATTAGAAAAGACTGCTGGATTTTATGTAAGACTCTTTTGCACATACTGGTCCTTTATTTGGATTTCCTACTTTGTTGATACAAAAATGATATTTTATTTATATATTTCTTTATATTGAAGCACCCTTGTGCTCCTATCATAAATCTTCCTTTGTCATATTTTATTACTTTAATACCATTTTAGAGTTTAATTATTAATATTTTATTTATAACATCTTATTTGAGTATCAATTTCATAGGTATGATTAACTACAGTTTTCTTTTTTATATTATTTTTTTCAGAATTTGGTACTAATTCTGCTACTATGGCTTTAGAAAATGAATTGAATAGTTTTTCATCTGATTATATGAATTGGTGAAGCTTATTTCAAGGTTATTTACAGGTTAGGTTCAGCTACAAAATCATCTAGTGACAGTGCCTTTTAGTGGACGTTGAATCACCTTCACGATGGTAATGTGTCTATTTAACCTTTTTTCAAGTTTCCTTTCTCATTTTTGATCATTTGTATTTTGCTAGTAAATTATCCAGTTCTCTAAGTTTATATTGTTTCAGGTTTTTAAGTTTGATAACAGTTGTTATCATTTATAGTTAGATATACTACGTCTACAAAAGAAAATGGTATTTTATACACCATTAAAATATAATTAAAGAAAGCACTGCTTAAAGATAAAGTCCTATTTAACACTTAAAACATCTTCAATTTCCTATCAGTTTATATTTTTGTCAAGTAATTTTGAAGACCTTTCCTCCTATGGTAAGACGGTATTAAGTGTGAAATGGTTTTAGTAGAGGCAATACTTGTGTAAAAGGAAACAGGGAAGGAGGCAGGGAGGGTTGTCGAACCTCAATGCAAGTCAAAGCCTTGAGTGAAGGCACAAAGGACAGTAAGATGGGACAACATGAAACCACTGTGCATCTAAATCTAAGCTAGTTTTGGAAAGCTGTCTGGTAGGCTGGAAAGCAAAATTAGTTCATAAATAAGTCTCACGTCTTTCAAACACAAATTTGTATCCTTGACACATTCATTCCTGAGCAGGAGTCTTTGGAAGGAACAATCTCCAGAAAAAGAGTGCAAAATTTCAGCATATAGCAACGGGGGCCCTTGTGCAGTGATGCTCCCTACAGCAGTGATCTGCAAGGCACATCTCACAGCCCCCGCAACACCGTACCCCCACATCAGCATGGGATATGAAGTCAGATGGCTCATAAACACAAAAATATGTCTACTCTCACCAGCACTCAGAAAAATGCAAAGTAGAAAAAACAGATATGGCTTTTTACTAGTTAGAATGGAAAAAAATAAAGTTATGTCAATAATAAGAGTTAGCAAGAAAGTGAGTCAATGGGGACTGTCATAAATGCCTGGTGACAGTGTAAATTGGTATAACTACTTTAAGGTGTAATTTGGCAGTATCTAGTGAAACTGATAATGCCACACATATATTCTAAGATACCACAGTTCAACAACTAAATACCTACACTAGAGAAACTCTTGTATATATGCAAGGAGAAATAGCCAAAGACTGTTATTGCTGTACTGAGTAAAATCTTAGGACAATCTTAACGTTTATTAGTAACAGAATGAGTAAATAAATGTGACATAGTACAATACAGGAGTTTAAAAACAAAGTAAATTTCTACATACAACTACAAAAGAAAGCAAGTTGAAGAATAAGATGTATAAAGGATAACATTTATAGACATTTTAAAGCCATGCAATAAAACAATTAAATATTGTTTATAGGTAAATATTTATCTATGTATATGTATAGTACAAGTTATTTCAAATGGATTGGAAAAGTACATATTGCACTCATGGTAATGATTGCATGAAACTTGGGGTTTTGTGGAAGAATGACAGTGAGAAAGATCTCTCTATGCCCCAAACAATGCAGTTAAGAAAACAGGGATATTGTCATATGAATGTTTCTATCTAAAATAGACACTTCCAGAACTATATCCTAAGAATCTCAAAACACTACTTTGAAAGAATATATGCACCCCTGTATTCATTGCAGCACTATTTGTAATAGCCACAACCTGGAAACAGCCCACGTGCCGATCAGTAGATGAGTGGATTAAAAAGCTGTGGTAGCCTGACCTGTGGTGGCGCAGTGGATAAAGTGACAACCTGGAAATGCTGAGGTTGCTGGTTCAAAACCCTGGGCTTGCCAGGTCAAGGCACATATGGGAGTTGATGCTTTCTGCTCCTCCCCCCTTCTCTCTCTCTCTCTCTCCCCTCTCTATAATGAATAAATAAAAAATCTTAAAAAAAAAAAAAAAAGCTGTGGTGCATTTACACAATGGAATATTAAGTGGCCATAAAAAAAGAAGGAAATCTTACCTTCTGCAACAGCATGGATGAACCTGGACAGCATTATGCTAAGTGAAATAAGCCAGTCAGAGATAGTCAAGTACCATATGATTTCATTCATATCTGAATCTAATTAACAAAATGAACTGACAAGCAGAGTAGAGACAGACTGACACACAGAGAGCAGGCTGATACCTGTCAGGAGGAGGGCTTTGGGTGAAGGAGTGGAGGGATAAAATAAACAACCCTAAAACTTAAAACACATGGACATGGACAACAGGGTGACGATCGTTGAGGGGTGGAAATGGAGGAGGGTTCAAAGTTAAATGGTGATGGACAGACTTAACTTAGGGTGGGGGTGAACACACAGTGTACAAAGATGTGTTATAGAATTGTCACCTGAAGCCTATATAATTATGTTAACCAGTGTCACCCCCAATAAATTAAATTAATAAAATAAAATAAAATAAAATAGACACTAGTGAGACAGATTACCTTTTAAAAGCATGAAAATAAAAGATTCCTGCATCTGAAAGATTTATATTCTAAGCCAATGTTTTTTGGCCTCCTTTCTGAACTAAACCCATTTACAAAAAGAAATATGCAAAGTTAGATCATTTAACAAGATTTCAGAGATTATAATTAATAGGAAGTTATTGAGATTGAAACAAAACAAAATAGTGGAGGGAGACTGAAGAGAACTGTAAATCCATTATTTAAAGATCAAATGCATTAGTAATACTAATATCCTGTTGCTAATGTGAGTACTTGTTCTGATCACCCAGTTTATTGTACATGTGGAGATTTATTTATTAGTGCATGGCTTTTTCTATTTGACTTAGTATAAAACACTTTGTTTTGTATACACTGTTAAACATTTATCTTTGCCGATTACTAAGAGCACTCAAATCTGGTAGTATATTTATCTTAAGGGTGTTGGTTTTCAGCTCTCACAGCAGATTTTCCCTTCTGTGAAAATTTAATCTAAAACAAAATTATACCACGTGAGGCTATCGTGAGTTTTAAAAGCCACCTGCTAGGAGAAGCCCTTCACAGAGAGACCAACCCTTGCTGTCCCTCACACTGCCACTTCTCTTGAATCCCCCTGGAACCATTCATCAACATCGTTGGAGGAAATCGTTACATGGAACTGAGGTTCTGGGTGTGAATTGATTTCTTATATAAAAATTAACTACTGAGGTTAAAAAAAAAACACCTAAGTCTTCTTGTGGTGGCCATTTTGCAGTGTATACAGATATCAAATCATTGTGTTGTGCACCCAAAATGATAATGTTATGTCAATCATAGCTCAATAATAATAATAATAATAATAATAAGCTTTCTTAAAATAAATCAAATATAAACTTACAAAAATTTATGATCAATTAATTTTCTCATTGAAGGAGACCTTGAAAAACGTTCTCTGAAACCATCCAACACTGCCATTTCAATTTTTAATAACTTTCTCAGCACTCTGTTTACAGACAAATCAAGTATTTGGCTCATTGGTTCTCAAAGTAGTAGTTTCTGGACCAATTATTTTATAATCGCCTGGAGAATTGTTTAAAAAATACTGTACCTATTCTTACTCAGAATTAGGGCGGAGACCAGGAATCTACATTTTCACCTGTGGTTATTATGTCTACACAGATACAGACTCATTCTTTGGCTAATTTCCTTTACATTATGCTGGTTATAAAGGCAAATGTTAACTTCAAAGAATTCTGTGCATGAAATATATTAGCTTTTTCAATACAAGCAATTCAATACATTACTTGAAAATACTTAAAAGCAAAGAGTACCAGAGAGGGCAAAAGTAATGTTATAATCAGTATGCAATAAAGATTAACTTATTTTATTAGTAAGAAGTATATTATGGTTATAACATACCCAAGTGATATATGCGCTTTTTACACAAATGTATAAGCACTTTACACTTACAAATGCACCTAACTTTATCACCCTAATATTATTCAACTGAGCCAAACAAACCAGTAGTTGTTAAAGAAGAATTGGTAATATAAAGCTCATTAACTCAAACTTGAGCATACAACAGAAGAATGATATAGGGTATCATTGAGAGAGAGAGAGGAAGATAACTTTAAAGAAAGGGTGCAGTGTTACATTTAATGGTCCTTTGTGATCTTGCAATATTTGCTGAGTACATTTGAGCTTCCTGTGACTTTGTAGATAGGAAAATATCATAAACTTTGTTTTATGGCTGCCTTATCACACCTTAGAACAACCTTGACAATGAAGCTGCTTGTGGTAAGAGAGGAGGATCAAAAGCTTGGGTTGAAGCAATGTGAACTTTAGAGGTGATGCCTTTCAATAAAGCCTGTCTTTCACAGTGAATCACAGGATAGGTAGTCGCATTGTTATCAATGTTAAATAATCACTGAACACTTGCATTGTGCTTTATGCACAAGGAAATGGGCAAGAAAGAAGGAGGAGAAAAGTGTTAGGGGAAATAGAAGGAAGGGTGAGGAGAGGGCAAGAAGGAAAAGGGAGAATGTGAGAAAGCCAGAAGGGAACTGGAGAGAGAGAGAAGGAATGAACCAGTTTTGCACCTAGCCATTGTAAATGTGGCTCTGTTATCTTAAAGGTTCTGTGTGCCTCTGTGTGATATATACCAACAGAAGTTCACTTGTAAAGCAGGAAAGATACATGCCTGAATGCATATTTTGAAAACTGAAGTTCTGTTTTATTAGGAAAGATAATTTGTTGATCTGATTCAAACTTGATTACAAATAGCTGTATGTAGAAATATTGGCTAAAGATTAATCCTTGCTAGAAAGCATAAGCAGTAAGAATTTATTGTCAACGTGGAAAATAAAAGCTCTTCCTTCATTGAGCTTTGATACTGGCCAAATTTATATCAGAAAACCTAATTCCAATATAATTTTACTCGACCCAACAAAAGTACAAAAAGCACTGTCCTAATGAATTTTACAGTTTTGGGCACCAATAGTAAACTATTATTTAAAATTCAGATAGATAGATATCCATACACACACACACACACACACACACACACACACACAAAGAATTATGTAAGAACTTGTGAGAATATGTGTAGTTCTGTCAATATCCCTATGCCTCTTTAGTGTTTGTTTCTGTATGTGTATAGCTCTGTATTTGTATTTGAAAACTAATAACTTGGGTATTTTTATACAAACTGAAAAATTCAGTAATTTAAGGTATCTTTGGGTAAATGTTTCCAGGGAGGTAAAATCAAAAAAGACACTTGAAACAAACCAAGAATCTTATTTATTTTTTTCTGGCTCTACATTAGCCTCATTCAACTACAAATTTCTGGACTCCAGATTTCAAATTCTCTGAAATAACCCTTAAAATCTAGTCTTATAAAGCTCGCTACATGATTTTGAACCAGTTTGTCAAAGAATTGGCATTGAGGAAGCTACTAATTCCTCAACTATCTCTTCTAGGTCTACCCACCCAGATGTTGGGAGAAATGCAATCCAGGATAAAGCACTCTGTTCTCGGTACCCTGTTGGCATCCTGCTCTGGAGTTCCTAACATATCTCTCAGGACCTTAGTAACTAGTCTTCTGCCTTGTAATTCAGTTCCTTAGGAGATAGGCTTCAGTACTCACTCACCCATTATCTCTGAAGTAATCCTACTATATGATCCTTATTTTCTCAACACCAACTGTTCAACTTGCCCTGAGCAGGCTTGGTCCCCTGTGCTGACTGCCCACCCACAGGGTGGGCATATTTTAAATTTGAGGTTATGCATAAGCATGAAGAAGAAGTTCTGCCCCAAGGATAGAAGAAAAGTAAAAAATAATTTGGGAGATTTGAGAAGAAATTTCCTGACTTTTTAAATTTTTAAGTGTATTAGCGTAGATGGCTTCTCTAAGATGACTTATTTAGGACTTTAGTAGCTTCATGTATCATATACATGAAAACAAATATCCTGAAAATCTTTTCAAACTTGTCATGGAGCTTTCAATGCCATTAGTTCACAAGTCTTGGTTCTAGTTATTTCTCTGCTACAAAGAGCAGATTTATAACCTTGATGGCTTAATAAAACTGATACAATAATAGTAAGATGAGCTAACCTGAAGTTTTAACTTAAAGCCAGCAGTGTTCAACAGATAAGTCATTAGAGTCTATGACAGTTTCTTTTCTAATAGGCAGCAGCACCTCTTATATTATACTATAGCAAAAAAGACAAGGGCTCAAAAGATTTGGATTCTATTGCTGATCCCATCAATTATTTAAGACAGGTGATCTTTAAAAAGTCTCTTAAACTTTCACCTCTTATTCTACAAGATGTGAAGAATTTCATTATCCCCTTCCATTGGTGTATTACATTACAGGTGAATTAAGATACAGCTTGGCTTATGGCTCTTCTCCAGTAAAGAGAGCTACATGGACCCATCCGCTTTCTTTCCAGGGTACTTTCCTGTGTTCCCTCTTAGCACCTGTTCCCCTGCCTCCGCTGCAGCCCAGTGCTAAAAGAGGCGTGTTCCAGCTGCATGGAACATGCAAGTGAACAGGAGCGCTTTTGTCTTTTTGCATCTTTTGGCTACATTTTCATTGCTGGCAAGAAGGGAGACAGAAACCATGGTCTGACTGTCCTCTCCTGGTTTGGCTGTCACTATACACCCTTTCCTTTCCAGACATCAGCCTTGCTGCACACCACAAGCTTCCCAAAAAGTGCAATGCTGTCTCTTGGCTCTTGGCTCATTTTCTTCTCCATCCCAGCCACATTGAACCAATTAGAGCTCGTCAAATATATGATGTTCTCACTTGGCTCCAGACCTTGTACATTCTGTCCTCTTTCTGGAATATCCTCCCTGTTCTTCACTCAAGTGACTCTTACACATTTATTGTCTCTCACCTTAGATGTCACTTCTGCCAGGAATACCTTGCCTGGCCCGCTAAGACCAGATTAGGTACCGCCTCTCTGTGCCCATACAAGGATCCTATATTGTCTGATATCAGAGAACTTAGCCAACAGTACTGGTTTTTCCTTGTTCATCTTCACTAGAATAGAAACTCTCTGAAGTCAGGGATTATTTTCTTGTTTAATAGTAATTTCCAGAGCTTGGTATAGTCCCTTGTTCAATGCTGGCACTCACAAGTATTTACTAAATAAATATATTTAAACATCTTTACCCAAAAATGTCTGTAAGTCACAAGTTCATTGCAGACAGGGACCCTTGTGATACTTGCAGACAGGAGACATAGTGCCTAACAGACACTCTGTCTATAGCAGGAACTCAACAAGTATTTATTGAAATCAATTTTTTAATTTATTAAATTTTAATTATGTCACTAAACCTTATAAATAAAAACTAGGGATTGTAGACTTGGTTTTGCATCATACTAATGATAATACAATTGCCATTTCAAGGGCTATTTTGTCTAGAACACTTATACTCAGAATTTCTAGAGAAAAACAAGTTTCCCTTCCTGGGAAGGTTTTTATGAACACTACTAAGTTCTAAATTTCTGTTGAAGGTCTAAACTTCTATTAAAATATAAGTGTAAAATCTTCTTTTGACCTTGTATAGTTAGCTATTACTACAAAATAGAAAACTACAAGAGTGCAGAGTCAGGAATCCCCATTTTTCCAGAGAGAGGAAACATCAGGCATATGTGTAATGATATGGCATGACTTACTTTTGGAAAACAATTATTATTATTATATTTTGATATAAAGGTGTGACTTAAATATCGTAAGTTCATTATCTATTCATGAAATGGATGGGCCCAGTTATAATTAAATTTTTATACTACTGATCTGTTGACTTGCTCAAATCTTACTATAAGAGACAGTCTTTGGGCAATTTTGGTTTTAGAGATATAAGAATTATCATTTGTTAAGCTAATAATTCATTACAGAATTGTAATTTTAATTCCTAAAACCTAGTTCATATGTTTAAAATTTAGCATATTTCCATTCTGACCGCAGATTCTAAGCAAAGTTGTCACTAGATGACTAGAAAGTGAGAACAATGTCCCTGTGAGTGCAAAGTGCTCACACAGCAGTGCTGACATGTGCTCTCTCAATAGCCGCCAGCTGCCATTTATTTTTATGTTCCAAGGTTCAAATGAAGTGAAATAAGGTTCATTCAAGAAACGCCATGCTATTCCTGTTTGGTTCCAGTTCAATAGTCTTATAAAATAAATGCACTTGCTTCATTTTATAGTAAATAAATGTCAGTGATTTCTAACTTACATAATTACCTATCAGTAGCATATTACAAGTGGTTCAAAGTACAGCTACTTAGTGTGGTTCATTCTGGTTTAAGGGACATAGTTCAAATATGTCTTAGATGCCCATTATGTCTTGGCTACTGTTGAATACAAATGTTAATTCCTATGCACTTTTATAGTTATAGATCTCCCAACTGAATATTTCTGAACTCTCCTACAATGGTAGACTGACCATCTAAAGGTTCAACTTCTGTTCAGTGCAGGTTGGGTTTGGCCAGATCTGGAACTCCAGAGGTCAAATTGTAATTTAATTAGTGTTGTGGTATCGGTATGATGGAATTTATTTTCCAGAACAGTCGTCAACTCATTTCTGTGCTTACTTCCCTCGCAAGTTTTTCATACTTCTTGCCAATATCCCTCCCAAGTTTTTTTCTTCCCTTTTATTAACTTCTTGCCAACTTCCCTCCCAATTTTTTCTTCTAGTGTCTTAAATATGAAGACTGCTAAGCAGTGGTAAAATAGACAACACAAACAGATTTTACTTCTTCAACTTACACCGTAAATATTTTTATTACAATGCATGTGTAATGACTGTCATGACAAATATTTAATGTAACCATTTTTCAGTTACAAAAGGATCTCAACAACATCGTAGAAGCCAATTACATACCTTAAACCCCACCCTCTCCTCACAGCCCTCAACCTACCTCTCAGCATGCACTGTTACAAAAGCCAACTATTTCTCCAAACCCAGGTAACTTTTACAAAACAGTGACTTGCTGAATAAAGACAGTCTAGCCCTGGCCAGTTGGCTCAGTGATAGAGCATCGGCTGGCATGTGAAAGTCCCAGGTTCAATTCCCAGCCAGGGCACACAAGAGAAATGCCCATCTGCTTCTCCACCCTTTCCCCTCTCTTTCCTATCTATCTCTCTCTTCCCCTCCCGCAGCCAAGGCTTCACTGGAGCAAAAAAAAAAAAAAAAAGTTGGCCCAGACACTGAGGACAGCTCCATGGCCTCCACCTCAGGCACTAGAATGGCTCCGTGGCCTCTGCCTCAGGTGCTAGAATGGCTCTGGATGCAACAGAGCAATGGCCCAGATGGGCAGAGCATCGCCCCATGGTGGGAATGCTGGGTGGATCCCGGTTGGGCACATGCGGGAGTCTGTCTCTTTGCTTCTCCACTTTTCACTTCAGAAAAATACAAAAAAAAAAAAAAAAAAAAAAAAAGACAGTCCAATTATTCATTATCCAAACACTAGCCTGCCTAGAATTTTCCTGCTATCAGCTATGGGGCTGTGAGGTAGAATGAGGAATTGGCAAAATGCAGAAGAGGCGGAATTATGGGAATAAAAAGGGCAAGGGAACAGTGACGTCTGTCACTCTTGCAATAAGGAAATATGATTAAAATCAGCCTAAGAGATTGGCAAGTTAACGAGGGCCCAATTATATTGATACCTCTTGTCAAGCCGGCAGAGTCTCCATGCTAGTCTCAAAAATTACAAATATTTAGGAGGACTCTAAAGATAGTTTGGGTTATGTGGAAAGAAAAGGAGAGAGAGAGAGTAAGTTAATGGGCACAGGGATACAAAATGGTATTTAGAACATAATGATCAGTTTTCCTATGAATCTAGTCTACTATAATTGAGACCCAAAGTAGGACACATATAAGCAAGACGTGGAAATGCTCCCAGGAGAGGGCTGAAGGTGAAGCACCTGTATGCAACCTGCTCACTTGTGTCCGCAAGTCATAAGTCATCCTGACAGCACTGACCTCTCGCCAGCCCTTCCCTGTGATAAGCCTTTGAGCTATCCCACAGAGTAAATGGTTTTCAACAAACGGAAATCAGAAAACTATGTGAAATATGTGGTGCGTGCTTTTCCCTCGCCAAGCAAATTTACACCTACCTGCCCACTCCTATGACACCAAGCAGCATTACATACGCAAGTGCTCTGTAGGTATTAGAGCCGAGCAAAAACAAAACAACAAGGAAGAAAATATTCTATGCTCATCTCTAGTTCCAAGGCTAGATGGGGCACACGAAGAAAGAGATCAACTCTGGCAGTCAAAATGAAAACATAGAGTCATGAATGTTTGTTTTTGGAGATGGGGCCGCACAGAGAATGTAAGGGATGCTTTTGCTGGCAACTGCGGTCGGTATGTCATGTTCCTGTGCTCAGAACTCCTCCACACTTAAAAAAATAAATAAAACTTTCATATTGGAAGGTTCTCACCGGCCTTTTGCAAAGGTGAACACTTGTTTAAAAATAACAACAAAAATACAAAAATTAGAAACTCTAAAGTTACTGAAAAGAAAGGAAACTGGATTTTGACTGTGAACATAGGCACTTTTGAAGATTTAAATTTGTCGCTCCCAGCAATAATGTGCTGTCAGGTAACTGTCTCCTCAATCTCTTAGACTATGAGACTTATTTCCTGAGCAAAATTCTTGCAACTGACATACCTACTTCAAAATATCTCTTAAACAGCCATTAAATAAGAATTTATTCTCTGCATATCAATGTGCTGGGTGAAGTACAGCAAAATAAGTTTTTAGAATTCTGTTCTCAAGGAATTTACCATGTGGTTTGTTAGATAACAACATAGCAGAAATGTTCAGGAAGGAGAAGAGAACAGCATATACTAATGTCCCCATTGTATTCACTGAATTTGCCAGTTTAAAGTACAAGGAATTTTAGGAAATGCTGAATGTGTTTGCCTATCATAAGATGACTAAAAAGGTATAAATCAGTTGCAGAAGTCAGCAGAACAGATAACAGGGATTGTTAGAAATGAAAAGCTAAATGTTTTATTTGACATTAAAAAAAAACCAAAACACAGAGGTAGCCCTGGCCGGTTGGCTCAGTGGTAGAGCGTCGGCCCGGCATGCAGGAGTCCCAGGTTCGATTCTCGGCCAGGGCACACAGGAGAAGCACCCATCTGCTTCTCCACCCCTCCCCCTCTCCTTCCTCTCTGTCTCTCTCTTCCCCTCCCGCAGCCGAGGCTCCATGGGAGCAAAGATGGCCCGGGCGCTGAGAATGGCTCTGTGGCCTCTGCCTCAGGTGCTAGAGTGGCTCTGGATGCAACAGAGTGATGCCCCAGAGGGGCAGAGCATCGCCCCCTGGTGGGAGTGCCGGGTGGGTCCCGGTCGGGCGCATGCGGGAGTCTGTCTGACTGCCTCTCCATTTCTAGCTTTGGAAAAATGCAAAAAAAAAAAAAAACAAACAAAAAAAAACCACAGAGGTCATTATTAATAATTTTTGTTAAAGCCCACTCATCAGTGAGACCTGTGCCCCTCCGCCTTGATGGGGTATCTCAGCTCTCCGTGGTCAGCTCTGTTCCTCCCTTTCTAAACCCACAGCACCTCTGGCCCTCCCTCCAATGCCTACCGTGCGAAGAATCCTTAATCTGAAACCCATTTCTCTCCTTTTCTAATATCTTGAGGGGAAAAAAACCTCACTTTTCCCTGAAGAGCCATTTTTCCTGATGCCCTTTCCTATAAGTATAAACATTAACAACATAAATATGAATTTTCTTATATTCTCACAATTCCCCTGCTTAATTTTTGTCACTTCTTGCCCATCGGGACCATTCTTTGGGTCACTGAGACAGCTTTCTATTAGTGCCCGTCCTTCTATTCGGAACAGCAAATAGTACTACTACTAATAATCATACTTTCCATGTGCCAGAAGCAGAAAACCATACACTATAATATTACCTCCATACTGTAGAGGATAAAACTCAGTATGCAGCAAGGGTAATTTTCCTTAGTAACCCAGCTCTGCCAGGGTCCAACATCTATGTTCTTTCTGCTATCCCACAAAGCTTTGAATAATGTAAACCTTCATTCTGCTCATATCATGACGAAAGTGATATATCCAAAATGCAAAGCTGATTGCATCACTTCCCTAATTAAAGCTCTCCAAGGCCAGGTTGCTGAGACTGGGATGCAAGGCTCCCAAAACATAGCCCCAGCTTCCTCCTTCCCTACTCACTGTCCCCAGTTACACTCTGTTCTACCAAGAGGCTTATGATTCCCTGCACTAAACCAGTGGTTTTAGGTCTCATTTTTCTGTTCACACATTTTCCTCTATCCAGAATATCTTTCTCATTTTTTCTCTTCCTGCCAGGTGTCCATTTTTACAGAAAGCTCCCCTGAACGGTCCACGCAGGCTAGAAAACCCTTACCTGGGCTCTCACACTGCCTGAGAAGACCTCTATCTCCACACTTGCTATATGGTATTGAAATGATCTCTTTGTGTATGTCTTCCCCCAACTAGCCTGTAAGTTTTTTAAGGAACGGGATAATAAAGTTTTCATTTTGTACCCACTTTGTTCCCACCACAGCCAACAGTGTCTGGCATAAGGTCATCACATACGCACTGTTTTGGTTCTGAAAGGGACAGAGAAGCTGGAACCACCTCCAACCCCATTGCCATTTCTAGAGCATGGAACCAATGTGCCTACATTTCTAACCTTCGGGATCTTACGCCGTCTGCTTTCTTCCAGAGAACACTCCAACTTTCATTGGCTGGGTCACAAAGACAAACTATGATATTTATGGATGATCACTTTTGTCACTTTCTCGTATAACTGCTTTTGTCAACATCAAAATTCATATGGATGACTTTTCACAACTTCTTGGCTTCATGGTTCTTCTTCCTAATTACACTGACCTCCATCTCGTTTCCACAGGAGACACTCACTGACAAGAACTAACTCTCAGACACCTTTATCCATATCATGCTCTCTAGCAGGGTTCTCCATCTCAAAAAAATAGTACAACAGATTGATGGTTGCCAGAGGGTAGAGAAATTGGGGAGGTAGGTGAAAAAGGTGAAGGGATTAAGAAATACAAATTCATAGTTATAAAACAGTCATGGGGATGTAAAGTACAGCATAGGGAATATAGTAAATAATACTGTAATATTTGTGTGGTGCCAAATGCGTGCTGGAAATATCAGAGGAGTGGTCCCCAACCTGTTTTGGGCCACAGACTGGTTTAATGTCAGAAAATATTTTCACCAAGCGGACTTTAGGGTGGGACAGATAAATGCATCACGTGACCGAGCCAAGCGTCAAGAGTGAGTCTTAGATGGATGTAACAGAGGGAATCTGGTCATTTTTTAAAAATAAAACATCGTTCAGATTTAAATATAAATAAAAGAAAAATAGTGTAAGTTATTTATTCTTTCTCTGCGGACCGGTACCAAATGGTCCACGGACTGGTACCGGTCTGCAGCCCAGGGGTTGGGGACCACTGCTATGAAGTGTGATTGTCTAATCACTATGCTGTACTCCTCAAAGTACTATAAAGTAATATTGCATGTAAACTATAATTGAAATTTAAAAAATAAATAATAATACTAGTTTTTAAAAACGGTAGTAGAAACAAGCTAGTAGCTACTGAATGGTTAATCTGCACCAGAGGCTGTGTTAGGCACCTTATATTTATTTCATTTTCCTTTCTCAGTAACCCAGTGACCATTTACTCACCCATCTCTCACTTTTTCACATTCACTTGATCTTCTCTCTATTGGCAACTCTAACGTTTTTAATCAAAACTTTTCTAAGAGGCCATAATTTTCACCCTTGTCACTATTGGAATTCTGGGTGAATTAGTCCCCTGGGGGGCAGGAGCCTTGGTGCTTCCTCTGGGGGTTGTTCTTTCCACCAGGCTGACTCAGATCCAGGCTCTCCCCTCTCGCTCCTGTAGAATGGCCTCCTTTTCTATTAGATAACATTTTCTATTGATATGTTTCTTCTTTCTACTGGTCTATGAACCTCTGACGTACATGGATCTTATTCCACTTATATTTTCATAAAATATAGCAAGTCTCAATAAATGCTTTCAAAGTAAAGGTATTGTTTTCTTCTAGTTTATGTAGTTACCAAAGACCATATATTGTACAATTCTATAATGTCCAGATTAGGAAAATTTTAGAGATTGAAGTTTGCTTAAGGCTGGGTGAAGGAGGTATGAAGGAATAAAAATTGACTGCTAGCACAGTTTCTTTTTAAAGAGAACAGAGGGAAAGGGGATGATAGGATGGGATAAAGCTGAAGGGAAGTGGGGAGGGCGCTATGGGAAGGGGAGCAAGGGAGATGTTGAGGGGAATACGGGGGAGGGGGATACATTCAGGGCAACACTAGAATCTATGTAAACACAAATTAAAATCAATAACAAAATAAAAATAAAAGAGTTAAAGATGTGGTGATGGTTTTACAACGCTGTGAATATACTAAAAAAACAATGAATTATATACTTTAAAAATAATTTTAAGGCTGGACATGGAATCAGAAAAAAAATCAGTAATAGGTTCTACCTCTTATTGTCTTTCTTTCATTATTTTAACAGCTTTATGGCGCTATAATTTACACCCCATACAATTATTCATTAAAACACAGGTCACTATACTATGAGCCTTTAGAAAATGATCCACACCTTATTCAACTCCTAAGACCTAACACAGTACTCAGAATTAGTATACGCTCATTCCCTGAATGTGGGGCCTCGGGCTCTGAGTTTACTACTAGTAATATAACCATGCTGTATTTGGGTTAAATATATTTTTATAGGTAAAAGTGAAGTGGTTACCAGGGAGAGAGGGTTGTGGAAAGAAAGTTGTGGGGGGAAGATGGAGGAGAGAAGCAAAGAGGGACAAATATAGGGTGACGGAAAGTGATTTGACTTTGGGTGACGGCCACACAACACAATCAACAGTTCAAATGCTATAGAAATATTTACTTGAAACTTATGTCTTCTTATTGACCAATGTCACCCCATTAAATCTAATTTTCTAATAAACTTTTTAAAAATGCTAAAAAATATATATATAAACTTTTGTAGGTTTACTTGGGGAATCAAACTACCATGATAATGTTATTTCTATTAGAAAAGGAATATTCAAAGTGAAGTACAGGCCTATCATAAATATGCCAACATCTTCCCACTAATAAATAACTAACTGCCATGATTTATTTATCTGCAAGGCACTCCCACTCCTGCACCCACTTCCCTCCTCGGCAAGTATCTGTGTTCTCTAGAAACACCCAGATATTTTATGACAAATCTACCCAGTGTTCCTGTCTCCTGGTTATGAAATCCTATCCCTGGAAAAAAGGGCTTTTGAGGAATGAAGAGTATCTTCTTCAGAGTAAACCCTATACTTTTTCAGGTTAGCACTTATTTCCATCATGCTTTCAGGTTGTGTGGGGAAAATAAGAGAATGGAACTTTTAAAAACTATTGAGTGGGTCAATATATACATAGAGGGTCAACTGTACAAGTATGTAGCCCTCTTATAAAAGTTGCAGTTTCCATCTAGTCTACAATTAGCCATGTTCTATTTTCCATGTACTATTTTTTTGTTTTATTTTATTCCCACTGAAATTTTTTTTATTAAAGGTGACATAAAGACTCCACGAGTATCAAATGCTATCTATCAAAGAAGTGATTTTTGAATCAAGATCACTATTCAGGTAACCCTTCCAAAAACTCCATGATTTAATTATTTATTTTAGTAATTACTGAAGTTCCCATGATACAATTTATGCACCGACTAACAAAAGAACCAAGTACTTACGGGAGCTGCCTTATAGCTAACTGTCTTTCCCTTGCAACTTTTTAAAATTCTCTGGTTGTCTTTAGCCTTTGTTATTTTAATTATGATGTATCTTGGTGTGGGCCTCTTTGAGATCATCTTGTTTGGGACTCTCTGTGCTTCCTGGACTTGCATGTCCTTTTCCTCCACCAGGGTTAGGGAAGTTTTTGATCATTATTTCTTTAAATAGGTTTTCTATCCTTGCTCTCCCTCTCCTCTTTCTGGTACCCCTTCATATTGTCCTATAGGTCCCTTACACTACCCTCATTTATTTGAATTCTTTTTTCTTTTTGCTGCTCTGATTGGGTGTTGCGGCTTTTTTTCTACATTGTCTTGCAAATTACTGATTTGATTCTCTGCTTCATCCAAAAAAAAGTTCTTATATTCTTCATTTCTGACTGATCTCTTTTTTCTGGTTTCTGTATCTTTTTTTTCATGCTGTTGAGCATTCTTACAACAATCACTTTGAACTCTGTACTGATAAATTGCTTATCTTCATTTCATTTTAGCTCTTTTTCTAGAGATTACTACTATTTTTTTCATTTGGGGCCTGTTTTTCTTTTCCTCCATGTTGGCTGCCTCTTTGTGTTTGTTTCAATGTATTAGATATATCTGATATGACTCCCAGTTTTTGTGGGGTGGCCTTTTGGAGGAGCGTCCTATGAGGTCCAGTGGTGCAGTCTTTTTGATCATCTGAGCTCGGTGACCCAGGAATGTCCCTGTGTGTGTTAAGTGGACCCTCCTGTTGTACTGAGTCATGATTTCTACTGGCCCAATTGTGTATGGGATTGGCCCTCAGGCTGGTTGACTGTCTCAGCCTTGATCATGACATGTGAGTTCTGTGCAGGTGCTGACCACATAACTCAGTCACTAGCTTCCCCGAGTCTTCTCAGACTTCTACACCCTGGCTAAGGCTGCTGACTCCTCAACAGAATGTGAGCTCCACAAGGTGAGGTAAGAGGGAGTCCAGAGTGAGGTTTTTGCTTTCCCCCAGGCTGATGCCACACGGAGAGGTGTGCTTCATCCAAGAAAAATGGTGTCCACAATATGGGAGAATGACTCAGCATGGGGATCTTGGTGGCTGTCCTTTCATCTTTCTCCTCAGAGCCACAAACCCCATGCGCTTCTTGCATGACACTAGTCTACTTTGTCTTCCTTCTGCCAGAGCCCAGGGGGAGTGGCTACATACAAAACTTTGTGTTGGCCCTTTAAGAGAGTGCCTGTGTCTCTCACAAACTCTGGTCCCTCCCATGCAGACAGAAACCTTGCTGCTTTTTACAGTCAGATGTCATGTGGGAGCAAGCTATCATGTGGGAGCCTCTTCCTGGCTCTGGTGCTTTGAGCTGGGGAACCTAGCTTGGGGTTGAGACCCCACACTTCTCAAAGGAAGCCACCCACAGCTGTGATATCCCTCTAGAACGGTGTTTCCCAACGTGGGGCCCACACCCCACAGGGGGGCAATTTGATGGTTAAGGGGGCAATTTGAAAATGGACTCCACACGGCTTTAACTCTTTCGCCCCGGGCCATTTAAATGCAATGCTAGATATCGGTGCCAAATTTAACAAAAAATGCAATTCTTAAATAATTGCGGTAAATAATTATTAAGTATAATTTTGTTTGACAAGACCAAAATATCAACTGGGTGATTGGCGTCGTCAAGTAAACTTTGTCCTGGGTTCACCGCGGAGCGTGCCATCTGCTGCGGGGAACCCCGGATGTTTTAAAAACTCGCTAAACAACGCAGTTATTCTCACCTAATTGGCCCATCGCACCTTCTGTAGTGTTTCACATCATTCAGTTGGTGTAAATTTGAAATAAGTGTCACTCAAAACTGTTGTAAAAGCTCGTTGATTTAATAAATATACATATATATTGTATAGATATAATTGGTAAGTATTTTATTTTATTTTATTTTTATCAATATTAAACTCTTTATTAAGTACTTCTTGCATCAGGGCTAGAAAGCACTAATATTTTATAAATATTATTGGGGCTATAATAGTGCATGCACGACAATTTTAATTTTAGAAGCATAACTTTCCAGAAAATTTGTCAAGTGGAAAAAATATAGATACCTTTTGATTTGCAGTGGTAGTGTAGTAAATGTGTTATATACATTTAAATAAATATGAATTTTTAGTATACGTTTACTCTATGTCACATTGAATATATTTTAACACATATTTTAATATTAGTTTTTAATTGATCTTATTTTTATTTCTTATAGCCCATAGTAAAATGAGTGGTGCAAGAAAGAAAAAAACTCGTCAATATTCGGAGGAATATTTAAAATTTGGGTTTATACCCGCTGTTCACGATGAGTGGATTCCTTTTTGTCTTTTATGCCAGCAATGCTTGACCAACGAATCAATGAAATGAGGTCGTCTTGAGGCGCATTTGAAGGCGAAACATAGTGCTCATATTAATTCAGATTTGAGTTACTTTAAAACTTTAAAGAAAAATTTTGAAAAAAGAACAACATTAAAGTCACTATTTACTGCTCATACTTCAACTAATAATCGTGTTCTTGAGGCTAGTTATCAAATTTCTTTATTCATCGCTAAAACTGGAGAAAATCACACTATAGGAGAGAATTTAATAAAACCGTCAATATCAGCATTTCTTAAAATGGTTCTTGAAAAAGATGACAAAGATGTAAAAGCTATGCCACTCAGTGACAATACTGTTAGCAGAAGAATAGACAAAATGAGTGAGGATATTGAAAAACAACTTATTGAAAAGCTGAAAACAAGAAAATTCTCCTTGCAAATGGATGAATCAACTTTGAGAGACAGTGAGGCAGTATTGATAATTTACGTAAGATATATTGATAAAGGACATTTTGCTGAAGAAATGTTGTTCTGTAAAAGATTAGAAAGCACCACTACCTCCAAAGATATATATAATAAGCTAAAAAACTACTTAGATGTCAATGATATACCAATAAAAAATATAACATCTTGTGCTGCAGATGGTGCTCCCAATATGATGGGCAAGAAAAATGGCTGCTTAAAATTGATGAAAGATGCGAATCCAGAAATGATTCTTGTGCATTGTGTTATTCATAGGGAAAACTTGGTAGCTAAAAACATCTCGCCTGTTCTGAATGAAGTATTACATACAGAAATAAAGTGTGTTAATGCTATTAAAGCTAGTGCCAAATGTGAGTGTCTTTTCAAGCTATTTTGTGAAGAACAAAATGAAGACCATGTTAGACTTTTACTTCATACTGAAGTAAAATGGCTATCTAAAGGAAACTGTTTGAAAAGATTTATGGAACTGTTTGATACTCTTAGTGATTTTTTTAAGCGACAAACCTGAAATGAAGTATCTGTTAACAATAGATGGTAAAGCATTTGTGAGTTATTTAGCCGATATCTTTGAAAAACTAAATATATTAAATAAGCAACTTCAAGGAACAAATAAAACTCTTGTCAATGCAAGAGCAAAGATATTTGGTTTCATTACCAATATTGAGTTATGTCAGAAACATATTAACAACAAAAACTTTAAACAGTTTCAGTGGCTCCAAAAATGTGAAGTAACTGATACCGCTTTACTTGTTATTGTCAATCATTTGAATATTCTATCGGCTGATTTAAAAGAAAGATTTTCTGATTTAAAACAAATTGATTTCCCAACATGGATGATGCAGCCAATGTTAGTGGATTTGTCTGATATATCAAATATGCAGTATCAAGAAGAACTCGCAGAATTGCAAAATGATGAGTCAGTTAAAGCTTTATTTAATATCAAAGGAGCGATTGCATGGCTTTGCGAGGAAACAGAAATCAAATACCCAAATTCAACCAAATGTGCAAGGAAACTATTGCTACCGTTTCCATCTTCATTTTTAGCTGAATGTGGATTTAGTGCTGTAAATGATTTACTGGTAAAAAAAAGAAATCGGCTGGATATAACACAACGTGGAGACTTGAGACTAAAGCTAACCAAATTGGAACCTAATATAAAATCTCTGTGCAGCAAGCATCAAGCGCAAGGATCACACTAAATTAAAATAATAAATTAATATAGAAAAATCTGTATTAAAATTATTTGGAATTTAAATTTCTGTTTTTCATTATATGTTTTGAAATTTTACTTACTGTGTTTTGTTAACAATTTCATAGTGATTTCTTCCTAGAACCTATCATTTATGTTTATTAAGTGAACAAATCAATTTTTAATGTTAAAAATTATGTATGTTACATAGGGGGGGACATAAAAATTTTAGAAAGGTTAAGGTGGGGCATGGCACAAAAAAGGTTGGGAAACACTGCTCTACAACCTTATCTGCCCCTATCTGAGTAGAGACAGCCTTTTTTTTTGCATCTCTATCCTTCCTAACAGTCTCAATATGATGGATTGTTCTGTGAATCTTTGGTTATAAGACTTCTCTTCAGCTATTTTTCAGTTGGTTATTCAGGATGATTGTTCTTAAATTTAGTTGTAATTCCAATTTGGTCTTGGAGGAAGTGAGTATTACTTCCACCTCCTCTGTCATCATCTTGGATCTTCTTCATAGAGTTGTTTTTTTTTTTTAACCAAACAAGCCTATCACTTAAAAAATAAATCATGCCATCTTTAGTTTTTGTAAGTTGCTTAAAGCAAGGTTCATCTTTTTCTTAACTTATTTACTCAAAGTAGTTTATCTATATTGAAAACTTGATTAATATACACAGATTGACTGATTAAATAGGGAGCTAAATATATAATTTACACAGTTTGAAGATCTCATATGCATAATATGAAAACTGTCACGTAGTTACTTACCTCTTCTAGTTGGCATGCTTTGATGACACTCTTGTATCTATACTCATCATAGGAAACACCAAAGATAATGTTTTCTTTAATGGTGCCAGGCATGATCCACGAAAACTGAGAGCAGAACGAAATTCTTCCACTGTGCTTAATTTTACCCTCAGAAGGCTCCAATTCTCCCATAATCATCATCAGAAGTGAGGTCTAGAAATAAAACCATCATTACTAACTCATTTGGTCAAATCCCTCTCAAGATGTTCTTGCTTCCAACTGTCATACTAAGTAGAAGTAATTATTCTGATTTTAAAGATTCTATATTAATTCATTCGATTCAAATTTTATCAAGTACTTCCTGTTTTGGGTAGACTGTTAGTGAAATAAAAAATATAACACTAAAGATGTAATATAAAGTTATTATGATAAATATAACCACTAGAAAAATAAACACCTTCCCGTTTCTAAAAATTAAGATGCCCTTGAGCTCACAACTTGGCCCCTTTGTCTTCTTATCAACGTTCTTTCCTTCGGAATCTCATCTAGTGCCATGTCTTTAAACTGCCAGCCCCCATTTCCTGGACACCAAGACTGGTATGTCCAAATAACATCTCAATTTTAATATCAAACAGCTATTTTAAACTTAACATTCCAAAGTCAATCTGCACCCAAACCTGTCTCTCTCTCAATATTCTCAATAACTGGAACTTTCTTCCTTCCAGTTAGTCTAAAAACCTTAGATTCATTCTTGAGTCTTCCATTTTTGTCATATGCCAGTCTAATTCTGTTTTATCTTCCTTGGAAGCATGTCTTGACACTATTTTGATTTACTACCAGGATTAAGCCAACGTTGCCTGTTTTTGGATTAATACAATGTCCTTTTAACTCACCATTTGCTTCTGCCTTTGTTTCCTTAGAATCTATTCTCAAAGTGGCCCTGTCAAAATCTATTTCCATTTGTCTTATTATGATGAATAAGGTACAATAGCTCTTCATATATTAAAGGCCACTTCTATTTTCATTTTTAGTACAGTATCTGTTCACATACTGTGTGAATTTTTATAATGGGTTGTTTGCATGTTCCCTTTTGATTTTAGGATTACTTAATTTAGAGGGGGAATATCCCTTTGTGTGATATAAACTGCACATATTTACTTCAGTGTGTCATTTTTTCCTTTTGTTTTTCATGCACAAGTATTTTCTCAAAGATGTTTAATTAAATATGATACATTTGTAGCTCTGATTTGCATCTCTAATTTGATTCCTTCACACCTTTTAAACTTATTTCCTAAGGAGAACAAGTGTTTTATCATTATCTGAACAATAGCTCATATTTGTGAACATCAATCACAATGAGGTGTAACCCTTTAGCTGTTTTGCTTTCTAACCTACAATAAAAGTAATGTGAAGTGGGGGTGTAGGGAGGCAAGGAGGCTGACCAGCACTGAATAAATTAACATTCTTCTGTATTTCTTTCAAAAAACTATCCCATTCAATTTTTCCTTATAATAAATCTCAAGCAAAGCTCAGTCTGCTCTCCAAAATCTTAATATCAACAAAATGGAAACCTTTTTCTTATGTGGTTACAAAGGTAAATAGCCATGATCTTCCTGACCAGTTCTGAAAAAATGTATGTGCCACAAACTGATAAAAAAAATGGATGGCTCATTTTTTCAATAAAGTTACTGAATGCTCACCATGTACAAGACACTATGCTGAGTGCTGTACAAAATTTAAAGATGTAGAAGAAGGAGTCACTGGAAATAATATAAAGACATAAAGGTTAGAGCATGTTATCAGTGGGATAATTTACATGATAAGAAACACAATATCTAAGCATTCTCTTACTACCAATGTAAGAATTTCTCCAAAATACCTTTTTACATTACAGACAAACTAGTCAAAGAAAATAGAAATGCATACCAAATTAAGATCTTAGTAATGCGGAATAAAAGAGACTACCTTGCCTGCTCCAGTCGACCCAGCAACTGCCAACAATTGTCCTCTTTCTATCTTGAAATTGATATTTTTCAGGACAGGAGTACCAAGAAATGAGAAGTTACTGAAGGAGAGACAGTTGTCACCATTGGAAGAGTTTCTATTATTATTGTTTTGTTTTGCCTTCTCAAATAATTCTCCAAATCCCTGTTTAAAAAAAAAAACCATAGACAATTAAAAGTAGGCTTTCCAGATATTTTCAATAGCTATTTATATTTTATGTACAATGAGTTTGAAAAGCTCACAGCCCACAATCCATTCTTTATAACACATAATTATATAGCCTATGCTTTTAATTTTTAGCCCATGCTAAATAATTTTAATTTCTTAGATTGTTGCTGCCATCAAATTAAATACATTTACCTACAGGTAAATTAAATACATTTACCTATACAAATATAAGTATTTATATATACCTTCTATAGGCTGGGTACATAAGCACTATTATTTAATTCTCAGATTAATAATAATATATGATGTAAGATTTGATAATTCCTTTCTTTCAAAGCTGTAGATAGTGATTCAGAGATATTTTTTTCCCCTTAAGTGAGAATTAGGGAGGCAGAGAGACAGACTCCCATAAGCACCCCTACTGGGATCCACTGGGCAAGCCCCCTACCAGGGGATGTTCTGCCCATCTGGGGCTGTTGCTACATTGCTTGGCAACCAAGCTATTTTTAGACCCTGAGGCAAGGTCATGGAGCCATCCTAAGTGCCCAGGGCCAACTTGCTATGTCTAAGCCATTGCTGCAAGAAAAGAAGAAAGAGATAGAGAGAAGGGAGAGGGGGAGGGGTGGAGAAGCAGGCTGTCACTCACTTCTCCTGTGTGCCCTAACCAGGAATCAAACCTGGGACCTTCACATGCCGGGCAATGCTCTATCACTGAGCGAACCAGCCAGGGCCGATTCAGAGAGATTAAGTGACCAAAGGCACATAATTTATAGGCCAGAGTGGAATTACAATTCAAATATGACTTCTACTCTATCATGCTGGTAGTAGTATGTGGTAGCGCAGTGGATAAAGTATCCATCTGGAACACTGGGGTCACCGGTTCAAAACCCTGGGCTTTTTTTAAAGTAAAGCTACACTGTTTTTGAGATAAAGCAAGCTGATTGGCTGGACAAGGAGAACTAACTTCACGAATTCATTATCTTCAATAAACTGAATGCACTGAAAGTGTAGCTCTCAAGTTTTACATCTTTACAAGAATTATGTATTTTGATACCACTTAAACTTATGTTGAAAATTTATAAGTCAACTTAAAAATCTGGCAGATACACAGTTTTTTCAAAAGCCTTTTAAATTTGAAGAACTCTGCTTGAGTTCTTATGCTGTAGATGGCTAATAACCCCCTCCCCCCCCGGGATCAGACAGCTTAAAGCAAAGCTTTTAAGAAGTAGGCAATTCAAAGTGTTTTTAAAAATGAGACAAAGACATTTGTTATTCCCCTATTGATTTATTTATCAAATAGATAAAACTTACTGAGCATCACCTTTTTATTAAAGATCACTTTAAGAATGCAATGGGAGAATAACATATGAATATATATTAATACTACAGTGGTACTATATTAATACTATAGTGCAGTACCTATACCAAATATCACGGGAGTACATTAGAGAGAGCGACTTAGAGTACATCAGCTTGGAGCTTGACCAAGTAAATGATCTACACATTAGGCTATAAACTTTATAGTATAAAGGGTATCAGTCAGACTTCACAAGATCAAGAAACAGTATACGTATTCTAGGAAGATGGACCTGCATGAACAATGATTTAGGCTGAAAAGAACAAACTATGTCTTAGGAATGATGAGTGACTGAGGCAGATATATTTGGCAAGATGACAAAGGTTGTGCTGTGTCAGGTGAGCAATGCAGGCTGCTGAGGACACTGTGTGCCACGCTTAGGACTTTTACCCAATAAGATAGACTTGGACCAGTGGCAGATTATTGTTAATAATAACTTTGATTTCTGATTACAAAATAAGATATTAATTTCAAGAAATTGGGAAAACATAGAAAAGCAGAAAGAAAAAAAGAGAAATTATCTATAGCAGTAAGGAAAAACTATGTTTAAGATTTCAACTTATATCTCCCCACTCTTACATATAACATAGATATATATAATATGCAAAATCATATATAATTTGTATGTTAATAAATCATATATATATATATATATATATATATATACACACACACACCATATATAGCATAACATAACATAAAGCAACAACCCAGTGCACCGGAGGTCGCGGGTTCAACCCCTTCCACCTCTACCTCCCGTCAGGCCACATACAAGATGCAATCGATGAATGCACAACTAAAGAGAACAACTACTGGTAAGTAAAATGAGTGGATGACTTTCTTTCTTTCTTTCTTTCTTTCTTTCTTTCTTTCTTTCTTTCTTTCTTTCTTTCTTTCTTTCTCTCTCTCTCCTCTCCCCCCCTCAAGTCAATGAAAAAAAATTTAATTATATATATATAAAGTATGTGATCTGCTTTTCTGACTTACAATAATGATAAATATTTTCATATACCATTACACATTCTTCTCAAGATTTTATTTAATAATTTTATAGAGGGGTTGGAGAGAGAGATAAGACCAAGAAGCATTTGTACATGCTTTGACTATGCAAGCCGGGGTTTTCAAACCAGCGACATCAACATTTCAGGTCGATGCTCTATCCACTGTGCCACCACAGGTCAGGCCATTCTTTTAAATACGTTTTACTTCCAGGATAGTATCCAAGAGTATGGCTAAAGTATACACATGTGCTTTGCTATAAATGTGAAGTACATACTTTTTTTTAGTATACATTTTGACATGTGCAATTTCCAAAGAGGAAGGGTTATAAAATTCCAAGTCTTTTGAAAAGTAGTTCAAAATTTTCCTTCATCAATATATGACAGTGCTAGTTTTTCAAGGGCCTTTATCAATACTGTTGTTTTTTTGTTTTGTCTTTTTTTATAGTTTTATAAGTGAAAATAGAATCTCACTATTGATCTTAGCCTTATTTACAATATTTGTTCCCTAGTAAGTCTGAACATATCCTGTGTTTTATGATTTTGCTATACCTGTGGATGGAATACTTAGGATAGTCTTTGTATCTAAGTTTTTGTCACAAATTCTCAACTAGCTCGGTCATGGCTGACATGTAATTATAACATTCCAAGCTCCACTCTCCTCAGTTGTTGAGGGTATTAGATGAGGTGGAATATATATAAAAATTATTTTGTATGTAGTAAAACAAAAGTCACTCTTAAAATAAGTGAGAGGCAGCACAGGGAGTAGAAAAAGGCTCTGCAATCAGAGAAACCTAGGCTGGCCTTTTAGCTCCACCCTGCCTAGTTGCGCAACCTTGTTCTAGTAGCTGAAACTCTCTAAGTCTCAGCTGCTCACAGGTTTGGAGTGAGGGAGGAGTCACACATAACTCATCAGGGACTTGCCGCCTGGCTAACTGATTAGTTGGTGACGCCACCAAAGGAGACGGAGAATATACTGGAAGCTCGGGGAATGATGACTATGAAGTGCATGAGGAGCATGTAGGAAATTTGGAAATCCATACATGAAGTTTAAGGAGGAAACTGGGGCTAGAAATTTGCATTTGAGAGTCATTAGCACCTTGACATCAATTGAGCATGGGTGAGGTCACCCACAGAGATAGGATAGAAGGAGACTTAGGTGGGGACCCAGTGGCCTAATCACTACTGAAATGGCAGGCAGGGAAGACTAGAAGTCACGGTCTTAGTATGAAATGATTTGGAAAGAGTGGCTCACTAAAGTTAAGTGATAAATTCAAGAAGAGAAATCTGTGAGGGCAAATCCAGAACACTGTGGGGAGACGTCACTGAAAGGTGAGGAAGTGAAAACAAGTTTGACAGCACAGGAAACAAAGGTGATAAGTCTCAGAGGACGAGGCTAGGTGGGCAAAAGTCAGAGAGAAATTTTTTTAACCTAAAAATATTTAAATGTGAGAAGGTGTCAGTTGAAAAGGGATGTTGAAGCTTCTAGAAAGAATAGCTGCTGGCCCCTGCTCTGAGCAGATGAAAGAAGACAGTAATCGTTCAATCAAGGGCAGGAGGAAGCATATATCCTTCTCTCTCTCTCTCTCTCTCTCTTTTTTTTTTTTTTTTTTTTTGTATTTTTCTGAAGTTGGAAATGGGAAGGCAGTCAGGCAGAGTCCCGCATGTGCCCAACCGGGATCCACCCAGCACACCCACCAGGGGGCGATGCTCTGCCCATCTAGGGCGTTGCTCTGTTGTGACCAGAGCCATTCTAGCACCTGAGGCAGAGGCCATAGAGCCATTCTCAGTGCCCTGGCCAATTTTGCTCCAATAGAGCCTTGGCTGCGGGAGGGGAAGAGAGAGACAGAGAGGAAGGAGAGGGGGAGGGGTGGAGAAGCAGATGGGTGCTTTTCCTGTGTGCCCTGGCCAGGAATCGAACCCGGGACTCCTGCACACCAGGCTGACGCTCTACCATTGAGCCAACTGGCCAGGGCTATCCTCCTCTTATACAAGAAGAAAGCACAAAAGAATGAGTCCAAGGGTGGAGAGAGAAGTTGGAAGCATTCATACATGATGGCTTCCATTTCCTCCACATATAGTAGAAGGCAAGGCTGTGCGACAGGGGTGAACAGATCCTAGGAAGTGGGGGTGTTCCGGACAGAGGTAAAAATTGGGAACAGCTTTTAGGAAATGATAAAGGAAATTAACTACAGACAAATGAAAAGATTTCCCAAGAAGGTTTACAGGCCCAGCTGAAGTTGAGACATTAATTTTATAAACAAAACACTGACTAGAATATATGATTTTCTCAGATAGAACCTTCTTCACCAAAGCTGATAAAGTGAATGTTTTTCTAAAAAAAAAAGGATTCAACCCAAGGAAGAAGGAATTGAAGAGTACTGCTGGGTGAAGAATTGCAATGACTGGTCATGGAATGAGCGGAAGTTAAAGCAGGAGGGTCCAAAAGGGAGCATTAGAGACTAGAAAGCTCGATGCGCATGAATGGCAGTAAACATAGGATTAAGAGACAGAGCAGAGGGGTTAGGAAATTCTGGACTGAAAAGGAGACTTCACAATTGCCAAAGCATAGTATGCCTGGGTATTCCCAAAGCTCAGGATATGACTATGAGAGGAAGCTTCTGAAGAAGTCACCCTGAAATATAAGCTCTAAGAGAATTGGAAGAATTGCTCATGTGGATGTTGAAGGCTCACATATGATGGCAAAAAGCTTCTAAAAAGAATAGCTGTTAGCCCCTGTTCTGAGCAGATGAAAAAAGACTATAATCGTTCAATCAAGGGCAGGAGGAAGCATATATCCTTCTCTCTCTCTCTTTTTTTTTTTTTTTTTTTTTTTTTTTTTTGTATTTTTCTGAAGTTGGAAACGGGGAGGCAGTCAGACAGACTCCTGCATGCGCCCGACCGGGATCCACCCAGCACGCCCACCAGGGGGCGATGCTCTGCCTATCTGGGGCATTGCTCTGTTGCGACCAGAGCCATTCTAGCACCTGAGGCAGAGGCCATAGAGCCATCCTCAGCGCCCGGGCCGACTTTGCTCCAATGGAGCCTTGGCTGCGAGAGGGGAAGAGAGAGACAGAGAGGAAGGAGAGGGGGAGGGGTGGAGAAGCAGTTGGGTGCTTCTCCTGTGTGCCCATTTAATAAGCATCATTTCCTTTGGGAGTGTCTGGGGTTTGACAGATGACAGTCAAAAACTGGAGGATGAGGACACAGACAGACAGGAGTCAGTGGTTCAGTGGAAAGGTTGTAGATTGTTACATTTGGTTCCAGAATCCGACTTCAGTTCATGTCAAGTTATGTGAGCTGAGCCAGGTTCCTTAACCTTTCTAAGCCTCCTATCAGTGAAATGAAAATATAATATTACTTAAGTCATAGGAATGCTATGAGAATTAAATAAGACAACATGTTGGGCAAATAAGTTTGTGATCTGTATTTTCTGGTTTTGCTCAGTTTGTTAAAGATGGCCACTGCTCACGTGATGATGTTCTCACGTGATACAGCTAATTGACTTTCATGCTTGGGAAGGGGCTTGGTTATGCTAATGTGTGCTGGGGGAGGACTTTTGCACCAAAAAGTTTTAAAAGGAGGAGCAAGGAGGCCATTTTGGGAGAGAGACCACGTTGTAGAGAGGAGAGAGACCATGTTGTAGAGAGGAGAGAGACCATGTTGTAGCAGGGCAGGGAGGCCACGTGGAGGAGGCAGGCAGTCAAGATGGCTGGGTGCTGAAGGAGAAGCCAGTTTGTGCAGAGAGGAGAAAGGAGTTGGGGAACCAGAGGGAAAAAGACTGGTGGAGGCCTTTGATTCTAGGAAAACTCAGATGTGTCAGTAGCTTTGTGAGCGCTGAATGAGTGGGTTTTGGAGCCCAGTGTGTTTGTGTTTACTCACTTGCCAAGTGTGAGCTAGGATTAAAGGTAATGGCCCACCAGTTCTTGGCTTGATTGTTTCATTACCATCTCTCTGAATTAAATGCAAACCTGCAAAAACCAGGCAGCTGTGATGGTGGGCACGGTTACTGCCTTTACACAACATATAAAAAGCAGTTATTTTAGTGCCTGGCATGTAAGAACTCAAGCACACTGCTTATTTTATTAGAGGGAAGGAGAATGAAATGGAGGGTTTTGCACCAGAGTCAGGAAACAACTGTCTGAAAATTAATATGGAAATGTCAGATCAATTTTCCTTCATACCTAAAAGAGCATTTGAAATTCCTGAAAACAAAGAAGTACAATCAACCTGATCCACACACTTTTCCACAAATAATTTTGCTAGTCAGATAAAGAATTATTCCCTTACTATCTTAAAACACTAAGTAAAGTGAAGCCCTGGAGATCAAGTTCCTTATGTAAATCAAACAAACTTAAGATATTGCATAATATGTAGAAATAGGACAGTGGTTTCATAACTCCTACCTCCACTCAGCGGATATCAGTGATAAGGAAATAGGAGCACAAAAGGATTGATTTCTCAATAATAATTGCTTCTTTAGAGGCTGAAAATCATTGATAACATATTTTCTGAGTTTGAGAAATATGAGGATTTTTTAATAGTGAATAAAAATAACTATAAACCATAGAAAAACCATACATTGGTAGATCTCTCATACATCTTTATGTTGACTGGTGTATATAAACCACTTGGGCTGAAACTTGAGATCCGATGATGTAGCCTTTATTGAGGAACTATTATGTGCATATGGTACTCTGCTGAACACTTTACACAAATCTATAAGGTAAACATTAATATTCCCATTTTACAGATGGAGAATGAGAGCCTAAACAAAGTTCAAACACTCAATCCGATTTACACAGAGAGGAAGCAGTAGAACTAGAATTCCAACCCAGCTTCACCAGGATTCAAAACCAATGAGTTTTGTATTGTTTCATTATGTGCTATATAGTGTATGGCTACATTATGGGAAACAAGTTATATGGCCTAGAAAAAAGTGAAGAGGCTTTACACTATTTAATATAAAAAAAAGCGGAGTGGTTCACCTTCTAGTCCTAACACCATTCTCATTGTCCATTAGTATGAAAACCAGATTCACAAAGAAAATGCTTAAGTATTTAGAACAAACAATTTAAAAAAAAATTCTGACCTCCTCCCAGAAGGCTGTTACATTCTTCATCACTACTTCTGTAGTTGTTAGGTTATATTCCAATGACTTATACTCTTCCTTTTGTAAGAAATCCTGTTTATCAAAAGAGAGCAAAAACATGTTGTAGAACCAGAATGGCATTAATGCTCTATCACATTTCTGTCACACTCTAATAGTGCTGTAACTTGTAGTTCGATTTTATGAATTATGTTAGAAATTATTTCTTAATAAAAATAATTTTATAATAATTTCTAATGTTAATTTGCCAAGCACTAGGATTCATCATTAGACATGCACCCTTTAAACATGTGATAGTAAACAAAAATTGTTTTTATACATTAGATTTTAACTTACCACTGATTCTTCCTTGTGCTATACATGTTAACCTTGGTGAAGAATTTGTCAAGTGCCTTTGATTAACCACCAATCTGCCTCAATTAAGACAGAGAGAAAACGAATACCTCTATCTTTATAGCACCCCCCTTATTAGATGCATCGTTAACATCACTTCTCTGGGTTCAGTGAAGGTATGAGGATCTGATACAACTGATTTTAGGCTTCAACCTTGATCCTCAAAGGGCCCTACTAGAAACTCCAGGTCCCAGAGGGAAGGCAGGGGCACAGGACTAGTTAAGCCCATGCATCCTGCAGTCTTCACCATGGGAGGTAATGAGACACCCTTGTCCTTGCCTCACTTCCCCCCTTTCTTCACTCTTCTCTCTCTTGCTGCTTCTATTCGGTTTCTCTCTTTTTCTCCAATTTGTTTTCAAGATCTGTTTCTTTATCTCAGTGTTCCTGCTCAGTGGCTTTCTCTGTCTAGGTGACACTCTCATTTTTTCATTTCTGGTCCATATGTCTGTTCTCTCTCTCTCTCCTTCTCTCTCTCTCTCTCTCTCTGTCTCTCTCTCTGTCTCTCTCTCTCTCTCTCTGTCTCTCTCTTTCTGTCTCTCTCTCTCAGACACACACACACACACACACACACACACACACACACAGCTGTGATGGGTTAAGAGAAGAAATAAGATTAGTCCAAGACTTGCTATGGTTTTGAGCTACACTCATCTTATGTAAATTGTAGATGTCAAACACAAATATTTGTAAACTGATAAAATTAAGGAAGGCAGCGGAGTAGAGACTGTGAAGAAATGGAGAGGACAGGTCCTCCCTGGTGGGGGAGCTGCCACAGCTGTAGGAGTAGATGACCTTGCTTGCCATACAACCCTTCAGAAGAAGCTGAAGATAGAACTGACTGCATATGTGAGATCTCCCAATTTTTAAATGCTGACAACTAATTCAAAAGGTTTTCTTTATTTTTATAATGTGATGATCAACTAAAACAGGTCTAGGAACCAAACTTAGGTCCATGGGCTATCATATGCAAATCCTAGATTAAATAATGGCAGAACCACTTAAAAGTGACTCACCTTTCACCGTTTGATTTTATGTCACAGCGACTTATTCTCTGGGATAAATATTTAAATAGTATTTTTAAAGTATAATAAAACATTTTGAGCTCCGTATTAATTATAAAAATTATAACCACATACACTTGCATTGCGGGGATTCAATTAGCTTTGTGTAAATTGAGTCTCATCACTTGAGGACTTGAGCACTTCTCAGAGCTACCAGCTACATCAGCACGGGTGGTATTCTAAGGTAATTAATATGACATGAAATGCCATTCTCATCTATCATACTATCCAGGTAAAAACTCGGAATCTGCCACCATCATATGCACATTTGCCAAGTACATTAGAACTGACTACTTGAATCAGTTCTAATGAACTTGACTGATCACTTGCATAAAATTCTCCAGAATGCAGAAACAATATTTCATGCAATTTCTTTGACTTAAGAGAATAGCATAGGCTTTCCTTTTACCCCAGTAGGCTTTCATTACTTGAGCTCGTCAGACCATGTGTAGATGCCAAGAGAGGAAATCCTGAGTAGCAAACAGACCCAAGACTAAGAAAACTGCCCTAAAACCATTGTACATGATGCTTCCTTAAGGCACATTACCTGTATTTTGTTTATTGCTCCCAGAGAGTCATACCACGTTTGTACAGCCCAGGGGAACTGCCGAGTGACTGCCATGCGCAGGACAATGCAGAACGAGATGGTCGTGAATATTTTCCGAAGGATGATTCCTTTCATCAATGCATAGGGAAGCACAGATAAAAACACCACGAAGAACCCCGAGAAGAAGAAGGCTGAGCTATTGAAGTACCTCACATAGGCTGCCTTCCGGGTCAGTTTCAGCTCTGTTCTACAAGACAAAATAATACAGCTGGGGATGCTTGTTTACTTTTCAAATACGAGGCATCTTGGAATGTCAAATCTGAACACAGGCTCTCTGACTTTGGACACGTTACTGAACCTCTCTGAGCCCCAGTGACCTTATCTGAAAGAGGAATAGAAATGAATGTACCTGTGCCTTGCCCATAACACCTATAAACATTATTTCTAAGCTATAACAAACTCAATTATCATTACATTATTTTTGTATCTTTATCACCTCATTATTAATTAGTAAGATTAGGAAGACTTTGATCATTTTTGTTGATTGGTTGGAGTCTTAAGTGGTAAGTGTGGAAATGAGGACACAACATTGTGAAGATTTACAAAGGAAAAGACAATTTTGTGATTCCCTGATAGCTTCTTAGCACTTCAGAAATTCTAGCTTGCCTTAGGGGAACCCTGAAAATAGCATATAAGACACAAAGAAATGGTTCTAAAATGTCAGCATAAGTAAACTTGAGAAATTTTTTTAAATGTAGCTCTCAGAAATACTCAGTGAGTTTGCAGTTGCCTTCAAAAAAGAAAAAGAAAAAAGAAAAGAAAGTACCAAATGATTCTGTTGCTGTTAAAAACTTATGCATGTAAGATACCACATTCTCCTTGTCTCTCTCATTTTAGTATAATCATTTGCCAATCATATTATACTTTTATTCTTCTTGTCTAAACTGCAAATATGAACTCTATTATTTCCACGCAGAAGAGCCTAAGCGCTCCACCAGGCAGCAGACAGGGACTGCAGAGGCTGGTGAGAAGACGGGATAATGCTGCCGTCAAATGTGTCTCATTCTTCAAGACCACTATCACGTGCCTGCTCAGCTCTTGTACAGGAAGGAGCAATGACGACACAAATTAGGAGAGGGTCCCGGTGGGAGGGGCATCCCGGTGCTGCCCTGCCTACTGATCAACTCAGAAGGGTTCTCATTCTTAAGTGGGATAATTCAGAGGAAATCTTTCTCTTTAAGTTTAAAAATGTGTAACCTTGAGCGCTCTGATGATGTGCCCAACCTCAGTTGTGATTTATAGTCTATTGCTGACTTATACCAATGATTTGGCATGGAAGGCAGATTATGATTTTGGAATGTCCCTGGGGTTTGACTTCTGGCTGTGGCGGTAATAGCTATGCTCTCTTAAGTAACTTGTTCTTCCCTGTGATCCTATAGAATCTGCATCCATAGAAGGGAAAGGCCTTCCTTGTGGGGTTGTTGCCAAGATAAATAACATTATGGCAGAGGGCCTGGCATGTCCCTTAATCTTAATCAGAGAACGAATAGCATTGGCTAGGTTGATATTAATAAAATGCTAAAAAAAAAAACAACCCACTATTTACCAAACTATTAATAAGTCTGTCAGAATTGTTGAAATATACTAGAAACAGTTGAGGAAAATGAAAGAAGGGGTCTTATAGGAAAAGAATAACAGACTCAAGAATATTTATAAGAATCACCAAGAAAGCAGTACTCTCCATAATAAAACCACTAACATTTTATTGAGTCATAAAAATATTTTTTCAGTTCCTTATAAAAAATTGAAAGTGCCTTTATTACCAAAGAGCAATAAAGGAACAGATTACCAGGGAGCTGTGCAGCCTTTTGCCCAGGACAGCGGTGGCCAAGAGCAGTAACCACCCTTGAAGTGCACGCCGCCACCCTCTCCCAGAACATTGTACGCGCTCTTTGAAGTAGAGGCAGTTCTTGCTCTCCCAGTTAGGTCAGCACGTTGCAGCCTTTTCAGGTGAAGATTTTACACCAGATCATGAAACTGGATTGTGCCAGTTACAACCCAACATTTACTATTAGAATTGGTCGGAACTGGATTGTGCGTTACAATCCAACATTCGCTATTAAAATTGGTCAAACAGAAATACAGAGGGGAAGGATGGATTTCATCTTTTGATGAAGAGAGGGGAAAAAAGTCAAGAAAAGTCAGCAAGAGCAATGACCTGACCAAGAGTTCACCTCAAGGCCTGAGAAAACTCCTCATCACTCTTGCTGTGCCTCTGCTGATGGGCATTTGAGTGACCAAGGAAACAAGTGTGATAGAAAACACTTGCTAATGAGAAACACAACTTGAACAAAACAATTCCACAAGATCTTTAAGGATATTCTGAAAATAAAATATAAGTCCTTTCCCGGATACGTTTTGAAAGGCATAATAAAAACAGGTGAGCAATAATGTTTGGGAAATAAATATCCTTTTACTCTTTCTATTTACACGGCAAAGAACTTAACATTTCAGCATTTCTTTTGTTGTTCCAATCACACACCTGCAGCTGTTACCACCACTGTCTCCTGGAACCAGCAGCCTGAATTCCTGGTAACACACAGCCACACCATCCTAAAGTGTGCTCTTCTTTTCTGTATATTTTTCTCTGTGAAACTCTCATGTGTTGTCTCCTGAAGTTATTTGTCCTCTAACTATCTCTGTCCCTGCTGAGTCTCCTAGAGCCTTCTTTTTAAATGCAGTTTGTAGAACATGGAACTTGACTAAAGAAAAATGGTCTCATGGCTACCCTAGTTTATATTTTGCCCAAAATTATCTCAGTAATCTTATCTTAGTCTTTGCTATAGTTCTTGCTGGATATAATCTTTACTAATTAGTGAAAGAAAGGTAATCTAAGTGAAACAAGACTAGAGAGAGAGAGATGCCGAGTCCTGATTCTACCTCAGGAGGTGGTCTGCATGACCTGAACTGACTTTCCAAGGGAAAAGTTTACAGAAACACAATTTATAGCTACCACTCTGTGTTATTATTCTTAAGTTAAGGAAGAACAATGAAGAGATTTTTTTTTTTATTTCTCTTGAGCCATAATGCAAAGGTTAAGGAAATATAACAATCAGCAATCATGTATTTGGTTCAGAATTGCATACTTATTACTCTAGCAGTTCCATTCAAGTTTTCAACCAGCCTCCAGCATCATGATTATTATTTTAGTCAAATAAGTATATTCAGCAGCTCTAAACACATAGAGGAGAGTCTTTCATAAGGTGTAAGTACATTTCTAGTGAAAATAATGAACTTAATGAACTTGATAAACTATGTAAAGCCCATGGAAATGACTTTACGCCACTAACGTACGAATACCGAGATAATATTGTTTGATTGTCGGAAACTTCAAATATGAGCTAGAAGTCTACTGTGACTCATTTTTGAAACATTAAACATTAACTGACTAATACTACTAAAACTATCTAAATGACTTACTGCCTTAGGCTTGCAATCATTTTTTCCATTGCTTCCTCCCAGCAGTATGCTTTAACAGATTGGATATTTTCAATCATTTCTGAGGTGATCACGAGTCTTTCATTGATTTTCCCAGCTCTCTGGTCTCTGTAAATCAATCAGTCAATCAGTCACTCAATCAATTTAATACTTAGTAAAAACAAGACAAATTATCCACTGAGAACTGCTCAAGGTTTTAAGAAGCCACATTTCTTTTATTAAACAGATGAATATTTTATTATCAAATAGATGGTAATAAAAATAATAGTTACCTCTTAGTAAATGTTTCCTATGTGCCAGACATTGTACTAGACGCATTCCATACACTACCCCTTATCCTCACAACAGTATAGGAATGGTGGTTAATCTCTACTTTAAAAATGAAAAACTAGAGACGCATTCGGATCAAGTGGCTTACCTAGGTCACAAAACTAGTAAGCATGCCTTCTGGGATTCAAGCCAAGAACTATCTGACTCCAAAATTTGTACACTTTCTATCATGCTCTAGCTAACCAACTCTAGAAATCTTCTATCTAAGCAATGACTGATACCATTGAGTCATTCTCTAATATAAAGTAGCTAACGGCCCTGGCCAGTAGGCTCAGTGGATAGAGCATCATCCCAGTGTGCAGATGCCCTAGGTTTGGTCCCCAGTCAGGGCACACATGAAAAGTGACTGTCTGCTTCTCTTCCCTTCCCTCTCCCCCTTCTCTCTCTCTTTTTCCCCTCTCACAACCGGTGGTGGCTCGACTGGTTCAAGTGTCACTCCTAGGCACTGAAGATAGTTCAGTTGATTTGAGCATCGGCCCCAGATGGGGATTGTGGGGTGGATCCCAGTCAGTGAGCATGCAGGAGTCTGTCTCTCTATCTCTCCCCCACATACACTTAAAAAACAAAACAAAAGAAAACAAAAAATGCTACTAAGCTCTGTTGTGAAGATCCATGAACCAGAGTAAGAGCTTCTAAGTTCTACCCCAAATTTATGCATTTCCTCCCACCCACAGCAATGCTATATTCATTGTACTTAAATCTTATGATCTACAAAAATGAACTGGATGGTAACATATTTATAAAGAAATTCTACAAATGGACAAGTAAAAAAATATCCCATAGCTATAGGAAGTTTTGTTTGTACCATTAAAATAATTCCTTGATTGTGTGCTCATCACCAATGTCAAGTCTGCTGTCACCATTTACTCCCTTTTACCCCTTTCTACTCCCCCCACCTCCATTTCCCTCTGTTTAATCACAAAACTGTTGTCTGTATCTGTGAGGGTTTTTTCTTAATTCCTCACCTGTTTCACCCAGCCCCCAACCCCCTATGAGTGATGTCAGTCTGTTCATTGTATCTATGAGTCTGTTCTTATTTTTTTTGTTTATTTTTTTCATTAGATTCCACATATAAGTGAAATCATATGGTAAATAAAAATAAAATAATTCCTTTTTAGTGACACCCAGGAAGAAGGTCGCGGATCAGTGCGCCGAGCAGTCCTGGTTTTGTTAGAGCAAGCTTTTTAAAAACATCGTTTCAAACCCTCTCGAGCTTTGTAAAGAGAGCGCTACCTGTACTTCATCATCATTCTCCCCAACCCCGACTGTACGAGGGCGAGGATGACAAGGAAAGCAAGTCCCCCAAAGGCGGCGGCCTGCAGCAGCTCCCAGAGGAAGCCCATCAAGAGGGCCACTTGTAAAGGAGCGATCCACACGAAGTGCGCCAATGCGAGTCCCTGCAAAATAAAGTCACAGTGAGAACTGGGGATATTTTACCCCCCCCCCAATAAAACAAACAAAATGGTAAGCACAGATGAATGATAGAGCATAGCAAGCTTAGACAGACACTCCATGATTCTGAGCACACCAAAGTCTTGGTACTCATTACCGAAAACAATAGATTAGAATTTCCCAAGGAACAAATATCAAGCTCCAGCAACTGCATTTTTATGTATTTTTTTTCCCCAGTGGAACTGAGATTGGATCTCTTATGTGTCACATCAACAATTTATTTTAAATAACTTACTTCCTTTCGGATAAAGCAAGAGCCATGAAAGAACAAAGAACTGTCAGTCTCCACAAAGGCACAACTTTGTCTGGCAATGTATTCAGAATAAATGCGTGCTCAATTCAATTCTGACTCTCTTAGCCCCTGTCTAGGGCTCAATACTGTGTTAAATACTAGAAATGCAAAGGTAAATAAAAAACATTATTTGTCCCTAGGACCTTACCATTATTTGTGACATAAGATGGCACTGGTCAAAAATTGCTCAGAGTATCATACTCAACCAAAGTAAATAAGTGATTTGAAGTATTTAAAAGTTGAATTTTGAAAAACCTCATCAAATACCCAACAAGCTGCAATCTTTTGAGTTGGGTGGTTCCATGAGACCTCAGAATGAAACTTTACTACACAACTTACCTTTCTTAGTTTTCAAAAACAGGGTAGAGATGTGTTTCACTTAACCACTTATTACTGTTATTTGACCCAGGAAATCCTGCAGGGTTGTATGATCTATAACAATAATGCATAAAAAACTAAATCAGGAGGTACATACTTCATCAAATTTGTTCAGGTTGTTGGAAAGAAGACTGACAAGTTGTCCAATACTGATTTTATCTAGAACACGGCTTGATAGCTTCAAAGTCTAAAAAAAAAAAAAAAAAAAAAAAAAGGGAAATTAGATGATGTTGACAAATAGAAGACAAATATATCCATAAGTAAAATAATAATGCAGCTGAGCAATTAGTTTATTATGCATGCATTTTTAAGTAATAATAATGAAAATTATTTATGTTCATTTGGCTTTGTATCTTCCCAGATTCATAAATATTGTTCTTCACAATAAACATTACAATGGCATGCCACTCCTTTATTATATTTTCCAGCATCTAGATTGTAATAAGTATCATTTGCTACTCCAAAACGGAAATGATATTGTAGTTAAATATTTATTTATATATTGTAGAGGGTTTGTTTTGTTTTTATAAACATGGAACCAAAGGCGGTGAAATTTGAAATTAAAACGTTGGCCTTAAGTTTTTCATGCAGTCCTATAGAAACTCTATTGAATATAATTACTATTAAAGTCGATTGAGTATATTATAAATGATTGAATCATTAATAATTTTATATTGCTGATATGAAATACTTAAAATTTTCAAAGAAATATACATCCATATATACAAATGAGAATTGTGTAGTAGGTAAATGATGATTATAAAAGATTATAGTCATACTTTGCCTGTAAAATTTAATAAGAATTGATTTGCCATTAGATAGCTTCATCTAAGAGTACCCATCTAATATTTGTTTTAACTGAGTCCCTCGCATGTGTATTGAGCACATAACAGATGCAAATCACTATATTTAAGTCTTTAATGATTTTTACTCAGATTTTAAAAAACAGAATTCTTGCTTCAAGGCAACATAGTATAGACATAATTAAATATATGATAAATGAGATAAAGGGAGTGGAATATAACAGGGTAGTTAAGAGAAAGTTCCCATACCTGGTTACAAAATCTGGAAGATTTTATTGAAGAAGTAGAATTTAAGATGGGTACGGAATAATGAATAGTGTTTGTATAAGCACAGATGGAGAAGGAATCAAGGCAATTAATTCCAAAACACTGTTAGAGCAACATGAGAGGAACTTTGCTGAGCTGGATCACACATGGCTTAGAAACAAACGCCATCCCAGGGGCCTTTGAGTTCTCCACAGGGCTCCATGCTCAGCACAGTAAACATTCAGTGAATATTTATTCATTTTAGTTATCTCTACCTTCTTGAAATTCAAAGGCAAAACTAAATTTAGTTTGTACTTAGATTCATTATTTAAAATATAATTTAAATATGTCATAGTTGCAGATTCGGGAACAAAGCAAAATGATGCCCGATTACAAAATTTGGAATATTATAGAAAGAATTAGCGGTTGCCTGCCACATGGATGAAACTGGTTAGCTAAGGTACCATTTTATGTTGGGTTTACTTTAGAGACCAAACCACAGCCCTTGGAGTGCAGCTGCATTCTTTGGTGATGATGTCAATGATGGCAAAAAAAGTGTGGCTAGAGAGGTAAAGCAAACTAGGTAAGAACAGATACTCAACAATGAGAAAGAAGGATGGAGACAACAGTTTCTAACTTGGCATGAATGCATGCTGGATCTGAAAGCAATCTATTGCTCTATTTGTCCAAAATGTTATATATGAACTAATTTACAAACTAACTTACTCTTTTCTTTGAAATTTCCTCCTTAAAACATTTCATGCTTCTCTCTTCCTATATAACAAGTTTGTCTTGCTACATTATTTCAGTGCCATTTAATTTTTCCTAATACTTGGAAAATTGTTCACTCTACCCATTGTAGAAAATTTAAACAATTTTTTGAATGATTTTCTATACTTTTTAAGTCTTAGTTTCTTAAAATCTTTTATCCATTGGATGGGATAATAGCTCTGACCGTAAGAGACTTTGGGAGAGGCTGAAATGAGATAGTATACCTAAATCACTTAGAAGCTTTTCAGGCACACCATTAGCTTTTACTTATATTATAATAAGCATTTTTGTAAATATTTTTTTAAACTAAATTCTACTTTCTAACTCAAAGCAAGGCAGCGGATAGTTGAATACACTACTGTGTCACAACTAGTTAAGGTGAAAACTCATTGATCGGATTATCACTAACAATTACATATATACTCTTACTGTTGAACATAAGGATGCATGGCATTTTACCATAAACATTACACAGATGGTAGGAATCATTTTAATGGGGAGCCACAGGTTCCAAAAAAAGATGACATGACTAGTGAGAAAAACAAAAATGAAACTGTATTACAGGCAGTTTATAGAAGGTGTTCAGCAAATACTAAAGTGAACTTAATTATCAAAGAAAATTAAAACAATTATTGAACCTAGCCAGTTGGCTCAGCAGTAGAGTGTCAGCCCAGCATGTGGAAGTCCCAGGTTCAATTCCTGGTTAGGGCATGCAGGAGAGAGAAGTAATCATCTGCTTCTCCACCCCCTCTGCACCCTTCTCTCTTCCCCTCCTGCAGCCATGGCTCAAATAAGTTGGTCCTAGGTGCTGAGGATGGCTCTGTGGTCTTGCCTCAAGTACTTAAATAAGAGGATGGCCAGTGGATCCTGAGTGGGGTACATGTAGGAATCTGTGTCTGCCTCCCTGCCTGTCACTTAGGAAGGAAGGAAGGAAGGAAGGAAGGAAGGAAGGAAGGAAGGAAGGAAGGAAGGAAGAAGAAAAGAAAGAGGGAGGGAGGGAGGGAGGGAGGGAAGGAGGGAGGGAGGAAGGGGAAGGGAAGAAAGGGAAGAAGGAAAGAAAGAAGGAAGAAAATAAATAAACATTAATTATTGCTTCCATTTACTTCACAGACTTTTGAAATTGATTTCAGCATTTATCCCTAATTTGTACCACAAGACATTTAAAACATGATGCCACTCTACGTAGCATAGACTGTGCAAAGAAGTATTACCTTCTTATAAATCAAACTAAACATAGCTATCCTTATTTGCATTCCAATGTGATGAAGGCCAAAAATGGCTGGGTGCAGGAGCAGTGTCCTCAGGGTGAAAAGGAGGCATAGCCCTATGCCTAGGTAAATCGCGATGGAGCGTTCCACCTTGTTATCTGGATCATAGGAAGCTATTATCCTTCCCAGCAAGAGAGGCTGGACAGCTTTGGTGACTTCCTGCAGAAGAGGACAAGCAGAGAAATGAAATTTTGTTCCCCTCTCATAAAATACTCTTGCAATTTCAACGCAAGTTTTATCTTTAGAGAACTTAAAATGACTACACAAAGAGCCACACCATACATGAAAGTCTTAACATTGTTTTTAGTATCTTTATATATACTTAAACTCCTTGTCATTGTGTCACCATTATCTCTTCCATAACCTGTCACCTCTATCATAATAGACTCATTTGTTGAGATTTATAACAAAATTAATGAAATGTCTATTAATCTGATTTGGACATCTATATATTGTCATTACTGAATTAGGGAGTTGTCATCCTGCCTCAACCAAAGGAGGACACTCTCATCCCTTGAACAACAATGGCAACTCCACAAAAACACTGTTAGTATTACTCTGGGAAAGTACATGTTCATAGAAAAAAAAACGCAATTTATTTTTGGTAGAGAAAATTCTAAGAATACGACAATCTGCTGACATCAAACTAACACAAAACTCACCATGACATGGAACTCTTAATATTCAAGGACAAAATCAGCACTCCACCCTCCCCCGCCCCTTTGGTTTTCCCTGCTCTGTTTTAATGGGCATGTTCTCTAATATTTACAATGGAACCATTAACAGGTATCACCTGATTTTTTTATTTGTAAGGGAAAACAACGGTAACTGATACCCAGCTTAGTCTTTGAAGTGCAGTCCTGTACAAAATCATCCCTGTAGTGAGCAGGAGAAACACAGGCCTACATTCCTGGCACGGAAGAGCTGTGTGTGCACCATTACTCAGGTTACTTTCAGAGATGTAAGAAATTTCCCACTAACGCAACATGTCACGTAGTGCAAGCAGACTGAGGCTGGAATGCAATGAGAAGGAATATACATTTATTTGAAAATTTGATAAAATATTCTATTACTTTTTATCAGACACAAATCAAGATGGAATTCACTTAGTGGTTCACTTAGATAACAGAAAACAGATCCAAATGTTTAAGCCAGCATAACAGTGAATGAACACTGAATTCAGTCACGAAACCCACATTCCTACCCAGCATATTACCTACTCTGTTTGTCACCTCAGTCACTTCCCTGTTCTGGACAATTTCCTCACTGATAAACTGAGCAGTGGCGCAAGCCGATCTTGAAGGTTCCCTCCAGTGCTGATATCTCTGATTACATATTCTGAGTCTGGGAGGCCCAGAGCAGAGGGTTTCTCAGGAAGCTGGCCTGGTCTATGTCCTGCCACCACTGTAATTGTGTTCTAGCCAGAGGGATGCAGATCTGAACAATGTGAGTTAGAAAACCAATGCTAGAGAACAGTGAGAGTGATTGCATTCTTGGTAGGGGACGCTCCTGAGTCTCAGTTTACATGAGCCTCCCAGAGAAAAATTAAGAATCCTGAAAATAGGCCTTGGACAGTTTGCTCAGTGAATAGAGCATTGCCTGGCATGGGGACGTCCCAGGTTCCATCCCCAGTCAGGGCACACAGGAGAAATGATCATCTGCTTCTCTCCCCTTTGCATCACCCCCTTTTCTCTCTCTTCCCCTTTGCAGCCAGTGGCTCAATTGGTCTGCGTGTCAGCCTCAGGTGCTAAGAATAGCTTGGTTGGTCCGATCATCAGTCCCAGATGTGTATTGCCAGGTGAATCCCAGTCAGGACACATGTGAGAGTCTGTCTATCTCTCCTCCTCTCACTTAAAATAAATAAAGAATCTTGAAAATAACTCCTGGAAGATACTGTATATCTGGTCTCTTATGGCATCCTCCAGACCAGAGCTTAAAGTCACTGTGGATTAATCCAAATCCTTTAACTATTTCTGCTCTACTTTCATACCTGGGACAGGGACAGGTGTTTCTAGAGATCAGGAAGTCACTGGATATTCGGACTCTGAAGTAAAGTTCAGGTAGAATCAAACATTTAGTTCAGGTTAGCAACTATATTAAGTGAAATAATCCTGAGGTAACATTACCTTAAAAATTACAATGCCAAACCCAAGGCATATTTGTTTCTAATACAAGTAGAATGATTAATTGAAGAACTTCTAAATTTACATTATTTTCTATTGCGTGTAGTCAGTAAAATCATCATCATCTCAACTCATTTTAAATGTATTTTATATGTCTTAATATTAGGAATACTAAGACATTATTTGAGAAATATTGAAGCCCTGGACTGGAAAACCTGGTGTGGGTCTTGCTTCTTGGGGGGAATTCAGCAGCCAAACATGAATGTGGGACCAGCCCATCTTGTATCTCCGCCCCTCCTGCCAGTCTCAACACGGCCTCCTCTCTATATCCTTAGGTATAGGACTTCTGTTCAGCTAGGTTTCAGGTGGTTACAAATGATGGTTGTTCTGTGGTTTATCTGCAATTTCAATGCGGTTGTGAAAGGATGCAAGTACCACATTTCCCTATGCTGCCATCACGGCCAAATTAAATCAGATTTCTATCTCATACATACATCAAATAAATTCCAAATGGGTACAATATTTACAGTAGAAGATAAAATAATAAAAACTGAGTTACGTGCTTATGTAATACTTCGGTATGGCAAGTTTTTAAAAATGTATCTTGCACCTGACCAGGCGGTGGCCCAATGGATAGAACGTTGAACTGGGATGCAGAGGACTCAGGTTTGAGATCCTGAGGGCGCCAGCTTGAGCACGGCTCGTCTGGTTTGAGCAAAGCTCACCAGCTTGGACCCAAGGTCACTGGCTTGAGCAAGGGGTTACTCGGTCTGCTGTAGCCCCACGGTCAAGGCACATATGTGAAAGCAATCAATGAACAACTAAGGTGTCACAACGAAAAACTCATGATTGATGCTTCTCATCTCTCTACGTTCCTGTCTGTCCCTATCTATCCTTCTCTCTGACTCTCTCTCTGTTATCTATCCTTCTCTCTGACTCTCTCTGTTTCTGTAAAAAAAATAAAATAAAAAAATAAAAATAAAAATGTATCTCGCCAAAAAAAGAAAAAAACAAAAAATGTAAGATGCCAAAAGTAGAAAACAAAACAATAAAAGGTACATAGATTTGACATTTTTATAAAATCAAAACTACTGATTGTTTAAAAAAAATTAAACAAAAGTTCATTAGAAATAAACCAGAACATAGTCAATTATATATCAATGAGAAAAAGACAAACACACCAAAATAAAAATAAACAAAGAACATGAAAAAGGCAACTCATACACAGGCACAAAAAAACCCAAATACATAATTTACACACACACACACACACACACACACACACACACACACACATAAACTGTTTAAACTCACTAAGAACTGAAAGTAATGAAAGTAAAAATAATACACTCTTTTTCACTTAGCAATTTGGAAATATTTTTAAAGTGACAATGCCTTTTGTTGGTAAGGACTGAATTTTCATTCTTTATCAGGAATATCAAAAGAGTAAATTAATTATACATCTTTTCTGGAAAGCAATTGGAAACTCTGCTAAAATTTAGCTTTCAATAAATGTGAATTAAAATACTATAATATTGAAAAGTTGGAGGCAATCTAAATAGTCAACAATGAAGAATTGATAAAAAATCAGTTATGATACAGACACATAATTCATTAAATATTAAAATGATTAGATATGAAAACATCTAATGACATGAAAGGCTCTCACTAAGAGGAGGGAGCATTTGAGATCTTGCTCCCAGGTATGTCAGTTTGGCTCAAATAAATTCTTATAAAAATTCTGTATAGGGTTAGACATTTCTTACATCAACATCTACTTGGCAGAGCCCACCAGCACCCCGAGCAAGCCTAGACCTGCCGCTAGGTACAAGCAACTGCCCGTTGTGCCCACTAGCTCCCTGCTTCACTCAGATGAACTGGGGTGAGTTTCTCTCAGAATTTCAGGCCTCCTTGCTTTAAGCAGCAGCCCATGACTTCATTTGAGCTGTCCTTAGAAAATCTTCAAGGTCAATAAGGGTAGCGATAACCCAGGAAAAGGGGGGGAAATGGGTTGTTGCTTTTAATTTTGGCTTTTTAATTGGATTGCTCACTGTGAGCCTGAACAAAATCTTTGCTGGTTAAATGAGACACTGAACCCTTTTAGCTCTGAAAGAGAAAGAACACTTGCTTCACCAGCCTGAGAAGCCAATGGGGTTTTGGCAGTTGTCTCAGACCCCCGTTCTGCAAGGGTGAAGGTGGGTACCAGGAACGTCCAGCGCAGTAACACTGCTGATCCTGGAGAAGCCAGCAGGAGCCCCAGGGAGAAGGACAGGGTGCCCTGGAATGGGTTTCCCCGAGAGGGGCCCATGCCTTGGAAAGCTTCCAAGTGCCAGGTAAGATCTTGTTGGCCTTGCTAGGGGATTCTTAGGTGGCTAAGAATCTTTGTGGAGTTGCCTGAGGAGAATTTACCTCTAGTACTTAAAGCAGTCCTATACGGAGATTAACAACATCTGGTTCATCTAGAGATGTGCACATAAGGGCTAGTTTTCCAAAGAATTTTGTTCAGACTCTGCAGATCTCAAAATTAACATAAAAATTCATGCCTCACAGGACGACGAGCTCACCATAGTCAGCCTCCCATTAATGCCTGCATGGCCAAGATGTATATTATTTGACACTTCTAAATTAATTTTTTCATGAACAATCTTAAAAAACCAACTATAAAATGATGCAGAATAAATGAAAAACATGTTTACTTGGTCTCTGGAAGCTTCAAAAAGAGGGTTTAGAGAAACAGATCAACTTTGATGACGTTTAGATGTCAATCCAATTCTTTGAGGTATTACAATGGCTGTCCTTATTTTTAAAAAGGGAAGGTTATTTGCAACTTGACTTGTCAAGGACAGATTTAAATTTTAAATCTCTTCAAAACAAAATTTGGATCCAACTGTTATGTGTTTGTATCTGTCTGTGTATATCTATATATATATGTTATAAATGTCAGATAGTTTTCTACCTCCAGATGACATTGTTAAAATTAACTTAAAGTCAAGTACTTATAAGGATTGGGTATTTTAAACTTCTCAGAAATAGAGAAACTAACTCAAATGTTTTTCAAGTTTATGTGCTCTGAGATTAATCCTTAGTAAATAAAAGCTAGCTTAAGTTTATTGGTTTAAGTAAAACAGACATGTCTTCAGTTTGCCTGGATTTCACAAAAATAAGTTCATGTTAATAACTGACTTTAATGCCTATAAAACATGTTTCTAGAAGTTATAAAATCTTTTCGTAAATCTGCCAACCTAATGAATACTAATTGCTTCTTAGTGTTCATTAAAAATTTAGGTTTTAAAAGTTAAAATCTCAATATATATAGAAAAGCCTCGTGGAATATCTAAAATAATTTAGTTTTTAATGTTAAATTGCATGGGAATCATTATAAATTAAGTTTTCAATCATTTATGAAGAGACTTTGCATGGGGCATGGAGGGGCACAATGCAGAGTGTGGAGGTGTTATATAGAATGGGACACTTGAAACTATGTCAACACAATAAATTAAGAATAAAAATTAGCCCTGGCCAGTTAGCTCAGCAGCTTGAGTGTCGTCCCAAAACTAGGTTGTGGGTTCGATCCCTGGTCAGGGCACACATGGGAAACAATCAAATATTGCATGACTGAGTGGAACAACAAATGCTTCCCTTCCCTCACTCTTCTCTCTTTCTTCCTTTCTCTGTCTTTCTAAAATTCAATAACAATTAAGTCCTGGCTAGATAGTTTGGTTGGTTGGAGCATCGTCTGAACTGCTGTTGCCAGTTTGATTCCCAGGTCAGGGCACATATAGCAGTAGCTCGATGTTCCTATCTCTCTCTCTCTCCCTGACTCTCTCTCTCTCAAAAAAATAAATTAATAATAATAATAAAATTACATTTAAAATTTTTAAAAATATCTAGGGTACATTGTATGGCTGAGCAATGGTTGTAAATTAAACAAATAGTCAAGGCAATGGGAAACCCAAAATGGCCATTAGGTTTTCCCAGGCTCTGAGAAGTTTTTCAGTTTCTGTATCCCTTCATGCATCACAGTGCATTTAAGCTGAACATTGATGAAGTAACTTCTGAGCTAACCTTATTAAAAGAAAACATCTTACACTATTGCCAAGGTTTGATAGAGTCATTTCAAAAAAATGCCAAATTAGTATCTGCTTTCTTTCACAGTGAGATCCCAAGAGAAAAAGACTTTATTTTTATTTTTTAAATGTTTATTTCACTTATTTTAGAGAGAGGAAGAAAGTGAGAGAGTAAAGAACATTGATCTGTTCCTGTACGTGCCCTTACCAGGGATCAAATCTGCAACTTCTGTGTTTCAGGACAATGCTTTAACCAATCAAGCTATTTGGCCTCCAAGAGAAAAGGACTTTAAAGATCAATTACTGCCACATGAAGATTTTGTTTATTGGAAAGAATATCAAATAAAAGATACTCTCTTACCTTATCAGGAGCCTAACCATGAACAGACATCTACCCTTGTCTATGGATGTCAAAGACTCCTTGACTAGAAGAAGCCATTAACACCAGAGGCAGCTATCCAAAGATGTCAACAAGACTTGTATACCTATGGATTGACATTAAACTCTGAATCCATTTAGTCTGATTTTCTTGACCTGTCTGCCAATGATATTAGTCCTAATAGTTATAATTGTTCTTCGGGTTTTTCTCTATAGTCCAACCATTTATGATTACTGAATATGTATAAGATAACTTTTAATATGCTTTATAAGGGATATGTAAATGTTATACTAGATGCCAAACATTGAAAAATGAGAGAGAAGGCAAAATAATCATGACTGTTGAAGGATAGAAATGATCCAAAGTGTTTGTTCAAAATGAAAGCCATAAGACCTGACTACCTTCCTTTCTTGCCTTTCCTATTTTGAGAAAATCTGGCCTCACCTCAAATCCTATGGTTGTTGTATTGCCCCATTCTAAAGGTCAACAAGATGATGCTGATATTGAGACTTCTTAGGAATGAGCTTTTCCAGCACTGTGAGACCACACTATTCGACCAAAAAGGTTAGTCATCAGTGCCTCCTTCTGATAAACTTATGACTAAAAGGGGGAAACTGTGAATGAAAAAAGAAGGGAGAAGGTTTCTATGGAAAGTAACTTCACAGGGTGATCTGATCATAAATTCCTAAAAAGGAAGGTCATGGTGGGTAGTCATACCCCAGGCATACAATCTTTTAGTAAAAGGCTTATCTTTGCCTTAAGCAAGCCCTGTCCATTGTTTCTGTGCATCTAGGTTAACACACCCTTGAAATAAGCCAGCCTCAAGAAAGTACATGGTCTTGTTAACTATCCTTCAATCCAATCCCCACCTTGCTTTTTTCACCTCTTTGTAATCTTTTTTTTGTTTCCTTAGTTTTACATGCATAAAAGAAGCTGCAAAAATATTATTCTCTGGAACATTTGAGATCTTGCTCCTAGCATATGTGGTTAGTTTGGCTCAAATAAATTCATAGAAATTTAAAAACATACATTTAGAGGAGAAGCAGATTTATAACACTTTATATAAAGTAATAGTCTATCCCCTTTATTTATTTTTTTTCACATTGGACAGGCAGTGTGCCTATGTCATAAGATTTAAGAGAGACACATGTCACACAAGAGTGTGAACACCCACTCATCAAACTTATGAACTACAGAAGGACCCAGCCCCTCTATTAAGTACATATTCCTATGGGAGGGAGAGACTAACATCAAATTTATCAGGAATCATCAGATTGCTTTCAAAATCATAAAAATACTTAAAAGAATAAAAAAAATTTGAGTAGAAAATTTTATAACTTACAATCATTCATAAATGATAAAAAGAAAACACATATACCAAAAAATGGAAGAAAGTAAGCACACATAATTATACCCCCAGAATTTACCAGAAAATACAAAAGTACTGGCTTATACACTAAAGCAAGGGCTTCAGAGTCTGCTTTGACTATGTAAACACGTGTCAATTTTTGTTTACCTTGATACACTAGAGTCTGATGGTAATTTTTTGGCTTTATACTACTTGATAAAGGAAAAAAATGCATAGTCAGCATAAAAAAAAACCCCTATTCATTCTCACAATTGTTTGTTGTTTTTACAAATATGTATGTATGTGCTCTGACCAGGGAGCTCAGTTTGTTAGAGGTCTTTCCTAATACGCCAAGGTTGTGAGTTCAATGCACGGTCAGGCACATATAAGAATCTACCGATGAATGCATAAATAAGTGGAACAACAAATTGATGTTTCTCTTTCTCTCTCCCTTCCTTTCTAAAAACCAATAAATTAAAAAAAAATAAAGGTGAAAATAAAAACCAAGTATAAATGTATGCCACAACAAGAACAGAATCTCAAAAGTGATATCATAGTACCTGTCCATCTTTGAATCATGTTTTCACATTCAAGGTCTAATGTAAAATATATTACTTTTGGTATTTTCCTTTTAATTTTTATTGATTCACTAACCATTCCTGGCAACATCTTCACTAGACATCCAAGCTACATTCTTATAACGTAATGTTCCTAGGTTCACTGATACAGCAGCAGTAGTGTGGAAGAGATGTTAAAATACTGTTTTTAATTTCTGAGGTAATGCTAAGAATCTAGGTATTATTTTTAAATATTAGCAAAATATTTTCTTGTTTCTTATAAATATTAAATTTGTACTTTACACCTTGCTTTATAGCATATGTAGACATGCAAGTAAAGTAAATATACAAATAATATTAGTATTTGTGCAGGTAGGGAGAGATTGTACTTAGAGATCGAGTAAGAGTTAACTTTTTGTAGCACTTGCTGTGTGCCCAGATCCATTCTACCTACCTAATTTATTTAATTCTCACGATAATACTATGAAATACCGGTACATGCTATTATCTCCACTGTATAATTAAAGAAACAGACAAGGAGAATTTAAATAAGTTGCCCAGTGTCACACAGCTAATAAGTGGTAAAAGTGGGATTTGAACCAGATGGCTTGGCTCCATGGTCCCTTTCTTATTTCTGACCATAAATCAAAATGAAAATGTTACAAAGTGACCTGGTTCTCTCTCAGTTGATCATCAATGCAAGCATTGTGATTAGCTCAACATCAACCCGCCAAGTCAAGTTATAAGTTAACTATCACTGTAATTTAAGATAGATACCATTTCTCTAGGCCCCATATCAGACACAATTTAAAAAGTGGAAGTGATTATAGAGACTGTATTCTTTGCTGTCACCCCTTGAATTGTACAGTTAAGGAAATTGAGGTCCAGACAAGTCTTTGATTTGTCCAAAGATACTGTAACAGGCTGAGGAATCAAAGCATGATCATACCCTAGGAAAGCTGAGGAAAAAAATGCTCCACTTTTAGAAAAAACACATGCTTTAGAGCATCACACATATTTTACTTGATTTCACTACATCGCATTCATGAGTCATGATGGGTTACTGGTAAGCTACAAGAACTAAAGACGCACCATGTTCCTACCAGGAATGAGAGAACTGGGCCCTGTCATATCCAGTTTAAGTTGCAAGTACATGGGCACAGACACTTCCTAATCTACAAATCGATTGTGTTCTAAATGTCACATGGAAGAACAGGAGACGCATTTTGGCTCAGATATAATTTTCTACCTTTGGAGGTGTTGGGTCTCTAAATTAGACTTCAAAAACATCTTTAACGCAAAATGCTCTCTGAACAACTTTCTGTTCAAATAGTACTTTTGAAACCAAATATTTCTACCGGAAGAGATGGAACATCTCCTCCTGCTGCAGTCTTGGAAAACAAAGAGTCCTTCTTAGTGTATCTTTGTCCTTTCCATGCACCTGCTATCTACCTATCTTATCTATCTGCTTCCCTCCAAAGGGCTTTTTTTTTCCTTTTAGTTTCTTACTTCCTTTTTCTTTTCTTTTTTTTTTTTTATTGATGCATCTATTATTGTTGTTTTGTTTTTACTACTTGAATCTCGGTGATCTTATTCCTAATCATTTCCTCTTTTTTCATTTGTTTTAAAATTACAGGTGATATTCACTATCACTCTGTACTGGCTGCGAGGGAGCGCTGGAGGAAGACACAGAGGTTAGCGCTGGAGGAAGACACAGAGATTAGCGCTGGAGGAAGACACAGAGGTTAGCGCTGGAGGAAGACACAGAGGTTAGCATTGGAGGAAGGCACAGAGGTTAGCGCTGGAGGAAGACACAGAGGTTAGCGTTGGAGGAAGACACAGAGGTTAGCGCTGGAGGAAGACACAGAGGTTAGCGCTGGAGGAAGACACAGAGGTTAGCGCTGGCACTTTCCACAAGCTCTTAGCCAACTTTTAGTCACAGTGGGGTTCCTATCACTTTTCTTCAGGGTGCCTTGGTCATGATCTGCCTACTTCTGTTTTCACAACTATTTCTTCTAACGAGGCTTTCTCTTCTCCCATGACCCTGTCAGGCTTGCTGCTCATGATGTGGTGGCAGCACAAGCAGCATCTTCATCCAGGACCTTTGAGAAATGCAGATTTCAGGGTCCCACCTAACACCTCCATAATTAGTTCTGTAAGTTTGCTAGATGGGGGGAGGAGGATCTGATATGCAAATAAAAGTTGGCCCTTGATCATTAAAATAGTTAACATTCATTTCTATGTTTTAAATTTTTTAATATTAAGATATTACTAAATATTGTTAAGTATCATCATTAAGAAAAAAATCAAGCTAAAAAGCCCTCCCTGTATGTACCACCCCCAATGCCCTCTCACCTTAGAGTCTAGCCAAAGTCAAATGCATTCAGTGATAACCACGATGCTCGCCACCTGAATCAGAGTCACCTGGGAGCCTGCTCAGAGAATACTATTTATTATCCACGGCCCATCCTAGACCCACCGAATCACATTATCTGGGGTGGGGCTACTGGTGTTGTACAAACTGAAGTAAAATTTCCTTATGTTTCCAAGAAAGCTGGACAACCAGGAATTTCCAATTCTTCTTGTCGCAGGAACTGGGGAAAGTATAGAATGCCATGGGTAGCACTAGCAAGTGCAGCCCGTGTGTTAGAGATGGGGGTGATGGCAGGGGATATTTTCAGGGCTCGGGGTGAATGTAGGGAATGGACCATGTAAAAGTCACTGCTGGTGTTAAAGAGGGAGCTAGATATTGGGGATTGTAGGGGTGGGAGAGAAATCTGAAAAATAAATCCTACAAGACTGGTATCTAAAAGATTTACCAGAGCTAGCTATATTCAGGTAAAAGAGACATACATAAGCCCAAGCATCTAAGCCAGGATTTCTTATGTGCAGAATGCCCCAAACACTCTTCCTTCTTGAGCAATGTGCTGGGACTCAAACACCTACCCAATGTCTTTGTCAAATCATAAGGGGCAAAGATTTCCCTTTGCAATACAGACTGTGGGACTTGGGCACTCTAACAACACGAGTGTTAGGACTTCTCCTTTATGCCCTTAAACTTCTTAGGGTTTAGTGAATACAAGCAATTTGACCCGAGTTGTACTGACATGTCTTGCAATTTGATGATGGAAATATGCCCAGAGCTGCCTAGGAATTAAGAGTATTTCTGAGTGAACACTTTTGAATTTCTTATCATAATAAATGTATTGTGATAATCATTTTCTCTCAGTAATCTGCTTACACAATTCCATCCACTTGGCTTCTCTCTACCTATCCTTAACTGACTCTCACACTCAGTTTTTCAACAGCCAGTTTCTCTTCTGGGAGTCTTAGATGTTAAAGGCAATGTTGAAATCTGGCCACTGAGTCAAATGAAGAAAAAACAAGTACATAGTTAGCAATGAGAGGCTGTAGCTCATATGATTTAAAATTACATCAATATTGCAGAAAGACAAACTCCTTCATGCTGACATTTCCTTTTTTCTCAACCTCCCGTGGTCAACAGCAAATTTTATAGTGCTGTTTCTATCAGTCCTGAAACCAATCAAACATTATAGCACAATTAACCTATTTAGAGGAACTAAGAATGTACAGGATATTTTGAAAGTATGTCTACCTTTTACCAAGAGTAGTGTTAGAGCAACTTCAAGAATCCCTGCTCATTTGATGCAACTTAAAAATTACCAAGATGTATCGCTTCTCAGCCTTTTGGCTAAGATCAAGTGCAGTAAAAATTACCAAGATGTGACACACAGCCTGACCAGCGGTGGCGCAGTGAATAGAGCATAGGACTGGGATGCAAAGGACCCAGGTTCGAGACCCCAAGGTTGCCACCTTGAGCACAGGCTCATCTGGTTTGAGCAAAAGCCCACCAGCTTGAACCCAAGGTCGCTGGCTCCAGCAAGGGGTTACTAGGTCTGCTGAAGGCCCACAGTTAAGGCACATATGAGAAAGCAATCAATGAACAACTAAGGTGATACAACGCGCAATGAAGAACTGATACTTGATGCTTCTCATCTCTCTCCCATCCTGTCTGTCTGTCCCTGTCTATCCCTCTCTCTGACTCACTCTCTGTCTCTGTAAAAAAATAAATTAATTAAAAAAAAGATGTGACACACAGAGGAAAGAAGCAATGCCCTGAAAAAAATACTGTAAAGAGTGAGGCATTGATATAATTTGTTTAAAAGGATAGAGGTGTTATTATATTGTGGCTAAATTTTCTCCCCTTGTTGTCTTCCTGTGAACAAATACAAAAAAATAAAAATAAAGAGCTCAGAACAGCGGAACTCATTTTAACCAGCTCAATGGTATTCTAAGTTCTTTAAGACTCACAGTTTTCAACACTTTCCCTTACTTAAAACTTCATGGCTTCAGCGAGGTCTCTGCTCTGTGACAAGGGTGGGAAACCTGCAGCCTCGCCACACTGCCCCACCGCACCTGTTAGGGTTCCTCTCCGTGCCTTCTCGCCTTACACTTCAGGCGCTAGGCCATCCATTCTTTCCTTCCCCAGGATTCTGTTGGTTATCTGCAGACGCTGAGCTGGTGCAAACAAACGTTGCCCTTCTAACACACCACTCACACACCTGTAGCCCAGGGCTCAGGTTAGCTCAACAGCTCCTCTCCCCTTTACTCCACCCACCAAGGGACTTAAGATTCCTTTGGCTGAGATATTTTTAAACTCTATACCCGCTCCATTCTCCTAGGTGTTTATTTTGTTTATACATTTCACCGTCAACAATACTGGGTCTTGGGTGGATTTTACACAGTTCCTTCCCTAAGTATAAGTAAGTGAGAAGATTCCAGTTGGTTCCCCCTATCTTGCTTTCTGCAGTGAATTTTCTTCAGATTTGCCCCTGAGGTGAGGAAGAGCTCTCAACCTTTAAGCTTCTATTTAACCTGTGTCTCCTGAGAAGGTGTAAAGAAACTCAGCAGACCTAAGACTGGTAGAGTCAGCATTCTGTTGAGAACCTAAATACAACCATTATAAAAATAGTTATGTTGCAAGTATAATCTGGTGTAGTTGAAGGGTCATAGACTTTGGGGCGAGAGACCTGGCTATCACTCAAATTTACAGTATGCATGACTTTGGGAAAGTTATATACTTTCCCTGGTTCTCAATTTCCTCTTCTGTAATGTCTGCTCTGTGGATTTACTAGGAGAATCAAGTAAAATAATCTGCATAAAGGGCTTAATGTTGAACCTGGGATGGATTATGTACAATAAATATTAAACTATATCATGTTTATTTTTGGTTCTGTGTATACCAGGGCAAAAAAAAAATAACTTCTACAAATGTTTGTGTATCATCTAAACATTCATGTTTAGGTGTGTGCTGTTGTTTACATGATCTTTCTAGGCTGGTGGATAAATTATTACACAAGCCAAACAGAGAATAAAGGGGCTTGATAATTAGGCCTCTCTTCCAGCTTCTTCTATTCAGTTGTCACCAGGAGCAGCGTGTGATGGAGAATATGACTAGGGACTATAGTTACTTTCACCACAGTCTTAGTGGTAAAAACATTTGTTTGAAGTATCATTTACTTCAATCCAACAATGATTTATTGAGAATGTTACATTTTTATATGATACAACCAGAGTGAATTGTACCCTTATACAATAATTAAAATCTATAGAATATAGTCATTAAACAACTAACAAAACATATTTTTAAAAATTAAGTCAATAGAGCCAGAAGGTATGTATCAAATTGTTTTTCAAAGATCTGAGTATTCTCATGAGAAATACTGCCTCAAAGATATCTTAAAGATAATTAAGTCTTGCCTGACCTGTGGTGGCGCAGTGGATAAAGCATCGACCTGGAAATGCTGAGGTCGCCGGTTCGAAACCCTGTGCTTGCCTGGTCAAGGCACATATGGGAGTTGATGCTTCCAGCTCCTCCCCCCCTTCTCTCTCTCTCTCTCTCTCTCCTCTCTCTCTCTCTCTCTCTCTCCCTCTCTCTCCTCTCTAAAGATGAATAAATAGAAAAATTAAAAAAAAAAGACATTCTTTAAAAAAAAAAAAAGATAATTAAGTCTTCAGCTATCTTATTCATATTTATGAACAAAATATTTTCACCCCCAAACTGTTACAAGTTTTTATAGAAATAGATAGGTAGATAGATAGATAGATAGATAGATAGATAGATAGATAATTTCAAAGCCAGAGGCACTTTTCCAAGAGATTATTTAGAGTAGCCCAAAACGTTCTGGACATAGAAGTGGTCATCTTTGTCAAGATAAAATTTTAAATGTATTTTTCCTGTTGTGTTTGAACTACAGATTCTTAAAACAATGCAACTTGTATGGCATCCCTTTTGTAGACATTAGGGCAGCACTAACTCTGCAGAGCGTGAAGATCAATACAGGTACAAGTACACCCAGACGATACTTCACATTCCAAAGCAAATTTGTGCACTACTTTTTCTTGAAGACCAAATTAAGTTTACAATTTGTCATTGCCTTTTATAGGTTACAATCAAGGATCCAAAGCGAGGTTCTGGTGATGTAAAAAATTAATAGCTCAGGGTCACATTTGACACCTACTCAGGAGCGTCCAGGATGGCACATAAGCACTGGAAAGCCGGGATTTTCAGGCTTGGTGCTCGCTTTACATCATAAGGTGTACAAGATTAAGTAAATGAGAGTTACCTCACTGCCAAATATTTTAATTCTGTTCTTTTCCCTTGAAACAACTCAGCATGCAGATGCGATTTCAAAATATTACACACACCCATATATGTAATTGGCTGAATTTAACTTAGTAATTATAAACTTACAAATAATAATCCATAATAAACTGACAAATGAGATCCTTACCCCTAAATATAATAAGATTCCATAGAACATAAATCTCCAGAAAAAGCATCGCCGAAGGGCATTAATGAGTTTGGGATTTTTCTTTGATGCCAGCTCTCTGTCCCATTCTCTGCAAAGGAATAAAAAATAGGACTAATAAGGTAACTGTGAAAAATTTTGATTGTTCCCTTAACATAATTTTACTCACACAAGTACATCCAAGCAGATTAACCAAGTTACTTAAAGAGATGAAAATTTATGGAGACCTTCCAACACTAACACTCACTCAGATATTTGGCAGAATTCAATGCTCCACCAAATTTCAGAGCATTGACCTCATAAAAGTGTCATATAACATTTGTTAGAGAAAGGTCCTGAGCTTCTTAAAAGCAACACAAAATTCAGACATATAAAGTGTGACTTATAAATACACATTGCTATGTTTTGAACAGGGTGAAAAATAAACAAATATTTAATTTTTCCCTCTTAACCTCTTGATGTTCACCTGTTTAGAAGCGCAGTAAATTTTACATAATTTAACCATCAAATCAAAAACCAGATAAAGAGTCAGATGGATTTTTCTGTGGTTTAACATTAAAAAAACTTGTTAGGCTTTGTTTTTAAATGTAGGAGTATGAAACAAATATCATCAGACTTTATATTCAGCTACTAAAGTCATTCCAAATTAAACCTTTGAAAAATTAGAACAGAATCAAATTCTATATTTTCTAGTAGGAATATAAATTAAATAGTCTGAAAATGGTTGATATTCAAATAAATGTTTTATTTTCTTTTAAATGCTATAGGTTTATCAGCTGACTACATTTAAGTTATTGCCGCTACTTTCTATTAATTAAAGCTCTCTTTCTTTTCCCAAGAGGATAAAATATAGCTCTAAATGTTACTATTGGGGAGATAACAGAGACAGTCTCCTTCATGTGTTTCCACCGTGATCTACCCAGCAACCCCCATCTGGAGCCCATCTGGGACCACTGGCAATCAAGCTATTTTTAGCAACTGAGGTGGAGGCTGGACAGAGCCATCCTCAGTGCCTGAGGCCAATGCACTCGAATCAATCAAGCCATGGCTGTGGGAGGTAAAAAGAGAGAGAGAGTGGAAGGAAAAGGGGGTGGAAGCAGATGGTTGCTTCTCCTGTCCTGGGAATCAAACCTGGGATATACACATGCTAGGTTGATGTTCTACCACTGAGCCAACTGGCCAGGCCCATTTTTATTTTTAAACTCTACAGAGACAAGGAGTTTCATGAACTAAAGACAAGAATTAGATAAATAACTAGATAAAGGTTTTGCATTTGATTAAGAGCTATTCTCATAACTATCAATCTATTGTTATAACAGGTGGTAGTTCTAAGTTACTTCAGAGAAAGAGCACATAACTGAGATTTGAGAGCAAGCTTGGTGGTATCTGTGCATGAACAATGGCTTCCCCCAGAAGTCTACTATCTACAATACCGCATTACCCAATCCTATCTGTTTCCCTCCCTACCCTCTTCCCACTCTTTCTCTCACACTCGGGGACCTTGCCTTCCATCCACATCACTCAGCAACTAATAAAGTGAATATGGAGGCAGACCCAGCTTCTCCTTCAAAGGAAGGGTCAGATGAAAAAGTCAAAGAAAGGGTTGCAAGATGGGAAGACATATTCAAAACTGAAATCATGTAGGAAGATGTCATTACATTTGACAATTAAGAGGCCTCTGGTGACCTGATCAGTATGGTTTTAGGAACATGACAGACATGGAAACCATATTTTAGGGAGCTGAGATGTAAATAAAAGGTAAAGAAGTGAAGAGACCAGGAAAACAGAGAAATACTAGTTATGAAAGGAAAAAAAATGGGGTAATGATCTAAGGCAGGGTCCCCAAACTATGGCCCGCAGGCTGCATGCGGCCCCCAGAGGCCATTTATCCGGCCCCCGCTGCACTTCCAGAAGGGGCACCTCTTTCATTGGTGGTCAGTGAGAGGAGCACATTGACCATCTCATTAGCCAAAAGCAGGCCCATAGTTCCCATTGAAATACTGGTCTGTTTGTTGATTTAAATTTACTTGTTCTTTATTTTAAAATTGTATCAATATTTGTTCCCATTTTGTGTTTTTACTTTAAAATAAGATATGTGCAGTGTGCATAGGGATTTGTTCATAGTTTTTTTTATAGTCCAGCCCTCCAACAGTCTGAGGGACAGTAAACTGGTCCCCTGTGTAAAAAGTTTGGGGACCTCTGATCTAAGGGGATGGCAAGGTTGGGAAATTTTTTTAACTGGTAGGACTTAAACAATTTGTAGTCAAAGAGGAGAAGTTAGCATTGGTTCATGATCTTGAAAATGTGAATTTGTTGCTCTTTTTGCTTTCTTTTCAAGTGGGAGAAGCGAAGATAATGAGACAAACTCCTGCGTGCGCCCCAACTGGGATCCACCAGTAACTCCCATCTTGGGTTGATGTTTGACTACCAAGCTATTTTTAGTGCTTGAGGCCAATGCGCTTGGACCAACTGAGCCATCCTCAGAGACCAGGGCCATGCTCAAACCAATCAAGCCACTGGCCACAGGAGAGGAAAAGGGAGAGAAGGGGAAGAGGGGAGAGGAGAGAAGCAAGAGGATGGTTGCTTCTCCTGTGTGTCCTGACCAGAAATTGAACCCAGGACTTCCATACTCTGGGCTGACACTCTATCCACAGAGCTACCAGCCAGGGCTAAATTTACTACTCTTACTAGCTTAATTCTTTATTAAAATCAAGAAAAAAAAACAGTTGAATATCTTACTTTACCTTAAAAATACCAAAGAAAAAAATGACTTCAATGAAAATAAACAAATTTCAAGTTTACTGAACTTTATTTTGGTGCAATAATTTTTTTTAATTTAGAAAATTAAATATCACAGGGTGACATTAGTTACTTTTTATTTTTATTTTGGCAACTCCCTCTCCTGTGTCCCTTTTGTTCAGTATCAGACCCTGTGCTATTGGCATAAGGCCCTACCTAGCTCATTTATAGACTGTGGTTGGTCCAAGGAGTGAGCATGTGACTCAAGAGTCTCTGGAATTTTTCATATCTGCCCTAGGAGAAAGGGCTCTGTTCGCTGTGGTCCGTAAGGATATTATGGAGGAGTTTTGAGGACCCGCTGCATGGAGGAGGCTCATCTGAGAAAATAAAGCAAGTACAAGGCATATGCCACCAGGTGGCATTTGAGTCCCTGGTTCCATTGAGTCCCGAAAGTTAGTCTCTACCTAGACCTTCATTCAGTTAGACTACATCAGCCAACACATTCCTTCTTTTTGTTTTGTTTTTTTACTTAGCTAGCTAAGTAGGTTTCTTTCTCTGGCAATCAAAGGATTCTAGCCAATACTTTTAGAAAAAGGTCTTCTGGCAATGAGGACACAGAACCTGGGGAGGCCGGGAATGCAGACGTAGGGGTAGAATCATGGTTCCATCACTCATTAGCTGGCAAATTACATCAGCTCCATGAGCTACAGTGTGTTCTTCTGTAAGATGGAGATAATAATGCTTTTCTTCCATGGTGGCTGAGAAGAGACACTATACCTGGCATTCAATATATACTCAAAATTATGAAATTTTATATTTCTTGGCTATCCAATAGCTATTTAATTACCTTAAGGTTTCATTTATAGTCACATATTAGGATTTTTGAGGTGAATATATATAATATGCTTCACGTAGATGTTATTTCAGTCTTTACAAAATCAATATAATGTTCTTAAAAGACAGATAACTTCTCAGAATTCAAATATGTATTTTTCAGAAAAATAGTGATTTCTCAAGAAAGTGTTATTCTACTTTTATCCTTTCACTTTAATTCCTAACTGATCAAGACTTCAGCAAGAAAATAAGATGCTCTTATTTTGAATATGCTGTTTTACAAATTAAGCCCTCTGATAGGCCTGTTATCTGAGTAATTAATGTTAACTTCACTCTCCAACTAATAAACAGTGTATATGAACATACCTTTCTAAGGATTCGGAGAGATTGTCAGCAGAATCAGCTGAAGGGATTTGGTATATGTCTGACAACTCCAAGCGCTGTCTGTATCCTTTCCTCAAAATTGTTGTAGTCCAGCTAAAGTGAAGAGGACAGAAAGGAATATTTACATGATTTGGTCTTTAACAGAAATTTGGAATCAGTAATTATTTCAAATCTTCTGGCATGTGGAAGAGGGTGGAGAAATGAATATGAATAACATAAGTCAACTTATTTATAATAAATACCAGAATTTCAAATCTCAGGGGACACATCTGTATAAAACACCAGTACTTTTGAATTCATGTGGCTGTTGTTTTGTCAAAATGGGTCAAGAATGATGAAACATAAGCAGTAAAATCTTAGCCATTTCTTATAATAATATTTTTTTCTGATATATATTCTCAGGCAAGGAGAACAAAAGAAAGAATAAACAAATGGGACTACATCAAAGTTAAAAACTTTTACACAGCAAAGAAAACCCTTAACAAAATGGAAAGACAACCCACTGAGTGGGAGAATATATTTGCCAATGGTACATCTGATAAGTGATGAAGAGCTAAAATTTATAAAGAACTTATAAAACTCAACACCAAAAGAACACACAATCCAATTAAGAAATGGGCAAAGGACCTGAATAGATACCTTACTTCTCAAAGACAACATACAGAGATGGACAATGGAAATATGAAAAGATGTTCAACTTCACTAATCAACAGAGAAATGCAAATTAAAACCACAATGAGATATCACCTCATACCTTCAGAATGGCTGTCATCAATAAATTAACAAACAATTGTTGGTGAGGATGTGGAGAAAAGGAAACCCTAATGCAGGGGTCCCCAAACTATGGCCCGCGGGCCGCTTGTGGCCCCCTGAGGCTTTTTATCTGGCCCCGCCGCACGTACTGAAGGAGCACCTCTTTCATTGGTGGTCAGTGAGAGGAGCACATTGACCATCTCATTAGCCAAAAGCAGGCCCATAGTTCCCATTAAAATACTGGTCAGTTTCTTGATTTAAATTTACTTGTTCTTTATTTTAAATATTGTATTTGTTCCCGTTTTGTTTTTTTTTACTTTAAAATAAGATATGTGCAGTGTGCATAGAGATTTGTTCATAGTTTTTTTTTTATAGTCCGGCCCTCCAACGGTCTGAGGGACAGTGAACTGGCCCCCTGTGTAAAAAGTTTGGGGACTCCTGCCCTAATGCATTGTTGGTGTAAATGCAGATTGGTGCAGCCTCTATGGAAAATGAGTTACCTCAAAAAATTAAAAATAGAACAGCCTTTTGTCTTAGCGATCCTACTCCTAGTAATATATCCTATGAAATTCTAAACACTAATTCGAAAGAAGATATGCACCCCTATGTTCATTATAGAGTTGTTTACAAAAGGCAAAATTTCAGAGTAGTCCAAGTGTCCATCAGTAAATGAGTGAATAATAAACTCTGGTGCATTTAAATAATGGCCATAGGCCCTGGCCAGTTGGCTCAGCGGTAGAGCGTCGGCCTGGAGTGCGGGGCACCCGGGTTCGATTTCCGGCCAGGGCACATAGGAGAAGCGCCCATTTGCTTCTCCACCCCCACCCCCTCCTTCCTCTCTGTCTCTCTCTTCCCCTCCCGCAGCCAAGGCTCCATTGGAGCAAAGATAGCCCGGGCGCTGGGGATGGCTCCTTGGCCTTTGCCCCAGGCGCTAGAGTGGCTCTGGTCTCGGCAGAGCGATGCCCAGGAGGGGCAAAGCATCGCCCCCTGGTGGGCAGAGCGTAGCCCTGGTGGGCGTGCCGGCTGGATCCCGGTCTGGCGCATGCGGGAGTCTGTCTGAGTGTCTCTCCCTGTTTCCAGCTTCAGGAAAAAAAAAAATAATAATAATGGCCATAAAAAGCCCTTTACAATTATTAATATAGTTTAGTATTTCCTGACAGTTTCACCACAGCAAAGCTTAGATTTGTATTCTGAAATAGAAATTTGATTTAAGATAAATCATGAGAACTAAAATCAATTAACTTTGGCAATTATCAGAGTTATCTTAGCAAAAGAGTTTATTCTGTGAGGTTAAAGCAGTAAAGTTGAATGAAATTTCTGCCATATCGAGAAGTGTCCATGCATAACTTAAGCTAGTCTTAGAAATACAAAAGCAAAACCAAGACACCAAAATTCCCAGGTATCCACAATTAGACACTTAATGAAATATTAGCTACTGTACAACTCCAGCTAGCACTCCATTTGAATAATCCTGAGATTAAGTATACTTGGATAGAGTTTAGGAATGCCCAGTCAGGATTTCTATGTTAGTGTTTCTTCCATTAGAAATGAATGCGTGTACAGGTGTTTCATGAAGCAAAGCGGGTCCACCTTGAATAACCAAAAACAATAAAGCTTCTTCCTCCTCTTCCTCAAATTTGCTTCCACCATCTCTTCCTCTTGCTTCTAATTGATCTTGTCATTTTCCTTCATGCATAAGCAATCACTATAATTGATAATAAATTTATATATTGGTCTACTTTAAACTGTTGGTTTTAAGTAACTTTAAAGTTCTGGTTATTTCTAACAGAAACTAGCTAATCAGTAATTATGGAAGACAGGGATACCTAAGGGTATACGGTGTTTTATAATTTATCAGTTTTAAGCTGACTCTGAAAAACAAAAGTTTAGTACCCTGGATACACTATTCTGCGCACTTAACAATGAGAGGCTTCGGGTTTTATTGAGGAAAAAATATTATCACTTTATTTTTAAAATACACACGCACACAAAGATGTAACTGTATTTAATTAGTTTCATTTCTTAGGACAAATTTTCCATTTTAGTGCAGAGTGACTTGTGATTCCTTATAATAAAAAATTTTTTCAATTATAGTCACTATTAAGGCCTTGATTTTCATGGAATCTATCCTCTTAAAAGCACATAATTAAAGCTTTATATCATTTCTCCATCTGACATTTGGGTTTTATTAATCCAACAGAGGTATCTGACATTTCCATCTACTAGAATTTCAGATGAAGGTCAGGTATCAGATCTGTTAGTTCAAAATGGTTTTGTATATACAACAATCAGGCTTCCACCGTAGTTAACATTACTTGTTATTTAACTAGCCAAAGGAAATAAAGTAGCAACTTCAAATTCCTGGTTGCATGACCCTTCTACCAAATATTAACAAATTTATACATTCAAAGATTAATAGCCATCTTCCTTTTTTTGTGTGAAATAATTAATACTTAAGGAACTAAGTAGAAATTACTCTAATTTATGTAGACAGACTTAGAACACTAGAGGTTTTCTCATCATTCAACATAATTACTGTGAGATTTAAATAGCCAAAATAATCTGGAGAGTCCTAACTAAAGAAAATGTTGCTGTTCAGAGAAAAGAGGGAGACTCATTAGAACAAAAGGTGGCAATAAACCTCAAATTCTTGCAGCATAGCTCTACCACTTTGTTTTAGTTATTTAGACAAATGGCTATGATGAGAAAAATTTTCTTGACTAGAAATCATCTCATCTCTAATATGGATTTTTAAAAACCTCATAACTAATACTTCAAATATCACAGTTGTTTTATCAACTTACCATATTTCCCCATGTATAAGGTGCTCCCATGTATAAGACGCACCTTAATTTTGGGGCCCAAAATTTGAAAGAAAAATGTATTAAATAAAGTTATTGAACTCAAGTTTTATTCACCATAAAATTCATACAACTCCTCATCACTGTCAAAACTCCCATCCATTAGCTTATCCTCATCTGGGTCTGATGATGAATCACACCTTCATGTATTGCCTCATCCTCAGTTCCATCTATGGCATTTGAAATGCCACACTTCTTAAATGACTTGATAACCACTGTATAAGACGCACCCAGTTTTTAGATCCCAAATTATTTGGAAAAAGGTGTGTCTTATACATGGGAAAATACGGTAGATTCGATGTTATCTTATAGTCAGATGTATTTTTTCTAATGAAGTTCAGTGAAAATAAAACTAAGAGTGGTATCTAGCTCTCAGACATCCAGGGTAAAACTTGCAGGCTTCAAGAATGCACCCAAAGCACAGCAGTGGAGTCAGGGGCAGGCTGATGAGTCCCAGTCCTCTGTTTCCACAGGTATTTGAAGCATTTGCTGCTTATCCACAAAATGGTAAATTTATAAGTAATAACCACTTCAGTCACTTTAGGAAATACATGCTTGTTAAAGAGCAGCTATTTTTTCACCCTGGCCAGGTAACTTAGTTGATTAGATCATTCTCAATATGCTAAGGGTGCAGGTTCAATCCCATTGGGGACACATACAAGAATCAAACCATGAAGGCATAAGTGGGTGGACAAACAGATCAATGTTTTTCTCTCACTCTTTCTCCCTGCTTCTCTCTCTCTCTTTTTATTTTTTCCCCTCTCCTCTAAAGTCAATAAATTATTTTAAGAAATGAAAAGATCAGTCATATTTCTATTCAGAGTTAATTACTCCTGAGGCTCTAACATACCAAAAGAATCATAGTTTACTTTTTTTCTCCAGATTAGTAAACAGTAAAGTAAATGTAGTTCATAAATTTCAGAAGATATGGAAAGAATTATTTGCTGCTCACCAACAGATCACAGACCAATTCTGAAACCTCTTCTGGAAGTCCAGGGTTTAGAACCTCACAGGTATCCTAATGTGAATTAATTTAACTTCATGTTTAATGAATCCAAACATTAAATAGAAAATCTATCTGCCCCCTTTACAAGACACTTCTGTATTAGGAATGTAAGTATATTAAGCACACATCTGGAAAGATATTTTCTTTTAAGCTTATCTATGTTTTCCAATATTTAACAATGAGTATGTGTAACTTCAGAAATAGAAAAGTTTGTTTTGTTTAAAGTACAAGCTACATATAACTAAATTCATTATTTGCTAAGGTTATCTAAGAACCTAAACTTTCTGGTCAAATATATTCTAACTCCATGATTCTCATATAATGTTTACTATCAACAATAATTTCCCATAATATCCCCTTTTCCCCCTTTTTGATATGGTTGTCTAGGTAATACTTCAACTTTGAGACCACAGAGTCCCAGTCATGTTAGTCTTACTACAAATCTGTAAATGAAAAAACTAATAATTTTAAGAAAAAAAGACAAACCCAGGTTTTAACCCTGTCTCTATCATTTCCCAGCCAAGTGACCTTGAAAAATACTCTTCTAAGGTCTTTCAGCTGCAGCTCTTCCTGGAAATAACTACCACGACTACTGTACCTGGTTTTCATGGGGACCAAATTCAATGTTGTCTATAAAACATTATAACTGTATGTTACTACAAACATCTTCCTATAAACTTCTTGGCTTTAGTTTAACTTTCAGAGCACTAGAGCTTATTATTATTGGGATTATAACAACAGTAATAGCTAACAACAGAGTATTACCACAGCCTTGCAAATTTCTTAAGTATTTCATCTGATTTCCACAACAATTCAAGAATTAAGTCCTATTATTATCTCTATCTTACAGATGAGTGACTGAGGCTTAGGACATTCGATAATTTATCCAGGGAAGAGTTAGTATTAAAAAGGAAACAGGGCCCTGGTCGGTTGGCTCAGTGGTAGAGCGTCGGCCTGGCGTGCAGAAGTCCTAGGTTCGATTCCCGGCCGGGGCACACAGGACAAGTGCCCATCTGCTTCTCCACCCCTCCCCCTCTCCTTCCTCTCTGTCTCTCTCTTCCTCTCCCGCAGCCGAGGCTCCATTGGAGCAAAGATGGCCGGGGCGCTGGGGATGGCTCCTTGGCCTCTGCCCCAGGCGCTAGAGTGGCTCTGGTCACAACAGAGCTACGCCTGGGACGGGCAGAGCATCGCCCCCTGGTGGGCAGAGCGGGTTGCCCCTGGTGGGCGTGCCGGGTAGATCCCGGTCGGGCACATGCAGGAGTCTGTCTGACTGTCTCTCCCCATTTCCAGCTTCAGAAAAATACAAAAAAAAAAAAAAGAAAGAAAACAGGACTGTGATGCCAAAGCCTACCTTTGTATCATATTTGTCATATTAGGACTAACTTTTTAAAACTAGTATACATTGAGATATAACTCCAAAAGCACAAGCGACAATAAAAAAAAAGATAAATTGGGCATCATAAAAATTAAAAATGTTTATGCTTCAAAGGACAAAAAGAAAAAAAAATAACCCAAAGAATGGGAGAATTTTTGAAAAACAATACATCTGATAACTTTTATCTAGAATATAAAAGGGCTCTTATAACTCAGTAATAAAAAAACAACCCCATTTAAAATTGGGTAAAGCATTGGAATACACATTTCTCTGAAGAAGAAAATAAACAAATAACAATGAAAGGACACTCAACACCATTAGCTATCAGGAAATGCAAATCAAAACCACAATGAAATACCACTTCACAACCAAGAGGATGGCTACAATCAAAAGATAGACTATAATGTGTAGAACAATTGGAAACTCATACCCTGCTGGTAGAAATGTAAAATGATGCAGCCACTTCGGAAAACAGTCTGAAAGTTCCTCAAAATATTAAACATAAAGTTAGCATAAGATGCTGCAATTCTACTCCTTGGCATATGCCCAAAAGAATTGAAAATGTATCTCTACCAAAAAATTGTACATAAATGTTCATAGCAGCGTTTTTATAATAGAAAAAAAGTGGAGACAACTCAAGTATCTATCAACTGCTCAATGATAAATGTATATTCCTACAAACAATGAAAAGAAATTATGTACAGATCCATGCTATAACATGGATGGATCATGAAAACTACACTCCATGAAAGAAGCCGGTCTCACAAAAACCACATTGTTCCATTTACATAAAATATTCAGAATAGTCAAAATCTATAGAGATGGAAAGTAGATTAGTATTTGCCTAGTACAGGGGAGCAGGAATAGAGAATAATTGCCTAAAAGTACGGAGTTTCTTTGGGGGGTGATAAAAGTATTCTAAAATTGATTATAGTGATAGTTACACATCTCTGGAATGTATTAAAAATCATTCAATTGTATACTTTAAATGGGTGAATTGCTTGGTATATAACTTATATCTCAATAAAGCTGTTACTAAGACAAACGACACAAAGGCTTCTGGCCAAGACGGCGCCATAGGTAATGCAGTAATCACATCCTCCCACATTCGTATCAATCTTACAACTAATCTACAGAACAATCATCATTCAGAACCACCTAGAATCCAGCCAGATAGAAGTCCTACAACCAAGGGTATAAAGACTAAGCCACATTGAGACTGGTAAGAGGATTGGAGATCCAGAATGGGCTGATCCCACACCCACATGTGGTGGTTAAAAGTCTGGAGAAATATCTCAGCTGTGGAGGTCCCCCTGAAGAGCAAGATCCTAGCTCCACACCAGGACCTCCAGACTAGGGTTCCAGTGCTGAGAAGAGAAGTCCCTATAACTTCTAGCCATAAAAGCCAGTGGGGATTGAGGCTGAGGGAGACAAGGCTCCTAGAGTCACAGGCAGTTCCCCTTAAAGGGCCCACACATGTGAACTTACTTGGACTCAACTGCTCTGAGCTTTAGAGCAGGGGTAGCAGCTTGAAAGATGCCAGGGCCATATGGGAAGGCACTGAATTGTCTGGCTTAAGAGCAAGGGCTAGAAAGGCAGTTTCCTCCTAGACAAAAGTGCTGGCAGGGGCCCTTGTTCCTTTGCTGAGACATCACTCCAAAGAGCCTATAGGTGGGCACCATATCTGAGTCTCCAGAAACCTGACTGTCACTGTTCACCCTGTGCTGGTGATCCTGAGGCCCCACCCCAAACAATATGCAGGCCCACCCAGCATGCTCCAGCAGATTTGGCATACAAATGGCCTGTCTTGCCTTATGCTGCTTACTTTTTTAAAACTTGGAACAAGCAGTATCTGGCCTCAGCATGTCCCATACCCCTTGCTAAGTAGCCCCAGGTCCAGCATTAGAGCCAGCTCTGGTTCACAGCCTGGCCTCTCCCAGGCACCTCCAAGTTCAGAACAAGTAGCAGCCATCTGCAGATCACCTTATAGCTCATGCCAGGTGGAGCCTGAGTAGGAGACAGGCAGCAGCTGACCTTGGCTTACATCTCCTGGGAGACCCTGGAGCTACCTCACCCAGTGGACAGCTTCGCACCATGCCAAACACTACACAACCAATCACCTCCACAACTCACACATTTAAGGGGTGGGTTCAGCGGGCATCAGAGCCTCAGTGAAACAAGTCCTGCTCTGTGGGGCTGGCCCTGCAGAGCAGATTCTCAGTTGTGGTCACTGCCGGTCCTTGCAGCTACTTGGCCTGGGGGTAAATCCCCCCATTGAGGTTCCAATAACAATCAAGGCTCAACTACAATAGCAGGGTACACACAATCTACCCATGGGGGCGCACCTGGAGTGCCAGGCTTGGATGGCTGAGGAAGCTGTGTCACTGGGCTCCTCAGGATACTTACACATAAGGTCACTCTACCAAGACTGGGAGACACAGCAACTCTACCTAATATACAGAAAAAAATGTAGGGACGCAGTTAACACGAGGAGACAAAGGAACAGGTCCCAAATGAAAGAACAGAACAAAACTCCAGAAAAAAGGAACTAAACAAAATGGAGACAAGCAATCTACTACATTCAGAGTTCAAAACACCAGTTATAAGGGTGCTCATTGAACTCAGTGAGAGTTTCATCATAAAAAAGAACCAATCAGAAATAAAGGACACATTAACTGAAATGAAGAATATATTACAGGGAATCAATGGTAGAGTAGATGAAGCTAAAAATCAAACCAGTGATTTGAAATATAAGGAAGCAAGAACACCCAGTCAGAACAGAAAAAAAGGAAAAAGAAATCAAAAGAAATGAGGATAACATAAGGAACCTCTTGGACAACTTCAAGCGCACCAATATTTGCACCAGGGGGGTGCTGAAAGGAAAAGAGAAAGAACAAGGAACTAACAACTTATTTTCAAAAATAATGACAACTTCCTTAACCTAGTGAAGGAAATAGACATATAAGTTCAGAGAGCATAGAGACTTTCAAACAAGATCCACCCAAAGAGACCCACACAAGGCACATCATAATTAAAATGCCAAAGATTAAAGACAAAGAGAAAATCAGCTAGTTACCACAAGAAAGCTCCCATAAGATTGTCAGCTTCCCAGACGAGAAAAAACTAAAGGAGTTCATCACTAATAAACCAGTGTTAAAAGAAATGTTAAAGGGTCTTCTTTAATTAAAAGAAAAAGAAAAAAACAAAATATGAATAATAAAATGGCAATAAACACATAAGTTATCATACATTTAAAAAAGTTTCCCTAGTTCTACTGCCATTTTCAATGACAGCACACTGATGGATATCTAGATAACCTACCATGTTTCTACAGTGCTTTAGTCAGATTTTTCTTCTTTTTAATTTTTACGCTACTCCTACTAGAAGGAGAATATTATTGCTACCATTTTAGAGAAGGAGAAGCTGGAGCTCATACTGGGACAGAGGGAGCTAGTTTGCCAATTCCAGAGATGACCCTATTCAAGCTGCATGAAAACCAACAGAGGGAGTGAAGATGTGGGAAGTGTGCAGGGCGGAATTGTGAGTTAAAATAAATGTACCTATGTTTTGTAAAAAATGCCTTTTAGTCATACTTATGACAAATGACATAAACACCTTGAACATCTTGTTCCTTAAATGTTTTGACTGAGCCAGACCCTTGGATTGGGCTAAAAACCTACACTGTTTTACAAATAATTGTTTGTAAATCCAGCAGGAAAACAGACATCTTAACCAAAGGATTGACTGTGGGTTCTATCGGAAGATAGAATCAGTAACTCATCTTTATAGCACCAAGAGCAGCTCAGCTTGTTAGTACCAACAGAAATATTTTCTCCTTATGTAATCATTCATTTCCTTTTCTCATAAACACCCCTTGCTTTCACCTAATAATTGGGACATTCTTTGGGTTTCTGCCTGAATCTGTGTCTACAAATTCTATACCTTGATCCCAAACAAACACTTGTTGCCCTTTAAGAAAGAAAGAAAGAGAGAGAGATGGAAAGAAGGAAAGAAGGAAGGGAAGGAAGAAGGGAGGGAAGGAGGGAGGGAGGGAGGGAGGGAGGGAGGGAGGGAGGGAGGGAGGAAGGAAGGAAGGAAGGAAGGAAGGAAGGAAGGAAGGAAGGAAGGAAGGAAGGAAGAAAAAGAAAGACAATATAGAGAAATTAACTGTAAACATCAATTAGGAAAGTATTCCCAAATGTTGATTTTTCACTCTTAGAACAATAATGAAATGTAAATTCTTATCAGGTTGACTTTGACACTCTAAGCCCTTTCAAACATGCTAATGCCTGCATGGCTACTGCAAGTGGTTAAGACTACATAGCCTGTGCACTGATGACATGCAGAAGTTATGTAAATTGCATTTTGCTGCTTGACCAGGTGGTGGCACAGTAGATAGAGCATTGGCCTGTGATGCTGAGGACCCAGGTTTGAAACCCCTAGGTCGCTGACTTGAGCGTGGGGTCATCACTGGCTCTAGCGTGAGATTATAGAACATTACCCCATGGTCACTGGCTTCAGCCCAAAGATTGCTGGCTTGAGCAAGGGGTCATTGGCTCAACTGGAGGCCCCGGTCAAGGCACATATGAGAAAGTAATTAATGAACAACTAAGGTGCCACAACTATGAGTTGATGCTTCTCATCTCTCTCCCTCCCTGTCTGCCTCTGTGTCTCTCTCTTTTGTATGTGTGTGTGTCTGCACACCCACAAAAAAAGTGAATAAATAAATTCCTTTTTCTTATCTCCCAGAAGCAACCCAATTTCTGGAACTACTATGAATACAGAAAAAGTAGTAATGGTGATAGTATTGTAAATAAACTAAAAAATGGGTACCATTGGCACAGAAAGGCCACTTAACAGATATACCTAATTCATTCACATGACTTGTATTTCAGAAACTCAGCTAAGTGAGAGATGCTACAATGCTACAACAAGAAATGCTACAAAATATCCCACCCATCCTGACAGCTAGCAGAGAAGAAACAAAGCATGGTGATACAGCCCATGCCAATGTGCTTTAGAAAAGCAGCCTCACAGCCTGACCAGGCTGTGGTGCAGTGGATAGAGCATCGGACTGGGATGCAGAGGACCCGGGTTCGAGATCCTAAGGTCGCCAGCTTGAGCGCGGGCTCATCTGGGTTGAGCCAAAGGCTCACCAGCTTGGACCCAAGGTTGCTGGCTCGAGCAAGGAGTTACTCGGTCTGCTGAAGGCCCACAGTCAGGGCACATATGAGAGGGCAATCAATGAACAACTAAGGTGTCGTAAGGAGGAACTAATGATTGATGCTTTTCATCTCTCTCCATTCCTGTCTGTCTGTCCCTATCTATCCCTCCTCTCTGACTCTCTCTCTGTCCCTGTAAGAAAAAAAGAAAAGCAGCCTCACAGTGTTCAGTTTCATGCTATTAAATTGATTTTTATTCTATCTATGCATGAATTCACTAATAAAAGGCACAAAATAGATTATAGCTGAAACACCTGACTAGAAAGATAGGATGATTACCTTCCCTATAAAGTTGTTGTATCCCTATTAGTTAACTTTTAGGAACTCTTTATGAATCTGAAAGACAAGTGACACCATTGCTCTTAAATTTCTTATTTTTATTTCCATTGGCAATAAGAAATATATTTGAAACCAAGAAAATAAGGAAGAGGGGAAATGGACTGGCCTTAAGACTTCACAGTGATATGCCACTGGGTCACTGGCTGGCATTTGTAAAATCTTACAGAAAGGAACGTGTGTGGCTGTTAGACCTCACCACTATTACTGTGACTGTAGACAGTCACACACTAGAACAGAGCAGGGAAGTAGTCTGAAGTACGCCCTGTGGTAGCTGAGAGAGAAAGAAGGAAAACAAGTTCTGCCTCTTCTCTGTAAGGTAGGAACAAAACATGCTAAACATGAGTGATACAAGGATAGCTCCCACATATTTGACTTAACTTTGCTGATATTTGTTTTATAATTATCCCATCTATTTGGTACTCCCTTTCTTTTTCCAGAACTCTGAATCTCTTATTGAAGCTCTTTGTTCACCTGGTTTGTTCGAACACCACCAATAGGACCTAAAGTACACACTCTCTAACCCAGTGGTAATCAACCTGGTCCCTCCCACCCACTAGTGAGCATACCAGCTTTCATGGTGGGTGGTAGCGGAGCAACCAAAGTATAAATAAAAAGATAGATTTAACTATGGTAAGTTGTGTTATTAAGATTTATTCTGCCAAACTTAGCAAAAATCCGACATAAAGTACTTGGTAATTATTATTATATGCTTTAACTTGCTGTAACTCTGCTTTGTAAATTTTATAAAGTAAAGTTACTTCCCTACTTTATAAATCACCATCACTGTGGAGCCAGTGGGCAGTTAGGAAATGTTACTCCTAACAGAGATACAAAGCGGGCGGTAGGTATAAAAAGGCTGACTACACCTGCTCTAACAGGTGTCTCCATCCTTTGGCCACAAAATTGCCACATCCTTTCTGAGCCATGGTTTTCTTTTTCTTTTAAATTTGTTTTGATTGATTGACAGTCAGACAGAGAGACATCAGTTTATTGTTTCACATATTTATGCATTCAATGGTCTACTCTTATATGTGCCCTGACTGGGGACTGAGCCTGCAACCTTGGAGCATCAGGGCGACACTCTAACCAACTAAGCTACCAGGCCAGGGCTCGAGTCATAGTTTTCATTTTGGAATTAACTCAGCATCTGGAATCAACTCAACATCTAGAGTCAAAGCTATGTGGTTTTTCTGAACAGTGTTTCTCACAGTGTGGGGATGACACTGCTCTTACGGGGACAGACATCCTCGGAAAAGCTCTGCTTGCGGAATCAGGGATCTGTCTGGTATGAGCCACCATAGGGCAAGCACATGCCAGACTCTTAGGACCTTCAACATCAGAAGCAGATTTAACGGTGGGTGCACCAGACATGTGCCCTGGGCCCCGACTTCTGAAGGGCCCCACAAAATCCCAACTTTATACTTTTTTTTCTAATGACACCAAGTTTGGTTTTGTATGTGCAATTTTAACATTAATTGTACATAATATTTTTTATTTATTTAAAAATATGGTTAACATGTATTTTTATTTTTCCTGTCTCTCTTTTTAAAGGGGCCCAATACTTTCTTCTGCGCCTGGGGCCTCAACCGACCTTAATCTGCCTTTGTTCAACATCCAAATAGCTTATATTTTCCTCACTAAGAGTACAAATCTCACTGCTTATTAAATCCTTTCTGGCTGGTCAGCTCAGTGGTAGAGTGTTGGCCAGACGAATGGAAGTCCTGGGTTCGATTCCCGGCCAGGGCACACAGGAGAAGCGCCCATCTGCTTCTCCACCCCTCCCCCTCTCCTTCCTCTCTGTCTCTCTCTCCCCCTCCCGCAGTCGAAGCTCCATTGGAGCAAAGTTGGCCCCTGCACTGAGGATGGCTCTGTGGCCTCTGCCTCAGGGGCTGAGGTTGGCTCAGGTTGCCGCGGAGCAACGTTCCAGAGGGGTCGCAAATCGCTCCCTGGTGGGCATGCTGGGTGGATCCCAGTCAGGCGCATGTGGGAGTCTTGCCTGTCTGCCTCCCTGCTTCTCACTTCAGAAAAATACAAAAAAAAGAGTCCTCTCTGACACCTGCTTTCCAGCCACTGCCTTGAGGCAACGTTCCCCAAAGTTAAAAAATGCAGTATAATCTCACGTCCAACATTGTTTATTTGAGGATGTTTATTCATTTGCTTATTTTGCTATCACAGATTCACAGATAGAATAAAGGAAGTCGGCAGCGACCTTGGAAATGTTTTCAGATGAGGACAATTAAATACTCCCAGGGTAACACTGAGACACGCTGTGTCAGGAAGACAAGACTGATGATTTTTAAAGTAAGTCGTGATGATGTTGGTTCTAGGGTTCTGCTTGCATTGCCTACCCGAATGGTCAGTGAGATCCACACTCCTTTTCACTAGCTCAGCCTTCTCTTCAGTCCAATTTGTCTCTGCTCCTGTTATACTGCCACACTACCGACTCACGGGATCATCCCTCAGAGGAGTCAGAGAGCAGAAGTATACTAGGTTCAGACCTCCCACCTGCAGACAATTTCCCACCTTCAATCTTTGTATGGAATTTGGTTAGTTGGTGACATTTTAACCTTTTTTATCTTCTGTTGTTATTATTTCAGCCTCTAGAAAAACAAATCGCAAATTATTGCATTAAACGGTAAATTTACATCTTTATTTCTTCCCCAATTGGTGAGGGGAAGTGTATGTATGTAAACACATTGTATAAATCAAGATTTAAGTTTCCAGGCCCTGGCCCATTGGCTCTGTGGTAGAGCATTAGCCTGGTTTGTGGATATCCCAGGCACACAGGAGAAGCGACTATCTGCTTCTCTACCCCTCCCCCCACTTCTCTGTCTCTCTCTTCCCTTCTCACAGCCATGGCTCCATTGGTTCCAGCGCATTGACCCCAGGTGCTGAGGATGGCTCCGTGGAGCCTTGCCTCAGGCACTAAAAATAGCTTGGTTGCGAGCATGACTCTAGATCAGCGGTTCTCAACCTGTGGGTCGCGACCCCCGGTGGAGGTCGAACGACCAAAACACAGGGGTCGCCTAAAGCCATCGGATGTATTGTATAATAAATATGTATTTTCCGATGGCTTTAGGCGACCCCTGTGTTTTGGTCGTTCGACCTCCACCGGGGTCGCGACCCACAGGTTGAGAATCGCTGCTCTAGATGGACAAAGCATCATCCCCAGATGGGGCTTGCTGGGCGGATCCCAGTAGGGGCACATGCAGGACTCTGTCTTTCTATCACCCCTCCTCTCACTTGGAAAAAAAGAAGAAAAAAAACATTAATGCTATCTTGGAGCCTTGACATGACTGACAGTGAAACTCCTAAGAGGCACAGGAGGAGAGCAGCTGCTTACCCAGCACTCATCCCCACTGTGAACCCCAAGAGAACGGAGCTGACATGGGCAGCGGATGGAGACAGCTACCGGCTCCAGGTTTTCCAAGGAAATAAGACTCTACTGCAACAGCCTTACCTTTAATGCCCTTTACTTCATCTATATATTTTTGTTTTTCACATAAACAAGATATAGGTAAATAAAGGTCCACAAAATATTCCAATTGCTCACTCCCCCCAGCCCTACCTCATCCCTGCAGCAAAACACACAATAATTAATGATTGAGTCTTTACCTGATCCTAATAAGCACTTTATGAGTTCCAAATGGTCACCTTTGCAATGAGGTCATTAAAAGCAGAAATTATAACACAAATCATTATAATTTAGTGAAAATCATTTTTATAAGCATTTAAGAATTACTGTGACCTCAAAGTGTCATGATCTCTTGCTTCCACACACACTTTAGGAACATAAACCACGAAGGACACACTGAGCCAGATTCTCTCCCATTTGAACCCTGCAGGAGCTCACACTGGATGAAACCATCATAATCCAGCAGCTCTCCACTTTTAAAAGAATCCTCCTGTTGTCATGATTTGGTCATGAATTTTTTGGTTTTGCACCAATACCAACCAGGTGCCAAGTCACAATGAAGAAAATTAGTAACTTCTGTGAAATAAAACCTGAACTCCATTTCCAAGTAACCTCAAATGCATTATAATAGTTTCACATAAATTGCATATGTGAGTCTCTAGAACAGGGGTCCCCAAACTACGGCCCCCTGAGGCCATTTATCCGGCCCCGCCGCACTTCCAGAAGGGGCACCTCTTTCATTGGTGGTCAGTGAGAGGAGCACAGTATGTGGCCGGGAGCAAAGCGCGGTGTCGCTCATGTACAGTACTACTTCCGGTGATGGGGGATGCACGTCTCACAGCTCCTGAAGTGCATCATATGACACACATCCGGTCTGCAGCTGTGGCGCCGCACATCACCAGAAGCAGTGTGAAATAACAGCAGAAGTAGGAAGAAAGGCAAAGCACTATAACCATTACTACACAGTACAATGGCCCCCCTTCTCCCCCAAGTGTACAACAACATAATGGCCCCTAAAACCTCCCTTTGCCCAAAAGTCTCCCCCCACATTACTACACACCAGGTTTCCCCTATTATAAGACCCTGTCTTATATTACTTTTACCCCCAAAAGACGGGGGCTGTCTTATTTTTAGTTCCCATTGAAATACTGGTCAGTTTGTTGATTTAAATTTACTTGTTCTTTATTTTAAATATTGTATTTGTTCCCATTTTGTTTTTTTTACTTTAAAATAAGATATGTGCAGTGTGCATAGGGATTTGTTCATAGTTTTGTTTTTTTTTATAGTCCAGCCCTCCAACGGCAGGGACAGTGAACTGGCCCCCTGTGTAAAAAGTTTGGGGACCCCTGCTCTAGAATCTCGGTTTAATTTTCCTCTGTGAGCCCCATTCTCTCCTATTCTTCCACCTCAGCTGTCACTAGGACTTGTCTTCCAGTCCCTCCTATCTCCAAACCCACAGGACTGGAAGTTCCCTAAGGGCAAACACTGCAGAGTTTATTTTACTGCTGTAACCCCTGTGCCTACCACAGAGCACAACACATAATCATCACTCAATTATTTTTTAAACTGTTAAATGAATGTTACCTCATTAACACTTTGTTTGCTAGTTTATTCCCTTCATGAGACTAACTTGTTGAGGATGGTGTAAGCATAATATAGATCTTTATATCTCCCTTGTCCTGTGTAGTGCCTGGAACACATTAATCTGTTACAAATTAATATGTTAACTACTCAAACGTGATATGTTTATAGACCATGGGAGGCCACTGATATGATTACAAATAAGTTTTACTGAGCCACTACTGCTTAAATGTATTAGAGGCCAAAATAAGGCAAAACGTTTTTCAAGTCTACGGTAAATGCAAGGCAAATATGAAGGTATGTATCCTTGTTCTTGGACCATTTTTCAATAACATCTATGTCCCTTTTCTGAATCATAACTTAAAGCTGATAAACCTAAAACTTCCAGTCAAGATTGTTTCATTCTCCTCAATAAAATATTTTTATTTTTAACACTCTTTACTATCAACATTCTTCCTAAAGTCTGGCCTTCATTCTATTTATTCCTAGTGGAAATTACCTACATTTCATAAATGAAAAGTCACTCTTCAGTCTACTCAAGAGCAAATGCTCCCTCTGTTTGATCCTCCCTGACAGTTCCCCTGTTGTGCCATTTAATATGCTCTGCCTTGTCTCCATGTTATTTATGGGCCTTCATAGATGAGGTCCACATAGCTTTTAGAAGGTTTTCTAAATTAGAGTAACCCTTACATGTCTTATACTTCATAGTTTCAAACTGCTTCCATGTCTCATTCTGCTCCTGAAGACTCGTTATTATTATGGGTTCAATAGTGCTCCCCTCAAAAGAGATATATATGAATCCTAACTCACAGTACTTCAGAATGTCACCTTATTTGGTAGTAGGATCTTTACAGATCCTACTTACAGAGGTGATCAACTTAAAATGAGTACATGAGAGTGGGCTCTAACCCAGTATGACTAGAGTCCTTATTTAAAGCAAAATAAAAGAAAATTTGGACACAGATACAGGCACACAGGGAGAATGCTATGTGAAGATAAGGCAAGAGTCAAAATAGGCCTCTTCAAACAAAGAATACCAAAGAATGCCAGAAGGCAGGAAGAGGCAGGGACAGATTCTGTCTCACAGCCTCCAAAGAGACCAAACATGTTGATATCTTGGTCATGTTCTTAGACTTCCAGCCTTCAGAACTGTGAAATAATAAATGTCTGTTGTTTAAGTCACTGAGGTTTTTGTTCTTTGTTACAATGCACACAGTGGAGTCAATGAACAAAGATGATGCTTTTTTGATGAATGCCACCAACAAAGCAAAGGCTGCAGATGGGGAATTGGGCAGGGGCATAATTCAGAGAAGGCACTGGGTCCAGTTCACGGAAGAAGAGGCTTAAATTTAGAGACGAGAATTACTTTCTTGGAGATCGAGGTAATGATAAAAAGGTATTAATTATAATAATTATGTTGATGGTAGTGTTTACCATTTATTAAAGAACCATTCTATGTTCAGCATTATTAGCCATTACTTATTGCATAGAAAGTGCTTACAGAGTATGATGGTTAATTTTATATGTCACTTTAGTGTTTTGGGATGAGATTTACATTTAAATCAGTAAAATATGGGTAAAACAGATTGCCCTCCATAATGTGGGTGGGCCTCATGCAATCAGTTGAAGGCCTGAAGTGAACAAAAAGGCTAAATTCCCCAAGCAAGAGAGAATTCTCTTGTCGACTGCCCTCAGAATCATCCTAGAACATCAGCTCTGCCAGGTCTGCAGCATTTCAGCTCACCCTACAGATTGTGAACTTGCTATCTTTCCTAATCACATGAGACAATTCCTTACAGTAAATAGCAATATCTATATCTATAGATTGATAAATATAAATACAGATATAGATAAAGACACAGACATCTCCCTTTGGTTTTGCTGTTCTGCAGAACCCTGACAAATACACATGTAAAATAGTCAGTGAATGTTATATATCATAACAAGGCTGAGCTGTGTTAAGGATAACTCATTATACTGATGAGCATATCAAAAGGTTAAGTGAACTGCCTAAGGCAACATTCTTAGTAAATCCTAGAGTTCTAGCCAGGTCTGTCTGATCCCAAAATATGTGTCTCTTGTACTATATATTGCTACCTAAGAGTTCACATTGAAGATAGAAATAAAGTAGAACATGAGATTACTTTCTAAGGGTATAGAATGGGTGAAATGAAGAACTCAAGGGAAGATCAAGAACAACCAATATGGGGGAAACTAATTCAGTGGTTTCCAAACTGGGGCTCCAAAATCTAGTATCCCCCAGAAATTCTTCAAAGAGTTTACAAATATTAATTTGAAATATAAATATTTTAAAGTATGCTTTACTATTTAAAAAACTAGGAATGAAAACCATCATCCATTCTCAAATGTGTTATATGAAAATTTTAGCACAATGGCTTCATTCAAACATTAACCTGGACCTCCAGGCTAATCCATTTAGTGTCTCCTATGTAAAAAAAAGTTCTTGACTTCTCTTTGCATGTATTTAAACATATTACAATGTCATTTATTAGGTCTGCAATGCATAAGTAAGCGTGTCTCTACAGACACACGTGGGCCAAGGTCAGTTAACATCTCTGGCACGCCTGCTCATACAAGGTTTCATCCCAGCATAACAGACTGTTGTGCAATCCCCAGAAAACAAGCCATATGTGATATTATCATGGTTTTACAATACTCTGCCATGCTTGCTCAACAATAAGGTGACACAAAACAAGACTCACTAGTATTTAATAACAGCCTTTCCAAAAAACAATGTTACATTAAATATACATTTTTTAAGGAAAATTCACTATTATATACCTTTTCATATAATTATCTACCACTTTCATCTTCAGTATCATAATCAAAGTTTTCTTTTAAGTCTTCTTCACATTCAGGTCAAAAATATTCTTTTGAATCACTTTTGGCTATGCACTGCTATTAGCAGGGTGACAGTGACAAGCTACAGTCTTAACACCTTCACCTAAAGACAGGCAGAATAATTTCAAAGCACAGGGACGTGCTGACGTTGGAAACTGCTACTTCAATTTTAGTACTTGGTATGTCAGACAAACTTCAGAGTGAATATTGACCATTTCTTTCAAAACTAGATCACAGAGTAATCTTTCTCAAGAAATTTCAAGCAAAAAACTAAAGTTAAAAGTCAACCTTGTGGGGTGCAACCAATGCAAATAATTCAGTTGAGGTCACAGGAATATAGGCCTTCTATGTATAGCTAAATTCCATATTATAGTTTATTCCTGGGTCTGATGGCTGACAAATTTCTTTGTTTGAAGCTCTAATTGGCTTTAATTAAGCAATTCATGAATTAGACAACATCTCATTCATCAACTAAAACTTGCTCCCTGACAAGTTTCTCTTAACATCAATTATAAGAGCCATCCTAATTTGATAGAACCATAACATTGAAAAATACAAGCATGTAGGAACAAGAAAACAGAGCACATGCATGTTATATAATCATTTAAGCCCATATTTTGGAGCAGAAGGCTTACTACAGCTTAGTATTTACAGAAGGGCTATTGTTGTAGATTGTCACTTTTACTTGTATATATCGCAGTTTAATGGAAGATTTCATTTGGAAATTAGGATTCACTGATAAAAGTTGTTTGTTTCTTTTTAATTATGAAGACCACTGCACTAGGGATGTCCAAGAATTATATACAGAAAGTGTCTAACAAGAAGAACCATCCACCAGGTGATTCTGCCTCTTCCTTCAGCCCCAAGAAAGAGAATATGAGTAAATACAGAGAAACAGATGACACAAGTCATGAGCTAGGGATTGCGGTTCAGGGGCAGACACCAAGGAGGGTATGGGCGGTGGTGAAAGGAACACTCAACTGACTGAACCTGAGGTGCAGCAACAGGCATGAAGTTAGTGGTGTAAGAAGACAGATGCAGGCCCTGGCAGGCCGGCTCAATAATAGAGCATCAGCCTGGCATGTAGATGTCCTGGTTTGATTCCTGGTCAGGGCAGAAGGAAAAGCAACCATCTGCTTCTCCATCCTTCTTCTTTTTCTTTCTCTCTTTCTCTCTCTTCCTCTTCTGCAACCATAGCTCGGTTGGTTTGAGCACATTGGCCTGGGTGGTGAAAATGACTCCTTGGAACCTCCACCTCTGGTGCTAAAAATAGCTCGGTTGCAAGCATGGCCCCAGATGGGTAGAGCATCGGTTCCAGACAGGGGTTGCCAGGTGGATTCCCGTCGGGAGTCTGTCACTCTATCTCCCCTCTTCTCACTTGGAAAAGAGGGGAAAAAAGAAGAAAATAGATGCAAGAACTCAACAGGAAGCCTGGCTTCATAAGTTTGAGACAACAATGAAGAATGATGGCTAATACCCGATAGAACCAATCAAGATAAGAAGAGCACTGTGGGTCAAGTTTTGGGCAATTGACAATGTCTAGCTACTGGCATGCTTTTCTCTGGCCACATCTTTCACTCTTCAGCTAGACATTTAGAGTTTAAAAGACCTCATTAACCTAAAACAATGCTTCCTCTTACCTTACCCTGAGCCTTGTCACAGGGACATAAGCAAATCAATAATGGGAAGGCATGTTTCTGACACTTTCAAAACCTGAGTCTTATGCCTGTTTAAATAATATTATTTATGATGTTTATAATAATAAATTTTGGAGAGAAGAAAATTTAAAAAAATTATGTACAAAATAAACTGAATTATAATTCATCAAATCCATTCTAGATTTTTGGATATTGTGTTGTACTACTTAAGAATAGAGTTCTGAATTTAGACTAATCTAAGTTCACATCCTGACTTCACGGTAATTGGTTAGGTGACCTTGTATAAACTTTTAATCTTTCTAAATCTCGTATATTTAGATGATATCTAGAATTGCTTGGAAAAGTCATTGATACAATATGTATAACCTCTGGTCCATGGAAAGAGTTGAGTAAATTACAAGACAGTGGGAGGCAAAGCTGCAGATTTCAAGATCAATTTAAGAAGAAATTTTGAATTTTGTGGCAAGTTGAACTATATCTGTTTCTGTTGTTAATTTACTGAAAAATAGTAAATTTTCAAAATTCTCTTCCTTGGACCCGAAGGTTTAAAGAGGGATGATAGAAGAACCTTTGCCCACATTTTATGATTTTGTGGTACCATCCTGTTTTTGTCCCCAAATCAGTTGATTTCTAGTCTTTCATTAAGGTTGAAAAGCAGTAGTTGGATAATTTAAACCTATTTTCTTAAGACTGGCCTAATGGGTCTCAGATTTTAATAGGTGAAAGGAATCATCTGAAGTGTGAAAAACAAAAAACAAAAAGATAAGATAATGGTTGCCCTCTCCCAGAGATTCTGGTTTAGGAGGTATGCAGTGGGATCTAGGAAGCTGCATATTAATGTGCTATATATAATTATAACTACTACTAAATTAAGATACTAATTTAATAATTAAGATACATATATTCTAATATATTTTTGGAGCAGATGGTTGGCAGACCACAATTTGAGATGCACATCTCTGAAACTTAGAATACTGTTTATTATGAAGAGCTCCCAATTTTAAAAGCATATTTATAAAAAATTTCTTTATCCTGTTTCCAGCTAAATTTCCCTTTCAACAGAATACCTAATCTTTGATCAAATTTTCACTAACAGCAGATTTGGTGGCTCGTTGTTTTCGAATAATGACTTATTGGTGTCTACTAATCCCAGAGTCTGACTCTGCTCGGCATTGATGGTGGTTGGAGTGATGAAGTGTGTGACTCAGGAAACACAAGAGCTGTTTGTTGCTACCCATGGCAGCAGCAGAAACGCCTGAATCGGCAAACTTTGTATGAGTTCAAAAAGGCTGCCAAGTTCCCAAGCTGGTATCTCAATGGATCCAAAGACTGTGCTCAAGGATTGAATCCAATTTTCATTTCTAAATGTAATCATCTAATAGTTACACTTCACGGGACATATTTTTTAGTTAAAAAATACACTAAACAACGTATGCAATCAAGGCAATTACATTGTTGACTTTATAAAAGCTGATTTTATTATGTGATGTGATTTAGTCACTCAATTTTATAAATCTAGAAGCAAAATTTTCCACCCCAAAATATACCTTTTTGGTATATTGATTATTTTAAGCTGGTTAATTTTAAAAGACTAGACTCAGAAAAACTTCTGACCTTCACCTTCCTGCCTATATGAATTAGAGGACCTGCTCTAGGAAGGGAGTTACCATCACAGAGAACTATAGTATACTATTTATCCTAGGGAGGGACCTAGCAGGGCCTATTTGGTCAAAGCTCTGTGTCCCCCTTTGAAAGATGACCCAGAAAACATTTGTTTACTAAACATTTTCCCACCTCCATGTGACTTGCATTCCAGCCCTTTGCAGTCCCAAACCACACTGCCTCCTTTTCCTGAGGAAAAGGATGGCACATAGGCTTTACCTGCCCAACGTGTTCTAGGCTCTGACATTCCCATAGAACCTCCACATATCCTTATGCATTAAATTTGGGTTCTTTCTCCTGTTAATCTGTCATACCATACTTTTAAGGTTGAAAAGCAGTAGTTGGATAATTTAAACCTACTTTCTTAAGACTGACCTAATGGGTCTCAGATTTTAATAGGTGAAAGGAATCATCTGAAGTGTGAAAAACAAAAAACAAAAAGATAAGATAATGGTTGCCCTCTCCCAGAGATTCTGGTTTAGGAGGTATGCAGTGGGATCTAGGAAGCTGCATATTAATGTGCTATATATAATTATAACTACTACTAAATTAAGATACTAATAAAAATTTCTAATGGTGGGAGGAAAAGTATTTTTCCACCTTCACAAAAATCAATAAAAAATTTGGTCTCTTTTATTAATAAAGTGAGAGGAAAAAAACTATAGATTTTAGAGCACTTTTGCACTCTAAAGAAAAAAATTGCATCATTAAATATATTAACGTGAAAATCCCAGTAAAGAAAAATAATTAGAATGTATACTAAGTCTTGATATATGTTCTAAGATATATAACTATAGTACTAGATATCAGGGACTCAATAATGATGCTAAATAAATGAATAAAAATCACATTTGTGTTTCAAAGTTATTACATTTACATTAATGAGCTCATTTTATACTAGTTGTCTTTCTAAATAATAAAATTTTATTGCATAAAAGCTTAGCTCTGATGTTACTGGAATGGCTACTTCTTAGCTTTAATCACTTTTATAAACTCTTAATCCAGTAAATATAATTTTGGATCTCATTGTAGTTAGATGTTGTATTGTCTGAATTAACTGTTTTATGTAAATACCTACTGTATAACTGTATTAATGATTTGGTCCAAGTAAGCTCCATAATCAAATATATATAGCATCAGTATATATATGCTATACACTGATGTTTATAGATAGAAGAGACTAATCTTATTAGGTACCAGCTGAAAGTGGGTAGAAAAGAGGTTAATGTGAGTTTTTGGAAGCCAACCCTATCTTTGAGTTGAAAGTAGAAGTTCTTCTGGTAAGAAGATTTTGGTCAGCCTACTTATTGCTTTATTTTTTAGAATGTATTCAGGATCGTCAAACTAAAATAATTTTTTTTTTGTATTTTCTGAAGCTGGAAACGGGGAGGCAGTCAGACAGACTCCCGCATGCGCCCGACTGGGATTCACCTGGCATGCCCACCAAGGGGCAATGCTCTGCCCATCTAGGGCATCGCTCTGTTGCGACCAGAGCCACTCTAGCGCCTGAGGCAGAGGCCGTGGAGCCATCCCCAGCGCCCGGGCCATCTTTGCTCCACTGGAGCCTCACTGCGGGAGGGAAAGAGAGAGACAGAGAGAAAGGAGAAGGGGAGGGGTGGAGAAGCAGATGGGCACTTCTCCTGTGTGCCCTGGCCGGGAATCGAACCCGGGACTTCCACACGCCAGGCCGACACTCTATCACTGAGCCAACCGGCCAGGGCTTAAAATAAATTTTAAAATAGTTTTTTAACACTAAATTATGACACATACATTTAGGAAGAAATTTTGGAAATAATCACTTCAATAATTTGGCTTAAAATTAAACTCATTAGGCAACCTGAATTAACACATTTTAAAAAGAAAACTATTTCAAGGGAAAAGCCTATCCATGGCAAATTTAGCTATCATTGATCTTCTGAACTATTTTAAGCCAGAATTTTCCTAGAAAGTTCTGTGAACTACACAAGAAAGCAAATGGAACAGTGTTTCCTGTTTTATGTTATACTTTAGAACACAGGATAAAACAAGTAACATTTTAATTCAAAATTAGGCATTTTATCTTCAGAATGTCAATGTTTTTTGTTTGTTTGTTTATTTGTTTGTTTTAAGTGAGAGGAGGGGAGCTAGTGAGACAGACTCCTGCATGTACCCTACCAAGAGCCATCTGGATCCCCCTGCTGGGGTTGGTACTCAGTCAATTGAGCCACTGGCTGCCGGAGAAGAGAGGGAGAAGGGGGAGAGGGAGGGAAAGAGAAGCAGATGGTCGCTTCTCCTGTGTGCCCTGACTGGGGATCGAACCCAGGATGTCTGCATACTGGGTGGTTCTATTGACTGAGCCATGCCAAGGAACAAAATTTTTGGACTTCAATATTTATAAATAAATTTTCACACTTCCTTCAAATACTAAATTTTAGAAGTGTAGCCAAAAGCTGATTTAGTCGTTTTATTTAATTCAATAAATATATTTTAAAGGCACACTACGTTCCAGAAACTGGTTACCGAAAGATGGATAAGACAGAGTCTGTGCTTCAAAGAATGGGTGCATCAGAAGATGCATATGTAGGGACTGGCCAGTTGGCTCAGTGGTAGAGCATCAGCACAACATGTGGAAGTCCCAGGTTTGATTCCTGGCCAGGGCTCATAGGAGAAGTGCCCATCTGCTTCTCCATCCTTCCGCTCTGCTTCCTTGCTATCTCTCTTTTCTCCTTCTGCAGCCAAGGCTCCATTGAAGCAAAGCTGGCCCAGGCGCTGAGGATGACTCCATGGCCTCCGCCTCAGGCACTAGAATGGCTCCGGCAGCAAAGGAGCAACACCCCAGATGGGCAGAGCATCATCCCCTGGTGAGCATGCCAGGTGGATCCCTGTCGGGCGCATGTGGAAGTCTGTCTGACTGCCTCCCTGTTTCTAACTTTGGAAAAATTTAAAAATAAAGAAGATACATATGTAAAAAAGAAGAAATGGTCAAATATTCCTATCAGTCAAAAAGTGTCACGAACCTGCGCAACTAGTATTTTCAGGTCCCAAGCAAGAACGATGTGAAATTAAGAAAAATACACTTAAAGAATTAAAGAATAAAAGATGAGGTCGGGAGGGCTCTGCAATTACTGCTGGCAGAAACAGACCACCCTCGCAGAAAACATGGCCGCTCCCCAAAACCATACCTTCCTTTATTTAGAAGGCAAAGTGGGACATTAGCAAATCAATGACTTTTCTGATTACAGTTTCCAAGGCAACCTAGGAATTCCACCAAGTGCAGAAAACCCCCACCATACATTAACAAACACAAAGAAGCCAGTCTTTCCAGGGAACATGGGGGTTAGAATGAGCAAATACATGAAGGTGTGTGGAAGGCCTAGCCTTTGACAATCCAGTCAGGCAGAGGTGGGGGGTTGGGCAGACTGTCAGCTTAAGCCAGTTCCTCATACCTCTGTCCCCCAGAAATCCAAACTCTAAAAACCTTGTTGATTTTTCGGTCCCTGACAAAAAACAATTCTGAGAAATTATCTAACAGCTGTTAAGCTATAGCAGTATTTTCTTCTGAAAAATTTTTGTCAAATATGTCAGTGTTGACTTCCTTCAAAAATTATTGTTACTGAATACAACAAAGTTAATTATATATAAGCTTGAAAAGTTTTTCTATATTTTAAACTAAGTAATTTTAAAGCTGTATATATTTTAAAGTTATTGCAATACAATATGAAATGAACATTTTTGTAACGTGAAAATTATACGAGATTCCTATTTCAATGCCCATAAATAAAGTTTTCTTGGAACAGAGCCATGCCCATTTGTCTGCATATTGTTTATGGCTGCTTTCCCACAAGGGCAGAGACCACATGCTCTGTAACATTGGAAAAGATTTTTTTCTAGCCCTTTATAGAAAAAAATTTACCAATCCCTGATCAAAAACAAGCGATTTGGGTTGAGTATAGCTTTGTTGTGTTACTTCATTTCTCAGAATTCACAGAGGTTTTAAAATAAGCAAAATGAGCTTCCTAATCAGCTGGTGCCTCCCGAACAGTGTAGCTAATCCCAGGGAGCAGGGCTGCATGTTCTTGTTGCTCCCATACTCGGTACCAGGCTCCAAGGTCTGGCCTTCAATCTCCTCTAAACACAGCCGTCAGCACCCCTACAATTTGCCTAGCAAGCTTAATTTTCACCTACTGGTTGTACTGGTACCAGGTGAAATTCTTGGGTCCCTTTTTGAATTAAGAACTTTACACCTGACCAGGAGGTGGCACAGTGGATAGAGCGTCGGGCTGGGATCTGGAAGACCCAGGTTCGAGACCGGAGGTCGCCAGCTTGAGCGAGGGCTCATCTGGTTTGAGCAAAGTTCACCAACTTGGACATAAGGTTGCTGGCTTGAGCAAAGGGTTACTTGGTCTGCTGTAGCCCCCCGGTCAAGATACATATGAGAAAGCAATCAATGAACAACCAAGGTGTCATAACGAAAAAGTGATGATTGATGCTTCTCATCTTTCTCCATTCCTGTCTGTCTGTCCTTATCTATCCCTCTCTCTGACTCTCTCTCTCTCTGTCTCTGTAAAAAAAAAAAAAAAAAAAAAAAGAGAGAGAGAGAACTTTACTAGGCATTTTGGGGTGGGTGTGAGGTTGGGTAGAAGGGGGAGGTATACTCCATGGGCAATGCTAAGAAAGCCAGCTCTGCGTGTTTCAACAGACTCAAAGTTTTAACATAAAACAATGATACCTAATCTCCTCTAGCATATTAAGAATCTTTTCAACACACACCAAACACTTTGTGGTAGTAGGTGTGCTCTTGTTTACTCAGTCACTGCAACAAAACCTGAAGCCCAGCAGACTCTCAGACCTAGTTCTTGAATGTCCGCGCTCACAGAAATCGGTTTAAAGGAGTGACGTTATAGTGGGGTGGGGCACTTCACACAGCAGTTGGTGGGTTTGGAGGGGAGGGTAGTAGAATTTAACCAATGCTGTTCGTAGAATATAGCTGCTTGCTCCAGAACACACTCTCAAATGATTCTGTACCACAAGAAAGCCAAACAAGTGGGCACTTTAAATTCTTCCCGAGATGCCACCTGACTTTACTGAACAGTGTGAGGGACATATTCTGTCATCTCAGATATCATAACATTTCTTGCCTAGACTAAGTTCTAGATCACTTTGATATATTTTCAAATAACCATATTACCTGCCTTTGAGACATCAGCATCATTTCCTTTTTTATTTTAAAGAGAAGCATAGGGTCTGCCTAGCCCCCCACCACCACCACCACCAAGCCCTCTTTTCCAACTGAATCTCCACCCTCAGCAGCTTTTCCACCATCCACCCTGCTGCCCAAGCCAGCCAATCTGCACGTTGTCCTTGATTCTTCTCCCTCTTTTGCCATACATACCCAAGTAATTACCAGCCTGTTGATTTACCTCCTAAATGTCTTTCAACTCCATCTCTCTCTTGCTACTCCCACTACCACTCATTCAGCTCATTTCTTTTTTTTTCCCACTACCACTCATTCAGCTCATTTTTTTTTATATATATATATTTTTTTTTTTCTGAAGCTGGAAACGGGGAGAGACAGTCAGACAGACTCCCACATGCGCCCGACCGGGATCCAACCGGCACGCCCACCAGGGGCGACGCTCTGCCCACCAGGGGGCGATGCTCTGTCCCTCCGGGGCGTCGCTCTGCCGCGACCAGAGCCACTCTAGCGCCTGCGGCAGAGGCCAAGGAGCCATCCCCAGCGCCCAGGCCATCTCTGCTCCAATGGAGCCTTGGCTGCGGGAGGGGAAGAGAGAGACAGAGAGGAAGGGGGGGGGGGGGTGAAGAAGCAAATGGGCGCTTCTCCTATGTGCCCTGGCCGGGAATCAAAACCCGGTCCCCCACACGCCAGGCCGACGCTCTATCGCTGAGCCAACCGGCCAGGGCCCAGCTCATTTCTTTTGCAAAACTGCAGCAGCTCTGCACTTGCCACGCCCAGCTAGAAATCCTGGCCTTTCCTCTTCCCAAATGATAAAGCCCAAACAGAGCTCAGAAAGCCCCTTTCCATGGTGCCATCGCTAGAGTTTCAGACCATTTTCCCCAAACCTCAGACACACCTCTTATGCTCCCGTCACAGGGAACGTCTCTGAAATCTTTAAAGGTGCCATGACCTCTTTACTGCCAATCCTACACACAGTCTGCTGCTTCTGTATTTAAAACTTTCCTGCCCATCCCCACTCTTTGTCTGGATAATCTGCTTTCCGTGTCATCTCCAGAGTCACTCCTCCAGCAAGCCTTGCTCAACCACCATAGACTGGATGAGATGCACTGTGGAATGTTTCTATAAGCCCTTGAGACTCTGGGATTCAGAGAATGTGTTCCAAGAAGGCAGCACCAGTTTTTCCTTGTGCACCTTAACCTTCTTAATGCCTCACATGGAATATAGAAGGTGGTGAATAAATAAATTAGGGCATTCTCTAAGCTGCCCTGAATCATGACCAAAAAGGAAGTACTGCTCTGACTCAGGTCCTTGAATCAGTCTATGAGAGAAGTCCCTCATAATGTCAGAGGGAGGCCTGGTTTCAGGGTTGAAAATCCTACTAATAAGGACTTAGCAGGAATCTTCAAACCCTGTCTTTACCTCATGAGCAAGGAATTAGCAGGTAGGCTTTCCCACTAAAGCTAAGGCCTGGCCATAAAGGAACCCAAGAAAAGCCTGATGGAATAAAATCTGCCCAGGGTCCTCTTGCTTTGACCCCTTTTCATCAGAATGCTGTGCTGCAAGATTGTTGAAATATCTAAAATATCTATAAGCCTCTAGGGTTGATCACCATGGAACCATCATCATGACAAAGAAATGTGTATTGAACCAATACCATGCAGGAGTCTTGAAATGGTCTGAATGCTTTACTAAACAAGTCACAGAAGGCCCTGACATCCAGGGCTTTACAATGTGAAACAGTCACCGATGTTAAAAGACAGCGAGAAGTTAATAGAGCCGCACAGAGAATAGCTAACTTGACAAGCCTCGCAACCTGGATACAATTGTGGAAACAGATCTTTCAGAGTAAGACTATGCTCACTCTCTGCATCAGGCAAGCTAATTGGATTTTTACAGGTGTCTTTGTTTCTTTCTCTCTTTCAGAGAGAAAGGAAAGGAGAGAGAGAAAGAGAAACATCAATTTGTTGTTCCACTTATTTATGCATTCATTGGTTGATTCTTGTACGTGCCCTAACCAGGGATCAAACTAGTGGTGGGATTCAGCCCGTTCACACCAGTTTGGCAGAACTGATACCTAATGTTTTGTTGAGTTTGGTGAACCAGTTGTTAAAATGGCACTTGTAATCAGGGTTCTTTCTAAGGTGGGCACCTGGGCAGCCGCCCAATGTGTAAATCACAAATTTACATTCCTTACTCTTTTTTAACATTCATCTGCGCAACAGCATATTCTAAGTGCCCATAGTCATGTTCGTTCTGTCCATAAGTGATAAAAATTGCAAGTGAGGATGCCAATCAGGAAACAATGTGGCCTGACCAGGCGGTGGCACAGTGGATACAGCGTCAGACTGGGATGCCAAGGACCCAGGTTCAAGACCCTGAGGTCCCCAGCTTGAAGGCGGGCTCATCTGGTTTGAACAAAGCTCACCAGCTTGGACTCAAGGTCGCTGGCTTGAGCAAAGGGTTACTCCGTCTGCTGTAGCCCCCAGTCAAGGCACATATGAGAAAGCAATCAATGAACAACTAAGGTGCTTCAACAAAGAATTGATGCTTCTCATCTCTCTCTCTTCCTGTCTGTGCCTGTCTATCCCTTTCTCTGACTCTCTGTCTCTGTCAAAAAATAAAAAAATTAAAGAAAAAGAAGCAATGTGAAGATCTTAACAGTTTTATTGGTTTTTGTCAGATATTATTTAATATTTTTTCATTACTATTTTAAAACTTTCTTATAACAATCTAGTTTTGTGTACCTCTTTTGTTATTCTTATTTAAGTATTAAATGCATGAAATAATAAAGGACCTTTCGGTATACCTTTTTTTATATTTAAAATGGTCCTTAGGGCAGAGAACTGGTTGTTAAATTATTTAAGTCCCACCACTGGATCAAATCCATAACCTTGGCATATTGGGAAGATGCTCTAATCAAGATGCTCTAATCAATTAGAGCAACTGATTAGATGCTCTAATCAATCCATCTGGCCAGGTCCTACAAGTTTTTTGCTAAAAGAAGCCTAAACTCTTTGTTAACACAAAGCTTCATAGGAAGGCCGCTTTGTAATGCTAACTTTATTCACAAACAGCCACAGGTAAATTCTTAGGAGCTGAGGAGAAGTATCTGAAAGAATGATGTCTTGCTCTGTGATAATAGATTTACTATATTTATAAATTCAACTATTGGTCAGGGTCCCAAAACAATCAGACCTCAGTCATAATGCCTTTTCCCCTTTTGACCTCATCGCATTGCAGGGATTAGTGCTAGGGAAGTGATCCACACAAATGCATCGGGACTCAATGCAATCAGAATTACCAAAATTGCTGCTGAGTCAGAGGTGTTTTTAAATTTTGACAAACAACATATAGCTGCATGTTAAATGGTTAACACCCTTCCACAGTGGTTTTGCAATCCTATACTTATACTGTAGCTCTATCACACTGAAATTACAGGTTCCAGTGAAATAACACTAACAATAATAACACATTTTAGGGCAGTGCCATTTAAGGGCCTTTTAAACAAGTTTCAACATTTATGCATTCAACATTACCACATTAAGTCTTATTTCCTTCCTTAAACATAAACAGAAAATTGAAAATCCATGATTTCCCTAGTGTAATTAGTTGGTTGGCTCAGAGGGATATTTTGATTGTCACATCACACAAAATATTGATGAAGCAGTTAAGAAAAATAGATTCCACTTCTTTTCCTAACAAAGAATGAATTTTAAAACTATATACCATATGCTATTTGTATAAGCATATAGAATACTCCTAGAGAGTCAATAAATTGAACTAGTATATAAAAGCTATTGAATATACTTCAAAACAAAGGAATTTTTTAAACTAGCAAAAAAAGTAAAAGAAACTTAATTATTTGTACATATATTTTATATTTTAAAATATATCTTTACAATATTAGTCATGTCATGCAAAGAAATACTTTCAGAACTCTGATTGTTAAACCAATCAACATTGACACATATTCAAAACTAAAACTCTGAACTATACATAACAAATCATGACCAGCAAAAGGCAGAAATGGATAAAGAGAAATATTTAGGGACTAGAAGGGGGGGCAACATTTGTCAGTGTGCAGGCAACACTGTCCAAGACAGAGGGACCCTTGTTCCAAAAGTGGCCTCTTCCAATTCCTGCAGAGGACAAGGCTGAACTGAAAGTACATGAAAACCCTGGGTTGTCATGGCATTTTCTCACTGACTGATTCAATGGATTCATGGTATTCGGTGCCCTTAAAGCTGTACATCTCACTATGAATTGTGTATCTCATGCTGACCTTTTGTTTTATGCATCTTTGTCTTTTAATTTGGACAGTCTAGCCTTGTCTAAGAGACAAACCTGGGTATTGACTGAGACAAGACTAGACCTTTATTTGATTGGCCAACTGGGTTCCCTTGGCAACATATCTATGAATACCCCCAACAAACTGCAAAATATTTATGACTGCCATAAATTTAGATTTCCTCATGCTTTGCAAACATGTAAATAAAATGTAAATATAAAATCATTGTGATAAATTCTTTTACACTATAATTTATATAACTAAATTATAATTTATATGACTACATTAGTGTGCTACTCTTCAAAATTGTCATCTTGTTGAGTATTCCATTATACACTTAATATAATTATGCTTCCGTTGCTCAAAGCCCTTATGTCTCTCTTCATTAGGAAATGTCAAGGTCTGCAATAAAAATAATATTGAATGTTAACTCTAATTGAGAAATAAAATTTTTAAATAAAATAAAATTTGCAATGCATTTTTTTGAATGATAATACCTAAACTTAAGTAGCACTTGGCTGTTAAAGCAAATTATGACAAAAACCTTTATACTTTCATGGTGCATTTAATTTTGAGATAGGGTCATAAGACTTTTTTTTTTGAGAGAGAGAGAGAGAAAGAGAGGCAGGAACACGGAGCTGCCCCTATATGTGCCCTGACCAGGGAATCAAACTGGCAACCTCCATGCTCTGGCACATCACTCCAACCAACTGGCCAGGACTTAATTTTTTTTTAATTGGTTGATTGAGACAGCAAGAGAAAGGAAAAGAAAGGGGAGAGGGGAAGAGAAGCATTCATTTGTTGTTTCACTTAGTGATGCATTCATTGGGGGCTTCTGCTGTGTGCCCTGACTGGGGGATCAAATCCGCAACTTTGTCATTTCAGGACGACGCTCTTAACCAACTGAGCTAACCGGCCAGGGCCTCAGACGTCATTTCAGAAGCAAGTCCAAGTGTTTTAGGTAATATCACTTTTAATCTAAAGCAAGCTACTATAAAATAATGGCTAAAAAGTAATGAACTACTATATAATTGTGAGAAGAAATATACATACTGTTTTAAAAGGTAATTCCATAACAGGAATCTAAAACACTTTAATCAAAGGCAGAATGTTTAGATAAGAGTTTGGTTTCCATTGATAACTATTCTGACCCACCACAAACATGCTGGTGTAGAAATTCTAGCATATTTGCTTAAAAATCTCTTAAAATGTATTTAATAATTACAAAAGTATCTTAAATTATATTAACCGGACACTTACAATATGCATTTCTATGCTGAGTTTCCATCTTAGGTCCAAACTTATTAACTCTTTGGTCTTAGTTGAGACTTATCTGTGGAGTTTATTGGGGTTCCCTATATCCAGTCTATTAAGAGATCTGTGGCATTGTACACTTGAATTCTGTGGGGCTCTAACAATTCCTCAAGTATACTGTTTGACTTCTAGTATGAATACCATGACCAAAATTCGAGATGTCATCTGATACATGGTTTGACATACAATCTTACAACTAAGCAGAATGTGAGAAATTCAGTGCATGAGAGAAAAAAATAAAGAACAAGCTGAATAACTTACCTTAAAAGTTATCAGAAAATGTAGATTTGAAAAACTGCTGTTGGTAAACATTTGTATATCAATTACACCGGTCTATGAATCATAAATTCCATGCAAATATATCACCTCTACTTTAAAAAAATCTTCTTACTTTATAAAAGCTTTAAGTTAATGTACTTGTTTTCCATAAACTATTTGAGTTTTTGTATGAAATTCTTTTGGATTGTTTATATACATATATATGTGTGTATATGCATACATATATATTAGCATTATGACACTTCTAATGTCCTTCAAATTTGTACTTGATATGAAATACATGCAAAATTAGGTATACTGCTCACAAAAATTAGGGGATATTACCAAATAAATATGAAGTGATAAAAAAAGAGAAGCATTTGATTTTTTTTTATTAAACGAGAACATCAGAAAAGCAAATGACAAGTCAAAGAAAGTTGTTCAATTATGCAAGTGAGATGCAAAATCAACCTTTATTGCATTGGTGAAAATGCACTACACAAAAGGCTGAAAGGCTGAAAGTATTGGAGTATCTGCACATTTCTTGATCCCCTAACTTTTGTGAGCAGTGTAGTTAAATATTTCCCAAACTTTATTAGCTTTTCCAATAACAAAACCTAAACAATGAAAGAGATATTTAATATAATCTATAACCCAGACCATAATAGCTTTACACTTTTATGACACTGAAACTGAAGGAGGAACCATATTCAGAAAGTTAAGTTCTAAGTCATTTAACAACATATGATAAAAGCATATGAACTTTTTCTTGTGTACCTGGTAAGGCCATGTCCGAGGAGATTTTATCTCACTTAAATTCTCATCCAGGCCCATTCATTGCTTGTAGAGAATGACAGTTACAAAATTTTATTCAACAAAGACAAATTAAGTGTATTACATAAGCAAGGTCTATAGTATTGTAAAGACTGTAAATACATATATGGTAATTGATGATGATGTAATAAAGCAGTCAACATGTATGGGTGAAACCTTTTCCATGCAGTTCTCAACAAAGTAACCCCTATTCCATCAGTTCCACAAGTCTCCAAGTTTGAAATGTCAAATGACACAAACACAGAGATGTTAAGTGACTTGCCTCAGGTCGCAACCCTGACCACTAAGCAACACTGTCTAATACCATGCAGAAAATAAGTTTTTACCATTTCAGAATTACCGCCCAGAAGAAAGTTTATAACTACAGGTACTGATTGTCAGCTTCTATAAACAGTAGGAACTTAACTTTTTAAAATACATCTATTTCTTGATATTTCTTTCATAATGCAGCTTGTAACCCATCCATGCCCTCAGCCACTGAAGAGAGATACCAGAGGCAAGACAGGGGCTTGCCAAGGGGAAGGCTGGTGTTGGGCAGTGGCCAGGCCATTGAGGATGCAAGGAATTCAGTGCAAAACTGTCCGTCGGCACTGGCTGTCCCACAGAGGGGTCTGCGCTGAGAATCTCTGCTGCACTCCCGGTGCACTACAGCACCATCCACGAAGCCAAGATGTGGAAACAACCACAGGGCCTGTTGGCGGGGAGTGTATAAAGAAAATGTGTGTATATACGCACTGAAACATTACTCGGCCATAAAAAAAGAAAGAAATCCATGTTATAAGAACATGGAGGGACTTTGAAGGCATTTTACTAAGTAAACAATCCAGACAGAGAAAGGTAAATACTGCATGGTTTCACTGATATGTGGAATCTAAATAAATAAATGAAAAGTCCAACTTACAGAAACAGGGAGAAGATAAGTCGTTCCCAGGGGCTGGGATGTGGGTTAAATAGGAATGGGTTGGTAAAGGGTACAAACTCAGCTGTAAAGTGGATGAGGTCTGAAAATCAAATGTAAATCGTGGTAACTACAGTTGACAGTGCTGTACTGTATAATTAAAATTTGCTAAGAGAGGGGAACTTAAATGTTCTCACAAAAAAAGTGATAGATATGTTAATTAAGAAGACGGAAATGCTTTTCACAATGTATACTTATATAAATAAAGCAAAAAAAAGTAAAAATAAAATACACCTATTCTTTGAACAATTTATTATGAAAGAGTTTAGAAACAGAAATGAGCGTGGGCTTAACAAACTTAGTAGCCATTATATTATATTTCTCACAAATCAACCAGAGACCACTTAAAAACTATACAAAAACTTGAAAAGTAATTTGTTAAGGAAAAGAAAACTTTGATAAATCAACAATAATCTCATTTAAATCAAAAATAAGCTAATTTAAAGTCCCTTAGTACTTAGAAGTAACTAAGAGGTATTCATTCTTCTGAAAACTTTAGTTTTAGATTGATTGACATTTAGGTTCCTTAAAGCGCTCTAGTAAAAAGTCTACAGTGCACGCCAATGAGCATTTTGATTTTGTAAGTAACAGGAAAATAGATCAACAGAACAGATAATCGAATTTTTATAGATGGTGTAAGAAAATCTGCTGAAAACATCAATACACAAAAGGTAATATCAAAGAGTAAAGTCCTTCTCTCCCATCCACTGGGAGGAGCTCTCCTTCAATGGCTAATGATCTCTCCTTAGCCCTAAATTCCAGGCTTACTGCACATGCAGAGAATAAAGATGTGAAAGATGTGTCCGTTTCACACCAAATATACATATGGATATATTTATAATATATTTGACTTTTCTGATACATAAATATGCTGATTAATTGGATAATTATGAGTCCAGCTGTACCTACTCATTTATTCATACAAGTATAATAGGAAAAGAAGATACAGTATCCAAAGAACACTTCAAAATTGAAATGCTACATTTAATTACACTTTATCTAAGTCTTGAAATTTAGACCCTACTTTTTAATCCCATTAGATGAAGTATGCAAGCTTCGATGGATCATCACATGCATAGTCGGTTAAATACATTTTATTAACTTTCAGTTGAATATAACTTCAGTATCTATTCCCATGGTTTCCCATTTCCATGATAACTCTGACCCACCCATGTAAAATTTATAGCTCGTGGAACTGGATTTTTTAAAAATAGGTATTTCAAGGGATCTGCTTTCATTCTTTGCAGAATAATGGATTTGCAGCAACTACTTGTTTGACTTGCCCAGTATCATAACAACAAAAACTCAGTTTAAGCACCTACTACCCACTTCGCCCCTCTCCCCTAAAAAAGTGCAAAATACAGTCAGCGAAGGTTTTCTGGGCACCTACCGCGAGCAGGCATGGCCCTGGTAGTATGTGCACCAAGATATCATCTAAGCTTCCAAGGTATGAGGGGAGAAAACCAAGGACTAAACGTAAGTAATTTTATTAACAAGTTTATAATTCATAAACTTCTTAGAAAAATCTAAGAAAACAATTGCACAGTAGCACATTAGGGTCTTGAGAGCATGACTTTCAGTTGTTAAGACTTCAAAGTTAATCTGAGGCTCTCTATCCAAACAACTGGCTTCAGTTTACTCTCTCATCTCTTCTTGAATAGATTTTATTCTACAAAACCCAGGTTCTCTTCCATAACAATGAATGATAGCGCATCTTAAAAAAAAAAAACACTATTTCTCTTTCCCCCAAACCAGCCTATACACTGACTCTCCCCTTTCGTGGGCACGTGTCTTTCCAAAGCTCGGCTGGATACCCTCTCACCTGAAAAAAAGTTTGGAGATAATGCCGGCCTTTTCCAAAGGCGACCTCTGCATGGTCTCTGGGGACGCCGAGGTCCCTCCCGGGCAAGCTGGAATGAGCTCCTCAAGCCAAAGGCCCCACTCTTCCTGCTGCCTGCCGCTCGCCCCTTTTTCTTTGACCTGCTGTGATGTCATTTGCTTCCAACTCCCCCCACCACCCTACCCCACACACCTCCCATTTCCTTCTGCTCCTTTCCCCGCCTCCACTGCCCAGGTTAAAAGCCGCACTTTTGCTCCAGCGGCTTTCTCCACCCCCTCCCCACCCCGCCCGCACCCCGACCGCTCCCGCGCGCTCTTCCCCGGGCCGCGTCCAGCCCCCGCGCAGCCCGCAGGTGAGGACAGGCGCAGCCGCTCCGCAGGGCCAGCCACCGACGCTGGGGGACAGGAGCACAGCCGACCCCCACACCCCTAACCTCCCCAGCCTCCTGGACCCTCCTCCTCACCAGGTTCCGCCGGAGCCCTGCCCGCCGCCGCCAACATCCCCGTGCGTGCTCCCTTCTCCCTTTTTTCCGGGACCCTTGCGGGGTTCCTCTGACGTTTGCAAGGTGCATTTTGGAAGGAGAACAAAAATATGTCTCTTCTATATCAAAAAGCAGCCTGGGCCGGAAAGTCCCGCGGCCGTTGCTCCCGGAGCGCTTGGAGGCTTGTTAGTTTCAGGCTTAGGTAAGCTCAACGTGTGGCTCAGTGAGACCCCTGACGGGACTCCTTCAGGAGGGGCAGCGAGTTCCTGCGAGGAGCTGAGAGGAGTTGTCCCTTTGTCCATTATTCGCCCAGGACTTGTTCATTGTCTGTCCTCGGATTTTCAGCCCGGCTTGCGTTTTTAAGAAAAGCTATTGTGTTGTTAGCGACTACGATGACATGTAAACTAACCCGCCCTGCTATAGATTTCCTAGTCTCGGTCAGCAAAGCATTTTGACTAATACGCTGAAAGGAATGTAAACAGGCTTTGAAGCAAAGGTAGCTTTTACCTCGGATCTGAGTCAGAGAAAGGCGGTCTTCAGCTCTCCGAGGGCATCTATGCTTTCTCCCCCCACGTGTGGTCGCCTTAGCTTCCTCCATACAGTCTTTGGTGCGTGTAGATTGTGTGTCTGGCTGATGGTTTTTACAAGAGCCAAGCCTTTAATTCCTGAACCCTATTGTGTAAAAGCAAGGGCACACCGAGTTTAAATTGAGAAACCCAAATGAAAGTTAAAAGTTTGGACTGATTACTTTATTGCCTCTACACCTAAGGCAAGAGTATTTGCCTGTGAATTACTTTATTGTTGACTTGTGGCCACTCAAATACAGTCTAAATAAAACGTGTATTTCATAATTATAGAAATACAAACACATGTATTTAAATTAACGCGTTCAGCAGGTTTTTATAGCTCCACTTTGCAAGTCAGTAGCACCTTTTTTTCTATCTCAAAGGGGTTTTTTATAAACATTTAAATTGTATTATCTTAAATTTTAACAGTAGAGGCAAAAGACCAAAGAGATAAACCAAATTGCATGAAATCAGATACCAGGAAAGAACTCAAGCATTTCTAGTTCAGGATTCCTCTTTTAAATCCTGCACCCTTGTTTCCTCTCCAGTGTGACATACAAATGGGGCCCTGTCTCCATTATTGACTTTTCCCAGGTATGTGATTGAACTTCACCACCCTACTCCATTGTCTACTTTATAACTGCAAGTGCGATCCATTAAATATGATTCATTTTGAAATAAATTGGTAATTGGCTCCTTGTTACCGCAAAGCAAGTAACAATAAAGGGGTTGAGAATTAGTTCCAAACAAAAGATTATAGAAGCTGACCAAATGATAATAATTCAAAGAGACCCCTGATATCTGTCAATCAACTCCTTCCTCTGGAAAGAATAAATGAAATAGTGACTATTTCTTGAATCCTTACTTTTTGCTAAGCATCATCTCATGTAGACCTAACAACAGCTATGTAAATAGGTATTCTTCTCCCCAATTTTTTGTTCAGGATTTTCTGTTGAGGAAACAGACAAGAAAAGTTAACTAAATGCCTGTAATGGTGCAGCTAAGATTCAAACTCAGGTCTAATTCCAAACCATCACTTCTCTCAATGTGTAATATTGGTTTTGAGCAAATCATTCCTGTGTATTTATATACTATCATTTATATACCAACTCAACCTTTCTCCTCTCATTAGTTTCATGAAATCATAACTGCTAGACCTGTTCTAAAACGAGACAAGGAAGCAGAAACCTACAAAGTAGATACTGGGATTATTTTTAATAAAGAACATTTAATTATAATATTTCATTTCAAGTGTGTGTATACACATGTACATAGGAAGTCAGTCCCGAGATATTCATCATAAAAGATCACACCCCAAGTTTGTTCTTCATCAGTAAGACTTCACCATTATTCAGAATGTTTACATTGTAAGCAGACATGAACAAATGAACTAATTGAGACATGATATTCAAGATTTGCATCTAAGTAAATACCTGATGTGGGAATTGTAGACTTATGTACCAGGAAAGTGTCCAAATATGGCTGAAGGTCATTACTAAAATCTTAAATGTGGCTTCGAGATGTCAGGAACAGGAAAGAGATCCCTGGGCTGTGTGAGAGTAGAAGATAGTAATAGAAACAGTGAAGCTCTTCCCTGCTGGCTGCTCAAATATCAGCTCATAACATTTTATTATAATATTAATAGCTTATATTTGTTGAGCACTTATGCCTGGTGCCATGCCAAATACACAGCATGCTTTGTCTTTTTAGTCTTAATAACACCTTCATGGGACACATACCTTCTTCATTATCCATATATTACAGGTAAAAAAAAAAAAAAGGCGCAAATTTTTAGTAATTTTCTCAAGCAAGTTGCAGGGTAAATAATAACAGAGAAAACTGAGATTTGAACCTAAGCCATAGATTGCATGAGCCCAACCATTTAATGACTACACATACTTTCCCTATAGAATTTCCTTAAATATAGACTTACTAGGTGGATACTTATATGGCATCTTTTAATTGTGGTAAAATATACATAACGTAAATTTTACCACCTTAAACCATTTTTAGGTGTACAGTTCAGTAAAAGTCAACCTTTTAGGGAAGAAAAGATCATCAGAAAAGAGAAGTGCAAAGTCTTTGTCAGCTTCACACTGCTTGTAAATTTACCTAAGCTAGAGTAAAAAGTAGCCAAAGCCCTTACGCAGTGATAGCCAGAAATGCAAATATACATTATAGTCATACAGAGATGTTTCAGACCCAGAGGGAGGTGTCCTGATACATGATTAGGCCAGATTACTATTTACATTTACTTCTCCCAACATTATATTTGGGCTAACAATTCTGTTTATAAACACACATGCACACATACCTCTGTTTATATACATACATAACCCTTCATCCTCATAACCTTACCCTTGGAGACAGAAAATATGTCTTCCGTTTTCCTTTTAACTTTTTCCTTATTTAATAATACAGTATATACAATCAAACAGTTGTCCCTTGAGATCACTGAACTAATAGTTGAAATGTCACCCTAAAGGGGAAATCTGAAGATGTTCAGAGATGAATTGTTCCATTAATTTTTCAGCAAGCAAGAACTCGGTGCTATGGCAGGTATACAAAATAAGGAAGTATCTCCACCCTCCAAGACTCAGAATCTACCAAAGGTTGTCAAAAATTCTCTAAAGATGCTACCAGAGCCCAGTGGGAAGAACTTGGGCTTTAAGGCAATAAAAAGCTCGGTTTTCAATGCTGGTACCAGTCCCCTTTTCTGAAAATAAGGTCCATAATAACCATTTCATGCACAATACAATGAATATAGACAACAACATTATATTAAAAATCATCAAACTTGACAAGAGAGTAGAATCTAATTATTCCAATTCCTGGAAAGAAAGTTTGATTATGTAAGGTGATAGCAATGCTAATTATTACTATAATGGCAATCAGATTACAATATAAAATGTATCGAGTTAACATGTTGTATGCCTTAAATTAACAGAGGTATATATAAAGTATGTTTCAATAATAATAATACCCAACTCGTAAGGTTGTTGAATGCATTAAGTGAGATTCTTTCTACCTCTGCGGTTTTGACATTTGAAGCTGGACACTTTTTTGTGTGGGGACCTGTCCTGTGCATTGTAGGATGTTTAGCAGCATCTCTAGCTTCTACCTATGGATGCCAGTAAAACTAACACTCCCTCCCCCCCAGTCATGGCAACCAAAACTGGGAATCCAGAGATTTCCAAACACCTTCTGTGTGGCAAAGTTGCCCCCAGGTGAGAGTCACTATATGAAATTAATTAAATGTGATACATATATGAGACATAAAGGGCTTATGCACTTAATAAATACACAATACATTTTAGAAAGCATTACAATGTATTACTGCTAATAAAGCATAAATCAATATAACATAGCAAAACAGAATGCTATAGAAAACTGAACTCCTTAAAGGCTGTCAGAATTCTCAGGGACATTGAACTGGCTCATTTCCTCTGCAGTTAGTTTGTATTTGGACAAGATGAAAAGAAGAAAATTCAGGTACCCTTTCAGTTATAAGATAATTTTGATTTAAGGGCAGGTCTAGATTTTTATATAGTGGAAGCATCCTAACTCCCTTTGTGTTGAAATGACATTTGAAAGCTCTGTTTTTCAGTTCCTTTAATTGTCAGCTCATCACCAGTGATACATTCTTAACAGCTGTGTCCAGATGGAATTTGGCGCCCTACTGGGTCTTCTGTTACTTAAAGGTATACTTCCTCATAAAAAATATTAAACATTCTCAACTTGTTCAAAATGGATGCTTATTAATGCTGCTAATAAGCTGGAAAAATTATAAACAGTATTCAGAAAACAACTTTATCATGAATATAAAAGCTAATAAATCTGGGACTTTCTAAAACTGTTGTTCATGAAATGTTTCATTATTTATATTGGTTCTTTTTTCATTTTCCTACTGAAGCATTTTTAGAAACAAGAGAATTCATAACACCAGATTAAATTTTCATTGATGGTATCATGCTGAAAGCCAGATGCTATCTATAAAGTTAAAATTGTGGTTTTATATATTTGAACTCTAACAAGAAGAGCGGTGATTTTTTCTTCAGATGAATTCTATATTAACTTATATGTTATATACAAGAATTACATTTAGAAAAACAGTAGAGAACAGTAAACAAAACAGTAGGTTATCCCCTTATTTATAAATATTCCCCCCAAAATAGATCATTTGTAAAACACACACATGTAAATCAGGAGGACATTTAAAACAAAGAATAAGAAGAGAGACTGCATGGGAAACTTATTGCACCTGAGAAATAAAGTAATTCTGAATGTCTCAGCCATCAAAGTCCAATGGGTTGTATTATTTTTATAGTCTGATATCTGATGGAAGTCTATGTACAATTTCACCTGGAAAAAAATATCTCCTCTATCCCAATTTTGGAAGAGTTTGCCATTTAAAAGCTTATAGAATTATCATTGAATGACATCATGAACAGTATTTTCAGCTACGATTTTTTCACAAACATTATTTTATGCTCATTTTTTATACTAACCTATGATTAAAGTCAAAGACACAATATAGAATCAGTTTGCTCAGGGATGGTTATTAAGGCTGGGAAACTAGAATCTGAGAATTCTCAGGGTCAGAGGCTTCTTTCTGATTTGCTTTAACTTACCCTGTATAGACAGAGTCTATCAGATCTTGTTGTTTGAGGACACTAGGCTAGCCATTTATTGATTTCTCAGTTCACTGTGATTGGTGGAACTATGGTGACTAATCCATATGGTCAAAAGGACAACCAATTCCTGGTTCAATGACTGTGGCTCACTGGCCTCCATAGCCTGCATCCTGGTGTATCAGAGAATGACAATAACCTACTCCAATGACTGTTGAAAGGCAGCTTGATGAAATAAGTGACAAAACACTTTGGAACTTTTATTTACAAATGCAGAAATTACGTTTAGAGATATGTATGAAAATTGTCTAAATCTTTTCTGTAAGAAAGCATATCATGTAATTTAAAGAAAATCAAATTGACAAGAACTGGTTTTCACTTTTAAAAACTTGACTGTTACAAAGTTTTACCTAAAAAATTGTAATTTTTTATAATAGTAATTTTTTTGAAATTTGGCTAGTGTATTTCTATTTTTATTGACATGAATAGTTATTCTTATAAAATAAGTAGAAAGTGTATATTTAAATTTATCAAAAATGAGTTTAAGTTTTTGAAGTGTAAACAGTTTGCTACATTCTGTTTAAATATGTAGATATAAATATTGTGATGACATATTGACATTTTCTAATAATAAAACCACAAAGAAATGGAAATATTTTAAACAACTATTTAAAAAATATTATATCCATAGCATGAGTTTATTTATTTATTTTTAAATTAAATTTATTGGGTTGACACTGGTTAATAAGATCATGTTTCAACTGTAGATTTCTATGATACCTGATCAGTATACTGCATTGTGTGCCCACCACCCAAAATCAAATCATCTTCTGTCACCATATATTTGGTCACCTTTACCCTTTACTACCCCCAACTTCTTCCTTCTGGTACCATCATCCTGTTGTCTGTGTCTGAGTTTCAGTTTTATATCCAACATATGAGTAAAATCATTATGGGTTCTTAGGTTTTTCTGACTGACTTATTTCACTTAGCATAACATTCTCAGGGTCTATCCATGTTGTCACAAATGGTGGTATTTCATCTTCTCTTATAGTTAAGTAGTATTCCATAGTATCAGGGGTCCCCAAACTACGGCCCGCGGGCTGCATGCGGACCCCTGAGGCCATTTATCTGGCCCCCGCCGCACTTCCAGAAGGAGCACCTCTTTTATTGGTGGTCAGTGAGAGGAGCATAGTTCCCATTGAAATACTGGTCAGTTTGTTGATTTAAATTTACTTGTTCTTTATTTTAAATATTGTATTTGTTCCTGTTTTGTTTTGTTTTTTACTTTAAAATAAGATATGTGCATAGGGATTTGTTCATAGTTTTTTTTTATAGTCCGGCCCTCCAATGGTCTGAGGGACAGTGAACTGGCCCCCTGTGTAAAAAGTTTGGGGACCCCTGGTATATATGTACCACATCATCTTTATTCAGTCATCTATCAAAAGACACTTTGGTTGTCTCTATGTCTTGGCCACCATGAAAAACACTACCATGAACATGGGGTGCATACATCTTTGCAAATAAATGTCTTCAACTTTTTTGGGTAGATACCCAGAAGAGGATTGTTGGGTCATATGTTAACTCTATTCTTAGTTTTTTAAGCAACTGCCATACTGTTTTCCATAATAGCTATTCCAGTTCACATTCCCACCAGCAGTGAATGAGGGGTCCTTTTTCTTCACAACCTGTCCTAATATTTATTATATGTCTTGTTGATAATAGCTATCCTAACAAGTATAAGGTAGTATCTCATTGTAGTTTTCATTTGCATTTCCATAATAGCGAGTAAAGTTGACTGTCATTTCATACATCTATTGGACATTTGTATATCTTCTTGGGAGAAGTGTTTTTTCAGGTTCTCTGCCTATTTTAGATTGGATTTTTTGTTTGATGTTGAGTTGTCTGAGTTCTTTATATATTTTGGATATTAATCCCTTGTTGGAGCTGTTTGTGAATATTATCTTCCATTTGCCTGGTAGCCTTTTAGTTTTGCTAGCAGTTTCTTTTGCTGTGCAGAATCTTTTCATTTTGATACAGTCCCATTCATTTATTGTTGCCTTTACGTCCTTTGCCTTTGGGGTCAAATTCATAAAATGTTCTCTAAGACCAAGGTCCATAGGTTTAATATTTATGTTTTCTTCTATGTAATCTATTGTTTCAGATCTTCTATTTAGGTCTCTGATTCATTTTGAATTAATTTTAGTATATGAGGACAAACAGAATCTAGTTTCATTCTTTTGCATGTGGTTTTCTAATTTTCCCAGCACCATTTATTGAAGAGGCTTTCTTTTCTTCATTGTGTGTTTTTGGTTCTGTTGTCAAACATCAGTTGCCCATAAATATGTGGTTTAATTTCTAGGCTCTCAATTCTCTTCCATTAGAGCGTGTGTCTATTTTTCTGCCAATGCCATGCTGTTTTGATTATAACTGCTCAGGAATGTAATTTGAAGTCAGGTAGTGTGATACCTCTGACTCTGTTCTTTTCCCTCAAGATTGCTTTGGCTATTTGGGGTCCTTTGTGATTCTATACAAATCTGGTGATTTTTTGTTCTATTTCTTTAAAAAATATCACTGAGATTTTGATGGGGGTTGCAATAGATCTGCATACTACTTTGTTTTTTGTTTGTTTGTTTTTTCTTTTTTTACTACTTTGGGTAATATGACCATTTTAACTATGTTGATTCTTCTAATCCAGGGGTCCCCAAACTTTTTACACAGAGGGCCAGTTCACTGTCCCTCAGACCATTGGAGGGCCGGACTATAAAAAAAAACTATGAACAAATCCCTATGCACACTGCACATATCTTATTTTAAAGTAAAAAAACAAAACAGGAACAAATACAATATTTAAAATAAAGAACAAGTAAATTTAAATCAACAAACTGACCAGTATTTCAGTGGGAACTATGCTCCTCTCACTGACCACCAATGAAAGAGGTGCCCCTTATGGAAGTGCGGCGGGGCCGGATAAATGGCCTCAGGGGACCGCATGTTGGCCCGCGGGCCGTAGTTTGGGGACCCCTGTTCTAATCCATGAACATAGAATATCTTTTCATCTCTTGTGTCTTTTTCAGTCTCCTTTAATAATGCTTTGTAATTTTCAGTATATAGTATCCTCACATTTTTGTTAAGTTTATTTTTACGTATTTTATTCTTTTGTTGTAATTGCAAATGAAAATTTTTTTATTTCTTTTTTTTAAAGTTTTATTGTTAGTATATAGGAATGCATTAGATTTTTATACATTTATTTTTGTATCCTGTGACTTACATGTACAGTATGGTACATGTTTTTACTGCATAAATTATGTTACATATTTTGGAAAAATCTTGTCAAGTTGGTATATTTTATTATCATCATTATTCCATTTTATAAATGAAGAAACTGAGGTGCAGAAGTTTAAATGCCATGCCCAAATTCAAGAAATAGAGCCAGAATTTGAATGAACCTAGTGGTTTGGCTCCAAAGCTGAGCACTTAATCACAGTGTTCCTTGAACCATATCTGATCCATAAAGAACTGTTTTGTTCATTTAAGTAAGCTTCTACAATTTGTACACTTGCTTTTCTCTTTCGGTAAAATAGATTTATCACAAAAGTGATTTTCCCGCTTCTTTTTATTCATGTTTTCAGAATGCATTGGATGAACTCTTCATTATTGGCATCCATGGGATGGGGGAGGTGGAGGACAAGATCTTTTCTTCTTCTCCTTCTCTTCCACCTTCTCTTCCTCCTCCTTTTCCTCCTCCTCCTCCTCCTCTTCCTCCTTCTTCTTCTGAGATTCAACATAGTTAGAATCCATCTGATGTTAATTAAAGTGACCCAAACTAAAATGTTCCAGCAGAATGTGACACAACAGAAGAGGAAAAGTTTAATGCCAGTGCTTCCTCCTTGGTGGGAGATGGGCCACTCTGCAGCTAAAACCTGGAAGCTTGCCTTTACCTCCCCCTCATGGGATGCTGGGCAGGCTTTGGAGACTAACGGAGAAATTTGAAAGCTCAAATATAATTATTACTGGCTGAGTCTAAGACTAAGGGCATGAGTTTCCTCTTCCTCTGGGAACTACTATGACCTGTACAAAATTTTTTTCCAAAAGAAGCCATAATCATAGCAGTGGACCAGGATGCATTAGACTCTGCAGGAGGACCTATTCTCAGTAGTGACACAATGTTGTGGTAACAGGTTCCTGCAGCAGAAAATTAGCTGGGACATGTAACAAGCAGACAGGCCAAACCCTCCATTTACTCCAACTCTCTGTTGTGTCCAAGATCCCTTAAGATGATGAAAATCCTGGGGTTATTGGCTAGTTTAGGGTGAAGGATGAACATAAGAAAAAGTTTCTGGGTTTCTTGCTAACTTCAACATTTAACAGTTAAAAAAAGATGTTACCTTATATGAATCCTATGAAATAGGTTAAAGGAGATATACAAGTTGCAAACACATATATGTTTGCATAAGCATTGGGGGGAAAAAAGCCTGGAAGGACATACCGTATTTCCTCATATATAAGACACTCCCATGTATAAGACACGCCTTAATTTTGGGGCCTGAAATTTGAAGAAAAAAAATGTATTACATAAAGTTATTGAACTCAAGTTTTATTCATCATAAAAGTCATACACTTCTCATCACTGTCAAAACTCTCATCCATTAGTTTGTCCTCATCTGTGTCTGATGACGAATCACTGTCTTCAACAACGAGCGCAAAAATAAGTGCAAAAAAGCGGGAAATGCAAGTAAGAAACCTACAACCACTGTATAAGATGCACCTAGTTTTTAGACCCCAAATTTTTTGAAAAATGGTACATCCTATACATGGGGAAATATGTTATGTCATAATCATGCCATATATTTCTAAGCTTTTTAAATGTTTTTTCAAAACAAACAAAAAATGCATCTTGTGAAATAAAGTGACTTTGACTCTATTCCACGAATGTTCTGGGGAAGCCTAAACAGGAAAAGAGAGAGTTTCCAGGAAAGAGAAAGAGTCAGCAAGGCAGAATTCTGCTACAAGTTTAAGGGGCTTCTTCTATCTACATTGCTCCTAAAACCAACCTCAGACCCACATCCTGGGCTTAAGACCGAAAACAAAATCTTCTCAGGGGATCATTATAGTCACAAATATGCCCTGTTGGGAGTAGAAGAAAAATGCTGCCATTAGTTAACTTGAAACAGTTGACCATAAGCAGCTCCTCTACCACTAGTTCTTTAGAAATTATTGTTCCCATGAACCCCGTGTGTCTTATGTAAGTGCCACAGTTACACTGCATTTTATTTTGGGTGTGTTATAAGCATTAATTCTTTTTATTATTATTATTCATTTTAGAGAGGAGAGGGAGAGACAGAGAGGAGAGACAGAGAGAGAGAAGGCGGGGAGGAGCTGGAAGCATCAACTCCCATATGTGCCTTGACCAGGCAAGCCCAGGGTTTCGAACCGGCGACCTCAGCATTTCCAGGTCGACGCTTTATCCACTGCACCACCACAGGTCAGGTAGCATTAATTCTTAAAATGTAAAATAAGATGCAAGTTTTAGAATTCTTTTTGGCAGTTTTTTTCTTAAAAACAAAATACTAGAAGCCGCCCAAATGGAAGTGTGTAGTTTTCTTTATCTGCACAGGATGCTGCCAACTCCCGGTTCATCCTGGAGGCCAGGCTACGTGGGGAGCAGCAGCAGGTTCTCACCGCCCCTGCCCCAATCTCGGCCCTTCCCCAAAGCAAAGCACGAGCTCTACCCCTCTCGCCCCTCGGGGCCCACCAGGTACTCCGAGTACTGGTCTCGTTTCCTGTCCGATGACCTACATGCCCTCAACAGAAACCTTGAGCCTTTCTGCACCTGCCTGATGCTTGGCACTGGTGGGAACCCGGCAACTGACAGTTCCCTGGAGGAGAGCCAGGCCGGGTGGAACACCCAGTCCCATACTCCAGGCTCATCCGCCAAGTTCAGAGCCAGCCACCAGCTGCGACTGCGCTGCTATGTTTTTCAAGTCTCAGTTTGGTTGTGATTCTAATTGTCTTAGGAATTCTTTTTGTTCATAACAATCAAATAATAAAGCAGATGACTACTGAGAATCATTTGGTCCAAAACAGAGTAGGAAAAAACAGCCTATTTGATTCTTATATCTTGCTTGCTTTTAAGAAAATGAAGGATTTTTTATGGTGCAAGATAAATTTAGATTAAAATGTCAGGGGGGGGGGGAGACCCCTATTCAATCACCCAAATGTGTTGTCACATTAACCTATCCAAATTTGAGGCTTATAAATAATCTGAATAATTTCACAAACAAAAAGGACTCTATTCTAGAATCTGTTTCTGTGTTTCCTTATAATTAAATTTAAAATATGGTTTCATTTGGCTGTATAAGAAAACAGACTTCAGAGCATCTCATTTTAAAATTTACTGTCTCTCAGACAGCATGGCATAGAGTTCGAGGTCATCTGCTCGGGGAGAGGAGAGCTCCCCGTTTGTAAAATGGAGGAGTTTTTTATTATAAAGGGTGACTGTGAGAATTAAATTAGTTGATATGTGTAAAAAAATTAACAAATTATCTAATAGAGAATAAATGCTCAATAGATGGAGTGCGTGTGTCTGTGTGTGCACGCTTCCCGTTTCACAGCTTCCTGTTAGTGGTTCACTGAATGCTGAACTGGTTCTTCCATTCTTTACAATAAAGAATAAAATATGGGCCCTGGACAGTTGGCTCAGTGGTAGAGCGTCGGCCTGGTGTGCAGGAGTCCTGGGTTCAATTCCCGGCCAGGGCACACAGGAGAAGCGCCCATCTGCTTCTCCACCCCTCCCCCTCTCCTTCCTCTCTCTCTCTCTCTTCCCTTCCCGGAGCCAAGGCTCCATTGGAGCAAAGTTGGCCCAGGCGCTGAGGATGGCTCTGTGGCCTCTGCCTCAGGCGCTAGAGTGGCTCTGGTTGCAACAGAGCAACGCCCCAGATGGGCGGAGCATCGCCCCCTGGTGGGTATGCCAGGTGGATCCCGGTGAGGCGCATGCGGGAATCTGTCTGACTCCCTCCCCATTTCCAACTTTCCCCGTTTCAGAAAAATACAAAAAAAAAAAAAAAAGAATAAAGTATGTATGGGAGAATCTCATTACTTTTTAAATATAGTGCAGGTCTTCTCAACCAGTTTTACTTTTGTTTACTTCCTAAAAGTGAGGAAAAATGAAACTCAACAATAAGAAAGCAAACAACCCAATATTTTAAAAAGCCAAATATGTGAACAGAGACTGCACCACACAAGATATACAGATGGCAAATAAGCATATGAAAAGCTACCCATCATGGTTAGTCATTAGAGAATTGCAAATGAAAACAATGACATACCCTTTGGAATGGCTAATATCTAAAACTCTGACAATACCAATCAATCACTGGTGAGAATGGCTGGTTAGAAATTAAAATGGTACCGCCATTTTGGAATACAGTGGCAGTTGCTTACTAAGCTAAATGTACTCTTACTATATAATCTAACAATCATACTTCCAGGTTTTAACCAACTGATTTGAAAACATGTCCACACAAAAATATGCATGCAAAGATTGACAGTATTTTTATTCATAATTGCCAAAACCTGCAAGTGAACAAGATACACTTCAGTCAGTGAATGAGTAAGAAAACTTGGTACCTCTACATGATGAAATACTACTCAGTAATAAAAGGGAATGAACTATCCAGCTAAAAAAGATATGGATAAATCTTAAATACATATTGTTAGTGAAAGATGCCGGTATGAAAAATATACATACTCTATGATTTTAATTATATGCAACTATATTGGGATGGTAAACAGGTCAATGGTTGCTAGTTGTTTGGGGTTAGGAGAAGGGTTATATAGGTGAAACACAAAGAATATTTTTAGGTCAATGAAACTGTTCAGTATGATACATAACACTATGCATTTGTCAAAACCCATATAATTTTACAGCACAAAGAATGAACCTTAATATATATGATTTTTTTTTTAAAAAAAGATCAGGGTTGGCAGAGGGGACTCCAAGATGAAAACCAGAATGTGACATGAGAATCGAACTATATTCTGATGTGTGAAACAACCTCACTGAAAGAAATGGGTGAGGGTAGGGGGAAGATTCTGGACTAAGTACCTTTAGAAATGAGTGGAGTTTGTAAAACTAAAGATAATACTAAAGGTATAAGTACTCCTCTAGCTGACAAGGGGTACAAGTTAATATTCTGAAACCACTATATAGGCATGCCTAGAAATGAAAACTTATAGATTGTGGATGGTAGAAGTCAGGTTTCTCACTGTTGGATTGGGAAGTTACAGATAAGCAAGGAGAAGAGGTTTAAATGATCCATGTAGTCATGCAATAGAATTAGAGACACCTATAAACTCAAGTTTAGCTTAATAAAGATACGGATGGTTTCATAGAGAAGTATTTATAGACATGTGTACACATAAGTTATTATTCATGCATAATATTTTCTAGATCTGTCAGCTGAAAGGGCCTAAAAGCAATGACATCTCAACAGCAACCAACACACCCTAGCACATAGATCTTAGTTTTTAACAGCTTTCTCCAAGAAACAGCTCCTTTTAACACTGCGGCAGGAAATATACAAAATATATAAGATGAGCCTGGAGTATCTCGTAGTGCCAGAAAGTAAAGAAGTGCTAATATACATACATACATTCATACATACATACACACCACAATAAGGGGGTATTTAAAAGGGACACAAAAGTAAGGTGAAAGAGCCCCCCAATGGCCAAAGTTGGAACAATTTCAGCATATAATACAACCCAATTAAATTATAACCCAAGTATAAAATAAATATGAGTCATTACTGACATAAATTAATGGGAGAACAGATAAATTTCCTGTGCAGAAGAATTACAAATAATTTATGTAAATATTTCACTATCAAAGAGGTAGATCTCAACTCTCCGCTTTCTGAGTGTGGAGTGTGCACAATGACTTTCTTCCAGGGTACAGTATTGAGGGGAGAAAAGAGTACCTTCATAGAGGAAAAACTTGACACTATCTCAGCCAGATAATCAGGGTCAAAATCAACAGTAATAGGTCATTTTTGAGTATGTACCTTTGATATTAAGTGATGACAATGGTACTTTGTCTCTGCTATCCTTGTCCCTAAACCGTATAACCCCTGTTTGACCTCCCCCTTTCCCCAAAATGCAGACAAATCTTAGTTAACAGTCATTCTATAAAAAATCTGAATAGTACTCATCAAAACTGTCAAAGTCATCAAAAATAAGGAAAGTCTTACAACCTATCACAGCCAACAGGAGCCTAGGCAGATGGACTAAATATTGTATATAATGTGCTATCTTAGAAGAAATCTTGGAATGGAAAAAGATCATTAGGTAAAAATTGGGGAAATCTGAATAAAGTACTGACTTTAATTAATAATAATGTATCACTGTTGATTCATTAATTGTGACAAATGTTCCATACATTTAGGCTGTTAATAATAGGGGAAATTGAGGACATGGTGTACAGGATATCTCTGTAGCAGCTTCTAAACTTTTCTGTAAATCTAAACCTATTTTAAAATAAAACTTTTATTTTAAAAATAAGAAAAAATTTTTACTCATCTGACACATTTTTCATGCGATGACAAATTACTAACAATTTGAAACTTTAATAATCTTTAATATTTAATAATAATACCTCATTTCCAGTCAGAGCTCACGTTTAGCAAGCATTTTCAAAACTATTCACCTTACTAATATTTATTTTTCTCAATTAATGATTTCTCGTGCAAGGGTGAGCATAGGATCTAGGACTTAGGGCATGAACTACAGAAGTCTGGAAAACTGTCTTTAAACTTCAATTACTTTATGACCTTAAAAATCCTTCTACCCCCAGTGGGAAATAAATCATGTACAAAGCAATGGTCAATGAATATTTCTTTAAATAAATTAAAACAAAACAAAATAACTTAATATCTTGATCCCAAGAAAGCTCACAAGAAAAATAAAATCCTCATGTTCCCTTGTCAACTCAGGACCATCAAACTGGGCTGCAACTAGTCATTATTGTAGCTGTTATTATTAATAGAAGGAACTCATCAACCATGCCCAAGTTTCAAAGTAATATTAACTACTCACTATGAGAGTTGCATGACCTAAAAATGAAAATGAATTTGGCCACAGAGTAGTGACATATTTTTATTCCCATTGAATTATGTCAAAAACATTGGATTCTAGAAAAATATTGCGTTAGAACAGATTTAACTTAAAGTTCTATTATTTTCTCTAGGAAAATATTTTACTTAAATAATTGTTTTATCTGTGTGATTTCTTTTTTACCTTTCTACTTACTCTGCTCTCTCAATCTTCTATATTTGACATCACTGATTTTCAGCTTCAAATTTTATGTAAGATAGCTATGAACTAAAAAAGAACTGTCACATTTTACTAAAAAAAATAAAGTATTTCGGAAATAGTTTAAAGTTACCCAGCCACAGGTTTTTACATCTATGTTGGAAATTGTATAGTTAAGATATGTCTTGAAAATAAAATATTTTTTTTTGTGGGACAACTAATAGTTCAAGGTATTAAAGCATAAAACATGCTTTTATTTCCTCACTTGATTGTTCCTGTTTTGTTTTTCAGTCTGAGTCACACCCACTGTATATCCAGGATGAATAAAACGCAGGAAATTAATTAGGACTGAGTCCTTAATGTGCTGAGCCTTTTATGTGTTTTCCCTCATTTAATTTTCTCAGTATCCTTATGAGATAATTAGTATGCCATTTTACTCTTGAGGAAAATAGGAGTCAAAAGAATCTTTAGCATACTTACCTATAGCCTTTCATCTAGTACAGGCGATCCTGGATTAGATCTAACTGATCCCAAAACTACTCCCTTTCACTACAGTGGTGTGGGGTAAAGTGGTATTCAGTGAACTATAATCACTGAGAATAGAAAATTGTAGAATTAATTTTCTTTATATTTTTAACAAGAGACCTTAAACTGAGAAAAAGAAATTTAAGCTTTTACAGTTAATACCAGTGAAATGATTTGAACTGGAAAATTCAACCAGTTTAACATCACACCGATTTTTGGCATTGAGCAAAGGAGACTCAGTGTTGTTCCTTTGAGTCCCCAGAGGTTAGTGCTACAGAGCAACGAGTGAGAAGAGAGAAAATTCAGGAGAAATACTCTCTTTTTACCCTTCCCATACTCAGAAAAAGCCCAGTGGTTGGGGCATGTCCTATCCAAAAATGCAGGCCAGAGTTCAAACCAATGTCCACTGGCAGAAAGGGCAAAGGTAAAATTATGGGTTTGGAGAGTGATGGAAAATTTCTTGCACTGAACAGGGAATTCCACGTAGTTATCTGTAAATAAAGGCACATACTGGGTTTTGTTTTGTAGCATGATACAGAAATATGTAAACTTACAGTTTTTAAAGAGTAAGACAAATTTTAATTCTTGTTGGGATCTTTGAATCATTTGGGATTACAGTGCATGTTTTACAACTACATAGTTAACAGAATTTTGCACACAAATAAATATGTATTCAGATGCCTGTTGACCATACATATTGCCTACTCTACTGGAAAGTGCTGTTCGTTAGGTCTTCATGAGAACTATCTTTTTGCATATTTTTGTATGTGCCTACTGTCTCCTTTACATTTGTCCTTAGGTTTTATAAAACAATCTTCACTTTTTCCCAGAAGCATTGCATCCATATTTCCATATTAATACTTAGTTTTCCTAAATTTAAGTTATATTGGAATTTATTTAAATGCTTTCATGTGGTTCACTTAAAAACAAATTGTAGGTTCACAAAATGCTTTTAACTTTTGATAAATTTAAAAATTTATTGATAAAAAATGAGAATTATAAGATATATGTGTATGGGTTATTTATATTACAATTTACTTCCAGTCTTAAAACCTTTTAGTGCTATTACAGATTTTTAGATGTTTTTAATGCATAATAAAGTTTAAATAAGTGTAAATAAATTATTAACTTTAAAATAAATAAATAAATTTGAAAATCTTATTTTTTAAGTTTTAATATATTTAATTATCTGTCTTTTAGGAATGACTCTTTTGGAAGACATTTCAGAATCACCTGCATTTAGTATAAATCGATGACTTCTAATTTTACCACTCCTGTGTTTTCAATCCATCTCCACCCCCACTACTTGAACTATTGATATTTATGGGACTATGTCAAATCCTTCAGATGTATGGAATTAGGAGAAAAGGTTGACACCTAATGTTTAAATAACGAAATTTTATTTCTTATTACTGAATTATCATAAGTGACTGGGCCTCTTCACTTCTTCTTCTCCTTTTCAATATAAAATAATTTTATAGAAAAGGTTGGGTTTGCATCATATTAACTTAGCAAAGTAAGACTTGAAACACATCATTCTACTAATTAGTCTAAGAGAATGAGATTTTTATCAGAAGAGAATACCTGAGTACACACATTTCAAAAAATACACAATGGTAATTCTAATAATGAGTTAATGCTTCAAAGGGTGCCTGATTTCTATGCGCTATATTAGAAAGAGAATCACATATGTAGATAAACAGTTTGTTATGCCCCTCAGAGTGGTGATATCTCTAACTGGGCAAGTTTTAGTTATAATATCTAATAGCAGAAAATGATTTAGTATTGATTTCAACTTTAACCCACATGGCAATGAATTCCAAATAGTTTGGAATCTTTAGTTTTTTGTTTCTGGCCTAGTTTCAAGAAATAAATCTTGCTAATTCTCCTCAAGCATGCATCCTCGTTGCTAAATCAGGTTCACAGAGAACAGGATTCTCTTCTGTGTATCCCAGAGTTCACATGGCACTGGTCATCAGTCAGTAAGAATGAGCACTTCTAGGTCATTGATCTGACAAGTGTAAAACAAGAAAAAGTTAAATTATAGGCATTAAATTAGAAGTTAACATTAACTTTCAGTCTTATTTCTGAATAATATTCTGACCAAATACAAAAGGAGTTAACACATTATGTTTATATACAGCACTTTTTGGCATATAACTCAATTTAACTCTCTTCAGTAAATATACCTCAGGTGTCCACCATGTGTCAGGGCCGTTCGCAGAAAGTCAGAGGGTCCTGTGGCCCAGGCCTCAGATGATGTGCAGGCCCAGAGCTACAAGAAGACAGCCACTAGACAACATTTCCAGACCGTTACTAGCCACCCCAGCTCAAGTACACTGTGAGTTAAACGTTGTAGAAATCCTTTGATTATCTTACAAATACCACCATTACTTCAGTAATTATTGTGTACATGTGTGTAATTTAGTCACATACATTTGTCTAAAGTAACATTTAAAAAATATCACAATTTTGTAACCCTGGCAATTCTTCAGTATTTAATATACTAAGGACCTCAAAAAATGTAAATGACCTTGGCCCCTCTGAATGCCCGGCAGACTCTCCCAGGTGCAAGGCACCACATACCCTCTGGTCAACAAGACTCATCCTTTACCTCAATGAGCTCATTGTCAGTGGAAAGAAATAAAAAATTACCTATTATAGATGATACAATGAGATGAGGGCCATTCTGGAAATGCAAAGAACCATGACATTCAATGGCACCAAAAATAATTTCCATTTAAGAATTAGAATATTTGCAAAAGGAAGTGTTATTGAAGATATATCTTGAAAGACAAGGAGCCATTGACAATCAAAGATGAGTGGAAAAGACACAAGCACAGAGAGGCATACCGTATTTCCCCATGTAGAATATAAGACAGTCCATGTATAAGACTCACCTTAACTTTGGAGCCCAAAAGATTATATAAAGTTATTGAACTCAAGTTTTATTCATCATAAAATTCATACAACTCCTCATCACTGTCAAAACTTCCAACCATTAGCTTGTCCTCATCTGTGTCTGATGACCAATCACTGTCTTCAACAATGAGCACAAAAGCAAGTGTGAAAAAGCAGGAAATGCAAGTAAAAGAATCTACAACTGGATAAGATGCACAGTTCTAGACCCCAAATATTTCAGAAAAAGGTACATCTTATACATGAGGAAATATGGTATGTAGAAAACGCACCATTTGGTTGTCATGTGAAAAGTAGTGGAAGTGAACGTGCAAAATCAGACTGGGATCATGGAGTTCAGAGTCACAAACGGCAAAGTAAGGAATCCCTCTCCTACTATTGTCGGCAAAACAAAATGAGTATAGGGTTTTGAACAAGGCAGTAGCATCACCACAGTGCATTTTAGGAAGATAAAACTGGAATAAATATGCACAGTGGTCTAGAGAAGTAGAAAGAAATGGTATAAGAAATAAGTGCCTAACCAGAGTCCCTTTTCCTCATTCCTGAAGCCCCCTTCCTTGTATTCTCTCTCCCTCTGCTTCCCAAACTATCAGCTTACCTTCCCTTAGGGAGTGATTAGAAATTCTTTTGTTCAGTGTTTTGAAATACTCCTTATTAAGACCAGGGGGATTCCTCATCAAAGGTAAAACTTTCCTTCCTCATCCAGCTTAGCTTGGACCTTTAAAAGAATGAGATCTTATCCTATCACACACACATAGCCAGGAAATCCAACACCAATCCACAATACCAGGAAGCATTTAGTCTAAGACATCTAAATGACAAACATTAGTGCTCCCAGTTGCTCAATAAAGTTAGTGTTAAGAGTCAATCAAGTCAAGGTTTTGAATAAGTGAAGAATAGAATTAGCACTTCTGGGAATGAGATTATTTTTCTAATTTTTCCTTTTATTAAGGAATCAATTTTTTTTCAACTGTACATGATTCCCCAGGCTAGTTTATTAAATAGATTAAACTTAAGATAAGTATATGACTTCGTAATAATCGCTAACTCTATATTATGAAACTTTCACTGTGGGCCAGGAGTGTTCTTAGCACCTATGTATAACTTTGCTTGACAGTTTGAAAGAAAAGAATTCTTTAGATAAAGTTCAGAGCAAGAAGAGGAAAGAAGGAATTCCCAGCACTTGGAATAAGCAGTGTGGAGAGTTATCTTCCCAGTAATAAAACTGATTGAGTTTCTCCCTGCTTCTGCACGTACAGGACAATGGCATTATTCAAGAGGAGAGGGCAGAAATCCAAGCTGCTGCTTGACTTTTCATTTAGCAAAGGTTACATGCAAGCTGTCGTGAGCTGTTGAATTACATAGTTTACCATACCATTTGATGTTTTGAAAGATGGTTTATTATTTATTAAACAAATTTAGAGTTGAGAGGGAAAAAATCTTAATACAACTACCAAAACTGCATTTAGACATTCCTTTGGGGTACACTACTGCAAAAAGAAAAAAATTGTTTCTCCATTGCACTGCGTTTCAGTTTCCTTCAATTATGTTTTAAAAGACCTATTACTTAATTAATAAAACTGCAAATCATGTTTAACTGCTATGTATATTGAATTACCAAATAGCTATATTAAGATATATATGGAAAATATATGCATAAACGTATTTATAATTCAATATAAAAACCTACACAACAGGAGTCTATCTAATCAACATTACTCAAAATAAGAAGGGACATTTTAGACAGATGACCTCAAAATATAAATTATATTCATATTGTTAATGTATCACTGATTTATAAAACTAACTAAAAATTCAAAGTAGTACTTTCACTTGAAATTCAATAATTAAAGCACATATTCATAAAAATTAATATTTATACTTAGAGAAACTATTTTCAAAGTAGAATAATTAAAGAGAAAACAAAATAATATGCTTGTAGACATTTCAGAGAAGTTTTTAAATAGTTTCAATCAAGAGTAGGCAGCCTCTTCTTTTTTCTCACCTGCCCTCTGTTGGCAGAAAAGAGAAAAATGAGAAGTAAGGAAGCTTCACACACAACATCCTGAGAAAGCACATTTTTAAACAAGAAATGTATAGCGTTATACAATTTTTCACAAGGCCACATGAATTTGCCATCATATTATTTCCCCACTCATATGTGAGTTAATATTGGAGTAAAAAAAAAAAAAACCTTTGAAACTTGGAAGTACTTCACTTTAACATAGTTTATGTAAATAATCATGTTAAAATAGGAATTCAAATATCTGAAAATGTAAAAATGAGAGATACTAGACTTACATTTTTACTGGCAACTTAAACAGGGTTGGATGACAGTTTCATTAGCAATATTCATAATTGACTGAATGAGCTTGTCCAAGAGGGTCTCATTACTGGATCACTGTGAGCCAGAGTGGAGGTTAATGAGGATGGCACACAGGGCTTCCGTCCCTAGTCCTCCCTGAGTAACGTGCCCATCAGTGCTGAGAATGAAGAGTAGTGAGCCCCAATCCATGATTATCTCAACAGACACTGAATAAGTGCACCGGGGTAAAATACAACAGGAATTACAATGTTGGTCTAAAAGTTGCATAAGTAGGTGGTTCGCAGTAGTATCTGTTGTAAAATGGCCTTGAATGTTTTACTTAGTTATTAGCAAACTCAAAATAAGTCTATAGTGTAATGCAAGTATGAAAACAAAAGTTAACAAACTCTTCATTGAGTGTTTACTGTGTAGTACATCCATGCTGAGCTCTTCACATATACTATTATGAAAATCCAGAATAATGCAAAATTGGGTTTGTGATTAGATTATCTATTGTCCAGCTCCTGCTATCAATAGAGGATGAGCTAAAATTCTTTTTCAAAGAGAAGAGGATTGGGAAATGACAGTCTCAACATTTTTTATCTTTGCCAATACAAAACTTAATTTGTTGTGTGCAATGTGTCAATACCTTTCTTATTGTACTTATTATGAAAATTCAGGCTTATTAATCACAATATGTCAACCATGCATTTTAGGTACCTGGAATTTTTAGATCCATTTATGGTAATATTTTAAAGTTAACATTTTTTAAATTTAATACCCATACAGATAAGTGTACAATATGTATATAGCTTGGTGACATTTTACAAAGTGAGTACACCGAGAAATTATCACCAGCTCAAGAAATAGGCATACCAGCAAAACAGCCTCCATCCCTTTTGCCACCTCTTAACCTTACCTTCCCCCCAAAGACACAATTCTGACTTCTATCACCGCTGATTGTTTTGCCTGTTTTTTGAGTTTCACATAAGTGGAGCTCTACCATATGTTCTCTTTAGAATCTAGCTTCTTTCACTTAACTTTGTTTGAGATTTATCCATAGTGTAACATGTAAAAATAGTCCACTCATTTTCATTGCTATATAGTATCCTATAGAATGCATATTTTTTATAAATTTATCCATTCTATTCTGGATGAACATTAGGATTTTGCAACTCTCTTGGGAATATCTAAGAATGGAAAACCGAGTCTTGGGTTTTGCACATGTCTGTAAAGCACTGTTTATATGATTATGAACTCAGAAATTTAAGTACCTGATTTATAAATATTTTAAATTAATGTCAGCACTTTTTACTGAGGGAGCCAACTACCAAACTTTTTTTTCTAAATAAGTAACTGTCCCTACCCTTCGTTATTGGCTTCCAAGTCAGTTCCTAAAACAAAGCTTTTTCTTCCACTCTATAGTCTGGCTTAAGAAATAGTTTCATGTGGGGGGGGGGGCAAGGAAGTGTTGGTATATGTTTGGGGAATGGTGAGGCACAGCTGGGAAAGAAAAACGTTATCAAAGGTATTTTTCTAATGTTAATAAGTTACATACACTTGTTTCTTTTTTTCTGAAATAGCTATTTATCATTCCATTGAACTCACCTTGATGGACTGATCTGATTTCCCATTACGTAAATTGTACTGTTCATCCCCAAATAGACTGTTTGCTTAAATGTTCAACAATTACATTATTCATTACAAATTTTACCAGCTTCCCCAACCTTGAAGTAAAAGCAAGCAACCTGTAATCAAAAAGGACCTCCCTGGGAATGCTTTCTGTGGATCAATTACACTGCAGTTATTTGTAATGATAAGATATACATTTTAGTAATACATTAATTAATGTGTGCCTGGGAAAATGAAGTCCTTCATGAGCAACACCTAGCCAAACTATTTTGTTGCTTACTCTTTATTAGTAGCTCCAGTTCCTAGTCAGAACATTGATCCTAATGACTACATATACATTTTAAAATCCTGAATGTACATATAGTTTGCTTCGCAAAAACTATATGTTGTTTCCAGTTCTTAACAGACACCTGAGAAGCTAGAGGTAAAAACGCAGTAATACTCTGGAGTAGAGAAAATACATACTATTTCAGGGTAACAGTTCTCTGTTATCACAAACTATTCCAATTTTGTATTTAGTGATGTAATTTTCATTAACAGAAAGAAATACAAAATATTCATCTTAATTCTACCCAAAAGGATACATTGCTAAGTTTCCACTGGGCTAGCAGTTCACATAGCCTATTACAAAAACATTTTTATGTTCAACTTTAAAATACTTTCAGTGTAAATAACATAGTATAAGAGCAACTGAGCCTGATCACACATGCATTCACCGTGGGGATTCAGTTTACTGTCTTTTCCATTTACAGGAGCAACTGAGTGAAAACAAACATGACTGATAGCTGGACAGGCATGTTCGTCCTGAAAAAAGTACCATTTCTGAAGCCCAATCACGGCCAAACATTTACACCTTGCTTATGAGTAACCAGTTGAGATGAAGCACAAACCTTGTCAGATACCATGTTGAATTATCCCCCCACTGGTTGTGAAGAACTGTGCTACATTCAGGCTTCCCCACTGAACTCAGTATATATACACACACATACAAACTCATACATATATATACACACATGTATATATTAACATATACATATACATACATATATGCATACAAATACATGCATATATACACACACACATACACACATACACACACACACACACACACACACACACACACTCTTCCTGCCTTTTGTCTTGTGGGATACCATTCTTGTTGCTCTTCCGTATAATGAAGTTTAAATGCTTGTTTGAAAAACTTTAATAGTTTAGAAGGCTTGATAGAAAGAGTGCATTAGTCTGAAGACTATACATTGTATAGGAAAGACTTCCTTCTTTTGTTTCTACAAATATTTCTGCCTTATTTAGCTTGAGATCATTGCAGCTTGGTTCATGGACTCTACCCTTGCCAGTTGTGCAATATGTACAGGTCCAGATGGTAAACCAGTGAGCTATGTCAAAATTACTCTCATGTTACATTTTACAAAAAGTTTGGTACTTTTCACATAGTTTGTTGGCCCATAAAAGGGTTAATGGCACAATGAAAAAAAATGTATTAGGAAGTATTTATAGGTGAGGGAAAACCCTTCTGGGAGAAAATTTACACTAAGGAAAGAGAACTGAGTACTCTTTCTTGGTCCAATAATAATAATAATAATAGGCAGTGTATTGTGCTGGGTTTTAGGGAACTGCTTCGGGTTAGAGTCCCTAGAAGAGCCTGAGATGAGTTTTATTGGAGTGTTCTTCCAAAAGTGAGGGGAATGGGGTAAGTCAGGGAAGCAAGAATTTGGCTCAGTGGAGACCATTTTCATTTTGCTCCCAAAAAAGCTCTGAAGAACAAATTGTACTACAGAATTAACCTGAACTTGGAACAAGTGGTCCACTTTTTCTAACCCCTCCAATTCAGTCATTTGTCAAGATCTACCAGTAGGGGTAGGAGGAATCATTATCTCCTAGAAGACAGTAGTTCACTGAGCTAGCCCATGGTTTTATCAGCCAGATGGTATGACCAGTGGATCCTTTTCTTTCCCCAACATCCGCTTCTACTACAGAGTCCGAGTGATTGGACTTTGACTTCCACCACTAGCTATTAGCTATACAATGCTTGGGTTCCTTACCTATAACATTGGGGAGACTAACACTTATCTCTCAAGACTGCTCTCAGAATTTAGCAAATGCTATACACCACTTGGACTGGTAAGTGCTCAATAAGTAAATGTTTTAAAAATGTTAAGTAGCTAGAAGAAAGAAGTATTTGAAATAACAATATGGTTTGTTTCATTAGGACATGGTGCTTGGCAAAGCTCTACAAGTAAGGACATGTTTTGGGGGGTCCCATTTCAGCAGAGCATTGTACAATAAAGGTATCCTTGCCTGTTTTTATGGATGTCTGTGTAATCACCAAGTCTCCAGAGATTCAGTGGTAGCACTAGTGAAAATACTGAAGCAGTGTGGTGAGTGCTGCGATTCTCATGACCAACTTTGCCCATAAAGTAGAGAATAACCAGCAGAACTCGCAACATCCAGCAAAAGGAAACTAAACTGGGAAGCAAAGAGAAAATGGTTGAACCATACTATATCTGACCAAACTTATTTATGAGAACAAGTGAGACACTGGGGGAGGGTGGGGAGGGTCACATCCAGCCTGAGACTGAAGGTCTATGGTGGTGGCCAGGCAGAGAAGAGCCAGCTAAAAAATAGCAATAGACTCCTAGGGAAGACTGCTCTCTCATTTTTACTGATGTTGGGAATGATTCACTAGCTTACAAGCACAGGTTCAGGGGCAATTGGCATCAACTTCAGTCAGCTTGCCTGGAGCATTATTCTAAGGTCCTGAGATAATCAGGGAATAAAACAGATGGCTGCTATAGGAACTTAAACTTCAGTAGGAGATAGAAACAGCAAGTTACCACCTATTAAAAGGTGGTAACTGCTGTGGAATAAATAAAAAGACCATAGTGTAGAGCAGGGGTCCCCAAACTACGGCCCGCAGGCCGCATACAGCCCCCTGAGGCCATTTATCCGGTCCCGCCACACTTCCGGAAGGGGCACCTCTTTCATTGGTGGTCAGTGAGAGGAGCACATTGACCATCTCATTAGCCTACAGCAGGCCCATAGTTCCCATTGAAATACTGGTCAGTTTGTTGATTTAAATTTACTTGTTCTTTGGCCCTGGCCGGTTGGCTCAGTGGTAGAGCATTGGCCTGGCGTGCGGGGGACCCGGGTTCGATTCCCGGCCAGGGCACATAGGAGACGCGCCCATTTGCTTCTCCATCCCCCCCCCTTCCTCTCTGTCTCTCTTCCCCTCCCGCAGCCAAGGTTCCATTGGAGCAAAGATGGCCCGGGTGCTGGGGATGGCTCCTTGGCCTCTGCCCCAGGTGCTAGAGTGGCTCTGGTCACGACAGAGCAACGCCCCGGAGGGGCAGAGCATCGCCCCCTGGTGGGCAGAGCGTAGCCCCTGGTGGGCGTGCCGGGTGGATCCCGGTCGGGCGCATGCGGGAGTTTATCTGACTGTCTCTCCCCGTTTCCAGCTTCAGAAAAATACAAAAAAAAAAAAAAAGATTAAATTTACTTGTTCTTTATTTTAAATATTGTTTTTGTTCCCGTTTTGTTTTTTTACTTTAAAATAAGATATGTGCAGGGTTTTTTCATAGCTTTTTTTTTATAGTCCAGCCCTCCAACGGTCTGAGGGACAGTGAACTGGCCCCCTGTGTAAAAAGTTTGGGGACCCCTTGTGTAGGGTACGGCATGTCAGAGGGTGAAAGGAATAGGGTGGTCATGTAATACACAGCATGATGACTGTAGTCAATAGTACTATACAGTGGTACCTTGACACATGAGCACTTTAAATCATGAGCAATTTAAGAGATGAGCAATTTGAGTCACTCGTGGAATTTTTTTATTTAAGTCATGAGTGGATATTTGAATCACGAACTTCTGCCACCTTCCACTAGATAGCCTGCCAAATGTTCTAAAAGTGAGGAAGAAACAAACTTCCAAGGAAAGGGTTTTGTTAAAACAACTTCTAAGTGAAAGCCAGGAAAGTGTGCAGAAAAAGCCAAAAGTCAGTGAAGAAAAAATGATGATTGTTGTGCAAATGAGTTTGTAAAATTTGTATTTTCTGAGTTTGCTCACTTTTATTGTTAAAAATGGTGCTGTGCAGCTGTTTGTGAAATTGCTAATTACTTTCCTGCTTGGGAAGGGCCACTGTTATGCTAATGTCTCCTCTCCCCACACCAGCATCTTCACCTGACCTTGAAGGTAAATACACTTCATAAACCAGTTTATTTCTTTACAGTCTCTCTTATTATGTGTGTGTGTATATATATGTGTGTGTGTATTTGTTATTTGTAAAGTACATTTTCTTATTTAAAAGCTATTTTGTTTTATATAAACAAAAAATTCGTGTGGTTTTTGGGGGGCAGAATGGATTAATTACATTCCCATTAACTTAAATGAGGAATGCAATTTGACACACAAGCAAATTGAGTCACGAGCTCAGACATGAAACAAGTTAAACTCATGTGTCAAGGTACCACTCTATTGTATATTTGAAAGTTGCTAAGACAGGAAATCTTAAAAATTCTTTTTTGTGTGTGACCGAGAGAGACAGTGAGGGACAGATAGGGACAGACAGACAGGAAGGGAGAAAGATGAGAAGCATTAATTCTTTGTTGCAGCAACTTAGTTGTTCATTGATAATGCTTTCTCATATGAGCTTTGACTGGGGGGCTACAGCAGAGAGAGTGACCCTTTGATCAAGCCAGTGACCTTGGGCTCAAGCTGGTGAGCCTTATTCAAACCAGATGAGCCTGTGCTCAAGCTGGCGACCTCGGGGCCTGGAACCTGGGTCCTCCACATCCCAGTCCGATACTCTATCCATTGTGTCACTGCCTGGTCAGGCTTAAAAATTCTTATGACAAGAAAAAATTTGCAGCTATGTGCAGTGATGGATTCTAACTAAACTTATGGTGGTAACACTTCTTAATATATAAATTATTGTTATACATATAAAACTAATACAATGTTATATGTCAATTATACCCAAATATTAAAAAACACAGGGAAATCATGATAGGCCTTAGACAGAGGTTAAAATTTAAGCAAACACATGAAGGAGGTGAAAGGATTTATTTAGTGGTTATCTTGGGGAGAGCTTTTCGGACAGAAACAACAGCTACAGCAAAGGACATAGTCAGAAAATCTGGCGAGCTTAGGGGAAAACAAGGAGAGAAATGAGCAAAGGGAGGGCAGTCTGGAATGGGGTCAGAAGGGTGACAAGAAGTGACCTTTGCAGTAGGAGTGAAAAGTAGAAGGGGACATTGCAGGGTTATGCTGACCCTGTCTTTTGTGGGGACATACCTGCCAGGTTAGAAGAAACCACCAACCACATTCCGTTATTTAGTCCTTAAGTATCATTTCTTACCATTTGTTGTGTTTTGGATTAAACTGGTTTAAACTCACCACCCTCCCTCCCATACCCTGGTGCTTTTACTCAAGTTAGTGCCATTCTTGGGATTTTCCTACACCTAGGGCATTTCTCTCCTTAGCCTTTTACCTGCCCATTCTCTCACCACCCCCACCACCCCCATGCTCCCCTGACCCAACACTTTCCTCTACTGCGTTCTTCACCATGCCCCTGAGTGAATCCTGCAGTCCGACTTTGGAGTCTACTCTCATCATCAATGAGTTATACGGGCTTTTCTGTATACATCAAGCAGCAAATAGCTCACCTTCATTTTCTAAAATTAGAGAATTTGCTAAAATGACTATATTTCAACCAGCGATATTTTAAAGTATAATAAATATATTTACAACATAATAGTAAATATTCCTTCTTTGTGTTTCTTAAAACATATCATGGTGTCAGGCAATATTTGGACAGCTGTAACAAAAGAAAACTGGGCTTGAATCCAAGCTTACACTCAGTGATTCTGGTCAGGGTAAGTCAATTTTCTGAGCCTGAGTTTTCTTAAACAAAGTTGGACTGACACATAATTCTCAAGGTGATATTCCAATTTAAATAAAACAGCATGAAAAAGACCCCACATGTTGTAGGTGCTCAATGGTAATTTCATCTCCACCTTAAATATTTCTTTTTTGCTCTGTTGTTGCTTTCAATTTATCTGCTCATAGCACTCAGCCTAAACCTCTAAAGCTTCAGAAAGTCTGTTCTTTAGCTGACTGCTCATTACTGACTCACATAGGTCTGTTCAATCTGCATACCATAAGAACATAAGAAAAGCAATGGTCATAAAGCGAGGTCAGCAAGGAGACAGCTGCTTCTCTCCCAAAACATAAGAACTACCATTCAGATAATCCCCATTTGAAGAACTGCTTACTCTCCAAATAACGAATTATGAGAGATACATTTCTGACATTTTTCTTGGAGGCCAAAACATTCCACCCCTACCACTGGTCTATTTCAATGTCATAATTTCAAATACAGCTTTAAGCCAAATACACACATGCAGGTTATAGGTAGCTTAAATTACTATTATAGATAAATAAATATAAACATTTTAAAAATAAAAAACATATGCAATAGATCATATTCTACAAGTTCATAATAACTCTTTAATGATCATCCTATGGCAGCAATGACTGTATAAATTCACTCTCTAGAGTTAAATGACATCTCCCATATCCTTGCAATGTTGAAAAGGCAACTTTTTGACATGGTAGTGTGCTAACAGGAAGCCTACTAAAGGGAAATAATCATCTCAGTTTTGTTTACAGGGGATCCTTGGGTTATGACCATCTCGACATACAATGTTTTAATATGTTCCCTCCCATAAAAACTTAAAAAACATTGAGATGTGAGTGTTTTGGTTTACACCATTAGTGTTGTACTTATGGCCTATGTGGGTGAACTAGTTTGGTTGTGCACGCAGAAGAATATGCAGTACAGTGTACAGTATAGTACAGTGGTCCCCAACCTTTTTTGGGCCACGGACCAGTTTAATGTCAGAAAATACTTTCACGGACTGGCCTTTAGAGTGGGACGGATAAATGCACAAAATAAAATTATGTGACCGGAGTAAAAACTGTGGTACTTTTAAATATAATTGTTGAACTTACGAGACAAGCATCAAGAGTGAGTCTTAGACGGATGTAACAGAGGGAATCTGGTCATTTTTAAAAAATAAAACATCGTTCAGACTTAAATATAAATAAATCGGAAATAATGTAAGTTATTTATTCTTTCTCTGCGGAGCGGTACCAAATGGCCCACAGACCGGTACCAGTCCATGGCCTGGGGGGTTGGAGACTACTGGTATAGTACATTTATGTCCTTTTCCTTTTTCTGTGGCTCAGTTGTGTTTTTATATTCTAGCTTATGATTTTTCAACTGTGTTAGGATAGGTAATGACTTAAGCTAGGGTGTGTTTCAATTTACATTAAAATTCGGGTTACATCACTGTTGTAGGAAGGGTACTGTATCATATAACCCAAGGACCACTTGTGTTTACAAAACATTGTAAAATTTTTAAAAATCAGTGTTGCTTTATTAGACTAGAAAAAATTAATAAGGAAGAAGACCAATTTGATTATAGGAAACAAAATAAAAAGTTAATTCCAACAGAAAAAATACTTGACATAAATTGTATCAGTGGGCTTTAATTTCTTTCAAGCAATGACAACATAGTATACAATTCATTTCCTGTACAGAATTTACAATTACTTGGGTAATATATTATAATAAATAGAGCCATAAAATGTGTCAAAATTTCAAGTAACCAATGGAACTAGCTTTCATAAATATAGTACCTCAGAGACCATGATTAAGAAAAAAATTTTTTGTTAAGATAAATTCTCAATTTTTAAGTTTTAAGCCTTTGCTATGTGGGAAAAATTGTACAATAACACTTGTTTAGATTCTTCTGTAAATTTAATTAAAAATTATCCTGAAGTAAAAAAAAAAAAACATTTTTAAAAAAGCAAAAACTACCAACTCTTGCAAGGTGTCTAATGAAGTAAAAATGGCCTGTCTCTATGTAAATCTGAGTTTAGGTCTCAGATCTCTTTGATACAATCTTGATCTAGTAACCCCAATTATCAAATGCAAAACATCATACCTATCTCTATTTCTCACAGGATTTATGAAGAAATTACAGGTATAAAAATACTTAGGATTGTTTGAGTGGTTTATCACATTTGACTTAACTATTGTTTATTATTATTGGCTAAATAATAAAATATAACAGCAACAGCAAACATTTATTTGATTTTTAGGTAATACTTTGTTTATTACAACAAGCAGTTTGTCATTCATGAGAATGTTAGGAAGTTTTATGAAAGACCCTCACACAAGAAGGCACAAGGTTAAATCTAAGGTTTCACTTTCATAATGTCGTGAAGTGGCTAAGAGGGGACTCTGGAGGCAGACCACCTAAGTTGACTCCTGGTTTTGTCATCCTTTAGTTATTTGAACTTGGCCAAGTTCCATAACTTCTCTATGTCTTAGGTCCTCATTTGTAAAATGGTGATAAACGATACCAATTTGGCAGGGTAATCATAAGGATAGCATGGATCTGTGGCAATGGCAATCTTTGTTGGCTGCCTAACATGACACCCATTTTCAACCTTCTTTTTCCTTTTCCTGTCCTATCAAAAAAAATCTAAAAAAAAAATCTGATGCTTGATTTGTCAATCTTCCTTTCAACTTGGAGTACAAGAGGACAGTGCCAGCAAAGGAGACAAAAGCAGAAATTTGTTGGAACTTCGAAGAAAGCTTTTCTTTCTCCAATAAAAGAGAACAGATATAGCTGAAGTCATCCTTTACTTCCTTTTTCTTGCCTTCAGTATAAACATGCTGCATAGGGTGGAGAGAGACACCTTTCAACTGTGAGGACAAGGACAAGAGAATGGGACTGACGTTGCCAGAAACCATTGTGCAGCTGAACTGATGCCAGATGCCAGACTACTTTAAAAATAAATAAATAAATAAAAAAGAACCATGTGTTTTCCAGTAACTGATATTGAATACTGTTACTTGCAGGATTAATGCATGTAAAATGCTTAAAATGGTTATTAGCCATGAAAAATAATACATTTTATCTCTAAGTATTATTTTTCAGTTAATCACATGTTGTATGATGTCAACTTGATATTTACTAATCTGTGATATGAATTTTTCTAGTTTATATATCTTGTCTTTTAATTTCCATATACTTGTAATATTATTTAAAATTCAGTGTATTTTAAACACACAATAAATCTTATGTCTTGTAGCAATTCATGTACCTAAAGGCCCATTTTTTTTAATATCTGCTTTAAATCAGGAGCCCATTATATCTGCTGAGCTCTCTTTGGTGTTCATCAATATGTTACTTATTTAAAATTACTCTTTATTTAAGTAAGTTTTTAAAATGATGCTCTGTAATTTCACCATTCACTACTTTTCAATCCATTTTTTTAAAAACTTGAATTATTTCAGCAATATTTGTAACATAAAAATGTCCAGACATTAATGAGCTTCTACAGTTTTCCAAGAACCTACAACTATAATGTTTTGTTGGAAGTAAAGATTAACATACTTTTAAGACTTTCTCTTCCTACCACCTCACACCTGTTAGATTAGCTATTATCAATGAGAAAGGTAATAACAAGTGTTGGAGAGGCTGTGGAGAAAAAGGAACCCTCATTCACTGTTGGTGGGAATGTAAAGTAGTACAACCATTATGGAAGAAAGTCTGGTGGTTCCTCAAAAAAATTAAGAATAGAACCACCATATGACCCTACAATCCCTCTACTGGGTATCTATCCCCAAAACTCAAAAACATTGGTACGTAAAGACACATGCAGCCCCATGTTCATTGCCGCATTGTTCACAGTGGCCAAGACATGGAAACAACCAAACAGCCCTTCAATAGAGGATTGGATAAAGAAGATGTGGTACATATACACTATGGAATACTACTCAGCCATAAGAAATGATGACATCGGATCATTTATGACAACATGAATGGACCTCGATAACATTATACTGAGTGAAATAAGTAAATCAGAAAAAACTAAGAACTGTATGATTCCATATATAGGTGGGACACAAAATTGAGACTCACGGACATAGATAAGAGTGCTGTGGTTACCATAAGAAGGGGAAGGGAGGAGAAGGAGGGAGTGGGGGGAGGGGAGGGGCATAAAGAAAACCAAATAAAAGGTGAGAGAGGGCAATTTGACTTTGGGTGATGGGTATACAACATAATCAAATATCAAAATGATCTGGAGATGTTTTCTCTGAATCTATGTACTCTAATTGATCAATGTCACTCCATTAAAATTGTCTAAATAAAATTAAAAAAAAAAAAGACTACCTCTTCCACCATTACTATCTGCAGTGCAGTAGCTTAATGGGCATACATTAAAAATCTAGGTAGAAAAAATAAAATAAAATTATATGGCCAATAAAAAAATCCAGAAAGGCTGCCTTTACAAATGTAGTAAATAACTGAGTAAATTTCCTAGTTAATGTAAATAAGAAGCAGATATAAAATCAAAGAAAATTAGTCCAGGAAATGAATCATTTAATTGTAAACCTATATCTAATTCTCCACTTAACATTCCATTTCAGAGTTTAATAACACTCTCTACATGAAGTATAAGTCAATAATCTTAATTTCAATACTCATATACACCTCTGCTCTTCTACCTACTTTTCCCCAACTAGAATAAATCAACCACCATTTGCCCAATTTTTCAAGTCTAAAAATTTGGATGTTGTCTCTGAGCCCCTCTTTCCTTTCCCTCCCACCTCTCACCTATTTACTGTCTCCATAAAACGTATATAGATCCTGAATCTGGCACCTAGCTACCTTCAAAGATAATTGCTCTAGACTTGGCTTTCCAGGTCCTTCTTCTACAATGATTTTTTTTTTATTTTTTTGTTTATTTATTTATTTTACAGAGACAGAGAGAGAGTCAGAGAGAGGGATAGATAGGGACAGACAGGCAGGAACAGAGAGATGAGAAGCATCAATTATTAGTTTTTTCGCTGCGACACCTTAGTTGTTCATTGATTGCTTTCTCATATGTGCCTTGACCGTGGGCCTTCAGCAGACCCAGCAACCCACTGCTTGAGCCAGCGACCTTGGGTCCAAGCTGGTGAGCTTTGTTCAAACCAGATGAGCCCACGCTCAAGCTGGAGACCTCAGGGTCTCAAAACTGGGTCCTTCCACATCCCAGTCCGATGCTCTACCCACTGCGCCACCGCCTGGTCAGGCTACAATGATTTTCAAACCTAGGCTACACATTAGAATATTTGAAGAAATAAACATGACACAAACAAATGTTTTTCTTTCTTTCTTCTTTCCCAACAGAAAAGGGAAAATAGAAAGACAGACTCCCACATGTGCCCTGACCAGAATCTACTCTGCAACTCCCATATGGGGCCAATGCTCTGCTCATCTGGGCCATGCTCACAACGAAGCTATTTTTAGTGGCTGAGGGGGAAGGCTCCATGGAGACATTCTCAGTGCCCAGGGGCCAATGTGCTTGAACCAATCAAGTCATGGCTGCAGGAGAGAGAGACAAAGAGAAAGAAAAGGGAGGGGCAAGGGTGAAGCAGATGGTCGCTTCTCCTATGTGCCCTAACCAGGAATCAAACCCAGTACATCTATATGCTGGACTGATGCTATACCACTGACCCAATCGACCAGGGCCAATAAACATTTCATTAACCACTATTTCCTGGCATTTTATCATTAATGTTTCTTTTCTTTTTGTTTAGAGAGAGAGAGAGAGAAAAGGACGGAGGGATAGACAGGAAGGGAGAGAGATGAGAAGCATCAATGTATAATTGCGACACTTTAGTTCTTCATTGATTGCTTTATGTGCCTTGATGGGGCAGGGGGCTACAGCCAAGCCAGTGACCCCTTGCTCAAGCCAGAGACTATGGGCTTCAAGCCAGCAGCCTTTGGGCTCAAGCCAGCAACCTTTGGGCTCAAGCCAGCAACCATGGAGTCATGTCTATAATCCCACGCTCAAGCTGGCGACTCTGTACTCAAGATGGTGACCTTGGATTTTCGAACCTGGGTCTTCAGAATCCCAAGTACATGCTCTATCCACGGTGCCACTGCCTTTTCAGGCAATGTTTCTTAATTAATACCCACTTTCATCATTTCCTGACGATTTTCTTCTCTTAAGGATTTTTGTTCTCTGATCTAACCACATTCCTTAAAGAACATAGATCCAGATACGAATCTATTTTTGTTTTAGTAGCTTAGCCTCAACATTCTGGTTCTTTACCTTTTCCTACTGAATATAAATAACTGTCCTAGACATAGTGCCAACATCTTGTTCCATAATGTTTTTCAACCTTGGATACATATTAAAATCATCAGAGGAGCCTTGAGAAATAGCAACTCCTAGACCCTCTCCTTGAAGTTTTGATGTCATTGGTTTCGATGGGGGCTAGCTAAGAATTGTCTTCAGAGGATTCTAATACCACAGGCAGGGTTGAGGACCCAGACTATTGTAATATTAGGATTCTTCACGTATTCCTAATTCTACTCTTGCTCTCCTACAGTATTTTCTCCTTGTAGCCAGATGACCTTAGAAAAAGGGAAACCAAATCCTTTTTTTAAAATTTTATTTTATTTATTCATTTTTAGAGAGGGAGAGACAGAGAGGGAGAGAGAGGAGAGAGAGAGAGAAGGGAGGAGGAGCTGGAAGCATCAACTCTCATATGTGCCTTGACCAGGCAAGCTCAGGGTTTCGAACCAGCGACCTCAGCATTTCCAGGTCGATGCTTTATCCACTGCACCACCATCAAATCCTTTTAACTTTTTATCACACTAAGAATAACCCTTCAGAGAAGTCTTCTCTGAAATCCCTATTTCAAATTCCCATTTTCCTCCCACTATTCTCTGCCCCCTTTACCTGGATAATTTTGCTTTATAGAACGTATCTATACCTAATATTTAATTATATATTTATTTGTTTCTCTGGATTGGCAATAAACATCCTGAGGTCAAGGATCTCCTTTGTCTTCTATATGACTTCATCCTGCATGCTTAAAACACATAGTAGGAACATAGCATTTGTGAAATCAGTTAATGATAGGGAACAAAAAAAAATTGCTTGTCTCTCCCCTTGACCCTCTTGTGCACAAGAATTCTAATTATTGAAAAAAATCTGTTTACAGTTTTTATGCCTCCAAAATTTACTTTAAAAGAGGTTGTTAACCCAACTGGATCCAGACAGAATTAAGACTTAGAATCTCAACAGAATCTTTTCAAATTATTAAAAGGACTACACATATTATGATAGAAAATAAGCAAGAATTATAAAAATGAGATAACAAGCTTCTCACAAAATACAGCATTATCATGTGTAATGGTAAAATGAATTGCATTAGCTAGTCATAACTAATGTCTGAGTCAAAACTTAAAAGTTAAAAAAAAATCCCACCCAGGAACTAGGGGCTGCCTATATTTGAGTAATATTCATTTCTCAGATGCACCTGGTTTCTTGCCCTCATTATTTTATGATTCTGGTTTACATCAGTGATTTTCAACCTTTTTACGTTTGGGGACCGGTGAAAATGGAGGAGATTTCAGGGACCACGAAGGCAGAAATCACCCTGAGCATAAGTGAATTCAATTAAGATCATTGGGTCTACAACTGTCATACAACATTAGGGTGGTTAACTCTTGCATGAACCAGCGCAAAACTTTTGGTAGACCAGTCTGTGGACCAGCAGGTGAAAAACACTGGTATGTAACCTTTCTGTACTTCAGTTTCCTTATCTGTAAAATAGAAATAATAACTTTAACACTTCCCGCATAAGGCTATAATGGAGATTTTGTCAATTAATGAATGTAAGATGACTAAGAAAGTATTACATAAGTGTTTGATAGTAACAACTGAGAGCGTGGACTAAGGCACTGTTTCCTGCCTTTGTATTCCAGCCCTGCAAGGTAGGTGACCTTGGGCAGGTCTCTGTAGCTGTCTGTGTCTCCAATTACCCTTCTGTAAAATTTAAATAGTATTTACTTTAGTGTGGTCATGTGAATATTAAACGACTTAATATAGATTAAGCCCTGGCATGTGAAAACAGTGACTGGCATGTAGAAAGTACTCTAAAATGAATTTACCATCACTATTATTGCTATTGTTATTATCTTGGGTTACAATTCAAGTGCAAGATTTTTGAGACATTGATCTCTTCCAGGTCTGCTTCTTTGATCACTATTTCTCTGGCCCCTCTGTTACCTCCTTTCATTTGCTGGCTTCCTAGAAGATTGGTCATTCTCCAAGGATATGTTCCTGGCCCTCTGATCTCTCCATCCTATCCCTTCTTGTTGGCAACCTCAATGTTTCAATATGTCCATTATTACCTCTTAGGGTGGTGATTTCTATAGCTGAACCAATAGCCCAGGTCTTTCTGGGAGCTCTAGACCCTACATGAACATGGATGTTCTTCAGGCATTTCAGACTGTTTGTGTAGAACAAATCTTATCTCTGTTCCTTCTTTTGTGTTCTTGTCACATTAGCTTTGACTCTTCTCCCCCTTATCCTTCATATACAGTCACTAAATCCTATTGATTTTAATTCATGAGAAATTTTGAATGCATTCTCACCTCTCTATTTTTTCCTGCCACTTTTCCAGTTTACAATTACATTAGCCTTTTAATGGGTTCTGCCACCTCCTGAAATCATCTTCTAAAATCAATACCACACAGTATTCAGCATAAAAAGTAATGGAATACAGATATATGCTACAATATGCAATATATGCAAAAAGGTACAATGTACATTTTTAAAACATCATACTAAGAGACACATGTGATATCCTGGGTTAAAATTGTTTGCATGAATTTTTGTTCACCCAGAACCTATGAATGCAACTTTGTTGGGAAATAGGGTTTTTGCAGATGTAATCAAGTTTAGACATGATCATATTGAATTTGAGTGAGTCCTAAATAGCGAGGCAGAGGCCAAAGTGATGCAATTATAAGCTAAAGAAAGCCAAGGATTACCAGCAACCACTAGAAGCTATGAAAAGCAAAGATGTTTTTTCCCCAAGAGTTTTCAAGGGGCACTTGGTGTTATTGACATTCTGATATCAGACTTCTAGTCTATGTATTGGTAAAAGAATAAATTTCTATAATTAAAAGTCACCCAGTTTGGGCTCTGGCTGGTTGGCTCAGTAGTAGAATGTTGGCCCAGCATGTGGAAATCCTGGGCTCAATTCCCAGTCAGGACACACAGGAGAAGCAACCATCTGCTTCTCCATCCCTTCCTCTCTCTCTCTCTCTCTCTTCTCCTCCCACAGCCATGGCTCGATTGGTTCAAGTGCATTGGCCCTGAGCACTGAGGAGGGCTCTGTGGAGCCTCTGCCTCAGGTGTTTAAAATAGCTAGGTTGGGAGCATGGCCCCAGATGTGCAGAGCATCACCCCAGACAGGTGTTGCTGGGTGGAACCCAGTTGGGGTGCATGTGAGAGTCTATCTCCCTTCTTCTCACTTGGAAAAAAATTTTAACAACCACCCAGTTTGTAGTAATTTCTTATGGTAGTCCTAGGAAACTAATATAAATAATATGGATATACCACATGTTGTTTATTCAGTAGAGATGGACTTTCGGGTTGTTTCCACCTTTTTGCTAATAGGAATAATGCTGCTGTGAACATTTGTGCACATCTGTGATCCATTTTGAGTTAATTTTTTAAAAGACATAAGGGCTAAATATGTTCTTTTTTAATCTTAGGCTAGTCAGTTGGCTCAGCATTATTTGTTGAAGATGATGTTTCCTTCATTGAATTGCTCTTGCATCTTTGTCAGAATCATGTGGCCCTACTTGTGTGGGTCATTTTCTAGGCTCTCTGTTTTGTTCCAATGATCTATGGATCTATCCCTTCTCTAGTACAACCCAGTCCTGATTACTGTAGCTACACAATAAGTCTTAAAATTAAGCAGAGAAATTTCTTCTACTTAATTCTTCTTTCTCAAAATTGTTTTATCCATCTAGTTTCTTTGTCTTTCCACATAAATTTTAGCATAATCTTTTTTTTTATTTTTTTTTATTTTTTATTTTTCCGAAGCTAGAAACAGGGAGAGACAGACAGACTCCCGCATGCGCCCGACCAGGATCCACCCGGCACGCCCACCAGGGGCGATGCTCTGCCCACCAGGGGGCAATGCTCTGCCCCTCCGGGGCGTCGCTCTGCCCCGACCAGAGCCACTCTAGTGCCTGGGGCAGAGGCCAAGCCCCCAGCGCCCGGGCCATCTTTGCTCCAATGGAGCCTCGCTGCGGGAGGGGAAGAGAGAGACAGAGAGGAAGGAGAGGCGGAGGGGTGGAGAAGCAGATGGGCGCTTCTCCTGTGTGCCCTGGCCGGGAATCGAACCTGGGACTTCTGCACGCCAGGCCGACGCTCTACCACTGAGCCAACCGGCCAGGGCCGCATAATCTTATCTATTGTCATAGTCTGTTTGGGCTGCTATGAGATAATACAATAGATTGGGTGGTTTACCAATGACAATAAAAAAATTCATTTCTTCTAGTTCTGTAGGCTGTGAAGTCCAAGATCAATGTGCTGGCACATTCAGTGTCTGGTGGGAGGTTACTTCCTGGGTCATAGGGCATCTTCTCGTTGTGTTCTAACATGGCGGAAGGGACAAGGGAGTTCTTTGGAGTCTCTTTCATGGGAGCACTAATTCCATTCATAAAGGATCTGCCCTCGTGACTTAACTAGCTTCCAAAGGTTTCACCTCCAACTACCATCTGTTTGGGGATTAGGTTTCAAAATGTGAAATCTTTTTAGGGGGTGGGGACAAACATTCAGTCTATAGCACCTGTATTTACGAAAATATCTTGCTGGATAAGTCTCAAAGTTTTAAAACTCAGTTATGTATGAAAAACTTCCATATTTGTCTCTTCAAACCAGCCTTTCTCCTGAGATCCATACTTGAATATCCAACTTGACAGCTACACTTGAGTATTTAAATATGTTAATTTTGAGATGCTCATTTTATATTCAAGTTTATCCTCTAGTTTTCCTCTATCTTAGTAACTGGCACCACTACTTAGATGCTTCAAAAAAAATCTTCTCTTCAAAAGAATTTGAGTAGCTTTAAATACATGTATACAGCAAAACATTTCTTTCTTCAGTTTAAAAACATTTCAAGGTTCTGGTCAAGTTGGCAGAGTAGGTAAAAGCAGTACTCACAACCTTCCCCAATCAGATAAAAATAACAACTAAACTACAAACCGACCATCATTCAGAAGTGCATGAAATATAGGTGAACCGAAGCCCTACAACTAAGGACACACAGGAGAAGACACATCAGGACTGGTAGGAGGGGCACAGAAACAAAACAGTCTGGTCCCACATCCTTGTGTGGTGGCAAAAACTGGCTGAGCACTTCAGCATTGGAGGTCCTTCTGAGCAGCTGAGGGACAGGGACCCAGCCCCGCACCAGGCACCTCCAGTCCAGGGTTCCAGTGCCAGGAAGGGAGGTGCCCATAAATTCTGGCAGTGAAAACCAGCGGGAATAGTGACTGAGTGAGATGGACAGCTGCTGGAGCTCCTGTTAAAGGGCCCATGCTTGGATTTACTTAGATTCATTCACTGTGTGTGTGTGGGGGGGGGGGGGGGTGAGTGGAGTAGCAGCTAAAAATGCCTTGGGGCAAGGGATAGAGGGGCAGCTTTCTCCCAGACAGAAGTGCTGGCAGAGGCCATAGTTTCCTTGCTGAGCCTCACAGAGCAGGTGCCATATCTGAGTCTCCAGCATCCTGGCTTACCCTGTGTGCCCTACCCTGGTGATTCTTTGAGATCTCACCTCAGCTAACTTTTGGGCCCATCCAACTCATTTCCAGAGGCTATTCCACACAAACAACCTGTCTTGGCTCATGCTAAAACCTTCCGAAGCCCTAGTTGGATAGCTTGGTTGGTTAGAGCATCACTCCGAAGCACAGAGGTTGCTGTTTCGATCCCTGGTCAAGGCACATACAGGAACAGCTCAATTTTCCTGTCTCTCTCTCCCTCCCTCTCTCTTTATAAAAATCAATAAAATATATATTTTTTAAATTTACAGCTGACATACAATATTAGTTTCAGGTGTACAACCCGTGATTCGACAATAAAAGGTGGGGCAAAAGTAGGTTTACTTTTGTTCTTATATAAAATGATGTAATTTAAAAATAATACAAAAATGAACTGTGTTTCACATACTCACAATCATCTTAAGGCCTTGATACTAGCTGTCTCCTCCACCAGGGAATCTCTGCTCTCCCACTTTTTGTGGCTGGCTCCTTCTTGTCATTCATGATTGTATTCAAGTCTAACTGCCCCTATGTAACACTAACACTGTAATAATATTAGCCAAGATTTATTTAGCCTTTACATTGAGACTGGCCCTATTTCAAGACCATTTCTTTATTTAATCATTGCAGTAACTCTCTATGTTGGGTCCTATCATTATCTTCATTTTACAGGTAAGGGAACTGATGCAGAAGAGCTAAGTCAATTGCCCAAGGGCACACAATTACTGGTAGTAGGTGATTTGGCCTAGAATCAACCTCAGGGATTTGATCCCAGAAACTGAGTACTTGTTTATTCCTTTAGGTCACCTGCCATCTGCAATACTCTTGTTTGTTGACTTGATTATTGTTTTTCTCTACTAATATATGAGCTCCATGAGGCAGCTTGGTTTGTCTTTGATGTTGTCTCCCCAAGCCTAGCTGTGCCTGGCTGTGCTCAATGACCCATTCATTACATACATAGTGAATGGATACATTTAGAAAGACAGGCATGGCCTCAAAATAGTTATCTGTGAAAATCTCTGAAGTAAATAACTTCAAACTCTTACATCAAAGGTTCCTTAAGGAAAAAAAACGTATGGCAAAACTTTCAAAGAATGGTGCACTCCTTTTAGATCAGCTTGGGACACGTAATTGCACACTACTCCCTGATGGATCTACTTTTCTGGGGTGGCAAAGACAATCACTGTCACCAATATTTCACGTCAGATGCAGAAAAGTGAGTTTGGGCTGCTTTCACCTGGAGTTGTTTGTAGTATTTGTTTGGTCTCTAAGACAAATCATTTCTTCCTCCCAGGTCCTTGGATCCACTCTGTCCCCCTTCCTTTCTTTCTTTCTTTTCTTTTTTTTTTTTTTGTATTTTTCTGAAGCTGGAAACAGGGAGGTAGTCAGACTCCCGCATGCACCCCATGGGATCCACCAGCACGCCCACCAGGGGGCAACACTCTGCCCATCTGGGGCATCACTCCATTGCGACCAGAGCCATTCTAGCGCCTGAGGCAGAGGCCATAGAGCCATCCTCAGCGCCCGGGCCAACTTTGCTCCAATGGAGCCCTGGCTATGGGAGGGGAAGAGAGAGAGAGAGAGAGGAAGGAGAGGGGGTAGGGGTTGAGAAGCAGATGGGCGCTTCTCCTGTGTGCCCTGGCCGGGAATCGAACCCAGGATTTCCGCATGCCAGGCCGAGGCTCTACCACTGAGCCAACCAGCCAGGGTTCCCCTTCCTTTCTTGATTTAAGTTTTCTGTTAGTGAGTCTACACTATCTAGGTGAATATTTTGATGCTTTAAGGTTTTTAATCTACCAGATCTGAGAGCACGTGAAATTTAAAGGAAGCATTCTAGCTCCCTCGTGAGCTCCCATTTGGCTTCTCGAATGTGTAGGTTGTGCTCCTCGGGGGTGTAGTCTGGCTAACAGCGTCCCTCTCCGAGGGCAGGCCTGTCGGGTTGGATTGGGCCGAGGGCAGGGGCGTGAAAGTAGAGTCGTACTAGCATAAGACCCCCACTCTGCTCCTGTTACAAGTGGGGTAATCCTTAAAAAACAGCAAGATCTTCATCAACTACTGGGCCAGCCCCACCAGCCCCTCAGCCCCACGGGTTCTCATCTCCTGCAGCCATGGGGTTACCTGGAGGGATGAAGACGCTGCACGAGACCACGCGCCTGCGCTTGCACATCGCGCCTTCCGGTGCAGTCGTCCGCGCAGCTTTAGTGCGCAGCCCTAGTGCGCAGGCGCAGGGAAAGGGACGGTGTGCGGAGCGAGTAGCAGAGGAGCTGGTGGTCATGGCGGCTGGCACACTGCGGGGCCTGGCGGTGGCTGGTGGCGGGGAGAGTAGTGACAGCGAGGATGACGGCTGGGAGATTGGGTATCTCGACCGGGCATCCCAGGTAGCAGAGGAGGCTTTTTCTTCCCGCGCCTACATCTGCCTCCCCTGGCCCTCGAGGCCAGCCCTCAGGAATCCTCTTCCTCATCTGTTTCCCTAACTTGTTTCCAGGGGAAATTCAGGTTTTTAAGTTTCAAAGAAGCTGCACAGTTTTTGTCTTCTTTCTTTACTGTGCTTCCGATCGAGTGCGCTCCATCTCGGTGTCGGTGTGGGCTCTCTTCACTTGGGTTTGACCGCCATTACGTGTTCCCCTTTAAAGATCTGTTTAGACGTGAACGCTTTACAAACCTTGTATGTTGCCTCTGTCCAGAAAAAAATATTTACTCAGAATCAAACATTGTTTCCTCCCGCCGCAGAAATGAACACAGGTATAATGATTCTTAACTTTCTCCTTTTTTTTTAGAAATTAAAAGGACTGTTACCCACTGACGACAAGAACGAAACCTTTAAGAAAGCACTGACCACAGGAGACATTGCACTGGTCCAGGAACTCCTTAACTCTGGTGAGGAACCAGGGACCATTTCAGGCCAGCACGTTTGTGCTCACTACTGCTTCTTCTTTGAAAAGGATCGCCTTCCTTCTCTCATGGCGTCGCAGTGCATGCTACTGAGTGGGCATGCTACCCGCATGCCCTTCCGCCTCGGCGGGGTCCTCTGCCTGTCTTCTCAGGTCGATGCCCCCTGGCGCCTTCCAGTCGTCCTTGCACTTCCTTCGGGAGGCTTGTTCTGACTAATCTTGCCCCGCTGAGATAATTCCTGATTTCCTCAGCACTTCTGTGATAGATGGCTATGTTTCTTGGGAACTGATGTTAGTTAGGTGCATTTCAGTTGTGTTCTTGCACTGGGCTAGTTGTGCGTGCGTGTGTGAAACGAGGCCCTAGGTGGAAGTCAGACTATCTGGGAATGTGTTCCAGCTTTATTGCCTCCTCAATGTGGCATTGTGGTCCCCTGAAGAGACATTTAAACCTCCAGAGCATCAGTTTCTTTATGTAGAGCATCATAATGCTGGCCTGGGTCCCACGCTGTTTTTTCTGTGAATCAAATGATACATCATTTTTTAAAATTACATGGACATGGATAATGTGAGTTGTTATTGATTGAAATGATCCATATGAATAGCAGGCATTTACCATCGACTTGTAGATTCACAGAACATTCACACACAAAATAGTTAAATGATAGTATATATAGAAAAATGTCTTATGCCCTAGAGATGCTTCATGGTTTGTCAGAAAGGAGACTATTTTGGGAACAGTACAGTTCTGGTTTTGAGTACCAGTGCTGCTATGGCTTGCTCTGCAGTCTTGACCAAGTTACCAAACCTTTCTGAGCTTCAGTCTCCCCTTTTTTAAATGGGGATGCTTTATATCAAAGGTATTTGGAGGGGGGTGTTAAAAGGAGAGCATACATTAATGAAGTTCTTAGAACATATAGGCATGATATAAATCAGGGGTCCCCAAACTTTTTACACAGGGGGCCAGTTCACTGTCCCTCAGACCATTGGAGGGCCCGACTAAAAAAAAAACTATGAACAAATCCCTATGCACACTGCACATATCTTATTTTAAAGTAAAAAAACAAAATGGGAACGAATACAATATTTAAAATAAAGAACAAGTAAATTTAAATCAACAAACTGACCAGTATTTCAATGGAAACTATGCTCCTCTCACTGATCACCAAAGAAAGAGGTGCCCTTTCCGGAAGTGTGGCGGGGGCCGGATAAATGGCCTCAGGGGGCCGCATGTGGCCCGCGGGCCGTAGTTTGGGGACCCCTGATATAAATAATAGCTGTTATAACAAAAGAAGACTCTGTGACTGTGGATAATGGAACTTGAGTTTGTAACTGAAGAATGAAATTGGATAAAACTTGAGTAATTAAAAGATGCCTAATACCTAATATAAACACATGCAGGAGAGTGCATAGAATTCGACGTGATACGCTAGGCAGGAGTTTGTTTTAGGAAGGGGAGTCTGCCTTAGGAGTAATGGGATGTGGTGCAGCGAAGTGACGGAAGCTCCTGAAGGATGGATGAGCACTTGAAAAGAGCCTACTGGGGACGTAGGAATTGTTTAACTGCAAAAACTTTTAAAGTTAATTTAAAGCAGCCAATAATAATAATATGTTATAAATAGAAAGCTATCTTTTACCGCCCCCCTTACCTCTGAAGTCTCAGGTAATTTCTGTTTTCGTGTTTCCTGGTTTCCTTCCAGGTGTCATTACTTAATACTTCTTAAAATTTTTTTAATTTTTTGCCTTTTAAAGTCATTCTTATCTTATATATGTATTTCTGTGCCAGGTGAAAGTTTTTTGTTTGTTTATTTGTTTTTTTTAAGTGAGAGGAGGGGAGATAGAGAGATAGACTCCCACCTGTGCCCTGGCTGGGACCCACCTGGCAACCCTGGCTGGGGCTGATGCTCTAGTATCATGCTATTTTCAGTGCCTGGGGCCGAAGCTGGTACCAATTGAGCCACTGGCTGCAAGAGGGGAAGAGAGATAGAAGGAGGAGAGGGAGGAGAAGAGAAGCAGATGGTCACTTCTTCTGTGTGCCCTGACTGGGAATCGAACCGAGGACTTCTGCACCAACTGGGCCGACACTATCTGCTGAGCCAACTGTCCAACGCCAAAATTTAGTAAAAAAGGAAAGCTTCTTTCAGTAGTCCACTTTTAATAGTTCAAAGATGTCTGTTTTTTTGTTATTCTGCAATGTACTATTTTCAATTCTCTTTAAATTATTAAATATTTCAGACATTCAGACAGGTATGGTGACATCTCTCCTTCCTCATGGAAATTACCACTCTCCTATAATTGATATTTATCTTTCTTATGCATATCAGTAGACTTTTATTTTATGTGTATATATCCCCAAACAATATAGTATATTCTGAATGTTTTTGAGTTAACATAAAGATTGTGTCAATTTCCTTAAGCTTACTGTTTTTACACTATGCCAAGAGCCTAATAGATGCCTTTTTGAATATTAGAGGTGGTGATTATTAAATATTAGAGGTGATGATTAATAATTTTTATACCACATTTGCATGTCCTTTTCTTCACATTGTTCCCTTTTTATCTGCAGTTACAGTGTGAGCAGTAAAGTCAATGAGGAAACAATAATGAGAAAATATTTTTTCTCTGATCTTGTTCATATCCTTTCAGTTGCAGCCATTTAAAGAGGAAAATTTGCTAGAGAAGCCACATTGTGCCAACGTGTATATATTTATTAAGAAGACTTTATGTTTTCTCTCAGTAATTAGCATGCATATTATATCAATTAAAGTCAGACAGTCAGGAATAATCTTTCAGCAACTTAGTGTGGATATGATCTTCCTCTTTGTGTATGGAACCTTTATAGCCAGAGACTTGAACACTAAATCCAAAGGTATCAAGGGCAGGCCTGTATTCAGTGGTTTTCACATACAAGTTTCCCTTCTTTGAAACAGAAGAACATTCTAGTTTCTTTTCTTAACTTTAACAAATATTTCTTAGGTTAATGAGAGAGATTGCCACTTAAATCTTGATCTCTTTATAGAAAAGGTTTCACGTAAATAAGGTGTGTTCACTGCCTTATTGTATCCTTGTTTTTGTATCACATCATCTGTTCTTCTCTAGTTCTAGGTCCAAACCTAGATCAGTTTAACCATTTTTTTTTCTTTTTGTATGATCAAATCAGTCAGTACTGTTGGATAAAATTGGGTGAGTCCAACATTTTTACCTTTAATAACTTGAGGACTTTAAGATCAGTTGGCCTATCTGTCTCTCATCCCTTCTAAACAGTTATCCCTTCCTGTCCCATTCTGGATAGTGGCTTTAAAACTTCAACCTACTCCTCAGGTCTGATATTTATCTCATCTATGCCTCTTTCTATTCTAGGACACTGCTTGTTATTCATTTGTCCAAGGCATCACCTGATTTGCATTTGACTTGTTCTTTTCTATACTTCTCCCCTTCAAAGTATTTTTAAATTCTGATGACCCTGCCTTTGAAATGTTCTTTTTGTACTCTGTCTTCTTTCTCCCCACTGCCCTGACTCTGACTTTTACATAGGCTTCTATTCTAGTCTCATAGCTGGTCTCTCTGCCTCTGTTTCACCCTCAACAGTGGTACATTTGTTGTCTTTATAGTACAAATACAATGTTGTCGATTCCTGGATCACATGGTACGCATTTTCTTAATAGTGCTTTCATAATCTATCCCTAACTCATCTTTTTAGCCTCATATTCGTCCATTCACCTGTGGATAAATTTTGTGTTGGGAAGGAAAGTAAGGGACTCTTTAAGAATATACATAGTGTTTGCCACCATAGAAATGTATAATATTTTAATTTAAAAAAATTTTTTCCACTTGGAAACCTTTCTCAACTCCCCTAGAGAGAAAATGGTAGTGTATGTCAAACCTGTTATAATATGGCGAGTGTATATAATACTTGATAAAACGTGTCAGAAAGATTTCTTGGAACGTAGCGCCTACAGTAAAAATGAAGTTAGCTAACTTTATTCAAGTCTAGATATATAACCATTTTCTATTTTTCTGAAGACATTATTACCTAGTAACTCCTTCCTGTTATAAAGTATACGTGATGATGTTACACACTCAGTACTTAATAAGCATATAAGGTGACCATGTGTGTATTATACAGGCTTTTAAAAGCTTGTTTTTATTTTGACAGGCATTAGTGTAGATTCCAGCTTTCGGTACGGATGGACTCCCCTTATGTATGCTGCTAGTGTTTCCAATGTAGAGCTGATTCGGGTCCTTTTGGACAGAGGTGCTAATGCAAGCTTTGATAAGGGTAAGATGCTTTGAATATTTAGCATATGTGAAAATTTACTTTGTATATTTCTCTGTTTGGATGCCTACTTATATTCTATTTAGGGGTAGTGATGCTTTGTTTTCATATATGCACTTTAAAATAAACCTTTGTCCTTGAAAAAAAATAATAAGGGTAAGGTGTTTGAGAAAATGTAACTGATCATATATATATATATATATATATTTTTTTTTTTTTTTTTAAACTTTATTTATTTATTTTTAATTAAGTGCGGAGGGGAGGCAGACAGACTCCCATATGCATCCTGACTGTGATCCAGCCAGCAAGCCCCCTACAGGGCTATGCTCTATCCATCTAGGGCAGGGGTAGTCAATCTTTTTATACCTACCGCCCACTTTTGTATCTCTGTTAGTAGTAAAATTTTCTAACCACCCACCGGTTCCGCAGTAATGGTGATTTATAAAGTAAGGAAGTAACTACTTTATAAAATTTATAAAGCGGAGTTACAGCAAGTTAAAGCATATAATAATAATTACTTACCAAGTACTTTATGTCGATTTTCACTAAGTTTGGCAGAATAAATCTTTATTAGACAACTTATTATAGTTAAATCTATCTTTTTATTTATACTTTGGTTGCTCTGCTACTGCCCACCATGAAAGCTGAAACACCCACTAGTGGGTGATAGGGACCAGGTTGACTACCACTGATCTAGGGTATTGCTCCCTTGCTCAGCCCCTGAGATCTTCTTAGTACCTGAGGCAGAAGCCCTGGAGCCATCCTTAGTACCCAGGGCCAACTCATTCATTTGAGCCATGGCTGCAAGAGAGGAAGAGAGAAACAGAGTGAGAGGGGGGCGAGTGGAGAAAGTTCTTTTTGAAACAATTATAATATGATTTGGAGTTAAGTTTTAAATTCCAAGGACTGATTTTCAAGTAATTTTCCACAAAATTATCAGGCTTTGATGCTTTCTTTTGATGTATTTTTCCTTTATAAAAATAACCCAAACCCTTGAGCATGGACGCTAAAGATATAGAATAACACCAGTTATAAAAATAATACACAATCATCCCTCGCCATATCACAGTTCACTTTTCATGGTCTCACTGTATTGCGATTTTTAAATCATATATATCTAATTTTGCATCATGGATTTTTCGCTATATCACAGGATTTTGTGGTATACAGGTATCTTTATATATTTATTATTTTAATTCTTTTTGTGGTAAAATAAGCATTTTTAGCCTAAAATATTGAAATTATATAAAAATATTAAAACGTATTAAAAGACTATTAAATCGAACTTGTATATTCACTGGTGAGTACTCATAGAACTTTATATGTTAAATTACTTAGGTTTAAGAATGTAGAAAATGTTTAAGAGCATAGGAAGTATTTATAAGAGTGTGGGAAAGGTTAATAGCAGTGTGGGAAAGGATTATAAGAGTGTGAGGAGTGTTTTTAAAGCCTTAAAATACATATAAATAATAAAATAAATATAAGATTGCTACTTCATGGATTTTTGCCTGTGGCGGGGGGGGGGGGGGGTTCTGGAACCTAACCCCCGCGATAGACAAGGGGCCCCTAATGCAATCTACTTTGGAAAGTGCTTTTCAAAATTTCTATGGTTTCTAATTTGATTTTGTATGTTATTCCCCTAATAAGACCATAAAAAGCTTTTTTTTTAACTCAATTTTTTTTTCACTTGGCATAAAAGCTGCTTAGAAATCAAGAAGAATCACAGTAAATATAATCAGTTACAGGCCTGGCTAGTTGGCTCAGTGGTAGAGCATTGGCCAGGCATTGAACCAGGGTTCAATCTCTGCTCAGGGCACACGTGAGAAGCAATCATCTGCTTCTTTTCCCCTCCTTCTTTGTCTTTCTCCTCCTCTTTTGCAGCAAGTGGCTCAATTTGTTTGAGGGTCAGCTCCAGGCACTTAGGATAGTTCATTTGGTCTGAGTGTTATCCTCAGGCACTGAGGATAGCTCGGTTGATTTGAGCATCAGCCCCAGATGGGGTTGCCCAGTAGATCCTGGTCAAGGTGCATGTGGGATCCACTGAGCAACCCAGTGAAAGCTAAACTTAGGAATGAGATTTTTGAAAATATATAAAATATTCTGCTCAAAAAATTATTAGTTTTCTTTCTGTTTCTTATAATCAGAGGAATATCTTTTAATTAGAAAGCATTTTATATTTTTCATGGAATGTTCACATAAATTCTTTTTAAAAAAAATTTATTTATTGATTTGAGAGAGAGAAAGGGAGAGAGAGAAACATGCACCATTTGCTATTCTACTTACTTATGAATTATTGGTTGATTCTTGAATGTACCCTGACCAGGCATCAAACCCACAACTTTGGCATATTGGGACGCTACCTGGCTAGGGTGCAAACTCTTTTTGTGTAGTCAACAATAGCCTCATCAGATAAAGAAGGCACATATTAGCTTCTAATCTACAAACAGATCCTTTGAGATATCACTATAGTCACAGTTTATTAGTGGCAGAACTGGGACTAGACTCTATATCTTTATACTCTGTCAGTATTCACCCACTAATGTGAACCATGGCTGCCATTACCTATTTTGAATTTTGGAATTTTCATTTAAGAAGTGTTTTTGTTTTTTTAAATCTACCTGGATCTCTGCTGATGCTGTAGGAGCCAAGGGAAGAAGAATTTTAGTTAACAGGGTGTGTTCAGAGAGAACAACTAGAAAAGGGTTGAGAAGATCATTTTCAGTAGGATAGTTTGGGCATAAGCCAGATTTCAGTGACTTGTCAAATGAACAAAAAGTAAAGAGGTGCCCTGGCCGGTTGGCTCAGCGGTAGAGCGTCGGCCTAGCGTGCGGAGGATCTGGGTTCGATTCCCGGCCAGGGCACATAGGAGAAGCGCCCATTTGCTTCTCCACCCCTCCGCCACGCTTTCCTCACTGTCTCTCTCTTCCCCTCCCGCAGCCAAGGCTCCATTGGAGCAAAGATGGCCCGGGCGCTGGGCATGGCTCTGTGGCCTCTGCCTCAGGCGCTAGAGTGGCTCTGGTCGCAATATGGCGATGCCCAGGATGGGCAGAGCATCGCCCCCTGGGGGGCAGAGCACCGCCCCTGGTGGGCGTGCCGGGTGGATCCCGGTCGGGTGCATGCGGGAGTCTGTCTGACTGTCTCTCCCTGTTTCCAGCTTCAGAAAAATGAAAAAAAAAAAAAAAAGTAAAGAGGTAAAATCAGAGAATACTGACCATTGTTTTTCAACCATTAGTTCAGCAAGGCAAATTTTAATCGACCATATTCAACCAGAATGAAATATGTCAGCCTGGGCAGTAAATCTATCAGAATCTATGCTCTTCCTTACTTTTCTATTCTCTTGAAGAAATAGGAATAGGGAAAGAAAATTAAGAAATTAAGTAGAGATATAATTTGGAGGTTAAGACAATTCGTCCCTAATCTCATTTTTTGATGAAATGACAAATTTACTAAGAGAAAGATTTGTGAATAGGTTGTAGAATTTTAGGAGTGCAATCATTTTATTATCTTTTGAATAGTAAAAGAAATCAGTTAGATATACCTATTGATGATGGGGAGGGGTCTCATTTTTTCTATTGTAGATAAGCAAACTGTTTTGATAACTGCATGTTCGGCACGTGGCTCAGAGGAACAGATCTTGAAGTGTGTAGAGCTACTACTTTCAAGAAATGCTGATCCAAATGTTGCTTGTCGGTAAGAGCCTTACTGTATGTTCAGAAATGAAAGGTACTTTTATTTGATTATTAGGCTTAAAAGATTTTATTGCATGATTTAAAAAAAATCATTAACAATGAGTATTTACTTGATTACATAGTTGATGAATGAAAATAGGTCCTAAAGGTCCTGGTTACAATGTATATGGTTATCAAAGGGAGGGCGTATCATGAAGGTCATCTTTTAGTTTTTAATTTTTAGAACAATGTCCTGAGAATTTGACATGAAAAGGAAATGAGGACAGTAAACTGTATTATTTGCTGTGTATCTTATACTCAAAAGAATGTGATTGAGCTATAGTAGTGAGCCTCTTTACCTAATGTCTCCTTAACACTTAAACCCACTAAACAGTTTTATGAAAATGCTAAGCTACATATTTAAAATAATGCATCAAAATGTTTTCATTTCCTAAGACTTTTCTAATTAATTGTTACAGTATATATGTAACAGTGCCTAGATGCATAGAAAACAAATAATAAATGTATCTTGCATCTTTTGAAATGTCAGTATTTTTTAAAAAATGAACCTGATTGCTTAAAATTTCTATCATTGACTTCCTTCTTCTCTGGCTTCATTTTCCTGTTAAATCTCTTTATATTTATTGAATCTTCAAAATGAATACAGTAGGAAGTAGCCCATCCAACAGCAATACAGCATGTCTAGGATGAAGAGAGTAATTATTCATAATTTATTAACTCAAATAATAATGATGTTGTATCTAATATATTGAAATAACTATGCTTGACTGTAGAAGTTCTTTTTCTAGTTTAGTTTAGGTTCTACACCGGCACAGCAGCTTTGGAAGGTACAGTACGGCTTTAGATAATCCCTAGACCTTTTCTGCGATGCAGATTTTGATTTAGTAACATGGTTCTGAAGCAAAGTCTTATTTTTTCTCCCCGTGGATATTTGGCCGTGTCTAGAGATGTTTTTGATTGTCACACCTTGGAGAAGCTACTGGGATCAAATGGCTAGAGAATGGGGATGCACTAAACATCCTAGGTTACATAGAACAGCCGCTCAGAACAAAGAATTACCCATCCTGAAACATCCTTAGTGCCAAGTTTGAAAAGTTGAGTCTGAGAAAAGTCAAGGCTTGTAGAGTGGATGATCAGTGTTTAGTAAAGATTTATTGTAGGAAAGAAACACCCTTAAATTTTTTAGCAAGTCAATTCACAGGAACTTTTTTCCTGCCATATACAGCCTAGTCCCTAGTTAGGATTTGATTGTACCCCGGAATGGGAGCTCCAGGACATCTAGCTTAAGTAAATTTTGATGGTGCTAAAATATTCATTTCTACCATTAGAGGTGCTTTATGATAACATTTGCCCCTCTGCATTCAGTGAAAAATTGTTTCTGCTGGTGCCCCTCGAAATTTTTCTCTTTTTACGGCTTCTACAAAGTAGTATAGATAGCAGTCTTTAGCCTCCAGTCACTTTCTGTCTTGTGGACACATTGGAGAAGTCAAGCAAACCAGTGTCTTAGGTTCTAGATTATTCTGTTTCCTATCTTTTGGATGCACAGAGTATATCTGGAAAAAAACCATTCCATTTGAATTAAAGTAATACAAGATTAATATCTCAAGCTAAAACGCTAAGGCAACCACACTATTTCAAAACTGGAAACCCAGAAAACTTGAATTTGAAAGATTTAGATTAGTATGTGCTCAACTAAAATAGAGAATTTTACAGCATGGTTGAAGAGAAATCTGCACCTAATTAACACATGTGAGAAAAACCTGAAAAATTATTCAACTGCTTTTATATTTATGCTCAAAGCGTAAAGCAACACAATGATGGAATTGTGTTTTCTTGTAGAAAATGAGTATCTCAATAGAACTAGAAAGAGAATTAAGTCCTGACAGATAGTGCTTTCAGGCTGCAAATTTTATAAATGTTATGGCATTAATGGGCCTATGGGGATACCATGCTGGTAATGTAAAAGAAAACAGTCTCAGGACACACAAGGACAGTGCAGTGAGATTTGGGGGAATTTTATAGGTAATTCATTAGCTGTGACCAAAACTGAAACCTATTAGAAGATTTTAAGTTTTAGTTTTTTGTACAAAGATAGCAAGGATACAGAGATATATGAGAGAACTACTATTCATCTGTAAAGGAGAAAAACATATTTAAAGCTTTTTTTTCAAGTTGTTGTCATAGCCTCTTTTGTTGAGTAGTTCTGCTAAGAAAAATTACCTCCAAGAAAAGAGCACAGGGGAAGAGTTGACCATTGCAATACTGGTGTCCAAGGTCAGGCAGGTTCTAATTGGATTCGGGCAGAGAGAAGAGGAACAGCAGAGCCAGAAAGCCTTGGGCCATTCCCGTTTATTAGATTCTCACAAAGGCGGACTATGAAACCAGCAGGAGAGAACTGCTTCTCAGGCAGGCAAACAAACAGCAGAATGGCCCCTCGCAGTGCGGGCAGGCAACCTGCCATCTACCCTGAGTTAAACCATCCGTAGCCTTACATAGGCTATGCTCACGTGGCTCTGCCACATGCAAAGTGCAAGTGAGCAAGCCTAACACAGTTGTTTTCCCAACAGCCGTAAAACTTACCAATGTCTGGTTTTTGTGAAAGCTAGATTAATTGGTTATATACTTGTCAATTGCAAAAGAAGTTGACCATAACTTTTTTTCTATATGTGCTTGCCAGTTACAAAGGAAGTTGATCATAACTTTTTCTTCATCTAAAATGATATCCATAGTCTTGTTTCATGAAGTGAAAAATAATAGAAAAGTCTCAAATATCAACCTCTAAGCTAGAGACTGAAGTCTCAGTTTTGATATACTCTTATACATTCTGTAGACATAATTCAAAAGATAGGGTCTTAGTTTATGTATAAAATTGAAAAAAGAAAAAGAGGATTTTACCAGTATCAGAAGCTAGAAAGTATTCTAGATTTTATAATGACTATGAATCACTTAAATCACATGTACCTATTGGTTCTATTTGCACTAAAAGTGAATAGAAGAAGAAAACCTGAGAGGTTACTGTTGAATTCCCTATACTTAGAGGTCTTGCTAAGCAGTACTAAGGAAATTCTATAATAGTTTAAAAGTTTTTGTTGTATTTAATTTACATGCAGTGGAATATTCTGATACTGAATTTACAGTTGTACCAGTTTTAATAGATGCATACATTCACATAACCAACACCCAAGACAGAATATTTCTATCATCCCAGAAAGTTCCTTCTCCCCTTCCCAGTGCCCTGGATCTTATTTCTACCACTGCAGATTAGTGTGTGCCTTATAAAATGTTGTATAAATTGACCTACACAGTATTTTTGTATTGTCAGGTTTCTTTCACTTGGTAATGTTTTAAAGATTTATCCATGTTGCTTGGGTTAGTAGTTTGTTACTTTTATTGCTTAGTTTTATTTCATTGTGTATATATTACATAATAAATTTAAAAGTTGTGTGGAAGTCTTTATGGCCTCACAAAGAGTTGACCCAGTAATGCAGAAAGTTGATTGGCTTGAGAAAATTGAAAGAAAAAAACCCAATAATATATGAAAAGCTATAAACTTATTAAATACCTGGATAGACAGAATTGAAAGCATGTTAAGGCTCTGTTGTAAGGCGGCCTGAGTGCTGACAACACAGTGCATGTTTCTCTGCCCTTAGAAGCTCCTGGTATTGGGTCCAGGCCCCTATAGCCAGTCCTTTGGCTGTGTCCCCATTGGTTTTCATATCACTCCTTTTTTTTGCATCCTCCCCAGATTTCTTGTGTCATTTTCTCCTAAGTTTCTAAGTTCTGCCTATCTTTTTACTTTCCTCCTCTAAGCCTCCTTTTATAAAAATGTTTTTACTGTACTAAGAAATATTTAACATAAAATTTGCCATATTAACCATTATTAAGTGAGGGATTTAGTATATTTTTCAACTGTAAACTTTATACTCAGGCTCTGAGACTTGAAGTCCTTTTAAGCAGTGCCCACTTTTCTAGCTTGAGTGCCCAGTTAAGCTAGAGACAATGCTTTGTGTCAGTTCTGCAGGTAGCTATAACTCTGCTGCTTTGTTTTACCTGTTGAATGGGGGGGGGGTGTCACATATGGTATTTGTTGGTTTTGCTTCAGCAAGGCGGGTGTTCAACATCAGTATTACTAAGTGCCTTATATTATTTTCAGCTTTCATTTACTTCTCTAGCATTTACAGTTTATTATTATGGTGAACATTTATAATACTCAAATTTATTAAAGATTATTTAAAAGAGCAATTCTCATTCACTTCAATGTTTTATGTTGCTCCCAAATTTTGTATGTAACTAGACTTTTAAAATCTGCTAATATCATTTGATTATTAGGTGTCAGTGCTTTTTGCAAAATTTAGTTTTTTCCAACATTTCTTCTGTTTTATCTTGAAAATGGCTAATGAAAAAAACATCAGTTTAATGTGATATCATTACAGTATCTCCATCTGCCATGTCAAGCATCATTCTGAGTAGCATCTTCTAGATTTTGTATTGGTGCCTCAGTTCTAGAGAAGTCGCATTCATTATCTACCTCATCAGATATTACCTCTGTCCTGTTCTTTTCTCTCTTTTTGGGTCTCAGATTATATGTTAGACTATATCATTGTATCTTCATTATCTTTCTTTATTTTACATTTCTTTGTTTAAATGTATCACATTCTGTCTGATAGTTTCTAATCTGCCTTCTAGGTCACTGACTCTCACTTCACTTTTTTAATTTATTGTAAAACTTATTAATTGAGTTCATTATTTCAGTTACTTTTCTATTTCTAGAAATTCTGATTCTTTTTAAAATTGTGTCACTTTTTATACATATAATCTACATGAACAGTTACGATATCTGAAATCCTTGTAGGTTTGTTTGTGTTAGCAATAGATTCTCATGCTTCTCACTCATGACTAGGTGCTAGTCATTAAATTTTTAATTGAATTTATTATTGGGGTGACATTGGTTAACAAAATTCTATTGGTCTCAGGTGTAGAATTCTAGAGTACACCCTCTGTGTATTGTATTGTGTGTTCACTACCCCAAGTCTCCTTTCATCACCATTTATGCCCCCTTTACCTTCTACCTCTATCCACCTTCCTTTCCCTCTTGTAATCAAACTTATAAGAATAATATGAGGTCCAGGTTGCTCCATCAGAAAGGATTTTGTGTTTTGTTTGGTTTTTTTTTTTGTATTTTTCTGAAGCTGGAAACGGGGAGAGACAGTCAGACAGACTCCCGCATGCGCCGACCGGGATCCACCCGGCACGCCCACCAGGGGCAACGCTCTGCCCACCAGGGGGCAATGCTCTGCCCCTCCGGGGCATCGCTCTGCCAGGACCAGAGCCACTCTAGCGCCTGGGGCAGAGGCCAAGGAGCCATCCCCAGCGCCCGGGCCATCTTTGCTCCAATGGAGCCTTGGCTGCGGGAGGGGAAGAGAGAGACAGAGAGGAAGGAGGGGGAGGTGGAGAAGCAAATGGGCGCTTCTCCTATGTGCCCTGGCCGGGAATCGAACCCGGGTCCCCTGCACGCCAGGCCGACGCTCTACCGCTGAGCCAACCGGCCAGGGCCGATTTTGTGTATTTCTAAAAGGTGCCCCGGACACGGTTAGTCCAGAGCTCAGTGCAATCTAAGCTTGGGGGTTAAGTTCCCTGGACCATTCTGGTGATGTAATCCTAAAGAGCTGCTTTATTTCTGATTCATCCTCACTCTGATGATGTAGTGCTGGAGTCTGAGCTTAATGTGTCTTTAGTGTCATCTTGATGTGCAGTGCCGCCAAAGTCATAGCTCATTTTCCTATTGGCTTCCTCAGGACTGACGAGTGCTGTCAAAGCAAAAGCACCTGAAAATTTTGAGTTTATATACCACTTGAGTTTTTGCAATCTAAATTTTGTTTTACTAGTTTCTCGATTTATTATTCTTTAGTTTTAAAAAACGAAAAATATTTTTTCATTTTGCTGTTTTAGATGCCTTCACAGTTTGGTACAAATTATTTAGCTTGCCATTACTGGAAGTAGAAGTCAGCATCAACTAAATTTTTAAAATAATTTTTTCAGTTATCATTAACATACAATATTATATTACCTTCAGATGTACAACATAGTGATTAGACATTTTTATATCTTAGAAAGTGATCATCTCAGTAAATCTAGTACCCGTCTGACACCAAACATATCTATGACAATATTATTGACTATATTCTCCACGCTATACTTGACATCCCCATGATTTTTTCTAACTATCAATTTGTACATCTTAACCCCTTCACTTTTTTCATCCATCCCCCTAACCCCCTTCCCATCTGGCAATCATCAAAATGTTCTCTGTATCTGTGAATTTGTTTCTATTTTGTTAGTTTATTTTGTTTTTTATTATTTTTTCTCCAACCAAAATATTTCCTTTTATTAATTTTTAATTTAAATTTTATTCTTTAATTAAAGTTTATATTTAGTATTATTTTGTATATATTAGTTTCAGGTGTACAACATAGTGATTAGACAGCATATAATTTCCAAAGTGTTCCCCCGATATTTACAGTACCCACCTGGGACCGTACATAGTTATTACAATATTATTGACTATATTCTCCGTGCTGTACTTTACATCCCCATGACTCTCTCGTAACTGCCAACCTGTACTTCTCAATCCTTTCACCTTTTTTACCCATCCCCCAAACTCTCTCCCCTTTGGCAACTATTAGTCTGTTCTCTGTATCAGTCTGTTTCTGGTCTGCTTGTTCATTTATTTTGTTTTTTAGATTCCACATATAAGTGAAATCATATGGTTTTTGTCTTTCACTGACTGACTTATTTCACTTAGCATAATACCCTTTAGGTCCATTTATGCTGGATATGCTCGTGATAAGACTTCTTTCTTTAATATAACCAAGTAATACTCTATTGTGTATATGTACCTCTCATCTTTATCCACTTGTTTTTTGATGGACACCTGGGTTGCTTCCATATCTTGGCTGTTGTAAATGTTTGCAATGAATACAGGGGAAAATATATTCTTTCAAATTAGTGTTTTCGGTTTCTTTGGATATATACCCAGAATTGGATTCATTGGGTCATAAGGTGGCTCTGTTTTTAATTTGTTGTCTTAACCCCATGCTGCTTTCCACAGTGGCTGCACAAACTGCACTCCCACCAACAGTGCATGAGGGTTCCCTGTCTTCCACATCGTCGCCAACACGTTTATTGAATTATTCATCATAACCATTTTGATAGATGTGAGCTGATACCTTATTGTGGTTTTAATATATATTTCTGTGATGATTAATCTTTTCAAGTGCCTACTGGCCATCTGTGTATCCTCTGGAGAAGTGTCTATTCAGATCCTTTGCCCATTTTTTATGGATTATTTTTGTGGTGCTCAGTTGTACAAGTTCTTTATAAATTTTGGAAATTAACCCTTTACTAGATGTATTCAGTTGGTTGTCTTTTTGTTTTGTTGTTGGTGTCCTTTGTTATGCAAAAACTTTAGTTTGATGTAGTTCCATTTGTTTATCTTTTGTTTCCATTGCCCAGGAAGATATATCAAAAAATTTGCTGAGAAAAGTTTTAGAGTTTTTATGCAAGTTTTATGCTGGAGGTTTTTTTGTTTGTTTAGTTGGGTTTTTGTTTTGTTTTGTTTTTTTGCAAGGGAGACAGAGACAGAGAGAGGGACAGACAGAAAGTGAGAGAGATGAGAAGCATCAACTGGTAGTTGTGGTACCTTTAGTTGTTCATTGATTGCTTTTCCGTATGTGTGTTTACAAGGGGGCTTCAGCTGAGCTAGTGACCCCTTGCTCAAGCCAGTGACCTTGGGCTCAAGGCAGCAACCATGGGGTCATGTCTCTAATCCCACGCTCAAGCTGGCAACCTGCGCTCAAGCTGGTGAGCCCGCATTCAAGACAGTGACTTCAGGGTTCTGAACCTGGATCTTCAGTATCCCAGGTCAACACTCTATTCACTGTGCCACCACCTGGTCAGGCACTTTTATGCTGTTTTGATACTATTGTCTTGTAGTATAGCTTGATGTTATTTTTCTTTTCTTTTTCAAGACTGCTATGGCTATTTAGGGTTTTTGTTGTTCTATAAGTTTTAAGATTATTTATTCTAGTTCTATGAAAAACACCATTGGTATTTTAATAGGAATTGCATTAAATCTGTAGATTGCTTTGGGTAGTATGAATATTTTAAGGATGTTAATTCTTCCTATCCATGAACATGATATATGCTTCCATTTATTAGAATCTTTTTCAGTGTCTTCAGTGTCTTATCCTTTTTCAAATAGTGTTTTTTTACATCCTTAGTCAAATTTATTTCTGTGTATTTTTTGATGCATTTGTAAATGTTATTGTTTTCTCAGTTTCCCTTTCTAATAGTTCATTATTATTATATAAAAATGCACTGAAGCCCTGGTCGGTTGGCTCCATGCTAGAGCATTGACCCATCATATGGAAGTCCCAAGTTCGATTTCTGGTCAGGGCACACAGGAGAAGTGGCCATCTGCTTCTCCTTCCACCCCCTCCTTTTTCTCTCTCTCTTTCCCTCCCACAGCTATGGCTCAATTAATTCATATTGGCTCTGGCTGCTGAGGATGGCACCATAGAGCCTCTTTCTCAGGTGCTAAAAATAGCTCAGTTGTGAGCATTGCCACATATGGGCAGAGTATCGACCCCAGACAGGGATTACCAGGTGGATCCCAGTTGGGACACATGTGGATTATGTCTATCACCCCTTCTCTTACTTAAATAAATTTAAAAAAATGCAACTGATATCTGGATATTTATATATTTTGTATCTTGTTACTTTAGTGAATTCATTTCTCAGTTCTAGTACTTTTTTGGAAGAATCTTCAGGGTTCTCTATATACAGTAATCATGTCATCTGCAAATAATGACAGTTTTACTTCTTTTTTAATTTGGATGCCTTTTATTTCCCTTGTTGATTGCTATGGCTAGGACTTCAAGTACTATGTTAAATAATAGTGGTGAAACTGGCCACTCATGTCTTGTTCCTGATCCTAAGTGTGAAACATTTGTAGTTTTTGCTCATTGAATATGATGTTAGCTGTGGGTTTGTCATATGCAACCTTTATTGTTCAGGTATGTTTCCTCTATTCTCACTTTGCTATCCAGAATAGATGCTGGATTTTGTCAGATGATTTTTCTACATCTATTAAAATGATCAAATGATTTTTATCCTTCATTTTGTTTATGTGGTGTATCCCAGTAATTGATTTGAAGATATTGTACCAACCTGAGATCCCCAGAATAAATCCCACTTGATCGTAATGTGTGATGTTTTTAGTGTATTGCTGAATTCAGGTTGCTGATAATTTTTGAGTATTTTTACAACTGTATTCATCAGGGTTATTTTGTTTTTAAGATTTTACTTATAAGTGAGATCCTGTGATGATTGTCTTTCTCTGACTTATTTCACTTAGCATAATACCCCTGAGGTACATCATGTTGTTGTAGAAGGCAAAATTTCATTCTTTTTTCATGGTTAATATTCCATTGAGTATATGCAACACTTCTTTATTCAGGAATCTATTGATAGATACTTAAGTTGCTTTTTTTAAATCTTGGCTTATAAAATATGCTACAGTGAAAATATGGTTACATGTTTTTTCAAGTTAGTTTTGGGATTTCCTCAGATAAACACACAGAAGTGGAGTTGCTAAGTCCTTCTTTGTCTCTTATTAGAGCCTTTTTGTTTGTTTGTTTGTTTGTCTTGTCTGATATAAATATTTCTATCTCAGCTTTTGTTTGTTAATTTGCTTCTATTTCATGAAATATCTTTTTCCATTCCTTGACTTTTCAATCTTTGTGTGTCTTTCAATCTGAAGTGAGTCTCTTGTAGGCAGCATATATAACAGTCTTTTTTTTTTCAGCCATTCAACCACTCCATGTATTTTGATTGGAGCATTTAATCCATTTACCTTAATTATTGACAGATATGTAGTTATTGCCATTTTATTACTCATAAATTTTATTTTTTTCCTTCTTTACAAAGTCCCTTTAATATTTCAAATAATACTGGTTTGGTGGTGATGAATTCCTTTAGTTTTTTCTAGTCTGGAAATCTCTTTATCTCTCCTGCAAATCTAAATTATATAGCCTTGCTAGTTAGAGTAATCTTGGTGGTAGATCCTTGCTTTTCATCACTTTGAATATTTCTTGTCAATTCCTTCTGGCCTGCAAAATTTCTGATGAGAAATCAGCTGACATTCTTAGTGATCTCCTTTGTTGATAATTAATTTCCTTTATCTTACTGGTTTTAAGATTCTTTCTTTGTGTTTAATCTTTGGCACTTAAATTGTGTGTCTTGGTGTGGGCTTCTTTGGGTTCATCTTGTTTGGGACTCTGTACTTCCTGTACTTCTATATCTATTTCCTTCACCAGTTTAGGAAAGTTTCTGTCATTATTTTTTCAGATAGGTTTTCAATCTCTTGCTCTCCCTCTTCTCCTTCTCATACCCCTGTCATGTGAATATTTGTTATATTCGATGTTGTTCCAAAGGGGTCCCTCAAACTACGTTCATTGCTTTTCTTTTTTATTTTGAGTGGGTGTTTTCCAAATTGTTAATTTGATCCTCTGCTTCATCTGATCTGTTTATTCCATCTAATGTATTCATTTCAGTTATTGTAGTCTTCATTTCTGATTGGTTATTTATGTTTTCTATCTCCTTTTTTATATTACCTCTGTTGAAGTTCTAAGTGCATCTACTCTTTCTCTGTGTTCACTGAGCATTCTTACAACCAATGTTTTGTTTTGTTTTTTATAACCAATGTTTTGAACTCTGCATTTTTTAGATTTCTTGCCTCAATTTTGTTCAATTCTTTATAGAGTTTAGTCCTGTTTTTTTTTGGGGGGGGGGGACATGTCTCTTTGTCTCCTTTCACTGCTTGCTGTCCTGTGTTCGTTACTATGTACTAGGCAGAGCTGCTATCTCTCCCAGTCTTAGTATAGTGGCCTTATATAGTAGGTGAGCTGTGGGGCCCAGTGGTACAGTCTTCTAGGTCACCTGATCCGTGTGCTTTTGGTGTTTCTTTTTTGTAGTTTGTGTGTGCCCTCCTTGATTGAGGTTGGCATGTTCATGGGAGGGATTAAATCTCAAGCTGATTGGTTGTGAGGGTTGGCAGTTACTATAGTGGAGGAGCAATTCTGCAGGGGCTGATCCTACAAAGCAAGATTCACTTTAGCAGGGCTCTGGTGCCTACTGAAAATGCCTTTGAGTATGTGGTTTTTGGAGGTGCTTAGATATGCCCTAGTGTGGTCTAAAGCTGCCCACTGAGTGTGTTGGATCTGGAGCCTCTTAGGAGAAGTTTCTGAGGCAAGCCGAGGTCAGCAGCTGCCTGTACGTGCTCAGCAACACTTGGCATGAGCTGCAAAGTGATTTGAAGATGGTTCCTACTTCTGCTGGGCTTGGAGGTACCTTGGAGAGTTAAGCTGTGAACTGAGCTACCTCTAGTGCTGGGTTTGGGGCTGTTTATTAAGAGGTATAGGACATGCTGAGACCAGGTGCTGCTGTTTAGGGATTGTAAACCTCAGAGATTTTAGGAGATACCAAAGCATGAGCCAAGATAGGTCATCAGTATAGAAAGCCACTGGAATTTGTTTGGATGGGTGTGAAAGTTGGGTGGGTTGGAATCATCAAGATGGGGCAGTTGGTGTTAGCCAGGATGATGGAGATTCAAACAGATATGGCACCCATCTGTCTGTGCAGGCTGGGTTGAGGGACGACTCAAAATAGGAACAATGGCCTCTGCCAGCACTTCTGTCTGGGAGAAAGCTACCCCTCCAGCTCTCACCTTAAAGCCAGGCAACTCAGTTCCTCCCCATATATCCCTGGTACCTTAAGCTGCTGCCCCAGTGCTGGAGCTCAGGGTGAGTGAGTCTGTCAGTGCATAAGTGCATGGGTCCTTTAAGAGGAACACCTGGTACACTTAAGAGCCTACTGTCCATTCAGTTGCCACCCTCACTGGTTTCTATAGCCAAAAGTTATGGAGACTTTTCTTTCTGACACTGGACCCCTGGGCTGGGGTACTTGTGTGGGGCTGAGACCCCTTGCTCCTCAGTGGGGACCTCTATAGCTGAAATATCTCTCCCAATTTTCGACCACCACACATGGTTGTAGAACAAGCCCGTTCTGCATCTCTACCCCTCTTACCAGTCTGGTTGTGGTTTCTATATAGTCTTAGCGTCATTAAATTTTTAAATTTTTTTTACTTCTATTTGTTCTGTTAGCTCTTTAAGTTTTTTGAAAAGTCTTTTTCACAAGACTTTTATAATCTTGTGAAAATTGGCATAGTTCTAATATTTAATGATCAGCTTTCTATATTACTATGTAACGATCTTGTTTGTTTATTATTTTTTCTTTTAAAAATTCCTTTTATTTTTTTCTCCTGTGGGACTAATAATCAAAGCATGACAACTTGAAAGCTGTTTTAAAATGAACACAAATCACATCTTATGTTTCTCTTGGATCTTGCTCCTGGCAGTACTTAACACATTGTACTTTGGCAAATGTGGTACTTTAATACCGGTTTATACTTAAGCCTTAGAATTTGTCTCTGGGGGAGGTTTCTTTATTTTGTTTTTAAAGGAAACTTTTATTGAATGTTTCCTGAATACCCATTACTGTGTTAATTGCTCTTAAATGTGTTATCTAATATATTCCTTACAAGTAGAGGCAAATGCTTTGTTTTTCGTACAGAACAGAATTGGCACTAAAGTATTTAATCTTTAATTTGAATATAGCAGAGGTTTAATCTGACCAGCATGTACCATTGGAATACATTTATATTCCCTATTTTGTCTGTATTTGGGATTATATTATGTCTTTTCTAATTGATGCAAAATACATGTTCGTGTTAAATTGACTTATATCTGGATTTTTCCACTCTTTCCCTAAATTATTATAGATAGTTGGATATTTTGATTTAAAAATTCTACAGATTTCAAAGGGATGTATGTAAACAGAAGAATATTATCACTTTAATTCAGTTTAATAATATTTAATCCTGAAAACAAGATGGTCTACCATCAGCTTAATTGAAACTTGGCAGTTGTGCCAAAGTACGAACTTACATTCCTTTTATTTTTTTATATTGATAATGTGCTAACAAAAGATACTATAAATTGTTTCTTTTTTTAAAAAAAAAAGCCATTATATATTAGATATAAAAATATTTATATTAGAAATTTATATTGTTGGAATAATAAGTCTTTTCAAAGTATAATAGGCATTTCTGTATTTTGGAATTATGTGGGGGTTTTTTTCAGTTTGCTGAAACATTTTCTTTTTTGTTGCTGATTTATTTTTAATTGAATTCATTGATGTGACATTGTTCAATAAATCTACATGGGTTTAAGTTGCACAATTCCATAATACATCACCTGTGGAATCTAATGAACAATAAGCTAACAAATGAAATAGAAACAGACTCATAAAAACAGAATAGACTGACAGTTGTCAGAGGTGAAGGGGTTAGGGACTGGGAGAAGTACAGGCATTAAGCAAACATTTTCTTAAATTAAAAATAAACATTTAGAAGGCAAGTTTTCTGGCAGAAGAATTTGTTCTATTCAGACTTTTCAGTCATGAGATAAAGGCTTTGTAAAATGATGTGGCATTTTAATTTCAATAGATGTTTTATTATTGTTGATAAGATAGCATATATTAACTAATATCCAAGGTTTTAACATAATCATTGTGTGATTGTTAACTTGTTGAATGTTGTTGCCTGTTTTAATAAACAATATTCTGGGAAAATGTTGCTTTCTTTTTCAGAATATAAATTTAGTTGTAAATGTCATTGTGAAGCAGTTTGGTAGTTTGAGGTATAACTTTATATTACAATATTAACTTGTTTTTCAGTTATGAGGAAATAATGTAACGTGTCTTGGCTGAAGTTATAAAAATATTTTCAGAAAGAGTTTTTAATAGCTTATTTAGAAAACAGTATGAATCATTATTTTGACATTTTTTTTCTTATTGTATCTTTTTTAAAATAAATTGCCTCTTCATATCCTATGTTCATCGTTTTATTGACCTGTCTTTTCTTTTTGTACCTGTATAGGAGCTGAGTTTATCTTTGTTAGCAGTTTTATATGTACGTAGACAATTAACTACAGGTATCTTCGTGTAACCTTGCATGAGTAGGGCATAGCACTAATGGTGCTCTTCATATACCTGGGAATCTGCTTGGTCCTTCTGAAATCACAGAATGGAGATGAAGGAAGTCCTTTGCACAGGCACCAAAGCAAAGACTTAAAATTTAAAAGAGGAAACAAAACTACCTTCCAGATTCTGACTTGACTTTGTCTTATTGATGTCTGGCACTGCTGGTAAGGTGTGTACTGGTAGCTACCGTTTCCACCTGGAAGAGAGACCCATGCCATTTCTTCTGTGTAATGGTGGTCCCAGAGGCATATCTAACATTAACTGAGTGAGGGAGTATAATCTTACTGTTTCCAAAGAAGGGGAACTGAAATAATGAATAACCCTGATTATTTACCACCTAAATATACAGTGTGTCCTTAAAGTCACGGTGCACTTTTGACCGGTCACAGGAAAGCAACAAAAGATGATAGAAATGTGAAATCTGCACCAAATAAAAGGAAAACCCTCCCAGTTTCTGTAGGATGATGTGGCAGCATATGCGCATGCGCAGATGATGACGTAACACCATGTATACAGTGGAGCAGCCCATGGCCATGCCAGTCGAGATGCGGATGGTACAGGGGAAAGTTCAGTGTGTTCTGTGGCTCGCTAAATTCAAATCCGTGACCGAAGTGCAACATGAATATCGGCTCATTTATAACGAAGCGCCACCACATAGGAATAACATTACTCGGTGGGATAAGCAGTTGAAGGAAACCAGCAGTTTGGTGGATAAACCCTGTTCTGGTAGGCCATCAGTCAGTGACTAGTCTGTAGAGGCTATACCGGATAGCTACCTAATGAGCCCTAAAAAGCTGTGTGTGAGCCCACATTGAACTGCACTGAATAGGTATGAAACTGAGAGAGTTTTCCTTTTATTTGGTGCAGATTTCACATTTCTGTTGTCTTTTGTTGCTTTCCTGTGACCGGTCAGAAGTGCACCGTGACTTTACAGGCACACTGTATTTTCTTCATGACCACAATAGTTGTTTGTTGTTGTTGTTGTTGTTTTACTGTACGTTTAAGGCAATAGCTGGTTTTGACTTTTGAACATTAATTTTATCAAGAGAAATTGTTACTTATCTCGAATTTTTTCATTCACTTTTATATATACTATAATTTGTTCCTAACTGGTTCTCTCTTTGTAATGTTTCTTAGATTCATTGTACAATGTTTAGCTTTATAATCCCACTTCATGGCCTACTTTTATAACCTCCTAATTGATATTTTTGACTGCACTGCTATACTTGAGTGAACCCTGCACTTCCTTTTTTCTATTAGGTAAAGTCCAAAAGTCTCCATAATTTGATTCTACCTTATGCATTTCTTAAACTCCCTAATTTCTGTTATTTCATTTATACAATTTCAACATCATTTCTCACATAAATGGTTTTTTTTCAATATGTATGTCCTCCCCTTCCCTCACTGTACATTTAAATTATTCCTTCCAGGGTCAAATTAAGTCTGTTAAGCTTCCCAGTAAGAGTGCTGTTTGTTTATAAGTATTTCGGTGGGTGATTAGCTTGGTTAGCACATTTTTATACACCCCGCGGGTTGTTCTCTCCTTTTTTCATGTATGAAACTTGATTTCATTGTGAGCTACTTGACTACCTGGTCTCATACATATTTTTTTATGTCTTAAAATTCTTCATGGAAAATTTATCAAGTTCTTATTTAATTTAATAGATCTGAAGTTGAACAATTGTTTGTCTATTTTATTTGCATGACGTAACTGAAATGTATAATTCATGAAGTAATTAATACGTTAATCCTTTTATGCCCCAGAAAGTGTAAAGTATCAATGAGAGCCTTAGAGATGTCAGTCCAGATACTATCTCAGCAACTTGTCCAAGATAGTACAACTATTAAATCTTTTTGTAATCTTTGAGGCTTTTTTCGGTGATTGATAGATGTGATGCCTAACTAGCCAGCAGGGTGGCTATGAGAATTAAAACAGGAGAATTAATGTGAAGGTACTTAACATGTTGCCATTTCAAAACAAGTGTTTACCAAATGTTGCATTTACTTAAATTGGTAATATTTTCTGTGTTGTGTTATGAGCGTCACAGTTTCAAATGCACATTTCTGATTGATTTATGAAATTAAACTTACAGGTTTATGTTCTATTTTTTAAACATTTGCTATTTTAATGTACCATTATCCATTTTCATGTATGTATAAAATCATCCATTTGCATATTCATACATACAATTGTCCATTCATCTGCAGACATATCATTTAGCAGGTTTCTTATTCTGTGAGATCTGATTTACAAAGTGAGCTGTACAGTTCTTAAGTATCCACTTTGAAGTACGACAAATAAATACACCGTGTAGCTCACACCCCTTTTTCTATTACCTTGGAAAGTTTCCGTAGGTCCCTTCCAAGACAGTCCCCTGACCCCTAGAGGCAACAACGCTTGTTTTCATGTTCTACCCTGGATTACTGTTTTGTATAGTACGTCATACCTTATATATTCTTAATGTGTGAATTATTTCACTAAGCCTAATGTTTTTGAGATAGTCATGTTTTTCTGTCAATAGTTCTTTTCTTTTTATTGCTGAGAAATATTCCAGTGTTTGAATATATCACAGTTTTTTTATTCTTCAGTTTTCTTTTTATTACTGATTTCTAGCTTAATTCCACTTTGGTATGAGAACATGTTTTATATATTTCAGATTTTTAAAATTTGCTGAGACTTTCTTGATGTCCCAGCCTATGGTCAGTGTTTGCAAATGTTCCATGTACACCAGAAAAGAATGTAGTTGGCAATAGTTGTGTGTAATGGTCTATGTGTATTAATTAAGCCACATTCATTATTTCTGGTGTTCACTCTTCTAAATGACTACTGATTTTTTTCCTTGCTTTTTCTATTAGTTACTATAATGTGTATTTTGGTCAACTTTGGCTTCTATGTTTTAAAGCCACCATATTCCTGACCTCTTATTCTTGCAGAGTGTGATTCTCTGTAGATATAGTAATACTTTTTTATTATAATACACTTTGTCTAATATTAGAATAGGCTGTATCAGCTTTCCTAAAATTTAGCTTAGTTTTCTGTTCGTTTGTTTGTTTCTATTGTATATCATTTTTCATCCTTTTACTTTCAACCTTTCTATGTGCTTTAATTTAAAGTAAGCAACAGATGGACCCCTATTTAAAATTGAGATTGATTAACAGTTTTTTTAATTGGAATGTTTAGTCCATTTGTACATAGGATACATACTGAGATATCTGTTTGATGTAGTAAGTGCTCTCTTGCCCAAGATTGTTTTTAGATTAATCTTTTTATTCAGTTTCCAATCTTGCTAGTTTTTCATTTTTCTATTATTCTTTGAGTGGCTGCTGTAGAGATTATAACATCACTTTCTTACTTATTAGAGTCTGTTATAAATTAGTACTTTGATCAATTCCTGGGCAATGGCAGGAATCTTAGAATATTTTAGCTCCATTTGCCCATCCCACCCCTGTCTTTGCATTGTTGTTGTCATATTTGTAAAATCTCTGTGTGTTTTAAACCTCACAATGCATCATTATGATCACTTCTACTGAGATCTTCTCACATAGTGCATTCTTTTTAGTGCCTTCAGTCCATCCTGTATTTTCATGCTTTAATTAGGGATTAGTTTTCTTCTGAACCTTTCATTAGTTTATTTGCTAGTGACAAAGTCTGTTTTTGTCTGAAACCTTTTTATTTCTCTCTAATTTTGAAAGTTACTTTCACTGAGTATAGACTTCTAGGTTAGAAGTTACTTCCTTTTGGTGCTTTTAAATAGTCATTTGTTGTTTCCTAGCTGACATTGTTTCTGTTGAAAAGCTAGCTGTTAAGTCTTACTGTTTGTCCTTTGAAGGTACTGTCTTTTATCTCATGGTTGTTTTTAAGATTTTTTAAGATTTTCTGTTTGTCTTGTTTTGGGTGACTTTGCTATTATAGCCCTAGATATAACTTTCTTTGAATATGTTTAGATTTGAGTTCATAGAACTTCTTGGATACATTTCATGAGTCTGGGAAATATTTCAGCTGGTATTTCTTCAGATACTGCTTATGTCTCGTTCTCCCTCTTCTCTCCAGTTGGGCTTTAGACCATTACACCCGTCATGTATGTCTCTTCACACTCTTCTTTTTTTTTGCCATCCTTTTTCCTCTCCATATTTCACCTGGGTATTTTTTTCTGGTCTATCTTCCAGGTTACTGACCCTCTTCTGCTACAATGAATCTGCTATTGTATTTTCAGTAGTCCTATTTTCCAGTTGTAGAGTTTCTGATTGCCTCTTTTTCCCCATAATGCCATGTTTAATTAAATTCTTTCTCACTTTTTTAAAAGCATGTTTTTGATAACATACAGACTTGTTCTTGTCTTTCTGTTTTCTTTTGGTCACTTAGCTTTTGTTTCCTAGAATGCCTAGTAAATTTTTATGGAATGCTGGACATTGTTTGTAAACATTTGTATAAGTCTGTTTGCTTCCAGAAAATATTTAATTTTCTTTTGAGTAGCAGTTGGAATCTTGATCTATTTAAGGATTATAATGGTTAAGGCTGTGCTTGGGAATAAGTATTTTCCCAATAGGCTTTCAGTGGTCCCAACTCAAACATGAGGCATTTGCCTGAGCCACACGGGTAATTGAGTGGTCTGAATAATGAGTATGAGATAGAAGTCGGGTGGCCTGGATACGTGAGTCCTTCAGGGGGTAGTTAGAGTAGTATCTGGAGGTCCAGCAGTGTATCTAGGCATTGATGCAGGACTGGAAAGTTAAGAGTACTTGTAAGTTCCCAGGCTAGTTCGAGTATGAGTGGAGTCTTTCCTCATGCCTTAACCTTCATAAGGTTAATTTTTAGCAACTTGGCTAACGTGACTCCATTTTATATACATTCTGTCTTTATTCTTTCTTCAGTGTCATGAATGCCAAATTTTGTCTCCTCAGCTTTATGGAAATGAAAGCCCTTGTAACTTTTCAGCCTCTTAACAACTGGTTTGTAGTCTTCCCTCCTCCCTACCCACACATAGTTTGTGTATCTTAGGAATCTGCAAATGCCTTGAAGATAAAAGCCCAGCAAAATATCACTTCTCTGCTGTTTCTTTTTTCCAGACTTAATTCTTGGAGTTCTTGGTTGGTAGCCCTGAACTCCAGTTTTTGTGTCTCCACCTTCATAAGAAGGCTCAGCATACAGGCCATAGCTTTCTGCTTATGCTACCCTGGAATTGGCACATGTCTTAAGGGGAGCAAGGGGCAGAGTGTAGGATTCAGTTCAGCAAATGCTTCTTTCTACCCAAAATCTTGGCCTCTCATGTTCTGGCTGCCTTGGTTTTTCTACATTGTCTTCAAACATAGTTTGTATTTTATCAGCTTTTACAGTTTTCTTTTAATGGAAGGGTTGATCTAATAAAACTATTCTGATAGCTGAAAATGAATGTCCTATTTATAACGTTTTGTCATTGTCTAAATCTTCTTTATCATAGTTTCATTAATCTCCCAGGTAAAAGCTGATCTTAAGTAGACAGACAGTAGTAATAATTAACTATACAATAAAAATGTGACATGAAGACAAACCAGCCATTTACTCTTGGTATAGGGAAGTGATATGTACCTTTTTTTTCCCCTCTCAGTCTGAGGATTTTGTGGGGTTGTTTTTTTTTTTTTCACGTATGCCATCTAGTGGAGGTTTTACTGAAGTGAAATAACAAGAGCGTGAGATGAATGAAAGGCTCTGTATAGTTCAAAAATAATTTTTTTAAATTATGGTAACATACATCTACCTATTTTTTAACCCATTCTTGGCCATTATCAATTTTAATGAAATTTGGTAGGTAAAGAGAAAACAACTTAGTATCACTAGTAAATTCAACTGGGTTTTGTTAAACAATATACTCTAAGCACTAGAAGATACAAGATTATAAGACCCAAATACAAGGTATTTACAACATAGTAGGATTAGAGGCAATACAGTATCTCAAGGAATAGAAATCAGGAGAATTTAACTGAGACAAAGATGACAAATAGAAGGAACTTCCTAGAGTTTATCCTTTCAAGTGAGACATAAAGAATGAATAGAAATTAGCTAATTAAATATGATAGAGAAAGTACTCTGTGTAGGTGCACTTTCAGGCAGAAAAAGAGCACATTTCCTTCAGGAAAGTTTAAGTTATGTAACCAGATCATATGATACTGGAGTAGAAACAGAGCACAGTTCAGCAGAGGCTAGATAATAACCTGTGTAATCTATGCTAAAATATATTAATTTTGTCCTGAAAGCTAGTAAACAATTTTAAGAAGAAGGAACATGTTATTTTACAAAGGTTATTCTGACACTGAGTTGAGGATAAACTGGAGCCAAGAGGTCCAGTTGAAAGGCTATTGTTCTAGCCAGAGCCACGATTCTGAATTGAAAAGAGCAAGTAATTTTGTCTGGATTTGAAGACTTATTACCTCAAGATAGTTTTCAAAACTGATTTTTATTTAAAAATTCTGATTCTACAAGATTTTTGTTCTAAATTTTACAAAATATATAATTTAGAAAGTGGAAAAATCGTTTTTCCCTATTCTCGTTCTTATAGCAGGTTGTTATATACATATATTCTTGCAGACCTTCTTCCATGTGTTAGCATTTTTCTTTTGTTTTCAAATGGTATTATACTGTATACAGGGTGGGGCAAAAGTAAGTTTACAGTTGTGAGCACGTGAAACAGTTTACTTTTGCATTATTTATTAATTATTGTATTTTTTCCATACAGACTACTGTAAGCCAACACTTGCCGCACCTTGTATACTGTACTGTGATCGGGTTTTTTAGCTGAACAGTGTTTCATGGACACTGTATTTACCAGTACATACAGATATTCTTTTTGTAATGTCTGCGTAATACTCCACTGTCTTGATATGAAATCGTTGCTTAACTTCATATTTTATTGAAGAGTATTTGGATTGTTTTCAGGTTTTTAGTATTACAAAAAATATTACAGTGAAGATCTCTGGCAACTTGTATAAGTTTTCTGTAGAATACATTCCTAAAAAAGAATTGAGACTCACAGTTACATGTACATTTAGAATTGTTATAGGTGCTGCCAAATTGTCTTCTGAAAAAGTTGAATCTCTGTATCCTACTTCCAACAGGATTTGATAGGACCCATATAGTGATATCACTGGATATTTTTGATTTTCTAAATTTTTCAGTCTGATTTGTAAATAATGATACTTCACAGGTTACCTCTTTAAACTTCCAAGGAATAAAAGCCCTCGCCTGGTAACTTGGTTAGAGCATTGTTCTGCTACACCAAGGTTATGGGTTTAATTTCTTATCAGGGTACATACAAGAATCAACCAATAAATGCATAAATAAGTGAAGTAAGCCTGACCAGTGGTGGTACGGTGGATAAAGTGTTGACCTGGAATGCTGAAGTTCAAAACCCCGGGGCTTACCCTGGCCAGATAGCTCAGTTAGTTAGACTTAGAGCATCACCCTGGAGCACAGAGGTTGCCGGTTCAAAACCTGGTCAGGGGATCCCTCTCTCCCTTTCTCTCTCCTCTAAAATCAATACAATAAACATTTAAAAATAATAATAATAATTAAAAAAAAGAATGTGGGGCTTGCCTGGTCAAGGCACATATGAGAAGCAACTACTACAAGTTGATGCTCCCCACTCCTCCCCCTGCCTTTCTGTCCTCTCTAAAATCAATAAATCTTTTTAAAAAATAAAGTGGAGGCCATGGCCGGTTGGCTCAGTGGTAGAGTGTCGGCCTGGCGTGCAGGAGTCCTGGGTTCGATTCCTGGCCAGGGCACACAGGAGAAGCGCCCATCTGCTTCTCCACCTCTCCCCCTCTCCTTCCTCTCTGTCTCTCTCTTCCCCTCCTGCAGCCAAGGCTCCATTGGAGCAAAGTTGGCCCGGGCACTGGGGATGGCTCTATGGCCTCTGCCTCAGGCGCTAGAGTGGCTCTGGTTGCAACAGAGCAATGGCCCAGATGGGCAGAGCATCGCCCCCTGGTGGGCATGCCAGGTGGATCCTGGTCAGGTGCATGCGGGAGTCTGTCTGACTACCTCCCCATTTCCAACTTCAGAAAAATACAAAAAAAATAAAGTGGAACAATAAATCGATGTTCTCTCTCTCTCTCTCTCTCTCTCTCACACACACACACACACACACACAAATAAGTAAATAAATAAATAAACTTCCAAGGAATAGGTTACATCAGTATAATTTTAGTAGTTGCATAATGAATGGTCAGAGCATAATGAATAAATCAGCGAAATGAATCTTACCCACAAATTAAATGAATATTATCCAGTGATTCAAATGGGATGCATGTTAACTATGAAAAGAAAAATGGTTCAATATTAGGGAAATAAGTTTTATAAATAGCTTTATAAATTAAGAAATATTTTTAAAAAGTGGAAAGTGGGTTATCATTATAATAGATACCAGAAGAATGTTTTTATAAAAGTTAAAGTCCAATTTTTGTAATCTTAGTAAAATTTGATTAGATGAATATTTCTTTAATTTTATAAATTTGTATCTGAAACCAAAATAAGTCATATGCTTAATGGAGAAACACTAGCAGCATTTTCATTAGCTCAAGAACAAGACAGGCTGCTATTATAATATACTTTTTTTGTCTTTACATTGTTTTGGGATCTGTAAAGCAGTTCAGTTATGCAAAGTAAAATGAGATACAGATAATAATACAAGTACCTAATAATGCCAGAGCATTTACTTTGTGTCTAGTACTCTTCTAATTGTTGAACATTGGTATCTAATTACCACAGAATATGATACTATCACAAATAGATGCCACTGATGTAGAAATTGAAGCAATATAAGAAACTTACCCAAAGTTGCACAGCAAATAAGTGCTGAAAACTAGATTTGATTTAGGCAGACTGACTTTACCTGTACTTACAGGTATATCACTTATACTCTAAACTAGGAGTTTACAAACTGAAGCTTATTACAACAGAGTCATGCTCACTTCGTGCTATAATAGCAGAGTTGAGCAGTTATGATAGTACTGTGTGCCTATAAAGCCTAATATTTACTTTACAGAAAAGTTGGCTGACCCTTGTTCTAAACCATTGAACTATGTGTTATTTTTTATCAAACTCTTAGGCATTTCTTATTAGGAAAGAAGGGGCAAAAATTATATGGGATATGCCAAGATAATCAACTCAGAAATTGTTAGCTAGTAATCATAAAGTAAGGTAGTTTTTCTAATACTAATATGCAAGCTTCAGTTGATTTCCAATTTAGAAATAGTGACCAGCTTGCTAATACAATGAGATGATAGATTTCAGTCTCAAAAGCAAAAGACATAAATATCTGAAAGTAAGTGTACAAGAAATGTGAAGGGCCCAAATCAAGAGCAGTTGAAAACCACACTGAGTTGCACAGCATATTAAATATGTCTGAGTCAATCGACAGACATATTTAAGTTATTGGATAGGAGAACTCAGCATTAAAAGAGACACTTGTTTTTTATCTATATTGTTTTGTGAAATTGGAGTTCTTATTCAGTGTACCTACCAAAGGGGTTGTTTTTTTGTTTGTTTGTTTGGGGTTTTTTTTTTGGGGGGGTTGTATTTTTCTGAAGTTGGAAACGGGGAGGCAGTCAGACAGACTCCCGCATGTGCCTGACCGGGATCCACCCGGCACACCCACCAGGGGGTGATGCTCTGCCCATCTGGGGCGTTGCTCTGTTGCAACCAGAGCCATTCTAGTGCCTGAGGCAGAGGCCATAGAGCCATCCCCAGCACCTGGGCCAACTCTGCTCCAATGGAGCCCTGGCTGCAGGAGGGGAAGAGAGAGACAGAGAGGAAGGAGAGGAGGAGGGGTGGAGAAGCAGATGTGCGCTTCTCCTGTGTGCCCTGGCCGGGAATCGAACCCAGGACTCCTGCACGTCAGGCCCATGCTCTGCCACTGAGCCAACTGGCCAGGGCTCCAAAGGGGTTGTTTTAACTTGATGAAATGATTCTCAAAATTCTGAGAGAAAAATGTGTCCAAAAAAGATCAATAATTTTCTGAAAAATAGTTTTATGACTTCAAGGTGTTAAACTGAACATATACTGAAGTCTTACCCTTTCACAGTAAATTTTAGACATCCATAAAGTTTTAATGAAGTTCTGTTTGAAACAGAAAGTGAATTATCTCTGGAATAGAAATAAAGTAACTCCCTATAGAAAGAAATGCAGGAACCCTTTCTGGCAATCTGTAAGAACTGCAATACTGATAGCCAGGCCAGGGGAGCTGGCTTGCATCTCCCATGCCTGGAAGACCTTAACAGGCCATAGGATGAGTGCATAAACACAGATCACTTTAGAATATAGAGGGTGAAAACATCGTAAAAGAAGAACAACAAACTCAACAAAAGAGTAAGTTAAACTGGAGAAATAAGCAGAGGGAAAACCCTGGAAGAATCTAAAAATGACTTTATTTATGTGTTCAATAAAAGAGGATTTGCCTCTACAAAGTAACAAACAGGAATTATGAAACAAATACAGTGAATTATGAAAAAAATAAACCATGGTTGAATATTTAAACCAAGTATATGTTAAAAATACCAGATGGGACTTTCACTGAAGAGTTGATTAGTGGACTGGAAGATAGATGTGAGGACATCTCCAAATACTACACATAAGATTACAAAGGAAAAAGTAATAGATATGGAAAACCTTACCTGAGTTCTAACATATGTCTAATAAGAGTTTCAGAAGGAATTTAGAAAAAAAAAATGTATGAGCTTAAAGGAGGACACTGAGACTTCTAGGTAAGATGGGAGAGTATGTAAACTCTGCTCATTTCCTCCGAGTACCACAACAAAATTACACCTAAATAATTCCACCCTGAGAAACCTAAAGTCTAGCTGAACCGAAGTTAATATAACTAAGGATATAAAGAAGTAGCTATATCAAGGCTGGTATGCAGAGGTGGAGACTTGAAACAGGCTGGCTCCACACCACGTGTAGCAGTTCAGAATGAGGAGAGATATTTTGGGTCTGGAGGTCAACGTTGAGGAGCAGGGGTCCCCACCCCACACTGAGCTCCCCAGCCCAGAGCACCAGTCCCAAGAAGAGGAGTCCTTCCAACAGCTGGCTATGAAAATCTGTGAACTTGTCCAGGTGAAACAGAGGGCTGCTATAGACCCAGCTGTTCTTTTAAAGGTCCTGTGCACAGATTCCCTCACTCATAAATATGCCATACCTCTGGAGAAGGAAAAGCAGTTTGTGAAGTACCAGAGACAGGGAGAAACTGAATTGTTTGGCTTAAGAACAAGGACTGGAAGGGCAGCTCTTTCTAGGACTTAAGTGCCCACAGGTGCCATTGTTTCTTTCTTGAGCCCTCCCCCACAACTGTTAGGCCAGATGGGTACCAAATCAGTGTCTCCTTAACCTGCATAACACAGCTCTTGCCCCACCCTGACTATTCTCTGAGACCAACCTCACCCAATTCACATCTCTTGCTTGAACTTCTTTCAGAGTCTAATCCACAAAAGCTGCTAGCCTGGCCCATGCTGCAGACCTTCCTAAAATCTGTCGAAGGTCCACAAACTACAAAAAGCAGTAGCTGAACTTAGGATGCCCTGTACTTCCGGCTAAGGAGCCACAAGCCCGGCACCAGTGGCAGCCGGCCTCAGTTCACAGCATCACCTGCACAGGCAGCGACCAACCACAGATCGCTTTGTATCTTGTAGACCATGTAGCTCTGCACTGGGCACAGGTAGCAGCTGTGGGCTATACCAGCACCCCTCGCAAGAGGCCCCAGAACCGACACACCTGGTGGCCAGTTTAGACCACACTGGAGCACCACCCAGTTAGCACCTCAAATGACACCCAAACTGTTGTGCCACAAAAAATTTTAAAACATGCAATATCTGACTGTTTAGTCAGGTGCACTGACCTCTTTTCCCTTAGATTGTCTAAAAAAATGACAGTAGCCAACACAATAGCCATCTGGTATGAATGAATCAAAATTATACTTATTTTTTGTCAAATCAAAAAAATTTTTTTTGGTGTGCCACTAATTTTAGTAATTAACTTGTATGTGTTATGAAAAGATTGAAAATCACTGATACAGGCTAATATTGGGTGTAGTTTTAATAAGTAGGAATAGATTTCCTGTTTCATTTTTTTTTTTCTGTTTCATATTTTTATTACTATAATCAGTGGTAGTCAACCTGGTCCCTACCGCCCACTAGTGGGCATTCCAGCTCTCATGGTGGGTGGTAGCAGAGTAACCAAAGTATAAAATAAAAAGGTAGATTTAACTATAGTAAGTTGTTTTATAAAGATTTATTCTGCCAAATTTAGTGAAAATCTGACATAAAGTACTTGGTAAGTAATTATTATTATATACTTGAACTTGCTGTAATGCTGCTTTATAAATTTTATAAAGTAAAGTTACTTCCCTACTTTATAAATCACCATTACTGTGGAACCGGTGGGCGGTTAGAAAATTTTACAAATAACAGAGATGCAAAAGTGGGCGGTAGGTATAAGAAGGTTGACTACCCCTGCTATAAATGGTATTGTTTTATTAATTCCAATCTTAGTTTATTTATTGCTAGTATGTAGCAATACAATTGATTATTTATGTTTATCTTATATCCTGCATCCTTACTGAATTCATTTATTAAAATTTTTTATTCTAATATGTTTTTTTGTAGATTCCATTGGGATTTGTGCATAGATCATACTTTCTGTGAACAAAGACAGTTTTACTTCTTTTTCAACCTAGGTCACTTTTTTCTTTTGTTTTATTGCATTGCCTAGAACTTCCAGTACCAGGTTAAAAAGAAATGATCGGAGCAGACATCTTGGTCTTATTCCTGATCTTAGGAGGGGAAAATTCACTCTTTCACCATTGATTAAGAGTGTTAGCTGTAAATATTTTATAGACATATTTATAAGGTTGAGGAGTTTTCTTCTATTGTACTGCTGAGATTTTTTAAAAATTAGAAATGTATATTGGGTTTTGTAAAATACTTATTGTGAATTTATTGAAATAATCATGTGTTTTTTCTTTTTTAGTTCAAATGTCAAACTAGCCATGCATTCCTAGGATAACTACTTGGTTAGGATATGTTATTCTTTTTATGTAGTTTTGGATTCTGTTTGCCAAAATTTATTTGGAATTTTTGTATCAATGCTCAGTGAAGACTATTGACTTATAGATTTCTTTCCTTACAGTGTCTTTCTCTGCTTTTTGTTATTAGAGTAGTTCTTGCCTCAAAGAATGAATTGGGAAGCATTTTCTCCTTTTCAATTTACTGGAAGACTTTGTATATAATTGGTGTTAATTTATTTTGTTCACTGTTTGCCAGAACTTACCAGGGCAACCATCTGGGCTTATTGTTTTCTTTGTGGAAGGTTTTTACTTATTCTTTTAATAAATTTAGGAATACTCAAGCTATTTATTAATTATGAGTAGCTTTGGTAGTTTGACTCTTGAGAAATTTGTTCATTTCATTTAGATTGTTTAATTTCGAAACTTGAAGCATGAGAGGGATTTGATATGAGGAATACTCTCCATTATTGGCTTTGAACATGAAGAAACCCAATGGCACAGAATGTGGGCAGCCTCTATGAGCTCAGAGCAACCACCAGATGATAGCTAAAAAGAATATGGTGACCTCAGTCCCACAATCACAAGGAACTAAAATTTATTAACATCCTAAAGGAGCTTGTAATGAGATTCTTTCCTAACAGTTGGCCAGCAAGGTATCTGTCCTGCAATACCCTCAGCACAGTCATACCATGCTTGGAAATTTGACCTGTGGAATTTTGAATTAATAGGTGTTTTAAACCACAAAGTTTGTGGTCACTTGATATGTAGCAATAGAATACTAATATTACCAATTCAGTAAATAAAATAGTTTAATTTATTGGCATAAATTTCATAATATTCCCTTATACTTTTAAAATCTAGAGAATCTGTATGGATATCACCTCTCTTATTCATAATATTGGCCATTTGTATCTTCTCTTTTTATCATCAGTTCAGCTATAAGTTTGTCAATTTTATTGATCTTTTCCTCTTCATAAGGATCTGAGTAAGATAAAGAAGTGTACAATATGGGCCTTGGCTTATTGGCTCAGCAGTAGAGTGTTGGCCCGGTGTGTGGAAGGCCCGGGTTCAATTCCAGGCCAGGGCACACAGGGGAGGCGCCCATCTGCTTCACTCTTCCTCTCTTTTCTCTCTGTCTCTCTCTTCCCCTCCCACAGCCAAGTCTCCACTGGAGGAAAGTTGGCTCGGGTACTGAGAATGGCTCCAAGTCCTATGCCTCAGGTGCTAGAATGGCTCAGGTTGGAATGGAGCAACGCCCCACATGGGCAGAGCATCGCCCCCTGGTGGGCCTGCTGGGTGAATCCTGGTCAGGCACATGCGGGAATCTGTCTGACTGCCTCCCCACTTCTCACTTCAGAAAAATACAAAAAAAACCCCACAAAAAAACAGAAGTGTACAATATGAAGATTTAGGAAAAGGTAGAGGAAATAACACTTGCACAGTCCCTGAAAGGGGAATAACTTGGCATCTTTACAAAGAATAAACTGGAAGTGGCCAAAAAGGAAGCATGGAGAGCAGTTATGAGACTTCTACAGTAATACAGATTGGAGAATGATTTAGCTTGGACTGCTTATAATGGCTAACCAGGTGATGAGAAATGGTTAGATTTATAATATATTATGAAGGTAAAAAGCCATTAGGACCTACTGATGACTCATGTATGGATTGATGGAGAATAGTTACAAATAATATTTAGTCTTAGGCCTGAGTAATGTGATTAATGGCATTGTGAACTAGAGGAGATTGGAGGAAGCAGATTTGGGCTATTGTGAGGAAAGTAGGGTGGAGGAGAGGCATCAAGAGATCAGATTTATACATACTGAAGATTTTGAATGATTAGTCAACTCAAATTATTTCTATTGTATGTATTTTCTGTTTGCTTAATTATCCAAGAAATTCACTCTTCATCTTATAAAGATTGTCTGTCTAATGAAGCCATTCTATAGGAGACATTCAGAGTAAAGAAGGTAATATTTGACAACCACCTTACCATAATTGCCAATATAACATTGAAGTTATAACATACTAGGATAAAGAAGAAACATAAATGTGTAAATCTTTTTTTTTTTTTTTTTTTGTATTTTTCTGAAGCTGGAAACGGGGAGAGACAGTCAGACAGACTACTGCATGCACCAGACCGGGATCCACCCGGCACGCCCACCAGGGGCGATGCTCTGCCCACCAGGGGGCGATGCTCTGCCCCTCCGGGGCGTCGCTCTGCCGCGACCAGAGCCACTCTAGCGCCTGGGGCAGAGGCCAAGGAGCCATCCCCAGCGCCCAGGCCATCTTTGCTCCAATGGAGCCTTGGCTGCGGGAGGGGAAAAGAGAGACAGAGAGGAAGGAGGGGGTGGGGGTGGAGAAGCAAATGGGCGCTTCTCCTATGTGCCCTGGCCGGGAATCGAACCCCATCCCCCGCACGCCAGGCCGACGCTCTACCGCTGAGCCAACCGGCCAGGGCCGTGTAAATCTTTTTGTGTTAAAAACATTGGTGTAAAGTGATCAGAGTTAGGATATACTTTATGTTAATAACCCTAATGCAGAATAGTCTATATAGGTAGTATATATGATACAATGTGAGTAACCAAAATGAACTTTCTTAATGAGATCAAATTAGAGAATTCTGCAACTTCTTGTTCTTTTGTGAAGTTCTTTGTATATAAATCAGATATTTGAGGTGACTCAAGAATATTAGGTCCAGAATCAGAGACGTCCTTTAAAACAGACCACAAAATTATGTAAGTTCAGCCTAAGCAGAACTGATAGGATCTTTCTGGTGTCCTTTGAAATAGGTCTAGAAGATGAAGATGACTAGCTTCCATTAATAGACAAATTGATCTCTACTTTTAGAAAATGATATACTAGAGCAGGGGTCAGGAACCTTTTTGGCTGAGAGAGCCATGAACACCACATATTTTAAAATGTAATTCTGTAAGAGCCATACAACGACCCATGTACATTACGAATTATCTAATAAAAAATTGGTGTTGTCCCAGAGGACAGCTGTGATTGGCTCTAGCCACCTGCAACGATGAACATGATTGGTAGGAAATGAATGGATTGTAATACATGAGAATGTTTTATATTTTAACATTATTTTTTTATATTAAAGATTTGTCTGCGAGCCAGATGCAGCCATCAAAAGAGCCACATCTGGCTCATGAGCCATAGGTTCCCGACCCCTGTACTGGAGGGAAACCCCTATCTTCTCCTAGAAAATAGTCTCAGAGAATCTGAACTATTAAATTGACCTCTTTCTTGATTAGAGTAAGCCTCCAAGTCAGGATAGTATTCTTTCAGCTGTAAACTAAAGTAGAATTGTAGTAGAATACATTAAGAAATAGAGGAAGTTTTAAACTTGCATTTTTATTTCAGCAAACTGCTAAATAACATACAGTGAGCATTTAGTATGAGCAGTCCTGCGAGGATGGGGACATTTGAATGTTATTCACTACTGTATCCCCAGCATAAGCCTAGTGTGGGTACTCTGATATTTTTCTACATGAATATATGACTTAATGAAACCTTAAAGTAGAAAGTATGGTTTATTTGGTGATTTTTTTATCTTAAACATGTTTCCTCACTAGAGGGTGCTGTGTAAGCATGCTATACTTGGAAATGTTCATTTTCTTATTCGCTGTGAGACTGGATTTTTAAATCACCTAATTTGTTAAAAGCTTTCATTTCTTTTTCCCTCCCCTCATTTTTTTTTTTGTTTGTTTGTTTGTTTGTTGCTTTCAAAACAATACTTACGACGTTGTGTATAGTAAAATTCATGCATTAAGGGCAGCGTGCCACAAATGTTTCTGTTCTTCCTCCTCTTTAGGAGACTTATGACTCCACTCATGTATGCGGCTCGAGATGGTTACCCTCAAGTTGCTGTTCTCCTGGTTGCTCATGGAGCAAGAGTTAACACCCAGGATGAGAATGGTTATACTGTGAGAATCCATTGCACCATGTTCCTTTTTATTTCTGAGACATTGATATCTTGTTATTATTAGTAATAGTCCACAAAAAGTTTTTAAGAAATAAAAGTTACGGAAAGGCTAGGATATAATTGCTGATTAGTGAAGAAAAGCAGCAGCTGAAATATAAAGAAACAAGTATCTGACTCTTGGTCCTCACCATTGACACAGAAGCTATAACACTGCAAAGTCTGAGCTCTAGCATACACTTAGTCTTTTTTATAGAAAACAGTTCAGTGATTGGCTGATAAATCATTTTATTATGTAATATCATTTGAGTGTGTGATATTTGGACTAGATAAAATCACTGAGCCCTAAAATCTGCTTTGCAATTACAGCTTTGGAAGTATGTTTACATTAAATTGTGAAATGAAGAGATCGCATCAGTTCATTAATTAGCCATGTTCACTTTTTTACTGTGCCACAAACATGGTTCTTTCTCTGTCATATACAGTCCCTCCTTTGAAACAATCTTCTTTCCCCCCACTTTTACAGGCTTTAACATGGGCAGCACGTCAGGGTCATAAAAACGTAGTTTTGAAGTTGCTTGAACTTGGAGCTAATAAAATGCTACAAACCAAGGATGGAAGTACACCAAGTGAGATTGCAAAAAGAAATAAACACCAAGAGGTATTCTTCTATATATTAAACTAATTTTTCTATGGCATATTCTTTCATTTGTAGAACTTAGATATTTTATAATTCACAATGGCAGTAGTAGTAATGATGTATCTTGCTATTATTAAGTATTTAAATACATAATTTTTATTCACACATGTAAGCAAAACTTTGTCTTACTAGAGTATTTATCTTTTATTAAATAGGTATTTGTAATGTAATTTAAAAGCTGTATAAAGGGATAATAAAGTTGTATTCTGGCTCTAGAAATAAAATTGATATAGACTATCTAAACATTTCTAACTGTTCTAGATTTAAAAAAATTAATTAGTATATTAATAAAATGAGTGAAATTTTCAAAATTTGAACATGTAATTAAAACATTGTTTTTGAATTTTAACTAATACATATTGAACAATTTAAAAATTAAATCTTTAAAGCTTTATTTACTCCTGTACATGTGACAAACAAAGTACTATATAGTAAAGTGGTAATATAGTTGGATATGTATTCTACTGTCATTCAGAAGTTAAAATCAATAATAAATATTTTTTATACATTAAATTACTTTATTGATATAAACTTTGATTCTGAGTATTAAAACTCTTGGCCAAAGGTCTGTCATTTCTAATCATGGATCAAATACAGAATAACTGTAAAACTGTTGTCTCATTCAAGAGCTTCTAAAACTGAGTTTCTGAATTTTAAAGCATGTGACATTTCAAAGGTCCCATCATTCAATAGGCCACTTTTACTACAGGTAAAATAGCTTTCTCTATTTTTTAAGCAATCTGATAAACATGCCTATTTTTTTCTAACTCAAATCCACATTTCCAAAATATTTCTAGAATAAATGCTGCTCACTAAAGCCCTGTGAAATTTCAAAAAGGAATTTACACTTTCTCTTCTAAGCTTTGAAAATTTGAAGACTTTTTCTTTTTTTTTGTATTTTTCTGAAATTGGAAACAGGGAGGCCGTCAGACAGACTCCCGCATGTGCCGGACTGGGATCCACCCGGCATGCCTGCCAGGGGGTGATGCTCTGCCCACCAGGGGGCGATGCTCTGCTGCAACCAGAGCCATTTAGCACCTGAGGCAGAGGCCATGGAGCCATCCTCAGTGCCCAGGCCAACTTTGCTCCAATGGAGCCTTGGCTGCGGGAGGGGAAGAGAGAGACAGAGAGGAAGGAGAGGGGGAGGGGTGGAGAAGCAGATGGGTGCTTCTCCTGTGTGCCCTGGCCGGGAATCGAACCCGGGACTCCTGCACGCCAGGCTGATGCTCTACCACTGAGCCAACCGGCCTGCGCCAAAAATTTGAAGACTTTTAACTTGTTTAGTGCATTATTAAATCTAGTGTACATGACACCAAATTTAACGTATTAAGAAATTTATGAATGTCAAAGATTATTTTGAGTTTTAAGTTGTTTCTTTTATTTTTATTTTATTATTTTTAGCAAGAGAGAGAGACAGAGAGAGGGACAGATAGGGACAGAGAGATAGAAAGAGAGAGAGATGAGAAGCATCAATTCCTCGTTGCAGCACCTTAGTTGTTCATTGATTGCTTTCTCATGTGTGCCTTGACCACGGGGCTCCAGCTGATTCAGTGACCCCTTGTTCAATCTAGTGACGTTTGGGCTCAAGCCTATGATCCCACACTCAAGCCAGTGACCCCATGCTCAAGCTGGTGAGCCTGCATTCAAGCCAGATGAGCCCTGGCTCAAACCAGTGACCTTGGGGTTTCAACCTGAGTCCTCTGTGCCACCAACTGGTCAGGGTTAAATTGTTTCTTTTTTTTTTATCAATTTATTTATTTGTTTATTTATTTATTTTAGAGAGGAGAGAGAGAGGGATAGAGAGAAAGAGATAGAGAAGGGGGAGAAGCGGGAAGTATCAACTCCCATATGTGCCTTGACCAGGCAAGCCCAGGGTTTTGAACTGGCAACCTCAGTGTTTCCAGGTCAGTGCTTTATCCACTGTGCCACCATAGGTCAGGCCTTAAATTGTTTCTTAAAGTGAGATTTAATTTTGTATTTTGGCTGATTATGTAATGTAATCTTGACTTACTATAAAATTAGATTTTAAAACTAAAGAAATTTAAAATTTTTTTATTCATTCATATTTAGCCAAAGAGGAAGGAGGATTGAGGGGAGAGATTGAGAGAGAAACATCAGTGTGCCCTGACTGGGAATCAAACCAGCAGCCTCTGTACTTGGGCTGATACTTGATCCAACTGACCTATCTGGAAAGGGCAAAAGTAAAGCATTTTACCATAACTCTCTTGAGGTATAGAGTTGGGATTTGTATACATTTACTCATGCTTATTACTTCCTTTCTGCTTAACAGTGTACAATAATTAAAGACTGTGTTAGTACTTAATCTGAGTCACTTACCAAGATGGAATTTTTAGTTTTATATAGCATATGAAAATATTACTATATTCCTTTAATTTTTACTATTTTTTAATGGTCAGTGATCTCTGAACTTTTTAGATGTACTTATCATTTCTATTATTTTAATCAAGGGAATATTTACTTTATTTAAAAAACCAATATTCTCAGGGTAGTAGTAAGCTGTGAAAGTTCTGCCCCTCAGAAATATTTTCTTTCATGATATAAAATAATCACTTTTTAGTTTATTTTCAGAGTCAGTGATAGTATATAATAGTGTTAACTATATTTGAATGGCTCCACTTTTTTCAGATCTTCAGCATGCTTTCTTTGACTTTAAATCCATTGACCGGAAATCTTCAGCAGCTAACTGAAGAAGAGACTATTTATAAACTGTTGACAACAGGTTCTGATCCAGGGAACAATCATGTATTTAGGTAACAACGTGTTTTCAACAGAATACCTATGAGTTAGTGAACATTGTGCATGTTTTTATCACTTCTAGTAAATGTGATGACAGTTAAAATATATTTTAAACTTACAAGTATTTTTAAACATTACTTAGAAATGTTTGGATTTTAGTGCTTTGTTCTCCAGAATTTTAGAAAGTTTATATATATATATATATATATATATATATATATATATTAACAGTTATGAGAAAATCTGTGAGTTCAAATAAAATATAATAAAATTTATTTCTAAAAGGTTCTAAGGTTATGTTTTTGTTAGTGTTCAATATTTTGGACACAAGTTTTTTAGCAGATTTCTGATTTTATAAGCTAAAATTGAAAGTACATTTTTTTTTCCTGAACACCATTGTTCAATACAGCCTCAAAATAATTCTCTCTTTACCCACATTTAAAATTATTTCAATTTTTACTTTCATTTAGACATGTTCATGTACAAGATCTCACAAGGAGTATACCCATAGACATACTTTTTTGATTAAGAAAGATGAGCTACATTTTAGTCACCATTTACTATCACATGTCCCTGAAGAAACCTTTCTAATTTCTGATGTAACATAGATATGGTGTGTAAATGTGCAAAAATATTTTACATACATTCATTTCTACTTATTCTCATTGTTTTCATTATAAATCTATATTTGTTGTTTGTGCATTTATAGTCTTTATCTGAAATTGACATTGCTATAAATATATAGTTCATATACAGCATTTGGAGATCTGGAATTATTTTTACATGGTCTTGGACTTGAACATATTACAGATTTATTAAAGGTAAGATGTTGTATAAGCTACAATGAGTTATTTATGTACATTTGTTGATTAATTCATTTGCATATTCATAAGCATATTTATGAAAATGCACTTTTCTCTGTAATTTTTACTTATAAGCATTTTGAAAATTTATATTTTAAAGTATTTCAAAATTTTGTCCTTATAAGCATTTAGAAAATATTATTCTAGAGATTTATATAAATCAGAATCTGGCTGGATGAAACAGCTTTTACCCAGTGTCTAAAGCTTCACAGAACCGTTGCTTGTACAACTAAGCCCTGGTTTATTTTTGCAGTTGCTGGTCTTCCTGTAGAGATATTAGAAGCAGCATGATTTTGAACCAAACAAACCTGGTATTAGATTCTTGCTTTAATGATTAGTAACTAAAATATGTTCATTAAATCTCTATCTTTTGTTCATAAGGGTGATAATACCTAGTGTAGGGTTGTCGTAAAGATTAAATTCATATGCCGAGCTCTGTTATAGGTACTTTAGGCATGCATTATGGGCTTTGAGTAGATGACAGTTATCAGTCAATTAGCTGATACTGAAGCATTAAAGCACTGTTTAATCTAGGCTGTCTTTAGGAATATGCACATTCTATTTAGGTAGTTCAGAATTGGACTTCATTGTACAATTTTGAAACTTCGTATTTGATATATATTCCATAAAACTAAATGTTATTGATGGTTTAATTTGTTACAAATAGAAATTTTAAATACTTGTAAAACATAATTTCTTTAATTTTATAGAGCTATTTTTCTTTTTATGTAAGCAAATATAAGTTTTAATAATTTTCTTTGAATCTGGAAAACCAGCTATGTTTATACTTTTTAATGGTAATTCTACATATTATGACATTCATTACTATTTACCCAGTAGTATAATTCTATACCTGCATATCCTTTCCTCTAAAAAGCTGAAAGTTGTTTAGAAGGGTAGCTTGTAACTGACTAACATGTACACGTGGCTACTTCTTCCACTGTTTTATTTATACTGAAAAGTGGCGTGTTATTTTTGTTGTTGTTTTGTTATTGTTTTCTACAGGAAAGGGATATAACTTTAAGGCATCTTTTGACCATGACGAAAGATGAGCTTACAAAGGTAGTATCAAGTTCAAAAACTCCAGACATTATCTTTCATATTTCTAAAATTGTGGAGCTTTTTATTTTCTATTTTAAAAATCATAGAGTCTGCCTGACCAGGCTGTAGCACAGTGGATAGAGCGTCGGACTGGGATGCGGAGGACCCAGGTTCGAGACCCTGAAGTCGCCAGCTTGAGTGCAGGCTCATCTGGTTTGAGCAAAAGCTCACCAGCTTAGACCCAAGGTCACTGGCTTGAGCAAGGGATTACTCGGACTGCTGTAGCCCCTTGGTCAGGGCACATATGAGAAAGTAATTAATGAACAACTAAGGTGTCGCAACGAAAAAAACTAATGATTGGTGCTTCTTATCTCTCTCCGTTACTGTCTGTCCTATCTATCCTCTCTGTCTCTGACTCTCTGTCTCTGTAAAAAAAAAAAATCATAGGGCTATAAACTATGAATGATCTTTTGCTGGGTTCTTGACTAGATATGTTTATAGATAACCATATCTAAAATCTTGTTACAATATTGTTTTAAGAACATTTAAAGTCTTAGTATTTGCTTTATTCTTTAGGTTAGTCATAACATTTTGACTATAAACCTCGTGCTTCATTTTTAAATATAAATTAAATTTGTAAAACAGGTTATTTAGAAACAAGAGGTGGGGTTTTTTGTATGTGGGCATGAACATGTGTCATCCAAATATTGCCTTTTGCTGGGTTCTCACAATGATTGACCTGTTGTTTTATCATCTGGTATTATTAAGTAACAATTTGAAAATACTGTTGGAAATATGAGAGGTACTTTAGTAAATAGGACCTAAAAAGTAATTAATGATCTTTCTGAACACATTGGAAACAAGATCTTTATTATCACTAAAAATCAAAGTAAACATTTTAATTAGCTAAATACAGGATAGGAAATTAGTTAATACTAAATTTAAGAATATAAACATAAAGAAGACAGTTCTCAATCACTGATGCTTTAAATAATATTTTGAAGGAAAAATTGTATTACTGTGTTTTTCTTAGAAAGACAATATATTAAACTCTAGTAATTTATTTTTAGAATCCATCACTACTGTTATGTTATAAAAAATTTGCTAAAGTTATTCCATATCTAAATATTTTAATGATGTAAGCTTCTTAGTCACAGTTACAAACAAATCACATATTTTTCAATGTTATTTTTTCAATATGTATCTTTTTTCAAAATGTGAATTAATGAAGTATAGAACTTCCTTAGTAATTTTGAATATTGCTCAAGCTTACTGCACCTTGGACTTACTTCTATTTAGACTGGAATTACCAATAGAGATCAGCAGAAAATCCTGGCTGCTCTTAAAGAACTGGAAGTAGAAGAGATAAAATTTGGAGAATTACCTGAAGTGGCAAATTTGGAAATCAGGTAAAATTTACTTTTTGGTTTACATTAATACTGTTTACAACCAACTGTTCTTTTTTAGTTTGATTTTGATAATGTCTCAGTACTTTTACTTGATGCCATCATTTCACCAAGGAAAGAGATAGTTCATTTTGCAATACTGTGTTCTAGCCCTACCCAGTTGGCTCAGTGGTAGAGCATCAGACCGGCATCTGGAAGTCTTGAGTTCGATTCCCGGTGAGGGCACTCAGAAGAAGCGCCCATCTGCTTCTCCATCCTTCCCCCTCTACTTCCTCTCTGTCTCTCTCTCTTCCCCTCCTGCAGCCAAGGCTCCATTGGAGCAAAGACGGGGTGCTGAGGATGGCTCCATGGCCTCCACCTCAGGCACTAGAATGGCTCCTGTTGCAGCAGAGCAATGCCCCAGATGGGCAGAGCATCGCCCCCTGGTGGGCATGCTGTGTGGATTCAGGTCAGGGGCATGCAGGAGTCAGTCTGACTGCCTCCCCGCTTCTAACTTTGGAAAAATAACAACAACAACAAAAAATACTGTGTTCTAAAATGGGAGATACTTTATAAAGTCAATATTGTAAAAATTATTTTACCAAGAAGGAAAACAATGCATCTTCCTGTTAACGCACATTAAAACATTTTTTTATTTTTTATTGCATTTTGTTAAATGAACTATATGAGAGATCCTATGCTTTTTATAGTGGAGCTCTTACTCTCTAAAATCATTTCAAGTGTCAAATGGAAAATTACAAGTAGTGATATTTTCCCTTAAGGGGCAGTAAGATAGTCTTTCTTGTGGGTAGCTCGGCTCTGTCTTCAGCTACATTCTGTAAGAAATGATGGTATCAATATGTAAAGTTCATCTTCAACATTATAAACTTTTTAAGCACATATTATTAGTAATATTGTAATCTAAACTATCTTGAAAAGAATATTTGATTTTATTAATATATTATGGAGTAGTAAAGGCTTTTAACTTTTTAATTGAAATAATTATAGATTCATCAGAAATTTGACAGGGTATTCTGGGACACCCCTATATCCTTTTATCACATGGGTAGCTTCAGGTAACAACTGTCATAATCAATACACCTAACAATACCTTCAGAAGGCTTTCTCATACTGCCCCTTTTTCGCCACATCTCTTCTTCCCCTCACCCCTAATGCCTGACAACCAATAAGTTGTTATTCATTTGTATAATGATGTTATTTCATGAATGTTGCATAAATAGAATCATATAGGAGGTATCCTTTTTTATTGGCTTTTTCAGTCAGCCTAATTTTCTTAAGGCAAGTTATAGCCTATAATATATAACACTTATAAATGCAGTAGTTGGCCTTCCTAAAACTAACATTGTAACTATGGATAAACATTAAACACATTAATGATAGATTTCCACACTACTTTTAAAATTTAGAGAAATCTTCCAGGGATAATTTAGATTATCTAGATTTTTTTTAAAGCACTTATTCCAAAGTTAAATTCTTTCCCTTTCTCTTAATGTATCTCCTTATAATAAGATCTATTTTTGAAATAATTTCTCATAATTGTTTCAAAATAACATTATAGTTCTTAAATAGTTGAACACATTGTGAAGGATTTCAGTTTGAGGACTTAAAATCAGCACACCTTGAATTACTTTGTTCTTTTCTTTTTTAATTTATAGTTTCTATGAAGAAATATTCGAAGTTCTACATGCTGACTTACAAATGAAATGTCTTAATATAACTTATTTGTATGATAGCAGAATTGCCTGTATGAATTTATTTTGTGGACTTAATACACTTAAAGACTGTGCAGAACCCTGAATGTTTCACTTATTAAAACTGCTGAATTTAAAAAAAAATAAAACTGGCAGGCATATATTTAAGGAATTTAACTTTGTTATTAAATCACAGACTTTGTTTACATGCTTTTATGGAAAAGGTTTTAGTTCCATTTGTTCAAAGTCATTCTTTAAAGAAGAAATTAGTCATTAAGTCATAAGAAAACTAACAACAAGAAAAGTCAAACTAGTCAAACTAATTGATTATAATCTTCTGGTGATGTGATTTTAATAATTTAGCTACTGATTTATTTTAAGATACTTTTCTTCTATGTGTTACATTTTCTAAAATAGTCTCTTTTCCAGGAGCACATTAGTAGTGCATTCACTTCCGCCACACTTAGTCTTAGTGTTTGCAGGTTTATAGAAGGTAGTTCGCAAGTATTAATAACCATTCCGTTGCTGTTTTGAGATATTTTGACAGTGATAGTTTTCACTTGTGTCTTGATATTTTCAACAATTTCTACCCAGATCTTTTCTCTGAGCCTATATGACGTCTATTTGAATGAATAAAAGGCATCTCAAAATTATGTTCATCAATAAAAGTATCCTCCAAAGGAAAAATCTTTACAGATACAAAATTATATGTAAAAATATATTGTTCACTCAATTATTTATAAACATTCTAATATCAGAAACAAAATATTTAACATGAGGGGAATTGTTGAATTACATTGCATTAGTGCAATTATTTTATTCTGTCATTAAAATTATTTTTGGACTTAATGTCGTAGGAAAATACAATAAGTTTAAAAGGCACAATATTAAATAGTGTGAGGTTGTATGCGTGCATAAAAAACTGAAAGAAAATGTGTACTGTAAAAAAATACTCTGAAAAAAATAATATCAGTCATTAACATTGGGTGATAAAAGTACTGATAATATTATTTTTTAGCTATTCTACAATAAGTACACAGTACAATTATTTGTAGTACCTTAAAGTATAAATTTTATCCTAATATTTGACATCACAGTTTTAAAGTATAGCCTGTTGTTTTAGTAAGTTTAACACTTACGTTATGATGCAGTATCAGAGAACTTCTAAATCTGAATTATAGTAACAAAGTTTATTTCTTGATCACCTATATCAGTGGTCCCCAACCCCCGGGCCACGGACTGGTACTGGTTCGTGGGCCATTTGATACCGGTCGGCAGAGAAAGAATAAATAACTTACAACATTACCGTTTTATTTATATTTAATCTGAACGATGTTTTATTTTTTTAAATGACCAGATTCCCTCTGTTACATCCATCTAAGACTCACTCTTGACGCTTGTCTCGGTCACGTGATACATTTATCCATCCCACCCTAAAGGCCAGTCCGTGAAAATATTTTCTGACATTAAACCTGTCCGTGGCCCAAAAAAGGTTGAGGACCACTGACCTATATCATGAGTCGGCTGCCAGTGACTCTGTTATTCTGACTGAGAACAACCTAGAGAAACAGCTCCAACCAGGACGTGCCACTCTTGTGGCAAAGGGAAAAGAGAGCTGGCAGAACAGTCAGTCATGTGTAAAGCTTCTGTTTAAAACCATCCCTTTCAGTCATATTTTATTTGACAAAGCAAGTCACATGGCCACTTAAGTCACTGGGCCATGAAGTAATAAGCCTCTGTTAGAGAGAGGCCTGATAGTATTTGGCTCAGTAGAAAATACATGATAATTTCATTAAGTAATACAGTCTACCGTACCCATGCCATATCTGCTTATTTTTAATTCTTTGAATAGGTACAGAATCATCAGGACTTCCATGTAAAGGTATACTGCTCACAAAAATTAAGGGATTTTTTATTACTTCATATTCATTTTGAAATATCCTATAATTTTTGTGAGCAATGTATATAGATAGAATCCTATACAGCTCTGGAGTGGAGGGTGGGCAGTCATTCACACAGTGTATGATGAATGGCTGTAAAGTTGTAATCCATACTCAGTGGCTCTGAACGTTATATGTCAGAAGAGTGGTATATCTTTTCATTTATTAAGACTATTTGATTTTGTTCATAATATTGCTTCTTTGAACTGAGTTCTTATAATTCTTTCTTTTGAATAATAGCTTACAAGTTTATATTACACATATATATCTGTGAAGTGTCTGTCTTGAGTTGTATACCTGCTCTCAGTTGATACTCTGAATGAGTTCTCAGTATGGATCTTGATTTCCATTTGCTCATTAAATAAATAATACACAAGGCATTAATGAATTACTCTTTGAGTAATTTTTCTTTTCTTTGATAACCGTTAAAATTTGAAAGAGCAATAAGTATGCCTTATATGAATATTACATGGAAACAAAATTGATATAACTAATGACTGTCGTTGTTTTGGGTAAAGATCAGAAAGAAAATGGAATCATGAAGAATTATATTTGTTTTGAAAATGCCTTCAGAAATACCACTTCTGCTAAATAGAACAAGAGCTTATTTAAATTTTTTTAAATTTTCTTTTATAAAGCAGCCATCAGACACTTTTGATTGTTGGTGATTTACTAATATATATTATGTTCATAAAGTTTTTAAAATTTTTTTATTTTTTAAAATTATAGTTTACATTCAGTATTTTATATTAGTTTTAGGTGTACAGTGTAGTGGCTAGACAATCACATATTTACAAATTCCCCTCTATATTTCCATTACCCACCTGACACCAGACATGGTTACTGAAGTATCATTGACTATATTTTCTATACTGCACATACATCCCCATGAGTGTTTTGCAGCTACCAATTTGTACTTCCCAATCTTCCATCACTTTCACCCAGTCTCCCTCACTGCTGGCAACCCTCAGTCTGTTCTCTGCATCTGTGAGTCTGTTTCTGTTTTGTTTATTTTGTTCTTTAGCTTCTACATGTAAATAAAATCATGTGGTATGTGTCTTTTTTGGACTTATTTCACTAGCATAATACCCTCTAGGTCCATCCATGCTGTCAGAAATGGCAAGATTTCATTCTTTTTTTATGCAGAATAAGTCTATTTTATATACCTACCACAGTTTTTTTATTCACTTATCCATTCATGGCCACTTAATTGCTTCTGTGGCTTAGCTATTATATACAACACTGTAATGATTATAGAGGTGCAAAATTAGTGTTTTGGGTTTCTTCAGATATATACCCAGACACGTGCAATAAATCTCTGTCATAAGGCAGTTTCTTTTTGAGGAACCTTAGTACTGTTTTTTATACTGGCTGCATCAAACTGCATTCCCACCAACAGTGCAGTAGGGTGCCCTCTTCTCTACATTCTCACAAACACTTGTTGTTGGTTGATCTATTGATAATAGCAATCCTGATATGTGTGAGGTGATACTCATTGTAGTTTCAGTTTGCATTTATCTTATGATTAATGACATTGAGTATCTTTTCATATGCATATGTCCTCTTTGGAGAAGTATCTATTCAGATTTTTTTTCCCATTTTTTAATTGGATTGTTTGTCTTTTTTGGTGTTGAGTTGTATGAGTTCTTTATAAATTTTTGGGTATTAATCCTTTATCAGATGTATCATTGGTGAATATCTTCTTCCATACAGTAGGTTGTTTTGTTTTGTTGGCTTCCTTTGCTGTGAAAAAACATTTTAGTTTGATGTAGTCCCGTTTGCTTATTTTTTCTTCTGTTCCTTTTTCCAAAAAGATATATCCAAAAAAGACATTACTAACTTTTCAAGATTTTGCAGCCTGTGTTTTCCATCAGCAGTTTTATGGTTTCAAGTCTTAGTTGAAGTCTAATTCGTTTTGAGTTTATTCTTATATATGGCATAAGAAGTTAGTCTAGTTTCACTTTTTTTGTCATGTATCTGTCCAATTTTTCCAATACCATTTATTACATAAATTGTCTTTACCCAATTATATGTCCTTGCCTCCTTTCTCAAATATTGACTGTTTACACATTGGTTGATTTCTGTGCTTTCTATACTGTTCCATTGATCTGTGTCTGTTTTAATGCCAGTACCATGCTGTTTTTATTACTATGGCCGTGTAGTATAATTTGATATAAAGTAGCATGATTCTTCCAACTTTGTTCTTCTTTCTCAATGTTGCTGTGGTTATGTGGGGTCTTATGTGGTTCCATATAAATCTTAGGAGTATTTGTTCTAGTTCTGTGAAATATTCCATTGGTATTTTGATAGGCATTGCATTGACTCTATGGATTGTTTTGGGTAGTATGAACATTTTAACAATATTGATTCTTTCTATCCATGAACACCTTATGTGCTTCTATTTATTTGTATCTTCAGTTTATTTCTTCAGTGTCATAATATTCATAGTACAGGGCTTTTACCTTCTTGGTTAAATATATTCCCAGGTGTCTTTTTTTTTTAATGCATGCATAAATCAGATTTTATTTTCAGTTTCCCTTTCTGATGGTTCATTATTGGTGTATAAAAATACAACCAATTTCTGAATATTTATTTTGTATTCTGCTACTTTACTGAATTCATTTGTCAGTTCTGGTACTTTTTTGGGGCAGAATCTTTAGGATTCTCTATATATAGTATCATGTTATCTACAAATAATAACAGTTTTACTTCCTTTCCAATTTGGAAGCCTTTTATTTCTTCTTGTTGATTGCCAAGGCTAGGACTTCAAGGACTATGTTGAATAAGAGGTATGAAAGGGGACATCTCTGACATGATCCGGATCTTAAGGGAAATACCCCCCTCCCCCATTGAGCCTGGTGTTATTTAATGGTAATCCCTTGGTTATTATCCATTTAAACTTTTACTTTTTCTTTGAATTACTTATTTATACCCTTGGTCCACTTTTGTATTAGGTTGTGTAAGTTTCTGTGTAGCTTTTAGTGTAAGTTGATTTCTGTCATTGAAACTAATGTAGTCGCCAGTAACTCTTCGTAGCTAGAATCAGTGGATTTATCTTAATCATTTAACATGCTTTACCTTTTTCTCATTCTTGAATCTATTCTCTTCCTTGCCTTTTGTAACAGACCTTAACTCCTGATTTTCTTCTCAGGATGCTTTTCCTGGCAGCTTTTTTCTTCTTACCGTCAGCTTGCCCCTCTTCACAATATGTATCATTTTTCTTTTATGTCTTCTCCATGATCACAGTTTTTATTTCTGTTGATGACCAAATTGCATATGCCTCTAATACTCCTGTTTTTGTTTCTTCATTACAATTAAAGGGAAGACTGACTTTCTTTAATCTTTTCCCATCAAATTTCACCAGCTCCCTGAAGTCTCTCTAGCCTCATGAGTGTGTGGATCCCAGAATAAGTACCCCTACAAGACTGACATTTTCTATTGCTTACTGGTCATTTCCACCTACATAGTTCATATCATTGACATCATTATAATTAAGTCTATTTGAATGCCATTGATGTGCTAAACAAAATGCTAGGTGCTTTTCATGCATTACCTCCTTCAGTCTCCCTTAACAGTCCTGGTATCTCAGTTCTAGAGATGCAGGAACATTTGGCTGAAGATTAGGCTTCCCAAGGATCACAAGTGTGGAAGCTGAATTTAGACTCAGATTTCTTTGACTAGGGTCTGTGTTCTTAATTATTATGTCATGATAATTTCTTCCCTATACCCCCTTCCTTCCCTACCCCTCACCCCTAGATTCAGCTCCCTGGTTGGTACACCACCTTCCATTGAAACAAAACAACGGAATCGTCCTAGACGCTTCTTTTTCTTTTACATGTAACCCATCACCAAGTGTTTCAGTTATTCTCCAAAATGTTTCTTAAACACCATTCTACTCCTCCCCCGAATCAGATTCCCACCGCCAGATCCTTAGTTTGCTCTTTTATCATCGTCTCTTAGATCAGCGATTTTCGGCCTGTCTCATCTCATGGCACACATAAACTACTTAGTAAACTACTGTGGGGCACACCAAAAAAAATTTTGGGGGGGGGGGGGGCAAACTAACCAAAACAAATAGGTAGAATTTTGATGCATTCACACTGGATTGCTACTGTAGTGTTGGCTGTTAACATTTTTTATTTGACAATCTAAGGGAAAGAGGTCAGTGCCCCTGACTGAAGTCAATTATTGTATGTTTTAAAATTCATTGTGGAATACAGGTTGAAAATTGCCGTCTTAGGAGGATGCTTCTCCATTAGTCTCCTAATTATTCTGTCTTTCACTTTTGTGTTCCTTTAATTCATAGTACTCTTCACTTAAACTTTCTTGTTTGAATTCCTTTAATAACTCTACATTATCAAAAAGATAAAATAGGTTCTCAGCATGTCACAAGAGGTCCTTAAATAAATGGTTATGCCCTTCCTCTTTTCTTACTATTGATACTTTGCCATAATTGTGCTTTATTATATCTTGGCGACCTCCTACAATTGTATTTTTGTACCTGCTATTCTCTCCATCCAGCATCCCTTTTCCTCCTCACCTTTGTTACCTTTTCCTTCCTTCCAAATTTATTCTTAAGCTCCAGACTCAGTGCAAGTTATCATCTCCGTGAAGCACTATTCATTCTTTACTCTTATTATACTAACTTCATTATTTCTGAGCTTTAGATGTCTCAGCTATAAAATTAGATGAATTTATTTAACTACCTTAAAGGAGTTGTTAGGAGGAACTAAAAGACTAATGAATGTAAAATCACTAGTGCCTTTAGGCAGTAGATACTCAAAATCAGTATTTTTATATTTCTTCTTCATATGACTGTGAATAACAATGTTAAAATTGTATATTAACCTGTCATTCTGAACTTGGAGATCCTCAAGATTGGAGATTTGGTTTATTGTGTATACTCTGTGTCTATTTCTGTTGCTGATACATATTAGCTATTCTATAAGTCCATTTTTGAGAATCTAATAAATGTTACCACTACACTTGAGTAGCACAATAAAATGAAGTAAGTGGCTTGTATGAGTGATTCTATTTGTTTTCTCTCTTTAGTGGTGATGAATTCCTCAACTTTCTTCTGAAATTGAACAAACAGTGTGGCCATTTAATAACAGCGGTGCAGAATATCATTACTGAGCTGCCTGTAAATTCTCACAAGGTATTCTACAAAAGTTGTTAAGTGAAGAAAAGTATGAATGCTGAGGAATATTCCAGATAAATCAGTGATAATTCAGTAAATAGCAGTGATCTGATAAAATTGTATTATTCTTTTACAAAATCGTGTAATATCTAAAAAGTAAATATAATTAATATCACTTCTTCACTTATTAATAAAAAACTCTTGTCTTCTAGCCCTCAGGAAAAGGGAAATGAGTCAGACTAAATATTAAACTGATCTGTGTATTGAACTAACCACTTGTTCTTAAGGGAATTAACTGTTTAAAATATAAAGTGAAAGGAGACCTAAGTGAAAGTTGAAACAAAACAGTGTGTTTACTGTTATTAAAAACTGTATCATTAAGGTTAATGAGAGGAATTTTATTTTTTAAATCTTTTTTTTTTTTTGCCCTGGCCAGTTTGCTCAGTAGATGGAGCATTGGCTTGGCAGTGGCTGTCCGGGGTTCAATCCCTACTCAGAACACATGTGAGAAGTGAACATCTGCTTCTCTTCCCTTCTCTCTCTCTGCCTTATCTTTCTCTTCCTCTCTCGCAGCCAGTGGCTCGATTGGTGCAAGCGTCGGTCTCAGACACTGAGGATAGCTCAGTTGATTTGAATGTTGGCCCCAGACAGGGGTTGCCAGGTGGTTCCCGGTTGGGGCACATGTGGGCGTCTTAATTTCCCCTCCTCACACTTAGAAAAAATCAATTTTTTATTTTTCAATTATAGTTGATGAACATTAGTACATTAGTTGCAGGTGTACACTCCAGTGATTAGACATTATACAACTTACTAAGTGATCATCCTGATAAATCTCTCAGCCATCTGACACCATGCATAGCCATTAGAATATTATTGACTATATTCCCTGTGTGCTGTACTTTACACCCCGTGATTGTCCTGTAACAGCCAATCTGGACCTCTTCATCCCTTCACCTTTTCCACCACCCCCTCCCAAATGGCAGTCATCAGAATGTTCTGTGTATTGTTGAGTCTGTTTCTGTTCTGCTTATTTATTTTGTTTTTTTTAATTCAATTGATATGTATGTATTGCCATTTTATTATTCATGATTTTTACCTTTTTTTCCCCTTCGTTTTATAGAAGACCCTTTAAGATTTTATGTAATACTGGTTTGGTAGCTTTAGCTTTTTCATGTCTGGGAAGATCTTTATCTGTCCTTGGTTCTGAATGATAGCTTTGCTCAGTAGAGTAATCTTGGTTGTATGTCACTGCTCTTTATCACTGTAAGTATTTCTTGCCAGTCCCTCTGGCCTGCAGAGTTTCTCTTGGGAAATCAACAGAAGTCTTATGAGAGCTCCCTTGTAGGCAAGAAACTGCTTTTCTCTTGCTGCTTTTAAGATTCTCCGTTTGTCTTTAACCTTTGTCATTTTAATGATGAAGCATCATTATCATTTTAATTATGGTGTGGGCCTCTTTAGGTTCATCTTCTTTGGGACTCTCTGTGCTTCCTGGACTTGTATGTCTATTTCCTTCATTAAGTTAGAGAAGTTTTCTGTCATAATTTTTTCAAATAGGCTTTTAATTTCTTGCTCTGGTCTCCTTTTAGTACCTTCATGATGCAGATGTTGCTACACGTTGAAGCTGTCCCAGAGACTCCTTATATTATCCTCATTTTTTAAAAATTTTTTCTTTTTGCTGTTCTGATTTAGTGTTCTTTGCTTCCTTATATTCCATATCGCTGATTTGATTCTCGACTTTATCTGTTACTCTCCTGTTGATTTCCTGTAAATTATTCTTCATTTCAGTTAGTGTACCCTTCATTTCTGACTGGTCCTTTTTAGGTGGTTGAAGCTCCAGTTAAGTAACTGAACATCCTTATAACCAGTGTTTTGAACTCTGCATCGGGTAGATTGCTTAACTCCATTTTGTTTAGTTCTTTTCCTGGAGTTTTGTTCTGTTCTTTCATTTGGGACCTGTTTCTTTGTCTCCTCATTTTGGCTGCCTCCCTGTGTTTGTTTCTATGTGTTAGGTAGAACTTTTCTGTTTCCCAGGCTTGGTAGTGTGGCCTAATGTAGCAGGTGTTCTGTGGGGTCCAGTGGAACACCTCCCCGATTGTCCAAGCTGGGCACTTGAGTTACACCCCCAAGTTAGTTGTATACACCCTTCTCTTGAAGTTGAATCTTGATTGCTGTTGACACATCAGTGGGAGGGATTTACCCCCAGACATACAGCCGCATAGACTGGCTGCAGTCACTGGCCCCGACCACCGCAGAGAGGCCCACCCCACAGAAGAAGACTTAACCTCAGCAGGGCTCTGGTACCCGTTAAACCTGCCCCTTGAGTGTGTCACTTTTGGAGATGCCTGAGTGATGCTTCAACGTGGTCTGAAGCTGTCTACTGGCTATGCTGGCTCTGGGGCCTCCTCAGTAGTGCAGGCCAAGGTCATCTGCTGCCTGTGTTCTGCCCAGTGCCACCTGGCATGATCTACAAAGCTTGTGCAGATGACTGCCACTTGTGTTGGGCTTAGAAATGCCCAGGCAAGGCCAAGCTATGAACCAAGGCCAGCTGCTGCTAGTGCTGGGCCTGGGGCCACTTAGCGAGAGGTGCAGGGCATGCTGAGGCTAGATGGTGCTTGTTTGTGAGGTTTTTAGGAAAGTCTGAAGCATGAACCAAAGCAGGCTGTTTGTATGGAAAAGCCACTGGAAACAGCTTGGGTGTGCCTACCAGTTGAGTGGGGTGCTATCTCAGAGAATCACCAGGCCTTAGCCGGGTTAACAAAACTCAAATATAGCACCTGTGGGGGAAGGCTCATTAATGGCCTCTGCCAGCACTTCTGTGTGGGAGAAAGCTGTCCTCCCAGCTTTAGCACTGATAGACAATTCAGTTCCTCCCCTTATGTCCCTGGTGCCTTTCAAGCTGCTGCCCCAGCACTGGAGCTTAGAGGGAGTTTGAGTAACTGTGCTGGCCCTTTAAGAGGAACTGCCTGGGACTCCAGTAGCCTTCCGTCTCACTCACCCTCAGTCCCTGCCTGTTTTTACATCCAGAAGTTATGGGGACTTCTCTTTCCGGCACTGGAGGCCTCAGCTAGGGTGCCGGGTGTTGGGCTGGGACCCCTCTCTCCTCACTGGGCACCTCTCAACCAAGATACCCTCTCCATTTTTATCCACCGCACGTGGATATGGAAAAGAACTGTTTCCCATCTCCACCCCTCCTACCAGGGTCAATGTGGCTTCAGCTTTAATTCCCTAGTTGTAGGACTTCCATTCAGCCAGATTTCAGGCAGTTCTGAATGATGGTTTTTCTGTAGTTTAGTTGTAATTTCTATGTGGTTGTGGGAAGAAGCCAGGAAACTTAGAGAAAATGTAAGTGACCTGTAAAAACAAACTTAACTTTTTAGTTGTTCATGTGATTCTGACTTTAGTTATTTGTTTACAGTGAAAAAATTTAATGTACTTGTTTTTCTGTGGTTTTTATGTAACAGTAGCATGAGAATTATGCCATTCTTAAAACTTTTGTGAATTTATTTTTTACCATAAATATTATCACTAATATTTGTCTTTATAAAGTTATGTATACTACATATATTTAGTAAATGCATTCAGGAAACTGATTTGATTATTTATATAAAATTACTTTTTCTTTTGCATCAGGATTTATCCTGAAGAACAAAAAATACTTTTTAGTTAAATAATTTAATGTGATATAAATTTTGTGGGTATAAAGTTGTTTCTCATTCTTTAAAATGCAACTTTTGAAAATATTAACAGATAGTACTTGAATGGGCTTCTCCTCGGAATTTTACCTCAGTTTGTGAAGAACTGGTTAGTAACGTTGGACATTTGAGTGAAGAGGTCTGCAAACTAAAAGACGTAATTCACAAGGTAAATATTTGCCTGACCAGGCGGTGGTGCAGTGGATAGAGCGTTGGACTGGGAAGCAGAGGACCTGGGTTCAAGACCTCGAGGTTGCCAGCTTGAGTGCAGGCTCATCTGGTTTGAGCAAAAGCTCACCAGCTTGAACCCAAGGTCGCTGGCTCAAGCAAGGGGTTACTCGGTCTGCTGAAGGCCCACGGTCAGGGCACATATGGGAAAGCAATCAATGAACAACTAAGGTGTCGCAACAAAAAACTGATGATTGATGCTTCTCATCTCTCTCCATTTCTGTCTGTCTGTCCCTGTCTATTCCTCTCTCTGACTCTCTCTTTGTCCCTGTAAAAAAAAAAAAAAAGAAGGTAAATATTCGACATAAAAAGGGGGAAATTATTTGTAGCATAGTATGTTAGACAGTGAAGTAACTCTGATGAGTGTACCATAAGCTCCCACTAAACATTTGGAAAGAGGACAATTTCCAAAGAAAGAATTATATACAGCAAACAAACTTTCTCAGTCCAAATAAATACATACTAAAAGAACAATGACATATTATTTTCATCTTTTAAATTAGCAGGAATAAATGTATTACTTGATCCATTTCTAGTTAGAGTTCACCAAACTGATTTTTTCTTGGGAGATAAGTGTCACAACCCATTTCAGAAACATTTTGGCAAGATGTGCCAAGAACCATAAAAATATTTGTATCTTTCCATAGTATTTTAATGATTCCAAAATTATATGTACCATGCCTATCCTGTACTAGCAAAATGATTAAATAATGCTATACTTATTTATTATAATGATACACAGCTAGTTGAGATAATAATGGAAATCAAATGCCAACTTGTTGAACATACAAAGTTACATGTGTAAGTTTTATTATGCGTCTATGTGCAGATAAAAAATTACCAAAAGGAAAGTTTATTAGCTGTGTTAATGAGGCAAGATTATGGATAAATTATTCCTTCTATTTTTTAGACTTTCTATATCTTTTATGATTTAACTTTTTTAAAAAAAGTATGAACTTTTTTGTTCTTATTTCTATACTCATATAGAAGAATATGTATCTGAATTCAAAGACAGGTGGTTTTTCCCCTTTAGGAAAATAGGCTGTTACAAAACCTAAGCCCTTAAACTTGGGAACTCTTTTGCCTTTTTTTTTTTCTTTTTTGCATTTCTCTGAAGTTGGAAACGGGGAGGCAGTCAGACAGACTCCCGCATGCACCCGACCAGGATCCACCTGGCACGCCCATCAGGGAGTGATGCTCTGCCCATCTTGGGGTGTCGCTCTGCCACAATCAGAGCCATTCTAGCGCCTGAGGCAGAGGCCACAGAGCCATCCTCAGCACCCGGGCAAATGCTGCTCCAATGGAGCCTTGGCTGCGGGAGGGGCAGAGAGACAGAGAGGAAGGAGAGGGGGAGGGGTGGAGAAGCAGATGGGCGCTTCTCCTGTGTGCCCTGACTGGGAATCGAACCTGGGACTCCCGCCGCCAGGCCGATGCTGGGAACTCTTTTGAAGATAGGTAAAGAGGAGAACACTTATACCTGACTAAAGAACTCACTTCTGAGTTCTCCAAGTCTATTTAGTAAGTTTTATACCTATAAAATTTTTTAAAATGTGGACATTAGATTATGCATTAACTTTCTATAGCATTAGTCCATAAATTATTTAATATTTTTATTATTTTCATCAAAAAAGTTTTCCTCAAAATAAATTTTATACATGGTCCAGGTAATTTGTCATTCTAGCTGTTAACAGATGTTCAGTTAAAAGGAGTCTTTTTAAAAAGGTAAGCAGAAAATTGTGAAGCAAATTCTACAAAAAAATAGAAAATAAAGATATTTCAAATGGGGCAAATAAGCACTATATGTATTTCAAAATCTGTAGATGGTAACTCCATTCTATAGAAGCAGGCATCTTAGAAATTGTATTATCTATTTATTCATTCAACAAACATAGGAATGCCTTCTGTATGTCAGGCAAATTGTGTTACCCAGGCTAGGGAGAGCCTATTTTGCTGAAAACATGAGAGTTATATCACCTTCATCCTCACTACCTGTATCATCTCTAAGAACTGAAGGAAATTGGTATTGATTCTACTGAGTCTTGTGTTTGTCATGGTAATCCAAGGGAAATTGGGAAGGATTTATGTAAAAATATTTCTTGCAAAGCATCAACCTTTAATGTTTACTGAGGGAATTTTCTAAAACATCCTTGCCTCAGATTGATAATTATTTGATTTCTTCAATATTAACTAAAAACCTTTTGGGGGGGGAGATAGAAGATTCAGATAAAATTAGAGACACCAGATTTTTCTTAAAGGAATAAAATTCAAAAGCACTGCATTAGGAGTGACTTTGATTCTAAAACATATATAATCAAATCAGGTGCAATAATGTTTATTTTAATAACATGTACTATAAACAGAAATTTCAGCTGTCTTTAGCTAAATGGAAGACCTTTTTTCTGTGACCTTCTTTGCTTTGAATCTCTACATTGCTATATGAGGACTAGTCTTGAAAATACATTTATTGGTTTATAATTAATAGAAGATACAGTTATCTGGGCAAAAAGTATTAATTTTGGAGCAAGCTAGTGTATTGGCTTTCCTGGATTAGTCTTAAAAAGTAGTAATCATCATAGTAAGATTTGATTTAAAGAACTATGAGGAGTTCCAAATTAGAAATTATTGTATCCTGCCTGTTTAGCTTAGGATATTTTATAGTTTACCAGTAATAACTAAAGGGGATTTTTTTTAAAAGAACCATATGAGTTTATCATAAGTGTATGGAGGTAACAAAGGGAGAGGGTGGGAGAGGTCAAGGCTGGACTTTAGCACCACATCACTCTCTTTCAAACCAACACACTGACAGGCTCCTGTAGAAGGGTCATGCAAAGTCATTGGTTAATAAAGGGAATGACTGTCTCAGGATTCAGTAAATGGAGCATCAGTGTCAAAAAGGAATCTGTTGCTGAATGAAGCCATTTGGAAGTTAGACCGAGAATACAGTATTAATGAGATTGGTTCTGAAGTCTGTTTCTACTATAAATTTAAAATTAATTTTGCAGGCTTTTAAAAAATATTTGTTCTGTAGATTTTAGAAGTGATTATTCTTGCTAATGATCAAAGTGTTTGTCACCACTCCAGAACAGAATGGTTCTAGTAAATATCACTCTATAAATGTGCCTGATTGTTTTTATCTTTCCAGGATCTTTTGCTTTCTCTTCATTTTTCCTCTTCTACCCCTCGTCCAACAACACTCGCCCTCTCCCACTTCCCTCTGCCTCCTTCTCTCTCCATCCCTCCCCTCCCCCACACTCGAATTGGAGGACCTTCTTTAGCAAGAAAGTTCTGTATATAGAAGTTGAGAAACTGACAGGGTCATGCACTTTTATTGCAGAAAAGTAGTAGAAGAACCACTTAGATTATTATTGATGTTTGTTCCTGCAATTATATTTAAGTAAAGGATTAAACTCCTAGCATTAGTTTCAAATCTTACATATTGTAAGTGTGTTATAAGAATGGTTAACTTTTTTTGTAAGAAATCATTTGATATTTAGTACAGAAGGAAAAATTGCACTTGTCATTTCTTAGGTAGAAATAGAAACGTTAGGCCCTGGCCAGTGGCTCAGTGGATGGAGCATCAACCCAGCATGTGGATGTCCCAGGTTCAGTTCCCAGGCAGGGCACACAGGCTAAGTGAGCATCTACTTTTTTCCCTTTCCTCTCCCCCCTTTCTCCCTCTTCTCCTTCCACAGCCAGTGGCCCCATTGGTTGAGCATTGGCCCCAGGTGCTGAGAATAGCTTGGTTGGTCCAAGCACATCTGTCTCAGGTGCTAAAAATAGCTGGGTACTGGAGCATTGGCCCTAGATGGGGATTGCCAGATGGATCCCAGTTGGAGCCCATGTGAGAGTTTCTCACTATCTCCCCTTATCTCACTTAAAAATAATAGAAATAGAAACTTTAACAATAAAGGAACTTCATCTTATGACATAAAAACATTAAAATATAATACCTATGAGAACATTTATTTTTAATGTGAATCTAATGATTTGCAATAATGGCATTCTGGTGAAAGCAAGACTTAAGACATATGTGATCACTTTAAATCTTCTTAAGAATGTTGCATTGACTGTGTCTAAATCATGTATTAACATGAATATAATAGTTATTTTTTAAGTCAAATATATTTCTATTTTTAGTGTAATGATATTAACTTTTTTTCATACAAAATATTAGTTGCAAAATGAAAGAGAAAATGATCCAGCTCATATCGCACTCACAGAAGAAGCCTCCACGTGGCACAGTGGGATCGTGAAGAGGACAGCCGTTGCAGCGTGCGGGTTTGGGTTTCTCCTTTTCATCTGCAAGCTGACTTTCCAGAGAAAGTGGTCCCAATATTTATATTGAGTAATATATGTGTATTTTACTCAAATTACCTTAAAATGTACATTCAATCATTTGTGGCCCAATGTAACATTCTTAGAACTACATTTTTTTGTCCATACTTTACAGGGAAAAATTATGATAGCATAGAGCAGGAAGTTATTCTTCAGAAACTGGTGGTTTTTCAGTTTGAGTTAGATTATAGCTAGTTATATTTTATGTTAATTTTGATCAAGCAGTAAGTTTTAAGTGATTCTTAAGTTTGATCCCATGACTCTAAATCACATTCAAAATAAAAGTTTTATCTGATATTCTCTGACATGTAAGAAAGTGTGTTTATTTGTCACAGTGAATGTTATAAAATCCCTAGTGTTTATTAATCAATAGCTTTATTTTAGTCCTTATTTTCCCCTTCATTACTACATAATAAGGCAGTTCTTATTTAATTTTGTGGTTATTAGGAATTATTAATTTTGAAAGTATTCCAGAATATTTAAACGATAAAGATAAAATTTAAATTTTTGTATTACAAGTTCAAAATGTAGGGAGAATATTTTAAATGTAAAGTAAAAAACCTACTTAATGGGAACATATGGCATATGCTATGCATAGCATTCTTGAGGACATTAGGAAAATGAATGGCATTTGGCATATAATTTCTCATATCAATCTAAGTAATACACAGTTTACTTCAAAATCAAAATATTCACATTTTAATAGTGATGCTAGTCAAAAGGCAGGCCAATTTAGCAGGGAATATAACAGTTAAATCTTGCCTGAATTAGTACCATACTTAAAAAGATGTAGTTGATCTATAACTACTGAAAGGTAAACATCAAGCAAAGGGAAAAAATTGAGGAAAGGAAGAAAAAACAGCATAAAGAACTATAATTAGTAACAGTTTCTGCTCTTGGTTATTCCAGTGCAGCAAGACTTGAATCATCATTCTTTTTTTGAGAATATACTCAACTGTATGTTGTCATCGTAAAGAGTTGGTGCCTGGCCCCCGGCCTGCTGCTCTGTTGTTGGGAGCGTTGTCCCGATGCACCAGGCTTCTGGGTTGGAGTCCCCTTCAGGCCACATGCAGGAGGCGGCCAGTGGGTGCATGGATAGGTGGAACAGTGGATCCATGTTTCAGTCTCTCCTTTTCCCTTTCTCTCTCTCTAAAATCAATAAATTAAAAAAAAATATTTGGTGTCTGACATTTTAACCTAAGTGCCATAGCAAAACATTTTTTTCCTGATAGTCCTCATTTAAATGGGTTCAAGACTTAGAATTTAACTGAAGTATGAATAAATAGTTACTCCTTTTAACACATTTCACTACTGGCATAGTACTTAGCTAAATAGAAGGTGTTTAATAAATGTTCATTTTAGTGTCCTTAAAAAAACTGTAGGAAAATGGCACACATACTACCTGATTGTCTATTTACAATAGCCTTACACCTCACTTTATCTTAAAGATGGTATTTCTTCTATTGGCTGAATGGGTCACGACTTTCCAAACTATACGTCCTCAAATACTAGGATAAGCTGTTAAAATGCAAATTAACAAAATACTTTCTGAAAGGATTTATTACAGAATTTCTTAAAAGAGTGATCTGCCCTAATGTACTTCAGATTTAATTAGCTACGCACGGTAAAGAAATATTGTCAGGTCCACTGCATCTGCATATTCTGAGAATAAGTAGGGCACCATTTATTGTGATTAAACTTTCTTTATGGGTAAGGTATCAATAGAATAAGTAAGATTATGCAGACGGTTTCATATTGGTTTTTATCTAGCATATAAGTCTTCCAACTCCGATTATTTGACTGGATTACAAGGCTTTACTATAAAGGGGCTATCACTCCTGGAATATTAATTTTTTTACAAGATAGCTCATTACAAATGATTTTTGTCTTAAAACAAGTTCCATAGTGACCTCCCTAAAACTGTTAGCATAGGTAGCTAGGTAGTAATAAAGGAAGGGAGCAAAGAGAATCAGACATTAAAAAGCCTGCTTCACCAAAAATTAATGAATGGGACTACATCAGACTAAGAAGTTTTTGTTCAGCAAGAGAAATTGATAACAAGATAAACACACAGCCAACTAATTGGGAAATGATATTTTTAAACACCTGCTCAGATAAGGGCCTAATATCCAAAATATACAAAGAACTCATAAAACTCAACGACAAACAAACAATCCAATAAAAAAATGGGAAGAGGATATGAACAGACACTTCTCCCAGGAAGAAATACAAATGGCCAACAGATATATGAAAAGATGCTCATCTTCTTTAGTTATTAGAGAAATGCAAATCAAAACTGCAATGAGATACCACCTCACACCTGTTAGACTAGCTATTATTAACAAGACAGGTAATAGCAAATGTTGGAGAGGTTGTGGAGAAAAAGGAACCCTCATCCACTGTTGGTGGGAATGTAAAGTAGTACAACCATTATGGAAGAAAGTATGGTGGTTCCTCAAAAAACTGAAAATAGAACTACCTTATGACCCAGCAATCCCTCTACTGGGTGTATACCCCAAAAACTCAGAAACATTGACTTGTAAAGACACATGCAGCCCCATGTTCATTGCAGCATTGTTCACAGTGGCCAGGACATGGAAACAACCAAAAAGCCCATCAATAGATGACTGGATAAAGAAGATGTGGCACATATACACTATGGAATACTACTCAGCCATAAGAAATGATGACATCGGATCATTTATAGCAAAATGGTGGAATCTTGACATTATACGGAGTGAAATAAGTAAATCAGAAAAAACCAGGAACTGCATTTTTCCATACGTAGATGGGACATAAAAGTGAGACCAAGAGACATTGACAAGAGTGTGGTGGTTACGAGGGGAGGGGGGAGAGGGAGAGGGAAGGGGGAGGGGGAGGGGCACAAAGAGAACTAGATAGAGGGTGACAGGACAATCTGACTTTGGGTGATGGGTATGCCACATAATTGAACTTTAAGATAACCTGGACATGTTATCTTTGAATATATGTATCTTGATTTACTGATGTCACCCCATTAAAAATAAATACAATAAAAAAAAAAGCCTGCTTCACTATAAAGTTGCAGCTTTCATCAGCTCTACAGGGGACCTCTGCATCTTTCCACCCTCAAGACCTAGTCCCAGAAAGTGGCAGGAGGGATCCTTACCTGAAATTACCTAGGGAGGAATGAAAAGACAGCAGAAATTCCTTTGCTTGGTATGTGCCCAGGAGAAGTTAAGATTGTGCAGAGGGAAGTAAGCAAATGCACTTTAGGAACTAAGATGGTGATCATAAGGGGTGGAGCCTAGCCTTGCAATGGGCTCGGATTGGATAAGAGACATCACCTGGGGAGATCTAGGAAAGAAGTTGGGTAGGGGGAGGAACCTATACCAGCGGGAGAAGGACTGAGAAGTTAATTTTTTTTTTCCTTTTCCAAGTGAGAGGAAGGCAGAGGGACAGACTGCTGCTGCATGCCCCCGGAATGGGATCCACCTGGCAACCCTCATATGGGGCTGATGCTGTGCCCATCTGGGGCCATGCTTACAACCAAGCTATTTTTAGCACCTGAGGCAGAGGCTCCACAGAGCCATCCTCAGCCCCCTGAGCAGTGTGCTGGAACCAGTCAAACTATGGCTGTGGTAGGGGAAGAGAAAGAGTGAAAGAGATAAGTGGGAAGAGGAGGTGTGGAGAGCAGATAGTCACTTTTCCAGTGTCCCTGACCAAGAATTGAACTGGGACATCCACATGCTTCGTAACACTCTACCACTGAACCAACCAGCCAGGACCAAATTGGTTATTTTGTAAAAGTGTGTAATCCTTCCGAAGCCTGAGATAATATGAGCCTAATAAAGGTTCTCTCTGTGTGTTGCTTACACGTGTTTGCCCCATGCATTCTCTCAACATAGCAGTCATGGGGCCCCAGCAACTGCCTGGGGTCCCACAGCCAGAGGCACTGTAAGTGGGGCCTGGCCACAGCACCACCCTGGCGCAGCTGGAAACAGACTAAGCTACCTGGATGCAGACAGTGGCTGAAATGGACTAAACTTTGACATGGACTGAACCAATGGCACAGAATTTGTGAACCCTGGCCTTGTGGGCCTGATGAAGATGAAGTTGGGCTTTTTCTACCATGAGGGATGGAGAGGAGACATTGGAAATCTGGGGGCAGCCATTTGTTTCAAACCAAATAAATCCTACCAGAGACCACAACCTCCCATACGTGAGTCTCCTGAAATGCTTTTCTCAAGACTAAAACGGCTTCATTTCCACCAGCAACAAAAACACAGAAATAATTGTAAACCAACTTTTAATTCTATGCACTTGGAAGTAGTAAAACTTTATTAATTGGTATTTAGTTTTTAATTAGTTGAAATCAGAAGTGTTCTTACAAGCATCTATTGGAATGCAATTATCTTTGAAAGAGAAGCATGATTACTTGCCGCTATTTTTTTACTTCATAGAAAATTTTGCAAGAATTTTTTATAATGTGACAGTATTCTCATTAGGATGAAATACCAGGAAAATTTGAGTTTAGTCTGAGTAGTTGCTAACCGGAATTATAATCATAAAGCTAAAAGTAATTAGGATATATAGCCAGGAGAATGGACTGAAACTAAACACCCAATGAAGAGAGAACTAGAGAAAAATTATAGCTACCACAGTAAGAGAGGGAGGCATCAACTCTGATAGGTTCTCACACATGAGGAGCTTCCTAATTGCTATTTAGACAGGAACCAACCATGAATGGGAATTACAGAAATTGTAGGATAGCAGGTATTTAAATGGCTCTTAATGTAAGGGGACAATTGAAGGGGCAAGTCTTATAGTTTGCTACTGTGGCTAGGTCTCGTTTCATTTTCTCAAGGGTTTTTAATATATTTACATGTCAAAAGGCAATCGAGATCTGCTTGCCACTATCAAGTGATATGTTTAGTGCTGTCTGGCACCTATTACGTTTCCCTGGTGTATTCACTGCCTTTTCACTGGATAACTGTATGCTTCTCTGTCTTCAAACTCCTAGGACCTCGGTCTCATCTCACTCTTAAGTCATGACTTTGCTTATTATTGCCTTGGGAAACAATCAGTTGAAGAATTTGCACAGTGGGTTTCCTTCAGTTAAGTCAGCAAACGTTTTTTGAGTAAAAGTCTAGATAGGCTTTGCAAACCATATAGTCTGTATCACAACTTCCTAACGTTGTCATTGTAGCACAAAAGCACCTATAGACAATATATAATTTAATCAATGTGGCTGTGGTACAATAAAAATTTTTTACAAAAACGGTTGCCTGACCTTTGGTGGCACAGTGAATAAAGCCACTGGAATGCTGAGGTTGCCTGTTTGAAACCCTGGGCTTGCCTGGTCAAGGCATATATGGGAGTTGATGCTTTCTGCTCCTCCCTCTGTTCTCTTTCTCTCTCCCTCTTTGTCTTCTCTAAAATGAATAAATAAAATCTTTAAAAAACAAAACAAACAAACAAAAAACGGTTGCCCAAATTCAGCACACCAAGCTGTGGTTTGCCAACCCTAGTCTAATGTCACACAGTTAAAACTGTGAGTTGGCCCTGGCCGGTTGGCTCAGCGGTAGAGCGTCGGCCTAGCGTGCGGAGGACCCGGGTTCGATGCCCGGCCAGGGCACATAGGAGAAGCGCCCATTTGCTTCTCCACCCCTCCGCCGCGCCTTCCTCTCTGTCTCTCTCTTCCCCTCCCGCAGCCAAGGCTCCATTGGAGCAAAGATGGCCCGGGCGCTGGGGATGGCTCTGTGGCCTCTGCCCCAGGCGCTAGAGTGGCTCTGGTCGCAACATGGCGACACCCAGGAGGGTCGCAACATGGCGACGCCCAGGATGGGCAGAGCATCGCCCCCTGGTGGGCAGAGCGTCGCCCCCTGGTGGGCGTGCCGGGTGAATCCCCGTCGGGCGCATGCGGGAGTCTGTCTGTCTCTCCCTGTTTCCAGCTTCAGAAAAAATGCAAAAAAAAAAAACAAAAAAAAAAAACTGTGAGTTACTGGCCTGACTTGTGGTGACACAGTGGATAAAGCGTTGACCTGGAAATGCTGAGGTCGCCGGATTGAAACCCTGGGCTTGCCTGGTCAAGGCACATATGGGAGTTGATGCTTCCAGATCCTCCCCCCCTTTCTCTCTCTCTCTCTCTCTCTCTCTCTCTCTCCTCTCTCTCTCTCTCTCTCTCTCTTTCTCTCTCTCTATGTCTCTCCCTCTCCTCTCTAAAATGAATAAAAAAAATAAAACTGTGAGTTACCTTTTATTTTTATCCAATCTGACAATCTCTGCCTTCTGACTGAATTGTTTAATCCACTCACATTCAGTGTTGTTTTCAGTAGATTATTGGGCCTGACCTGTCGTGGCGCAGTGGATAAAGCATCAACCTGGAACGCTGAGGTCGCCAGTCGAAACCCTTGGCTTGCTTGGTCAGGGCACATATGGGAGTTGATGCTTCCATTTCCTCCCCACCTTCTCTCTCTGTCTCTCTCCCTCCTCTCTAAAATGAATAAATAAAAATTTAAAAAATAAAAGAAAATTTTTTTAAAAAAAGTAGATTATTGGTATATTGGACAGAAACACCTGTCATTTTACTTTTGTTTTCTATATGGCTCAGGTACAAAATTCTCTAATAATATTTTTCACCCTCTTTTTTGAGTGGTAGTACTAGAGCTTAGCATATACATCTCAACTTATAAGAATCTACATTAAATTTATACTAACTTCCAGTGAGATACAGAAACTTTGTTCCTAATATTGCTCTATTCTGGCTTTCATTTTATACTATTGTTATGCAGATTACATTTATATCTGTTACAAATCAATAGTTATAATTTATAAAATTTTATGTCTAAGAAACACAAAAAAACAAGTTTATTCTTATAGAGTGTTATATTTATATTCTGTTTTTAGAAAGAGAAAGGAAGGGAGAGAGAGATGAGAAGCATCAACTCATAGTTGCATTTTTTTAGTTGTTCATTGATGGCTTCTTGTGCATGCCTTGATGGGCTCAATCCTACCAGTGACCCCTTGCTCAAACCAGCAACCTTGGGTTTAAGCCAGTGACCTTGGGCTTTAAGCAAGCGATCTTTGGTCTCAAGCCAGCAACTTTGGGATCATGTTGATAATAATAATACTGCACTCAATCTGGCAACCCTGTGCTTAAGCCAATGAGCCCATGCTCAACCTGGTGACCTCAGGGTTTTGAGCCAGGGTCCTCAGCATTCTGAGTCAACACTCTATCCACTGTGCCACCACTGATCAGGCTATTTACATTTTTATCATTTCTGGTTCTCTTCATTATCTCCTGTGGGTTCAAATTACCATCTAGTGATATCTACATACTCTAATTATACTCCCAACCACTTCCTTTGTGCTGTTGTTTTCAAATAGAATACATTTCTATCAGTCATAACCCCAACGATAAAATGTGTGTGTATGTGTGTGTGTGTATATATATATACATATATATTATATATATCATTATAGAAGAAGAAGAAAGATACCTTGCAATTGCCTTTTTTTTTTTTTTCTTTTCTTTCATTTTTCCTCAGACAGACTCCCGCATGCGCCCGACCGGGATCCACCCGGCACGCCCACCAGGGGGCGACGCTCTGCCCACCAGGGGGCGATGCTCTGCCCATCCTGGGCGTCGCCATGTTGCGACCCTCCTGGGTGTCGCCATGTTGCGACCAGAGCCACTCTAGCGCCTGGGGCAGAGGCCACAGAGCCATCCCCAGCGCCCGGGCCATCTTTGCTCCAATGGAGCCTCGGCTGCGGGAGGGGAAGAGAGAGACAGAGAGGAAAGCACGGCGGAGGGGGTGGAGAAGCAAATGGGCGCTTCTCCTGTGTGCCCTGGCCAGGAATCGAACCCGGGTCCTCCGCACGCTAGGCCGACGCTCTACCGCTGAGCCAACTGGCCAGGGCCGCAATTGCCTTTCATAATTACATAATTACCTTTACCACAGCTTTTTCGTTTTATTGTATGTGTGGGTTTAAATTTACAATTAGGTTTACTTTTTGTCTAAAGAACTTTATTTATTATTTCTTGTAAGGTGGGTCTGCTACAAATTCTGTTTTTATCTGAAAATTTCATTTTTTTAATGAAAGTTTTACTAAATATAAAATTATATGTTAACAGTTTTTCTTTTCTAGTCTCCATGGTTTTCTTTTTTTTTTTTTTAATGAGAATTCAATTATTGACCTTATGGGATTCCCTTGTACAGGACAAGTCATTTTGCTGTTTTCAAGATCTCCTCTTTGTCTTACAGCATTCTTACTATCTTCTGAGTGTAGATCTCTGTATCCTACTTGGGTTGTATTGAGCTTCTTGGACGTGTAGATTTGTTTAATCAAATGTGGATTATTTCCTTGAATGTTTTCTTTTTCTGTTTCTTTATATCTCTAAGTTCAGCAATTCTTTCTTCTGCAAGTTCAAATCTGATATTGAGCCACTTTAATGAATTATTTTTCTATTTTAGCTACTGTAGTTTTCAACTCTAGAATTCTGTTTGGTACTCTTTTTACTACTTCTGTATAGATATTCCCTATGATGAGATATTTTATTCACACCTTCTTTAAGCATTTTTAGGTCTTAGAACATATTTATAATGGCTTCTTGAAGTCTGCATTAAATATGACATCTGGTGCCTCTTCCAGTAAGTTTCTGTTGCGTGCTGCTTTTCTTGTGTACGGATCAGATTTCCCGTTTCTTTACATGTCTCTTAACTTTTTGCTAAAGACTGGATATTTTAGATAACAGCGATTCTGGAAAGTGATTTCTCTGTCCCTCCCCCCAAGGAATAATTGTTATTATTTATCACTTGTTTATTTGTTGAGTGACTTGGCTGGACTATTTTAGTGAAGTCTGTTTCCCCTCAAGTATGAAGCCTCTGATGTCACTCCTCAGAGGGTGTACATGGGCAATCACATTGTCACCCTGGTATGATAGTGATTTTAACACAGCTCCTTTTAACTCTCTTTCCCTGATCTCTCTGGTTCCATTTATTACTGGTTGACTGCTTTATTGTTTTTGACATTGTTTTTGGCATGAATTGCTTAGCAGTCTGATAGATTTAAGTTTGAGCAGGGGTTATTCTTGAAGCTACCTTTTGAGGTTTATTCTGAACAGGAGGAGAGCCCTTCTTAGCTATCTCTTTCCCTGATTTTCTCTGGTAAACTAGCTGACCTAACAGTTTAGCTTGTTGCTCCTAATTAAGAGATTTGTCTCCAAGTGTGTCCTTAGGCTTAATTTTCTGCACATTCTTTTTCAAATAAAGTCAGTTCCTTTGGGGAGAACTTTTACACTCTCCTTTCTTATGAACTGCTTCTCCCTATGGACAAATTCTCTGACCCACTACTCTGGGTGCTAGTGGTGCAGTAGCCTCTAATCTGAGTTTGCTTCTCACTACTGTGCCCTGTGAACGAGCTGGGCTGAGGGAAGTCAGGTTCCAGTATTCTGGTCTGCCATTCCTGGGTTGTCTTCCTTCTATTGGGCACAGTGGAAGGAGCTCTCTACCTCTCAGACACAGTCACCAGGACTTGTCCTCGTAAACTTGGAAGAGTTATGAAATGCTCTCAATTTGCCCTTCAGATGAGCTATGATACCCTTGTTTGGAAGCCGAGGGAAGAGGGACCCCATATTCTTGACCACATTATGCCCAGAATAGAGCTTCTGTCAAGCTGAGCTGACTTGAGATTGGGGGTGGAGGTCTGGTGGTGAGGGAGGAAATGGGTTATCTATCACTCAGCATTACTATATTATTTTTGTATTATTCTGAAGTTAGAAGTGGGGAGGCAATCAGACAGACTCCTGCATGTGCCCAACTGGGATCCACCCGGCATGCCCACCAGGGGGCAATGCTCTGCCCATCTGGGGCATTGCTTCTCTGTGGCCGGAGCCATTCTAGCACCTAAGGCAGAGGCCATGGAGCCATCCTCAGCTCCCGGGCCAACTTTGCTCCAATGGAACCTTGGCTGCAGGAGGGGAAGAGAGATAGAGAGGAAAAAGAGGGGGAAGGGTGGAGAGGCAGATAGGCACTTCTTCCGTGTGCCCTGACTGGGAATTGAACCCAGGACTTCCACATGCTGGGCCAACACTCTACCACTGAGCCAACCAGTCAGGGACACTAGATTTTCTTAATGATTTCTTTTCTATTTCTTTCTGCGCTCTCGGGACTCTTTCTTAAAAAGACTTTAAATAAAGGTTGTATTTTTATAGCTTTCTCTAGCTCTGCCTGTTTCTCTAAGTAGCACATCCATGGCATGCCTTAAACTTCCATCCTGGCAGTGAAATCCCTACCAGTGTGTCTGGGTGTCTGCTGTATGCATCTTACAGTGCTTGGCCCAGGATGGTGCAAATTTTTTTTTTAAACCAGAAACATTAGATAATTTTTATGTAAGCTTTACCTAGCTCAAGTTTAATATCATAGGATACTGCAATTCTAAGAATACCTAAAGTCTGTTGGAAACACAAGGCAAAGACCACCTAGTTTGGCCAGGGTATATTAGTACTAAATACGTAATGGTAAAGCAAGTCTACTCTCTCAATTTTGAAAGCTTTCCTGTGGAAGGTGTTTCAGCTGATGCCTAATTTTAATTGATTATACATATTAGATATGAGATATTTTAAGTCTAAAAGGATAGCATTCAAAAATGACGTCAGCTACAAAGTTAAGCACCAAAAAAAAAAAAAAAAGAAAATAATTTTATGAGATTTTGTAGTGCCAACCTTTTTTTTGATGTTAACACTGCAAAAGTTAATATTTGAGAACACAGATAACCATGATGACTTCTGTTTTGCACTCCAAGTCACTCTGTCACTACCTAATAAATAATCATTTGTAGCACTGTGGGGTGGAAATAGGGTGGGGATTTTCCTTTTGGCACATCCACTAGTGAGTAATACATTTATTGCAAGTGCCAATAAAAATGTTATACTGGACTTGTGTGACACATTTGTTAGCTATTAGAAACACTAATTCTAAACCATTTGAGCAGTGCTCTATTGTATTTCTCTACCTGTAAGTTTATATTATTTTATCAATATTCTAAACAAAACAAACAAGTTCTTAATACTGCATAACATTTCTGGAGGGGGAGTAAATAAAATAAGGACATTTTCTGGAGTGACACCATCTCTGGACTTATCTCAATAAGACAGTATTATTCACCTTTTTCTTCTCAACTGCTCTTTGCTAATTGTTTCCATGAACTTCCTTCCTTCCTTCCTGGGATCTTTCTAACACTTCAGTCATCTTTATTTTTTCCCTTTGAAGTTCATGTCTACTGTTACATGCTGCCTCTTCCCCTGCCACCCAGAGCCTGCCCTCCACCTCTCTGCTGACAGTGAGACGGAGCAGAAGTTATTTAGACTCTAGCCCAGGGGTCCCCAAACTACGGCCCGCGGGCCACATGCGGCCCCCTGAGGCCATTTATCCGGCCCCCGCCACACACCCGGAAGGGGCACCTCTTTCATTGGTGGTCAGTGAGAGGAGCATAGTTCCCATTGAAATACTGGTCAGTTTGTTGATTTAAGTTTACTTGTTCTCTATTTTAAATATTGTCTTCGTTCCCATCCTTATTTTAAAATAAGATATGTGTAGTGTGCATAGGGATTTGTTCATAGTTTTTTTATAGTCCGGCCCTCCAACGGTCTGAGGGACAGTGAACTGGCCCCCTGTGTAAAAAGTTTGGGGACCCCTGCTCTAGCCATATTGTCAGTAAGCTGTACATTTTCTGGGTTTTGGTTCCCTCATCTGCAAAACAGGTTATCTCTAAGCCCATCTTCACTCACAAATGGGTCCAGTTTGGAATTCTGAAATTAGAAGAAAACTTCAGGGGCTTTGTGTAATAGCATCAGTGCTTCCTAGACAAGTTGAATTCCTCATTAAGCGGTTTTGCTTTTGGTCTCCCATTCAGAGACCTGGCAAGGGAATTGTTCTTAATGTTCAGTTATTGACAATATTTGATAATATTTTGGTGAAACGTGTTAGCAGTGACATTTCAGTTCATTCAACAGTTACTAAGTGCTTGGTATACACAGGTGAAAGTAGGTTTACATTTCTAATATAAATAATACAATAATTAATAAATAGTAATGCAAGAATAAATTTTATAACTTGCATAGTCACAACTGTAAACATACTTTTGTCAAACCCTGTATTTAAGAGGCTATTCCCATACATTATATATTTTATATGAGATCAGAAAACCTAGATATTTTGGCTACTGTAAGAGACAAAATGGGATTACTGTTTCAAGGATGTAAGTTTTTTAAAAGAAACAGAAAAGAAATCACTTTGCAAGACTTTCATAGGACAGGGTGTGGTTGAGCTTTTTTTTTTTTTTTTTAATTTCTACAGTTGAGAGTGTGTAGATAGATTCACTTATCTTTCCTTGTGGGAGTAGAGCTCAACTTTAACCAATGCCCTCCTACTAAAAAATAAAAATTAAAAAAAACCTACAAAAGGGAAAATTAACAAAGTTCCTAATGTGTGAAAATTTTTAATTTTTTAGAAGAGATTTAGACCAGATTTAAAGTAAACTATTGGTCATGGATTCAAAATGTATTAGCAGGTTTTGGAGTTGTATATGGACAATTTCTCCTGCCCCCAATATAAGGCACTAAAATAAGACACCTGGAACCTTTCGTAGCAATTCTCTTACTGACCAGCTTCTGGTAATGTTATGATTAGCCATGGTGTTAGTGGTGATATTAGGCTCAGTTGTCATGTTAGGGGCATTATTTCAGTAGTGCTCGTGGTTGGCTGTGGCTTACCAAGATTGGGTTTAAAATGTGGAAATGAAAGATTAGAGTTATTAATCTTTAATTTAAGTCCTTAAATCAATTTCTAGATAAAATAGGCATAGCGTCATAGACTGAAAGAGAAATTGTGGATTTTCTTAGTCATATTTTGTGTCCTGTTGCGGCCCCCAGACCTCCCCTCAGGAGTAAAGGGCTCTCTGGCCCAGCTGCTGACGGTGCAGCTGCAGACAGCCCTCCTTGTGCATTTTTTCCACTAACGAAAGCTGCCTTCCCCAAAGCAAGACCTATTCCCAGGAATGACTAATTAATAATAGGAACTTAAAGGTTCCCATTTCAGGGGCCCTCCTCCCAACTCAGGATAGCTCTGAAGGCCCTTCCTGCTTCCTGCTTCCGAGCCGTGTGGGGCTAGTTGAGGCCTTCCCTGAGCCCGCTGCAGCTCACCCTCCCCTGCTCAGCCCTGCGCCCTGCCCTTGCTGCACAGGCACCTCTCCAGAGCCCTCCCTGATGAACATCCTAGAGGCTCATCTTCCCGCCCTATGTGCTGCTCAGGGAAGCAAACTCTGTCAGTCACCAGCAGTGACTCGCAAGAGTCATTAAATACGTGATTATTGCCCTGGCCGGTTGGCTTAGCGGTAGAGCGTCGGCCTGGAGTGCGGGGGACCCTGGTTCGATTCCTGGCCAGGGCACATAGGAGAAGCACCCATTTGCTTCTCCACCCCCCACCTCCTTCCTCTCTGTCTCTCTTCCCCTCCCGCAGCCAAGGCTCCATTGGAACAAAGATGGCCCGGGCACTGGGGATGGCTCCTTGGCCTCTGCCCCAGGCGCTAGAGTGGCTCTGGTCGTGGCAGAGCGACGCCCCTGAGGGTCAGAGCATCGCCCCCTGGTGGGCAGAGCTTCGCCCCTGGTGGGCGTGCCGGGTGGATCCCGGTTGGGCGCATGCGGGAGTCTGTCTGACTGTCTCTCCCCGTTTCCAGCTTCAGAAAAAAAAAACAAAAAACAAAAAAAAAACCCTGATTATTAATAGTCCTTTTCTCTGAAACTTAGTATTCTAAACTGAAAGATAAAAATTGTCCTGAGCTCAGGTTATGGTTAGAGTATTAAATGCAATGACAGAAATGGTTAAAAAGTTTTATAATTAATTCAGACTTGAGGCCAGACAGCCTGGAGTTCCAGTTTTAGCTCTGCAACTATGAGCTGTGCAGCTTTTAGATCTAAGTACTCCAAGCCTCTTCATCTAGAATATGAGAAAAACAATGATAATCATACTACGAATAATTATCTTTAATTCGGCATTTATGCCAATCATTTAGCTAGTTCAACAGAACCTGTTTTAGTCCATTAATTTAATTAAACATATAAGGTTGTTATAAGGATTAAGTGAACTAAACATATAAAGGATTTTCTACAATGTCTTGTATGTAGTATACACTGAATAATGGTGGCCTGTATAATTCCTATTGTTGTTATTCATCATAAAACATTTATTACAGTGCCTTGCACCAGAAATGATACTCTACACTAGAAAAAAAAAGTCAGATGTTTCTAATTGCCAGGACTCTATTTTATTTTCAGGGAACTATTTTATATCATGTAGTGACACAGTTAAAAATACTTAAATTCTCTAAACTAAAACAGATGTATCTACAATCCACAAGGTAAGAAGAGATACTAGATCAAGTAGACAGGAAATATCTGATAAGACTCCCTCCATTTTTGTCTATCCCTTTTTAACAGATTAAGCTGTGCAGCCTGACCAGGCGTGGCCCAGTGAATAGAGCATTGGACTAGGATGTGGAGGACCCAGGTTCGAGACCCCGAGGTCCCCAGCTTGAGTGTGGGCTCATCTGGTTTGAGAAAAGCTCACCAGCTTGGACCCAAGGTCGCTGGCTCGAGCAAGGGTCACTTGGTCTGCTGTAGCCCCACAGTCAAGGCACATATGAGAAAGCAATCAATGAACAACTTAGGTGTCGCAATGAAAAACTAATGATTGATGCTTCTCATCTCTCTCCGTTCCTGTCTGTCCCAATCTATCTGTCTGACTCTCCCTCTCTGTTAAAAAAAAAAAAAAGCAGCTGTGCAGTCAGCTACAAGTTAGAGGCAGAAATCACTTGTCTATAAAGTCGAACTTATTAAACCCGCATGAGAGAGGGGAGAAAACTAGAGTTTGTATGCTTACTGTTTCATAGATGACGATTGGTGGCAGTGTGTGGAGGTGTGTGACTCAATCTTGGTCAGACTGCTTGATAACTCCCCTAATACACTCTTCCCCTCCTCAAGTCACAGGACCTCATCTCCATGAAATGTTCTGCACAATGTGTGGGGCAGCAGAGTTTATCCATCTGGGAGATACACATATTCTCAGCTTTTTATTCAGTACATTCACCTGATTTTAAAAGTATGTACTTTGTGTATACTACAACTAGTGCTAAATGCATGGATTGGAAGTTGGAGTTAACCGAATTGGTAAATAACTTGAAGTCATTCAATTTTAAGCTACAAAAAGGGGTCTGCTATCAAATACTTGGAAGCCATAAGATGGAGCCATACATCAAGAATGGTGAATGGACCCTGCTTGTACACCAGCTCTGGAGGATCTCCCTCTGCCATGTGAGAAAAATAAAGCCCTATTTCATTCACACCACTGTGGCTGAGTTTTCTGTTTATGAAGCCAAAGCATTCCTGTATAATACAGACTTAGACTCCTGTTGCCTAATTTTGCAATTTGTTCTTTCCATCATCACTGTTTTCAGATGTATTCAAGTTAAAAAGTAAAGATGTAATGAATTATTTTTAATCTATAATATTCCATCATATGTCCATCCCACATTTACCTACCTGTTCCCCCACTGATAAAATTTTGAGTTGTTCCTGACTTATTCTTCTCAATAATATTGCACTGTACCTGCTTGTACATATGTCCTCATGTACATGTGACAGTTTTTTATTTAGCAGTAATACTTGTAGGGCACATATATTTTCAATATTATTAACTTTTGATGTTGTGAGACGATTCTATCTGCCCCCTCCCAGATCCTCTCTCCACCCAACCAGTCCCTTTCAAGCTAAGACTATGAACTACATCAATGGACCCTTTAGCTCCTGAGGGGTTGTATCCAGTAGGAAACCCCAGCAGAATATCTGGGGGAGAATGAGGTTCATGTATTCACCTAGCTCTACTCTGCAATATTGGTATCTGAACCCTCAACTGAAGGACATGGCTCTTCTCAACACAAGCTTTCCAAGATTCACTACTTCTGGGTCCCAGGAACCTTTACTCCCTTCCCCTGTTCCTTCCAGATTGTTGGGGGTTTCATAACAGATCCTTTGCCCACACCTTCAAAAATAGTTTCTTTGCACATCAAACTTCCTTGAATTATTAGTCTGCTGTCTTTTCCCAAGTGACAGCCTGACTGCATCACTGCTATCCTATTCTTTAAGGAGCCTGTATTAATTTACAGACCTATCAGCAATATGTGCATGTTCATTACCCCACAGCCATGCCAGCACTTAATACTAGCTGGTGTACATTTTCTCTTATGTGATGGATTAAGTAGAGTTGGTTGTCTTGATTTTATTTTGTATATCTCTGATGACTGGTGAAATTGAGCACCTGTTTATGTTTATAAGCCATTTTTTCTTCCTATAAATTGTTCTTTACTATCCCTATTTTCCCACTGGATCATCCTTTTTTTTTTTTTTTTTTTTACTTATAGTTTTTTAAATATTTGAAATGCTAATTCTTTAACTGTAATATGCCAGACTCTCTACTACCTACCTCTTACCTTTTGCCTGTGGGATTCTTTGTTACCCAAACATTTTTTAAATCTACCTATATTTTCTTGTGTTTTAACATTTTACTTTTCATATTTTTATCTTTCATCTATCTAAAAATTATTTTTGTACACAGTATGAACTAGGAATCTAATGGAATGTCTCTCCTTAGAGTGAACTAATATTCATAGCACCACTACCGAATAGTCTCCAGTGGTCCCTGGTCTACCGCGGGGTTAGGTTCCAGAACCCCTAGCGACAGGCACAAATCCACAGAGTAGCCACCTTATATTTATTTTATTATTTATATATATATATATATTTTAAGGCTTTATAAACCTTCTCCATATTATTATAAACCTTTCCCACATTCTTATAAACACCACCTATGCTCTTAAACACTTTCTACCCTCTTAAACCTACATAATTTTAACAACATATAAAATGTTACATGGTTACTCACCAGTGAATATACAGTAATATTCTTTTAATATGTTTTAATTTTATATATTTTATATTTTTTCAATTTTTAGACTAGAAAATGCTTATTTTACCTCAAAAATAATTAAAATAATAAACATATAAAATACCTATATACCGCAAAGTCCTGCGACATAGTGAAAAATACATGATACAAAATCAGATATACACAATTTAAAAATCCGCGATACAGTGAAAGTGCAAAAAGTGAACCACAATATGGCAAGGGACAACTTGTGTATTATTTTCTTGATTTCAAATGTCTCATATTTTTGTGCCTAATTTTTAATGATCTCATAAACCTAAGATTTATATTCTATTTCATCATCTATTTACTGCCAATAATGCACTGTTATAAATACTAAGACCTTATAATATCTCTAGTAGCATAATGGTAATTTACTATTATATTTTAATTTATTTTTTGCTTAGAACTGTGAGTTAATTCTGTATTTGATCTTGAATTCATATAAGATTCTAAATTAACTTTCTAATTCATTCTAATAGCTTTTCCATTGATATTTTTAGTTTTCTATATATATAGATATGCAAATAATAAAAATTTTACCTCTTTCAATTTCCTATGCTGCTTATTTTCCTTTTATTTATTTATTTATCTATTTATTTATTTATTTATTTATTTGTATTTTTCTGAAGTGAGAAGCGGTGAGGCAGAGACAGATTCTTGTATGCGCCCAACTGAGATCCACTGGCATGTCCACCAGGAGTTGATGCTCTGCCCATCTGGGGCACTGCTCCATTGCAACTGGAGTCATTCCAGCGCCTGAGGTGGAGGTCAGGGAGCCATCCTCAGCGCCCAAGCCAACTTTGCTCCAGTGGAGCCTTGGCTGCAGGAGGGAAAGAGAGAGACAAAGAGAAAGGAGAGGGGAAGTGTGGAGAAGCAGATAGGCACTTCTCCTGTGTTCCCTGGGCCGGAAATCAAACCCGGGACTTCCACATGCCGGGCCAAGGCTCTACCACTGAACCAACTGGCCAGGGCCTACTGCTTATTTTCTTATCAGAATATTTTAGGACCTCAGTTGCATGGTTAATAATATACATAGTAGTGATAATGAATGGTCTTGTTTCATTACCTTGAGGTTAACTACTATTTCATTGCTAAATATGATATATCTGCTGTAAGTCTTGTAGATTCATGTTAATTAATTAAGAAAAATTTCTCCTGCTCTTGTGTATAAAAGCTTTTTCAGTATAATTCATGTCAAATTTTGAATTTTATAAAATACTTTTTTCAGTTCCTTTGGGATAATCCTATATTTTCCTTTCATATGTTTGTTTATATGATTAATTACATTGACAGTTCTGTAAACTATTGAAGTATTCTTATATTTATTGTTTATGATTCACAGGCACACAGGATTTAATATTTTATTTATAATACATCTATATTCATGTGATATTAACATTAGTTCTTTTCCTGTATTTCTTCCATTCAGTTTTGTTATCAAGGTTACAGTTGCCTTATAAAAATGAGTTGTAGTTTTCTGTTGTTAAAAATTTTGTTGAGCCTGACCAGGTGATGGTGCAGTGGATAGAGCATTGGACTGGGATGTGGAGGACCCGGATTTGAGACCCTGAGGTCGCCAGCTTGAGCATGGGCTTTTCGGGTTTGAGCAAAGCTCACCAGCTTGGGCCCAAGGTCACTGGTTCGAGTAAGGGGTCATGCGGTCTGCTATAGCCCCCCGTCAAGGCACATATGAGAAATTAATCAATGGACAACTAAGGAACCACAATGAAGAATTAATGTTTCTCACTTGTCTCCCTTCCTGTCTGTCTGTCCCTATCTATCCCTCTCTCTGACTCTCTGTCTCTGCCACACACACACACACACAAAAAAAAAAATCTTCTTGAATCTGTAATTATTTCCCTTTTTTCTCAAAGAAGGTATGCTTCCATCATTTGGGGGAGAAAGGCTTCATTTTGAAAGAGGCTTGTCTGTTTTATAATTCTTTTACAGAACTAACATTTGTTTTTACCAAATATTGCCTGACCAGGCAGTGGTATGGTGGACAGAGTGTTGAACTGGGATGTGGAGGACCCCAGTTCGAAACCTCGAGGTCAACAGCTTGAGCATGGGTTCATCTGGTTTGAACAAGGCTTACCAGCTTGAGCCTAAGGTCGCTGGCTTGAGCAAGTGTTTACTCCATCTGCCATAGCCCCTCAGTCAAAGCACATATGAGAAAGCAATCAGTGAACAACTAAGGTGCTGCAACAAAGAATTGATGTTTCTCATCTCACCCTTCCTGTCTGTCTGTTCCTATCTGTCCCTCTCTCTTCTCTGTCCAAAAATAAATAAATAAATAAATAAATAAATAAATAAATAATTTAGTATTTTAAATTGAGTACAAGTTATTCAAATCTTACAGGCTTAATAATTTTTATCTTCTTGCTTTATTGTGAAAATAGTCACAGAATATTTTTTCCCCTCTTTCCATGCCCTTGCAGTGAGACAGTATGTTTATCTATCTATAAAAAGTGGAGTCTCTTTCCTAACTCCTATATATAGATTGGCCAAATGACTTCTTTTCCTGGCCAATGGGACATTAGCAAATGTAATGCAAGCAAAGGCTTGAGTAATGCTTATACATTAGGGTTAGCTCTCTTGCTATTTTTCAAATCTTCTAGCACATAAACAAGTTTGAGATAATTTAATAATTCATGAGATAAACATGGCCCAATTATCTCTCACTCCAGTATACAAATAGAACATGTGAGTGAGTCCATCAAATGTGCATGACCTCAGTTGAGACAAGTAGAGTTAGAGTAAGTGCCCAGGTGAATGTTGTTTAAATTGCTGCTCCACAAAATATATAGTTCATGAATGGCTGTTATTTTAAATATCTAAATTTTGGTGGTTGTTTTAAACAAAAGTAAATTGAACAACTGTTGATAGAGATGGGTTGGAATCTCTAAGAATATGTATTTGTAGTTTTTAACCTTGTATTTTTATTGATTCTTGCTATGAAGTTTTGAGAATATATTGTTGGTGAATTTAAGCAACATTTTTGTTGTCTTCCAGGTGGATTGTATCTTTCATCAATATGTTATCAACTTTTCATTCCTCTTTGTTCTGCCTTAAAGTCTAATTTGTCTGATACTAATTTAGGTATACATATTTTTAAATATCATTTGCATGGTATGCCCTTTACTATCATTATACTTTCATTCTTTCTGTGTCCTAAAAGGAAATCACTCTGCCAATCTCTACCTTTAAACTGAGAAGAAAAATTTAACTCGTTTATATTTATTGTGATTATTGTTATAGTTGTATTAATTTCTCCCATCCCTTCTGCCTTTCTAAAGCTTTTACTCTTTCTATCTTGCACTGAATTTATGGAATTTTTAAATCTTCCCTTTCTCTACTAGATTATAAATTATGTATTTTTAAATTCTTTTTAGAGATTATTTAAAATTTTTTAACATAATGCCAGATAGAAAGTCTAAAGAGAACCAGTAGCTCTATCTTTACCTTAAAATTAGAATTCAGAAAACTCTAGCTCTGGTCATTCTCATTTTACTTGGTTACTTTGTTTATTAGACAATTGGATATCTTATTTTGTGAATTCATTGTTCAAGTGTTTTGTCCATTTTATAATTGGTATGTCTACTTTTTCTATTTGACTGGTAAGAATTATTTAAATATTCAGGACAAAAGTCCTTTATTGAATATACATATTTTAAATATTCTTTCTGTCAGGGATTTGTAGTTTCACTTAATGGTATATTTGATGAATAGAAGTTATTAATTTTAAATAAGTTTACCTTGGTTTTTTTTTGCTTCACAGTGATTTTTATGTTGTTTTTAAGAAATCTTTGCTTATACGTATGTAATTAAAGTGTTGTCCTGTGTTTTATTTATGAAGTTGATTGGTTTTTAGCTTTCACATTTAGATTTATGGTCCATCTCAAATTTTTTTTTTCTATTACAGGTAGTAGAGCTTAAGATTAATTTTTTTTATTAAGGTATCCATTTTCTCTATTGCCAAATATTGAAAGAACCTTTCTTTCCCATTCAGTTGCTTTGCCCCTTTGCTGAAAATCAAGTTGGCCCTATATGTAGGGTTCTATGTTTGGACTCAGTGTTGTTTAATTTGTATGTTCGACTATACATGAACCATATCACCATTCCCTAACTATTATAGATTTAAGTAAAATTATATCTTACATAGTAAATCTTTCAACTTGGCAAAAAGTCATGACTGTTCTAAGCTTGTTAGATTTTCATATACATGTTAGAATAAGCAGTGTGGAGCTTTATCTGCCCTTGGAATTGACATATATATAAGGTCCAAGACTTCAAGCCAATACCATATTGGGATAAGATTTTGAGGAACTTGTGGGCAAGAGTGAGGTACTTTTTGTTTTTGATTTTTGTTGTTTCCCGCATGCAGAAGGAATATGAATTGTGGTCAAAGGGAAGACTGTGAAAGATTATATCTTTCAGAGATGGCCACAGTATCATTTCCTGTCACATGTTCTGTGTTATCACCTTGTTACTCTCTCACTAACAAGTGGAGTCTATATCTTCTTCTTATAATTTTTTAAAATTTATTGATTTTAGAGAGAGAAGAAGAGAAAAAGAAAGAGAAGCATGGATTTGTTGTACCATTTATTTATGTATTCATTGGTTGATTCTTGTGTTATCTTTTACTAGGAAGTGAACCCACAACCTTGGCATATTACGATGACATGTTAACTAACTGAGCTACCTGGCCAGAAGGAGTCTATTTCTAATGCTGTTGAATCTGGATAGGTCCTGTAACTGCTTTTGGTGAGACCCAGAGTAGTCCTTAAGTGGCTTGGCAACTTTTACTTCTTCTGACCTATAGCCCTAAACCAGCATGTCAGTAGTCCAGGCCACACTGAGGATTGCAGAACTTCCAGACGTCTAAGCTAAAAAGCCATATGGGACCTCACTCCTAGCCAATCTTTAAGATAAATCCAGTCCCAGCTGATGTCTGACTGCAAGCACTGCAACTATATAAAAAATCCCAAGCATAAACCACCAGCCTAAATCCAGCCAATCCACAGAACTGTGAAAGATAATACGATTTTGACGTTTAAAGCACTTAGTTTTGGATAGGTTCTGGATCAAGATGGCATTGTAGGAAGGTCCTGAATTTATCTCTTCCCAAGAGCACATCAAATGTAAAGGTATATTTGGAACAATTTCCTCTGAAAGAAATATGGCAACTAGCTGAGCAGCTCTTCTACATCAGGCAAATGAGGAAAAAAGAAACATCGAAACAGGAGAGACTGAGACACCTTCTCACTATTAACCCCACCACCGGTGCAGCTACACACATCCAGGAAGTAACAAACAACTCCCAAATTCTCCCTGAGGATCAAAGGCTTTGAAGCCCACATATGGTGCCCCAACTTTTAAGACTTTTACCAGAGATATGGGCCCCAAAACATGAAGCTTTGAAAGCCAGTGGGGCTTGCATCCCTGAGACATACAAGGCTATCATGAACTGAAAGTTTTTAAAAGGTTCACCATGGCTAACCCCAAAGAGCCTAGAGCAGAGGCAGCAGTCTGAAAGGACCATTCTTTCCCTAAAAGAAGATTATTTGCTTATCTCAAAAGCTTCAACCTTTGTGGCAGGCTTCTAAACATTCAGTCAGAGAAAAATAAAGAAAAAAAAAGAATGAAAAAGAGTGAAAATAGCTTAAAAGCCTTATGGGACACATCAAGGATACCAATATTTATAATATAGGGCAGTGGTTCTCAAACTTTTTGAAGTCTGGGCACATTTAAAATCCTACAAATAATTGTAGGTGCACTATATACAAATATCTGAGAAATATAATAATTGTCAAATATTAAAGAAAAAAATATAAAGTCCAAGCGTGCTTTTATGGTGATTAAATGAAATAAATACGACAAAATTAAATTTATTCTGACGTTCAAAAACATTTTTATGTTACTTTTTTTGTTATGCTTTTTAGAATTCATAAAAAAGAGGGGTTAAAAGATTAAAAACCAACAAAAAAAAGTTATCTTTTTGTATATACAGTGGTACCTTGAGATACAAATTTAATTTGTTTTGTAACCGAGCTTGTAAGTCAGTCAACTCATATATCAAACTGCTGATACTGGACCCATGCACCAACACGCCAACTAGTGGCAGCTTCCCAAATCACAACTTGTATCTCGGAATTTTGCTCAGATCTCGAACAAAAATAAGGACCAAGTCACAGCTCGTATCTTAAAAAAAAATGTATCTTAGTCTGTTCGTACTTCAAGGTACCACTGTATAGATACATTCTTAGTAAGATTTAGTAAATTTGGCAGGTCCCGGCACGAATGTGTTAAGTTTTTTTATTCTTGTGTTTATGAGAAACATGAGCCAGATGTGTCCTAGTGATTTCTTCAATATTCGGGCATATATTTGAAAAACAAACTCTCATTTCCTTGTCAATACATTAAAGAATTTCTCTTTTTACTCTTAATTGTGTTCAGGGTAGAAAACCCTAATTCACATAAATAGGGTGTTGAAAATTGTAGTAAAATGTTCAAACCTTTTTTAGATATTGCTACATATTCTTCTTTTATAGAAATCCGAAAGGCTTCAAGAGACAATTCCTAATGTTTAATCATCAGTCCACAATCAGTGGATAGAGCTGCCAGTTTTTCTTCTTCTGTTAATGTTAAACCAAAATCACTTGAAGATTCCATGAATGGGTTTCTAATCCAATCATATTGTTCAGTGTTAAGTGATGGAAAATGGTATAAATTAAATTCTGCCCATCAGCCTTCAAGCCTTATTTTATTTACACTTAACTTTTTCTCACTTCCAGAATTGAATTCTTTAGTATCATGCTTCTTTTTGAGAAATCTATCCATTTTATTTGGGTGTATTTATCTAAATATATTATAATATGATGTGTTAATAATAAATATAATAATGATGTGTTAACAAAAAGAGCAGTATTTCCATAATGAAATAGTATAATAGAGTAGTATATTTATTTTTATATCTGGGCACATGCTGCAAACCAGCACAGCTAGTAATTCCAGGTCCCGAGTGGGAACAGTGTGGAATTAAGAAAATACATGGAATTAAGAAAATACGGGGTCAGGAGGGCCCTGTAATTGCTGCTGGAAAGAACAATGTGTGCCCAAAAACCGCATCTTGCTTTATTTATAGGGCAAAGTGAGGCCCTTAGCAAATCTTAAGTTTACACCAAAGGATAGAAGAAACTTGCCTCCAGTCTTTCTGGGGAACATGGGGGGTAGTGTAAACAATTTAGCACCACAGCTTAACAGCCTTTTGCAACCTAATCAGGCAAGTGGGGTGGGGAATTGGGCAGACTCTCAGCATATAGCTAATTCCCCACACCTCTATCCCCAAAAATCTAAACTCCAAAAGCCCTGTTTGTTTTTTGGTCCCCAACAGGCACATATTTCTCTGAAATGCCATAGGGCACACCAGGAAAATCTTCTAGGGTGCACCAGTGCACCCTGACACACACTTTGAGAACCACTGCAATAGGGACCCAAGAGGGAAAAGAGGAGGAGGGCAGAATACTTGTTAAAGAGATATTAGCTGAAAATTTTCCTAACCTGGAAAAGGAAACAGATATCCAGATATAGAAAGCCTAAAGTGTACCAAATAAAATAAATTCAAGGAGACCCACACAAAGGCACATTATAATTAAATTATCAAAAGTTAAAGACAGGGAGATAATCTTAAAAGCAATAGATAGGAAACACCCTATATAAAAGGGAATCCCCATAAGACTATCAGATTTTTCAGCAGAAATTTTGCAGGTCAGACAGAAGTGACAATACATTCAAAGTGCTGGAGGAAAAACACTGCCAACAAAGAGTATGATACCCAGCAGAGCTGCCCTTAAGAATTAGAGGAGCAATAAAGTTTTGCAGAGAAGCAAAACATTAAAGAGTTCAACACTACTAGGCTGGACTTACAAGAAATGTTAAAGAGACATCTATAAGCTTAAATGGAAAGGTGTTAATTAGTAACAGGGAAATATATGAATGTATAAATATTATTTGTATAAGGTGTTAAATGTCACTTGAATATAAAGGTTAATATACAGTTAAGTTAAAATAATATAGTGATGTAGATTATTACTTATAAATTTAGTATAAAGGTTAAAAGAAGTAAAAATATAACTCCAATAATTTATTAATGGATACACAAATAAAAAGATAGAAATTGTGACATAAAAAGCATAAAATGAGGGAAGGAGAAGAAAAATATGGAGCTTTATGATGCATTTGAACTTGTTAATCAACTTAAAATAGACTGTAAAATATATATTTTAAGTAAACCTTGTGGTTACTACAATGCAAAAACCTATAGTAGATACACAGAAGATAAGGAGAAAGGAATCTAAATTCACCACACAAAATCATCAGATCACAAAGAGGAAATAAAAAAGGACAAAAGAATTTCAAAACAGCCAGGAAACAATGAATAAAATGGCAGTAAGTACATACCTATCAATAATTTCTTTTTATGTAAATGTACTAAATTATCCAGCAAAAGAAACAAAGTGCCTGAATGAATTATTTTTTAAAGACCTAATTATATGCTGCTTCTAAGAGACTCACTTCAGCTTTAAGGACACACATGGGCTGAAAATGAAGGAATGTAAAAAATAAAATTAATGCAAATGGAAACCAAATGAAAGCTGGGGTAGCTCTATGTATATCAGACAAAATAGACTTTAACACAAAAACTGGAATAGAAGACACAAAAAGTCATTATATAATTGAAAATGGGTAAATCCAACAAAATATAACAGTTGTAATTATGTAATTACTTACAATAGGAACACCTAAGTAAAGAAAATGTTTTCTAAAAGGAGAAATAAAAAATAAATACCGATACAAAAAGAGTAGGGCACTTCAGTACCCCATTTTCATCAGTGGATAGATCATCCAGACAGAAAATTAACAAGAAAACACTGGCTGAAATGGCACGTTGGACCAGATGGACTTAATATATGTTAAAGAGCATTCCATCAAAAAGCAGCAGAATACACATTCTTCTCCAGCACACAGGGAACATTCCCCGGGATAGATGATATGTTAGGTCCCAAAACAAGTCTTAAATTTAAGAAGATTGAAATCATATCAAGCATTTTTTCCAACCACAATGATAATAAAAGTAGAAATCAATTACAAAAAGAAAACTGGAAAATCTATAAATATGTGGATTTTAAATGGCATACTATTGAATAACTGATGGGTCAGAAAGGAAATTAAAAGAAAAATAAAAAATATTTTGAGACAAATGAAAATGGAAGTGCAACATACAAAAGATATGGGATATAGCAAAAACAGTTCTAAGAAAGAAGTTCATAGTGATAAATTTCATCATTAAGAAACAGGGAGACCCCAAACAACCGAACTTTACACCTCAAGGAACTAGAAAAAGAACAAACAAAACTCTGGCTAGTAAGAGGAAATAACAAAGAGTGAAATCAGTGGTAAGTGAAACAGAAATTAAGAAGAATAGAAAAGATAAACAAAATTGACAAACCTTTAACTAGACTTACCAAGGAAAAATAAAAGAGGAGACAATATAACTGATACCACAGAAATACAAAGGATTATAAGAGATGACAGTGAACAATTATACGCTAACAAATTGGGCAACCTATGAGGACTGGACAAATTCCTAGAAACATACAACCTAGCAAGACTGAGGTCATAAAAAAAAATAGAAAATCTGAATAAACCTTTTACTAGGAATGAGATTAAATCAGTAATCAAAACAAAAGTCAGGGCCAGATGGCTTCACTGGTGAGTTCTACCAAACATTTAAAGAGAGTTAGTACCAATCCTGTCAATCTTTTCCAAAAGATAGAAGAGGAAGGAACACTTCCAAACTCATTTTATAAGGCCAGCATTACTCTAAAACCGGAATTAGACAAGGACAATACAAGAAAAGAAATTATAGGGCAATATCTCTGATGAACACAGATGCAAAGACCCTTAACTACAGTAATTGAATTTAACAATATGTTAAAAGGATCATACACTATGATCAAGTGGGATTTATCCCAAGGACGAAAGGATGGTTTAACATGCGCAAATCAAACTATGTGATACACAACATAATAAAATGAAGGACAAAAATCATATGACAATTTCAATTGATGTAGAGAAAGCATTTAACAAAATTCAATATCTACTGATAACAACACTCAAAAAGTGTGTATAGAGGGAACATACCTCAACACAATAAAGGCCATATATGACAAATCCATCGCCAACATCATACTCAGAGGTGAAGAGCTGAAAGCTTTTCCTCCAAGATCAGGAACATAAAGCTGAATGAATAATGAAAATCTCTCTCTCTCTCTCTCTCACACACACACACACATACACTCACAGACACAAACAGTGGAATATTATTTAGCCAGAGAAAAGGAAATTTTGTCTTCAACATCATAGATAGATTTGAGGGCATTATGCTAACTGAAATAAGTCACACAGAGAAGGAAAAGTACTCTATGATCCTTATATGTGGAATCTTAAAAAAAAATCAAAACTCATAGATAGAACAAATTGGTGGTTGCCAGTGGTGGGTCAGGGAGTGGATGAAATGGGTGACCAAAAAGTACAGACTTCTAGTTATAAGGTAATAAGTGTGGGGATAGAATGTATTACACGGTGCCTATAGTTAACCATACTGCACTGTACATTTTGAAATTGCTAATATAGTAAATCTTAAAAGTTCTCATCAAAAGAAAGAAAAAATTGTAACCAGGTATGTGTGATGGGTGTTAACTAAACTAATGATAATCATTTCATAATATACCCATATATCAGATCATTACAAGTATACTTTTTATTATGATCACATTTATTGCACTTCACAGATACTGTGGGGTGTTTTCCTTTGGTTTTTTTTTTATTTATTTAAAGTTTATGGTAACACTGCTTTGAACAATTTGAAAACCTTCTGGAAAGGATTCACCATTCTAGATATCATTAAGAACATTTGTGGTTCATGGGAAAAGGTCAAATAACAATATTAGCAGGAGTTTAGAAGAAGATGATTCCAACATTCATGGATGGCGTTAAGGGGTTTGGGGGGTGGGGGTGAGAAAGGAGAGGGGGGAGGGGAGGGACACAAAGAAAACCAGATAGAAGGTGACGGAAGACAATTTGACATTGGGTGAGGGGTATGCAACATAATCAAATGTCAAAATAATCTGGAGAGAGATGTTTTCTCTGAACATATGTACCCTGATTTATCAATGTCACTGCATTAAAATTAATAATAATAAATAGAAAAAGAGGAAAAAAAGACTCCAGTGGAGGAAGTAACTGCAGATGTGGAAACAGCAGGGAAACTAGAAATGTAAGAGGAACCTGAAGATGTGACTGAATTGCTATAATTTCAGAATAAAACTTGAACAGATAAGGAGTTGCTTCTCACAGATGAGCAGAGAAAGTGGTTTCTTGAGATAGAATCTACTCTTGGAAATGCTATGAAGATGGTAAAAGTAACCCAAAAATTAGAATATTAAATCAACTTGATAAAGCAGTGGCGGAGTTTGAGAGGATTGACTCCAATTTTGGAAAGCTCTGTGGGTAAAATGCTATCAAGCAGCATTGCGTGGTACAGAGAAACCATTCATGAGAGGAAGGGGCAGTCAAGGCAAACTTCACTGTCATCTTATTTTGAGAAATTGACACAGGCACCCTGGCCTCTAGCAGCCAACACCCTGACCAGTTAGAAGCCATCAACTTTGAGGCAAAACTCTCCACCAGTAAAAAGATTATAACTCATTGAAGGCTCAGATGATGGTTAGAGTTTTTATAACAACAAAGTATTTTTAGTTTAGGTGTGTACTTTTTTTAGACATAATGCTATTACACACTTAATAGACTACAGTAGAGTGTAACATAACTTCTGTATGTACTGGAAAGCAAAAAAGAAAATATAATTTGCCTCACTTTGTTGTCATATTTGCTGTATTGCAGTGGTCTGTAACCTAACCTGCAATATCTCTGTGTATGCCTGTATGTTTTACACTTAAAACTAATAGAATGTTATATGTCACTTACACCTCAATTTCTTAAAAAGCCATTATTTTGGGGGTGGTTTATTGTGCAGCAATAAATAACTGGAAAACTTATTTACTATATTATTTCTTTAGGGGTTAACCTAAAGATTATAGTATGTATTCTTAGAGTATATGCTAAATATAGTTTTATAATAATTCATTTTATTCACTTCAAAATATTTTCTCACCCTGGCCAGCTGGCTCAGTGGCAGAGCATCAGCCTGGCGTGTGGATGTCCCGGGTTTGATTCCCAGTCAAGGCACACAGGAGAAGTGACCATCTGTTTCTCCAACCCTCCCCTTTCATTTTCTCTCTCTCACTTGCTCTTTCTCTTCCCCTCCTGCAGTAGTGGCTCCGTTGGTTCAAGCATATAGAGCCTGGGCACTGAGGGTGGCTCCATGGAATCTCCACGTCAGGTGCTAAAAATAGCTCCATTGCAAGCATGGCCCTAGGTGGGCAGAGCATCAACCCCAGGCAGGGGGTTCCCAGTCAGGGCTCATGTGGGAATCTCTTTATCTCCCCTCCTGTTACTTAGAAAAGAAGAAAGAAAAAAATATATTTTCTCATAGTGCTTGAGATTTTATTCTTTGACCCATATGTTGTTTAGAGATATGTTGCTTAATTTCCAAAAGTTAAGAGATTTTCTGGATTTCTTATTGATTTCCACTTAATTCCATTATGATCAGAGAACATACTTTGTATAATTTCAGTTCCTTTTATTTAATTAGGTTTATTTTATTTCCCAGTATATTATCTCTCTTAGTGAATGTTTCATGTCCACTTGAGAAGAATGTATATTGACTGTCATAGAATAACTTGTTCTATGAATGTCAATTCAGTTGGTGGATGGTGCTGTACAATTCTATATCTTGCTCTGACCTGTGGTGGTGCAGTGGATAAAGCATCGACCTAGAATGCTGAGGTCGCCGGTTCAAAACCCTGGGCTTGCCTGGTCAAGGCACATATGGGAGTTGAAGCTTCCTGCTCCTCCCCCCTTCTCTCTCTCTCTCTCTCTCTCTCTCCTCTAAAATGAATAAATAAATAAAGTAATTAAAAAATAAAAAAAAAATCCTAGGCTACAATTCTATATCTTGCTGATTTTTTGTCCGCTCATTCTATCAACTATTGACAGTGGAATGTTGATACCTCCTACTATAATTGTGTCTTTATTTTTTCTTTCAATTCTGTCAATTTTTTCTTCATATATTTTGAAAGTGTTTGGTTCATACTCATTTAGGACTATGAGCCGACACTTTTTTTTTTATCATTATATCATGTCTCTCATTTCAGGTGAGTGTTTTTGCTTAGAAACCTATTTTGATATCGATATCTCTACTTCAACTTTTTAAAAATAGTTTGCTGATTTATTTTTTTCTATTCTTTTCCTTTCACTTACCTGTATTAGAATATTTGGAGTGAGTTTCTTGCAGATATTATATAGTTGAGTCTTAGGCTTTTCTTTATTCAATCTTTGTTTTTAAATTTTTGTGTTGGGATCATATATATTTTATATAATATGTTTGATTTTTACCTACCATTTAATTATTTGTTTTCTAATTATACTGTTGTGTACTCCTCTGATTGCCATTTCTTACCTTCTTTTGGAGTATTTGAACATTTTTTATTTTAATGTATTATGTTTTGTAGTATATTTTTGTACAGTTTTTTTTTAGTGGTTGGTATATAATTGTGTTATACACACATAAGTTTTTATAGTGTACTTAGAATCAACATTTTACAACTTCATGTAGAATGTACAACTCTTATCACCATGTAAGTTCTTTTACCCTCCCTGTTTGATATAGTTTCTTATGTATTACCTCTATATACAATAAAAATACTATCAGATAGTGTTGCTATTTTTGCCTTCATCAAATATGTTTTAAATAACTGGAGAGAAGTGGAAGTTTAGTAGAATACTTACCTTTTCTGCCACCTTTCCTTCATTCTACTTTTTCTAAGCTTCATTCTTGTATCTTTCCCTTTTAAGAACTTCCTTTAGCATTTCTTTTAGAACAGGTCTGCTGACAATGAATTATCTGTTTCCCTTCATCTGAGCATGTCCTTATTTCACTTTCATTGATGAAGAATATTTTTACTGGATATAAAATTCTGGGCTCAAGTTTCTTCTCTTCCAGAGATTTAAAAATACTTTTTCTTTTACTTTCATAATTTCTGATAAGAAATCTATAGTCATTCAAATCATGATTCTCCTCTATTCCCCATAACATATCATCTGTCTCTGTCAGCTTAGATATTTTGTCTTTGCCTTTAACTTTAGGCAGTTTGAGTATGGAATTCTTCTGGTTTATCCTGTTTGGAGTTTGCTGGATTTTTAGAATCTCAAAATTTATGTCTTTGATGAAATTTAGGAAGAGTTTAGCCATTAATTCTGCAAATATTTTTTGTTGCAATGAACTTTTTGTCATATCTTTTTAGGATTCCATGAGGCAATGTTATACTTTATAGAATTATTCCAGGTATTGCTCATTTCCTTTTGATTTTTTCTTCTTTTCATGTTAAGACTGGATAATTTCTATTGATCTGTCTTCAAGTTCACTCACACTTTCCTGTCATCTCCATTTGATGTTGGCTGTATACAATGAGATAAATATTTCACTATCTCACTGTGAAAGATAGTGCAGACTTTATTTTTGGTTCCTTTTTCTCCGATTTATGTTTCTTTGCTGATATTTCCTGTTTTCTATTTGTTTCAAAAGTATTTCTCGCCCTGGCAGGTTGGCTCAGCGGTAGAGCGTCGGCCTGGAGTGTGGGGGACCCGGGTTCGATTCCCGGCCAGGGCACATAGGAGAAGCGCCCATTTGCTTCTCCACCCCCCCTCCTTCCTCTTTGTCTCTCTCTTCCCCTCCCGCAGCCAAGGCTCCATTGGAGCAAAGATGGCCTGGGCGCTGGGGATGGCTCCTTGGCCTCTGCCCCAGGTGCTAGAGTGGCTCTGGTCGCAGCAGAGCAACGCCCCAGAGGGGAAGAGCATCTTCCCCTGGTGGGCAGAGCGTCGCCCCTGGTGGGCGTGCCGGGTGGATCCCGGTCTGGCGCATGCGGGAGTCTGTCTGACTGTCTCTCCCCATTTCCAGCTTCAGAAAAATACCAAAAAAAAATTATTTCTCCTTATTTCTTGGAGCATTTGAAAAATGGCTGCTTTAAAAGTTTTTGATAATTTCAACATCTGTGTCATCTAGGAATCAGTGTCTGTACATTGTATTTTCTGTTTGAGTTGGAATTTTCTTGCTTCTTTGTAAGCCAGGTAGTTTTTATTTTATCCTGAACACTTTGAATAGAATGTTAACAGACTCTAGCTTTTGTTTAAATCCTATGGACAATGTTGGTATTTTTATTTTAGCATATAATCAACCTAGTCAAGACAAAAATTCTGACCAGCTTTTGTGGTTTCTTGTCCTGTTCCTTGGGTTTTCATAGCCTTTGTGATGCTATGCATGGCTGCCTCATGTGTGTAAACCCAATAGATTGTCTGGGAGCTGGAAGGTCATCTCCCCCATAGTTCTGTTCTCAACGCCCTTGGTGTGATCTTTAGAGTCAGATCTACATGTGTACAGCTTTGGGGTAAGAATTGCAGTTTACATATTACTTTATGGGATTAGTGTCCCAAACTCTGGATGTTTCATTACTTCCCATATACTTTCTGGTCCTCAAGGACTCCCCTTTTTGGTCTTCTGGCAAGAATCTGTGACTTTAGTTACCTCACTCTGCCATAACTTCCTGTGGCTGCACCCATGTCTGGAGCACACAGCAGCAGAGAAAGAGAGAAACTAAGTCATGGAATTTGTCTGACCTTCTTGGGACCTCAGTGTCTCAGTTCAGAGAGGAATTTCCCATCTCTTGACATTTTAGACATGTGTTGGCTCTCCCTGCTGCCACTGTCACTACTGCCAACATTCACATGGGCATTCCCAGGGGACCGAGGTGTAAGGAAAGGGAGGGAAGAACCAAGGGGATTTTTTACACTCTGAGGATATTAGCAGTCCCTTTTGTGCTCCTTAGGTAGAAACTAGATGGCTTCTCTGAAGACCTCTTCTGTAGGTCTCTCTGCTTTTTGGAAGCAAGTTTCCCACTTCAAGAATCTGGCTGCCTTGGCGCTAGGCTTCAAGGCAGCAGAGGAAATACCGAAATAGGAAACTTATCATCATTTACTGCTACTTAAAATGTTGGTCTTCCTCAATCCACCTGCTACCATTTTCTTTTCAGAGTCTTTAAATAGCTTTCCCATGCATTCATTGCAAGTTGTATAGCTAGCTGTATTCACAGGGAGAGACGGGGTGAGGCATGCTTACTCCATCTCACCAGGAACCAGAGCTTCTTCTGCTCCTGGGGCTGTAATGTCATATACTTTCCTTCTATAGGTTTTAAACCTCACAAGATATAACAGCTATTGTTTAACAGTCAATATCTTTTTTATATTTTCTTACAACTTTACCTTCCCCGCTGTTCATTCCTTCCTATGATTCCATAATACCATTTGCTAGAATTTTCCTTCATCCTAAAGAACTAACTTAATATTTATTTTCTTAACTTTTGTTTGAAGGCTTTATTCTTTCTTCATTTCTGAAGGAGCTTTACAATGATAATAGAGTCCCAGTTTAGTAGTCCCTCTTTTAAAGGTGTTATACTACTACTGTCTTCTGATATCAATAGTTTCTGTTTAAAAGTCAGCCATATCTCACCGTTTGTCCCAGGAACTCTCGTGTCTTTTAATGCAGCTTTAATATATTCTCCCTATTTTTGTTTCTTGGCTTCCATTTCTCTACTGAGATTCTCCATCTATTTATTCACTGTGACTATATTTTCCATTAAATACTTGAACATAGTTATATTCAATATATAAGAGCTACTTTAAAATTTCCTTCCTGACAGTTCCTACATCTGGGTTATCTCAGAGTCAGTTTCTTTTGACCACTTTCTCTTGAGAACAGGTCACATTTTTCAGGTTCTTCACTTGCCTATTAATTTTTTATTGTATGCTTGAGATTGTAAGTGATACAAGTCTGTCTTCTTTTAATGGATGTTGGTTTTATTCTCCTAAATTCCCCTTGTCCCATATGCTTTTATTGTTTGAGCCTGTAATATGGGAAAACAAAATTTTGGATTTTTTTTTTTCCCTATGACATGCTCTTTACACAAAGTCATGACCCTTACTTTAGAGCAGGGGTCTCAAATTCGCGGCCCAGCCACCAATTTTGTGCGGCCCGCAGACTGGCCCGCAGACTAATCCACGAAGTTTGATTAGTCTGCGGGGGCTGCGCAAAATTGGTGGGCGGGCTGCGAATTTGAGACCCCTGCTTTAGAGGGATGGCCTTTCTAGTATCCCAGCTGAATGTCTGAAGTGCATAATGTGGTCTCTCCACCCTGCTAAGCTGAAGCTCCAAGGCTCCCTACCCCGCATCACACACAGCAGGCCATCTTTACCAGGCCCAGCATGTCATCTCTGTATTCAGCCCAGCTCTGGCCCAGGGCTCATGGTGAAGCTCCATGTAGACCTGTGCGGCCTCCCTTTTCATAGCTACCTGTTTTCAGACACCCTGCCCTACTACTTTCAGCTGCTTCAACAGCACGGAACTCTGCTCTCTTCATCTTTAATGAGTCTGTTGCCCTGCTTGGGTTCCACTTTCTTGCACCCCAGAAAAAGTGCCCTTCAGAAAATAGCCAGAACAGCTACGGGCCAGTTGTGGAACACACCCTGTGTGTGTCCCTTCTCTCACATTGGTGACAGCTGTGCTGCCTACCAATCCCTGAAAAAAATTCATCTCATCTAGCTTGTCCAGTGTTAGAGGCTTTTGGGGTTTTGTTTTGTTTTTTTTTTTTTTTGGAGGGGGGTTGTTTTTGTTTTTTAGAAGGAGAATAAATCAGGTACTTATTACTCTCTCATGGCTGGAAGTAAGTTCTTGGTGTACATTAATTTAAACACACATTGAGATTTAAATCACTGATATGAGAAATACTTTTCTTAAAAGCAATTTCTGACAAAGAATAGTTAAGTGTGCTTAATAAAAATTTTAGAAGTGACCAAAGGGGAAACGGAGCAATGTTTTAAAGGCACTGCAGACAAACTTTAAATTTCAAACTTAACCTATGTTGTTATGTATATAATACTCTTAGAGAAAAGTATAAAAGACATATTTTTTTTTCTTTCCCATTCTTGACCTGTCCTAATACACCAAGTTCTCACTTAAGGTCATGAAGTCTAAATCGTAGATACTTGACCTTTGAATCACTGGTTAGTGAATAGCTAACTTGGGAGACATGGCCTTAAGAGAAGCCAGTTCAGACTGAAAGACAAATGACTATTTGGTTTTAGAAGTAACTCTCCATTTTTAAAGGGTGGAGATGGTTTGGTAGTAAATTAGTTCTCTCTCTGCCCTGGGAGATTAGACAAACAATGGATCTAACTAAGAAAATAGACTGACTCATTTGGCTACAATGCTATACTGAAGTTACAAGCAAACTAACATTAATCCTGAAAGAGAATTGGGCTCTGTATACTGTAATTGAGTTTTACAGTCGATTCTGATATTTCTCATTGAAGAAACCAAAAATCAGACATAAAATTCATGGATCTAAAGGCACTCTGAACCCTGTCTCTCCTTACCTCATCATCTGCTATAGCAAGGCTGAAGTCATATGCAATTTACTGCCTTATTTATTAACTGTTCTTGAGGATAGTAGTTTTTATTGCAAGAGAAGTGGAGTTTGTAATGACCCCTTTTCCTCTTTATTTTCTTGAGCATTTCCAAAGTTCTTCTAATAGTAAACATCCTATCTTAAGAGTGAAGTGTCCATCAAGAGAACAGGTATAGGTGAGAGAGGAAAGTCAGACCTGTTGGGCAAGAAAAGAAGTTGTAAAAAGCTCACAATGTGTCCTAAGTGCATAGGGATGGAGAATGCGGGGAAATGGAATAAGAGACGTGGGAGTGACCAGTCATCTGACCGGTCAGGAAGGGGTGCTTGGGTGGACGTTTTTCACATCTAGATTTAGCTTTTCTTGATCTGAATTTTACAGACTTTTGCCTTTCACCAAGCCCAATTTTTCTCCACAAGCATGTGTGGATTCTCCTCCTGCCCCAGGACAAAGTCCTTTGGGGTGAATTTAATTAGTTTGGGGGAATGGTCCATTCTTCTTCCAGGAGATCTGTTTCAGGTTTACGTCATTCCATTGGCCTCACCAACAACTGAAGGGCAGATCTCCTGGCCAGCGGATAAATTCCCTGGGCGGAGAGAAAAGGCCTGGAAGCTGATGGTCGCACTCCACCTACTCCTAACTCCCCTTGGCTGTGAGGACACTATATGCTGAGGCGGCATGAGTTGTACAGGTAGTTTCAGGTCTTGTCTATGAGAGAAACACACAACTGCCTAGTTTTTCAACACACACACACACACACACACACACACACACACACCTACAATATTCGCTGGTGGAAGTGGAATGTTGGCAATTTATGGTTCCTCCGGAGCCACCCATCTCTTCTAATGCCCCAAGTGTATGGTTTTACTGTAAGAGACTGTGGGTAAAGGAGGGTGGGATTAGATTTCAGTTTATTCTTCTGCTTCACTCAGGAAAGAGGTTTCCAAGCAGACGCGTAAAGGTAGACGAGGTATTTGTCGCTGTTTGGTGCCTGTCACGTCGCAGCCCATCCCTCCCACCCACCACCACCACCACCACCAGTGCTAGCACACACTGTGAGAAGAAACGCAGCCGCCCCTCCCTCGCGACCGGCACAGACCGACCAGAACTTCCCCTGGGTCGTGGCCCAGCGATACGGAGCGGCCCTGGCGCGGAGCCCTGCTCTTCCCGAGTCGTGGGTGGCGCGGTGCTTGTTTCCCTCTCCTCCCTTTCCGGACCCAAACGGGGATGTATCTGGGTCAGCCTGGGAGGGGCCGGACCTGCCGGGGACCAGCGGGGGGGAAAAGGGTGGCGATGACAGCATCTTTCAGGTTTTTGGCGTTTCTGAGCTTGGCCCCTTCCAGCCCCTCGCCGCTCTCGCGCCCGGCGAGGCTGCCGCTCTCGCCTGAGGACTGGGTGAGGGGAGAGCCGGTTCCTCCTATCTGTGCAGCCACCCCTGCACGCCCTGCGAACAATGCGGCGCCCACCGGGCCCCCCCACCACACACACACACATTCCAGGCTTCCCGAGGCACGCTCCCCGCGCGGGCGGCGCGTCCCTCCGCCCCAGGAAAAGAGCAGTGGAACAGTTCACGGCCGCCGCGAGTTCCTGGTCTTCCTTTCCGGTGATAAACGGCGGGGCGACGAGCCAACTGCTGCTCAAGATGCTCCACCCGTGCCCGAGCCTCTCTCTCTTGGCTCTGCGGGGGCCCTGATCCAGGACGGAGAGGGTCCCTTTACCTCCGCAAAGCTCAGAGGCTGAGCGCCAGGGCGGCAGGAGGCGCGACCCCGGCGGGCTCCTCGCTGCCTGGGTTCCTCCCTCCTTGATCTTTTGCGCTCCACAAAAGCGGGGAGGAGCTGGGTGTGCGTCAAAACCGCATCTTCCCCGGACGCTTTGGCCTAGACGCTTGGGTGAGGTTCGGAGGGTCATGGACCTTCCCGGCTCCCCTCCCTGCGAGCTCTGTATATAAGCCCAGCACCAGGAATCGAGGCCACAAGTCTTCATTTCCCTGAGGCCCGGCCCCTCCCTCCGCATCCTTGCCCTGCATAGACTCGGCAGCTTCAAATTTACAAGTGCTCGCTCTTCCTCTCGGCGTTAGGGAGAGCAATGAGTTGAAAATCTTCTCTGGGTTCCTGTTTTCTGTGCGCAGTTATCTCTTTATTCCCTCCCTCGATTCCCCACGTCGCACGCTCCTGTTTGCCGGAGGGTCGCCGTGGGTCCCTGTGCTCGGAGCCCACCGATGTGCTTTGGCTGAGAGCTTCCCGAAAGGTGCCTGCTTCCGCTGGAGCTCGTGGCCAAGCAGAGGTGTTGCTCCTTCCACGCCTCATCTCGCCCGCAGACATCTCTTCCCATCATTTCATCCACCCTTGGATAAACCCCGCGCCCCTCCCCGCGGGCGCCCGGCGCAGCGCCCCCTCCCACCACTGCGCCCAGGCGGGTGGGAAGCAGAGCGGCCTGGGGCGCGCGGAAGGCGCGCAGAGCTCTCCGCTGCCCGCACTCGCTGCGTCTGGGGAATTGCGCTGTGGGCGAGGCGGCCGGGCTGGCCTTTATCGCTCGCCCGCTAGTCGTTTGAAACTTTATCAGCGAGTCTCGACGCTCTCCGCAGACCCAGCGGGGGGCGGGGGCGCCGGCGGCGGTGAGGAGGCGCCCTCGGTGTTGAGCGCTTCTGCTCCGGGCACGCATGGCGCCCGCACACGGAGTCTGACCTGATGCAGACGCCAAGGGGGTTAATATGAACGCCCCTCTCGGTGGAATCTGGCTCTGGCTCCCTCTGCTCTTGATCTGGCTCAGCCCTGAGGTCAGCTCTTCATGGTGGTAAGTCCACGCGTACGGGCGCGGGGGGCATTTTTGATATAGGAATGGGGACCGTGCTGAAACCCTTTCCGGCGGCACTTCGCCGCGGCCCCGGCAGTCGCGGGTTCCAGCCGAAGGTTGGCCGCTGCCCTCTCCTATCGCCTTATCCTGAGCCCCTTCGCTTTTCCTCTGAGGACCATTCCAACTTTGACAACTCCAAACTAACAAACAAAAACACCCACAAAAACCCACATTCCCCTTCAACAAGAGCTCTGATATTTGATTTATTTAGATCCAGCTGAGCGACAGCAAAATCAGTCCATTTCTTATCCCGTTGAGAGACGCGCTGGCCGGGTCTTTAGCTCAGACGCGCGCGCGTGCTCGCGCGTGCGTGAGTGTTTGTGTGTGTTCACCCTGAAAACTACAATCGCCCCCCCCGCCACTCCCCACATCCCCCCCCCAAAATATCAAGATGCGCCTAGGGGGCAATTTCAGATAGTTAGGAGCTGTAGAACCCAAAGCATGTGTGATGTTGCATTATTTCCCGTCCTTCCACATTCCTGATGCTTCTCACCAGTGGGGCGGAAGGACGTCGTGCCGCCTGCCTGCAGGTAGAGACTGCAGCCTCCAAGCACAGCTCCGGGCTGGGGGCAGGGCGGGGCTCAACCCACAGCCCCTCAAAGAGGAAATTTGCTCCTGTCCTTTGCATGTGAATCAACGACTTAATTCTTTTGCATGGTGAACAGAACAAGTCTTAGCATCGTTACACAGGGAGCTTCCCTGCCCACCCAGAAACTCTTCTCCATCTCCCGACCTATTAATCTTGAAAAGAGAGGGAACTGAGAGCTCTTTAACGTCCTTGAACCTAGAAGTTCTCCAATAGATATTAAAACACTGATCCAGGAAGACCTGTTACTGTGGGTGGTTTTTCAAGAATTTGGCAAAAGTAAAGCGTCTCAGCCAAAGGAAAGGCTAGACCAGGGAACTTAAGGAAGACACTGGAGCTCTTCAAAGGAGCATGGCAGAGCGCTGATGGGAAGAGAGGTTCAAGTCCTTCTCAAGCTGCTTTGAACAGGGAGGCGTTTAGCCTTGACATTGCTGAAACGGGATCAAAGGTTGATTTATCAGAATAACCACTTTTCAGTAAAATGAGTATTTCTGTTTCTACGGGTAAACATTATTTATTGCCCACACATTTTGTCACATTGTCTCTCAGCTGTCACTTAAATCTACTTTTTGTAAATCACAGCTGTATTGACTTTATGATCATATAAAATAATGAAAATACAAGAGAAGACATTCTCCTTTTTGATCGCTTCAAAAGACACCTTTGGAAGCTTGGGTTATATAAAAGGTACCTTTCTAAACATTTCACAACTAATAGAGAACATCTGGGCAGAGATGATGATGTAATTTTTTTTGTTAAAGTTTCTCTTCAAAAGTACTTTATGGAGCTATAACACTGTTTGATTCTTCCAAACACTTAGTGTCCTTAATAACAATAGAAAGAATTTTTTTCCAAAGATTCTCTATAAAAGCCCAAGAAGAGCCGAGAAATGGAAATATTTAAAGGATTCCTTAGTAAAGGAAGAACTCTGGTCTGTGAGGACAGTGTAACATCAGATACCAGCAGGTGTTGATTGGACAGATACAGACAGTTTCTTAACACACTTAAGCATTAGGGTCAAATACATGGGAGTGAGAGCTTTAAAGGTCGGCTCCCCCCAAAGCCAAGCCCAGACACATTTCATCATTGGGTCAGAGACTCCTTAGGAACAGTCTTTGAAGACGTTGCCCCTCCCCACTCATTCTGGCCCCTGACTGCTGAGTATCATCTGCTGGCCCTCAATTCATGTCGTGCGTAGACAGTCTTCACTGCATCCTGGGGTGCTGCTTCTCCACGGAACTGAAATTAAGTAACCTTTGCTTTTTAATATCCCCAACACGTAAGGAATTACTATTTGAAACATGCTTTGAACTCTTCAGTCTCCCAGGAAACATGGCTCCAGGCCTCGGGTTCCATGTCCTCACCTCTGTGTCGGTCCTTCCCAGGTACATGAGAGCGACAGGCGGCTCCTCCAGGGTCATGTGTGACAACGTGCCAGGCCTGGTGAGCCGCCAGCGGCAGCTGTGTCACAGACACCCGGACGTGATGCGCTCCGTGGGCCTGGGCGTGGCCGAGTGGACAGCGGAGTGCCAGCACCAGTTCCGCCAGCACCGCTGGAACTGCAACACCCTGGACAGGGACCACAGCCTCTTCGGCAGGGTCCTGCTCCGAAGTAAGTCTCCCGCCTTCCGGCCGCTCTCAGCTCCCCCCCCCCCCCACACACACACATACACACTCCTCTCTCTATTTGGTCTTCAAAGTCCCTGCTCATTTTCTCTTACATTTTATTCAGTCAGACACTTGTTCCCTGTTGGGGGCATTGCCTCTGTTTTACAGGTAAGGACTTCAGAACTCAAAGCTAATCTAAAGCTTTGTAGGAGGCCGGTCATGTAGGAGAACGTAGATCCCAGGCTGATGTCCTTTTATTCTCTTCTCTACCCATCTCTGTCGTATCACAGCCTGTCCCTTCCAATTCAGATTTTGTCTCTAGGTGGAAGGAGGCAGCAGCCACAGGGCTCTTTTGACTTTTTTACTCTTCTTCCTGGAACTTTGAACCTTCCAGAGGGATTTGAGCAGAAGATGAGGATGGAATGCCCACATCTTTTGTTGGCTAGAGATGGTCACTATTACTATAACATGTAAATGTTATTAAGAAGCTGAGACAAATCTCCGCTCACCACCTTTGACCTGCCATTCCGCTGTTCAGCTTTGGGTCATGCTGTACCTAATCTAAACATTTTTTTCAGTAGACTGTTAGTACCATAAGGCAGGATGAGTCTGCCTTCCCTGCACCTCACTGGGAGCCTTGTGTGTTGCAAGCACTATTCATTCACTGATGAACTTGTAGTGATTGCCTACTATTATTTCCCAGGTGCATTGTAGGCCAAAGAGTATTTATGGAAGGTAAGAGTGCGAATCATGAATACATAGTTCTTGGTTATTTTTCTTTTGCTCAGAAGGAGCATTAAACATTGCCTAGTTACGTCCTGAATGTGGAAAGTAGCTCACTAGCTACTGTACAATCTAAGAAAATTAACTGACAGTCGCAATTTATTTTCAAAAAATATTTCTTCCCTGCCCTGGTGTTATTAGCATTTTCCAAGAAATGGCACTGCCGACCCATTTGCTACTGGGGACTTTGACTGGAAACACAAAAGTTTTGTGGGAACCCCAGAAACAGAAAACTTTACACTTGTTTTGCCCACCCCATCCCCACCCCTAAGAAAATCATCCAGACTATGCGCTTGGTAATGCTTAACAGAGGGTGTTTCTATCATGTAATCATCACAGCCCTAGGGTTTTATGAGGCCAAATGCATAACTGAATGTCTCTGAAATCCCCCAAGGGCGTAGTGCGCTCACTCCATGTATCCCTGAAGTAAATTTACTGCCATATTCTGCAGTGTTATTCTCTAGTTTAAGAACTATATTCTTCTGCATTCCTTTTGGAGTTTTGATATGACATTGCAAATAGTTGAAAGATTAATAGTAAATTTCAACAACATGGAATTTTCAGACTTCACCTAGAATAGCTAACCAGTGAATCTTCTAAAGTGCCGGAACTTGTCAAAGAGAGTTTATAGTATATACATATAGAGAGAGAGAGAGTTAGCAAATATTTAGCACAAGACATCCTTGGACATAGTATGAACAGACTCTCAGTGTTTAAAATGTATCAGGGTTTTTCCTTTCAAAGTGTTTACATCCACTTTCCAATGGATACAAATAAAGGTCTTCCTCATTTATAAAATGATTATCTCTAAATTCTGTCCATGAAAGTCCATTAAGATGTCTCCATATTGGAAAAAAAAACAACAACCCCTTTAGATCACAAATCAAAGGATGTAATTTCGACCACTGATCCTAAAGATCTGCCAAAGCCGGGGATTCATTCACAAGGTACTTTAACTTAATCTTGACAATGTTTGTTTCTTCAGAGCTGCGGAGTGCTGAGCAGGAAGACATTGGAACTGGTCTGACTTAGTCTAAGGCCTCAAGTAAATCAGAGAAGGAACTCGTACTTCCTTCAGAGTTCTCTCCATGAAGCTTGACTGCTTTGCCAAAGTACTCAGAACTTAAAACACTCGAGCTACAGAATTTCTTTCCATTCTTCACAGAAGGCCAGATTTCTTCCTGGACATTAATGTAAACTCCTCTGACTGTCAGGGATGATTTTGTGTCGGTTCTGAGAGGGCTGAGTTTGGCCTAAGGTAGCTTATCCTGGAAATAATCATGAAATTCCAGTAAAGCTAACCAAAGACTTTTTATAATTAATTGCTTGGAGGGAAATTCACATCTTAGAGTTTTGAAAAACTCTTCCTTTGGAAACCTACATGTCCTTATAGATAACTAGGAAGGCAAAGGGCAAATGCTATCTCTAGGAAGAACATAAATGTGACTGACATGTCCCAGAGTCGTAGAGAAATGGGGAACATTTGCCTTTTTTTTTTTTAACAGAGACAGAGAGAGGGATAGATAGGGACAGACAAACAGGAATGGAGAGAGATGAGAAGCATCAATCATTAGTTTTTCATTGCAACACCTTAGTTGTTCATTGATTGCTTTCTAATATGTGCCTTGACCGCGGGCCTTCAGCAGACTGAGTAACAACCCTTGCTCGAGCCAGCGACCTTGGGTCCAAGCTGGTGAGCTTTGCTCAAACCAGATGAGCCTGCGCTCAAGCTGGCGACCTCGGGATCTCGAACCTGGGTCCTCTGCATCCCAGTCCGATGCTCTATCCACTGTGCCACCGCCTGGTCAGGCAGGAACATTTGCCTTTTTTTGCTTCAGACAGCTTAGAGTCAGACAGTAATTTTTAGGAACATTTGCATGTCACTAATTCAACAGACTGTCACCTATCACAGGCAGAGAAAATCAGACCCATAAATATCCCTACAAGAATATAGCCATCAAAGTCTGGGCTAAGCCTTAAACAAAGCAGTGATTAAATTAGGTCTCATCCTTGTAAATGTAAAAAGATAAAATAAAAAAAGAAAACAACAAGCATTTTAAAAGACTGTTGGATCCGGAACCTCCCAGCAAGCCTTGCTCCTGTTCGTGGCCCTCTAGGTAGCAGCCCCCACCCCAAACAAAACCACGCCTGTGCAGTCGGTAGACATTACTTGACTGATCTCAATCCAAAAATTAGAGAAACTTCAACAGTAACACATCAGGAAGTCTAAATATCACCATTTAGATTCAGATTTTGTTTCATATTGTGATGGCTTTAAAAGAATTTGTTTTTCTAAGAGGAGCCCCAATATCAAAATTTGTTTTGTTAGAAAGCCAACTCTTGAAATGTGCTACTATTTCTCACATAGCGTTTTAGTGATTCATCTAAGACACTTAACTGAAAACATCTTAAGGCTACATCTAACGTGATACCAAAACATCTGGAAGGAAAAGGAAAAGTCGGTCTACGCGCTACATTTTTTTAAATTTAAATAAACATCTCGCTATTTAGTAATGTTTTTGAATAATAAGTGAGAAATGTTTCAATAGGTGATATTTTCTTTAGAAATTATTTCTGAAATGTAGTAGATTTAAATGATGTTCTTTTCTTTCAGCCAACGTGTCAATGTAATTGTTTGCAATTTAAGCCAGGACGAATGCTTTGCTTAGACAATTTATTCCTCTAGTACTTTCAAAATACTGTCTGGTCACTAATGTTCTATCATTCACATCTTCAATAGCTTTCCCCTAAAAGACTGCCTCATAAAATTTATCTTTCTGATTATAAAATAAGATTAGTGCTAAGTAAATTAAGCATTTGGGAATTCTCCCTCTATGTGATATCTCTAGATGTGGACGCTGAACTCTAATCCAGAACCAGGTTTCAGCAGTTCAGTGGGGTAACTACTAAAAAGAAATTTTCCCAGTCTGTAAAATGGGTATAATAAAAATCTCGCTTACCCAAGTGCCACCACCTGAGATTAAGCCCATTAGCATCTATTACTCATTGCCTTTAACAAAACAACTCAATTCCACTTAGAAAATCTGTGATCCTTGTAATATATCCTGGGACTCTTAAATAGCCTTCCCCCACCCCCCGCCCCGCCCCGGGCCATCATGGCTCTCCCTGGAGAGCTCTCCTGCTACCTGTGTCAAATATTCATGTAATTGACTTCACCTCACTACAGAGCGTGACTGATTGCTTTTTATGATGGTTAGAGGTTTGGTGGGAGATATTTTTGGAAGGCTGAGGTAAGTGCCATTTAATACGGTGTAGATATGTTTTCCGGATTTTTAATAATGAGACTAGCAGAGCAGATATTGCAAGGGGCATATAATAAATTTCAGCACCGAATGACAAACGGAACCAAGCAGGGCTTCGGTGTGACAAGGTGAGTTCGCTCTCCCAGCTGTGTGGTTCAGAAAGCCACACTCGTCTTGACATGTTGAATCACCAAATGGCTCTCTGTGTTCTGCCTTGCATTGGCATGAGGCTGTTCGGCCTCTGTTTTGATTGTTAATATATTTGGTGCAGCAACCATTAATAAAAGGGCATGCTAATAACAATGAAATACGGCTCCACTTGAAAAATGAGGTGCGCACAGACCCTAAAGAGCCTTATATCTGTCACTATACCACAACACTGTGTTATGAGTTACTACAGATTATTAAAATAATTTAATGTAGTTATTGCACTGAAATATGTCCCTTTCAGCCTAGAAGTGAAAGTCACCTGTGTGCTAATAAAGAACAATTCTAAGAAAGCACCCCAAAGGGTTCTTGCCCAAGTCTATAGGTGGTAAATTTGTTTCCTTCCAGAAAAAAAACAAAGAAAAGCTTTTCACTGTCTTTTACCCAATACCAGTGATTAGTGCAGGTGTTCCAGAAGAAAGGAAACTCACCCCAATAGTTAGACGTAGTATGTAACTCTAAGATATTGCATATTGCCTTCAACAATCTCTCAGTTACTTGTGAGAGTTGATGGCAAGCCAGAACGCTCCAGTGTTAGGACGGGGCTGCTTACTGCCTTGCATGCTCTTCCACCTCGGCCGCTAGATTTTTTTGCACTCAGTATCACCCTCAATTGATCCTTTACATGTATAGGAGTGTCCTCAGTCATGCCTGAAGGCTTGGGTGGTTTTCTCAAGGTTTTATTCATCTAGCGGCTTGAATACTGAAATATATTGTGGAACGGTAAAATTGTAGAAGCCACACAAAAATGTCATGCTCTTCTCTTCTAGACCACGTAGGATTTCAGGTTAAACAAGCACATGCTGAGACTAACGTGAAGTCAGGAGCTGGGCAAGGCAGGCTTTGCTGCGTTTTCTTTTATATGCTATTTACAGTAAGGATACTTGTCACATAGGTGTATAAACTAATAACAGCTTATCATAGATGGTGAGGAGTCATACTAAAGAAAGATCCTTGCCTTGGCTGGTTTGCTCAGAGGTAAAGCATCAGCCCAGTGCATAGAAGTCCCAAGTTCAATTTCTGGTCAGGGCACACAGGAGAAGCAACCATCTGCTTCTCTTTCCCTCCCCCTCTCCCTTCTCTCTCTTTCTCTCACTGTCTTCCCCTCCAGCAGCCATGGCTCAATTGGTTCAAGCACATCGGCCCTGGCACTGAGGATGGCTTTGTAAAGCCTCCGCTTCAGGCACTAAAAATAGTTTGGTTGCGAGCCTGGCTCCAGATGGGCAGAGCATCGGCCCCAGATGGGTGTTGCTGGGTGGATCCCATTCAGGGTGCATCTATCTCCTCATCTCTCACTTGGAAAAGAAGACTCTGGAAATGATTCCTTCTGAATCCAGTCCCTTTTTGTCTAGTGCCGAGAGTATTAACCAGCCCTCCTGGGAAAGTTACTCAGAACTAGCAACTCCAGACCACTTCTAAGAAAAGCCTTTTTGTTCCAGGTAGTCGGGAATCTGCCTTTGTTTACGCCATCTCCTCAGCTGGAGTTGTGTTTGCCATCACCAGGGCCTGTAGCCAAGGGGAGTTAAAGTCCTGCTCCTGCGACCCAAAGAAGAAGGGAAGCACCAGGGACAGCAAGGGCGTCTTCGACTGGGGTGGCTGCAGTGATAACATTGACTATGGGATCAAGTTTGCCCGCGCGTTCGTGGATGCCAAGGAGAGGAAGGGCAAGGACGCCCGAGCCCTGATGAACCTGCACAACAACCGAGCCGGCAGGAAGGTATGGGCGCAGCGCTGCTCATTTGCAGACTGTGTGGCCTGGTAGGCGCTTACCCTGAGCTAACCCTAAATGTTCTCAGAGTTGTTAAAATGCCATATCGTCGCAAATGGCCACTGTCCCCCCACCCCGCGTTGTTTCTTCTAAAGAGCACCACCGACTGGGTTGAGATACCCCGCCCATGCTCCACCTTCCTCCCCACAGCTGAGCTGAAAGAGTCCACCCATTGCTTTTGGCATTGTTTATAGTCCAGTGTTTTATGGTCACTCTGGATACTGTATCATCTAGGCAGAAGATACAATCTGTGGGTGAGGCTAGCTAGTGTTTCATCGCACATACCAGTGGGACTTGAATGCTTGTATCTAAAGGATATTAAGACCCAGAATATCTTCTCTCAAATATACGATGAATATGACTTACTAGCTTCTTCTAGAATCAGGATGCTCTTTTTAGAAGCAGTTACCTTGGGATTTCTCAGACTGGGTGAGTAAGTAGACCAGAGGAACATATGGCCCCAAAGGGGTATTCTAGCCCCTTCTCCTCTCGTCTTTACTAACCTCCTGGGCTGTGGATTCATTGGTCAGTATTCAGTCTCCATCCTCCACTTGTTAGATGAGGAAATAGGCCTCAGGTGCTCAAGGTCACGTGGAGAGTCAGTAGAAATGACAGGACTAGAACTCGGGTTTCAATTCCTAGCCCAGGGGTTTTGTGGCCTAGGATGAAATGCTGAGATGACAGTGTTCGGATGCACGGCTAAGCCGTGTTGTTCTGCACGGTAGCATGACCTGGATAATGAGAATCTTAATGCTGCATGGCATGCTTTTGGTAAAAAGTGTGAACTGGCTGAGCTAGTCAGATAGTCAGAAACATCCTAGAATGATCTAATTGCCAGTGAGAAGAGATAACCATAATGTTTCTTTTGTGAACGCAAAATTAAAATGTGCTTGATATTAATACACAAAGACAGACCAACATAAAGTTGAAAGGTCTGAGGGAAGTCTTTAATATGAAAAGTAGGCCTGACCTGTGGTGGCGCAGTGGATAAAGCGTCGACCTGGAAATGCTGAGGTCGCCGGTTCAAAACCCTGGGCTTGCCTGGTCAAGGCACATATGGGAGTTGATTCTTCCAGCTCCTCCCTCCTTCTCTCTCTCTGTCTCTCTCTCTCCTCTCTAAAAAAAAAAAAAAAATAATAATAATAATAATAATAATATGAAAAGTAAATTTAAAAAATACAGATATGTTTGGATGAAAAAACTCTTGCTAAAGTCACAAAGAGACTATGGCTTATTTATCAGGAGTTGGAAGGAAAGAACTCTTGCTTAGTACATGGAGTAAGATGAGTGTGACCTGAACTGTTTACAAATAGTACCTTTTTTGAACTTTGAAAGTCAGCATTCCTTATTTTCATGAATTTATAGATTTATAATGACTGTTGCCAAAAATATAGACTATGGTTGTGCAATCCTGCAACTATTGGTAATTACCGTTTGTGCAACAGTTTGGATTAAAGGAAAATTTACATTGACCTTTGTTTTGACGTTGATACCACATGTCGAAGTTATAAAGTGTGGTGTCTTTGATAGGAGTGTGCTGCTTAATTACTCAAGCAGGAAGTACAGTTAGATCTCTCAGATTACTTGTAAAGATAAAGGCATATGGGTCATACATTATATCCAAAAGAATGTTGACTCATCAAAACAAATGTTAATTTTGCTTAATAAGTCATTAGATAGGGAATGTTTCAACTCTCCAGGACAACAGATCTTAGCTATTATCTTGTAGGCTCTGAATAAACATGACTTTTAATGTAAATCACATGATTCCTCACTGTGCAGAGGTGAACAGCTGTCAGGCCTCAGATATTCTCCTGCCTACTCTGCAGAACTGAGGAGGCTACTTCTGATTGGAATAAAAGTGCACACACCGACTTTTTAAAATGTGGCTTTAATTAATGGTGGGTGGGCAGACTTTTCCAAGGAGATGCATGATGTCAGTGAATATGAACTTTAATGAGAGTAAATGCATTGAGATAAACATGCTTCTCTAATTCTCTTCTTGCGGTCATTAGGCCCCCAGTCTCTACTCCCCCTTTGTACAAGCAGAAGGCCTGTGGAATAGAAATGAGGACAGGCTGAGCTTGTGTCTGAGCTTGAGTCTGCAGGCAGGCCCCCTGGCTCCAGCTAGCCCCACCGCCCAGTGCTGACCGCAACATCAGTTCATTTCCATTTCTCCTTTGTGCTGTCACTATCTCCCAAGTTGTCCAATACAACTATCTTCTACTTTTTAAAATGGTGGTGGTGGTGGTTGGGGGGGGAACCAGTGCATTTTGTTTAAAAGAGAAAACATCTATTCCAAGATTATTCTGTTTAAGCAATGCTATAAATCGGAATTCAACACTGCAATTCACAAAAGACCTCAAATTTTCTCTAATATTTGAGCAGTTTAATTCATTTAGTGTAACAGCTGGTTAGAGCACCCTCATGTGTCTGTGCACTGTAATATCATTTCAGATCTTCAGTGCTGTTATATCATTTTATTTTAATCACAGATTAAGCAGAACTTGTGATGATATTTCTTTACTTCATGTTTAATTGAAACTCAGCCTTGATCGAGTCTTTATTTTTACCTCCAAAGAGTCCTAAACAGATAAATTTACCTTGTTTAACACAAACATTCTATCAAGAAAGACATTCTATAGCTTCTCTCAGCGGTTCCTTTTAGGTTTAAAGAAGCCGTATTACAAGAACTTAATTTTAGGATAGGTTTAGGTGAATTACAAGTCAAAGGTATTTGGTCTCTAGCCACCATTTCTTCCTTTTCAGGAGTTGAAAATGGCTTTTAAATCAGTCTACTCTTTCCCCTTAATGAAATAATCACAACTTTACCTTTCCTAAGAGAATCTATGTCAAAATAATTCATGTACCCAGCCAAATACTGCCCTTCAATCACAGGACATCTCTGTAATAAAAATAAGAGGAATTCCATAAAAATGCTTTCCCTGAAAGGCATCTTTTACTGTGGTACACATAGAACTTGGGGTTTGAAATGAGACCCACCTTAGTATTTTCTTTTTTTTTTTTGTATTTTTCTGAAGCCAGAAACGGGGAGGCAGTTAGACAGATTCCCGCATGCGCCGGAGGGGATCCACCCGGCATGCCCACCAGGGGGCAATGCTCTGCCCATCTGGGGCATCGCTCTGTTGTGACCAGAGCCATTCTAGCACCTGAGGCAGAGGCCACAGAGCCATCCTCAGCACCCGGGCCAACTTTGCTCCAATGGAGACTTGGCTGCGGGAGGGGAAGAGAGAGACAGAGAGGAAGGAGAGGGGGAGGGGTGGAGAAGCAGATGGGCGCTTCTCCTATGTGTCCTGGCCAGGAATTGAACCTGGGACTCCTGCACGCCAGGCCGACGCTCTACCACTGAGCCAACTGGCCAGGGCTGAGACCCACCTTAGTCTTAAACATGGAATACCAATCAATGGCTTTGCTTGCTGAATTTTAGGTTCTGTAATGCATAAACATGTATTTTATTTTTCTTAAGTGAGAAGTGGGGAGGCAGAAAAACAGACTCCCACATGTACCTTGACCAGAATCCACCCAGCAAGCCCAATAGGGGGGCAATGTTCTGCCCATCTGGCCCTTGCTCCATTGCTTGGCAACCGAGCTATTTTAGCACCTGAGGTGAGGCCATGGAGCTATCCTTAGCACCCAAAGCCAACTTGTTCCAACTAAACCATGGCTGTGGGAGGGGAAAAGAGAGATTGAGAGAGAGATAGGAAAGGGGGAGGGGTGGAAAAGCAAATGAATGCTTCTCCTGTGTGCCCTAACCTGGAATCAAACCCGGGACATCCATACACTGGGCCGATGCTCTACCACTGAACCAACTGGCCAGGGCCATGAATGTATATTATGTGGTGCTATGGGAAGACAAGTATCAGGCAAATAACACACATAGTTGGTGCTCAATAAAAGTTAGTTCCTTTCCCGTTAGTGAAATGGAGGTTATCTAATTTAGGTCATAAAGTTAGGCACGAATTCACTTTGAACTATTACATAGTTCAGATTGAAGTATTCCATCTGATCACTCCATGTATCCACAGACCCATCTTTGGTGCAGCTTACTAACAAAAACCAGGCATATAGTATTCGCTAATGTGCAAAATACTGTCAAATATTTTATAATTTGATCTTTCAAAAGCCCATTAGAAATAAAAAATAATATTAGTATTCCTGTTTTTCAAGTGAGAGACTGGGTCTCAGAGAGATGAAGTGACTAACCCAAGATCACACAACCATGAAGTGCTGGGCTAAGGTGCTGGCTAACTGGTTCAAAGCCAGTTCTGTTCCCCGAATGTCCCATCTCCCTTTCCACATTGTCTCTCTTGAGAATTGCTGAGAAACACACACACAGAGTATTTCTGTATTTAACAAAAGGAGAGGTGGCGGCAGCCACCAGCCTTGGAAGGTATTCCACCAATTACTTTCTTTCCCTTTGTGTGTCTTTAGAAGTTTTCTAAAACAAGTGTATTATTTTTTTTAAACAAGAAAATGTGTTCATGTCAAAAACATAACTGCTAATCATTGTGAACAGCTCATTGCCACTCTGCCTTTTTCAGTGAAGTCACATTTCCACTAATGACCCTGTGAGTCTCAGAACACTATTGCTATGTGCTATTGGGTTAAATCTGTTTCAACAGATAATTTGTTATGGAATTATTTTGGAGAAAGAGCTGTTTTGGACACTAAGTTGTATGTGGGAAAGAATAAGACGAAGAAAAACCCCTAACCACTAGAAACAGAATTGTAGTCAGAGAGACAAGTGCCGTACCACAGTGAGGCCAGCTCCAGGCTGGGCAGTGGAATAGGAGAATTAGCCTGGGGCCAGTTAGCTGAGGAGAGAAGGGTTGTATCATAAGACAGCTGGTGTTGAAGCTGGAGAGAAAGACTTCCCGGGGTGAGACGGGAAGTGCATCTGGGATGGAGGGACTACAAGACCAAGAAACTACTACTGGGGCGGAAAGAAAATCAGAGCTGATGAACGAGGGCTCCAGGTTGGAGCTCAAGGCTGGGAATTCAGAGGCACTGAGACTGCAAACTCGAGTCGGCTAGCCTTGAATGCCCGCGTAAGATACGTAGGTGTCACTATGAAGCAACAGGCCGTCATTGAATGAAGTTAATCACTTTAGTTTCATTCTTGTGCATCGCTAATTTCTCTAGCGTCCGCTTTAAAAGAATAATAAGCTTCAGAGTTCAAAACTTATGTGATATGTTTGAATTAATGACAAAAATAGACTTACTAGAAAAATTATGAGAAATTCCTGCCCTCCCCCCGAACTCTATTTTCAGCCCTAAATAAACATAGAAGAACTGGTATAGATAGTAAGCTTCCTGATGTCTGTTAATAAAATATTGGCTTATAGGAACAGTGTTGATATTTATATATTTAATATAATGTTTAGATTATTATTGGCGACTTTACACATGAGGGGATCTTAGCTATTTGACATCAGCTTGACTGAAGCGATATGGAAGGGGGTTCTGGAGTCAGAACACTGGCTCTAACACTTGAACATGATCTTGGACAGGTTACCCAACAAGAATTGCTATCTGAAATGAAATATGCACACATATTCACCAGTTTTGAGCAAGCCTAAGAGCTAAGTAGCATTATTATCCACATTTTACCTGTGAAGAGACTAAGGTTTGTAGTAGGGTGACCAGAATTAGCAAACATACTGAATTAATTTGCCAGCTGAAATTCAAGCTTTAGTTGACATACTGTGTTTTGCATAAGAGAGTTCAGAGGGTGAAGGGATCCAGGGTCTCAGGGCTCTGGATCAAGGCAGGTGCTTCTACATTCTGTCTACAGGAAATGCCTCCAAAGTCAGCAGGAATGGGTAAAGTAAAAGGTGTAAACACAGCCATATAGGCAAGTAAACTTAGGGCCTGAGAAAGACTTCCAAGACTAGATCCTAGATGCCATTTAGCATACATAATAATAAATCATGGATCTGAACCAAGAGCACTGGGCAGGATTCAAAAGAAGTGACTCTCAAAAAAGAATTGTCACTAGAGAAGAAAATCATAACACTGGACTGAACAACACAGCTGTTACCAACGCAGATTGGGCTGCCTGCCGTGACCAGAGCCAATACTTGTGAGAGGCAGGTGCTGGTGAAAAGTGAAAGGTTTATTTAAGAGTCAGCAGCCTGAGAAGATGCGGGGACTCCTGTCCTCAATAACCCATCTTAAACTTTTGGTACAGGCAGGAGTTTTTATAAGAGGAGGAATAAATGAAAAATAGAACACAGGAATCGAAAGGACAAGTTGAGAGTTCCTTTCTGAGGGGACTCCATGCAAGCCAGCATACTTTGTTCCCATAACTGCTTAAAGGTCAGCACATCTGGAGTGGTCTATCTGAAGGTTGGAGTCTGCTTCCTTGGTTGTTATAGGACCTGAAGCTAGCAAGTAACTTGTAAATTATATATAGTTGTTCTCTGTAACAGGTGCCCACACATTCTTGCAGTCAGGGTGTCCTCTTGGCCTTGAGCGAGATCAGACCTGCATCCCCAGCACGGTGGGAGTGAGGATGGGGTGGGGAGGCGTTGTTCAGGTGGAGTCATGCAGCTCCCGCGTGTGTTCATTCCTCTTGCTCAGATGTTAAGCCATGATATACGTCAACTAGAGGGAAACAGGCCTTTCAACTGTAATGAGAACTTGGCCAGAGGTGAAAGTACAGGATTGACTGTATACTTTTGATTTGTTACAGAATACATAATTTTAATCAAAAAATTGGTGGTATTGAATCATGGTTATAAGAGTAACAAACTGAATTTAACATTTTACAGAAATTCTTTTTTTTTTTTTTTTAACAGAGTCAGAGAGAGGGATAGACAGGGACAGACAGGAATGGAGAGATGAGAAGCATCAATCATTAGTTTTTTGTTGTGCATTGCAACACCTTAATTGTTCATTGATTGCTTTTTCATACATACCTTTACCGCAGGCCTTCAGCAGACCAACTAACCCCTTGCTTGAGCCAGCGACCTTGGGCTCAAGCTGGTGAGTTTTTGCTCAAACCAGATGAGCCCTCCCTCAAGCTGGCAACCTTGGGGTCTCGAACCTGTGTCTTCCGCATCCCAGTCTGACGCTCTATCCACTGCACCACTGCCCAGTAAGGCCAGAAATTCTTTTTTTTTTTTAATTTTCTTTTATTTATTTTTTTTTTTTTCTTTTTTTTTTTTTTTTTTTCATTTTTCTGAAGCTGGAAACAGGGAGAGACAGTCAGACAGACTCCCGCATGCGCCCGACCGGGATCCTCCCGGCACGCCCACCAGGGGCGATGCTCTGCCCACCAGGGGGCGATGCTCTGCCCATCCTGGGCGTCGCCATGTTGCGACCAGAGCCACTCTAGCGCCTGGGGCAGAGGCCACAGAGCCATCCCCAGCGCCCGGGCCATCTTTGCTCCAATGGAGCCTTGGCTGCGGGAGGGGAAGAGAGAGACAGAGAGGGAAAGCACGGCGGAGGGGTGGAGAAGCAAATGGGCGCTTCTCCTGTGTGCCCTGGCCGGGAATCGAACCCGGGTCCTCCGCACACTAGGCCGACGCTCTACCGCTGAGCCAACCGGCCAGGGCCTTTTATTTATTTTCGTGAGGGGAGAGAGAGAGAGAAAGAAGGGGGGAGGAGCAGAAGGCATCAACTTCCATATGTGCCTTTACCAGGCAAGCCCAGGGTTTTGAATAGTGACCTCAGCATTCCAGGTCAATGCTTTATTCTCTACACTACTACAGGTCAGGCAGAAATTCCTTTATAAGCTTACATTGTTTGTACATTCTTATTTAGCTTATTTTTTGGCTGGTCAGACTAAGATCAGTATATCAGTAATACAGCATGCATATGCATTCCCACTTACAATTCCCTTTTGTCAATTCTGGCTCCATTTCTATGGAGCTATTGATGTCTTTCAAATTTTCTAGTGGAGTGGAATACTTGGGCCTGTTATAAAGTAAAATCTAATGAGTGAAAAGTAGGCTTATCTTTTTTTTTAATTCATTTTTTAAAATTGAATTAATTGGGGTACGTTTCAGGTTTGCAACTCAATGAAACATTATCTGCACACTCAATTGTGTACCCATTGCCTCAAGATAAGTCTCTTTCGTCTTCATTTTCCCTCCTTTTGCCACCTCCACTCACCTCCTCGCCCCCGTTCCCTCTGGCTGTCACCACACTGTTGCCTCTGTCTGTGTGTTACATATATATATATGGGTTTGTTTGTTTTTTGCTTAATCCCTTCCTCTTCTGTCACCTATTTCCCAACCCCCTCTCCTATGACAGCTGTCAGTCTGCTCCATGTATCCATGTCTCTGTTTCACTGAGCATAATAATCTCCAGGTCCATCCACACTGTCACAAAAGGTAAGATTTCCTTCTTTTTTATGCCCATGTAGTATTCCACTGTGTAAATGTACCATAACTTTTTTATCCATTCATCTATTGATGGGCACTTGGGCTGTTTTCAGATCTTAGCTTTTATAAATAATGCTGCAAAAAATGAACATAGGGGTTATATATCTTTTCAAATTAGTGCTTTGGGATTCTTAGGATATATTCCCAGAAGTGAGATCATCAGGTCAACAGGCAGTTCCATTTTTAACTTTTTGAGGAAATATGATACTGTTTTCCACAGTGGCTGCACCAGTCTGCATTCCCACCAACAGTGCAGGCTCCACATTCTCACCAGCACTTTTTGTTTGTTGATTTATTGATGATAGCTATTCTGTCAGGTGTGAAGAGATATCTCATTGTGGTTTCAATTTACGTCTCTGATGATTAGTGATGTTGAGCATTTTTTTATATGTCTATTGGCCATCTGTATGTCCTCTTTGGAGAAGTGTCTATTTGGGTCCTTTGCCCATTTTTTAAGTGTGTTGTTTGTCTTTCTGGTGTTGAATTGCATAAGTTCTTTATATATTTTGGAAATTAATCCCTTATCAGATGTGTCATTGGAAAATATGTTCTTCCATTCAGTGGTTTTCCCCTTCATTTTGTTGATGAATTCTTTTGCTGTGCAAAACCTTTTTAGTTAGCTGTAGTCTCATTTGTTTATTTTTTTCCTATGTTTCCCTTGCCTGAGGAGATATATTAGCAAAAATATTCCTGCAAGGCATATCTGTGATTTTATTGCCTATGTTTTCTTCTGGAATTTTTATGGTTTTGTGACTTACAGTCACAAAATTTTTTATTCATTTTTCTTGTGTATGGTGTAAGTGGGTGGTCCAGTCTAATTTTTTTGCATGTACCTGTTCAATTTTTCCAGTACCATTTATTGAAGAGATTGTCTTTACTCCATTGAATGCTCCTGCCTCCTTTGTGAAATACAATCTTTTAAAGGCATATATGGGGCAGAAATGCATTTACCTATATAAGAAAAATAGTATAAAAAGCTTAAGGAAAGTAAGATAAGTAAAATTAGAAACAGGAGAGCCTGACTAGTGGTGGTGCAGTGGATAGAGCATCAACCTGGGACCTCAGCATTTAAGTGTGGGCTCATCCAGCTTGAGTATGCAGTCAGTGCCTTGAGCATGAGATATTCAACATGACCCCATGGTCACTGGCTTGAGCCCAAAGGTTGCTGTCTGAAGCCCAAAGTCTCTGGCTTTTACCCAAGATCACTGGCTTGAGCTCAAGGTTACTGGCTTGCACAAGGGATCAGTGGATTAGCTTGAGCCTCCAGATCAAGGCACATTTGAGAAGCAATTAGTGAACAATTAAAGTGACACAACTGCCCTGGCCACTTGGCTCAGTGGTAGAGCATCGGCCTGGCGTGCAGGAGTCCCAGGTTTGATTCCCAGCCAGGGCACACAGGAGAAGCACCCATCTGCTTCTCCATCCCTCCCCCTCTCCTTCCTCTCTGTCTCTCTCTTCCCCTCCCACAGCTGAGGCTCCATTGGAGCAAGGTTGGCCCGGGCGCTGAGGATGGCTACCTGGCCTCTGCCTCAGGCGCTAGAATGGCTCTGGTCACAGCAGAGCGACACCCCAGATGGGCAGAGCATCGCCCCCTGGTGGGCATGCTGGGTAGATCCTGGTCGGGCACATGCGGGAGTCTGTCTGACTGCCTCCCCGTTTCCAACTTCAGAGAAATGCAAAGAAAAAAAATAAAAAATAAAAATAAAGTGACACAACTGCAACTTGATGTTTCTCATCTTTCTCCTGTGCGCTCTCTCTCTCTCTCTCTTTTAGGAAAAATAAATAAATAAATAACCAGGAGAGTTAGTCCTAATTTATTTATTTATTTATTTATTTTGTATTTTCTGAAGTTGGAAACAGGGAGGCAGTCAGACAGACTCCCGCATGCACCCAACCAGGATCCACCCGGCATGCCCACCAGGGGGTGATGCTCTGCCCATCTGGGGCATTGCTCTGTTGCATCCGGAGCCGCTCTAGTGCCTGAGGCAGAGGCCATAGAGCCATCCTCAGCGCCCAGGCCAACTTTGCTCCAATGGAGCCTTGGCTGCGGGAGGGGAAGAGAGAGACAGAGAGGAAGGAGAGGGGGAGGGGTGGAGAAGCAGATGGGCGCTTCTCCTGTGTGCCCTGGCCGGGAATCGAACCCGGAACTCCTGCTCGCCAGGCCGACTCTCTACCACTGAGTCAACTGGCCAAGGCCGAGTTAGTCCTAATTTAAAAATTTTCCCAGTATGGACTAGAATCCCTGTGGTAACCCAGTCCCTAATCCCTGTGTCCCCTAGGTCTTTAGTAGAACTATATTTCCTGGTTGGAATGAATGGAAGCTTATTGTTTCTTTCGCTGGAAGGAAAGCAAGCAGCGGCAATCTGATAGATCCTTCTTATCTGAAGTTGGAATGTCTTTGATGATATCATCGAATGCTTAGGTAACATTTTTATGACTTACATGGCATCAGTCACTGAGATTCCTTGAGGATTTCTGGTGACATTCAGAGTCCAGGCATATTGCTTGACCTGTGGTGGCACAGTGGATAAAGCATTGACCTGGGATGCTGAGGTCACCGGTTCAAAGCCTTGGGCTTGCCTGGTCAAGGCACATACGAGAAGCAAGTACTATGAGTTGATGCTTCCCACTACTCCCCCGTTCCTTCTCTCTCTCTCTTCTCTCTTTAAAATAAAAAAAGAAAAATAGAGTTCAGACATGTCCTTTTAGAAATGTCATTCCAGTCAAAGTCTGGGTTAAGACTCATTCAGTTGCATATAACCAACTTTGTCCTGATTATTTGTCAATATTTCCATGAATCTGCTTAGTCCTTTGAGTTCTATAAATCTTCATTCAATGCAAAGGTATAATTTGGAAATTTATTCTCGGGAACCTATATTTTGGGATAAGTCAAGAGTCTGTTCAGTGGATCTTTCTGAAGATGTAGTATATTTGCAAATGCTTTAAACCAAAACAATGGCTGTCTTTAAATGACAAAACAACAACAAGAACTTATAACCACCGGCCCAACCACAAAGCAATTGACAAAGGAATCTGCCCTCTTCAACAACAGTCCAAGACAATCAGAACCACAAATAAAAGTATATCCGAACTTTTGGAGATTCTTTTTTCTCTTTCTTTCTCTTTTTTTAATTTTTATTTAATTTTTTGTCATTGATTTGAGAGAGAGAGAGAGAGGCAGGGGGAAGAGAGAGAGAGAATTGATACAATTAGCTGTTTCATTTAGATGTGTACTCATTGGTTGCTTCTTATATGTGCCCTGACTGGGGATCGAACCTGCAGCCTCAGCACACCGAGATGACAACTCTATCTACTGAACACTTGGCCAAGGCCTCTTGGAAATTTCTTATATAATTTTTAGAATAACCAGTTCAGTAATAAAAATATGTATATATAAATAGAACACAATTATTATTTACTATTATATTCTTGCAAAGCTTCCCATGTAATTTCAAGCATATTAAATAGACCTAATTAATCCAGAATTTATCTCTCATTAGAAAGAGGAACTAATCCTTGAGGGATTCCAGGGGCCCATTGGAATAACCCAAAGTCATTTCAAAGTTAAGGAAAAGTCTCTTAAAATGTAAACACTGGGAAGGTTGGTGAAAGGCCTTTGGTTGCATTTGTTTGGTAACTCCTGTTACTGAGACAGTAGTCTGACAATTTTTGGTCAACTTTGTATTTAGAACTGAGTAAGTGGTGCCTGACCAGGCGGTGGTGCAGTGGATAGAGCATCGAACTGTGATGTGGAGGACTCAGGTTCGAGACCCCGAGGTCACCAGCTTGAGCGTGGGCTCATCTGGTTTGAGCAAAGCTCACCAGCTTGGACCCAAGGTTGCTGGCTCAAGAAAGGGGTTACTCAGTCTGCTGTAGCCCTCTGGTCAAGGCACATATGAGAAAGCAATCAATGAACAACTAAGGTGTTGCAGTGCGCAATGAAAAACTACTGATTGATGCTTCTCATCTCTCCATTCCAGTCTGACCCTGTCTATCCCTCTCTCTGACTCTCTCTCTGTCTCTGTAAAAAAACCAACAAAAACAAAAACCAAAAAAAACCCTGAGTAAGTGGCTCCAGCATTGATTAAGAAATGAATCAATGTGTCCCCCACTGTCGCCTGTACCTGGAGGGGCTCCTGTGGGGAAATAACAATCAGGTTTGAACAGGCAAAGGGAGCTTCTGGCCCGTGCTTGTCATCAGAGCCCCTGCTCTGCTCACCGTCAGCCTGCACGCCTTTCTCATTGGCCTCCGTTTCCTTCCCCCTCCCCTCCCTGTCCCCTCTCTGTTTCACCTGCTTTCCTTGCCCCTCTTTCATAAACCTTTTTTGACTTGTTCAGAGATAACCATTTTAGAAAAATGAACTTTCAGTTCTTGTTCTTTAAAAATATTTATTTTATTACTAAAACCATGTATTTTTTCCAACTTAATTAGAATTCTTACTTCTCAGGAACCAGTAATTAGCATTCTTTGTGAACACAGTTCATCACTTTTAGAAACAGGTTCTTTCATTGGCAAACATACTTATATTTTTAAAAGCCATAACAGAGATAACACAAACCTTTTGTAAACCCAAGAAAAATAAACACATATCTTATGCTAATAACTTTAAAACTTAAGCCAGTTTTAATAGTATGTTTTCCTAGACCATCTAACCCTAAAAAGGGATAATTTAATGATTTTACTATATATTATATAAACACTATTATTAATAATTGTAGAGAAAGCAAAATTTTCATTTGTCCTTGATAACTTTTTTTTTTTTTTTTAATGAGAGGAAAGGAGATAGACTCCCACATGCACTCTGACTGAGATCCACCCAGCAACCTCTGTCTGGGCCGATGTTCTGTGCATCTGGGGCCATGCTCACAACCAAGCTATTTTTAGCACCTGAGGTGGAGGCTCCACAGAGCCATCCTCAGCGCCCAAGGCCAACATGCTTGAATCAATTGAGTCATGGCTGAAGGAAGGGAAGAGAGAGAGAGAGAGAGAGAAAGAGAGAGAGAGAGAGAGAATGGGATGATAGTGGAGGGATGGAGAAACAGATGGTTGCTTCTCTTATATGCCCTGTGGAATCAAACCTGGGACTTCCACATGCTGAGCAGAGGCTCTACAACTGAGCCAACTGGCCTGGGCCTGTCCTTGGTAACTTAAGGAGGCTGGAGAAGAGGATGGGAAGATCTCAGGCATGGAGACTCAGAGGTGCTTGAGTTTAAAGTGGCACTTTTTCACACTGAGGTTGCACAGTTGCTGTGCTGTTCCCACAACCTGCACAGGATTTGGGGACAGTACTGCTGCTCCTGTTGTTTTTGGGACGCTAGCAGTTCCCAGACCTCCAGGAGGGGGGTTTAAGGTGACTCATTTTCCCCTCCTGGTACCATCCATTATTTCCTTTCTGAGTAGAATCCCTATTGTGTAACACCATGAAAGCTTGTATATTCGAGGTCTTATCTTATTTACCAGACCTTTGGAAAAACAATTCTAACTTTAGAATAGTATAATAATTCAAAGACCATTCAGGGGCTAATTTTCTCCCAAATCAATTATATACATAAGCCAGATAGTATTCAATAATAATTTAATTTTTTTTCTTCTTTGTTATTGTTCCAAAGAATATATTACAATAAAAAAACAATTTCTTCTTTGTCATTGGCTTGAACCCAGAGGCAGATAATTGGCTAAAATGTGGTTGGGGGGGGGGGCTGCCCATGGGGATGGATGATACTGTTCCCATAGTTACCAGCCAAAGACAGAACCAGTGAAATGGAAAGGATGCAGTTCTCATAAGCCAGTACTTACAGGGTATAGATAATCAGAACAGTGCTTACCCTACAGAATATATACATATACAGAAAAGCATTCAAAACAAACAGTATTCACAACTCGAGGGTTCAGAAGTCCAGAGAACTCCAGCAGTCCAGAAAATACCAACATTAAACCCAGACATTCAGCCTGACTGATAGCAGTGCAGTGGATAGAATATTGGTCCAGAGTGCTGAGGTTACCAGTTCGAAACCATGTGACATCAGCTCTATCTTATTTCCCCCCCTTGTTTTCCACATGAGAGGAGGGGATATAGAGAGCAGACTCCCGCATGCACCTTTACCAGGATCCACCGATGTTTGAGTCAACCAAGCTATCCTCAGTGCCTGTGGCCAAGACTCAGACCAACCAAGCTATCCTTAGCACCTGAGCCAATGTGCTCAAATCAATTGAGCCATGGCTGTGGGAGGGGAAGAGAGAGACATAGAAAGAGAGAGAGAGAAGGGGAAAGGGTAGGGGTAGAAAAGCAAATGATTACTTCTCTTGTGTCCCCTGACTGGGAATTGAACCTGGAACTTCCACACACTGAGCCAATGCTCTGCTACTGAGCCAACAGGCCAGGGCTCATCAGCTCCATCTTGTGGTCACTGGCTCAATCCCAAGGTCACCAGCTCAAACCCAAAGTCGCTGGTTCAGTCCCTGGTCAAGGCACGTATGAAAAGCAATCAGTGCATGCAAAACTAAAGTGGAGATACAAGTTAATGCTGTTAATAAACAAACAAACAAACAAACAAAAGAAATATATTCAGAAGCCAACCAGAACCAAAACCCAGATGTCCAGAGAAGTGAGTGTTTACAGATCTTTGTGCAGGAGGCTGGAATTTTGCATCACAGTTGACTCCTTACAGTGTCCCAAGTGGTTCAAAAGAAACCCAAATAGTGAGCACAGGGTCGACTTCCCAAGTTACTGACAAACAGACAGACAAAAAACTCCTCTTGTGGAGGTGCTGGGATTGAAGTCACAGAGTCTCATCACCTGCCAAACGGTACTGCAGATGGCTCCCAGCCCAGTCTAGATGGCCAAAAAGCCCAGACAGCAGGGGTAGAGGACTCCCAGCATGTACACTGGTTTGACTCAGCCCCAGAACTGTTTCCTTTCACCAGCCAAGCATTTCAGGTGACTGGTGCTTTGAAGGGGAGAGCAGGGAGGAACCCCAAGATAAAGAACCCTCGGCAGCTTCTAGGAAGTCCTTGCAATCCCTGTCATGAGGTTAGACTACCACAGGCAGCTGAGACCCCAGCCTGGGCCTCTGGGACTACCAGAGTCCATGTATGTCCCATCTGAGCACCAAATTCTATTACCAAGTACAGGTTAGGCCGCCAGGCACAAGAGCCAACACTTGTGAGAGGCAGATGCAGGTGAAAAAGGAAACAGGTTTATTCAAGAGCTGGGGATTCTTGTCCTCAAAAACCAACCTTAGTCTTTTGGTGCAGGCAGGAGTGTTTATAAGAATAGAGGAGAGGGGATAAATAAACAATAAGACAAAGGAATAAAAAGGAGAGGGTTGAGAGTTTTTTGCTGAGGGAACACAGCACAGTTTGTTCAAATAACTGGTTGAAGGTCAGCAAATATCTTGGAGCTGGCAGTTCTGAAGGTCGAAATCTGCTTCTTTGGTTGTTATAGGACCTGAAACTAGCAAGTAACTTATAAACTATAGCTGTTTTCTATAACAGGTGCCCACACATTCTTGCAGTCAGGGTGTCCTCTTGGCCTTGAGCGAGATCAGACCTGCATCCCCAGCACGGTGGGAGTGAGGATGGGGTGGGGAGGCGTTGTTCAGGTGGAGTCATGCAGCTCCCGCGTGTGTTCATTCCTCTTGCTCAGATGTTAAGCCTGAATATGCATCAGCTAGAGGGGAACAGGCCTTTTGACTTTAAAGAGAACTTGGCCAAAGGTGAAAGCACAGGACTGATTATATATTTTGAATTGTTACAGAATACATAATTATGATCACTAAACTAGTGATATCAAATCGTGGTTATAAGAGCAACAAAGTGAATTTAACATTTTACAGAAATTCTTTTATCAGTTTACTTTGTTAGTACATTCTTATTTAACTCTATTTTATGGCTGCTCAGACGAAGATCAGTAAATCAGTAATATAACATATTTATTCCTAGTTACAGAGCCAGATTGCTTAACCTCCCATTCATCCTAACCCTCCCTAAAATAGCGTTCAGCATCTTTATCAGGTACAACCTTCACTTAGCAGATCTGTGTTTTCTGATTGGTCTCCTTAGTTTATAAAAATTAAATGCATTTTGAAAAATGAGATCAGCTCTACCAGCCTCACCTTTATCTTGTTGGACCCAAAAGCAGTATGTGCTTGATACTCTAGGTCTTTATGTAGAGTTTGAGTCCCACAGCAGAGAACAGCTCTTAACAAAACTTTTACAGTCCCTTATAAAGTTCTATTACTCATAGAAAAATGGTTTTTAGACTGGCTTCATTAGTCAACAAGAATAATTACCTATATGGTTGGTCAATGATAATGTTATTGAACTCCACAGATGTAAATTCCATACATTATATTTTCTAGCTCAGCCCACCCGCAGTCACTATTTGTAAAGAATGACAGTGCTCAAGAAATCACAGTGTCTCATTTAAGTTAATAAATGATTGCATAAGAAACTCAACTGCACAGGCCAGTAATAAATATTCCTTGTTTTTCTACTTTCAGAGGATATATGTTTGAAAGATATAAGTTGGTCTGATTTTCAGCAACTCATAGAGACATGGAACTGTCAAAAATATTTAATTTTTAATAAATGTACTTGGCTTTAAGCCAGCCTCTGAAAATTAAATAATGTTTTTAATGTGTATTTCCCTCAGGAAAATTGATATAGGTCCAGAAATATGTTCGTTGCTTTATGGCACACACCCAACTATATATATATAAAAAGCAAAGCACAGGCAGCCCGTGGGTTACAAACGAGAGAGATTCTGTAGGTTTGAGAATGTTTCAGTGTTTATATGCACAAAAAGGTAAAAAAAAAAATACTGTGTTAAGTATCTAAGCTGTATTTAATTGGTAAACATACCTGCTTCAACTTACATACAAATTTAGCCTAAGAACAAATGTACAGAACCTATCTTGTCCGTAGCCTGGGGCCAGCCTGTACTAACACTCCCTTGAAGGCTCAAGTTAACTAAATAAATTAGTTAGAACATAGCAGCTCAGGACCTAAAATAAATTATAGGTATGATTTCTAAAGCAAAGTCAGTTGTTAAGTTGGCATTTCTTTCACACAGGTGGCTTGTCTTTTTTCTGACAGGAAGACAATCCATGTGGTAGAAAACCGGGGTTATAAACTTAGCAAAATGCGGGAACTGACAAGAAGTCTTACAAAGACACCCTGGCTTTGCTTGGGCTCAGTCTTCAGAAAAGCTAACTTATAAAACCAAAATTTTATTCTCATTGGGAGAAGTTTGTCTTTAAAACGGGCAAAAACAATTCTTTGTAAACTAATTAGATATGGGAACACTAAGTGTAGAAACTTTTATAGAACCCGCTGAACCCAGAGAAGGTGAACCCCAGCGTTAGCAATGCTGGTAGTCGGACTGCACAGTGTTGACTGACAGGTGTGGGTTGCCTCCGGCCGCAGCCACACTGGCTGTGGGATGGAGAGCAAGGTCCTCGGATTCTAGGTGCCTGAATAACCTCACCTGCAAAATGGGCTGATACAGTATATTCCTCATATGCTTGTGTGGATTGAGTGAATTAGTAAAAATAAAGTGCTTAGCATGGTTTGATATATGGTAAGAGCCTAGCAATAGTATGCCTCCTAACTGTGCTCTGACAGTAAGCTGCACAAGTAAATATAAAATAGCATTGTTTAAGGCCCTAGATGGTTGGCTGGTATGTGGATGTCCTGGGTTCAATTCCTGGTCAGGGCACACAGGAGAGGCAACCATCTGATTCTTCAACCTTCCCCCCCTTCTCTCACTCAATCGCTTTTCCTCCCACAGGCATGGCTCAATTGATTGGAGCATGTTGGCCCCAGACACTGAGGATGGCTCCATGGAGCCTCTGCCTCAGGTGCTAAAAATAGCTCAGTTGTGAGCATAGCCCCAGATGAGCAGAGCATTGGCCTCAGACAGGGGTTACCAGGTGGATCCCGGTCGAGGCACATGTGGGAGTCTGTCTCTCTATGTTTCCTGCTCTCACTTGGAAAAGAAGGGGGGATTTTTTAAAAACAAAACAAAATAAAAACAATCATTTTAGCCTGAACAATGCGTTTATTTCCTTCCATTTTGAAATTCAGACTTCTCTGTGGTATAGAATGCTAGTATTTATATGTTTCTTCAATTCTAAGAGTAGAGAACAGCCTCTGCAGACCTGAAGGTTTACATGCTCAAAACCAAAGACTTAAGGACCACCAGAATCTGCTGAGATTTTAGTATGGAAGCAATTACAAGCTTATTGAAGATATTTTATTGAGAAACGTTGTATGTTAAGCTGAAAATGGTTTTCATGAAGCCAAACACCAAGAATCCTTAGCAGTCAAAGTTATTTGTCTTTTTTAAAGTTGTCATGTCAAACGAGCAAGAATTTATTGACAGGATGCCACAGAGCAAACATTAGATGAGATAAAGGAAACGGGGAGGGGGGAGGGGATGAAGCGGACTGTGCTGGCCAAGATGGTGGATAAGAAGCCACGAGGGCTGTGAGCATGAGGAGCGGAGCAAAGAGAAGGTGGCCAATGGGCTCTTGACCTTGCCTGCTTTAAGAATTAAAGAAAAAGGAAGTAGAACAAGAAACCCTTTAGAAAAGATTTGAGACAAAATAGAACCTACCTGTGTCATGGGCCGTAGCCTAAGCTTCTGGACAATACTCTCAGCATGACTCACTGGAGAGAGAGAACAAGTCACTGTCCTGGATTTTTTCTCATGTTCTTTACTTCTTCTGGAAAAACAAGACTTGCACAAACAAAAAGAACAGATTGAGCCATGCAGAAGTGTATCATAAAATGGACCATTTCCTCCCCTCATCATCCATGTCCCCTTTTAGAATATTTCACAGTGCAAGCAGTCTCATTGAAGATGTAGTAATGAAATAAAAATGATTTAACTCAACAATAAAGAGAATGGTCAATGAAATAAGGGTGCTCAACAAATTTCAAGAGAGTGGAAAGCAAATGAAGAAATAGTAACTGATAAAAATAGATAGAGGCTTTGGCCAGCTGTCTCAGTGGTAGAGCATCAACCTGGTGTGTGGATGTCCTGAGTTCAATTCCTGGTCAGAGCACACAGAAGAAGTGACCATTTGTTTCTCCTCTTCTTCCCCTCCCCACCTCTCTCTTCCTCTCTCTCAGCCATGGCTCAATTGATTCAAGCACATTGGTCCTGGGTGCTGAGGTTGGCTATGTGGAGCCTCCGCTTCAGGTGCTAAAAATAGTAGGGTTGTGAGGATGGCCCCAGATAGAGCATCGCCCCCTAGTGGGTTTGTCTGGTGGATCCCAGTCGGGGCACATATGAGAGTCTGTCTCCCCTCCTCTCACTTAAATTAAAAAAAAATGGAAACACAGCAGATGGGAAAAAGGAAAAAGCACGTGGAGGGTAGCCCTGGTGGGAACCAAGATGCCCTGAGAAAACTTCACATACTATTAAATAAGCACCAGAGAGAAGCAGAGACCTGAATATTGGGATTAACTGAAAAACCCATAGGTGGATATTGAGCCCCTTACCCACCTCTCCACCCATGGGCTGAACTCCTGGAAGCCTGAGGTCGCCTCACAAGCTTTCTAGAGTCCATCTCCTGCATAACAGCCGGTGTCCTACCTACTCACCAGAAAGCAGACCTCTCTGCCCCGCCAGCCCCACCCATATAACCAGAGCTGCTGGGTACGACTTCATTCTTATATTTGAAGAGACTGTCTAAGGATTACCATATATTTGAAGTAGGTTACCATATAAATTCAGAAGTAGATTACCATATAAATTCAGAAGTAGTAAAGAAAAAGACCAAAAATTGGAGGGAAAAACTGGTGCCGACAAGAAAAAAATCAATAAATCAATGAGAAGAGAATTTTTAAAAACCTAATTAGTCTCCTCAGAGAAATTCAAGAAGATAGCAACATCTATAAACGAGAGTGAGTGCCTTGGAAAGGTGACAACTAGAGATCAGGAAAGAACTTGGAAGAGAAAACCACAGAAATCCCCCAGAAAGTAAAACAAGCAGCCCAAAAGACAAATGGAGTCTAAGGAGATCCGTAAACAGCATCATCTTTACCGCTGGAATTTGAAACCAGCCGAAAAATGGACAAGGGAGGAAGATAGGTGGGTCAACACATCTGTTGCTCTACTGGAGGAAAAAATAAAAGAACTGGAAGACGTAGCTTCAAAGCTTCAAAGTGCTTCCTAGTACTCCACCTTGAACTGGGCAAACTAATTCACCCTGCCACTGGCTATGCACAGGAACCTCTGCAGGGAGCCCCTTGCTGGACAGTAGGAGCTGATTATAACTTATCTCCACAGGCTAGTAGATGCCAGAAGAGTATGAGCCAAAGCAAACAAGTCCTTCTTCTTTCTCTAAATTCACCAGTTGGACAAATCACTTCTCCTCCCCTGAGGAAGAAATAGGTAAGAGGGTGGAGAGAGCCAGGAGTGTTACTCTAGTGGAATTTCTTCCTCAAGAAGCCAGGAAGAAACTAAAACCAGGAAAAAAGACCCACAGGTTCAGCTGCCCATCACCATAAACACCAGTTACACAAGACAGGTGCAGATGAGAAGGGAAGAGGTTTGTTCAAGTGCCGGCCACCTGAGGAGATGGGGGACTCCTGTCCTCAAAAACATACCTTAATGTTTTGGTGTAGGAAACGTTTTGTGTGTGTGTGTGTGTGTGTGTGTGTGTGTTTTTGTATTTTTGTATTTTTCCGAAGCTGGAAACGTGGAGAGACAGTCAGACAGACTCCCGCATGCGCCCGACCGGGATCCACCTGGCACACCCACCAGGGGCTACGCTCTGCCCACCAGGGGGTGATGCTCTGCCCCTCCGGGGCGTCGCTCTGTTGCGACCAGAGCCACTCTAGCGCCTGGGGCAGAGGCCAAGGAGCCATCCCCAGCGCCCGGGCCATCTTTTGCTCCAATGGAGCCTTGGCTGCGGGAGGGGAAGAGAGAGACAGAGAGGAAGGAGGGGGGGTGGAGAAGCAAATGGGCGCTTCTCCTATGTGCCCTGGCCGGGAATCGAACCCGGGTTCCCCGCACGCCAGGCCGCCGCTCTACCGCTGAGCCAACCGGCCAGGGCCCAGGAAACGTTTTTATAAGGAGGGAGAAGCAGGAAGAATAAACAAAAAAATAGAACAAAGGAATAGAAAGGAGGGGGTTGAAAGATCTTGGCTGAAGGGAATCAGTATAATCTGTTTAGATAACTGGTTGAAGGTGAGTAGATTTCTTGGAACTGGCCTATCTAAAAGTTAGAGCCAATTTATTTGGTTATTACAGGAACTAAAGCCACCAAGTAACCTATAAATGAGGATTCTTGTTCTTTGCAACAGGTTCCCAAATCCCTGCAGTCAAATTGTCCTCTTGGCCTTGAGTGAGAATCAGAATGACAAGGTTCAGCATGGTGCGAGTGAGGAAAAGGGGGGCCAAGATGGAGTCACACAGCTCCCTCTTATGTTTCCTTTTCCTGCTCAGATGTTAACCCTTGATGTGGGTCAAGAGGGAAACAGGCCTTTCAACTGTAACAAGAACTTGGCCAGAGGTGAAAGCACAGAATTGATTATATACTTCAGATTTGTTACAGAATACATAACTGTAATCACTAAACTAGTGATAATGAATTATAGTTATTAGAGCAACAAACTGTATTTAACATTTTATAGAAATTCTCTTATAAGCTTACTTTATTAGTACATTCTTATTTAACTCTTTTATAACTAGTCAGACTAAGATCAATATCTCAGTATATAGCATATTTATCTCCAGTTACAATTCCCCATTGTCAGTTTGGCTCCATTTCCATGGGGCTTTTGAAGTTTTCCAAATCTTCTAAGGGAGTGGACACCTTGGGCCTGTTATAAAGCAAAATCTTGTGACTTAAAAATAAGCTTATCTTTTAAAGGCATATATCAGCAGAAATATGTTTAGGTTATAAATAAAGCTTCTGGCAAATAAAGACAAGTAAAATTAAAAATGGAAGGTTAATCTCAATTTTAAAAATCCTTCTAAGTATGGACCAGAATCTCAGTTTATCCATGAGAATAAACCTTTAACGTAGTCTGTATTTCCTGTGTCCTCCAGGTCTGTAGTAGAACTGTATTTCCTGGTTGGAATGGATACAGAGGCTTATTATTTCTTTTGCTGGAAGGAAAGGAGTGACAATCTGATAGATTTTTATTTGAAGTTTGAAATGTCTTTGGTGATGGCAGCAGATTTTTATCTGAAGTTTGAAATGTCTTTGGTGATGTCAGCAGGTGCTTTGGTAACTTCACTATGGCTTAATAGCATCAGTCTCTGACCTTGATTAGGGTGGCGAGTTTTCAATTTTATGTATGTCCTTTAGCTGCAGTTTACAATTGCAATGCTCAGGAAAAGTTTTAGTTTTTCGCCTGACCAGGCGGTTGTGCAGTGGATAGAATGTCGGACTGGGACATTCTGAGGTCGCTGGCTTGAGCGCAGGATCATAGACATGACCCCATGATCACTGGCTTGAGCCCAAAGGTCACTGGCTTGAAGCCCAAGGTTGCTGGCTGGAGCCCAAGGTCACTGGCTTGAGCAAGGGGTCACTGAATCAACTGGAGCCCCCCGGTCAAGGCACATATGAGAAAGCAATCACTGAACAACTAAGGTGCCACAACGAAGAATTGATGCTTCTCATCTCTTTCCCTTTCTGTCAGTCCCTGTCTGTCCCTCTCTCTGACTCTGTCAAAAAAAAAAAAGTTTTAGTTTTTCATAATTTTAAGTTAGAGGATGGCAGAAAAATAAAACATTAGTTCAGAGGGTTGTAGCAAGATATTCAAGAAAACTAGAAACATTTAGGATCTAATCTAGAGCTTAATATTCATAGCTATGTCTTATAGATTCTTTTGAAGCGTAATATCTCCCTAAAAGCCTCCTCATTTATATCAAAGATAGCCAAATTAAGACTACCTACTATATTAAGTCCAGTTTCAATCTGACCTGATTACATAAACACAAGTGCCGTAATTGATCATTATAGGCTTTTAAACCTGCTTTGCTAGAATTCCATAATGAATCATTTGATTGGGCTTTAGCCCCTCTGGACAAAGAAGCCACGCCCTCTGGTTACCACGAGGCTTTGCTTGCAATACCTATAGGTTTGGGTAAATTCCTGACATCCTGGAGGTCCCTCCAAATGTCTTGAGGTTCCTTCTTGCTGTCTCTCTCAGGAAAGCAGCCTTTGCTCCTTACCTGGAAGGAATGTCATGAGCAATGTGAACAAGCCAGGCATCCAGCTGTTTCTTCACCAATGTGCTTTTAAAGTCCGTCTTCATTCTTGACCACTTTCTGATGATGCCCAGAGTTCAGGCATGTCCTTTTCAGATGTGACATCACAGTCAAACTTTTGGTTAATAAAACCACAATTGGAAACTGGTTTTATGTGTCCTATTATAAAGAGAACCAATCCTTATTGGATTTATACAAACATATATATTATTATAACAATAACAATACTCATTTATTAAGAGTTGCCAGGTTCTAGAGGGATGAAGTAGAGAGAAAAATATAAATGCTCAAATACTGCTTATAAAGGTTTGATTCACCAAATTACTTTAAGAACAAAAAAGTTTCCTTATATCTGCAAAACCAAAATACTTAAAAATCAACAATATTTTGAACAAAGTCATAAAAATAATATTGTCAGTTCATTCAGTCCCATAAGCAATTCTTGTTTATCCTGATTATTTGCCCGTATTTCATGAAGCCAGTTATTCTTTAGAGTTTTATAAATCTTCCTCTAATTTAAAGGTAGGATCTGAATGTTTATTCTTGGAAACCTATATTTTAGAGTAAGTCCAAGTCTTTCCATGGACCTTCCTGAAAACGTAATATCAGAACAAGGCAATGGCTGTCTTTAAATGACAAGTAAACTTAAAATGACATGGTCATAGATCTGATTATAACGCAGGTGACAAAAGAATTTGCTTTTTTTATAACAACATTTTAAGATAAGAATCAGAATTACAAATGAAAGTATATCAGAACCTTGTGGAGACTCCTGAAGCTTTTCACATAATCTCCAGAACATCTACTTTAATAATAAATAAATAAATAAATAAACAAATAAAATATAGTTATTATTTATTATGATAACATTTATGCAAAACTTCCCATGTAATTTCAAGCATATTAAATAGGCCTAATTAGTCCAAAATTTCTCTTTTATTAGGAGAGAGACCAAATCCTGGAAGGATTCCAGGGGCCCACTGGAATAACCCAAAGTCATTTCTAGGTTAAGAGAAAGTCTCTTAAAACGTAAACACTGCGAAGGTTGAAGAAAGGCTTTTTTGTTGCATCTGTTTGGTAACTCCTGCTACTGAGGCGGTTGCCTGACTCCTTCTGGCCACCTTTGTGTTTAGAACCAAGTAAGTGGCTCCAGTATTGACTAAGAAACTGTTCAGCTGGTCCCCCACTATCAGCTGTGTGTGGACGGGCTCCCGTGAGAAATAACAATCGTTTTGAATAATCAAAGGGAGCGCCCGCATCATCAGCACGCAGCTTGATCATTTCTTTCCATGCCCCTTCTTTGTTTATTTTTCTTTTTTCCATTTCCATTTTCCTTTTGGGACAGTCTTTCTTCCAGTGTCCTTCCTATCTGCCTTCTATCTTCCTTTCTCACCTTTTATTCACTCCCTCAGTTCCCTTCTCTGTTTGCTTCTTCCCTCTGCATGAACCTGCAGCTCACACAAACATCTTGCAACTTTCATAGTCCCTTTGGGTTGGCCTTTTTAAACTTATTCAGAAAAATATTATATTTAGAGTAATATTTATAATTCTTGTCCTTTAAAAATCTATCTTTATACTTTACATTTTATTACTAAAACCATACAGTTCAATTCTTGCTCAGAATTCTCTTCAGAAACATTAAGCTTTTAGTGACAACCAATAACTACATTCTTCAGATCGATAGTTTTATGAACACATTTCATAACTTCTAGAAGTAGATTCTTTCTTTGGCAAACACACTCATGTTTTTAAAAGACATAATAGAGACAACATGAACCTTTTATAAACCCGGGCAAAACAAACATGTATGTTAATAACTTTAAAAGATATTAAACTTCCAGACCTCATGGTCCTAAAGACACATTTGGAATAAGTTTATCCTTTACTATATATAAACATTACTATATATTATAATATTAATATACATAATATAATATCTAACAGATTCTAACTTATAGTATATATAATTAATAGTTGTAGAGAAAGCAGGATTTTTTATTTGTCCCTGACAACTTTTCAAGGAGGCTGGAGAGGAGAGAGGGTGGATAGCAGGCATGGGCTACTTGGACCACTTGAATTTTAAAAGTGGGACTTGCCCTGGCCCATTGGCTCAGTGGTAGAGCATCGGCTTAGTGTGTGGAAGTCCCGGGTTTGATCCCTGGCCAAGGCACACAGGAGAGGCGCCCATCTGCTTCTCCACCCCTACCCCTCTCTTTCCTCTCTTTTTCTCTCTTCCCCTCCCACAGCCAAGGCTCCACTGGAGCAAGTTGACCGGGGCACTGAGGATGGCTCCATGGCCGCCTCTGCCTTAGGCACTAGAATGTCTCCGGTTGCAATGGAGCAACACCCCAGATGGGCAGAGCATTACCCCCTAGTCGGCATGCCAGGTGGATCCCAGTCAGGCACATGCGGGAATTTCTCTCTTTGCCTCTCGGCTTCTCACTTAAGAAAAATACAAAAAAGGGGGGGACTTTTTTCTCTTCACCTGAGGTGGTGCAGTCACCCCAGCTGGTCCCACAGCCAGCATGGAGTCTGGGGTAGTAGTAATTCCCTTATTGTTCCCAGGGCCATAACAAGTCCCATAGCTCCAGGAAGAGGCTTTAAAATGTTTAAAATATTCCTTTTCCTTTTTTTCCCCCCCTTCATGAGTTTTTCTGTCTGGGATCAGAGTGAGATCTTTTCCCCCTCTTCGGACCATCAAATTATTTCCTTTCTTAGCAGAAGCCTTATTATATAAAAATTTGAAAGCCTGTATATAACAGATCTTATCCTATTTACCAGACCTCTGGCAAAACAGTTTTAACTGCAAAACAGTATGATAATTTAAAAACTGATTCAGGGGCCAATCTTCCCCCATATCAAGTGTAGACATAGGCCAGGCAATATTAAAATAAAAAAAACCCCATTTTCTTCTTTGTCATTGGGCACATAGGCATGCTCATTGACTAAAATATGGCTGAGGGATGCTGCCCATGGAGATGGATGATGCTGTTCCCATGGTTACCAGCCAAGGACAGAACCAGTGAAACAGAAAGGATACAATTCTTACAATCCAGTACTTACAGAGTATATACAATTAGAACAGTATTCACCACCCATGAGTTCAGAAGTCCAGAGTATTCCAAAAGTTCAGAAACCATCAGCATTATAACCAGACGTTCAGAAGCCAACAGAACAAAATCCAGATGTCCAGAGAAGTGAGTGTTTACAGATCCCTGTGTGTTGGCTGGCATTTGACATCACAAAGCCTTGCCGCTGACCAGACAGTACCAATTGATTCCTTATAGAACCCCAGACAATTCAGAAGAACCCAAGATGGTTCCAAAGAACCCCAGATAGTGGAGCAAAGGGCTTCTGATTGTAAACACCAGGGGCTTACCCAACGGAGCCTGTTGACTCCCCAGAGCTAGTAGTGACAGATAGACAGACAAACAACTCCTGTGGACCTGCTGGGATTGAAGTCACAGAGTCTCGTCCCCTGCCAAACAGCACTGCAGATGCCTCACAGTCAAGTCCCAGACGGCTAGGAGAGCCGAGACAGCAGTGACAGAGGACGCCCCGTGCACTAGGTCAGCTCACCCACAGGCCTGTTTCCTTTCACCTGCTGGGTGGCGCAGGCGAGGAGAAGTGAAGGCCAGTCCCCAAGTAAAATCAGTCGGCAGCTGCTAGGGATTTCCCAGGTATCTCATGTGGTCAGTTAGCCATAGCCAGCCCGGGACCCCTGCAGTCCAGGTACTTACTGGGGGGTGGCATGCCCTCTTGCTTCTGGCTGGCTCACCAATACTGAAACCAGAAAAATGACCCTCAGGTGCAGCTGCCTGTCACCATGAAAACCAATTACACATGACAAGTACTGATGAGAAGAAAGAAGGAGGTTTATTCAAGTGCCAGTCTCCTGAGAGTATTGGGAAAATCCTGTCCTCAAAAACTCATCTTAAATTTTTGGTGCAGGCACGGGTTTTTGTAAGGAGGAAGAAGGGAAGGGAAAAAATAAAACAATAGAACAAAGGAATCAAAAAGAGGGGGTTGAGAGTTCTTTTCTGAGGGGACCCAGCACAGTTTGTTCGGATAACTAGAAGCAGGTCAGCAGACCTCCTGGAGTGGCCTATCCGAAGGCTGGGGTCTGCTGCTCTGGTTGTTGCAGAAACTGAAGCTGGCAAGTCATTTATAAACCAGGGTTATTGTTCTCTACACCAGGTTCCCAAGTCTCTGCAGTCAGATTGTCCTCCTGGCCTTGAGCAAAAATCAGAACTGCAAGCCTCAGCATGGTGGGAGTGGGGGGAGGGTGCACAAGGCGGAGTCACGCAGCTCCCGCTTATGCTTATTCTTCAACTTGGATGCTAACCTCTGTTGTGTGTCACCTAGAGCAGTGGTCCTCAACCTTTTTTGGGCCACGGACCAGTTTAATGTCAGAAAATATTTTCATGGACCGGCCTTTAGGGTGGGATGGATAAATGTATCACGTGACTGAGACAAGCGTCAAGAGTGAGTCTTAGATGGATATAACAGGGAATTTGGTCATTTTTAAAAAATAAAACATCGAAAAAAAATAAAACATCGTTCAGACTTAAATATAAATAAAATGGAAATAATGTAAGTTACTTATTCTTCCTCTGCAGACCGGTACCAAATGGCCCATGGACCGGTACTGGTCCACGGCCCGGGGGTTGGGGACCACTGACTTAGAGGGGAACAGGCTTTTCAACTGTAATGACAACTTGGTCAGAGGTGAAAGCACAGGATTGATTATATACTTTTGATTTATTGCAAAATGCGTAACTTTGATGACTAAACTGGTGATATTGGATCATAGTTATAAGAACAACAAGTTGGATTTAACATTTTACAGAAATCAGTTTACAAGCTTACTTTGTTAGTGCGTTCTTATTTAGCTCTGTTTTATTGTTAGTCAGACTAAGATCAGTAGATCAGTAATATAGCATATTTATTCCTGGTTACAAAACTATTGAAAATATTAAAAAGAAAACATAAGAGACATGGAGGATGGATTCAGAAGGTTCAGTAAGGGTGTAAGTAGAATGCCATGAAGAGAGACTAGGACCAGTGGAGGGAAGGAAACGTTAAGGAACTTCTCGGTGCTGAAAGACAGCAGTTTCCGGACTGAACGGGAGCCCTGAAGGCTGAGCAGGACCACATTGGTTTAAATCCTAAATATATCATTGTGATATTTCAGAACACCGAACATAAGGGAAAGTTCCTAAAACCTTTCATAAAAAAAAAAAAAACTGAAATAGAATCAGTTTTGAAATAATCAGTAGGACATCAGACTTCCCATCAACACTTTAGGCCAAAGCTTGTGGAGCAATACCCCACAGTTTTCAGGGAAAATTATTTTCAACCTGGAATTATATACCCAGCCAAACTATTAACCAAGAATTCAGGCTGAATAAAGACATCTTAGATATGCAAGAATTCAGAAAATGTATCCCCCTGTGCACCTTGAAGAAGTTACTTAAAAGAGGGCTCCAGCAAAGAAATTGAGAAGAAAAAGAGAAAACATGGCTCCTCTAGTGTATGTCCAACCTGGGAGAGCATGCTGGTTGGTCTCCGCTGTGTGGCCAGTCAGGTTAGAACAAGAAGATGGAGGACCATGGAGCGCCACCACCCACACACACCTCCACCGGGAAACAAGGAGAAGGGATGGAGTGGGTGGAATGACTGGGAGACTGGAAGACATTAAGTTATAGTAAATGTGATGGGTTGCAAGTAAAATGAGGAAACACCAAACTTCACTCTAGGAACATTCTTCTTTGGCAGGGATTGTGTATTGGTATTGTCCGTAGTTGTGCAGTTAATAGTATAATATTGTTTTCCGTTTTTAGAATCAAAGTCTACACATGTTGTGGGTGACTTAACTGTAGTCACAGAACAGAACTTGAACGCTATCCTCTTTGCACTTTGGAAGGACAGGCAGTGCTGCTGACTGAGGCTGGGTTGGGGGGGTAAGCACTATCCCCTTAAGAGATAGCACCTGCCACCTCTGGACAAGAAAGGAGGCATATGTCTGCTCCTTGAAGTTGCAGAGATCACCGAAATCATGATACAGCATGTTGGGCGTTGAGGAAACAGGCCTGCGTGAAATTCTCACTCTTCATAGTAAGAAGCTGATTTGGAAATCCAGAACTCTGATTGGCAGGGAAATAAACAGTGACCCCCCCCTTCAGAGGGCTCCATTCACCTCTTGTTGTAGATTTGTTTAGGTACGATGGCAACTAGCAGACGTCCATCAAGTGTCTTGAGGGTGTGATGCCTTTTTCTGTTTTTCACAGTACAGGCTGTAAAAGCGTTAGATAACCACTGCAGGACTAAAAGCAGAACTCATTAGAAGGGACCCCTCTGGCTGGGCTGGGCGGGCAGGGAGGGGTGAGGACAGGAGAAACAGGAGAAGGGGACAACAGAGGGCTGTTGCTTTTCATCCTGACCCTTTCTGGACTACTTGAGTTTTTAAAATCATGTGCACATATTTCCTTAATTTAAACATTTGAAAGTAATAATGAACACAAACACAAGAAGCCCCAGACTGTCTGGGAACCCCTGGGATGTCCTTGGGTTCTCCTTTGATCTCTACTTCCTGTAAGGAAGGACTAACTTGTCTGCAGCGCAGCCCCTCACCCAGCGCCTCCCGACCCCCTGAGACGGGGTAGGGCGCATCCATCTGATGAAAGCCGCCTCTGCAGAGGGGCTCTTACCCCGCTGGTCATCTCCATCTCTTGTTCCCTCCAAGGCAGCACTAGGGCCAATCACTGCTTGTGGCTATTTTTTCCTGCAGACCTAGGGTGAGACACACCTTGGTCTAAGAGTCAGTGTTGGGCAGATAAAATGTATTATGCTCACTTTGTAAAAGATAACGCTGCCCACGTGGAGGCTGTTGCCCAGGTGATATTAATGTGTGTTGGGGGCAGGCAGGATCATTGTAGCCTGGGGCTTGGTTTTGGGATTAAACCTTTCCCACCCTTTTTGATGTGGGGCGGTACAATCCAATCATGCCTCAGAGAAGTGACTTTGTATTAGAGACTTCCCTATTTTGTATATTGGATTAAAGGTTTTGAATCTACACTATAAAATGGGGATGGAGCGGGAGCTTGCTCTCTTGGTTCCTGAGGTTATCATTAGAGGAGAGAGCAGAGCAGAGAGCAGAAGGAGGCCACGTGGAGGAGGCCAGGAGAAGCAGCCAAGATGGCGGAGTATTGAGTGAGAGGCCAGTTTGTGCAGGGAGAAGGCAGGAGATGGGGAACAGAGGTGAATAAGTCTGGTGAGCTAGACCTTTTGATTCTAGGGAAACTCGGATAAGTCAGTAGCTTTGTGAGCACTGAATATGAGTGGGTTTTGGAGCCCAGAGTGTGTGTTTTTACTTGCCCGCCGGGTGCAAACTAGGATTAAAGGTGATGGCCCATCAGTTCTTGGCTCCATTATTTCTTAACCGACTGTCCGAATCCAATGAGAACCTGCATGGGCCGGGCTGCTGTGATGGTAGCCTTGGCTTCTGGCTTTACAGTCAGATATCCCTGCTCCTGGAATGGTTGTGCTGCCCTGCCCACCGGGCTGGCTCACCTGCCCTGCCCTGCGTGGGCCCAGCCCCTGGTGCTCCCTCTGCCCCTCCTGTACCACAGGCCTAGGTCTGGAGCAGAGCCTCAGACACGCTGCGCATAAGAAGCAACTGAGACTGGCTGGTAGCTCAGTGGTGGGGTTTCAACCTGGTGTGTGGAAGTCCCAGGTTCAATTCTGGGTCAGAGCACACAGGAGAAGCAACCATCTGCTTCTCTCCTCCTTCTTCTCCCCTTCTCTCTCTCTCTCTCTCTCTCTCTCTCTCTCTCTCTTTCCCTCCTATAGCCATGGTTTGATTGGTTTGAGTGCGTTACCCCTGGGCACTGGGGATGGCTTGGTTGCGGTGATCCCAGATGGACAGAGCATCTGCCCCAGAAGAGGTTGCCAGGTGGATCCTAGTTGGGGAGCATGTGAGAGTCTGCTTCTCTACCTCTTCTTCTCTCACTTGGAAAAGAAGGAAAAAATAAAAAGAAGAAGCAGCACCTGAGATCCGACCTACCCGCCAGGCCTGTCCCCACCCCAGCCCAGGTTCTTTATTTTATTTTATTTTATTTTATTTTGTATTCTCTGAAGTTGGAAATGAGGAGGCAGTCAGACAGACTCCCGCATGCACCCAACCGGGATCCACCCGGCATGCCCACCAGGGGGCGATGCTCTGCCCATCTGGGGCGTTGCTCTGTTGCAACCAGAGCCATTCTAGCGCCTGAGGCAGAGGCCAGGTAGCCATCCTCAGTGCCCAGGCCAACTTTGCTCCAATGAGCACTGGCTGCGGGAGGGGAAGAGAGAGACAGAAAGGAAGGAGAGGGGGAGGGATGGAGAAGCAGATGGGCGCCTCTCCTGTGTGCCCTGGCCGGGAATCGAACCCGGGACTCCTGCACGCCAGGCCGACGCTCTACCACTGAGCCAACTGACCAGGGCTACCAGGTTCTAGTTTATTCATTCCAGGGAGAGGCGTGTCTGTGTGCTGGAAACAGCCCTGGCTGATTTTAACGTGTGGCCAGAATGTGAACCACTGCCCCGTTCTCTCCAGGTGCCAGGGAACAATTCCCAAATTCCTGTATTGTACGATGCAGATAGTTGGACTCCTTGTTTTTCCATCGTTTTTCCCAGCCGTGCAACTCCTCAGCCTGCAGCCAGACTGCAGGAGGACATCCTTTGCCTTCCTCCTTTGTGCATGCACACTTATGCAGGCCTTTAAACCATGGGTCATACCACCTCTGTTGTTCTGCATTTTGCTTCTATCGCCTGACGTTTTCTTAGGCCTTTAAGACTGACTGACCTCATTTTTCAAAGACCGCATGATAATCCATTATTCAGCATATACCACTCTAGGTGCTTGACCATTTTCTAATTGATGTCATTTGGTTTTTTTCGTAATATTTTGCTCTTGCTAATTTTGCTGCGATGAACATTCATGTGGGTGTGAATCCTTCTAAACTTGTACAAATATTCCCAAAGGGGAATCACCAAGGTCAAAGAGTACGTACATTGAAATTTTTTATAGTATTGCAAAATGTTCTCCCTTTACATAGCACATCAGTTTACTCTCCCACCAACAGTTTGTAAAGCATCCCCTTCCCCATACTCTTACCATAAATCTTTTATAATTAGAGTACTATGTGCTAATCTGCTAGGTAAAAAAAAAAAAAGTTGTGTTGTGTTGTTTCAGAAAGCACTGGGCCATTCCCATTCATTAGATTCTCTCAGTGGCGGGCGAGCGAATAGGCAGGGAAGAACCTCTTCTCTCAGCGGTGGGTGGGCGAGCAAACAGGAAAACGGCCCCCCACGGTGACAGGCAAGCTAGCTGCACCAAGGGAAAGTACCTGTAGCCTTATGTAGGCTACACACACAGGGCTCTGCCACGTGCTCATGCACTAATCATGTAAAATGCAAGCAAGCAAGCCTAACTCGGCTGTTTTTCCCACACTGGTGACATTGAACGTCTTTTTGTCAGTACTTTGTATTTCTTCTGTGAGTGGCCTGTTTTATAGATTTTTGATGACTGTTAGTTTGGAAAATGCAACATCATCCCCCATATTTCTCTCCCTCTTGTTCCCTATTATAATAGGTCTGTAATATTATCCAGTTAATCCTTGATTTCTTCGAAAGAGTGGAGGGAAGCAGAGTATGCATAATTCATAACAGAGTGAAGAAACCTTTCTTAAAAGTGCCCTGGCAGATTGCTCCTGACATTATATTGGACCAAACTGAATGACCACAGGCCCTCTGCTGCAAAACGTCAGTGGCAGGACAATGAAATTGCTACCAGTCTGCTCTGGGGTCAGAAAGGGGCCCGGCTGCCCCACACCTGAGCAAAAGTGGGGAAGAAAGAGGGACTGACCGCTTCCATTCCTGAGCGAGCAATGACCCTCCACTGCACCACTGCAGCATGTATTTCTAAGGATTTATAAGCTGTATCTTTAAGATCCAATCTTAAATTAATACAAAATTAATTATATGAAAATACCAACTTTAAAGTTTGCTTCCCGGGAACTGAGCATTAGAAAGCAAAGGCAGTAATCTATCTGGTCATGTTTAAAGCTCAGAGTATTCACGTATGAGTTAATAACCCAGCTTTAAAAGAAATACGTGGTAAAGAATGAACATTCATTATTGATTCCCAAGCTCAAGAGAGATCACAACTGACAATGAGGAGCTGTCCCCATCAGATACTCACAGCAGTGTGACAAGAAGAAGGGGTAGAGGGGAGGGGATCAGCCTTGGAGATCTCACGAGACCAGGGCTCTGGTGCTTAGCTCAGTCACAGAGCAGAGGAGGAGGAAACCCTCTACTAAGAGTCACCATCTTCATTTCGGAACCCCAAGACAGAGGGTATGTGGGGTGGGGGCATAGACAGATGGAGCAGGGAACCCCCTGGAAGACATTTTCCAAGGTAGTAGTCTGAACAAAATTCTTAGCCCATTGAGGGGATTGTTCCTAAGAATACGGAGGTGGTGTTTGTAAGCCTGCTCTGCCCACTGCCTGGGATTCTGGTGTACTGTAATTAGTGTGGGTGTGGGATGGGAGGGGGGCTCCAGCAGCAGCCCACTCATGCTCACCCCTTTCCCACCCACTCCCAACACGCACAGATATCAATATTCCATGCTACTCCTCCCCGGGGTCTCACCCCTGGTGCTCGAACCTGGTATGCCCCTTCTGCATACTCAGTTTCTGACCGAAACTCTAGTAGAACAAAATATGCGGAAATGGTATTCATTCTGGAAAGTCAGTCCTGATGTAGTCACGTGCCTGGAAATGTGTCAGAATCATTCTAGAGCTAAGGAGCTTAGGCATCATGGTGGCCCTATGGCTGTTCATTCACTCGCACCCTTCCCAGCTTGGGCCTCGTCACCCAGGTGTTCTCTGATTCACTTGTCATGGCAGACTGAGCCCTGTTACAGCTGGAATCCCTCCCTGTCAGCACGAGCCAGCTTTGGAGGGCAAGGACAGAGAAGTGAGCAGGAGGAATGTCCGTTACGTTGGTCTGCCAGGTCCCAGGAATCTGGGCATTTTTAAAGGATGTCGGGATGAATGTCTTTTCTGGAACTACAACTGCTCCATGGGCCCCCACCCCCATATCTTTATATTCCCTGTGTCTGGTATGAAGCTCACTGGGTGACCCGAAGGGCAGGTCTGCCACAGACACAAGCCTGGAAGGGCCATCCTGCCCCCCCCCACTCCACCTCATTGGGGTCTCAGCTGTCCTGGAGCTTTCGCGCCTACAGCGTGAAGAATAAGCCCAGTCTGGTAGCATGGGAGTGTCGTGGAGGCTGAGGTCATTAACACAGAGTGGAGGAAGCGTTAGCACAGCGACTGCTCGGTGGAGAGCACCAGGAAATAGTAACAGTCGCGGTCACCGATTTGGAAATGGCTGGGGCTTAGCAGTTACTTTGTCCATCTATTGATAATTTGAGTAGTGGCATACATTTTTAGTATACTAAAGTTATATTTATTTAGAAAATACTGGAATTCATCTCCTTACTCTTCATACTGGCCCTGTACCCTATTACATTCAAATTAGTGAGGTCTTTATTATAATAGTAGCTTAATGGGGCTCACAGTCAGGCACTGCCTCCCACTTTCTTCCCACTGCCCTGTATTCCGGGGTCAGTGCGGTGTGGCTGAAGCGACCAGCAAGTGGCCTCAGACATCTCCCAGTCCCGAGCCCCGGGGTCCTACGTCTTCCATCACTTCTTGGTTGCTCGGAAAGTTGCGGCATGGGTCACAAGCTTGAGACCACTCCACTGAGCTTGCCCGTCTCTCCTGGCAGGCTGTAAAGCGGTTCCTGAAACAGGAGTGCAAGTGCCACGGCGTGAGCGGCTCGTGCACACTGCGGACCTGCTGGCTGGCCATGGCCGACTTCAGGAAGACGGGCGATTACCTGTGGAGGAAGTACAACGGCGCCATCCAGGTGGTCATGAACCAGGACGGCACCGGCTTCACTGTGGCCAACAAGAGGTTTAAGAAGCCAACGAAAAATGACCTCGTGTATTTTGAGAATTCTCCAGACTACTGTATCAGGGACCGAGAGGCAGGTAAGTTCATTTTATTCACAGCGCCCGACCCCGCCAGCGATCAGGACTGTCCAGTTTAAATGCACTTGTGTGTTTTCAGTCTGCCGGTTTAAGTGCGGCCTGCTGCCTTTGGGTTCAAAGCTTATGTTCTTACAATTCACATTTCAAGTGCACAGAGAGCGCCCCCCTGCGATTCTGGAGGAATGGGTACCCAAAAAGAACGTTTGTGGTAAACAGTCAAAATACGCAGGTATTCTTCAGCCCAGACAAAACCTGGATCAGTGGGTTAAGCTACACTATGTATAGCAGCAGCCCAGCACCGTCCTGTGGGCAGCTTTGCAGTGTGTTCTGCCTTACAAGCCCCACTTGTATGACTGCAGAAGAGGGGGCCAGGGCTTCACAGTTTGCCCGTTCTGAAATCCGCCATTCACACCTCACACCCCTTTGCTCTTTACAACATGCTCACAAGTTGCCAAATACTAGAAAAAGAACTCATCCCCACTGGTTTGGCCGCCGGTGAGCAGAGGATGAGGGCGTGTAAGAGGCATTTTGTTCGTTAGAGTTTCTTCCCTTGCATGCAGCATCTTTTCTCACTCCAACTCACTCAGGAGCAGCTGTGTGAGCCTCAACACAGCTGTCCCCTGGTGTGCTTATACCTGTGCTGTTGTCCACCTCTCACCTCGCCCACCCTGCACTGAATTCCAGCTTAGCACCATCTTTGCAAAGACTCTGGTACAAAATGAGAATGAGTACAAACCTCGGTGGATAGGAGGTGACAAAGGGAGCCCACAGCTGACTTTGGTTCAAGCCAACTTCTCAGACTTAGTAGAAAGCAAGGGAATTCATTATCAGAAAAACATCCTCGAATTTTAATTCTGAGTTTGTTTTTCATTCCTAAGTAATTGCAAAAAACCCAGTAAAACAGTGTAGATGGCTGCTAGCTCCTACCATTAAACTGACCAGGGAGCATGATTACCAAGGAATGTCATAGGAGTCCAAAGCCTCCCCTTTGTCCTGACTGGTTGAATTTCCTTCATGGTTGATGAGCTAGTTCCTTGCAGCACCTGAACAGGTCTGTACACGCAGCCTATGGATTAATAACCACCAAGTGAAAGGGCCAGGCGCTGTGCCCTGCTGCATTCCTGACATGCCTTGGGTACCTCTGACAAGTCCTCCTTCCTGTCTCAGCGGAATCCCCATGAAACCTGGGCTTTGATACACGTTGTCCAAGAAGCTTGGGTCCCTCTCTGCTGTTAAGTAACTGCTTAACCTCAGGCTCCTCAGACAGAACATGGGGGTGATGATATCAAGGTCAGTTAAGGAACTGCGTATTGACTCCTGTGTGCCAGGTACTGGGCTAAGATCATTGCACACATGGTTTTATTTAATCCTATTGGAACTGGTTTCTGAAAGAAAAGAGGAAGAAAGAAGAATAGGGTGGCTCTCCTTGTTAGATCAACACCAACCCAGAACCAAATTCACACCTTATGTTTCACAGTCAGATAAGCAGCCCTAGAGGCCGTTATCCCAACTGTATGGATGAGGAAGCTGAATGACCAGCTCAGGATGTCACTGGCCTTGGAAAGGAGAGGTGTCTGGCTGTCTGACTCCGTGGCCTGTGCTCTCGACCCGACATTACGGTCTGTCCCTGCCATCTCCTGGGCATGTGTGTGCAGAGGCTCCACGAAGCAAAAACCTCATATCCAATGTAAGACCTGCTTCCTGGGGACAACTTTGTTGTTTTTGTGTTTGTCTCTGTTTTTGTTTTTGATGGAAGCAGTTTGCACAGTAAACAGTTATGCTTATGATCACTTAACGGCCTCCTGGATATTCAGTGAAATAAAGACCTTACTGTCTCTCCTCACAGAGGAGATTCTGAACCCAACCCCTGAAGCATCTTCGGGCTACTCTTATTCATGCACACTTTGCTTTTCCTACTCCCTGTATCAGAACACAGTTCTCTTTCTTGATCCTAAAATAACAAACACATCTGCTGTGTGTGAAGGCTTGAGCTAGTCTCTCATTGATTCTCATGGGAGGTCTAGGAGGGGGTTATGTTACTATCCCATTTTATGGGAAGGGAAACTGAGGCAGGCTTTCACCGACAGGTTATGGATTTTGCCACAGGATTCTCAGTTGGGAAGAGGCAGAGCAGGGACCCGAACCTGAGTTCATCCTTGTTTGTTTTTTTTTATGACAGAGACAGAGAGAGGGACTAACAGGGACAGATAAGAAGAGAGAGAGAGATGAGAAACATCAATTCTTTGTTGCAGTACCTTAGTTGTTCACTGATTGCTTTCTCATATGTGCCTTGCCCGGGAGGCTACAGCAGAGCAAGTGACCCCTTGCTCAAGCTAGCGAACTTAGGCTCAAGCCAGCGACCTTGGGCTCAAGCCAGCGACATTTGGGCTTAAGCCAGTGACCATGGGGTCATGTCTATGATCCCATGCTCAAGCCAGCGACCCTGTGCTCAAGCTGGCGACCTCAGGGTTTCAAACCTGGGTCCTCTGCATCCCAGTCTGACGTTCTGTCCACTGCGCCACGGCCTGGTCAGGCCTTTTATTTTTTAGAGAGAAAGAAACATCGATTTGTTGTTCCACTTATTTCTACATTGACCGAGGATTAAACCTGCAATCTTGGCATGCAGGAACAATGCTCTAGCCAGCTGAGCTACCTGGCCAGGGGCCTCGTCCATTTTTTTAATCACTTTCCACTGCCTCCAGATGTACCAGCCGCAGCTGTGGACTTCCTGAGCGAGGCTAGTTAATCTGTTCATTCTCTTCATTTACTCCTCTCCCTGCCGGCTTGCCCTGGCTTAGCTGACTTGGAAAGATATGAATGGTTGGTGTTGGTTGGTCAGGAGCCACTCTGTCATCAGTGCCAGTGGATTAGATCAGATTTCCACTGAGATTTTGAGATTATTCATCAATGCCCTTGTGAGCTGAACGTAAGAAAAGGCCAAAATCATCCATGCAAACCTTGCAATATTTCTTTCTGGTTCTCTTGATCGTCAGATGGTGTCAGTGAAAATATGACTCAGGGTGTTTGCCGTCAGCTCAGATCGTTGGCAGAGTGCATTTTTCATCGTTCATATTTGGAGTCATGTACCCAGAGCCACACGTCTGAGATGTAGATTTTCTCTGAGAAAGCCTGCTTCCGCCCACGGGGCTACTGCGCGCCTTGCGCCTGTTTTTGTCGCCTACGGCTTTCTAAAGACGAGGCTTTCTCCTGGCCACAGTGTGCATTCTAGCAAGTCAGTGGACCCATCTCAGCTATGTGGTTCAGAACCCCCCCCCCCCAGCAGCTCCTGACTCCTCTTGCGGGGCAGGGGGTGCAGAGCACCGAGCCCGGCGGTAGCCGGCCTCCTGCGTCTGTGCTCACTAGCCCTCCTCTGAACTCAGCTCTCTCATCCTGGAACGAAGGTGCTGGGTCCAGGCCGGCCCCTCTCAGCATGCACAGATCACGGGGTGAGCACATCCCTGAGCCCCCCTTCCCTTCACTGGAGTCATACTACGTTAGGAACAGCCTGTTTTCTGGTACATGGAACTCCCCACATGTTCAAAATGGGTTCCCACCAAAGGTATCCAGGCTCTCAAGTCAGAAGCTTGCAGTAAAATGTAAAGCAACTAATGTGTATATACATAGATTATTAATTTAATTTTCTCTATTAAAATTGACATACTTTTTTGCTAGAGTGCATCTTATACCACCCAGTCTGCTTTGTTGTGGTCATATTGTTTAAATTTGCCTTTCTTTATAGCATGCACATTTATTATTTACCTTATTGGGCACCTTGTACTAGCCATCAATGAAAAAGGTGGTGAACAGGTTGAATGTTGTCAGGTAACAGCCACGTGGAGCCGACCGCCTTGCCCCTGCTGGCCAGCACCTGTCCCTGAGCGGGCAGGCTTGTTCTGTCAGTTCCGCTTGTGGAGTGGATAAAGTCCACAGGTTTAGTCTACTATTTCCCAAAGAGAGGGCCTCTTTAGAGACTTACTAAATCAAAATCTCGGGGTGTTGTTCCTAAAATTCTGTGTGCATTGCAAACTTAGATGCATCAAGGCTTGAAAACTTAGTGGCTCAGGTAATCCATAGTTCCTGATTTTTCCACAAGTATTAGGTAAGAAGAAAGCCAGGGAGACATTATTTGGGGGAGAATACAGAAGGGTGAGTCGAGAGCCTGAGGTGTTCCTGGGTGAGGACAGATCCAGAACCTAGGTAAGAAAGGGTGAGGGGGACATTGCATGAAGTCCTACTAAGTGCCAGGTGTTGTGCTACACACCTCGCATGCATTTTCTCTGAGCCTTCATTTTCTCTTATAGAGAAGGAAACTAAGGCTCTGGAAAGCTACTTAAGTTGCCCAAGATGTTGTGGCCTGTAAGTGGTAAGCAAAGCAAATTGAATAAAAATAAAAATGGAGTCCCTGGCTGAGTAGCTCAGTTGGTTAGAGCGGCATCCTAACATGCCAAGCTTGCAGGCTGGGTCCCCAGTCAGAGCACACACAAGAGACAGTGAGTGCATAAATAAATGGAACAACAAACTCATGTTTCTCTCTCTCAAATCAATGAGTAAAAATTAAAAAAAAAAAATTTTAAATCCTAACAGAAATCCATACTTTCCTACTATACCACTTCACTTCCTGAAATTTGGGGGAGGGAGCACAAGGACATGGGGACATGTGGGATGAGGTGCCCGTACAGTGGGGAGGCGGAAAGCGGTCAGGCTCCACATTCACCCACATTTGGCGCAGCTTGCCTGACTCCCTTCAATTACCAGCCCTTCAGGTTTTGGAGAGCATTGATGTTAACAGTCCCTAAGGAATGATAAGCTCAAAAACCAGTTCAGGAAGATATTCCTATGGCAACAAGAACAAGGAAAGACATTTCTCCCTAGTCTTCAGTGGGAAAATGAGAGCTCTGATGTCTAACTATAAATACTCCCCTGGACGTGAGGCTGTGCATGTGACATTCTGCAGGCCATATTGGAGGCTGGGCCCGGGAGCTGGGCTCCTGGGAGGGGTATCAGCCAGTTCTGTGTTATCTACTCTGGTTATTGCCCCAGGCATCCATAAATCAAAGAAGCCCTTAAGTCTGAGATAGGTTCATCTCTAGCTAAGGAATGCTGCTGTCCTCTCAGAGTAGCGTCTGCACCTAATCACAGGCCACTTTCACTGGTTATGATGGAAAAGCCTTGACCTGGACCAGAGGTCACCCTGAGGTCTCCTCATCAACTAGAAGAAACAAACACCCCTCCACCCTTCCCCAGTCAAGTTCAGAAAACAAGTGGAGTCCCCCGGTTGTGTAGCTTGTCAGTCTGCTGAACGCTGCGTACCTGGCTGGACGCTGCGTACCTGGCTGGACGCTGCGTACCTGGCTGGACGCTGCGTACCTGGCTGGACGCTGCATACGCTGTGTACCTGGCTGGACGCTGCGTACCTGGCTTGCAGCTGTAGACTGTGACGGGTGTGAGCCTCCACATGTCAAGGGTGTTTTCCACAGAAATCATATGTGGCACACAGTTCAGAACCCAAGAGAACACAATGCAAACCGTGGCGTACAGAGATGGGTGTTCTGCACGTGCCCTTTGGTGTGGCCAGGTTTGCAGAACCTCAGAATGCCGTGACTGTGACCTGGTTCAAAACAAGGAGGCAACATGTGAGCAAATAGTAAGGGGTGGACCTTATTTTGATATAAATGTATAACTCTCACCAGGATATCTTAAATCCCTCATTTTTTTTTTAAAGGAACTTTCAAAAATTGATCTTAGAGAGAGAGGAAGGAAGGAAGAGAAAGAGAAACATTGCTTTGTTGTTTCACTCATTTACGCATTCATTGGTTGGTTCTTGTATGTGTCCTGACCAGGGATTGAACCCGCAAACTTGATGTATTGGAACGACGCCCTAAACAACTGAGCTACTGGCCAGGGCCAAAGTCCCTCGTTTCTTCACAAATACTTATTGAGTCCTTTCTATATGCCAGACACTATAATAAGCCCATGAATGCAAAGATGAGGAAGACAAACTCAGCCCATGCTGTCCTGGCCGCATAGGCCTCCCAGTCCCTGTAGATGAGCCAGGTGGCAATGGTGGGACCAGCCCTCAGCCTGGACAGGAAAGTGGTGTTTCTCAGGTTTCAGTCCTCACTCCGTTGTTCTATTACAAGGTCTTACATTTGTTGTTTTGAAAAAGTTACTCCTCCTTTTCTGCTTTGAGACTTATTATAGATATTCATGAATTGATATCTAAAAAAATGCTAAGACAGCTAGACCAGAAAGGAACAATATGAAAAAAGTACTTGTGAGATTTATAAGTCACCGTTTCATAGTAATTGATCATGTTGTATGATTAATATTAATTATTAACCGCAGATCATCTTTTCAAAGTCTTAGTCTCTATTATCTCCTGACATCCCTACTGCCCCAATAGCTGGCCTTCCTTAATTTCAGATGCTAAGGCCTCCTCTTCTGCTTCTCCTCTCTCAGCCATGGCTCGAATGATTCAAGCAAGTTGGCCCCAGGCACTGAGGATGGCTCCATGGCCTCACCTCAGGTGCTAAAATAGCTTGATTGCTGAGCAACAGAACAGTGGCCCCAGATGGGTAGAGCATCCCCCAGTAGGGGGCTTTCCAGGTGGATCCTAGTTGAGGCATATGTTTGAGTCTGTCTCTCTGCCTCCCAGCCTGTCACTTAATGAAAAAAATATTTGCTTATTACATGCCTGTCCCACTAGACTCTGACTCCGTGATGGCAGGAACGACGTCGGTCTGGTCACCATGGGGTCCCTAGCTCCTTCATGCAGACATGTGTTGAGGAATTGACTGACAAGATATAAATAGCATAAAATGCCTTCATCAGAGTGTTAGCTGAGTTTCTAGTGGTGCCGGGGCTCCATCACAGCTTACGGATAGACTGTGGTCTTCCACAGGCACATCCCGACTGCTCCCACTGAGCACGTCTCCACTCACCACTGATTACTGTATAACACACAGCTTATGAAAATCTCGACGTAAGCCTAACGTAAGTGTTAGATGGAATGTCCCCTGATTTCAAGTGCATCAGTGGAGCATTTACAGGGTGCCGCTGGTGCTGGATGCCCATTTCCCGGGATGAAAGAAAAGGTCTCCAACACAGCAGCAGTTTATTGCTTTCCACCACCACTAAATACTCAGTTCTCTTACTCACGGGGAGTGGGGGCGTGGCTTTCAACTGACTGTTACCAGTGGGATTACTAGGTAGCTCATCCGATGTCATTGCTAACCCAAACAAAAATATTTTTCCGTCCAATTCTATTTTGTTAAGGACGTGGTCTGTGAATCTGGTCTATTTTCAGAAGATAGACTTGCTAGCATTTCTGTACTTTTAGGGTATACTACAAAGTGCTCTAATTTGAATTAAATGACAATGACAATAAGAGTCAATTTGTGAAAATTTAAAATTAAACAAAAAAACTGTTTTAAAACCAAAGAAAACTTCTAAAAAAAAAGGGACAAAATTTTTGTTTTCTTTTTTTGAAGGCTTTGACATAATTTCAACTAACAACAAAGAATTTACCAATTAGACATTTTTTTAGAAATAGAGAAAAATTCATTTCTAATTACCATATGAATAATGTGTTATAGACAAAAGAACGATGTTAAAGTACTTTAAAATAATGTATTTGCTTAATTCATCTAAGCCTTCCCCATGAAAAATATTTTGTGTTTGCGTGGTAAATCTCCTCTTTTTAAAAACAGGCGCTTTTGAATGCATAGTGTTTCCTATTCCTAGGGGACGAGCCCTGCCTGTGGATGAGGAGACTTTGGGGTTACCCATTGCTGCCTATTATTATTTCCACTGATTACTAATTGGATAGTCGTAGACAAATTAACTTCTCTGGATCTCTTAGGATGTAAGATTCACCTAGAAATTCCCCTGGTTCCTACGATTCAATAGATGAATGAATTGTTAATTAACTTCACTCTGTTTGCAATAACAAACCTGAACTCGATGTCACAAACTCTAAGGCTGTCATTTTAAAATCTATCATATACAAATGTGCCACATTTTTTGTATATGTTTTCTATATATCAAGTGAGATCATTTGAATAGAAACAGCCATTTTAGCTTGTCACTCTCACCATTGTGCCCAAGAACTGGGTGACTGCTCCCTGGAGAAGTGTCTCCTCATTTGACGGGGGAAGGCTGATCTTAATTTTTCAAAATTGTTTTAAAGGTAATATTTAATAAATCAAGAAATATATGTTGGCCACCTGAGCCCTATGCAATACATAGAAGAAATATAAGACTTAACTCCTGTCCTTGGGGAGACAAGACGCATGAGAAATCGTCAGCTCTTTGTAAACGGTGTATGAGCCCTATTGCACGGCAGGCATTGTGGGACTGAGGTCAGCTGAACGTGCAGCAGTCAGCAGAGCTCTGGGAGTACGGATTCGGCCAGGAGCTTGAGGGGTGGGAAGGTTTTCAGTCTAGTGGGGGCAGAGGAAAGTCCGGGCTGCAGATGAGAGTGACTCTTATAGTCAAACAGTCTACAGGTCTGTGATACGAAAACGCCACTAGAGTGGGAGGGTGAGAAGATGGCCTGATTAGAGGTCACCGGTGGGGGCAGTGGGAAGTGAACGTGGGTGGGCTGATTTGTGCCAGTTAGGGAAAGCCGCAGAGAGTCTGAGCTCAACGCCTTTAATCCCATGATGGCGTGTGCTGATGTGATGGGACATGCTCTTCCTGTGCCGGTCCAACTTTCCGAGCTGTTATGAAAACACTGAATAAAATCATCTGAGATAAATGGAGACACGGCCTTCCCTCACTTTGCTCTGCAGTTGTTAATACAAGGCAGGGTGAGCCTTGTGGGGAGATAAATGTGCGGTCTCTAACATTTGCTCTTTAACATTCTTCTCTTCCTGAGATAAATCTGTGTCGTTAATGACAACATGTAAGTCAAGCAGAGGAGATGCAGCCTATTGGAGGACGGGCTTAAGTGAATGTTGCTTTACACCCTAATGGTCCACATATGGGCTCGGTCAGCCTGGAGTGGCAGGAATTTCCAAAGACACGGGCCCATCCGCAGAGAGCGCGAGAGAGAGCGCCTTGCTCCAGGTCCCGGAGGTGTGAGTCTGGGAACTATTAGCAAAAGCTCCCCATCCTCCTCGGCTGTCAGGAAGATGCATGTCGGTGGAGACAGAAATGTTTTTGCACTGGGAACCCTGACTCCATTATTAATTTTATAGCTCTGGGGATGAGATGCTTGATTCTGTAATGTTCCCTCAGCATTGCCCCACCAAAATCACATGATGTGGTCACACATTTACATGATTTAGCAACTCTGATTCTTCATCCTCCTTTTTCCCATGCCCATGTGAGTTCTTGTGTGGATCACGGTGAGGAGGGCACCTAAAGAAAGGAAAGGGGTGGGTCTGGTTGGCACCCACACGTTCCTCTGGACTGCCTGGGGCTTTCTGACACAGAGCCCAGGCAAGCCATCTCCTGACGCTGCGGTGCGAAGCTGACAGGAGAAGGTTGGGCTCGCTGACCTGAGTCTGCAGCCCTGTCTGGGGACCGAGACCTGGTCCCAAGCAGGCCACTCTTCACAAACAGGAAGCAAAGGGAAGTCAGGGAAAAGAGCTTCCAACTTGTCACTTTCTCTTCAGAGAACTGAATAAATTAAAGTGTCGTAAGCAATAACATTTTTAAGCAATATGAATGATTTTTTAAATGAACATATTCAGTGGGAAGTATCTAAATATGTATTTATCCTTTTAACATATCCATTTGGGAGACAAATGATAGTGCTGCCATTACTCAATGACAAAACTATTTTTAAAATTTCTCTTTTGAAATATATGCAGAGCCAGCCACACACAGGCTTTTGTAGATAACGTACATCTATCTGTCCATACATTTGTTTGTATAGATGTAGATTACCCTTTGACCTCTAAAGATGAATTGGGATTTTGGAAACGGCTGAGAGACTCTGAGCATGACGTCTAGAGGAGCCAGGCGAGCGCCGGGCTGTTCTTCCATTCTTGGTGAGATAACGATTGAGGCCATGAGCTCTCCTGAGACAAGAGGTTCTGCTTAGCAAGGGCACGTCCCTCAGTCTTCAGCTACGTCCGCGTCAGTGACAGACGTTAGAATCACCTTGAGGGCACTCTGTTTTGGAGCTGCCATCTCGGTATTGCAGGGTAGTCAGTCTTATTCCTCAAAAAGGTGACAGGAGTATAGATACAAGAAAACACAGTGTACGCTGTGAACACCGTGTTAACTAGTGCTGCTCACTTTTCCACACAACTTGAGGTGTCTTCTTTGTCTGCAGTGTGTCATGAGCTGGAGAAAAAAGGTCCCCTCCAAAAACGTGACATATCGGGACCTTCACAGGTTCTTCAGTTGATAAAATAATGGAAGGAAGGGCGGGAACGTGCTAACCCAGGTCAGTGCTGTTACACGCCAGCTGCTCCTTCAGCGGGGCGTCAGGGCAGAGCTCCGCCCAGGGGCTGAGGGTCACGTGGGAGGGGCCCGAGCCTTCACATCCTGCCCTGCCACCTGCTGGCCCTGTGATCTTGGGCAAATCACTTAGGCTCCCTGACCCTCCACGTCCTCATTTCCAGAATGATGGTAAGAATAATGCTTTCTAAGCTTATGAGAACTAAGTGAGATAATGCAGCAAATGCTTATCACAGGGCCAAGCCCATGCCAGGGCTCTGTAAATATTGACCCCAATTATGAACAGGAAGATGAGGAATAGGGTGAAAAAGAAAGTAGAAGAGAAGGAGGGAAGAATGAGGGAGGAAGAGATGAAAAGAAGGATGGGTGGACGTTTGAAAGCGTGAGAACTGTCCCTCGGGACACAGGCTGGCCGGGGCAGCTGGCTTCATTTCCCAGGTGTTCTTGGTGTGGCCTGGGCAGCAGCAGTGATTTAGAGAAGGACCTAAAAATATCTGTCCCAAGGATTCAGAACTAGGCAAGTGGAGAGACCATGAAGGTCAGTGGCTCCCTTTCAGAAGAGCGTGTGCACACATGCACATGCTTAATCTTCATTTTTGTCTTTTAAGAATAACAGTAATGCTTTGAGTTTTGAAAAGGCTAGTGAGAGGTTGCTGAGACAGTATAGCCCTATAGCTATCAATTATAATGAGTCCTTATTATAATTCCAGTGAAGGAAAGCAATACAAGTTTTCTACAGCTCTGCCCTTTGCAAATGCTCTTTCCATCAAAATGGCTGTATATTCCACTCAAATGATAGCACGTGTCAAAACTGCCCTTCTGCCCTACAGTCCGTCATTAGATCTAATAAGATCCAAACCCCAAAGCAGGGCCGTTGGCAGCCCACCTCAGCCTCTCCCCGGACCCCAGCCTGCCCCTCCCCTCCCCAGCGGCCCACTCCTGGCACTGCCCACACCTCCAGGGGCCCATTGCCACTTCAGATCTACCCACAGCTGTTCTCCATCAGTGGCTGTCAACCTTCAAGAACCCCTCTCACCCTCCCCCTGTGTCAGGGCCCTCTCTGTGCCCTGCTGGGGCAGCCGGTGACAGTGGTGTGTGCAGATTATCCGTGTTTCCCGGCATTCTCTAAGTGGTCACTGAACTTCCGGAACACCCGTTGCCGGAGCCTCCGCCTCTTTTACTGAGCCCACTTCTGGGGCACGCCTGCTCGTGGCCATGTCCTGTGGGCTCCTCTCAGCTCTGCTGGGCTGAGGTTGCTTCATCGAGCTGTCCCGTTCAGAGTCCAGTTCAGTTTTCTGCATATGGGAGACAGAAACCAGCATGACTGTTACCCAAGGCAGCCTAGTCACCAGCTCAGACATCCTCGGGCTGGAAGTCACCAGGGAAGAACACCGAGTTCGGTGTCAGGAAAAGGCCTCGAGCTGCTTCAGGGGTGCTGTCTCCCTGTCCTGCCCCCGTGCCTCACAGCCCCACGGGGAGGATCACTCTGATCACGTGGTAATAGATTCGTTCATATTTTGCTAAGTGCACGTCAGTAGAAGTGAAGACTGTTGATTGGTGTTGAGGGCTTAGGAACAAAACATGAAAAAGTAAAAACTTAGAGTCACCTCTGGGATGGCAGGGGACATTCCACACCCACAGAGGTCTCCCTCACACCCATGGCTTCAGGGTACACCTCTGAGCAAAGATTTCCTAATCTGCATCTCTGTTCTGACCTCTGTCCCAAGTCCTCGAGGGCATTTCCAGCCAACATTCCTACCTGGACAACCCAGTCACAGCAAACTCAGCGTGTGGAACACTAAATTACCGTCTTGCTCCAAGCCTGCTCCTCCCTAGCCAGGCCCACTTCAGAGAATGTCACCAGCATAGGCTCAAGCCAGAAACCCGCGAGGACGTCTTGGCTTGTCATCCTCAGCCATCCGTCCAATGAGTCACCGCATCCTGAGGGTGCTCACCTCTCCCATGACCACCAGCACGGTCCCACCTGGGCCGCATCAGGCCCTGCCCGGAGCACTGTACTGGTCTCCACCTTACCTCTTCGCCTTCACTCTGGCCCCTTCACTCCACTAGAGCCCAGCACCAATCCTGATTCCTCTGCAGCGTAATCGTGTTGCCCTTCCGTGTGAGAACTCTCAGTAGCATTCTGTTGGCCTGGGCTCAGCGTGTAAGGCCCCTGCCACGGCCTTGCCCACCTCTGGCGCTTGTCGCTTGCCTCTCTGTCCTTTGAACGCTGCATCCCGGCCGTGTTCAGCACCTCCCTGCTCCTCACATGGTTCCAGGTCTCTGCCATGGGGCTGCCTTCTCCCCCTTCCCCATCTTCTTGTCAGTGACATATAAAATGCACACAGCAAAGCGCACATGTCCCATGTGAACAACTCAGGGGGTTGTCTCAAATGAGCACACCCACGCCACAGTGCCCAGAGCAAGAACCCGAAGAGGACCGGTGGTCCAGAAGCCTCCCTCAGGCCCCTCTGCACTGCCCCCCAGAGAAATCACTACCCTGACTTCTAGTAGCATAAACTAGTCTCTCTGCTTTTATACTGTATGTAAACAAACACCTACAGAATTGGGCCAGACCCCTCCAATAAGTGTAGTGGCCAGAATAACCCACGCCCCGCCTCCAGCCTCACCTCGCCCTGCGGCCCTGCTGCTTGGAAATCGCCTCTGCTCAGCCTCCCCTGTCCCCTCTAACCCCACTCTCAGTCCACCACCATGCCGTCCCACAGAGGGCACCGGTACCTCCTTCTTGTTGAGCCAAGTGAACATTTTCAGCCTTGTCCTACTTGGCACCCCCTGCCACCCACCCTGTAATTCAGTGAGCGGGAGGTTCTTTCTTGCCTGGAATGCCTTTCTGCCTTTTCTCTGCAGATCTATTCGCTGTTTCAGTCCTCTCTCTAACGCCACCTCCTCTATGAAACTGTGCTGTTAACAGCTCCTCTTCTGATCCTGTTTGCTCCTATTAATATGAATGGAAATAAATACTATTATAGCATGCTTGGCTCACTTCCCCTAGAACATAAATTCCTAGGGCTAAATCTTTGTTTTGTTTGCTGATGAATTTTAAACTCCCAGAACTGTGTCTAGCACACAGTAGGTACTCAATAAACACTTGTTCGTTGAAGGAATGGTTAACATGTACTGAGCACTTACTACGCTGGACGCTTTCACGCATTATCTCCGTCCACCCTCACCATGGCCCTGTGAGGAAGGAACTGTATTTATCCCAGTTTTGCGTGGAAGGAAACTGAAGCTCAATGAGATTAAGTAGCTTGCCCAAGGTCACACAGCTGATAAATGGCAAAGCTAGGATTTGAGCCCTAATTTGTCCAAGCCTTAAAGAGCCTCGCTCTACCATCTCTGGGCTGTGTCTGCAGTGCCGTTTTGCACAGAGCTTTGCTGTGGGTTAGGGCAGGTCTTCAGCGATGGACAACCAAAACCTGCCAGCAGCCAGCACACTGTCTCCCATGTTTGTGTTCACTAAATGTTTATTGACTTAAAGACTGGGTGTGCTGTTAGGAGGCAGCACTTGGCAGCGAGTCCTTTCTGCACAATCAGTAATTCCGAGCTCTGTCATGACGGCTGCCACATGCCCGGGCCGGCCGCTGCCTCCTCTCACCCTTTGTTTCTTCAGCACGCTCCATCCTGGCTGACCCGCCCGCCACCCTGACCCCGGCCCTTTGCCATCCTTCCTCTGCTCGTGGAACTGCCCGGCCTGTCTTCCTGCTGTCGGGGGCCTGAGCACGCAGAGCGAGTGCTGCCTCCCTCCCCTCCACTTGACCCCGTGCCCTGCGCGAACCTGGCCGCTTCCCTGGCTGTTCCTGACAGTCAGGGCGACATGACATTCGTATAGATAACAGGAACACAGTGCAGACTGCGGTAAACACAGTCACGAGGCACTGGAGGAGTTACGGAGAGGGAGACATTCTTGGTTATGTGATGGGGGAAGGGGAAATGAATTAAGTCACTGTCCATTCCAATAGAAGTTGTTTTGTTTTGTTTTTTAAATAAGGAGGATAGCTTTTCTAGGTTTGTGGATCCTAGGGTTTTTGTCAATTTCTCGGATTTGTCCATTTCTAGGATTGTTGATATCAAACAGTAGAAACTGAGGTGCTTTAAGCTAAAAGTGGAAATTTATTTTTTTCATTGATTTGAGGGAGAGGACGAGAGAGAGACATCAACTTATTATTCCATTCAGTTGTTCCATTTAGTTGTGCACTCATTAGCTGCTTCTCGTATGTTTCCTGACCAGGGATCAAACCTGTGACACACTATTTACTGAGCCACTGAGCCAAGGCCAAAAGGGGGAATTTATCGTAAGGATACAAAGTTTCTAGGAACCCAAAGGTTGAAGTGCATTCAGACCTGGAGTGCAGATGGGAGTGAGACTAGAAATCAGTGCAGGATCCAAGCAGCTGTCTCCACATCTGCCTCGTTCGTGTCTGTCCATGGTCCGCTAGTCCACAGAGCTCACTGTGGTGCACGGCTGCCGATGGCCCCTGAGTTTATACTTGGTAAGACGACTGTCTCCATCAAAATCTCACAGTATGTGAGTGTTCAACCACTACGCTGTACACCTGAAGCTGATACAGAATAACGTCGAATGCAAATTGTAATTGGAAATGTCCATCACAGTTGGTTCTCTCGTCTGATAATGAATGTCCTTGTGACAGAGTCCTGGGCGCTTCCACAAAACAGGGCAAATTAAGAGGCCTTCTATCTGGGGTGTTTGTTTTAAGGAACAAATACAAAAATCTGAATTACCATTTAGCAAACGTCACCCTAATTAACTAAGATGGTTTCCAATGATTTTTCTTAATACTTTAATGGGTTTTTTATACCAGTTATGTTCATCAACGGCCTACATTCTGGCTTCCACCGGATGCCTCACACTCATCCTGGTGGCCTAAGACCTCAGCACGAAACACACGCCAGGCTGGGCGTTTCTCCCTCCCCAAGGCCCTCAGGTCTTAGGCAGATGACACCACACCTCCCCTTCCTGGCCAGAGTGCCGTCCTCTTCCTAACAGACCTCAGCAGCTCTGCACCCCGACAAATTCCGAGAGAGCTAACTTTGGCCACCTTCCTTAATGTGGTTTGAGGTCAGGAGAGAGGGGACTAGAATAGATCCTTCTTTTATTCTGATCCAGCCTTGCCCATCCAGTGACCCTTCCATCCAGGCTAGGTGAGGATACGCTGGAAAGTTTATTGAGCTCAAGAGTGGGAACGCTGGAGTCAGAGTGCCCGAGGCAACAGCAAAGCATCACCCTTCCTGGACATGGCCCTCTGGGCACCACGATGTCCCCTGTGGTGGCCCCAGAATTGGTGGTGCAGCCCCAAGCTATGCTGGGCAGGGGCAAGGGCCCCACTTTGGAGGGTGACCCTGCACGGCTTCCCCTCCCGAGGCTGGCCCACCCACCCCTTCAGTGACACTTCCCCACTGTCTTCCAGGCTCCCTGGGTACAGCAGGCCGCGTGTGCAACCTGACCTCCCGGGGCATGGACAGCTGCGAAGTCATGTGTTGTGGAAGAGGCTACGACACCTCCCGCGTCACGCGGATGACCAAGTGTGAGTGCAAGTTCCACTGGTGCTGTGCCGTGCGCTGCCAGGACTGTCTGGAGGCCCTGGACGTGCACACGTGCAAGGCCCCAAAGAGCGCTGACTGGGCGGTGCCCACATGACCCCAGGAGAGGTCACTGTCCACCTTCCCTCCCACAAGGACTCCATTGGATCTGCAAGGACACTGGGCCTTCGGGTTCTCTCAGGAGGCATGTGGCCTTTGTCTAAACAGAATCCTCTCCTCCCTCACTGGGGGCCCCAGGACTGGGGCCACACGCTCCCCATAGAGCATGCCTGCCCTCTCCACTCCTGGGGCCTGGGGCACAGCTCCTCTTGGTCATGACAGGCTGTTGGAGGGTGGCATGTAGGCCTGGATCTCTGTCTCTACCCACCTGGGCGGTTCTTCTTTCTAGAGCAGTTGGCCTGGGCAAGAAAGAGTGTCTCAAAGGAGTTTTCTCTGTGTTTTTCAACAAATGCTCGAGTTAAGTCCCACCCTCTCTCTGGAGGGTCACGTAAAGAGTGCGGGACTGACTACCATGGCGTTAACTGTAATTTTTAGAAAGACCAAGTGAAGCTTTTGCCTGATCCAGCAACTTCACAGACTCCAGGGATAATTGGTCATCACCTGGAGAAGGGTGGCCTTCAATAAATTTTAGGTTTAAAATACATATATATCAAAGAATTTGTTGCCATAGTAAAATCTGGTGTGACAGGTGGAACTGTTGTCCTTTGGTACAAGCAATAGCAAAAGCCTCAGAGAGTGACTGTTTTGCATGACTGCTCCCTTGATAGAAAGAACTTTTAGGGAATGAGACTTCATTCTCATTTAGGATCTGAAGAGAGTTGGAAAGAAAATTGACAATCTGACAGTATTCTGTTACCACTGGGTGAAGATGGAGGGAAAGAACTGAGCGAGCAGAGTGTCAGAGAATGTGTCTGTGCAGACAAGGCAAGAGGAAGGGGCTAAAACTGCCTTGTGGCATGATGCACGTGACCCGTGGAATTCAGTCACCAAATGGCCTTGGGATGACAAAGCAGGAAGCCAGAATACTGACAGAGAGGCTTCCGGAGCTAAGTCACGCCTGGACAGCCTCTACCATACGCAGATGCTGGAAAGGAGTTGGCACATGTCACAAGAGTGTCAGCTAGTACCCACCAGCCTTCAAGCACATTTTAAAGACCTGTCCTATGTAACTGTGTTCATTTGATGGTTCCAAGGTGATGACATGCCATAGCCTAGAGCAAATGACACATCGCTTTGCTTATAGAGTTGCAAAGGTAGCCGTAGCATATTATATTGCAAACAAATCATAACTTGGAGACTATATTTAAAAGAGACCCAGCTGTAATTAAGGGAACGTCAATATGCAAGATGTGGTTGGCTTCTGCCGTGAGCTAAGAGGTGACATCGGGGGAGGGGGGACAGAGAGGCTGCCGCCCTGTTTGTATTGTACATGGGGAACAATGAGATATACGAAATTACTTCTCATCCCCTCCTACAGTTAAGTTCTGTTCAAAATGTGACCTCTTCACAGAGCTGTGCTGACTAACAGGATGTTGCCTTGTTCCCTTACATGCATCTTATGTCCCATTATTAACCCAGCTCGTTCTTTATGACCTTGGCCTTCAGTTTCTCTATTTTGGCTTCACAGCAGGACAGTCAGACTGAGGCTGGTGGGAAGCAGGAGTCCTTTGTCATAAGTGATGTTTTCCACCTGGCCCTCTGAAAGATGACAGCATTCACCTTCTTTCCCTCCCTTTCAAAACCCCAAAGTGGCTCTTCCTTCTTTTATCCTGTGGGCTCAGAAGGAGAACAGTGAGGTGTGACAGCAACTGCTCCGAGTGGGGCTTGTCAGGGTGGGCACGTGGGCTCAGACCTTTCACACTGACGCTCGCTGTGAATGCCTTCCTGGGGCGCAAAGGGACTTTCACGAGTGCCAAAGCCATGAGCCCTTCTTCTTATCGGATGAACTTGGAAACCATAAATGCAGGGATGTGTTTAAACATAGAAAGGTCCTTAGAGTTTATATCTGGGAAACTGAGGCTAAGAGAAGTGAAGATGTCTGTGCAAACACCAGCCATATCCCCATACTCCATCACAAGCAGAACCACCCTCCAACACTATGGAAGACAGTTAAGCACTTTATCTACAGATGAAACCAGGTTGTCTCAGGATCAACTCAGTACATTCTAAATAATTCTAGCATCCAAAGGCAATGTTCATTTTTTTTTTTTTTTTGTATTTTTCTGAAGCTGGAAACCGGGAGAGACAGTCAGACAGACTCCCGCATGCGCCCAACCGGGATCCACCCGGCACGCCCACCAGGGGGCGTCGCTCTGCCGTGACCAGAGTCACTCTAGCACCTGGGGCAGAGGCCAAGGAGCCATCCCCAGCACCCGGGCCATCTTTGCTCCAGTGGAGCCTCGGCTGCGGGAGGGGAAGAGAGAGACAGAGAGGAAGGAGAGGGGGAGGTGTGGAGAAGCAGATGGGCGCCTCTCCTGTGTGCCCTGGCCGGGAATCGAACCCGGGACTTCTGCACGCCAGGCCAACGCTCTACCACTGAGCCAAACGGCCAGGGCAGTGTTCATTTTTTTAATTTTTTAATTCCTGGGATGTTTAGACCTGACTTTCTTTTTACACTGAAATGTATCCTTCCAGATAAGGAGCAGGGGGCAAGTTGTATCCATACAGAAACCTGCATGAATTGTCCTTATTTGCAGGGAGACTCTGGTGGCCATCTGCACTAGCAGCAGGTGTGGTCACCACACAAGGACATAAGGGAGTCAGGTATTTTTATCTGTTCTTACTTCCGGAAGACGAAATCTCCATTATTTAAAAAAAAAATTGTAAAAAAAAAAAAAAAAGGTGAAGATAATTTCAAATTCACTTTTGTTAGCTCCTAATAAAAATGGCTATTCCTTGATTCTAAAATACACTAAACTCGTGACTCTCTGAGGCTTTTAAAAGAATGTGTGGCATAGATTACCCCAAACAAAATGAGAGATTCTGTTTGGGTCAAATCCTTACAAATTACCTCCCAGTAAACAATCTTATTATAAATTGAAGTTTGTTGGGCCCAGGATGATACCCATTAATTTTCTGCAAATCTTAACAAGTTCCACACGATAGGAGATAAAGATAAAAATCTCAGTACAAGTAAAATCTGCACGTGACTCTGAGATGGGTTGTTTTCTTCGGTAGTTTTCCTCCACGAGTTAGTCTGCGGCGCAGACTGGTCTGTGTGCCGTGGACACACAGGTGGACACACAGGTCACGGCACACCAAGTCACAGCCTCCGACAGCCTGCTGCTGTGGAGCATTAATGCCCTCCTTGCCTTAGGAGACCACTTGACCTCAAATAGCTCCAGCTCGAGCCCAAGAACCTGCAGTGCCATTACCACACTTGGCCTGGCTCTGTGACCCTTGGGGTAGCAGTGGAAGGGGCACCGAATACCCCAGAACACTACCTTACACGAGTGTCACAAGTGAAGTGAGCATCCCAGAAGGAGCTACCGCTGGCAGTGTGGTCTGCGTGGGGCCAGGAGACGGGAGGGGGTGGGAGGGACCAGCAGGGAGCTGCTGGCGTGCTGGGCTGGGCGTGGTGTGGCAGAGGCTGGCTTTTCCAGCTCTCATTGGTGACCCCCACCTGCCTTCTGCTGTCACCCCCCTGTCCCCTTCCAGCACTTTCTTCGGGGCTCAGGGCCTCGGGCCCTTGTCCAGATCCCTCTATACCTACTACGTAGCCCTGCTCGAGGCTGCCAGCATTAATTTTAAGAGACGTTTCCAGTTGTCACAACCACATTCCTATTTATTGGAGTTGTGATGAGCTTGAACATACCAGGCACCATATTTCTTTTTCAAAGAAGACAGCTTTACAGTCAGAAAATCTACCTTCACATTGACACTTCTTGGTCTTGTTAACTTACTAAGGAGTCTTCCAGCGACTGTGTGAGCCCTACAGTGGGGCTCTCTCTCCCAGAAGCGCCAGCATGAGGCATGACCGAGCATGCACTTGAGCTTGACAGCATTGTCAGGCCGGGATCTTGTTATGACTTTTCACTCATTCAGGGCTGGCCCAGGGCTGGCGTCGTCTCGCTCAGCTGAGAACATTCATCTCTCCTCTTGCCCACTCTCAAAATAAAGGCTCAGAGAAGCGTCCAGTGGACCAGAACCAGTCTTTTGTATCTATTTACTGTACCTCAAGCTGGGTTTCCTTGTCTTAAGAACAAGAGACATACTCCCAACAAATAGTATGAATAGACATACTCCCAATCCCAAAACTGGTAAGCAGCTGTGTCAAGCCTGGGCTGCCCTTCCGAAAGGCAGTGTGCTGGTGGAAGCTGGCAGCCAAGTGTGCTCACGCTAACCTCATCCTCACCTAAGCAGAGGGCTTTCAGTCATCCATGAGTATGTTCTTTACATTTTCCTGGAGATCAGCGAGGTGACAGGTGGTTTGCAAAGCCCAACATGATCGTTATTTTTCTAAGTCCCTGTTGTTCCAGCTCTGGGGTTTTCCCCTGATATTCACATGGATTCCTGTTTAACCAAACCACCCACTGCCACAAGCTAATAAAAGTGTCACGCAATTGTTACAAAGAACTATTGTTATTTACAGGTCTACATTTTCTGTGAAATCAAAACATAATAAAGTAAATTTTCAGTGTTGACTTTGTTATTTTAACCTTGCGATGTCTTCCCAAATCCCCTGGTGAAAAAAAAATCCCTGCAGGTTGTGGGAATTACCCACTTGTCTTTCTGGGGGCCACACTTAACACAAATTGATCAAGAAGTATCTATTAAGTTTCTAAAGGCTTTCAGGGAAGACCATTGATTTATCTCACTGATAACTACCCTTGTGAGCTAATGGGTAAGACCTACACTCTGGACTGACAAATTATTCCTGGTGTCACCAGGTAAGGACATGGTCCATCCATGGCAGCTAGGCCCACCCCGATGGCTTCTCTGACTATTGCTTTCCATGTATGTGCTTGCTCTGGGCTGAAATGACATTTTTCCAGCTTGATTAAAACAGGCAGAACCCCGCACCCCTTCACTGAGATCTGTGCATCCTGGTGTGTGTGCTGGGGCTCGCAGACAGTGGAAGCTCGGAACCCGGTAATGAACTCTCCCCAGCGAAGGAAACCCATCTGTTTTCTCCTCTTTGATGACCTGTGTTTTGGGTTGACCTAACTAAGCCAGGTACTGACTCTGCACTTCAAGTGCCCCAAGGTGGCTCCATGGTCAGACTCTCTCTGTCCTTCTTAAGATTCTATTGTTCCAGAAACTCCCATAATCAGATGATCTGAAGAAGAGGTGGTGTCACACTTGTCTCTCTGTGTTCTGCAAAGGGCATTTCTCTCAGACATTTTTGCCTAAACATTGTCAATCAGATTTCCGTGTTACCTAGCCCTTTGGGAGAGAGGGCTGTTCTGGACATCGTAGGATCTCCAGAAGCAACCCTGGTCTCTATCTATTAGATGCCAGAAGCAATTTCCCTGTTCCCCAGGTATGACAACCCAAAGTGTCCCCAGATCTTGCCAAATGTCCCCAGTGAGGAGGAGAAGAGGTAGTAGTGGTTCAGAGTCAAAGTGTTCCCAGTTGAGAACTAATACTTCAGTTTAAGTTGTCTAAGCAAATGTGAGTCATCAGCACCTCTGCCATTTTCATTCAGAAACACTTCAGTGGGCGTCTTAGTTTAACAGGATGAGTTCTCAGTACTAGTGTATCAGACAAGTCGGGAAGGAATCCTTTAGAAAGGTTATAGTCATAGGACCCCTCAGCATCGTGGGTAGATGGAGACAGGCTGAGACTTCAAACTCACTTAGGCCATGCTGCATGTCCTGGGAAAGTGGGAATCAAAGCATGGAAGTTCAGCAAGAAGAGGCAGTAATGTGGTTTCAGGAACTGGCAGCAGAATTCTTCTCAGGAACTCCTCAGTTTCACAACACTCAGTGGGAAAAAACAAGCCCAAGATATGGCCTGGAAGGTGGGGGAGTGAGACTGTTATTGCTCTGCCTAAAATGAGTATCCATTCCCTCATGCTGTGATCTAGTTCTAGATACTATATAGTATGACTGATATCTGATCAACATGGTCAATTGACCTTAAACTATTTCTGGACTTTTAGCTTGACTTTGTAATTTCCGAGTAGTGAGTGACACTCTGAAAGCCCCTGTCATTGAATCACAAGCTCTGGATTTCCCCAGGCCTCCCACCCAATCCTATTGAAATAGCATAGCAGTCTTTCCCAAGTTCCGCAGAAGAGGAATCACATCACTGCCCATAAACCAATTCAAATAATACATGATGGTGATGCAGCCGGTATCTACTCAGCCACGTTGCTCACACTGTTGACTTCAGCAGTGGTTGGGAACCTTGGGAAACCTATCTGTAAATGCCTAGGAGTTTGTGTTACGGGTAGAAGTCACACATAAGCTGAACAGCAGGAAACACAGAAGACAAAATCAGAAATGGAGTCTCTAAACATCTACCCACCCACATAAACTCTGGCATCTGCCCCTTGGTCATTATTTCCCCATAGTAACAAAGACTTCATGAAAGACCTTGAACTCTGAGTCCTCATCATGGAATCATGCTTAATCAAGACTAAGAATTTCCCAGTCTAAGAATTCCACTAGAAGGAGAAAGGATTAATTTTCATATATCTCACTGTAACTAGAAACAATACCTTAACTTCTTAGCAACTCTCATGAAATAATAAGTAAACACTGGTGTTTTTTAAGTATTTCTACCAGCTCTTCGAGATTTTATGAGCATCATGATTCACAGACGAGAAAGTTCCCTCTTCCACTGGATTAACTCGAATAAGAATTACTCAGTAGACTGTCTATACAGACACACAAATTTGACTTCTTCTTGCTATTAACCATTCATTTCTGGGTGATTTTTCTCTCTCTTTTTTTTTTATGAACTGATTAAACAGTTTCACAGAAAACAAACCGATCTTGGTCCTGGAGTATTTTTAGTTTTATTAAGTCCAGCTGGGTTATTTCCTCTAAGGCAGCTCATCCTAATTTCAAGAGAAGAAGTTAAGAAGAAATAAAGGATCTGGGATATGGTCCTGCAGGCTTAGCATATGAAGTTACTGTCACATCACGGGGGCAGCAGGCCTTTGGAGACAGTGGAGTATCACTGCCACCACCCAGCTGGGTGTCAGCATGAGTAATGCAGGGTGTCTTGATCAAGCTGTTTGGTGCCATGTGTTTAACATGTGCAGAAGTATCTTCTCTGTTTAAGTCTTAATAAAGTTCAGTTTTACCAATTTTAAAAAAAATTGGGTCAAGATGATCCCTCTGGTTTATAAGTATATTATTAAACAGTTTCTGAAAGTTGTGTTGTTCTGTCATATGGATATCAACTTCAACAGAGCAGTGAGGCTCCATGACACCTCCAGGATCCCAAAAGGAAGGATTCATGGAATTGGAATGTCACATCTAGATGGAACATTTCACGTAAGTTATTCCAGCCTCCTCACATTTGATTCATGGGAAAACAAAAGAAATTACATGGTGTGGACTATGAGGTAAGCAAAGCACTGAGTCATCTTCAGGGAAGGAGAGTTATTATTCAGTCAGTCAGTCTGTATTGAACACCTCCTGTGAGTCAAGCGCTGTGCCGCATACTGGAAATGTGATAGTGACTAAGAGTGCCCTGCTCAGGCTGTCTGGGGTGGGGGGCTAACATGGAATACACACACACTCTACTCCTTAGTTTACAAGTATGTGCACATGCATGATGTGCAAGTCTTTAGAACCAATCTTAGATATAAAAATCATTATTCTCGGCCCTGGCCGGTTGGCTCAGTGGTAGAGCGTCGGCCTGGCATGCGGAAGTCCCAGGTTCGATTCCCGGCCAGGGCACACAGGAGAGGCGCCCATCTGCTTCTCCACCCCTTCCCCTCTCCTTCCTCTCTGTCTCTTTCTTCCTCTCCCGCAGCTAAGGCTCCATTGGAGCAAAAGATGGCCCGGGCACTAGGGATGGCTCCATGGCCTCTGCCTCAGGCACTAGAGTGGCTCTGGTCACAACAGAGCAACGCCCCGGATGGGCAGAGCATCGCCCCCTGGTGGGCGTGCCAGGTGGATCCCGGTCGGGCGCATGCGGGAGTCAGTCTGACTGCCTCCCCATTTCAGCTTCAGAAAAATACAAAAAAAAAAAAATCATTATTCTCTTTTTGGAAATGAGGCAAATATGAGAAAGATTAAGTAATTTTCCCAAGATCCTAAAAAGGCTGATAAGAGGCTGGACTCAAATGTTTAACTTCTCTCATTCCAGGGTCCTTTTCAGTCTATTATAGCTCCCTCTGATTAAAACTCAGTGAGAAATATTCTGTCCAATGAGCTGTTGAAACTAACTTAGTTGGTTTCATGACTACATTCTCCAGATGAAAATAGGTTGGGTAGACTGCGAGAGGGTTTCTGTGATTTCTGATTTCATTTATATGCAACCCAGTAGGCAAATTATACATAGATACACATTCAACAAAGCTCTTCCAGAAAGCAAGTGACTTTTAATTATACATTTACCAATGTACTTTTATTTAAAATAAAGTGGTTTTGAGATTCTCCAAGAACATCTGACATAACTGGTCATAAAAAAATTTTTCTCTCTCATGTGTAGATTCAATACACAATTGAAGATGATTTAAAATATTATGTATTAACCCAAACATGGTATGAATCATGATTTATTTATTAAGAGTATTTCCCAAGTTTCTATCTAATATTTGACTACCCAGATCTCAGTTTGTTAGAACATTGTCCCAATACACCAAGGTTGCGGGTTCCATCCCTGGTCAGGGCACACAGAAGAATCAACTGGCCCCTGCCAGTTTGCTCAGTGGTAGAGTGTTGGTCTGGTGTGTGGATATCTTGGGTTTGATTCCCAGTTTCGGCACACAGGAGAAGTGACCATCTGCTTCTCTACCCTCCTCCCTCTCCTCTCTCTCTCTCTCTCTTTCCCTCCCATGGCCATGGCTCCATTGGCTCGAGCACATTGATCCTGGCATTGAGAATGGCTCCTTGGAGTCTCCACCTTAGGTGATAAAAATAGCTCGGTTGTGAGCATGGTCCCGACCAGGAGAGCATCAGCCCCAGATGGGGGTTGCCCCGTGAATCCCGGTGAGGACACATGCAGGAGTCAGTCTCACTATCTCCCCTCCTCTCACTTGAAGAAGAAGAAGAAAAAAGAATCAACCAATGACAGCACAAATGAATGGAACAACAAATTGATGTTTCTCTCTCTCTCTCTCTCAATTCATTAAATAAAAAATAAAAGTGATTTAAAAAATATTTTTCATATGTCTTGCCCTCTTACCATGGTGAACCCTGAAGGGGGTAAAAAAGACACCTACTAAGAAGGGGTTCTGGTGGCTATCTGGGCTCAAGTTAATAAAGCAGAGCCTAGCAGCCATTTCTGCACAGAGAATTCTCATGCAAACTTCACTTCACACAGAAACCTCTGAGCTAAACTGCCTGCCTGCACAGTGATTTTATATCTGAGCCAGCACTTATAAGGGTTTCCAGGAATCTTATTTCAACAAATAGGCTTGAAGCTTTCCCCATTCAATCAGAGCTGCACAACTCTGACCAATCAAGTGGCTCTATTCTGACCAATCAGGAGAGGGAATTTGGGGCCAATTAAACTGTGAGGATTCAGAGCCTTTATTTGCATGAGGACATACCAATCAGGAACCAGGGGTGAGGTCACCTTGCCATATGAACCAGTTCCCCTCTGGTTCCTAGAGTGCACTTTCTCTTTCCAGAAAAGATGTCTCCCCTGTCTGACCTGAATCACTAAGGACATCTTGCCAGAGCAAAGTGGAGCAGAACCGCATAGCACAGAGCAAACTGACTTGGAGCTGTCTAGCCAGAGAGGGGCTAGACCCCAGGGACTCCTCACAGCCAGGCTGTATCACAATTGAGCTGTTGGCACTGAATTAAGTTCTCTTCCTCACTGTACCCCAAACTGGGGATTCCTGTTGACATTGAGCTGGCACCAATGATCTTTGGTTAACACTGGCTAAAAGGAGAACAGTAACTATTTTCTTAGCAAAGATGCCCAAGAATTATTTTTTTTCAGAATTGTATTCAAATATAACAGTGTATTTAAAAGTATTTTGAAGGTATAAAATATATATAAATATGATATAAGCATTTATTAGCAATAATATTTTCACCTTGTTTAACAAGAAATATGGTGGTCTTTCTCTGCATACGGCAAGCTGGGAAGATTTGTATAATCTTAGATTATTAGATAATATTTCCAGGAGTGACAGGTGATCGTTCCTCTCCCTTCTGATCTAGAAAGAGTCCAGCAGCACTGGAGCAATGCTTGTTGCTGGCACTGACCTTAAGTTGATCTCTAATTGACGACTCGCTTAGTCCAGCCTGAGGTCGGATTGTTTCGGATATGGCCCAGTCAGCAAAAGGAACGTCTCTTCAGAATGTAAAGGAACCAAGCACAAGTACTTGCATGAATATCTGAAGCATGTAAGAAAGTAAGAGAGAAACTTTGTCCAAATAGCATCTTAAGTGATGGGTCAAGGGAGAGGGTGGAGGATTTTTATTACAATTACTTTAGATGTATATGGAATAGATTTACACTCATATATATTCATGACTAAAAAAAAAAAAAATCTGTTCCCAGATATGCATTTAATTTGTGAGGAAGCTACTAGGAAATGTAAGATCATGCATAAATAAATAAAATCTAGAAAGTGTAATCCATCCTAGAATGTGATTCATTCTGTTGGAGCAATATATAGAGTAAGAATTATGTCCAAAAGCAATTTTCCTATTTCTTGGACATGTAAGCATTTTTCATTAAACAACTTTAGGAGAATCAGATCCCTACATAGATTATATTGACAACTATTTTGGGGAGGGGGACAACTCACCCACTAATGTCATTTTTTTTTGAAGGTCCTTAAATGGGGCCTAAAATTCTTAGCCTTAGCAATGCTACCTGGAGATTAAAAACCAATTTTAGGAACTTTGTTTTTTAAATGCATAAGTGTTATTCAGTTTTATTCTTTAATTTAACAATTATTTATTCAACAAATATCTGGCACAATTTATCATCTGCCAAATATATTTTTCACTGTGTTGGAGGAACAACCTTGAATAAGGTAAGTGAAATAAACAAGACTTCTAGTTCTGATAATATGGCAGACTAAAAATGCAAAAGAGAGGCTTCTTGCTGCAAAAGGCCTAGAAACCGTGGCATCAAGTAAAATAAGCAACTTTGGTGTGTATCAGTAAACTCTCCTCATCCCCACTCTCAACTACAGAGAGGCTCTAGAGGCCAAAACTGGAAGAGGACGCTGAAAACTCAAGCTCTGGTGCCACAGCGGAGGTTTGTTAACCTCCCTCTCCAGAAGACTGTGCTCCGAACAGTGATGGGATTCAGCCGGTTTGCACCAGTTCGGCAGAACCGACAACTTAATTTTTTGTTGAGTTTGGTGAACCAGTTGTTAAAATGGCACTTGTAATCAGGGTTCTCTCTAATGTGGGCGCCTGGGCAGCTGCCCAGTGTAGAAATCACATATTTATATTCCTTGCTCTTTTTTTTTTCCATTTGCCGACTTTATTCATGGCATTCAATATATACCACACATATGACTGAAGTAGGTTCTGTGTAGTAGAGAGATGAATAAAGGGAGACAGGGATCAGCACAAATAGCCATAACATAAAACACGGCAGCTCTGTGACTTTAGAGAAATATACATATATATAATGAGATGGGAACATGAGTATTAGCCACTTGTAAAACACTTTCTCTCTCTCTCTTTTTTTTTTTTTTTGTATTTTTCTGAAGCTGGAAACGGGTAGAGACAGTCAGACAGACTCCCGCATGCGCCCTACCGGGATCCACCCGGCACGCCCACCAGGGGCGATGCTCTGCCCCTTGGGGGCCGTTGCTCTGCCATGACCAGAGCCACTCTAGCGCCTGGGGCAGAGGCCAAGGAGCCATCCCCAGCACCTGGGCCATCTTTGCTCCAATGGAGCCTTGGCTGCGAGAGGGGAAGAGAGAGACAGAGAGGAAGGAGGGGGAGGGGTGGAGAAGCAAATGGGCACTTCTCCTATGTGCCCTGGCCGGGAATCTAACCCGGGTCCCCCGCACGCCAGGCCGACGCTCTACAGCTGAGCCAACCAGCCAGGGCCACTTTCTCTCTTTTTTTAACTTGCTCTTTTTTAACGTTTATCAGCCCAACAGCATATTCTAAGCGCCAGTAGTAATGTTTATTCCGTCCATAGGTGAAAAAAATTGCAAATGAGGACACCAATCAAGAAGCAATATGGAAATATCTTAAATAACAGTTTTATTGTTTTTGTCAGGTATTATTTAATATTTTTTCATTAATATTTTAAAACTTTTTCTTATAACAATCTAGTTTTGTGTATCTCTTTTATTGTTCTTATTTAAATGCATGAAATAATAAGCCACCTTTTGGTATATTGATTTTTTATATTTAAAATGGTTATTAGGACAGAGAACCTGTTGTTAAATTATTCGAATCCCACCACTGGTTCCAAAGGCTCTTTCCACGTGGAGAGCAAGGTCTGGGGCTTTCCTAAAGTGAAGAATTGGCATTAGGGTGCAATATTCCACCCTTCCCAGATAAAGTCAGAACCTTCAAAGTGCTATATATTTAATAAAGGAAAAATCTTACCATAAACTGGGAACTAATTCATTGTAAAATGAGATTAAGGTAAGGAAAAAAGTAATTAATTAAAATAAATTTATAGCTCTGACTATTCACAGCAAGCAGCCTCTCATTTTTATTTATTTATTTATTTTTGACAGAGACAAAGAGAGTCAGAGAGAGGGACAGATAGGGCAGACAAGAAGGGAGAGAAATCTCATCAATTCTTTGTTGAGGCACCTTAGTTATTCATTGATTGCTTTCTCATATGTGCTTTGACCAGGGCGCTACAGCGGACTGAGTGACCCCTTGCTCGAGCCAGTGACCTTGGGCTCAAGCTGATGAGCCTTGCTCAAACCAGATGAGCCAGCGCTCAAAGTGGCAACCTTGGGGTCTCGAGCCTGGGTCCTCTGCGTCCCAGTCTGATGCTCTATCCACTGCGCCACCGCCTGGTCAGGCCAGCCTCTCCTCATCTTAGTTTGATGTTGTAATTACACAAGTTATACGCTCCAGAAATCACCTACCTAGGAAATTAACCTTAAAACAAGACAAAGCGAAACAGTTCTAGACTGAGGTGCTAGGCAGAGGCAAGAACAAAACCTCCTTGAGGGTCACATTTTTAAACAGGCTACAAAGGATTCTCACAGATAAAGCTGCACCAAACCCGAGTTCATAACCTAAAGTTGCAAAACACACCAAAAGTCAGCCATCAAGATCGAGCATTACAGAAAAAACAAAGCATTGATTTAGATCAGTGGTAGTCAACCTGGTCCCTACCACCCACTAGTGGGCATTCCAGCTTTCATGGTGAGAGGTAGCAGAGCAACCAAAGTATAAATAAAAAGATTTAACTATAGTAAGTTGTTTTATATTTATTCTGCCAAACTTAGCGAAAATCCGACATAAAGTACTTGGTAAGTAATTATTATTATATGCTTTAACTTGCTGTAACTCTGCTTTATAAATTTTATAAATCACCTACTTTATAAATCACCATTACTGTGGAACTGGTGGGCGGTTAGAAAATTTTACTACTAACAGAGATACAAAAATGGGCGGTAGGTATTAAAAGATTGACTACCCCTAATTTAGACTATCAAGAATATCAGATAATAAAATTATTATAGAGAAATTATAAGCCTGACAGGTGGTGGCACAGTATAGAGTATTGGACTGGCAAACAGAGGACCCAGGTTCAAAACCCCGGGGTTCTATCCAGCTGCACTACCACCTGGTCAGGCTAGACCATTAAGTATTATTTTGTTGACTTCTTAGAGTCAACTAAACTCTGATTTTATATGGTATTTCAATACTTCCCCACATATCATGTGCCTCAGGAAGTGTCTTTAAGTAAATCTTTATATGTATATATAATGATTTATATACATATTTATGTATATTTTAATATATTTAAATATATGTGTATGTATATATATAAACTTACATACACACATACACATACACATACATAGTGAGTGAGAGCAGGTTGATAGTAGGATCTAGTTCTTAATCTCAATTTAATATTCTCCTTGGCTATACATTAAGTGGTTACCTCTCAACTTTAAATCATTAACTTTACTGATGATAACTCAGGACGAGACAGGAGAGCTCTGGGGACCCTCAGCTGTCATGGTGTGCTGGGGGAGTGAGGGCAGTGCGGGAAAGCAGAAGCCACATTCTAAGAGGAAAACATTCTAGAATTCCCATAATTTCTATCTCTGAAGGCAGTATTGTGGTTGGCAGTTAGACAGATATAAGCAGAGCAAGGACTGACTCTAGACCAGACACAAGTCTCAGGGGCTGAAAGCCGAAAGCTCCTTGCATGGGAAACACTGAGGACCTCGCCCCCAGGCTAACCTTTCCTCCACTAGCATACTGATGATCTTGATGTTGAGACCCCTGACTTTCCATATACATCTGGCCAGTCTGTGGTTTGGACCCTCCCCTGACCTTTCTTCCCCTTAGCATGCTGCTAGTCAAGAGGATTAGACCCCTTAGAGGGGGAATGAGCACAGGGCCCAGAGAATAGCCCTTAAGCATTAACCCCTAGAGATAACATCTAGCCCTCGGTTGAGTTTCAGCTCCTGGACCAAAAAAGCAGCAAAACCAGACAAGTGAAGCCACAGCAGACCTCAGGACCTGCTAACTGATAGGAGAACTCAAAAGTTAGAAACTCAGCTTTAGTAATAGTAGCTTTTAGTTTTAAAAATAGGCTTAATGATTGGTGCAAGTAAAGAGCTTTGCTCCAGGAGCTGGATACAGAACGGGCCTCTGTGAAGTTATGAAGCTGCAAGCAATCCGCCTTTGTGCCCCAGGCCCGGGCAGTCCACACCCAAGCCGGTATCTGTGCTCCGGCGCTCTAGGGTAGAACTCCCGCTGACAAGGACGCGGATAAAGTACTGGTCAGCAGATGAAAAACCATTAGAAGAATCCCTGGACTGCATCTTTTAGCTAATTAACTTTTCCCTACATTCCAAACCCCTTACCTACTCCTTTCTTCTCCTTACAAAAATGATCAGCTGAGACAGGGTGTTAAGATGGTTTCTGGGTGCAGAACCCCCATCTTCTCAGACTGCTGTCCATCTGAATAAAGAGCCCACAAGGAGTCCATCCTTGTTTCCTCATTTGGCTGGCTGGTGACAGGCAGCATGAATGCGGATGTTTTCCCGATTTCACCATGCCCCCCTGCCCTGGCACCAACCCCTGCCCTGGCACTGATCCTAAGAGGACACACCCAGAAAGCTAATTAATATTTTATTGAGAACCCCCTCTGGGACCTCCCCTAAAATATCCACATTTAAAAGCCCCTAGGACCGAAGACCCACAGTGCTCTCCCTCCCAGGAGCATGCCATCCCTTCCCCCCTCACCCACTTCCCCCTCACCCCAGGTGCATTTTCCTCGTCTCTCTGTCTTTCTACACTCTAAGGGTCCCCATGAGCCCTGCAACCAGAGAGCAGTGGGCAGCAGCAGCTTGTTCCAGGCTTCTCCCCACCCATCCTGTCTCCAAGGCCCCCTTTTCTCTGCCTCCAGTGAGCTGACCGCAGCCCCACCCCGGCTCTCCTGTTGCTTCTTTTATCCTAGGTGTGAAGCCAGTAGCTAAGACCACTATCACAGCTGCCTGGTCTTTGCAGGTTTGCATTTAATTCAGGCAGATGGTAATGAAACTGCGGAGCCAAAAACTGATGGGCCATTACTTTTATTCCTAGCTCGCACTCCGCAAGTGAGTAAACACAAACACACTGAGCTCCAAAACCCACTCATTCACAAAGCTACTGACACATCCGAGTTTTCCTAGAATCCAAGGCCCCCACCAGTCTTTGCCCCTCCGGTTCCTCATCTCCCTTCTCCTTTCTGCACAAACTGGCTTCTCCTTTAGCACCTGACCATCCTGACTGCCTCCTCTCTCTACAACCTGGTGGCCTCTCTCTCCTGGAACAACGTGGTCTCCTCCCCTCCAAAATGACCTCCTTGCTCCTCCTTTTAGAACTTTTTGAAGCGAAAGTCCTCCCCCAGCACACATGAGCATAACCAAGCCCCTTCCCAAGCATGAAGGTCATCAGCTGTATCACATGAGAGCATCATCACGTAAGCAGTGGCCATGTTTAACACTAAGAGTGAGCAAAACCAGAAAATACAGATTTTACAACTCATTTGCCCAACACTAGGCCCTTTCTTGTTTCACTGTCCCCAGCTGTAATAAATGCCCTCTCAAAATTACTTGCACTCATGTTGTAAAATCTCTCCTGCATGAAGTCAAAACCCCACACACTACTAGCCAGCCCTAGGCAGACAACTCTGGGTTGTAACAGTATCGTAAGGCCCGGGGCCGCCGCCATCATAGCCATTCAATGCAGGTTCACATTAGATTCGGTCAGATGGTATACTAAGGAGCAGAAAACTGGTGGGCCATACTTTTATTCTAGCCTTGCAACCAGCTGGCGAGTAAACACAAACACACAGGGCACAAAGACCCACTCACACATTGTCTGGTTCTACAACCAGGAGAATCTTTTCCAATTTTTCTTAAAATCAAAGGCCCCCCAAAAGTCGCAATCCCCTTTGGTTCCCCATCTCCTTCTCTCTGCACAAACTGGCTTCTCCTTCAGCATCCTGCCATCTTGGCCGCCTTCTCTGCAAAAACATGGCCTCTTTCTTCCTCCTTCTCTTCTTAAAACTTTTTGGTGCAAAAACCCCTCCTCCAGCACACATTAGCATAACAAAGCCCCTCCCCAAGCAGAAAGGTAATTAGCAGTTTCACTTGGGCAGCAGCCATTTTTAACAACAAAAATGAGCAAAATCAAATAACACAAATTTTACAAACTTATTTGCCCAACAAGGACTATTATTCTGCTAGTCATCGACCCTGAAACTTCAGAATTTTCTTTGAATCTTACTTTTTATAAAACATCTTTGTCCAACCATTTCATTTTTATTCTTTCTTCCAAATATTTCTCCCTTGCCTTTTCTTTCTCATTGCCCGCTCTCAAACCAAAGCCATATTCACCTCCTTTCTAAATCATTATAATTAATCCACAATGAAGCTCTCTGGCAGCAGACGTTTCTCTTGCCAATCCATCTAGTTCTTTCCAAATAAATCTCTTAGAACATGTTTTCTCCATGTCACTGCTGTTTTTCTAAAACTCTATTGGTTCCCATAGCATAAAAGACTCAAATCCCTTTTATCTCTCCACAAGTGAGCCAACTCACCTTTCCAAATCTGTTTCCCACCTCACTAGTCCAACGACTCATGGTTGCTTAGATGCCCCAAGCACATCTTTAGTAAGCACCCCATCCTGCTAAGAGAAGAGCTTTGCAACAGGACAGTCCCAAGCTCAGGGCCACATTCTGTGCCTCACTTGCTGGGTGAGTGTGGGCAGGTTATTTAACCTCTTGAGCTACAACTCCTCCTTTGCCACAGGTGAATAACAGCACTGATTTCACAAGGTTGTCATGAGGATTAACAAGTGGATACGATAATACACAGTGGGCCCTTGGAGATGATAGATACTATTAATACTTTTCTTAAATAGTTTCCCCATAGCTGCCCTATGGGGTCTGGTTGTCGGACTGTTGTCTCCCACCCCTCTGTCTCAGATCAGGGCTCAGGGCTCAGGGCTGAAGGCCAAGATCTTCCAGAAGGAAGCACTGGAGGGAGGCTGTGAGGCCTGAGCGGGAAGGGATGCTCCTGTGGGTGTTATTCCAGCGAGTTCTTCCTGGGGCAGCAGCTGGCTCCATTTTGCAAGTCTCCCCACCCTTCAGAACCAGCCTCATGGTGGCTCTGAGAGCCACCAGCACCATCTGGGAAGGACCTCTGCTTCAGTTCTGGGACCTCTTCTCCAAGTTCCTAGTTTCTTTTTCTTTCTTTCTTTTTTTATTTAAGTTCCTAATTTCTAATCATCCCACCTCCTTCTGTTGTGTTTCTACTCCTCACGGTGGTAGCTGCTTCCTGCAAACCCTGTCTTCAATCCCTCGGTGCTTCCTTTATATTCTCTGGAATCTGGTTACTAATTCTTTCTATTCAATTCTCTGTTCATATAACAAGTGCGGTATGTGTTCCTGACTGGACTGTGGCTGATATCCTTCCCAGCATTTCCCTCCTTCTGACTTGAATACACACCCCAGTGCAGAAGGCCTTCATGGCTGTCCCATCCTATGAACTCTTATGGACCCTCACAATCACCACAGACAAAGGCTGGAATGACCTTGGAAATAAGTTCTGATATGACTCTCTTGTCTTGCAATCAAAAAAGGAGAAATTGCCTGACCAGGCGGTGGCACAGTGGATAGAGCATCAGACTGGGATGCAGAGGACCCAGGTTCGAGACCCAGAGGTCGCCAGCTTGACCACGGGCTCATCTGGTTTGAGCAAAAGCTCACCAGCTTGGCTCGAGCAAGGGGTTATTTGGTCTGCTGTAGCCCCATGGTCAAGGCACATATGAGAAAGCAATCAATGAACAACTAAGGTGTCGCAACGAAAAACTAATGATTGATGCTTCTCATCTCTCTCTGTTCCTGTCTTTCTGCCCCTATCCATCCTCTCTATGAGATAGACTCTCTCTCTGTCTCTGTAAAAAACCAAACAAAACAAAAAAAGGAGAAATTCCAAAGTTAGTTAAAGACAGGATCTCTACCTGGGTCTCTCACGCACCTTCCACAACAAGCCACCTACCTGGACCATTCATTAGCCCTCAGTCATTCAAGGTCTTATGGTATCTCATTAATTACTGCCTTAGGATATCATTTAACTGATCCTGTCTAATTTAGGCATCTTTATAAAGTAACACTGCTGAGTGACTAACTGATAGCTGGATATTAGTTGGCTATGTATTACAGACATTGTGTATGGGTGAGCATGTCGGGAAACTCCAAATAAAGCTTGATAAGTCAATTATTTAACTAATCCAGTACTCAGAGCACACAGAAAGGATATACACCATCTCTCATGTTCTAGATTATTGTTAGTTACATCCAATGTCTGAAACCAATAACATCTGGAAGAAGTAGATTTCTGGTTTTCGTAGATGCTGAAAGGTCTTCTGAGCTGTTTGTTTTTTAGATGCAGAAAAATAGAAGTTTTAATAGAATTTTATAACTGAGCATTGCTTGAAAGAAAGAAAAAGAGCCCTGGCTGGTTGGTTCAGTGGTAGAACTTCGCCCCACTGTGTGGAACTCCTGGCCAGGCCACACAGGAGAAGCGCCATCTTCCCCCTCTCCTTTCTCTCTATTTGTCTTTTCCCCTCCTGCAGCCAAGACTCAGTAGTCTCAATGGAACAAAAACATTTTAGAGGTAGTCTAGTCTCTAAACTTCTTTCCACAAATTTGGCTGTAATCAGATAACTTGAAAGTTTGCAAGGAAGAGAATAAATGTGGCCTGCGGCATGACTAAACTCATGGATATCTTCTCCCACAGTTTCTGGGGTAAGACATGGCTCTTCTCCCACCAAGGAGCAGCATAGAGGATGTGAAAAGTGTAACCTGATTGTTGCCATGGCAGCACCTTCTACACACATTTTCTTTGAGAGCCTCAACTTCTCTCCCAAAGAAGGGCGTCTCTGGACTGACGAGGAAGAGGGGGACCTGAAGATGCCGAGGAGCCAGGTGTCTCTCAGCGAGGAAAGGCGAGTTCATTAGGTGAAAAATGAGGTGAAAATGAGGGTTCATTAGTGAAAAATTAACTTTGGGCCCTAGCTGGGCAGCTCAGTAGGTTAGACCATCATCCTGATACACCAGGGTTGCGGGTTTGGTCCCTGGTCAGGGCACATACAGAAATCAACCAATGAATACATCAGTAAGTGGAACAACAAATCGATGGTTCTCTCTCTCAGTAAATAAATAAATTTAAAAAGACCTTTAAAGTTAACTTTGGCTTGTGCTTTCTAATTTCTTTATATTGATTTGGGAAATTTCATTGGAAATAAATTTGGGGCTCATATTAGCTAGACAATTACTTTTTTTCTCTGCTTGTTTTTGCTTTTGAATTTTTGCCAGCCTTAGAATTTAGGAATAAGGTGTCCAGACTACCAGGAAAGCATATGGAGAAAAGGTTTCAGCAAACATGTAGTAAACACACTATGTAGGCTACAATAGTGGTTCCCAAACTTTGCACATTAGAATCACCTGGGCCACTTAAAACAAATCCCAATGCCCGGGTTTCACTCCATGCCAAGTCAATCAGGATACTTGGGTGGATTAATAGTTTTTAAAGATTTTCCAAGTGATTTTAATGTACAGTGAAGATTGGAAACAACTAGTCAAGAGAAGAAAAGAGACCAAGCTTTGGAGTAGACCAGACCCAGGTTCATGTGCTGGTTCTCCCACTTCCTAGATACATGACCTTAAGAAGAAATGTAGTCTTCTTGAGCCCCAGTTTCGTCCTTGACAAAGGGAGATACCAAAACCACTCTGGAAAGTGTGGTAAATATCAAATGCAGTGATGAGAACAAAGAATACATGTTACTCAACAAACAGTATGTAAAATAACTCACAGAAATAAAAATGAACAAATACAATTCAAAGCAGTCAATTGCATGCTAAAAGAAATGCGCCTAAGGAGAAGAGAGTAGCAACTGCTATGTCTGTCCAAGGAGGATCAAAGAAAGCTTCGCCAGAGAGATGACCAGAGATCAAGTTGGACTTACAAGAGGATTTGGATTCGCCTAAAACTGGGAGGAACAGCAGTGAAAGCATGGGATTAAGATAGCAGGTTCAGGGATCAGCATGCAGATTCATGCAGCAGGAGTGAGGGGCATAGAGGTGTGAGGAGACATCTGTTTATGATATTGATGCTGATGATAATGTGGTTCTTGTACGGAGTCACAGAAAAGACATTTTACAGGACCCACATGTGCAGAAGAGTAGGTTTTTGCAGCAAGATTCATTAGGGGTTGAAACAGAAGGCTGCCCATAGGCTTTTAGTATCTCATCTTTGTCCAAACAAGGGAAAAATCTAGTCTAGTCTTCATCAGGCCCAGGAAACAGATCAGAGCCCAGAGATTCTGTGCCATGGTTCAATCTAATCAGTCCTCATCCGGCTACCATACTCTGTGCTCCTGGCCATGCCTTGGTTGGCACAATGTCCAGGTTTGGAGTCCATATGGAAGAAGGGCCAGATCTTTGTTCTGCCTTTGTTTACAGTTGGGCTGGGAAGGGCTAGCTTTCCATTAAGCCAACCAATCAGTTTCTTTAAAATTCTGTGGGCTTGCATTGGTTTCTCCCACTAACCAATTAGACCCTTCTAGGCTGGACTGACAAGCTTATATGGTGGCCATCTTGGCTTCCTGGTAGAAAAATTTCCCCCAGAGTCCATTGTGCCCTCAGTCATCCGGACTCAATCCTGGACCAGTTGGGCAGAATCTCCACAAGGCACTGCCAGCTCTGGGACTCTGGGGGTACAATGGATTTCCTGCATTGTGTAAATGAGCCGATGAATGCAACAGCCTCCTAGAAATTAAGCTAAATGGAATTCAGCAATTGAAAGCTGAAGCAGGCTTTCCAGTTTTATTAAATCTAACATCCTACTCCCTTTGCTCCCTTTCAGCATCGATATCTAGCTACCTACCTACGTTAACATTACAATGAAGGACCTTGAATGCCCTTCCAAAGAGTTTGAGCCTTTCCCTGAATGCAGCGAGAAATCAGTGCTATCTCTGAGGCAGAAATCATGTCATCACACCTGCATTTTAAGCTTGAAAGGAGTTTGGAGGCAGGCAAACCAGCAAAGTATCATTGCAATTGTTGGGGAGGGGCAGTTAAGCCCTGAGTTATAGAATGGACACAAAATGCATGGCCACCTGGCACGATGAGCAGCTGATTAACTTTGGGAATTGACCCTCCAGTTTCCATGGACATGGCTGGCTGATGGTGTCATTTACACAAGATAGGGAATTTTAGGGGAAGACACTGAGCTCAGTTTGAGACATGCCAAACTGGACGGATGATATCCCATTGGCAGTTGGAAATGTCGGTCAGGAGCGCGAAGAGAGGGGGTGGAGCCGGAGTGAGTGACAGCATCTGGGTGAAGCTGTTGGAGAGGAAGGGTCAGCCCTGGGAGAGAAGCAAAGCAAGAGGCTCTCCAGGACCAAGATGAGGACTTTGGGAGAGGCCCACACTTAAATGGTGACAAAGGAAAATAGATTCGAGAGTTTCAAGGAAAATCTAAAGAAAAAAGTCCCAGGACTTTGTAGGAAATTGAAATGAGAAATCTTGGAATGAGGAATCAGATGATTATTGTTTTCCTTTGAAAAAGTGAGTTTGGAGGGTTGAAGAAGGAATGTGTGGGGAGCTACCAGAGACAAGAGTGTTAAATATAAACTCTAAAGAAGAGAGTGGGAAGATACTGAATGGTATCTCCTACTGAATAGTAGAAGCAAGATTGGAGACAAGTTGGTTTCTATAAAAAGATTTGACCATTCATTGAGGTTGATGAAAAGGGGACCCGAAAGGAAGACAGCAGAGAAAGAGAGGAGAAGTGAGTGTAATATCCTGGTGGAGAGCAGGAGTGTGGGCAGAGGGAGGGTGACTTGGAAGAAGAAAAGAAGGTCAGGAGTTAGTGAAAATTAATTTAATATTTTAAATGACATTGAGGGCCTAGCTGAGGTGAGAGGGAGTGATATACTTGAGTGATCACAGGCTGAGCAGCAGGAGCAGGTGTTTGTAATAAGCAAGCCTTGAAGGTGGACAGAGCAAGTGCAGTGGAGATCAGAGGATGAGAGAATCTGTGATGCTGGTCACGTGCGGTTCAAAGGCCACGGGTGGGCCCCTGCTGACCTGGGAAGGAAACCTGCAGGAAGCGCCTATGAGATTAGAAAAGGCTCAAGACAAAGGGTCTTGATCAAACCTAAGAGAAGGAGAAACTAACAGGAAGGGAAAAATTAGGAGCCTAAGAAATTGTCTTCAACAAAAGAAAAATTAAGACATCAAGGTTTCAGAAATAGGACAGTATAGGGTAGGAGTTCATGGTTTGCCTTTGGGAGTGGAGTTCCCAAACAGAATGAGATTATGACCAAGAAAACATTTCCTAAGTTATAATACACAAATCCTTTTTTATAAGTTGTTTTCATTATTTTTGGACTAGATGGGTTGAGAAACCCTAGGGCTTACCTGGTGCCTGAATCATCCATGTGGGCACTGAGGTTGCCCAGCTGATAGCAAGGGAAGGAAGGGGAAGGGAACCTTCTATGTTTTACTAGGGAACATGAAAAATGTCCAGACGTAAGTGGATGACAGGAAAGGGAATAGTTTACCCTTATGTTGGACGTGGACCTAAAGAGCAGGTTGGTTTGTTTTGAAAGGGTGTTGTAGAAACACCTGAGAAGCAGCACTGTGGGTGAGAGGACTACTCCTTGGGCATGGGAGAACAGTCTTCGTTTGACAGATGTTGAATCAAGTGGAGAATGTTGAATACAATCATCAAACCTGTTCAAGAAAGACACTTTTGGTGGCAACAAACCGAAATCTACTGAAAACAGCACCAAAATCCCCTAGCAGGTTTTTGTAAAGACTACAGAGTTCTGACAGAGTTCCTGAACAAGAAGTGAAGTTCAGCTGGACTTTAAATGAACTGACACTTACAGTGTGTCCGTAAAGTCGTGGTGCACTTTTGACCGGTCACAGGAAAGCAACAAAAGATGATAGAAATGTGAAATCTGCACCAAATAAAAGGAAAACCCTCTCAGTTTCTGTAGGATGATGTGGCAGCATGTGTGCATGCACAGATGATGACGTAACACCGTGTATACAGCGGAGCAGCCCACGGCCATGCCAGTCGAGATGTGGACGGTACAGAGGAAAGTTCAGTGTGTTCTGTGGCTCGCTAAATTCGAATCCGTGACCAAAGTGCAACGTGAATATTGGCACGTTTATAACTAAGCGCCACCACATAGGAATAACATTACTCAGTGGGATAAGCAGTTGAAAGAAACTGGCAGTTTGATGGAGAAACCCTGTTCTGGTAGACCATCAGTCAGTGACGAGTCTGTAGAGGCTATACGGGATAGCTACCTAAGGAGCCCTAAAAAATCTGTGCGTGAGCCCACATTGAACTGCACTGAATAGGTATGAAACTGGGAGAGTTTTCCTTTTATTTGGTGCAGATTTCACGTTTCTATCGTCTTTTGTTGCTTTCCTGTGACCAGTCAAAAGTGTTCCATGACTTTACGGACACACTGTATTTCTGGAAGATGCTAAAGACTAAGGTAGCTACTCTCCCCTTGTCATTCATGCTGATGGCCCCTCTGCTCTGTAGTTCAGTTTCCCTTTCTTCTTTCTTAGTCTCTTCCTTTGCTTGTTTAAATTTCACATGGCCCAACATGGCTGCTGACTCCAGTGCTTCCTCGTAACCTCACACTTCTCACACCCTGTCCCACTTTCTCTCTTTCCTGGTTAGAGGAGAGAAAGAAACTCAGTCCTTCTCATGTGGCACGTGCCTCTTGCCATGTCTGGACTGGCTGCTTCAAGGTCAGGTGTCTCCTTCCTGAAGGGCTTCATAGGGCTCAGGTCCACTCTGCAGAGGCTGGAGTAAGAACGGAGATGTCGCGCGTGAGGAAGTCAAGAGGAAAGTCAAGAGTTCATTACATCCAGGGGTGGAGGTGGCCTGGGAAGTCACACTTAAGAAATCCACAGTGAAGGAGACAGGGGAGGTTGGCAGAGGATAGAGGGCCGTAGGAGGGTGGTATAGGGGCTATATTGTGAGTTGTCATGGCAGCTGGAGAGGCAGGAGCTGGGCTGTCAACTGGAAGGACGGGGCAGGGGCATGAGCACTGTGGGAGGTGCCAGCCCCCGTGAGCCCAACACTGCGGTCCCAGCCACGAGGGAACCAGCGCCACCTCACCCCCCATCCCCCGCAGTCTGCTAGGAGCCCTCCAGCTGAGTAGCAGCTGGGAACAGCTGGACTAGTTAGACTTTCCCAAATTTTCTTCTCAGAGGAGAAAGAATGCCAGGCGGGGAAGACCTAGCAACAAACCTCAAAATTCAGAATCTGGAAGTATCTTTGAAAAGCTGAACCAGGGCAAAACACGAAGTCACTTGTCTTCACAGTGTGAACAAGTGAGTCAGCTGTGGGTTCTGATCCTTGCTGGTGCCAGGCAAACTGACGCTCACATGTTCAGGCTTCAGCTCCCCGAGGGTGCACACTCAGAAGTGCGTGAGCCAGGTTCCTCCGGCCACGCCAGGGGCTGCCCTGTGTGACTGCTTGCTAATAGCTGGCCTTTTACAGAGCTTGTTGTGCAACTGCTTGTCCCATAGAGTTATTGCTTCCGAACGTCAATGTGGGACAGACCGTCGACGTGGGACAGACGGAGATGTGTGGGGGCAGAGATTGGGGGGTGGGGGTGAGCACGCTGGCGGTCAAACATGGCATGTGGAAGGAATGAGGACAGCAGGGAGAAACTGCCACAACAACATCTGGAAAACAAGCAGGGGCAAACACACTGTCCATTTCCTGCTAAAGGAACCCAGAGCTCCTGCTAGGGGCACAGTGAGGACACAATAAGGTTAGACTGTCCTTTGTTTCAGAAAGCAAGGAAGCAATCAACGAAAGATGGAACATGTCATAAAGACAGAGCCGGACTGAATAGGCTACTTCTGGCCGGAGGTGACACGTAACATCAAAATGAATAATGACCATAACAGGCTATAACTTATTGAATAAAATAGGAATTCAGGCCCTGGCTGGTTGGCTCAGCGGTAGAGCGTCGGCCTGGCGTGCAGGGGACCCGGGTTCGATTCCCGGCCAGCGCACATAGGAGAAGCGCCCATTTGCTTCTCCACCCCCCCTTCCTCTCTGTCTCTCTCTTCCCCTCCCGCAGCCAAGGCTCCATTGGAGCAAAGATGGCCCGGGCACTGGGGATGGCTCCTTGGCCTCTGCCCCAGGCGCTGGAGTGGCTCTGGTTGCGGCAGAGCGATGCCCCGGAGGGGCAGAGCATCGCCCCCTGGTGAGCAGAGCATCACCCCTGGTGGGCGTGCTGGGTGGATCCCAGTCGGGCGCGTGCAGGAGTCTGTCTGACTGTCTCTCCCCGTTTCCAGCTTCAGAAAAATACAAAGAAAAAAAAAAAAAAAAAAAAAGGAATTCATGAGTCCTTGCAGACACAAATAAAGCCAGCAATAAACAGTGTTGGTGAGGAATAGGATATTTACAGTGTCAAAGATCCCCCCACAAAATACTTATTAATTACAAGGGGGAGAGGGGAGATAAGCCTTAATCAAGTGACCGAAGTCTTTGTTGCCAGTGACTCTACCCATAGAAAACATGTCACCTGATGCAGGGAGAAGAGCACAGCAGTGCTCTGGGAGAAGTCCTGAGAAGGACGCCTGCCCTCAGTCTGATCGTGAGGAATAAGAGAAGCCCCAACCGAAGGAGAGTCGCCGAGTGCAAGTCCTCCGTCTACAGTGTTAAGGAGCTGGAACTCAAGGAAAGCCTGGGTCTCTGTCTCAGGGTGGAGAAAACCGAAAGGGCAGGACCGAACGCTCTGTGTGATTCGGAAGCAAGTGCTTTGATGGGACAACCGAGGGAACTGACGTGGTGCTGCCTGGAGGCGGAGGCTGCCCTCGCCGGTGCAGTGTCCCGGTTTCATGGTGGCACTGTGGTCAAATTGAGGGCTGTCTTGTCTGTAGGAGTGCACACCAAAAGGTGGCGGGGGGGGGGGGGTACAGGGCATTGTGCCAGCAACTAAATTTCAAGAAAAAAAGGTGTTTTGGACTACGCTTCTAACTTTTCTGTAAGTTTTTGTTACAAATGATTAAAAAAACATAAATTATAAAAATATCTGCTCTTATGTTTAAGAAAATGGAGCTCTGTTTCTAAGTATGTAATGGGTTGAATGGGGACCCCAACAACGTACATCCACATCCTGGAACATGTAATGTGACCTTATTTAGAAAAAGAGTCTTTGCAAATGTGGCTAAGAATCTCAAGATGAGGCCCTGGCCGGTTGGCTCAGCAGCAGAGAATTGGCTTGGTGTATGGAAGTCCTGGGTTTTATTCCTGGTCAGAGCACATAGAAGAAGTGACCATCTGCTTCTACAACCCTCCCCCTTCTGTCTGTCTCTCTTCCCCTCCCTCAGCCATCACTCAATTGATTCAATCATGTTGGCCCTGGGCACCAAGGATGGCTCTGTAAAGCCTTCACCTCAGGTGTTAAAAATAGCTTAGTTGTGAGCATGGCTCCAGATGGGCAAACATCAGCCCCAGATGGAAATTGCTGGGTGGATCTCGGTTGGGGAGCATGCAAAGTCTGTCTCTCTATCTCCCTTTCTCTCACTTGGAAAAGAATAAGAAAAAGGAAAAAAAGAATGTCAAAATGAGAGCATCCTGGATTATCCGGGTGGACCCTAAATCCTATGACCAGTGTCTTTATAAGGGACACACAGAGGGGAAGGCCGTGGAAAGCATGGAGCCACCAGAAACAGGTAAAAGCAAGAAAACCTTCTCCTTTAGAATCTTTGGAGGCAGCACAGCCCTGCTGACACCTTGATTTTGAACTCTGACCACCGGCACTATGAGAGAATGAAGTCCTGTTGTTTTAAACCACATACTTTGTACCCATTTGTTACTGCAGCCTTTGGAAACTAGCATGGAGACTATTCTCCCTTCATTTGTTAGAAATAGAAGACGAGGCAAGACTGAAACCAGCATGTGCCTTGGATGTCCTCACCCGTTTAGGCCTTGTTAGCCTGAAGCAGGGTAGATATTCACCCTTGTATACGCCATGTTGCATTCCTGAGAAAATGGCCAGCAAATATTGCACTTGACTTTCACCATTGACACCTTGGGTACCAAAGTGCTAAGCTTGTTTGGATTCTTCCTAAGGCAGTGTTTCTCAGCCAGGAGTGATTTGGGCCCCCAGAGAACATCTGACAATTTCTGGACACACTTTTGGTTGTCATAACTGTGAGGCAGGGGTTGCTCCTGGAATCCAATAGATAGAGGCTGGGATGCTGCTAAGTAGTCTATAAAGCTCAGGATAGCTCCTCACCACAAAGAATTGTCTGACTTAGAATGTCACAATGATGAGGATGAGGAATCCTGCTCTTAAAGGATCAATTTCCTTTTTCTTTCTACAAAGAAGTAGGATTGTTGGATCATATGATAGTACTATTGAATTTTTTTTTTTTTACTGTTTTCCATAGTGCTGTACTATTTCACAAGGCCACAAATTGTACAAAGGTTCCAATTCCTCTACATTCTTGACATTGTTACGTATATTGTTTACAATAGCAATCCTCACAGGTGTGAGATAATATCTTTTTTTTTTTTTTTTTTTCATTTTTCTGAAGCTGGAAACAGGGAGAGACAGTCAGACAGACTCCTGCATGCGCCCGACCGGGATCCACCCGGCACGCCCACCAGGGGCGACGCTCTGCCCACCAGGGGGCGATGCTCTGCCCATCCTGGGCGTCGCCATGTTGCGACCAGAGCCACTCTAGCGCCTGAGGCAGAGGCCACAGAGCCATCCCCAGCACCCGGGCCATCTTTGCTCCAATGGAGCCTTGGCTGCGGGAGGGGAAGAGAGAGACAGAGAGGAAGGCGCGGCGGAGGGGTGGAGAAGCAAATGGGCGCTTCTCCTGTGTGCCCTGGCCGGGAATCAAACCCAGGTCCTCCGCACGCTAGGCCGACGCTCTACGGCTGAGCCAACCGGCCAGGGCGAGATAATATCTTATTGTGAGCTTTATTTGTTTGTTTTTGTTTCATTTGTTTTGAACTGCATTTTTCTGATGATTAGTGATGTTAAATATCTGTTCAAATACTTGTTGGCTATTTGTATATCTTCTTTAGAGAAATGTCCAATCAAGTCCTTTGTCCATATTTAAATCAAATTATGTGGGGGTTTTTTGCTACTGAATTGTATAACTTCCATATATATTTTGGATATTAACCCTTTATTCATTATAGGGTTTGCACATATTTTCTGTGATTCTGTACGTTACTTTTCCACTGTGTTGATCGCTTACTTTTCAGAAAGAAAGCTTTTCAGGTGTCATGGCCAAGAGATCATTGCCAAGACCAACACCATGAAGATTTTCCCTGTGTTTTCTTCTAGGAGTTTTGCAGTTTCAAGTCTTATTTTTAAGTCTTTAAACCATCTTGAATTGATCACTATGTATGGTGTGAGATAAGGATCCAATATCATTTTTTTATGTGTGTATATCCAGTTTTTTCAACACCTTTTAGAAGAAACTATCTTTTCTTCCTTGCACATTTTTGATACCTTATAGAAATATGAAATGGTTCATTTCTGATGCAGGTCAATTGGTCTATACCTTAGTTTTAATTACTGTACTTTATAATAGATTTTGATATAAAGATGTGATACCTTCAGCTTTGTTCTTCCTTCTCAAGATTGCTTTGGCTATTTGGGGGTCCCTTGTGGTTCCATGAATTTTAGGATTTAAAACAATTTTTATAAAAAAATGCCATTGGGAATTTGGTAGGAACTGCATTGGATCTGTACATCACATTGGGTACTAAGGACACTGTAATAGTATTGAGTCTTTTAATTCATTAACATGAATGTCTTTCTGATTTATTTGTCTTCTTTAAATTTTCATCAATATTTTTTAATGTTCAGTGCACAAGTCTTCATCTCTTTGGTTAAGCTCATTTCTAAGTATTTTATTCTTTTTGGTAAAAAGGATTGTTTATATATATATATAAATAATTCATTGTTAGCCTTCCAGACTCTGTGTCTTCCTGTTCCAAATCTGTGGTCCACAGTGGAATATGGGCTATAGGGTGTGAGAGGCAAGCAAAGGATCTGGGATTTCTGGGCAGCCCCAGCCTCACACCTTTCTTTAGGCTGGTCTTGCTCTTTACCACTCTCATTGCAGAAAATTGTCAGGTGACCATTGTAAATTGACCCAGAATACACCTGACAAAATATTTCCACTTCATGTACCAAACAACATTGTATAAAGGGTGCCGGAACACAAACCATGAACCCTGCGAGTTTAAGCTGTCACATGATACAGCTTGGGAGAAAATACTTCTAACACCAACCCCCCTTCCCCTCCCTCTAACCCTCCTCCCTTATTCCTCTTTTCTCCTGCCTCTGCTCAGCATTTATTGACCACACCAATACCAACACTGGCAAACATTGAGACTACAAAGATAAATAGATTCATAAACTGAGAGGAGGATAGAAAGAGACATTAAAATATGAAGTTCTGAGTGCTGTTATAATGATATTGACAGAATTTTTGAAAAAGCTGAAAAAGCTTCCTTTACATGACAGGGTAAATCAAATCAGGATTCATACATTTCCTAGGAGTGATGAAAAAAGCATCCTGAAGACATGAATTGAATGAAATAAACACCTTAAAGCTGGTTTTGTCTTTTCTGTACCCAAAACAGGCTGTGGGAAGTGTTTAGCTCCTAATTTTTGAAAATCCAGCCCTGGTTAGTTGGCTCAGTGAATAGAGTGTCAGCCCACTGTGTGGATGTCCTGGGTTTGATCCCAGTCAGGGCACACAGGAGAAGTGACCATCTGCTTCTCTTCCACCCCCCTTCTCTTTCACTTGCCTTCTTACAGCCATTGGCTCCATTGGTCCCAGTATTGGCCACAGGCAGGGTTGGCAGGTAGATCCTGGTAGGAGCATATGTGTGAGACTCTGTATCTCTCCCCTTTTTTCATATATATATATATATATATATATATATATATATATATATATAAAATAAAACTATCAGGTGAGATTTTCCTGAACTAGAAGAAAAATACTCTTATGAGTGCTGAAAATCTGCATTTATGGAAACATTTCTTACTGAGATTTAAGGGAAATGTGTCTCCAGGAAAATGGCGATGGAGTAGGCAGACATTACAACTCCCACCTCCCAAAACCAAAGTGGATTACAACTTAACTTAGGAACAATCATCTTGGAAAACCAACTTTGGACTAAACTAAGAGGAAACTATAACCAAGCATCACCGAAGAAGCCTTACCGAGACTGGTAGGTAGGGCGGAAACCTGGAAAGGGCTGCCCTGCTCCTAGGAGTGAGAGGTGGCCTGGAGGGTCTCTCATAGTGGGGTAGGTTTACCGGAGAGTTGTGGGTCCTCAGCCACAGGACTAGAACCCCAGCCTAGAGCCCCAGAGACTAGAGGAGGCATACAGACAGTATTTAGCTGAAAGAAGAGCCAAGTTACTGTTTGCAGAGGGAGACAGAACTTTCAGACCCAGGTTCCATCTTAAAGGGACCATGCAGAAAACCTCATTCATAGCCACATACTCTGGGCTCTGGGAATGGGGAGCGCTGAGAGGACTGCAGTTACAAGAAGAGAGTACTCAGGAGCACAGGGAGAGACTGTGGGGGACAGCCACCTTGACTCCTGTACAGGGTCACTCCCCTAACCTAAAATGACCATTTTTCCTGGGAGAACCAAGCGAGGAAAGGGAAGCAAATACACCCCCACCAGAGGCTCTCCTGCTCCAGTCAGTGCAGAGACACTTAGAAGCAGGGGGCACATCAGGGATATAGGTTTTGAGTGCTGAGATCTGGCATACACTGCCCCCCCCAAACTGTTGAGTACCCTCCAAAGGGCAGGAGGGCCTGGCTGCAACAATGGCCACGGTGCTTGGCCCACGTGAGGGTGGCGGGGGAGAGCCCAGTGAGGCAGCCCGTGCAGCTGATGCAGGTGGCAGAGCCTGGCACCCCACTCAGTGGCATTGGTGAGGGGCAGAGCCCAGGGAGGCCTCCTGCACACCCCACTTGCAGGAAGCAGAGTCCAGTGGCCCGCATGGTGACAGCAAGGGAGGAGCCCATACAGGTGTCCCGGCACACCCATGGGGTGGAGCTCAGTGAAGTGAGGAGTCCCTCGTGCCAGCAGAGCAGCCCTGTGGGGCAGCCCGAGCTGCGGCCTGTGATCCCGCAGGTCCATAGGCCTGTGTACCTGGCAGTGGCAGTGCCTGGGTACCTGAGGAGGCTGTGGCAGTGGGGGGCTGGTGGAAAGAACACACCTTGGGAATAGAGAGGTCACACGCACTGGCCAAGAGTAGATAAAAGCCAGCCTAGGAATGCAGCTGATATTTACAATGGCATCAAGGCCTAGCAGAGACAGCCACAAATTCTGGATGGCCTGTAGCTCCAAGAAGGTTGCTAACAGCCAGTTATAAGCTATGACCCCCACTAGTCTGTGCCAGGTTCCAGCCGGAAGGTCCACGGCTGATAAATCGAGTGGCCCGATACAAAGAGCATCAGCTCAGGACCTAACAAGTTAGAGTGGTATCTTAAGAAAAGGCCCCTCACACCTGACCCAGCTAAGACATAGAAAATGCTAAAACAAATAGCAAAAAGAGCAGTACCAGCAGACAAGTAGCACACAGCAGATAACAAATAACAGCTGAAGCCAACCCAAGAAGATCTAGAGACAACATAACTGAAAGTTGGAGACAGAAAACACCAACCCTATACTCAGCCAGCTACACAAAGACACATCTAAAGGAGTAGTCTATACACAGACAAAATGTAAAGACAGAGAAATGCAATTCAAATGAATCAACTACAGAAATCCCCAGAAAAAGAACAGAATGAGATGGAAATAGCCAAGATACCAGATGCAGAGTGTAGAATAATGATTGTTAGGATGCTCAAGTATCTTAGAGAAACAATAGATAGACATAATGAGCATGTAAACAAAGAGATAGTAAGCATCAAAAAGGACATTGAAATCATAAAAAAGAATCAGACAGAAATGACAAACACAATATCAGAAATGAAGACTACACTAGAAGGAAATAAAAGCAGGCTGGATGAAGCAGAAGATCAAATTAGCGATTAGAGGACAAGATAAGCAAAAGCATGGAAGTGGAACAGCAAAAAGAAAAGAGGATCAAAAAGTCTGAGAAAACTCTAAGAGAGCTTTGTGACAACATGAAGAGAAACAACATTCGTATCATAGGGGCTCCTGAAAGAGAAGAGAAAGAACAAGGGATAAAGAACCTGATTAAAGAAATCATAGCTGAAAACTTCCCTAAATTCATGAAGGAAAAAGTCACACAAGTTCAAGAAGCACAGAGAATCCCATTAAAGAGGAATCCAAAGAGATCTACACCGAGACACATCATAATTAAAATACCAAAGCTAAGAGATAAAGAAAGAATACTAAAAGCTGTAAAAGAAAAGCAGTCAATCACCTACAAAGGAGCCCCCAAAAGTATGACATCTGACTTTTCAACAGAAATACTTGAAGCCAGAAAGGAATGGCAAAAGATGTTCAAAGTAATGCAAAACAAGAGCCTACAACCAAGACTTCTTTATCCAGTAAGGCTATCGTTTAAAATTGAAGAAGAAATAAAAAATTTCCCAGAAAAACAAACAAACAAAAAACTCAAGGAATTCATTACAACCAAACCAATGCTGCAAAAAATGTTAAGGAGCCTGTTGTAAACAGAAGAAAGGGAAAATAAAAATCTAGTAAAAGAGGAATGTAGATTTAAAAAAATAAAATGACAATAAACAACTACATATCAATAATAACCTTAAATGTAAATGGATTAAATACTCCAATCAAAAGACATACGGTAGCTGTGTGGATAAGAAAACAGGACCCGTACATATGCTGTCTACAAGAGACCTACCTCAAAACAAAAGATACGCATAGACTGAAAGCAACAGGATGAAAAAAAATATTTCATGTAAATGGAAATGAAAAAAAGCTGTGGTAGCAATACTTATATCTGGCCAAATAGGCTTTAAAATAAAGGCTATAGTTAGGGATAAAGAAGATCACTACATAATGGTAAAGGGAGCAATCCAACAGGAAGATATAACCTTTATAAATATCTATGTGCCTAATATAGGAGCACCTAAATATATAAAGCAGATTTTGATGGACATAAAGGGCAAGATCAACAGCAATACTATAATAGTAGGGGATTTTAATACCCCACTAACATCAATGGATAGATCCTCAAGAAAGAAAATTAATAAAGAAACAGCAGCCTTAAAGGACGCACTAGATCAACTGGATTTAATAGATATCTTCAGAACCTTTCACCCTAAAGCAGCAGAATATACATTCTTTTCCAGTGCTCATGGTACATTCTCTAGGATAGACTACATGTTAGGACACAAAATGAGTCTCAATAAATTTAAGAAGATTGAAATCATATCAAGTATCTTCTCTGATCACAATGGAATGAAACTAGAAATCAACTACAATAGAAAAACTGAAAAAACATTCAAACACTTGGAAACTAAATAGCATGTTATTAAATAACAAATGGGTTAACAATAATATCAAGGAAGAAATAAAAAATTTCCTTGAAACAAATAAAAATGAACATACAACAACTCAAAATTTGTGGGACACGGCAAAAGCAGTACTGAGAGGGAAATTCATAGCATTACAGGCATACCTTAATAAGGAAGAAAAAACTCAAATCAACAACTGAACCCTGCATCTAAAAGAACCAGAAAAAGAACAGCAAGTAAAGCCCAGAGGAAGTAGAAGCAAGGAAATAATAAAGATCAGAGTGGAAATAAATGACAGAGAGTCTAAAAAAGCAATACAGAAGATCAATGAAACCAAGAGCTGGTTCTTTGAAAAGGTAAACAAGATCGATGAACCTCTAACCAGACTCACCAAAAATAAAAAGAGACTCAAATAAATAAAATTAGAAATGAGAGTGGAAAAGTAACAACTGACACAGCAGAAATACAAAGGATTGTAAGAAAATACTATGAAGAACTGTATGCCAAAGATTAGACAACGTAGGTGAAATGGACAAATTCCTTGAAACATAATTTTTCAAAAATCAATCTGGGGCCCTGGCTGGTTGGCTCAGCGGTAGAGCGTCGGCCTGGCGTGCGGGGGACCCGGGTTCGATTCCTGGCCAGGGCACAAAGGAGAAACGCCCATTTGCTCCTCCACCCCCTCCCCCTTTCCTCTCTGTCTCTCTCTTCCCCTCCCACAGCCAAGGCTCCATTGGAGCAAAGATGGCCTGGGCGCTGGGGATGGCTCCTTGGCCTCTGCCCCAGGCGCTAGAGTGGCTCTGGTCGCGGCAGAGCAACGGCCCCGGAGGGGCAGAGCATCGCCCCCTGGTGGGCAGAGCGTTGCCCCTGGTGGGCATGCCGGGTGGATCCCAGTCGAGCGCATGCGGGAGTCTGTCTGACTGTCTCTCCCCGTTTCCAGCTTCAGAAAAATACAACAACAACAACAAAAAATCAATCTGGAAGAAACAGAAAACCTAAACAGATTTATTACAAGAAATGAGATTGAAACAGTTATCAAAACACTCCCAACAAACAAAAGCCCTGGGTCAGATGGCTTCATAGGCAAATTCTACCAAATATTTAAAGAAGAACTAACTCTTAGCGTTCTCAAGCTATTTCAAAAAATTCAAAAGGAGGGGGAAGACTTCCAAGCTCCTTTTATGAGGCGAGCATAATCCTTATTCCAAAACCAGGCAAAGACAATACAAAGAAAGAAAACTATAAGCCAATATTCCTGATGAATTTAGATGCTAAAATTCTCAACAAAATATTAGCAAACCGGATCCAGCAATACATGAAAAAATCATACATCATAGTCAAGTGGGATTTATTCTGGGGAGGCAAGGCTGGTACAATATTTGCAAATCAATTGATGTGATTCATCACATAAACAAAAGAAAGGAGAAAAATCACATGATAATATCAATATATGCAGAACAAGCATTTGATACAATCAGTACCCATTTATGATCAAAACTCTCAGCAAAGTGGGAATACAGGGAACATACCTCAACATGATAAAGGCCATCTATGACAGACCCATAGCCAACATCATACTCAATGGGCAAAAATTAAAAGCAATCCCCTTAAGATCAGGAAGAAGGCAGGGGTGCCCCCTTTCACCACTCTTATTCAACATAGTTCTGGAAGTCCTAGCCACAGCAATCAAACAAGAAGAAGAAATAGGCCCTGGCCAGTTGGCTCAGTGGTAGAGTGTTGGCCTGGCGTGCAGGAGTCCTGGGTTTGATTCCCGGCCAGGGCACACAGGAGAAGCACCCATATGCTTCTCCACCCCTCTCCCTCTCCTTCCTCTCTGTCTCTCTCTTCCCCTCCCACAGCCGAGGCTCCATTGGAGCAAAGTTGGCCCGGGCACCGAGGATGGCTCCATGGCCTCTGCCTTAGGCACTGGAATGGCTCTGATTGCAACAGAGCAATGCCCCAGATGGGCAGAGCATTGCCCCCTGGTGGGCATGCCGGGTGGATCCCTGTCGGGCACATGCGGGAGTCTGTTTGACTGCCTTCCCATTTCCAATTTCAGAAAAATACAGAAAAAAAAAAGAAGAAGAAATAAAAGGCATCCAAATTGGGAAAGAAGTAAAACTATCATTATTTGCTGATGATATGATACTGTACATAAAAAACCTTAAAGTCTCAGTCAAAAAACTACTAGACCTGATAAATGAATTCAGCAATGTGGCAGGACATAAAATTAATATTCAGAAATCAGAGGCATTTTTATACACCAACAATGATCTATCTGAAAGGGAAATTAAGAAAACAATCCCCTTCACTATTGCAACAAAAAACATAAAACACCTAGGAGTAAATTTAACCAAGGAGGTTAAAGACTTGTATTCAGAAAATTATAAAACATTGATAAAAGAAATCAAGGAAGAAACAAACAAGTGGAAGAATAAACATCATTAAAATGTCTATATTACCCAAAGCAATTTATAAATTCAATGCAATACCAATTAAAATACCAATGACATACTTCAAAGATATAGAACACATATTCCAAAATTTTATATGGAACCAAAAAACAACACAAATAACCTCAGCAATCTTGAAAAAGAAGAATAAGGTATGTGGTATCACACGTCCTGATATCAAGTTATACTACAAGGCCATTGTACTCAAAATAGCTTGGTACTGGCATAAGAACAGGCACATAGATCAATGGAACAGAACAGAGAACACAGAAATAAACCCACACCTTTATGGACAACTGATATTTGACAAAGGAGGTAAGAGCATACAATGAAATAAAGACAGTCTCTTTAACAAATAGTGTTGGGAAAATTGGACAGCTACCTGCAAATAAATGAAACTAGACCACCAACTTACACCATTCACCAAAATAAACTCAAAATGGATAAGTCGTGAAACCATAAGCATCTTAGAAGAAAACACAGGCAGTAAGCTCTCCGACTTCTCTCACAGCAATATATTTGCTGACTTATCTCCATGGGCAAGTGAAATAAAGGACAGGATAAACAAAGGGGACTATATCAAACTAAAAAGCTTTTGCACAGCTAAAGACAATATGAACAAAATAAAAAGACAAACCACACAATGGGAGAACATATCTGACAATATGTCTGATAAGGGTTTAATAATCAAAATTTATAAAGAACTTGTAAAACTCAACACCAGGAAGATAAACAATAAAATTTAAAAATGGGCAGAAGAAATGAATAGACACTTCTCCAAAGAGGACATACAGCTGGCCAACAGGCAGATGAAAAAATGCTCAACATCACTAATAATTAAAGAAATGCAAATTAAAACCACAATGAGACACCATCTCACACAGTCAGAATGGCGCTCATTAACAAAACAACACTTGATAGGTGCTGACAAGGATGTGGAGAAAAGGGAACCCTCCTACACTGCTGGTGGGAATGCAGACTGGTGCAGCCACTGTGGAAAATCGTATGGAGATTTCTCAAAAAATTAAATATGGAACTGCTGTTTGACCCACTTTTAGGAATATATCCTATGAATACCAAATCATTGATTCAAAAGAAGAAATGCATGCCTATGCTTATTGCAGCATTGTTTACAATAGCCAAGATCTGGAAACAGCCCAAGTATCTGTCAGTGGACGAGTGGATTAAAAAACTGTGGTACATATACACAATGGAATACTATATGGGCACAAAAAACAAGGAAATCTTACCTTTTGCGACAATATGGATGAACCTAGAAACTATTATGTTAAGTGAAATAAGCCAGGCAGAGAGTGACGTCACGGAAATGGCGCCGTGAGCAGCACGTCCGACAGGTCTCCCCAAAATCACAACAAATTTATCAACTAGAAACAGAAAAATTTATCCTCGGAGCATTCCAGAGTTCCACACAAACTGAAAGCGAAAGGACTGTTATCACTTGAATCTGAGAGACGAGGGTGTGGAGGAAGCTAACAACCGCAGAGACGTTCATTCAAGCCGCGGAGGGAGTGCGCCTGTGTGCTATCAACAAGACCACCCTCAGATGCCAATAAGAAAGAGGAAATCGAATATTATGGATACAAAAGAAAGAGAGGTAACACAAATAGATGTGGAAAAATCTATGGAGAAAAGACTTAACATATTGGAAGCCTTGGAGTTAAATGACAGAGAATTTAAAATAGAAATCTTAAAAATACTCAGAGATATACAAGAAAACACAGAAAGGCAATTTAGGGAGATCAGAAAACAACTCAATGAACACAAAGAATATATTACCAAGGAAATTGAAACTATAAAAACAAATGAAACAGAAATGAAAAACTCAATTCACGAGCTGAAAAATGAGGTAACAAGTTTAGCTAACAGAACAGCCCAGATAGAAGATAGGATTAGTGAAATAGAAGACAAACAACTTGAGGCACAACAGAGAGAAGAAGAAAGAGACTCAAAAATAATAAAAAACGAGAAAGCCCTACAGGAATTGTCTGACTCCATCAGAAAGAATAACATAAGAATAATAGGTATATCAGAGGGAGAAGAGAAAGAAAATGGAATGGAGAATATACTCAAACAAATAATAGACGAGAACTTCCCAAGCCTGTGGAAAGAACTAAAGCCTCAAATTCAAGAAGCAAACAGAACACCGAGTTTTCTTAACCCCAACAAACCCACTCTAAGGCACATCATAATAAAGATGACACAAACCAATGACAAAGAAAAAATTCTCAAGGTAGCCAGGGAAAAGAAGAGTACAACATATAAAGGAAGGCCTATTAGATTATCATCAGATTTCTCAGCAGAAACTCTACAAGCTAGAAGAGAGTGGACCCCAATATTTAAAGCCCTGAAAGAGAGGAACTTTCAGCCAAGAATACTATACCCATCAAAGCTATCCTTCAACTACGAAGGAGATATAAAAACATTCACAAATACAGAAAAGATGAGAGAATTTATCAGCAGAAAGCCCCCACTCCAGGAAATACTAAAGGGGGTTTTCCAACCAGATTCAAAGAACAAAAGAAAACAACACCACAAGTAACAGCTCCACCAAGAACACAATAAAACCAAACTTAAACTGTGACAACAAAGGAAAAAAAGGGGGGAGAGGATGGAGATTAACAGTAGCAAAAAACAATGAAGTGCAGAAATACTCATAAGATAGGGTACTACAATAAATATGGTAGGTACCCTTTTCATTACTTAATGGTAACCACCCTTGAAAAAACCACCACAAAAACACTTGACTTAAAAAAGGTAGCAACAGAGGAAAGAAGTATGGAACACAAACAAACAAAAACAAATGATAGAAAAACAAAAGAGAAGAATCAAACAAGATACAAAACTAACAGAAAGCAATTTATAAAATGGCAGTAGGGAACCCACAAGTGTCAAAAATTACACTAAATGTAAATGGATTAAACTTACCAATAAAAAGACACAGAGTAGCAGAATGAATTAAAAAAGAAAATCCAACTATATGCTGCCTACAAGAAACACATCTATTCAAGTCTCGGCCAGGGCACACAGGAGAAGCGCCCATTTGCTTCTCCACCCCTCCGCCGCGCTTTCCTCTCTGTCTCTCTCTTCCCCTCCCGCAGCCAAGGCTCCATTGGAGCAAAGATGGCCCGGGCACTGGGGATGGCTCCTTGGCCTCTGCCTCAGGCGCTAGAGTGGCTCTGGTCGCAACATGGCGACGCCCAGGATGGGCAGAGCATCGCCCCCTGGTGGGCGTGCCGGGTGGATGCCGGTCAGGCGCATGCGGGAGTCTGTCTGACTGTCTCTCCCTGTTTCCAGCTTCAGAAAAATGAAAATAAAAAAAAAATCCAAAAAAAAAAAAAAAAAGAAACACATCTAAACAATAAGGATAAAAACAAATTCAAAGTGAAAGGCTGGAAAACAATACTCCAAGCAAACAACACCCAAAAAAAAGCAGGTGTAGCAATACTCATATCTAATAATGCTGACTACAAGACAGAAAAAGTACTCAGAGACAAAAATGGTCATTTCATAATGATTAAGGGGAAGTTGAATCAAGAAGACATAACAATCCTTAATATATATGCACCAAACCAAGGAGCACCAAAATATATAAGACAGCTACATATTGACCTTAAAACAAAAACTAACAAAAATACAATCATACTTGGAGACCTCAATACACCGCTGATGGCTCTAGATCGGTCATCCAAACAGAGAATCAATAAAGATATAGTGGCCTTAAACGAAATACTAGAACACCTGGATATGATAGACATCTACAGGACACTTCATCCCAAAGCGACAGAGTATACATTTTTCTCTAGTGTACATGGAACATTCTCAAGAATTGACCATATGTTGGGCCACAAAGACAATATCAGTAAATTTAGAAAAATTGAAATTGTACCAAGCATATTTTCTGATCATAAAGCCTTGAAACTAGAATTCAACTGCAAAAAAGAGGGGGAAAAACCCACAAAAATGTGGAAACTAAACAACATACTTCTAAAAAATGAATGGGTCAAAGAAGAAATAAGCACAGAGATCAAAAGATATATACAGACAAATGAAAATGAAAATACGACATATCAGAATCTCTGGGATGCAGCAAAAGCAGTAATAAGAGGAAAGTTCATATCACTTCAGGCCTATATGAACAAACAAGAGAGAGCCGAAGTAAACCACTTAACTTCACACCTTAAGGAACTAGAAAAAGAAGAACAAAGACAACCCAAAACCAGCCGAAGAAAGGAGATAATAAAAATCAGAGCAGAAATAAATGAAATAGAGAACAGAAAAACTATAGAAAAAATCAATAAAACGAGGAGCTGGTTCTTTGAAAAGATCAACAAAATTGACAAACCCTTGGCAAGACTCACCAAGGAAAAAAGGCACAGGACTCAAATAAATAAAATCCAAAATGAAAGAGGAGAGATCACCACAGACATCATAGATATACAAAGAATTATTGTAGAATACTATGAAAAATTATATGCCACCAAATACAACAATCTAGAGGAAATGGATAAATTCCTAGAACAATACAACCTTCCTAGACTGAGTCATGAAGAAGCAGAAAGCCTAAACAGACCAATCAGCAGGGAGGAAATAGAAAAAACTATTAAAAACCTCCCCAAAAATAAAAGTCCAGGCCCAGACGGTTATACTAGTAAATTCTATCAAACATTCAAAGAAGACTTGGTTCCTATTCTACTCAAAGTCTTCCAAAAAATTGAAGAAGAAGCAATACTTCCAAACACATTTTATGAGGCCAACATAACCCTCATACCAAAACCTGGCAAGGATGGCACAAAGAAAGAAAACTACAGACCAATATCTCTAATGAATACAGATGCTAAAATACTAAACAAAATACTGGCAAACCGAATACAACAACATATTAAAAAAATAATACATCATGATCAAGTGGGATTCATCCCAGAATCTCAAGGATGGTTCAACATACGCAAAACGGTTAACGTAATACACCATATCAACAAAACAAAGAACAAAAACCACATGATCTTATCAATAGATGCAGAAAAAGCTTTCGATAAAATACAACACAATTTTATGTTTAAGACTCTCAACAAAATGGGTATAGAAGGAAAATATCTCAACATGATAAAGGCCATATATGATAAACCATCAGCCAACATCATATTAAATGGCATAAAACTGAGGACTTTCTACCTTAAATCAGGAACAAGACAGGGTTGTCCACTCTCTCCACTCTTATTTAACGTGGTGCTAGAAGTTTTGGCCAGAGCAATCAGACAAGACAAAGAAATAAAAGGCATCCATATCGGAAAAGAAGAAGTAAAGGTATCACTTTTTGCTGATGATATGATCCTATACATCGAAAACCCGAAGGACTCCACAAAAAAGATTATTAGAAACAATAAACTAATACAGTAAGGTCGCAGGATACAAAATTAACATACAAAAGTCCATAGCCTTTCTATATGCCAACAATGAAATATTAGAAAACGAACTCAAAAAAATAATCCCCTTCACGATTGCAACAAAAAAAATAAAATACCTAGGAATAAACATAACAAAGAATGTAAAGGACCTATATAACGAAAACTACAAGGCATTATTAAGAGAAATAGAAAAAGACACAATGAGATGGAAAAATATTGCTTGTTCTTGGATAGGAAGAATAAATATAATTAAAATGGCCATATTACCCAAAGCAATATATAAATTTAATGCAATTCCCATCAAAATTCCTATGAGATATTTTAAAGAAATGGAACAAAAAAACATCAGATTTATATGGAACTATAAAAAACCCCGAATAGCCAAAACAATCCTAAGGAAAAAGAATGAAGCTGGGGGCATTACAATACCTGACTTTAAACTATATTATAGGGCCACGATAATCAAAACAGCATGGTATTGGCAGAAAAATAGACACTCAGACCAATGGAACAGAATAGAAAGCCCAGAAATAAAACCACATATATATGGTCAAATAATCTTTGATAAAGGGGCCAATAACACACAATGGAGAAAAGAAAGCCTCTTCAACAAATGGTATTGGGAAAACTGGAAAGCCACATGCAAAAGAATGAAACTCAACTACAGCCTGTCCCCGTGTACTAAAATTAATTCAAAATGGATCAAAGACCTAAATATAAGACCTGAAACAATAAAGTACATAGAAGAAGACATAGGTACTAAAATCATGGACCTGGGTTTTAAAGAACATTTTATGAACTTGACTCCAATGGCAAGAGAAGTGAAGGCAAAGATAAATGAATGGGACTACATCAGAATTAAAAGTTTTTGCTCAGCAAGAGAAACTGATATCAAAATAAACAGACAGCCAACTAAATGGGAAATGATATTTTCAAACAACAGCTCAGATAAGGACCTGATATCCAAAATTTACAAAGAACTCGTAAAACTCAACAACAAACAAACAAACAATCCAATAAAAAAATGGGAAGAGGACATGAACAGACACTTCTCCCAGGAAGAGATACAAATGGCCAACAGATATATGAAAAGATGCTCAGCTTCATTAGTTATTAGAGAAATGCAAATCAAAACTACAATGAGATACCACCTCACCCCTGTTAGATTAGCTATTATCAACAAGACGGGTAATAGCAAATGTTGGAGAGGCTGCGGAGAAAAGGGAACTCTCATCCACTGTTGGTGGGACTGTAAAGTAGTACAACTATTATGGAGGAAAGTATGGTGGTTCCTCAAAAAACTGAAAATAGAACTACCTTATGACCCAGCAATCCCTCTACTGGGTATATACCCCAAAACCTCAGAAACATTGATACGTGAAGACACATGTAGCCTCATGTTCATTGCAGCACTGTTCACAGTGGCCAAGACATGGCAACAACCAAAAAGCCCTTCAATAGAAGACTGGATAAAGAAGATGTGGCACATATACACTATGGAATACTACTCAGCCATAAGAAATGATGACATCAGATCATTTACAGCAAAATGGTGGGATCTTGATAACATTATAAGGAGTGAAATAAGTAAATCAGAAAAAAACAAGAACTACATGATTCCATACATTGGTGGAATATAAAAACGAGACTAAGAGACATGGACAAGAGTGTGGTGGTTACCAGGGGTGGGGGGAGGGAGGAGATGGGAGGAAGGGAGGGAGAGAGTTAGGGGGAGGGGGAGGGGCACAGAGAACTAGATAGAGGATGTCGGAGGACAATCTGACTTTGGGCGAGGGGTATGCAACATAATTTAATGACAAAATAACCTAGACATGTTTTCTTTGAATATATGTACCCTGATTTATTAATGTCATCCCATTACCATTAATAAAAATTTATTAAAAAAAAAAACTAGTATGGTACTAATACAAAAACAGAAAAATGATGTAATGGAATAGAAAGCTGAGATAGACTCGTTTACATATGGGAAATTAATATGTAATAAAAAATGGCACCACAAAAAAAAAAAAAAGAAAAAAAAGAAATAAGCCAGGCAGAGAAAGAAAAATATCATATGACCTCACTCATTTGAGGAATCCAATGAACAATATGAACTGAGGAGTGGAATAGAGACAGAGGCAGGATCAAAGAGACCAGAGTGAAAGGGGATGAGAGGATGGGATCAGAGAAAGGAAAGAGATTGGTGAAATTATATACATATAACACAGCATTATAGAGAGCAGGACAGCAAATCCTGGAGGGAAGGAGGGAGAGTGTGAGAAGGGAGGGGCAAGGGGGATGTTGAGGGAAACACGGGGGTGGGGAGAATGTGCTCGGGGGGGGGGGGACACTTGAATCTCTGTAAACACAATAAATTTAAATAAATAAAATAAAATAAAGGAAATGTGTCTGCTGGCTGGATGTCATGGGCCGGGGTCTGGAGGCGGGCTAGTCTGTGGGCACACTTGTGGTGGGCAAGGCAGAGACATGTACACCTGCAGCGGCTGTCATGACTCAAGCTCTCTGTTCTGTTTGAATAATGCGGGAAAAGCAGGGAGATTACCTGAATGACCCTTTTAAGAAACGCCTTTAGCTATAGTGACCAGTGATTCCTGGGCAATCTCTTTTGATGCTTTGATTAGAGTAGGTGATTAAAACACCTCCTTGCCTATAGCCTGGTTAGTTTTAGACTAACATTTCCTGGAGTCCAAGACCCTGTGCAAACATGGGCTAAAATGCTCAGAGGCGTGAGGACCGAGGAAGGGGCCCTCACAGCCCTCGCACAGTGACCATTGTGGTTCCACTGGAATAGCCACTGTCCCTCCTGGTGACAGCTGCAGGCACATGGCAGCCCAGCCAGGGACTGCACAGCTGAATGAAGTGCTGTGAGGTTCTCCTTGCCCTTCAGAACCTTCCTGATAAATGGCTCTTGACCAGCTCCGTATATGGCCACAGACAGCCACATAGGTTGGGATGTATTTTGGACACAATCTGATCCTCATTTCTTGAGGGTCTCAGGCCTTCACCTTTGCAGCCAAGGGTGGCGGCAGTGGGCTCTGGAGGCTCCCGTCCCCTGGCCTGGTGGCTGTCACTTTACCTCTGAAGATTCTCCCTTATCTTGAGGAAGAGAGGTGCCTGGCGCTTGTCATAGTGTGTGGGGCAGCGGCTGAGAGAGTTTGAAAGAAGCCATGTGGGGAGACAGGGCTGGCAGACTTGCACAGGGAAGAGGGCTCTTGACTTGTTCACCTTTTGAGAGCCTTCAGGGATTGCCGAGAACACTTCCACAGGCCCGTTGGATATGATGCTGGCTATCCAATTGTGTTTGTTCGTAACTCAGAAGAGCCACACCAGAGGGAGGGTCACTGATGTCGCCTGGCATTGTACCACAACTCAGAGACATTCTCCCGAAGGACCACGGCCCTCGCACATTGGGTGTTTTCTTATTTATTGATGGAACTCAATGCATAATAAATGTTGAATGAATATATGAACGGAGCAAAGACAGAAGCTGGTGGCTCTTAGAACTTCGTGCTTGGATCTTGAAGCAGACAGACTTTAAAATATGTTGTCATCATGGATTTTATTGAAGTGACTAAAAAGATTAGATCACACGAATTCCCTAAAACTGTCTATTTATCATGCTACAAAGATGCGTAAGAGCATGGAATTCATAGGAGACAAAATCTCAATGGCTAGGGAGGACAAAAACTCATTTTGATGTTAATGCTATAGAAAGAAAAGATGCCAGGCTTTCTGTCCGTGGTCTGGCCATTTGGCACCTGGCCTCCTGCTGCCTCCAATCTGTGTGGCCTCCCCGTTCCAGTTGTGAGGCTCCACAGAAAGCAGTTTCCACCTCCCCTCCAGGAAACTTTAGAGAAAAATACTTCCCACCTTCTCCAGGGAGCCTCTTCTTACTGGAGGCCACATCTTCCCCAAGGAGCATGGACGACCAGGGGAAGGAAACTTCCAGGAACAACAAGGAGCAGGAGCGAGCAGACATCCTCTCAGGCTCACTCATGCAGCCCATATTTAATGCAGAGCTGGAACTGCGGAGTGAGAGCTATTCAGAAATGTATACCCAGGAGTACAACGACCTGTAATATATGAACTGACTTTGGAGTAACATGTAATACGCTTAACATAACATTGCAACCAGGGGAGCCATTTTTTAAGAATAAAACAACGAGGGAGAGTAAATATCATGAATCCAGCATGAGTGACGTGGGCACTCCAGGGAACAGGGGTTTCTCACTCTGCCATCAGATCCGAATTGCAGAGGGACCATCTCAGTTGTCACTAACCAGCTTTTAAAAAAATAATGTAAACAATAATTTGTAATCTGTACGACCCATAGGCTTGGGTTGGTGAAAAACCGGTGGGGACCCCAGGAAAGTGATAATTATTAGCTGGTCACTGTGGCCAGAAAAACAGCTCTTTGGAGTCTCTCAGGGACCAGGATTTTCTTGGATGACTGGAGAAAAAACAGAACACTCGAGCAGCTGTCCCAATTCTTACCTTCCCACTTTGTTCAGCTGAATTGGTATCTGGGGACAATTAAAAGGCCCCAGGACACCCCTGGAGTCCATGAGCAGCACCCAGGGGAGCTCGCAGGCAGGCCAGGAGTGGGCGCAGAGCATGACACCCCACCCGGAGCATGGCATCCTGTCATAGCAGGTGCTGCCTGGACGCCTCGTGGTCAGGGCGGGTGAGATGCTCAGAGGGGGTGCGCATCTTGTTCGTGGGACCCCGCCTTTGATTCGGCATTGGTCTTGCTCAAAGTTTTCCAAAATCAATGTCGTGGGCTGTTCATAGTATTCTGTATAAAAGGAGAGGATGTCCTATGATGCCATTAGAAGTGCCAGTTAAACAGATTCCTTTATTAGGGGACTTCAGAAGGCTTCCTGACCATGGTGACTTCTGAGAGAATGGTTCACGTTGCAGTGTATCCCAAAAAAGCATCTCACTGGACTAATATTTCTCTAAACCTGTTGTGGGAAACACTGTTCTATATTTGCTACCGGTTTCCTCCTCCTGTTTCAGATCCATACACAGCTTCCACTTGTTTTTGTGCCTCTATTATCTATTCTAGCAACAACAGTTCCCTGTCTCCTGTCATGACACACACGGTGAAGAGAATGTGGAGTCCACCTTGTCTGTGGAGTCCGCCTTGTCTGCGGAGACTGGTTTGGACTCTGCACCTTCCGGGGCACTTGAGAGGCAGCGTCCCCGGTGCACTTTCCACGGGGCTCAAGCTCAGCTGGTGAGGGCTGGGCTTCCAGCTGGGGGCCAGCTGGCGGGAACAGAGGCACGCTGCACCATGGCTGTGTCAGGTGTCTGGTGCCTGGGTTCAAGCCCCACTCTGTGCGTCACCTCCGTAGCTCCAGTTAGTGCCTACCCCACAGAGTGGTTTGGGGGACAGAAGACGGCCCTGCACACGGAATTCCTGATGCACAATAAATAAGAACAATCTCAACTGGGGACATGGGATAGGAAGGAAGGGTATGGCCGGAATAAAGTAGTCATTCCGCAAAGATTTTATAAAAGCTCCCCACTAATCTGTTCCAAAATGGAATACATTTTACTTCATTCTGATGTTTTCCCTGGCCTTCTACACAACAGTGCTCACGTCTATTTAGCACCATCCCGCCTCTGCCCAGCGGGAAGGCAGACGAGTGAACGCACACGGGAAACACGCGTGCTCGCGCTGCGGGTCACGGTGTGTGGCCAGGGGAGCATGACTGTCTCTAGCACACCGTGGGGCCTCAGCTGAGCGAAAGGCAAACCAATGGCTCTAATTTAAATGATGTGAGGGAGGCTGTCATCGATGGGAGGGGCGAGGCGTCTGCGATGTTAACTCGGAACTTCTTGCTGCAGCCTTCCTCTTACCAACTGCAGTCAGGGGTGCGGGGTTTCAGCTCCTTGCCCGGATGGCTGGGGGAATCAGCCCTGGGAGCCGTGCGCGCGTGGGAGGGCCGCGCCCACCACAGAGCCTGCCTGGGTGTGCGAGAGGGAGCAAGGGGAAGCTGAGAGGCGTGATGGTGGGCTCTGTGAGCCTGCGAGCACCGCCCCGACCTCGGGCAGGGTGGCGGAGATACACGGGGGACTGGCACGGGGTCCGGCATCAGTCCTCGGGTCCCACGCTCAGGGTGCCACAGAAGCGGGGAGCACCAGACTTCAGTGGCACTGAGCACTTGGAGAACGACGCTGTCACAGCCCAGAAGGACATGGTTCTGTGGAATGCGAGCTCAGAGCAGGAAGTAGGTGGTTAGAAAAAAATATTTTTTTAAATGTTATTCCTTGTACAACCTTTAGCATGGTAACTCACTGCCCCTCCTTTAAACAAACACACAACCTGAGTTTTCTTGCCTTCTGATGATGGTCAGTTGAGGTTATCCATTCCAAAGTTTTCTGTCCAAAGCTGGTCACCATGAGCTTCCAAGCTGGGGACTCGAGATAGACCAGCCACGGCGGCCGTGAGACAAGCCGAGAGAGGGTAGAGAAGCTGCGTCTCCTCCCCCCCCCCCCCCCCCGCCCCACATCGTACTAGCTGGAGAAGTACAGACACCACTCGGAAGGAACACAGACGTCCCCCGAGGGCCGTCTGTCTCCCCAGCTCTTTGCTGCTTTCCAGAGCATTCTGGGTAGAGAGTCATTCCACCTGCTTGGACATTCCCTCTTTGCAGATATTTCTTGTCTGTTCGACCTCAGCCATTCTTGACTCTCAAAAGGCAGATATAGTTCCTTCAAGCCCCTATCTAGTCCCTCCCTGCCCCCATCCCCCACCCTAGCCAATGTCAGTTCCTAGCACAGCCCCAGCTGCCTCTGCTGCAGAGCAGAAGCCTCAGTGTGTGACGGGAACGTCTCAGGGGCATCCCGTCTCTCTCCGCACCTACTCGCGATGCTGTGTACCCGCGTCCACAGAGCACGCAGCGCAGGTCACGGGACAAGGAGGAAAGCGGTATGAACAGTGGAGGGAACAAACACGTTTTAAACATTTCAACACTGTCCCTGAAGTTTCACATTAAAGAAAGATGTATTTTTGAAAAATGATTAAAAAAGGGATCAAAAGTTTACTTAGAAGTAATTCATGGGGGTGAGGAATCAGGGTTCACTATATTTGGGGGCAGGTAGTTGAACATATTTGATGCTTTTCATTAGATACTGCAAAGTAACATTAAATATAAATTCTTTGAAGGCAGTAATGGAGGCCAATTATTAGGAAATGCCCACAAGTTATCACTTCTTGATAAGAAGAAACTAAAACAGAAATTTCTAGAAAAGAATACTTCATAGAAAAATCTATGGTATAAGGAAGCTACAGAAAATGTTATAGCTTTAAATACTTTCTTCCAGGCCTGACCTGTGGTGGCCCAGTGGGATAAAGCTTCGACCTGGAACACTGAGGTTGCCGGTCCGAAACCCTGGGCTTGCCTGGTCAAGGCACATATGGGAGTTGATGCTTCCTGCTCCTCCCCCTTCTCTCTCTCTCTCTCTCTCTCTCTCTCCTCTCTCTCTCTAAAAATCAATAAAATATTTTAAAAAATAAAATACTTTCTTCCTTAAAGTAACATAAAATAAAATAAAATGAGCCAAGTACTCATCTAAGGAAATTAGAAAAATTATAATTCTTATAAATAAGAGAAGCCAGGAAAAGCAAATAAAGATAAAAGCTGAAAGTAACAAAATATAAAGAAAAAATATGGTTAAATGCATCAGTAAACCCAAAACTTGTTTCTTTGGAAGAACAGACAACCTTTATGGGGCTGATTAAAAGAGGTGGGGAGACAGAGACAACAAAAATACAAAATTATTTATGAGAAAAGAGAACTAATCAAAAATACAGAAGAGATTAAATATGTAATATAAATTACCCAAGTAACTCTGTGGTAACATTTTTTTTCAGTTCCCAGATCATTTTATTCAGAATTTTGTGTTTCTTGACTTAATAAATATTATGTAAAACAATGTTAAACTGGCTGCTATTTTTCTCTCTTGCTCCCCCTGTCACTGGGGGACAATGCCCTGGACCACCTAACTTGGACTGTCCCTCCAGATTTGGTCCAGTAAATGAGGCTGAGTGACACCACAGCCCCGGGACCGTCCTCAGAGGAGCCTGGCTGGAGTGGGGAGAGCCTCTGGGGGTGGGGGGTTGCCTAGGTTAGGAAAGTGCATTAGCGTTTTGGGGAGAAGAGATAGCACCTGAGGCAAGAGCCTACCCCAAAGAAAAGGGTATCTAGAATGTTCACTGTTCCTTCTTTGCCTCAAAAAGGGATGTTTATTCAAAGAGAGAAAGAAGAAATGACAAGATGTCCACCCCTTGACTCCCTTTCCTCCCCACTCCTGCTCCTCCTCAGCCCCTGGAGGCCTGAACCCTGTCTGGGCGAGGGGGCAGGCCAGCATCTCTCCAATGAGGTCAGCAACATCGAGATGTTGTAGAAAGTCTCAATGTCGAAGAGTCCTTGTCTTCTTCTGTCATCATTATTACTGGCCACAGCCATCTGGCTAAAACGTCCACACCAACCGATCCTGTGGATGTGGTTTACCCTGTTGGTGGGAAGGTCCTAGTTGGTGACTAAAGCATCCTGCTGCTCATCAGTGCCTCTGGCCAACAGTCAGGGGTGATCGATGCTCTGCTGGAGCCAGAGTGGTACGTCCTCACCATCCCATCTCGTGCCTTCTGGTCCATGGCTCCATGCATGGCAGAGACAGCGACATCTCAGGCTGTGTCTTCTCAGTGAGCCAGTCAGCCTTCCTTTGAGTGTTGGTCAAGGTGACCACCTGGGTGATGGTGATGGTGGCATTAAAGTTACATGGTGTGTCCAGCTTCCACTCTGCCCACTCCACTTTGATGTAGAATTGGCGGGTACCCTCCAGAGTCAACACTTTCTTCCTGACAAGAATCCAAATGTGTTCCCTCATGAACTGCTTGGGCACCTTGACTTCTCATTGGCTTCATCCAGCACAAACATCTTGATGTGTTTGGAAACAGATGTGTGTGGTGGAGCATGTCACTCAGATGGCCTGGGGGTCCATGATGGTAAAGAGGCTTCCAGCTGCAGCTGCTGCACCTCAGCATGCACGCTGGAGCCCCCAGTGCAGGCGCGACAGGAGGCACCCTGCCACCTAAAGCCACGACCAGTGCCAGAGCAGAACTTCCTCACGATTCCATCTCATTGGTTGATTCTTGTGAATGCAATGACTACCTTCTGCAGCTACTGTACCAGTTCCCTAGTGGGTGCCAGGGCCTAGGCTGGGTGGCCTCTAGATCCAATTCAGTCTGTTGCAGAATTGATGTGGCAAAAGTGGCCACTATTCCTGTCCCAGGCTGGGCCTGTGCAATCACATCATAACCTTGACACAAGGAAGAATGGCCCGCTGCTGGATGGCAGAGGGCTTCTCAAACTCACAGGCATAGATGCCACAGGGGAGGGACTCCGAGAGGATCATGTCATCAAACCTGTCAACAATCTCATTCCAGTTACTCTCGATGACACCTTCAGGCTCCACTTCATCAGAGCCTTGTCTCTGGGTCCGTAGGTCTCAAGTGTGAGCATGCCAACGAGGTCTGCTAGAAGGCCTAAGCACGGTCCTTCCCACCAGCACCCAGCCTTGCCTGATGCCATCCTCACTCCCTGGCCAACCCCACCGGCTCTGGGAATCCTGACTCACAGACACGGTCCTTAGAGACTCTTGTGGGAACACATTTGAATGGCTAGAGAAAAATGGTTATTTCCTAGAAACATACACAACTGAAACACAAGCAGAAAGGAAAATTTGCAGACACCGATCACCATAGCAGATTGTAAAAATATGATCAAAGATCTGTCATTAACAAAGCAAAAATCTTGCCCTGGCGGGGAGCTCAGCTGGTTAGAGCATCGTCACAATACTCCGAGGTTGTGGGTTCCATCCTTGGTCAGGGACGTACAAGAACCAATCAATGAATGCATAAATAAGTGGAACAACAAAATGATGTTTCTCTCTCTCTCAAATCAATAACTAAATATTTTAAAAAGCAAAAATCAGATGTTTTATATCTGAGTTTTTCCTAATCCTTAAAGAGCAAATCATTTCAGTGTTTAATCATTCTGAGCTGTATAAAAGTATGAAGAGCTCCCCAGTTCTTTTTATAGAGGCAGAATAACTTTCATGCTAAGTACTGATAAGAAAGTTAAAATGGTACTTGATTATTCCCAGTATAAGAGTCAATTTGCCAAAACCAACAGGACCCGAATGCTTGTCCTCAGATGCAGCCAACAGGCGGGATCTGGGACGGGAGCACCTCCCTGGCATCTGTCCCAAGGTGGCCAGACAGGTGAGGGTCAGAACCACTTTCAAGAGCTGAGAGAGCGGCCAGAGAGAGGCAGAGAGGGAGCCCACGGTCGTGGGCTCCAAGGGAAGAGTGACTCCAGGTTATAAATTCGACAGGCCATCAAGTTCACACCGTTTCAGAGATGCCGCCCTCCTCCTCATGGGATTAGCCCTCTCTGGGAGTGTGGATGCAGTTCCTTCAACAATCTCCATCACTCCGCTGGTGTCTTCATTCTGGCACCGTCTTCTCCAGTCACCTCTCCATCCATGCCCTTCTACTCCTCAGCGTCCAAGTCCAAGGTCTGCCACCCCTCTTCACGAAGCTTCATTGGAGCTGCTCTCTGCAGTCCTGGTCGCTTTCCCTGCTGCATTTCCTGGAACCAGGGCTCCAACACCTACTCACGCGGGGCCCTTTCCACTCGCCATTGCCTCTGGGCTCTCCAACCTTTCGTTCCAGGCTTCTCGCAGGGTCCCCAACTCAGGCAGCGCAAAATCCCTTTGAACTTTTGTTTTCCCATCTGTTAAGTCAAATAATTGTATTAATAACTACTTATCCTTCCAGTTTCAAATTACAGTGCTCTGGCTTCCCCGGTCCCTCTCTGCGGGAACCAGTCTCTCCTTTCTGGACATGAACAGGTTTACTTGCACCTGCTGTGCGCTGCATCCATTCGTCTGACAGATCATCTGAGCATCCATTTCCGGTCAAGGGCTGTGCTGGGGGGTACGTGGTAAAGAGGTGGACGGGGCAGCCGTGGTCCCCCCTCATGAGCAGCCCTGCTGGTGTGTATGGGAGGTCCACCTCTTTCAGGAACATATCCCAAGAGCCAGTGCCAACCCTGTGTCCCTGTCAGGGCACAGAGGAGGTACAAAGAAAAGCTTGCCGAGAGCATGAGAAACCCTGGGGCATCTAAATGTTACCTGCCCACTTGACGTCCGCTCTTGGATGAAGACCAGGGACCTGCCAGAGTCCAACTGTGGAGGAGACTGGTGTGGAGCTTCCCCACACACTGCCTCTGGTAACAAGCACTCCTGGGGAGAGATTTGGGACTCTAAATTAAAGGGAAGGCAAATGATGTCAAGGATAACCTGTGCCCCCCTCCCTTTGAAAGCACTGGATTGAGATTCTAAATAGAGGCAAGTGTCAGTGCAGATAGAGGATTCTACGTTAACTATTTTCTTGTGTTGCTTAAGTTAAGCCAGATGCTCAGCAGGTGTGTCATGGAGACCGCCTCTGAAGGTGGTGAGGACGAATGAGCATCCTGGTTCCAACCACTAAAATACTCAAAGAACGCTCACATTGCAAGTGATGCAAACATGAGTATATATATATATAAAGTGCCCTTCTGAGAAAACATTTTAAAATGACAATGTTGGTAAAATGGTCGGGTTCTACAACACACTGTTGAGTTTCTAGCTCCTCATTAAACATTTTCTTGTCACGTCAAATTGGCAGAAAGTAAAACCAAAATGATCCCTCAAACGAGAGTGTTGAGTTCCCTTCAATGAGTAGTCTCTGACCTGAAACCACTTGCTATGGTACATACATGCCATTGCATTCGTTTCAGAAGCTTGCTTTGTGCATTTGGCCACGAGGACACTCAGTTTGGGGCTGAAAAAGATGGTACCTTTGAACCAAAGAGGTTCCATTTTCCAAGCTACCCACTGTAGGAGCTCTAAGGGCCTGCTGAGTTCCACGAGCAAAAAACCCCATTATGACACTCAGATCCAGTCCCTAGTAAATTACAAATAAAGCTGTAGCTTTACTGGGGACACCAAAATTTTTAGGGTTTGGGGGACACAGGAAGCAACAACTGGTTACTGCAATACACAAAAGTTTATTTTTGACTTTTTCCTTTATGAAGGCAAAATATAATAGAAATAAACATCAATAAATTTTGTACAACAAAAACAGCTTTTAATATGGAACAGACAGTCCATGAACGTTTTAAAATCTCAGAATGACTTCCCTTTTTCCAGGTCATGCTTCCCTGCACTCTGGGAGGAAGTGGCGTGGAAGGGTGGCGGCCGCCGCGGGGGCGGCGAGGGCAGGACGGCGGCCCCCCTAGATCCGCGTCAGCTGGTGCCACAGGCTGGATGGGAGGATGCTCTCCACCTTCTCCATGACAAAGTTTAATGGGGCAAACAAAGTGCTGAGGAACTGCAAGAAACCAGAAAGGGTAGATGTCAGGAGAGATCTCATCCAAGGTCAGAAGGCAAACCCCTCCCACCCCGGCTCGCAGTGAGAGTCCCTGTGTTAGGAAAGCCCCCAAGGCTATACTTCGCACTGAGGTTTAGGGGGCACTGATGGAGGGAGCCTGTCTGCTGGTCCCGCAGCCCCCCCGCCCCACAACTGCCCCGCAGTTCTGAGCCCTCCAGGGCGTGTTCAGGGTCTTCAGCTGCCCGTGCATCACAATGGCCATCACAAGGGAATGACAGACAGGTCGCAAGGGGGCAAAAGAGTTAAAAAATGGTGACCACCTGCTTATCTAGTTGGTTATAGAACTCAGTAAGTGAAGAAGGGAACTTTTAAACAGCCAAGTCTGTTGTATGGTTGTGAACTGCTTTGGGATCCTGTGCAGCGCACGCTCGTGTCTGAACTACTTGCTTTGTGGTGGGCAGTGTGGGGACCAGGGGGGGACAGCACATGGTCAGTCCGTGACGGCATGGCCTGGTGACGGGCACTGCTCTGAGGAGCGCTCTGGTACTACTTCATTCAGCCACTAAGCTCCTGTCCGCTTTACACATAGAGAAGAATTCAGCGCATAACTGTGCCTTTTCAGAAACCCAAGTGCTTCGCCTGAGACTCATTTAACACAATCTCAAAGCTGATGACTATGTTCTTGTGAAGAGCCAGCTTCACTTCACAAACCATTGAACATCTGGCAGAAGGGCCACCCCGCCCCAGCCAGGCACGAGATGGGTGTCTGGACGGTGTCTTTGCCCCCTGTCTCTTCAGAATCAAGGTGTCCCCTTACTGAGGTCCAATACCTAGTTTGTGTGCTGTGGAGTCCTTTGTCCTAACCCCTTGTCCATAGCACATCGCTGTCTACACCAGTGGTTTTCAGCCTTTTTACACTTGGGGACCGGTGAAAACAGGAGAATTATTTTTGAGGACCACTAAGGCAGAAACCACTTTGAGTATAAGCAAAGTCGACCGTGATCATTTTGTGTCTATAATCTACATACAACATCAGGGTGGCTAACTTTTCACGAAGCACCACGGAATTTCTGGTGGACCAGCCCACGGACCAGCAGTTGAAAATGGCCACCAAGAATTTCCCTTAGACGTGTCGGTTACGATGTGAGGGTATATGCAGAGGGGAACATGGTTTGTACATCAAAAATGAGTGAAGTTCACTCATATGTGAAATCTAATGAACAAAATGAACTAACAAGCAAAATATAAACAGACTCATATAGGAAGCAGGCTGTCAGCTATGGGAGGGAGTAAAAAAGGACATTCCATAAACCCTCCTGGACATGGACAACAGTGTGTGGTTGCTGGGGCTGCGGAGAGGCAGAGGAAGGTAGAAGGGGGGTGAAGGGGGATGGGTGGAGACCTGACTTGGGGGCATGAACACACAATACAGTGAACAGATGATGTGCTGTAGAGTTAGGCACCCGAAACTTACATAGTTATGTTAACTAGCGTCACCCTAATAAAGTAAAAAAAGTGAGTGGACAGTACACTTAATGAAGTTAAAACAGGCTTCTCTACAGGTCATATGTTCTATAGATTGTGGGTCTTCAAGAAGGGTATGACAGGCAATTTTCTCAAATACATTTGACCTCAGAATCTTTCCTTCTTCCTCTTTTTTAAGGGAACCAGCAGACGACAGACTGAGCAGGCCGGCACACATCGTAGCAGGATCATCAAGTGTGAGGATGTAAAGGAAACACGAGGTATGTGGTATAAGATGTGGAGACTTTCTCTGTGCTGCGTCTTTATACCAATTAGATACATATACTCAGTAAGGCACTTGGGCGCTGGGTGACATATAAGGAAGTCTAGGACAGAACTCCCACAGCCTGGCATTGGGGGGGCACTAAGACCTGTACACTGCACGGTGATAACACCAGACAGGCCATGAGAGAATAGAGCACAGGAGGGCTCGGAAAAACTCAAAATGAGGCAACTGAAACAGACCCCCATGGACAGTTGGATATCAAAAGGCAGAGACGGGTTAAGGATAAGGAGAGAAGTATGAGCAGGTGAGCCCTCCAGGCTCAATAAACAACTGGACGAGAAATGGGACAACTGGTACGACAAGATAATAGTTTAGCTCAGCTGACAGACTTACAGATAGAGCTTAAAAGTAACTAGAATACTGGGGAGGGCCCAAAAGTCAGGCTGGATTCATAGCTAAGACAGGCAGCCACATCTGTACTTGGGCAAAGACGGATGGTTCTCTCCTTCCTCAAGTGCGCGCCAGATACATGGTAATTTCCAGTAACCTTCCGAAATGATCCTTTGCGTGCACAGAACCACCTGTGATGCTCATCGTACAGAACGATTGCACACCCTTCTCAGTTTAGAATTGAGCGCAGTTGTAAGGCATCCTGGGAGATACCTGGCCCAGAAACGAGTCATTACTTCCCAAGCTGCCTCTGAAAGAGTTTGTAAAATCCTAGTTCTGAGAGGATAATACTGAGCAAGTCTGCTGATTGCATTAACCCAACATGATAACAGTTAAAAATACTATGTGTGTGTGTGTGTGTGTGTGTGTGTGTGTGTATATATATATATTATTACTTATTTTTATGTGTTCAGAGACCACCATGCTTCCCGAATCAGAGCGCCTGCCTGTGATACTCAGTACCAGCATGAGGAACTGGGCGCTAAAGCGGTCCGGATGAACCAGAGACTCTGACAGGGGCCGGGCGATGGGCTGCTGGTGAAACTATCGTGTCCTAAAGCCTTGACCAAACCCAGGTTCAGGACTGTGGGAGCTGTGATTGAGGGGGGAAGGAACCACTCCAGTATTAGCACAAGCCAGTCAGTTAGATGAAAGGAATCACTGAAAATGTGCACCCCGGGCCACAGTGCGCACATACCATGGGGCCCCCCGGGAGCCGCAGCTCGGGCGGTGGATGCACGGGATGTTGTAACAAAGCGGGTTCACAACAAAGCCCTGTTTGTTAGTTTGTTTGTTTGCTCTGTGTGGGGCACCGACAAAGGCACGGCCTCTGGAAATCCGGAGGTGAGCCTCTCTCCCTGTTTGATGTCCATAATTGTACCCCTCCCCATGGGTGCTGCAAGACACCATGGGGTGGACCTCCCTGGACCACACCTGTCTTCTCAACAAGATTCCACAGAGATTTCAGTCCCCTACATCCAAGGTCTGAGACAACTGACTGCTTTCCCTCACATCTAGAACCTTTCATCTGGGGAAACTGAGCAAAGAGTCCCTTGAACCTTTTCCCAGTGAGCCTAATTCTCCCACAGCCCTCAGCTGCGATGTGCACCCGTTATTACCAAGCTTTCCTCCTAGCGCCCCGCCCCACGCCCTCCTCCCCACACCTCAGCCACGGGGGGAAGCAGACCGTGTAACAAGTTGTCAGAAGCCATTGAGCCCTTTCATTGAGGGACAAAATGAAGGTCAGTAGCTTTCATCCAAGACATTAAAGAATAAGTTTGGTAGAACCTGCCTGCTTGCGTTGCTCATTTATATGTCTTTGCATGTTTGAACTTCAGTCAGTTTTTTGGGGGGGTTGGCCAGAGACACCACCAGTGCACAAAGAGGAACAGCAATTTCACTCACAGACTTGGGAAATTTATTTTCTGAAGAGTTGAGTCTGATTGAGCAACAGCAGGCACCCCTGGAACAGCTCAGCTCTCTCAGTGTCTAAAACTTCCATTCAGCGGGCCGAGACACGGTCCGAAACGCACCAAGAGTCAATCAGTGTCGTGGGATGAGAAAAAGCAACTGAATAAAAGGAGAGAGTGACACTTCAATCACCCAATTCCTTCTCCTGAAACCCCACTATTTAGAAGAAGGCCACGGCTCCCAAGGTGCCTCGTTAGCATTTGAAGCGCCTCTGCTTATCTGAATAAGTTCCAGGTGCCCCATGCAATCAGACAATTGACATTTCACTGTAATCAATATCAGACTTCAAAGAGGTCAGAGCCTGCAAGTGAAGATGAGAGTCAGAAGTCAGAGGCTCCATCTCAGGGAAGGAAGGAGAAAGACTACAGGAGCAAAGACGGGGCCCTTGAAAGCAGAAGGGGTCACAGTGCTGACCTCTCCTCATTCTGCGAGGGGCTGGGTGTGGAACATAACTTATTTATATGAGCAACCTTATCTTGGTAGCCAAACATTCTAGGAAGAGTCAGCCCCAGTCATTGAGGTGGATTAGATTAGGGGGAGCCAGCTGAAGCCTCTCCTTTTACTAGTTCCTGGGGGCCTGCCCTGGCTGTGGGCTCCCTACTGGTCACACATGGATGTGTAAACACATGGACAGTTCTCACGCTGCCCGTGGCCTGTGGCAGCAGCACAATCTCCACATCTACCGACAGTCACTCTCCCGGGGCCTATCTCGGGGGCTGAGCTTCACTCTCACAAGCTGCAGAGGGCTGTGGGTGGTCTTCAGGGGCCCTCCCGAGAGCCCTACGAAGAGACAAGAATGAATGTGGGGAGACTGAGGCGCCACATGGGGGGAGGGGGAGCGTGCATCCCTTTCAGGACGTCCATCCTCCTTCCCCATGAAGCCTCTCCGGACGTTGTGGAAATGGCTTCACCTCAACCAAGGGCAGGGTGCAGGTGCCCTCCAGACGGAGGGTTAAAGCAAATCTCTGTAACCCACACTGGACAATAAAAGTAGCTTGCCCAAATGACCACACCTTGGTGAGTATAAAATAGGAGCCCAGTAAAGGCAAACGTATATTTTATTCAGTCATGTGATCTTAGATGCAAAACGAAACTTGCAAACACTGAGAAAAGTGCCCCTAACAGCCACTCTGAGGCTGCAGGGCCTTCGAGAGAACCCGGTCGTATTCTGCCACTACCCGTCCTCCCAACCCCATCCCAGTTAGCGCGGTTTCAGGTGGTGGGTCACGTCACTCAGCGGTGTGGTTCTCACAGCCCTGGTCCCAGACCGGTCAAGTCAGACTGCCCTGAGGATTTGGGGGCAGGCATCCGTGGCTGTCAATCTCCCTACATGATTCCAAGGGGAGACCAGGGTGAAAGCGCTGATTCCTACACACCTCAGCAGCTCTGAGAGCGTGCCACACGCCTGTAAAGGATCTTGAAAGAAATATGTCCTCACCCCTGTCCTCAGAACCTGCTGGGTCCTCGTTAAACACACCGATTCCTGGGTGCTGACGCTCATGACTCTGAATTTCTGGTGGTGAGGCAGGTGAATTTTATGTATGCTAGAGGCTGAGAATCTCCATTCTGATCCCAAACTCCCACCAATGCTATTTTTTAGTTTAATAAAGAATATGGGACCAATGACATACTTTTACAAATACGCCCCGAAAAATGTTTAAGAGAGTATAAGCGTAGGAGGAACAGTAATTGGTAATGTAAATATATTCTTATTTACAATTTTACTGAGTTGCACTCTAATCTACTCAAAAGTTTGGCAACTAGTGTCACTCACAGACGGATTTGGCAGCAGAAGGAAATCATGAACAGCATGGCCGTAAATGGGGAGCACCGAGGAGGCGGTGTGGGGACCCAGGGACAGAAGTCACGCCAGGTGGCAGAGGACGAGAGGGAAGGTAAGGCCCTCAGCCTGAGAACAGAGAAGGTCTGACAGAGGTCGGAGGTGGCCCCGAACATATGAGGGATCTTAAGAATTTGCAAGAGGAAACAGGCTTGTTTACTTTTCGGAGGGCAGAATAGGAATGGTAGCGGAAATTAAAGGGAGGCAATTTTATTAACATAGAGAGAGTGCCCATTGATGAGACAGGCTCGATGTTGAAGGTGGGCTCCCCACTCTGAGGGTATTCCAGACGAGTCTAGGTGACTCATCACATCACCGTGGAAGGCAATTTGTTTCAAGTCCCTTTCAGCTCTACGATTATAAGTATAAAAGGAGAGAAGAAATGTGAGGCTGTATCTGATTTTTATAATGATTCTTTCTGCAGAAACCACTACCATTTATTGATTTAATCATCATTTATTGAAAACCTACTCTGTGCAAGGCCCTGTGCAGAGCTTTGGGGTTACAGAGCTGAGGAAGACACAGTCCTGCTCTCGAGGAGCTCCCATTCTAACAGGGCAACGGACAAGTTTTCAACAATTATGTTACAATAAATGTGATAATATAGGTATTCATGGAATACTGTGGGACCACAGAAGAGAGATCTCACTCAACTTGGGAGAACCTTAGAAAGAAAGCTAAGTATAAAAGAATAAAGAGGCATTAGTAGAGTGGACAGTGGTGGTGGTGGTGAGGAAGACCATTCATTCCGTGCTGAGAAAACAGCACGTGCAGAGGTTCTTCTCTGGGAAGAGTGAAGAGTCCACTATGGTTCAAGAGCAGCATCTGTACAGGAGTCGGGAGAGATGGGGCTGAAGAAGTAAGCCAGGCCCAGGTCATGGAGGACCCTGCATGCCACCATGCTCAAGAGCTGGTACTTTTTCTTGAAGGTTGTGGGAAACCATTGGAGAGATTCAAGCAAAGAAGTAACGTGCTCATATTTGCAATTTAGGAAGATCATTTCTATGTCAGCAGGAAAGAAAGACTGGCGAAAGAGAAGACGGAAGAAGGAGACCAGTAAAGAAATAATGAAGTCCTCCACTAAAAGAGAGCTGTGGGCGGGGTGGGGGGAGACGATATGCATGACATTGAGTGTCTAGCTTAGGAGGTTACGCCAGCAGGTTTCAGGGGCTGAGACAGATGGATGTGCGCAGTGAGAGAGGGAAGAGCTCAGGGGCGCTGCTGTGCTCCTGGCTTGACTGGCTGAGGTCAGGAATACAGGGCGAGAGCGGTTTGGGTGGTGGGAAGAAGGGTGATGAGTTCAGTTTTGGAAATGTTGAGATTGAGGTGCCGGTGGGGTTTCCAGTTCATCTTCAACAGGCATGAAAATACTCTTGCAATTCCAGTCCCTGAATTCTGCCGAGCAGAAAATGTCAATCATCTGGAAAGGGATTAAATCAACCCAGCCACGTTAGAAATCATCCTTTCTGACTCCACTTGCCTTGAATCAGAACGGAGTGCCAGGAGCACAGTGGACGAGCTTTTCCTTGTTCCCCATCTGAAACTCATCTGTGGGAGCCAGCTAGCCTGCCCGCACTAGGTGTGCGGCGAAACGGCGGGTCCTCAGTAAGACACATGGGTGCTGGCTGTCTGTGCAGACGCCCTTCCTCTCCACACCCTCTGCACAGACTCTCAGTGGATTTCCTCTTTCCCAATGTCATATCTGTGTACTTCTTACTACCACCAGCCCTCCATCCCTCTCCGTTCATTCTCCAAACAAGCCAAAGGTTTGTAACCATTACAGATTTTTAATTTAATCATCTTCCAAAACGTCAATCTCATTTTTCTTGAAAAACAACCCACAATACTTAAGATCGGAAATAATGTCATTCAATTTGTACAAAACTGAGTAATCTCTCGCACTCGGTGCATGTAACTAAAATTCCCTTAATCATTTTTAACCCTTTCAGACCTCATGCATTTTGGGGGCACTGCTGAGAATTCTTGGCATACGACACAAGGCAAGGCGTGCCCTGACAAACCATCCATACTGGACAACAGCACACTGAGCACGCGTCAGAGGGGTACGTCCGCTTCTACACAACACCCCCTCCTGCCCCGCCCGGCCTCCCTCGGGCAGACACTCACAGCCTTTGCGAAGACCCCCATGAGCTCCGGGAACTGGTGGGTTAGGAGCGCCAGCATGGCCGTGAAGGAGCAGAGCCCGGCAGTGAAGAGGATGAAGAAGGGAAGCTCCTTCTTTGGGTAAACTGAGACTTCGTGGAAAGCTGTGGAGAGATCGGAAGGGAGATGTCAGGGCTGGAGTCGAGCGCGTTCCAGGGGTTTGTGTGTGTGTGGTGGGCTCTCCAGAGCTCTGGCTGAAGCCGATGAAAACGGCTCAGCACCCGACGGAACCACAGTCAAGGCCGCAGCCCACCTCAGGCCCCCTGACAGCGCCCCCCACGTCCACGGTCAAACTCCAGCGCTCTATCTAGAAGCACGACACAGCTCATTTGGCAGGAACAGGAACACCATCTACGCCTAAGAGGTAACACTCCTTTTTCAAAAGCGAACACAAATAAAACTTTATTCAAATTACAAAACACATGTTTACTGTATAAAACCCTAGAAGATCCAAAAGGAAGTATATTGAAAAAAAAGAACCCCGTCTCTGGATTTTCACCTTCCTGTACTTTTAATCACTGCAGTGGTGCACTCTGGGTGCGGGCAGGAGGGCCACCCAGACACCTGTGGCGAGGCCCCAACTGCGGCCGGCCCGCCCCGCCCCCAGGGCTGAGCCGGAGGTCCGGGTCACTGGCACAACTGCGGGGGATTCGTGATGATAAGCAGACTTCCAACCACCACAAAATAAATTAGTAACTGCTGCTCTCTGGAGCACCTTTCATGACTTTTAAATCTTAAATGCTGGGTTTGGGGAAAACAAAAAACTGGGGCACAAGAGGCAGGAACAGACTCCCCTGCTCCCTGTGGCTCTGTGGCTGCTGGAACCTGGCCAGAGGGGTCTCGCTGTGGCCCCGGGGTGGGGGGAGGCAGGGAACTCCGGACAGCGATGAGTGGGCCCCAGGGAGCACCCCGCTGCCCCCAGCTCCCCCAGGTGGACAGGCCCTTCCCCGACCACCCAGCTCGCGGTCCCTAGGTCTTGGAACAGCAGCCCTAGGACCTGGCCAGAGGGGTCTCGCTGTGGCCCCGGAGTGGGGGGGGGAGGCAGGGAACTCCGGACAGCGACGAGTGGGCCCCAGGGAGCACCCCCTGCCCCCAGCACCCCCAGGTGGACAGGCCCTTCCCTGACCACCCAGCTCTCGGTCCCTAGGTCTCGGAGCAGCAGCCCGCTCTGCTGGAACCGAGGCTCGGGGGGGCTGCGAGGGAGAGAGGGACAAGTCTCCAGGCCACGCACCAGCATCCAGGGAGGTCGCCCTGCTAGGAGTCACACACAGGGTGGAGGTGCACCTGGGGCCGCCGTGGCAACCACAACGCTTTAACATACAACATGTATGTGGGCAGCATGTAAAACAACTGACCCTCTCCATAGCCTCCCCCTCAAAACCCAGCCCCCCGAAACTGGGAGGGGAGATCAAACTTGGAACACTGAGTTCTATTAAATAAATGTGAGCCATAATATTCTGTTTCAGGCTTATAAAGATTATTCCTGTAAAGTTTCTCTTAAGAACAGTAATCTTGTTCTAATAGTGAATCTATCCCCATGGAAACTTAATTACACTCAACTAAAACATTTTAAAACAGCGGATTTTTCAGAAAACTGTCTATTGTACCAGAAGACTGAAACTTTAACAAGGCTTTCCCTGAAGGGGGGTCGGAGGCAAAGGAGGGGCCCACGGCCAGGATTTCTGACATGGAATCTAACGTGCTGTGAGACACCAGGCCCTTCCCGCAGTACTGCTCACACAGTAAGGTACTGCACGTCACTGGGGACTCCCGGTTCCCTGGGTAACGAAGCCGCGCAGGGCTGGCCAGCAGGGAATGTGGGAGCTGCTTTCTGTGACCTGAGTTGGGACAGCGATTTGCTTTGCACTCAGACCCCACCATGCGGAGATTTATGGCTGGCTCAATAATGCTGGTGTTGGACAATTTACTATGCATGCAGGGCTCCAAAGTTACACTATTCCTCTGGGCAAAGTATCTGAGTATGTTATGGCTATGAGGTATGCTATGCCTGGGGCTGGGAAGGGGAGGAGGGCTGGCAGGAGAGAGGATGGGAAGACAGAATAGCCAAACTTTGGAGCTTATTATCTGAGGGAGATAGATATGTCCTAGGTCAGGGCCACAGGAAGAGCCTGGATGTGATCTTTGTGCACAGTACGACTCAATGATAACCAGTTGGCCAGGATTGTCCAAACCATGCTATATCACAGTCCACAGAACTATACTTTCCCTGTGTGTATGGGCACCCGACTGTGGGCCTGGACAGCACCAGACAGCAGGGGCCCTTGTGCTGGAGGCCGTGCTGGGGCTGCAGGCATGCCCTGCACACGGCTGACCCCAGATGCTCATGGGAAACCTTCTGGTGGCTGTGTGTGTGCCCTGCACATGGCTGACCCCAGATGCCCATGGGAAACCCTCTGGTGGCTGTGTGTGTGCCTTACACACGGCTCAACCCAGATGCCTGTGGGAAACCCTCCGGCCAAGAGCAAGTTGCCACAGAGAGCATGCCCGCCCACCCGCCACTCCATCTCTGTGCGGCAGCAGGGTTCTGCTGTGCCCTCCCCTCCTGCTCATCAGCAGCTCCCTCTGTGGCCAGGGCTGCTCCCCGGCTCCCGGCCGTGCAGGCTGCACTGCAGTGTGGTCCAGGACGCACCCTGCACGCTGGCCCAGCCCAGGCACCATCAGCCCGAGACCAGGGGTCTCTGTGCTCAGGACAACACGATGCCTTCACACCTAAGTTCCAGCCCTCTGGGGTCTTTCTCTGATGAATCTGAAGAGATCTGGAGGAGCAGGAAGCCAAACCCACTCACATAACTCACTGAATGCATATGCTACCAAGTAAGGACAGGGTTTGGGAGAAGAACATTAAAAGACAAGAATCGTGATAAACATTTCTCATTCCCCGCTTTCCCCAGCCCTTCAGGCGCACCCCCCCACACTCACACTGGCTGAAGGCAGGAGACAGGGAGGACAGACTTACATGGGAGTAGTTCTCGGTCTGCTGTCTCTGTGCAGATCGGGTAAGGATAAAATAGATGCCCCTTTTCCAAGGGATAAGGGATCATCCGAAAAGCTGAAAAGGAGAGACAATATGTTAGAGGTTTACTGTTCATCTCATAACTTCCCAACTTCAACAGTGGCCTTCTGAGCATTATTGTAACAGGGAACACTTCTCCAAATAACTCGCAGAAAGGATGTAAAACTTCCCTAAACTCTGGGTCCTGTGCCAGATAAACTGTCCGAGGTGCATTATGATGCATGACTCACACGTTAATCTCACACTGTACATTCTGGGCACACCTCACAAAACTGGGTGGGGACAGGGGTGCAGAGGAGTAGGGAAGCCATCAATTCCAATGCCCAGGGTTTCCTCATCCACAAAATATTATTGAAATGTCATAAGCACTAATTCAATGCAGCTCAACTGACGGGAACACACAATGCTTCCCCAAGAAGCAAATGTGGAGGGACTCGCTGGAGCCTGTTACGGACGTACAAATATGAAAGGCGTTCTACCGGGCCTATTTTGAAAATATGTCTAGGTGGATTAGAATTCTAACCGAGATGGATAAAAACAAAAATCTAAACACGCATGACTGGGGAGGTATTTCTAAGCTTTATGAAACTGTTCAGTCTTCAGTATCACATGGGGAAACGGATGAGGAGAGATTAATGATCTGCAGTTTGATGGCCGGCCACCTGACTTCTGCTTTGGTGGCACCAGATGACATGAGCTCTCGTGCCGAAACACGGCTCTCCAGTCAAGCCATCCCCTCCTGTGATCACGTGGGCTGCTCTCCCTGTTCCATGCCATCAGCGTGCTAGTCTCACTGCTCCTACCGACGGCGCTTGCGGATGTGACTTCTCCCCAGCAGACGTACCTTACCGAGTCCACACCGGGACGCTGGGGACCGGGGCTTCCCTGTGTGTGGAGGACGGGTGGAGACAACACAGGATTCCTTTTAGCTTTAAATGTGTTTCAAGGAATCGTGGCTACATCCTTCTCTGTGTGATTACCTAAGCCTCCTCCAAATGCTGTCAATGTACATATTTATCTTTTGCATACTTATTTCAAACAGAAATCAGAAACAAAGAATGTTCTCCCTCACAAGAAACGACAAGGTCCCATTGTAACCGGCATCGGTGCACATATGGTATTTATTCTGGTGTCTGAATATTATTTAAAAGTAAAAACCGTTATGTATGTGAGTCCGGCATTTGGAATGCAGTCAATCCGCACCGCGGTGGTATCACGCCGGGGTTACAGCGCGCTGCTGTGGGGAATATAAATCACTGCGAAGGTGGGATTAGGGGAGAGCGGGGTGCTGGCAGCTGCTGAGGGAAAAATGTTATCAATTTTCCTCTCATAACAGAAACCTCTTAAACAGAGATTAAAACATTAAAAACACCCCCATCTTTAACTGTTCTTAAAATGAAAGGCTCGCCCTCGTTCAATCAGACCTTCACTCTCATGCAAACAAAGATGACTTTTGCCCGTGACAACCGACCGGCTGAGAGGGGCTCCCCACACAGGTTGCTAACACCCAGAGATCACTCGGAGAAACCAGGAACCTCTCCGTAGAACTACGCTGGCAAGAGGAGGCAGAAACACTACACAACCCCCCAAAAGCCTTTTAGTGCCTTTAGAGGATCTGGTCCCATCCTATACTGGACACTCTTCTGGGAAGTAGAGAATTCATATTTAAACTGCAATATGGCAGGATTGTAATACCGCCATCCATAATGATGGCTCCTGTGAAAGCATCCTCAAAATATGGGAAAACCTATGTGGAAGTTTTTAATTTATTTAAAAAAAAATCCAGATTCTCCATGTGCAACTAGACCGCTGTAATTAAGAGTCTATTAAGTGCATATAAATTTTACTACTAGATTTTATTCAAAAATTGAAGTCAGTTTGCAATTTTTAAAATAAAATATAGGAGTGCAAGACCTTGAGAGTGCTCAACCATGGAAATCAAACGACTAGTTGGTAGCCTGTAAGTCAGATGCTGAATGGCCTTAATGCTCCAGTATTTGGCATGTAAGCAGACTTTTGTGTAGCAAGTTAGCCTTTCCTTCTTCTAATCAGTTCGGGTCTTCTCGGAGAGGGCAGAGACTTGATTATATACAACTTAAAGAATACACACACACACACACACTACACTCTCTCTCTCTCCTCTTGCATCTCCCCCACCCCATAACTGTAAAGATGCTTTTTAAGGTGCTCTTATCTTTTTTTTTTCTTTTTCTTAAGTGAGAGGTGGGGAGGCAGAGAGACAGACCAGAATCCATCTGACCAGAATCCACCTGGCAAGCCCACCATGGGGTGATGCTCTGCCCATCTGGGCTGTTGCACCTGAGGTATTTCGCTATTTTAGTATCTGAGGCGAGGCTATGGTCAGCACCCAGAGCCAACTTGCTCCATCTAAGTCATGGCTGCGGGAGGGGAAGAGAGAGAGAGACAGAGAGAGAAGGGAGAGGGGGAGGGGTGGAGAAGCAGATGGTCACCTTTCCTGTGTGCCCTGATGGGGAATCAAACCTGAGACATCTCCACGTGGGCCAACGCTCAACTGCTGAGCCAACCAGCCAGGGTCTAAGGTGCTCTTAAAAGTCACTCTTTCTCATGCCAGTTATTATCTACATTGAGTTCATTAAATAATATTAAGACATTTAGCTTCACTAAACAAAAGCAAATACAATTTCTGTCTGCAAGTCTATCATTCAACCGCCCTGCTGTGTAGGGTCAGCAAGTGTGGGATGACAGGGAGGTCAGGAGCGAGTGAGAGCTGCACAAGCAAATATTAACTCACTGGCTTGGCAGTGCACATAAGAATGAAAAAAAGGGCCATTTGATTTATTTCACAAGTGATCACAAACTTCCTAAAAATCTTTTTTGGAGATAACACATTTCTGAGCAATTAAAGGTATGAATGTACTTGCTTAAAAACAAAACAGAAAAGCCAGCCCACCCAGTGTCACTGCACGGCGCACACAGAACACGCGTGCACTTTCCTGCTGTGCACCTGCTCTCCTCCCCCCATCTCTGCGTGCTTTGTCGAGGGTGCAGGGAACTGGGACCTCGTTACTGAGCCCGCCGGGCCCTCCTCAGTCACTCTGAGGGTCCACCCTCTGCCTTCCACCCCTGAGCAGGCCCGTCCTCCAGGCTCCGAGCCCATGATGTGCCCAGCGGACCCTCCACCGAGAATGGAGAAAATCAACAGAACCAAAGAAGGGACAGAAGGAAGGACATGTAAACAAGTCCTGACTTTCCCCAGTGACTCCTCATCCTACCCACGAAACAGACAAAGACAGAAGGTAACGGTAGATGTTTTGTTTGTCGAGTTGTCTTTTCAAAGATCTCAGAGACCTTTATACAGATTACTTGCAACATTGAGAATGGAATTTGAATCCAAGCTCTACCTCCTCAAATGTGTCTTCCTCATGCACCAAAGATAGAAAAATGAGCCACGCACACCTGGCCCCTGCAGCGACAGAGCTCACCGCCCAGGGCAGAAAACAGCTAATCCAATAATCATGACAGCACAAGGGCGCGTTCCCACTGTGACAGCTCCCGCAGGGGAGGTCCACGGGGCTGTGCATGTCTAGGGAGGGGGCAGTGATAGCTAATGGAGGAGTTCAGCTTGACCAGGCTGACTACTGCATGCACTTGGGTGGGTCTTCCCTGTGACCAGTCTCTTCATCTGTAGAATGAGAATACCTCGGCCTCACGAGGTTGTTAAAGGGACTGCGTGTGACAGCAGAGGTCAAGGGCATGCAGAGACAGCGCCTGGCTGCTTGACAGAGCTAGCTCTCTCTGTACCCTCCCTTTTGCTAACCCCAGTGTTCACCCTTTCTGCACTAGATCATATTCTAGCTTATAAATTAAAATGCTGCTTGTTTGGAAACAATTGGAAGTATATATGATAGAACAGAAAATTATCATCAAAATACAAATGTTATGTTCTCACTTTTCCCTGCGCTGCAGGAAACCGCCCATGAAGGCCAGCTGTCCTTTGTGAGGCCTGTGGGCACAGCAATGCAGAAAGCACCCAGGTCAGAAGCCTGGGCTCCGGTCCACGTTCTTTCTGCACCCAGTCCGTGGCCTCGGGAGAATCAGCCTCCCTGGGTGAGCTGATGTTCCATCCTGATTCTGGAGAGGAATTCTCGAGTTTACAGCAGATTCATGACTTGTTGGTCACCCTATCACTCTGTTCCTCTGTCCATGACAGTACTGCTCACACATACGCATGTGAATGTGTGTACATGTGAGTGCATCTGTACCTGCTCACACTCACACGTTTTCCCCCAAACATTTCAGAGTCCTATTCCTCTTGGTATCGCCAACACGATGCCTGGCACAAGGGAGGTGTTCAGTAAATCTTGCTGAATAAAGGAATGAACAAATTAATGCACAATCAGGAAGAGCAGAGTTTTCCCTTTAAAAACTCAGGTGGCTTCAAATTGTGGTCAGTCACCATGACTGGATAAAAGGAGGGAGCAGGCTGGTCCCACCGGGTAGGCAGTGGGGGAGCATCAGTCAGGGTCTGAGACTGGCTATTGGTACACGGTAGCTACCACCAGGGACTTCAGCTGACCATTGCTTTCTCCAGAGAAACACAACCTCAGGCGTATGGGGTGATGGGGTGGGGGTGGGGGTGGGGGTCTGCCCTCCACAATCCAGAAGGTGCCAGCCTTTTGGAGGAAAGGTTTAGTTAGAGGAAATGCCCCAAGGCCCACATGTTACAGCAAGTAGCATTTACCGTTAGGTTCAAAGAGAATAAATTAGAATCAGAATTTTATCCTATGCTTCAACAATGGGCTATTTTCTTCTCTCAAAGGAAATACTCTGCTTAGTCCCCCTAAAAAACACCTTCATATCTTATACATTATGTAGTGAATTCTTTGGGGAAATAAAATCTCCAAAAAGAAAATAAAGAGTCTTATTTGGTCAAGTGGAAAAAATTGAAACAAAGAAAGGCTAAGTGATGTGCCCCATGGCATACTAGTCTTGATATATAGAACTAGAAAATCAAATCTTCGAGTTCACAGTAGAAATCAGCAGACTACCCTGCTTTATAAAATAAATACAGCCAAACAGCCTTAAAAAGATCTAGGTAGGAAGGAGATAAGGCCACATTAGTAGTTAATACAGGCAAAACAGAAGATGTGCCATTTAAAATAGGGCCCCTAAAGGCACAATACCATTGTAAATAAGACCCAGTTCTAGTGAAATCCGCATTCATGTCGGTTTTTTATATTCAACTCATACTTGCCGCGGCGTATGTGTGTGCACGTGTGTGTGAGGATAACCAGAACCTGCAGTGTTTAAAATAAGTATAATTCAGATAAGGTGGCAGCTGTGTAATGAACTAAGAAACATATTTTAAATCTTGTAAATTAAAACTTTTCCCCTTTCTTGATGATCCTGACTTTAAGAAACACGCTGTGTAATTTCAGGGGCTGGGACAGTGATGAATCAAACATGTTAGAAACCTTTGAAATGCTGATGTATTTTTGGTTGGAGGGCTCTTTTTTTTAACCACCATATGTTTCAAACCCAAACAATCTCTGCCATGCATCAGCTGGATTTTGGGGTTTTATCAAAAATGTGAGTTACTTCAGCCTGATTGTTGGGACACTCGCTTAATTCCACAAAATGACTAATGCTCCAAAATTAAAAAAACTCATTAAAAAGCAAAGCAAAATAAACTTCCATCCCCACCCCTAAACGACACTTTCAACAGATTTTTTTTTTAATCTCCAAAAGATAAACTGACTAAAAGAATACTCATTTTTAACCTAGAAACTAGTGAAATTAGGTACTGTTACTTTCCTCTTTGAAATCCCTTTCTAATAAAAATTGGACGTTGGCAAGGAGTTGGTGATGCCCTTCAATTTCAGAAGGAAGAAAAAATGACTTAGAAGGAGAAAACCTAAACTACAAAGCTGGAGATGTCAAAAGGCGCCACCATGTGGTGTTGTGGAGGAAGTGCAGCATCCTGCTCTCTGGCCCACTCACCTCGGAGAAGGAGGGAGCAGCTCAGGTACTGCAACTACCCTGGAGGCAACTGCACAGAAGTCCTCTAGCGGAGGTGGGATGGGGCTATGCCTGTCAATATGGCCGGTGCTTCAGTGTTCAAAATTGGGCAGTTAAGTAAATATCACTGTAAGCAGCCAAGTCAGAAATCTAATTCAAGTCCTTTGATTTAAAACCCAGACTCAGAGATTGGTGGTTACTAGAGGAGAGGTGGGGGTGAAATGGGTGAAGGGCGTCGAAAGGTAAAAACAGCCAGTTACAAAATAAGTGATGGGGCTGTGATGTGCAGCATGAAATCTATGGTCAATAATACTGTATTGCACATTCAAAAGTTGCTATAAGAGAAGATCTTAATATATACAAATATCAAACCATCGCTTTGTACACCTGAAACTAATATGTCACATGTGAATCACACCTCACTAAAAAGTAAATTAAAATAAAATAAAATGCAGAGCTCTGACGCTTCCATTTAACTTTGAATAAACACCAATTTAAAGTGATGGCAAAAGATTGCACACAACTGCCTTACGTTGCAGTAGTCATTCTCTGATTTTAACTGCATGACAGTGCCCTGGACAGTAGGTTCAGTGGGTAGTGTCAGCCCTGCGTATGGACATTCCGGGTTTGATTCCCGGTCAGGGCACACAGGAGAAGCAACCATCTGCTTCTCCACCCTTCCCTCTCCCACTCCTCTCTCCCTCCTCCCCTCCTGCAGCCAGTGGCTCGATTTGTTCAAGAGTTCAAGCATCAGCCGGGGCACTGAAAATGGCTCGGTTAGTCCAAGTATGGCAGCCTTGGGCACTAAAAATAGCTCGATTCCAGGCCCTGGCCAATTGGCTCAGTGGTAGAGCGTTGGCCTGGCGTGCAGGAGTACTGGGTTAGATTCCCGGCCAGGGCACACAGGAGAAGCGCCCATCTGCTTCTCCACCCACCCCCTCTCCTTCCTCTCTGTCTCTCTCTTCCCCTCCTGCAGCCGAGGCTCCTTTGGAGCAAAGTTGGCCCAGGCACTGAGGATGGCTCCATGGCCTCTGCCTCAGGCGCTAGAGTGGCTCTGGTCGCACCAGAGCAATGCCCCAGATGGGCAGAGCATTGCCCCCTGGTGGGCATACTGGGTGGATCCCGGTGGGGCACATGCGGGAGTCTGACTGCCTTCCCGTTTCCAACTTCAGAAAAATACAAAAAAACAAAACAAAAAAAAATAAATAAAAATAGCTTGATTCCAGCAGCCCAGGGCAGGGGCTGCCGGTGGTCCAGGTGCCTGTGGGAGTCTGTCACACTATCTCCCCTCCTCTTACTTAAAAATAAATAAGTAAGTAAATAATAGATTTCACGTCAGATTTATAGCTTTGTTTTTAACAAGGACCAAAAGAGTTTGTAATAGATTATTTTTCTAAATATATGTATATACATATATACTCATATGCACACATATAATATTTATGCTTGTAGAAAATTTGAAAAGTACAAATGTGAAGGAAAAAAATAAATCACTTAAAATTTATTTAAAGATGTATTTATTTCCAGTCTTTTTCCTTCCTTTACACATAGAAATAATTTTTTTTATAAAACTAGGCAATCCTACATTTAAAATGTTTAATTCAGGATTCAAAAATACAAATATGGTTTTATATAGAATGATTAACTGTATATGCACAAGGACGGAAATAAGCACATCCTAGCCCATGAGTAGTGATGCAAAAATTGAGACCTCAGCAAAAGTTCAAGATCCTCTTATCCTTACTGTATTCGGGAAAGGCCTATGTGGCTCGTATTACAGGACAGAGGAGTGAAGAAACCGTGAATTTGGATTTACATCGTGGTTCTACCAGCAACGGCTGCTAGTTCTTCAACGTTACCCATTTCAGTGAGTCTGTTCCTCTCTTGAGCAAGTAACGTGGACACCTCAGCCCTCCAACCTCGGACGTTAGTGGGAGCACCCGGGATGATGGGAACGCAAACTCTCTGTATAACCACCCAGCTGTACAAGCACTCTTTGAGGCTCGTGGCATGCCACAGGCACTCAGTGCCAGGTGAGCACGCTCACGGCACAGGGTAGCTTCCTCGGAGCCGTCCCTGCCATGGGTCAGGCCAAGTGCAGAAGGACCCTTCCCCACAGGTCTCTGGCGGCCTGGCTATGCTGTTTTATGTCTGAAGAGTCATCTTTTTCTATTCTAATGAAGTGCTCTGCCCATGTTGTAACCTGAAGAAGTTACTGTCCCCCAACATTACTCTCCTGATTGATTTTGGAGCTCACTATGTCATTTCACATTTCTTGAAATCTCACTGTTGTCCCAGTTGATAATGATATAGTTAACTAATTTCCAAGCGGAAATCCCTATCATTCCTCATAGGAATTATATTATGCTTATGCCATCCCTAACAGTGCCTCTGTCCTCTTGGCCCCCCACGCCCACCCTTTTTGATCCTTTCTATCAGATCCAATGGATAAACTTCCATTACTATGCTTCCAAGATGCCAATCTATAAATATGTTCTTAGTTGGTATGTCAATCTGTGCGTTTAATTTTCCCACAACCATCACTAGGTGAGACCTCTCATTTTCAATGTTGCTGGGATTTTTTTCTTCTTCTTTTTTTCACCCCCTCAAGTTTAAATAAAAATTCCTCTTGTCTTGTCTGGATAGAACACCTTAAACGCAACAATGAGGAGCCCAAGCCAGAGGGGACTGTACCTGTGCCCACACACGCCCAAGTGGAGTGTGCTGCCCTAACACATCCAAACCCCAGGCGCAGGACACCTGGCGGGTGTGCACACACTCACGCGGTGCGGCCCGAGGCGTCAGCCGAGTCAACATCCTTCAAGTTATAAACGGCAAATTATTTAAGTAGGCCCGCTACTAATTCTTTAGAGAAATATTTTCAAAACAACTACCCAAAAACCTTTCAATCAACTTGAGTCCCATCTCTGTCAACCTCTACCCCACCCCGTCTGGCCGCTCACTGCTTCCTGCACTGATTTAGACTCCTGCAAGATTAGGGCAGGACAGGAAAAGGGAAGGGCGGGAGATTATGAAAATTAAAATGGAAGCAGCTAAGATAAACAGAGTGAAAGGGATTAAAAAGACATTCATTTATATGAGGCTCATCAGTGTGGGGGTGAACCAAGAAAAAATCCACAGAAGACTCTATGTCTATTTTCTTTCCCCAGAGAAGGGGGGAAATACTCATGCTACACGGTGTACTTGTTCTGTTTAATGATAACAGAGTGCCAGGGTACACGTTGTCCAATAATCCAGTCTGGAGCCTTTTCTCCTAAATTACATTCTCCCAGCATGCTTGCTTGTGACGCCACCCTGGTTCTTCAAGGCTTGGTTCAAATCTGCCATGGTCCCTAAGGTTATACATGGCTGCTCCACCCCATAGACCTCTCCCTTGTGAATAACCACTGGGCAGCTGCTATGTGCTGCTGGTTCCCACTCCCAATGGACGGGATACTTCTCCAGGATAGAGGGCGCCTGCCATTCGAGCCTGCTCTCCTCACACAGGCCAATGGTGCCAGCACCCCGGCACCCTCACAGAAGCACGCTGGTTCTGAAGCACGCCTGCTGGGGGTGTGTGTGTGTGGCCGTGGCCACCAGGCTCCAGTCAAGGCCAAGTGTGTCTCTCTAGCCACCCTCCCAGACAGGCTGTCAGGAAGTGGTGACCAGAGCCCAGCACGAGGCCTCACCCCAGCCACAGTTTCCCAGATGCTCAGGGGCTGTCCCTGTGTCCCAGAGGGCTTCTGTCTGTGCAGCACCCCCTGCCCGCACAGTGCAGACCACCCCACCCGCTGCCCGTACCGGTGCCTTCTTGAGCTCTGAGCGGTTGAGATGGCCAGGCTGCCGTACAGCCCCACCACGTGCTGGGGAGCCTGAGCACAGGTCCCCGGCTCAGTGAGGATAGGGCACATGGAGGGCCCGCTGTGGATGTGCCCACCTTCATCATTCAGCATGCACACTCAGGGAGACACAGTTCTAGCATCTTTTGTGCACTTAAAAAAAGTTTCAAAGAAAGTAAATTACTTACTGCCTTCCCACGTACAATGCAAAAGATTCAAAGCCCCTTCCACCCGCTTCCAGTGCGCCAGGTGAAAGAACGCATACGCTATTGCTTCACTGTCCCCTCTCTTCAGGATATGTTCTGGGGGTAGGATTAAGCTTTTCATTTCTAGTAGGTACTGAAATAAAAAAAGGCAGGAGACAGATGCATTAATACACAGTAATTGGGAATTCAATATTGCAAATAAAAAGGTTGATTTCCCTAAAGCCACCCCTCATTAGCACATCATCAACCTGCAACCCTATGTATGACTACATTTGACAGCAATTACAGAAACGTTCGCAACCCAAAGCTGGCTGACAGTAACTAGCGTTGTACTGGTTTACCACAGTGCCGGTCACAGGCTTTCAGGCTAAGACGCTGTGACCACAGAAATAAATACGGACTCAAACGGCAAAAAAAATGTGGAAGACACAATAATTTGGTATAATTTTATAACCGGAATGAAAGCATAGAGAATGGACAAATGCAGGCTGAGAAGTCACATGACTAAACCAGCTGCAGCAGAGAGACCTGGGACGGCTCGCACTGCCCATGACTTTGTTTATAAAGATCTATCAAGGAGAAGGACCCGGTCTTGTAGAAAGGGCCACCCATCCCTGCTCAGCTGCAGGAGGGGAGAGGGGTAGCAGGCGGAGCCCAGGAGACCAGGGAGGGCACAGCACAGAACCCACACAAAGTGTTCTTCTAGGTCCTTTCCCTCTGCACTCTGTCCTCCACAAAGGAGGTGGGAACACACGGCAGGCAAGAAACAACATTCTTGCTGAGGGTCAGAGAAGACTGAGTGTCCCTTTGCAGTGTTTTGTGTCTAGGACAGGAGGGGAAATGTTGGCCCTGGCTGGTGAGCTCAGCTGGCTAAGAATGTTGTTCCGAAACAAGATGACTGGTTCAATCCTCGAGATCACGACACACGAGAAGCACCCAATGAATGCACGACTGAGTGAAACAACACAGAAATGCTGCCTTTCCCCCTCCCCCTCTTCCCCGATTTGTCTCTAAAGAAAATCAAGTTCTGGCGATGGGTTGGAAAGTTGTCCTGTAGTGCAGAGGTTGCCAGTTTGATTGCCTGCTCAGGGCACATACAGGAGCAGCTAAATGTTCCTGTCTCTCTCTCCCTACCTCTGACTCAAGAAAAAAAAAAAAAAAAAGAAAACAAATTTAGGGTATTCTCTCGATTGCCTGGGGTTCCCCTGGTGGTCTATTACTCATTATCCCCTCCTCATCTGTCCCCAACACAGGTACACAGGCACCACCACCAACCACACCAACCTATGCATCACCTTTAAAATGGAAATCAGCAGATGATGGTGGGTGTGTGATTAAAATGTGGCAAACACTGTAAAAGGAAGTGCTGAGAGAAGAGATATTCAGCAAATTTAACATCACAAACAACTGTCTGAATTCAACTGTGGTTGATGGGATTTTTGAGAGAGAGCGAAGAAGAATGGAGGAATCCTGATACCCCTGGTGCTTCACGGTCCTGCACTGTGGGATCAATGCTGTGGGGGTGGGCAGCTACCTCTGAGTATCCTCTCCTGGGGGCACACGGGGCCAGGGTGCACTGCCCAGTGGGAGCCGGGACCACACATGCTGGCCTCATGGTTCAGCAAACGGAACCACCTTGCTCTGGGCCTGACACCTGAGGAAGCCTCCGGGCAGGAAGAGGGGGAGGGAGCACAGCCTGCGCACAGTAGAGAGCAGGGCCCGGCACCCGGAGGAGGAGGGAGCACAGCCTGCGCACAGTGGAGAGCAGGGCCCGGCACCCGGAGGAGGAGGGAGCACAGCCTGCGCACAGTAGAGAGCAGGGCCCGGCACCCGGAGGAGGAGGGAGCACAGCCTGCGCACAGTGGAGAGCAGGGCCCGGCACCCGGAGGAGGAGGGAGCACAGCCTGCGCACAGTGGAGAGCAGGGCCCGGCACCCTGGAGGAGGAGGGAGCACAGCCTGCGCACAGTGGAGAGCAGGGCCCGGCACCCTGGAGGAGGAGGGAGCACAGCCTGCGCACAGTGGAGAGCAGGGCCCGGGACCCGGAGGAGGAGGGAGCACAGCCTGCACACAGTGGAGAGCAGGGCCCGGCACCCTGGAGGAGGAGGGAGCACAGCCTGCGCCCAGTGGAGAGCAGGGCCCGGCACCCTGGAGGAGGAGGGAGCACAGCCTGCGCACAGTGGAGAGCAGGGCCCGGCACCCGGAGGAGGAGGGAGCACAGCCTGCGCACAGTGGAGAGCAGGGCCCGGCACCCGGAGGAGGAGGGAGCACAGCCTCTGGAGGAGGAGGGAGCACAGCCTGCGCACAGTGGAGAGCAGGGCCCGGCACCCGGAGGAGGAGGGAGCACAGCCTCTGGAGGAGGAGGGAGCACAGCCTGCGCACAGTGGAGAGCAGGGCCCGGCACCCGGAGGAGGAGGGAGCACAGCCTCTGGAGGAGGAGGGAGCATAGCCTGCGCACAGTGGAGAGCAGGGCCCGGCACCCGGAGGAGGAGGGAGCACAGCCTGCGCCCAGTGGAGAGCAGGGCCCGGCACCCTGGAGGAGGGCTGGGGAAGGAGGCCGAGCAGGGCCCGGCACCCCGGAGGAGGGCTGGGGAAGGAGGCCGAGCAGGGCCCGGCACCCCGGAGGAGGGCTGGGGAAGGAGGCCGAGCAGGGCCCGGCACCCCGGAGGAGGGCTGGGGAAGGAGGCCGAGCAGGGCCCGGCACCCTGGAGGAGGGCTGGGGAAGGAGCCTTCCTCAACAGAAACACCCCCACCCCCACCCCCACCAGCTCACTGACGGTGTTACTGTTTTGATGGGATCCTCAAGTACGAGTTCCAAAAGACATTTTTGGTTGTCGTCTTTTTTTTTTTTTTAATTCTCCAAGTTATTGCTTTCCTTCTCCATTTTGTTTTAAAACAGCACATGGTAAAAAATCTTTTGGAAAAAATAACAATTCTGAATTACCTAGTAATCCAACTAGCACTATCGTTACAATGACTACAAGCCGTCGTGGAAGGATAAAGGTGCGTTTTATGTTCAGAGCTATTTGGCTATCCTCTCATGATTTCGTTACCATGACAGAAGCCATTAGGCTGCATGTTGCTATTACCCAGGAAGGTTTTTAAAGACCCTGAAGGCTATGAGTCATGAGAAAGATATATAACTTGTAAAGTGTGATGACCTGTATTAATTGTTTCAGAGTACATTAGAGAGGGAAGACCATTTTGTTACCCTAAATAATCGTCAGGAGAACAAAGAAAAGGGAAAATTTCTTACCTAACAGAGCCCTAGAATAAGATTTTGATTTCTGAGTTCTCTAATAATTTATAGCCACCTTGCCTACCAAATAGTCCATTTTTAAAGAAGGATCATGCTGTGTGAACTCTGAAACAAACTAAGTATGAAAACTACTAGCTCACGTGTCCCTGGCATACGGAAATCTCTTCAGTCCCTGACAGTCAGACAGTGGCTGACAAAACTGACGATTCCTTTTATTTCCATGGTTAAGAAAAGTTTTCAAAGTCATTTCATTAAGCCTCTGTGAGAAAGGTCTTCTCTGGGCCTAAGGAGCCTTCGGGAAGACGGGGGAGGCGCGCCTGGCTGCCACACACACTTGCCCGCAGAGGCAGAAGTCGAAACAGACTAGGTGGGGCGCTGAGGAAAATGTAGGGCTGAGAATTTTTAGAAAATTCCCTACAAAAGAATAGAATAGATCTGCGCTGTCCAATCCAGGAGCCTCTACCACATGTGGCCATTTAAATTTCAATCAATGAAAATCAAATGAAGTGAACAACTCAGTTCCTCAGTCCCACTGGTCATATTTCAAGTCCATTTAGTGCTGCATGCTGTTAATGACGACTGCGTTGAGCACAGAAGTTCGGCTGGACAGCACCGCTGCAGACAAGAGAATTGTCCAATCTTCACTTCAAGTAACAAACAGTTCTTTTTTTTTTTTTTTTTTTTTTTTATTCAGTGAGAGGAGGGGAGGCAGAGACAGATTCCTGCATGCACCCTGACTGGGATCCACCAGGAAAGCCCCCTACCAGACGATGCTCTGCCCACCCATCTGGGGCTGTTGTTCTGTTTCTCAGCAACTGAGGTATTTTAATGCCTGAGGCAAGGCCATGGAGCTATCCTCAGCACCGGGGACCAACTTGCTCTAACTGAGCCATGGCTACAGGAGAAGAAGAGAGAGATAGAGAGAAGGAAGAGGGGGAGGGGTGGAGAAGCAGTGGTCACTTCTCCTATATGCCCTGACTGGGAATCAAACCCAGGACATTCACACGCAGGGCTGACACTCTACCACTGAGCCAACCAGCCAGGGCCACAAACAACTCTTAACATGAAAAACTTTCATAGATGCCCATGATAGGAATTATAAGTGTAGTATCTGTTGATTGAAAATAGACAATATGGCAAAAAGCTACCATAAATGTAAGAAACCAAGAATTCATTTAAAAGCATTGTTGGCCACCAGGGCACCTCCATGTGTTTGGAAAACATTCACGTACGTGTGTGAGATGACGGCTCAGCCAGCCCGCAGGCTGACTGTGGTGCACATGGCTTCAAGGATGTCGTCCAGAGCCTGAACCTGGGTTCTGAGGGAATGCTCTGCGTATCCCCTGGGGTCCCTCTGATCTCCGCTGTGTGTACTTTTCTCATGCTGCCTAATTTAGTTATCCATGTGTCTCTCCTTCAGCTTAATCATAATATCCTCAAGAGCACGACTACGACCCTCCCTTCCCAGGGTCCCAGCAGAGCTCAGGACGCTCACCGGAGCAGCTCATCATGGAAACTTGGCCACCTTCTCCCCACGCCCACTTTACGGCAGAAGCAGCTTTTTATGCACATAAAGGAGATTCATGCGCCTGTGTAGTTCCAAACAAAATGCTGGTCCTAATCTAATGATGAAGGCTAAGAGCAACAGTGTGTTGTGTTTTTGGCCGGGCTTAAAATAGCTGGCAATTCAGTTTGCAACATGTGCACCAGTTAAATTAGAAAGGCATGGAACATTTCATGTCTTACTTGTCAAGTGAAAAATAAATGGAGAAGGGCAGATCCCTATCCACAAGTATGCAGAAATCAATTAGAGAGACCACAGCCTGAAAGTCAGAGAACACTCTCCGCCTGTCCACAGTGATGGCTCGGCTCCCATGAGCTAAGCCCGCGTCCCGGGCCAGCCCGCCCGCCACCCTGCTCCAGCTGCCTTCCCGGATTCTCAGATCACGCTGATCTCCAAGTACAGGCTTCTAAAGGTTTCGGAAGCAACTTTTCAAAATCTATTTGTCAGCATCTAGTTCCTTATCCCCAATGCAGGAACACATAAATTCAGAACATAAACGGAGGAGCGAGCAGTGTCTGCTGAAGGCGAGTGGGTGCCGCTCAGGGAGGTGCTGAACAGGTGACTGCTCAGGCCCTTTCTGTTGAGGTCTTAAAGTTCTATGATAACTTGAGTTAAAAAGATACCCGGAGTTATCCTTCGTATCGGCATTCATGCCAAGGAATTAATTTATACCCAAGTTTTGGATTTTCAATACCAACAAGAGCAGAAGTCATATGAAAATTATTAGCATAAATATTGGAATAAGCAAAATGAGGAAGACCAGGTTAATTAAATTACAGTACATTTACATGTTGGCTATCAAGTGGCTCCCAAAAAGCAAGTAGTAGACGAATATTAGCATGAGGAAGTTTTCATGATATATTACTAAATAAAATAAAGGTACCACCCATATTATGATTTTGGTAACAAAAACATTTAGGTAGGGCCTGACTAGGTGGTGGCACAGCGGATAGAGAGTTGTCAGACTGGGATGCAGAGGACCCAAGGTTGAAACCCCGATGTTGCTGGCTTTAATGTGAGTTCATCTGGTTTGAGCATAGCTCATCAGCTTCAGCCCACGGTCACTGACTTGAGCAAGAGGTCACTGGTCTGCTGGAGCCCCCCAGTCAAGGCACATATGAGAAAGCAATCAATGAACAACTAAGGTGCCGCAATGAAGAATTGATGCTTCTTATCTCTCGTTTCCTGTCTGTCTGTCCCTATCTGTCCCTCTGTCTCTCTCTGTGTGTCACAAAACAAACAAACAAACAAACAACATTTAGGTAGGCATTAAAAATATGGGAAGGTCATAGATTAAATGTTAATGTGTTGGGGTCCAAAAAATAAACAGGGTATTTTGCAGTTTGGATATCTCGGGGACAGAGGTTTTGGGCCCAACCCCCCACCTCACCTGCCTAATTAAGTTTACGTAAGGTCTGTGCTTCTCTGTTGTTCTGCCCACCCACGTTCCCTGGAAGGATGGAAGCTAGTTACTTCTTTGTTTAACAGTTAAGATGGTGGGGAGTTTTCTGCACCTGGTGGTTTTCTTGTGTTGCCTTGGAAACTTAACTGAACTGCTAATGTTCCACGTTACTCAGGAATAAAAATGGAAGTTTTCTGGGGGAGGCTATGTTTCTGCAGCTTGAAACAGTCGTGGCTGTTGGCAAGGATCGTGGCATCCTCCCGAACCCATCTGTATATATCTTTAAGTTTCTGTCTATCTTTCATTCAATTTCATACTATTTTGCGCTGGAGACCCTGGAATAGACTCATTGCGGGGGATGCGGCATTAATGGTAGCTAAATATTTGATTTTATGGGAGATTAATTTATTTTGAGCTTTTCCTATGCTTTTCAAGTTTTCTATAATAACCACTTTTATTTTTCTCTCTTCCCCCTCCCTCCTTGCCTCTGTCCCTCTCTACATATGTGTGCATTTGTGTGTGTATGCAATACAAACCTGTTTTTTAGACTTGCATGAGAAACACTGAAAGCAAAGCACACAAAAAATGTGAAAGGATTAGAAGTACAAATTGCCAGTTATAAAAATAGTCACAGGGATGTAAAGTACAGCACAGGGAATATAGTAAAAGATATTGTAATAACTATGAATAGTGGGTACGAGACTTACTGGGATGATCATAAATGTCTAATTGCTATGTCATGTAGCTAAAACTAATACAATACTATCTGTCAACTGTAATTGAAAAACAAGGCCATGGCCCATTGGCTCAGTGGTAGAGCGTTGGCCCAGCATGTGGATGTCCCAGGTTCAATTTCTGGTCAGGGCACACAAGAGAAGCAACCATCTGCTTCTCCACCCTTCCTACTCTTCCTTCTCTCTCTCTCTGTCCTTCCTGAAGCCATGGCTCAATTGGTTTGAGCAAGTTGGCCCCAGGCACTGAGGATGAGCCTCCACCTCAGGTGCTAAAAATGGCTCAATTGTTGAGTAATGGTCCCAGATGGACAATACATCTCCCAGTAGGGGGTTTGCCAGGTGAATCCCTGTAGGGACACATGCAGGAGTCTGTCTGTCTTTTTGTCTCCCTTCCTCTCACTTAAAAAGAGAAAAGAAAGAAAAAAAAATTTAAACAAAATTAAAAAAAAATGAACCACACCAACAGACAAACAAAAAAAGATAACTAAAGATAGAAAATTTTCATGTATCTATAATGCAACTGTCTCTAAAAGGTTCTATAAGCCCAGGTCCTGGCCAGTTAGCTGCAGTCAGTAGAGTGTCATCCCAAACACCAAGTTTGCGGGTTCAATTCTGGGAAGCAATCAGTGGATGCACAATTAAGTGGAACAACAAATAAATTTCCTTCCTCTCTTCCTCTCCCTTCCTCTCTAAAATCAATTAAATAAAGTCTATAAGCCGAGAAAGGATGTTTTAAGCACATCAGTAAAGAGAATAAAACTGGTGCTATTTGGAGGACATGATACACATTCTAAGTTTTAACGTTGCCTGCTCCCTGGACTCTATAAGACACACACTGGCTGGCACAGGTTGGGTTGTGACCAGGAAGGAGGTGCAGAGAATTCCGGCTGAAGCTCCCCGCCCTCACCTGCCCTGCTGCTTTCAACCACTGCTCATATCTTGGGTCTGCTATGCCACCATAAGACCTTGGGCCAGTTACTTAAATTCTCCTAACCTCGGCTTGCTCATCCATTAAAATAATATAAAATACACATCTTGCTGGTTTTCACATTTGAAGAGTCTACAGAATAATACAGTAAAGTGCTCATACATCACTGGCACATAAATGCTCACTCCATAGCAGCTGCTTTTGCTCACAAACAACATGAAGTGCCATGCTGTTGTGGAGGTAAGCTGCGGTTTTGTGTATGTTCGTCCCACAAAAACTGAGTCTGTTTCCAGGTAAAGTGTTTGAGTAGAAGCACATCAGCTGGAGAGCACTGGCTTCCAAGTCACCAATCAGAATCAAGCACAAAGCAAGCTGGAGCTGGTGAGCTCCAGCCCTCTCAGCGTCCTCTCCCCAGGGGGCTGCCACTGGCAGGTTCAATCACCTATTTGTCAGTTACTTTGCTTCATTCAAAAAACAGTCGTGTCCACAGTATATCGCAGGGAAGGATACAGAGTGTCACCGTGTACCCCAAGGGCACAGATAGAGCGATGCCCACAGTGGACCCTCATGACACACCTATAGAGCTCCCATAGTGTACCCCAAATACACAGATTTGGGAGCACCCACAATACACCTCAAGGGCATGGACCTGAATCAGGTCAGGTCTCTACTATGGTGATTCCTAATCTTTGTAGGAGTGTGTGTGTGTGTTGTATGTGTGTGTATCTGTATAAAGAAATAATAAAATTCAACACAAAGACTCCCTTAGTAAGAAATACATACTTAATACTTAGGAAGCCAAGTATCTCTGAGGGGAACATTATCTCTGGGGCTTCACAGGAAGCTGGAATGTGAATTAGTCTTAACAGATAAACCAGAGTTGACCGTAAAGCTGAGAGTGGGCGGAAGCCGCTGGGAGGCTGGGAAGCGGCACGGAGCACCAAAGGGCACAATGTGCTTGTCCTCCTGAGAGGCCGAGCAGGAACACGGTGTCATGGCCAACACCGACTCAGCACTGACACATGTCACGCTGTCTCAGGTACACCTTCCAACTGCATGAGAAGGCTGAGAGTACTCCTATGTCACAGACAGAAAACGGAGGCTTAGGGAACGTCAGCAGCTTGCCTGCGGCTGAACAAGTACGTGTGACGGACCCTCCCGGGAACTTGGGTTTTACACTGGTCTCCCGGGGGGCAGAGCCGTCCAGGTCACACTCTGGGTGGGCCGGTGCCCTGCACTATCCTCTGGTTTTCAAACTCAGAGACACAAAAAATTCGTTTGAAGAAAAAAATAAAATAAACTCAAGAGTATATGAAACCGATGCAAAAGAAAGCTGGCAGAGGCCAGGTGGAGGCGACCCAAGGGAGGCTGGAGGAGTCCTCGAGGCTCCTGGGAAGACAGTTCAGAGACCACTGCCTTGGCCACGGGGAAGTAAGTTAGTGCCATTCATGGTTTTGAAAGAAACAGGCAAGTCATGTGCAGGACTACCAGGTGGGGGAGAAACGAGGCTGGCAACTTCCCGGAAAGCTCCTGTCCTGGTCTGGGTGAGTGCTGGCGAAACCAAGGAGGTGGGCCTTTCTAGGACTGGGTACCTGGCCAGGTGGAGAGCCAGAGAAGGAATCGGGGCAGCTACAGTTTCTAGTGTGGGGAACCAGAGTAATGGGAAATCATGAGCACAGAGGAGGAGGCTGAGCAAAAGCTGCAAACCACCCCTGGAGCCAGCCTGATGGCGCTTGGGGAGTGCTGGGGGGGGCACTGGTGCTCCTGGGGGGCCAGCCAGACCAGCTGCAGGAGAGTGCAAACCACCCCTGGAGCCAGCCCGATGGCGCTGGGGAGCGCTGGGGGGGGGCGCTGGTGCTCCTGGGGAGCCAGCCAGACCAGCTGCAGGGGGGGTGCTCTGGAGGGCAGGAGTGACAGGGAGGGGGCGTCAGGGCAGGGGACAGCGTGAGGGCAGATGAGACAGGATGAGGTGTGACAGGAGATGAACAGCCTGGAGGCCTAGGTGGGGGGGGGGGGGCGTGTGGCCGTGCCCTTGGTGGGAGCAGGTACCCCAGAAACTTACTGTTCTTATGAAATGTGGCTAAAAACTGGTCTCTGCTCTGTTTTCTCTGGGTCATATTTCTACAATACATTCTCTTTAATCCAAAAAAAAAAGCGTTTGAACAAAATATGACTCCATTCAAAGAAGGCTGCATTGAAATGACATGTCTGAAACACAGGCTGACACTGTCCGCCTGCCAGGCTGGCTGAGCCTTCGCTCCCACGCTTCATCAAGCGCTTTTGAGAGTTAAAGCCCACTACCACTTTGAGTCCTAAATTGGAATAAAAAGCAATTTTACACTTTGTCAATCAGTTTCCAGGACATGAAGGAAGGACTGGCATCTGCATGCAACAGTTTCCAGCCCTCCAACAAGGTCCTGCTCCGTCAGCAAACAGAATTACCAGGATGCGTCCCACACAAGCTCCCTAAATCCTCACGAAATTCAAGATTCTACATTAATAATACGTGAGCTTTTCTTATTTCTTCTTCTTCTTTTTCAAGTGAGAGAAGCAGAGATAGACAGACTCCCACATGTATCCCAACTGGGATCCAGCTGGTGACCCCTATCTGGGGCCAATACTCTGCCCATCTGGTGCCATACTCAAAACTGAGCTATTTTTAGCACCTGAGGTGGAGGCTCCATGGAGCCATCCTCAGCACCTGGGGTTGATGTGCTTGAACCAATCAAGGCATAGCTGTGGGAGGAAAAGAAACAGAAAGAAAGAGAGAGAGAGAGAAAAGAGGGGAAAGGGTAGAGAAGCAGCTGGCTACTTGTGTGCTCTGACCAGGAATCAAACCTGGGACTACCACATACCAGGCGAACACTCTACCACTGAGCCAACTGGCCAGGGCCTTAAGTAAGCTTTTTTTAAAAAAATTAAATTTTAATGAGAATACATTTCTGTCATAACATTCTGCATTTTTTTTCCTCTCTCTTTCCTAATGACTTTCTATAGTCCTAGAGTTATAACTTAACAACTGAATATCTACCAGGGGGTCCTCACTTCAATATTCTGTCAAGTCCGAGCTTTTCTGTTGTTACAGTGAGCTTCAGGAACACAGTGAGTCTCCTTCCCCAAGCACCAACAGGACTGCCTCATACCAGTTCCCTCCAGGGTGGGTCCTGTGAGAAGAGCGTGGTTTAACAGAGCTGGGATCGTGGGCAAGACAGAGACCAGAGCGTCCCCCACGGGTGCCGGAGGCCCTTCTCACCACTGCACCGCACACCCAGGCAGCCTGGGCAGCTGGGGCTCCCTCAGGCTCCTGCTGCTGCTCGGGGTGGGAGTGGGCTTCCTGTCCTTGGCACTGTCCTGTGGTGGCAGTGATGGTCACAGGCTAAACTGTGTGCAGGTGCCCGAGGCTGCTGCCGTCTGCCTTCCCAGCCCCGTTTCAACCAGCACAGTTTGAATTTTACTTGCTTTGTTCATGAAGGTTTCAGATGAGATCATATTAGAAGGGAAAAATGCTTACTGCTTAAAACAAGAATAACAAATCATGTTTTTTGTGGCACACTGTCCCATCCCGCCTCCTCAGCATCTGGTCCCGCGGCCCTGTGGTCTTCTCGGAACCACCCTGCATCTCTGGATGGTTTACAGTGGTGAGGACATGAAACAGAGTTTATTCTTGTATTATCATTTATTAATTATTTTATTATTTCCCATACGGACAACTGTAAAACTACTTTTGCCCCGCGCTGCACAAGACAGATGTCCAAATCCAAAGTGGATAACTTTACTCAGCCACATGGAAGGATTCACCCAGCAGTTACAAACTGGGGATCCCTGAAGACTGCAGCTGCAGCTAGAACAGGTCCAAGCCTCCCCTCACATCCGGGGGCCTAAAGGGACCCTGTGGGTACTCAAGGTCAAGGGCATTGCATTGCTGCTGTTCTACTCCCTGGTTGTCCTTCTTCTGATTGGGGCAGCCCAGTAAACAGCAGTTAACGCCCATTTCTAATTCGTCTCTCTCTTCACCTGGCCTGCAACTGCAGAAACAGAGCTGACGGCGAAGGGGCCAACGTGAATGAGCACCACCACCCACTACACACTGGAGGGGTCACTCACTGTAATCCTTCTCACTTCCCGTCAGCCCTATGAAGCCTTTATCCCCATCCCAGTTTTATCATAAAGGAAATGGGCAAGGAGCTAATTAACTCCCCCTTCCCATAGTTCCCTCTAGCTAATAGACAGGAAGTAGTGGGAGTCCTTGCTTCACATACTTTGGAAACCCTTTAAATTTATTTATTTATTTTTAGAGAGAGGAAGGAAAGGAGGGGGAAGGGTGAGAAAAAAACAGATATGTTTTTTCACTTATTTATTCACTCATTGGTTGATTTTTGTATGTGCCCTGACTGGGGATTGAACCTGCAACCCTGGTCTATCAGGAGGACATTCTAGCCAAATGAACTATCCTGTCAGGGCTAAAACCCTTTCAATAATACTTCACAGGTCCACCTGTCATCATTGTAATTAGTATGTTTTCCCACAATAGGTAGTCTATAGAATCTGCTTACTAGTAGTAGCAAAAAACTGCAAACTAAAAGAATAGAATTCCATCTGTACCTAATAAAAGTACAAATATAGTTGTTGTTTTTTTCTTCTCTCTGATTTGAACAAATGCTCAATGCTGGTTAGGGTGATAAAACGACCAAAGGTCACCTGTGACGGGATGTAAACTGCTACCGTCTTGTCTGGAAGCAATTTGGCATTCAACACCAGGAGACCCAAAGTGCTCCTGTATGTTACTCAGTGACTCCCACTCTGCACATCTGTCCTAAGGGAATATTCCTAAACACCACAACATCTTCACGCCCCCAAAAGTTCACTGCTAAAGTGGACCACAGCTTGATGTCTACAATAGAGAATTTAATTATTCTCTTCAACAAATGGTGCTGAACACTTGGAGATCCACATGCAAGAGACTGAAATTGAACCCCTATATTACTCCATACACAAAAATAAATACAAAATGCATTAAACACTTAAATGTAAGACCTGAAACTATAAAGCTTCTAGAAGAAAACATAGGATAAAAACTTCATAATATTTGTCTTGACAATAATTTATTAGATTATTGCACAAGCAACAAAAGCAAAAATAGACAGTGGGACTACATCAAAATAAAAGAATTCTGCACAGCAAAGGAAACAACCCACAGAGGCAAAAGGCAGCCTATGCAATAGGAGAAAACATTTACAAACTATATAAATATGTTAAATTATATTTAAAAATGGGCAAAAGACGTGAACAGCCATTTCTCCAAAGAAGATATACCGGTGATCAACACATATGTGAAAAGATGCTCAACATCACTAACGATGAGGGAAATGCAAGTCAGAATGCAACTCAAAACCACAGTGAGATATCCCCTCAAACTATTTAAAAAAGAAAACTCAGAATATAACAAATACTAGCAAGAAAGTGGAGAGCTTGAACCCTGGGCACTGTAAAAGGGTGTAGCTCGTCACTCACAGCCATCACTTCCAATATAATCAATGGTTCAAATGCTATAGAAATGTTTACTTGAAACCTATGTACTTTTATTGATCACTGTTATCCCATCAAATTTAATTTTCTAAAGAAAAAAAAAAAGGATGCGGCTACCATGGAAATCAAGATGGAGTTTCTTGAAAACATTGCAAACAGAACTAGGCCATGACCCAGTGATCGCACTTCCGGGTATTCATCCAAAAGAACTGAAAAAGGATCGAGAAGAGATATTTACACTCCCACGTTCACTACACCAAGAAGTGGAAACAACTTAAGTTTCCATCAGTGAATGAATGGATGAAGATGTCACACACACATACACACACAAACACACACAACAGAACAGTAATCAGGCTTAAAAAAAGGATGAGATCCCTTCACATGCTATGACATGGATGAATCTGGAGGGCACTGGGCTAAGTGAAAGAAGCCAGTCATATACGGACCAACATGCATTATTCCCTCCACCTAGATGAGGAGTCGAAAACAGCCAAACCAGCAGAGGCAGAAAGCGGAGCGCTGGTTCCCAGGAGCCGGGAGGGATGGAGGAAGGGTGGCTGTTAGGCCACGGACGAGAGAGGGTCTACAGATCTGTGGCACACGCTGCGTGTGGTGAACACTCCTGCGCTGTACACGTGGGCTCTGTCACGGCGGCAGGTTTCACGACATGGGTTTTTTACAACACAGATATATAGAAGTAAATCATCTAGAAAACAGTTACTGAGAATATTTTAAAGTGTTTGAGGGCACATGGCTAAGAGACTTGGACTTCATTGTTAAGTTAGAGGATGGCCTTTCTAAGGTCAAAGAACCAGAAAATCTGATGATCCTCCCCAATACCCAACCATAAAATCCAAGGTAAGAGACCGTGTTCTAAAAAATATAAATCTCCTGTGTGACTGACTTCTAAGCATTGAAAATGTACTAAAGGACATAGTCTTAAATATGACTCTATGATGGGATTAGGGAGGATTTCTTTATACTTTGTCTCATATAAGAATTTATTTTTATAAAACCACCACAGAGGAAAAAAACCCATCTAATTCCGGGAGTAACAAACCATTAATTTATAGTCTTTTTTTTTTTTTTTTGGAAATTTCTCAGAAAATGAAAATTAATCTTTAGTACTCTGAAAGGGTTCGTGTAATATCTTCTCATCCAAAAATGTCTCTCCGTAGGGAAGGCCCAGAGGTGCACACACAGAACACTGAGGGACACAGCACCAGCGACCACCCGCGGTGGAGGTGTGCCCTCCACCCTGTCACCCTGAACATGGATGAGCAAGAGCAGGGTGGTGGGGAGGCACCTTCTCAGGGAAAGCAGGGAAACCCCATGAGCTGTGATAACACATGAGAGGGTGTAGAACTGAGAGGAGGGCGGTCCTCATGTGTTCAGCAGCCCATGAGAGCAATTGCCTTTAAAATGGAGGATACTCCCCTTAAATTCAAAGCTCTTCTTTTAATTCCATTAAATGGAAAGCATCCTCTAACGGTTTAGAGAATTCTTTGTCTTTTTGAAGTGTGTACCCAGTTCTTGAAAATCACCACCACCACTAAGATCCTAACACCCCCAGTGGTCCCCAACACGAGTAAGCAGTAAGCAGGTCACCAGTGCACTGTGGTGAGAGAGCCCCGGGAAGCGAGTGAGGTTCTGGGGCCAGGAGAGGCGGGTCTCCTGGGGGGGACTTCCAATGGTGGGGCGAAGGGTGGGTGGGATTTCCTCAGAAGCAGCAAAGAGGGGAGGGGAAGAGAATGTTTCTGGAGCAATGAGCAGACTGTGAAAAGGAGCTGGAACAAAAGGAGAAACAAGCTAGGTCAGCTCCTGAAAGGTCCCGAAGAACTGCCCAAGGAGTTGCTACCTCCTTCTGTAGGGCTGGGGACACAGCTGTAACAATGAGTCTCAGGGCTACTTCCTCTTTATAACCGGCTGCAAGCGAAGGCTTCAGAAGTCCTCGCGTTTACAATCCAGCTGACAACTTAAGAGGCTCTCCTTCAGAATAGAGACCCATGGCTTTTGACTGTTTGTATTTACCTCCCGCTCCTGTGATGTGGTTAGGAGACATGCTTACTCCCTCCTCCTCACCTCTGCAGGTGAGGGCTGTTCCCAAGAATCACCCTCACGGAGTAATCATACTTTTCATTGGAAGCTGGAATAGTAACAGTGTATCTTTGCTTAGTGGAATACCTGCCAGAACTAAGCAGGAAATTTAAGGAAGGCAATTCTGAGCTGTTATGTTTGGTATTTTTTCTCCTGAGAAGGCTATAGTTGGGTGAAACAGCATGCAGATACTGGAAATTCCTGTGGTAGACCACTGACAACTTCCTGTGAGAGAGGAAAAGGAGCCACGGAAGTATTTAAGATACGATAATATCTTGAACAATCTGAATTGTCCACAAGGAATTGAGTGCCCTAGGAAGTGATGAGCTTGCCATCATCTGAAATGTGCAAGCCCCAGCTGGTGTACCACCAGTGGACAGGGACACGAGTTAGAGAACCCACAGTCAGCTCAGACCCTGCCACTTATATCCTGCGTGACCACAAACAGGCTGCCTGACCTCTCAAGCCTATGGTGCCTTCACCTAGAAGCACAGACAACAATATGACATCCCTCACAAAGTTGTTACGAAAAGTAAATGAGACGGCACAGGTAGTTCAGTGAGCACTGTGCTGGCATGTGGTTCACATTCCATAGAAACCAATCGTGAAATAACTTTCATAATATCATTATAAGGAGAGATTCAAGGTTAGGATGGGAAGGCATCCTCAATAACCATGAAGGCCCCTCCTTACACCAAGAGTCTAAGAGTTTACAGTATTCTTCCTCGATATCTCATTAGGATTAAGGCTATTCTCTGCCTACAAAGGCACCAATGCATGTGTATGCTCACGTGTATATTTACTAAAGTATTAGCACACAGTCCCATAAACTGCAGAACATGTATGAGAGATGTTCACAGCAGCGCATCTGGTACACTGTACCAGAGGTTTGCACCTCATTCTGAGCACCTGAGGTCAGCACTCACAGACCCTTTTCCCCACGAGAGTGTCAAAAGGAGACGTGGAAAAAAGCTTCCCCTCAACACAATTGCTAACACATGAAACTGGTGGGAAATCAGTTTACCTGCATACTCTTTTCTCCATTTAATGATTAGAAAATAGAATGAAATTAAATATTTAAAATGTTTCCACTTTTAGAAGTATTTTGTTTTGCAGGGGGAGCGCTAGTTGGCTGAATCAAATTCTTCCAACGTTAGCTAGCCTTGGACTATTTCCTAGGGCTTCTAACAGTCTCCTAGAGACTCAAACAATCGCTGAAGACCATTACCAAGAATTAAATAGCAGTTTCAATTAAAAATATCTAACCAACAGGTATCATACCAGCTTTCTATCTTCTGCCCCAGGATTATAGTTGGTAAAACTGGAAAGGTTAAGACCTGGTTCTCAGACTTAATGGGCCACCACGTCAAACAATAATTTTAATAATTTGGCCCTGGCCGGTTGGCTCAGTGGTGGAGTGTCGGCCTGGCGTGCAAGGGGTCCCGGGTTCGATTCCCGGCCAGGGCACACAGGAGAGGCGCCCATCTGCTTCTCCACCCCTCCCCCTCTCCTTCCTCTCTGTCTCTCTCTTCCCCTCCCGCAGAGAGGCTCCAGTGGAGCAGGGATGGCCCGGGCGCTGGGGATGGCTCCTTGGCCTCTGCCCCAGGCGCTAGAGTGGCTCTGGTTGAGGTGGAGCGAGCCCCTGAGGGGCAGAGCATCGCCCCCTGGTGGGCAGAGCGTCGCCCCCTGGTGGGCGTGCCGGATGGATCCCGGTCGGGCGCATGCAGGAGTCTGTCTGACTGTCTCTCCCAGTTTCCAGCTTCGGAAGAGTGCAAATAAAAAAAAAAAAAATTTTAATAATTTATAAGCATACAGTACTCAAGTATTTTCAAAAAAAACTTTGACTATATTATCTCATCTTTACCATAGAAGATAGGTAAGGCTCATAGTTCTATTTTCATTTGAAAGATGAGACTGAGTTCAGAGATGCTAAGCCCAAGGTCTCGTGGCTAGTAAATAGCAGAGCCAGGACTCGAACACAAGTTTTCATCTCCGAATCTAGGACTCTGTTGCCCAATACGACCTCCAAAAGAGCCTTCTTTATGCTCATGGAATAGCTCTGTAGTTAGAGAATGGCAATCAATAAAAAGATAATAATTGATGCCTTTAGTTTACTATAATTCAAGATAATATTTTTTTCTTTTTTAAATTTTTTTAGGATAATATTTTTATGATTGGTTTCGAATTTTAATCAAATTCAAGTAGACATTTTTAACTGAGCTGGAAAAATATTAAATAGATGCATTTTATACCCCTCTGTACAAGACCCTCTGCTGGTCATGTGCATGGAACCCACGTGCATGATGTGCCCTCTGCAACAGTGGCACTGCTCACTCTCCAGCCTCCGTCCTGGGAAGGTGACCCCGGCCTGAGCAAAACCTCAGGGATGATACCAGAGCATGCATCTCTGTCACCCTGGGTGGCAGCAAGACTAATTAAAACAGGTAACTCGGCCCTGGCCGGTTGGCTCAGTGGTGGAATGTCGGCCTGGCGTGCAGGAGTCCTGGGTTTGATTCCAGGCCAGGGCACACAGGAGAGGCGCCCATCTGCTTCTCCACCCCTCCCCCTCTCCTTCCTCTCTGTCTCTCTCTTCCCCTCCCGCAGAGAGGCTCCAGTGGAGCAAAGATGGCCCGGGTGCTGGGGATGGCTCCTTGGCCTCTGCCCCAGGTGCTAGAGTGGCTCTGGTCGCAACAGAGCGATGCCCCGGAGGGGCAGAGCATCGCCCCCTGGTGGGCGTGCCGGTGGATCCCAGTCGGGCGCATGTGGGAGTCTGACTGTCTCTTCCCGTTTCCAGCTTCAGAAAAATACAAAAAAAGAAAAAACAACAACAACAACAAAAAAACCCCCAGGTAACTCCATAATCACACAGATACCCCCCCCCACACACACACACACAGAGCACCCTTTTACTGCCATACTGCTACAGAACAAGAAAATAGAAAGCAGTCTTCTTTTGTAATTTTCACCAATTAAAGTCTTCATCAGGCGTTTTGCCAGGGACATTGTGCCCTGTAGCACCTGATACAAACTGTAGGAAGATTTTCTCAGAGGTCAACTGTGCTTCATAATACAAAAAAATAAAACAAAAACCAAAAACCTGGAAACAGGCCCTGGCCAGTTTGCTCAGTGGATAGAGCATCGGCCCAGCATGCAGATGTCCTGGTTCAATCCGCAGTCAGGGCACACAGGATAAAAAACCATCTGCTTCTCCCCCCTCACTCTCTTCCATCTCTCCCTCTTCCTCTTTTGCAGCCAGCGGCTCAAGTGGTCCGAGCACTGGCTTCAGGCACTGAGGATAGTTTGGCTGGTCCGAGCATCAGCCTCAGACAGGGGTTGCTGTGTGGATCCCGGTTGGGGCACATGCGGGAGTCTGTCTATCTCCCCTCATCTCCCTTAAAAGACAATCTGAAAACATTAAGTGATGAGCCTATCATGTAGAAGGTACTCAAATACTGGTAAGTCATAAATACACATCCATCTGCTGAATAACAAGTCACAGAACGATCTCTCTATATATTCTGCCACAATCAGACAACTTTAAAATCAAATTCAGAAGAAATATATGAGAAATATTAAAATGGTATTTATAATGTGTAGTTATACATTGGTCAGTCACGTGGTTAATAATTAAGACAAATATTTCCTACTACATCTACCCGCTGAAATGGTACTCACAAGTCAAAAGAAAAACACTTCTTCATACTTTGAGGTTTTCCCTATTATTTTCTTGCCAAGACTAATGAACTATCATTTATTTACAGAGACATAGAAGGGCACATTGGGAAGCATTTTTTACCGCTTTTATTCACAACAAGGTTCACTTTCTGAGTTGGGTCTAGTAAAACGGAAAGCTGGTGTGGAATTCCTGTCAAATACATCAGCACTCTTGACTCTCCGTATTTTGCCAATTTCAGTTTCTTGACATAGCCTGCCCAACTCAGGTCTATCAATTAACCATTACTATTTCAAGCCTGAAAATTCGCCCCAAAGGCTATTGGGTGTAGTTTTTGCTTAAAGATGAGGCTAATCATCATAGACGATATAGGGCCTCAACATCCATTGGTTACAATTCATTGTTTTATAAGTGTGCATTCAGGATATGATGCTGTGGTCAGGGACCGCCTTCCCTGCCGTCCTAACGAGTCCTTGCAGGGACCCCACATACTCACCTTTGGCACGTGGGGGTTGAATTCCACAGCTCTGTGAATGGCCTCGACTGCGTTCATCTCCGCCGTGCTCAGCCCCCGCCGCGATGCAGCCTCGGGAGAGAATCTGCAAAGCAGGAAGACAGACGCCATGCCGTTGGGATCTCTGCCTGGGCACCAACCCAGAGAAGCATCTACAGACACATCAAGGGCCCATAAAACCACAGCGAGCCGATGGCATGACCTTTCCAAACCTCCACTACATGGAACCTCTGAGTGACCCCTCAGACCGAGGCCACAAAATCCCCAGCAGAAGCGGAAAGCGTGTTTGCATCTAATAGCGGCAGGAATTAAATTCAGCTGTCGAGTCACTCTGTCTAAACAGCTAATCTACATTTTCTATGGGGTACCTGCTTAGGGCGGGGCAGGGGCAGGACTGATGGGGCCGACAGTGCAGGAGAAAGAGAACTAGCATACGGAAGGGCGCACTCAGTTAAAAACAGGACTGGGGAGAATTTTAGAGGAGGCTCCCAACCCAGTGTCAGGGCTGCCACGGAGGGTTAGGTCGGTGCAGCGTCCGCAGCAGGAGAGCCTGCTTGGGCCGTCCGGCAGGGGGGTGCGTGCCCAAACTGCGGGCGAGACACCTGCCCAGTGGATGGAAAAAACCAGACCATGCAATCTCTTTCTCACCTCACACCCAGGGCTAACTCCAGAGCTGTGCTTGGCAGGCAGACACCACAGGGCAAGCTGTGGCAACCCTGGCCCTGCCCTCCCAAGCTGGAGTCGCTGTGTAGGGAGAAAAGATGTTGCAGTAGGTACTGGCGATCTACAGGATAAAAAAGAATGAAAAACAATTACTTCGGTCTCGAAGTGCACACACACTGAACAGCAAACCTGGCGGGCACGGCAGGGGCTGCCGTCTCCTCCTGTCTTCTGGTCTCAGGGCTACAAGGAGGGTTTCGGGGAGAGGGAAGCGTTTCGGAACTGAGAGCCAGTTAAGCCATCTATCTATGGATGTCTCTGGAAGGTCTCTGCCACAGTCACCTGCCTGAGGGCAAACGTCCCGCTGGGAGGGCAACTCAGAGCCAGCTCGGGCCCTGGGGGCGGGCAGCTTGGGATTGATTGGGCAAAGGGTGGGAGCTGTCCCTGGGCCACATCGCACATGACCACCCCGCCAAGACTGCTGACGGACAGGAATACGCAAAAAATGAGCAAAGGGAAGGCATTTGTGTAAGTCCCAAGCAGGCCTTGTGGTATCTATTATCTGGCAAAAAAAAGAAAAAAAAAAAGAAAAAACAAAAGTCGCCTCAGAGGCAGGGAATTTCATATAAACCTCTCTTTAGGGATTCATACGACCCTGCAATACCTTGAGTGTACACTCCCTCCTAGTAGGAAAAGAAAAGGTCAGCAGGTTTTGGAAAACACGCGCTCGTAAGCAGGGCCCTCGGAATGAGAGGAGCCTCCAGAGCAACCGCAGAAGCAACGCATCTCCTGAGGTCAGGGCAGCACTAGGACCGCCCAGCAGTCACTCACTTACTTGTCAGAGACCGCTCTTGCTTTGAGCAAGGCAGCTGTGTAGCATATTGTTGCCGACTTTGGTAAACTTATATCTGTTAGAGAAAAAGAAAGGAGGAACTCTTGTAAGTTTGCAGAAACAAGGAGCAATGATTTTTAATACACTACTACTTTAATCATGGAAGCCTAATAAAGCATAATGAAGAATATTTTGATGCACTCAGCACACAGCTGTTCCTTATGTAGCAGGGTGCAACTGAGGTAATTTATACTTTTTGTGAATAATTTATGTTTAAAATCTACCAGACTGACTCTTTAGCAATCATCTTCTACTTTAAAATATGTATTTTTATATGTTGAGTTTTTTAAAGCAGAAAATAGCTATAAATATATCTTTTTAAATGTTACATGAATACCCTTGATATTGTGAAAGGTAAATACGTCCTCTTTGGACTTAAAAAAATTTCTCAACAGGCATTTGAAATACTAACGTGAAAAAAAATGAACGTGAATTAAAAAACAAACAAAAGAACACTATAGTTTAAACCATATTTTTTATGAATTAAATTTCAAGAAGTTCATACTGTTTTTTTTAAAAGTAACATATATACAGTCTATATGATAAATCTTTATAATATATTTATAAGGATATATATTAAATTGTTAGAAAACTATACTTTTTTTTCCATTCAATCCCCTTTCACATAAACCCTAATTCGTTTCCCAGAACAACTCCTCTCAGTGTGGGTAGAAAACCTCAGATGGGCGTGAGGAACAGGCTCAGATAACGGGTTTACAGGGAAGCAAAAGTGCAGGGCCCACCGAGAGTAGTTGAACTCAAGGAGAGTGGTCTTTCTGGGGGAAATATCAAATTTTTAACTATGATTTCCTCCCTCCCTTTTTCCCTCCTTTCCTTCTTCTCTTTCTTTCCTTTTTCTTTCTTTCTTTCTTTCTTTCTTTCTTTCTTTCTTTCTTTCTTTCTTTCTTTCTTTCTTTCTCTTCTTTCTTTCTTTCTTTCTTTCTCTCTCTCTCTCTCTCTTCTTCCTTCCTTCCTTCCTTCCTTCCTTCCTTCCTTCCTTCCTTCCTCCCTCCCTCCCTCCCTCCCTCTCTCCCTCCCTTCCTTCCTTTTCTTTTTTGAGAAAGAGAGAGAAGCATCAACTAATTGTTCCACTTAGTTGTGTCCCCATTGATTGCTTCTCATAAGTGTCCTGACCAGGCCTTGAACTGGAGACGTTGAGCAAGCACCCTCAGGAAATGAGCCAGTGACTCCAGATTAAGCCAGCAACCTCAGTACTCCAGGACAAGACTATCCACTGTTCCACCAGCCAAGGCTATGACTACAATAGAAATACCTTCTTAATTCAGACCACGTAAAAATAGGCCATTCCCACTGCTGTAAAATGCACTCTGGGTTAGAGGCACTTTTTTCTCCCCCAAGAGACACACAGGCAGACAGACAGGAAGGGGGAGAGATGAGAAGCATCGACTCATAGTTGTGGCACTTTTTAGTTGTTCATTGATTGCTTCTCATATGTGCCTTGATCGTGGGGCTACAGCTGAGCCAGTGACCCCTTGCTCAAGCCAGTGACCATGTCTATGGTCCCACATTCAAGCTGGTGGCCCCACGCTCAAGCTGGTGAGCCTGCACTCAAGCTGGATGAGCCCATGCTCAAGTCAGCAACCTCGGGGTTTTGAACCTGAGACCTCAGCATCCCAGGCCCATGCACTATCCACTGCACCACCACCGGTCAGGCATGGGTTAGGGGAATTGTTCATGCCTGGTAAGCTTTGTAATTTTCTTTGCAGAGCTGTTTTGAACCTCAAATTATATTACAGTAGGAATGCAAAGGGAAGTCCCACAACCAGCCAGACAAAAGCAGAAGAAAATAATTGTGTTAAAGAAAACCAATCCATTAATTCCAGCATGAGAAAATTCTCTTCGAGGGAAATTTCAATGACATTGATAAAATACACATAATCATAGAAAATACCAACACAGAATTGAAAGAGAAAGAGGTCTTTGTAACCCTTATCTCATATATTATTCTAACAAAATTGTACCACCTTATACATAGTAGGAAATGGTACGTTTATGACTAAGAAGAAAAAAAAGCCAGAAACTCAGAGATTTGTCCCATTGCTTTGTCAATATCTAAACATTTAACTACTTCCCAGTGTGGGAAATCAATCCAGGAATCAAATATCTTGTTTTCTAGGGTCCTCACTGATTGCTATTGGAAGATAATTTTTTTAAAACTGCAGATAATACACATTGTATTTATGTAAAAGTTCAGACCTTTTATTTAAAAATTACCCAAGCCTTGTTTCCACCCTTCCTGGTCTGGTTCCTCCTGTGAAACCTAGCACCTTTCTATGAAGTGGGGACCCATGAAAAGTCCCAGGAAGTAGTTAAGGTTGAAAACAACAGCAATCTTTATTTGAAGGTTGCAGCACAAGGTTGAGCTTCACATGTTAAGGACTTAGCTTCTCAGTGAGAAAGATCACATTGTGTATTGATGGTTACCTAACAAACAAAGGGAACATTCACTCAGTTGGAAATGCAGAAAAGATACAACTGAGGTCAGTCCAGCAGAGTATTCGAGATGTCTAACAAAGGTGAACTTTAACCCAAAACCAAGCTCCCTCACACCCATAGACAGGACATTTACACTAGAAAAATACAACAGAATTCTGCAACACTATAACGAAATAGTTCATTTTCCCCCTAAAATTTTGTATACTCCTTCAATGTATGTAAAAATAGCAATACATGTTTACTCATAATGCCTAAAAAAATAAATAACTAAAAAAATATTTTAATCAATATTAAATGGGGGAAGTGGTATATTAATTTCATTTGTCCTTTTACTCCAATAAATTATTTTGTTCTTGCTATTTAACAAAAATAAAAATTAGCAAAATTTCTTATATAACTTGTTTATTTAGCTACAGTTGACCCCTGAACAACATGGTAAAAAAATCTACATGTAACTTCTGACTCCCCCAAAACTTAACTACTAATAGCCTATTGTTGATTAGAAGCCTTCCTGATAACATAAAAAATTGATTAACACATGTTTTGCATGTTATTTGTATTATATACTGTTATATTCTTATAATACAGTATACTAGAGAAAAGAGAATGCTATTTAAAAAATCATAAGGAAGTATATATATATATATATATATATATATATAAATAAATAAATATATATAAATGACGCTATCTTTGGCAATATGAATCAAAGCTTTAACATTTTGCCTACCTAATGATTCCACTTTTGAGACTTTATGTTAAGGGAAATAATCATGGCTATGCATGAAGATTTAGCCTTAAGGATGTCAATCACAACATTGTTTCTAATAGTGGAAAACGGAAACAGCCTAAATGTCCCATCACAGGAGACTGGTTAAGGTGTTGCACATCCACAGGGCACAGTTCTAGGTAGTTATTAAATCATAGAGTACAGAAGCACTTACTGACCTGGGGAAATGTAGCAGTTCTATGCACACATCAATAAGTAAAAAAAGTATACAAGTACGATTTCATTTTTTTTAAAGCATTGATATGGCCCTGGCTGGTGGCTCAGTGTATAGAGTGTTGGCCCAGCAAATGGACATTCTGGGTTCAATCCCCAGTCAGGGCACATAGGAGAAGCAACCATCTACTTCTCTCCCTCTCCTTCTCCTTCACCTCTCCCTCTTCCCCTCTTGCAGCTGGCGGATTGATTGGTTTAAATGTTGGCCCCAGGCACTGAGGCTAGCTTGGTTGGTCTGAGCATCAATCTCAGGTACTTGAGCACTGGCCCCAGACGGAGTTGCTGAGTGGATCCCGATTGGGAGGCATGCGAGAATCTATCTTGCTATCTCCCCTCTTCTAACTTAAAAAAAAATCATTTATATGCACAGAGATAAAAACATTTCAGTTATATATACCAACTATCAACAGTGTTTATTTCTGGGTGGTGGGATGACAGGATATTTTTTCCTACTGTTTATCTGTATTTCCTAAGCTTCCTGGGATGTACATATATGAAGTGATTTTTCAAAAAATAACAATGATGCTAAATAGAAGAATTCAATTCTATAAATCATCTGAAGCAAGTTCCTGGGCAAACACGTTGGTGGAGCTGGACACTGACAGCATAGACAGGTAAGGTACAACTTACACGAAGAACTGTCAGCCTGTCCACCCACGGGACGCACTTCCGCACCCTGTGAGAGTCAGTATGTTCTCTCTGCGTTGTGCACTCATTAAACATTTTCATCTAATAACTGCCTAATACCTAAAGCAGAGGCAGGGACTTCATGTTTAGGCTCACTTTTAAGAAAAACCATTTACACTACCTTTAGGTCAAAGCTAATTATTACAGCTGCTTGCCTCACAAGCACTACCTCTTACATTTCTTTAAAAAAAGGGGGGGTGCTGAGTCTTGGTTGTTGTTGCCTATTATAATTTTGAAACTTATTTTAAATTAATTATAGACTCACAGAAGGTTGTAACATGATACAGAGAGGTCTATGAATGCTTCCCTCAGCTTCTTCTAATGGTGATATCTTATATACTATAGTACAATATCAAAAATCAAGAACCTGACATTGGTATAGTACTATTAGTTACAGACCTTGTTCAGTTTTACATGCATGCGTGTGTGTATAAGAGCATGTAGGTCTGCACAATTTTACCCCAGGCTAGAGTCATGGAACCACCACCACCATCAAATACACCAGTGCTGCAGAGGACCTTCCCTGTGCTACAGCTTTGTTTATACCCTCCCACCCATGCCTGCTCCCTGATGAGCGCTAATCTGTTTTCTACCTCTATAGTTTAGCCTGCCTACTGTAATTTTGTGCTACTAACACTAGAGAAATACATAAAAATAATGAGAATGGAGTGGCTAACAGTAGTAATGAATATGGTAGTATCAACATTTTGAGGGGATCCCGGTCAAGATGTGTAGGTAAACGTGGAACATGAATCTTCTCACAACCACATCAAAATTACAACTAGGCTGAGCAGGCACTGGTACAGTGGATAGAGCGTCGACTTGGGATGCTGAGGACCCAGGTTCAAAACCCTGAGGTCACCAGCTTGAGTGTGGGCTCACCAGGTTGAGTGTGAGGTTGCTGGCTTGAGTGTGAGATCATAGGCATGACCCCATGGTCGCTGGTTTGAGCCCAAATGTCGCTGGCCTGAAGCCCAAGGTTGCTGGATTGAAGCCCAAGGTCACTGGCTTGAGCGAGGAGCCACTGGCTCAGCTGGAACCCCCCCCCCCTTCCCGGTCAAGGCACATATGAGAAAGTGCTACAACTACGAGTAGATACTTCTCATCTCTCTTCCTTCCTGTCTGTATGTCCCTGTCTGTCCCTCACTCTCACTCTCAAAAAAACAAACAACAACAACTACAACTAAACTACAGAACAACCATCATTCATGAATACCTGAAATCTAGCAGAACAGAAGTCCTAGTATTGAGACTGGTAGGTGGGGTGGAGACACAGAACAGGCTGGTCCCACACCCATAACTAGTGGATAAACACTGGGAGGGATATCTCCTTTAGAGGTACCCACCCCACACTAGAACCCCCAACTCAGGGCTCCAGTGCCAGGAAGAGACGTCCCCATAGTTTCTGCCAGGAAAAACCAGCAGGGATTGAGGCTGAATGAGACTGAAGCTGCTAGAGTCCCGGGAAGTTCCCCTTAAAGGGCCTGTGCACAGACTTACTTGGACTCACTTGCTCTGAGCTTCAGGGCTGGGACAGCGGCTCTAAAACCACCAGGGACATACAGGGGGGACCTGAACTGTCTGGAATCAGAGTGAGAGCTGGGGGCAGCTTTGTCCCCGACAGAAGTGCTGGCAGAGGCCCTTGTTCCTCTTCTGCCTCCCAACCCGAGCCAGCAGGTGGGCACCACATCTGAGTCTCCCTCAATCTGGCTCATACTTTTTGTCCTACCTGGAGATTCCCTGATACCACATTTTACCCAACCTGTGAGCCTACCCAAGCTGTCCCCAGTGGCTTTTCCATACAAATGGCCCGTCTTGGCTCATGCTTGTTTTCTAAAGTCTCTCAAACAAGCAGCATCTACTCTCAGCATGCTGTGTATGTCTCGCTAAGTGGCCCCAGGCCCAGCACTAGCACCAGCCAGCCTTGGTTCACAGCTTGGCCTTGCTTGGGGATTTCCAAGCCAAGCACAAGTAGCAGCCATCTACATATGGCTTTGTAATGCATGCTGGCCAGCCCTGAGTAGGGCACAAGTGGTGGCTGCCCTTGGCTGGCACTTCCCTGGAGGCCCCGGAGCCAGTACATCTAGTAGACAGCTTCAGACCACGTCAAAGCACCACCCAACCTCCTTCATAAGGGACACACTCAAAAGACAGGTAAAGAGCTTCCCAGACAAGAAAAAGCGAAAGTTCATCACCACCACATCAGTATTACTAGAACTGTTAGAGTCTTCTTTAAAAAGACAAATAATAATAAAAATATGAACAATAAAATGATAAGTACATAGCCATCAGCAATTACTTTAAATGCAAATGGATTAAATGCTCCAATCAAACAACATATGGAGTCTATATGCTGTCTATAAGAGACTCACTTCAGATAGAAAGCCACATACAGACCGAAAGTACAGGGATGGTAAAAGCTATTTCATGAAAATAGAAAGAAACAAACAAAAGTAGCTGACATAGAAATACTTTTTTTAATAGAGGAGAGAGAGAGAAAGAGAAGGGAGAGGTGGGAAGCATCAGCTTGTAGTAGTTGCTTCCCATGTGTGCCTTGACCAGGCAAGCCCAGGGTTTCATACCGGTGACCTCAGCATTCCAGGTCGACGCTTTATCTACTGCGCTACCACAGGTCAGTGGGGTAGCAATACCAGAAAAAAAAGAGACTTTAAAACAAAGACTGTATTAAGAGACAAAGAAGGACCCAACGATTCACTTCTGGGTATTTATTCAAAGAAACCCAAAACACTAAATCAAAAAAACATATACAACCACAGGTTCATTGCAGCATTATTTACAATAACCAAGCTAAGTGTCCATCAACAGATGAATGAATAAAGAAGAAATGGTACACATATACAATGAAATAGATTCAGCCATAAAAAGGATGAAGTGTTGCCATCTGTAACAATATGAATAGACTTAGAAGTGCTGAGTGAAATAAGTCAGAGAAAGAAAAATGCCTATGATTTCACTTCTACATGGCATCTAAAAAACAAAATAAACAAACAAGCAGAACAGGAACAGATTCATAGATACAAAGAAGATTTTGACAGTTGTCAGATGGGAGGGGTGTGAAGGAATGGGTGAAAAAGGTGAAGGGATTGGGAGTACAAACGGGTAGTTACAGAATAGTCACGTGGATGTGAAGTACAGCATAAGGCACACAGTCGATGATATTGCAGTAATTAGGTATGGTGTCAGATGGGGGCTAGATTTATCAGTGTGGTCACCCAGTAAGTTACATAAATATCTACTCACTGGGCTATACACCTGACACTAATATAATATTGCAGTGAAAATAAATTATTTAAAGACAAAAAAAGGTTTTGAGCAGAAAATAACAAGTCAGCTACCTGCTTTCCAGTATTGCTTAAAATTTATTCAGAAATTTTATTCAGAAGAAGAGACTCTCAAAATTATTCTAAGTCCAATTTTGTATGAACAGGCTCTAGGTAGTGCCTTTCTGTCTTTTGTAAGTGGCATGTAGCTGCTATTATTACCAGAAAGTTCTCTTAATAAGTAGAACCCAAGGAGGAAAGAAAACAATGAGACATCACAGAATTCCATTACTCACTGCAGAAACAAGGAATGCTAATTAAAAGTTTCCCACTTAAGCACGTGGAACTGTGGTGTTCGTTTAATTTTCCTCCCACTTCCCTGTCACCCTGTGTTTCATGCAGGTCCTTTTCTGAAAAGGGAAGAACTTTCTCCAGCGTGTTAGGCATGCAAAATCAAATTGCCACCAAAGTCTTTCATTATAATCTACAATCTCAAACTTCATACAATTGGAATCATAGAGTTTGTATTATTTTGTGTCTAGTTCTTTCACTCAGTGGCATGTTTCTGAGTTCCTTCTATGTTGTAGAATGTATCGGTGCTTCATTTTTTTATTGACGAGTAGTATTTCATTGTGTGGATATATTACAATTATGCTTATTCTCTCACTAGTGGCTCTTTGGACTGTTTTCCAGTTTGGGGCTATTATAAATAAAGCTATTGTGACCATTCTTGTGTAAGTTATTTTTTTTCTGGGGGGGGGCGGGGAACAAAAAAACCTCATTTCCCTTGGATATGTAACAGGAAATGGAATTGCTAAGTCAGAAGACAGATATTATGTTTAATCTAATAAACAGTGCTTCAAAGTGGTTTCATAGGTTGAAAACTAATACATGGTAAGAGATGTCATAAAAATGGGTTGGAGGGAAGTTCGGGGCTGGAAAGGGCTCTGAGGCACCCTTGTGAGATGATGGAAATTTCGATGATACTGGGTGGTCATCCATTGGGGGAATATACAAGTGAAACCTTACCCAGATCTACACTTGGGATCTGTGTGTGTTCCTACCTGTAACTTAGACCGTAGTAAGAGACTGAAAAGAAGCCCCTCCAGTCCTGTGCCACTTCCATAACATTTTACCTGCCTTCTATCTGACCCCCTTCATTCTCGCTACAAATCCTCAGCTAAAAATTTCTTATAGATTTTCCCACCATAACAAAACAGAATCTGGTTATTTCTCAAGGCGGTCTCTCAAATATTAAGGTGGTTAAAACATCTCCTCTAAACTGAAATCTTTTCCAGGATAAATACTCATAATTCCTCAACTGACATATTCTTCAGAGCTTCTCACTTATTTTTGTTACAGAGCCATCGGTGATTTCAAAATTTGAGAATTAGAAGTAGAAATAATCCTCCAAATTCCTGAAACCAGACCAGTGCCCGAGTCAAAAGTGCAGCCTGAAGGCCTGTGGCCGCCACCCCGCTCTGAGTGCACGCGCCCGCCACCCCGCTCTGAGTGCACGGGCGAGGATGCCGCCACCCCGCTCTGAGTGCACGGGCGAGGATGCCGCCACCCCGCTGAGTGCAGGAGCGAGGGCCGCCACCCCGCTCTGAGTGCACCAGCAAGGATGCCGGTGTAGAGCAGCTGGAACTCCTTGTTCCAATGACTGTGTAGTCAACAAAACCTCCCAGATGCTATTCAGATTGACTGCAGCCAAATGCAGGTCTTTTCTTTTTTACTTAAGCCATGGAAATTTTGGTACCAATAAGTAAGATTTCCCATTTGATTCCATTAAATTTTAAATCTTAAAATGAAATCTAAACCATTAAATCTTTATCGTATCACGCCAGCCTACTAGCCATTGTTCTGACTCAAGCTACCATCCACACATCTGCTTCACACACTCCACGAGCATGTGACCTTCCTCCCCATACGATCACTGTCATCATCAAATAGCTGCCGACAGGGTTCAAGGGCTTATTAAGTGCCAGGCACTGGTGTTCATCACTTACTCACACTACCTATTTAATTTTCAGAGCAACACTACGAGATAGGACCTAGTCAGCCCTGTTTCATATATGGGGAAAGTAAGGCACAGAATAGTTAAGAAATGTGCCAATATCACAAATTTAGAACAAATATAAATTGTCCCCAGAGCACGATTTTTAAACAAGCTATGTTGTCTATAAGGTCTGTAGAGTGCCATCTCAATACACCAAGATTATGGGTTCAATCCCTGGTCAGGGCACATATAAGAACCAACCAATGAATTTATAAATAGATGGGACAACAAATCCACGTTTGTTTCTCTCTTTCTCTCTCTCTTTTTCTCTTTCTCTTTCTTTTTCTTCCTTCCTTTCTTTTCTTTCTCTCTCTCTCTCTATCCCTTATTCTTCCCCTTTCCTCTCTCTCTAATCAGTAAGATGAAAATGTTAAAAATGTATTTAAAAATATTAACCATGGCAATACCAAGGAATCTGGCAATCATATTCTAGAGATCACACTAAACTTGGAATGATCTGCAATGATATATGTGCAGCCCTTTACTATATTATACCATTTATACTATTAAATAATACCATTACTTAATGGTATAATGGTTATTATGACTCCATTGTTCCACATTACCTAAAAAGATAGCATTAAAAACTTTACCAACGGCCCTGGCCGGTTGGCTCAGCGGTAGAGTGTCGGCCTAGCGTGCGGAGGACCCAGGTTCGATTCCCGGCCAGGGCACACAGGAGAAGCACCCATTTGCTTCTCCACCCCTCCGCCGCGCTTTCCTCTCTGTCTCTCTCTTCCCCTCCCGCAGCCAAGGCTCCATTGGAGCAAAGATGGCCCGGGCGCTGGGGATGGCTCTGTGGCCTCTGCCTCAGGTGCTAGAGTGGCTCTGGTCACAACATGGCGACACCCAGGATGGGCAGAGCATTTCCCCCTGGTGGGCAGAGCGTCGCCCCTGGTGGGCATGCCGGGTGGATCCCGGTCGGGCGCATGCGGGAGTCTGTCTAACTGTCTCTCCCTGTTTCCAGCTTCAGAAAAATGAAAAAAAAAAAATTTTACCAAATGTTTTATTTAAGTAGATATAAATACAATTGACCCTTGAACAATGAGAGGGTTCGGGATGCCGACTACCCTCCCCCATGCAGTCAGAAAGGCTGGTGTAACTTCTGACTCCCCAAAAACTTAAAGACAGTCATTCCTCGGTATCCATAAGGGACTGGTGCCAGGACCTTCGCAGACACCAAACCCACCGAGGCTCACATCCCTACATGAAATGGCATAGAACAGGTATAAAAATGCAGATGCAAATGCTGGCACACGGAGGGCCAACTGCATGTTTACTGAAAACAATCTGCATATATTTGTTGAAAACAATCTTCATATAAGTGGACCCTTGCAGTTCAGAACTTGTGTTGTTCAGGGACAGCTGTACTTCTATAGTGTTCTTCTAATTCAGAAATATAAAGAAAAATGGCCATTTAGATTAACAAGAAACATTTAAATACTGTTGAATAGACTCCAAATGCTTCCACATCCACTATCTCATCTGTTTTTATTTGGTAAAATTTCCTTGGGCTTTTCAATCACCTCTTTCTTTCCTAAGTGTTCATAAACCACATAACCATCACTTTCAGAATTTTGCTGGGAGTGACTTATTTGCTTAAATTCTTAAAAAAAAAAAAAAAAAAAAAGAATCAAAAGCATTGAATGGGAAATAGAAAATGGGAATAAATAGTTGCATGATTTTATAAACTTATTCACACATTATTTTCTTCTCCATATATAAGCTGGATCAAAGAACTGGAGAAGAACACACAACCATGAAGGTCAGCTTCAAAACTCTTTTATTTACAGATGAAACAACAGACCCAGAGAAGGAAAATGGGACACTTCGGAGTTGCTTAATTAGTGATAGGACCGGTCTGGCAATACCATGGCCTGGTCACCATCCCAGTATGACAATGTGGTACTTGCCTTTATTCCCCATATCATTATTCTCTCATATTTTCTTCATCATTTTGCTTGGGAGACAGTTTTGTGATTCCAGTCTTGGGACTGTTGCTTCCTCTGGACTTCAGCCGCCCTGAGCAGCGGCTGGCAGGTCTCTTCCTCACTTGCATGTACTTAATTAGCTCTTTGTCACTCTGATCTTTTCATCCTCTTTAATCATTTGTGTTTCCTTCACATGTTTTCCATTGGAAACAACTATAATCGCATCTTTTTTATAATCTCCCATCCTTCTTGAACCAATTTTCACACACACAAAAAAATAAATCAAAATCAAAATCTATCTCCTGTGCCAGAGAGTGTCATCACCAAAGTCAAGTCATTTTACTGAATCTCCATTTTTGGTTTTATATTTGTATTTCCTCTAAATTAAAAAAGAAAAATGGGGCTTTGGCTTTTTGTTGTTGCTCTTTGTCTGCTTTTAGTTTCAGGGAAAACGTTTATGACTAATGTTCCCTTCTTTTACTATTATGAAGTATAACATGGTTCCCTTCTATTAAGAGTCTTCCTTTTTTTGGTAAGATTTAAATCCAGGGTGTCCTGGCTGGTTGGCTCAGTGGTAGAGTGTCAGCCTGGCATGTGGAAGTCCTGGGTTTGATTCCCGGTCAAGGCACACAGAAGAAGCGCCCATCTGTTTCTCTACCCTTCCCCCCTCTTCTTTCTCTCTATCTCTCTCTTCCCCTCCCACAGCCAAGGCTCCATTGGAGCAAAGTTGGCCCAGGTGCTGAGGATGGCTCCATGGCCTCTGCCTCAGGCACTAGAATGGCTCCAGTTACAACGAAGCAACGGCCCAGATGGGCAGAGCATCACCCCCTGGTGGGCTTGCCAGGTGGATCTCAGTTGGGTGCATGCAGGAGTCTGTTGGCCTCCCCGCTTCTCACTTCAGAAAAATACCAAAAAAAAAAAAAAGATTTAAATCCAGGGTATTAATTACTCTCAGGCTTAGTTTACTTTACTAGTAACTGAAGTGTTCCTTAGGTCGGAACTTATCAGATGCTTTGCTTTCAGCAAAAGAAATTTCTCGTAGATCTACACATGCAGCCATTTACACCGTGGATTCCACTGTCTCCAAATCTACAACCTTGAAAGACTAGGTGGACAGTGCACCTGTCCCCCACATCCTTCTTTTGTTCTCCTCATGTCATAAGGTGACTCAGCAGAAGTAGGTAGGTGTCAATGGGTTACCTCAGTCCCGGCAGGCGCTTTTAATTAAAAAAATTTTTTTTTCCATTGACTAGAGAGAGAGAGAGAGAGAGAGAGAGAAGCATTAACTCATTGTTCTACTTATTACTGTATACTCACTGATGGCTTCTCCTACATTAGGCCCTGTCTAGGAATTGAACCCTCCAATCTCGGCATGCCAGGATGACACTTTATCCACTGAGCAACCTAGCCAGGGCCTGGCAAGCTCTTACAAATGTTAGTTACATTCCTCCAGAAGACAAAGTATCTAAGAGTTATGCTGGGTGTACAGAGACCTTAATTTCCTATAGTTAAGAGATCACCAGAAAGCAAAGGCAATTAAGTGGTTATGGTTTAAAATAGGAAGTTTGATCACCCAGAAAATAAAAGCTTTCTGATCTGAGATTGTTTGAAGAAAAATCTAACTGCAATAAGTCTTTTATATTTATTGGTTGGAAAACCTAGCACATGTCTCCCTGAGGACAGACCTCTGCTTCTCCCAGTGTCTGACGCCCCCTCTCTGGTCCCTCCGCAGCCCCCCACGCCCGCACCTCCCACACCTTCGCACTATGAGCATTTCTCAACCACCTCATGTCAAAAGGGCAGAGTCCACATCCACCGTGCCACTCTCTCCTCTTCATGACCAGATTGAAGCCCTTTCTCTGCTGAAACGTCCTCCAGGTCCCACGGGGGAGGGGGGCATCAGGATAGGATCCCAAAGCATTCTTGGCTCCTTGCTGCCCTCCCCCATCCCTCTGCTCCCTGGAGGTCACTCCTGCCCCCAGCCTCTCCACGCTGTCTCTGCCTCCAGCACCTCCACTGCTGGCTCAGCGCAGATCCCATCTGCCCAGCGAAGGCTTCCCTCGCCGCCCTGGGTGAGGTGTCCCCACCTCCATCTCGGGTGAAACCGCCCCAGTCTCTACTCTCGCAGCAGCAGCCTGGTCTCCTCCTCCCCTCTCCTACTGCAGGGTGTGCTTCGGGGCCAAGGCCTGCGTTTCCTCACCGCTCTGCACCCACAGCACAGAACAGTGTCCCAAACATCGCTGGTGGTCAGTGTTTGCTAAACAAAACCCTAAATTAATATACCAACATCGCAAATTACTTGATAGTAGCTTCTTTACATATGCAAACAGCTACATCTAAATTTAGCATCTGGGAGCGAAAAGTGATCAGGGCTGAGGGTGCCCTAAGAGGGAGTCGGCCACTTGCTTTCTCTCAGCACTAGTACCCAAGTACCGAGTACTGTCCACCTTCCCTGCGGCATCCCAGTCCCACGCGGGAAACCTGCTGGGTGCCTACCTGAAACGCGGTGCAGTGAAAAGCAGGGCAGGGAGAAAGCAAGAGGAAGAGCTGAAACAAGGCTGATGAAATGCAGAAGAATTTTGGGCCTGAACAAGGAGCGCAAACACCACCTCGTCTGGCTCCTCTCAGGGAGACCGACTCTTCACATTCCAAAAGTCATAAATGGCTCATAATAGCAAATTTGATATTTAATGTAATAATCTTGGAAGGAAAGTATGTAACTATAAGTCAAACTGTCAATCTGATGTATCTTGGAAAACTCCTGGGAAAACTTCACTTAGGAGAGGCTAATTTTTTCAGTGACAATCTTTTTGACCTAACTTCCTTCTGTTAGTCTACAATAACAATAATCAAGATGCAATTTTTAAAGGGTTATTACTGGGGAAAAAGTAAATAAAAATAAAAGGGTTGTTGCTGTTTCCATGTATGACATAGGTCCACTAAAGGGTCAATTTCACACCTACAATTCTAAGTATTTGGGGGAGAAGCCAGAAGATACGTAAGCCGTGCACCTCACAAGGAGGACACGCTGTCCAGGGCATCTTCACCTAACTAGCCGTTCACTCAGCACAGGCGTCTGGGCGTCCGTCTCATCCCTGAGTGTCCGTGAGAACACAGCACAGGGCTCTTCTCCCTGCAGCACGCTTCCACATAATTCACGCATTCCTCCCTCGGCCTACCAGGGGCTTTTAAAACATCTTTATTCACTAAACGGAAAGCTTCTTAGAGACACAGCATAGATCATATTCATCTCTAAATCTGGAAGCACCTAAAAGTTAACACCTTCAACACAAGGGTTCGAAGATCCTTGCTGAATTAATTTTAAAAAATGACCCTAATTACTCTTTGCAATCATTTTAAGATTATGGAATATCAAGTAGCCCTTTTCTTGAGCGGGCAATAAATGCACACACTTGAAGTCTGCATTCGCCAAACACGTGCGGCCCCAGCAGATGCTTCAGGAACCACTGTGGGGCCAACCACACAAACGATCACGCAGCTCCGTCTCTTCCCCGGTCTGTTGATGGACCATGATGATCACTGTCCCATCATATGGCTGTCTTCAGTAAAATTTCTGTTTACTCCTGTTTATGGTATGGTACAAAGAAAGCAAAAGAAATGGAGATATTTTTGGTTCCAGGAAGTGTGAGGTCTTTTTGTTCCACCTTCAAAAAGCCAATCCAAGATCTCTTTTTAACCAAGGGGTGACAGTCCCTGAAGAAAGAAAAAGGACTAGTAGACCACACCTCAAAAGGATGTGCCTCCTGGCAGTTCAGTGACCCAGTCAGGAAACACTACATGACCTTAGTAATTGGGGGGACGCAGGCAATGTGGATTCAACTACACCTGGAAAACTTCATCTTATGCTACACAAGTCAAACACCAAATGCTCTTTGCAACTTTGGACTGGCTCATCCAGAGGGTCTGTGACCGATGGCCCTTCTGGGGCTGGGGCCGGGGCTGGGTAGACAAGCACTACAGGTTACTGTGGTCACGGATGGCTGGGGAGGGAGGCTATCTTGGTCCAGTATGATAACTGGGCAATAAGGATTACTGAAGACCACATAAATTTAGAGAGTTTCTCTAACTATGTAAATTACAGATGTATGCATTCATAAAATATCTTCCATCCTCAGAGAGAACAGAAATTTCTCATGCATACAGTCTATACTGAAATAACATCTACTGTCAGAACACCTACTCACTTACAGGGTGCCAGTCACCATTGCTAGCCGCAGGGGCCTTGTCCCCCTGACAGCCTACCTCTTAGCTTTTAAGCTTGCAGGGCACCCTGTCCAGTGTAAAGCTGGACAGGGCCATAGTTCCTCAGTGACTAATGGTTACCAGCCTAAAGCCATAGTGATAATAATTAGTTTCTTTTTCTTTTCCCTTTTTTTTTTTTTTTTTTGTATTTTTCTGAAGCTGGAAACGGGGAGGCAGTCAGACAGACTCCCGCATGTGCCCGACCGGGATCCACCCGGCACGCCCACCAGGGGGTGATGCTCTGCCCATCTGGGGCGTTGCTCTGTTGCAACCAGAGCCATTCTAGCACCTGAGGCAGAGGCCATGGAGCCATCCTCAGCATCCGGGCCATTTTTTGCTCCAATGGAGCCTTGTTCTGCAGGAGGGGAAGAAAGAGACAGAGAGTAAGGAGAGGGGGAGGGATGGAGAAGCAGATGGGCACTTCTCCTGTGTGCCCTGGCCGGAAATTGAATCCGGGACCTCCACACGCCAGGCTGATGCTCTACCACTAATTAGTTTCTTTTTCTGCATTAAATTTATTTTGGTTTTCAATTACAGTTTACTTTTAATATTATTTTGTACTGGTTTCTGGTATAGAGCATAGAACCAACTGAGTTACTGGCTATCGGAGGAAAGAGAGAGAGAAGGGAGAGAAGGAAGGTTGAAGAAGCAGATGTCGTTTCTCCTGTGTGCCCTGACCGAGAATCGAACCCGGGACATCCATATGCCAGGCTGAGGCTCTATCCACTGAGCAACCTGCCAGGGCCCAATTTGTACTTCTTAATCCCTTCACCTTCTTCACCCAGTCCTGCAACCCCCCTCCCTCTGGAAACCACCAGTCCCCTCTCTGGGTCTATGAGTCTGTTTCAATCTTGTTTATTTTGTTCTTTAGATTCCACATGTAGTGAAATCATATGGTATTTGTCTTCTCTGACTTATTTCACTGAGTACACACCATCTAGGTCCATCCATGCTGTCACAAATGGAAAGATTCCATTCTTTTTATGGCCAAATAATATCCCATTGTATAGATGTACCACACTTTTTTCCGCCATTGATTTGAGACAGAGAGAGAGGAGGAGGGGGGGTAGAGAGAGAGAGAGAGAGAAGGAGAGAGAAGCACCAATTTGTTGTTCCATTTTGTTGTTCCCTTTTTGGCTGTGCACTCATTAATTGTTTCTCTTATGTGCCCTGACTGGAGATTAAACCTGCAACCTCAGCACACCAGGACAATACTCCATCCATTCAGCCACCCGGCTAGGACCACAGCTTTTTATCCACTTGTCCATTGATGAGCACTTGGGTTGAAGTTTTTGTACAACAAAAGAAATCATCAAGAAAATGAAAAGACATCCTACTAAATAAGAGAACATATTCACCAATGACACATCTAATAAGGGGTTAATATCCAAAATTTTTAAAGAACTTATTAAATTCAACAACAAAAATTCAAACAATCCAATTAAAAAAAAATAAGCAAAGAACTTCTCCAAAGAGGATACACAGATGGCCAGTAGACATAAGAAAAGATGTTCAATATCACTAATTGTCAGAGAAATGCAAATTAAAACCACAATGAGATAACACCTCACACCTGTCGAATGGCAATCATCAATAAATCAATAAGGGTGTGGAGAAAAGGGATCTCCCATGCACCGTTGGTGGGAATGCAGACTGGGGCAGCTACTGTGGAAAAACATATGGAGGTCCGTCCCCCCCCCAAATTAAAAACGGAACTGCCTTCTGACCCAGCAATTCTACTTCTGGGAATATATCCAAAAAAACTCCGAACACCACTTGGAAAGAATATATGCACCCTGTGTTCATTTTAATGGTCTCTTCCTAAGAGCCAGCTCAAAGGAAGGGCGCCAAACTAGGCTTCAGTCTGTTCTAGGGCCTGACAGCATTCCAATCCTTCCTCAAGCGCAGCCTGTTTGTAGTGGAGAGTCCCAGAGGCTGCTGGTGCCTGTCGCCCCCAACATCTGTGTACTTGACTGAACGGCTCGGTTTTGTTGGTCTGGACAGTCTGGCACTGACAGCATGAATACAGATTTCACTCACTGGTCTTCTGGGCAGCTCAAATCCTTCTTATTCTGCATATTGCTCAAGCAACTGAAAAACAACCTAACCAAAATACAGGGTCTCCAGGGACGATGGCAAAGGAACGGGGATGAGGGTTGAATCACTTGTGCTAGTTATAAGGCCTTGGGCAATGAACAAGGTTTATGAAATTTTTGCTTATAACTACATGCTGACCCTACAAGACAATATCAGCAAAAAGCTTATTGTCTGAATAAACTCAGTATAGATTGATATCCTAATGCATTCTTTAGAATTTGTGTTTTCAATCTACTGAGATGAAAGTATTTCCCCCATCATTAGAAATGTCCTTTTCTTAAAAGTATACCCTTTACATATTACCAGAAGGCAAATATAAATGCTACTTTAGGATGGGCTTGACCGACATCAGTAGAAATGGTCTTGATACAGTTGCTGAATTTTTATAACATTCGTAACTACAATAGAGAGCAGCTACCCCTTATGGGGAAGTTCCTGCCTCCCAAATTTAGGTCAATCACTAAATGGTCTAAAGGAGTAAATATCAAGAGCTTGGACTTGCAGTTCCACTGGTACCAACTGTCCCACGGCTGAAACAATGTGTCTTTTATCAGGAGTAAAAATACAAGCCTTTTTCTGTCAGCTTTCCGTTAAGTTTAAGAATTGTTTGTAGATGAAACTAAGCATTTCTGTTCTTATCGACTATTTATTCAACTGTTTTATTCGATCCATAATCAACTGTAATAACAGGCCGCAGCGCTGCCTTTGGGGGTGGGGCACAAGCCTGGGCTCGTATTCTCTTATTTTAACTGACATTTTTTATATGGTTTCCCATTGGAAGAAAACTGACTGAGAATAGGGAAGATGCTCAGGAGTGGTAACCCTGGCTCTTTATAGCAGCTAATAGTTACCGAGCTCGTACTGTGTACTCCACACTGTCTGAACACTTAACACGAACTATTTTAATCATCACAACAGACTCCCAGCCGTGTGATCTTGGCCAAGTTTCTTACTAGCCTTTCTAAGTCTCCATTCCATTTCCAGAGGAGAAAACCCCAGGCCTGAAAGGTTACATAATTTGCTAAATGCACTCAGCTAGTGGGTAGGGCTGGGCTGGGTCTCAGCAGGCTGCTCCCATCACAGGACCGCCTTGGTGATCCCAGGAGACAGACACAAGCAGATGCTGCCAAAGGTAGCCTGGACCATTCACATCCACATCCTTACTTGCTCTATGAGATTCTTCAAAAACCAAAATATACAAGTGATAATAAATGAGAAATGCATTAATTCTTCTCCATATTACCACCCTAATCCTTGAGACTTGAGTTTTCAACCTAGGCGGCCTGTAAACATCTCCGAAAGGCAATGCCAAGCTTGTAACAACATTTGTAATAGCTTCTCAAAGAAGGTTCTGATGATGTAATGATCTTAAAACCATGCCTGTCTGTACAGCAAATGCAGGACTGGGGGAGGGGGGAGATAATAAATCTCAAATTAAGTGAACACCATACATTAAATTCCCCTTGTGACTAAAGAAATAAGACACGGGTTGATCAAGACAGAAAGCCATATTGTGAAGATGGTTTCGGAAAGACAAGCAAACACAGACATACCCCGTTCTTAAGGAATGATTAAAAAGGAACCTTACAAGACAACTTGTCCTCACAGCCACCCTGCACCGCAGGTCCCAGCCTGCTGACCCACACCTGTGAGAGGAGCAGGAGGCAGATACGTCCCTCCACTACGGCTGGTGTTCACGAAAAACACACAGGCTTCTAGACCCAGACAGATCTGCACTGAATCCCAATTCTTCAGTTTTCAAGGAAGGTGCTCTTGAAAGTTACTTAAACTCAGAAGCCTCAGTTTCTGTATCTGCTCAAATAGTGGGACTACCTCCTGCAAGGCTGCTGTGAGGATTAAAGGTAATGTGGCACAGGATGGTTTCTCAATAAATTATAGCTAATAATAACAGCTACCACCATGTTAATAAAAGCAATAAAAAAAAAATTCTGCCGACAGCAGAGACAGTAAAGTACGGTGGTCAAGACCATGGGCTCGGAGCCAGACCACCTCAGCTTTTACCCTGGCTTTGCTTTCCTCATAGAAGTTACGTCTTATTGGAAAAAGAATGCTCTCAGGTTAGCTCTTTTCTCTCATAACATAACACCTTCATGGCTTTACTTTGCCAGCTGAAGCTCTTTAATTTGAGCAACTTACTTATCCATCCACCAGTTACCACAGCTGTGAAGGGGGCTAATAATAGTGTCTACACCTCATCTGCTTGTGATGAGAATGAATGAGTTCATCCATGCAGAGCTTACAATCATGTCTGGCCCTGACACTTTATAAGAACCGAATACATGCTAGCTGTGGCTGCTGCTGTTGATTCAGTCGCTCTGTGACTAACCCAGGACCAACCACCCGATAAAAACTACCCACTCGTAATGTTGGTTAACAAGTTGAAAATGAAAAAGTATGAAAACTCCTGAGGACGGCTGACAGCATTCACACCAACGGCTGGAACAATATAACATGAGGAGTTAGCTCAAGGGCAGAATCAAAATTAGCCTGTAGAGTACAAGGATGTGTGAGCAAATAACTAGTAATCCTACCAGGGACCCCGGGCTTCCAAAGTACTGCAAAAGAAGTTTGTGAATGTCACTATAAAAATTTAAAGTCACACACGCGTGTGTGCATGCCTGAACCAAAAAAAACAGCACAGAAGAGTGAGGTAAAGAAGAACACTGTCTTTCTCCTTTCCTTAGAAAGTGATGTTCCACGCACCCAATCCTGTGCCTTGCCATATTTCGTTTTCTTTTTTTTTTTTTTTTTTTCTTTAAGTGAGAGAAGGAGAGATGGAGAGACAGATTCTCACATGTGGCCCTACTGGGATCCACCCGGCAACCCCTATCTGGGGCCGATGCTCGAATCAACCAAGCTATTCTCAGCACCTGGGGCCACTGCTGCATGAGGGGAAGAGAGAGAGAGAAAAGGGAGAGGGAGGGGAAGAAAAACAAATGGTCACTTCTCCTATATGCCCTAACCAGGGATTGAACCCAGGATATCCACATGCAAGGCTGACACTTTATCCTCTGAACCAACTGGCAGGGCCCCTTGTCATATTACTAAATCATCTTTGCAAAGGTCAGAAAAGCAGCACTAATACCACTGTGTCATTCCCCAACATACTATTTAAAAAATTCAGCCACCTAGCAAATGTAAGGAAGAATGGTTGCTGTACCCACAAAGCATCCAAAAAACAGCTCCCCAATGGGAGTGTTCCATTTGCAAGACAATGTATAATCTGGCTGCTCCAGTGTGGTCTGGGGAGGGGTGGAGATTCTGGGATTCAAAGCACTGTCTGCAGCATCTCAGGGACTCGAGTCAGGACAGCTGACCCCGGGTCAGGGCACGCCTACTGCTGTCTGTCCTCCACACCCTCTAACGCACCTGCTGCCTCCCACAGGGCCAGAAAGTGGGACAGCTCGGCAGAGGTCTGTTGGGTCACCAGGAAAAGCAGCAGGGACAAACTTGAAAGGGCCCATGTTATGGTGTGAGAAACAAGGGGCAGGTTTTTAGTATCTTGTGTGGCCGCAGCTTTCTCCTCAAGAAAAGTACCTTCAGCAGCCACTTTATTGTTTCCCCTGTAAATGACGCAAGGCCGAGCCAAGTCCACACCAAAACACCCTCAGAATCCAGTCAGGGTTAGGTCATCTGCAGTTACTGACAACTGCTGAACTCAAACTCCTAACGAGGCATCTCGGCAACCGTGTGTGTCCTGCCACTAATGAGGCTCTTTTTCCATGAATAATGAGCAAGAACATCATCTCTGTTGCCAGGTACACAACATAAACAAAGCCCAACAGGAGAGCCTCGATATGGTGAGTCTGTCCACTCGCAACAAAGGAATTTTGCAATGTGTGAGCCAAGTTCTAGCAGAGGGTGGGACAGCTGTTGTAACAAATATTGTCAACGTATGTTATCAGAATTGAGTAACTCAGCTTTGCGTTGTGTGGGCCACGGGCCACGCGACGGGACACACGGAGACGACAGAGCTCCAAATGAGTTCATTTCTTTATTTTACAATCTGTCTTTTAACACAGAGCTGATGATTTCTCTAAAGAACTGAGATCTGCAAGAAAGAGGCCTTAAGAGATCTGAGATCTCAATGGCTCTACTGGTTCAATCTTCTTTTCTTATGCCGAATGGTTCAGGCTGAGCAAGGCTGGTGCTGTGATGAGAACACTGGAACCTTGCCCTGGCACTGATGGCTACAGGGTGGCATCTGGCAAACTGCAGGCCACCTGATCCCAAATGTCTGAGACTGGCTACTGCAGTACCAAAAGACCCTCAATGTCTGAGCACTGGGCTCCCCAAGTCAGCCCAACAGGGCGAGTCCAGCACATACACAGAGAACAGCGGTTAGCTGACGTGAAGGGCAGACCATCTGTATTGTGTTTACTGTGGAGTCAGCCGCCAACACTCTCCTCTTCCTCTACACTCACTCAGGACATTCAACATTTGCGGTCCCCACTAATCATTAAATTGTAAGATTCAATAAATGCCATCATTAAACTGTTGATGAAAATTTTCTAAGAGGGTCGCCGTCAAAGTGCTGTGCTATTTGAAATGATCCTTCCAATTTAATCATTAAAATACATCAAAAAGAAGAATACTCAAGTAGATAAAATACCCAAGGACTTACCGTCATACTTTGCTAAGACTGCCTGGACGTCGGCGTACGCCTGGAGCTCCAGCAGGGCTTCCAAAAGGTTCTCGTGGATGTTGAACATGCTGAGCAAGGGGAACTCCTTCATTAACTAGGGGAGAAGAGACCACGGAATAATTAATATAGACTTCTCATTTCTAAAAGTATAACTAATATTGAATTATAATATAATTATGTAATATAATTTTTAGTACAGATAATACTGAATTACAAGCATTCACACCAATTACTATTTTGTATAGCATTAAATTTTTTCCTGCAACTTTGACTTTGTGAGAACTGAAGATGGGAGAAAATCCAAAAGAGAGGGGGGTTTCATAAAAACGAGGAAGACGCTTAGAGGTAGTGCTCAGTAATGCTGGAATAACACAGAGGCCAAATAAAGTGAAGGCTGAAAACTCTCTCTCAGCTATTAACAGTTAAAACTCATCAAGAATAGTTTGGTCCTGGTTGGGTAACTCAGTTGATTAGAGTGTTGTCCTAAAACACCAAAGCTGCAGGTTCAATTCCTAGTCAGTGCACATACATGAATCACCCAGTGAATGCACGGATAAGTGGAACAACAAATCGATATTTCTCTCTGCCTTTCTCTCTTTAAAATCAACAATAATAATAATAATAATAATAATAATAAAGTTTGGATGGAAGCCAGAGAACAGAATGGGAAGCAAGCAGGCTCCCCTCTGCCGAGCAGCCTGGTGCCAATGTTGAAGAGAAAAGTAAGAGAGTAAAGAAGGTGTATGGAGAGAGAACATATGGAGGTAGGGATGGCAGTGGTGGTAAAGGGTGTGGCTGCGCAGCGGTCCTGCTGGAGCCTCAGTGAAACAGGGGTCCAGGTCCTTTCTGAGACGGAGGGAAGAGGCAGCACGGAGGACTTTAAAGAAGGGGCTGAAAGAGCAGAATAAAGAGCAGAACTGCTTAGGAAAGTACTCAAAAACTGCTAAGACCACCCTGAGGCTACAACTGGCATGACTGTGCAGTTTTAACTGACAGCAGCCCAGGTCCAGGAGCAAAGATGTCAAATAAGTTAGGCTGACTCTGAGCAGACTGAATTAGACTCAATGAAAAGTCAAAAATAGAACTACCATGGGACCCAGCAATCCCTCTACTGGGTATTCACCCCAAAACTCAAAAACTGCTACGCAAAGACACATGCACCCCCACATTCATTGCAGCATTATTCACAGCGACCAAGACATGGAAACAACCAAAGTGTCCCTTAAGAGAGGACTGGATAAAGAAGATGTGGTACATGTGTACAATGAACTACTTCTCAGCCATAAGAAATGATGACATAGTGCCATTTATAACAACATGGATGGACCTTGATAACATTATACTGAGTGAAATAAGTAATCAGAAAAAGCTAAGAATTATCAATATATGATTTTACACATAGGTGGGTTATAAAACTGAGACTCATGGACATAGATAAAGGTGAAGTGCTTACCAGGAAAGGAGGATAAAGAGGGACAAACATACGGTGACGGAAAATGATTTGACTTTGGGTGAGGGCACACAACACAATCAACAGTTCAAATGCTAGAGAAATCTTTACCTGAAACCTATGTACTCTTACTGATAAATGTCACCCCATTAAATTTAATTTTCTAAATAAAATTTAAAAAAAGAACAGTCAAGAAGCAAAAGAGTTGACAAGAATGGTGAAAGAGCCTGACCAGGTGGTGGCGCAGTGGATAGAGCATTGGACTGGGATGCCGAGGACCCAGGTTCAAGACCCTGAGGTCGCCAGCTTGAGCGTGGGTTCATCTGGTTTGAGCAAAGCTCACCAGCTTGGACCCAAGGTCGCTGACTTGAGCAAGGGGTTACTCGGTCTGCTGAAGGCATGCGGTCAAGGCATATATGAGAAAGCAATCAATGAACAACTAAGGTGTCGCAATGCGCAATGAAAAACTAATGATTCTCATCTCTCCATTCCTGTCTGTCTGTCCCTGTCTATCCCTCTCTCTGACTCTGTCTCTGTAAAAAAAAAAAAAAAAAAAATTAAAAACAAAAAAAAAGGAGTGGTGAAAGAATAATTAAAGGAACAGCCTAAAGGCTCTAGGCAAGACGGCAGAGGAGAGGTTCAAAGGGAATTTAAAAGGACAGTAGTAAACTTCACAGGAAAGCAAACAGATATAAGAAAGGACCAAGAGCCCTGGCCGGTTGGCTCAGTGGTAGAGCGTTGGCCTGGCGTGCAGGGGTCACGGGTTTGATTCCCGGCCAGGGCACACAGGAGAAGCGCCCATCTGCTTCTCCACTCCTCCCCCTCTCCTTCCTCTCTGTCTCTCTCTTCCCCTCCCGCAGCGAGGCTCCATTGGAGCAAAGATGGCCCGGGCACTGGGGATGGCTCCTTGGCCTCTGCCCCAGGCGCTAGAGTGGCTCTGGTCATGACAGAGCGACGCCCCAGAGGGGCAGAGCGTAGCCCCTGGTGGGCATGCCGGGTGGATCCCGGTCGGGCGCATGCGGGAGTCTGACTGTCTCTCCCCGTTTCCAGGTTCAGAAAAATACAAAAAAAAAAAAAGAAAGGACCAAGATTTTAGAGTAACATCTTTATCTTAAAGAAAAGTAAATCTCATCTTAAGGGAGAGATAACCAGGTTCTTTATAATATTTATCTCTTCTATTTTACCTCCTACATGGATAACTATTTTCTATTATAACACAATGACCTGTAAAAAAGTGGTAACTTTTTTATGTTAGCATTGTTGAAGCAATTGTGCTGAGAATAATACTCAAAAATAGACTAATTCACCCATAAGCAAGGAGCCAGCAGATACATTGCATTGACTATCCATTTTTTATGCTAGAAACATTTGCCATGTTGTTTGGTTTTTTAAAGCCAAGAATCATTTAGCATATTTCTAAAACTAATCTTCTGCACCCCAAAAAGCACTGCATTACCAACAAAAAACACCTATCAAAATGCTTATTTGTTCAATAAGACTGAACCCCTTAGAGACAGCGTGCAGTACTTTTACGGCTGGTGAAGAAAGTGAATAGACTGTATCCCATTGTTGATGTTCTGTAACCAATAACAGTATGTCTTGTTCTGGTTCACTTTGATTCTGGCTGATGTCACCCTTTGATTTTTTTTTTTCTCTTTCTAATTAGAGCTTGTTAGAATTAAAGCTCTCTGTCATTCAGCATTTGGCAACACAATAAAGACATTCTCGAAACCACAACGTTTAAACATTTACGGTTGGTTTTTTTGTTGTTGTTTTACCAATTCTTCATATAAATGTCAAACTTCAAGGACACAAGTCATATTCTGCAATTTTAAGACTGCAAATTCCAAATATCAGTATGCTGAAGCTTAAAAACTGAGAGGGCGTATCATTAAAATCCAGTGAGGCTGTGAACAGACAGGTGGTCTCGCTTGAAAACAGAACCTCGAGTGCAGCGCAGGACCGTGCAGCAGAGCGCTCACCTGATGCCCGGACAGAGCGCAATGGGACAGGGCTTTAGTCACGGACACAACAAACGGTAAGTGAAGTCACGTGACAATGTGCAAATCTAGCTTTCTTTGTTTAATATAAACAAGGAGAAGTGAACTTCCCGCTGCCCCATCTCACTCACCCTCACAACACTCCATCTTAGCAAAAGCCAGGAACACTACTCCCTCCGCCCCCTGCCCCCCCACGTACTCCCTCCGCCCCCTGCCCCCCCCACATACTCCAGTGCTGCCAGCCCCACACGCCTCTGTGCCTCCGCATCTGCCCATCCTACACGGAGTGCTGACTTACCTACTTCCTCATGTATATGATGCTCCCATGTATGTATAAGACACACTTTAATTTTGGGGCCCCAAATTTGAAAAAAAAAAAAAAGTATTACATAAAGTTATGGAACTCGTGTTTTATTCATAAAATTCATTCCCATGAAAAAGCAGGAAATGAAAGTAAAAAAAACTATAACCATTGTATAAGACACACCCAGTTTTTAGACCCCAAATTTTTTGAAAAAGGGGTGCACCTTATACGTGGGGAAATGCGGTAAGTTGCTACCGTGGACTCCCTCCAGTCATTTTCCTACTTGACCTCTGCAACATTTGACAGTCTGGTGACTTTTTCCTTGCAACTCTCATCTCTCTTGACTTGTTTGACACCATTCTCTCCTGGTTTTCTTCTTACTTAGCTCTCAGCCTTCTTCGGCTTCCCCTTCCTCTGCTACTGAGGAGTAAGTATCTCCCCGTCGTTAGGTCCCAAGACCTCTTCTCATAAACACCCTGACCCCTAGCACTACGTCCATGTCCAGGGTCTCGACACCACCACCTTTGGGGTATGGCTCTCCCATCCTCACACCCTGCTCTGACCTCTCTCCTAACTGATTATAATAGATCAATTTATAAACCAGCTCCCTGACAGTTTTACCCGATATACCGAATAACTTCCTCGTCCCCAAGCCAACCCTTCATACCTGTTCTTCCTGCCTGGTGTTTCCCGCTTGGAGAAGAGAACTATTAACCCCTGCTACCCTCTTAGCCCCACCTAATCCCCTGAATTAATATGTAAGAACTGCCTGTAGCCTTCATCAGGTTCACAAACAAGAAACAAGCGAACACGATGGTAGGAACCATTACCATCTCCGCGGCTCCCGCCCTTGCGGTGAACACGGGAGCGCACGCCCTCCTACCGGAACTGAACTGCTCTGCCAGCCGCGGGATGGTCTCCTCCGCCCACCTCCCCGCTGTCACAGGGCCTTCACAGGCACACCGGAGTCCCTCCCGGCACTGCTTCAAGGGCCGCACGGCACGGCCGGGCCTACCTCAGAGAAATAGGCAGATGCGAACACAAATTTACAAACAAGGTTGCTTATCGCAACATTATATAAATAGTGGAAAATGCAAGCATCTTAAAATTTATTCCATTATGTGGCATTTAAGTATAAGATACAGTCATCTTTTAGGCTAGTATATGTAGTCCTTTAAATTCTCAAATAATATTTAACAGCGTGGCCTGGGATGCTTACATACACAGTTGTACTCGAGAAAGCAGGATGGGAACTAGACTGTGTAATAAGATCATGCTTTCCTTTTGTATCTATGTGTGGAAACACACTTGGTAAAAAATGAACCAACTGTTTTAACAGGGGTCATTTCCGGTTAGTGAGATTAAAGATGAGTTTTTCTTTCTTCTTTCATATTTTCCACATGTTCTAATATTTTTTAAAGGAGCAAATGGACAATCTATAAATTGGGGAGAAAAGATTATGTATAAGGGTATTGGCTTCTCATCAGTTTTCGCATATAAATGCTTTCGTGGCAAACACAGCCCTCTGACAGTCCCCGTCCACGCGCCAGCACACCTGCAGCCTTTCACTGCGTGCCACATCCACCACGGAGCAGCGTCAGTCCCTTCACCAGGCCACGCTGCCTCTCCCTGGGTGCCCTCCTTCCCACCTCCCTGTCCATCTCGCCAGCCCCTCCATGTCCCGGAACCCTCACCTGCCCTTTGACTGCTGCCCTCTCTGCCAGGCTAAACACTCCTGTCCCACACTCCCAGAGTCCTTATCACAGTGACCTGTTGGGCCACCTTCCCATGAGCCGGGGAAGAAAGAGTGTGAGAGCAGGAACTCTTTCTCATCGATAGACTCTTGGTCACTAACTGCCCCATCTCAGGTGCTCAATACACGTTTCATGAATGGAAAGCTTTTTAAACCTCTCTTCCTTTAGGTTGCATATTACACGTGTGCTGCCTTCCATGGGCTTGCTTCAGGCCTCTGGGTTACATGTCCCTGACCTTGTTCCTTTACCCTTTAATCCTCCAATGACCTTCTACTATCTATACCTTGGAAAGGGTACAGCTGGAACCATTAGATTTGACTTCACAGAAGGAAGAACCTTCTTAATACTCAGAGCTTCTGAAAAGAGACCACACGACCTAGAGAGGTCTCTACCATGGGTACTACTCACATAGGGAGAGGCCAGTCACTGAACCGTAGCCGATGCTTCCAGTCCTGCCATTTCAGGGACGTAATGCTCAGCCCTTTGCAGCTCAGTGCCAGGCCCCGCAGGTCCCTGTCTGCTACAGGACGACAACTTGAGCCTTGTCACACTGGACTGTGACCCACCACTGCCAGGGTTCTTGCCCCAGTCACTAGCCACTGTGTTTTTGCTCAATCTGTTCTCACCACCTGGAGTTCCTTTTCCCTTCGTTTACGAGGCAGCCTGTCAAAATCACCCCACCCTCTGAAGCCCAGATCAAATGCCACCTCCTCAAGTCACAGCATCATAGAAAGTGAGAGCCAGCACAGCCCATGGAGATTGTCCAAACAGCGTCCTCAGTTTACAGACACAGTCCCACCCATCTCCACTCCACCAAAAAACAATGAAGGCTGAAAAGTTAAGTGATTCAGCCAAAGTTAGTTATAGGACTATGATTCAAACCCAGTCATCAGTACTGATTCCAAATTTCAACATACCAGAACCCCGGTCTCTGGCCTGCCAAGGCAGGAGAACTAAACCATTTGCTATGCTTCTCTGCTACACTTATGTATTGCTTTGCATAGTACTCACAAGACTGCTGCAGAGCCCTCTACATAGAGGTATTCCTGCCACTCACTACCTGTGCAGCTGTGTTCAAACAACACACCCTCTCTGAGCCTTGCTCTCCTCCACTCCAGGGCTCAGGGTAAAGGGCGTCTTTTCAGACTCTCTACCTCCCTGTCCAATGACGTCACCCACTCATATCACTACTTTTCCACTGCTTCTATCACGTTCTGAAATCATCTTGTTTATTTCTGTGGCTTAATATTAGACATAATAAGCAAAACACACACAAAGAAGAATTAAACAGAGTGATAGTAGGTAAACACTATTATTACAGGAGTCAGCAAACTTTTTTCTATAAAGAGCCAGAGAATAAATATTTTGGGCTTTGAAACCATATGATCTTTTTGCAACTTTTGCAAACTACACTGGAGAGTGAAAGCAACCACGAACAGTACATGAATAAATGAGTGAGCTACATTCCGATAGCCCTGCACTTAGAGAAACAGGCAAGGGCCCCGACTGGGCCTGCAGGCCTTAGTTTGCCAACCCCCCGTTAATAAGAATGGATTTTTTTTTAAGTTTTTATACAGAGGGTTTCATAGTGATATGATATTTGAAAAACATAACATCTCCTATACATCTGGTTTGGCAGACCATAGTAAAATTGAAAAAGAGCTACCCTATAACCCAACCCTTTCTCTGCAGCTGTTCCCTAGAGAGCACTGTCACCGGTTTCTGAAGAGTCTCACATGGGGGCCGCCACACATGGTGGGGAGCACTGTCAGAAGCAGTGGGAGGGACAGAGCCATGAGGTATGCCCACACGACAAAACACAACCTACCACGCAGAAGGACTAAGTCAGGCTTTGTACATCTTAATGTAGACAAATAACAGGCAGTTTTCGATGAAAAAAATGTAGGGAAATATGTTATAGGGTACGATACAGTTTAATTAAATTTTAAAATGTACACAAAACAATTCTGCATATTGTTTATGGGTAACTACTATTCTAGAAATGTATGGAAACTAAAAACACCAGCCTGCGGCCGGGGGGGGGGCGGCGGGGGGGGCAGGGTGAACAGTGTGGGTGGTGGGTGGGGGTCATGGCTTTATAGTGCTGTATTTCTTTTCCGTAAAGGAGGTGAACAAAGATGACAGAAATTTAAGTGATAATTAGTATATTGCTGTTTAATAATTAGTATATTACTAATCCTGGGCAGTGAGGCTCTTTTTAATACATCATTCTTTATTTTTATGTATAGTCTTAAAGTTGCTTCCTCAAACACAGGAAGCTTATTTAATGTGCTTTTCATTTGTGACTCCTCAAGTCATGAAGAGTTCAATTTTTCATCACGTAGGTTTTGATTTGTTTTCTGATTTTCTGTCTTTTGAGACAAAACTATTTTTCTCTCTGGAGCTGGGGTTTTCTCTCTGTAGCTCCTGGAAGCACTGCTAGAGTCTAAAAAAGGCCACAGTCTGACTGAACAACATTCAGAGAACTTCCTCAAAATACAACTTGATCTAATGGACTTTCCTGCACTGCCTGTGAATTCTGCGATGGCGTCAGGATCGTGAAGGCTGAGCTCAGATGGCTGCAGCTCTGCCACTCCTCACTCCTCTCCATCGGAGTGCAGAGAGGAGACCCACTGAGGGATGTGGCGGGAGGAACTGTAAGAACTGCTATTTTATCTTGAAGGAATATTCAGAGTTAAACTGACCCTAAGGTCAGTTCCTCCCCCTCTCTACCCCATAGCAGCTGAGTGAGGCTAGGCTCAGATAAAACCACTTGATAAAAGACTAGTATATCATAGAATTCCTCCTTGCTTCCTCTCTAGGACCATGTCAAAGATCCTATGGCATGTTGTTCCCAAATATATAAGAGAAGGTACCAGGCGGCCAGAAGGGAGACACACACAGGAGTCGAGAGCATGCCATCTTCAGAATCAGATGGAGGGCACTTCCAGACACAAGGGAATGTCTTCTCACCAGGTGAGCTTATCTGTCTGATATGCACCAGGTGACTCTCAGCTCACCGTGTGCCAGACATGATGTGGGGCTTCACCCAGGGGAGCACTGTCCTCACCTGACATTAACACGGGTGCACTACATTCACCCAGGGAGCACTGTCCTCACCTGACACTAACACAGGAGCACTACATTCACACAGGGAGCACTGTCCTCACCTGACACTAACACAGGTGCACTACATTCACACAGGGAGCACTGTCCTCACCTGACACTAACACAGGAGCACTACATTCACACAGGGAGCACTGTCCTCACCTGACACTAACACAGGTGCACTACATTCACACAGGGAGCACTGTCCTCACCTGACACTAACACAGGTGCACTACATTCACCCAGGGAGCACTGTCCTCACCTGACACTAACACAGGTGCACTACATTCACCCAGGGAGCACTGTCCTCACCTGACACTAACACAGGAGCACTACATTCACACAGGGAGCACTGTCCTCACCTGACACTAACACAGGTGCACTACATTCACACAGGGAGCACTATCCTCACCTGACACTAACACAGGTGCACTACATTCACACAGGGAGCACTGTCCTCACCTGACACTAACACAGGTGCACTACATTCACACAGGGAGCACTGTCCTCACCTGACACTAACACGGGTGCACTACATTCACACAGGGAGCACTGTCCTCACCTGACACTAACACAGGAGCACTACATTCACACAGGGAGCACTGTCCTCACCTGACACTAACACAGGAGCACTACATTCACACAGGGAGCACTGTCCTCACCTGACACTAACACGGGTGCACTACATTCACACAGGGAGCACTGTCCTCACCTGACACTAACACAGGAGCACTACATTCACACAGGGAGCACTGTCCTCACCTGACACTAACACAGGTGCACTACATTCACACAGGGAGCACTGTCCTCACCTGACACTAACACAGGTGCACTACATTCACACAGGGAGCACTGTCCTCACCTGACACTAACACAGGTGCACTACATTCACACAGGGAGCACTGTCCTCACCTGACACTAACACAGGAGCACTACATTCACACAGGGAGCACTGTCCTCACCTGACACTAACACAGGAGCACTACATTCACACAGGGAGCACTGTCCTCACCTGACACTAACACAGGTGCACTACATTCACACAGGGAGCACTGTCCTCACCTGACACTAACACAGGAGCACTACATTCACACAGGGAGCACTGTCCTCACCTGACACTAACACAGGTGCACTACATTCACACAGGGAGCACTGTCCTCACCTGACACTAACACAGGTGCACTACATTCACCCAGGGAGCACTGTCCTCACCTGACACTAACACAGGAGCACTACATTCACACAGGGAGCACTGTCCTCACCTGACACTAACACGGGTGCACTACATTCACACAGGGAGCACTGTCCTCACCTGACACTAACACAGGTGCACTACATTCACCCAGGGAGCACTGTCCTCACCTGACACTAACACAGGAGCACTACATTCACACAGGGAGCACTGTCCTCACCTGACACTAACACAGGTGCACTACATTCACACAGGGAGCACTGTCCTCACCTGACACTAACACAGGAGCACTACATTCACACAGGGAGCACTGTCCTCACCTGACACTAACACAGGTGCACTACATTCACACAGGGAGCACTGTCCTCACCTGACACTAACACAGGTGCACTACATTCACACAGGGAGCACTGTCCTCACCTGACACTAACACAGGTGCACTACATTCACACAGGGAGCACTGTCCTCACCTGACACTAACACAGGTGCACTACATTCACACAGGGAGCACTGTCCTCACCTGACACTAACACAGGAGCACTACATTCACACAGGGAGCACTGTCCTCACCTGACACTAACATGGGTGCACTACATTCTCCAAGTGCTATTTGTTTGTTTTGCTGTGTGCGACCAGTTTTCTTTCTCGTTTTGGTTGTACAATACAGCATATTCCAATTTATTTATTTATTTATTCTAAAAAAACAGACAAAAATGGTTTAGTGACATAATTGGCCTTTCTGTTAAGAAACCTGAATGGAAGCATATGGTAAATATAAAGGTTTGTTGTCCTTAAGCCAAGTCATTCTAAATATACGTTTAGACTCGCTATCTAACATGGTTCCGTTTATTTATTGCCAGCTCTCTTCTTCACACTGATAATCGCTCCCTCCTGGCAGTGAGAAATGGGCATGCCCCACTGTGTCTGAATGTTACAGCTCACATACAATGAAAGCATCAGTCTCCTGTGACCCCTCTAATACCTATGGGGAAGAACAAGGGATGGGCCAAGGATAGAATTTCAGTTTCAATTTTACATCATCTGGCTATTGTCAGTTCAAGTTTATTTCAATGCAAGAGTTTGAGGCACTTTTGAGGTTAACATTTATGAGCTCAATTTTTTTTTTTTTTTTTTTAAAAAAAGGAGGGTGAATTCACTGGATCTGCAATACTCCACGGACATAATTTAGAACTACAGCATGTATGCTTTTTCTCAGCTGACTTACAGGATGAAAACAACTGTTTAAACCTTTCAAGTTTGATTTGTATCTACTTAAACTTTTATTAGTTTAGCTATCCATGCATTGTTCCTTGAGTGAGAAAAGTGATGTGAAAATTCTTACATAGTTTAAGGAAGAGGTAATTAAAAGAGATCCTCCGCCAAATTCCTACTGAGGTCAATGCAAGCTTGGCCTAATTAAAGTTTATAGAATTTGGCCTGTATTCTATTCGAACAGCAGATACTATTTTGTCTTAGTTGCAAGTTTGACATTATTTAATTATAGTTCAAATGACAGTATAAACAGAAAACAGAGAAGACTCTCGTGTTGTGTGGCTGTTGTCCTGGCAGGACTGACCCAAGGGCCAGTGGGGGAAGAAGGAATTGGTGACCGAGTCCGCAGCGGCCCCTGGCACGCCCTTCACACAGACCACAACCAAATGTAGTTGGACAGGCATAGGCATACATTAATAAGAAATTGCCATTTTCAGAGCTAAAGGAAAATAGTAAGCTGAACCTACTGAAAAGTAACATGATCAATATATGATCTATGCAGACAGCTAAGTTACAAGTTGACTAGTTCTCCACTGAACATAGCATGCCTCGTAAATACACCGGTCACTGAGGACTGAAGGGAACTAACAGTTGAAGGCATGATGATGACTCATCCAATGACAGTTTTGCATCACTCAAAGGGTCAAGGGGCTGGAAGCTTACCTAAATAACCATCTACTTTTCCTGTCAGCGTTATGCCCATTTCATTCTAGAAAGGGAAATTTTCCTGAAAAATTTCTAGTGAACGTGACAAGTTTGCAGTTATACAGATCTTAACAGAAATGCTTTCAGAATAAAATGAAGTTCCTCTTCCATTTGGTGCTCAACCAGTTCCTTAACCAGTTTATCTGTCCCTGATCAGATAACATGGGCACCACCCCTGTCAGAACTTAGAAATATTCAAAGATCTTCTTCAGCCTCTACCCTCCTCAGTGGGAACTCTACCTCATTTTAAGACATCTAAAAACTCCCCTTTCCTAAAGCAGGGCCTGACTGTACCACTGTTCTATCTGTTGGTGTATGTGGTTAAAACCTCCCCACTTCTGAGCTCCACAGTAGACTACCCCTTCAAGAACCCCATGTGGGAAGGTGGAGAAGAGGTCAGGGAAAAAAATCAGCCTCATCTTGTCTTGGGGAAGAGTGATTTCTACCCTCCTCAAAACTGACAGTGGCACTTTGAGTGTAACATTTGCTCTATCATCTTCAACAGCTTCAGTCCGGGCTGTGCTGAGCCCTGAGATCAGGAAAAATCCAGACGACTAGATGCATGTTTCAGGGGGCTGTGGAGCAGGCCCGACACTGGAAAGCAAGACAATAGCACCTTCCCTCTGTGAGGACAGGGCACTGCGTCCCCGGCCCCAGGAGCAGCCTCCGTGAGCAGCTAAACATGCCAGGCAACAATAACTGTCAGAAAGGACTTTTTATGCCAAAACCACAGTAGCCGTGCTTGGCAGACACCCCTCCACATTCACATGGGTTATGGTAAATAACTCTATTCAAGAGATTAACTCATTTCCTTATCTGGGGCACAGTTAATAAATGCTCGCCCTGGCAAGCATTTCACAATAGGGTCATGCTAAAAGGGTCATGCTAAAAGTTAACTATTGTGAAAGATTCTTTTATAACAGGCAGGTGGTCAGTACTGCGACCTTTGACACTCATCCTGACACTGCTCTGTAATCACTTTGCCTTCCAATATTCTCTTTCCTCCCCCAGTCTTTCTGCCGTCCCCTCCTAGTACCTGACTCTGTGATATACAAATTCCCCAACACATCCATAAGCTATTTCCAGAACATGAGCCTGGTTCACTGCTTCTGCTGCAGCTCTTAAGTGTGCCCACATAACTTGTGCCTACCAGGCAAGATGGGGGCCAGTTTCTCCCAGTTCTCCAGAGCTATCCAAACTCTGCTACTGCTCACCTCGCTCCTCTGAAGCTCATGCCATAATACTCCAACACCTGCCACCATCCTTGGACCACGTGTTCTACCAAGTAACAGACCCACATACACTGACAACTCTGGCCTACTCTCAATGTAGGTGATCACAGTCCATGTAAACAACACATCTAATATCGTAGACTCTCGATTGTTCTACTGTCTCAAAGCAAGACATTGTCCCTCTGCTACAATTAAGTAACCCAAGGTCACAGCCAAACCCTGGACCTTGACATCCAGATGAGTTCTATCTAAAATGCACAAATTTCTTACCATAATACACCAATCTCCAGCTATTCTTACCCTATCATTCACACTAAACTTCACCTTCACTAAGACCGACAGTCTTTTCCTCTCCACTTATTTTTTTGTCTTTATCTTTCTCAGGCTACTCCCATTACTCTTAATTTTTTTCCCTTATATTAGCTTCCATAGTATCACACTCTCCCGATGTTCCTCCTGCCTTTCTAAGCATTCCTTCTCAAAAGCCATTGGACGTTTCTCCTCCCCCAGCCTGTCAATGTTGGGGACCACCAGAGCTCACTTCTTAACCTGCTGTCTTCTGTATTACACCTTTACATATGTGACTTCACTCAATAGCATTGCTTTAAGTCCTACATATAGACTAGTAACTCCCAAACTCCTGTCTCTATGAAACCTCCACCTTGCGGAACAATAGGCATCTCCAACATGACGGCCGCAGCAGACTCTCTGCTTCACAATAAGAACCTGTCCTTCTCCTGAGTGGCCTCACCACCACCCAGTGCTCAGGCTGAAAACCTGTGGACTCCGAGGCTTCCTTCATCATATACTTTCTTTCTTTGCACTTCCATTCCATCCAGCAATCCATTTTCAATTGGTGACTGAGAAGCTACTCTGTGCCCGACACTGTTCTACTGGGATAAGGAGTAAACAGATTTAAAAAAATTTACTTCCCACCTGAAAGTGACATCCTAGTGAAAGGAGAGAGAAAATGAGCGGAAGAGTAAATCCACAGATGGTCAGGTGGTGGCCCGTCCTAAGGAGAACGAACGACACAAGCGAGGACGTCAGGGAAGGACGTCAGGGGAGCGCTGGCGGCTGACAGAGGCCACTTTAAACAGAGTGGGCGGAGGAGGCGGGTGCGAGTCAGATAGGGGAGGTTGTCAAGATAATGCTTAGGCAGATGGAAGCAGCTGAGGGAGCCTGTCCCCAGTGTCTGCAGGGGGACATTCTGGGAAGGCTTCCCACAAGTGTGAACATCCTGAGGTGGAAGCAAGTCCGCAGGGCCAACAGCTGCAGAGCCAGGGGCTGGACCACACAGAGCCGGCAAGTCTCCTTCAGAGCTGGGATTCTAAAGTGAGAAGAGGGACCCCTGGAAGGCTTTCAGCCGAACATGGCATGGTCTAACTTAGGCTTTAAGTGGTGCATTCTAGCTGCTCTGTGGAGGGCAGGTGCAAGGGGACAAGAGAAGTGTGAAACCATTTGGAAGGTTATCACAACCCAAAGTGAGAAAATGATGGTTTAGACCAGGGGTCTCAAACTCGTTGCCATGCGGCCCGCCCACCAATTTTGTGCGGCCTGCAGCCTAATCAAACTTCGTGGATTAATCTGCGGGCCAGTCTGCGGGCCGCACAAAATTGGTGGGCGGGCCGCATGCGGGCCGCGGGCCGCAAGTTTGAGACCTCTGGTTTAGACCAAGAATCTGGCTGTGAACATAGTAAGAAGTGGTCGGATTCTAAATGTTTTTAAAGGTAGAGCAAACAGAATTTACAACAGTCAAATCTCGCTGATGCTAAATCCAATATGTCTCTCAAATCCATCCACTTCTCCCCGCCACGCCCAATCCCGCAGCCTCGTCAGCGCTTGCCTGGATTACTATGACGACGGGTTACCTCCTCCCCCTCTATTTTAACAATGTACCCAATAATCTTATAAGAGCATAAGAAACAACTGAGTTTAGTAGAAGAACTCAGCAGAGGACTTGCAAGTCAAGACAGAAGACTGCACAAACATGTCTGCCTCCTCTCCCTCCCACAAAACCTTTGGAGTGACAGGACTGTGGTACAGAAGGAGGCAAACGTGCACCTGTGATGAAAACAGCAAAGAGCGTGGGAAGAATGGCTGGCAGGGTCAGTGAACCAGAGTTTGAACCAACTTCTCTAAGATCAGCGCAGATGGGACTTGACTAAAACCGGAGCAGAGCAGGACGAGGAAGCCATAGCTGTACCTCCAGGGAGAGCCCCAGGGGGACCCCACATCCGGAGCGGGCAGGCACAGGGAGCAGGTGTGCGGCTGGGCAGGAACTCGGTGCAATGGCACACCTGACCGTGGAACAGGTGAGCCGGACAGCCCTTCCCATCCCCCTGAGTTTAGTGGAAATAGAATGACTGTCGAGAATATATAATCAGAGAAGTGCCCACTAAAGAAACTGAAGATTTGTCCAGGATAGGAAGGAGCTTGTAATGTTGGGGGTCCTAAGCGCTCAGCGGGGTCCTCTCATTTTGCATTTGGTGGGCTGTGGAGTAGGAATTACTCCTGTCTATTCCCCACCCAGGTGTCCATCCACCCACTCCTTCAACAAAATTTAAGCTGCATAGCTATCAGGCGCCCAGGCAGGGAGCAAGATGAACTTCCTATATATGTGAAGTCTGCTTTCTAGTGGAGATGGGGGTACACACAATATATAAGGAAACAAACAAAAATGAGAAAATTTCAGAGGGAAAGCACAATAAAAAATAAGACAATATGACTGCGAATGATAGTGTGTATCTGTGTGTGTGCATATATGCATGGGTATGAGTGTGTGTGTCTGTGTGTGCATATGTGTGTGTGTGTCTGTGTGAGTGCATATGTGTGGGTATGAGTGTGAGTGTGTGTCTGTGTGTGTGTATATATGTGTGTGTGTGTGTGTGTGGCATGTGTATGGGTATAGTGCTCCCTCAGCTGGTATGAAAAACTCTTTAAAGGTGTTATTTTAGCTGACTTTAAATGACAAGAAGGAGCCGGCCAAGTGAGAACTGGGAAGAGAATGTTTCAGGCAAAGAGAAGTATCGGTGCAAATGTCTTGAGGAAGGGACAAGTGGCCTGGCAAACTTGAAAAGAAGCCCAATTATAGTCACAACTCAGTGACTGACAGAAAAGGGAGCAGGGGCTCAGTATGCAAGAGGAGGCGGGGAGCAGATCCTGCAGGCCTCAAAGACCATATAGAGTTTGCATTTTATTTGAAATACAATGATAAATCATTGTAGGTGTTTTAACAAGCAAGCTCTGATCTGAGTTTTCAAAGTCACTGGGTTACTTTCTGAAGGAGGGGCTGGAGAAGGGCACAGAGGAACGCGGGGACCAGCTGCGTAGCCCCAGTGAGAGAGAACGGTGCCTGGACGAGGGCTGGGCAGTGTGGCTGGACGAGGGGCCGGCAGTGTGCCTGGACGAGGGCCGGGCAGTGTGGCTGAACGAGGGCCCGGCAGTGTGGCTGAACGAGGGCCCGGCAGTGTGGCTGAACGAGGGGCCGGCAGTGTGCCTGGATGAGGGCCGGGCAGTGTGGCTGGACGAGGGCCGGGCAGTGTGGCTGGACGAGGGGCCGGCAGTGTGGCTGGAAGAGGGCCCAGCAGTGTGGCTGGACGAGGGCCGAGCAGTGTGGCTGGGCAGCGGGGACGAGCCTGGCGTACATGTTTTAGCATTAGAGCACATGTTATCTGAACATGGACGGTGAAGAATAGAGTGTTTGGGAGTAGGAAAGAAAATGTTAACTACTCTTACTTTACCTAAGCAGTAAAAATCGTCCTGGTGGGAGAGTCTAGCAAGGTACCCTGCTTGAGACTAAGCTCACATTTAAGGGGCTCAGAGAGACCCTGTCCTTGTGTACCCATGGTTCTGGGGACATAAGGGTGGAGTCCCAATGCTGCGGAGAGGATGACTATCAGGGTACTCTTAGTAAAGCAAGACAGACAGTTGCCCAAGAAGAAGATACATTTACTGCTTTTCCACAGATTATTAGAAAAGGAAACCCAAGAGACCCAACTCATTGGCCTCCCTGGTCATCACATGCAACGCCAGTTTGCTTGCTTCATCGTCTGTCTCAGTTCCTAGCCCAGCTCAGCCAATGGGTCTTTTCCCAGTGAGCATCTATCCGCTCAGTATGGAAGTCAACAGCTTCACTGGTCATAGATGCAAACCAGCTGGCCAGCAGAGACTCCGGCATCAGTGATCCCTGCATGTCTCACAGAAGGAAAAGCTGCTCACCAACTTCCCTGGCTGCTGGGCGAGGGCAGGCACAGGGTTAAGTCGACTGTAATACGGGAAGAAGATAGAAATATTGATAAGCTTAATAACTAATCAATAAATGAAAGTATAGAGTTTAGTAAGTAGAGACTACAAGAAGAATAACATAATTTTTAAATGTTGAACCAGCAGGTTTATTCAACAGCAGGGAAGAAAGAGGAAGAGTGTAATGGATACAAACCATGAAAGACAGCAACAATGACTAAGCAGAATACCAGTGACAACAAACACAAGTGGTAAAACAGATTTGAATGAAGACAATAATCAGCAAAAATTTTACAGATCCAAATGGTCTGTCACAAAGCTGTAGAAAGCTTAATTATAAAATCTGGAAATAAATACACCAGACAAATATGAATGCAAACGAGCTAGAGCAGCCTATCTTGTTAACACAAGTCACTAAGAAAATCAAGGCAGAAAAATACACGGGACAAAGGCAGAACATGACATACTCTTAACTGTCTCATCAGAACAATCATCAACCCAAGTGCATCTAACATTATAGCCTCACAATATATGAGGTAACAATTAACGAAACATGGAACAAAGCAGAGAAGTAAACAATTGGAAGTGAATGGGAGTGAGGGTCATCACATCCTGCTCAGAAACTGAAGCGGACAAAATAAGTTAAGACACAGAAGATTTGAACAACACAGTTCATAAGCCTAAACTACTAAATACATATAAACTTTGATAACTGACAGGAACCATATTACTTCAAACACAAATAGAACTTTCATGAAAACTAACCACCTACTAGGCCTCAAAGGAAGCCTCCATAACTTCTCTCCGGAACAGTACCATATACTCTATGTTCTTCAAGCTCGATGCAAAAGAAGTTCTTAATCAACAGGAGCTAAAAATAGAATACACAGAATGAGAGGAAATTATGAGGGGATAAAGAAATACTTAGAATCAAATGTAGCTAAGTGTTCAACTTAAGAAACTGGTAGCCTGACCAGGTGGTGGTACAGTGGATAGAGCATTGGACTGGGATGCGGAGGACCCAGGTTCAAAACCCCGAGGTCGGGCTCGTCTGGTTTGAGCAAGGCTCACCAGCTTGAACCCAAGGTCTCTGGCTTGAGCAAGGGGTCACTCGGTCTGCTTATAGCTCCCCTGGTCAAGGCACATATGAGAGAGCAATTAATGAACAACTAAGGTGCCGCAACAAAGAATCAATGCTTCTCATCTCTCTCCCTTCCTGTCTGTCTGTCCCTAATCTGTCCCTCTCTCTGTCTCTTTCTGTCCCTGTCACACAAAAAAATTAAATAAATAAATAAATAAATAGGTAAAAAATAAATAAATACATGTGTACCTGAAACCTGCAAAATTTTGTTAAACAATGTCATCCCAATAACTTCAATAAAAAAAGAAATTGATTTTAAAAAAGGCAACATCAGAGAATGGAGGAGAAGGGGGAAAAATACAGTACAATATGGGCAGAAAAAACTGGAAAAATGTTGAGAAAATAAAATCAAATTCTAGTTCTTCTGTAAAGATTAATAAAATAGACACACAATGGGCAAGATTAATCAAAAAAATAAAAGTAGAAAGAGGCAAATAAAAACAAAATAAAATGAAAAGGGAGAATAATAACTATTTTTAGAAAGAGGAAAACTTATATACAATGAGTTTGAAAATATATATACATATACATGTGTGGGTGTGTGTATATATATAACTCACACGGCCAGGAGAAACACTGTACAAACAACACTGCTGAGAAGGGTGGGCACAATCATGTGTCACTGATGAAAACAGAAGCAGCCACTCTGGAGACAGCACCACAGGACAAACAGAAACCACACAAGCACATGCCCTCCTGTCCAGCAATCCTACTCCTAGGCACACAGCAGGATGCTCCCTGCAGCACTGCGGGGCCGGCACTGTGGGGACAGTGGGAAGCCGGAGGCAACCTGGCGGTCCCTCACTAGGGGAAAGATCAAGTAAAACAGAGACAGAGCATAACAACTTAAATACTATAGGTACATAGAACAAAAATGGGTAGACCTGGAAAATAGTATTGAGTGAAAATAGTTAAGAAAAAGAGAAAAATCTGTAGACATGTAAATTAAACATACATGTTATACCACATTATATATTTTGCAAAATTGTTAGGGTCACAGTTTCTCTGAAATCAACTAAATTTCATCTTCCTGGCATTTAAAAAATGAACAGTACTCTTACAGAAGTGCCTCACCAACTGTATTTAGAAGAGAGTCCCTTACACCCAGATGTCCAACTCCTTTCCCAATGGCTTCATCACCTCAACAAAGCAAAATTTTGTTATGGTCCATAAAAATGTCAAGAAGCCATTATTTAACATAAAAATACACATGTGCTTTCTCAAACACAGCATGTTCAAAACTAAACTACTAATCTTTACCCCCAAACACTCCCACCTGCAGGTTTCCACATTTTAGCTGACAGAAATTCCTCTCGTTCCAAGAAAAAAAACCCCTTGGAGCCATCCTTGACTTCTTTTTCTCACACTGCACATTGACTGATCAGCAAATTCTGTTAGGCCTACCTTCAGAATACATCTAGAACAGCGGTTCTCAACTTATTATACAATACATTTTTAAATAAAATATGTATTTCCGATGGCTTTAGGCGACCCCTGTGTTTTGGTCGTTCGACCCCCGCCAGGGTCACAACCCACAGGTTGAAAACCGCTGATCTAGAATCTGATCACTTCTTACCACTTCCTCTGTTCCCACTCTGGTCTGAGCCACCACTGTCTCCCACCAACATTAACAGAAAAGCTTTCTGCCTGACCTCCACCTTCTCCCTTTCCACAGAGCAGTCTGCAAAAATGAAGGCTGGTCACCTCACTACTCTGTTCAAAAACTTGCAAGGTTCCCCAGGTCACCCAGGGTAAAAGCTACCAGAGCTCAGGAATCCTGCGTGATCTGTGACTCCCCCTTTCCTCTCCTGGGACTGCTCTGTCTCATCTCTCTGAGCACACCAGGGAGATTCTTGTCTCAGGGCCTTTGAGCACATATCACATGACTAATGTTCAGATCTCCTTCAGTCATTGGTAAAACGTGAACTTCTCTAGCGCACATACTTGATCATCCTATTAAAACTGTGACTTCTACTGCCTCCCCACTGGCTTTCCTAATCCTCCTTAACTTACTCTACCTCATCATTTTCCACACCATTTATCAACATCTAATATGAGAATACACGATGAGGTTCATTACTTTTTGTCTCCTCTCCCTGCTGGAATGTGAAATGTGTACCGCACTCTGTGTTTTGCTCACTAATTATGCCAATCTTCTAGAACAAGACTGGCGTGGAAGGGAGGCTCATTCATCTCCACTGACTGAATAAGTGGCTGAGTGGCCGGATGGTTTACTGCCATGTGGGCACAGTAAGGCCAAAATGAGGGTTTTGCGGGGGGGGGGTCTATCAGAGATGATGATAGACCATGTGAAACAAGAGAAACAGTGAGCATGACCAGAGCTACTGAATAAAGCCAAGAGGGGGTCCCAGGAAATGCAGAACAGCAGGAATCCAAGAGAACCGCTTGAATACAGAGTTGAGAGGCAGGAGCCAAAGATCAATACCAGACAAGAGAAGTCAAGAGCAGGAGTTTGGAGGAGGGAACTAATCAGTTTCCCAGATGACAAGCATCAGTCCAGAGCTGCTCGTGGGTCAGCCACATCCACTGGAGACGCTACTTAGTAGTGGACACTACTCACCACATGCAAAAATGTGGACCCAGAACATGAAAAACCCTAATAGTGACAGTTTAGGTTATCAACTTGTATTTATTATGCCACAAGTAAGATGTTCATGTAAATGACAATACCTAACGGTAAATAAAATAACACTATTTCCACCCAAAACGCTCATCCACACCAGGGATTACGGTATTTTCTACCCACTCTTCACTTTATATGGTAAGTATAGAATTCAGTGCTGATAAAAACCTGCTTCATTGTTAATGATACAACAAGGTAAATCACTAATTAATAAATTTATTATTTTTCTTATTAGTGAAACACTTTTACTTTCTATATAAATCACTAATTGCCAATAATTTACTAAATCAGTCAACTTAATACATCAGACAAATCCAGAAGAGCAAATTATGATAAAAAGGAAAGTAAATGTGCATGTTCACATAAAGTCTAACTTTGAAGATCAGTGAGTTATTTATAGCATTTGGTTTCAAGGTTCACTTTTTCTGTATTTGTAAGTATAGCAAATACAGAATTTGTTTATTTGTAACTATAGCAAATACAGAATTAGAAACATGCCACAATCACGGTCAGAAACACTAACCAGGAATTAACATAATTCACTGTATACTTTGTCTTTAGTTCAATCATACATCTGGTTATCTGAAAAGCTTGAAAGTAGTAACTATGTCCCAGTGATTCTGAATGTATCTCCCAAGTCTACATAATAGTACTTTATTTCCTTCAATAATCAAGCTTAACATCTTCTATATCAGCAGTTCTCAACCTTACCCACAGGTTGAGAACCACTGTTCTATATCAATTCATCAACCAAGTTATTAAATACTGTACAAAAGGGAAATAATGTGACCTATGGAATAAATAGGGAGAGAGAAGAAAGAAACAAAACCAGAGGATGTGAAAATGAGGAAAAAGAGATTAAAGAGACTGGATATTAACCCCCAAAATATTCTTTTAGAATTTTCCTCCTAAAAATATTTGTACCTGTGAAATAAGAGCAGAGTATTTCTTTTGCAGACTATTACCTAAAATGAATTTAAAAACAATTTAGGAATCATTGATTTTATGAGGACTTCCTTTTCACGAACTTACGTAAGCAAAAATGCAAATCAACAGTCCTGAATGCTCCAAAGGCTTTGATTAGTCCCTGAGGTCTGTTTTCTAAAGTATGGTTTCTTTAGAAGTGCTCCTCTTCAAAAATCATTTAATTTAATACCATTAAACTAATTCCCAAATGTCAATTGCTCATACCCTAGGCCATTGCTAATGACTTAAAAGGGATATAAAATAAACAACTATAATTTTCTATTTTTTACATTTTATTTAGAAAACTAAATTTAATGGGATGACGTTGATCAATAAGAGCACATAGGTTTCAGGTAAACATTTCTATAGCATTAATTATGATAGTTAATTATGTTGTGTCCCCATCACCCAAAGTCAAATCTTTTCCTATCACTGTATATTTGTCCCAATAATTTTCTAAATAAAACTCATTACATTATTTGAAAAATAAATGTTACTACTTATAATGAAAGTAGAAAATCAGTAACAAAGTGTCATAGTCAAAAAGAAGCTGGAACTCAAGGTCACAAGTACAAACCCCAACAGGGAATTTGTGTGCCATAGTCACCAGTTCAAATACTTTTTGGGCTGTGTCTATCTGCAAGATCCTGTGCAGTATCCTGGGAGCGGACACACACACACACACACACACACACACACACACACACCAAAACAAATATCCTATCAGCACTCAAGAAGCTCAAAATCTAGTCAACTTCAATTATCCTTTTATATGCTTTTAAAAATCAGCTAAAACAAACTGTCTCTCTGTTCATTTAGCCCTTTTCTCTCCAAATGAAGGGATCACATCAGTAAGTGATTTGAGATAAAAATTGAACATAAGGAATAATTGCGAAAAGAGAGATCAGGAGAAAAAGTACTATATTATCTCAAAACTTATAATATACAAATCAACTCTGTTCAAAATCCTTACATGATCAGGTATGTATCTTTAGGAGCAAAGAAAAGGGGTGGAAAATGTATACAGAGCCACAAGTGTTGGCTACTTCGGTGACAAAGCATGGCAGGCGTGGAGAGGATATCGTAACTCCCTTCTTCTTTGACTTGTTACAGTGAGTATAAATTATTTCTGTGATTTAATAGCACACCCATAGTGTGTGGATTAAATGAAATGGTTCATGCCAACTTCTTAATAAAATGTCTGACATGTGGTAACATCATATAACTCACTAATGACAAAAACTGAAACCCTCTAGTGCTAACCCAGAGAAGATGCTGAAAACGCAGGAAGGACCCAAGCCCAGGGATGAGGCACCGGATTCCCCAGGCTGTGATTTACAAAGAGCCACGACTAGGAACACAAGGACAGTCAGCAGTTACCAGCTTTACCAGCTAGGCTGGGCATGGGGTTAAACACAGTCAGAGGCACATAGAACATGTCTTTAGCTGACCTAATACAGGTAGTGAAGTTTTAGAAAGAATAAAAGTATATATAGAGTATCTATATTCTGACTTCATATGGGATCTGGTGTTCTGGGCTGAACTGTGTCCCCTAAAAAGATATGAGACATATTGGTGTCTGTGAATATGACCTTACTTGGAAACAGGGTCTCTGTGAATATAATCAAGTTAAGATAAGGTCATAAATCCAATTCTAAATCCAACATGACTGGTGTTCTTATGAGAAGAAGGAAACTCGGACACTGAGACACCGAGACACAGACGCCCAGGGAGAATGCCATGTGGAGACAGAGGCATGACTGGAGTAACACACCTACGAGTCAGGGCGTGCCACAGGCCAGAAGGTTCTTTCTTGCAGCCTTCAGAGGAAGCGTGCATGGCCCCGCCCACACCTGGGTTCAGGACCGCTGGTCCCCAGAATTGTGAGAGAACAACTTTCTGTTATTTAGGCTACCTTTCTTACCGCAGGCCTATGAAATTAATATATCTGGTCATAAATAAACCACAGGTTGGTTTTAGGCTACCACTAAAGGTAGATGGATGTTTTTCCTCTGATACCTGCATTTCCCTGTGTCTACACCATTGTTCACCTTTTTACATCCACTATTTTATATTTTTGAAAGTGTTCTCAATCATTATTTTTTTTTATTAAATTTAATGCAGAGACATTGATAAATCAGGGTACATATGTTGAGAGAAAATATCTCTAGATTATTTTGACATTTGATTGTGCTGTATGCCCCTCCCGCAAAGTTAAATTGTCTTCTGTTACCTTCTATCTGGTTTTCTTTGTGCCCCTCCCCTCCCCTAACCCCTCTCTCCTTCTTCACCCCATCCCCCCTCCCCCAACCCCCCTGCCCCTGTTGCCATCACTTCTTGTTCATGTCTCTGAGTCTCATTTTTATGTCCCTTCTATGTATGGATTCATCTTAGTTTTTTTTCTGATTTACTTATTTCACTCCGTATAATGTTGTCAAGGTCCATCCATGTTATTGTAAATGATATGATGTCATCATTTCTTGTGGCTGAGCAGTATTCCATAGTATATATGTACCAAAGCTTTTTAATCCACTCGTCCTCTGACAGACACTTGGGCTGTTTCCAGATCTTCGCTATTGTGAACAATGCTGCCACAAACATGCGGGTGCATTTCTCCTTTTCGAGGCGTTCTATGGTGTCCTTGGGGTATATTCCTAAAAGTGGGATAGCTGGGTCAAAAGGCAGTTCGATTTTCAGTTTTTTGAGGAATCTCCATACTGTTTTCCACAGTGGCTGCACCAGTCTGCATTCCCACCAGCAGTGCAGGAGGGTTCCCTTTTCTCCACATCCTCGCCAGCACTTATTCTGTGTTGTTTTGTTGATAAGCGCCATTCTGACTGGTGTGAGGTGATATCTCATTGTGGTTTTAATTTGCATTTCTCTAATGATTAGTGATGTTGAGCATTTTTTCATATGCCTATTGGCCATCTGTATGTCCTCTTTGGAGAAGTGTCTATTCATCTCTTTTGCCCATTTTTGGATTGGGTTGTTTGTGTTCCTGGTGTTGAGTTTTACAAGTTCTTTATAAATTTTGGTTATTAACCCCTTATCAGACGTATTGTCAAATATGTTCTCCCACTGTGTAGTTTGTCTTTTTATTCTGTTCTTGTTGTCTTTAGCTGTGCAAAAGCTTTTTAGTTTGATATAGTCCCATTTGTTTATCCTGTCTTTTATTTCACTTCCCCGTGGAGATAAATCAGCAAATATATTGCTCCGAGAGATGTCCGAGAGCTTACTGCCTGTTTTCTTCTAAGATGCTTATGGTTTCACGGCCTACATTCAAGTCTTTTATCCATTTTGAGTTTATTTTTGTGAGTAGTGTAAGCTGGTGATCTAGTTTCATTTTTTTTGCAGATAGCTGTCCAATTTTCCCAACACCATTTGTTAAAGAGGCTGTCTTTACTCCATTGTATTTCCTTACCTCCTTTGTCAAATATCAGTTGTCCATAGAACTGTGGGTTTATTTCTGGGTTCTCTGTTCTGTTCCATTGATCTATATGCCTGTTCTTATGCCAGTACCAGGCTGTTTTGAGTACAACGGCCTTGTAGTATAACTTGATATCAGGAAGTGTGATACCTCCCACTTTATTCTTCTTTTTTAAGATTGCTGAGGCTATTCATGTCCTCTTTTGGTTCCATATAAATTTTTGGAATATGTGTTCTATATCTTTGAAGTATGTCATTGGTATTTTAATTGGTATTGCATTGAATTTATAGATTGCTTTGGGTAATATAGACATTTTAATGATGTTTATTCTTCCTAACCATGAGCACGGTATATGCTTCCACTTGTTTGTATCTTCCTTGATTTCTTTTATCAATGTTTTGTAATTTTCCGAGTACAAGTCTTTAGTCTCCTTGGTTAAGTTTACTCCTAGGTACTTTATTTTTTTGGTTGTAATTGTGAAGGGGATTGTTTCCTTAATTTCTCTTTCTGACTGTTCATTGTTGGTGTATAAAAATGCTTCTGATTTCTGAGTGTTGATTTTATATCCTGCCACTTTGCTGAATTTATTTATCAGGTCCAGTAGTTTTTTTACTGAGACTTTAGGGTTTTCTATATACAATATCATATCATCTGCAAATAATGATAGTTTTACTTCTTCTTTTCCAACTTGAATGCCTTTTATTTCTTCTTCTTGTCTGATTGCTGTGGCTAGGACTTCCAGGACTATGTTAAATAAGAGTGGTGAAAGGGGGCACCCCTGCCTTGTTCCTGATCTTAAGGGTATTGCTTTTAATTTTTTCCCATTGAGTATGATGTTGGCTGTGGGTTTCTCATAGATGGCTTTTATCATGTTGAGGTATGTTCCCTGTATTCCCACTTTGCTGAGAGTTTTGATCATGAATGGGTGCTGGATTTTATCAAATGCTTTTTCTGCATCTAATGAAATTATCATATGGTTTTTCTCCTTCTTTTTGTTTATGTGATGAATCACATTGATTGATTTACGAATATTGTACCAGCCTTGCCTCCCCAGAATAAATCCCACTTGATCATGGTGTATGATTTTTTCCATATATTGTTGGATCTGGTTTGCTAATATTTTGTTGAGGATTTTAGCATCTATATTCGTCAGAGATACTGGCCTATAATTTTCTTTCTTTGTGTTGTCTTTGCCTGGTTTTGGAATCAGAATTATGCTCGCCTCATAAAAGGAGCTTGGAAGTCTTCCTTCCTCTTGAATTTTTTGAAATAGTTTGAGAAGGATAGGAGTTAGTTCTTCTTTGAATATCTGGTAGAATTCCGTTGGGAAGCCATCGGGCCCCGGACTTTTCTTTGTTGGGAGTTTTTTGATAACTGTTTTGATCTCATTTGTTGTAATCGGTCTGTTTAGGTTTTCTGATTCTTCCAGATTGATTTTTGGAAGATTGTATGTTTCAAGGAATTTGTCCATTTCATCTAGGTTGTCTAGTTTTTTGGCATACAGTTCTTCATAGTATTTTCTTACAATATTTTGTATTTCTGTTGTGTCAGTTGTTATTTCTCCTCTCTCATTTCTAATTTTATTTATTTGAGTCCTCTCTCTCTTTTTCTTGGTGAGTCTACTTAAAGGTTCATCAATCTTGTTTACCTTTTCAAAGAACCAGCTCCTAGTTTCATTGATCCTCTGTATTGTTTCTTTAGCCTCTATGTCATTTATTTCTGCTCTGATCTTTATTATTTCCTTCCTTCTACTACATTTGGGCTTTATTTGCTGTTCTTTTTCTAATTCTTTTAGATGCAGGGTTAAGTTGTTTACTTGAGCTTTTTCTAGCTTCTGAAAGTGTGCCTGTAGTGCTATGAACTTCCCTCTCAGCACTGCTTTCGCTGTGTCCCATAAATTTTGAGTTGTTGTATGCTCATTGTCATTCGTTTCTAGGAATTTTTTTATTTCTTCTTTGATCTCATTCTTAATCCATTCATTATTTAACACCCTGCTATTTAGTTTCCATGTGTTTGAGAATTTTTGAGCTTTTCTGCTGTGATTCATTTCTAGTTTCATGCCATTGTGATCGGAGAAAGTGCTTGGTATGATTTCAGTCTTCTTAAATTTGTTGAGAGCACTTTTGTGCCCTAACATGTAGTCTATCCTAGAGAATGTACCATGAGCACTTGAAAAGAATGTATATTCTGCTGCTTTAGGGTGAAAGGTTCTGAAGATATCTATTAAATCGAGTTGATCTAGTGTTTCCAATAAGTCTGCTGTTTCTTTGTTAATTTTCTTTCTTGAGGATCTATCTAGTGATGTTAGTGGGGTATTGAAATCCCCTACTATTATAGTATTGCTGTTGATCTCGCCCTTTAAATCCATCAAAGTCTGTTTTATATATTTGGGTGCTCCTATATTAGGTGCATAGATATTTATCATAGTTATATCTTCCTGTTGGATTACTCCCTTTATCATTATGTAGTGGCCTTCTTTATCTCTTACTATATCCTTTGTTTTAAAGTCCAATTTGTCTGATATAAGTATTGCTACCCCAGCTTTTTTTTCATTTCCGTTTGCATGAAATGTTTTTTTCCATCCTTTTACCTTCAATCTATGTGTGTCTTTTGTTCTAAGGTGTGTCTCTTGTAGACAACATATGTATGGGTACTATTTTCTTATCCACGCAGCTACCCTATGTCTTTTGATTGGATCATTTAATCCATTTACATTTAAGGTTATTATTGATATGTAGTTGTTTATTGCCATTTTCTTCTTTAAAGGTGTATTCCTTTTTTTTTTTTTGCTGTATTCTTTTCCCACTTTGATCTGTTTACACCAGGCCCCTTAATATTTCCTGCAGCATTGGTTTGGTTGTAATGAATTCCTTGAGTTGTTTTTTGTCTGGGAAGCTTTTTATTTCTCCTTCGATTTTAAACGATAGCCTTGCTGGATAAAGTAGTCTTGGTTGTAGGTTCTTGTTCTGCATTACTTTGAATATTTCTTGCCATTCCCTTCTGGCCTCAAGTGTTTCTGTTGAGAAGTCAGATGTCATCCTTATGGGGGCTCCTTTGTAGGTGATAACTTTTTTTCTCTTGCAGCTTTTAATATTTTCTCTTTATCGCTTAGCTTTGGTATTTTAATTATGATGTGTCTTGGTGTAGGTTTCTTTGGGTTTCTCTTTAATGGAGTCCTCTGTGCTTCTTGGATTTGTGAGAGTTTCTCTTGCATTAATTTAGGGAAGTTTTCAGCTATGATATGATTGAACAAAGTCTCTATCCCTTGTTCTTTTTCTTCTTCTTCAGGAACCCCTATGATGCGGATGTTATTTCTCTTCATGTTGTCACAGAGCTCTCTAAGAGTTTCCTCTGACTTTTTGAGTCTTTTTTCTCTTTTCTTCTCTGCTTTCATGCCTTCATTCCAGTTGTCCTCTAACTTGCTGATTCGATCCTCTGCTCTATCTATCCTGTTTTTAATTCCTTCCATTGTGGTTTTTATTTCTGATATTGTATTTGTCGTCTCCAACTGATTCTTTTTTATACTTGCTATTTCTTTATTTAGGTTTTCAAACTGCCCCTCCATTGTTGTTCTAAGATCCCTAAGCATCCTTACAATCATTATTTTGAACTCCGCATCTGGAAGTTTGATTATTTCCGTATCAGTCAGTTCATCTCTCGAAGGTGTCTCTTGTGGTTTCATTTGGATTGCACTCCTTTGTCTTCTCATCTTCTTCTTCTTTTTTGTTTTATTTGTAGAGTTTGTTGAGTCTAGGCTTGGTGTTGTCTGCCTCCAGTTTTCAGTTGTGTTATTTCTAGGTCTTCTTGGGTTGGTATCAGCTATTATTTGTAATCCACTTTTGGATTTGGGCAGCTTTGAAGTCTTGATTTGTTTGTTTTCTTAACAGGTGATAGTCTTGTTAACTGATCTCAGCAGGGGGCTTCCTTGAAACTGTAACCAGGAATGCTGTGGGTGTAACCTGAGACGCTGAAGGTCTCTTCCACCAACTAATCTCTCTGGGGGCAGGGTTTTTTCTCAGCTTCAGTAGGGGGAGGTGTATCTCAGATCTCCATGGAGACCTGAGTTACTGCCCCTCCTCCCCACTTCTTGTTTTCAGCTGTGTCTTGTTGCACTGATTGGAGCTGGATAGATGTCCGGAGATCTCTGATCCGGAAGCACTTCAGCTCTGTTTTGTGAAAGGTTCAGTCCCTCCCCCAGCTATGGGCACCTCCAGCACGAATGAGTCAGCTTTTTAATTTTGTTTCTTGCATACCTTAGCCCCTCACAGTCTGTCCCTCTGCCTGTCCTTTCCACTTGGGAGATAAGCTGGTCTTTTCAACCCACCTTGCTCCCTGGTTGCCAGGTAAGTGGCTGTGAGCAGTAGTTTCTGCTCTTTTTTCTCTTTGAAATCCTCTCTGGGCTCTCAGCCTCACCCCCTCCCTTCCGTTCCTGTAAGCAGAGGAGATTCAGGCACTCCTTACCAGGATTATTGTGGCTTCCTCTTTGCTCCTTGGTTTTTGAGAGCTGTTCTTGCAGTTCATTGTTGGTTTTTCATGCTGATTTTTCCTAAATTGATTTGTATTCCAGTTTGGTGTTGAGAGCTGGGCGTCTGTGCGTCCACCTACTCCGCTGCCATCTTGGAGCTCCTCAGTCATTATTTTTAAGTTTTATTTTTATCATCATGAGAAAATAAGAATAACATGCTCATTTTAGTAATTTTTTTTTTTTTTTTTTTTACAGACAGAGAGAGTCAGAGAGAGGGATGGATAGGGACAGACAGACAGGAACGGAGAGAGATGAGAAGCATCAATCATCAGTTTTTCGTTGCAACACCTTAGTTGTTCATTGATTGCTTTCTCATATGTGTCTTGATCATGGGCCCTCAGCAGACCGAGGAACCTCTTGCTCAAGCCAGCAACCTTGGGTCCAAGCTGGTGAGCTTTGCTCAAACCAGATGAGCCTGTGCTCAAGCTGGCGACCTTGGGGTCTCGAACCTGGGTCCTCCACATCCCAGTCCGATGCTCTATTCACTGTGCTACCACCTGGTCAGGCTCATTTTAGCAATTTAATATTGCATAAATTCATAAAGCAGAAAGATAGCTACAATCTTACTGCTAACAATATTCACATTTCAAGGTTTTTTCCTATACAGTGAATCTCAAAGTAAAACTGGGGGTTCTTGGAACCTTTTGGGGTTTTTTTTAGGTTAAATCTATTTGCATAATGTCTTCTTTACTTTGTCCCTCCCATCCGTCACGAGTACACAGAGGGGCATTCCCACGGCCACATGACTGAGCCCACAGTGGAGTGGATGCAGAGCAGACATGAGACATCAGTTGTCTCCTGCTCAGCTGGAAACTACAAAGATTTGCAAAAGTGAGAAAACAATGTCATTCTTCTCCTAAATTTTTCTGTTTGAAAAACAGTTACATTTCATAAAAATATTGTGTTAACATGTAATGTTAACACAATTGTTATTTTGAAATGAATAAATATTTTTAAAACTTCTCAGTTGAAAAATGATAAATATCAATAGATAAACTCACAAAAACAAAAGTTTTGGGGTCCTTAGTAATTTTAAATGGGTTCTGAGACCAAAATGTTGGAGAGCCACCAGTCAATATTAGCATCTATTTTTAATTAAAGAGGTTTGACAAAACTATACCTAATATTTATACCTTTCTGTTACCCTTTAACAATGTACCTGGACAATAATGGTCAAAAAAAAAAAAAAAAGCAAGAGTGAATATTCACTATTCATCAAGTCCTGTGCCAAGTGCTTTGCAGGGATTATTTCATTTTATCAGTCAACCCTAAAAGGGAGGTACTAGCACCCTGGGCACTTCTGATGTGGGCAACTGGTAGACCAAACTCTCAGGAATACACACTAGCTATGTAACCTTGACCAAGACCTACATTAAGGTTGTTATGAGAATTAAATGAGTTTGTATTTTCAAAGCACTTAAAGCAACACCTAGAACACAGTAAACACGATAGAAGTATTTATCAGCATTAGATGGTTTGTAAAGCTCTGGGTCCGAGTGTTGTCACCCATGGTTGTGGATGGAGATGGCCAGGGGATACATCAGATGTTGGAAGTCAGGAAGCTGAGGAGAATCTAGCTAGAAAGAGTATGCAATGTTAGAAGAACCATGAGAATATAGTTTCCTAAAATCAAGCAAATAAAATGTATCTAGAAGGCTGTGATGATCTGTGTCAAGTGAAAAGACAGGTATGGAAAGAGACAGAGTGAAACAATAATGAGGAAAGAACTCTGAGGTCTGCAGAAACTACAAAATGGTGGGGAAACAGATGACAGAGTCTGAGAGCCTACCTTCAGCTTCCAAAGGAGCTGTAGAATTTGGGAAGAGGCAGACAGTGGTCTGGAAGCACTCACAAGAAGCAAGGAAGCCCACTGCCCCACACCAGGCCTCACCTTCTCTCAAGAATACCAAGACTCAGACCCTCCTCTAGACCTGGGGCAAGAGGCATGCTTTTGGTTTCTATAATAAACAATCCTAACTACACCCCTTGGCTACGCCAGTTCTGACTGAGTGTGGAAGAGGAGTCAGACCAAACAATCAGCCTTATGAATTCTACTCCAAATCTTCTCAAATGGGCCAGGGAAAGACAGAGAAAAAGCTGGAGACTAGCTAAATGGTAAAAGTTAAAAAGGAAAAAGAAATCGTGTCATACATCAAATGTTAAAGAAGCGCATTGCCAAAAATGAGAACACAAAGAAAAGACTTTTCTTTACATTTTAGAAAGCAGAAAATGCAACCCTTTTCATTTTGAATAATAACACCTTACAGTGAGGTTCAAAAGCCAGTGTGCTCTCTTGGCCCTACCCATTGCCAAAGCATTCCTTCAGTGGGTGCTTCCATTTTCTTGATTGCAAAGGAAACTAATTAATGTTTTGGGAAAACATCCTGGGAATTCAAAATAATTCATGTGTTACTTTAAAAAATGAGAAGCCATGTGTAAGGCCAGGAGCCGCCATCGTGACCATTCACATGCAGGTTCCCATTGGATTCAGGCAGACGATAAAGAAATGGCGGAGTCAGAGGATGGGGGGCCATCCTATTTATTGGTGTCTCACCAAGACAGGCAAACCACAAAAGAAGACAAGGGAAAAGCAGAAAACCAGCTCTTCCCATGAAGGGCAAGGGATCAGGGGAGCCCCTGCAATTATGATAGCAGGAACTGTGTGTCTGAGCTCCTGGTCTGTCCCACTTTATAGTGTAGAAAACCAAAATCCCTTAATCCAATATACAAACAAGGAAGTCTCCGATACAAAGTCACTTATCCAAGGCATAATTGGATTTCTCATGAGAGTGCACCACCCAGATCATACAATCAGTCAAGGGTGTGGGGAAAAGCTTAGTCCCAAAACCAAACCTCAGGCTACAACAACCTGGCCTGCTTATAGCCTGTCCCCCACACCCAATATAAGTCACAAGCGAGCAAACATATATATGATGTTTACAAACTTATTTGACCAACACCATGACTTTTGACATTAAGAACCTATGTGTTCTTACCTCATCAATATTTCACTTCCAGAATCAATATTTTATTAGATCCATAATCAGTTACAGCTGGACTTCCTAGAATTTCCTTTCATTCTCTTTTCAGGATATTTCACCAATTAACTTTTCCCTTCCTTACCGGGGTTTCCAGAGAAGTTTTTTAGAGTTTTCTCAACGTGGAAGGCATTCTGACTCTAGCACTTCTATTTCCACTCTAAAATCTGCCCTCAGAGAGGAGATGGCTGTGTCTTAATGAAAAATTAGATCCTCCTGCTTAAAGGCTTTATCAGCACTTTGCCTGGAATCCAGCATGCTGTTTTATCAGAGGAAGCTTCCTAGCAGAGGTTTACGTGCATGTTATTAAAGGAGTGAACCCCACACAGCAGTCCCCGTTATGCGTGACTCGTGACCTGAGAGGAGTCAGGCCCAACCAAGTGTCTCTGGCAAGGCTGGGACCAGCACAGCTTTACCTGAGAGAGGGATCCTCGAACTCCCTCCTCTGCTCAGGTGCCCGGAGGCTCTAGGAATGGGCACATCTCCAGCGGACTGACAGTGTCTTTCATAGGACTGTTACAAAAGTAGGGCCCACATCTTCTAGATGCTCTACAAACCCAGTCAAAAAGCAACATGAGTGGGTATTCTAATAATATGACAGATTTTTTAGAAAAGTAGCCCAAGAAAGAAACACATATAAATACAGATACACATACATAAATATTTGTGTACATATAGGGAAAACAGCTGTGTTAGGCTGATTCACTTGCACTTTGCGTGATTGGTGTGTGAGCACGTGGCAGGGACATGTGTGTATAGACTATGCAAGGCTAGGGCTACTTCCACTCAGGGCAGGTTACAGACTGCCTGCCCACCACTGCAAGGGGCCGTTTGGCTGTTTGTTCGCCTGCTGCCATGAGAAGTGGTATTCCCCAGCCTGTTCGCTTGTGCGCCGTTGTGAGACTCTATTAAACAGAATGGTCAAACACTTTCCAGCTCTGTTGTTCCTCTAGTGCAGGGGTCCCCAAACTGCAGCCCGTGGGCCGCATGCAGCCCCCCAAGGCCATTTATCCAGCCCCCGCTGCACTTCTAGAAGGGGCACCTCTTTCATTGGTGGTCAGTGAGATGCACCCTGTGCTCCTGGAGTACTTACTGTATGTGGCGGCGCCGCAAAGCACGGCATTGTTCACATACAGTACTACTTCCGGTGATGCAGGATGCATGCGTCACAGCTCCGGAAGTGTGTCATATCACTTGTTACAGCTAGCAGTGACAAATATGGAACCGGACATTGACCATCTCATTAGCCAAAAGCAGGCCCATAGTTCCCATTGAAATACTGGTCAGTTTGTTGATTTAAATTTACTTGTTCTTTATTTTAAATATTGTATTTGTTCCTGTTTTGTTTTTTTACTTTAAAATAAGGTATGTACAGTGTGCATAGGGATTTGTTCATAGTTTTTTTTATAGTCCGGCCCTCCAACGGTCTGAGGGACAGTGAACTGACCCCCTGTGTAAAACGTTTGGGGACCCCTGCTCTAGTGTCTGCCTGAATCCAATGTGAACCTGCCTGGCCAAGGCCACTGCCATTACATCTGGTTTATTGGGCAGGATTTATAAGATCAGTATGGAGCCACAACACCCCTGAAGGGTGAGTAGAGGAGTGGCTGTTCCCTGTGGCTACCCTGTTGGGCACTGTGGGCTGGGTGTTTTTACAGCCCTGTGAGAAGGAACCGAAAGCCCTGTGCAAGAGGCTGTGCGAGGTCAAACCCTCCAGGATGAGGGGCAGACTGAGCACTGACAGCAGCTGGAACTGCAACGGTTGCTACAGAAGGAGACTGATCCTTTCAAGAGCTTCAGTGTAAAATGCAGGCTGAACATCAGTGCTGCCTGGAACTGAAAGAGTTGCTAGAGAAGAAAATATGGGTCCGAGAACTGCAGTCTGCCTTAGAAACAGAATGTTAGCAGCAGCTGTTAGAGCAACAATTGCAGGTTCAAAAGCTCAGTTTCAACTTCAGGCTGAGAACTGGCATCCACAAGAGCCAAAGCAGTTGCTTAAAGAGAAGGTGGAGGTTTGGACTGAAACTGCCATTGGTCACCCAGCCTGTGGTCACCCAGAAGGTAAAAACCTAGCCACAAAAAGTGCCTTAGGGGCGGGCACAACCTCCTCCACAACTAGTGGAGCACTCTGTGAACCAGCCCTGCATCCAGACAGAGCTGATGGAGTTAGGAACAAAATTCAGGCAGAAACCCATGAAGTCCCTGGCAGCTTGGTTGCTGAGGTTGTGGGACATAGGGGGTAGATGGCATCATGCTCTCTGGAACAGAGATGGAGAAATTAGCCGCCATTACCACACACTCTTCCTTGAGGCAGCATCTTCAAACTGCCATGACAACCCATGAAACTTTATGAGAATGGCTGATGGCTGCCATTCGTACTGTCTAGCAGAGTGCTGGAGACTTGCCAGGACAGTGAGTCAGTGGCAGTCATATACTGAGCTGCAGCAGGTCCTCTGGGAACCTGAGGTCCCATGGGCCAGATGAGAAAGTATTTACAGCAGGGATGAGGGGCCTTATTTTCTGTAGCACCCTGTCTGCCCTTTTGGGGTCACTAGTGGCAATCTTGAGCCCTCTGTGGGGCAGCTCATCAATGCTATTACACAGACAGTGGCAGACTTGGGGGAAGTGGAAGCAACACAGAACCATTAGTCTCTGTAGGCCACTGCCTGTGTTGCCCCCATAATTAATAAGAGAAACAGGCCTGTAAAGGTTACCCAAACACAGATATGCGTTGATTTGATTGCATCCAGGGCAGATAAAGAGAAATTGGATGGCAGGTCTAACAGAGACCTGTTAGAGCTTTGGTAGCTGCTTAAGTCGGAACAGAGGTACCAGCCACTGTAAAAGCAGTAAGCAAGTGGCCCCAGCAGCTGCCAAGAAAATGGGTAGTGTTCAGGTTGCACGGTTACAGGATTATATGATGGAGGAAGATGTGAGAGAGGAGGATTCCTAAGACCTATTGTTCCAGATTAAATATATGTTGGAGAATGAAAGCCAACAGGGTCTTTGCCGTTTAGATTTTTGGGGGACAGAGGTGTGGGGAACTGACAGTAAGCTGACAGTCTGCCCAACCCCCCACCTCACTTGTTCTGTGAAGTTGCTAAAGGCTATTTTGCTTGGTGCTGGATTGTTGATACTCATCCTGCCCCCCATGTTCCCCAGAAAGACTGGAGGCAAGTTTCTTTTATCCTTTGTCTTGTGAAGTTAAGATTATATGTATGGTGGGGGTTTTCTGCACTTGGTAGAATTCTTGGGTTGCCTTGGAAATGTGATCAGAGATCTCTCTGATTTGCTAATGGCCTTACTTTGCCCTATAAATAAAGCAGGAAGTGGGTGTTGAGCAGGCTCTGTTCTTTCCATCAGCATTGCAGAGGCCTCCAGAGCCCATCCTTTCATTCTTTAAGTGTATTTTCTAAATTCCACACCATTCCCACTCAGGACCTGGAATTATTAGCTGCGCTGGTTCGTGGCAGGGGGAAGGCCAAGGAGCCCACTTAACAGGAACAGGTGTGGGCAGGAGGCCCTATGTGAAATTGATCATCCATTGGTTCCCTTCTAATGTGCAGTAGGTATTGATCTTAGAAGATAATAGATGCTTTTTTGCAGCAGCAGCAGCAGCAACAGCTAAGAGAACTGTCAAGGCAGCACAAGCCTTGAATGTATTTGACCCCCCCCCCCCAGGTCCTGTGAGTTTGGGCCTCTGAGCAGTTTGGATGCAGGTTGTGGTGACAGACAGAGCACTGAGGCCAATTAAAAAAGAGCTGTATGGCTAGTTGCCTGTAATGGACCTTTACCTGGGTGATTTGCACAGACTGCTGAGTTGTTTATTGTGGACTGATCACTGAGTGGTGTAATGGACTCTTGAAGCAGGGACTGTAACAAGAGGGGGGCGGCGGCACCCTTGCTGGATGGAAACATCACTTGTGGACAGTATGAGAGACACTGACAGGGGGCCTGGCACCTGTGGGGGCCTGGCACCTGTGGGGGCCCTCCTGCACCGCACAGCTGCTCCTATCCAGTTGCAGAGATGCACCAAGGACACTTTCTTCAATGGACATGGCCCTGGGCCGTGCAGACCCTCCCACCTACCGTGGGGTAGGGGCCTAGAGGTGGGCCTCCAGTTAACTCCCTGGACAGAGTGCTCACATTGTGAGACACTGTGAAGGGCACCTTTGTAATTACTGTCATTTTTGGTACAGGCTGTACCTTTGTAATTCTTTTGCTGTGGTCTGTACTGTTTCTGTTTATGTAATGTATGTAATGTACCTCACTCCTTACACAGGGACCATTGCGGAAGATACCTGTCATGTGGATTGTGAGGCGAGCAACCCTAAAGGGGTGGAATGTTGGGAAAACAGCTGTGTTAGGCTTGCTCGCCTGCACTCTGCATGATTACTGTGTGAGCAAACGATGGAGACACATGTGTATAGACTATGTGAGGCTACAGGTACTTTCCCCCAGGGCAGACTGTGGACTGCGTGCCTGCGAGGGACCATTTTGCTGTTCATTCGCCTACTGCCATGAGAAGCAGTTTTCCCAGCCTGTGTGCTCATCCGCCGTTGCTAGAATCGGTTAAACAGAATGGCCCAGTGCTTTCTGGCTCTGCAGTTCCTTTACCGTCTGCCTGAATCCAAAGTGAACGTGCCTGGCCACAGCCCCCGGCATATAGTACATATATGTAGAGAAAAAGAGACAGATTGCTTGCCTGACTGATTGATTCATTTAAGGAAAAGGAATCAAAAGTATCCCAAAATGCCCATCAAGAGACTGGGCAAGCAGGCTAAGGCATACTTACAGATGGAGAAAAAACAGTGAGAACTGTTGGCATGTCTACTACCCTGGTTGTTTTCACATGATCGCATTTCCTTCTCCCCACCACTCCCTCTATTTCCCTATTAGGTGAGAATCATGCCCAGTTAACTGAAGACAATGAAAATACCAGAAAGGGGAGCTGCCCAGGGCTACAAGCTAGTGACGTGGAAAGCTGAGTGAGACTCACATCCCGACTTTCTGAGTCCCCGCCCAGCACTTACTCCACTGCATCCCAGACTTTCCCCTCACTCTGCATGTGGATTAGGCCAATGAATGGAATGGTAGGTATTAAATAATATTAAACAAAAGTCAAACCATAGTAAAGATGTATTGGTTTTAATCATGTGAAATTTTATAAGTAGATACCCAAAATAATGATGACACTGGGGAACAAATTTTTTTTCATTTTCTGTTGCATGAGGTTTTAGAACTGTTTTTATATATTTCTGCATCACTGATTCCAAATCTGAAATTCATTTTTTGGTGCATGCTCTAGTTTTTATGAAATTTTAAATTTTTTTTGTTATAGTTAATGGCATGCATTGGTTTTTAAATTGGAGTTTAAGGGCAACAACTCTTGGATTGAACATAACCACTAGGCAATTAATGTTTTGCAAACATCACTTTTACATAATTGTAGTTTTTTTTTCTTTTTTTCTTTTTTTTTTTTTTTTGTATTTTTCTGAAGCTAGAAACGGGGAGAGACAGTCAGACAGACTCCCACATGCGCCCGACTGGGATCCACCCGGCACGCCCACCAGGGGTGACGCTCTGCCCACCAGGGGGCGATGCTCTGCCCCTCCGGGGCGTCGCTCTGCCGTGACCAGAGCCACTCTAGCGCCTGGGGCAGAGGCCAAGAAGCCATCCCCAGCACCCGGGCTATCTTTGCTCCAATGGAGCCTTGGCTGCAGGAGGGGAAGACAGAGACAGAGAGGAGGGGGGGGTAGAGAAGCAAATGGGTGCTTCTCCTATGTGCCCTGGCCGGGAATTGAACCCGGGTCCCCTGCACGTCAGGCCGACGCTCTACCGCTGAGCCAACCGGCCAGGGCCAATTGTAGTTGTTTTTAAATGTAAAAAAATATGATCTGATAAAAACACCCTCTTATTTTGTTTTAAGATTGAATCATGGCTTCTTCGCGTAGGCGTAAATGTAAGAATAATCCTGACACCTTCTGTTATATATGTTGCTGTTATACACTTCAACGTCAAAGGTGCAATACCTATTCCATCATTTGTGACACGTGCATATATTGCTTATTTTCAAGTTCCCCTTGGCAATCAAGACAAAAACTGGGTTCCTCATATTGTGTGTCATAATTGTGAGGAAATGCTTCGTGACTGGACAAAAGGAAAATGCAAAGGAATGCCTTTTGGTATTCCTACGGTTTGGCGTGAACCTAAGGATCACAGCAGTGACTGTTATTTCTGTCTGATCCAGACAAAGGGCATCGGCAAGAAAAACGGCATATGATCGCATAGCCTAATATTCCTTCAGCAATACGACCTATCTCACACTCTGAGACACTCCCGGTTCCAGTTTTCAATGGTTTTATTTCTTCTAAGGACGAAGAAAGTGAACATGGTGGTCAAGTGTATTTTGATAAGAAGCATGAGGAAATGGTTGTAGAGTCTGAAGGGTCTTCTTCTGATGCCAAGCAGTCACTAACCCCTCAGCAGTTTAGCCAACCCGAATTGAATGACTTAGTAAGAGATTTGGTCCTATCAAGAAAGCAGCTGAATTATTAGCCTCCAGTCTTCAAGAAAAGAATGTACTTCACCGGTCAGCTAAAGTATCCCATTTCAGGAAGCATGAACAAACTTTTGTGGACTTTTTTTCGAAGACAAACACTTTGTTTACTGTCATGATATCAGTAATCTTCTCAGCCAGCTAGGTGTTACCACTTACAGTCCAACAGAATGGTGGCTAATTTTGACAGCTCTAAACAGAGTCTGAAATGTGTTCTCCTACACAACGGTAATGTTTATGCAGCTGTTCCAATTGGTTATTCAACTCATCTGCTAGAAGATTATAATGACATAAAAATTGTCCTTGACTTTCTGAAGTATGAGGAGCATAACTGGATCATTTGTGTGGATCTTAAAATGGTAAATTTCCTGCTAGGACAACAGAGAGGTTTCATGAAGTATCCTTGCTTTCTGTTTGTGGGACAGCCTAGCTTGGAAGAAACACTGGACACAGAAGGAGTGGCCAAACGTGAAGCTCTAAAAGTAGGGATGCAAAATATTGTGAATGAACCTGTAGTTAATCAAGACAGGACCATTTTTCTCCCACTTCATATCAAACTTGGCTTAATGAAGTAGTTTGTTCAGGCTTTGAAGAGAGAAAGTGAATGCTTTCAACATATTATTTCTGCTTTTCCTGCCTTGTCTTTCGAGAAGATAAAAGCAGGTGTATTCGATGGACCTCAAATTCGAACCCTCATACATGATGAAGAATTTGCCAGGAAGATGAATAAGGAGGAGAAAGCAGCATGGCAGTCTTTTATGGCAGTTACAAAGAACTTCCTTGGCAACAAAAAAAGCAGAAAACTATGAACTTCTGGTTCAGAGGATGCTGTTGGCTTTTTGTGACATTGGGTGTAATATGAGCATTAAGATTCACTTCCTGAACAGTCACCTTGATAAGTTTCCCGAAAATCTTGGAGCTGTTATTGATGAGAAGACTACTGCTGGAGCATCAAACGAGATTGTCCTCAACAAGTACACAAACGCAAGGGCTACAAACGCAAATTTTTTCCTGAATAGAATTTAAATAAGTTTTGCGCAAATTTTATAATTAAAATAAGTGTTTTAATATGTTCTATTTTGAAATTATAGACAAATTCTGATGTGATCATATATTTTAGTGTATTAGCATATTTACTGCATTATATAAATTATTATATTTTCACAAAGATGATGCCCAAGAAGACATTCTACTTCATTATGTTAAACTAAATGTTGAAAATTTTACAATAAGATGAAAACGTAAAATCTTGAATTGCAAAAAACTTATAGCTTACAGAGAAAAACTAATGTCAGATTTGAGATCAGCACACTCAAATTAGGTAAGAACAAGTGCTTTTGTGGATGCAACAAAAATTTTGATCCCCAGTGTAATCAGAATGAGACTGATAGAAGACAACTGGAATTAAAATGGTCCGAGTTTGTTTTTCCTGTGATGTTGCTTAAGCACACGATGCAGAACACCAGAATCTGCTCCTCCAAGCACGCCAGCGCCAGGCTAACTCAGGCCAAGGAGAGGCAGTAAATGTACAACACCTGCATGGGCAGACCACCGCTGCGCCAGGTTAAGATGGAGAAATGCCTGTCCTTCATAAAATTTTCAGCTCTTTCAGAGCCAAGGGAACCGGAAGACTTTCTTTGCTATATCAAGGAATGAAACTTCTGCAAATTAAAAAGCTTGAGGCCAAGTTCATGTATGCAGAAATCTCCTTGTTTTAACATTAGCACTTATACTTTATAACAAACATTATTTAAATTCCTCTGTCAAGCAAAAGAATTTAACCCTGAGAGATCCCTTTTGCAGTGCGTCTATTATCTTCAGTCAAATAAAATTACTCCTCTGGCTCCTGTCCTCAGGCCTGGGGACCACACTGCTGTTTAATGGCGAAGCCAGCATCCCAGCATGCACCTCACTTAGGCCTTGCCACGATGCCGGCACTTGTGGAGTGCCCAGGGGAGGGCCTGCAGGGACTGGGGGCTCACGAGAACCTCTGCCCTCCAGACACAGCTGAGAAAAGACTCACTGGGTCTGCACAGCCCCCCTCTCACGCCCAAAGCTGAGGCGTGGGCAACATGCCACTTGTATCTGGTCCCATGGTTCTTCCATTTTTACAATGAACAGCTACCTAATCTAGTCTCCTAATCCAGCAAGATGGCAGAAGAAGGAAGGGTTGACCAAGGTTTTCTGAGATTGTTTGAAAAAAAGAAAATGGCTTACAAATACAATTCACACTAGTGTCAGTTTCTTTATGAAATCTACTCTTATTTTTTTTTTAATGTAGAAGTCAAAGTTCTTTAAATGGTTTCTCTTAAAACTACTGTTTTGATTTTAAATTACATAACAATAACCTCTTTTGTTCCTTTCATTTTAAAATTCTCTTTCATCTCTTCTTATGTTGACTACTAATAAAAAAGTACCCTGATCCAAGAATCTGGGGAAATGCTTGAAATGACCACAATAAGATCAGATCAGAATATTAAATTTAAGGGTAGTAAACTGACCCTGAGTTTATTCAAATCTTCCTAACAACTACACCTAAAAAAAAGCCAGTCAACTACAATGGCTGAGCTCATTCTTGGCTTCTGGCTACAGTCTCAAAACTTGAATCTACTGAGATTTCTTTAATATGTCAGTCACTCTTAAAAATTTTGCATATATTATCTCATTTAATCTTTGCAACAATTCCAGGTAGTAATTATTACTATTGTATTGTAATTGTTGTCCTCATTTTACAGATGAGGAAACAGGGCACAGAGAAGCTGAGTGATTTGTCCAAGATCACTCATCGAGCACGTTGGGAGCTAGAACGGAACCCCAGGCGGTCTGGCTCCAAAGCCCACGGGACCACCAGACCATCACGGCTACTCTGCTGCAGCCATGCAAGCTCCTCCTTCCTGAAGTCAGGTTCATTGCTACTGTCCCCACACACAAACTCAGACTCACATCTCTCATCATCTTCACCGCTTCCCTGGTCCTCCCGAGTCTTCTGGCACACATTGCTAGCCTTCTCTTGATGTAGACCAAGACGTTGGTGTCTCGTCCTGGAAAGGGAGATAGAAAACCAAAATTTAAAAAATACATACAAAAACAAGAGCTCTCAGTTGAGCAGCAAGAAGACATACAGAGGCCCATTGCCGTGCCCCTAAAGTAAAACCTCAGCAAGAACAGACTGCCCCTTAGTTGCCCTTACATCCAGGAGCATGATAACTTTGCTAGTAGAACCCAGACAGAGCACAGTCAGCGTCCTTAGACTTCCAAAGGTCAAATCATGTGACCGAGTCTGGACTCCGTGTCTTGAGCTAGGATGCTGAATACTTGATAAACAAAATCATCTGCCACAAAGTGCTGGGGAAATGCCCAACCCACCCTGCCTGCGGTTCAGAGAACTCCGCATGCAGCAAGTGCGCATGCTTGCAGTGGAGACGCAAGAGGTGAACCTCAGGTTGCATCCTGATGAACTATTTTTTTTTCCTTCTTGACATTAAGTCTGGAGAAGCCTCATCTTGAACTTCTGTTTTATATTATTCTTTCCCAAACACTAGTGACATCATAATCATCTCCAGGTCCACAGAGCAGTCGATTTTAGATGGCAATGTTAATACATTCCAGATATGACAATAGCGTATGCAACAAAATGAAAAACGGTCCCAGTGTCAGGGAAAGCACTGACAAGCTAAACAGTTACAATCATAGTCACCAGAATGGCTCTTAAAAAGTACATTAACAACTTCTTATCTTAATCTTTTATTTAATTATATGTCTTTTGAGGGGATGTTTCCAGACCAGTGAGAACATGCATGTGCTTAATCCTCAATAAAATTACCATGTTTGAGAAAAATATGATACACCTGTTATAGATTAACTACATGTATAATATGCAGCTATTAAAAGATGTTAAGACTAAAGTCCTAACATTTCAAGTTTAAAACAATGAGAACAAGATGTGTGCTGAAAATCTGCCAAGTACCTACAAATTATTTTAAAGATGTGATTATATTCTTTGGGTGTATTTAGGCAATAGGTTGAAAGGATTTAATTTACAGGGAAACAAAATTTCTTAAGTTATAAGTTATGTAATTTTATGTACGTATTAACCCACAATTAGTGCACAAAATAGACATTTACCAATATGTCTTCAAAATTTGTTACATACATTTTTAAAGCAAGATACAGATGGTGATTACAGACTTGATTAACATATGCTTACTGCAACATCAAGCTAAAGATCCGTGTATTGCTGAGCTGTGTGGACCTACTCATGTCCACACACAGGCCGTCACGAAGAGGGTTGGCTGCACCTTAGTCACAGGGAGTCATGCGCTTAGGTTCTGCACCAAATCCAAGTTTGACACTAAAACTTGATTTTATCATCTCAAATATGAAGGAGATACTACACTCTTACTCTCCAAGTGACAACAGAGAGAAATGAGGTGAGAGAAATGCCACCTGAAGGGAACAACCTAAAGTTGGGTTTTGGATGACGAAAATATTCCCTCTCACGAGGATCACTAAATTTCTGTTTAAACAGTCAAAAACTTGGCAATTCAGAGGGCTGGGGGAATTCTAGAAATAGTTTTGTTGTCTTGTTTTTATACCATTCCCCCAAAATATCACTGACCCTCAGTTTAGTGAACTGAACTGAAAGTTCTCATTTTAAAGTTATCTTAAATAAAAGAAGTTGCTATTTTTAATGTAAAAAAGATCATTTAGGAACTTATGGCTCTTTCTGCCTGGAAGTCAGTACCAACGCTTCATAAATAAGAGCTAAATACTGAGACAGTCAACAATAACTGTTACAGGGTTAATGGTGCCAGTTCAGCCCGTGCTGTGGAAGACCTACAGCATGAAACCTTTCATAACATTAACACTGACTAAGTCCTGTTCCCCAATTAGGACTTAGAGCTATGGGGCAGAGAAATAACAAATAAACAGAAATATGGAAGAATTCTGGGGAGAAAAAAAGTTACCACTAAAGCTTATTACCAGGGTGTGTGTGTGTGTGTGTGTGTGTGTGTGTGTGTGTGTGTGTGATGGAGAGAGGGATAGATAGGGACTGACAGGAAGAAAGAGAGATGAGAAACATCAATTCTTTGTTGCATCTTCTTAGTTGTTCACTGACTGCTTTCTCATATGCGCCTTGACCAGGGGGAGGGCTATAGCAGAGCTAGTGACCCCTTGCTCAAGCCAGCAACCTTGGGCTCAGGCCAGCAACCTTGGGCTTCAAGCCAGTGACCTTCAGTTTCCTGCCAGCGACCATGGGGTCATGTCTATGATCCTATACTCAAGCCAGCGACCCTGCGCTCAAGCTGGTGAGCCCGCACTCAAGTCGGATGAGCCCTTGCTCAACCAGCGACCTCAGGGTTTCAAACCTGGGTCATCCACATCCCAGTCCAACGCTCTATTCACTGTGCCACTGCCTGGTCAGGAATTAATAGTTATTTTTGGAATTAGGAATCTCTGGGCAGAAAAGAGAATCTGAACACTAATTTGAACAGCAACAAAGCTATAAGGCAATTACGTGTTGCACTCTTATGGGAAGGAAAAAACAAAGGCAACAACCAGCACTTTCTCCCATCAGGGAGAGTCATATTTTGAATTTGCTCTAATTCATCATGTTACAATTCTAACTCCCAACACTTCAACCTGGAGGAAACCTTACTATGCTGGGCTTCATACTGGGATCCGTGATGCTGCAGCTGCTGAGAGCGCCGGTAGCAGCCGTCTCCAGCCTTCAGCGCCTGCTTAAAGAGTTTCTCTGCTTCCGCAATGGTTGTTGCTTCCTCTTCAGCCAAGAGAATATAAGCCGTTGCACACCTGCCCATTCAGAGAATAGCCACCATCAATTACAAACTCAAGGACACTGCAGTAGTTGTAGGAGTGCATGCAGGAGGGCAAAGAATTAACGCCAAAACATGCAGAGTGGCCAACTGGTTCATGCACCTGTTTGTAGTTGGTGACACAAACAATAATGGTACAAAAGAAATGTGTGTAGTTTAGCTTGAGAGGTAGGATGCACAGTGTTAGGAGCATGGGGCTCACAGGTGGACTCTGCGCCGTATTAGTGTGTCACTTTGGGCAAGTTATTACTCTGCCTCCCTGAGGGTTAAGTAAGGTGATGCATGTGAAGTGCTCAGTACAGTAGCCAGCATGTGCTCCATGCTCAATAAATGTCAACTAATGAGGGTGGTGAACACAGCTGTTATTAACTATCTCCTTTCAACACTCAGCATTAGAGGTACTCCACATAAGTTCACTTCTGTTTACTAAACAGAGTCTCCATTCTCAAATACAGATTCAGTAAATCAAGCAAGTTACTCACTGATAGAAACAGTGCTTCAACATCTCATTACAGTTAGCACTGATTTTCTATGTCAGAGAAGAAGAGAACCTACAGGCAGTGTTATTTCTGAAGAGCTCAAAATCCGGTTCAGCCTCAGTAGCAAACAAGAGTTAAAGCTCATGCCTTTGAAAGTAGTAGCTACCACTTGTTGCTTAGTATATATTAAGCACTGTACCAGGCACTTAACATTTATCGTCTCATTTAATCCTTTCAACAACCCCCGAAGGTAGGAAGCCAGAAAGGATAAGCTATTAACTAATGAACAAGGGGAACTTTTGGAAACTTAAACCTTCTGAATCGTGTAAGAACAACCCAACTTCCAAAGAAAGGGACAATAACTGAGAAACGCGGAGGCCACAGCTGACCGCACAGGACCTCGTCCGCACAGACCCCACTGGTTTCCTTCTCCACTGTCTCTCTTGCGGTCACTTCCCTACTTAGCAGACCCTCCATCAGACCACAGGAGAGAAAATAAAAAGAGAGTAAAACCAAAAGTTACTCTTACTATTCATAAACTGCAACGGCCAGCTAGGTAAAGGAGGCTGAGCCTAAGGCTAACGTCAGAGGGGCGGTTCCTAGTTACTCTGAGCCCTGCGGAGGGGTCTTGTCAGTGCTCAGCCAGGCCAGACAGCCTCCAGCAGGACCAATCGGTGGAGCTCACACTGCGTGTGGCGAGATAGCGAGAAAAATGCCCAGAGAAAAAGCTGTAAACCAATTACTGTGGAGGGCAGTAGATATGACTTGGAAAGAACAATAGTGACGTTCAAACTGCCCGGTAATTCACTTGAGAAAATAACTGGGGTAGGCATCAGGAAGCAATACTTAAGGCTCCTGATAGCGACACATAAACATGGGTCAAGGGCAATGAAATGAAAATCGAGATTACAATACGGAGTGGTAGATACAGCATCCAAGGAATCGGCCACAAGATTACAGCTGGTGGGCTGGAAACTCAAGACAGGCTGGGGCTAGCTTGCTTCCTTTGTCATTTATATTTCATATAGTATCTTAGAGGAGAGGCAGAGTAGCACTACTGGCCAAGAAACACACGTCTATGTGGAAACTCATGAGTCTGGGGTGTAAACATGCTAAGAGACTGTGGGTGAAGGAGGAAGGAGAGAGCGACAGCAGTGTGAATGGTTGGGGAGGACAGGACAGACTGCTCGGCTCGATGGAAGATACAGATGGTGCATCCTGGTCACAACACGACACACATACAGAAGCAAGAAAGTGTGGTGATGGGGGTCGACCATCCAGATGTCTGCTAGAAGTCTCATTTGGTTAGAAGGAGGGCACCCGACAGGTTCTTGACTTACTTTGGTAACAATTTAATCTCCCAGATGGTAGAGGAAGCAATTAGGGGAACTTCAACTCTGGACCTAATTCTGACCAAGAAGAAAAAATTAGTTGGTGAAATGAAAATTGATAGGAACATTCCAAGAGAGTTACTACGTCATTTTGGAGTTCAGGGTAACCAGAGAGGGTAAGGTGAACCTCAAAAAATTCAAAGAAAAGAGGCGTGATTCAATGGCATGAGACTCAGAAGGAAAAATGGGTCGATGAAGGTTGGGTAGCTTCCAAATATCCAACTGGGACTGCAGTCACCGTGACCCTCTCAGGAAGAAGAGAGGCGGGACAGGTAAGTCACCAGTGTGGCTGCACTGAGATCTCTCGCCAGGACAGTTTTAAAGGGCATATAAAAAAAGATGGAAAGAGAGTACATAATGAAGGATTATAAAAGAGTGACATGAGCTTATAAGAATGGTGTCAGAACTAAAACTTCAAATTAGCTTAAGCTTACAAAACAAAAAATAATGACAAAACGAAAAATGCTAAAGACGACCATCTCTTCCCTATTCTAAAGTTACGTGTTAGGCCCTATCACCACCCACTTCTCTCCAAAATCATCACAAAAATAAATAAGGAAAAAAGACAAACAACACAACACCACCACCACCACCAAAACAAGGGAGGCTTATAGTTAGTAGCAGCAGATAAAGAGAGAGCAAAACTTTCTCATTTCTGTTTTGCTCCTGGTTTCTCCGTCAAGGATAATCACTATCAGACTGAAAAAGGGAGAAGAAATTAAACTCTGAAATGGGTTAAAAGATGTAAGATAGCAAATAACTGGTCTATCCTGAATTAACTACTGTACTGGGATGGGCAAATCACAGGAAGCCAACAGACAGGCCAAGGAATGGCTCCCTGCGGATAGTTAAGGGTTGACAAAGAATGGAGACGCGCTGGAAGATGAGATGACAAATGCAGTGTGAATGGCCAACAGGGGAAGAAGGCCCACGTCCCAAACTGGAGAACGGTGATTTGGAAAGATATTCTAATCAATGGTTAAAGGGATAGTCTCCAAGCATTCTAACATGAAAGTAAACAGCAGAGCTAGCTTAAGGTCACTAAGACTAATAAACAAATCCGTTTGTGCTAGCTTAGTTTACTCTAAAAGATTGCCCATTAAAGATCCACAGCTACAACTAGCATCCTTAAGGTCAAAATGGAGAAAAATGGGCTGAATCACAGTGTAACTGGTGGCTTAGTCATTAACTGAGCAACATGAAACATGAACCTGGAGGGTGGTTCCTCCTCACGTCCCAGGAACCCAGCCCTGACCCTGACCGTCTGTCAGAAACATGGATGACGCACAGAAGGCAGGGCTATCCACTCTGTAGATGACAAGAGACTGGGAAATAAATACGTTGTGCGACAGAATCAGAAACGAACGGGTTATCATGGCAGGATTTCCAACCCTCGACAGGATACTTTTTCTAAGACTGCTGAATTCATAGGGTTCTGTAGCCTTCTTCCGAAAAAATCATAAATAGCTTCACGATGACCACTTGGCAGGGAGAGTGGCGAGGTGATTCACGCACCAGATGGATGGCTGTGCTGAACGACCTTTAAGGTCTCTGCCAACCCCGAGCTTTATGACTCCAGCTTCAAGAATCTTCTCATGTTCTGAGGTCCCCGGCAGCGATTCCCCGTCTGCCTTGGTAACCCACAGACTGTTTAGCAACAAGAAGCACAGCACTCCCTCTTATCTTTGCCTTGATCTCAAAATATTTTTAAAGGGTAATTTTTTAGCTGATGTTTCAGTACGTTTTCCCCACTAGCAGAAGGTCTATCTAGAGAAAACGTGATGGCACAGATGAACATTCTACATCTGTAAAAATTCCCCTGTCACACTGCTCCTGGATGTAGAGCTGCGTTTATTTTAGGTACAGCTCTGGAAGGATTGAACTTAGGGTCACAGCAAACCACTGAATTTCTCTCATTAAAATGACTTAAATCACCTTCACAAAAAGGTTTTTAATAGACAGATGCCCCCCAAAATAATCCTCAAGTTCAAATGTATAGTTTAATATTGGTATCTCATCAAAGGCAACTGAACAGCAGAGAATAAGATAAAAGCAAGATCTCTCCCCGCCTGACTTACTCATTTATCTCCAAGGCTTCATGAGCTGCAGAAATCCTAGCCTGGGGGTTTCTCTCTCTCCATGCTTTCTGCATTACTATTTTACAAAAAGAGAACAAAAGCAGGTTAATCAATACATATAGTTAGGACAACTCAATATAAGACAATAACTAAATTAGTAGTGTTGATTACAGGGAATATTTCACTTACCAAGAGGGTCAGCCCAAACCTCCAAAGTCACACAAATACATTCTAACTTGATATTCGACTGTCCTTGAATTGCTAATATCAAATCTTTCTTGTGCTCACAGAACTATAGATCTAAATTTTATAGACTAACTCATCTATAATCTTAGAGACAATCTTGATTAAGGTTTCTTAATCCAGAAGAGGCACTCTATCTGAGACTTAATATTTCTTTTGCTCATTAATGTCATTTGTTGTTAAAGAATGTGTATTATTTTACAAATTTTGAGATGACATTGCTATTAATCCCTTCCTTCTACTTAAACACAACACAATTTCTATTGGTCATTTCTCCAGACATTTGCTATAGGCTATGTATGTTGGAACACTATAAACCCACTGAAGAACTATGAGTTGGGTCAGAAGAAAGTACTCTAAGCTTTTGCTCAGCATTGTACCTGTTTCCAGGGCTTGCTGCAAATCTAGTTTTCATATACCAGAGCAATTTGTTAGTATGTTGTAGGAAGTCAATACTAGAATATTTATTACACTATGTTTCCACCATGCAAAAGCACACCATTTGAAAAAGAGTAACATTCTCTTTTAATTTGTTTTATAAATTTGTACCTTCTAAGTTAGTTTCTTATGAGCATGTTTGTATTCCTTTTCTTTATTCCCCTATTTACTTAAAGTAATATCAAAAATATCACACGTGACCAGGTGGTGGCACAGTGGATAGAGTGTTGGACTGGGACACAGAGGACCTAGATTGGAAACCCCAAGGTCGCCAGATTGAGCACAGGCTCACCAGCTTGAGCGCAGGGTCGCTGGCTTGCGCCCAAAGGTTGCTAACTTAAAGCCCAAGGTCACTGGCTTGAGCAAACTGTCACTTTCTATGCTGTAGCCCCTGTTCAAGGCACATATTAGAAAGCAATCAATGAACAACTAAGGAACTGCAACAGAGAACTAATGCTTCTCATCTCTCTCGCTTCCTGTCTGTCTGTCCCTGTCTCTGTCTCTGTCACAAAAAAAGAATCAAATTATTTCTAACTGAGGCAGTGTCACATGCATTCCTCAACAAAGTCTGTTCCAGGATGAAAAACAAACTGGATTCCAACAGCCAAGACCATACCCCCTTCAACGCTAATGAACCAACAAATATGCATCTAAATTATTATAACATACCCTTTAATCATTTGAATTAACTGAATCCCAACTTCTTTTTTTAAATATTTTATTTATTCATTTTTAGAGTGGAGATAGGGAATGAGAGAGAGAGAGGAGGGAGAAGGAGCAGGAACCATCAACTCCCATATGTGCTTTGACCAGGCAAGCTGGGGTTTTGAACTGGTGACCTCAGTGTTCCAGGTCAATGCTTTATCCACTGCGCCACCACAGGTCACGCCTGCATCTCACTTTCTAACTAGAGTATCATTAAGAAGACATGCCTCTTCATCTCAACCAAGGATTTAATTAGCTTCACGTAAGATTTATATTTCCTCAAAACATGTAAATCCAACTTTGGTATTTTTCTAAATAATATTTTAAATTATAATGTGGGGACTCAATTCTACATCATTACTTCATTGTGACAAAGCCTTTATTTAGGTATCAGAATTCTAGATTCCACTAGTCAAACTTCAATTTTTTATTCATTGGGGTTTTCTTGAATCATTTAAAACTTTTTTCAACAGTTGACATGCAGTATTATACAGGGTGGGGCAAAAGGAGGTTTACAGTTGTTCATATGGAAAATAATACATTAATTAATAAATAATTATATAAAAATAAGCTGTTTCATGTACTCACAACTCTGAACCTCCTTTGCCTCACCATGTATTAGTTTTCAGTGTACACCCGAGTGTTTTACGTAACTTACTGAGTGATCATCCTGATAAATGTCGCACCCATACGACACTGTAGATAGTTATTAGAATATTATTGACTATATTCCCTATGCTATACTTATATCCCCATGACTATTAGGTAACAATCAATTTGTACTTCCTAATATCACCATTTACACCCATTCCCCCAACCCTCCTCCCATCTGACAACTATCAAAATGTTCTCTGTCTACAACTCTGTTTCAGTTCTGCTTGTCCATTTACTTTGTTTTTTAGATTCAATTGTAGATAGATACATATTTATTTTGATTTTATTGTTCATAGTTTTAGTCTTTGTTTTCTCTTCTTCTTAAAGAAGACACTTTAACATTTCATATAATACAGATTTAGTGGTGATGAACTCCATTAGTTGTTTCTTGTCTGAGAAGCTCTTTATCCTTTGATTCTACATTATAGCTTTGCTGGGTAATCTTGGTTGTAGGTCCTTGCTTTTCATCACTTTGAATATTTCTTGCCAGTCCTTTCCAGCCTGCAAAGTTTCTGTTATGAAATCAGCTGACAGTTTTATGGGAGCTCCCTTGTATGTAACCAACTGCTTTTCTATTGTTGCTTTTACGATTCTCTCTTTGTCTTTAACCTTTGCCATTTTAATTAAGATGTGTCTTGGTGTGAGTCTCTTTGGATTCATCTTTGGAACCGTGCTTCCTGGACTTGTATGTCTACTTCCTTCACTGAGTTAGAAAAGTTTCCTGTCATTTTTTCAAATAGGTTTTCAGTTTCTTGCTCTCTCTTCTCCTTCCTGCACTCCCATAATGCAAATGTTGGTACATGTGAAGTTGTCCCAGGGGTTCTGTACACTCTCCTCATTCTCTTGGATTCCTTTTTCTCTTCTTGTTCTTCTGATTGGATATTTTTTGCTTCCTTATCTTCCAAATTGCTTATTTCATCTTTCGCTTCATCTAACCTCTTGTTGATTACCTGCAATGTATTCTTCATTTCAGTTATTATAACTTCAGTTCTGAGTGATTCTTTTTTATGTTTTCTATCTCCATGTTTTATGTTTCATATCTCTTTGTTGAAGTTCTAAAGTTCATCAACTTTTCCTCTAAATTCATTGAGCATACCTATAATCACCGTTTTGAACTCTGCATTTAATAGATTGCTTCTCTCCGTTTTGTTTAGTTCTTTTTCTAGATTTTGTTCTGTTCTTTCATTTGGGACCTGTTTCTTTGTCTCCTTCCTTTGGCAGTTCTCCTAAATTTGTTTCTATATATCAGATAGAGCTGTTATGTCTCCTAGGATTGATGGAGTAGCCTAATATAGTAGGTGTTCTGTGGGGTCTGGTGGTACAGCCTACCCGATCACCCAAGCTGGGTACTTGAGGTGCAACCCCACGTGGGCTGTGTACAACTTCCTATTGTAGCTGAGCCTTGATTGCTGTTGGCACATCAATGAGAGGGATTTGCCCTTAGGCAAATCAGCTAGAAGGATTGGCTTTGACCACCAACTGCCAATATCTGACCACCATGGAGGACAACTGTGCAGGAGTCCACCCAATAGAGCAGGACTTACTTCAGCAGGGTTGTGGTGCCTGCTGAGACCACCCCTTAAGTGTGTCACCTGTGGAGGTGGTTGGGTGGTGGGTTTTTGATGTGGTCGGAAGCCGTCCACCAGGTACACTGGGCCAAGGTAGCTGCCACCTGTGTTCTGCCCAGAGCCACCAAGCATAAACTACAAAATGATCTGTGCTGGCCTTGGAGGTGCCCAGAGGAAGCTAAGCTGTAAACCAAGGCCCACTGCTGCTAGTGCCAGGCCTAAGGCTACTTAGCAAGAAGTATAAGGCACTCTGAGGCCAGATGCTCTGGGTGGAGCACAGAGCACATTCCTAGCAGCTGTGGCTGATGCAATGCTGTGAGAATATTCCAGCTCCCAGAACCCTCCTGGGCATACCAAGAAGGGAGCTCGCTCGCTATAAGGAAGTGACTCAGTGCCAAACATGCAGCTCCCTGATCTTTTCAGCCATTGGCTATAAAGGACACGCTATAACATCCTATTGGCTGAACCCATGTATATAAGCTAGCTTACTTCCTGAATAAAGTGGATCTGCGTCACTGAACCTAGTCCCTGGAGTTGAGTCTTTGCATCTCCGTCGTCCTCACCCCTGGCAGGACTTGTCCACAACTGGTGCCCAATGTGGGGCAGGGACCTAACTGGCATCCAAGGGACGGGTGAGTGACCCTCTGCAATGGGAAACCTTCTCCCCCACTCTTGAGACCCGCAGGCTCGAGCCCTGCACACCCTATTGCAGAGTAGGCGAGTTAAAGTTTGTGAAAAGGACCTCTGTACTTACTGGGAGATTCTCTCTGTTCTCAATCCCTGGATTGAGGACATGCTGCTCTGGGACCCGGATACTTGGGCCCAAGCTTTCTGGCACGTCCATTCAGCCAAAGTACATGGGGGACAGGCCTTCCCTCTCGGCCTCACTCCTGCCTTATTGGCAATACACACCTGCCTGACCAGTGCTCCTGCTGGGGACCCTCCGCCAGTGCCAAAAATATTACAGGTTACCCTCTCTCTGGGGAGCCCCTACCTTCCTATTTGCCCCCCCCCACTAAGGAGGAAAGTAGTTTAGCCTCTGAGTTTGACAAAATTGTGGCTGAGCATGCAGAAACAAAACCAACCAAATTGCTCACTGCGCCATCAGCTCTGCCGCTGGAAAAAGCGGAAGTCGCTACTTCTGCATTCCCTGCTGGGGTTCAATGCCCCACCCCAGCCTATCAGACGCCATTTTCTACCCCAGCTTTAACTCCAGCATGTGTTCCAGCTGCAGACCCGTGGGCCAGTCTATACGCCCCCATGTGTCAGCAAAGAGATATTTCCCGTGCAGCATTTGGACTAGAGAACCCTACTGCTGCACAACTGCAAGCTTGGTATCCACATGACCAAAAAACAGTCATCACTCTCAGAAAAGCTGTCCAGGAAGATGGCCTTCATTCTCTCTATGTTCACCAATTACTTGAAAATATCAGTATTCATTTAAATTGTCCCCATGATTGGAAAACGTTAGCCCAAGCAGACATTACTAGATAGGGCTCTCAGCCAGCTTAAAGAACTGTTAGAGGAGCGTCAACACCCTTCGTATATTCAGCATCTTCATTCCCATTCTGGTTTGCCTGGCCCCCTAGCGGCAGGCAACACACAAGTTCATCATCTAGTTTTAACAGTCTCCCCTATTGAGCAAGCCAGACAACTTCATGCCCGGTTTCATATATCTGCCCATTCTCTCAAATCTCTCTTTCCCCATCTCACTCACACAACCTGCAAACACCTTGTTCACATATGTAAACAGTGCAGGCCCTTACTACCCTTAGGCCCCCTACAACCACAGGGTGTCAATCCTCGAGGCTTATAGCCTAATGCTCTGTGGCAAATAGATGTCACTCATGTCCCCCAATTTGGCAAACTCTGCTATGTACACATAGCAGTAGACACCTTCTCTGGAGCCGTCTTGGCCACGGCCTTAGCAGGAGAAAAGCTACACACGCAATTTGTGCCCTTCGACAGGCCATGCTTTGCCTTGGTGTACCTTGGGAAATTAAAACTGACAATGGGCCCTGTTATACCAGCAGCCAATTTAAAGCCTTTTGTTCCCAATGGCAAATCACACACCACCTTGGCATTCCTTATAATCCCCAAGGACAAGCTGTTGTAGAATGGTGACACAGAGACATTAAGCTTCAAATTCAAAAAGAAATGGAGGATATGCCCCGGGCCTCACCTGGAGAAGTGCTCCTCAGTGCTATATTCATTCTCAATTATTTAACTTTTGATTCTGAAGGATAACTCCCGCTTATAAACACTGGGGATGTCTTCATAACAAACCGACCCCATTGCCATTAGTACACTGGAAGGACCCAGCCACAGCTCAGTGGCAGGGACTGCACCCTCTTCTAACACAAGGAAGAGGTTATGCTTGTGTTTTTCCAGAAAATAGCCCACATCCAATTTGGATCCCAGGAAGAAACATACAGCCACTCCTGGTGTCCCAAGATGACCCCATCAGTGATGCCTCCAACACCTGTGAACCCTCCAGTTCAGGAGATGGCCAGCCTCAGCCTTGAATGGCCACCTGGAGGAGGTCCTGACTCTGTTCCTCTTCATGTGTGCCATTATCACAGTGAACTCCCAAGTGCAAAGAGATCCTCGCGTCTAGGTGGCTGTTCCCCACCCTGGCATAATTATGCCTGTTGAAGTTAATAGCCCACAGTTTCCAGCAGGATATTCCAGTAACTGCTCCCTTAGTCTCCCTTGTGACAATACTTGCCAGGAATCCCAACAGTGGAACAGCACTATATGGTGTAACCTCAGTGACCCAATGCTACTTAAGTTTACTCTGAATAATAACACCATCCCCTCAGAGGGGTGGGTCCTCTTTTGAAATCATACTATGGGGGATTTTGCTGAAAATGGTCCTACCAACCAAGGCTCAGTACTGGCTTACAAGCCCTCCTCCCCCTAGCCACCAACAGCTGGGCCCACCCTGCTAACCTTGCCTTCCCAGGGTTGCCTCTTTGCCCATTCCTGTATGACAAACATCTAAGAACACTCTCGAGAGAAGGAATTCCCTGGAGAGACTGCCGCATTGCCTCTGGCCCCAATGCGCAGACCATCAAACTCGGAGTTTGGCATCAGAAGCTGAGAGATGGAATGTAACCATATGCAGTATGCAGCCCTTGGCAAGCCATCCGTTTTGTGTTTGGACGCTGGGACCTTTGTGGGAAGGGGGCGTGCATGGACCTACGTCCATTTTTTACAATCTAAATGGAACTGTGTTTAATGGCACCTAGAAGGTCTCTGTAACACAATAGGAGGGAAATGATATCCCAACCCCTAGGAGGAATCCCGTTTAAGATCCCTGTTCTATTTCCTAACTAGTCAAACATTTTTTTTTAATTTTCTTTTTTATTCAATAATTTTATTTATTCATTTTAGAGAGGAGAGAGAAAGGGAGAGAGGGAGACAGAGAGGGAGAGAGAGAGGAGAAAGAGACAGAGAGAGAAGGTGGGGAGGAGCTGGAAGCATCAACTCCCATATGTGCCTTGACCAGGCAAGCCCAGGGTTTCGTACCAGCGACCTCAGCATTTCCAGGTCGACGCTTTATCCACTGTGCCACCACAGATCAGGACCTAACTAGTCAAACATTATAGAAACTTGCCTCATTGTTTAATCCAGCGAATCTATTAGCATATAGTATAATAGGTATTATAGTTGTTTTACTTCTACTAGGGTTCCGTTGCATAATGCATAGCATTCAGAAGCTACAACAACAGCAAGCTGTCATTCATCAAGTCCAATTAGCCTTAATTAAAAGAGAAGGGAGGGATGTAGGTGGAGCGCAGAGCACATTCCTAGCAGCTGTGGCTGATGCAATGCTGTGAGAATACTCCAGCTCCCAGAAGCCTCCTGGGCATACCCAGGAAGGAAGCTCGCCCACTATAAGGAAGTGACTGAGCACCAACCATGCAGCTCCCTGATCTTTTCAGCCATTGGCTTTGAAGGACACTCTGTAACACCTTATAGGCTGAACACATGTATATAAGCTAGCTTACTTCCTGAATAAAGTGGATCTGTGTCACTGAACCTGGTCCCTGGAGTCGGGTCTTAGCGTCTCCATCGTCCTCACCCCCAGCAGGACTTGTCCACAAGAATCTACTTGTTTGAGTGATTTTAGAAAAATATGAAGCATAAGCCAAGACAGGTCATTTGTTTGAAAAAGCCTATGGAAACAGCTTACATGGGCCTGAATGTTGGGTGAGGTGGGGTCTCAAGGAATCACCAGGGAAAGGCAAACATTGTGAACTGGGTCGATGGAGACTCAGATATGACTCCCACTTACCAACTCTGTTGGGGGAGAGTTTAGCAAAAGATAAAAGGCCTCTTTCAGCACTTCTGTCTGGGAGAAAGCTGTCCCTAACTTCTCATCCTGATGCCAGACAGTTGAGCTCATCCCGATATGTCTCTGGTGCCTGTCAAGCTACTGCCCCCGTGCTGGAGCTCAAAGGCAGTGAGTCTGAGGAAGTCCGGCATGGGCCCCTTAAGAGAAACACTTGGGATTCCAGTAGCCCTCCATCTCGGCCTCAAATCCTGCTGGTTTATACAGCCATAAGTTATGGGGACTTCTTTTCCTGGCACTAAAACCCTGAGCTGGGGGGTCCCTTCTCTCCTCAGGGGGGACCTCTGCAGCTAAGATATCCCTGCAATTTTTATCCACCACATGTGGATGTGGGACCAGCCCCTTCCACATCCCTGCCCCATTTACCAATCTTGATGTGGCTTCTTTAATTCAGCCAGATTTCAGGTAGATTCAGATAATGGTCGTTCTGTAGTTAAATTGTCATTTTGATGTGATTGTGGGAGGAGGCAAGAACCACACTCACCTATGCCTCCATCTTGACAGTAAGCCCTTATTGATTGGGGTTTTTATAGAGTAGATATTCTAAAAATAATAACCTTACTATTTAAAACAGACCCAAAAGTCCTCCCACTCAGCAACTAACTAATGGATTTTTCATACTTGCATCTGCAGGACGCAGATGGTCCGAGTCACAAGTAAAGAATGTCTGGTGGTCCTGAGCAGAGAGATTCATGTCATAGTAAGTCAGAGGTTCTCGTCCCGTCACCCAGGTGTACCTGTCGAGTGGAAATAAGATCGTCAGACACCTTTGAGAGAGAGAAACAAGACCTACAAAATATTAACTTGCATAGGAATTGAACTATAAATCATTAACTGAGAACTAAAACAGCTTTGCCAATGCGAAAATAAATGTATATATTTTAAATCATCTTATTCTTTCCTTAGGAACTCTATCAGCAGGAAAGAAGTTTACGTCTTCTCCTATATTTGTGTCTTAAAATCTTACTAGTACTAGTTAATGAAAAACTTCCCTAATTAGTATTATAAATAGACATCTCACAAAAGCTATGACAATTCTGATTTGCTTAATTACTCTGCAAAATTATATTTCAACATAACTTCTGCGGCATCTTTATGACCATGTTCCAAGTAAATGTCAAAATATTTTGACTGCATAATATATAATAAAAAGAATAACTATAATAGAAAATTTCTGAAAACTACATATTTTTGAACATAATTTCAATACTAAAATATTCATAAAACGAAAAAATCAAAACACTTGAGGGTAGTATCAAAAAATAGAGGCGGGCCCTGGCCGGTTGGCTCAGTGGTAGAGCGTCGGCCTGGCATGCAGGGGTCCCGGGTTCGATTCCCGGCCAGGGCACACAGGAGAAGCGCCCATCTGCTTCTCTACCCCTCCCCCTCTCCTTCCTCTCTGTCTCTCTCTTCCCCTCCCACAGCCGAGGCTCCATTGGAGCAAAGATGGCCCAGGCGCTGGGGATGGCTCTGTGGCCTCTGCCTCAGGCGCTAGAATGGCTCTGGATGCAACAGAGCGACGCCGCAGAGGCGCAGAACATCGCCCCCTGGTGGGCATGCCGGGTGGATCCTGGTCGGGCGCATGCGGGAGTCTGTCTGACTGCCTCATCGTTTCCAGCTTCGGAAAAATGAAAAAAAAAAAAAATGAAGGCAATAAACAGACTCTTGCAATGACCCCTAAATGAACCAGCAAAAACATTTCCTGCTATCTTTGCTCTCTGAGCTACTCATTTGTTTCCCAAGCTGTCAAAATGCTTACCGATTATATTCAGCGCCCCGAAATAAATTTAGTGGATTTCGCCATACTTTGCATTCTGCAACGAAGAGAAATACAAACATGTTACACATAGAGACACTACAGCTACAAGCTAATTAATTCAGCAGAACACCCTTCCTGGCCATAGGATAAGATAATTTTATTCTCTATCTTCTACATGGGAAGCTCTGGGTGATTAATCAGGAAATGTAGCTCAGGCACCAGAACTTTGGAAAGTGTCACATAATCTCTTTGAGCCCAAGTTTCCTCATTTATTAAATCAAGGTATGTGCCAAAATCAGCTAGTTCATAACTTTTACAATCGTTACAAGAGGTCTAAACAGATTCTATAAGTTTACTTCTAAAATTATAGGGAGAAGATATAGGCAGAAGTAAAATTACTTTCTGTCACTCTCAAATATATCTTACTATTACTTTATATATGACAAACTTAACTTGAACTCTATGGTATAGCATGCAAAGAACCTTAAATTTTTAATTAGGGTCTATGTTAGTTTTGATTTTGTGATAATTTACCAAATTGCTTTTATACTGCTGTAAAGGAGTGACAGGAAAATTAATATAGTTAACATTATTATAAGGAGAAATAGTGTGGAATAAATTGTTTTAAAGCATTTAAAATTATTTACTTGGCAGATACATATATTAATCATCATGCTAATATCATAATGTTAGCATGTACTAATAGATTATACATCTTTGTTATACAAGGCCCACAAAAATTGAGAACCACGGGACTTTTACTTAGAAAAATCATTCATTAACTCTTAGGACTGTGAAACAGTAAGTATTTGACTAACAAAGTACATTCTTTTAAGATAGCCTATGATTAAGATTTTCTACTAATTCAGAATAAAACATTTCTTTGGATAAATAATGTTTTATTAGAAAATAAAATTATCTAACAGTGTGTGTGTGTGTGTGTGTGTGTGTGCAGTCAGCCAAAAAGGACATCTAAAGACATATACACATAAAAGAGATAAATTATTGCAGAACTCAAGGAACATCAAAGGCCATGTGTGAGATATCAAGATTCCATCTTGAGTCCTGTTACATTCCTTGTCCATTTTCTTAGCCGCTCACTCACCCATCCATCCCATCTATCCATCCAATGAACACTGAGCAACCAGTGGGGAAAAAAACAAGCCATTACTACAATACAGAGTGAAAATCGAAAACATAAAGCACTATGGTAACACTGTGTAATTATAATAAATTGTTAAAATAGGGAATGAGCCCTGGCCAGTTGACTCAGTGGTAGAGTGTCGGCCCAGTGTGTAGATGTCTCAGGTTCGATTCCTGGTCAGGGCACATAGAAGAAACAACCATCTGCTTCCCCACCCCTCTCTCTCCCCTTCCCCCTTCTCTCTCTCCCTCTCTCTTTCCCTCCCACAGTCATGGCTCAATTGGTTTGAGGAAATTGGCCCTGGGTGCTGAGGCTGGCTTGCTCTGGGTAGTCTCCACCTCAGGTGCTAAAAATAGCTCAGTTTTGAGAATAGACCCAGATGGGCAGAACATGGTCCCAGAAAGGCATTGCCAGGTGGATCCCAGTTGGGACACATGTGGAAGTCTGTCTTTCTGTCTCCCCTCTTCTCATTTAAAAATAAAACTGGGAATTAAAGGTATACACACAATAGAAAGACATGTTCTTATTTAAATTTAACTTAAAATTAGGATAGGATACCACTTAAAATTGGATCAATGTTTATAAAGGATGGCCTTAAATTTTCTGTCACTTAGCTTAACTTGTCATTTAGGAAATGATCTTTGCTCAATTCTGAATCTTTTAATTTTATTAAGAAACTTAAACTCAGTGGCTATCACTTCATATGGAACTAACTAAAATATGCTTCCCTTAAATAATTACCTTTTTCCCAAACAAAAGACCCCTGAGAGGTGTCAATGATGCAATGGCTTGAATCATACTGGTGAGCCAAACAACCAGAATCACTGTCCCTGTGCTATTATTATAACTCATAGGTCCTTACCATTCCCAAACCCTCCTTGGAGGGTGTCTTTCAATTATCAAAGTGTTCTTTCATTAAAACTTTAGAAATATTGCAAGCTTTGTATTTAGCATACAATAAACATGCATATAGGTTTATGTACAAATATGTTCATGGTGGCATTATTTACAATAAAACAGGTACATTTAAAAAGATGCCCTCCCTCACTGAATTTCATGTGAAATGTTAGTAAAAAGGTTATGGCAAATAATTTGTCTCTAGTAAATATATCATTATATTGCCTGGAAGGATGATCACTGCTCAAATATCAATTGACAAATTACAAAGTAAATTGCTTTCAATTAAAATTTCAACCCAACTCTAAATATCAGATGCAACTGAAGGTATTTCTAAATAAAAATAACTCCAAAGAGCAATGGTGTGTATACCTAAAATTATTATTGAGCAGTATCTGAAGATATCTTTATTTAGGAAATACCACAAAGTAGCCAGCAGGGGGTGCTACAAACATTTTGAAATACTGTTTTTACATCTTATTAAGAGAACTAAACTTATTTCAAAAGGGCATTAAGAAGTACAAATTGCCAGTTATAAATATAGTCACGGGGATATAAAGTGAAGCATAAGAAATACAGTCAATAATATTGTAATATTGGATGGTGTTAGGTAAGTACTAGACACATTGGGGGTGATTATTTCATGATCATTGTGTTGTATACCTGAAACTAATGAGCTATCAACTGTAATTGAAAAGTAAAAATTTTTTAAATGATTAATACAATTGACCAAAACCAAGAAGTGGGAAGTGGGAGACAGTCTTCTTTCATAAAAAAAAGGACTCAGTAACATTATTTAAACTAAAACAGAGTAGTAAAAAAAACAAACCAAAAGATCATTAACATTAGTGTTATACATTATACAGTAGTCATTTTCTTCAACCAACTTGGAAGCTTACAAATTAGGATCTAAATATAAATAATTACAAAAAAATGTAAAATGTTCTGAGTGAGAAAAAACATGTGATGAAGAAATACATCTAAAGAAGTCTTCATTAGCTTTACCCTTCAAACTGAGTGGCAGGGCAGGTATAACTGTCCTTTAAGAATAAGCGATCTAATCAAGTATGAACACATGTCAAAGTTTCCCCTCAATTAGGTCACAGCTTTGTTGTTTCTGCTTTGCTGCTGTTCCTAGTCTTGTCCTTACCACAAAACTCTTGGTCTGGAATTGCTCTAGGGAACATAACCTATAAATATCAGGGGCCTGATGGTTTCATGATATGGGACAAAGGTTGAAAATGCCAAACATATGAGAGTATGAAGATTTAAGTCAGGAAATTAAACTCAGGTCTCCAGAGGGTAGAAGTTTTTCCACATGAGGTCAAGTCTCTTATTTGTGCCTTTGAGGAATAAATTCCTTATTTAAGTCACAATTAAAAGTTTACCTCCAAAAGGAATTTTCCATCCTCCATTAATACCAACAATTTCAGTACTCTTCAAGGAGCACTCGAAGTTGACTAGGACTCCTTCAGGGCTTGCTAACACCATTAATAGTTCATTTAAAAATATGCCCTGATATGATAAATATGTCCTCTATAGTTCCACCTGCAGCAGCCCACAGTCAGGTCTCTGTTCCTAACCGGCAACAGACCTATTCAGACCTCATCTGCAGGCAGGGTTAGAGAAAAAGAAGCAGAAAACAGGAGAGCTCTTGTTTAGTTCCTAAGCGAATGGAACATATTCTCTCCTTTGTCGTAACAAGATGGTCCATTCCATGCTGAGGAACATCAAAAGTGCTACCCACCACCAAGAACTTGCAAATCAAGCTCCAATCTTTTCTTCAGTCTTCCCTTTCAGCAAGCCCTACTAAAACTTTCCATTTCTGTGACACTCGTCTTGTGCTTTTCACACTCAGGTACTCCTCTAGAATAGCCACCCATCACTCAGGGCTACATGGTTTCAACATGCACACAGCAGCTATTAGGCATTTGTCCCTGCACTAGCCCTGTGTTAAAATAAAATAAAAAAAAGATACAGTAGATGACAGAGAGAGGGTGAGAGGGTTATAGCCTTGGTAGAAAAATGAAAAGGTTATTATTGAACCATTATCTGACATCCAGCTGGAGAAGCTCTATAGCAGGAATGCAGGTTCAGAGAGAATCAATACTTCCCCTTTGTCACAATCCTCAAGGAAAAAGAGAACTTAATTTTCAGAAATTGAAAAGGCTCTAGTGTCATGGACTTTTAATATGGAGGAAATTATTCTACGTCCACCTAATTTAACTCTGAAAACCAAAAAGAAGGATATAGAATTCCCATTCCTAGGGCCTTCAAATATGTAAACTACTAATTCATAGCCTAAGAAGATTTCTTTTATTTTTTATTTTTTTACAGAGACAGAGAGAGAGAGTCAGAGAGTGGGATAGATAGGGACAGACAGACAGGAACAGAGAGATGAGAAGCATCAATCATCAGTTTTTCGTTGTGACACCTTAGTTGTTCATTGATTGCTTTCTCATATGTGCCTTGACCGCGGGCCTTCAGCAACCGAGTAATCCCTTGCTTGAGCCAGTGACCTTGGGTCCCAGCTGGTGAGCTCTGCTCAAACCAGATGAGCCTGCGCTCAAGCTGGCGACCTCGGGGTCTCGAACCTGGGTCCTCGGCATCCCAGTCCGACACTCTATCCACTGTGCCACCGCCTGGTAAGGTGGAAGATTTCTTATACTAAAAAGTTACCACCTCTTCCCAGAGTCTAAAATCTGATAATAGTGGTAATATTATTACAAACAGCAGCAACAGCAACTTTTGTTATAGCTTGATTTTCGTTAACCCTTCTTATAAAGGGGCTTAAAAGCTCAAGTTACTATATCCTTTACATAAGTTAGAAAAGGGAAATACAGTACGCCCTTTTTATAGAGTTAAGAGTAAAGAATAGTAAAGCTACATAATTTCCCCGAGTTTCATATTGAGATTAAGACCTGGTGTGGTAGACCAGTCCAGCCCACCCAACAATTACCCACTATATACAACAGACCAGTTATCCTGCAACACAATATTTTTTAAATCCTGTGGCTTCATCAGTTAAGTTTTCCACTAGAGAAACAGTTTTGGAAACTCCTCTGGAAAACTGTTAGGCACTTTTTAATAAATAAAATAAATTAAATACTTTCAAACATTTTAGTCCAAAGTACAACAGAAAAGGACCTTAACTAAAGTTTCATCAGATATATTAGAATAACAACAATGAAAAAGATTAGCCCCAAGCCAGTCAATTTCAGACATGTGGTTCTGCATATACTTATTACCTTTGATATCTCAAAAATGAACATCATATAGGTCAATTTTAAGCTTTGTTTCCATAACTTTTCAAAACAACTATTTAAAAATTATCAGAAGTCACAAAATAACATGTATATAGCTTTCAATTCAAAAAAGATGTTACTTCCTCAAATTTTTTCATGGAATGAAAAATAGTGTAAATAATTATGAGTTTTAAGATCAATTTTAGTGATCTGCTTTATTCAAGATAGTGTACTGTGTTCCTCAAGAATATTGAGAAGATGGTTAAATCTTTCACTGTATCTCTCACACACTTCTCATTGGTCATTTCGGACCTAAATCAATCAACTCTATCAAATAATGTGGAAACTATCAATAGATGTTTACCAGGGACTAAACATGTTCTAGGTATTTTCATCATTCAACTGGAAATCTATACCAGGACATACATTTTAGTGGCAAAAGGTTTTAGAATGTGTAATAAGCATTGGCAAAGAGAATTGTTTTCAATACACACACAGATTTTGGTAAGTACAAATTTATTTTCCATTGATTGAGACTATTAGAGAGCAACTCCAAACTGACATGCAGCAAGCTGCAATTTTGCCGAGGGGTGTATCTGAAACATCAGCACTGGACGGCCTAGTTCTACTGTGAGTTACTGAGCTAGCAAATGACCTAGCTGAACCCTCAGCCATATCGCCTCCTTCACATCATATTCACAGAGAAGTCAGTTCCTCTGAAGAACACTTGATATTTCTGCATGCCCTCATTTAATCCTTAGACTACTCTATGAAGTAGATACCATCATTATTGCCATATGTGAAAATTAAGATTTTGTTTTTAATTCAGTGAGAGAGGGGAGGCAAACACATACTCCCATATGTGCCCTGACCGGGAACCTCCTGACAAGCCCAAAGGGTGCGATGCTCTGCCTATGTGGGCCCTTGCTCCATTGCTCAACTGAGCTCTTCTTAGTGCCTGAGGCAGAAGCCATGGCGCACCCTCAGCGCCCAGAGCCAACTCATTCCAATCAAGACATAGCTGCTAGAAGGGAAGAAAGAGAGAGAAGGGGGAGAGGTGGCAGATGGGAGCTTCTCCTGTGTGCCCTGATTGGCAATCGAACCCAGGACATCCACATGCCCAGCTGATGCTCTACCGCTGAGCCAATCAGCCAAGACCAAAATTAAGATATTAAGGAAGGTTAGAGGCACTTGCCCAAGGTCACAATCTATAAGCAATGGAGTCAAGATCAGGGCCACATCTGACTGACCCAAGAGCCTGAGCTCTCCACCATCAGCTGTCCTGCAACGGAGCTGTTTCTAAAGTAACTTTGGCTAAGGTCACTTCAGCAATGTTATATACTGCAGCACAGGATTTTAATGAAATAATTTATTTCAATTGCTTAATGATTATATTAGTCTTGAGTTTAAGACCTCACAGAGATCTGAACTAAATTTTTTAGTTAATGCTTAAGACCTTGGACTCTGAAGTGAGACCACCCAGGTTACCAGCCATGTGACCTTGGGCAGATAACCACCTTCCTGCACCTCCGCTCCCTCAACTGTAAAATAGAGATAACAACAGCATTTGCTTCATGGTATTACTGTAAGGATTCAGTGAGTTAGCACATGTCTAGCTGTTAGTAGGCACTAAGACTGTTACTATTATTTAAACAATATGGCTTTCTACAGGGAAAATTATTTGCTCTCGTGTTATGAGAATTCAGGATCTATGAAGGATCTTAGGATATATCTTAGTACTCTGCGTTTTCTTCATTTCCATTGCTTTCCTTTAATTTATTACCTGTATTTAATGAGTGCTTGAACTGCCTCTAGTGACGTAGTTAATTCCAGGAGAAATTCTTTTTTAAAGTTTTATATAAAAGATATATATCTTATATAGATTGAATAGATTAAAATGAGTTGATTTGTGACAGGAAGCCAAGTGACTATAAAAAAAAAGTTTGTCTAAAGATCCCATTCTATGCAAGAGGCTATTAAAATGTCTCAGAGAATTTAAACTTGACTTTGGCAAGGATACTTCTCACGTGATGGAACACCCTGCACTTTCCCAAATATTTTGAAGAAACTGAACGCTAAAAACCTTGTCTTTATGGCATCTTATTTAAGAACAGGGCAAATTATCAAACAGATGTTTCCATAAACCCAAATTTAGAATGTTACTGGGCCCTGAGAATCCATTCCCTTAAGACAGGGAGAAGTTGGCCACGTTTTAAATTCCTATGCATCATCAACTCAAAAGCTAAACTGAATCACAAAATGGCAGCAAGAAATAGAGTTTATCAGAAACTGTGTATTTGTGAGGGAAATAGCAGTTTAGCTCTCAATTAACACAAAACAAGTGAAATGTTTCTAAATGTTAACCGAACCCAAACAATCTAAAATTTGGCTACATAGCGATCCTTCCACACTGGAAAAGGTCTGCACTCAGGTCAGTTTGCCCAGACCTCAAAGTTAAACAAATACATGTGCAGTCTGCCCTGTAACAACCGCAAACCTAGCACTCCCCGCCCCCCTCACCCCAAAGTACTCCTAGGTAGGCCAGGTCTTTCAGCGTTTGATCAAAACAAAGGATTCTGTCAGAAATGAGCTACACACTATGTTTTCATATAGACCAAGGTTTAAAACTGGAATTTTTATTTTTAGCTTTTTAAATGTTTTTCTCAAATAAGCAATGTCATTCAAGTGAATTGGCCAATGTCCACGGCACTGTGCAGCCCTGCTGCATTTCATGTGAGATGCAGCATGGAACTGTCTTAAGATGCTCCAAGGAATTCAGCAGATTCACCCTTCTGTTACTAAGGCAATAGTCATTTTCTTATTATAAGGCAATAGGAATTTTTAAACAACTTATTTTAAGAAAATGCTTTGATTACCCTCAGTTTTGAGCCTCTTTTTCCTTTTTTTTTTTTTTTTTTTTTTATTTTTCTGAAGCTGGAAATGGGGAGGCAGTCAGACAGACTCCCGCATGCGCCCAACTGGGATCCACCCAGCATGCCCACCAGGGGGTGATGCTCTGCCCATCTTCGGGCATCGCTCTGCTGCAATCAGAGCCATTCTAGCGCCTGAGGAAGGGGCCACAGAACCATCCTCAGCGCCCCGGGAAACTTTGCTTCAGTGGAGCTTTGGCTGCAGGAGGGGAAGAGAGAGACAGAGAGGAAGGAGAGGGGGAGGGGTGGAGAAGCAGATGGGCGCTTCTCCTGTGTGCCCTGGCCAGGAATCGAACCCAGGACTCCTGCACACCAGGCCGACGCTCTACCACTGAGCCAATCGGCCAGGGCAAGCCTCTTTTTCCTTTATACTTAGCTGAAACCAGACTATAGAAAGTGATTAAGGGTAGAGATAAACATAGACAATTTTATAATATTTTTCTTAGTAAAAAATAAAAATCGCCACAAGAAAAAAAAAAAAGGAGGAAAATGGTACTAGTCCCATGATATCTGGTATTTCCATACCATCATACATATTTTCTGGGCTCAGTTAGCCAATGTTAAACACCCGAATATCAAGGAGAAGTGGGCAGAGTGAGCCCTAAAAATACATAGACAGGATAATTTCCATTCGCCGAAATGAAACTACTTGAACATTGTTATGAGATCATATCATAAATACTATATATACATATATATATATATATATAACAAATAGAAATAGTTCATGCATAGTAGTAGACATTCAGTAAATGCCAGTGGAATTAATATTATTCAAAAGCCTAGTTTTCACCAGGTAATAACAGTACAAATAAAATTGGGAATTTCCATGGTTATTATTATTGACTATATGTTTACAAGGGCTCACTCAATGCATGAGGTTATTCATGGCATTCACAAACAGACGACAAAGTTAGAGTGACAGTAAGAAGAGCACGAGCTCTTTACTGAATTAAGGAATAGGTCAAGAGATTTAAATTGGGTAGAGAGATAATTTATTGAAAACAGAAGTGTATTCACAATAAAGAATGGCTTCCGGCCCTAGCCAGTTAGCTCAGTCAGTTAGAGTGTTGTCCCGAAGTAACAAGGTTGCAGGTTTGATCCCTGGTCAGGGCACACATGGGAAGCAACTAAAGAATGAACGACTGAGTGGAACAACAAATGAATGCTTTCCTTCCCCCTCCCCTCTCTCTCCTTTCCTCTCTCTCTCTCTTAAAAAAAAAAATCAACCAATAAATAAAAAATTAAGCCCTGCCAGGATAGCTCAAATGATTGGAACATCATCCCAAAGCATAGAGGTTGCCGGTTTGATCCTCGGTCAGGACACATATAGGAACAGCTCGATGTTCCTATCTGTCTCCCTCTCTCCCTGCTTCTTTCTAAATAAGTTAAAAAAAAAAAAAAAAAAGAATGGTCTTCAATAAGGCTGCTTTCTGTTTTCAATCTGTTAATTTTCTATACTGTTCTGTATTATTCAAAGACTAAAGTAATCAGACAAGAGCACATTTAATCTCTGGGGTCTTCAAGCAGATGTAACTAAAGTGATGGCAATTATCCACAATGGCTTATGCGAGACAACTCAGTGATCACGACCCTCCTTAGCATCACATGCCATATTCATCAGAGGAGCTGGTCCAAGCAGTGGTTTACTCTGCTCAGGTCTTTTCCTGTTTCCTTCACAAAGTGGGTGACTTTACAAGTCCCAGACAAATCTGTCACCTTGGTGTGCCATCTCGTACACACATCTTGTACCCTTTAGGACAGGGGTAGTCAACCTTTTTATACCTACCGCCCACTTTTGTATCTCTGTTAGTAGTAAAATTTTTTAACCGCCCACCGGTTCCACAATAATGGTGATTTATAAAGTAGGGAAGTAACTTTACTTTATAAAATTTATAAAGCAGAGTTACAGCAAGTTAAAGCATATAATAATAATTACTTACCAAGTACTTTGTGTCGGATTTTCGCTAAGTTTGGCAGAATAAATCTTTATAAAACAACTTACTATAGCCCTGGCCGGTTAACTCAGTGGTAGAGTGTTGGCCTGGCATGCGAGAGTCCTGGGTTCAATTCTCGGCCAGGGCACACAGGAGGGGTGCCCATCTGCTTCTCCACCCATCCCCCTTCTCCTTCCTCTCTGTCTCTCTCTTCCCCTCCCGCAGCCAAGGCTCCATTGGAGCAAAGTTGGCCCGGGCGCTGAGGATGGCTCTGTGGCCTCTGCCTCAGGCGCTAGACTGGCTCTAGTTGCAGCAGAGCAATGCCCCAGATGGGCAGAGCATCGCTCCCTGGTGGGCGTGCCAGGTGGATCCCAGTCGGGCACATATGGGAGTCTGTCTGCTGTCTGACTGTCTCCCCATTTCCAACTTCAGAAAAAAAAAAAACTTACTATAGTTAAACCTATCTTTTTATTTATACTTTGGTTGCTCCGCTACCACCCACCACGAAAGCTGGAATGCCCACTAGTGGGCGGTAGGGACCAGGTTGACTCTCACTGCTTTCGGATGAAGTAAATGTGTACTCAGAGGTTCCTACTGCCACTTATGGCTGTCTGGCAAAGGCTGTATTAAAAGAGCATTGAATCGACATCAGGAATAAAATATATACACAATGCTACTTGATGCTAGACTGTAACAAAATATGGACTGAGTTATCCCAGGGAGGAAGAAAAGAATATCTAACCTAGATCTTTAACTTCTTCATTCTTCAAGTCTCAAAACTTGGGCCTTCTCCTTCAAGAAGCAAAAGATGCTCTGGCCAGTCGGCTCAGTGGTAGAGTACCTGGTGTGTGAATGTCCGGGGTTCAATTTCCAGTCAGGGCACAGAGGAGAAGCAACCATCTGCTTTTCCACCCTCTACCCCTCCCTGTCCCCTTTACCTCTCTCTCTCTTCTCCTCCCTCAGCCATGACCCAACTGGTTCGAGCAAGTTGGCCTCGGGTGCTGAGGATGGCTCTACTTCAGGTGCTAAAAAAATGGCTTGGTTGGGAGTAATGCCTCAGATGGGCAGAGCATTGGCCCTACTGGGCTTGCCACTAATGGATCCCAATCGGGGTGCTTGTGGGAGTCTGTCTGTCTGCCTCCCCTCCTCTCACTAGAAAAAAAAAAAGAAGCAAAAGACTTTCCCGGTTTAGATCGAGAACCCCTCCTTTGTTCTTCAAGCCCTGGATGTTTCCTTCACAGAGAACTTGTCACTTTGTCTCCATCAGTAGACGGGAGAGTTCATGAGGATATAATACTCATATGAACCTGTACAAGGCCAGGCTCATATCAGGGACTGAGGAAGCATTTCCTGAGCTAATGAAGAGACCCAGCTAGAGAAGTACGTTCTTCCTCCTGTTCTTGCAGGCGGAGAAAACACAGGGCTGCACGTGCTCATTCATCATTCATGGAGGTTCAATGATATAATAGACACTGCAGAATGCCAGAGGCACTGACATAAAACAGTAAGTTTAAAACTTAGAGAACAATTTGATATGTGTTAAAGATAAAAATATGAAGAGTCAGTGAATGTGGGGAGACAACCTGTCACAGAACGCTGCGGCCGTGGACGGTGAGCAGACCTGCAGACGGGCTGCCAGAGGACGGTCTTCAAACACAGCGCGTGCGCACGGACTGACAGGGAGGCCGGCCTGTGACGGAAGCCGAGGCTGGCACAGGACGTGCGCGGGGTCTGTATCGTGGGAAGGGATCTGGGCTTCATCTTCAGTGGAATGGGAACCTAAGCAGGGGGGCTACGTTGTCGGCTCTAATTAGACATAAGATTCTGGAAATAGCAGGAGGGAGAGCGGACACATTCAATAACATTTGAGAAACTAGGCACAAGGAGGCTGGAGATTCAGGTTGAGAACACTGACCTAAACGACCATTAGTTAAATCAAAGGAAAGAAAAAGTAAAATTAAACAACATAAATACTCCTTTCCCTGGGATGTTTACATGATGGTTCCTGGTAAAGGTTGTCAACTCCTTGGAAAAATAAACAGAATTTTTCTCTGGCGTCTAATATTTAAATAGCAACATTCTTACTCTTATATAGTCACAATAATTTAGTGAGAGTAAACAAATACTGCTGTAAACTGAAGGAAATCTCCATACCTGAGACGCTTTGCCTATTCGAATCGGAGTCCCCATTACTGGAGTTAGAATTGTTGGAGGAGTTGTTGTCAACCCCTCCCAGAAGGGGGCGCAAGTGGCTCACTGAGACTTGTTCAATGAATGATGTTCCGTACTTGCGAAAATACCACCATTCAAATATCTAGAATAGAAGAATAGTAAGTGTGATTATGGCCTTTGTCACTGTTTATGATTTTTTGAATGCATGCTCATAAAATATGCTGCATTTACTAATTATACCTACCTTACATACTTAAACAATTTTATTCCAAAACATTTTAAATTTATTCTCAAAATTAGACTTAAAAAATTAAATTATACTTTAAATATACCAATTATACTTTAAATTCTTATTGTTATTTCCACTTACTATTGGCTTTCAATACAATTATGGATAAAAGAACACTGTAAGAGTTGGTCAATATTATTTTTCTCCAAATTTACATGTTATTCTAATAACAAAATCATCATCGCTCAGAGACTCCAGAAACATATACAAATAAACCAGTTTTAGAAGTATGGCTTATGAAATAGTCCAAACCTTGGCATCTTGGATTCTGATAAAGCCATACTTACATAAAATTGTTAAAATAGCAAAATTCCATTACAAAAAAAAAAGAAAAAGAAAAACTACTATCTCCATAGAGAAATGCTGGTTTTACAAAAAGAACGGAAGGCATCCCGTTTCATGCATGAATGGCACTCAGCTGGTAAGAGACTCAGCTAATGTCCCATCTGCTAAGAAATCTTTTATAACACAAGCATCTGTTATCTACCACGAATGTTTCCTAGTTCACAAGCTTACCAATTGCTGTGTACGATGGGTTGAAAAGGAGAAAATAACTTCCATTAATAAAAGGAGAGAAGCAATGATGCTCACATGACTAGACTAAAATCAGGACTTCCTAAGCACCAGCAAAGCAAGCGACCTCTCCCAACCCTTCTCGCCTGGCCCCCTGGCCTCCAGTTTCTCATCCCTGGTCGAAGCTGTTCTCTCCCACATCCTTTCCTCTTCTCCCTGTCTGATTTGGAACGTGTTTCCTAAGTCACAAATCACTACACAGAAGAAACTTAGAATCAACTATATCCCAGAGTTTCATACCATACCTACTATATTTCTATAATAATGTAGAATGTGAAATTAACATAGAATTAATTATCTTTACCTTTACTTATTTCATAAAAACAAGATTTTGGCATCTACTCTGGAATGAGATTTTGGATATTATTTTATTTTCATTTCTTTTTTTAATTGATTTTAGAGAGAGAGAGAGGAAAAGAGAGAAAGAGAGAAACATCAATTTGGTGTTCCATTTATCCATGCATTCATTGGTTGCCATGTATGTTCCTAGACCAGAGCTCAAACCCACAGTCATGGCGTATCCGGACAATGCTCTAACTAACTGAGCTGCCTGGCCAGGACTGGGCTATTCTTTTAAAATTGAGGTTTTCAGTCTTTTGCTCTACCAAAAATTTCTTTTAAAAAAGACAGAAAGAACATCTATGAATGACCAGAAGGAAATATCCATCAGAGCAAATGTTTCTAATCCTATAATAGAACAACTTGATTTAATTCCAAAGACTTCCCCTTCTGACCATACCAGTGTCCACATGGCAAGAGTTCTAGTTCAAGTAATTTTACGGGGCCAATGGGAAAATACAACATGAAAGCTAAGAGGAAACAGGACTAGTCTATAACATTTGGAATGCTAGAAATAAGATTTCTTGTTTCAAGAAAAAAAGTAAATTTAAGAATGCTAAATTTACAAGCCATGGATCCAGGAGAGTTTGTAACTCAGGTGAGTTATTTAATCTATTTAAACATCAGTTTCTTCAACGATGAAGTGGAAGTCATATTTACTACTTATCATAAATCACATTTAATATTAAGAATATACTTATTATTAAGGGTCCTCAATTTTCACAGCATGTAAAACACATAGTCTCAAGGTCTATAGAAGCCCTAGCTCAGTGCCTGCTGCATAGATGGTTTCCAAAAGTACCAGCAAAGCTATCATTTATTGGATTCATGAGGCACACACCACCTATGGCAGCACAGCTGACACATGCTATGATACACCCCTCTCTTTTCCTGTCTACAATTTGAGCTAGTACAGCACCTTGTCTTGTTACGAAGGTGTTGGCTGAAACCCCTGCAAATCATTGTGAAAAAGGTACTGTTCGCCATTCAGTCCTGACCACCCAACAAAGCCCTGGAGAGATCCGTGGCTCTGCCTGAGAAGCGGAGAGAGACTCTGAGGGAACACTGACCACAGAACTAACTGCAGGTGGCTGTCAGTCACCTGTGGGGAGGAGATTTCTTTGCTCTGCTTCCTATATTCTGCTGCTTGGGCACCTGCCAGGCCTTAGTTCATTCATTCATTCACACAACACTAAATGTTCCACACCAGTGTGAGCTGTTACAGAGCACAGATGTGCCTCTGCCACAACCAGTCCAAGCCACAGCCCCTCAGTGCCTCTCACAGGATGCTCCTAGCTCGGTCTATACCAGGGGTCGGGAAACTTTTTGGCTGAGAGAGCCATCAACGCCACATATTTTAAAATTTAATTCTGTGAGAGCCATACAATGACCCGTGTACGTTACGCATTATCCAATAAAAATTTGGTGTTGTCCCGGAGGACAGCTGTGATTGGCTCCAGCCACCCGCAACCATGAACATGAGCGGTAGGAAATGAATGGATTGTAATACATGAGAATGTTTTATATTTTTAACGTTATTATTTTTTTCATTAAAGATTTGTCTGCGAGCCAGATGCAGCCACCAAAAGAGCCACATCTGGCTCGCGAGCCATAGGTTCCCGACCCCTGGTCTATACCTATTACAGAAAAACACCTCTGTACACTTCAGATGTCTTGTTCTCCAGCAGAATCACAGATTTCAGTACTAAAAGGGACTTTCAGGATCATGGGCAGTCTCCATTTAACGATGAGGAATGAGATCTATACACAAAAGTGCGGTGACCCGACCGAAGTCACACGGCTGGTTAAGTAGCTGCTTAGTCTAAGGCCCCAGTGCTGTGCCACCAACCTTACCAGAGTCCTATAACAAGACATCTTCTTATAATTCTCTTGATCACATAAACAAACACAGACAGGTGTAGTCTTTCACTCCTCTTTTCAAATCTTTACCTCGATGTGTCCTCCCCCTCTGCTGTCCCTTTGAGATTTAACTGTCTAAACCAGCCCACAAGTAGCCTATCAAATGGAACCACATAATTCAGCCTAAGGTGCAGAGCACTCATAGTAACAGGATATCTACAGTACAGCCTGTATTTCTACTGTAGGAATAATGGGCCTCAGTGAAGGCTGGGCTGTTCTTGCAGTGTTTGGGGGAGAAAAGGCAGGCCATTGCAGGCCTGTCCCTTTGCAGCAGCAGACGACCCTCACCCATCACTGCCTTTCTTCACCCCGGGGCACAGGCTCCAACGTGTAGCGAATGAACAACTACTGAAAGGCAGAAGGAAAGGGCTCGAAGCCTTCTTCAACTTCCAGCCAAGTCTTCTGATTCAGGGTTTCAGCATAACAATCTGCCCCTCATCCTGAGACACGACAGGCTCGGGCCAGCTTCTCGCAGCACTGGGAAGAGCTGCCCTGATTCACAGGGCTAGACGGTGTATCTAACAGGCACACATTGTTGTCACTTTGAATTCTTCTCCATGTGCATAACTACAGTGCAAACCACAAAGCTCTCATAAACAAATTCATATTTTAAAATTAGTTTTGGGACATGTCAATAGCTAACTTGCCACAGTGAAACAAAAACAGTTTTTAATCTGACAAATAACCATAAAATTAAAATATAAATTTATGTACTTCATAGTCAAAAACATAATCTCTCTAGTACTATTTTCCTACTCATGTTCTACCCCAAGAATTATAAAAATGAAGTAAGATGAAAACTAAAAAGCATCAATTGGGTTTAACATTTAGGAAGCCAGCAGTGACCCTACCATCTAGCTGAAAGGTAAAAACACAAATACACCTTTCATAATAGCTGAGTTGTACGAGCTTGGTTGGTTCTCTTGATTCTCTGGGGTTCAGTTATATAATGTGCAAAATAAGCTCACAGTAAGCTTATTAACTCAGTTAATGTTGAATGGATGAATGGATGGATGGGTGGATGGGTAAGTGATTGGTTGGATGGGTGACTGGAAGATTGGATAGATCGATGGTTGGAAGGTTGAATGGATGGATAAGGACTGGCCAGGTGACTTACTGGGATATAATTCAAATAAACAACAGGGCAAATGAAAGGGTTTATATCCACATATATGTAGAAGAGGAAAGAATCTAGTGGAAAGGCAGAAATTGAAGATACAAAGGAATACAAGTAACCAAGAGGCAAGATGCCAAGGGCCCAGGCAGCGCAGCCACCTGCCATGGAAAGGTAACCTACCATTTCTTTCTCTAAGCCGGGAAGAAGGGGGAAGGATGAAGAGACGGATACATTCTATTTGGAAAGTAGGGCGTGATATGAGCTATTTCACATGTAAGAGGGAAACAAAGGGGTAAAAAGTGGGTGACATCTCGGTAGAGATGCAGACAAGGTTTATCTTCTAAGATCAGGGAAGCGGGGTGGACTTGGGAACGTGAGGGTGGAAGGAGTGGTCTGGATCCATCTGCTGCAGAACAGAAGGGCCATAAGCTACACTCAAAGCCCAGCTCATATTTGAAACAACGACCCATTTGTCAAGGACTCAGTTACCAAGGTGTTGTGACATCTTATAGTGGCAGATCAGAGAGGATGACTAAGGAGCAATGGGGGTGGGGTGGGGGTGAAGATCCAGGTTGGCAGCTGGCCTGAGGTGCCAACTGGTCTCATCTTCTCCTACAGGGATGGAACAAAAGTCTGACAAAGGGACACCAGACAAGGCCCTTCCATCTAACCTGCAGACCTAAAAGCTGAACCTGTTCTGAAGATGCCTAGACTCTTCCTAGCCAATAAGACCTTTTCTTTTGGAATTGCATGTTCTATATATAAAACACTTCTCTCCATGAGTCAGGGACTTCCCTATACCCTGTAATACATCAAAAAATACTCCAAGATTCCCATATAGCAGCACCTTAGTAATTCCACACCAACTCCATTAAATCCATGGGAAATACAAAGATGTCACAGTCTGAAAATGACCACTGCTTCCTGTGGATTAAAGTAGATGATGATGACAGAAGAGGAGAGGTACAGGGACGGTGCAGATTAAAGAGGAAATAGGAGACTTTCTAGCAGTCCACTCCTCTGGACAAACTGCCAGACTGACACCTGCTCTAGGGCTTCAGAAATGTATCTGGTGGTAAACAGCGTTTCGGCAAGAGGGAATATTTTGGGCTTAGACGGATGAACTAAGGCAGCTGTCATGGGTTATATATAGTAAGGTCCATAACTTGTTTAGTTTCCTGTTAGAAGTTTCAAGTATATTTCTCTCTCTACACTCACCTGCTCTTCCAGGGTCCCTCCCAATTCCTCTCAGCCGACTTGTTTTTCACTGTGGGTTCCTGTTTGTTTTGTCTAGGAATGCTGAAGAGCTACAGAGGGGGTCTTGACCTCCCGCTGGCTTGGTCTCAGCTGACCCCTCCTCAGTCACCTGTTTCCCTAAACAGTTGAGGGGCTGGTGGAGAACTGGTGTTCATGCCCTTCCAGCCCCTCTCCCGGCCACCCACTGCCTTTAAGAAAAGAGAGAAGACAGAGAGCTGAGGTTCTCTTCAAGGTCAGTGATCCGTCCCCCTTCTGTGTCTGTATGTTCACAGGATCAGATGGCAGCACCACCGGCTGTGGCTTAGAGGGAAGGGTCCCTGTCCTGGGGAAGTCATGGAGACCACAGACAGTTGGGAGAAGCCAGCTGGCGCCACATGCCCTGCGCCTGCCAGGTCATACACCTGGTCTGGGTGGCACTCAGCATCCACACTTTTAAATAAGATCCCAGGTAATTTTTGATGCAGTTGGTTAGTTTTTTCACTCGCTGGGTCTCTGTGAAATCAACTAAGTGTGTACTCAGGCATTAGACAGTTGAATACCAAACACAGATGTGGTCCCAGCCTTTGTGATGTTTCCATTACAGAGAGAGCAAAAACAATTAGATGAAGAAACAAAAATAAAGTTATACTTGTGGTGTTAGTGAGTCTATGTTCTAGACTGGCCAAATCTGACACTCTCTGTGGCCAACTAGGAAAAAGAAAGTGTCTCCTCCAGAGAAGGGTACAATCTCTCTCCCTTCTCCTTTTCTTCTCTTCTGTCCCCCTACCCCTCTCTTACCTACAGGACCCATTTCTGTGGGTCCATTTACATGAAAACAACTGCTAGACACTGCTGCTGTCCGCCTCCATAGTCAACACCTTCACGAGAGGCAGGATGATGCCATGGCAAACAGGGACACCGGAATCCCAGCCCCCCCACCATACCTAGCGAGGTGACCTGGGCAAGCCATAAGCTTTCAGGATGCCCAGTGCTCAGGTCTTTCCTGGTCTCCATGGTATGGCTTCTGAGGGCGCCCACCGTCATCCCTTCAATGGCATAATGTTCAAGGCTCTCGACTCATGCTCAAACATGAACTGAAAAAGCCAAAAGGACCATGGTGTCCCTTTATCCATTAGCTGTTCCTCTTCTTCACCATATCTAACTGTTCATCTGACCACTTGTCCACAGTCAGACCCTGACAGGCACTTCTCTACCCTGTGGGACCCGGTCTTCTGCCGAACATCACTTGTTTCCATGGCGACCCCGGTCAGGCTGGTGGAGCCTGTCTCCCCCCACTGTGGGAGACGCCCACCACCCAGCCCCCACAACATTCCTCTCACTCTTTATTCTAGAGCCAAGAGACAAGCTGCTTCCGAGTGGACACACCTAACATCTATATGCTATTTCCTACACCCCGAGAGCCCTTCCAATCCCGTTTCCCTGCGTGTGTCTTTACTTTTAGCACCAGAATCACTTGGGTGATCCATAAGCCTATCAAAGTGCTACTCAAGCGCAGGTCAAGTTCTTTAAACAAATGAAAAAAAGTTGAAAAGAGTCATAACAACCTTCCAATCCCACTCCCTTACTTTTGAACAGGAAGGACAGAAGTCATAATCAGACAGATGCTGCTACGTGACCTTGGCCAAATCAGTTCAACTCTGTCGGTTCACACTCAGCAGCACAGAGGCACTGCTTATATCTATCACTTAGAACTTCAATGGGAATTAATAAAATCACATACGCAAAGTGATGAAGACAGTACCTGGAACAGAGTGGAAAACTCAATGAATGGACCTTTGTTATAGCGGATTTCCTACCTGAACTGTCATCTCTTGTACCACTTTCCCCCAAACATAATTCTTTGACATCTAATCCATGAACTAATTCTTTTATTTACTATTCTAATTCTCTGTCTTCTTTGTCTTGATTCTTATTTTTAAAAAATTATGTTTTGGATGCCTACTTCCTATCTCCCAATTTAGTATGTGTAAAATGTGGTGTGAGAACATGTCTATACACGTTAACGAGGATACAGGGCTCTGTGCGTGGATGTCAGTACACACAACAGCCTTTTCTCCCTTCTCTCAGCATTTTGAAAAAATGAGGGGAGTGATTTCTCCACATACCCACCTGACCATTCTCAAAAGCAAAGATAAAACCCAGAAATTTTCTCCATTGCATAAACAGTACCTAGAGAGGCTACTTCAAGCAGACGGGCATGTCCTGGCTACAGCAGATAAAGGACAGAATTGGTGGATTTCTGACGGCAGGTGCAGTTCCTGGGGCTGGACCGGGACTGGGGTGAGAGGCTAGAGCCAAGAAGGCAGAGAGGCAGCCTGGCCATGCGAGGGGGAGGGCCACTTGGACAGGCACCTGGGCACAGGGACCGGAAGGGAAGAGTTGGGGGAGGGTGTATAACAAACCCACGGCTGCACAAACCTAACCGTGAAATTAGGAATAGCTGTGACACCCATTAAAACACACACCAATTAGTCTTCCTTTACTTTAAACACATTAATGTAAAAGAGAGCAGCATTAGGCAAACACATTTTACTTCTATGTGTATTTGTTCAGTTAACTGACTTCCTTCACAAGAGAAATACCGGATTTTGTTTCTTTTTACCTCTTCTCCTGAGTACCACACTGCACGGTAAGTGCAGTCTCCGGCACTGGAGCCCTGAGGTCCACACCAGCCAACTTCCCCAGGGGCGGCCCTCCGTTCTGGGTGTCCGCTGCCCGACTCTTCTCACAGTGCTCAGGGGAGAGGGGCTGGAGAGCCGTCTCTGGTGCCAGGAAGCACACTACTACTAGGCGGCTGTGTTTCAAAGCACCTGATCCTCTACCTCAGGGCTGCTTCTCCATGATGCACCTGGCAGGAAAGAGGTGCAGCTGAACGGAACCTCTACCCTACCTGCATTTCAAGTCTTAGCAAAGCTGAGTCCCCAAAGGCTGGACAACACTGGTGTCAACAACCTAAAGCAGAAGCTAAAAATATCAAGAGCTATTCCCACATTGCAGTTATGATACTTTGCCCTGAGGACAGACCAAGCATTTCTGAGGAAGGCCTTTCCAAATCTTTACACATTAGGGGTTCACCTGGCTGAACCTCCCACATGAGCCAGGAGTGTCCTTGGCTTTCCGAGAACGCTGCCGTGCAAATATCCGTCAGGTGTGTACAGACACAGGCGGGAAGGAAGCCTCACAGCCTGGATCTGCAAACAATGGCCCCAGTCTAAGGAGACCCCTTTATTTGGAGGACAAGGAAGGTGAGCTGATGGGACTTCACCATTCCTGAGTTAGAAGGAAAAACGACTGGTTGGGGCCGAGTACACCAGAGTGAAGGCAAACAACCCCCCACGCTCATAATGAACTGAAGTCTAAAGCTCCCGCACTAAGTGCTGGAATACAACCCAGGCGAAACCTGCGCCAGCTGCCAGTCCCGAAGCCGAGGGCCGGTCCGCCTCCCGCTCCTGCAGGAGGAGGATGAGAACAATGGGAACAGCTAGTGGCTGCCTCCCCGCACCCGCAAGGCCTGAAGCTTCTGCAGGCAAAGTGCTCAGATCTGGCCCACAGCAGGGAGCACCCCCTACGCAGGTGCGGTGCCTCAGTGACCCCCAAGAGAAGAGCCTGCTCCCTCCCACGTCAGAGGGGACACTGGTTTCAGTCTGACACAGAAATGCTCACCTTTCTTCCCCTATGTGTTTAATCAAAAAAGATTTCAATGCGATTTTAGGGGGGAACACCTAAAATATTATTTTAAATGTAAATGATAATTAGATGAAGATTTGTAATACCTTCTCCCCACCTAAAAAAATATATGCTGAAAGGCTGTCAGTTTCAGCATGTACTTATTAGTAATCTATCAAGCACGTGAAAGCATCCTTTCAATTGGAAGTTCCTTCAGGCTGCCTGAGCCTACCAAGGCGGGAAGCGAAGACAGGGTCCTAGACCCTAGCTCCAGCTGTGTGATGACCAACAACATGAGCTTCCTGAACAACTCCCTCTGAGGTCTTTGTTTTGCTCATGTTCCCGCAGAACAAGCAAAGCCTTTAGGCGCATCGGCGTGCAGCTCTGCATTAATGCAGCAAGGTGGCACAAATCACTACACACACCTCATTCCAACCCATGTTAAGAAGGAACTTGAATATTCTTCCCCTCCCCTTGCTTGGCCTCTGTGGCCCACACTAGGCTTTGTGTTTGGATCCCACTGTAATGGCGGAGGCCAAGGCCAGGCAGGTTCACACTGGATTAGGGCAGAGGAACTGTGGAGCCGGAAAGCACTGGGCCATTCCCGTTTATTAGATTGTCGCAATGGCAGATTAGCAAACATGCAGGGAAAACCTCTTCTCGTGGCAGCAGGTAAGCAATCAGGAAAATGGCCCCTCGCAGCATAGGGCAAGCAATCTGTACCAAGGGGAAGTACTCACAGCCTTATGTGCGCTATACACATAGCTCTGCCATGTGCTCATGCGCTAATCATGCAAAGTGCAAGTGAGCAAGCCCAACACAGCTGTTTCCCCACGCCCACTTAGATGACCGTCTTGGGAGACCCTTGCTGATGTTCTTCATATTCCTGCTCCAACAGTATCAACTGTAAACATATCTTCCCTTGAGTCCAGCAGCCCATACAATACAGCAGAGCAAGAGCGACCTGAATATGTTCTGACCACAAAACAAAGATGATCCCATACTATCAGTATCCCTCTCACCTGCCTGAGGTATCTGCCCTGCACACATCACTCCACCACACTCCACCATTTTTTAGAAATTAATTAATTTATTTTTAACTTATTGGAATGACATGGTTCACCAAACCATACTGGTTTCGAGTGTACAACTCAATGTAACACCACAGCGCAAGCTCCTGACCCTCCGTGCACTGGGGTGCACTGTGCTCCTGCTCCACATCTCTGTGCCCTTTCCTCCAAAAGCGTTTGTTTTTCTACAGACTTTCTCTTAATATGAACTCAGTAGTATCCTTGTCCCTGCTTCTATAATAATTAGTAATCACAGGGTAATGTGTAGAGAGGAATAAAGCTTTCTAAAACTACTTTCTCCTAAAGGTCATTTAATTATGTGAGAGTGATTACACTGAGTTTAGATGGCCCAACTTAAGGTACTTAAAGAAAACGACCTCAGATGTGATAATTTATCACACCCATAACCCTTTTAGAACATAATCTAGAACCACAGAGATGATGATCATGTTGCTTTTTGCCTATTAGGAATTTTTTAAAGGAAACCATAGGAGAAAAATATACATTTTGAGAAAAAGGAAGATTGGGCGAAAAAAAACTTAGATTTACCACACCCATGTCAATAAATTTTAAAAACTGGGCCATACTTCTACTAGTCTTGAATATGTCCAATCATTTATTTTGAAAAAAGTAATGAAAACATTTTTACTTGAACTGAGTCACATTTATTTTATAGTATCTTGGACACTAGAATTTGACACAATTGTTTTCCTTTATTTTCTATTTTATTTACATTTTGTTTTTCCCTTTTCTAAAATTTTTATTTAGAAAATTAAATTTAATGGGGTGACTTTAATCAATAAGAGTACATAGGTTTCAGGTAAACATTTCCATAGCATTTGAATTGTTGATTATGTTGTGTACCCATCAGCCAAAGTCAAATCATTTTGTCACAGTATATTTGTCCCTCTTTACTGCCTTCTCCTCACCTCCCTCCCCCAGTAACGGCTTCACTTTTATCTATTCCATGAGTCTCAGTTTTATATCCCACCTATGTATGAAATCATATAGTTCTTAACTTTTTCTATGGCTGAGTAGTATTCCATTGTCTATATGTTACACATCTTCTTTATCCAATCCTCTCTGAGAACACTTTGGTTGTTTCCATGTCTTGGCCTCTATGAATAATGCTGAGATAAACATGGGGGATCATGTATCTTTACCAATGTTTTCGAGTTTGTTGGGTATATACCCAGTAGAGGGATTGCTGGGTCATATGGTAGTTCTATTCTTAATTTTTTGAAGAACCACCATACTTTCTTCCACAATGGTTGTACTAATTTGCATTCCCACCAACAGTAGATGAGGGTTACTTTTTCTCCACAGGCTCTCCAGCACTTGTTATTACCTGTCTTGTTGATAATAGCCAATCTAACCAGGTGTGAGGTGGTATCTCATTGTGGTTTCGATTTGCATTTCTCTAATAGCTAATGAAAATGAGCATATTTTCATATATCTGTTGGCCATTTGTATTTCTTATTGGGGGAAGGGTCTGTTCAGGTCCTCTCCCAATTTTTTAATTGGATTATTTGCCTCTTTGTTGCTGAGCTTTATGAGTTCTTTATATATATTGGATATTAACACCATATTGGAGCTGTTGTTTGTAAATATCTCCCATTTGGTTGGCTACCTATTTGTTTTGTTGTCAGTTGCTTTTGCTGTGCAGAGCATTTTAGTTTGATATAGTCCCATTCATTTATTGCTGCCTTTCCTTCCCTTGCCTTTGGGGTCAGATTCATAAAATGTTCTTTATGGCCAAGGTCCATGACTTTAGTACCTATGTTTTTTTCCATGTAATTTATTGTTTCAGGTCTTATATTTAGATTTTGATCCATTTTGAATTAGTTTTTGTGCCTGGGGACAAGGTATAGTCATTTCATTCTTTTGCATGTGGCTTTCCAGTATTCCCAGCACCATTTATTGAAGAGGCTTTCTTTTCTCCATTGTGTGTTTTTGGCTCCGTGTCAAAGACATTTATCCATGGATATGTGGTTTTATTTCTGGGTTTGAGATTCTGTTCCATTGGTCTGTGTGTCTGTCTTTCTGCCAATACCACGCTGTTTTGATTATGTTGGCTCTGTAGTATAACTTGAAGTCAGGTAGTGTGGTTCCTCTGGCTTCATTCTTTTTCCTCAGCACTGCTTTGGCTATTCAGTGTTTTTTATGGTTCCATACAAACATGATGATTTTTTGTTCTATTTCTTTAAAAAATGACATTAAGATTTTAATGGAGGTTGCAATAAATTTGAATATTGCCTTGGGTAATATGGCCAATTTAACTATGTTGATTCTTCCAGTCCATGAACATGGAATATTTTCCATTTCATTGTACCTTTTTCAATTTCTTTCAATAAAGTTTTGTTAATTTTCAGTATATAGGTCCTTCACATTTTTTGTTACATTTATTCCTAGGTATTTTGTTGTTGTTGTTGCAATTGTAAGAGAAATTATTTGGGGGGTATTTTTCATTCATTTTCTGAAGTTTCATTGTTGGTGTATAGGAAAGCTGTAGACTTTTGTCTATTGATTTTGTATCCTGAAACTGTATTGGTTTATTGTTGCTAACAGTTTTTCAGTGGAGACTTCGGGGTTTTTATATACAGGATCGTGTCATTGGCAAAACAGTGATACCTTTACTTCTTCTTTTCCAATATGGATGCCTTTTATTTTTTTCTCTTGCCTAATTGCTCTGGCTAAGACTTCTAGCCTTATGTTGAATAAGAGTGAAGAGAATGGGCAGCCTTGTCTTATTCCTGATTTTAGAGAGAAAGCCTTCATTTATTTAACCATTTAGTATGATATTGGCTGATGGTTTGTCATATATGGCCTTTATTATTATATGTTGAGGTACTATCCTTCTACACTCATTTTATTGAGTGTTTTAAACATAAATGGATGTTGTGTCTTATCAAATGCCATCTCTGCATCTATTGATAGGATCACACGATTTTTGTCCTTTTGTTTTGTTGATGTGGTGTATTATATCGATCAATTTATGTATGCTGAACCATCCTTATGCTCCTGAAATGAATCCCACTTGATCGTGATGTATTATTTTTTAATGTAGTTTTTTCCTTTCTACAAAAGCAATATATAATTGTTTAAATTGTTTTAAAAGTATTTTAGAAATAAGTAACCTAAGTAGTGAAAGGCCTCTTATAAATGCCCTCACTCAAAAAGTACACACTTGCAAGATACTCACTGAGAAGCTGGTATTACATTCTTCTAGGGTTTTTTTCCCTGTACATATACTAATACTTATATTAATCAGTATGCTTTTAAGTAGGAAGGATTCCATCACTTACCAAAATAAGTCCCGATATTAGTGAGGAAGTGCCTGTCAGGGCCACGTAGAACTTCGGTGTTAATGTGTTCAAAAACATGCTCACTGCAAAAAAAGAGAGTGGAAGAAGAACAAAGAATGCGTGAGTATGCCGGTAAAACTGACTGCTTCATTTTTCTTTCTGTTGAAATCATTTGTTTCTGGTGATAAGAATTCTTAGAACTATAATAAAGCCCCATTAAAATGGTCCATCACTAATAAGCTCAGAAAACTAGGTGTCAAGTTAGATATCCTGAAAGAAAAAAAGCTACACACAAGAAAAAAAGAGCTGCTTTTTTAGTTTCTGCCTCCCCAATCTATTGTTGTGAGTGGTTTTTGTGGATTCATCACCACTGAAAAGTCTAATCAAAGCTGGTTATAAGTGTCAGTCAAATAGAGAAGATGCCCTATATGTTCTGTAGGACCCACACATCAGAGTCCTTGATAAACCAACAAGCAGTATTTCAACCTTAGAACAAATGGAAGAGAATTATACTCAATAGTTATTAAAAATTATAATACACTTAGGAAGGATAAATTAGTAAAAGTTAGCATATATTGGTAAAAGTCCTTGATAAACTGACAAGCTGTATTTCAACCTTGAAACAAATGGAGGATAACTATATTCAATAGTTATTAAACATTATAAAACACTTAAAAAAGAAGGACAAATTGATAAAATTTAGCATATATTGCTAAAAGTTCTTTTCTGCTTTCTGACAAAATCATCAAAATAATTGTATTCAATGGGGAGAAAGAAAGAAAAATAAACCACTAAAAATAAGTGTTCACTGCTAGGAACTCTCCTGATCAGTTCCCAGCACTCTGTTCACAACAACCATAGAGTTGAGCTGGTGGCCCAATAAGAAAGCTTCACTTACAAAGAAGACAAGAGGTTACAGTGGGGTAACGATAGCCTATTCAGTAAATGGTGTTGGAAAAATTGAAAAGGTACGTGCAAAAAAATTTAAACTAGACCACCTTCTTATCACATATACAAGAATAAACTCAAAATGGATTAAAGACTTCAATGTAAGACTCAAAACCATTAAAATCCTATAAGAAAATATAGGCAAAAAACTCTGACATTTTTCTTAGTAATATGTTTCTCTCATATATCTGCTCGGGCAAGGGAAACATAAATACATAAATTAATTAATTAATTAAGAAAAAAACAAATGGGTCTACATCAAACTAAGAAGTTTTTGCACAGCAATGGAAACCATCAACAAAACAAAAGACAACCTACTGAGTGGAAAAAGATATTCACCAATGATACATCTGATAACAGATTAATATCTAAAATTATAAAGAACTCATAGAACTCAACACCAAAAAAAAAAAAATCTTTTAAAAAATGGACAGAGGATCTTAATAGCTGCTTCTAAAAACATACATATGGCCAATAAATGCTCATCATAACTAATCATCAGAGGAATACTCATTAAAACCAAAATGAGATATCACTTCACACCCGTCAGAATAACTATTATCAATAAATCAATAAATAAGTGTTGGGTCTGACCAGGCAGTGGTGCAGTGGATAGAGTGTCAGATTGGGACTTGGAAGACCCAGGTTCAAAACCCCAAGGTCGCCAGCTTGAGTGCAGGCTCATCTGGTTTGAACAAGGCTCACCAGCTTGAGCCCAAGGTCATTGGCTTGAGAATGGGGTCACTCAGTCTGCTGTAGCCCCCCCCCCCCCGGTCAAGGCACATATGAGAAAGCAATCAATGAACAACTAAGGTGCTGCAATGAAGAATTTTGATGCTTCTCATCTCTCTCCCTTCCTGTCTGTCTGTCCCTATATGTCTCTCTCTCTGTCACAAAAAAATAAATAAATAAACAAGTGTTGGGAAGGATGTGGTGAAAAGGGAACCCTCATGCACTTTTGGTAAAAATGCAAACTGGTAGTCACTATGGAAAACAATATAGAGAATCCTCAAAAACTTCAAAATACAACATCCTATGACCCAGCAATTTCACTTTTTGGAATATACCCAAAGAAATCTAAAACATTCATTTTCTTTTTTTTTTTTTTTAATTTTTATTAACTGATTCTAGAGAGAGAGAGGAAAGGAGAGAGAGAATCATTGATCTGTTGTTCCACTTATGCACTCACTGGTTGATTCTTTCAATGATTTCATTCATTAATTGGTGTGCCCTGACCAGATATCGAATCTGCAACCTTGGCAAACTAGGATGATGCTCTAACAAACTGAGCTACCCCAAGGTATTGGGGCCAGGAATTTTTGCATACATATTCACATTTGTTTACTGAATTTGTGGAAGGGAACCATATTCAGTTTGGTTTTAGAATGAAGACTATTAGAAGTAGGACAGTGATGTCTTTAAGGGAAAAGGCTTTGGCATTTGTCCTGAGTTTAGCCCAAAAAGCAAAGTGACCACCATAAATTGAGATCCCAGGCTCAATCAGCACGCTCTCCCTATGTATGAATAAGACCATGGACAAAGAATGGGAATATGAATGGGGCAGTTTCCACCCTCCGGAGGACCACAGTCTAGCTGGGAAACAAGCATGCCATTACCACAAAATCTGATAAGTGTATATACAGATCCTGTGCATATAATTTTATGAAGACCCATATAAAGGATGCACATCAGGCTGGGGGCCTGGGAAGAAGTGCAGTAGAATGCAAGCCTTACCCAGACCTCAGCGGGCAGGAGGAGAAACGGACGGGCAACGTGAGCAAACGAGGGGCCTGCTCTGAGCGCTGGGAGAGCAGCGCAGCCTGTCGAAGCAACTGCTCCAGTGGAGGAGGAAGGAACTTGAGCTATGAGCCCTTTGCAAAGATGCAAATGTGGAAGAAGACCCTAGTTCCATCCCTCCTGGCTGCAAGCGTCCAAACTCTCCTCCCAGTACCCACTCTTAAAAATACATTGACCTGTGGTCTGTCACTTGTAATCACAAGAGTCTGGCTCACACAATGTGCTCAGTCAATGGTCAAGACTTGTCCAAGTGGACACTTTCCAGGAGGTAGAGAAAGGCACAGCGGGGAGATAGCCTCAAGCTGTGGGACAGAAGGAGGCACAGTTGAGGTGGCTTTGCTTGGCCATCATAAAAAACAGAAACATTGTGATTGTCGTTTCCCATGCAACAGTCTGTGGAAGGAGGCAGATTTGTAAAAAGGAAAAATAATATCAAACAACCCTAGGTATATACCTATAGCTCGTAACTGCCAGTTCTATCCTGAGTTGCCTAAAATCTCAAATTCCCCTTCTTACATTATGCATGATTTTACATTTCCTATTATTTAAAAAATGTCACCAAAACAGAGAATTTGTTATTTTGTAGTTACGCACACTCATATTTGTACCACATGGTATTCTGTAAGTTTCTATGGACAAACTGAACAAAGAATTCAGTGAAGTTCACACATCAAAAGACCAAAAGAAAGATCTGCCTGAATTAAAAGTGCTTTAGTAGCCATGCTGTTAACTTCCCAGAAAAAAAAGCATAAGGCAATGGAGGGGAAAGGTTTTCTACTAACAATCAATGACCTAGTAATCCATTAATTATCAAGAATTAATTGATAAATGAAAAAATTATGTTTTTAAAAAATATATTTTTTTATTGATTGATTTTAGAGAAAGGGGAAGGGAGAGCGAGAAAGAGAAGATACATCAACTTGCTGTTCTACTTATTTATGCATTCACTGGATGATTTTTGTATGTGTCCTGAACTGGGGATTGAACCTGCAACCTTGGCGTATCAGGACAACGCTCTAACCAACTGAGCTACCTGGTCAGGGTTATTTGAGTTTTTAAAGAGACAGAAATAAACATTTCACTCATTTGGTTTTACTTAAGATTATACAGCAACAGTTATTAATAATTAGAACATACTTCTCTATTACTGTATATCCAGTTATAGAATGCTGACTGGATTTGGGAGAGATAATGACAGGCATTAAAAGAAATAGAGCCTGACCAGGCGGAGGTGCAGTGGATAGAGTGTCGGACTGGGATGAGGAAGGACCCAGGTTTGAGACCCCAAGGTCGCCAGCTTGAGTGAGGGCTCATCTGGTTTGAGCAAAAGCTCACCAGCTTGAGCCCAAGGTCGCTGGCTTGAGCTAGGGGTTACTGGGTCTGCTGAAGGCCCGCGGCCAAGGCACATATGAGAAGGCAATCAATGAACAATTAAGGTGTTGCAATGCACAACAAAAAACTAATGATTGATGCTTCTCATCTCTCTGTTCCTGTCTGTCTGTCCCTGTCTATCCCTCTCTCTGACTCTCTCTCTGTGTCTCCGTAAAAAAAAAAAAATAGAGACACAAATAAACAGAAAAACAGAAACAGAAACATTTAGATAGTGGGAGATGCTCATTTAAGAACCTATGTATTAACCTTATAGTCTTACTGGACATTCTGGCTAAAATCATTAAGACACAGCATTTGGCAATTCTGGACATAAATATCGATTCTTCGTACTTGCCACTTCGATCTATCTACCTTTTATTTAATGTTTATAACAGGGGGAGTCAACCTTTTTATACCTACCGCCCACTTTTGTATCTCTGTTAGTAGTAAAATTTTCTAACCACCCACCAGTTCCACAGTAATGGTGATTTATAAAGTAGGGAAGTGACTTTACTTTATAAAATTTGTAAAGCAGAGTTACAACAAGTTAAAGCATATAATAATAATTATTTACCAAGTACTTTATGTTGAATTTTCACTAAGTTTGGCAGAATAAATCTTTATAAAACAACTTACTACAGTTAAATCTATCTTTTTGTTTATACTTTGGTTGCTCTGCTACCGCCCACCATGAAAGCTGGAATGCCCACTAGTGGACGGTAGGGACCAGGTTGACTACCACTGGTTTATAACAAAAGCAGTTTCACATGTTAGAGAATTTAATTTCCACTTCAACTCTATCCCTGCTAAGGTCAATATCATGTCACAGCGGAAGGTCAGCAAAGACCCACACCCCAGTCACCCTGCGCTCAGAGCTGAGGCTCATGGCCTGGCCAGTGCCCATGGGGACATCGATGAAAGGATTAAGGAACAAAACAGCAAAAGGAAAACAGCAGCTTTTCACTGGAAGAGGAAAGGAAGCTGTAAATAATGACTGTTCATAATACTGTGCTTATTTTTACTTCTGACCTTTAAAAACCTCTCCACTATGACCTTATGGCTGGTGTGCGCTGGCCCCGGGTGGAAAGGCAGGAAGCCGGCCTCGAGGGGGAAGAGCACAGGTGAAGCCTTCCCCATTGCTCAGGGCTGCACCCTGCAGGCCAGGCAGCCTTAGAACCAAGGAGTAGCTCGCCTAATGTCATCAGGGTCACTAGCAATTATTTTTGAAAATGTATGAGGCCAAATAAAGTACATAAAAATTAGACCAGTGCCTAAAAGTCAGGGTATATGCTCTGAAACATACACTGCATTTTCCTGAAATGTACAGGCACACCAACATAACCTCCACATCTGCTGGGGCCAGACAGAACAAATTCAAGAACAAACAGGTAAAGACTAAGCGAGCTGTGAACAATAAATTCACAAAATTCTCCCAATGTCCTATTTCAACCCAGAGAAACATTACTTAATCAGAAGGCTTTTCATTTGACCCAGCTGGGCATCCTAACAGGTCACTGCTCAAAGAAGATCACATCAGCTATTCAAGGGCGGCCCCTTGACTGCATCAGGGAGCATAGCGTTCGGAAGATGCTGAACTTCAACTTGGCACAGTCTTCTCATTTAATTAACGAGTACTTGGGAAGGAACTGAGTAGAGCCCTAAAAGGAAACTTGATAGGAAGGATAGATACAAGGAATAAAAATGAAGTGACCTCTATGAATCACAGAAGAGAGGATAATACAACAGCTAGACTGTGAGACGTGAAGAGTACCCCCCCCACCCCACCCTGTGAGCAGGAAACAGAACAGCAGAGGGCTTACTCAGGAAACACGTGCAATAGGCCTGCGAGGACCTGCTGTGAGCAGCCAGCCATGTTTCTGGCCCTCATGACAGAGCCTTCCTCCATACTCTTCAGAGCACAAGCTATTATTCCCAAGTCACAGTCCTAGAAAAGATCTCCTGTGAAATGGTAAGCACATAACCCTGCGTGTTTGTCTGCATAGAGAGGAGCACCTCGCGCACTGAAGCCTGCAATGGAGGGGTTAAGACCACATTGAAGAGTGGAGGTACTGACTGGATAGAACGGCATAAGCAGCATAACAGGGCCCACAGCATCCAGCAGCAAGGCTCTGCTTTGCCCTCTGTTCCTTTTGATGCCTCACTAAAATATGGGATGTGAAAGAGAAAAAACTGAAAAGTGTAAAAATAACAATCAGCAATCATTTCAAAAGTTAGGAAGAAATCCGTGGAAAGAAAGGTTAAAGAAACTACACTTAGCCTGACTGGAGGTGGCACAGTGAACAGAGTGTCAACATGGGACACTGAGGACCCAGGTTTGAAACCCCGAGGTCCACAGATTGAGTGCGAGATCATCCGGTTTGAGTGCAGGGTCGTAGGCTCGAGTGTGGGATCATCACCATGACCACATGGTCACTGGCTTGAACCCAAGGTCGCTGGCTTGAGCAAGGGTCATTGGCTCAGCTTGAGCCTCTGGTCAAGGCACATATGAGAAGCAATCAATGAACAACTAAAGTGTTGCAACTACAAGTTAATGTTTCACATTTTTCTCCCTTCCTGTCTTTCTCTCTCTCTCTCTCTCTCTCTCTCTCTCTCTCTCTCTCTCTTTCTCTCTCTCTCTCTCGCTCGCTCGCTAAAAAAAGGGAAAAAAGGGAGGAAACAGAAACAGCTTATTTGGGCTGGGTAGAAAAAATATAAAGGAATTTGTATGTAAAAGCGTCATGCCTGGGGAGAAGACCAAGGTTAGGAGACTCGGTCTCTGAACGTGAAAGCAACGGTGCTGTGGTGGCTCCAGGAGCCCCACGCCCTCCCAGGGCTGCTCTCTCATAACTCAGCACAGTCTGGCTGAGTGCCCACCTGGGCCGGGTGCTGGGGACACCACAGCAAGCAGGGCACTGGCCCTGCTCCAGGGGGACTCAGAATCTAATAGGTAGGACGGGAAAGTAAACGGGTAAGCACATGGCAAAAAGTCACCTTAGGAAGTTATATAAAGACACAGGGCACCCAAGGAAATGGGACCAAGAAAAATGTCTGCCAAGAAAAAGCGTTCCATCTGAGACTTGTGGAATGGTAGGAGGTATCCAGGTGAAGTTACCGGTGGCTGCAGGGGCAAGGGGACAGGGAGCACTCCACAGGGGCCTGAAGGTGCCTGCCCGTGGAAGGAGCGGGAAGGGCAGTGCAGGTGCCCCGGAGCTGTGTGCGTAAGCTGAGGCACCGATGGGAAATTACTCTGAGATGTGTGAAATGACTTCCTGGAGTGCCTGTTATACATGGAAAGTTGATTGACTATAGCAAAAGGCTAGTCTCAGATGAGACAAATTAGAACAGGTCAAAATTGTATTTCTAAAAATGAAAGATGTTCACTGCTCTTTGGTCTTCTTCAAAATTACTGATGGAGAATTTCTGAAGAGTTTAATGAAATGAGTGATGTACAATGCAACCGAACTGAAAGAATACTTAAGGAACAGAGGACTTTGGTATAATTATTGTTCTTAAAAAATTAAGTTATCTCAACACAGGTGAAAATCTGTACCTTTGAGGAGGGTTATCATCTATAAAATAAGATGAATAATAGTTGTATTGCAGGATGGTTGTGAGGACTAAATGTAGAGAAACTGCCTAACAAGGCAGACCTCATCACATAACATGTATTACTGTTGTTATTTATGTCTGTTAGTCTTCCATTAGTGATTTGACACCTTACATCACTGTAGTTGCAGAAAGGACAGGAAGCTGCTGAATACATACATTATAACAGTAGAAACAGCAGCACTTAGTGGTAACACTGTACTTGTGGGCACTATGCTAAACCCCCTGCACTGGCATTTGCCCTGCGCTAAACATGAATGTCCTACAAAACAAATGAAGAGCCTGTTAATAAAAGGGTCCTTGTAATTGGACCTAGTTGCTTGAGGAGGTAGAGATTGTTGCATTCCCGAAGTCAACTACATGTGCCTAAATTCCCGATCTCTGACTTCTTAGATGCTGTGAGAACAATCAAGTCCGCCCCAGGCTACCTGGGAGCCACCTGCAACCAGTCCTTAGTTTTCTCCAAGTACACTGTGGCTTAGGATGTAAGCTATATTAAAGCCTAAAACTCATAACCCAACCAGGCTAGTTTGCAAATGTTTCCACTGCAAGGGACAAAGAATCAAGGCCACAATACCTCCCAGGCTTTGAAACAGAGACACCAAAGTGGACCAGAAAATTGTTCATCTCACACTAAGCAACATTTCTGATTCAGTTACAGGAAGGACACACAGCATCCCCTGTCTGTATAAAGCACGTGAAGGCACATGTTAGTCTATCAAGAATCTTTTATCAGATTGTTTCCTCAGACCTCCGGAGTGGGTTAGGGAACTACTGGAACAGTCTCATCCACCATTTGCATCTCTCCCCATGAGCAAGGGGGATACTCTCTCCTTTCGTGTGGTTGTTCTTTCAAACCTACACCACCTACCTCTCTTCCTTAGGTCGGATGGCAGCTTCTCTTCCACCCTTCCTCATTTGCCAAAGGGTAAAATTAAAAATGAAAATGTAGTAGCTTAGCTTGCACACATGCTAATTTTGAAAAGATTTCTAGATTGCACAGCTTTTAAAATGATAGAACTTGACACTGTGATGGGCAAAATGTCAGGATACCCCCAATGGCCTCCTATATTCATATCTTTATGCAGCTCCTCCCTTGACTGTTGGGTGGGCATGGAATTTGCTTCTAACAAAGATGTATAAGATGCCACCTCAGGAGTTGACAGGCAGAGATTCTCCTTACTGGTTCAAGGAAGTGCCCAATGCTGTGAAGTCCATGTGGCAATGGACTACAGGCAGCTTCTAGGGGCTGTGGATGGCCTCTGGCCAACAGCCAATACAAAACCAAAGTCCTCAGTTCTACAGCAAAGTTTTCTGCCAGTGGCCAGAGTAGACTCTCCCTCAGTTGAGTTTACAGATAAGATCACAGCCTGGTGAGACCCAGGGCAAAAGACTCAGCTAAACTGTGCCTGCACCCTGACCCACAGAAACCATGAGATAATAAACATGTTGTTTTAAGCTGCTGTATCTGTGGTCATTTGTTATGTAGCAACATAAAACTGATCCACTCATGTGTAATTCATGAAAGTGAAAGTCAGTGAGGACCCCTGATGACTGGCAAACTGCAGTGTGCCCAGGAAGGGTCCTAAGACATGCCAGCTCCATCTGCCCCAATAGCCGCTCCACCAAACAAATGCACCTTTGCCTGACGGCGTGGTGGCGCAGTGGATAGAGCATCGGACTGCGCCACAGAGACCCAGGTTTGAAACCCCAAGGTCACCAGCTTGCACACGGGCTCATCTGGTTTGAGCAAGGTTCACCAGCCTGAGCCCATGGTCGCTGGCTTGAGCATGGGGTCACTCAGTCTGCTGTAGCCTCCCCCCACCCAGTCAAGGCACATATGAGAAAGCAATTAGTGAACAACTAAGGTGCCACATTAAAGAATTGATGCTTCTCATCTCTCTCTTCCTGTCTGTCTGTACCTATCTGACCCTCTCGCTGTCTCTCTGTCACAAAATAAAACAAACAAATAAACAAAAAACAAATGCACCTTCAACGCTGCTACCATGACACATTATCTCACATGCTGAGCTGGACTTGTCTTTGCAAATCCACTAATATTAAAGTAGAAACTGAGAGAAAACATTATTTTAAATATGGCAATCAAATATCTTCATTTAACCCCAGTGAATAATCTTTTTTGTTCTACATATATTTTAAATATACATCATTTTTATGTTTAAAAACAAAAATTCAGAAAAAACCCAACAAAACAAAACAAAAAACCCTCAGTTCTACATCTGGGCACAGCATCAGTCCAAGAGAAAACTGAGAACACACCACGAGCACTTTCTCTCCTTGTGCCTGCGGCCCACTTCCTGCCCTTCACCCGGTCTCCCTGCACTCTGCCAAGGTCTGAGCTCTTCCATATCACAGCATTTATCCTCGTGGAAAAAAAGACGGAGAAGTGTATTTTTAGACCCATTCCTATGGCAAGAAACCCTCATAAATCATCTGTCTACTCTTCCCCATACCCTCGATGTCGCCTTGACAACGTCACAAGTACACTGTCCCTGCCTTCCTGGGCGCCTGGCGCTCCTGAGGAGCGAGCCAAGCACCCTCTTCCTGGCTGGGACGGGGCCTACACTGAAGAGGTATTCAGTCTTCAGGGCTCCTATCCCTTACTGGTGGGAGGCCACCGTTCGAGCCATGGAGGACTGTCCAAAGCCCATTACCCAGAACCCTGCATAACCCTCAAGGACAAGTGAAGCAAGATCGCAGATCAGCTGTCCCCTTCTATTTATAAGCAGAACTATGTCGCAGTCAAGAACAGGAGGCAGGCTTGGGCAAGTCTGGTTACATTCTCAACTGTTTAAAATATGTTTTGATTTAGGGTTGAAGACCATTTTATGAATATTTCTTCTTCCTGTGAACTGTTTAACATCAATTAGAAAAGACAAAGACACCTGTCTGTAATGTGAGAATACCTTCCCCATGTTATGCTGCAAAGAGACAGAGGCCTTGGGGAGGGAGACATGGTCCCCAGCCTCCGGGCCCTCTAGCACACAAGTACTCATGGTGCCTCATCCTCCAGCGCCCAGCAGGGCCTGGGCCTGGGCGGCACTCAGTGTGTGATGAGCCCAAATGGCTGCAAAGGGCAGAGTGCTAGGCGATGAGGTTGCAACAACTGTTCTCCAGGACTTCTGATTTTAAAAACCTGATCTAGCAAAACTAATGTCTCTGATGGCTGGGACCTTGTCTTCTGAGGTTGTGTGTGTGTGAATCCCAAGAGCATTCATACAGTGTGTGTATGTGTGATTCTATCCCCAGAGTACTTTTACACAGTGTGTGTGTGTGTGTGTGTGTGCGTGCCTATCCCCAGAGTACATATACAGTATATGTGTGTGTTCCAATCCCCAGAATACTTACACAGTGTGTGTGTGTGACCCTATCCCCAGAATACTTATATAGTTTGTGTGTGTGATCCTATCCCCAGAGCACTTATACAGTGTGTGTGTGTGATCCTGTCCCCACAGTACTTATACAGTGTGTGTGTGTGATCCTATACCCAGAGCACTTATACAGTGTGTGTGTGTGTGATCCTGTCCCCAGAGTACTTATACAGTGTGTGTGTGTGTGTGTGTGTGTGCGCGTGTGTGATCCTGTCCTGACAGTTACAGGAATATGTATATTCCTCTTCTATCAGTTGACATTAAATGACAAAATAAAAATAAATCTGCGTCCTATTCTATTTATTCTGATTTTTGCACTTTCTACCAGTTTACTTGCTCTGCTCTGAAACCCTCTGCTAACTCATAGCGCAAGAGTTGGCCTCAAAGGAAGGTAAAGGTTTGGGCAGCCAGAGAAGCAACAGAAGGCTACAGGGTAGTAAAACTCAAGTTGGGTTTTTAAGTTAGCTATGTCTTTGCATCGATTCTCCAAAAGTTCAATGGCTGACTTCTCTTTTGAGTGAAAAGCTGCCCCATAACAGCAGGAATGCTGAAAACAGGGTTAGGCTATCTCACTCTGGGTGCTGGTGCCTAGCCCACAGACACAGCAAGCCGCAAGGGGAGCCACTGGGCAGGACAGTGTGTTAGTAGCCAGCGGCTCCAATGGCCCGGGTGTCCAAAGTCAGGCTTCCTTATTTTCAATTGCAATAACTAGATTTGGCTTTATATTTGCATCAAATGACTGGTTACTATTCCAGACACCTGAAATTCTCCCCCCCCCCCAGGTCTCACAAAGGCACCCAGCTTTGAATAACACCTACAGGTGACAGTCAATGGAAATTAGAGTATAGCTATTTTCAAATATTGCTAAGCCAGTTTTAAATCTCTTAAAAGATGCAAATCAACTCCAGATGCTCTATACAAACGTCCCCATCCCTGTGGATGGCCCTTTCCGCCTTCCAGTCTGTTCTGTCTCTGATTTTCAGACAGGATCAAGCCTCTCTGTGAATGACCCTTTCATCGAGAATGTAAAAAAAGAAAGAGAATTATGAAAAGAACATCTTTGTACCTATTAAAAAAAAAGAATGAAAATAAAAACAAGAAAGAAAAAAAGAAAGAAATTTGCGTGTTGTTTTTTTTTTAACTTGCGTGTTTTTAATTAGCAGTTGCCTAAAGCAGTGCACAGATCCTGAGAGCCCAGGCAAGTCACCTCCAGGTAGGTCAGCAGTTGGTTAAGACCCGAGGTTAGAGAGCCACAGTCCCGGGTCTGAGAGAGTCAGTGAAGCTCATACCAAGGAACACTGTGCTATAAACGCAGAAGGCACCTTTTACACATGGATATTACCACTGGGAGGCCATCTGTCACGTTGCTATAAAAACAACCCCTTTAAAGAGGAAAACAGTAGATTAGTTTTTCCAAAACATTCTAAAAAATACAGGAAAAAATTTTAATGACCCCTCCCTCCCGAAAGAAAAAGGAAAACTAACCTCCCACACCGCCGAAAGGAAAAGGACAACTAACACCTACAGCAGTGCTAACAGTGACACGGGCTGAGCTGTTCTCAGGATTCACTGCTAAGACAAGATCATGCAACCTGGCAGATATAGAGACTGAAGCACAAAGAAATACTTAACAGGATAAGTGATTTGCAAGAATGCTATCTTCAGGACAAGTCAAATCATTATCTGCAAAATGATCAATACCTCTGATATGGAGATGAAAAAAAAAAAAGTCTATCAGGCCATACTTTTTAATACTTGTTTCAGTCCAAAAAATATACAGTGTGGGAGAAAGAGTGACTAACACTCACTTATTACCCACTAAGTGCTATAATGTGTCATGCACTGTTTTAGGTGTTTAGCGTGTATTTTTAATCATTTGATTCCTGCCACAATCCTGCGAAGTTAGCATTATTAGCCCCATTTTACGAGGCTGAAATTGAGGCTTGTTGTGAAGGCGTCCAAACACACACATGCAGCTATCAATGGCCGAACACTGACTGAACAGAGCTCTGCCCGAGCCCACAGCCTGTACTCTTTCCCCTTGGAATATACTTTCTTCTAGGTAAGCGGCACAACACTTGAGACAAAACAGAGAAAGACCCAAGGTAGGATGTGTTGTTTGAGGTTTCCGATGTTTGCTTTCCGTTTAAGTGGGAATCTGGTGCTCTGACTGGGCTCAGGGGGCCTTATGGGAACTGAAAGCAAGGGGTGACGACCCCAAACCACAGCCCGAGTCTAGGGCAGGCAGGTTCTGCAATGACTTCCCCCAGCATGAGGGGGAGGGGGAAGGTGGCCGATTGATTACTCAGCCATTCGTCACCGCAAACCTCATGTTAACGGCTGTGATTCTCCTTTCAAGGCGATCATCAGCATGAAGGATGATGTCTGCACAGCCTAGTGCATTCTGTTTTGTCTCCTGCAGTATACTGTCTCACTCTGCATCTTGTTCACTTACCTTACTACGGGTCAAGAGAAAGGCCAAGGCCAGATATCTGACACAGAAAGAAGCAACACTAACGGTCAGGACATAAGTATGGACACTGGAAGATCTGGCACCTTTCTCTGATTCTTTTTTATGTAAAGTATGAGTGTGAACATTTTCCAATATTATTAAACATGCTTTGAGAACATGATTTCAATAACGCATAATAATATTCCTTCTGAAGTTCTATGCAATTTATATAACCGCTAGTCACTGGAAATTTAGGTTGTTTCTACAGTTTTTGATGTTTCCAATGCTATTAGAAATGACATTGGCTATCCTTGCACATAATGTTTTGATGGCATCTGTACTGACTTGCTAAGAGTGGATTTCTAAGGAAATAATATTAGTAGGCTAAAGGGTGCAAGCATTTTAAAATCTCAATTCATACTGCCAAACTATAAAATAGTTGTGCTACCTTCCACGTCAGCAGTGTTTGAGAGCACCTGCTTCATCAAATTAAGTATTATGTGCTATTAATCTTAACCAAACTAGAAGGGAGGGAACAGGGAAGGAGAAGTCATCTGTGATTACTAGGTAAAAATTTTCCCATGTTTATTTTCTTTAGTTCTTATCCTTTTGGAAACTACTGCTTCACATTGTTTGCTTATTTTTCTATTGGAAGGTCTCTTTATTTAGTAAGTATGTTAACTCTTTATCTGTCATAGTTGATACAATTTTTCCTAGGTTGTCTTTTAATTTGGTTTTTGATTTTTATTTTGTTTCCAGAATTTTAACAATACTATATTTCTATTAAAGAACTTGAGGGTGTGGCAGGAACACATACCTAGGGAAAATCCACTACCTACAATTTACTAGAAAGTAAAATTTACTGGAATGCCCATAGCTACCCTCTGGCTGTCTCTTATCCAGAGCGTGGGAAAGACACTCCAGGAGCTTTTGGGAGACACGCGGAAAACACAACAGAAGAAAGCACACGCTGACCACGTGAGGCTCACACCCCCAGCATGCAGCTGGAGCCAGCGCAGGCGCACACAACCCTGAGCGCCACTCAGGCTTCATCAAAGACAAGAGCAGATTTAGAAATGATGGGAGTATAACATGAGACAAATTAACAGCTGCAGGGAAAATCAAACACTTTCTCAAAACAGGTGGCCAGAGTATTGGGGTTACAAATGCTCAGTCTGGAAGTGTGAAATAGAAACTCTGTCACAGAGCACTAGTGAATTGGCGTACCACTTTTTTTTTTTTTTTTTTTTTTTTTTGCCATTTGGTGTTTTCCCCCTTCCTTTCTGCTCATCTGAACTCCTCGTTTCCATCTCACAAAGCTACACTGCAAAAAGAGTACAATCAAGGTAACTAAAACTCTTTGAAAGCACCGAGTCCTGAGTGGTCGTTCAGCTAGTGGAAGCCTTCCCATCTTAGAGACAAGAGGATGGAGAGGATGGATGAACGGACTAGAGGATGGAGAGGATGGATGAACGGACTAACTCTTATCCTCCTTATGCCAGACTGCACCTGAAACACTTTCTATGAAAATGCTGTGGTCTAAAGAAAATGTTAGTAAACTTAGTCTAATTGTAGTAAGATATCCAAATATTTTCTGGATCCAAAACATCAAAAAGATGAATAATTTGTGGAGTACTTCAAACCAAAGCCCTCACCACCATAAATACATTATTCTTCAGCCTTGGTGAGGATTAGTAAGAGCAGCAAGAAGCCCCCAGGGTGGTGTGGGTACCTGATACCACCTCTGTACAGCAGCTGTCAGTTACCACAGTCACAAAATTGTCATTTTATTCTCATAATTTAATTATTTTTTAATCAACACAAGGTTAAAGTATCTCTTTACATTTTTCACATTATGATAATTATCTTTTATTTTGAAACAAAATAGTATATTTTCTTCTAGAGTGAGGTCTATAAAACAAGAAAAATTTAAAGTATTCTGAAATATCATCATAGCCTTTCTCTCCAAAAAAATCTAGCAACAGTTGTTGCTGAGCATCCCATGATACCTGAGTTTGACTGTTTTTCACTTTAGATTGGGACTTTGGTGTGACAAGCCCAGTTCCAAACTTTCAATGGATATAAAACTTTATGTCAGTGACATAAAGAAGGATACTATTAAAATATGCACAATAGCTGACCTGGGGTGGCGCAGTGGATAAAGCGTCGACCTGAAAATGCTGAGGTCGCCGGTTCGAAACCCTGGGCTTGCTTCGTCAAGGCACATGTGGGAGTTGATGCTTCCAGCTCCTCCCCCCTTCTCTCTCTCTGTCTCTCTCTCCTCGCTCTCCCTCTCTGTCTCTCTCTCTCCCTCTCTCTCTCCTCTCTAAAAAAAAAGTGAATAAAAAAAATGCACAATAGGCTTCCTTTACACAATTGCAGTGATTATACATTCAACCACAGGATCTGCATACCTAAATCCAGAATATTTAAACCTAAAAGATTATCTATTAATATATAAACTTAAAGCCTTTAATTTGGAATCTTCAAATTTATTCACTAAACTCATCCTAAAATATGATGGAATACTGCCCACCCATGGGTGAATCCCTGAAGTTGTACATATGAACTATACACACTGCTGTTTTTTCAAAATCACTACATATCTATGAATTTATCCTAAGGAAATAATTATACATTTCTGCATATATTTATCTTCAAGGATATTCAGCAAAATATGTTTACTATTATATTGTCTTTTAAACCAAAAAGAACCTAACAGATATCCAACAAGAGAAATGGTTAAATATTATGACAGAATAATATGCAGCCATTAAAAATTACATTATAAGTGACAAAAAAGAATAATCACATTTTAGTTTAGAAAGCATATTATGTGAGTATGTATAGTTTGACACCTTTTGTAAAGGATCCATAGGTGATACATTTACTATCTGTGTAGACACATAAACAATGTATAGTTTCTGAGCATAGAAAGCAATGTGGAAAGATACAAAACAAACATTCTGAGTAGTAGAATTGTTTGATTTCTTCACTTTTATAAACTAGAAATTTTCTACTAAATGTGTTATTTTTTTAATTAATGGGAGAAATATTTTCAAAGCATGACATAATGAAACCATAATGTTGTGAACACAAGTTATCATGTTTCTTTCCATCTTTCTTATGGAGTTATGATGCTATTATCAACCAGAATATCATAAAATAATCTTTGGAAAGTGGAATTACATGGAATTTTCATTTTATACTCTTTATATAGTTTTAAATTTTCTATACGTACATATTTCTATACATATTATTTTGGTAATCAATAAAAGTATGTATAGTTTTAAAAACAACCAATGCTAATTTTACTTCATTGAATAAGATATTTTCTAAAGTAGAAATTTAGGGGAATATTTTAAAGACTATTTCAACTTATTTTAGTTTAAAATGAGGTACTAAAGCATAAGCTGAGCCTAACCAGGCCATAGCACAGTGGATAGAGCATCAGACTGGGATGCAGAGGACACAGGTTCAAAACCCTGAGGTCGCCAGCTTGAGTGCAGGCTCACTGGCTTGAGCACAAGGTTGCTGGCTTGAGCCCAAGGTTGCTTACTTGAGCAAGGGGTCACTTGATCTTCTGTAGCCCCCTGGTCAAAGCACACATGAGAAAGCAATCGATGAACAACTAAGGTGCCACAACAAAGAATTGATGCTTCTCATCTCTCTCCTTTGCTGTCTATCCCTTTCCGTCCCTCTCTCTGTTTCTGTCACACACAGAAAAATAAAATAAATAAAAAATAAAAAGAGGCCTGACCTGTGGTGGCGCAGTGGGATAAAGCGTCAACCTGGAACACTGAGGTTGCCGGTTCGAAACCCTGCACTTGCCTGGTCAAGGCACATATGGGAGTTGATGCTTCCTGCTCCTCCCCTTTCTCTCTCTCTCTCTCTCTCTCTCTCTTTCTCTCTCTCTCTCTCTCTCTCCCCTCTCTCTAAAAAAAAACAATCAATAAAATATTTAAAAAATAAATAAATAAAAAATAATAAAATAAAAAGATAAGTTGGGCGCTGGCCAGTCGGCTCAGTGGTAGAGTGTTGGTCTGGCATGTGGAAGTCCCGGATTTGATTCCCGGCCAGGGTACACAGGAGAAGCACCCATCTGCTTCTCCACCCCTCCCCCTCTCCTTCCTCTCTGTCTCTCTCTTCCCCTCCCGCAGCCAAGGCTCCTTTGGAGCAAAGTTGGCACAGGCACTGAGGATGGTTCCATGGCCTCTACCTCAGGTGCTAGAATGCCTCCAGTTGCAAAGGACCAATGCCCCAGATGGGCAGAGCATTGCCCCTTGGTGGGCATGCCAGGTGGATCCTGGTCAGGCGCATGCGGGAGTCTGTCTGACTGCCTCCATGCTTCTAACTTCAGAAAAAATACAAAAAAAAAAAAAAAAAAAAGGATAAGTTGACAGATTAATAGCAGCCAACAATAAAACTCTGTCTTCATTAAGAAATATTCTAGGATAACTAAATACAGAAATTTGTATATGTTCATATGTTTGTGAATTCCAGTTTTAGAAAGATAGTACATGACCAGTGAATGATTTCTAATGTTTGCAATGCTATAATCCCAAAATCTTGGATGGGCTTATTAGTTTCAGAGCATTTATACTGTGTAATGGGCAACATAGATTTATTCAAGAAGCTACAACACTGTTCCCAAACCCCAGAAGGAGAGCTCTTTAAGAAGCTAGACTGATTTAAGGCACACAGTCTTTACGTGGACTGCCACCCACCCAAGCACCATTACTATCCTTCAGTGTTGCAGTGGGTTGAGAATGTTACTTAATTGATGAGCTACAGCTAATTGTAAGTCAAATAAAGCACTAAGAGAGTTTATCCCAACCAATTAACAAACAGAGTGAACATTAAACTAATTGTCTTAGAATGTCCTGCATATGCTAATTCAAACTTTATCACCCATAAAGGCATCCATACAACCATGACTCTTTTTGCTCTATTCTTTTTTAAGGTTTATAAAAATGATCCTGATGCAGAGCATCTACTTGCTACCATTGTAGCTGGCATTTAGCTCTTCCCAGCTGGATAGGAATTTCTATGCCTTATAAGCAGCACTGTTTAAATAATTTAAGTTACTGAAAAGTAATAAGTTGATAAGCACATAATAACTCCATTGGAAAAAAAATGAAAGCAATATAACTTGGATTCACAATGATTATAACTCATTAAGTCCAATTAATTTGTGTCACCAGATGGCTGAATTAACACATCTAACAAGCAGTGGCTGTAAAAACAACAACTACAGTTCTTGAAATCCTTATTTTTTCTACTCTGTGATTAAATTGTTAAAATATGAGTTGCACCTTGTCAACATTAAAGAACTACAAACTACACTATAGATTCTACAATAATGTTGTATAAAACTATGACATAAACATAGTTACAACTAAGAGCTTTTCCCTGTTCATCAATAACTTCTGTCTACATGGAATATTGCTCCCTAGAAAAGATCTAGGGTTAGATATGCTCTCTCTTGATCTAATGTCTCCAAACAGGTATTTTGTGACAATGGGGTCCTTTTCAACTCTAAGATAAATGACATCTCAAAGGACAAATGTAGCACAGTATTTAAGTCAAAAACCACACAATTTTGTAACACATCTCATAAAGAACTAATCTCACTAATAAACAGAGTTGCTGCCTGACCTGTGATAGAGCAATGAATAAAGCATTGACCTGAAATGCTAAGGTCACTGGTTCGAAACCCTGGACTTACCCAGTCAAGGCACATACAAGAAGCAAATATGAGTTAATGTGCTTCTAACTCCTCCCTGCCTCCTCTCTCTCTCTCTCTCTCTAAAAAAATCAATAAATAAAATATCTTTAAAAAAAGGAAACAAAAAAATCTAAGATAAACGATATAAATTTCATTTAAAGGAACTTGAAAAAGAACAACAAACACAGCCCAAACAAGTAGAAAAGAGGAAATAATAAAAATCAGAACAGAAATATACAAAATATAGTCTTAAAAAATACAAAAGACCAATGAAACGAAGAGCTGTTTTTGGAAAAGATAAATAAGATTGATAAACATTTAACTAGAATCATCAAGAAAAAAAAGAAGGAAGACTCAAATAAATAAAATCAGAAATGAAAGAGAAGTAACAACTGACATCACAGAAATATAAAGGATTGTAAAAAAATATGATGAACAACTCCATGCCAACAATCTGAAAGAAATTCCTAGTATAGCCTCAGCAGTGGTAGCACCAGTGGATAAAGCATCAACCTGGGACACTGAGGTCCCAGGTTTGAAACCCCGAGGTTGCTAACTTGAGCGTGTGCTCATTCAGCTCAAGTGCAGGCTTGTCAGCTTGAGTGCAAGATTGCTGCCTTGAGTGTGGGATCAACATGATCCTGAGGTCACTGGCCTGAGGAAGGGCTCACTGGCTCAGCTTGAGCTCCCCGTCAAGGCACATGTGAGAAGTAATCAATGAACAAAAAAAGTGACACAACTATGAGCTGATGCTTCTCATCTCTTTCCCTATCTCTCTCCCTTACTGTGATCTCCCTCACCCTCTCCCTCTCCTTTCTTCTCTCTATCTCTCTCTTAAAAAAAAAATATTGCCTGACCAGGTGGTGGCGCAGTGGATAGAGCGTCGGACTGGGATGCGGAAGGACCCAGGTTCGAGACCCTGAGGTCGCCAGCTTGAGCGCTGGCTCATCTGGCTTGAGCAAAGAGCTCACCAGGTTGGACCCAAGGTCGCTGGCTCCAGCAGGGGGTTACTCGGTCTGCTGAAGGCCCATGGTCAAGGCACATGTGAGAAAGCAATCAATGAACAACTAAGAAGTCGCAACGCGCAACGAGAAACTGATGATTGATGCTTCTCATCTCTCTCCGTTCCTGTCTGTCTGTCCCTGTCTATCCCTCTCTCTGACTCACTCTCTGTCTCTGTAAAATAAATAAATAAATAAATAAAACTTATTAAAAAAAAAAATATTCCTAGCATATGCAATCTCCAAAAACTGAATCAAGAGCCCTGGCTGGTTGGCTCAGCGGTAGAGCGTCGGCCTAGCGTGCGGAGGACCCGGGTTCGATTCCTGGCCAGGGCACACAGGAGAAGCGCCCATTTGCTTCTCCACCCCTCTGCCGCGCTTTCCTCTCTGTCTCTCTCTTCCCCTCCCGCAGCCAAGGCTCCATTGGAGCAAAGATGGCCCGGGCGCTGGGGATGGCTCTGTGGCCTCTGCCTCAGGCGCTAGAGTGCCTCTGGTCGCAATATGGCGACGCCCAGGATGGGCAGAGCATCGCCCCCTGGTGGGCAGAGCGTTGCCCCTGGTGGGCGTGCCGGGTGGATCCCGGTCGGGCGCATGCGGGAGTCTGTCTGACTGTCTCTCCCCGTTTCCAGCTTCAGAAAAATGAAAAAAAAAAAAAAAAAAAAACTGAATCAAGAAGAAACAAAATCTGAACAGAGTGATTACAACAACTAATAAAACTGAAGCAGTAATTTAAAAACTTCACAAACAATAGTTCTGGACTAAGGGCTTCACAGGTGACTTTTATACCATTCAAAGAGAAGTAACACCTATCCTTCTCAAACTGTTCCAAAAACTTCAAGAAAAGAGAAGCCTTCCAAGCTTTTTTCATGAGGCCAGCATTATCCTAATGCCAAAACCAGATAAAGACACTACAAGGAAAGAAAATTATATGCCAATATTCATGATGAACATACAGGCAATCCCCAGGTTACAAACAAGATAGGTTCTATAGGTTTGTTCTTAAGTTTAATCTGTATGTAAGTTGGAACAGGTACATTTGCCAATTAAATGCAACTTAGAGGTTTGTCTTAATATAGTATTTATTTTTATCTTTCTGTGCATATAAATACTTAAACATTTTTAAAACTACAAACCTATCTCATCTGTAACCTGGGGACTGCCTATAAATGCTAAAATCCTTAACAAAGCCATGGCTCATGGCTCAGTAGGAAAAGCATCAGCCAGGCATATGGACATCTGAGGTTCAATTCCCAGTCAGGGCACACAGGAAAAACAACCATCTGCTTCTCTCCCCTCCTATGTCTCCCCTTCTCTCCCTCTTCTCCTCCTGCAGCCAATGGCTCAACTGCTTTGAGCATGGCCCGGGGTGCTGAGGATAGCTCCACTGAAGGGCATCAGCCTCAGGTGCTAAAAATAGCTCCATACTTAAAATCAACCCTAGATGGGGTTGCCAGGTAGATCCCAGTCAGGGTGCATGTGGGAGTCTGCCTCTCTATTTCCCCTTCTCTCACCAATAAATAAATAAATAAATAGACAAACAAACAAATAAATCCTCAACAAAATATTAGCAATCCACCCAGCAATATATCGAAAAGATCATATACTATGATCAAGTGATATTTACTCCAGGAATGCAAGGCTGGTACATCTTCCACAATCCATAAACATGATGATACATTACATAAACAAAATGAAAGATAAATCAACATGATCTACTCAACAGATGCAGAAAAAGTATTTGATAAAATCCAGCACCCATTTATGATAAAGAAAAACCTCTCAGCAAAGTGGGACTAGAGGGAATATGCCTCAATGTAATACAGAACATATATGACAAACTGACAGCCAACATCATGCTCAATGGGCAGAAACTATAAGAGTTTCCCTTAAGATCAAGAACAAGACAGAAATGTCACTTTCACCACTGTTATTCAACACAGTACTGGAAGTGCTAGCCTCAGCAATCAGATGGGAAGAAGAAATAAAAGGCATTCAAATTGGAAAGGAAGAAGTAAAACTATTATTGTTTGCAAATGTCATGATATTGTATACAGGGAATCCTTAAGACTCCACCAAAAATACTACTAGAACTGATAAATAAATTCAGCAAAGTGGCAGAATATAAAATAAATATCCAGGAATAAGTTGCATATTTATATACCAATAATATCAGAAAGAGAAACTAAAGAAATCCCATTTACTACTGCTTCAAAAAGAATAAAATACCGTCTGACCAGGCAGTGGTGCAGTGGATAGAGCATCGGACTGGGATGCAGAGGACCCAGGTTTGAGACCCCAAGGTTGCGGCTTGAGTGCGAGCTCATCTGATTTGAGTAAAGCTCACCAGCTTGGAACCAAGGTCGTTGGCTCTAGCAAGGGGTTACACACGGTCTGCTGTAGCCCCACGGTCAAGGCACATATGAGGAAGCAATCAATGAACAACTAAAGTGCCACAACGAAAAACTGATAACTGATGCTTCTCATCTCTCTCCGTTCCTGTCTGTCTGTCCCTATCTGTCTCTCTCTCTAGTCCTCTCTGTCTCTGTAAAAAAATAAAAAATAAAAAGAATAAAATACCCAGAAATAAGTTTAACCAAGGATGTAAAAGACTCAGTCAGAAAATTATAAGACACTGAAGAAAGAAAATGAAGAAGATGCAAATAAGTCAAAGCATATACCATATTCATTAATAGAAAGGATTAACATTATTAAAATGTCCCTGCTACCCAAAGTAATCAATAAATTCAATGCAACTCAATCACGACATCAATGGAGAATTTCATAAACAAGAAAAATATTCCCCAAAAATGTATACAGAACCATAAAAGACTCCCATTAGCATCAGTGATCAGAAAGATGAACAAAGTAGAAGATATCAAGCTACCTGATATCAAACCATATTACAAGGATATAGTAACCAAAAGAGCATGGTACTGGCATAAAAACACATTTATCAATGGAACAGATTAGAGAGACCAGAAATAAACCCACATCTAAATGGTCAATTAATATTTAACAAAGGTGGCAAAAACATACAATGGGGTAAAGACACCCTATTCAATAAACAGTGTTGGGGAAATTGCACAGATACAGGGGGTCCTCAAGTTACAACAGTCTCAACATATAACACTTCAACTTTACGATGCTCACTCCCATAAAAGCTTTAAAAAATTGAGACGTGAGTGTTTCAGCTGTTATGTTTGCCTTGCAATGCTGTAGGCAGATTTTGGAAGAGAAGAAGTTATCAAGCTTCCACACTAGCCTGGAACACTTCTTTAAGAAGGTAGAGAGGCCTGCAACAGATCCTGTAACTTCTACATCAGTTGCTTCTTGAGATGAAACACCTGTAGTACAGGTAGAATCATCTCTAGCATCTCCTGCCTGTTCCTTAGGCAATCCTGATTCACCTGACCCAGTATCTCCAGCACCTTCTGCAGTCTCTCCTGCCTCTCCAGCTTCCTCCTCCCAAGTGGTCACTCTCTCCCACCTTACCATGCCCCTTCCAGTGTGCAAGCCAACCACAGGAATAAAGGTAAGGAATTTTTTTATACTCATTTTTTTGTCATTTTTTCTGTTACTAAAGTACAGTATATTTTAGTCCTTTTCCTTTTTCTGTGGCTTAGTTGTGTTTTTATGTTCTAGATTATGATTTTACAACTGTGTTAGGATAGGTAAGTGACTTAAGCTAGGGTGTGTCTCAACTTACAGGTTATGTCACTGTCATAGGAACAGAACTGTGTTGTAACCTGAGGACCCCCTGTACATGCAAAAAAAAAAAAAAAAAAAAAAAAAAAGAAAGAAAGAAAGAAAGAAAAAGGAAAATCTCTGCTCTAGAGAATGTGAGGTTGAAAAAATACTCTTTCCCATTAAATGTTAACTATTCTGTTTATGCCGTTAATATTTCTGCTCTCCCTTTAAAAATAAGAGGCTGTTGAATTAATCACTGACGTGTATTAAATAAACTGTGGAAGAGTACTATCCTGGTGGAAATCTCACCCCTCACTCTCACACCAAGGGAAATTTCCAGCAGGTCTAAAGGACCAGTGATAACCACAGCCAGACAGATGGTCAAGAGAGTTTCTTGTTTACCTAAGGTAAGTAACTGTTGCCAAGGAAAAGCAAATGGAACAGTTTGTATGTTCTGCCTCCAGTGCCTGTTTCATAAAGCTGATCATAACATCTGAGGAACAAGGCATTCCACGAAGTGTGTTCACTGACTTCTTACAGATCTGATGACCAGATCCTTACCCACCTGGTGTGCTGAGTCACTGTCTCCCAGCCCTGAGCCGCCTCCTGCTTTCCCCACCAGGCCACTCAAATACCATCACTCCCCATGCATGCCCTGAGGCGGGAAAGGCTAGAAGCCTGAAGTCGATCTTTGACAGTTGGGGTATATATGATACATCTTATTTAGGCACTGTGCATATTAACACGGTGTCTTTGAAGAATGAGAACGTATTTCCAGGGGATACTGAGAGATCTTAGTGTAATTCGGAGAGGGCAATTTGAGAACTACTGGGTTAAAGTTAAGCAGAGCTTTCCAGAGCAGGATGTCTCGGAAGCTTCCACATGCTGAATGCATCGTGACTGTAGAAAAGGAACGGAACACACAAGTTATGTTTATTTAAGTGTGGAGCCCTTAGAATATCTTTTTTTTTTCAACTGTGGTAAAATACACATAAAATTTTGTCATCTTAACCATTTGTAAGTGTATGGCTTGGCACTCCTAAGTGTGTTCACACTGTTGTGCAACCAATCCTCAGAACTTTTCATCTTGCAAAACAAACTCTATGCCCATTAAACCACACTCCCTATCTCCCCCTCCTCCCAGCCCCTGGCAACTAACCTAAGAATATCTTTAGCAAATAACTCACTAAAGACACTTTGAAAAATTCCGCTTTATCTCTAATAGTTCACCTCCTCATTTTATGGATGAGAAAATGTGCCTGAAGATGTTAAGTAATGTGTCCAATATCACAAGTTAGTAGTGGGGCAGGCCTAGAAACTCACACTGCTAGCCTTTCAGTCTGACCTCTTTTCACACACTAAGAGTAGACGGCTGAAATAAGCTAGCAATTATCCAAATGCTACCACCATATACTCCAACAATACCTAGTATCTACCAGGGACCCTGCAAATAAAGGACTGTTAGGAAAAAGAATTTTCCCCCAAGTCACACCAAGTCCAGGATTCTCCAAACTGGATGAACAGAACATCAGGAACACTCAATGTAAACATGCCATACCTTCCTGGAGCATCTAATGTTACTTCATTAAATGATAATTAAATAGTTTGATATTAAAATGATCACGGTTATACTGCAAGGCAGGATGCAAAGTTAAGCTAACTTAAAAGGACTTTAAGGGGATCCTGTCTGAGCATCCTGGGCCATGTCTGTCTCCAGGACTTCTAACATGAAGCAGGAGAAGCAGTGTCTGGAGCAGAGAGCGTAACAGCTCAGTGGGACCGGGGACAAGCTCAGCAGGGCCATCCTGGTAACCCATGACCCAAACTGTACTCCTACACACTCAGGGAAGGTGCAGATCAATTCTGGTGCCCTTAAGTACTTGTACCTCTGAATGAGCACCCTAAGAATCCATAAAAGGGACAAGCTAAGAGAGTCTTCCAGTAATTATAATCAACCAAATGAACACAAAAAGGACTAATATATTGTCCATTGATAGACATCAAGTGTAGGATCTGAAATGGGAAAGTTCGTAGCAGAAGAGATGGGCTGAACTGCACAACAAGCTCCTATTCAGAAGGTCCACTGTAGGATGCCATTTAAATTTCAGTAGCTACCTTCCTCTTCTTGCAAATTCTAAATCCAAGAAATTTAGAATACATGCCCATTTGTGTCTGCAATGTACTTATTAAAATTTAATTATATCTAATTATACTGTAAGAGTGAAAATTAAAAAAAAAAGTTTTTCCTTTTCTTCTAAAAATTACCCACAGAGGGAAGGCACAACCTTTGGAAAATAATTTTGCAGAGGCAGAAAGAATGAACTATTCTCCTTTTGGGTCTCTAAGATTTTAGGTTTCAGTCATATGCTACTGCCAACACTCTAAGCTTTAGAAGTTAATGTCCAATTCTCAAACATAAAATATATGGTGATAACTTTCTCGCCTTTCCTTTACCTACGCCCAAGCCGCCGGCTTGATGCAGCTGGCAACCCAGGAATGAAACGCAGCAGAGTGGAGCCAAGCACCTCCTCGCCTAGTGTCACGTGCCAGGGCAAGGCCCGGCAGTGCCACTTGCTGTTTCCTTTTAACCTGCCTCAAAAGATCCCTTCTCAGAATCTGAGTCGGTATGGTAATCCTGGTTCTGGCTTCTGAGCATTCATCCTTCCCCAGCTGCACTCTGCTCTCCGCCCCCTGCAACTATGGTGCCCCACACCGAAGTGAAAGGCAAAATGGTACACTAGACAAAGAGACAGAGAATGAGTGCCACATAAGGTGAGAGACACGTGTCATGAATATTAATGTTACCCAAGCAATTATACTCATCACAATGAGAGCTGGCACACATCGGTTACTAACTGCACAGAGGCTGCAGCAACCTTGGCGGAGGTTACCGCCCTCTGCTTTAGTAGCCCAAAAGAGGCTTTCATTTTTCTAACTGAGTGACAGCTCGATTCCTAGCTCCCAGACAGCCAGTGATTTCCAGGAGCACTGCTAAATTCTCAGAATAAACTTGAATCTGCACTAACAGAAGATACGGGGCACAGTGCAGGTGGCTGGTGGTAAAACAGGATTAAATCACAGGATTAAACACAGTTTGTGAAAAAGTTAAAACCATTCTTAGCTGTTGCTGGTTACTTTGTAAACAATCCACTCTAACAATGTTTCAGTACACAAGATTAAGTAATAACAGTAATAGAACAATTGAGTGTTGGATCAGAGCCACCACCATCCTGAATCATAGGAAGAAATCATTTTTATAACAGAAAAGAATCATTAAAAAAAGAAAGAAATGAGATATTCTTTTTTTTTATTTTTTTTATTTTTTATTTATTCATTTTAGACAGGAGAGGGAGAGACAGAGAGAGAGGAGAGACAGAGAGAGAGAAGGGGGGAGGAGCTGGAAGCATCAACTCCCATATGTGCCTTGACCAGGCAAGCCCAGGGTTTCGAACCGGCAACCTCAGCATTTCCAGGTCGACGCTTTACCCACTGCGCCACCACAGGTCAGGCGAGATATTCATTATGCTTAAAATGTACATTAATGGCAGGAATAATGTTACTTCAATGAGACCAGTGTCCTATCCCGTGAACCCTACGATAATATATGATGTTGCCTCTCACTTTTTATAGCATGAATGAGAATACCAACAAAGCCTAAACTATCAGATTTGCTAAATGTTTCTATACAGATGTAAAAACAACCAAAACAAAAATACTAATTTATAAGCATAAAATTGAAAATAAAGCAGCTTTACCAGCTTCAAAAAAACAGTCCATAAACTGCACCCCAATCCAGTCAACAGCAATAGAGAGCTGTGGAATGCTGGTGGTACTGTGTAGAATATAAGGGAATTTAAAATAACTTAGTGAAGTCTGACCAGGTGGTGGTGCAGTGGATAGAGCATCAGATTGGGATGCAGAAGACCCAGGTTCGAAATCCTGAGGTCGCTGGATTGAGCACGGGCTCATCTGGCTTGAATATAAGATTACCAGCTTGAGCGCGGGGTCACTGGCTTGAGCATGGGATCATAGACATGACCCCATGGTTGGTGGCTTGAGCCCAAGGTCACTGGCTTGAGCAAGGGATCACTCGCTCTGCTGTAGCCCCCTGGGTCAAGGCACCTATGAGAAAGCAATCAGTGAACTAAGGTGCTGCAATGAAAAACTGATGCTTCTCATTTCTCTCCCTTCCTGTCTCTCTGTCCCTATCTGTCCCTCTCTCTGACTCTCTCTCTCTCTCTCTCTGTCAAAAAATAAAAAAAATTTTAAAAAACTTAGTGGAAACTCCCTCTTAATCCTGTTGAGGGAAAACACTGGGAGGTAATACCTGCATCATCTCTTCTGTGTCTTACAAAGTCTCTCTTTATTTATTATTCATCTCTCCAACTGTGCTTTTGACCTCAGACTTGCTTGTCTGCCTTTACATTGCCCAATTTTAGCAAAAATCTTATTAAGTAAGTTTGGCCACAATCCCCCAAGCTTAATATTTTATTATCCCTCAATATCTGGCCAAGTGATAGCTGGTCACCCCGGCTTGCCTTCAGCAAGAATCTCGCTAGGTCAGTTTAGCAAAATCTCGTCATACCCTCTTACTGATTTCCCATTTACTGTCCCCCATCCCACCCTGCTCCTGGGCTACATGGCCCCCTTTTCCTTATTCTCCTGGAACTGAGCACAGTTCTACACTGAGGCCTCTCTCCCCTACTGCAACAGTCCTGAGTGAAATTTCTTCTTCCTGCTCTAACTACTGTCCAGCTCTGCTTTTGTCTGACAGGTCTTGGTCATTGTGCCTCTAGAAAACAGTTGGCATTTCTTCAAAATGTTAAACATAGAATTACCACAAGATTCCTATGAGAATTGAAAAAAAAATGTATCCCTGTAGAAGTCTGTATACAAATGTTCCCGACAGTATTACTCCTAAGGCCAGAAATGTTCCTGGCAGTATTACTCCTAAAACCACCCAGATCCCCATCAAATGACAAATGGATAATAAAACAGAATCACATTCAGCAACAGAGAGTAATGGAGCAACAGTACATGTTCCAACACAGATGGACCTTAAAAACATTGTGTGGCCCTGGCCGGGTGGGTCAGTGTGTCATCCTGATGCACCAAAGTCACGGGTCCAATTCCTGATCAGAGCACATAGGAGAAGCAGCCAATAGTGCACAACTCAACGGAACAACTGTGTGGAACAAGTTGATGCCTCTCTCTCTCCCTCTCTCCCTCTCTCCAATCAATGGAAAGATTTTTAGAGTGCATTGTACAAAACTAAAGAAACTAAAGAAGTCAGTCACAAAAGGCCATATGCTGCATGATCCCATTGAGATGAAAAATCCAGACTAAGAAAGTCTGTGGAGACCGAAAGCAGACTGGTGGTTCGCAGTGGACGGGAGAGGGGAAGTGGGAAGGGCCTGCTAATGGACAGGAGTTTGTTTTTAGGGTGATACAAACGTGCTAAAAGTTAGATAATGATGACGGCTACGCAGCTCTAAAGCCACTTAATTGTATACTTTAAAAGGGTGGATTTTACTGTATGTGAATTATATTTCAGTAAAACTATTATTAAAAACAAGAAATAGTCCCTTGATTCAGAAACCCAGCGGGAGCTGGTTGGCTCGGCCGCGGTTCTGCCGCCCAGCCCCGCACCTCGTTCCAGGCAGTCCCGAGGACCGCCCACCACACCATTCACAGCGACAACCTCAGGGCGAAGGTCAAGGAGGACGCGCTGAAGATGTTCCTGTACTCAGCTTTTCCCATTTTGGCCAGGTCCTGGACATGCTGGTGTCACGGAGCCTGAAGATGAGGATCGGACTTCTGTCATCTTCAAGGTCAGCAGCGCCACCAACGCCCTGTGCTCCCCTCAGGGTTTCCCCCTCCACAAGGGCATGTGCATCCAAAACACCAAGACCCACTCGGTATCGCCGCCAAGATGAAGAGCACCTTCGTGGAGTGAGACCTCTGTGCAAGAGGAAGCGCCAGAGCCAGGAGGCACTGGCGGCCGAGAGGGCGCTGCGGGGTGGGGTGGGGCAGCTGCCCCCTCCCGGGCCCTCTGCAGTGGGGCAGCCCCCTACCCCGCACCCTCACCATGCACCACGTGCAGGGGCAGCGTTCCTCCATGCCGCCCCTGGCACGACCCCACCTCCAGGTCTTATTCCCAGCTAGATCCCACTGGGGGCCATACCCCCCAAGCCGCTTTTGCTACCTTCCCAACTTCTTTCAGAAAACCCAGCAGATCACACCTTGTTCCTCACAACCTGCCAGAGGAAACCAGTGAGTCCACGCTGTCCTTGCTTTTCAACCAGTTCCCTGACTTAAAGAGATCCGCTGGTCCCAGGGCGGCAAATGTCGCCTTTGTGGAGTTTGACAGTAAAATGCAGGCGGGGGGCCCCAGCAACACCCTAGCCTAGAAAGTTTCAAGAGGAGCTCCATGAAAATCTCCTTTGCCACAAAGCGGAGCCTATTCCACATGCTGTCCCTACCATTTGGAGGCCTCCCCTCATCCTTTTGGCTCAGCGGCCTCAACTAAATCCCCTCAGGAGCCTTCCTGGAGCCCGTGTGAGTGGTCATGAAGCAGTGCAGCCAGAGACTCTCCCCAAACATTGCGCCTAGAGTGGTTAGGCTGAAATGAAAGTGATTTTTTTTTTTTAATTTTTCTGAAGCTGGAAACAGGGAGAGACAGTCAGACTCCCGCATGCGCCCGACCGGGATCCACCTGGCACGCCCACCAGGGGCGATGCTCTGCCCCTCCGGGGCGTCGCTCTGCCGCGACCAGAGCCACTCTAGCGCCTGGGGCAGAGGCCAAGGAGCCATCCCCAGCGCCCGGGCCATCTTTGCTCCAATGGAGCCTTAGCTGCGGGAGGGGAAGAGAGAGGCAGAGAGGAAGGGGGGGGGGGGTTGAGAAGCAAATGGGCGCTTCTCCTATGTGCCCTGGCCGGGAATCGAACCCGGGTCCCCCGCACGCCAGGCCTACGCTCCACCGCTGAGCCAACCGGCCAGGGCAAAAGTGATTTTTTGATATTTGATATTTTTATTAACAACACACACACACACACACACACACACATAACCAAGTCATTTGTTCAACATGTACTGTTGAGGGCCTACTATATATACAGTGCACAAGCATGGTTCCTGCCTCCCAGAGTTTAGAGTCTTGTGTAGGAAGCTGAGTTTAAATCCTGGGTCACAAATTACTATTCTCTGGGAAAGTATCTTCTTCCTCATCTATAAACAGGGTTAATGCAATACTCAGTGACTGGCACAGTGCAAAGGCATCCTAATTGTTAGCTACCGTTGACTGAATATAAAGGCAAATACAAATGCCAGGAGAGAAAAAGAATATAAATAAAACAGGAGAACTTAGATCGGAAGATATCTCTTCCGAAAATGATATTCAGGATGAAACCTGAAAGATGGGGGGGGTTGAAGGTAGTCAGAAAGAATTCGGAGACCTGCAGACCAAGGAACAAGCCAGTGCAAAGGCCCAGAGGCAGAAAGAGTGTGGGCGTTTCAGGAACTGCGCATGGTCAGGGGACACTGAAAGTGAGGGGAAGAGAGGCAGAGGCTAGAATGTGCTGGGCTTTGTAGACCAAAATAAGGATTTCAAAGTTTATTCTAAGCACAACAGAAAGTTACTGAAGGCCTTTAAGCAGAAGGATATGATTCACATTGTATTTCAAAAAGATCACTGGCTGCTGTGAGGGAAGAGCATGCGGTCAGAGCTACACTGTGCTCCAGGGGAAAGGTAACGGTGACTGTGATTAAACTGTGGTGGAGGTCCCACGTGTGGTCCTGGGCTAAGACATGGAGATGGAGACAAGGGTCCATGACCAAATGCCCTCCTTTCTGTCCTACACGCCCAGCCTGCACTGGAGAGAACAAGAGGAGGAGGGAGCACAGTGGGGTGAACGTCTACCATGCCCTCCAGTTCCTAGTTCTGCTTCCAGTCAACTGTGGAATACTGGCAAATACTTCCTGCTTGAGCCTCGGGTCCTTATCAGCATAGCTAGAACAGAGCTCTACCTCACAGGGTCACCCTAAGACTTAGCTGACTGCAGGATGCCTGCAGAGCCTCAGGCACTGTGCTCTGTTATCGCCAATTTGAGACAGACACTCAACACAGAAACAAAATACACGCTGCGATTAGTATTTGTTCTTCTCTAAGGTCAAGTTGTTTTTTGATGTTTTGTTTTCATGAACATGTATTAAGCTTCTTAAATGTACTCCAGGCTACAGAACACAAGGAGGACCCATCTATCTACTTGCTGGAAAACCCTTACAGTTGTTGCAGATAAAGTCCTTCCAGAGGCCCATCTCTGGGGAGCACATGTTATTTAGAGAAGGCTTTCTGCTCAAGAAGCCCAGGCCAGGGAATGTACTGACCTCGAGAAAAGCAGCAAATATTTTGCTATAACATGGATTTATGAAGCAACCAAAGTTCGTGACAAAATTATCCTTTGTACACATTTAAACGTCTGCTGAGATTTATAAACTGTACACAAACTCCACACGAAAAACACACCACTTTGGTCTGGCTGAAGGTGAGGACACCCCTGTACACATTAGACTCACCTTTTCTGAAGCACATTTGCAGTAAGGGTACACTTGGGACTTTTCTCAAGTTAATTAAGTGATTGTGAAAAAAGCAAGTTCTTCTGAGAATTTTCTGGAAGCCCCTGACAGCAGCCCATAGAGTAGTTTTTTAATTACCTTGATATTTCATTAATGTTTTTCCTGACTTTTTATAATAATTACATCACACTTCTTAACATTTTCTAAGAAAGCATTACCTAAAGAAAAACCAAAGGAGTATGTGTTTATTTACCAGTACACTGAGTCAGATAATGAGAAAGAAAAAAACTTTCCCCATGTATATTGTCATATAAATATAAGGTCTACCGGAAAGTTCTGTCCGTTTCTATCACAAGTTTCGACACGTAAGCACATGTTTATTTGGCACATCTGTGCCTCTCTATTTTTATCACTTAATATATACCTACTGACGTAGCAAATAAACTAAAACAAAGTTGATTCACGTTAGTCTTATGTGTGAAGCAATAGTGTACCCATGCCTACTGATAAAGTTCATTTACGCCACTGTAATTTTTACGAATTTCAACAAGGAAGAAATGCTACAGAAGCATGTCTGTCGCATCCACCATATTTCCCGGACTTAGCACCCTCCGACTATCACTTGTTTTTGACCTTACAAAATTTTTTGAAGAGCAAAAAATTTAAAAATGAAGAAGATATCAAACAAGCACTGGTTCAATTTTTCGCATCAAAAGATAAAACATTTTTCAAAAATGGGTTATACAAATTGCCCTCATGCTGTCAAGAAATCATTAATAATAATGGCAATTATATTATTTAATAAAGTTTATTGACGGTAAGAAAAATTTGTTTTTGTTTTATTCCAAAAATGGACAGAACTTTCCGGTAGACCTTATATTTTTTTATCTCCAACAGAAAAGACAGATTTTTTTATGGCTTAATAAAATACCATATTAAAAAGCCAAAGGTAGCAAATCAATAAAAATCTTTAAATAAATGCTGTTATGTTGTTATAGCTATATTAATTATTGAATAAAGATGAGGAAATCTAATTATTTCCCTGAATAGGATTTAATGTTCTGAAAAATTACTATACTTCAAATTTATACACAGATAGTGATACAAATTAATATAGTTAGAAACTGCTATAAATGGCACACATAGGCATAAAATTAGGTCCCCTGGGAAAAAAAGGAGGCACCGGAGAATAAATACCACAGGTATTTTCTGAGTGGTGTGTGGTTTTTAAAATCCATCTTTCTTTTAAAAAAACCAAAACACTACGCTTCTCTAGGGAAAAAAACGAACAAAACAAAACAAGACACCAAGAAAGCAGCATATGGAATTATTTTATACAAATACAAACATAAATATATATCTTTCTCCACTGACTGTTCTGTGAAGGAACTGCAATGAATGAAAACACTACTGTTCTGGAAACTTGAATCTTTGTACTGGGCTTAAAGAAAAAAAGAATTAGAACTGTATTTTATCAGTTACATAAAATCATCAGATTATTATTAAAAAGAACCTGTCACCCATACTTTCGAATTTAATTCTGCCTAAGACCGCAAAAGAGAACTAAGTGATGTTTCCTAAAAAAAAAAAAAAAAAAAGGCAAACAAACAAGAAGATTCTATTGCTAGTTATTTTTATTTTGATTGATTTATTTCCATGTACAGGATAATGTGACTATTACAGTCTGCTTAAAATATCATTTGGTATAAATTAAGAAAGTCTTAGCAAAAGTCAAAACCAAGAGATTTCTTAATTTTCTCTTTGCTTCCTCTTGAAATATGCAAAAAACTAAAGGACAGTCCCCACTGGTGCTGCACTCTATCTGCCCATTTGCAGTGACAGACAGGCTGTTCGCAAGAGTGCTGGCCAAGCTCAATTGCTTGTCTCTCGTCCTGAAGCCTATCCACTGTTTGATTTACAGAGTACATAAACTCTACCTTTTTTCCTGAAAAGAACCTAAATTTAATTTACCTACAAAAACTCGTGTGATTATACCCTTTCAGGCAATCTCATAAATTTACTGTGTCCTAGAAAATTTAGCATATACAAAATACGTTAATGTTCTCAAAAAGGAGAAGAAAATTAAACACATGAACTGAACCTCTATTGTTGCGTGGCATTCTAACAGAAGACTAACTCACTGAAATAAATTCTACAGATCATTGTGAAAGTGTGATTGAAGTTCATATGACAATGAGCAACAGATTAACAAACTGTCACCTTTAATTAACCAATACTGAACTCCATGATAGCATATGTGCAACTAGAATGAGCTTCGAGGTTAAAAAAGCTTAGGATAGAGTCCATGCTGGCAAGAGTACTTACCATCTGCTATGGACTGAACTGCATCTGCCTAAAATTCATGTGTTAAAGTCCTAACCCTCAGTGCGATGGCACTGGAAGATGGAACCTTGGGAGGCAATTTGGTTTAGTTAAGGTCATGAGTGTAGCCATCATGGTCAGATTAATAGAGCCGGTATAGGAAGACACATCAGATAGATTTCTCTCTGTTTCTGCCATGTGAGGATACAGCAAGAAGGAGGTTGTCTCCAAGCCAGGAAGCCAGCCATCACCAGGGAAGGAAATCGCACTTTGATCTTAGAAGTCTCAGCCTCCAGGACTGTGTGACGTAAAGGTCTGTTGTTTAAGCCACCCAGTCTACAGTATTTGGTTATAGCAGCCTGAGATGACTAATATTCAATCAAATCTGTGACAAACAGGGAGCACTTTTGAATAGAGGACAAAACAGAAATATCTGAAAGTATGCTTGGGTCTTTAGCTTTGTCCTACATATTAACTGTCCAAGTGACAACTAGTGTAACCATTGCTCTTCTTGTCTAGCAGAGCAACGACTACACATTTCCTTTCAACGTCGGACCCTTCAGTCGGCACTCCTGCGCAGTCTGCCACCAGCTGCGCCTGTCCGTGCAGAGTTGCCGGCTACAGCACTTCTTCCTCTGTACCTTTAAAGCTGTAAAATTCAAACTCTGACTAATGTCTGGAAAGCAGAGCATCTTCATCTAATTTTTCTGATCACTAAATCTGGGATTGAGATCATTTACATAAATTGTTCTTTGGATATCTAAATATTTCACATGATAATCATTTGCTTCAGATTACTTATAGACAGCATCATGAGTTATTTCTACTACCCCTACATCCTGTACACACACACACACACACAAAAGTAGGAGAGAGTCAAGTTCAAGTAAACTTTAGGAAGCTGACCAGTGAAAAGGCTGGACTAATGGGCTGGAATCTTGGGAAACCCGCCTCCCCCCCCCCCCGCCCCCCCCCCACCTTCCCAGCTCCCCTGCCTCCCGTTAGTGAAGGAGTTTTTGGAGCTGAATTGCGTAATTGGACTGCAGGAAAAAAAGACATATGGTCAATGTGTCTGATTCACTAACACTTGTTCACCTTCAAGACTTGCAAATGTGTTCTGTAATTTCAATTCTATGATGCTTACATTTGGCTTCACAAGGGCAAGAATTAGATTTCTTTTCCTATTTATTGAAGGAAAAGGCAATACTACATTAATTAAACATTATTTTAATTATTTAAAAATATCCTGTTCACTATCGTTGACATAAGAATGTTCAAACCTCTACAAAAATTTTATAAGTACTCGAGTTTATCTGAGCCAAACAGGACAACTCTAGAAGCAAGATCTCAAGAGACTGAGAAAAATACTTCCTAGAATGACACAGCTTGCAGTTTGTTTTATACATTTGGGATTAAGGAGGGAATTTAAGGAAGATTACATGAAAGAGGAAGAAAGCAATGGATTACAGGATAGTTAACAAGATTACGTGCTTTCTTCAGTGGTCTGGAAAAAAAAGGCAGGTCAAAGGTATGTTAACCTAGATGCCCAAAAATAAGGACACAGGGCTTGATTAAGGCAAATATAAGCCTTTTATAATCTGAGGCATTACTACCCACCATGACTTGCCCAGTTAGGAATTTATGAGGAGATCACCGTATGAGGTTACTTTCAGTTAGATTTATTACAGAGCCTCTTCTTCATCTTACAGGCGTCCCCAAACTACGGCCCGCGGGCCGCAATTTGGCCCCCTAAGGCCATTTATCCAGCTCCCGCCGCACTTCCAGAAGGGGCAACTCTCTCATTGGTGGTCAGTGAGAGGAGCATTGTATGTGGGAGCCCTCCAATGGTCCGAGGGACAGTGAACTGGCCCCCTGTGTAAAAAGTTTGGGGACCCCTGCACCAGGGGTAGTCAACCTTTTTATACCTACCGCCCACTTTTGTATCTCTGTTAGTAATAAAATTTTCTAACTGCCCACCGGTTCCACAGTAATGGTGATTTATAAAGTAGGGAAGTAACTTTACTCTATAAAATTTATAAAGCAAAGGTAAAGCATATAATAATAATTACTTACCATTACTTTATGTCGGATTTTTGCTGTTTGGCAGGATAAATCTTTACAAAAACAACTTACTATAGTTAAATCTATCTTTTTATTTATACTTTGGTTGCTCCGCTACTGCCCACCATGAAAGCTGGAACACCCCCTAGTGGGCGGTAGGGACCAGGTTGACTATCACTGAACACTATCATTTTAATGGAATTACTTTCATTATTGCCTTTGAACTTTCACACATACTTACTTGGAATCATATTGTGGGTTCTATTCTGTTTAACATTAATTACCCCTTTAATGTATTGCCCAAGTATTTAGTCTTCATACTTTTCATTGTAATGATTTGATGAAATTCTGCCATGTTAACTCTGCATTACTAATATACCAGTCTCTTTTGATAAATACTGGGGTTATTTTCAATCATTTGTTATTATGGGAAAACAATAGGGTTTGATAATGGTGTGCACAGGTATTTTGTTGGGATAGGCTCCTTAGAGATGGAATTGCTAAGCTAAAAAGTTTTGAGTAAATTTACTTTTCCTATCATTGGCCTTTCTTTCCCAAAGAGGCTATAAATTTTAGTGCAGATTTGCCCATGAGATGTTCTTTTTTTGTGACAAAACAGAGATTACCTCAATAATTACAAAATGATTTCTATGTGCTATAATTTTGAGCAAGACTTTTGATCACTAATTATGATAAACACTATTCAGGTTATATTACTAATTGTATTTACCTTTATGTAAATTATGTTTTTTCCATTCATCTATAAAAGTCTCAATGCTTGGGGGATAAAAATGAATAACACTTTATACAGATATTCTTTTCTTGTCATGTTGGTAGAAATCTATTTTCCCACTTTTTCTTTGTCCTATTAAAAACTGTTATAACTGATCATACACTGTATTTTCCCATTATATTAAATTTATTGGGGTGACACTGGTTAACAAATTATATAGGTTTTAGGCACAACTCCACAACACATCCACTGCCCACTGTACAGAGTATTCACCACCCCAAGTCCAACCTCCTTCTATCACCATTTATCCACCCTCTACCCTCATCCACATCCTACCATTCCCCTTGCCCATGACGATCACCACAGTGTTGTCTGTGTTCATAGTTTTTTTCTTTTTTGCTCTCCATCCCCCACACCCAACTGCCAAGTCTCATCCCCCACCATGACAGCTGTCAGCCTGCTCTCTCTGAGTCTGTCTCTATTTTGCTTGTTCATTTTGTTCATTAGATTCCACATATGAGTGAAATCATATGTTGCATAAAATTTTTTGCATTTATTAAAATTATCATGCAGTTTTTATCCTTCATTTTGTTTATGTGGCATACCACATTTATTGATACAAATATACTAACCTTGCAATCCAGGAATAAATCCCACTTGATCATGGTGTATGATCTTTTTAACATATTGCTGGATCTGGTTTGCTAATATTTTGTTGAGGATTTTAGCATCTATGTTCATCACGAATACTGGCCTATAATTTTCTTCCTTTGTAGTGTGTCTATCTGGTTTTGGAATTAGGATAATGCTGGCCTTGTAAAATGAGCTTGGAAGTCTTCCCTACTGTTGAATTTTTTTGGATTAGTCTGAGAATAAATGTTACTTCTTCTCTAAATGTTTGGTAAAATTTGCCTGTGAACCCATTTGGTCCAGGACTATTGTTTGTTGGGAGTTTTTCATTATTGATTGAATATAAATTTTAAGTATATTTAAAATCTTTTTCTCTATTTTTTTTATTCCTTAAAAAATAAAAAAGCTATCATTTCTATTATTCTGTATATTCTATTTTATTTTCTTTTGGTCTTTCTAGAACATGATTTTTTCATTTATTTCATTAATTAATCAAGTTGACTAATTTCTTTCCATTTTATATTGGCAGATAGTAAAAGATGTTGATATAATTACTTTTAAAAAAACTGCTACTCAGTTTCCAACACTGTAATTAATCCTTCCTTTTTTGGAGAAAACATTTTATTATATTGTTTATATGTTGTTGAATCTATTTCAAGACTCAAATATTGTTCTACAGATCTGTGTTTATATTTTTAAATCATCATTACTCAGTGCTCTTTTTTATGGACAGTTCTTTGGCAAGCTCTTGTGTTTATTTTTCCATTAGATTATCCTTTCTATTTAACCCCCTCCGCCAAAATCCCAGAATGGTTTTGGTTGAAACGGTATCACATGCATAAATTCACTTGGATCCTGACCTGTGATGCAGTAAATAAAAGTGCTGACTGGAACGCTGAGGTCACCAGTTCGAAACCCTGGGCTTGCCCAGTCAAGGCACATGTGACAAGCAACAAGCAAGCAATAAACAATGAAAGTGAAGCGACGACTATAAGCTGATACTTCTCGCCCAACCCCCTCTATAAAACCAATAAATAAAATCTTTTAAAAAATTAACTTTGAAAGGTGGAGTTAATTTATAAATGAAAATGCTGCACACACATAAAAAACAATATTTTGGCTTTCTAATACTTGTTTTTAGTTTCTTTGAGGGTGAAGAAACTTCATGACCATTTCCTAAGACTCCTGTTGTATATAAACAACTTCTCTGTAATTCCATTTCCATGTCAAGCCTTTACTTAGTTCAGAACATATATAAAGGCTCACAGTGTCTCCTAGCTACAAAACACCTGTAAAGAGGCAAGGTTTTCCACTCAGCTGGGATCATGAAAGAGTCTGAGGGAAATTAGTTCCAGCACCGTAATTAGAAAACTTTCTCTCATACAATGGTGTTGCAATCTTCAGTTGGTATTTTGCTTGCCTTGTTTGCATATCATGCTTTAAGTGACTTCATAACTATCAGACACATTTTGACTTTCTTTTTCCATCGCTCTTCTTTGACTGTCCACAGCTATCTAGCGGGTCTGTAGTCCCCTGACCAGGCTACATGGCTTCTGCCAGATCTGCACACCAAGGATCCTGTTGCATGTGTGCTAACTGGCCACAGTGATCAAATGGATGTGAAATTTCAAAACCACATTTTAATACGTAAACAAACCCTGAAAATTGGTGGAAGCCTGTTGGGAAAATACCTGTGCTAGGCTTGCTCGCTTGCTCTTTGATTGGTGCCTGAGCACATGGCAGAGCCACGTGTACACAGTCTACATAAGGCTACAGGTGCTTGCCCTCAGGGCGAATGGCGGATTGCAGATTGCCTGCCCTCCACTGTGAGGGGTTATTTTTTGCTGTTCGTTTGCCTGCTGCCGTGAGAAGCGGTTCTGCCCTGCCAGTTTCCTAATCCACCATTTGCAAGACTCTATTAAACAGGAATAGCCCAACGCTTTCTGGCTCCACAGTTTCTCTACCGTAGGCCTGAATCCAATGTGAACATGCCTGGCCTCAGCCACCAGCATTACAAAGCCTAAGGGCTCAAGGTCAGAAATATATTAAAATATAACTAACATTAGTTGGTACATAAGAATTTGCTTCTAGCCTAACCAGTGGTGGCCCAGTAGACAGAGTGTCTACCTAGGACACTGAGGTCCCAGGTTCAAAACCCTGAGGTTGCGGGCTTGAGCAAGGGCTCATTCAGTTTGAGCGTGGGGTCACAAACTTAAGCATGGGGTCGCCAGCTTGAATGTGATATGATCTCATGGTCACTGGCTTAAGCCCAAAGGTTACTGGATTGAGCCCAATGTCACTGGCTTAAACCCAAACATCGCTGGCTTGAGCCCAAGGTCACTGGCTTGAGCAAAGGGTCACTGGCTCAGCGGGAGCTCCCCGATCAAGGACATATGAAAAGCAATCAATGAAAAACTAAAGTGCTACAACTATGAGCTCCCATCTCTCTCCCTCCCTATTTGTCTCTCTCTCTTTCTCCCTAAAAAAAAAAAAAAAAAAAAAAAAAAAAAAAAAAAAAAATTTTGATTAAAGAGCAAGAGTACAATCCATAGTACTTCTGACCAGAGGCACCACTTCCATGAAATGAAGTAGCTGAAGGACAACATCATTCTGAATTCCAGAATGTCTACATCTATACGTCTAAAATTAGCAGGAATTTTATATGTACATATATACTACATATGTCAGAAATACTACACACACGTACACAATTTTGCCATAATTTTTGCTCATTCTAGCATGTGTTGTACAGTCAAAAATATTTCTTGAACCCTTGTTCTCTTGTCCCTTTAAATAATAATCTATTCGAATGCATAAAGTATATTATGTCATTAATATCATCATACAGCAATTGTATAAACATGAGCAATCAATTGACTTGCAGCTGAGTTAAAGTTTTTCTGTATCATGATTTCTCATAAAATACAAGACAAGAATGAAAATTGGATTTATAACTCTTAAGCACTTCTCTTTTTTGATATTTGGCTTCCTCTTAAGAATTATAATACCAGATGACGTCAGAGTAATGGCGGGGTAGGAAGCGATACTGATAAATCTCCCCCAAAACTCAACAAGATCTTCAACCAGAAACAGAAAAACCTATACTTGGAGCCTCCAGAAGCTTCGCAATACACCCAAAGGTATGGTCGAGTGAAAAATTGGCTAAATATATAACCAAACCCCGAAGGAAATAGGGAGTAAGAAATGCTCCACCTTCCTCACTAACCTAAACAGGGCGGCTTTCTCTGGTAACTGTGAATATAGAAACTGAGGCGGGCAAAGGGAGTGAATAGATCCAGGCCACCGCGGCATAAACGGCCAAACCAGGCTGTGGCACGGAGATCCAAGCCGAGGAAAATCTGATCCTGTGGCAACCCGGGCAATACAAGGTAACACTCGCGCCAAACCCAAACAAAGAAAGACAAGCGGAGCGGCCATTTTACCCGGTCTCCTGGTCGGCGTGCACGCAGTTAGTGGGCGAGAGATTTCTTCCTAAGCCCCGGAAGTGGGTGCCCATGTTACCCCACGGAGAGGCAGGGTCAGAGGCCTTTCTGTGGGCTGAGGGCAGAGTCTCTGGGCAGCCCCAGCGCCCTGGAAAAGCCACGCATGGGAGGGAGTGAGAACTAATTCCAACGGTGGAGATTTTCCGTGCGGGCGGGGGTTTCACTCAGAGGGAAACGCGGCCAGCCTCATATCCTGGTTTGCGCGCGCAGATAGGTAGTGAGAGATTCCTCCGAGTGCCTCGGCAGTGCGCGCCCGTGTTATCGCACAGAGGGGCAGAGTCAGGGGCCTTTGTGTGGGCCAAAGCGGAATCTCGGGCCGCCCCAGTGCCTTGCAAAAGCCGCGCACGGGGATGGAGCGAGACTCAATTCCAACGCTGCAACTGTTCCCTGCGGTTGGGGGTTTCACTCAGAGCGTGAGACTGCTGGCTGGATAGCCTGGTCGCAGACAGTGAGTGAGAGTTTCCTCCAAGCGCCCCGGAAGTGGGCGCCTGCCTGTGTTACCGGACAGAGTGGCAGAGCCAGAGGTCTTTGAGTGTGTAGAAAGCCCGCCTGATTATGCTAGCAGCTCTGAATGACTGAGCCTTACCCAGAGCCCTGTGCTGAGTGGGAATAGAGTGGGGAGTTGCCAGCTCTTTGAGCCTCTTACTATCCAGGCAGAGGCAGCAGCAACCCCATAGCTGGATTATCAGGCTACTAATTGAGGAAGGAAAGACTAGGAGAAAGGCTCCAGGAACACGGACTCTCTCACTGTCGGAGCCTATAAATGCTAATGAACCTCGACTGCCAACGAGACTAAAGCACAATACATGACATTGCCATAGAGACTTATCAACTGCAAACCTCTACCTGAGCGTGCCAAAGGGGCAGAACCCGGGGTACAGAGTCACCGACCAGGAAGAGGGAGAGAAAAGAAAAAGCAAGAAGATAACCTCTCAAAATCAAGAATAATCTGCAGACTTTATAACCTATCCCATTTTATAATATTTGTTCGTTTGTTTCTCTTATCTTCATTCTTGATACTTTTTTTTCCTCCTCCAATTTGGCCGATTAACTCTCTGCCGGTCTTACTCTCTCCTCTCCTTGAACTACACTACCCATAAGTGTTACATCTCCCATTATCTTTCCTCTTCTCTTCCTTTCTCTCTATGAGGGTTGCACTCCAAAACTCTTAACTCTCTCTCTCTCTCTCTCTCCTTTCTTTTTTCTTCTTTTAGTGGTTCCCTCTTTTTTTTTCTCTCTCTCTTTCTTTTCTCCCTCTATATTAGTTTCTTCCTTTCTCCTTTACATCTCCTCTCATTCAAACCTCAATAACAAACAAATTATCTTATCTGGGACTCAAACTTATGTTTGTGGCATTTTGGGGGGGTTTTACTTCACCATTTTAACTCACTAGCAGTGCTCCCATCCCTGGCTCTCCATATTATCTAGTTCTTGTTCCACTAAACACAATAGTAATTTTTTAATTTGTCCCCCCATTTTTCCGTTTTCCTCTTATTCCTCTCATCATAACTCTTAGACAACCAACACCTAGAAGCAAATCATTTTATTCTTGACCCAAATTTTTTCCTTATTGGCTTTTTGTGGGTCCATACGCTCTTTTTTTTTTCTTTTTTCTTTTCTTTTTTTTTTTTTTGACCCTTTATTAGTTTTCCCCAATCCAGGCCCTCCATCACAGGCATTGTTTGTTATAATACACAGTTCACCACAAGATTTTCTCAAGAAAGAGGGGAGAGGAGAGGAGAGGAAAAAAGGAGGGGGGAATAATTTTCTTTTTTTTAAATTTTTATTTTATTTTTCTTTACTTCATTATTAATTTTTAAAAAAAAAAAAACAACTCTTTTCGATTTTTTATTTTTATTATTATTTTTTTAAACTTTTTATTCTTTATTAAATCTCATTAATACTATCAACAAAAGCACCCTCAGATGCCATTAAGGAAGAGAAAATCGAATATCATGGATACAAAAGAAAGAGAGGTAACACAGCTAGATGAGGAAAAATCTATGGAGAAAAAATTTAATATATTGGAAACCTTGGAGCTAAATGACAGAGAATTCAAGATAGAAATCCTAAAAATCCTCCGAGATATACAAGAAAACACAGAAAGACAATTTAGGGAGCTCAGAAAACAACTCAATGAACACAAAGAATATATGTCCAAGGAAATTGAAACTATAAAAACAAATCAAACAGAGATGAAAAACTCAATTCACGAGCTGAAAAACGAAGTAACAAGCTTAGCTAATAGAACAGGTCAGATAGAAGAGAGGATTAGTGAAATAAAAGACAAGCAACTTGAGGCACAACAGAGAGAAGAAGAGACTCAAAAATTTAAAAAAATGAGATAGCCCTACAAGAATTATCTGACTCCATCAAAAAGAATAACATAAGAATAATAGGTATATCAGAGGGAGAAGAGAGAGAAAATGGAATGGAGAACATACTCAAACAAATAATAGATGAGAACTTCCCAAGCCTGTGGAAACAACTAAAGCCTCAAGTTCAAGAAGCAAACAGAACTCCGAGTTTTCTTAACCCCAACAAACCTACTCCAAGGCATATCATAATGAAATTGACACAAACCAACATCAAAGAAAAAATTCTCAAGGCAGCCAGGGAAAAAAAGAATACAACATATAAAGGAAGGCCCATTAGATTATCATCAGATTTCTCAGCAGAAACTCTACAAGCTAGAAGAGAGTGGACCCCAATATTTAAAGTCCTGAAAGAGAGGAACTTTCAGCCACGAATACTATACCCATCAAAGCTATCCTTCAAATATGAAGGAGAAATAAAAACATTCACAGATACAGAAAAGATGAGGGAATTTATCATCAGAAAACCCCCACTCCAGGAATTACTAAAGGGGGTTCTCCAATCAGATACAAAGAACAACAACAAAAAAAAAAACAGAGCCACAAGTAAAAACTCCAAGAAGAAGACAATAAAACCAAATTTAAACTGTGACAAAAACAAAAAGAAAGAGGGGGAGAAGATGGAGATTAACAGTAGCAAAGGACGATGGAGTGCAAAAGTACTCACAAAATAGTTCGCTACAATGAACAGGGTAGGGACCCTTTTCATTACTCAAAGGTAACCACCATTGAAAAAACCACCACAGAAGCACATGAGATAAAAAAGAGAGCAACAGAGGAAAGATGTATGGAATACAACCAAATAAAAACAAAAGATAGAAAAATGAAAGAGAAGGATCAAACAAGACACAAAACTAACAGAAAGCAAGATATAAAATGGCAATAAGGAACTCACAAGTATCAATAATTACACTAAATGTAAACGGATTAAACTCACCAATAAAAAGGCACAGAGTAGCAGAATGGATTAAAAAAGAAAATCCAACTGTATGCTGCCTACAGGAAACTCATCTAAGTAACAAGGATAAAAACAAATTCAAAGTGAAAGGCTGGAAAACAATACTCCAAGCAAATAACATCCAAAAAAAAGCAGGTGTAGCAATACTCATATCGGATAATGCTGACTACAAGACAGGAAAAGTACTCAGAGACAAAAATGGCCATTTCATAATGGCTAAGGGACACTGAATCAAGAAGACATAACAATTCTTAATATATATGTACCAAACCAAGGAGCACCAAAATATATAAGACAGCTACTTATTGATCTTAAAACAAAAACTGACAAAAACACAATCATACTTGGAGACCTCAATACACCGCTGACGGCTCTAGATCAGTCATCCAAACAGAGAATCAATAAAGACATAGTGGCCTTAAACAAAACACTAGAGCACCTGGATATGATAGACATCTACAGGACATTTCATCCCAAAGTGACTGAGTATACATTTTTCTCCAGTGTACATGGATCATTCTCAAGAATTGACCATATGTTGGGCCACAAAAACAACATCAGCAAATTCAGAAAAACTGAAGTTGTACCAAGCATATTTTCTGATCATAAAGCCTTGAAACTAGAATTCAACTGCAAAAAAGAGGAAAAAAATCCCACAAAAATGTGGAAACTAAACAACATACTTTTAAAAAATGAATGGGTCAAAGAAGAAATAAGTGCAGAGATCAAAAGATATATACAGACTAATGAAAATGACAATACGACATATCAGAATCTATGGGATGCAGCAAAAGCAGTGATAAGAGGGAAGTTCATATCACTTCAGGCATATATGAACAAACAAGAGAGAGCCCAAGTGACCCACTTAACTTCCCACCTTAAGGAACTAGAAAAAGAAGAACAAAGACAACCCAAAACCAGCCGAAGAAAGGAGATAATAAAAATCAGAGCAGAAATAAATGAATTAGAGAACAGAAAAACTATAGAAAAAATTAATAGAACAAGGAGCTGGTTCTTTGAAAAGATCAACAAAATTGACAAACCCTTGGCAAGACTTACCAAGGAAAAAAGAGAAAGAACTCATATAAACAAAATCCAAAATGAAAGAGGAGAAATCACCACGGACACCGTAGATATACAAAGAATTATTGTAGAATACTATGAAAAACTTTATGCCACTAAATTCAACAACCTAGAAGAAATGGATAAATTCCTATAACAATACAACCTTCCTAGACTGAGTCAAGAAGAAGCAGAAAGCCTAAACAGACCTATCAGTAGAGAAGAAATAGAAAAAAACATTAAAAATCGCCACAAAAATAAAAGTCCAGGCCCTGACGGCTATACCAGCGAATTTTATCAAACATTCAAAGAAGACTTGGTTCCTATTCTACACAAAGTCTTCCAAAAAATTGAAGAAGAAGCAATACTTCCAAACACATTTTATGAGGCCAACATATCCCTCATACCAAAACCAGGCAAGGATGGCACAAAAAAAGAAAACTACAGACCAATATCTCTAATGAATACAGATGCTAAAATACTAAACAAAATACTAGCAAATCGAATACAACAACATATTAAAAAAATAATACATCATGATCAAGTGGGATTCATCCCAGAATCTCAAGGATGGTTCAACATACGTAAAACGGTTAACGTAATACATCATATCAACAAAACAAAGAACAAAAACAACATGATCTTATCAATAGACGCAGAAAAGGCTTTCGATAAAATACAACACAATTTTATGTTTAAGACTCTCAACAAAATGGGTATAGAAGGAAAATATCTCAACATGATAAAGGCCATATATGATAAACCATCAGCTAACATCATATTAAATGGCACTAAACTGAAGGCTTTCCCCCTTAAATCAGGAACAAGACAGGGTTGTCCACTCTCTCCACTCTTATTTAATGTGGTACTAGAGGTTCTAGCCAGAGCAATCAGACAAGACAAAGAAATAAAAGGCATCCATATCGGAAAAGAAGAAGTAAAGGTATCACTTTTTGCAGATGATATGATCCTATACATCGAAAACCCCAAAGAATCTACAAAAAGACTACTAGAAACAATAAGCCAATACAGTAAGGTCGCAGGATACAAAATTAACATACAGAAGTCAATAGCCTTTCTATATGCCAACAATGAAACAACTGAGAACGAACTCAAAAGAATAATCCCCTTCACAATTGCAACAAAAAAAATAAAATACTTAGGAATAAACATAACAAAGAATGTAAAGAACTTATATAATGAAAACTATAAACCATTGTTAAGGGAAATTGAAAAAGATATAATGAGATGGAAGAATATACCTTGTTCTTGGCTAGGAAGAATAAATATAGTCAAGATGGCTATATTACCCAAAGCAATATACAAATTTAATGCAATTCCCATCAAACTTCCAATGACGTTTTTTAAAGAAATAGAGCAAAAAATCATCAGATTTATATGGAACTATAAAAAACCCCGAATAGCCAAAGCAATCCTAAAGAAAAAGAATGAAGCTGGGGGCATTACAATACCTGACTTCAAACTATATTATAGGGCCACGACAATCAAAACAGCATGGTATTGGCAGAAAAATAGACACTCAGACCAATGGAACAGAATAGAAAGTCCAGAAATAAAACCACATATATATAGTCAAATAATTTTTGATAAAGGGGCCAACAACACACAATGGAGAAAAGAAAGCCTCTTCAATAAATGGTGCTGGGAAAACTGGAAAGCCACATGCAATAGAATGAAACTGGACTACAGTCTCTCCCCCTGTACAAAAATTAACTCAAAATGGATCAAAGATCTAAACATAAGACCTGAAACAATTAAGTACATAGAAGAAGACATAGGTACTCAACTCATGGACCTGGGTTTTAAAGAGCATTTTATGAATTTGACTCCACAGGCAAGAGAAGTGAAGGCAAAAATTAATGAATGGGACTACATCAGACTAAGAAGTTTTTGCTCAGCAAGAGAAACTGATAACAAAATAAACAGAAAGCCAACTAAATGGGAAATATTTTCAAACAACAGCTCAGATAAGGGCCTAATATCCAAAATATACAAAGAACTCATAAAACTCAACAACAAACAAACAATCCAATAAAAAAATGGGAAGAGGATATGAATAGACATTTCTCCCAGGAAGAAATACAAATGGCCAACAGATATATGAAAAGATGCTCATCTTCTTTAGCTATTAGAGAAATGCAAATCAAAACGGCAATGAGATACCACCTCACACCTGTTCGATTAGCTGTTATTAGCAAGTCAGGTAATAGCAAATGTTGGAGAGGCTGTGGAGAAAAAGGAACCTTCATACACTGTTGGTGGGAATGTAAAGTAGTACAACCATTATGGAAGAAAGTATGGTGGTTCCTCAAAAAACTGAAAATAGAACTACCTTATGACCCAGCAATCCCTCTACTGGGTATATATCCCCAAAACTCAGAAACATTGATACGTAAAGACACATGCATCCCCATGTTTATTGCAGCATTGTTCACAGTGGCCAGGACATGGAAACAACCAAAAAGCCCATCAATAGATGACTGGATAAAGAAGATGTGGCACATATACACTATGGAATACTACTCAGCCATAAGAAATGATGACATTGGAACATTTACAGCAAAATGGTGGGATCTTGATAACATGATACGAAGCGAAATAAGTAAATCAGAAAAAACCAGGAACTATATTATTCCATACGTAGGTGGGACGTAATAATGAAACTAAGAGACATTGATAAGAGTGTGGTGGTTACGGAGGGGAGGGGGGAATGGGAGAGGGAAAAGGGGTGGGGAGGGGCACAAAGAAAACAAGATAGAAGGTGACAGAGGACAATCTGACTTTGGGTAGTGGGTATGCAACATAATTGAACGACAAGATAACCTGGACTTGTTATCTTTGAACATATGTATCCTGATTTATTGATGTCACCCCATTAAAAAAATAAAATTATAAAAAAAAAAGAATTATAATACTAAATTTCAACACAATGAACCAAGAAGTCAATTTAGTCTTCAAGTAAAGAAACATAATGTGCCTTCAGCATAAAAAGGTCTCCACTAATCACCAACAGAAAAGATGTATAACAACTGATATTAAAGAGAATATATTTTAAGCTTTCCACATTAGTTGCTTTTATGCAACTGAATATTAATTTTTTGAAAGAAAGAATAAGAGAGAGCCAGGAAGAGAGAAGGGAAAGAGAGAGTGACAAGCATCCATTCATAGTAGCTTTCATTTAGCTATACATTGAGCATCTTGTAGGTGCCTGGACCAGGGCATGCCAGTGTCTTCCTGCTCAAGCCAGCAACCTTGGCCTTTTCGTGCCAGTGACCTTTGAGCTCAAGCTGGTGAGCTCTGGGATCATGTGGAGAGTCCCCCAGCTCAAGGCAGCGACCCTGTTCTGAAGAGCCCACACTCTTAGCAACATCTAAAATATAATGTTGAGCACTGTATAAAATATACAAAAAAAAAACACATTCAGACAGACATATTAAGAATGAAGGTATATATATCAATTCCTAAAACTCATACAATGTTATGTCAATTATATATCAATTAAAAATGAATATACATGTACAATGAGATAAATCAGATAATAAAATACAGCTCTGAGCATGTTTATGAAAAACTTTAAATTGGCCACAATTTAAAATCATTGTACCCTAAATCATTAAAGAAAATAAAATATAAGCAATCACTAAAAATTAAATCTACAGCTGGAAAGTGTCCACAAGTTGAACATGGGCATCCTCCTACTTTCTTCATCCCACTACTGGCATATTGCTAACACAGCAGCAAGGAAGTCAGTACCTGGAATACACACCAGAATGCTTCCTCAGAGTGACTGATGTCAAAGAATCCCTTTCACGTGCAAATCTCTTTCCAATGTACACGTTCCATTTTATCTCATTTAATCTCATGTAACTTTCCCAACACTGAGCAAGAAACATCCTCTTCAGCACCACACTGAAACCCTGTTGTCACGGGACACAAGTCAGCATTCCTATCCCACCTGGCTGGTTAAGTTGGAACACAGAGTCCTACTGCCGATTTGAACTAAAAGAGGAGAGCATACCAGAAAGGCAAAACTCAGAATTTGCTGAAATTTGAACATCAACAGCGCCTCATATTTCATCAGATAAATAAATTCCCACTACCTTGCTATGCCAGCTGGGACTGAGGTAGGTTAGGTACAGCACATTGGTTGGTGCGTAACTGTTTAGGCACAACAGTCCCGTCCCCCCCCACCCTGTAGAAATTTCCTAGCCCCAACAAAAGAACCACTAGCTCCTCCCCCCTGACTCCCAGTGGCGCTGCCCTGCTTGTACTTGGCAATACTGTCAGAAGACAGTGACCAGCCTGGGCTACCCCACCACCTTACTCACCTACCCCACCTCCCACACAGAACTCTCCAGGAAGTCTGAAAAACTGAGTTGTGTGGCTCTTAGTGGGGCTGCTTTTTCCTCCCATGCCGAACTAGCACCACCAATCCTGTGCCGGCAACCTTGGCTTTTTCGTGCCAGTGACCTTTGAGCTCAAGCTGGTGAGCTCTGGGATCATGTGGAGAGTCCCCCAGCTCAAGGCAGCGACCCTGTACTGAACAGCCCACACGCTTAGCAACATCTAAAACATCTCCTTTCACAAGGCCAAATCTTGGTCAGTTTGGACCAAGATAAACACTGCTGGCCTCACCCTGATGAGTCCCTGAGACCCAGCTCCACCACAAAGGTTGATGGGCACAGGGTGGGTGGCAGCTGACATTCGTGCACCCTGAGACTGTTGCTGAGATACAGCTCTAGCACCAAGTTTTAATCTGTATCAATCTGATCTCCCCCTCACCCCTTCTCTCTCTCTCTCTCTCTCTCTCTCTTTCTCTTCCCCCCCATAGCCATGGCTCTAATGGTTCAAACAAATTGGTCTCAGGCACAGAGGATGGCCCTATGGCCTTGCCTCAGGTGCTATAATGGCTTGGTTGCTGAACAACAGAGCAGCAGCCCAGATGGGCAGAGCATCAAGTGGTAGGGGGCTTGCCAGGAGGATCTGGGTCAGAGAGTATGTGTGAGTCTGTCTCTGCCTCTTGTCTCTCACTTAATTTAAAAAAATAATAAAAATAAATAAATAAATAAATAAAAGACACACTAGACCAGAGGAATTTAATCAATACTTTCAGAGCATTTCACACTGAAACACCAAAATATACAGTCTTTTCAAATGCACATAGAACATTATCTAGGATAGGCCACATGTTAGGACTTGAAACAAATCTAAATAAATTTAAGAAGATTGAAATCACAGCAAGCATCTTTTCTGATCATAATGGTATGAAACTAGAAATCAATCACAAGAAAAAAAAACTAAAAAATACACTGAGATATGGAGGCTAAATAACATGTCACTAAGCAATGAATGGGTTAACAATGAGATCTGGAAAGAAATAAAAGTTACCTTGAGAATAATGAAAACAATCACACAACAATTCAAAAATCTATCAAACACAGTGAAAGCAATCGTAACAGGAAAATTCATAGTATTACAGGCCTAACTAAAGAAACAAAAAAAAAAAATCTAAAGTAAGCAATTTAACTTTACACTTAAAGGAATTTAAGAAAGAACAACAAACAAAGCCCAAAATTAGTAGAAGGAAGAAAATAATAAAAATCAGAGCAGAACTATACAAAATCAAGTAAAAAAAAATACAAAAACAATCAATGATGGCCCTGGCTGGTTGGCTTGGTAGATATAGCATCAGACCAGCATGTGGACATCCTGGGTTCTATCCCCGGTCAGGGTACACATGAGAAGCAACCATCTGCTTCTCTTCCCCTTTCTCTCCTCCTTTTCTCTCTCTTCTACTCTTGCACCCAGTGGCTCGATTGGTTCAAGCATTGGACCCAGATGCTGAGGATAGCTCAGTTGGTCCAAGCATTGGTCCAAGATGGGTAGCTGGATGGATCCCCATTGGGGCATATGTGGAAGTCTGTCTATCTCTCGTCCTCTCACTTAAAAAAAAATCAGTGAAACCAAGAGCTCCTTCTTAGAACAAATAAACAAGACTGACAAACATTTAACCACACTCATCAAGAAATAAAGGAAGAGAACCCAAATAAATAAAATTAGAAACAGAAGATAAAAAGTAAAAACTGATGCTACAGAAATACAAAAAAGAAAGAAAGAAAGAAAAGAAATACCATGAACAACTACTATATTACAAGAAGTTTGACAACCAGGAAAAAGTAAATTCCTAGAAACATTCAGTCCAAAATTGAATCAGGAAGAATTAGAAAGTCCAAACAAATTAATTAATAAAATCAAAGCAGAAATCAAAAATTTCCAGCAAACACAAATTCTGAACTGAACAAGCTTCACAGGTGACTTTTAGCAAACATTCAAAGAAAAACTAACACTTACCCTTCTCAAACTCTTCTTAAAAACTCAAGAAAAGGGAAGACTCCAAAGCTCATTATATGAAGCCAGAATTATGCTAATATCAAAACCAGATAATAACAATATAACAAAAGAAAATTACAAGCCAATATCCCTGATGAACACTGATGATAAAATTTTCAATAAAATATTAGCTAACCAGATCCAGCAATACATTAAAAAGATCATGCACCCTGATCAAGTGGAATTTATTCCTGAGATGCAAAGTTGGTACAATATCCACAAATCAATTAACACGATGTACAGTGGTACCTTGAGATATGAACAGACCAACATACAAATTTTTTAAGATACAAGCTGCAACTCGGTCCGTATTTTTGTTCAAGATCCGAGCAAAATTGCAAGATACAAGTCGTGACTCGGTTAGCTGCTGCTAGTTGGCACACTGGCACATGGGTCCAATATCAGCAGTTTGATATGTGAGTTGACTAACTTACGAGCTCAGTTACAGAATGAATTAAATTCATATCTCAAGGTACCACTGTACCACATAAGCAAAATGAAGAAAAATCACATGATCATATCAATAAATGCAGAAAAGGCATTTGACAAAATCCAGCACCATTTATGATAAAAACTCTCAGCAAAGTTGGAATAAAGGGATCATACTTTAATATAATAAAGGTCATATATGACAAACCTACAGCCAAAATCATACTCAATAGGCAAAAAACTAAAAGTGTTTTCCCTCAGAGAACAAGACAGGGTATTTGCTTTCACCACTCTTATTCTACATAGTACTGGAAGTCCTAGCCATAAGAATCAGACATGAGAAAGAAATTAAAGGCGTCCAAACTGAAAAAGAAGTAAAACTCTCATTATCTGCAGATAACATGATACTATATAGAAAGAACCCTAAAGATTACACTAAAAAACTAGTAGAACTGGTAAATGAATTCAGACAGTAGCAGAATAAAAAAATCAATATCCAGAAATCAGCTGCATATTTATACACCAATAATGAATTATGAGAAAGGAAAACTAAGGAAACAATCCCATTGGCCCTAGCCAGGTAGCTCAGTTGACTGGAGCATCATCCCAATACTTGATATTGCAGCTTCAATCCTCAGTCAGAGATCATACAAGAATCTACCAATGAATGCATAAATAAGTAAAACAACAAATCAATGTTTCTTGTCCCTCTCTCTTTCTCTCTAAAATAAATATATATATATATATATATATATATATATTAAAAGAAAACAGTCCCGCCCTGACCAGTGGTGCAGTGGATAAAGCATCATCTAGGAACACCACGGTCACTGGCTCAATACCAGGGTCACCAGCTTGATCCCAGGGTCACCAGCTCAATCCTGATGTTGCTGGCTCAACTAAGGTCACTGGTTCAACCCTAGTCAGGGCAAGTGAAAGGCAATTAGTGGGTGAACAACTAAGTCAAACAGATGCTTCTTTCATTCTCTCCCTTCCTCCCTCTCTCTCTACACCCCATTTCTCTTTCAAAAACAAAGAAAGAAGACAATCTCATTAACAATGTGTCAAAAAGAATAAAATACCTAGGAATAAATTTAACCAAGAGTGTAAAAGACTTGTACTCAGAAAATTATGACACCAAAGAAAAAAATTGGAGAAGAAACAAATTGGTAGAAGCATATACTATGTTCATGGATAGGAAGAATTAAAATCATTAAAATGTCCATACTATCCAAAGCAATCTAGATTCAATGCAATTTGTATCAAGATACCATATTAAACAGAACTATAAAAAATACCCCCAAAATTTATATGGAACCACAAAAGACCCTGAATAGATACAGCAATCTTGAGAAAGAAGAACAAAGTTGGAGGAATCAATCAAAATACTTGATATAAAAACTATACTACAAGGCCATAATAATCAAAACAGCATGGTACTGGCATAAAAATAGAATAATGAAACTGAATAAAGATCAGAAATAAATTCATACCTTTATGGTCAATTAATATTTGACAAAGGAAGATAAAACATACAATGGGGTAAAGATGCTCTATTGAACAAATGGTGTTGGGAATATTGAACAGATGCATGCAAAAAAAAAAAGAAAAGGAAAAAAAAAAGAAACTAGAACACATTTTTACATCATACACAACCACAACAATCAACTCAAAATGGATTAAAGGCTAGATGTTAGACTGGAAACCATACAAATCCTTGAAGAAAACATAGGCAGTCAAATCTCAAACATTTCCTATAGCAGCAATATTTTTCTGTTATATCTCCTCAAGAAAGGAAAACAAAACAAAACAATAAACAAATAGGACTACATCAAACAAAAAAGTTTCAGCCTGAGCAGGTGGCGGTGCAGTGGATAGAGCATCAGACTGGGATGTGGAGGACCCAGGTTCGAGACCCCGAGGTCACCAGCCTGAGCACGGGCTCATCTGGTTTGAGCAAAGCTCACCAGCTTGGACCCAAGGTTGCTGGCTTGAGCAAGGGGTTATTTGGTCTGCTGAAGGCCCACAGTCAAGGCACATATGAGAAAAGCAATCAATGAGCAACTAAGGTGTCACAATGAAAAATTGATGATTGATGCTTCTCGTCTCTCTCTGTTCCTGTCTGTCTGTCCCTATCTATCCCTCTCTCTGACTCCCTCTCTGTCTCTGTTAAAAAAAAAAAAAAAAAGTTTCAGCACAGCAAAGAAAACCATCCACAAAATAAAGAGACAACCCACTGAATGGGAGAATGCATTTGCCAATGATACATGTGATAAGGGGTTAATGTTCAAAGTCTATAAAGAAGTGATACAACTAAACACTGAAAAACAATCCAATTAAATAATGAGAAAAGGACTTGAATAGACACTTCTACAAAGAAGATATACAGAATGGCCACAAAATGTAAAAAAAGATGTTCAACGCCACTAACAATCAGAGAAGTACAAATTCAAACCACAATGAGATATCACATCACACTTATCAGAATGGCTGTCATCAATAAACCAACAAACAAGTGTTGGCAAGGATGTGAAGAAAAGGAACCCTCATCCACTGTTAGTGAGAATGCAGATTAGAGCAGCCATTGTGGAAAGCTGTATGGAGTTATCTCAAAAATTTTTAAATAGGACTGCCTATGACCCAGTGATTCTACTTTTGTAAATATATCCAAAGAAACCCAAGACACTAATTCAAAAGAATACATGTATCCTTACGTTCATTGCAGTGTTATTACAATAGACAAGATTTGCAAGTAACCTAAATATCTATCAGTAGATGAGTTAATAAAAAAGCTGTGGTACATTTATACAGTGGAATATTTCTCAATTATAAAAAAGAAGGAAATTTTACCCTTTGTGACAGCATGGATGGACCTGGAGAGTATTATGCTAAGTGAAATAAGGCAGTCAGAGACAGACAAATACCTTATGATCTCACTCATATGTGGAATCTAATGAACAAAATAAACTAACAAAATAGAAACAGATTTACAAATAAAGAAGAGGTTGAGAGCTGTCAGAAGGGATGAGGGTGCATGGCTGGGTGAAAAAAGGTAAAGGTATTAAGAAAAAAAAACAAAAACAAAAAATACCCCATGTCATAGACACAACAGTATGGTGATTACCAGAGAGAAAGGGGCTGGCAGTAAGAAGAAGAGGGTAAGGAGGGGATAAATGGTGATAGAAGGAGACTGTACTTGGGGTGATGAACACACAATACAATATACAGCTGACATGTTATAGAATCATATACCTGAAACCTATGTAACTTTAGTAATGACTCACTCCAATAAATTCAATAAAAAAGAAAAGAAATTGGTCATATTTTTACACACCAATATTAAACTATCAGAAACAGAAACTAAGAAAACAATCCCAGCCTGATGAAGTGGTGGCACAGTGAACAGAGCATCAGCCTGGGATGCTAAGGCGCCAGGTTCGAAACCTCAAGGTCAATGGCTTGCATGCAGTCTCACCAGCTTGAGCACGGGGTCACTGGCTTGAGCGTGGGATCATAGACATGAGCCCATGGTCACTGGATTAAAGCCCAAGGTCACTGCTTGAACCCAAGGTCACTGGCTTGAGCAAGGGATCACTCAGTCTGCTGTAGCCCCCCGGCCAAGGCACAAATGAGAAAGCAATCAATGAACAACTAAGGTGCCATAATGAAGAATTGATGCTTCTCATCTCTCCCTTTCTGTCTATCCCTATCCCCCCCCTCTCAAAAACAAAAAAGAAAGAAAGAAAACAATACCATTTACAGTTGACAAAAACATTTTACAAAGGAGGTAAAACACCTGAACTCTAAACAAAGAAATTGAAGAAGATACAAATAAATGGAAACATACCTTGCCCATAAGTAGGAAAAATTACCATCATTAAAATGTCCATACTACCCAAAGCAACTATAGATTCAGTGCAATTCCTATCAAGTTACCAATGGTATATTCCCCAGGACTAGAACAAGTAATCCAAAAATTTATATGGAATCACAAAAAACTCTGAATAGTTTCAGCAATATTTGAAAAAGAAGAAAGTATTATGCTACCTTATATAAAACTATACTATAAGGTCACTGTAATCCAAACAGCATGGTACTGGCATAAGAATAGATATATAGATCAATGGGACGGAGCAGGGAGTCCAGAAATAAACCCATGCCTATATGGCCAATTAATATTTGACAAAAGAGGCAAGAATATACAATGGGGTAAAGACAATGTATTCAAAAAAATTTGTTGGAAAAACTGGATACATGAAAAAATATGAAATTAGACCACCTTCTTACACCATACACAAGATTAAATTCAAAATGGATTAAAGACTTAAAACCATAAAAATCCTGGAAGAAACCATGGGTAATAAAATCTTGGTCATGTCTCATAGTAATATTTTTTCTGCAATATCTCCTTCGGGAAGGGAAACAAAAGAAAAAATAAATAAATAGGACCACAGCAAAAAAACTATCAACAAAAGACAACATAGTCTTGGGAGAATGTTGTCTCCCAAGAGACAAATGGGAGAATATAGTCTCCACTGATATATCTAATGAAGGGTTATAGTCAAAATTCATAAAGAACTCATACAACTAAATACCAAAAGAGCAGACAATCCAATTAAAAAATGGGCACAAAGCCTCAATAATACTTCTCCAAAGAGGACATATAGATGGATAATAGACATATGAAAAGAGTCTCAACTTCACTAATCATCAGATAATTGCAAATTAAAACCACAATGAGATACCACCTCACATCTGTCAGAATGGTAATCGCCAACAAATCCACCAAGGACAAGTGTTAGTGAGGGTGTGGAGAAAAGGGGACTCTTGTGCATTGTTGGTGGGAATGCAGACTGGTGCAGCCTCTGGAAAACAGTATGCAGTGTCCTCAAAAATATTAAAAATGGAACAACCTTTTGACCTAGCAATTCTACAAAACACTCATTCAAAAGAGTACATGCATCACTATGTTCACTGCAGTACTGTTTACAACAGCCAAGATATGAAAGCAACCCAAAGGCCCATCACCAGTCAAGTAAATAAAAAACAAGTGGTTATGTATACACACACACACATATACATACATTCATACATACATATATATATATACATACACATACAATGGAATATTACTCAGTCCTAAAAAATGAAATCTTAGTATTTGCGGCAGCATGGAAAGACCGAGAGGATATTATGATTGATGAAATGAGTCAGAGAAAGGCAAATGCCATATGACTTCACTTACATGTGGAATCTAAAGAACAAACTAAACCAAACAGTCTTATAAACAGGGCACTGATGGTTGCCAGAGGAAAGGAGGTTGAGGGGCTGAGTGAAATAGGTGAAGGGATTAAGAAGTACAAATTGGAAGTTAGAGAACAGTCACAGGGATGTCAAGCACAGCACAGGGACAGTCAGTAATATTGTAATAGCTGTGTATGATCCCAGGGGGAATTGTAAATATCAGGGGGAACACACTGCAAAGTATATGGTTGTCTAACCACTCAGCTGGATACCTAAAACCAATACAAAGTAAAATTGAAAGTAAACTATAAAATAAAAAAGAATATTAAGTGAAGAAACAGAGGATACAAAACTGCCTGAAGAGTGAGGGATTACACTGATGAGATTTTTTTAAAAAGACGAAGAAAATGTTACTTTTCATTATTGGGATTACAAGTGATTTTCTAATCTCTGTACTTTCCAAAATTATCTACAATGTAGATATTTTATAACAAGAAAAGTGATTTATTATTGAAGAATAAGAATGAGGATAATGGCCAATAATTATGAAAAAGAGAAAGGATACAGGTGGCCAGAAGCAGGTGGCAGTGGTTACTTCTGGGGAGAGAGGTGGAGGGAAAGGGGTTTGAGGAAGCTTTCTGTTTCCCCACTGTTGCATTTTGTTTAACTTGTATTATTGCTTATCAAAAAGTGAACAAAGTGGCCCTGGCCGGTTGGCTCAGCGGTAGAGCGTCGGCCTAGCGTGCGGAGGACCCGGGTTCGATTCCCGGCCAGGGCACACAGGAGAGGCGCCCATTTGCTTCTCCACCCCTCCGCCGCGCTTTCCTCTCTGTCTCTCTCTTCCCCTCCCGCAGCCAAGGCTCCATTGGAGCAAAGATGGCCCGGGCGCTGGGGATGGCTCCTTGGCCTCTGCCCCAGGCGCTAGAGTGGCTCTGGTCGCAACATGGCGACGCCCCGGAGGGGCAGAGCATCGCCCCTGGTGGGCGTGCCGGGTGGATCCCGGTCAGGCGCATGCGGGAGTCTGTCTGACTGTCTCTCCCTGTTTCCAGCTTCAGAAAAATGAAAAAAAAAAAAAAAAAAAGTGAACAAAGTAAACATAATCAAATAACACTCTTCTAAGAGAATTGTAAAGCAAAAAAATAATGATAATAATAAATGAGAATAATTACTTTTGTGAAGAAATAACTGTTACCTGACCAGGTGTTGGTGCAGTGGATAGAGTGTCAGACTGGGACACAGAGGACCCCGGTTCAAAACTCCGAGGTTGCCAGCTTTAGCGCAGGCTCGCCAGCTTGAGCATGGGATCATAGACATGACCCCATGGTCACTGGCTCAAGCCCAAAGGTTGCTGGCTTGAGTAAAAAGTGACTCACTCTGCTGTAACCCCACCCCACCCCGGTCAAGGCACATATGAGAAAGCAATCAATGAACAACTAAAGTGTTGCAACAAAGACTTGATGCTTCTCATCTCTCTCCCTTCCTGTCTGTCCCTTTCTCTGTTTCTCTCTGTCTCTGTCACCAAAAAAAAAAAAAAAAAAAAAAAAAAAAAGAAAATAAAGAAAGGTAACTGTTGATAACAGATGGAAAGTTGCAAACCTATATCTACAAAAGCCTTTCTGGAAGTTTATATATTTATGAAAAGCTGAAAGCAAAACATAACAATCAACATGTTTTGTTACCCATTAATAGGGTGCAGGTGTTAGTACAACAGGTCCTGGAAAGAAACAAAGCCTTTATAGTTAAATTACACAGCTACAAAAAGATGAGTGACCCTGGGTAAAATTTAATTATGGCCTCTAAACCGCACCATACTGGTACATGGTGGCCTGTGTGTGTGCAGATCTTCCCTGTCATATCTGCCCGGTGAACATTCTGGGAACCCATTCAGAACCACAGGCCTTGGACACACGCCTCTCCTTGAGGACACTGCATAAATCATGGATGACGCAGAGGCTGCACTGTGCTCAGAGAGTCTCCAGCAGATAAAAAGCTTTTATCTTGGTAAAAAGCAAGAGAATGGGAATAAAAAACTGTGGTTGCCTAGACTCTACTAGGCGTTGCCAACCTTCCTATTTCCTTTGGCCTTTGTTGAGTGTCCTCTGTTTCCTTCAAATAATCTCCTATTTGATTAACAGCACGCCTATGCATTCAGCTCCGCAAGCTAGAAAACCGGGAGTCCCCCTTATTTCTCCATCTCCCTCAGGCCCCACAGCCAATCCAACAGTGCCACTGGTTCTGCCCTCCAGACCCGTCCTGAGCATCTGGCTGCCAGCAGCCACCCTGGCCCACACCACCACCACACTCACCTCACACAGCAGCCTCCTAACCTGCCTCCGCTTCCATGCCCACACCCCTGCTTGCAGCCACACTGGCCTCTTATCCACATGGGGAAGGCACACTGGAGCTTTGGCATAGGCTGAGCCCCTCCCTGCCTGAAATGCTCTTCTTCACAAGCTAACTATTGTACCTGGAATCTTGCACCTTAACTCTCAAGGACTCAGGAAAGCTTTCTCTGACCATCTTAATCTGTTGTAAAAGTCCAATTATCCTTGACTTCTATTGTACATCATTTGGTAATGACGTGTCTTCTAGACTTTTCCCAGATTATAACTGTCATTCTTCTGTTTTTATATTCAAAATCCCTAGATGTTTCCAATTATAGTTCATATCTTTATTAAATGACTGAAGAAAGCATTTACTTTGTAAATGGTAAATTCTAGGTCTTGTCCCAAGTATTTTTGAAGCAAAAAACAGAAGAGAGCTCTGTCCCTGGGGGACTGACTAGAACACAGTGCAAAGGATGCGTGATACCCACCTGATATGTGGCATTCTGGGGACCACTGTGCAGTGACCAACTACCTCCCCAAGAGAAGCAAAAAAGGCTTCTTGGAGGAAGTAAACATGAGCTGGGATTCCAAGAACAAGCAGAGAGTCCCCAGACAGAAAAGGGAAGTAAAGCGTTTCAGTTAGTGGAAAAATACCTTGCAGGGGTGTGAAATCACCAGCATATGGCCTAGTAGATGAAAAGCAAGACTAAAGAGAAGCTGAAGTCGGCAGTGCCCGAGAAGAGAAAAACTAAGGCTCACCAGAGGCTGGGTGCAGACGGAAAGGGCCTGACGTGCCACATGAGGAAATGGGCTCATCCCACAGGTGGCAGGGTGTTACCGAGTGCACAACGTGGGGAAAGCACAGACAGACAGACATGGCTTTGACTCTTCCTTATGGCACTTACTGGGTTTGCCACAGGATGGATAATGTCCCTGAACTAGTTTCTTGCAAAACAGACAGCATCCTTTCTGGGGTTGCTGGGAGGAGTGAACAAATGCATTCTATCTGTATGCAACATCAGACGCCAAGCAACTGCTGAACACACGCTGTTCCTTTCACCCCGTCTCCAGAACTTGGTCTCCCCTCAACTATAGGGTGAAGCTCCTAAAAGAGCGGAATGAATTAAAAGCTTGAGGACCAGGGACGGCCCCTGTATGCCTCACTCTCAGCAGAGTTTGATGCATATTTGTGAATAAACTTACCCAGCCCACAGATTTTATTGATCACCAACAATGTGCCAGGCCTTGACATAATTGCTAGGCATATAAAATAAATCAAGAAAACAGCCAAAAAATAAAAAAAAAATTATAAATTTCGGCCTTTATACAGCTTTCAGTTGAGGCTGAAAGAGTGAAGGGTGGGGGAGAGACAATATGCATTAATAAAGAAATTGTCTAACTTATTAGAAGGGGATAAGTGGAGTGGAGGGAATTTAAACAGGGGAAAGGGAGAAGGGGCAAGCCTTGCTGAGAAGGGACCGGTACTCAAGGCCTTCAAGGGAATGAGGGAGTGGATAGTGCAGCCATCCGGAGGGAGAGCACCCCAGGAAGGCGGAGCAGGAAGTGCAAACACCCTGCGGCCGCTGTGTGTCTGCAGCATGAAAGGAATGGCGAGGAGGCCTGTGTGGCTAGAATGGGAACACAACAGGTCAGTACGGGTGGTAACGGGGCCAGACCCTGTGGGGAGTCAACTCTGAGAAACGTTATTAGAGGATTTGAGGAGAAGAATGGAGGTCAGACGAGTTTGAAAGGGGTCTCTCACTGACATGCTTAGACTGGACTCACTAGGAAGCAAGGGTGAAAGCAAGTCTCCATTCAGGAGGCTTTTATGGTAACCCAGCAGAAAACGGCATCCTGGGCCAAGGAGGGAATAGTTGACCTAGTTTGAAAGGAAAGCCGACAAGATTTCCTGACAGAGTGTGTGTGCAGTCATGGATGACTTCAAGGGGTTCGTGCCCTGAGCCACTGGGAGCATGGAATAGCCACAACCTGAGAAGGAAAGGAATGGATGGAATATTAAGTCGAGGAGGCGCTCAGCAATCAGGAGCTGGGGGCTCTTCTGAGTGTCATGTATTTACGGCCCCCCATGCAGACTTTGGAGTGGGCCATGGATGAACAGGTCTGGCGCCCAAGGAGATGTCCAGCCAGATTCCAGCTCTATTCTACAGAGCGCCATACTCGGTCTAAGGTGGAAGATGTCTGTATATGAATGGTATTCAGAGATGTAAGGGAGATGAATAAGCAAACATTAACTTTGCAGTCATGAGGCTCTGAGTTTGATTCCTGGATCAAACATGGTGACCTGAGACGAGCCCCTCTACTCTTCTGAATCCATCTCCTCAGGTTGGTGTCAAGTTCTCAAATGGTGCTGGATTAACAGGTTTTTAAACAATTGAGTGATGTTATTCAATTTGTTTTGTTAGAAAGATAAGCTTCCGGCCTGGCCAGTTGGCTCAGTGGTAGAGTGTCGGCCTGGCGTGCAGAAGTCCCAGGTTCGATTCCCGGCCAGGGCACACAGGAGAGGTGCCCATCTGCTTCTCCACCCCTCCCCCTCTCCTTCCTCTCTGTTTCTCTCTTCCCCTCCCGCAGCCAAGGCTCCATTGGAGCAAAGATGGCCCGGGCGCTGGGGATGGCTCTGTGGCCTCTGCCTCAGGCGCTAGAGTGGCTCTGGTCGCAACATAGCGACGCCCAGGATGGGCAGAGCATCGCCCCTGGTGGGCAGAGCATCGGCCCCTGGTGGGCATGCCGGGTGGATCCCGGTCGGGCGCATGCAGGAGTCTGTCTGACTGTCTCTCCCCGTTTCTGGCTTCAGAAAATTACAATAAATAAATAAATAAATAAATAAATAAATAAAAAGAAAGATAAGCTTCCTCCTTCCCTTTCTCCCACCTCCTTTCATGCCTGCTAATCCCTTTTCCTAAAAAGAAAGGTCCTATCAGATAAGTAGATGAAAACTGCAACAATTCCCTTTGCTTTATGAAGTCAAAGGAAGATTTCTGAGAGAGAGGAAAAGGACAAAGGAAGGCATTAAAGACCCATCTCAGGGCTGTGCCCTGTGAAAGAATAATGAATGCTGAAACCTAATAATGACAAGAGTCAGGGGTGCTCTAAGATGCAGAATATTATAAACTATTTTTTTAGGAGTTGCTGCCATCATTGAAGAGTGTTTTCTATTATCCTCGTAAAACTTCTTTGACCCTGAGACAGGCACAGCCTGAGAAATGTAAATGTAATTTAGGGGAACTGTCTAGAAAGTTAAGTAACACAGACTGGCATCTTCATTCTCAAGTAAACCAGGCAACTGGAACCCCTGCAGCTAGGGGAAAAAAGATATTATTTGCTATCTCACAAGGACATGGCAGCATTATATTACAAGTTTGGACCAAAAAGTAATGTAGCACTAGTAATAAAATCTGAAGAAGTGAAATAACATTTATGGACTGTTCTGAGGGACTCAACTGAATAGCAATATTCCTGTATTATGCTGGTGTAGACAATCACTTCCTCATCTTGGGAGGTACGGTCAGTCTCCCCCTAGACCCCACTCATGACAAGCCTTCATTGGCTGAAAGCAATTAAATACAGGAAACTCCCCGGCCTCCTCTGAGAAGTCCTGTTGATCGGGGGACATAAAGCAGTTACCACGGAAGTCATAGATGTTTAATCAAAAAAATATTTCTTGACCTAAAAATTTAATTTGTTTCAAACACATGACTTCTTCATGTAGAATGGAATATTGTTAGGCCACAGTGGAAAAACTGAACAGGATTACAGGTGGTCCTTGGGTTACAACAGTCTCAACATATGATGTTTCAAGTTTACAATGCTCACTTCCATAATAAAAAAAGTTTTAAAAAATTGAGACATGAGCGTTTTGGCTTACTAATTTTTTGCCATTTTTTTTGTTACTACAGTACAGTATATTTATGTCTTTTTCTTTTTCTTTTTTTGTGACAGAGACAGACAGACAGGGACAGACAGAAAGGGTGAGAGATGAGAAACATCAATTCTTCCCTGCGGCTCCTTAGTTGTTCACTGATTGCTTTCTCATATGTGCATTGACTAGAGGGCTACAGCAGAGCGAGTGACCTCTTGCTCAAGACAGCGACCATGGGGTCATGTCTATGATCCCATGCTCAAGCTGCTATCAAGTTGGTGAGACCATGCTCAAGCCAGATGAGCCCGCACTTAAGCCGGGGACCTCCGGGTTTCGAACCTGGGTCCTCCACTTCTTAGCCCTATCCACTGTGCCATTGCCTGGTCAGGCTATGTCTTTTTCTTTTAAATGTTCTAGATTATGATTTTACAACGTGTTAGAATAGGTAAGTGACTTAGGCTAGAGTATGTTTCGACTTACACTAAAATCTGGATTATGTCACTATTGTAGGAACGGAACTGTGTGGTAAACCGAGGACCCCTGTAATCTCAAAACCACAACAATGCACATCAATGCTTGCTTCATTAGTCACTATTTTGATCAACACCAATTTCAAACAAAAACTCAGAGTATAAAGCATAAATAATTCATCTTTATTATCCTTCTGGGGAGCTCAAGCCAAAATAAAAAGTTATTAAAATTGAATATATTTTCCAGACCCAAACTGCTGACATCAGACCTGAGAAAGTAGAGGTAGACAACCGCGAGGTATCCCAAAGACTCATCCATAGCATGTGTTCTGTGATGCTTCAACAACTCATTCTTTTTTTTTTTTTTTTTTTTTTTTTTTTTCTTTTCATTTTTCTGAAGCTGGAAACAGGGAGAGACAGTCAGACAGACTCCCGCATGCGCCCGACCGGGATCCACCTGGCACATCCACCAGGGGCGGTGCTCTGCCCCCCAGGGGGCGATGCTCTGCCCATCCTGGGCGTCGCCATATTGCGACCAGAGCCACTCTAGCGCCTGAGGCAGAGGCCACAGAGCCATGCCCAGCGCCCGGGCCATCTTTGCTCCAATAGAGCCTTGGCTGCGGGAGGGGAAGAGAGAGAAAGAGAGGAAAGCGCAGCGGAGGGGTGGAGAAGCAAATGGGCGCTTCTCCTATGTGCCCTGGCCGGGAATCGAACCCAGGTCCTCCGCACGCTAGGCCGACGCTCTACCGCTGAGCCAACCGGCCAGGGCCCAACAACTCATTCTTGACTCTCTAATTCTTTATGAACTATGATAATTCTAAAACAAAAAGGTAGGCCCTGGCCAGTTGGCTCAGCGGTAGAGCATCAGCCTGGTGTGTAGAAGTCCTGGATTTGATTCCCGGTCAGGGCACAGAGGAGAAGCGCCCATCTGTTTCTCCACCCTTCCCTCTTTCCTTCCTCTCTGTCTCTCTCTTCCCCTCCCACAGCCAAGGCTCCACTGGAGCAAAGTTGGCCAGGGCACTGAGGATGGCTCCATGGCCTCTGCCTCAGGCGCTAGAATGGCTCCATTACAACAGAGCAACACCCCAGATGGGCAGAGCATCACCCTCTAGCATGCCAGGTGGATCCCAGTCAGGGGCATGCGCGATTCTGTCTGACTGCCTCCATGCTTCTAACTTCAGAAAAACACAAAAACAAACAAACAAACAAAAAAAGGTAAATTGTTCTGTGTGTTGCAATAATATTTCTGTTCCTAGATGCAGGGATCCCAGTTAAGTGTGTATTCGTGCCTGTTTTGCTTGAGGATGAAGATGCCAGTCTGCGTTTCTTAACTTTCTAGATAGTTCCCCTTAATTACATTTACATTTCTCAGGGTGTGCCTTCCTTAGCGTCAAAGGGTTTTTGTTTTGTACTGTTTGTTTTAAAGATTTTATTTATTCATTTTAGAGAGGAAAGAGAGAGAGAGAGAGAGAAGGGAGGGAGAAGGGAGAGAGAAGGGAGGGAGAAGGGAAAGAGAAGGGAGAGAGAAGGGGAGAGAAGAGGAAAGCATCAACTCCCATATGTGCCTTGACCAGGCAAGCCTGGGGTTTTGAGCCAGTGCCTTCAGTGTCCCAGGTCGATGCTTTATCCACTGCGCCACCACAGATCAGATGATCAAAAAGATTTCATAAGGATAATAGCAAACTCTTCAATGATGGCAGCAACCCTGAAAAAAATTCTTATAACATTCTGTGTCTTAGACCACCCCTGTCTCTTGACATTATTAGGTTCCAACATACATTATTGTTTCACAGTACGCAGCCCCGAGATGAGTATTTAATGCCTTCCTTTGTCCTTTCCTTCTCTCTCAGATATCTTCTTCCTTTGGCTTCATAAACAGTTATACTAAAATGTCAAAAGTAGGAAATATTATTAACTTCCATAATTCATGAAAGAATATATACTGAGTGGTACTATTCCACTAAAATATATTATACATTTAACATTAAAAAAAAAAAAACACTATATAGCCTGACCAGGCAGTGGCGCAGTAGATAGAGCATCAGCCTTGGACGCTGACAACCCAGGTTCAAAACCCCAAGGTCGCCAACTTGAGCACAGGCTGACCAGCTTGAGAGCAGGGTCACTGGTTTGAGCATGGGATCACGATCCCACAGTCAATGGCTTGAACAAGGAATCACTGGTTCAGCTGGAGCCCCTGCACAAGGGCACATGTGAGAAAGCAATCAATGAACAACTAAACTAAGATGCTGCAACTATGAGTTCATGCTTCTCATCTTTCTCCTTCCTGTCTGTATGCCCCTATCTGTCCCTCTTTCTCTCTCTCACTTAAAAAAAGAAAAAAAGAAAAAAAAAAAGGGACCTATAGATTATACTAATCTCTTATTTAATTGCATGGTATTTTCCTTGAAAAGAGAAAAAAAATCCATTAGCAGATCAAAGATTCAAGAGTAAATGAGAAAAGTATAAAAGTCCTGGAAGGAAATATGGGAGGTTTTAATAATTTCTCTTTTGATCTTGGAAAAGGGAAGGCCTTGGGAGGCAAGATACAAAACAAAAGACAAACAAAAAAATTATCAATCTGACGACATAAGTGTTTAAAATATCTGCATGAGAGAAGAATGCCATAAATAAAGACAAATGATAAAATGAAAAAACATTATATGGCAGACAACGATTAAGCTTCTTAATATAAAATAAGCAATTATACATCAATAAAACCCAAATTTTTGCCTGACCTGTGGTGGCGCAGTGGATAAAGCATCGACCTGGAATGCTGAGGTCACTGGTTCAAAACCCTGGGCTTGTCTGGTCAAGGCACATATGGGAGTTGATGCTTCCTGCCCCTCCCTCCCCCGTCTCTCTCTCTCTCTCTCTCTCTCTCTCTCTCACTCTCTCTCCTCTCTAAAAAATTAATTTAAAAAAATTGAAAAAATAAATTAAACCCAATTTTTACACATACTGAACATTGTTCAAACTCATTATAAAGAAACGGTGAAATGAGGTGTTATCCATCAGAATGACAAAGATTTATGGCAATAATAATAGTAAAAACTTACTATGCTTCCAATATACTATTACCCTCATTTTATAGGTAAGAAAATTATGTAATCTTCCTAAATATAACAAAACTAGGAGTGGTAAAATTATCATTTTTCTAAAAGTTTGTTCATCCACAGCACTGGTGAAAGTGAGGTGAATGGGTATTTTCATACATTAGTAATGCTGGCAGTGTTTCATGGAAGATTCTTGGAGGGAAATGTGCTACAGCCCACGTCGATGGCCTCTGAAAGTGCTAAGCGATGCTTCCTGCTCATGAGACCAACTCTTATCTGTCCAGGAAAGATTAAGATACGCTCCTTATCTCAAAAACAGAAGAACTACACGCACTATGTATTGTGTGCCTATGTCCATCAGTATCACAAACAAGGAAAAGACAGGTTGGATGTCACACAGCCCCCCCCCACACACACACACACAGTTAGAGTGCACTGTGGTCCCACAGGCACCATGCTGAGGGACATGGGCACTCCACCTGCTGTCCGCCTCAACATTGCCAAAGTAACCACACTGGCTCTAAGACCCAGATCACCATGGGAATCAGAAAACAATGTTTGGCATTGTATTTAATAGGAAATAAAGAGAGCGACACTCTATCTAATCTCTGTCTCTCAGTGTCTTGCACTTTCCACTTCATTGTGACTAACAATCAATGTACAATTTAGCCCAGACAGAGGCTATAAAACAGAGTGTACACTGGATAGCCTCTCTGGAGTGTAATTTGGCAGTAACCATCAAATTTTAAATTCATAAACATCCAGCCACACAGCTTTTAGGAAATTATGCTGCAAGTATATTAGTCACAAAGACTTGTGCCACGGACTGAATATCTGTGTCCTCACAAAATTCATATGTTGAATCCTAACCCCCAAGGGGATGGTAAGTGGAGGTGAGACCTTTGGAAAGTGATTGAGTCAAAGGGATGAGCCCTCATGAATGCGATTAGCACCTTTATAAAAGAGAAGCCAAAGAGCTCCCTGGGTTTCTGCCATATGAGGACAGAGCAAGAAGACACTCTTGAGCCAGGAAGCCGGCCCTCACCAGAACCCGAGCACACCAGGACCCTGATCTTGGCTCTCAATCTTCCCAGCCTCCAGAACTCTGAGAAATAGATTTCTATTGTTTATAAGCCACTCAGTCTGTGCTATGTTGTTATAGCAGCCAAATAAACTAAGACAATTTGTAAGAGACAAAACTGAAAACAACCTAATAGTCCATCAACAGAGGACTATTTAAATAAATTCTTGGTAGCCTTATAAGGAAATCCTATAAAGCTGTTTTTCTTTAATGCAATCAATCTAACTCGTAGACTCTATATCTCTTTTCAACATTTGATTTAAAAAGCAAAAAACAAACAAAAAACCTCAAAGAATATAAAAGCATTGGATAAAAAGCTCCCGTTTATGTAAAATAAAAGGAGAAGAACTATACATGCATTTACTATGCAAGAATATTTTTGGATGGTTACATATAGACACCCACATTCTATGGCTCATGGCACTTCCTCCAAGGTCAAAGCCAGCAACAGAAGGTTGAGTCCTTGTTACATCGTAAACCTCTGGCCTCTTCTTCTACCTCCTTCTTCCACATTTAAAGACCGTTATGATTGCTTTGGGCCCACCTTGATAATTAAGGATAATCTCTAGTTTAAGGTCTGCTCATTATCAGTTAATTCTGTCTGATACCTTAATTTCCCACTGCCATTTGATGTAACATCCACAGGGATTAGGACATGGAAGTTTTGGAGGTCATTATTCTGTTCAACATAGATAACGGCATGCATTTTAGGGGAAAGTGCATTCTTATTTTTTGTTTAATCAAAATAATACTTTGCATAAAAAAATAATAATACTTTGCTAAAATCACCTATACAGCTATTGTAGAAAAAAAAAGGAACATATGTATACAGACAGAAGGGGCATTTATGTATGAGAAAGTGATCTTTTTAAGGAAGATATATATGAACATATAGTTATAATGCAATGAGAAACAACATATAGAAAAATGTATGAAAAAGAGGGGGGCATTCTAGTTAGCATCAAGCATGAATCAGAATCCCCCAGTAGCTACTGCTTTGTGACCTTCGTTCTTTGCTAATATTGATTCTTTAAAAGTATCCACATCACTGTCTACAGCTCTGGCTAATTTAGTGACTGTAACATGAATCCTCCGCACATAATCATTTCTAGGCTTCACTGGAGGAGAAAAGCAGAACACTCCAATGACAGCAGAATTTGCAATGAAAAACCAATCTGCCTGTTCACCTACTAAAATTACACTCTCATGTAGGGGAAAAAAAATGAATATGCAGTAAAAATTCAATCCTGCATTTCAGGATGACACATTTCTAAGTCCCTTAAATGAAAATCAGCTAACACACTTGCACACACATTACCCAGGCTTTCCTGCTCACTTACAGAGCCTTCTTCACACAAGGCAGACACAGCCCCCAAAGATTTTCCCAAAGAAATGCTTCCACATTCCAATGCGCATCCTCTATGGAGGGCAACTAATTCAATCAGAAGAAAAGACAGTGGATGAACGAGGGAAGAGACGAAGCAAAAACGAAAAGTGTGATGGTGTGGCGGTGTCTGTGTGTGTAATTCCATAACTAAGTTCTGTAGAATGAAACTAGAGAAAAATGCCAAAAGGAACCGGCACCTATGAGCACACCATAACAACAAACAGGTACACGCAGGCCCACTGGTAAAGAGAAGAACTAGAGCAGATTAAGACTCCAGTCTTCAAGGTAAAGTTTACCTAAGACATCTTCCACAGATACATTATGAAGTGACTGGCTCATTTTAAATGTGTCACCCAGAGGGGGGATTTGCAATACATAGAAGTAAATATATATTTAACTCACCAACTAACTGCGTCTAAATTTCTTATAATAAACTGTTTTTCATGAGCAAGGATGTTATTGATGAACCTTCCTGGGCTCTTTTAGGTCCCTTGACAGATGATTAGGGATCACTGTGTCCAAGATTTGCAAGAAGTTGACTAAGCTAGGCAGTGAGGTCTGTAACTATAAAAAAGGGGCCAACTGGCCCAAACTGAGCTCAAACTAGACTCACCAGGATCACAGCCTAACCAAAGTCCCAACCACCCTGGGACTGCTCAGGTGTAGAACAGGGAGGAAGGATTAATTTCAGCCAATTTTCTTTTGCACAGAAACATAAACTAAAAAAACTAAAATTAAAAGTTTCTTCTATGACCATACAACTTCTAAGTTTCTACAAAGATATTTTAAAATATATACCAAAAGAGTACAAATTCTCAGGGTAATCTAGTACTAGAAACCAAACATTTCAATTTTTTACATGCCTTCTCCAAATCTATTTCTATAAATTTATCCCAAGAATAAAAGCATGGCTGTATGCAAAAACAACCACAAGAATGTTTACCACATCTGCTTATAAGAAGAAAAAAAATAAGGAAAAAAACATTAGCAGAAGATTAGTTCAATATGTTTCAACCTACCAAAAAAAAAAATACTGTGATGCTATTAAATTTGGCATTGAGGCAAAATATTTATAGAACATTGTTAAATTTTTAAAAATCCAATTGCAAAGTAATATATACAACATACATATCACTCAAAAACTATTTTAAGACACATTAAGAGAAGTTATCTGCAGTTGGAAGGATTTGGAATGTTATTAATAATCATAAAATCTCCCATTTATTGAGCAGGCACTATAAAAAGAAAGAGCTAGAAGTGTTCACTAGATTTTGCACACACACACACACACACACACACACATCTTTGTTTGGTGTGAATCCCTCAGTTTGCTGCTCTACAAGTGCTCAAAATATATTTATATTTGTATAACCACACATTCAACACTGACTATACATGGAGGACTGTTTTAAACCGTTCACATAAACTATCCTCCCATGAACCCTGTCAGCATGGGCTGTATGTTGTTTTCAATCTAAAGATTATAAAATTACCAAAGACCGATTGCCCAATTAAAGGCAGAACCCACATTCAATTTCAAATGTCTGGCTTCAAAGCATAGAGACTTCTACTTCTTCTCTTATTTGTATATTATTTGAGATTTCTACAATGAAAAAGAAATCTGGTGTACTGATTTGTTGTTTTAGATGTATAACAAAAGAATTTAAATAGTTCTGTGTTTTCAAAATAGCCCTAGCCCTGAAAAATAAACATGTCATTAGGTATCAATCACTCACTGGGGCGGGGGGGGGGGGGGTCTTATTTATAAGAAAGACTAACACTGGTCCACAGAAGTGTTCCTGGCAGCGGGGACTGCCCGACCCTGCCCTTCGCTGTGGTCTCCTTTAGTTAGCACACTGGGACTCTTCAAATTAGCTCTCAGTGAAGAAGACTCCAGATAAATTACGGAAAATTACTCTTTAAAAAAAGGTTATCACATTAGCTCTACCTATAATTATCCCTTCAAAGAGTCATCACTTTAGACTATCGTTTTAGCACCCAGCACCTATCTTTAGATATTTTTCATTTACGTCTGCAGTCACTGCCTCTGCCCCTCTCACCATTACCAAGACCACAGGGCACTGAGAGTTTATATCTCCACACACCACACACAAGTGTCTGACACTACTTCAGTGCAGTCTGGAGTCACTCTCGTTCCCACACAGACCAACACTACCATCCCCAGAAGCTTACTGCGCAAGTCATTTTCCAAAGCACCCACTTACCCTTAACTAGGCAGTTACAGCTAAACTGTAACATCAGATACTAGATTCAACCCTATCTAGAAATAATTTCATGATATTGGTGAACATAAGAATTAAAAAAACAGCCTGACCTGTGGTGGCGCAGTGGATAAAGCGTCTACCTGGAAATACTGAGGTCACTGGTTCAAAACCCTGGGCTTGCCTGGTCAAGGCACATATGGGAGTTGATGCTTCCAGCTGCTCCCCCCTCCTTTCTCTCTGTCTCTCTCTCCTCTCTCTCTTCCTCTCTCTCTGTCTCTCTCCCTCTCTCTCTCTCCTCCTAAAAATGAATAAATAAAATAAAATAAATTAAAATTTTTTTAAATATCCTAACTCTTCCTTTAAAAAAAAAGAATTAAAAAACAACATGCATACTATGTAATGAATAATTTTTAAAATTTTTCCACTGATTTTAGAGAGAGAGAGAGAGAAGCATCAACTCGTTGTTCCACTTAGTTGAGTGCTTCTCGCAGGTGCCCTGACCCAGGATCGAACTGTGATCTCAGCATGCCTGGATGACACTCTATCCACTCAACTACCAGCCAAAGCCTGGATAATTTTAAGTTTAACAAAATCTGAATAAAATATTCTCTCTATCTCCAATAGGAGAATTTGAAAAGATCACAGCATAAAATTATCTTGATTCTGGGGAAAACAAAAAATCTATTGGTAACTCAGGTCCACTCAAGGAAAGAGGTGATGGTCAGAGGCTTGTAGCAGATGCTCGTCTGTTTTCACCTCATTCTAGTAATTACATGTGAGTGCCTTGCTCAGTTAAGTGGCATCATAAAATCTCTTCCTCTTAGGCTTGAAACTGGCCCTCCTCAGGAAGTTTCTGTGGCAGGGCTGTACATTAAGGGCATACCAACAATGCAATACTGTCTATGTTCACACAAAATACAGGGTCCCAGGACCTTGCTCCCAAATGCCAAATTCTTCTAATCACCGGCTTAAAATACAAATGCTGAGGGGAAGGCTGCCTTCCAGAACATGGCACAGGCCACTCTGGCTGCCCCCGGGGTGCTACGGCAGCTGGTCAGGGCAGAGCTGACCTCTCCATTTGAAAAGCCAGTGTACCCAGAGCCAGAATGCTGTGTTCACCAACAGCTTTTAAATCTGGTGAGAAGAAAGAGGAAACTGATGATGAAGTGCCCCGCTGGATTTTATAAGAGTATAACGGGCCTTAGACTGAAGTGCTGAACAACATCATAAAAAGTCTGACACAGTTATTATGCCCACTCCTGTCCCTAGAAAAGGATTTTAAACTGAGATTGGATCCAGAGATTCAAGCAATTGGTTTTTCTACCAAATATAGGGCATTCTATAATTATGCAGTGTTTTTCTTTTTCTTTTTCTTGATTGATTTTTACAGAGGGAGGAAGGAAGAGAGACAGAGAGAGAGAGAAAGCTCAACTTGCTGTCCCACTCATTCAGGCCGTCATTGGTTGAGTCTTGCATGTGCCCTGACCGGGGATCAAACCCACAACCTTGACATGTCGGGACAATGCACCCATCAACTGAACCACCCAGCCAGGTCCACAGCTACTTTTTCAAAATACAAAATGAGCAGCCACACCCTAAAGAACATGAATGTGATATATGGTTGCCCTTGGGAACGATAATTACCCACCTGAATGTTCCTGCCTGGCCTCCTGCCTTTGTTCAGCTGGGCTCTTTGAAAAGGCAGCTAAAACAATCATGTCTCATTTTCATAGTGGCTGAGAAGAAAACCAAGAGAACAAAACCTAGTACAGCTGGTACTAAGCCTCCTCTATGCTATCAATTCTCCAAAGCAAAAATCAATAAATAAAAGTCCAATCTTCTAAATGAGTAAAATACCAAGTAATTTCCTACCCAGATTCTACTGAGTCATGGTACTCACCATGCTGTCGCTTATTCCAGGTGTGATTTCGGGGGCCCCACACAAGACAAAGGCAAAAGCAATATAAGCCACATAGTTTGAGCGGACAGCCAATCAATGGCTCAACTGCATTTAGAGCTTCACAAGTAAAGAGCTGTAATAAAACACTAGGAAGTCCACCTTAATGCATGGAATGAGGTTTCCAAACAATAAGAAACAATTCCCAAAGAGATTTATTAACAGCAAGTAACTACTGTACTTGCCAGCCTGCAACCTCCACAGATGCTGGCCCGGTCAGAACAAGAACTTCAATCAGCATCTCAGGCTTAGAACACTGACATCCTAAGAAACCTCCAGACGGATCAGGGAAACAAGCATGAAGCTATGCATTTCTCTAGATGCTTCTCAAGGATTCCCAATCATATTCCCAATCATATTGTTCATATTAGTTAGTAAAAAATACTAATTCTTTGAGATTTTCTACTTTACAATGAATTGACTCAGAAAAAAAAAAAAAGATAACCCTACTATTTTGAAGCAACAAATCAGAGCACTACATTTAATGTCAAATGAAAGGGAAAATTAACTCCATAAACATAATTCAGTTTTATCTACTTAAAAATGTCAGGTAGAGAAAATCCTGAAAGTATTCATGAAAAACTGTTCTCAGGCTGGTGCAGTAATTAGAATGAACATGTTCCCTTTACTAATTAAAAAATGAAAAAGCCTAAAAAATAATAATCAATAAACAATCAAGTTGCTGTGAAGAGACAAGGTCCAACAAATACGAAGTTGACTCAGTTAATGTTTCTAATTACATATGTGTTCTACTTAAAGCAAATTGGATATACTTAATAAAACTTGAATTGCCAGATGAATTTTTTCTTTTAAAAGAAGTCTACCCCTCCCCAAGAAAACCCTAAAAATAGGAAATAGTTGCCTTCATTCATTTGAAGAATCCTACTAACAAAGAAATCAATGCACAATTTCAGGAAACAAAGGCAAGGCATCCTGGGCACCCCTGAATGACTGTTCCACTCTGACATACACATAGCTGGAGCTGTGCACACTCCCACTTCCTCAGCAAGAAAGCCTGGGAAAGGCCAATTTAATGTTAAAAACAAAGTATAGTCAGGTGTGCAGGTGGTGATTACCCAGCAGATGAAGACCCAAGGACTCAGGGAGCTGGGTATTTTATATTAAAGAAAAAAAACAAAACTCAACTCTCCAATCCCCAGCATGGAATCAAATGCAAGCACAGAACGTCTGCTCAGTGGAAGCCTGCAGGGATATGAGGCGTGTTGCAACACCACAGTGGAAGTCTTTCATAATATGCACAGAGACTGGACGCGAGCAACGCTGTTGGCTGTTAACCTTTGCAAAGCCAACAGAAACATTTCGGAGACATGGTAGTATAAAACCTAGAAGAAACAAACTAAATAGTAAACTCATAGGTCTTTTTTTTCCCTAATATTCCTCCTCCATCCCAATTACAAATAAAGAATACATCATCAAATTTCTTAGAGGAAAAGGTGAAGATTAAACAATGCAAAGCATACTGCAGCATCTGTCTCAAAGTATCACAAAGCTTTAAAAAATTAGAGACGTGCATGACTTTAAGAAAATTAGCAAACAACAGAAAACCTATAAACCAGATCGATTAGGGAATAATTATTTGTGTTGAAAAGATTCTCCTTAAATAACAGCTTTGAGATAAGCTGAATATGGTACCACTACAAAGGCTGAAGTCCATTCACATTTTTCTTAATAAAGAGAAAAATACTGACATTATTTTGTTTCCTATAATAATATCCCCATTTTACATATGAACTGAGCCTAAGAGATAAGATGCCCAAGGCAACATAATAAACTAGACCTCCCTGTCTGCCTGTCTCAAAGCCAAGGTAAGCATTGTGCTTATACCAAAAATAACTAACAAAGTAGGCTACCTGGAACCAACTCAGAAAAAGGAAGAAATAGTCAGTACAGATGAACTCACAATCCATTAAGTATATTCATCCCCATAGTTATTAAGACTACATTATTTAACTACTCTTTTATAAGACATCCAATACAAGAATGGGGGGATTTGATGTTAATTGCTTTAGGCATTAAATAAATGTTTCTAGATTCATATTTATAATACATATACATAAAATGCTATTTTAGACCAATTAAATCAACCAGATCTGTCTTTGTGAAGTTTGAAGACTGGAAATTATCACAATTAATTGAATTGGAAAAGGCTCTTTCAAAAATAAAATCAATTTAATCTTTAAAGGTGATAAATGCCATCTGAATCTAATTTTAGAGAATGGTTGGCTTCAAATCTCTTGGAATTATAAATTCATAGATTTATCAAGTTCTTAAAATGGCTGGTACCCAACAGAACTTTAGGACTAGTTTCATACAAAGGGGGGTCCTATTTCCAAATATGAAATTTCATAAATTAGGCAAAAACTGGAATGAAGTCACTTCTAAAGTAAAACAAAGTGATTTTCTAAGATATAACAACAAGAGGAAGTTTTAGTTCATTTTGTTGAAAGAACAAATGCTTTAATGACCAGAAAAGCAGCATTTTACATGAACATAGTTTTAAGTGTTCTGGTTACAAAATCATTTTTATCTATTTGTTAAAACAACCCCTCTCCTCACAAAAAAACCATCATGGAAACATTTTTTTAGTGAAGTCTCATTTTTCAGACTATTTAAGACTTTTCACAAGTTCAAATAAGTCCTCCAATCCAAGTTAAGGAAATTTCACCAACACCAGCACTTTCAAATTGTGGCATATTTTCCCTAGAAACCCATCATCTTGACGGGTGAGATATGTTACTCTACTACGAATAACTACTTTTATGAAAGGAAAAAATCCTATTCTTTTCATTTCATAACTCATTTTACTATGGCTGGGAGAAATTAAAGAAGACCTAAATGAAAAAGCAGATATATCATGTTCATGAATTGGAAGACTTGGTATTACTAAAATATCAACTCTCCTCAAACTGCTTTATAGATTAAACACATTCTCAACCAAAGTTGCAGCAAGGCTTTTTGTAGAAATTGACAGGCAAATTTTTAAATTTCTCTGGATATAAAAGGATCAAGTATAACTAAAACGATTTTGAAAAAAAAAAAACCAACCCAGATGAGGAGGACTTACACTAACTGATTTCAAAAGTGATCATAAAGCTGTAGCAATCAAGACAATGGTAGCCACCTAAGGATAAACACACAAATCTCTGCAATAAAACAGACCAGAACTATAGGGTCAATTAATTTTTGATAGAGTTTCAGAAATGCTGCTGGAACAACTGAATTTTGGTGGGAAAAAAATTCCATAATTACCTCACACTATAGATTAAAATGTATTACAAAAGAATTAGAACCCAGAAAAGCAAAACATAAAAAACATTTAGATTTAAAAGAAGGTCCTAGCTAATTAGCTCAGTTGGTTAGAGCATCATCTAGAAACCCCAAGATTGCAGTTTCCATCCCTGGTCAGGGCACACACAGAAAGCAACCAATGAATGCTCAACTCAGCAGAACAAATGAATGCTTCCTCCTCCTTCTTTTCTTCCCCTTCCTCTCTCCCTAAAATCAATCAATACATGAAAAATAAATTAATAAATAAAACATTTGGAAGAAAATACAGAGAAAAAAACCTTAATGGCCTTAGGGTGGGCAAAAATTTCTTACATAGGACACAAAAAATCAAAAAACAGAATTTTATCAAAGTTAAAGACTTAACATCATTAAGAAAATGAAAAGCTACAAACTATAAGAAAATGTCAATACCTATACCTATAAAAGGACTTGTATCAAAATACATAAAGAACATTCAAAATTCAATAATGAGACAAACCACTCAATTTTTAAAACAAGCAAAGCATCTGAACAGACACTTCATCAGTGAAGATACACCAATGACTTAAAAACACATGAAAAGATGTTGAACATCCTTTTCTTTATTTGAGTATATGACATATTTGAGTAAAACTGTATTCTGAAAAGTATAATCTGCATGAATACAAAGCAAATAAATATTGGAAGCTCAAATATTTAAAAAGCTCAAAAAATGTGGACATGACATTCTTTGTACCCAAACGCTGACAGAGGAAATTGCACCTATATGGCAGTTCATCTGCCTAAACCCTTATACTGTCATTCATTCTTTTCTTCTTTTTATTCAATTACAGTTTACATGTTCAACCGCTTTAGAATAATGGCAATACAAATAAAAATTACAGTGTACAACTATATAACCTCAAAATTAGTTGACAAAAAGACTGGCAATAACCAAGTGATGACAGGAATGTAAAAAAGTTTAACCATTTTGGAAATCAGTTTGGCAGTTAGTTTATCAACAATTGTACTTCTAGGTCTTTAACCAAGAGAAATGAAAATATATGTCCACAAAGAAAACTATACGTAAATAAATATTGCAGCTTTAGTCACAGAAATGAAAATAGGAAACAACTTAGCATCAGTAGGCAAATGGCTGAGTCAATTATGTGATTTCTACTACTCAGTGATAAAAAGAAATGAACTTCTAATAGCAGCCACGACATGGCTAAAACATTATGCTGAACAAAAGAAGTCATACACAAAATTAGTATACATTGTATAATCCCATTTATATGAAATTCTAGGGATATGGAGATTGCACTGTAACAATAATGATGGGTATACATATGTATACATTTGCCAAAACTCATCAAACTGGACCATTTAAATGGATACATTTTATCATATGTAAATTGTTCTTTAACCCTTTGAGTAGTAGGAATGTTCATGTACATCTTCATGCCTCCTGACCATCCAGAGTACGATCAATTTATTTTAAAAGTGTAAAGGTAATGTTAGAAAAAGGCAAATGTATTTCTTCTTGTTTCCATAAATTTCCAGACTCAGACAGTCCATGGTTATCAAACAAACATGGTTTTAAGTTAATAAAACGGTAACGAGAACTAATTTCATTTAAAAAAAAAAAAAAGAAAGAAAGAAACTCGCTCCCAGGGGTCAGCAAGCATGAAAAAACTCACTACTGAATAATAAAATTATTTAAAGAAAAAAAAATTTCCCTTGCTATCTTCTGCACACTGCACAACACCAATTCTAATGAAAGCAAATTTGTCTTTGAATCATGGGCAGTGATATAAAAAATAACTTCATCTACTCAATCTTAACTGAATAAGAAACATGTAGTTTTAATATTATTAGTCTCTCTGTTCTTACTCTCTCACCGCCACACTCCCATATCCAGCTGAACTTTAAATTTCTTGAAAGTGTTTTCTTCTCTTACCTTTTATCACATGCTACTCCACTGCATTCAGTTAATATCTGTGAAACCGAATCAAACAGATCTCCACATCCTGCCTTACCTTTGTCACCCACTGCTATTCTGAAAACACTAGAATTAAAGCCTCCCTCAAATATCCTAGGATTTTGTGCCTAATTTTTTTCTTTCAATCATTTTTAACACAACCTTTTTTTTTTTTTTTTTTTTTTTTTTTGTATTTTTCCAAAGCCAAAAACGGGGAGGCAGTCAGACAGACTCCCGCATGCGCCTGACCGGGATCCACCGGCATGCCCACCAGGGGGCAATGCTCTGCCCATCTGTTGCGACCAGAGCCATTCTAGTGCCTGAGGCAGAGGCCACAGAGCCATCCTCAGTGCCTGGACAAACTTTGCTCCAATGGAGCCTCGGCTGCGGATGGGGAAGAGAGAGACAGAGAGGAAGGAGAAGGGGAAGAGTGGAGAAGCAGATGGGTGCTTCTCCTGTGTGCCCTGGCCGGTAATTGAACCCGGGACTCTTGCATGCCAGGCCAACACTCTACCACTGAGCCAACCGGCCAGGGCCAACACAACCTTTTTCAAACCAAATTTATGCAAGAGCCCAATATGTAAAGACAACATACATTTATAAACTCAAATTTACAACATTTAATAATAAAGTCAACCAATAAGAACATAAGTTGATGTATCAAATGTACCCAATATATCAAAACCAGTTATATTTAATATATAAATGTATGTTTTTCTTTGTTTTAGTTTCTTAGTAATTAAAAATGAAATAGAAATCAAATACATATTAAAAGCAGAGGTCAGCAAACTAAAGCCCATGGGCCAAAGCCTGCCTGGTTTCGTATGATACTTGGTCTAAGAATATTTTCCTTTACGTTTTCCAATGGTTGAAAATAGAATATTTTTAATATTTGATAATTACATAAAATTCAAATTTCTGTGTCCATAATAAAGTTTCATTGGAACACAGCCACAATTATTGTGGCCATGGCTGTTTTTGTGCTACAACAGCAAAGGTAATTAGTTGCACAAGTGACAGTCTAGAATATTCACCATCTGGCCTGTTACAGAAAATGTTTGCAGACCCCTGATTTAGAGAATCTCCACAGAACCAACTTCATGAAGTCGAGTTTGGAAACCACTGAGGCAAACTGTATATTTAAAGATGGCCACTACAATAGTTTCCATCTAACTTGTCCTTCGGCAAAGTGACCTTACCACTTCCTCATCAAAAGGCAACATATTCTCCTCCCTTTGTATCTGGGTTCATTTTAGTAACTTGCTTGGCCAATATAATATGGTGGAAGTGACCTCTGAGACTTCTGAAATTAGGTCATAAGGAGCCTTGCAACTTCTCCCTAGGACTCTTGTAATTCTCAGTGGGGTGCTTCCTCTGAGAACCAAGCACCATGCTGTGAGAAGCTTGAACCTCATGGAGTGGCCAAATACAGGCATTCCTGCCTACAACCCCAGCTGAGCCCCAACAGCCAGCCTCAACTAACATCCATGTGAGAGAGCTATACTGGAGTCCAGCTCAGGCGAGCCCTGGATAGATTCAGCCCCAACAGACAATTTGACCGCAGTGGCATTCAAGGTCCTATATAAGATTCATCCGTGGGTCCAGTCAACCCATAAAACTAGGAAATATAATAATACTTATTTAAAACTCTGTGTTTGAGGGTGGATTATGATATAGCAATTGATAACTGAAACACCATTATACTAAAATCACTTTTGGAATATTTCAGATAAACTCTAGACTTCTGAGTCAAGCTCAGGCTTGGACTATCCACACACATCACCAGACCAAACCCTACCAAAGCCTCCCACTAACCATTGGTAGTCTAGAAGTAGCCAATGATGAAAGAAGTGGTAAATAATACTCTAATAAATTGCCTGATCTGTGGTGGCATAGTGGGTAAAAGCGTCGACCTGGAACGCTGAGGTCACTGGTTCGAAACTCCAGGCTTGCCTGGTCAAGGCACATATGGGAGTTGATGCTTCCTGCTCCTCCCTCTGTTATTTCTATCTCTTTCCTCTCTCTGTCTCTTTCTCTCTCTGTGTATCCTCTCTCTAAAAAAAATGAATAAAATGTAAAAAATAAATTGTAAAAAAAAAACCCCTCTAATAAATTACTGTGATTTTCTAATCTAATTCTAAAAAATTCCAATCAGGCTTATTATCCCCCAAAATATGCTAAAAAGCCTGAATCTTAACATTCAGAAATTTTCACAGAGCAATTTCCAATTCCTGAAATTATATCAAGACTGGTAAAGAAACAATTCTCAGTTTTTATGCTGTAAATAAATTGATGATTTGAAATACCTCGTTATTTTTACTTAATAATCTTAAAAAATGATACATGAACTTAAATGAAATGTAGTCATCAGTATATAGCAGGTTATCTTTAACACATTTGGACTTAGTAATAAAAATTCTTATGCAATTTTGTTCATGTCACCTGTTCCTGCTTTAAAGGGGGACAGGTAAAAGTTATTCACTGACATATTTCTGGTATGTCCCAGTTATGTGTGATAAACTCCTTAGCCTAAAAAAAATAAATTAAACTCAGTATTAACCCCCTATAAAGCCCACACATCATACTACCTTAAGTCACAACAGATTCAAATTTGAGAAGAATGAATGTTTAATATATGTTAGGTACCCTGCTATATTCTGGGGATATGTCTTCAATTTCATTCAAACGAGATCAGTAATGTCTGGAATTATTAACCTACTAACATTGTAACACAGAATGTGTTTATTTCACTTTAAACAAATATTACTGAAACACTTAAAATTCAAAATTTTTTCTTAATTCAGAATTTGCAAGTTTATTTAAATACTTATTTAAAAGTAAACTCAAAATGGTGATAAAAGACTTAAATATAAGAGGTGAAACCATAAACATCTTGGAAGAAAACACAGGCAGTAAACTCTCCGATATCTCTGGTAGCAATATTTTTGCTGATTTATCTCCATGGGCAAGTGAAATAAAGGACAGGATAAACAAATTGGACTATATGAAACTAAAAAGCTTTTGCACAGCAAAAGATACCATTAACAAAATAAAAAGACAACACACAATATGGGAGAATATATTCGCCAATATGTCTGATAAGGGGTTAATAACCAAAATTTATAGAGAACTTGTAAAACTCAACACCAGGATAAACGATACAATCAAAAAATGAGCAAAAGAAATGAACAGACACTTCTCCAAAGAGGACATATAGATAGGCAGATGGGAAAATGTTCAACATCACTAATCCTTAGAGAAATGCAAATTAAGGCCCTGGCCGGTTGGTTCAGTGGTAGAGCGTCAGCCTGGCGTGCGGGAGTCCCGGGTTCGATTCCCGGCCAGGGCACACAGGAGAAGCATCCATCTGCTTCTCCACCCTTCCTCTTCTCCTTCTTTTCTGTCTCTCTCTTCCCCTCCCGCAGCCAAGGCTCCATTGGAGCAAAGTTTGCTCGGGTGCTGAGGATGGCTCCATGGCCTTTGCCTCAGGCGCTGGAATGGCTCTGGTAGCAACGCCCCAGATGGGCAGAGCATCGCCCCCTGGTGGGCGTGCTGGGTGGATCCCGGTCGGGCGCATGCAGGAGTCTGTCTGACTGCCTTCTCGTTTCCAACTTAAGCAAAATACAAAAAATTTTAAAAAAAAAGAAACGCAAATTAAAACCACAGGAGATACCTCACACCTGTCAGAATGCGCGCATTAACAATACAACACATAATAAGTGCTGGAGAGGGTGTGGAGAAAAGGGAACCCTCCTGCACTGTTAGTGGGAATGAAGACTGGTGCAGCCACTATGGAAAACTGTGGAGATTCCTCAAAAAATTAAAAATGGAACTGCCCTTTGACTCAGCTATCCCACTTATAGGAATATATCCTATGAATACTAAATCACTGATTCAAAAGAAGAAATGCACCACCATGTTTATTGCAGCATTGTTTAAAATAGTGAAGATCTGGAAACAGCCCAAGTGTCCATCAGTGGACAAGTATATTAAAAAGCAGTGGTACATATATACACAATGGAATACTATGCGGCTGAGAGGAAGAAGGAAATCTTACCTTTCGTGACAACATGGATGGGCCTGGAAACTATCATGCTAAGTGAAATAAGCCAGGCAGAGAAAGAAAAATATCATATGACCTCACTCATTTGAGGAATCCAATGAACAATGTGAACTGAGGAACAGAATAGAGGCAGAGGCGGGATCAAAGGGACCAGAGGGAAAGCGGTCAGAGGAAAAGTGGAAGAGAAGATGGGATCAGAGAAGGGAAAGAGAGTAATGAAATTATATATACGTAGCACAGCATTATAGAGAGGACAGCAAATCCTGGAGGGAAGGGGGGAAGGCATTGGGGGGAGGAGGCATGGGGGGGCCTGAAGGGAATAAGGGGGTGGGGGGGAGATATATTTTGTGGGACACTTGAATCTATGTAAACACAAATTAAAATCATAAATAAAAAAATACATATTTATGTTACTATTATTCACACTAATGTGGAAAACACACAGATAAAGTGTTTTAAATGGCAAACAGTCCAACCTTTGGTGACTTAAGTCAATCCTGAAAGAGTGCTGTGACCAATCAGCGATGTGGCCACAGAGGCAACTGGAAGTGAGAAACACACGGGTACTCGGCAACCCTGACCCCCTTCACCAGTTTCAGAGGCCGTCTCCCTTCAGGTCTCCTCTGCATCCTTTGAAAGGCCCCCATGATGGTAACTCTGCCCAGGCTGGGGAAGCGGCACTTCCCCTTCTTCAAGCCGGTCTTTCCCTCTGCTGGAGTGTACCCTCCTCGGATGACACCTGTAAAGCTCCACCCTGGGACAAATGTGCTGGCCCAAAAAGGCAGATTCCCCGAACACCAAGAGTTCATTGGATAAGCAACAATTTGGTCCAGAAGAGCTTAGATGGTATTTGGCCAAACCCTGGCAGAGTGTCGTGGAGCCATACTGGACCCAGACAACGGGGCACTAGGTCCCTGCAGCTGGTCACAGCATCTGCACGGGCTTGCTGCCATTCCCACATGTATGAAATTAATAATCACAACTGTCTGAATCCATTACAGATACAAGTAAAATCTCTATGAGGAAAACACTACAATTTATTATTCTACCACAGCAAATGGGACTATATTACAGGAGTTTTAAATAATTAAAAATGTGCATTTTCTAATTAAAACACATTAATAAGTATATTAATGAATGCTTTATACTTATAAGAGAAAAAGAAGTCATATCAATGCTCTCCAAAAGCAATTTTAATAAAGATCATTTATTTCATATTCTTGTACTCCATATGGTCTCATATTAAGTTGAACAGTATTTGAGCATAATTTAATGTAGTGATTATTATTAATGCTAAAAATACACATTATCAGTGACTTTTCTGAGTCAGAATCCATAACAATGAATCCTATTCACATCCTGTGTAACTCCATGGGATTCTATGGGGAAAGTTCCCATATATGGTAATTTTTCCCCATAGACTCCCCACAGTTTATACAGGATATGAATCTGCTCCACTGTGACAATGAAAACAACAGATCACTGAAAACTCATGTGTCATTTCTGCTGAACAAACCACAGATCAACAATTAGGGAAACCAATACTCAAGTGAAAATAAATAATCTGAGAATTTAAAATTACCCACTGGGTGTTATTATTCTATTTCTGGACTAACAGAGTAAGTATATAAATATGAAGAAGAAAATAAAATTTTAAAATATTCTCTTGATACTAAAAATTATGATGTCAGCTATTAGTAGGCAAGAAACCCGAGAGAAAACTTCACATAAGAACTTTCATTGTCAGAAGAAGAAAAGATAACACAGTAAAATAAGCCAAAAATGCTCAACGTGCTCCGGCTTCCCAGGCTCCTGTGTGACCATGTCCCCAGGTAAAGCTCTCTGATCTGTAATTATCTTTCCATATTTCAAACTTCGGTGATCTGTAGTATTCTATTTTCCCAAAGTCATGCAATAATTGTTTTTTCATTCAGTGCTCTGAGTGCAGACTTAAAGGTAAATTTTTTTTATTTTTTTTTATTTTTACATATTTATATTTTTGCTTTAAGTAACATAAAAGCATTTAAAATCCAACACAGCTAAATACTAACAGCCAGATTAAAGTAGGAAAAAAATGACTGTGTTTCTAAATTACCTAGTCGCATATGAAACTACAAAAGGGTAAAACAAAACTTAGTACTAATATGTCAAACATACTAAGCAAAAACAGCAGTCACAGACATAATTATTTAGTAAGAACTAGGGCTTACATAGGAAAGCTGTCCAGTTGTGAATAGTCATTTTTGAACGGCCACAGTTACTATTAACATCTCAACTGATTCACAGAAATTACAGCAATGCAACAGAACCAAGTTTAATCTTACATATGATGGGTTGTCAAGAATGGCCCTGAACTGCACAGGAAAAGGAACGTGACTCATTTGCTTCTCTATGAAAGAGATGCCTGTTTAATTATTCAGTTTCTTGGTGACCTAATATTGCTACAGTATATTCACTGGACTATTGCACAAACAATGGGTCAAAATTTGAGATAATTATGTTGTTCCTGGAAACATGGTACCACACTCAATATTAAAACTGAAAAGCTGTCCATTTTAACTTAATGAATTCATCAGTAATGACAATAAAAGGCAACAACTGGCCCTTGTTGGCCTAGTGTATGGATGCCCGGGGTTCAATCCCCGGTCAGGGCACAGAAAAGAAACGACCATCTGCTTCTCTCCCTCTTACCCACCCAAACTCAATGGCTTGTTCGAGCATGGGCTCTGGGTGCCAAGGATAGCTTGGTTGGTCCAAGAGCGTCAGCCTCAGGTACTTAAAATAGTTCTATTGATTTGAGATCAGCCCAACGGGGTTACTGGGTAAATCCTGGTCAGGCATATGCAGGAATCTATTTCTCTATCTCCACTCCTCTCACTTTAAAAAAAAAATGGCAACAGCTGACCTTTCGGTGCCCATCAAAAACAAATCACATGGGGACATCACACATACCCCAAACTCTTTCCAGCATCTGGCTACCTACCCAAAGTGATGTAGGCATCCAGAGAATGGCAGAGCAGATTTGTGGGCTAGCCACACCAGAGCTAAAGAGAACTGACAACCTAACAGGTGTCCAACATTTCCCCAGCACCTCTAAGCTCACTAAATGTTACCAATTTGTGGTACTTGCTTGATTTCTCTTTCCCTTTCACAGATACATTGTATAAATTTTAAATTTTATTACTATATAACAAAAATTTGGGAGAGGGATTAAATGACACCATTTGCCCCAGGGGCACCTGTTTCTGAAAAGGTGTTGCTCTCTTCACTGAACTAAGAGCAGGTGCTTTAGATTACATTAATGTGTTAGACAAGGGCACAATTCCCACCACAGCACATCTTAAATGGTACCCTTGAGCCCTGAAAAATTAAGCACAGGAGGGGAGAACGGGGGAGAACTGAGCCGGATACATGCTAATTGAATAACTGTTCATTGTTCTTGAAGTATTTACTCTTTGGAGAATAACTGGCTTTATTAAGAAGGATGTAAGGTTGCAAGGCAAAACCAGTTTTCCCTACTCTGCGAAAGATTAAATTTTTCTCTCCTTTTTAACATTTTCAGAGGAAATTAAATTTTTGAATTTTTTGGAATTCAATTTATTGACTATAAAACATCATGAAATCAAATTAAGTATCTAAAGTATGCATTTTAATGATTCTCTCCTCAACAAAACTTTACTGATAGTAATTTCCTCTTAAACGTAAATCATTCACACCACAAAAACTAAAATTTCATTTCCTCAAAGCAGATAAAAAGCAAGCATACTATTCCCATTTTTAGACATGGGAAATTTCAGTAAAGAAAAAACTTGGTGCAATACACGAAGATGATAACAGTTACAGAAGCCCCACTTCCTGCTTTGTAATGATTAATCTACACATAACATAGGACACTTCCATTTCAAACTGGGACAAAATAGATTGTGGTCAAACTGCATAACTATGAGAGATTCAATCCAAAAGTCAGAAAAAATAAGACCAGCACTGTTGGAAATAATTAAAATGATATCACTAAACTGATGTCAGACATAGCATTTATTAATTCTGTTGCTATAACTATGTTACGTCTTTTAACTTTGAGGAACAAGGGTCTCTTCCCGGTAAATTTTTGGTCATTTTTAAGGCTCTTTAGGTGGTAGGGGAGGGAGAGGGACTTCTTGTTATCAAATCAAGCAATACTATTTCAATGAGACAGAACATGTTATCATGTTATATGCACACTACCACAAATTCCTGACCTCCGTAGTCTGAAACATAAAGTCAACTTAATCTATCCAGTTTTTGATAATGAAGACATTGGCACTTCCTTCTCTCATAGGCAAAGAGCAAGTAGGAGAGAAAGAAAATTTAAAAGAGGCAGTTCCACACGACTCTAAGGCAACAGCAGTCAGAGCAGCGAAGACCTCTAGATGAGAAGTGATGTTCGCTGGGAAGAGTGGCCACAGCGAACTTCCTGGAATAACAGAACTGTTCTGTATCTTATCAGGTCGCAGCTTCATGAGTGTAAACAGGGGCAAACATTCACTGAGCCGCGCACTCTGACTTAGGCACTTCATTTCATGTAAACCATACCTCAAAAAGTAAAAGCACCCAATACAAGTAAAGCACTGTAACTGGAATGGAGAACCAAGGGTAAGAATCATGAAATCAGATTGTTAAAAAAAAAAAATTTGACCTTTCCAGGATCTCTCAGAAACAGTATAAAGTCAAACAAGTATTTATTATAAAAATTTAGTAGGAATATCCAGATGGTTGGAAAAGCCCTTCTGAGCCAATTAGAGCTTCAAAAACAACAACAATAATAAAATAGATGAAGCCAAAAACGCATGACAGCATTCTGTCTTCTGAACAATATTGTCTTTTCAGTAATCTGGTAGCTATGGAGACCAGAAGCAACCAGCAGTTTTCCACATAGCACAGGATGATTTTAGCAAAAGATCAGGTGTGATGACTAAGAAAGGCTGTATCTGCCTGTGAAGCCTGCCCAGACTAGAGTCCCTAGTCCAAGGACCCAGTGACCCCCACACTAAGTTTTAGCTTCCATTGTCAGCTACACAAATAATAGGACTAATTTTCATTTAGCAGATAAATACTTCTGTCCATACCTGGGTTCTTACATAAACAAAATTCCATGACTGAAATGAAACCGGAAGGTCTTTGCCTCTTAATAACCTGTTTCTATTCCTGGGAAAACAATGAAGGGGATCATTTTAGCCTTTTCTGATATTGATTTTTAAGCTGGTTATTAAGAAACAAAAGAACCTTTGACCCCACCTCCTTTCCTGCCTAAGAGATTCACAGGGAAAGACCTACTGCAGGAAGGAAATCTTCGGATGTTCGCCTTAGCCTAATGTGAACTGAGTGTGGTGAATTGGAGGACATCAAACAGGGCCCTGTTACTAGACTAACCCATGTCTCACTGTTTCTGGGGTGTCTAGCAAAAACTACCTGCCATGTGTATTCTGCTCTTCCTCAATTACCTGTAAATCACCCATTCTCATTTTTGAAACTTAAGATCCAGTTCACCCCTAATTTTTCTCCTTTGTCTAAAATGCCATATATTCTCAATTTTACCTGTCTTTGGAATTCTCATGCTTATATGAATTCCCCATGAGCATGTATTAAAATTTGATTTTCTCCTGTTAACCTGGCTCTGTTAATTTGATTATTAGCCAAGCCAGAAGAACTTAAAAGATGGAAGGAAAAAGTATTATACACACACACACGTGTATGTATGTGTATATATATATATACACATACATACACGTGTGTGTGTGCATTAGCCTCCACACAATAAATCTAAATGTACCATTTAGTGAATTCAAAACATTTAAAAATTATTAGAAAATAATATTGTCACATGCTGAACGAGACATTGCATCTCATTGTTAATGTTTCTTGACCTTGATTAGGCACTGTGGTAATTTCAGAAATGAGAAGCTACCAGGTGAAACAGCAAAAATCATCAACCTTTTTAAAAAGCCAATCAAGAAACAAAAGAACTGAGTATTATTAGCTCTTTTGAAATACTAGTAATCTAGATTAATAATCAGCTGTGCACAAGATCAAATTATAAATTCATAAGATATGTTTTGTACATTTCTGCCCTAGCCCCCTACTCCTCTCAAAGATGTGGTGTCTTGCCAGTTTTCAATGTTCTAGGCCAGCAGGTTGAGTCTAGAAATTCTTAACTGTCACCTTTACTTATAGATACGACCAAGTATTCTGCAGAGCCTGTAAAACTGCACTGCCAAGTTCTATTATTCTATATCCAACATTAAATAGTCCTCCCATTACTTAGGCTGGTAATTATTGTATAAGTAACGAATTTTCGTGTTGACAAGTGCTGTCCAGCCCGGCCCATTGTGCAGGGCCTGCTTTGCACTAAAGCAATTTCATTGCATAAGTTTAAAGACAGCTAGGGTGATGCTGGACCATGATGCTAGCCAGCATATCCAACCTGAAGCCATTGTGCAAATTTTAAAATCTACCTTCAAAAATAAAGCATATTTCTTATTCTTTTTTAACCCTCATAAAATGTCTATTCCTATGCTTTTATAAAAATATGGAGGAAGAGGTTATAATACCTTTTTATCCTTTTAGATTAGAAAAAAAAATGTAAGCCCTTCTTTCCTTTCTAATAAACACTATCATCGCTGGTCCTCCCAGTATCTCTTTTAAAGTTTAACAACCACTATAGAACCCACAACAATAGACCAGTGACAGACTTGATCCTATCAATTAACACACTCTAGGGAAGCTACCTGGATTCCTGTGTCCCTTCCTCCCTCCCTCCTAAAGGCCTGTTTTTGACCACATTGACATCCCTGGCCTTAAGGATGAGTAACCCAGTTAAGGGACAGTCCCTTCCCTGAGATCAATTCCTTTGTGATTACAGCAAAAATACGAAGGCTGTTAATGACCTAAGGCAAAGTGACATGAACTACAAGCCAACAAAACCATGACAGCAAGCAGATTTCTAAACAGCAAATGAGTGGGATCCATTTACTTACATGAAGATTCAGTGCCAAACATGGCTGGCTCCTGAAGCTGCTTTAAAAAAAAAAAATGGAAGGAAAGGGGGTAAAAGGAAGGAAGGAAAAATTGAGGCGAATGTACGTGTGAGAGGGAAGAGATGAGGCTCTACACAGCAGGGGTCATGGAGACAGACAACGCGGTCCACGCCGTGTCCAGCTGCCAGATTCTCCCCTTACAAGCTTCAGTGTTCTCCCGCGTGCGAGGAGGCAAGGTTTCCTGCAGCACCAAAAACCAAAACCGGAGAGCCGCTTTCGGAAATCCAATAGGGAAAGGCAGGCCAGCGTGGCCCCGGTGGGATGCGGTGAGGCAGGGCTGGAGCTGCAGCAGCACAGGATCCTGCGATCCCAGCCCTGCCGGAGCAGTAAGACAATAGCAGGGCTTATGCATACACTGATGACGTCAGAGACACCACAGACCGACGGGCGGCTGAGCAGCGGCTCCCGTGCCTCGGGGGAACCAGCGATTCAATGGGAATTCCTTTGTCACAAAATGCACACGACGAAGAGTCACATATATGTTCCCCTCCTGGCAAGATCTTCATGCTGTGATACCAGGCACTAAAAGAGACCTCAGAGAAACTGAAATATTTTGGCTGTATAGCCACTAACCACAAAAATATCATGTAGGTTGGGGTTCACAGTTTTGTGCAGCAAGTACAAATCCTCAAGGGCATTAAGAATATCAGAAATAAGAAAAATAACTACAGAACTTGTTTTTTTTTCTCTAGGCTGATGGTTGACTGATAGGTCAAGGGTTGTATATTCAATCACAGAAAATGTGAAAATCTGTGTACTATTGTGCACACACTCAGGGCACATAACTGCACACAAAGGAGCCGGCGAAATACCAGTGTGGGTGCCGAGAACACCGCCTGGCACACAGCGAGCACTCAACTGTCAGCGATTTCATCACCAGTTATTTTGCAACTATTATTTAAATGTGAAAAACAGTGCTCTAGGAAGATATTTACATATATGTATTTCTCCTGTCCTATTCTTTTTGCCTTACTTGTCCGCATTTTCCTAATGAGAAGTCCTGTTGTTTTCCAGAGTAACTCAATCATGTTAAGCCTATGTGTACAAACCTGAGTACACCCCCATGCAGTGGGCATTTATGACCAACAAATAAATCTCTTTTTTAACCTACCCTTGCAAAGAAATAATTGAAACTATTAATATTTTGTCTGACTCACTTGAAAATATAAAGTCCTCCTGCATTACCTTTACTCTTAGAAATCTGTTTTTTTAAAGCTAGACGTGAACAGACTTTCATTAGACTATTATCCAATCCAACACAAATAAAGTCTTAATAATTAAAAAATACCAAAATGTACAAAGTGTGTGTATATAAATGTATGCCCATAATTCTACACTTTTTTTTTTTTTTTAGGAAGCAGAGAAGAGAGAAAGAAAAGCATCAATTCGTTGTTCCAGTTATTGGTACCACTGATTGCTTCTCATATGTGCCCTGACCAGGACTCGAACTGGTGGCCATGGGGTTGAGCTGGGAACCCTGGGTTTGATCAAACCAGTGACCCCAGTGCTCCAGGGCAACACTCTATCCACTGCACCACCATCCAGGGCCATAATTCAACAGTTTTTGAATCATATAAAGTAGAAAATTTAAGAGCTTGTTTTTTCTCCATCCATTCATCCAAAGTAAATACTTTTTCCAATATTTTCTTTTTTTTTTTTTTTTTTTTTTTTTTTTTTGTATTTTTCTGATGTTGGAAACAGGGAGGCAGTCAGACAGACTCCCGCATGTGCCCAACCGGGATCCACCCGGCACGCCCACCAGGGGGCTTCGCTCTGCCACAATCAGAGCCATTCCAGCGCCTGAGGCAGAGGCCACAGAGCCATCCTCAGCACAGGGCAAACTTTGCTCCAGTGGAGCCTTGGCTGCGGGAGGGGAAGAGAGACAGAGAGGAAGGAGAGGGGGAGGGGTGGAGAAGCAGATGGGTGCTTCTCCTGTGTGCCCTGGCCGGGAATCGAACCCGGGATTCCTGCATGCCAGGCCGACGCTCTACCACTGAGCCAACCGGCCAGGGCTTCCAATATTTTCTTATTCCAACAGACATCTTTATACAACATAACTTTTGAATATTAATCTCTGATATAAATGTGGAACTGAAAATTAGTATCTAAAACATTATTAGACATATAAACAACAAATAGACATATGAAAAGACACTCATCATCACCAGGTATTCGAGAAATGCAAATCAAAACTACAATGAGATACCACCTCATGCCTGTTAGATTGGCTAATATCAACAAGACTGGTAATAACAAGTGCTGAAGAGGCTGTGGAGAAAAAGGAGCCCTCATTACTGTTGGTGGGAATGTAAAATGGTACAGCCATTATGAAAAAAATATGGTGGTTCCTCAAAAAATTAGGAATAGAACTACCATTTGACCCAGCAATCCCTCTACTGGATATATACCCAAAACTCAAAAACATTGGTATACAAAAACACAGGCACCTCCATGTTCATCATAGCATTATTCATGGAGATGAAGATATAAGAACCAAAATGTCCCTCTATAGAGGATTGGATAAAGAAGATGTCGTACATATATATACAATGGAATACTGCTCAGTCATAAGAAATGATGATGTATTGTCATTTATGACAACATGGAAGGACCTTGAGAACATTATGCTAAGTGAAATCAGTAAATCAGAGAAAGCTAAGAACTATATGGTTTCACATATAAGTGAGATAAAAAACTGAGACTCGGCCTGACCTGTGGTGGCGCAGTGGATAAAGCGTCGACCTGGAAATGCTGAGGTCGCCGGTTCAAAACCCTGGGCTTGCCTGGTCAAGGCACATATGGGAGTTGATGCTTCCAGCTCCTCCCCCCCTTCTCTCTCTCTGTCTCTCTGTCTCTCTCTCTCTCTGTGTCTGTCTCTCCCTCTCCTCTCTAAAATGAATAAATAAAAATAAATAAATAAAAAATTTAAAAAAAAAACAAAAACAAAAAACTGAGACTCATGAACATAGACAAAAGTAAAGTGATTACCAGAGGAAGGGGTTTGAGGGGAAGGGGAGTAAGAGCGACAAATATACGGTGATGGAAAATGATTTGACTTTGGATGCTGGGCACATAAGCAATCAACAGTTCAAATACTATAGAGATATCTACCTGAAACCTATGTATTCTTATTGAGCAATGTCACCCCATTAATTTCTAAATTTAAAAAAGTATTAATAGCTTCTGATGAATAAATGCAGATTCATCTCATCCTTTTAATGGCTGTATAAATATTACACTGTGTGGAGGTAGCATAATTTACTCAAGGTAATTTGACCTTTATCTTACTGAAAATAAGAAAATACAATGATGCTATATATAAGATAAAGAGTAAACATTTTGTCAAAACAATGACAAAAAAACTAATATTTACTGAATGTTTACTATGTATCAGAAACTGTCCTGGGAACTTTACATGTATTAGCTTATTTATTCTTCATTAAAGCCCTACAAGGTCAATACCATTATTATTTACACTTGATACATGGTGAATAATTTGCCTAAGTCACTCATGTAGCAAATGGTAAGGTGGGATTCAAACCCAGGCAGTCTGGTTCCAAAGCATATGATTTTTTAAAAATTAATTTAGAGAGAGATAAGAAGGAAAAAAGAAAGAGAGAAAGATCAATCTGTTATTCCTTCCATTTATGCATTTGGTGTTTGATTCTTGTATGTGCCCTGAGCAGGAATCAAACCCGCAACCTTGGCATATCAGTAGGACGTTCTCATCAACTGAGCTACCCTTAAATGACCAGGGCCCAAAGCATGTGCTTTTAACTACTCTTCCATAATGCCTCTTGAGAAATGAATATATAATTACCAAAATTATATTTTAAGAATTTGACTAAAATGAAAAAAAAAATCAATTAAAAATATGAAGAAGAAAAAATCCTTAAAATTGAAAGATCACCAGAAAAAAAATGAAAAATGACAGAAAGGACTATACAAAAAGATTGCCTCCCAAAATTATCAGTCAAGTCAACAACCAGGAGAGAATATCAATAATGATGTTGAGATACACCTGTAGGAAGTGGGATTTGGCAAAATACTTCCAAAGAGTGGAACCCAGAATATTATCTTAGATAAGATCTATTTTCATCGCTTATCATATGTTGTGCATGAGTAAGTCACCCAAACGGTGGATGACTGCGGGCATCAGAAAGGCAAGAGGAAAGTAGAATGGAGGAATAGCCCCTGGATAAGAGAGAATTCCCCAGAAGCCACAGTCTGGGTACAGCACTTGCTTCACTGCCTCGCTGACAAAGCTCCTTCTCTCATTCAGACGGGAGGGTGTACTTCTGCACATATACACGCATTTTTCTGAGTGCCTGTATTTATTTCCTAGCACAGACATCTAAGAGAAGTAAAAGATTGCAATATTTTTTGAGAAGTCTACTTTTTTAGGTAACTATAATTATGTTATAAACATTAGGTATCTCACTTGCCATCAAAACTGCACACAAATGATAACCTCTAATCCTATGAACGTTTCTATCATCTCTGGAGGCCTGAGGTATTTCTCAACACTTGAGAGGTTTGGGATCCATATCGCTGAAGATCCGTATTTGATGAAATAGACTGCAAAATTTTAGTTTGCTCCAATTCTATCCTCTAGTTACCTGGCAGGAGCTCAGAGAATGAAGACAAATTTTAACATGTTGCCTAAGGAAAACATGAAGAAAGACAAATAATACATACCCGGTGTCCCCCACAACACTGCAAAAAATCACATTAATATTCCAAAACCAAAGTCATCTTTAGATGATCAATTCTGGCTAATTATGTCCATCTGCCTGAAACCTTGCCCTTCCACTGGTGAGCCAGTACTGTTAATTTCAGGATAAAATTAGCAATGAAAGAAAAGATCAATATTCAAAACAAACAGTGGTAAAAAATAAGTTATTAAATTAGTATACTGTTGATAAAAATAATAGTGAAATCTTAACGTATGTTAATATAACGTCAGTATTAGAGGAGACCCCACACATAATCCCTTCAACAACTCTTCCCGGGAAGCCAATGCTCTGCACTGCGGGGTGCGGCCACAAGCAAAGGCCCTCCTCTGCGGAGCCCACAGTGTAGTAGGTGACAGACAGAGTATCTCAAATGGCGCTATGTGTTATAATGAAAAAAAGAGGAATTAGAGGATGAGGAGTGACTGAATGGCAGGATATTTGAAGTCAAATTGTCAGGTGATGCCACTGTTTTGAAAAATATGGCACTTCGGCCCTGGACCATTGGCTCAGTGGTAGAGCATCGGCCCGGTGTATATATGTCCTGAGTTCAATTCCCAGTCAGGGCACACATGAGAAGCAACCATCTGTTTCTCCACCCCTCCCCCTTCTCTCTCTCTCTCTCTCTCTCTCTCTCTCTCTCTCTCTCTCTCTCTCTCTCTCTTCCCCTCCTGCTTCCATGGCTCGACTGGCTTGAGTTGGCCCTGTTCACTGAGGATGGCTCTGTGGCCTCTGCCTCAGGTGCTAAAAAAAAAAACCCAGCTCCATTGGAGAGCAGTTGGAGCAGTGGCCCCAGATGGGCAGAGCATCGCCTGCTAGTGGGCTTGCCAGGTGGGTCCTGGTTGGGGCACATGCAGAAGTCTGTCTCTCTGTCTCCCCTCCACTCATTAAAAAATATAAATAAATAGATAGATAAATATGACACTTCAACAAAGACCCGAAAAACTGAGGGGAAACCACATGGATTCCACAGAAATCAGATGGGAGAAAAATCATTCCAGAAAAAAATTTAAATCTCTTTTTGAATCATCAAGAATCAGTTTTTCTATCGGAAGATATCCCCTTCAGCGCCATGGTGTCATATGGGGTTGCTTTAAGGTGAGAGATGTGACTCCTCCTTTCACTTGACCACTTAGAGGCTATGTGGGGTTACCACTTGGCCTCGTTTCAATCGTGTTGTGCTTCAAGAAATAGGGAAACTCGCCTGACCTGCGTTGGCGCAGTGGCTAAAAGCATCGATCTGGAACACTGAGGTCGCCGGTTCGAAACCCTGGACTTTCTTGGTCAAGGCACATATGGGAGTTGATGCTTTCTGCCCCTCCCTCCCTTCTCTCTCTCTCTCTCTCTCTCTCTCTCTCTCTCTGTCTCTTCTCTCTAAAATTAATAAATTAAATCTAAAAATAAATAAAAATAATATAAAAAAAAAGAAATAGGGAAACTCAAGGAGAGGGAAAGAGACAAGAAATATCGTCAGTGGAGCAGTCAGAACACACATTTATCAATTAACTTAGCCATCTTATATGGCCAGTTTGTGGTGCCCAGAAAGAAAAACAAAAGTGAAATGGACCAAAGTTTTGCCACCCTGAGGCTGCCTTTTGGGATATTGATTTTAAGCTGTTTATTAAGAAACAAAAGGTCTCTGCTGGTTGGCTGAGTGGATAGAGCGTCAGCCTGGTCCTGGATTCGATTCCCAGTCAGAGCACACAGGAGATGATACCATCTACTTCTCTCCCCCACCTGCTCTCCCTTCTCTCCCTCTTCCCCAGCACCAGTGCCTCAGTTGCTTAGAGTGTTGGCTTGGGCACTGAGGATAGCTCGGTTGGTCTGATTGCATCAGCCTCAGGCTCTAAAAACAGCTTGGTTGATTCAGACATCAGCCCCAGATGGGGCTTGCCAGGTGAATCCCATCTGGGGTACATGCAGGAGTCTATCTCACTATCTCCCTTCCTCTCATTTTTAAAAAAACAAAAGAAAAAGAAACAAAAGGCTCAAAAAGAACCTTTGACACTTTCTTTTCCTGCCTAAGAGATTCAGATAGATAGGCCTACTCCAGGAAAGAAATTTTATGATGTTCACCTTGAACTAGTATAAATTAAGTATTGTAGATAAGAGGGCTTCTGGCAAGGTCCTGTTAGCTGGACACCCCCAGTGTCCCACTGCCTCTGAGTCACCCAGCAAGAATTTGCCATTCCAGGTGTGTTCCCCTCTTCCTCAACCACCAATAAATCACCCATTCTCACTTCTGAAATCTAGGACTCCGGTCCCTTCTTTTCCCCCTTGTTTAAAATGTCATATATCCCCAATGCTACCGCCCTGTCTTTGGAATTTTCGTGTTTATATGAATTCCCCATGCACATGCATTTAAATTTAATTCTATCCTGTTAATCTGTCTCTATTAATTTGATTATTAGCCCAGCTAGAAGAATTTAAAAGATAGTAGTTAAAGTACTATAAATATTTTTTTTAGTCCCCACAATAGTCACACCAAAGATCACTAATCACAGATCACCATAACAAATATAACAATAGTAAAAAATTTGAAATATTGCTCCAAAGGAAACAGATACAAAGTGAGCAAATGTTGCTGAAAAAAATGGCACCAATAGACTTGTTCTACTCAGGGTTACCACAAACTTTCAATTTGTAAAAACACAATATCTGCGAAGTGCAACAAAGCAGTATTTTTCAACAGCTGGTCCACTGACCAGTGCTAGTCCATGAAAGAATTAACCACCCTTGGTGCTGGTTGGTTGGCTCAGTGATAAGACTGTTGGCCCAGCATGTGGATGTCCTGGGTTCGATTCCCAGCCAGGACACACAGGAAAAGCAACCATCTGCTTCTCCACCCTCCCCTCTCCCCCTTCTTTCTCTCTTCAGCTCCTGCAGCCATGGTTCAATTGATTCGAGTGCATCAGCCCCAGTAGCTGAGGTTGGCTCTGTTGAGCCTCTGCCTCAGGCACTAAAGATAGTTCAGCTGCAAGCATAGCACCAGATGGGCAGAGCATCAGCCCCAGACAGCAGTTGCCAGGTAGATCCCAGTCAGGGTACATGTGGGAGTCTGTCTCTCAATCTCCTCTCCTCTCATTTAGAAAAATAGGGAGGATAATAAGAGTTAACCACCCTGATGTTGTATAAAGATTATAGACCCAATGATCTTAGTCAAATTTGCTTATGCTCAGGGTGATTTAAGCTTTAGTGGTCCCCAAAATCTATTTTCTCTGGTCCTCAAGTGTGAAAATGTTAAAAGTCACTGCAATAAAGCGAAATAAGGTGTGTCTATGCCTGTATGTTCATTCATTTGATAGTATGCATTTGAAACACATTTGATTAATTTGTAAACAAACCACATAAAGGTGATCTGAGAACACTCCTTTAATGCATATCTAAAACCTGCAACTCATTTGTCTGAGTCCTGAAACAGACATCAGATGGAAAAAACATCTGGTCTTTCCTGAGATACTCCATCTGATATCACCTTTAATGTCACATTACAATGTACACTGAGCCATCATTTCCTTCATTGCCAATGTTTTAATCTTGAGTGTATCGTGGCTTAAACTCTAAATAAACTTTAATAATGGTGGCTTCATCTTGATGGAATTCTTTACCTGACCCAAGATGAGATATAAATAAATAGTGTTTTTAAAAACAATTAAACAATTCTCCTTTTTTCAAGCAATCTGAATAGTTGGACAATTTCCAATTTGGAGATATATTAAGTACTCCCCCAAATTACAGCTACTTTGAGGAATCTCTGATACTGCTTGTTTAGAGTGGTTTTGGAATAGTGGGATGTTTCGCTTTTATTTTACTACTTTCCTTTTCACTGCATAAGTTTCTCCATAAGATAATTACAAACTTAACAATACTATAAAATATGATTTCTGATTTTCAATACCGTATCAAAAGTAGGTATAGTGTAGAATTCTAAAAATTCTGGAGTCAATACTATCATTGAACAGGTGTCCTGGACGATTTTATAAACTAAGTGAGAAAGGACCACTGCCTGCAGCCATCAGTCTGTGCTTCTCCACCACGAGCAGACCCGTTACCCCACCAGCCGCCAGCAGTCAGACGCTAAGTCTCACCGACCTCACCTGTCACTGTTGCTCAGCAGATCCATCTCACTCCCTGGACCTTCATTCTCTTTATCTTAGTCTAGAAGGTATAGGTTAGAAAGCTTTTTATGAGCGATAAAAATTTGATATAGCAGTTTCTTCCTGGTAATTAAGATGTGCAAATGGTTAAAACACTAATGCCATGATTGTTTTAAAGTGATAAGCTCAAAATGCCTAATAATCACAGTCCCAACTTCCACACAACGTACAAGTATGGGCAAACACTGATAGCCATTACTAGATGTCACATGAAATGACATTTTATGCTTTTCACAATTTAGTACTATTAGCATGGACTGTTAAAGTCTTATCTAATTATCTGAGTAGCATTATTTTAGCACCAATTACTTTTATCTTTTATATTTTATAATTCTTAAGTCACAGATATTTTAAAGAAATGCATTTTACTAACAAAATGAGGACATAGTGAAAAATTATATTAGAAAATATAAAATAGGTGAATAAATATGTAGCTATCCATAAAACCTACAATCTACAGTTGAGTGATCTGCACAGCTCAGAAATCCAGCACAGTGGTTAAGAACCAGGCTTTGAGTCAGACAGAGAAGGTTCAACTTGCATCCTACCCACTTATCAGAGGAATGATCCTAAGCAAGTTTTTAAATCTCTTTAAGCCTCAGTTTGCTCATAAATTAAGTGACAAATGTCCTAGATCACTGCCTGGATAAGATAACAGCTAATATATAAAGAGCATTCACTTTGTACCAGACATTGTTCTAACTCATGTATAAATGTATTTAACCCTCAGAACAACTCTATGAGGTATTATCCTCATTTTACAGACAAGAAAAGTAAGGCATGGAGGGTCAATGACTTACCTAAAGGTTGAACACAAGTAAGCCTAGCTCAGGGTCCTTGTGCTTAACCACTACACCAATACTCCCTCTATAAAGTAGGTAATCAATAAAGGGAAACAAAAATCACTTAAAAAAACCAGGTTCATCCTTTCCAATATAACCAACCCTGCAGTTTGCCAAATATTTTAGTTCAGAGTTTATTAAAAAGCATCCCTTTTTATATTCTATTAATATATTCGATTCCAATATACGAAAAAATTAGAGAAACAGAATGAAAGACACAGCATTTAAAGTCATTGTGATAGCTTACAGTAAAGGGTGCACTGCCAGTTAAGCAGAAATACGGTAAGTATTCAAGTGCAGAAGGCTATAAACATAAAAGGATCCGTGCTAACCTGGCCCCCACCCTGACTCTCAGCAACCGCTAAGTCCGTCCCTCTCTACTTTTCAGTTCTCCAAATGGCTCCAATTATAGATACTACTTGCCTGGTTTCCCAAGAGTTTGAACAGTTTCCTCTTAACTTCAAAGCTTACTCAAGAGAACAGCCTTCAACTAAATTGCCCTACCCCCCCCCCCCCCGAAGAATCTCCTCTATTCCCAACTCACCCTCAGCGAAGGAGACTCACTGGTGTGCCTGGATACACTCCTGTCCACAGCCACAGTCACATCACTGTCCTCCCTATCATGCATTAACATGTCACCAGAGTCAGAGGTTCTTCTAGGGTCCCTTGTTCCAGCCTATGGCCCAGGGGCCACGGCCCTAACTGCAACTTTCTGACTCAGCAGCAGCCCACACTGCACCCCAGAAACCCCATCCCAGATTCTTGGGCAATTTAACCCTTCCTGGCCCAGGCTGAAAGAAGCATAGAAATGGAGTCAAAAAGCCTGCGGCCACTCATCACCTCTGTGTTCTGAAGTAAGTCCTGGAACCCCGGTAGGGGTCCATTCCCTCACTGGTAAAATAAGGTGGTTGAACTAGCTGATCCTAAAATCTCATCTAACTCTTAATGATCTAGGATTTGCCTTTAACCCAATTACAGCTCAATGAGAAAATCCAAGTAACCCCCTGCAGGCCACTGCTCCTCCTCCTCTAGCCCACACCTGCCAGCTGCTGGGGCTGTGGGAACACCCTCTCCAGGCGGGACACCAGGGAGTCAGGTATACAGGTATTGATCGATTTAAGACCTATGCAACTTAACAACCATTCGACTTTACGACCACAATCGCGAGCCACGACGGCTCTGCGTCTGGCAGCGCAAGCGTTGCCCACCTGGGCGTACGACAGTGCTGGCCAATAAAATGTTTCGTACATGTTGATATATTTTGATATGTTTTGCAATTGGGAAAATGTTTCCTATGGTATTTTTTACACCTGTATTTTGTATTTTGGTATGCACCTGTATTTTGTAATTTTGTATGTTTTGCAAATATTACACCAGTTGTACTGGTAATGCAGTGTTTTACTTAAACCTGACGAATGTAAAAATAAACAAAATGGTGTAGAGATGATACAAATGGCATAAAATGAACAAATAAAATTATGATATATAACAATGAAAGAAAATCATGATAAACTATGACTTAAAATTTTTTATAACATCATTTCACAGTACTGTTACATATAGCCTACTCAACTTACAACCAAATCGTGTTACAACTGGTCTGTCAGAACCAATCATGGTCATAAGTCAAGTACTAGCTGTATTGTCCAAATCCAGTGCATTGACACCAAACGGCTGATGCTCAGGGAGCCTGTTCACAGGCCCACTGTTCCAGAGACAGGCAGCTGGCCTAGGAGAGTGAGCCGACACAAACAGCAAGCCCGCACAGAAATAACTCTGGCAGGCCCTGCCTACTAGAGGGTTTGTGCTCTGGCGGGTCACACCTTCAGAACAACAAGGCCCGAGTGCCAGCACATAGCTTCTGCAGGAGACCAGGGCTTGACTGGGAAGGCCTGGGCAGGGAGTGCCAAGTCCTCTACCAGTGACAGCTCGGGCTAAGACAGAGCTCGGAGGTCCCCATTCCTGGCTGTCCTACCTGGGGTGGGCCGTCCTGGCTGTCCTACCTGGGGTGGGCCGCCCTGCCTGCCATACCTGGGGTGGGCCGTCCTGGCTGCCCTACCTGGGGTGGGCCGTCCTGCCTGCCCTACCCGGGGTGGGCCGCCCTGGCTGCCCTACCCGGGGTGGGCCGCCCTGCCTGCCCTACCCGGGGTGGGCCGTCATGCCTGCCCTACCCGGGGTGGGCCACCCTGCCTGCCCTACCCGGGGTGGGCCGCCCTGGCTGCCCTACCCGGGGTGGGCCGCCCTGCCTGCCCTACCCGGGGTGGGCTGTCATGCCTGCCCTACCCGGGGTGGGCCACCCTGCCTGCCCTACCCGGGGTGGGCCATCCCAGCTGCCCTACCCGGGGTGGGCCGTCATGCCTGCCCTACCCGGGGTGGGCCGCCCTGCCTGCCCTACCCGGGGTGGACCGTCCTGGCTGCCCTACCCGGGGTGGGCCGCCCTGCCTGCCCTACCCGGGGTGGACCGTCCCGGCTGCCCTACCCGGGGTGGGCCGTCCTGGCTGCCCTACCCGAGGTGGGCCGCCCTGCCTGCCCTACCCAGGGTGGACCGTCCTGGCTGCCCTACCCGGGGTGGGCCGTCCTGGCTGCCCTAACCGGGGTGGGCCGCCCTGCCTGCCCTACCCGGGGTGGACCGTCCTGGCTGCCCTACCCGGGTGGGCCGTCCTGGCTGCCCTACCCGGGGTGGGCCGCCCTGCCTGCCCTACCCGGGGTGGACCGCCCTGGCTGCCCTACCCGGGTGGGCCGTCCTGGCTGCCCTACCTGGGGTGGACCATCCTGGCTGTCCTACCTGAGGTGGGCCGCCCTGCCTGCCGTACCTGGGGTGGGCCACCCTGGCTGTCCTACCTGAGGTGGGCCGTCCTGCCTGCCCTACCTGGGGTGGGCCATCCTGGCTCTGAGAGTCCACAGCCCCTCACACTCCCAAGAGAAAGACAATGAGCATGGCTCCCACTGCACTCTTCCCTCTTAAACCCTACAACCATAATTTTACTATCATATCATACAGTATGACCCACACAATCACTGACTTTACTGTGCATGTTAAAATTCCAGGGTTGAATTATAAACACCCTGTTTTTCCACATTTCAGAAATACTATGGGTTTGCCTCCAGTCTCCTATGTGCACCCTACTCACAAACAAGTCAGAGTTAAGTCAGATTGCAACTTTCCCTTACATTAGGTCAGAAGAAACTTTACCTAGGATGCTGCCACTCTCCCAAGCTTCGTACCACCCACCCCAGCCCGGCATCTGCCTCCATCCTTCCTTTCCGCTTCCTGTCACCCTTCATTGGCTTTGCTTGAGGAGCCCCATGGCTACTTCATGGCCTACCGCATAATGTGAGAAGACTCCACCGCAAAAAAGGGTTCTTTGAAAGAAGACTCGAACAAAGGGAGCCCACATCCTCCCCGAGTGAGCTCCACTGCTCACACCTCAGCACTTTCAAGTGAGCTGAGACAGGAGCATCAAGCATCAACCAGGTAACAAAACATGCCATGAAACAGGAAGGAAACCCAATGCTCAACTCAATCCCATCACCCAGACCAGTACTACACATTCTGCAAGGCAAAGTTAAGGATCATCTAGCAAGCATAAAACCTCAATTTTAACCAAAGGCATGGTGAAACCTCATAGAAGATCAGCTTCTCCAAACTCCAAAATTTCAGATAAGGGTTGCTTTGGATACACAATACCTAATGCTATGCTTGAAGAAACTAGTGGCAATGGTGTCAGGATGCAAAGCTCTCCAGCCTCAGAACTCAGACTTCTTAGAAAGTAGCAAGACTACTCCCTTCTTCCATGATCCCCAAGAGAACTCACATCAATTAACCAGAGCTGAAAAGAAAGGGGAAATACCCTTATAAGAGGTAGAGTACAGTCTCCCAACTACTGATACTTTATCTTTTTCTCCTTCAGAAGGTGATTAGGAAAAGAGACACTAGTTTGGCCCTGGACGGTTGGCTCAATGGTAGAGCAACAGCCTGGCTTGTTGATGTCCCAGGTATGATTCCCGGTCAGGGCACACAGGAGAAGTGCCCATCTGTTTCTCCACCCTTCCCCCTCTCCTTTCTCTCAATCTCTCTCTTCCTCTCCCATAGCCAAGGCTCCATTGGAGCAAAGTTGGCCCAGGCACTGAGGATGGCTCCATGGCCTCTGCCTCAGGCGCTAGAATGGCTCTGATTGCAAAGGAGCAACACCCCAGATGGGCAGAGCATCACCCCCTGGTGGGCATGCCGGGTGGATCCTGGTCGGGCGCATGCAGGAGTCTGTCTCTCTGGCTCCTTGTTTCTTGCTTCAGAAAAATGCACACACAAAAAAGAGAGACATTGGTTTAAGATTTAAGATTAGCCAATAAATATATATATACCTCAATTATAAGAAATATGACTAAAGTTATTAAAATGCCTAATGAGAACATGAAAGATTAAGATTTTCCCCTCACAAACTATGGATCCAATAATATATATGTTTATTTTACCTTCTAAAAGTGAGGGTCATTTCATATATATCTGAAGCAAAGCTTTAGTGGAGAGATCACAATCAAACTCCAAGTCTCTTCAACAAATAGAGGGGCATTCACGCCAGCACACTCCCTTGTAGCTGCTTGCTGTGTGGTTCTGTCTGCTCACCTGGTGGGCACAAGGAACCACTGATGAATAAGCAAAGGAAGTCAAGAAAAACAGTCATGAATGGACTACTGTGGCTTGTCCCAGAAGTAGAAACCAGCCGAGACTTTCAAGAAATACAGTAAGATTCAGCTAGTTTTTGGTAAGCAAAGAAAGTCATAAATTTCCTTGATACTCCAAAACATAAACATTCTTGATGTTTTATATCAAAGGTTTCCACACTCATTCTATAAAGAAACAAGCAGTAAATATTTTAGATTTTGTTGACCATCCAGTCTCTGTCACAACTATTCAACTTTGTGATTTTAGTGCGAAAGTAACCATACATAACACATAAACAAATAAGCATAGCTATGTTCCAATAAAACTCTACTTACAAACTGTGAAATTGGATTTATCATTTTCATGTATCATATTATTCTTCTGAAATTTTTTCAACCACTTAAAATACTTTTTTAAAAATGTTAACTTACTAGCCATCCAAAAGCAGGTGGCTTCGGATCAGAGTCTGCCAATCGCTGTTCTGTAGCCTTTACTATAGCTGATTTGACTTTTCTCTCAAAGAGGTCTGATCTCCAGTTAGGTCTCTGCCATCGACAAGACTCACAAAGGTAATGGATTCCATCAACAGCTGCTGACTGGATCAAATGAAGAAAACTTCCATCTCCATTCCCTTTGTTTCTAATGACACAATGAGCAACATCTAATCCTGACAGCCCACACCACTGTGTTCATTCTTGAACAGCTAGAATTAGTGGTAAATGCTGAACTGACTTGTGAAAAATCAACTATTTTCAGGGTAACAAAAACATTTCCAACATATGTACATCTCTAGCCCTCAAAGAGTCTATAAAAATGAAAATCATTTGTTAAGATTTCTAAATTGCTCTGGCTGGTTGGTTCAGTGGTAGAGCATCAACCTGGCATGTGGAAGTCCCGGGTTCGATTCCCAGTCAGGGCACACAGGAGAAGCCCCATCTGCTTCTCTTCTCCTTCCTTCCTTTCTTCTCTCTTTCTCTCTCTCTCTCTTCTCCTCCTCTCCTGCAGCCATGGCTCGATTAGAAGGAAATGGCCCCAGGTACTGAGGATGGCTCCATGCTCTCCACCTCAGGCACTAAAAAATGACTCCAGTTGCAACAGAGCAAGGGCCCCAGATGGGCAGATCATCACTCTCTAGTGGGTTTGCTGGGTGGATCCCAGTGAGGGCACATACAGGAGTCTGTCTCTGCCTCTCCTCCTCTCACTAAATTAAAAATAAAATAAAAAAAGATTTCTAAATCTTCTCAATTATACTATAAGCCAGGAAATATTATTCAAAATATACTCATGGTATAAAAGGCAAGAAATAGGCCCTGGCTGGTTGGCTCAGTGGTAGAGCGTAGGCCTAGCGTGCGGAGGACCTGGGTTCGATTCCCGGCCAGGGCACATAGGAGAAGCGCCCATTTGCTTCTCCACCCCTCCGCCGCGCCTTCCTCTCTGTCTCTCTCTTCCCCTCCTGCAGCCAAGGCTCCATTGGAGCAAAGATGGCCCGGGCGCTGGGGATGGCTCTGTGGCCTCTGCCTCAGGCGCTAGAGTGGCTCTGGTCGCAACATGGCGACGCCCAGGATGGGCAGAGCATCGCCCCTGGTGGGCATGCCGGGTGGATCCCGGTCGGGCGCATGCGGGAGTCTGTCTGACTGTCTCTCCCTGTTTCCAGCTTCAGGAAAAAAAAAAAAAGGCAAGAAATAGGCCCTGGCCACTTGGCTCAGTAGATAGAGCATCGCCCCACCATGTGGACATCCCAGGTTTGATCCCAGTCAGGGCACACATGAGAAGTGACCATCTGCTTCTCTCCCTCTTCTCTCTCTTCCCTTCTTGCAGCCAGTGGCTCAACTGGTTTGAACATCAGCCTCACGTGCTGAGTTGATTCAAGCATCGGCCCCAGACAGTGTTTGATGAGTGGCTACTGGTTGGGTGCATGTGGGAACCTGTCTCTCTATCTACCCTCCTCTCACTTAAAAGAATACAAATTTAAAAAGCAAGTAATACCTACTTTGAAAAGAGAAAATCTGGCCCTGTTCACCAACAACAATTGAAAAAAATCTTGAGAAACAAGACACTTAGATTTTAATCCTAACTGTACAGCCATTTCACAACCATGCCTCATTTGTAAAACTAAGAAGTAGGTTTAGATTATTTCTGTAGTTTTTTTCTAGCTCTAAAATGCTTGTAATGAGCTACAAGAACCAGGATATCTGGCCTAAACCACTGCGAGTGTCAGCATTTTTCACTGTCCAGATTCTTCAGATAAAAGGCTAGTCACTTCCCTTCTACTCCTTGACCTCTGGCTTTTTAAAAGGCCATTGAAAATATATTTCTGATCAGAACAATTGCTGCCCTCTTAGAAGTCATCCAATCTTCAAACAGACATGAGTGACACTGGAGAAAATGTAATGCAGTATAATATTTGGAAGATGTCTCTAGACAGACATTTGTGCCTGCTGCAACCACAGTATCCAAGTTGTGGAGTTTCCCATAACAAAAACATACAATCAAGTTCTTTAGCTACCACAGAAATATGTCTTCCAAATTGCCTCATTTTTCCACAATAATCATATCCTTGACCGATAGGAACCACTCTGCAGCCTGGCTCTAGAATGAAGCGGACCTGGGGTTAGCCCTTGCCATTTATAAACTGGAAGTTACTTACCTCCAAACCTCATTTTCCCCATCTGTACAACAGGGCTGCTACTCCTGGTGGCAATGAAAATATATATAATACAAATTTCATATATGTAATGATGTCTAAATATTGATGTTTTGGGGCAGACACATTGTTAGGTTTGAAAAAAATAATTTACAAAGCAACAGAAAAAATATGATAGGATCTTGGAGGTTAGTTTGTTTTTAAAAAGCGTACAGTGGAAAAAAGGAAGGTATTTCTGACACATACGACAACATGGATGAACTTTGATGGTGTTATGCTAGGGGAAATACCAGTCACAGGGAGACAAATACTGTATGATTCTACTCACATGAGCTACCTGGAGTGGCTGGATTCAGGAAGACAGAAAGCACAGTGATGGCTCCCAGGGGACGGAGGCAGAGGAAAGGGAGTTGTTGTTTAACAGGTATACTATCTCAGCAAGATGAAGACAGTTCTGAAGATGGGCCGCACCACAATGTGACTATACTTAATACAACTGAACTGACGATCAAAAACTAGGTTAGAGGCCCCGGCCAGTTGGCTCAGTGATGGAGCATCGGCCCTGCATGTGGAAGTCCTGGGTTCGATTCCTGGCCAGGAGAAGTGCCCATCTGCTTCTTCATCCTTCCCCCTCTTATTTTTCTCTATCTCTCTCTTCCTCTCCTGCAGCCAAGGCTCTATTGGAGTAAAATTGGCCCAGGCGCTGAGGATGGCTCCATGGCTTCCACCTCAGGCGCTGGAATGGCTCCAGTTGCAATGGAGCATTGCCACAGATGGGCAGAGCATTGCCCCCTAGTGGACTTGCTGGTGGATCCCTGGGCGGGTACATGTGGGAGTCTGTCTCTCTGCCTCCCTGCTTCTTACTTCAGAAAAATTAAAAAAAAATAAATCAACTAGGTAAGATGATTAAAAATTTGAAATACATTTTTAAATAAAACAAAATATATACATTTTAAAACACTTTCAGAAAGCATACGGTGTGTATATCTATCTCTGGCAGGAGAGTCCCTGATGATTTTTCCTCTCTGCTTTGTCATTGCTCTGCAGAAGCAGGACAAGCTCACTGTGAAAAACATTCAATCCAGAAAAAAATAGCATTTTTCTTATACAGAGGAAGGCTAAAAGCCTGAAAGTTGTGAAATCTAGCAACTAAGGTTCTAATAAGTCTTAAAATACATTAATTAAAATACTCTAATTAGGAACTATACCTATAATTAGGGTCCGAATAACTGGTTAAAAGAATTATAAAGGCCTGACCACTGGTGGCACAGTGGATAGAGTGTTGACCTGGGACACTGAGGTCCCAGGTTCGAAACGTCAAGGTCCCCAAGCTTGAGTGCAGGCTCACCAGCTTGAGTGTGGTATCATCAACATGATCCCAAGGTCATTGGCTTGAGACCAAAGGTTGCTGGCTTGACACCCAAGATCACTGGTTTAAGGGCAACATCGCTGGCATGCACAAGGAGTCACTAGCTTAGTTGGAGTCCCCTGATCAAGGCACATATGAGAAAGCAATCAATGAACAACTAAGGTGCCGCAACTACGAGTTGATGCTTCTCATCTCTCTCCCTTCCTGTCTCTCTCTCTCTTTCTTAAAAATAATAATAATAATAATAATAAAAGATTGATAAACATGAAGTATGTTTCTGTTCTTAAATTTGTAGAGAAATATTAACTTTAAATGGCATTATGCAAAATTTAAATTACTTGGAATACAAAGGCATTGTAAAAAATACAAGTAAAGAATTCAAATTTCATCAATTGAAATTGCTAGTGCCTAGCAATGCTTATTGAGTGAATAAATGAATAAACTTGAGGAGAAGGCAACTCTCTTTTTGTATTTTTTAAACTTTATTTATTTATCAATTCTTAGCAAGAGAGAGAGAGAAACACCAACCATTGCTCCACCCATCCACGCACTGCTTCCTGTATGTGCCTGGACCAGAGATCAAATCTGTGGCCTTCATGTAGGGACGATGGTCTAACCAACTGAGCGACCTGGTCAGGGTGAAAGCAACTCTTTAATCTCAGAAAATATATAGACGATTCAGAATAATTATATTACACTGCTACCCGCTGGCGGCAGCATCCTCAAAACACAGGGCAGTAACTACGACGGCAAAGAGTTCCCTGCTGACACTTTAAAAGTAAAAGGGTTACAGACCTGTAACAACTTTTCTCCTTTAAAACTTTATTATAACAATAAAATATGGACGTTGCCTTTGTAGAAGGCACATTGAGTCTGCTATAAGTCGGTGACGGAAAAGGTGTAAGGTGGAAAATTACTGAAAGTGGAGCCAGGTCCACTTGCGGATCCTGCGCCGTAGACACCATGCCTCAGCTTCCGCAGACATGAGCATGGGTCACAGGTTGCTGTGAGGGGCACGTGAGACCAGGTGAAAGCTCCTGATCAACGGTAAAATGTCAGGAGTTAGTATTACGTATTATTATTAATTGAATTACTATTACTGACTTTTTTGCTTAAATAATAAAACATCTTTGAAACACTACTGTTTATGCTCTATTCAGTTTTTTAAGTTTAACAAAATCTGTCAGCTTTTTGAAGATGTGAATGCCTAATTAAAGAAAAACAAATACCTGTCCTTTGACATGGTCATTATAGCCATTATTTACATGGTATTCCCATCTTCACAATTCAATTCAGATTTTCCCAGATTTTTTTTTTTTTTTTTTTTTTTTAGCAGAAACATGCCCTACATACTTTCCTTGAGCATAATTTATATTTAAATTGCTGTCTGGGAATTCAGCATACAGGACCTTAACACAGTGCTGCACATTAGTCAACATTTCCACAGTCCCCTAGCACCGAGGAAGGAAGTGTGATATGCACAGAAGAAACTGAACCTCAGGGGCCCATCAGGAATGTCCTCTAGCATTCCATTAAAATCTGACACACATAACTACTCCCGAGAACTGGAAACGTCTTTCCAGCAGTAAGGACATCAATGTAAAGACTGAGGACAAACAGGAACTATTTAAGACCCTTTCTCACAGGAAGTAACTGAAGGTGAAATGGGCTGAAACAGGGCTGGGTGTAGGATCAATAGCTTGTGCATTTTCTTGCTCTGTATACAACATTAAAACAATATTTTTGACAGCCTCCCGAGCTCTGCCTGCCCTCTAGCCTTCCATGCCTCCCTCTTTTCAGTCTATGTGGCACAGTCAGCATGGATGACATGATGCTGGAGATGCTCTGTGCAGAGTTTTAAAGGCACCTATGAGCATCACAAATGCCGTTCACCATGAAGAAAAGATAAGGAGCTGTGGGTAAAAAAAATGTAAAATTTTTTAAAAAAAAGAAAAATTAAAACAATATTTTTTTTTTTTTGTATTTTTTTTTTCCTGAAGTTGGAAACGGGGAGGCAATCAGACAGACTCCTGCATATGCCTGACCAGGATCCATCCGGCACGCCCACCAGGGGGCGATGCTCTGCCTATCCAGGGCATCGCTCTGTTGCAACCAGAGCCATTCTAGCGCCTGAGGCAGAGGCCACAGAGCCATCCTCAGCGCCCGGGCCAACTTTGCTCCAATGGAGCCTTGGCTGCGGGAGGGGAAGAGAGAGACAGAGAGGAAGGAGAGGGGGAGGGGTGGAGAAGCAAATGGGCGCTTCTCCTGTGTGCCCTGGCCGGGAATCAAACCTGGAACTCCTGCACACCAGGCCGATGCTCTACCAGTGAGCCATTTTATGTTTACATAATATGAATTACTAACATAAAAAATTTGTTCTCATCATAAAGCATAGGTAAAATTAGATTCTTGGTATTTTATCAAGAATGTAGAAGATTCTAGAAATGTATGTGTTCCTTTAAAAAAGAAGCACACCTAATACACCTCAAGGATAGACTGTATAACAATAAACAAAATACATAGACTAGTAAATTCCTGGCCATTAAACAGCAGCAACACACGTAAATACAGCCACATTTCAAAAATATCTGAGGGGATCGTTAAGATTAAACATGCTAGGTTCCCCATGTGCCTTACCTGAAATATTCCTAATTTTACTTAAACCAAGTTTTCATAGAAATATAAAGTACCATAAATACTTTCTCCTATCCAAAATAGTCCAAGAAAGATGTGTCTTTTTAATTGTTTACTGTAACTTACCCATTTTTTAAAATTAGGTGCCATTTTAAAATTATACTAAAGCACTTACTTCCAAAGCATTGTAAGATAAAAATAAAGGCTCATAGACATTCTTTAACACTAGACATAAAGTATAAGTACACTAACATGTAAAATATAAAATAAGTATAAAAGAAAAGTTTTATTTCTATACTCAATAGATAATTATCTAGAATCAATGATTACTTGGAGACAGATTTATAAAGGTGACCATTTGGGTTATTTGGGGGATAGTTTCATAACAGCTTCCACATTTTCCCCTTGAGCACAGAACAAGAGTTGGCTGCACACGTCCCAAATCCACGCACGGAATTAGGCTGAGAAAGTATGTGGGAGCATGGAGCTTTGGAATTTGGAGTCAATGATTTCAGACTAAGGTATTCTTTTTTGGTAGTTCAATTCAGTACTAGAATGTAAATATTTTGTATGAATTGATGAAAAATATGACTATAAAAAGTATATACTATCCTAAAAAATGTTTTTTTTACATTTTCAACAACAGAAAACGTTTTGAAAGAAAAAGAGCAACAAAAACATTTCGTGAATACTTTCATATGTGTTAGAGAAATACTGTGATAGACACTTCCATATATTAAGTTATCACAATAATTTTCTCCATCTTTGCCATAAAACGATGGACTCTATGTTAAAAGACATAGGTAATCAAGAGCTCTAAATTATTAAAACAGCTATTAATTTCTTTTCAACATACATAACATTTCTGAAGTAAGAGATTCATTGAACCATTTCATCTTTTCTCCCCAGAGACAACATGATGAAATAGTAAATTCTGAGCCAAGGTGACAATACAAAAACAAGGTCAAACAACCCTTAGCTGCCTCTCTAGATAATCATTATCATTGTCCAAGAAATAATTTTTAGGATATTGAGTTTTTTCCTCCTTAATTTAACAATTTTACTGCTCTATATCCAAAAGGCAATCAGTCTCCATCTAAATCAAGTTATTGTCAAAAATATATTATCAAAACCATATAATATTCATCCACATAAATGTAAAGAAACTAAAAAAAAGAAAAGCCTAAATTGAATTTATAATGGGATATCACAAAAGTCAGTCTTCTCATTTTAAAAACTAAACAAAATGGTCGCATCATTTTGAAAGGCCCTGACAACAAAAATGTAAGACAGATCTCTAAAAGAGAGATTGCAGACACCCTCATGTGAGATGAATCAAATAAGCAACAATGATGACCTACAGACAACCAGTTCAGAACCCTTCCTAAGCGGGGGTGGGGGGAGCCCTGCGAGGGAGGAGGAAAACCACATTCTAAAAATAAACAAACTATATCAATAAATGCATCTGGCAATGTAAAAAAAATGAGTAATATTTATTTATAATTGATTTGCACAATTATTTTTATTTAACGGTTCACAATGAGGGGGTTCCATAACACACATGTACACACAGCAACCCCTAAGAGGTAGCAGAGATTCTAGGTACCTAATCAATTTAATTTGAAAGAGACTGCCATTAAAAATACAGCAGGCTATAAACTAACAGTAATTAACAAAGCTTGTAAACATAACCAAATACTGTTAGAAAATAATATTGTATTAGAAACTTGAAATTCATCCCCCCCCAAAAAAAGCTATTTTCTTGATCTCCAGCTAAAATTACTCTGATAAACTTAAGAAAATATCATGAAGTGTAATACATATGTTTTAGGTTTCCATTCACTTTTATTATACTATAATATGTCTTCAGGCAAGAAAGGCACCAGATATTTTGCCAGAACAAAATAGGATCCTGTCATCAGTATGGCACTGAGGGGGAAAATAAAGACAATTGGTCTTTTCCTTTTTTAATCAACTATCTATATTGAAATGAATACAATTATCAGTCTATCCCCTATAGTTTAAAAAAAAAAGGTATAGTCACAGCAAACTGTATCAAAACAATCTTCAGTTACTAAGTCAGTTCTACAAGGCACACTTTCTCACAGCTTGGCCAGGAACAATCTTAAAGGCTTGTCCAACATGGATTGCTTCTGAAAGCATCATTACCCGATCTCTGGATTTCATCACCTTCACTAACTACTAGCCCTGTCTGTAACTCACACAGACATAAAAAGCGTGTCTTTCCAGCTCACCTATCAAGTGACAAGTTCCTTTCCAGGAAAACAAACATCTGAGCAAAGGAACTCTAACAGAAAACAGCAGTACCACCATTCAATTTAGCACTGGTAGTTCCTTTCCCACTACGACATTCTTCTGGAAGTAGGTGGCCTTTAAATTTGGAAATATACTCTATAAATGCATGCCTTAGTCTACATAATGCCACAAGTAATTTGACTGATCTGTCTTTTAACAGGGAGACAGATGACTACTGTTTGAGTGAGGTTTCAGCTAACATTAGTTAGACCTTTGATTTCTTCCATTTATTTTCAGCAGAAGAGTTTCTAATCATCCTAAGAGTTTTTATGCACACTGGATAAGGTGGCAGTTTCAATGCTTCTGCTCTAAACAAATGTCAAATAGCTTCTCCAGTGGTTTCCAACATCAACATGCAAATATCCAATTAATTGGTTGATGCTGAAAAAGAATCCTAGATCCAGAACACCAGAGGCTATAGAACAGAATAATCTTATGGCCAGGAGCTTTAAAGAATGTCTTCCAAACATCTTAGTTTTTCAGCAATAACCCTTTGGATGCTAGGATTTCTAAATTTTACTATAACTCTTACCATAAAAGATATTTCAATGAGGATGCTACACATATGTATATTTTAAGCAGAATAATATTACAATTAACATCCCTGGCCCTCAGGCATTAGAGGCCAGTCACTGTGACAACAGGAAGGTCACACAGGCACTTCCACACAGCCCCTAGTGGGACAGCACTGCCCTCCCTCCTTTAACAATATAGTTCCCTACCATCTTAAACAAGTCACGCAAAGCTCCAAAGAAGCTGTCCTTAGTCACTCGTTATTCTGATAGACAGCAGACGTGACTGGAGATGAAGATGAAGGTGATGCAGGACGTGAGATTAACCGTAAAGGAACTCCAGACACGCTGCTTGAAAAAGCCTCCAAATTCACTCTGCTCTGTGACCACTTGTTTCTCGCTCATCAAAGTAGTTAAGTTACCTCTAAGCCTGTGTTAACCACCAGTTATTTAGGGCTATTTAAATTTAAATTACTAATCAAGTCTAAGTCTCACCAGCCACTTATGCTCAACAGACACTTGATTCCAGACCATTTCGATTATCGCAGAATGCTGTATTAGACGGCACTGCTCTCGGGCTTGCTATGCACATGAGGCACTTCAGTGCCACCGAGGGAGAGTCACAGCAAAGAGGGGGACTTCTTCAGTGCTGGTAACAGAGTCACAGCCCGTCACCAAACTCTTTTTAACATTTGGCGTTGGAACAAAATTCCAGGTATAAACAACATTAAAATCAGAAACTTCCATATTATACCAAGTTGATGAGTATCTACAGATGGGTCAGCTCTCTATATCTCTTCAACACACTGTTCTAGGGGATAACATTGATTAGTGAAACCATACCAGGAAGGTGCTTAACTTTTTCTTCTCCAGATATTATTCACTAAGTGCCAAACTTTGTTTAATTAACCCAAAACAAAAACCTGTCCAGCGGCTGGCCTGCCCTTCACAAGGCTCTGAGCAGCCCTTTGGGGCCACACAGGTATAGCAGCCTCCGCTCTCCGAGCTGTCACTCTCTGCAGTTTCAGATGCCAGCAGTCAACTGGGGTCCAAAGATTCATGTTTTAAACTGAGTGCTGTTCTGAGCAGCATGATGACCTCTTGCGTCTCCAATGTGGGGTGGGAGTCACCCCCTTGTAGGCATCTCCACGCTGCGGCCACGCCCGCCTGTTAGTCACCTAGTGGCCCTCTCGGTATCTGACATGGGATAGCTGTGCTTCTGTTCTGTCCACCCTATTTTCCTCACTGCTTCCAAAGTGCAGGAGCGGTGACGCTGGCAATTCGGGTGTGGCAAACAGAAACCATCAAGTGCTTCCTTTAAGTGAAAAGGTAAAAGTACCCAACTCGTAATTCTGTGCCTAATTTATAAACCGTATTATGTAGGAAAAAGAGTATATTCAGTGTTCAGTACTATCCACGGTTGCAGCTATCCATGGGGAGACTACTGTATAGACAGATGTCTATTTGCTCCTCCCAAATTCAGACCTGTTCCATCTTCTCTCTCTGTCACTGGGAACTCTTTCTCACAGGGTTTGTAGCTTTTACACTTACCACACCTTAGATTACTGCCCTGGTCTTAGAGTGTCAAACAGTAGCGAGAAAGAGGAAGAAAAGTATTTGTATAGCTTTATCAAATGCTTTTTCAAGAATTTACATACTGTCTGACCTGTGGTGGCACAGTGGATGGAGTGTTGACCTGGAATGCTGAGGTCACCAGTTCAAAACCTCAGCCCCAGACTCCAGCGCTGGATTCCAGTGCCAGGAAGAAAAGTCCTCATAACTCTGAATATAAAAACCTGCAGGACTGTGGTGGAGTGAGATGGATGGCTACTATGTTCTGGCCCCGGGCGGTTGGCTCAGTGGTAGAGCACTGGCCTGGCGTGCAGGAGTCCCAGGTTCGATTCCCAGCCAGGGCACACAGGAGAAGTGCCCATCTGCTTCTCCACCCCTCCCCCTCTCCTTCCTCTTTGTCTCTCTCTTCCCCTCCTGCCGAGGCTCCATTGGAGCAAAGTTGGCCCGGGCGCTGGGGATGGCTCCATGGCCTCTGCCTCAGGCGCTAGAATGGCTCTGGTCGCAACAGAGCAACACCCCAGATGGGCAGAGCATCACCCCCTGGTGGGCATGCCGGGTGGATCCCGGTCCGGCGCATGTGGGAGTCTGTCTGACTGCCTCCCCATTTCCAATTTCGGAAAAATGCAAAAAAAAAAAAACTCATCTACAAGAGGAAGATATACACAGCCCACATGTGGGGAGCAGGGGAACCTCAGGTGCCAACTTGTGTGATTGAGGAGGCTGTGCCACTGTACCCTACATTAGGCTACTCTACCAAGCCCAAGAGACATAGCAGGAGACTACCCAATACATAGAAACAAACAAAGGGAAGCTGCCAAAATGAGGAGACAAAGAAACATGTCCCAAATGAAAGAACAGAACAAAATCCAGCAAAATAACTAAACAAAATGGAGACCAAAAATCTACTAGATGCAGAATTCAAAACACTGGTTATAAGGATGTATAACTTAGAGAGAACCTCAACAGTGTAAAAAAAAGACCAGTCAGAAATGAACAACACAATAACTGAAAAGAAGAATAATTTACAGAAAATCAACTTTATTGTAGATGAAGCCAAGAATCAAATCAGAAATAAGGATCTTCTTTAAGAAAAAGTAAAAAATTAAAAATATGAACAATAAAATGCCAATAAATATCTATCAAAAATGGAATCTAAAAAACAAAATAGCCTGACCTGGTGGTGGCTCAGTGGATAGAGCGTCAGACTGGGATGCGGAAGGACCCAGGTTCAAGACCCCGAGGTCGCCAGCTTGAGTGCAGACTCATCTGGTTTGAGCGAGGCTCACCAGCTTGGACCCAAGGTCGCTGGCTCCAGCAAGGGGTTGCTCAGTCTGCTGAAGGTCCACGGTCAAGGCACATATGAGAAAGCAATCAATGAACAACTAAGGTGTTGCAATGCACAATGAAAAACTAATGATTCATGCTTCTCATCTCTCTTTGTTCCTGTCTGTCTGTCCCTGTCTATCCCTCTCTCTGACTCACTCTTTGTCTCTGTAAAAAATAAATAAATAAATAAAATTAAAAAACAAAATAAATGAACAGAACAGAAACAGACTCATACATACACAAAACATCTTAATGGTTGCCAGATGGGAGTGGTTGGGGGATAAATGAAAAAGATAAAGGTATTAATAAGCACAAATTGGCTGTTACAGAATAGTCACAGGGATATAAAGTACAGCATAGAAAATACAGTCAGTAATATTCTAATTAGGTGAGAGGTTTATCAGGATGATCACTTAGTAAGTTATATAATGTCTAATCACTGGGGTGTACACCTGAAACTAATATAATAATGATGTTAACTATAACTGAAAAATAAAAATGATTTAAAATTTTAAAAAATGCTTAAAAATATAAATTTTGTTATGTATATTTTACCACTTAAAAAATAAAGAAAACTTTGAGTAGAACATCTGCCTCCTGACATGTACCTTATACTAAGGCAAAAAAAAATTCATTTAGTATCTCTATCTGCTTTTCCTATCTGAAAAAACTTTTTATAGTATCATCAAAAGGTAACACTGATTCCTTAGCCCAATTTCTCTCTCCAGGGTGTTTAGAAATCCTGCTATTGTTGGGCTTAAAGTATCGATACAGTAAGGCTCCATTTTATCCTTGAGCCTTCAAAACAAACTCTATTTCCCTGAGCCCTATCCATTCTGAGAATAAGCTGTGTATCGTTCAGAAGCAGTCTTCAGATTAATCACCGCGTGCCCACGCTAGGTACTGCAGTTCCAAAGATAATTAAGCCAAGATTTCTGTTGTCAAAGAGGTCAGTTCATGGTGGACACGAACATGAATGGATAGTAAGTACAGTGTGTCCATAAAGTCATGGTGCACTTTTGTCCAGTCACAGGAAAGCAACAAAAGACGATAGAAATGTGAAATCTGCACCAAATAAAAGGAAAATCCTCCCAGTTTCTGTAGGATGAGGTGGCAGCATGTGCGCATGCGCAGATGATGACGTAACACCGTGTATAGAGCAGAGCAGCCCACGGCCATGCCAGTAGAGATGTGGATGGTACAGAGGAAAGTTCAGTGTGTTCTGTGGCTCGCTAAATTCGAATCCATGACCAAAGTGCAACGTGAATATCGGCGCGTTTATAACGAAGCGCCACCACATAGGAATAACATTACTCGGTGGGATAAGCAGTTGAAGGAAACCAGCAGTTTGGTGGAGAAACCCTGTTCTGGCAGCCCATCAGTCAGTGACGAGTCTGTAGAGGCTATACAGGATAGCTACCTAAGGAGCCCTAAAAAAATCTGTGCGTGAGCCCACATCGAACTGCACTGAATAGGTATGAAACTGGGAGAGTTTTCCTTTTATTCGGTGCAGATTTCACATTTCTATCTTTTTTTGTTGTTTTCCTATGACCAGTCAAAAGTGTACCATGACTTTACGGACACACGGTATTTCCTCTTTCCTCAAATTCAAGCAAGCAAGTAGTCAGCCCTGCATATTGTCTCAGAGGAAGCCCATGTCCGGGTGGAAAACACAGTAGCCTGGGAACCTTTCAGGCTTTCTCAAAACAAAAGACTACTCATAATAGCCTCAAATGGATACCAGTCAAATATATGTCACCAGACAGCTGGATAGAGAAATCATGGTCATACAGTGGAGTACTACTCAGTAATGGGCATGAACAAACTATTCATGCAACATCATAGATAAAACTCACAAATATAATGTTGGGAAGTGAGCCAGACAAGAAGAATATATATATATAATTCCATTTACATGAAATTAAAAACAGATAAAATTAATACATGCTAGGACAAGGCCATAGAGTGGTAACCTCTGGGGAGGGGTCCCGCTCAGTGTTGGTAATGTAAAGGAGCATGAGTAAGGCCTCTGGAATGCTGGCAATGTTTTGTCTCTTTATGGGAGTGACATGGGTGTGTTTTATGAAAATTCATTGAGCTATAAACTTAAAATGTCTATATGAATGCTACCGTCAATTAAAATTTTACTTTGGTCCTAGTTAGGCAGTTTAGTTGCTTCGTGTCGTCCCGATATGTGGAGGTTGTGAGTTCAATCCCTGGCCAGGACACATACAAGAATAAACCAATAACAGCATGACTAAGCGGAACAACTAATCGATGTTTCCCCCTCTCTTTCTGTCTCTCTCTCTCTGTCTGTCTCAAAATCAATAAATAAAAATTAAATTTTACTTTAAAAAATTTTCTGCTCTCATTTTGGGCGGCGACAGACTATATAAGGTATTATTATCAGATGGTGATAAGCATGAAAATATATATAAAACAAGGAAAGGGACTAAGTTGTCAGGGTATGTAGATGAGTTTGGAAAGGGATTTACAATTTTAAAATGTCAAGGAAGCCTGACCTGTGGTGGCGCAGTGGATAAAGCATCAACCTGGAAACACTGAGGTTGCCGGTTCAAAACCCTGGGCTTACCTGGTCAAGGCACATATGGGAGTTGATGTTTCCTGCTCCTCCCCCCCTTCTCTCTCTCTCCTCTCTATAATGATTTAAAAAAAAAAAAAAAAAAAAAAATGTCAAGGAAGGCAGGACTGAGATGGTGACATCTGACTGAAAAACAAGGGTGTGAGCCACGCAGCTTTCTAGGGGACAGTGCAGAGAACAATAATTCAGCCTGTGCTTATGGATGGAAATCTATGTAACAGAGAAAACTGTACACCTGTTTTTTACCTTTCTTTCTTATTATATTTTAGTGGAATTGTAACAACCTATATCATATCGTAACATCTTTAAAAGGTTGTTTCCCATGTGTACACACACAGAACAAAAGAAAACATGACTAAACTCTTAAGAGAAAGAGGGTTCTCAGGCATAGACAGCTTGCACGCTGAATAAATTCAAAGGGATGCATTCACCCAGAGTGGGAAGAAACTGGTCCAAACTGGAAGAAGAAAAATAAATGAAAGAGAAATTTTCACTCATCCACTATATAGTGAGCTCAAAGTTTAAACATTCACCAACCTCGGCAGCCCTGAAGATCCCACACACAAAGTTTTCTACCAGTCAAGGATCACCAGAAATATCGGAATTTTCTGAAAGAATACACAATGACAAAAACAACAAACAAAACATTTTTTTAAACAGGTATATGGGCCTGACCTGTGGTGGCACAGTGGATTAAGCATCCACCTGGAATGCTGAGGTCGCCGATTTGAAACCCTAGGCTTGCCTGGTCAAGGCACATATGAGAGTTGATGCTTCTTGCTCCTCCCCTCTTCTTTCTCCCTCCCCCCCCTCTCTCTCTCCTCTCTAAAATGAATAAAAGAAGTCTTTTAAAAAAATTTTTTTTTTTTTGTATTTTTCTGAAGCTGGAAACGGGGAGAGACAATCAGACAGACTCCCGCATGCGCCCAACTGGGATCCACCTGGCACGCCCACCAGGGGGAGACGCTCTGCCCACCAGGGGGCAATGCTCTGCCCCTCCGGGGCGTCGCTCTGTTACAACCAGAGCCACTCTAGCACCTGGGGCAGAGGCCAAGGAGCCATCCTCAGCGCCCTGGCCATCTTTGCTCCAATGGAGCCTCGGCTGCGGGAGGGGAAGAGAGAGACAGAGAGGAAGGAGAGGGGGAGGGGTGGAGAAGCAGATGGGCGCTTCTACTGTGCGCCCTGGCCGGGAATCGAACCCGGGATTTCCGCACGCCAGGCTGACGCTTTACCACTGAGACAACCGGCCAGGGCCAAAAAATTTTTAAAGGTATACGAAACAGAGACAAACAATTAGAAAAATAAATCTTTAAAACAAAACAAAACAAAACAAATATATATATATATATATTCTCAGAGAGATCACATTAGATCCTTAGACAAGAACAGATCCTATTTTTTAAAAAGGGGTGAAAGAACTGTATGCTAATAATGGATAGATTTCTTAGTATATAGATGGTACCTCAATAGTGTGACCATAACCTAAATTCCCAGGATGCAGCCTAATGAGGATGCTGGGGACGAGAGCTGAGCTGTCCAAAAAGGTAGCCTCTAGCTACATGTGTCTACTGAATGCCTGAAATGTGGCCAATCAAAAATGGAACAACTAAGTGGAACAGCAAATCGATGCTTCGCTCTCTCTCTCTTGCTCTCAAATCAAAGGAAAAGTTTAAAATAATAAAAGTAATGTGGCCAATCAAGTTGAGAGGAATTAAAAGTATGCACAGGATTTCTAAGTCTTAGTACAAAAAATAATTATGTAATTGTAGATAGAACTAATAATTTTTTATATTGGGTACATGTTAAAGTGATAATATTTTGGATATACTGGGTTATATAAAATATGTTATCAAAATTAACTCCCTCTGGGTTTTTTTTACTTTTTTAATGTGGCTTCTAGAAAATTTTAAATTTTATATGTGGTTCATGTGTGGCTTGAATATTATACTTCTACTAGATTTTACTATTGTAAAGCCAGAAGCCAGGGCTAGGGCCACCATCATAGCAGCCCAGTCCTTGCAGGTTCACATTGGATTCGGACAGTCGGTAAGGAAACAACGGAGCCACAAACTGGTGGGCCATAGTATTTAATTCTAGCTTGCACCCGTTGGGCAAGTAAAAACATACACTCTGGGCTCCAAAACCCACTCACATTCAGTGCTCCCAAAGCCACTGACTTATCCGAGTTTCCTAGAATCAAATGTTTCTAGCTCACCAGCCTTATTCCCCTCAGTTCCCCATCTCCTTCCTTATCCCAGATACAAACTCTACACAAACTGGCATCTCACTCAGCACTCCGCCATCTTGGCTGCTTCTCCTGGCCTCCTCCACATGGCCTCCTTCTGCTCTCTGCTCTGCTCTCTCCTCTAATGATAATCTCAGGAACCAAGAGCCAACTCTCCTTCTGCCCTCATTTTATATTGTAGCTTCACAACCTCTAATCCAATATACAAAATAGGGAAGTCTCTAATACAAAGTCACTTCTCTGAGGCATGATTGGATTGTACCACCCCACAAAAAGGGTGGGAAAGGCTTAATCCCAAAACCAAGCCCCAGGCTACAACGATCCTGCCTGCCCGCAACACACATTAATATCACCTGGGCAACGTTATCTTTTACAAAGTGAGCATAATACATTTTATCTGCCCAACAACTATTCTCGAGTATACACATTTGTTGAGAAAAAGGCTGTGTCTAAGTAATTTTTGCATCGAGAGCCCAAAGCATAGATCTTCAGTAAGTATTTACTGAATAAACAAATAATGTACATTTTCAAAAGTATGTCATTTTGGAAGTGCATCCTGAGGCATGGTACACAGTCAATTCAAGGAACTTGAATTTCTATTCTTACCTTTTGTGTATTACTTTAAAATATTTTTGGTGCCCTGGCCAGTTGGCTCAGCGGTAGAGCGTCGGCCTGGCATGCGGGGGACCCGGGTTCGATTCCCGGCCAGGGCACATAGGAGAAGCGCCCATTTGCTTCTCCACCCCCCAACCCCCTCCTTCCTCTCTGTCTCTCTCTTCCCCTCCCGCAGCCAAGGCTCCATTGGAGCAAAGATGGCCCGGGCGCTGGGGATGGCTCCTTGGCCTCTGCCCCAGGCACTAGAGTGGCTTTGGTCGCGGCAGAGCGATGCCCCGGAGGGGAAGAGCATCGCCCCCTGGTGGGCAGAGCATCGCCCCTGGTGGGCGTGCTGGGTGGATCCCGGTCGGGCGCATGCGGGAGTCTGTCTGACTGTCTCTCCCCGTTTCCAGCTTCAAGAAAAAAAAAAAAAATTAAAAAAAATAAAATAAAATAAAATATTTTTGGTATACTTTATAAATCACAGTTTATTCCTCCCATACTTTATTATAATACAATAATCATTTTATCACTAGCCTGAATTATTTCAATAGCTATGATCACAGAGATTTCCAAAACCAAGAAGTGAAATCTACCGCCTTACCTTTTAAAGCCCACCCTCTAGTGCCCATATGTAGAGCCAGGAGCCAAGGCCAGGGCCACCATCAGAGCAGCCTGGTCCATGCAGGTTCGCATTGGATTCGGACAGTTGGCAAAGAAACAGCGGAGCCAAAAACTGGTGGGCCATAGTCTTTAATTCTAGCTTTGCACCCGGCGGGCAAGTAAAAATACACACTGGGCTCCAAAACCCAGTCACATTCAGTGCTCACAAAGCTACTGACTTATCCGAGTTTCCTAGAATCAAATGTTTCTAGCTCACCAGACTTATTCACCTCTGTTCCCCATCTCCTTTCCTTATCCCAGATACAAACTCTGCCCAAATTGGCTTCTCACTCAACATTCCGCCATCTTGGCTGCTTCTCCTGGCCTCCTCCATGTGGCCTTTCTCTGCTCTCCTCTGCTCTCTCTTCTAATGATTATCTCAGGAACCAAGAGCCCAAGCTCCCATTCTACCCCTATTTTATAGTGTAGATTCAAAACCCTTAATCCAATATACAAAATAGGGAAGTCTCTAATACAAAGTCACTTCTCTGAGGCATGATAGGATTGTACCGCCCTACATCAAAAAGGGTAGGAAAGGCTTAATCCCAAAACCAAGCCCCAGGCTAAAGGATTCTGCCTGCCTTTAGCCCACCCCAACACACATTAATATCACCTGGGTGACGGCCTCCTTGTGTTATCTTTAACAAAGTGAGCATAATACACTTTATCCGCCCAACACCATATTATTAGAATAAATATGTCCACAAAGATCAATTTGCTTTACAAAAATTTTTAAATAAAACTATGAAATCTGTAAATATGTTAAAAACTCAGAAAAACATAGTAAAATGTTGCTGATAATTAACATACTGGCCTCAAGTAAACCAGTTAAACCAGTTTAGTGAAGGAGAGTAAACCAGTTAAACCAGTTTAGTGAAAGAAAGTTGAAGAGAAAATATCCTTCAGTATAATTTTTCAAAGCTTTTTTCAAACTCTTAAAAAAATTTATTGATTGATTAAGAGAGAGAGGAGGGGAGAAAGAAAAGGACAGAAACAGAGAGATTGATTTGTTGTTCCACTTACTTATGCAGTCACTGGTTCATTCTAATAAGTGCCATGACCCACAACCTAGGCGTAGCAGGACAACGCTCTAACCACTGAACTACTGGGCCAAGGCTCAATAAATATTCCATCTTACTGAGGTGACCAACCTGCCTGCAACCTAACTTGCCACCACTATCACTCAAATATAACCAAACACCCGACTGCCAGATTGATCAGAGTAACTAATGAAGTTGGGAGGCAGACTGCTTCATGTAAGTACTCATCAGGCTTTCTAGAGGATTATAAAAACGTCTCAAGTACTTTGGAGTTTTACAGGTCAGAACAGGGCGTAAGAGCCAATCCCCGAACCCAGAACTTGAGGAAGTAATACTAAAGACTGGTGGTAGGAGGCTGGAGGCTGGGGAATGAGGGTGGACAGGCTATCTGAAAGGTCTCAGAGAATAAGACTACACCCAAATCTTCAGGAAAAGTTCCGACCGCAGAAAAAATTTTTAATCATCCTTCTCAGTCTCCTTTGCTAGTTCTTCCTCTGCTTCCCAAACTTTTGGGGTTGAAAGCTTCAGATCTCAATCTAGGGCCTCTTCACTTCTCTATCTATACTCATTCTTTGTTATTTAATCTCATGGTTTTAAATAGTACCTATAAAGTGTGTGCGAAAAATCTCTGGCTGCCTCTAGACTCATATATTCAACTATCTGCCTGACATGTCCTGTCCATCTGATATCTAATACCTCCAAATCAGTAAATCCAAAACTAGTCTCCCCCCTGAAACCTGCTCCTCCTTCCTCTCAAAGTAGCCCTCCCCATCTCATTTGATGGCAACTGGAATGGGTACGTGCAGCTCTCTCCAAAGAATCTGATAGCTAACAATGATTTTGCTACCATTGAAGTAAGTGGAATTCATTCATTTTGACAGTGGCATTTGAGATAACTATCCATCAGTGTCCACTGCCTTGATCTCTGTAGAAGTTATACATTTTGCCCTTTCTAAAATCTAATTCTTCTGCTTTTCATTAGATTCTAAAATTTTTCACTTTTCCTTAAATGGGCCAGTCAGTTTCTGTTGCTTACAACTAAAACCCCTTACTCAGGATAGCCACCAGCTCTCAGCTGGCTGAGTCTGCTTTGCCACCAGCAGCTCCAAATCCGTCACCAATGCTGTCCCCTAGCCTCCTCTCCACTGATTGCTAGGGTGAAAATAGTTTTCCTACTTTCACTTATAACAAACAGACTCTAATCACACATGCCCAGAACTGTTTTGTATGATATCTGAGAAACTCTCTAAGAATTAAAATTATCTTTCACGAAAGTATAATATTTGTCCCAAACTGGTTATGCGCATGCTGACCGGTTATGCCCATGCTATTCATGAAAAACACAATGAGTAGGAAAGCTCTCACAGGCTTCTCCGCAGCTCATCTAAAACTGGACCACAAGTTCTGAGAATCCCTTTCTCTGACACCACACAACCTCTACTGCAGCAGCTAACCTCAGTCAGATAATTAACTATCCGTGCCTTCACGAAAGGAAGAGACCATGTCTCTTCACCTCTGCATCCCCATGTGAGGAAGGCTTGTTAAATGTTGAATTTTATCAGACAGTAACATAGAAATGCTCCACATTTTAAAACAATCACTATACCTCAAATTATATGCACTCTGATTTTCACATAATGTTGATTATCCACTACAAATACATATGAGTATCAACCAACAGTTAAGCCTTTCTGATCACATTGAAAAATCAAGAGGAAAGTGCACACAGGCCTGCAGAGTACTTTTTTGTTATCTTGATATTTCTAATTAATACATGACTTAAATGAGGTTAAATTTTGTGCACATCTCAAAAATATAAATGCTGATTCACTCACTAGTCTCCCAATATCATTCTTTCTTTAGTAAATATCTTATGCTGAAACTGAGGAGTTGGGAATTATATGGATAAACAGAATAATTTAAAAGATCTTTTAAAGTCCCATCTAATTTCTGCCCCGCCCCTCTAGCAAATGTAAAATGTCTAATCAACAGGTTGAGCTTGAGTATCAACACCACGTACGGAATTCTCAAAGGTCAATGTGATATGGCTTCCCCCAAACAATGTAACTACACAGGAAAGACTCAGAAATGCATAGACAAGCACCACCTAGTGGCAAAAGGAATTACTCCAGATAAACAGTTATCGTTGACAGTATATTTAAGTTACTTTACTAACCAAAATCTAAATCAGCTGTGATTCAGGACACACTTGTGTTAAAATATTTAACAACAATGTAGCTGCTAAATCAAGAGTAATACCAGTTTTAAGATAAATATTAAGACTAAATCGTCATGACAACAGTCCAGGTTCAGCTGTTTTAACATTGTTAACTGAATCTCTTAAAATTAAAATGAACGGAAGTGAACTGATGCTTATATTGAGCACTTACTCCACCATGTGTTGGGCATGGTCACATTTGTTACATTTCATTTAAACCCACAACACCCAGAAAATTCCCACTAAACAAACGAGAAAACTGGTCCTCAGATATTAAACAATTTATCTCCAATCATACAAATGTTAAGTGATGAAGTCACCTCCCATCTACATTCATCTAACTATTCCTGAGTCCCTGGGGAAATAAAGTAATACAATAAGTGAAGTGTATGCAGACTCACTAAGCACTCAGTTTGGGCCATGCATAACTGACTCCCACACAGACGACAGAGCTGTGCTGTGGAGAAACAGATAACCCCTCAGACTTTGGAACTAGTCAGACAGCTAGCTAGCAGAGAACAGAGCCCAGCTTAGTCCTGAGCGCAGTGAGGTACAGTAATAAAGACCACGGACTTCGGTCTTGGCCTAAGTTCCACCCAGTGTTGGGAAACTAATATTAACAGTTTTAGCAGAGCACACATTGAATTCAGCGGGGCACACAAAGGGTCCGCGTGGACACTACCTGCTCTCACAGAACTGACAGCCTTGCCCCTGGATAAGTTTCAGGCTAGTCGAGAAGAGGACAGACAAGGAGGTCCTTTTGGCACACTGACAGAGGCCACTTAATCCATAACCTCGTTTAGGTCAAAATGGATTATTAATTATGTAAAGACTGTCACCTTCACAGGAGAAGCCTTTATAAATTAGTCTTCCCAACTTTCAAACTTTTCCTCTCTCTCTCTACCTCCCTCTTCCTTCTCCTCCTGTTCACAAGAGCGCTCTCTCTCTCTCTCTCTCTCTCTCTCTCACACACACACACACACACACACACACTGAGATGAACTGTGCACACTGGGCTTCACTGACTCACTTTAAACTGCTCTGCAGCAGACGTGCCTTTTACACCAAGGCTCAACCCTTCAAGTCCTCACATCTTCACAGCTTTAGATCAATTCTATTTTAAGAACTGAAGAACACGTAAATGGTGGCAAAGCTTAATCGAAAAGGACAAGACTTTGGAGCCAGGTCTAATGACATTCCAGTTCTGCACATTAATAACTGATTAATCTGGTTGCCAGACAGGAGGGGGGGCTGGGTGACAGAGGTGGAAGGGACTAGAAGTACAAATTGCCAGTTATAAAAATACTCATGGGCCTAACCTGTGGTGGCGCAGTGGATAAAGCGTCGACCTGGAATGCTGAGGTCACCGGTTCAAAACCCTGGGCTTGCCTGGTCAAGGCACATATGGGAATTGATGCTTCCTGCTCCTCCCTCCCCCTTCTCTTTCTCTCTCTCTCTGTAAAAATTAAAAAAATTTTTTTTAAATACTCATGGGATGTAAATCACAGCATAGGGAATACAGTCAATAATACAGTAACATTGTACAGTGTCAGAGGGATACACGACTTACTGGGGTGATCACTATGTGAGTATATAAATGTCTAATCACTGTGTTGTATCCCTGAAACTAATGTGCTGTATGGCAAAGGTAACCGGAAAAAAAAATTTTAATTTTAATTAATGTTCTATAAAATTCAAAAAACTAAAATTTAACCTAGCTTTAAAAATCAGACTAATACATTATTTGGATTATTTAAAAAAAAAAAAGGAAGGAGAAGGTAGAAGGGACAATAAGAGGCAGGTCTGCCTCTTCTCTTTCTCTTCCTAAATAATTCAGTTATCGAGTCACAGGGAGGGCCGTGCAAGGCAGGGCACCCATGCTGGGGTGGGGACACACAGGAGGGGTAGAGGCAGCACCGAGGCCCAAAGCAGGGTGAGGAGGGCATCTGGGCCTGGGAGCAACCTAGCTGCATGTCCAACCCCAAGCAGAGTAAGAAGCGTATGAGAACAGAGAGTGGCCCCACATACGGTATAAGAGCTGAGTAGTGCGAGGACAGCACCCTCTTGGGGGAAGAGGGAAGCAATATGAGGGCACTGGGTGTTGGAGCCCAAACAGCATGAGCAAGGCCTCTGAGCAGGGCTGCTCGGCAGGTGGTTCAGAACTCAAGCATGTCAGACCCAGCGTGAGGTGAAGGGAGGCTAAGAGATACTGGTTGTGTGGGTATACTGAGCAAATAAGGAAACATGTTAAGGATAGTAGGACCCAGGCTCTCACTATGGGAGAAGGAATAACTATGGAAAGGAAGACAACTAGAATGAACCCTCAGAGCATTAAAGAAGATGGACTCTGAGGTATTGACAGGAACTCATGATTTCAGGGGAAATAGGAAATAAAGAAGCATGTGGCCCTGGCCAGTTGGCTCAGCAGTAGAGTGTCGGCTCAGTGTGTGGATGTCCCGGGTTTAATTCCCTGTCAGGGCATACAGGAGAAGCAACCATCTTCTTCTCCACTCTTCCCTCTCTCCCTTCTCTCTCTCTATCTCTCTTCCCATCCCACAGCCATGACTTGGTTGGAACAAGTTGACCTCAGGTGCTGAGTATGGCTCCGTAGCTTCGCCTCAGGTTTTAGTTAAAATAGTTCAGTTGCTGAGCAATGGAGCAACAGCCCCTGATGGGCAGAGCATCACTCCATGGGAGGCTTGCCAGGAGGATTCTGGTTGGGGCTCAGGCGGGAGTCTGTCTCTGCCTCCCCGCTTCTCACTTAAGAAAAAAGAATAAGCATGCATGTAAATGCTAATATACATATATTCCCTTACTCTGTCCTCAGACAGGACTGGGACCAGCCACACCCCAATGGCAATAACTCACCTTATGCCAGATCTTGGCTTCTAAATATCTGTCTCCAGCCAAAAGAAGAGATTCTTTAAAAAATCACTGATTCTAGGGTTGCAGCAAGTACAAGTTGAGACTGAAACACCTTAGAAAATAGTCACGTCCTAAAGAATGACAGGGACATGTCAAAAGGATACAGAAGCTAGTTTGAAGGCACTGACACTGGCCAAACCTGGGACAGTCTAAGTATGAAAATAGTAAAGATAGTAACGTAGGGTAGCCCACTGAATAAAACAGGAAACCAGGAGTCTATCCGGCATAAAGAAATAAACGAATACCTTAAACTAAGTCTGATGAAGAAATTGATAGTTCCAAAGCGCTTCTCCACAAAATAGTGACTGCAAAAGGACTAAGAATAACTTTACAAGCAATCCTTGCAGACTCCATCTCAATCAGGGGATCAAAACGAGCACCATCAGTCATGGGACAAATGAATATCAGATGTCACCTGCGAGGATGCAGAGGAAACAGAATCACTACAGTGATGACGCAGCCAAGGGCGCACCTATAGCCTGGACTTGATCATGAAGAAGAGCCAATGGACAAACCCAGAAGGAAGGGCCTCCAGCAAGACAACTGGCATGTATTCACCAAAGCATCTGGGTCATGAAAGTTAAGGGAAGATTGAGGAACTGTTAAATGGGGCCACAGTAACTATGCAATGCTGACAGCAAACTGAATCCTTCTGCTAGAAAGCACATTTTTGGAATGCTCGGTGAGCCTCGAATAGAGTCTGAAACTAGGTGGTGGTGCTCTACAAACCAGGTTAATTAACTCATCTATATCATTTCTGATTTTGATGGTTGTATTGTGGTTAGGTAGGAGAACATCCTTGTTTATAGAAAATCCACACGAAAGTGTAAGATATCACAACAGCAATGTACTCTCCAATGATTATTTTTTTGTGTATGCATGACAGAGACAAAGAGAAGGACAGATAGGGACAGGCAGACAGGAAGGGAGAGATGTGATAAGCATCAATTCTTCATTGCAACACCTTAGTTATTCATTGATTGCTTTCGCATATGTGTCTTGACGGTGTGGGGGTGGGGGGCTAAAACAGAGCTAGTGACCCCTTGTTCAAGCCAGTGACCCTGAGCTCAAGTCAGCGACCTTTGAGGCTCAAGCCAGCGAACACAGAGTCATGTCTATAATCCCACACTCAAGCCTGCAACCCCGTGCTCAAGTTGGTGAGCCTGTGCTCAAGCTGGTGACCTCAGGGTTTCGAACCTTGGTCCTCTGCATCCCAGTCCAACACTCTATCCACTACACCACCACCTGCTCAGGCTTTCCAATGGTTCTGAAAGAAAAAAGAAAACTGTACTTCCCTTTCAACTTTTCTGAAAATATGAGATTTTACAATAAAACTTTTAGTTAAAAATAGAAAGTGTCATGGGGCTAGAGGAGCCCCCACATGGAGTGTCCGTTGTTCCCTGTAGCCCACATCAAACAGAAGGGCTCAGATTCCAGAGGAACCCGCACTGTGGGGAAGAAGGCCGGGCCCCACAGCCTGGCGAGGACCAGCCTGGGAGCACTGTGCAGCAGGAGTAAGGCTCTGGGAGGAAAAGTCACTGTCTTCAGGAACCACGGAACATGGAGACTGGGAGCTAATGGCATTTATAGATTATGGGAGCATTTAGAATGGGGAATACTTGGAACCACTTGAATTCAGAAACGTAAACTAGAAGTGCCCAACTTACAGATGAATCATGATGAGACAAGTGAGTGACTTTCAGGATGTTTAAAAGTATGAGCATGACGGGACTGATGTTACACAAAGTAAACTCTGCGAAGAGCACAGAATATGAAGGTGAGTACTGCACATCACACAAGGAAGTTTCACCGGCACTGACTACGGACAGCTGCAGGCCGTAAGTATCAGGTTTGGATGTCTCTATTTTATTTGCTGGGCAGTGAAAGACATTAAAGGATTAGAAAGCAAAATCCCAAACATGGAGGATAGATTAGCAGAGATTAGAGGCAGGTAGATCAGTTGGGAGATTATTGTAATAAGATTATAAAGGCTGAAATACAGGCAGAAGGAGGAACTTAAGAGAGCGTCCTGGGGCACTAAAATGTGACAGGATCCACCACCTACACACATGCAAAGCAAAGACAGGCGGATTATTATGAACCCTGAAAGAGGGGGGGTCCTCAAGAGGAACTGAGCTCCTTCGGGAGGAAAAGAGATGGAGCTAGTGATCTGCAGCTCAATAAAATACCCAACAAACAGTTGAAAATGCAAGCCTGGAAGTTAGGAGAAATTCAGACAAGAAATATAGATCTGACTTTCATCTGTATGAGATTACTGAAGGGATTATAGCATAAGAAAAGAAGACAGTTGATAACAGAACCTTGAGAAATACCTCTTGTTAGGAAAGAGACAGGTTTTTGTTTTTGTTTTTTAATTTATTTATTTATTTATTTATTTATTTTGTGACAGACACACAGAGAGAGAGACAGATAGGGACAGACCGACAGGAAGGGCAAGAGATGAGTAGCATCAATTCTTCACACGGCACCTTAGTTGTTCATTGATTGCTTTCTCATACATCCCTTGACGGGGGGAGGGGGGCTGCAGCAGAGCGAGTGACCCCTTGCTCAAGCCAGGTTTTTTAAAAATGGTTCAAGGAGTCAGAGAAAAATGTCTAACGTCAGGTATTTTCCATTTGCCCCTCCAGGTCTACTCCCACCTTTCCCCTACCTACCCTGCCTGCCCTCTGGCTTCCGGCTGGCTTCAGCCAAGGAGAGAACCCCAACAAAGTACTAAAGGGCAGGAGGAGAACAGAGGCAAAGCATTTTTCCACTGGTTCTCAATGTACTGTTATCTGAGTCCCAGACTGGCCCTCTCTCCTTCATGAAGGACAGAGCCCTTCTGTACAGCTACCTCTCCAGGGTCCATTAACTGCTGCTTCCTCTGTCCCTTCAGACCTAAGATGATAATGGTTCTCTGCTGCTGCTAGCTGCAGGGCATTGCAATCTTATGTTATTAATAAAATATCCTTTATTATTATCCTGCCCACATCTTAAATTATTCTCATTTGAATGTATGATCTGTTTCCTGCTTCAGGACCTTCATTAACATACTCCCGTTTCTTTCCCAGGAACAATTCTCCATAATACATAACAGAACATCTCATTTCCCCCCACTCAAAAATCCTTACACAAAGTTCTAGACAGCAGCCTTTTTCTGGGATCTAATTGGTCCATTCTATCTTTGGTTTCCTCTGTTGCCTTTGAAGATGCTGGACTCTAGGATATCAGAAGTTATCCCTCACTAACCCCTGAGGAAGCTGGTGCCCCCAGGGAAAGGAAGTCTGGAGGCATCAGAAAAGTATATTCCTGTCAATCAGAAAGCAGCCTCTGCTCCCCTAGAAAGAGAGGTGCTTCTCTACATATACTTAACTCCTATTCATTTTCTTCTTTCTGAAGGATGGCTCCTGCCTAGGGGTTACTGAGTACCAGGAAGAGTTGGACACCCTTCTAAAGCCAAAAAACCAGTGTTTCCTTCGTTGCACACAACACAAACGGTGTTAATGTTAGCATGTACATAGATGTGATCACCCTGTCCACAGCCTGCCAAAAAGATTTCACACTGATACTCCACCCAGACTTTTGCTCCACCACCGCCCACCAATCCAAGAGACTACCCTCGTCCATGGTTCCTAGGCTTTTGTGACACAGAATCACAAAATGGGCAGAGAAGGACTAGACCTGAGAAGTAAGAGGGGACCTGAGAGAGTAGAAGGAAGGGAAAGGCATATGGAAAGAGGCTGAATCATTGTCTGCAATTAAGCTCTGAGGGTAAAAGTCCAGCTGACCGGAACAGGATGGAGAACTAAGGAAGGCGGGGAAATATGAGACACAGAAAACAAAGGGGATATCAGAAATGCTGCTGGGGTTATCAACTCTGTCTCCTTCAAGATACAACAGTATAGCCTGACCAGGCGGTGGCGCAGTGGATAGGGCATCGGACTGCAATGCCGAGGACCCAGGTTCAAGACCCCGAGGTTGCCAGTTTGAGTGCGGGCTCATATCTGGTTTGAGCAAAAAAGCTCACTAGCTTGGACCCAAGGTCACTGGCTCAAGCAAGGGGTTACTCAGTCTGCTGAAGACCCGCAGTCAAGGCACATATGAGAAAGCAATCAATGAACAACTAAGGTGTCGCAATGCGCAACGAAAAAAAAATTAATGATTGATGCTTCCCATTTCTCTGTTCCTGTCTGTCTGTCCCTTTCTGACTCTCTCTCGGTCTCTGTAAAAAAAAAAAAAAAATACAACAGTATAGAATAAAATTCCTTTCTAACCATCTTTTTACTGTTGTTGCTATGGCCTCTACTTCTTTAAAAATAGCATCGCTCTGGACTAACTGGTCTGATTTGGCATAAATGAGATTATATTTACCAGGCAGAAACTCAGTGGGTTCCTTTCATCCTTCCCACCCTTCTCTGCCCGGATGGAGTTCTCCCACAAGAACTGCCCCTACATCACAGGAATGCCAATCAACAGGAAGCCCTCTTCCCAGAGAAACACAGCAGAATCCACTGACTGAAAGTCACAGCACCTCCATATTTTGGAATACAGTCACATTTTCAAAAGAATCGTTTGGAATACAGAGCCCATACCTTACTTACTAAGCGGGTTAGACTTAGATAACAAGAGTGAAAGGAAAATTGTGAATGCATCACCCCCACAGAATCAGAATATTAAAACTAAAAAGGCCTTCCAAAAAGAGTCTAGACATGTTTAATGTTCCTCAGAACAGTGGACAACATATAAACAAAAGAAAAACAGAATCGATAGCTGAGGCTTATATCTAAACATATCTATCATAATCTCAGATTCCAAATCTTTGTTTTCATCACAAAAGTCTTATTATTCTCCTTAGTTTATAGTAGAGGAAAAACCAATCTTTTAAAATAAGTAATAGTAAATGTTTTGAATAGATGTATACAATTGGAAATGCAACTTAAAACAACATATCATTTATCACTCATCAAACTAGCAAAAATGGCAAAGATTTGGTGAAGATGTTAAGAAATAGTAGCTTGCAAACATTAGTGGTGGAGTATATAATGGAACAAGCATTGTGGAAAACTGATTCTTTACCCTCCCTTTATTAGAATTATAATTTACATATTTGCCAGATGGCTTTGTAATACCACCCACTAGAATGAACAGAGTATATTTCTCTACCCCGACAGATGTTGGGCTTGGCCATGTGACTTACTCTGGCCAATGGAAGCTAAGCAGAGTTCTATATATGGCCCACATGAAGTTTCATATATTTCCACTTGCCTTCTTTTGCTTTTCCCATTTCCCATGAGAAAAACGGGTAGTTGTTTTTCCATTAGAATGAAAGACACAGAGCAGATATAAGCCAACCTTAACCCAACCTGTAGCCTACAGAGTAGAATCCAGAATCTGGAGTCTGGAATCCTGTCTAGCTCATTTGAGTTACAATCAAGCCATAAATCAAAAGGGAAAAAATACTTATTTAAGTCACTAAGTTTCAAAGCATCTTTATTTGGTTGGTTTTGTTTTATGTAGCATTACTACAACAATCCCTGACTAATATAACCATATGTAATGTAATCTGTCAATATCCAATCAAGTTGAAGATGCTCATATGGCCCAGAAATGGACACTTCCAAGTATATGCCCTAAAATCGTGGTTCTCAGCACAATCAGATCTATCACCTCCTTTCTATAACAAATAATGTTAAATATCCTCTTTCTCTCCTGTTATAAACTTAATAGATAATCTACTCTTACATATAAATTTTCAAAATATTTAACATAATGTCCTAACTATAATATAAATAAAAAGAACGTAATTTTTCATCAGGATTAGGATGAGGCAAGCAAGTTGCCTAACATGTAAAATTTAAGGAGGCAAAGTTGTACAAATGCTGAAGCTGTACAGGTAGTTGCAGAATTCAGAGAGTATCTCCTTCAATTCTGCAACTCACTTGCCTGACCCTACCTTGTCCTGGCCTTACTTAGAATAATGCAATAGGATTCAGAGAGCAAATGTTTTCATGTCTTTGTTAGAAGACTTAATGAAGTACAGACACTTGCACTTACGTAGTGTCAGCATGAATGCAAAACCTAAAACACAGGCTGACACAGTGTTAATACAGTGTGTTGGATTCATGACTCAGATACTATGAATGTTATTGCTATTGAAGGTATGAGTTTCCAAAATGGTGAACAATTCCTGGTCAATTTCTGAATAAAGTAAAGTCTTCAGTCAGTTTACATGGTTGTTTGAATTCTTAAAAACAGCAGCATATGCTAAAACCATGACAAAATACTCTAGGTTTATATGCAGAATGGAGGTTCTAGAGTCAGATCATCATAAACAGAATTTTTGCCTATATGAATACCTATATGAATACCAGAGAATATATATATATATATATATGGTCTACCAGAAAGTTCTGTCTGTTTCTGTCACAACAAGTTTCAACACGAAAGCACGTTTATTTGGCGCATGTGTGCCTGTCTTAATGTATACATACTGACGTAGCAAATTAACTAAAACAAAGTTGATTCACGTTAGTCTTATGTGTGAAGCAATAGTGTACCTATGGCTACTGATAAAGTTCATTTACGCCACTGTAATTTTTACGAATTTCAACAAGGAAGAAATGCTACAGAAGCATGTCTGTCGCATCCACCATATTCCCCGGACTTAGCACCCTCCGACTATCACTTGTTTTTGTCCTTACAAAATTTTTGAAGGGCAAAAAACTCAAAAATGAAGAAGATATCAAACAAGCACTGGTTCAATTTTTCACATCAAAAGATAAAACATTTTTCAAAAATGGGATATACAAATTGCCCTCACGCTGGCAAGAAATCATGAATAATGGCAATTATATTATTTAATAAAGTTTATTGACAGTAAGAAAAATATGTATTTTGTTTTATTCCAAAAACGAACAGAACTTTCCGGTAGACCATATATATATATATATATACATATATATATATAAAATATATATATATTTTTTTTTTTTTTAAGTGAAAGGAGGAGAGATAGTGAGGCAGATTCCTGCATGTGCCCTGACTGGGATCCACCCAGCAACCCCATCTGGGACCAATGCTCAAATCAACACAGCTATTTTTAGCACCTGAGGCTGATGCACTCAGACCAACCAAGCTATCCTCAGTGCCCAGGGCTGACTCTCGAACCAATCGAGGCACTGGCTAAGAGAGGAAGAGAGAGAGAAGGGAAAGAGGGAAAGGAAGAGAAACAGATGGTTGCTTCTCGTGTATGTCCTGACTGGGGATAGAACCCAGAACTTGTGCACACTGGGCTGACGCTCTATCCATTCAGCCAACTGGCCAGGGCCTGAGAATATATTTTAAAATTATGGGTGACACAGGCAAACGCACACATTGCAGATCATCAAGCAACTCTTGTCCTCACCTTCTCAGTGCCAATTATGTAATAACTAAAAAAAAAATGCCTCCTACACGTTTCCAAACTTGCCCTAATACATCCCATCAGCATTGATAACCCCTTCCCTGGATAAATAGAACACAAGTATGAGGAGGTCCACGCAGCATGCCTTGTCTGTTGTGGAATGGATATGCCATAGTATAGTGATACACTGGAATACTAGATTACTAAAATATGTAAATGAAGTAGCTCTGCAACATGAAAAACATGTCATAAATATAATGTACAATAACAGAAACAAATTGCAAAAAGATAAGTGCAGCAGTCCATGTAAAGTTTTTAAACTCTTGAAAATTACTATATGTTGTTTGTGAATACATTAAATACAAGTGAACAATACCAACTTCAGGAAAATAGTTACCAATAGAGAGAGAACGGGGGGAAAAGGATTATGGTGCAGCTTTAACTGCATAAGTAAGAGTTTGTTTGTTTGTTTTGAGAGGGAGATGGGGCAGGATATATACAAGATGAGGCTGGAGTATCTTTGTGCTGCTAGGGAAAAAAGTACTAAAAAACAACCCAAAAATTCCTCACTGTGATGGGGATGTACCAAAGGGACACAGGAGCCAACAGAAAGAACTCCCAATGGCCAAAACTGGGGTAATATAAGCAAAAAAATAAATAAAGCAGTATGAGCAACAAAATAAAAAAAGAGTATTGGATTATAACACAAATAGAAAATAAATATTGGCCTGACCTGTGGTGGCGCAGTATAGATAAAGCGTCAACCTGGAATGCTGAGGTCGCCAGTTTGAAGCCCTGGTCTTGCCCAGTCAAGGTACATATGGGAGTTGATGCTTCCTGCTCCTTCCCCATTTCTCTCTCTCTCTTTCTCCCTCCTCTCTCTAAAATGAATAAATGAAATCTAAAAAAAAGAAAAGAAATATCATGGATTCCGTACTACGATAGATGATAATTAGATAGATAGATAAAGAGAAGAAATAAATCTATGCAGAATTCCAAATTATTGCTGTAGACACTCCACCCTGAAGGTAGGTTAGAAATTGAACATACAAACAGGCAATGACCAAACCATATATAAAAACAGAACTCTGATCTACAGCCTGCAACACTAATCCTGAAAGTCAAGCCATCACTTCAATAGAAATCAGCTCAACAGTCACAACTTGATCACTAAGGAACAGTTTCCCTAATTTTTGTCCCCACTTCTAATTTAGGATCAACCCAAGAAAGCCAAATATGTTCCCCTAGCCAAAGACATCGGACATCCTGCTCCTGGGTGCCTGCCTCCGGCTTCCCCATGCCACAGCCTCCAATCAGGCCTGGATATCTGAACCTTCCCTGTTTTCTCCTGTCCAGCTTTCCTACTTCTCTGCTGGCCTTTGAGTTTCTGCCCAAAACAAGTGATGGTGGCTGACTCCCTGGCAATAGCAAGCTCTAGATAGGTAGCCTTCAGTTATTCTTCTTTGGGAAGCCTTCATTTATTTCCAAAAAAAAGAAGCAAAACTCTTCACTCAAGTGTGGACTGTGCAAAGTGACTTCCATTCTAAGAGTACAGTGTCTAAGGGTGGCGGGAGAACTTTACAGCACAGAACTTGACAAACACTATCTCAGCCAAGTAATCAAGGTCAATATCAGCAGTCATAAGTCAAGTTGATAGTTTGTACCCTTGATATGGCAATGGACCTCTGTGGTCTTTCTCCCTAAACCCATAATCCCAGAAAAATTACAAGGAAAAAAAAAAAGTAAACAGACAGACAAATCCCAATTGAAAGACAGTCCACAAAATACGTAACCAGTACTTTTTAAAACTGTCAAGGACATCAAAAATGAGAAAAGTATGAAAAACTATCACAACCAAAGCAAATACAAGGAGACATGACTACTAAATGTAATTTATCTTGAATGGAATCCTGGAACATATTAGGACATTCGGAGGCAAAAACTGAATCAAGTATGCACTTCAGTTAATAATGAATCAATAGTGGTTCATTAATTTTAACAAATATGTCATATAAATATAAGATAATGATAGGAGAAACTGGGTGTGAAGTATATGGGAATTTTATGTACTATCAGTAACTTTTCTGTTAATCTAAGTGTTCTACAAAATATAATTTATTCAGTTAATAGTAAAAAGAGAAAAAAGAAAAACAATATGAATTCTTATGTCAAAATGTTAACATATTGTTTAAATATAAGTAGTAGATCACCCCATTATATTCCTGTTCTTTTCTAGATGGGTAAAATATATAATAATTAGAATTTTAAAAAATTTTTAATCCTTCAGAATGAACTCTAATTTAACCCCAACAGAGTCTTGCTTTTATCCCTTTTTCACCCTCCCTTCAATCACTCTTGCCTTTTCTGAAGTCCTCAAGCAGTAGGAACGTCCTTTGCTAATGCAGTTCTATTAGCCTAGGGGGGTTCTGTGACCAATGTCCAACGGAGTAACTACCAATATGAATGTACATCTTTCTCTCATCCCCTTGCTTGGTACTTGTTTGCTCTTTTATACTGTACACATTTTATTTTGGATTCATGGTGGTTGTGTTTCTCTTTCTCTCTCTGCACTAAGTAATTAAGGAAAGTGACCATGAGTTGGTTATTCTTCTATTCCTCTCCACCCACACCATGTGCTCTAATTTGCTAACAATATTACTCAATAAAGATATTATTTGATAGGAAGAGACTAGAGTTAACATAAAATAACCTTTTCTGGCTTTGGCTGGTTGGCTCAGTGGTAGAGTGTCAGCCCACCATGTAGATGTCCCAGGTTTGATTCCCAGTCAAGGCACACAGGAGAGGCATTCAGCTCTCTCTCTCTCTCTCTCTCTCTCTCTCTCTCTCTCTCTCTCCTGCAGCCATGGCTCGATTGATTCAATTGCATCAGCCCTGGGTGCTGAGGATGGCTCTATGGAGCCTCCACCTCAGGTGCTAAAAATAGCTCAGTTGCAAGCATTGGCCCAAGACAGGGGTTGCCAGGTGGATACTGGTTGGGGCATATGTGAGAATCTGTTTCTCTATCTCCCCTACTCTCATTTGAAAAAAGAAGAAAAATAAAAATTTTTTTAAAATAACTTTTTCTGCAGTGCAACATATCAATAAGAACAAAACCTGGGAACAGATTAGTGAATTTGGCTTTGAAATTACCCATGAGGTGTAAGCAATGCAGGAAAATTATGGAAATGGATACAAAGAGTACAAAGAGGCCTGTCCTGTGGTGGCACAATAGATAAAACACCAACCTGGAACACTGAGGTCACCAGTCCAAAACCCCAGATTTGCCTAGTCAAGGCACATACAAGAAGCAACTACTATGAGTTAATGCTTCTCCTTACCCTCCTTTCTCTCTCCTCTCTCTCTCTCTCTCATTCAAATCAACAAAGTATTTTTAAAAATTAAAATTAAAAAATACAAAGAGTTAAGGAGCAAAGGTAAGATAAAGATCATAAAAAGCTTATTAAGGCCCTGGCCGGTTTGCTCAGTGGATAGAGCATTGGCCCGGCAAGCAGACATCCGGAGTTCAATTACTGGTCAGGGCACACACGAGAAGCGACCATCTTCTTCTCTGCCCTCTCTCTCCCCCTTCTCTCTCTCCTCCCCTCCCACAGTCAGTGGCTTTATTGGGTAGAGATTTAGCCTCAGGTGCTGAGGATAGAGCTAGGTTGATTGAGTATCTGCCCCAGACAGGGGTTGCCTGTGGATCTCAGCCAGGACACATGCTGGAGTCAGTCTCTCTTATCTTCCCTTGCTCACTTAAAAACAAAACAAAGCACCTTATTCATTTTGAGCAGGAATGGAGCTCCTATTGTTATTGTCATAAATTTCTCAAAATTGAAGGGGAACAGAAAAGATACAGAGGACAAATACATAACTAAGAAAAAGAAGAGAAGAAAGAAAGGGAGGAAGAGAGGGAGAACTGCCAGTCTAGAAAAAGCTGAATGAGTCAGGTACTGAGAATCACAGTAGTAGCAGCAACAGTAACTACAACTAAATGTCTAAAATGTATTCAGCACTTAGACTGTGCCAGGCACTGTGCTGAGGCTTTACTCATCTCACTTAATCCTCCTAATAATCCTATTATCCTCAGTTATACATAAAAAGTAGATAGTGTTAAGATCACAGAAATGGCAAACGACTTAAATGCACACTGACTTGTGCTAAAACATGGTGAGGGCACCAACACATTTTGCTGCAGTCAGTAATTCAGGAGTGGCAAGGCTGGAAACCATCAACAGAAGAAGGAAAGGGAGGGAGTGATGTCGGAGAAATGGTGCTGTGAGAAGTGCTCCTGATATCTCCCCTTGAAATTTCAACAAATTCAACAACTAGAGACAGAAAAAACCTCAGGAGCACCTGAAATTTACACACACCAGACAAAGGTATGATTGAGCAAAAAGGTGGCTGGAAATATAATCCACTCTAAAGGAACTAAAATGGAGAACAGAGTATTCTGCTTTCCTCACTGATCTGAGGAAGGGCCGCTTCTGTCTGGAACCAAGAGAAATGGAGGATCTGAGGCAGAAGTAGGAAGCTGGGATAGGATGGGTGATCAAGCAGAGGAGAGAGCGCACCAGCTCGGCCTGAGATTGCGGGACATGGGGCTAGTGCGGGCAGCAGACTCAGACAGAGGTTGCCAGTGTGTGTTGCCCATGAAGGCCGGTGCTGGAGCGGCTTTGTGAACTCCTGGGTCTGCGATCAAGGGCGATGTGCGAGTGGCTCCACCTGGTGCTTCTGACGTGGGTGCCAGGGCTGGAGGGCTAAGCCCAGATTATCAGCAATGTACATCTGCGTGGGCTGTAGCCAGCATTTCTGTGTAGTCCTGGCTCCTCGACCAACAGCACAGGAAGTGCACAAGGGCTGGGATCCCTAGGTCTGGACCTCTCCGGGCAGGGCACCTCCGTGAGCTGATACAGGTCTCAAAGCACATTCCTACATTCCCAGCACTGACTCAGATCACCGGTGCTGTGTACCTAAGTGGGCGGGAGCAGACCCTCATGTGCACTGCTGAAGTCGTGGGGGCTGGGCATGCACGTGGCTTGCTGTGGGCTACCAAACAGGGCACAAGGGAGAAGCCTGTGGAGATTAGACCCGCAGAGCGCTGAGGTGTACTAGACCTGTCCGTCAGCCCTTAGAAAGGCGCCAGACCTGCAATCAGCTCCCAACCCTGACTGCTTTCGCAGGTGGCTCTGGTTGGCATAGCCTTACCCAGAACTGTACTTTGAGTGGTTCTGGAAGAAGGACCTGGCTGCTCTTAGAGCCTCTTGATCTGCAAGCAGTGGCTGGGGCAAATCTCACAGCTAAGTCCCCAGGCTGCTAGCTCAGGAGGGAGAGATGTGGGGAGAGGCACCTGGAAAACTGAGTCTCCCATTGTTGGAGCCTCCAAACCCTAACAAGCCCTGCCTACCAATGGGACTGTGGCCCAACCTATGTCATTGCCACAGCAACACAACAATAAATCTTGGCTCAAGAGCCCCACAGGGGCAAAACCTGTAGTAGAGCGCCACCCACCAAAAAAAAAAGAAGCTGCTTCTCAAAACCAGGAAAAAATTACATTTTTTTATAACTTCTTTTCCTTTTTTTTTTTTTTTTACACTTAGGTCATTTTGTCTTCTTTCCGTTTTATTCTTTCCTTTTCCATTTGAACTTCATTATCCGTAGTTGTTACATTTTTCATTCTTGTTCTTTTTATGAGGGTTACATTTCAAAAGCCTTAACTTTTTTTTCTTTTCTCTTTTTTCCCTTTTCTTTCTCTCATTTGATCGTCATTTATCAACAGATTATTTCATTTGGGATTCATATTTTTCTTTGTGGCATTTTTAGTGTGTTTTACTTCATTTTTTATCTCTTTGTCATTTTCCCTCAGTTCTGGGTCCCTGTTCTCTGTAGTTTTTGTGCCACTTATCATAATAGAATTTTCATTTTTTTCACTGTATCCTTTCCATTTTTATTTATTTATTTTTAATCATTTCTTATTAGTGTTATTAACAATACCACTCTCAAATGCCATTAAGGAAAAATAAATCAAATATCATGGATACAAAAGACAGAGATGTGGCTCAGATAGATGATGAAAAAGCTCTAGAAAAAAATTTCAATTGCTTGGAAACCTTAGTTAAATGACAGAGAATTAGAAGTTGAAGTCCCAAAAATATTCAGGGAAAACAAGAAAACATGAAAAGGCAAGTTAGAGAGCTCAAAAAAAAATTCAATGAACAAAAAGAATACATCACCAAGAAAATTGAAACTATAGAAAGGAACCAAACAGAGATGAAAAACTCAATACATAAACTGAAAAACAAGGTAACAAGCTTAGCTAATAGAACAGGCAGATAGAGGAAAGAATTAGTGACACAGAAGACAGGCAACTAGAGACACTACAGAGAGTAGAAGAGAGACTTATAAATTTACAAAAATGAGAAAGCCCTACAGGAATTGTCTGCTCTGTCCATCAGAAAGAGCAACATAAGAATAATGGGTATATCAGAAGGAAAGAGAGAGAAAATGAAATTGAGAACATATTCAAACAAATAATAGATGAGAACTTCCCAAGCCTGTAGAAAGAATTAGTGTCTTGAATCAAAAAAGCAAACAGAACACTGAGTTACCTTAACACAGTCAGGCCTACTACAAGACACATCGTAATCAAATTATCACAAACCAGTGACAAAGAAAAAAAAATCCTCAAGGCAGCCAAGGAAAAGAAGAATACAACATATAAAGGAAGGCCCATTAGGCTATCATCAGATTTCTCAGCAGAAACTCTACAACCAGAAGAGAGTGGACCCCAATATTTAAAGTACTGAAAGAAAGGAACTTCCAGACAAGAATACTTTATCCATCAAAGCTATCCTTCAAATATGAAGGGGAAATAAAAACATTCACAGATACAGAAAAGATGAGGGAATTTATCACCAGAAAACCCTCATATCAGGAAATTCTAAAGGGGGTTATCCAACTAGATACAAAGAACAAAACAAAACAATATTACAAGTAAAAGCTCCAACAAGATCACAATAAAAAGATTAATCTGTGAAAACAAAAACAAAAAAGAAGAGAGGACAAAGATTAACAGTAGCAAAGGAGGATAAGAGTGCAGAAGCACTCATCAGATAATGTACTACAATGAATATGATATATATCCTATTTATTACCTAATGGTAACCACCCCTGTAAAAACCACTACAGAAGCACATGACTTAAAAAAATAGAAACAGAGGAAAAAAGTATGGAATACAACCAAACAAAAATAAATGACAGAAAAATGAAAAAGAACCAAACAAGATACAGAGCTATCAGAAAGAAAGATATAAAATGGTAAATAGAAAACCCTCAAGTGCCAATAATTACATTAAGTGTAAATGAATTGAACTCACCAATAAAAAGACACAGAGTGGCAGAATGGATCAAAAAAGAAAATCCAACCGTATGCTGCCTTCAAGAAACACATCTAAGCTACAAGGATAAAAACAAATTCAAAGTGAAAGGCTGGAAAATGATTCTCCAAGCAAATAACATCCAAAGAAAAGTGGGTGTAGACATACTCATATCTAACAATGCTGACTACAAGACAGCAAAGGTAATCAGAGACAAAGATGGTCATTTCATAATGATAAAGGGGACACTGAATCTAAAAGACATAACACTTCTTAATATATATGCATCAAACCAAAGTGCACCAAAGTATATAGGACATCTACTAACTGATCTAAAAATAAAAACCGACAAAAATACAATCATACTTAGAGACCTCAATACAGGCCCTGGCTGGTTGGCTCAGTGGTAGAGCGTCGGCCTGGTGTGCAGGAGTCCCGGGTTCGATTCCCAACCAGGGCACACAGAAGAAGCGCCCATCTGCTTTCCCCTCTCCTTCCTCTGTCTTTCTCTTCCCCTCCTGCAGCCGAGGCTCCATTGGAGCAAGGTTGGCCCAGGCGCTGGGGATGGCTCCATGGCCTCTGCCTCAGGCGCTAGAATGGCTCTGGTTGCAACAGAGCAATGCCCCAGATGGGCAGAGCATCGCCCCCTGGTGGGCATGCTGGGTGGATCCCAATCGGGCACATGCGGGAGTCTGTCTGACTGCCTCCCCATTTCCAACTTCAGAAAAAAAAAAAAAAAAGAAACAGTAAATTACATAGAAGAAAACATAGGTACTAAACTCATGAACCTTGGCCATAAAGAACATTTTATGAATTTGACTCCAAAGGCAAGGGAAGTGAAGGCAAAGATAAATGAATGGGACCATATCAGACTAAGAAGCTTTTGCACAGCAAGAGAAACTGACAACAAAACAAACAGACAGCCAACTAAATGGAAGATGATATTTTCAAACAACAACACAGATAAGGGCCTAATATCCAAAATATATAAAGAATTCACAAAACTCAACAACAAATAAGCAAACAATCCAATAAAAAAAATGGGAAGATGACATGAACAGACACTTCTCCCAAGAAGAAATATAAATGGCCAATAGATACATAAAAAGATGCTCATTTTCACTATCTATTAGAGAAATGCAAATCAAAACTACAATGAGATACCACCTCACATCTGTTAGATTAGCCATATCAACAAGATAGGTAGTAACAAGTGTTGGAGAGGCTGTGGAGAAAAAGGAACCCTCATTCAGTGTTGGTGGGAATGTAAAATAGTACAATCATTATGGAAGAAAGTATGGTGGTTCCTCAAAAAATTAAGAATAAAACTCCATATGACCCAGCTATCCCTCTACTGGGTATATACCCCCAAAACTCAAAATCATTGGTACGTAAAGACACATGCAGCCCCATGTTCACTGCAGCATTGTTCAGTGGCGAAGACATGGAAACAACCAAAAAGCCCTTCAATAGATGATTGGATAAAGATGTGGTACATATATACTATGGAATACTACTCAGCCATAAGAAATGATGACATAGGATCATTTACGACCACATGGATGGACCTTGATAACATTATACTGAGTGAAATAATCAGAAAAAAACTAAGAACTGTATGATTCCATACATAGGCGGGACACAAAATTGAGATTCATGGACATAGATAAGAGTGCAGTGGTTACCAGGGAGAGGGAAAGGGAGGAGAGGGAGAGGGTGGGGGTGGGGGGGAGACAGGCATAAATAAAACCAAATAAAAGGTGACGAAGGGCAATTTAACTTTGGGAGATGAGTATACAACATAATCAAATGTCAAAATGACTTGGAGATGTTTTCTCTGAATCTATGTGCTCTAATTGATCAATGTCGCCCCATTAAAATGAATTGTTTAAATAAAATTTTTTAAAAAAAGAAGGAAAGGCCCACTGGCCTCCCAGAACACTGACTACACCAGCTGGACCTGCAGATCTGTCCCTGAGGTAATGACCTGCACAGGATGCCTGACCAAAGGTACTCTTTAATGTCCCCAACAACAGGAACCAGTGAGAGGGGAGGATGGGACAGTGGTCCTGGGCCCCAGGAGCTGGGTGTGACGAGAGTGCAGCCTGAACACTCACAGGCAGCAGAGGGAACCACTGGCTATCACCAGGGGCATGGCAGCCCTGCTGGACAATTCTGGCTTAGAGCTGTTACTATTTATTCATACCAGCATATCCTTAGTTTCACACCTCCAGCTGAGTATAACCTAAGAAATTCACTTAACTGTGTGTCATCAGTAACCTTGTGATCAGTGCAAAAAAGAAAGTAAAAATTACAGAAACCCATAAACAGCAAAGTGAACCTCTTGATATTTTGCAACATTTTATCATATCATGGGTGGTTTGATTAACTAAGGGCCATCTTACTTCTAAGTAACATAGATACATTAGTTTTTATTGATTTAAGAATTTTACCATCCATTCTGGATAATCTGCTACATCCTCTGGTAGGAAAACTAGGATAGAGAATCATGGAGATAAAATGTTGCACTGCAAGAAGCAATGGTCACTGACACCTCTAAGAAAAGAGAGGTGGGAGCAAAGTGCCAGGTCTGACAGAGAAGAGTTTTCAGGTAAATGTAAAATGAAAACAACGTCATGTCACAAGTACAGTGGGGCTTCCTGAAGGACACGTGTGTGTGCCTAAGCTATGTAGAGTTCCCATAAAACTATTTGAAACGCTGGCTAGCTGCTACTTTGCTACATGTGGGTTGCCAGTCAATGTTAAAAAGAGATTTCTCTAAATCTAGAGTATTCACATATCAATAGCATATTTTAAATGAAATATAATGTTTTATCAAAACAAATAACTGAAACAGTGTAATCTACTAATAAGATACTATCTTAATGTCTAAATATTTTTATATCTTCTGTTTTTGCAGACATTACAAAAAAATATATACATTAAAAATGACTTTACAGGGCCCTGGCCGGTTGGCTCAGTGGTAGAGCGTCGGCCTGGCATGTGGGAGTCCCAGGTTCGATTCCCAGCCAGGGCACACAGGAGAAGCGCCCATCTGCTTCTCCACCCCTCCCCCTCTCCTTCCTCTCTGTCTCTCTCTTCCCCTCCCGCAGCCAAGGCTCCATTGGAGCAGCGTTTGCCCGGGTGCTGAGGATGGCTCTGTGGCCTCTTGCCTCAGGCGCTAGAATGGCTCTGATTGCGGCAGAGCAACGCCCCAGAGGGGCAGAGCATCGCCCCCTGGTGGGCATGCCGGGTGGATCCCGGTCAGGTGCATGCGGGAGTCTGACCGACTGCCTCCCCGTTTCCAACTTCAGAGAAATACAAAAATAAAAATAAAAAAATAAAAAAAAAGTACTTTAGATATTTCTTCCTAATCATTTTTATTCCCAGGAAGTAAGCTACATGTGAAACATTGGATGGCCATAATGTTCAAGACATGAACGAGGAGCTCTAGCTAGTGGCACAGTGGATAGAGTGCTGTCCTCCTGGAACACAGAAGTCGTGGGTTTGATCCCAAAGTTGCCAGCTCCATCCCAAAGGCACTGGCTCGACCCCTAGGTCACTGGTTCAAGCCCCGGTCAAGGCACATATGAAAAGCAATCAATGTATGCACAACTAAGTTAATGCTTCTCTCTCAAAAATAAAAATAAAACATGGTGGGGGAAAAAGTGTATGCCTATTGTGACTTGTTCCATTTCCCTGGCTAGTCCCAGCCTGCTCATCATTATACAACTAATAGCATTTAAGTTTTCTCTTTGGCTGAGTAATAATCAGTCTTTGTTTTCATGCAAGCTTTGCATTTACATCCTCTCCAGCTTGAACAGAAACATGTCTTACCTTTTTTTAGTATCATACTACTCTTCTCCATAAAATATATTCTCATAGTCAAACTAAAAATGCTCATTTTTTATCTTTAATTATTTTTTTAATTTTTTTACTTATATATTTTAGAGAAGAGAGAGAGAAAAAGAAAGAGAGAAAGGGGGGAAGAGCAGGAAGCATCGACTTCCATATGTGCCTTGACCAGGCAAGCCCAGGGTCTCAAACTAGCGACCTCAGAATTCCAGGTCGATGCCTTATCCACTGCACCATGCTAAAAACGCTCATTTTTTAAAATTATAATTCCTTTGTTTTTAAAAACTACCAGATATTGTTACACTATTTTTTGTAGAAAAGCAATAAAAAATAACTGTTCATGCAAAAACCAAACATGTTTAGGAGTACTTTTATAGCCCAAACTAATTAGATGACTAATTGTCATCTTTGCTCAAACATAACTGATGTTCTCTTGTCATCACTTCTGTACCCTCTCTCCAAGTATATGATTGTTCAAATAATGTAAAAAAAGAAAAAGTTAACTCTTAGAATGACTTTCTCTGACTGGATTTGCTATTAGATTTTTTATATTACATTTTCAGACTTTTACTGAATGACAATGCATACTTACAACTCCCAGTTTAAAGAAAAAACAATTGAGAAGCAATTTTCTTATATTTAAAAACTATAATTTAGCCACTCAAACTGCATCTCTCAAATGTAACAATTTAAAACACTCTTTGCTAAAAGAGCCAAATAAACTAAGAAAAAAATTTTTCTCTGTCTAACCCATGTCAAGTACTCTGAGCCTGAACTGAGAAAAACAGAATTTGTACTGTTTTGCCTTAAATAAAAGGTATCAGCACCAGCTGGATAGTTTGGGTGGTTCTTGTATTGTGCCAAAGCTCAGAGGCTGCCCTTCCTACAGCCAGTGGCTCTTTTGGTTTGAGCATCGCCCTAGGTGGCCCAGGGCACTGAGGATTGCTCAACTGGTCCTAGGTCAGCCTCAGGCACTAAAAATAACTCTGTTGATTAGAGCATGGCCCCAGACAGGGGTCAGGGCACATGCGGGAGTCTGTCTCACGCTCCTCCTCTCACTTAAAAAAGAAAAAAGAAAAAAAAAATATATATATATAGTCTTCCTTCATCACTTACCTGACAGATTCCTTTAAAATTCTCTAGGCTTGCTCAAAAGTCCATAAAGACTAACACTTAACCAAGATCCTACAGTATCAGATTTGGAGGTCAACTTAAGCAAAGAGTATGCTTATAACTAGTATACGTTCAGTTTGCAAAAATTCAGAGGGGGAAAGCGCTCTCTCAGATAAATGTGGCCTTATTTTACTGAGAGACTTAGTAACTGCTGTTAGAGTGACTCCTCTAGCCACAGACCCAGCCACTATGAGAAACTGCTAGAGCTTATTGGGCCTGTCATTTTCTTATTTTAGCATGAGGGTGGTACAGAGATGCCTGCTATATTTGAAGGACTGGTAACAGTGGAACTTGGGCAGATGTCCTGCTCCACTGTAACATCAAAAGTGCATCTCATTACGTATCTTCTCTCTTCCCAGAAACTCAAAGCCCTTTAAAGAGACTTTTACAATGACATCTCATATAGAATAGGATGCTTGGAGATATTCTTTCATGTTTACAGCAGACATTCAGTAGTGTGGTTACAGACAATCCATTATTCTGTTTAGTGCAATTTTTGGATCTTCTTCAGAAAGAATAGCCAGGATAAATGAGATCCCCACTATGTATTTTAACCTGTCATTTCACAGTGAGAGACAAAGCCCTTGGAATATTAATTTCTACAGAAACGAGCTAATGGCTAGTAGTTTACAGTCTACAAAGGACCTCTCATTCATTTTACCATCTCCTATGAAGTCGCATGCCAGTCAAGGGAGCCATTATTCACCAAGCTGGAGAGCCAAAGGCAACCACAGATATTCACAGAATGCCCAGGGTGGTGCCAATGACTGTTTATTTAAGACATAAACACTCCTTCAGTAGTATTTATCCAGTTGTACACTGTCTCCCAATCCCACCCAGCCCATCTCTATACAATCACTAAGCTGTTCTCATTCACCTGACCAGTCACGCTTACACTATACTATCCCTTCTTCTCCATAGTGTGTCCTTGCTCCGAATTTTTCATCTTAATATACAGGAACACTTTTTTCCTCCCCTTGTCTTCACACTCTTGTTCCAGTTACCTCAGAATTATCCTTTTATCTCTTTGAGTTTCAGTTGTGAGCTAAATAGTAAATCCAGCTGTGAGGTCTGAGTATTAGCAATAACCCTTTGAACCAAGGGAACAAAAAACCTTAGGTTGTGAAGTAGAATAAAGACCACCAGTGCTATTAATCCTGGAGAGCCTTAAAAACACCCAAAGTAACCTATGCATTCCTCTTTTCATGTATCATCACTGAGCAATGACCACATGATGCAAATCAAAGATGAAAAGTAATCCCCACTCTCAAGCTCTCCTGGGTATACTAAGGAAATAGTCCCTTCCAAAAATCTCCACTAAGCTCTAATTCTCATTCATAAATTAAGCTGCTTTCCCATTAAAATACATGTTTTAATGTGTTCACTTGTATTACTTCCTTTAATAGGACAGCTGGTATTATAACAATACTAGTTTTGCTTTGAACAAGTTTCATTCCATGGGTACAAAGAAAGTATCAGCTATACAGTTGTTTATAGGGGATATAAACAGACTTGTGGACAAGCCCAGGGAGCCTAACAACCACTGATAAAGCAGGCAGCACAGTGCCTGGCTCACCGTAAGAACTCAATGAATATTACACAATTCCTTGTCTCCCTTCCTAGTTCCAACCTACAGACTTACACTCGAACTTATTCTCAAGATCTGATTTCAACCAGGCATGATCCTTGCTCATAGGGAGCAAAATATACTTGGAAGCATTAGTGAACTTGGTAGTAAATATTAGAGGATCTTCATTGTTCAGCACAGAAAACAAGTACAAAAACTGGAAGGAATACCACTGACACGAGATTGTGCGTCTCAATAATAACTGGCAGGAATGGTGTAACCTCAATTTTACAGGTACCTGCTTTTCCAAACGAGTGAATAAACAAATTAGTGGACGGATGAATTAACCAATGACTGAAGACAGTTCAGAGTGAGTGAAATGGACTAGAACAACCAGGTATACAATATATGATTGTTAATATTATTCATGTGCTATGCTCATGACTCAATGCTAAAAGTTATCTCATTTTGAGTTCAAATAAAACTATGAAGGAGCCTGACCAGGCGGTGGTGCAGTGGATAGAGCGTCGGACTGGGATGCAGAAGACCCAGGTTCGAGACCCCGAGGTCACCAGCTTGAGCGTGGGCTCATCTGGTTTGAGCAAAAATTCACCAGCTTGGACCCAAGGTCGCTGGCTCAAGCAAGGGGTTACTCGGTCTGCTGAAGGCCCGCAGTCAAGGCACATATGAGGGAGCAATCAATAAACAACTAAGGTGTCGCAATGCGCAACGAAAAACTAATGATTGATGCTTCTCATCCCTCCGTTCCTGTCTGTCTGTCCCTGTCTTTCCCTCACTCTGACTCTCTCTCTGTCTCTGTAAAAAAAAAAAAAGAAAAAAAAAAAAAAAAAAAACTATGAAGGAGATTATTGTCCTCATAGTATAAATGAGAAAAAAGTCTTAAAAAGTCATCTGTCCAAAGTTACCCAACAGATTGCAAATTGAGATTTAAGCTCAAATTGTCTCAATCCAAAATTACGTTTCATCTCATCACAGCTGGTGTGGAGAAATATTCCACAAAAATTGGTAATAAAGCAAATTTCCATAATTCTAAAACTATTTTCACTCTGTCTTTTCATATAAACCTAGAAATAGTTTCTATAATTAGGAAGGGGATGTGCAAATACATGAACTTAAAGTTGTGCTTAAATATTTCTAATCACTTCAAATTATATTGATGCGTGTTAAGTTTCATCATGCCTGTCAATATTGCTCTGAAAATTTTCCCAGTCAAATCTTTCTTCTATTACACCATCTTTCCTCAAATACAAGAACTTTTCCCAAGCTGGTAGAATCCCAACTTCTGTCCTTACAATTAATAGGAGATACCTAACTCTGCAAATTTGGGGGGGTAAATGTGCTGCCCATTTTTGAAGTTTCAGGTTATGTTACACAAATTGTCTCCCAATGTGATCAATTTTTTTTTTTTTCATTTTTCTGAAGCTGGAAACAGGGAGAGACAGTCAGACAGACTCCCGCATGCGCCCGACCGGGATCCACCCGGCACGCCCACCATGGGGCGACGCTCTGCCCACCAGAGGGCGATGCTCTGCCCATCCTGGGTGTCGCCATGTTGTGACCAGAGCCACTCCAGCGCCTGGGGCAGAGGCCAAGGAGCCAACCCCAGCGCCCGGGCCATCTCTGCTCCAATGGAGCCTTGGCTGCGCGAGGGGAAGAGAGAGACAGAGAGGAAAGCGCAGCGGAGGGGTGGAGAAGCAAATGGACGCTTCTCCTGTGTGCCCTGGCCGGGAATCGAACCCGGGTCCTCCGCACGCTAGGCCGACGCTCTACCGCTGAGCCAACCGGCCAGGGCCCAATGTGATCAATTTTTGACTCACCAGTCTTTATATTTAATTTAATTCACAATACAAATAAGAAGGATGAACTTTTCTTAAATTCTATCCCCAAAGAGTAAATCAAAACATATTTATATGTTAGAACATCAGTGAACATTTTGGGGTAATATTTATAATTTAAAGTCAGTGAACACAAACTTCAATCTCCTAAGAAATGACTAGAGCAGGGGTAGTCAACCTTTTTATACCTACTGCCCACTTTTGTATCTCTGTTAGTAGTAAAATTTTCTAACTTCCCACCAGTTCCATAGTAATGGTGATTTATAAAGTAGAGAAGTAACTTTACTTTATAAAATTTATAAAGCAGAGTTGTATACAGCAAGTTAAAGCATATAATAATAATCACTTGCCAAGTACTTTATGTCAGATTTTCACTAAGTTTAGCAGAATAAATCTTTATAAAACAATTTACTATAGTTAAATCTATCTTTTTATTTATACTTTGGTTGCTCCGCTACCGCCCACCATGAATGGAATGCCCACTAGTGGGTGGTAGGGACCAGGTTGACTACCACTGGACTGGAGGATAGATTTTAAAATCATTTTCTGGCCCTGGCTGATTGGCTCAGTGGTAGAGCACCAACCTGGCATGTGGAATTCCTGCGTTAGATTCCTGGTCAGGGCACACAGGAAAAGTGACCATCTACTTCTCCATCCCACCCCCTCCTTCTTCTTGCTCTCTTCCAGTCCTGGTCCTGCAGCAGTGGCTAGATTGATTCGAGTATGTTGGCCCCAGGCACTAAGGATGGTTCCATGGAGCTTCCCCCTCAGGCACTAAAAATAGCTCACTTGGGAGCTGCCCCAAATGGGCGGAGCATTGGCCCCAGATGAGGGTTGCTGGGTGAATCCTGAACAGGGCATATGCAGGAGTCTGTTCATCTCCCTTCCTCTCACTTGGAAAAAAAGAAAAAAAAATTATTTTCTAAGGGACAGTATTACTGCTGAGTCACTACAACTAACTGACAGTTTTTTATCCATTCAACGACATACTGCATACATGTTAGGCCCAAATACTCATTGTTCATGATCCGGGAGATACACAATAAGGCAAACAAAACACGGCAGATAAGGTCTCTACTCTCAATGAGTTTATAGTCACATGGAGGACAACTATTACCCTAGCTTACAAAGTCTGATGATCTGATCGCTGCAAAAACCATGGATTACATCAAACCATGCTCAGCGCTATGCAGAGAATTCAAATCTGGTGATATTACAATAACTGGATGGTCATTTTAGGTTGGATCATGAGGAGAAACCCCTCAAAAGAAGTAAATTTAAGCAGAGATGTGACCACTAAGAAGACTAATGTGCAAAAATCAAGTAGAAAAGCATTGTGGTAGAAGGAATAGCCAGTGCAAAAGCCATAAGGCCAAGCAAGACATGTTCAAGAATAAGAGATCACAACATGTCTGAGGGTAGTCACCTCGACAAAGAACGACAGAAATTCAGATAGAAGGGGTGAACAGGGTCAGATCATCAGACTTTGTAAACGTAGACTTAGATTCTACGTTTGAGACAGAAAGCCTCTGAAGGAAGCCACATGAAATGTGGCAAAATATATTAAGTCCATGTATTTGCTTGGTTCTATACTCTGCACTCAGTGAAATTTATCCCAAGACACTGACACAGAATCCTAGAGCTAGCAAGAACTTGGAGGAACGTAGAGTTAGCATTACACACGTACAGAAACTGGGGGTCTGAGAAAACAGCGTCCTTCAGATTGTCTCATTAACAGCTGAGAAAAATGTCTCCAAAAATAAGAACTAAGATGTCTGGGATATAACCTCAACTCAAAGCTGACATTAATCAGAATATTATCATTTTATATATTCCATGAATTAGATGCACATGACCTACCAGAGAATTTTTTAAGCTTTTGTGACAGCTTTTGATCTATACCTAAAGCTAAAACTCAGGTGATGCACAGACTCAGTAGTGTATTCAATCAATTCCATTGTTCCTGCTCACTGGGTACACATGACTTGAAGATTCTTTCATCGAGTGAATGGGAAGGACCTACTATGTACAAGGAATTGTACTGGGAAACAAAGAACCAGTCTAGTAGAAGCTATGAAACATGTATACAGAAAGAGAGATACCGGGCCCTGGCCGTTTGGCTCAGCGGTAGAGTGTCGGCCTGGCGTGCAGGAGTCCTGGGTTTGATTCCCAGCCAGGGCACACAGGAGAGGCGCCCATTTGCTTCTCCACCCCTCCCCCTCTCCTTCCTCTCTGTCTGTCTCTTCCCCTCCCGCAGCGAGGCTCCATTGGAGCAAAGATGGCCCGGACACTGGGGATGGCTCTGTGGCCTCTGCCTCAGGCGCTAGAATGGCTCTGGACGCAACAGAGCGACGCCCCAGAGGGGCAGGGCATCGCCCCCTGGTGGGCATGCCAGGTGGATCCCGGTAGGGCGCATGCGGGAGTCTGTCTGACTGCCTCCCCATTCCCAGCTTCAGAAAAATGAAAAAAAAAAAAAAGAAAGAAAGAGAGATACCTGCACATAAACATTGACACACATTTTTATACACAATGCAAGGTAAAAATTGCCAATATGGTTCTCGAATAATGCACTGTGAAAGCTGGAAGAAATGTTTCTTTCAACTGAAACAATCAGAAGGCAGTATGCAAGGTAGTCCTTGAAGGATGGGTGGGATTTACAGATAGGAGATTTTAAACAAGCATAGCAAAGGACAAAAGAAGTAGGTAAACTGGAAACAAGCCCTCCAGATGGAAAGTCTAGTGTTAATTAAATATAGAGCAACTGTTTCCAATATAAAAATACTGAAAACGGAGCTGCACCTGAAGTTATGTATTATTTCAAATCAGTAATGTAAGACTATTGCATCTGTATTTATCGCCTTAAATGGCAGACAACAAATGTTTTTATAATATAAACAACATTATGCCTAGGTCAGACTATTAGGAAACAGAAAAAGAATTGGGAAATCACTTAAGTTGCCTGGTACAAAAATAGCCAAAGTGCACATCTTAAGAAATGTGGCCTGGCTGGTTGGCTAAGTGCATAAAGCATCATCCTGGCGTGCAGAAGTCCCAGGTTCAGCCCTGGGTTCAATCCTCGTTCAGGGCACACATAAGAAGCAATCTTCTGCTTCTCTTGCCCTCCCTCTCCCCCTTCTCTCTCTCTTCCCCTCTTATAGCAAGTGGGACCCGGGCACTGAGGATAGCTCTGTTGGTCCCAGCACATCAGCCTCAGGCGCTAAAATAGCTTGGTTGATTGAGCATCAGCCTCAGACGGGGGTTGCCTGGTGGATCCAGGTCAGGGCACATGTGGGAGTCTATCTTCTCTCCTCTCAATTTAAAGAAATAAAGAAAGAAAAGAAAAGGTGTTATGCAATGTTTCTTAAATTCAGCATCTAAAATCTCAGAACATAAGGTAAATGAGAAAGTGCTACCAACATCACAATATAAAGTTATGGTATTATATCTTAAACTAATCTATACTATTGTTTTTCTTGACTAATATTCTACATGGCTATTCTCATTTATTAATTTTTCTGACCTTCTGGAAAAGTATTGTTTTAGGATGTTAACACACTAGAAAACTGACAAGTAATGATATAATTCAGAGGGCTTTTTAAATCTTGTTAAAAGGTCGTTGTATTTTCAGCAAATCATAAAACTTTTTAACACTCTCCTATCTACCTCAAGGGTGGAACATCACAAAAGCAATGATCAAAACTAACCAGTGTACACTATTCCTAATATTTTGGCTTTCTCCAGTTTCCTTCTTAAAATTCATTTTTCATTATTAGATTTGGTGGCCTATAGGAAGTTTTCTCTGTATGGTCTAACACTATGAATTCTTTGAACTCGACCCCTACCCTAAATAGCACAGGTTCAACTCAGTGAAGGTCAAGCAAATCCAGGATGGTGGGAGGAGAGAAGAACAATAAACTAAGGCACAGCATGAAACAAACCTGGAAGGGATTTTTACTTGGAAAACTACACATGATACAAGAACTACAAAGGTACTATTGTTCATTAAAGTCCTTTTCCTTTATTGTTTTAAATTCCAAATGATTCACAGTTCTCTGAATCTGACCTGCACTCCCACATACCCATGCCTTTGTTTGGGAGGCACATCTTCTGTGCCCCCAACTCACAACTGTGGGACTCTCCTCATCCTCCATGGCTCAGCCCAGGAGAAGATCCCATGGCCCTGACCTGCTCCACTTCACATTAAGGGAAACGGCACCCATGCTATGTAAACTATTTAGCCTGACTTTTACGAACCTGTATTATCCTTCCCCTCATACCACCTGTCACAATGTCCTATGCGTAGGGAGCATTCAAGAAACTTTTTTTAAAAATGGGTTTAGCACATTTACCATAAAATATGATCAAATGAGGTTAGAAATATTAAAGATGATATCAGTAATAAAGATATTGAGAAACACAAGCCAAGCAGATATCCAGAACAATCCAGGCACATTTTTACCAGGTTCCACAACCTCACAGAGCAGAGCTGGGCCTGTGTCATGGAAGCCCTGGCTGCTGGCTGCCTCAGGGGTCAACCTCCCAGTGGTGGTGTTCACTGCCTTCCTATAGAAGAAGGCCTGGCCACCCACAGCTCCCTAAAAGCAGCTCTAGACTGGGCTGCCTCTCCAGGGACCCTTTCCTTCTTCTCACAAGTGGAGAAAGTACCACAGGGCTTAGGCATAGCAAAATGAGTCCCATTAGAACCCCTTGAGATCTCCCAGCAAGAACAAGTTCCACCATGGGAGGGTCTTATGTCCACCTCTCCCCCTACTTCTCAGAGACACAGCAGAGGCAGCCGCTCACAGGGCATTTCTCCTTTCCCCTCCCTTTTGTGTACATAAAGCCAAACTGAAAACAGAAGTCCAGCTTTGCTAGAGAAAGCCTCAGGCTTCCTCTGCGATGTGTCTCATAAGGTTCAACTCAGATGGTCTGCCCTCTTCACGTTTTCTTAAAAGCTCAAAGGAGCAGTGTTCCTATTCAAATTAACAAAGGTATTTGTGAGAAATGCTAGATTTAAAGTTGTTGTGAGAAGACTTAACAATTTCTACCTTAAATTACACACACACACACACACACACACACTCCCAACATGTAGTTTGCTTTTTGCCAATTCTGCATAAAGCATTGGTATGCAGCATTTACGGGCACATGCACACATACACACACACACACACACACACACACACACGGTGATTATTTAACCTTAAGAAAATGTAACATACAAATGTGTGTTCTGAAATAAAAACTTTAAATGAGAAACTTACATTTTTAAAATCCTACAATGACTTTTTTGAGAGGGAAAAAATCAAACCCATTTACCAATAAATATAAGATTCCCTTACTACATAAATTCAACCAGCTTCTTAAAATGATAGGACTTTGAGACTAAAAGGTGTCCTAGAGACATATTTACATAAAGCCAGGAAGAGAGTATTGTGACAAGCAGCCAATCTGGAAGGTGAAACGCCAAGAAGCTGGTGTCGGTGGGATGGCTGGACCCAGTATTAAGTGGTAAGTGATCGTAGAGCTCAGATCCTGTCTGCTTGGCAGGGGTACTAACCCAAGGGATACTATGAAGCCAATGTAAATAGGAACAGGAGTTCCAGTTGAAGTAATCAAGATGTCTGGGGTTTATATTTAAACGCACAAGTACTGGCACAGTAAGTGCACCATCTCAAGTGTTCTAGAAACTGTGTCAACGCAGTTGCCACCACGCGGGAACGTGCATTTCCACAACTGGACTCCCAGAGTACGTAAAAGCACACGCCAGGTAGAAAATAAACAGGGACACACATTCAGGACTGTAAGAACTTCCCGAAGAATGGCGAAACAGAAAACAAACACGCTAACCAGTCCCACAACTATCGCCAGACTTCCAGGAACCCTTCCTGCAAAGTGCACTTTTCGCTTCTGTACGGTCTCGGGAGTCACCGTCGCCGCGATCTGCCCGTGTGGCTGGTTTCGGTGACGCGGCTGGCAGCCGCGACTTCACGGGGACGCGGTTCCCATCCCTTTTCGGCCCCGCGGGCTGGCGGGGGACGCGCCCGCGCAGCGCGAGAGCCGGCTCCGGCCCTCCGACACGGTCTGGAGACTGACACGTCATCCGTGCCCTTCCGAGCACCCTCGGGAGCCCGGTCCCCGTCTGAGTCACAGCGACGCCCCCCCCCCCCTGCCCCGACCCAGGCGCCCCGGGCCGTCCTAGCACCAGGTCAGCTCCCCGGGGGCGCGAGCACAGACGCGTGGCCCGGCCGCACTCGGTGGCCCGCACCCGCGGCCGCGGCCGGGCGGGGTGAGGAGGAGCCGGGGTCACTCGCGGAGCGCACGGGGCTGGCGCAGACCCCCAGGGGGCGTCCGCGGGGCCCCCCCGCCGCCCGCGCGGAACTTTCCGGGTGGGGGAGGGGCGCGGCCGCGGCCTCACCTGTGCTCAGGTTGTCGTTGAGCCGCAGGGGCGCCCGCAGCACGTAGACCAGGAAGAGCACGAGGAAGAACCACAGGGCCCAGAGGTAGGTCCACGACCACACGATGCAGGACTTGAGCTGCTCCAGGAGGCCCGCGCCCGCCTCGGCCATCTTCCGCGCTGCTCCGGGCGGCCGCGGCGCGAGCGGCCGGGGCCGGGGGTCGGGGCCGGGCCGGGGGCCGGGGGTCGGGGCCGGGCCGGGCGGACTGCGCGGGGCCAGCGCTCGGGCCGCCGGCCGCTCCCCAGCCTGTGCGGGCTCCGGAGGCCGCGCGCGGCGGCGGGTCACGTGGCCTGCCGCGCGGTCCGGGCCGCCCGGGCTTGTTGCGCTCGGATCCCGGGCCGCGGGCCGGGGGCGCCGGGACGCTCCTCCCGGGGTGAAAGCACAGGGGGCGCGGGGGCGCTTCTTGTGCCGAGGCCCGCCGAGGGCGGGGGAGCGCATTCAGTCCTCGGCACCCTCCTTGTACAGGTGGGGAAACTGAGGCACCCAGCGCCTGGACATTCGCCTTAAACTCGAGCCAGAACTCGCGTGCAGTGAGACCGCCCGGGCCCAGCGCCGCCCGCGCCGCCCCCGCTCAGCGTCCGGCTGGCCGGGCAGCCCCGCGGGCTCGGGACAGGCTGCTGCCCGGGGCTGGGGGCTGCGCCCCGGGCGCGGGACTGGCTCTCAGGGACGCTGCACTGCATCGCTCTTTCCCTTTGTGCTGTCGTCCTTGAATCAGCGCGGGCGTTTTCTAAAGAAATGTCTTGAAAGACTGCTTACTTATACCCCAATTTGGGGGGCGATCACAGTGTAAACAACTCTTGGCCTGTTTTTAGTAGAAACACGTCTCTGGGATAACTTTGGCCTATTCCCACCTGGCTATTTTAAACAAGAAGTAAATCATAAACATTTTTCATCCGTGCTAAAAAAAAAAAAATGTTGCCTTTGCCAAATAAAAACTTAAAGTTGGCTTCTGTCTGTAAATCATTTCCCTTTCTAGGTGTTCGATGGCAGTGAAGCAATTGCAGGTTGTCCAATATACAGCCAAGACTTTCAGAATTCTGAGTGTCGAGCGAATATTTTACTGTCATTTTTGTTTTGCTTACTTGCAGTTTCCCCCACAGTGAAACAAGCTCCATTAGCCTTTATGTGTAGGACCGACCTATGGCATAGGTAACAGAACTGCTCACGGTGTCACTGATTCCGGCCCCACAGCTGCCAGTTTCCTCATATACTGGATCTCTTGCAGCGGGAGGTACAGGCATGGAAAAGAGGATCCACACACATACTTTATAGTTACTTGTGGCAATGCACTCCCAAACAAATTTTGTATCAAACAATGACACCTGGATCCTCAGTAAACTAAAACAGCGTAAGTACACAAAGCATCTAGTTTATGTGATGATCAAGTAACCCAGCAGGTCCTCTGTGATAGGATTCCCCACTTAATTTAAAGAAACATCCTGGGACCTGTCTTTTTGCTGTCAGTAAATCTCAAAGAAGGGACATCCCTATGGCTCAACTGCACCACAATTTTCTGACATTGACTAGAGGCGCCTGGAATGTCAGCCCTGTCTCCTTCATCATTGCCTCTTGGAGGTGTGCATCCAGGCACAGGGTTGAGGTCAGACACAGAAGCCGGACAAGCATGATCTCTTGGGGTCAAGAGAGAGAAAACTGAAGGTGATCTGATTTTGAAGGGTCTTGTAGAGACGGTAAGGTATTCACAGTTATTTGGCATTGCACACACTAATCCAAATTACCAGTACAGAGAATTAAGTGAGGATTAAAGAAATATTCAGGAGGTAGCATTAATAGACCTTGGTGATGGATAGGACAGGCTGGGTAAAGCTAAAGGTGGGTAGAGGGTGGCTCTTGAGTGGGACTGTAAATAAATAATGACAACCCAGATATATCCAGCTGCCTCCTGATCAGTACAATGGTCCACAGTCACCTCAAGCTCCTCACATCTAAAACTGAACTCATTACTTCCTCCTGACAGAGAGAGTTCCATCCGGGAATTCCTACAACCTTTCCAGCTCCCTAGTTCAAAAATCTGAGGATCATCACATCTACATTCCTCTCTCTTACCTCCTTTCCTCTCCACATTCAACTGGATATGAAAATTTTGAGGTATGTCTGATATCTATCACTTCTCTCTATTCTCCCAAGACAACCTGTGGTCTCTCATGGCCTGATCATCTCATGGAGAACAAGGCATTGGGCCCCCTGCCTCCAGTTTCCCCATTACCAACAACTACCACCACCGTCACCAGCATCCCCCCCCCCCCCGCATTCACCTTCTACCGTGCTTCTTTGCTTTTGAAAGCACAAATCTGACAATTCACTCCCTGCTTAAAATCATCAAGGCCCCGCCTGACCTGTGGTGGCGCAGTGGATAAAGTGTTGACCTGGAACGCTGGGGTCACCGGTTCAAAACCCTGGGCTTGTCTGGTCAATGCACATATGGGAGTTGATGCTTCCTGCTCCTTCCTCCCCCGTCTCTCTCTCTTTCTCTCTCATTCTCTCTCCTCTCTAAAATTAATAAAATAAATTTTTTTTTAAAAAATTGTCAAGGCCCCTTATCTACACCTAAAGGGTAAAATCTAGACAGGAAACAATATCCTTTGCAGAATGCTCCTGCCAACCTGCGCAGCCTTGTACCCCACCCTAGGTACTCTTCCTACCATTCTCTTTCACACCTTTGGACTGCCTGTGCTAGACTTCCCACCCAACCTTCTCTCCCTGCCAGAACTGCCTGAGAACAGTGCATTTAGAGATGTTCTTGAAATACTACCAGCTCCTTCCTGCTCCCGGAGTTCGCTGTGTCTTCCCTGAGATGGAGCAGTAGGAAGCTTATGGTGGACTATTACAGTATAGCCTTGAAGCCAGACAATTTGCAGCTCTGTGCCTGAGCCTGCTATTCACCATCTGCATGCTCTTTATAAGCTACTGAGTTTCCCTGAACCATTTTCTTCACCTGTACAATGGGTTACACTTATACCTACTACATGGGGTGTTAGCAGAATTCAGTGAGATGCATAATAAAAATGCTGAGCATGACTGCTGGTCAATATCTTTCCTCTGTTAATAAATAGAGGTCTTTAATGTTAAGTATGTTGTGTATTTTTGTCCTCTGTACCTCCAAGAACAAATAGCACTGTGTTTGGCACATGGTACATGTTCAGTAAACACTTCCTGAGTGCTGTATAAAATAATAAAAAATCAATTACAGGAAAAGAAATTCCAAAATTTACCTTTTACAAAGAATACTACACTTGGATTTAATTGATTTAATTTAAGGGTAAAGTTAAGATTTGGTCTTTGACCAAATGGTGAGCTTTCTTGGAAGTTTGTTTCTGAAAGTGTAACCACCTGTGGATTGTATATTAGCAGTTAAATAACCACTAATTTATAGGAATTGTGTAAAAGCAATATCTTTTCTTTCTTTCATTCATTCTTTTTCTTTCTTTCTTTCTTTCTTTCTTTTTTTTTAAGAGAGTGGCAAGCAGAGGGAGACAGACAGGAATATCAAGCTGTTTCTGTATGTGCCCTGACCAGGGGTCAAACCGGCAACCTCTGTGCTTCCAGACACTGCTCTGACCAACAGGCTATCCAGCCAGGACTTAATTATATTTTATCTTTTTATAATTTTTTATTAATTAATTTTTTGACAGAGGCCTAGAGAGAGAGAGAGAGAGAGAGAGATAGGAACATTAAGCTGCTCCTGTATGTGCCCTGCCCCAGGAATCGAACCATCAAACCAGAAACTTCCACACTCTAGGACAACACTCCAACCAGCCAAGCTATCTGGCCAGGGCTTAATTTATTATTTTCTTTAAAGCAACAGAGAAAGGAAGGGAGAGAGAGGGGAAGGAGAAGAGAAGCATTCATTTGTTGTTCCACCCAGTTGTGCATTCTTCAGTTGCTTCCTGTGTGTGCCCTGACAGGATCAAACCCACAACCTTGTCATTTCCGGATGACACTGTGACTCAACTAACTGGCCAGGGCTGCAATATATCTTAAATAGGTTTATATGTTTGATTAAATGTATGTCTTAGTCTGATAAAATATCTAAACTGAATAAGAAACCAATATATTAGGGAAGAACTTTGTTTTATAAATGGTGTTTGGATGTATGTATGCATATATTGGCTTTCATAGTCTTTAGTTTTCTACTTTGTTGTAAGTTTAAGAATCTATTTTTGTAAATGATTTTCAGTATTCATCTGAGATTAAAGTGCAAGAAATAACTATTCTGACTTTTGGGTTTTGTATAAAATTTTTTAAAATCCTACCCACATTCATTGGTTGAATTTATGAATTAGTCAATATCCTATGTTAATGGATAACATCCTAATTAGTTATCCATATTTAGTGACTTACCTAGACAGGCTCAAATCTAACCTAGTTTTCTGGGAACCAGGAGAGAAGACAAACAGGTTTGAAGGAGAAATTGCCATTTCTTCTTCAAGACAACATACTTTCTCATAGGGTACTAAACAGGTGGAATTTCAACTACCCGTGTAGAGTTAAAAAGATAATACAGATAGCAAAACTTGGGAAGAAGGTCCCCAACATGTAATAGTGCATGTATAAGAAAGACTGCATTTCCATCCTTGACATGCATATACATTGTAATCTTACAGTGAAAGATTCACAGTGACTAGGTATAGAAATTTCATGAAGAATTATCACATTTACTTCTGTTCTCTATTCCTTAAAAAAGAGATCCTAGTTTCTATGTAAAGCCTTTCATAGGCTCAGTGAAATTCCTTACATCCCTGATTTGTTTTAAAAAATCAAAATTATTCTAATAAGATAAGCTTTATTGGCATACAAAATAATTCTGGTAGCAAGAATGCAAACTAAAACAATCCTAGCCTTGTGTAGAGAACTGAAGGCAACCTAACCTTATATTCACCGTAAAAACCTGCTCCAGCCAGTAGAGGATGGTTCCTCATTTTCAAAGGAAAAGAAAACATAAAATTCCTTTGGAAAGAAGTAGCTAGTCAACACAGCCTTCTCTTTTACACTGCTGAAATATAATCGAGAGGGAAAACCAGGGGAAAATTAATGAGACTTAAAAAAAAAATTCTGTGAGCAGAGATCAGATGTATTCAACAAAAACAAGAACAGAAACATATATTAAGAACCCTCTGAAATTCTGTGTCATCTTTTGTTTCCTAGGCTAACCAATCATGATATGTAACAATGCTACCTACTCTCTTTTTTCTTGATTATTGTACTCAATGTCTTTACTCTTGGGAAGATACTCTAAGATAATTAGTTTTTTAGTTGCATTTTAAATAGTGTAGAAATAATAATAGTATATTTTTCTTTTTATCCATGGTACTAAAATACAAGAGTTTTTTATTATAGCACTTTTAATCAAAATAAAATCTGCCTGGCCTGACCTGTGGTGGCGCAGTGGGTAAAGCGTCAACCTGGAAACGCTGAGGTTGCCGGTTCAAAGCCCTGGGCTTGCCTGGTCAAGGCACATATGGGAGTTGATGCTTCCAGCTCCTCCCCCTTCTCTCTGTCTCTCTATCCTCTCTAAAAATAAATAAATAAATAAAATTTAAAAAAAAAAAATCTGCCTGACCAGGTGCAGTGGATAGAGCGTTGGACTGGGATACGGAGGACCCAAGTTCAAGACCCCGAGGTCGCCAACTTGAGCGTGGGCTCATCTGGTTTGAGCAAAGCTCACCAGCTTGGACCAAGGTCACTGACTCAAACAAGGGGTTACTTGGTCTGCTGTAGCCCCACGGTCAAGGCACATATGAGAAAGCAATCAATGAACAATTAAGGTGTCGCAACAAAAAACTAATAATTGATGCTTCTCATCTCTCTCCATTCCTGTCTGTCCCTATCTATCCCTCTCTCTGACTCCATCTCTGAAATAAATAAATAAATAAATAAATAAATAAATAAAATCTGTTGTCTGAAATTTTCTGTATATGTAAAACATCAGTTATTCTTATTTTATTATTTTATTTAAACTGCATATTTTGTTCCATGACTGGGTAGAATTTCAGGAACCAGAGTCATATCAATATATACCTTTGTTATCTATAGATACCTTTGTTATATATAGATATGACTAGTGATAACCACCATATAAAATAATTCTAAGACAAGTAAAAAAATAATATGCTATTTGCTTGCTGTTGTGCCTAGCATGTTATTTTGTGGTTTGGCTTCAAATTTCAAATTTATGCACTTACATCTCCAAAGCACCTGAAAAATTTAGACACATCAATTAATCTGTTGCATTGAAAAGAAAAACAAATACGGTGAGACTGATGTTATATAATTATTAGTAGAATAAGAAACATCCGATAGGCTGTGCATAAGCTTAAATTTGTTTTTATTGGCCCTGTGCAGTGGCTCAGTGGATAGAGCATAGGCCCAGCATATAGACTTCCCAGGTTCGATTCCTGGTCAAAGCACACAAGGGAAGTGACCATCTGGTTCTCTCCCCCACCCTCTTCCTTTTCTCTCCCTGTTCCCCTCCTATAGCCAGTGACTGGATTGGTTTGAGCATTGCCCTGGGAACTGGGCATTGAGGATTCCTCCATTGGTCCCAGCACCATCCTCAGGCACTAATAATACCTCGGTTGATTTGAGCATCAGCCCAGACAGGGGTTTCCAGGTGATCCCAGTTGGAGTGCATGCAGGACTCTGTCTCATTATCTCCCGTCCTCTCACTTAAACATAAAAATTGTTTTTATTGACAGAACATTTTTTTTTTAATTTGAGAATTGATTCCTTTATTTAACCAAAATGTACTCCCTTAAACATTATCAGTTATATTGTTTATTTTGTTCTCATTTCTAATGTGTAGGACTATACTTAGGGATGAAAATTAAAGTGGAAATTTCATAATCATCTGGCATATTTACCCTATGCTGAAACCTAATCTAAAAAAAGGGAAAAAAAAGATAAATCAGATTATTTTTATCTTAGAACATATTTCAGACCAGTATTAAGTAATGTGATTGCCCATCACTCTAGCTAAATTAATTATATTTCTAATATTGCAGCAGCTCCTTGAATAACAGCATTTCCTCCAATGGCACTTCATATCAACATTAATAAGGAGAAAGAAGTTGATTCCTGTTGGGGACTGAAAAATAAACAAGGTATTTTGCAGTTTGGATATCTAGGGGACAGAGGTTTTGGGCCCAACCCCCCACCTCACCTGCTGTAAAGCCAGGAGCTGCCATCGCCAGGGTCACCATCACAGAAGCCTCCTGGCCCATGCAGGTTTGCATTGGATTCGGACAGTCGGTAAAGAAACAATGGAGCCAAAAACTGATAGGCCATTTTCTTTAATTCTAGCTTGCACCCGGCGGGCAAGTAAAAACACACACTGGGCTCCAAAACCCACTCACATTCAGTGCTCACAAAGCCACTGACTTATCCGAGTTTCCTAGAATCAAAGGTTTCTAGCTCACCAGCCTTATTCTCCTCAGTTCCCCATCTCCTTCCTTATCCCAGATACAAACTCTGCACAAACTGGCATCTCACTCAGCACTCCACCATCTTGGCTGCTTCTCCTGTCCTCCTCCACACGGCCTCTTTCTGCTCTCTCTGCTCTGCTCCCTCTGCTCTCTCATGCTAATCATCCCAGGAACCAAAAGAGCGCAAGCTCCTGTTCTTCTCTCATTTTATAGTGTAGATCCATAACCTTTAATCCAATATACAAAATAGGGAAGTCTCTACTACAAAGTCACTTCTCTGAGACATGATTGGATTGTACCGCCCCACATCAAAAAGAGTGGGAAAGGCTTAATCCAAAAACCAAGCCCCAGGCTACAAGGATTCTGCCTGCCCAGAGAGACACACATTAATATCACCTGGGCAATGGCCTCCATGTGGGCAGCGCCACTTTAACAAAGTGAGCATAATATATTTTATCTGCCCAACACCTGCCTAATTAAGTTAACAAAGGGCTGTGCTTCTCTGATGTTCTGCCCACCCATGTTCCCTGGAAGGATTGGAAGCTAGTTACTTCTTTGTTTAAAAGTTAAGATGGTGGGGAATTTTCCGCACCTGGTGGTTTTCTTGTGTTGCCTTGGAAACGTGATTGATTTGCTAATAGTCCACCTGTCCAGTAATAAAAGACGGATGTCTTTCTGGGGGCGCCATGTTTTTGCAGCTAGAACAGTAGTGACTGTCGGCAAGGAGCCATGGCATCCTCCCAATCTCATCCTGTATATATCTTTAAGTCTCTCATTCAATTGCATACCAATTCCCACTCGAGACCCTGGAATAGACTCATGGCGTGGGACGCAGCAGATTCCCAACTGGGGCCACTGTCTGTGGAGTCTCCATGTTCTCATGTCTGTGTGGGTTCTCTCTGGGGACTCGGGTTTCCTCCCACTTCCCAAACATGTGCTAATGAAGTGAATTGGCATGTGTGTATGTCTACACTGGTCTGAGTGTGGGCATGGGTGTGAGTGGCCCCTGGGATGGACGGGCTCCTGTCCCGGGTGGGTGCCCACCTTGTGTCCTGAGCTGTTGGGAGAGGCTCTCTCTGGCCACCCAGGGACCCTGAACTGGTTGGAAAATCATCATCTGACTTGTTTTTATTAATCTTTCTTAAATGTATGTACAGCTCACATTTTTTCAATGTTTAATATTAGAGGTGTTTAGGGGTCTTTATTTAGAAATTTAGTCATGTTTTTGTGACCAGAAATATGCTATAATATCTTAACTGTTTATATCAGTTAGCCTATGGTAACATCGGTATAATACTCTTAATGTCAGTATTCAAGAACTTATCCATGATGTTAAGTGAGGACTTCCTTGTAATTCTAATCTTTATTCCTTACTTTGCCCAGGTTTCCCTTCTATTCTGCATTTCAATGCTATTGCACAAAAGCTACATTTAGCACTTTATGCACATCTAACTATAATGGGATTTATCTCCTTGTTAATAATGACAATGAATATGGATTATAATTCCCTTGAGTTTTCCTCCTTCTCAAAATTATCTTTATAATACTATTTTTACCATATTCTCTTGATCGAAGTTTCTCATTCAGCCTTTGAGCTGAAGATGTCCGCATTATCAGCCAATCTGAGTTAACTTGTCAAATTTGACTGATTGGACAAACTGTCGGAAATAACTTGCTTCCATGCACATTTAATTACTTTTACTTCTATGTCTCATATATTAACACTCTTATTCCAAAAAGAGGCACTTACCTTGGTCTATCTTGTTTAAATGCATTTATTGAGTGTTCTTTATAGATCTGTTTATTGCTCTGTGCCATTCCTTTGAATTGAAATGATGTTGAGCTAGAGAGTGGAAGGGTAGGGTTGTTTATTTATTTATTTTTATTTATTTATTTTTTTGACATCTCAAACAAGTTGGTTTTTTAGACTTAGAAAATTTAAGGCCCTGGCCAATTGGCTCAGTGTTAGAGCATCAGCCCAGCGTGTGGATGTTCCAGGTTCAATTCTCAGTCAGGGCACACAGGAGAAGCCACTATCTGTTTCTCCACCCCTCCCCCTTCTCTCTCTTACTCTCTCTTTTCCTCTCTCTTCCTCTACAATAGCCATGGCTCGATTCGTTCAAGCGTATTAGCTCTGGGTGCTGAGGATGGCTCCATGGAGCCTCCTCCTCAGATGCTAAAAATAGCTCCGTTGGAAGCATGGCCCCAGCTGAGCATAGTATCGTCCCCAGACAGAGGTTGCTGGGTGGATCCTGGTGGGGGTGCCAGCGGGAGTGTGTCTCCCTCTCTCCCCTCCTCTCACTGGTATTAATTCTAAGTCCTGGGATTATAGTGTGCCTCACCATTTATGGGGAAATCTTATCTACTTCTCAGTTTCTGTCTGGCCTGGGCTGCTCTTGGCAGTTGGTGCAGTTGTCGAATCCTGGTCTGCTACTGTCAGCATCTACTCCATACTGGCTGAGATTGGGCCTCTCTACATGCACAGTGTAAGCTTCTTTCACTCTAGCAGCTGCAAAGCTTGGAGCTGCAGCAGTTATTTTGTGACCATGAGAAGACCAAACAAACAACAACAACACAAAAGCCACATGTTACAAATGGTGAAGCAAAGAAACAGAAAATGACTGTATCCTCGATGTCCTCACTGAGTGGCTGAACCCTGGAATCCCCTACATCTGGAACTCTTCAATAGTAGTAAGTGTCTTTATGGTGTGAACCAGGGTTCTGCAAACATTTTCTGTAAAGAACCAGATAGTAAAATATTCTAGGTTTCACAGGCCAAGAGGTAAAATCAAAGGTATTTTGTAGGTACTTATATATAAAGAAAGAAAACAAATTTTCATGATTTTTTCCTGACAAAATTCTAAATACTGTATAATCTAAATACATACAGGCCTCTGGGCTAGAATACAGCTGGACTACCACGGGCTGTGTGATCTTTGACTCTCACTGAGCCCTTCCAGCGCTCCAGTTTCCTCATGTATTAAATGAGTAACAATACCTGCTTTCCAGGATTGTTGTAAAAACAATTAAATGAGCTAACAAGTGCAAAGACTTAGAGCAATACATTGTATACTTTAAAGCACCTGTTACATGTTATCTTTTGGGTTTTTTTCCCAACCATTTAATAATGCAGAAATTCTTCTTAGCTTTCTAGCTTCCAAGGACCAGCAATGGGCTAAATAAGGACCCTGGGCATAGTGCATGGCCCTGGTTTGAGCTACTGGTAGTTAGCGGACTGGCTGCAAGAAGCGCGGTGCAGAGCCCTCTACAGCATTGAACTCTTGGATGTTTAGTTCTCTCTGCCCCTACTGGTGTGTCCTCCCACCCCCCCCACCCCCCCACCCCCCCACACACACACGCAGCGCACAGTTCACAGGGCTTGCTTGGCGTGGAAGGCAGGATGAAAATCTGGCTCGGCCGATATCCTGTCAGTACATGTGCTATTGTATCGCAGCTCTTAGATTCAGGCTCAGAATGGGAAACACGAGGCTTTGTCCTTGTTCCCAGTTCGCACTCTTTCCCCTTAGGCAGTTGTAGCTATCTTCTGGTCTGAGTAAGCCAGTGGTTCAGTGGATAGAGCATCAGCCTGGTGTGTGATCATCCCTGGTTCAATTCTCGGTCAGGGCACACAGAAGGGACCATCTGCTTCTCTCCCCGCCCTCTCGCCCTTCTCTCCCTCTTCCCCTCCTGTAGCCAGTGGCTCAATTCGAGCATCAGCCCCCAGGCACTGAGGATAGCTCTGTTAGTTTGAGCATCAGCCTCAGGCACTAAAAATATCTCAGTTGATTCAAGCTTCGGCCCCAGACAGGGGTTACCAGGTGGATCTCAATCTGGGAGCACGTGGGAATCTGTGTCACTATCTCCCCTCCTCTTATTTAAAAAAAAAATAGGTTTAGGGAAGGAGGGGAGAACAAACATGAAGAAACAAAGGAATCAGTCCTTCAAGTATTATCCCACCACAGAAATAAAATCAAGATAAAGAGAGATTATTATAAATTGGGTGGGGGAGCAGGACGTTTGGGAAAGACCTCAGGAGGTGATATTTGATCTGAGACCTGCAAAGTAGAAAAGGCAAGTCCTGTGAAGGGTGAAGTGGGAACAGCAGAAGGGAGAGAACCCCTGAAAAGGGAACACCAGGGACAAGGCCCTCGGGACTTGCATTCCAGGCACAGAAAGGAGGCCAGGGGCAGGAAATCGAGAAGGGAAGAAGAGAGAGGGAGGAGGTGAGACGGGGCAGCAGAGACCTGGGTAACAGGGGAGTTGAGAACTTTTTAGTCGGTGAAAGAAATGACACCATGTGGGTATAAATAGCCCAGTCTGCGGCCAGTACACAGAGAATGGATCAGAGAGAAATGAGTAGAAGCAGAAGCCTGGTTTGCTTCCACAGTCCAGGGGCTTTGTATGAGGGCAAGACATTGGGGTAGAGAGGAGTGGAATGACTTACAGTATATTCTGGAGATAAAATTGCAGGACTTGCTGTCAACTGGACGTGGAGGGATAAGAGAAAGGGAGAGATTGAGGAAAACGTCCATGGCTCTTCAGGTCCACCCAAACTCATTCCATCCAGCGTGGTACCAGTAAGAGACTTGAGCAGAGCCAGGACTACAGGCCAGGCGCAGAGGGTCACCAGGCAGGAAGCCCCAGGTGTCTAGCAATGGGCAAAACTGGGCAAACGGTAACCTCGCCCCGGGGTGACCTTTCCTCCCTAGCAGAACGCTGGCCATGTGGTTTAGACCCCCTGACCTTTCTTATTGTTGGTTGTAAAGCCAGTAGCCAGGGCTGCCACTATCAAAGCAGCCGCCTGGCTCATGAAGGTTCGCATTGGATTCGGACAGTCGGTAAAGAAACAACGGAGCCAAGAACTGGTGGGCTGTCATCTTTAATACTAGCTTGCACCCGGCGGGCAAGTAAAAACACACACTGGTCTCCAAAACCCACTCACATTCAGTGCTGACAAAGCCACTGACTTATCTGAGTTTCCTAGAATCAAAGGTTTCTAGCTCACCAGCCTTATTCTTCTCAGTTCCCCATCTCCTTCCTTCTCTCTACACAAACTACACAAACTGGCATCTCACTGAGCACTCCGCCATCTTGGCTGCTTCTCCTGGCCACATGGCCTCTTTCCACTGCTCTCTGCTCTGCTCCCTCTGCTCTCTCCTGCTAATCATCCCAGGAACCAAGAGCGCAAGCTCTCGTTCTGCCCCCATTTTATAGTGTAGAAATCCAAACCTTTAATCCAATATACAAAACAGGGAAGTCTCTAATACAAAGTCACTTCTCTGAGGCATGATTGGGTTGTACCACCCCACATCAAAAAGGGTGGGAAAGGCTTAATCCAAAAACCAAGCCCCAGGCTACAACAATCCTGCCTGCCCCCAACACACATTAATATCATCTGGGCAACAGCCTCCTCATGGGCAGCGTCATATTTAACAAAGTGAGCATAATATACTCTATCTGCCCAACATTGGTCATGTGGTAGACCGCCTTGGAGGAGAAACCAGGGGCCAAAAAGTGGACTCATATGACTCCTATGCAGGCCTTACACAGCCACTCCCTTCAGCATTAACCCCTAAGTAATATCAAGGCCTCCTTTGTGTTTCAGCTCCAGGCCCCGAAAAGCAGCAGAACCAGACAAGCAATGCTATGGCTGCTGTCAGGACCAGCTGCATTGATGAATGACCCCTGCCCTGACACCAACCAATCTGTAAAGACCATGACTCTGAAAGGACACACCTGGAAAACTGGTGAATATTTTGTCTAGATCCTCCCCTGAACCTGCAGATAAATATTGGCAAGAGGACCCAGCGAGGTGAGGCGCTCTCTATGGAGCACGTCCACGCCTTTCCCCACCCCTCTCTCCAGGGGCATTTTCCTTGCCTTTCTTTTTTCTCCTAAGTTCCAGTGGCCTCCTTTTGCCTCTGTATCTTGTTTATTGAGCCCTTTTCTTCTATGCTCACTTCTAACTGCGACTTTCTAAATAGACTTTCTCTTGTAGTCTGGGTCTTGGCTCTAAATTCCTTTTTAGCCAGAACTCAAGTACCAAGGTTGCTGAACTGAGGTACAGTCTGACTCCGCAGGTCTAACACCTGGTGCTCTTCTCGCTGCCAACACTGGAGACCTTTGCAGAAACTATTCCCTTTCCAGAAATGCTCTTAGTGTGTTTAATTCCACCTTCCTTTTGTTACCAGCATTAAAGTTCTTAGGCTCTCCAAGATGGAAACTGAGAAGGAACCCAGAGAAATTTCCAGACAGATTTTATTAAGCTTGTGCTTGAGCACAAAGGAGGCAGCACAGAGGAGAGGAAGGTCCAGTGAACTGGCTCGGACACTGGTTCTGCCTGGCTGCTTGTATAATATAAGCTGGGACAAAGTGGGTTTATGCAAAAAGGTGAGCTTTTTGGAAAAGGCAGCATGGTGGACTTCTCCATTTCAGCATTGTTGGGCAGATAAAATGTATTATCCTCACTTTGTTAAAGATAACACGAGGAGGCCTTGCCCAGGTGATATTAATGTATGTTGGGGTGGGCTAAAGGCAGGCAGAATCCTTGTAGCCTGGGGCTTGGTTTTGGGATTAAGCCTTTCCTATCCTTTTTGATGTGGGGTGGTACAATCCAATCATGCCTCAGAAAGTGACTTTGTATTAGAGACTTCCCTATTTTGTATATTGGATTAAGAGTTTGGATTTCTACACTATAAAATGGGGATGGAGCGGGAGCTTGCTCTTGGTTCCTGAGATTATCATTAGAGGAGAGCAGAAAGAGGCCATGTGGCCAGGAGAAGCAGCCAAGATGGCGGAGTATTGAGTGAGAGGCCAGTTTGTGCAGTTTGACGCTGGAGAAGGAAGGAGATGGGGAACTGAGGAGAATAAGGCTGGTGAGCTAGAAACCTTTGATTCTAGGAAACTCGGATAAGTCAGTAGCTTTGTGAGCACTGAATGTGAATGGGTTTTGGAGCCCAGTGTGTGTTTTTACTTGCCCGCCAGGTGCAAGCTAGAATTAAAGACTATGGCCCACCAGTTTGTGGCTCCGTTGCTTCTTTACCGACTGTCCGAATCCAATGCGAACCTGCATGGGCCAGGAGGCTGTGATAGTGGCCCTGGCCCTGGCTGCTGGCTTTACAAGCGTCAAGTGACTTCCCTCACCCTGGTAACCATAACCATGTTCATGACTGTGCTGTGGGTCAGGATGGCAGACTGTTCATTACTGCCATCCTAAGAAGGTCCTATGGAGGTCAAACCTTGATCAACTGCACATGTGGGTCAGAAGCTTAAGCAGGCAGAGGAAGGTAAAAATCAGCCACCTCTACATTTTCAAATTGGGAGTAAAGGGGTGGTGACATTTTTGCATGAGTTCCTTCTGACCATCGGGTCTTTTTTTTTTTTTTTAAGTGGGGGGGGCAGAAACAGACTCCCGCATGCACTCTGACCAGGATCTACCCAGCAAGCCCCTACCAGGCAATGCTCTGCCTGTCTGGGCCTCAGCTCCGTTGCTCAGCAACTTTTTTTCGGTCCAACTTTGCTTGAACAATTTGAGCCATGGCTGCAGTAGGAGAAGAGAGAGAAAGAGAGATGGAAGGCGGGGTGGAGAAGCAAGTGGTTGCTTCTCCTGTGTGCCCTGACTGGGAATTGAACCCGGGACTTCTACATGCCAGGCTGATGCCATACCGCAGTGCCAACTGGCCAGGGCTGATCACCTGGTCTTAACTTGGCTTCCTGACCACCTGGTGTTTTCTATTCGTGGGCTTATCTCCCTGTGTGTCTCACTTCTTAGCTTACATGCCATCTCTTCAGAGGTTTTCCCGTTTTGTTTCCTACATACACTTATCACTCTCTGAGATTTTCCTGTTGACTTGCTCAAGGCTTGTCTTTCCCCTAGCAAGTAAAGGCTTTCACTGTCTGATTCTCAGCCACACTGCCAAGTGCCAAAAACAGTGCCGGGCTCAGGGAGTTGGAGGAAAGTTTATAAAGTAAATAAATTCTGATTAAAAAAAATAACCCAGACTGTGAAGTTGTGCGATATAATGTTTTCTATAAAAGGTCTGAGCATTGCCCAGATCGGGAGATGTCAGGCTACAGGGAACAGGAACACATGTAGGGAGCATGTGTGCTGAGAGATCGGTGAGTATGAATGTGCAGCCACATGTGCACTTTTGTCAGAAGAGGAATCATAGCTTTCAGATTTTTAAAACATTCCTTGACTTCAAAAATAGTTGGCCCTGGCCGGTTGGCTCAGCGGTAGAGCGTCGGCCTGGCGTGCGGGGGACCCCGGTTTGACTCCCGGCCAGGGCACATAGGAGAAGCGCCCATTTGCTTCTCCACCCCCCCTCCTTCCTCTCTGTCTCTCTCTTCCCCTCCTGCAGCCAAGGCTCCATTGGAGCAGAGATGGCTCGGGCGCTGGGGATGGCTCCTTGACCTCTGCTCCAGGTACTACAGTGGCTCTGGTTGCGGCAGAGCATGCCCTGGAGGGGCAGAGCGTCGCCCCCTGGTGGGCAGAGCGTCGCCCCTGGTGGGCGTGCCGGGTGGATCCCGGTCGGGCGCATGCGGGAGTCTGTCTGACTGTCTCTCCCCGTTTCCAGCTTCAGAAAAAAAAATAGTTAAGAAACACTGTACTATTTGTTTGAATATACCCTAAGTTTTCTCTAAGTGTTAGTGGACATTGCCTTAATTTATTGCTAAATATTTTTTCTTCAAAAAAGAAAAACAATATTTCCATCTCATAAAGACCTTTTTCCTAGGATGCTGACTATGAAGAGGTTCTTCCCCAGAACCAGCAGTGTCCTTCGCTGAGGAACCACCAAGCCATGGCCAGCCCAGGTGCTCCACGTGGTCAGACAGCACATGGTGGCCTTATTTCAGCCTTTCAATGTGTCTGGACATCACTAGCCAGAAATGAGAACATTGACACCTGCTGGCTTCTCTCCTGAACTGCCACATAAACCATTTCTCCGGTGAAAATTTCAGAAATATGATCTCATCCAGTGGTGGGATTAAAATAATTTAACAACCGGTTCTCTGGCCTAATGACTGTTTTAAGTATAACAAAACCCCGATATACTGAAAGGTACTTTGTTATTTCATGCATTTAATATTTAAATAAAAATAATAAAAGAAGGTACACAAAACTAGATTATAACAAAGTTCTTTTTGTGGGTTTTTTTAAAAGATTTTATTTATTCATTTTAGAGAGGAAAGAGGGAGAGAGAAAGGGAGAGAGAGAGAGAGAGAGAGAGAGAGAAAAGTGGGGGAGGAGCAGGAAGCATCAACTCTCATATGTGCCTTGACCGGGCAAGCCAAGGGTTTAGAACTGGCAACCTCAGCGTTCCAGGTCGATGTGGTTTTTATTTTTTTGTTTTTTTTTTTGTTGTTTTTTTTTGAAGGGAGGAAAGGAGGAAGGGACCTTTGAGTAGGCAAAATAACATGGAAGGTATATTGAAAGTGTCCATGCTGTTGTGTCTTTCAGCCAAGTTTGAAGTTAATCTGGAGTCTATGCCATGGAAAGGGATCCGTCAGGGAGTTCCTTAAACCCTCAGTGGGCCTTGTGGGCTTTGTGTTTTAAATTGAAACAGCTGGAGTATGTTTCTAAGGTCTCTTCAGCACTGTAATCAGTCAGGCCTGAAAGCCACAAGGCCACGTGGCCGTGCACCTGCTCCCCACACTGCTTTTGAGACCTTTTTGCATCAGGTGGGCTCTGCAGATGTCTGCAGGGGGCGTGGCAGGCACGTGGTACCCAACCACAGCTGAGGTCCATGGTGATGGATGAAGAGTGTAATCTCTGAATGAAGGAACTTTGTCTGTCCTGTGTGCCCTGTGCTGTGAACTATGAAGAAGACACTCTTATTGAACATTTATTTCTTGGGCACTAACTATGTTCCAGTAAATGAAACAGACAAAATTCCCTGTTCAGCAGCTTACATTTGACACAAAAGCATAGCAGCATCTCATGTGCATTCATTTCCAAGGGCTGCTGTAACCAGGTAGCACAAACTGGGTGACTGAAACAACAGAAATATATTTTCTCACAGTCCTGGAAGCTACAACTCTGAGACCAAAGTCTTGGCAGGATTGGTGCTTTCTGGGGACTGTGAGGGAGACTGTCCCATGCCTCTCACCAGCCTGTCCAGGTCGATGTTTTATTCACTGCGCCACCACAGGTCAGATGATAATAACAAAGTTTTAAAATATTAATGAAAAATGTGAAATAGTACCTGACAAAAACAATAAAACTCTTATTTAAGGTATTTCCATATTGCATCTTGATTGGCGTCCTCACTTGCAATGGTTTTCACCTATGGATGGAATGAACATTACCACGGGCGCTTAGAATACACTGTTGCACAGACAAATGTTAAAAAGATTAAGGAATGTAAATATGTGATTTCCACATTGGGCAGCTGCCCAGGCGCCCACCTTAGAGAGAACCCTGATTGCAAGTGTCATTTCAACAACTGGTTCGCCGAACTCAACAAAACATTAGATATCGGTTCTGCTCACCTGGTGCGAACCAGCCGAATTCCACCACTGATCTCACCTAGACTCTTGTTCAAAAACACAAACTGTTTTTCCTTTTGAGTAGAATTTTGGAATGCTCAGTGAGACACAGCAATAACATTTCTGACCACATGAGATGCCAAACATGAAATTAAAACATAAAATGCACCCAACACACAGGATATTTTGCTTTAGCTTCAGTGATATAAAAATATATGTTAGAAAAGCAAGTTGGCCCTGGCAGGTTAGCTCAGCTGATTCAGAGCTTGGTCCTGAAACAATGTGGCAGGTTTGATTCCCAGTCAGGGCACACATGGAAAGCAATGAATGAATGCACAGCTGAGTTGAACAACAAATTAATGCATCCCTTCCCCGGTTCCTCTCTCCCTTCTGTCTAAAAAATAATAAATAAATAAATAAATAAATAAATAAATAAATAAATAAATAAAATTAAGCCCTGGCCGGATAGCTTGGTTGGTTGGAGCCTTGTCCTGGAGTGCAGAGGTTGCCAGTTCGATGCCCCAGTCAGGGCACATACAAGAGCAGCTCGATGTTTCTTCCTCTTTCTCACCTCTCTCTCCCTGCCTCTCTCAGAAGAAAAAAGAAAAAAGAAAAGCATGTCACCTAACTTATTAAATATTCCTTGGGGGTGAAAAAGCAGATGAAAGTGGTTTGTAACCACTACTGACAGTTCCTCCTGTGGTCAAAAATGTTAACTGTTTTGGGATGAGAAAGCTCAATCTTTTTTTTTCCTTTTTTTAAATCATTTTTTTATTGATTTTAATTTATTGTGTTTACAGAGATTCTAGTGTTGCCCCGAATGCACCCCCTCACCCCCATATTCCCCTCAATATCTCTCAATCTTTTTTTTTAATGACTTGAGTTTTGTCTGTGTTTTACTAAGGTTTTCTCCAACTCAAGATTATTCCAAAAATATTCACTGTGGTTTGGCTCTATCTTTAGGTTATCTGGATCTTTTTTTTTTTTTAATCAGATGGAATGGAGTAGAGAGTGAGGGTTTTACTTTTAGGATTAGGTGAACTTGCAGGTGACAAGATACAAAATTCCAGTGGCTTAAACAAGATAGAGGTTTATTTCCCTCTCGTGAAAGTCCAAGTAGATAGTTCAAAGTCAAGTTGGTATGGGGCTCATAAGTGTGAAAGACAGGGTTCATGCCCAAGTGTGCCTGGACCTGCTGGTCCGAGATGGTGGGATCCAAGTTCCAGGCAGCAGGAAAAAGGAAAGATGGGAGCCCACAGGGTTAGACCCGTAGGAAAGTTCTCAGTTTACCCCATACTTGTGCGTATCCAGTTAGCCAGAACATAGTCACACAGCCACTCCTAGCTGTAAGGCAGCGGTTCTCAACCTGTGGGTCGCGACCCCGGCGGGGGTTGAACAACCAAAACACAGGGGTCGCCTAAAGCCATCGGAAAATACATATTTCCGATGGCTTTAGCCGCTGAGAAGCCGCGCTACCGTCTGCAGCAGCGCTATTCAGCTCCAACGCAGGCCGTTATGGACGTGCGTTCCAAACTGAATGCCTGCGGCCATGCGCAGACATGATTGCATCATCCGTCCAGGGTCTAAGGGGCGGGGGAAGTGGGGGGAACGCTCCACAGTCCATAGCAGCGCATTGATGTCATCAGTGGGTGGGTGCAACAAGCGTGGGAGGACAGAAGCCTAGGAGGCAGAGAGGCAAGAGGCGGAGAGCCAAGAGAGCCGGCGAGACAGCCTGCTGGTGTAAAAAAGGTTAATAATGTAAAAACAGTACACACACCATACACACAATACTGTGTAAGAGTAAGGTGCTTTGTGTGTAATCATTACACAGTACACAAAGCAGCTTACACTTACACAAAGCACCATACATTTACACAGTGTGAACTACATCGGTCTTATACTATAAGAGACCACTATAAGATGTAGTTCACACTGTTCCCCAATGTATAATTATCTCCCATGTCTCCCACTATTTCCCCATATTCTGAATGAGGAAACTGCTGAAATCAGTGGTTTCCGGCATTGAATCCGCCTCCTATTGATTTCATTGGGAGTGCGGCGGATTTTGTGGAAGAGAGCTCCCGAGAATCTCGGGTTACCACACAATCCCCCGCAGCCTCCTTTTGATTTCAATAAGAGGCGGAGAAATGACAATTTCCAACACATTTCTTCCTCTCCTATTCAAGTCAATGGGAGGCCGCAGCAGATTCCGCTCAAATATAGAGCATGTTGCTTATTTTTTTCCACGCTAGAACTTTTCCTAGAGCAGAAAAATTCCAACGGTGGAATCCGCTACCCCCAATAGACTGAAAGAGGCCTCACACTGAGGAATCTGCTGTGCGGCTTCTGCAGTGTAAAAGATCTGCCTCCTATAGAAGTCTATTGGAGGTGGCGGATTCCACCTTTGGAATTTTTCTGCTCTAGGAAAAGTTCTAGCATGGAAAAAAATAAGCAACATGCTCTATATTTGAGCAGAATCTGCTGCGGCCTCCCACTTGAATAGAAGAGGAAGAAATGTGTCGGAACTGCATTTCTGCCGTACAGGGGATCTCTCTTCTGCGGAATCCACAGGTCTCCCATTGAAGAAAACGAGATGTGGATTCCACCGCAGAAACCGCTGCTTTACAGTGTGAAAGAGCCCTGAAAGATACCATGCTGTGCAGAAACTGCAGTGTATCCTATGACGTAGTTCACACTGTTCTACATAGAAAACTTGCCACTAATCTGGAAAAAACAGATCCATTAGTTAAGCAGCTATTTACGGAATGGTAGCCCCAATACACTAGGTAAGGAGGTCCATTAGTAATAAATATTTCTCAATATATAATTAAATATTGTTTTTGTGATTAATCAGTTTAAATTATGTGATTTGTAGCAATGAGAATACATAATGCATGTCAGATATTTACATTCTGAATCATAACTGTAGCAAAATTACAGTTATGAAGTAGCCACCAAAATTATTTTTTGGTTTGGGGTCACCGCAACATGAGGAACTGTATTGCGGGGTCACAGCATTAGAAAGGTTGAGAACCACTGCTCTAAGGGAAGCTGGAAAACATGGTCTTTGTTCTTCAAGAGCACACAAGCGGCTAAAAATGGATATTGGGGGCAACTAGCAATTTCCGCTGCAGATGACCCTTTGGCCAATGTGAAGGGACCCTACTACACACCAAGATCTCTCCCTTTATTGCGAGCAGCTTGAAGTCCAAGACATTTGGATGGATGTGTATTTCCCTCCTCAGGAACAATGTAGCTCCTCATTGTCCAGCAACTAGAAACTGTTATCCGTCCCAAATACTCAATATCAAATGGAGGTATAGAAGCAATAGTCACAATTCAGAAATAGAACAAAATGGAAATTACACATCATTATTTACCAAATACCACTGTGGCTTGGAAACATTTTGGACCAGTAGTTAGTATATGGCAATACTTGCAAGAGAGATGATGTTGAAAGTTCACTGGGTTCACATCTCAAGCATCCAGACTTGGGAAGGATTAAGTATGGATGGGTACTGACTGCTTCCTTCCACTCATATTTTACATTAGCTATCTTCAGCCTAAGGGCACAGGTCATCTTTCTTATTTTTTTAAAATTGAATTTTAGAGGGAAAGGGGAGGGAGAGAGAGAAAGAGAGAGAGGGAGGGAGAGAAAAGCAAACATCAGTCTGTTCTTGTATGTGCCTTGACTGGGGATCAAACCAGCAACCTTTGTGCTTCAGGACAACGCTCCAACCAACTGAGCTATTGGGTCATGGATATCTAAAGCCATGTCACTATCTCTGAGGCATTAGAGGCAAGAATTTCAATGTCATGGCCTAACCAGTGTCACCAGTCTTTTTGCCTGCCATATCTATGCCCTCCAGTGGAGCAATATTTCTTTCCTTAAGGTTTTTATATTTTTTAATTGATTTTAGAGGAGAAAGGGAGAAACATCAAATTGTTGTTCCATTCATGTATGCACTCATTGGTCAATTCCTGTATGTGCCCCAACAGGGGATTGAACTTGCAACCTTGGGGTATCAGAACAATGCTCTGAGCTGCCTGGCCAGTGCCCCAGGCCTGTATCTTCTTTAGTGGAAGGTTTTTAAGCAAGCCCTGTCCACTTTTCTTATGCATCTAGGTTAGCACTCCTTCAAAATGCCAGAAATAATAACCAACCTTAAGAGAGCACATAATCTTAACTGTCCTGTAACGCAACACCTCTTGGCTTTCCCCCTTCATGTAACCTTCCTTAAATTCCCTCCTTAATCTCAAACGCATCACAGCAACTGCAAACTGTCGTTCTCTGGAGCATTTTAGATCTGGTTTCTCAGCAACTGTCGTCAGCTTGGCTTGAATAAAACCTTATAAACATTGTTTTACAGGTTTGGATATTTTTTATGTGGACAATTCATTGATTGTGTAATATTTTTTGCTTTCTTCTTGCTCCCATGAAGTCCTCACTTCCCTGCTTACCTGGCTTAAACTCTACAGCCTGGCATTACAGCCTTGCCCCCTTTTCCCTGTGGTCAATCATACTCTAGGCCAGGGGTCCCCTGAGGCCATTTATCCGGCCCCCACCGTACTTCCGGAAGGGGAACCTCTTTCATTAGTGGTCAGTGAGAGGAGCATAGTCCCCATTGAAATACTGGTCAGTTTGTTGATTTAAATGTACTTGTTCTTTATTTTAAATGTTATTTGTTCCCGTTTTGTTTTTTTACTTTAAAATAAGATATGTGCAGTGTGCATAGGGATTTGTTCATAGTTTTTTTTATAGTCCGGCCCTCCAATGGTCTGAGGGACAGTGAACTGGCCCCCTGTGTAAAAAGTTTGGGGACCCCTGCTCTAGGCAAAATCACAACCCTGGTTAAATTCAACTCACTTACTGTAGGCCCGCACCTGTACAATCTTATGTGACTGAAGAGAAACCAACAGCCACACTCCCCGGTGTCACTTTCAGTTCGTTATCACTAGCTTCGAGGAGTCCTCTTTTCACTTGGCTTTCAAAGTGGTTCCACCTCTTCCAGCTCAGGGCACCCTTCTGTCCAGTCTTCAGTACCGGCTGCTACGCGGTGTTTCCCCTTGCAGTCTAAAACTGAGCTTCAGCCTAGCCCCTACCACAATTTTGACTAATTTTTCAACCCCCAAATCCTTGGCATTTTCTTTATCTCACATGCCACAACATATCTTTGGCAAATCTTGATTTTACCTTTAACATATATCCAAAGTTGCCATCTCAACAGTCCACTGCTTTCAGCTCAGGCCACACCAGCATTCTCTCAACTAGATTATGGAATAGCCTCCTAACTGTTCTCCCTGTTTCTGCCCTCGCCTCCACCCTCAGCCTATTCAACAAACAGGATGAGTCCTGGGAAAACCACAACATTGAGGTTTCAGTTATGCTGGGTTTCCATTCTGCACTTGAATATCATAGAAGACTACTGTACTTGATTGCATCACCATTATTTCAAACTGTTCTGAATTTTTTTTTCAGCATGAGAGACAGGGACAGACAGGGAGAGAGATAAGAAGCATCAATTCTTCATTGAGGCACCTAGTTGTTCACTGACTGCTTTCTCATATGTGCTTTGACCGGAGGGGCTGCAGCCAATCCAGTGACCCCTTGCTCAAGCCAATAACCTTGGGCTCAAGCCAGTGACCTTGGGCAAGCCAGCAACCTTTGGGCTCAAGCCAGCAACCAATGGGTCATGTCTAGGATACCATGCTCAAGCTGGTAACTTCAGGGCTTCAAACCAGGGTCCTCAGCGTCCCAGGCTGATGCTCTATCCACTGAGCCACTACCTGGTCAGGTTGTTTGAAAAATAATCACCTTAAAAACAGTTGCATATACTTTCAAGAAAGCATTCTAGGTCATAAAACACAGCTAAAGCAATTGACGTTTAGGGGATATGAACCCATTTTAGCCCAATTGATACAACTGAGCTAATTAATTAAAGATTCATCTAGTATTTAGTTCAGAATCATCATCAGACTATTTTCATTTCCCTTAGAAATCCCAATATGGCAAAACTTGTATTTTAAAAGTAGAAAAAATGATTTAACAAAAAATGTCATAATTTCATATTATATTTTCAATGCTTTCAAAGCCCAACAATGATTTTTTTTTAATTTTTTTTTCAGATTTCATTTATTCATTTTTAGAGGGACAGAGAGAGAAGCGAGGGAGGAGCAGGAAGCATCAGCTCCCATATGTGCCTTGACCAGGCAAGTCTGGGGTTTCGTACCAGCGACCTCAGCGTTCTAGGTCGATGCTTTATCCACTGCGCCACCACAGGCCAGGCTCAACAGTGATTTTTTTCTCGAGTTTTATTTTATTTATTTTTTAAATTTAATTTAATTTTATTTTTTTTATTCATTTTTAGAAAGGAGAGAGAGAGAAGAGAGAGAGAGAAGAGAGAGAGAGAAGGGGGGAGGAGCAGGAAGCATCAACTCCCACATGTGCCCCGACCAGGCAAGCCCAGGGTTCCGAACCGGCGACCTCAGCATTTCCAGGTCGACGCTTTATCCACTGCGCCACCACAGGTCAGGCCTCAACAGTGATTTTTAAAAAGAAATTAACATGCTTTCATTGAGAAAAATTTAAAAATCTATACAATCAAGCTAATGAAATATTTTATTGTACATAATAAAAGAGGTGATTCAAAATAAAAAAACATTCCAAGCCCAGATGTCTGCAGGGTCTGTGAGAAGAGAACCTCATTGCAGTAAGCAGTGCTCGATGATGAACCCACAATGCACCCGCTGCCTCCAGTATATACTAACAATCACCACAGGCTTGAAATCCCTGGAGCATCAGTCAGTGTAGTTTTTAAAATGTTACAAACATGCATATGATGCACAGAAAGATGAAAAAACTTAGACTGAAACTGCATACTTTATGTACTCCCAGATTTTCTAATGTACAACCAATTAAGAATCACATTAAAGTATTTTAAAATAATATATTGATCCACTGATAAGTGATTTTCTACTCAAATAAATAAGAAAATTTTCATTTTAATGTCACACTGAATTTCAGTACTTTACAATCCAAGAAGAAAAAAATCAACTGAGACATGGTCATGAGTTCAGGATTATATATATTACAATTTGCCTTGTTATAATACATTTGTGGCTTTATGATAAAAATAACTCAGGGACATATGGAATTCAAGCTAATTTGTGTAACTGTCACAAGAAAGAAAGCATTAAATGCATTTTTGAAATGTTTTTTCATTTAATTCCAGAATCTGAAAACAGCATTAGACATTGGCCTTGTTTAAAAAAAGTTTAATTAAACACTAAGCTAGCTAAATAACCACCTTGAAAGCTTTAAACACAAATGATATAGAAAACGCTTTCCCTTAATCTCAATCTTACATAAGTGGAAGAAGTGAGGGGAAAAGGCAGACAATTTCTTTAGCAGCGTATACGGCCAAATCATCAACCACCTTAAACCAAAATGTCCGTTACTGACCCCATTAAATAGAACTGGGCTAGTATCAAGTTACACACTTCAAAAACCAAAAGACAACAATTTTAGGGTTATGGTAAGTAAAATATTTTTGAAACATTTCAAAAACTTTTAACATTAAACTAGAAATCATCATCTCTTCATAATAAGAAAGGCCTAACAGAAAGTGAAATATATTTAAACTAAACTGATTTTCAATCCTCTTTGAACAAAAGAAATGAAAAATAATGGTTGATTAGCTAAGCTTTGTGCTCTAACCAAACTAATTACAGTGATTTAAATGGCAACAGCCCATCTGACTGGGTAGCTTGACAGTTCTGAATACTTCTGCAATGATTTTTAAAAAATGCAAAGACACTACACTGATCCGATCATGCAATGTTCATTTATGCATTCTGCATCTCTTTGCCAATCTTGTAGCTAAGGATCTTGTTCCAGTCGATCTTAGTGCGTGTGACTGGCAGCTGTCGACGTAAGGCTTTGAACGTCGTGTCCGACATCGTCTGATAATTCTCACTGATGGCCGTCTATGAAAATAGTAGTGAAAAGTTTAAAGAAATAAAAGAAACAGAACCATTTATAAAACACACAGATTTTTAGGAAAAACCGTTAAGTAGTCTGTTTCACTCCTTTTGAAAGTCAGATAAACACCCCAAAATGGCTTTAAAGGCAACTAAAAGAAAAAGCTTATAATTTTGAATAATTCAATGAAATAAAATTGTAAACAAGAGTTAACATTTGTAAAACCTCATTTGGATCTATCTTACTATTATCCACTCAGAATAATTTCATAAATTATTGTTTGTAAGGAGTGAAAATTTGTCCAATCCACAAATTAAATGCTGATGTTCAAGAATGTAAAAAGAGGGACAAAATGAAATAGGATCTAGGCAGACTACACGTAATCTAAATGCTTTAGGAAACATCTCCTAAGTTAAAATTGCTGATCAGGATTCCTAACCATTTACAATCTTGACATATTTTGACCAATACTCTGAGTGTGCCTACACTACACAAGTTTGAACTAAAATCAAATAAGCAAACAACGTATACACACCCACAAAAGACATATTATACTGAAATAAAAAAAATTCAGGCTTATGACTAAGATTAAAATTTCAGTGTCATTTATTTATAAGCAACTACAGAAAAAAGAATTTTAAAAATCATACCTGGTATTCATTTTCTGCAGCTTCTACAATCTTTATAAATTCTTTCGCTGTTTGCACCTCATTCTGAATAAAAAACAAAACAGTGAATAAAGTAGTAAAACTATACCACTATTATTCTAAAATAGGTATGCTTATATATGTATCGTTAATAATTATTTAATAAATAGATGAAAATTATGATAAATCAAGAGAAAATACTGTTAAATAATCTTAAGTCCAAGGGGAACTAGGCAAAAATACATATTTTTTATATATATATATTTCTTTATTGATTTTTTTCTTTTTTTTTTACAGGGACTAAGAGAGAGTCAGAAAGAGGGATAGATAGGGACAGACAGACAGTAACTGAGAGAGAGATGAGAAGCATCAATCATCAGTTTTTCGTTGTGACACTTTAGTTGTTCACTGATTGCACTCTCATATGTGCCTTGACCGTGGGGCTACAGCAGACCAAGTAACCCCTTGCTGGAGCCAGCGATCTTGGGTCCAAGCTGGTGAGCTTTTTGCTCAAGCCAGATGAGCCTGCGCTCAAGCTGGCGACCTTGGGATCTCGAACCTGGGTCCTCCGCACCCCAGTCCGATGCTCTATCCACTGTGCCACAGCCTGGTCAGGCTAGGTAAAATATTTTTAAAAACTATCAAATGGGGCTAGTCTCAGTGTTTCATGGTTAAGGAAAGAAAAGTTTGAACACATTGCTGAAAAATACATTTCTAACACCTGACATGCATTCTAATAGCCAATCTTTATGGTATGACATTAGTCATAACTTCCTAATTAATGACTATATCTAAATATTGTTGAACTTACTGAACAATATTTACTGCCATAATACATTAAAAAATGTTATCAATTAGGAATTTAAAGTGAATTTACTGTGCTGTTTAAGTGTTTTCTAGGAAATTATTTTAACTTCCTAATATATGGATTTTTTCTTTTTATTAACTATAAATTTAACAGAAATCTAGACTTTTGTATAAAACAAAGTAAAATTCTCAAATACCTTACTTTATGTATATTACTTATAGTTGACCCTTGAACAACATGGATTTAAACTGGATCCACCTATATTTGGATTTTTTCAATTAATACACACTGTATTAACTGAATTACAGTGAGAAAACATTGTAAATGTATTTTCTCTTCCTTATGATTTTCTTAATGTTTTCTTATTGCTAGCTTACTTTACTGTAAGAATACAGTATATGATATAGTACATGTAACATATAAAATGTGTTAATCAACTACTATATTACTACTAAGGCTTCTCTGGTCAACAGAGGCTGTTAGTAGTTAAATTTTGGGGAATCAAAAGTTATAAAATGTGAAGAAGGTCAGCACTGTTTAAGGGTAACTATATATACATTTACACATACAATCATATATATTTCTATAATGGGTGCATTTTTCTCTGTCCAAAAACAATAAAACAACAATAAAAACCCTGTAAGATAAAGTAACACATTCAGCCCTGGCCGGTTGGCTCAGCGGTAGAGCGTCGGCCTAGCGTGCAGAGGACCCGGGTTCGATTCCCGGCCAGGGCACATAGGAGAAGCGCCCATTTGCTTCTCCACCCCTCCGCCGCGCCCTCCTCTCTGTCTCTCTCTTCCCCTCCCGCAGCCAAGGCTCCACTGGAGCAAAGATGGCCCGGGTGCTGGGGATGGCTCTGTGGCCTCTGCCTCAGGCGCTAGAGTGGCTCTGGTTGCAATATGGCGACGCCCAGGAAGGGCAGAGCATCGCCCCCTGGTGGGCAGAGCTTTGCCCCTGGTGGGCGTGCCGGGTGGATCCCGGTCGGGCGCATGCGGGAGTCTGTCTGACTGTCTCTCCCTGTTTCCAGCTTCAGAAAAATGAAAAAAAAAAAAAAAAGTAACACATTCAGAAAAAGTCAGCACAAACTGACATATGATATATGAGTTCAGTTTAATTACTGAAATAACCATCTCTCACAACTCCATAGTCTATAATTCGGTTGATAAATAAATGTCTCTTAAGAAGAATCTTTGCCCAACGTTAAGCTTCCCAAGGAATATAATAACCAAGTATCCTGTTAAGCAAATAATGCTGCACATATGCTCATGATATAGAACTATACCCAAAACAATGGGTATGGACTGCCTGAGAGTGGTCTGGAGGAAGGTCTGGTGGGGGTGGGGTGGGGAGTGACTGATAATGGGTACCAGATTTTTAGAGGACAAAACTATTTTAACTTAGACTGTATTGTCTGTTGTACAATCTTGCTACATACAAAAACACAGTGAATTTTATACTTCAGGTGAAAACAATGTCTCATGGAATATTAGATATTTATTAGTTTCTTTTACAAGCACATTTTGCAAGAAGAGTATGTCAACTTAAAAAACATAGCTTTCTTCTCTCAGGCAGCATTTGGCTTAACACAGTCATACATATTTTTTAATGTTAAATCAAATTCTTTCTTAAATTAAAAATGAACTTTTCCTTTGCATTTGTAAATTAGCTAATTTTGTATAGCAGTAGTTGATGTTTAAAATATACTGGCACTTTTGGGTATACAGCACAAATGTTTATGCAAAAATGTCACAGTAATGTTATATTAACATCCTTAGGGCAAAGAAATTCCACAAAGGAATAGCTGCACATAATGGAAAGAAGGTGTGAAAACACACTGCAAGAACGTGAAACCAAGTCCCAAGTTTCTCGACAACGGAAAGCTGGACTTCAGAAGAACTTCATTACATCACAATCCCAGCAGACAGAGGGGGAAAAAGCATACAATACAAACATAAAGGTTAGGTACAGGATCAGAGACGTACATTTAAGAGCTAAAACTGTAAAATTCTTATAAGAAAACACATTAAGGTAACTCTTCATAACCACGGATTACACAATGGGTTCTATAATAGACCAAAACCACAAGTAACAAAAGAAAAAACAGATTGGACTACACCAAAACAGAAATGTTTTATTCTGCACTGGACTACCAACAATGTGAAAAGATATATAGAATGGAATATATTTGTGAATCATGTATCTTTTAAAGGACTTACATTCAGAATATATAAGCAGCAATTACAACTCAATAATAAAAACACATTAAGAAAAAAAAAAGAAATAAGCAAAGGATCTGAACATTTTTAATACATAAATGACCAATAAATACATGAAAAAATGCTCATTATCATTATTCATCATGAATATGTAAATCAAACCACATGAGATACCATTTCATATAGACTGAAGAACGGCTATAACCAAAAAGACATAAATTTTGGTGAGGACGAGGAAAAACTGGCACTCTCATATACAACGATGGGAATGTAAAGCGGTCAGCCATTCTGGAAATAGGCAGTTTTTAAAAAATGAAACACAGAACTCCTGTAGGACCCAGCAATTCCTCTGCCATGTGTGCACCAGATAGAAATCACAACACATCTACACAAAAAGTGATGCATGAAGGTTCATAGCAGTAAAAAGTAGAAAACAACACAAATGTTCAGCAACTAATTAATAGATTAAATAAAGTGTGGTATAAGAAGTATCATTTGGCAATAAAAAGGAATGAAATATTGATATATGCTGTAACATGGATGAGCTCTGAAAACATTATAAGTGAGAAGGCCAGTCACAAAAGACCACATATTGTAGGATTCCATTTACATCACAGGTAAGAATGCGCAAGTCCTTAGAAAAGCCACTGCTGGCTGCCCAGGCCTGAGAGTGGTCTGGGGGAAGGGCTGCTGGGGGTGGGGTGGGGAGTGACTGATAATGGGTACTGGATTTTTAGAGGACAAAAATGTTCTAACTTAGTATTGTCTGTTGTACAATCTTGTTATCATACAAAAACACACTGAATTTTATACTTTAACTGGGTGAACTGAATAGTGTAGGAATTGTATCTCAATAAAGCTACTAAAAAAGGTACCAATTTCCATTACTTACTATCTTTAATCTATCTGAAAACATTTTAATCTGAAGCAGAAATATTACATCAAATGTTACTTCCAAAACTGTACTGGTTTATAGAAGTTGGAGGCTGTTTCCGTTTTATTTTAGAATTACTTACAGACACTGTTAAGGAATCCTGTATATCTTTATGACTCACTAGTTGAACATTACCATCTTCATAATAATGAACCTATTAAAAAGAGAAATTACAGAAACAGTATTACAGGCAGGAACCGCCCAGATCCCCATGGCTTCCACAGTCACATCAATGCCGACAACTACCATTTCAGCTCTGACCGAGCTTCTCCAGGGAGCTCCTGGCCCTTCCCAGCCCAGCAAGGCTTCCCGTCCTGTCTCGTGAGCAGTCCAGGTAGCAGCCTTGCAGCTGCACAGGCAAGCCCTCCACTGACCTGACCACGGCACAGACCTTCTGCTGGAATCTAAATGCAAGATTTCCAAAATCAAGCACACAGGACCCCCTCCCCAACACTGCTCCTCTTTTGTGTACTTCCACCAGTCATTTAAGTACTCAAATTCAAAGACATGAATTTATTCACTCAACATTAGTTGAAAGGTTACTAAATATGCCACCTACTAAAAAGGTTCTAGAGACTGGTAGCTTTTAAAAAGACAGTCCCTGACCTCGTAAGAGGTATGTAAAAAATATATTCATAATACTCCAGATTTCAGAAAAAAGGTAATGTGCCTGGGTTTAGCAAAATGACTGACAAGTCACCGAAGACATGGAAACTGAGCTTAGAGAACAGCAGGTACTTAGGATGGAACATGTGAGGTCAGGCCGGGAGAGGTGTGGCTGGAGAAATTCTATAGCTAGGGAACAAGTCGGCTTTGGGCCTTGAATGCCGTGTAAATATGTCTAGGCTATCTAGTAGGTGAGAATGCAGTGTAAAGTGGTTGTAAGCAGGCAAGTAACATCCAGATGTAAACTTAAATCATCTTTCTTAATGGTAGGATGAAAAAATGGATTAGGAAATGGCAAAAGGTTCAGCAATTCAATAAAATAAAGTAACAACTATAGGCCAGGCACAATGCTAAGGGCTGAAGATAGAAATGTGTATGCGACAATCCTAGCTCTCAGACGATTTGGTCCAACAGGGGCAGCGTTTTACAAATTGTCCAGGCAAGAGCTGCTGACACCTAACTGAAGGGCAGAATGTCAGCGAAAATAGCTCTTACCATTAAGCGCTTTTTGTCTGCCTCTATACTAACCATTTTGTCCATAGTAATTAATCTTTAAATAATCACATGAGCTTTTTTGTTGTTTTTTTGTTTTGTTTTTTTTTTAGCTGATGAGGAAACGAGTTTAAATGACTTTCTGATGTCACACAACTATTAATTGGCAGAACTAGGATTCAAACGTAATAACAAGTGTTGGAGAGGCTGTGGAGAAAATGGAACCCTCATTCACTGTTGGTGGGAATGTAAAGTAGTACAACCATTATGGAAGATAAAATGGTGGTTCCTCAAAAAATTAAGTTACCACATGACCCAGCAATGTCTCTACTGGGTATGAGACATTTTGACCCCTAAAACTCAAAAACATTGGTATGCAAAGACAAATGTATCCCCGTATTCATGGCTGCATTATTCACGGTGACCAAGACATGGAAACAACCAAAGTGTCCCTTGACAGAGGATTGGATAAAGAAAATGTGGTACATATATACAATGAACTACTACTCAGCCATAAGAAATAATAATGTATTGCCATTTGTGACAACATGGATGGACCTTGAGAACATTATGCTAAGAGAAATAAGTAAATCAGAAAAAGCTAAGATTTCACTCATAAGTGGGATATAAAACTAAGACTCATAGACACAGACAAAAGTGAAGTGGTTACCAGAGGGAGAGGGAGGGGAGTAAAGGGGGCTAAATATATGGTAACGGGAAGTAGTCTGACTGTGAGTGATGGGCACACAAAGCAATGGATAGTTTGTGTTCTATGGCAACGTACACCAGAAACCAATGTGTTCTATGGAGCAATGTCACCCCATTAAATTTAATTTCTAAATTAAAAAATAAAATAAAATCCAGGTTCTTAACCTCACTTCTCTAGTCTCTAAGGGACAGTCACTGAGACATAAAAGTAATAGGATACAGGACTAGCAATTAGAAATGTGTATTAAGAGCCAGATGATAGAGCAGCAGCACCTAATTCATCTTTATACCTTTCTGGTTCTTGGCACACCTTTCATGATAGTTGATCAACAAATGTACTGAATAAATGAGTGAACCAAGACAGAAAAAGATAAGTCAGTATTTTCCTTTCACTTCTTTAGTAGTATCTATATTGAAATGCCTGGTCTTGGTTATCAAATACTCTTTGATATAAATTTGAGCTTAAATTAAAAGTCAAAGAATTCAGTTTTAATGGGTTTCATATAAGCCAAAAATGAGTACAGAAGATACTCATATATACATAGGTACTGTATACATATAATATATACAAGTACATCTATTTCTAGACCTAAACACACATATCATACTTCACCCAACTGCACGCAAATGAGATGACAGAAGATGCTTATGTGAACAAATTACATAAAGAGCAGACCAAATAACATCGCCTAATTTTAGCTGTGTTTTTAGAACCTGTCAGCTATACTTGCAGGTTTTTGATGACTAGAGAATGAACTACAAGGTTATTTATTTACAAGATGAAATCAGCACTCCTTGTTTTTTCACATACCTCAAAGAAATGGTTATTGTATATTATGAAAGTAAAATATAAACTTATAAATCAACTATTTTTCAATTCAGAATAATTTAAAGGTTAGTAAACAAATTCCTTCAATTTTATACCTGAATTTTCAAGATGCCAACCACTTGAGTTGTTGAAGGAGTGATTGTAAACTTCCACTCTGACCTCCAACGACCGTTCCTTAAAAATAAAGAGAAAAAAACAAAACAAAACAAAAAAACAGAAGTTGTAAATAGGTAGGGAAAATAATTTGAATAAATTTTAAGTTCCAGATTTAAATTAACATTACACTATAAGAGCATGTGGGGGATGGATGCTGGACACTCATTAAACTAAAACACACAAACTACTTTTAAAGAACAATTTTAAGCTACTTCTTCAGTTGACTCACCTTTGTATTAATTAGGAATAAAATTAATAGAGGTTCAGATTATCAGGGGCTTTCATAAATATAGTCAATGCAGTTTAATATCCAGTGAGTGATACAAAGTACCAAATAATTTAAAAATAATAATAATACATACTCTTTTTTTTTTTTTTTTTTTTTTTTTTACAGAGGCAGAGATAGACAGGGACAGACAGACAGGAACGGAGAGAGATGAGAAGCATCAATCATCAGTTTCTCGTTGTGCGCGTTGCGACTTCTTAGTTGTTCATTGATTGCTTTCTCACATGTGCCTTGACCGTGGGCCTTCAGCAGACCGAGTAACCCCCTGCTGGAGCCAGCGACCTTGGGTCCAAGCTGGTGAGCTCTTTGCTCAAGCCAGATGAGCCCGCGCTCAAGCTGGCGACCTCGGGGTCTCGAACCTGGGTCCTTCCGCATCCCAGTCCGACGCTCTATCCACTGCGCCACCACCTGGTCAGGCATAATACATACTCTTAAGGAAGTTTTTATATCTAGAAAGAGAAGGGCTATAAAGAATTATAAGCATAGATTTCCCCCCCTCTTGCCTGACCAGGCGGTGGCACAGTGGATAGAGCATCGAATTGGGATGCGGAGAACCCAGGTTTGAGACCCCGAGGTCGCCAGCTTGAGCGCAGGCTCATCTGGTTTGAGCAAGGCTCACAAGCTTGAGCCCAAGGTCACTGGCTCGAGCAAGGGATACTCGGTCTGCTATAGCCTCCCCCCCCCCGCCACCCCCCCCCCCCCGTCAAGGCACATATGAGACAGTAATCAATGAACAACTAAGGTGTCACAATGAAAAACTGGTAATTGATGCTTCTCATCTCTCTCTGTTCCTGTTTGTGTCTGTTCCATCTATCCCTCTCTCTGACTCTGTCTCTGTAAAAACAAGCACCCCCCCCCCGATTTCCTGCCCCTTTCCAATTTTAGATTTAAAGTTTTTACATAAAAGGCACATCTTCCTCACACTTCCTGAATGATTTTTGGTATAACAGACTAATATATATTCATCAAGGTAGGAAACTGTGATGTCAGTTACTCATGTCTGTCTCCCAGGTAATGAATTTCATCCTCCATCCCCATCACCCACAGCCTTTCCACAGCAACTCCTTCTCTTCTGACCTTTACTTGCTCTTTGCATGCTAAAGACATTCTGATATGCAAATCTGGATCTGTTAAGTTTAGTTTTTTTGAATAGGCTACATTTCTAAAATAATCACAGGGCTAGTAGAACACTACTGGCTTTGGTAGAAAATTATTTCTGGGTTCTGTTCAACATGAAAATCTGCAGAATGATGATACTCTCATAACCAACATTAACACTTAACATCTAAAAGACATTATCATTAAAACACTGTTTATGTTTTATGTACAAAATAATAGATAATTGTGTGGTATGTCTTGATTTTAGTGACTCATCCAAAATTATCCATAGAAGCTCAGGTAGAAAGAACCCAGGTCTATCCATCTTATTTTGTGATTCCAAAAAATGTTACTCCTTTTATTTAGGTATTAGTATCAGGCGCTAGTAGAAAGTCCAAGTATATACATTTCAGATTTATTATGACAATATGCACATATCACTAATCATAAAAAGAAAAAAAATTCCAAATCAAGTAATGGTACCAATTTGAGAACTATTTTAAAAGTTCCTTCCAAAGACTATTATATAGTGATAGTAAATTACCCTGCGTAGATAGCACCCTTTCATCAATGGTGTAAACCCAACAGTTAGGTGTTCCAGCCTTTAATTATATTCTTGCCTTTCTTCTATTAATGCTGGAATTACAAATGTGTCTTCATTCAGCAAACATTTATTAATGCCAATACTGCTAGACATTAGGGAAACGGTAGAGACTAAAAAGAGAATGTGATTAGTGAAATGTGTGCAAAACATGCAGGAACTCTGTGTGTGTGTATTTTTTTTTAAAGAGAGAGGCCAGGAGAGAGAGAGAGGAAGATGGAACTGCTCCTGTATGTCCCCTGACCAAGGAATCAAACTGGCAACCTCTGTGCCAGGACAACACTTCAATCAGTCGAGCTATCCGGCCAGGGCTTAAATTTTTTTATTGAATGAGAGGCAGAGGAAGCAAAGAAAAGAGAGAGGAGGGGAAAGGAAAGCATTTATTGTTCCACCAGTCATGTGTTTTTTGGTTGCTTCTTGTGTGTGCCCTGACCGGGGATTGAACCTGCAACCTTCTTTTTCCGGGACAATGCTCTTAACTGACTGAGCTAACCGGCCAGGTCTCCTATTTTCTAATTTTTATTCTATCTCTATTTTAGGCTCGTTGAAGTATATTTCTTCATATCAAAGTATTTAGATTTTACTGAGATTTTGATATGTGATGTTTAGCACTTTGGAATATCATATAAATTTTGCCTTTTCCAATAAAGTGAAAATCATTTTTACCTTCAATGATATAATATTCATAGTGAGTAGTTTGGAAAAAAAGTATTCAGGTATGTAAAGTGAAATAGTGAAAAAAACAACAACTTAAAGACAGACATTATCTTCATTTTACATTTGCTAAAGCTCAAATAAATTATATTTTTGAAGACTTACTGATTTTATATTATACATATCCTGGCACAAAGAGCATACATAGTAATTTTGTGCAGACTTCTTTCTTTAGGATGCCGGTACATAAATGCTACAAATTTTTAACTATAAAACAGAAAAACTACATTTCTATTAACTCCATAAAAGTAGCTTCGTGTACCAGAATCTTGAAGTGACGGTAGCTTGTTGTTAAGGTGTACATTTACATATGAAATTGATTTTCCTTCAGTGAGAATGTATCTGCATTCCTCCAAATGTTCTCGGTCAACCTGTAACCTTGCATGTAGGTCTGAGGTGATTAAGCAGTGGAACAGGCTTGGGCCACAGACCAAACTGGTCCATAGGGGTCACGGACACCTTGAGGAGCACCAACCAACCTGGCTAACAAGTCAAAGACTAACATAGTCAAAAGGCAAATATTATGACCATATTTAACTCCGATGACCGTAGCATGTATTAACTAAAAAGGGGAATATAAAGATAAAGATTTCATTTAATTCTGGACTTATCATTGCTTAACCAGCCACAAGGTACCCCACACGAAATTTATCTCAAGTTCACACACAAAAAATAATTCTTCACTTTATAATTACCTCTGTCCTCCTCCCTCATGTAAGTCTCATTCAGAAACAACCCCTCTCAGAATGAGCATATGGGCCTCTAAACTGTCAGCTCACGGGCACACATGTTCCTGTAGGATGCTGCCTGCTGGTCTCTGACAACACTCGACACTCCCACGCTCTCTGCACTATCAGTGGCTTTACTGCTGCCTTTAAATGAGGCTGGTGACAGCTGATCAAAAGGCTGACGGTGTTTTTTTTCTTTCAATTTTATTTTGTATTGGTTTCAGGTACAGTTTAGTAGTTTGATAATCACAAGCTTACATGTTCCCCCTCAGTATTTTCAATACCCACTGGCACCATACATAGTTCCCACAGTTATTACTGATTATGTTCTGTATGCTGTACTTACATCCCCGTGACTACTCTGTAACTACCAATTAGTGCTTCTCAATCCCTTCACCTCTTACACCCAGTCTCCCAAACCCCCTCCCTTCTGGCAACCATCAGTTCTCTCTGTGTCTACGAGTCTGTTTCAATTTTATTTCTTCTGATCTTTAGATTCCACATGTAAGTAAAATCATACAGTATTTGTCTTTCTGATTGACTTACTGGGTTGAGACTAGGGCCATCCATGCTGTCGCAAATGGTCTGATTTCATCCTTTTTTATGGCCTAGTAGTATCCCATCATGTATATGTACCACAGTTTTTCTATCCACTCATCTACTGTTACACACTTGGGATGCTTCCCTATCTTGGCTATTGGCAATGCAGTGAACATAGGGGCACATATAGTTTTTCAAATTAGTGTTTTGAGGTTCTTCAGATATATACTCAGAAGTGGAATCTCTGGGTATAAAAAGGCTAAAGTTTTACTTATGTTTAGACTGGTCTTAGTCAATTATCACAAACAAGGTATAGGCCCAATCAATAAAGCAAGAACCTTTTACAAAGAATATAATAATGTCAAAATTCCCCAATACACAAAAATTTTAACTTACCAAAAGTTTTTTGCTTGGAACTGATGGCTTTCTATGCATGCAATAATAGTTTGCTGTCCATCTATTTTTTTACCATATACCTTAATGACAAAGAAAACACAAGAGTGAATTTAGGGCCAAGACAGTCCAATTTTAAACATCTAAAGAATACTGAAAATCGTATAGCGCTTTGGCAGTAACATTTAACACTCAAATATGTATACTTAACCACAGATTCTCAATGGATCACACAAGAACTCACAATTAGTAAAATATAATTTACTGAGTAAAACTGTACTCTGAAGTAGTCATAAACATCCCTTGACATACCACACTTGTCTGGTTGTTTGCATGAAATACAAAGTGGACTTAGATTGTGATCATCATCTTTGTTTACTTCACAATCTTAGAGACTGCAATTTCTAGTCATTAAAAAGTTAATTTACTTATAACTAAGACAGGTTGTTAAGAGCGTGCCTAAGACACTATGACAATGTTATTTTACCTCTTGCCTGCTGCTTTAAAAGTAATGAATAAATTGTGCCTTTCAATTCCCCAGAAACAAATGCAGACTAACTAAACCTAAACACCTTTATTTTTGAATTATCCTTCCAAAATAATACTAATCAAGAAGGTTATAATTCGAAGAATTTATAAGGTATTTTAGGTTATGCTGCCAAATCTCTCAAATTATTGAGAGCTAGATACTTAAGGGGACCATATGAACTTTTTATCTTACCCAGGAAACTTCTGAGAGGGAAACAGGGTTTTATTGACCATATTACTAAAAGCTAGGATATATGGTCACCTCAGGTAGGAGAGGTGCGCAGAGGCCAAGTCCATTGGGCCTTGAAATCCATGTTCAGGCCTGACTAGGCAGTAGCACAGTGGATAGCGTATCAGACTGGGACACAGAGGACCCAAGTTCAAAACCCTGAGGTTGCCGGCTTGAGTGCAGGCTCATCTTGTTTGAGCAAAGCTCACCAGCTTGAGTCCAAGGTTGCTGGCTTGAGCAAGGGGTTACTCGGTCTGCTGAAGGCCCACGGTCAAGGCACATATGAGAGAGCAATCAATGAACAACTAAGGTGCTGCAACAAAGAATTAATGCTTCCCATCCCTCTTCCTTCCTCTCGGTCTGTCCCTTTTTGACCCTCTCTCTGTCTCTGTCACACACACACACACACACACACACACACACACACACACACACAAAAAGGAAAGCCATGTTCAGAAGCCTAGACTCTTGATCTTAGGTGCAATGGGAAACTGCGGAAGGATTTTAAGCAGAGGCTTTTCGTAATCTAACTAGCATTTTAAAAGATCACTGTCTACAGAGATCACAGAAGCACAAACAATGCTATGGAGGGAAAATTAAGCTCTCCTGCTTTCTAACATATTTACCCTGGAAACATAAAAGTAGCTTAAACCTATGAAAGAACAGTAAAAAAACATAAGTAATTTTATTTTAAAACATGACATAATTCCTCTTCTAAGTAGTTATGTTTGTTCTAAGATTTCTTCACATAATAAATAAGTTAGATCTGATCTTATTGAGACATGTCATGAACACGAGTTTAAAGAATCTCATCATAATCATGCTCCTCTAATGAATAGATGCGAAATCCTACTTGAATTTCATTAAAGGTAGAGCATTTTTCCACTTTTGGCTATCATATATATTCACCATTTAGAATTAAAAAAAAATAGGCCCTGGCTGGTTGGCTCAGCGGTAGAGCGTCGGCCTGGCATGTGGGGGACCCGGGTTCAATTCCCGGCCAGGGCACATAGGAGAAGCGCCCATTTGCTTCTCCACCCCCACCCCCTCCTTCCTCTCTGTCTCTTTCTTCCTCTCCCGTAGCCGAGGCTCCATTGGAGCAAGGATGGCCCGGGCGCTGGGGATGGCTCCTTGGCCTCTGCCCCAGATGCTAAAGTGGCTCTGGTTGCGGCAGAGCGACGCCCCGGAGGGGCAGAGCATCGCCCCCTGGTGGGCAGAGCGTCGCCCCTGGTGGGCGTGCTGGGTGGATCCCGGTCGGGCGCATGCAGGAGTCTGTCTGACTGTCTCTCCCCGTTTCCAGCTTCAGAAAAATACAAAAAAAACCCACCAAAAAACAAAACGTTCTTAAAAGCATTTACTTCAAGAAATAAAAAGGATGTCAAGTTATATAATGTCAGTTCTGTAAGTTACTGTAAATTTCAGGAGGTCATAAAAGCAGTCACATTTACAAAGACAGGAGAAAGGTGCACAATGGTAACGTACAGTGCAGACCCCATTCGGGTAATGCTCTTTCACATAAGCTCGCAGAGCAGTTTCTACTGAAGTTCTCCAGGATTCAACTGCATTCTCAGCTTCATACGGTCTTGGATCAGTTGCTTCCTTTCTTAAGTGATCAAATTTGAAGCAGATTCTGTTTTTTGGATCCAAAAATTTTCCATTTCCCACGTCGCCATGTTCTGTTATCAATACCTTCAATGGTACAATAAATTTTGGGAAAAAAGTATTTAAAATAGTATTTAAATAATGACATATATTAATATACATTCACTTCAACATTTTCTTTAAAACTGTAAGTCTATTCCAAACAACAGGTTTAAATATATGGCACAACTATAACACTTCAAAAGAGTAGACAAGACAGTAAGGCTTCTTTCTCTCACTCAGCTTGGATCAGTGTATCTGACCTAATGAAATTTCCAGCTTCCAGTGGAAAAAAAATGCATCTTTTAATACACTGTTGGAGTTAGTTTTTTTTGAGAACCATGAACAGCTTACTATTTGTTATTAGGCTCCAGTTCCTCAAGTCAAGGATCTGAAGAAAACCTCCAATAGAGTGTTTATAAAAATGGTTTCAATCCAATGAGACTGCTCTTTAGCATCCTACACGCTCCTGGGCCAATGATCTCATTCACTGTTAAGTGTTGTCCTCTTGTTTTTTTATAAGCCAATCACTGACAGTTATTTTCAATTGACTTCCACATTTTTTGAAATGTAATTTATTTATATACATACATTTAATTACACATGCACAAATTTGACATGTTGTTCTTTGTTTTTAAATTTTTCCTTTTCCTCCCCTTGCAACTCTCCTAAATGTTGACTCCTTATCTATGTCAGGACTTTCCCATCTCTCTGATGTTAATCATGAAAACAATATATCCTTCTAAATTTCTTTTAGTCATATAATCCTACCTAGAAAAATATATACAGGCCCTGCCTGACTGGCTGACTCAGTGGTAGAGCATTGGCCCGGCGTGTGCATGTCCCGGGTTTGATTCCCAGTCAGGACACACTGGAGAGGCACCCTCTGCTTCTCCACCCCCCCCTCTTTCACTTCTCTCACTCTTTCTTAGTCTCCTATAGCCATGGCTCGACTGGAGAAAGTTGGCCCCTGGAGCTGAGAATGGCTCCATAACCTCAGTCTCAGGCACTAAGAAAAACTTGGTTGTTAAGCAAGAAAGCAACCCCAGATTGGCAGACCATCATCTCCTAGTGCAGTGGTCCCCAACCGTTTTTGGGAAACGGACCGGTTTAATGTCAGAAAATATTTTCACGGACCAGCCTTTAGGGTGGGATGGATAAATGTATCATGTGACTGAGACAAGCGTCAAGAGTGAGTCTTAGACGGATGTAACAGAGGGAATCTGGTCATTTTTTAAAAATAAAACATCGTTCAGACTTAAATATAAATAAAATGAAAATAATGTAAGTTATTTATTCTTTCTCTGCGAACCAGTACCAAATGGCCCATGGACCAGTACCGGTCCGCGGCCTGGGGGTTGGGGACCACTGCCCCAGTGGGCTTGCTGGGTGGATCCCAGTCTGGGCGCATGCAGGAGTCTGTCTCTGCCTCCCCTCCTCTGGTTGGGGTGCATGCAGGAGTCTGTCTCTGCCTCCCTTCCTCTCACTGAATAAAAATATATGCATATATACACATACATATCTATATATACTTAAACATGATTACTGTATAGGATTTTTTTTGGGGGGGGAGGTCATTGTTTTATATGAATAGAATAAAATGCACGCACACACATTTTTCTGCACCTGGCTTTTTTCAACATCAATACCTTATGCAAATCCTTCCAAGTCAACTGGTATACCTCTCACCCTTATTTTTAATGGCTGCATAATATCCTGTGACGTGGGTATGACAATTTATTCTACCATTCCACTATTAATGGATTATCTCTTTATTTCCAGGTTGTTTTCCTTGTTGGGAGGGAGTAAGGGCACATACATTAAAAATGTTGATGTACATATATTTTAACATACTGATACTTTTATTTCCATTGGATGCTTCTATTTCTCTTGGATAGATTCCCAGCAGTGAGGACAGAGGTAAAGGTTGTTTTCTAAAAAATGACTGTAACAGATCAGATTTTTACGACTACTATATGTATGATAGGTTTCCCTTCACATTATCACAATCAATAAGCATACAGCTCCTTTTTCCAGTCTGATGGGCATGTATCTCATTACTTTATATTTCTTTGACCCCTGACAGATCTAGATATCTTTGATATTTAGTGGGCCATTTGTTCCTCTATGAGCAAATATCTTTTAATATTTTTCTATTTATTTTTTCTATTTACTTATTGATTTTAGAGAGAGGAAGAGAAAGAGAGAGGGAGAAAAAAAGAGAGAAAGACATTGATTTGTTGTTCCACTTATTCATGCCATCACTGTTGACTCTTTTTAGGTGCCCTGAGAAGGATTCAAACCCACAACCTTAGCATATGGGGATGACACACTAATTAACTGAGCAACCCAGCCAGGGCCTGTCCATCTTTTCTTTTATAGTTTCTGGGTTTCCATTCTTCGTTGCAGCACCTTAGTTGTTCATTGATTGCTTTCTCATATGTGCCTTGATGGGGGGGGGGGGGGCCCTACAGCAGAGCAAGTAACCCCTTGCTCAAGCCAGTGACCTTGGGCTCAAGCTGGCGACCTTGGGGTCTCGAACCTGGGTCCTCCGTGTCCCAGTCCAACGTTCTACCCACTGCACCACCGCCTGGTCAGGCTCTGGGTTTCCATTCTTATTAAAGATGGTCTCTCCTGCCCCAATCTTATACATGTTTTTAAAATTTTAGTCATTTTACAAATTTTTAATCCACCTGAAATTTATTTCTGTGTATTATATGAGACTGAGGTTCAACTTACCTTTTTCTTGATAGAAACCAGCTGTGTCAATATATTTTATTATATTTCTAGTTAAATGATAAACTTATCATATATAAAAACGTTAAGATATTTTGGGACTAAATCCTGGTACTACATGCTGCTCTACTGACTTCCTGTCTACTCTACACAAGACCAACCTGACTTAACTTCACCATGGTTGTAAAGGATCTTGTGCCATCTAGTAAGGCAATTCTCTCTTACCATTCCTACTGTTCCTATTACAATTTTTTCTTGTTTTTTTTCCCCCCAAGCATATATTTTTTCACCTAAACCTTATATAAAAATTCTGACCAATTAAAAGAACTATCAGATTGTAATCAAATTGCATTAAATCATATTTTAATTTTTAAATAATTAAACTTTGTATCTCAAAATGAAGGGTGGTATACCTTTCCATTGTTCGGATCCTGTTTTATGTATTCCAAGACAACCACCACTTTCTTCATAATCCTATTTCTTTCTTGTCAAGGTTATTCCTAGGTTAATGTATAATTTTACTGCTATTTAAAATAGAACTCTACTCCCTCCACCCAATTCTAGTTTAAAGTACTTACTTGCTATAAAAAAGGAAAGCTAAGGAGTTTTGTAATTCAGCCATCTCATGGAATTCTTTTAAGTCTAGTTTTTTTGGTTGAGAGGTTAAAGTCTCTCAGTATTTCCTAATATATAAATCATATCACCTACAAGTTCTTCTCTTCTAAAACTTTAAAAGTTCTCATTGTCTGGTTGTATTTGCTATAACTTCACTTTTTAGAAATAATAATAGCAGATATATCTGGCTAATTTTCTATTTTAATTAAAGTTATTTATTTATAGATTATATTTACTATTGGTTTTTTATTAACCTATTTTTTCCTGTTTGTATGTAACTTAATGTTCTTGTAATGAATCAGCTGCTAGATTTTTCAAATTTCTTTTTACTGTCTACTGATATATCGTAGGTTTTTCTCTGATTTGTTGGTCAATAGGTAAGACCAATATATTGAATTAAGCAAAACAGAAACAAAAACAACAAAATCCACATTGACACACAATATACAGATGATGTATTATAGAATTGTACACCTGAAATCTATATAATTTTCTTAACCAATGTCACCCTAATAAATTCAATTAAAAAAAAAAGAAATAGAAAAAAATAAAAGGTCCATTTCCCCCTAAATATCAACCCAATTAAAGAAAAACTATCTTGGGCTTAAATCGGGGTTTCTCAACCTCAGCAGTACTAATGTCTGGGCCTGGATAATTCTGGGTAGAAGGAGGCTGTCCTGCATACTGCACACTGTCAGCAGCATCCCTGCCTGGCCTCTGCTTAGCAGATGCACTAGCAAAAGCCTCCCAGCTTAACAACCAAGACTGACTTCCAACATTATCAAACGTGCACAGGCACACCTGGTTGGGAAGCACAGGCCTAAATTATCCAGAAACAGGTTCCTGTACAGGTAAACTAAAAGGGAGTATTTATCTTTCATCTGAGCTTGATGAGAATGCTAAAGAGAAAAGTGGTGTGACAGTTGTGATACCCTACTGATGACCTCCCTGGTCATCAGTAGGTCATTGGGTCACCCCACTCTGTGTCTGTCCTCAGGTCCCGTCTGACTGCCCTCACAACCTCCTCGCCCTACTGCTCTGGCTCTGGCAGCCTGCTCACTTGCCATTTGGTATCTTTCCGACTGCACAGATATTTAGAGATCTCTCTGATGGTCTATAGCCGGTGAAGTCCAGATAATTTCTCAGTCGTTTGGGGAGCAGCTGTCGTGCTGCCAAGGTTTCCACTCCTCCTTTCCAGGTTATCATCTTTTCTAATTTAAGCCTAAGCTGAGCCCACACAGCAACCTAGAGAAGCTGGAATCTCTGGTTGATTTTATCAATATGTGGACATATAGTTCAGGAAGCCAAACTGTTGGCTTTGAGAGTACAGATGTGATCACAGGTTGTTCCTTACACATGTGTAGTGAATGCAAGACAGCAAAAGTTTGTTTTGGGAAGGACTCTACTATCTGTTTCAAATAAGAAGTGACTCTGGTGTACAAAACATTTAAACCAAATTGTTCTGTCTTATAATGCACTCTGTAAACATCAGTTCTGCAGGGGGGGAAAAAAAGCATCCTCCAAGGCAGGGTTATAGGCACTTCTGGGAGCTGTAACCCCATGCAGGCTCCAGAAATATGTGCCTTCCAAGGGCTGGAAAATTCTGAATTAACAACAAATAATCAGAGAGTGTAACAAAGAGTTCAAGTACAAAAGACTTTACTTTCACAAGGTTTATGAAGTAGTAAAGAGGTTTAAGATGCAGACCTGAGTTGGACACCTGAAACCTGTATATGTTAACCAGTGTCCCCCAATAAAACTCGATTAAAAAAAGATGCAGATCTGAGATTGCAAACGAAGAGCAGGCTAAACTGGGACTATGGGGGTGCGAAGATCAATATACTGCCTTACACAGAACCACTCTTACACTCCAGTGTTAAACTCTATTTAGTCTTGACATATTATTCTTTTGATATATTCCTAGATTCTACTCATTGATATTTAAAGTTTTAAAATTCATAGTTATATGTGATATTATTGTAGTTTCTTGTTTTGTCTTTATTAGATTTAAATATTAAAATGATGCTAAGTTCATATAATGAGTTTGGGAGCTACCCAACATTTTAAAAAGATGCATTACCTGGACCCAGCAAATCTTACAGTGATTTATCTTAAGAAAATAGTCAATGTACACAAAGGTACAAAGATGTTCAATACAGCACTGTTTATAACATTTAAAAAAATCCCTGCTAAGAGAGGAAGAAAATAAATTTAGAAGATGAATAAAATGAAACACTGTGTGGCTTTTCCTATGTGTATATATTACACATGCACATCTCCATATTTAAGTTTCTGTGTTCCCTTCAGTTCTAAGTCATCTTCTGTCTAGTCTCTTTTCCCCTGTAACTAAGACTACATATTACATAATAAATAATGCCAAATATAAGCTCTGACATAACTAGCCTTTAAGAACTAATTGCTACCACTTTCAACCACTTTCTTTGTCCCACCTACTAGTTCTTCTTCATATTGTTTTATATGAATTGTGCTTCACATAAGCAGAGCACAATATAAATACAATCCTGGTTCAATTATTAGTAACTCTAAACCAAAAAAAAAAAAGTTAAGAATGCTAGTGAACTTTTGTAGCTCTTCTTAGCAATTCTAACTTGTGCTTTGGAAAGAAGAGATTTAATAATTACTAAATGCTAAATTATTCACATGAAGCACTGCAGAATTCCATAGCAACCAAATTATAAAGCTCACTAACATATATATCCTAGATTTTGGGTTAATACAAGATTATTTTCCTACAGAAAACAGGAAAGTGAATTTAAAGCAATTGTTGTCTAAAATCTTAGAATAGTCTTTTTACATCACTTCACAATTCTTACAGGTAACATTAACCATTATAAATGAAACAAAAAATACACACATACCTGATCTTCATAACCTTCAATTTTTACTGGAGTAAACTGGTCCAAGTTATACTGTGCAAATGCACTAAAAAAGAAAAGGGCCAATTACTTAAATTACTTATTCAATACCCTTAAAAAATCAAACTCACTTGTCAATAAAAGTCACGTGGTAAGTTAATTAAAATTCTAATTTTCTATTGCTGATCTTATATTTTTTATTTATTTATTTATTTATTTATTTGTATTTTTCTGAAGCTGGAAACGGGGAGAGACAGTCTGACAGACTCCCGCATGCGCTCGACCAGGATCCACCCGGCACGCCCACCAGGGGTGACGCTCTGCCCACCAGGGGGCGATGCTCTGCCCCTCCGGGGCGTCGCTCTGCCGCGACCAGAGCCACTCTAGCGCCTGGGGCAGCGGCCACAGAGCCATCCCCAGCTCCCGGGCCATCTTTGCTCCAATGGAGCCTCAGCTGCGGGAGGGGAAGAGAGAGACAGAGAGGAAGGGGGGGGTGGAGAAGCAAATGGGCGTCTCTCCTATGTGCCCTGGCCGGGAATCGAACCCTGGTCCCCCACATGCCAGGCCGACGCTCTACCGCTGAGCCAACCGGCCAGGGCTGATCTTATATTTTTTAAACTGATGACTGATAATCCAACTTTCAATGTTTAGCAAAAGAAAATTAAATTAGTTAATATAATTAGTCTTTTCATTCAAAACCCTGTAAATAAATGTTAGCCCTCTATAAGATACATATGCAATTATTCAGGCATGTGTTAGGGAACAGCACACCAGGAAACAAAGGTGGCGCTGTGAGAGAGCAGAGTAATCAGAATGACCCTGTGCTCAAAGGGCTTATACCTGAACAGGAGAGAGACTACACAAACATGACAGTAAGCCACAGGAGAACATACATAAGAAAATGACCAAAAAAAAAACACCATGGAGAATATATGTTTTTAAAAATTACATTCTGCTGAGGCCAAGGGTGAGAAGAAAGAGAATTAGGGCTGATTTCATAATGGATATGACACTGAAAAATGCCCTTGAAATAATGGGTAGTGCCTGGTCTTGTAGAAATTGAGAGATGGGAAAAAAAAAAGAGTATTTTAATTAGAGGGACCAGGATGGGCAAAACACATGAGAAGACTGGCTAGGTCCAACATCACAGAGAATAGCATGCTCAAGGCCTGGCATGCAGCAAGTATTTGGTTACATTTACTGAACTGAATCAAAGGCTTGAATGATAGAATGAATGATTACTTCATTTGAAGGCCAAACATAATCACAGACATCGTCTGAGAAAAGAACCCAGAACAACTTCTAAAGATTAATTTGGCAGCAGTATGTATAACAAATTGGGCAGTGAAGCAACTACAGCCAGCACTGCTCAGTCTGAACTAGGAAATGGTGATGAGATAGAGTCAAGAATAAAGCCTCTCTCTTCTCTTATACAAGTAAATAACATATTATATAGCTATATAATACATTTGTAGGAAAAACTCACAGTATAAATAATTATCTAAAAATATATCAAGACCATACTGTATTTTATTTAATCTATAACCTGAGAATTCTCTTCCACTTAACAGAAAAAATATTGAGAATTGTAAAATTTAAGATACTGTATATATACGATATAATCTAATTCACTTGGAAGTTTTTCAGATTACTCTGGATGGCAAGACATCCACTGAATTTTCAGGTATTAGCTATTGAGTTTCCTCTAGAAAGGAATGTTTGGTTGACCAAAGCAACATTGATGAGTTAACAAGAGACCAGTAAATGTAAAAATAGCAAAGTAGAATTAAATTACCAGCTGTCAAATTTCTGACACTGCATGTTCAGAAAAGATGGAGGTAAATACAGAAATGCATGAAGGAGGAAGGAGAAAGTAGTATTTTCACTGGTCCCCAAGTGTAAAAAGGTTGAAAACCACTGATATGTAAGATGATAGTCCCATATTATAATGGAGCTGAAAATTTCCTATTGCCTAGTGACGTCACAGCACAATGTGGTGATTGATGCTGGTGTAAACAAATATACATGCTGTAGTCTTATAAAAGCAGTAACATAATTATGTACAGCACAGAACATAATACTTTATAATGATAGTAACTGTTAATCATTTATGTACTTACTATACTACACTTTTAATTGCTATTTTAGAGTGTGCTCTTCCTACTAATAAAAAGTTTGCTGGAAAAGCACATGCCATGTTATGCCAGCAGCCTCACCTCTTGTTTATAATGTCCCTTGATTGCATCATTTTCTCTTGTACCTGATTTAATCTTGTGTTGTTTTGTGTAATCACGTGCAACATAGGTTTGTAGCCCAGGAGCAATAAGCTATATCATATAGCCTAGGTGTGTAGTAGGATTTTCTATTCTATCTAAGTTTGTGTGAGCATTTCTGCATGACAAAATCACCTTATGATACATTTCTCAGAATGTGTCCCGTTTAAGTAGTGCATGACTGTGTTTTAAATCACTTAGAATTTAGGATTAATTTTCTAATAAGTAACATATTATTTTAATAATAAATTTGGACAGTAATTTGGTCCTAGGCCTTTTACTACCCTTAATACAAACCTGATCTATCTATAATTTGGGTGTCGGGGAATAATGGGAAGATCTGAATGGGAGACAATGAATAAGAAATAGGTAAAATTTTACCATATATGTTCAAGGCAAGTTAAATAGGTGGCTGTTTCATAGTAGAGCTGGAAAAGTTCTCAGTAACTTAGGAGTCAGAATATAGAATATCTATGTTAGCTAATATGGATTCCATTTACCTCATTTCTAAAAAGAAAGATTTGGAGTAAATGACTTCCAACCTCTCTTTCAGGTCAGAAAACTTACTCTACCCACCACTCATCATCCACTCATCCAACCCTCTACTTATGTGAATATTAAGGTGTAAAGCACTTTATTACACAGTGAAACGATGATTTCTCTGCTGTTACAGAGTTCTGCAGCCTAATCATCCATTTTGAAGTCACCTGTTCCTGTATTTAGTTTTTACACCTTTACTAATAGTCATTCATCAATCACATCTTAAACTTTTCACCATGTGTTCCAACAGGTAGCCATCATTTCCCTTATTTACCATTCAAATCCTCATTATTTAAACTCAGCTCAAAAAACAGCTCTAAACTTAAATTAAGATTTTCTTCCTTTGGGCTCCAAAGACTTTTGTTATACCTCTATAATATTTTATTTCATTTTATTTCATTTCATAATGAACACCTGATTCTTCATTGGAAAATCTCTAAGAGCCTTCCTTCTCTCAACATCACAGTGGAGTTTGGTATTCATGTCTGTTGAATAAAGGCTATTTCAAAGTGTGCTAGAATTGAACACCATTTCTGAAGTGTGTCTTATTTTACTATAAAACACACTGAATTTGTTATTTAGTACTATATAGATGTCCATTTAGAACCACTCTTAATAGCTATACTTTTTTTCTCCTTACAAAAAGGTAGAAAGAGAAAAAAATTATTAGAGTTAAAGCGACAGGGAAAAGGTAGAAGGAGAGGAAAAAATACTCATCTGTGAGAAAGAGATATACTTAAAGAAATTCAGTATCACACATGCAACTGAAGAAGAAATGGAATTAGAGCCATCCATCAACTCTGGTGAAACTGCCACCAGGACAAACTCTAAATGTCGTTGACAATGTTTTCCAAGCTTATTTAGTTTTGGACAGCCTCAATGATAAGTGATAAATTATCCTTTGAGGGTAAAACCAGGTTTGGAAATACTTCAAAAGTAATTCTGAGCCAAATTTAGTGAACACCAGTATTTCTGCTTGAAAATTATTTTGTAGAAAGGATACCGTGAATCAGAGTAATATAATTCCACAGTCAATGATTTTTTTTTCTTGGTATTTTTCCAAAGTTAGAAGCGGAGAGGCAGTCAGACAAACTCCCGCATGCGCCCGACCAGGATCCACCCGGCATGCCCAACCAGGGGACGATGCTCTGCCCATCTGGGGTGTTGCTCCTTTGTGGCAAGAGCCATTCTAGCGCCTTAGGCGGAGGCCACCGAGCTGTCCTCAGCGTCCAGACCAGCTATGCTCCAATGGAGCCTTGGCTGCAGCGGAGGGGAAGAGAGAGACAGAGAGGAAGGAGAGGGGGTAGGGCGAAGAAGCAGATGGGTGTTTCTCCTGTGTGCCCTGACCAGGAATCGAACCAGAGACTTCCACACACTGGGTTGATGCTCTACTGCTGAGCCAATCAACCTGCCAGGGTGTCAATGATTTTCAACCAGTGTGCTGTAGAATATTTAACACATGCAATACCTGACTCTTTAGTCAGGGGCACTGACCTCTTTCTCTTAGATTGTTAAACAAAAAAAATGACAACAGCAAACACAAAAGCCATCAGGTGTGAATGAGTCAAATTATACCTATTTTTTATCTTTGTCAGACTGGCAAAAAATACATTTGCTGTTGTCTCACAGAATTAGTAATTAGCTTAGGTGTGCTATGAGATGAAAAAGGTTGAAATTCACTAACCTAAGCTATATTTCTGTACTTCACAGTTATTATCCAGATGTCTACAAAATAAACTCAAATGAGTATCTACTTCTGACAAATTCTGTACCAAGAATACTGAAGTCAATAGAAAAGAACACTTGCTCAGTTTGTTCAACTGGTTACTGATCATTTACTGAGAGTATAACCACACGCAAGAAAATCGGAAGTTTCTACTAAAGGTTTTAATGGTTTTCTCCTAGGGTTTGTATTATAAACATCTTTAATCATTATTTATTGTTTTCCTCATGAACTCATTTTCTTACAAAAATCAGAGTATCAGGCATTTCAATGTATACACACACACACACACACACACACACCCCTTGGAAATGTAGACCACAATGACCCCTGAAATTTAGTTCATAATAAAAGAGAAATGTGACTCACATTCTAATTTCTTTTTAGAACGAATCCAAATTATTTAATTTAAATATAACAATTATCATCAGATAAATACATCTTTGAACAATTAAAATTCAAGACTTTTACTATTTTTGGTATAAATATATGATTTCATATCTTACATAATTATAGTATTTCTCTGACCTTCATTAATCCATATTCTGGCAGGGGAAAAACTCTTGTCTTTCAACAAATCAAGTTTCTCATTTTCTTAACTTAAAAATAATCTAACTTTTGCACCTACCTAAAACAACCCACAAATTTATTTAGAGAGAGAACTCAAAGGGAAAGTTTATTTTGAAAGTTCTATTATTAAAAGTTCACAAATGCTGTACATTTCCTTATTTTCATAAGACTTTTGTCAACATGCTATATGGTATTAGAAAGAAATTAATTTTACTTGAATATATGTATATAAATAATTTAAGTAAGGTTTAAAAAACTTAGGAGTAAGTGGCTATTTACTCAGAAACTAATAACTAAAGGTATAAACTGATTTCTATAAAGCATTTAAAATAATAATTAACAGGAGTGAAAGCAACCCAAGTTTCCACTGATAGATGAATGAATAAACAAAATGTGGTATATATAGTCAGTACTAAAGAGGAAAACACATGCTACAACATGGATGAATTTTGAAGATGTTATACTAAGTAGAATAAACCAGTTACAAAAGGACAAATGCTGTATGATTCCACTTACATGAAGTACCCAGAGAAGTCAAATTCACAGAGACAGAACAGAATAGAACAGTGGTAGCCAGGGGCGGGGGGAGGGGGAGGAAAGTGGAAAATTATGGTTTAATGGGTAAATAGTTTTAGTTTAAGATAAAAAAAATGTTCTGGAGATGGATGGTGGTAATGGTTATACAAAGATCAATGGGAAGGTACTTAATGCCAAAGAACTGTATACCTAAAAGTGGTTACAAAGTTAAATTTTATTGGTGTTTACAAAATAGTTGTGGGGATGTAAAGCACAGCGTAGAGAAAACAGTCAATAATATTGTAATAACTGTGTGTGGCGCCAGTTGGGCACCTGAAATACCGAGGAGACACTGTAAAGATGTGACCACTAAGCTGTACACCTGAAACTACAACAAAATAATAAAGAATGTAAAGTGTAATAGAAAAATAAAGTTAAAAAATATAAATATTATATTGTTTATTTTTCCCAATAAAAAATTATTAATACAAATGGCTATAAAAATAACAGGAATTTAATCAGAAGCAAAATCAGATAGGTCTAAGGAGTCTGTTGAAACCCCACCTTCCTTAGATTAACTGTAAAGGACAAGACTTATATGATAAAGCCTTCAAATGTTATAAATATAAAATCAGAGCAAATTTCCCTCATTAGTCAGGATTTCACACTTTGGATCATCTAGGATGAAAGCAGGTAAATAGATGGATACTAAATTAAACACTCTTTGTAAGGCACCTAAAAATCTGTTCAATTTCATCATTTTCAAATATGTAACAGAGTTGGTTAACCTAAAATATGGGTCTTCGGACCTTATCTTAGAAGTTGCTATGGGGAAGAAAATCAATCATTTCTTTGAAATCCTAAGACAGTCAGAGCAAGTCATGATCCTGGTCTGTAGTTCCAAGATGATATATTGGCATTTTGAATTGTGCAGTTCTCTGAATCACTCACAAACCCAGTAAATGTAAGTAAATATGTGTCAGGCACTGTTAAGTATTTATGGATGAATAAAATCTCCTAACCCTCAAAATTCTCTATTAGGGTAACATAACAAAAATTAAAACCTGGAAAAAATGAAAGCAATCACAATTTTAAAAAGCAAGGTCTCTAAAATAATTTTACCCAACTTTGTAGAAGTCAATATATCAATATAATACTGAGTATATAAGCCACTGCCAAACACACATTGAGCACAGTCTCATGTTATAATTGTCTCCTATGTCTCTCTGATAAAAACATTTCTCTTCTAGCCTAGTGCACGTATAATTATACATATTTGAACTCGATGTGCAAATATCTATTTCAGAGATTAGTGCTTAAACACCACTTTTAAAGTATCTTTCCCAAATCACTTTCATTATGTAAATATAACACATAATACTTACTGGGCTGCTCCTTCCCTGAGAAGATTATCATTATTAAGCAGTAACCGAACATCTGCAAAACAAATATGTTTTCTACATTACTATTTTTCTTTTCTTTTTTTTTCTTTACAGAGACAGAGAGATAGAGGGATAGACAGGGACAGACAGACAGGGACGGAGAGAGATGAGAAGCATCAATCATTAGTTTTTCGTTGCGCATTGCGACACCTTAGTTGTTCATTGATTGCTTTCTTATATGTGCCTTGACTGTGGGCCTTCAGTAGACCAAGTAACCCCTTGCTCGAGCCAGCAATCTTGGGTCCAAGCTGGTGAGCTTTTTTTGCTCAAACCAGATGAGCCTGCACTCAAGCTGGTGACCTCAGGGTCTCAAACCTGGGTCTTCGGCATCCCAGTCCAACGCTCTATCCACTGCGCCACTGCCTGGTCAGGCTACATTACTATTTTTCTATGTTTGAAATTTTTATGCAGTGAATGTGTTATTTTGGTCATGTATGACCCCTTGCCCCCACCACGATGTAAGCAAGATCACTCTGATGGCCAAAATAAGCACAAAAACACATCATGGTATTAATTTAAAAATTGGTTAGGAAATATAAGTGGAAATGAAATAGAAATACAAGTTATTTTATACCCTTAATAGCCAATGCAGGCAGACTGTAATGTAGCTCCAAAGAACTACAGTAGCGGTAAGTTATACCAAAAAGATGTGTGGTAAGATCTGCAGAAGACTTAGTACTGTGCCTCTACTTAGACAACACTATCATGAGTTTCAAATGAATCTCCCCTATAGCAATATGATTAAACAAGAAACAGCTTCTGAACAAAGTGCAGAAGCAAGTAGGCATGTCTATCCTCACATTATCTGCAAACAAAAGATGAATGTATTTAAGTTCAGTATGGTAGCTGCTTTGAGTTAGTAATCTCATTTTGATTATCAATGTTTTGTTTTTTCTTTGTACAGAGATACAGATAGGGACAGAGAGAGAGAGAGAGAGAGAGAGAGAGAGAGGGATGAGAAGCATCAATTCTTTGTGCAACACCTTAGTTGTCCATTGATTGCTTTCTCATATGTGCCTTCACGGGGGAGGGGGGGGGCTACCAACCTTGGGCTTCAAGCCAGCGACGTTTGGGCTCAAGCCAGTGACCATGGGGTCATGTCTATGATCCCACGCTCAAGCCTGCAATCCTGCACTCATGCTGGTAGTGATGTCCAGGTTTCGAACCTGGATCCTCCACATCCCAGTCCAACACTCTATCCACTGCGCCACTGCCTGGTCAGGCTGGTTATCAATTCTTAGTTTTGTCCTAATTTTAGATTCAATTATTATCTAGATGTTGGCCTATTAATTATTAAATGTAACTTTGAAAAGAACATTTATTAGAAAATCCAAGTGTATTGTAAAACATAAAGGAAAAAAAATCACCTAAAAAACCCCACAAATTTCTACTCTTATCTTGTTTTTTTTTTTTTTTTTTAAAAGTCCTTTTTGTTTTTTATTTTTATTTTATTTATTCACTTTAGAAAGGAGAGAGGGAGAGAGAGAAACAGAGAGAGAGAAAGGGAGGAGCAGGAAGCATCAACTCCCATATGTGCCTTGACCAGGCAAGCCCAGGGTTTTGAACCAACAACCTCAGCATTTCCAGGTCAATGCTTTATCCATTGCGCCACCACAGGTCAGGCGGTTTTTTTTTTTCATTATTTTTTCCTATGACCTTGGCTGTTTTACATAGTTGCTATCATAAAGTACATATAACAATGTATGTTAATTTTTTCTTTTCTCTCTCTCTTTTTTTTTAAGTTAGAGCCAGGAGACAGGGAGGCTGAGACAGACACCTGCATGTGCTCCAACTGGGATGTACCGGGCAAGCCCCCTACAGGGCAATGCTCTGCCTATCTGGGGCCACTGCTCCAACTGAGCTATTTTAGCACCTGAGGCAAGGCTAAGGAGCCACCATCAGTGCCCAGGGCCAAACTGCTGAACCATTTGAGCCATAGCTGCAGAAGGGAAGGGGAGGAGAGGAGGAGGGGGAGGGAGAGAAAGAGGGAGAAGCAGATGTTCACTTCTCTTATATGCCCTGAAAGGGAATCAAACCCGGGACTTCCACACTCTGTGCTGACGCTCTACCACTGACCAGGGCCCTAATTTTTTTATTATATAAAAATAACATAAATAACCTAAGTGTCTTCCATTAAGAAACTGGTTTAATGTAACAGAAGTGAACTATACTATAGTTCTTATAAACTATGTAAAATTGGGCAGCCATTAAAAAATTAATGCAGATATGTACTTATCAATATGGAAACACATTTATAATACAATAAACAGGAAGGGAGGAACAACATGTACCTTACTATCATATTTATAAAATGTTATATCAATTCAAAGACGGTGAAAGAATTACATTCAAACATCTTCAGTGAAAAACTAGAAGGTAAAATTTTGTGTGACTTAGATTTTTTTGTTATGTTTAATAATTTTTACAAAAATAATAAATCTATTTCAAAAGAAAAACTATTTCCTATTCACATACATCCTTTTGGTAGTAGGACTCAATTTAAAAAACAATCTCTCTTGCTAACCACTAACATAATTTTATTTTGATTTCTAAATGAACTGGTTTTTATTTTTAATTGAGAGACAGAGAAGCAGAGAAACAGACTACCGCATGCGCCCTGACCGGGATCCACTTCCCCTATGGAGTGATGCTCTGCCCATCTGGGGCTGCTGCTCCCTTTGTTGGCAACTGAGCTATTTCAGCACCTGAGGCAAGGCCACAGAGCCATCCTCAGCGCCTGAGGCCAACTTGTTTAAACTGCTTGAGCCATGGCAGGGGAGAGGGAAAAAGAGAGGGGGAGGAGGGGGGGAGGGGGAGGGGGTGGAGAAGCAGATGGTAACTTCTATATTCCCTGACCAGGAATAGAATTTGGGACTTCCACATGCTGGGCTGACACTCTAGCATAGAGCCAACCAGCCAGGGCTAAATGAACTGATTTTTAAAAATATTTTTTATTTATGATTTTAGAGATAGGAAGGGAGAGAGAGAAACATCAATTTGTTATTCCACTTATGTATGCATTCAATGTTTCATTCTTATTTTTACCTTGACCAGATATCAAACCCACATCTTTGGCATATGGGGACCATGCTCTAACCCAGTGGTTTTTTTCTTTTACACTTGGGGACAGGTGAAACTAGAGTATTTCAGTAACTGCTAAGGCAGAAATCACCCTGAGCATAAGCAAATTCAACTAAGATCATCTGGTCTGCAATCTTCATACAACATCAAGGTGGCTAATTCTTCCTTAGACCAGCATAAAATGTTGGTGGAAGAGTATGTGAACCGCTATTCGAAAAACACTGCTCTGAGCCCATCTGATTCTCTATCCCTTCTTCTCCCCCTTTTCCCCTCTTGCAGCCAGTGGTTTGACTGTTTCGAGCATCAGCCTTGGCACTGAGGATAGCTGAGTTGATTTCAACATTGACCCAGACAACGGTTGCCAGGTGGATCCTGGTGAAGGTGCATGTGGGAATCTGTCTCACTATCTCCCCTCCTCTCACTTAAAACAATAACAAAACACTGGTCTGGCCCTGGCCAGTTTTGTCAGTGGTTAGAGCATCAGCCCGATGTATGGACATTCCAGGTTCAATTCCCAGTCAGGGCACACAAAAGAAGTGACCTATCTGCTTCTCTCTCCCTCCCACTCACCCTTCTCTCCCCCTCCCCCTCCTGCAGTCAGTGGCTTGACTGGTTAAAGCATCAGCCTGGGAATTGCGGATAGTTTGGTTGGTCTGAGAGTCAGCCTCAGCCACTAAAAATACATAGCTAGACTTACTATGGCCCTGGTCAGTTGGCTCAGTGGTACAGCGTCAGCCCAGTGTGTGGATGTCCCAGGTCCGATTCCTGGTCAGGAGAATTCTTTTCTTTTAAGGAGAAACAACCATCTGCTTCTCCACCCGTCCACCTTCCCTTCTCTCTCTCTTTTCCTCCCGCAATCACGGCACAATTGGTTTTAGCTCATCAGCCCCAGGTGCTGAGGATGGTTCCGTGGAGCCTCTGTATCAAGCACTAAAAATAGCCTGGTTGCAAGCATGGTCCCAGATGAGCAGAGAGCATCAGCCCCAGACAGAGGTTGCCGTGTGGATCCCAGTTGGGGAGCATGCAGGACTGTCTCTCTGTCTTCCCTCCTCTTACTCAGCAGAAAGATGAAGAAAAAAAAGACATACTATTAGCTGGCTTGAACAAGGGGACACTGGCTCAGCCCTGACTGAGGCATGTACAAGAAGCAATCAGTGCACAACTAAAGTGCAAGCAACTATGAGTCGATGCTTCTCACCCCCTCTCTCTCCTCTCATTCAAAGAAAAAAAAAGGAAAGGGACACTGTGAGCTAATAATATACAAGATAAGTTAAATAACAAATTGTTTCACATATACTGTTGTCCTCTAAGTATGATGAAACAATGTTTCCTCCCTCTTTTTGGTGGTCTGTACTAATCTAGTATGTTTTTCTTTACAAGAAATACAAAAGTGAATTCCCCAAATCCAAAAAATAGTTAAAATTTTCCTGTCTTTTAAAATAATTTTTCTTTTAAGAAAATTAATTTATTCAAAAATAATTATCATGTGTATCATAGATACATTTTAGACATTACAAAACCCAAATTGACAAAAATTTCCACTGTAATTGAGAAAATACAGTTTTCTACATTCTCCCCTTAGCTTACATATTTTGGTTGTCATTTACATCTTTAAAAAAGAATGCTGGGCATATCAAGTCTTATTGTTACGAATTAAACACTTACCATTAAACACCTCATTAAATTCTCCAGGAGGGGCATGAATGATGAATTTTGCTGCTATACGCACCTAAAATAGAAACGAAGATATAAATGTCCCATGGTATAGGCATCTACCAAAACAACAAAAATATGAAAATTTATTCTATTTTAAAGTTCTATTGAAAATGGCTTAAGAAAAATGTAAAGATAGTGACATTTCTTCCTTCAAACACGTAATATTTATTACTGGTTTAATCATTTAATCACAATGGATAGGCTGAACATAGATAAAATACATAAAATCAACAACCTAACATTACACCTCAAAGAATTAAAAAAACAAGAACAAATGAAGCACAAAATTAGTAAAAAAAAATTTATTAAAAAATAGAGCAGAAATAAATGATATAGAGGCAAAAGAGACAATACAGTATCAATAAAACTATGAGTGGTTCTTTGAAAAGATAAAATTGCTTGACCAGTGGCGCAGGGGATAGAACATCAGCCTGGAATGCTGAGGTCCCAGGTTTGAAATACCAAAGTTGATGACTTCAGCACAAGCTCACCAGCTTGAGTGCAGAGTTGCTGGTTTGAGCGTGGGATCAACATGATTCCATGGTCGCTGGCTTGAGCAAGGGGTCACTGGACCAGGTGGAGCACCAAGGTCCAGGCACATATAAGAAGCAATCAATGGCCTGACCAGGCGGTGGTGCAGTGGGTAGAGCGTTGGACTGGGATGCAGAGGACCCAGGTTCGAGACCCCGAGGTTGCCAGCTTGAGCGCAGGCTCATCTGATTTGAGCAAAAGCCCACCAGCTTGAGCCCAAGGTCGCTGGCTCCAGCAAGGGGTTACTCGGTCTGCTGAAGGCCCGCGGTCAAGGCACATATGAGAAGGCAATCAATGCTGAAGGCCCGTGGTCAAGGCACATATGAGAAGGCAATCAATGAACAACTAAGGTGTTGCAACGCACAATGAAAAAAAACTAATGATTGATGCTTTTCATCTCTCTCCGTCCCTGTCTGTCAGTCCCTGTCTATCCCTCTCTGACTCACTCTGTCTCTGTAAAAAAAAGAAAAAAAAGGAAGCAATCAATAAACAATTAAAGTGACACAACCAAGAGTTTGTGCTCCTCATCTCTCTCTCTTTCTGTCTCTTTCGTGCACTTAAAAAAAAAAAAAAAGAAAACTGACAACATTTTAGTCAGATTCACCAAGAAAAAAGAACATTCTGATAAATAAAATCAGAAATGAAAGAGGAACTGTTACAAATGATACCCCAGATATAAAATAAAAGACTATAAAGAATAATCATTGCACAACCTAAGAAACTGATAATTTCTAAAAATACACAACCTGCCAAAACTGAATCATAATGAAACAAAAAATCTGAACAAACCAATTACAAGTAGGGAAATTACTGATTTAACATGTATGGATAGAAAGAATCAATATTGTTAAAACCATACTATCCAAAGCAATCTACATATTCAATGTAATCCCTATCAAAATTCCAATGACATTTTTCTCACAGAAATAAAATCAATATTCTTAAAATTTGTTTGGAATCACAAAAGACCCCAAATAGTCAACACACTCCTGAGAAAGAAGACCGAAAGCTGGAAGTATCACACTACCTGATTTCAAACTATATTAAAGATCTACAGTAGGCCCTGGCTGGTTGACTCAGTAGTAGTGTCGGCTGAGCATGTGGAAGTCCTCGGTTCAATTCCCAGGCAGGTCACACAAAAGAAGCTACCATCTGCTTGCTTCTCTAGCCTCTCCCCTTCCCCTTCCCTCCCGCAGCCATGGCTAAAATGGTTGGAGCAATTTGGCCCTAGGCACCGAGGATGGCTCCATGGCCTTACCTTAGGCACTGAAATAGTTTGGTTGCAGCGCAATGGAGCAGTGGCCCCAGATGGGCAGAGCATTGCCCTGTAGGGGGCTTGCGAGATGGATCCCAGTCGGGACACATGCAGGAGTCTATCTCTGCCTCCCTGCCTCCCATTTCTCACTTAATTAAAGATAAAAATAAATTAAAAAGCTATAGTAGGCCTGGCCAGTTGGCTCAGTGGATAGAGCATCAGCCTGGCATATGGACGTCCCAGGTTCGATTCCTAGTAAGGGCACACAGGAGAAGTGACCATCTCCTTCTCTTCTCCTCCCTCTCTCCTTTCTCTCTCTCTCTCCTCTCCCTCAGCCAGTGGCTCGATTGGTTCAAGCACCACAAAAGAGCCAAGAATATACAATGGGGAAAAGACAGTTTTCTTCAATAAATTGTGTTGTAAAGACTGGACAGTCACATTCAAAAGAATAAAACTTGACCACACACAAAAAATTAACTCAAAATGGATTAAACTCTTATAAGAAGAGACAGTAAGCTCCCTGACATAAGTCTTGGCAATGACTTTTTAAATGTGACACCAAAAGCAACAGAAGCAAAAATAAACAAGTGGACTACATCAAACTAACAAACTTTTGCACAGCAAAGGAAACCATCAACAAAATGAAAAGACAACCTACTGAATGGGAGCATATATTTGTATTTGCATATCATATGTCTGATAAGAAGCTAATAACCAAAATGTGTAATTCATAACAACTCTAAAATAGCAAAACAAAAAACAAAAAAAACCCACCCCAAACTATCTGGGTAAAAAATGAACAGAATATCTGAATAGACATATTTTCCCAAAAAGGCATAAAGATGGCTAACAGGCACATGAATAGATGCTCTCTAAATCACTGATCATCAGGGAAATGCAAATCAAAACCACACTGAGAGATATCACCTCACAGCTGTTAGAATGGCTATTATCAAAAAGACAAATAACTGTTAGTGAAGATGGAGAGAAAAGGGAATCCTTGTGCACTGTTGGTAGTAATATAAACTGGTCAGCTGCTGTGGAAAACATGTGGAGGTTCACCTAAAAATAGAACTATTTTATGGTTCAGGAATTCCACTTCTGGGTATTTATCTAAAGAAAATGGAAACACTAACTCAGTAAGATATGTGTACCCCCATATGCAGTGCAGTGTTATTTACAATAGACAAGGTATGAAAACAACTTGTATCCAGTGGTAAATGAATGAATAAAGAAATTATTATTCAGCCATCAAACAGTGAAATCTTCCCATTTGTGGCAACATGGACGAACCTCAAGGTCATCATGCTAAATGAAATAAGTCAGACAGAGGAAGACAAATGCCTAATGATTTCTTTTATATGTGGATTCTAAACCAACCAGCCAAAGAAACAAAAAACTCACATTACCAGGTTCATAGATATGGAGAACAGATTGGTGGTTCCAGGGGTTGAAGGAAAAAAGAAAAAGAAAAAAAATATATATAATTTAATTTAATAAAAATGAGGATTCAAAGCTGTCTATATCTATTACAAGCAAATTTATCTTTTAAACTATAATAAGAAATTATCAAGAAAATCTGTGTAAAGAAATAAGATGCATTTAGGTACAATGAAGAAAATAGATATATTTACGTGTTCATAAAGTCACAAATGAGTAAAAAGTGTAAAAGGGAGAGGAAGAATGGTCAGCTAATGATTTAAACATGAGACCTGATTGAATCTTAGGAAGTTAGTTCAGAGATAAGTGAGAGATAAAATATCAAGCTGATACTGACAGGCATATTTTAAAAAGAATAAAGGCACTGTTTGATAAAGAGAAGAACCACTAATGACACTGCATCTGAGAGGGTAAATGCCAGGCCAGCCTTACAGCACACGTAGTGAAGGAGTGCTGAGCGTCTACAAGAGTCCCACCAGCCCGCAGCCACCTCTGACTAGCTGAGCAGGGTTGCTGGAAGTACAGCCCTGGAACCTGCAGCAGTGGAGATTGGGGTCGGAATGTAAATTCCCAGTCCCAACCCGACCAGCTCAGTTAGACTCTAAAATGAGGCCCAGCAAACACTATTTAAACTAGCTTTCCAGGTGACTGTTCACTGCACATTGTTTGCAGAATTAAGGGACCATTCTTGGCAAAAACAAAAGTCTTGGCTTAGTTTCTTATATCCCACTTTAATAGTACTGTGATTTATCTGATATGGGTTCTAAAAGTAATAGAAAGAATAGAAACCAGTCATGTTTGTGTATATCTGTTCTGCATGTGTGCACGCACCTAAGTTTTCAGAAGAGAGACAGATGAAAAAGAAGCACATATGGCTACAGAGAAGATGTTCCTAGTTAGAGGCCACATATGTGACAAGGCCTTAAAAAGGTTAAAACATGTCAGTTAAAAAAAAAAAGACTTTGTAGTGTGGAACACTAAAAAGTATGAAGCAAAATCTATGTTGCGGGATACCACGGAGCACTAACAATGACGAAAATGATAACAAAAATGGGATAACAGTAATTAGTGCTTACCAAGGCCTTTGTGTGGATTATATCATCTACTCTTCAAAACAACCCTATAGGGTAGTTACTATTATATTTGCACATTTTCAGATATAGTGACTCAAGCCAAAGAAGTAATTGTCAGTCTGATTTACTAAGTCCACACTTTTATTCACTACATTATGCTGTGTGCCTCAGATTTAAAACAGGCCCTGGCCGGTTGGCTCAATGGTAGAGCACTGGCCCAGTGTGTGGAAGTCCCGGGTTCGATTTCCGGCCAGGGCATACAGGAGAAACGCCCATCTGCTTCTCCACCCTTCCCCCTCTCCTTCCTCTCTCTCTCTCTCTCTTCCCTCCCGCAGCCAAGGCTCCATGGGAGCAATGTTGGCTGGGCGCTGAGAATGGCTCCATGGCCTCCACCTCAGGTACTAGAATGACTCCAGCCACAACGGAGCAACACTCCCAGATGGGCAGAGCATCGCCCCTGGTAGGCATGCCGGGTGAATCCCAGTTGGGCGCATGTGGGAGTCTGTCTGACTGCCTCCTGCTTCTAACTTCAGGGGAAAAACTAAAATAAAAATAAAATAAAACAGTTTTGGTAAAATGAGTGAAATCCAGCCACCAAAATCCCAACATGGCAGGCAGAATGTAATACTGTAGCCAACAAACAACTGCTTCAATATAAACATTATTTTTTATACTTAAAATGCCAATAACAACTTAAGGAAAATAGACAAATTCCTTGAAAGACAAAAAACAAAGTTCACTCGAGAAGAAATACATCATCTGAATAGTTCTAGACCTGTTAAAGAAATTGAATTTGTTGTTATATACCTTCCAGCAAATAAAACTCCAAGTTTTCTTATACCCAACATTTAAAGAAGATATAATAGCAACTTGTTGGGCAGATAAAATATATATATTATGCTCACTTTGTTAAAGATGGTGCTGACCACGTGGAAACCCCTCGCCCAGGTGATATTAATTGCCCTTCTTGTTTGGGATGGGCGTGATCATGTTAATATGTGTTGGGGGGAGGGCTTTTGTGCCAAAAGTTTATAAAGGAAGAGAGATCACGTTGTCAGGGGAAGAGTGATTAAGTTCTAGGAGGAGCCCATGCTAGAGGAGAGCAGAGAAAGGCCACGTGGAGGAGGCCAGAAGCAGCCAGGATGGCGGAGTGCTGAGGAAGAAGCCAGTTTGTGCAGAGTTTGTGTAGAGAGAAGAAGATGGGGAACAGAGGTAAGTAAGGTTAGTGAGCTAGAAACCTTTGACTCTAGGAAACTCGGATAAGTCAGTAGCTTTATGAGCACTGAATGAGTGGGTTTTGGAGCCGAGTGTTTTTTCTTGCCAGCCGGGTGCAAGCTAGGATTAAAGCTAATGGCCCACCAGTTCTTGGCTCGGTTGTTTCATTACCATCTGTCTGAATCAAATACGAACCTGCATTGGCCAGGCGGCTGTGATGATGGCCGTGGCTACTGGCTTTACATAACTCTATACAAATTATTCCCAAAAACAGAAGTGAATACCTTCCACCTCACTTTAAGAGACTAGCACCACTATAACAAAAACTAAAATATTACAAAAAACATAACTTTAAAAATATACACAGAGCCACTTTACAATGGAGCTGGAGCTGCCACCCCAGAGGAACTGCTTTGCCCAAATATTGCCTCAAACTTTTGGAATGTTAAAACAGGGCAAAATAACCTTTAAACTGGGCCTAAAGCAACACTGAGTCCCAAACAACTATTTGCAAAGATAACAAGAAAGCAGATATGACTACAGGACTGAAAATGTGTAACATTGTTTAGAATGAGCTTATCTGCACCAAAAGAAATGCCTTCCTTCTATTGTAATTATTCCCCTTCCCTTTCTCACAAATAATATCCCCTTGCCTTTGTCTCCTAATTGCAACACTATTTGGGGTTCTGTCTGAATCAGTGCATCCCAAATAGTTATTTTTTTTTTTTTTTTTTTTTTTTTTTTTGCATTTTTCTGAAGCTGGAAACAGGGAGAGACAGTCAGACAGACTCCCGCATGCACCCGACCGGGATCCACCCGGCACGCCCACCAGGGGGCGACGCTCTGCCCACCAGTCTGCCCATCCTGGGCGTCGCCATGTTGCGACCCTCCTGGGTGTCGCCATGTTGCGACCAGAGCCACTCTAGCGCCTGGGGCAGAGGCCACAGAGCCATCCCCAGCGCCCGGGCCATCTTTGCTCCAATGGAGCCTTGGCTGCGGGAGGGGAAGAGAGAGACAGAGAGGAAGGTGCGGCGGAGGGGTGGAGAAGCAAATGGGCGCTTCTCCTATGTGCCCTGGCCGGGAATCGAACCCGGGTCCTCCGCACGCTAGGCCAACGCTCTACCGCTGAGCCAACCGGCCAGGGCCAGTTATTTTTTTTTCTTATCTCAAATAAATGATTTTTGCCTCTCAGTTTAGACATTTATTTATTTATTTAGTATTTTTCCAAAGTTAGAAGCATGGAGGCAGTCAGACAGATTCCCACATAGGCCCAACCGGGATCCAACTGGTATGCCCACCAAGGGGCGATGCTCTGCCCATCTGGGGCGTTGCTCTGTTTCCACTGGAGCCACTCTAGCGCCTGAGGCAGAGGCCATGGAGCCGTCCTCAGTGCCCGGGCCAACTTTGCTCCAAAGGAGCCTTAGCTGTGGTGGTGGTGGTGGGGGGGGTGAGAGAGAGAGAGAGAGGAAGGAGAGGGAGAATGGTGGAAAAGCAGATAGGCGCTTCTCCTGTGTGCCCTGGCCAGCAATCGAACCCAGGACTTCCACACTCTGGGCCAATGCTCTACCACACTACTGGGCCAACTGGCCAGGGCCTGGACTTTTTATTTTTAAGGTGGCATAACACACAGATCAAAATTTCTCATGAACATGGATATAGAAGTCCTCAATAAAATATTAAGTTGAATCCAGCAATATATGGAGAGGATAACACAGCATAAGTAAGGTTTATCCAGGAAATGCAGGGCTGTTTCAATATATAAAAATCAATAATAGCAATTTATAGTATCAACTAATTAAAAATGAAAAACCACAGATAATCTCAATAGGCGCAAAAAATTACTTGGTAATATTCAATATCCAATCAGAATTAAAACTCTTAGTAAATTAAAAGAGAATGTCCTTAATTTGATTAAAGGTATTTATAAAAAGGTCTACAGCTAACATCATCCTAAACGGTCAAAGACTGAATGAAGGCTTTCTCCCTAAAAGCAGCAACAAGACAAGAACATCTGTTTTCTCACTACTTCTATTCAACATCATACTGAGTGAGGTCTTAGTGTAAGAAACAGAAAGGAATTTTATAAATAAGTGAAACTTTCTATTTGCAGACAACATGACTGTTCACAATAAAAACTATACCAAGGAGTGTCATAAAAACAACAACAAAAAAACCCAATCTATAAAACACTCAAGTATAAATCTAACAAAATATGTAGGTCTAGTATGCTGAAATCTACACAAAACACTGATGAAAGAAATCAAAGGACTAAATAGAGGGCTACATCATTTTCATGGATTGGAGGCCTCAATAACATGAAGATATTCCCCCCCCCAAACTACTCTACAGAGTCAATGGAGGCCCAATCAAAAACACAGAAAGATTTTTTTGATATACACCAAAAAGCTGATTCTAGCATTGATGTTCTCTACATTATTTTTACTACTTTTTCATGTTTGAAAGAATGCAATGAATGCAGATTTTTTAAAACTTATTTTTATTTTTTATTTAGTCATTTTAGAGAGGAGAGGGAGAGAGAGAGAGAGAGAGACAGAGAGACAGAGAGAGAGAAGAGACAGAGAAAGAGAAGGGGGGAGGAGCTAGAAGCATCAACTCCCATATGTGCCTTGACCAGGCAAGCCCAGGGTTTCAAACCGGTGACCTCAGCATTTCCAGGTTGACGCTCTATCCACTGTGCCACCACAGGTCAGGCTGAATGCAGATTATTTTGGCCATGTATTAACACCCCTTCCACTCAAATGCAAGCAAGATAAAAAAAATTAGTGTAGGCCTTGGCTGGTTTGCTCAGTGGATAGAGCATTGGCCCAGCATGTAAACATCCTGGGATTTTTTGTTTGTTTTTATTAATTTTAGGTAGGAGAGAGAGAGAGAAAAAGAGAGAAAACGAGAGAGAAAGAGATAGAAGGAGGAGGGAGAAGCAGGAAGCATCAACTCTCCTATGTGTCTTGACCAGACAAGCCCAGGGTTTTGAACTGGTGACCTCAGTGTTCCAGGTTGAGGCTTTATCCACTGCACCACCACAGGCCAGGATGGACATCCTGGGTTTCATTACCAATCAGGGCACACAGGAGCCAATGGCTCAGTTGGTCCAAGCATCAGCCTCAGGTGCTAAAAACAGCTCGGTTGACACTGGCCCCACGCGGGGTTGCAGAGTAGATCCCAGCCAGGGCGCATGCAAAAGTCTGCTCACTTAAAAAAAAAACACAAAAAACTCTTATGTCCAAAGTAACTACAAATATACACATCAGTAGACATCATGCTATTAATTTTTTTTTTTGGTTAGGAAATAAAATATATATTACTTTATTTCCTTAATTATAACTGAAAAGTAGTAAAAGCAAACGAACTAGAATAGACAATTCTGAAAAAGAGCAAAGTTGAATAATTCACACTACCTGATTGCAAGATTTCATATATATAGCTACAGTCATTAAGACAGTGTGGTCTTATTGACAGGATAGACAACCAATGGAACAGAACCAAGAGTCAAAAACCATACTCAATATATATGTCCAAATGATTTCTGACAAAGAGTAAAGGCAATTCAATGGAGAAAGAATACCTTTTCTACAAATGATAGTCAAACTGTGATAGGCAGTCAGACAGGCATGAGCAGAGCAGGACAATAGGCCAAGTATGGAATGTCACCAGGCAGAAAGTCCCAGAAACCTAGCAAACCATAATAACTAGCAGGGGAGAACTGGGAGAGCAAGTATTGAAAATAAGTACTGTTAATTAGGACTCTGCCCTTAGGCACCCTTTCCTCCCCTAACTGTCTCCAGTCAAGGGAGTGAGATCCTCCCCCTAACCCTTTCTCCCAAGGCATGTATCTAGTCATGTGGTAGGCAACCCCTTCTTCCCTCTTACAGAAGAACAATGGGGCTGGAGAAAAGCCAGTCTGACTTCCACACAGGACAGGAGCGGACGGGACAGGACCCATAGGTCAAGGGGCAAAAAGGAGCCTGTGCCCACACCCTGGGGTAGCTCTTTAAACCGTGCCCACACCCTGGGGTAGCTCTTTAAACCATGCCCACACCCTGGGGTAGCTCTTTAAACCGCACTGGAAACTTTCTCCCCAGGGCACTCTCACTTTCCTAGCTAAATAAACTTTCTCTTGCAAGTTTGGGTCTTAGCTGTGCATTCTTTCTTAGCCACAACTCAAGAACCAAAGTCTACTTCAGCTGTTTACAAAATAAACATTGAAGAGCAAAACTATGCACCTAAATCATTTATCACACCTTATTAAAAATTACTTCAAAATGGATCACTGCTGTAAATGTAAAACAAAACTTAAAAATATTAAAAGGCAACAGAAGGAAATCTTAATGGCTTGGGGTTAGTCTTAGACATGTTACTAAAAACATGATCCAGGCCCTGGCCGGTTGGCTCAGTGGTAGAGCGTCGGCCTGGCGTGCAGAAGTCCAGGGTTCGATTCCCGGCCAGGGCACACAGGAGAAGCTCCCATCTGCTTCTCCACCCGTCCCCCTCTCCTTCCTCTCTGTCTCTCTCTTCCCCTCCTGCAGCCGAGGCTCCATTGGAGCAAAGATGGCCCCGGCACTGGGGATGGCTCCTTGGCCTCTGCCCCAGGCACTGGAGTGGCTCTGGTCGACACCCCGGAGGGGCAGAGCGTCGCCCCCTGGTGGGCGTGCCGGGTGGATCCCCGTCAGGCACATGCGGGAGTCTGTCGGACTGTCTCGCCCCATTTCCAGCTTCAGAAAAATACAAAAACAAAAAAAAAACCATGATCCATTTGAAAAACTGATAAACTGGACTTCATCAAAATTAAAAACTTTTGTTCTAGAAAAAAAGAAACACAAAATACTTTTGCTCCAATAAATATGCTTAATATAATAAAAAGCTACATACAAACTGAAGAAAACAGCAAACCACACATCCAACAAAGAACCTGTACTCAGAATATATACTCTCAAGACTGGGCAGTTCACAAAACTAGTTACTTATACAGAAGATAAGTGTATTCAAAACAATATCCAAAATATTAGTATATGTATCTTAGCCCTAAGAAAAAATAATTTCTTCCCACCAACTGTCTAACACAAAAGTATTTACAGTCAAACTTTATTTTGTACTGTTTTTCTTATGGGCTTTAAAAAAAGCATTCTATACATTCTATAATTCAAGCAACAAATTAAGTATTGATAGTAATGGATAGTAACCCATAGAATAAATTAAGAGCCCATGGGTCCATACTGACATAAATGAATGAACAAAGTGAGGAAAGGGAAAACTCTTCATTATAGCAGAATTTCAACTAATAAATGTAAAAGAAATGGCTTAATTAGAAAATCACCTTGGGTGACCACCACAGTAATTATTGCAGGCAAAAGTCATCTACGGATGCTCAAATTGTAGGGTTAAAGTATGCTAATACAACAGCAGGATATTTACATGCTTAGTATCTTTCCACAAGACACTTAATGACAAAGGATAGTGAATTTTACATTGAAGAAACACAAGGCATGATCAAAGTTATCATAAGTGATAGAAAAAATTGACATAATGTGCCTCCTTATAGGATATATACTGAGGACACATCACTTCTGTGATATTTCCACCAGAAATTCATGGGATAATCTAATCATTAAGAAATGTCAAACTGAAACTGAAAGGCAGTGTACAAAATAACTAGCCTGGATTCTTCCAAAGTGTAAAAAGTCCTGGAAAACAGATAATGCTGAGAAATTGTTCTGCATTAAAGAAGACCTGAGAGATATTACAACAAAATTCAATGTGATCCTGGACCAGCAATTGGTGAAATTTAAATAGAGTCTGTAGATGAGATAATAGTAGTGTATCAATGTTTAATATCTTGTTTTTGATAACTGTACTATGATTACTATAATAGAAAGCCTTAAAGGGAGTGAAGTATTTATAGAGTGGGAAAAAATGTCCTGTACTCTGGAGTTGTGCGGATTTTCTACTATATGTTTTCTAACTTTAAAGTTTTGTTATTTGCATTTAGATCTTTAATCAACTTGGGATCAACTTTTGTGTATGGTGTGGGAATGAGATACATTTTTTAGTATACTGTCCTATGGATAAAAGACCTTAATACTATATGTGTTAAATGCCACACAACAAAACCTCTCAATCTATACACCTCCTATCACACCCTCTCTCAAGCTTAAGATCCAATTTTCTAACCATAACATCAGAATTCTCCATCACAATGCTTCAAAGGTACCTCAAACTGCTCTCACCCAAACCCACTCCCTTCTGTTCTTGGAAAAAATTACTGGCACCCCCAAGTAATCAATCATCCTGTACTTCTCTCTCCCAGTGAGCCACATGAACAATGAGTATCCGTCTTCTCTTGCTCAAATCCAATTCCCTTTGATTCTATTCCATTCTGACCCAGTGACTTTGTTCCTAGGTTGTGACAACAGCTGCCCTGCCTGTAGTCACATCTTTTCTCTAAAATTCATTTTCCACTCTATCACTAGATTGCTATATTTCAATGTAAATTCTGATGTGTTTTCCAGCTTAAAATCATCTAGCCAACGTCCCCCACTGCCAAAGATACAGTTCAAAGTCCTTAGCATGACATGTGACATGTGAGGATATTCCATATCTGAAAGCTATAAAATAAAATTGTAAACAACATAAACTCTTAAACAAGACTGGATTCAGACTATAGCTTCACTACCCACTACCTGTATGACCACAAGCAAACTAAATTCAGTTTCCTCACTTGCAATAAATGACATAAGATCTTTAGGAAGTGCCCGACACAGAGTAAGCACTCAGATAATAGCTATTACCTCTTTACTGTTTTTGCCACTTTCTAGCTTCTACAACCAGTCCACTCGTTTTCTCATTTCACATATACACAGGGCTGGATCCTCACCACTTTACTCCATCTGTCAAGCAAGAATTCTTGCTATTCAAACTTCCACATTACTGCATATAAATACACTGCTCACAAAAATTACGGGATCAGGGAACGTGCAGATATTCTAGTACTTTCACTTCAGCCTAGTGCATTTTCACCAATGAAATAAAAGTTGGTTTTGCATCTCATTTGCATAATAAAATAACTTCTTTCTTTGTTTGCTTTTCTGATGTTCTTGTTTAATAAAAAAAATTTTTTTAATTGCTTTATATTCATTTTGAAATATCCCCTAATTTTTGTGAAGAGTATAATTCAGCCATACTTTATCTGTGGTGAAATAGTAAACAGAAACAAAACATCTTAAACTTTGCAAATTGTAGAAAAAAAGTTCACTCAGAAGGAAAAACTCAAAGATGAAATTATGCCATTGAAAACTTCTTGAGGCGGTGGCGCAATGGATAGAACATCGGACTGGGATGCAGAAGACCCAGGTTCGAGACTCCGAGTCGCCAGCCTGAGCGTGGGCTCATCTTGTTTGAGCAAAAAAAAAAAAAAATCACCAGCTTGGACCCAAGGTCGCTGGCTCAAGCAAGGGGTTGCTCGGTCTGCTGAAGGCCCGCGGTCAAGGCACATATGAGAAAGCAATCAATGAACAACTAAGGTGTCACAATACGCAACAAAAAACTGATGATTGATGCTTCTCATCTCTCCGTTCCTGTCTGTCTGTCCCTGTCTATCCCTCACTCTGACTCTCTGTCTCTGAAAAAAAAAAACAACTTCTTGAGGTATTATTTAGTACAGCAATCATTAGAAAATACTTTTAATAAAGGATTACTACTGAGGCCTGTGGTATAAAGCAGAGGTCTCAAACTCGCGGCCCGCGGGCCGCATGCAGGCAGCCGAACAATTTTTTGCGGCCCGCAGACTAATCCACGAACTACAGTTTCTGGTCGTTTTGTGACACTGAAAAGTGTTGCGTAACAGTTGCCTTTTGTAGACCTAGTGCAGCCCGCCGAAAGGCTGTGATCTTGCTCTGCGGCCCACATGCTGAGTTGAGTTTGAGACCCCTGGAAGGCTTAAAGTTAAGAGCCAATATTATGTGTGTGTTGACATGGGGGGGGGGGGAGGGGAAACGGGAGGCCTTGAAAGACCCAACAGCAAGTTCCCTCCTCACCCTGCTCTTGCAGATAAGGCCCCTAGCCAGACAATCCTCTTTACCACAGGGAACAGGCACACATCCTGCTTATCCCTGAGTAGCAACCTTAACAATTATCAAAACAAGACAACCGGGGATCACTGTAGCTGACATCTTGATACTATAAAGCAGTGGTAGTCAACCTGGTCCCTAGCACCCACTAGTGGGCATCCCAGCTTTCATGGTGGGTGGCAGCGAAGCAACCAAAGTATAAATACAAAGATAGATTTAACTATAGTAAGTTGTTTTATAAAGATTTATTCTGCCAAACTTAGCAAAAATCCGACATAAAGTACTTGGTAAGTAATTATTATTATATGCTTTAACTTGCTGTAACTCTGCTTTATAAATTTTATAAAATAAAGTTACTTCCCTACTTTATAAATCCCCATTACTGTGGAACTGGTGGGCGGTTAGAAAATTTTACTACTAACAGAGATACAAAAGTGGGCGGTAGGTATATAAAGGTTGACTACCCTTGCTATAAAGCTTGCCTACCATGGCCCAAATGGCCCTCCCTGCATTGCATGCTATGTATGCCTCTCTTGTGCTGTTGAGCATATGTGCTTAATAAACTGCTCTTCATCTCTTCGATCCAGTGTCAGGTGCTGTGTGTTCAGCCATTCCTATGACCCTACAGCAGGAACCCCTCTTACCAACAGAGTGAAGAGGAGGCAAATAAAACAAGAACTCACCTAGTCAGAGGTGGTACAGTGGACAGAGTGTCAACTTGGGACACTGAGGTCCCAGGTTCAAGACCTCAAGGCCCCTGGCTTGAGCCTGGCTCACCTGCTTGAGTGCAGGGTCACTGGCCTGAATGTGGGATCACAGACATAATCACATGGTCACTGGCTTAAAACCCAAACTCACTGGCTTGAGCAAGGGATCACTGGCTCAGCTGGAGCCGCCCAGTCAAGGTACAGATGAGAAGTAATCAACGAACAACTAAAGTGATGCAACTATGAGTCAGTGCTTCTCATCTCTCCTCCTTCCTCCCTCTCTCTCTCTCTTTCTCTAAAAAATAAAAATAAAACAAGAACTCACATGGGAAGCTTGAATTTAATATTTATATATACTGACTAAAAAAAAACATTTCTGGAAGAAGAAAAACATACACATTTTTGAGATGCTGGTAATCTGGCCCTTTCTCTTTCTATTCTCTGCTCCAAACTCAACTAAAACTGCTCTCTTAAGATCCCCATTTCGCCTGACCAGGTGGTGGCGCAGTGGATAGAGCATCGGACTGGGATGCGGAAGGACCCAGGTTCGAGACCCCGAGGGTGCCAGCTTGAGCGCGGGCTCATCTGGCTTGAGCAAAGAGCTCACCAGCTTGGACCCAAGGTCGCTGGCTCCAGCAGGGGGTTACTCGGCCTGCTGAAGGCCCGTGGTCAAGGCACATGCTTGAAAGCAATCAATGAACAACTAAGAAGTTGCAACGTGCAACGAGAAACTAATGATTGATGTTTCTCATCTTTCTCCATTCCTGTCTGTCTGTCCCTATCTCTGCCTCTGTTAAAAAAAAAAAAAAAATCCCCATTTCTAGTCTACCACTTAGATTGCCTTGTCTGTATCAGTTTTCCCATATGCAAAATGGGGATAACTAGGCTACTCTGACAACTGAGATTGATTAATGTAGTCAATATTGGATATTCAGTACTAAACAGAACTTGTTTCTCATCTCTCCCTTCAATTCAAGGGCTGCTCTTCCTCATCTCTCCGTAAGACTGGCACTGCTCTTTCCAGCAAGTCACTTCAAGGTCTATGGCACGAGCAGTCCTCCGTGCTAGGTACTCGCTTCTACTTCAAGGGGCACCCCTCACCTTTTTGTTTCTCTTATTCATAAATGAAAGCATACCCAAAAGGATATACTCTCTGCCCTCTGCTATGTCTAAACCTGTTCTCCTAAAAAGCTTATCCATCTTGTGGCTTTAACCTACAAAGGGATTTCCAAATCTATACAAAACCTCTGGTCCTAACGGCTTTCCCAAGCTGTATTCCTACATTTCCATATCTGCTGGGCATGTACATGTAGACATTCAATTCAAATCCACCATTACTCCTCCCAGCTGTCCACTCTTCTTGTGTTCTCCATTGTGAGTGGTGGTACCACTTCCCAGTCATCCAAATTTTAATGTCAACCGTTATCTCTGATTCTTTCCTTTCTCCTACATTTACTCACCATGTCCTATTAATTCCAACTCTGTTAGCAATCGCTTCTTTATCTGTCTTGTGAAACAGGTCCTAACACTTAACCTAGTTTCCCAACTGTTCTCGTTAGCTCCAATTTATCTAGACCTGTGGTTCTCAACCAGGGGTGATTTTGTAACACAGAAAACATTTGATTGCTATGACGGTGAGAGTGCAACTGGCAACATGAGAACCAAAGATGCTATTAAACATCCTCAAATGCACAGGATAACTCCCACAACAAAGCGTTATCTTGGTCCCAAATGTCAAGTGTTGAGGTTGAGAAACCCTGCGCTGTTTAACGGCACAATTTATCTCTTCATCTCATACTCTCAAAGTACCTGAGATGTAACTTGTACTCCCTGCTTCTTCCCTCTTTCCCGATGTTTTCTTTCTTATGTTGTACTCTTTGGCATGACTTTATACCCTGTTATCCTGACAGGCAGAAGTAATTTTTCTGTCTTCTGAATTTCCATGAACTCACTTTTTGACCCTGTACAGTATGTATATTTTATGTATGTCTAATTCATCTATAGCCTTGCATGTCTACCAAACAAGTGATCGAAACACCAACCTTTGGTGCATCTAAAACTTAAATCTGTGGTAGCATATTACTGTTATTCACATATACTACAATTCTCTACTCCTTCCATGAGCCTTCTGAAATTCGGCTTTTAGATGTAACTTGCTTTCGTTAATTGAAATCTGAGCAAAAAAGTAGTGAGTCTAAGTATTTGTGGGATGGGGGACAGAAGAGGTTAAAAGCCAGTGTGCTATTCACTGCATTTCCTTCCCATTGCTGCAGGGACCGTGGATAAAAAGGCTAAGTTTAGCCCTGGCCGGTTGGCTCAGCGGTAGAGCGTCGGCCTAGCGTGCGGAGGACCCGGGTTCGATTCCTGGCCAGGGCACACAGGAGAAGCGCCCATTTGCTTCTCCACCCCTCCGCCGCGCTTTCCTCTCTGTCTCTCTCTTCCCCTCCCGCGGCCAGGGCTCCATTGGAGCAGGGATGGCCCGGGCGCTGGGGATGGCTCTGTGGCCTCTGCCTCAGGCGCTAGAGTGGCTCTGGTCGCAACATGGCGACGCCCAGGATGGGCAGAGCATCGCCCCCTGGTGGGCAGAGCTTCGCCCCTGGTGGGCGTGCCGGGTGGATCCCGGTCGGGCGCATGCGGGAGTCTGTCTGACTGTCTCTCCCTGTTTCCAGCTTCAGAAAAATGAAAAAAAAAAAAAAAAAAAAGGCTAAGTTTAGAATGAAGTTCTCCAACAGCCTGAAACTACATGACTTCTGCTGCTGACCCACACTAGACATATGCAAAATGAGCGAGGAGGCCCTGGCCGGTTAGCTCAGTCAAGAGTGTTATCCGGAAACGACAAGGTTGCAGGTTCGACCCCTGGTCAAGGCACACACAAGAAGCAACTAAAGAATGCATGACTGAGTGGAACAACAAATAAACGGTTCCCTTACCCCTCCCTTCTCTCTCCCTTCCTCTTTCTGTCTCTCTAAAAAGCATTAAAAATTAAGCCCTGGCCAGATCATTGGGGTTGGTTGGAACACTGTCCCAGAGTGTAGAGGTTGCAAGTTAGATTCCCTGGTCTGGGCACATACAGGAGCAGTTCGATGTTCCTGTCTCTCTCATTCCCTGCCTATCTCTCTCTCAAAAAGAAAAAAAAAGATGTTCAAAGTCCAAGTCTCTCATGTTAAAGGTTTACATTTGTTATTGCATTGCAGTATGTCCTTGCTTACTCTGATTCATATAATCAATGTAAGATGCATTTTATGTACCACTAAAAAAGCAAAAATGCGACCAATTAAATGTCTTAAGCCATTAATTGTACAATGCAGTCCGATATCAGATTGTAAAAAATGAAAAATTTTGAACACTGAAATCAATGAAATATGGTGTATTTGTTAAGTAAGTGAAATGTGGAGGTAGTTTTCAAAAGTTATTTTCGTTCATTTTCAATAGAAACATTATGAATTAAAACATGCAAGAAGTTCAGAGCCATTAGATTCACAACTAAACAAACAAATGTGGTAAGCGAAAGAATGTAAAAATTGTACATCTAATCTTCAAAATAAAATTTGTAAAATTCCCTTTTTGATAACTACAGGCGGTTCTATGGAACCCCTATTTTTTTTTTTTTTTTGCTTTGTATGAAACTCTTACAGTAAGTTACTGCTTCGGGTGATTAGAATTGTCAGAGCACAGAACCCTGGGATCAAGTTTTCCCAGTCAGGTTTCCTCTTAAAAATAGCTGTTTTCTCTGCTCTAAGTGTTCTTATATCCTTTGACCTAACACTAAAATGCAATGTTCTATGTATGTAACTACCCTTATTTTATGTAGAAAGGCTCCCAAATGCACTGAAAACATGGTACAACCTTGCTTTAATGTGCAGTCTGTCACATCCCACTCATGTTACAGCAGTGATCGAGTTTCTGCTTGCTCTAGGAATTTTTACACTTTATTGGTCCAATGACAGAATTCATTCATCTGCAGAATATAATCCGCAATAAGTACTTTCTACATTAATAGTTTACTGGTTGAGTTTAGTTTCTGGTTAATAAGAACACTACTGCTTTTACATTAATTAAGATGTAATATAAAGGCAACTTACATACAAGCAAAATATCTGAAGCCAAATTATGGTTGTGTAATTAGTGGAAAGTATATAAAGTGCTTATAAAGAATATTTAGTGTCTGTAAGTAATTTGAACCATAACCAATATTGCTACATGTAGTCAAAGGGCATCAGGAATTTCATTTAACTATTTGAATCTTTAAAATCTATAGCCCAATTTAGAAACGTTGCTACACCAAATTTATCCTCAAAACTTTGCCTTTGTATGCTACTTCTACTTTCCATAAAATTGTTTTCTGAATTTGTGTTTCCTTTGCCATTCACTTATTGAGATACTCATCACATGCATAATGATAGATGCTGAAGATGACATTATTTCTGTACTCAAGAAATCCTAATAGAACAGGAAGACAGGCAAATAACTACATACATACTATTGAAAACTATATTTAATACTAATGATGTGTTACAACGTTCAGAAAAGATTAAATTTGCCATGTAATCTGAGCTAAATCTGGAGGGGAAAGACCAGGGAGCAGTATCAAAAGTCAAAGTGGTTATGTTCCGAGCAGAGGAAAATACTACAATTTACTGTGTGCTGACTACATGCCAGGCAACATTTATATAAATATTTACAGCAAGTCAATGGAGAAGGTACTTTCTGTTATATCCCCACACTGCAGAAGAAACTGATGCTGAGAGATTAAATAATTTACCCAAGGTGCTAGACAGGACTAGCATGCAGATCTCTTTGAATTCACAGCACAATTAAATAACAGTATAAATAATACTACATATATACTGGCAATGTCAGAAACAATTAGGTTACAATGGAATACAAGGCAATGAATGCCATTTTCAGGAGTTGGGCTTCCTTGTAAAGGCAATGGAGGATCCAGCAACTAAAAGTCTGAGAACAGAAAGATGACATATTAAAACATACTTAGATACAGGAAATTGGATGGATTAGTCAAAAGTTTATAACAAAAGCCTACTACTGGTAAAAATAGCAGAAGGCACAAGACCAGATAGAAGACATTCTTCTAATCCCTTGGCTTTACTTCTTTCTCAATGGAACAGGTACAATCAATTTGCATTTTGTTCATACAGTAAAATTTTGTTTTGAAAGAATAGTAGTTAATAACATAAATAATTAATAGTTAATTTAATAATCTGGTCAACTGAGAGGTAAACCAAATACCGGGGGTCCTTGGGTTACAATACAGTTCCGTTCCTACAGCAGTGACGTGATTCAAATTTTGGTGTAAATCAAAACACACCCTACCCTAAGTCACTTACCTATCCTAACACAGTTGTAAAATCATAATCTAGAACATAAAAATATAACTAAGCCACAGAAAAAAGAAAAGGACATAAATATACTATACTGCATATTCTTCTGCCACGGGCAACCCAAGTAATTTGCCCATAGTCCATAAGAATGACTCTAATGGCCTAAGCTGAAAAACTCATGTCTCAATTTTTTTACGTCTTTATGGGAGTGAGCACCATACACTCGTAACGCTGTATGTCCAGACTGTTTTAACCCGAGGATCCCCCTATACTAATAGAAATGAATTAACTTTTTATACAAGAAATAAATTATCCGTATACTGTAAGACATTTTGACGAGGAGCGTGGCAAGATTTAAAAACTGACTATAAGGTACACATCACAGAAAAAAAGTTAAAGCTTAAGTTAAAAACCTGGATGACTGGATTAATGGGAATAGTGAACTAAAAAAATAAGAAGAAGAAGTAGGAGATTGATTTCTGACCCTCTTTGTATAGAGGTAAAGGAGGGGGGAGTTTACTAATTTACTTTTAGGCAGGTTCCATTTAAACACATCCCATTAGCTGTCTTCTGTGAATGGGACCAGTAGATAGATAACAATATATGACCAATGTTCAGGAGAAAAGTTAGAGCTCAGTTATGTATTTGAGACACATCAACAAAATCACAAAAATTGAATCTGTGGGAGTAAATCACTCTGATCACTGGGGGAAGGTGGTTAAGTTACATAAAGAAAAAAAAGATCCCCTTCAACCAATAACTAAGTTTCTTCCTGCTGGAGCTTTGAATGACTTCCTAGATTCTCCACCTGCAAAGGGGTTTGGGAATGGTTTTTCTCGTTTAAGCCACAATTTCATTTAACTTCAAATTCACAAAACTGCTTAACTGCACACTATACCTGACCCAGAAATGGAAAACTGTTTTTGGCTTCGAGTTTCTCTATGTAAAAAAGTCAATGGGACATACTACTACAAATAGCAACTTTAAAGACATCATTGTACTTCTTCATATAACTTAGTTCTTATTAACCCAGCGGCCCAAGGTAAAAAAGAGTTCTTTAACTTCATAGAGGTATCCTCAAAAACAATTTTACTTGTTTTTAAAAAGCAAAGATTTGGCCATAGCCAGCTTGCTCAATGGATAAGGCATTGTGGCAGCATGCCAGATGCTGTAGTTAGACCCCCTCCTCAGGGCACTTATGAGAAGCAATCAGTGAGAGCACAACTAAACAGAACTAAGTGAAACAGTTGATGCTTCTCTTTCTTCTGCTACCTTTTCCTCTCTCTCCCCCTCAAATCAACAGAAAATAAATTTTAAAAGCAAAGATTTAATTCTGGATTAATTTCTAAAATGCTTCTTACCATAGAGCACATGCAAAACTATACTAGTATAAAACTGTTAAATGCGTGAAACAAACTTCGTTCTAAATTTAGAACCCAACAGTACTTAACATGTAGTGTTTACAATTTTTATTTTAAAAAAAGAACTATTGTTTGTCCTTTTACAAAATAAGCTGTCAACAAATTAAAAAGAGAGATAAAGCCAGAAGAGGGTCCTTGCATCAACTGTTAAGGAAGCATAATGTCATAAAAACATCAACTTTGGATTCAGACAAACTGAATTAAATACCACCTTAGCTACGTCCTTCTTAGAAGTCCTTGGGTGAATTACTTAAAGTTTTTGAAATATTATTTTACTTATCTATGAAATGATAATGATAAAACACCTCAAATTTACAATAAATTAATGAACGTATTGTCTAACTAAGCTAGGCATACACAAAGTATGGTACTACCTAAGTCTTAACAGCTTCCCTTCCATAGATCTGCAATCAATAATGGAAATTCTAGGAGTTAAAAAGCATTAAAAGCATATTTTTGAAAACTACAAACGAGTAACAAGAGTTACAAGAAACAGTAATGTGATTTAAGTATATATTAGTTTAAAAATGTCACCCTTAAAGTCTATTTCTTATTCCATACCAAACATCCTCTTCCCAAAAGATTAAATAAACATTTAAATAGGCCCTGGCAAGGTTGTTCAGTGGATAAAGCATCAATCTGGCATACCAGAGGTCACGCGTTCAACCTGGTCAGGGCACCTAAAAGAAACAACGAATGAGTGCACAACTAAACTAAGTGAAAAAAGTTGATGCTTCTCTCTCCCACTCTTTTCCTCCCCCCACAGATCAATAGAAAAGTTAATTTTAAAACAGAACATTTAGATAAGTAAAGTCACAAGAGTGTTAGAATTTCATGTAACCAGTTACTTAAATTTAATTCAAAAGTTTGGTCAGTGTTTTCCTTAAGTTGCTAAATACAGCAATGAAATCTATGTGTAAAATATCTACAGAATAGTCTTACAGAACTGGAGATAAAAACAACACCAAAGTCTTAAAATTAAAATTTTTATTCATTTATTCTTAAAATATTGTGTTGGGCAAGCTTAGAGAATAAGACACACCCCTCCTTTATGGAAGAGCCCCGAGAGTGCCGGATTATAAGAAATCTTGTCATCTAATTTTGAAAAAGCTTAGCTATTTTAGGCTTTTCCAACACAAGGCAGGTCTATATTAACTCCCACACTGAGTACTCTCCTCAGCTAGATTCCTAGCCACTTGAGCTACTAATCACCATTTAGGAAATGTAGAATAAAAACATGATGATCTTTTTTTTTTTTTTTTTTTTAAAGTTTTGTTTTCTTTTTTTTTTTTAATAATTTTTTTTCTTTTTTTATTTATTCATTTTTAGAGAGGAGAGAGAGAGAAGAGAGAGAGAGAGAGAGAGAAAGAGAGAGAGAGAAGGGGGGAGGAGCTGGAAGCATCAACTCCCATATGTGCCTTGACCAGGCAAGCCCAGGGTTTCGAACCGGCGACCTCAGTATTTCCAGGTCGACGCTTTATCCACTGCGCTACCACAGGTTAGGCATGATGATCTTTAAAGAAAATTTTTTCCATTGATTTGCGGAGAGAACCATCAACTCGTTCCACTCAGTTGTTCCATTTAGTCGTGTTCTCATTGGATGCTTCTCATACGTGCCCCGAACCCGCGACCTTGGTGTACTGGGTGGACACATTATCAAGCACTACTTAATTGTAAGCGTGCGTGTGTATGAGCATACCTTTTCAGTTACCAGCTTCTAGTTATTTACCAATATCACACATGTGAAAACTGCAGAGCAACTTTGCGGATAAGGGGCTCTATCTGCCTACCAGGTCTCAGGGTGATGGAGAATCTTGTTGCTGCCCCCATTTTGTTATCACTTTCGCCAAAAAGAACAGAGAAAATAAGATTTCCGAAATTGAAGATGAAACTGATCTGCACACTAACATGAGGAAGGAGACGGAATACATTTTGGTGCAAGAACACGGGATATAAAACACTTGGAGCAGAGAGTTCCAACTGAAAGTATCCTAAGGCTTTTTTTATGTTAGGACTTCTTAAAACACCATGATGAGTTTGTTTCCGAATTCCTACATGGCTGTACCGTTTTGGAACTCAAATAAAGACTATTAAATTAAGAGTGGACACTTTGAAAACTGCAACCATCTTGTACATATTTCAGTTACTCCTGAATCTGAGAAACATCGAGGCTTTTTCCAGGAAACAACTGAAAATTTGAGGATTCCCCGGACACTGGTGACTGGGGCCTCCAGCAGCCATAGAAGAGAACTAGTTTAGTTCAATGATCAGATTTCTTATTGCAAATGCCTGACAACTTAAGTCCTTCGTCTGGTTGCAATGCTGTCACAGCATTTAAGATACAGTAAAACGAGTTGCACAATCTCCCCTCTTCGTAAAAATTCCTGGCAGGACGACTGGGCGCCACCAAATTAGCCTCGGGGGGCTGCTGCCTACCTGGGCAGGAACAAGTCCCGGGCAGGGGCGTTCCTGTGGCAACTCCCGCTGCACACGGGGCTACAAAGCCCACAGCTAAAGACAAAAAAGAAAAAAGAAGAAACAGGCTTCCACGGAGAAAGGGGAAAAGCGTCGTGTAGCCCGAAAGGAAGCTTTTGCTTCTGGGGGAGAAATTCGGAGGGAGCGGCGGAGGTCTGCTGCCTAAGCGATTTTCGCTTAACCCTCGCCTTGCTCACTGCACAGGCCGCGGGGACTGTCCCCGGGCCGCCCGCAGGCCAGACCCGGACCCCGGCGCGCCCGCACCCGGCGCCGGCGCGGCCCGGGCGGGGGGCGGGGAGCGCGGCCCGCTTCCTATTTCAGAGCACACGCCCTACACGGAGCGGAGCTAGCAGGCCCGGCAGGGACCTGCCCCCGCGCGGGGCCGCGGGCGACTGACGGGGCGGAGCGGGGAGCGGGGAGCAGAGGAAGGGCAGCCCAGGGCACAGGCCCCGGCTGACGTGCCGGGGCTCCACGGCTTCTGGGCCGACCGGCCTCGCTGCCCCTGCTGCGCTTACCTTCTCCTCATCAGACAGCTGCTCCTCCAGATCCGCCATTTTCCTTCTGGCTACAACCCGCGGAGGTAGCGGCGGCGGCGGCGGCAGCCACCTGACTTCCCCTTCTCCGTGCGGTCCTCCGCGCCGCGCGCCCCCGCCGAGGGAGGGGCCAGCAGCCCGGCCGCCGCGCACGCGCCCCAGGAGCCCCGCCTCCCTGCCCTCGGCCCGCGGGGCCGTACAAGGCTGTGCGCGTGCGCGGGGCCCTGGAGGCCGGAACCCGGAGGGATTGCCAACTGCTGCCCGCTGCAGTCTTGTCAGCATCCTGACTATGGCGTTCTTACCCCCCACCGCTGACCATATGGACCCAGTCTGCGACAAGTACATTCTGAGCCCTTGATTATGCGTCCATTAGCCCATTAAGTCCTGAACTCTACCAGCTAAAATGTGAAAAAGTCTACGAATAGAAGTTTTTAAAACGTTTTTAAAGAATAGAAAAATATTCAGCTTTCTGAATACACACATATAACCCAGTCTGTGGAAGATTGCTCAGATATATTCATTTACTCGTTAAGGAAATATTCACTGGTCCTTTGTTGTGTGCCTGATAATATGTCTCTGGGGATATACAATCTGAAACAAAAACCAGAGAAACCTGTTTTTCAAACATATATTGAACAATTGGAGAACACAAAGTTACGTTAAATTAAGCATGGATCCTATTCTGAAAAAGGTTGCCAGATTAAATACAAAAATCCCAGTAAAGTTTGAATTTCAGATAAATAATGAATACATATTTGAAATTTAATTGTGTTCCTTGAAGCATTTGAGATATATTTGTACTAAAAAATGATTCGTTTTCAAATTGTATTGAACATCCACTATTTTTATTTGCTAGACCTGGCAAACCCTACTACTGAGGCTCAAGCTGAGGAAGAGAGCTGTGCTGTAGTCGAAGCTGCGTGTGTACCTTGACCAGGAATCGTGCTGGTTCAGGGGTCTAGAATGGGACTAGAGAATCTGGATCTTTAACAGACTCCCAGGTGATGCCAATTCTGTTGGTCTGGACACCACACTTTGAGTAGCAAGGCCTTAGAGTTTACGCAGAAGTTAAGACTTTAATCATTGTGTTGTACACTAAAACTAACACAATGTTTTATGTCAGTGAATAGTGACATGGCATCAGCAGAAGTATGTCTACAAAATGAATCAGACAGCTGCATGAGAGTACCGTAGAGAGTTCAAGTAACTTCATATGCACTATTATTAAGTAATGTACTGGGTGTTCACAGTGTGCAAATCAGTGTTTCTTGTAAACAGAAAGTGAACAGAAAACATACTATTGAGGAGCTCATAGTCCATTTGAAGAAAGAACAGGAAGGGGAAGCTTGTTGATACATGTAGGAAAAATCGGGTGTATTATATTTTTTTCACATTGAAAACAGCATCTATTATATTTTCAAACAACAGTGAACATCAAACCAGGTATAGTAGACTCTCCATGAAGTCTCTTCACATAAGACTGGGTGTTGGAAGGAAGCTCTTTTTGGGAAGGTTTCAGAATCCCTAAAAGTAGAGAGCTTTGAATTTGACATCCTTATAACTAAGAAATAGAATATTTTCCTTTCCTTCAATCTATAAAGTATCTAGCGGGGAAGAATCCATGCTGACTTAGCACAATTCTCCCACATAATTCACTTCAACTAAGATGGGGGCCTAACCACAAAACATGAAATTTTTAATGTACTCTGCATTATATTCAAGAATGAAATGTAGACCTCTACAACTTATCTTAAAAGAAGGAGCAAGTTCCAGGAGCTTTTATTGTTTGACTAACAAATACAAAACCAGGCAGAAGTCCTCAAGGAGATTATGGCTAAGTTTCACTGCTGTTTACCTTTTGGTCCTCCATCTTCTAAGCACTTAGTATATTTTCTTTTCTAGACAATAGACATTTACTTTGACCACAAATACATCGCATGTGAATAAAAAATGGATTATCTTTTAACACACACACAAACACGCACACACACGCGCGCACACACGCGTACACACACACCTCCATGTTTCTTTAAGTAGAAAAAAACACCAGATGTCTCTTCAGAAGCCTATTTGCCCAAAGTTGTCACACCACTTTTTTGTTTGTTTGTTTAATTTGATAGGGAGAGAGGGGAAAACATAACCCGCTGCTCAACCTATCCATGCACTCATTGACTGACTTCTGTATGTGCCCTCACTGGATCAAACATGCAGCCTTGGCTATCCAGATAATGCTTCAACCAAAAGAGCAACCCAGCCTGGCCCACCCATGGTTTTTAAAACAGACTGTAACTTGCTGTTCTGAGATTCTTTTTTATTTTATTTATTTTTTTTACAGAGACAGAGAGTCAGAGTGAGGGATAGACAGGGACAGACAGACAGAAACGGAGAGATGAGAAGCATCAATCATTAGTTTTTCGTTGCGCATTGCAACACCTTACTTGTTCATTGATTGCTTTCTCATATGTGCCTTGACCGTGGGCCTTCAGCAGACTGAGTAACCCCTTGCTTGAGCCAGAGATCTTGGGTCCAAGCTGGTGAATTTTTGCTCAAACCAGATGAGCCCACACCCAAGCTGGCGACCTCAGGGTCTCGAATCTGGGTCTTCCGCATCCCAGTCCAACGCTCTATCCACTGCGCCACCGCCTGGTCAGGCCTGAGATTCTTTTTTGAACTATACAGCTCTTTCTCTTACAGTCTTCACAAGGTGACAATGGTAACTGTGCTGAAGGCAAATGGGAGGGGTCTTCAGCAAACTGCGGACTTTTTGCTACAGTGATTGCTCCTGTTAAGACTGCTCCTGATGGTATTCCAGGGGTTCTCCTTCCCTTTGACTTAAACCGTGCTGCCCGCGATCTTGGAAAACGGACCTTCCCAAACAGCAAAGCTGCCTCCCAACTGCAAAGCTATCTCCCAACTGTGGAGCCCTAGTTTTAATAGCTGTCAAATTCCCTCCTAGTCTATAATTTACTCTCACTGGAGAATTTAAAATCCCTTTGACTGCATGAGAGATAGCACTACCACCTATGTCGCCCAGCTGTGAAGGCCCCCCAACATCATCCACAATTCTCCTGGGGCAGCGTTCTGGTGCCTACTCTTCAGTGGTGGGATTCAGCCGGTTCACACCAGTTCAGAAGAACTGATACTTAATTTTTTGTTTAGTTCTGTGAACCAGTTGTTAAAATGGCACTTGTAATCAGGGTTCTCTCTAAGGTAGGCACCTGAGCAGCCAGCCGCCCAATGTGGCAATCACACATTTACATTCCTTACTCTTTTTTAATGTTCATATCTGCAACAGCGTATTCCAAGCTCCTGTAGTAATGTTCATTCCGTCCATAGATGAAAAAGATTGCAAGTGAGCAATATGAAAATATCTTAAATAATAGTTTTATTGTTTTTGTCAGATATTATTTAATATGTTTTCATTAATATTTTAAAACTCTTTCTTATAGCCCTGGCCAGGTAGCTCAGTTGGTTAGAGCATTGCCCTGAAACACAGAGAGGTTATTGGTTCAATTCCTAGTTAGGGCACATACAGGAACAGATAAATATTCTGGCTTCTTTCTCCCTTCCTCTCTCTCTAAAAATTAAAAAAAAAAGAAAAGAAAAGAAAAAGAAGGCCCTCACCAGTCGGCTCAGCAGTAGAACGTCGGCCCAGCGCGTGGAAGTCCTGGGTTTGATTCCCCGTCAGGGCACACAGGAAAGGGACCATTTGCTTCTCCGCCCCTTCCCCTTCTTTCTTTTTCTTTCTTCCTCTTCCCCTCCCGAATGGTTTGAGCAATTTGGCTCCAGGTGCTGAGGATGGCTCACTCCATGGCCTCTCCTCCATGGCCTCTGCTCAGGCACTAAAATAGCTCGATTGCCAAGCAGCAGAGCAGCAGCCCCAGATGGGCAGAGCATTGCTCCAGTAGGGGGCTTGCCAGATGGATCCCAGTCAGGGTGCATTCGGGAGTCTGTCTCTCTGCCTCCCTGTCTCTAACTTAATTAAAAAACACCTCTCTCATAGCATAATCTAGTTTTGTATACCTTTTTTTAGTGTTCTTATTTAAGTATTAAATGCACGAAATAATAAGCTACCATTCAGTATCTTGGGTTTTTTATACTTAAAACTGTTATTAGGGCAAAGAACCGGTTGTTAAATTATTTGAATCCCACCACTGCTACTCCTCCGTCTTGACTCCAGTGCGTGAGCAACTCCAGAACTGTGGTTAACAGATGTCCAACTGAGAGTACACGGTGAAGAGAAGACGTGATAAAGAATCAACCACAGTTTGGTCAAGGACCTCAATGGATGTAAATAAATAAAAGTTTTACTCTTACAGTTTACAAGTCATGGCTTCATTGCTCTCACTGTAACCTAATGAAGTATACCCATTTTACAGGAGACAAAAACTAAGACTAACTATAGTATTTGTCCAAGGTTGCACCAAAGTGACTAAGCTGGGATTGGAAGCCAGGCATCTAATTCTGTATTCTATGTTCTTTCCACTTCAAGATCTTTGTTTCTCTCTAAATTCTAGGCCCACTCCACCAAATAGAATTGAATGGAGGCGATGACTCTCTGAACACATCGGTTCCATTCACCACCACCTGCTGCATCAACAGCACCTCCTTCCTTCTTTTTTGTTTCCCCTTTTTGGTTTCTGTTTCCTCAGCAAAATCTAATATCAATAATTTGTATAGTGTGTACTCAGTAAATGTTGCTTGACTAATCCGCTGCTTTTCCTCTAGAAACTTCATCCAAATATGGTAATGTTTTGCAATAATTTGAGTCAGACTTTGTTTATAATTGTAACCTTGGTGATACTTTACATGTGGTTTCTCATAGTGACACAACCAGCAATTATGTCAATTTCTGATAATCCTTTCAAAATTTTCCCAGTACCACTCTCTTGATACTGTTAGATAAATAGGACAAAGTTTTCAAGTTTTGAGCAGTTCTAAATGTTATTACTAAACGTTATTCTTGGTAAATGTTAAAATGTAGCACAGTATTTTGCACATGCAGCTTTAAACAGGATGAGCCTGACAGGAACTTGACAGATAAAGGTAGCCAACTACAAAGAAGACATCAACATGTAGTTGACCAGAATAATGTGTATAAGCAATGGCTAAGACTCCCTTCAGAGAGACGGAGCTTTGGGTATGAATCTTCTGTCTCTTTTACTTGCTGCACATTAAATAAAACTACCTTCTAACAACCACATCCAGTTTTTGAATAGAGCACCCTAAGTGGTGAACTCTTTAAGTTTGGTAGCAATATAATAATACAAAATTATAGAGTTAATATAACCTAGGAATTCTGGGAAGATTTTAAGGCATCACACAAAATAGGTATAAATTGGGAATAAGCTTTTTTCTGTAGGTGTTTCTATTATACAATTAACAAAACATACATGGTCCCAGCTTTCATAGAGCTTATTATTTTAAAGGAGAAACATAGTAAACAATCACTCAAATAACAATGTGATTACAATTGTGAATAAGTGCAATGAAGAGAATGTACAGGGTGATTTGAGTGTACAGGTGGGAAATAATTCTCAGTGGGTCTTTTCCATTCCTATATATTTTGCAAGCTGACTGACTACCCTTTATTCTGGACTCTTTTTAAAAGAGTTTGCATCTACCGAAAACACTTAGCTTCAGCTATTTTTATGTCTTGGCCATGTGAATAATGCTGCATAGGTGTGCATATACCTCTGTGAAAAATGTTTTCAGGCCCTGGCCGGTTGGCTCAGTGGTAGAGAGTCGGCCTGGCGTGCAGGAGTCCCAGGTTTGATTCCCAGCCAGGGCACACAGGAGAAGCGCCCATCTGCTTCTCCACCCCTCCCCCTCTCCTTCCTCTCTGTCTCTCTTCCCCTCCCGCAGCCAAGGCTCCACTGGAACAAAGTTGGCCTGGGTGCTGAGGATGGCTCTGTGGCCTCTGCCTCAAGCGCTAGAATGGCTCTGGTTGCAACAGAGCAATGCCCCAGATGGGCAGAGCATCGCCCCCTGGTGGGCATGCCAGGTGGATCCCGGTCAGGCACATGCGGGAGTCTGACTGCCTCCCCGTTTCCAACTTCAGAAAAAATACAAAATAATAATAATAATAATAATAATAAAATAAATAAAAATGTTTTCAAATTTTTGAAGTACAGCGGTAGAGCATCAGCCTGGCATGTGGAAGTCCTGGGTTCGATTCCTGGACAGGGCACACAGGAGAAGTGCCCATCTTCTTCTCCACCCTTCCCTCTCTCCTTTCCCACTGTCTCTCTCTTCATTTCCTGCAGTCAAGGCTCCATTGGAGCAAAAGTTGGCCCGGGCTCTGAGGATGGCTCCATGGCCTCTGCCTCAGGCGCTGGAATGGCTACAGTTGCAGCGGAGCAATGCCCCAGATGGGACGAGCATCGCCCCCTGGCCTGGTAGCCATGCTGGGTGGATCCCAGTTGGGTGCATGCAGGAGTCTGTCTGTCTGCCTCCCTCCGACTTCTCACTTTGGAAAAATACTCCCCCCAAAATTGGGGGGCATAGATACCTAGAAAAGGGCTGCTGGGTCATATGGTAACTTTATTCTTAAATTTTGAGCAATTTCCATACTGTTTTCCATAGTGGCTCTACCAGTTTACATTCTCATCAGCAGTGAATGAGGATTTATTTTTCTCCATAACCTCTCTAACACTTGTTATTACTTGTCTTGTTGATAGTAGCCATTCTAACATTTGTAAGGTAGTATCTCATTTTTGTGGTTTTGATTTGCATTTCCTTAATAGGTAGTGAAACTGAGCATCTTTTCATATATCTGTTGGCCATTTGTTTATTGATTGATTGATCGATTCATTGACTTTTAGAAAGAAAGGAAAGGGAAGGAGAGAGAGAAAAAAAATCATTGATTTGTTGTTCCACTTATTTATGCATTCATTGTTGATTCTTGTATGTGCCCTGACCAGGGACTAAACTCACAACTTTGGCATATGAAAACTACACTCCAACCAACTGAACCACCTAGCTAAGGCTGTTAGCCATTTGCATGTCTTCTTGGAAGAAGTGTCTGTTCAGGTCCTCTGCCCATTTTTTAATTGGATTGTCTGTTTGGTGTTGAGTTGCATGCATTCTTCATATATTTTGGAAATCAACCTCTTCTCGGAGCTGTTGTTTGCAAATATCTTTTCCCATTAAGTTGGTTGCCTTTTTGTTTTCTTGTTGGTTTCTTTTGCTGTGAAGAAACTTTTTATTTGTTATAGTCCCATTCACTTGTTTTTGCTTTTACTTCCCTTGTTTTGGGAGTCAAATTAATAAAATCATCTCTAACACCAAGGTCCATAAGTTTAGTATCTATGTTTTCTTCTATGTAATTTATTATTTTAGATATTTGACCCATTTTGAGTTAATTCTTGTACATGGAGACAAACAGCAGTTTAGTTTCATTCTGTTCTTTGTGGCGTTCCAATTTTCCCAGCACCATTTATTGAAGAGGCTTTCTTTTCTCTCTTGCATGTTTTGGCTCCTTTGTTGAAAAGCATTTGCCCATGTACATGTGGGTTTATTTCTGGGCTCTCAAATCTGTTTCATTGGTTTGTGTGTCTGTTTTCCTGCCAATACCATGCTGTTTTGATGATTGTAACTTGATTGGATAAAAAAGATGTGATACATATATACAATGAAATACTACTCAGTCATAAGAAAAGATGAAATAATACTATTTGGGACAACATGGATGGATCTTGAGAATATCATGCTAAGCAGAATAAGTCCAACAGAAAAAGTCAAGAACCATATGATTTTACTCACATGTGAATGAAAGTAACAAATGAAGAAGACAAACAAACAAACACAAACTCACAGACACAGACAACAGTATGGTGGTTACCAGAAAGAAAAGGGGTTAGGGAGGTAGTAAACGGTGGAAGGAATCAATTGCATGATGACAGAAGGAGATTTGATTTTGGATGGTGAACACACAATGCAATATACAAATAATGTGCCACAGAATTGTGAGCTTGAAAACTGTATAATTTTATTAAGCAATGTCACCCAATAAATTTAATTTTAAAAAAAGTAAAAGAGAGTTTGCATAACAAACAGCCTTGGAAGACAATGTCTCCCTCCAGAGCAAAGCATAAGCTTGTTTTCTGCCCATTATAAAAGATTCTGGTTCCCTAAACTAAGGATCCACTTCTATAATGCACCCCATTTCGTGTGCATTCCATCTGAATCAATATGTGTTGACATATGAGACAGAGACAAGAGAAACTGATGCAAATATGCTGATGCTCTTGTTGCTTGACATGCCACGAGTAATCAAGTCTTTTGTCTCTGAGCAAGGTTCTCATGTTTTCTGCTAATATCCATGAACTGACCAGCTAACTTGTTAACTTAAAAGCAGAGCAGAATCACAAACCTGTTATAAAAGGGGATCAATTCTAAGAAGTGACATTTAAGCCTCTAATCTATCTAGCCTTCTTACAGTTCATTTAAAAAGTAAATTCTGTTTTACTAAAAAATGCTTCAACTATGCAGATAAGAATAGAGAATATTTACATATTCACCACCAAACCTTGTCAAACATTAACTAGTATTATGACACTGACATATTTGCTTTAGACCTGATGTTTATAAATAAAGTATTACATATACAATTGATATTCCCTGTGTCTCCCCTTTTCATCTCATCTCTTCTGTCTATCCTTCTTTCCCTAGAGTTAAACACTACAATGAATTCAGTAAGTATTATTCTATGCCCCTTATTTCTTCAATAAAATATTTTATTTTATCAAGAGCAGTTGACATGTAGATGAATGTATGAGGTGATTAAGAACCCTGGGCCTTGGGCAGTTAACTCAGCTGGGTTAAGAGCATTGTCTCAAAATGACAAGGTTGTGGGTTCAATCCCCAGTCAGGGCACACATGGGAAGCAACAAAAAAATGCACGACTGACTGAAACAACAAATATTTCCCTTCTCCTTCCCCTCTCTCTCCCTTCCTCTCTTTGTGTCTCTAAAAAGATCAATAAAAGCTAACCCCTGGCTGGATAGATCTGGAGCATCATCCCAGAGCACGGAGGTTGACAGTTCAATTCCCCAGTCAGGGCACATACAGGAGCAGCTCCCTCCCCTCTCTCTCCCTGCCTGTGTGTGTGGGGGGGGAAGGGGGAAGGAACCTTGGTACTCAAGTACATTTTTTACTGTGTAAGGGACAGGACAATATTGCCAATGATAATGAAAACTTCTGGGAGAAGATTAAACTGCTCCTAGGATATCCTAGGATATAATCTGGTTTCAGAATTTTTGTAAATTTACAAGTGCTTTGTCAGGGGAAGTCAGGTGTCAAGGCAATCAGCGAGTGCTGGAAACACCGGTGGTCGGCAAACTCATTAGTCAACAGAGCCAAATATCAACAGTACAACGATTGAAATTTCTTTTGAGAGCCAAATTTTTTAAAATTCAACTATATAGGTAGGTATATTCCTTATCGAGGTAGCGCCTGCACATGGTATTTTGTGGAAGAGCCGAATGTGGCTCGCGAGCCGCAGTTTGCCAACCAGGGCAGTAGGCCACCACGGTAGGTAATACATGTGGGCTAGGTTGTAGACACATGACAGGAATGAGTTAAGGAGGTAGGCAATCCTAGGTTTTCAATGGACAGCCACCCACTCTCAGGATTAGGTTGAAGTAGTCTATTTCTGTGGAGTGAGATGGACATCCTCAGATGGTTCAAACAGATGGTCCTTGACTTATATGCATAGAGGAGAGCATAGGAATTTCAACCATACATGGTCAAAACAAGCCAAGTATAGACCCAGATGTGAGCCAGGCTCACTTTGGTGCTCAGCCCCTGGATTACAAAGATTACAAAGACCATATAAATTTTTAAATCTTGATGGCCCTCAGCAGGTCCTATTTCTTGATGCATGCCATACTCCAGTCTGGACATGCTCCCTCTTGCCAGGTGCATAGGTTTCATTTTGGTGTCTCCTAGAGATGCCTTTGCACTCTGTATTGAATCTATTTGGGAGCTCCTATTCTGTGTCAGATCTTCAATTTTCTTTATCCAACAACTTCCTGTTTTTAGACTTACTCTTTTTTTTTTTTTTTTTTTTTTAAGTGAGAGGAATGGAGATAGTAAAATAGACTCTTGCATGCACTTCAACTGGAACCCACTCAGTAGCCTGTCTGGGTGGGTCAAATCTTGGTTGATGCTCAAATCAACCAAGTTATTTTTACCGCCTGAGGCCAACACTCAGACCAACTGAGATATCTTTAGTGCCTGGGGTTATTGTTTCGAGCCACTGGCTGAGGGAGGAGAAGAGGGAGAGAGAAGGAGGAGAAGGAGGGGGAGAGAAGAAGATGGTGGCTTCTCCTGTGTTCTCTGACCAGGAATTGAGCCTGGGATGTCCATATGCCAGGCCAGTGCTCTATTCACTGAGCCAACTGGCCAGGGCCTAGATTTATTCTTGTATTTGTAGAACATATTATCCAGAAAGTTCTTGAGAAAAAATATCTAAGAGGAAAATTTTTGCAACTGTATGTATCTGAAAACATCTACTTGACCCTTATATTTGATTGATAGTCTGGATATGTACTGTATAGAATTTGAGATTGGAGTTAATATTTATTCAGAATTTTGAAGGCATTGTTCCATTGTCCTATAACTTTATTATTATTTTTTTTGTGACCTTCTCTTTGTCCTCAGTGTTCTGACATGTCACAATAAAGTTACTTTAGTGAGTCAATTTTTCATCTATTTTATTGAGCTCTTTTATTGTGTGGGTCCTTCCAATTCAGAAACTCAGGTCCTTCAGTTCTGAGAAAGTTTCTTAAGTTATTTCATTGATGATTTTCATTTTTCTACTTTCTCTGTATTTTCTCTCTGTTATTCATATGTTCTACCTCCGGGGTTGGTATTCTATTTTTAAAAATCTTTTCTTTCCTATGTTTACATATAGTCTTTTCTGTCCTGCTTTTCCATTAACTTCCCAACTAATCTGACTACTAAGCTTTTCCTATTTTTATTATCTTTTCATGTGTATGAGGGTTTGACTAAATAATGGAGTTTTACTTCGGGGGTATCAGATTGGGCCGCTTTATGATTCTTATTATGGTAAGAATTCTCAGAGCAGACTCGACTAATCTCTTGCCAGCCAAGGAAAGGCCTGGTTAATAGTATTTTATTAATAGAAGCCAAGTAGAGGAAGAAGCCTGGATGTCTCAACATTTCACATCTAGATATTTCTTTAGTTCCTATTTTTGGCATAATAGCTTTACCCTGTACTGTGCTTGGTCACCACTGGTTTTAGTCCCTTTTTCTTATTATCCCCAGAGAATAAAATTCTAGACTTCTGCCTGGGGAGAAACGGGTGGCCCGGCCACACACAGAAGCAGGAGAAGGTAAGAATCTGCCTGCCTCACAGACAGACTACATCTGGCCCTTTTGATAGGGGGCCCGAATTCACTGTCATGTCCAGAGAGGTACTTGATGCTACCAAGTCATGGGCCCTTGAGGATTCCACGGTTACAAACGAGGCTGATGTTGGCGTTCACCACCACCAGTGTAGAGTCTGGCTTCCTAGGGTCCTCAAGACAGCTGTGACACTCCATCTGCTTTCTAACCCCAACATTTCTGGTGTTGTTGGCCCCTTTCCTTCTTTCCCACACTGTTTTGGGTTTACTAACTTAAAAAAATTATTTTTAGTGGGATTTAGTGAGGGAAGAAAACTTAGATGTGTTCCCTACAGCAGCTTTACCTAAAAGCTCTAATTCACTTCACAGTATTATAGCTGGCAGGAGGTTCTGTTCTGGTTTCCTGGTTGCAATATTTTATCATGTGAACATTTATAGCTTTGTTTCTGTTTTCCTTTTTTTTTTTTCTTTTCATTTTTCTGAAGCTGGAAACGGGGAGGCAGTCAGACAGACTCCCACATGCGCCCGACCAGGATCCACCAGGCACGCCCACCAGGGGGCAATGCTCTGCCCATCTGGGGCATCACTCTGTTGTATTCAGAGCCATCCTAGCGCCTGAGGCAGAGGCCACAGAGCCATCGTCAGCGCCCGGGCAAACTTTGCTTCAGTGGAGCCTTGGCTGTGGGAGGGGAAGAGAGAGACAGAGAGGAAGGAGAGGGAGAGGGGTGGAGAAACAGATAGGTGCTTCTCCTGTGTGCCCTGGCCGGGAATCGAACCTGGGACTCCTGCACGCCAGGCCGATGCTCTACCACTGAGCCAACCACCAGGGCCTGTTTTCCTTTTAAGTTTTCCCAAACACGGTATTTTTCTAAACACAAATCTGTTAGTGCCACTCCCCCCAAGGGACTCCTATTTCAGGTGCTTCTTACATAGCTTTTATTTATTTGTTTATCTTTTAAATTCAATTTACTGGAGTGACACTGGTTAATAAAATTCATTTGATTGCACATAGGCAAGGTTTATACGCTCCATTTTACCATTCAGTCCTGCCGTTCTCTCTTGTCATCCCACCTGTTACCTGCCCGGACCCTAAGGTACTGAAGTCATTCATCTCAGCCCTGCGTGTTTTGGCATCACCAGCTGCTCTGTTACCACACTTGCCTATTCTCTCAGCTTTACTACACTGGCTTTCCCTTGGTTCTTTGTAAGCCTCACTGTTAATCTTCTACTGGGCCTATGAATACGCAATTTACTCTGCTGTAACCCCCTCTTCCCCTTTAGATCTAGTTGTTTCTTCTGCCTTCTGAGCTTAGTGACTAGACAAAATCCCCATCATGGGCTCTCTTAGCCCCATAAACTATGTCATATTTCTTTATTTTGTTTTTCTAATAAAACAAAAATTTCTAAATTATGTTTTATTTTTCAGCTATAGTTGACATATAACATTATATTAATTTCAGTGTACAACCCAGTGATTAGGTATTTGTATAATTTATAAAGTAATCAACATAAATTTAGTACTCACTGGCACCATTCATAGTTATTACAATGTTATCAACTATATTCCCTATGCTGTACTTACATCTCTCCATGACTATTCAATAACCATAAATTTGTACCTCTTAATCTTTTCACCTTTTTGCCCCTCCTTCCATCTGGCAACTGTCAAAATGTTCTCTGTATCTATGAGTCTGTTTTTCTTCTGCTTGTTCATTTATTTTGTTTTTTAAATTCCCCATGTACATAAAATCATATAACAACTATCTATCTCTGTCTCACTTATTTTAAGTCCACCCATGCTGCAAATGGCAAGATTTTATTCCTTTTTATGGCTGAGTCATAGTCCATTGTATATATGCATCCCTTCCTTTTTTATTCATTCATTTTTTTTTATTATTATTATTTTTTGTATTTTTTCCGAAGCTGGAAATGGGGAGGCAGTCAGACAGACTCCTGCATGCACCCGACCGGGATCCACCCGGCATGCCCACCAGGGGCTGATGCTCTGCCCATCTGGGGCGTCGCTCTGTCTTGACCAGAGCCATTCTAGCGCCTGAGGCAGAGGGCACAGAGCCATCCCCAGCGCCCGGGCCATCTTTGCTCCAATGGAGCCTGGGCTGCCGGAGGGGAAGAGAGAGACAGAGAGGAAGGAGAGGGGAAGGGATGGAGAAGCAGATGGGCGCTTTTCCTGTGTGCCCTGGCCGGGAATCGAACCCAGGACTCCCGCACGCCAGGCCGACACTCTACCACTGAGCCAACCGGCCAGGACCCTCATTCATTTATTGGCTGACACTTAGACTGCTTCCATACCTTGGCTATTGTAAATTATGCTGTAATGAATATATGGATGTATACGTCTTTCTGATTTAGTGTTTTTGGTTTCTTCAAATGGTTACCCAGATGTGAAATCGCTGGATCCTTTTTTGTCTCTTGTTTTAAAGTCTATTTTGTCCACTATAAGCATAGCTATTCTAGCTTTGTTGTTTGTTTCCATTTTCATGAAATATTTTTTCCATCCCTTTCAGTTTGTGTATATCTTTTAATCTGAAGTGAGTCTCTGTAGACAGAATATAAAAGGGTCTTATTTTGTTATCCTTTCAGCCATCATTTGTCTTCTGAATGAAAAATTTAATTCATTTGCATTTAAAATAATTGTTGTTAAAAAATTGTTGTGAGATGTGTATTTATTGCCATTTTATCACTGATAGTTTTGATATTTTATTTTTTTTCTTATTAAAAATGCCCATTTATCATTTCATGTATACGGGTTTGTGGTGATAAACTCCTTTAGCTTTTTCTTGTATAGGAAACTTTTTATATGTCCTTCAATTCTTTTTTTTTATTTACAGAGAGAGAGAGAGAGAGAGAGAGAGAGAGAGGGATAGATAGGAACAGACAGGAATAGAGGGAGATGAAAAGCATCAATTTTTAGTTTTTCGTTGCAACACCTTAGTTGTTCATTGATTGCTTTCTCATATGTGCCTTGACCATGGGGCTACAGCAGACCGAGTAACCCCTTGTTCGAGCCAGCGACCTTGGGTCAAGCTGGTGAGCTCTGCTGAAATCAGATGAGCCCACGCTCAAGCTGGCGACCTTGGGGTCTCGAACCTGGGTCCTCTGCATCCCAGTCAGATGCTCTATCCACTGCGCCATGGCCTGATCAGGCAGTCCTTCAATTCTAAGTGATAGCTTTGCTGGGTAGAGTAATCTACGTTGTAGGTCTTTGCTTCTCATCATTTTGAATATTTCTTGCCAATACCTTCTGGCCTGCAAAGTTTCTGTTGAGAAATCAGCTGATAGTCTTATGAGAGCTTCCTTCTAGGTAATTCACTGCTTTTCTTTTGCTACTTTTAAGATTCTCTCTCTGTCTTTAACTATTTGCATTTTAATTATGATGTATTTTGATGTGGGTCTTTATAAGTTCATCTTGTTTAGGACTCTCTGTGCTTCCTGGTCTTGTATGTCTATTTCCTTCGTCAGGTTAAGAATGTTTTTTGCAATTATTTTTTCAAATAGGTTTTTAATATTTTGCTCTTTCTCTTCCACCTTGTGAATGTTGATACACTTGACAACATTTTCCCAGAGGCTCCTTACACTATCCTTATTTTTAATTTTTTTTTTTTGCTGTTCTAATCGGGTGTTTTCTGTTGCCTTATCTTCCAAATCACTGATTAGATTCTCTGCTTCATCTATTGTACTGTTGGTTTTCTGTAATGTATTATTCATTTCAGTTAGAAATATTCTTCATTTCTCACTGGTTCTTTTCTATGTTTTCTATCTCCATTCTCATATTTTCTATTCTTTGTTGAAGTTCTAAGTTTGTTTATTCTTTCCATGAGCTCACTAAGCATTCTTTTTTTTAAAAAAAAATAGTTTTTTTTTAATTGATATTAAGGAGAGAGAAGAAGGGAGAGAGAGAAAAACAACATCATTGATTTGTTGTTCTACTTATTCATGCATTCATGGCATGAATACTTTCATTGAATTCATTGGCATGAATACATTCACTGGCAAGGAACTTGTATGTACCTTGACCAAAGATCAAACCCACAACCACGGCAAACTGGGATGATGCTCTAACCAGCTGAGCTATTCAGCCAGGGCCACTGAGCATTCTTATAACTAGTGTTTGAAATCTGCATCTGGTAGCTTACTTGTCTCCATTTTGTTTAGTGCCTTTTCTGAAGTTTTGTTCTGTTCTTTTATTTGGGACATGTTTCTTTGTCTTCTGATTTTTACTGCGTACCTGTGTTTATTTCTATGCGTTACATAGAGCTGCTATGTGTCCTGGTCTTTGTAGAGTGGTCGAATGTAGTAAGTGTTTGGTAGTGCCCAGTGGTGCAGCCTCCCTGGTCACCCAAGCTGGGCACTGCAGGTACACCTCCCCTTTGTTTGCAGTGTGTATGCTCCTGTTGTAGTTGAGTCTTGATTGTTGTTCACAATCATTGGAAGGGATTTACTCCTAGGCCAATGGGCTTAGTGGACTAGCCACCATCACAGTAGAGGATCAGATATGTAGGGATTGACCTCACTGTACAGGACTCCCGTCAGTGGGGCTCAGGTGCTCAGTGAGTTCACCCTTTGAGTGTGTTACTCGTGGAGGTGGTTGTGCGATGCTCTGGAATGGCCTGGGGCTGTCCACAGGTGGGCTGGTGCTGGGGCCTCCCAGAATGTGCAAGCTAAGCTCAACTTCTGGCTGTGCTCTTCCTGGGGCCATCCAGGCATGAGCTACAAAGTGACCTCCAGATGACTGCTACTATTCTGGGCTTGGTGGTGCCAAGTTTCAAACTAAGGCTGACTGTTGCTAGTGTGAGGCCTGGGGCCACTTAGCAGGAGGTGAAAGGCATACTGAGGCCAGATGCTGCTGTTTGGGCTTTGTGAGTGTAAGAGATTTTAGGAAAGTCTATAGCATGAGCCAAAACAAGGCTGTTTGTATGGAAAAGCCAGTGGAAACAGCTTGGGTGAGCCTGCAAATTGGGTGGAGCAGGGTCTCAGAGAATCATCAGGGCAGGAAAACAGAGTGAGCCTGGTTGGTGGAGATTTAGATATGGTATACACCTGCCTCTCTGTGAGGGTGGGGCTCAACGTAGATGGTTGGGTACTGAAACCCAGGATTCTTCTAATTACCCGCTTCCTCTTCCCACTGCACATTAACATTAGTAGAGGATGCCAGGGGTTTCCATGGCCCCTTTCTCTAAGTAGTTAGCAGAGTGAACTTTTCTTCTTGAGCTGGCTGGGAACGGATGTCATTTCCATACAGATTCCTAGGTTCAGGTGTCAGAGGATGACATGACCCTCACTCAATATTTGGAATAAAACAACAAAACTGAGTTGGTTGCTAACCATAGTAAAGGAGGCAGTCTTTCTGAGCACAGTGTCAGTCAACTGCTGATAGGGTATTCAGGGGAAGCATGGAGCTCAGGGACTGCCCGAAGCGCAGAAGGGTAAGGGGTGAAGAAATCACCTGCAGAAGCCTGGTTACTGAGATAAAGCTGTTGTTGATTGGTTGTCACTGTGACATATTATTGAGGTGAGTCCATGATTGGCCAACTTTTGAGTATGGGGCTGACATTGACTGGTTGGCTTGCGAAAAAGCCTTGCACTGAGGTGAGTTGCTGATGTTGTGAACGGGTCTCAAGCAGCCTGAGTGCTGCTAACCATCATGGTGTAAGACAAGCAGGCTTTTTTAGGGGTGTAGTGCTTGTTCTCATCTTCCTGTTCAGCTGGACTAGGAATAAAGCTGGCATTTTCCTTGCATTATCTTCAGGCTCCCTGTGTGCATTTCTCAGCTGGGTAGCAGCTGGAGAAAGGAAGGCGGTGAGCGGTGCCCCCACACCTTCCTGGAGGGGAGAGGGGGGCTGAAACAGGCCGCGGTGCAGCCAAAGGAGCTGGAGGGTTCCTTAAATTTAATGTTCAACCACCCCTCTAAGAAGAAAACGTATATGAAACACTACTAAGAGCTATTGTCTGCCTCCGTTTCCGCTAGGACTCAGCGGAAAAGCACAGGTTTTGGTCTCACACCCCTATTAGGACGGTTGAAAGGAAGCTGCTCTCCGCACCTCCTCCTCTGCGTGGATCCTGCTCCAGCGTGCCCACACACCGGGGCTCCCTTCGCTGCTGGTCACCTCCGGAGACTCAGGTCGCAGGTCTCAGGGGACGCAGGGCGGTGGCCTGACCTCAGGTCAGGAGGCCGTGTTGCCCATATCTGCGGGTCCTATGTGCTATCCCTTCCTCTCCGGAGCGCCAGTGTGCAGCCTGCTCAGGTGTCCTGACTTGACACACAAGCAGAAGATCAAGAGCCTTTTCAGGAGCCCAGTGGGCAAAACCTCTCTGAGGGGTTCCCCCTTAAATTCCATCCGGCTTCCTCCTGCCCCGTTAGTGGTACCCTCTCTACCTGTGCGACTACCGTCCTTTTTAGGAAATCCTATTATCCTCAGGCTTGATCTTATCTTGGTTCGCCTTTTATCCCCGAAATCCTCAGTTCTCCCCATCTGAATCATCTGGCCTCATCCAACCCTTCACAAATTTTAATATGCTTATAAATTACTCAAAATCTTATGAAAATACAGATTTCAACTAAGGGGACTTGAGAGTTAGCATTTCTAACAAGCTGGAGGGATGCTCAGCCTGTTGGTGGGCCACACCCATTTGAATAGGAAAGTTCTCACACTCCAGGCAAGGGATTCCTTAGGACAAAAAGGGGGGCTTACTACTCAATTAAGTTCCATGACACAAAGTGGGGATTGGGCCGGGGCTCTGACATCGGGTGCCCCTTGTGACCTTTCACCCTGGGCTGCACGGTGGACTACGGGCTGTAGGTGTGCTGCCTGTGCGGTCCTTCCTCCATAAAAAATATAAATAATTGTATTTTACAATTCTTTTGGTACAAAGATGAATAAAATCCAGACTGTATTTATTATATATAAAAACTATTTTTCTCTTCTGATTTTAAAATAAACAAAAATTAAAACATTTCCATGGAGCCCTAAGAGTATCATGGGCCTGTGCGCTCTATCTACAATGTCTAAGAAGCAAGGCAACCCTAGCGGGCCTGTTACTCAACTAAAGTTTGTGTTCCTGACTCTTCGAAAGGCTGAAACTCAAAACATCAGAGTTTGGAGTCAGGAAAGGTGTACTAATCGAGAAGGCACCAACTGAGAAGACAGGAGACTTCCTGGTGCCTCAAATCCATCTTGCTCACTGAACTAGGTTAGGATGATTTTAAAGGATTGGGGGAACATATACATAGAAGTGCCAGTGGGGCTGGTTTTAACTGGAGGACCTTGGATCTCGGCCATTTATGGTGAAGGGGTGTCAACACAGTATATTTCTGGAAAACAGACCCTTGGTTTCTGAAGAGGTTCTGCTGTTCACGTTCTGGTTATGTCCCAACCCTTTGGTTCCACTGGACAGTGAGGGGGGGGGGATGAGACTTTGGGTCCAGATACAACTGAAAGCCAGAATTCTCTCCTTTGCCCAGGCTTCACTGTGGTCCTGGGCTGCTGTCCCTGATCAACAACTCAGCGCCTCGGCAAACAGGAGAGGGCAATTTGGATGGAGCCGCTCCATGGTTACAGGCCTCCTTGTTGGACCAAATACACACATCTGCCATGAGAATGTACTCATCTGAGATGGAGATATCTAAGTTCCTAAGAAAGATAAAAATATTCTTAACTGCCTTAAGTTTGCAAAGCATCTCTTTCTGTGGCACTACATTAATATCAGCACAGGAATCAATTCAGTTTGTTCATTCCCCTCCCTGCTGCTTTCCAAATTTATTCATTTGGATTTGTCATGAGTTAAAGAAAAGAGTGTGTGTGTGTGTGTGTGTGTGTGTATAATATATGAAAGAGACAGAGAAAGAGGGGGTAAGACGCATTAATTTGTAGTTGTACTTGCAGTGCTTTAGTTGTTTATTGATTGCTTCTCATACATGCCTTGACTGAGGATTCAAGCTGAACCAGTAACCCCTTGCTCCAGCCAGCGAACTCGGGCTCCAAGCCAGTGACCTTTGGACTGGAGGCGGAGACCATGGGGGTCATGTTTATGATCCCGTGCTCAAGTTGGTGATCTCAGCGTTTTGAACCTGGGTCCTCAGTGTACCAGGTGGACACTCTATGCACTGCGCCACTGCCTGGGCAGGCTGGAAAAGGGTATAGTATTTTAATGGTTGTGCCCTTAATTACAAAAAGAGGAGCTTTGAGACTCTTACTACAGGAGGAACGTGATTACATTTTTAGTCAAGTGCCTGTAGTTTTGCTCCATTTCCTGGTATTTTGTTCTGCCAGTTACAATAATATATGAAACAGATGCAAGTGTGGCCTCTGTGGTTGGGGGAAGGCTGGGATCCTGCCTGCTCAGCTTCTCCTCCATCCTCCCAGGAGACCTAGGACATCTCTGATGGACGCCAAGGACCCAAATGGAGCCACCAATTGAACCCACTACCCTCACCGCACTTTACATATGAGGAAACAGAAAGCCTGAGAGTGTGATTGTCTCTTCTTCATTTTTTTAAAATGATAAACTTTGATGTGTTTCCAGATAGTACAACTAGCCTGCTTATTCTAGAATTAGAATAGAATTAGCCAGCCTATTAGCTCCAATATTCACCTTCCTTACAGACAGAATGGTTAGTCATTTTGTTACTCTGAATGCTTTGATCCTAGAACCACGCCCTGATTTCCTGGAAAACAAGAAAGGCCGGAATGGAGTTGTCAAGGCAAACAATTGTTTTCCTGCCCAGGAAGAGATAATAATAGTGCATAGATACTTAGAACCACCAGAATCAAGTCTGGTTCTAAATGCTTGACCTGTATGAACTCTATACACTTTTCCTGGCCATGCTATGTGGTGGGTGTCATGTTATCCTGGCCGTGCTAAGTGGGGGTGCCATCTTTTTCCCATTGAGCTGCTCTTATATATGCCCTTACTGGGGAACTGAACCGGCAACCTCCGCACTCTGGGACGACGCTCCAACCAAGCAAGCTATCTGGCCAGGGCACAGTGGCGCCATTTTATCTGTGCTAATGGCACAGAGAGTTTCAGGACCTTTTCTGTGGTCTATGGTCCCTGGTAATTCAGTTTAGAGCCAGGCTGTGGATCCAGCCAATCTGCCTTAAGGGTCTAGCTCTTAATCTCTCTGCTATGGGGATAGCTCTCAAAGTTCCCATCCCAGGATTGACATTTTCTGCTTTTGAAAACATTTCCCCTTTCTTTTCCACTTACTTTCTGCTGCTTCCCCAAGGAATTGAGTAAATTCTCAACATTCTTTCTTGTCTACTGATGCTGTTCACCTTACTCTTTCAAAATCCATCTACCGACAAGAACCTCAGATTATGACTGAGGTTCCTTGTTTTTGTGCTCATGGAAACTACTGTGACATAGAACAGTCTTGGGGGCTCTGGGTGGAGCTGCCTGGGCTACTGTGGAGGCAGAGCAGAGCCAGAGTAAGGCTGTCCCTGGTGCTCAGAGCCTTTGCTGTCTGCCACACTGAGCCTTCCCAATTTGGGCAGTAAATCAAACTGCAGCCCCGCCCAGATAGCTGTGCAGTACATAGAGCTCCTGTAAGCCTCCGAGGCCCACACTTCTCCATCTCTGGGAAGCAGCAGGGTGTTCAGACAGAAGACAGTCTCTGGATTAAGATGCTTAGATTCAGTGCTGGCCCTATTACTTACCAGCTTGGAGTTTATGATTAGGTGATTTAATTCACTTGTGCCTCAGTTTTCTTATCAATAAACTGGAAATAATGAGAGTACCCACTCATTTAGCTGTTGTGATGAATGACTGAAACATACAGATAAAGCACTTAAAGCAGTGCCTGGTTCATAATGAAGAATTAGTAAACAGTAGCATTTGTTATGATGAGGTACTTGGCAGCAGGAGAGAAGACCAAATGACCTCCTGTGATCATTTGAGCATATTTTTTACCACTAGAATTCTAGAGGTATCTTTCACCAGCCTAGTGAACCCCCTTCCATTGTATATCAAAGGAACACAGATTGTCTACATATGTCCCTCACAGTTGGGTGGGGACAAGGCAGAGGCCCATTTTGCAATATTAATTTCCTGGATAAAATTAACTTACCCCATGAAGCTGACCGCACTGTGTCTGTTTAATCACAGTGGTCTGTGTCATATCACCAAATCAAATCGAATTCACTGTCTTCACCTTTGCCAGCAGAGGATCTATGTATTACTCCATGGATAGACAGTCCCAACTCTGCTCAATCTACTTCCTCATCCAAAGTCATCACCTTAGGTTTCTGACTTTGTCTTGTCGTGTCTGAGACTCTTCCCTTTTATATCTTGGTCTTTCTGCTTTATCCACTTTTATTTCTTTTTGTTTGTTTGTTTTTTTAATTTTTTTTACAGGGACAGAGAGAAAGTCAGATAGAGGGATAGATAGGGACAGACAGACAGGAACGGAGAGAGATGAGAAGCACCAATCATCAGTTTTTCGTTGCGACACCGTAGTTGTTCATTGATTGCTTTCTCATATGTGCCATGACCATGGGCCTTCAGCAGACTGAGTGAACCCCCGCTCAAGCCAGTGACCTTGGGCCCAAGCTAGTGAGCTTTTTGCTCAAGCCAGATGAGCCTGCGCTCAAACTGGCAACCCCGGGGTCTCGAACCTGGGTCCTTCCGCATCCCAGTCCGATGCTCTATCCACTGCGCCACCACCTGGTCAGGCCACTTTTATTTCTTTTAAACAAACTTTGCTGTGAAAAATATTACACATAAATTGGTGTGGTGGACACTGCTCTGTGCTGCCCAATCCCTGTCAGGAACGAAGGACTTAGTCCCTGCTCCCAGGAGCATGGCCAGCAGAAAGCCCTCAGTTGCTAGCTTCCCATTGTGTGAATGGTTTAAGCTCAAGAGAGCTGCTTTGCTCAAGGTCAAGATCATCTCCCACTGATATGGCTTGTGTTCTGTGACTGGTTAACATGGGTGTACACAGACCAGTCTCCCGTTACTACCGAATCAGGATAACTCTGAAGGACCATCCCAACTTCAAAACTCGCTGTGTGGTCGGCTGAAACTCCCACTGCACTCTGCAGATCCACTTCCTCCCCTGCTGATCCCACTTCCTTCAATTCCCTGCCGCAGTTGTTGATTCCAAGAACACTCCTACTATCTTGCATGTTAATCTCCATCTCAGAGGCTGCTTCTCAGGGATCTTAACTTATGACAGGTGTATAAAGTATACCTTTGTTTTAAAGAAAAGTAAAATATGCATGCAGGTACCCTCTGTGCAGGTACCCTCTGTGCAGCCAAAGGTATAAACTATTTTACCAGTTCTTAGAAGCCCAGTGTGTACAACCTTCCATTGTGTCGCCTCCTCGGTCTACACCCTTGCCCAGGTAATTACTCTCCTGAATACTGTGTTAGTTACTGCTTTGTTTTTCTATACATTAAAATAAAGAAAATAATTACATTAAACTAAAAAATGATATATTTTTTCTGTTTTTGAGATTTAAACAAGTGTAACTTCATACCATTTGTATACTTTTGGTATGCAGGCTTTTCCCTCAGCATTATGTTTTTGAGATCTATCCCAAACTTAAAATGTGTGTAACTGGCCCTGGCCATTTGGCTCAGTGGTAGAGCATCCACCCAGAGTGTAGAAGTCCTGGGTTTGATTCCTGGTCGGGGCATACAGGAGAAGCCAACATCTGCTTCTCCTCCCATCCCCCTCCCTTTTCTCCCTCTCTCTCTCTCTCCCCCTCCCACAGCCAGTGGCTCAATTGGTCCCAGCGCATCCAGGTGCTGAGAATGGCTCCAATGGAGGCTGTGCCTCAGACACTAAAAATAGTTAGGTTGTGAGCATGGCCCCAGATGTGCAGAGCATCGGCCCCAGGTGGGGGTTGCTGGGTGTATTCTGGTTGGGGGCACATGTGGAAGTCTGTCTCTCTACCTCCCCTCCTCTTACTTGGAAAAGAAAAAAAAATGGTGTAACTGTACTTAATCTCTCTCCCTCAAATTTATTTTCCCCCCAAAATAGTGTTCCATTGTGCGAATGGTTTAGCATTCAGTTATTCATTCTGTTGTTGTTAAACGTTTGGAATGCTTCCAGTTCTTTTGCTATTGTGAACAATACTGCTAAGAATATTCTTGAGCCTGAGACTAGAATTCTTGGGTCATAGGGTATACACATGCTGAGCCTTACTAGAGAATGCTAACAGGCGAAGCAAAGCAATTGTGCAAGTTTACACTCCTACCAGAAGTGTTTGTGAATTCCCATTGTTTCATATTCCACATTCTCACTAACACCTGGTGTAGTACATAGCCAATGGAGATATGAAATGATATCACATTGTTTTAATGTCTGTTTTTTTGTACTTACGAGTAAAGATGACCATATTTTCATAAACTTATAGGACATTTATGCTTCCTTTTCTGTGAAATGCCAGGATTTTTGTCCTCCAACTTCATTTTTTAAAATCAGGCAGACATGTTAATCATGCCCTCCATCTGTTCCCGCTAGCTGTTTTAATTCTCTGTTCATCAGTAATGCCTGGTTCAACACCTACTTCAACAAGGTGGCCCTCATTTGGAAAACTGGCCAAAGATCAAGTTTCCTGGAGATAAGTCACAGAAAGTCAGTGTGCCCCAAAGCTCCCTCTGCCTTCTGTACGCACTGTAGGCCCAGCCATGAGAGAGAAGCAACATGGGCAGCTTTGTGATAGGAAGCAGTCTAAAAATCTTGGTCAACTTTTTCAAATAAATCAATGTTAAGGTTGGGACAATTAAATACTTATTCAGCTTTTCAGTTGCTGAGGGGAAATTTAAGAAGAGCAGCAAATACCTGAAACAGTAGAGTTCTGGTACTGACGGAGCTGTGATGACTTGCAGATGGACAAGTGCCGGTGAAGTGGCTAATTCCAAACAGCTGGGATCAGGAAGCATGGCTGTTGAGCAGGTGCGGGGGTAACAGGAGTTGCTACTTGAGCTTACACTAGGGTAGGAGGGGACTCAGTTGGAAGAATGACTGGAGTTCAGAACCAGGAGACCTGAGGCAAGGTATTGAGGGTGGAACTTTGAACTGAGACAATAGATTAGCTGTCTTTTTTTTGTATTTTTCTGAAGCTGGAAACGGGGAGAGACAGTCAGACTCCCGCATGCGCCCGACCGGGATCCACCCGGCACGCCCACCAGGGGCGACGCTCTGCCCACCAGGGGGCGACGCTCTGCCCACCAGGGGGCGTCGCTCTGCCGCGACCAGAGCCACTCTAGCGCCTGGGGCAGCGGCCAAGGAGCCATCCCCAGCGCCCGGGCCATCCTTGCTCCAATGGAGCCTTGGCTGCAGGAGGGGAAGAGAGAGACAGAGAGGAAGGAGGGGGGGGGGATGGAGAAGCAAATGGGCGCTTCTCCTATGTGCCCTGGCCGGGAATCGAACCCGGGTCCCCCGCACGCCAGGCCGACGCTCTACCGCTGAGCCAACCGGCCAGGGCTAGCTGTCTTCTGTATAAAGCTTTCCTCTTTTGATCCATGTGAGTGTGTTTTATTAATCACAGCAGCATCTACATCCTCTTAAAAACCAGTAATATAAATAACATATAAACAAATTTATCATGTATGTTGTATAGGTAATCTATAGTCAATCTTTGGTTTGCACCTGTCAATAACTCTCAAACTTTTATAAAGAGGTATCCTGAATGGCAAAAGAAGCATAACCAAAGACTTTACTTTGAAATTTAAGTTATATTTTTTACCCTTCTTCTACCCCAACTAGTTTTCCAGTAAAACCGTCATGTGGCTTCATTAGCCTGTCTGTACGTTGTTAGTGATCCTAAGGGTTAGTTACAACCTGGGTGAAAAACAGGGGCATATAAGAATTAGAGGAGACTTCACTATGTCTGAGGGGTCTACAGACTGCACATTGGGACCACTGTGGAGTAATTAGATTACAATATAAAGAGAAATTATGCTAATTTATTTGTCCCAGCTTATTTATATACATATATATAAATATATATACACATAGATATACATATATACGTATATATAAATATACGATATAAATATATTTTGTGTGTGTGTGACAGAGATAGAAAGAGAGACAGAGAGGGACAGATAGGGACAGAGAGACAGGAAGGGAGAGAGATGAGAAGCATCAGTTCTTTGCATTGCAGCACCTTAGTCTCCTTAGTTGTTCATTGATTGCTTTCTCATATGTGCCTTGACTGGGGTGGGGATGACTATAGCAGACCGAGTGACTCCTTGCTCAAGCCAGTGACCTAGGGCTCAAGCCAGTGAGCCTTGCTTAAACCAGATGAGCCTGCACTCAAGCCAGCGACCTCGGGGTTTCAAACCTGGGTCCTCTGCGTCCCAGTCCGACCCTCTATCCACTGCACCACCGCCTGGTCAGGCTTTCCCAGCTTATATTAACGTTTCTATGTGATATACTGGCCAGGCCAAATTGGGAGGGGAGATATTTAGGCCGATAGATTTTTTTTAAATTTTTATTAATTTTAATGGGGTGACATCAATAAATCAAGGTGCATATATTCAAAGAAAACATGTCCAGGTTATCTTGTCATTCAATTATGTTGCATACCCATCATCCAAAATCAGATTGTTTTCCGTCACCTTCGATCTAGTTTTCTTTGTGCCCCTCCCCTTCTCTCTCCTTCCCTCCCCCCCCCCCCGCCGTTACCACCACACTCTTGTCCATGTCTCTTGTCATTACCACCACACTCTTGTCCATGTCTCTTGTGTCTCTTGGTCTCGTTTTTATGTCCCACCAATGTATGGAATCATGCAGTTCTTGGTTTTTTCTGATTTACTTATTTCACTCCATATAATGTTATCAAGATCCCACCATTTTGTTGTAAATGATCTGATGTCATCATTTCTTATGGCTGAATAATATACCATGATGTATATGTGCCACATCTTCTTTATCCAGTCTTCCATTTTTTTTTACAGTGAGGTTAAGGCCTTTAAGCAAACTCTTGGCCAATACAGCAAGAATCCATAAAACAGTAGTGTCCTTAACATGTTCACCAAGTCCAAGTTGGCACCAACACCATTCCAAATCCCTGCAAATGCAACCCAACCCCAGTTTAGTCTGTTAGGAGCTGTCACAAGGAGCAGGAGTCCAGGAAAAGTCCACATCCAGGAAAAGTCCGCATGGCACTGGAATTGTTGTCACAATTCTATACTTTGCAGCTCACATCCAAGTCCCAATGACCGCTGCTTCTAGCTGGTAATGATTCAGGTAGACTGGAAAAGCCATTTGCAGCATGCATGGATATGGAGCTTCTGTTCTCCTCTGCCTGGAGAGATGAGACCAGGTTGCTTTTCCCTGGAGCTCTGCGACTGTGGCGTGGTAAAGAGAACCTTGGGCGATAGATTTTTTTTTTAAGAATACTTTTAGCCCTGGTTGGTTGGCTCAGTGGTAGAGTGTTGGCCTGATGTGTGATGTCCCAGGTTTGATTCTCGGTCAGGGCACACAGGAGAAGTGACCATCTGCTTCTCCACCCCTCCTCCTCTCCGTTCTCTCTCTCTATCTCTCTCTTCTTCTCCTGCAGCCATGGCTCAGTTGGAGCATGTTGGCTCCAGCTGCTGAGGATAGATCCATGGCTTTACCTCAGGTGATAAAATAGCTCAGTTGCTGAGCAATGGAGCAATGGCCCCAGATGAACAGAGCATCACCCCATAGGGGGCTTGCAGGCTGGATCCCAGTTGGGGCATATGTGGGAGTCTGTCTCTCTGCCTACCTGCTTCTTACTTAAGAAAATGTAAAAGAATAAACTTTTAGGCTGACCAGTAGTGGTGCAGTGGATTGAGCATCTACTTAGAATGCTGAGGTCCCAGGTTGGAAACTCAAGGTTGTCAACCTGAACGTGGGCTCATTCAGCTTGAGCGCAGGCTCACCAGTCTGAGCATGGGGTCACCGGATTGAGTGTGAGATCACTGACATAATCCCATGGTCACTGGCTTGAGTGAGGGGTCACAGCTTGAAAGGCATTCCTTGGTCAAGGCATGTAGGAGAAGCAATCAATGAACAACTAAAATGCTACAACTATGAGTTGATGCTTCTCATCACTCTCCCTTCCTGTCTCTCACTCTTTTCTCTCTCTCTCTCTCTCAAACAAAAGAATAAACTTTTAATTTTAAAATAGATTTAGATCCACAGAAAAGTTAACAAAGATAGTACAGAGAGTTCTCATATATCCCACGTCAACTTTCCCTTATTATTCTTTTAAAAAAGATTTTCTTTTAGTGCGCATGTGTGAGAGACAGAAAGTAAGGGAGAGAGATGAGAAGCATCAATTCATAGTTGTGGCACTTTAGTTGTTCATTAATTGCTTTTTCATATGTGCCTTGACCAGGGGGCTACAGCTGGGTCAGTGACCCCTTGCTCAAGTCAGTGACCTTGGGCTCAAGTTAGTGACCTTGGGCTCAAGCCAGCAACCTTGGGTTTTAAGCCAGTGACCTTAGGACTCAAGCCAGCCACTGTAAAGTCCTCTATATGATCCTATGCTCAAGCTGGCGACCCCATGCTCAAGCAGGTGAGCCTGCGTTGAAGCCAGTGACATTGGGATTTTGAACCTGGGTCCTCAGCATCCCAAGCTGATGCTCCATCCACTGCACCACCACCCCCAGTCAGAAAATTTTCCATATTATTAACATCTTACATTATTATGCTATATTTTTGATAATTAATATGCTAATATTGATTTATTATTATTAAGTAAAGTCTATACTCAGATTTCCTGACTTTTTATGTAATGTTCTTTTTCTGTTCCAAGATCTCATCTTTGAAGTTTGATTTACTTAACTCTCACCCTCCTACAAATCAAACCACTCAGCAAACAGCACAGACTAAGCAGATGAATCATTTCCAGGAGATATAGTCCTATGAAAATCCTCAGAATCACTGTGATGAAGGCCAGAAATGTGACTAATGGTTAATTACTAAGAGGGTAGAACCTTTGGGGTAGTGATGGACAATTTCAGTACAGTGGTGTTTCCTTCGAAGTTTTTGGCTGTCTGTTAAGTATTTGGTATTAAAAGGAAAAAACATTACTGCTTTAGAAAGAGAAACTATTCTTGATGAAGAATACAAAGAACAGCCAATTTTTGGAGATGTTCTACATGTGTAAAAATCTGTGCAATACTGTCCTAATGCACAGTTGTATACTATGTCATTCAAACACCTCTAAAGTGGGGGACTTTGAAATCACATAACTTGGATTCAAATATTTGGCTCCATCAATTATTTTAGGTAAATTCCTTCATTTCTATGAGCCCCAGTTTACTCTTCAGAAAATTGGGGTAGTAATATTAAGCTGAAATATGAAATTGTCATTTTGATAAGATAAACAATCAGGTAGCAGCAATTTCCTACATTAAGCTTGGCAATTTCTACTTCAGCAAGTTCTTGAGAAGATTATATGAGATAATGATACTTAGATGCTTGGAACATTCCTGGAGTCCAGTAAGTATATAATAAATACCAAACATAATTAATATATTCCATTTCCTTTATCTCTGCAAGCTTTGAATTTATAACACCACAATTCAGAGAAACTACTGTTATCATAATTGGACACATGGCTGGTGGGTCACTTCCTGGCAGCCATATTTACTATGAGTTTAACTAATCCTGCCCGAAGTCAAAGTAACAGTCAGGCAGGATAGTAAGAAACTAGGGAAAGTCCTTGACAAGTGAAATGAGGGAAACTGAAACAAAATATTTAAACAAGACCAAACAATTTGAGCCATTTATAGCCTGCTAACAAATCACAAGGTTTTATCTTCCCCATCCAAGGACACTTAAGAGCAAATGTTTTACAGATTCCAGACTAGCCCAGGGCGGACTGACCCCAGTCCCATTCTCTCTTTAATAACATTCTTTAAAAAATGAAACTAACCAGAAAATAACCCTGATCCCTCTATATAAAATCAACATATTGAAGGACACGCCTGGGAAGCTAGTCAATAAATATTCTGTTAAGACCTCCTCTAAGTTGTCCCTAGGATTCCCACAACTAAAGAAAGATACAAAGCCTCAAGACAAAGGACCCGGTGGCACGCTCTCTCCAGAGCACACCCATACATTCATTCTCTCTTACTTTTAAGGGTCCCTAGGAGACTTGCAAGCTGGGGAGCAGTGGACAGTGGCAGCTCATCCTGGGCCCGTCTCCAAGGCCCCCTTTTTCTCTGACTTTCCAGAGAGCAAGGAAGCCCTGCCTGGGCTCTCTTGTTGCTTTTTATATCCTAAGCGCTTCCTTTGTTGCACTGCCCTCAGCTATAGTAAATGCAGTCTCAAAATCACCTGGACTCGTGTTACAAAGTCTTTCCTGCATGAAGTCAAGAACCTACACACTACCTGCCCGCCCGAGACAGACCTGCTCCGGGGCCAGTCCCTGTCTGGTAATAGCAGTGCTAGTCATGGCCTGGAAGGAAGGCAGTGTCACAGTGCTTCATGGCATGATTTGAGAAGGCCACCACAAAGGGTAGTACTTACAAAAATCATTTCCCTGCCCATCCTGAATATCTGGCCATCCTTAACATTTATTCTTTTAGGTTTATCATTGCATCTACTAGAGTCCACTTAAACAATTCAAATAACCTAATTATGTATATGAGCATATTCACATAGCAAGAGGTTTGGGGAGAAATTAATCCAAAACAGATCACTTGTTAAAATCGCATCAAGCCAGCTCTTGGCAGGGTAGTCTCAAGAACTCTCTGTCTTGCAATACTGTGAATTCTTTGTATAAAATACATTTCTTGAAAGAGGAAGGAAGAAAAAAAAGAAAAACAAACAAAAACAAAGCAAAAAATTTTATCTGAAATGAAATTTTGTAAGGGTTACAGGGTGATCTCATCCTCTTTATGCAGCAAATAGTATTTTTAACATCATCTCACATAATTAAGTGATTTTTAAAAAGAGGCCACGTATTAGCAAACTATATATTCTTCCTATTTAAACGGAAAGGAGAAGCGGCCCTTCTGACCAGAACAGGGACGGAGACAAGCATGCTTTAAATGATGAATAGACAAAATCACCATCAGAATTTACTATGTCCTTGCTAACAAAAAACAAGCAAGTAAGCATTAACAAGTATTTTCTTCTGCCAAGAATATGGAAGGCCTGTACACAGAATGTAAAGTCTTACGTTATGCTTGCGATAGAGAACCGTTTGGTTTTTGTGCTTCTTTGGAATCTACGTGCCATTCTTTAACTTCTCAGAGCCTGACACACTAACACAGCCAACAGAATAATGGAATCAATTTCTGCATGGTAGAAATCTGCCTAGCTGCTTTTTAAAAGGGATTTTATAAAGATTGAAAAGGCCATTCTTTTTCACTTCTTCCCTTATGCTTTCCGTTTTCTTTAGCACTATTATTTATTATTATTATCATTATTATTTTAAACTCATTTCTATTTTTACTCCCTCCCTGCCTTTCTTCTCATTATTATGTATTGCTTCACTCAAGACATTTTTGGTTAAATTAAGCATCTAAATTATTTATTGGAAGTAAAATGAAGTAAAACAAAGGAGAACCAGTTTGCCTAACTAGGCAAGGAGCAAACCAGAGTTGTCTGGTGGAGGAACAGGTCCTCAGGGGCCAGCTGTGGCCACCAGATCTTCTTCCTGCCTCAACTTATTGCTACATTAGTGTAGTTTCCCTGCTTAGTTAAGCTCTTACAAACCACTGTGTATCATTTCTTCCTATACATTTTTTTTTGAAACATGGCATCTTACTTGGGCCCCAGCTACCAGCTGCGTGTGTGTGGAGGCAAGTAAAGGCCCCTGAAGTCCCCTGTGTCCCCAAGCAGATAAACCTTCCCCAGCTCCATGAAACCTTGCATCCATCACTTAGTGTAGCTGTGTGACCTGAGGCAAGTTTCTTAATGTACCTGAGTTTTCTTCATCCGTGAATTTACTAGGATGATAAAGTACTTACCTTATGGGGCTTTTAATGAGAAAATATCTGTCAAGCAGTCAATAAATGTTAATGATGACAAAGATGATTACGATAATGATGACAATGAACAAAACATTCACGGGTTCACTTAAACAGATTTTCAACTATATCTCTTAGTTCGCCTGAGTCCCACTCATGTGTCAGAAAGAACTTAGCTCATGGCTGTATTTGGTGTTTCGGTAGAAAAATGTTTGATGCACTCATGGCAGGAAGAGTTTAGGGAAGACAGATTAAAGGAAAGGGAATAGGACCTCCTTATAGGAAAGAAAAAGTCTTATACTGGAGTAACAGTCAGCTATACTTAGGTCACTGGGGTCAAAGTCCAAGTTAGAGGGTAGAAGAAGGTTACAAAATACAGTGTGTGGCTGCATGTAAGCCCACACTGGCTCAGTGTCAACTACTCCAGACTACTGTACATGAAAGGACTATATTTTTAGGGGTCCAACAAACTCTGCTGTAGGAACACCTCTAAAGAGCTTAACAGGAAAAGGGAAGGAAGCATTAGCCAGTCATTTCTGGGTGCTCACCATCAAGAACAGGAAAGGACACATAAAGAGAATAAATGAAATGTGAATATATAAACTACCCATTTACATGTGTAAAATCAAAGATAAAGAAAAGTCCTTTAGAAATGGAGCTCAGGAGATTAATGCCATAAGATCACCAAGTGGATATTGGTTATACTGAAGCTCTCATTTGGAAGTGGTCTGGCTTGGAACAAATTTATTTTAGAACTTGGGACAATTTTATTTTAGGGCTTGATCTATTTTATATTATTATTGGAGACTATGTCAAGAGAAAGAATCCTGGATGTTATGGGTGGAATTGTGTCCCTCCGGAAGATGCGTTGAAGTCGTAACCCTCAATCAGGCCTTTGCATATGTAATTGAGTTGAAGTGAGGATGCTAGGGTGAGTTCTAATCTGGTATGATTGGTGTCCTTATCAGACAACTAAGCATCATGTGTAGAGAGCTACACAGGGAGAACACCACGTGGTGGTAGCTGGAGAGACTGGAGCCATGCGACCATAGCTAGCTGTAGACCAGGGGTCCCCAAACTACGGCCCGCGGGCCGCATGCAGCCCCCTCAGGCCATTTATCCGGCCCCACCGCACTTTCGGAAGGGGCACCTCTTTCATTGGTGGTCAGTGAGAGGAGCACATTGACCATCTCATTAGCCAAAAGCAGGCCCATAGTTCTCATTGAAATACTGGTCAGTTTGTTGATTTAAATTTACTTGTTCTTTATTTTAAATATTTTATTTGTTCCCGTTTTGTTTTTTTACTTTAAAATAAGATATGTGCAGTGTGCATAGGAATTTGTTCATAGTTTTTTTATAGTCCGGCCCTCCAACGGTCTGAGGGACAGTGAACTGGCCCCCTGTGTAAAAAGTTTGGGGACCCCTGCTGTAGACGGAGAGTCACCAACTGCCACCTCCACCAGCAGCATGGAAGAGGCGAGAGGATTCTAGTCAGTCTTGGAGCACAGCCCAGCAAACATCTTGATTTTGGACTTCTGGCCTCCAGACTGTAGAAAAACGTACTTCTATTGTTTTAAGCTACCCAGTCTGTGGTACTTTGTTATGGCCACCCTAAGAAATGAATATACTGGGGTGTGCTGATGCTAATAGATACTGTTACCATTGATTTACCAATAAAAATTGTCTTCTTCAAGCAACTAGTCATAGCCTTTTTATTTATTTTATTTTATTTTTTCTATTTCTTTTTCCCAAATGAGAGGAGGGGAGTTAGAGAGACAGACTTCTGCATGTGCCCCAACAGGGATTCACCCAGCAACCCTTGTCTAGGGCCGATGCTCTGCCCATCTGGGACCATGTTCACAACTGAGCTATTTTTAGTGCCTGAGGCAAAGGCTCCATGAAACCATCCTCAGTGCCAGGAGCTGATGCACTGGAACCAATAGAGCCATGGCTGTGGGAGAAGAAAAGAGAGGTAAGGGAGAGGGGTGGAAAGCAGATGGTCACTTCTCCTGTGTGCTCTGACTGGGAATTGAACCTGGGACATCCACACTCCAGGCTGACACTACCATTGAGCAAACTGGCCAGGACCTAGTCATAGCCTTTTTAAGCCTTGAATATGCCTTCGTAAATAAAAGTTACAATAAAAAGTTGCTCTTGATAACAATATTAAAATCTATTTCTATATCTGGCCAAGAGATTTTATCTAACATAACAACTTTTCAGTGCCCAGCCTTTAATCTCTCCATTTCCCATTTACTATGTTGGCATTTGTATCTGCCTTGGGGGTGATTTGTCTTTTGTGGTCCATTCTAATGTTCCTACCATTTTGATCTTGTAGCATTTCCCATTTATTTCATTCTGTTCTTAATGGCATCCGTTGGATGTGCGGTCTATTCCACTCTGGTGCAGTAAATGTAGGCAGTTTCATGTACATGTTGTTTCTTATATTCTTACATGCAAAACATTTCACTGCTCTGGGCTTCCTCTTAGTTCTGACATTTTGGGGCAGGGTTGAAAATTTCTCACATTTCCATTAAAAATGCAAATATACGGTGGTTACGACACTATAAAGGAAGTCCACCCTAAGCTAGGAACTCTATATATTGCTTTTTAATTGCTTTGTTACTGTGAGATAAGCACAAAACAAAGTTTCCTTTAGGCACAGAGAATAGTCTTAAGCCCCAGGGAGTCTTCAAGTTGACTCTGAACTCTTCCCAGGGCATCAGTTAGGGAGCCATTGCTCTGCTTCCTTCATATGCAAATCACCACGTCTTTATGTAAAAACCAAGGCTTGCCTGAGTCAAAAGCAGACTGAATTTTGCCTCCAGTCTTACCCTTCCCTTTTCAGGCTTCCTTTTCTATCAACGACTTCCTGTTTCTTATCCTCACTTCTTGACAGCTTGTCTGAAAATCTGACAAACTAACACAGCTAGCAGAGTAATGAGGATTAATTTTTGCACGGGAGAAACCTTCCTAGGTCCATTTTAATAGAGGTTTTTATAAAGATAATGTGCTAACTTTAAGAACAGGCTTTAACAGTGGAGAAATTGTTTTGGGCAGCACAGACCCTAGGATACAGTTGAAATGTACATCCTGTTTTAGCCTTTCAGATATTTTTAGGGAATTAGAGCTCAAAAAAGGGACATATTTATAGCGCACTTCCACAGTACGGTGGTTCTGCAGCGCGTGGTGTTCGCAGTATTCGCAGGCCCCACCACGAGAACATCAAGTCTCTCTCTCCCGTTTGGCATTTGCTCTGCTGCTCTCTATTTCCAAGGACAATTAAAAGGCTGATTTATGCATTTGGTTCAGGAATTCTAAAATAACCTAGAGTTCTCATAATAATCAGATGGCTGGCTTTTTTAAAAATAAAAATAAAAAAAACTAACAATTATAAAACACATTTAAAGTAAAAGATTTTGTTAACAAGTCTCTTGCAAAGTGGCAAGTGGAGGGAGAAGCATTATGGAGAGACAAAAAGTTCTAAAAACGATGATTTTCAAGTTTCTGACCTTTGACCTAAATTATTAAACAGGTTTTCAGAATATGTAATTTCTATTCTTGCATCATTCATTGCTGGTTAACACAAAAAAGTAATAGTGCATGAATGATATCTTTTGTTGATACTTTTAAAATGATGATTTGGAAAGCCAATTAAATTTGTACAGTGCATGTTTACTGAGTGGTTGAATGCATTTGTCTTTAGATTTCTTTTTTTTTTTTTTTTTTTTTTTTTTAATGAAGCTGGAAACGGGGAGAGACAGACAGACTCCCGCATGCGCCCGACCGGGATCCACCAGGCACGCCCACCAGGGGCGATGCTCTGCCCACCAGGGGGCGATGCTCTGCCCCTCTGGGGTGTCACTCTGCAGCGACCAGAGCCACTCTAGCGCCTGGGGCAGAGGCCAAGGAGCCATCCCCAGCGCCTGGGCCATCTTTGCTCCAATAGAGCCTCGGCTGCGGGAGAGGAAGAGAGAGACAGAAAGGAAGGAGGGGGAGGGTGGAGAAGCAAATGGGCGCTTCTCCTGTGTGCCCTGGCCGGAAATCGAACCCGGGTCCCCCGCACGCCAGGCCGACGCTCTACTGCTGAGCCAACCGGCCAGGGCCTGTCTTTAGCTTTCTTAATTTTTCTATCAAGAAATGTTCATTAGTGACATTTTATTATATTCCAGTCAAAGTGCTAGAGATGTAATGATAAAATATAGCTCCTGTCAACAGAGCCAGCATTATGGTATCAAACTAATAAAAAATTTTCATAGAGCTTGAAAAGTACAATAACAAAAGTACATGTTTGTTAAAAAAGCAGCACGGGAAAAATAAAAAGACCAATGTCGATGTGGTAGACTGGAGAAGATTTTGAAGAAGAGGAGATCCTTGCATTGGGTACCGAAGGAAGAGCATGAGCTTAACACAGAAATCGGAGGGGTCGAGGCTAATGGGGAAAAAATTCTACAGAAGAAATTGTTTGGACAAGAGCAAAGAGGTAAAAATGGGAGGACATTTAAAAGTCATTTTGGAATGGCTGTAGCATAGGGGAATCTGGCCACAGAAGGGACACAACTGTAGTAGGCAGTTAGACAGGCATGAGCAGAGCAAGGACATAGCCAGGTACAGAAGGTACCTAGCAGTTAGACAGGCATGAGCAGAGCAAGGACATAGCCAGTACAGAAGCTACCTAGCATTAGACAATTGTAGGGTGGGGCCTTGCCCCCCTTCCACCCCGGTGACCTCTCCTCACCTAGTATATCATGTGGTTTAGACCCCATGACCTTTCATATCATTGGTTATTCAGTTTAGACACTCCCCTGACCTTTCCTCTCCTAGCATTTCACTAGTTATGTGGTAGATCCCCTTAGAGCAGGAACAGGGGGGGCTAGAGAATAGCCTTCCAAGTCTCTCATACAAGCCCTTGCATGACCACTCCCTTAAGTGTTCACTTAATCTCACAGGACAATGAGATTATGATCCAAATCAAGTAACCTTAGGAACAAGGCTTCAGATTTATTGACCACAGAGATAGAGTTTTGGTCAAACTAGAGGTAACATCTAGGCTTCAGTGTGTTTCAGCTTCATGCCCAGAAAAGCAGCAAAGCCAGACAGGGTGACACCACAGCTGACCTCAGGACCAGCTTTAAAAACTAATGACCCCGTGCCTTAGTGCTGACCAATAAGTAGAGATCACAACCCTGAAAGGCCACATCTGGAAAAGCTGGTGAATATTCTATTGAGATCTTCCCCTGGGACCTCCCCTAAAATCTCTGCCTTTAAAAGCCTTTAGGAAAGAGAATCCAGTGTGTGTTTTCTCTTTCTCTCTCGCTCACTTCTTTTTTCCCCCAGGGTGACTCCCTCTCTCTGAAGCACACCCGAGTCTTCCCCCATGCCCATATATCCTTGCTTTTTTACTTTTAAGTTCTAAGGGCCCTTCTTCTGCCTCTGTAACTTCTTTCCTGAGCCCACACAGCCCAGCTGGCTCACTTCTTCCATGGCTAACATATTCTGCCTCTGTAACTTTCTAAGTAAACTTCTGCTTATATTTGAGCCTTGATCCTAAATTCTTTCTCAGCCAGAACTCAAAACCAAGAGTGCTGAACTAATGTCCAATTACTGGTAATATTCTGGTGCTGTTTTTCTGCTACCACAATCACAGAGGGCCTTACTTAGAAGTATCTAGGAGAGGTGGAAAATCTGACTACTGTTAATTGAAATTGGATATTGGATTTAAAAATGGGAAACTGGCCCTGGCCAGTTGGCTCAGTGGTAGAGCGTCGGCCTGGTGTGCAGGAGTCCCGGGTTTGATTCCAGGTCAGGGCACACAGAAGTGCCCATCTGCTTCTCCACCCCTCCTCCTCTCCTTCCTCTCTGCCTCTCTCTTCCCCTCCCGCAGCTAAGGCTCCATTAGAGCAAGGTTGGCCCCGGCACTGAGGATAGCAGTGGCTTCTGCCTCAGGCGCTAGAATGGCTCTGGTTGCAGCAGAGCATTGCCCCCTGGTGGACGTGCCAGGTGGGTCCTGGTTGGGCGCATGCGGGAGTCTGTCTGACTGCCTCCCCATTTCCAACTTCAGAAAAATACAAAAATAAAATAAAATAAAAATAAAAATGGGGAAACTGGAGACACAATTAGGAGACTATGATGTCAAGGTAACAGGTGAAAAAGCCTGAGTTTAGGCAGTAGACATGGGTGGGAGAAAACAAGGTAGAAATAAGAGATGTTTAAGAGAGAGAATTTAATAACTAGTGGGGCCTTGGGAAACATTGATATTTAAAATATGGGTAGAAGCAGAGAAAGAGAAGAAAAGGCATTCAGGTAAACCAGAAGAAATTGGCCAAGTAGCAAAAGTAGAACCAACTAGAGGATGGTATTCTCTAACACCTGAGTCTCAGCTTTATATATTGGCGGAGCAATATCAACTACTGTTCACTCATTTATTCACTCATTTGACACATATTTTTGGGAGACTATTGTGTATCAGGCTCTGTCTAGGTTCTGTGAATTTAGGAATGAATGAGAGAGATCAATTCATGCTTCCCTGGAGCCCTTAATCTAGTGGAAGAGAAGCAGATCATATAAAAATAGATTAATAAGATAGAAACTTCAAATAATTATCATCATCATCATCATCATCATCATCATAATCATCATCATAGGATACCAGGTTATGTGCCAGAGCATGACTACTTTTACTGGGTGATCAGAGAAGGCCTCACTAAGAAGGAGCCAGCCAGGAAAAGATCTGGGGCAGAGAGTTGTCCTTGTCGCCAGGGGTAGGGAGGGCAAGACCCTGAAGGTGAAACAAGTGTAGAGGAAAGAAAACCGGCTGGTAGTGGAAGGGAAGTCTGCTCCCGGGGTGAGACTCAGTCATGCAAGCTGTGATGAGGTCGCAAAGCAACCTGGGCTTCCATCTAAGGGCAATGGGAAGCCCTTGAAATATTTCGGATGTGAAAGTGACATGACCTAATTTATGTTTTCAAAAGTTCATCCTGGCTGCATGGAGGGATGAATTGCAGTGGAAGCTTCCAGGCCATTTGAAGAGTCCTCCAGGTGAGAAAGGAGGGCAGCCTGGTTTTGGGTTTGGCAGCACATTCGGAAGAGACTGTGGATATATTTTAGAAACAGAGCGGACAACATGTGCTGAAGTGAGAGAGCTGGGTGGAGCACCACTGGGTGGGTGCTGCTATCTCTCTAAGAGGCGGGAGGACTCCAGGAGCTGGGCAGGTCCAGTTCTGTTTATAAAAAGGTAGGTGGCTGCTCCGGAGAACAAGACTCCTGCAAGTCACCAGGCAGCTTCTGCTGAGTCAGCGGTCTCCTGTCCTGGGCTGGATCCGGGCATCGCCCTCACACTGGTCAGCACACCTGTGCACAGGTCACAACCTGAGCCTCGTGTGGATGAGGATGACGGCTGGAAGCACCTGCCCCACTTCTGTCCCTGCTCGGTGGTGTGGGGGCAGGGGCAGGGGCTCCCAGTGGGTAGATGTCCCCACAGCTAACTTTCCCCAACGAGAAGTAGATAACATTTCCAGCTGATGCATCCCCTGTCATTCGCTATGGCAGGCCAGCATGGGAAGTGGACATGTCCATACGATGGTGGTGAGCATAGGATGGAACCCACGCTGCAAGAATATTGTTCCCCACTGATTGCCAGGTTTTATTGGCTGATTCAGCTGGCTGAGTGAAGACAGGGTGTCCCTTTCCGCCCTCAGCTGCCGCGTGGTCCCTCCCGAAGCTGCTCGCTGTGGGAGGAGGGGAGGAGGAGCCTTCCCCGCTAGAGGCCAGGATGGTTCTTCTGTCAGGAAGAACCTGGGAGCACCTGCAGGTGTAGGAGCACCTGCGTGCCCTGCTAGGACCTCCACGCAGGCTCTCTAGGTCCACGTGTCAGAGAACGCAGGCTGGCCAGGTTTCCAACCCTCCAGACACATCCAAATGCATCTCTATATGTGGCAGTCTGCCTTTCTTAAAAAGAAAACAAAAACAAAATAACACACATACAGACACACACACACAATTCAAAAAACTCCATGGGACTCATATCATGCATACCCTCAGAAGAGTTCACAGGGAAATCCTCAATGTGGCCATCGTTGGTTTCCTTAGCCTAGAAAAGAACTTTGATTGTTCAGAGTCATTTACTGAATTTCAACAATTCAAGGTGATACTGAGGTAGCTAAGAAACGAATAGATTTTCCAAAACAGTTGAAACTCAGGAAAATTTCTTTCAGGTTCCTAAAAGCAAAAAATGAATGGCTGCTGATGTACAATCATCTTATTTATTCATTCACTGGTTTCTAATATTTTACTGCTCACAACTACTGCTAATCTTGGTTATATTTTAAAAAAAACTAACATTTTCCTACAGCTGTGAATTAAACAGAACAATGTAATTATCCTTATGTTATTCAAGTAAACCCATCATGCTAAAATACTAGAATGATTCATTTTAACAATCAAGATTCTTTTCATGTAATATGTTGACTAAAATTTACCAATTGAGCCTGACCAGGCAGTGGCACAGTGGATAGAGCATCGAACTGGGATGCGAAGGACCTGAGTTTGAGACCCCAAGGTCGCCAGCTTGAGCACAGGCTCATCTGGTTTGAGCAAATCTTGGACCCAAGGTTGCTGGCTCAAGCAAGGGGTTACTCGGTCTGCTGAAGGCCCACAGTCAAGGCACATATGAGAAAGCAATCAATGAGCAGCTAAGGTGTTGCAACGAAAGGCTGATGATTGATGCTTCTCATCTCTTCATTCCTGTCTGACTCTCTCTCTGTCTCTGTAAAAAAAATAAAATAAATAAATAAATAAATAAATAAATAAATAAAAATCACCAATTGAAAGGTCTTAAGTGTCTTATAAGGGAAATGAAATGTAAGTTGCTATGGGTAAACAAGCAAGTCTGCACTTGTAGTGAGGGTGCTGCTAACATATTTTCTGCATTAGTATATTACTAAAAACATGAAAACTAGTGAAATTTTAATTAGTCAGTTCCTTCATGAGGTCAAATCATTGTATTCTGTTCATTTTTGTTTTTACAGCTGCCTCAATTCTAATGGGTCCAGATTCTCTCCGTCTATCTTTTTTTTTTATCTGTCTTTTAAAACATCAAAATGAGTGTTTTTTGAAAAAAATTAATTGATTAAATGATTATAAAAATTAAATTTAAAATTACAGTTGATATTTTCTTTTCTTTTGTGTGTGTGTGACAGAGAGACAGAGAGAAGGATAGATAGGAACAGACAGAAAGGGAGAGAGATGAGAAGCATCAATTGTTCGTTGCAGCATCTTAGTTGTTCCCTGATTGCTTTCTCATATGTGCCTTGACTGGGAGGCTCCAGCTGACCAAGTGATTCCTTGCTTAATTAAGCCAGAGACATTGGACTCCAGCTGGTAAGTCTTGCTCAAACCAAATGAGCTCGTGCTTAAGCTGGCAACCTCAGGGTTTTGAACCTGGGTCCTCTGTGTCCCAGTCCAATGCTCTAACCACTGCATCACTGCCTGGCCAGGCAGTTGATATTTTCTTATTTATGTTTTTAACTTTTTTTTTTTTTTTTGTATTTTTCTGAAGCTGGAAACAGGGAGGCAGTCAGACAGACTCCCGCATGCGCCCGACCGGGATCCACCCAGCACGCCCACCAGGGGGCGATGCTCTGCCCATCCAGGGCGTTGCTCTGTCGCGACCAGAGCCACTCTAGCCCCTGGGACAGAGGCCAAGGAGCCATCCCCAGTGCCCGGGCCATCTTTTGCTCCAATGGAGCCTCAGCTGTGGGAGGGGAAGAGAGAGACAGAGAGGAAGAAGAGAGGGAGGGGTGGAGAAGCAGATGGGCACCTCTCCTGTGTGCCCTGGCAGGGAATCGAACCCAGGATTTTCGCACGCCAGGCCGACGCTCTACCACCGAGCCAACCGGCCAGGGCCGACTTTTTTCTTTTTTAATGAACTACTTTTAACATTATTTTGCAATACTGGTTTGGTGATGATGAACTCCTTCAGCTTTTTCTTGTCTGGGAAGCTCTTTATCTGTCTTTTGATTCTAGATAGCCTTGCTGAGTTGAGTAATCTTGGTTGCAGGCCTTTGCTTTTCATCACTTTGATGAAATTTTGTGCCAATTTCTTCTGGCCTGAAAAGTTTCTGTTTGAGAAATCAGCTGACAGTCTTACGGGAGCTCCCTTGTAAGTAACTGACTGTCTTTGTCTTGCTGCTTTGAAGATTCTCTTTCTGTCTTTATTTAACCTTAGGATTTTAACTATGATGTATATCGATGTGGGCCTCTTTGGGTTCATCTTTTTTTGGGATTCTGTACCTCCTGGCCTTGCATGTTTATTTTCTTTGCCAAGTGAAGGAAGTTTTTAGTTATTATTTGTTCCAATAGGTTTTCATTCTTTTTGCTCTCTTCTTCTAGTACCCTTATGATGCGAATGTTCTTATGCTTGATGATGTCCCAGAGGTCCCTTAAACTATTCTCATTTTTTAAAAATTCTTTGTTCTTTTGCTCTTTTTATTGGGTGTTTTCTGTTAACTTGTTTTTTAAATTGCTAATTTGATCCTCTGCTTCATCTAATCTGCTGTGATTCCATCTAATGTGTTCTTTATTCCAGGTACAATATTCTACATTCTGTCTGGCTCTTTTTCATGTTTTCTATCTCCTTTGTTATATTTTCTACCTATTTGTTGAAGTTCTCACAGAGATCATATATTTTTCTCCTAAGCTCCTTGAGCATCTTTATTACCAGTGTTTTGAACTCTGCATCTGGTGGATTGCTTCCCTCCACTTTGTTTAGTTCTTTTTCTGAAATGTTGTCCTGTTCTTTTGTCTGGGACTTGTTTCTTTGTCTCTTCATTTGGCTGCCTCCTTGTGCATGTTTTTATGTGTTAGGTAGATTTGCTCTGTCTCCCAGTCTTGTCAGAGTGGCCTATGTTGTCCTGTGGGGCCCAAGGTACAGTCTCTTTGCTAACTTTACCTGGTGCTCCAGGGCTATCCGTTGTGTGGGTTGTGCGCTCTCCTGTTGTAGTTGAGCCTTCAATGTTGTTGGCATGTGAATGGATGGAATGGGCCCTCAAACTAACTGGCTATGAAGAGTGGCTGTCTGATAGAGGACAAACTGTTATACAGGGCTGGCCCCAGGGAGTTGGAGTCACTTTAGCAGGACTCTGGTGCCTGCTGAGTCCATTCTTTGCATGTGTCATTTGTGTTGCTGAGTGGTGATCTGATGTGGTCTGAAGTCGACCACTAGATATATTGGTCCTGGTGCCTCTTAGGAGGGGCTCTGGTGCAGGCCCAGGTCAGCTGCTGTTTGTGCCCAGTCTAGGGCCATTTGGTAGCAGCTTGATCTACAGTTGGAAGTCGTCTGTGCTGGGCTTGAAGGTGCCTGGGAGTGGGTATGCTGTGAACCAAGGCTGGCTGCCACTTGTTCTGGGTTTAGGGCCACTTAGCAAGACGTACATGGCATGTTGAAGCTAACTGATTTTTTTTAGTGTTTTTAGACCTTTGAGAGTATTTAGGAAAGTGTGCAGTGTGGGCCTAAGCTGGCTGTTTGTGTAGATTAGTCTCTGAATGATGTTGGGTGTGTAAACTGGGTGGGGGGCAGGGATTCAGAGAATCACCAGAGTGGGGTGACAGCAGTGTTAGCCAGATTAACGGAGTAACAGATTTGGCACCAACCTATGCCTTGTGGCTTGGTAGGGGTAGGGCTCAACAAAGGAACCATGGTGCCTGCCAGCACCTTAGTCCTCTGGGGAGCTACGCCACCAGCCCTTGCCTTGAAGCCAGAGGATTCAGTTCTTCCCCATGTGTCCCTGGTGCTTTTGAGTCACTGTTCCTTCTCTGGAGGTTGAGTGTGAGTGAGTGAGCCTGTGCTCAGGCCCTCTAAGAGGATGCCTGGGTCTGTATCCCTTTGTTTTACCCAGACTGAGTCTCTGTTGATTTTCATAGCCAGCTGTTGTGGGGACTCTTCTTGTACTGGTGCTCTGGGCTGTGGAGCCCATTGTGGAGCTGAGAGCCCTGCTCCTTGGTGGGGATCTCTGTAGTCAAGATATCTCTTCTGATTCTTAATAGCCACATGTGGTTTTGGGACCAGTCTGTTTCGAAACTCTGCCCCTCTTACCAGTCTCCACCTGGCTTCTTCTTTATACCCTGAGTTATAAGTGTTTTGTTTAGCTACTTTTCAGGTGGTTCTCAAGGGTGGTTGTTCTATAATTTATTTTCATTAAAAAAAATTTCCTCATTGATTTGAGAGAGAGAGAGAGAGGAAAAGAATAAAAGAGAGAGAATCATCAACTCATTGTTTCACTTAGTTGTTCCATTTAGTTGTGTTCTCATTGATTGCCTCCCAATTGTACCCTGAACCTGCAACCTCTGGTACACTGGGTTGATGCTGGTTGCATTGGTTCTGCCTTAGAAAGAGAACATATACATGTCTGCCTTCTTCTGTCTTCAGCATCTGACCTTCACTGCTATTCATGCAAAATTGGTCTCTCCCACTTCATCACCTCACCTATCACTGTTAATTTTCTTGTAGCTTTTATCCCATGCTATTGTCTTTTGAGTTCATTTTTTATTTTTGTATTTTCTTATTCATGTCTCTTCTCTAGAATGTATGTTCCACAAGGACAGGAACTTTATTATGATTACCATCATGTCCCCAATGTTTACCATGACTGGCACAATTAACACTTGGTAGATGCTCAGAAAATATATGGGTACCCGGAAGAAAGAATTAGTGAATAAATAATTTCCCATAAGGCAAAGAAACAACTCCTGACAACTGCAGCTGAAAAAAAAGTGACAACAGGATTCCAAGATGGCAGCAGAGTAGGAAGATGCACAGACTGCCACCCTGCCATGACCAAACTAGATTACAAATTAATTTAAGAATAATCTTGAAAAACCAAGTTTGGACTAAAAGAACAGGACTCAAAAACCAAGGGGCACAGAAGAATCCATACCGATCCTGGTAGGAAATGCAGGGGTGCAGAGGAGGCTCCCTTGCTCCCAAAAGCAAGGAGAGAGGCTGAGGCTGAGGGTCCAGAAGGGCTCTCATTGCAAGGAGAGGGACCCTGAGAGGCGGAGGTTCTCAGTCTCAGAACTGGAGCCCCAGCCTAGAAACCCAGGGACTGAAGGAGAAAGCTGGACAGCATTGAGTGGGGATAAGAGTGAGAGTTCTGTCTGTGGGAAGCAGTTGGTGAAAGAAAGTGAAGCCTTAAAGGGCCAGCACAGAAAATACTGCTCACAGCCACTTGCCTGGGGCTTTGGGGGCAAGGAGGGCTGAGAGGACTGGCCTTGCATGAGGAGAGTGGGGAGAGCAAGACACGGGGACACAAACGGTGATGGGGAGAATAAAACCTGAGCTAACCTGAGCTGAGCTGACTCATTCTCCAGTGCCGAGGCAGCCATAGCTGGGGGAGGGGCTCACTCCACCCAGCACACTCCACCCAGCACAAGCCTAGAATGGAACCAGTTGACCTAGCTCTAAAAAGCTCTCCAGCTCCAAGCAGCACAAAAGGTTGTTCAGAAAGCAGGAAGTAAAGGGGAGGGGCAGTGACTCAGGTTTCCAAGGAGACCTGAGCTATACCTCCCCCTTCTGATATGGAGAATGTGCACCACCCCCAGAGAGTCACTGGGCAGACCAGACCACACCTTCAGATTCTCAGGGGTCACATCCATTGCATTCCTGGATACAGTTTCAACTAGGGCCAAAAAATAAGAAAAAAGAAAAAGAAAAAACAATAATAAATACCCACTTCCCCTCTCCTAAACATAGAAGCCCCTTGCTGGGATCAGAAAACATAGAAAATCCCTGCTGGGATGAACAAACAAACAGAGGGAAAATAAGACTTTTAAGCGGCTCTACTAGTTAAGGAGAATTAAAATCCAAGCAACCAGCAAAGGCTGAGGAATAAAGGCTTGGAGAAGCCACATTCTATAAACCAACTTCAGATGCACAAGTCTAACAGGCATGCAAACCACACACAAAGAAAGAACAGGATAACAGAAGTATGTAAACCATATGAACAAGAAACATCTCCAGAAAAAAAAACTGAATGAGATGCAAGTAATCAAATTACTGGATGCAGAGTTTAAAATAATGATTGTTAGGATGCTTAAGAATCTCAAAACTACAATGGATGGACTTAATGAGCATCTAAATAAAGAAATTGCAAGCATCAAAAAGGACACTAAACTCATAAAAAAGAATCACACAGAAATGACAAACACAATATCAGAAATGAAGACTAAACTAGAAGGAATTAAAAGCAGGCTGGATGAAGCAGAGGATCAAATCAACAATTTAGAGGACAAGATAAGTGAAAGCATGGAAGCAGAACAGCAAAAAACAGAGGATCAAAAAGTCTCAGGACTGTAAGAGAGCTCTGTGACAATATGAAGAGAAACAACATCTGCATAATAGGGATTCCTGAAGGAGAAGAGAAAAAACAAGGGATAGAGAATCTAATTGAAGAAATTATAGCTGAAAACTTCCTTAAATAGATGCAGGAAAAAGCCACACAAGTTCAAGAAGCACAGAGAATCCCATTAAAGAGGAACCCAAAGAGACCTACACCAAGACACATCATAATCAAAATACCAAAGCTAAGAGATAAAGAAAGAATACTGAAAGCTGCAAGAGTAAAGCAGTCAATCAATCACTTACAAAGGCGCCCCCATAAGGATGACATGTGACTTTTCAACAGAAATACTTGAGGCCAGAAGGGAATGGCAAGAAATATTCAAAGCAATGCAAAACAAGAGCCTACAACTAAGACTTCTTTATCCAGCAAGGCTATCGTTTAAAATTGAAGGACAAATAAAAAGCTTCCCAAACAAACAAACAAGAACTCTCAAGGAATTCATTAAAACCAAACCAATGCTACAAGAAATATTAAGGGGTCTGTTGTAAACAGAACAAAAGGGAAGAAAAATCTAGTAAAAGAGGAACGTAGATTTAAAGAATAAGATGGCAATAAACAACTATATATAAAAACAAAACAAAACTATATATTGGCCCTGGCTGGTTGGCTCAGTGTTAGAGCGTCGGCCTGGTGTGCGGAAGTCCTGGGTTCGATACTCGGTGAGGGCACACAGGAGAGGCGCCCACCTGCTTCTCCACCTCTCCCCCTCTCCTTTCTCTCTGTTTCTCTCTTCCCCTCCCGCAGCTGAGGCTCCGTTGGAGCAAAGAATGGCCTGGGCACTGGGGATGGCTCTGTGGCCTCTGCCCCAGGCGCTAGAGTGGCTCTGGTTGCAGCAGAGCGATGCCCCGGATGGGCAGAGCATTGCCCCCTGGAGGGCGTGCCGGGTGGATCCTGGTTGGGTGCATGCGGGAGTCTGTCTGACTGCCTCTCCATTTCCAGCTTCAGAAAAATACAAAAAAAACCCAACAACTATATATCAATAATAACCTTAAATGTAAATTGATTAAATGCTCCAATCAAAAGACATAAGGTAGCTGCATGGATAAGAAAACAAGACCCGTACATATGCTGTCTACAAGAGACCCACCTCAAAACAAAAGATACACATAGACTAAAAGTAAAGGGATGGAAAAAATATTTCATGCAAATGGAAATAAAAAAAAGCTGGGGTGGCAATACTTATATCTGACAAAATAGACTTTAAAACAAAGTAAGGGATAAAGAAGGTCACTACATAATGATAAAGGGAGCAATCCAACAGGAATATATAACTGTTATAAATATTTATGCACCTAATATAGGAACACCTAAATATATAAAGCAGATTTTGATGGACATAAAGGGTGAGTTCAACAGCAATACTGTAATAGTAGGGGATTTCAATACCCCACTAAAATCACTGGATAGATCCTCAAGAAAGAAAATTGACAGAGAAACAGCAGACTTAAAGGACACACTAGATCAACTGGATTTAATAGATATCTTCAGAACCTTTCACCCTAAACAGCAGCATATACATTCTTTTCAAGTGCTCATGGTACATTCTCTAGGATAGACCACATGTTATGGCACAAAACAAGTCTCAATAAATTTAAGAAGTTTTTGTTTGTTTTTTTTTGCATTTTTCTGAAGCTGGAAACGGGGAGGCAGTCAGACAGTCTCCCGCATGTGCCCGACCGGGATCCACCTGGCATGCCCACCAGGGGGCGATGCTCTGCCCCTCTGGGACATCGCTCTGTTGCATCCAGAGCCATTCTAGTGCCTGAGGCAGAGGCCACAGAGCCATCCTCAGTGCCCTGGCCATCTTTGCTCCAATGGAGCCTCGGCTGCGGGAGGGAAAGAGAGAGACAGAGAGGAAGGAGAGGGAGAGGGGTGGAGAAGCAGATGGATGCTTCTCCTGTGTGCCCTGGCTGGGAATCGAACCTGGGACTCCTGCACACCAGGCTGACGCTCTACCACTGAGCCAACCGGCCAGGGCCAAGAAGATTGAAATTATATCTAGCATTATCTCTGATTACAATGTCATGAAACTAGAAATCAACTACAATAGAAAAGCTGAAAAACAAACACTTGGAAACTAAACAGCATATTATTAAATAATGAATGGATTAACAATGAGATCAAGGAAGATACCAAAAATTTTCTTGAACAAATGAAAAAGAACATATAACAATTCAAAATTTATGGGACACAGCAAAAGCAGTCCCAAGAGGGAAGTTCATAGCATTACAGGCATACCTTAACAAGCTAGAAAAAGCTCAAATAAACAACTTAACCTTGACTATAAAAGAAGTAAAAAAAGAACAGCAAGTAAAGCTCAGAGGAAGTAGAAACAAGGAAATAATAAAGATTAGAGTGGAAATAAATGACATAAAGGCTAAAAAAATACAGAGGATCAATGAAAGCAAGAGCTGGTTCTTTGAAAAGAAAAACAAGATTAATGAATCTTTAATCAGGCTCATCAAGAAAAAAAAAGAGAGGACTCAAATAAATAAAATTAGAGAGTGGAGAAGAAACAACTGACAGCAGAAATACAAAGGAGTGTAAGAAAATACTATGAAGAACTGTATGCCAAAAAATTAGATAACCTAGGTGAAATGGACAAACTCCTTGAAACATATAATCTTTCAAAAATCAATCTGGAAGAATCAGAAAACCTAAACAGACCAGTTATAAAAAATGAGATCAAAACAGTTATCAAAGAACTCCCAACAAACAAAAGCCCTGGGCCAGATGGCTTCACAGGCAGATTCTACCAAATATTCAAAAAAGAACTAACTCTTGTCCTTCTCAGGTTATTTCAAAAAATTCAAGAGAAAGGAAAACTTCCAAGCTCCTTTTATGAGGCAAGCATAATTCTGATTCCAAAACCAGGCAAAGACAATACAAAGAAAGAAAACTATAGGCCAATATTCCTGAGGAATTTAGATGCTAAAAATCTAAACAAAATATTAGCAAACCAAATCCAGCAATACATGAAAAAAATCATACATCATGATCAAGTGGGATTTATTCTCGGGGGGGGGGAGGCAAGGATGATACAATATTCACAAATCAATCAATGTGATTCATCATATAAACAAAAGGAAGGAGAAAAATCACATGATAATATCAATAAATGGAGAAAAAGCATTTGATAAAATTTAGCACCCATTTATGATCAAAACTCTCAGCAAAGTGGGAATACAGAGAACATACCTCAACATGATAAAGGCCATCTATGACAAACCCACAGCCAACATCATACTCAATGGGCAAAAATTAAAAGCAATCCTCTTAAGATCAGGAACAAGGCAAGGGTGCCTCCTTTTAACACTCTTATTCAACATAGTCTGGAAGTCCTAGCCACAGCAATCAGACAAGAAGAAGAAATAAAAGGCATCCAAATTGGAAAAGAAAAAGTAAAATTATCATTATTTGCTGATGATATGATTCTGTACGTGGAAAACCCTAAAGTCTCAGTCAAAAAACTACTGGACCTGATTAATGAATTCAGCAAGGTGGTAGGATATAAAATTAATATTCAGAAATCAGAAGCATTTTTATATACCAACAATGAACTGTCTGAAAGAGAAATTAAAAAAACAATTCCCTTCACTATTGCAACAACAAAAAAATAAAGTACCTAGGAGTAAATTTATCCAAGGAGGTTAAAAACTTGTACTCAGAAAATTATAAAACATTGATAAAAAAAAGTCAAGGAGGATACAAACAAGTGGAAGCATATACTGTGTTCATGGATAGGAAGAATAAACATCATTAAAATGTCTATATTACCCAAAACAATTTATAAATTAAATGCAATTCCTATTAAAATATCAATGGCATACTTCAAAGATATAGAACAAATATTCCAAAAATTTTTATGCAACCAAAAAAGAACATGAATAGCCTCAGCAATCTTGAAAACGAAAAATAAAGTGGGTGGTATCACACTTACTGATATCAAGTTATACTGCAAGGCCATTGTACTCAAAACTGCTTGGTACTGGCATAAGAACAGGCAAAGAGATCAATGGAACAGAACATAGAACCCCAAAATAAACCCACACCTTTATGGACAATTGATATTTGACAAAGGAGGTAAGAGCATACAATGGAATAAAGACAGTCTCTTTAACAAATGGTGTTGGGAAAATTGGACAGCTACCTGCAAAAAAATGAAACTAGGCCACCAACTTACGCCATTCACAAAAATAAACTCAAAATGGATAAAAGACTTAAATGTAAGTTATGAAACCATAAGCATCTTAGAAGAAAACATAGGCAGTAAACTCTCTGACATCTCTGGCAGCAATATATTTGCTAATTTATCGCCACGGCAAGTGAAATAAAGGACAGAATAAACAAACGGGACTATATCAAACTAAAAAGCTTTTGCACAGCTAAAGACAATATGAACAAAATAAAAAGATAAACCACACATAGGGAGAACATATTTGACAATATATCTGATAAGAGGTTAATAACCAAAATTTATAAAAAATTTGTAAAACTCAACACCAAGAAGACAAGCAATCCAATCAAAAAATGAGTCAAAGAAATGAATAGACATTTCTCCAAAGAGGACATACAGATGGCCAATAGGCAGATGAAAAATGTTCAACATCACTAATCATTAGAGAAATGTAAATTAAAACCACAATGAGATACCACCTCACACCAGTCAGAATGGTGCTCATTAACAAAACAACACACAACAAGTGCTGGCAAGGATGTAGTGAAAAGGGAACCCTCCTGCATTGCTGGTGGGAATGCAGCCACACTGGAAAACACAGTGGCTACACCAGTCTGGAGATTCCTCAAACAATTAAAAGTGGAGCTGCCTTTTGACCCAGTTATCCCACTTTTGGAAATATATCCTAAGAACACCAAATCACTGATTCAAAAGAAGAAATGCACCCCCATGTTTGTGGCAGCATTGTTTACAATAGCCAAGGTCTCGAAACAGCCCAAGTGTCCATCAGTAGACAAGTGTACTAAAAAGCAGTGGTACCTATACACAATGGAATAATGGGGCCATGAAAAAGAAGGAAATCTTACCTTTTGTGACAATGTGGATGGACCTGGAAACTATTATGTTAAGTGAAATAAGCCAGGCAGAGAAAGAAAACTATCATATGACCTCACTCATTTGAGGAATCCAATGAACAATGTGAACTGAGGAACAGAATAGAGGTAGAGGCGGGATCAAAGGGACCAGAGGGAAAGTGGACAGAGGGAAAGGGGATGATAGGATGGGATCAAAGAAGGGAAAGAGATTGGTGAAATTATATATACATAACACAGCATTATAGAAAACAGAACAGAAAATCCTAGAGGGAAGTGGGGAGGGCATTGGGGGGTAGGGGGGCAAAGGGAATGTTGAGGGGACACAGGGGTGGGGTGGATGTATTCAGTGGGATACTAGAATCTATGTAAACACAATAATTTTTTTTAAAAAAGTGACAACATCCATGGTCTTTAGAGTCAGGCCCTCTAGAACAGTGGTCCCCAACCCCTGGGCCGCGGACCGGTACTGGTCCATGGGCCATTTGGTACTGTTCCGCAGAGAAAGAATAAGTAACTTACATTATTTCCGTTTTATTTATATTTAAGAATGAACGATGTTATATTTTTAAAAAATGACCAGGTTCCCTCTGTTACATCCATCTAAGACTCACTCTTGACGCTTGTCTCGGTCACGTGATACATTTATCCGTCTCAACCTAAAGGCCGGTCCGTGAAAATATTTTCTGACATTAAACCGGTCCGTGGAGGCCCTGGCTGGTTGGCTCAGTGGTAGCGCGTCGGCCTGGCGTGCAGAAGTCCCAGGTTCCATTCCCGGCCAGGGCACACAGGAGAAGCGCCCATTTGCTTCTCCACCCCTCCCCCTCTCCTTCCTCTCTGTCTCTCTCTTCCCCTCCCGCAGCCAAGGCTCCATTGGAGCAAAGATGGCCTGGGAGCTGGGGATGGCTCCTTGGCCTCTGCCCCAGGCGCTAGAGTGGCTCTGGTCGCAACATAGCGACTCCTGGGATGGGCAGAGCATCGCCCCCTGGTGGACAGAGCGTTGTCCCCTGGTAGGCGTGCCGGGTGGATCCCGGTCGGGCGCATGCGGAAGTCTGTCTGACTGTCTCTCCCCATTTCCAGCTTCAGAAAAATACAAAAATTAAAATAAAATAAAATAAAAATCAATAAAAAAACCAGTCTGTGGCCCAAAAAAGTTGGGGACCACTGCTCTAGAGTGTTTGAGGCACTGGGGTGACGGGGCTGGCTCCCTGCCAGCGGCCCCTCACTTTTCAGTCTCCTGGGTAAATTGTACATTTCTCTGACATGCAGTGATATAGACAACAGCTTACTGTTTTGTAGTTTAAAAAGCCCAGGTGGTTTGCTACTTTACTAACCTGGGAGATGGGGAATAGGCTTCACAGACTGGAAGTTTGAAGAACAAGAGAATTTGCTACAGTGTTCGTAAGGGCTGAACCCATGCTGGGCCTGCAACTTTGACTCTGGATTTACTTTGTATTCCACATGCTACGCTTGTATTTTCTATCAGAAGGACATCATACACAATTTCAAAGTATAGCACTGTTGTAAGGTCAGTGTGAGGCAATGTGCCTACGTTTAAAACTTTCTGTTAAAAAGAGACTTCTGCAGGCCCTGGCCGGTTGGCTCAGCGGTTGAGCGTCGGCCTAGCGTGCAGAGGACCCGGGTTCGATTCCCGGCCAGGGCACACAGGAGAAGCGCACATTTGCTTCTCCACCCCTCTGCCGCGCCTTCCTCTCTGTCTCTCTCTTCCCCTCCCGCAGCCAAGGCTCCATTGGAGCAAAGATGGCCCGGGCGCTGGGGATGGCTCCTTGGCCTCTGCCCAGGCACTAGAGTGGCTTTGGTCATGGCAGAGCGATACCCCGGAGGGGAAGAGCATCGCCTCCTGGTGGGCAGAGCCTCGCCCCTGGTGGGCGTGCCGGGTGAATCCCGGTCGGGCGCATGCGGGAGTCTGTCTGTCTCTCCCTGTTTCCAGCTTCAGAAAAAAAATGAAAAAAAAAAAAAATAAATAAAAAGAGACTTCTGCATTAGAATTTACCTAGGATTTATCGTGCTCATTTTTGAGAACCAGGAAATAAACTGAGAGTTGTGATGATTTATAACTTACTGAGACTTTTACATATAATGATGTTACTTATGTTTCAAAATGACTGAGGGAAATAGGTAGAATTGATTTATTGTCCTCATATTGGAGATAAGTTATCTGATTCTTAGGAAGGAAAGGGCTCAAGGCTACCCACTTACAGGGCATTAAATAAAAGTGGACGCACTCCACCCTTTCTTGATTCCTGGTCCAACATTTCTTAGCTATGTAATCAGGGGCCAGCACTATAACTCTCTGTGCCCTAGTTTTCTCGTTTTTAAAATGGGACAATAATAGCATGTACCTTATGTTATTGTGAAGATTTTATTTGGTTAATCTGAATAAAGCATTTTGTGTAATGTTTGGTACACAAGCAAATCTCAATAAACGCTGACTACTAAAAAGTGACTGAGCTCGGCCTCAGACCTAGTTTTTCTGGCTCCAACTCTATTGCCTGTCCTATCATTCATGTTCGTCCTATTCTTAGAAAAGCAAGTGGAAATAAGTATCTTTTGAAATGCTCTTTCAGGAGCAGCTGAGGTCAAGGATGTCTTCTTTAGATCTTTACTTTACCTCATAACTTGATTGCAGAGCATAGATGCATATTTCGTGTTGCTGTATCTTATGAAATCACTGCATAGAATGTGTTTTGGCATTGAGTATGCTGAATTACATAACATCAACATAGAGAGGTGTTCTTGTTTATGTTACTTTTTTTCTCCAGAATTTCAGACCTGGTGCAAATGTGGCTATATCTCTTCGATATAGCCACATGCTTGGACTTACTGTGTATCAAAGGACAAATCTCTTTCAACTTCAGATATTTAACATAACCTTAGAAGCTGCATTAGTTATTTATAAATTTTTCTGTCTCTTTGGGACTCTATCGTGGAAGAATAAAACCATGGTATATTAGATAATATGTATAAGGATTTTTTTGGGCAGCATTCTTTGAAGCGCTAAAGAAAACTAGACAAAAACCCTGGAAACAATGCACATGCTTTTGACAGAGGGAACAATTAAGTGACTTTTGAAATACTCATTCTACAAGCAACGAGAAAGGCTAAATTATAAACCGGAGGGGCGCCTGTGATACACTGCTATGTCAAAATAGACTTTGTTACAGACTATGTAAAACATACACAATTCAATTTTTATTTAAAAACCTTAAAATCAATAAATAGGTGTAGCTCTTTGTAAGCACAAGAGGTATGAAAATATGGAAGTGAGAGAACCTATTGGAATGGGGTAGTACTAGAGGGAATTGTTAGAATCTGCAAGAATGTTCACTTTTATAAAATAATTTTACCCATAGAAAGCATACGTACTTATGCAATAAAAAATCTAATAAGAACAGAAAGAAATGGTTCATCAGCAGTGGCCAGTTTATCCATTCACTCTCCTAAAGCCTATTGATCTTGAGAGAACATATTGATAAGATGTCTTGAGGTACTCAATAGCAAAGCTGTCCATCCTTTTTAGAAAGCAAACTTCTGACCTTGGTCTCAATAGCTCAGAGCTCCAACTGTATTCCTGTTTACACATAAGCATAGCAAACAGAACTAGCTTGCAAATTATACAAATACAATATACAGGGCCATATACTTCCTGAGTCAGCCATAATTTATTTAATTATGTCAACTGTTTTATTCATAAAAATTATGACACTTGAATTTCAGTGTAGTGTAAAACTAGAATAACCTCAACCTCGGGAATAATAAACGTAATTGCTTTTTTTCCACTGATTTACTGGTTTTCTTTACCATGTGTGTTTGATGTCATTTAAACCATATATGCTATTGTCACAACCACAGTTAGGTTTTAGATTAGTCAAGTCTTTGAAATATGACTCTACTCTTCAGAAAGGAATCTGCAGCACTTTGGCATGAAGATTATAATCTTTGGTCTTCCTGTGGCAAGATTTACAACTGTGACCTTAGACTCTATTTCTTTTGGAATGTAGTCACTTTAAGTTACCAGTGATGATTGCTTTGAGTTACTAGGTCTGTGTGAATTGCCTAATCTAATGTCAGATTCGTGCTTCCCGAGGGCTGGGCAGTATTAGGGACACAAAACAAAGTGAATTGTAATGTCTGCTGAAAGCAGTGCTCTGATATATGAGCCACTCCAGTAACAATGAATTTTTATGGCAGGAGATTTTAACACCAGTTCCTAACCTATTCCATACTATCCGTCCTTAAATTCATGAAGTATTATGAGTTAGTTTTTAATTAGGTGAAATAATCTGAAACTACCTGGTTAGAGATGAAAAGAGTTTAAAGTTAGCTCTTCCTTAAGACCAACCCTTTCTTAGAATTATGAAAAGGGTGATTTAATTGTGTGAAGGATGATACAAGCTGCACACAGTGCCCTTTGATCTTGTTAACTCACCACTCCTTGGGAGTGAGCTGAAGGCTTCCTCCACTTCAGTTCCAAGTGAATAAATCATTTCTTTAAAATGCAGATTTCTATCTGGATGACCAGCAACAAAAACCGTTTGAGTTAGATTTTTGTTTGTCAAATAGTACCTAGTTTTACAAAATTTTTTCCACTGCCAAGTTTTTACCAGGAAGAAGTGGCCTGCATACATACAGCACACCAAAACAGACCTATCTTTGATACGCTTGTACATATTTAAATATGTTTCCAACACTAGATGGCACTCTAGGGTTGCCTTTCTAGTATGTTCCTCCCAATTCCAAGGTCCTTCAACATTAATTCCCTCCTTTAAAAGAGCAAACATGTTATTTAAACAGAGGTCCCTGTAGTTGCTCTGTAGTCCTGTTTTTATATTTATAGTCATGTAATCAATATGTTGGAAGAGTAATTAATTTTTAACCTCAATCCATGGGGAGATAAAATGTTAGTGGAGTTAATGGACGGAACAGGCTTCATTATTCTAAAGTAACACTAATGATAAGACAGGGAAGAAAGAGAACGGCTGTAAACAATCGTGCCATCAAGCACACTCATAAAGCAACAGTGCAATGTGATCATGGGATGCTGACCTACTGCCTTCTTCTTCAGCGCAGCTGCTTCTGCTCTAGTTCCCTAGACTAAGTTGAAATACAGTTGATGCTTGAATGACGCAGGGGTTGGGTGGTGACCCATTGCCTGTAGAAAATCTGCATATAACTTTCAATTCCCCAAGATCTTAACTACTAATAGCCTAGTTTGGATGCAAGCCTTACCGATAATATAAACAGTCAATTAATGTGTATATTTTTTAATTTTTAGAAATGTATTTATTGATTTGCAAGAGAGAGAAACATCGATTTGTTGTTCCATTTACTTATGTATTCATTGGTTGATTCTTGTAGGGGAATGAAACCTGTAACGTTGGCATATCAGGATGACAACTAAGCTATCTGGCCAGGGCTTAACATATATTTTTTGTTCTATGTATTACATACTGTACATATAGTAAAGTAAGCTAGATAAAAAAAAATTATTAAGAAAATTGTAAGGAAAAGAAAATACATGTAGAGTACTGTGTGTAATTATTGAAAACAATCCACATATAAATGGACTTGTAATGTTCAAATCTGTGTTCAAGAATCAACTGTAGGGAAAATTGGACAGCTACCTGCAAAAAAATGAAACTAGACCACCAACTTACATCATTTACAAAAATACTCAAAATGGATAAAAGACTTAAATGTAAGTCGTGAAACCATAAACATCTTAGAAGAAAACATAGGCAGTAAGCTCTCCGACATCTCTCGCAGCAATATATTTGCTGATTTATATCCACGGGCAAGTGAAATAAAAGACAGGATAAACAAATGGGACTATATCAAACTAAAAAGCTTTTGACAGCTAAAGACAATAGGAACAAAATAAAAAGACAAACCACACATAGGGAGAACATATTTGACAATACATCTGATAAAAGGTTAATAACAAAATTTATAAAGAACTTGTAAAACTCAACACCAGGAAGATAAGCAATCCAATCAAAAAATGGACAAAAGAAACGAATAGACATTTCTCCAAAGAGGACATACAGATGGCCAATAGGTCAATGAAAAAATGTTCAACATCAGTAATCATTGGAGAAATGCAAATTAAAACCACAGTGAGATACCACCTCACACCAGTCAGAATGGTGCTCATTAACAAAACAACATACAACAAGTGCTAGCAAGGATGTGGAGAAAAGGGAACCCTCCTGCACTGCTGGTGGGAATGCAGACTGGTGCAGCCACTGTGGAAAACAGTGTGGAGATTTCTCAAACAATTAAAAGTGGAGCTGCTTTTTGACCCAGCCACCCCCCTTTTAGGAATATATCCAAATCACTGATTCAAAAGAAGAAATGCACTCCCATGTTTATGGCAGCATTATTCACAATAGCCAAGTTCTGGAAACAGCCCAAATGTCTGTTGGTAGACAAGTGTACTAAAAAGCAGTGGTATATATACACAACAGAATACTATGGAGCCATGAAAAAGAGGGGAAATCTTACCTTTTGCAATAACGTGGATGGATCTGGAAACTATTATGTTAAGTGAAATAAGCCAGGCAGAGAAAGAAAAATATCATATGACCTCACTCATTTGAGGAATCCAATGAACAATGTGAACTGAGGAATGGAATAGAGGTAGAGGTGGGATCAAAGGGACCAGAGGGAAAGCGGACAGAGGGAAAGGGGATGATAGGATGGGATCAGAGAAGGGAAAGAGATTGGTGAAATTATATATACATAACACAGCGTTATAGAAAACAGAAAAGCAAATCCTGGAGGGAAGTGGGGAGGGCATTAGGGGGTAGGGGGAAAGGGAGATGTTGAGGGAAACATGGGGGTGGGGAGATGTATTCAGTGGGACTCTTAAATCTATGTAAACACAATAAATTAAAATCAATTAAAAAATCAACTGTAGTCTCCTATGTGATCTTTAAAAATATTTCCTCTTCCGATCAATGTTGTTGGAGTTATTATTTCAAGTAATAGTTCTCATTTTGTTGACCCTCTCTTTTGAAAGCCTCTTGTCATTCCTCATTTCCTAAGATCTTAGAGTATATTAAAGGCCCTTTGTGACTGGGTTCCCTGCACTCATGAAGCATGTGTGGATCCAGGATCTAAGATTGCCAGGCAGTATTTCATCCAGAACATTTGTCACTGCTATCTTTCTGAACGGGTGTGATGTTCTTCCGTGAGAGTTAACAACCCAGGGCAGCTTGTGTATTGCATCATATCCATGGGCACCCAGAGCTCTGGATGGGCTCACTCTCAGGGCAGGAGTGTGTGGCACAGCTAGAGCTGAGGCACTGGCAGCAAATAAGGACAAAGGACTTGCCATCTTTTATTCTGATTATATCCTCTCATCACCTAACGCCATCCTTGAATTTCCAAACCTACTATCCAGGATCATGAGAACAGACGAAAGATCATTATGTTGTAGGCAGGGGAGGCTCACAGTCGATTGCACACAATGGCTCATTATCAATAAACACTTTGCTCCTTTTCCAAACAGTATATTCAAATTAACCTCTTTTGGCCTTGGCCAGTTAGCTCAGTGGAGAGCATTGTCCCAAAATGCCAGGGTTGCGTGTTTGATCTCCAGTGAGCACATATGGGAAGCAACCAGTGAGTTCACAGTTGAGTGGAAAAACAAATGAATGCCTCTCTCTTTCTCTTGATTTCTCTAAAATCAACCAATCAATAAAATAATTTCCTCTTTCTTTCTTCTTCCTCCCTCCCTCCCTCCCTCCCTCCCTCCCTCCCTCCCTCCCTCCCTCCCTCCCTCCCTTCTTTCCTTCCTTCCTTCCTTCCTTCCTTCCTTCCTTCCTTCCTTCCTTCCTTCCTTCCTTCCTTCCTTCCTTCCTTCCTTCCTTCTTTCTAGAAGGGCAGGCAGAGAGTGGAACTGGGGAATTGAACTAGCAATCTCCATGCCCAACCAAGCTATCCTGCCAGGGCTTAACTTTCCTATTTATTGATTAAGACAGAGAGAGGGAGAGAGAGGGGAGGGGGAACGGAAGCATTAATTTTGTTGTTCCGCTCAGTCATGCATTCACTGGGTGCTTCCCATGTGTGCCCTGACTGAGGAACCCCCTCAACCTTCTCGTTTTAGGGCAAAACTCTCAGCTGACTGAGCTAACTGGTCAGGCCACCCCTCTGTTTCTTAATCATTCCTGTACTTTCCTGACTTCTTTGCTGAAGTGACTCTATGTGGAATGTTCTTTTCATGTTTATTCATCTGGGCCCACTCTGGTGCATCTTCTTTTACAAAACCTTCAACTCTTTCTAGCATAATAAATCTCTTTGTGTGCTGAATTTTGAATTTCTTAATTTATATGCTTATTACGATAACCAATAACCTATGACAGAATTTCTGTTCTTATTTTTCTTTTCTAATACAAGTGTAAATTAAGTGAGGATTTGAAATCTTTGTATCTCATACATTGCCTAATCAAGTGACTTATGCAACACAGATTATCCATAAAAGTTGAAATAAGACAGGATAAAACTTAATCAAAGGACCCAGGATGGCTGCCTGTATTAGAGATAGCTAACTTTTTGGACTAATCATTAAAGGAAGAAGATTCTTTGTTCGAAATGATTTTTAAAAATTACAGTTGACATACAATATAATATTAGTTTCAGGTTTAGAATGTAGTAATTAGACATTTATATAACTTATAAAGTGATCACCTGATAAGTCTAGTTCCCATCTGGTACCACACATAGTTATTACAATGTTATTGACTATTTTCTGTATGCTGGACTTTATATCCCGTGTTTTTAGCTGGCTATTTGCATATTTTAATCTCTTCCCCCTTTCTTCCACCCTATCAACCCCCCTCCCATCTGCCAACCATCAAAATGTTCTCTGTATCTATGCGTTTGTTTCTGTTATGTTTGTTCATTTATATTTTCCTTTAGATTCCACATATAAGGGAAATCATATGGTATTAGTCTTTCTCTGTCTGACTTATTTTACTTGGATCCTCTAGTTCCATCCCTGTTGTTGCAGGTGGCAATAATTCATTCTTTTTTATGGTTGAATAATATTCATGTGTATATATGCACTGTACTATCTCTTTATCCATTCATCTATTGATGAATCCTTAAGTTGCTTTCTTATCTTGACTATTATAAATAATGCTGCAATGAACATATAGATGCATATGTCTTTTTGAATTAGTGCTTTGGGTTTCTTCAGATAAACACCCAGAAGTAGAATTGTTGGGTCCTTCTTTGTCTCTTGTTATAGTCTTAGTCTATTCTTTCTGATATAAGTATTGCTACCTGAGCTTTTTCTTTTTTTCCATTTTCATGAAATACCTTTTTTCATCCCTTTACTTTTGGTCTGTGTGTTTTTTGATCAGAAGAGGGTCTTTGTAGACAGCATATATATCAGTCTTGCTTTATTATCCTTTAAGCCACCACACGCCTTTTGATTTGTGCATTTAATTCATTTGTGTTTAAAGTAATTGTTGATAGATATACAGTGTGTCCGTAAAGTCATGGTGCACTTTTGACCAGTCACAGGAAAGCAACAAAAGACGATAGAAATGTGAAATCTGCACCAATTAAAAGGAAAACTCTCCCAGTTTCATACCTATTCAGTGCAGTTTGATGTGGGCTCACATACAGATTTTTTAGGGCTCCTTAGGTAGCTATCCTGTAGCCTCTACAGACTCATCACTGACTGATGGCCTACCAGAACGGGTTTCTCCACCAAACTGCCTGTTTCCTTCAACTGCTTATCCCACCGAATAATGTTTTTCCTATGTGGTGGCGCTTCGTTATAAACGCACCGATATTCATGTTGCACTTTGGTCACGGATGCGAATTTAGTGAGCCACAGAACACACTAAACTTTTTCTGTACCATCCACATCTCGACTGGCATGGCCATGGGCTGCTCCGCTGTATACACGGTGTTACGTCATCATCTGTGCATGCACACATGCTGCCACATCATCCTACAGAAACTGGGAGGGTTTTCCTTTTATTTGGTGCAGATTTCACATTTCTATCATCTTCTGTTGCTTTCCTGTGATCGGTCAAAAGTGCACCATGACTTTACGGATACCGTGTATGTTTATTGCCATTTTATGGGTCACATTTTTGAATTTTTTTTCATCTATTTCTCTTTTTTTTTTTTAGAGAGGAGAGGGAGAGACAGAGAAAGAGAGAGGAGAGACAGAGAGAGAAGGTGGGAGGAGCTGGAAAGCATCAACTCCCATATGTGCCTTGACCAGGCAAGCCCAGGGTTTCGAACTGGCCACCTCAGCATTTCCAGGTCGACGCTTTATCCACTGCGCCACCACAGGTCAGGCTTTCATCTGTTTCTTAAAGAAGACCCTTTAACATTTCTTGTAATACTAGTTTGATGGTGATTAACTTTTTTAGTTTTTTTCTTGTCTGAAAAGCTCTTTACTATCCTTTGATTCTAAATGATAGCTTTCCTAGATAGAGTAAAATTTGTTTGTAGGTTCTTGATTTTCATTACTTTAAATATTTCATGCCAAACCCTTCTGGCTTGCAAAGTTTGTGCTGAGAAATTAGCTAACAGTTTTATGGAAGCTCCCTTGTAAGTGACTAACTGCTTTTCTCTTGTTGCTTTTAAGATTCTCTCATTGTCTCTACCCTTTACCATTTTAATTATGATGTGTCTAAGTGTGGACCTCCTTTGTTTCATCTTTTTGGGGGGCTCTTTGCACTTCCTGAAATTGTATGTTTATTTCCTTTGCCAGGTTTAAGTTTTCCATCATTATTTCTTCAGATAGGTTTTCAATTCCTTGCTCTCTTTCCCTTCTGGCCCCCTATGATGTGAATGTTCTTACACTTAATGTCTTAGAGTTCCCTTAAACTATTTTGACTTTTTGTTCTTTTTTTTTTCTGTTCTGATTATTTTCTGCTACTTTGTCTTTTTTTTTTTTTTTTTTTTCAGAGACAGAGAGTCAGAGAGAGGGATAGACAGGGACAGACAGACAGGAACAGAGAGAGATGAGAAGCATCAATCATTAGTTTTTCATTGCGTGTTGCAATAGTCTTTCTTAGTTGTTCATTGATTGCTTTCTCATACATGCCTTGACCGCGGGCCTTCAGCAGACTGAGTAACCCCTTGCTTAAGCCAGTGACCTTGGGCTCAAGCAAGTGAACTTTTGCTCCAACCAGATGAGCCTGTGCTCAAGTTGGAGACCTTGAGGTCTCGAACTTGGGTCTTCCGCATCCCAGTCCGACGCTCTATCCACTGCGCCACTGCCTGGTCAGGCTGCTACTTTGTCTTTTAAATCACTGATTTGATCCTCAGCTTCATCTACTCCATTGTTGAGCCTTTCTAATGTGTTCTTCATTTCAGTTATTGTTTCTTCATGACTTACTGGCTCTTTTCTATGTTTCCTATCTCTATTTTTGTGTTTCCTATCTCTTTTTAAAAATTCTCACTTGGATCATTAAGCATTCTTATAACTAATGTTTTGAATTCTGCATCTGGTTGATTGCTTGCCTCTATTTTGTTTAGTTCTTTTTCCGGAATTTTGTCCTGTTCTTTCATTTGGAACATGTTTCTTGGTCTCCTCATTTTGGCTGCCTCCCTGTGTTTGTTTCTATGTATCAGGTAGGGCTGCTACATCTTCCAGTCTTGGCAAGGTGGCCTTAGGTAGTAGATGTCCTGTGAGGCCTAGTAATGCAGCAGTCTAGTCTCCCTGCTCACCTGAACTAATTGCTCCAGGTGTGTCCCTTGTACAGGTTGTGTGTGCCCTTTTGTTGTAGTTGAGCCTCGATTGCGGTCGGCACATCAGTTGGAGGGATTCTCTCTCAGGCTGGTTGGCTGTGAGGACTGGTTGTAATTACAGTAAAGAAACTGCTGTGTAGGGGCTGACTAACGCGAGATATGCTTTAGTAGGTTTCTGATGCCTGCTGAGCTGGCCCGTTGTGTATCATTCGTGCAGGTGATTGGGTGGTGCTCTGAAGCTGGCCATTGCATGTGTTGGTTCTGGGGCCTCTTAGAAGGGACTCTGGTACAAGCCAAGGGCAGTCCTTGCCTTTGCTCTGTCCCAGGGAGATATGGTAGTGGCTAGAAAGTGATGGTTGCCACATGTGCTGGGCTGGGAGGTGCCTGGGAGAGGCTAAGTTGTGCAGTGAGGCCGGCTGCCACTAGTGCTGAGCTTGAGGCTGCTTAGTAAGAATTACAGGGCATGTTGAAGCCAGATGCTGCTTGCTTAGGGTTTGATAACCTTTGAGAGATTTTAGAAAAGTCTGAAGTATGAGCCAAGTTAGGTTGTTTGTATGGAAAAGCCACTGGGAGCAGCTTGGGTGTGCCTGAAAATTGGGTGGGGTGGGGTCTCAGGGAATCAGCAGGGTGGAGCAAACAGTTTGAGCCAGGTTGACGGAGACTCAGATATGGCACCTGCGCAGAGAAACAGTGGCCACTGCCTGCACTTCTGGGAGAAAGCGGCCCCTTCAGCCCTCGCTGAAGCCAGACAATGTAATTCTCTGTGTGCTCTCATGTGTTTTGCCTTTTGAGCTGTTTACTCCAGTGCTGGAGCTCGGAGCAAGTGAGTCTGTCAGGGAGTAAGTCCGAGTATGGACCCTTTAAAAGAAATGCCTGGGTCTCCAGCAGCCCTCTGCCTCTTTCTGCTGCATCCCCGCTGGTTTTCAAAGCCACAGGTTATGGGGACTTCTCTTCCTGGCACTGGAACCCTGGGCTGCGGGGCCTGGTGTGGGGCTGGGACCCTTCACTCCTGGGGGACCTCCACTTCTGAGTTTTAACTGCTACACGTGGGTGTGGGATCAGTTGGTCAGTGTCTCTGTGCCTCCTACCAGTCTTGACATGGCTTCTTTTTTTTTTTTTTTAAATTTTCTGAAGCTGGAAACGGGGAGGCAGTCAGACAGACTCCCGCATGCACCCGACCGGGATCCACCGGCACGCCCACCAGAGGGCGATTCTCTGCCCATCCGGGGCCTCACTCTGTCGCGACCAGAGCCACTCTAGCACCTGGGGCAGAGGCCAAGGAGCCATCCCCAGCGCCCGGGCCATCTTTTTGCTCCAATGGAGCCTCAGCTGCGGGAGGGGAAGAGAGAGATAGAGAGGAAGGAGGGGGGAGGGGTGGAGAAGCAGATGGGCGCTTCTCCTGTGTGCCCTGGCCGGGAATCGAACCTGGGACTCCTGCACGCCAGGCCGACGCTCTACCACTGAGCCAACCGGCCAGGGCCGACCTATCTTCTTTATGTCCTTAGTTATAGGACTTCTATTCAGCTGGACTAGGCTGTTTTCAATGATGGTTGTTCTGTAGTTTAGTTGCAAGTTTGATGCCGTCATGGAAGCAGACAAACACAGTGTTTACCTGCTCTGCCGTCCTGACTAAAAGTAAAAAATAGAAGGTTCCTAAATAGTTTATCCCAGAAAAACACTGGTTGATATCGGTCTTGTATACACACCGTAAAAGAGACCATCAGTTGCTATCAACATCCGTTTCTCCTTCTTCCTTAACAGAAGCCTGGTTTTTTAGCTGGACATGTTAGGCCAAAAATAAAAGACTGCTTTTCCCAGTCACTCTTTGTATCTAGGTGTAGCTCTAAGCCTACATTCTGGTCAAATATAGCACTGCGAGAGTTTTGTGGGCCTTTTAGGGAGGTTCTTAAAGGACATCAACTCAGCCTTCCCTCCTTCTTCCCGAAAATCAGGGAGCCATCTGGAGGACAGAGGTGACTGGCGGAGAGAAGCCACGCCCTGGAATGGCGGAGCAGAAGCGATGAGAGCCTGTTTCCCTGATGACACCTTGCGCGCTCTACACCGGTGCTCCAACATCTGTCCCCCACCTTTTGCGTAAAAGAAGAAAACTTCTCTCATTTAAGCGGCAGCTGTTTTGAGGTTTGCTGAACTTAATCCTGATACACACATGCTAGATTAATTGTGGATCAATATCTCTTCTGTTTCCAGGGACTTTCTCTAAGTATGATAACCATCGTATAAACTTTTCATTTAAGTATAAGCAGGAGTTAAGGTGTTCAGAGTGAACAGGTAAAAGCAGGATGTACAATTTTCCATTTTAGAATGAAAGAAGACAACTCTTGGATATAAATTTGAGTTAATGCAGGAAGGTAAGCTTACTAATTAGAACAAAACAGAATTCTTTGAGAGGAGACCTGTCCCTTTTGATTACTCTTTGCGATGTATTGTGGTTTGTTAGTGTATGATCTGTGCTTGGTACTCCATTCAGCTAGGGCCAATTAAACCCAGCGAGGAGTGGTCAATTTTTATTTCTTAGTATATACAGTGGCTCACGTCTATTTTTTAGAACAAAAGATTAATTATATTTAGATGGTGGGGGTAGAGGAGTAGGGAGAGAGCTAAGAAAGATGGAAGAAATTAGCTTACAATTATTGAGTATCTTTAACTGGGCAGTAGCAAACCATACCTAATTTTATTTAATCTTTTCAATGGTAACTTTACGTTTTATGACGAGGTAACTCTTCTCCATCCTGGGGAGGCCTCCTTGACCTCTAATGATACAGTGCCCTCAGGGCTTCTCCTGGGCCCTCTCTAGCTTCTGTCCCTAGATAAGCTCTTGGGTTCCATGGCTTTTATGACAAAAAGATGACAGTTTTGCTCCTCTAAGCCTCAGACTTACATATTCAAATGGCTACGTGACATTTACTCTTTCTGGCTAAAAAGCATCTCAAATTGACATGTCCAAAGTTGAATCTGACCTATCCACCCAGTTGCTTACAGCAAACACTTAAGAGTCACATTTGATCATTCTCTTATCCCCACACATATGAGTCATCAGCGCATTCCATTTGTTATATCTTCAAATTGCATCTCAACTCTGACCACTTATCTCTCCTCCTCCATGGCCTCCAGCCCACTTTGAGTCCACGCTGATCTCATGCCTGGAGTTATTCCACAGCCTCCCTGCTTCTTCTCCTACATTGCTAAAATCTATTTTTTACTTCGCAGCCAGACTACTCAAAAATAAATAATGTTCTCTCTGGTTTAACATCCTTCAGTAGCTTCTCATGGCTGTCTGAATAGAAATCTAATTGTTCGCTGCTTATATTTCCAACTTTCCCTCACTCCAGTCATCCTGAGGGCAGCGTGGTGCTGTCCTGTGGGGTCATTCCCCGGGCCTGCTTCCGCAAAGCCCTTCCCCACCTCCTGCCTCAGCCTCTGCACGGGCGTTTCCCTGCATTGAGGGCTCCACACTTCCCACTGCTGGCTCCTTCTCATCTCCAGGATCAGCTTGCTTTTTGCTTTCTTAGAGAGGTTGTTCCTGATCGCTCTCTGCCAACTCTGCCAAATAGTCATTTACATCTTTATCTTATTATCTTATTTATTCCTTTCATAGCACTTTTAAGAATTTGAAATGAACTTTTGTGTGTTTATTGCTTCTGTGCATCTGTCTACACATCTATTTATCATCTATCTATCTATCTATCTATCTATCTATCTATCATCTACCTATCATCTATCTTTCTCTCTACTTTGGAATAAGTGCCTTGTAGGACAACAGTCTTGTCTAGTATATTACCTGCTTTATCTTCTTTTCTTAGAACAGTAACTATTATATAGTGACAGTGACTCTCAATAACATTTTAAAATTGAATAAGTGGACAACCACATTTATCCACAGTCAGTCACATGGTGAGTAGATATCAGAGCTGGGATGGGACCTGGGCATTTCTTGCTTTGCACCTTGATCTTTTTTTTATTACCAGAGCTTCCTACCCATCAACCAGGACTCAGAGTTCTCCCATTCAAGCAAGGACTGTTTTAGCTAAACATATTGGAGAGGTGCAGTAATGATTTGGTTCACCTGTGTCCCCTCTGCATTATTTTGCTGAAGCTCCACAGAGGCCTCAGCTAATCAAACATTTGAAAATTCAAATTATTCAGATGATTGCCTCAGCTCTCACTTTTCTTTGCTATCATGTATTATTGTTTCTACGTATGAAGAACCATTTCCTTTAAAAAACAATGTTGTCCATACCCTTATGAACTAGTTAATTTTCTTTCCAACATTTTTTTTGGTTGTGTAGATATGACCCAACAGTCACAGAACAGTGCTGTTGTTTCAAAGGGTAGAGACCTTCTTTCCTTATAAAAAACTGAATGTGAAAAAAACACACCCCTCCTCATGCAGTATGAGAATGGCTGTTTTTCTTGGTCATGTTTCATTTCCTTAGCAAGACTATTTTCTTCTGCTTTCCATTGTCAGCAGACAAAAAAAAAAAAAAAAAAAAAAAAAGATACAATTAAATCAAGGAAACCTGGCAGGGTCAATTTTGGAAAATAAAGTGAATTCAGTTTCTGATTTGAACAAAGAGCAATTTATTACGTTGGAAAAACACTGCCCTGTTGAGATTCAAACTCAACGTGTCTCATGTTAGCTCAGGACATCACTTCAAATCTGCACTTGTGTTTATCTTTGAGAAGGGGCAGTGATTTCATCCCCAAACTTTGAACTCCAAAGAGGACGTGGAGTTGTTTTGAGGGTCAACTAGCAATGAGCACCCAGCACCCTGTGTGGAGTCCAGGGCCTCTGTCCTGAGCTCACTGATTTTTGTAAACAGCTCTAGCAATTATGTTGGAGCAAATGGAGTGCTTGGGTTAGAGAGAGTTTTATGAATCAAGTGAGTTCTAAGGAGACTTTTTGAATAAAAAGTGTATTTTGATGAAACTAATAACCATAATCATACCTTATATTTGTACAAAATCTTATTATATTATTTATTAGTTACAACCAGCTCTGTGAGGAGAATTATCTTCATTCTTTATAGACAAAAAAAGTACAACTTAAAATGATTAAATGACACTGAGGATCATACAGGTAGTAAAGTCAGACCGGACTAGGACCCCTTTCTTAATATCAGGTTAGTACTATACTAAAAAGGATGAAGGAAACTTGAGTCTGTTTCAAATGAATGAATTTTACCTTCATCTATTTTTGGATTGTGCCAGTTTGGAACTTTTTGGCGATAATTTTATTTTAGAGTCTTCCATATTGAATCTGTTTTGTAGAACAAGGTAAGTTATAAATAATAGTAATAGCAATAATAATAACAAATGTCTCCAGAAATAATTACTGCCCCTTGCTGTGAGTTTTACATGTGTTATTTCAGTGAATCCTTGCACAATCCTATGAGAAGGCCACCGTTCATAGTTCCATTTTACAGATGTGAAACTGAGGCTTAGATGAGATATGCAATTAGTCCAAAATTATGCTACCACACACCACTCCAAAGTGGTAGAAATGATTCAGTCTTAGTGTGTCTGATTCCAAAGGGTGTCCACCTAACCTCTGTGCTACAGCACTTCTGTCCAGCATGTGAGGAAGGGCAGGCCTGCTGGGTCCTGGGCGCTGGATTATGACTGTATTAAATAGGTAATATGATGTCAGACGATTCAGGTTTTCACATGTGGCTTCTTATGTAACAAAGTTAGATCGGCTTTGCTCTCAGCAAAAGGCCAGTTGGAGGGAAGGGAAGTGATTTGCTACAGTAAACAACCTGTCTCCTTGGTATGTGCCTGCCATACGCAGGTATAGTCGTCAGTTAAAAGTAATCAGTCAGTGGGAATTCTGAAATCGTCCCTCACAGAATGCTCCTTCTCAGATGTGAGTGATTTATTTTTATTATCTAAATATAAAACTTTTTATAACTTCTAAGCAGTCTGGTTTGGAATATTATTATAAAAGAGAGCTAGAATTTTAGAAAAATAATATTTTACTGATTTTTTTTTAGTACCTTGACTCTGCTTTGTTAAAGGGAAAAAAATGAGTAAATCTGTTCCTTAAATTTTTATTAAAAGAAAAATAATTTCAATGTTCTCTCTATTTAAATAAACATTATAAAAGTTGGGAAAAATAGTTTTTTTTTTTTGGTAAGAGGAGGGGAGATAGTGAGGCAGACTCCTGAATGCACCTTGACCCAGATCTACCCTGCAACCCCTGTCTGGGACTGATGCTCAAATCAACAGAGCTATTTTTAGCACCTGAGGCTGCTGCACTTGGACCATTTGAGCTATCCTCAATGCTCAGGCCACGCTGGAACCCATCAAGCCACTGGCTGTAGGAAGAGAAGAGGGAGAGAAGGGGGAGAGGGAGGGGAAAAGAAGCTGATGGTCATTTCTCATGTGTGCCTTGACAGGGAATTGAACCAGGGATGTCCATAAGCCAGATCGAAGCTCTATCCACTGAGCCACCAGCCAGGGTCAAGTTGAGAAAATATTTAAAGATTATCAGTTTAAAGGGACACTAACTTATAAGCCAGCTTGGATAATAATGGTGATAGTCCAAATAGCTTGGTCTAGCCTTTCTTTCTTTCTTTCTTCTTTCTTTCTTTCTTTCTTTCTTTCTTTCTTTCTTTCTTTCTTCTTTCTTTCTTTCTTCTTTCTTTCTTTCTCTCTCTCTCTCTCTCTCTTTCTTTTTTTGTGTGTGACAGAGACAGAGAGACAGAGAGAGGGACAGATAGGGACAGACAGACAGGAAGGGAGAGATGAGAAGCATCAGTTCTTTGTTGCATCACCTTAGTTGTTCATTGATTGCTTTCTCACATGTGCCTTGACTGGGGGGGCTACAGCAGACTGAGTGACCCCTTGCTCAAGTCAGCAACCATGGGCTCAAGCTGGTGAGCCTTGCTCAAACCAGATGAGCCCGCCCTCAAGCTGGTGACCTCGGGCTTTCGAACCTGGGTCCTCCGCATCCCAGTTCGATGCTTTACTGCGCCAATGCCTGATCAGGCGGTCTAGTCATTTCTATACAGGTGTGTGTGTGTGTGTGTGTAAAAATCTGGATACACAGAAGGGACTTATTTTTGGTGAAAGTTTAAAGTTACAGAAGTAGAGACACGGTCACTTGACTGGGAATATTATGCTGAGTAATAGTTTGGTCAATATGATGGAGGCTTTTGAAGGATGTCATAAAGTGTCTGGCTTAGTTTAGAATTAATGCAAGGTGGAAGTTTCTGGAAGAATATAAAAAAAGTATTAACACTGGTTAGCTTTAGGGAGTGAGGATGGAGACTGTGGGAGAGTTGTCAGAGGATATTTTCTGTTCACTTTAAATCGTTTTGTCTAATTAAATATTTTTCCATGAGGTTATATTTTATAACAAAAATAAAACAAAATAAGATATAACGTAAAGAACTGACACAGCGGATATCTAGAAATGGACATAGGTTTTTAAGTAGGAAAATGACAGAATCAGATATGTAATTTTGCAGTTAGTTTTAGATTATAAGGACAAGTCAATATGGAGAGAGCAGAATCAGAAAGGCAGTTGCTAGTATGATGATGTTGTGTAATGACTTCTAAGCCAAGTATAATTTGGGGACAATATTTAAAAGCCCATGTGGAGGAGCCACATTATTTTCACATCAGAGTATTTAAAATAAAATAATCCAAAGCAATCATAATTTAAATTTGTTATGCCTGCACTAGAAGGAGTTAGGTTTTTATTAAAAGCTTAAATCTGTCAATAAGAAATCCTTTAGTAAACATTGTCAAAGTAGGAGATAGATACATGACAGAAAAAAATGAACATATTCTTTTTGAATTACAAATGAATAACAACATGAGTAAGAGCAGCATATGACACCTTTCTGCATTAGTTTTTTTTTCCTGTGACTCAACCAAATTTCATGGTGGCAACCTTGATTTTTTTCTTTGTTTATTGCTGTCATTTTAAGCATTTGTTTACTAAACTAACAGCATTTCATTAAGCAAGACTAATTTCTGAGAGCCCATTAGCTTCTAGATAGTCAATAATTCCTGTCAAATGTCTTGGGATGAGATCATTATTATCACTATTATTTTTATCAATTAAGTTCATTTTCAGAAAAAAATATCTATGTAGTTTTAACACTAGATATTTTCTTTCTGAAACATGTTTTTTTTTTCAGAATCATTGTGGTAGTGATTTCTTGCTTTGCCCATAGGTTTCCATAGACCCTTTGGCTACCACCAAAACTAATTTAAATTCCCTAGGTTTAATTCCCATTGTTAACAAAAAATTAGAAACATTTTTTTTTTGCAAAAGTATCCTGATATGATATCTTGGTTTCTCTGTAATTTTTCTTTATTAGAACTTGGAACCCATCTCTGAAGAGAGTATGACTGACTTCAGAAGTGTGGGGTGGGATTTCCCCAAGGTGCGGAATTGGTCGTTTCTTGTTTATGAGGATTGTCAGCACCATGAATATGATGGCTGTTTAGTCACCATGCTGCAGAAGGGGAGGCCCAGTGTGGCCGTGAGGGTAAGAGCAGATGTCACCAGAACGCAGTGGCAAACATCAGAGTGAGAGCTTCGGCTGCCTCCACGCTGCCCAGCCATTACCGCTTTCCAACACTTTTAGAATTAGAGACAGAGAGAAAACTCATAAAACAACTGTGAAAATTATAGACAACAAGAAAGGCAAAACGAAACACGGTGCTTAAAAATTTCAGGCAGCCCAAAATAAAAATAGGAACTGATCTTACAGATCCCATGGGCACAAGTGGTTTGGGGAGTCGGTGAAAAACAGTTCTGATGTGTTTGGCTGCCAAAGATTTTTAAAGTTGATCTCTTTTGGCCTGGTAAGATTTTATGCATTTTTGTTGTTCCAGCCTAGAGGTCTGAGGATTAGTGGATGTTTCTGTCAGTTTGGAACCCGTGTGGTGAAAAGAATTTTTGCATGTGACAGCGAGAAAGTGAATGCATAAATGAAGGGCTTCTTTTCAAGAAAAGATAAAATTATCATTGTAATCTAAGTCCAGGGCTTCAAAATAATGCTAAATTAGTAGTTTCCTTAAATTAAACATTTCTGTTTATGTACCCGAAATATGGCCATTTTCATCTCTGAGTTGGTTTTTAAATGCTACCTGGTTTCCAGAATGCTTAACCAGGTAGGGTTTACCTGGCCAGGGGAAGAGGACCGGAGCCCTATTGTAAAGTGGTCTACATGAGGAACTAGCAGTTCATGAAAAAAAGTAATAATAAAGGGTTAGGAGATATTTGGATATTTGGATGCTGGCTTAACATAAGACTAATTAACTAATTAATCCTTATCAGTTTTTTTAACCTACACATTTTATTGCTAAGGAAACATTTACCTGAATAGCTCGGAAGCATGCAGTAGAGAAAAGAAAGAAGACAGAAGTTCTTTCTGTTTCTAGTACTTGTTAAATATTTGCCACAGTACTAGCGAACTAGCACAGGATAGTACGTCCTATTAATGATGGGTAATAACCATAGATATGCTTTTGCAATTTTCCTAGGTAACTGCTTAAGGGTCACATGGTAAGTCAATAGTAGTTATAAACCTCTCAGCATTGTGATCAATACCTTTCACTGACGTAATCTAGATCTCTGGCATAATTTATAACAAAGGACAGTTTGAGCAATGCTCTGTTTTATTATCTTCAATTCACCTACTGAAATATTTCACGAGTTTATGGCTGAACTTATTTCTGATTTTTGATAGATAGCAAATTGAAATAGCCTTGAAGAAAAATGTCAAGTATGAAAAGGAAAAACACTTTATGGAATTGAAAGCAGTAAGTGTTTCTTCTTTTGAGGATATAATGTCTACACACCTACCTCCTTAAATGGTCCATAGCACCACAAGAGTGGATTGTGCGTCTGTATAGCTATGGGGCACATCTAGTCATCTAGGTGGATTGCAGTACTGATGAAATATTCCTTATCTTCCACACACCATATAACTAAATAACACTGTACTCAGTCTAGTTTTTTCTCAATCTGAATAATCATTAACCATTCATCTGAGCAAAGCAAGGAAGAATAATACCCACTAGATACAAAGACAGATGCTTGTGGTGCCTATCATTGTGACTTCATGCAACTTTCTAGTTAATTTAGACAGATTCCCCCTCCCCCCATGTTTGTTGTTTATTCTAGGTCTGAAGGCTAAACAAGAAAAAAAAAGAAAGAAACTGATCATTGGAGAGGTGATTAAAGAAATAGTAGGGAGTTTGAATAAAGAAGAAGGAATGCGGCCCTGGTGCGGTATTTCAGCTGGTTAGAGTGTCATCCCAATAGGACAGGGTCTCAGGTTCAATTCCCTCTCAGGATACATGCAGGCATCAACCAGTGAATTCACATATAAATGGAACAACAAATAGATGCTTCTTTCTCTTTCTAAAATCAGTTTTAAAAAAATTTTTTAAAGGAAAAGAAGAAGACAGGATGGGGGTGTTTGTTAGGAGTGCTGCACTAGGAGGGGAGGTGGCACAGCTTTGCCATTGTCTTTCTGCCATTCTCTTCCCCGAGCTGCACTGTGTATCAGTACTCAAGGTTGAGGCAGAATCACAACTATTTTTATTGTATAAAGCAGGTATGAGGTGAAGGATAGAGCACGGATTTGGATTTAAACATCTATAAGGTCCCTTTCAGAATTAATTTCCCTTTCAATCAATCGCTGGCTACTTTTATGTGGGCTTTTATTGTCTAAGACTAAAGATCATAAGAATATCCCAATTACCGAGCAACTGTAGTGTGCCAGGTGCGTTTACACATGAATTTTCACTCTTTACATTACTGGAAGTTTGTCCCTTTGACCCCTCACCCTTTTCTCCCACCGCCGCCATGCCCCGTCTCTGGCTACCACCAGTCTGCTCTATGTATCTAGGAGCTTTTGGGGGGGGTTAATTTATTTCACAGATGAAGAAACTAGGTTGAGAGAGGTTCAGTATTTTTCCCAAGATAAGTGAGAGATTAATTTGTTTGCCAAAGAGACTTCACTTTGGTATGTTAAACTGTGATGCCCCGTTGATTGGAAACTGTATTACAGCCTGACCTGTGGTGGTGCAGTGGATGAGGGGTCGACCTGGACCGCTGAGGTCGCTGGTTTGAAACCCTGAGCTTGCCTGGTTGGGGCACATGTGGGAGTTGATGCTTCCTCCTCCTCCCCCCTTCTCTCTCTTCTCTAAAATGAATAAATAAACTAAAAATTAAAAAAAAAACTATTACAGAACTTTAGTAGACAAAACAGTATGATGCTGGCATAAAAACAGACACATGGATCAATGGAACAGAAGAAAGAGCCCAGAAATAAACCCGTGCATATGTGGTTGATTAGTTTACAATGGAGCCAAAAATAAACAACAGGGAAAGGACGGTCTTTTCCATAAATGGTGTTGGGAAAACTGGGAAGTCACATGCGAAAGAATGAAACTTGACCAGTATCTTATGCCATACACAAAAAATGAACTTAAAAAGATTAAAGACTTGAATGTAAGACCTGAAACCACAAAACTCCAAGAAAACATAGGTGCTAAGCTCCTTGTCGTAGGTCTTGACAATGATTTTTTGAGTTTCACACCAAAAGCAAACATAAACAACTGGGACTACATCAAACTAACAAACTTCTGCACAGCAAAAAAAACAACAACAACCCAAAACCCATCAACAAAATTAAAAAACACCTACTGAATAAGAGCAAATCTTTGCAAATCATACATCTGATAAGGGGTTAATATCCAAAATTCTTCATAAATTAAAAAACTCATAAACTCAACAGCAAAAATTTAAAAGATTTAAAAATGGGCAGAGGATCTGAATAGACATTTTTTTTTTTTTCCAAAAGAAGACATACAGATGGCCAACAGGCACACGGAAAGCAGCTCAGCATCACTGATCATCAGCGAAGCACAAAGCAAAACCACAATGAGATACCACCTCACACTTGTCAGAATGTCTATTATCAAAAAAGCCGGAGAGCCCTGGTCAGGTAGTCCGGTTGGTTAGGGCATCATCCGGAAATGAGAGGTTGCCAGAAGTTGATAGAAGTTGTTGTTCAATTCCAGTCAGGGCACATACAGGAACAGATTGATATTCCTGTCTCTCTCTCCCTAAAAACAATAAAAAATTTGAAAAAAGACAAGAGATAACAAATATTGGCGAGAATATGGAGGGTAGGAAACTCATGTGCACTCTTCATGGGAATGTAAACTGATGAAGAAGCTGTGGGAAACAGTAAGGAGGTTACTAAAAAAAATTAAAAGTAGAACTCTCATAAGATTCATTGGTTCCACTTCTGGGTATTTATCCAAAGAAAATAAAAACACTAATTCAAAGAGATATATGCATGTTCATGTTAGTATTATTTAGAACAGTCAAGATATGAAAAGAACCCAAGAGTCCATTACTGCATGAATGGGGAAAGGAAATGTGGTACATACATACCTCACAATGGAATATTATTTGTCCATAAGAAGGAAGTCCTGCCATTTCTAATAACATGGATGGAGTGAGAGGGTATTATGCTAAGTGAAATAAGACAGATGGTCGCTTCTCCTGTGTGCCCTGACCAGGAATCGAACCCAGGGCATCCACACCCTGGGCCAATGCTCTACCAGTGCGCCAACCGGCCAGGACCGACTGTTTCTTCTTAAGTCCTCATTACCCAGCACACTGCCTGACATAGGTAGATGCTCAATAAGTATTAGTTGAATTAGATAAAATCCTAATCAGTTTCTTTTATAAAATGCTAACTTATTTCCTGAACTAAATTGGGTAGATCAACAATGGGAGATGTCAGCATTCAAACATTTGACATGCTCGACAAATTTTCTGTCATTTCCCCATATTCCTTTAGGGGTATAGTCTGCCATGTAGGTCAGAGAAGTGAAAACATAATTGATGCATACCTTGTGAAGTAAGAATTCCTGTGGTAATTAATAATTTAAAGCATCAAGTAAACTTTTCAGAGAATTATCTTTTTGTCCCTCTCTGTCTAGAGAGGTCCCCTCACCTCCCTACGCCAGTGTTCACCTAACGTTGTCGGAGTGACACAGGTAATAACTATATTTGTGGTGCTTTAAAGTGATTGAGGATCAGAAGATCCTGCTTCAGTTCAGCAATTAGTGAAGAATCTGTTAAGTGCCAGATACTAGGGATAGAAAGATGAGAGATTCCCATCTCCCAAGGCATCGAGTCCAACTAAACTTCCCGTGAAAATGCCTCTCTCGGCTGGGAGGGAGTTGGGCTGTATACAAGGACTGACTTATCTCCCAGGAATGAATCAGACCTGCTGTAATTTTGTAGGCACCAGTTTAAACTTGGCCTTTTCTTTTCTTTTTTTTTTTTTTAAATCAGATTGCTCCAAAGTGCCACATGAGTCTTTTTTTTTTTTAAATTTTATTTATTTATTTTAAAGAGGAAAGAAACAGAGAGAGAGAGAGAGAGAAGAGTGGTGGAGCAGGAAGTATCAACTCCCATATGCACATTGACCAGGCAAGCCCAAGGTTTTGAACCAGTGACCTCAATGTTCCAGGTCCATGCTTTTTCCACTGCACCACCACAGGTCAGGCAAAACAGATGATTCTTAGATAAGTGAAATACCACCTTTGAATTTCCTTAGCATTACAAGAATATTCATGGAAATAACCTGAAGGTAGTTTTCTAGTAACTGGGGACTCCTGAACTGTGGGATCCTGTGTAGTAAATAAGATAGCCTCTCTCTTCCAACTCCCAGAGGAAAGCCTCTCTCTTCCAGCTGTGGGGCTGCAGCTCCCCTCTGCTCCGCAGATGTACCTTGCTGGAGAAGAGCATCATGCTAAAGCAGGAACCAGGTGCTCTAGTGGTCAAAAACTTGTCAGAGAAATGCAGATAATCTGGCAACTCAGGGCAAATTACGCTTAGAAAGACAGAATTCCTGAGATTCAGAGATGCAAATGTTTTTTAGCTGCCCATGTATCAACTTGATTAAGACGCTCTTGATGCAGCGAGGTTAAATCAATCGTGGGCTTCCTGCCACTATGGAAATGGAGAAGGTAATCAAGCATGACTAGCAATAACCAACTCTCAGTTTACAAGATGATACAGCACTTTATTTTTAATTGTATGATTTATCAGAACAATAACTATTTACATACAAAGTACCATTCAGCTCAATTGCAGGTAGAGGCAGTGACAAGTATCTAATTCTTTGAAGAATCACTTACTCCCACAATCTGTCCAGATACATTAACCTAAGGACCCAGTTATGAGTAGCAAACACGATTTTCACGTTGCAGCTTTCTCAAGCACATACACAGGTGTGCAGACTTGTTGGTGCGGGTGTTCTCACAGGTTCTTCTGTTCCTGATGCATTCATTCTCTTGACATCGGTAGAGAAATTTCTTTCTGCGGGGCAGATTCACTTTTTGCCATCCACCGTTTACAATACTCCATGAGTTAGTATTACTCGTTACACTTCTGAAACAGTAATATTTGAACCGGAGTATCTGTGCTGTACAGTTCCTTGTGTTTTCTGGTGAGTTTCACCACTGTCAAAACAGCTTTTGGTTGTAATTCCTCTCTCCCAACAACAGCCCAACTGCACCACTAGGTTCCAGCGTAACACACCTTCTTCCTCACTCGCTGTGTCAGCCCGTGGCTGCAGGTCCCGGTGATGCAATGGTCGTCACTGTGTACAGCCCTGTACAACCATGCTGTCAGCAACCTGAGACTGACAGACTTGTCTGAAGTGTTCACAGTGCAGTATTTTTGTGGCCTGACAAAAGTTTTCTTATATCATTAAAAATAAACGTTTCTTATAAAAATAGAGTATTTTAAATGTTTACACAGACAAACCAGTTGGAGTATCCTGTGCCCCATGCACTATACAGTAGTAAGCACAAAATCTCACAACACAAAACCTCAGGAGAGTTCTACCCATAGTAACTGTTCACCCAGGTGGTCAGAACTCCCAATTACCTTTATTTCCCTCTAAAATATTGTTTTGCTCAACAAAGAACATGTCCTAATGAGAAAAATGGACTCCCTCAAAGTCATATCTTCACTGTCTGTGGAATAGGAAGCTGCCGCTTGAGAAAGGCCAGGATTCCCAGTCCATCGCTGCTCCTCTGCTCTACAGACGAGCGGGACTGGAGCCAACGGACCTCTCAGTCAGATGTATTTTGCTTTAAAAACATGCTAAGTTACCTTTAAAAACACTTATCATCACAAAGTACTTGTTTTATTTTCAATTGGCATTAAAAAAAATACAGACAAAACACCCCAACATCCACATTCTTTAGATCAGAACAGTATCATTTTTTCAAACAGTTGATTTTTAAATGACAAATACTTCATTATGATTAAACTATTTTATGAAAACCTTCTTAATGTGGTCTATGTACAATATGTAATCATCCCGGTAAATTATCAACACATTTTATGTCTTGCCGATTTGAAATGCTAACCATTGCCTATGGAGGTTTCTCCAATAAAAGGAATGTGTATGTAAAAACTTAGAAGGGAATGCTTGCCTCGCAGGCAAATGACAGCATCAGAATGAAATACATGAGTGACCATATACAGCACATGAAAGCTCTCTGAAACACTTTAATTCTAAATGAGCGGCCTGGTCCCAGGGCTGCCTGGACACGACCACTTGTGAATGTCTGTGAACAGGAAGGCCTCAGAATCCATTGCCTCCGTTTCCCATATGAAATCTGGTGGGATTTCGACTTTTAAAATTTCAACCCAGAATTCAGGTTTTGGCCTGAATGCGAGAGGAGTGTCACCAAAGCTGCAAGGCTGCCATTGGTCACCGGCCTATGGGACCAAGTTTCTGGCTCTGATGCTTTGTCAGATGAGAAATTCCTTACAATCCAGTTGTTTTAAATAACAATGTAAAGTCCTATCATAGTGCAATTTTGGCAAAAACAAAACAAAACAAAATACTTGGTGGCCTTTCAATGGCCAGGCAGTGAAAAAATGTTGGACAAGATGTAGACTGTTGTTGGGCAGTTCATGTGTCTCCTTCGCAATCAACTTTCTCCTGTGGTGACAACAGGGAAGGGTAGGGGGAGACGCACTTGACATTCACGTAGGTAGCATTCACGTGGACGTAGTGCTCCCCAATGAAAGTGGAGAAGATCGCTGATATTCTGGACACCAGTTCCGAGAAGGACGGGCGCAGCTCGGCCTTGGGGTGCCAGCATCTCAGCATCACTTCGTACCTGTTTGGAAAGGAAGACGTGCTGAGAAATGCTCCAAAACTAAGCATTTCTGTGAACATAAAGATGATAAGAACGACAGAAGATTCTTTTGTCAGTCTTACTTACAAGGGATCCGGGCAGTACTCGGGTTGTAAGAGCCTCCTGCCTTGCAACAAGTACACAGTGATATCAAAGGTGTTGACATCAGGGTAAGGTGGGGCTCCTCTTGTCATCAGTTCCCAGAGCAGCACGCCGAAGGACCACTGGGCAGACAACAGAAGGGAGAGTCCAGGTGAGAAGTGTGACCACACAAATGTGACAGGTGATCAGGTCTGGGTAACTATACTTGGCTTAGTATGTTCAATACTCTTGCTGTCTGGGAGTAAAATTTTCCTTAGAGGCAATTAGTAAGCTATACATTTTATGATTTGTTTAAACCAGAATTGTTTTTTTAGATTACAAGTCAATGTAAGTTTTCAAAAAGACTATCTGAGGTTCACATGATGATTAAGATTTCATCAGTAGTTAGTAGAGTAGGATTTCAGGTTCTCTCTCTCTCTTCCTCTTTTTGTGTGTGTGACAGAGACAGAGAGAGAGTAAGAGAGAGGGACAGATAGGGACAGACAGACAGGAAGGGAGAGAGATGAGAAGCATCAATTCTTCGTTGCGACACCTTAGTTGTTCATTGATTGCTTTCTCATATGTGCCTTGACTGGGAGGCTCCAGCAGATGGAATGACCTCTTGCTTAAGCCAGCGACCTTGGGCTCAAGCTTGTGAGCCTTGCTCAAACCAGATGAGCCCGTGCTCAAGCCAATGACCTCAGTGTTTTGAACCTGGGTCCTCCATGTCCCAGTCTGATGCTCTATCCACTGCGCCACCACCTGGTCAGGCTCAGGTTCTTTCTTGTAGAGGCAAAGTGTTAACAGGTTTCTATCTTTCTCTTTTTTAGTAGCTTCACTATAATTTTAGACTAGTAAAAAAAAAAGACAAATAAGCTTTCCAAAATTTAAATTTGGCCTAACCTGTGGTGGCGCAATGGACAAAATTTAAATTTGTGGGGTTTCCAAATGAATGTAAATAGTCAAGAAATGTAACTGTATCTAAAAGTTAATGTTAAAAGAGACCTAAGTCAGCCCTAGCAGGTTGGCTCAGTGGATAGAGAGAGCATCAGCCTGCTGTATGGATGTCCCGAGTTCAATCCCTAGTCAGGGCACACAGGAGAAGTGACCATCTGCTTCTCTCCCCCTTTCTCTCCCTCTTCTCTCAATCTTCTTCTTCCACAGCCAGTGGCTCGACTGATTCAAGGGGTGGCCCCAGATGCTGGGGATAGCTCAGTCGGCCTAGCATATCTACCTCAGGCACTAAATATAGCTTGGTTGATTTGAGCATCAGCCCAAGACAGGGTTGCTGGGTAAATCCCAGTTAGGGTACATGCTGGATGGAGTCTGTCTCACTATCTCCCTTCCTCTCACTTAAAAAAAAAAAAAACCACAAAAGAAACCTAGGTCAGTAAAAGTAAAAATCCATATTAAAAATATGAAGTAATAAAACTGCTAGACAAAGCTCTTATTGAAAATTAATTTCAATAAAATATCTGTAACCTGAAAATGATAAAAGAGGAGATTAATATGAACCAGCCATATCATCTTCTTTATAAGAAGATTGCAGGAACACAGAGAAGTTAAGTGACTTGTTAAAAATTCCCCAGTAAGTTTTAATTCACAGTGAGATGAATATCTAAAAATTCTTGGTTCTTGAATCTTGTTTGGTCCACTAAACTTTACTAATTATGCAATTTCTTGATTTAAAGCACTCTAATTAAATAACACGTCAGGTCACATATGTTATCTTCTCCTGGATACGGGCCAGATGAGAATGACGCAATGAGAATAAGTCAGCATTTAAAGGCCACCTTTGGGCAGAGGACCCGGGAAATCAGTTCTTGCTTAGCAACACTTCTAGGACACTCAGACTAAGAAGTATCTGGTGGGAGGAATGAGGCCCTGGCCAAAAGAAGCTGGGAGGAGAAGAAGAACACAGACTGGACAGGCAGAGCAGGGGAAAAGGACTTGACAAGAAAGTATAGCTCATCACATTCAGCAAGAAGGAGAATAAAATGTCTTTCAACACTGTGGACAAAAGAAAGAAGCCAGGTTAACACTGTAATTGATGATACACATCTCCATGAATGGCTCTTTCCTTCTGCCCAAGTGCAAGAGCCCTCTCAGGCTACTGACAGCCGTGGTTCAAGCAGAGGAAGCAAACTCTGCCCCAGGTGGGAGCTACAGAACTCTGCTGTCTTCCGCAGGCTTTCAAAATCAAAGTTTCCAAAGCCTGAAAATCTTATGAGTCACTTCTGACAACTTCATTGTGTTAACCTTCAAGTTCCAAAATTTGCATTAAAAATTAAATCAATTAAACAAGTTTCAATTGACTCTTGATTGGTGTTCAAGTAGGTTACTCCCCAAGTTACCGGATAAAGCCCCAAGGCAATTAAACAGGGTTAAGAGTATTATGAAATTATCTGTCAGGTAGAACAATAAAATATAATAATAGAGCAATAATAGAAAAGAGGCACAAATCTGTGAAGTCAAAGAGGTAATAGTGGGGTACTGAGAGAAGCTTCAGGAAGAAAGTGACAGAAAAGTGGGTTCTGAGGGCAAGGGGGAATTTGTTTTATAGGTAAGTGAACGGTGAGGGCAGAGGGGGTCCCCGTGGAGGGAATGGCCCAGGGGGAGCACACATGTGCTTTTATTGAACTCTAAGTACAGCAGTCACTGCTTGGTGTGTGGATGAGGGGAAGGGATGAGGGGCAGATAAGGCTGGGAGAGTTTACAACGGTGCAAGTGAAATCAAGGGGACATGGCTGGAGTTCAGCTCCAGGAGACTGTGTCTTGTAAGCATAATGCTTCAGACAAGCAGACGCCAATTAATGAGGAGCTTTCTGATTGAGAAAAGCTGAGGAATGGACTGCACACCGGACCATGGACGGCTCTGCGACTGAACTTCAGAATTAGAGGGGTGGGAAGCGGTCTGGGTCACAGAATGAGCTGGGCACAGGTGCCATGCCCTTTAAAAATGATCATCTTACCGAATCCTTATAACAATCCTGTTGTAACCCTGGACTGTAATTGGTTTTATATGATATATGCCTTAAAGATGAGGAAACCAAAGTTCTGAGAGGCCGATCCCTGGTCTGTGACCAACAGCTTAGGCTATAGGTTTGTCTGGAGGCAAATTCACAAGAGAGGTGGAGAGCTGGGTAAATTTCTGAGCAATGGTTTGGATTCAGAGAGCTGGAGGACTCATGGGGTAAGGGAGGTGAGAGGGCGGTCATCTCCAGGAAAAGCACTTCCCCTGGACAGCCTTAGGCTGACAGGAGCAGGGAAGGAGTGCGATGTGGACCAGGGCAGAGGATGAGGGAAGGGAGACGAGTAGAGTGGGAGGGCGATGTGAACACCTGTGCACCGGGAATGATGGGAGCAAGTCAGTTTTAGCTTCAAGACAGCAAAGCTCTACCATTCACGCCTATGGTGTGAGTGGTTCAACCCTCCTGAACATCTGAGCAGCAGCAGTGAGCTCGTCTGAAGAATCTCTGCCCAACCTGATCAAAAAGGTAAAGCTCAAAGCAGTTATTAGATGTGGGAGATTGTTATAAGCTATAAAAAGTGATAGAAAGGGTTGCTGCTGAGGTAAGTCAAGAATGGGGACGGCTAAATTTGAGCATTCAAGGGTAGGCGAACTGAGATACAACACAATTTGTAAAAAACCACAATTGATAAAAGAAGTAGGTAAATCGATAAACTTTCAATAAAATCATAAGCGTCGACTCTTTGAAAGATACCAGTAAAATAACGAGCAGGCAATCCATGTACTAGAAAAGTGCATTTGCAAAAAATATGTACCTGCATCCAAAATATACATAGACCTAAAAAAAATTCAATAATAATAAATAACCCAATAAAAAGAACCCAGAAAATGAATTTAAAAACTTAAAAAAATAGACGAAAGTTTTGAGTAGGCACTTCACTAACGAAGGAACAAGAACGGCAAACAAGCACATGAAAGGGCGCTCAGCACCATGAGTCATGAGGCAAATGCACTCTGAAAAGAAAATGAGACACCGCTTCAATCTATTCAAATGTCTAAAAGCCCCAAACCTGATGACGGCAAGTGCTAGTGAGAATGTGGAATGACTGAAACTCATGTGTTACTGGTGGAAATATAAAATGACACGGCCTTTTTGGAAGAACAGGTGGTGCTTTCTCATAAAGTTAAACATAACACTTGTCTTACAACGCAGTAATCCTGCTTCTAGACATTTAACCAAAAGAAATAAAAATTATGTTCACACAGAAACCTTTCAGCAAATGTTAATGCAGTTATAATTACATATAAGTAATTGCATAAAACTGGAACGAACCCAAATGTCCTTCAGATGTAAATGTACAAACAAAATATGTTACGTGTGTGCAATGCAATACAACTCAGAAATAAAAAGGAGTGGATTGTTCTATGAAAAACAGATGAAGTTTTCATAAAACATTAAAAATAGATGTACCATATGATCCAGAAATCCCACTTCTGGGTATATAACCCAAAGAACTGAAAAAGGACCTTGAAGAAATATTTGCACAGCCATGCTCATAGCAACATTATTCCAATAGCCAAGAGATGGAAGCAACCTACATGTCCATCAACAGATAGACAAAGAAAATGTGATACATTCATACAGTGGAATATTACACTGCTTACAAAAATTAAGGGATCAGGGAATGTGCAGATACTCCAGTACTTTCAGCCTTTTGTATAGTGCATTTTCACCAATGAAATAAAAGTTGGTTTTGCATCTCATTTGCATAACCAAACAACTTTCTTTGCCTTGTCATTTGCTTTTCTGATGTTCTTAAGAAAAAAATCAAGTGTTTTTTTCATGGCTTCATATTCATTTTAAAATATCCCCTAATTTTTGTGAGCAGAATATTTAGCCTTAAAAAGAAGGTAATACTGTCATATGTCTCAACACGGTTCATACCTTGAGAGCATTATACTAAGTGAAATAAGCCAGTCACAAAAAAGATAAATAATACATGATTCTATTCACATGAAGTACCTAAAGCAGTCAAACTCTTAGAATCAGAAAGTAGAACGGTGGTTGCCAAGAGGCCGGTGGAGGGGAAAATGGGAAGTTGTTCAGTGGATACAGAATTTCTGTTATACTAGGTGAAGAAGTTCTAGAGATCTGTTGCACAACAATGTGCATATTGTTAGCACTACTGTACTGTACATTTAAAGGTGGTCAATCTTATGGTTTTTTTTTTACATTAAAAAATAAACTATGATATATTGATGCAAGTGTCAGAACATGGATGACTCAAGTGCATTATGAGAAGTGAGAGAGGAGACTCAAGGGCTTCTCCCTGTATGGTTCCATTTATTTTCTATTTATTTATTTATTTATTTATTTATTTTGTATTTTTCTGAAGCTGGAAACGGGGAGAGACAGTCAGACAGACTCCTGCATGTGCCTGACCGGGATCCACCCGGCATGCCCACCAGGGGGCGACGCTCTCCCACCAGGGGGCTATGCTCTGCCCCTCCGGGGCGTCGCTCTGCTGTGACCAGAGCCACTCTAGTGCCTGGGGCAGCGGCCAAGGAGCCATCCCCAGCGCCCGGGCCATCTTTGCTCCAATGGAGCCTTGGCTGCGGGAGGGGAAGAGAGAGACAGAGAGGAAGGAGAGGGGGAGGGGTGGAGAGGCAGATGGGCGCCTCTCCTGTATGCCCTGGCCGGGAATCGAACCCGGGACCTCTGCACGCCAGGCTGATGCTCTACCACTGAGCCAACCGGCCAGGGCCTATGTATGGTTCCATTTAGATGACATCCTAGGAAAGGTAAAATGATAGAGACAGAAAACAGTGTAGTGGTTTCCAGGTCTAAGGGGCTGACCATGAAGGGGCACAAAAGAAGTTTCTGGCATGATAGAACTGTTCTATGTCCTGACTGCAGTGCTAGTGGTAGCCACACAGGCATACATATCCTTTAGAACTTGAAGAACTATACACAAAAAAGTTGAAGAGTTGGTAAATGCACAGTAGTGATAACATTAATAGAAATAAAGAAGGGAGGAACTGACAGTCGGCAGGAAAGAATTGTACGTTGAACATGGTAAATTTGTGATGCTGATGGAAACATCCCAGAGGGGAGAGAGTCAAAGGTTGATGGGAATGGTTTGAAATGGTTAAGGGAGCGTGACACTCGAAGACGACAACCTGGGGGATAGGTGCGTGTAGGATGTGAGAGAAGGAAGAGAAGGCAACACTACCGGGAAAAGGATGGTACACTGTCCCAGAAAACAAAGGAGGACATTTCAAGAAAGAGGGAGTGGTCAGCAGTGTTAAACGTGACAAAATGATGTAGCAGAATGGAAAAGCTAGTGGGCTGAACAACAGAGAAGTCAATACCGACTTTGCTGGAAACAGTTGTACCAAGAGTGAGACATGCAATACTGTTATGAGTGATAGTAGCTGTATTGACACCCTCATGTTGTTTGCATGGGTTTGAGAGGATTCCGATTTCAGCTGAATTCCATCTGGGCATTTGCAAGAAAGTGGACCTTTACACCAGCAGGCAAGTTTTTGCTTGTAGCTCTTAACATACATACAGCTTATCGTATGCCTTTGGAAATGTTTCACGTCAACACCCAAAAGATTGTGCCACCCTGGAAATGAACTTAACCCAAATTTATCCATGCAATCGATAACCATTTGTCAAAGCATCTCTTTGCATGGGTTACTCAGGTTCACCTTTTATATAGCACAACCGTGTCTATAAACGGGAGGGAAGGGCTATGTAAATGCCCAGTCCAGTACCTGAGTGACAGCTGCTTTGCGGTATAGGTATGTTTGTGGAGTTAGTGGTGTGGATATGTGTGTGTGTGTGTGTGTGTGTGTGTGTGTGTGTGTGTGTGATTGTAAAGCAGTTTAGAATTCCAACTGCTGCCTTGAACACCCAAAATTTCATCAGGATCTTTTTGTTTTGTTTGAACAGCTTTGCTGAGATATAATTTATATATCATAAAACTGGTTAATTGTAAGTGTATACTTGATGTTTACTAAATTTATATAGTTGTGCAGCTATCATCACAATTCAGTTTTAGACCAATTCCAACACCCCAGAATGTTCCCTTATGCCCATTTATAGTCAAAATTCACTCTCACCCTGAGCCTCAGGCTCTACAGTTTTACATCTTTCTAGAAATTTCATGTAAATGGAATCATTCAACATGTAATCTTTTGAGTCTGCCTTCTGTCATTTTTTTTTAATGTGGGAAGCAGGGAGGCAGAGAGACAGACTCCCACCAGGACCCCGACTGGGATCCTAACCCAAACCCTAACCCTAGTCCTCTAGGGGTGATGATCTGTCCATCTGGGGCTGGCTCCATTGCTTGGCAACTGAGATATTTTAGTGCCTGAGGAGAGGTCATGGAGCTATCCTCAGCACCTGGGGCCAACTTGCTTGAGCCATTGGAACCATGCCTGTGGGGGGTGGGTGGAGAAAAAGAAAGAGAAAGGGAGGAGGGGGAGGGGTGGAGAAGCAGATGGTTGCTTCTCCTGAGTGCCCTGACCAGGAATCGAAGCCAGGACTTTCACATGCTAGGCTGATGCTCTTCCAGTGAGGCAACTGGCCTGGGCGCCTTCTGCCATTTAACACAATGTTTTTGAGGTTTATCTGTGATGTAGCATGCATCAGTAGTTCCTTTACATTGCTCAATGGTATTAGCCCATGGTATGATATGCCACATTTTGTTTAGTCATTTCACCCACTGACGGACATTACAATTACTCCAGTTTTGGACTATTATGAATACTACTACTGTGAATATGCATATACAAGCCTTTGTGTGGGTGTATCTTTTCATGTGCTTATTAGGGGCTTATATATCTCTTCATTAAAATGTCTAGCATTCTGTCTTTTTTAAATTTTTTTTTGTGACAGAGGCAGAGAGAGGTACAGATAAGGACAGACGGACAGGAAGGGAGATATATGAGAAGCATCAATTCTTTGTTGTGACACCTTAGTTGTTCATTGATTGCTTTCTCATATGTACCTTGACTGGGGGGTTACAGCAGACCGAGTGACACCTTGCTCAAGCCAGCGACCTTGGGTCCAAGCTGGGGAGCTTGATCAAAACAGATGAACCCGTGCTCAAGCTGGCAACCTCAGGGTTTCTAACCTGGGTCTTCCATGTCCCAGTCCAATGCTCTACCCACTGTGCCACCACCTGGTCGGTCAGGCTCTGTCTTCTTCTTTTGGGTTGTGAGATTTGGTCCTGGCCCTTAATGGTAGACTAACAGTTAAGTCTGAATGAACAGTATGTTCTTCGAGGAGGGGTTGAATGTCCCTGATTGATGCTGACCTGCTACCATCACAGCTATGTCCCCAGCCTGCCTCTCTCACACCCATCTCTTTTGTCCCTTTCAGGATCTCAGAATCTTTCAGGATCAGAACACAGGTGCTATGGTCTTCCATGTGCTACCATATTCTCTTACTAGTCTTATCCTCCTGACGACCATTCCTCCACCATGTCTTGTGAGGAACTCACTTATTGAGAACAAACTCCCCAGTCACCCTTAACTTATTTTACAGCGTTTCTCCCACCTCCTCATAATAGCTGAAACTCAGCTTTTACTTCAAAACTCTTAGGAATCAAGGCTGCACCTGTGCCTCCTGGTGACTCACAAGGAGGAAGGTAGATGACTTCTCAATCCCAAAGCCTCCCCTACATCCCGTCCCTTGTTATCTTTTAATAGTGGCCGGTCCTTTTTGTTTTGAAGACCTGTCCCATTAGCATTACTTTCTGCCCACTCTGTCAGGTGATACCATGGATTTATCCTTAAGGACTGAAGTATCCATGTGTCTCTACCTCCTGACATCACAGTCCTCTTTGACTTATCACATGCAAATAGAGGGGGTGTATTCTCCAGTCCAGTCAATGCCCGGCTCCTCAGCACGCCACCCCTGAAGGCACTCAGCTTCCAAGACCCTGCCTGTGCACAAAACACAGTGGACCCTGGTGAGCATACTGCTTCTTTTGGAACGTTCTCTTCTTGGTTTTCATGATAGTCTCTCTCCTGGGCCTCTTACCCCTCTCTGCTTTTCTCTCTCACTTTGCATATGTAGGTTCTCCTTAATAATTACTTTTGGAATCTCAAAAACATATGTCCAGCCTTGACCTCCATCATGGATTAAACCATATCCTCCTCAAATTTATGTATTGAAACTCTCTCAGTGTGAGGTTATTAGGAGATGGAGCTTTGGGAAGTAATATAGTTTAGATGAGGAGGTGAGGGTAGAGCCATTATTTTGGGATTAGTGTCTTTTTAGGAAGAGACCCAGAGAGCTTGCCCTTGTTCTCTCCTGTATGTGAGGACACATGAGAAGGTGGCTACGTCAAGTCAGGAAGAGGGCTCTCTGACCTTGACTGAACCGCCATGGCCTGCTCTCAAACTTCCAGCCTCCAGAACTGAGAGAAATTAATGCCTGTTGTTGAAGCCAGTGGTTTTCAACCATAGGTCTGCAGACCACTGCCTGTCTGCCAGAAATTTCGAGCTGGTCCACAAAAGAGTTAACCATTCAGATGTTGTATGAAGATTTTAGAAAAACTCTGGTTTAAGCCACCTGGTCGAAGGTATTTTGTCATGGCTGCCTGAGTTGACAGATACAGTGAAAGAGGCTGTCCGAGTGGTCGGTCTACATTTCTGACTGCCTGATGGACCTCTCTGCCCGCATACCCGACTCTCAAGTCAAACCCAGCATGTTCAAGGCTCAGCCGGGCATATTTCCTCCTAAGCCAGCTCTGCTCTTGTGCTTCGCGATCTGTGACTGCTCCAGCATACAATTGCTCACCTTTAACTTTTATCAATTTCTTGCCACTCATTATTGATGCTGCCTGTGAGATGTCTTTCCTTCCATCTCTTCTGTTCTGTTCTCACAGTTTCTGTATTATTTCAAGTTCCCCCCTCACTTTGTCTTTGCGTCTAACCCCTCCCAAACCATTCTACAGGATGAGAAAGACTGCATTCTCACCTGATCACACTGTCATGCTTTCACATGGCCGGACTGCATTCCAGACCCCCAGCTTGCTTTCCAAGGGCCTCTATAATCTAGTATGACGAGATTTTTCTCAGTTTACTCTCATGACTCCCGTCTGTGTGCCCCCTTTTGCCAACTGCCCAGTGCTTACTGTTTCCGTGGAACTTCAACGGCGTACGTATTTCCTGCCCTTCTGCCTCACCTGGTCTGTCCTGCTTATTTCATGGCCCATTCCAGCCTCCTTCAAGGCCTACTTTGAAACCAAGCGGCCTTTAACTGATTAAATTGTAGTTCTAGAAGTCATATTTCTCTTTCCTTCTACACCCCACAGAGACCTAGCTTTTCCCCTGAATAGTCAGCACCCCCGAGGCAGCAGAAGACAGTGGTCCAGACCTGATTAATGGTCACAAGGCCCAGGACCTCTGGTAGGCTACAGATAACATCCTGCCCTAAGTTATTCCAGGTCCTAAGCCTTAAGGGAGAATAACCCCCTCCTAATTTCCCATAAAACCAGACAGTGGGATATTGGAACAGGCCTCAGACCTGTCCCCAACACCTGAAGAAATAATTTATTACTATTCCCTCCTCCAACCAATCAGCTCCCAACATGACCTTGAACCCCTAACCCACGGTGTCCTGTGACTTTGCCCTACATGACCTGTAACCCACATGCCACTGGGGAGCTCAGGCTTTGAGCACTAGCACTCTGTTCTCCTGGATGGTGCCGGTCATCATGTGACAGCTAATATTTCTCCACTGCAGTTCTCCATGTTTAGAGTTTGGCTCTGCCAGCACCAGGTGGATGAACTCCTTCTGCTCTGTAACAGTTCCAAGCACCGTCCTTTACCTCTGGTGGAGGGCAGGATGGCTTCCCTGGGAGTGTCGGGACACAGGTGCATGCCTTCTGCAACCTGCTCTGCGAGGAGGATGGCCGCTGCCCATAGGAGAGCACGCATCCAGCGGGCCCAGGAGTTCTGACTGCCCTGCTGGCCCTGCCTTGGTCACAGTTTCCATATCTCTCAAGGTGGGACTCCTGCTGTCATTATCCCAGCTGTGAGTGGCCGGACTCATCCTGGTCTGCACTGTGTGACGGTCTTTGATGGACATGCCTTCTCTGCCCTGCTGGCTGAAGCTCTGGAGGACAGGGTCACACCTGGTTCAGCTCCGGGCTTACTGCAGATCTTAGTATGCTGCCCACAGGACAGATGTTTTTGAATAAGTGAATTTATAGGAACATACTATGAGTACCTGTTAGAAAATCAAGCCACTTGTACTTATGAAGAAAACTGAAATTAGTAATGTTAAAGGTTTCTTTCTTTCTTTCTTTTTTTTAAATTAAGTAGCCATAAAACTACACATGCACAAAAAAACGAGGAGGTCAGAGGTGGGGGTCAGCGATACGCACCACATCCGACTTGGTGGTGAACTTCTGCGTCTGCAGGCTCTCCAGCGCCATCCACTTCACTGGCAGCTTGGCCCCTGTTTTGTTGTGCACACTGTAGTATTCTTTATCATACATGTCTCTAGCAAGACCAAAGTCAGCAACCTTGACAGTGAATTTTTCATCTAGCCTACAGAAAGAACAAATATTATTACTGGTGGCTGAAAGAGAATAATTTATAGCGATGCTGAAACTCTACAGAACAAGTGACTTCTGAATTTGAAGTCCATAAATCCCTGATTTCTGCAGAGAGGCTTCTTCTAGCTTCAGTTGACTAACATAATGTCACAATAAAATTCTTGATGAAAAATGCTTTCCATTTACATCACAAAATCAACAGGCCAAGAAAAGTGATCAGAAATGATGTAACATAAGAAAATTTGTTTTGCTTTAGTAGATCTTAAGAAGTAGTGTGTTCCTGGCTGGTTGGCTCAGTGGTAGAGTGTCAGCCAGCATGTTAATATCCTAGGTTTGATTCCTGGTCAGGGCATACAGGAGAAGTGACCACTTGCTTCTCTACCCTGCCCCTCTCCCTTCTATCTCTCTCTTCTTCTCCTGCAGCCATGGCTCAACTGGTTCGAGCACATAGGTCCCAGGTGCTGAGAATGTCTCTGTGGAGCCTCTGTCTCAGGTGCTAAAGATAGCTCGGGTGTGAGCATGGCTCCAGATGAATGGAGCATTGGCCTCAGATGGGGGCTGCTGGGTGGATCCTGGTTGGTGAGCATGTGGGAGTCTGCCTCTCTGCATCTCTTTCTCTCACTTGGAAAAGAAGAAGAAGAAGAAAAAGAAGAAGAAAAAGAAGAAGAAGAGGAGGAGGAGGAGGAGGAAGAAGAGGAAGAAGAAGAAGAAGGGGAGGAGGAGGAGGAAGAAGAGAAAGATGAAGAAGAAGAAGGAGGAGGAAGAGGAGGAAGAGAAGGAGGAGAAGGAGGAGAATGAGGAGGAGGAGGAGGAAGAAGAAGAAGAAGAGGAAGAAGAAGAAGAAGAAGGGGAGGAGGAGGAGTGGGAAGAGGAGGAGGAAGAAGAAGAGAAAGATGAAGAAGAAGAAGGAGGAGGAGGACAAGGAGGAAGAGGAGGAGGAGGAGGAGGAGAAGAAGAAGAAGAGGAGGAGGAGGAGGAGGAAGAAGAGGAAGAAGAAGAAGAAGGGGAGGAGGAGGAGGAAGAAGAGAAAGATGAAGAAGAAGGAGGAGGAGGACAAGGAGGAAGAGGAGGAGGAGAAGGAGGAGGATGAGGATGAGGATGAGGAGGAGGAGGAGGAGGAGGAGAAGAAGAAGAAGAAGAAGAAGAAGAAGAAGAAGAAGAAGAAGAAGAAGAAGAAGAAGAAGAAAAAAAGAAGTAATACAATTGGGCCTCCTTCCAGCTTTCCTTGGTTGCTAAGTCAAGTATGTCAATCAACCAACTTGTCCGCTTATTACCAATGCTTAGTTTTATAGGGATGACATGGTAGGGGACTGTTACCTTACTTTCTCATTCTCAAACAAGCTGTGACAGTATGTAAAACTTATATATCCCACCACCTCTTGAAATAGAGAAACAGGACACACAGTAAAGCATCTAAGAAAACCAGCAAGGTTCAACAAAATCAATTTCCGTTACCCCAGGCTTTGGATCCCTTTGTTCAAGTGAGCTTTCATGTTGTTACATTGACCAAAACAGGGGTAGTAAATTAACAGCATAGCACTCTCATTCACACGTGCTGTAAGTTATGAATCAGCACGGTGCACGGGAAGCTCTGAATTGATTACAGACTGGGGACTGCTGTACTGCACGTCCCAGGCTGCCAGACACAAACAAAGCTCTTTGTATATTCATTCCCAAATACCATTTCTGTAGAGCTTCCGCAGGCCAATCTCAAATCCAGCCTTGGGAAGTGACAATATGTTGGTATTTGTGTTACCAGCCCTCTCTTTTTCACTATAAAAGGCTGAAGATCAAATTCTACCTCCCAACACTAATGCAGTGTGAAACCACAACACTAAGGTCTACTTTTGGGAAGAAAAAAAAAAAAAGGTAAAGCACACAACAGCTGCTGAGACCCCCTTCTGGAGAATCCCTTTTAAATTCTCCATTCCATAGAGACTGAAAGCCACGCCCACATCTCCAGTGCTCACAGAAGGACTTAAAACTGTAGTGGAAATAAAGGACTTTTGCATAAGAAGAGAAAACTTCCTCACTATCCTTAAACAGTAGAGACTGATTCCTCCTTGTTACTTAACTTGGATGGTGGGCCCAGAGATTCTTATACTTACATACAGTTTCTTGCAGCCAAGTCTCTGTGGACAAACTTTTTGCTTGCAAGATATTTCATGCCTTTGGCTACTTGAAGACCAAAGCCGATAAGATCTTTCACAGTCGGGTTCTGTAATCAAAGAGAATTGGAAACACATATAAACTAAGCATCTACTGTTCTAGCTATGATCTCAGAATTTGGACATGTTTGTAAGAATTATTTTGTTTCAAATGATAACCTGTGCCCTGTTGATAACACCAATCATTTCTTAAGTATCTACTGTCTGCAAAACACCGGGCTAGATGGATCATAAATTTTGGCTAATCCTCATACACTTCTGTAAGGCAGGTTGGTTATAGGAGTTCCATTTTTCAGATGGGAAACTGAAGATGTTAAAAAAATAGGTTTTACTGTTATTCAGGTATGGTGAAACCAATGGCTGGGAGACAGTGGCCACCAAAAAGATAGTCTGTTATGATCCCAAGAGGACCGCCTGCCCTGCCATGCACCCTGCACGGGGTGGCATTAGAGGTTTTATTGTGGTTTCTGTGGGAAGAAACAGGCAGGGCAGGGTAAGCAGGTTTAGAAGTGGTTAGAGTAATTTCAGCAGGTGGGCTTCTGGGTGGAGGTGCTGTCCCTAGCTGTCCGGTACTTGGCCCTTAATTCATTAGGGCTGGGAGATAATGACCTAGCTGTGGGAGAGATATACAGGCGGTGGCTGGGGTTTGGGTTCTGGATTGGCTAGCTGGTTTTCATGCTCTTTGAAGGGGAGTTGTTTACCATCTCCAGGAATTTGCTAGTTTAGGAAAGGGCAGACCCTGCAGGGTCAGCCAGGCCCCAGAAGTTAATACATGGTTAAAACAGGAAGGTCATGTCTCTGAGTCTCATTTTTATGTCCCACCTATGTATGGAATCATATAGTTCTTAGTTTTTTCTGATTTATGGACAAGAGTGTGGGGGTCACAGGGTGGGGGGGAGGAGAGGGAGAGGGTGGGGGAGGGGAGGGGCACAAAGAAAACCAGTTAGAAGGTGACGGAAGACAATTGGATTTTGGGTGATGGGAATGCAGCATAATCAAATGTCAAAATAACCTAGAGATATTTTCTCTGAGCATATGTACCCTGATTTATCAATGTCACCCCATTAAAATTAATCAAAAAAACCCCCAAAACAAAAAACAACAAAAAAACCCCCAGGAAGGTCAGAGAGAAATAAATCACTCCAAACCATTCAGATGGTAAGTGGTGGAGTAAGGATTTTCACCTAAATCTTTCAGTTTTTAAAACCCAGGCTGTAGTGAAATTAAGCCCATCAGAATCCCTGCCACAGGTACTGGAGCACCAGCTCCCAACTCCAGTGGCCTGGAGCCCCACAGAGAGCATGGGACAGAACACCGTCCACAGGACTGGATGGCCAGTGGGAATGTCTGTAGTGACTATAGGAACTATATCTGAAATTGCATAGATGTCACTGTGGCTGGCCACGCTACTGATACCTGGCCATTGGAACGGGGTACCCATGCTTTAGCAGCTGCCATGGAGTTTGTGAGCCTGAGAGGCAGACAGTGGGGACCCTGTGAGGGGGGGCTGTAGCCCTACTTAATGCACATTGCGTGAAGGGAGGCCAGTTCCTTACGTTTCTCTTTAAGACACCTCTATGTTGGTTGTCATTAGTATGGACTCTTTGAGTTATAAAAGTCCACAGTACTGTATAATAAGAAATCTGTCATGCTTTAACCCTAGGGACATAATAGCCTAGAGAAGGGAGCGTATCTGACCAGATGACCTTATCAGGATAATGACAAGAATTAAAGTGGAAAAGTGAGACCTCTCAGGGCAGCTTTGTGCTTTATTCGGTAAAGTCACCCTATTTGCAAATATTCATCATCAGGAAAGATTCTATTCTTCTTGCTGAACACAAAGTATTACTTCATCATCTCGTCCTAGAGCTCATTTCTGCTGAGAGACCCCGGGTTTGTAAAGTTGTTTTTGATCAAGAGTAAAGCTACTACTCCATTAACTCCCAAAGGACCCTGGGCATAGGGGCTATGGAGCCAGATGCCATCTGTGCCTTCAGTTCTGGGGATGTCTTCCTCTCCCCTCTCCGGTCCTGATATGGCCATCACCTGCTTACCCTTTAGATTCTATCGTAAATGTCACTAAGAAAACTCTCATTTGCAGGAGCTTAAGAACCTTTTTGGTAACTCTAAGCTCATTCAACAAATATTCACTGAGAGTCTATGGGTGAATTTGCATTTTAATGAGATGTGTGTGTGTATACACATCCATGTATATATTTACATATATAGCTATTAACCTATTGTCTAGCATGGCACTGTTTAATGGAAATGTAATAATGTAAGCCACAAATATAATGCAAATTTTTCTGAGTCAATTGAAAAAGTAAAAAAGGACAGGTGAAATTAATTTTCACAATACATTTTTCAATCCAACAAATCTAAAATATTATAATTTCAACATATAATCAACATAAACTTGATATTCTACCTTTTTTATACTAAATATTCAAAACCTGGGATGTAGTCTACACTTACAATACATCTCAATTTGGACTAGCCACATTTCACATGTGGCTCACTGTCACAGTATGGGACCACTCTGGTCTAGTGTATAAGAGGATGATGAGTGTGATAGAGAAAAATAAAGCAGGAAAAAGGAGACGGATGGAAAGCAGGAGGGTGGAGAGGGTCAGTTGCAATTTTAGACAGGTCAGGAAAACCTTATTCTGAAGATGATATCAGGGCAAAAAGATGAAGTCAAGGTATAAAGATATTTTGGGGAAGGGTGGTTCAGAAAGAAGGAACAGCAGGTGCAAAGGTCCAGAGGTAGGAGAGTGGATAGCAAGTTTGAAGAATACTACAGGACTCTCCAGTAATTAATTCTTCAATATCTTTCCTTATAGAGCTAACAGTCCAACTGGGCTACGGCTAATTATGCCTCTACATCTCCTGTGCTGTTTCTGGCACACAGTAGGCCCTCAAAGATGGCTGCAGCAAGGCTGCATGGGGATGGTAGAGCAAGGCTGTTTGCAGGAAAGTTAAGAATCATTGCCCCTGGGGAAACCCCTCTAGACCTCACTGCATTCCCGCAAGGATAGAGACTTTTCAGGTGCCAGTGGACCAAATCAGCTTCTGTATACATTGGCATGGTGCCAATATCTTACATGTGCTTCTTTGGCTAAAAGGCTTTTTAAAAAGTTCAAACAGGCATATTTGGAAGGCTGGCTGACTTAGGGCTAGTTCCTCAGTGAGGAAGCTTGGTAATATACTTACATGAGTCTCATTTCTAATGAAATTTCGAAGATCTCCATGTTTCATGTATGGTAGGACCACCAGGGGAGATCCCTCACTCCGAAGGCAGATTCCCAGGAGGGAGAGGACGTTGGGATGACTAAAATCTTTCATGATGATTCCTTCCGTCAGAAACTGGGAAACTTCTCCTATGTCCGTGATTCCTGTGAAAGCCAGCGGGAAGACGATGCTTTCATTACAGAACAATGGACACTCTCTGGTGTTCAGTAAGCAGAGCAACTGGGCAGTCATAGAAAACCCTAGGCCACTACCTTGTCCCAAGGTCTCATGCTCAGCGTTTATACAATACATGCTCCTCAAGTCATCTTTTACACCTGTGTCTGTAAGGGAGGGTCTATCAATCAGTTTGTCCCAGACAGAAAAAGGAGGGGAAAGCAGGTCAGTCCATTTCTGTGTGACTGTTCAGCGCAGGGGTTGGCAACCTCTTTGTAGAGCCAGATATTAAATATTTTTTGGCTATGGTTTCTAAGTTTCTAATTATTTCTAGATTGAGATCCTGAGGGCTTGACACGAGTCAACATTAATGAAGATGAACAACCTTTAATTTGTTAATCTAATATCAGTGTCTGTGGTGATATTCTTTTAAAAATGCAATGCATTCTGAAACCTGGTCCACAGAGATCTGTGCACACCAGGAAGAGAGAGTATTCTTGGTGTTAGGACTGTTCTTAGTACAGTTGGCAGTGGTCCTCTCTTGTGAGGCAAATTGATTGACAATCATACTTGATCCATCACAGTGTGCAGTTAGGCTATATATAAACTATCTTTTTAATTACCTCATGATCAGACTTCCAGCAAAATCAACCATACAGAACACTGCTTAGCATGGAGATTTATGTGTCAAAAAGGCATTTTGAAATAGTTCTGACAGTAACATATCTTACAGGAAAATTCCCTGAACTTGTACGTTTAAAATTTATTGTTTTGATGTAAATGTGTAATACAGCTGGTTAACATTTTTTCAGGATATTGCAAATAATGAGCACAAATTTGGAAATTTAGAAAAGGCAAAGCACACAGACTTGATATGTGAGACCCATCAACAAAGATGGAGCCAGGAAACACTAGTATGAGGAATACATTGGGTTGAACAAGACAGTAATTCATGCCACAATTATGGTCATCAGTGAAGTCTTGGTTTACATTTAAAAGCACTGCTGTTTTTTTTAAAAGAGTATGCATTTCATTTAAAAAAAGTTTCTCAATAACTGCTAAACTTAAAAAAAAAAAGTCCCAGCATTAAAATTGGGGGGGGGGGGGTGAAAACAAGATTCACTTGTTCAGGAAGTTCATTTACGTGGAATACCCCATTCTCCAAAAATGTGGCTAAATGAGGTATTACCACATTTACATTTTTTCAATTTTCTGCCAACATATTTTTTTGCCTGTTTGTCTTATTTCATTTTTTATCTTTTTGATGGAAGTGTGGTTAAAAAAATAATTATAGCAATGCCTCTGGGTAAAATGAGTCATTACTATTGTATGTGCCAACATGCTTCCAATAGTTTCCATAAATGTCACTTGCAAAACAAGTATTACAAGCCAAACACAGTTAAATGATACTTAGCTCATCCAAGAACCTCATTTCTCCTCACTCCAACTTATGAGGGCCCTTGGGAAAAATTTCTGAGGAAATATCTCAATAAGAATTTAGACCAAATTTTCAGGAACAGATCCTTAATTCCAGCAGTAGCTGATTTTCCACAAGGGGAAGTGTAGATCAACATGTTATTATGAACTATCAGTTTGCAAACCACAACAGTTTACTCCACTGTTAAAGGAAATGTAACTTACTATTCAAGGATTTCACAGCACAATGGATTTTCTTGTCATCATTGTCCAACAAAGTCCCATGGTACACACACCCAAAATGACCTACAGGAGAGAGGGGACTCGGTTAGTGTTGCATTGCTTTTCATTATGTAACATTTACTTTCTAAGTCCTTCATGATCTTCATTTCCTTTTTTTTCTAAATGACTATTAGTACATTGTTTCTTCCACTTCACTGTATGTGTGCTTTTGTGAATACAGGGTAGGGAAAAAGTAGGTTTGCAGTTGTTAGTATGGAAAAGAATACAATCATTGATAAATAACAATGTAAGAACAAACTGTTTCATGTACTCACAACTGCAAACCTACTTTTGCCTTACCTTGTATATGCAGATGTGATACATTTTATCCAAAGATATAATGATTATTTAATACCTGGTAAAAGTAATGATTATTTAATACCTGGTAAAAATTTAGGTGGTGTAACTAATATAATAAAATATTCAACCATAGTGAAACCAGTAAAAACAGGAGTAACATCTGCCTCAAAAAACCCTGTACTGTTTTTAAGAATCAAATAATATTTTTTAAATATGAAAATAAAGTGCTGCCTACATGAAGAGATACAATAAAATATTCTCCCTATGTTCCAATAAACTGAAATGAAATAAAAACGTTACTATTAAAAATAAAATCAGCATTATAGAATAAGGATTTCCCCCATTAGTCATCAGTTAATATGCAATTCAGGTTGGCCCAAACTGGAGGGAAATTACCCAAATGAAGCACATTCACACTGAGTCACTTCATCTAGTTCTCGCTGGCTTTAGCCACATCACTTTCCCGATGTGGCCTTTTATCCAGTGGCAGTAATTTTACCCAGAGGTGCCAACCGTCTGATAGCTGTGTAAGTCACTCATTAATGAATTCACTGCACCATCCAAGACTCCCTGAATGCCTCGTGTGTGAGTGTCAGGCATTAGTCTGCCCTCCTCTAATGAAAAGATGAGTAAAATAAAACCTACGATCTCAAGGACTCCCATTCTCTGAAGAACAACATATAAATAAGTTAATATTTATAGAATCATTATTGATTATTATTACATAAGAGAAATAATTGTCATTTAGCATCTTTCATGATAAAAATAAAAAAATTCTAATTTTACAGTGCAGAGAATTAGTACATAATTAGTGAGGCCACACATTCACAGTGGTATAATTAGTGGAATTTATAGGCTGGTAACAGAATTATAAATTACTCTGATGTGAAACATGTTTTTTACCAGTGAAGCCGCTCCCAGAGGAGGGAGCAGGCTGAGGACTAAACGCTGGAGTGTGTGAACGAGGCCTGTGTGGATGCTGTCACAGGAAGGTGGGAAGGCCCCATGGCCGCAAGGCACATCATCCCATCGGCATCTGTAGGATGGCAGGTGCCATCCTACCCCTCGCAGCACATATTAAATGAAAGGGATCAGAGGCCAGTCAGTATTCGAGGTAAAAGCTTCTTAGAAAAAAGGGAAGAGAGGAGTTCATTTCCTGGATTGGTTGGTTTCTTGTCCTGATAAATATTTCCTTCAATATTGCGTGCTAGCTATTATTGCTACTCTGCCTGACTTATTACAAACATTCATTCCTCTCTGTGTCAAGATATTGGAGTGCATTGGAGCTATGATATATGTTGTTTCAGACCAGGAGAATGCTATAAATTCCCTGTGTGCTGAAGCTGTGTGGCAGTGTACAGACTGCTATAAACCACGAATCCGTGGAGTCAGTCACTGTGCGCAGAGTAAAGGAAGACTGGAAGGAACTAGGAGCGAAAATACTGGAACATAAAAGAAGGATGTTTTAGAAGGAAGTAAACGGCACCTTTCAAGAGCTTATCGTAGCCATTCTGAAAAAGGTGAGGAAAGAACGTGCTTTATGTCTAGTATGTTTGGGACGTTATTAAAATGCCTCCATGAACAGGGACAAGTCCCCATGGGTGATATTTGCAGGCTTGTTTTTCTGCAGAACAGAAATCAAGTGCACTTGTTATCACTGCTCTGTCCGTTACTTTCACCATTGTCTAAACTCCTAATCTGCAAAGGCAGAAGATAAAACGCTTACTGGAAAATCGTATTGAACACAAAGCTGAGTGGAAATACTTACCTCTTCCTATGACTTCATTGAAATGCACAATGAGGCTACTGGGCCCAATGACTACGTGCTGGACAGCCTGCACCAGCTCTGGATTTAGAGCGCTGAGGTCAATGTGGACAGTATTTTGCAGTAACGGGCTGGATATATCAGTGTCCCCACCATTTAGGATGGGGGACAGGTCCATCAGAGGATACTGCACTTGTCTGCATGATCCGTTCTGAGATGAGTTAGGAAACTGGTCTGCAAGATAAAGTAAAATTATTAGAAAACAATGGCAAAATCTCCCTTAGTGGGGACTGCAACAGGAGTAGCAAATCGAGTAAGAGAGCCTGGATTTTAAAATTAAAGAAATGATACTTTTATCATTGAGTGAGGCTAGGAAGAGCTTTTACAAAGGCTTTGGTTTAATAAAGATGGTAAGTTGGAAAAATATATATATATACAAGCGTTTTAAAAAATGTTTATAAGTTTTCTTTTAAGTAGACTAAGCATTAACTTTGACAGCTTGTTTATGCTTTTCATTTCCTTAGACATTTCTCTTTTTATATTGTGATGAAAAGCCCTGCTTCTGGTTTACTTTTTTTTTTTTATAAATAAATTTTCAGGTTTACTTTTAATATACCATATTCTTAAGCATGGGAAGCCGCAAAAGTAGTCTGCCCTTTGAATGACTAGTGTTTATTGATGGAATTAACTAGCAATGCTCATAACCTACATGGATTCCTGGCCAAGGAAAAGTGTATACAGTGAAATATTTTACTTACAACACACACACACACACACACACACACACACACGTTTAGAAATATGTATTGGTGACATTTTCAGAACCGGAGCTTTTTACATTAGCGGTAGAGTCTCCACTGTGTGACGATGGCAGCAGATTTAATGTCGCTGCTCAGAGAAGGCAGATTAAAGCTGGGCTAGTGTGCTGTCCCCATTGCCTGGTTGAGGGCACTTGAGAAGGGATCAGTATTCCTTATAAACTGATATTTACAACCAAAGCCCTTTAAGAGCCTCAGGTAAGGTACTCTATGGCAAAGGAAGAGTTTTCATTTCAGGGGTAAGAAACTGTGGGATTGAGAATAAAATCCTTAATGCCAGGGAGGGCAGGGAAGCCACCAGTTGCCTTCTCTTTTCCACTGGGAATCCGTGCATGTCATGGAGAGGGAGTCACGTCCACAGTCACAGGTCTAAAGATAATCTAAGCAGGCACTGACCTGCATAGTACAGAAGACACGGAAGGGGGAGGCTCCCAGAAGGTCTCCGTTGGTACCAAAAGAGAATATCGTTTGTTAGCAAATGAAGAGGAAAACCAGAACTTGAGAGAGGAACATTAAAAAAAAGAAAATGTTGATGGTACCCTGTGTATTCCTAAGGATGTTTTGGTATTTTCCACATTAAACAGTTTGGGTAATACCAAAAGCCATTTGGCCAGAGCAGGTAATCTCAACAGCGTTCCAGAAAGCTCCGGGGCCACCTACAGTCACAGCAATCACTGTCTGGAAGTGAGGCAGACTGTGATTACCTGAAGGACAAATTTAGAGCATCAGGGGAGGACTTGAAATGCTGGGTGGGTGGGAAGAAGAGGGCCAGCTGGTTGCAGGTGCCTCTGGGAGGAGAATGCAAATGAGCCCTTCCAAACTCAGTTCCTTCACCTTCATGTCCCAAACCTTTGCACTTGAGATCAGGGCTCTAAATTCTCCCAGGTGTGGAGACTCAGGGAAAACCTTGGCGAAACACAAACATCCCCCAGCATGGAAATTCTTTTGACCCTGTGGTGAAGTTCAAACACGGACACAAACCATTTAGCCATGACTGTGTGATTCTGGTGTAACACCGTGGAGAATTCTAGGTCTGCACGATAGACTAATAATGAAGAAGCTGTCTCCACAGACACAGACACAAGCTGTAGAGTGTCCCATAACTGTCATGAGCAGCTGCATGTGCATTTTCTTTATTGTCTCTGGATGACCCTCGTTTGCCTGATTTACCATATTTCCCCATGTATAAGACGCACCTGTTTTCTGAAAACTTTGGGGTCTAAAAACTGGGTGCATCTTATTCAGTGGTTGTAGATTTTTTTACTTGCATTTCCTGCTTTTTCGCACTTGTTTTTGTGCTCATTGTTGAAGACAGTGATTCGTCATCAGACACAGATGAGGACAAGCTAACGGATGCAAGTTTTGATAGTAATGAGGAGTTGTATGAATTTTAGGGTGAATAGAACTTGAGTTCAATAACTATGTAATACTTTTTTTTCCAAATTTTGGGCCCCAAAATTAAGGTGCGTCTTATACATGGGGAAACACGGTACTTTCCATGTCTGCAAGGAGCAAGCTCAGTGTAGAAAAGAGGAGGGAACTCAAACTTCTCAGCAATGATGATGACAGAGGTTTGGTGAGTAATGAACCTGAAAGAAGATTGAGTAAACTCTTTTTTTTAAAATTGTGAATTTTAATGATTTTAGATTAGAGCTATTAGAGGTGAATATAAGACAATAATAGCTCTAAACTTCAAAACTATAAACTAGACTTGATTTGCTCATGTTATTAAGGGCATGGATTTTTTTTTAAAGGCAAATGAAGTCATGTTGGCAAGACAATATTTATGTGTATATCTACAGAACTAATATAAACTTCAAAAAATAAGAGGCAGTAAGTTGTTAAAAAAAAGTTAAAATGTTCAGTGCCTCATTGCCCTTCTACTTGTTTGAAGGAGCAACTTCTAAGTTTTCCAGTGTCTTCGATGGTCTGTGACTCATTTTATTTGTCCAATGGTAAATATTCAACCAGGGAAATCCTTCAATTTGACTCATGTCCTGTAACTTCTAAAGATAACGGGGCAGATACAATACAGACATTTTGCTTTTACCAGGAGATTTAAAATAAAACAATGTGAAATGTGCTGGTTAACCTGACCATTATTAGATCTCGTGTTTTGTAAAGCAGATGATGCTAGCTCCTCCCTTTTAAAGAGCAGAAATGAAGGTTTCTATTGGATAAGACTAAAAATATGCCAAAGTCCTGGAATGCTGTAGGTAAAAGGCTGTGTACTAACACCTCACTGAGAATCCTTCAAAAAGGCACTGAAGGTATAATTTAAATACTTTCAGTTTTTAATGTTTGAGGATCAACATTTTCAGGTAAAAAAATGTAGCAATGCCAACCTATATTTAAATAAATGTACTTTTTTTTTTTTTTGGTGACAGAGACAGAGAGAGGGACAGACAGGAAGGGAGAGAGATGAGAAGCATAAATTCTTCATTGCAGCTACTTAGTTGTTCAGTGATTGCTTTCTCGTATGTGCCTTGACCAGGGAGCTACAGCAGAGCAAGTGACCCCTTGCTCAAGCCAGAGACCTTGGGTTCCAGCCAATGACCTTTGGGCTCAAGCCAACGACGATGGGGTCATGTCTATGATCCCATGCTCAAGCCAGCGACCCCATGCTCAAGCCCGGTGAGCCCATGCTCAAGCAAGTAACTTTGGGGTTTCGAACCTGGGTCCTCTGCGTCCCAGTCCAGTGCTCTACTCATTGTGCCACTGCCTGGTCAGGCCTTAAATATACATTTTATATCTTAACTTCTTGGTTGTTAAAGAGAGCTTCACAGTTTCTTAACATTGCGCTGAAGTGATAAACACCCACCTTACTTTTGCTCAAATGATTTTAAAATTAATCTTCTTGAAGTAAAAGGTTTAAGAAGTACAGATTGGCAGTTATAGAAAACAGTCACAAGGATGTAAAAGTACAGCATGGGGAGTACAGACAATATCGTAATGACTACGTGGCGTCAGGTGAGTACGAGACATATTGGAAGAAACACTTTGTAAGTTATCTAATGTCTAACCACTACACCTGAAACTAATATAATATTCAATGTCAGCTGTAATTGAAAAATAATAATTAAGCTTTTTGTGAGAAAATACCTTAAAAAGTTTAAAAACCCAATATAATGTATAAATAAATTCATTTAAAAATGAGAGCCCTATAATTCTGTGTCAAGTTAAATACTTTCTTGGCCAAAGAAGAGGTAAATACTTCTTTTATATTTTTATAAAAATACAAAAGCAAAACAAAAAATAAACAACAAGGCCATAACCCAATGAGGTATAGGTATAGGTATTTCTCAGAACAATAAACTGAAATATACCTTCCGGAAAAGTAGCTCGGTAGTCTACAGATTCACTTGAAACCATCTCTGTAGTTGGGCTTACACTTCGGGCACTTACAAGCCTATCCAAGTGTGGAGTGTGCACTCTGGCATCATAGCGTACTAATTCACCACCCAGATCTTAAAACAGAGAGAAAGAGCTCGTTAAAGACTTGGCTGTCACGGGTCCCAGCAGACCTTGACCGAGTGACAAGAATTCACGGGTTTTATGGATTGCATATACAACAGCACACATGCATCTATAATTTTAAAGTGCAATGACTGTATTCTTAAGGTAATTACTTAAAATAAACAATTAAAAATTTGTACCTTTAATTTGCTTTCTCCTTTTCAGCCACAGGAAAAGTCCGAGTAATAATAAGAGTATTACTGATATTGTGACACCACCAGCAATCAGTCCTGTGAAATTCTGATCTGGCTGAACTATTACTTTTCCAAGGATGGTTGAAGAAACTGCTTGCTTCCACTGCAAATGACAGAGAAGGGCCAGAATTTAGCTGGCTATTGTAGATAGCCACAAAATACACTGCACAGGTGAATCGCGGTCTCTGTGGGCCCCAGCACTTCCTGTTCTATAAGTGGCATGGTCACCTTCAGAGGAATGGCATTCTTCAGTTCTGCTTCAGTGTTTTAACAACTAGGGGCTACTGATGTCTAGATACTTATATGATATTTAGTTGTGTGTACTTGTAACTGGGTACTAGGGATAAAAAGATCAATAAAGAGCATATGGCCCTAGCTGGTTGGCTCAGCGGCAGAGCGTCAGCCTGGTGTGTGGAAGTCCTAGGTTCAATTCCTGGTTAGGGCATATAGGAGAAGTGGCTATCTGCTTCTCCACCTCTCCCCCTCCCCTAATTTCTCTCTCTCTTTCTCTCTCTCTCTCCTCCTCTCCCACAGCCATAGCTTAAATGGATCAAACAAGTTGGCCCTGGCACTGAGGATGGCTCCATAGCTTTGCTTCAGGTACTAAAATAGCTTGGTTGCCCAAGTAACAGAGCAGTGGTCCCAGATGGGCAGAGCATCATCCCTTAGGGAGCTTGCTGGGTGGATCCTGGTTGGGGCGCATGCGGGAGTTTGTCTGACTCCCTGATTCTCAATAAGAAGAAAGAAAGAAAGAAAGAAAGAAAGAAAGAAAGAAAGAAAGAAAGAAAGAAAGGCAAAGGAAGAAAGAAAAAAAGATAGCTGCAGTCTTTGATCTCAAGGAACTGAAGTGTAAAAGGGAGATAAACACAAACATAGATGGTTTCAAAACAATGTGATATGTCCCAGAGATGTATAAATAAATAGTAAGAAACTGACATAATAAGACCTTGCTTCTGTCCTAGAGGGTGGGAGAGAGGGCAAAGGAGACTTACCATAAGAAGTAAATAATCATTGTTATGGGATAATAAAGCCTTAACATAATTTGATATCAGTTTTGATACACTGAGGAAATCTTTGAAGTCCCTTCCAGCTCTAACACCGTATAATTTTTAGGATTTTATAGTCCTTCCAAATTCCAAACTCTGATCTCATAATTCAACCTTACATTTTCTAATTCTTTTCTGTAGTTTTCCATTTTATAACTTTTTAGAAGATCTCAGGAACCCTTTAAAAAGCACTCATTTTTAGATAAAGTGTGGTCTCTCTATTCAATGGAATATTCAGCCTTAAACAGTAATGAAAAGTTCCAACACAAGCTTTAACATGGATAAACCTTGAAAACATGCTAAGTAAAATAAGCCAGACGCAAAAAGACAAATACTGTATGATTCTGTTTCTATGAAATATCTAGAATAGGCAAACCCATAAAGACAGAACACAGCTTAGAGGTTTCCAGCGGCTGGGGCAGAATAGTGACTGTGACAGAATCGCTGAATGGCCCCAGAATTTTATGCGGGGCCAAACTTGTCTAAAATATTAATAATGTAATACACCCTGAACCATTAAACTGTATACTTTAAATGTGTGAAGTGTTCCGCAAAACTCTTCAAAAATAAAACGAATGCAAAAAAAAAAAAATCATTCAGGTTATCTGATTTAGCTGTCTACATGAAGGAGTTTCTGCAAAATCATTTAATTTCTGTTCTACTCTGCCCAGTGTACATGTACATACTCCTTTACTTATGAGGGCCATGGATTTGAGAGCAGGGTGGAAGACAGCAGTATGAGACTCGGGCCTCCAGGCTGCTGAGGGTGGGGGCAGGGTGATCTTGAACTCGTCCTTACATCTCCTGAGAAAGGAGCAGCTTTTGGCAAGAATGTGGCATGACGCAGAGGAAGTGTGGCTGGGAAGGAGTCAGTGTAACAAACAACAACAACAAAACAAAAACAAAACCTTACTCACTACTGTATTTCTAAAATAACAACCAAGAATCAAGCCTGAGCTGATGAGCCTAAGCCACCACACAAATGAGCTTTAATGATTTATTTTAAGCCTGCAAGTGACATAATTACACTAGCATCTTTATTTACATCATGAGAGGAATGCAGAAATCCCACCTCTATATTTAGCTCGCTGTTCAATTTCAGCAGGTCACTGGGGACCGTGCATAAAACAGCTTCTGCACGTGAGTCTATAGCCTCACAGCTCTTATTTCCAACTTTTAACACTTCACCTTTAACTGCTTCGGGGTCAATGTCATTTCCCTGGAAGAAGAAAAAAAAGAGGTTGTTAAGACTTTGCAGTTTGGCAGGAATGCTAACAATGGCAAAGGAACATAAATACACCGCGGCCAGGCACAGGATGCCCTGTTTATGCTGGTCACTCTCGCTGGGATCTGGAAGGCTGGGAGAACGCCTGGCCCTTTCAGGGAACTAATTAGTCAGGAACCACAGCATTCAGCTTTTCTTTGAACTGGGTGCTAGAGGAAAGGAAGGAGCTTTGGGTCACATCCTTATGTCATCTTATGACCTTTTACCTATAATCACCTTGTGAATGTTTTCAGGGAGCACTACTGGCTGGCAAAAGGAAAGCAATTTGGAGTCAGCTGCTCTGCCTCCCATGGCCTGGTGCAGGGGAACCCACGTCACTGTTAGAATGGAAATGAGCAAGCTCCATAAAATACTGATGCCTCTAGAGACTCCGATATAATTCAGCTATGTGAATGTATTCCTTTTGTGTTTGGCTCAGGCAGTTTCTTTTCATTCTTCTTGCACAGTTAAAGCCTGTACACAAATGAATTTGTTTTTAAAGAAATTCCTATAAGATGCCACGAGAGCCTCATTATGGTTTGAGAGCACGGTTTATATTATTTTGAACAATTATATAGTTACACGAGGATTCAAAAAATTATTCAGTTGGACATATTTAGTTAACTGAAGTTACCATTAGGCATTTAATGAAATATTGATGCTTTGTTGAAGAAACCAATCATTAGCATGGGAAAGAAGGGAAAACGGGTACAATTTTTCATACCAACAATTAATGAGTGCAGTTATTTATTTAAGAGCAATTACTTGGAGGAAAGCTGTATCAAAACATATTACTGTTTTCCTCAAGGACAAAGAGCAGCCAGGAATAACCGCAGAGCTGCTGCCCTGCTTCATGTGATCTCTGACACTCGGCAAACTGCTGTGATACACGTGGTCTCAAGTGGATCTTCACAGACTGGTAGGCCCGATAGGATGCCGGGGAAAGAAGGTGGAAGGCAATGCTTCTTTCCAGCATGAATCTGGAGTTTAAGGAAAAATAGGTAGTATTGACAGACTCTCGCCTTAGAATATTTCTAGAGGCAGTGTGCACACTCCACTGAGCCGGGCGGCCACCCAGGGCAATTCTGCATGGAAGCACATTAATCTAATAGGTCTCTCTGGGGCTTTAACTGACAACTTGTTGGTTAGGTCTGAGAAGGGTGAAGCCACTCACATCGGAGGGAATTCAGGGAATGACAGAGAGAAAAGATTAAAGAGCCAGAGGACTTGATTTATGAGGGAATGACTAGAATGTGTCCTGCTTGCTAGTGACAAAGCCGGGGGAAGGGACAAACACACTGCATTTACGTTGCTGTGCTCCTCCAAGGCCCAGATCCCTTTGGATGTTCCATAAAGGGTTCCCTAAAACAAAACAGATCACGCCATGCCACTGAACCCCATTTCCCTTGTGCCTACTAAGGAACACATGACAAGCAGTGACATTCATATGAAATTACTATTAGCTTTGTATGGTTAGTAATTATCTGAACAGTCTACAACCCAAGATATTACCAGAGTAATACCAGCTTCCCAATGCTACGTAACAGAGGGCCCAAGCCAGAAAAAATAGAAATAGATAGAGGCTACAATTATTATTATTATTATTATTATTATTATTTTTTGGCGACAGAGAGAGTGAGTCAGAGAGAAGGACAGATAGGGACAGACAGGCAGGAAGGGAAAGAGATGAGAAGCATCAATTCTTCGTTGTGGCTCCTTTGTTGTTCATTGATTATTTTTTCATATGTGCCTTGACCGGGGGTGGGGGGCTACAGCATAGCGAGCAACTCCTTGCTTAAGCCAGCAACCTTGGGCTTCAAGCCAGCGACCTTTGGGCTCAAGCCAGTGACCATGGGGTCATGTCTATGATCCCACGCTCAAGCCACTGACCCTGCACTCAAGCTGGTGAGCTTGCGCTCAAGCCAGTGATCTCAGGGTCTCAAACCTGGGTCCTCTGTGTCTCAGTCTGATGCTCTACCCACTGCACCATTGCCTGGTCAGGCTGAGGATACGTTTTTTTGTCACTTAAAATAAACATAACTTTATGAAGTTGTGAGAAAAAGATATATGTTTAGAACTTTTATTTTTTTATTTTTGAAAATCTTTACTTATTAATTCTAGAGAGCAAGGAAGGGAGGGAGGGAGGGAGGAGGAGAGAGAAAGAGACACATCGATTTGTTGTTCTTATTTATGAGTTTACTGGTTAATTCTTTGGTTGATTTTTGGATGTGCCCTGATGGGTTGGGGGGCGGGGATCAAACCCACAACCCTGGCATATCAGGATGACACTCTAACCCAGTGGTAGTCAACCTGGTCCCTACTTTCTTGGTGGGCGGTAGTGGAGCAACCAAAGTATAAATAAAAAGATAGATTTAACTATAGTTAAGTTGATTTTATAAAGATTTATTCTGCCAAACTTAGTGAAAATCCAACATAAAGTACTTGGTAAATAATTATTATTATATGCTTTAACTTGCTGTAACTCTGCTTTATAAATTTTATAAAGTAAAGTTACTTCCCTACTTTATAAATCACCATTACTGTGGAACTGGTGGGCGGTTAGAAAATTTCACTACTAACAGAGATACAAAAGTGGGTGGTAGGTATAAAAAGGTTGACTACCCCTGCTCTAACCAATTGAGCTCCCTGGCCAGGACTAGAACTTTTATTATTTAATTTTTCATTATTAATATTGTGTTATTAAATAGAAGGACACATTTACAAAATTGGCTCTGTTTTTCAGTCACTGAAATGGCAATATAAGTTTTTAAATAAAGCAACATAGAAGAAATTTTTTGGTCTTTAATCCCCTACACACATAGCAATTTAGAGGTATAAGCATCTCATTTTATCCTGTAAAGACATCTTCCTGAGGGAGGTATTATTGTTATTCCTGCTGTACACATTGAGAAATAAGGTTCAAGAAAGAACTTGGTCATGAAGCAAATCAAATCCCGTTGGATACAAACTCTCCTTCCTAACCACCCACCTACTGTGTGTTAGGCACATTCTTTTTATTTAGAGTATAAAGATTCATAAGAGTTTCTTCCTCTCACTGTAATGTTAAAATGAATGCCTTCCTAAAGTGAAAACTACCTACACCCAATGTGTAAGATCAGGATGTTCCCTGTTCCCTGACCAGGTGTGACATGTTTCTAGCCTGAAGTCAGGCCCGGGACCCATATCTGATGATGGTTACAGAACAGAGCAGATGGGAGTGGAATTGGGTAGGATCTGAAAAATAGCATTATAACAGAAGGGTCTTATAAGTTTTCATACATCAAGGAGGCACAAGACTGAGTCAGGTAAAGTTAGAGAAGGCTCGAGATTCGGGTTGGTAGGAAGACTCCGCCAGCCACAGTGAGGGAGGCTAGCAGCAGGAAACTATGAGTTCGTGGTGGTGATGGCTGGGGGTGCGGGGAGATTTGTACTTTATCCAGAGGTTATGAGTCCCTTGGCATAGCAAACAGGCCGAAGAACCTCCACAGAAAGCTTCAAAACGGAGTCTGCAGAATGGTAATAGGTATTTGGGGAAAAAGTTCCCAGGTCATTTGAGAAAAGCTTGGTGAACCAAAATTAAACTGGCTCCTTCACAGGTGCTGTCTATGTGTCCCAGAAGATTTTTTTTTTGTGACAGAGATAGAGAGTCAGAGAGAGGGACAGACAGGAACAGACAGGCAGGAATGGGGAGAGATGAGAAGCATCAATTCTTCATTGAGGCTCCTTTAGTTGTTCATTGACTATTTTCTCATATGTGCCTTGACTGGGGTGGGGGTGGGGCTACAGCAGAGCAAGTGACCCCTTGCTCAAGCCAGCAATCTTGGGCTTCAAGCCAGAGACTTTTGGGCTCAAGCCAGCGACCATGGGGTCATGTTTATGATCCCATGCTCAAGCCAGCGACCTAGCGCTAAAGCTGGTGAGCCTGTGCTCAAGCTGGATGAGCCCACACTTAAGCCAGTAACTCTGGGGTTTTAAACCTGGGTCCTCTACATTCCAGTCTGATGCTCTATCCTCTGTGCCACAGCCTGGTCAGGCAGATGATTTGATTTTTTTTTAACAGAATGCATATTAACATGCACAGCACAGGGCAATACTAGTTTATGAGCAACATCAGTAAGAATAGATCTTGACAATGGGCCAAGTGACTAAGAAAAGAGCCCTTCACCACCACCATCCTGTCTAGAGACAGAACCGGCCTCACAGGAGTTGTGGCTGGGGCTGGGCCTACAGTTGCAGGTAAAATTGTCAGGAGGGGGCAGACGATCTCTGGCTGGCTCCGAAGGCAGATAGACTGGGTTAGTTCAGAACTGTGCTCCCTTTCAGATCCTTCTGACACCAAGACACTGACCCAGGCCCCTTCCTGACCTCCCAACCTTTGTTCCTGTGCTTGTAACGTCATAGCCCAAGTCTCTGCTCCCTGCCTTAGCTGAGCCTCCTGTCTTGTTTTCCTCACTTTGGTTGACTGCACCAGGCTGGACCGCTGAAGCATCTCTCTAACCTTATACACCGTGTGCTCCAGCATGAGACAGTCCCCAGGGCGGGCCAGACACTGCTCTAGAATCAAACACTGTACTTCCTTCTCTAGGACCATAAAACATGCTCATCCACAGAGTCATGTAATAAGATAAGAACTGATTTTTAGATATTGGTAAAGAGTTTAGGGCTATTTCACTTAGAGAACTATACAGATAGGATAGAAAATTACAATTGTAAAAGGTATTTTGGTATACACTAAATAAAAGTTAATATGAAAAGCATTGTAATTTATTGGAAAGAAGACAAAATGTGGAGACAAGAAAGTTGGGTATGAGTCCTAGTTCTGCCATCTGTCTCCCCTCCCCCACCAGGTAACCCAAGACAAATCACCTAATCTTTTTGAACCTCTATTTACTTAACTGTAAACAGGGACAATCATAACTGATGCTCCAACCACACAGCGCACATGAATCTCAGATAAAATGTATGTCAGAGTACTGTGTTAACTAAAATGCCACACAAAAGTGAGCTGCCTTTGACATAAACATGGTGCCCCAAGGGGTATTCCCAAAGAGATGTCTACTTGTGATGATCACTGCTCACCATTGGTGCTGGCTGACTGAAGCCTTGCTCATAAACCTCACACACACTGTGGGGTTCTGATCTGCTCTAAGGAGCGAGTAACCCTTGGTCTCTATTACATTCTCTGGATCCCAACTTGGCTGACCCTCTTCACCATGGTGGTCACCAGGCCAACTGCTGACTGAGGCAATTCTCACAGCTAAGGCTCGGAATTATCACAATCTCTTTTTAGCCAAGGAATTCTTGCATGCGTGGCTGCCTGAGTGGGAACTCTTCCTGGCAAGAGAAAGGAATAAACCACTGCACACATGATTCTGCACAGTGGACAGTGCGTCCACTGATGGACGTAGACGCCCTTCCCACTCACGTTCTGAATGGTAACTGAACAAGCACAACATGAAATCAAATGGCATCCCTTATTTTGATAAAGAGTCCATGGCTTGTCCATAAGAGATCTTTTCTAAGGCCTAGCTGTCCTCTGCTTCTGCCCTAAGAGAGGCAGAAGTTTTAATGTGCTCAACCCTATTGATTGATAAGGGGTTAAGTGGCTGCCACACGAATATTCTCTTGTACCTGAGATATCTTCTCCTACATAAGGAAGATGAAGTATGGGAAAAGACTGGATCATGATACCAAAACAGTCCTCTTACCATGACCCCTCCCCCCAGATGGCCACTCTGTGACAGGCCAGGTGCTACACACTTGTTAGAGGAAGGAGTCATTCTGCATAGAAGCAAGAGAAGAAAGTGTTTTGTGCCTGTTTCCAGAGACCCTTTGGATCAGGCTGGGAATAGCACTGAAAGGCTGAGGATGATATCAAATCATATTTTTCTTGGTCCAACAATTTTATAGGACACTGAAAAATAGGTATTTAATTTATAGAAAAAGAAGTTTTCTTTATATGAAACTGTGCTTGGAAGGGTAGATAAAGAACCATTTATCTCTAATCCTTCCATCGTAGATACAGAAATAGAAAAATAGACTTTATCTGGGCAAAAAATATTTGCAAATAAACTCTTGTTTTCATCAAGAAAAAACCAAATAGAGTCTTTCAAATAGCAAACACAGTAATTGTAGCAAGCAGAAGATTACATTAGATTAGTTTTATTGGATTAAAAAGAAGAAATAAAAGTCTTTTCTCCCTTTGTAAAACTAATTAAAGAAGCAGATGAAAGAACTTTGCTGTAGTAAACACGTCGTTCATTGAAGCAGGCTTCCATTTAATTTCATGCTGGGCTTGCTTAATTATTGCACAAAACACAATTGCGAGATTAGTAAACTTGTACGAGTATTAACGTGTGCATGGGTTTGGCTGGAGATAAAACCTCGTTGAAAAAAAAAGAAAATCTCAGGAGAAATGTGTAGTTACTTAAATGAAGATGATCTCTGAGAACTTGTATTACACTTAAACAAGAACTACCCTATTCTATTATTTGTGTTTGTTCACATTTGCCTCCAGGCTATCTTTTAGGGAAGAAATCTGATGGTCTAAAAAACAACATGTTGAAGGATATCTTGCTGTTTTGGGTAAAAGGCCATAGGTAAGTAAAGTCTTGATCATTGTGCCTGTTGTGTCACTAATTGATGTAAAAATGACTGAGCCCACATACAAGAGTTGCACTCTAGTCATTATTTCATCACTTTTCAAACCACTTAACCTCTCTGGGCTTCAGTATCCTTTGTTTGCAATGGGCTGGGTTAGGCAAGATGATCTGTTACTGTTATTCTCCAATTAAATTATAGTTAGAGGCTAATAGATTCCTGAGGTAGAAGAAACCCAGCCCCATTTGTAAATCAGCTCTGCGATGACTAGACCCAGACACAAAACTCCAAGGACTTCAAGGAAGTCCAGAACTACAACCGAGACACTTACTTTTGTGGCTCTTCCCTTTTATCTTATAATGAGCTCACTTCAGTATCCAGGAAAACACACACATAATATTGGAGGATAATACATCACAGGCAGACTATTTAATGGATTTGTTTCCCACATTTGCTACTTTTTAATAGACGCACAAGAAACAGTTGTTAAATGCTTCATTAGGAAGCTAGTCCTTGATTATACTTACCTTTTAGTCCTGTGTCAAAAAAAAACATTTGTTTTTCAGAGCTTAGATTTTTGTTGATGTAGTGTAAGATAATGACCCATAAGCACAACAATTCTACTTACATAGCTAAGAAGTCAATTAAGTGCAAGTGATGATTTAAGAGTCATTTAAAGCATTTCTTACCTTAATTTCCAGGACATTTTCATTGCCTACTGAGACCATCACTGGCTTTTCAAAAGGCTTAAACACAGGATTATGCACATAAATGAGATCGAAGTATTTGGAATGGATCCCATCTAACATGAAGAAGGCTTTCGTTTTCAGGGGGAGCTGCAGGTTCAGCTGTTGCAGGGAGGGGGTCGTACAGCAGATGATCTCTAAGTTAGAGCGCCGCCGACAGGCCTGTAGTGAGACACAGTCACCCACCATTCATGGAATCTGGCTTGACAACCTCATAGCAACTTCCACATTTCACTGTTTCAGACAATCAAGTGAAAGACATAATTTTTGAAAAACGTCAGCATTCAACTTTGTAATGTTGAAGAACACATTTCCGGAAACACTACAGATGCAAAATTTTCTAAACAATCTAATCTTCAGAGAAACGCAGGGCTTTACCTGCTGGAAAATTGCGTATATCTGAAGCCGGCTCACCCTCCATCACTTTGTTTTTTTTACGGAGACAGGGCAGTCTCCGGGAAGGACTCTCTCTTGTTATGAAACAGCTTGGGCAGCGTGGATGCTGAACTGGGTGCCACCAGCAGTCCTTAGTCACACCCCAGCTTTAAATCCAGCTCTGAGAATCAGGGCAAAACCCTTACTTGGACACTCAGTTTCCTCATTTAGGAAGTTATGATGAAAACGTCACTAACAATGTGTGATATTATATGGTAAAGTGTTTTGTCAGTAGCCAAGTGCCCTATGGTTCATGTTATAATTAACAATGTAGTTAGGTCATTTTACTAGTGTGCTTTAAGCTAGCAATTACTGAGTGCCAGGTTCTGGGCAAAATACTTTCAAGATTGGTTTTGTTTACTTCCCACAATAATCTTATGAGGTAGGTACTCTGATCTCCCACATTTTATTTATTTATTTATTTATTTATTTATTTATTTATTTATTTATATTTTTCTGAAGCTGGAAACGGGGAGACAGTCAGACAGACTCCCGCATGCGCCCAACCGGGATCCATCCGGCACGCTCACCAGGGGGCGACGCTCTGCCCACCAGGGGGCATCGCTCTGTTGCAACCAGAGCCACTCTAGCGCCTGAGACAGAGGCCATAGAGCCATCCTCAGTGCCCAGGCCATCTTTGCTCCAATGGAGCCTCAGCTGCGGGAGGGGAAGAGAGAGGCAGAGAGGAAGGAGAGGGGGAGGGGTGGAGCAGATGGGCGCTTCTCCTGTGTGCCCTGGCCGGGAATCGAACCCGGGACTTCTGCACGCCAGGCCGACGCTCTACCATTGAGCCAACCGGCCAGGGCCTCCCACATTTTAAAAATGAAGAAGCTGAATTTTTCAAGTGTACCCGATCAGACAAGGTCACATAGCTTTGAGCGGCAGAGTAAGGAACATTAATCCCAGGCTACTGGCTCCGAAACTCCCCGTTTTGGCGTCCAGGCTACCCACACTGCTTCTCGCCCGCTCTGCAGGCTGGCTGGTAAACCTTTTCCTATGCTCTGTCTTTTACAAAGCCTAGCTATTATTACTTCACGCCCTTTCACCTCTCATTGCAAATCTTCCTCTTTGGAATTCTGATTTATGGAAGTTTGGAAAATGTGGCTTCCTCCTGACTGTGCCTAGATTAAACCAGCAACACAAAGTGGCACATTTAAGGTTAGACAGTTGCGTTTTTTTCCCCAAGGAAAAGACAAACAAGCAACAACATCCCTCAGATTTCCTTTTCTCTGACAAGTACACTTGGAGATAAAACAATTACTTATGCCTGCAGTAGAAAAAGGACTCAGGATATATATAAAAAGCACAAACAAAATTGGGTATTCTTATTTTCTCTTAAAAATAATTTAAAAAATTATCCTACATTAAAAGCATATGCTATAAGCAGGTAAAAAAAACACCTGATACATAAATATAATGTAAGTAAAATCATTTAATATTATAGCAAATTCATATTATAATGCTGAAAACAATTTATTCCTATCACCCTGAAAAATGGAAATGAACAACTTCCTGCTATCATAATAAGTCTCTATATAACAAGAAATTTGAAAACTATACAATAAACTGCTGGCTTTGGAGACATAATATACATTAATAAGTAAATACACATTTTGTTTGAGAGGGTGATTAGTATTTTTATTTTTAAAAATTTGAGTCTATTGGACTTAAAGTTATTCTGGATGGATCAATATATCTAAATCAGACCTAAGAGTTTTTATTTGTTAAATAATGAACTGGTTCAATTAGTCATGGTCAGCTTCAAATTCTATCAGCAGCAGAGAAGAGGGAAGGAATGCGTCTCTTTATGAAGTAGTTTTCACAAACAGTAGTCAAACAGATTCACTGAATTTTTCATTCTTGTCTAATTCTAATGCATGGTTCTACTGTACTGGTAATATATTTGTGGCTAAAACAACAGAAGTTTACACTTCCATATATGTAAATAGGTAGAATTTTTATCTTCTACCATTGTTTGAATCTTCCTTGGGATATTGCCACTCTTATGTTATACAACTAGTAGTTTTTTTTATTAAGTATTTGGTCACAAATGAATGAAGAAAGCTGAGGAGTTCTATCTGCTATGATAACGCTGGCGAGAGAGAAGGAAAGGCATTTAGCCATATTTTAATAACAGGTTTGCTGTAAATTAGATAAACTAAAAATTTCTCAGATTTTGACTTTAAAAAGTCACATGCTAACAGCAAAGAAGGTCACTGTTATTCTTATTTGGATAATAGTGTTATATTTTGTTGTGGAGAATTGATGTCCTTTCAATTAATAGCAGCAGTATTCTAACTTAGTTTGTGCCATGTGTGAGGGTTGGCTTCAAAGCTCTCTACTTCATAGGTGACTCCCTGGAGTACAATCTCTCAGGAATATGATAAGAATTTAATAATACTCTTTAGAGGTGACGCAATGTGGCTGATTGAGAAGGTCAAGCAAATCTCATTTGAGGTGACCTTATATTTGGAGATTTGGCTTGACATTTTTAGCCTCAAATTGGTTTTTATAATTAGAGAACACTGTGGCCTTAGTCTTCAAGACATATTGGATGGGTCATCTAAAAGAAAGTGCGATAATTCAATCTATCACCTGCCCAATCAAGACCCTGCTTAAGAGGGGGCACTGAGAACTTCCATTCTAAGTGAGTACACAAACCCAGCTGGATTATGGTATTTTATATTAGAGAAAGCAACAAAAATATGAAATCCCTATAAATAACTCCAACTTTCCTAAGGTGTAAACTAAGATTACCATTTTAATGTGACCTATATAAATTGTTAGAGCACAAAACAGGCCAATCATTTTTAAGGAGGCATTCAGCTAAATTTTGATTAATCTTACAAATAAAAGAAGGAAAGGTGGAGAAATACCAAAGAGCATACACACTCTAGGACATAAGTATTTCAATGCTCTTTCTCATCACTTGATAATGTTCTGACAAAGGGACGTGCAGAATGGTAAAGAGTGAATGTCAGAAAACATTGTGTGCCTGCCACTTTGACACAGATGATACTGCAAGATTGGAGCCTTCACCCATGGGTTTTTATTTATTCATTTTAGAGAGAGGAGAGAAAGAAACAGAGAGAGAGAAGGGCGGGAGCAGGAAGCATCAACTCCCATATGTGCCTTGACCGGGTGAGCCTAGGGTTTCGAACCAGCGACCTTAGCGTTCCAGGTCGATGCTTTATCCACTGCGCCACCACAGGTCAGGCCCACTCATGGGTTTTATTAGAGCAAAAGGGTTGATGTTCTCAAAAGGGGAGAGGAGGGGGAAAGCTGTGAAATGAATGTTTGTGTCTCCCCATTCATATGTTGAAACCCTAATCTCCAATGAGACAGTATATGAAGGACCTTTGGGAGGTAATTAAGTTGTGAAGAAGTTCTCATTTGTACCCTGATAAGAAAAGACACAAGCGAGCTTCTTCCCTCTTTCCCTCTACTCCTCATGAGAGGTTATGAGGAGATGGCTCTCTATAAATGAGGAAAAGCGCCTGCCCCAACGTCCAGATCTGCTGGCACCTTGATCTTAAACCTCCCAGCCTCCTGAACTGTGAAATAAATGTTTGCTGTTTAAACCACCCAGTCTGAGGTATTTTTGGTATAGTACCCTCACTGAGGCAGGAAATGGTAGTCTATATTTGTAATGACCGTCTTGAAAAACACTGACTGCCTCAAATTGGTAATCATCTCTTGTGTCTAAACATTATATGTGTGTGTGTGTATTTTTTTCTTTCTTTACAATGTGAGGCCAATACTAGATAATTGTAGTTTTTGAATAAAAAACACTATTGGACCACACTGCAAGGGTTTTAGCAAACATTTAGAGAAACTGAAATGTCCTATGAACCATGACAGTCGGTGGGAGAGGCAGAGACGCAGAAATTGAAGCACAGCTCTCCCTCGAAGGACTTACCACAGTGAAGTTCCTTCCCGCTTCACGCACGTTTATGACCATCCTCAGGATGCTCACTGAATTCAGGTTTTTCCCAACACCTGTTATTGTGCTCCCGCCACTGGCAAAATAAATAGAAAAGTAGCAATATTCAGAGGTTCTTCCCCTACCAAGTATTTCAAGAGAGAAGTTCAATGAAATCACATGTAGTGATTGCAGCCGCAGCCAACGTCAAATGAAAAGTTCAGTAGTAATGGTTCTTTGGGAACAATTTATTTAACCTGAAAATATTTTTAAAATGCATTTGTCTTTTTATTTACCAGATATGCAAGAGAAATTTTTTTCTCTGCAGAAAAAAAAAATACAGCGAAGAATAAACTTAACTATTGTTGCTAGACTGACAGAATGAATGGAAACAAGGCAGACTGAAGTGGGTCTGAGGAGACTGATCCGAAGGGACTAATGCAGGGAAAGGCCGTGTGCAAAGCAGGCAGGAGACAAGTGCACTGAGGAAGGGGAGAAGTGAAGGGGATTCCACATTCAAGCACTGAAGTTTGTATAGAATAGATATGTACATAATATAAGTGCATAAATACTATGTTGCCACATTAAACTGTTTTACTGAAATCCATTCAAAATGTAACAGAACAGGATAAAATGTTTCTTGGCATAAACTACCACTGATAAAGTCAAGCTGCATTCAGAACAAGAATGCAGTTTTTACACCTGAATTGGAAGGCAATGCAATAGCTTCAAAGTTAAACCCGCAATTCTATTCGGCTTGACAGTCAAGTTGCCATTATATTCCTTATTTTCTTATTCTCATCAGAAAGTTTTACTTACCTAATAAAAGATTTGGTTGGATGAATTTCATAGACAATGGGGTCTTCTTGGTAACTGAATTTGTCAGTCTCTCTGTTGGCTAAGTCAATTTTCAATTTAATAGGAAACTCAGATGGAGAGGTCTGGGCAGGTGTATAACATTCAAGAATACTGTCTGACACACTGTACCAAGAAAATAACAACAACAAAAAATGAAGAAAACGAACTTAGCCAATAAAGATACACATATTTTAAAATTATATCCATAAATCAAAAGGATCTCACTTGATGCCTCCTAAGTAGGAATTCCCTGATGTGGTCTAGAAAGAAAGCTCTTTCTAATCTAGGTTGTTTACATTTGACTAGATCCCAAATTTTGTCTTGTTTGAGCAAGGCATCCTTGACTTCAAACATTTAGGATTTTAAGCAATTATCAAGGTATCCTTTTGGTATTTGAAAAAGTAAGCTAGCCCTGGCCGGTTGGCTCAGCGGTAGAGCGTCGGCCTGGCATGTGGGGGACCCGGGTTCGATTTCCGGCCAGGGCACATAGGAGAAGCGCCCATTTGCTTCTCCACACCCCCTTCCTCTCTGTCTCTCTCTTCCCCTCCCGCAGCCAAGGCTCCATTGGAGCAAAGATGGCCCGGGCGCTGGGGATGGCTCCTTGGCCTCTGCCCCAGGCGCTAGAGTGGCTCTGGTCGTGGCAGAGCGACGCCCCGTAGGGGCAGAGCATCGCCCCCTGGTGGGCAGAGCGTCGCCCCTGGTGGGCGTGCCGGGTGGATCCCGGTCGGGCGCATGCGGGAGTCTGTCTGACTGTCTCTCCCCATTTCCAGCTTCAGAAAAATACAAAAAAAAAAAAAAAGAAAAAAGAAAAAAAAGAAAGGAAAAGTAAGCTGTTCCAACTGAAGACGCAAAAATATAACTTCTTTCTAAAAGTAATCTCTTATTTTTTTTTCCACAGAAAATTTTTTTTTTATGATTTGTTAGATGTAGATATTAATTGTACATCACTGAGGCAACAACAACAAAAATAAATTTACAACACCTTTTTAAAGTACAGGTTTTCCCACCAATTGAAATGTGTCTAGAATTCCCACTGTTTAGGTACTTTCCAGTTAAAGTAAGTAAAGTGCCACCAGTCTGAGGACCGTAACTTGGAGAAATACTTGTTATGATAGGATCCTGATGAGAGACAAAAACAAAAAAGCAAAGTAACTTGTTAATTCTATAACTCTAAATAGATTAGGTAACAATTAAATATCCTGTTTCATGAGAAAAGTAATGCTTAGACGTACCACATAAGAAAATGGGCTATATTGCGCTGTTCCTCGACCACTTGAAATAATTATAGACATATTGAAATGCTCATTCACTGTAGGACCAGCTTTGCATTTTAACCTGAGAAAACAAACAAAGAAAGAAACAAACACACAAACACATGATGTTTAATTTGTTATAAATCCAAAGGAGGCATTTCTGGTCTGACTGTTTGGTATGAAGGGACATTAACTGACTACTCTGACTAGGGAGCAGTTTTGTGTTAAGTATTAAAAATAGAAGTATAATTCTATTTCCACACTATTATACTAACTTTATGTTGACTGTATTATATTATTTTTACAAACAAAATAGGAAATGTTAAAACTTATCAATGCAGATTTCATCAATTGAAAAGTTCATAATAATCTTGAGTCTAATCCTATAAAATTGTAGGCATAATGATTGGGATAGTTAACGAAGAGTATTTCAACAGCATATAAAACAATGGCTAATTATAAATAAGCCAAATCTCTTCTTCAAAGTATGTCAACAGGTATAGTTCTGTGACTACAATTGTCACTTGTTTATTTAAATTACTGAAAAAACAATTGAACTGTGATAGGTTTTCCAGAGGATTATTTTTGAATAATCTTATATCTTGAAAAATCATAAATATAATGTTTTATTAAATAACTTCTTAAAAAGGAGAATGAATTCTTTCACCTTTACAGGTTCTAATTTATAATGCAATGAGTTGCAATGAGGAAGACTTTACACGGTAAATTTCCAGAATGAATTTGTTTGGTCATCAAGCTAAACAAGTACGACTTTAATGGATGTTTCATTCTCAATAAAATGAATAGATTTAGACCTCTGTGTAATCCTGAAAGAAATCCTACTAGGTATAGAATAACCACTTGATAGACTATGTTCAACCACAAAACTTTAAGTGTCTGGTTGTCATTACTACATGCTAACTATTCTTGTTCATTTATGGGATTCGGATCTTACAGAAGGTTCATTTAGAATACAGTAGAACAAGCCCAGGTCTTGCATCAGAAAAACTGAACTTGAAGGCCTATTCAGCTCTTACTCTCTGGATTATCTCTACTAAGCTACACTCCACCTCTCTGAACTGCAGAAACTACGTCTGAAAAATAGAAATGGTACTGTTATCCCCCAGGATTGGGGAATGGCTAAGTGAGATCCACACTGCATATTACAATGCCAATGATGAGTCCAAAGAATGAGTCTCAGGCATGTGATTCAGCTGCTCTACTCTGTCGCAGAGGTTTAGAAAGTGAATTTAGAGTAGAGGGTACATATTGAGTCATTTACTGATTTTTATCAAAAAAGCCTAGAATTGAATCAGGCTTTAAAGATGGGGCAACTCCAACCAGTGCTTTCAAATCTACCCAATTTCTGAAGAGTTGTTACAAAAACAACTTAAAACTCCCAAATGCTGGATTCTTCTTTTTTCCTCCTAGGTAATGTTACCTCTCTCCCTTCTTAATCCTGGTAGCAAGTAAGATTAAAAAATACAAAACAAAGCAAATCCACAATGGATGTGACAGACAGGGATTTTTTTTTAATTTAAGAGATAAGCTTTAAGGGCAAATTTTACAAGCATTTGTTAAAAAACAAAACCCGCTTCCCAATCACACCCCAGCAAAGTATTTTAAGATCCTTACATATTTGGTGTACTCTCACTTAAGGCCAAGGTGCAGCTCTCATTTCCAAGCAGAATTCTGGTTTTCTTTAAATCAAATTTACTACTCCTCCTGAATCCAAAGTCCCAGCCGCAGATGGTCAGCGTTGTCCCTCCTTCCAGAGGGGCACTAGTTGGGAAAACCTGCAAGGACAACACAGAACTTTTTTTTCCTTCTTCTTCTTTTCCAAGTGAGAGGAGGGGACATAGAGAGACAGACTCCAGTATGTGCCCTGACTGGATCCACCCAGCAATCCCTGTCTGGGACCGATGCTCAGCCCATCTGAGGCCATGCTTGCAACTGAGCTATTCTTAGTGCTTGAAGCAGAGGCTCCATGAAATCATCCTCAGCACCCAGGGCTGATGTGTTCGAACCAGATGGTTGCTTCTCTTGTGTGCCCTGTTTGGGAATTGAACCCAGGACTTCCACATGCTGGGCCAATGCTCTACCACGGAGCCAACCGGCCAGGGCCAGGACAATATAGAACTTAAAAAGCCCAACATATGATATTTCATATGTGTGGAAAACAAAATATGTATGCTCAAATAATCTAAAATTCTTTCATTTTTCCACTACTTAAAATATTTAATTTTCTCTAAAGGTATAATGGTACAAAGTTCAGAGTGTTTGGAGCAAGCATTAAAACTATCTGAGGACCTGGCCGGTTGGCTCAGTGGTAGAGCGTCAGCCTGGCGTGCAGGAGTCCCGGGTTCGATTCCTGGCCAGGGCATGCAGGAGAAGCACCCATCTGCTTCTCCACCCCTCTCCCTCTCCTTCCTCTCTGTCTCTCTCTTCCCCTCCCACAGCCAAGGCTCCATTGGAGCAAAGTTGGCCCAGGCACTGAGGATGCTCCTCTGTGGCCTCTGCCTCAGGCGCTAGAATGGCTCTGGTTGCAACAGAGCGATGCCCCGGATGGGCAGAGCATCGCCCCCTGGTGGGCATGTTGGGTGGATCCTGGTGGGGCGCATGCAGGAGTCTGACTGCCTCCCTGTTTCCAACTTCAGAAAAATACAAAAAAAACAAAACAAAACTATCTGACATGCTGATGAGACAAGTTATTCTCAGGAGATCCAGGGATGGGATAGAGAAGGTTCAGCCTGGGTGGGAAGGAAGGGCCTTCTTGGGCAACTCAGAAATGAACTCATCTTCTAGGAAATGTCTTGGCTAGGGAGCACACTTTGGACTCAGACTTTTATGCTTATAATTCTGATTATAACTCCTTCATGTGTTTCTAGATGAAACTCTCCTCAAAATAACTTAGTGGGTCCTAGAAGCCAAGCTATGCCTTGCTGTGTGCTACACTGGTGTCGCTATGCTCTTACCACCCTGGGAAGAAAGTCTCACAGCAAAAACACCTCTTTTGCTATCCAGTGTTTTCGGTTGCATTCAGCAGCTTTCACAATATCACACACATAGATGGTTCTTAGGATATAGCTGCCATTTATTTATAAATCATCTCCTATATGCCAGGCAGCAACATATGAACAAATAAATCTATTTCTTTTACTTGTTAATTCATATTTATTAAGATTTGCGGTTTTTCTTTTTTTCTTTAAATATGGCCACTATGTGATACATAGCAGTGGGCTAGTTGATACACTCAGTCTTTAAAAATGATGTAATATTGAATACATCCAATATATTGTTTGTATTAGAAAGAGATAAAAACAGAACTGGAAGGAGCCCCAAATGTGATCTGTGTTGTAGTCCTGTTTCTAATTATCTCCCTTGGTGTTATTTTACATGTCAATCCTAGGGTTGTCTTCCCTTTGCTCAACTTTAAATAAATCATAGGTTTATTTTATGATTGCAGGTTCACACACATCTGCAGGTGTGTGAAAAGTAAAGTTTAAATGTATTAACAAAACCTTGGCAACTGTAATATAAGAGGGTTGTAGGCTCTTTAGGAAGTCTATAAGACAGCGGTTCTTAGGCTAAAACTATTAAAAGCAAAACAAATTTACAAGTTAAAAATAAGCTTCTCCTCAGCAGCTTTGTGACAATTGAAAAAGGAAATGCTTTTTTGGGGGGATATATTGTAAATTGTGCTGTAAAGTACAATGGTGGGAAAAAACAGCTCTACTAGAAGGCAATTCAGAAAGGTATTTTTTAAGGCCAGTTAGTGAAAAACCTAAAAGTAATTCTTTAACAATCTAGAAGGGCTTTTAGCAAAATTCAAATTTGCAAAGATTCCTATCCTTCCCAGGTAAATAATTGCAACTCGAGATCTTAACTTACTCTTGTTTACCAAACCTCTTTAAAGTTTTAGCTTAATGTTTTTATGATAGCTATTTTATCCATAAAATCTATTACACAGCTGTGCCTTCCATGAAAACTTACTTTGTCTATGTCTAGCCAAATGAGAACTGCTAGGAAAAACAATGTTTATTATCCCTTTAGAAATCTAGTAGGAGAGAATAAGACACCTAAACCCTCCGGGACACCCTGCAGCCTGAGGCGGCCACACAGCGGCTGTTCCCTCTCTTAATGAGGCCCCCTCGTAGAAAACAGTTGCCCAAGGACTGATCCCCATGGCTAGATCTCCCCTTTCTACGGAGAAACTGAAGTCTGTCACTCTACAAACATCAGGACTTTAAATAGAAGGCCAAAAAAGGATTGGGTGCTGATTTGAGAAAAGACACTGAGAGACGTTCAACTGTTGCAGTAGAAATGGATATTCCAAACACTCGGCGAGGCAGGCAGATTTTGAAAGACTAGCTCCACCGAGCTTTTTCCCCTGCAGGCAGGCATACGAGAGGGGGGCATCTGAGGATTTTCCTTCGCTTATGGGGTAACGCTCACTCTTCCAGGGGAAAGGAAGGAAGCCGCATTGGACTACACACCCTTGGATAGAACCAACAATGGGCTGGCAAACTCTGAGTTATCCTGAAGGGCAGAGAAACTGCAGGAAGGAAATGAGTGTCCGGCTGACGGCCGGCCATCGAGGCTGGTCTCCCACCTGTCTGCACAGGGGAGAAACAGCTACAAAAGGAGCTAGTGTCCTTCCCCAGGTGACAATGATTCAAGTGTTTATGTTTTTAAAACCCATCAAGATAATATATGAGAAAGCTAGAAACAACAAAAAGTTTTGGAAAATTAAAATTTGCAATGCATCATAGCAATGTAAAATTAACAATAAGGGAAACCAGGTGAGGAATATATAGGAAAATAACAACAAACTTTGGAAAATTAAAATTTGCCTTTTCAGTAGGAAAAAGGCACAAATATCCTGGTGTCAGTGTATTGATTGTATGACCCCTCCCCTCATAAGATGCTGCTGTTGTTTTTCAACTGAGTCTTCTGATCAATTAATAATCTGTTTTATTGTCTCACTGAGATTGAATTCAGTCTTACAGATATGACAATTTTATCCTGATAAATTCAGAATACGTTGGAAAGGGCTCTTCCTTCTAAAGCACTACTCATTGCTCTTTGAGTACAAGGTCAGACAATATGTTAGAAACAAAATGCTGGGCTTGCAGTCCTGAAATCTGTCACATGGGAAATTTCAGCCACCGAACATCATGTACCTTGAAAAGCAAGTTAGCTTACATTATCGGAAAGTGAAACCCTATACACTCGCAGGGTTTTGTGCCTATAGAGTTTAAGACAGATAAGAAAAAGATGAATAATCTGTCTTGTTTTTTTTGCAGTAAGAATGCTGAGTGTCACGCTCTATGCAGCATGAAATCTTCCTAACAGCTATGAACCGAAAGGGATTTGTGCACCCGGCTGCGCCCCTTTCCAGCAGAACACTCGGCCCAGGCCTCACGGCCTCCTGCGTGACACAACAGCACCAGCCAGAGCGCTGGAGTCGGGAAGGTGAGAGCGGAGGAAGATTCAACATTAGGACAGATTTTCTGGTTCTAGAAAATTCTAAAATATTTACCTTGTTTTTAACCATTGTAATACGGGTTTCATGATGAATACAAATAAGCAAATTGGTCAAAAGTAAAAGTTTCATTTGTATAGAGGTTCTCAGCCTGTTTATTTAAAACAGCAGCTTTCTATTGTTGAAATGAAACTGTTGTGATTTCACTGCATGTGTGTGTGTGTGTACATGTGCGTGCACGCGCGCGCACACACACACACACACACATCACTCCTCATATCTCTTTCATGGAATAGCTGAGCTCAGCTTTCTAGTGTCTCAAATTGCCACGGCTGTGTGTTTAAAAATGTATAAAATTGCATGCGTTTTAAAAAGGATATTAAAGAACAACAAAAGAGGGTATATAAACATTACAGTATCGATGGTAAATTTGTTTTCTTACTATCTTCTAGTTTATTCTCTGGCTGATCAAGCTGATTCTTGATAATTGTGTCACACCCAACAGAAAAGAATTTGCTTTAAAACCTAGTCACCAGTACAAATCTTCTCCCAAACCATAACTAAATGGAAACAGCCATGCATTTGGGGGCGGTTCCTACTCTGACTCGTTCGCTTTGTTTACAGGGGCCTGATCCAGGCAGCCAAGACCTTTAACTTGAATCTTTCACAAGGACCATTTACTAAAGTCCAACTGCTCTACATGCAGGAAGACAAAATACACGTTTGGTCCTCACACTGGGAAGTATTTTCAAGCAAAATGTGTTTGGATCAAGACATTTAAAAGAAATTCTAGGGAGATTTTCAAAGTGCCAAATATATACTTAAGTAAGTAAGGCCACAGAGAGAGAGAGACAGTGGCTATAGGGACATGGGTTGATGCCCACTGCTCGAAGCTGAGTTTTCTAGTAGCAGGAGACACTGCTGTCTGGTTTGAGCCCGTATCTCCCCAGTGTCTAGCAGAGTGCTTAGTTTTGGAATAAATTAAAGAATGGCATGGCTCCCACGGTATAGATTTTAGTACAGTCATCAGTGGCACCTCCAGGAACTTGTGGAGAAGGTGCATAGCCATCTGTGGGTGCTGACAGTCTACCTGCCTTGGCAAGTAACATCTAATGTCATCTGTATGAGACAAGGCCACCACCTCTGGAGTCAGACAGGAAGAAACCTGTCCTGTAGCCCCAGCGTGGCTGTGATCTCCAGCTTGCATGATTCGGTGCAGGCTCTGAGTTATGCCCTGAGCAGATCTGTGTGTGGTAGAAGCTCACAGCAGTCAGCTAAGATAAGTAGGTGATGAGGACCCAGAGAATGGGGGAGTTGGGAGGGAACAGGTTCCAGTGGGAGGAGATGGGGAGCTCATTAGCACAGCACTGAGGGACAGCAATTGCCCAAGGAGAAAAATCTACTCAGTGAGTGTGAAGCAAGCACTCAGGGGTAGGACCACAGGGACAAGCCAAAGTTGTGCTCTGAAGAAAAAACCTGGCGGGAGATGGTGTTTTGGCTGATTTCTCATAGCTAAATGAGTAAACCGCATTTTGGATATTTTTTTTCATCAACGGGATTTGTGTTCACCTAAAAACATATGGCTAGCTGCCAGAGTCCTACCTCATAGACTGTGGGATTGCTAGCTGCCAGAGTCCTACCTCATAGACTGTGGGGTTGCAGAGCTCTTGAGTCCACGTTGCGCTGGGGCATTCCTCCAATCGCACACACCTGTCGTGGCACCAGCCACACTGCACAAAGGGAGGGGCAGACAGGCACTGGCTGCAGGACTGGAAGTGTTCACAGCCCAAGCCGTTCAGCGGGATCTTGGTGATCTGTCAAGAAAAGTGATGGCAAAAAGTTTCCAGAAAGTTTGTTTATTTGTAAAATGAAAACTAAACACACCAAAGAGACACATAAATATAATTTTAAAGAGTCTACTAGAGATAACACCTATGTGTGGAAATTGTATGATGATGATTAGGTGATTAAAGTAAGAAAAGAAATCAAATTCCTTTCTTACAGGCACGTACGTGATAGACATTACCAACACTGTCCAGTGAACAAAAGCACAGTCCTGCAATGTTAGAGGCTCTATTTAGTAGAGATATTTTGCTCTGTTTGAGGTAATTTTAAAATAACAAGAGAGCATAATTTAAGCAGCTGGAAAACATACTTGAGCCCCCGGGAAATTCTAAGTGAGTTTACATATCATTCTGGCATCAAGATGCACCTCTGCTATTGGCTGGCTCAGATTCCAATATGTATTTTAGAATCAATCTGCCTGGCCTGCACTAGAGTTCTTTCTTCAGGAGTGTAATTCTAATTCAGTATGTTTGTTTTCCTCATTGAGAAATATAGGAGAAAAGGAAAAGTACACACTATGACTAGGACCTCCCTAAGGTCCTATCTTCCCTGAATAAAAATTTAACTTGATTTCCTAACATCTCTGAAATACTCAAGAAAGAACCCGATAGGGGAGAGGTGAATCCAAGACAAGGCAAGAAGAAGGGCCACGTGACACCTCTTGTACACCCCCTCAGGAGGAACTGTAGCATGGCACCACTCGTGGGCACCAGACTTACCTTCTTCCCAGTGATGACCAGTGTGTAGCCATTCTGGTTTAATGGGTGCTCCACAATCACTTCTGGAGACACGGGGTGGGAATCCAGGCGAAAATTCACATGTGGGGTTGACAATCCCGATCGAGAAACTACAACCTGAGAAACAGAACAGAAAACACCTGGGTTCCAACCAGCTCCATTTAAATATAAGTGGAAAATGTGGACAATAATGGTAATAAAATATGAGGACAGCTCATGGGTGTTTAAATGAAAGGGCCAATGGTTACTCTCACTGTAAATCAATATGACATATTCTAATCTTCTGCCTTGAAGGCAATTCATCTGAACCCCCAAGACAGACTTTTCCTATGACCTTTTGTTCCACTTATTTATGCATTCATTAGTTGATTTTTGTATGTGCCCTGACAAGGATGGACCCCACAGCCTACCAGGCATCCCCAAATTATGGCCCGCGGGCTGCATGAGGCCCCCTGAGGCCATTTATCTGGCCCCCCGCCGCACTTCCGGAAGGGGCACCTCTTTCATTGGTGGTCAGTGAGAGGAGCACTGTATGTGGCGGCCCTCCAACGGTCTGAGGGACAGTGAACTGGCCCTCTGTGTAAAAAGTTTGGGGACCCCTGGATCGGGACAGTGCACTATCTGGCCAGGATGCCTATAGTCTTTTAGTGGTTTCAGGGGAAGGAGATCTCCCAGTCAATGAGCCAGAACATGCAGAGAAATCCTCATGATGTATGGGAACTGCAGGAGCCAAAACTCTCCAGAACAGAAGACCTCACTTATGCTACAGGGATTCTGAATTACTTGTTAATCTATCCTTCCGACTCTCCCCAGCAGGCAGCTTCCCCTGACATAATGGAAAGCATACCGGATGGGGGTTCTGGAGGCCCGGGTCCAGCTCCAGCTTTGCTACTCGGAAACCGTGTGTACAGCTCTTTTGAAGTCAAAATAGGCTCTCAGCTACTTTAAAATGATGTGCTATCATTTTTATAAACCACTGTTCCATCATATGTTATTACTTACATGATAAATAAGGTTCTGCTTCTCAGCTGGTTTTATCATAAGGTCTGATGATTTTAACAATACCTTGGGAACGAGGTTCTGTAACTGGCGTCATTCCTGCTTTTGGGTATTTCAAATTTGGGATGCTTTGCTTTTCAGCTATGTAATTTCTACCTGCCCTGTTGCTATAACCCAGTCACAAGCAGGATGACTACCTGAGGTGAACACTCAGGTTTTAGGAGAGTTGAGAGGTATTTAGAGAGACTTTCATTCGTATATGAGGCTGAGCACATCTCTGAACTTGAAACTGACTGAAATTTCCTGACATCCCAAATGCCCTTTTAGATTGCATTGGAAATCCATTTATTTGCCATGGGACTGAAATCACAGAACAAGTATTGGACATTTGTGAGAGTAGGACTAGTTAAATGACCACTCCTGTTACTGACAAAATGACAAGACTTCAATTCTTGTCCTCTTAAGGGAAAGAATTCAGTCAAGAGACAAAGAGCAGCAAGCAAAGCAAGGGCTTTTTGGACATGCAGGGTCACACCCAGAAGGGACTGTGCGGGTCACTCACTTGTGAGAATAAGTTATTCTGATCAGTTACAGAGTTTAGGTATTTATGGGCTTTTACTTCCTGGAGTTTTGCGACCATGAGTCTGGATGTGGGAAGACCTGTTCTGGCTTGAAGATTCATCTAGACCCTGCAGACGTGTAGGAATGCACAGGGCTAATTTATCCCTGCCCCCTTTTGCGTATCCAGCTCAAGTCTAACTAGATTCCTGACCTTTCTACCTCAGCTTTCTAATCTTTAAAATGGGAATGAAAATTATAGGAGTAAATAACTGCTTAGTACCTAACAAACACATACAACAATTGGTTCTGGGGAACCAGTAATAATTTTTTTTTTCTTAAACAATGAAAGAGTCAAGTAGCTGGAAACAATTTGGGAAGACTCCCAAAGCACCCAATTTGCTCCTAGAGAGTGGACAGTTGATAGAGAAACTAACCACGCACTCATAGAGCCATAAAAGCTAAACTTCATGACATTTTTCCCCCTAACAATTGTTCTGCCCCAAACACTCAACACTTTCAAAACATCCCCATTAAGCAGGGTGGCAATATTTGTGCAGAAGTTAAATGATGGATCAAAGGTCATCTGGTCAGGATGGGAAAGGATGGAAACTATTGTTATTCCGAAATTTAGAGCCAAATAGGTACTTGAGACTTTTGCAGTCAAAGTAAAAAGTTCAATTACTGCATGCCTCTCTCTGGGTGCTGGTTACAAGCAGAATATCTGGACATCAAACTTGGAAAGCCTCTATCCCAAAATATCTAGAGTTCAGTTATCCAATTTTCCACTCTGAACTCACCACTTCTTGTTTTTTTTTTGCCATCTACCCTAGTTTTTCATATTTTCTTGATCATTCCCAATTACTTCAAAACTGAAAAGATTAAAGATGAACAAAAAGCTCCTTCTTTCACACACAAGTCAGAAAAACAAACAAACCCCACCAGCCTCTTTCAATACCCTGACTCTGTTTTCTGCCTCTTTCTGGGCTCTCCACTCTGACTGATGAGTATTTGTGCAGAAGAACCTTCCTATGAATGTCTGAATTCTGCCTCTGTCTCTCTTGTATCTTCCTCTCTATTCAGACCTACTAAATAGCCACCACCTGCCAGAATATGCTCTTCTATCTTCTTGTTTTTTAAATATTATTTCCTGTATCTATAATAAGCAATCTCTTCTCAATTACTCATCATCATCTTTGACTTTCTCAAACATCTGAAGCCCATCCAAATACTCATTTCTCAGAAAGAATTAACCATTCTCTCTCTCCCTAAAGGAGGTCTCTGCACCTCTGGAGTGTGGATAGATGGATTCAGTTAGGACCTTTTGTCTGGAAAGCACCATTTATGTGGCTCTCACACAATAGCTAACGGCCAGGCCTTACATTGGGTATTTTGTTTACTCCTCACAAAAATCCAACAAAGTATGTACTATTATTTTTCATAAAGAAAATACGACAGAGGATTTTAGCTGGAAAGCATGAGTCAAGTGTCCAAGGAGCTTTATCTCATGCTTGAATCCTATGCTTGACCTCTTCTTAAACACTTAACTGCTATACTTTTGGACCACCAGAGTAAATACCAATAAAGAGCTTCAACCCTGAGCTCCTAAAAACCACTCGAGAGTCAAAGCATTAAAACAAATTTCACCATGTATTTGCCTTACCAAATACTTCTTGTTTCAGTAATACTGGCTGCACAAGTTAAGAGTGCCTAAGGAGAAAGGCTACGTATCTAAAAAGCCTCTGATGGCACATGGGAAAGTCCACCAGCACGGCTGGCAAGCTCTACCTTCGGACACCAGCTAGGATGAGTGTGGCTTGATAGAGAAAATGGCATGGACCTGAGAAGACAGGAAGGCTGTGTGGAAAAGGGAGATGACTGTTTGGAATTTTGAGCAGAGGTCACATCACAGATGCAAATACCTTTTTAGTTGATCATTAGCCCTTTCTCTGCAGGGATATCTAAGGTGCCAAGAATGCCTCTCTATCACTGATTCCTTACTTGAACTCATTGCCTGGATTCTAAGTAACTGAACAAGCACATTACCTCTCAAAATACCCCTGAAGCAATGTTTGCAACCATAGGAGTTCCTTTTGGTTGTCCCTAGAGATATTTCTAGGGACAGAATTAAATCTAGCATCTAAATTTAATTCTTATGATAAATGACCTGGTAATCTTAGGACAGTTAGTAAGAAACCAAAGACAGGCAATTATCTTTTGAGTTTCTAGTGTTGACAACTAATATTTAGTATTCAGATCACAGTCTTTTGCTTTTATGCTCTTGAAAATATAAGACTAATACATTTGGGGTGGAAAACTAGGAAGGAGTCTGAATTTACTTAATTGTTGTGTCTGTGATCTCAGATTATATGGGACAGGACATAGGGAAGAAGTAAATATACAAGGAAATAAATCCTTTGTGACAGATCCCCAAAACTTGTAAGCCTGAACAAAGTAATTTTATGCGATATACCTACACTTGTATAAAGGCTAGCTAGATCCTCTCATCCTACCTATACACTCTTGTTTTTAATTAAACTGTTTTAGACTTTAATTTTCTTTAAGAATGATGAATAAAATTTAATAAAAGATAGTGCTAAGTGGCTTTCTGTTTACTCCCCCTTTTTTTTTTTTTATGAAGTGGGCAATTGATTGTTTTTAGTACATTCACAGATTTGCGCAACCATCACCAAAACCAGTTGTGGAACATTCTCATTACATCAGCCGATACCTCTTAGCCATCAGCCCATCTCCTCATCTTTATTCTCTGACAATCACTAATCTACTTATGTCTCTGTAGATTTTCCTGTTCTGGATATTTCATAAAGATGGTCTTTTGTGTCTGACTTCTTTCACTTGGTAAAGTTTACAGGGTTCATCTATGTTGAAGCATGTATTTATATTAGTACTGCATTTCTTTTCATTGCCAAATAATATTCCATCATGTAGATATACCATATTTTATTTATCCATTCATCAGTTGATTGATATTTAGGTTGTCTCCACTCTTTGGCTATTGTGACTAATGCTCATATGAACATTCATTTACAAAATTGTGTATAATTATATATTTTCATTTCTCTTGGGTATATATCTAGGAGTGGAATTTTCAGGTCTTAAGGTAACTCTATTTTTAAGCTTTTGAGGACCTGCCAGACCAATTTCCATTTGGGCTGCATAATTCTACATTCCCACCAGCAATAAATGAAGGTACCAATGTCTCGACATCCTCCCTGATATTTGTTATTTTCCATTTTCTTAATTATAGACATCCTAGTAGGGGTGAAGTGATACTTCATTGTGGTTTTTGGTTATTACTTCTCTGACAAATGTCTTATTAAAGTAAGAAGTAAGTAAAAGGTAAGTTGATTTCTGAAGGTTCTACATACTTCTGTCCATTCTTGTTCCCTGAGATAGAGGACTTGACTGGGCATCACCTATTCAGTCTCCATGCGTTCAGAAGAGCATTCCCTCGTGGACAGACTGGACTTCTGTAACACAGCCTCTGGAGAGGCTGGAGTGAGGGAAGGATGAAAGAACAAACACAGACTCTCACTGGGACAGTCAGTCATGGTGGGAGATGCAGTATACTCCTCGAGTGCTACTGTTTTTTGGAAGACTGAAGTCAATTTTCCTTTTATCAGGGAAAAGGCAGTTCTAGGCAAATAGAACTGCATGGGGTCTTTGATATTTTCTAGACTGGTTTTAATTTAAAAGAAAGTGTTTATTAAGAAATAAAAAGAGCCCTGGCCGGTTGGCTCAGCGGTAGAGCGTCGGCCTAGCGTGCGGAGGACCCGGGTTCGATTCCCGGCCAGGGCACACAGGAGAAGCGCCCATTTGCTTCTCCACCCCTCCGCCGCGCTTTCCTCTCTGTCTCTCTCTTCCCCTCCCGCAGCCAAGGCTCCATTGGAGCAAAGATGGCCCGGGCGCTGGGGATGGCTCTGTGGCCTCTACCTCAGGCGCTAGAGTGGCTCTGGTCGCAACATGGCGACGCCCAGGATGGGCAGAGCATCGCCCCCTGGTGGGCAGAGCGTCGCCCCTGGTGGGCGTGCTGGGTGGATCCCGGTCGGGCGCATGCGGGAGTCTGTCTGACTGTCTCTCCCCGTTTCCAGCTTCAGAAAAATGAAAAAAAAAAAAAAAAAAAAAAAAAAATAAAAAGAACTTTATTTTAAAGAAAAAACAGTGCAAATTATCGAAGTTTGAGACCCAGTGAGAAAAAAATGTGAGTTAAGAGGAAAAAGAAATTAGTGAAAGTGATGACACCACTAAGAAACAGACCGGGGTTATAGTTGGGTGTGACCATAGGGACCCAGGAGGACGTCTGCCTTCCCAGTTCCCAGGAAAGTCTGGCTCATTGTGGGTCTCAAGGGCCTACCTACTGCCTAAATATATGACTAAGAAGCACATTGAAACTTAAAAAAATCTTTATTGAATTTATTGGGGTGAAACTGATGAATAAAATTTATAGGTTTCAGGTGTACAATTCCATAATACAGCATCTGTGTGTTGTATTGTGTGTTCATTACCCCAAGTCAAGTGCCCTTCCATCACCATTTATTTCCTCTTTACCAACTCTTCTACCCCTGCCCCCAATATCCTTTCCCTCTGGTAATCACCATACCATTGTCTGAGTCTGTGAGGCCTTCTTGTTTTGTTTTGGCTTAATCTCTTCACCTTTTCACCCAGCCCTACAACCCTCCTCCCCTCTGACAGCTGTCAGCCCGCTCTCTATCTAGGAGTCTGTCTCTATTTTGCTCGTTAGTTTATTTGTTCATTAGATTCCACATAAGAGTGAAATCATGTGGTATTTGTCTTTCCTGTTAGTATAATGTTCTCCAGGCCCATGCATACTGTTGCAAAGGGTAGGATTTCATTCTTTTTTCTTTCTTTCTTTTTTTTTCCTGAAGCTGGAAACGGGGACAGTCAGACTCCCGCATGCGCCCGACCGGGATCCACCCGGCACGCCCACCAGGGGCGAGGCTCTGCCCACCAGGGGGCGATGCTCTGCCCCTCCGGGGTGTCACTCTGCCGAAACCAGAGCCACTCTAGCGCCTGGGGCAGAGGCCAAGGAGCCATCCCCAGTGCCCGGGCCATCTTTGCTCCAATGGAGCCTTGGCTGTGGGAGGGGAAGAGAGAGACAGAGAGGAAGGAGGGGTGGGGAGTAGAGAAGCAAATGGGCGCTTCTCCTGTGTGCCCTGGCCGGGAATCAAACCAGGGTCCCCCGCACGCCAGGCCGACACTCTACCGCTGAGCCAACCGGCCAGGGCTTCATTCTTTTTTTTATGGCCAAGCAATATTTCACTGTGTAAATGTACCACAGCCTTTTATCCACTCGTCCACTGATGGGGCCCTTGAGCTGTTTCCAAATCTTGGCTATTGGAAATAATGCTGCAACGAACATAGAGGTGTATATATTTTGAATTCCTATTACAGGTTTCTTTGGATAAATTCCCAGAAGTGGAACCACTGGGTCATAAATTCCATTTTTAATTTTTTGAGGTAACTCCATACTTCTTTCTACAGTGGCTGCATTAGTCTGCATTCCCACCAACAGTTCATGAGGGTTCCCTTTTCTCTACACCCTCACCAGCACTTGTTTGTTGATTTATTGATGAGCGCCAATCTGACAGGTGTGAGGTGATATCTCATTGTGGTTTTAATTTGCATTTCTCTGATGATTAGTGACAGTAAACATCTTTTCATATCCTATTGTCCATCTGTATGTCCTTTTTGGAGAAGTGCCTCTTCCGGTCCTTTGCCAATTTCTTAATTGGATTCTTTGATTTTTTTGGTGTTGAGTTTTATAAGTTCATTATATTGGATACTAACCCATTATCAGATGTATCATTGGTGAAATGTTCTACCATTCAGTGGGCTGTCTTTTCATTTTGTTAATGGATTCCTTTGTTGTCTAGAACCTTTTTAGTTTGATGAAGTTCCATTTGTTTACTTTTGCTTTTGTTTTCCTTGTCTGAGGAGATCTATCATAAAAAATGTTGATATGACAAATGTCCAAGATTTTATTGCCTATGTTTTTTTCTTCTAGAGTTTTTATGGTTTTGAGTCTAACATTTAGTATTTAATTCATTTTGAGTGTATTCTGTGTCTGGTGTAAAAAAGTCATCTAGTTTCTTTTTTTGCTCATATGTGTCTAATTTTCCAATTCCACTTATTGAATTGTGTTGAATCTGTAGACTAGTTGGGGTAGTAGACATTTTAGTGATGTTAATTCTTCCTATCCATGAACACAGTATATGCTTCCACTTGTTTGTATCTTCTTCTACTTTTTTCTTCAGTGTCTTTTATACTTTTCTGAGTATAGTTCTTTTACATCCTTAGCTAAATTTATTCCTAAGTATTTCATTTATTTAAAACAATTGTGAATGGGATTTTTTTTTTAAGTTTCCCTTTCTGATAGTTCATTATTGGTTTATAAAAATACAACTGATTTCTGGTATTTATTTTGTATTTTCCTACTTTACTGAATTTATTGGTCAGTTCTAGTAGTTTTTTGGCAGAATCTTTAGGGTTCTATCTATACAATATCATGCCATTTGCAAATAATGATGGTTTTACTTCTTTTCCAATTTGGATGTCTTTTTTTTTGAGAGAGAGAGAGAGAAAGAGAGATAGGAAGGGAGAGCAATGAGAAGCATCAATTTGTAATTGTGGCATTTTTTACTTGTTCATTGATTGTTTCTCATATGTGCCTTGACGGGGCAAGGGGGAGTCTTCAAGCCAGTGACCTTTGGGCTCAGGCTAGGGATCAAGGGATTATGTTGATGATTCCATACTTAAGCCGGCAACCCTGTGCTCAAGCCTGTGAATCAGTGTTTTAAACCTGGGATATCAGTGTCCCAAGTTGATGGTCTATCCATAGCACCAACACTGATCAGGACAATTTGGATCTCTTTTATTTTCCTTCTTTTCTTATTGCTGTGGCCAGGATTTCCAGTATTATGTTGAATAAGAGTGAACATGAACATCCCTATCTTGTTCCTGATCTTAAGGAAAATGCTTGTAGTTTTTGCCTATTGAGAATGATGTGGCTATGGGTTTGTCATATAGTGCTTGTATTATGTTGAAATATGTTTCTTCTATTCCCACTTTGTTGAGAGTTTTTATCATAAATGGGTGCTGTATTTTATCAAATGCCTTTTCTGCATGTATTGATATGATCATATGATTTTTACTCTTCATTTTGTTTATGTGATAAATCACATTTATTAATTTGTGGGTATTGTATTAACTTTGCATCCTTGAAATAAATTGTGTATAATAATTTTAAAGTATTGCTGGATCCAGTTTGCTAATATATTGTTGAGCACTTAAGCATTTATGTTCCTCAGAAATATTGGATGATAATTTTCTTTCTTTGTAGTGTCTTTATCTGGTTTTAGAATTAAGATAATGCTGGTCTTATAAAATGAGCTTGGAAGTCTTCCCTCCTCTTGAATTTTTTGAAATAGTTTGAGGATAGGTGTTAGTTCTTCTTTGAATGTTTGGTAAAATTTACCTGTGAAGCCATCCAGTCCAGCCTTTTGTTTTTGTGAGTGTTTTGATTACTGCTTCAGTTTCACTAGTTGTAATATGTCTGTCCACATTCTCTGATTCTTTCTGATTCAGTTTTGGAAGAGTGCATGTTTCTAGATATTTATCCATTTCATCCAGATTGTCCATTTGTTGGCATATGGTTGATCATACTAACAATACTTTGCTTTCTGTGGTGTCTGCTGTTACTTCTCCTCTTTCATTTCTATTTTATTTATTTGGGTCCACTCTCTTTTTTTTTTTTAAAAAACATTTTTTCCCATTAATTGAGAAAGAGAGAGTGGAAGGGAGTGGGTAAGGGAGAGAGAAATAGAGAGAGAAGCATCAATTCACTGTTCCATCTAATGTGCACTCGATGATCACTTCTTGTATGTGCCCTGACTGGGGACTGATCCCACGACCTTGGAGTGCCAGGACAATGCTCCATCCACTGAGCCACCCAGCCGGGGTCTCTTTTTTCTTGTTGAGCTTGGTTAAAGGTTTTTCAGTTTTGTTTATCTGTTTAAAGAAATAGCTCTTATTTCATTGATATTTTGTATTGCTTTTTAAAAACTCTATGTTGTTTATTTCTTCTTTGATCTTTATTATTTCCTTTCTTTTACTCTGGGATTTCTTGTTTTTCTTCTAGTTCCTTTAAGTAAAGTTAGACTTTTTGGAGATTTTTCTTGTTTCTTGAAGTAGGCATGTTAATGGCCATGAATTTCCCTCTTAGAACTGCTTTTGCTGTGTCCCATAAATTTTGGACTGTTGTGTTCTCATTTTTATTTCTTTCAAGGTTTGATTTCTTTCTTGATCATGTTAACCCACTATTCACTGTTTAGTAACATGTTATTTAGCCTCCAAGTCTTTTTTTTTAATTATTTATTTATTTATTCATTTAAGAGAGAGAGAGAGAGAGGAGCAGCAGGAAGCATCAACTCCCATATGTGCCTTGACCAGGCAAGCCCAGGGTTTTGAACCAGCAACCTCAGCATTCCAGGTCGAGGCTTTATCCACTGTGCCACCACAGGTCAGGCTAGCCTCCAAGTCTTTGTGTGTTTTTCAGCATTTTTCTTGTGATTGATTTCACGTTTCATACCATTATGGCCAGAGAATATGCTTGATATGATTTCAGTCTTCTTAAATTTATTGACAGTTGTTTTGTGTCCTAACATATGGTATATCTTAGAAAACGTTCCATGTGCACTTGAAAAGAATGTATATTCTGCTGCTTTGGGGTGAAATGCTCTCAAGATATCATAAATTCATCTGATCTAGTGTGTCATTTAAGGCTGCTGTTTCCTTGTTGATTTCCTGTTTGGGAAATCTATCATTGAAGTCAATGGAGTATTAAAATCTCCTCTGTGACTGTATTGATGTCAATCTCTTCTTTTATATCCATCAAGATTTGTTTTATGTATTTAGGTGCTCCTATGTTGGGTACATAAATGTTTACAAGAGTTATACCCTTTTGTTGGATTGATTCCGTTATCATTATGTAGTGTCCTTCTTTGTCTCTTACTACACTCTTTGTTTTTAAAGTCTATTTTGTCATATACAAGTATTTCTACCCCAGATTTTTTTCCCCTTTCAATTTGTATGAAATATCATCTTCTATTCCCCTTCACTTTGTCTATCTTTCATTCAGACATCGGTCTCCTGTAGACAGCATATAAATAGGTCTTGTTTACTTATCTATTCAGCTACCCAATGTATTTTGATTGGAGCATTTAAACAATTTACATTTAAAGTGGTTTTTAATTGGTATGTATTTATTGCCATCTATTCTTTTAACTATGCTTCTTCTTCTTCTTCTTCTTCTTCTTCTTCTTCTTCTTCTTCTTCTTCTTCTGTTCCTTTAACATTTCTTGTAATACTGTTTTGGTGATAATAAACTTCTATAGTTTTTCCTTGTCTGAGAAGCTCTTTATTTCTCCTTCAATTTTAACTGATAGCCTTGCTGGGTATAGTCATGGTTGAAGTTCATTGCTTTTCATCACTTTGAATATTTCACACCAATTCCTTCTGGTCTGAAATGTTTTTTGTTGAAAAATCAGCTGATAGTTTTTTGTGAGCTCCCTTGTAGGCAACTGTCTTTCTCTTCCTGCTTTTAAGAGTCTCTCTTTGGACCTGGAAACTATTATGTTAAGTGAAATAAGCCAGGCTGAGAAAGAAAAAAATATCATACGACCTCACTCATTTGAGGAATCCAATGAACAATGTGAACTGAGGAACAGAATTGAGACAGAGGAGAGATCAAACGGACCAGAGGAAAAGAGGACAGAAGGAAGGAGGATGATAGGATGGGATAATCCTGAAGGTAAGGAGGGAGGGCGCTGTGGGGAGAGGGGTAAGGGAGATGTTGAGGGGAATATGGGGGAGGGGGGATGCATTTGTGGCGACACTAGAATTTATGTAAATACATACAATAAATTAAAATCAATAAAAAGAAACAAACAAAAAACTGCTATACTAGAGGGCTCCATTAGCATTGCATCTATTTTACTGACAAAAAGACAAAAGGAAGGGTGGGTGGATAAGGTTAATGTCATTTTGAGTCAGTGGGACTCCGTTAATATATAGCTATCTGTGATTGTTCTGGGGATTAGCTACAGGCTGCTGCTATTTTTAGCTGTGTTTTTGTTCTAGTAGTTGAAAGTATTTTATCTTTTTACAAGTTACTAACACTAGCACTTACATGGATGATTTAGTAATTTATATATAACATTTTGATTTTGGAACTAGGAGTTCAGAACAATCGATATCTCAAAAAAAAAATGACCCAAGTCTACAGATTAATTCTTCATATTCTGTATTGTTTTATGAGAAATATAAATTCCTCTCAGATTAAAAATAAAATTCTCTCTTTATTTTTAACCTGTCCCATTTTAATTATGATGTGTCTTGGTGTGGACCTTTTTGGGTTCATTTTGTTTGGGACTTCCTGCACTTCCTGGACTTGTGTGTCTTTTTTTTACACTTCAACTTTGATGAAGGGATAGGGTTTTAAAATATTTCAGATATTTAATAATTTTCATGAGTTTCATCTGCATTTTCAAGGCATGGCTTCTCATGCCTCTTACTTCTGGCCTGCTGTAATGGACAGAATATTTGTATCCCTCCAAAGTTCAAATGTTGAAATACTAACCCTAATATGATGATATGTGGAGGTAAGGATTATGGCATAAGGATGGACCCTCATGAATAAGATTAGTGCTCTTATAAAGGAACCTCAGAGAGCTCTCTTGTCTTAGGCAAGAATATAGCTATCTATGAACCAGGAAATTGGTCTTCAGCAGATACCAGATATACTGGTACCTTGATCTTGTACTTCCAAGACTCCATGACTGTGAAAAGTAAATGTTTGCTATAAAGCCACCCAGTCTACAGTAATTGGTTATGGCAGCCTGGTCTAACTAAGATACATGCTTTAGGTTTACTATTTTATTTAGTATATGAGAGAAATTGGTATTGTTTAGAAAAACATTAGTTATGAAGAATAGAGTTATTTGTTTCAATAGAAAGAAATGAAAATTGCAAAGAAGTAGAAATAGCTAATTGGTACTGACAGCTCAAAAATTAAAAGTGTAAGACAAAGTACCAGGTGGCAAAACTTGAATTAAGTGAAACTTTATTCTGTTTTTTCCTCACATTTTTTAAACATGGGCTCAAGTGTTCTTATACCAACTTGACACTGTAAAGAGAAGGTGTATATAAAAAGCAAAACAATTTTACTTACTATTAGAATATTGATGTGTGCACCTTTCAACTTTTTGAAGTGAGTCAATGTGAGTCAAAATGAGTCAATACCTGACTAAGCCCTTTGTAAAAAAAATGTGTAAAAAAACAAATAAGCTAGTAAATTTGAAACAACTTTTAAATATTTTCAAGTCAATATTCCAAATACAGTCATTGTAAGAATTAGCCAATCTATACATAAGTATACTGTTTCTGCATTTTAAAAGTGATAAAATGTTCTCAATTCTTCCAAAAAAGCACCCCAAAAAGAAGTCCCAGTTATTCCAGGCTACCCAAGACAAACAAAATTTAGCATTTTCCCATGGTTTCAAATATTTATGGTGTTTTAAAAAGATAAATGTACTTTAAGAGTATGTATTAATTCATTTTAGACTATACATCAACTGGGCTTAATTTTTAGTTATGGACAGAACTCTGAAATTATTATTCATAATAGGTTCTCTTTTTCACAAAAGAAATTTCAGAACTCATGAGTATATTTTCTTCTAAAGAAATATAACAAAGCTACCAGTCTTTAGGGATGTAACTAAATCGATAATGTATACATTAAAAAAAGACATTTGATATTTGTAGCTGAACATTTTATAAAGGAGACGGGTAAGTCAGCAATCCCTAAAAAGAAATGTTCAAGTGCAAGTTCATCTAGCTGTGTCTCTTGCCAGATGCTTACAGAATTGATGAATTGATGATCTGTGTCTACATACTCTAAAATAGCAGTAATCCCAAATGTAATATATACCACAGGCTTCCAACACAAAGCACTGACATGCCATGATGGTGGCACAGGAACGGAAGGAATTTAAAGACAGGAGGTCAATAGCTGAATTGATTCTTCCTACTGGAAATGAGAAATTATTCTCAAGTTCACTGGTTACTAACATAATACTTTAAATAACCATCACAAGCTAAGGACGTCTTTTTAAATGATCCCTACATCTAATAATGATCCCTACATCTAAGTTTCCTGCTTACGACCCAACTAGTCCAATTAAAAGACACAAGAGAAAAGTAGTGATGAGTGGTAATAGCATTAAAGAATTTGGGAGAGGACAAAGGAGAATGGACAAGAGCAAGGTAAAAGTTAAAGGGCCCAAGGACAGCTGTGACTGTGCCCAGGCAGTGGCCACTATACACAGAAAAGGTAGCTGCTCTGTGAGTGTTGGTGGAACTGAACTTGAAACAATTCTTGAAAGTGACTTGGTACCCCCCACCCATCCTTAGCTACTCACTCTTCCTGGCCTGACAGTCATGCACAAATATTTTAATAGCAATGCCTTGCATCTAGAGATTAAAGGCCTTATACAAGTGCTGTAAAAAAAAAAATCAAGCAAGCATTGTTTTTGGATGTAGATTAGACGAGGAGTTCAGAAGGGGAGATGTGGGCAATCCCTGTGATTAGTCCTGTGATCTTCATGAGTCTCCCTCTCCCCTCTCCCTCATAGCCCTGCACACTGCACTCCTGTTCCCGAGCTTCGTTCTTTACTAAATCCCTCCCCCCTCCAAATTTTGTACGCGGGCACGGCTTGTTGTCCATTTATACTATCCTGAATATTGCTTATCATGCTATTTTACTTCATAGCATCCCAAGAGAGTGCTCATATAAATAAAAACTGTTTTTGAAATCTATATCTAGAGTGACATGGTCTTGCAGATAGACTGAAATATGTGTACACATCAGTATATTTAGACATAGCTGCACCTGTATGAGATAAGTTACACGTTTAAATGTTAGAAACATGTCAAAAATGTCTTCTCTGCCATACATGCAATATTGTTAGCTAAACAATATAATTCTTTCTAATCAAATAACCACTGTGAAATACCTGATTCACTTTGCACCCGACAGCTGGGGCTGTAGCTGTATTCCCAGCCAGGGCTGAACGTAAGCACAATAGGAAAGGCAGAAACAGCTGCAAACTCTTAGAAGAAAACATTTGTAAAGCAACTTTAGGCTTCAGGGTAGGAAGGAAGTAAAATCATTTTTCTGTTCCTTTTTATGCATGGCAGCTGTTTTTGGGAAAAAAAAAATTACGTCCACTCTATTTTGTAACAGAGATTTCATAGCCTTATTCAAACATGAGTTGTAAAAATTTAGGCCTGGCCACAGATTTAGCAAGTTAGTGCAGTCAAAACATTTACTACACTTGATAGGTAGTTCCTGTTCAGCTAGATCAGTGGTTCTCAAAGTGTGCGCCAGGGCGCACTGGTGTGCCCTATGGTATTCCAGAGAAATATGTGCCTATTGGAACCAAAAAACCAACAGGGTTTTTGGAGTTTAGATTTTTGGGGGGACAGAGGTGTGGGGAATTGGCTGTAAGCTGATAGTCTGCCCAACCCCCCACCTCACTTGCCTGATTAGGTTGCAAAAGGCTGTTAAACTGTGGTGCTGGAACACTACCCACCATGTTCCCTGGAAAGACTGGAGGCAAGTTTCTTCTATCCTTTGTTTGGTGTAAAGTTAAGATGACATGTATGGTGGGGGTTTTCTGCACTCAACATAATTAAGAGTAAAAAGAGAGGAATTCTTCAATGTATTGATGAGGTAATGAGAGTTTGCCTTTCAAATATATGCCCAAACATTAAAGAAATCGCTAGGACACATCAGGCTCATATTTCTCATAAACACAAGAATGAAAAAGCTTAACACATTTGTGATGGGACCTGCCAAATTTACTAAATCTTACTAAGAATGTATCTCTATATATAAAAAGATAACTTTTTTGTCATTTTTTAATTTTTTAACCCCTCTTTTCATGAATTCTAAAGAGCATAACTCAAGAAATGTAACATAAAAAGTTTTTTAATGTCAGAATAAATTTAATTTTGTCATATTTATTATGTTTAATTACTATAAAAGCATGCTTGGACTTTATATATTTTTTTCTGTAATATTTGATTTAATTATTATAACATATTTCTCAGAAATTTCTATATAGTGAGCCTACAATTATTTGTAGAATTTTAAATGTGCCCCGACTTCAAAAAGTTTTTGAGAACCACTGAGCTAGATTAAGCTGGAAGGCCCCCTGGTTTTTGCTGCATTAGTGACTCCTCCCCTGACATTATTTGCTGTAAACAAACTGGATTTTAGTGGTATTGACTGTTTGATCCTTCAAATGTTTTATGGTTATTTACATATAACTCGGTAGAGTGACTCCTCTTAGGCAAGTGTCAGAAACAGATCCTCTGTGGGTGTCAATAGTCTGTGTCTATCTTGTTTGTCGTCTTGGTGTCGGGTACAAGTTTTATCTCCTCCACCAAAATCTTAGCTCTCAAAGGCAGGTGTGTGTGACTGCTTTCTTTGCTTCCTTATTTGCCTCCTAAAGCAAAGTCAGAAAGTTCCCGATATATATTTGATGGATTAAGAGCCACCTGCTTTTACCAAAAAATTAGTGATATCAGTACTTTTCCTAAATAAGTATCTACTTGGTTGCTTGTTTTTATCCTCATTGTGTTGGAGGCATAGGTGATGGGCATGACACAGCTTCTCCTATGACAATGCAGAGAGATGAGCGTAAAATACCGGCCAGAGCATTTCTTTAATAACGAGCCCGCTGATGCATGGCATGTCACGTGGGTGGTGGAATCTGTCACAGCAGAATTTACTCGGTCATTAAAGCAACCGATCTGGAAATGGGATTTTATTAGATCTTTAGAATCTGGAAATAGGCCAGGAACCTTTTGAGGTAAAAACTGTCAGACTAAAGTGTCTGTGGAAAGTGTACTAATCTGAAACCGGATTGTCGAGGTAACAGACAATTGAGACAAAAAGAAAAGAAGAAATTAAGATAAAGGGAAGCAAATCAAGATAATGAACACATTAGGAATTCAATAAATGTTAGCTCCTTTCATTGTCCTTCAAATTTTGTGGAATTCTATAGAACAACATCCATGTGAACTAAAAAAAACCCAAATAACAACAACAAAAAACAAACACAAAATATCAATAGTACCACCCATGTTTTACAACGCTAATAGATTTGACCATATTTCAAATGCATTAGATTCAGTGCTTGTTCATGTGAGATGGGACTGGATATTTCTCCTTTCGAGTCTGAGGAGTGAAGGATGAAATTACATGGTCTCAGGTAGGTAAATAAGAACACTAGGTTGGGGCCGTGGCCAGTTGGCTCAGTGGTAGAGCATTGGCCCGGCGTGTGGAAGTCCTGGGCTCAATTCCTGGCCAGGGCACACAGGAGAAACAGCCATCTGCTTCTCTACCCTTCCTCTTTCCTTTCCCTCTCTCTCTTTCTTCTCCTCCCCCAGCCAAGGCTCCATTGGAGCAAAGTTGGCCTGGGTGCTCAGGATGGCTCTATGTCCTCCCCCTCAGATGCTAGAATGGCTCTGGCTGTGGCGGAGCAGTGGTGCATGCAGGAGTTTGTACGACTGCCTCCTTGCATCTAACTTCAGAAAAATACCCCCCCCCCCAAAAAAAAAGGAAAGAAAAAAGAACACTAGGTTGGGAGAGAGGGGGAGGGGGAGAAAGAGCAAAAGAGCATATTTAACTGGGAAGCAGTGGAAGGGGCTATTTAGAACAGGATCTATATGATTTGCTTTGAGCTATTATTTACATCTTTTATGACTAAAAAATTCTATGGTGTCCACTAGGACAGGGAAAACATTTTAAATAGGGCAATGATGAATATCTAGCTGCTGTATAGATAATGGTAATTTAAAAAACTATGGTTTTTTGCTTGTTTGTTTTTTGTATTTTTCTGAAGTGAGAAGTGGGGAGGCAGAGAGACACTCCCACAGGCACCCAACTGAGATCCACCCGGCATGCCCACTAGGGGGGCGATGCTCTGCCCATCTGGGGTGTTGATGTGTTGCAATTGGAGCCATGCCAACACCTGAGGTGGAGGCCATGGAGCCATCCTCAGAGCCCAGGCCAACTTTGCTCCAGTGAAGTCTTGGATGCGGGAGGGGAAGAAAGAGACAGAGAGGAAAGAGAGGGGGAGGGGTGGAGAAGCAGATGGGCGCTTCTCCTGTGTGCCCTGGCCAGGAATTGAACCCAGGACTTCTACACGCCAGGTCAATGCTCTACCAATGAGCCAACCAGCCAAGGCTAAAAACTATGTTTTGTAAAAGACGAAGAGTATACAGATAGTCAGGTCACAAGAAAACATCCCTGTCCTCAGCTGGTTCACTAGCCATTATTGTCTGAGCAGAGTCTTCATTATATCAGACGCATATGAAATAAGCATCTCTCTCTCTCAGAGAATATCTAGTATTTGTAGAAAGGCAACATTTCCATAGATGCCATTGTCATTCTGCATTAATTAAGATGCTAATAAGGATCTCATGTTGAAAGCACTAAGCAGTAACTATTAAAGCAGTAAAACAGCACACAAGGGCATTTTAATTTCTGCAAAGCACTATGATTTTTGTATCTAGGAAACACACCTTCTGAAATGTGAACTTCTATTGTATGGGAATACTGTTGCTACCCATTAAAAGCACTTCTTTTAAAAAGCCCAGATTCTTTTCAGTATTTGAACCTCTTTGTGCCTGACCCCATCATTCTGCAGAAGTCAGGAGAGCTGGAGTTACAATGGGATTTTGATGCTAAGGTCCCTGCCTGACGGCTGCCAATATTCCTCAATGATGTGAATGTTTCTCCTCATAGAGCCACACGGTTCACACAATGGTTCTCCTTTGATCTGGAGCTTCCTTTGGAAGAGAAAACATCGCCTGGAAGTGCTTTAATTGTTCCATTTATTTTCCAATCATGTGACAGAAATCATGAATGGAAAAGAAAAAAACAAACAAACCCAAACCACTCCCAGGCAAAAAAAGAAAAGCAACCATGTTTAAACTGGAAGCTTCAAGAATTTAACAAAAATAGGCCATACGCTGCATAAATGGTAGAACAGCCTTCCCTGTTTGGCTTTCAGTCTGTGTGTCTCTCTAGCTTCCACTATGATTTTTGTTTTACAATATTGGCAAATACCTTACTGCCCAAAACATAACCAAACAAATTACATAATACCAAATAAAACAGACACAAGCACTCTCAGAAAGCACTTACCTGCATAAAGCGGCCCTCGGACGTGCCCAGGTTAGCGATGGTGAGGTCCCCTTTAATGAAGGTGGATATAGATGTCAGGAGGACTTGCTTGAACTGGCCCATGAACAAGTCCACACGCTGCAGAGCTGTGGTGAACTCCGTCCGGTATTCATCACTGTGCACTTCACAGCCTGACGAATTTCTCAAAAGTGTCTGGAATAAAATACGTTTGGAGAATTAACGTCAGTCCAGACGTGAGCAAGCTTTAAGAAACTTTTCAGTGTGTCTTTTCAGAGCTCGGTGGCAGGGGTGAGGAGGGTGGGGAGGGTGGCAAGGGGTGCCGTGCAAATAGGCCCAGATGGGCAGAGAGGTTTCTTGTGACCTAAATGGCTCTAATATTGTCAGGTGCTGCTGTGTGTGCACAGACTCTGAACTGGGCGAACTTGACTATCACAGTTTGTACCAGGGTTCACTATGTGCATACATGCCATTTAGCTGGTGTTATTAAAAAACAAACAAACTGTAAATGTCTCAGCCCTTGACATAAAGGCAGTGCTTCTAGCGGGCAAGTCCAGTGAGATGAATTTTAACTGGAATAATAATAAATGTTAGAGTCACACTTAGATATTATATTTTAAAAGGTGTGTCTTTGTGCATCTGTGCACAGTCAGGTGGTGTGAAGCGGTGGTCGATGGGTAAGTCACAGGGAGCAGCACAGCATAGAACCCAGGCCCTGAGTCGTCATCAAATCCTGGTCCCTAACGCTTATTTACTTTCTGTAGACCTGTGGTGGCGCAGTGGATAAAGCGTCGACCTGGAAATGCTGAGGTCGCCGGTTCGAAACCCTGGGCTTGCCTGGTCAAGGCACATATGGGAGTTGATGCTTCTAGCTCCTCCCCCCTGTCTCTCTCTCCTCTCTCTCTCCTTCTCTCTCCTCTCTAAAAAAAATGAATAAATACTTTCTGTAGTCATCCCTGTAATCCCCCGTGTTTGGGAAATTCATGCTGTCTCTGTTTCTGTTCCCCTAACTTAAAAATTAAGAGAATTATAAAGAGGTGCCTACCTTAGAGAACTGTTGTGAAGACTAAATGAGCAAGTGTATAGAAATCTCTTACAATAGAGCCCAGCATGGAGAGAGCTCCACTTACCTATTTGCCATTCTTTTGGTGAAAGGCTCAAAAAATGCAAATGTAAATCAAATGCCTCAGTAACTGACTTACTAAAAGGCAATTAGTTATTATCCTTTAGGTTCAGCTTCAAATGGAAGGATTTTAAAAAATGTTGTTCAGTAACGTGGCAGGCCAGCCCTGTGGATAGCCCCCCCTCTCTTTGACTCGCGTCTCCTGATGACAAGTGAGCACGGGATCGCAGATTCTCTCTGAAACTTCGGTCCCCGGTTTTCCTCCTCCTTTTTGGGCTGCAGCATGTGTGTCCCATTTGTGGAACCATCCAGCTCGGCTATCAGTGTTAGGGCTTCTCAAGGCTCCATCCTATGGCTCTTCTCCACTCCCTCTTCCCACCATTACTATTTAGTTGACACCTCCCGGCCTCGACTCTGAGCTAACTGTGTCTGTATCGAAACCTGCACTCAGATATCTCAGAGACCTAAGCTAAGCATGGCTGGTGTAGAATCCACAACTTTCCCCCATGCCTAATCTTATGATCCAGTGCACCACCATTCCTCCAGGTGCACTAGTCAAAAGTCTAAGTATCATCCCCAATTCTTCTCTATCGATCATTACCAAATCTCATCAACTGTGCTAAGTATCTCCTGGATCTGTCCAGTTTTCTCTATCTCAGCACATCAACCTTCATCCAAGCCACTCCTTCCTTGTCCTGGATACTGTAGTGATGTTCTAATTCAGGGGTCCCCAAACTTTTTTCACAGGGGGCCAGTTCACTGTGCCTCAGATCGTTGGAGGGCCGGACTATAAAAAATACTATGAACAAATCCCTATGCACACTGCACATATCTTATTTTAAAGTAAAAAGACAAAACTGAAATAAATACAATATTTAAAATAAAGAACAAGTAAATTTAAATCAACAAACTGACCAGTATTTCAATGGGAACTATGCTCCTCTCACTGACCACCAATGAAAGAGGTGCCCCTTCCAGAAGTGCGGCGGGGGCCGGATAAATGGCCTCAGGGGGCCGCATGCGGCCCACGGGCTGTAGTTTGGGGACCCCTGTTCTAATTGAATCTGCCACATCCGGTCTCACCCAGTCTCTTTTAAGATCCAGTCTCTATTTTGCATCAGACTTTCTTCTTATAACACAGGTCTTACCATATAACTCTCTTTAAAACACTTCATATGTCTCCCCATTGCTCTTAGGGGAAAGTCTAAAATTGCTAAGGTGAACTGCCTGGTTGGCATCATCTGAATCGCCCAGGCTTCTCCAGACTTGCCTGTACTGTGCTCCCCTCTGCTCTCTGAGCTCCAGTGGCCTTCTCTCAACTTTCCAAATGCTCCTTGTGTCCTTCTATTACAGGGTCTTCACACACGCTGTTCCCTCTGCCTGCAATGCTCCTTCCACTTCCATTCTCTCTGCTAACTGCTAGGCCTCCTTCAGACCTCAGCTGGCCATCACTTACTTAGGAGGCCTGCCCTGATGCCAGTAGCTAAGTCAAAGTCTTCTGTTTTGGTTGTAGGATTATATGATTCATATGAGACTTCTCTAGGTGTCTCTCTGGGATCAGGGACCCTGTTTGTTCACCACTGTAATGTCTTATAAGAGATGAACTATCACATACAATAAATCTTTAGTAAATATTAACTGAATGAATAAACGAGTAGCTGGGGAATGAGTGTGGTGATATAAACCAATAATTTTTTTTAAGTCGGGGGGGGGGGGGAGACAGTGAGACAGACTCACACATGTGGCCCAACAGGGACCCACCAGGCAACCCTCATTTAACGCTAATGCTAGAATCAATCAAGCCATTTTTTAGTGCCCCAAGGCTAATGCTTGGACCAACGGAGCTATCCTCAGTTTCAGGCCAGCTGGACCAATTGAGCCACTGGCTGCAGGAGGGGAAGAGAGAGAGTAGAGGGACAGGGAGGTGGAGAGAAGCAGATGGTCACTTCTCTTATGTACCATGCTTGGGAATCAAATCTGGGACATCTTTATGCCAGGTTGATGCTCTATCCACTGAGCCAAACAGCCAGGGCTAAAGCTAGATGTTTTTAGGAATAGAGATAGTTAAGAGTTTATAAGGGACAAATGGAGTCTTTGGCTTTTACCTATCCTGACAAGATAGTTCCAATTGGTAAATCTGGGACAGATAACAGGGCAGGAGGATGTATAAGAAAAATGAAAAGAAAGAGAAAAATAGTTCATTCTTATACATCTCTGTATATAGTTATAAGTCTAGGAAAATGATTTGTAGCTTAGAAATTTGTTATTATTATTCTATATTTATAATAGAAAATTATAATAGTATATTTCAAATCAACTTAGTGTTTAAGAACAAATTGAAATATTTCATTATCCTTATATAAAATAACCTATGCCTTAAGGTCAAGCTTCTGCCATATGGAATGTGACATTCTTACATCTACTGACTTTTATTGTCTAAAAATCACCTATGATGCTGTTTTACATAGCAACAATTGTATCTTCATTTTAAATGGTGATGAATTAGCAAACAGGGCCTCTGAGATGCAAAATCTATTGACTCATAATTAATGAAATGCTTTAGTTCTAGACATTTATTTTGATACATTGATGAGTGCTATTTCACTATTTAATTAGAAGCTTTTCTTCACTAAAGTACTATAGATTACTCTGAGGGGTAGCAGGTAACTGAGATGTACCAGCAATTCAATAGTAACCAGTTAATTGGTAATTAAGTTTCCATTGGTGATCAATCGTCCATTTTGCAGAGATAGCTGGAATTAAGGGAACTTGCTTAAAGGAGCAAACAGCAGTTTTAAATCACAGGCCATCTCAAGTATTCCATTATAGAGGTGACAGCTCTTTAGGGTCAGCTTCTGCGGTTATTTTGTTCCTTGGTTTCCTAGATCTTGCTCCTTTTTTTCTATATCTAAATGGCATTCTGGGAACTCTAATGCCTCAGAGTTCAGTGCTGGTGGTGATATGATGAATTCACTGGGGTATAAAAGTTTGCTGTGTGTGGAGTAGAGTCCGTAAACTGGTAGCAGCTTTCTATCAACAAAAGGCCAGGAACTGCCTTATTCATCTTATCCCCGCTGTGTTTTGTGCCCAGCACACAGTATGTATTTAATAACAGCTTGCTGAAAAATTAATGCATCTGCAAAGTAACCAGACTATATAGCCCATTTGGTTTGCCTTCCTGAACAGGGCGAGCAGGAGAGGGGAGGCGAGCTGGATCTTGCAGTGTCTGAAAATCTGGAGGAATTTGCTAATCTTCTTTAAATGATTAATAAAGGAAGGTAACATGACCAGAACTTTAGCCTCCAGTGTCCTCGTGTGTAAGGCACAAATGCAGAACTCTGCATCAGAGTTGAGGTTACGTTTATATTGTGCACTTTAAGGCTTCTCCTTCAAGAAATAGTAAGGTCTCTAAATGGTACATCTTCCAGGTCTGATAAGATTAAGTTATATAACCTGATGCCTCCTAACCGCCCTCCCAAATTCATAAGTATAGAAACATTGCATAATGTTGAAATAGGATTTACAGAACTCCTTGATTCTGAAAAACTGTGCAATTTGGAACAAAAGAAAAAACTAACATCATGTCTGGTTCAGGTGTCATTCAAATTCGTAAGGCAGAGAAACCTAACCTTTCTGGTCTCTGTTTTCTCCATAACGGAGATCTGCAGGAGAGGGGTCGGGCTGTTAGCATCCAGGAAAGATACCATCTCAGGGTTCCCTGCAGGAGAGAGGACTTCTCTTTGGCTCTGTTAAGAGACACCTCCTGCTGAGAATCCCGATAAACATAATGACTGGGGGTCAGGGTGGCAGGAGCTGCCTTTGAGCTTGAACAGAACTTGAACCATGCAGAGCCTTGATTTCAGCCCTCAGTATTGCAAAGAGAAAGCACTGTGAAAACATGACTAACTCTCAGTCTGATTCACTGTGGCCCCTGGATAATGAGTGACTGCACTTGCTGCTTCTCTGTGCAGGGAAGCGGGGTGGCTTCTTCTTTCTACTTTATACACAGGTAGCTCTTGGCTCTGGTGTTTGTGGTGGGATTAGGTCCAGCTGCCAAGGGGCTCCTTGCCACTCACACTTCCTTCAAAGCCAGGAGGTCTTGTGCTTTGAGATAAATGTAAGCAAGGCTGGGGGGAAGCAGTTCTCTGGAAGAACAGCTGCTTTGGGGCACCACAGAAAAGAACATAGACAAGGTCCCTGGGCCTAGCCTGAGAGCCAGACTAACACTCTCCCTTTAATAACGAGGGGAGAAAGAAGGAAGGGAGAGAGGGAGGGAGGAAATCTATCTTTTTCCTGCACCTATGCTGTGCCAGGCATCAAAATAGGCATTTTCACATAAAACCAAAGTCACAGCAGCCCTGCAAGCTTTTTTTTTTTTTAAACGGTAATGGTATTTTTTTTTTTTTATTATTCATTTTAGAGAGGAGAGGGAGAGACAGAGATAGAGAGAGAGAGAGAGGAGAGACAGAGAGAGAGAAGGGGGGGAGGAGCTGGAAGCATCAACTCCCATATGTGCCTTGACCAGGCAAGCCCAGGGTTTCGAACCGGCGACCTCAGCATTTCCAGGTCGACGCTTTATCCACTGCGCCACCACAGGTCAGGCACCCTGCAAGCTTTTTATCACACTCAGTTTTCAAGAGGATCCTCAAGGCAAACAAGGGTGTGGCCACAGTGTCCACTTCACACTGGACTGGCATTAGAATTTAGATCTCTGATTTTGAAGCTCATAGGTTTCTTTTGCTGCTGTGTACTATTCTGGGCAAAGTTTTGAGAACCGCGCAATTACAGAAATGGAAAGGGCAAGAACAATGGAGACCATCTTATTCTAGCCCCTAATTTTTTGTATGAGAAACTTAAAGTCAGGGGAGTTGTAACTGTCAGAGTTGGAATTATTGACCACAAATTTACCGTTTAACATATAAAAAAGCCTATGAACTTTTTTTTAAAATTGAATTTTTTGGCGTAACACTGGTTAACAAAATCATACAGGTTGCAGGCGCACAATTCTGTGACACATCAGCTGTACACGATGTAGTGTGTTCATCACCCCACGTCAAGTCTCCGCCCTTCACCATCAAAACCTACAGACTCTTGAAAGTACGACATGTCGATTCACCTAGCTCTGATTCCTCTTCTGAGAGAAGGACTGGAATTAGTCATTACTTTCTGGAAAATGGCACAGAGATGACCATTAGCATTTCAGGCTGTTGAGTCAGCTTGGGTCTCAAATATACTTCTCTTTATTACCTATTTTAGTTATCATTGTTTCCAGCTGGGTAACTTTGAAATCTCAGTGATCACCAACTCCTCTCTCTCCAGCATTTCCCATATCCAAGCAGTTGCACATGCCCACTACACCTGTCTGCAGTGTCTTTCTGAGCTGTCCCACCATGCTGCATCCCTGCACCCCTGCCCTGGGCGGGGTGTTTCCTCACTGGCCTCTGGTCTCCTAGCTTATCTGCCTTGCACACTTATGAGTTGTCACTCCCTTCTTCAGAATTTAGCTGCTACCCAAAGGCCTGCAGAAAAAGTCTAACTTCCTTTGGTGTGGATACCTTATAGGGCAATCACACCAGCCTTTGTTTACATTTTTAGTTTGTTTTCCATTAAGGTAAAAGGTCAGATGACCAAATGAATCTCTAAGTGGCTCTTCTGACACGAGACCCTCCCCATTCTTGGATTCCTGCATTTGCTCTGGCAACGGACGCCCCACACCTCCTGCTCAGTCATGGGTACCCCTCCTTGCTCATGTAAACCTGAGGATCGGCTATCTGCAGGGTCTCTCTTTTCAAGGTCTTTGGAATGACAGAATGTGTTTTAATGAGTGGGGGAGGGGATTCAGTGACAAAGAAAGAGGTGGATAGTAGAAGGGTGCAGGCAGTTAACATACAGCCTGTGACAGATGAGTCGAGAAGGAAAAAGAAATAAAAAAAAAATTCACCCACCACGATATATTGTTTAGGCAGAGACACAAGTGCAGCGCAACTAAAGGCGAGGGAAAGGGGAACAACAAAAGTCACAGTCATTGTTTGTTCACTTTCCTGGGAGGGAGAAGGATATGGCTGGGGTGGGACACACAGGGGCTTCAAAGGCCCTGCTCTACTCTCTTTTTTAAGCCCAGCGGCAGAGATATCAGTATTTGTTTTCTTTTTCATTCACACACAATACAATACATATATACAGTACATGATTCCTTTGTCTATATGAGTTTATTTAATAAAAATAAAATTTAAAAGAAAACAATGAATAAATGGGAAGTGAGAGTGGAGAGAGCCTATTAAGAACTTTCCCCAATTTTTAAAAAAGATTTTATTTATTCATTTTAGAGAGAAGAGAAAGGGAGAGAAAGAGGAGTGAGAGAGAGGAGAGGAGAGGAGCAGGAAGCATCAACTCCCATATGTGCCTTGACCAGGCAAGCCCAGGGTCTTGAACCAGAGACTGCAGCATTCCAGGTCAACGCATTATCCCCTGTGCCACCACAGGTCAGGCCATAGTCTCCCCCATCTCTTGTTGTCCTAAGCATGTTTTAAGCATTCATGGCTTATCTCAGCTCACATGAGCTCACAATAATAATGCTAAACACTTGTATGGTGAATGATGGCTGTCAAAGTACATTATTTATCCTGATCTCAAGTCTGTGAGTTGGGTTTGTCAAGATCATTGTATTTCTACAGCTGAAGAAACTGTGGGTCGAGGAGCTGTCAGTAAATCTCACAGCTTAAATCCTAGTTGTTGATTTCAAACCCAGTATTTCTTATACTGCATCCTGCTACTTAGCGGCTGCTACAGGATTTCTGAGACAAGCCCACCCTGGAGGGCCAGCCAGAGGCGGGCTAGGAGGGCATGAGCATACCTCCAGGGAGAACTGTTCCATCCCGGCTAGGACTGGCTGGGTCGCATGACCTCAGACGAATCACTCCATCTCTCTGGCTCTGAGTTTTACTTCATTATTATGGTATTTAACAAACATTTGTTCATTGTGTTTACAATGTGCCAGACTCTGTTCTAAACCCTTTCCAAATATTAATTTGCTGAATCCCCATAACAGTCCTGGGAAGAAACTGAAGCACAGAGTGGTCACATGACCAGCAGCGGCATGGCCAGGAGCAAACAGGCCAGCCGGCCCCAGGGCACTCACTCCAGTACCAGGCTACAAGCTGCCTTTCTGTAAAGGAGTTGTGTGAGTTGGTCTCAAAGCTCTGCTCCAGCTCTACCGTGCTGTGTGCATATAGATGGTTTCCTGAGGCCTCCCTGCGCTTGGAAACATCAAACTACCACGAGCCCGCTCTCAGAACAAGGATGGCTCAGGATGCTCAGGATGCTGTACAGTGTACAGTCGCCCCGCCAAGGCTACTCCAAAATGTGGGGTTGGGATACGTACGCATATGCCTGTTCTATAAAGTTTTGAAAAGCATTTTATTTTGCAGGATTTATCCTCTTCAAAAATAACTGTGTGATGTGAACTCTGGCAACCAATGGTAAATACTCTTTCTTAAAGAATTTAAAACTTGTTAAAAATTGCCTCCTTAACTCAAAGGCTTAAATAGCCTCATAACACTAAATAATAGGAATTACTTTAGCATTTGTAAGCCTTGACATAATAGTTTAATTATTTTAGCCTTTACTTTTTTTTTTTTTTGTATTTTTCTGAAGTTGGAAACGGGGAGGCAGTCAGACAGACTCCTGCATGCGCTCAACCGGGATCCACCCAGCATGCCCACCAGGGGGCGATGCTCTGCCCATCTGGGGCATACTCTGCTGCAACCAGAGCCATTCTAGCGCCTGAGTCAGAGGCCACAGAGCCATCCTCAGCGCCTGGGCAAACTTTACTCCAGTGGAGCCTTGGCTGCGGGAGGGGAAGAGAGAGATAGAGAGGAAGGAGAGGGGGAGGGGTGGAGAAGCAGATGGGCGCTTCTCCTGTGTGCCCTGGATGGGAATCGAACCTGGGACTCCTGCACACTAGGCCGACGCTCTACCACTGAGCCAACCGGCCAGGGCTAGCCTTTACTTTTTATGAATACTCGACAGATTATTTTTACATGACTCAGACATATACTTGTTTTTAAAATAAAAACTGAAGTGCAATGTATCTCAATGTATTTGATTCAAAATGTTTCCCCTAATTAACATTATGATGCATGCAGCGAATATGCAATTACGGTTAATTCAGTATAATTAAGAATGTGATCTATTTAAAATAGTGATGCTTTTAATTGCTATAGAACAGATTTAGTTCATCTATAGATGATTTAAGTCAGTTTTGCAGAGAGATTTTTAAAGAAATGTACTATCTTGTAAAATCTTTGCTAGTTCACTCATAGCAATTCTCTTCCCGACTTGCCCATGACTAAATTAACAGAAGCAATTTAATGCAAACTTCATTCATAATTATACTTTGTATAGATTCTATGAACACGTAGTAATGGTTGTCAGGGGGATACCTATTTCAAACTAGAAGCCCCTTTTTGCCGAGGGCTTTTCTACAGTTGGCTGAAAACTGCTTTCCGTTCAGGAATTCCACTTAGCACATTTTCCTAAACTTCATTCATGCGTCCTCTTTTCTTTACGAGGTGGGCCTGGGAGAGGAGTGCTTTGGAACTGACCGCAGGCGGAGGTACAGAGCTTTGAAATTCAGTATTAGGTTGTTTCTTTCAGACACCTTTTAACTTTGCTCAGTCTGTCTCAGATGTCAACATTGGAAGACTGATTCCTCGTAAAATGCAGAAGAGTCAGCTCTCTGGGCCAGACTGTTCGGGCGGTGTGGTCAAACCCAAAGAATCTGATGACATTGTTTTCTATTATGAAGAGGACTCAGCCTGACAATGTACTCAGTGCACAGTACTCACTTCTGCTGCCATGATCTCCCCTTGATGAAGTAAGTGATCCTGTCACACAGTCCAGTAGCCACAGAGGTTTGTGACAGCCTGAGACCTCAACTGCAGACTTAGCACGGGAGCAGAGCTAAAAGAAGGGTTGATTTGTCTCAAGGAAGGAAAAAAGGAACATCCTCTCTGGCTGTGTGTTCATCCTCAGTTGGCCATAAATGCAGCACAACCGGGCATCTGACTGAGCAGCTGCTGGCTCAACACAGCTGATTCACCAGATGGTGGATGCTGCCTCGTGGCGATGACCTAACTTCACACATCCAGAGGCAATCCCTCCTCTGAGGACCAGCCTTGTCTCTGCAAATGCCGTCAGGCCAAGTTTAAATATGCCACTGATAACATTCAAACTCACCACTTTTCTTTCTAAACTGACCCTTCTTCTAGCTTACTATTTCTGTATGACATCAACAGCCACATTCTCCTTAAGTGCAAGGTCAGCCATCTTTGATGCTTTCTTTTACTGTTTATGTTTACCTATCAATAAGTGTAAATTTTTTATTGAACTAAAGAAATTTCAAACTTGGCCTTCTATGATCTGGTTTTCTTGATTTCAGAATCTCTTTCTTCAACTCCACCTCTATAAATACTTAGTGTAGTATTCCCCGAACATCTTTTCAGTCATGTCTAGTGGTCATCAACCTGGCCTGTGGAGAAGAGCATGGGCTGGTGACCCTGCCCGTACCCGCTGTGCAGATGTAGAGAGGACACTCAGAGCTGAAGCCTCAGTTCTTCAGTTACAAAATGGAAAAATACACACCTATCTAATAGAATTGTTTTGAGGTTTAAATGAGATAAATCCAGTGTCAGTAATATATTAAAGGGTCACTTCATTCATTCATTTAGTCCTTTAAAAATAGGTGAGTATGCCTGAAACTAATATAAAGTGAAACTGAATATAAACTGTAATTAAAAAAAAAATTGAGACCTGTAGTAGGTTGACTAGAATCTACCCTTAAAATTGATGTTCACTTGGAAACTAAAAATATGATCTTATTTGGAAATAGGCTCTTTGATATATAATTTGTAAAGACCTTGAAATAAAATCATCTTGGATTTAGTGTGAGCCTTAAGTCCAATGACTGTTGTCTTCACAAGAGGAAGGGAAGACTCTTAGACACACAGGGAAGATGGTTATATAAAGATGGAAGCAGAGATTACAGTCACACTGCTACAACCCCAGGAATACCTGGGAGCAGCAGGCCTGTAGGAAGTAGAGCCTTCAAAGGGAGTATGACCTTGCCCAACACCTTGATTTCAAACCCTAGCCTCTAGACTGCATGAGAATAAATTTCTGTTATTTTAAGTCACAGTGTTTGCGGTAATTTATTATGGCAGCTTTAGGAAACTAATAAAAACCATACCATGTGACAGATACCGTTCTGGGTGTTAGAAGAATACAGCAGCAAACAACAGCAATAAAAAGACCTAAGTCCCTGCCCCTGTGCAAATTAAAGTTATTTTTACTGTTGTTGGTCTAGGGATTCCTCATAATGCCTATGAAGATGAAGTACAAATTCTAATTAATTAAGTTAACAAGCCTCGGGTTCTCATCTATAAAATGGAAACACATACCTAATAGAATTACTTACAGCAGTAAGGCTGATCCTATGTTATCTCCTCACTATTAAATTTCACTATTCTCTAAAGAAGGATTTGGCACCCTGCTTTTGTAAAGGGCTAGACAGCAAAAATGTTAGACTTTGAGTACCATGGGGTCTCTGTAATATATATTGGTTTGATTGTGTTATTTTATAACCCTTTAAAAGTTAATAAAACATTTTTAACTTGTTGGATGTTCAGAAACAGGCCAGTTCGCCAGTCCTAGCAACTGCTGCTCCTATGTTCCAGCCTGGTCCCTCAGTGTCACCCGATTCCAGCCTGGTCCCTCAGTGTCGCCTGATTCCAGCCTGGTCCCTCAGTGTCTCCCAAGGGCACACGTACTTCAGGAGGCAAGACACAGACACACAAAGCAGCCAGTTAAGCCTGACCTATGGTGGTGCAGTGGGATAAAGCGTCGACCTGAAACACTGAGGTTGCCGGTTTGAAACCCTGGGCTTGCCTGGTCAAGACACACATGGAAGTTGATGCTTTCTGCTCCTCCCACCTTCTCTCTCTCTCTCTCTCTCTCTCTCTCTCTCCCTCTCCCTCTCTCTCTTCTCTCTGAAAATTGAATAAATTCTTAAGAAAAAAGAGTTATAAAACAAACAAACAACAACAACAACAACAAAGCAGCCAGTTAATAATGCAAAGTACAAAGAACGTAGCTGATGGGTAAGTGAAGACATTGGGAGCACATTCTATAAGATGAGAACAAGGAGATTCGTGTGGGTTTCAACAGCTAGAGAAGGATCATGGCGGAGGCTGAGGTATAGCCAGGTCTTGACAGAAGTTGGATTATTGAAGAGAGGAAAGAGAAATATTCGGAGCAGAATATATTTCGTGCATATGGGTGTATGGGTTTTGTGTACAAATGTATTTATGTATATAAATGAAATAAATTATATATCACAGATGTCCTCTTGAGGTATCCTCAGGATTAAAAATAACTCAGATGTCTACAATAATCAGGGCTTTGGAATTCTAAGTGTTAAAAACGTCTGTCTCTTAGTGGTAGAGCGTCGGCCTGGCGTGCAGAAGTCCTGGGTTCGATTCCCGGCCAGGGCACACAGGAGAAGCGCCCATCTGCTTCTCCACCCCTCCCCCTCTCCTTCCTCTCTGTCTCTCTCTTCCCCTCCCGCAGCGAGGCTCCATTGGAGCAAAGATGGCCCCGGCGCTGGGGATGGCTCCTTGGCCTCTGCCCCAGGCACTAGAGTGGCTCTGGTCACGACAGAGCGACGCCCCCTGGTGGGCAAAGCGTCGCCCCCTGGTGGGCGTGCCGGGTGGATCCCAGTCGGGAGCATGCGGGAGTCTGTCTGACTGTCTCTCCCTGTTTCCAGCTTCAGAAAAATACAAAAAAAAAAAAAAAAGTTTGTCTCTTTATCATCATTTCCTAAGGTGAATCAGATCCTAAACAGACCCAGTCCTTGTGGTTTCGGTTAGCAGCCTTCATCTCACACTTCACTCAAAGCCAGGAATGACAGTGATTCATCAAGAAAGCTGTTCCAAGTGAGGCCGATTTTAATGCTGAATGTGTAGAGGTTTTCCGCTTTTTTCTATTTAGTTAACAAAAACAAATTTTAATGTCCTTACTCAGGGGGCTATAATAGATAGTCAGAAGACGGAACACTAATTACCATGCACTAACCAGCACCACAGAGGCCGTTCTTCCTGCAGGAGATGAGAGCATGTCTGTTTGTGTATCTAACGGTATCAGCAGTACAAACAGGCTGAGGAATGTCAGTGGAGGGCCAGAGAAGTGAAGATGGATGCAACCTGATGTGCCCCAACATATTGCTCAAGCCCGGGACTGTACTCTAGCTGCTGTCACTGTCATCATCCCTCGCCCCTCGCCCACCCATGTCACCATTGTGCAGCAAGACTGGAATAGTTCCTGAACAGAACTGTTTAGCAGAAACTTCAGTCTGTGGGCCACTCTTCTCACTGGCTGAGGCACCTTACCAAGCTCTTTTCTAATCTTATTGCATCCATACCAAGGCCAAGCTCAGAAAGTTCCTCTCCATACCGGGCACGGACTTGGTGCTGATGCCGTGGTAGCACTGTGGAATCTAACCCTGTGGCCATAGTAAGGGTGGTCTTGAACAAGACCCTTGCTCTTCACTAACTTCTTATGCTTCACCCAATCATTATTTTCAATTTAAAGCCATAGACTGGTGACCAGTAGTGAAAATCTGTAGATTCTACATGCAAACGTCATGAAGTGGGGGGTCACCTCTACTGGTCCCACTGCTTGAGCAATGTGCACCAGAAGGTGAAGATACAGACAGTGTTACCCACTCAAAGGGGATGCTCTGTGGACAGGCTCCAAAAAATCTTAAGGCACAGAAATTAAGATTAATCTTAATCTTGTCTTTTCTATTAATGGCTTTGTTATTTTCCCAATTTTGATTACAAAGCTCTGGAATTCCTATCTATTCGCCCACCCTATCTTCATATTTTCTTCTCTTTTCATTTTTATTCTCTTTGTTCTATGATCCATCTTCATCCCAAACAGGTCAGAGGAGTGTGTGTGTGTGTGTGTGTGTGTGTGTGTGTGTTAGGAATGGACATAGGTAATGGTAAGTGGAATTTTCCATAAGTTTTTCAGTGCTAATTTAACTTTTAGAAACTCTCTGGTTCCATAAATTAGTTCTTAGAGATTTGAGGAGAGAATGAAAAATGTTTACCTAAACATTATTTTTGCTAATCAGAATTTTATTATATTATTAGAAATATGGGTCTTCATCATAATTATTTGCTTTGATAAACATGTATTTTGTTTAGGCTATTTTCTTAGGTTTGGGAATGCAGAGATAAAAGCTGTAGTCCATCTCTTCAGGGAGCTAATGCAGGAACCACTGGGCACACTAGTGCAGTGTGGTGAGGGAGATGGTGGAAATAATCAAAGGGTCCTCCTGAGGTACTGGGAAAGGCAGGAAGCCCAGAATGGGGTATGAGGGAAAGCTAGAGAGGATTTCCTGGGCAAGAAAGTGTCTGAGTGGAGCTGTAAAGAACAGGGAGAGGGCTTCTGGTCAAGATGGCCCAAAGGCAAACACAGTACCTGGGACCTGCTACAACCACATCAAAGTGACAACTAAAGTATAGAACACTCATCACTCAGAACTGCCTGAACTCCAGCTGAACAGAAGTCCTACAACTAAGGAGTTAAAGACAAAGCTGCATTGGGTCTAATGGGGGGGGGGGCTGAGATGGTAAATGGGCTGGTCCTATACCCATGTGTGGAAGTTAAAAATTGGGAGAGATATATTAGTTACATCAGTTCCCCCTGAGAACTGAGAGGTCCCAGTCCCATACCAACACCCCCCAGCCCAGGGTTCCAGTATAGGAAGAGAAGTTCCCATAACTTTTGGTAGTAAAAACCAGCAGGGATTGAGGCTAAGCTAGATGGAGGCTGCTTGAGTCCCCGGCAGTTTCAGGTCCCTTTACAGGGCCGGCACATGGGCTTACTCAGACGCACTCCCTCTGAGGTCTAGCACTGGGGTACTAGGGACACACAGAGAGAAACTGAATTGTTTGGCATTAGAGTGAGGACTGAAGGGGCAGCTTTCTCTCAGATGGAAGTGCTGGCAGAGGTCACTGTTCCTTTGCTGAGCCCCACCCTCACAGAGCTGGAAGGTAGGTGCCATATCTGAGTCTTTTTAAAAAAAATTTTTTAAAGTTTTTTTACATTTTATTTATTCATATTTTAGAAAGAAATAGAGAGGTGGGGGATGGGCAGGAAGGATCAACTTCCTGGGGTTTTGAACTGGAGACCTCAGCATTCCAGGTTGATGCTTTATCCACTGCGCCACTACAGGTTAGACCATATTTGAGTCTTTATCATACTTTTCACCCTGCCTTGGTGATTCGCCAAGACCCCACCCAACTTGCAGGTCCACCCAAGCCCTCTCCAGTGGCTTTTCTATATAAATGGCCTATCTTGGCTCATGCTGCTGATTTTCCTAAAATCTCTCAAACAAGCAGCATATGGCCTCAGCATTCCCCATTATAAGTGGCCTCTTTATAAGTGGCCCTTAGACTGGCACTAGCTGCAGCCAGCCTTGGTTCATAGCTTGGCCTTTTCTGGGTATCTCTAAGCCCAACACAAGTAGTAGTTGTCTTCAGATCACTTTGTATCTCACGCCAGGTGGCCCTGGGCAAGGCAGAGGTATTAACAGACCTTTTCCTGCTCCTCCTGGGCAGCCCCAGAGCCAGAATACCCAGTAGACAGCTTTAGATCATGCTGAGACACCACCCAATCACCTACATAAGTAACACACTCAAGAGGTAGACTCAGTGAATACCAGAGTCCCACTGAAGTGAGTTCTGCTCTGTGGGGTTGGCCCCTGCACAGCTAATCTTCAACATTTGTTGTGGCTAGTTCTCGCAGCTCATTGGCCTAAAGATAAATCCCTCACATTGATGTGGCAACAGCATTCAACAATCAACTATAACAGAAGGGGGCACATGTCTGACCAGGTGATAGCTCAGTGGACAGAGTGTTGGCCTGGGACACTTAGGACCCAGGTTGGAAACCCTGAGGTCATCTGCTTGAGTGCAGGCTTATCTGGCTTGAGCGTGGGCTCACCAGCTTGAGCACAAGGTCACTGGTTTGAGCCTTGGATCATAGATATGACCCATAGTTGGTGGCTTGAGCCCAAAGGTTGTTAGCTTGAAGCACAAGGTTGTTGGCTTGAGCAAGGGGTCACTAGCTCGGGTAGAGCCACCATTCCCAGTCAAGGCACATATGTGAAAGTTATCAATGGACAACTAAGGTGCCTCAGTGAAGAATTGATATTTCTCATCTCTTTCTCCCTTCTTGTCTATCTGTTCCTTTCTGTCTGTCTGTCTGTCTACTCTGCCTCTCTGTCTCAAAGATAAAAAAGAAGGGTGCACAGAACCCAAACAAGGGGGTGCACCTGAAGCACCCAGCTTAGGTAACTCAGAGAGGCTGTGCCATTGGGCACTACAGGACACCTACTACAAAAAGCTACTCTACCAATAATGGGAGACATAGCAGCTCTATCTAACACATGGAAACATATAAAGGGAGGCAACCAAAATGAGGAAACAAACATGTCTCAAATGAAAAAACAACAAAACTCTAGAAAAAGAAGAAACAAAATAAAGACAAGCAATCTACTAGATGCAGAATTCAAAACACTGGTTATAAGAATGCTCAATGAACATAGGGGAAGACTAGATGAACTTAGTGAGAACTTCAACAAAGAGATAGAAAATATAAAAATAAAATAGGAAACATAAAGAACCAGTCAGAAATGAAAATACATTAACTGAAATGAAGACTATATTATAGGGAATAATCAAATCAGCAATTTGGAAGAAAGCAAAAAACACTCAGTTAGAACAGAGAAAAGAAAAAAAGAATAAAAAAAAATGAAGATTGTATAAAGAACCCTGGGATAAGTTCAAGCATATTAATAACATCATAGGGTACCAGAAGAAGAACAAGAGCAAAAAACTGAAAACCAATTTGAAAAAATAATGATGAAAAGCTTCCCTAATCTGGTGAAGAAAATAGACATACATGTCCAGGAAGTACAGAGTCCCAATCAAGATAAACCAAAGAAGCCCACATCAAGACACATCATAATTAAAATGCAAAAGGTTAAAGACAAGGAGAGAATCTTAAAAGTAGTTAGAGAAAGACAGTTGCCTACAAGGGAGCTCCCATAAGACTGTCAGCTGATATCTCAACAGAAACTTTGCAGGCCAGCAGGAATTCCCATGAAATATTGAAAGTGATGAAAAGCAAGGACAGATAAAAGATCTTTCCATACAAAAAAACAACTAAAGGAGCTCATCACTATAAAACCAGTATTTATAAGAAATGTTAAAGGGTTTTTTTTTAAAAAAAAGAAAAATAAGTTCAAAATATGACTAATAGTATAACATTAAGTATATATATATTAACAATTATTTTAAATGCAAATGGATCAAATGCTTCAATCAAAAGACAGACAGACAGTGGATAATAATGGATAATAAATATGGATAATAAATAAGACCCTTATATATGTTGTATACAAGAGACTCACTTCAGATTGAAAGATACACACAAACTGAAAGTAAAGGATGGAACAAGATATTTCATGAAAATGAAAACAAAACAAAACAAAGAGTCCTGGTGGCAATACTTATACCAGATAAAATAGACTTTAAAACAAAGACTATAACAAGAGACAAAGACCCAGAAACCCTACTTCTTGGTATTAATCCAAAGAAACCCAAAACACTAAATCAAGAAGACATATACATTCATATATTCATTGCAGCATTATTTACAACAGCCAAGATATGGAAGCAACCTAAATGTCTATAACAAATAAAAAAGAAATGGTACATATATACAATGCAATATGACTCAGTTATTTAAAAAAATAAAATCTTGCCATTTGCAATAACATGGATGGATCTAGAGGATACTGGGCTGAGTGAAATAAGTCAGACAGAGGAAGCCAAATGACAGATGATTTCACTTATATGTGGAATCTAAATAACAAAATAAATGAACAAGTATACCAGAAACAGATTGATTAATACAGAGAACAATTTAATGGTTGCAAATGGGAGATAGGTTGGGGGGGGGGATGAGTAAAAAAGGTGAAGAGTTTAAGAAGTACAAATTGGTAGTTACAGAATACTTATGGGGATATATAGTACAGCATAAGGAATATAGTCAATAATATTATAATAACTATGTAGGGTGTCAGATGGGTACTTGCTTTATCAGGGTGAACACTTCATAAGTTGTATAAATGTCTAATCATGCATTTGTACACCTGAAACTAATATAATATTGTATGTTAGCTGTGGGAGAAAGTGCTAACCTGACAAAATAATTGTTAAGGGGAGTTTGAGGCAGATATAGCAATATATGTTAAGGCAGGGTCATCAGAGAGACTGATGGATTCTGGGAACTGCAAAAATGATAGATTGGCACATATACACAGAACATACAAGAAATTCATACAATTCAATAGCAAAACACCCCAAATAACCCAATTAAGAAATGAGCAAAGGACCTGAATAGATATTTTTCTAAAGGAGACATACAAATGGTCAACAGGTACATGAAAGGTTGTTTAATATCAATATTTATCAGGGAAATGCAAATCAGAACCACAGTGAGATATCAGCTGATGCCTGTCAAGATGGCTATTATCAAAAAGACCAGAGTTTAAAAGTGTTGAAGAGCATATAGAGAAAAGGGAACCCTTGTACACTATTAGTGGGAATGTACAATGGTATAGCCACTATGGAAAACAGTATGGAGGTTCCTCAGGAAATTGAAACTAGAGCTACTATATAACACAGCAATCCTGCTTTCCATTCAAAGGGAACAAAACCATTATCTTAAGATATATGTCTAGACTCCCATGTTCATTGCAGCATTATTCACAATAGCCAAGGTCTGGAAACAACCTCAGTACCTACCAACAAAGGAATAGATAAAGTAGATGTGGCATACATACATAATATATAACAAATATATATATATTATAGAATATTACTCAGCATTAAAGATAAAGGGAATCCTGTCACTTGCGATAATGGGGATTAACATTTATGCTGAATGAAATAAACCAGATCATGTATGGCATGACTTATATGTGGACAATAAAAAAAATAAAAAATTTTAAAAAAGGCAAACTCATAGAAACTAAAAGTAAAAAAGTGGCTGCCAGGGGCTGGATGTGGGGTTAAGGGAGAAGCTGGTAAAAGGTATAAACTTTTCAGCTGAAAGATGAATAAGGTCTGGGCATCTAATGTATATAATACAGACACTATGGTTGATCACACTGTATTGTGTAACTGAAATTTGCTGAGAGTTGAGCTTTAAGTTTCCCATGCACAAAAAGAATGATAGGTTGAGGGTACAATAGGGTGGCGGTGGTGTGCTTGAGCTATCTTGTACCAGATTATACATTTCTTCCTAATTCTTGCTCAGTGACTTTACCTTGGTGGCTTGAAATTGGCTTGGCGGGGTATTTCTACCATGGAAATTTGCATACACTACAAGTTATGGGCTTCTGCTCCCTCCCCCTTTGTACCTTCCCTGCAGACTTAAACATTTACCAGCCTATCCCCAGGTGTGAGGAGGACCAAGAAAGAGCCAGGGACAAGGTATGAAACTCCTTGACTATCATTCTAAAGAGCATGGATTTTACTCTGAAACCACTGGGGTGCCCTCACATCATGAGAAGGAATACAGTGACACATGTCGATCTGTTTCTGGGAAAGATTACTTCCTCCAGGAGCAGTATGAACACAAATAGATTAGTTAAAGATGAGGATAGGGCCAGGAAGATCTAGTTTTATCTTACTGGCATTGTTTTCAAAACACTAATAATGCAAACTTTGGAATGATAACACGCAATGTTCTGTTTCCGCTTTGTGTGAAGCCAAGATTTTTCAACTTCATATTTACTAGGACTGAGACCAGGTTTTATCCTTAAGAAGCAAACTGAATTAGAAAGTTGAGACAGGATGAATGATTCTTAGGAAACATTAAGTTCTTGACTAAATAGGTGTTGCTAGTTGCACCCAAACTAGCAGCTGGATAAATTGCTTAAGAAAGTCTTAAAAAAGGCTCGTAGATAGAATGAGAATGTCAACATGGGTTAATGAATGAGCGAGGTTATGTAAACTATTGCCTAATCCCAGCTGAGGGTTTCCTGAGCCACTGGGGAACTGGGTTGATTGAAGTTGATCGACAAGAATAAGGTTAGAAGGAAACAGAGCATTAAACAAACAGTAGTTCAGTTTAACTTATGATTTACCTGGAGCTTTGAGTAGAAAATGAAAGCCTTGCTAGTAGCAAAAAAGGAAAAATAAGAGCTATGCCAACATTGTTATTAAAATAATTGTCCAGTCTAATTTATGCTTTACCTGGAGCTTGGAGTACAAAATGAAAGCCTTGTTAGTAGCAAAAAAGGAAAAATAAGAGCTATGCCAACATTGTTATTAAAATAATTGTCCAGTCATTCACGGGAACAGAGTTTTTATAATTTATTGGCAGAGAAAATAGAAATTTCGACTGTTTCTTAACTAGTTCTAAAATCCCTGGCATACAAAGTATTAAGTAAGACAACAGGGAGTTAGTTACAATAGCTAGTTCCAAGGACCTAGAGAATGCAAGGGAAGCTTTAATATCCAAAGCTCACACAAGTACTCAGTTATTATTTACGTATGAAAATTTAGGTGTTTAGTTTCCAAACATTTCATAATCCTTATTTTTCCCCATGAATTCATCTGTATTCAATTGGATTGCTATCACCAGGGTCCTGCTCCCTTGGATCTGTAATAATTTGTAGGTGGTTTTTTTAAATGAAATCCTTTCTTCTGTCATATGTGATAAAATCCTGATGTATATTTTTCTGTGATCTAAACAGTGTCACAAATGGTGAATTTCAAATTTTCAGTACTGAGGTGGAAATGTTTTCCTGTGCCGAATCTACTCAACACAAGCAGAGAAAGGAAAGGACGCCTGGGGGTAATCAGTGTTCACCATGCCGCGTAGCCAGGATCATAAAAAGCACGCTTGCTTAAAAATCGGAAATAGCTACTTATGTTTTTATAAGCATTTGATTCTAAAAATTGTCTAGATAGAAAATATCAATCATTTTTACAATTAACCATAATTTTTTAAAAGCAGGCACATATTTCAGTCCTTTGTACATGTCAAATACCTGCACTTTAACCTTCCAATGTCAATCACAAGTTATACCTACCATTGTTAAACTACCACTTAGACATATATTACTCAGCATTCTGCACACACTGACTAACACCCTTAATATTAGGCCAGTAACAGAATTGGCCTTGTGCCGTGTCTGCCTAATTCTACATGGAATCAATGCCTCTCTCTGACTTCTCTGAAATGAGAGAGTTTACATAATAATAAGAAACACCGCCCACTTCTTTCCATATCACATCTAGATAAACCCAGTGTAACTAGTGTTTTTCAAATTAGAGATATTTCTGAATTACTCCCACTAATACATTTACTGACTCCTGTTTACCATGATGTTGGAGCCGCAAATAAGTTTACATTTAATGAATCATCAGATATATTCTATTTCATTATAAATTCCTCTTCTTTATTCATTTAACTGAGGCTCCTTAAGTACCAGGATCACTGAATTTGACCCCATATTCACCTTCATCATTGCACTATAGAACATTTCCAGAGTCCTGGACCATCTCATATTAGTGAATATATGAGGAAAAATAACCTCACTTCCTATTATCTTTCTTGAGGTTTTGTATAACCTTTACACACACTATATTCTTATAAACAATCCATTACATTCAAGATTCTGGTCACATTACTGGCAAATAAATAGTCCTCTGCCTGTAGTTACAGCCCTCAGGAAGGGGCAAGCCCATGACCCTCTGACTTGTAGGCACAGGAATATGCCCTGAAGGTCAAGTGCCTCCATTCCTGCATCTGTTCTCTTGGCAAACTCTACCTCTTTCTTGGCCAAACAAAAGTAAACAAAGTGAATACGGAAGCTGAATATTTCTTTTGATTCTCCAAACGTATTGTTTGTACCTGCACTTCAAACCTTTGTGATTTGTGGAGATGACAAAAACAGTGCCCGTTATGATCATCATAAAATACATGTGTAGAGTTTATTAAGAACTTTTATTCAAACACTTCAGCAGTTCGGATAGTCTCTGTTTACTATATAAACATTTAGTGTGTAAATATTCATTTTGGAAGACAATATTTTTTGTCAGGTAAAATCAGCACTGTTGTCTATGGTCTGCAAAGCATATGCAACGCTTAGGTACAAAGAAGCGTGACAAAGTGCCCGCCCTCTAAGACCTTAAACTTATTTAAATATTTGCATGATATATATATATGTATATATATATATGTATGTATATATAATATGAACATGACTGAAATGAAAAAGACAAAATGTTTCTGCAGTACAGATGTATTAGAACAACATACCCACGACAAGAACTAGAGAGAATGCCCCGTCCAGTGGACAAGTACTCACGGTTCTGAAACGCTTGTCTTGCACTTGACCCTCCAGGCTACATGATTCACATGCGAGGGAAATCCTCGAGAAGGGATTCAGTTGTGCAGAGGACAACACACAGACGCAGCAAGACCACATGACTTGGGCCCACCTCAGCATCTCTTTCCCTTGAATTCTATCATCTTTTATAATTTTGATAGTTTCAAAAGAGCTTATTTTATGTGTCCTCAGGATTATATGATTCACTTTACCATAGGACTAACAGCTATGTAGCAGGATAATCCCTTCCGTCCCGGAGAACACAGGGTCTTCCGATAAACAGGGTTCCAAGTGTTAGCCACAGAAGAAAGGAAAGGGGACAAGAAAGAAACAATTTGGACTGATTTAAGAAATGTCTATTTTCAGAGAAGCTGATAGGCTCTGAGAAGCAGTAATAGTGAGCGCAACCAAAATTATGTCCTTTGCTTCTAAAAGCTATAAGCTATTTTCTTCATATTAAAAATCACTTAATGAAAAGTAATTTAACTCATTTAGAAATGAAAGACAAGACAAAGCTTAAATAGTAAAACAGAAACTGTTAAAAAAAAAAAGTTAAGTTCTTCAGTATAGTTCTACTTGTGATGTGTTTCTATAAAAGTGTCAAGTTACAGACACTCATGGCTAGAACCCATTTTAAACAGCTAGTTAAATGCAGCTTTTGAAATTGATTCTAAGGGACAGGAGCAGCTTGTGAAATAGTAAAAATTATTAGTTTATTAAATCCTAGCTATGAACTTGCCCATGCACTAAAGATATGTTGTTTTTTCCTAAAATTTTTGAGCTTCATATAAAAGTTATCTTTTAGCCTTATGTAAAAGTTAACTGTCACTTCTTCAAGGTGGCCTTTCGTGACTAGACTACCAAATGAGCATATTCTTCCTTATTTGCGTTTACAGGTATTTATTTTCCCCATACTATATTTAAAAATCTTCACGATGTGTTTGTTTATTGGTGTGACTGACCATTTACAGTTATCTCCTCCACTAGTCTGTTCGCTTTACAAAGGCAAGAACCATGCCTCTCACGTTCACCTCTGTGATACCAACAGGGTGAGGCACTCAATAAATATCTGCTGAATTTCTTGTTGAATCTGGGGTATATGAATAAATCCTTTCCTCTGTCTCTTGCTGAAAACAATGACCAAATTTTTGGTCATTTTATGCACTAAGTAAAATGGTTAGGCTTCTAGCATTTGGCTTAAACTAATAAGATGAAAGAACAAGAATATAATGTAATTAGTTTAAAATAAATGGAAAATATTACACATTTTATTGTCAAGATAATTTTTAGAGATATTCGTTTTTGCTATTGATTGCCACTGCATTAGTGCTTGTAATCTGGTTAGTGCATTAGCACTAAATACTATTGATTCATTGGGCTGCAAGACCCATTTAATCTTTGCATTTTTCCCATTTCCTGAACACCAATTCACCGATAGTTTAGTTAGAGTAGACTGGTTGCTAAATGCAAGTGTTAATAGGATCTTAGATTTAAAATGTCATCAGAAAATTTAATATCATACAGATTTACACTTTTCTGATATATGGACACAAATTCTAGCAAATTACGAATAACCCATGTATTTTGAAATGACAGCAAACTTAATTTTCATAAAACCAGTTCTAGAAGAGAATGCTTTACAAATCAAAGCTGACCTTAATTCACCTCTTTTACCTAGAGCACAATTTGAAATACCACCTACTATTTTAATATCCTCTAATTGATAAATATTTTGGTGATCTACCCAAATAAGACAACTGAAGTCAGACTTTAGTCTGAATTCACAACTTTAATTTATTTTGTTTATATTTATACTGTTCATAAACAGCTTCCCCCTATTTGTGAACATCAAGAATGGCTAAAATAGTCTTTAATATATAATAGGATGCATTTGCAAAAAATTTTTTGGTTCTCTTGTTCAAAAACTAGAGTAGTTTTGAAGTAGAGGTAATGGACAACTTAATCTGCTCCAATGTTAGCCTACATCTAGGATGAAGTGCCTCTTCCTCAAGGCTTTTAGGGTAAGAAGTCAACATCGCTCAGCAAGTAAGTCATATGTAAATGACCCTGTCTGTAATATTCTAATTAGAAAAAAATATATAATTAGTAGACTGGAATGTATCTAGCTGGAATCTTAGAATTACCACATTCACTATTAAAAAAATCAGGCCCTGGCCGATGGGCTCAGTGGTAGAGTGTCAGCCTGGCATGTGGATGTTGTGGTTTGATTCCCCATCAGGGCACACAGGAGAAGCAGCCATCTGCTCTCTTCCCCTCCCCTTCTCACTTCTTTCTTTATCTCTCTTTCTCTTCTCTTCCCCTCCTGCAGCCATGATTCATTGGAGCAAGTTGGCCCTGGGTGCTGAGGATGACTCCAAGGCTTCTGCCTCAGGCACTAAAAAATGATTCCGGTTGCAACAGAGCAACACCCCAGATGGGCAGAGAATTGCCCCCTAGTGAGCTTGCTGGGTGGATCCCAGGATGGGACACATGCAGGAGTCTGAGTCCCTGCCTCCCCTCTTCTCACTGAATAATAATAAAAAAAATCGAGAGCTTTACTTCAAGAGCAGCTGAACCATTGGTTTCATTTCCCTGCCAGTTCTTGTGGCTGCCAGCAACACGACCTGTAGCACATAGCCGGGCGCTGAGTCATTCTGGACTCCATGTGCCCACTGGTTCAGTATCTGTGCCCATCCCTGAATAAGGAATGGCAGATTCCCAGTGCATCTTTCATCTAAATTCTGACAGATTCTCTATTTTTCTCATTAGAGCGAGGAGATAAGAATGCAGAGTGGGGTGGCCATTGATAAGAGAGAACTGTGAAGTAAGGGTGCAACACCCAAAATTTGACATGTTATTCTGAGCAAAAATATCCATTACTTCTTGGTGCTTTCAGAAGTCTCTAATTATGGAGTGATGTGGCAATAAAAATATCACATATTAGAGCTGCGTCTTCAAAGTTTTATTAACCCTTCAGCTTTTAAAATCCAAAGTTAAGATTTTTCACATGAACTCATTGTTTACCACATTAATTTTACCAAATGAATTTTCATACAGAATAACAATTACTTAAATAAAACACAGATCATAACATCTGCTTCTAAATATATTAAGAAGAGTAAAGAATTATACGGCGGCATTGTTAATTACCCACATACAGGGAAGTACTATTAATTACATAATGAGTCAATATAATACACAGGTAAAGCCTACCTACCTTTTTAGTGACAGTTTCAGCATTAGCTGGTTTTCTTTGCTGTTAGCTTATAAAAAAAATCATGCTTTTTCATTCTTTCCTAGGGTAGACCTGTGATTAAGCTATGAAATGGCTTAAAGACTGCTTAGGAGAAGGAGAGAAAAAAAGCAAAAGGCATTAAATGGCTTACGCATTTTCTAATACTGGCATGCCCAGTGATCTCAGAAAGTCTTACAAAATTCTGGAAAGAAAAGAATTGTAAGTTCCTTTTAATAATAACACCTCACGCCACTTTTCATGGGATGGGTAGTGCAGGAAGTTCAAATAAATTAAGGACTCCCTGAGCTTGGCGGAGAGTGAAGAGTTTACCGAAGGAGAGGAATCAATTGCACAAATAATGAATTACTACTTAGATTTCTAAAAAAGTATATGGAATCCTTGTACTTCAAGGATTTTCTTTCTTGCATGATTTTGCTTTGGTAGCTATTACATTTGGCATATGGCCAAGATATTTAGTGTTTAGAATAAAGAATCCTCAATAACATTTTTCATATAGGATAACATTCTCTCATTTCAGAGCCCAGGAAGTAAAAAAACCCTGAAACCTGACTTCACATTTTTCATCCCTAATAACAAAATATGTTCTCTTGAGAGGCTAGATTGCTTAAATGAGACATCCAAACCCGTATAATTACATGGATGTTATATGCAACATTGACTGAACATTCCCAGCTCAAATGTTGGGGTAAAGGGGATTACAGATATACGGCCTATAAAGAGTTATAAATCTTTGTTTATTTTATTAAATATTATAAGACATGCCCTGAGGATGACAGATCAATAATGGTCCTTGTGGTTTCCTGATGGAAGGCTGCAATTATTTCCTTCCATTACAACTTAAATGTAACCCAATTTTGCTCATCTATCATCTTTATAATAGTAATAAAGAAACATAACTGTATGTTTATTGTTCTGCCTATTCATATAATCTATTCATATTATTCTTTATTTGCATCTTGTTTTGATTTTGATTTCATTCAAAATTGTTCTAATCACTTTGCTTTCTTCCTCTGGTGGCTCTGAGTGGTGACCCTTTCACTTTGGCACTCTTTGAGATGGAGATGGAAAATTACTACTTTAAGTTTCCTTTATTTTGGGAAGTGGTTGGCTACCTTTTGTATTTGAGTAAAAATGATAATTAAAAACACGGAAGCTTGATAAAGCAACCTGTAAGGTTTCATTTTCTAAAACCTTATTGTCTGCAAGTTTTTCAATGCACAGTGTAATTTACATCAGCATAATACTCCACAGTGCCATGGGTAGTTAGAATTGAAGTTGGGGGAAATATTATACCTTATACCATCTAGCTTGATTACAGTACATTTCTGATTCAACTGTCTTTGTCTCCATCCCCAAAACACCACCACTTCCCACCTCTCCTTTTCTTCCTCTTCTTCTTCTTCTTTTTTTTTTTTTTTTGAGTTTTAAGAAGGACTTGCACATGTTAAGCATTATGTAGGTGGGTCACTTATAACAGGTAGGGAGGGAAGTAAAGACCCTCAGAATGAGCCACTTCCACAAAACAATTCAATAATTTGAATTTGCCTTTCTTTATAAAAGTATTTCCTACAATAACAGTTGTTATTTATTATGTGCCATGAACTAAGTTACAAACATAATTGCACCGGTCCACACAATATTCCTTCATGGGAGAAAGCAGGTTCGGAGAGTTTAAATAATGCTCTCATGGCCAAAGAGGTAGAAAATGGTGGAATTATGAATTTAAACCCAGATCTTGGACTTCAGTCTTGTTCCATTAGGCTATGCTGCCTCAGAAGGACTAAATTTATGGTCAGCTTATTGTGCCAGGCAGTTTACATACATTATCTCAGGTTTTTACAATGACTAGTTGTTGTTGTCTTCATGTTACAAATGAAGAGACTGAGGTTCTAAGAAGTTAAGCGATGTGGCAGCGGGCATGTGGCTGGTATGCAGTATCTGGCACCATGTGACATACTTTCCCCTTAACTGATTAATTATTGGTCAAAAAGACAAGTCTATATTTATTATTTCAAATGCTTACAAACAGAGCAAAACTTTTATCATGAAATGGCACAAGAAACAGTGTAATATCATGACTACATTTTCTGGTTGGCAAGAGAACCCTTTTAAATTTCAACTTTGATTGAAATTAAAAATCTTCCCAAATATATTATTCTACTACTCTTAGTAAGTAGACTATAATTTAAGAACCAGGATCTTTGCAGATTTGGGGGTTTAAAAATTCCTTCATTCCATATTAATTCTCATTTATAAGCAACCGGGCCAAGAAATACTGATACTAGTTTTTTCCTGGACTAATTGTCATGTTATCAAGTCCCTTATATGATACAGTTGGAGATTCCAGTTAATATCCTTAAAATTAACTGAATTTTTATTAGTGTTTGTCCCAACTAGAATGTGAGTTTGTTTTTTATTTCCCTACCCAAATTTGGGGTTTTATAAGTCCTCTCATATTGTGGGCATTTTTTTCAGTTTCTTTACTTTAATAATAATATGTGTTTTGGGGACTATGTAGTAGTCTAAAACAACTTCAATCAATACTAATTGAGGATACTTCTAGAGGTCCAATACTAATTGAGGATACTTCTAGAGGTCCACTAATGGGTACAAAAAGAGGTTAAGATATTTAAGATATTTGTGGGTATATAACCACATAATTCTAAGTGTTGGAAGTCACTATAAACAAAACCCTTTAAGAATCACTTTCAAAAGCAACACACCAATTGGTTAAATTATGAAGACAAATACATATTCTTATAGAACAACTGATATAATCAGCACTGATATACTACATGAATGGATCTCTGTGCCTTCAGATAAATTTCTAGAAACAGCCTCACATGTAGAATCAAAGAGTTCTGAAGCACAAATAACTTAGAGGTGCGCATGATGTGCTCTGGAAACTATCAGATGATTCACAAGTGGGCTTAATGACATCATCAATATGAGAAGATGTATATAAAGAATTTGTATAGCTAGTGTTTCATAAAATGTCAGAGTGGGAAAAGCAACATGAGTAATCTTAAATAAGCAAGTCAGGCCTGCTGGACCTACTGGAGTCCTAAATTGAGAAGAGCCTTCCTTAGCACTCTGCCTGATGCTGCGGTTGAAACCCTGGTTGCACTTGGAGGGCAGCTCAAGAAGGGCCAGAACCACCCCCCCCCCCCCACAGCAGTGCTCAGACCCCAAGGACGGGCAGAAGCCTCAGTGGAAAATTACAGCTGCATCCCCCCCCCCCCATTTATTAGAGAAAGTTTATTTAGAAAGTCATAGAGGTAGAAAACGTGAGCCAGCTGGGCTGCATGGGTTCATGAAATAAATTAGAGGCCAAAAAAAAGGGCCCCTGGACTTAGGAGAGAGATAGGCAAGGTAATGTGCCTGGCAGGTTAGAAGAATGGGAAGGAAGAGGTGCGGGCATGCTCCAGCAGGAGGGCAGGCACTGGATCCTTTGTCTTACGGGTTTTATCTGTTTCTAGGGGAGTTCTTAGGGGAGGATCTCAATAGAATAGTCATCAGCTTTATGCTGATGAGCCAAATGAGATTTATTCCCTTGACTTCATCTGGGCTTGGGTGTGGTTGGCCCAAAGGGCACTAATTGTATTTCTGTCACCTCTCTGAGTAAGGTAATTCGCTCCATCTTTCTTAATCTTGTCCACAGACCACACAATAGTCCCTCCACAAAGACCTAATTGATTATATATGTTAATAACAAAACTACAATATATGTCTATTCACCAATCTCTATGCCAAAATAAAAAGTCAGTTCCAAGAAATTGTGAGAAGGGTCACCTGACATCCTGCCAAGTAAATTTGCCAAGACAAAATGGAGTCATTTTATTGCTTACAGTCTTTCCAAACTGGTTTGATCTTGTAAGTCATTTTGTTTTTGTGTGAATAGTGGCTCTAGGTGCCTTCATTTTAGGCTGATTATTGGAACAATCCGAAGGGTTTTTATAGGAATAAATGGGTATATAAAAACTGAAAATGTGGGCAGTCTCATTCTTGAAAGAATTTTGATCTTCAGAAACCACAGAAGATAAACAAGCAAGTAAATAGAGGAGGTTTGAAAGTATTTGTTTTTATGGAATTTGGCCGGTGTAGAAGTTGGCTTCCCTTGTAAAAAGACTATGTTGGCAAGTTCTAGCTCGTTTCCCACAAGAATTTCTGTGATGGGAGTGATAATGATTTCAGGTGTGGCTGGTGCATTTTGGCCATTTTTCCTTGGTGATAAAACTGACCTGAATTTCACTGGGTAATCTTGCCTTTTTGTTCCCTTGGGATACTCAAAAAGTCAGAGGGATGAAATAAAGTTCAGATGTGTTTGGAGAATTTCTAGAATTGAAAGTACTTTTACATCTGGGGGCCGACACGAACAAATAAATAATAAGAGATCAATACACCCTCATAAGTAGTCTTTTTAATTTTTAATAGAACAAGATTTAAATAGCTTATGTGCTGGAGAACTCCTGGAGGAATTCCAAACAGACTCTTTCTAAACTTGTGTTTCTGAAGTAATTTATTGGATGCGGCGAAAGTGTTTTCTCTGGAATGCTATTAATATTACACTTTATTTTCTAATTCCAGGTTTCTGAAAGCCCTTTTGTTTCTTTTCATTTTTTCATTTTTTTTCTAGTGAAGGAAAGGGACAGCCCCATGATGATCCCATTGCTTCTTACAGAGTTTGCAACAAATATTAAACATATGCAGGGAGAAATATACTGCTCACAAAAATTAGGGGATATTCCAAAATGAATATGAAGCAATAAAATATCCCTTAATTTTTGTGAGCAGTATATATCTTAGTTGAGATAGATATGTATGTACACTGTATATGTTCATAGACTCGTGAAGGGCAAAAAGAACACTTACGTCTGCAGTTTACCAAAACATGAATTTGTTTTCTCAGAAGTTTCTAAACTTTATATAAAAAAATTGCTTGGAGTTTCCATCTGGGGAAGTATCCCAGATGGTTCAGCAAAAGTGAACCAAACATTCCTGAATTGATATGCACTTGGTAGCCCTCAGCAAATGATATACTTTCTTTCACCAAGGACATGTTTAATGTTCTTCCTGCTAGCAATTATAACCTTTATTACTTGGACTGAAAACTGTTAGAGTGATATATATATATATATTTTTTTCTGTATTTTTTTGAAGCCGGAAACGGGGAGAGGCAGTCAGACAGACTCCCGCATGCGCCCGACTGGGATCCACCCGGCATGCCCACCAGGGGGGTGACGCTCTGCCCACCAGGGGGCGATGCTCTGCCCCTCCGGGGTGTGACTCTGTTGCGACCAGAGCCACTCTAGCGCCTGGAGCAGAGGCTGAGGAGCCATCCCTAGCGCCCGGGCCATCTTTGCTCCAATGGAGCCTCGGCTGCTGGAGGGGAAGAGAGAGACAGAGAGGAAGGAGGGGGGGGTGGAGAAGCAGATGGGCGCTTCTCCTGTGTACCCTGGCCGGGAATCGAACCCGGGACTTCTGCACGCCAGGCCGACGCTCTACCGCTGAGCCAACCGGCCAGGGCCTAGAGTGAGATATTTTTTATAAAGTCAAAATGTCTTGAGAAAAACTGTACTACTTGTTCATTCAATTGTGATCACTAGTGGTTATTATGTTAGGAGGCATGGCCAGGTTCATATACTCAAATATGGGTCCAAACCAAGAAAGCTAAAGGGCCAAAGGTACTGCCAGTGTGGTATTCTTCCTCTGGCTCCCAGTGATCTAATGACCATCGGGATAAATCCCCTGGTGTAGCTGGTGGTTTTTACTATCTCTAAACCAAAGCAACAAAGAATGTCCCCAACCTTTTCTGTGAACATACCATTTCATGTAAGTCTAAATAATTGTCAATAAAATATTTATATTTATAGATATCAAATACTACCAAATTAAAAGTGCCAAATTTGAATTTTGTAGACCCACGTCTATTCAAGTAGAAAGTCCATGACTGATGTCAAGATTCAAAGCAGAAACTGTAGTCAAAATGGTGGGCTAGGTAAATGCAGTACTACTTGAATTCTTCTACAACCACATCAAAATTGCAACTAAACTACAGAAAAAATATCATTCAAAACCACCTGAAATCTGCCTGAATGGAAGTCCTATGACTAGGGAATTAAAGAAGCCACACTGGAATGATAGGAGGGATGGAGACACTGAATGGGCTGGTCCTAAACCCATGTGTGGCAGATAAAAATTGGGAAGAATATCTTGGCTGCAAAGGTCCCCCCCCCTAAAAAGTGAAGGGTCCCAGCCCCACACCAGGCCCCCGACCCCCAGCCCAGGATTCTAGTGCCAGGAAGAGAAGCCCTCATTATTTCTGGCTATAAGAACCAGCAGGGATTGAGGCTGAGTGAGATGGAGGGCTACTGGAGTCCCAAGTGTTCCTCTTAAAGGACCTACATGAATATAGACTCACTTGCTCTGAGCTCCGGGCCTGGGGCAGCAGCTTGAAAGGTACCAGGGACACACAGGAAAGAATTGAACTGGCTGTCATCAGCACTGAGGCTGAAAGGGCAGCTTTCTCCCAGACAAAAGTGCTGGCAGAGGCTATTGTACCTTTGCTGAAACATGCCCCTCTCCCAACAGAGGGCAGGCAGGCACCATATCTGAGTCTCCATCAACCTGGCTCACACTATTCACCATGCCCTGGTATTACCTGAGGCCCCATCCTACCCAACTTTTGGATCCACTCAAACTCTTTCCAATAGATTTTCCATATAAATGACCTGTCTTGGCTCATGCATCAGAGTTTCCTAAAATCTCTTAAACAAGCAGCATCTGGCCTCTGCATGCCCCAAAGTTTTTGCTAAGTGGCCACAGCCCAGGCACTAGCAGCAATCAGCCTTAGTTTGCAGCTTGGTTTTGTCTGGGCACCTACAAGCCCAGTACAAGAAGCAGCCATCTGTTGATCACTTTGTAGCTCATGCTGAGTGGTCCTGGGCAGAACACAGGTGGTAACTGACCTTAGCCTGCATCTCCCGGGAGGTCCCAAAGTCAGTGCACTCAGTGGACAGCTTTAGACCACGTCAAAGCACCACCTAATTGCCTCCACAAACGACACAGTCAAGGGACAGACTCAAAGGCACCAGAGCCCTGCTGAAGTAGGTCCTGCTTTGTGGTGTGGCCCCTGCATGGCTGATCCTCCACAGTGGTCAGAGGTTGGTGGTCACAGCCATTCCCCGCATATGAATGGCCTGGGGGGTAAATCCCTCCTATGAACATATTAACAGCAATCAAGGCCTCACTGCAACAGGAGGGTGTACACAGCCCACACGGGGTGGGAGGTGTACCTCAAGTGCTCAGCTTGGGTGATGGGGAAGCTGTACCACTGAACCCTACAGAACATCTATTATATTAGGCCACTCTACCAAGACTAGGAGAAATGGAAATGCTACCTAATACATAGAAGCAAACACAGGGAGGCTGCCAAAATGAGGAGATAAACAAACAGGTCCCAAATGAAAGAACAGAACAAACTCCAGAAAAAGAACTAAACAAAATGGAGACAAACAATCTACTAGATGCAGAGTTCAAAACACTGGTTATAAGGATACTCAATGAATTTAGTGTAAACTTTAACAGCACAAGAAAGAGCCTGTCAGAAATGAAGGCTATATCAGTTAAAATGGAGAATAATTTATAGGAAATCAACAGTAGCATATATGAGTCAAGCATCAGATCAGTGATTTGGACTATAAGGAAGCAAAAACTACCCAATCAGAAGAAGAAAACAAAGAATCCAAAAAAAAGAAAATGAGGATATGTAAGAAACCTCTGGGACAACTTCAAGTGCATCAACATTTGCATTGTGGGGTTGCCAGAGGAGGAGAGAGAAAGCAAGGAACTGAAAACCTATTTGAAAAAAATAACAGAAAACTTCCCTAACCTGGTGAAGGAAATAGACATATAATTCCAGAAAGTGCAGAGAGTCCGAACAAGGTGAACCCAAAGAGTCCACCACCAAGACAAATAATTAATTAATATGCAAATGTTAAGACAAAGAGAGAATCTTAAAAGCAGCAAGAGAAAAGCAGTTAGTTATCTAAAAGGGAGCTCCCATAAGACTGTCAGCTGATTTCTCAACAGAAACTTTGCAACCCAAAAGGGACTGGCAAGAAATATTCAGAGTGATGAAAGTCAAGGACCTACAATGGAGATTACTCTACCCAGAAAAGCTATCATTTAGAATCAAAGGACATATAATGAGCTTCCCAGACAAGAAAAAGCTGAAGAACTTCATCATCACCAAACGAGTATTATATAAAATGTTAAAGGGTCTTCTTTAAGAAGAAGAATGAAAGAAAGACAAACATAAAAAATATGAACAATAAAAATGGCAATAAATACACATCTATTAACAACTGAATCTAAAAAACAAAATAAACAAACAAGCAGAACAGAAACAGACTAAGATACAGAGAACATTTTGATGGTTGTCAGATGGGAGGGGGGTTGGGGAGCTGGGTAAAAAAGGTGAAGGGATTAAGAAGTACATAATGGTTGTTACAGAATAGTCATGGGGATGTAAAATACAGCATAGGCAATATAGTCAATAATATTCCAATAACTATATGCGCTGTCAGATGTGTGTGAGGCTCGTCAGAATGATCACTTAGTAAGTTGTATGGTGTCTAACCTCTGGTGTGTACACCTGAAATGAATATAATAATGTACGCTAACTGTAAATAAAAAAAAAAATTTTAAATGAGAATAGAAATGAAAATTATCTATTCCAGGAGATCTAATTATGAACATTCTCAGGGCTATTTTTATTGGGCAATATGCTGCAACACTGCTCTGGACCCCTTATCTCAGGACACATCCAGGCATCTCAGAAACTTGTTTTAGCAGACATAACAGTAAGGGAAACTTACATTCATACTAGTAAAAGTTAATGTTCAAAACAAATAAATTATTTGTTTATGCTCATTAAACAAAAACAAAGGAAGAATTTGGGAGCAAACATCGCCTCTCTAGTTTTCTAGGTTATTTAGAGGCATATATTAGCTCATTTAAAAATGTTTTATTTACCAACATTTAGAAGAGATTTTAAAATTTTGCTTTTAGTTGTTTAAGTAATGCCAAGAATATAGACCATTCATTTGCATGTAAGTGAGCAAATGGAGCCTCATAAGAAAAAAGCCTTTAAAATCCACAAATTAGCTTGACTGTCTAATTTTAAATTTTAAATTATAAAGACTCCATTGGGATCTAAATAATCATATTTCATAGAAATTGCTGTTGTGTTAAACTTTATGTAAATCTAAATAGAACAACAAAAGCTTATAGGAGAAATAAGTTTAATAATCTAAAATGTTGGTAAATGTGCAAACCCAAGTTGTAAAAATATACTTTCCTTTTAATGACCACATTAAGTTATTCCTCAAACCATATAATTTTACTTTTAAAGACTCAATTTCTAAATTTTCTTGGAAAGAATTATCAAATATTTTGATTAAGGTTATCTGCCACTTTGTTAGACTTGATTTATATCTCATAATTTGTCTGTGGGGAACCTGTGTGACTTACCTTATTAAAGCAGTGTTCATGGTTTGGTCCATAAAAATGCTGGAGGCATCTCACATTGTTTTTATTGACAATCTTGTTGAAGAATTCATTGACATACTTGATGGGGAATGCACAGACAGCAGAGCGATTCATTGGTTCAGCAGAATCTGGCTTGCTTTGTGCAAACACCCCAAAGAGAATGTCATCATTTAGGTTGACACCTATCTGCTTGGAGAGATGGGCCCCAGGCTTACTGACATAAGCAGCTTGGAGAATATTGAACACCTCCTCCCTTGGGGATCTCTTTCTTCTCTTCTCTGTGAGAATACACTCCAGAGGCATCTCCATGTAGGAATGCAATCCCGAGTCTACGGAACAGAACCTGATTATTCTTGTGTGAAACGTCTGAGCATCAAGAGTTTCCCGCTGGACTGTCAAGAAGTAAATGAACTGGTTGCTTTCAAAGGCATGGACATACTTAATAGGGTAAGAATCTCGAAAGTCAGGCAAAACATCAATGTAGGACTGGTCTGTCAAAAACTTAAAACCATCTAGTGTTTCCTTTAGCCTTCTCACTGATACCGAATGTAATGAATAACCTGGAAGGTATGAAGAATTTAAGGTATTGCCTACGAAGAAGTTGATGAACCGTTGCTTTTCAGATATCAGGACCTTGGTTCCCAGGGCGCTCACCACACAGTCAGGACACTGGCTGGTCTCTTCCTCTGCCTGCGGGGAGTATATGCAATGGACCTCGGACTGTATGTCAGCAGCATTGTAGGGAGGAAGGACGTGCCGCTGGCAGGTCCCTCGGCGGACGCTGCCACAGCTGATGAGCTGATCATCATAGTAGTACGTGTCAATAAGCAGAGCCATGTTGATGTTATCTTTCCAAACGCCACCTGAAAGGTTGGTTTTGTGACTGCAGTCCCGACATGGGAAACACTCTGGGTGTTCCAGCACAGGCCCAGTCTTGTACTCAGCAACTTTCTGAAGGTCTTTGTCATTTAACACGTAGATGTAGTTGACGGCACCGAGGTAAATGTGATGCTTGTGTAAAACGACATTCTGGATGGGCGTTGCCGCGGTGAAGTTGGGAAGCTGATACTGCATGTTCACATTCATCTCAGACTTCGCTAGTGCCTCCTTGCACTCCCCATCAGCCTTCTGCACCAAGGTAAACAGAAGCACGAGGATGCCAGGTGCAAGCCCAGCAGGGGCCTTCATGGTGAGACGTGAATCTGCCAAAAAACGTTCAATGTGAGAGCAATTTAGTTGTCATTAGAAACAAAGAAGAGACAGAAAGAACTATACCAGTTAAAGAATCAGACACAAAGCTTCATAACTAGAAATTGTACATCGAGTGAAAAAAACTCTAGCTGGTTTCACATAAAGATGCATTGTGCGGCTGGACATGACTCTACATAGTTTAATTTTAGAACTCAAGCCCAAATGAGCAATTTTAGAGATCCATTATGAGATGCAAACAATGTTCTGTATTAAGGACAATAGAGAGACTAAGTTAGACTCATTCAGCAATGAAGTCAGAAACACAACAAATTTCTTTCTTAACCCCTTGCTGGGTGTTTAATAGGGTGTAATATCTGTGGTCAATGACTAGGTTGATATTCAAACTTTCTCAGTCAGTCCAGTAAAGGAATTGTGGTTCAGATTCATTTATTCTAGAAATCACAGCAGGCATTGTTTCCTTAGGAGCATGTAGAATTACTTGGCTAAATTTAGCTTCCTTTTGGAAGAAAACAATAATAAATTCTAGAAGCAAATGATCACATGCTGTTTATAATAAGATTTTGTGTGCAGAGGAAAGGTATGGTTATAATTTGGCTATAGCTAACCTATTGTTTCAGATAGACACATGCTTAACTTAATATAAGATCATGGGAAAACCAGCAAGCTGAAAATGTATAAAATAAAACTAATCTTCAGGACTAAAGTCCTGGAATTATTTCATGAAAACCCCCCCAGCATTTTGTTCATTACCAAGTCACAAGCTATTTAGTAAAAAGAACATTATTTTAGCATTCTGTTGTATGCATATGAACAATATTTCTACTAGAAAGCAGAGTGGATCTGTGATTCAGTTTTTAAAAACTTAAGGTGCACAAGTTGTGAACATTGTGAAATCTATTCACAATAAGTCAAGGCAGGATAATAGGTTGGAATGATCATACTCAGCATGAATAGAAACTTAATAGCTATTATTTATTTCATTTTTTATGCATAAATCTGCCAGGATAATGGGAACATCTAAAAATATACTAGGTATTATAACTATTCTGAAGTCCATCCCTGGGTCTGCAAAATCACAATAGAATTCATTGAGCAACTAGTATGTGCATAGCTCTGTGCTTGCATTATGGAAAACGCGAGACAGCTCCTACCCTCTAATGAACCAACAATGTGATTGAGAGATAACACACATAAGGAAATAACTATAATACATGGCATAATAATACTCTGCACAGCACAAACCAAATGCTAAAAGCAACAAGAGGCGGAGGCGTGGCCTGTATTTAGGATTGCTATGATTATGAGAAATAGGCACAATCTACAGAGTTATTAGGTCTAGAAGAGCAAGGAAAAGGTCTGTCTGACTCATGGCTCTATCTCAAGTACCTGGCAAAAGGTCTAGAACACAGTAGGTGTTAAATAAATACTTGTTGAATAAAAGCGTAAATAAAGACTAAGCAATAAACTCAAAGTCACCGAACAGGTAAATATAGTAACCAGAACTTGAATCCAAACATTTCTAACTCAGAAATCAAAGATAATTATATTGTACTAAATTTGCTAGGAATTGGGGCTTTTGTTAAGAGGTAATACAGAGAAAGTAACTGAGGGGTTTTGGGCTGGAGAGCCATATAACCAAGCTTTTATTCTAGGAAGACTGATCTGGAGACAAGGTGGCTTAGGGCAGGGAGCCTGGCAAGGAGAAAACCAGTTGACACGCTGCTATTATAGCCTGTAACCAGGTAATAAGGGCCAGCCAACATGGTGGCCCAGGAATAGAAAGAAAGGGATGAATGACAGACATATTTGAATAAATAAGATTGACACCTAAATTGGTGAAGTCCAAAGCAAAGATAAGCAGTCATCTAGGGAAGAGTGGAGAAAGTTACTTATAAAACCAGGTTAGTCAGTAGAAGAAGGTTGGGCGGAAGCCTGAAGAATACATTAAGTTGGTTTTAAAGATGTAGAATTTGATGTGCTTTTGAGAAATGAGTGAAAATGTTCTGCTATAGGGATGAGTAATAGGTTTTATATTATTCACCAGTAGGTAGGTGTCTACAGTAAATGAAGAATGAAGATTCCAAGCAGACAGAACATTTGTGTCAAACAATAGAGGAGAATAAGGAAAGGACTCTGGGGAGAAGCCTGCCCTGGTCAGAGAACAAGCACGCATGGTCTTGGGCAAGACAGTGGCAAGGGGAAATGTAAGTGCCAAGTGTTTGCCATTTCTGCACTAGAAAAAAAAAAAACAATATCCAGGACTTGGTCTTGCTGGACTAACTGGGATGCTAATTTGAATGGAAATAAACTTTTCATGTTATCTGCACAGAAGTGATGGTTCAAACCAAGAGTATATTCATGGAGATAGAGGTGAGAGAGGAGCAGGAAAATGAGCCCAATCTTGGGGAATAATGCATTAAGAAGTCCAATGAAGGAGTCAGTAAAGGTGAGGGTAGTGAGGCATCAGGCAAACCAATACCGCATGGTCATAGAAGCCAGGCCACGTGAGGGGCTCAGAAAGGAGGATGTGACCCACGTGGAAACTTTTTGTTGACCTTTATGAGTAGCTTTCCAGTATATTTAATAGACACTAAATTGCACGGGAATGCATGGCGAGGAAGTAGAATGTTTGTTAAAGGAAAGACAAGAGGAAGGCAATATCAGGGTCATGAGGAGTTTATTCTTAAACTGTCGGAAAGACATATGCTTATGTGCAGGTCTCCCTTTCTTCCACTAACATTTACTGGTGTCTCAAAGGGCCAGGCGGTGTGGCAGGGCTGGCAGTGCAGAGCATGGTGCCTCTCCCTGGGGAGCTCACAGGTGGAGGCACGGGCTGAGAGTCGGTTATGGGGTGTGTAGGAAGGGCAGCTGACTTGGAAATGAGGCTGGAGAATGGAAACTCCTTGGTTGTAGAGAAATTGGTGTGGAGACAGAGAGGCAGGGAAGAGCATGAGGCCCAGCCAGGAGAACTGCAAGTTGAGCCTAGCAAGGTGGAGAAATCAGAGGGCGAATGAGGGAGACAAACATTGTTGGGGCAACATTTTAAAGGAGCAGAAGGCGGCAGCATTTTCAAGAACCCTGGCACGTAAGACAAGGACTCTATCTGAGGCAGGAGAGGATGAGAAATCAGAAGTATAGGACACTGAAGGAGGTCAGGGCACGTGATCTCAATGTTTTAAAAATAAGTTACGGTCCATGAGCACATGCAGAAAGTGATGGGTGCAGAGAGAGATCATGGACTTCAGGGTGGAGGAGGGGGTTCAGGAGAGCACCATAGGGCATGGGACGGAGGGCAGCAGAAAACGAAGGAAAAGATTGCTTAGCAGCCCTCAGGGCTCCTTTGAAATAAAATACAATGTATTATGACTTCATCTTCACAGTTATAGACGATATGGAAGAAACCCAAGGCGGACAGTCAAAGACACAATGATTTCAGGGTCCAAATGAAGGCACGTGATTAGGGAGCTAGGCTTTGAAGGCTAGAAAACTAGTTGGCCCTGAGGGCAAAACAAAGCTTCATTAGGGTAAGGACGTGCAAGAGGAATCATATAATAATAAAAGTAACATGTTGAGTGCCTATCATATGCCAGGCATTCTGCCTAACCCTCTGAGTTACTCTATAACACCCTGTGAAGTAGGAAGTATTATTATTCTCCTCTTCTAGATGAGCAAACTTGCCAAAAGTCACACAGAACCACAATCCCACACTGGCTGACAGGAATCTGCTGGGCTCCTAAATGCTTCCCTAACCCTGAAGGGGCTTCCAGGCTGAGAGGGAGACTGCCCTGGGGCAGAGGCCTGGCAGGCAGAGTGCGTGGGCCCTTCCCTCTCCAGCTGTGTGCTCTCAGGCAGTTCATCTGCCTCTTAAATTCCAGCCTCCCATACCCTCACATGGTTATTTTAAATAATAAAATGAGATCTCATCTTTGAAAGCACTTTGTTAGATGGCATATATAAATATAAATATAGGGTATTGTACTTGCTATTATTTTGTCTTCTTTTCCAAGTGAGAGGAGGGGAGATAGAGAGACAGACTCCCACATACATCCAAACTGGCAACCTGTGTATGGGGCCAATGCTCTGCCCATCTGGGGCCATGCTTGCAAAAGAGCTATTTTTAGCACCTGAGGTTGTTTCTCCACTGAGCCGTCCTCAGTGCCTGGTGCAGATGTGCTCGAACCAATGGAGCCATGGCTGCAGTAGTAGACGAGAGAGAGAGAGAGAGAGAGAGAGAGAGAGAGAGAGAGAGAGAGAGAAGAGAGGGGTAGGAGTAGAGAAGCAGATAGTCTCTTCTTCTTTGTGCCCTGTCCGGGAATTGAACCTGGGACATCCACACATGGCTGACACTCTACCACTGAACTAACCAGCCAGGGCTTAGTTTTATATATGATATAATTTTCATTGTTTTAAAATGAACCGGAAAATTTTTGGTGCTGATGGTGGGAATGACACAGAGTAGAAGAAAATGATTTGGGCAAACTGTCTTATTAAAAGACAAATATAGTCTGTAAACAAACTGCAAATGTGTCCATAAACTTTCTAGACTATATTAAGCAGAAAAATTAAATGCACTTTTCAATATGGTACTGGTACATCTTTAAAAATGGAAACATTAGCCTAATACATTATTTATCCCCTTATTTTTTCTAGGAAAAAATAACAACGAAAATAAATGAACCATTACTGTCTAAAGAAAAAAAAAGGCACAATAACCAATTTGCATCTTAGCTCATGTCCATTAATGCAGTGTGGAGGGAAAATGACTTTTTTCCCCTCCAGGTTTGTAAAAGGGGCCTTCAAATAGATCTTAAAATAAAATTAAAAAACCCTAACATATTATATTATGTTATGCTTCAAAAATAAGGTTCATGTCTCAAAGTTGGTACAAAAGTCACTCATGGTACTAAATCTCGAATAACTAGAATCTAAGTAATGGGCTTTTTATCATCTCACTTGATGAGATGACAAGTCATAAGAAAACCAGTAGGGATAGAGGATACTTTTTCTATTTAAAGAAAAAACCTTGCAGAATACCCCTGGAGTTAGTAACCAGCCTCCTATACCTTCTTTGCATTCTCTTAATAGCATGCGGTGATGCCATTTTTCAGAGAAATTATATTTAAAAAAAGGTTATTTTTTTTTTATTAAACCAAACAAATGAGACTAGGGATCATTGTCAACAATAGGATTTTAAATTAAAATACAGGTTTCTGTTTAATCCTCAGACAACGAGAAAAGGTGAACACTCAATTTCCTTGACCATTTCAACTTTGTAAAGGAGTGTGTTGGTCAGACTAGATCTTATCTGGAAATGTTTGCGTCATTCAAAAGGAACAGGGGGATACCTTTTGAAAGTATGTGTTGCTGAGCTGCGTACCCCAATGACACTGTCAGTTAACTGAGCGTCAGTTTCTGAAGACAGACTACAGGGTCTGAATCCATTCACTGTCTGTGCGACCTTGGGCTAATGACTTCTCTGAGGCTCTATTTGCTCATCTGAAATACGTGAGTGATTACAGTACCAACCTCACTTGTTATGACGGCTGTTCTGAGGGTTCTATGAGCTAATGGAAGGCCAGTGCTTGGCACACAGTAGGCCAATAAATATTCACTATTATTGTTTGTTCATGCCCACAATAAATACTTTTTGAGCATCTACCATGTTCTAGATGCTGTGCAGAATACTGAAGACAAAAAAATCAAAACAAAACAAAAACAGTGTCCGTGAGATCTCAGACGAGTAGAGAAGGCAAACAGACCACAGTTTAAACTCAATGTCAGAAGGTCCATGGGGAGCTCTGAAGGGGAACACTTGACCAGGCTAGTGGAGGCCTGTGTGTTTACCACTCAGCCAATCCTGGCCCTTCCTTCATAATGCCTTCACAATACTGAAGCACAGCGTGAGGAAGAGCCCAAGCTTCAGCAGTGGCAGTGCCCCCAAATACTTGCATGAGCCACTCCTCCATCCTCAGCTGCTTTGTCATTTACAAAACTGCAGTGTTGGACTAGTCATGTGCTGGAGCCCAGGGCACTGGCTCATGACAGCCTATCAGTGCATCTCTTCTCAACTCACATTCAGTGACCTCATCTCAGTAGCCTGAAATCGGCCCTGGTGGGGTATTTACACCATAGAAATAGGTTAGCACTACAAACCAGAGCTATTTTTTTCTCCCCTGAGGGATGGTTATGAAATATTTACAAGCATACTCCTGGGTTGAACTTATGAACTCCGAAGTATTTCCCAACTCCAACCATTTTCAACTCAGAGATGGTTTTCTACAATTACATTTTACTCCATGGCCACTGAGCTGGCAGATACAGCTTTCTCTTCCTCATTTAAATAATCTGCCAGATCGAGCTGTGCAAGCAATTTTAATATTTATATTGGTAGTGGCTCCAGAAATACTTTCACTTTTCACACACTTTTATCTTGAAACATTTATTCCTAAGATGTGCCTGGATCAGGCTTTCTATATGGAATGTCTTTTTACTGCTTTGTTTTTTCCTTCTTCCTTTCTGAAATAGGGTTGGCCACTTAACCAACTAGTTCTTTACTAAAAGGAACATGTAAAGATGATTCAGACTAACTAATTGATTCTCGCAAAGTGTTGTGTACATAGCAGGTGAAACTGAATCATCCATAAAACATTTCTTTATTACTTTTCTGTTGGTGGTTAAAACAATTTCACTGGCAAAACATTTCCTAGGAGTGGTTACCTCAACGGCTTCATGGTTATTGACCCACTGGTGTTTAAGGAGTATTTCCTGTCAAGAAGACTGTTCTGTTAGCTACAAGGATCAGCTCAGCCTGTACTTAAGACCAGCTATTCAACTTTGTCTGCTTCTAGTTTTCTCATGAAACTAGCTTACATTGGTCTTTTTATGCCTTAGAAATCTAGCAATACATTTAATTTTCTAAGAATTTATTGAGAGTGATGTCACGGAAATGGCGCCGTGAGCAGCGCGTCCGACAGATCTCCCCTAAATCACAACAAATTTATCAACTAGAAACAGAAAAATTTATCCTCGGAGCATTCCGGAGTTCCACACAAACTGAAAGCGAAAGGACTGTTATCACTTGAATCTGAGAGAGGAGGGTGTGGAGGAAGCTACCGCAGGGACGTTCATCAAGCCGCGAGGGAGTGCACCTGTGGTGAGTCAGCCCACACTCGGGAGCCGCGAGCAGCCGCGGGCGTGCCCGGTCCAGTTGCAGAGCGAGCACCGCCCACACTCGGGAGCCGCGAGCAGCCGCGGGCGCGCCCGGTCTGGTTGCAGAGCGAGCACCGCTAACGTTCCCAGCGGCCCGCACACTGCGAGTGAGAGTCGCCAGCCACCGGTGCCCGGAGCACCCCATTCGCACGCGTGCCCTGGGCATTCCACGCACCCAGAGCGCCCTACTGGCCCACACATGCAGGGTGCCCTATTATCCTGCGCCTGGTGCGGTCCAGCCACCAGCGGCAGGGCGAGCGGGAGAGGCACCAGGGTGGTCTTCTCTACTTGGGAGATTCTCTCCGTGGGCGGGGCACCTCACCCAGCCATTCAAGCTAACAATCAAGCGTTGGGGGAGGGGCGCGCAGGCAGCCTAAAATACCTTCGGGAGCACAGCTGCGACCCAATCACTGAAATTAGCTTAACCCATGAAATCTGCGCACCCTCGGTTCTAATTGATAAGATCTCTCTCAGTTCAGCGACCCAAGACAAGAGGCGTGATATTTTTCAGTGCCTCTCGCTAAAGGGGCAGGGGCAACTTCTGATTGATAGAGCCTCCATATTCAGGGATAAACGCTAACAAGAAGGACTTGGCAGATATTAAGTTCTATACTACACTAGTCGCAAGCAGAGACTAGTGCCTCTTCTTCCCAGCCAAAACAGGCTACAAAGTGTGGAAAGCCTGGGTTGAGAGGTCCAACTGAATGCTAGGCGCTGAACAGTCACCTTGACAACAATTGACTCCCACCCCCGCCTGATTACACTGGAGTCCCTGACTCTCAGAGCCTTTCCCAAAGCCTTGCACTGAGTGGGGATAGAGTGGGGATTTCCCAGCTCTTTGAGCCTCTTACTTCCCAGGCAGAAGCAGTTGCAGCCTTATAGCTGGATCACCAGGCTGCTAATTCAGGAAGGGGGGACTAGGAGAGAGAATCCAGGAAAGCAAACTCTCTCATCATTGGACCCTGCAAACGCCAACAAGCCTTGACTACCAGCAAGACTAAAGCCAATTATATGACATTGCCATAGAATCCCATCAACTGCAAATCCCTACCTAAGTGTGACACAGGGGCAGAGCCTGGGGTACAGAGTCACCGACCAGGAAGAGGGAGAGAAAAGAAAAAGGAAGAAGTTAACCTCTCAAAATCAAGGAAAATCCACAGACTTTACAACTTGTTCCACTAATTTTTTTTTGTTGTTGTTTGTTTCTTCTATCTTATTGCCTTTATTTCCTCCACCTCGGTCCTTCTATTCTCTGCCCATCTTATGCTTCCCTTTTCTTGAACTACACTACCCATGAGTGTTACATTTTATTTCTCTTCTTCATCCTCACCCTCCTTTAAGGTTATACTCCAAAACACTTAACTCTCACTCTCTCCTCTTTTGTTTTTTTTGTTTTGTTTTGCTTTATTTTGTTTTTTTCTCTTCCTTTTGTATTTCTTCCTTCGTTTTTCTCTTTTTCTTATTTTTTCCTATTCGTTTTTTCTTTTCTCGTTTTACTTTCCTCCCATTTAATCCTCAATCACGAACAAATTAGTTAATTTGGGACTCAAGGCTTTTTTTGGCTTTATTTTTCTTTTTTGCTTTTGTTTTTGTTTTTTTCTTGTTTATTTTTGTGGCATTTTGGGTCCTCCCAACCCAAGGTCTCCATTGTATTTAGTCTTCGTTCCACTTAATACAACAGATTTTTACTTATTATTTTTATTTTTTTCTTCTTTATTATTCTTTTTTTGGTCCTTTTTTCTGGTTCCCTCTTATTCCTCTCATTATATCTCTTAGTTGACCATCACTTACAAGCAAATCATCTTATACTTGTCTAAGATTTTCTTCCTTTTTTTTTTTTTTTTGCATTTAGTAGGTCCCTATTCCCTTTTTTTGCCCCTTGAACTCTTCACCCCAAATCAGGCCCTCCATTATAGGCACGATATTTCCCTGAGGAGGGAAAGAGAAGAAAGAAAAAAAGGGGGAGATAATAAATTATTACTTTTTTTTTTTTTACTTTTTACTCTTTATTAATTCTAATTAGTGCTATCAACAAGACCACCCTCAGATGCCAATAAGAAAGAGAAAATAGAATATTATGGATACAAAAGAAAGAGAGGTAACACAAATAGATGTGGAAAAATCTATGGAGAAAAGACTTAACATATTGGAAGCCTCGGAGCTAAATGACAGAGAATTTAAAATAGAAATCTTAAAAATACTCAGAGATATACAAGAAAACACAGAAAGGCAATATAGGGAGATCAGAAAACAACTCAATGAACACAAAGAATATATTACCAAGGAAATTGAAACTATAAAAACAAATCAAACAGAAATGAAAAACTCAATTCACGAGCTGAAAAACGAGGTAACAAGCTTAGCTAACAGAATAGCCCAGATTGAAGATAGGATTAGTGAAATAGAAGACAAACAACTTGAGGCACAACAGAGAGAAGAAGAAAGAGCTCAAAAATAATAAAAAACGAGAAAGCCCTACAGGAATTGTCTGACTCCATCAGAAAGAATAACATAAGAATAATAGGTATATCAGAGGGAGAAGAGAAAGAAAATGGAATGGAGAATATACTCAAACAAATAATAGATGAGAACTTCCCAAGCCTGTGGAAAGAACTAAAGCCTCAAATTCAAGAAGCAAACAGAACACCGAGTTTTCTTAACCCCAACAAACCCACTCCAAGGCACATCATAATAAAGATGACACAAACCAATGACAAAGAAAAAATTCTCAAGGCAGCCAGGGAAAAGAAGAGTACAACATATAAAGGAAGGCCTATTAGATTATCATCAGATTTCTCAGCAGAAACTCTACAAGCTAGAAGAGAGTGGACCCCAATATTTAAAGCCCTGAAAGAGAGGAACTTTCAGCCAAGAATACTATACCCATCAAAGCTATCCTTCAAGTATGAAGGAGATATAAAAACATTCACAAATACAGAAAAGATGAGAGAATTTATCAACAGAAAGCCCCCACTCCAGGAAATACTAAAGGGGGTTTTCCAACCAGATTCAAAGAACAAAAGAAAACAACACCACAAGTAACAGCTCCACCAAGAACACAATAAAACCAAACTTAAACTGTGACAACAAAGGAAAAAAAGGGGGGAGAGGATGGAGATTAACAGTAGCAAAGGACGATGAAGTGCAGAAATACTTATAAGATAGGGTACTACAATGAATATGGTAGGTACCCTTTTCATTACTTAATGGTAACCACCCTTGAAAAAACCACCACAAAAACACTTGACTTAAAAAAGGTAGCAACAGAGGAAAGAAGTATGGAACACAAACAAACAAAAACAAATGATAGAAAAACAAAAGAGAAGAATCAAACTAGATACAAAACTAACAGAAAGCAATTTATAAAATGGCAGTAGGGAACCCACAAGTGTCAATAATTACACTAAATGTAAATGGATTAAACTTACCAATAAAAAGACACAGAGTAGCAGAATGGATTAAAAAAGAAAATCCAACTATATGCTGCCTACAAGAAACACATCTAAGCAACAAGGATAAAAACAAATTCAAAGTGAAAGGCTGGAAAACAATACTCCAAGCAAACAACACCCCAAAAAAAGCAGGTGTAGCAATACTCATATCTAATAATGCTGACTACAAGACAGAAAAAATACTCAGAGACAAAAATGGTCATTTCATAATGATTAAGGGGAAGTTGAATCAAGAAGACATAACAATCCTTAATATATATGCACCAAACCAAGGAGCACCAAAATATATAAGACAGCTACTTATTGACCTTAAAACAAAAACTAACAAAAATACAATCATACTTGGAGACCTCAATACACCGCTGACGGCTCTAGATCGGTCATCCAAACAGAGAATCAATAAAGATATAGTGGCCTTAAACGAAATACTAGAACACCTGGATATGATAGACATCTACAGGACACTTCATCCCAAAGCAACAGAGTATACATTTTTCTCTAGTGTACATGGAACATTCTCAAGAATTGACCATATGTTGGGCCACAAAGACAATATCAGCAAATTTAGAAAAATTGAAATTGTACCAAGCATATTTTCTGATCATAAAGCCTTGAAACTAGAATTCAACTGCAAAAAAGAGGGGAAAACCCCACAAAAATGTGGAAACTAAACAACATACTTCTAGAAAATGAATGGGTCAAAGAAGAAATAAGCGCAGAGATCAAAAGATATATACAGACAAATGAAAATGAAAATACGACATATCAGAATCTCTGGGATGCAGCAAAAGCAGTAATAAGAGGAAAGTTCATATCACTTCAGGCCTATATGAACAAACAAGAGAGAGCCGAAGTAAACCACTTAACTTCACACCTTAAGGAACTAGAAAAAGAAGAACAAAGACAACCCAAAACCAGCCGAAGAAAGGAGATAATAAAAATCAGAGCAGAAATAAATGAAATAGAGAACAGAAAAACTATAGAAAAAATCAATAAAACAAGGAGCTGGTTCTTTGAAAAGATCAACAAAATTGACAAACCCTTGGCAAGACTCACCAAGGAAAAAAGACACAGGACTCAAATAAATAAAATCCAAAATGAAAGAGGAGAGATCACCACAGACATCATAGATATACAAAGAATTATTGTAGAATACTATGAAAAATTATATGCCACCAAATACAACAATCTAGAAGAAATGGATAAATTCCTAGAACAATACAACCTTCCTAGACTGAGTCATGAAGAAGCAGAAAGCCTAAACAGACCAATCAGCAGGGAGGAAATAGAAAAAACTATTAAAAACCTCCCCAAAAATAAAAGTCCAGGCCCAGACGGTTATACTAGTGAATTCTATCAAACATTCAAAGAAGACTTGGTTCCTATTCTACTCAAAGTCTTCCAAAAAATTGAAGAAGAAGCAATACTTCCAAACACATTTTATGAGGCCAACATAACCCTCATACCAAAACCTAGCAAGGATGGCACAAAGAAAGAAAACTACAGACCAATATCTCCAATGAATACAGATGCTAAAATACTACACAAAATACTGGCAAACCGAATACAACAACATATTAAAAAAATAATACATCATGATCAAGTGGGATTCATCCCAGAATCTCAGGGATGGTTCAACATACGCAAAACGGTTAACGTAATACACCATATCAACAAAACAAAGAACAAAAACCACATGATCTTATCAATAGATGCAGAAAAGGCTTTTGATAAAATACAACACAATTTTATGTTTAAGACTCTCAACAAAATGGGTATAGAAGGAAAATATCTCAACATGATAAAGGCCATATATGATAAACCATCAGCCAACATCCTATTAAACGGCATAAAACTGAGGACTTTCTACCTTAAATCAGGAACAAGACAGGGTTGTCCACTCTCTCCACTCTTATTCAACGTGGTGCTAGAAGTTCTGGCCAGAGCAATCAGACAAGACAAAGAAATAAAAGGCATCCATATCGGAAAAGAAGAAGTAAAGGTATCACTTTTTGCAGATGATATGATCCTATACATCGAAAACCCGAAGGACTCCACAAAAAGATTATTAGAAACAATAAACCAATACAGTAAGGTCGCAGGATACAAAATTAACATACAAAAGTCCATAGCCTTTCTATATGCCAACAATGAAATATTAGAAAACGAACTCAAAAAAATAATCCCCTTCACGATTGCAACAACAACAAAAAAAATACCTAGGAATAAACATAACAAAGAATGTAAAGGACCTATATAATGAAAATTACAAAGCATTGTTAAGGGAAATCGAAAAAGATACAATGAGATGGAAAAATATTCCTTGTTCTTGGATAGGAAGAATAAATATAATCAAAATGGCCATATTACCCAAAGCAATATACAAATTTAATGCAATTCCCATCAAAATCCCTATGAGATTTTTTAAAGAAATGGAACAAAAAATCATCAGATTTATATGGAACTATAAAAAACCCCGAATAGCCAAAACAATCCTAAGGAAAAAGAATGAAGCTGGGGGCATTACAATACCTGACTTTAAACTATATTATAGGGCCACGATAATCAAAACAGCATGGTATTGGCAGAAAAATAGACACTCAGACCAATGGAACAGAATAGAAAGCCCAGAAATAAAACCACATATATATGGTCAAATAATCTTTGATAAAGGGGCCAACAACACACAATGGAGAAAAGAAAGCCTCTTCAACAAATGGTGTTGGGAAAACTGGAAAGCCACATGCAAAAGAATGAAACTCGACTACAGCCTGTCCCCGTGTACTAAAATTAATTCAAAATGGATCAAAGACCTAAATATAAGACCTGAAACAATAAAGTACATAGAAGAAGACATAGGTACTAAAATCATGGACCTGGATTTTAAAGAACATTTTATGAACTTGACTCCAATGGCAAGAGAAGTGAAGGCAAAGATAAATGAATGGGACTACATCAGAATAAAAAGTTTTTGCTCAGCAAGAGAAACTGATATCAAAATAAACAGACAGCCAACTAAATGGGAAATGATATTTTCAAACAAGAGCTCAGATAAGGGCCTAATATCCAAAATTTACAAAGAACTCATAAAACTCAACAACAAACAAACAAACAATCCAATAAAAAAATGGGAAGAGGACATTAACAGACACTTCTCCCAGGAAGAGATACAAATGGCCAACAGATATATGAAAAGATGCTCAGCTTCATTAGTTATTAGAGAAATGCAAATCAAAACTACAATGAGAGACCACCTCACCCCTGTTAGATTAGCTATTATCAACAAGACGGGTAATAGCAAATGTTGGAGAGGCTGTGGAGAAAAAGGAACCCTCATTCACTGTTGGTGGGACTGTAAAGTAGTACAACCATTATGGAGGAAAGTATGGTGGTTCCTCAAAAAACTGCAAATAGAACTACCTTATGACCCAGCAATCCCTCTACTGGGTATATACCCCAAAACCTCAGAAACATTGATACGTGAAGACACATGTAGCCCCATGTTCATTACAGCACTGTTCACAGTGGCCAAGACATGGAAACAACCAAAAAGCCCTTCAATAGAAGACTGGATAAAGAAGATGTGGCACATATACACTATGGAATACTACTCAGCCATAAGAAATGATGACATCAGATCATTTACAGCAAAATGGTGGGATCTTGATAACATTATAAGGAGTGAAATAAGTAAATCAGAAAAAAACAAGAACTATATGATTCCATACATTGGTGGAACATAAAAATGAGACTAAGAGACATGGACAAGGGTGTGGTGGTTACCAGGGGTGGGGGGAGGGAGGACATGGGAGGGAGGGAGGGAGGGAGAGAGTTAGGGGGAGGGGGAGGGGCACAGAGAAGTAGATAGAGGGTGGCGGAGGACAATCTGACTTTGGGCGAGGGGTACGCAACATAATTTAATGACAAAATAACCTAGCCATGTTTTCTTTGAATATATGTACCCTGATTTATTAATGTCATCCCATTACCATTAATAAAAATTTATTAAAAAAAAAAAAAGAATTTATTGAGAAGCTACCTGTGCCTATCTTCGTTACTAGTCATCATCATCATTATCCACAAAAACCTGTTGCAATCATATATGCATGTTACGTTCAAGTACTGATCTCTCAGGAAAACCCCAACGGGTGTAATGGAATACATTTTTTTTTTTTTTAAATATTTTTTTAAATTTATTTTATTATTATTTTATTTATTCATTTATAGAAAGGAGAGAGAGGGAGAGGAGAGAGAGACAGAGAGAGAGAAGGGGGGAGGAGCTGGAAGCATCAACTCCCATATGTGCCTTGACCAGGCAAGCCCAGGGTTTCGAACCGGCGACCTCAGCATTTCCAGGTCGACGCTTTATCCACTGCGCCACCACAGGTCAGGCAAGGAATACATTTTGTAAGAGAGAGACCTTCCAAACTTTGACGTAGGTGACTTGACTTACTTTAGGAACTGATTTTCTTAGAAATCACATATTATAAATACATAGATAATACTTTATAAAATACTGTCAATTACATAATCTCTTCTAATCTGCATAATGTCTTTGAAGGTAAGCATTAGTCCCATGCTTTCAGATGACAAAACAGCTTCAAAGAAAACAAAATATTTTCTAAAGTATGATAAACATGTAATCTAGTTCTTGTGAATTATTTCTAATTTTTTAAAAGTATGATGTTTATTTAAATTGTTTTGAATGCTTTGAATTTCTTGGAAAACATTTTTATTCAAAAGGCATGTTTTAGTAAACATTTGTTTTACCTGCCTGGCTGCCTCTGTCTCCACTATGGGCAACTCTTTTGAAAACTCTCCATTCCTTAACTAACGGGCCTGTCAATCACATGGCGCACCTCCCTTATCACAAGGTGAGCATGCAAAGCAGGCTAGTCTTTTAATGATGTCTATTCCTTTGACCCACAGCTTGATTGGGAGCAAGCGCGTGACTAAAGCAAGACCAATCAGCATCTTTTTTGGAATTTAATACAAACACCGTGAGAGTACTGCTCTCCTTCCAAGATCACATACACTAAAGATGGTGCTAACTTGGAGTGTCTTTTTTTTTTTTTTGTATTTTTCTGAAGCTGGAAACGGGAAAAGACAGTCAGACAGATTCCCGCATGCGCCCGACTGGGATCCACCCGGTACGCCCACCAGGGGCGACGCTCTGACCACCAGGGGGCGATGCTCTGCCCCTCCCGGGCATCGCTCTGCCGTGACCAGAGCCACTCTAGCGCCTGGGGCAGAGGCCAAGCAGCCATCCCCAGAGCCCGGGCCATCTTTGCTCCAATGGAGCCTTGGCTGCGGGAGAGGAAGAGAGAGACAGAGAGGAAGAAGGGGGGGGGGTGGAGAAGCAAATGGGCGCTTCTCCTATGTGCCCTGGCCGGGAATTGAACCCGGGTCCACCACACGCCAGGCCGACGCTCTTCCGCTGAGCCAACCGGCCAGGGCTTTTTTTTTTTTTTTAATAATTTTATTTTTAATGGGGTGACATCAATAAATCAGGATACATATATTCAAAGATAACAACTCCAGGTTATCTTGTCGTTCACTTATGTTGCATACCCATCACCCAAAGTCAGATTGTCCTCTGTCAACTTCTATCTAGTTTTCTTTGTGCCCCTCCCCCTCCCCCTTTCCCTCTCCCTCTCCCCCCCTCCCCCCCGTAACCACCACACTCTTATCAATATCTCTTAGTTTCACTTTTATGTCCCACCTACGTATGGAATAATGCAGTTCCTGGTTTTTTCTGATTTACTTATTTCACTTTGTATAATGTTATCAAGATCCCACCATTTTGCTGTAAATGATCTGATGTCATCATTTCTTATGGCTGAGTAGTATTCCATAGTGTATATGTGCCACATCTTCTTTATAACTTGGAGTGTCTTATAACCACCTGTGCCACAATGTGGAGAAAGCCTAACTGGGAGCGACACTGATCCAGGTTGCAGAAGATCCCCGATGCTCCTGAGGTTACTGCTTTGAGCATCTGTACTGACCACGTCTTAAACTCAAGGGAAACTAACATTTTTCCTTTCCTCTTTCCCTTCTCTTTCATTTTTCCATCAGCCATTTCAATATGATTCTTTTATTCCTTGCTCCTAAAAATTTCCTGACTATGATGCTTCTTACTTGATGCTTCCTGCTCCTTCTGTCTGTCTGTCTGTCTGTCTCTCTCCTCTCTAAAATGAATAAATAAAAAATATATTAAAAAATTTCCTGACTAAACAAGGTCCACTCGAAGATACTACAAATCTGTGACTTCAAACACAAAGTGCATAAGCAACTTTATGTAACATAATCAAGTGATTAGAAAAAAACGGGCTCTTTATTTACTTAAAAATTACTTTAGGTATTTTACCTTGAATTTAGAAACATATCTATTAGTTAAAATTTCTGAGGTGGTATACTAGTTTTTTTCTGCTATATAACTTCAAATTCTTCTGCATTACTTACTTAACATAATCTCAAGACAGAAATAATGTATCAAAGGGAAGTCAAGATATAAAAATCAGAAAAAATTTCAATCTTGCTTTTAAGTGTATAAAAGGGATTTATGATAATGGAAAATGGCTGAGGCCCCATATTAAGGAAATTACAGTTATAAAAACAGTCATGGCTAAATCTCCAGAACTTGCCAGAGTTAAATCTTAAGGCAGATTCTTAGCTCTCTCTCTATATATATTATTTCCATTTACTTTAAAAGTAGGCCCATAAAAACAAAGAGAAAGAAAGGAGATTCCAATAGGATATTTCTGATGTAATTTTAAATACTGTATTTATAAATACTCACTGTTTATGAAGTCATATTATATCATACAATATTGGTCAAATATTGTGAGTATCCATTGCATTATATTATCTTGTCTAGATACTGAAAGTTTCTTCTCTCAAAAAGTGTACAGTCCATGGATTTAAAGATACCAGGGTAGATGCTTAAAATCAAAATGTGTAACCTAAATTGAAAAGTGAATGGATCTATGGGTCTGTTGAGAGAGTACATTTTAAAACATACTTTGTTGAACACTTGATTCTTATGCTTAAAGATTTAACAGTGATACGATCATCAAAAAAGCCTTAACTGACTTTAGAAAGATAAAAAACACACCATGTCAAAAAACTCTTCTAATATAGCCAGACATTACCTTGGAAATAATTTCTAACAGTAAGTTGAAGGGATGAAGAAATCTTTAGGAGTTTTCAGCCCATCCAACTTCCCTTTTACATGACTATATTTAAATGGTCCAAAATACCTATGAGTAAATCTTATGTTCAATATGTACAGACTAGTTTACTTGACAATATTCTTCCAATAGCTCATAAAATATCCTGGAGAAGAGGTGGGGTATAGTGGAGAAGGGCAGGCTTTGGTGTCAAACATGAATCTGAGATTTAACATTTACAAACCTTCTGAGTCTGTTGACTTCTTCTTTAAAACATGGGGATGATGGTACACATCTTGTGGGTTGGTCATGGAGAGTAGGAGATAAATTATGACAGGCATTGGCATTCAATTCTACTACACACACTGGCATTCAGTAAATGTAGCTATTATACTTATTATCCTAAGTTGTGTTTTAGCCAGTTTTTGCCTACCCTTGTCAAAAATGAGGAACTTGACACAGTCCACTGGGTGAGCCCATTCAAAATATTTGGTGACTGTTTCATTACCTAAGTCCTCTCATCTACAGATTAAATAGTGTTATTTCTTATTTTCCCACCCTTTGGATATCTGTGATTTTCCTGAAACCCACTTGAAGTTCTTGAAGTCCTTCTTAAGTTGTCCTCCAAGCAAAAGCCATGATAAGGGCCTTCTGTACTTAAGAAGGACAAATAGGTACCCATTACTTTGCCTCTTTAGAGAAGAGTAAACACTTACCCCAATTGAAGTTTATCAAAAAAGATATAAATCGCCTAGTTAAATTTGAATTTCAGATAAATAACAACACATAACATTTTTTAGTGTATGTCTCATTAATGTATTTTACATGACAATCCAATTTGTAAGCAAATAGAGAAAAATAAAGGAACAATCATCCTTTTTACTAACAGAACTTTGAAAAGATTTCTGCTGACCCTACTTATCTGTTGGGTTAGAGCAATATTTTTAAGGTTTTTGTGGCATACACATATTGCAAAACTGCATATAATTCTTATTGTTTTTGTTTTGCTGATGTGTTTCTGAAACATGTTTTCAAAGTAATTGTCAAGGTAACTTGTTTTTAATAGGTGGTTTTAAATATCAAGTGGAGGTATAACTATGTAAAAGGCAGTAAAGATTCTGTTTTCTTTTTTAAATTCAGAATCAAGGACAAGATTGTGTGCTTATGGGGAAAGATAAACTGTGTAGGGCAGCTTGTTATAAGACTCAGATTTTTGAAAAGGAAAATATTATTGGATTGATTTGTATGCTTTATAATAAATCAGCTTATTAAAATTCAAATACAGGTTGGCTGTAGGAGAAAACATATTAAATGTGGTAAAATAATACTTTTCATGTCTTATAATTAATAATTCTAGGGGTTCCTGTAAACACTGATTCTTGACTGTTACACAAGTGTTGATTCTTTGAATGAGATTAAATAGTGCTTTTATGCAGATGCATATTTGATACTGCAACCCCTCTTTTAAAAGTTGAAAATGACTGAATTATAGGACAAGAAAAAGCCAACTATGCATTTTCTAGTTGAAACATTTGATTGAGATCATTGTCCAATTCTGATGTGGTAGGAGTGAAGATAAGAAAGAACAGAATTTCATTGTATTCTCAAGCTTATCCATCATAATTCATAATCTGTTAGTAAATATGTTTGTTCTTTTAAGAATGGCTGAAAGTATTCAACTTCTGGGAAAGAAGAATAAGTGGACATTTGTTTTATCAGTGGGCATGTTGTAAAAAGTTCTATTCAGAAAATATATTGAACTGTCAGAGTCCTGATTGATGGACAGGCTTTTGTTATTAACAAGCTGTAGATTAGAGAAGAATGCTTAGCTGCCTCTGAAAATGAAATGGCTGAACTTTCAATATTAAGAAAGTGCTAACATGCTTGGAATCCTATAAAACTACTTAAAAACATTTTTCAGCCAAATGGATAGGTGTAATTTTAAAGTTCAGAGTGGGCAGAAGTGCTACTAAACTTTGTTTAATCAGTCCAGGAACACTGAATAACATGAATCCGCAAATCACATCTGAGAAACATCTTTCTAAGGACGTAAGTTAAAATAAACCTAGCCACATTTTCCAGATGCATTCAAAAGCAGGGCTTAAATCGGCTAAACTGGACTGGAACTGTGAGAATGTGAACCAGCAAAGGGCGACACGCTGGATAGGAAGCTGGAACATTACTCATGAATGAATCAGACACTTCCCTCCCTCCATGTTTAAAAAGGTCCTCAGCATAAGATGTGGTAAACTCTAAACGGGGAAAACTGTCTTCAGGATCGGGTTTATATAACTGACCTGTCTACCTAATGCAGAAATCAAACAGCTGTAAAGAAGTGCGATGGTGCGTAGACCCCATTCTTGTCACAGAGGCGTCATGTAGAGAGAAACAATAGCCAGGGCAAGAGAGGCGAAGGGGAGAGGCACCAAGTGCCCTGTAGGCCCTGAGCCTGAAACACAGAGTGCTCCAGGGAGGCAGTACTTGCGGTAACACTACTTCCTCTGAGTTCTTAGGTATGTCTGAATTCTACTTGGCTCACCGACCTGAGAACTTTTTCTTGAAATCAAAGCTTGCAAGCAGACGCTCTGGCAGTGGAAAGAACTAAGAACCATTTCAGAGTGAATTTTGTCAGTATACAACATTTGTTTTTACAGGCAACAGAGAAAACAAACGTTTAGAAATCATGAAAATACATGAATGGAAGTAACAGTCAAACCTAGCCTTGTTTTTGTACAGATGTGGATTCTTTGGGTGAACATAATTCTAACAGTGCTGGGAGATAAATTAAAAGCACAGAAATATCACTGTGTTGAGATCAACAGAAATAAGAGTAATGAACCAAACAAAACTTCCTACAAAGATCTTAAATGCTTTTAAACGAATAGAGAATGCCAAGCAAAGCTACCGGCGTAAAAATGGAACAGCACAGAAAAATTAAGCACAGAATCCAATTTCTAAAACTCACTAAACACTGTAGATCCTTGAAAAATCAATAAACCAAAAGGTCAGGACACCTTAGAAACAACTGTGCTCAGGACTGCATTTATATAACCGATCAATTCAAGGAAAAATAAAAATAATCCAGGCGGGTGTGCGTGTGTGTGTGAGGGAGAAAGGGAGAGAGAGAAACACAAAGAGAAAGAGCAAGAGACTTAAAAACACCCAACTTTCCCACCATGCAGGTATTGCCCATTGCACTGCCATGGAGCTGTGACAATGGGAGCACACGCCCGGAGCACGGAGGAATCACAGCCATCCTGGCAGATGGGCAGGGCTATGGAGTATTTCAGAGTGGAGATGTTCCTTGAGCTAGGACTTGTGGGAGAAGTTGGAGTTGCTCAGTCACTGTGGAGGCGGGGGACAGACACTGTAGACAGAGGACCCTGGGGAGAATGTGCGGGGCTGCTCAGGAAGCTGTGAGCAGGACAGACACAGTGTGGGCAGGGCTGTGGGAGGGTGAGGCTGGCAGGTCAGGCTGGGCTACATTGCATCAAGCAGTGCACGTCCCACTGTGGGGTCCGCAGCTTATCTCTAGAGGCGAGCTGCTGAGAGGTGGTAAGCGGAAGACGTAAATTGGCTTACTCTTGTCTATATATTACACAATTTTGTGACTGTGAGGAAAATGGATTGGAGGGGGAAGGAGCTAGAGGCCAGAGGACATGCTGGAAGGTCATTTCATCTGTCCAGACGATCGAGGATGAAGATTAGGAATAAAGATCTTGTTACTTCCAGAGTCCAGAAATCCGTCTCTCAGACATCAGTTCTGTAGGTCCAACAGTTATTTAGGACTTGATTTGACATGTATTTATTGAGGCCCTACTATGTATGAGGTGCTTGGGGTATATCAGAAACAAAACAAACATTCCTACTCCTGTAGAACATGGTTTCTACCAGGTGCATCCAGACAGTAAATAGTGCAGATAACAATCAAGTTGTTCATGGAATATACTAGACATTGATCAGGGCTGCAGGCAAAAGCAAAGAGCAGCGTTGGGGGACCAGGCTCACCAGAGCAAAGGTTGTAGGGGAGGTTTATAGCTTTGAAAAACTGGAAAGGCAGCTTTTAAGGGGAGGATAGGATAGGACTTAGTTTATCTGAGATGTGGAAAGAGATTTCTGAGCAGAGGCAAGAAGGGCCAAACTGAGGGCATGCCCGGTATGTCTGAGGCACCAAGGGGCCAATGAGCCTGGACCTCGGGATCTGGAAGATGAGATCAGAAGGAAAAGAATCAGAGCATGTAGGGACGGTGGGCCACAGTATCAGTGCTATTTGGCAACGAGAAGGTTATTGCTGATTCCCGTGAGGTCACTTTCTTGGGGAATGTGGAACAGAGTGCTTGAGTTGAATGAGCTAGAAATAAATGAGAGAAGAGAAAATGAGTTAGAACTTTATTTTTTAAGAATTCTTTACTAAAAGGACAAGGCAGAATTAGCAGTGAATACTTAAGGTAAGCGTGTGCTGGACATATGTGTTGTCTTTCCAGAAGAAGTTGAGTGAGAGCTGAATGAACAAAGGTGAGGGAGATTGTAAAAGATGGGAAGGGTTTGGTAGGAAGGTGGGAAGGATGCAGCAAAGTGCCCCAAGATATGGTTTAAGAGTGGGATCAGGTCCACTGGCTGAACAGTATACTAAGTGAAATAAGTAAATCAGACAAAGCTAAGAACTATATGATTTCATACATACGTGGGATATAAAACAGACTCATGGACATAGAGAAAAGTGAAGTGGTTGCCAGGGGAGGGAGGTGGGAAGGAGGGAGTAAAGAGGGACAAATATATGGTGATAGAAAATGATTTCAACTGGGGTGATGGGCACATAACACAATCAACAGTTCAATGCTATAGAGACGTTGACCTGAAAACTATGTACTTTTATTGATCAATGTCTCCTCATTCCATTTAATTTCTAAATTTAAAAATATTTTAAAAAGAAAAAAGAAAGAAAAATGAAAAGACCATTTTATCATTTGAGATAGAAGCAGAGAGGTAATAATTATTGACATGGAAACCACTTGGGCTTCTGTTTCTTCTCTGAATCATAAAGAAAGATATTATACTGAAAGTAAGACCCTGGCCGGTTCACTGGGTGGGTAGAGCATTAGCCTGGTGTGTTGACTTCCTGGGTTTGATCCTTGGTCAGGGCACACATGAGAAGCGACCATCCACTTCTCTTCCCCTCCTCTTTCTCTCTCTCTTCCCTCTCGCAGCCAGTGGCTTGACTGGTTTGAGCATCAGCCCCGGACACTAAGGATAGCTAGGTTGATTCAAGCATCATCCCAACAGAGCCCAACAGGGGTTGCCATGTGGATCCCAGGGCATTTGTGGGAGTCTGTCTATCGCCCCTCCTCTCACTTAAAAAAAAAGAAAAAAAATAATAAAAAAAAAAAGAAAAGAAGAAAAGCCAAAGAGAGTCACGAGTTTTAGAGGATGGTGAAAGTTTACAATTATTGTAATGAGAAGAGAGAAAATGGAAAATGACCTAAACAAGAACACAAATTTGATTAAAACTCATTCTAATACCTTTTCTCACTGAGTACCTAACCAGTCCTCAAGGCAGATTTGAGAATTAAATGGTTCTGTAATCATGACCTCTGTAGTGAATTCATTGTACTGTTTATATAATTCAAGAGATTTATAATCCTTTATTAAGAAATGTCAGCATTTGATTGTTTTTATTTCAAAACCAGTTTTATTGAAATCTGCAAGGAATAACTTCAGGGAAAAGAAAAACATACCGAAACAGATACCCTGCTCTCTTTCCAGTAAAAACAACAGTCTAAAGATGATAAACAAAAGAATCAGATATATTGATCATCTAGCTCTGAAAATTAAAACCCTTTTAGGAATTGTGAGGGAGTCTTGATCCTAAATACCAATGTAATTGTTCACTCAGACTCTTTAATAACACTTGGAAAGTAATTAATCAACTTATGACACAGATTCAAGGGCTGTCACCTTGTTGTTAATGAAACTGTCTGGGGTTTTATCTGCATTTTTCTGGTGAATAAAATAACAGGATTTTTTGTAAGCTCTTTGAAAAGCCAGATAATGTTGAAAATCATTGAACCTGATGGACAAAGTTACTGAACAAGTGTGCTACTGAGACTGAAATAGAATTTAGAAGGATCTTAATTCTGACGTGACAGAAAGGGAATTTTTGAAAAGTCCAAAATGCATAGTCATTTCTGTTAGGAAGAAGCTTTTTTATGTCAACAAACTTTGTTTTGGCTGCTTTTTTATGATAATTCATTAGAACTTAAGATATTTATTGTCCTATTTTACACTCAATTGAAAAAACAGCATCAGTAGGGACCATCTGCCCCAACATGAGACCACAGTCAGGTACTCCCAGAGAGCAGACGGACAGGAAGGGAAGGCCCGCCCTAATATGAGCTTTCCTCCAATCCTCAGACCGCTGTCTAAGTTCATGTTGGGAACATGGTGAATATGATTCTTACACACACTCCAGCATGAACTCTGCACATTCGAGGCCCAGAGAAATGGCCTCGAGATAATACGACAGGAAAGCTGACACACATTCACAGCAGGTGATGTCCCAGCGGAAAGTAACTGGATACAGTTTTTAGGGACCTATCTTTCAGTCCCAACAGTCATAGATGCATTATAATCACTGATACGCTAGAAAAGTTTAGTCATGAAAATGGTGCAAAGTTTGTTCGCTCTTTCTTTTAATACTGCAGTTTCCTTTGAGAACATGGAATGTCATTTAGAGTGTTTATGAGGAGCTAACAGAGGGCTGAGGACACACCTCCGACACTCCAAATAACAGTCTTCCTGCTTCTGCTGCATAATCCTGCAATTCTCACTGGTAGCTGAGGGTAGGGTGAACTAAGGGGCCTAATTTAGGACTGGACAGATGAGAGTCTAGCTTCTCTAGAATCAAACCACCAGTGACAGAGTAGGAGGAAGGTTAGACTTTGCTCATCGTGTGCCCAACATTTTCCTGTGAGCTTCCCTGGATTCCTAACTTAGTTTGTACCAGTTATTTTCCTACTAGTAAGACAGCAGCCTGATTCCTAATGGGACTGTCTAGTCATGACTTGCCATGTGCCAAGCCCATGGCCCTAGAGCCTATCCCCCCACCTATCCCTCCCTTAACCCAAGGGATTCAACACCTCATTGAAACCTCCAGGTAGTCTTCTTCATTATTTATTTTCAGTATCTGTGGCATGAGAATTATCATAAGAATTTTCTTAAATTGAAATTTGTCCAAATGTATAAATATAGAGGCATTTGACTGCTCATTTATCAAATTGTGAGACCTTTTAGTTGAAGTTAAAAAACCATCTAGGCCCTGGCTGGTTGGCTCAGTGGTAGAGCATTGGCCTGGTGTGTGGATATCCCAGGCTTGATTCCGAGTCAGGGCACACAGGAGAAGTGCCCATCTGCTTCTCCCCTCTCTTCTCTTCTCTTTCTCTCTCTGTTCTCATCCCCTCCAGCAGCTATGACTCGATTGGCAAGAGCTGGCCCCGGCTACTGAGGATGGCTCTGTGGCCTCTCTGCCTTAGGCGCTAAAAATGGCTCTGGTAGCAATGGAACATCGTCCCCTAGTGGGCTTGCCTGGTGGATCCCAGTCAGGGCACATGCAAGGAGTCTGTCTCTCTGCTTTCCCTCTTCTCAGTGAATAAAATAAATGAATGAATAAATAAATAAGTAAATAATCATCTAAATATGTGTTAGCATAACATTAATATATATAGTTATACTGATTCTCTGATTAACCATTGAAATAAAAACTAAGCATGTCAAAATTATATAAATAAATTACTCCTACAGTGCTATCTATAATTAAATTTTAAAACAAGCTTTAATGATGATGTATGTATTCAGCAAACCTTCAGTTTCATCTACGAGAATCTCCATTTCAAGACCATAATAATGCAATTTTTCTTTATCTCCCCACCAAGATATAAGAAATTGACAAATTCTGGCACCCCCCTCCTCCCCAGTATTACACAGACACAAGAAAAGCTAATATACTTTTGATCAGGGAAAGTTTTTATCAGGGAAGTTTTCTGGGGACCAAATGTGATGAGTAGTTAGGAATTCACAACATAATAAATGATCTCAGTGTCCATGTTTCAGTACTACGCCTTCTAAATTTGACTTTCTTTCCTTTAGACAGAAGTAGTTGCTGATTCTGTATCTTTCAACTGCACTTAAGTTACCTATTTGGGCCGAGTCCATATGGGAAGTCTAGTTACCAGAAAGCACAGACTCACAAACAGGAAGTATAACTAGAGTAAGAAGGTGTTTTTCTCCACACAATGGAATTCAAAGATGTGTCATCCATGTAATGTGAAGCAAACTCCAACACCACTACTGCTGAGTATTCCTTATGAAAACTTATGATTACAGCATTGCGTTTTCTAAGCCTGTTGAAACTTGCTGCTCTTGCTTATAGATACAAATGACCTGTTCTTTTCTGTGCATAGATTTCAATCAGTAAGGGTGTCAAGGTAGGAGGAAGGATAGCAGGAATGATAAAAGGGGGAAAAATCAATTTTCAGAAAGCATATGGTAACAACTGAATGCTTAATCAAATTAGCCTAGAAATTCCTTTCTATTTTCAGCAGTCTTTGCAAGGCTGTTGCTTGATGGTACAGAGTGAATTTCAATAAATGTCATATATCTAGTTAGATGGCTTATTTAAAAAATTTGTCGAACTAGGTCACTGACTCAGAATAGATTTCATTCCAAGATATGACAGATGGATATTGATATTGAGAGAAAGATTGACATTAGCTAGAAGGTTCTGGGCAGAAGAAAATATCGCTCATTTAACATTCGACAGCATATTTACTGAGTACCTACTGTGTGTCAGGATAAACTTGTAATAAATACTTAGTTTATTTTGTATTACAATAGAAGGAGGAGTTGTGCCAAAATAATGTTCTTGGGGTTAGTAAGGATTATAACAGAATAGCACTTGTCTTCAAAAATATGATACTTACAGTTTTCACATTGCATCAGACAAATGCATTAGTACTCATTCAAATGTCCATTCTGTCATGGTTGCAGGATTTTAGATTTCAGATTTTTTGAAGATGCTGTTTATTGACCCTTAGTAAAAACCAACTTCCTATTTTTCTGGAACAAAAGGGGCCTTACATGGTTTCAAAGATTTGTTAGACATCAAAGAGCTTAGAGAGACATAGAGTTTATGGGTAATGATTTAGGATTTAGTAAATCAAAAACACATGGATTAAATTTCTTTTAAGAGACCCCTAGGTTTAATCTTTAAGAATGAAAACGTTGGTTTAAACACATGTTAGTCTCAAGCAAAGCCAAGATTTATTTTTAAAGATAGTTAAGAGCTGTCTGATGGACCCAAAACTTGGCTGTGTTTTTCTTTCACACATGACTAGGCCTCAAAAGGAGACAACCTGCCTTCTGCTAAGCAAAGCTACTCCACCGCTCTCTTTCCGACTTGTGAAACGACACGATTCCAAGGTCTCCAGCTTTGAATGCTCTTTTTGATATTAAATAAAATATTGAAACCACAACCATCGCATGGTCTTATCGATAACTGGAGAGTACTTTTCAATTCCTCAGAATGATTTATTTATTTATTTTATATACAACTTTAATATTGGATCTGAGATTCTAGGTGCTATCTCAGATTTCCAACTATAGGGAATACAGGTCACTTCAAAATAGGAAAAGCCCACTGATCTTAGTATGGGCATTGTTTCATGATATATTAGTATATTTGCATTTAAAAATATAGAAAGAAATATAGTACACAATCTTCCATTCTCAATGCCCACTGGCCTGGGCATTTCACCGAGTTTTTAGGACTAAAGGAAACGTATCAGTACACACCTGTGAGCTCTTATTCTTTTGAAAAAATAGATTGGAACTCTAATCTGAAGAAGGATTTTGAAGGACACTCAAATCAACACACATGTGTGTTTTGAATTTCAATGGTAGAGAAATAAGCTGGTGAAGTTCAGGCAGAATTAAAAAAACAAAAAAACAAAGAAAGTGCCAATATTCCAAAGAGAGTTTATTCTAAATGAGAACGTGGAAATGAAATATGAAATGTACATATACAGTTATAATAAATTTAGGTTTCAGAAAATAATTGCTTTAGTGTAAGAATGAAATAGCTAGATTACCCTTTAATTTAGAAATATATATATAGCTTGATAAAAAGTGTGTGGGCTGATGAGTTTAGAAAAATAAGTATGTGTGAACATATGAATTATTAAATATTGTTTTCTTTTTTAAGTTGTTAAACTAATATTCCAGAGAGGAAAAAACCTGAGAACCCTAGAAGTTAAAATACTCTGTGAAACTGGTTCTGGGGCTCTTGGCCAAGTACAGTGCCGAAGGTCACACAGGGATCACTCGGCAGGTGCAGCCGAGGCCAAGACTGCAAACAGGACCCCAGGAGCCAAAGCGGGCCCACAGACACTGTGTCTCTCTAGCTGCAGCTTTAAATGTGCTGAGTCAACACTTTCATATGGAGAGATTTCTAGTGTCTCCTGGAAATTTGAAGGACAGCACCACATGAGTGCATGCTGCACACTGGGCCTCCTGGCAACTCTGCTAGTGCCAAGCAGTGGCTGTGCCTCTCAGATACGGCTTTTCTCAGCAGACTATCAGTCCTGAGTGAAAGGGAGAGTTCTACTCATTTAGGTTAGCTGTTTGCAACACTTGATACAGGAAATAGAGCAGAACGAAGGAAAGAAGGATGATGGTTTCACAATGAAAAGGGGTAAAAAAAAAAGGTGGGAGAGAAAAGGAAAGAAAAAGTGCACAGCAGATATAAGTTGTATACGATCACAAACTGCCTCCCCTGCTGTCTCCAGATTTTACTATGGAAGGATTCATGACAACAGCAGGGTATCCCTCTCAACAGATCCCTTTTCAGGCTCACAGTGCAGAAAATAAGAGAGAAAACTGTCCAAATGGAGCAATATCCCTGATCAAGGATGGAGCATAGGGATAGCATCAAGAGAATAGAGGAGAGTATCATGGGTTCTCCTTTTCCATATGCCATAATGCAGGGGATGTGAGTGACAACCTGAGACTGCATGAACTCTGGCAGGCATGGTCCTGTCCTTACCATACAAAGCCATACAGAGGCTCCATGCACCTGTGCAGGCTGAGGACTCACAATTCCAGAGAAAACCAGATGACAGCAGCAACCCCGAGGAGTGTGAAGTAGAAGCCCTGCTCTGCATACCCACAAGGGTCGTGTTCTCATCTCCTTGGGGTTCTAGCTCAAAGGCCATCTTTGGGGTAAGCCCTTCTCTGACCCTACTACTGAATTTTTCAATCACCATCCCATCTCCTCTTATCCCGAACAGTACCTACTCCCCTTCACCACTTTAGGCTTCCTTATAGTTCTTATCCCCACCTCATTTACAACACATTTTATGTATGTGTTTTGTTTATTATTTGCCTCCCTAAATATAGAACAGAGCACCAGGAGGTCAGTGACCTCTGCCTGTTTTATTCTCTGCTGCATTGCCAGGATCTAGAGTTATGCCTAGCAGGTGCATAACAAATTACCCCAAACAACTACATCCTCAATCCCACTTCTGGAGTACAGGAACTCCAGAGCTTTCACTAGAACCTGAGATTCTCTAACCATATTTCATAATAATTCTTTGTTATATTTGGAAAAATGCATTCTCAAATCCTATGGACTATTATATAATCTATATAGGGCTCATAAACTCATACAATTTCTGTGGGCCCTATAGCTCTTACAGAAATTGAAAATAACAGGGGTATCCTCTATAAACATACTTGCCGAAATTCACACAAACACAGAAGAAACAGGTATATGTGGTTATGTGATTAGCTAGTGAACTGGTTCTTCTTCTTTTTTTTTTTTTTAATTTTTAGACAGAGACAGAGAGAGAGCCAAAGAGAGGGACAGATAGGGACAGACAGACAGGAAGGGAGAGAGATGAGAAGCATCAATTCTTCATTGTGGCACCTTAGTTGTTCACTGATTGCTTTCTCATATGTGCCTTGATGGGGGGCTACAGCAGAGTGAGTCATCCCTTGCTCAAGCCAGCGACCTTGGGCTCAAGCCAGTGACCTTGGGCTTCAAGTCAGTGATCTTTGGGCTCAAGCTAGTGACCATGGGGTCACGTTTATGATCTCATGCTCAAGCCAGCAGTCCAGTGCTCAAGCTGGTGAGCCCACACTCTAGCCAGATGATCCCATGCTCAAGCCAGCAACCTCGGGGTTTTGAACTTGGGTCCTCTGCATCCCAGTCTGACGCTCTATTCACTGCACCACTGCCTGGTCAGGCTTCTTCTTCTTCTTCTTTTAATTGTACTGTGTTCCACTTTCTGCTACAAATGCCACATGTATCTCTCTCAATTGCATTTTAAGGCTTATAAAAATACTTCTTCATTTTGTCCCTTGAAAAGCAAAGTTGTCAGATTTTACTGAATGTTTTTATTGGGACAAATCCCAAGGGGAATATGCTAACTGTTAAACACAGCTGAAGAGAGATCTGAGAATGGGCTTTCAGATAGAAGGGTAGATTACAAAATTATTCACAACTGTTAATCTGATAATAGAAGAATGCCTCACACATATGGAAGAAGATTTTCCTGGTATGCTTGTCCACAAAAACAGAAAGCAAGAAAAAGAACTGGGGGAAAACAAGGCGAGAAAAACCCTAGAGACTGGAAATACATATTCATCATTTATCACTGACTTAAGGATCCCAACGTATTTCTCAGTGGAAATGCTTTAAATAGTCAACCTTCACCGATGACCGGGCAGAGGCTGTCTGGTGCTATTGAGCCAGCATGGGAGCTAGGCTCTCGCACACAGATTTATTGTCTAAAACGAGGGGCTAAGATAGTGCCTATACAGTGGACCCTCGTCTATTGCGGGGGTTAGGTTACAGAATCCCCTGCGGATAGGCGACAATCTGTGAAGTAGCAACCTTATATTTATTTTATGATTTATTTATATTTTAAGGCTTTATAAACCCTCCCACACTCTTATAAACCTTTCCCACACTTATTTTGCTTATTTTACCGCATAACTAATTAAAATAATAAATATATTAAAATACCTAAATACAACAAAATCCTGCAATATAGCAAAAAACCCACGACACAAATTTAGATATATACAGTTTAAAAATCCACGATACAGTGAGACCGTGAAAAGTGAACAGTGATATGGCGAGGGATGACCGTAATGTAAGATTGTCGTAGAATCAGAAAGATGATATACTCAGACGCAGCTTGGAAATTCAAAGGGTCTTTAAGTTCTAACCTTTCGATTGAAAAATAAAATTCTTCCCTCATTCACTGTTGGTGGGAATGTATAGTAGTACAACCATTATGGAAGAAAGTATGATGGTTCCTCAAAAAACTGAAAATAGAACTACCTTATGACCCAGCAATCCCTCTACTGGGTATATACCCCCAAAACTCAGAAACATTGATACGTAAAGACACATGCAGCCCCATGTTCATTGTAGCATTGTTCACAGTGGCCAAGACATGGAAACAACCAAAAAGCCCTTCAATAGATGACTGGATAAAGAAGATGAGGCACATATACACTATGGAATACTACTTAGCCATAAGAAATAATGACATCAGATTATTTACAACAAAATGGTGGGATCTTGATAACATTATACAAAGTGAAATAAGTAAATCAGAAAAAACCAAGAACTGCATTATTCCATACGTAGGTAGGACATAAAAACGAGACTAAGAGACATGGACAAGAGTCTGGTGTTTGGGGGGGCAGACAGGGAGGGAGAGGGGAAGGGGGAGGGGGAGGGCCACAAACAAAACTAGATAGAAGGTGATGGAGGACAATCTGACTTTGGGTGATGAGTATGCAACATAATTGAATGACAAGATAACCTGGACATGTTTTTTTTGAACATATGTACCCTGATTTATTGATGTTACTCCATTAAAATTAATAAAAAAAAAGAAAGAAAAAGAAAATTATTTAATAGCAAATGAGATGATTTCTAACAACGTCATTCTCATGTGCTATCCCCTTTTCATGGCTCTTGTTTCCATTTTTACATACGTGTTCTTTAACTGTATAGCTAGACTGTAAACTCTTCCTTTTTAAAAAAGGTTCCCCTAGTATCAAGCACATATAATTTGCTCCCCAAACAGTTCTTAGCTATTTTTGGTGACAGGAATGTGGGCCTGTCAGCAACCCAGTGTCTGCTAAATCAAAGTGATGCTGAATTGACATTAGTCAGTATATCCATCATTCGTTACTAAGAGGTGACTATTTATTTTGCACCATGCAAAGCCCATGAAGAAATCCCATCCTGAGGGCTCAGAGTCAAAGACAACAGTTTCAACAGACACCGGCCAGGTGAACTCGCTGGCACGGGAACTTGTGCCTATTTCCTCCCCTTAAGGCAGCAAAATTAGGCAACTTGGTATCCCATGAACAAACACAGCGGCCCCAGGAAAATATTAGGGATGATGGGGAAAAGAAAACATGGATGGTTCTGGTGGGAAGGATTAAGCCTAATGACCACGATGAAAAACCTTTGAAAATGGAGCGGAGAAATGGGGGCATGCAAGGGCTTGGCAGCGCCCTGACCAAAACCTACACAGAACAATTTCAATTCTCTGAATGTTCAGGGAGCTCTGTCCTCATCCCACGTGTGTCACCACACACACTGCTGCAGCCACCTAGAGAAAGGGGTGTCCCGAGAGGAGGTTAGCCTATTGAATTATTTGCTTTATTTTGAGATGACTGTATTTGAGAAAAAGTTTATTTGAGGTTATTGTATAATTTGTGAAAGGAAAATTAGACATGCCATTCTGCACTTAAAAAAACAAAACTATCAGTGGAGGAAATTGATCTCTGAAATGTATTTCTTAATCTAATCCTCACCAAAACAAATTTAAAAGATTTAAGATTATAGTGGGACATGTGCTTACATAGCCTTAAAATAAATTTGCAAGATGGATATTTTCCCTGCTTAGAAAGTTATCATTTTTCTTTTATTGTAGGTTTGAAAGTCATGAAAATACTAGTTACGAGCTTTCTTATTGACTGGCTGTGGCTAATCTCGTACCTCTCATCATTCAGATAAACTTCACCCACTGATTCTGACGGCATGTGTGCACATCTAATGTAAACCCCTATTTGTGATGTATTAAGAACAAAGCAATCTTTGAAAAAGCAGTAGTCAGCAGGCCATCTTCTATATGCCATAATGTCCATTAGGTTAAAATCAAGATCTATTTAGATTAATAACTACAGACTTTGTAGGCACTGTTAAGTGTGAAACCTGAAAAGAAAAACAACAGTATATTTACTAGGTAAGCAGACATGTTGCTGGTACTACAGAAATTTCTTAAGAGTGATGTAAATTTTACCTGTGTTATTCAGCAGTTCAAAAGGAATGAACACTGAATGCACCACAGACTTAACAGTCTGTGATTGGAACCAAAGTACCTCACTCCTGTTCCACTATGGAAGTCCACATGTTAAACAAAGCACAATACACTTAGAGCTAGAAAGGAAAGCTATGTACCTGTAAATAATCCAAGCAACACTTACAGTTTACATAAAAGTACAATTTATGTCCCGGTAGCAGACATAATGTACAGTACATTCAGATCATCTTCACACAGAAAAAAATCATTAATCAGCTATAATAGCTTAGCTGTAAAGGAAAGCAATGTTTTCCTGAATCCATTTGCATGGCAATGTGCATGTGTCTGGCTGATGGAATGACAGAATAAACCTCCACCCAACTCTAAAAATGGGAACAGTTTTCTTAAAATTTAGGAGAGGGTCCATTCCAATGTTAGTTTTTACAATCCTCTCATATTCAACGGCCACTTTAACTTGGCAATTAAAGTATCCTGATTATTTTGCCTAAAAGTGTTGATAATATTTCATTCTACCCTAAGGCTCCTTTGAACACAGAACTGTAATAAGGTAAAATTCATTGGGCGATTACCACTGGAACCTTGTCCAACCGCCAAATTTGTAAACGGCTCTTTTGAAATATGAAAGGTATGAAATGGGAAACCGTACTTGGTTGTAAATTTTGCATTGGCAATAGTCAATAAAAATACTTTCGTTTGTGCTTTAATTATTGGGTCAAGATCAGTACTGGCCAGACTATCCGACCTCTGGTTATAATCTGTTTCACCTAATAAGATAGATGTTCCCTACAGAGGCATATCAAGAGCTAAGGTACAATTGAAAATGATGGATCACAAATCTTGTGTAGTTGCCAGAAATGAAGAATCCAGCCCTTTACAGAAACATCTGTCGCTTGTAAGCACCCCTCCATAATACTGATAAAGCAGGGTTGGGAACAAGGAAACCTCTGGGTTCAAACCTTGTCAGCTGCATCACCATGGGACAGGGTGACCGGATCCCTTTTGTAAGGGCTGAGTCAGATCACAGCCTTGAAACTTGTCTGACCATAAACCGACATACATCACCCCCTACCCCAGTGGCTCTCTCCGGAGTCATACAGGTGGCAGTCAGAAGCGAACCCCTAAAATGCAAAACCCCATTCTAGTTTCAACTTCCCCGCACCAATCTCTTGAGTTTCTGAAGCCCCGAACTCTCGCCTACCTCTCTGATCTTGCCCTCTGGAACCGCAGCCAGGTCTCTTTGGGAACAAAGAGACAGAAACGCTGGGGCGAGGGGTGGGGTGCTAGATCTGAGGAGGGTTGTAGTTTTACCTTGCGGTGCCCAGGAGCCAGCCACGGAGGGACCACCCGCGCGCTCCGCGCCTCCCCTTCTTGCAGCAAAGTCAGCTGTCGTCCCACTTTTGGCTCGCGCCCTCCGCTGGGCTCTGCATCTGGTCACAAAGCACTGGGAGAGAGCCTCGGGTCACCTGCGGCCGGGCCCAGCCAGTGGCCGGTCTGCCAGCGGCGGCGCTCCCTCCGCCCCTTGCCACCGCGCGCTGACCGGCCGGTGACTCAGCCGGGTATGGGCGCGCGCAGCCCGGGGCGGCCCAGGCGCGTCCAGCGCTAGGCACGGCCCCACGACCCGCCCCAGGCGCTCGGCCTCCGCCCGCCCCAGCACGTGTTCGTCTGTCTGTCTGGCTGTCCGCTATCCGTCAGCCTCGCCCGCGGGTCCAAGGACCGTGAAGGTGCTGCCTGGCACCACCCAGAAGGGGAAATTGGCTCCCACTCTTCCTGCCTTCGGCGCCCCGCGAGCCCCGGCCGTGCAGGGTTCGCACTCGCCCCCCCCCCCTCCCCCGCCCACGATAAGGTGAAACTTTTCAGGTGGAGAACTTTTCTCGCCCTGGCTGCGTGCTATCTCCTCCCCTAGCTGGGGCAATTGGAAATTAGCATAGCGACAGATAAGCGGCACCGAGTCTCCCCCTCCTGGCGCTCGCGCGGAGAGTGTCACCCTGCGCACAGATAGCACTACGAGCACACTCCTTGCTTCTCCGCTTACCCTCCGCAAGTACAACTCCTCCACCACACACACACACACACACACACACACACACACACACACACACACACACACACACTCACTCCACGCACCCCCCACACATGTGGAGTTGAGGCGGGAGTGCGAAGGCTCTGCCTCTCCCACGCCTCGGTTAGCCGCCAGGCACTGGCAGGGGTAAAGATTTGGGCACCACATAAACAAGGACTTCATTGTCAGAGAATCCACCTCTGTAAGAGTGGATGGACGATTGTCCAATGATTTCATAATGCAGGATAATCCCCTACAATAGTCACTCGAGTTTCTGGAAGGAAGAACACAAGGAGTTCAACCCCGAGGAAACCTCCATTTCTTTAATTTTTTTTCCCCCATAGCAGGAAACAGGCTGATTAAATACCAGGCAAACATCAATGAACAAGCGAACACAGAACAAACGTTTAATTCTTGAATGGCGAAATCTTATGATTTACAAATAAAAGGCTTTGGGGGTTGTTGAGTTGCATTAGGACTAATTGTGTTAAGATAACTTTGCATATCTCATATGTGTGAATATAAAAATTGACATTAACTGTCAAAACAAAATAAGCACTTACAGGTAACGGGATCTAAGGCCAGCATCGCCTGTTAGGACAGCATTCTCCTTTCCAGCTCTCCTAAGGGCTTGTTCAAAAATAGCATGTTAGATATTGACATTCATGGGACAATTTACTATGAAGGTTTGGGAATTATTTACTACAGATTGAAAAATAGAAGGATATGGTAAGAATAATTAGAGTTTTCCTGAGAGCTTATCTGCCAGAGACTTTACCAGGGACTACACAGAACAATTTCAATCCTCAAAATTGATTACTTCATGATTCCTCCATTTTATAGAAAAGGAAAGTCCCCTACATAACAGTAAGCCCTATGTTGAAGCATTTTGCAAATCAGGAAACTGAGTGCCTGAGTCCTGAGTGGGTCATGCAGCTATTAGTAAGAAGGGAGAGGTTAGAACCCAGCTCACCAGTCCTGGTCAGGTGTTTTTCACACTGAGCCAGGGGGCGACAGCCTGTATGGCTGAATAAACAGTGCACTTCTACCAAAGATTTCTTGATATTGATTATATAGCATAATTGAACAGTGACTATGGTTCACATTAAGACACTACTTCAGTGGCTGGAGGGTACTGGGTCTATTTATGGACAGATCAATTCTAGAATTGGGATTCAGTACCAACTTTCAATAAAAGGTGAATGAACTGAACTTACACACACACACACACACACACACACACACAACCATAATTGTCCAAAGGAATAATTAGAGTACAGTTTCTATCTCTAGTTTCCATAGCAATATGTTAACTGGATTTTTAGATTGCATCATGTCGTTGCCTTAACAGGTTTTCTGAGTTTGTGTGCCATGATAAAAATATAAAAGAAAAAAAAATTACAATTAAAGTGGTGGAAAGACCCAGAAAAGCCAATACAAACTGGAAACTAGAGTATAAATGCAAGTAACATGTTATATATTTTCAGCACTGACGTTTTCTAGTTTCTAATTATTAACAAATTTTAATCTACTTTTAGAACTAAATTAAAAATTATCATTTTGATTTAATAACCATAAATGAGGAGATAAAATTTTATAAAAATAACACAACTAAGAATACCATAACTAAAAGTATCTCTGTGTGTGAAAATCAGATAATTAGTTTTTAAATATCACCTCGATAGGATTGATCAGGAAAAGGAGTAGAAGTAATTTCATGTATTTAGAAATGGATAGAAGCAGATATTTAAAAAAAGTAATAGGAGTTCTACAGGTTTTTTTTTTTTTTTTTTTGGCAAACTTTAATATTTGCTGCTTGAGTTTCCTTGGGTCCATGGTATGGGTGACACACTGTATGATGAAGTTATGTTGGTATTTTCCTAACCAAAGTAAACCCCTGTGGTTGCATAAGCCATAAGCCAACACCTGTTCCTAACCAGATATTCCCTAGCCTGCCTCCACTCTTGCGACTGGAAAAAACTTGCTTGCTTTCTCAGACTCCTTTGTAGCCAAACACAGCCATTTGATGTTAGTTTGACAATGAAGTTAAGCTGAAGTTTGTTGGAGACTTCTGTGAAAGTTTTGTTTCCTGTCTAAAGGGACATAACAAGCTGGTACCACCTCTTTCCACTTCTTGCTTTCATGTCTAATGCCCAGCAGATAGCTAACCATCTTGTGACTATGAAAAAAAGAAGTGGGCTCTGACATTGCTGAGCTATAGCACCAATGCCATTAGACACCTGCTTCCAGATTTCTTGTTTTATGGGAAAATATTTGTTATAGATATTGTTAGCTGGGGTTTCTGTTTCTTGCAGCCAAAAACATTCAAAACTGATATACCCCTTAAATGGAGAACAACACATCTCCTAGACTGAGGTTAGCGTAGTAGTTAAGAGTGTGGGTTTTAGGCCCAGATAACCTGGACTTCAATCTCAGTTCAGTTGCTTACTAGCTATATAATTCTAGGCCAGTGACTTAAATTCTCTGTGCGTTATCTATAAAATGAGGATAAGAATAGGATTATAGTGAAGATGAAATGAGGAGCTAGCTATGAGTAAAAGCTCATGGTCTAGTGTCTGGTAAGATACAAGTGCTTGAAAGTTATCCTTATCTACATACTTGTGGATAATATAGTGCTAAAGAGGGTCTCTTCTCTTAACCCTAAGATGGGCCTAATTATGGCCATGGTCAAGAGAGAGAGGAACAGCAGTGTCTCGCCATATCCTTTCTGTTCTCTCTTCCACACATTTTAATTGGGATCTTAGAAAGTACTGTTTAAATTCATTCACATTGTGCTGATTTTGAAATCAAAATGAAAATGATCTTTTCAGAACAGGGGCTTTATGCTGGCAGATGGTGGCAGGTAGGGCCCGCAGAATGTGTTTTTAGAATTGGAACTGTGGTAGACAGAACATACATTCTGCAGTTTGCCATATCTCACCATCTTCTCTTGCTGCCCACCCAGCCTACCTCTGATCTTGCTGTCACTTTGTCTGCAAGCATTAGTGTTCTTGATACCTGTCTTACAGTCTTCTTTCTTGGATTCTCTTTCTCTACTCTTTCCATTCTCCAATACTGTTGCCCCATTATTGTGCTTATGGAAAACATATCTGCGATAAAACAAGAAGAATAATTATTTAATGGTTCCTCAAATAAGTTCTGTGGGAAAATACACTTTGAGGGATGTAGGAATCCTCTTAGCTTTTAGAGATGCGTTAGACACATTACAATGTGAAGATTCTTAAAATTCACATGAGAAAGCATAACAGAACAAAAAACAGAAACATGATTTTTTTTTATCTTAACAGCTTCAGCTGCCATTTTCCATAAAATTAATTTAATAAGTAAACATTTTGGTAAACCTGTCTTAAAGAACGGAAATACTGGCTGTAAGGAGTTAGAACAGGGTGATCTCAATATGAACTGCTTTTATGTCGATTTGTATTGGTCATTTGCTTGTGGCCAGGCTCTCTAAAAATAAAACCTGCAATGTTATCTAAAATTATAACTAAGCTTATTCAATATTGAGGACAAGTACAAGACAGCTATGCTCTTGAAGCCACAAGCATCATGATTTTAATCAGGAGGCCTGTATGAGAGGCAGGAAAATTCAAAATTACCATCTCCAGCAGGGTGTAGCAACTTTGTTAGTGATTTGGTTTATTTCACACTCAGCTTATTAACTCTCTTATAAAACATGCAAAGCTATAATATATTTAGCTCTTATTTATTAAATGTCTACCATGTATCAGACATGTATTTAAGTTCTGTATGTCATCATAACAAAATTCCAGGACAAATATCATCCCTTAGTTTACATCCAGGGAAATGAGGCTCAGAGAAGTCATGTAATTTATCCAAAGTCACACAGCTGGCCTAAGCCTGTGTCTTTCCAGAACTGAACTTTCCATTGCAATGCTTATCAACTGCTCTTCCTCCTGTAGTGAAGGATGAAGTCATTTAATGCAGAGCAGCAGAACCTAAGGCTTTCTCCCATTTCCTTTCTTCTCTGGAATTTGAGGCACGGACACCCTCTGTTTGTTTGACCCTTGCGGGCTGGAGGTTAAAGACAGAATCATGGTGCTGGCACCACCTACGTTGTCCATAGGTTGGAGCAAAGGTCCCAGGCAGTCAGGGTGACCTAGGTGATAGGTTGTCGGTGCAAATGACCAAGGCCTCCTTGATGTGAAAAGGAACTGGAATGCTCTTTCCCCAGTGCCCTTGTTTTTACAACCCCTGCACTCTCCTTGGGGTACTTAGGGAATGTGAGAGAGAAAGGGAAGCCCAGGGACAGAGAGTCCAGAGTTTCAAGAAAGCATCTTTGGAGAGTGTCTTCATGGAAGATGAAAAAAATAAAGGCAATGACTTGTAGAAAGGCTGCCCTCATAATTTCAATTATCCTATCAATACTTTGAATCTGTGTTAATTTTATTCTACTTTTTTTCTCTCTCTGTTCTCATCTTTTCATTTTCTGGCTTTTACCTTGTCATAAGTTATAAAAGCATTTTGGGGAATAAAATGAGAAAAGTCTTTCAGTTTTATACAACATAGCATAGCATTATTTCCCAACTACCATGTCCATTTTATTTGTTAATTCCAACTCTTTGATGCTAATACAGATGGACTGGCCCATCTTGGGAAATAATGCACTAACAATAATACACATTTCCTTCATTGATCAGCATTTCTTTATGGTTAGCCCTTTAAAAATGTGTATGTGGTGTGTGTGTGTTTGTGTAACTGCTACCATCCTAACTCTAACCACTACCTCAATGAGAGCTTTGTCACTTAACCCCAGTGAATCAGTTTCTTCAGCTATAAAACATTTCCAAAGTCTGATGAAAATGATATTAAAGATTAAGTATGAGAGAAATGATGTCATGAGGGGTGCTCCCAAAATTTCCCCCTGAAATTTCAACAAATTCAACAACTAAAGACAGAGAAAAAATCTCAGGAGCACCTGAAATATACACATACCAGACAAAGGTATGATTGGGCAAAAACATGGCTGAATATATAATCCACTCTGAAGGAAATAAGACAGAGAACAAAGTATTCCCCTTCCTCACTGATCTGAGGAAGGGCTGCTTTTGTCTGGAACTGAGGGAAATGGAGGATCACGATTCTCCAAGCAAATAACATCCAAAGAAAAGCAGGTGTAGCCATACTTATATCTAACAATGCTGACTACAAGACAGCAAATATTATCAGAGAAAAAAAATAGTCATTTCATAGTGATAAAGGAGACATTGAATCAAGAAGACATAACACCTCTTAATATATATGCACCAAACCAAGAAACACCAAAGTATATAAGACATCTACTAAGTGATCTTAAAATAAAAACCAACAAAAATAAAATAATACTTGGAGACCTCAATATACCACTGATGGCTCTAGATCGTTCATCCAAACAGAAAATCAATAAAGAAATATGGGCCTTAAATGAAACACTAGAACAATTGAATATGAAAGACATCTACAGAACATTTCATCCCAAAATGCCAGAGTATACATTTTTCTTCAGTGTACATGGAACATTCTCAAGAATTGACCATATGTTGGGCCATAAAACTAACATCAACAAATTCAGAAAGATTTAAATTATACCAAGTATATTCTCTGACAATAAAGCTTTGAAACTAGAACTCAACTGCAAAAAAGAAGTAAACAAACCCACAAAAATGTGGAAATTAAACAATATACTTCTAAAAAATGAGTCAGTCAAAAAAGAAATGAAAGCAGAGATCAAAAGATACATACAAACAAACAAAAATGACAATATGACATATCAGAATCTCTGGAATGCAGCAAAAGCAGTAATAAGAGGGAAGTTCATATCACTACAGGCCTATATGAACAAACAAGAGAGCCAAAGTAAACAACTTAACATCACATTTTAAGGAACTAGAAAAAGAAGAACAAAGGCAACCCAAAGCCAGCAGAAGAAAGGAAATAATAAAAATCAGAGCAGAAATAAATGAAATAGAAAACAGAAAAACTATAGAAAAAATAAATAAAACAAGGAGCTGGTTCTTTGAAAAGATTAACAAAATTGACAAACCCTTGGCAAGACTCACTAAGGAAAACAGAGAAAGGACTCATATAAACAAAGTCCAAAATGAAAGAGGAGAAATCACCATAGATATCATAGATATACAAAGAATTATTGTGGAATACTATGAAAAACTATATGCCACCAAATTTAACAATCTAGAAGAAATGGATAAATTCCTAGAACAATATAATTTTCCCAGATTGAGTCATGAAGAAGTAGATAGCCTAAACAGATCCATAAGCAGGGAGGAAATAGAAAAAACTATCAAAAACCTCCTCAAAAATAAAAGTCCAGGGCTAGACGGCTATACTAGTGAATTCTATCAAACATTCAACAAAGACTTGACTCCTATTCTACTCAAAGTCTTCCAAAAAATTGAAGAAGAAGCAATACTTCCAAACACATTTTATGGGCAAACATAACCCTCATACCATAACCTGGCAAGGACAACACAAAAAAAAGAACACTACAGACCAATATCTCTAATGAATACAGATGCTAAAATCCTAAACAAAATACTAGCAAATCAAATACAACAAACAACACATTAAAAAATAATTCATCATGATCAAGTGGGATTGATTCTGAAATCACAAGGATGGTTCAATATAGGTAAAACAGTTAACGTAATACACCATATATCAACAAAACAAAGAACAAAAACCATATGATCCTATCCATAGATGCAGAAAAGGCATTCCATAAAATAAAACATCATTTTCTGTTTAAAACACTCAACAAAATGGGTGTAGAAGGAAAATATCTCAACATAATAAAGGCCACTTATGACAAAGCATCAGCTAACATCATATTAAATGGCAAAAATCTGAGAACCTTCCCTCTAAAATCAGGAACAAGACAAGGTTGTCCACTCTCTCCACTCTTATTCAACGTAATGCTGGGAGTTCTAGCTAGAGCAATCAGACAAGAGAAAGAAATAAAGGATATTCATACTGGGAAAGTAAAAGTAAAGGTTTCACTTTTTGCAAATTATATGATCCCATACATCGAAAACCCCAAAGACTCCACAAAAAGACTATTAGAAACAATAAACCAATACAGTAAGGTTGCAGGATACAAAATTAATATACAGAAGTCTATTGCCTTCCTATATACCAACAATGAAACATCAAAAGATGAACTCAAAAAAATAATCCCTTTTACAGTTGCAACAACAAAAAAAATAAGATACTAAGGAATAAACATAACAAAGAATGTAAAGGACCTATATAATGAAAAGTACAAAGCACTGCTAAGGGAAATTGAAAAAGATAACAATGAGATGGAAAATATTCCTTGTTCTTGGATAAGAAGAATAAATATAGTCAAAATGACCATATTATCCAAAGCAATATAAAAATTTAATGCAATTTCCATCAAAATTCCAATGTCATTTTATAAAGAAATGAAACAAAAAATCATCAGGTTTATATGGAACTATTAAAAAACCCTGAATAACCAAAGTAATCCTAAGGAAAAAGAACGAAGCTGGGGGCAGTACAATACCTGACTTCAAATTATATTACAGAGCCACAATAATCAAAACAGCATGGTATTGGCAGAAAAATGGACACTCAGATCAATGGAACAGAATAGAGAGCCCAGAAATAAAACCACATATATATAGTCAAATTATCTTTGATAAAGGAGCCAAAATCACACAATGGAGAAAAGAAAGCCTCTTCAATAAATGGTGTTGGGGAAACTGGAAAGCCACATGCAAAAGAATAAAATTTGACTACAATTTGTCCCCTTGTACTAAAATTAATTCAAAATGAATCAAAGACCTAAATATAAGACCTGAAACAATAAATTACATAGAAGAAAACATAGGTACTAAATTCATGGACCTTGGCCATAAAAATCATTTTATGACTTTGACTCCAAAGGCACAGGAAGTGAAGGCAAAGGTAAATGAATGGGACTATATCAGACTAAGAAGCTTTTGCACAGCAAAAGAAACTGACAATGAAACAGACAGCCAACTAAATGGGAGATGATATTTTCAAATAACAGTTCAGATAAGGGCCTAATATCCAAAATATACAAAAAACTCACAAAACTCAATAACAAATAAGCAAACAATCCAATAAAAAATGGGAAGAGGATGTGAACAGACACTTCTCCCAGGAAGAAATACAAATGGCTAGTAGATATATGAAAAGATGTTCATCTCCACTAGCTATTAGAGAAATGCAAATCAAAACTGCAATGAGATACCACTTTACACCTGTTAGACTAGCTATTATCAATAAGACAGATAATAACAAGAGTTGGAGAGGCTGTGGAGAAAAAGGAACCCTCATTCACTGTTGATGGAAATGTAAAATAGTACAACCATTATGGAAGAAAGTATGGTGGTTCTTCAAAAATTAAGAATAGAACTACCATATGACCCAGCTACTGGGTATATACCCCCCAAACTCAAAAACATTGGTACGTAAAGACACATGCAGCCTCATGTTCATTGCAGCATTGTTCACAGTGGACAAGACATGGAAACAACCAAAAAGCCCTTCAATAGATGATTGGATAAAGAAGATGTGGTACATATATACTATGGAATACTATCAGCTATAAGAAATGATGACATAGGAATATTTATGGCAACATGGATGGACCTTGATAACATTATACTAAGTGAAATAAGTAAACCAGAAAAAACTAAAAACTATATTATTCCATACATAGGTGGGACACAGAATTGAGACTCATGCACATGGACAAGAGTGTGGTGGTTACCAGAGGGAGAGGAAGGGAGGAGAGGGAGGTGGTAGGGGAAGGTAGGGGAGGAACATAAAGAATACAAATAGAAGGTGACAGAGGACAATTTGACTTTGGGTGATGGGTATAAAACATAATCAAATGTCAAAATGATCTGTAGATGTTTTCTCTGAATCTATGTACTCTAATTGATCAATGTCACTCCATTAAAATTAATTGTCTAAATAAAAAAAAATTAAGTATTAACCAAAACTTGACTGAAACCAGTCCATTAGAAGCAAGTATAAATACATCAATCAATTTGCTAAGCGGTATATAAGGGAACATTGTATTAGAAAGAAAGTACTCTGGAGGGTATTTCTTATTACTATTGCTTTGTCCAAATATGAAAAAATTATTTTTTCTCTTCCACTAATTGAGTTAATCATCAACTTAGGGATAGTATATTTGGTGAGTCAAAAAGTAAATTAGGCAATTTAGAAATGGCTCCAATATTTAACAGTTTAAAAGGTATTATACAGGTCTTTGTGGCATTGAAAAAAATCATGGAATGTTTGACAGGTTTGATTTGAACCACTGTAACGATTGAACTTAGCAACTGTATACTGAAATATAATAAAGATAGTTCCAATGCTTTTGCCCTGGCCAGATTTCAACCTTTTGTTTAACAACCTAGAGTCTAAGGATAATTATTATTATTGTGGGTTCAAAACATACAGAAGAAATGGCAATAATTCTGTATTACTTGGTTTGCCAATGAAGAATTTAAAACATAGAACATTAAAAAAAACAGCACAGACACATTGTGACCAGTCAAGGGCCAAGCTCAGAAAGTCAACAGTGATGTAGACTGCTTCGGATTTCCAGTTCTCTGATCTATTATAAACATTCCTGCCTTTACTTATTTTGAAAAATAAAATTCAACCAAACTGCCCCCAAGAGGCAATTGCAAACTAACCTCCAGGCAGAACTGTCAGAGCCAATAAAATCATCTGCAAACTTTCCTGCTTATGTTGAGGGAATTTTCAGGGAGTGTGTAACCTGAATTAGAAAAGACGTCTCTCTAAAGCTGTCCCTGAGGTGTTGGGGCCATCTGTTTTGGCCCAAGCTCCCATGTTAGAGCTGTTATCAAGTACTGTTGGCTCTCCCATTGCTACTGTTAACAAATGGATTTGTCACCCCAAAGTTAAGAAAAACCAGATGTTTCCTTTGTTGTTCTGTATTCTGGTGGCAGGTCAAGAGCGTGTTTAAACAGCCCCAGTGAAATTGAGATTTAGAAATAATCTCACTAATCTGATCAATGACATCATATGATTTAGGGCCATTTCAACATTTAGAATGAATTTCAGTATTTGGATATTTACATTTATTGGATTATCCCCAAATTAATCTTTTTTTTGGCAAATAGAAACCTATATTTTATGGGAATCATAATTTGGATGGAAGTGGTTATAAATAAGGAATAAAATATTTAATTATGTCAGGTCTTGTAAACCATCAATTAATTTCTTAATCAAATGTTTATTGAGCCCTACCGTGTGCCAGGGAAGTGTAATGTCTGTGGCTACGAAGATGGATGGGATGTGATCTTCAACAGTGGGGCGCTCAGAGTCTAGCAGGGAAAACTCACATGTTAAAATTAGCAGACCTGGTACAACATGGCAAGTGCTTACCTCTGTTAGGAGAGCGTGGCCACATGGTCTAACCGTGGCCATTGGGAAGAGTGGGGCCACATGGAAGACACTGCAGGGGAGGCCATATCTGAGCCACATCTGAAAGGATGAGTAGGAGTCTGCCAGGTGACTATATTTTCACGGGGGTGCCGGTGAAGAAATGGATTCTTAACCGAGGGAGCATGCACACAGGCTTGACATAATTATATATTCAGGGTTCTGTTGTAGTTCAGCATAGTTGGGGACACAGTATTTGGGAGAAGGGCAGGACATATGGCTATAAGTGTAGGTGAGGACTAGAATAAGAGGGGTCTTGTATACCACACCAAGAAAGAAAATCTGTAGGGTAGGTAATAAGGAATCACTCAAATATTTTAAGTAAAAATAATAGGAAGTTTACATTTTAGAAAGATCACTGTGGGTTAATGGAAGTTTTGGAGTGGAATGAGAATACAGGCAGGTGGCAACAGGGAAGGCTATTTCTTTAATGCAGGAGGGCAGTGGTGAGAGCTTGATGTAAGGCAGGAACTGCTGGGGTGCCGGGGCCGCTGGGGTGCAGGGGTCACTGGGCTGCAGTGGCCACTGGGGTGCAAAGATCGCTGGGGTGCAGGGGTCACTGGGGTGCAGGGGTCACTGGGCTGCAGAGGCCACTGGGGTGCCAGGGCCCCTGGGGTGCAGGGACTGCTGGGGTGCAGAGACTGCTGGAATACAGGGGCTGCTGGGGTGCAGAGATGTTGGGGTACAGGGGTTGCTGGAATGCAGGGACCACTGGGGTGCAAGGCCTCTGGGATATAGGGCAAAGGAGAACTTGACAGGTGCCAAGATGTGGACTGTACAGGACAAATCAGTGGTAATGGAAATTGAGTCATACTCAGAAGGGTTGCTATTGGTTTGCTTTTATTGATTAATGAAAGCCTGGGCACAATGATGAGTTTATGTTGGACTTGTTAAGCTGAGGGGTGGTATTTACATGTCCTTGCACAATGAGTTGTGACAGGTCTGGTAGTGACGTCAAAATATCAATGTGCCGATTGTTCTGTTACCTGCTTGGTTATGTTGGGAACTGTGTTTTACAGGCTTGCTTTCTGTGTAATTCCCGGTTGGAGTTGGGCCAACGGGAAGCTGTGTGAGTTCTGGGAGGCAGAAGAGAAGCAGCCATCATTAAGTTCTGAGTGTTACTGTTGGACCCAGGGGTGCTGCCGGGTTTGAGGTTGTTCTTGCTCTTCCCTCCTTCCTGTTGCTGGACTTGGCCACCAAAAGTGACCCCGGCCTCCATTAGATGTTTTGCTGACAACTCACAGAGGTGGCAGCCATGGAGAACCAACAACCTCCAGGTCCAACCCCAGCAGCAGTGCATCTTGCCTTCCATAAGGTCCTGCAGGTGCTGACTCAGCCATCACTTTTCTGCTCCTTCAGCTACATTTGGCTGATATTTACCTTTCCAGCTCATCCCACAGTTAAGTACTAATTCCTATCGTAATCCCTTCCCCTGTAACACTCACAGTGGCTCTGCTTTCTGACTGAATCCTTTTGAAGCTAAAACTGAAGTGTATTTTCAAACAGAACTCTTTAAAAACACTATATTTTCCTGTCAGAATTTTTATTGTTTGAAATTGTTTTTATTTTGAGAGTGATTTTTCTCTGACTTCCTGATAGTGATACTAGTGCAGAGTGATGATTTTTTTTCTTTTTCTTTTTTTTTTAAGTGAGAAGAGGGGAGATAGTGAATTATTCTCCCATGTGTGCTCTGATCAGAATCCACCCAGCAACCCCTGTCTGGGACCAATACTTCAATAAACTGAGCTATTTTTAGTGCTTGAGGCTAATACTCAGACCAAAGAAGCTACCCTCAGTGCCTGGGCCAATGCTCAAACTAATTGAGCCACTGGATGCAAGGGATAGAAGAGGAAGGGATAGAAGAGGGAGAGGGAAGGGGAGAGAAGCAGGTGGTCACTTCTCTTGTGTGCCCTGACTGGGAATCGAATCCAGAACGTCTATATGCCAGGCCAATGTCCTAGCCACTGAGAAAACTAGCCATGGCCATAATGATGATCATAACGTGTCTAAATAGGAGAAATTTTTAGGGCAGTTATAAGGTATCTCAAGAAAATTTAACATTTGGTCCTTATGTTGTTGAAATAAATCCTTATTATTACTTTTTGTATGTGAACATTTAAATATAATCTAGGGTTCTAGAACTATCTAGGTCGTAGAAAGCCTTGGAGATAGGGAGGAAGGACCAGGGTAGACTGTGTCAGGAAAAGAGGAGCTTCTCCTGTTGGGAGGAGGAGCCATTCTTGGCATAAAGTGGGATAAAGCCTCTTGTTGAAAAGTAGCTATGCTGTGGAGAAAAAGGAACCCACTTCCACTGCTAGTGGGAATGTAAATTAGTACAACCATTGTGGAAGAAATTTTGGTGGTTCCTCAAAAAATTAAGAATAGAACTATCATATGACCCAGCTACTGGGTATATACCCCCAAAACTCAAAAAGATTGATATGCACCCTCATGTTCATTGCAGCATTGTTCACAGTGAACAAGACATGAAAACAACCAAAGTATCCCTGGACAGAGGATTGGATAAAGAAGATGTGGTACATATATACACAATGGAATACTACTCAGCCATAAGAAATGATGACATAGTGCCATTCACAACAACATGGATGGACCTTGAGAACATTATACTGAGTGAAATAAGTAAATCAGAAAAAGCTAAGAACTGTATGATTTCATATATAGGTGGAATAAAAAACTGAGACTTATGGACATAAACAAGAGTGAAGTGGTTACCAGAGGGAAGGGAACATGGGGGAGGGGCAAGTAGACTTGGGGGAATGGGGATGGGAGGGGTGCGGTGAAGGGTGTAAAGAGGGACAGATATAAGGTGACAGAGTGATTTGACTTTGGGTGATGGGTATAGAACATAATGAACAGTTCAAATGCTATAGAAATATTCATCTGAAACCTATGTACTCTTATTGATCAATGTCACCTTGTTAAAGTTAATTTTCTAAATAAAATTTAAAAAACGCTGTTATGGAACAGAGATCCTGATGCTCTTGACTCAGTGCAGAACCCCTTCTGAGCAGGTTAGAACAGGAGTGAGTGAGGGGTACTGCCTAGAACTCTAGATTAAGCTTTGGAGTTGCTCTTTTCCCTCCTACCCTGGGGAAAGGGTGGAGTTTAAGTCCAAGGACAATAAAAAAAGATACCGACTTTGTTGCCAGTATTGGGAAATGAGACTTGACCTGGAGAGGTGTGTGGCCCGGGGAGTACTTTCTTGTGTTGGTTCTGCATTTTTCCTCTCTTTCAAAGCTAGCAAAGGAGATCACAGGTGTCTCCCACTCCAAGAAGAGAGCTACAGAGGAGACAGGGTTGGTTGGCAAACTTGCCAACAAAGGCATTATTATTGGCATTGCTTATTCCTCAGGTGGGAATGGCCTTCCTTCTTGTATTTGCATGGCAAAGTCTTACTCATTTTATAAGGTCCAAACATAAGCAGAAAGGCTTCCATGACTGGCCGGCCCTCACCTACTCTGCCCTGTCCTCCACCCTGGGCAGAAAAACAGGCTGCTTCCTCCATTTTCCAGTCATGCTTCATACTCCTCATTCAGTGGATCTCGCATGGTACTACAGTTAGCTTTCTTTGTTGACTGCATGACCTAATGGTATATTAATTTTTTGCTCCCCCCCCTTCTGCTTTGTGGACCAGAAAGCATTAAGGCAAATAAAATGAGAAAAGCTGTCCTGGGGCAGAAGGAGGTAGGAGATCTCACACCTGTTGTGTATTCAGAAGGGGCTGCCTCACTGCAAGCACCGCATATCCCAGCTCGCACTAGCTTGATTAGAGAAGGCTTAAGAAATACTACACTTTCAATCTGTTGGCCTACAAATCTCGACATCTATGTATTTATCAAGTTTCAAACATTCATAATGAGCAAGTGTAGAGACTGGGCCGTGTCCTCCATAGATTGCTCTGCAGGCAGAGCAGGAGATAGAGATCATGCTCAGAGGCAGGGCCTTCATGCAACCCGCTTATTGGGCCCGATGACCCTGACCCACACTGTGTAATTAGTAGTCTTCCCCTCCTCCTGGGAAACAAATGGGATTAACGAACTGTGACAGTGTCTATTATCCTTAAGGAAAGTCACACTGAGATGGTGTTTCCCCCCGCAAAGGACATATTTATTGTACATACTGCAGAAAGAGCCACAAAATATGTGCAAAATTCTTGTGACAAGTTTCTCTTTGTACAGGTGACATGCTTACTAGTGATTTTTTTTTAGATATTCAAGAGGGTATCCACTACTTAGTACCTCAAATGGAGCAAAAACCTTACACTTGTCACAAATGAGGAAAAGCAGGAGATTGGAGGGCACCACTGACCCATCTCAAGGGCCTGGGAGAGGAGAGTGGAGTCTGGATGTCACACAGGACTCACAGTACACCTGTTCCCTTGGAAGCATTTGCTGATCATGCTGATGACTTTGGCTATGGGTGGGGAGGACCCCTCTTGCCTTTCTGAGACCAGGTGAGCCATGCCTGCCAGGGCTCTGCTCTGCTTGAGTCACACAAGACCCCACACCAGCCTGTGTTTGTCTCTTGGGGTCCTGAAATTACTTTCTTATTATAATTAAAAGAAGTGAAATGAAACCTTGTAACGCAGGAGTTCGAGGCGAGGGAGGTTCATACTGGATTCGGGCAGACCACAGAAGAACGGCAGAGCAGAAAGGCGTTGGGCTGTTCTTGTTTAGTGGATTCTCCCGGTGGTGGGTTAGTGAACAGGGGAGAACCACCGAGGGGGAAAGCACTCTCCCCCTTATATAAGCTACGCACACAAACATGGCTTTCTGCCTCATGCTTACATCACTAATTACGCCAAGTGATTGCAGCCAGAGAACAAGAGAGCAAGCCTACTGCAGACATTCCCCCTACAGACTTGAACTGGGAAGGATTCCCTACTTTTGGCAATTTTCTAAAACAGGTAGCAAGGGCCTGGGTTTTGAAGGGCAGCATAGTTCTTCTGGAGGATGCTAATGTGCAATTGCTGTGGTCTTTCATGGTTGTATGAGTCAAATCCCATCTTGTCTGGGACTGGGTCCCTGGGTAGAAGTAGCTGATAGAAACCCATCCACAGGGCTTGGGTGGAGCATAAGGTCCTACTCGCTCAGCCAGTGCAAATGAAAGATTAACTTAGTACCCTTGATGCCATGGTAACATACCCAGGTTATCTGCATTAGGGTTCAGAATGGGAAGACAAAGGTGGAAATCAAAAGCAGCACTTTGTACCAGGACTGAGGGATGAGTCAGGGCCACATCTGAGACATGACCCAAGAGGTCAGGAGCAGGAAATTGGAATTCCTGTTTCCCTCACCTGGTTTCCGGTCCTCGGCCTGTCTCTTTCTTGGTTTGCTTTTTCATTACTGGCAGTACACTTTCTCCTGGAACTTCCTAAAAAGGGGTGCATGTGACGAGAATGTTTTGAGACCTTGTAAGTCTAAATGTGTTTTTATTTATTCTTATTATTTCATTGATAGTTTGGGTGGATACAGAATTTTAGGTTGAAAGATAAAGACTTGTTATCTTCAAGCCTCCCCCGTGTTCTTGAAAAGCTTGATGCTATTTTAAATCCTGTTTTGTTTTGTTTTTTCCTCTCTCATATTTGTTTTCTCTGCTCTTTCTTCTGGGACTCCAGAATTGAGATGTCAAACTTGTAGGAATTATCTCCTAATTTTTTCATATGTAAATGAAGTATCTACGTATACATGAAATAGATACCATGCCAGGCATCTTGACATCTCTGAGGATCAACTAAGGGGTCAGTGTGGACAAGACAAGTAAGTGAGAAAGAAAGAGAGTCTCAAAGTATTTGTCCTAATTATCCTTAATTTAGTAATAATCTTTGACAATAGAAGTAGAAAGAAAAGAAAACCTTTTTTGGTATGTTTAGTAAATTTTTTCCCTTGCTCTAAATGTTATTTATGTTATCTTTAGCTCTGAAAATTTTCTAGGGTAACTTATTGTGTAACTTTGGGTGAGTTGCTTCACCTATGGATTTTAATTTCTTGGCTGTAAAACAAGTAATCAGGTACATTTAATTTTTCATATGATATTTATCTCTAAAAGCTGATCTGACATTGGGTTATGTCAATAGTAATTAGTTCTTCTAGTAGAAGAAGGCCTGGGGCATGGAGAGGAAGTGAAACTTAACTCAGTTAATACTGGTGCTCATTCAGCTTCTCTAGCAGAAGGGTTGGTTAGAAGAGAACCACACACACCTTTAAGGTCCACTTGTAGATTCCAAAGTTCTTCTATGTTTATTATCTTCAAAGAAAAAAAATGACAGATGGTACCTACCTACTGTTCTCATTTAATGAATATAAGTGAAGTTTTAATATAGATATGATCATTTCAAGTACAGACTTAATAAAATTTTTGGAGCATTTAATGTACAAACATATGGCGTAACTCACTATCATAAGCATTGAATGAATACTGTTAGTAATAAAGAATGTTTGGATCAAGTTCTTAAAATTCAATCCAATCTCAGGAATTTGTTTTCAGCACTTTTTTTTAAAAAAAATTAAGTGTGAGGTAGGGAGGCAGAGAGACAGACTCCCACAAGCGCCCCGAATGGGATCCACCCTACTGGGCTATTCTCTACCCATCTGGGGCTGCTACTCCATTGCTCAGCAAGTGAGCTATTTTAATGCCTGAGGAGAGGCCATGGAGCCATGCTCAGCACCTGGGCTGACTTACTCGAACCAACTGAACCATGGCTGTGGGAAGAGTAGAGAGAGAGAAAGGGAGATAGAGAGAGAGAAAGAGGAGGGGGAGAGGTGGAGAAGCAGATGGTCACTTCTCCTGTGTGCCCTGACCAGGAATCGGACCTGGGACTTCCACACACCTGACTGACGCTATACCATGAGCCAACTAGCCAGGGCCATTCCCAACACTTATATTGAATACTTTGCAAGCTGAAACAAAGAACAGCATTTGCCATGACCTATCTTTCAACATTATATATATTTTATTACCTGGCTCTCTGTGTTTGGCTTTATACTACAAAGTATGTTTTAGACTTTATATGTCCTATATCTTTTGTTTCTTCTACCACTACTGCCCTCCCTCCCTCATGTCACCAGATACCAGTTGCCAAAATCCTACCTAGCCATCAAAGCCCATATTAAATATTTCTTTGCTCAAGCAGCCTTTCCTGATTCTCCCAAGAAAATCAACCTTTTTCCCTTTTAAAGTTCATAACACATCATTTGTACCTTTCTAACAATAATGATTTTATTCTCCTTGGAAATATACCTCCCTATCTTCCTTTTACATTATCAACTTCTTGAGAACAGGAATCATGTCTTATTCATCTGCATATCTCCTACTATATTTAGTAGAAGAATCTTAATAACTCTTGTTAAAATGTAGGCAAAGGGCTATAGTCTTATTAAAAAGCAACCAAAAAACCAAAAAATCCTTCCTAATATATATATTATATCCTTCCTAATATATATAATATATATATAAACATATATGTGATCTTTCTTAAAAAGAGTTATATCCCTGGGTAAAGCTATTTCCCATTCTATCAATAATGACTACCTCTTTTCTAGTCTACCTTTATTATTAGCAGAGACTTTGCAGGCTTATCAGGTTTTGATGACCAGGATTCTTTTCCTTGGGTAAGTTATTAAAGTTAAATCTGATATTCCTTTGGGAAAGTACCCTCCAACATCCTTAAAAACAAACAAAATCACCTATAAGTTTAAACTAATAGCTTTGAAATCACTTTCTTAGGTTAGCTGGCTCCCAACACCAGTGTTTTGAGTGTGTCAGTTCACCAAAAACGGAGAGCCAGGTGCAGTGGAGGCCCCATTTCCTCTCCTTATTAGCCTAGCCTGGAAAATGTCCTAGCAAAAATTTTCCAAAAATTTATTTTAAGTTTTTTGTGAATTGGAAAACCGGCAACTTCAAGAGTTTTTTGAGGATACTGTCCTATATCTAGACTTTAGACTGCCCTTATTTGAAGGGTTCTAAAAAATCTATTTAAGGAGCTTTTTGGAAAGATTATTGATGTAAGTCCGAGTTAAAAGTCATTGGTTCATATTTCATTAGTCATGCTGTTTGTCACCAGTAAATCTTTCACTGGACACATGCCCATTCCTATGAAAATAACGCTCCTAGTCTTTATTGCTATATTTTAGCTTCTATTAAACTGAGGCTTAGAACTCATTATTTTTCAGACATAGATAAGATTATCAGAAACAAGTGTAATGTTGAAACTTCTATTTAGTGACTGAAATAAGTTATTGGCCTCTATGAGGGACCATGGTTATAGCTTCTTGTGTATTTGGAAAATTCCCTTGAACATGTAAAATGTATGTAATGAATTTCTGTAATGAATAGTAACAATGTAAAAAACCTTGGGATTTTAAATATTGTCAATATGTTTTATGCCATACCAAAAAAGCTAGTTCTTTGATGGCCCATGTATTTTATCATCATTTATATTTATTCATGACAATAACTCTAGGACAGGTTCAGAAAATACATATAATGCATCTCTGTACTTAATTTGATTATTTCATTCAAAGGAATCTGATATGTGCTATCTTTTTCTGACACGTGAATTGAATAACTTTTTAGCAGCTTTTTTTCCCCCTCAAATTTAATCTAGAAACAAATTACCTCAAGCTTGGTGCTGAAAGTCTATCTGATGAGAATCTTTCCAATTTTATTTTTATATTTAGATTTATAGATAGAAGAATACACAATACACATCAGACACATTTAAATTGAAGTAGCATTTCAAAATAAAGGGTTTCTTTTTATGTTTGTTTTAGTAATGTGGCTTTGCTGGTATTGAATATAGGGTAAGAATCATTCACTAGTGTAGAAATGACTAAATATCCAGTTTTCATATTAACATTAAATTTCTAGCACTGTCTGCTCCATCTTGCTCGGCTGTAATGTTCATCTGGCCTCCTGCCACATAAATGGATGTATTAATACTCAGCTCTTGAGAGTGTTGTGAAGTTCAGTTAATTAATGTTTATAAAAGCTTCTTGAGATTGTCTGCTGTGAGATATTACGTGAGTTAAAATTATATAGAAAGTAAACATGTACAGCACTCTAGAAATTGTTGATTAGCGAAGGCAAAAGTGCCCTGAATATCTATTAGCCATGTCTGAATCAATGACTTCTGGTTTCTTTAATTTATTATAATATTTTATGGTTAGTACATAAAGATGACTTAAAGATGCATCATCTCTTTTCATAGTAAAGATTCTTTTTTATTGAATTATTGGGGTGACATTGGTTAATAAGACCATACAGGTGTGAACTGTACAACCCAATAAAACATCGTTTGCACACTGCATTGTGCACTCACAACCCAGAGTCAAGTCTGTTTCTATCTATCCCCATTTATCCCGCTTATCCACTTCCACTCCCCCATCCCGTTTTCCTCTGGCTATCACCATACTGTTGTCTATCTGTCATATATATATATATATATATTTTTTTTCTTAATCTTTTCACCTTTATCACCCAGGCCCCCAGCCCTCTCTCCTCTGACAGCTGTCAGTCTGTACTTTGTATCTAAGCCTCTGTTTCTATTTTTTTTAAATTATTTTGCTCATTAGTTTCCACATATAAGTGAGATCATTTGGTATTTTTCTTTCTCTCACTGGCTTAGCATAATGGTCTTCAGGTCTATTCATGCTGTCACAAAAGGTAGAATTTCCTTTTTTTTTTTTTTTACTGTAGTTTACTGTGTAAATGTACCACAGCTTTTTCATCCACTCAATTACTAATGGACCCTTAGACTGTTTCCATATCTTAGCTATTGTAAATAACACTGCAATGAACATAGGGGTGCATATATTCTTTCAGATGAGTGTTTTGGGTTTCTTTGACTAGATGTCCAGAGTGGGATTGCTGGGTTAAAAGACAGTTCCATTTAAATTTTTTGAGGAAACTTTATAATATTTTCCACAGTGGTTATACCAGTCTGCATTCCCACCAACAGTGCACTAGGGTTCCCTTTTCTCCACATCCTCGCGAGCACTTGTTATTTCTTGATTTATTATGATAGCCATTCTGACATGTGTGAAGTGATATCTCATTCTGGTTTTAATTTATATCTCTTTGATGATTAGTGATGTTGAACATCTTTTCATATGTCTATTGGCCATTTGAATGTCCTCTTTTGAGAAGTGTCAATCCAGATCCTTTGTTTATTTTTTATTAAGTTGCTTGTCTTTGTGGTGTTGAGTTGTATAAATTCTTTGTATATTTTACAAATTGACACCTTATCAGAAGTATGTTTAGCGAATATGTTCTTCCATTCAGTGGGTTGCCTTTTCATTTTGTTGAAGGACTCTTTTGCTGTGCAAAAGCTTTTTAGTTTGATGTAGTACCATTTGTTTATTTTTTCCTTTGTTTCCCTTGCCCAGAGAGAGAGATATTGGTGAAAATATTGCTATGAAAGATGTCTGAGATTGTACTGCCTATGTTTTCTTCCAAGATTTTTATGGTTTTGCAACTTACATTTAAGTCTTTTATTAATTTTGAGTTTATTTATTTTCTTTTTTTTAGGTGAGAGAAGGGGAGATAGTGAGGCAGACTTCAGTATATGCCCTGAGAAGGATCCAAGTGGCAACTCCATCTGGGGCCAATGCTTGAGTACCGAGCTAATTTTAGCACCTGAGGCTGTCATGCTCCAAAGCCCCACTTGAACCAGTTGAGTCACTGGCTGTGGAAGGCAAAGAGGGAGAGAAGGCAGGAGGGTGGTGGCAGAAGCAGATGGTCACTTCTCTGTGTGCCCTGACTGGGAATTGAACATGGGAAGTCCATAGGCTGGGCCAGTGCTCTATCCACTGAGTCCCCAACCAAGACCACTCTATTCTTTTCCATTAATTTATATATTTGTTTTTATGCCAGTACCATGTTTTTTTGATTACTAAAGCTCTGTAGTATAGTTTTTTTTTTAGATTTTATTTATTCATTTTAGAGAGAGAGAGAGAGAGGAGAAAGAGAGACAGAAAAGGGGAGAGGAGCAGGCAGCATCAATTCCCATATGTGCCTTGACCAGGCAAACCCATGGTTTTAAACTGGTGACCTCAGTGTTCCAGGTTAACATTTTATCTACTGTGCCACTACAAGTCAGTCCCTGTAGTATAGTTTTATATGAGATACCTTCAACTTTGTTTTTTCTGAAGATTTCTGTGGCTATTTGGGGTCTTTTGTAGTTCCATATAAATTTTTGGAATACTTATTCTAGATCTGTAAAATATGCCATTGGTATTTTAATAGGAATTGCATTGAATCTGTGGATTGCCTTGGGTACTATGGACATTTTAATGATGTTAGCTTTTCCTATTCATGAACACGGTATATGCTTCCACACATTTTGTCTTCCTTAATTTCTTTCTTCAATATTGCATGATTTTCCAAATACAAGTGTTTTACCCCCTTGGTTAAATGTATTTTAAGGTAGCTTATTTTTTTGTTGTTGTAATAGTAAACAGAATTGTTTTCTTAACTTCCCTTTCTAATAGTTTATTATTAGTGTATAAATATGTCACTGATTTCTGAATATTAGTTTTGTATCTTGCTACTTTACCAAATTTAGTTTTCAGCTCTAGTGGATTTTTTAATTTTTTTGGTGAAATATTTAGGGCTTTCTATGTATAGTGTCATGTCATCTGGGAATAATGACAGTTTTACTTCCTCTTTTCCAATTTGGATGACTTTTATTTCTTCTTCTTTGTTTGATTGCTGTGGTTAGAAGTTCCTATACTATGTATATGTTGATTAAGAGTCATGAAGATGTCCCTATCTTATTCCTGATCTTAGGAGAAATACTTAAAATTTTTTCCCATTGAATACAATGTTGGCTGTGGGCTTGTCATATATAGCCTTCATTTTGTTGAAGTATGTTTTCTTTATTCCCACTTTGCTGAGAGTTTTTATTATAATGAGAGTTTTATCAAATGCTTCTTCTTCATCTCTTAATATGATCATGTGATTTTTAGCTTTCATTTTGTTTCTATGTTGTATCACATTTATAGATTTGTGAATATTGTACCAAATTTGCATTAACAGAATAAATTCTACTTGATCATGGTGTATGATTTTTTAAATGCATTTTTGGATCTGATTTGCTAAAATTTTGTTGATGATTTTAGCATCTATGTTTATGGAGGATATTGGCCTATGTTTTTTTTTTTCATTTTAGTGTCTTTATCTGGTTTTGAAATCAGGGTAATGCTGGACTTGTAATATGTGCTTGGAAATCTTTCCTCCTCTTGGATATTTTAGAATAGTTTGAGAAAGACAGGTGTTAGTTCTTCTTTGAATGTTTGGTAAAATTTGCCTGTGAAGCCATCTGTCCAGGACTTTTGTTTGCTAGGGTTTTTTTGATTACTGGTTTAACTTTATTAGTTGTGATTTGTCTATTTAGATTTTCTGATTTTTTCTGATTCAGTTTTAGAAGACTGTATGTTTCTGGGTATTATCTATTTCACCCAGGTTGTCAAAATTTTTGCATATAGTTGTTCATAGTATTTTCTTATAATCCTTTGTATTTCTGTGTTGTTAGTTGTTACCTCTCTTTTATCTGATTTATTTATTTGGGTCCTTTCTCTGGCTTTCTTGATGAGTCTGGTTAAAAGTTCATCAATCTTGCTTATTTTTTCCAAAAATTACCTCTTGGTTTCAATGATCTTTTGTATTTTACTTTATTTTCTATGTCTTTTATTTCACTCTAGTCTTTATTATTTTCTCCTTCTACTTACTCCAGGATTAGCTTGTTGTTATTTTCTTAGTTGTTTTAGGTGTTGGTTTAGATTCTTTAAGATTTTTCTTGCTTCTTGAGTTGGCCTGTAATGCTATGAAGTTTCCTCTCAGGACTGCCTTTGCTGTGCCCCATAGATTTGGGGTTGTTGTGTGTTCATTTTCATTTGTTTCCAGGTTACCTTTGATTTCTTCCTTGATCTTATTGTTAACCCATTCATTGTTTAATAATGTTATTTAGCCCCCATGCATTTGAGGGTTTTTTAGTTTTTTGTTTTAATTGATTTCTAGTTTCATATTATTGTAGTCATAGAAGATGCTTGATGTGATTTCAATTTTCTTGAATTTATTAAGACTTATCTTGTGTTCTAACATGGGGTTTATTTAGAGAACCTTCCATGTGTACTTGAAAATAATGCATATGAGTGACATCAGAGAAATGGCGCCGTGGGAGCGCAATCGACAAATCTCCCCAAAATTTCAACAAGTTCATCAACCAGAGACAGAAAAATCTATCCTTGGAATGTATGGGAGTTCCACACACTGAAGGCGAAGGTAGGATCAAGCGAAAAATTGACCAAATATATAATCAACCCTGAAGGAAATAAGACAGACAAAGAAACACTCTGCCTTCCTCACTAACCTGAGCAAAGACTACTTTCACTTGGAACTGAGAGTCGGAGGGGCTAAGGTGTGGAGGAAGCTAGGCTGCGGCACGGACATTCATTCAAGCCGAGGAAAGAGTTTGCCTGCGGCGAATCAGCCCACGTGAGCAAACGTCTGCGCCACGAGCGAACGCCGTGCTAGGAGCAGCAGCTGCCATGCTAGGAGCAGCAGCTGCCAGCGGCGCGTGGGGAGTGCGCCAAAGTGAACTTCCCTACACCGGAGCTTCTCTGGGCAGGCGGGGCGCCTCACCCAGCCATTCAAGCTAACAATCAAGCATCGGGGGAGGGGCATGCGGGCAGCTTGCAGTCCTTTCTGGAGCAGATTGGTGGATCCAATCGCTGAAATTAGCTTAACCTACAGTCTTCTCACCTCCCAACTGACCTATGCAGCTCTAATTGACAAGATCTCTCTCCGTTTAGCGATTTAAGACAAGAGGCATGATATTTTTTAGTGCTTCTTGCTAAAGGGGTGGGGGCATCTTCTGATTGGCAGAGCTTTCATACTCAGGGATATATGCTAAAAAGAGGGACTTGGCAGATGTTAAGACCTTTGTACTGCAGGCAGTGACTAGGGCATCTTCTTCCCAGCCAAAACAGGTTACAAAGTGCAGAAAGCCTGGGGAGAGTGGTCCTACAGAGTGTTAGGTGTGCTGAACAGGCCTGGGGGCTCATAGAAAGTCATCTTAAGAGCAATTAGCTCCCAGCCCCGCCTGATTATGCTGGCGGCTCTGACTGCCAGAGCATTACCCAGAGCCCTGCGTTGAGTGGGGATAGAGTGGGGATTTGCCAGCTCTTTGAGCCGCCTCTTACTCCCCAGGCAGAGGCAGTGGCAGCCTGATAGCTGGATCATCAGGCTGCTAATTCAGGAAGGAGTGACTAGGAGGTAGGCTCTGGAAAAACGGACTCTCTCATTGTCGGAGCCTGCAAATGCTAACAAGCCTTGACTACCAACGAGATTGAAGCCTAATATATGACATCGCTGTAGAGTCTCATCAACTGCAAATCTCTACCTAAGCATGCCGCAGGGGCAGAGCCTGGGGTACAAAGTCACCAACCAGGAAGAGGGAGAGGAAAGAAAAAGGAAGAAGTTAACCTCTCAAAATCAAGAAAAATCCACAGACTTTATAACTTGTTCCACTATTTTTTTGTTTCTTTCATCTTCTTGCCTTTATTATTATTATTTCTATTTCCTCCACCTTGGTCCTGTTATTCTCTGCCCATCTTATTATTTCCTCTTCTTGAACTACACTACCCATAAGTGTTACATTTTATTTCTTTTCTTCATCCTCACTCTCCATGAGGATTACACTCCAAAACCCTTAACTCTCTCTCTCTCTTTTTGTTTTTCTTTCTTTTTTCTTATTTTCCTTTTCCCCTTTTCTTATTTCTCCCTCTTTATTAGTTTCTTCTTTTCTCCTTTAACTTTTCCTCTCATTCAATCCTCAATCACAAACAAATTATTTAATTTGGGACTCAAGTTTTTTTTTTGTGGCATTTTGTGTACTTTTTACTTTGCTTTTTAACTCATTAGCATTCCTCTCAACCCAGGATCTCCATTCTATTTAGTTTTTGCTCCACTTAATACAATAGTTATTTTTTTCCCTTTTTCCTGTTTCCCTCTTATCCCTCTCATTATATCTCTTAGTCGACCATCACTTACAAGCAAATCACTTTTTACTTGACCCAAATTTTTTCCTTTTTTGCATTTTGTGGATCCCTACTTCTTTTTTTGCCCATTGAACACTTCCCCCCAACTCAGGCCCTCTGTTATAGGCAGTTTTTGTTCCATTTAGCATAATATAATTCACAGTTCATCACAATATTTTCCTAAGGAGGAGGGGAGAGGATAAGAGAAGAAAAAAAAAAAAGGGAGAGGAATAATAAATTATTATTGTTTTTATTAGTTTTTTTTCTTCCAAATTTTTTTCCATTTTTTTTATTTTTTTACTTTTTATTCTTTATTAATTCTCATTAGTGCTATCAACAAGACCACCCTCAGATGCCATTAAGAAAAAGGAAGTAGAATATCATGGATACAAAAGATAGAGAAGTAGCACAGATAGATGTGGAAAAATCTATGGAGAAAAAATATAATATATTGGAAACCTTGGAGCTAAATGACAGAGAATTTAAAATAGAAATCCTAAAAATACTCAGAGATATACAAGAAAGGCAATTTAGGGAGCTCAGAAAACAACTCAACAAACACAAAGAATATATTACCAAGGAAATTGAAATTATAAAAACAAATCAAACAGAGATGAAAAACTCAATTCATGAACTGAAAAAAAGGTAACAAGCTTAGCTAATAGAACAGGCCAGATAGAAGGTAGGATTAGTGACATAGAAGACAAGCAACTTCAGGCACAACAGAGAGAAGAAGAGAGAGACTCAAAAATTTAAAAAAATGAGAACACCCTACAGGAATTGTCTGACTCCATCAAAAAGAATAACATAAGAATAATAGGTATATCAGAGGGAGAAGAGAGAGAAAATGGAATGAAGAATATATTCAAACAAATAATAGATGAGAACTTCCCAAGCCTGTGGAAAGAACTAAAGCCTCAAATTCAGAAGCAAACAGAACACCGAGTTTTCTTAACCCCAACAAACCTACTCTAAGGCACATCATAATGAAATTGGCACAAACCAATGACAAAGAAAAAAATTCTCAAGGCAGCCAGGAAAATAAGAATACAATATATAAAGGAAGGCCTATTAGATTATCATCAGATTTCTCAGCAGAAACTCTACAAGCTAGAAAAGAGTAGACCCCAATATTTAAAGCTTTGAAAGAGAGAAACTTTCAACCAAGAATACTATACCCATCAAAGCTATCCTTCAAGTACGATGGAGAAATAAAACACTCACAGATACAGAAAAGATGAGGGAATTTATCATTAGAAAACCCCCACTCCAGGAAATACTAAAGGGGGTTTTCCAACCAGATTCAAAAAACAAAACAAAACAAAACCACAAGTAAAAGCTCCACCAAGAACACAATAAAACCAAATTTAAACTGTGACAACAAAAGCAAAAAAAAAAAAAAGGGGAGAGGATGAAGATTAACAGTAGCAAAGGACGATGAAGTGCATAAACACTCATAAGATAGGGTAATACAATGAATATGGTAGGTACCCTTTTCATTACTTAATGGTAACCACCGTTGAAAAAACCACCACAGATGCACATGACTTAAAAAGGTAGCAACAGAGGAAAGAAGTATGGAATACAAACAAACAAAAACAAATGATAGAAAAACAGAAGAGAAGAATTAAACAAGATACAAAACTAACAGAAAGCAATTCATAAAATGTCATTAGGGAACCCACAAGTGTCAATAATTACACTAAATGTAAATGGATTAAACTCACCAATAAAAAGACACAGAGTAGCAGAATGGATTAAAAAAGAAAATCCAAGTGTATGCTGCCTACAAGAAACATATCTAAGCAACAAAGATAAAAACAAATTCAAAGTGAAAGGCTGGAAAACAATACTCCAAGCAGATAACATCCAAAAAAAAGCTGGTCTAGCAATACTCATATCTAACAATGCTGACTACAAGACAGAAAAAGTATTTTATCTTGTCCTCTAAATCTTTAATTTGTCCTCTGCTTTATTTATCCTGCTGTCAATTTCTTCTATATTTTTTTAAGTGAGAGGAGGGGAGATAGTGAGACAGTATCCCACATGCACCCTGACTGGAATCCACTGGACAACCCCCATCTGGGGCTGATACTGGAATCAACTGCATGATCCTCAGTGCCTAAGGCTGATGCTCAAGCCAGCTGAGCTATCCTTAATGTCCAGAGCCAATGCTCAAACCAGTTGAGCCACTGGCTGCAAAAAAGGGGAGAGAGAGAAAAGGAGGAAAGAAGCGGGGAAAGAGAAGCAGATGGTCACTTCTCATGTGTGCTCTGAACAGGGATTAAACCCAGGACAGCCATACACTGGGCTGACACTTTATCCACCGAGCCAACCAGACAGGGTGATTTCTTCTATTATATTCTTCATTTCATATATTGTGTTCTTCATTTCTAGCTGGTTATTTTCCATGGTTTTTATTTTATTTTTAATGTTTACATCTCTTTGTTTAAGTTTTCACTGAGATCATCCATTATTCTCCTGAGGTCCTTGAGCATCCTTATAATTATTACTTTAAACTCTGCATTGGGTATCTTGGTTGCTTTCATTTCATTTATTTTTTTTTCTTGGGATTTATGTTGTTCTTTAATTTAGGCACATTTCTTTGTCTCCCTAATTTTTCTGCCTTTTTGTGTTTGTCTCTGTGAATAGGTAGATCTCCTGTGACTCAAACTTATTATGAGGGCTTTCTGATGTGTGTGTGTCTCAGTGGTGCAATATTCTAGATCATCTGAGCTAGGTACTCCAGAAATGTTTCTTGTATGGGTTATGTGCCCCCTCCTGTTATAGTTGTGTCTTGAATGCTGTTGGCCAGTCCTTTGGTATAGTTAACCCTCAGGCTAGCTGTCTATAAAGATAGACCTCATTCACATGTTTGAGTCACTCTTCAGGGACTGCCCCTCTAGGCAGAGGTGTTCCAGCAGGGTGTGGTGTCTGCCACAGTCCTCCTTTGTCTGTCTCATTTGTGTGGTTAGTTGGGTTAATCTGTGGTATGGCTTAAAGCCCACCACTGGTTGTGTTGGTTCTGAATCCACTTGGCTGAGGTTTCTGTGCAGGTCAAGGTCAAATACTGTATGTAACCAGCCTTGGGCTACTGGTCTGTGGCTCTGTCTACTGTACCTGGGTGTGTATGGGAGGGTCTGAACTGTGTATAAGGATTTGCTCACTGTAGCTGTGAGCTGGGGGCAGATCAAGAAAATGTCCAAGGCTACCTGAGGTCAATGTCTGCCAGTCGGCTACTCTGCTATCCCTTAAGGTTGCGTGGACTTTTTCCAGAGTCTTATGAAGAAAGACTATAAAGTGGGCTCAAGCTGGCCATGCCCCACTGACCCTTCTACCTGACTCAAGCTTGGTAGGGCAGGATGACTGGGTTGGGAGAACAAGACCGGTAGGTCTCCTACTTGTGGGCAGCATGGTCAGGCACTCAATGGGGAGAATATGGCTCTTACCCCAAAACCACTCCACCTCTGTCAGAGACTCCAATTCTAGCTCTCCCAGGAAAAGTGCACCAGGTTCGTGTTTGATGTAGCCAACTGTCCCAGTTGCAGGAGCAAGCTCAGCAGGATGGGACCAGGGACTCAGAAAAACAGACCGGACGCTCTGAGGGAGATGCACGCTGAAAGTCCCAGCTCTGAGCAACATTCCCTTCCTCCCAATCTGTGGAGCTGTGCTCAGCAGGATGGGGCCTCTGGGACTTGGGAATACAGATCGAGCAAGTCTTCCTTTGGGGGCAGTGCCTGCAGAACCTGTGGAAAGGGGGAATTATTGGCTCCCATTCCAAAAACACACAGTTCAATGACTGAGTGTCTGCCTATAGTTTCTCCAGAAAAAGAGTGTGCAGCTGACAGTTTTTTCTGCCAGACTCTACTTGGCAAGGTGCTGTCACCAGAATTTGGAACACTGGGTTAGTGCCCCCCACCACTGGTACTGCAAGAAGAGATGGTGCCTGAGGGCAGTGTGGGATGTTGACTCAGGACCGGGACCTCAGTAGCTGACTCTCCAGATCTCTCTCCAGGGCCATGCCACCCAGATCTTCTTTCTATGGTTCCTGTATGCCCTGAGTCACTTTCTGGCTACCAGAGCCCTGGGTGAGTTCCCGAGAGCAAGCTTCTGTGCATTGGCCTTTTAGGAGAGCACCTGGGGTTCCAGCAGACTCCCTCCTCTTCTCCACAGATAGAGTCCCTGCTGATCTGCATTGCCAGATGCTGTGCAGGCACCTCTTCCTGACCCTGGTGCTCTGGGTTGGGAGTCCTAGCATGGGGATGAGACCCCATGCTCCTCAGGGAGGACTTTTACAGCTGAGATACCCTCTGGCTTCTCAACCAGTGGCATGTGGGTACAGGGGCCAGCTCACTTCGCATCTCCACCCTTCTTAATAGTCTTTATAGCTTCTTCTATTAGTTCTTGCATACAATACTCCTGTTTGGCTGTCCTGTTGGTCATTCAGGTAGCTTGCTTTATAATTTAGCTTTAAATCACTTTGGCACCAGGAGGAGGTGTGTGTAGCTTCCACCTACTCTGTAGCCAACTTGAATCCCCTAGTGAAGAATTCTTTGTGAAATTTTGGTCAGAGACATTTAGGTAAAGCATTTGTTTGGTGCTCACTAGAGTAGAACATTCAAATCAAAGACTGCATAAAAAGTAAAATGTTAGCTGGAAGTTTCATTCTGGTTCCTGAGTAGGTGCATCTCATGGTCAGCATTCTAGCCGCACCCAGTGGAATATGAGCAGAATCTATCTGTGAGACTTCTAGATTGCATCCTTAAAGGGTGGGTATGCCCTCTTTTCATCTTACTGCTTGGAATGTAGATGTAGTGACAAGTCACCTTGGACTGGTGGGTGAAGGAAACAACCTAAAGATGGATGAGCAATATACAAAATGAGGAAGGTCCCTGAAGAACTCACAAGACAGAGCTGCCAACCTGCCTTATAATGCCAACGTGTGAATTTGTTTAAGACATTATTAGTTTGAGCCTTGGTTATAAACCACTGACTTGTGGGTATCTTTATAGAGAGCCAAAGGAAAAGAAAAATGGTTTGATTTTCAAATCTTATACCAAATTGCCACTATGAGAAAGGTCTCATTTAAAAATCAACTAGAATTTTTATTTATGTGCTGAATACATTTAAAAAGTTTTAATTTGGGAATGTGACTCCTCTTTCTAAAATGCATAAAGAAATTTTTTTTTTTTTAGCTGAAACTCCAAACAGACTAGGGAACTCTGCTTTGAAATGACTTCATTCTCTAAAATCGCCAAACATTACAAAAGCAATAAAATTGGAAAGAAATATTTTAACTAATACTATACAATTCTAATATCTTAGACAGATAAACCGTATTGGTGGACCACTGCACTCTGTCCCACTCTGTCTCATTGTTATGCTTATCGGCTGAGTGGCTTAGTGGCAGTAATTGATTTCTTTAAATGGTGAAAACCCAACAGAGCTAGGAGCATGTTGTTTAAAAGTTGATCTCTATTTTAAATTCCTTCTTAGTTCACAATTTATTCAGAGCTCATGAAGGTATTGCTATTGTATCACATGCTTTTTGGGTATAGTTTTCATTTGCTTCACAAATACTTTTGCTTTCATGTAAATGGAGAATATGCCTTCTCTAAAGTTTTCACCAAATATGTTTCTTGGCTCTGTATATTTAGCTAGCTAAACTACAAAGTCAAATACTAATAATAACTACATATATGGCTTATTGTACTAAATAAAGATAAGTGGCACTTTCATAATGATATTTATATTCTTTACAATACATATATATTTTAAGTGAGAGGAGGGGAGATAGAGAGACAGACTCCCATGTGTGTGCCCTGACTAAGATCCACCTGGCAACCCTAGTTTAAGCCAATGCTTGAATCAACTGAGCTATCCTCAGCACCATGATGCTTGAATCAATCAAGCCACTGGCTGAAGGAGGAAAAGCGAGAAATAAGGGGAAGAGAGAGGGAAAGAGAAGCAGATTGTCACTTCCTATGTGTGCTCTAACTGGAAATCAAACCCAGGATGTCTGCATCCCAGGTCAATGCTCTATCCACGGAGCCAACCAGCCAGGGCCATTCTTTATAATATTTGACCACTAGAAATTTGTCTATATTCACATTTCATTAAGGCATCTAAGTAATCTATTTATTGCTTTGTGGCAAACTAGCTTAAAACCAAAGCAATTATTTATTTTGCTCACAGATCTGAAATTTTGGCAGTGTGCAGAGGGGACAGCTCAATTCTCTTCCATGATGCATTAATTAGGACAGTGCAGCTGAGGCTGGTGGACCTACCTTTAAAATGGCTTACTAAAATGGTAGACACATTGTTGCCAGCTGTGGGCTGGCAGGTCAGCCAGAGCTATGCTAGTAGCTTTAGTTCATTTCCTATTGACCTCTCCATGATGTTGCTTGAACTTCCTTCCAACATGGTTGCCAGTTTCTAAGAGTGTATATTTGAGAACACGGGAAGAGGAAACTGGCAGTCTCCTAGAGCCCAAGCCTGAAAACGGGCACAGCACCATTTCTGCCATATCACAGAGCCCACTTGGATTCAAGAAAAGGGGATATATACCTTATCTCTTCAATGGATGAATGTCAAAAAATTGTGACCATCTTTAATCTACTCCAGTATTAAACATTTAAAATAACAGAAAGAAAAATAGTTAAGATAAGGAGCAGTAGCCATCACTCTTCTGGAGTGAAAAAATGACAAAATATTCTGAAAAGAAGTAATGGAATGGATTGATGATTATTTTAGAAATGTTTGGAGTCTTGTATTCCAATGTTTCTAATCTTTTTGAGCTCCTGATATCTGGTCAAGTAGCAGAATTTTAGTAACAGTATGTAGTAGATATAGTTGGTTGCCTACCCAGTACCCTCTCTCTCCTTCTTCCTTATAAATGCATCTCTGAATTTGTCAGCAATAAAATTTTCATATATTCTAGTGTCGCCCTGAATGCATCTCCCCTTCCCCCATATTCCCCTGCCATGGGCCATAGTTCTAATTCATCTTAAACACATGTTACTAGGTATTAATTGTAGGAAAACACTTTAAGAGGACAAACAGCGGTTTTATCTTTTCTTTTTTTTTCTTTATTTTTGTCCTTCACCCTTCCATCCCCCCTCCTCCTGCCTGCATTGTGGATGTGATGTCTATAATGCAGCAGCCTTGTGATTTAACAGAGGTGAACACAGGAAAGAAAGCAGCATGTTCAGGGTGGTGAGAAGAAAGCTGGGAGGCGGGTCCTTCTGGCCGTGGAATCCCCACAGAACTCTTACACTGTCTGCTCCAGATTTCGTGAAACATGATATAAATAAATCTGTGTGTGGTCAAACCACAGCAATTGGGTTTCTGTTGCTTAAAGCCAATTCAATTTCCTACTGAAATACTGCTCTAAAAAAATTCAGCAATGCTTATAATCAGTGCTAGAGATTAACAGTGTATCCCAGGATCTGCAGACTCTGTTCACTGTGCTTCTGTATGAACAGAGCTGTTACCTCTCTGATAGCTCACTCTCCTATACTCACAAGGGACAGTTCCGGCATGTTCACAAAGTATGGTTTCTTTCCCCCAGCATGGCAATACATCATGCTTCTTACCTCTTATTTGCAGCATGTTGAACCTCACTCCATAATGGGCTACATGATCCACTAGGCAAAACACCCCATTTAATAATAGCACCGCATTTGGTCATAGCAAAAATCAATTCAGTGACATGCTCGCAATATATCAGTAGTGGAGCCATTGTTGTAACTAATGAGGTACAATTTTGGCTAAGTTTGGATGATATTTTATGCTACATAATTTTAAGAGCTAACCCACAGAGTAGAATACTATCAACAGATGAATATATATATTTAAGTAAAGGGTATGGATTTAGCTACTTGAACAGAGACCAAGTAACAATGGCTTAAACATTATTGTTTACTTTTCTCTCATGTAAAAGTCTGAGTTGGTAGGTTGGGGGAGGAGGGTAGGCAGCTCTAGTTCACCAGAAATGTAAGAATTTCAGTCTAAGCCTTCTCCTGGTCTTGGGTGTTGTTGGGCAAATGAGTTTGTAAAATTTGTATTTTTTGAGTTTGCTTACTTTTATTGTTAATAAATGGCGCTGGACTGCCACATGTGTGCTTGCCCTCAGAGCAGGGCAGTTGATTGCAAATTGTGGATTGCATTCCTGCTTGGAAGGGGCCATTGCTTTGCTGATGTTTGCTCTAGGAGGGGTCTTTGTGGGCCCAGGCAGTTTTGCAGAGAGAGCAGAAAGAATGCAGAATGTGGAAGAAGAAACCAGTTTGTGCAGAGAGAAGGTGTGCAGATGGGGAACCAGAGCTGAGGGGCTTTGGGAGCCCTGCTGAGGCTTGTGGGAGCCTTTGATTCTAGGAGGAACCAGAGAAGATTCTCCTAGTTGTGGAACTGGAGAATGCATCAGGGCTTTGGGAGCCCTGAATGAAAGGGAAGTGTTTTCTCTCTGTGTTTGCTCGTCAGCCAGTTCAAGATTTTAATAAAGGAATGGCCCACCATTTTTTGGCTCCACTGTTTCTTTACTGTCTTCCCGAATCCAATGTGAACCTGCATGGCCACAATGGTGGTGGCCACAGGCCCTATAGTGTTTTTGTTAGCCATCTGATCAAGGCTGGCTCCTGACAACCGTGTTTATGTCCTTGACTTCAGAGATGGGGAAATTGGAAACAGTGGGCAGGTAGCCTCCCATGAGACTCTGGTTTAGAAATTGTCCACCCTATTTTTGCATACAGCTCATTGGCTACTTGTTAACAGCTACAATCAGCTGACCTGTCTATTAGAAAATGGCTCTGGTTGGTACCTCATGTGTCCAGCCCAGAGGGGGAGGTTCTATAACTAAAAAGAAGGGGGATATGTATGGTGGGTGACAGGTACCTGCTTCTTCTATTGTGAGTATCTCATTTGCCTCCAGAGCAGGCTTTATAGGGGGATGACAAAGTGAATACCTGCTCATCTGGTCTCAAAAGCCTTGCAGACTTACCCTCAATCAGCATTATTATTATTATTATTATTATTATTATTATTTGCTTTTTACTTCTCGTTAAAACCAGAGGGCTTGCAATCTCCTGATTTCCTGTTTTTATTTTTGGCTTCTGAATTCCTCACATTCTGTTACCATCCCTCCCCATTGGCCATCTTGACGGAAACTTAGCACTTCTTTCCTTTTAATAGAGTTGTTGGGATGCCCAAAGCAATCGCTGGTTTAGCAAACTTTACTGCAGCCTGGCTTTACGGCAGTGGGAGAGGATGAGGGGTGGTGGTTCACAGAGCCTCCCCTCTTCTCAATGGCCTCTGCCTCCCTCATTGCCCTGCCCACCTCTGCTCTTCACCTATCCATTCTCAAATCACCCACAAGCCCCCAAAGTCCCTGTCCTCTATTAGGCAGAACTATTTTCCTGTTCCTCCCAAGCCTTCACACCCATACCAGATGCTTAGACAGTTCTACTTTGACCTCAAGTGTTATTCCCATCAAAAGTTATATTTTCTTTTAAAGGAATTATAGTGCCAATGTTTGAAATAATAAATTTCCCCATCTAATTATAAAATGAAATCAACTTCTGCATTTGCTGTAAAAATGTTGTTGAGAACATTGTCTATTACATCATTCAATACTTAAGAAACTTTGCTTCTCCTAAAGTATGCTTCCTCCTTTCTGATAACAGAGCTCTATAGCTCAACATTCTTTCTGAACCATAAACTCTGAGCCAAATATGCAGCTCCATCATCTGCCGTTGCAATTATGTTAAATATGCAATTAGGATATTTATATAGCCTTTATTTATTTGGTTTATTTCATATGTTTATGTTTCTATGTGTATTTAGAGAAGAAAAAAGAAATTTAAAATTAAATTTAATTTTAACGGACTCACATTGTAAAGTGCTGAGTCTAGCAAAGGAAATGTCTTTCTATATAATGGGAACATTCACTAAAATAGAAAAAAGAATGAAGAGATTTATCCTCAGTTTTAAGGAAGAATTATAAAGTCTTGGCTACCAGGTGTCTGAAAAGTTTGAGGGACTCTACCACTTCAGTAAGTAACTTAAGTTATTAGAAATTTAATCACAAACAAGCACTACATTAATGGAAGGTAGTACAATAAACTGACCTAGAAAAGAGAAGACCTAACTGACTTCGAGAACTTCCGAAGCAAATCCAGTCCTGGGTTGGTATCAGAAATGTCCCAGTTAAAAGCAAAACATATCTAAATACTTCCTGTAGCATTCTTTGTGATCTATAAATATCAATGGTCTGAAACATATTATAGTTAGGTCTATTCTACAATAGAATGAATTAAATAAATTCTTTTTAATCCCAAGAGATTGGACATTAAAATATTAGGCAGCTGAATTTTAAAGATGTTAAGACTATTATAACAGATTAATTACCTATGTTAGAGAATATTCTTTCCACATATTTGAGTGACATAGACCTCTATTTTCAACATAGAGCTCATTTCATGGCTTAGTTTTATCATGTATGAAATATCTTTAGCCACATTAAACTGTGTAGATATATTTAATATTACACAGATCAGCTGTACAAAATACAGAAAGACTTATATTTACTACTGAAAATCTTTTAGTTCTAGTCATGGAAATATATTTTCCCCTAGGCCATGTTGTTAAAAATTTTGTGGGATAAGTTTTAAAAAATAATCAAATAGAAAACATGGCATAGTATACATAAAAGGCTTATTTATTAGAAAGTAATTTAGGGGATTTCTCAAAAAAAATTCCCAGAAAAGAGACGGCTGAAATTGTGGTAGGCAGTTAGACAGACGTGAGCAGAGCAAGGACTATTGGCCAAGCACAGAAGGTCACCAGGGCGAACAGCTCCCAGTGCCTAGCAGCGAGCAAGACTGGGAAACAAGGACCTCACCCGCAGGGAGACCTTTCATGCCATAGTTGGTCATACGGTTTAGACCCCTTGATTCCATATGGCTGGTCGTGGAATTCGGGCCCTCCCCTGACCTCTCCTCCTCTGGCACATTGTGACTCATGTGGTTTTAGACCCCTGTAGAGGACAAACAAACAAGAAAGTTGGAAAATAATGCTTAAGCATTAACCTCTAGAGATAACATCTAGGCCTCAATTGTGTTTCAGCTCCAGGCCCAGAAAAGCAGCAAAACCAGACAAAGGAAAATCCAGGCTGACCTCAGGACCAGCTGCATTGACTAATGACCCCCTGTCTTGGCACCAACCGATCAATGAAGACTAGGACCCTAAAAAAACACACCTGGAGAGCTGATGAATGTTCTACTGAAATCCTCCCCTGGAATCTCCCCTAAAATCGCCACCCTTAACATCCTTGAGGACTGAAGTCTCAGGCCCTCTTCCTTCTGGGAGCATACCCAGGCCTTTCCCTCCCCCCTATTCTTTCTCCTCTTCTTCCCCCAAGGCACATTTGCCTGCCCCTCTCTTTCTCCTGAGATCTAAGGGACCCCAGGAGACTTGCAACTAGGAGAGCAGGGGGCAACAGCAGCTTATCCTGGGCTAATTCCTTCATCCTGTCTCCAAGGCCCCCTTTTCTCTAACTTTCTTCCTGCAAAACCAATACATTCTTCCTTTCCTTGCTGCACTTTGTCTCTTGATTAAATTCTTTCTCTCAAGAAGACAGGAATCAAGATCTTGTCACTCCTTCTGTAACAAAATGACCTGGAGGACACGTAAGTAAGCAAAAGTTTCTAAGAAATTCTAGAAAAACAAGTTCAGGGGAAGGTTATTCATGTGCGTTAGTTATTATGGAGTTTTCTTTTTCAAATATAATATTCAAGAAGAATATTTTTAAGACTTAACTTATTTAACTTTCATATTTACAATTCCCAAAGATTTATTTTTTTTGAAAGAGAGGTGGGGAGAGAGACAGAGAGAACAAGAACATCAAGCTATTCTTGTATGTGCCTTGACTGGGAATTGAACTAGCAACCTCTGTGATTCAGACGATACTCTAACCCAGTGGTAGTCAACCTGGTCCCTAACATCCACTAGTGGGCATTCCAGCTTTCATGGTGGGTGGTAGCAGAGCAACCAAAGTATAAATAAAAAGATAGATTTAACTATAGTAAGTTGTTTTATAAAGATTTATTCTGCCAAACTTAGCAAAAATCTGACATAAAGTACTTAGTAAGTAATTATTATTATATACTTTAACTTGCTGTAACTCTGCTTTATAAATTTTATAAAGTAAAGTTACTTTCCTACTTTATAAATCACCATTACTGTGGAACTGGTGAGCAGTTAGAGAATTTTACTACTAACAGAGATACAAAAGTGGGCGGTAGATATAAAAAGGTTGACTACCCCTGCTCTAACCAATTGAGTTATCTAGCCAGGGCTTTATTTATTTATTTTTATTTATTGGTTGGTTTTTTAGAGAGACAGAGAGAGAAAGGAGAAAGAGGGTAGAGGGTAGGGAAGCACTCATTCTAACTGAGCTCATTGGCCAGGTAAGATTTCTCAGTAGCACCTATTCTATTGTAGGTCTCAATATTCTTAACAAGTGAACTTCAAAATGGCATTGGTTATTTTCATCATGTGAAAAGATAATATTTTCTGCAAGTTTTTACAAGGTGAATTAAATCTATAATCTACTTTTAAAATGTATAGGAAATAATTTCAAGAAATTGAAACATTTTATTAAATGATACTATAATTTAGTAAAAATATTATAGAGAAATGCTTCAATTAATGAAAATATTTGGGTAATATGGTCTTTTGTTTAATTACTTCTTAATTTTTAATTGAAAATTAAATGTTTTATTTTCAGTTTTTACTGAAAATCTTTAAAAAGTGAACTAATAATCTTTACTACACCCTACAAAAACAAAAGCGTATTAATCTTTCTTTGGCCATTGTGAATCTCTATTGTCTGATATTGATCTTTCTGAATGTCAATAATCATTGTACCATTAGCCGTTGGGATGAATGTATGCAACTTCAGCATAACCAGGGAATTTATTATTTGAATAAATCCTTGATATAAATTTCTTTCTCAAGATATCCTTCTTTTTCCTTTTCAACATAAAGTTCTAGCAATTGTTTGGGATTAGAAATATTTGACGCGGTCTGATTTATTAGGTATTTGTTACAAAAGGATTTGGTGAGTGCAAGAGGTAGATAGATGGCTAAGGCCGCATCCATCAGCTATCAGTGATTCACTCAACAAGGTGTAGTTCACGGTTGGGGAATGGATAGAACCATTCTGGATGTAGAGATGGTCCTTGAATGAAGGTGTTACTGGACAGGGGACCTGGCCCTTGGGGTCTGCGTAGGACCAGCTGGTAGAGTGTGAGTTCTTGACTTCATGCAGGAAAACTTTCACAATGTGAATCCAGGTGATTTTGAGAGTACACCAGTTAAGGCTGGGGACAGTGACATAACGAAGGGTTTAGGATGGAAGAAACAACAGGAGAGCCCAGGCAGGGCTGCTTTGGCTCAATGGGAACTCAGAGAGAGGGCCTTGGAGACAGGTTCAGGGGGTTAACCTGGGAGGAGCTGCCACTGCCCACTGCTCCCCTGGTTGCAAGTTTTGTACAGGCCCTTAAAGTTTAGGAAATATATGCCTCTGGTAGGAAGAGGGGGAGGGAGAAGGGAAAGGCACCAGCATACTCCTGGGAGGGAGAGGGAGCTGGGTCCTTTGAGGGCTAGAAGGAGACATTAGGACTCATAACACAGCTGGATGTAGAATAGGGTCCCAGCGCTCAGGGGGGACTGGGACACTCAGTAGGATCACCAGATGTAAACCATACGGTAGAAACCAATGCATAGATTCTTATCTACATGGTGAGAGGAGATGATTGTGAAAGCCTGCTTCTAGCTCTAGAAATATTAAAAATGCGTACATTTTATAAAGCAAATAACCAAACTTGAAAGAACAAATGTAAAACTTTCTGGTAGCAGGAAGGGGGAGGAATATAAAGTCAGATCTGCAAGGAGAGTGAAGTCAGGGGGGCTCCCAAGGCTTCGCAGTCAGACTGAGAGCAGGGACGGTGCCCTCCATCCGTGGAGGCCTGGGGAGCGTTGGGTAAAAAAGTCTCCAAGGATTTGGAAACTTAAGTCCTCACAAACAGGTGTGGGTCTGGCATTTACACCACTCAGGAGGTGCAGGGATTCCAAATTGAGAAATTAATACCAATATTGGCATTAGAGCTCCTGAACCTCCCATGAAACAGGAGTGGAACAGCTCTAAAAGCATCATCCCATATAATAGAGCATATGGGAATTAAAAGAAAATTTAGAAAACTGAATCCCATGAGGGAGAGAAAATAGCTGCAATAACCAGGAAAATTTTTATTAAGAAGCGGAGATTATAAAACAATCTGAAACATAATAGGCAGATTACAGAAGTTTAAAGAGATAAAAAGAAACTAAAAACTATAATAAAAAATAGTGTGGAAAAAGAAAGGGCATCATTATAAAGCACATATAGTAAGTGAAATGGAAACTCAACAAACATTGAGCTAGAGATTAGGCCCAGCTCAAGAGATGGTGAGTGAGCTGGGAGCTAGTCTGAAAAACATATAGAATATATAAATATAAATATACATATATATATAATATAGAAAAATATATAATATAGCACAGGAAGATAAACAAATATATAAAAATGATGGAGAGATAGAAAATAGGTAAGGAGTTCTAGAAGCATAAAATTAAGATAATAAGAAACAAGTTGTATGGTTGCAAATTTTCCAGACCTGAAGCAACATGAGTCCTCATTTTAACAGAATGTATCTACATCCGAGTGAGATACAGGGAAATAACTCTAAATGTAGAATCCTCAAAGACAAACAGAAAATCTTAAAAGCTATCAGAGAGAAATGGAAGAAAGCCCAAAAGAAATGACAATTAGTCTAAAAGCAGTTTTCTCACTGAAAAACTAAGTATCTGGAAATGGTAAAATGTACTTTTAAGTGCTAAAGTTAAAAAGGGTCAAGTGTGTTTCTCTACTGCTTGATTCTGGGCTCGGCCATGTGACTTGCTATGGCCAATAGAATGAGTTGAAAATGACAACAACCATGTGACTTGCTGTGGCCAATAGAATGAGTTGAAAATGACAACCTCTGTTCAATTGCTATGGGAAAAGCATGCCCGGGCCACCTCAGTGCTCCCAGGAGGAGTGTGGGAGGCATGAAGAGCAGAGCCACCCCAAACTGAGAGTGGAGGAGATGAGCTGATCCATGGATCCATGATAATATATTTTTTTGTTTTTCTTTTTTTTTTCAAGTCAGAGGAGGGGAGATAGAGAGACAGGTTCCCATATGCGCTCCAACTGGGATCCCCATCTGGGGCTGACATTCTGCCCATCTGGGTCCATACTCCCAAAGGAGCTATTTTTAGCATCTGATGCAGAGGTTCCAAAGAGCCATCCTCAGTGCCTGGGGTTGATGCGCTTGAACCAATTGAGTCATGGCTGAACGAAGGGAAGAGAGAGAGAGAAGGGGAAGGGTAGAGAGGTGGAGAAGCAGATGGGTGCTTCTCCTATGTGCCCTGTCTGGGAATCGAACCCAGGACATCCACTCGCCGGGCTGACACTCTACCACTGAGTCAACCAGCCAGGACCAAATCCATGATAATAAATCATTGTTTTTTACATTCTTCAGTTTTGGGGTGAATTATTTTTTTATTACTGAAGTACCAAATTAACACAAATTCTTTTACAGTTCTGGAGGTCCAGAATGAGTCCTCTAGGGCTAAACTCACAGCGTTGGCAGCTGTTTTTTCTGGAGGCTCTAGAGAAGAATTCCTTTCCTTGATGTTTTAGCTTCTGGAGCCTCCCAAATTCCTTGGCTTGTGTAGCCTTCCTTGTGTCATGCCAATCATTACTGTTGTTGTCACATCTACTTCTGTAGTCAACTCTCTTCCTACCTTCCGCTTAGAGGGCTTCGTGTGATTCCTTTGAGGACCTCCCTGGATATTCCAGGATATCTCCTCATCCCCAAAACCTTAGTTTATTCATATGTACAGTCCTTTTGGCTAGATAAGGTAACACTCACAGGTCCTAGGAATCAGGATGTGTTCATCTTGGGGAAGGGGTATTATTCAGCAGACCACAATTGTTATATTAGGTTTTATTTTACTTTTCTGGTTTTTAACAGAGACATTTTTAGAGATTTAAAGTCCAAGAGAATCAATACTGAAAAGACTACTAAAGAATGTATTAAGCACAGATCAAGTGATTAAGCACATGGATTTTGAGGTGGGCCGCCTTGGTTCCAATACAATTTCTGCCAGTTTCTACCGATATAAGCTTGAGCAGGTTACTTGCCTTTCTGTGGCCAGTTTCTTCATCTGAGTCTGGGCTCTGCCCTTGTATAAGACTTCCCCTTGACGCTCAGCAGCTCCCCCGCCCCCTGAGCTGTAGTGGCGTCCATCACCGGCTCTCCAGCAGGGTGCTTAGACCCAGGACATCTTGCCATTAGGGACCAGCAAATAGCTCTGTGGCAAGGGCTCTTTGTTTCTGAATCAAAAATTTCCAAATACCATCTGTGTAACTTGAGTCCTCCAAGGTGTTTTGTGAAAAGGGGTTTATACTCAAATATTTTAGAAAATATTCCCTTCTTAAAGATTCATAAAGCAATTAACAGGTGAAAATGGTCAAGATGGACTATAGAAAAGAAACCTGTAAGGAAACTGCATCTCTCCATATTATTGGATACATACATATGTGTGTGTGTGTGTTGTGTGTGTGTGTATGTGTGTGTGTTTTTCTTTTGGTGGGGAGGGTAGCCCTTTGGTGTTTTGAGAAATTCATTTTGGTTCTCTGTTTGTATTTGTTATTTTCCTAACTCTTGTAAAATAGTTCTGAAAAGTTTATTTAACAATTAAAAAAAAAATATATATATATATATACCTCCATTCCAATGTTTCTGTTTAAGTGTTTAAACTCCAAATTGTGCTTAAAACACTAACCAGAGGTTCAGAACAGTTATTTTGTTTGACTTTGTAGGAAGAGTTAATACCATGAAATTTTCTGCAAGTTATTTTAGCTCTTCTAAGTAATAGTAAGGCAGAGCATTTATGATGGGCATATAGACCATTGTACTTTTTGTAATTTGATTTTATGTTACCTCCTTTAACTGTCTAGCATGATGCTGTCTTCAGTCTTTTGAACAAATATATCAATAACCTTAAATCAAACCACTGTGCTAAAATATATTACTGTGTCACAACCATTTGCAGCTATCCACTTAATTGCATCCTATAATATGAACCAGGAGGTATAAGTTTACAAATATAACATCTGAGGTGGTGGTAAGATTACTGGTAAATAACATGTGTAGTTTAAATTTGCAATATAAAGTCATGAAGGGTTGTAATTTTAATACACTGCTGACAAGGGACATTTGAAGATTAATGTGCATTCCCAATAAATATTTTCAGTATCAGTGGACATAATACAGCTTCAGTTTTATATACAATGCTCACATATATATTTTTTGCATCTTTTGCTAAGTGTGGGAATATTCAACTATTTTATTGTCTAAGCTTAAGGGAAATAATAAAAAACATTTCACTCCACAAGATAGTTCTTGGCAAAAAATGGTTGCTTTCTGACTATTGTGTGGTTGAAGTTTCTTTTGTTCGATTAAACTAATCTTCTCCTCCCAAATGTTACAATAGAATTAATTAAATACTGGATATGAAACAGTTTCCATTTGATGAAATGTATTGTTATTTACATATTTTGAGTGTGCACTGGAGAGACTGTAAATTATTAACAATATACCATTTCTTCCACCAAAATCTACAATCACAATTAAGCATGATTAGATCTATTAGCTTAACTCATAAAAACTGATAGTGGAGGTTACCAGTAGATATTATTCACTGCTGCTTATCTAGTTGTTTTTCTCCTTTTTTTTTTTTTTTTTTGTATTTTTCTGAAGTTGGAAACGGGGAGACAGACAGACTCCCATATGTGCCCGACCGGGATCCACTCAGCATGCCCACCAGGGGGCAATGCTCTGCCCATCTGGGGCATTACTCTGCTGCAACCAGAGCCATTCTAACGCCTGAGGCAGAGGCCACAGAGCCATCCTCAGCACCCGGGCCATCTTTGCTCCAATGGATCCTTGGCTGCGGGAGGGGAAGAGAGAGACAGAGAGGAAGGAGAGAGGGAGGGGTGGAGAAGCAGATGGGTGCCTCTCCTGTGTGCCCTGGCCGGGAATCGAACCTGGGACACCTGCACGCCAGGCCGATGCTCTACCACTAAGCCAACCAGCCAGGGCCTGTTTTTCTCCTTTTAAAAAAGAAAATGTATATAAAGAAATTGGGAAAATGTTCAAGTTTGGAGGGGTGTGGAAGGCTATCATTGAATAGGTATCGTTGAATAGATACAAAAAAATTCTCCTGTTCTTTGGTTTGCTTTGAAGCCTGTACTTCACTTTTTAGTTAGTATCAAGAGTACAAGAGCACACTAGTTTACCAACCAAACTTCCCTCATCTATCTCCTTTGTTTCCATCTCTCCTTAACAGCCATTCCCTGATTCTCCTTTACTCCCTGCTGGCAAGTAGACCAGTAAGCAAAATCAGCAAACGCTGGGAGGTGGGTGGGGGTGGTGATTTAGGCGATGGCTATAAGAATGGTATCTTATGGCTGAAAGTGGAGAAAAAGATTGCCTGCTTTTCAACCGCCCATTTAAATCTCTTAAGAAGGTCATACTCTTAGAAAGCCATACTCTTAGAAGGAAAGGCAGAGATGTTATACAGAACCTTTGCTCACTGAACTTTAAAAGAAATTAATAAAAGACAGTATTGCTCAAAAAAGTAGAGCAATGACTAGAAATAGTGATGGCTATTTTAAAAAAGTTTAGAAAAGCTCGGTTAGGAAATGAGTTGCAATGTGCCAAAATGTAAAAAGAATCATAAAAATATTTCTTACATGTACTAGGGAACATATTCCTTAACTAATGGGAAAAGCAAAATAAAAACTATAAATAATTTTTTTTAGGTGAGAGGAAGGAAGATAGTGAGGCAGACTCCTTCATGCTCTCCTACCAGGATCCACCCAGTAACCCTGTCTTGTGCCAACGTTCGAATCAACCGAATTACTTTTAGCACCTGAGACTGACACATTCTGACCAATTGAGCTATTTTTAGTGCCTGGGGCCAGGCTCTAACCAACTGAGCCACTGGTTGTGGGAGAAGAAAAGGGAAAGAAGGGAAAGAGGGAGGAGGGAGAAGCAGATGGCTGCTTCTCCTGTTTGCCCTGACCAGGAATCAAACCTGGGACATCCATATGCTGGGCTGAGGCTCTATTCATTGAGCCACCGGCTAGGGCCAGTAGATTCTTATAATAATATGTATTGGGTATTCAATGCATCAAATTGTATCTCTACAGTCATTAATACATACTAAAGTATAGTAATGTTTGAACTTCAGGTCACTGTTTGAAACATAATGATAGTGTAGGGTAGAAGTTGGGATGACAGTTAAAAGGGGTGAAAAGATAAAATGTTCTAATCCTTATACTTTCTTTACAACCTCCATTCTAAACCTAAATAGACAAGAGGAGTATAAAAAGTATATATATTAGGAGTGAAAAATCAAGCTAGAATTTGGAGGACTTCGTCTTAAGACCTAGTCTTAATTAAATAAAGTATGTGATGATATTTAGGATCTAATATTTTGATCAATAAACTAAGTAATTACAGTGATATGAGTTACTAGTTTTGAGGACAGAGGATGGAGAGGTTATTGAATGTTGATGTGTGTATGTATCTGTGAACTGTGTGTGTGCACACAATATTCGAGACATTTTGCAGTTAAGAGGGAAAATACACATATGCAGGGATATAAGTAATGGAAAAATACACATGACAACAGTTTTAAGTGTCATGCTGTTAGCACTAGCAACACTGACCTAGATTCTTATTTTATTCTTATAACGATGCAACTGACAAGAGTACAAAATCCCAGCCAAGGTCACTGGAAATTCTGAACTTGGATTGGCTCTAGGAGAACATTGGATAATACAATAATTGTTCCCCTGAGTTCCAACAGTTTAGTAAGATTTGAAACTGGTATATATTTTTTTTATAGAAACTCAGCTTAAGCTTACTGTTTCCTACCATTGAGCTATTCCAAAATTTACTTTTTGTAAGTTAAACAGTGACTACAAAAAAACATGGCACAGAGGCTGTAAGTTTGAGTTTGCTTTTTAAAACCCTTGAGAAGCCAATTTCCATGCGCAAGATAATGTTTCAAAGAGATTTCTTTTCAATGTGTTTTCTTAAGAGGGCAAGATTTCAAAGAGAAAAATTAGCAAAGCAGGGTAACTGTGATACTGCCATCTGGAGTTTTCAATTAGCATTTCTGACTAATACTTGGGCAAAATTACTCATGAATATTTCCAGAGTTGAGAAATAATCTCGCGGCACTTTCTATGCTTATTTTAAGGACAGCAAGGCATGTGAAATAATAGAAACAGGTTTGTAAGGTCCATTTGGAGGGAGTTGGAGTGATCTGGTTTTACTATCATGCTTTGTTGCTTCGTGTTGCCTGTATGTCAAAGAACATATAGTATTTAGAAGTGCCAGGGAAGTGATTGGTCCAAAATTCTTGTAATTCAGTGACTAAAGGAGGATTACACTTATATAACTGTGTAAAAATTAAGATGTTAGACTAAGAAATGACTTAAAATGTTATTATTGGATATGAATTTTTAAAAACTAAACCTGTTGACATGAGCAAAAAGAAAAACCTGAGGAGCATGGATTGTGGAACAGGAAAAGGGAAGTTAGAGATCATTTCCAATCACCCCGTTTTACAGGAGTGAAATCTGAGGACAAGGAAAATGAAGTGATTGTCCTGGGGTCAGAGTGAAAGTCAACAGCGCAGCAGGCGTGGCGCTGGGGTCTCCTAACCTCCTGCTGGGCTCACTCCCCGGGAGTGCTTCAAAGCCAGTTTACAGCATTTAGTCACACTCTATCTTTTGGTTAATTCCACATTTACTCCTATATTTGTGGCTGTAAAAATAGCCCAGAGTGGTATAGTTTACTCCAAGTTAAGCAGATATTAATAAAAAAGGCAAAGCTTCTAAGTCATACTTCTCCCTTGCAGTTCCTTGTGTGTGTGTGTGTGTGTGTGTGTGAGTGTGTGTGTGTGAGTGTGTGAGAGTATGCGTGAACAATCCCTAATCCACTGTTCTCAGATCCAAATGCTTTGAAAACTAGAAGTTTTTTTCATATATATGAGACTCTCCACTGATGGCAAAACCTGATGTGAACTGATGAGAGGCGATTTATAGACTTTGTATATATGTTCTGAGTGTGAACCTTCAGACATTTCATTTCAGTCATAATTATACATTTGGTTACAGGGTGCGGCCCCAGGCTAGGGAAATGATGCATAACACAGACTCCGTATAATTTGTTACATCTTAAATCCTGAATAAATCTGAATCCTGGTCTCAATGGTTTTGAATAAGTGATTGTGGGTCTTCAATTTGTCTGTGATAAAATTTTATTACATTAGTTTAGACAGTTTTGACTTATAACCAGGCAAATCAAAAAACCCTTTACACATATGATTTGCTTTGTTCAAAGTCTATAAACCAATGATAATTGGAAGGGATAAGCGGAGTGCTCTCTTGTGGGAGTAAGTATATAAAAATGTGGGGCTTAGTTTTGCCACTCAGGAAGCCCAGGCTAACCTGAGCCAACTGCTTCACCCCAAGTTTCTGATAAAATTACCTGTGTTTTTTCTTTTTCCTCCCCCTGTTTTGTCACCTTTATTTTTAGCCTCCTTCTATATGTTTCTTTATTCTTCTTAGCAGCAAATGTTAGCCCACAGGTGGGGAATGAATAAAAGGTTTTCTACCTGAGTCTCACAGTAACTGTTTTATCATCTACTCAGTGGTAAAGCAGAGGACTAATCCATCAACGCATGCTTATAGTTTAGAATGTGCTGAGTAGGTTAGAGCTTAAATGGGTTTGATCAGAGGTGACATGATATGGTCTTCCTTTATGTGATAAGCCTTGTATTTAACCAGAGTCTAGGTAAGTCAGTGACCTGAAATCTGTGCTCAGCCTAAACAACTGACTGCAGAGCCCAGGGCACTGGATGTCACCTCGGCTGCAGCGCAGCTCCACCAACAGCAGATGGAAAGGAAGGCGCAGTCATCAGGGCATGCTCACAGCAGGCCAGCCCTTTCCTCGTTTGCAGGAAACTTTGTCAATTGAAAGTTTTGACCTGTCATACACTGTCAGGATAAACACACACACACACACACACTCTCTCTCTCTCTCTCTCTCTCTCTCTCTCTTTCTCTCGTACACATACCCCAGGTGGGTAAGAATTAACAGCATCTAAGATTTCTCTATTTCCCTATGCAGGATCCTAAAAATAAATTTAAAAATAAAAGTCAGACTTTTTGCTGAGCATTGATCCTATCATAATCTCAAGTGTGTTCCTGGAAACAAATTCAATTTCTAGACAATCAAGTTAAATGTAAGACAATTGTCTATTTCAATGTATGCAGATCTTAATGAAGAAAGGTGTTCACTCTTTTTGTGAACAGTTCCTAATATTGTAGTGGCTTAGAGCGTATTATTAAAAGGAACGTGTGAGACATAGTCCAACACTCTCTTTACCCCTGTCAAACAAGAACAGAATAGTAGGATCCAGTGGAAAGATACAGGACTAGGAATCAGGTCCCTCCCAGCTGTACTGGGACCTGGCTTCATGACCTCAGACAAGCCATTGTCCTCCCTGGGCCCCAGTTTCCTCTTCTCTGAAACGAGAGAACTATACTCTGGTCAGCTCGGACATGTTCATGATTTTCAGAGAGGTGACCATCAATAGGCTCTCTGACACAGGTAACACATTTCTTTGCCCGAGGAGAAGTTTTTAAGCATGGGACTCTGCAGTGGCTGGAGGAGAAGGCAGAGATTTGCTGACAAGCCCAGTTGAAGCGTGTCCTTCCTGAGTGCAGACTGGTGCAGCCCCTGTGTACAACAGTGTGGAAGTTCTCAAAAAATTAAAAATGGAGCTCTCTTATGACTCAGTGATTCTACTTCTGATATATATTTGAAGAAACCCAAAATACTAATTCAAAAGGATATAAGCACCCCTATGTTCACTGCTGTGATATGATATGAAGATATAGAAGCAACCCAAGTGCCATTAATAGACATGTGGGTGAAGAAATCGTACATATATACAATGGAAAATTACTTGGCTGCAGCAAAGAATAAAATGTTATCACTTGCAACAACATGGATGGACCTAGAGGATATTATGCTAAGTGCAGTAAGTCATACAGAGAAAGACAAGTCCCATATGATTTCACTTACATGTGGAATCTAAAGAACAAAATATAAACAGATTCACAGGTAACGGAAAACAGACTGATGGTTGCCAGAGGGGAGGAGGGCTGGGTAAAAATGGTGAAGGGATTAAGTAGTAATTGGTAGTTACCAAATAGTCATGGGTATGCTCAGCAGGGAATATAGTCAATAGTACTATAATAACTATGTATGGTGCTAGGTGGGTACTTGAAATATTGGAGGATCACTTTGGAAAATATATGATTATTTAACCACCGTGCTGTACACCTGAAAATAATACAAAAGAATATTGAATGTAAACTGTAATTGGAAAGTAAAATAATTTTTTTTCTTCTCTGAGAGCGTTGTAGTCTTGTGACTAATCTATGACTCAGGGGGATGGACCTGACACAGTAATCCAGCCTATGACTCTGCTTAGCTGACTGACCCACTGGCTGACTGGATTCTGTTCCTTGGAAGAGACCCTGGAGGTGGCCTGACTGGGCCTGAGGGTCAGAGAGGAGCAGGCTTAGCAGGCTCGCCTCCTTCATAGCAGAGCCAGCTGCAGTCCAGGAGAGGGGCAAGGAGGAGGTGGGAAGGGAAACCAGGTGGAAGAGCACTTTGTGAAGAAACAGGACAATAAATTTTGTTTAAGCCAGTGATTTTTAACCCTTTTCATCTCACGGCACACGTAAACTAATTAGTATAATTCTATGTCACACCAATAATATGTGTTTTGCCAATCTGACAAAAAAAGCATAGATATGATTTTAATTTATTTGTGTAGGACAGATATTATTGTGTTGGCTGTGTCATATTTTTATTTGACACTCTAAGGGAAAAAAGGTCAGTGTCCCTGACTAAACAGTTAGGTGTTGCGTGTTTTAAAAATTCTTGAGACACACTTGTTGAAAATCACTGGTTTAAGCCATTAGGTGAAATAATTACTTGCTTACGATGACAAAACACAATAAATCCTTTAAGGAAGAATCCATTTTAAAGAGTTCATCCATTGTAATGATATTCATTAGGTAACGAGTAGAGATGGACTGTTGGATTTATCTATTTATGATAATAATATCACTTAATGTTTACTGAGTACTATTGCCAGACACTCTGGAAAGTGCTTTATATCCATTAGGTCTTTTAATCACATTAGTAACCATGAGAAGCAAACTGTTATTTCAATCTAACAAATAAAGAGACTGAGGTTTAGAGGACTCAATCAATGCCCGATGTCACACAGCTATAAACAGGGACCTGAGATTTGAGCCTCGATAATGAACTTTGGCTGTACTGCCTGCCTTGTGTGTGTGTTCAGACTGTGAAGTCTGTTCCTTTCTCCCCTCCTGTTCTCTTTCTCATTTTAATTAATTCACCCCTCTCTCTCCCCCTTATTCCCTAACAGCCTCATCGTTTATAGGGTTGATAGTGTATTTGTGGAGTGGCCGCTTCTCACATTTATTGGAGAAGGTAATTACAGGAAGTCTTCTTCCTGGACATTTTAATGATTATTTCCAGTTATTGCTCTTGAAAATGTAAAAATGAGATGCAGAAGAGTTGCTGAAATCAATTAATAGAAAATTAATTCTCCATAAACTAAACCCCACTCCACCCTATTAAAGATATTCTTCATCATTATTATCCAAAAGATTTTAAGAGCCACTGAACAAGGTTTGCTGTCATCACAATAATTAAGATATTCTTAATTCATGCTCCCCCAAAATAAATTGAGACATATATATAGATATATCAGCATCTATCTATCTATCTATCTATCTATCTATTGATATATGATGTTATTCATGTAATGAGTTATTTTTTCTTTTCATCGGAGGATAAAGAGATCAACAAAACCATAAAGTCTTCTCCTTTCCCTCCTATGGTGGAGGCTCTCCTCTCTTTGAAAGAGGATGAAATAGTTCTACCTTGAGTTCTCATCTTGCCTGGAGAGACCATTTCCTCCTGAGATAATTGTTAGAGGTTTCCTGGCTTCATACCGTATTTGGGTAAGTTCCAGGCATCCCCATTAGTGACGAAGGGTGCTACACCCCCCCCCCCCCCGTGTCCTCTTTCCAAATTACGCTTTTAAAGCAGCTGGAAAGCGAGACCAGACAGCTGGGTCACAGCTGATGTTCAGAAAATGAGATGCGACCCACAGCCACACATCTTGTTCACGGTGACAGACTACAGCTGTACCTCTTGTCTTTATTGCCACCGGTACTGGTTCTGGTCTTCCCTAGGGTATTGTGATTCCTGAGGATGCTGAAAGGAAACTTCCCATCATCCTCTGCTCCCTCCACTTCTGCTTCGCCCCCAAGCCACTCAGATTCGTTTTCAGACCCACTGTTTTGTGGCTCAAGCCTGACCCAGGAGGGCAGAGCCGGGCACATCACAAACCCAGCACCATCATCCCCATCTGACAACCCTATTCAGCTCGAGGCCAGCTCAGTGGGCCAGGCTTTCCTCTGCCTCCAGTGTTAGTTTATTTTAGGGATCTGTCGCTTTCTCCTGTCTTTGGGACTTGGTTGAATCTGTGTTTGGCTGTTTTTAATAATTTTTAACGTTAGGAGACTGGATTGAGCACTGAACATTTCTTCCCAAAATGCCCTGCTTTTGGGTCGCTGTTTCTTTAGTGTTGCCCTCAGATACAAGAAACTTCTGCATCCCAGAGCATGCGCAGGTAGGAACCAAGACCCCTTCTTCATGCAGGTCTCTCTACACATGTTCCTCCACCAGCACTTCTGAGCCAGGTCAGGATGGCTGTGCAGTGGTGAGGTTCAGCCATTCACACCGGTTCTGCAGAACCGATACCTAGTTTTTTTGTTGAGTTTGGCAAACCAATTGTTAAAATGGCACTTGTAATCAGGGCTCTCTCTAAGGTAGGTGCCTGGGCAGCTGCCCAATGTGGAAATCACATACTGTATTTACATTTCTTATTCTCTTTTAACATTCATGTGTGCAACAGCGTATTCTAAGTGCCTGTAGTCATGTTCATTCTGTCCAGAGGTGAAAAAATACAAGTGAGGATGCCAATCAAGAAGCAAAAAGGAAACGTCTTAAATAACAGTTTTATTGTTTTTTGTCAGGTATTATTTAGTATTTTTCATTAATATTTTAAAACTCTTATAATCTAGTTTTGTGTGCCCTTTTATTCTTATTTAAGTATTAAATAGATGAAATAATAAACTACCTTTTGGTATATCATTTTTGTGTGTGACAGAGACAGAGAGAGACAGAGAGGGGAAAGATAGAGACAGACAGACAGAAAGGGAGAGAGATGAGAAGCATTAATTCTTCATTGTGGCACCTTAGTTGTTCATTGATTGACTTCTCATATTGCCTTGACCAGGGGGCTACAGCAGACAGAGCAAGGTCGCTTGCTCAAGCCAGCGACCTTGGGCTCAAGCTGATGAGCCTTGCTCAAACCAGATGAGCCTGTGCTCTCAAGGTTTTGAACTTGAGTCCTCCGTGTCACAGTCTGATGCTCTGTGCCACTGCCTGGTCAGGGTATCATTGTTTTTTAGCATATATATATATATATATATATATATATATATATATATATATATATATATATATATAAAACGGTCATTAGGGAAGAAATCCAGTTGCTAAATTATTTTATTTGAGTCCCCCCACAGCTTGTAGGTCAATGCGAGGCCCCTCCTCTGGGCTTGTATCCTGTCCTGGCTGCAGCAGGTAAGCAGACCCCTTCCTACTAGGTTCTTAGGAGAGAGAAGTTATGGCCGAGAGTGTGGATCAGCTCCCTCAGCCTCTGGTCTCAGCCACCTCCTGTCCTGCCTTCCTGTGGCCTGGGTGTGGGGAAATTACTCGGTCTTCCTAGTCTTCTCTCAGAGCTGGCCTGGGGCAAAGTTCTGGCAAAAAAGCATAGCAGAAGCTGGAGAGGGTTTCCTGTCTTAAATGAAAAACAAAAGAAAAACAAAAAGCTCCTCCAAAAATGAAGCCATAACAGAGAAGGGTTTTGACTTCTTCACCTTCAGCTTTGTCTGGGATATGGGCATACTGCTGTAGAAAAAAAGAGAGAGAGAGACAGAGAGATAGAGAGAGAGACAAGCCTAAGAACAGGAGAACAAAAGGAAGAAAGGATTCTAGATACTTGATGACACAGGCAATAGGCAGCAACATCTCCCTCACCTTCTTATTTTAATGCTTCCTGTTATGAGAAGAAAAAACAACAAGTGTTTAAACTACTATAGTGGTTGTTTTTTTTCCCGATGAGGATACCATGACAAGTGTGTCTACTTGTTTCTATTCACCTTCTCTCTTTTCTTCCTTTCTATAAACCGTGGGACTCAAAACTCAGCATTTCCTTTCTCTCTCAGGGTGATAGTTTGAACTATTGTGCAGCAAATTTCACTATCTTCTTATTCTATTGGGGGGCTTTGGCCATGAAATATTATTGGACATGACACAATAAGGAGTTTTAACTATGCTTGTGCCATGTGGTTGTCCTTCTGCATTATCATGACCCCCAGGAGAAGGATGTGTCACAGCTCGCGGCTGCTTCATTAGCCTCAGCCGCAGAATGAGCAGACGTGAGCAATCCTGAATGAGCCTGTAGCCTGGAGCGCAGCTCTGTTGGCCCCCAGCCTGAATCAGTCACCCAGCCGAGACCAGGCTGGAACAGCCACAGACTCCTACTAGAAGATGAGGCCAAATTCTTAACTGCTGTAAACCTTTGAGATGTAAGGTGATTTGTTGTTCAGCATTAATGGGGCCACAGCTTACTAAGACAGCATGTAACAGAGACTTTCCTTAGGACATACCATTAATTCTCTTGCTTTGGCTGAGTGAAACTAAAGGTACTAGTAAAACCTGGTTCTTGATATATTACTAGGAATTTAAGTACAGTGTAATTAAAAAACATAGTTTCACTTTCTGCTGTGCTTGGCTTCAATATTCTGGCCTTATTTGAAACTTAAAAAGTTTTATTTGGGTCAGTTGCCAAACATTGATTTTGTCTTTCTTTTCATCTCTGCTAAATAATTCTAATTTACCTCCAAGGCAAATGAATGCCTTTGCCAGTCAATGAGATGTTAAATAAAATAAAATGTGGAATAAAGAATCACATAAATATATTTCAGAAAAAAATGTAAATTATAATTTTTTTTCTAAGGTAAGAAGAGGGGAGATAGTGAGGCAGACTCCTGCATGTGTCCCAACTAAGATCCACCTGGCAACCACATCTGAAGCCGATGCTTGAGTACCAAGCTATTTTTAGTGTCTGAGGCTGCCACTCGGACCAGCCAAGTTGCTCTCAGCGTCCAGAGTCATGCTTGAACCAGTCAAGCCACTGGCTGTGGGAAGGGAGGAGAGGAGGGGGAAAAGAGGGGAGAGAAGCAGATGTCGCTTCTCCTGTGTGCCCTGATTGGGAATTGAACCCCAGACATCCATACACAAGGTCAATGCTATATCCAGTGAGCCACCAGCCAGGGCCAAATTATAATTTCTATTGTTACTGTTCTTAGCTTTTGCTGTTTAATTCTACCAAGGCACTCATAAGAAGTCTTATAGTCAGCTGTGGTTTGTACGGCCTATGAACTAACAATGGGCTTTACAGATGAATATTTGCAGTTGATTTGATGATAGGAATGTCTAACTCTTATCCCTGGATTAAGTGACTTATTCCCTTAAAAGAGAATTTAACCCTTCTCAATAGTCTACTTGTATTTCAAATTAATTGTATTCAATTATTATCTTTATATTTTAAATTTACCAATAAAAATTTATAGAAATACATTTTCTCTATTGTTACACAAATATTGACATGCTATTTTTGATGTTGCTTCTTGTTCCACAAAGGCTAAAATAATAACTATTTGGCTCTTTCCAAGAAAAGTTTGCCACCCATGTTCTTAGGTGTGAAGCTCTCAAATGACTTCGCTAAGAGACATCTCTGTTCTGCATGTCTTGAAAAGCAAACTCTACGGGGAGCAGAAGGTAACCCCCCTTCTCTTTCTGTCATTGACAAAGGGCAGACTTTTTTCCCTGAGAAATTTTAGAGAAAATCAATGCCAAACAGTTTTCGTAAGTCTCTGTGTGCTTTTCACTATTCTTATGAAAGCTTTTTTCTGCAAAACCTAAACAGACGTTTGTTGGGCTGGTGCTCATAATGTTGCGCTGAGGAAGTTAGAGTGTGCCCGGCTAGATCATTGTCAGAAATAAACTTGGACTGCCGAGGCTGGCATGGTTTGTATCACTTACATAGGAAAAGTTTAAAGAGCACCTCAACTAGTTTGCAGTTGGACTTAAACTCTTTCGTTTGTATTTCTCCTCATCTCCACATACAGCTGCAGGGACTACCTTCTGTGGCTGTGGTTTTGCAGTCATTGTTCACATTCCGTCACTTCAGTGAGCTGTGCTAATTAGTAGGTGTGTTCTTCCTCAATTTTTCCTCAATTACTCATATTTCCTTTTACACTCCAAACAGTGAAATAAATTTTATTTCCACTTTTGATATCATACACCAATCTGTTTCAACCCTTTATTGTGATGAAAGTAAAATATTTTGGTTTATACTTTTAAAATATCATTGTTGCTCTTTCATGGTTGATATCGTGCAGGTTGGTTGTACTGATTTGGTGCATGCAGAGCTATGAAATTACTTCACAGAGTTTTATTTAATGAGTATTTTTAAAATTTTATTTTCCAAACACAGTTGCCATTGAAAACTATTTTATATTAGTTTCAGGTCTACAGTTGAGTGATTGGACAGTTACATAATTTACAAAGTGATTCCTTCCCTCCCCCCGCCCCCGGTACCCACCTGGCTCCGTGACAGTTACCACAACATTATTGACCGTATTCTCTATGCTAAAGTTTACTTCACCTTTTCCACCCAGCCCCTCAACCTTCCCCCACTCCTGGCAACCATTAGTTTGTTCTCTGTATCTATCAGTCTGTTTCTGTGGTTTATTTTGTCCTTGAGATTCCACATATAAGTGAAATCATACAGTATTTGTCTTTCTCTGCCTGACTTATTTCGCCTAACAAAAGGTGTATCCATGTTGTCGCAAATGGTAGGATTTCATTCTTTTTTTATGGCCAAATACTTTCCCAGTGTATATATGTATCACTGCATCTTTTCTTCCCCTAAATTTCTCCTATAGGAACATCCTATAACCATTGTTTTGAACTCTGTATCAGAAAGATTGTTTGCCTCCATTTCATTTCTTTTTTTTCTCTAGTAATTTGGGGCATGTTTTTGTCATCTCTGTGTTATTAGGTAGACCTGCTACATCTTCCAGTCTTGGTAGGGTGGCCTTATGTAGGAGGTGTCCTGTGGTATCCAGTCTCCTTGATCACCTATTCCGGGTGTTCCAGGAGTGTCCTTTTTATGGGTTATGTGAGCTCTCTTGTTGCGGTTGGGCCTTGATTGCTGTTGGCACATTCACAGGCAGAGTCGACCCTCAGGCTGGCTGGCTGGCTGTGAGGATCGGCCGTGACCACAGTGGAAGAGTTGCTGTGGGGAGGCTGACTCCATGAAGCGGAATTTGTCCAGCAGGGTTTGTTGCCCACTGAGTTCTCCTTTTGGTTCTGCCACTTGGGGAGCTCATTGTGTCGTGCTCTGCTGTGCTCTGAAGCCAGTCCTTTCTTTTAGAGGGACTGTGGTGCAGGCCAGTGTGGCACTGCCTGTGGCCAACCCTGGACTATTTGTTAGGAGCTACAGAATGGTCCAGGGTTGGGACCTCTGGTGGGCCTGAGTACTCAGTGGGGAGGGTCCAAGCTGTGAAGCAACCAGCTGCCACAAAGACCCGGCCTGGGGAAGGTCAGTAAAAACCCAAGGCTGGTTTGTTGGCTCAGCCACTGAAGGTGCCTCTGGCAGCACAGGAGTTATGTGAGGCAGGTGTCAGAGAGGCACCAGATGAAGCGAGTCACGCTCATCAGGTTCATACAGATTCAGACTTGGCACCGGTGCTGGGTGTGAGGCCCTCAGCAAGTCTCTGTGTACACCAAGGCCAGCAGCCACCTGGGGCCTTTGTGGTGAGGTGGGGTCTCAGGGAGTTGTTGAGGTAAAGCCAGTAGGATTCACCAGGCTTTAGCAAATTAAGATTTGGCCATGCGGAGGGAGGGTGCCTATGGGCTGTGAAGAAACCACACAACTCAGTTTCCCCCTGTGTGCCTCCCCCAGCCCACCCCACCCAGCTGAGCTTGACTGGAATTCCTTGAGAGTTTTCTAAGAAAGACTGTACCATGGTCTAGGCTGGTTGCCAGTGACGTAGCCTCCAGCTGGGCTCAATTTGCATACAATGAGGCCTTCGGGAGTTGTGGTGTGGAGCTAGTATAACTCACCAGGCTAATGCCACGTGGGACAAGGGTCCAACAGAGAAAAGATGGTTAGAAGGACTCAACACAGGGGCATTGCAGGTTGTCCCTCCAGTCTTCATTCCTAAACCACACAACTCAGTGTCTCCCTGTATGACTCTGGCACCCCCAGAACTGTCATCCCCCTGTTGGAGCCCTGGTGAATGCTTGTGAGCAACAGTTTGTGCACTGTCTCTTTAAAAGGATGCCTGGATCCGCTGATGTTCTGTGGGCTCCTCTTCCCTGCACAGGTGCCTGAGGCTGGGGAGCCCAGTGTGGGCTGAGACCCCTTGCTACTCAGTTGAGATATCTCTCCAGATTCTCAGCTCCTGCCTGTGGGTGTTTCGCATCTCTGCCCCTCCTACCAGTCTCTGCTGGCTTCCTCTGTAAATCATTAGTTATAGGACCTCTGTTCAGCTGGTCTTCAGCTGGTTCCTCAGGCTGAGTGGCCTCTAATTTAGCTGTAATTCTGATGTGGTCATGGGAGGAAGCAAGTGCAGCTTCCATCCACACCCCCTTGGACCTTCCGCTAATAGTATTTTTTAAAGTCACATTCATTTTCTTGCTGGAATCTTCAAACATCCCTTGTGATTTAGATTTCATTTTTGCTTTCTATTATTTTACTTTCTTAATACACTACTTGTTTAATAATATAATGCTATATACAGTAGTACTACTTCAGTAACTCCAGATTCACCCAGTGCTCAAAAGAAGGAAACTTACCAAAGACTCGGAGAGATCTGTTAGAAGAGAGACTGGGGATGGAGTGAGGAGCCTGCCCTGACGTTGTCCAGAAGCACCTCAAGGGTCCTGTGCTGTCAACCTACGGAGATGACAGTTTTCATCTGAAGGGAAGAATTGATTTAACTCCTACATTTACATTTTTATAATTGTGTGTTTAAAGCTTATTATCTTGAAAATACCTCCCCTATGCTCACTGTTTTTTAGAGCCAGCACTTCATGCTTATAATTTGGAATCAAATTTCCTTTACATGCCTGTCCTTCATGGGCTCCCGAAGCTTTCTGCATCAGGGGAGATTATGCCGGTAAAGAGCCATATACAGATCCAGGCCCCTAAGAAGTGCTTCATAAATATGGTAGTTGTTACAGTTTGATTTTATTTGACTTGCAATCACTATGCATTTTCAGAGAAATTTATCATGATTATTTTTACATTGAAATTCAAAAGTCTGGTTATAAGACTGGAGCTCTGTAGTTGGTAAAATTCTGTATTTCTCAAGACACCTAGCTGGGGAGTGAACTAACATCACTCTCAACATTGAAGAGAATTGTGCTGATCACTGTTTTGTCTCATAAATTTTTTGTAGAAATATTCTTCCTAAATTTTTTTCTATAATAAAATATAGGTTATTTCTAAATGCTACTGATTAGAATACCTATTTCTTGGTCCCAGTGAGTAGCTGGTGTTACTGTGTATTTTTAAGGCTTGGACAAGTATTAATTTCAGAGTCTCTGTGGTGTTTTTGAAGCTGCACAGAAAGTCCCAGAAAGAGGCTGGTGCCCTTTCTGCGTGAGAGGAACTGTTCTCTGGTATTTGCTGCTGCTGCTGTGAAACCAGCACTGGACTGTCATTACAATTTTTAAGAATTACAATGAGGCCCTGGCCACTTGGCTCAGTGGTAGAACATCCACCCAGCATGTGGATGTTCTGGATTTGATTCCCAGTCAGGGCATACAGGAGAAGCCACCATCTGCTTCTCCACCCATTCCCCTCCCCCTTCTTTTTCTCTTCCCCTCCCACAGCCATGGCTGGATTCGTTCTAGTGTATTGGCCCTGGGAGCTGAGGGTGGCTCCATGGAGCCTCTGCCTCAGGTGCTAAAAATAGCTCAGTTGTGAGCATGGCCCAAGATGGGCAAAGCATTGGCTCCAGATGGGGATTGCTAGGTGGATCCTGGTCTGGGGTATGCAGGAGTCTGTTTCTCTATCTCCCTTCCTCTCACTTGAAAAAAAAGAAAAAAAATGTAATTAAAATATATCCTAATTAATAAAATGATTTTCCTAATTAAATCACAAGGTCAAATAATTTGTTTATTTCAAGGAATATAAAGAGTTTTGTGACCTCATTATCATTATCTTGCTTTTTTTTCTTTATGGTATCAAAACAACTCAGCAGATCAAACTCAAACAACACTTGCTGCATTTATTTAGTTAGCTAGTTGACTTTTCATATCTTATAAGTGAGGTGTGGTTGGGTTTGAGTCCAGGGGTACCCAGTGTGTAGCCAGGGTGGTCTTTAGCAAAACTACCTCTAATAGGATCGGTCTTATCTTAGTTTATAAGAAGTGATTTCTTTACCAATCAGTTTACATGAAGATAAACAAACAAACAACAACAAAAATTGCTATAAACACTATCAAGAAACTGTTATTGGAAATGCCCTTTGAGATAAAATTCTCATTTCCCCAGCTGGGTTAGCAACCCACTTCTGCCACAAGGCATGAAGAATGCAGAGTAGCTCATGTCCAGTGGATTTCATGAATTTCTCAAACTCTGTTGCATCTGGGACACCAGTTTTCCCAATGAGGCAAACATAGGCTTATTCATTTAACAAGTGCTTATTTGAAATTTGCTCTGTCAAGCCCTGTGTTAATGATCAGGGATATAGCCAGTGGTGGGATTCAAATAATTTAACAACTGGTTTTCTGCCCTAATGACCATTTTAAGTATAAAAAAAATAATATACCAAAAGATATTTTATTATTTCATGCATATAATACTTAAATAAGAACAATAAAAGAGGTACAAAAAACTTTATTATGTTACAAGAAAGAGTTTAAAAATATTAATAAAAAATATATTAAATAGTACCTTACAAAAAACAATAAAACTGTTATTTAAGATATTTCCATAATGCTTCTTGATTGGCATCCTCACTTACAATTTTTTTCACCTATGGACGAATAAATATGACTACAGGCACTTAGAATATGCTGTTGCACAATTGAACGTTAAAAAAGTAAGGAATGTCAATTTGTGATTTCCTTATTGGGCAGCCACCCAGATATCCAACTTAGAGAGAACTCTGATTCCAAGTGCCATTTTAACAACCAGTTCGCCAAACTCAACAAAAAGTTAGGTATCAGTTTTACTGAACTGGAGCAAATCCACTGAATCCCACCATTGGATACAACAGTAAATAAGTCAGACAGAAAAATCCCTGCCCTCAGGGAGCATGTAGTCTAAGTGCTATCATTGGGGAGGTGCAGATTAGCATACAACCACATTTGTAATTTAAAAGATGGATCTGCATGGCTGATGACCAGATTCTAGTACTCCTGGGTGGCTAAAGCCCAGGCCAGCTAGCTCAGAGAGGCATTGACTTTTCTCAGAAGTATGATTCTAAGTGTAGATGGAGACAGGTTGCCCAAGACTTTGGTGAAAAGGGGTAAGTGACTAGAGTTTGGTAGACGCTAGGAACCAGGAGAGGTACCCAAATGTCAGGAGCCTCAAAGGAACAGGAAGATTTCCAAAGACACTGACCCTACCTTCCAGCTCACTATTCCCTCTGGCAGGCTGGGAGGTAGAAGCAGTGTTTAATGAGGAGGCTGGTGAACTCTGTTAACCTTTGGAAGGAGTTCTAGGGGCACCTATAGATGGCACAGGAGGGAGACAAACAATGGAAAGTTGAGTCAGTAAAGAGGAAGTGAAGAGTATTTGAGGTATAAATGTCCTGAGGCAGACAAATGAGGAGGAGCTTGTGTCTTGGAGGATGACTAAGTTTTGCAAGAATGTGAGGTACAGGGACACTCAGATCCCTTTGGAATTACTGTCAGTTGAATTGAAGTGTCAGCCAAGGTCTGGATAGGTTCTGTAGGCAGTGACTGGTTAGTGGCCTGGGCCACATGGCCTCATGTGACAGGAGCTTGGAGACAGTGAAAGTCCACCATGACAATGTGCAGGATGAGATGAGAGCCCAGCAAATGATGTCTACATCTTGCTTATGCGGTCAAGTTCAGTCTTGCTGATGTGGTGAAGTTCAATCTGGGAAGGTCACCATTGGTTATGCTTTTCTTTCTTTCTTTTTTTTTTAAAACGAAGTTTGTTTGTTTGTTTTTAATTTAATTTAATTTTTTTATTTTAGAGAGGAGAGAGAGAGGGAGAGAGAGAGACAGAGAGAGAGGAGAGAGAGACGGGGGGGGGGGGGGAGCGGTAGAAGCATCAATTCCCATACGTGCCTTGACCAGGCAAGCCCAGGGTTTCGAACCGGCGACCTCAGCATTTCCAGGTCGATGCTTTATCCACTGCGCCACCACAGGTCAGGCAACTTATGCTTTTCTTTTTCATGCCTGTCTTCAAAAGGGTTTAGAAGAAGCTTACAAAATCATTTAAATTAGTTTCTCCAAATTGTGATCTATTAAATAGTGAAGGATGTAGGGAAAGTTGGTAAAGCAAACACTGGGAAGGAAGATAAAGAAAAAATACCAGAGAAAGCAACATAAAGCTAGGAGAGTAGTAAGCAAATTGCAGGCTACCTGTAGGAGTTATTCTCTGTGAAAAAAATGTACTTTATGCGATATTTAAATTGGTACAAGGCTCCAGAAGAAACAGAGGATTAGAGCAGGCCTGTTCCCAAAGCCTCTACACTCCTCCCTAAAAGCTACCTTTCAGGTTTATTATGTTCCACACGTTGGAATCTTTAGAATGTTCCTTTTGGCAAAAGTAGAATTTCTCAGGATTGGTTCAGTCTTGGGGCAGAGAGTTGAGTTTTCTGTGTTTCTATCCTTTATTCCCTATACTTTTGTGAAGGGGAAAAGATTCAACTCATTGTACTCAATTGCCAGTGCTAACATTGAGCATCTTGAGATGGATGAAAGTCTCCCCATCTTTCCCTACCCCTTTCTCTCCCACCCAGGACATGGCTTGGCTGTGCAGCGTTCACAACCTTTTGTCCAGCAGTCTTGGGTGTGGCCAGCTACAGAGAAGTGATCTGAGATCCTGGGCAGTTGCTTAAGGATTGTGTATACTCACCAGTCAGCATATACTCACTTCCTGGTCACAGTATTAATAATAATAACTTTCATATGCTTCATGTGCAGGGAACTGTTCTAAACATTTTAACCTGCAATATGAGCTCTATGAGGACAGAGACTTTTGCCTGTTTTACTCACTGTAGTATCCCAGGTGCCTAGATAGCACTTGCTCCACAGAAAGCAGTCAATTAATATCTTTTGAGTGAAATTATTTATGATCACCAAAACTATCAGAGATAGATATTATCATTGTCTCCATTTTACAGATGAGGAAACTGACTCACTGAGTACTTAAGTCATTTGTCAACTTTGCACAGGTGGAAAGTGGCAGAGCCAAGCTTTGAACCAGACAGAACTGCTGCTTTGCAAAAATGTGAAGTCAGTCTACATAATAATCATGAAAGAAGTTTGGGGTGTGTGCAAAATAAAACACATCTGGATAACCTCACTTTTGGATAACTAAGCATTGAACAAATTATACTGAGTCTTTTACCATATTTTTGCCACATGCTGAGTAAACTTAATGGTCTTAGTTATTGTTGTTGCTTTTTGAAGTAACTTACCTTTTCCATACTAACCTTTTATGATTGTGAGCTATTTTTCAGCCCCAAAGAATACACCTATTTTGTTCATCTAGATGGCATTTCTTGAGACTGCCAAAATATACAAACAACACAAAAATATTAACATCTTATTCTTAAGGGAAAACCATCTCCTCCTCCTGATCTTCTGGATGCCTAAGAATGCAAATCATTGGCAGGTTCACATACTGGTCATCAGAAGGCCATGTGCCTTTTAAAGTATTGTATTCCAGAAGACTATCAGAGTCTTCTCTGATTTCCAAAAATGTGGAGAGGCTCTATGCTTTTCCATATTTAAAAGGTTCCAAAGACTACATCACAGCAGATGTTATAAATAGCATTTAAAAGATGAAGTAATTAAATGGCCTTTCTTTTATAACTTAAATTAAAGCTGAGTTTAGTGTGTTCTTAGAATGATGAAAGAATACTTGACATTCAGGGAGTGATGAGTCTTTCTCACGTCACCACATTTATTTGTAGCAACACAAGTGAATCAGTAAAATTATTTTATGAAACACAAAATCATTCAAAAACAATCTTTATTTCTTAGCTCTGGAATATGGAGATGAACGACACGGTGCCTGTTCTTTAAGTAACTCATAATCTGGAGGGAGAAGCAGAAAAATAAAAAGGGAACAGAAATGTAAAACCCAAACTGCAGTAAAACACAATGCAGGTGTTATGGCTGCAGAATGTGCAGGGTGTGTGGAAGGACTATGAAGAAGTGGCTGATGTCGTGAGGACACGCCTACAGGTTTCCTGGTGGATTAGTTCCCGAAGTTTTGAAAGGCAAATATAGGTGTTTCTGGGATGGAACACTTAGTAAAAACATACAAGGCTAGAGGGAAAAAGTACCAGCAGGAAACTGCCAGTCTACGGTGTGTCTGGAACAAAGGCTGAGGGAGTGAGCCCGCAGGAGTCACCAGGAGACACACTGTGAGGACCTTGCCCAAGGGCAAGGAGACTGAGTTTTGTCCTGGGGAAAATGGCGAAATAATGAAGAGTGATAAGCAGGGGAGGGCAAGATTTATTGTCTTCCTGCATTTCCCATTTTCTCTACTGTCTGTTTGTCTCAACCTGACAAATGCAGACTACTGACCTGTGTTTGGCGTAGAGCTGTATCAAGAAATAAAGTAACAAAAACCTAAAAAATTGTGTCTCTGGAATCTAAACCTTTTATTGAGTTTGACAAGATTTTTGGAAAAAGTAAAAGGAGGAGTTTAAGAATATATAGTGTATAATCAAAATGTCTTGGCCAAAAACATAAAGGGCTGAAAATTCTTTTCTAAGGAACTGAAAAGATTCTGACTCTGTGTGACATAGCAATTTCTGTTTTGTTCTTTGGGTATTTCTCTTTCCTTTCTGCTTCCAGAAGGTGTGTGGGCTTTTATGTTTCTTGACCTGAGGGAGTTTAGTGTCTAAAACAGAGATGTCAGAAGGAACACATTGTACTGGGAGGAAACCTCAGCGTTACAAAGGAGGAGGAGGAGAGAGGCAAGAGCTACTCCAACCTGGAAGGGGGTAAGGTCTTCAGGGTCCATGGAGACCTGTGCTCTATTCTCTTTTAGTGTCCCAGGAAGCTGGCACAGTTCAGGGGACTATGGTGGTGCTCTTAGAAGGCTGAGCTCATGGGAATAGGTCTACCGGCTTCAGCAGAGATTCCCATGCTTCAGGAGAACTGCTGTGCCACTCGCCATCAAGAATCACATTTGATTGATTGATTGCTTTGAGAGAGAGAGAGAGAGAGAGAGAAGCACTCATTTGTTGTTCCACCCAGCTCTGCATTCATTTGTTGCTTTCCATATGTGCTGATTGGGGATCAAACCCGCAACCTTGGTGTTTGGGTATAATGCTCTAATCAACTGAGAAAACTGGCCGGGGCCACGGGATCACATTTTAATCTACCTAAGACTCTTGGGACCCTTACACAATCCTGGAGGGAGTTTGGGAGATGAGAAGAAACTGAATAATAACTAAGAATAAGATTTTTTTTGCTCCAAGTTAGATCTAATTAGGTTTCCAGAAACATAGTTTGACATTTCATCCAATTCATACACATTGAACATTATAGAATGACTTTTGCGGTGTTAGGAAAAAGTTCTAGAAAACATCTAGGCTGGATGAACAGTTGCTTAGGTGGCTTGTACAAAAGCCCAACTGAGAATGACAGGGGCCTAAAATGAGGCAGGGACGCTGGGACTGAGGGGACCCTGACCCATCTGAGAGATGCTTAGGGGGTAAGACTGAAATGGGGTGGGGTATTAACCAGACTCCACCTAGGAGGCAGAAACCACACAGAGGATTTAACAGGGAAAGTTTAATATAAGGAATTATTAACTAAGAATAGGGGATTCACTATTCAGGTATAAAGAGAACTTCAAGGAATATAAGAATAGCAGTCATAAGGAGCAGCCGTTACCACTCTCAGACCCCTCCCCCCACAAGGCAGAGATTCCCAGTAAGAAACAAACTTGGAAACATTCCCACCACCTCCAGGCTGAGATTCAGATCTCCCTGGGAGGGCGATTCTGCCCCCCTGGATGGTGAAGAAGTCTGCTAAAGTGCTGCACCCTGAGGCTGGTGTGTTGATAAAACTTGTGTAACACTGGCCTCTAGGTGCTGGTTGAGTTTGTTGAGAAGCTGTAGGGAAGGTGTTGCAACCTGGGAAGGTGTTGCAAGCTTACCGGGAAGCTGGTTGTGGTACCGGGGAGCTCTGGGAACTCCCTAGGAGGGGAGGCTGCTGAAACAGTGTGCGGTGAGCCTTACTATCTGTCCTCACCCGGGACAGCAGCAGCACAGCAGCAAGAGAGAGGAAAGAAATGAGCCAGGAAGAGAAGCCTCTTTTCTTCTGCAGGGTCCCTCCAGTGCCCCCACCAGCAAAGCTTAACTCTGGGCCGGCTGGTAAGGGAGAAATGTTCACAGAGCCCCCCTTCGATGTCACAAGCACGACAACAGAGGGCAGAGGGTGGCTTTGGAGCTCAGAAGCAAGAGATTGGTAGCTGGTGTGGGGTTGGGGAAACCTCGAAGACCCAGAGGCTTTCGGTGTGGGTGATTGATTTTACGTTGATGATTTTCAATAAGGAAGGAGGTTGGGGGAAGAACTTGATGGACTGAGGCCTAATTTTGTGAGTCAATTAGAGGGCATGCGGACTGGAAAGCGGACACGACTGATAATTGGAACATGAGAATACCAGTATTTTAGAGATAAGTGAGGAAGAGAACTCTATGAAGGAAACTGAAAAGAACAAAGGTTTATTAGGAAGGAGGTAGAATTAGGAGGGGGTGATATTATGGAAGTCAACAGAAGAGAGATTTAAAGAAAGAAAGGAATGGCCAATGGTGCCACATCCTGCAGAGAGGCCAAGTTAAAAGAAGAACTGAAGTGTGTCAGTAGAATTTAGTAGCTAGGACATCCTGTGTGGAACCTTCATATACAGCAGAAGTATTAAAAGTAGATAAAGGAGTAAGGGGATTGGACCATGCAGGTGGACACAATCTTTGCTCTAGCGTTTTATAAGGTAGAGAGATACATAAGATGCTAGGACTATTTTCAGGGAGTTTACTTTCAAAACGGAGGAAAGGCATTTACAAATATCTCTAATACAAGGTGTATTGCAGTGAACATTGCACGTATTATAAATGAACTGTAATTAGAATACAAGGGAGGGAGAGCTTGCTTCATGCTGAGTGCATCATAGAGGCTTGAGTAGAGGGAGGGTGCGTTGATGTTGTTTTCAGAACAAGTAGAGTTCAGGCAGTAGAGGACAGAACAAATGAAGACACTGAGGTACAGGAAAGGGATAGGACAGGCAGGAAGATTGTGAAGTTTGACCTCTGTGTGATGCATCTACTGGAAAAATATTATGGGTTTTACTGGAAATGCAGGTATAAAGAGAGGAATTTTAATGTGGCTGTTGACCTTTTAATGAGTACGCTGTAGGCGATGGAAAGCCAATGGAAGTCAAGCCAGGACTTGACCAGTGCTGCCCTTAGTAAGGTTGCTGGGAGAAGGTGCATGGGTCTATGGGATGAATGATAAGCTGGAAAGAAATGTACTGAATGAGGGGACCACTGAGATAGGCATGAGGCTAGGCCAGCTCAGGAAGCAAGGGCTTTCTCTGGGGAGGAGCTGAGGAGAGGGCTCAGGGGGAAATGAAAGGGATTCTGCTGCAAAAGAAGCCATGGGAAGTAGTGCTGAGGTGTTGGAATCTAGTGGTGGCAGAAGTGAAAAAGACACTAGAGTTTACAGAGCTAGTTCAATGAACGTTGACACCATTAGTGGAAATGGAGAATAAAATTCTGGGCAGTTTGGTTTGGGAGAAGTTTTAGTTCTGGAAAAGTGAGCAATCTTAGGAGATTACACAGTTTGGATTCTCAACCTTCCAGTCTTAACTTAGTAGCTACAAACTACTGGGCACTTATTACCGTATTTTCCCATGTATAAGACACAGTTTGTTGGGAAATTTTTTGGGGTCTAAAACCTGGGTGCATCTTATACAGTGGTTGTAGAAGTGTGGCATTTCAAATGCCATAGATGGAACTGAGGATGAGGCAATATATAAAGACAGTGATTTATCATCAGACACAAATGAGGACAAGCTAAGGAGTTTTGACAATGATGAGGAGCTGTATGAATTTTATGATGAATAAAACTTGAGTTCAATAATGTTATGTAATCCATTTTTTAAAAATTTTGGGTCCCCAAATTAAGGTGCACCTTGTACATGGAAGCGTCCTATACATGGGGAAATATGTTGTATGCTGTGAACCATTCTGAGGGTTTCACAGATGAACTTTGTCTAGTTTTCAGGATTGCCTGTGATAGCATTTTTCTCTTTTACATGCAGGGACATGGAGACTTACAGAACTTGTTTGTGACAGATATCCTACAGCAAGTTAGTGGCAGAGCCAGGTTCCAAGATCAGGTCACTCTGTCTGCAGACTAGACTCCTAACTATTATATAAAACTCTACTTGTATAGGTCTTCTTCCCTCATTCAACTAGGCTGTGATTCCTGGTGATAGCTCTCAGATTGCAAAGGACAAGACTTGCTCAATTTAAGTATTCAATTAGTATCTGTTGAATGCCGAAGTCTACTTAATGGTCCTCAAGGAACTTTTAAGAAGTTTAAACTCCTATATTTACCAAATAAATATGTTTTTGGACTTAAGAAAACACAGCTGGTTAACTCAGTTGATTTGACCACGATACTAATGAGGCCAAGGTCATAGGTTTGATTCCCAAGTGGGCCAGTTCACTTTGCACTATTTTTGAGTACTCAATCTTAAACAGACTTTCTACCAAATGCAATACATACACACGGTCCCAAGGGAACCAGCAAAAGAAAGGAGAAAGAATGACCCAGTGCAAATCCATCACCACTGTTGAAAAAACACACTGAATAATAAAACCTACTTGTGGCTGGTCACTGGTGTCACTTACATTTACATGCCCTGCTGGAATTTGTTATGCTGAAATCCAAATTAAGACATGTACCTTAACTAAAAGGGGATTTAATAAGTTAAACACATGCCATTAAAATGGCTTGCCAGAGAATTTATAGCAGGAGAAAACACACCGAGTTCACCTAAAAATGAATTTGAGCTATACATGAAAATACTTCTACTAAATTAAGTGGTGTATTCCTGAATAGTCCCCCAGTCATTGTGATATAAGTAATTTGCTTTTGGATAAAAAGAGAAAAGGAAGAAAGAGAACTTTACGAAATGACTTGTTATGTAAAAAAGCTATGATGGCCACTCAGGGTGAATACTCTGGGTTCCCATGTTGAATTTATAACTTACTCTCCATATGATCTGGACAACTTGGTCTCTCTGAGTCTCAGTGTTTTTACTTGTCAGAGAATCCTATGGACCCCACAGGATTGTTCTCAGGAGCTGGTGAAATGATGTGTGTAAAGTACCTTGCAGACAGATGAGTCTTAAAAAACTGTTTCCTTAGCTCTGTGTTTCTCAAAAAACTTTGAGTTTATTCCTCTGAATAATAAGAGTTGTGAATAATTAGAGAAATTCTTGTAAATAAAATGGTAGAATTTAACACTGTGTTATCTTATTAGCTTCAAATATATATATTTAAGGGGTTGATTAATTTTTCCAAGAACTTTTTATTTTAGCTGATTCATGTTCTCTGTGTGGGAAATATTTGTTTTAGAAATAAGGAAGTACAACTTCTTGTAACAATCTTGCCTGTTCTTTGGCAAAGATGAATTTTACCTTTTTTTTTCTGATTCAGAATGGCAATTAAAATGGTAGTTCCTTTGAGGAACAATAATTCTTCTCAAAAGGGAATGTGAAATGCAGGGGTTTTCATGCATTATCTACTGCAAGAAGGCTTGTGAGTCATCCTACAGAGCAGTTTACTTTTTTCCTAGCGGTAAAGAACAGACCGCAGGATCAGGCATTGTGTGTTTGCTGGGGTCAATCACCCTCTTTATATCATATATATTGTTCTCCTCAACAAACAGGCAAATTGGCATCTTTATAAAATTAGATTAGTCACAATCTCCAAATGACACATGTTGGTTAATTTAAGATCCCGTATTCTTAAATAAGTATTTTTTCAAAATAACTATTTGGAAACATTTATAGAGAGGAAGGGATCAAACCACATCTACCTTTGGGCACCCGACTCTAGATTTCTAATATGCTTCCATTTTTCAGGACAGAACACCCATTGTACTGAGCCTGTAGGCTCTAAGTGGTATCTATTAATCTCTGTTACTCATATTCTCATTTTTCTGACTGATGTTGTTCTTGTCTAAGGAAATTTAACAGAAGAAAGAATGAAAATGTAGTCTGTGGGGGGAGGAGTGGGGACAAATATATGAAATAGATGGAAGAATAAGAAAAAAAATCAAAGTGGAAGCATTAAGATGAAGAATTTATGGAGTACAATTTGTATTGACCAATAAAGAAAATGAGAAGTTTGTGGATTAATATTTTAAACTCATACCCTGAATTAGAATCCAGCAAATCAATGCCAGGAACAAGTAAATGTACTTAGCAATTAGCAGGAGGGAAGAAAAAAAAAAGTCAGCTAGTTAATCAGTTTTGGAACCTACCGTGTTTCAATTTTGTATTCTGATTAAACAGTTTCAATCTAGTTGTCATTTACATTTAAAGTGCTGGTACAAGGAATTTGCTGCAAATAGCAATACTAATGGCACAGACTCAAGCCAAGCACAGTGCATGCTGTGCATGTTTGTCTTTTGTTGTGTGGCTTCGTCAGTGAACCTGTTCCCGCTGCTGCTGCTGGCTTTGCCGACCCTGGGCACAGCACACCGATCTACTGAGTTCTCTGCGGTGTGTGTGTGTGTGTATTCTAATAAATGAATAATAGCACAAGCATTCAAAACAGTTCCTTTTATTTGTTCCCTCGTCTTCAAACCCCATTTTCCAAAATGTGCAAAAACAACTGAGCTAGCCCAATGAGCCACTTTCATCCTAGTATCACTTTCAGTTTTTTCTAGATGGGTTTTGTTTCTCTCCGGCTTCATTATTTGCCCTAAAAGCATAAAAAGATTGGCGTAGCATAGCTCCGCATTCCCACCTCAAGCTGCTGCTTGTCCCAGAATCGCTGGGCTGTAACTGAGAGGACCTTTTATACTCACTGGATGAAATTGCTGATAATTGGGGGACAGGTACGTCAGGTGTCAGGTTGGGACAAGACTAAAACTTGTGCTGAAACTGGGAAAGGCACTGAAACTTGTGCTGAAACTGGGAAAGGCATAATCATCTAAAATCTAACTGCATCAGCCCTTCCAGGAAATTCTTGGAATGGGAATTTGGTAAGTTAGAAAAAGAATTGTAAACAAACGGTTTACAAACATCACATACTAATTTGCAAGAGATGCTGCTGCTTTCTTTTCTTAAATCAAGCTTACTTAAAGTATTTTCATTATGTGGACTAATTGCAGCCCATCAAGGATGAACGGACATGTGGGTGAGATGAATTAACACCGCACCTTGTTTTGCTTGTTGACAAGGAAGGCAGTCCTGCCATCACCAGGGAAAAGGTTCAAGTTACAAAGCAAATGCATTAATTATTGCTTATTTCAAAAGTACTGTTTTATTATGGTGTGCAGCTTTCATTACCTAGACAACCAGCTCCTCGGTAAGGCTATGCCAGTAGAAGAAAGTCTAGATAAACCTCAGAAGTCAATGTTGAGATTACAGCATTCAAATCAAATTGAAGAAGCACTACCAGTCCACCTGCCAACCATTTGACCTATCCATTGAGTAGGTGTTTGCTCCCAGACACCAGGGAACATGTATATATATATAAACACACACACACACACACACACACACACACACACTCCTCTTAAATGAATTATGTATTTATTGGGTCCAGAATTGAGTACTTGCTGATTGTTGTTAATAAGCTTAAATTTTTGGCACTACCTTATCATTTAAATGTATTTCCCCTCAGTCTACCCTGGGATCATAGAAGAGACTCCCCAAAATGCTTCTGTGTGGGCACAGAGGAAGCACTGGGCTCACGAAGATTCTTTCTTGCTCTCGACTCCTGATTGGCATTAGTGAGCCCCTTGCGTATCTGCAGCCCCAGCTGGGGAAGGAGCACAGCCTATCCCAGTTTATTTACTACTAACTGGCAGCGAAGGATTCACCTGGGCAGTCTGGTCTTCTAAGCCACATGTGAAACCTGATATCTGAGCCACAAATGAAATGTGGCCTTGAACAATTTTCTAATTTAATCAGGAGTGTTAGGTAATCCTTTTCACATTTCAGTCTCTCCTCTAAATAAGGGTGGTCTGGGAGAATCATAAGTATAGAGAAGGGCAGCCAGGACTGGAAATTTAACTCTCTCATCTGTATTTTACTTATAGTTTGAACATGAGCTCAGGCACTGAAAATGGAAGGTTAGATGACATCTGTCCCATCACACACACCACTGTTTATCAAGGGTCTTCTTGCTTAGGTTTTTAATTGCATTTGAGATGCTATTACTTTGAAAAAACGGAAATTGCAAAGGAGAAGGGCAATTTAAAAAACCCAGTTATTTAGGGGAAAGCTTTGTTTTGAGACTTGAAAATCAGTTATTAGAAAACAAAAATCATTTTCCGCTTAGTCATTCACATTAGTGGTCAACGTGTGCAGTGTTATCAGGAATATCATATCCTAACGCGAAAGGTTCCCACACAGACACACATTCAGAAAAGCTCAGTTTCTCCTTCTGTAGCGCTGGTTTCAGGTTGATGCTTTTAAGTGCGCGAGCCCAGACTGCGTGTAATTGAATGAATCAATAACCTATACATTTAAAAAGCCCAAGCAGTTAATTTTACTCCCTAGTACTCTTTCTTCCAAAGATTATAAATAATATTTTCTAAATTATCTCCCACATATAAATAACCCACATTTAACATCCTTTTTCAGAAGCAGTTCATCCATTGTTATTCATTAGTTTTTATATATATCTCTTAGTTATCACAATATACTTACATATAGAAAATAGTTCAAATCCTTCTCTTTGCTCAGGTCCACCTGCCTTAGTAGTATTTGATGCAGTTCCTCCCACCCTCCACTCTCTGCTTTTTTAACCACTATGTTCTCTGTCGTGTGGCCGTGACACTCTTGGCTCTTTTCTCTGTAAAATCATTTTGGGCATCTGCGGTGCTTCCCTACTTGACCCTAAAGTCCAGAGCAGATGTGGGCAGTGGGATGGAATGCACTGATGGCCACAGAGCCTTACCAAATCTTTACTATGGTGCAGTGACCATTGCCCAGAGCTGCGTGGGGTTAGAAATCTGATACCAGCTTCCACATTGACTTAGCAGACCTTACCCCTATGAACACTTGCACCAGAAACTGAGGCCTCTACACTTGTACATCTGAAGTGCAGGGAGGTATGGTGCAGCCTCAGAAATGGCACTCCTGTCTTCTGGTCAGTGTGTTCTCTCTTTAAGGCAAAGAGTGAGGAAGCCCAGTTACTGTGAGCAGGCTGCACAGTGAGCCAGGGACAGGAGAGCAAGGAGCAGACTGTAACTAACTGACCTTTACAATGGGAATGTGTCTTTTTGGTCTAGACTTGGCAAGTGTGAGTGGCTGGGCCAGTGTCCCTTCTCCCCACGGGCGGTGCTTGCAGGCATGGACGAGCCCTGCCACAGTTTGTCCCTGTGCTTCTCTCAGGTTTCTGCCTCATTAGCTGATTCCCATCATACCAGGACCGACTCTATGACCCCCTCACACCGGTTCCTATCCCCACACCCTCAGTGTTTCCTATTAATGGTTTTTCATTAGGGTGCAGTCATATCTTAACAGATATGAGAATCTTTCTATCCTTGGAGTTATTAGAAGCAGCTCATATAAAGAATAACTAATTCAATTTATATTAGTGTCATCTGCGATCTTATTTCCAGGATTTCCAAGGGAAGTAAGGATTGTCTTAGGTGCCCCTTCTTCTCTGTGTGATCTATGATACATGCTGTCATGTGGTGAGGGAGTATTGATTGAGCAGCCACAGACTTTCATGGGCAGAACCTTCTGACTCTGGTTAGCCATGAGAACTTGGGTGAGTTATGTAAACCAACTGAGATTCATTTTTTTTATTATTAGTAAAATGGATTACAGTAGCATTATCTACTTTTTAATGACTTCAGCATTGTGGCTAATTTCCAAGTTCTCACCTCTAGCCCCCATCTTGCTTCTGAGGTCCAGAACACTATTACCAATTGCTTGCTAGGAAGCCCTACTTGGATGTGTAATTAGCAACTTAAACTCAAATGTTCTAGAAGTGAATCACTTTTCCGTTCAACCACAGCTGCATCTCTGTAACAGGGTGGTATGAGGTGCTGAGTGGGATCTAATTCAGAAATGTGACTGAGGCCCAAAGCTGGAAGCAGAAGATTCTGAGTAGACCACGCTCTGAGCGCAGAGCGCACTCTGCTGTAGACGTCGGACACTTTCTCTGGGGCTCCGTGCATGGCGTCAGCCGAGTCTGCAGAATGCCAGGCCCGGTCCAGCTCCACGGCCTTTCACCTGCCTCCATTCCTCTCCAACCTCTTCCTCTATCCTTGGCCTAGGAGAACAGGGAATTGTTAAACTTGTTCTGGAACAATCAAGTAAGGAGATTTTTGTCCTCCCTCCCTCTACCCCACTTTAATTTATGACTGGAAAGGAGGCATGGGGAATGGAGGTGGGGGATGTGTGAGAAAGAGCCATTGACCCAACCTCCAGCCAAGCTGCTAGAGCTGCAGGTATAACCTGGCACGGTGGGAAGGGGATGTCAAAGGGGAGCTATAAAGCTATGTGGTATTGAGGTTTTTAAATTACCAGGACTAAATTTAAAGAAGCAGAATAAGACTGTTCTGACAGTAAAAAGTGTAGGGGAAAAGTCAGATACCAAGTGTTGGAAAACAAATGAAGCAACAATGTCTGTAAATCTTGCTAGAGGGAGGTCAATGCATAAACTGCTTTGGAATTATGATGTTGAAGATAATGCACCTTATGACCTAGTAATTCTACTCCTAGTTGAGTATGTAAGATAAAGGATGATTATGTGTGTAGGACATAGGTGCACAGACGTTGGCGGCAACACTGTATTAGCAAAAAGAAACAAAAACCTGTGAATAACTAGAATGTTCATGACAAAACAGGATAAATAAAGAGCAGTTGTTTACACAGTGGAATATTACACAATAGTGAAAATGAATCAATTACAATCATATCTGAAAATGGAAATGCATAGTAATAATATAATGTTAGGCTTTTAAAAAGTTCAGCTCTAAAAGATTATACAGAGCTTGGTCACTTTGTTCTAAACCAGCATTTGCAATAAATTGGTTTTTTTTTTATTTATTTTATTTTTTTATTTTTTTGTATTTTTCTGAAACTGGAAACGGGGAGAGACAGTCAGACAGACTCCCGCACGCGCCCGACCGGGATCCACCCGGCACGCCCACCAGGGGGCAATGCTCTGCCCATCCTGGGGCGTCGCTATGTTGCGACCAGAGCCACTCTAGCGCCTGAGGCAGAGGCCACAGAGCCATCCCCAGCGCCCGGGCCATCTTTGCTCCAATGGAGCCTTAGCTGCGGGAGGGGAAGAGAGAGACAGAGAGGAAGGAGAGGGGGAGGGGTGGAGAAGCAGATGGGCGCCTCTGCTGTGTGCCCTGGCCGGGAATCGAACCCGGGACCCCTGCACGCCAGGCCGACGCTCTACCACTGAACCAACTGGCCAGGGCAATAAATTGTTTTTTAAAAAGCAGGGGAATGTGAAACATAATATGGGATTACAGTCATATCAGATAAGAGATGGCAAGAGAAGAACAGGGTGGCAAATATAGATGCATATAACACTGTTTTAATTCTCCAGTGGGGTGATTGATTATATTATTAATAAATGCAAAATAATAGATAAAAAGAGGGCCATGAATGATGACAGTATTTAATAAAACAAACGAGCTTTACTTAATGTTGTACTCCTAAGGTTCATTAAAAAATAAATGAGAAAAAAAGCTATGATGTTGGATGGGGATGGGAGGGGTGAAGAGCAGAGCTGCGAGCAGCTACTGGGAAAAGCAAGCTGTGATATGTTTACTCCCCAGCAAGTTGAGACTTCTCATTAAATATTTTCAAATGCGTGAAACCACAACTTTCCCAAGTGCCCAGCTTTGAAGCTGAGTCATCTTCTTTGTTGCCATTTTCCAGTCCACAGGTCATGACCCGACAGATTGCAAAATCAGTTTAGTGGTTTACTCTCAGCTTTTAAGTAAAAGAAAAAAGAAAGAGAATAAAAAAAAGAAGAAGAAAATATTAGTGGTATCACACATAGTAAAGGGTGCATTTTTGTGAAACTTGTTTCTGTTATTTATGCATATATAGTATGTGTTGAATACAATGTAATTAGAGCATGGTTTTCAACTGGTGTGCTGCAAGAAGTTTTCAAACATGCAACATCTGACTTTTTAGTCCGGAGCACTGACCTATTTTTCCTGTAGAGTGTCAAATCAAAAAGTGATAACAGCCAACACAACAATAGCTGTCTAGCATGAATGAATAAAATTATACCTATTTTACTTTTTTATCAGACCAACAAAGAATATAATACATTTTTTGGTGTGCCACAGAATTTTAGAAATTAGTTTATGTGCGCCACGAGATGAAAAAGGTTGAAAATCGCTGAATTAAAGGATGCATTAAAAAAGTAGTTGGCCCCTAAATTCTATACGTCTATTTAAAATAAATCTATCTCTACTTTTATCCTCATTATCCCGTCTTTGGGCAGAGTCCCCATTACCTCATTTGGGTATAATGGCCTTTTGACTGGTGTCTTAATTCCAGGCTATCCTCTCTTCGATCTGCCGTAACCTCTGAAGAACCTCACTAGAACATAGTTCTGATCATTGTTTCACTGTTCAAAATCCTTCAGTGATTTTTTTTCTTTCACAAGTTTTTTGAAGTCCATAGAGACCTCCCCCCATTAAAAGTCCTGTACAATATAACCCAAACATACTTTTGTAAGCTCGTCCACTGATACGCCTCATCCTGAAGCCTCTCCTGATGCACTCAACTTCACATGATTCTTATAGCTCTTTCATTTTCTACAACAGTACTTTACATGCATGTGTTGTTGTACTGTCTGATCTCAAGCTCCTTGACGTCAGTGCCTGTAACAATACTTTGCATGTGGTAGTTTTCCAACAAAGATTTGTTCATGTGAGGAATGGAACTTACAATTTAGTCGGGGATTTCTGCTTATTTTTAAACAAGCATATTTACAGCAGCTTTGTTTATAATAGCCACACCCCCAGATATCCATCAATGGAATAATGTGTAAACATGCCGTGGTATAGCCATACAAACCAATGTTTCTCAACTGATACATGTAACAACATAGATGAATCTCAAAAACACTGTGCGGAATGAAAGAAGTCAGACACAAAAGAGTATATACTCTCTGATTCTATATTTATAAATTTCTTGAACCAGTGAAACTAATCTATGGAAGAAAAGAAATCATAACAATTGTTGCTTCTGCTGAGGTGAGACAAGGATTGACTGGGAAGAAATACAGGGGAACTCGGTAATGTAAATGTCCTATTGATAAAGTTTTGGTCATACCTTTGGATGCATTTGTCAAAACAAATTGAATGAAAGGCGAAACTATGGAGCCAGTAAAAAGATCAGTGGTTATAGGAGCCTGGAAATGGGGAAGGATGAAAAGGCGAACACAGAGGATTTTCTAGGGCAGTGAAAATACTGTGTGTGATACCATAGTGAAGAACCATGTCATTATATGATACATTTGTCTGAAGCCATCATTTGTAAGAAAGGTACCACTCTGGTGGGAGAGGCTGGTAATGGGGGAAGCTGTACATATGTGAAGACAGGGGCATATAGGCAGTCTCCGTATCTTCTCCATATTGCTGTGAAACAAAAACTTCTCTAAAAAAGTCTTCAAAAATAACAACCACCATTGAAATAAGAACAAAAGGACCTCATTGAGTGGTATACTTAGAGTTGGGCATTTTACTGTATGAAAAATGTCCTTATAAAGCTATAAAGAAATATTAAATTCTAGTTAGTTAATGATGTACATGTTGAAGCACTTAGGGAGAAGGGTACTGATGTCTGCATCTCACTCTGAAATGCATCAACAGTGAGATGGATCGGTGGGTGAGTAGAGGGCTGCATGGGTAGATGGCTAACAGATAAAGTAAGTGTAAACAATGATGCACAGGTGTTTAGTATAAAATTTTTCAAGATTTTGTAGTTTGAATATTTTATAATGAATAATGGGGAGGGAGGAAGTAGAAAAGTCAAAAATCCTTGTGGTTTAAAGTTGTTCGCTAGTATTGGATTTTTCTCTATGATATGTCTTCCTTTGTGGTGTTGAGGAAGATTGGTGGGTGGGATATAAGAAAAGATTTTTTTTAAGAGAGAAAAAGCATGGAGCGGGGGCGGGGGGCTTGACTGGGGAGGGAGTGGGGAGGTGAATGGCAAGACTGTTGGAGATTGTACCAGTCAAGCTTCAACTAGAGAAACAGAATTAGTAAGATATACATATTAAAAGGTTCATCACAAGGAATTGACCTAACAGAATTGTGGGAGCTGGGTGGGCAAGTCCCAAGTCATCAGGGAGGGACCCCAGGAGGGACAGGTTGGAAACTCACACAGGAGCCACCACTGTCCACAGTCAAAATTTCTTCTTTGGTCTCAGAGTTCTTGATGGGCTAAATTTTCAGTTATTTAATTATTGAGGCAGTGAGAAATCTTTAAATGACTTTACCCTGTTATAGATTCTCAAATTTTCTCTTTATACAATTCTATTAAATGACTAGCATGAAAATGTCATCTGACTTTCCCAATTATTGACAATTTACAGTACATATAGCAAAAGTTATTAAAACATAGAAATAAGTGCCAGACATTTTGACAGTGGATGTTGTATTTACAGAGGTGTAATAAAGCACAGGACTATTACAGAAAAATGCAAGAGCTATAATATTTTAGGTGACATAGCATTTGTATTGATGAATTTTTTTCCTTTTTTTGGCTTATTCTGATTGATTATTTAAGTTACTTCAAAGTGAATTTCATTTTGCCAAAATAGGAAACTCAGATTTTCCATTGTAAAATTAATACAGATGACTCTAACCATTTTTTTTCCATTAGCAAACAGTAACAGAACATTGAATTAATATAAAAATAAAGGCAGGAAATCTGGAAACTTATGTTAGTCCATGGTTTAGACTTTCCATCAAGTAGCCAAGTAATTAAATAAAGGCTGGGTAGGATAATTTGAGCTAGATCTTCTCTTGCGTTCCTTACCCAAATTCAGTGTTTGAGACTAAAAGTAGCAATATGGCCAAAATGCAGCCAAGGAAAGAAGATTCCAGAAAAAGAAAGTCTTTAGGGAACTGATGATTTGGATTATCAATGACTAAATCATTAAGAATTGCTGGACTTAAATAATACTTAAATCCATATATTTCTTTGAACTGAAAAAGAACTATGAAATTTATCTATTTTTCTAAGTCATTTTCTGTTCTGTTCGGTAAGATTTTGCAGATTGCATGGTAGCATTTCAAAGGTTTTTAGAAATTTTGGCTTATATGAAAATTTTTTGACTGGTTTCTGGGCACCAGGATTTTCAATTAGGTAAGAAATTATTTAGCCATCCTGTCTTCCTTTTGTCTTTCGGGAAAAAATAGTCACTGAAGGACCTCTGGCAGGTATTTTTATACAAACATTAAACATTTTTTCCAATTCTGTATTATAGGCCAGCTATAAGTCAAGCTATTCAGCTAATGAAATTTGCTTTGATCATAGGAGGCCAATCATATTTCAAAGCATTGTTGTGTTTTGAAATGCAAGCAAGTCCCTAATAGATTGAGGGTGCTGCAGCAGCAACAGATCAAGATAGAGGTTGATGTTTCATTAGATCACATTAATACCTGACAAAAAGAATGACTACAAATCAATGGGAAGCCTTTGACTATGTGGGTCAGTGCAGGGGGAAGGCTGACTTTTCCCTCCTTCTCTTTCCCTGCCTCCCCCTCCCCTTTTCTTCTGCCTCTTTCTTCTCTCTTCTCCTTTATTTCCCACTTTTGCAAAGTACTTTAGACTATAGAAGTAGTGACTTAAGGCCAAATATATTTTTTTATCTTTCAATAGACATTTACAGTGCTAACTATTGCATGGGGTTATAAGACAATAAATTGGTAGCCAGAACACTTTTAAAATAAATATTTATTAATATATTTTCTCACTACGTATGATTTTTGTAACCCCCCTCCAATATACAATATATATATATTTATGATATTTTCTCCTGAGGAAAGAGTCTTTAAATAAACTTTTTCAAAAGATGCAGATTCCTCAAGAAAATTTTCAAATATGTCTTTGATAATAAACAATATATCTTCTCATTCAAAGTTGGGTCAGATGACCTCAGCAATATTGTATTTTTCTGAAGTGAGAAGCAGGGAGGCAGAGAGACAGATTCCTGCATGCACCCCACCGGGATCCTCCCAGCAAAGCCCACTAGAGGGCAATGTTCTGCTCATCTGGGGTGTTGCTCCATTGCAATTGGAGATATTCCAGCTCCTGAGGCAGAAGCCATGGAGCCATCCTCAGCCCCCAGGCCAACTTTGTTCCAATGGAGCCTTAGCTGTGGGAAAGGAAGAGAAAGAGAGAAAGGAGAGAGGGAAGGGTGGAGAAGCAGATGGGCAGTTCTCCTGTGAGCCCCGACTGGAAATCGAAACCCGGACATCCACATGCTGGTGTCAGACTCTATACCCCTGAGCCAATCAGCCAAGGCCAATACTACTCCATTTTAGAGTTATCCAGCTCTGTCCTGAGCTTGATTTAATCAATTATTAGCCATTGGAGATATTTTGATTTTTTCCAACAACAACTAATTCTCCAATTCTCTCACATTAACAGAGTGAATTCAATTCTGACTCTAACCACCTGGAGTTAGCACAGACCCCGCAGGAGAAGGCTCAGTTCTGTGAGACTATCCCCACTTCAAACACCAGCTACAAATAGAGCCCTCAGGCTACCCATGATTCTGCCTGCTCAAATACAAATTGAGACGTTCTCATGATTCCTCCTGAGGTTCAGTAATTTGCTAGAGCTACTCATGGACTCAGGAAGGTGCTTCTCAAAGACACAGTGCAGGAATGGTCAACAGGAAAAGACATACAGGGCAAGGTATATGGGAAGGCGGTGCAAAGCTTCCACACCCTCTCTGAACACACCCCTCTCTCCACACCTCGGTGTGTTCACCAACCAGGAAGTTCCCCAAGAATCACTGTTCAAGAGTTTTTATTCAAGTTTCATGGTGTAAACATGATTGATTGAGTCACTGGTCATTGGTGATTGTACTCAATCCTCAGCCCCCAGTTTCTTCCCCAGAGAATGAGGGTTGGGACTGAAAGTTCCGACTTTTTAACATGTGCTTGTACTTCCTGGTGAGCAACCCTAAGCTCTCTAAGGGCCCAGCCATGGGCCTCATTATCAACTCAAGGGCTGTCTACAAAGAGCAAAAGACACTCTTCCCTCAGGAAATTCCAAAGGTTTTAGGAGCTCTGTGCTGAAAATTAGGGCAAAGACCAAATTACATGTTCCTTATTATATCATAGACATACTGGTTGGGCAAAAGTAGGTTAACAGTTGTGAGTATGCAAAAGACTTTAGTCTTGTATTATTATTTATTGCTGTATTACATATTTTTTGATATGAACAACTGTAAAGCTACTTTTGCCCCCCCTGTATATCCTGATTGTAGGGTCCCAGTGCTATTTTCTTAGATTTCAAGGCCTATTTCCTCAGCTGGCACCATTTAAGATGAACTGCATGTATTTGTAAGACGTGAGTTAAGATGGCTTGAGACCTGAGGCCATGTGGGCAAGGCAGTTGATACCCATACCTATCCCACAGGGATGCTCTGAGTATTGGTGGTACATGTGAATAGCTCAGCCTCATGCCTGGCAGAGATATTGTAGTAACTGCTAGATACCATATTTCCCCATGTATAAGATGCACTGTTTTCCAAAAATTTTGGGGTCTAAAAACGGTGTGTCTTATACATTGGTAGTAGATTTTTTTTTACTTGCATTTCCAAGTAATAAAAAAGTTACTTTTTCGCGCTTATTTTTCATGCTTATTTTTGTGCTCATTGTTGAAGACAGTGATTCGTCATCAGACACAGATGAGGACAAGCTAATGTATGGGAGTTTTAACAGTGATGAGGAATTGTGTGGATTTTATGATGAATAAAACTTGAGCTCAATAACTTTATGTAATAATTCTTTTTCAAATTTCAGGCCCCAAAATGAAGGTGCATCTTACACATGGGATCATCTTATACATGAGGAAATACAGTAAATGCCGGCTATTTTCATTATCTTTTAAAAGTATTATTACTATCATTACCTTTGGTTTTTTTGGGGGTTTTTTTTGTTTTGTTTTGTTTTTGCACATGAAATACTGATGCTCAAGAGACAGAGTGACTTGTACAAGGCCTCAGTGACTCTCCCATACCTGAGCTGAGAGATAAACTCTGCTTCCTAGACAAGAATTGGAAGAGGCGCTTTTAAAGAGCTTGATTTCATTAGGAGGTCTCATTTCTTTCATGTTCTAAGCAGTCACGGGAACTCACAGGCAGCACTTATTAGGCATCAAATGCAGAACGTTGTTCATGATGGGGTTTTATGGGTGCTCTTCGTGTGTATAATGCATTTAAGTGGTGTAATTGCCATGTCTGGTGCTCTGCAGAACAAGAGTTTTCCTGCATTGCCTATTAGAGTCTCATAGTACAAGCCAGTAACTTGGACTGTGGTGGAAATGAATCTGATGATAGTAATTTAATGGGAAAGTTAAACTGGAAGCCAAGTTTGCTTTCCGCTGCCTTAAGTTTTACCTTTATTGTCTCATTGCCTTTTGCTTCTGAGCTTGGAAGTTAATGGTCTCTGTAATAAATTCAAACAAGAGAGTTTTAAAACGAGGACTGAATTTTCCATTTTTATGTCTACATAAGACTATTACGCCATTGTTAATTAGGTTCTGCTCTAGTAATTTTCACTAACTTGATCTTATCTTTCTGGATATATAATTAATAATTTATTAATTAAATTGGATGTCAATAGCAGATAGCAATTAACACTTAAGAATTTGAAGTCTCCTAGCTCTGTTTCCTGTTTTGTTGCTACTGCCCTTTACCTACTTTTAAACTTCAAAAAATACAAATTCAAGTAAAAGAGACTTGTCTCTGTAACCTCTGATTTTTTTGACTATTAAACTTCAAGCTCATGGAAAGTATTGAAAGTGGGCACAGACTTGGAAATATTTTTGCCTGGTAAGAATGCTTTAAAACTACTACAGTGTTTAAGAGGAATCTCAGAAGAGGTCTTCGTTATTAATGGGCTAAATATTCCTACCTTAGCTGTGTTCAGCCTGGAAACCTTTAGCTTGTGCCTTCATTCTTTGCCTGATTTCTTTATGCGTCGCAGTACATGGCTTTGGAGGGAAAGAGATGATGAATCCAATCTCCTTTCAGCTGCTTTGATTCTCTCTCTCCTGATCTTTTGAACAGAAATGAACAGTGCTGAATTCCCTCCCCCCCTTCCAACTTCTCATATTCATTCCCATCTAACCTCTCACCTATCCTGTCAGTCAGGGATATGTGGGCAGACATTCCAGTTTCCTTTTTTATCTTCACCTCAAATATTGACAAAATGATAGTACCAATGAAAGAAAAAAAGCTATATATCAACCACACAGACTAGAATCATAAAAACAGAACTTGCTGAAAATGATGACAATTGTAGCCTTTAAAAAACCACTGTAATGTTTTCTCTTTATTTGGCTTCTGTTTGTAAATAATTGCCCCCCAAATTATCGTGCATGCATGAAATAATGTGCCGAGATGTTTAGAATTCATCAGGAGAAAGATGCTTTATAAATCAAATCAGTCACTACTATCAAAGGCTACAATGTTCATCCTCAGACTGGAAGCTCTTCCTTCTTGAGACATTGCACTTCAACCACCACAGGGGACTATACCCAGTCACTGTCACAGGGAGCGTAAAGCATAATCTCTGCTCTGAAGGACCTCACTGTGGAGACAGAGAAACCTTTAATCATAAAATATAAAGCAAACAAGAATTCATGTATGGATGCCAAAAATGTTCTGAGTAGGAATATGATATTCTGGAGACATGAGCAGACTGGGAAAAGCTTCAGGGAAAAAAAAGCAAAAGCTATGATGTAAAAACTGTTGGAGAGACCATCAATGTCCCCTTATCAGCCAAGGTGCATGATTGCAGGCATCTCTGTCCACCACGAGCAGAGGTTCACTGGATTGATGTATAAATTGGGAAGGGTGGATATTGTAAAATTTAAATTGTTTTTTTCTTAATTTTATTTTTTAATTACAGTTGACATGCAATATTATTTTATATTAGTTTCAGCTGTACAGCATAGTGGTCAGACAATCATATAATTCACAAAATGATACCTTGATAATTCAAGTACCCATGTGGCATCCTACATAATTATTACAGTATTACTGACTGGGTTTTCTGTGCTGGACTATACATCCCTGTGACTGTTTTGTAATTACCAATTTGTGCTTCTTAATCTCTTCACCTTTTTTGACTCCACCCTCAAAATGCTCTTTCTTCCTGCTGGTAACCATCAATTTGTTCTCTGTATCTGATACTTTCTATTTTGTTTGTTTGTTTATTTTGTTCTTCAGATTCCATATACCAGTAAAATCATGGTATTATTAGCTTTCTATGTCTGAATTCTTTCACTTAGCATAATACCCTCCAAGTCCATCCATGTTGTTGCAATGGTAAAATTTAATTTTTTTTTTTGTCCAAGTAGTATTCTGTTGTATATATGTACTACTTTTTTACCCAGTCATCTATTAATGGACACTTGAGTTGTTTCCATATCTTGGCTACCGTAAATACGCTGCAGCAGACATATGGGTGTATATATCTTTGCAAATTAGTGGTTTAGCTTTCTTTGGATTTGCTGAAAAGAAATTGCTGGGTCAAAAGGCAGTTTCATTTTTAATTTTTTGAGGTAACTCCATATTGCTTTCTATAGTGGCTGCACCAGTCTGCATTCCCACCAACAACGAAAATGGGTTCCTTTTTTTCATGTCCTCGCCAACACTTGTTGTTTGTTGATTTATTGATAATAGCCATTCTGACAGGTATGACATCTCACTGTGGTTTTAATTTGCATTTCTCTGATTAGTGACCTTGAGCATCTTTTCACATGTCTATGTCCATCTGTATGTCTTCTTTGGAGAAGTGTTTATTCAGTTCCTTTGCCAATTTTTAAATTGGATTGTTTGTGGTGTTGAATTCTATGAGTTCTTAATACATTTTGGATATTAACCTTTTATAAAATGTGTCATTGGAAAATATCTTCTCTCATTCAATGTTTGTCATTTCATTTTATTGATTGCTTCTTTTGCTATATAAAAACTTTTTAGTTCAATGTAGTCCCATTTGTTTATTTTTCACTGTTTCCCTTGCCCGAAGCGATATATCAGAAAAAATATTGCTACAAGAAATATCTGAGATTTTACTGCCTATATTTTCTTCTAGGAGTTTGATGGTTTTAAATCTTACATTGAAATCTTTAATTCCATTTTGAGTTTATTTTTGTATACGGTGTATAAGAAGGTAGACTCATTTTATTCTTTGCACATATTTGTCCAATATTTCCAACACCATTTACTGAATTGTTTATACTTTATTGTATGACCTTGCCTCCTTTGTATATTAATTGCCCATATTGGCAGGATTTATAACTGAGCTCTCTATTCTGTTCCATTGATCTTCATGTCTATTTTTATTCCAGTATCATACTGTTTTGACTATTATAGCATTGTAGTATAGTTTGGTATTAGGTAGAATTATACCTCCAACTTTGTTCCTCTTTCTCAATATTGCTAAGCTATGATTTTTGAATTATTTGTTCTAGTTCTGTTAAAAATGCTATTAGTATTTTAATAGGGAATGTGTTTAATCTATAAATTACTTTGTGTACTATGGACATATTAACAATATTAATTCTTATTCATGAGCATGGCACATGCTTTCATTTATTTGTATTTCCTTCAATTTCTTCCTTCAATGTCTTATAATTTTTGTAGTATAGTTAAATTTACCTCCTTGGTTAAATTTATTCCTAGGTATTTTACTTTACTTTTTGATGCAATTGTAAATGGGATTGTTTCTTTAGTTTTTATTTCTGATAGTTCATTATTTGTATATAAAAATGTAGCCAATTTCTGGATATTGACTTTGTATCCTACTACTTTGCTCAAAATATTTATTAGTTCTAGTAGCTTTTTGGTGGAATCTTTAGGGTTCTTTCTCCATAGCATCATGTCATCTGCAAGTAATGACAGTGTTAACTCCTTCCTTTTCAATTTGGATGCTTTTTATTTTTTCTTCTGGTCTGATTGCTGTGTCCAGAACTTTCGATACTATGTTGAATGAGAATGGTGAAAGTGGATGTCCCCCTCTTGTTCCTGATCTTAAGGAAAACACATTTAGCTTTTCCCTATTGAGTATGATCTTAGCCTTGGGTTTGTCACATATGCTCTTTATTATGCTGTGATAAGCCACTTTGCTGAGAGTTTTTTTTATATCATAAATGGACACTGAATTTTGTCAAATACTTTTACTGCATCTATTGATATGATCATATAGTTTTTATTCTTCATTTTGTTTATGTGGTGTACTATGTTGTTTTGCAGATATTGACCTAACCTTGCATCCCAGGAATAAATACCACCTTATCACAGTGTATGATCATTTTTTTAATGGATTGCTGGATTCAATTTGCTAGTACTTTGTTCCACTCAGTCATGCTTTTATTGCTTGCTTCCTGTGTGTACACTGACCAAGGATTGAATCCTCAACCTTGTTGTTTCAGAACAATGCTCTTAACAGACAAAGCTAGACAGCCAGGGCCACTTTGCTAATATTTTGTTGAGGAATTTTAAATCTATGATTATCAGAGATATTGGCTTATAATTTTCTTTTTTTGTAATGTCTTTGTCAGGTCTTAAAATCAGGATAATGCTGACCTCATTCCATGAAGGTAGATGTCTTTACTCTTCTTGAATTATTTTTGAAATAGTTTGGGAAAGATAAGTGTTAGTTGTTCTTTCAAAGTTTGGTAAAATTCACCTGTGAAACCATGCAGTCCAGGACTTTTGTTGTGATTTTTTTATCACTTCTTTAAATTTGTTTATTGTAATCGAATTATTTGTAATTTCTGGTTCTTCTTGATACAGTTCTGAAAGATAATATGTTTCTGGGAATTTATCCATATCTTTCAGATTATTCGATTTGTTGGCATATAATTGTTTCTATTTTCTTACAATCCTTATTATTTCTCTGGTGTCAGTTGACACTTCTTTTTCATTTCTGATTTTATTTATTTGGGTCTTCTCTTCTTTTGTCCTGATGCATCCATCTGCTTAAAAGGTTATCAGTCTAGTTTATCTTTTTGAAAAACCAGCCAATGGTTTCATTGATCTTGTGTATTGTTGTTATAGACTATTTTGTTTATACCCTCTCTGATGTTTATTATTAACTTCCTCTACTAACTTTGAGCTTTGTTTGTTGTCCTTTTACTGATCCCTTTAGGTCAGTGGTTCTCAACCTGTGGGTCGTGACCCACAGGTTAAGAACCGCTGCTTTAGGTGGAAGTTTAGATTGTTTATTTGAGATTTTTCTTGTTTCTTGATATAGGTCTGTATTACTATGAATTTTCCACTTAGGTTTAGTTTTACTATGTCACATAGATTTTGTGTTGTTGTTCTTTCTTTTTTAAAATTTTTTTTTTGTATTTTTCTGAAGTTGGAAATGGGGAGGCAGTCAGACAGACTCCCGCATGTGCCTGACCAGGATCCACCCGGCATGCCCACCAGGGGGTGATGCTCTGCCCATCAGGGGTGCTGCTCTGTTGCAACCAGAGCTATTCTAGCGCCTGAGGCAGAGGCCATAGAGCCATCCTCAGCACCCGGACCAACTTTGCTCCAATGGAGCCTTGGCTGTGGGAGGGGAAGAGAGAGACAGAGAGGAAGGAGAGGGGGAGGGGTGGAGAAGCAGATGGGTGCCTCTCCTGTGTGCCCTGGCTAGGAATCGAACCTGGGATTCCTGCACTCCAGGCCGATGCTCTACCACTGAGCCAACCGGCCAGGGCTGTGTTGTTGTTATTTCATTTTCATTTGTTTCAAAGTATCTTTTGATTTCTTTCTTGTTCTCATTGTTAACCCTTTCACTGTTTAGTAACATGTTACTTAGCCTCCATATATTTGTGTGTTTTTCATATTTGTTGTAATTGATTTCCAGTTTTATCTCATTGTGGTCAGGCAAGGTGCTTGATATGATATCAATCTTCTTAAATTTATTGAGATTTATTTTGTGTCCTGACATGTGATCTGCACAAAATAATATTCCATGTGCTTATGTAAAGAATATATACTATATATTTGGTTACTTTGGAATGAAATGTTCTAAAATATTAATCAAATCCATCTGGTCTAATGTGTTATCTTAAGTCACTATTTACTTATTGATTTTCTTTCTGGAAGATCTATCCATTAATGTCAATGGAGTGTTAAAGTCTCCTACTATGACTGTATTACTGTCAATCTCTTTTTTGATATCCTTCAACATTTGCTGTATATATTTAGGTGCACCTATATTCAGTGTGTAAATGTTTACAAGTGTTATATCCTCTTGTTGAATTGATCCCTTTATCATTAGGTAATGTTCTCTGTCTCTTATGGCCTTTGTTTTAAAATCTATTTAATTTAATATATGTATTGCTACATCATCTTTTTAAAAATATATTTGCATGGAATATAGTTTTTATTCCCTTACTATTAGTCTGTGTATGTCTTTCAATCTGAAGCAGGTCTTTTGTAGACAGCATATAAATGGGTCTTTTTTTTTATCCTTTCAGCTACCCTTTGTCTTTTGATTATAGCATTTAATCCATTTACATTTAAAAAGATTATTAGTAGTTATATAGTTATTGTCATTTTAATATTTATATTTATGTTCCTATCTTTTCTTCTTCTTCTTCTAGAGGTTCATTTACATCTCTTGTAATACTCGTTTGGTGATGATAAACTGCTTTAGCATTTTCTTGTTTGGGAAGCTCTTTCTCTCTATTTCAATATTAAATGATAAGCTGTCTGGATAGAGCATTCTTGATTGTAGGTCCTTGCTTCTCATCACTCAGAATATATCATGTGAATCCCTCCTGGCCTGATGTGTTTGTTTGTTTGTTTTTGAGAAAATGGCTGACAGTCTTGTGGGAGCTCCCTTATAGCTAGCTTACTGTATTTCTTTGCTGTTTTTAAGATTTTGTCTTTAACTTTTGGCATTTTTAGTTATGATGTGTCTTGGTGTGGGCTTTAATTATGATGTGTCTTGGTGTGGGCTTCTTTAGATTCATCTTGTTTGGAACTGCACTTGTTGAATTTATGTGTCACTTTTCTTCATCAAGTTAAGAAAATTTTCAGTCATTTTTTTTTCTTTAAATAGGGTCTCAATCTCATGCTTTCTTCTTTACTACCCCTACAGATGGCTGTTGTTACACTTTATGTTGTCCCAGAGGTACCTTTTACCATTCTCATACAGTATTTTTAAATTCTTTTTTCTTTTTGCTGTTCTAATTGCATGTTTTCTGCCACCCTGTTTTCCAAATTGCTGATTTAATCCTTTGCTTTATTTAAACTGATGTTAATTTCTTTTAGTGTATTCTTCATTTCAGTGATTGTAGTCTTCATTTATGACTGGTTCTTTTTTATGCTTTTAATGTCCTTTTTTATGCTGTTCTCTAAGATCCTTGATCATCCTTATAATCATTTTTTTTTAATTCTATAGCTGAGATTTTTTTTGCTTTCATTTTACTTAGGTCTTGTTTGGAGATTTCTCTCTTCTTTCACTTGGACATGTTTTGTCTTTCAATTTTGGCTGCTCTCTGCTTTTTTTTTTTATTAGGTAGATCTGCTATGTTTTCATTCTTAATAGAGTGGTTTTATGGGAACCTAGTAGTATAGTCTCTCTGATCAGCTTCTGTTGTAGTGTTGCACACTTCTGTTGTTACTGAGGCTTGATTGCTGTTAGCATGTCCACAATTGTTTTAGGTCTGTTCAGCTATTCTTCAGATGGTTATCTATGTTGATTGTGCTATAATTTAGTTGTAATTTTGATGTGGTCATAGGAGGAGGTGAGAGTGCAGCTTTCATCTATACTGCCATTTTTGAAAATCTTAGGCTATTTTTTTAATGATACTAATACCTGTGATTAAGCTATAACTTTATTTCTTTAATTGGCTATTATTGTATCAATATTGAGAGGTGGATGTGTAAAGTTGCAGAATAGCCTAGCCTGTAGTGGCACAGTGGATAAAGTGTTGACCTGGAATGTTTAAGTTGCCTTTTCAAAACCCTGGGCTTAAAAAGATAGAGTGACGTCACGGAAATGGCGCCGTGAGCAGCGCGTCCGACAGCTCTCCCCTAAATCACAACAAATTTATCAACTAGAAACAGAAAAATTTATCCTCGGAGCATTCCGGAGTTCCACACAAACTGATAGCGAAAGGACTGTTATCACTTGAATCTGAGAGACGAGGGTGTGGAGGAATCGACCACAGGGACGTTCTTTCAAACCGCAAGGAAGTGCGCCTGTGGTGAGTCAGCCCATATACTTGGGAACCGCGAGGGGCCGCGAGCCGCCACTGCGAGCCGCCGCGAGCAGCCGCGCGGTCCGGTTGAGCACCGCTGACATTCCCAGCGGCCCGCACACTGCGAGTGGGGGTCGCCGGCCACCGGTGCCCGGAGCGCCCCATTCACGCGCGTGCCTTGGGCATTCTACGCGCCCAGGGCGCCCTGCTGGCCCGCAAACCCAGGGGGCTCCATTATCCTGCGCCTGGTGCGGTCCAGCCGCCAGCAGCGGGACGAGCGGGAGAGGCTTGGGAGATTCTCTCCGTGGGCGGGGCACCTCACCCAGCCATTCAAGCTAACAATCAAGCGTTGGGGGAGGGGCGCGCGCAGGCAGCCTAAAATACCTTCGGAAGCACAGCTGCGACCCAATCACTGAAATTAGCTTAACCCATAAAATCTGCGCACCCTCGGTTCTAATTGATAAGATCTCTCTCAGTTCAGCGATCCAAGACAAGAGGCGTGATATTTTTTAGTGCCTCTCGCTAAAGGGGCGGGGGCAACTTCTGATTGATAGAGCCTCCATATTCAGGGATAAACGCTAACAAGAAGGACTTGGCAGATAATAAGGTCTATACTACACTAGTCGTAAGCAGAGACTAGTGCCTCTTCTTCCCTGCAAAAACAGGCTACAAAGTGTGGAAAGCCTGGGTTGAGAGGTCCAACTAAATGCTAGGCGCTGAACAGTCACCTTGACAACAATTGACTCCCACCCCCGCCTGATTACACTGGAGGCCCTGACTCTCAGAGCCTTTCCCAAAGCCTTGCACTGAGTGGGGATAGAGTGGGGATTTCCCAGCTCTTTGAGCCTCTTACTCCCCAGGCAGAAGCAGTTGCAGCCTTATAGCTGGATCACCAGGCTGCTAATTCAGGAAGGGGGGACTAGGAGAGAGAATCCAGGAAAGCAAACTCTCTCATCGTTGGACCCTGCAAACGCCAACAAGCCTTTACTTCCAGCAAGACTAAAGCCAATTATATGACATTGCCATAGAATCCCATCAACTGCAAATCCCTACCTAAGAGTGACACAGGGGCAGAGCCTGGGGTACAGAGTCACCGACCAGGAAGAGGGAGAGAAAAGAAAAAGGAAGAAGTTAACCTCTCAAAATCAAGAAAAACCCACAGACTTTACAACTTGATCCACTAATTTTTTTTTTGTTGTTGTTGTTTGTTTCTTCTATCTTTTTGCCTTTATTTCCTCCACCTCAGTCCTTCTATTCTCTGTCCATCTTATGCTTCCCCTTTCTTGAACTACACTACCCATGAGTGTTGCATTTTATTTTTCTTCTTCATCCTCACCCTCCTTTAAGGTTATACTCCAAAACACTTAACTCTCACTCTCTCCTCTTTTGTTTTTTTTTTTGTCTTGCTTTATTTTGTTTTTTTCTCTTCCTATTTTATTTCTTCCTTCGTTTTTCTCTTTTTCTTATTTTTTCCTTTCTATTTGTTTTTTCTTTTCTCATTTTACTTTCCTCCTATATAATCCTCAATCACGAACAAATTAGTTAATTTGGGACTCAAGGCTTTTTTTTGGCTTTATTTCTCTTTTTTGCTTTTGTTTTTATTTTTTTTCTTGTTTGTTTATTTTTGTGGCATTTTGGGTCCTCCCAACCCAAGGTCTCCATTGTATTTAGTCTTTGCTCCACTTAATACAACAGATTTTTACTTATTATTTTTATTTTTTCTTCTTTATTATTCTTTTTTTGGTCCTTTTTTCTGGTTCCCTCTTATCCCTCTCATTATATCTCTTAGTTGACCATCACTTACAAGCAAATCATCTTATGCTTGTCTAAGATTTTCTTCCTTTTTTTTTTTTTTTTTTTTTTTTGCATTTAGTAGGTCCCTACTCCCTTTTTTTGCCCCTTGAACTCTTCACCCCAAATCAGGCCCTCCATTATAGGCACGATATTTCCCTGAGGAGGGGAGAGGAGGGAAAGAGAAGAGAGAAAAAAAGGGGGAAATAATAAATTATTACTGGTTTTTTTTTTTTGTGGGGTGTTTTACCTTTTTTTTTTTTTTTTTTACTTTTTACTCTTTATTAATTCTAATTAGTGCTATCAATAAGACCACCCTCAGATGCCGATAAGAAAGAGGAAATCGAATATTATGGATACAAAAGAAAGAGAGGTAACACAAATAGATGTGGAAAAATCTATGGAGAAAAGACTTAACATATTGGAAGCCTTGGAGCTAAATGACAGAGAATTTAAAATAGAAATCTTAAAAATACTCAGAGATATACAAGAAAACACAGAAAGGCAATATAGGGAGATCAGAAAACAACTCAAGGAACACAAAGAATATATTACCAAGGAAATTGAAACTATAAAAACAAATCAAACAGAAATGAAAAACTCAATTCACGAGCTGAAAAACGAGGTAACAAGCTTAGCTAACAGAATAGCCCAGATTGAAGATAGGATTAGTGAAATAGAAGACAAACAACTTGAGGCACAACAGAGAGAAGAAGAAAGAGACTCAAAAATAATAAAAAACGAGAAAGCCCTACAGGAATTGTCTGACTCCATCAGAAAGAATAACATAAGAATAATAGGTATATCAGAGGGAGAAGAGAAAGAAAATGGAATGGAGAATATACTCAAACAAATAATAGACGAGAACTTCCCAAGCCTGTGGAAGGAACTAAAGCCTCAAATTCAAGAAGCAAACAGAACACCAAGTTTTCTTAACCCCAACAAACCCACTCCAAGGCACATCATAATAAAGATGACACAAACCAATGACAAAGAAAAAATTCTCAAGGCAGCCAGGGAAAAGAAGAGTACAACATATAAAGGAAGGCCTATTAGATTATCAACAGATTTCTCAGCAGAAACTCTACAAGCTAGAAGAGAGTGGACCCCAATATTTAAAGCCCTGAAAGAGAGGAACTTTCAGCCAAGAATACTATACCCATCAAAGCTATCCTTCAAGTATGAAGGAGATATAAAAACATTCACAAGTACAGAAAAGATGAGAGAATTTATCAACAGAAAGCCCCCACTCCAGGAAATACTAAAGGGGGTTTTCCAACCAGATTCAAAGAACAAAAGAAAACAACACCACAAGTAACAGCTCCACCAAGAACACAATAAAACCAAACTTAAACTGTGACAACAAAGGAAAAAAAGGGGGGAGAGGATGGAGATTAACAGTAGCAAAGGATGATGAAGTGCAGAAATACTTATAAGACATTACTACAATGAATATGGTAGGTACCCTTTTCATTACTTAATGGTAACCACCCTTAAAAAAACCACCACAAAAACACTTGACTTAAAAAAGGTAGCAACAGAGGAAAGAAGTATGGAACACAAACAAACAAAAACAAATGATAGAAAAACAAAAGAGAAGAATCAAACTAGATACAAAACTAACAGAAAGCAATTTATAAAATGGCAGTAGGGAACCCACAAGTGTCAATCATTACACTAAATGTAAATGGATTAAACTTACCAATAAAAAGACACAGAGTAGCAGAATGGATTAAAAAAGAAAATCCAACTATATGCTGTCTACAAGAAACACATCTAAGCAACAAGGATAAAAACAAATTCAAAGTGAAAGGCTGGAAAACAATACTCCAAGCAAACAACACCCAAAAAAAAGCAGGCGTAGCAATACTCATATCTAATAATGCTGACTACAAGACAGAAAAAGTACTCAGAGACAAAAATGGTCATTTCATAATGATTAAGGGGAAGTTGAATCAAGAAGACATAACAATCCTTAATATATATGCACCAAACCAAGGAGCACCAAAATATATAAGACAGCTACTTATTGACCTTAAAACAAAAACTAACAAAAATACAGTCATACTTGGAGACCTCAATACACCGCTGACGGCTCTAGATCGGTCATCCAAACAGAGAATCAATAAAGATATAGTGGCCTTAAACGAAATACTAGAACACCTGGATATGATAGACATCTACAGGACACTTCATCCCAAAGCGACAGAGTATACATTTTTCTCTAGTGTACACGGAACATTCTCAAGAATTGACCATATGTTGGGCCACAAAGACAATATCAGCAAATTTAGAAAAATTGAAATTGTACCAAGCTTATTTTCTGATCATAAAGCCTTGAAACTAGAATTCAACTGCAAAAAAGAGGGGGAAAAACCCACAAAAATGTGGAAACTAAACAACATACTTCTAAAAAATGAATGGGTCAAAGAAGAAATAAGCGCAGATATCAAAAGATATATACAGACAAATGAAAATGAAAATACGACATATCAGAATCTCTGGGATGCAGCAAAAGCAGTAATAAGAGGAAAGTTCATATCACTTCAGGCCTATATGAACAAACAAGAGAGAGCCGAAGTAAACCACTTAACTTCACACCTTAAGGAACTAGAAAAAGAAGAACAAAGACAACCCAAAACCAGCCGAAGAAAGGAGATAATAAAAATCAGAGCAGAAATAAATGAAATAGAGAACAGAAAAACTATAGAAAAAATCAATAAAACAAGGAGCTGGTTCTTTGAAAAGATCAACAAAATTGACAAACCCTTGGCAAGACTCACCAAGGAAAAAAGACACAGGACTCAAATAAATAAAATCCAAAATGAAAGAGGAGAGATCACCACAGACATCATAGATATACAAAGAATTATTGTAGAATACTATGAAAAATTATATGCCACCAAATACAACAATCTAGAAGAAATGGATGAATTCCTAGAACAATACAACCTTCCTAGACTGAGTCATGAAGAAGCAGAAAGCCTAAACAGACCAATCAGCAGGGAGGAAATAGAAAAAACTATTAAAAACCTCCCCAAAAATAAAAGTCCAGGCCCAGACGGTTATACTAGTGAATTCTATCAAACATTCAAAGAAGACTTGGTTCCTATTCTACTCAAAGTCTTCCAAAAAATTGAAGAAGAAGCAATACTTCCAAACACATTTTATGAGGCCAACATAACCCTCATACCAAAACCTGGCAAGGATGGCACAAAGAAAGAAAACTACAGACCAATATCTCTAATGAATACAGATGCTAAAATACTACACAAAATACTGGCAAACCGTATACAACAACATATTAAAAAAATAATACATCATGATCAAGTGGGATTCATCCCAGAATCTCAGGGATGGTTCAACATACGCAAAAACGGTTAACGTAATACACCATATCAACAAAACAAAGAACAAAAACCACATGATCTTATCAATAGATGCAGAAAAGGCTTTTGATAAAATACAACACAATTTTATGTTTAAGACTCTCAACAAAATGGGTATAGAAGGAAAATATCTCAACATGATAAAGGCCATATATGATAAACCATCAGCCAACATCCTATTAAACGGCATAAAACTGAGGACTTTCTACCTTAAATCAGGAACAAGACAGGGTTGTCCACTCTCTCCACTCTTATTCAACGTGGTGCTAGAAGTTCTGGCCAGAGCAATCAGACAAGACAAAGAAATAAAAGACATCCATATCGGAAAAGAAGAAGTAAAGCTATCACTTTTTGCTGATGATATGATCCTATACATCGAAAACCCGAAGGACTCCACAAAAAGATTATTAGAAACAATAAACCAATACAGTAAGGTCGCAGGATACAAAATTAACATACAAAAGTCCATAGCCTTTCTCTATTCCAACAATGAAATATTAGAAAACGAACTCAAAAAAATAATCCCCTTCACGATTGCAACAAAAAAAATAAAATACCTAGGAATAAACATAACAAAGAACGTAAAGGACCTATATAATGAAAATTACAAAGCATTGTTAAGGGAAATTGAAAAAGATACAATGAGATGGAAAAATATTCCTTGTTCTTGGATAGGAAGAATAAATATAATCAAAATGGCCATATTACCCAAAGCAATATACAAATTTAATGCAAATCCCTATGACATTTTTTATAGAAATGGAACAAAAAATCATCAGATTTATATGGAACTATAAAAAACCCCGAATAGCCAAAACAATCCTAAGGAAAAAGAATGAAGCTGGGGGCATTACAATACCTGACTTTAAACTATATTATAGGGCCACGATAATCAAAACAGCATGGTATTGGCAAAAAAATAGACACTCAGACCAATGGAACAGAATAGAAAGCCCAGAAATAAAACCACATATATATGGTCAAATAATCTTTGATAAAGGGGCCAACAACACACAATGGAGAAAAGAAAGCCTCTTCAACAAATGGTGTTGGGAAAACTGGAAAGCCACATGCAAAAGAATGAAACTCGACTACAGCCTGTCCCCGTGTACTAAAATTAATTCAAAATGGATCAAAGACCTAAATATAAGACCTGAAACAATAAAGTACATAGAAGAAGACATAGGTACTAAAATCATGGACCTGGGTTTTAAAGAACATTTTATGAACTTGACTCCAATGGCAAGAGAAGTGAAGGCAAAGATAAATGAATGGGACTACATCAGAATAAAAAGTTTTTGCTCAGCAAGAGAAACTGATATCAAAATAAACAGACAGCCAACTATATGGGAACTGATATTTTCAAACGACAGCTCAGATAAGGGCCTAATATCCAAAATTTACAAAGAACTCATAAAACTCAACAACAAACAAACAAGCAATCCAATAAAAAAATGGGAAGAGGACATGAACAGACACTTCTCCCAGGAAGAGATACAAATGGCCAACAGATATATGAAAAGATGCTCAGCTTCATTAGTTATTAGAGAAATGCAAATCAAAACTACAATGAGAGACCACCTCACCCCTGTTAGATTAGCTATTATCAACAAGACGGGTAATAGCAAATGTTGGAGAGGCTGTGGAGAAAAAGGAACCCTCATTCACTGTTGGTGGGACTGTAAAGTAGTACAACCATTATGGAGGAAAGTATGGTGGTTCCTCAAAAAACCACAAATAGAACTACCTTATGACCCAGCAATCCCTCTACTGGGTATATACCCCAAAACCTCAGAAACATTGATACGTGAAGACACATGTAGCCCCATGTTCATTGCAGCACTGTTCACAGTGGCCAAGACATGGAAACAACCAAAAAGCCCTTCAATAGAAGACTGGATAAAGAAGATGTGGCACATATACACTATGGACTACTACTCAGCCATAAGAAATGATGACATCGGATCATTTACAGCAAAATGGTGGGATCTTGATAACATTATAAGGAGTGAAATAAGTAAATCAGAAAAAAACAAGAACTACATGATTCCATACATTGGTGGAACATAAAAATGAGACTAAGAGACATGGACAAGAGTGTGGTGGTTACCAAGGGTGGGGGGGGAGGGAGGACATGGGAGGGAGGGAGGGAGGGAGAGAGTTAGGGGGAGGGGGAGGGGCACAGAGAACTAGATAGAGGGTGACGGAGAACAATCTGACTTTGGGCGAGGGGTTTGCAAAATAATTTGATGACAAAATAACCTAGACATGTTTTCTTCGAATATATGTACCCTGATTTATTAATGTCATCCCATTACCATTAATAAAAATTTATTAAAAAAATAAACAAACAAAAAAAAAACCCTGGGCTTGCCTGGTCAAGGCACATATGGGAGTTGATGCTTCCTGCTCCTCCCCCTTCTCTCTCTCTCTCTCTCTCTCTCTCTCTCTTCTCTAAAATGAATAAGTAAAATCTTGAAAAAAAAGAATAAAGAAAGTAAGTTACAGAATAACACAGGACAAAAGAGCCAGTCTTGTTAGAGAAAGAAGCAAGAGATTTTGGAAATCTAGGTTGGAGAAAGCAATGGTGTATTATTATTCAGGGTTCTTCAGAGAAACAGAACCAATAGAAAATTGTAGATATATGCATGCATACACAGAATGTGTGTGTATAGTGAAAGTTTATTTACTATTTACCAATTAATTAACCAGTGGATCATATCTCTGCCTGAGAGATTTTTAAAAGGTTCACTCTCACATGATTGTAAGGTGGCAAGTCTAAAATATGCGAGGTTGGCCAGCAGCCTGGAGACTTCGGGCAGAGTTGATGTTATAGCTTGAGTCCAAAGGCAGTTTGCTGGGGGAGAATTTCCTTTTGGGGAGGTCAATCTTTTTTCCTATTAACATTTTTTACTGATTAGATCAGGCCCACCCACACGATGTAGGATAGTCAAACTCTACTAATTTCAATATCAATGTCATTAAAAATTACCTCCTTCACTGTCCCTGGCCGGTTGGCTCAGTGGTAGAGCGTTGGCCCAGCGTGTTGAAGTCCCGGGTTCGATTCCCGGTCAGGGCACACAGGAGAAGCGCCCATCTGCTTCTCTATCTTTCCCCCTCTCCTTTCTCTCTATCTCTCTCTTCGCCTCCTGCAACCAAGGCTCCATGGGAGCGAAGTTGGCCCAGGCACTGAAAATGGCTCCATGGTCTCCACCTCAGGTGCTAGCATGGCTCCAATTGCAGTGGAGCAATGACCCAGAGAGGCCGAGCATTGTCCCCTGGTGGGCATGACTGGTGGATCCATGTCGGGCACATGCGGGAGTCTGTCTGTCTGCCTCCCCCACCCCTCTGCCCCTGCTTCTCACATAAGAAAAATACATAGGCCCTGGCCGGTTGGCTCAGTGGTAGAGCGCCGGCCTGGCGTGCGGAAGTCCTGGGTTCGATTCCCGGCCAGGGCACACAGGAGAGGCACCCATCTGCTTCTCCACCCCTCCCCCTCTCCTTCCTCTCTGTCTCTCTCTTCCCCTCCCACAGCCGAGGCTCCATTGGAGCAAAAGATGGCCTGGGAGCTGGGGATGGCTCCTTGGCCTCTGCCCCAGGTGCTAGAATGGCTCTGGTCGCGACAGAGTGACACTCCGGATGGGCAGAGCATCGCCTCCTGGTGGGCGTGCTGGGTGGATCCCGGTCAGGCACATGCGGGAGTCTGACTGCCTCCCCGTTTCCAGCTTCAGAAAAATATAAAAAGAAAAGAAAAGAAAAGAAAAATACATAAAAAAAATACCTTCTTCACTGAAATATAAATGTTTGTATTTGGCTATTCCAATCCAGCCAAATTGACACATAAAATTAACTATTACACATGACAAAATCCTCTTTGCAGGTGATGTTGGTTAGCCTGCCGCTATTGAGACCTGTGAGAAATCTGTCAGTCAAAAATCAAAGTCCTGATTAGCCACATCTTAGTCCTATGCCCACTCCTTCATAGCAGGTGAGGAGAAGAAGCTCTCTTGCTCTTTGGTTTCCATGGTGGGAGATGGGCCGTACCTCCATCTAGTGGTTCTACTTAAAGGATGACCAAGCTGCTCATATTCTGGACAGCTAAAAAATAAATGTCAACTCTGCTTCTTTGCTGTGAGCTCATGTTTGAAAAATTTTTTGTGTCTAAACATTTTTCCCTTGACACCTCAACGGCCAGAGATCCTGTTATTTATTTTTTTATCATTTAAACCCTCCCCACCATGCACCATGTAAATGTAACCTGGGGAGGGATCTTACTTCTTTTGTCCAGCACTTTTTTCTCTAGTATCTGGAACCATACCTGACACACAGTCAGTGTTCAGTACATATTTTCTCAATTAATAAACACATGACTGAATGTTTGGCAAAGGACAGTTGATAGTCTATGCTATGCAATTAATGTTTGCGTCCCTTGCCACAATTCACATGATGAAACCTAATCCCAAGTGTAAGGGTATTTATAAGTGGGGTCTTTGGAGCGTCTGATTAGATCAAGAGAGTAGAACTCTCAGGAATGGGATTAATGCCCTTATTAAAGAGGTCTCAGAAAACTCCCTTGCCTCTTTCCATGTTAGGACACAATGAAAAGATGGCTGTCTATCAACAAGGAAGTGGGCTCTCACCAAACACAAATTTGCTAGTGCCTTGATCTCAGACTTCCTAGCCGCTAGAATGGCGAGAAATAAATATCTGTATTTTTTATATTCTACTCAGCCTATGTATTGTTGTAGTAACCCAAATGAACTAAGACAGTCTATAAATAAATGTAAGTCTTATATTTAATTTAATGTCTTATATTACAAGTCTATAAATATATATATATGGTTATATGTCCTGCTTGACTTTAAGTGCTTGGTACTATAATAGAAAAAATGGTGAAAATAGGGCTATCAAAAATTTTATCCTTATATTTTAGTTCCTTAAAACCAAAAGATTTAGTAGAAATTTATTTTGTTTATTTTATTTCATAGCCATAATTTTTTTCTCTCCTTCTCCCCTACTCTTTTCTCTCTGTCGTACACACACCACTTATTTGATATATGACCCTCTCTATATATATTAAACAAACAAGAATTATAAAAGTCAATCCCATATTTATGAGTGTTTGTCTTATATTGCAGATTTATCTAATCCTTTCCACAATTTGGACGGTTTCTCATCTCTTGTGCAGTGTTATCTGAATAGTGGGTCTATTTACTAAAAGTTTCATATGTAACCTAGACCTAGGGGGGAAAAAAACCTGTTTTTGCCTCATAAGAAAATAAAAGCATTAGTAAGATATGGATAAAGCTTTTTCCACAAGATCAGCATTTTTCACTAAAGAATGTTTTTGCCATAGCACAGAATTCCACAGTCAAAGGCTTCACTGTTGCCAGCAAGTATTCTCTCAGCTCAACATGAACAATTACCTAGTAATGTGTATACTGAGTCTCTCAGTTAAAATTTATAATGTGAGAGGCTTGCACTTGGACGACGTTGTGAAGGAATGCACTTTCCAGCATTTTAATACCGTTCGTCCAAGATGTCCAAAACCTTCTCTTTTCAGAGTCTTTGGTCTTCTCTCCTTCCAGAGGAATTTCCCCAGGTCATCTGTTGCTACATAAAGAGTCAAAGCGAGTTCGAGGGCTGAAGCAGTGGCCATGTTACCGTGCTCACTGACTCTGGGGTCAGAAATTCGGACAGGGCACATGCAGGGATGGCCTCTGTGTGCTTTGGTGTTGGGGACGTGAGATGGCTGGGGCTGGGATCATGTGGCAGGTCCATGCCAGGCACCTGGGCTGGATGGCTGAGAGGCTGGGCTCAGTGGGACCATGAACTGGAATGCCCACCAGTGGCCTCTCTATGTGGTTTGGGCTTCTCACAGAATGGTGGCTGGGCTCCCAAGGGGATCTCCTCAAGAATGAAGGTTCCACATTTTTGAATCTCAGAGAATCATTTTCTCAGAGGCACAGGCATCATGGAATCCAACATGGGTCTGAATCTCCGCTCTCCCACTATGCCGGTGAAAGTCCTAGGACGTGTTTGCTCCTTTCTCCTCTTCTTCCTTTTTTGTTGATAACTTATCTGAGCTTCAGTTTCTTCATCTGTGCAGTGAGAGTCCAGCAAAATGGAAGATCAACTTCTTTTCCTCTTTATGAGATGAATAATTAACTATTGGCCAATAGAGTAGATAATGTAATTTTGCATAAGGAGCCCAGAAGACTTCTGGGAGGGAAGGGGCCAGGATTGCTCACTGCCCTCTGATTCCAATCTTTCTATGATTCAAAACAGCAAACATATCAGATTGGACCAGGGTTGCCTTGAGAAGGATCCAGGGACAGTTCCAAGTGACACAACTCCTAAAATAAAATGATGATGAGTGTAGGAAGAGAGGACAACTGGGCTGGTTGCAACCACTGACTGGGAGAAGCAAAGCCGGGCATGCTTTTGCTTTGATGAGATTTCTATGTGAGCCACTTGAAAGGGCTGCGTGGTTGAGCCTGGGCTACACTGGTTTGGAGTCCCTGTGACTGAACTTTGCACTAGGAGCAAAGAGGGCGGATACCTTCTGCTCCTCCTTGATAAAGCTCCATGGTGTGGAACATTTGGTGGTGGCAGAAATACAACTGTGGATGAAACAAGAACGGTGCCCTCTAGTGGTGGGAGAGAAGCTCTCCCCGCTGTCTATATGGGTTGTTCAGTGGCCTCTCATTTTTGACAGCGTGGGGAGCATTAGTTTGCTCCAGAGCCATGTGGTTTTGGTGTCAATTACCAGATACTTCAGACTGAAGATGGCCCTTTTGAGATATAGCTTCAGATGAAGCCATAGATCTGGGCCTTTGAATCTTTAGATAACAGGCTGAAATCTTGAGCATGTCAGAGAAGGGAGTCTGGAGTTGGGTGGAAAGTGACAGGCTGGGGATAAAGTGCTGTGGCCCTAAAACTTATACAAGAAACCACAATTGCAAATATAAAATAGAAGATACAGGCCACTGTACCAGATGGTGTAAAGATGACATAAATTAAAATACATATGAATGTAAACTGCCCAGCATAGTACTTGGCCTTTATTAGGAACTAAATTAATGCTAAGTTTTCTTCCCATTCTTGGCCCTTTCTTATCTTTCTCTCTTCCTTCTTACATGGAAAAAACCCTGGATTTTGGGATCAGACACACTTGGTTTTTGGGTTCTGACTCCTGTATATTCTAGTTGTGATGTTGGGTCAGTCTCCTAAACTTTCTGAGATTTAGTTCTGTCATTAGTAACATGATTCAAAAATAATTTCACTAGTTTAGTAAAGTTAAAACAAAGTTACAAAATGGAATAGAATAATTCTGTCCCTTTCCTAAATATTTCTCTTATCTCTCCTTTATTACACACTCAACAAAAATTCATGGCTGTTTTCTGTTTCCAGCTTTCAGCAGAATTTTAGAGGAGTTCTTCTCTACCTTTCCTGATTGGCACTGACCTTGATGAGCACTTTGGGAACACCCATGCTTCCTATAACGAATTTCCCCAGCTATCCCCGAATGGACACCTAAGTGCCCACATCCACTTCCTTCCTTTTTGCATGAACAAGGTCACCTCCTAAAAATTTTGGAATGTGTCCACTTGAGGTCTACTCTACCTTTGTGTTCATCATTCAACTTCCATCTCAGAGGATCTAGAGAGGCCACAGGGTTAAGTTTGAAGGTTTTTAATTTTTTTTCCAGTTAGATGGCAAATTATTTTTACCTTCAGGGACATGAAAACATTCAGGTATCCCAAAGACTCACCCAAGTGTCTAGCATATGCCACAGTATTTATTGGGTGGCTAGGAGTAAAGACCTCCCTATTGATTAAAGCACTTAAACCCAAGAGCTCAAAGAGTTAACCTGGTCTCAACACCTCTACTCCACGGTTTCCTAAGTTGAGAACAACTATACACCAGAATCAGTGCCTTGTTATAGCACAAAGTCCATTCAGAGTTTTGAAATCTCTGTCTGAAACCCAGGGATTGCTTTAGAGCTTTCCATAGTGACCATACCATTGGTCACTATATAATAGCATGAAATTGATACAACGGGAGTCCATGTTGTCTGCATTATAGCTCCTCCCCCAGTGTGACTCCCCTGAGTCAGGGTAGAGTGTTGACTTAACCTAGCTGTTACTCTGTCTTTTATTTTGGTGTTGAACTCAAAGGAGAGTCTTCTAAGTATTCAAATAAAAAAGTTGTGGTGCATGGGAGGTGTTAGAATAACACTGGCGGGAAAGACACTGTCTTACAGTGAATAGATGATTTCATTATCTGGGTCTATTATCAAGGTTTCTCTTACAATTACTGAGAAAAATACATCCTCACCACTACTTATTATTATTGTCTGTCTCTTTAATTAAAGCCATCCTAGTGGGTATGAAGTGGTATCTCATTGTTCTTTTGATTTGCATTTCTCTGATGGCTAATGATGTTGAGCCATTCATTCTATACTATCCTAGCACAACCATTTTTTTTTAATGTGTTTAATGGCCACTTGCATATCTTCTTTGGAGGATTATCTATACAGATATTTGTCTATTTTTTTTTTAAGTAAGAGGAGGGAAGAGAGACAGACTCTCATATGCTCCCCAAATGAAATCCACCCAGCAACCCCCTTCTGGAGCCAATGCTCAAATCAACCAAGCCACTAGCTATAAGAGGGGGAGAGAGAAAAAAAGGGGGGAAAGGGAGGAAGGGAGCAACAGATGGTCACTTCTCATGTGTGCCCTGACCAGTGATAGAACCCAGGACATCAGCATCCTGGGTGGACGCTCTACCCACTGAGAAAATTGGCCAGGGGCCCTTTGCCCATTTTAAAATTGAGTTGTCTCTTTATTAATAAATTATGATAGTTTTTTATATATTTTATGTAAAAGTCTCTTATCACACATATGACTTGTATATGTTTTCTCTCATTCTGTGGAGTATCTGTGCTCTTCTGTGGTGCCCGTTGAAGCACAATTTATAATTTTGATGATATCCATTTTATATATTTATTTAATTTTATTGTTTAATTTTTTATTTTTTTATTGGGGTTTCACTGGCTACAACACACCATCTTTGCACTGTATTGTGTTTACCACTCCAAGTAAAGTATCCACCCATCAGTGTTTATATACTGTCCACCATACCTCCTCACCCCAGCAATCACCACACTATTGTCTCTGTTCATGAGGTTTTTCTCCTTTTTTGCTCAATCCCTCCACCCCCTTTCCCAACTTCCTTGACCCCCAACAGCTGTCAGCTGCTTTCTATGAGTCTGTCTCTATTTTGCTTATTAGTTCATTTTGTTCATTAGAATCCATACATGAGAGAAATCATACGGTACTTGTCTTTCTCTGGCTTTCTTATTTCAGTTAGCATAATGCTCTCCAGGTTCATCTATGTTGTCACAAAGGGTGAGATTTCATTCTTTTTTATGACTGAGGAGTATTCCATTGTGTAAATGTACCACTACTTCTTATCCACTCATCCATTGATGGACACTTGGGATGCTTCTAAATTTTGGCTACTGTAAAGGGTGCAGAGAGAGAGAGAGGGACAGATAGGTACAAACAAGAAAAAAAAGAGATGAAAAGCATCAATTCTTTGTTGCAGCACCTTAGTTGTTCATTACTTTCTCATATGTGCTTTGACTGGGGAGCTACAGCCAAGCCAGTAAACCCTTGCTCAAGTCAGCAACCTTAGGCTCATGCCAGCAACCTTGGGCTTCAAGCCAGTGACCTTTGGGCTCAAGCCAGTGACTATAAGGTCATGTCTATGAGCCCATGCTCAAGCCAGTGACCTTGGGGTTTCGAAAAAGGGTCCTTGGTGTCCCAGGCCAATACTCTATCCATTGCACCACTGCCTCGTCAGGCATACATATATTCTTTTGAATTAATGTTTTGGGTTTTGTTGGATAAATTCTTAGAAGTGGCATTTCTGGGTCATAAAACAGTTCCACTGTTAATTATTTGAGGTTAATCCATACTTCTTTTCACAGTGGCTGCACCAATTTGCATTCCCACCAACAGTGCATGGGGGTTCCCTTTTCTACACACCTATGCCAACATTTGTTATTTATTAATTCATTGATGATGGCCATCCTGACAGGTGCCAGATGACATGTCATTGTGGTTTTAATTTGCATCTTTTTGATGATTAGTGATGTTGAGCATCTTTTTATATGTCTATTGACCATCTGTATGTCCTCTTTGGAGAAGTGTCTATTCACATCCTTTATCCATTTTTAAATTAGATTGTTAATTATTTTGGTGTTGAGTTTTATAGTTCTTTATAATTATAAAGTTCTTTATAGTTATAAAGAGTTATACTATAAAGAGTTTTATAGTTCTTTATAACTATAGTTCTTTATGAATTTTGGGCACTGACCCGTTATCAGACATAGCATACAACCTTAGACAGAGAACAGGTGTCAAGAAACCTGGTTACCCTTCCCAGTCTTTTTCTCTTCTGACACTACAAATGACAGAAGAGTGTCCTGCTAATACAAGGGACAGATACTTAGAGGTCAGTCCCCTCTGCAAGGTGTTCTAGATCTCTCATGTTCTAGTAATGATAATCAGTTGAAGGTCATTAAGGAACCCCCAAAGAGGACTAAATCAATCTGTAAATTTTAATTTTCTGATGGAGAATTGAAATAATAATACCCAAATGCCATTGATTAATAATTGATATCCCTTGGAAGAGAAGTTCTGGATGTTACCACATGGTTTTGTCTTTTGCTTGGATCTCAGAAAAATAAATAGGGATACGTTGGGTGAGAGAATCAGGAAGCAAAAAGGTAGTGACAGGAAGGAGAGGCAAGCCAAATTACATAGAATTGAAGGAGATGGCAATACATGTAAAAATCTGTGCTGAGGTTCAAGAACCTGATTCTAAGGATGTGAATCCAGCAGACGTGCTTCAATGACAGCATATATGAGACCCTTTCATGTCAAAAGGACAACAGTGTGGCAGTCATGTAGGGAGGAAGCAAACAGAAAAGGCTGGTCCTGAGTTGTTGTGATTTGGTCACTGATGCTACGTTGAGAACAGAGGGACAAGCAATTTGAAGCAAGCTCAGAGAGCTACTAGGGTAACTCGAGTGATGGGACTTGAAACCATGTCATGAATACGGTCCAGGAAAGTAGGGGTTCTTGGACTGGAAAGGCAAGACTCATGGACATCTGAGGGTCCAGCCTAGCACCTGGCTGTTAATGTGGAAGTTTAGGTCAACTTACTCTGCTTGGCTCTATGTGGGTGATAATGAAAAATAGAGCATCAAGGTGATAGATATTTGGTTTACTTGATGTAATGGGTGATCTGAAAGGAAGTAGACTTGCTTCTTTGGGAGTACTTACTCATACCTGGAAAGACCGGGGGAGTGGGGATTTAGGCCTAGGAAGTGTGGTTGGACTAATAACCACTAAGCTCTTATTGAAGGTGGAAATCCTGAATAGGTGATTTTAACATTGCTACGTCTCATTGAACATTTCTTACTTGAGAAATGTTTGAATCATCATGATGAAGAAAGCCCAAACCCAAATTTTGATATATGAGATTTAAACATTAATCTGGGTAATTTAGCCCAGGATTGCTGGTAGTTTGGAACGTGTAATGGGGTTGTATTTTCCTGTGGCAGTTCTGAGCTCCAGTCTGGTCCATGAACTAAGAAGCTGTGCAGAAGAGCAGGCTTCTGAGAGTTGGTTGTGCGCATTTCTTTCAAGCTTTGTGTTCAGACACTTCATGTTGGCAGCTTGAAATTGGACATTTCCATCACGGGAAGTGGTAAACACTACAAATGTGGGGGGGGGGGGTTGTTACTCTCTGGAAAGCTGATTGTTAAACATTCATCAGTAGAACCACTAAAAATATTTTTATATGCACTCCAGTGTATAAAGCAGACAAAGGATGATTGAGCTGGGGGTGCAGGGTCCTAAGCCTTACCTTCTTAGCTCCCACCGCCAGGGTGTGTCCTTCCCCCATAAATGGCTCTGAGGCACCTCTGTGACACTATAACTCCACGGGATTAAAAACCTCCTGGAAAAAACCTTTCTGCTCAGGCTCCGGCTGTTCTTCTAACCATTATTTTCCTTTTCCTAGATCTAAGAGTAAAGACATAAAACAGCAGGGTTTCCCTCAGTTTTATGAGATTGTTTTTAAAATGCAATGCCAAAGGGATCAGTTTGAGAACATTGGAAATCCGATTCCTATGTGTACAAGGAGAAATGTACATAGGAAATAGTGCATTTCCTCACTTTGTAAATGTTCTTGATGTAATTGTGAGCTTTCCCTTGTGATAACAGGGCCAGCCCTATGTATAGTCATAGTTTACATGTTGTGAGAACTCCCAAAACTTTCTGCTAATGTGTTATTTTTTTTTCTTTGTTTGACTAGAAACTTGATAGCAGGAGTGAATAAGGTTTGGTGGAATGTTGCAATGTGTGGAGGGCGGGGTTATGGAAAGGCAGGTTTAAACGATCAACAGACCTTTGGATGGGCTCCTAAAAAGGTGAGAGGGCATAAAAGGGTAGCTTCCAGCTTCCCAGCCTTAAACTTTGTCCACTTGCCCCCCCCCCCCCCCCCCCCCCCGCTGCACCCCGCCCTGTGTTGCTTATTCTCTGCAGTACCTGAAAATGGCCCTAGGGAGGTCACAGGCAGTCAGGATGCTGTAAACCTAAGTTCTGGTTTCTTTTTCTTTTCTTTCTTTCTTTCTCTCTCTCTTTCTTTCTTTCTTTCTTTCTTTCTTTCTTTCTTTCTTTCTTTCTTTCTCTCTCTCTCTCTCTCTTCCTCCCTCCCTCCCTCCCTCCCTCCCTCCCTTCCTTCCTTCCTTCCTTCCTTCCTTCCTTCCTTCCTTCCTTCCTTCCTTCCTTCCTTCCTTCCCTCCCTCCCTCCCTCTTTCTTTCTTCTTTCTTTCTCTCTTTCTCTCTTTCTTTTTTTCAGGAGAGGTGGAGATAGAGAGACAGACTCCTGGCAGCCCCCTCTGGGGTGATAATCATGCTTGGACCACCTGAGCTATTCTCAGCATGTTGAGCCACTGGCTGTGAGAGGGGAAGAGAGAGAAGGAAGGGTGAGGGGGTGAGGGAGGAGAAAAGAAGCAGATGGTTATTTCTCATGTGCACCCTGACCAGGGATCGATCCAGAGACTTCGTCCACTCTCCAGACCAATGCTTTATCCACTGAGCAAACCAGCCAGGGCCTATCATCTTTTCATGATATGCTTGAATTGACTCCTGTCTTTCCAGGGTGCCCATAAGCTGGAGAATGGGAGCATGAGCAGCATGATCTGCTGCCCAACTTATCAGATCAAATTGACTTAATCACTGATTGTGGAATTGCTTTTCTTCATGAAGAAGTGATACCATGTGTGCCTATGTTTTGTCAAATATTTCAACAGAATTTCTCTTGTGTCCTGAACTCTGATTTTTTTACTCCTCCCATATTCCCCATAGTTACAATGGGTTAATTTTCCTTTCAAGGTCTTCTAATCCTATTGTCTCTTTTCTTGACTTTACCCTGATTTTCCTTCTATGAGGTTCTCATCTTCAGAGGGAGGGGTGGGATTGTGGCCCACTAGATCAGTGGTTCTCAAAGTGTGCACCCTAGATTTCCAGGTGCACCCTATGCTATTCCAGAGGAATATGTGCCTGTTGGGAACAAAAAAACCAACAGGGTTTTGGAGTTTGGATTTTTGGGGGACAGAGGTGTGGGGAATTGGCTGTAAGCTGGCAGTCTGCCCAACCCTCCACCTCACTTGCCTGATTAGGTTGCAAAAGGCTGCTAAGCTGTTTCCCCCCATGCTCCCCGGAAAGACTGGAGGCAAATTTCTTCTATCCTTTGTTTGGTGTAAAGTTAAGATGATATGTATGGTGGAGGTTTTCTTCACTCAACATAATTAAGAGTAAAAAGAGAGGAATTCTTCAATGTATTGATGAGGAAATGAGAGTTTGCCTTTTAAATATATGCCCAAACATTGAAGAAATCACTAGGACACATCAGGCTCATGTTTCTCATAAACACAAGAATGAAAAAACTTAACACATTCGTGCTGGGACCTCCCGAATTTACCTAATCTTACTAAGAATGTATCTCTATACATAAAAAGATAACTTCTTTGTCGTTTTTTAATTTTTTAACCCCTCCTTTTAAGAATTCTAAAAAGCATAACTCAAGAAATGTAACATAAAAATGTTTTTTAGTGTCAGAATAAATATAATTTTGTCATATTTATTTTGTTTAATTACCATAAAAGCACGCTTGGATTTATATTTTTTCTTTAATATTTGACTTAATATAACATATTTCTCAGAAATTTATTTATAGTGCACCTACAATTATTTGTAGGATTTTAAATGTGCCCCGACTTCAAAAAGTTTGAGAACCATTGCACTAGGCCTTTATCTCTGCCCACACTCCTTCCTATTCCCTTCTCTTGCCAAGCTTTTATCTTCACTCTGCCCCCCTCCAGCCCCCGAGCTGAGCCTGTTCTGCCATATGCCCCTCCCGTCAGAACCATCTCCTAGTCCGCACTGCCAAGAAGGCGCTCCTTCCTTTGTCTAAATCCTTCCCCGTCTCCCTAGTCTTCAGACTGCTGTACTGTCTTCTGCCAGCTGGGATTAAATCTTGCCTTCTTGCTTTACATTTGTGTCTTCCACTTAAATTATCTAAAGGAACGACTTTTATATTTGCACTGGAGCTATGTCACATTCAGATTTTAATGTGACATTAAAAGATGAAGCATAATACCACTTTAAATCAGTTAAGTAGCATGGAATATTTGGTTTCTTCTAAATAGGAGAACAACTTAAAAATTCCCAAATAGTTAATAAAAATTGATTTAGACTTATATAAAGTAAATATTCTTTTTTAAGAACACAGATCAGAAGTAGGGGCTGACCAATTATATTGCTCCAACCCACAGGGACAAAGTCAAGTAAAACTGCTTTATCATGTTATATAATTTTGCAGTGAACTTAGGGAGATAGATAATTTTGTATCAAACACGAAAACTATGAGCTTATCAGATTTCACTTTTCAATTATCTGACACCTAGTGTTAGTTTTGAGAACTGCTAAATATTTCACAGTATATCAAGAGAATCTATCTTTTAAAAATTCCATTTTTTAAAATATACCTTGTGAGATTTATTCAGGTTACAATATAGTCTCAGGATAGCTATAACTTACTCTTTGGTATTTGAATTAAACAATAGGACTTGAAGTCAGGAGGCTGGATTCTGGTCATGGAGCTGACTAGCTCCTGTGACCTTGGGTAAGTATTTTTCCTCTTTGGGTCTGTCTGAGCACCCTCATTGGTAAAATGTAAATATCTTATTTATTTTAGGTTCTTTCAAACTCTAGCACCTTATAAGATATCTTTCTAAAGCTATGCATATATTTTGAAGCTTGGAATATGTTCGCTGAGTAAACTAGCAAATAAAACAGTTGCTAGTGGAAGGAGTTTAGTTATCCTTTTGCTAAAACCTCAAAACTAATGACACAAGTTATAACAAAGAACTAGAAGAGTATTTTAATGACTTATTCAAAGCCTAGCTCTTGTACTTATTTTTATAAGCTAATTTTCTAAATTTGAGAGTTCAATTAAAAGGAAAAAAGCTAGGAGTCTCATATGATATTGACATATAAATTATACTGTCAAAATGAAATAAATACTTAGGCAATTTTTAAAATTCTATTTAACTTATATTTTAGCTTTCTTAAAATTGAGGCTTTCTTTTTTTTTTTTTTTCCCAGAGACAGAGAGAGAGTCAGAGAGAGGGATAGATAGGGACAGACAGACAGGAGCACAGAGAGATGAGAAGCGTCAATCATCAGTTTTTTGTTGTGACACCTTAGTTGTTCATTGATTGCTTTCTCATATGTGCCTTGACCGTGGGCCTTCAGCAGACTGAGTAACCCCTTGCTCAAGCCAGCGACCTTGTCCAAGCTGGTGAGCTTTGCTCAAACCAGATGAGCCCGCGCTCAAGCTGTCGACCTTGGAGCGCGGGCTCAAGCTGTCGACCTCAAACCTGGGTCCTCTGAATCCCAGTCCGATGCTCTATCCACTGTGCCACCGCCTGTTCAGGCAAAATTGAGGCTTTCTTAAAATCTACCCTGAAAACACACAAGAATTTTGAATAGAAACCTCATTCTACTGTATTCATTCCAATTTTTTTTTTTTATCATTAGTATCTTTTCTTTTGTACTCTTATAGTTAAAATACATCCACTGGTCTAACTCTTTCATTAGTACATAATCTGTCTTGATATCTATTATTGACACCATAGAAGACACTTCGCATTTAACCCCTACTACCAGATAAACAACTCTTCCAATAACAATACACACACATATACACACTGACATTACACAGACATATTTACACATATACATATACGTTCACATGCACACATACCTCCCTGAGACTTAAGGTGACCGGAAGCAATTTCTTATTTTGTTGTTGAAAGGGCCTCTCTCAGCAAAGTGCAAATGCACTGGAGGATCTGATCCGAAATGAGTAGAAAAGTGACATGTGACTTATAAAGGTTAGTTTTAATACCTGTAATGAATTTTATCATTTCTGCACCTGAGCTGGCCTTCCTACTAATTTCTGCTTTATTATAAATTATTATGCAAAAACTTTGTCACTCCCATATGTATGACAAATATTCAGAACAAGCTACTTTGTACATGCAAAACCCATGTATTTTTCTGCCATCCAATCAAAAATAGCATGTCTTTCTCCTGCAACAATAGGTCAAAACTCAATAGAGTATATTTTTATAATACTGTACAAAGATATTATTACTTTTAATAACAACTGTAAGGTACTAGAAAACCCTGCACTGCCTTCTGAAGTAAAGATTGAACTTTATTTATATAAACTTCAGCATTGTGACTGTAACTGAATTCAGCTTCTTAAAAATCAGGAAGCTTTTATAAATGTCTATAATTAATAATGTTTGTTTTCAGTATGTGTGATTACACAGAATATCCTATTCCGCAACATTTTGGAAAGAGGAGAAGTTCCATGCATTGACCTTTAATCTACCACATGGGGCATGATATGAGTTACCTCTTCTCTCTGGCCATATCAGGGACTATAGCTTGAAAATAATTTTGCTGGCGTGAGTGCTGTGATCCTATATTCACTAGAATGAAAACAAATATTGCTCTGCAGGTGGAAATAAAAACTCCTTAGTAGTGAGTATTTCCAGACAGAATATTGCTGTAACTGCATATAATATTGATTTATTTCATGCATTCATCCAGATACTTATCTTTATTATAAAATTAATAACATCTGTGATGTAATTTTCTTCTACAATCCTCCTTCTGTTATTCAATGCAGCTTAACTATTTTTATACCCTAAATATCCAGTAGATGGCAGTAAATGCACTAGAATGCACCGAACATTGCCTTAAATCTTAACTGCAATTATTTTTTTTAAATCTTCATTTTGGAAACTTTGATAAAGTTCAGACAGTGAACAGGAAAGACAATGTTAAGCTACTTTACTCTTCATTTTTAGCCTTAGATAATCAGTATAAATGGAACATATATTTGCTTTTTGGTTTATTTTGCTTGAAAACAATGGCACAATAAAACAAAAGAAACTATTAACTGAAAATTTCCATAAGCACTGGGGTAATAAAGGCAAAACAGATCCCCTGTCAGTTTTCTTGATGGTTTAGACGCAGGGTAGTCAACCTTTTTATACCTACCGCCCACTTTTGTATCTCTGTTAGTAGTAAAATTTTCTAACCACCCACTGGTTCCACAGTAATGGTGATTTATAAAGTAGGGAAGTAACTTTACTTTATAAAATTTGTAAAGCAGAGTTACAACAAGTGAAAGCATATAATAATAATTACTTACCAAGTACTTTATGTCGGATTTTTGCTAAGTTTGGCAGAATAAACCTTTATAAAACAACTTACTATAGTTAAATCTATCTTTTTATTTATACTTTGGTTGCTCCACTACCGCCCACCATGAAAGCTGGAACGCCCACTAGTGGGCGGTAGGGACCAGGGTGACTACAACTGGTTTAGAGAGAAGCAGACTGGAGGATGTGATTTGCCACCAAGATGCTGCCGTTTAAAGGTGACCAACAGCATACCAGAGGATGCTCTGTTCTAGAAAGTTTTCTCTCTCTATTGTAGACACAACTTATGAGTAATTGTAGGGGCTTTTATTAATGTTAGATACTGCAAAGTGACTTGTACAAGCTGCTAATCTGATTTGGCTAGGGGAACTTTTTGAGGGGGCAGGAGGGAAAGAAAACAAGGAATATATCCCCCTAAGGGACAGAAATTTCCAAGGGGACCTTTGCCTAGCTGGTGGTTTGTATCTACCTTGAAAGACCCAGGCAAGATAAAGAACCTGTCCTGGTCCACTAGAGAGCAAAGAGAAAGAATCGTCGTTTCCAGGTGTCAGGGCATTCAGAGTGTCTGTTGTGTTTGCCTGAAATAAGCAAGTGTGAGGCTGCAGGAGGTGGTAAGGCTGCCTGGGTCAGAGGAAGGTTGAAGAGAAACCTTTTTCTCAGGATCAGGAAGGTACTAGGTGAGGTCACTGACCCTGTTTGAAGCCAAGGGTTATGTGGCCTGATGTAGAAGAGCATGTAGGGAAAAATCAGGGCAAGTGAGAGGTGATGCCTCAAATGTAAGTTCACAGGCCTTTCGCTTGATTCTGAAGGCTCTTCTCCCTCCACCTTCCACCAGGCCATTGTCTTCTCAGTCTTTGTGGCTCAACCTCAGGGTAAACATTTCTTCAATCAGGGAATGAATAATCATGCAGGGAACATTGTTTGAAGATACAACCTACGGGCAAAGGTACAAATACAGCCACAGTAGAGACAACAAGGAAGACCTTGTTCATGGGAAGGGTGGCAAGCTCTTGCCACCTGAGAAGAGCCACAGAGTCTCTGTGACCCACCGTGAGGAATGAGGTCAGGATAGGAGGTTAAGAAGATGTCAAGAAATTCTACTTCTACACATTTATCCAAAGGACTTGAAAGCAGGGCTTTTTCCCCCCAGAGACAGAGAGAGTCAGAGAGAGAGAGATAGACAGGGACAGACAGACAAGAACACAGAGATGAGAAACATCAATCATTAGTTTTTTGTTGCGACACCTCAGTTGTTCATTGATTGCTTTCTCATATGTGCTTTGACTATGGGCCTTCAGAGGACCAAGTAACCCCTTGCTCAAGCCAGTGACCTTGGGTCCAAGCTGGTGAGCTTTGCTCAAACCAGATGAGCCCACGCTCAAGCTGGCGACCACAGGGTCTTGAACCTGTGTCCTCCACATCCCAGTCCAACACTCTATCCACTGCGCCACCGCCTGGTCAGGCAAAAGTAGGGCTTTGAAGAGACATTTGTACACTAGTTTTCATAGCAGCACTATTCACAATAGCCAAAAGGTGGAAGTAATCTAGATGTTTTCAATGCCTGAATGGGTAAATAACATATGGTATATACACACTAACAGGCGTCCCCAAACTACGGCCCGCGGGCCGCAATGCGGCCCCCTGAGGCCATTTATCTGGCCCCCACTGCACTTCTGGAAGGGGCACCTCTTTCATTGGTGGTCAGTGAGAGGACCACTGTATTTGGCAGCCCTCCAATGGTCTGAGGGACAGTGAACTGGCCCCCTGTGTAAAAAGTTTGGAGAGCCCTTCAGCCTTAAAAAGGAATTCTGCCATATGCTACCACATGGATGAACCTTGAGATTATTGTACTATATAATATAAGCTAGTCACAAAAAGACAAATACTGTATGGTTCCACTTATACGAGGTATCTGAAGTAGTCAAACTCATAAAAACAGAAAATAACATGGTGACTGCCTGCGGGAGGCAGGGGGGAATGAAGAGTTGTTATTTAATGGACCTATAGCAGCAATTTTCAACCTTTTTCATCTCATGGTACACATAAACTAATTACTAAAATTCTGCAGCACACCAAAAAATATGTTATAATTTTTGCTGATCTGACAAAAAAAATGTATAATTTTGATTCATTCTCATTCGATGGTTATTGTTGTGTTGGCTGTTGTGATTTTTTTATTTGAAAATCTAAGGGAAAAGTGGTCAGTGCCCCTGACTAAATAGTCAGGTTTTGCATGTTTTAAAATTTCTTGCAGCACACTGGTTGAAAATCATTGGTCTAGAGTTTCAGTTTTATAAGGTCAAAAATATCTGGAGTTTGATTGCACAACAATGTGAAGATACTTAACACTCTGAACTATACACTTAAAACTGGTGAAGAAGGTATTTTTATATTATGTGTATTTGCCACAATGAAAAATGTTTAAATGAAAAAGAAATAAAAGAGGTGGTCAAGAATAAATTAGACCATGCCAGGTGAAAGCTCCAGACAGCGTCTGCAGTTCTTTTTCTTGGGGCTGAGGTCTCCATGTATAGTTTAGCTTCATTTAGATTTTAAGGATTTAAGCATTTTAGTTCAACATTCATATCTATGCTGTAGTTGGGACTTGACCTTGTGATATTGCTTTCTTGAATTCCAGTTTAATTAACTGGGTTCTTGCATCTTTTAAAAAGGACTGGACTGATGTCTTATTACTCCCTTCTTTTCTCAGCCCTTAAAGATAATTCCTGCCTACATTGAGTTCCCAGATGATTCAACTAAGATGAACAACTGTTGGAAAAACAGCTGTGTTAGACCTGCTCGCTTGTACTTTATATGGTTAGTGCATGAGCATGCAGCAAAACTATGTGTGTATAGTCTATGTAAGGCTGTGGTGCTTTCTCTGAGGGTGATGTTTGGCAGATCACTTACCCACCAATGTGAGGGACCATTTTGCTGTTCCTTTGCCTGCTGCCATAAGAAGCATTTTCCCCCTGCCTGTTTGCTCATCTGCTGTTGTGAGACTATTAAACAGGAATGGCCCAACACTTTCAGGCTCCACAGTTCCTCCATCATCTGCCCGAATCCAATGTGGACCTGTCTGCCCTTGGCCATTGGCATTACATCTGGCACTGTGAGCAGGATTCAGATCAGATTGGTATGGAGCTGTCAACACCCTTGAAGGGTGGAATAGAGGAGTGGCTGTTGTTCTCCAGCATATGGTTCCTTGTGGCTATCCTGTTGGGAGCTGTGGGCTGGGTGTTTTATTACAACCCTGCGAGAAGAAACTGAAAACTCTGTGTGAGAGGCTGAAGGTCAAAAAGCTCCAGGATGAGCTGCAAACTGAGCATCAAATAATGGTATAAGGTGGAATGGTCACTGGAGAAAGAGTTGCAAATTCAAGAACTCCAGTTCAGGCTATATGCTAAGAACCAAGGATGGCTAGAACTGGAACAAATGCTGGAGAAAGAGGTTGACCACTTTCAAGAACTTCAGTGTGACACGCATGTTTAACACCAGCGGCACCTGGAATTGGAACGATCACTTGAGAAGGAATTATGGGTTCATGACCTCCAGTTTGCACTACAAACTGAAGGCTGGCAGCAGCAGTTGTTAGAGAAACAGCTGTGGGTTCAAGAGCTTTGGTTCCAGCTTCAGGCCAAGAGCTGGCAGCCACAAGAGCTGAAGAGATTGCTGGAGAAGGAAGAGGTTTGGGCTGAAACAGCCATTGGCAGATTCAGAGCCTGGCCGGTGGTCACCCAGAAGGTAAAAACCCAGCAGCAAACTGTGCCTCGGGTGCAGGCACAGCACCCTCTGCAAGTAGTTGAGCACATTGTGGTCTGGTCCTATACCCAGACAGAGCTGATGGAGTTAGGGGTGAAATTCAGGCAGAAACCCACCAAGTCCCTGGCGGCTTGGTTGCTGTGGTTGTGGAACATAAGGGGTAGATGGCATCATGCTCTCTGGAACAGAGATGGAGAAATTAGCTGCTGTTATCATACACTCTTCCTTGAGGCAGCATCTTTAGAACTGCCATGACAACCTAGGAAACTATACCTGCAATGCTGGTGTCCATAGCCAGGAAGGTTCACTTTGGTTTCAGGCAGAAGGTAGAGGAACTGTGGAGCTGGATAGTTATGGAACATTCCCATTTATTAGATTCTCCTAATGGTGGGGGAGCAAACAGGCAGGGGGAAAACACTTCTCATGGCAGTAGGCTAACAAACAGCAAAATGGCCCCTCATAGCGGCAGACAAGCAATCTGTGTAAAACCACCTGGAGTCAAAGCACCTGTAGCCTTATCTAGGCTATGCATCTGTCGGGTAGATTGTGAGATGAGCAACCCTAAAGGGGTGGAATGTTGAGAAAAAGGCTGTGTTAAGCTTGCTTGCTTATACTTTGTATAATTAGTGCATGAGCACTTGGCAGAGCCATTTGTGTATAGCTTATGTAAGGCTATGGGTGCTTTGTCTCAGGGTGGTTTGGTGTGGATTGCTTGCCCACTACTGTGAGAGGACATTTTGCTGTTTGTTTACCTGCTGTTGTGAGAAGCAGTTTCCCCTGCCTGTTTGCTCATCTGCTGTTGGAAGAATTTATTAAACAGGAATGGCCCAATGCTTTCCAGCTCCATAGTTCCTTTATCATATGCCTGAATCCAATATGAACCTGCCTGGCCCTGTCCAACGCATTACATCAATCATCCAGGGTTTCCCAGGACTGTCCTGGTTTTAGAACTGAAATTCCCATATCTTGGGGAACTCCTCACTCCTAAGCAAACTGAGACAGTTGGTCACCCTCCCTGTAACTACCCTCTCTCTATAGCCACATTCTTCAGTGTCAGACCCTCCAATGCCCATCCACTGGCCATTGCTGGAGGCATGGGTGAGCCTGGAGTCAGATGCAGTTCCTGCAGTCATAATGGAGCAACTTGATACCAGATAACACAGAGGCTGAGGAAAATCTGTATTTAGGAGGCTCTAAACCTCAAAATTGGAAAGTCAAGAAGAGGAAACTTGATAAGAATCAATATTTAAGAAGTGTGCTGAAATTTTGACATGAATTAACTCATTTAATCTTTACAACTTTATAAAGTAGACACTATGATTATCACCATTTTACAGATGAGGACACTGAGACTTAGAGGAATAGGTAATTGTTTTTGCTAGACTTCAAGTCTGGGACATCTGATTAACCAGTAACTCAGGGAGATTTAAAACAAATGGAACACCTGCCTTCACATCTGGAAATCTTCATTTAATTGGTCTGGGGTGTAGCCTCAGCATTGAGGTTTTTACAAATGCTCCACATGGTTTTCATGTGAACCCAGGGTTTATTTAATTATTTATTTTAAATTACCATTGACATCCAATATTATAGTACTTCTAGGGTACAGCATAGTGGTTACACATTTATATAACTTAACAAGTGAGGCTTCCAATAAGTCTTACACCCAGACATTATGTATAGTTATTGCAATATTCTTGACTATATTGACTAAGCTGTATTTTACATCCCTGTAACTATTTTGTAACTGCCAACTTGTACTTCTCAATCCCTTCACCTTTTTTTTTTTACCACAACCCATCACCACTCTGACAACCAACAGATTGTTCTCTGTATCTGTAAGTTTGTTTCTGTTCTATTTGTTTATTTTGTGTTTTAGATTCCACAAATAAGTGAAGTCACATGTACTTGTCTTTCTCTGTCTGAATTATTTCACTTCATATAATACCTTCTAAGTCCATCTATGTTGTCACAAATGGTAAGATTTTATTCTTTTTTGTGTGTATGACAGAGACAAAGAGAAACAGAGAGAGGGACAGATAGGGACAGACAGACAGGAAGGGAGAGAGATGAGAAGGTTCAATTCTTCATTGTAGCACCTTAGTTGTTCATTGATTGCTTTCTCATACATGCCTTGACCAGGGGGCTACAGCAGACTGAGTGACCCCTTGCTCAAGCCAATGACCATGGGCTCAAGCTGGTGAGCCTTACTCAATCCAGATGAGCCCTCGCTCAAGCTGGCGACCTCGGGACTTCAAATCTGGGTCCTCTGCATCCCAGTCCGATGCTCTAATCACTTCACCACTGCCTGGTCAGGCTCATTCTTTCTTTATGGTCAGGTAATATTTCATTTTATATATGTATCACCTCTTTTTTATCCATTCATTTTTTGATTGGAGCATTTAATCCACGTACATTTAAATTAATATTGATAGGTATTACTGCCATTTTATTATTTGGTTTTGTATTGTGTAGTTGTTCACTGTTCCTTTCTTATTCTCTTGCTTTCTCATATGTTGATGTCTTTTTATAGTGTTGTTTGTACTCCTTTCTCTTTACTTCTGTGTATCTCTTGTAGATTTTTGGTTTGTGTTTACCATGAGCTATATATATCTCAAGATATGTTTATAGAAGTCTATTTTAAGTTGATAATCACTTGAGTTTGAACACATTCTAAAATCACTATCATTTTTATTTACCCCCTTCCAAGTTTAAGTTTTTGTCATTATTTTTTACTTTTTTCCTGTGTGTGTGTATATCCCTTAATTTACTGTACTTGCATGCTCTCTTTGCTGTTCTGATTGGTGTTTTCTACTCTGTTGTCTTCCAAATTGCTTATTCAATCCTCTACTTCATCTAACCTGTTGATTTCAGCTAATATATTATTCTTTTTTTAAAAATTAATTTTACTAGGGTGGTATCAATAAATCAGGGTACATATATTCAAAGAAAACATGTCTAGGTTATCTTGTCAATCAATTATGTTGCTTACCCATCACCCAAAGTCAGATTGTCCTCTGTCACCTTCTATCTAGTTTTCTTTGTGGCCCTCCCCTTCCCCCTTTCCAACTCCCTCTCCCCCCACCCCCATAACCACCACACTCTTATCAATGTCTCTTAGTCTTGCTTTTATATCCCACCTATGTGTGGAATAATGCAGTTTCTGTTTTTTTCTGATTTACTTATTATAATGTCCTGATTTACTGATTTTTTCTGATTTACTTATTATACATTCACTTCGTATAATGTTATCAAGATCCCACCATTTTGCTGTAAATGATCCGATGTCATCATTTCTTATGGCTGAGTAGTATTCCATAGTGCATATGTGCCACATCTTCTTTATCCAGTCATCTACTGACGGGCTTTTTGGTTGTTTCCATGTCCTGGCCACTGTGAACAATGTTGCAATGAACATGGGGCTGCATGTGTCTTTACGTATCAATATTTCTGAGTTTTGGGGGTATATACCCAGTAGAGGGATTGCTGGGTCATAAGGTAGTTCTATTTTCAGTTTTTTGAGGAACCACCATACTTTCTTCCATAATGGTTGTACTACTTTACATTCCCACCAACAGTGAATGAGGGTTCCTTTTTCTCCACAGCCTCTCCAACATTTGCTATTACCTGTCTTATTAATAATAGCTAATCTAACAGGTGTGAGGTGGTATCTCATTGCAGTTTTGATTTGCATTTCTCTAATAACTAAAGAAGATGAGCATCTTTTCATATATCTGTTGGCCATTTGTATTTCTTCCTGGAAGAAGTGTCTGTTCATGTCCTCTTCCCATTTTTTTATTGGATTGTTTGTCGTTGAGTTTTATGAGTTCTTTGTATATTTTGGATATTAGACCCTTATCTGAGCAGCTTTTTGAAATTATCATTTCCCATTTAGTTGGCTGTCTGTTTATTTTGTTATCAGTTTCTCTTGCTGAGCAAAAACTTCTTAGTCTGATGTAGTCCCATTCATTAATTTTTGCCTTCACTTCTCTTGCCTTTGGAGTCAAATTCATAAAATGCTCTTTAAAACCAAGGTCCATGAGTTTAGAACCTATGTCTTCTTCTATGTACTTTATTGTTTCAGGTCTTATATTTAGATCTTTGATCCATTTTGAATCAATTTTAGTACAAGGGGACAAGCTGTAGTCGAGTTTCATTCTTTTGCATGTGGCTTTCCAGTTTTCCCAGCACCATTTGTTGAAGAGGCTTTCTTTTCTCCATTGTGTGTTGTTGGCCCCTTTATCAAAAATTATTTGACCATATATATGTGGTTTTATTTCTGGGCTTTCTATTCTGTTCTATTGGTCTGAGTGTCTATTTTTTTTGCCAATACCATGCTGTTTTGATTGTCGTGGCCCTATAATAGAATTTGAAGTCAGGTATTGTAATGCCCCCAGCTTCATTCTTTTTCTTTAGGATTGCTTTGGCTATTCTGGGTTTTATATAGTTCCATATAAATCGGATGATTTTTTGTTCCATTTCTTTAAAAAATGTCATTGGCATTTTGATGGGAATTGCATTAAATTTGTATATTGCTTTGGGTAATATGGCCATCTTGTTAAATTTATTCTTCCTAACCAAGAACAAGGAATATTCTTCCATCTCATTATATCTTTTTTGATTTCCCTTAACAATGGTTTGTAGTTTTTGTTATATAAGTCCTTTACATTCTTTGTTATGTTTATTCCTAGGTATTTTATTTTTTTTTTGTTGCAATCGTGAAGGGGATTATTTTTTTTAGTTCGTTCTCAAATGTTTCATTGTTGGCATATAGGAAGGCTATGGACTTTTGTATGTTAATTTTGTATCCTGCGACCTTACTGTATTGGCTTATTGTTTCTAGTAGTCTTTTTGTGGGTTCTTTGGAGTTTTCGATGTATAGGATCATATCATCTGCAAAAAGTGATACCTTTACTTCTTCTTTTCCGATATGGATGCCTTTTATTTCTTTGTCTTGTCTGATTGCTCTGGCTAGAACCTCTAGTACCACATTAAATAAGAGTGGAGATAGTGGACAACCCTGTCTTATTCCTGATTTAAGGGGGAAAGCCTTCAGTTTTGTACCATTTAATATGATGTTAGCTGATGGTTTATCATATATGGCCTTTATCATGTTGAGATATTTTCCTTCTATACCCATTTTATTGAGAGTCTTAAACATAAAATTGTGTTGTATTTTATTGAATGCCTTTTCTGCATCTATTGATAAGATCATGTGATTTTTGTTCTTTGTTTTGTTGATATGGTGTATTATGTTAACTGTTTTACATATGTTGAACCATCCTTGAGATTCTGGGATGAATCCCACTTGATCATAATGTATTATCTTTTTAATATGTTGTTGTATTTGATTTGCTAGTATTTTGTTTAGTATTTTAGCATCTGTATTCATTTGAGAAATTGGTCTGTAGTTTTCTTTTTTTGTGCCATCCTTGCCTGGTTTTGGTATGAGGGTTATGTTAGCCTCATAAAATGTGTTTGGAAGTATTGCTTCTTCTTCAATTTTTTGGAAGACTTTGAGTAGAATAGGAACCAAGTCTTCTTTGAATGTTTGATAAAATTTGCTAGTATAGCCATCTGGGTCTGGACTTTTATTTTTGGGGAGGTTTTTAATGGTTTTTTTTTTTTAATTTCTTCTCTACTAATAGGTCTGTTTAGGCTTTCTGCTTCTTCTTGACTCAGTCTAGGAAGGTTGTATTTTTCTAGGAATTTATCCATTTCTTCTAGGTTGTTGAATTTAGTGGCATAAAGTTTTTCATAGTATTCTATAATAATTCTTTGTATATCTACAATGTCCGTGGTGATTTCTCCTCTTTCATTTTGGATTTTGTTTATATGAGTTCTTTCTCTTTTTTTCTTGGTAAGTCTTGCCAGGGGTTTGTCAATTTTATTGATCTTTTCAAACAACCAGCTCCTTGTTCAATTAATTTTTTCTATAGTTTTTCTGTTCTCTATTTCATTTATTTCTGCTCAGATTTTTATTATATCTTTTCTTTGGCTGGTTTTGGGTTGTCTTTGTTCTTCTTTTTCTAGTTCCTTAAGGTGTGAAGTTAAGTGGTTCACTTGGGCTCTCTCTTGTTTGTTCATATATGAACAACTAAAGTGATATGAACTTCCCTTTTATCACTGCTTTTGCTGCATCCCATAGATTCTGAAATGTCGTATTGTCATTTTTATTTGTCTGTATATATTTTTTGATCTCTGTGCTTATTTCTTCTTTGACCCATTCATTTTTTAAAAGTATGTTATTTAGTTTCCACATTTTTTGTGGGATTTTTTTTCTCTTTTTTGCAGTTGAATTCTAGTTTTAAGGCTTTATGATCAGAAAATATGCTTGGTACAACTTCAATTTTTCTGAATTTGCTGATGTTGTTTTTGTGTCCCAACATATGGTCAATTCTTGAGAATGATCCATGTACACTGGAGAAAAATGTATACTCTGTCGCTTTGGGATGAAATGTCCTGTAGATGTCTATCATATCCAGATGCTCTAGTGTTTTGTTTAAAGCCAATTTATCTTTATTGATTCTCTGTTTGGATGACCGATCTAGAGCCATCAGTGGTGTATTGAGGTCTCCAAGTATGATTGTATTTTTGCCAGTTTTTGTTTTAAGGTCATTAAGTAGCTGTCTTATATATTTTGGTGCTCCTTGGTTTGGTGCATATATATTAAAAATTGTTATGTCTTCTTGATTCAGTGTCCCCTTAGCCATTATGAAATGACCATTTTTGTCTCTGAGTACTTTTGCTGTCTTGTAGTCAGCATTATCAGATATGAGTATTGCTACGCCTGCTTTTTTTTGGATGTTATTTGCTTGGAGTATTGTTTTCCAGTGTTTCACTTTGAATTTGTTTTTATCTTTGTTGCTTAGATGAGTTTCTTGTAGGCAGCATACAGTTGGATTTTGTTTTTTAATCCATTCTGCTTCTCTGTGCCTTTTTATTGGTGAGTTTAATTCGTTTACATTTAGTGTAATTATTGACTCTCGTGAGTTCCCTATTGCAATTTTATAGATTGCTTTCTGTTAGTTTTGTCTCTTGTTTGATCCTTCTCTTTTGTTTCTCTATCTTTCGTTTTTATTTGGTTGTATTCCATACATCTTTCCTCTGTTGCTATCTTTTTTAAATCATGTGCTTCTGTGGTGCTTTTTTCAATGGTGGTTACCATTAAGTAATGAAAAGGGTTCCTACCCTGTTCATTGTAGTGCACTATCTTGTGAGTACTTTTGCACTCCATCGTCCTTTGCTACTGTTAATCTCCATCCTCTCCCCCCCCCTTTTTTGTTGTTGTTGTCACAGTTTAAATTTGGTTTTATTGTGTTCTTCTTGGAGCTTTTACTTGTGGCTTTCTTTTTTTTGTTCTTTGTATCTGATTGGAGAACCCCCTTTAGTAATTTCTGGAGTGGGGGGTTTCTGATGATAATTTACCTCATCTTTTCTGTATCTGTGAATGTTTTTATTTCTTCTTCGTATTTGAAGGATAGCTTTGATGGGTATAGTATTCATGGCTGAAAGTTCCTCTCTTTCAGGACTTTAAATATTGGGGTCTAGTCTCTTGTAGTTTGTAGAGTTTCTGCTGAGAAATCTGATGATAATCTAATAGGCCTTCCTTTATATGTTGTATTCTTCTTTTTTCTGTCTGCCTTGAGAATTTTTTCTTCGTCATTGGTTTGTGCCAATTTTATTATGATGTACCTTGGAGTAGGTTTGTTGGGGTTAAGAAAACTCAGAGTTCTGTTTGCTTCTTGAATTTGAGGCTTTAATTCTTTCCACAGGCTTGGGAAGTTCTCATCTATTATTTGTTTGAATATGTTCTCCATTCCATTTTCTCTCTCTTCTCCTTCTGATATACCTATTATTCTTATGTTATTCTTTTTGATGGAGTCAGATAATTCTTTGATGGAGATAGGGCTATCTCATTTTTTTTAATTTTTGAGTCTCTTTCTTCTTCTCTCTGTTGTGCCTCAAGTTACTTGTCTTCTATTTCACTAATCCTACCTTCTATCTGGCCTGTTCTATTAGCTAAGCTTGTTACCTCATTTTTCAGCTCGTGAATTGAGTTTTTCATCTCTGTTTGATTTGTTTTTATAGTTTCAATTTCCTTGGTAATATATTCTTTGTGTTCATTGAGTTGTTTTCTGAGCTCCCTAAATTGCCTTTCTGTGTTTTCTTGTATATCTCTGAGTATTTTTAGGATTTCTATTTTAAATTCTCTGTCGTTTAGCTCCAAGGTTTTCAATATATTAAATTTTTTCTCCATAGATTTTTTCTCATCTATCTGTGTTACCTCTCTTTCTTTTGTATCTATGATATTTGATTTTCTCTTTCTTAATGGCATCTGAGGGTGGTTTTGTTGATAGTATTAATGAGATTTAATAAAGAATAAAAAGTTAAAAAAATAAAATATAGAAAAGAATTAAAAAAAATTAAAAATTAAAAAAAATTAAAATAAATTATTCCCCCCCTCCTCTTTTCCTCTCCTCTCCTTTCCCCTTTTTCTTGAGAAAATCTTGTGGTAAACTGTGAATTATATTGTGCTAAAGAGAACAAACAATGCCTATAATAGAGGGGCTGGGTTGGGGAGAAGTAATAAAGGGGCAAAAGAAGGGGGTATGGACCCACAAAATGCAAATAAGGAAAAAATTTGGGTCAAGAATAAAATGATTTACTTTTTGGTGTTGGTTGACTAAGAGATATGATAAGAGGAATAAGAGGGAAACAGAAAAATGGGGGGGGATTAAAAAATTACTATTGTATTTAGTGGAACAAGAACTAGATAAAATGAAGAGCCAGGGTTGGGAGCACTGCTAGTGAGTTAAAAAAGTGAAGTAAAAACCCACCAAAATGCCACAAACATAAGTTTGAGTCCCAGATAAGATAAGTTGTTCGTTATTGAGTGTTGAATGATAGGAGACGTAAAGGAGAAAGGAAGAAACTAATATAGAGGAGAAAAAAAAGAGAGAGGAAAAAAAAGGAAGAAAAAGAGGGAATCACAAAAAGAAGAAAAAAGAAAAAAAGGAGAGAGACAGCGAGAGCGTTAATGGTTTTGGAGTGCAACCCTCCTAGAGAGAAAGGAAGAAGAAAGAAAAGATAATGGGAGATGTGACACTTATGGGTAGTGTAGTTCAAGGAGAGGAGAGAGTAAGACCGGCAGAGAATTAAACGACCAAATTGGAAAAGGAAAAAAATAATCAAGACATGAAGATGAGAAACAAACAAACAAATACAATAAAATGGGATAGGTTATAAAGTCTGTGGATTATTCTTGATTTTGAGAGGTTATCTTCTTGCTTTTTCTTTTCTCTCCCTGTTCCTGGTTGGTGACTCTGTACCCCGGGTTTTGCTCCTGTGGCACGCTCAGGTAGAGCTTTGTAGTTGATAAGTCTCTATGGCGATGTCATATATTGGGCTTCAGTCTCGCTAGCAGTCGAGGTTCATTAGCATTTGTAGGCTCCGACAGTGAGAGAATCCGTGTTCCCTGAGCCTCTTTCCTAGTCTTTCCTTCCTGAATTAGCAGCCTGATAATCCAGGTATGGGGTTGCTCCTGCCTCTGCCTGGATAGTAAGAGGCTCAAAGAGCTGGCAAATCCCCACTCTATTCTCACTCAGCACAGGGCTCTGGGTAAGGCTCAATCAGTCAGAACTGCTAGCATAATCAGGCGGGGCTTCCGCCCACACAAAGACCTCTGACTCTGCCACTCTGTCTGGTAACACAGGCGGGCTCCCACTCCTGGGGCGCTCGGAGGAATATCTCACTCACTATCTGCGCGCGCAGACTGGGGTATGGAGCAGGCCGTCTCTTACTCCGAATGAGACTCCTGCCCGCACGGAAAAGTTCCAGCATTGGAATTAACTCTTGCTCCCTCCCCATGTGCAGCTTTTTCAGGGTGCTGGGGCAGCCTGAGATTCCGCTTTCGGCCCACACAAAGGCCCCTGACTCTGCTCCTCTGTCCGGGAACACGGGTGCTCACTCCCGTAGTGCTTGGAGGAATCTCTTGTCCACTCTCCATGCATGCCGGCCGGGATATCAGGCTGGCGGTCTCACACTCCAATTGAGACCCATCCCCGCATGGAAAAGTTCCAGCATTGGAATTAGCTCTCGCTTCCTCCCCGTGCACGGCTTTTTCAGGGTGCTGGGGTGGTCTCGAGATTCTGTTTTTGGCCCACACAAAGGCCTATGACTCTGCCTCTCTGTGGGGTAACATGGGTGCCCACTCCCGGGGCTCTAACAGGAATCTCTCGCCCACTATCTGTGCTCGCCAAACAGGAGATCAGGTGAATGGCTGCCCCACTTGTGTTTCTTTGTGTGAGTTTGGCGTGAGTGCTAGCTTGTATTGACTGGATTGTTACAAACACAGTTTTTCCTCGGCTTGGATCTCTGTGCCACAGCCTGGTTCGGCCATTTATGCTGTGGCCTGGATCTATTCACCCCCTTTGCCTGCCTTAGTTCCTATACTCTCAGTTCCCAGTGAGAGCAGCCCTACTTAGGTTAGTGATGAAGGCAGAGTGTTTCTTACTTCCTATTTCCTTCGGTGTTTGATTATATATTTAGCCAATTTTTCGCTCAACCATACCTTCGGGTGTATTGCGGAACATCTGGCGGCTCCCAGGATAGATTTTTCTGTTTCTGGTTGAAGATCTTGTTGAGTTTTGGGGGAGATTTATTGGTATCGCTTCCTACCGTGACATTACTCTGACCTAATATATTATTCTTCATATCAGCTATTTGTATTCTTTATTTCTGACTAGTTATTTTTTGTTTCCTATTTCTTTGTTGGAGTTTTCATGAAGATCATTTATTTTCCCCCCAAGTTCATTGAACAGCCTTACAACCAGCATTTTGAACTTTGCATCTAGTAGACTGCTTGTTTTCATTTTGATTAGCTCTTTCTCTGAAGTTTTGTTCTCTTCCTTAACTTGAGACATGTTTTTTTGTTTCCTCATTTTGGCAGCCTCCCTGCGTTTGTTTCTATGCATTAGTAGTGCTGTTACGTCTCCATTTTGGTAAAGCAGCCTTGTGTAGCAGGTGTTCTGTGGGGTTTAGTGGCACAGTCTTCCTGGTCACCTGAGCTGGGTGCTCCAAGTGTGTCCCTTGTGTGGGTTGTGTTCCTCCTGTAGCTGAGCCATGTTGGCACATCAGTGGGTGGGACTGCCCCTCAGGCTGACTGGCTGTGAGGACTGGCCGTGACTATAGCACACATGCTATTGTGTAGGGGCTGACACCAGGGAGTGGAATTTGCTTTAATGGGCTCTAGTGCCTGCCGTGTTTACTCTTTAGGTGTATCATTTGTGGTGCTAACTCGGTGGTGCTCTGGTGTGTGGTCTGAAGTAGGCCATCAAGTGTGTTGATTCTGGGGCTTCTTGGGAGGGGCTACAGTGCAGGTCAAGTACAGCCCCTACCTGTGACCTCCCTGGGGCCACATGGTAGGAGCTACAAAGTGATCTGCAGTTGGTAGCAGCCTGTGCTGGCCTTGGAGGTATGCCTGGCAGTGGTATTTCTGTGAGCCAGGCTTGGGGCTACTTAGCAACTGGTATAGGACATGCCAAGACTGGAGGCTTCTTTTGGGGGGTTTGTAGACTTTTTAGAGATTTTAGGAAGGTCTACAGTGCAGGCCTGGGCAGGCTGTTTGTGTGGATAAGCCTCTGAAATAAGTTTGGGCTGGGCCATGAATTGGGTGGGGCAGGGTTTCAGGGAATCACCTTGGTGCGCTAATCAGTGTTAGGAGGTTAATGGAGACTCAGACTTGGTGCCCACCTGCACTTGCAGGCTGGGTGTGGATAGAGCTCAACAAGGAAACAGTGATGCCTGCCAGCACCTTAGTCCTCTAGGGAGCTGCCCCGCCAGCCCTTGCACTGAAGTCAGACAATGCAGTTCTTCTCCTATGTCCCTGATGCTTTTCAAGTTGCTGTTGCTTCTCTGGAGCTTAGGGTGAGTGATTGTAAATGAGGAAGTGAATCTAAGCTCAGGCCCTGTAAGAGGATGCCTGGGTCTGCAGTTGCTCCTTGTCTCACCTGGACTGGGCACATACTGATTTTCACAGCCAGTTTATGAGAGGGCTCCTCTTCCTAGCAGCAGTGCTTTCGACTCAGGGAGCCTGGTGTGAGTCTGGTACGTGCTCAGTGGGGACTTCTGCTGCCCAGATATCTCTCCTGATTTTTAACCTTTCTGTGGAAGGACAAGCTGGTGTTGCATATTCACCCTCCTTCCAGTCTTATCAGTCTTTTCATGGCTTCTTCATCATCTCCTTAGAGTTGTTCTGTTCAATTAGTCTGGCGGTTTTCAAGGGTGGTTGTTCTACGGTTGTAATTTTGATGTGGTTGTGGGTGGAGGCAAGCACAACATTTACCTGCTCTGCCATCTTGACTGGAAAGCCCATCCAAGGTTCAGAAGCACTGTACTAAAGCCCAATTTGCTAATAGCTACTCTGTTCTCTCTCCTTGAGGTTGAAAGTTTAGAAGACAACAGAGCTGGGAAGTTGGGCTGACAGCAAGGATGAAAGGTGAGAAAAGGTACTCAAGTGATTGCCATGAACACATACTCATGCTGTTGCTTTCTTCTATTGGCTATTGATGATCAGTGGATCAGAGAGGTTTAGAAATGCTACTAAACTGTTTATTGTTTCTTGACATTGTCTCCTGATGCCACATCCTACTTACATATGAGACATGTACTGCCCCATTCTATACCTGTCCTTCACAACTGGGCTGAGTCTAAATCAGGTGCTGGTCCCTTCCAGAATTCCTGTCTTATATATATAAAAGTTATCCTGACATAAAAAGGACTCTTCTTTCTCACCCACCTCCATGTTTTTTTTCTCTCTGAAAAGAGACAGAACCACGACCTAGATTTTGAGATTTCATTTGGGATTGTAAGAGTTCACTATTTCCTTTGGAAAAATGTATTATTTATACATGTCTAAGTAGATTATTTATAAGCTTGTATACCACTATTATGTAGGTAAATTATTTTGTTATTTTCCTAAAGTAACTTACCACATACTATGAAATCAGAGATATCCACACTTTGGGTGTACTATCCAACCATCCATTAATATTGGTCTTTAGGCAAGAACCAATAGAGTTCACCCAGCCTCCAGCTCCACAAATACTGCTCACAATGGTCTGGGTGTGAGTACCTTTTAGAAACCAAATTTTATACAATAGTCCCAGAACAGAGTCCATCTGTAATCACAAAAACCAGGGCTTACAAAGGCCCGACATCAAATAAGTTAACCAAGAGTCGAATTCCTATTGGTAGATACAGGAGTTTCTAGAAACTTCATTCTTCCTTCAGGTTTAAACTGCAAAGAATATGCAGACATTTCTAAATTTTCAGTAACTTTCTCTTTCCTAAACAGGGTTTGAGCTAACAATCCTGTCTGTGGCGCTGATAGAAACAGGAATAGATTCACCGTCTCTTGCTTTGTGTCCCTTGGCCAGGAGAGGGTTGTGAAACAGACTGCTGGTTTTGGGGTATGGCGATATCTCTGGCCATAGGACAGCATGAAGCCTTGGGCAGTGTCTGTGAGCTTGACCTCAGCAACACTGGCTCTGAATACTAAGTCAGGGGTCAGTAAACTATGGCCACAGGGCAAATCCAGCCAGCCACCCACTTTTTTCTAATAAATTATTTTATTGGAGCACAGCCAATGTGTGGAATGACAGAGTTGGCTAGTTGTGACAAAGACCATATGTTCTGCAAAGCCTGAAAATATTTACTTTCTGGCTCAGAAAATGCTTGCCAACCCCAGTATTAAATTATTTACAGATTTAGAAGATAATTGGTTGAAAAATATTTAGTTTGTCTCTCATCTCTTTTGGGGGTCAAGAACAAACCAAAACAGGCCACCACTTGAATGGGGTACCTCTGCGATTTGCAGTCAGCCCCTCAAAGGAGCAAGAGTGCTCGTCTGTAGTGGGTGCTAACATTTTAGTTTTGCAAAGACTCATTACAAAAATAGGCCTGTGTTTTTCAGAACACATTGGGAGTTACAAACTAGTGTTTGGTGCCATTTGGATTTGTGCTCTAGCAAAAAAAAAAGAAAGACAGAAAGAAAGAAAAACTAGCTTAGTAGATGCCTCCTGGAAAAGTTTTCCAGAACTGTTATATTTTTATTCAGCCTACAGGAATGCTCAACTGTTTCTTTTATTATTATTATTATTTGGAACTCGCTTGTCCCCTCGGGTCTTATTGTTGTTAAAAAAAAATTTTTTTTTTTTTTAACTAGTGAGTCAGAGCCTTGCTCCAATGAGAAAAACATTGGGTCTCACAGAACTTTGCTCTCGTGAGAGATGACAGGAGGTGGAGAGATGTCACAGGATGAGCTAAATATAGGCCCAGCCATTTCTCTGTGGACAGGCCTGCTGCTTGTCATGAGCCTCCTCCCCTTTCTCTGCCTGGAGCCTTCGCACAGCTCCGTGGAATCTTCCTTCTCAGGGTAGGGCCAGTGACAGTGACGTGCTCCTAAATTCCCCGAGGGCCCATGAAACTGGGGCGCTCTGCCTGACTCTTCCCTGGAAGAAACAGGGAAGGGACCAGGCACAGAGTAGGGACCTCAAGGCACCCTGTTATGACGTGTTTTCCTCCCAGTTTTTAAACTGGTTTGCTGTGCGTCTGGGTGGCAGCACTCAGCTGCTAAGTGTGGTAACACCTGGGGGAGAACTTTCAATTTACTTCTTTGTCCAATTGGGTCGGACAGTGTAGTTTACAAATTAAACAATGAGAATGTGCATTTCTGATAACATGAGAGTACAGACAAGGTAAAGTCACTTGGCAGGGTGAGTGAACAGCACTATATTTAAACCAAAAAGGGATTATTTGGCTGGTTTTAAACTTCCTTACTTGCCAGAGGTTGGTGAGCGTAATGTCTTCTCAATGGTCTAGGCCGGAAGATAGGATCCTGGTTTCATGACCTTCTTGTGACAGATCCCCACTTCACTCAGCACGGAGTTGAGGCCCCATTTCAATGGGGGACAGATGCCCCAGTAGAGGGAGAATAAAATTCTTTGCTTTGCCTCTGACTCACTGTGACCATGGAAAATTCTGACTACAAAACATGGAAAAGTCAAAAGTTTTTCCCTTGAGAAACATTTCCTTGACAGTGTCTCCCACCCATCTACAAACCCGACATGTATAACCCTTCCTCCTGGGCAGTACAGAAAGCTGGAACCTCCGCAGCTGCACGGGGAGGGAAGCAGGCCACGGACAGCGGGGGGAGCCCACGTGGCAGCATGCCTCTCCTTCGTCGTGGGCGGCCGCGTTGGTTCATGTAAGTGCAGCTGCTGTAACAGATAAACCCTGAAATCTTAACAGCTCAGCTTTTAGTCCTGTGAGTGCCTAGTGTTGGAGAGTGGTGTGGGACAGGCCCTTCTACTGCACGGTCTTTGGAGACCCAAGCTGAGAGGTGCCTGCCATCTCAGCACATGGTTTTCATAGATGCTCTTGGTCTCGATGTCCAGCCAACAGATGGAGGGACACGTGGGAGGCTGTTATGGTTCAGACCTGGAAACAGAGCATATAATTCCTGCCCAAGTTCCAGTGCCAGATCTGAGTCACATGGCCACGCAAGAAAGGCTGCGAAATGCAGTCTAATTGTGCCCAGAAGAAACAGTAAGAGTTTTGTGCGCAAACTACCAGCCTCTGTCACAGTGGACAAGTCCACCTTCCAGTGTGGTGGCTGTTGATGCCAGGGATCTGGGGGTTCAACACAGGTGCTGGTCTTCAAGCAACGGGGAGTCTTGAAGTAAGAGGATGAGTTTTGTCTGCTTATTTTAAGAGGCTATGGCAGAGACATGGAGGATAGGGTTCAGCTCTCTGTGGATGGGGAAAAAAGGGTTAGAAGAACCAGGCAGGGTGGCAGGCTGAAAGGTCACAGACAAATGATCTGAGCTGGAACTGGTTTCAGTCTCAGGAGAAGCCCAAGTAACCTCAGGAAACCCAAGGCAGAAGCTAAGTCATGATTTCTTGGCCAATAAATTAGGAGAAGGCGTAACTTGGGTAGGTATTCAGGGTCTGGGAAAATTGTTCTGGACACAATATGGAAAGTCAAATTTTAGGCCATACCACCTGGTGGAGAGGGGTCTCTATTCTCTGCCAGACTTGGCGGGATGAACCCTGAAGCCAAGCAGAGTAAAGATCTTGAGTTTCTTCAATTGGTTGATGCTGAGGAACATGCCTATTTTTCTCTTCTTTTGACTCTAGTGTAGTTGAATCTCCAAGGCCTATTTCATTAAACCCATCTTGGAAAATTCATTCATTTATCTGGCCAGGCAACTTGGCAGAGCCAGAGTCACCTGTGTGGCTCTGCTGTTGTGTGATTGATGAGAAAGTGTGGAAGTCTCCTTGTGGCCCTCTAGAACCCCTTCTCATCTGTGAGGAACCCCTCACTCAGGGGGAGCATTTCCCAGCAGAGGATGTGGAGATGCCTGGATCTGTCCATCTCCGCTCAGTGAATCCACATGACTATGGACTTCAGCAAACCCCTCTCCCCCTCATGTGGCAGGGGCCGGAAGGCAGGACTGATACAAGTCAGGCACCAGTCCTGGGCTCTGGGCTCAGTGTGAGAGATGCTCTAAGAGGCTGAGGACTGCACTGGGCCGCCCACTCTCCTCTAGCTGGCTGGGTACACTGAGGCTAGAAGAGTGGGTCACTTCAGAAACCAAGCAGGGCGCATGCCCCAGAATCCCAGCTTGTGCATTAAATCTTGCAGGGACAGATTTACAGCAGGTGAAGCTGAAATGTGTAGCTCAGTGGTCGGAAAACTCATTAGTCCACAGAGCCAAATACCAACAGTACAATGCTTGAAATTTCTTTTGAGAGCCAAATTTTTTAAACTTAAACTATATAGGTAGGTACATTGTTATTAACTTAATTAGGGTACTCCTAAGAAGGCCTTTGCTAAAAATGGCCTCTATCTGATTGAGCCACATGTGGCTTGCCAGCCACGGTTTGCCGACCACTGGTGTAGTTGATATACAGCTCACAAAAATTAGGCAATATTTCAAAATGAATATGAAGTGATTAAAAAAAAGCATTTGATTTATTTTAATTAAACAAAAACATCAGAAAAGCAAACGACATTCAAGGAAAGTTGTTCTAGTATGCGAATGAGATGCAAAATCAACTTTTATTTCATTGGTGAAAATGCACTATACAAAAGGCTGGAAGTACTGAAGTGTCTGCATGTTCCCTGCTCCCTTAATTTTTGTGAGCAGTGTAGTTTGGAGCCAGAGAAACTCACTAAATTGAGTGGTGGTTTAAATCGGCCAAAATTAGGGCATTCTCTTAGGTCTCTGCAGGCTCTGTTCCTCTTATCTCAAAATGGTGAAAGTTCTAGGGCGACCCTAAAGGTTTTACCCACCATTCACGTGCTTCCAAACACTAGCAAAACAACAGTTGACATTATTCATACTGTTTCCCACTCTCAGCTGCACCAGGGTGTTCAGCTCAGGACCGGTGCCATCTCCACAGTGAGTATGAGTAGACAGGATGGAGAGGATGCCATGGGCTTTCTCTGTAGGGTCAGGCCACTTGAGCAGATGTTGTCAGTAGCATCCCACCCACAAGCTTGGACCTTTCAGCATCTGCATGGTGGGGTCTGAGGGCTTTTTTTTCTTGGTGGTGAGAGAAGTGCAAACTTCTCTGCCTCACTGTGCCCAGGAATATGGCAGGCTGGAAGTGCCAGGAATTAGGACTTACCACCTCCTGCTACCCCAGCAGCAGGTGTCAACTAACGGGGATTGGGATCTGAATGTCCACCTGCTTGCTTTCTTGCCCTTGGTTGGGCTAATTCCACTGTGTGTGTTGTGCACCGTTGCCCCGAGTATTCCCATGTACATAAGTTGACCATGTAGTTACTTACTCCTGGGCTACTCTTCTTTTTTAAAATTTTTATTTATTGTTCTTTAGAGAGAGCATGGGTTTTTTAGAGAAAGAGGGAGAAAGAGAGAAAGAAAAAGAAAGAAGAGAGAGAAAACATTGACCCACTATTCCACTTATTCATGTAGGTCATTGGCTGGCTCTTACATGTGCCCTGATTTGGGGTTGAACCCACAACCTCGGCAGGTCAGGATGACACTCCAACCAACTGAGCTATCAACCAGGGCCAAGGCTACTCTTATTGATAGCTGCCTTCCATTCCCAGTATCACTGTATTAAAAAAAAAAAGAAAACAACAAAACAAAATATTTATTTTACTGAGTTATTGGGATGACATTGGTTTACAGAACGGTACAGGTTTCAAGTGCCTCACTCAACAAACACCATCAGCCCTTCCCATCGTGTCCCCTCTGCCCCTAGCAACATCTCTTGTCCCCAGTATCACTTTCCTAGTTCTCAACTGATGTTCCCTGCTCCTCTCAAATAAACTATTTGTGTGTGAATCCCTGTCTCAGACTCTGTTCCTGGGAGAATGCAAACCAAGACTCCGCTTTCCTGGAAAATAGCTAGGGCTGTGAGAGGGGGTCATCTGACACTTTACAAATAAGGTTTCCCCCAGGCAGATATTTCAAGATCACGGTGGAATTCACTCCCAACCTTCCTGCCTGGCTACTCTCTCTATAGACACATGGGCAGTTCCCATTAGAACTTTCTTCATTTTATTTGAGCCCTAAAGAAAGTTTGTCTTTACATAACTTAGAGAAATGGCCTGAGATTTTTTGGGGTACTGTCCTTCCTCAGTAAAAAATATGCTCTACATTGCAACTTACTACAGGCACCTCCTGAAAGTGAAACAGGACTTAATTTCTATGCTCCCTGCTAGCTGATCTACTCTGATGTTTCTACTCCATCCCATCCCTTCCCGTCCCATTCCATTCAGTTACATTTTCATTTAGAAATGAAAGCCATTATCCACTAAATCAACTTCACGATTCTCTAACAGGTTAGCACTCACAGTGGGAGAAACAGTGGCTGAAAGAGACACGCATTTCAAAGCAGAGACTGGCAGAAGAGGGATTTTCCGCAAAAAAAGTTCCAGGAGGGGACTTGCAAACTTTTACTTGTCCTTCAGGATAGCTGTCCAATGACCTTTGTTGTTAGAACCTATACATACATATATCCCCTCTGTATCTGAAAGAAAAAATAAATAAAACACTACATTGCTGGGACCGGGAGTATTCATGCAATAATCTTCCCGGTCCCCCATTCCAGTGAGGAGAAGCCCTGGGGAGTCCAGTGGGACAGTAGGTGATCGAGGCCTGGGGCTCTGAGGGCTCGCGCATGCTCAAAGGGGATCTCCGGGCTCCGTCCGGCTGGTTGGAAACCAGCAGCGGGTGTGCAGAGCCGCATGCTTCCTGGGATCTCACAGCCGTGTGGTTAGCCAGCTCTGCAGGTTCACCCGAGGCTTCTTTGTACAGAAGACCGCGGAGGAAAGTCAATGAAGGAATGAACAACTTCAAGATTAAGCCCTACGACCTGGAAGAGGCAAGAGATCAAATTGTTTAGTCACTTGGGGGAGAATTCTTTTTTTTGTATTTTTCTGAAGCTGGAAACGGGGAGAGACAGTCAGACAGACTCCTGCATGCGCCCAACCGGGATCCACCCGGCAAGCCCATCAGGGGGCGATGCTCTGTCCCTTTGGGGCGTCGCTCTGCTGCGACCAGAGCCACTCTAGCGCCTGGGGCAGAGGCCAAGGAGCCATCCCCAGCGCCCGGGCCATCTTTGCTCCAATGGAGCCTCGGCTGCGGGAGGGGAAGAGAGAGACAGAGAGGAAGGAGGGGGCAGGTGGAGAAGCAAATGGGCGCTTCTCCTATGTGCCCTGGCCGGGAATCGAACCCTGGTCCCCTGCACGCCAGGCCGACGCTCTACCGCTCAGCCAACCGGCCAGGGCTGGGGAAGAATTCTTTTGAAGGGAGTGCTGTACTGTTACGTTTTCTGTAAATTATTTTATAATCCATTCACGTGAACAGAGAGATATGTGTGTATGCATGTGTGAGTGTGAGTGTATGTGTGTGTGTGAGTGTTTAGAGAACAACTTTGCAGTGAAGAGTTAACTTCTGAAATATCGGACTAAGGAATTCATACTCCAGGATACTCAGCTAACATAAAAAAACCATAACTTGCCATCCTATTATGATTTACCTTGATCGCCACTCATTTAACCAACAAAAAGCTATAAAAGCACAAGGGATTTTATTTCCATTGGTGAAATGGGCAGTGATCAAGTGATGCAGACTGGTGTTACACGTACAAACAGCACTGCCCTCCTATGAACAACGGGAGGAAGGCTAGAGGGAGCCCCACAGCCCGCACCCTTGGCAAAGGCCTGCCTGGACCAGGACCTCATCCAGGCCTTGTTCAGCAGCTCCGCAGAACAGCCTGTGGCCTGACCTCTCTCAGGAGTTTAGTGGAATTCTTCCCCAGGACACTGATGTATCTGCCTCCAGTGACCCTTTTATATAGTATTGCCTGGGACTTTGTTGCACTTACTTTCAGGTGATCTAGTTGTTTCTGGGCCTGCTTGTAATTAATAATTAAACCTGTGGCTTCTTTGGTCTGAAATGTGCTTTCACTATAATACAACACTCAGTAGTAAGACTGGGGGAGGAGAATTATAATTCTCACCCGCTCCCAGCTACTGGAGGTGGCCGATCTATTAGAATAGTCTAAAACTCATGAGCCATCAAATTTTGAGCTGAAGTCAGTTCCCTCGGTTCACTCATTTGATCATAGAAAAGTGTTTGAGGGTTAGAGAACAATGCTGCTGCCTTTTGAACACAACCTAGTGAGTGCAACTGGACTTGTCTCCAACTCAGCCCTCAGTTCTAGGGAGATGAGTCTGTGACAAAGGCAGGGTCAGAAAGCCACCTCACTGTGGCCTCTATATAAATGTGGAGTGAAGGCAGCCCTGCCCTAAGCACAGTCATAAAGTGGGAAGCCATATGATTTTTCTTCAAAACACAGGATGTGAGTAATATTCCGTCTTTCCTTTCTCTAAATTTAATATGCTCCGAGCCCTCATTCAGCCTGATGGGTAGAAAGGTCAAAGTCTGTCGTGATGGAGTCCTTCTAGGTGTCATGTGAATGCACTAAGCATGTCTTTGCTATTTGATCCTTAAAGGACACACCTGATGGAGTCAGTCTTCAGAACTATTCTGCAAGGATGGGGACTTTCTTAGGGCCTGGGGTCATTGCCAAGGTCAAGCACCCAGTGCTCAGTGTCCAGCCTCCTTAGGAAGTCTAGGTGGTAGTCCCCTTATGTGGTCCCGTCGCATCGTGGGGCACTGCAGGGCGACAGGGCAGAGGCTCATGTTGCTCCTTCCCCAGTCTTGGGAGACTTCTCCTCAGTTGCCTTCTGATCATGCCTTTTCTATTCCTTTTATTTCTAAGGGGATCCATATAATCACTGTTCAAGGCTGCCTTTGAAAACACAATATAAAATCTCCCCCTTGGAGGAGTGGCTGGAAAATAATATGCCAGTACTGGATTTTTCCTACAAACACGGATCCTACAATGGAACCTTGTAGTGCTGACAGCCATATTCAACAATGTTGACAGATGGGTGAGAGGAATAGCTACAGAATTGTCACTTGAAGCTACCCAGCAAACAGGATGTGACATTAAGTGATATGAAGTGGCAGAGAAAAAAGTGGAAATCAACTTAAAGTGAAAGAAAGTAATTTGACCTTTCTTGGAGGGGGGCACATGCGTCTTTTCTGTGCAAGGAAATACATACTCAATTATATGCTAAGAACACAAACATCATTACTATGATAATCATTATTTAAAAATTTTATTTAATTCAAAATGAGTAACATTTTAATAATAATCTATGTTTGCTTAACATGACATATTTCATACATGCAATTTCATTTGCTATTGATCAAATCCCAGGAAGGAGTATGGTAGATAGGGTTTCCCCACTTTGCAGCTAAAGAAAGCCAGATGCTTTTCATGTTAACTTAGCTCCAGAGTCTGTCAGCCGGTAGACAGTTAAGTGGGACTGGAATCCAAGGGGGTTGTTTTTCCACTTGACCACTCTGCTGCCCCAAGCTGGAAGAGTAGGAGTGGAAATACAGTTTAGAGATGACTTAATCTTAAACAAATCAGTTACGTTGAAGTACATTTTTCAAATTAGCCACAGACTTTGCTCAGAATATCCAGTGAATGACCAAAATCTGTCTTCCTTTTGACCACATTTAACCCCAACTGAGCCAAGTAAGTGAGCAGGTATTGCAGGCTCCTGGCCCTCTGCACTGAGGGCTGATGGGAGGGATGTTAGCATCCTGAAAGGAGCAGGTATGTGCAGTCATTCATTCTTTCAGAAACATTCAAACCGCAGTTACTCTGTGCCAAGCACCATCCTAAACTCCAGAGTTGCTCTGCCCAACACAAGTGGTGACTTAAATTTAAATTAAATAAAATTAAACACAGCTCTAAGATTCAGTTCACAATCACATTGGCCACATTTCAAATGCTCCATAGCCACATATGGGTAGTGGTTACTATTGAACAGAGCAGATACAGTCTTTTTTTTTAGAAGTCTTTTCATGTTAGTATACATGTAGATTTATCTCATTATTTTTAATTGAACTTATTGGGGTGACATTGGTTAATACAATTATGTAGGTTTTAGATATAGGTTCTTGAAGAAGGAAAGTTTCTTTAAAGCTTTCCATGTATGATAATGGAAATAGAGCAGTTCTACAATCACAGAGGTCTTTTACCCAGCATTGTTCTATAGTCATAGTTATAAAAATCTTAAAGGCAGAGACCTGGTCCTTCCATTGTAAGAACTTATAATTATTGTATGCCTGTAGCAGGACTTGGAAGACATCATCATAAATTCTATCACAGAGTATCAGTTTGGTATAGCAGATATTTACTGTGCGAGTCACTAGGCTGAACACGGTGGACACACAGATGGCTAAACATTGGTCCCGCCCTTCAGTGGCTTACAGGTCAATGGTGATATGAATGCAGCGCAGTCCTGGAGGACAAGGCCAACTTCTCTGCTTGTGAAAGTGACAGGAGGAAACAAAGATGCCCATTTCTTCTATCTTCTTTACCTATGTACATACCTTGTTTCTAGAGCAACACAGAAAATACTTTAATAACTGTATTATGTAATAAGCCATTATTATAATATTGCATCGACATTCTCAGAGCACTGGCTCCCTTTGCTCTAGTTCACAAATGAGTCTGGATCATAGGTTGGGAACTGTAACAACCCCAGAGTTGCCTGGTAACGTGGCTCATCAGGCAGGCAATTGGATCTCATGCCCAAGATGCTTCTCTGGCACTCTGCTCCTTCAAGCTGGAAGAACCTCTGTTCCTGGCCCTCCCCCCGCTCTGTGGGTCAGGTGCAGGAGACATGTATGTTTAACGATGGCCCCACGGTTCTAAGAATGTCCAGCAGTAACTTATTGAAATCTCTGGAAGCAGCTGTCTGTGTCTCTTCTCCTAATAAAATCGTTTTGTTTTTTTTTACAGTAACATAACTTCTCATTTAATTTGTGGGTGGTTGCTAAATATTAACTGTTTTCTGAGACTTGTATCAAAGGGACATTTATTCATTGGCTAAATTATGCGGGGGGGGGGGAGTTCTCCATTGTCATCTAGTGTTAGTGCCAAGAACTTAACCTTCAGGTCCTCTCCTTTCTGACATTAATGCTATTCTACGGAGAGGAGGTTGTCCAGGGTTGAAAGCATGATACTGTTGAGACAGAAGTCTATTTCAAGTTGATTTTTTCCCTCACTTTAGTGACCCTGGATAGGTCCTTCTTCTACATGTCCCTGTGTTTCTTCCTCTACACTTGGTACTGATGTGACATTGTTGTACTTGATGTATGTTTCAAAATCTTTGCAGTCTCAATTGTTGAAGAAAGATCAGACAACCTAAGCTCTCAGAAAATCTGGATTTATTTTTGCTTCACTAGCTACTCATGTCATTGGTCCTTGGTGTTTCACTCTTCCTAGCTGTAAAATGAGGTTATAAGAATACCGCCCTTTCCACCTCAGGGCATAGGTGTGGATGAGTTTAGAAGGTTAGAGTTTTATGGATACTTAGAGTGTAATACTACACATACTACATCCTTATTTCTGACTTGCTTCCCCCTTCTTTCCTTAAATGGGCAACTTTCCAAATCAGGGCACTCTGCTATCATAGTTTGCCATTAACCAGTGCGACTAGTAATTCCAGGTCCTGAGGAAGAACGATGTGGAATGAAGAAAGTAAATTTAAAGAGAAATAAGATTGGATGGGACCACAATGAGATACCACCTCACACCAGTCAGAATGGTGCTCATTAACAAAAGAACACACAATAGGTGCTGGCGAGGATGTGGAGAAAGAGGATCCCTCCTGCACTGCTGGTGGGAATGCACACTTCTGCAGCCACTGTGGAAAACAGTATGGGGATTTCTCAAAAAATTAAAAGTAGATCTGCCTTTTGACCCAGCTATTCCACTTTTAGGAATATATCCCAAGAACATCATATCACCAACTGAAAAAAAGAAATGCACTCCATGTTTATGGCAGCATTGTTCACAATAGTGAAGATCTGGAAACAACCCAAGTGTCCATCAGTGGCCGAGTGGATTAAAAAGCAGTGGTACATATATACAATGGAATACTATGGGGCCATAAAAAAGAAGAAAATATTACCTTTTGCAACAACATGGATGGATCTAAAAACTATTATGTTAAGTGAAATAAGCCAGGCAGAGAAAGAAACTATCATTATGACCTCACTCATTTGAGGAATCCAAGGAACAATGAGAACTGAGGAAGAAATCAAGACAGAGGAGGAATCAAAGGGACCACAGGAAAAGAGGACAGAGGGAAAGGGCGTGATAGGATGGGATAAACCTGAAGAGAAGGGGGGAGGGTGCCGTAGGGAGGGGGGCAAGAGAGATGTTGAAGGGAATATGGGGGAGGGGGGATGCATTGGGGTGACCCTAGAATCTATGTAAACACAATTAATTAAATAAATAAAAAAAAGACTTGTAGAAAAGAAAAATAAAAAAATTGGGTGGGAGGTCTCTGCAAGCTGATGGCAAGAACAGAGAGCTCTTCACCCCCCCCACCTGCTTTATTTATAAGGCAAATGAATTCATTAGCAAATCAAAGAGATCATTAAAACAAAGTCACATTTCCAAGGCAACCCAAGAATTCTCCCAAGTGCAGAAAACACCCACCATACATAACATCTTAACTTCACTAAACAAAGGATAAAAAGGTAATTGCCTCAAGTCTTTCTGAGGGACACGGAAGATGGGAGAGTTCAAATAATCCAGCACCATGGCTAACATGGAGGTACGGAGAAACATCCTTTAGCAACTTCACTAAGCAAGTGGGTGGTTAGGCAGATTGTCAGTTTACTGCCATTTCCCCACACCTCTGTCCCCCAAAAATCTAAACCGCAAAGATCCTGTTGGCTTGCAGTCTCCAATAAGAGTTGCCACTGACTGGACCAGGGTGGACCATGAATGTAGAGTCGCCAATCTGTAATCTAGTCTGGGCCAAGCAGGTTTCCCCCAGGAGCCTATGAACATAGTAACACAGAAATGGAATACAATAGCGGATCCTTGAAGTATTGATGAAAAGAAATATCGATGAAAACAAATAGAAATGTGGTCTGTGAAAAGAGATGAGAGAATGGCTTGGGTGTGTTATGAAAAGCACGTGACTCAGACAGAGTGATGAGGTATGGGACTGTCTGTAAAGGGGTCAGGTGTACACTTCTTCAAAACATCATTTGTATATTGTACTGCGTTTGCCACTTCAAGTTGAGTCTCCTCCGTCACCATCTATCTCTCTGTAATTCCCATGAAGTCTGGCTCCATTTTGAGGCATTTTCACATTGTCATTTGAACCATAGTCTACTGAGGCAGGAGGCATGATGGTAGCTGGTGTGAGAGAATGTCTTCAGTTATGAGACTTATCCAACTCACACAGATGGTTCTAAGTTTGGCTGAGGATTTAATTACAGCTTCCTGCTTCTAAGTTCAATTTGTGTGTGTGTGTATGTATACTACAGGATGTCATTGTTTGCATTTATTATTGTTTAGAACTGAAGGTGAAAGAAGATCTAAGGAAATTGTTTTAACCCAGTGTAGATACTGAAGGCTTATATTCTATTTGTAAATTGAGCAATATTTGACATCATCCCAGATATTTTTTTCTAATGCCTAAATCTTCACTGTTAAATTATTTCCTCTTCAAGAACAAAAATGACACTACTAGTTTTTTCCTACTTATCCCACTCAAATCATTACTCATTTCTGTTGCAACTAGAGTGTAAGTTTGCAAAGCTACCATGTATGTTAATTGGCATTTGTTTATGCGTTTGATAGATATTTTCTGAGTTTGGTCACCTCTTCAGTTGAGCCTGCATCTTCAAAACATTATTGAGACATATGTAAGTGACATTCACAAAAACAGGTACTTGCATTTCATTTAAGATCTAAGTTGGTATAAAATACGCATTTATTTTACCAATTCAGTCCATGGTTTTAAGATTTTTCTTAGTAATGGAACTGTTTAGTCAAACAAGATATTATGCTGAAAATGAATATGAAAAGAAATGAGAATGGGGCTTGTCCCTTTGAAGGAAAGTGGTCAGATGCTGCTTCTCTCATCTCTACCTCTAGCCCACCTCTGTTTTCTTAGGAGAGCTAGTTAACGCTTTTGGTTTCTAAAGCTGCTATATTAAACCATACAATTTATTGTCAGTTGTTTTTATTTTTCCAAAAGCTATTTTTTCAGCAGAAAAATAATAAAGTATTAACTTCGTCTCAGACTGTGCCTTCACTGATGCCTTACTGAGCTTCTTGAAGACAAAGGCCCTTGTCTTACCAATCTTCATCTTTCTTATTTTTCTGTCCCCTGCTGGACCAAATAGTTGCTCCAAAGTTGCCTGTTGAAGAAGTGAAAACTCTGTGATCAGACCCTTGGATTTGGGAATATATTGTCTGCATGACCTTTTACCATTTCCTGCTCTTCTCCTTGATGACACACAATGCTGTTTTAATACTGCTTAATGGTGTTCCACATTGGCAATTTCTCTCAAGAATATATAGGGAGTTTCTTTGTAAACAAGAGCTTTGGAGCTAATAGTCATGGGCGTTAAACTTTCTGGGTAACTTTAAGTAAGTTATGTACCTCCTCTAAGCTTCTATTTTCTGATCTCAGAAACAGAACAATGGTGTTTAGATAATTACACAAAAGCCATAGAGCTGTTGTTAGGAGTATTATTTGTAAGAGGCTTAGCACACTGCTTGGCATATGGTATGTGCTCAATAAATGAAAGCTATTTTTATTTTGAGGGCAACGTGAAAGGCAATGAAGCAAAGAACAAAATCATGGTGAAAGTTCAAAGTCAATGTCAAACCAAATTATATCCATCAATGCAACATTGTGCTGTGCGTTTCACAGAGCACTGACTTGTGTTATGTAGTTGATAGAACTCTGTTTTAGAGTTGGCATGTAACTAAATCTCACCTTTTCTAAGAGGTTATGCAATGTAATGAAGGATTTAAGAAATCGCTTTTCAAAAAGGGTTATGACTAATGCCTGGGATAGTTACAATCTCCTAACAGTTGGCATCATGATAATAAAAATGAAGGAGGGGAGTAGGTTTTTGTTATTACCCATTCATAGAGTAGTTTAAACTGACAGCTGTTGCCTTTAAAACAATGACTGCCCTCTTCCTGTTGCAAAAGCCCCATACTTTATGCCACTTTTCACATGTTTTTTTTCTTTTTCAGTTCTTCTGTTAAAGTACTAGATAGGTGTACAGTTTCTGCTTTTGTTTGATATATGAATTACTTAACCTCCTATAGCCTCAAATCCTTATTCCAGGTGACTTACTCACTTTGCTAGGTCTAATTCTTTTCACTCCTTTCTCATTACAATAAAAAATTTCTTCTTCTTGACTTGTAACTTTCTAACTCTGGAAGTTTGAGTGACTCATCACATAGTGGAATTGATGAAATCAGCAGCTGTTGGAAAATCATTTTTGTTAATAACTGTATCAACATGTGTTTGCTATTATTCAAGAGAAATGTGTGTATCAAATATCCATGGTAGTCCTTGCTCAAGTTTTTATTAGAGAAACTCCTATTTTGACATATTAGAATGTTCAAATGGGTACAAAACAGACAGTTTTGATGGGGGAAAAAGTCACAAAAAATAAATTGAAGTGGGAGAAAAAATGGAAACTATGTTGTTGGGAATGTTGTAATTTATTTCAGAATGGGTTAGGATGCCCTGGCTGGTTGGCTCAGTGGTAGAGTGTTGGCCTGCCTTGTGAATGTCCTGGGTTTGATTCCCAGTCAGGGCATACAGGAGAAGCACCCATCTGCTTCTCCATCCCTCTCCCTCTTGCTTCTCTCTCTCTCTTTCTTTCCCTCTTGCAGCCGTGACTCAATTGGAGTGAGTTAGCCCCGGGCACTTGAGGATGGCTCCATGGCCTTCAGTTCAGGTGCTAGGAAGAGCTCGGTTGCTGAGCAACGGAGCAATGCCCTAGTTGGCAAAGCATCGCCCTCTAGTGGGCTTGATAGGTGGATCCCTGTCAGGGCACATGAGGGAGTCTGTCTCGGCCTCTCCTCCTCTCACTGAATAAAAAAAAAATGGGTTAGGTGACTTTCTCATGGCACCATGAGTAGTAAAACAGAAATTTGGCATCTCATGACTTCTTAGTTTCTAGGATACTCTGACCATCCAACATCTAACCATCCAACAAATACATACTTTTTTTTTAGAATTTCACATTTATTTTATGAAAAGTAAATTAAAATTACTGAACTTTAAAGTTATTTATCAAAGTCTTCTCTAGTTAATAGTCAATTTTTGTTTAAGGCAGAGATTCTAAAAGTAGTCATAAATATCTTGAGGTTTTTCTCAATAAATACATACTTTTAGTATTTGCATGTAAAAACAATCACAGGCTTGTTCTGAAATATGTCCTTAATTCTGCTGGCAGCTCCTGTGCCCCTGGGTTTATGTACCCCTTACAGCAATTGCCCTCAGCCAGCAAAATCACACAGCCAGCAGGCTTCTTTAGTTTTTAAAACATATATTTTTGTTTTTTAATTATAATTGATACGGAATATTTCATTAGTTTAGGTATACCACATAGTGATTAGACATTTGTATAACTTATTAAGTGACCACCCCTATCTGATACTATTCACTATTCATAGTCTTATTATTTTATTGACTATATTCCTTATGCTGTACTTCACATGTCTGTGACTATTTTTATAATTGTATTTCTTAATCCCATGCTCTTTTTAACCTCCGTCCCATCTGGCAACCATCAAAATGTTCTCTGTATCTAAAAGGATTTTTTTCCGAAGTAAGAAGTGTGTGTGGGGGGGGCGAGGGAGGCAGGAAGACCCTGCATGCTCACCAGAAGGCAATGCTGGCCCATCTGGAGTGTTGCTCCGCTGCAACCAGAGCCATTTTAGCACCTGAGGTGGAGGCCATGGAGCTGTCCTTAGTGCCTGGGCCAACTTTGCTCCAATGGAGCCTTGGCTGCAGTAGGGGAAGAGAGAAACAGAAATAAAGGAGAGGGGGAAGGGTGGAGAAGCAGATGGGAGCTTTTCCTGTGTGCCCTGGCTGTAATCAAACCCGGGACTTCCACATGCCGGGCCGACAGGACCGATACTCTACCACTGAGCCAACCGGCCAGTGTTCTGTATCTAACAGTTTGTTTCTTTTTATTTGTTCAGTTATTTTTATTTTTTAACAAGAAAGAGAGAGGGACAGATAGGGATGACAGACAAAAAGGGAGAGAGATAAGTAGCACCAATTCTTCATTGTGGCACCTTAGTTGTTTATTGATTGCTTTCTCATATGTGCCTTGACCAGGGGCTCCAGCTGAGCCAGTGACCCCTTGCTCAAGCCAGCAACCTTGAACTCAAGCTAGTGACCATGGGGTCATGTCTATAAACCCGTGCTCAAGCCAGTGACATCATGCTAAAGCTGGTAACCCTGTGCTCAAGCTGATAAGCCTGCACTCAAGTTGGCAACCTTGGGGTTTTGAACTTGGGTCCTCTGTGTCCCTGGCCAATGCTCTGTTCACTGTGCCACTGCCTGGTCAGGCATGTATATATACTATTAAAGTTAACAGCAAATCATGGGCATATTTCTATTTCATTAAACATTCTATTACATAAAAAAATTTAAAAGCACATTTAGTAGCCTATTAAATGTATATACCATAATTTATTGAACTAATTTCATATATCTGAATATATTGTTTCCAATATTTTCTACTCTTGAGAATCAAATAATGAGCATTCATGGTGATGAACTTTGGGTATCCAGGCGTCCCCAAACTATGGCCCGCGGGCTGCATGTGGCCCCCTAAGGCCATTTATCCAGCCCCTACCGCACTTCCGGAAGGGGCACCTCTTTCATTGGTGGTCAGTGAGAAGAGCACTGTATGTGGCGGCCCTCCAACAGTCTGAGGGACAGTGAACTGGCCCCCTGTGTAAAAAGTTTGGGGACTCCTGGATGCCTTTGTCATTTGTATTTAGTCAGTGAAATTGGTGGATTAATTACATGTACATTCAATTGTCCTCCAGAAGGCTCATGCCAATCACCCTCACTGAAGCCTTGATTAGCGTACCTGCTTCCCTGTACCCTTACTAGTTGAGATATTATTTATTTTTGTTCACTGCAAACTTAGGAAAAAATGACATGTTATTGCTTTGATTTTTATTATCTCATTACCAATAAAAATTTTCATATGGTTGCTGTTCACTTTTTGTGTTATGTTTAGTGTGTCTTTCTCTGTCTCCCCTCTCAATTTTATAAATATATATTATAATTTATAAACCAAGCATTTAAATATCAGCATCTGCATCCGAGGAGGTATGAGTCAGAAATTTAAATAAAGTCCATTCCACTAGGTTGGTGTGTATTATTATGTAACTAACATTTACAAAATGTGTGAAGTATGAGGCTATTTATTTCCAATATGGAGTAAAAGTGTTCTGAAGCTATGTAGTTATTTGTGCAACCAGAATGAAATGGCTTTATGTGTGTGGCTGAACCAATATAAATAAAGAAGATATTCATTTATTTAATATTTAGAAACTCAAATAATAAAACCAATAGAATGATAAAGTTTCTTTAAAGTCACTTCACTGATTCAGCTTGTATTAGGGGCATGATTTGCATGACTTTGGCCAGAATCACACATGCTGCTATGGTTAGAAGCAGGTCTCCATACCACATACTGGAAATGGATTTGTTGTGTCAACACAAATACCAGACTGGGTTATTAAATAAGCAGCCTTAGTGCCTGCTTGAGAGCCCTTCAAAGAGAGGGACTGCATGAAGGAATTTCAGGGTGAGAGAAATTAATTACTTTGGGAAAAATTTGTTTGGAAACTGACGGTTAACTTTGCATGTCAACTTGACTGGGATTATCCGGTCAACATTATTCTGGGTATTTCAGTGAGGGTGTTTTTGGATGAGATTAACATTTAAAGCAGTAGACTAAGTAAAGTAGAGAGCTCTCCTCATTGTGGATGGGCCTCATCCAATCAGTTGAAGGACTGAATTGAACACAAAGACTGATCTTTTCCTGAGTAAGAGATATTCCTCCTGGCTAGAACTCTGTTTTTTTTTTGTTTGTTTGTTTTTGTTTTTGTTTTTTTGCTGCCTTTGAACTCACACTGAAGCTTCAGCTCTTCCTGGGTCTGGGGCATGCCAGCTTTTGTACTGGAACAACCACTGTCTGTCCTGAGTCTCCAGCTTGTTGATGCATCATGCAGATCTTGAGACTTGTTAGCCTCTATCAATTGTGCGAACCAAGTTCTTATAATAAACCTCTTTAAACACATATTATTCCTTACATGTCCACATATATTTCACATATATAATTTTATTGGTTCTATTTCTCTGGAAAACCTTGACTAAAAGAGAAGTTTGATTTTAAAACTTACCCAAGGCCAAAAAAATAGTTTCTGAAGTGTACCGTTTTAAAAAAATTCCACATAAGGCACAGCAAAATTCAAGGCATTCCCTCCTGAATGTGTCATTTACCAAAGGAGAATATTAATAATCATCACACAGAGTTGTTAGGGGTTCAAATTAAACGGCATATAATAAAGCATTGGTGCAACTGCTGAACACATCTTTCTGATGAATTAGAACTTTTCTCTAATGTAACTCACGAGTGGCAATGGCCTTAGAAGAAAGATCTCACTTAAACGATTGTAATATTTTCCAAGTGGCAGACTACCGCCCCTCACAAATGCCTACAAATATGTGCACACTATGGACATGGACATCACACACACACACTGACACAGACACTGATGTATACGCCCGCTTTGGGGAGAAACAGCAAAGCCGGTGTAGAATTGGTAAACATCTTTATTGTGCGGAGGCATACGCCCTTTATAGGACATGCAAGATAAACAAGTGTAAAATCTATCAGTAAGCGTATCAAATGTCAGCCGTTGTCTGGAGTGGCACTTGGATGAGCACGGGGACTAAGCGTGTACGCAGAACAGACATGTCTTAGGGTACACAGTTTACAGACCGAATCGCAAAGCAATTTCCCAAGTGATTGTTCTTATATAAAGATTAAAAAAATATCATTACACTTAAAAAGGATGCGGTATAGTACATTTTCAGTTATGTACACAGATTCAAAGTAAAACTATGTCCATGCCAGTGTCTGTTTTAAATGCAAAAGATCAAAGTTGGTAGCAGGTTGGTAAGTAATGTGTCAAGAAAACTAGAAGAGGCAAAAAAGAAAAAAAAAAGTATAAAGTCAGGCAGAATTCCAACAGGTGTATGAAACTAAAAGTAACAGTGTAACTGAAGACTACAAATAAATTCCCCAAGGGCAGAATCTTAATGTGATCAGGGGACTGAAAGCTTTTGGATGTACCAGGGCTTTCTGTATGACTCAGGTTTACAGGTAACATTCCTCAGTTTGAGTTTAGAAGATTTTGAATTTATTCCAGCGAAACTACCTCAATCTTTTATTACTGCCCTCCTCCTCCATCTTCTTTCTGAGCAATATGATGCCTGGATTAGGTCCAAAGCTCCTGGCAGGGAGAGGGGCCATGTGTCACAGCATAACAGACGGTGCAAGTGCTTTACTTTGAAGGGGTCACATTTGCAATGACTCTGACAGTCTCACACAATGGCCTCCAGTGAGCCCTTCCCTGGAGGCCCACTGATCAGCTGAAAAGGGAACAAATGTCCGGCCACTAAAACACTCTGGTGATGGATTAGTTTGGAGTCAGGAAAGCGTGATTATTCTTGAAAATAAACGAAGCTGACGAGACATGCTGACCTCATTCGGCTGATGAGAGACAGGGAACGTTGGCTTCCAGTCCTGCCAGCCCAGAGAGGAATCAGCCCCATTTGTCCACCTCAATGCATTTCCTGGGACTGCTGTAGACCATTCCCGATATCGGTAAAGATGGTGTGTGATATGCACAAACATGCACTTCATCCGACTCTGTTTCTCAGAGTCAGAAACAAGTGGGTAGAGCTAGGTAATGGGTTTTCTAATTGTGATCTCCAGCGAGGTTGCTGACCTAGTGGAAACAGCAGTTGGACCCTAGTTGAAAAGGAAAATATGAAGCACAAGAAGGCACTTAGGTCTTATTATGTAACAAATATTGAGGCACAGAAAGTATCACAGGTTAAAACTTTGAAGAAAGGTAAGGCATTAGTCAGATTGTGTGAATGCAGGCTGTTTTCTAATATGATAACCAGGTTTCAATGGATTGTTAAAATGAATGGCAGCAATCCACTAACACTTCTCAGATTGTGAGGGAAAAATTTGCTTAAAACCAACCACACATCTGTACAATCAATGGATGTAGTCTGGAATTCTTCCCTTACCATAAAATGATCGATATTTTAGAATAGGCAGTTGAAGTCGTCAGTTCTTCATATTTCTCTCCAATTATCTTTCATATCTCAGCTAATAAAACAATGACACACATGCAAATAACAATGTAAGGAGGATATTTTAAATGGGTATAAAAAATTCAGACCACCAAAATAAAAATAGATGTAATAGCTCAGAAGAGACAAATAATTGTTACGAAAAATGAGTGATCTCTTTATGAACCAAGACAATTCATTCATATGTTGTTGCTGTACTTGCAACTTAAAACTTGAAATTGGCACCAAGAAAATTAAAAAGAGAAAAGAATCAGGCATACTTCTATCCTTGAAATGTCACTTATATTTCTTTCTGCATGTTGATGCGAATATTGCTGAATATTTTGCCAAAAGCCTCAAAGAGCGGGTCACAGAAGGTGTGGACGCAGATGGAATAGACACGGTGGATGCACTGAATCTCAATCATGAAACTCTTAATGTACGGCACGACTACCCAGATGTGCAGGAAGGAAACAATGGCAAAATAAATGCCCCAGATAAGTGCCATTGGGATGCCAAAGAGGGCAGACAGCAAGCGGTAAAACCAATATTTCGTCACAGTGAAGGTGGTGAAGCTGGCCTTCCAGATGCCGTCGAAACTGTGTGTCCCTTCAGGCTCTGCAATCACATCTTCAAAATCAATCTGAAAGGAAGAAGTTACAGATCGTGAGCTTGAAATAGCAGAAAAGAGAAAAAGCCCACTACTGAGTATCCATAAACACACTTTAGCCTTATGTACAATGTGTGGTGCTCAAGGCACCCAGCACAGCAGCAGCAGCAGCAGCAGCAGCAGCAGCGATTTCACTGCGAACTGCAAAAGCAGATATTTGCTCCTGCCCTAATCTTACTGCATCTCTGGGGGTGGATCCAGGAGAACACGTTCTGCACGTGTTTCTTTACCATGTGAAAGGTTGAGAACCATGGCTCCAGGGGAAACCAAACGGATGTGATGAAATGCCTGCCTCCAATCTGGCAACGTGGCTAAGTATGCAAGGCACTCAGTAAACGACCCAGCCTGAGTTAATTGCTCTCTTAAGCAACCGCACCCACAGTAGTATTAAGGATAGTTAATCGATTATAGACTCCTTGAACACTGAAGTGTTAGATTTCTTCAGTGAATTAGATCATTATGAGCTGTGAGGACTCAGGAAGTCTTCATGGGGTGATGGGTCTTGAACAGGACTTGGAAAACAATAGCGTATGATTTGGAGAGGAAGAAGGAAGCTTGGATATAGTGTAAGCAAGGCCCCAGGAACAAGGAAGGGTAATGCAGTGAATGTCACAGGCAGAGAGACTTGTATGGCCATGGCTGGCAAAGCAGCTTGAGGCTAGACTCAAGATCTTTTTACTTACAGTGGGGGGTGGGGAGCCTATTGAAGATGTTGGAGAGGGAGAATGCGCCTGCAGCCACAGTCAGCGCAGTTATTGGTCAGGATGAATTAGACAGCAAGCACTGTGGAGGTGGGGAGAAGGGAGGACACTCCAGGCAGAGAGAGTGTTGCGATACCTCAAGGTCGAGACAGTAGGGGCAAATTGGAATAGTGACCATGGAGAAAAGAAAAAGAAAAGGAAAAAAAAAAGAAAAGAAAAAGAAAAAAAAAAGAAAGAAAGAAAAAGAAAAAAAATGAATCTTAGGGGTGTTAAAAGAAGAATCCACAGGACTTGAGTACTTTAAGGTTGGGATACAGAAAAGCCAAAAATGAGTGTTGAGCTTTTAATTTGCCTTCTGGGGAGAACAGAGGTGATATTAACATCAAGAAGAAAGTTAGAAAGGAAAGCAGTTAAAAGAATATTAAAAGAGAGCATTTTTGAATAAACAAACAGTAAAGTTTTGAATAAGGGCAGATGCAAATATCAGTGGTCCACACCGGATGAATCCCGAGTGGTTGGTTTCCGTGACCACTAAGCAAATGAGATGCAGTCAGCACTTAACAGTTACCAAGTGCTACATGCATTTTCTCCATGCAATCTGGGGTTTCAAACCAAGCTGGGAAGGTAGGTGGTCGTTTTATGAAGTGGGGCCAGAATGCAAACTTGACCCCTTTCCCAGTAGCATTCTCTCCTATAGTACATGTTCACCTAACCAATTAATTCTCAGGCGATTGTTTTTTAAGTGAGAAAAGGGGAAGCACACAGACTCTCCCATGCACCCGAATGGGGATCCATCCACCCAGCAAGCACACTAGGGGGCGATGCTCTGTCCATCTGGGGCATTGCTCCGTTGCTCAGCTGTGGAGCCATTATTTTTAGCACCTGCGGCAGAAGCCACAGAGCCATCTTCCACGCCCCAGGCTGAGGCCAACATGCTTGAACCAAACGAGTCATGGCTGTGAGGGGGGTAGAGAGAGAGAGAAGGGAGAGAAATGGGAGGGATGTAGAAGCAGATGGGCGTTTCTCCTGTGTACCCTGACCTGGAATCAAACCTGAGACATCCATATACTGGATGGATGCTCTCCTACTGAGCCAACCAGCCAGGGCCAATACTCAGATTTTATCCATCTGGAAGGATTTATGTAGACAAAAACTGAAAAAAAAAAATTACTTCTAAAAGAGTGGGACTGAGCCAGCTCAACTGCTTGGTATTGGCAGATGTCTGAAGGATTCTAATGTAGACCCCCAAACAAGTAGATGGCTTCCAGCAGCAATGCAGCCAAGCTCAGGATTAGAGAGTGAAAACCTGGGTGACTCCATAGAGCCGCTCAATGCCAACGAGCCACCTTGAAGTCAACACACTAAAACACCTTTCAGAAAAAGTGCTTGACGCTTAGCAGTGGTTAAAGTATATTTTCCATAACGCCCTGGTTCTTGATTTGTTGTTCAATATCCCAATAATGTAATATGTAAGTATGTCCACAATTATGTAAATAACTTACAGATTTATTGTTATTCTAAGTTTTTCTTTGCTCATTTAGATCTAGACTCTGAAGTACACATTAACTTGTCTGTTTTAAAAGGTTGTACAAACTATGTGGCAAGTGAGATTAATCCTTTAATGAGGTTTCTTTGCAATTTATTTAATTGTCTACTACGGGGCTTTGTTCTAACACTGCATTTTTCCAAAGCAATTAAAAATAAAGGCCTGTAGTTTTTCTTCATTCAAATGCAAAGTACCAAGAGAATTTTATTTTTTAGAAAGGACTTTGTTTTGTAAGAGGATTTGGTGAAGTCAAAATTAATATACTAAAGCAGGCATTCTTAATTTGGGTCAAAAAGAGAAAAAGGATAATGGTGGTCCATGAATTCCCTGAAATGGGTATATATGTTTTGAGTGTACAATGTACAAAAGTACATTACTTTTATATGAAAATAAAGAGTCTATTACCAATGGGGTTTAGGAAGGACTTTATTGGAACAGAGGATTCCTGTCTCTTTACAGAACAAACTTTAAGCACGTCTGCCTTGTGATTCTTTTTCAAGAAAAGAGATAGTACTATCACTTGTTGACTGGCTGTTATGATCAGACACTGCTCTCATTTAACTCACAGCAACTTGGTAATATATTATTTCCATTTTACAGAAAAATGTGAAGTTCAAAATGTTAAATCGGGCCCTGGCTGGTTGGCTCAGTGGTAGAGCGTCGGCCTGGCGTGCAGAAGTCCCGGAGAAGCGCCCATTTGCTTCTCCACCCCTCCCCCTCTCCTTCCTCTCTGTCTCTCTCTTCCCCTCCCGCAGCCAAGGCTCCATTGGAGCAAAGATGGCCCGGGTGCTGGGGATGGCTCCTTGGCCTCTGCCCCAGGCGCTAGAGTGGCTCTGGTTGCGGCAGAGCGACGCCCTGGAGGGGCAGAGCATCGCCCCCTGGTGGGCAGAGCGTCGCCCCCTGGTGGGCAGAGCATCGCCCCCTGGAGGGGCAGAGCGTCGCCCCCTGGTGGGCGTGCCAGTTGGATCCCGGTCGGGTGCATGCGGCAGTCTGTCTGACTGTCTCTCCCCGTTTCCAGCTTCAGAAAAATACAAAAAAAAAAAAAAAAAAAAAAAAAAAGTTAAATCGTCTAGGTAAATAGAGGTGGATTTGAATTTCGAATCTGGTCTGCAAGATACCAATTCTTTCTACAATCACATCGCTTTTTAAAAAATGTTTTTGAAAGCTTCTCTAAGGCAATTACGGTATTTCACAATTAAAAGGCACATGAACAAAAAAGAGTTTGCTGAATTTAATCTTTCTGGTGACTGTAAGAATTCCCGCAGTAGAGTGTTGAGGACAAGATCACAGACAGACACCACATGCACAACTGTTTATTAGTGAGGATCTATAAACACATGTCTGCGTGTAAGATTTCCTGGTAATAACCTTATTTTTCCAAGCATACATATTAATGCTGTTTTCAGTGAATATAATGGACATTCTTAAACTTTAAGTTGCTTAGAACATTTCAGGGTGGCTGTTTTATCAGTGTTTTCCAGAAACTGCCAGTGAGCATGATTTATCCTCAAACAGCCAAGTGAACTTAGAGCAGGTCCCCAGGGGTGGACAGCAACATGACAAAAAATAACATGTTATATAAATATATTCAGTTAGTTGCTGCTTTAGTCTTGAAACTTTAAGGTGGCTTAAGAGAACTAGCAGCCAATTAGATAAGAAAAACCAAGCAAGGCAGGATAAGGACACGCAGTGCAGCTGGAATAAGTCTTAGTTTCTCTCTGCCTCTATTTCTGCAACAGGAGTAGTGATAGGGTTTTGGGAAGAGTACATGACATAGTTTTTGTAAAGTGCTTCGCATGGGAACAGAGCAGTGCCTTATAGTAAATGCTCAATAGATAGGGGCATTAAAATATTCCTTTCTCTGGGTAACTAAGATTGTCTGGGTTACAACTGTAATAAAAAAAAAAAACCAGTTGCAAAGCACAAGTGGCTGCGATTTCAAACCCACTTCAAAAGAAGTGCCTTCTATTTGTAATCACCTTTACCACAACCCTCTGAGATGAATGCCATTGTTCCCATTTTACAGATCAGGATACAGTGGGAGGTTAAGTAATTATTCAAGTTCACATAAATGCTAAGGAACAAAGCTGGAACTCGTCCAACTTCAAGTCTGATCTATTTTTTACTTATGTATTTCTGGGGTGACAAACCCTTATAATACTCTTGCTTGCTGAATTTTCACCCAGATAGTATGCTTTCTAAAACATTCACATTTTGATTATTAAAGGGATTAGTCTTGTTCATATTTCCATTGTAAGTCAGGACAGCTAGTAACTAGGATGTTTTCCATTTTGGGGACTGGTTGTATTTTCATGGCCCTGCACAGTATGTTCTCACAATTCTGGGCAGCCAGCCAAGGACTCCCACTTTAGTTGGCAGATAAGGAAACTGAGGCAGAGAACAATTAAAATAGGCCAGATATTCTCAAGGTCCCAAGGGAATAAGTGGGAAAGCTGAAATTAGAACTCTAACATCCTGATTCTCAGGCCTAGGTCCAGCGCCACACTCTACACAATCTCCCTAGAAACTTACATCTCTCTCCCCATATCTCTTCTCTACCTACCCCATCGTATCTCTAGGTCTCCTGTGAGTCTTTCATTGCCTTCTAAAAACCATTGACTTGAAAGGTATCTTTGTGTGAGGTTAGGAGAAACGTCCTTTTCACAACATGAACATGAACATTTCTGTACATCTATCCAGGGTAAAAAACTGGAGGGAATTTTAAAATAAAATATCATTGTACCTTTTGACATATATTGATAATGCACTAAACCCAAAAAAGTTCTGTTAGTAATCAATCTGTCATTCCATTTAAAGATAGTTTAAAATTCCATATCAATCTAAGCACAGTTGCTCCAGCATATTCATAGACATTTAAAGTTGAAAGAATCCTTAAAGAAATGGAGTCTCATTTGAGATAGAAAAACTAATGGCCCACGCTGTCAGATGACTGGATCGAGGATACCTTTCCCTTTAATGGCAGACACAGGACTGGAATTCAGGCTTAGGGACTGTCCTGGGCGTTTCCACTACTACTTGGGCTACCACTGCACATCTTCAATCAGTCTGACTTCTACATTCCATAGCCAATGCCAAAAGCAGCTAGGCTTGCTTGTATCTGAACTTGAACACTATCTTGCTCTTAAGAGGTCCAGCAGGTCTACTGTTGAATGAATGATGGTGTCTCCCTATGACAATCCCCAGTATGCTCTTGGTTCCCATGCATCATTGGTTCGATTTATTCCATATCAAAACTATCACTCTGGAGTTCTATTTACTCAGGGACTCACTCTTCTTATACCTTATAAGAGGGCAGGTCTTTCCTGGAGCCGAACTTTACCTGATCACTTAGATTTGGTGAAGAACAAGATTTGGAGACTTGCTTTTAAAACACACACACACACACACACACACACACACACACACACACACACACACGAAGTGCCTGTGCCATTTAGTTTCTTAGAATGGGATTCCTAAGATGAGGTTGAGCTACCGCTCCAAGAACTGATTTTCTGTTCTGTGGTCTATGGAACAAATTGTCCTTCTGGCAAGAATCATGATGTGGAGCTTAAGATCAAAGGCATAAATGTGCTTTAGTGATATGTCTGTGTCTTAATAGATGCTTTATAAGGAATCAGCAGTTTATATTACTAGATTTTATAAATGACATTAAATACCTTTGTGCAACATTGACTTATGATGCTACAATTTCAGAAACATAAGTTACGAAAACCTAGCAGCAGACATTAGGCAAAGCAATCTGTCATGTTGTGTTTTGATAATACTGGGCTAATATAGTAAATCTCAGAAGATTTCATCTTGTTAAATATATTTGATGGCAATATTTAAAAAACATTTTATATGTACACAAGATTAAAAAAAACATAAGGTCATTTTTTTTGTCTCAAAATCTGGACACTTTATTTCTGAGTAAGAAATTTTTAAGAAGGAAACTCTAAGTACATGTAGGATTTCATAAACCATGATGCTTACATATCTATTTCTATGGGAAAATCTCTTTGTAGACACGTAGCAGAAATTGTGATTGTATTGGATGTATAGAACACATAAATAATGGTGCACAAGATGTTTACCTAAGACTTATAGTTGCCTACCCACCATCCCTAGTTCTACTTCTCTGCCAACAGAATCTTCTTTATCCAGGTAGTAGCAATAATTCTCAGAGATAAATCATAGTTGGTTTAGTTTATAGTAATGTTAGTTTCCTTGGTGAATGATTTGTTTATGGTAGGCACATGACCCAGTTCTGGCTAATGAGATCTAAGTGGAAATCTGTTGGGTGGGACTACAAATAAAGTTTTATTTTTCTTATGAAAAGACAGAAGCATATAGTGTGGCCTTTTGCCTCTTTCATCTTGCTTAGATGATATGTAGCTTTAATGTAGAGAAGTCATATTGTGACCATGAGGTGACATGCATGCGTAAAAGAATATAAAGTGCTATTTTGCCTTTATCGAGCTGTAAAAACAATGCCAGTAGCTGTTCATCCCTAGACTTTCCCTTATGTGACATATAGACACTTATTTTTAAGCCACAACTATTCATATTTTTAGTTGCCTATAGCAGAAAGAATTCCTAAGTGATACAATTAACATTCTTTCTTGCTGGTTGACACAGAAAGTGTACATCTTATTTAGAAACCTGAGTTCAGTGTCAAACTTCAGTGTATCTTCTCAAAGCTACTAGGCCAGGGATTTTCAACCTTTTTCATTTCATGGTACACATAAACTAATTACTTTTTAGGCATGTCAAAAAAAATATATTACTTTTTGCTGATCTGACAAAAAAGTAGGCATAATTTTGATTCATTCATATTGGACAGCTATTGTGATGACTGTTGTCATTTTTTTTAAATTTGACAGTCTAAGGGAAAAGAAATCAGTGCCCCTGACTAAATGGTCAAGTATTGCATATTTTAAAAGTTCTTGCAGCACACCAGTTGAAAATTGCTATACCAAACTTTGTCCCAGAATATGCTGCCTAACTTGTATCAGAAAATGTTTGCTTTGCATTAACATTTAGTTTTAGCAAAAAGTTGTTAGGATGACAAATTAACTATGAAAGAAATATATGAATGTATTATGTAATAGCATCTACAATGACTCCCAATGACTCCCCCTCCCCCACTTCCTGGTATTCATGACCTGTGCAATGCCCTCCCTTTGAGTGTGGGCTAGAATTAGTGATTTGCTTTTTTTTTTTTTTAAATCAAGTGAGAGGTGAAGAGGCCGACAGATAGACTCCCGCATGCAACCTGACGGGGATCTACCCTGCAAGCCCTCTACTTGGGCAATGCTTTGCCCATCTGGGGCTGCTGTTCTGTTGCTTGGAAACTGAGCCATTCTAGTGCCTGAGGCGAGGCCATGGAGCCATTCTTAGCACTGGGGCCAACATGCTCCAACCATTTGAGCCATGGCTGTGGGAGGAGAAGAGAAAGTTGAGAGAGAGAGAGAGAGAGAGAAAGAGAGAGAGAGAGAGAGAGAGAGAGAGAAGAGGGAGAGGAAGGGTGGAGAAGCAGATGGGCACTTCTCCTATGTGCCCTGATCAGAATTGAACCTGGGACTTCCACACACTGGGCCAATGCTTTACTGCTGAGCCAACCAGCCAGGACATGGTTTGCTTTTAAATACTAAAATATGGCAAAAATGATGGGCTGTCTCCTCCCAGGTCAGGCTATAAAAGACTGTGCCGGATTGCTTCCTCTCTGGCTCTAGCTTGCCTGCTCTGCTGGAAGCCGGGCAGCGTGTTGTGAGTTGTCCTATGGAGAGGTCTAGGTGGAAGGCACTGAGAAAGGGCTCTCTGGCCAACAGCCACTGAGAAACTGAGGCCCTCAGTCGAACACCCTGGGGGGGACTGACGTCGGCCATGCGAGTAAGCTTGTCAGTGGGCCCTCTCCCAGCTGGCCCTTGAGGCGTCTCCAGCCCTGACACTTGGGTTGCAGCTTGTGACAGGCCCTGAGCCTGAGCCACTCAGTTCAGCCCACTTGCATTCCTGACACGCTGTAAAGTGACAAAGGTTTGTTGTTTTAAGCCATTAAATTTTAGGGTAATTTGTTATGCAGCTATGGAACACTAATACAATTACAAAGCAACTACTTTCATTTTGATTATCATTCCTTAGTTTCTATTTTATTAGTCTTTTCTACTAGTTAATTTGGTTTTCATACTTATAGAGAAAATGTATACAATGAATGTATATACATATCCAGGATTTGGTCCTGGGGCAAAAATCCAGAAATATATGAGGAGGAAATACAGAATTTTCAACTTTTTACAATTCACGTCAAACAGAATATTATAATATTGTTAGGCCATTGCTGGTTTTCTACTGAGATGTGCACCAAAGACAAAGAAGCAGCTTCACCTAGAGCAGTGGTCCCCAACCCCTGGGTCGCGGACCGGTACTGGTCCGTGGGCCATTTGGTACTGGTCCGCAGAGAAAGAATAAATAACTTACATTATTTTCGTTTTATTTATATTTAAGTCTGAACAATGTTTTATTTTTAAAAAATGCCAGATTCCCTCTGTTACATCCATCTAAGACTTACTCTTGACGCTTGTCTCAATCACGTGATACATTTATCCATCCCACCCTAAAGGCCTGTCCGTGAAAATATTTTCTGACACTGAACTGGCCCGTGGCCCACAAAAGGTTGGGGACCACTGACCTAGAGGACTCGCCACTGAACCTGGACTGCACTGATAGGCACCTCTGTGCCCAGGGGTCCTCAGCAGGGGCAGTGTGGCAGAGGACCAGCTGGGCGTGAGAGTGGGATGCTTGCTAAAATGCAGATGCTCAGGCCCCATTTCAGACTCAGATTCTCTGGGTTGGGGCCTGGGGAATCTGTACTTATAACAAAATTTCTCCTTTTTTTTTCCATGCAAAAGTCGAGAGTAGGTCATGCTGCCTTCGACTTGGAGACAGCTCCTTCTTGTCTCTGCTGCTGTCCCCTTCTGTGCCTTGAAGCTCTGTGTCTCTCCCCGCTTCTCCCCAGAGGCTCCTCATGTGCTGCGTGGCATCTGGAAGTTGGTAGATGATGAATGGAAATCATCTTTGAAAGGCTTTTCCTAATTTAAGCCCATAAATATGTATCATTGGACAAGAATGAATGACTATTATTTATTATGAAAAACACACAAACTGGCAATGGAAATCCTGATTTATTTTCATGATTCTAAACCCAGCTTAAACACATGCTTGTTTTCAAAAATCAAATACGCACCTCTGAAATCCTAATGGATGTACCAAATCCAGGCACAGAGGAGGGATTGAACACTTCGAACTCCCTTCGCCAGGCTCACACATTTCCAACATGTTGAGCAGCCTTTGAAGTCAAGGAATAAATGTTGTGCATGAGTGTGTGGGTGCAGAGAAGGCTGAGGACCAGCATGGTTAAATGCTCCCAGAACACAGGAACTTCGCTCCAATGCCCATCTGTTTTGTCCAGGGCGAGGGCAAATGCCCGTGTGCTTACTGGGCCAAACTGGCAGCACTGGAGGAAAAGGCCACGGTGTTCTCACAGTCCTGCAGGCAAAGTGGCAGTCTGGATTGTGTTGCCAATGCCTGCAGTGACTTGGATTTCCTGAGGACCCACATGTAACCTCAGGAAACGTGTAAATCTGGGTGGGAACTGACATATTCTTGGGCTGTCTTGGGGGGGGGCGGCATTGGGCAATTTACCATGCACCAGACCACAGGGCTGTCTCTTAGAGGGAAGGAGCAAGCTGCATGCTAATCAGGGTTCAAGCTGGAGAGGGTAAAATGTGGGTATTTAGCTACCTCTGTGAGCCAAAGGGGGCGGGGTGCCGAGGGACTCACAGGGCCTGGCCTGGACCTCCAAGTGGAACCTTTGAGTCTCTCCCTCGGGCTGACCTCTGCCTTGTTTCTTTCCAGACATGACGGAGGCCTTAGAATAATGACATCCTACATTGATAGTGTCCACTCAACTGCTTCTCTTCACAAACCGGGGAAGTTCTAGGTTCTTGTCAGAATAAGGATGGAAGATAGTCTTATTTTTCCATGAAGGCAAGATACGTCTAACTAATAAATGACAGGACCAAACCAGAACTTAGGGCAGGTCTGTGCCTGTTGTAGCCACATACTAATTAGCAAGTAAATATTTCTTCAATATATGTAATATGCTAAAGGAGCTGTAAGCGACCATTGTAAAGATGTAGATGTACATCACATTGCACTCATCAATATACTATCTCTTATAAATTCTCTACTTGGTATCAATATATTATCTCTTATAAATTTTTACTTGGTATCACAAGTATACTTTAATTAATTGCTCTTTTGGTATCCCATTTTATTCAAAATGATCTTATTCACCACATTTCTATGATACCATCACCATTGGGACCAAAATGGAGTGGAGGGTTGGTTATCATTCAGATGACTTGGGCAACATGGAAAGCCTACAAAAGGGGAAATTTGAATCAGATGTTTTCAACTTTAAGGAAATAATATTTAGGAAATATTGATTACTGGATGTTTTTGCTTGGTTGGTTTTTGCCCCAGTGATCTGAATAAGTACAGTTGTGTGGGCCTGGCCCCGAAGTAGGGGGCACACTGGGGTATGGTGGGGGGCCTCTGAGAGGAATCCCGGTGGAGGCTGAGGGACTGCGGGCTTCTCCTGCAGGGACCGCAGAGAGCCCGGCCGGGAAGGGGGTGAGGAAGGAGGTGCATTTGTTCCCCACTTTTCTTATGTGTGTGTGTGCGCGTGGGTGTGTGTGTGTGTCTGCATGTCAGGAGAGGAGGCCTATGAGTAATTTGTGCTTTACAATGAATTTGGTAACTGGTTCCTTTCTTGGCAGGCATGCAGGGGGCTGTGCAGAGCAAGGCAGAGTGTCACTGCCGATTGTCCTTGAGGTGCCACTGATGGACTTCAGGCAGCAGTGCAGCAGCTGGGTTCTGAGGCAGACTTTTACAGACACCTTGGAATAGCCACAATTTATACGATAGGCGTTATCCCATCACACCCCATATGCGAGGGCCTGCAAAGTGGTGCTATTTCCTTCATGTCACAGATGAGGAGACTGAGCCTCAGGGAGGTTGCGATCAGCAACTAGACCAGTGGTGGGATTCAGCCGGTTTGCACTTGTTCGGCAAAACCGATACCTAATTTTTTGTTGAGTTTGGCGAACAGTTTGTTAAAATGGCACTTGTAATCAGGGTTCTCCTAAGGTGGGTGCCTGGGCAGCCACACAATGTAGAAATCACAAATTTGCAAATTTACATTCCTTACTCTTTTTTAACATTCATCTGCACAACGGCGTATTCTAAGCGCCCCTAGTAATGTTCATTCCGTCCATGGGTGAAAAAAACTTGATGGAACTATGCTTGTAATATTTATTTATTCATTTCGTAAAACTTATTATACCTTTGATGAAATACTACATTTTAATTCCCTCACATTTGTTACTTCAGTAAACAAACATATAACGTAAAGACAAAAGTGCCAAACCAGGGGGTGATAAGTTGCCATTGGAAATATCTTAAATAACAGTTTTATTGTTTTTTTGTTAGGTATTACTTAATATTTTTTTCATTTATATTTAAAAACTTTTATAACATAATCTAGTTTTGTGTGCCTCTTTTATTGTTCTTGTTTAAGTATGAAATGCATGAAATCATCAACTACCTTCCGATATATTGCTTTTTTATACCTAGAACAGTCATTAGGGCAGAGAATCGATTGTTATTTGAATCCCAGCACTGGACTGGGCCAAATCCAAGCCTTAGGTCTCCTGGTGCTCATTTAGTCTCCCGCCCTTTGTAACCCCCATCTCATTCTGTTTATGCGACTCTGCCCATTCAAGCGGTCGTGAATGGGTTTCTGAATCCACATGCTTTCCCTTGCCTGCATCCTGGCTTCCCATCCAAGCTGATAGAAAATGTCGTCTCGGCCTCAGCTAATGGCCGTTTCCATCAGGAAGGGGTGTGTGATCCAGGCAAGAGGGTGCAGCTGGCTTCTGCTGCCTTCAGACATCCACGGTCAACGTTGTCCTCACTCCCCAGCGGCCAAGCTCCTCTCTGGCCAGGACCCTGCTTCGCTTCACTGATCGGCGTCCCCACTGCATCCTCCTCTCCCCTTGGTTTTTCCCGCTTTACCATAATATTGCGCCTTTTCTTATTCCATTCCTTTAGGGCCAGTGGTTTGGAAACATTAATGAACTCAAGAATTGTCTGGGGATTTTGCTAAAATGAAAATTCCTGAGATTCTGTATCTAAAGGTAGGGTCCAGGTGTCTGTACCTTCTTCCCCCCTATTGATTTAGGTCATCCAAGGATGACACTTTGAGAAGTAAAAATCGCATTGAATTTCATTCTCAGCTAGACAAGAGGACCTGGCGGGCACAATAGTAGGTTAGTGACTGTGTTGCTTCCTACTTTTGAAAAGCAATATGGTGACCTGGTTGATAGCATGAGGGCTGGCTGTGCTATCTCAGATATGCTACTAAACTTCTCTGTGCCTCAGTTTCTCATCGCTAAAATGCAGGTATAATAGTACTTACTTTATAGGATTGTTCTCTGTATTAAATAACTTATGCCAAATGTTTAGGGCAGTGTCTGGGGCAATGGTCAGTGCTACATCAGGAACTCTTGGCCCCGGTGCCCCGATCAGAAGTGAGAAAATGTTAGAGATTTCAGTAACAGTGTTGGAAAGACAGAGGAGATATTTTGGCAAAGAAGAACTTCTTGGCATTCCTGAAATTGTTTCATTGAGGTGGCTGCTTATTTTTCATTCTGCCTTTAAGTGAGCAAGAAGGGTTAGCTCATCTCTAGCTAGTGTGTCAGCCTTCTGGAGTTTATTACAAACATGAAGCACAAAGGGACCAAATGTCCCCTGGGGGAGGAGATGGCCCAGCTGCAGGAATGCCTGATGTGTCAGAGAGTGGCAGCAACACCAGGAGGTGGGCCTCTATTCACTTTGGGTTCATTCCTTTTGCTTCATGTTTCTTTTCCTTTTGTTTGAGGGTAACTGCTAAGTTTCTCCAACTTTTGTTCTTAGAAAGGAGTATGAACTACCCTAGGGTTTGTAGTATACCTCCAAAATGTAAGCTGAAATTTCCTACTTTTATAACAAAGATATACATTCCTAGTTTACATCCTGATATACACTGAATTATGTTCCCCTCAAAAAAGATATGTTACAGGCTTTTCCCCCAGCTCCTCAGAATGCAACAGGGTCTTGAAGGTGTTATTAGGATGAGGTCATCATGAAGTAGGGGGGCCCCTCCTCCGGAGTGGCTGGTGTCCTTGTCAGAACATGGCCATGTGAAGGCACACGGGGAGAAGGCCACGTGGTTGGAATGATGCAGCTGCAAGCTGAGGAACACCAAAGGTTGCCAGTGAACATCAGGAGCTAGGGAGAAGTAAGGAAAGACCCTGCATGTTTCAGGGGCAGCCTGGCACTGCCGACATGCTGATTTTGGACTTTAGGCTATACATTTCTGTTGCTTTCAGCTACCCAGTTTGTGTGTTTCTTCTTAAGGCAATCCTAAGAAATGAATGCATTTGAATCCTTTGGAAAGAGCTAAAGACTATCCCTGGTGACGCGGTGGTATCAGGGTTCCTGCGCCTTCCGTGGGCCGCCCGCTTTTTCACGTGGCAGAAGCCACACTTTGGTGCACATGAGACTGGCTGGCCGTGGGCCTTCTTCAGGAACCTGGAACCCCGCCCCTGTCCACATGGGCTCACATTTTCATTATGACAAAAATGCACCTAGTTTCATTATCACAAAAGCGGATAGCTCAGTACAAAGCAGGCTGCCTATCTTTTGATCCCTTTTATAATCTTCAGGCTTCTGGTATCAATGAGGTGGCACTTGATGATGGTGAGTGTTGCAAAGCAATTGACACGAACTGTGAACGGCACAAAAACAGACCACAGAAAGGCTAGTGATAAAAGCACTGAACTTGAACAGGGAAACGTGAGACTTTGGGGACACTGATGCTGCCATCCTAGAGGAGAAGTAACTACAGCTCGTCCACGGGTTGCGAGTTCTCTTGCCAAATAGAAAAGTCCCGTATCACTTAACACGTGGAAATCTTATTTTAATCCAAACACGTCATTATGAGGATTCATCCAGAGACATCACTTGTTCACAAAATTTCGTGTTTACACTCGGGAGTTTGTTATTTTTTCAACTTCTGGGTGTGTCATGGCACAACTATGAATGATCACCACATTAAAGAAAATAAAAGCTCTTTCGAGTCTATCAAAGACACAGAAACGGAAATGTCTTCACCATTTTTGTGCTACCAATTGGTCTGCATAGACATTTGTTTGAACTTGAGGTTTTTTTTTTAAACACTATTAACTTCTTTTCAGTTTCTACAGTTCACTTCCTGATGGCAGAGGCTGTTTCCTTCTATTCAGTTAAGTCAAAGTAGGGTTCTAGCAGCTTCGTCTTACCTCACTGCTGGAATATTTTCCCCTCCAGTGCTTTGAGTCTGTTTATTAAACAGCTAGAAAATGAACGAAATAAATCTCTGCAGGTTTGAACATTGCTTTGGCAAGTGAGGAAAAGGATCGACACCAGGTTCTTGGAAGGTCTAAGCAGGACGATCGCAGCCCATTCTACGGCTCTCGAGACATGGCCTCATTTCTGTCACAGGGTGTCTGCATCTGGGCCCTCATGGCGTTTTGTCATTAAGATGGTGGGTGCTGTCCTGTGAACCAGCATTTCTGTCCTCTGCTCCTCAGATGCCGGCAGCACTTCCTAAATTTCTCCAGATATTGCTAAATGTTCCCTAAGAGAGACGGGGAGGGGCGGGACTATGCCAAGTTGCAAAGCCCTGCTCTAGAAAATCAGAATATGATGTAATGAGACAGGGCCTGAGATTTGGAAATATTTACACTCTAGAATGCTTGCTTGTTTATTGCAGGAACTTTCCGTTTTCAGTACTTGGCCTTGTAAGTTCATTTATTCATTCCTTCAGGATTGATGAAGCACCCATTTTCTGAGGATGGATTAAGTAAAGTGAGAAAGCAGAGGCAGGATGGGGCTAGAGAGCTGGTACATGTCACTGGGAAGGGGACACTGGGAATGGATGGTCTCTGCTGGTGATGCCTACTCAGGAATCATCCCCATGGAGGGTAGTGACCTTCCTGGGGCCATCCCTTACTTTTAAGGTAATAGAGGAAGTCACTTTCTTGCACCATCCCAAATCACCAACTTCTTGAGTTCAGACTGGAGTCTTGAATGATTTCTTCCAGGAGAGTGGCCCATGGCCTCTCCTGATCCGGGGCCTTCCACTCGCTGTGGTGTTTACCAGGATCACACCTTCCATCAGTCTACACTTGTCTGACTCTGAGATTTTTATAACGTGTTTAACCTAAATGTTTTTTCTTCAAAGACTTCTTTCTGGTCCTCACCTCTTTTTTCCCCTAGACTTTTTTTTTCATCTAGCCAGTCATACACTTATTTAATGTTGTGATATTTTTCCTGCTACTGGATTGTAAGCTCCCTGGAATGTACGAGCCATTAAGTTAATATTTATTGAATAAAAAAATGAATGAATTAATGAATGCTACCATTTTTAAGTTACAGTTCTCTGTCCCATTTACAAGAGCACCGACCTGATAAAATCTCCTTTAGGAAAAAAGTTCTGAATGTGTTATTATCTAGGTGAAGGGTTAGTAATTGCCTGCATTGACTCCATTTATTTATATTAGCCCAGTCACAGTAAGGGTGGATGAAGGGTGACTAACGGCAGGGAAGACAGATCAATTCAGTTTTTGCTTATCATGAACCTTGGATTCAAACCCTACAGATTTTGACATAGCTTTGTTTTGGGAGATGACAAATTCCCTAAGAAGGTTCAGGTGGTCTGGAATTCAAACAACCTTGTTCACCTGCAGAATCACATGGCTGGGTTGCTAAGTGATGGGACTAAAAAAACACAACTTTATAGCCGGGTAACGGGAAAATTTTTCTCAAAGTAACTGTGCTTCTGCCCTGAACTTTGTAGTCATCCAGTCCTTTGTTCACAGATGGCTTGTGAAAGAACTTCAAAATGTGGCCACATGAACTGGGTGAGTTTGACAACTGTCAGCATTCAGAAAGTCTCAGCATTTTCTGTTCAGCTAGACCTTTTTAAGACCATTGCTGTAACTAAAGTTGCAAGTCATTGTGCACTTCTCTGTTTATGAAGTAAGAGGAATTGGCTGGTTACAAAAAAAAAAAAAAAAATTACTGAAAGCTTGCAATCACATTGGAACTGATTTTCTAAACCATCCTGAAACACAAACAGACAATTTGGAGTCAAGCGCAATAAAAAAGAAGGTGCAGAGTTCCGAGCCTAGATGAGAGAAGGAGGGAATTCTAGCTCCTGACCTTCCTCAATGCCAAGTGTTTACTTGGGGTGTACGTGCAGCCAGCGTGCCATCTGCTGCTGCATAGCTCGGAACTTCAAGGTGACTTCATTAAGTCCCACAGCCTGAATATTAAGGATGAAAATGACAATTGGTAAAGTTTAGGAAGAAGGTCTTTAATAGGCTTCCATTCTTTTATGAACACCGGCCAATCAGAATCAAAGATTTTAGAAATGAAAGTGGTTGAGGGAGGTTTAAGTTCAACTTGATTGCTCTAGAGGGAGAAACTGCTGTCTGAGGGCACAGTGACTCTTCCAAGGCCCACGTAACCTTCGGTATCCATGTCGTAGAAACGTCCTCTGAGGCTCAGTGTGCCCATCAGCTTGAGGAGTGACTGGCATCAGTAAAGCACTCTTCAGTGACCTGGGGTCTCTTCTCTGTGTCAGGCACTGAGGAAATGAAGGACACTGGCTCATCCCTAAATACAGTGATGCTTCTTGTAGCCACTGGCAACACAGGAATTTTGCTGTACCATTAAAACCAGTGTGTGTTATCAGCTCCATTCCTCGTATGCTCGAGCCATGATCCGAGGTAGGAAAAGGGGCATGGAGATGACACTGACACTCCAGCCAGTCCATCTTCCTCTTGGGGGAGAGAAAGAATAGAAAAGTAAAGGGAAATGCAACAGGGCTGGATTACGGACGTGACGGGATGGATCTCACGTACAAATCTATCTTACGCTGTTGCTACAGCAGCGTTCCAGAAAGTGTTTCTTGTAACGGGAATTTGAATGGCAAATAGGATATTCCAATAAAAATGCTAAGCAGTCCCCAGAATGAGAAGTAATAATTCTTCACTGTGGCCATTACACGTTCGTGAAAGTTTTATCAGGGCACAGAATTTTATTATTAAATTCTGAGAGTCTAGACCAGACTTAAGTCTGGCTGTACAATAGCATCACCTGGGAGCTTTAAAAAGAAATACACAGGCCTGGGCCCCACCATCAATCAATGCCATCAGAATTTCTAGAGATGGGTGTGCACAACAGGATTTTTAAATGTTCCCCAGATGATTTGCAGCCCGGGTAAAGAACCACTGATCTCAAGTCATGAAACCGCCTCTCTTGGCAGAAACCACACTCTCATGAGTTTAAATCACAATAGGGGTTTATACAAGTTGCAAAGCTGTGTGGATATGCACTGTGTAGGAGGGAGTGGATGGGCAGGCTTGCCATAAAAGATAATGTTTCATACTGACCTTTTAGTACACACAATGCATGCATTTTGCAGTTTTCTGCTTTCAGATGTTTACCACTTGCATTCTCAACCACTGTTAAGTTGCCACATAAATTCCTCTTTGCCCCCAAACAAACCAGGTATCTTGAGAAAATAGAGAAAAGCGCTCATCCATATGCTGCCTACGCTTAATTACGAGGCTGTGTGTCACTGTTGTTGGACCCCAAATTGCAATTGTGGAGGTAGATGGATATAAGAAGTTACACAGACAAGTAGGGACTTAACACGCAACTATAACAAAACAACCTCTTTTGACACAGTCCAGGGATTAACATTCACTACCTGGAATTGCTTTTCCCATGTAAATGAACACTTAAAAAGAAACAAGAAATAAGTGTTTACCCTTTTTCTTTCTTGTCTGAATGGTGATTGTGTCTGAGCAGTATCTTGTTGTAAGTCTCACAATAATCTGGAAGTACCCGTAAGCAGTTCTCATTCTAAGTTCCCTTTCAACGCTTCTAACAAATCATCCAGACAAAACGGTCCCTCCACAACCATACCTGAGGCTTCTCTTCATCCCCAATCTCCTTCCTTTTGGTCTTCCCAGCATCTCTACCTCTCTTAAAAGATTGAAACAGGAACCCATTTTTAATATTGACCAATAGCCAATAAAGAATCTTGCACAGGACATTGCTCTTATCACATTGTCTGTTCTATTCCATTCCTTATGCTTCCTTTAAAATATTGTTAAATCATAGGTGGGCCACAAAATTGAGACTCATGGATATAGAAAAGAGTGCAGTGGTACCAGGGGGAGGGGAAGCAAGGAGAGGGAGGGGGGTGGAGGGAGAGGGACTTAAAGAGAAACAAATATGAGGTGATGAAGAATGATTTGACTTTGGGTGATGGGTATACAGCATAATCAACTGTTCAGATGATGGAGATGTTTTCTCTAAATCTGTGTACTCTGGTTGACCAATGTCACCCTGTTAAATTTAATTGTCTAAATAAAAAAAAATTGTTAAATTATTGACATGTTTAATGGTCAGGAATAATCGACAAACTTAGTTTGGGGCCCCTATTGCCCAAGGGGTCTGAAACATGGTGAATTCATTGGACGATGAATTTACAATAGTGATTTTCACCCTGGAGATCTTGGTGTCTTGGAAGCTGTGAAATTATTACAAAGAGTTTCTATTTCCATTATGCTCACCATGCATCTTGGTTTTGCACATCACAAGCTCCCACAGAAATGATAACCTTCTTCTGTGTTGCCTATTTTTCATGTACGTATTTTACTGTTTGTTTCCTACTCAATATCTCTGTTTTATTTCTGCTCATAAAATATTATTTTACTTTGTATTGGTCTTTATCTTATTTTCATGGGGTATTTGCAATTTGTCATAATTGCTTTGATGTTATTTTTAGCACAGATGCTAGCAAGGTCATTATAATTGATGCCATTTGTAAGTTGATAGCTCACTCTTAACTTGCTCACTCCAGTCTGATAAAATATTACACGTGCAAGACTGTGGCACCGGCTGTATATAAGAGAGCAGTCACACCTAAACTTCACACTGCTCATCACCACCCTCTTTGATGGCTCCTTCTGAACTGAATCCTGACCCTGATTTCCTATATTTAGCTTGTTGAGTGGTAAAACTATGTGGGATCAAATTGACAAGTCTCCCTTTTATACATATTACAGTAAATCCACCTCCTATCAAAGGAGACAAGAGAAAGAAATATGTCTGGGAAAGGAGCCAATGGTCGCTTCACTAAGCACAGACACAGTAATGGAATGAATAATGCTCGACCCTGTTTAGAGGCAAGTTAAGTATTTTGACTTTGGTTTTTCTCGTAGAAGATATCTGAAATCTATGAGAGACCACCTCGGAGGTACAAAGGTACTTCTCTGTTGTTGGAATGGTGGATCCATGGTCACCACCTCTCAGCTGGTGAAACCTCAGGACTCCCTGTACTTGACATTTAAATGTTCTGAAGCCAAGAAGAAGGAAGAAGAAGCTCTGGTTCTACAAGCTGTTTTCTTCTTCAGGCGTGGAAGATTTTGGATTTTTCTTCAAGATGTCTCCTGACCTAGACACTCCTCTGATGTTTGCCATTGTCTGGGGCCACATGGGAGGCTTCTTACGTCTCTCTTGGCAGGGGAGTTCTCATGTGGCCTCTCCACGTCTGGCCCCAGGGAGCAATGCCGAGCAGCCAGATGGCAACTCCTGGCATCCTGGGATTTTGCCTGCTCAGGCTTTAGGCTGCCTGAGACACATATTTGTGTCCTCCTCAAAATGGAGATTAAAACAAAAATTTTAATAAATATATACATATATCAGAACATGTTTTCTCTTTATATTAGTAAATAGGGTGAATGTTTTCATATTCCTTTTTCTAACTGAATTTATTGGGGTGACACTGGTTACCAAAATCATACAGGTTTCAGGTGCCCAATTCTACAACACATCTCTGTACTCCTGGTTCTGTGTTTGTTCACCCACCCAAGTCAGGTCTTCATCCATCACCATTTATTTGCCCCCATAAGGATTTCTTTAATTATTTGGATATGTTTCTTCTTAAAAATTTTAAATGTGGCCTTTTATAGGAAAAGAAAAAAGGTTAAAGAAAGACACTCAATAGTGAATCCTACTGTCTTTTCACTTAGAGGAGACTTTCAGTTACTTCAAGAAGAGCTTCAGATTCTTTTCAGCAGCTTTAATTTGGCGTTTATGTTCTAATGGCCGACTCGGTCTGGGGCAGTGTGGTGGGCACTCAGAGGCATGCATGGGGAGAGAGGTATGCAGAAAGAGAAGCCAAACACTCATAAGGCTTTGATAGATGCTAAAATAGAAATAAAAACAGCATGCGGTAGAAGCAAGAGAAGAGCTGAGCAGTTCTGAGGAGGGTGGTCAGGAGGGCTGACAGGCCCAGGTACCCCAGGCGAGCCTTGGAAGGTGGTACAGTCCTGGACCACCCACACAGGGGTGTGACAGGACTCATGGGTGCTCCCTGTCTGGGGCGGAGTAAGTGCTTCCTAAATAGTTGTTGAATGGCCTTCCTGGGAAGCACATTATCTGAGAATGACACTCCTACCTTTATAACTAGAGCAGTAGAGGGGCTTACCCAAAGATACTGTAGTGTAGTGAACAATTTCTCTCCCTACAAAACAGCCCGATGCCCTGCAACAAGCAAGGAAGAGAGAGCTGCTATCTAACCAAATAGCTGGTGATAAAGTCCAATGAATGCCATTTCATTTCCTTGACATATTTTGGTATGCCCATTTCCAGCTTTATGTTATTACTGCTCATAATATAGAAAAGGCAAACAGCGAGCCATGGCTGACAGAATATTTTAATTGTCCTGAGAGATGAGTGGTGCCCAGTGAAATACACTATTATGTCTGTTCCTTACTCTGGCATTTGTTTTTGAGAACAAATATGTAATAACTAGGGAGGAAGTCCCAGAGAAACCACTGGAGGGATGAAATAAGCCTTTCTCCTACTAGGATAAAGCTAAGATTTTTTTACAGCATGTTGCTGTGATGTAATGTAATCTACAAATGCCTGGAGAAATCCAACAGGCAAATTGAGAACCTTAAATGAAGCTGTGAATGCCAAGTGCCTGTCAGGATCTGCTTCATGCTCTGACAGCTGCCTACACTCAGGCAGGATCAGCTGCACCGCAGGTGCTGTGGCTGAGCTGGGTAATCAGGGTGCTTTAAAGACCCAGGTGGCTCAACACATGCTGGCATTGCACCTTGTCTGGTTCACAGAGTGTGTTCCCCATCCAAGCACTGCAATCACACTGCACTTTGCATCTATTTCTGGTCTTTGGGACTCAACCCTTCCTGCCTTGTTTGGAATTCACAAAGCATCTACTTTTCTTGAGGTCTTGAGTTTTACCTTCATCTTTACGTGGTTCCTTCACCCCTTCCCCAATCCACCTGCGGGGAACGAGAGTCTGACCCTGGCACTGCAGGGCTGTCAATCTCAAAACTGATGACTTCTGGAATTCACCTTGCCAAATGCTGCCCACCGTCATCTTTTTCGGAACGATGGTGACACCATTGTCTGCCTAAATCAGGGCCAGTTACTGCAGAGAGGCACTGGAGCTCAGGGCATAAGAACAAGGCCCTGGGGTCTCACTAGATATGATCGTGTGTAACAACAATAGTGTCCTCGTCAAAGGCCTGTTGGAGGAGTAAGTCGCCACAGGAAGTGCTGGAGGAAGCAGCCCCTCACTCGTTTCACTTCCGCCTGCACATTTAGTACCGTTTGGTTTGCCCCACTGCACCGAAATCAGTCCTTTTAATCAGTATAAGCTATATCTCATCAGGTCAGCCCTGGTCTAAACAGAACTCTGTGAGTCTCTGGCCTGCAAGGGGACAAATGCCTTGGTGGAGCACAGAGGTCCTGCTGATCTAGCTCTTGCTTGTGTCCCTTGCTCTGGCCCCAATGACCTGCTACTGGTGCCCAGAACATGCTGAGTACCCTCAGGTCTCTGGGCCTTTTTGCTCCTGCTGTTCCTTTTGTGAGTCAAATCAAGGACCCTTTACTGCCTTTGGAGAATTCCCTGCTCTGTGCCCTGTTTTGGTCTGTCCCTAGTTACACGACCTTATGCAGATGTACTTACTTGTGTGCCTCCCTGATAAACTCTAAACCCCATCAACCGACTGACTTGACATCTGAGCTGATCATCTCATTAACCTTGGCAGCACTGTGCGAAGCTATGGATGTGGACCCAGAGTTTGCAGGTACAAAATTCAGTGCAGCCTGACCTGTGGTGGCACAGTGGATAAAGCGTCGACCTGGAAATGCTGAGGTTGCCGGTTCGAAACCCTGGGCTTGCCTGGTCAAGGCACATATGGGAGTTGATGCTTCCAGCTCCCCACCCTTCTCTCTTTCTGTATCTCCTCTCTCTCTCTCCCTCTGTCTTTCCCTATCCTCTCTAAAAAAAAATTAATTAATTAAAAAATTTTAAAAAAAAACCTCAGTGCAATACAGAGCAGATAGCAGGGCAGGGAGAGGGGCCTTGTGGGCTTTTAAAATCACTGCTTCTATTTATTTATTTTTCTTCTTTTCCAAGAGAGAGGAGAGGAGACGAACAGACTTCCACATGTGCCCCAACCGGGATCCACCTGGCTACCCCATCTGAGGCCAATGCTTGCAACCAAGCTATTCTTAGTGCCTGAAGCGGATGCTCCAGGGGGCCACCCTCAGGCCTGAAACAATGTGATCCAATGAGGCATAGTTGCAGAAGGAGGAGGGTGGGGAGAAGAAGCAAATGGTCGCTTCTCTGTGTGCCCTGACGGGGAATCAAACCCAGGACATCATATGTAGGGCAGAGGCTCTACCACTGTGTCAAGTTAACCAGGGCTCATATCATTGCTTTTTTCTTAACAATCTCTTTTGTCATTGTAAGTGAGAAAATGCAATTGTGTTTGATACCTGCAACACATGTGAACTGACCCAGGACAATCTCTAGATGTAAATTATCTTTTTACATAGACTCGATCAATGTCCATTTGCATTGTAATGTCCTTGCTGGGCTCAGGAAACGTTTATATATTAAATGCATCTTCTAAAAATTTTACTGTTAAATTGCTATGAGATTAAGCACATGCATACACCATCAAAATATCCTTAGCTTCCACAAAGTTATAAATGCCTGGCTCTTAATTACCTAAACAGCTCACAATGGCTAAGAGGAAGCGCAGTGTGTCTTTAGGAGTATGTACTTCCTCTGGCACTAAATAATGACCAACCAGAGACATCTTCTCAAGTTTCAGTAAAGAAAACAAGATGTATTTTATATCTGAAACACCAGCATGTTCCCATGAGAGGCAGGAAACATGCACTCCGTGCAGGTGTAAGTCTGTCCTCCAGTGATTCCCTGGCTGGCTGTGTGGTACATTGATCGTGCAGATTTCCTCTGAGCCAGAATTAAAAACACTTCCTCCACCCTAAACAATGGTGCATGTGAAAGCATGCCATTTTTTTTGTTTGTTTCCTAAACTAATTGAAAAATAGTTTAAACAATTTTAAACATTTTAATCTTTGACTGAGTAGCTGACAAAATATGTGATGGAAAGATGTCAGTTCTATTAACCCCGTGTTATAAGAAAAGAACCCGGGGTCTGAGGGTAGAACAGACTGGTGTTTAAGAGCTGCTCCTCTAAGTTTTGGTGTAGCTTGTGGCTGCGGTGAAGGGCAGGAGAGAGGTGATACTCGAGAGTGGAGAAGAAAAAAAGGCACAACATGCTGGAATGTGGACATTTTGCCCATTCAGTTAAAAAATAGTGTGTGTAGGGACTTTTGTGCATTCCAAGTATAGCAGCCAGTGACAGGTGACTGCCAATCCATTGTGACCATATAATTTTTCATGCACTGAGCATGAAAGGGGGCACTCAAGGCTGGCCAGTATTAACTGGTCTATATGGGACAACCTAGGACCTATGCCCACCCTACTCGTAGGTCGCGGTGAAGCTCTAAGCTTGCAGTTGGCTGTAAGCCAAAGTAGCCTCAAGGAACTGAGGACCATTGAGCATGGTTTTTTTGGGGAACTCTCTATGGTGTTCCAGAGCTCCCTGGCATGGTTTAATTTGGCCCGACCCTCATGTGTTTTTCTGCCAGAAAGAACATCTGGAGTGATACAGCATCTGTTATCTTTAGTGGAACCATCAAGGATGTATATCTTTAAGACAACCTTGAGTACAATTACTTCTAAACTCAACTTCATAAATGTAGAAAGCTTTGAAAAATACAGATCCATAGGCCCCATCCTTAGAAATGCTGACTTAGTAGATCTGTAATGGACCCAGGATCTGTATTTTTAAAAATTCCTCTAGGGAATGCACAAGCATAAACTCAAAATGAATTAAAGACTTAAATGTTAGACTCAAAACCATAAAAATTCTAGAAGAAAACATAAACTAAAATCTTAGAAATTTCTCATAGTTATATTTTTTTCTGATATAAAACCTCAGGCAAGGGAAACAAAAGAAAAACTAAACAAACAAGACTACATCAAACTAAAAAGTTTTTGCACAACAAAGAAAACCATCAACAAAATAAAAAGACAACCCACTGAATAGATCATATTTGTCAATACATCTGATAAGGGCTTAATATAAAAAATTTACAAGATACTCATAAAACTCAACACCCCCAAAACAAATAATCCAATTGAGAAATGGGCAAAGGACCTGAATAGACACATCTTCAAAGAAGACATACAGATGGTCAATAGACATATGAAAAGAGGCTCAACATTATGAATCCTCAGAGAAATGCAAATTAAAACCACAATGAGATATTACTTCACATCTGTCAGAATGGCTATAATCAATAAATCAACAAACAGCCTGACCAGGTGGTGGCGCAATGGATAGAAGGCCAAACTGGGACATGGAGGACCCAGGTTCAAAACCCCGAGGTCGCCAGCTTGAGTGTGGGCTCATCCGGCTTGAGCAGAGGCTCACTAGCTTGAGCAAAGGGTCACTGGCTTGAGTGTGGGATCATAGACATGACCCCATGGTCGCTGGCTTAAGGCCAAGGGTTGCTGTCTTGAAGCCCAAGGTCGCTGGCTTTAGCAAGGGGTCACTCATTCTGCTGTAGCCCCAGGGTCAAGGCACATATGAAAAAGCAATCACTGTACAACTAAGGAGCTGCATTGAAGAATTGATGCTTCTCATCTCTCTCCCTTCCTGTCTGTCCCTATCTGTCCCTCTCTCTGACTCTCTCTCTGTCTCTGTCAAAAAAAATAAATTATTAATTAATTTTAAAAAATCAACAAACAGCAAGTGTTGGCGAGAATGTGGAGAAAAAGGAACCCTTTTGCACTGTTGTTGGGAATGCAAATTGGTATAGTCATTGTGGAAAGCTGTACAATGTTACCTCAACAAATTAAAAATGGAACCGTGTTATGAACCAGTAATTCCAGTTCTGGGAATATATCAAAGAAACCCAAAACAGTAATTCAAAAGAATATATGCACTCCTATGTTATTTACAATAGCCAAGATTTGGAAGCAGCCCAAGTACCCATCAGTAGATGAATGGATATAGAATCCGTGGTACATATACACAATGAAATATTATGCAGCCATAAAAATGAAGGAAATCTTATCTTTTGTGACAGCAAGGATGGACCTGGAGATTATTATGCTAAGTAAAATAAGCCAGGCAGAGAAAGACAAGTACCATATGATTTCACTTATATATAGACTCTAATTAACAAAATAAACTAACAAACAAAACAGAAACAGATTCTTAGTTACAGAGAACAGACTGGCAGCTGTCAGAGGTGATGGGGTGTGGGGACCTGGGGGAGAAAGTTGAAGGGATTAAGCAAAAAGAAAAATTACCTATAGATGCAGATAATAGTGTGGGGATAACAGGAGGGAGAGGGGATGGGGAGGTAGAGGAGGGTAAAGGGGATAAATGGTGATGGGGGACCCTTAACTTGGGGTGGTGAACTCACAGTGTAATACACAGATGATGTATTATAGGGTTGTGCACCTGAAACCTGTATCATTTTGTTAACCAATGCCACTCCAATAAATTCAATAAAACATTTTTAAAAATTCATCTGGTGATTCTGATGTCCAGCGAAATTTGGATCTGTAAGGAGGCTATGAGGTTTTTAAAAAGCTGAAAATTTCAAATTTTCAATCAGAACATTAGAAATGGAGCATCAATATAGGAAGGGAGAATATTAGAGAACTGAAATATTGTCTATAATTTAATTACAAATATTTATAGGACCTAAACACGGGCAATTGTTTGAAAGATATATGTTTCTTATTCTACCCCAGACTTCTTACTGGCTCAGGAACTATTTAAGGCATTAAGGATGAGGTATTTTTTAACTAAACCCTGAAGGTCATAAGGTTTTATCAAATAGCAGAATTTGGTAAAGGAATTTCAGCAAAAGTTCTCAGAGGAAACTGTATGAAGTGGCAAGAAGAGTCATGAACTCTGGGCAGTGCTTCCCCTACCTTGTCCCTTATTGTAGTTCCCACACATAATAGATGCATATTAATTATTTATTGAAATGTGGATAGTTTTTGTGAGGGGAGAACACTGTTATATGAGAATGACTCATTCTCTCCTTTATAACTGAAGAATTTACTCCCCTATCTCTCTCTCTTTCTCTCTTCCCCTTCCACAGCCAAGGTTCCATTGGTTTGAGCACACTGGCCTGGGTGCTGGGGATGGCTCTCTGGAGCCTCTGCCTCAGGTGCTAAAAATAGCTCAGTTGTGAGCATGGCCCCAGATGGGCAGAACATCAGCCCCAGTCTGGGGTTGCTGGGTGGAATCCACTCAGGACAGAGGCGGAGTCTATCTATCTCCGCTCCTCTCACTTGGAAAAGAATAAAGGAAAGAAAAAATACATAGTTGGGGAAATTGAAGCATAGAAACATAAAATAGCTTGCCCAACATATTTTTCGGGCTGGTGTTTATTAGTTTTTATTATCCAAACAGGTTTGCTCCCTGTGTATAAGTCAGACTCTCAGGGAATCCCAAACAAGAGAAATCTATTGCCCTAACATTTTCCAGCCTTCTTTACTCGGTGTCCAGTCCCACTCTAACTAAAAACACTCTAGTTGAAAGAGACCACAAAAGCATTTGGCTTATGTTGAAACCAACTGCCTGCATATTTAAGAATCATCCCATTCAAGTTTTAAAGGAAAACGTTGCAAAAATATCTTTTCTTATCTTGGCACAATAAATACTCTTTGCACTCTATCAGGGTGCCGCACGTAACCTGTGGTGGTGCAGAGGATAAAGCATTGACCTTAAACGCTGAGGTTACCGGTTCGAAGCCCTGGGCTTGCCTGGTCAAGGTACATATGGGAGTTGATGCTTCCTGTTCCTCCCCCCTTCTCTCTCTCCCCTCTCTAAAACTGAATAGATAAAAAATGAAAAGAAAAAGAAAAAAAGAAGGCCCTGGCCAGTTGGCTCAGCAGTAGAGCCTTGGCCTGGCGTGCGGGGGACCCAGGTTCGATTCCCGGCCAGGGCACATAGGAGAAGCACCCATTTGCTTCTCCACCCCCCCCCTCCTTCCTCTCTGTCTCTCTCTTCCCCTCCCGCAGCCAGGGCTCCATTGGAGCAAAGATGGCCCGGGCACTGGGGATGGCTCCTTGGCCTCTGCCCCAGGCGCTAGAGTGGCTCTGGTCGCGGCAGAGCGACGCCCCGGAGGGGCAGAACATCGCCCCCTGGTGGGCGTGCCAGGTGGATCCTGGTCGGGCGCATGCGGGAGTCTGTCTGACTGTCTCTCCCTGTTTCCAGCTTCAGAAAAAATACAAAAAAAAAAGAAAAAAAAAAAGAATCAGTTCATCAGGGTGCCTCTGAGCACCTATGTATTAGGGATATTTCTAGGGGCCAAGGGCTTATTTTTTTTGAAACTTCTTTTAAAAGAAGTATAGTATACAAGTCTTTTCCTCCAGGACCTTTGTGTACAGTAACAAAGATAACATATGGACAAAGTCCAAGAAGAAGAAAGAGTATGTTCCTTGGCTAAACCCTCTTTGTATGAAAAATAGCAGCCTTTCCCTTTCCCTGCTGTTGAATCATGAAAAGGGCAAGAACCGCAAGGTGCCCACAGCCCTGTTCTCCCAGGGACCAGCTTTCTCAGACCATTTCATCAGAAAGAACTTACGTTGAAACTAGGGCAAACTAAAAAGCAGAATATGGAATATGAAAGTGTCTGTTAGTTTTATGGACTCCAGTGGGCAGGCTGCGTAAGCAGGTGGTTTTTGAAATCATTGGACTTTCCAGATGCTGCTTAACATTGCAGCTGTTGTTACTTTAAGCCCCTTTAAAATGTAGCCAACTCTGCTGTTAATTGGGAGAATTACCCACATCACGAACTTTTTCACAATTCAAATAATATGATATCCTATTCAGTTAGAACCAAAGTTGAGCTAATTATTCAGTGTTTTTTGATTGAAATTAGGGGGTAGAGAAGATTTAAAAAGGAGACTTTCCATAAGCATTTAAAATGTATTTATATATCATTGTTGGCTGAATGTGAAAATGTTTCAGGTGCTTAAGAATGAATAAAACCCCCCATTTTAGTCCAGTTCTTTGCTCAGTCATGTGAGGATAGTTCTCCACCAGAGATGACTATACCGGTCTTTTATAACTGGGCATTCTGACTCCCAGGCATGATCTCACTTGTGGCAGAATATCAATAACCATCTGTGAAGCTTGCGCCGAAACAAACAAACAAACAAACAAGCAGAGCTGATATCAGGCTAATAGAAGAGACCATCACCATGATGCCGAGTGCTTCAAGATAATCTGATTTTTTTTAATCTTATGCTCTGATTACAGGTATATCAAATAAACTTAAAATTTACTATCATATTGATATTAATCATCAGTTGCTCTAGAATGCTTTTGAGTTGAAAGAGATCACAGAAGCTGTTATTTTGAAAGCAAAACAGATCTAATCATGTACATGCCTTTTCTTAACTGTTAAAAAAAATTCATGTATATTTAAGAATCATTACATTCAAGTTTTGGAAAAGAAAGTTACTAAAGCACATTTTTGTTTTCCAACAAAATCTCTCAGATCTCTTGATTTGTTCAGAGCTAACATCAGAATCGCTCAGCTCATTACTCCCCTCATAACAACAGCCCGTGAGAATCACACAATCTTGTCGTTTCTTCCCTTGTAATACCTTTCAAAATATTTTTTTGGAGAGTAACCATGTGAAAACATGGATAAAATTTTAAACTCTCTAACCCCTAAATTCCTTTTAATGTTAAAAAAAGAGGAATTGGAATTTAGTCTGGTATAATCATTATTTTTCCTTCCTAATTCTAAAATTCTGTCATTTTGTGCTTATATATTTTTATCCTCAATGCCACAACATGCTGTTTCTCTTTGCCTGCAATCACACTGGAACTGTTGTCTGCTCATCCAGACTGGCTATGCCTTATTACACCCTACACCTTAACCTGACAGCTTCCCCAAAGTGCCCACCTTCAGCACACCATCCTCATGCTTGAAGTCTTCCTGGCTTTTCACTGCTGACCTGATCAAGTCTAAACTTATGTGTCCCAGATCCAGGCCTCTGCCATCTGTTCACAATACTGTAAGTCTTTTCATCTTGGTGGCCAACCACTCTGTCATGTGAACTGTAATGCCAATCAAAATGGGCTATTAAGCATTTTAGGCCCCTCCCTAAGTGAGACACTCCCATTCCCATGCTGGGCTCATTTTGGACCACCCTCCAGTGCTTTCCTCAGCTATCTGCATCCCCTTCAGGCTCCTCCTTATTAAACTTTTTCTAACGCATCCTCCCTGTCCCTCCTCAATGTCCTACCCAGAGTAGGGTCTCCCTAACACTTCATATCAACACCATTCACTTAAAACATTTTATTGAGGAGGCCCTGGCCAGTTGGCTCAGTAGTAGAGCATCGGCCTGGCGTGCAGAAGTCCCGGGTTCGATTCCCGGCCAGGGCACACAGGAGAAGCGCCCATCTGCTTCCCCACCCCTCCCCCCTCCTTCCTCTCTGTCTCTCTCTTCCCCTCCCGCAGCCGAGGCTCCATTGGAGCAAAGATGGCCCAGGCGCTGGGGATGGCTCCTCGGCCTCTGCCCCAGGCGCTGGAGTGGCTCTGGTCGCAACAGAGCGACGCCCTGGAGGGGCAGAGCATCGCCCCCTGGTGGGCAGAGTGTCGCCCCTGGTGGGCGTGCCTGGTGGATCCCGGTCCGGCGCATGTGGGAGTCTGTCTGACTGTCTCTCCCCGTTTCTGGCTTCAGAAAAATACAGAAAAAAAAAAACCCAAAAACATTTTATTGAGGAATAATTGACAAATATAATTGTATATATTTAAAGTGTACATTGTGATTATTTGCTACACATCTACATTGTAGAATGATTACCAAGATGAAGATAATTAATACTACCTATTTTTTGTAAACCTTTTATTATGCAATATTCAATATTACTTACTTTTTTTTGATTTATTATACTGTATATTTGGTTTAATTCCAAAATGATGGTAAGAGGGCTTACGAGAAGAACCACATAAAACAGGATGCCAGTTGAAAAGGAAAGTGACAATTCAAAGCCATATGTGGGAAAGAATAAGTAACCCGGGTCCATGAAACTTAAAAACCTAGTTACATATTTCCTGGCAGTCAGAGCACGAAAGAACCCATTAGTTACCATTTGGTAGTGACTCACTGTTAAGATATTGTTTATGTGTTTTTTTTTTAAACTTTTTATCTGTATGCACTTTGTCTCATAACTCTAATCTCTGTGATTTCTAGGACTTTTTTTAGAAATTACTCTTCATAGTATATAGCACAATATTAGTTTAGCATATGATAAGACTAAGAAGTGAAGTGATTGATGAGCAATGTGATATCAGAATAATAAATTAGAAACAATTTTATTTATCTAGACATCCCAAATACATACTAACAAACATAAGAATAAAAATGTGAACGTAAGAAGAAGACATAGGAGTCTTGGGGAAGGGGATAAAGGGTTTAAAGTTGTGACCACTTGAACTAAAGGAAATTTTAAAAAGCATGCACACGGCCAGGGCACACAGGAGAAACACCCATCTGCTTCTCCACCGTTCCTCCTCTCCTTTCTCTCTACCTCTCTTTTCCTCTCCCACAGCCAAGGCTCCATTGGAGCAAAGTTGGACCAGGAGCTGAGGATGGCTCCATGGCATCCATCTCAGGCGCTAGAATGGCTCTGGTTACAACGGAGCAATGTCCCAGATGAGCAGAGCATCATCCCTAGCGGGCTTGCTGAGTGGATCCCAATCCGGTGCATGTGGGAGTCTGTTTCTCTGCCTCCCTACTTCTCACTTCAGAAAAATTAAAAAAATAAAAATAAAAAGCATGCACAGCCCATTATTTTTGGATAAATATCTATAAAGATATCTCATAATATAGAGCAGCATAATTTTAGTAAGATAAGAAACAAATTCACTGGAACTAAATGGTATAGACTAACTCATGTCATCATCACCAGTGGAATAGGTGGTAAAACTCCACCTTCTTGAAATATTTGCATGACACACCCAGATTCTGAGTTTGCTCTCCATCCCTAATTGGCTGCCTTATGGCCTGAGAGGGTAACTATGCAGATCCCACTATGCTGCTCCTCACACTGTACATCAGGGTTTAATTTCTTCTCCACCGGGAGTTCTTTTCTTGAGCTTGGTACAGGAGCCTCTGTGAAGTGCAGGAACTCTGCAGCCTGGCACTGTCCAATAGCGGTTTCCACGCTGACGGAGCGGCCCTGTCCAGTAGGGTAGCCGCTGCCCTCACGTGCTGAGAACTCGTTCGTGGCTGGGGTGACTGAGGAACTGAATTTTAAATTTTGTTTTACATAAATTACTTGAACTTTAAATTTAAAGTGGCTAGTGACTCCAGCATTGGGCAGACCTGCTCACCTTGGAACAGAATTTTCCTTACCTGACTTGGTGCCACAAAGAGTAGATTCAGTTGATCCCTGTTTCTTTACTATCCTGTGAAGTTTTAAGCTGCCATGCATTCACTGTGAAGCTTCGGTGTCTTTATTATTTTAAGAAGTCTGTGCCACCAACGTAAAATTTAGGGGAATTCATTATTTACAGCCATGGTAACATGGGAAAGACTATCTCTGTTTCTGTCATAAGTTTCTGGACTTGGACTTAAAGGAAAAACGCTTACAAACTCGGGGTCTCTGTAAGGTGCAGGCCCTGTTGCAGGTGGCACTGTTCGGGTTTTGTCTGCAGGGCGTTCTGGAAGCAGGGCGTCTGAGTGAGTGAGCCTACCCAGCTCCACTCAAGGTGGATTCCTCTGCCTAACTGTCTCATTGAGCTCACAGCTCCGTGAGCAGGTGGGTGGGGTTTGCTTTCTCTCTAGGCCAGCAGGAGCTTGCTCTAACTGTTCTTTTTTAATTTCTTTAATATGAGGATCCACACTTGCTCTTTGAAATGCTATTTTGTAAACTGCTATTTCCTCTAAGCCTGTTATGCCCTTTTTCCATCTGCGTTGAAGTCTCTTCTCCCAGAGGGCTTTTCTTTTTCGACTTAGTCATGCCCTGTGTGGAGACCCACATCCACACTGCCGGCCTCTCTGACTCATGCGGAGGCTAGCTTGCTCCAGGAACCTCACTCGCACTGGTGGCGCAACAGGGAGGCCCCAGCGAGCCAGCCCTCTCTGAATTCTGCCTTTTTTCCTGGCTTCTCTCCTCCTTGTCCAAAACCACAGGGGATGGGAAAACGCAAAAATGCCCTTGCCCTTTTTAAGATAATGTTTTCAGTAAATAGTTTTCAGAAATTATAACTTTCAGTTTATAAACTACTTTTGTTATTGCTGTTGCTTTGAAATATTCCATAATCTGGCTGGTTGAAAAAACCTGCTAAGGCTCCAATTTTCCTTTTTCCTCCACCAGCAAGCCAAGACAGTCAAGTCTGACAGTTACGTTTTCCTTCCAGTTACAGATTAAACTGTTCCCCCTTTTTCAAAATATATTATTCATAAATGTGAACAGTCTCTGAACTAAAGTTTCTTTCATCCCTGGAGAGGAGGCCTGGTGGGTGGAAAGTGCTCGCCTGCCCCATTGACTGCTCTGCAGTTATATGGAATCGGGTCTTCACAGGCCAGCACTTTCCTGGGCCCTCCTCCTGCCTCAAAGGAAACACTCTGCCAAGCCTGGTTCACACCCATGACTTCACAATCCAGGTGGGTTCAGACGATCAACTCCTCTGATTTGATTTGATTTGCTCAAAGGGTCAAAGTTGTATAACATATAATGAAATAAAAAAAAACTGATCACTGAGTCAGATCTAAATTTGGCCAATAACCTGTTTAATTCACCTGTGCAGCAAGTATATCCTGGAAGTGTAAAAAGGAACTCCCAGGGACATGTCCCATTAGCTCAGGGGAAGCGCAGCAAGGGGTCACTAAAGAAGCCACTACTTGCCACACCTAACCAGAGGTGTCTGCCAGAGAAATCAAGGGGCGCACATTCTTTTTGATTTTGTCATTTTCTTGAGCTGAGCACAGGTGCCCTGTTTTACCAGTCAATATACCCTTCATATATGCAGATGTATATCTTCTATCTATCTACCTATCTACCTATACTGCTCACAAAAATTAAGGATTATTTCAAAATGAAATTGAAGCTATAAAATATCCCCTAATTTTTGTGAGCAGTAGATGATATATATTTATACATATAGAAATAGAGATATCTAGATATAGATATATAGATATAGATGATATAGATATAGATATATAATCTTGGTCTTTAGTTGGAAGTTTTTCTACCCATTTTATTATTTTTAAGAAAAGCACTTGACCTTACTTAATTTTCGCTGCTGGGAACATGCCCACTCTGTATTTCGGCTTTCGGCCTTTGGCCCCAGCCCTTACACAAGGACCTACTGCTTTAATTCTTGGTGCAGTGAGACCACCACGCTTCACTGACTTTCAACCCGGGAATGAAGAGAGAGTGACCTGCAGCGTAACCCTGTCACCCTTCCAAGCAGTGGGGGTCTGACCGTCGCTGAGACCAGGAGGGTCATTTGCCAGAAGAGTGCCGTTACATGAACGCCTATAAAACTCAAGTTAGCTAAACTCCAGCTGAACTAACCAGCGGGAGGGGGAGGGGAGACGAGCCATCCCTCAACCGCGGGAGATCCCACACATCAAGCCCGGAAAAGGGTGTGCGTGCGGCCGAGGTGGAGAAGGGCGCACAGGCTGCTCGCCGGAAGAGAGTTGTCCCAGCCCTGACAGCGCCCCTAGGGGGACGCCCCTTCCTCGCCCGCCTCCTCGCCGGCCGCCTCGCCTTACCTTGACCACGTCGTCGTTGAGATGCTTGGGGTCGCGGTTGACCAGGTCGATCTCCTTGGTGTGCGCGTCGTACATTTGTTTCTCGTTCATCTCGTCTGCCATGGCCTTGTTGTTGGGCTTGTAGATGTTGCCCTGTTCCCGGATGGGAACAGTGTAGAGATGTCCCTGCAGAGGGCGGACGGCCAGGAGAGGGAGGGTGGCACCGGCGGGCGGAAGAAATTTCCAAAAAGAAAAACAAGCGATCAGAAGACAGCCTGGCGGCGGAGCAGACCTCCAGGCTCAAAATCGAACCAACTGCTTCTGCAGCAGTGGCTCTGAGCACAGTAAACTCCTTGGCGCCGCAAGCTTTTTAAGAGGATCGGGGGAAGACACCACACCCCTCGGTACCAGGCAGGGAGCTCCTGCCTCCCGCACCCGCCGCCAGGGGTCAGGGCGAAGCCCGCCGCAGCCCGCCCGGCCCCCCCCCCCCTGCGCACGCCTCGTTGGGAATCCCGCCGGCCCCGCGGCCGCGAGGGACTCGGCCTCGAACTTCTCTCCAGCCCCTCTCTCACCGCGATGCCTCACCTGCCTCATCTTCTCGTCCCTGGCCCCTGGCCCCTTGTTTCCACAATCCTGCCATAATCCTTACAATTCAAATTGACCCCACCAATGGAATGTCCCCATTTCTTTGCTCCCCGGCCGGTTCCCCGGGCACCACCCTCCTAATGCCCTCTTTGTCTCTCCACAGCTCCCCCAGCCCCCGTGGTGGTGACAGTCCCGCATGTCCCCACCTCTGAGCGGAGCCCTGTGTCAGACCCCCTAACCCTGGAATGATATCTCACCTGCACCACTACCCCAACCCGCCCTCAAGTCACTTCCAGGCCTGTGGCTGAACGGCGGCTGCGTTTGGGAAAACAAGGTTTTCACACCCGGGGCGGGAGGGTAGTTGGAAGGGGTGGTGGAGTTAGGGGGAGGGAAGTCCGCCCTTCTTCAAACGCCCCCCCTGCCAGGCGCCGCGATGCAGGAGGAGTTCTTGAGGTGGCCCAAGAGCTTTGTAAAGTGCAAACACGGCGCGCGCCGCCGCCCCGGCCAGGGTTGCAGGCGCCTGGCGGGGAGTCGCTGGGATTGTCCCCAGGACGGCGGGTGAATGACCTCCCACCCTGCTCTCGAGCTCCCCGCTCCCCGCAGGCAAGGGCCGGATCATGGGGGTCCCTCCGTTGGGCAACACCTGGACCGGTCTAGAAAAGCGATCTCGGTCAGAGAAACCCAACTTCAGAACCTCGACCACCTTTCCCCCGTTCCTCTAGTTTAGGACCTCCCCGCCCCCCGGCTCCCTTTCCACTTGGAAAACATCAAACATTCCTGCCTCCTCTTCATTCCCTCGCCCAGGCCCATTCCTCAGCAGTGCCAAGGCGAGAGGAGTGCCCCGCGGAGCGAGGGCTGGGGCAGGGAAAGCAGCCGGAGCATTTGGAGTGGGAGATAGCAGAAGCGGGCACTCCCTGCGCGCCCCGCGCGGCGCGCGCTCCCCCAAGCCTACCTCGGAGTCTACGTATTTGCCCCCAGACATGCTGGCCCGTGGCTGGATGCAGGCTCTGAGATTTCCCTGGGCTGTGATTTAAGGGAACCGAGGAAGAAAGATCTTGTATTGTATAGGGGAAAAAAAGGCGCTGGCGGGGGGCGGTGGCTGGGAGGGAGCCTCCTGGCCGCCCGCCAAGGGTTTGTTCTGCTCGGGGTTGGTTGGGACGTGCGCTCTGCCGGGTCTAGGCACATCCCCAAAGTTCTGGCAGCAGAGGGCGGGGAGCGCCCGCAGGGAGCGAAGTGCAGTGAGCGAGCGTTTCACCCGCGCTGGGCTACGTGGGCAGAGCTTTTCAACCCAAGGCAACATTTTCCCAGCTAGGAACCGCTGAGAGGCGTCCTGGGAGAGTGAATGTTTTCTCAATGCATCATCTCAACCGGCGTGAGGAGTGAAGGATCCCATGTGCCTGGAGAGGGAGATGCCCAGCAAAGGCGTCCGAGCTTTAGAGAGAATTCTGCCCTGTTCTAAGCCATGTCTTCCCATCGCCCGCGTTCCATCGCTGCCTAACTCACAACTTTCTCCCTGTTTCAAAAGGAAGGGATAAAAAAAATGGCTCGGAACTTTTAGGTGCGTTTCATATCGAGCCAGAAGGAAGGAATCTGTGTAGGTGCGTGTGTGATGTGCTCTTGGTGACACTGGTTTGAGTCAGTGCGGGTGGAAACTTGGAGAAACAGGCATGCATTTCCAACCGCTTCTGAAATGTCTCCCGAATAATTTGAAAAAAATATATAAAATATTTAACTTTTCTACTATTTTATTACTGGTCGATTTTCTGAAGCAAAGGAAATTTATGTGAACAGGTGATGCCATAGTTATAAAATATTTACAATTGTTAGTAATTGAAATATTTTAGCTGAATTTGGGGCTTCTCGCTTTACCTTTTTATAAAGTAGCACAAGATGAATTAAACAATAATCAGTCATTTTTACTTTCAGGCTATAATAAGTCAGGAAATTTACTATCTAAAAATGGAAAGGTTTTGTTTTTTTTTAACCTAAGTTTCCAGATGCAATCAAAAGTCAAATTACGACTCGAAATAAAAAAGCTGGAAATACACCCAAAGGGACACAGGTTACATGAAAAACACTGACACTCTAGAAAAGAGAATATAAGGAGGGCAGAAAAGGAGGAGAAAGGGGGGAAATAGAGGAAGGAATACTTAGAGTTGAGTATCTATAAAGGAGAACTACAAAAGACAGCCTATTGTTGACAGCAAAAAGCCAATCCAATTTTTGAAACGATCAGTTTCAACACATGGCAGGGAAATGTCACATACGTTGGCATGACTTTAATTATGCTGGCTAATCATCATTAGAATACTAAAGATCTCCCCAGAATTGGTTTTGGGTTTTTTTGTTTTTTTACATTTTCTTTTGGCCAAATTGCATCTCTAAATTCTTTGAACAAATTATGTGTTATCAAACACGCTATTCTAGAAAAGGTGGTGTCAGTTTCCGTGCGCTGTGAGTGCTCTACTTCTGATGATTGCGAAACGATTGCCGTTCACCTAAGTCTTCCTTTCTAAATGTTGGCTACAAAGCAACTGGGATTATATATTCTATGGAAAAATGTGGAAACTGACTCCTGTGTATTGTTATTCAGTCTTCAGCTGTGATGAGTAATCTGGACTGAAAAAAAGTCAACAGGAACCGGGGGAGAGCATGTCCTGCATTCCAGTAAGAAATGGGCTTTCTGGGGAGGCCTGCGAGTGAATGCTTAACCAGTGCTCAAAGGAGGGAAAGGAGCCCGGCTGGGGAAGTCTAGTCTGAGTGGAACCAACAGCAGCGCATGGAATCATAATAATCAGTGAAGCGTTGTCAATGCCCAAATGAATTCCTAATGAGAGGAAAACCCACAAGTCTTCATTAACTTGCCTCAACAAGAAGCTGGCACAAAAGAGAGGAAGACCTTATTGTGGTTCTAATAGCTGAGTTAGAGAATTGGCTCTGAATGCATGAGAAATAAGGAAAGATAAAGAAGAACATTGTTAGCATACTAAAAGAATTAAAATGAATAGATGATATAAAAAAAACACAAAATATTTTTTCTTTGATACCCACGTAGTTAACTTTAGGCTTGGAGGCTAGTTAATAACTTTCTCCAAATCATTTACTAAAAAATGGGTAAGTGGCGACTCATTTGCCCTCTATTTTTTTTTTCTTTAAAGAAGCAGTCTTAAAGGTCAGCCAGCTTATGTTAGTAAAAGTACAGAGCTAAGTGGGACACAGATCTGCAAACCCAGCTATCATAGAGATGAGAAAACTGAAGTTTAAATATACAAATAGGATTTGTTCTTGAGTTTTGTGAGGGTAATGACATATTTTAAAGTTGGTAAATAGCTAGCACCTGTTAGCAACTTACAGGCCATGGGATTCTTACGTCGTCTAGTGACATGTGAAAGTTGTTGCCCCTTGTGTTCTGGAATCTTCTCAAGCCCCCTCACCCTGGCACAGCCTCCTGTCACAGTTCCCACCACCTTCGATCCTCTTCATACTCTAATTGCCGCCTCAGGATTAGGAATCTAAGGTTTGATCACTTACAATGATATCAAGGTTGTAAGAAGCAGGCATCTTTCCAACATTTCTGAACACTGAGAAGCTATCTGGTATGTATGAATCATAACAAAACCTCAAACTCAAAATTTAAACATATTAATTTTAGAACTTTTGCCAATATTTATATTTCAATGATAGCCTGCCACTATGCTTTTATCCTTCTAATGAACTCAAAATATTGATAGTGAAATAATATATCTGACCTTTAGTTATCACTATTCCATTTTAAAATGTTATCAAGTCTTTTGTTCTTCAAGACCAAATTAAACTCTCTGGTTATTTAATATAATTGAAATGCAGTTAATTCTTGGGAAAAGTTTTAGGTAGCAAATCATGTGTAGAAAAGTATAATCCTTCTTAGTGTCCTCACTGTAATTGGTAAAGGTATTATTGTAAGTATTAAATCAGTGCAGATGAAGCTTTATAGATAATTAAAAGAGAAAGATGATGTGACCACCACATTTTTGTCATCATATACCCAACACATATTTGCTACAATAATTCAGCATAGTGAACTACTGCAAAACTCAGTGGCTCTAATGAACAACCATTTATTCTCATTGGTTGGGCTGGGGCTCGGCTGATCTAGACTGAGGTAGCTGGGGAAGCTTTGCATCTCACTGCAGATCTGTGCTAGCTCCTATCCATATGTCTATCACCCACCTTGGACCAGCAAGCTAGTCAGGGTAGGTTCTTTTCATGATCTAAGGAGTAGCAGCTACATGAGAGAACAAAGTAAAAGATGCAAGCCTCCTGGAAGCTTAGATTTGGACATGGCCTTTTTCTATTGGCCAAGGCAAGTCACTTGACCCAGCATAAAGTCAAAGGTTGGGGATATGAAGTCATTAATGATGAGGCTCTGGCAAGGTTGTGCATACAGCATAGTGTGAAGAGCCCAAATCATGTAAAATATGTTAGTCATCAGGGGCTGTTTTTGGCTTTCAATTTTCAATGTTTTAATCTAATTTCTGAGATGTACCATTTTTCCATCTTTTATTTCATTCTCAAAAAAAGTTTATATAGTATTAAAAATCTTTCCATTAAATAGTTGGCAACAAAAAAAATTCTTTATCTTGTTAAATACAAACTTTTACATGAATATTCTCAAATATGATGTGTGACAAAGGGCCTGGACTGGTCACGAGATATATTCCCTGGCCTTAAAACAGAATGTGACTTTTCAAGGTGCTTGACAATTTACCCTAATTTCCAAAATTAAACTATCATTTTATTGCCATTCTCATCATTCTCCTGGATTTTAAAGTCAGTGTGATGAAATTTGTGATTTTCTTTGAAAATGAAGCAAAATTTTATCTCTAAAAGTAGGTATTCAAAATTTATAACTTGCTTTTTCTTTTATCTATAAATATTTTTCTTTGAGATTTTCCCACAAATTATATTAAAAACAAAAATTGTAACACAATCTGATTAGTTAGCACACAAGTAAATTTGGATATAGAGACAATAATAAATGATAAACAAAAATCACATTAAGTTCTTTTTTAATTTTGCATGAAGTCCATGCAAAATTCCAGGGCAATTCATCAACTCATCATGATGACAGAGAAATCACACAAACTGCCATGGAATTGGGTGATTGACCTACCTTGACTACTTTAATAACTGGATTGTAATAACCCTACCAAAACAATTGTTCTAGTATTCTTTAAAAAGAGAAAGTCTTAGTTCAAACACTAATATAATGAAGAGATAATGTATTCAGAAAGCATGAAATGAGATGTAAATAAATATTTGGCAAATTTTTCATTTAGGTAGATTTATATCTATAATAAAAGAAATAACTGCAGTCCTATCTAATCCAAAACTGAAAATATTTAATATAAGACTTGGGCACAGGAATTTTCAGAAAAATTGTGGTCAGGTGGTAAACTAGATTACTACATTACAACTAGTTGAGAGAAGTAAAATATTTAGATATGTAGACAATGACTGTATTTCCTCCTATTCAAGTGAAACAAAATTATGACCACTCTTAAGAAATATAAAAACTCCATAAATCTTATCCAAAGTGTGACTAACTATCAAAAACTTGCTAGGACAAGTTATAATATAATATTATATGATATAATGAAATAGAATATAATCTGAGATATTTACCATTTTATGGTATACTAAAAGAATATTTAAACGGCATATTAGAAATATTAAATATTTTATCTTAACAAATAATTAATTTGAACATTTCATTTTAGGCTCTGGCCAGGTTGCTCAGAGATAGAGTGTCCTTCTAACACATGAAAGTCATAGGTTTGATCCCCAGTTAGAGCACATAGGAGAGGTAAACAATGTGTTTGCTGCTTCTCTCTCTCTTTCTTCCTTCCCCCATCCCCACTCCCTCAACCCATTCCTTTCTTCCTTTCTCTTTTTTCTCCCACTTTTTTTCTTTCTTTCTTTCTTTCTTTCTTTCTTTCTTTCTTTCTTTCTTTCTTTCTTTCTTTCTTTCTTTCTCTCTATCTCTTTCTTTCTTTCTCTCTTTCTTTCCTTTTCTTTCTCTCTTTTTTTTTCTTTCCTTTTCTTTCTCTTTTTCTCTTTCTTTCTTTCTTTCTCTTTTTTCTTTCCTTCTTTATCTTTTTCTTTCTTTCTCTCTTTCTCCCTCTCTCTCCTTCCCTCACTTTCTCCCTCCATTTTTTTCTTTCACTTTTTTTTTATTAAGTGAGAGGCAGGGAGGCAGAGAGACAGACTCCTGATTGTGCCCAGATGGGGATTCACCTGCTCTGCCCATTGGAGTTGCTGCTCTGTTGTTTGGCAACAGAGCTATTTTAGCACCTGAGCGAGGCCATGGAGCCATCTTTAGTGCACAGGGACAACTTGCTCAAACCATTCTAGCCATGGTTATGGGAAGAGTAGAAAGTGGAGGAGTAGGAAGAGGGGTGGAAAAGCAGATGATCTCTTCTCCTGTGTGCTGACCAGGAATCGAACCCAGATCTTCCACACCCTGGGCTGATGCTCTACCTCTGTGTCAACCAGGCAGGACAACCCATTCCTTTCTCTTTCACATAAATCAATAGAAAAATTTATAAATTATTACAAAATTTATGGATAATTTATAAATCATTTTATTATCATGAAAATGTTAATAGCCCCTGAATGGCTACATGAAATTATATGTAAAAATTCTACATTTTCCTTAAGTTAATGAGTGTAAATATTTGAGATGCATCCTCCACAAAGGGCCTTTGTTTTTTACCAACTGGTCTGGCTTTAAGTCAGAGTTCTATTATTTCAACAAAGGAAACTCTCTTTCCTTTTGTACTTTTCCCTAGAAAATAAACTATTTACCAGGAGTTGCTTTAACCTGGGGGGAAATTTATCTCTACAACCACTACTTCAAGGCAATGATGTTTAATTATAAAGTATTTCACTCTTTAAAAAGTGTATGTAAGTTCATACTGACTGGTCACCAAGTGGTCTTGCCTTTATAGAGAACCTTACTTTCTAGTAATCAGATAACGAGTGTCTTCGTTTCTCTGTCTGCAGATACTTGGTCTTCACCTCCTTCCATGTCTTGCTCAGGCTTGTTACTCATCACTTGGGTCTTGCTACTCAGTGTGGTCCTGGGACCTATAGCATCTGCACCAGCCTGGCCTGGGAGCTTGTCAGAAACTGCAATCTCAGGCCCAGGTTATTTGTACATACATGAAATTCTGAGAAGCAGTGATCTAGGGAGTAACTTGGGAACACACATTTTCTGAAGGCATTTTAAAAGGCAGAAGTTATACCAGCAAATACCACTGTCCTATATAAGAGCCATGAATGAAGAAAAACTTTCCACAAATACATGCGTAAGAGAGCCTCCAATCATGGGGAAAGCAATAGAACTACAGCCTGGATGCCTTACAGGGAATCCCAATTCTGCAAGAGGAAGTAACGTCTATTAAAGAAATGTTTGTAAACAAATCGAAGGAAGCATCCTTTAGGGGGGAACCCTACAGGCTAAGCTGGCCAAGTTGTTTACAGAGAACTGGCAGTTCTTTTCATTTCTATAAACTGAAGGCTTTTTGGAATGTGAAATCAAGAATTACCAACTGGGCAGCAGCCAAGGTGATTTTTATTTTCTACAAAGGGATCTGAGCTGTATTAAACTCCCCCATTAACCATACTCATAAGGTATTGGCCTGTGGCAAAAGTTGAGGTAGCCCTGGCTTACTCATCTTTTAAGAAGACGGCACAGTTCCTTCAGGAAAGTATTCCAAACCCATCCCACACTGGGAAGCATTTCAAGCTGGCAGACTTCATTCACTGAAGGTTTTAGGGTTGGGAGATTTTCCTTTCTAATTCTGAGTATTTCTTCTACTCTAAGAATCATAAAATCTTTAAATGAAATCCTACAGCATAGAACCTGCCTGCATCTGATCTGGCTCAAACAGATTAGTGATCAACAGTCTCCAAGTTCTTCCTGGAATATTTTACAATTTACTTTTTACCATTTTCTCTTGTTTGCATATATTTATGATCACATTTCTTGTATGCCTGATCTAATAAAATGATCACTTAAGATAACTCTACTGAGATTTTTTCTCTCAGAAAAAAAATTGTTTTAATAAAATCATTTTTGTACAATATTTTTCATGTTTTATGTGGTAGTTTAATCACCTTTAGAACAAATAATACTGACAGCAATAGTTCTTTTTAATCATCATAGAATCTTCGTCTTGTCTAATAATATGTATGTAAATCAGTTGATTGCTTACTTGTTTCTTCTACATGATAACAAATTATATTTTTTTGGTGTTTTATTTCCAATTCTTTATTCATGCCTTTCCCTGCATTCCGTCTACCTCCTTCATGACCCCTGGAGATGGAGCCCATAAGAGTGATTGAGTATGTAGAGTACGGTCTGGAGATTTTCATTTTGTTTATCTACCTCTAAATAATGTGTGTGATTCCGGTGACTGTCTCAGCAAGGTTGTATCTAAACTAGATAGGAAGAGTTGGTTGCATTTTATGCTTCTGTTTATATATTCCAATGTCATGACTTCTCATTTTTATGATTGCTTTCTATTTTGATGTTTACTGTTGTTCTTTTGTAAGAAAACATGTATATAAAAAATACGGCTTACAAAAATTAGGGAATATTTCAAAATGAATATGAAGCAATAAAATATCCCTTAATTTTTGTGAACAGTATATTTTGTTACAGACATTGTCATTTGGTGATTATTTTTATTTTGGTTCATTGCCTTTTATTAAGTTTCAATTAGAAAGCATACTAAACTAATTCATTTACGATAACGTTCTAAAGATATCAAGATACTATTGTGTGGTTCAATTACTTACTCTTTGTCTCAAAGCAAAATCAACTTTTACCCTTCAAAGCCATCAAAACTAGCAAATTACCTGGAGAGGGAGGAAAGGAGGAGAGGAGTGGATGAATCTATGCTAACCATTGACATGATAGGACACAGAAAGCCCGGTCCCCATGATAGGGTCAATGTAACCAGCATTGCACAGGCCGGCCAGCATTCTTATATTAGATGTGAATGCAAACTTGAGGAAAAAATGAGCATGGACATCATAATATGATAGAAAATGATTTTTAAATTTGTATCACTATAGGAAATTTGTATGTAAATTATGTGTGTAAAACAAAACACTATAATGTTCTTATAGTACCACCTAATACCTCAGTAAAAATTACACATAGCTATGTACATATACATAAATTTTTACTGATATAAATATACATATAGATAAATATGTTGATACAGTGTAGAGAAACCATCACATGTACACTATTATTTCAATTATAAATTATACAAACCTATTGAAAAACAGTATGTCAATATATAACTGAACCATTAATATAATTGTTTACTTCAGTACAGCTTTTCTGTTTTTGAAAATTTATTAGGAGCAAATTATTCAATAGATGGGACATAAATTTGTACATACTTTCCCTTAGTATTTCCAAGATAAAAAAAAAACTGACAATAAAATTGGATCATGTATTAAAAGATGTACACGCAAAGTTCAATGAAAAACTAATGATTGATGCTTCTCATCTCTCCATTCCTGTCTGTCTGTCCCTGTATATCCCTCTCTCTGACTCTCTCTCTGTCTCTGTAAAAAAATAAAAATAAAAATAAAGCCTGACCAGGCGGTGGCGCAGTGGATAGAGCGTCTGACTGGGATGCAGAGGACCCAGGTTCGAGACCCCGAGGTCGCCAGCTTGAGCACCGGCTCATCTGGTTTGAGCAAAAAGCCCACCAGCTTGAACCCAAGGTCACTGGCTCCAGCAAAGGGTTACTTGGTCTGCTGAAGGTCCGCGGTCAAGGCACATATGAGAAAGCAATCAATGGACAACTAAGGTGTCGCAAAGTTCAATGAAAAACTAATGATTGATGCTTCTCATCTCTTCGTTCCTGTCTGTCTGTCCCTGTCTATCCCTCTCTCTGACTCTCTCTTTGTCTCTGTAAAAAAAAAAAAAAAAAAAGATGTACAAACTGGCAATAAAATTCCAACCAAATGAAGAAAAATGCCTCTATCTAGAAAAATATATGTTTACTCTAAATAGAAATCATTACTGTAATTATTAATATTTTATGTGTCAAAGAGTCTAGTATTGGAGAGAAATATCAGTGTGACTTTGATACATATCAAGAAATTCTTCTTGGTTAAAGGCAATATATTTTATGAAATTTAAAAAACATAAGAATAATGATATTTAAAAAAAATATTTTTTGAGCTTTGCTGGAATGTCGGGCCTAGAGCACAGACCATTCAGGGAAGGAAAAGGCGTGCTCAGGAAAGCAGGGTATAGGGCTGGGGCGGGGCTCAGGGACTAGAAGGGGACAGGGTGAGGAGAGGAGCTCTCACTACTGAATGAAGACTTGGAATTGACTCCATTGATGGAAGAAAGTAAAAAAAGCTGCTTCTCAGAGCATGAAAAGTGACATGACTGAATGCTAAATAGAAGAGAATGGAGGACAAGTCATTGGAACAGCTGTACACAAATTCTAGAAATAACAGATAATCTCTATAGTAATCAAGAGCCTGAACTCTGGTGTCAGATTCTCTTGGCTCAAAGCCTGAGTCCTCCCAGTGTGACGACTTGGGAAAATGTTTGAACTTCAGGGCATCAGTTTTCTCATCTGAAAAATGAGGATGATAACAGAACCCCCATCATAGGGTTATTGTGCAGGGTAAATAAATGCCCAGCAGGTGATAAATGTTCAACAAATGTAAAGGTTATTGTTTGTTCCAGAGATCAGGACTCCAACTTGTTTCCTCCTCTGTAAAAGAAGCATGTCAGCCCTTGTCACCTGCCTCAGTGGGAAACGGTGTGTTATCCTTGCAACTTTCCAAATCACTCCTTGTCTCACTGTCCCAGTTAGCCGAGCCAGCAGTTGGCCGGACTGGTGTGCCATTCAGCTAGAGAAGCAGGTCCTGCTTGTTGCTCTTCTCTCCCCTTTTGTTAGTGGCAGGTGCTCGATGACAAGCTACTCAGGGACAGGGAAAGAAAAGCATGCTCCGAAGATGACCTGCTGCTTCGATCTCTTCCTGGTCCCTTCATGTCTGGGAGACATACTCACCCTTGGTTACGTGCTGTTTCCCAATCTGAGTCATGGCTCTTCCTTTCTCTCATTATTCTCGACGCCTACCTTTTCCTATAATGGCAAAATGACTTCTCCAGTCGTGCAGCCGAGCCGAGTGACCTAACATGCCCTAGTGCAGGCAGATAGGTGTCCGTCCTATTTTTGGACGATTGTTGAAGTGGTGTCCTCTGATTTCTCTAACTGCTACACAGTCTTTCTTTGCCACATTGTAACAGTCAACAGCATAGGAAAAGGAGGTGGAAGAGACAGGTGGTCACAAGTTGTAGTCCAAGATTCATTTTAACAAAATAGGGTACCTGAGTCTAGCAGAGCCCTCACCCCTCTTCCCAGGGCCCTTTTCGTTCAATAAGACAGGCAACTTCTCTTTAAGGAAAAGTCTTTACTGACTACCTCTCCCTCCACTCCTGTTCAGTTTCCCTTGCCCTCTGCATTGGGACAGGGGTGTTCTACAGCAAAATTGTGAGGGATGAAGATTGCGTCATTGGAGACCTTTGGTTTCCCGTTGCTGTCCTGATTTTCTGTTTGGTGGCATGTCTTTTTATCAGTGTCAGGTGCTCTCAGATGGCTCTCAGCTCAAGGCCCTCATGCGTGGGTTCCTTATGCAGTTTTTCAATATCCCCCTCTCAGATCACCCATTCACCTAAAGTCATGGATAACTGCTAATGGATTGAATCATTAACCTACTCAAAGTATCTTTCACTTAACCAAGCATCAAGGCATAAGTTGTCTTTTTCTTTTTTTGTATTTTTCTGAAGTGAGAAATGGGGAGGCAGAGACAGCATCCCGTATGCACTAGACCAGGATCCACCTGCATGCCCACTAGGGGGTGATACTCTGCCCATCTGGGGCATTGCAACCAGAGCCACTCTAGTTCCTGAGCTGGAAGCCATGGAGCCATCCTCAGTGCCCTGGCCAATTTTGCTCCAATGAAGCCTTGGCTGTGGGCAGGGAAGAGAGAGACAGAGAGAAAGGAGAGACGGAAAGGTAGAGAAATAGATAGATGCTTCTCCTATATGCCTTGGCAGGAAATCAAACCCAGGACTTCCACACACCAGGGTGATGCTCTACCACTGAGCCAACCAGCCAGGGCAAAGCATAAGTTTTCAATAGTAGCATTTCAGAATGTTCAAAGAAAGTAGTTTTCTTTGAGGAGTAGATACGAAATGATTTAAAAAAATAGAACAGGTGGTTTCTTTTGCTCATTTGACTATTTAAGGGTGAATGGGGGAATTTGGGTGATAAAATTATGGAAGCACATATTATTTTTATTCCTAAAATCTATAAGCTGAATATCCAGTATATCTTTAACTTGTCCTCCCTCCTCCTTCAATTCCTTCACTTGTCCTCCCTACATACATATATTTATATATACCTTGAAGAAAAACATATATACAAATCCTGATTTGTGAAAAATTGCATTAGCAGTAATAACTTTTTCATTGCTGCACTGCCTACTTTTTAAAAAAAGTTTCTTTAGATAGTGTGTTCCCTTGTAAAAATTCTTTAAGCTATTGTTATCTTAAATAAACATTATAAGTGAAAAAGTTGCAAGCTGAAGAAACCGAGCTATTATTTATATGATTTCTCCACTTGCTATTTAACTTGTCCTGGATTAAAATGAGACAATGTATGGGACTGTTTTTCTAAAGTGTAAAATGTTATAAAACAATATTTTAGTACTATAAATTTCAAAATAAGAAATAGGATAGTAAAAAAAATAGAAACATTCTGAAATGCCAGAAAGTAGGTTTCCAAATGAGTTTCTAAGTGTTTGTGTTTCCTATTTCTGAAGACATGGAATAAATTTCAGATATGAGAATTGGGAGTAATTATTAGAATTAGGACAATTCAAACCCCGCTTGCAAATGAAGAAAATTCTGAAGTCAAAATGTGATTTCCTCTCTAGTTCTAAAACCATCCCGTTTCCTTCTGTTATTGCTTCACATAGTCATTCATTCAGAAAACACTGATTGAGCTCTTGGGTGCAGGGCACTGTCACCGAATCACAGGAAACAAAGGTGAGGTCATACTTTGATATCTAACTGGCAGTCCAGTGTGGTTAGTTACCAAGGTTAATTTTACCGCGTTGTAAGTGGTAACTGCGGTTTGTACAAGATTTTATAAAAAGACACAGAGGAGTTTTAGAAACAGGAGGTTAGACAGCGGCGAGGAGAAGAGTGGCGCTGGCCAGGGACGCAGGGAGCTGGGCGTGGGAGCAGCGCGGGCACTGCAGTGAGGCAGCGGAGGAAGCATCCGACGCTGACAGTGGCCAATAGTGAAGGCCCGGTATACCCTGCTCAGGAGTTTGGAGGTGATTATGAAGGCAGTCACATACAACTGATCGTTTAAGCAGGAGAATGACACGGACGTCTTCCTGTGATCGCTTCTGTCTTGAGAGGAAGATGGTGGAGAAGGACACGTTGGAAGCAGGGAGTGGGAGTGAGACCGGTGCGCAGGCTAGCTAGGCAACAGATGAGATCAGCAATCCTTATGGCAGGACAGCAGTGATTTTGGTAGACAAATCTTCAAAAAAAATAAATGTTAAATAATTTAAAATATAGAATGACATTATTTTGGGTAGACATGTCACAGTAAAAAAGACTTAAAACAATTATAAATCTAGCCATATATTGTGACAGTTTCACAATCAACTGAAGAGTGAAAAGCCAATGAATTAACTATTATATCACATTTATAGTACAGCCACCCTGTAATTGATAGAAAACTCACGATGCTAAAAAAATCCTTGGACTGAGCAAAGCGGTTTGCATGTCGACAGCTCAGTCTTCATTCTTCTGCAGCTTCAGAAAACAAGGAGCTAGAAAGCTCCCGAGAGAATTTTATTTTTAGTTCAATTCTTTCATTAAAGAAAATTGAGACCCCCGAGATTAACCCATTTGCAGGAGGTGACACACCTCCGTAATGGCAGTGCTGGGGCTGGAATCCAGACACTTGATCTTGGGGGGAGGCTGTAATTACAGTCCAGCTGCTACCCAAGATGGCCTCTAAATAAATTCACGGGGTGTGGATGATGATTGAAAAGAAGGACTTTTGAGATGATGTCAGAGTAATGGCAGGGTAGGAAGCGATACCGATAAATCTCCCCCAAAACTCAACAAGATCTTCAACCAGAAACAGAAAAACCTATACTTGGAGCTTCCAGATGCTTCACAATACACCCAAAGGTATGATTGAGTGAAAAATTGGCTAAATATATAACCAAACCCCAAAGGAAATAGGGAGTAAGAAATGCTCCGCCTTCCTCACTAACCTAAACAGGGCGGCTTTCTCTGGTAACTGTGAATATAGAAACTGAGGCGGGCAAAGGGGGTGAATAGATCCAGGCCGCCGCGGCACAAACGGCCGAACCAGGCTGTGGCACGGAGATCCAAGCCGAGGAAAAACTGATCCTGTGGCAACCCAGGCAATACAAGCTAACACTCGCGCCAAACCCAAACAAAGAAAGAAAAGCAGAGCGGCCATTTTACCCGGTCTCCAACTCTCTACCGGTCTTACTCTCTCCTCTCCTTGAACTACACTACCCATAAGTGTTACATCTCCCATTATCTTTTCTCTTCTCTTCCTTTCTCTCTATGAGGGTTGCACTCCAAAACCCTTAACTCTCTCTCTCTCTCTCTCCTTTCTTTTTTCTTCTTTTAGTGGTTCCCTCTTTTTTTCTCTCTCTCTCTTTCTTTTCTCCCTCTATATTAGTTTCTTACTTTCTCCTTTACATCTCCTCTCATTCAAACCTCAATAACAAACAAATTATCTTATCTGGGACTCAAACCTATGTTTGTGGCATTTTGAGGGGTTTTTACTTCACCTTTTTAACTCACTAGCAGTGCTCCCATCCCTGGCTCTCCATATTATCTAGTTCTTGTTCCACTAAATACAATAGTAATTTTTAATTTGTCCCCCCATTTTTCCGTTTTCCTCTTATTCCTCTCATCATAACTCTTAGACAACCAACACCTAAAAGCAAATCATTTTATTTTTGACCCAAATTTTTTCCTTATTTGCTTTTTGTGGGTCCATACGCTCTTTTTTTTTTCTTTTTTCTTTTTTTTTTTCCTTTTTTTTTTTTTGCCCCTTTATTACTTTTCCCCAATTCAGGCCCTCCATCACAGGCATTGTTTGTTATAATTCACAGTCCACCACAAGATTTTCTCAAGAAAGAGGGGAGAGGAGAGGAGAGGAAAAAAGGAGGGGGGGAATAATTTCCTTTTTTTTAAAATTTTTATTTTATTTTATTTTTCTTTATTTCATTATTAATTTTTTTAAAAAAAAAACAACTCTTTTCGATTTTTTATTTTTTTTATTTTTTTAAACTTTTTATTCTTTATTAAATCTCATTAATACTATCAACAAAATCACCCTCAGATGCCATTAAGGAAGAGAAAATTGAATATCATGGATACAAAAGAAAGAGGTAACACAGCTAGATGAGGAAAAATCTATGGAGAAAAAATTTAATATATTGAAAACCTTGGAGCTAAATGACAGAAAATTCAAGATAGAAATCCTAAAAATCCTCCGAGATATACAAGAAAACACAGAAAGGCAATTTAGGGAGCTCAGAAAACAACTCAATGAACACAAAGAATATATGTCCAAGGAAATTGAAACTATAAAAACAAATCAAACAGAGATGAAAAACTCAATTCACGAACTGAAAAACGAAGTAACAAGCTTAGCTAATAGAACAGGTCAGATAGAAGAGAGGATTAGTGAAATAGAAGACAAGCAACTTGAGGCACAACAGAGAGAAGAAGAAAGAGACTCAAAAATTAAAAAAAATGAGATAGCCCTATCTCCATCAAAGAATTATCTGACTCCATCAAAAAGAATAACATAAGAATAATAGGTATATCAGAGGGAGAAGAGAGAGAAAATGGAATGGAGAACATACTCAAACAAATAATAGATGAGAACTTCCCAAGCCTGTGGAAAGAACTAAAGCCTCAAGTTCAAGAAGCAAACAGAACTCCAAGTTTTCTTAACCCCAACAAACCTACTCCAAGGCATATCATAATGAAATTGACACAAACCAACAGCAAAGAAAAAATTCTCAAGGCAGCCAGGGAAAAGAAGAATACAACATATAAAGGAAGACCCATTAGATTATCATCAGATTTCTCAGCAGAAACTCTACAAGCTAGAAGAGAGTGGACCCCAATATTTAAAGTCCTGAAAGAGAGGAACTTTCAGCCACAAATACTATACCCATCAAAGCTATCCTTCAAATATGAAGGAGAAATAAAAACATTCACAGATACAGAAAAGATGAGGGAATTTATCATCAGAAAACCCCCACTCCAGAAATTACTAAAGGGGGTTCTCCAATCAGATACAAAGAACAAAAAAAAGAAAGCCACAAGTAAAAGCTCCAAAAAGAACACAATAAAACCAAATTTAAACTGTGACAAAAACAAAAAGAAAGAGGGGGAGAAGATGGAGATTAACAGTAGCAAAGGACGATGGAGTGCAAAAGTACTCACAAAATAGTTCGCTACAATGAACAGGGTAGGGACCCTGTTCATTACTCAAAGGTAACCACCATTGAAAAAACCACCACAGAAGCACATGAGATAAAAAAGATAGCAACAGAGGAAAGATGTATGGAATACAACCAAATAAAAACAAAAGATAGAAAAACAAAAGAGAAGGATCAAACAAGACACAAAACTAACAGAAAGCAAGATATAAAATGGCAATAGGGAACTCACAAGTATCAATAATTACACTAAATGTAAATGGATTAAACTCACCAATAAAAAGGCACAGAGTAGCAGAATGGATTAAAAAAGAAAATCCAACTGTATGCTGCCTACAGGAAACTCATCTAAGTAACAAGGATAAAAACAAATTCAAAGTGAAAGGCTGGAAAACAATACTCCAAGCAAATAACATCCAAAAAAAAGCAGGTGTAGCAATACTCATATCGGATAATGCTGACTACAAGACAGGAAAAGTACTCAGAGACAAAAATGGCCATTTCAAAATGGCTAAGGGGACACTGAATCAAGAAGACATAACAATTCTTAATATATATGCACCAAACCAAGGAGCACCGAAATATATAAGACAGCTACTTTTGTCTTAAAACAAAAACTGACAAAAATACAATCATACTTGGAGACCTCAATACACCGCTGACGGCTCTAGATCGGTCATCCAAACAGAGAATCAACAAAGACACAGTGGCCTTAAACAAAACACTAGAGCACCTGGATATGATAGACATCTACAGGACATTTCATCCCAAAGTGACTGAGTATACATTTTTCTCCAATGTACATGGATCATTCTCAAGAATTGACCATATGTTGGGCCACAAAAACAACATCAGCAAATTCAGAAAAATTGAAGTTGTACCAAGCATATTTTCTGATCATAAAGCCTTGAAACTAGAATTCAACTGCAAAAAAGAGGAAAAAAATCCCACAAAAATGTGGAAACTAAACAACATACTTTTAAAAAATGAATGGGTCAAAGAAGAAATAAGTGCAGAGATCAAAAGATATATACAGACTAATAAAAATGACAATACGACATATCAGAATCTATGGGATGCAGCAAAAGCAGTGATAAGAGGGAAGTTCATATCGCTTCAGGCATATATGAACAAACAAGAGAGAGCCCAAGTGAACCACTTAACTTCACACCTTAAGGAACTAGAAAAAGAAGAACAAAGACAACCCAAAACCAGCCGAAGAAAGGAGATAATAAAAATCAGAGCAGAAATAAATGAATTAGAGAACAGAAAAACTATAGAAAAAATTAATAGAACAAGGAGTTGGTTCTTTGAAAAGATCAACAAAATTGACAAACCCTTGGCAAGACTTACCAAGGAAAAAAGAGAAAGAACTCATATAAACAAAATCCAAAATGAAAGAGGAGAAATCACCACGGACACCGTAGATATACAAAGAATTATTGTAGAATACTATGAAAAACTTTATGCCACTAAATTCAACAACCTAGAAGAAATGGATAAATTCCTAGAAAAATACAACCTTCCCAGACTGAGTCAAGAAGAAGCAGAAAGCCTAAACAGACCTATCAGTAGAGAAGAAATAGAAAAAACCATTAAAAACCTCCCCAAAAATAAAAGTCCAGGCCCTGACGGCTATACCAGCGAATTTTATCAAACATTCAAAGAAGACTTGGTTCCTATTCTACTCAAAGTCTTCCAAAAAATTGAAGAAGAAGCAATACTTCCAAACACATTTTATGAGGCCAACATAACCCTCATACCAAAACCAGGCAAGGATGGCACAAAAAAAGAAAACTACAGACCAATATCTCTAATGAATACAGATGCTAAAATACTAAACAAAATACTAGCAAATCGAATACAACAACATATTAAAAAAATAATACATCATGATCAAGTGGGATTCATCCCAGAATCTCAAGGATGGTCCAACATACGTAAAACGGTTAATGTAATACACCATATCAACAAAACAAAGAACAAAAACCACATGATCTTATCAATAGACGCAGAAAAGGCTTTCGATAAAATACAACACAATTTTATGTTTAAGACTCTCAACAAAATGGGTATAGAAGGAAAATATCTCAACATGATAAAGGCCATATATGATAAACCATCAGCTAACATCATATTAAATGGCACTAAACTGAAGGCTTTCCCCCTTAAATCAGGAACAAGACAGGGTTGTCCACTCTCTCCACTCTTATTTCATGTGGTACTAGAGGTTCTAGCCAGAGCAATCAGACAAGACAAAGAAATAAAAGGCATCCATATCGGAAAAGAAGAAGTAAAGGTATCACTTTTTGCAGATGATATGATCCTATACATCGAAAACCCCAAAGAATCCACAAAAAGACTACTAGAAACAATAAACCAATACAGTAAGGTCGCAGGATACAAAATTAACATACAGAAGTCAATAGCCTTTCTATATGCCAACAATGAAACAACTGAGAAGGAACTCAAAAGAATAATCCCCTTCACGATTGCAACAAAAAAAATAAAATACTTAGGAATAAACATAACAAAGAATGTAAAGGACTTATATAATGAAAACTATAAACCATTGTTAAGGGAAATCGAAAAAGATATAATGAGATGGAAGAATATACCTTGTTCTTGGCTAGGAAGAATAAATATAATCAAGATGGCTATATTACCCAAAGCAATATACAAATTTAATGCAATTCCCATCAAACTTCCAATGACATTTTTTAAAGAAATAGAGCAAAAAATCATCAGATTTATATGGAACTATAAAAAACCCCAAATAGCCAAAGCAATCCTAAAGAAAAAGAATGAAGCTGGGGGCATAACAATACCTGACTTCAAACTCTATTATAGGGCCACGACAATCAAAACAGCATGGTATTGGCAGAAAAATAGACACTCAGACCAATGGAACAGAATAGAAAGTCCAGAAATAAAACCACATATATATAGTCAAATAATTTTTGATAAAGGGGCCAACAACACACAATGGAGAAAAGAAAGCCTCTTCAATAAATGGTGCTGGGAAAACTGGAAAGCCACATGCAAAAGAATGAGACTGGACTACAGTCTTTCCCCCTGTACAAAAATTAACTCAAAATGGATCAAAGATCTAAACATAAGACCTGAAACAATTAAGTACATAGAAGAAGACATAGGTACTCAACTCATGGACCTGGGTTTTAAAGAGCATTTTATGAATTTGACTCCAATGGCAAGAGAAGTGAAGGCAAAAATTAATGAATGGGACTACATCAGACTAAGAAGTTTTTGCTCAGCAAGAGAAACTGATAACAAAATAAACAGAAAGCCAACTAAATGGGAAATGATATTTTCAAACAACAGCTCAGATAAGGGCCTAATATCCAAAATATACAAAGAACTCATAAAACTCAACAACAAACAAACAAACAATCCAATAAAAAAATGGGAAGAGGATATGAATAGACACTTCTCCCAGGAAGAAATACAAATGGCCAACAGATATATGAAAAGATGCTCATCTTCTTTAGCTATTAGAGAAATGCAAATCAAAACGGCAATGAGATACCACCTCACACCTTTTCGATTAGCTGTTATTAGCAAGTCAGGTAATAGCAAATGTTGGAGAGGCTGTGGAGAAAAAGGAACCCTCATACACTGTTGGTGGGAATGTAAAGTAGTACAACCATTATGGAAGAAAGTATGGTGGTTCCTCAAAAAACTGAAAATAGAACTACCTTATGACCCAGCAATCCCTCTACTGGGTATATATCCCAAAAACTCAGAAACATTGATACGTAAAGACACATGCAGCCCCATGTTTATTGCAGCATTGTTCACAGTGGCCAGGACATGGAAACAACCAAAAAGCCCGTCAATAGATGACTGGATAAAGAAGATGTGGCACATATACACTATGGAATACTACTCAGCCATACGAAATGATGACATCGGAACATTTACAGCAAAATGGTGGGATCTTGATAACATGATACGAAGCAAAATAAGTAAATCAGAAAAAAACAGGAACAGTATTATTCCATACATAGGTGGGACATAATAGTGAAACTAAGAGACATTGATAAGAGTGTGGTGGTTACGGGGGGGAGGGGGGAATGGGAGAGGGATAGGGGGTGGGGAGGGGCACAAAGAAAACAAGATAGAAGGTGACAGAGGACAATCTGACTTTAGGTGGTGGGTATGCATCCTAATTGAACGACAAGATAACCTGGACTTGTTATCTTTGAATATATGTATCCTGATTTATTGATGTCACTCCAGTAAAAAAATAAAATTATAAAAAAAAAAAAAAAGAGGGACTTTTAAAGTTCTTTGAAACTATAAAGAGAATTTTGAAAAGTCAGACATCTGCTTTATTATTCGAAGTTGGTCAATTTTCCAGGTAAAAAACAATAAGAAAATCTATGCCAATATCAGCAGTTATTTTTTACATACTCACTGTCAAAAATAATTTTAAACTCTAGTCTGGCTTCATGGTACCAGTATCCAAGAACATGTGATTTATATTGCTTTACTTTCTTATTTAAAAAATTGAAAACAGAAATATCAGTTTATTTAGGATTAGCCAGAGACATTATTTTATGAATAGGATGAAATATGGTGTGTTTTTGGACAAACATTCCATACTATTCATCAAATGATAGAAAAATTAGTAGGGAAGGAACTTCTTTAAGTCCTGAGGAAACCCAGAATTAAATTACCAATCTCATAATTTTCACCAACACATTCATGAATAAGCAATAACATGTATTTTTTTCTAGTATGAGTTTTTAATAGAGTAAATTAGTTTGAAAAGGTTCTTTATTGATCAGTTCTATATTTAATATAAGAAAGGCAATGACTGCTTCAATGGGTTTTTAGAAGTTTATTATGAATATTAGGAAAGTCTCCTGAGCAGTCACTTCTCACCGAAATCTAGCAAAAATAACATATTTGCACATGAAACCTGGGTCCCCTTGGTATAAAATTTCAATCTTTGAAATAGCTAAAAATTCATTTTGTAGCTATTCAGAAATAAGGAGGTCATATGTCTCATTTGTTAAAAGTTAATAGGTTTTGTTATATGACCATGTATATCTTTCTTTCTCTTTTCTTTCTTTTTTTCTTTCTTTCTTTCTTTCTTTCTTTCTTTCTTTCTTTCTTTCTTTCTTTCTTTCTTTCTTTCTTTCTTTTTTTTTCTTTCTTCTTTTTGTGAGAGACGCAGGGACAGAGAAACAAAGAGACAGGGATATTGAACTGTTCCTATATATGCCCTGGCCAAAGATTGAACAAGCAACCTCTTCACTTTGGGATGATGCTCAAACTCACTGAGAGACCCAGCCAGGGTTTTATTTTTTATGTATTGATTGATTTTTAGAGAGACAGAGAAAGAAAGGAAGAGGGGAGAGGGAAGGGAACATTTGTTTGTTGTTCCACTCGGTCATGAGCATTTGTTGGTTGCTTCCCATGTGTGTCCTGACTAGGGATTGAACCTGAAACCTTGTCATTTCCAGAGGATGTTCTAACTGACTAAGCTAACCAGCCAGGGCCTATATTTTGAATTTAAAACTTGTCAAAAGCTTTTTGAAAAGATAGGAGCTTATAAGTTATTTAAATAGATATTTTATTAATCAAATATTTTAGCCAATCAACATATCCAAATATCTTTTAAGAACACTTTAAATACAAGGTAAAATTAATTATAAAGTCATGAGACTGAGTGACCTTTTTAACTAACATAATAAAATCTATACAGTCAAATGAGTGGTAATGATTATGAGGGTTTTTTCTAAAGATGCTATAATGGCCTAAGACAGTTTTAAAAGTCTCTTTTAAGAAACATACAAGTTTCATAATTTAATTATTCATTTACTTTGGTCCCCAATAGTATTCCAGTTTGACCCTCCTTTATTTTGCTAGTCCCGGCAATTTGGAAAAATAAAATTAATCTTTGAATGAAAATTTGTCATCTATAAAGATATTCAAAGGAATGTTAATTCTGGTTTTTATAGCAATTCTCAAATTTCAGCATTTTACACTTTGGAGATGTTTGTTTAAATTATAATAACCACTCACATCATAGACATTGTTTATAAATGCTATCATATTGGAATAATGAGATTTTTAAAACAAGAGCAACTCATAACATTAAAATAGGATTCTACAATTCAAAATGATAAGAAAAATTCTATATCATGTAACAAAACTCATATTAGACAATATTGAAAGGTATAGCCGTTAGTGTTTAATTTATATATAACAGCTCAGTAGCATGGACCCAACAAATTGACATCTTTCTTGAAAATCTCTCTACAGGAATCGCTAGTTGAAATCATACTATGCTGTCAGAAATAGCCTTTATTGTAAAATGTTATTAAATAGCACCAATTAGGAATTGCAGCGCACAGATTTAATTTCTAAATACAAGAGAGAAAGCATTTCCTAGACAAAATAAGAATTAGTTACAGGTTATTTTAAGATCACAACCAGGTAAAAATTCATTATAAAACATTTCAAGGCCCTGCTTGGAAAAGTTATAAAGAAAAGCCAGTATATTGCTCTTTTACACTCTGTTCCCAAAGAAGACACAAATTCTTACAATAATCACGACAGCACAATCTCAGCAATGACGCTCCCTGGGGGAGATATATTTACTCACTCTATATATTAGATCAACAAGAACACAAATATAATAAAAGTGCTTTAGAGCAATCTGATTAGAGCAACATTTACATTAAGTACAAAATATACAGTAAAGTGAAACATCTGTTAAATAGGACTGTAGATGAACAATACCTTATTTAAAGGAACACATTTGCATGACTCTATTTTCACATTTATTTTATTATATTATATAGACCCTATCACCACGGTATGCTTTCATTATTGCAATTTTTAGGATCTTTGTAAATCTTATCACATGACTTTATCTGCCAAGGTAATTTAAAAGTATCACCTCCAGAGTAAAAACAAAACAAAAAACAAAACCCAAGAAATCTCATATTCTCATGTGCAGCTGTCCACAAAAATCATTGTAGTATTTGACAGAAACATCCCTTGATCATTATAAATTCATCATGATAAAATGTATACTCGTGTACTAAAGCAGAAAGTGTTGTCAACCTATTGTAGAATTCTGGTTATAAAGGTAAGTATGAAATTCTTGGTTATTAATTAGAATAGCATTATTTGAAAAGATTTGCTAATAAAGATTTTTGAATGTGGTTGGCCATGTTAATAGTTCCCTTAATTAGAGTAGCCGGGGAATGAACAGAACAGCAGTGCTTTCACGTGGTAACACAGAAAAGTATTACAGTATCCCATCTCCAGACCCGGTCCAAGTGTTCAGTCGTGGCTCAGTTGAAAGCTGACAGAAGAGAAGATGCGTCCTACGCTGGTGCACAATGGCGTAATGACGACATCGGTCACACTCTTCCATATTGTCTGCACTGAAGGCAGGACCATGAGGCAGGTCTTCACAAAAGGCATTATAATCCTAGAAAGGAGGAAGGGATGTGTAAGGATTATGGTGTTACCGAATAAGGCCACTGACATGCTAGAAAAGATATAATAATGGCCCAGTTCACCTAAATTTGGTTGAACTTTGGAAACAAACAAATAAAAGAGACCCACATAGTGATAAGATGCACAGAAAATATGTTACTTCAAAAATAAGCAGGCATGTAGATGATAAAGAGAAATTTTTTTCTATAGGTGGCATGCTCTCTGAATCAGTAAAGCAAAATTATTCAAACAGTACATTTATCTGACGTCTGCACTTAAATATTAACCTGCCCAACTCTCCATATTTCCCTGGGGTTCTGCTTCCTGGTAGCCTTTCCTGTTGCCTTATTCCACTTCTGCCCCCGTGGTCCAGGCTGGGTTGGATGATGATGATGACGATGATGATGATGATGATGATGTGTGTGTGTGTGTGTGTGTGTGTGTGTGATTCTAACATACTAAAACAAACTTCTTAATCCTCCAATTTATCAAAAGGTATCATATAGACATATTTCTGTCTTTCCTACTAGAATGGCAGTTCTCTAAGTGAGGACAACCGTGACCCTTGGTAAATGTTTGCAGTGAATTGAACTTAGCATGCTACTACGGCTTCTATTTTTAATTTCTCATAGCAATTACATACACTGAAGCGAGCTATGTGGCATAGTTAAAGGGGCCCTGCACTCATGTCAGAACTCTTAGACTAAAACTTGACTGAACAGAAATTATTTTTTTCACAAACATTATTTTTTTAGATAATTACATACTCGTAAGTAATCTTCTGATTAATGTTTTCTGTTGAAGTAGTGCTCTTTGAGCACAAGAGTATTTATGAATTCTCAGGTCTTGCTAGTAGTTGCATTGGTATTTTTATTATTACCTTAGGTGGGCACAAGGAAGTAAGGTTGATCTTCTGGATTTGCTATTAAATATGACTTAAATAAAGGTCTGTTGTACTCAGTCCGAAGGGAAGGGAAGACAGGCGACCGTCTGATTGAGATATTTTTGGAACACTGAATTATTCATATTGACTGTTTACTACACAGATTAAACTTATCTTGTGTTTTGTTCTAAGTGTTAAACACTTGAAGCAATCTTTAAAAATGATTAATTACTAGGTATTTCAGTGCTAAATAGTTGAATAGAGACCTGAATGATGGAAACTTTTGACTTCTTATTCCATTATGTTTCTCATTCTAAGTTTGGCTTTGGGTAAATCACTGTAATTAAAGTATGAACTGGACAACTGACAGACTGGCTACCAGGATTTAGATTATTATGCACCCTTAAAATGTCCAAATGATGCTGTCATTATTTAAAAAAAAAGAAAACTATTTTGTAGTCAGAATATAAAATGAAAATTATAATGAAATAATCTCAAATTGACATACTACCAGACTTAAGTTTAGATAGGAAAGCTTTCTAACCAAATCCACTTCACTCAGAATATAATTAACTTTCCTTTGTTCATTAGACTAAGAAATTTTCTAGCCCCGTAATTCCTTAGATGTTCATGTCCTAAGATGCGATTAAGCTTGGGACAAAAGTTGATTTTCCAGTTTAGCAGACTGCAACAGCTCACATTTGAGGACTTCAGTTCATAGGATGTGGTGCATTTATTTTAATGTTGTTTTAAGTTACAGTACTGTTCTCTCACTTTGATTCCAAAGGTCCAATGATCCTCTGATATCAAACCGTGTCCTCAACATCCCAAACAGTACCCCCTCAGAAGCGACAGGCAATTTGGAATGACATAAAACTTGGCTGAGGCTCAATGTGGCCAACCAAACACTTCTTAAATAAATCTTATAATTTATAAGATTATCAATTTCTCCATTGGATAATAAAGCCCTTAGACAGAGACTTTTATTTAGTCTTGTATTAACTATAGTGTCATGCAGACTGTACCGTCATGGCAATTTACTATATTTAAAACTCTTTTGGAAAATGAGACAGATACTACTGCATTCCCATCAGTAGAACCAGGTATTTGAATTGTATCCCCGCCAAAATAAGGGGTTGGAGAACTTCAGCTATATTTCTTTGGTATGATTTACTTAGGACCAATAACCTGCAGTTGCCATGTGGTGGCTATCTCAGTCTGACTGTGGTGTGGAGTCAGACCAATTCCCTGGGTCCCCTGGCCTGGGATACAATATCATCACACTGAATTCAGCGTGCTTTTTGTTGTTGTTGTTGTTTGTTTGTTTTTTAAGAATTTAAAAATCAGATCCATTGTCATGATGTGATATGGTTGGAAGATGTATTACTTCATGTTTTCATAGCTTTGGTCAAATACACTCTGCCAAAAAAAAAGAAAAGAAAAGAAAGAGAGCAAAAAAGAGAAGGATAGAGAGGGGGAGAAAGTTCCTAACACAGCTTTACTCTTCTCTAAGGTTTCTCCTTGGTTCATTCTATGTCATGTAGTCGATGAGTGATCAATCTATTTTATCAAGGTAGAAACTAACTTTTGAGCATTTTTGTTTGAAGTTACTCTTCTAACTTGCAATCACAGCTCCCTGATGCCAAATGTATGATGGTTAAATATTAATGCCCCAGGTGAGTGTAATTTGGAAAACAAGCTGAAGTTAAACAATACATTTGATGTGGCTGAAAGAAGGGCTTGATGACTCACAGTTGGAAGCTACACAACAATGCTGGCTGTTCTCGGGAGGGCCAGGTGGGGAGAGCAGCATGCGCTTCAGTGTAGGTTTACTTGTCTCTTTCCACCATTTAGAAAATGAAAACCTGTTTGTTTTCAGTTCTTCCATAAGCGCTTTAGCAGAACCTAGCTTTGCTGGCTATAAACATGGCACTCGATATTTCCAAATAGCTTCATAGCCAACGTTTCACAATATGCTCCGTGGTCACTGCGTTTTGCACAGTTTTGTAAGTATGAAAACTAACAGTTTAGATGACTGGTTTTAATTAATAAAGAATTCACAATTTTCTATGCTGACTTAGGTATCTTTTAAAAAAAAAATCCATGCACTATGGACCATATTCTGTGGTCCACACAGGATACGGACCAACTATAACCTGCTGCTATACAAGGCAAAGGCTTCATGCCTTTGATGGTCTTTTAGCACTTTGCATGTAGTTTAGTTGTTTACAGTCTTTAGTGATCAAGTTGAAATTTTGTTCATTATTTATCCTTTATGTATTTGTTGATTTTTTGCTTTCCCTTTTCAGATTCTTTTCTCTCCTTTTGCACAGATGTGAGGGAGTCTCCTCAGCATCAACCTCTGTCCTGGCCAGCTGCTTGTGGTGCCCTGAGGAAGCTGAAGGCCGATCCTGCACTGTGGTCACCCTGGAGCCCAGGCCCAGAGCCCCCTGCACACATTAAGCACTCAATACATTTTCTTTGCTAAACTAAAATATTTAGCTAACTGACTAAAGAAATTGATTTGGGTCCCGGCCAGTTGAACCAGTGGTAGAGTGTTGACCCAGCTTGTGGAAGTGCTGGGTTTGATTCCAGGTCGGGGTACACAAGAGAGGCAACCATCTGCTCCTCCATCCATTCCCCTCCCCCTTCTCTCTCTCTTTCTTTCTCTCTCTTCCCCTCCTTCAGCCATGGCTTAATTGGTTTGAGCACGTTGGCCCTGGGCACTGTGGATAGCTCTGTCTAGCCTCCACCTAAGGCACTAAAAATATCTCAGTTGTGAGCATGGCTCCAGATGTGCAGAGCAACGGACCCAGACAAGGTTGCCAGATGGATCTTGGTCTAGGTGCATACAGGAGTATATCTCTGTATCTCCCCTACTCTCACTTTTTTTTTTTTTTTTTTTTAAAAAGGGAGAGAGAGAGAGAAAAAGAAATTGATTGGGATGATAAAAGCAAACGGAGAATAACTTTGTAACTTCTAATAAGGAACACACTGTAAGTTAGGAAAGATCTGAGGCATCTGGGGTTGTACATCTCCCCTGGACAGCTCTGAAGCATAGCGTAGCAGCTGCTGTGGGGCTGTGGATGGTCTGAGTGTCCTTCCCCTCAGAACAAAGTGGATATCTTGTAAAACAACAGCAAAGCTTCTTGGTAAAATATGACATTTTCCTTTAAAAATGTGTTAATACTTAAAACTGTTTTCCAAAGCTTTATGATGCATTCTGAGTGTGAATAAAGTTACTCAAAACACCCTACCAATGTCCAGTAGGTGTCTTTTATTTATTCTCCTTTTACCTAGAATTTTTCCTTATAGGTGAAAAAGTAATTTGGAAGCCTTCTCATTTCATTATCCTGCAGTTTGGATTTTCATTGATTTGGACTTATCCTGGCCATTTGAACCCCACCTGCAGGCCCCCCATGCTTGGAGCAGCCTCTCTATAGCACTGCTTAGCCAGATCTTACATCCCTCCTCCCCAGTGATATTGTCACTGGCATTCTGCTCAGAGAATACTTTTGTTTTACCTCAAGCACAGGTGGTGAATGAATAAAAGGTGCTGAAAAACATAAGAGCCCTGCCCAAAACCACAGGCACAAGTCCTAACACAGCCCTATGAGAGCAGCAGCCTGTGGCAGGAACCGGCCTCCAGGTCTCCACCTCACAGTCAGAGGAAAATCACACCCACCCGAGGACAGGACATTCCTTCTGCTGTCTAAACTCCTAACCCATCTATTTCCCCTCCCCCACCCCACCTGTGATTTATTCTGCTTCTAAAGAAAGCACACTGCCTTTCCAGACCTCCCCTTCTTGCTCTGTGTCAGGAACTGATGTGAGTTCCTCCCCCTGCAAGCCCGTCTGGGGGAGGTGGAGGGCAGGTGGCAGGTGGCAAAGAACATTCCTATGTTTCAGAAGCTAGTCCCTCCCAGTTGCCCCTTCTCACCAGATGTGCAGACAGCTGAGGGTAGCAAAGAGAATCCCCGCAGCAAAGGCCAGAGGGATGGCCAGGAACACTGTCAGGAACTTGTAAATCACATATTTGCTGACTTCAAAGAGGGCATGGCTGCAGATCCACACTTTGTCCAAGGAGTGCGTAGACTCGGGCTCTGCGATCACATCCTCGAAGTCCACCTGCAGAGACAAGACTCAGGGATCCTCCACGGACACCCAGCCCGCCACCCTGGGAACCAGGAGCTCTCAGCGCGGGAGAAGCAGCAGGGACTTGGCTGGGGTGGCCACTTTCCTTCTCTTAGGGTCACGGCTGGCGCACAGGAATTTGGCTCTGCATTCCCGGCCGCGCAGGCAGCCCGGGGCTGGCGGACTCCGGGTCCGGGACCCGCGGGGCGGACGGCGGCGAGGTGGGGGCCGGGGTTAGGTTCGGGGCGGGGGTGGAGGGGACGTCGCACGCCCAGGCCGGGCCGCCCGGGGCGCTGGGACTCGCCTCGGGTCCAGGTTACGGCCCACCCCGGGCTTCACCTTGAGATGCGAGTTGAGCCGGTTCGGATCCCGATCTGGGCCCGAGTTCGCGAACTTCTCAGGGTCGGCATAGTCGACGCCGCTGTGGCGGCTGTAGGCGTCGTCGTCCATGAAGAGCTGGACGTCCGCCTTCTCGGTCTCCAGCCCCATCGCGGCCTCGGTGCGCGGCGGTGGCAGCGGGCTGGCGGGGCGGCTCCGGGCCCGCTCCGCCTCCCGGCCCGGCCCGGCCCCGCCTCGCCCGCCCTGCGCCACCGGGCGCGGCCGCTTCCCGCCGCGGCCCCGACCCCGGAGCGACCCGAGCCCCGCCCCGCCCCGCCCCGCCGGCCGGGAGGGCGGGGGCGGTCGCGGCGGCGAGGTGGCTCCGGCCCCGCACCCCCCGCCCCGGCCCCCGGCCAGGAACGCGGGGAACCGTCCCAACCAGGCAGCCCGGCCGTCCCGGGCGGGAGGCGTGGCGCGGGGCGAGCCCCCCCCACACACACACACCCCGAGGGGCCGGAAGGCCCGGTCACCGCGCTGGACCGGGACGGGATGCCCTGACCACCCTGCAGGGAGGCCGCTGGGCGGGTTGGAGCGCGGATACGGGTCAGACGGTCTGTCGTCCTCTTTGGCTCTTCGGGTCACGGCTGCGGCGCACATCGGGACCTCAGCTGCCTCCTTATGAAATGGGAGAAATGGTACCTGTCACGTGAAAACTAAATAAGTTAATTTCTGTTAAACCCTTAGAGGGTCCCTAAGATACAGCGTGCTCCGAAACCACGTTGTTGCTGTTGCACTGAGATTAGAATCCTCGACACCCCTGATGGCCGGGCTGCCCCGCGTGCATGCCAGGTGACTCCGCAAGCCAGCCAGGTGTCCCAGGCCCTCAGTGTATGAGGCGATGGAGTTGGGTGGGTGAGCCTGTGGGTGAGCCTCCTGCCCCTAGGAGTTTGTACCTCCAGGCTAGGAAGGAAGGTCTGATCCCTCCCTCTCTCAAAATTATAACTCAAGTTTCCTTTGACTCAGACTCCGTTCAAAAATTCCTGGCAGTCACATCTGCAACTGCTTTGTTGGAACTGGGGGACAAACCCTTAGCATAAAAGTCGCAGTGCAAAAGATGAACCTGCCTGCAGACCACTCACTCAGAGCTTTTAGAAAGGAGAGGTTTGCGTGTTCATAAAGGGTTAGAGGTCTGGTGTACTTAGACGTGTTTGTGGAGAGGGAAAAGGGTCCTGGCCTGGAGGGGTTGCCTGCAGCTTGTGCAGGGCTAAAACACCGCAGGAACACAGTAAATGCTACTGACTACAGTGCTTTTGGAACTCACTGCACGTACCAAATCCCCTTGTGTGAGCTGGATTTGAAGAATTACCTCTTCCAAATGAAAATAGAGTGTTTGAAACAATAACAATTATGAAAACAGAACAAGATCTGAATTGGGAAAATAACTTGGAGCCCAAACTCAGTACTTCTAATGATTAAGTAAAAAGTGTACCTCCCGCTATGCTCCTTGGGGATGGCAGTGTTGAAACATTGCCCAATGTGACACTCGGAGCTCACACTTACTTACCCTGCCTGTCCTCTTCCAGAGGTGGACCTGCTTTCCCTCTTCCTTTTTTCTGACTTTTCTTTCCCATTTTATTTATGTTCAGTTACTTCCAAAGTGATGAGCTGGACATTCTCCTATTGCTTGCTCTGTCCTTCTCTACCTTCTTTATTCCCCCCCTCCCCCTGCAATTATGATAGTTGAGACTCTTCTAGAAAGTTTGCCCAACAAGTATTCACCAAAGTGAATGGAAGACTTTAATTTTTTTTATTTATTTTATTTTATTTTTTACAGAGACAGAGAGTGAGTCAGAGAGAGGGATAGACAGGGACAGACAGGAGCGGAGAGAGATGAGAAGCATCAATCATTAGTTTTTCATTGCGCGTTGCAACACCTTAGTTGTTCACTGATTGCTTTCTCATATGTGCCTTGACCGCGGGCCTTCAGCAGACCGAGTAACCCCTTGCTGGAGCCAGCAACCTTGGGTTCAAGCTGGTGGGCTTTTCCTCAAACAAGATGAGCCCACACTCAAGCTGGCAACCTCGGGGTCTCGAACCTGGGTCCTCTGCATCCCAGTCCAATGCTCTATCCACTGTGCCACCGCCTGGTCAGGCTGAATGCAAGACTTTAATCCTTAAGGAAATCTGTAATATCAGTTACTAGGAAATGGAAAACAAGTGAGTTTGCAGCTTTACAACATTTTGTAAAGGTTTATTTTTGTAAGGCCAGGAGCCGCCATTGTGGCTATTCACATGCAGGTTCGCATTGGATTCGAACAGTTGGTAAAGAAACAACGGAGCCAAAAACTGATGGGCCATTAGCTTTAATTCTAGCTTGCACCTGGTGGGCAAGTGTAAAGCCAGAAGCCACGGCCAGGGCCACTATCACAGCAGCCTGGCCCATGCAGGTTCGCATTGGATTTGGACAGTCGGTAAAGAAACAACGGAGCCACAAACTGGTGGGCCATAGTCTTTAATTCTAGCTTGCACCTGGCGGGCAAGTAAAAACACACACTGGGCTCCCAAACCCACTTACATTCAGTGCTCACAAAGCTACTGACTTATCCGAGTTTCCTAGAATCAAAGGTTTCTAGCTCACCAGCCTTATTCTCCTCAGTTCCCCATCTCCTTCCTTATCCCAGATACAAACTCTACACAAACTGGCATCTCACTCAGCACTCTGCCATCGTGGCTGCTTTTTCCTGGCCTACTCCACGTGGCCTCCTTCTGCTCTCTGCTCTGCTCTCTCCTCTAATGATAATCTCAGGAACCAAGAGCGCAAGCTCCCGTTCCGCCCCCATTTTATAGTGTAGATTCAAAACCTCTAATCCAATATACAAAATAGGGAAGTCTCTAATACAATGTCACTTCTCTGAGGCATGGTTGGATTGTACCGCCCCACATCAAAAAGGGTGGGAAAGGCTTAATCCCAAAACCAAGCCCCAGGCTACAAGGATTCTCAACACACATTAATATCACCTGGGCGACGGCCTCACGTGGGCAGCACCATCTTTAACAAAGTGAGCATAATACATTTTATCTGCCCAACAGCAAGTAAAAACACACACTGGGCTCCAAAACCCACTCACATTCAGTGCTCACAAAGCTACTGACTTATCCGTTTCCTAGAATCAAAGGTTTCTAGCTCACTAGACTTACTTACCTCTGCTCTCCATCTCCTTCTTTCTTCCTGTACAAACTCTGCATAAACTGGCTTCTCCCTCAGCACTCCACCATCTTGGCTGCTTCTCCTGGCCTCCTCCACGTGGCCTTTCTCTGCTCTCTGCTCTCTAATACTAATCTCAGGAACCGAGAGAGCAAGCTCTCGTTCTGCCCCTATTTTATAATGTAGAAATCAAAACCTTTAATCTAATATACAAAATAGGGAAGTTTCTAATACAAAGTCACTTATCTGGGGCATGATGGGATTGCACCACCCCACATCAAAAAGGGTGGAAAAGGCTTAGTCCTAAAACCAAGCCCCAGGCTACAAGCATCTTGCCTGCCCACAGCCCCGCACCCAACATACATTAATATCACCTGGGCGACGGGCTTCCATGTGGGCAGCGCCATCTTTAACAAAGTGAGAATAATATATTTTATCTGCCCAACAATTTTTCTTTAGATTATAACCTCAGATTTGAAGGAGTTTCATCCGAAGAAGAAAGTCATCCCTGAGTGTTAGAGGAGTCTGAAGCAGTGGCTGCATCAGGGCTTTGTTCATAATTATTTTTGCCCTCTGATTACATTTACATTTCTAGTGGGATTACTGAAACATTTGCAATTGTTTCACAAGTAATTGACTTAAAAAAATTTTTTTAGTCAGTGGCTAGGAAGCCAAAAGGAAAGTGAAATTAACATGATCTTAATGGGTTAGTTTAGGTTATAGATTTATCTGAAAAAAAAAAGTGATAGCCATCTTTGAAAAAATGTCTCTAAAACTTAAGTTAACAGAGACCCATCTAGGTTTGTTGCGTGTAGCATAGAATTTAAAAGAGTAGGATGCATACATGAGTTCATTCTTTTACACATTTGTTGTTGAACACCCTGCCCCCACAATGGGTTAAGTCTATGAGGTTCTTAATTTGATAAAATTCTTGTCCAATTCACCATTTTAATGCATAAGATTTTTGACAGGAGCTATCAGAATGATTTTGCTTATCTTACTAGTGAATGCTTAGAAAGTATTAGCTACTGTTGTTCTCAAGGAGTTTAAAGCAGTGATTCCACAGCAAAGGGCGTGTCTCCACTGACTGGAGGGGACACCTACCGGAAAGTGAGAACATAGGAAGTGGACTGGAGCTACTGGCTGAGCACATTCTGTTATCTCCCAGACCACAGGCTTACTCTCCAAATAAGCCTTCTTTAATTTTTTTTAAAAAAATTACCGTATGACCAAGGAAACTAAAAAAATTCATAATAAATCTATACTAATGCATTTATCTTCTAGCTGTTATCAAAACCTCTAACTAGACTGCTGGTTTTCAGAGGATATATTTATATATTTGAAGATGAACAACTTGATAATCAGTTAGTATTTGTGAGCAAGAGAGTTTATAATTATATTGTTCCTCATTATTCTCAGCAATGTGTTTAAGAAAGAAGGGTATTTATCTGATTAATTGAAAATATCATGTGAATGCTTTAATGAATAAAACTAATTTTTTCTCTTCTCTGTTTTTTCAAATTACAAATGTGTCATTTCTTTTCCCTGTATAGCTTACATACAATTTCAGGCAGGATCTGCCTTATGTAAATTGGTTATTAATGAAAATAATGACTTCTTGATTTCCCCATTATGGTTTGATAATATTTAAAGCATTAGGATTAGACAGGGTTTCTCAGCATTGGCACTGTTGATACTTTGGACCAGACCATTCTTTGTTGTTGGAGGGCTCTCCTGTGCTTTGCAGGATGTTTAACAGCATACCTGGCTTCTAACCACTAGACGCCAATAGCACTCCCAGTCATGACAACCCAGAATGTTTCCAGATGTTGCCAGATGTCCTCTGGGGGCCAGAATCACCCTTCCACTCCTTTCCTGGGCTCAGTCCATTGCATAAGACATTGCTGAAATCAAGATCCAACTGTCCATTTACAAACTCATGCTGAAATCTGAGAATTGTAATAACAATTTGTCAGACACTCCAGGGATTTTTAAAATTAAGCATAAGTATAATTGTTTGCTGTATAATATAGTATTTTTATTTTATTTTTGATGAAAGAAAGAGAGAGAGAGAGAGAGAGAGAGAGAGAGAGAGGGAGGGAGGGAGGGAGAGAGATGAGAAACATCAACTCATGGTTGTGGCACTTTAGTTGTTCATTGATTGCTTCTCATATGTGCCTTGACTGGGGCGGGGGGTTCAGTCCAGCCAGTGATCCCTTGATCATGTCAGCAACCTTGGGTTCAAGCCAGCGACCCTGGGGTCATGTCTATGATCTCATGCTTAAGCCGGGAACCTGCTCTCAAGTTTTCAATATGATGTTTGTATGGCAAGTAGTCGCCACTGTCGTGGCGTGCACATGCAGGTTCTCATTGGATTCAGGCAGACGGTAAAGGAAGTGTGGAGCCAAAAACTGGTGGGCCATTCCTTTATTAAAGTCTCACACTGGCCAATGAGTAACACACAGGGAAAACACTTCCCTCTTCATTCAGAGCTCACGAAGCCTTGATACATTCATTCTCTGGTTCCACAACCAGGAGAATTTTCTCTGGTTCCTCCTGGAATCAAAGGCCTCACCAGTCTCAGCGGAGCTCACAAAAGCCCCTCAGCTCTGGTCCCCCATCTGCACACCTTCTCCCTTCTCTGCACAAACTGGCTTCTTCTTTAGCACTCAGCATTCCCTCTGCTCTCCCTCTGCCAACATGGCTTCTCTCTCTCTGCTTCTTCCTTCTTCTTCTCTCTTTTTTCAACACTTCCTGGTATGAAAACTTCTTCTCCAGCAAACATTAGCAAAACAATGGCCCTTCCAAAGCAGGAAGGTAATTTGCAATTTCACAGATCACATATACCTGGCTCTGTCCAGACTCCAATGCAAACTATAAGCGAGCAAACATAAAAATTATATTTTACAAACTCATTTGACCAACAATGTTGGTATTGTTTGAGGGATACATATACTTTTTAAGGAGACCATTAAAAAGTACTTCTACACCCTGGCTACCTGCAGCCTCCACTTCCCTTACAAAGGCCAGGATGGTAATAATTCTACCTGGAAAAACAGAGATTTGGGACTTGTTGATTCCACTTCAGGACTGTAAAATTTAGACATTTTGATACTCTTTAACAACTGAATGGCTTTTTCAAGTTTTAGGTGACCTCCACAGAGAAGCCCATGGGCTTGTCAGCGGGCCAGCCAGCCAGATGCTGACCATGTCCTCTAAGTGTCCCTCCTCAGACTTGCTTGCTGTCAGCAATGGTTAAGCCTGAGAAATTTGGAAAGACCTACAGTGTCCTGTAGGATCCATTCTCTTTGGATAGTGGGCTTGGCTAAACCATTTTCTTGCATATCTCCTAATCCCCTAGTCTTTCTTCATCAATGTATCTTTTCATCTTCTTCTCCCTCCCCCCTTATCCTGCAATTATTCCCTCTCCAATGCACAGGACAAAGATGTTTAAAAGAACAGACGAAAAAAAATGTCTGTTATTAAACTTATTCAATAATTAACTTTTTGTGGAATTGTGCCAGCCAGAGAGTTTAATGGCATTTAATGAAAGTTTGTTCATTCTTTTTTTCTTACCTATCACTTGTCTTTTTGTCCACATTCTGAGTAAAATTAACCTTGTACCAGTGAACAAGGGAATTTTTAGTTTAATATTAAGGCACAATAGCTTTTTTGTAATTCGTGCCAATTTAATTTTCTGGCTGTTTCAAATAACACCTCTTTTCATGCACAAGAATTTTTAAAATTAACTGGTATTTGGGAATACTTGGCTCTTAAAAATAGATGGGAAAGAAGATACCTTCTAGAAAAGCCTGTATTCATAATTAGAGTTGATAAGGGAGGTCATTCCATTTTCATTTGAAACAATGCATGACAATTAATTTTAAATTTATTTTGTTTTGTTTTCTATAAGTAAAGGATGTTCCTGTTTCATCTTTTGAGTATTCTATTGCTTTCTGGAATACTGTATATAGAAATGAAACATTTCCATGGGACTTTGATATTTTATCTTTCCAGAACGTGAAATTGGCACTAATCAACTTTTGGTGAGCACTAGCTTTCAAGTGAAATTCTTAATAAGTACAACTTCCTTTATATTCAAATGGGAACATGTTTCTGCAAAGCTGTATAGTTAAATGTTTTCCAAATACCAACTGAAATGTTCACAATAAGATCACTAGTTACTAAAACATCAGAGCTGGAGGTGGTTTTCTTGATTTAGGGTTTTATTTTGGACAAAAATGTTATCATAGCTCAATGTGAAGCCGTTGCTTTCTCTAATAAGTCTTTTCACAAATATTGTTCTACTTCCATTTAGAGTAAATGTCAGTTTTAAAAGTAACATAGCTAATCTACATTGGTCAAGAGAAAAAAGGATGGGAATTCTTTGCTTCGCTCCATATTATTTTATTACAAATTTTTCAACCAATTGCATATTTCCAATAGAAGAAATAGGACAAGAACACAACACTTTGCACCTGGTTCTTGTCTATTTCTGTTTTGGTGTCTATTAGGTGACCTTCAATGTTTGAGAGGGTCACCTGGGGTCCAGAGCAAAGGGGACCCAGCTGCACAGAGCAGCTGGGAGTCTGGGATGTTGCCAAGGGGCTGGGCAGAATAATTTTTAGATTATATTTTCCTATCAATAAATATCTCGGAAGAATTTTGTTTCCAGACAGTTTACTAACGGAATGTCTATTTTTGTTCTGTGGTTACACGAAACTGTAAGGCAGATTTCAACACTACATAAAGGCATGAAATAGGTTAGACAACTTAGATGTCTGTATCAACACTGTCTGGGCCACTGAAGCTGAGGTACGCTCACTGTCTGCCAACCGCCGATTAGCCTGTAGCTTCCTTGTTTAGGACAGCGAGAGGTTTGGATCTGAAGGTAGATATTTAAAAGGTTATCCTATTAAATACATTATAAGTAGGACAATTGACATTCTAATGTGTCCAAATACGATAGTTCTTTTCTAATTAAACAATTATTTAAACAAATATGTGTCTTATTTCAAAGCAATTTTAGTAGATGTTTGAGTTATTAAAAAAAAAAAAGAAATCCTTCAAAGCATTCATAAAATTCTTATCATGCTGACCTCAGAAAAACAACAGAATTTTTATTAAAATATGTCTGTATGTATGTCACCATCTAACTTTTGGGAAATGATTACAATTACTTGCCAGACAAGAATTACTATTTTCCCCTTAATAGTGAATTAATATAAAATTATGCTTGTCACTTGTTATCACTCTGTATACATTCACATTTTACTAACAAGTATGTTTTTCTCCTGTCTAAAAACTATTGTGGTCATTGGAAATTCTTGGATAAACATGTCACTGAAAATAAACTTAGATAGCAAAGCACTTGGGTCCTGAAAAACTGCTCACTACTTTATTTGGAAATCATAGAATTTGCAGGATATTGCTGTAAAGGGCATGTTACTCAAATTACTTGGTTCTGAAGACTCTTACTTTGAAAGCAAAGTATTTCTGAAGGAGTAGGACACAAATAGCTAACTGTTTGGGCCAAAAATAGAGTTATTACTTTATCATTTTGCAAAATCCTATGCAATTTCACTATGTATAAACTGCAAGTTGTTTCATTAAAAATACAATAGAAGAAATGAAAGGTTACAAATGGAAGACTGTTAGATTTAAATGATTTATAACTGTAGGATGGCAATTATCAATCAGAGTTGGACTGTCCTTTAGGGAGAGATTAAAATATAGTTAAGTTCTTTTTAGGTGAGGGGGGATGCTTTAGGATATTAAAACCTACTTTATAAGCTCATACTCCTGCCACGGGTCTGTTTCCACTGTTTCTCCAGTCTTTTCTTTCTTCCCCCTTTATATTGAATTTATTGTGGTTAAACTGGTTAACAAAATTATAAAAGTTCCAGGTGCACAATTCCACAACATATCTCTGTACACTGTATTGTATGTTCACCACCCTAAGTCAAGTCTCCGTCCAGAACCATTTATCTCCCTCCCCACCATTCCCGTCTTCTCCTCCCCTCACCCCCTCTCCCGGCAATCACCACATTGTTGTCCATGTCTATGAGTTTTTTCACTTATTTTTTTGTTTGTTTGTTTTTGCTCAGTCTTTCCACCTCCCTCACCCAGCCATGCCCTGAGCTGTCTTGTTGGTTTGCTCTCTCCTGCCAGAGAAAGTGTTTCCATGATAGAACTGTTTCCCTTTTCCTCCCTTCCCTCCTTGTCCTTTCTCTTTCTTGCTTGATTTCTTACTCTCTTCCTTTCCAAAATGTTGTTTTTCCCAGTCACAGCCTTGCTCATTAACAATATCTCAGGGTTGAGGAGAATTTTAGAGGTTTTAGACCAATGATCATCCATCAATGAATTTTCATTAAGTGACCAAACAGGCTGTGTTGGAATATTTAGCAAAGGAAATTACTTTACAATATAAAGCAACCCAAATATGTTTGCTATATATTTCTTCATTATTTGCTCCAGTATTATCTATTTGAAATTTCTTTCTTTTCCCTCCCTCCCTCCCTCCCTCCCTCCCTCCCTCCCTCCCTCCCTCCCTCCCTTCCTTCCTTCCTTCCTTCCTTCCTTCCTTCTTTTCTTCCTTCCTTTTCTTCCTTCCATTCTTTTTTATTTTCTCTCTCTCTCCCCCATTAGTCTTCTTCTGCCCTATACAGTTTTATTAAAGTGTAGAATGTCATCACTTGACATGTTTGAAGGTAGATTTAAACATCAACCCCTGCCCCTAGATTCCTTCCTTTTGGTTGTTCTTCACATGTCACTATTTCCTAATGCTTCTTATAATTTTTTTTTTTTTTTTTTTGGTCACTGAACCTGTTTTGTGTCTCAAAAATTGCACTTAAAGTAAAACACTTGGTCTGAGTTCTGAGCAGTACATGGTAAACAGGCATACTACATTACCTTCTTGGTATTAATCTCTAGACTGATGTTTTTGGCTGCTTTATTCTAGTACTGATTCAATTTGCTCAATCGCATTGGATGGTGAAGATCTCTAAGTCTTCTATATTTATTTGAATATTGGGTATATTACACTGTTAATATAAATTAATTAATAATTAGAACTTAAAAGGATTACTACATCATTCCTGTTAAATGTTATCGTGCTTTGAGTTGTTTTCTTATTTCTGACAGTATTTTTAGTGCATTACTTTACTATTAATTTGCAAGTTTGCTTTCATCTTGATCCATAGTCATTGATAAAATGTTGAATAGGCAGAGTTAGAAACCGAGTCATGAAGCATTCCTATATAATGTGTATAAATACCATCCATGTGTTGGCACACCGTCGCTGGGGCACACCTGTACCTTTCTCCCCCTTTTTCCCTCAGGCATGTGTCTTTGTGTTTTTCTCCTAAACTTTAAGGATTCCCACCAGACTTGCAAACAGGGGAGCAGTGGGTAGTGGCAGCTCATCCTGAGCTAATCCCCTGAAACTGTCTTCAAGGGTTTTCTCCTTTTGCCTCCTAACTCATTTCCTGAGTCCATGCAGCTCAGTGGACTCACTTCTTCTGTCTCTGTGACTTTCATCTTAAAGGGCCAAGGCAGATTCACTTGGCTTGACTCTTCTTCATGATTCCAAAGGGCCCAAAGGGCCAGGGCAGTTCTGCTTAGGCTCATTCCTGTTGCTATGATCTTTCCTTCTCTATTTTTTTTTCCTTCTCTATTTTTTTTTTTTTTTTTTAGAGAGAGAGAGACAGAGAGACAGATGGATAGGAAAGGAGAGATAAGAAACATTTAATTCTTCATTGTGGCACCTTAGTTGTTCATTGATTGCTTTTTGATATGTGCCTTGACCAGGAGGCTGCAGCTGAGCTAGCGACCCCTTGTTCAAACCAGCAACCTTGGGCTTCAACCAGAGACCTTTGGGATCAAGCTAGCGACCAGGGCCTCATAGCTATGATACCACTCTCAAACTGGCCAACCTCAACCTCTCTCTCAAGCTGGATAAATCTGTGCTCAAGCCAGCAACCTTAGGGTTTCAAACCTCAGTCCTCAGCATCCCAATCTGATGCTCTATCCACTGCACCACTGCCTGGTCAGGCTGCCCCTTCCTTTCACTATCCCCAGCTTTATAAACATACTCTTAAAATTAAAAAAAAATTACCATCTTTATGTTGACAATTTCTAAATTTATAGCTCTGACTGTGCCTATTTCCAAGATTTCTATCCCTATACTTGATCCTCTGATCTTTCTTATCACACAAAGGTCAGAATTTAGCAGTTCAGCTTTAATTCCTCTCTCTCCCTCAGTGTCTCTTTCCCCACAAGCCTGTGAGTTCTACCTCCAAACCCAGTGCTTTCACATCCTCTGTGTCCACTTCCCCTCCCTGGTCTAACTTCACATCCCAGCTGAGCCACCTCAGTAGGTTCTGTATTTGATTCTGCTGCCGCTCTTCTCCCGGACATGGCCTTCTCTCAATGATCTGGTCATTTGTAAGTATATCCAAAAAAGTTGTTAATTTAGAATAATAATACGATTCAATAATTTCACTTCTGGTTATTTATCTGAAACACTAACTTGAAAAGTATCAGCCCCTCACCTCTGTCATGTTCACCTAAGTATTATTTACAATGGCCAAGACATGGATACAACCTAAATACCCATCAAAAGATGAGTGGATAAAAAAGATGTGGTATAAATATGCATTGAAGTATTATTCAGCCATGAAAAGAAAAAAAATCCTGCCATTTATGACAACATAGATTAACCTCAAGTACATTTGATAAGTAAAATAAATCAGAGAAAGATCTCACTTATATATGAAATCTAAAAAAAGAACTGAACTCATAGATGAACAGATTAGATGGGTTGTTTGCCAAAGGTGAGGGAGTGTGAAATGGGAAAAGAAAGTCAAACTCCCAGTTATAAAATAAGTAAGTCCTAGAGGTGTAATATATAGCATGGCAACTATAGTTAATAATACTGTATTATATATTGGAAAGTTGCTATGACAGTAGGTCTTAAAAGTTCTCATCATAAGAAAAAATGTTTGTAACTATGTGTGTTGGTAGGTGCTAACTAGACTTATTGTGGGGAAAAAGGAGTGTGCAATTTAATGAATATTCTTGTTAAAGTATAATATATATATGGTATGTTAAACTGAACAATTCATAAATATAGAGCTCAATGAGTTATCACAAGGAAAAAATGAGCTATAACCTCTACCCAGGTCAAGAAATGAAACATTACCAGAGCCCAGAAATCTGTCTCATCCTGTGTCTGTCAGCACTCTCATCTTCTCCCTCCAAATAACTGAACTCTAACACGATGAATAAAACTTACCTGTTTTAAATATCACATAAAAAGAATTATACCTAATACTCTTTCTCTGAGTCCAATTCATTTCATTAAGCATGACTGTAAGAAGCTGTAGTGGGGAGTGTTTCTTTCATTTTCATTTCATCTCATTTCATTGCTGTGCAGTGGTGTTTCATTGTATGAATACCAAAATGTATTCATCTATTGTAATGTTGACGGATATGTGGGTTATTTCTTGTTTGAGGTTGCTATGAGTAATATTACTATAAACATTTCTGAATCTGTATTTCGTGTAGATAAGAACAAGTTTCTATTGGGTGCCGACCTACGAGAAGACCTGCTGAGTTGAGGGTAAATAGATGTTTAATGATAGTAGCTACTTCCAATTTTATAAAGCAATTGCACTCACACCAGCAGTAAGTGAGAGTTCCAGTAGTTCACCTTCCTCACCTTGTGCACATACAAGTTTGATTTTTAAATAACAAACAAACAAACAAAAATTTTAAAAATTAGATAACTCAACAGGAATACAAGAAAATGTTAAAGTTGGCAATATCAAGAGTGAAAAGTAAAAGATCCTTCCTAAAACCAGGCGGGAGATGAAGAGCATTTGGGTATTGGTTTGAAACTAATATTCTTTCCAGGGCGTTGTTGCTGGAGAACATCAACTCACAGGAACACACTGGGGCCAAAATAATCATCCTAGTTAAAATGTTCCCTTGGGGAGTGGAAAATGCATTCTTCTTCACTCCACTTGCTTCCTGGGAAGAGATAATATCAAGTGTTACAAGAGAGATCTTACTTTTATAAACTGTTTTAAATATCTTATTATAAGTGAGTGGATTATTCTTCTCAGAATATGGTGACATATTTAGTATCACAATTCTTCATTTACATATCCATGACTTCTCTATTTCTCTTGCTTTGTTATCTCTTCTCATCTGGCTTTTATTTTCACCAGACATATAGATTCCCTTTTAGCTCAGTGAAATATAATTTTTTAAAATATTAATCTGTAGTACATTTATACATCTAAAATTTTGATGTTTGATGATGACAGCTGAGTACTGATCTAATTCCTTGATGATTCTGAGTAACCTTCATGGTTTAAAGCCAGTGTTAGCATCTCAGGTCCAGGTCAAAATATTTCTGAGAGTAAAAGGAGGCTTCTGTTGATATTGCGTCAGGATCACCAGCACAGACAAAGACTGTCCTGGGAAAATTGGGACCTGCTGCCATCAAGCTTGAGAATAGTCCTCAGACTATCTTTCCTAATTTCCATGGGCTGTGGATGACAGAGACTGTAGTTTGGTTGCCTTAAAGGGATGGGGGTTGTTCTGGAGATTGAGGGAAGGAGAATTCTCCCATACCTCCAAAGTATAATATAGTAGAAAAAAATATGAGTTTAAAAATTTTAATTCCTTTGTTTAAAATCACTGTTACTCAACCTATCTTATCCTTGGGTTCTTTATTATAAAACGGCAATGACAGAATGAAGTGAAAAGCAAAAGAAAGTGTTTGACGTTGCATTGCCACATAGGGTACTCAATACATTTTATCTTCCTCAGAGGTTCAATGCTTGCAGATAAGAAGGTAATGGAAGGAAGGGGGTGTGAACTCACTCTGAATGTGTCCAATGTTCTCACTCAACTCACAATTTTTAATATTGTATACTTCCCTTATATTTTTCTCAATATTTTTACATTTGTTGCTAAGAACTGTCCTGTGAGTTGAGCAGGGCTATTATTATTATACCCATATTAGAGACAAAGAAACTGAGGCTCAGGGCAGTTCATGGACTTGACAGAGTTTCCATGATTATTAAATATTTGGCGTAGGACAGAAACCCAAGTCTCTTGAGTTTTGATCCAGGGTTTTCTCCCCAACATGTCTGGTTCTTTCTTTTTCTAATGAATGGATTGGTAATTAACTCTGGTCTCCAGGCCTTGCATAATGGATTGATTTGAATAAAATTTTAATAAAATAAATAAGGTGTTTTTTGATATGTTTGCTTTATTTTTCTGACACAACTGAGGTGTTGATTATAAATCTAGAGGCAGTTAAAGGATAAAACCACAATCCTTTCATTATCTGAGTGTGTATGACATAATTATGGTTATTCTGGAACAAATGGTCAATCCTGCAGTTTCTTTTCCCTCAGTGCTAGATATACTCAGATAGTTTTCCTTCAGCCCTCTTTTCAGGGGCAGCAGTTATGCTCTGAAAATTCTGATATTACATCTCTAAAATAGAATTAATAATTTCAATCTTGTATAAAATTATTTCAGAAGCAAATAAAAAGTAAACCATAATTTCAAACTGTTACTTAGAATTATTTTTCAGTACCTTCTCCAATTGATAGCAAGAAAAAGCTAGAATTAATCCTAAAACTTTGGAGCTTACTAGTCAGGATTTTGATAGTTTTTCAACAACAAAATACAGAAGGGAAAAATAGGTGAACAATGTTCCAAGTCAATGGGAGTGTCTCATGTCTTTCCAAGGGGGTGGGCTGACCCCTGCACAGGGAGAGAAGGGACCACCCACACAGCTGCAGGATCAGCCCAAATAGCTTTGAAGTGCCTCAGAAAATACTGAAATAAGAGCATAGAAGGGAATACAGGTACTTTGCATGATTTGGCAGAATGATCTAAATCAGTGGTGGGATTCAAATAATTTTACAACTGGTTCTCTGCCGTAAGGACTGTTTTAAGTATAAAAAATGATACACCGAAAGTCAATTATTTCATGCATTTAATACTTTAAAAAAGTATACAAAACTAGATTATGTTATAAGAGTTTTAAAATATTAATGAAAGTATATTAAATAATACCTAAAAAACCAATAAAACTGTTATGCAAGATATTTCCATATTGCTTCCTCATTGACATCCTCACTTGGAATGAACATTACTATGGGAGCTTAGGATATCTTATTGTGCAGATGAATGTTAAAAAAGGGTAAGTAACAAATGTAAATTTGTGATTTTCACATTGGATAGCTGCCCAGGCCCACCTTAGAGAGAACCCTGATTACAAGTGTCATTTTAACAACAGGTTTGCCGAACCCAACAAAAAATTAGGTATCGGTTCTGCCGAACCAGTGCGAACCTGCTGAATCCCACCACTGGTCTAAATGGATTATGGCACTCGTATGGGAAAAATTTAGAAATATATTTAGATTTTTTTTTTTTTAGTAACAACTCTATTGAACTATAATTCACATACATACAATTTATAAATTTAAAGTTTACAATTCAGGCCCTGGCCGGTTGGCTCAGCGGTAGAGCGTCGGCCTGGCGTGCGGGGGACCCGGGTTCGATTCCCGGCCAGGGCACATAGGAGAAGCGCCCATTTGCTTCTCCACCCCCACCCCCTCCTTCCTCTCTGTCTCTCTCTTCCCCTCCCGCAGCCAAGGCTCCATTGGAGCAGAAATGGCCCGGGCGCTGGGGATGGCTCCTTGGCCTCTGCCCCAGGCGCTAGAGTGGCTGGTCGCAGCAGAGCGATGGCCCAGAGGGGCAGAGTATCGCCCCCTGGTGGGCAGAGCCTCGCCCCTGGTGGGCGTGCCGGGTGGATCCCGGTCGGGCGCATGCGGGAGTCTGTCTGACTGTCTCTCCCCGTTTCCAGCTTCAGAAAAATACAAAAAAAAATAAATAAATAAAGTTTACAATTCAGTATTTTTGGTATATTCACAGAATTCTGCAGTGCTCACCATAATCAATTTTAGAACTTTTCCGTCACCCTACGGAAAACTGCACCTTAGCTCTCATCCCCTAATCAATTCTTCTCCTCAAATCCTAGGCTAATTTTTTCTTACCTATCACTTGTTTTTTTGTCCACATTCTGAGTAAAATTAACCTTATACCAGTGAACATGGGAAGTGGGCATGGCTGCAGATCCACACTTTTGTAAGTATAAAAACTAACAGTTTAGATGACTGGTATTAATGCCAGTCTGCACTGATTTACTTTCTGTCTATGTAGATTTGCCTACTTTGTGTGTGCATGTTTAAGGTGGAATCTTTCAACATTCTTACTCAAAATCAGAAATTCTAGATGGAAGAGAATCCTCAATATTTAAAAAACTATGAAGGGCCATAATTCAAATGTAAGGAGCCCTCTGCAGTCTTCAGAATATTATACTTTTCTGAGACAAATGGCACAGGAGATAAGCAAGAAGACATGTAGAGCCTATGTGTCCCTGGACAAGTCAGTCTCTCAATTTGCCTATTGTATCTATAATATGAAAAAACACATGCACCCACAAACCCTTCTCTCTATGACACATAACTTACCCATCAGTCAGCCTTGTCATGTGATCAGTACAGGGTCATGTGTGACAATGTTGAGGAGGAAGGAAATAAAACAAGTAGTCAGGGAAGGAAAAACCAGCTGTAAGCAAAGTACTATGTAAAACTAGTCCCTGTTTTTATGTAAAATGGCAACCTACACATCTCAGCAGGTTAACAATCTACAGAGGACAAATCAAATACCGTAATTAAGGAGGCGATAATAACAATAGCAAGCATTGACAAAGACACTGTGCTAGACAGTCAACCTAGCAGTTTGCACGTGTTATCTATGTTCCTTACAACAACTCTGTAAGAGATGCGATTATCATCTCCATTTTACAGAGGAAGAAACTGTGTACTTTGGGCATTTTATATAAATGAATTTATACAATGTGTGTGTGTGTGTGTGTGTGTGTGTGTGTGTCTGGCTTCTTTCATTTATTCATTTAGTATAACATTTCCAAGGTTATCCACTTGGATCACAAATCAGTATTTTGCCCCTTTTTATTGCTGAATAATATTTCCTTTTAGTAATGTTATTTATTCATCTGGTGGTGGACATTTGGATTGTTTCCACTCTTTATTTATAATGAATAATGATGCTATGAACATTTGTGCACAGGTTTTGGTAGAGATGTGTTTTCATTTCTCTTGCATATTTATCTAGGGGTGGAACTGCTGAGTTATGCTGTAACTGTTTGTTTTTTTAATGAGCTGCCAAACTGCCTAAGTGGCTGCACCGTTCTACATTCTCACCAACAGTGTTTGAGTGTTCCAGCTTCTCTGCATCCTCATCAACATTTGTTATTTATTTATTTTTTAATATAGTCATCCTACTGGATGACAAGTGGTATCTTACTGTCTTAGTCCTTTTGGGATGCTGTAACAACATACCACCGACTGTGTGGCTTATAAACAGTACAATTTATTTCTCACATTTCTGGAAGCTGGGAAGTCTAGGATCATGGCACCAGCAAATTCAGTGTTTACTGAGTGTTTCCTGCTTCACTAACATCTTTCTTTTTGCTTCATCTTCCATGATGGAAAAGGTTAGGAGCTCTGTGAGATCTCTTTTATAAGAGCATTCATTTTATTCTTGAAGACTCCATCCTCATGACCTAAGTATCTCCCAAAATTCTATCGAATACCAGCACATTGAGCATTAGGATTTCAACGTATGAATTTTCCAGGGACACAGACATTTAGACCATAGCACTTATTGTTATTTTTCTGACAACTAATTATGAATTTTACTTTTGTTCAGAATGTTTGCAAATATATATGCCTTTCAGGTATAATATTGTACTTCTAAAATGCACATTTAAATAATTTTATCCCCAAATATATTCTCAACTGTGGAAGTTCTTTGTTCATTTCACATAATTTATAGTTTATAATTAATGTCTTTCCCCTGGATCTGTCATGTAGCAATTAAGTTATAGTGTATTTATTATATTGTATTAGATCATATTGTATTTGTATACTATATTAAGTTATAGTGTACTGTTTTATTAGTCAGATTTTTTTCTAGGGGCAATAAATTATTTTCTCCAGGAAGACTGCAACTCTCAGAAGACAAGGTTTTTGCCTGGTTTATTTTGAGATCTTTCAGGACCTAATACAAAGTTGAGCATGTGATTTGGGCTCACTAAGAATTTGTTTATTGACTAGGTCAGTTATTATTCATGTTGGTAGGCTGGTTTAAATTGTCTTAAAGGTAAAAAGAAAATTACTGAACCAATATTTACAAAATTCAAACTTCATCAAGTATTGGGTAATTGGGATTTTGCCAAATTAATTTTATAAATTCATAGCTTAACAGAGCTTGATGATTATGTAAAATAGCGTCCCTATGATAAGGGGGCTGGGATGATTCCCTGTCCAGGTAGGTGGCTTATAGGGTTTCACAGAAGTAAGTGAGGAGTTTTTCCTCATCTTTATCACTAGGACAAGTAGAATCACATCCTTAGTTCTACCAGAGACATTTGGAGGCCGTCTTAGGGGGACTTGAGCCAAAGCAGTTTTAAGGGTATCAGGCTTCATTTGTTCCATCTCCATTTGTCCTTTAACAAAATCAATTTGCCCGATAGTTCATCATCTTATTCCTTTCCCATCTCTCCTTTGAAAGTTGCTCCTTTTCCATTTTATACCAAAGGAAGGCAGACTTCTCACCCATCCTGAACTCATCGTGCTGCTGTGCTCAGTGCTGCGAAAGCCTTCTTGGAGGAGAGAGTGGGGAAAAGACGCCTGTAAGGAGAAAAGGAAAAGAAGGCTAGAGGTGGTGAGGAGAGTGGTCAGATCACAGTGCAATAGGAAGGGAACAGGGCAGGAAGAAGAGTTGGTTAGGATGAGTCCTAGACTGCCGCAGAGTTATAAGAAAGCTTGGGCTGGCTTCAGGGTCTTCAAGGTCAGCAATTTAATTGTTTTGGGGCAATCAGTGGGAAGTGTGGTCTCAGACTCAGAAAGCAGCAGCTAGGGACATTTCTCAGTTATGCTCCCCACAGTGGGAGATCTGAGTAGTGTATTTTGGTGGCCACAGTAAGCTTTTGGTGTGGATTGTACTACAGGCAGAATTCCAAATTGCATTGGGAATGGGACGAAGCAAATAAGGTTTACTCTAGCCTGCTGATCGTAAGTGGAGTTGAGAAACCCAGAACAGGGGAATTCTTACTTGCACTCCTGTCCTCCCAGTTCCTCAGTGATCTTAGAGTAATCGTGTGATGACCTTTCTTGTCATAACCTGGTCGTATCAATTAAATTATTACTATTATTTTAGTATGGATGTACTAAGCTTGTGCATATATAAAGCAAAGCATACTATCATAAATTCCCATTTTGTCGCTTTACTTAAATCTGTGGGTGAATGAATGACTACAGATTTTTTAGAGTTTCTTTTTACCAAATTGTGGCTAACAGTAATGTAACACCAACATTATGTTTAAGTTTGTATGTTTACATGCATGTGTGTGTAATCCTAAAAATTATGATTTTTTTGAAATAATACATTTATTATAAAATGACTTTAATTAATTTAATTAATCTTTATATAAAAGATTCTTATAAATTTTTTGTAATCAGTGTAAATGCTTTGCAAAAACAAATGTTAGATGTTCTCCATATTTTACAGAGAATGGTAGGTTTGGGTATTTATCTACTTTAATTTTGGCGTTGTAAAATTTATTATCTGGTTCTCCAAAAGTTGTTTTGCTGATGTATTTTTCCCATTTTTTTTGTCTTCTAACTTGTGCATTCTGTAACCCATTATAATTACTTGTATTAAAATGACATCTTATTGAGCAGATACTTACTCAAAGTGTCTTAAAGTGATAATTATTTTAGGATATTTTGAGTAGTTGGGATTTTGACAATGTTAAAGGGATTTGAAATAAAATGTATATATTATGAAATGCAGAATAGGTAGGTATCATTTTGATGGACTCTGAAATCTCAGTGACTATTTAATACGCTATAAAGCATATTTTTCATTGTCTGAATTGGGAGGCAGATATTTCATTTTTATTATGAATTATTTGGGATGACACTGGTTAACAAAATTTTGTTGAAGTATGTTTCCTCTACTTTCATTTTACTGAGAGTTTTTAATCATAAATGGATGCTGGATTTTATTAAATGTTTTTCTGCATCTGTTAATGTAATCATGTTGTGTTTATCCTGCATTTTGTTTATATGGTGTGTCATATTTATTGATTTGCAGATATTGTATCTTGCATCCCCTGAGTAAATCCCACCTGAACATGGTATATGCTCTTTTAAATATATTGCTAGATCTGGCTTGCTAATATTGTGTTGAGGATTTTAGTATCTATTTTCATGAGTAATATTGCCATATACTTTTCTTTCTTTGCAGTGTCTTTATCTGGTTTTAAAATTATATGAATGCTGGCCTTGTAAAATGCACTTGGGAATCTTCCATTCTCTTGAATTTTTTGGAATAGTTTGAGAAAGATAGGTGTAAGGTTTTTGCTGAATATTTGGTAAAATTCATCTGTGAAGCCATCCAGACTAAGACTTTTGTTTGCTGAAATTTTTTTGATTACTGCTTCAATTTCCCCAGCTATAATCTGTTTGTTCAAATTCTCTGATGCTTCCTGATTCAGTTTTGGAATATTTTATGTTTCTAGAAATTTATCCATTTTATCCAGATTGTCCAATTTGTTGGCACATAGTTGTTCATAATATTTTCCTTTCTTTCTTTCTTTTTTTTTTTTTCAGTGAGAGGAGGAACGGCAGAGACAGACTCCTACATGCATGCATCCCAACCAGGATCCACCCGGCAAGCCCACTAGGGGGCGATGCTCTGCCCATCTCTGGTGTTGCTCTGTTGTGATCTGAGCCATTTTTTTTAGCACCTGAGGCGGAGGTAATGGAACTGTCCTCAGTGCCCGGGGCCAACTCGCTCCAATGGAGCCCTGGATGCAGGCGGGTAGGAGAAGAGAGAGATACAGAGAGAGGGAGAAAAGCGAGAGGGGGAAGGGTGGAGAAGCATATGGTCACTTCTCCTATGTGCCCTGGCTGGGAATTGAACCAGGGACATCCACATGCCTGGCCGATGCTCTACCACTGAGCCAACTGGCCAGGGCTATAATATTTTCTTACAATCCTTTGTACTTCTTTGGTATCAGTTGTTACTTCTTTTTAACTTCTAGTTTCTTTATTCACATCCTTTCTCTTTTTTTTTTTTTTTTTGCTTTAGGGGGTCTGGTTAAAGGTTTGTCAATCTTTTTTATTTTTTTCAAAGAAAGAGCTCTTGGGTTTCATTGATCTTTTGTATTTTTCAGACTCTATTTATTGCTGCTTGATCTTTATTACTTCCTTCCTTCTACTCACTTTGGGTTTTGTTGTTCTTTTTTCAAGTTCCTTTAAGCGTCAAGTTAGATGGTTTACTTGAGATTTTTCTTGTTTCTTGAGGTAGCCTTGCAATGCTATGAATTTCCGCTTAGGACTGCTTTCACTGTGTCACACAGATTTTGGGTTGTTGTAGTCTCATTTTTATTTGTTCCAAGGTATCTTTTGATATGTTCCTTAATCGTACTGTGAACCAATTTATTGTTTACTAACATGTTATTTTGCCTCCATGTCATTGTGTGTTTTTCAGTTTTTTCTTATGATTGACTTCTGGTTTCATACCATATGGTTGGAGAAGATGCTTGATGTGATTTCAATCTTCTTAAATTTATTGAGACTTGTTTTGTGTCCTAACATGTGGTCTATCCTTGAGACTGTTCTATGCACACTGGAGGAGAATGTATATATATTCTGCTGCTTTGGGGTGAAATGCTCTGAAGATATCAATTAAATCCAGATGATCTAGAGTGTCATTTGGAGCCACCATTTTCTTGTTGATTTTCTGTCTAGAAGACCTTTTCATTGATGTTAATGGAATTTTAAAATCCCTCACTATGACTGTGTTACTGTTAATCCTTCCCTTTATGTCCATCAAGATTCGCTTTACATATGTAGGTGTTCCTATGTTGAATGCATAATTGTTTACAAGGGTTGTATCCTCTTTTTGGATTGCTCCCTTTATAATTTTTTTTAAGTAAGAGTGAGAGACAAACAACAGACAGACAGGAGGGGAGAGAGATGAGAAGCAGCAACTCGTAGTTGTGGCTCTTTAGTTGTTCATTGATTGCTTTACATAGCTGCCTTGACCAGGAGGCTTCAACCAAGGCAGTGACCCCTTGCTCAAGCCAGAGACCTTGGGATCATGTCAATGATACCACGTTCAAGCCAGTGACCCCACTCTCAAGCTGATGAGCCTGTGCTCAAGCCAGCTGGGTCTGCACTCAAGCTGGTGACCTTTGGATTGCAAACCTGAAACCTCAGCATCCTAGGCTGATGCTTTATTCATTGCACCACCATCCGTCAGGCAGATATCTCCCTTTGTCATTATGTAGTGTCTTTCTTTGTCTCACAGTCTTTGCTTTTTAGTCTATTTTGTCAGATATAAGCATTGCTGTACCACATTTTTTTTTGTTTTTGTTTGTATGAAATATCTTTTTGCCTATGCTTACTTTTATTCTGTGTGTATATTTTGTTCTGATATGGGTCTCTTGTAGATAGCATGTATATGGGTCTTGTTTTCTTATTCATTTAGCTACTCTATGCCTTTGATTGAAGCATTTAAGCCATTTACATCTAAAGTGATTATTGATAGATATATATTTATTGCCACTTTATTCTTTTAACTATGTTTCTCTGTTTCTTTTCTTTCTCTTCTTCTCCTTCTCATTCTTAAGGATGGTCCCTCAACATTTCTTGTAATACTGATTGGATGATAACAAACCCTTTAGCTTTTTCTTGTCTGGGAAGTTCTTTATTTTCTCTTTAATTTTAGATGATAGCCTTGCTAGGTAAAGTAGTCTTGGTTGTAGGACCTTGCTTTTCATCATTTTGAATATTTCATGCCAAATTTTTTCTGGCCTGCAAAGTTTCCATTGAGAAATCAGTTCATAGTCTAAAGGTAAGCTCCCTTTTAAGTAAATTACTCTTTCTCTTACTGCCTTTCAGATTCTCTCTCTGTCATTAACCTGTACCATTTTAATTATAATGTGTCTTGGTGTGAGGGCCTCTTTGCATCCATTATGTTTGGGACTCTCTGTGCTCCCTGGACTTGTGTGTCTTGAAGTTCTTGATCTCTTGCTCTCTTTCCTCTCCTTATGGTTCCCCCATGATGTGGATGTTGTTAACATTTCATGTTGTTTCAATGTCCTTTAAGCAATCCTCATTTTTAAAATTCTTTTTTTTTTTTTTTTTTTTTGCTCCTCTGATTGGGTATTTTTTTGTACCTTGCCTTTCAAATCACTGATTTGATCCTCTGCTTTATCTAATGTCACTGTTTATTCCTCTCAGTGTATTCTTGATGTTAGATACTGTTTTTTTTTTTATTTCTGACTGATCCTTTTTTAGTTTACATGTCTTTTTATGCTAATTGAGCATTCTTACAATCATTATTTTAATTCTATATCTGATAAATTGCTTATCTTCATTTCATTTAACTCTTTTCCTGGATATTTCTCTTGTTCTGTCATTTGGGACCTGTTATTTTATGGCCCCATTTTGGATATCTCTTAGTGTTTGTTTCTATGTATTGGATCAGGGGTCCCCAAACGTTTTACACAGGGGGCCAGTTCACTGTCCCTCAGACCATTGGAAGGCCACCACATACAGTGCTCCTCTCACTGACCACCAATGAAAGAGGTGCCCCTTCCGGAAGTGCGGGGGCAGTGGGGGGGAGATAAATGGCCTCAGGGGCCGCAATCGGCCCACTGGCCGTAGTTTGGGGACACCTGTAATTAGATAAATCTGCTATGACTGAGTCTTCAAGAGGTGGCTTTATGTAATAGGTGTTCTGTTAGGTCTAGTGATTGTCTCCTTGATCAACTGAACTAGGTGCTCCAGGAGTGTCCTTTTTGTGGGTTATGTGGACCCTCATGTTGTAATTAAGTCTTGATTTTTATTGACCCATTTATGTGTGGGATTGACCCTCAGGCTAGCTGACTGTGAAGCTCAGTCACTACCATGGCTTATAAGTTGTTGTGCAGGTGCTGACCACATGAAGAAGATAACTTAGCATCATACCTTAGGGTTTGATGTCTCATAAAATCTCTTTTGGGATATGCTGCTTGTGAAGCTTACTAGATCCTGCTCTGATGTTGTCTGAAGCTGGCCTCTATGTGTGTTGGTTCTGGACCTCTTAAAAGGGACTCTAGTGCAGGTCAGTTAACATAAGACACTGCATGTGACTGGCCCTTGGCAACCTATTTGGAGCAATCTTGATGTGGCTTCTTTTGTAAATCCTTGATTGTGAGATTTCTCTTCACCTAGTCTTTAGTTTGTTATTCAGCTTAATTGTTCTAGAATTTAGTTATAATTCCACTTTTGTTCTGGGTGGAGGTGACTGTAGCTTTCACTTACTCTGCCACCATCTTCCTGAATAAAGATGCAGGTATTTCTGAAGTATAAACCATCCATAACACACAAAGTCCTCAGTCAACTCACACAACACACACACACACACACACACACACACACACACACCGTGCATCTATGATATGTTGGTAGCTGGGAACTTCTGTTTTGCTGCCACACTCTGAGTTCAGTTGAAAGAAAGGATCATAAAGAATGGGGTAAGCCGTAAGATGGAAGGATGTTATGGCATATTTCACAGCTTGACTTTTTAGACTGGAATTGAATCATTGAGATTAGAAAGAAAATGCTAAAAGTTGGACAGTTTTCATGACAGACTTTGTTAAGTTCTGGACATATTAGAACTATTTTTGGAACCATTCTCCTTGACTTTTTGTGAAGTTCAGTCCTGCTTGGCATCCCACAATGTCATGGCTTTGAAAACTGCAGGAAATAGTGCACTTGGCATATATGTAGGGTTGGTAGACATCATCAGTAGGAACAATTTTAAGGTTCTTCAGTAAGTTTCATTGAAATGGTGCAAAAGAGGTTGTTGATTGCCACTAGATGACTATAGCTAATGAACATTTATCAAATGAAAATATTGGTGGCATCAATTTGGGAATATTAGAAATAATCAGAAAACACACCTTTGAATAGGATACAATTCTTAATGGAAGTATTACAATTTGGGTACATATATATTATACACACTGGTAAAACCAAGTGAAAACTCATTTGTACTATATTATAATAATAAGTATATGTGTGTGTCAACTCTAAAATTATGTATTTCTTTAGAATAATACAATTGTTATAAAATGACTTTTAAATAAGTTAAATTAATTTTAAGTGCTCATATTTCTTATTTAAGATGTATGGGACTTTTGAACTTAGTGTTTAGTTAGAGGTGATTGTCCACAACAAGTTATGACATGACAGACAATGTCTATGTGGAAATGTTCACGTTGTAATTGCAACAAAGAGTAGCAATTTTTGGAAGAAATTGCCATATAAACTCCACTTAGTCTCAGTCTACACTCATCATACAGTACCAACAACACATTGCTTCATGTAGCAATTTCTGGAAGAAGTTGCCACATAAACTCCACCTAGTCTGAGTCTACACTCATCATATAGTCCCACCCAGGAATAAATCTTATACCAGGGATATATTAAAAAAACAAAGTGTCAAAGACCAGCTCTAACTTTCCATTGTAAACAATCAGACAACTGAACAAAATAGTGAAATAACTGTTCTTAGGGGTTGGAGAACAAGCAGCACAGAACTGTGACCCTAGAGAGAAAGGAAGTAACTAGAAACTCTATGATCTTGGCTTTTTAACCAGAGTCAATTTCTAACCATGGGCACAGAAAGGGGAACCCAGCAGATCCTGGAAGCCTTGCTGTCTTGAGAGGATGGACATCAGTCTGGGAAGGCTGGAGAAAATGGCAGTCACAGGGCAGAGTTTTGAAAACGGGGTACTCTATAAGAAAAGAGTTCCACAAGTGTGCACTGTGTCCTCTCTACTCTGTATTAAGTACTAAGCTGCCTATGTGGAGACCATAGCTTCACAAAGATGGACAAAGAATGACCATAAAACTATAAATGGAAATATTCCCAGAGTTCATTAAAAGCAGGGAGACATTTCAGGTCTGACCATCCAGATTGGAGAGCTCTTGATGATCATCTGCAAAATTTAATGGAGACCCCAGGAACTCTTTGTTAGAAACAGGAATGAACTTATCCCCTGAGTAGAGGTTATTTTAGACCCACCCTAGCAAAATGTATAAATAGACCTCCAATGTGATGAAACTGGTCTGAAACTTATTTAACGTGATAACAGAAGAAAACAACAGCCAAACACTTAACAACATAATGTTCACAATATTCAGCATCCAATAAAAAATTAATAAACAAGCTAAGAAGAAGAAAAATGAGGCCCATAATCAAAAAAATTAATCAATAGAAAAAGCAGAGAAATTACAGTCTTGTTAGAAGTAGCAAACATGTTAAAAGCATGAATATAGCAAGGATGGAAATGTAAACTATTAAAAAGAACCAATTAAAATTTATAGGAATGAAAAATACAGTATGTAAAAATGAAAAAAAAATGGCTCTAAATTTTCTAAATTTGACAAAAATTTTAAACCCACAGGTCTTAAAACCACAATGGGCTCAAAGCATGATGAACACACACATGCTAACACAGATACATCAAGGTACATCCCTACCAAATTTCTGAAAGCCACTGAAAAAAACATTTTATTTATTTATTTTTCCCTGCCATGAGTTCCTAGCCAGGAGTCATTGTTATAGTCCCCCAATTTTCAACCTTTTTCCTCTAATGGCACACATAAACTGATTACCATAATTCTGCAACACAACAACAAAAATATTTTTTGCCAAGCCGACAAAGAAATGTATATAATTTTGATTCATTCACACTGGCTGGCTACTGTGTTGACTGTTATTTTTTTATTTGACCAACAAAGGGAAACAAGGTTAGTGCCCAGAGCCTCTGACTAAATAGTCAGATAATGTACATTTTAAAAAGTCTTGTGGCACACTGGTTGAAAATCACTGTCAGCCTAGCCAGGTAGTTCATTTGGTTTGTGTCTTCCCATACACTAAGGTTCTATGTTCAATCCTTAGTCAGGGCACAAGAATCGACCAATGAGTGCAAAAATAAGTGAATAATAAATCGCTTTGCAAAATCTCTCTCCTTTCTTCTCTCTATAAAATAAATAAATTAAAAATAATTAAAACAAACTAAAAAGAAAACCACTGTCATAGTTAAAGAGTCAGACCAAAGAATGTGCTTCTTGTAGGTTTTTCTTCCTCGTGATCCAAGTCTGTGAGGCAGCCCTGCTTCTGAGAAACAGTAGTCTTTTTTCTTTTTCTTTTTTTTTAAAGAGTATTTTAAAAGCAACTAAAAAGAAGACATGATGTACAAAGCAGCAAAGACAGGAATTACATCAGATTTCTCATCTATAATTATATAAGCCAGAGAAGAGTGAATTGACATTTTTAAAGTGATGGAAAAAAAAAAAAAAGCTTTCAATCTGAAAGCTTGTAAACAGCAGCATTAGCATTAATCCCCCAAATAAAGCCAACTTAAGACTCTTTTCTAAAAAATTAAAAAAAATTTGTCTTTGGTAGACTTGAACCACAATAAAAGTTTAAGGAAGTTCTTCAGATAGAGAGGAAATAATACTAGATGACAATATGGATCAATACAAAGATATCAAGAACAGTAGTAAAACTAAAAATATGCTTAATTATTAAGACATTTTCCCTTAACTTTTATCTTTTGAAAGTATTTAACTGCTTAAAGTAAAAACAATACAATATAGCTTTGGAGGGTATAACATACATAGATTTGAAATGTACAACAACAGCACAAAGGCCAGGAGGGAGAAGCAAAAAAAGATCTACAAATGACCAATATGCACATGAAAATATGCTCAACATCATTAGTCATTAGGGAAATGTAAATTAAAACCATTGTGAAATACCACCATCTACCTACTGGATTGTCTATAAATTTAAAAAGACTGGCCATCACAAGTGCGGGTCAGGATGTAGAACAATTGAAAGTATCATACATTGCTTTGGGCATTATAAATACCCTGTTTCCTCCAAAATAAGACATCCCCCCAAAATAAGATTTAATGCAATATTTTTCAAGCTTAGAAATATAAGGTCTCCCCTGAAAATAAGACCTAGTGCATCTTTAGGAGCAAAAATTAATATAAGACACTGTCTTCTTTTCAGGGAAACAGGGCAGTATGACCATTTTGGAAAATAGTTTGACCATTTCTCATAAAGTTAAACATATGCTTACAATGTGATTTAGAAATTTCACTCCTAGGTTTTTACCCAAGAAAAATGAAAAGTTAAGTTCGCATAGACTTGTACATGAATGTTCACAGCAACATCATTTATAATAGCCTGAAAATAACCCAGGTGTCCATCAGAAGCAGTGCTATTTGTACAACATGGAATGTTCATTCATTAATAAAAAGGCACCAAAGTACCAGTGTCTGCAACAATGTAGATAAATCTCAGAACTATTAAGCTGCTAAAGGAACCAAATTCCAAAGAGTACATACTGTGTAATGCCAAGTATACAACACTATAGAAAGGACAACACTAGTTTAAAGTGACAGAATAAAGTTCAATGGGATGGGAGGAGTGGCCTGGGGGTCATCACTTGAGAACTTGCAGAGGCAATGGACACATATCTTGACTTCAGTGGTTACATGGTGTATATGTTTGTCAAAACTCATTGAAAAGCACATATGTAAATTATATCTCAACAAAGTTGATTAAAAATATGTCATCATTAAAAAAAGGAAAACAATTTACTTCTATTTGGCTGAAGAGAGAAAACATTTTGAAGAGTCCTGTGGAAGACTTGGCCAGACTTGCTTTAAGCTTGTTGATTGCAAGAAACAGGGTACAAAAAGTATGTAACCATGACAAGAAAGTAATTGCACCATTCAGTAATTTGATCCTTGGTCTTGTATATCCTAATAGTATTTATTTCTTGTTTGAAGTAAAAGCATCTTTGAATTAATGTGGTATTGTCCTTCTTTTTCATCTTAGAAAAAGGTCCAGTCTTTAAAGTCTGCTGTAACTTAACTATAACTTATGCCAGTGGTTCTCAAAGTGTGTGTCAGGGTGCACTGGTGCACCCTAGAAGATTTCCAGGTGTGCCCTATGGTATTCCAGAAAAATATGTGCCTGTTGGGGACCAAAAAACCAACAATGTTTTTGGAGTTTAGATTTTTGGGGGACAGAGGTGTGGGGAATTGGCTGTAAGCTGACAGTCTGCCCAACTTCCCACCTCACTTGCTTGATTAGGTTGCAAAAGGCTGTTAGGCTGTGGTGCTGGATTGTTGACACTATCCCCTATGTTCTCCGGAAAGACTGGAGGCAAGTTTCTTCTATCCTTTGTTTGGTGTAAGTTAAGATGACATGTATGGCGGGGGTTTTGGATTGATGATTAAACATAAGGAATTGTCTTTTGAAGCCTTTTGGATTGCTATAAAAGAAGAATATGTGGCAATATCTAAAATAGCTTTGAACATTTTACTACAATTTTCAATATCCTATTTATGCGAATTAGGATTTTCTATCCTCAACACAATTAAGAGTAAAAAGAGAGGAATTCTTCAATGTATTAACAAGGAAATGAGAGTTTGCCTTTCAAATATATGCCCAAACATTGAAGAAATTTCTAGGACACATTAGGCTCACATTTCTCATAAACACAAAAATGAAAAAAACAAGACATTTGTGCCAGGACCTGCCAAATTTACTAAATCTTACTAAAAATGTATCTATGTATACAGAAAAATAACTTTTTTGTTGTTTTTTTTATTTAACCCCTCTTTTTTATGAATTCTTAAAAGCATAACTCAAAAAATGTAACATAAAAATGCTTTTTTAATGTCAGAATAAATTAAATTTTGTCATATTTGTTTCATTTATTTACCATAAAAGCACATTTGGACTTTATATATATTTTTAATATTTGACTTAATTATTATAACATATTAATTATAGTGCACCTACAATTATTTGTAAGATTTTAAATGTACCCTGACTTTAAAAAATTTGAGAACCACTGACTTAAGCAATCCTCTGAATTAAAACAATTATTTTGTGAAATAAAAATAATATGTGAACATAAGCATAGATATAGTGGAATAATTAATAAAATAGTATAACAGTAAACACACAGAAAGTACTTTACCCAGTACCTTAGGCCAAGGAAGATGAAGTTACTGTTCAAAGTAAAAAAAACAGTGTAAGTCAAAGTCTTGAGTTTAAGCTGAAATTTCTGCTTTAAATTGACATTGAATTTTAAAATATAATCCTTTTTTCTTGTGACTCTGTTTGTCCATTCTGCTCTCATATCTCCCCAGTCAGGCTGCTTGCCTTTCTCATGCTTGTTTGTCCTGTTCTTACCTCTGTGCCTTTCTTCATACCATTCCCTCCTCTGGATGGTCCTTTTGATTCTAAGCAAACACAGATGGTGAGGAAAAGTAATGTAAGAGTATTGCCATGTTTCTCTTTCTTGGGAAAAATATGTTATACTTAATACACATTCACCAGTACCATTTTAATCTAAATCTTTATGTTTATCATTCATGTTATAGACTGAATTATGTTCCTCCAAAATGTATATGTTAAAGCCCTAATCATCAATGTGGTTGCATTTGGAGATGGATACTTGAATAAAGGGATTAAGGTTAAAGGAAGTCATAAGGATGGGACCCTAATCCAATGAAACTAGTGTCCTTCTAAGAAGAGGAAGACAGCAGGAGTGCGCATGCGTGGAGAAAAGGTCATGTGTGGCAAACTGCAAGCCAAGGAGCCAGGCCTCAGGAGAAACTCGCTTTGCCTGGGCCTTGACCTTTGATTTCCAGTCTTCAGAAATGTAAGAAAGAAAGTGATGTCATGGAAATGGTGCTGTGAGCAGCGCGTCCGACAGATCTCCCCAAAATTTCAACAAATTCATCAACCAGAGATAGAAAAATCTATCCTTGGAGCATCCGGGAGTTCCATCCACATACTTAAGGTGAAGGGGCTGCTTTCACTTGGAACTGAGAGTTGGGAGGGAGCTGAGGGTGTGGAGGAAGCTAACTGCAGCAGGGACATTCGTTCAAGTCGAGGAGGGAGTGTGCCTGTGGTGAGTCAACCCACAGGAGCAACCGCCGGGCCGCACTCCGCGAGCAACAGCCCGTGCACCCTGAGCAGCCGACTGCACCACGAGAAACCATGCGCCCATGCTGCGGGCGTCCCCAGCCACCGCCGGCGCACCAGGAGCGTCCGAGCATCCTGTGAGGGTCCCCATTTGCCCGAGCGCCCAGAGCACCCCATTTGCACACGCAACCAGAGCACCCCAACCGCCAGCGGCAAGCTGGGAGTGCACCATAGCTAACTTCCCTATGCCCGAGCTTCTCTCTGCGGGCGAGGCACCTCACCCAGCCATTCAAGCTAACAATCAAGCATCGGGGGAGGGGCATGTGGGAAGCCTGCACTCCGTCCTGGAGCACATCTGTGGATCCAATCGCTGAAATTAGCTTAACCCACAGTCTGCTCACCTCTCAACTGACCTACGTGGCTCTAACTGACAAGATCTCTCTCAGTTTATCGATCCAAGACAAGAGGCGTGATATTCTTTAGTGCCTCTTGCTAAAGGGGTGGGGGCAACTTCTGATTGGCAGAGCTTTCATACTCAGGGATATACACTAAAAAGAGGGACTTGGCAGATGTTAAGACCTCCAGTACTGCAGGCAGGGACTAGGACATCTTCTTCCCAGCCAAAACAGGCTACAAAGTGTGGGAAGCCTGGGGAGAGTAGTCCCACAGAGTGCTAGATGTGTTGAACAGGCCTAAAGGCTCATAGAAAGTCACCTTGAAAGCAACTGGCTCCCAGCCCGGCCTGATTACGCTGGTGGCTCTGACTGAAAGAGCCTTACCCAGAGGCCTGAGTTGAGTGGGGATAGAGTGGGGATTTGCCAGCTCTTTGAGCCTCTTACTCCCCAGGCAAAGGCAGTGGCAGCCTCATAGCTGGATCACCAAGCTGCTAATTCAGGAAGGGGAGACTAGGAGAGAGGCTCCGGGAAAATGGACTCTCTCACTGTCAGAGTCTGCAAATGCTAACAAGCCTTGACTACCAACAAGACTGAAGCCAAATATATGACATTGCTGTAGAGTCTCATCAACTGCAAATCCCTATGTAAGCATGACACAGGGGCAGAGCCTGGGGTACAGAGTCACCGACCAGGAAGAGGGAGAGGAAAGAAAAAGGAAGAAGTTAACCTCTCAAAATCAAGAAAAATCCACAGACTTTATAACTTGTTCCACCATTTTTTTTTGTTTCTTTTATCTTCTTGCCTTTATTATTATTATTTCTATTTCCTCCACCTTGGTCCTTTTATTCTCTGCCCATCTTATTCTTCCCTTTTTTTTTTTAACTACACTACCCATGTGTTACATTTTATTTCTTTTCTTCTTCCTTACTCTCCATGAGGGTTACACTCCAAAACACTTAACTCTCTCTCTCTCTCTTTGTTTTTCTTCTTTTCCTTCCTTTCTTTTTCCCCTTTTTCTTGTTTCTCCCTTTCTATTAGTTTCTTTTTTTCTCCTTTTAATTTTCCTCTCATTCAATCCTCAATCATGAACAAATTATTTAATTTGGGACTCAGTTTTTTTTGTGTGTGGCATTTTGGGTGCTTTTTACTTCGCTTTTTAACTTATTAGCATTCCTTCCAACCCAGGATCTCCATTCTATTTAGTCTTTGCTCCACTTAATACAATAGTTTTTTTTCCTTTTTTCTGTTTCCCTGTTATTCCTCTCACTATATCTCTTAGTTGACCATCACTTACAAGCAAATCATTTTATACTTGACCAAGATTTTTTCCTTTTTTGCATTTTGTAGGTCCCTACTTCCTTTTTTGCCCCCTTGAACATTTCCCCCCAACTCAGGCCCTCTGTTATAGGCAGTTTTTGTTCCATTTAGCATAATATAATTCACAGGTCATCATGATATTTTCCTAAGGAGGAGGGGAGAGGAGGGAAAGAGAAGAAAGAAAAGGGGGGGGGAATAATAAATTATTATTTTTTTGTGTGTGGGTTTTTTTCTTTTTTTCCCCAAATTCTTTTTTCATTTTTTTTTTTACTTTTTATTCGTTAATAATTCTCATTAGTGCTATCAACAAGACCACCCTCAGACGGCATTAAGAAAAAAGAAATCGAATATCATGGATACAAAAGATATAGAAGTAATACAGATAGATGTGAAAAATCTATGGAGAAAAAATTTAATATATTGAAAACCTTGGAGATAATGACAGAGAATTTAAAAGAGAAATCCTAAAAATACTCAGAGATATACAAGAAAACATAGAAAGGCAATTTAGGAAGCTCAGAAAAAAACTCAACGAACACAAAGAATATATTACCAAGAAAGTTGAAACTATAAAAACAAATCAAACAGAAATGAAAACTCAATTCACGAGCTGAAAAACGAGGTAACAAGCTTAGCTAATAGAACAGGCCAGATAGAAGGTAGGATTAGTGAAATAGAAGACAAGCAACTTGAGGCACAACAGAGAGAAGAAGAAAGAGACTTAAAAATAAAAAAAAATAACAAGAAAGCCCTACAGGAATTCTCTGACTCCATCAAAAAGAATAACATAAGAATAATAGGTATATCAGAAGGAGAGGAGAGAGAAAATGGAATGGAGAATAACTCAAACAAATAATAGATGAGAACTTCCCAAGCCTGTGGAAAGAACTAAAGGCTCAAATTCAAGAAGCAAACAGAACACCAAGTTTTCTTAACCCCAACAAACCTACTCCAAGGCACAACATAATGAAGATGGCACAAACATAGGACAAAGAAAAAATTCCAAGGCAGCCAGGGAAAAGAAGAATACAAGATATAAAGAAAGGCTTATTAGATTATCATCAGATTTCTCAGCAGAAACTCTACAAGCTAGAAGAGAGTGGATCCCAATATTTAAAGCCCTGAAAAAGAGGAACTTTCAGCCAAGAATACTATGCCCATCAAAGCTTTCCTTCAAGTATGAAGGAGAAATAAAAACATTCACAAATACAGAAAAGATGAGGGAATGTATCATCAGAAAGCCCCCACTCTAGGAAATACTAGGGGGTTTTCCAACCAGATTCAAAGAACAAAACAAAACAAAATCACGAGTAACAGCTCCACCAAGAACACAATAAAACCAAATTTAAACTGTGACAATAAAAAAAAGGGGGGGGGAAGAGGACGGAAATTAACAGTAGCAAAGGATGATGAAGCGCAGAAACACTCATAAGATAGGGTATCACAATGAATATGGTAGGTACCCTTTTTAATACTTACTGGTAACCACACTTGAAAAACCACCACAGAAGCACATGACTTTGAAAAGGTAGTAACAGAAGAAAGAAGTATGGAATACAAACGAACAAAAACAAATGATAGAAAAACAAAAGAGAAGAATCACACAAGATACAAAACTAACGGGAAGAAATTTATAAAATGGCAATAGGAAACCCACAAGTGCCAATAATTACACTAAATGTAAATGGATTAAATTTACCAATAAGAAGACAAAGAGTTTCAGAATGGATTAAAAAAGAAAATCCAACAATATGCTGCCTACAAGAAACACATCTAAGCAACAAAGATAAAAACAAATTCAAAGTGAAAGGCTGGAAAACAATACTCCAAGCAAATAACATCCAAAAAAAGCAGATGTAGCAATACTCATATCTAATAATGCTGACTACAAGACAGCAAAAGTACTCAGAGACAAAAATGGTCATTTCATAATGATTAAGGGGACACTGAATCAAGAAGACATAACAATCCTTAATATATATGCACCAAACCAAGGAACACCAAAATATATAAGGCAGCTACTTATTGACCTAAAAACAAAAACTGACAAATATACAATCATACTTGGAGACCTCAATACACCCTGACGGCTCTAGATCAGTCATCCAAACAGAAAATCAATAAAGATATATTGGCCTTAAATGAAACACTAGAGCACCTAGATATGATAGACATCTATAGAACACTTCATCCCAAAGCGACAGAGTATACATTTTTCTCTAGTGTACATGGAACATTCTCAAGAATTGACCATATGTTGGGCCACAAAGATAACATCAGCAAATTCAGAAAAATTGAAATTGTACCAAGCATATTTTATGATCATAAAGTCTTGAAACTAGAATTCAACTGCAAAAAAGAGGGAAAAACCCCCACAAAAATGTGGAAACTAAACAACATACTTTTAAAAAATGAATGGGTCAAAGAAGAAATAAGCGCAGAGATCAAAAGATATATATACAGAAAAATGAAAATGACAATACGACGTATCAGAATCTCTGGGATGCAGCAAAAGCAGTGATAAGAGGAAAGTTCATATCACTTCAGGCATATATGAACAAACAAGAGAGAGCCCAAGTGAACCACTTAACTTCACACCTTAAGGAACTAGAAAAAGAAGAACAAAGACAACCCAAAACCAGTCAAAGAAAGGAGATAATAAAAATCAGAGCAGAAATAAATGAAATAGAGAACAGAAACACTATAGAAAAAATTAATAAAACAAGGAGCTGGTTCTTTGAAAAGATCAACAATACTGACAAACCCTTGGCAAGACTCACCAAGGAAAAAAGAGAAAGGACTCATATAAATAAAATCCAAAATGAAAGAGGAGAAATCACCACAGACATCATAGATATTCAAAGAATTATTGTAGAATACTATGAAAAACTACATGCCACCAAATTCAACAATCTAGAAGAAATGGATGAATTCCTAGAACAATGCAACCTTCCTAGACTGAGTCATGAAGAAGCAGAAAGCCTAAACAGACCAATTAGCAGGGAGGAAATAGAAAAAACTATTAAAAACCTCCCCAAAAATAAAAGTCCAGGCCCAGACGGTTATACTAGTGAATTCTATCAAACATTCAAAGAAGACTTGGTTCCTATTCTACTCAAAGTCTTCCAAAAAATTGAAGAAGAAGCAATACTTCCAAACACATTTTATGAGACCAACATAACCCTCATACCAAAACCTGGCAAGGACGGCACAAAAAAAGAAAAATACAGACCAATATCTCTAATGAATACAGATGCTAAGATATTAAACAAAATACTGGCATATCAAATACAACAACATATTAAAAAATAATACATTGTGATCAAGTGGGATTCATCCCAGAATCTCAAGGATGGTTCAACATATGTAAAACAGTTAACGTAATACACCATATCAACAAAACAAAGAACAAAAACCACATGATCTTATCAATAGATGCAGAAAAGGCATTTGATAAAATACAACACAACTTTATGTTTAAGGCTCTCAACAAAATGGGTATAGAAGGAAAATATTTCAACATGATAAAGGCCATATATGATAAATCATCAGCCAACATCATATTAAATGGCATAAAATTGAGGACTTTTCACTTTAAATCAGGAACAAGACAGGGTTGTCCACTCTCTCCACTCTTATTTAACGTGGTCCTAGAAGTTCTGTCTGGAGCAATCAGACAAGAGAAAGAAATAAAAGGCATCTATATCAGAAAAGAAGAAGCAACAGTATCACTTTTTGCAAATGATATGATCCTATACATCGAAAACCCGAAGGACTCCACAAAAAAATTACTAGAAACAATAAACCAATACAGTAATGTTGCAGGATACAAAATTAACATACAAAAGTTCATAGCCTTTCTATATGCCAACTATGAAATATTAGAAAACGAACTCATAAAAAATAATCCCCTTCATGATTGCAACAACAACAAAAAAATACCTAGGAGTAAACATAACAAAGAATGTAAAGGACCTATATAATGAAAACTACAAAGCATTGTTAAGAGAAATTGAAAAAGACACAATGAGATGGAAAAATATTCCTTGTTCTTGGATAGGAAGAATAAATATAATCAAAATGGCCATATTACCCAAAGCAATTTATAAATTTAATGCAATTCCCATCAAAATTCCAATGACATTTTTTAAAGAAATGGAACAAAAAATCATCAGATTTATATGGAACTATAAAAAACCCCGAATAGCCAAAACAATCCTAAGGAAAAAGAATGAAGCTGGGGGCATTACAGTACCTGACTTCAAACTATATTACAGGGCCTCGACAATCAAAACAGCATGATATTGGCAGAAAAATAGATACTCAGACCAATAGAACAGAATAGAAAGCCCAGAAATAAAACCACATATATATGGTCTAATAATTTTTGATAAAGGGGCCAACAATACACAATGGAGAAAAGAAAGCCTCTTCAACAAATGGTGCTGGAATAACTGGAAAGCCACATGCAAAAGAATGAAACTCGACTACAGCTTGTCCCTATGTACTAAAATTAATTCAATATGGATCAAAGACCTAAATATAAAACCTGAAACAATAAAGTACATAGAAGAAGACATAGGTACTAAAATCATGGACCTGGGTTTTAAAGAACATTTTATGAATTTGACTCCAAAGGCAAGAGCAGTGAAGGCAAAGATAAATGAATGGGACTACATCAAACTAAAAAGGTTTTGCTCAGAGAGAGAAACTGACAACAAAATAAACAGATAACTAAATGGGAAATGTTATTTTCAAACAACTGCTCAGATAAGGGCCTAATATCCAAAATTTACAAAGAACTCATAAAACTCAACAACAAACAAACAATCCAATAAAAAAATGGGAAGAGGACATGAATAGACACTTCTCCCAGGAAGAAATACAAATGGCCAACAGATATATGAAAAGATGCTCATTTTCATTAGTTATTAGAGAAATGCAAATCAAAACTACAATGAGATACAACCTCACACCTGTTAGACTAGCTATTATCAACAAGACAGGTAATAGCAAGTGTTGGAGAGGCTGTGAAGAAAAAGGAACTCTCATTCACTGTTGGTGGGACTGTAAAGTAGTACAACCATTATGGAAGAAAGTATGGTGGTTCCTCAAAAAACTGAAAATAGAACTATTTTATGACCCAGCAATCCCTCTACTGGGTATATACCCCCAAAACTCAGAAACATTGATATGTAAAGACACATGTAGCCTTATGTTCATTGCAGCATTGTTCACAGTGGCCAAGAAATGAAAACAACCAAAAAGCCCTTTAATAGAAGATTGGATAAAGAAGATGTGGCACATATACACTATGGAGTACTACTCAGCCATAAGAAATGGTGACATAGGATCATTTACAGCGAAATGGTGGGATCTTGATAACATTATACGGAGTGAATTAAGTAAATCAGAAAAAACAAGAACTACATGATTCCATACTTTGGTGGGACTAAAAAACGAGACTAAGAGACATGGACAAGAGTATGGTGGTTACCAGGGGTTGGGGGAGGGAGGACACAGGAGGGACAGAGGGAGAGGGGAACGGGGAGGGGGAGGGGTACAAAGAAAACTAGATAGAGGGTAATGGAGGACAATCTGACTCTGGGCGATGGGTATGCAACATAATTGAATGACGAGATAACCTGGACATGTTTTCTTTGAATATATGTACCCTGATTTATTAATGTCACCCCATTAACATTAATAAAAATTTATAAAAAATTAAAAAAAAAGAAATGTGAGAAAATAAATTTCTGTTTAAGTCACCTAATCTGTGATATTTTGTTATGACAGCCCTACCAGATTAATACAATTCTTTTTGAGTACTTTTTTGGAATTCATCTACTTCAAAAAAAAACATATCTAACTCATACTTAGTGTCTCCTTTATCTTTAGTATCTATTTTGTAATTTATTATGCTTTATTTTATTTAGTTTTTTTATAGGCATTTATTTCATAAACTATATTTAACTAATGCTCTCAGAATTTTACTATTTAATGTCTATGACCACTGCTGTTGTAAACTGGAATTTTTGTTAGTTTGACTAGACTCAAGTCACTAGAGGTTTATGAAGTATGAGTATTGCTCTACCATTGTAAGAAACATGCATTTAAATTAAATAGCTATGTTTGAATTGTACAATTAATTTGTTTATCAAAGATTCATCCTGTCTATACATTCATTAAAAAATTGTTTAGTAAAACACCAGTTCTTAAATAACAAGTTATTTTTCATAATTCGAAGAGCCAAATTAGTACATTTATGCCTTCCTTTAGATGTCCTTTGTACACAAATTATTTTAGAATTCTTTAGATTTATATGGGCATGCCTCATCTCCTGAGTAGACACAGCATGTTTTTACTTCTTTGGTATTATATTACTGACTGAAGGGAGAAAGGCAGGAAGGGAGAAAGAATAATGTGCATTATTAGGTAGAGAATGAGATGTTCATGATTGAGTACAAGTGGGAATAATAAGTTTCTTCATGAGGAAAACTGAGAGAGAAAATTATTGAAGAAAAAGAGAGCAGTGCCTGATGGGAGAGGAGTGGCTGATGGGAGAGCAGTGGCTGATGGGAGAGCAGTGGCTGATGGGAGAGGAGTGGCTGATGGGAGAGCAGTGGCTGATGGGAGAGGAGTGGCTGATGGGAGAGCAGTGGCTGATGGGAGAGCAGTGGCTGATGGGAGAAGTGGATGGAGAGGGAAGGAAAGCAGGTGATTGGGGAGGATGGGAAACTGAGATGGAGAAGTGTTAGCTGCTGACGGTTGAAGGGCACAGGAAAAGAACTATGTGTAATAATATTTGTATGACTTTTCTGCATTTCTCTGTCTCTGAAATAATCACTAAAATGTATATTGCTGTCTAAAATTTTTGGACATATGGAGTTGCATTGTTAAGTATTGAGGAAGTGGACATGAAGAAAACCTGTGTTGCAGAAGTAAAAACAATACCTAAATCTAGAAATCTCCAAGGTGTTCCTGATTGTAATGAAAATCAAGAGCTATTTAAAAATTTTAAAATAGCAACATGAGGGTGTTGTCATCTACCACACTGTCTGAGTTGTTGATTGGTTATTTAGAAAACTCTTAAGAAACATTACAACATTGGAGCAGAACTCTGGCATCAAATTTAAGTAGTAAATACGGAGAATGTCAAACAATTGTTAGTTACCAACATGGAAACAGCTTTTAAATCATTGAAGGACAGCATATTTTATTGTACTGACTCTAGAGGAAATGATATTTATTAAATAAGCGTGAATTTCCAGAATTGTTCCAGAAACTGTAGAATGTCTCTGAAGTATATTCCATGTTAGGAATATAGAGCAGTTTACTCATTCACTTGTTTCCAGTATTTGGTTGATACAAATAAAATTTCCATGAATCTTCATGTATAAATCCTCTTGTGCCTATGTTTTCATTTTTGTTACATAAATACATAGAAAGGAATAAGGTTGTATGATAAATAGATGTTTGACTATATAAAAATGTAAAACTGTTTATTTGTACAATTTAACACTTTCAAAACATTGCACAAAATTTCCAGTTGCTATGCACACTTGCCAACACTTGTAAATTTATGTATCTTGAGTGTAATGTGTGTATGGGCATTAGAATCAGTTTGTCAATTTCTGTGAAAAGCTTCTGGGATTCTTTTTTTTTCTTAAATATAGATTTCTTTTTAAATATTATTATTACTTGAATTTATTGGAAAGACATTGATTTGCAAAACCATTCAGGTTCCAAGTGCCCAACTCAATATAACACCATATGTTCAGTGCACCGTGCTCCACCTACTGGGATTCTTAAATGCAATTGTGTTGAATTTGTAAATCAATGTATGGAGCATGGGCATCTTAAGTATAGAGTCTTCCAATCAAGACACATGGTATAATAAATTAAATTTAAAAAAAGGCACATGGTATATCTATCCATTTATTTAGGTTTTTAAATATTCTCAGCAATGTTTTAAAGTGTTAAGGATCCAATATCTTTTTGTTAAATTTATTCCTAAGTGTATAATTTTTCTGATAATTTTATACATGATAATTTTAAATTTTAATATTCCAATTATTATGCATATAGAGAAGTGTGGTTTATTTTTGTTAACTGACCTTGGCTTCTGAGACTTTAATAAATTTGTTGTTACTTCTAACAGTTGTCTCATTGATTCTGTAGGCTATTTTATGCATTCATGCATGACATTTGTAAATAGCAGCAGTTCTAGTCCTTTCTTTACAATCTGTGTATCTTTTGTTTTCCTTGCCCTGTAGTGTTGCCAGTATTACGTGAATAAGAGTAGTGGGAGTGACAGATTTGCTTTGTTCTTGATCTCAGAGGGAATTTCTCAATATTTCACTCTGAACTGTGTTAGTTGTGTATTTTTTAGATGCCCCTTATAAAATTAAATTGCTTCTGTTCCTAGTTTGCTAAAAGTTTTTTTTCTGATGAATGCTGTTTAATTTTTTTCAAATTATTTTTCTTCATCTATTAAAATCATATGGGTTTTAAACATAGTAGTGTAATTATATTTATTGGTCTTTGAATTTTGAGTCAATCTTGTATTGGAAAAACCTCACTTGGTATTAATGTAATATCTTTATTTTGCTGCATCTGATTGGCTTATATTTGCTGAAATTTCTTGCTCCTTTATTCATAAGGGATGTTCTGTTAATTTTGAGATGTCACAGTTTACTTACTGCAGCATTCTCTCTCTTACTTTGCCGAACTGCATCCAACTCTTCCCTTTTCTGTTCAATTTATAGCTTCTGCAGGGGAGTCCATGATCCCCTTCACACACTCCCAGTGTTTAATGCCTCCGAACTTATTTTTTCTTTCCTTATTGCCAGTTGCAGAAAATCTATACTCTCTATTAATGTACTTTCTCAAAATTTACATTAAGAACTAAATCTTCGCTTTGAACACCTCAACCTCTTCCCTGTACCCCTGATTTAGGATTTCTTTAGATGTATTACATAAAATAACTTTCATATGTGGTCTGAGATATTTTCACTTGGGTTGTTACACATTTCCTTATTAAATGTTCCTCTCTTTTTACTCTGACCCAATTGTCTCCTCCAGAATTTTCTGTTATTAGTAACTTCACACATTTTATTACTCAAAAAAAATATGATCTTTCCTCTCTGTTATTCTCTATTTTTGATCCGTAATTGTATCTTGCTAATTCTCTGTCTTAACAATCCCTCAAAATCCACTTCTTCCTCTGCATCCTCTCTGTTCCTGCCTTCAGATGCCCAGCATTTCACTCCTGTGTTACTGAAATCGTCCTCCACTTGGTTTCTTTCGCCACTGCCAGCCTATCCTTCACATTGTTTGATCTTTTTGAAAAGCAAATTTGCTTTTCTATTTAAAATTCTTGTTTTAAATTAATTGAATTGATTAGGGTGACTCTAGTTAACATAACCATACAGGCTTCAGGATCCCAACTCCACAACACATTTCTCCAATGCCTTCTTTTTGCCTTTAGAATAAAACATAAACTCTTTAGTGTAATTCCCAAGTTCTTCCAAGATTTGTAAAGAAATGTCTAAAAAATGCTTGAGCTGATGATGAATCCTACAGTATTTACCATTGTGAAAAACTGTAACAACTCTTAGGTAATAACCCTACTCAACATTTAACCACCTGAAGCACATCTGGGAGTTTATACCTCATTTAGCACTGCTAAGATGGTGAGACAGCAATTACTTAATTTAAAAAGATAATTAACATATTTATTTGGCTTTAAATTTATTTTAGTTTGTGTTAAGCAAAATGTCTTACTCCTAAGGAAAACACATCTTAATTGTATTTATATAGAAAACTAGGCTGCATTTGATAAAACACTAATGATTGAAATCAAACCATTATTTTAGTTCAAATGTCTCTTCATTACAAATTCCTTAGCTCCTTTAAGCTAATTCTGCTTTGCTTTGCAGTTAATTTTTTTTTCTGTATCTGTTTCCACAAAAGGTTGAAATGTTTCAGGTAAGGGCATAATGGTGTATTTTGCAGAGTCTGGCTCAAAGATGTGACACAATAAATATGAATCAAGTTCATGCCAAAATTAAAAGTGTAAACAGTATAGACATGGAACTATTGCAAACATTAACATTATATTATAGAAAACCAACCTAGGAACCTCTACAATGTATCTCCCTAAATCCAGTTTCATGGATCAAATATATATATATGGTCTACCGGAAAGTTCTGTCCGTTTCTATCACAACAAGTTTCGACACGTAAGCACGTTTATTTGGCGCATGTGCGCCTCTCTATTTTTATTACTTAATGTATACATACTGACGTAGCAAATTAACTAAAACAAAGTTGATTCACGTTAGTCTTATGTGTGAAGCCATAGTGTACCCATGGCTACTGGTAAAGTTCATGTACGCCACTGTAATTTTTACGAATTTCAACAAGGAAGAAATGCTACAGAAGCATGTCTGTTGCATCCACCATATTTCCTGGACTTAGCACCCTCCGACTATCACTTGTTTTTGTCCTTACAAAATGTTTTGAAGGGCAAAAAATTAAAAAATGAAGAAGATATCAAACAAGCACTGCTTCAATTTTTCGCATCAAAAGATAAAACATTTTTCAAAATGGGATATACAAATTGCCCTCACACTGGCAAGAAATCATTAATAATAATGGCAATTATATTATTTAATAAAGTTTATTGTCTGTGAAAAATTTTTTTTGCCTAGTCCCTTCACTTTTTTTTTACCTCATTCCCCTTCCCCTCTGACAGCTGTCAGTCTATTCTCTGCATCTATGAGTCTATTTCAATTTTGTTTATCAGTTTATTAAATTTTACATACCAGTGAAATCATGTGGCATTTTTCTTTCTCTGACTGGCTTATTTCACTTAACATAATGCTCTCTAGGTCCATCCATGCTGTTGCAAAGGGTAAGATTTCCTTCTGTTTTATAGCTGAGTAGTGTTCCATTGTGTAAATGTACCATGCTTTTTGATCCACTCATCTATTGATAGACACTTGGGCTGTTTCCAAATCTTGGCTTTTATAAATAATGCTACAATAAACATAGGGGTGTATATATTCTATTGAATTAGTGTTTTGGGTTTCTTAAGATATATTTCCAAGAGTAGAATCATTGGGTCATAAGACAGTTTTATTTTTAATTTGTTGAGGTAATTCCATACTGTTTTCCACAATGAGTTCCATTTTCTCCACACTTTTGCCAACACATGTTGCTTGTTGATTTATTGATGATAGTCATTGTGACAGTTGCTATCCAATTGAGGTTTTAATTTGCATTTTTCTGATGATTAGTGATGTTGAGGATCTTATATGTCTATTGATCACTGGTATGTCATTTTTGGAGAAGTGTCTATTTAGGCCCCTTTGCTAATTCTTTAATTGAATTGGTTTTTCTTTTTAAGGGGAGTGTGTGTTGAGTTGTATAAGTTCTTTATAAATTTTGCATATTAATCTTTTATCAGATGTATTATTGAAAATATGTTCTTCCCCATTCAATGAGTTGTCCTTTCATTTTGCTGATGGATTCTTTTACTGTGCAAAACTTTTTAGTTTTCTGTTGTCCCATTTGTTTATTTTCTATTTTGTTTCCCTTGCCTAAGGAGGCATAACAGAAAAAATATGAGAAATGCCTGAGATTTTACTGCCTATGTTTTCTTTTAGGATTTTTATGATGTTGAGTCTTACATGTAAGTTTTTAATTCATTTTGAGTTATTTTGTGTATGATGTAAAATTATGGTCTACTTTTATTTTTCTTTGCACACATCTGTCCAATATTCCTAATGTCACTTATAAAATAGACTATATTTACCTGCTTTGTCAAATATTAATTGACTATAAAGGTATAAATTTATTTCTAAGCTCTCTATTCTGTTACATTGATCTATATGTTTGTTTTTATGTCAATACAACACTGTTTTGATTATTATGGCTTTGTAGTATAGTTTGACTTCAGGCAGCATGATTCTTCCAATTTTGTTTTTTGAATATTTGTTCTAGTTTTGTGAAATACACCACTGATATCTTGATAAGAATTGCTTTGAATATATAGAGTGTTTTGGGTAGTATGTACATTTTAATGATGTTAATTCTTTTTATTCATGAACATGGTATATGCACCTACTTATTTTTATCTTTTTAAATTTTTTTCTTGAGTGTCTTATAATTTACTGAGTACAGGTCTATAACATTCTTGGTTAAATTTATTACTAAGTACTATAATTTTGAAGCAATTGTGAATGAGATTTTTTTTTCAGTTTCTCTTTCTGATAGTTCATTATTGATGTATAAAAATGCAACTGATTTCTTGACATTAATTTTGTATTTTGATATTATATTAAATTCATTTATCACTTCTAGTAGGTTTTTAGTGTAACCTTAAGGGTTCTCTATCCACAGTATCATGTCATCTGCAAATAATGACAATTTTACTTCTTCTTTTTCAATTTGGATACTTTTTAAAAATTTCTTCTGCTTGTCTGATTGCTGTGGCTAAGACTTCCAGAACTATGTTGAATAAGAGTGGTGAAAGTTGGCATCTCTTTTATTCCTGATTTTAAGAGAAACATTTTAATTTTTTGCCCTTTGCCTCTGACATTGGTTATGGGTTTGTCATATAAGGCCTTAATTACCTTGAAGTATGTTCCCTTTATTCCCACTTTACTGAGGATTGTAAACATTAGTGGGTGCTAGATTTTTAAAAATGCTTTTTCTGCATCTGTTGATATGATGCAGTTTTTATCCTTATTTTATTTATGTGATGTATCACTTTTATTGCTTTACAGATATTGTACCAACCTTGTATTATTGGAATAAATCCCACTTGATCATAGTGTATGGTCTTTTTAATGTATTGCTGGATATAGTTTGTTAACAATTTCTTGAGGATTTTAGTATGTTCATCAGGGATATTGGCCTATAGTTTTCTTCTTTATAGTTTATCTGGTTTTGGAATTAGAATAATGCTTGTGTTGTAAAATGTGCATGGAAGTCTTCCCTGCTCTTGAATTTTTTGGAATAGTTTAAGAATAGATTTTGGTTCTGTTTTGAATGTTTGGCAAAATTCACTTGTAAAGCCTTCAGTTCAGTACTTTTGGTTTTTGGGAGATTTTGATTACTGCTTCATTTTCATTAGTTGTAACCAGTCTATTCAGATGATATGATTCTTCCTGATTCAGTCTTGGAACATTGTATATTTCTAGAAATTTATCCATTTCATCCAGATTGTCTAATTTGTTGGCATCTAGTTGTTTATATTTTCTTGCAATCCTTTGTGTTTCTGTGGTGTCAGTTGTTACTTTTTTTTTCATTGCTAATGTTATTTATTTAGGTTCTCTTTTTTTTTTGGATGAATCTAGTTAAATGTTTATCAACCTTGTTTTTCTTTTCAAAGTACCAGTTCTTGGTTTCACTGATCTTTTGTATTACTTTTTAAAGACTTTACTTTACCTATTTCTGCTCTAGCCTTTATAACTTCCTTTCTTCAACTCACTTTGGCCTTTGTTTGATGTTCTTTTTCAAGTTCCTTTAAGTGTAAAGTTGGATTGTTTATTTGAGCTTTTTTTGTTGTTGTTTTTGAGGGAGACCTGTAATGCTGGCAATTTCCCTCTTAGGACTTCTTTCCCTGTGTCCCATAGACTTTGCATTGTTGTGTTCTCATCTTTGTTTCAAGGAAACTTTTGGTTTCTTTTTTATTTTCATTGTTAACCTATTTATTTAGTAACATGTTATTTAGCTTCCATGTCTTTGTGTGTTTTCAGGTCTTTCTTGTGATTGATTTGTAGTTTCATACTATTATGGTCAGAAAAGATGTTTGATATGATTTATCTTTTTTATAAAAAAGTATTTAACAATTTATTTTATTATTAACTGAGTTTAATGGGATGACATTGGTTCATAACACCATACAGGTTTCAAATTTACAAGCATATAAAACACCATCTGCACACTGTATCATGCTCCCTCTGCCCCAAGCTAAGATTGATAAAATTTCAATCTTCTTAAATTTATTGAGCTTGTTTTGTGTCTTAACATGTGGTCTATTCTAGAAAATGTTCCATGTGCGCTTGAAAAGAATGCATTTTCTGCTGCTTTGGGGTGAAATGCTCTGAAGACATAAATTAAATCCAGCTGATCTAGTGTGTTAGTTAAGGTTGCTGGGTTGAGAAAATTTTAATGAGGACTTTGAATTACATTTTGCATGTGGCCAACATATTTAAAATATTTGTTTGCTTTTTCTTTACTCTTGAATATAAGAAAAGCACCATAAAATCAAAGTCTTAACAGAGAATTATCTTCACTTCACATGTGGTTTATGAGTACAGATCACTAATAACTAATAACAACTTGTTTATTATTTCCATCCCTTGTGGAAACTTTGATGAATCAAAGTTAGATCATGAGCCAATTGTAGCTTTCCTGAAAATAAGCAATATGTATTCTGGCACAGGAAATAAATATGCAAATTTATTTAAGTCACATCTCTATACTAGACTTGTCTTGAAACTGTTACCTGTTTTCATCAAAATATTTTTTGATAAAATCAATTGTTAAAGCCAGTAAAACAAAGCCATTAGCATGAGCCATTTTGGCATAAGCAAGCAAATTAGGCAGAGTAAACCTTGAAATTTGGAAGGGTTTGATGAAGAGTGATATGATTTAAATTAGGTTTTAAAATGACCATTCTGACCACTGTCTTGAGAGCATATTATAGAGCTCAAGAATGGAAGAAAGAAGACCATTAGGTGACTTACTGGTGTGATCTGAGAGAGGTGATGTCAACCAACAGACTAGAATATTAGGACTGGGGTCTTGTAAAGTGCTTGAAATGTAGGTATGTTTTGAAGGTAGAGCCAATGTCATCTCTTGCTAGATTGAATATGGAATGTGAGAAGTAAAACGTCAGAGTGGCTCAAATACTTTTACCTGAGCAACTAGACTGATGGAGACATTACATGGCAGACCAGCAGGTGGGGTAAGTTTTAAGAAGTAACATCTAAAATTACATAGTGGTTATGTTAAGATTGAGATGTCTGTTTGACCTCTTATCTAGGGTAATCTAAATTATGCTGTAGTTACAACAAAGACTCAAATTGTCAGTGACCTAACACTGACACTAATCTTTAATAAGGGTTACTTCTCACTCATGTTGCACATAAAACATGGATAGTGAAGACTCGGCTTCACATATAATACTCAAGGACCAAAGTTGATGCTTTGGCACTGCCATATTGCAACTGCATTGGAAACATATGACCTCCAGAGTCATGAAACAGGGGAAGAGAATTAAAGAATCATGACTCTTAATATATTGTCCCAATGACATCATTCACTTTCCCTGATTGCCCATTGATCAAAGCCAGTCACATTATATTACCTAATGGCAAGGGGGCAAAAAATATGGACTTTGATATAAGAGCAAGCATTCAGGTCAGAAGTCTGTACTTGTGATATGAATTTGAAATTGGTTGGTCATATGTATAGTGTTTAAATCCCGGAGATTGTGATCTTAAACAGAGGTAGAGGAGAGAAAAGAAGAGAGGATTGGACCCTGAGGTGCTCCAATGTTGATAGATTTGAGAATGAAAGACAGAATAGTAAAGGATACTGACAAGTGAGGTAAGAGGAAAGCTGAGAGACTGTGGTACATTGGAATCCAAGTGAAGAAAGGGTATCAAAGAGAATTGAGAGTGAAAGACTATGACAAGTGCTACTGATAGTTTCAGTTCGATGAGAATGGAGAATTGACCATTGCATTTGCAGGTGGAGCTCATTGGTGTCCTTCATGTTCTGGAGACATAATGAAAACCTGATTGGAGTGAATTTAAGGGAGAATGGAAAGAGAGGAATTGGACATAATATATTCAGCACCTTTTTTTGAGAAAATTTAAAGTAAAGAAAGAAGTGGGATTAAAAACATTTTTAATGGGAAAATAATAGCCCATGTGTATGCTAATAAGTAGAATGAGAAAGATTGATGATGTAGGAGAGAGGCAAAACTTGCTGAAGTGATGTTCTTGAGCAATGGGGAATAGATGTGTCTACTGTACAAGTAGAGAACTGATTGGCTTTAGCTGGAGGACTGGAGAACTCATCTTCAGAGATAAACAGGAGGGAGAAATTGAAGAGTGAAATGTGGTGGTGGGAGTCTCTGTAAATTTGGTAAAGTGTGTGTGCAGGTGTCTAAGGAAGTTGTGCCTTGGATTTGGCATGAATGCCAAATGAAATGAGCTCCAAAGTGATAGACAAATATATTATTATTAATTTTCCAATAAAGGTCCAATAGGAAAGATGCCGATAAAAACTGAAGTTGTCAATGAAAGTCCAATAGGAAGACAGCAGACCAGGTTCATCTGGAAGAAGACAGAGCCTAACTGGAGGCCGTCAGCAGTGGAAGAGTGTATAGGCTTTTTGAACCAATCTCCTTTGCAGAGATGCTGCTCATCAGAGGAACAGGAGAGGAGTGAGGATTATCCTAAATTATGCCCATGGAAAGATGAATTAGGAATTGAATGGTTATAGACCTATCCATCTGTTGCTAGACGGTGTTTACATAGTGTGCTAACTCAAATCAATCACTAGCCAATAGTTATAAGTAATTTGTTAACTCAGTCACATGGGTTTTATTTGTATGTGTCACACAGCAATTCTCAAAGGTCAGTGATTCAGGAACCAGAGGGTTTCATTTAAGAGCACTGTTCCTTCTAAGTGATATTTTTTCCATTTCCTATTTTGTTTTATTTACTTATTTTTAAATGTATAATTTTTATTTATTTATTTTTAATTGAATCTGTTGGAGTGACTATTAGTTCACAAAACCATACTGGTTTTAAATGTACAACTCAATAAAACATCTGCACACTGCATTGTGTACCCATAGCCCAAAGCAAAGTCTCTTTCCGTCACTAGTTTCCCCTTCTTTGCCCACCTCCACTTTTTCCTCTGGCTATCACCACACATTTTTCTGTGTCTGTGTGTTATGTATGTATGTTTTTTTGTTTATCGCTTTACCTTCTTTCATCTAGCCTCCAACACCACCTTTCTGAGAGTTGTCGGTCTATTCCATGTGTCCATGCCTCCGTTCTTATTTTGTTCATTAGATTCCACATATAAGTGAGATTATATGGTATTTGTCTTTCTCTGAATGGTTTATCTCATTTAGCATAATAATCTCCAGGTTCATACATATTGTTGAAAAAGGAGATTTCCTTCTTTTTTATGGCTGAATAGTATTCCACTGTATAAATTTTTCATCACTTTTTTATCCACTCATTTGCTGGTGGATACTTGGGCTGTTTCCAGGTCTTGGCTATTGTAAATAAAGTTGCACTGAACATTAAGGTGCATATCTTCTTTTGAATTAGTATTTCTGAATTCTCGGGATAAATTCCTCAAATTGAAATCACTGATTTATAGGCAGCTCCATTTTTAATATTTTGAGGAAGCTCCATGTGGCTTTCCACGTGGCTGCACCAGTCTGCATTTCCCCCAATAGTGCATGAGGGTTCCCTGTTCTCAACACTGTTTGTTCATTTGTTGATGATAATCATTCTGATAGGTGTGAGGTGATATTGTGTTTTTAATTTATATTTCTCTGATAATTAGTGACACTGAACATTTTTTTATATGTCTATTGGACATCTGTATGCCCTCTTTGGAGAACTGTCAATTTAGGTCCTTTGCCCATTTTTCAAATGGATTGTTTGCCTTACTGATGCTGAGTTGTATAAGTTTTTTATTTTTTTGAAAATTAACTCCTTATCAGATGTATCATTATAAATTATATGTAGTTATTTATCTGAGAACACTTACATTCTGTTCTGCAAAAATAATTAATATTTTGGTAATATGGCATAAAATTTACTTTCTTGGGCCCGTGATGTTGCTCCAGATCATGACAGGCTGTTGACACTTATGTTGCCTGATGGATTATCATTTTTTTGGGGGGGAGACAAAACTAAATAAAGCAGAGATTATTCTAGTGTGTGTGTATGTTCCTGATTAATTCTAATTGGCAATAATTGACTAATTAACTCCACGAGTCATTAGAATTTTCCTAGATTTTTGGACCCATAGAAACCATTTTCTTTTAAATTAGTAGATGCTATATCACGAAAAATCAAGCTACTTTTGCTGTTACAATTCTAAACATGTCCAAAATACCTCTGGTCATAGAATCACAGGATACCCAGAGCATTCCTACAGGGTCTAGATTTGTACATGGAGAAGTGAGGGAAAGGGTCTTAGAGGCCATGTGGTAGCCCCTTGCTTTCATCTGTACCGCCAAAGAAGGGAGAAGCTGACAACTAGAACTGCCAGTGGAGTCTCTCTCTGGTCTTGTCAGCAAGTCTTTTATGAAAAACACAATTATTTCTCTCTTCCACTCCAGACCTTTTCACAGGGTAGTAGTTGACAAACTTCAGGCTTTATTGGCCAGAATAGATGCAGACATCACTGTGTCATAACACTTGGTCCTAAACAGGAACTTCTTCTCCTTTAATACAGAGTTTGAAAGTTCTGAATTTTTGATGCATTTGCTTTGCTCTCCCACCTTAGTTCTCAGGCTTAAATTGAGACACCGAACACACAGAGATATTGAAAATCTTTTCTTTTTTTCAGACATACATTTAAAATTTTTGTGAACATAATATATGCCATGTCTAAAAATAACATATAGAAAAGTTTATAATTAAAAGCAACAGCCTCTTTGCCCCATTTTTTTCCTATATGTAGCTCTGTTCCACAGAGGCAATGGTTTCTCTTTTAAGTGTTTTCATCTTAAAATTATTTGATAGTTAACTACATATATCTACAGACTATGTATATTGTGTCACTATTTCTTAATTCTCCATAGAGACATTGTTTATTGACTTTCTAGTAGATACAGATTTAACCAGGTTGCCCCTTCCACAACCTGACAACCATCTTCTAGTTTTATTATGGCACTATTTTATGACTTCTATTGGTTATTTGTGTTATCTACTGATTACAGGCAACATCACTCAACTCTTCACTTTATGAAAGGAAATTAGTGCCCCTATTCTAGATTTCAACTCTTCTCCTTGGCGCTGACTGATCAGCTCAGGGAGTTAGACCGTCCTCCTGAAAGACAAGGTTGGAGATTCCTCAGTCAGGGCACACATGGGAAACAATCAATAAATGCATAACTAACTGGAACAACAAATGAATGCTTCTCTCTCTCTCTCTCTCTCTCTCTCTCTCTCTCTCCCTCTCTCTCTCTCTCTCCTGTTTCTCTAAAAGCAATCACTCAATATATAAAAAAAGTTCTCCATGTCTTTAAACTCTTTTTCTTGTTTCCATCTTTCAAATGACATCATTTATACTTTTACTGATACATGCCAAGTTTAAAAGCATTGTATGGTGTTCTGCACACCATAATTAATTTTTCTGATATATATTTTTTAAGTTGAAAATCAACATATTCTGGGCTGTGACTATTTTCCTGACCAATCATCATCCTATTTCATTTTATTTTTTCTTTCCTGAAAATTTATTTCAAACTCTTATTTGCTGATGGTCCATCTTTGGTTCCCTTTGTTTTTGTGTCCTTGTAGTTTTATGCCTTCTTCATTTCTTTAATTTTAATAAGATGTAGAGAGGGAAAAAGGATAAACAAAAGTGGTCCGTCCACCATCTCACACCAGAGGCTCATTTTTAGCTTGTCTTCTTTCTCTGATATTTATGCAACAAAAGAAAAGTGTTGTACCAGCAATAATCTAGCCAGGCTTCCTATTTCTAGTAATATGCTTTTGGAACCACATTTTATCTTTTACTGCTGCTGTTTAACCTTTCATTATTGCTTTAAATTTAGTAAGGAAAGTCTTCTAATCCAAAACCCTCTGAGACACCAAACTGGAAAAACAAGCGTACACTTTGGAAAATTTAACGAAGTGTATGGAAACTAACCGTCGATCTTAATTGTATTTTTTACTCTGACATTCTTAAAAAAATATGAAAACAAAATGTTTTCTTTTAAGTAGTGGCATGATATCTTGATCCCTTATTTATTCTCCTTCAATTACAGTTTACAATATGCCCACAGGCAGCTGCCCCCTGATATGCTCATCTCCCCTGCAGGATAAGATAGAAGCACGCTTTCCTCTTGCCTCTGTCTTCTGGAAAGCCTGGTTTATAGTTTTAATAACTCCTTGGAACAAGTTTCTGTACAGCATAAACATGTATTCCTGTTTATTCAGAGTGACAGTTTTGTTATTGCTATATTATGAAAACAATTGTGATTCTAAGTAAAATATACTTGTAAATTAAAACCTAGAACTCAACTTAACTACAATGTATACACAGTTTTGTTTCACAAAATTCATCTGTTTTGAACAGTTTCCTACACTGTCTTCATGATTCACTTTTTTAAGTATGTTAAATTTGTGTCTCTCTCTTTTCTTACGGTGCTAGCAAGACAATCATTTTGAATGTTTTCATTACCACTTTGAGAGGCTCAGGGCATGTCTTGATGTGCCAGCTTAAAAGACTGCTTTGTCCTGGACTACAGATAAAGCTGACTTAAAAAAAATAGAAGTGGTGTAGTTCAGTGGTATAGGGGCCTAGCTTGCAGGCCAGGCAGTGAACACGAGTACTGGCTCAGCTTCTTATTGACTGGGTGACCTTGAACACTTGACCTACCCTCTCAAAACTTGTGAAATGGAAATAGTAATAGTATTTACCTTAGAGAGCTGTCAAGAGCCTAAAACAAGACAATGCATGTAAGACAGCAAAATACTCACACTTTATACATCATGTTAGTTATTTTTACTAATATGATTTGTTAATGATTCATAAGCATTGATCCTATTTAAGAACACAGAATTATCTACACATGAATTTCTTTATAAGTTTTGAGGACCTAAAATACATTCTGAAGATAGTTTTTCAATATTGGAAATGTTTAGTTTGACCAGTAGTGGTTCAGTGAATAGAGTACCTACCTGGGACACTGAGGGCCCAAGTTTAAAACCTCGAGGTCACTAGTTTAAGTGCAGGTTCATCAGCTTGAAGCCCAAGGTCACTGGCTTGAGCAAGGGGTCACTGGCTAACTGGAGACCCCTGGTCAAGGCACATATGAGAAGCAATCAATGAATAACTAAAGTGCCATAACTACGAGTTGATGTTTCTAATCTCTCTCCCTTCTTGTCTCCCTCCCTCTCTCTTTCTCTTCTCTCTTTCCTTCAAAAGCTATTTGCTTGTATTTCTCTATGAGTGTGATGTTCAGAATGGCAGCCATGCCACATGCAGCTGCTTATATTTGAAATAAAGTAAAACAGAAGTTCAGTTCCTCACTTATACTACCCACATTCTAGTTATTCGATAACAACATGTAGCCAGAGGCTACTATATTGAACACAAAGAATAGACTATTTCTATCACTGAGAAATTTCTACTGGACAACGATGTTCAGCAGAGTGCTCCCCTGTAAGGCAGACACGTGCCGTGACTGGGAGTTCTGTTTGTTCAGTTGGTCATCTGAATCCCACAAGTATAGACTCCATTACCTTGATGGACAGTGGTGATTACCTTCTTTTGTCACATTGGTTTTATTTTTCTTTCATGAGTTGACCACTACACAGATCACTGCTTTGCTCCTGTGAAATATCTCTGCAGTCTTAAAGACAGCAATAGATTGAGTTGGCTTCTATTTATTGAGGTCTTAACTAAGTTTCAGGTACTGTGCTCAGAACTTTATCTGCATTATTTCACTCAATCATTATAACAACTTTTTGTCATAGATGCTATTAGTTTCTCCATTTTGTGGAAGAATAAAGGAAGTGAAAGAATATGTACTTTTTATTATATATTCTCTGTGGGAAACTTTCCAAATTTTAAAACTTGATAACAGAACTGTTCTACTTTCAGGAACAGAAATATACTACAAAAGAATTACTGTACACAGAAATAAGTTGGCCCTGGCTGGTGACCCAGTGGATAGAACGTCGGCTCGGTGTATGAATGTTTCAAGTTCGATTCCCTGTCAGGGCTCACAGGAGAAGTGACCATCTGCTTCTCTCCCCTTCCTCTCCTCTTTCTCTCCCTCTTCGCCTCCCTCAACCAGTGGCTCAGTTGGTTCAAGCATGGCCCCAAGTGCTGAGGACAGCTTGGTTGGTCCCCACATCAGCCTCAGGGTCCAAAAATAGCTCAGTACTCCAGCATCGACCCCAGATGGAGGTGCCGGTGGATTCCAGTCGGGGCACATGCAGGAGACTGTCTCACTATCTCCCATCCTTCCTCACTTAAAGAAAAAGAAATGAGTCTAAAACGTTTTAGACTCATATTAAAAACTTCAGTTATGTATTATGCTTAAATCACATAAATTCCTGATTTAGGAGTGATTGTTGAAAAATATTTATCCTTCCCTCCCTCTTTGACCTCTCTTAGCTGCCAAATTTCCTTTCAGATGATCAGTTTCTAAACTACAGAACATCTTTCTAATTCTGACCCACATCTCTCTTTAGGCCCTTTAAATACTATAACATTTTAATTTTGTTTTTTATTTAAAGTTGATTTATATTTTAATATCACATACCAAATATGCATCTCTATGTTTTAAATTTCTTTCTTTGACATGAAAGAAATTTTTTGGCTAAATTAACTGACTTTTATTCAGGAAGCTTTTTTTTTCTTTTTCTTCTTTACTAGCACGTATTGATGTTATTTATTTATTTATTAAAGTTTTATTTAGAAAATTAAATATAACAGGGTCTGATTTTATTCTTTTGATTCCTCCCTCACTGTTACCCTTTCGTGTACTCCTTATCATTATATGAAAAATGCCCAATGGTTTTTAAATCTTAAATTTAACATTGAAGCATATGTTATTTTTTTCTAAGAAAGTCATCCTTTCAAGAAAGAAGGCATGGTTGTCACAATACTGAAAACAGGGCATACAACCACTCTCTTGCCCTGTTTTTTAATCTTTCAAATACTGTGTTCCCTCTTGCCATGGTAAAATGTGCCTTGGTGGTATCACCAGTTCAGGTCTTGTCAATCCTGTTTGAAAACAGAGTAGATTGAACTAACCATCTGAACCTTCTTTAGATCTATGCAGGGTGGGCAAAAGTAGGTTTACAGTTATGAGTATGTGAAACACAGAGTTTATTCTTATAATTATTTATTAATTTTTGTATTATTTCTCCATACAAACAACAGTGAAACTACTTTTACTCTATCTTATGTGTGTAATACAAGAGTAACATCTGTAAAATATATTTTTCCCAGAAAAGGAAAGTATATTATTTTTGCGACCTACTTTTTCTTAGAGGTGAATAGAGAAAATAAGTTCTAAAAGATATAAAAAGATACCAATGAAGAATAATTAATAAAATCTTACAAAACACCCCCAAATCATATTATGGTTCTAAATACAGTACAGCAAAGATTTTTACAGTGACTTTTGGCCTCACGTAAATGAAGTGAACTTATTCTTATCGAAATGTTCTTTGCTTATGATACAGACATCATATAAAAGAAGAAAAGTTTGCAGGGAGATGCTGTAGGTTTGAATCACTGAACTTTATTTATTTATAGTTAGAGATCAAAACAGGAGAATCCTCATAATTCCATCATGAATCACAAGAATAATAGTTTTAGAAACATTCAAATTTCTCTTGATATTCAGCTGCAAGGAGCTTGTTGGAAGAATTTTCCAGCATTTTTACTTTGGAGATATAGCTGGATAATCATTCACATGTGGAAGAAACAAGTTCTCATTTCCTCAACATTTTCCCATAGGGCTTTTCAAAGGGACTGTGAAAATATTTTTGTAAAAGGATAGGATTCCCTGAGTTTCCTAATAAAGAAAATTAGCTACTATTCATTAAAATGTTACATTTTTCCCCCTAGGTGTAGAGTCTATGTTTCTGCTAACTCTTTTTTTTTTAATTCAAAAAGTTTTTATAATTATTTGATTAATGAGCATATAAATAGGTAAAATTATAGTAGTTTTTGTGAGAATCACAGAAGATCACTTTATTATCTATTGAAAAAGTCAAGTATCATCTAATTTAGGGTGACTTATAATTTGCTTTTTTTTAGTTCTTTGTATTTTAACTTTCAGAAATGAATATTATTTGAGTGATAAAGAAAAAGAGAGAATGAGAAAAGGAAGCATCTACCTATTCATTTTACCCTGAGACAAGGCAGGTAGAATTTAACCACCTAAAGGACTTTAGCACATTATTCTCAGATAAATATTTCACCATTATTGGCACCATTATATGGCTGGTGAAAATGGGTTCTTGCAGTGTTGTGAGTAGGGAATTTCAAAGGGTACACCTTTGGGAGAAGTTTAACTGTAATGGGAAAATTAATTGGGGTGAAGGGAAATAATACACCCTTGGGGATATGGAGGGCATGCAGGCTCTAGCAGCAACTTTCCTGGGCTCCTTAATAATCCTCCATATATTTTCTTGATTTTTGGGAATGAGCTAGTAATTACCTAATGTACTTTCTGGGTTTCCTTCTAGGCTTGTGCTGCGGCCTCTCCCTAAACAAACATTTCTTTTTTTAGACCTTCCAGGGTTTCATAAACAATCTGATCCTTTTCCCAGCTTGAGTTTAGCCCCTTATGTTGCTATTTTGGCTCCTACTGCATGTACCTCAAAGTAGAAGGACCTCCCCTTGTGCCATCTTGACTTCTTCTGTGCGTGTGCTAAACAAAGGAATTCCCCACCCTTTTTTATCCTTCCCCCTCAGTAATCCCAGCTAATGACAGTAATTGTTTATTGCTGCCTGCTTCAGGGATTAAGTTTCAAGGGTGTAAAATGCAGTGGTCTCTTGGGGAGCTTGTGAATGCTGTAATTTTCTAGTGAAGCAGGCTTAATGTCTGGTTCAGCTTCCTAGTTTATTAAGCTTAATGTCTATTTCTTTTTGCTCCCTTCATTTATTTATAACTAGTTAACTACCTTCACTAACAATTGGATTAGTCTTGTCTAATATAAATTTATGTGATGATGAAGACATTTTGTATATGCTGCTAAATACTCTAGTCATGTGTGGTTAGTGGTTACTGACCACCTACAATGTAAATATTGTGAGTGAAGAACTGAATCGTTAATTCATTTAATTTTAAACAATTAAAATTGGTATAGCCATATATGGCTAGTGTATTCCATATGGAAGAATTCAGACTTAGCTATATCCAAAACAAGTATCAGTCACAGCATCTAAAAAGTATTGCAGCACTATTTGTAATTACACAAACCTGCATTTATCTACATATATTTATTTTGTTTATTTTTTCTGTGAATAATTATCTGTCTATAAATGGAACTTATACTTATCAAAAGTAAACTAGCATTTTGCTATAATATGATTAGTATTAGGAGAAATTATGAATAAATATAAAATACTATAAAATCTTAATATTTGCATTATTATCACAAGCCATTGTCCTTGGTTCTAATATTTCATAAAAGCACAGGTATATGTTAAGACATGTTAACACCTTCTACAACACTAGTTGCCTACCAGGTGGTGGTGCAGTGGATAGAGCATTGAATGGGGATGTAGAAGGACTTAGGATCGAGACTCCAAGGTGCCCAGCTTGAGCACGGGCTCATCTGGCTTAAGCAAAAAAAAAAGCTAATCAGCTTGGACCTAAGGTCGCTGACTCAAGCAAGGGGTTACTTGATCTGCTGAAGGCCCGCAGTCAAGGTACATATGAGAAAGCAATAAATGAACAACTAAGGTGTTGCAACAAAAAACTGATGATTGATGCTTCTCATTTCTCTTCATTTTTGTCTGTCTGTCCCTATTTATCCCTCTCTCTGACTCTCTCTCTGTCCCTGTAAACAAAAATAATAAAAAAAAATTTAGCAAACTGGATCAAGCAATACATGAAAAAAATCATACATCATGATCAGGTGGGATTCATTCTGGAGAGGCAAAGATGGTACAATATTTGTAAATCAATCAATGTGATTCATCACATAAACAAAAGGAAGGAGAAAAACCACATTATAATTTCAATAGATGCAGAAAATTATTTGATAAAATCCAGTACCCATTCATGATCAAAACTCTCAGCAAGGTGGAAATTCAGGGAACATAACTCAACATGATAAAGGCCATCTAGACAAACCCACAGCCAACATCATAGTCAATGGGGAAAAATTAAAAGCAATCCCCTTAAGATCAGGAACAAGGCAAGGGCGCCCCCTTTCACCATTCTTATTCAACATAGTACTGGAAGTCCTAGCTACAGCAATCAGACAAGAAGAAGAAAAGAAAAAGGCATCCAAATTGGAAAAGAAGTAAAGCTATCATTATTTGCAGATGATATGATACTGTATATAGAAAACCCTAAAGTCTCAGTCAAAAAACTACTCGACCTGATAAATGAATTCAGCAAAGTGGCAGGATATAAAATTAATACTCAGAAATCAGAGGCATTTTTATACACCAACAATGAACTGTCAGAAAGAGAAATTAAGGAAACAATCCCCTTCACTATTGCAACAACAAGAAAGTACCTAGGAGTAAATTTAACCAAGGAGGTTAAAGACCTGTACTCAGAAAATTATAAAACATTAATAAAAGAAAACAAGGAAGATACAGACAAGTGGAAACATATACCGTGCTCATGGGTAGGAAGATTAAGCATCATTAAAATGTCTATATTACCCAAAGCAATTTATAAATTCAATGCAATACCAATTAAAATACTAATAACAGACTTCAAAGATATAGAACACATATTCCAAAAATTTATATGGAACCAAAAAAGAACACAAATAGCCTCAACAATCTTGAAAAAGAACAATAAAGTAGGAGGTATCACACTTCCTGATTATCAAGTTATACTACAAGGCCATTGTACTCAAAACAGCTTGGTACTGGCATAAGAACAGGCATATAGATCAATGGAGCAGAACAGAGAATCCAGAAATAAACCCACACCTTTATGGACAATTGATATTTGACAAAGGAAGTAAGAGCATTCAATGGTGTAAAGACAGTCTCTTTAACAAATGGTGCTGGGAAAATTGAACAGCTACCTGCAAAAAAATGAAACTAGACCACCAAATTACACCATTCACAAAAATAAACTCAAAACGGATGAAAGACTTAAATGTAAGTCATGAAACCGTAATCATCTTAGAAGAAAACATAGGCAGTAAACTCACTGACATCTCTCTCAATATATTTGCTGATTTATCTCCACGAGCAAGTGAAATAAAAGACAGGATAAACAAATGGGACTATATCAAACTAAAAAGCTTTTGCACAGCTAAAGACAATATGAACAGAATAAAAAGACAAACCACACAATGGGAGAACATATTCGACAGTACATCTGATAAGGGGTTAATAACCAAAATTTATAAAGAACTTGTAAAACTCAACACCAGGAAGATAAACAATCCAATCAAAAAATGGGCAAAAGAAAGAATAGACAGTTCTCCAAAGAGGACATACAGATGGACAATAGACAGATGAAAAAATGTTCAACATCACTAATCATTAGAGAAATGCAAATTAAAATCGCAATGAGATACCACCAGTCAAAATGGTACTCATTAACAAAACAACACACGATAGGTGCTGGCGAGGATGTGGAGAAAAGGGAACCCTCCTGCACTGTTGGTGGGAATGCAGACTAGTGCAGCCACTGTGGAAAACAGTATGGAGATTCCTCAAAAAATTAAAAATGGACCTGCCTTTTGACCCAGCCATCCCGCTTTTAGGAATATATCCCAAGAACACCATATCACCGGCTGAAAAAAAGAAATGCACCCCATGTTTATGGCAGCATTGTTCACAATAGCGAAGATCTGGAAATAACCCAAGTGTCCATCAGTGGACGAGTGGATTAAAAAGCTGTGGTACATATACACAATGGAATACTATGGGACCATGAAAAAGAAGGAAATATTACCTTTTGCAACAACATGGATGGACCTGGAAACTATTATGTTGAGTGAAATAAGCCAGGCAGAGAAAGAAAAATATCATATAACCTCACTCCAAAGAATAATGAGAACTGAGGAACGGAATTGAGACAGAGGCGGAATCAAAAGGAACAGAGGAAAAGAGGACAGAGAGAAAGGGGATGATAAGATGGTATAAACCTGAAAGGAAGGGCACTGTAGGGAGAGGGGCAAGGGAATTGTTGAGGGGAATATGGGGGAAGGGAGGATGCATTTGGGGCGACCCTAGAATCTATGTAAACACAGTTAATAATAATAAAAAAACCCACAATGGCTTTACACAACAAAGGAAATCATCAACAAGATGAAAAGACAACCCACTGAATGGAAGAAGATATTTGCTAATGATACATCTGATACGGACTAGTACTGACAATTTATAAAGGATTCATAGTATTCAACACCAAAAAAAATTCAATTAAAAAATGGACAAAGAACTTGAATAGACAGTTCTGCAAAGAGGACATACAAGTGGCCAATAGACATAAAAAGATGCTCAACATCACTAAACATTATGCAAGTTAAAACCACAATGACATATCACATCACACCTGTCAGAATGGCTATCAGTAAATTGGCAAACGAGTGTTTGCCAATACCAAATACCATATGATTTCACTTACATGTGGAGTATAAAAAACAATATAAATGAACAAACAAACAAAATAGAAACAGACGTATAGATACAGAGAATAGACTCTGTGGAGAAAAGGGAGTCTTCGTGTGCTGTTGGTGAATGCAGACTGGTGCAGCCATGGTAGACAACTGTATGGAGGTTTCTCAAAATATTAAAAATGGAACTGCTTTATGACCCAATAATTCCAGTTCTGGGAATATATCCAAAGAAATCTGAAACACTAATTTGAAAGAATGTATGCACCCCTATGTTCATTGCAGTGTATTTACAATGGCCAAGACATAGAAGCAACCTAAGTGCCCATCAATAGATGAGTGGGTAAAGAAGTGGTACAAATACACAATGAAATACTACTTGGCCATAAAATAGTATGAGATCTTTTTTTTTTCATTTGATGAAGAAGGGAGAGGGAAAGAAGAGAGACGAGAAGCATCGACTTGTAGTTGTTTTACTTTTATTTGTTCTTTGCTTCTTCTCATATGTGTCTGAATGGGGTGACTTAAGCTGAGCCAGTGACCCCTTGCTCAAGCCAGTGATGCTGCGCTTAAACTGATGAGCCTTCAAGCTAGCCGGTAACCTTGGGGTTTTGAATCTGATACCTCAGCATCCAAGCTGATGCTCTATCCACTGCACCACCACCAACCGGTCAGGGAAAAAAAAAAGAAAGGAATGAAATTTTACCATTTTGCAACAGCATGGATGTACCTAAAGGGTTTTATGCTAAGTGAAATAAGTCAGAGAGAGAAAGGCAAATACCAAATACCATATGATTTCACTTACATGTGGAGTATAAAAAACAATATAAATGAACAAACAAACAAAATAGAAACAGACGTATAGATACAGAGAACAGACTGATGTTTGCCAGAGGTGAGGGTTGCTAGAGGACTGGGTGAAAAAGGTGAAGAGGTTAATGAGCATAGCTTGGTAGATATAGAACAGTCATAGGATGTAAAGTACAGCACAGGAAATACAGTCAATAATATTGTAATAACGATGTATGGTGTCTGTTGGGTACTGGAAATATTGAGGGCTACATGTTCTAAAGTATATGATCATCTAACCTCTATGTTGTACATTTGGAACTAATACAAAATAATATTGAGTGTAAACTGTAATTGAAAAAAATTTAAAAATAAAAAATAAAACTACTAGGCATTTGAATTTATGAGTAGGAAGCCTTTGATTATTACTATTGTTTCTAGTAGGTGCAGTGAGTTTTTGTAAGTCATAAGGCAAGGAGTCAGAAAGAGGTAAGGGGTGAACATTTGCTAATAGCTGAGGGCTCTAGGAGTAGATTAAGCAATGAATAGAATTCATACTCGTCCCAGAGGGCCAATGGACATCTTTCTAAGACATATTTGACATATTTTCCAGTTGAATGGTTTTCATTTTTTGGTGTTGAGGGAAGGGGGATAGTGTCACTGGGAAAAAAAGTAACAGTTTAAACTGGTAATTGCAGCCTGTTAATTTTTTTAAGTAAGTTTCATGAAAAAAGACACTCTATGTTTGGATAACTTCTATATCTCCAACACCTGGTGCAATGTCTTGAATGTTGTTGGCAATCTACAAATATTCATTGAATGAATAAATACAAAGAGGTTTTAAAGAAGTTGGATGGCCTGGAGAGGGTGGCCTCATGTGTTGGTAAGGTTGTTGGAGTAGATTACTTTTAAGATCTTCCAGCCCTGAGATGACACAATTTCATATATAAACAATACTTGATATTTTAGTTCCAGTGTGTCTGGATAAAAAGCTAACCCAATTTTCTCCTACTCTAAGCATTATTCACAATTACCACATAAGCATTGTTTCATCTTTAAAGATATTAACAAACATCTTAGCTGACTTTAATAAGGCATCATGTTTTCAGGATCAAAGTGAATCAACAGATTCTGGTAGTATGCGGTTCAGTGGTTTACTGTTTAGTATTTTTCAAAACCTTCTAAGAAGTGAACTAGGTATTTCTAGTGATCTGAATCAGTTAAAAGAGAATCAGGAAAGGAAATCTTTTTTAACTCTTCTTTCATCTATTTATCCATTTTCATCTGTCAGGAGGCACCCAGTGAGCTCAGGTTTCTTTACTTACCTTGAAGGACAAACTGTTATTTGACAAATCTCTTCTCTAGCTTCTATGATGTCTGGTCTAAACTAGTCAGCATTGCTTACATGACCTTTCAGGTCTGAGCTCTGCAAGTCCTCTAATTTTGTCTGCAAACATGGTTACACGGAGGCACCTTATGCTCTCTGAGTCAGTGCTCCATACTGTGTCACAGCTTTTCCCCAGTGTGTGCTTCAGTCCCTTTTATGTTCATTGAGAGCCTTTAATACCCTCTGCCTAATACTGATACATATGCCCGGCAAATTCCATTTCATCCTGGGAGCACACCATTCTATTCATCCCTTGCTTTCCTGCCCCCACTATGCCACATGTTTTACTGTATGATAAAACTTACTACAGTGCCCTGCAGCTGAAACTGTTTTCTAAAATGGGACTCTAATTGTACTGCCAGGTTATGAATAAATTAAGAGAAGTGAACACAATTTATCTATGGAGCTCAGATGGCCATTCTAACAGAAAAAACATGAAGGTAGAGACTGGGTCTGCTTTATTTACTGCTATAAACCAAGAGTTTACAGCAATACCTGGCCCACTGCAGTTGTTATATGAATGTATCTATACATTCAATGTCTTTCATAATAGAAAGACAGTATGTGCTGAAGGACTGAACGGTTCAGAAATTCTAAATTCAATAGTAGATCTACTGGCCGCCAATGCTTAATTTAAGATTTAATCTGGCTATGAAGTTTGTGCTGGAATTTGTATGTGGTAATACTATACCATATACTTTAGATAATATAATTACAAGTAACTGAGCCTCAGATTCTTCAGGACTAGAAGGACCTTTATAAAGGCTGCTTCTTATTGAAGCACTGACAATGTGCTAGGCACATTGCTAGGCTGTAAGCAATTTACAAATATAACTCATTTTTATTAATTCATTGTTACTTTCTCATACATTGCAAGGTTAATATTATTATCTCCATTTTACAGTTGATGAAACTGAGGTGCAGTAAGTCTACCTGATTTCCTAAGATTCTGCAGCCAGGGACTGCAGAGCTGGGAGTCAGTCCAGAGAGTGTAGTTCCAAAGTCCCTTTCTTAATCTGCACATTGGCTGCTCCTTTGTAATGTTTTTTTGTCATATTCTGTGTTAGTCACTTCAACCTTTGGGGATGCTATCAGTTGTAGGTTATGGTTTAGGTATGTAAAAGATTTTATTGGCTCATGTAACTGCTTGCCTCATCGTTAGATCCAGTGACAGTCAGCATTATCTGAAGCACACGAGTTCTTCATGGAACATGTGAACAAGCAAGCTGAAGGTGGTTGTTACCAAGACATGGAGTGGGTGGTAGGCGAGGAGCTCCAATGCTCACAACATTCCAAATTTTTAGGATGCGGGTCCTCAGAGATATGGTGACATCACAAATTTGGCTATAAATTCCTAAATCAAATTCTAACCACCTCTTCAAGGAATCTTTAAAAAAAACATGTAGTCTGAAATTTTCAGAGGAAATAGCATTTATCTCTAAATAATATTTACAAAATATGAACTAAACAAATGAATAAGCAATTGGAGTATTTTAGTTATTTATGAAAGTGAAAATATTAGATATGAAAATAGAAATAATTACTTAACTCTCGCTTTGTACTAAATAATACTTTATAAAACCAGTATAATATACTACAATATAGTACAATCTGCACTATGACTTACAACTTTTGATTTGGTTTTTAATTTTACTGTGATTCCATATGCAACTAGATGTGATAAAAAAATCTCTGAAAAGTAAGAAGTTAGGATATATCATAGACTGTTACTCAGCTCACTGTAACCTCAGTTCTCTGTTTCGCTAAGATTGCATATACCAGGTTTAACACTGATCTCAAAGCTAAGTGCAATAGACATGCATTCATTTGTCCATTTATTATTTAATGAGCTCAGTATTTATTGAGGGCCAGGCACTTGGGGATAGAGTGCTGGGTGCCTGCCAGTTGTTGTAGGTATATTCTCCACGGATTCTCAGGATTCCTTTCCTGAGAAGCTTTCTCCTAATGTGATTCTCCTTTCCTGATTAAACATTCTGACATCCTGCCAGCAGAGCAAATTTTATAAAACCCCAAGGCAGTTATAACTATTCCTGCTTAAGTAACTTCAGTGGCTTCCTGAGACCTATGGGAAAATATTCAAAACCTTAGAATAGCTTAAAAGTATTTTCACAAGATCGATTGGATCCGATTTTTCAGTCACATCTTGCTCTATCTTCTCACACATACACCTTTACACCTGTCCTTTGAACTGCTCACTGTGCTTTAAATAGAGATTTTTTTAATGCGTTTTTTTTTGTTTGTTTGTTTTTTGTTTTTTTTACATGCTAGCCCTTTGTTTTTGCCCTGGGAGATCCTTTCCTACTCACCTACCCAAATCCTACTCATGCTTCAGAAATCACTTCAAGTATTAATCTTTAACAATGTCCACAAATTTTCTAAGTGGAGTTTCTTATCTTTTATTATATTCCCACAAAACTCGATGTGACTCTATTATTACACTTAATATATTACACTGTATTTTTCTACAAGTCTTTCTTGTGAAATAAGAGATAACGTTGATCCTTCTAACCTTCAATTATTATTTATCAGTGCATCAATCTGACCCACGCATTGACCAACGGGCATGTTCTTTCGTTATTTCTAAAAAAAATATTTACCTAGTGCTTTTTCTAGGCCAGCACTGAATGGGTATTTAGCTCCAATAAATGCCACAGGAAATCGATTTTATTTTCATTAATCCAGGTGCATTTTGGGAAGTTTGATGTTTATGTTGGCTTTGGTAATCTTTCATGATATATCAAAGTGAAAACTGCCATTGACTGAAGTTGATTGTGTAGTAGTGTTTTCTCCTTTAGATATAAAAATGTTATGATAAGGCAGCATGACTTGATATTTTCCCAACATGTTATTTATGATAACAATTCAATACAAAAAAAATAGTTGACATTTCCCCCTTTGACTCCCACATAATTCTTATGCCTCTCATATAGTGGAATATAATAAAGCTTAAAATTTTCTCATTACTACCTGCAGATTATTGACTTCAAAATTTCAGTTAATATTAATTTTCTAAATATAATTTAAAAATAAAAAAAGGATGAGTTTCTTACTCGACTTCATATTATACCATTTTATTAGCAGTTCTTGTGAGTTATTTCAAAATTCTCTGATTGACCTATGAATCTGAAAAATGTATTTCACAGAAAAAAAGATTGTGGTCAGTTGAGTGATTTTTATAAGTTTCATTAAGCCTGACCAGTTAGGTGGTGGTACAGTGGATAGAGCATTGACCTGGGATGCTGAGGTCCCAGGTTCGAGATCCAGAGGTCACTGGCATGAGCATAGGTTCATCTTGCTTGAGCACGGGCTCACCAGGCTGTTGGCTTGAGCATGGAATAATCAAAATGACTCATAGTCACTGGCTTGAAGCCCAAGGTCACTGACTTGAGCAAGGGGTCACTGGTTCTGCTGGAGCCTCCTGGTCAAGGCACGTATGAGAAGCAATCAATGAAAACCTAAAGTACCGCAACTATAAGTTGGTGCTTCTCATTTCTCTCCCTTCCTGTCTGTCTCTCTGTCTCTATCACTAGCTAAGTAACTAACTAACTAATTGGCCCTAGTGAGAAAGCTCGGTTGGTTCGACTATCATCCTGGAGTGCTGTTTCGACTCCTGGTCAGGGAACATATAGGAACAGAGTGATGTTTCTGTCTCTCTCTTACTCTCTCTCTTTCTCTCTCCTTCTTCCTCACTCACTAAAATCAATAAATAAAAAAATAATTTTTAACTAAAATTCTGTTAAAGAGCAAGCCTGGGGATCATAACTCATGATTTTGAATACATCAACACATGCTGCTTTTTTTTCATGAATATTCTTACTTTAAATACGCTATGAAGCATGAAAAGCTTATGTCATCCCCACTATAAAAAATAATTCATTGTGAACATCACAGTGTAAAATTGGTGTGATATTTCAGAATTGGTTCATTTTCTAGTTAATACATTATGTGTTCATCTTGCTTCTAATTAGTAACTTTAGAAGTGGACTTGAACTTTCTTTTCAAATTTTCAAGCAGTACTTTGTTGTCAGTAATGTTCTCACAAAGAAGGTTTTGTTTCTTCCTTATTTACAGTTGTTGGTTCTTGGCCTGAAGGATAAATATATATTCTATCCATGCACAGAGAAATGTCATCCTTATCAAATGATCATTGCATCAAACAAGATAGGACAACGTACACCATGCTTTTGGAGAAATTGGGGTTTTAAAACAATCCAAAGGTAAGTTAATGTTGAATATCCATTTCATAAAGATTATATTCCTCTGACCATCAGCAGGCGGTCTAAATAAAGAATTTTGATGTTAGAATTTACTTTTTTTCTCTGTAAATATACTTCAAATATAACACCTGTTGAGTTTGTGTTTGTTAGCTCTGGATGTTAGAGAGCCAGGATGTGACTAAGTTTTGGGGGTCTCTCCTTTTCTCTCTCTGAAAAGCCCCGAGGAATGTAATCTTGCAATATGAAGTGAAGCATTAAGTAAATGAAAAGCAGAGTGTGGCAGAAATGATTGTTTTAATTTGTCACTGCAAGTGTCTCAGTAGTCATTACACTATAGGCATGTATTTCAAATCATCACATTGGCAGTAAAGCTGAAAAAAATAAATAAAATTTAAAAAATATAAGACACTCAAGACAATAAAAATATCCTTCCAAGAAATATATGGAAAAATTAACATTTCCTTAGTCCGTTTTATTACAGGCCATCTCGGCCACTCCTCCGCTGGCTGCTGGTCTGTGCGAGGTCTGTGACATCAAATCCTCACACCGCGCAGGCTGAAGTCTGTGATTCCTGCCTGATTCACACTCAGGATAAAGGCATATTTGGGAAAATCTCACTTACTCTCATTTCAGAGACAAGAAATACATGGCAGGAAGGCAACAGAAGTATTAATTCATTGGTGGGGTAACAGTTGCAACACTACCTAATATTAACTTTCCTGTGTTCCTTGTTGAACCGCGACCTTCTCCCCATTGGGCGTTGAGAGTGGGAAGCACCCACTCCGCAGGCAGGAGCCGCGGCTGAGAACCAAGCACATCAGCCGACTGCATTCTAAGCTATATTTTCAGCGTCTACAGTAAAGAGACATCTTGGTTTAGGACCAAAATGTTTTGATGTAGGTTCATAAGCAGGAAAAATAGGTGTGTCTTTCTGCCTTTCATACCAGATAAGGAAACTTCACAGAACGTAGACAGTTTTTAAAATAAGTTAAGTTTGAAGTGTTGTAGAGACTGTGTGTTCTGCCGCTGTCTCCACATTAGGAGTCTGGTGTGTGTGTGTCGGGGTGGGGGTTGGCATGGGAAGAACATGATACAATTGACTTCAAGTAGGAATATGAGAATAAGTGGTCTCATGACCCACTGCTCACCTGAAACCTGGGAAGGCAGCAGCTCTGCTAGGGCACTCTACTGGGGACAGTGAAATGGTGTTATCCACATTTGAGAGAGGTGACTGTCTATCCAAGATGTCGTGGGACTGGGGGAGCAGTCAGCAGAGATGTGAATCCCATACCAGCAGTGGATAAGAATGCTCAGCAGTACTGAACGGGGCAGCCATTGGCAGTTGCCCTCTGAGTACACCAACTGCTCCACACGTGCTGTTCAGTTCCACACGACTCAAGTTACATCAGTCAGAAAGGATCTCAGCGGAGGTTGGAGTGAAAGGGAGACTGAGAGAAAGACTCCCTGTTTCCACCGCCACTGTAGGGTGGCAGCTCGGTAACAGCCACCTGCCCTCTTGACCCTAGGAGTAGAGGTTAGGGATGAAACAGGAGCACATATGCCTTAAAAGTGAATGAGTAAAAAATTGGAATTGGTTAAAAGAAACCACTGGGTTGGACTGAGAAAACAGAAGTTGCTTAGTTGAGATATTTTTATATCCTGTAGTTCCAGGAGTTCAGGATACATTACAGATTTGTTTGAAGAAATAAAGCTATATTTTTACAACACTGAGAATTTTGTGGACCTTTGTGTGTGAAAAATGTACATACATGTAGAATGATAATCAGCAGAGAGCAAGATGGCTGATTGTGCGTGTGTGTCCAGAATAATCTACTCTGGAAAGGAATAGTTTTGTGAAGTTCATGTCAGGAATACTGTTAGAAACAACTCAAATCCAGGCTTTGTAAATGTGCATATTTATAAAACTGTCTTTGGCATAGCTTAGCCAGTTATCTTTTCTTCCTCTCCCGTGTTTCTGTTGAATCATGAAAGGATGTTTTTTTGTTTTGTTTTGTTTTGTTTTTTTGTATTTTTCTGAAGCTGGAAACGGGGAGAGACAGTCAGACAGACTCCCCCATGCGCCCGATGCCCACCAGGGGCGACGCTCTGCCCACCAGGGGGCGATGCTCTGCCCCTCCAGGGCATCACTCTGCCACGACCAGAGCCACTCTAGCGCCTGGGGCAGAGGCCAAGGAGCCATCCCCAGCGCCTGGGCCATCTTTGCTCCAATGGAGCCTTGGCTGCGGGAGGGGAAGAGAGAGACAGAGAAGAAGGAGGAGGGTGTGGAGAAGCAAATGGGCGCCTCTCCTGTGTGCCCTGACCGGAAATCGAACCCAGGTCCCCCACACGCCAGGCCGACACTCTACCGCTGAGCCAACCGGCCAGGGCCTGAAAGGATGTTTTTAAAACAATGTTTTCCTCAGTAGTGAAGGATAGTGAGCATGTGTTGAGCCTGATGTGTGAGAGAGAGAGAGAGAGAGAGAGAGAGAGAGAGAGAGAGAGGTGGAGGGAGACAGAGAGGTCCTAGGAGCAGCAGGAAGCCCCCCAACCAGAAGATACGCTGCTAGCAGCTGAGCTGTGCCTGGTAGCATAGGCAATCTTCTCTCCACGACGTCCGATTGTCAAATCCTATGCTGAGTGCTTGCAATCATGGAGAAGCAAAAATGGGATCCTCAGACACACCAAGAGTCACTGAATAATTAACAAAAATCAAACTGAAAAAATAAAACTAGTGAAAAAAACAGAAAATTTAAAAAATATTAATATCTCCAGAGACATTCAAGAGATAGCATTATTAATAAAACAAGATGTTCCAAGAAATTAAAATATTTCAGAAAATAAAGACTATGAGCATTGTAATATGTATCAGTCAATGGCTAACAAAATGAAGTGTAACACTACTAGTATTAATTAATTCTTCACACACTATTGCTTACCTTAGGACAGACCCTGTCTCGTTCACTATAATATCCTATACACTTAATACATACAATAGCTATTCAATTGAATTGAACCTAAATCACATGAACTCTTTTTTTTCAGTAAGATAGACTCAAAGGGGGCATATTACTTAGGTTTATTTTTTCTTGTGTGTGTGATAAGTGGATAAACAGTAAAAATTTCCATCTCTTTGAAAACAACTTCATGCATATAGTGATGTTATTTTTCAAGTTCTATGCCCCATCTATATTTATTTAGGCACTTTATAATAGAGTGTCAGTTATCTTGAAATGCTATTTTAAACTTATTTTTACAATTATATTTTGTGGTCACATAACTCACAGCTATACTGGATCTATTAAAGCCATGGTGACATTGACTTTAAGCTAGCTAAGGACAAAATATCTCCAGTGAGTGTAATTTCTGAGTCACACATCCTTGCCCTGCTTCTTATGCAGATGCATACTTAGAAGATTAGAGCTTTCTGAAGAGACATTTCTCTGTTTTGGTTAGGGATCTCCAAAACATTTATTTATTCAAAGGCACTTTATGTCTTAGTGCAATATTGTAAGAGGTTCATTCCAGGAGCTCTTGACATATTTATTATGTAATTTCTTTTTGCTTTTCAATAATATTTTTCCAAATACAATTGACATACAATATGATATTAGTTTCAGATGTACAGTATAGTGATTAGATTTATATAACTTGTGACGCGATCACCCGATAAATCTGATACTCATCTGACACCATACATAGTTATTACAATATTGTTGACTAGATTCTTTCTGCTGTGCTTTTCATCCCCATCACTATTTTGTAACTGCCAGTTTGTATTTCTTTATTCCTTCTCCCTTTTAACAGTGCCTCTAACCCCCTTCCCATCTGGCAATCATCAAAATGTTCTCTGTAGCTATGAGTTTGTTTTTGTTTTGTTTGTTCATTTATTTCGTTTTTAAAGTTCCGCATATAAGTGAAATCATATGCATTTGTTTTTCTTTGTCTGACTTATTTCACCTAGCCTAATGCCCTCTAAGTCCATCCCTGTTGCCACAGATGGTAAGATTTTATTTCTTCTTATGGCTGAGTCATATCCCATTGTATCTATGCACTACTTTTTATTTATTCATTCATCTCTTGATGGAGGTATAAGTTGCTTCCATATCTTGGTTATTGTAAATAATATTGCAATAAACTTTGATGTCTATCTCTTTTCATCTTCTCTTTTTTCCTTTTTATTGAATGTATTGGGGTGACACTGGTTAGCAAAATTACATAGGTTTCAGATGCACAATTCTGCAACACATCATCTGTACACTATACTGTATGTTCAACAACTCAAGTCAAGTGTCCATGCATTACAATATTTTCTTTGAAATTACTGTTTTAGATATCTTTAGTTAAATACTCAGAAGTAAAATTGCTGGGTCCTTCTTTGTCTCTTGTTATAGCTTTTTATAAAAGTCTTTTAAGTCTGGTATAAATATTGCTGCCTCAGCTTTATTGTTTGTTTGTTTGTTTTCCATTATTATGAAATATCTTTTTCCATTCCTTTATTTGGAGTCTGGTGTGTCTTTCAAGCTGAAGTGAGGATTTTGTAGACAGCATATGTAAGGGCCTTGTTTTTTTATCCATTTAGCCACTACATATTTTTTGATGGGAGCATTTAATCTATTTACGTTTAAAGTAATTATTGATAGTTATGTAGTTATTGCCACTATGTTATTCATATATTTAATCTTTTTTCACTTTTTTAAAACAAGTTCCTTTAACAATTCTGGTAATATTGGTTTGGTGGTGATATACTTGTTTAGATTTTTCTTGTCTGGGTAGCTCTTTATCTGACCTTTGGTTCTTAATGATAGCTTTGCTGGGTTAAGTAATTTGGGATGTAAGTCCTTGCTTTTCATCACTCTCATTATTTCTTGCCAATCTTTTCTGGTCTGCAAAGTTTCTGTTGAGAAATCAGCTGACAGTCTTGTGGGAGCTCCCTTGAAGGTAACTAACTGCTTTTCTCTTGCTACTTTTAAGATTCTCTCTTTATCTTTAAACTTAACATTTTAATTATCACGTGTCTGGTGTGGGCCTATTTGGGTTTATCTTGTTTGGGACTTCAGAGGTATGTCCTGGACTTGTATGTCTATTTCCTTCACCATGTTAAAAAGATTTTCAGTTATTATTTCTTTGAAGAGGTTTTCAATTTCTTGCTCCCTTTCTTCTCTTTCTGGTACTCTATGTGAATGTTGTTATGCTTGATATTGTCCCAGAGGTCCCTTAAACTATTCTCATTTATTTTTTATTTTTTTTCTTGCTGTGCTGATTGGGTGTGTTCTGCTACCTTATCTTCTAAATTACTGATTTGATCTTCTGCCTTATCTAATCTGCTGTTGGTTTCCCCTAATGTATGCTTCATTTCAGTTATTGTATTCTTCCTTTCTGATTGTTTTTTTATGTTTTATATTTCAATTTTTATGTTTCCTATGTCTTTATTGAAGTGCTTATTGAGATCATTGAGCATCCTAATAATCAGTGTTTTGAACTCTGCACCTAGTAGATTGCTTGTCTCTATTTTGGAGTTTTGTTCTGTTCTTTCATTTAGGTCATATTTTTTTCTTTTCTTATTTTGGCTGCTTCCTTGTGTTTGTTTCTATGTCTTAGGTATAGCTGCTTCATCTCTTGGTTTTGGTAGAGTGGCCTTATATAGTAAGCATCCTTTGTGGCCCAGTGGCACAGTCTCTATAGTTACCTGAGTTGGGGGCTACAGGATTTCCCTTGTATGCATTGTGTTTGCCTTCTGTTGTAGTTGAGATTTGATTGTTGTTGGTTTGTCAATGGAGGGATTGATCTTCAGGCTGATTGGCTTTTGGGACTGGCCCCGACTATAGTGGAGGAGCTGTTGTCAGAGGCTGAGCCTATTGAGCAGGATTAACTCTAGTAGGGCTCTGGTGACTACCAGGTCTGCTCTTTGAGTGTGTGGTTTGTGGAGGTGTTTAGGTGGTGCTCTGGTGTGGCCTGAAGTTGGCCTTTGAGTGTGTTGGTTCTGGGGCCTCTTGAGAAGGCTTTGATGCAGGCAAAGTTCAGCCACTCCCTCTGCTTTATCTGGATCTGCATGTAGGATCTACAAAGTGATCTGAAGATGGTTGCCATCTGTGCTGGGAATTGGAAGTAGCTAGGAGAGGCTAAACTGCAAACTGAGGTGGGTTATTACTGGTGTCAGGCTTGGCAAAAGAGATGAGGCATGCTGTGGCCAGATTCTGCTTGTTTGAGGTTTGTGAATCTTTGAGAGATTTTGAGAAAGTCTGCTGTATGAGCCACAATAGGCCATTAGCATGGAAAACCACTGGAGGTAGCTTGAGTTGAGCTGCAAGTTGGTTGGGGCAGTGTCTCAGGGAATAACCAGGGTACACTAATGGTGATCAAGAGGTTGATGGAGACTCAGACATGGTACCAGCTTGTGCCTTCAGGGAGAGGGTTCAGCATCAGCAAAGAAGAAATGGCCTCTGCCAGCACTTCTGTTTGGCAGTAAGCTGCTCTTCCAGCCCTCATTCTGAAGCCAGATAAATTAGTTTCTCCTCATGTGTTCTTGGCATCTAATGAGCTGTTGCCTTAGTACTAAAGCTCAGAGCAAGTGAGTTTATTAGTGAATCTGTCTGTGTGTCTTTTAAAAGGAAAGTTTGGGACTCCAGCTGCCCTTTGTCTCACTCACACTCTCCAGTGGTTTTTAGAACCAGAGGTATGGGAAATTCTCTTGTTAGCACTGGGGAGCTAGGGCTGGGGAGCCTAATGTGAGACTGGGAGTCCTTGCTCTTCAGGGAGGACCTCTGCTATCACATGTCAGTGTGGGGCTAGCCTGTTTTGCATCTCTGCCCCTTGTACCAGTATTTACATGGCTTCTTCTGTATGTCCATAGTTATAAAGCCTCTTGGTTATATCCTTAGTTCATGTAGATTTCAGATGGTTCTCAATGATGGCTGTCCCATAGTTTATGTAATTTTGATGTGGTCATAGGAGGAGGTCAATACAGTGTTTATCTATTTCTGCCATCTTGACTAAAATCTTTTTATACAATTTCTGTGAAGTTCAAAAACCATTAAAGCACTATTATCCTGGTCATAACTTTTTATTTTCTGAGGAGCCAGGTGCTACCTACAAGATTGTGGGAAACTCCTACTGAAGCCTGCTATATTATAACTTTATTGTAACAATGTGTTGACTTCTATTGGAAGTTAAATTTAATCAACAAAATTATATCATATACACAAGTTGTGATGATCAAACACCTCCAGTGGAGGCAGGCAATCTTCTCTAATTTATGCAGACTTTAAATTTAGAACACCCAACATACTATGTCAAAATGCATCTAATAGCAGATTGGCAGGCCCCTGTTCTATTCACATTATATTTATGATTCAGTGTATCCCAGCATCTCAGAACTTTATGGCAGGTCCCCTGTTTCCAAATCTCGGAGACTATGACATTTATGTTCATTCAATTTAGATTTATTGAGTGTCTCCCATGCACTAATCATGACTCTATACAACATGGATACAATAATGACTTAGAAACACTCTATGCTAGAGTTCATATTCGAGGGGAGATTGTAAACATAATTAGAAATGGTCTGCTGGTGCTGTCATAAAATTATCCCATGGAAATATGGGATTACCAGTAGGAAAACTTTATCTGACTTGGGGATTTAAGGAAGAATTACTGTTGGACATGATAGTGGAGGTGAGTAAAGCAGGTGAAGAGTGAACAGAAGGCTATTTTAGAGAGAGTAGAGTACATATGTTATGTTATGTAGGCAAGAAAACATAGTAAATTAGGAATTTACAAGCAGTTCGGTGAAATAAGGAACAGAGAGTAGTACACCTGGAAAGATGAAGGTGATATGTGCTATGCCAGTATTAACCTATCTTGTGAGTTAGGTGTACTAAAGCGGTCAGATCTTTATTCTAAATTTTCCCCCATCTGTATTTGTAGAGGGAAGATTTGGTCCAAATCTAGAGCTCATGGAACCATTCAAAAGGCTCTTACAAAAGATAATGAAATGTTAAGCTAAGGATGTAAAAGTGGGGTAGACGGTGATATCTTTAAAATGTTTAAAAGCAGGACTTAGCATTTACCGGTATATGTGGGATATAATGCAGAATATAGAGTCAAGAATGTCTTGGGATTTTTAATGTGAGTGACTGGGTGGTTTGTAAATTAGATATTTGAGTATGAGGTTTGGAAGATAAGTCTAAAATGGAATGCTAGACTAAGTTTCATAGACCTTCATCTAGTGTTTCAATTTATGTTCTAAAACTTTGATTCATTGTTTTTACACTAATTTTTTCATAGCTATTGGTAGAAATACACAATTTATGGAAATGCATGGACGCTGGTATGTTTGGTACATTTCCACTTTGGAAAACAATTTGGCAGTAAAGTGATTCACTAAAAATAAAGAAAGAAAATATTTAAACACACTTAGCATGTGATCCAGTCTTTTCACTCCGAAGTATACCCCAAGTGAAATGAAAGTATGTATGCATATAAAAACTTATATACTTATGCTAATAGCAGCTTTACTTGTAAAAGTCAAAAGCTGGAAATAACCCAACTATTCGTTAATAAGTGATGGCTAAACACACTGTGGTATATCTATACAATGGAATGCTACACAGCCAATAACATAAACTATGATATATGCTATAACATAGATGACTCTCTAATATATTGTTCACAAAAATTAGGAGATATTTCAAAATAAATATGAAGCTATAAAATATCCCTTAATTTTTGTGAGCAGTATAATGATGCTGAGTGAAGGAAGACTGACAAAAGGAGTATATACTATATGGCTTTATTCATATAAAATTCTATGAAGTAGAAATCCATGTGTGGTAACGTGAAGCAGATCAGTGGTTGCTGGGAGGGGCAGCATAGTGTCAAATATAACACCCTCAACCACTCGCCTAATGGGAGCCCAAGGAGAGTCTAATAGAAAATAAAATGGAGCAGTCAGATTCACGGACGACTCCTTTTGCATTTATGTGGTTTCTCTCCATTTCCTGTGCTCAGCAACCTTCAGTTGCTTGATCTACCACCCACACACTCGTAAATTAAAATAAACTTCCTATATTAACACAAGTGTTTTCTTCATGAAATTGCTTCTGGTAAAAACTTTAAAAGGTGAGGCTACATTCCTTACATTTCTTTTGCCTACACCCTGATTTCTTTGGCATAACATTAGTTCTTAGGTTTTGGACACTAAAACATATGTTCATAATCATTGATTAGAGTAATCTGGCACATATACCAAAAGATGGCTAACTTCCCTGCAATGGGATTATAATGAACAAGTACATAAAAAATCTAGCACCTTTCCTTCATATATGAAACGAAATATGTTTTGACAGTTATTCAAATCTTTCCCAATGATAGGATACTATTATTAGATTTTTTAATTCTTCTTATCCCATTTCATATTTACTTTTTTTAATGTTAAATTTATTTGGGTTTGAGATTTAAATTTGGAAATTTTTACACAATCTCTCTCGATTCTTGTCTTTGAAAAACTATTTGATTAAAAGTGTTTGTTCCCTGCTGATAATACTTTTCTTATCTGCTTATGTCTTAAGTTAAATGTGGACAGTTCTACTTAGTCCTCTCATTTGAATACAGGGATTATTTCTTTTTCACGAGTACTTACAATATGCCAGACTAGGTAAAATATGTTATCTTCTAACTTTTTTTTTCCTGATGTCTTTCTTATGAGCTTGTCAGCAGCATCTGATTTGGAGAAAAAATTTTAAATATAAATATTTGCTTCCTGGGTGATGGTATTTCTGGTGACATTCTGCCTAAATGCCTAGGATGATAAGTCTGACGATCTTCTGTATCAGGCTGTAGAGTGGTTCTGGAAGAGAAAGGGAAATGAGTTGTGCAACAGAATCCACTGGGGGTCTGTGTAAAATGTACTTTTCTCTAACCTCAGGTGGCTTGTGGTTTAAGGTATATTAACAATCTTTATTGTAGATACACTGGAAAGCAAAAAAAAAATAACTAAAATATGTACTAAATGCATTTTCAATTGCATATATAATTCATTCAGTTACTTTGTATATAAATGAGTTATATATGTAACTATATAATAAAACATGGTTTTATTCTCTACTGTGACTTTCTACTATCTGGAAGACTGAAATATATACTTATTAGCAAAATAAAATAATAGTTCTAAGTTATGCTACAAAGTAATAATATCTACAAGAGGAAAATTTGTTTCTCATCCATGTGGTCCTAAAGTCCCTTCCAAGGATGTGTAGGATCTGCAGAATATGATTTTATTCCTCCAAGAAAGAGCCAAGACCCTGAGAGGAGAGCAGAGTGGAGTAATTTAGGTGCTGGTGTGAATAAGATGACTGTTACAAGTGGGGACACATATTCAATATAGTTCATGTATTCTTCTGTAAGTGTGTTATGCTAACAAAGTTTCTTTCTCTTAATGTATTTTACTGAAGACCAGGAATGAGATCGGGATTAGGGAGATAGAAGAGAAAACTGGTCCTCTAATTAATGTACACAAAATGTTTATAATCAATAAGAAAAATAAAAATATATTTATAGCCACGATGATAAGAAAATTGCTCTGAAGTTTAAAACAATGTATTTCTAATGCCATCTTTAACTTTGCAATTTATTTGTGCAGTACTTAGTAATTGGAAATAGGTTTTGTATAGCATGAACACATAATTCATGTAAGTGTTCTTGAATTATGTGAATACCTCTGAACTGGTATACACTAAATACACTCCATTCTTTCAAGGTCAACTCTTTTAGTAATTTTTTTTTATTTAACATTCAAGAGGATAAGGTGAATTGCTTTTCTTATATGAGATATTGGAACTGTTTGCTCTGAACGCAGACACAATAACTTATTTCAATTAGCAGAATGAATATTTACACTTTAAAAGAAGGATTTTGTTTGTCAAACCTTTATCATATGAAAGAAAAGCTATTTCTTTATTGTCTATACCGACCGTGATTAAATTGTTTGTCATTTAGTAGGTAGTTCTTAAAAAAGATGATTAAATGAATGAATGAATAAGAACATAGAAACACTAAGAAGCAGGCTAAGTCAAGAAAGGATTCTCTTTCAGAATAAGCATGCTTCTAAAGGGGTCATTAGCTATGCTGCTGGTACAAGTCCTCTGAAAATGTTTTTCAATGGAAGTTGCTATAAGAATAATGTTTTCCTTTTCACTACTCCAACTCACCACACTTTTAAATTAAAATTAACTGAAAATCAATTGATCAATATGTTGATACAAATGAATGAGGGAAACAATGTGCTAACTACAACTAACCTGTAGTTAAGGAGCTTGGGCTTTGGAAAGAATTCTATCATTCTTTCAGATATGCAGCTTTCCCCTGCCACCCTTGTCCCTATCTGGCTCTGTGGCTGTGGAGAATACAGGTGCCACTGCCACATGATCCCAACTGTAGCAGGTCCATCACCCTGCTGTCATCGTTACTACCTCTTTGTATTTCTTGCCCATCACCCTACCCTTAGTTCTGGATACGGAGCTATCACTCAGCTACTTCTGCACACGACACAGCAGACCCCGGGAATCCATAGAGGTGAGCCCTTGAAATGTGGTGATTATAAAAGAGTCCAGGATTGGGCATCAGGAAACTGGTTTACAATCCTGGTCTTGCCATTCACAGAACATTAACACCTGGCTGGATTATTAAACTTCTGAGGCTTCCACGTCCCATCTGTAAAATGAGATTAATGTTATGTAACTACTAAACTCTTTTCTGGAGCAAGTATTCTTGGTTAATGTAAAATAGCCATTTCAAGGAAGAGAAATATAATTGGAAATGTTTTGATGCATGGGTTGTGGAACTTTTACTTGTATTCATTTTGCATAAATATTATAAAAACTGTCCTGTGAGAAATAAACTATTGTTAAATAGTATTATAGTCTTGCTTTAAAACAGAAACCTTATTTTAAACCACAGACTTATGCCTTTTAACCTCATCTAGTATATTTTATGTTTTTCAATAAAGGTATTTGAAGACATAGTATAATTAACAAGTCATTTCAAATTAATGAAAACCCGCCTCAATATGAATTGAGAGAAATGAATGTCCTGATTCATTTTGTTGCATACTAAAGACTGAAGTCTGAAGAACACAAAAATTAGCAAGCAAAATAGAGCCCTTTGGAAAAATCACATCTGTCCACCATCATCACACAAAAAAGCACATTGTGTGGTCTTGGGAAAGATTACACAGCATCCATAGGGGGCGGCTTTAAGAGAGATGAATAACTGGAAAAGCAAAGGGTTCTGTGAGAAAAATCAAAGACTGGTTGGGTAGAGCCGGAATTAGAGGAAGAATTGAGGCAAGAGGAAACACTAAGGACAAACAGAGATCTTAACTGGCCATTCAGACTTACAGGCGCCATCTGAAGTTCCGAAAGAAAGAAATAAAATTGCGCCTGGGATGTGATTATGATAGTCAGATTGTGTATGGAATGAAAGAATGAGCACAATGATTTAAGAACGTATTTTTAAATTCAGGCTCTTTATTTGAAATTTAGCATTTGAATTAAGTATGGAATCCATTTCATGGCAGATACTGCTTTTTCTTCCTTTCCAACCCCAATTATAGACCCTGAACAAGTGAAATGCTTGCTTTCCCTTCCTCCCTTAGAATTGAGGCTGGCCATGTGGCTAAAGGGAGCTAAGCAGACATCTGCAGGGAACTCCCCTTATCCACCTATTCTTTCTGCTCAAGTGAGACCTGTTGCCCATAGCTGTGGCGGCTATCTGTGACCGTGAGAGAAAGAGTAGTCGGACAACAGTGATCACATCATTGACCACTGAACCCATGCCACCAGCCTTTAAACTTACTACCTAATAAAAATAATATTCCGTTTATTTAAGCTCCAGTTAACCAGTTTTACTTTCTTGTTGATGGATGCATCGAATACACTGTCTAGAGAAGCACATTCTGTGCCATGCTTCTACATTCTATCCACTCTGATTACACAGTGGCATGAGACTTACTATGCCTCGAGTCTCTCATCCTCCTTCCATGAACAAATAAAGTCCCTTCCCAGGGTATTTGGGCAGAAGCAGGTACTTGCCCAGGTCACTCTGGCATTCTGTGTGATGAAAGGAGCAGGAGTACAGGCTGATCTCAGAGCACAAACTCTCTGCTCTGAGTAGAAGCAGACTAGGATCCTAGAACGTAGCATGTTTCTTTCTCTGTATCTCCCTACCTCCCTCATCCATAGGACAGTCAGAAAGACAAGTAGCTCAGGGTCTTTCTGTCCCTAAGGAACTGTGCTGTGTGTGTGTGTGTATGTGTGTGTGTGTTTGTGTGTGTGTGTTTGTGTGTGTGTGTGTGTTAGTCATCTCTATGCTTCTTCCACTCTCAGTAAGACAGGGAAAGGTGGGAATGAAGTTCAGTTCCACACCTAGAAGGACAAAACTCACCTTGAGAGCAGTAGTAGAAAGGGAACTCCAAGCTTGCTGTGAACAGCAGTAGTAAAGGGAAAGGCTTGGCGTGGCTAAGTGAGCTATAGAGTAGCTTAAATGTAATGGGTGATCCATAAAAAAAGTTGAGAAAATGTATCCAGAATAATTATTTTGGGTGGGGACATAATGATGTTCATAAAAGACAGAAAAAAGTATGGAAAGGTTACTCTGACCTCATATTCTCTTCTAGTTGCTCAGATTCTATTAGCAAAAAAGCAATCAGTCATGCAGATGAAATGTATACAAGTGAAATCTGAACATACTGGATGTTTAGCTACTCGTGGAGACATCCCATGGAAGGTCTAATGGGTACAATCCCTAAATTGGCAAGAAACTCTGGAAATATGATATAAGTGGAAAATATCTGGGCTATATTTCAGCCTGCAAAAGGGAGAAAATGGGTACATCTGTCCTCCATAAAATTGAGACATAGTCTTAACAGGGGTAAGAAAACTTTGCCTCAGTCTTCTGAAGTGTTGCTTAACAAAAATTACGAACCCTGGCCAGATAGCTCAGTTGGTGAGAGCACAGCCTCGAAGCACAGAGGTTGCTGGTTCAATCCCCAGTTAAGGCACATACAGGAACAAATTGATGTTCTTTTCTCTCTGAAAAATAAACATTTAAAAAATTATGAAATCTGTGACAGACACAACTGTTATCATAGAATAAGCACAGCTATTATATTATATATAAAGCCATTAATAGTCAGTAATATTAATATTAAATTCTAACCTAATATATTATTTGTGCTGAAATAAAATGATACCTAATGATAGAACAACTGGTATAGTTTAACTCTTAAACAGATTTCAGGTGAACTTCTTAATTATGAAGGAAATGTGACTTCACCTATCAATAAATGAGCCCCTATGATTTGAATTGGAGATCAGATTTTCTCCCTTAATTATGAAAATTTGAAATTAATCAATACATTTTAGAAAATCCAGTTACAGGCATAGATTTTGACTTTTTGCTATAGAAATTATAGTTTTATGGTATTTTGTGATTGTTTTCAAATCATTTATGAACCATCAGTGTCCTTTTCTGAGAAAATTAAGTAGATTAATGTATCCACTGATTTTGGGAGTTAGAGTTGAGAAGTTTTTGTTTCCATTGTGGCCACTTGTCATTGTTACTAGTTCTTCCTAGTTATTGATGACAGAAGTGTTTAAAACAAAACAAAACAAAACAAAAAACCTAAATAACTCTGCTGTTGGGAACAACATAAATATTTTTTCAGAGTGCACAGTTGAGAAGTGGAAATACAAAGCTTGGTTAATATTCTGAACAGTGCAGTTTAATATGACCTAATTGATGGATTTTTCCATTGGCTCCTCAGAGACTGAAAAACTTGATTGTCAGGAAACTTGTGTTTATTTTTCAATTTTCCTTTTCATAATTTCCAATCATCACCCCTGTTAACATCCTTCAGTGGGTATTAAGTGATCCTTCAGGTATTAAGTGATTCCTCATTTTAATGGTATTTATGCTCTTCAAAAAAAAATTCTTGTTTAGTTGCTATTCTGCCAAATAATACATTTTCCTGATTTCCATTTATAGCTTAAATTCTCCAACATTTCAATGCTTATCAAATATTTTATTAAATGTGCCTTTTTATTTAAAATACTTAATAAAACTGTAGCAGTGTTCCAGCATTATCTAGAGAGCTCTAATTTTATAAAATTATTTACACAATTTTAAAATAAAACTTATACAAATAAATTTGCAAAAAAATATTTAAAATTTTCTTTTTTTAAGTGAGAGGAGGAGAGATAGTGAGAAAGACTCCCAAATGCAGCATGACTGGGATCCACCGGGCAACTGCATCTAGGGCTGATGCTCACAACTGAGCTATTTTTAGCACCTGAGGCATAGGCTCCATGATGCCAATCAAGCATGGCTGTAGGGCAGATAGTTGCTTCTCCTGTGTGCTCTGATTGGTAATAAAACCCAGGACACCCACACACAGGGTCAGTGCTCTACCAGTGAGCCAACTGGCCAGGGCTAGAAAATTTTTTACAATAATAAAATCTAGCATTCTTTTTTTTTTAAGGTATTCACTCATTTTATTTTATTTATTTATTTTTATAAATAAATTTTTATTAATTTTAATGGGGTGATATCAATAAAACAGGGTACATATATTCAAAGAAATGAATATATTCAAAGAAATGACAAGGTTATCTTGTCATTCAATTTTGTTGCATACTCATCACCCAAAGTCAGATTGTCCTCCGTCACCCTCTATCTAGTTTTCTTTGTGCCCCTTCCCCTCCCCCTTCCCCTCTCCCTCCTTCCCTCCCCCTCCTCCCCCGTTACCACTACACTCTTGTCCATGTCTCTTAGTCTCGTTTTTATGTCCCACCAATGTATGGAATCATGCAGTTCTTGTTTTTTTCTGATTTACTTATTTCACTCTGTATAATGTTATCAAGATCCTACCATTTTGTTGTAAATGATCCAATGTCATCATTTCTTATGGCTGAATAGTATTCCATAGTGTATATGTGCCACATCTTCTTTACCCAGTCTTTTATTTTTTTTTTACAGTGATTAAAGCCTTTAAGCAAACTCTAGCATTCTATATATGTTTTTACTACTGTATTTAACCATGGACTCATATGTTAGCTCTCTAGTATTTGTTCTTAAATAATTCTCTTCAATGGGATTCTTCCTGAACTAAGTACATATGAGGAGCCTCATATACCAGAGAAAACTCTGTTGGAGAAATATTGTGACTCTGAAAGAAGAACAAACGTTTGCTATATTAGATAATTTATCACAGAAATGTGGGCCTTCTAAAGCCACCAGAAAGGAATCCCTTCAGTCATCAATTGAGACATATTGTGACTTATTTTAAAAGGAATTTGGCAATAATAATATCATGAGCAAGGAGTTTGATTAAAATTTACAGTTATACATGCTTTCTTATCTTTTTGTTTTAGTTATAATAATCTTAGTCTTATACTTCAGTATTTTAGGTTGACAGCCATGAGATCTGGGGAAGAAAAAGAAAGGACAAAACAGGACATATCTAATCTAGGAAGCACAGAGTTAGCTTTCTTTGCAGGTACATGCTACTCCTCCTTAGCCCACCAATGTGGTGCACAAGCCTTCTAGTGGGGCGAATAAGGCATGGCTGTGCCTCTCTCTGCCCAAGCGGTGCCTTCCAACCCTGCGGTTAGCACAGTAGCTGCTTCCAACTCTAGGGGTTTTAGAGGCCCCAATGGGGATGTCACCCTGGATCTCTTGACCCTAAGCATCTTTTATGATCCCTTGTAAGATACTAACTCATTTGATCTATAATTGATGAGAACAAAGCATATATTTTAAAACCAGGTAACACCTAAGTTATATAACTCCAGAATTTATATTAAAAAAATTAAGTAACAGAGATTTTTAAAAAGACTGTAATGTGGTGCTAGTGGACTATTTTCTACATCTGGGAGTTTCACAGAATTAAGTTTTATTATCCTAAAATAAAAAAAATGATCAAAGCCACAGAAAAAGCTTTCTTTGGCTTCTGAACTTTTTATAAATCTTTGGAGTTTCTGTGTAAAGTATCACTTGCTTAATCATTGAGTGTTTCCCTAAGTGACTAGTGTTATCTCCCAATGGTCATGAATATTCTTCTACAGAGGTTCCGTCTGTCAGAAATGGTGAAATGTGATCCAGTATAAATAGGATGAAGTATTTTCATTTGTTCCTGTGGTCTACCATGGCTTGCTGCTGCTGCCAAGGGGAGGCAGAAGTTCTGTTCGACACAGATGGAAAGTTTCTAGCCTCCAAGTGTCAAACGAGGAGCAGAGATGCAAGAATTTTCAAAGGAAAACCAAACCAACCACAGATAGATGCATCTCCTTTTCTCTTCTAGTGCTTGTTTTACCAAGTCCCCATTTAAATAGCATCTTCTCACCTTTGTTTGAACTAAAGTTTGCATTCATTTTGAGCCAATAAAAACTATGAAAAGGAAACATCTGTATTGTTAACTAATGCTGCTATGACAGTCCAGCAAAGTGGAATTCTAATCGAAGGTCACTTGAACAGATTTTAGTGGATGATATTTTTAGGTGGATGAATAAAATTTTGTACTATAACTATTAATTTCACATACAAGAAATTAAATTTATGTCTAAGTTATATTTGTATTGTCTTATATTTTAGAACTTTAAAAAATATATATGTATATTTTTATGACATCTGATCCCTTGAAATAAATTGAAGGGTAGGTATGTGTTAGGCCGGGTGTCCGTGGCCATGCAGGTTCTCATCAGATCTGGTCAGATGGTAAAGGAACTCTGTGCATCTGGAGGATGGTGGACCATTTTGTTTATTAGAGTCTTACAACAGTGGACAAGCAAGCAAGCCAGGGAAACTGCTCTCTCTCTCTCTCTCTATTTCTATCTCTCTCTCTCAGGACTCATAAGCAAAAACAGGTCCTGGGAAGGGGGGAACCCTTCTCAGGCAAACAATAGCAAGCAATGGCCCCTCCCAATGGTGGTAGGCAATCCGCAATTTACAATCTGCCGCCCTGAGGACAAGCACTTGCAGCCTTACATAGACTATACACACATGGTGCTGCCCCGTGCTCATGCACCAGTCAGGCAAAGTACAAGTGAGCAAGCCTAACACACATGCTTGTCCAAGAGTATGTAACATAGCTTTATAAATATAAATAACTAGTAGGAGAGCTGGCACAAGATCCTAGCAAATCTTTGCAAACGTTATCTGCCTGTGTTAGAAACACTGTTGACTGTACTAAAGTAAATTATTTAGAAAATTCTCATTGATTTGCTGGTAGGTATTTTAAATGATATGCAAACCTTCTGGAAAGCAATTAAAAAAACTTTATATTGCACCCTTTGACCTAGAAATTCTACTTCTAAGAATATATTCTAATTAAATATTTAGATGTTTGTTCAAAGAAACAACCAAAGCTACAACAAAATCTTCCAAAGCATTTCTAATGCATTTTTAGAGTAAGTAACAATAGCACCAATTTCTATGAAAAAGAAATCCAAAAATTTTTATGATTCAACATACAGAAAAGCATATTTTGCTCACACAAATTCCAAAATGATGTTTTCGGTGAGTGCACATTCATATGGTTATTGAAAGACTCAAACCCTTTCCCCCTGGTGATTCTTCCATTTCCTGAGGCTTGAGAGTCCTCTGAAGGAGACTGCCTACCCTGGGTCGACTTACATATATGGAGATCACATGGAAGATAGTTTACGCTGAGCCTGCAAGTGGCACTGATCACTTTTGCTTGTGTTTTGTTGGCCAGACATAGTCTATGGTTACCAGCAGCATGGGAGGCCGGGAAATGTACTCCAGCTGTGTTCTTAGACAACAAAGGAAATATATTTTGGTGAACATGTAATAGTCTCTCTGCTACTTATAATTGTGAATACACTTTAAAATAAATTACATCCATATAGTAGAATACTGAGCAGTTATAAAAATTTCTTAATGGTAAATGCAATGAAAAGATGTTCTTGTACTGAGCGAAAGTGTTGATTGCAAACAGCGCTTTTTGGCATGTATGTAATCATTGTTCACGTGGTCACCATGACTTGATAACCCTTTAGTTATTAAAAGCTGACAGAGCAAAACTTATAAAATGATATCATCATGGTGATGTCATAATTCCTACTTGACTTATTTTTCTTTTCCTTTCTAAAGCCATATATGTTTTGTAACAAGAGTGTAATAAGGCAGAAAAATTTCACACTGTGGAATCTAGTTAGCATAAGTTTAAAGATGGATTTTGTCACTTATTGGCTGGGTTAACTCACACCAATTAATATGTGATATTCCATTTATTTACTTTTTAAAAAATGAGTAAAATAATAATGCACTTCATATATTTATATAAAGATCAAGTGACATTTCATACGGAAAACATTCAGCAGAGTATGTAGTAGATAGAAGGGGCTTAAAGATACTTACAAATAATGGAGTGATGTCAATCGCTATATTTGATGTCATGTGGCAAGTCAGGTTATTCCAACTAGATAGTAACTTTTAAAAATATCATATTCAAATGGACTACATTTCTCCTGTTATTTTCCTTAGGTCTTAATAAATTCATATAACTTTTTTAAGTGAAAAGAGGGGAGAGAGTGAGACAGACTTCTCCACTCACCCCAACTAGGATCCACCCAGCAACCCATCTGGGGCCGATGTTCAAATCAACCGAGCTATTGTCAGTGCCCAGGACTGACAATGAAACCAATCAAGCTACTGGCTGTGAGAGGGGAAGAGGGAGAGAAGGGGAAGAGAAAAGATGGTTGTTTCTCATATGTGCCCTTACCAGGAATCAAACCCCGGATGTCCATACGCTGGACTAACACTCTGTCCACTGAGCCAACAGGTCAGGACCACATTAATATAATTTTAATGAAGTTTTTCTTATCTTAAAACCCAGCATCTTATCATAAGCCTTCCAAAATATACATCACAAGCTCAGACTGTTTATTCCTAGATTTGGAATAAATCTTTTATTTTTTTTATTTTTCTTTTCTTTTTATTTTTTTGTATTTTTCTGAAGTTGGAAAAGGGGAGGCAGTCAGACAGACTCTTGCATGCGCCTGACCGGGATCCACCTGACATGCCCACCAGGGGCCGATGCTCTGCCCATCTGGGGAGTTGCTCTGCTGCAATCAGAGCCATTCCAGTGCCTGAGGCAGAGGCCATGTAGCCATCCTCAGTACCCGGGCCAACTTTGCTCCAGTGGAGCCTCGGCTCCATTGTAGGAGGGGAAGAGAGAGACAGAGAGGAAGGAGAGGGGGAGGGGAGGAGAAGCAGTTGGGCGCTTCTCCTGTGTGTCCTGGCCGGGAATCGAACCTGGGACTCCTGCACGCCAGGCTGACGCTCTACCACTGAGCCAATCGGCCAGGGCCAAATCTTTTATTTTAATTACATTTGACACTGAAGAGTCCTGTTCTTCATTGAATACTCTGATCATCCTTCTCATGATAGGGTAAAAGATTGTACACTGTGGCAGATATTGTGGGTTGCCTACCAAACAGCCACTTTCTCCTTATCCCTTAACATTGGCAAAGTCTGCTTGTCACTATAGACCTGAAATTATCAGACTCTGGCTATCCCAGCCTTTTTTTTCAATGAGGATGTGGGCACAGGATCCAGTCCCGGGTGAGCCAAAGTATCAATCTACTTAGGAAGTCTCAGAGAGGGGATCTTCCTACCAGTGAGTTGACTATGGTCTCAGCCATCCAAACTTTCCCGTATCCATACCTTGTGCTCCTCTGGGGTTTCCCTATCTGGAGATGAACTCTATTTCCTCACTTTTTGAATTTAAGGCTGATCCTGTGAGCAAATTTTGACAACAGAACATAGCAAAATGATGGTGCACCATTTTGAAGCCTAGTCTCAAGAAACATTGAAAGGCGGGTCTTCTGGTATACCAGAATAAAGATCTTGGTGGACTCTCTCCAGAAACACTATTAAACTGGTAAAAAATTAAAAACAAACAATTATTTAAAGTTTCTGGAGATTGTCCTAAGAGCGTAAAGCAAATGGAGAAATATTTATTCAATAAAATCTACTAAGTTGGTGATAGATGTAAGAGTCTGTGCAATGCTTCAGCCGTTCTGGACTCTGGGGGAAAACACTGGTGACCCGGAAAAGGAGAACAGACCCTTGATCACATCGTTGAATCCCTAAACTGGCTGACACTTGAACTGTCTACTTACTGATTGTTTCTTATGTGAGATAATAAATTTCCTATTGGTTAATATATTTTAGTCCGAATATTTTATTTTTGCAATGAATTGATATTCATATAATTCTCTGAATAAAACTGATCCACAGCAAGATCATGTCCAGTGTAAAGTCTGTATTTGGCTGCGTTCTTTCTTAGACGCTGTTCCTTAATCACTTATACATCTCCATCTGCCTGCAAAGTGCTTTATTCTCCAAAGGCTTCTTTTCCTGGTTCCTTGTGCACGCATGCCTGCACACTCTCACCATTAGTATTTATGGTTCAGATCCAAGGTGTTGAATAACCAGTCTTGCTCATTCCAATAAGATTACTTGTGCTTAACATGTTCATTTTAGCTTTTGCACCCTGGCTCTACCAAAAGGTATAGCCAAGTATCACGAGAAAAACATGGGCTCATTAGTGATCCTTAGGGTGTACTGAGTGCTGGTTTATATTTCCAGAGCTTATTTTTATTGACCTAGATAGGTACATGGCGACTCTCTCTGCAAAAGACTCTTAAAAGCATGACATGGCCTGTGCAAAAGTGAACAATCCAAGAATCCAAATTATCTGACTCCAAAATTAACCCCGCCTTCACAGGGCGCATGCGCAGCCTGCACGCCCTGCGCGTGGAGCCCACGTAGATAGACTCTATCCTGGAGATCACCTCTAGAAAGCAATTTTAAATTCTTTCCTTCACACTGTCATAATTACTTCAATACTTATTTTTATGTTTTACTGTGTTTCTCTTTCTTTTCCAGAGAACTCACCATCAAAAGAATATGGATGATAATGGATGAATAAATATTTGGTAGTTGTGTTTTTAGTCTTAGAAATCTAATCAGTCCATTTTCGGTATTTGAGATATAGATGAAAAGAAACTATATACATGAAATAAAACAGCTGCCTTGAAAAAGAAACAATAATATACTGGCTTCATATTTTTAGTAAATTTGGCTTTCTTAGGTGTTATTTCAGTTTGCTCCTCAATTTCTAAGAAACAATAATAAATAAAGTTCACGATTATATTTAGTACCAGCCCAGAGACTTAAAAGGAAATAGAGCTTCCTACTAATGTAGCTGAGGAAGCTTGCAAACCCATTACAATCAGTATTCTATTCTTGGGCTCTTTGCTCATAGTTGATCTCTTTTCTTGTGGTGACTCTCTTGCAGTGTTTGGTTTCAGAAGCTGCCTCTTGAAGTTCTTGGCACTTGGCTTTTCATTTGCTGGTAAGGGAGTGCTCTGTGTGGCTGGCCTCAGATTCAGGCCCTCTTAAATCCTCACTGCTATTGTGTCCTGGGGGGCATTTGCTCATGATGGGTTGTATTTCACTAGTAAAAGTATGCTGACAGCAAAATCTTTGCAGAGTAGGAGAAAACTAGGTGCCAGCAGTTTCACAAGTAACTTAAAAAACAAAATTAAGGTTGTGATACTTCACATATCTCTATTTATAGGAAAAGAGATTATTTGCAGATTGAAAAGGCCTTGCATTTTTTTGGTCCGATGATTTCTCTAGCCATGTCTGGATGACTGGCTCACAATCTATACACTATCTTAAAAATCAATACTAAATTTGTTCAAGACTTTTCTGCATTTGATATGATGTGGGCACTGATTAGAAAGGGTAGGCAAAGTGATTGAGAAATAGTCTAGAGTCAATGGGAGAGAGTTTTACTCAATGAAGAATTGTTTTTCATGATTTTTCTTTATGGCTTTGAAGAACAAATTTCATTTAGTGAGATTTTGCTAATGCCAAAGAGAACTGGTAAACTGATGTACAAAGGATTTGTTTCATATTACTAAATTTGCTTTTGGATAATTATGTTTCTAACTTTGAATTATACTTGCATATTCCCACAAATAATAATAATAATGATAAAGCACTGAACTTATTCTTCTGACTTAACTAAATATGCCTGGAACCTGAAGGCTGCCCTTGATCTGAGCAACCTTCTGAGGTTTAGAATTTAGTCTTACTGTGATAGTGTCATATCCCAAGATGATAGCCATCCATGTTGAAGAAAGGATTTGATTCCACATTATCTGATCTTGTCAAAGGAACACAGGAAAAAATTGGAAAAAGAAAGCAAGTTCCTGGTTATTGTTTGCATGGGGAGGAACAGCCTTCATTATAGCCAAAGCATAAAAAATCTTGCTTTGAACAATTTTATCTATAAATCAGTTCCTACTGCTTCATAAAAATTTAATGTTATAATCTTATTAATTATTAATATAACTTTAGAACAATACTAACTAAAGTCATTTGTTAAGCTAAACAGAGCAGGCAAATAGCTAATAAAGGTTGGATGTTGAGGTTTTCAGGCAAGTAATAAAAATTAGATTTTTAATCAGTGATAGATGGCTAGATGTGGAGAAGAGCAAAGAAAATGGCAAGGAATAGAGAAATGGATATTTGGTTAAAATCTAAGAAATATGCACACAGGATTTTAAAATGCCTATTCTGTACTTCATTGAATAGTGAAATGGTACTGACTTTTGGAAGATAAATGTGATGCAGTGATTTTTTTTTAAATGGGAGGATGGGTGAAAAAGGTGAAGGGATTAAGAAGTGAAAATTGGTTGTTACAGAATAGTCACGGGGATGTAAGAACAGTATAGGGAATATTCAAATTTATATCTATATACTCTTCTTCCACAGTAAGTAACTGCTCACTAATGGAACTCTCAGTATATTTAACATCATGGGACACTTGATGACTCCATGTAAAAATAAATAAAAAGAAAATATCACTAAGAGGTTTTATCTGTGTATGTTATAAAGAAGAGAACATTTCTGTTTTTAATTAACTATTCATTTCCTTTGCAGAATATAGCTTTAGGCAATCAAATTATTTGTGACAATGTCTATGGCTTACCAGTTTATTTCATTAAAATATCAAATTATTGAGTCCAAGTTTCAAATGCATCCCCAATAAATTTACTGTCGCTTGGAACCAACTGCTTTATCTACATTCAGCCAGCCATCTTGCCAGACTGCTCCTTGAGACGAGTTGAGCATGTGTGAGTGGTAGATCAGTGCAGATCCATTCTCCTTTGGTAAAATCAGTCAGTATTGTATCAAGAGTGGCTCCTTTGCAAGGAAACAAGTTTCTTGGTGTAAATGTTGCAAAGCCTAGTGGTTGAGCATATGGACGTCCCAGACAAACTCTCTGAGTTTATATCCTGGCGTCAAACTCACTAAACATCTGATTCGGGGCAAATTACTTCACCCCTCTGGTTCAATTTCTCCATTTGAGGATTAGGTCAGATAGTAGGATATAATTTGTAGTGTAATTGAAGGAATGAACTGAGGTGACACATATGAAGTTTTTACTGTAGCCTCTGGCACATTAAACTACTCAGAAAATGTTACTAAATAATGTCTCTTGTTTTAGAAAGCAGCCTCTCCACTGTCTTGATGATGGCAGAATTCAAAGGATCCTACATGTTGGGAAAACAAGTTTGTAACGTATGTGTTAGGTGTGCCTGCTTATATTTTGCCTAATTGTTGCATCGGTGCTGGGCAGTGCCATGTGTGTGTAGTTTGTGGAAGGCTGCAGGTGCTTGCCCTCAGGGCGGTAGATTGCAGATTGCCTGCTTCCATGGGGTGGGGCAATTGTTTGCTATTGTCTGCGGGAGAAAGGGTATTTGGAGCCTGGCCTGTTTGGCTAGGAGGGCTGAGGCTGGTGGGGACCTGTTAGTCCAGTGAGTCCAGAGGGGGTTGGAGCTTGGGAGCCTTGAGTAAGAGGAAAGCGGTCTTCCCTGCCTGTTTGCTCTTCTGCCACTATGAGACTCTAATAAACAGAATGGCCCACCATTTTTTGACTCCACAGTTCCTTTAGGGTAGGCGTGGCCAACAGTTTTTGCTCCCAGGCCAGATTTGCTCACAGGTCAGACGAAATATTAAAATTAAAAAATGTTAAATACAAAAATGATTCGTTTAAGTAAACAAAATTTTATTATGTAATCTGTTTATAAATAAATGTAAGTAATTTAGTACAACAAATTAACAAAAAAACTAATGTGACGTTTTGAGGCGCTTTGCATCGCCTATTATTTTTTTAATATCTGGCTCTATACTTGTAGTAGCTATTCTTAACACAGCCTCCAAATGTAAATCATTCAATCTTGATCTTGTTGTACTTTTATTTAGATTCATTAAAGAAAAAATTTGTTCACAAATATAAGTTGAGCTGAAGATTACTAAATATTCCTTGGCAAGTTTTTTTAAAATTTTTATATTTTCCATTATTCAGTTGCTTATGAAAATTGCACAGATGAGTACAAAAGTTGTAAATCTTTATACTGGAATTTTTTTTTTAAATAAAGAAGTATCACAAATCCACTCGATCAATTATTGGAAGTTAACCCTAGATTAGTCACATGCGGAATTTTTTTCCGCGTATCACTATCTTCTTAAATATTTCGATTTCCAATGATCAAAGACACTTCTACTTCTGAGTAGCTGAGATTTTTACTTTCATTGTAGTACAATGGTTAGATATCGTAGTTTATGTATAACGATGTAAGAGTACCACTTATTTCATTTCCACAGTGTGTCATGTGGAGAATATTAAAAATTTAATCGCGGGCTGCATAAACTCATTACACAGGCCGGATCCGGCCCGTGGGCCATATGTTGGCCATGCCTGCTTTAGGGTCTGCCAGAATCCAATAGGAACTTGCATGTCCACTGGCCTTACACTACATATTTTTCTTGTGACACTGGTTTCAGTACAAAGGATGATTGCTATGGATTCAACATGGATAGTATTCTTTGGCACGCCTGGATCTCCATTCTTTATGAAATGTATTAAGTTGGATGTGACCTGTCACCAGCTAATTGCCATTTAAAAAAATGCAAATGGAAGGCCAGACTTCCAACCCTCAGCTGAGTGAGTCAGGAATTGTCCTCAGCAGTCTGTCTGTTGCTGTAATAAATTATCGATAGTTGTTTGTGTGGCATTTTCCAGCTTTACCTGATGTCTATTACTGATGCCAGTGGTGCTCTGAATGAGAGATTGTCTGGTAAGAATTTATCCATGAAAACTCTCAGTCTTTTTGCTAGTGTCCTATGTCTTGACAATCTCAAGAATTTTATTGGCAGCTTGTCATGAGCCTTTTGTTGCAGAGATTGGAATGTAACGCTGGATGAGATAAACAGATGGTGATCAGAGATTTTCCATTTTCTACCGAGAAACTTGAAAACATTGAGGAAAATTAGAATCACCATTCAACGAAAGAAAACTTCCAGATTCTTTATCAGTTAAAATCATTACCTGAAGCAAAAGTTGCTCTCTAAACACAAACTTTACTTTTTATTTAATATAATTTTATTTCACCTTAAGTATTTGTTGGGCAAACAAGTGTGTTACAAGTGTGTTAGGCTTGCTTGCTTGTACTTTGCCTGATTGGTGCATGAGCACAGGGCAGCGCCATATTTTCCCTGCCTGCTTGCTCATCCGCAGTTATGAGACTCTAATAAATGGTGAGACTCTAATAAACAGAATGGCCCTCCATCCTCTGGCTCCACCATTCCTTTACCTTCCGCCTGAATCCAGTGTGAACCTGCATGGCCACGGCCACTGGCCTTACAGTAGTGTTCAAGCCATTCTTGCAAGAATAAAAGTGCAAATTATATAGTACTGTATTTGGGGCAGAAGTAATTTTATTATGTGGGCTATAGCATTTTACTTACAGTAGTCATTAGATCTTTCTCTAGTTTGCCCATATTTAATAATATTTGCAAACCTCTTGAAACAGCACTATTTATATAGACTTGAAGCTTCCACACAGGTTTATGAAGATAGTTGGGTACCATAATTTCTAGAACCTTTTTTATTTTGTATCATAGAATTGCTGTATTTAAGACAAAGAAAAATACAGCATCATACTTATTAAGTTTTACTTGCTAGAAATGCAGTGTCATTATTTTTCAGGTGATGTTGAGTGGAAAGAATGGGGTTTTGCCATCAGAAGGACCTTGATTATTTATATCAGTTATTAGATTTCTATTATTCTTGATTTCCTCATATTAATTTTTTATTTGAAAAATGGGCAAAGTAATTTCTACCTCATAAATTGAAATTGATTTAATGAAAGGATTGATTGGTTATTATATTGATTATTTCAACAAATGGTATATGCCTAGTGCCTATTATGTATTGGGTACCATTCAAAGTTCTGGGGATCTATTTGTGAATGAAATAAAGTCCCAGCATTCATGGATCCTAAAGTGTATTAGGAAGAGCCATACAATAAACAAAGAGATGATGATAATATCAGTTAATAAGAAAATGTTATAGGCCCTGGCCGGTTGGCTCAGCGGTAGAGCGTTGGCCTGGCATGCAGGAGTCCCAGGTTCGATTCCTGGCCAGGGCACACAGGAGAAGCGCCCATCTGCTGCTCCATCCCTCCCCCTCTCCTTCCTCTCTGTCTCTCTCTTCCCCTCCCGTAGCCAGGGCTCCATTGGAGCAATGTTGGCTCCCAGCACTAAGGATGGTTCTGTGGCCTCTGCCTCAGGTGCTAAAATGGCCCTGGTTGCAGCAGAGCATCACCCCTTGGTGGGCCTGCCGGGTGGATCCCAGTCAGGCGCATGCGGGAGTCTGTCTGACTGCCTCCCCGTTTCCAACTTCAGAAAAAAAAAAGAAAGAAAATGTTATTCAGTTAAAAAAATACAAAGCCAAGTATGGGTCAGAGAATGGCTGGGGCAGAGAGGGGCATCGCAGAGAAGGAGTATCCCAGCATCCCTACACGATTCCCGATGTTGCGTACCAACCAAATAGATGTAAGTTCCTGTCAATAGATGGAAGGATTCCAGTGTTTGAATTTCACAACATTTGATGAAGGAAGTAGCAACTGAGTTTCAAGGTTGGGAAGAAGTCAGCAGGAAAGGATGGCAGGAACACAGCTTGAGGCTGAGAGAGGAGAACCTACATGGACATGGAAATTGCAACGTGTGTTACTGCTGAGCAAGTGTAATATTTCCCACCATCTTCCAACCCCACCTGACCTGGTGTTTGGGTTCAAGTTCTGAGTGAGGGGTATTATTGTTAGTAGGGGCCTTGGCCTAAAGCTGGGAAGCAGTCTCTCCTACAGTGACTTGACTGGTTGCTTTCTACAATGCAGCCGGCACTGCAAGTTTGGGTCACCTTCTTGCCCCGGGAAACGGGACCACCAGGCAAGCTCTCAGTAATCAAGTTTTATTTCCATTCCTTCCGTAACTTTCCTGATCTTTTCAATTTGGCTGCTGTTCCAGTGGAATAAATCCCTCCTTGTTGCCAGAGATATTTTTCTAGCTTGTTTTAATAATCTTAATTTGCTGGGTTAGAATTTCCAAGACGAACTAAGCTTGAGATATAAAATAGGAGCTGTGGGGGGCGGGGTGGGTGCTGGAGGGAAGAGGGCAGGAGAGGGCAGGGATGCCTTTGGTTTGCCACAGGATGTGCAGACTCTCCCACCAAAGGAAAAGCAAACAAACAGCGACTCCTGAATCATGGACCGCAGCCCACGCGGCTGTTCAGATGGGCGTGGAATTCCGAAGTGCTGACTGGTGTGGCTACGTGAGCGGGCTAGGCACTAGCCCAAAGCTAATTTTCAGTTCTTTGGAATGGTAAACTTTTTTTAACAGTTTTATTTCCTTGAAGATAAAGGGTCCCCCGTCCTTCTCTATCTTTTTCAAATTCTTGCCACTTGAACTTCCCTTTTGCTAAAGCGAGAAGCTGCATACCCCCAACCCCAGCTTTCTCCCATCTTGAAGTTTTGTCTGTTCCTTTCCCCTATCAATTTTTTGAACAAATAATCTATTTCATACATTGCTCACAAAAATTAGGGGATCAGGGAATGTGCAGATACTCCAATACTTGCAGCCTTTATATAGTGCATTTTCACCAATGAAATAAAAGTTGGTTTTGCATCTTATTTGCATAATCAAACAACTTTCTTTGATTTGTCTTTTGCTTTTCTGATGCTCTTGTTTAATAAAAAAAAATCAAATGCTTCTTTTTTATCACTTCATATTCATTTTGAAATATCCGCTAATTTTTGTGAGCAGTGAATTTTCTCCATGACCTTACTTACTGGTGGCAGTCGGTTCTCCTGACCACCTAGTTTCTGCTTTGTCAGTCCTCTAACGTCGTTTTCTCAAATGTCAAACTGCCCATCTGCCAGTTTTGATGACCTGCTCAGAGTTCCTTTCCTTTTTGACCTCTGCACTATCTGAGTCCGGGTCACTACTCTGCTTCCAGGTTCATTAGATTATTTGGAGTTTCTTTTTCATCTAGATATTCAGTAAAATTGTTTTTTCTCTTTGTCCCCCAAATATAGGCATTTTTTGAGGCTTCATTTTTAAATTTCTTATCTTTTCCCTCTTTTGGCATTTCCCCACCACTTTCAGTGGCTTCAACCTGCCTCTCAAAAATCTGGGTCTAAATTCCCAACTACCTGCTAAATATTTCCACCCGAGTTCTCTCAGCAACTTCTCAGTGTAAGCACATCATAGATGTGGTTCACTTTCCTCTTCTGTCTCCAGTCCGGTCAATGACTCACAATTAATGCATTTCTTTCGACCAATATATGATAGATGAAAAATGATACATGAAAACTAGATATTAGGTTCTTTAGTTGCTGGTGTTTTTCATTTTAATTGTTCTCGTGCCAATGGCTTTAAGATAGTGCAGTGCACATTTTCAGGGTGGGATCCAATACACTTTTCTAAAACTGAACATGAGGATTCAAACATTGGAAACCCAGTTCCAGAAGATCCTTTAGAAGAGCTACTCCATTTTAACACATTCATCATTCCAGTTATCACCATAGCTCTTTACATGCTAAGTTTCAAGTTATCTTAGACTGAAAATTATTTTATGTAAGTCCTTTTGTGACTATCACAATTCTCTGTACAGCTTAAAGAAGTTTATGGTGACATGAGTATTGTTTAAAATCCCCAATTAGCCTTCTTATCTCACAGTCACCTAATATTTTATTACATACATCAGGGTTAGAAATAGTTGTTTTTTTTCCCCAAGTCTCTGCTGCCTGGAGAGGCACTGAGAGAGCCTTGTGTAGCTCATCATAGGCAGGGTTTCCTGTCAAGAGGAGAGAGGAAGCAGTGGTTTTGCATGAACCCTCATTGTCCTGCTGGAACAGCGATCATCAGGCGGTGAAAAGGACCTTTTGCAACCTCCGTGATCTGCACGATTCTGACTGACCTTGTTTGGGAGAAGAGGAAAGAAGGGGCGGGTACATGTAGTGTTGGGAACACTATTTCTTCCGTTGGTCTCGCATATCTCAGCAACCAAATGAATTGAAAACACACCGAGTATGATGATTCTTTTTAAATAGAGAGAATGTTTATCTTTTTTTTTTTTTTTTTTTTTTTTGTATTTTTCTGAAGCTGGAAACGGGGAGAGACAGTCAGACAGACTCCCGCATGCGCCCAACCGGGATCCACCCGGCACGCCCACCAGGGGCGACGCTCTGCCCACCAGGGGGTGATGCTCTGCCCCTCCGGGGGCATCGCTCTGCCGAGACCAGAGCCACTCTAGCGCCTGGGGCAGAGGCCAAGGAGCCATCCCCAGTGCCCGGGCCATCTTTGCTCCAATGGAGCCTTGGCTGCGGGAGGAGAAGAGAGAGACAGAGAGGAAGGAGGGGGGGGGCGTGGAGAAGCAAATGGGCGCTTCTCCTATCTGCCCTGGCCGGGAATCGAACCCGGGTCCCCCGCACGCCAGGCCGACGCTCTAATGCTGAGCCAACCGGCCAGGGCGAGAATGTTTATCTTGTCATAGTTTTGGATCTTGTCATTTTGGAAAATGAGTACAAAATTGCATCATCACATCAATTACAAAATGTGTAATTAATAGATCCTCTTTTTAATTAAAATTGACTATTGTAATGTGCTCTAGATAGTGCTTGATTTATTTTTTATTTATTTTTTATGTGGAGTAATTCACAAGTTCAGCATCCTCCTCTTAAAAAGAGTAGACCACAGGGTCTCCTTGTGTTTCTCCTTTGCGTATTCCTCACTGTTTTCATCTCATTCTTGTTTTCTTCAACAGGCCTTTTATTTAAAAGATGCTTCTTAAATATTTGTTGAATACATGCTTCAGATTATGAAAGACTTCATCAACTTGTATTTCCTCTACCCCAAACTTGACATAAGTAGAATATTTTCCGTAATATTAAATTTACTTTTAATATGTTAAACCAAAACCATCATTCCTATTTTCTAGATGACAAACCTGAACCCACAAGGTTAAGTGAGTGTGAGTGTGTGTGTGGTATGTGTGTGGTGTATGTGTGGCATGTGTGATGTGTGTGAATGTGTGGTGTGTGCATGGTGTGTGTGAGGTGTGTGTGGTATGTGTGGTGTGTGGTGTGTGTGTGGTGTGGCGTATATGTGGTGTATGTGTGGTGTGTGTGAGTGTGTGGTGTGTGTGGTGTATGAGTATGTGGTGTGTGTGTGGTGTGGTGTATGAGTGGTGTGTGTGTGGTGTGGCGTATGTGTGGTGTGTGTGTGGTGTGTGTGGTGTGTGTGATGTGTGTGTGGTGTGGCGTATGTGTGTGGTGTGTGTGGTGTGTGTGGTGTGTGTGGTGTGTGTGGGTGTTGGTAAATCAGAGATCAAGGAAGTGAACCGGCTGGTAGATAACAAGTGCGTTAACAATAATCTGTGATTTTAGCTGTTGTTTGCAATGATCTATGATCCTAAAATGAAATGAAAGATTCCTATAATTTAAATTACTTTGTTTTGTATTGAATATTAACTTAATGGAAGAGCTAAGAGAAAAATTGAAGAATAGCTGAAAGGTGATTTTGGTGTGACTCCCCTATCCAGAGGTCCACAGTAGCACAGCCCCATTGTTCAAAAGCTTTTATACTGAACTCAGCATCGTAGGAAGTTCCCTCAGATGCTCCCTATCATAAAATTCTAGTTAAAATTAGTAAGGGCCGGAATAGGCTTCTAACTCCAGGTGAACTGAGATTGAAAAGTATTTTCCAGGCAAATGTAGGAAAACAAAAACAAAACAAAATAAAATAAAAACAAAAGTTTTATTTATTTATTTATTTATTTATTATAATTACTACTTTTTTTTTTTAATAAATTTTTATTAATGGTAATGGGATGACATTAATAAATCAGGGTACATATATTCAAAGAAAACATGTCTAGGTTATTTTGTCATCAAATTATGTTGCAAACCCCTCGCCCAAAGTCAGATTGTCCTCCGCCACCCTCTATCTAGTTCTCTGTGCCCCTCCCCCTCCCCCTAACTCTCTCCCTCCCTGCCTCCCATGTCCTCCCTCCCCCCCCACCCTTGGTAACCACCACACTCTTGTCCATGTCTCTTAGTCTCATTTTTATGTTCCACCAATGTATGGAATCATGTAGTTCTTGTTTTTTTCTGATTTACTTATTTCACTCCTTATAATGTTATCAAGATCCCACCATTTTGCTGTAAATGATCCGATGTCATCATTTCTTATGGCTGAGTAGTATTCCATAGTGTATATGTGCCACATCTTCTTTATCCAGTCTTCTATTGAAGGGCTTTTTGGTTGTTTCCATGTCTTGGCCACTGTGAACAGTGCTGCAATGAACATGGGGCTACATGTGTCTTCACGTATCAATGTTTCTGAGGTTTTGGGGTATATACCCAGTAGAGGGATTGCTGGGTCATAAGGTAGTTCTATTTGTAGTTTTTTGAGGAACCACCATACTTTCCTCCATAATGGTTGTACTACTATACAGTCCCACCAACAGTAAATGAGGGTTCCTTTTTCTCCACAGCCTCTCCAACATTTGCTATTACCCGTCTTGTTGATAATAGCTAATCTAACAGGAGTGAGGTGGTCTCTCATTGTAGTTTTGATTTGCATTTCTCTAATAACTAATGAAGCTGAGCATCTTTTCATATATCTGTTGGCCATTTGTATCTCTTCCTGGGAGAAGTGTCTGTTCATGTCCTCTTCCCATTTTTTTATTGGATTGTTTGTTTGTTTGTTGTTGAGTTTTATGAGTTCTTTGTAAATTTTGGATATTAGGCCCTTATCTGAGCTGTCGTTTGAAAATATCAGTTCCCATATAGTTGGCTGTCTGTTTATTTTGATATCAGTTTCTCTTGCTGAGCAAAAACTTTTAATTCTGATGTAGTCCCATTCATTTATCTTTGCCTTCACTTCTCTTGCCATTGGAGTCAAGTTCATAAAATGTTCTTTAAAACCCAGGTCCATGATTTTAGTACCTATGTCTTCTTCTATGTACTTTATTGTTTCAGGTCTTATATTTAGGTCTTTGATCCATTTTGAATTAATTTTAGTACACGGGGACAGGCTGTAGTCGAGTTTCATTCTTTTGCATGTGGCTTTCCAGTTTTCCCAACACCATTTGTTGAAGAGGCTTTCTTTTCTCCATTGTGTATTGTTGGCCCCTTTATCAAAGATTATTTGACCATATATATGTGGTTTTATTTCTGGGCTTTCTATTCTGTTCCATTGGTCTGAGTGTCTATTTTTTTGCCAATACCATGCTGTTTTGATTATCGTGGCCCTATAATATAGTTTAAAGTCAGGTATTGTAATGCCCCCAGCTTCATTCTTTTTCCTTAGGATTGTTTTGGCTATTCGGGGTTTTTTATAGTTCCATATAAATCTGATGATTTTTTGTTCCATTTCTATAAAAAATGTCATAGGGATTTTGATGGGAATTGCATTAAATTTGTATATTGCTTTGGGTAATATGGCCATTTTGATTATATTTATTCTTCCTATCCAAGAACAAGGAATATTTTTCCATCTCATTGTATCTTTTTCGATTTCCCTTAACAATGCTTTGTAATTTTCATTATATAGGTCCTTTACGTTCTTTGTTATGTTTATTCCTAGGTATTTTATTTTTTTTGTTGCAATCGTGAAGGGGATTATTTTTTTGAGTTCGTTTTCTAATATTTCATTGTTGGCATATAGAAAGGCTATGGACTTTTGTATGTTAATTTTGTATCCTGGACTTTACTGTATTGGTTTATTGTTTCTAATAATCTTTTTGTGGAGTCCTTCGGGTTCTCGATGTATAGGATCATATCATCAGCAAAAAGTGATAGCTTTACTTCTTCTTTTCCGATATGGATGCCTTTTATTTCTTTGTCTTGTCTGATTGCTCTGGCCAGAACTTCTAGCACCACGTTGAATAAGAGTGGAGAGAGTGGACAACCCTGTCTTGTTCCTGATTTAAGGTAGAAAGTCCTCAGTTTTATGCCGTTTAATAGGATGTTGGCTGATGGTTTATCATATATGGCCTTTATCAAGTTGAGATATTTTCCTTCTATACCCATTTTGTTGAGAGTCTTAAACATAAAATTGTGTTGTATTTTATCAAAAGCCTTTTCTGCATCTATTGATAAGATCATGTGGTTTTTGTTCTTTGTTTTGTTGATATGGTGTATTACGTTAATCGTTTTGCGTATGTTGAACCATCCTTGAGATTCTGGGATGAATCCCACTTGATCATGATGTATTATTTTTTTAATATGTTGTTGTATTCGGTTTGCCAGTATTTTGTTTAGTATTTTAGCATCTGTATTCATTAAAGATATTGGTCTGTAGTTTTCTTTCTTTGTGCCATCCTTGCCTGGTTTTGGTATGAGGGTTATGTTGGCCTCATAAAATGTGTTTGGAAGTATTGCTTCTTCTTCAATTTTTTGGAAGACTTTGAGTAGAATAGGAACCAAGTCTTCTTTGAATGTTTGATATAATTCACTAGTATAACCGTCTGGGCCTGGACTTTTATTTTTGGGGAGATTTTTAATAGTTTTTTCTATTTCCTCCCTGCTGATTGGTCTGTTTAGGCTTTCTGCTTCTTCATGACTCAGTCTAGGAAGGTTGTATTGTTCTAGGAATTTATCCATTTCTTCTAGATTGTTGTATTTGGTGGCATATAATTTTTCATAGTATTCTACAATAATTCTTTGAATATCTATGATGTCTGTGGTGATCTCTCCTCTTTCATTTTGGATTTTATTTATTTGAGTCCTGTGTCTTTTTTCCTTGGTGAGTCTTGCCAAGGGTTTGTCAATTTTGTTGATCTTTTCAAAGAACCAGCTCCTTGTTTTATTGATTTTTTCTATAGTTTTTCTGTTCTCTATTTCATTTATTTCTGCTCTGATTTTTATTATCTCCTTTCTTCGGCTGGTTTTGGGTTGTCTTTGTTCTTCTTTTTCTAGTTCCTTAACGTGTGAAGTTAAGTGGTTTACTTCGGCTCTCTCTTGTTTGTTCATATAGGCCTGAAGTGATATGAACTTTCCTCTTATTACTGCTTTTGCTGCATCCCAGAGATTCTGATATGTCGTATTTTCATTTTCATTTGTCTGTATATATCTTTTGATCTCTGCGCTTATTTCTTCTTTGACCCATTCATTTTTTAGAAGTATGTTGTTTAGTTTCCACATTTTTGTGGGTTTTTCCCCCTCTTTTTTGCAGTTGAATTCTAGTTTCAAGGCTTTATGATCAGAAAATATGCTTGGTACAATTTCAATTTTTCTAAATTTGCTGATATTGTCTTTGTGGCCCAACATATGGTCAATTCTTGAGAATGTTCCATGTACACTAGAGAAAAATGTATACTCTGTCGCTTTGGGATGAAGTGTCCTGTAGATGTCTATCATATCCAGGTGTTCTAGTATTTCGTTTAAAGCCACTATATCTTTATTGATTCTCTGTTTGGATGACCGATCTAGAGCCGTCAGCGGTGTATTGAGGTCTCCAAGTATGATTGTATTTTTGTTAGTTTTTGTTTTAAGGTCAATAAGTAGCTGTCTTATATATTTTGGTGCTCCTTGGTTTGGTGCATATATATTAAGGATTGTTATGTCTTCTTGATTCAACTTCCCCTTAATCATTATGAAATGACCATTTTTGTCTCTGAGTACTTTTTCTGTCTTGTAGTCAGCATTATTAGATATGAGTATTGCTACACCTGCTTTTTTTGGGGTGTTGTTTGCTTGGAGTATTGTTTTCCAGCCTTTCACTTTGAATTTGTTTTTATCCTTGTTGCTTAGATGTGTTTCTTGTAGGCAGCATATAGTTGGATTTTCTTTTTTAATCCATTCTGCTACTCTGTGTCTTTTTATTGGTAAGTTTAATCCATTTACATTTAGTGTAATTATTGACACTTGTGGGTTCCCTACTGCCATTTTATAAATTGCTTTTTGTTAGTTTTGTATCGTGTTTGATTCTTCTCTTTTGTTTTTCTATCATTTGTTTTTGTTTGTTTGTGTTCCATACTTCTTTCCTCTGTTGCTACCTTTTTTAAGTCAAGTGTTTTTGTGGTGGTTTTTTTAAGGGTGATTACCATTAAGTAATGAAAAGGGTACCTACCATATTCATTGTAGTACCCTATCTTATAAGTATTTCTGCACTTCATCATCCTTTGCTACTGTTAATCTCCATCCTCTCCCCCCTTTTTTTTCTTTGTTGTCACAGTTTAAGTTTGGTTTTATTGTGTTCTTGGTGGAGCTGTTACTTGTGGTGTTGTTTTCTTTTGTTCTTTGAATCTGGTTGGAAAACCCTCCTTAGTATTTCCTGGAGTGGGGGCTTTCTGTTGATAAATTCTCTCATCTTCTGTATTTGTGAATGTTTTTATATCTCCTTCATACTTGAAGGATAGCTTTGATGGGTATAGTATTCTTGGCTGAAAGTTCCTCTCTTTCAGGGCTTTAAATATTGGGGTCCACTCTCTTCTAGCTTGTAGAGTTTCTGCTGAGAAATCTGATGATAATCTAATAGGCCTTCCTTTATATGTTGTACTCTTCTTTTCCCTGGCTGCCTTGAGAATTTTTTCTTTGTCATTGGTTTGTGTCATCTTTATTATGATGTGCCTTGGAGTGGGTTTGTTGGGGTTAAGGAAACTTGGTGTTCTGTTTGCTTCTTGAATTTGAGGCTTTAGTTCCTTCCACAGGCTTGGGAAGTTCTCGTCTATTATTTGTTTGAGTATATTCTCCATTCCATTTTCTTTCTCTTCTCCCTCTGATATACCTATTATTCTTATGTTATTCTTTCTGATGGAGTCAGACAATTCCTGTAGGGCTTTCTCATTTTTTATTATTTTTGAGTCTCTTTCTTCTTCTCTCTGTTGTGCCTCAAGTTGTTTGTCTTCTATTTCACTAATCCTATCTTCAATCTGGGCTGTTTTGTTAGCTAAGCTTGTTACCTCGTTTTTCAGCTTGTGAATTGAGTTTTTCATTTCTGTTTGATTTGTTTTTATAGTTTCAATTTCCTTGGTAATATATTCTTTGTGTTCATTGAATTGTTTTCTGATCTCCCTATATTGCCTTTCTGTGTTTTCTTGTATATCTCTGAGTATTTTTAAGATTTCTATTTTAAATTCTCTGTCATTTAGCTCCAAGGCTTCCAATATGTTAAGTCTTTTCTCCATAGATTTTTCCACATCTATTTGTGTTACCTCTCTTTCTTTTGTATCCATAATATTCGATTTCCTCTTTCTTATCGGCATCTGAGGGTGGTCTTATTGATAGCACGCAGGCGCACTCCCTCGCGGCTTGAATGAGCGTCGCTGCTGCGGTAGCTTCCTCCACACCCTCGTCTCTCAGATTCAAGTGATAACAGTCCTTTTGCTTTCAGTTTATGTGGAACTCCAGAATGCTCCGAGGATAAATTTCTCTGTTTCTAGTTGATAAATTTGTTGTGATTTAGGGGAGAGCTGTCGGACGCGCTTCTCACGGCGCCACATCCGTGACGTCACTCCTAATTACTACATTTTTAAATAAAATATTTTTAGCTTTTTCTATAGACAGGTATATGCAGGTTTGAGGGCTTTGGATTTAGATAATTTGGGTTTCAGTCCCAGATACAATGTCTTGAACTTTTGTTAAATCACTCTGAGCTAGATGACATTATTTTTACAATGTTAAATTATAAAGGAGCAATAATGCAAGATGAAGTGTCGAGCACAGCCATAGTAATAGATGTTTTAAAAAAGTAGCTGTTACAACTGTTCATAATTAATTTAATTTCTACTATCATTATTAATTTAAATATACTTACTCTTATTTTTAGTCACCAATTTTATCTATATTTTTAATGCTACCAATTCAAGTAGTAATTTTTCTTGACCAGTGAATGACATGCTTTCTGAATGAATATAGTAGGTGACATTCATATTGATTATGTATGAGAATGTCTATTTGCAAAAAAGCACTTTGATGAAAAACCATAGAAATGTGTAATAGATATTGAGGCATTATTTACATTTGTCGTTAGCTGAGCATCCTTCACTTGAATTTATACCATAAAATAGCATATTACTTTATGAAATTCAAGATTCATACTGTGTGTGTGTGTGAAACTAACAGATATATGTCCTAATCAAGATAGAAATGACAGTGTTTGACTTGTTTAAGTAGGATGTGTTTGAGTTGAATTTTAGAGTTTCCAGAAATACAAATGTATGATCTAATATAACAAATGTGATGTGATACCAGCATGACAAACTTATTTAAGGCCAAAATCCTTCTTAAAAATTTGTTACAAAAAATAACTAGAACAGCATATAAGGCAGAATTTTCAGTTACGCATCTTGAGGAAATTCGGAATATATTCTGTAGATGCCCCACATTTCAGAGCCATGAATTTTCAAATTAATTTAAATATAAAAATTTAAAATGCTAAGAAAAATCAGTTTTAAATGATGTTATAAAGACAATAACACAATGCTATGTAAAGTGGCACAAAATAGTAAGTATGGTATTTGGGGGTATATGTTTGAAAACTACACTAGGTATCTACCTGTGCCTCCAAATCCCTATATATACCTGGTATAATTCCAGATGAAGGGATCAAGTCAAGTTTGCTGAAATGTGTTTGTCTACTGGCCTTCCTCCCCTCATACACCATTCTGGCCTTCCTCATAAACTTTTCCCATCTCACTCCCCTCCCTTATTCATAGAATAGGGCTACTATGTAATGCAACTTCAAAGGGAGGTACTTAAATGGTGCTCCCTGGAATTGTGCACTGTTCAATCAGTTAACCATAGACAATAACTTTATCTAAGATCTGGCTAAAATACACATTTAGAGAAATAGCAGTTTAGAAGGTCAAACTGATGTTGCGAATACTCTCTTCTCAAGAAATCTATGTTTTGTTATTCTCCCAGCTTGCTCAGCCTACCTGTAGCTCCAGGTATAAGTATACGCAATTACATCATTGACCACTTGACTTCTGAAACTATTGCTTTATTTTGTGACATAATTTTGAAACCTATTTAACATGGAAAGGGTTTGGCTGTTTTTCTACTTCTCTTTGATTTTGGAACAGAGAGGAATATCCTACCTAAACCTCTTAATATCTCTCATGATTAAAGATAACTTAATATGCAAGCAAAAAGATCAGCATTCTTCTTTTGGTTTGGTCAAGGCAGTGTTTTGTCACGGACAGTAGAAGTGGGGCTTGTAGAAAGGCCTCAATAAACTCCACGACTTTGTTCTCAAAAACTGTGATATATGCTAACAGGTTTTATTTTTTGTTAATAGTCCAATTATCATTTATTATTCACGAGTTGACTAAAATCCTTTTTTCTTTTTCTTTTCCTAAGTGAGAGGAGAAGAGATAGAAAGATAGACTTCTGCTTCAGCCCTGCCCAGGATTCAGCTGGTAACCCTCATCTGGGGCTGATGCTGGCAATCGAGCTATTTTTAGCACCTGAGGTGGAGGCTCCATAGAGCCATCCTCAGCATCCAAGGCCGATGCACTTGAGCACATTGAGTCAAAGCTGTGGGAGGGGAAGAGAGAGAAAGAAAGAGAGAGAGAGAAGGAGAAAGGGTGGGTGGAGAAACAGCTTCTCCTGTGTGCCCTGACCAGGAATCAAACCCAGGACATCCACGTGCTGGGCTGACACTTTAAAACTGAGCCAATTGTCCAGGGATGCCTAAAATCTCCTTATGTTGATGTTTATTTTTTAAAAAGAACAGCCAATTAGAGAAATAGAGCCCATAAGTTTGGGTTCATTACATAAAATAAAATAATAATACAATCATCTTGTCATCTAGGAGTCATAAGAAATTTTTTTGATTTCCTTATTCTTACTGTATGTGAAGATTTATAAGTAAAGTATTAATTTTTCCACATAAACAGCATATTTTTAACCAGGAACTACTTGAGGTCAGGGACTCTGCCTTATCTATCTCAGTTTCTTTAATGACTATCTCACTCAGTGTTTGGCATGTAGTAAGCAAGCTCTGAATGTGAGTTTGTGGGAAGTGTAACGTCCTTTTTTTTTTTTTTTTGGTATCTATCCTAGTTTCATTGTATCTTTGAGGTGCAAACAAGAAGAAGTAAAGAAAAAAAAATTGATGGCGATTGTTTTTGTTTGTTTCCAAGGACAGGTCAACTCTTGTTCTTTTACAACTAAGAATATTTTAAAGATGGCAGCATTTAATGGTTTTGAGCCTTAAAATTAAATTGAGCTAAAAATTATATATATTCAACAGGAAAATCCAATGCTACTGAGATGTTTTTATCTTGTTATTTGGAATAGTGCACATTGTTTGGCTTAAAAAAATCAAATGGGCTAATTACGCAGAAATTGCCACAAAAATTTTTGTATTCGGATGATGTCTTTCAATTCCATGACCAATATCTCATTTAATCCACATAACAATACAAACAGAGAGGTGTTTTTTATCTCCTTTTCACATAAGAAGAAATCAAGAAGCAGAGAAAGTCATTTGTTCATATTTTACAACTCACATGTTTATAACTCAGGTTACCTGGTTCCAAATTCTGAGCCTCTTTCTAAACTTGAGTAAGTCCTTTATCTTTCTGAACCTTTATTTCTGCACATGTAAAGTGGGAATCATAATACTCTCCTTTCAGGGTCTTTATAAGAAATAAAGGTAGTAAATATTAAGTGCCTGGCACTCAGTAAATAGTGGCTATGCTCTTAATTTGAATGTAAGGGTATATGTAGCTAAGTTGATGACAATGGAACCAGCCAATCTGAAGTATTTATATTCCTACAAGTGGTAGGAATGAAACTGCTAAAAAGGAAAATAGGGGTAACCTTGTAGTCAGACGTAAGAGGTGGTGACACACATCAAATGAATGTCATACAAAATAACGTGCAGTCATTGCTAATGAGTTACCTGGAGGGAACACAGCATTGACTGCTGGTGCCCATAACTGCACCATTGTCACCTGTAGAGCTAGAGGACTGGACTGCCTCGGACATCTTCAAACTCCCTCGGAGATGGAGACAGTGGACACCCAATAAATATTGGTGGAATGAATAAAATACCCTCTTTCATAAGGGTGTCTTATGTTGGGTTGATAAATCAGTTTTGTCTTCTTTATAAAGTTTTTTATAAAATCACACTTTTTCTTCTATGTAGTTTGTAAGTACTTACATTCCATAAGATAGTAAACATGTTCCTTTGAGCATAGCAGACCCTAAACGGATATTCACATGAGTGATTATCAGAAGTACGTGACAGGTGTGCTCTTGTTACTCTCACTTTGGACTATTTTAAATGGCTTGGTGAACAGAAAGTAGCTTTCATCTGCTCATATTTTCTTTCAGTGTTGATGCTTTTATTACAGAATTTAGAAATTTTAGTGAATACCGGCCATAGATAGGTTAATCTTCCATTGGTTTAATTTTTTGGAAAGTATTTAATTAGCCCCTTATTTTAGCAGCTTGCTGTATTACTATATTACCTGTTAGCCTACTATATTCTCAGATTTGCCCAGGTGTGGGCATGGCACCAGCCAACACAAGGCCGGAGAAAGATGCTACATGGGGAGTGGAGATGGAAGCAGTGATCAGAAATCCTGAATATTTCACTCTCTTTTCCTGTGGAAACAGATAAGAAAATGAATTTCTATGACCTATTTTTTTGTCATCCTTATAATTAATCACTAAACATGGGATTCTTTACAGTTAGAAAGACTACGAACTTTTAAAGGAATAAGTTTTTAGCAAGTGATTTGAATTGCCATCTAAAACTGGAAGAGATTGACTGACATTGGAGCAGTGAGTCCCTTAGAATGACATGTTCAAACAGACACTGTAGAGATAGAGGGAGAGGGGGGTCATTTCTCGAGTTAAGCCTATGATTCTGTCCCTACAATTATAAGCATACTCTCTATATGTTTCTATGAAAACATTGACCTAACATCTTTGCTTAGGATGTTATGAGAAATTGACTCCAAGAGAAAATCTCAGGAGACTTCGAACACTGTAACTCACATTTCTGAAAAGAGTGTCAGGATCAGGTGATGGGGAAGAGTGGGCATCGCAGACCAGCTCTAGCGTGTTCTTTCTGGGGAGATGTGTGGTGCTTATTCTCAGAGATTTAATTTTAAATTATTCTGGCTGAGCGAGAGTATGTTTTTGAAAGACAGGCATTTGCAGTATCTTACTTTTCTTTTTTCCCATTAGGCAACATAATAGGTTTAAGAGTTAAATTTTTATTTTTATTTTTTTTATTTTTTATTTTTACAGAGACAGAGAGAGAGTCAGAGGGATAGACAGGGACAGACAGACAGGAATGGAGACAGATGAGAAGCATCAATCATTAGTTTTTCGTTGCGTATTGCGACTTCTTAGTTGTTCATTGATTGCTTTCTCATATGTGCCTTGACTGCGGGCCTTCAGCAGACTGAGTAACCCCTTGCTGGAGCCAGCGACACTGGGTCCAAGCTGGTGAGTTTTTGCTCAAGCCAGATGAGCCCATGCTCAAGCTGGCGACCTCGGGGTCTCGAACCTGGGTCCTTCAACATCCCAGTCCAACGCTCTATCCACTGCGCCACCGCCTGGTCAGGCTAAGAGTTAAATTTTTAAGAGAAGACAATTTGGCAGAAGCTTGTTTAAGTCAGTTTATATTTGGGATTGGCAAGCGACTTTAGAGAATGCATCAAGAGACAAGTACCTCAATTTGCCAAGGAGCTGAAGTCCTTCTCTATTGTTCTTTCTGACATAGTAAAAAATAAAATTTTTATTTAGGAAAGGTGATTTACTATAACATAGACTAGCCAATAACGGTCAACTAAAAAGTGAAATGTTCATATAGACCAAACCAGAATACAACATTTACCCAAAAGAATAGTGTTTATGATCCTGTATCAGTTTTCTGCTGCTGCATAACAAATTACTGTAAACTTAGGGGCTAACAGCAACACAGCTTATTATCTCACAGTTTCTGTGGGTTAGTCTAGGTGGGGTTTAGCTGGATACTCTTCTTGGGGTCACACAAGGCTGCGACAAAGGTGTTGGCTGGAGCTGGATCTCATCTGGGGTTCAGGGTCCTCTTTTAATTTATTGATTGATTTTAGTGATAGAAAGGGGGAGAGAGAGAAAGAGAAGGGAAGAGAGAGAGAGAGAGAAATGTCGATATGTTGTTCCACTTATTTATGCATTCATTGGTTAATTCTTGTATGTGTCCCGACTGGGGATTGAACCCACAACCTTGATGATTTTGACGATGGGATGAGGGTCCTCTACTAAGCTCTCTGATTGTTGGCATAATTCAGTTTCTTGGAGATTGAAGCCCTCACCTAGAGACTATCTACCACTTTCTGTTGGGTGGTTCTATCTTCAAGGCAGTTTGCTCATTCAAGGCCAACAGGAGAGCATCTGCCTGCTTTGGGTATCTAACTCTTCTGACTCTGAGTTTTAGATATTTTTAAATGTTTATATGATTAGGTCAGGCCCACCCATGATAAACTTTTTTTTTTTTAATTTTTATTTTTATTTTTTTTTATTTATTCATTTTAGAGAGGAGAGGGAGAGACAGAGAGAGAGAGAGACAGGAGAGACAGAGAGAGAGAAGGGGGGAGGAGCTGGAAGCATCAACTCCCATATGTGCCTTGACCAGGCAAGCCCAGGGTTTCGAACCGGCAACCTCAGCATTTCCAGGTCGACGCTTTATCCACTGCGCCACCACAGGTCAGGCCATGATAAACTTTTGATGAACTTAAATGACATCTGAAAAATTCCTTCATCTTTGTCATGTAGCCTCACCTAATCTTAGGAGTGACACATTCACAAGTTTCACCCACACTCCGGGGATGGGGACTGTGCAGGGCACATACATAAGGAGGCAGGAACCCTGGGGGCCATGTTAGAATTCTGCATCCCACATACCTTCTTTTCCATGAGTGAATGAATACAGCAGATTGCCTCAGACCTCGGGTACAGAGAAGCAGATGTCACAATAATTTCATACAGAAATGTTGAAAGTGAACTGTATTCAAATACCTCATGAACAATCTTCTAGGGAAGAATACAATTACTTATGATAACTTTATTCATTGTCAATTGGCTTTGCTTCTCTTACAAAGATGGAAGCATCAGACCCATCATGACAATTTCATTTCACTATAAGGATAGCTGGAAGAGACTATCCGGGACCACTGTGTTTGAGAAGGAGCCTCAAGCACATCTGGGCTTAATAGGAAGCAATGTTACGATTAATGAGGAATGTCTGATATGGCAAAGGAAGTGGTCCAGTGGCCTTACTATTTGTCATCTCTTATCTGTATCTTGAGCTATTTTCTCCTTGAAAATTTTAGCCTTATTTTAGAGTTGTAAAGGCAATACAAGTTTAATTGCTTTCAATTTTGATGTTTTCTTTTAATGCCTTGAAAGCAAACTTTCAGAGATTTATTTCAGGTAAATTCAAAATTAAACTGATTACGAAAGAGAAATATTTAGTGAATGTATATTTTTTGTTTCTTTATTAAAATGGATATTTTTTGTTAAGTAATTGACAAAATATTTATAGTGTACTTATTTTAGTGCCAGACACTGTTCTAAGTGCTTTACAGGTGTAAACTGATTTAATCTGTGTAACCAATCCCATAAAGTACATTATCCTTATTCCCGTTTTATAGGTGAGAATGCTGAGGTACTGTGAGGATACATAATTTACCCATACTCACATAGCTGTTAAGTGGACAAGCTAAAATTTAAACCCAGTCTGGCTCCAGAGACTATGAGGTTAATCACTGTGGTATGCTGGATAAATCTGAATCCTCATGTATGTGGGTACATATTTTTTTCATAGATAGTATCAATATGACTAATTTCACAATTGCTCTTGAATTCCTGATAAATTGATTCAGTCAATAAATCTTATATGACTAACATGTACCAAATGTATTTGGTTGTAGTTTGGGGAATATTTGGGCAATGAGGAAAACAGGGAGAAAAATAACCATTTCCTTGTATGATCTGGAATAAAATAAGTAAATAATATGTATTCAATCAAGAAATTTTAATAAGTGCTTTAAAGATGGATGATACAGGCCAGAGGTAGTCAACCTTTTTATACCTACCACCCACTTTTGTATCTCTGTTAGTAGTAAAATTTTCTAACCACCTACCGGTTCCACAGTAATGATGATTTATAAAGTAGGGAAGTAACTTTACTTTATAAAATTTATAAAGCAGAGTTACAGCAAGTTAAAGCATATAATAATACTTACCAAGTACTTTATGTCAGATTTTCGCTGTTTAGCAGAATAAATCTTTATGAAACAACTTACTATAGTTAAATCTATCTTTTTATTTATACTTTGGTTGCTCCGCTACCGCCCACCATGAAAGCTGGAACACCCTCTAGTGGGTGGTAGGGACCAGGTTGACTACCACTGTTATATAGGCAAAGAACTAAGGGAATTCTAATGCATATTGGGGCAAGTGGAAATTCACACATTTGCCTTGAAAGAGCCTGAGGCTATTTGGAGAGGAGAGTTTGTTTGTGGTGATACTAAAGGCTGGGGGTAAATGAGTATACCAGGATAGAGAAGTGTGATGAAACTACCTTGAGGATTACCTGAAGTAAGCAAGTGGGAGGAGGATGAGCCACAAGTCCAGGAGGAGTGACAGGGACAGGGTGATCAGCAGGATATAATGGAAAATGTGTGAAGTGCAGGGGAGGAGCTGACAAAAAGCTGAGTGCTTCAGAGCAGAAGTAGATACCCATAGCCTTTGAGGGTGATGGGAAATTATCAGTGATCTTAGAGGTAGCAATTTAGAATTGACAAGAGTTAATAAGCTAATGGTTTTGGGAAATGAGGCTAGAAGACAGAAGTGTCACTAAGTGTGCTATTCAATTGCAGCTACTTTTCAAAAATAATACATTTCTTACCTGTGTCAGCTTTAGACCAGAAAACACATGTAGTGGGTATATTTTCACAACTCACAGCTCACTTCTACAAAAATTTATTTTTCTATAAATGGAATGTATTTCTGCTATAAGTCTCCTTCCTGTGAGTGGTAGAAAATTCAGTTATTTTCAAGTAAATCTGTAAATTTCATCCATGTGGTAACTTCTTTCATTTCAGGTCTTTCACTGGGTCAAAGAAAGGCTCAATATTCCGTTCTAGAAGTGCAGGTGCACATATGGTAATAACTGGGCTTCTGTAGGAGAGGACATTGATTCTCAGCTGTTCTCTGACATGGGCCAGTGTGGGCTGAGATGGAAACCATCTGGTGTGGTTTCTGGTCTATTTCCAGTATATTCACTGAGATGTTATGGTAGTAGGGACCCCAGGATCAGATCCACACAGGTCTGTTTCTTTGTTCATATTCTCCCTGTGTACCCCAGGGATATCTGCTGTCATCGTTCACTCTCAGACTCTTTTCCCTTTCCTCTTTTCTTTATTTTTATTTTTTGCAGGGTTTTAGGTAGGAGAGGCATGTGAGTAAATGAAGCTTTAGAAAGGTCATGATGACAATATGACAGATGATGGACTGGAGAGGAATCAGGCTAGAGGTAGAGAGAAAGCCAGGGATTGTTTCAATAAATCAGCAGGAAGTGAGAAGAATCAGAATGAGATATTAACAGTGAGGCTGGATAGAAAGGGTGGATATAGAGACTAGCTAAGAATGTGGATATAAGAGATTATTTAAGATTATTAATGACTATTTGAAACCAGGAGTGAAGAGAGCTAAGTCAGACATAAAAAGTTATGTCTGACTTCAAGTCTTGAGAAATTTTTAGGTAGTTCCATTCTCTAAAATAGACAACACAGAAGATGGGGTCAGTTTGAGACAGGCTGGGTTTGAGCTGCTGGGGGATAATTCAAAGGGAGATCCTGCTAAGAAGTTAGGTAAAGTATCTGAATTGGTGGTAAATATTTGGGAAATCGTTACCATTGGTTTGGGCCACTAAAGTTAAAAAAAAATGTCATCAGCCTGGAAAAATATTGTGTTTGGATGTCTGGGAAGTACCAACAAATAAAGAGATAGAAGAAGAGAACTGAGAAGAAAGGGCCAGAGTGAAAGAAGGAAGAGTTTGGTGTCATAGGAGTCAAGGTCATAGTTAACATGTAAAAATATGGCCCTTTAGGTAAGGGCTTAAATGTCCTCATTCGTTTTGGCAAACAGGTAGTCTCTGATGATTTTTGCATTTCCTCTAAACTAGTGGCAAGTGAGCTATGTGACATTGAGCAAGTAGTTTAACAATAATCCTTAGTCACAGAACTGTTGTAAAAAGTAGGTGAAATTTCTGCCCACCTGGGAAAGATTTGCCCCTCTCTCTCTGAAATTCATCTGAATTTACAGTGCTCTAATATGTTTAAAATATATATGACCTTGGAGAAGGAGAGTCTTGTCAACAAATAATGCTAAGGCAACTGGACATCCACATACAAAAAAGATGAATCTAGACACAGACCTTGCAACTTTCAGAAAAATTAACTCAAAATAAATTATAGACCTAAATGTAAAACTGAAAATTATAAAACTCCTAGGAGAGAGTATAATATCTAGGCAACTGTGAGTCTGGTGATAACTTTTTAGATAAAACACCAAAGGCACAATCCATGAAGGAAATAAATGATAAGCTAGACTCCATTAACATTAAAAATTTTTGCTCTGCAAAAGGTATTGTCAAGAAGAATGAGAAGACAGGCCATAGACTGGGAGAAAATATTTTGTAAAAGACACATCTGAAAAAGGACTGATCCAAAATATACAAAGAACAGTTAAAACTCAACAATAACAAAACAAAAACCTGATTTTAAAAATAGGTCAAAGACCTTAACAGACATCTCACCAAAAAAGATATAGCAATAGTATATAAACATATGAAAATATGTTCAACCTCATATGCAAATTAAAACAACAGTGAGATACCACTACACACCTATTAAAATGGTCAACATCCAAAACACTGGCAACAGAAATCCTTGCCAGGATGTTAAATATGACCGCACTCATTAGCAATGCAGTCTTCTCTCTGAGCCTTATATTAAAATTCTCTGAGTAGCTCCAGGATACATTCCCAGGCATGTTGTCCTGAAACCTGTTGGTATTCACAAGCCCTTTGGTAAATAATAATTCCTTTTCTGCTCATAGCATGGACAACTTTCAGTGTTTCCTTCTTGAACCACTCTGAGACCTGATCCTCATTATTTTGGTAACAGATCAAGAGTTAGCAAACTAGGGCCGATAGGTTGGACGCCTACAACTGTTGCACGATTAAGAAACACAGCCCAGCCACTCCCACTTGTTTCTGGACGCAGGGGCAAAGTTGAGTGGTAGAAACAGACTTCAGATGGTCTGCAAAGCCTGAAATAATTACTATCTGACCCTTTAAAAGAAAGTTTGCCAATCTCTGGTCTCAGCCAGCTCTTCCTAATAGACCTTTTTCAATGATGACGATGCATAATCTGCAGTGTCTTACATGGAACCACTAGCCACCTGTGGTTATTGAGTACCTGAACTACGCTAGTGTGAGTGAGGAAGAGAAATCTTGACTTAATTCAGTTTTAATATGGATAGCTGGTGTCTATTAGGCTGGACAACACAGGTATAGAAGCAGCAAAGAGAGTTGGGGAGGTGCAAAAGTTTTTAGAAGGACACACACATCTTGAAGTCATTAATTTCAGTAAAAAATTTGCATAATGTTTAGAAAAGGGAAGGTTGCTTCTTCTGGGAGAGAGGCCTACCCCAACTGGTCCAGGGATTGGAGGAATCGGAGGGGGGGGGGAGCTGTTGACAGTTCTTATCTCAGGTCTCAGGGATCTGACTGTCAGTGTAGGAGACACTAGAGCTATGAATTCAGCCTCTTTGAAGCTGCACCATTCTTACATTCAACTCTTGGGTCTGAGCATTAGAATAGCCTTCTGTACATTGAAGATGAGGGCGCATTAAACACTGCTGCCACTGAGGCATTCTCATGGTTTGCGTACCATGCCCCAAGTTGAGAGATTTTTGACCTGAGCCTTTGTTCTTCCTTCCTGTGAATGCTAACAACAGCTAACTAATTTCCCAATCTTGTAACTACCTTGCCCCGTGTCTTTCAAACATTGGCCCTGCTGCATAAGCCAGTACATACCATTTCACAGGTCCCCCTCTCAATCTACCATGGGTAAAATCTAAGAAACTGTGATGTTAGGCAGTGTCAGAGGTAATCATTGTGTCACTTACCAGTCATAGAGGCTACCTCATCTGTCCCATCACTATCCCATTCTGACTGTCTGCTTCCTATAACTACTCCGAGCATCATCTTTCTTAGTCTGGTTCCTGTAGAAGCAGACCATGAGACAAAGATTTGTGTGCATGTGGTTTGTAGGGAATGATCCAGGGGAGAGGAAGCAGGGAATGAGAAAGCAAGACAAGAAAGAGTATGCGTGTGTGTGGGGGTGGGTGGGGGAGAAGAGTGGGAAGCCAGTTTAATGTATGTTAACAAGCAGGTTACTGTGGAGAATATCCAGGACCCAATCCTGCTGGGACCCCTGGGAAACGGTGTGGAACACACTTTGTACTTGTCCTCCTACATTCCCAGCATGTCAATTTTCTGGTGCACTCACCTGCCCTGTGCCTAAGGTGAGATAAAAACTCAAGTGGAGGCCCTGGCTGGTTGGCTCAGCGGTAGAGCATCAGCCTGGCGTGCAGGGGACCCGGGTTCGATTCCCGGCCAGGGCACATAGGAGAAGCGCCCATTTGCTTCTCCACTCCCCCCTCCTTCCTCTCTGTCTCTCTCTTCCCCTCCCGCAGCCAAGGCTCCATTGTAGCAAAGATGGCCTGGGCGCTGGGGATGGCTCCTTGGTCTCTGCCCCAGGCGCTAGAGTGGCTCTGGTTGCGGCAGAGCGACGCCCCGGAGGGGCAGAGCATCGCCCCCTGGTGGGCAGAGCGTCGCCCCTAGTGGGCATGCCGGGTGGATCCTGGTTGGGCGCATGCGGGAGTCTGTCTGACTGTCTCTCCCCGTTTCCAGCTTCAGAAAAAAAAAAATAATAATAATAATAAAAAAAAACTCAAGTGGAGGGAGAGTTGCAGGTGTTCGCCATGCTCATGCTTAGGAACGGTGAGGGTCGGGATGGTATGGGCAGGCACCAACAACATCTGCTACAACATCTGCTTTTAACTGAAGGTGTTAAAAAAGCCAGAGTCCTGAAACAAAGATGTCTGGTCAAAGCAATGACAGCAAAATCAAAACAAATCACATGCATTCCCCTTCTAACCTTTCCTGGGGAGCTCAGAGAGCCTTCAGAGGCTGACCTGAGCTGCTGAGGGCAGGGTCAGGTGGATGGGGACAGTGCTTTTTTCTCAGGTTCCACTGCCCAGACCTACCCTGGTCACTTCTACCAATGGCTGCCAGTCATGCTGGAGCAGATGGCATCTCTCAAGCCTTTGTTATCTCCTGGGGTTTAGCTCTCTTCTCTGAGATCCCAAAACATGTCTGGCTGGATTATTGAAAATCATCCCCTAACCCTAACCTATCACTCTCAGCCTCAGGCTGCCAGGTAGTAGGTCCCACCTTAGGAGTTCAGAGGTTTCTAAGCTGTCTTCCCTCCATCCCAAGTCACTTTGATCTTGTTTGCAGAGGTCAGATTAATGTAGCTGCTCATGTTTTCTTCTTTTCAGTCTATTTGTTAAACAATATAAAATTTATGTTAGATTTAGTCTCCTCTGACGAGTCATCTTTGGGGTTTTAAAATACTCAGATATTCTGAATTAGAATGCTTGGTTTTCACAGCGACGACCGTACTATGAATTACAAGAACTTATTTGGAGCTGAAGCCGAAAACCTCCTCTGGTTCTGCATGGGGCTGTGTTAGTCATCCTCGGGCCCATGTGTGCTATCCGTGCCAGAGGGCACTGGTCACAGAGGGACTGTGTGTTCCGGCAGAGGCTGGGGAGCGCCACGGTGTCAGCACTGTTGGTGAAACAGGGCGGTAATGACAAGGAGTGGGGAAACGGACATCGCAAATGCTTACCCTTTAACACATTTGTGAAATGTACAAAGTTAAAATGTCTGTTAATCTTTAAAAAGGTTTTCCTTTGACTCCACTTATGAGGAACTTTTAAAGAACATGAGGCTTTTTAACCCCATGAGGAAATTAGCTTCTGCAGGTGATTGGCTGGTGTTTCTAAAAGTTCACTGAGCTGTTGTTGGGTGGGGAGCCACCAAAGAGGAGGAGGAAAGGAAATCTCGTGGATTGAGTCCTTGTTTTGTGCCAGTACTTTTAGGCGTTTCATTTCTGTTATAGATGTGTTCTGTACAAGAAACATGTGAAAGTGTCATCAACCTGTTTCCACAGTAGAGAAACAGAGGCTTCGAAGAGTTAAACAACATATCCTGAGAGAAACAGTAACACAGAGTGGGCATAGCACATCTCTGGGGTAGACTGTCTGGTGTTAAACCTGGCCATGCCACTGTTTGCCCGTGTGACATTGGACAACTTGCTGAACCTCTTGTGCCTTGGTTTTCATAACTGAAAATGGAGAAAATGGTAATAGCTACTCTTAGAGTTGTTGTGAGGATTAAGGTGCTAATGTACACAAAGTAATTGGCAGAGTGTCTGACACTTAGTAAATACTATAGAAAGGGTTTTATGCCATTATTATTATTTTAAATCATTCTATTCATAAAGATATAAAGTAACAGAGCATGATTTTGAACCTAGAGCTGAGTGTTTCTAAGCAAACATTGCATATTATCATACTAATGTAATACCATATATTCATATGTGTTAAGTTTTATAATATTTTAAGGATTTTCTTCCATAAACAGTTATTACGCATTTTCTATATAATAGGTCCCATTCTACAAAGCCCGGAGAAAATTATCTGTATACGTACATTACAATGATGTGTGAGTGCTACCTATTCTAGAAAAACGGCTAAACGGATTGCCTCAGATGGCTGATTTAATACGTGGGCTTCATCAGGGTATCAGGAGATCCCAGAGCATTTAGTCTTCCCAAGAAGCAGTGATTCAAACATATTTTGAAAGTTGACGAATGATTCTAAATCAAACGTCACAGGAGTACAGCGCCCAGAGTATAGGGGTTGATTTATAAGCAAGTCACCTCTTACGTGAATAATGCCCTATAGGAGTATAGATTGATTTATTCAATGATGGTGCCGTAGGGTCAACTGCAAATGCAATAAACGTCAGACATACAAAGAGAATCATAATTTCTAATACTCTGCCACTGAGGTAATGTTGCCCTCAAACCCTTGTCCCTATGCCTCATTGGGTGGGGAGTGGAAGAAGTGGGGGTGGGGATTTAAACTTGCTGATTGACATTATTTTAGTTTCTTCTAGTTTCAAATAATCCTACTTAGGGCTTACACAATCTCTTTGTGGTAAATCCTTTGTCTCGCGAGGTTTATCCTTTTCCCTTTCACATTGTAGCGTTTTATTCAAGGGGGCCTACGCCTGTGAATGTCATATAGGAAAGGGCTTCATATCCAGGCCCTGTCCCCTGGGACAGCAAATCAATTTTCCAGACTATTAAAACAGGAAAGATTATGCCAAGAGAAATTAGTTAATATATAAAGTCACATGAAAAATATTAATATTAGTATACTGTTCTGAGATGAGATTACAGATGGTGGATGCTTCTTCGTTCATAAGACCCTAAAAGGTAACAACAAGAAAACCCTGTTTTCATTATTTTAAACATCTTATTACACCTAAACACTTTTCTGAGAAATCCAAATCGCCTTTGGAATAATAAATAAAACTAAATAGTTTGTGACCGATAAGAAAATGAGGACCCATTGTTGCAGCAGCGGTTTGTTGAGTTTTGGCATTGCTTAGAATAATTAAATATGAAACACAATAGAATAAGCAGAATTTTTCAGTCTCTGCTTTTACATTGAAGTTAGTGGATGCCCCAGATTATGAGACAGTCCACTTTTGAAAAATCTAATCTCATACTGAGCAGTGAGAAAAGGCGCTAACTCATAGCATTCCAGAAGAAAATTTGGAAAATACTGTTGAATTTACTTAGTTATCTGCAAGAGCTAATAATTTTTTCAAAGAGTGTATTTCAATAGAAGAAAAATGTCCCTTTGTGCTAGAATTTTCTCTTTTACTTCATATTTAAAGCTGAATGCATATCATCCAGATTTTTCTCAAATGCCTTGTTTTAGAAAACCCATTTAGCCTGATCTGTGGTTGTGCAGTAGATAAAGAGTTGACTAGGAATGCTGAGGTCGCTGGTTCAAAGCCCTGGACTTGCCTGGTCAAGGCACATGTGGGAGTTGATGCTTCCTGCTCCTCCTCCCTTCTCTCTCACTCCCCTCTCTAGAATGAATAAATAAAAATCTTTTTAAAAATCTATTTAGAAGTAGTTTTCCTTACTCTCTGAATTTAACTTTTCTTTTTTTTTCTTTTGGTAAACTGGACTAATTGCAAATGTCCTTTTGTGAAGAAAAGGGCAATGTATCAATAGCAACTCTGAGCTGTCTATCCTTAGAAAGCTCTGCTTGCACACTTGGCCCTTGGCTGATATATGAGAATTTGAATTCTGGGAGTTTATCCTTTGCTAACTGGTAAGGGTGGTTCACTGTTCCCAGACAGCAACATGATGTGGTTTGTGCTGAAAACCTGCTTTCCTTGTGGCCGTTTGAAACTTCGGTACATGCTAAGCAGGCCGTACCTACAAGACCAGCCTCCAGCCCAGACCATGGGCACTGAGTTGCTAGCAGCCTCCCCTGGGTAGACATGGCACACGCATGTGGCTGTATTTTTGTGGCTGGGAAGAGCGCGCTCTCTTTGACCTCCCATGGGAGGAGGCGAGCGTAAGGCAGCCTACGCACAATTCCTGCGGAAGGCTGTGCCCTTCCCTGTTTGGATTCACTGTCTGTCCTTCCTGCCTTGCTGTTGAAGTCTTAGCTGTGAGTACAACCACATGCTGAATCCTGTTCTTCCTTTTCAAGAACCTCCAAAATGGAGTGGTCTCGGGGAACTCAATATACCTTTGTAATATTTTACAATTTTTTAAAATAAACAACAGACTTAACAGAATAGAAAAGTACAAATGTGCCATACTGCTAATTTATAATTCTTTCTTTTTTATCACAAAGATTGATTAAATTTTATCTCCTCTTTCTGACAAAGCAAATAGTTCAAACTTTATTTCTTTTGCCAGTTGTCTCTAAAATATAACAGGACATCAGAGATATCTAGTTACAATGGAAATACCAAACAAAGAAAATGAACATGTAAAATTTCAAAAGAAATCCTGCTGTGTGGATGGTATAAATTTTAATCCAAATAAGGTTAAGAGTGGGCCGTCTAACTGCTGGGCCCTGGGGGGTGCGGGGCGAGCTGGTGAGTCCGCAGCAGCCGGCGGAGGTGCCAGCTCTCATTTTAGATTACTCAGAGTCCTGGCTCTGAGCACCGCTGCGTCTCCGGAAACCTTCAGAGGGGACTGTTGAAATTTCATTCCTTTTTCATTTTCTTGGGCTCATTAAGTTAGTAAATGCGAAGAGAAGTGGGACTTCAAAGAGCCTATGGTAGGTATGCTGATGAATGACAAGTCAGGAAAGCAGACAGCTGTAGCTCTCGGTATAATGACTTTTAAGCTGATGCCTTCACGTTACCAGTTAAACTATTGTGAAAACTTGCCATTGACTAATTGCGTGCTGGCTTATTTAGACGGGAAAGTCTGAAAGCCAATTAAATAAATCTGAAATGCTTGTATTCCCTGAGCTGTCTCAAAGTACCTATTTATAACCATTCTGGGCTTGGGATACATTTTTAAAATGTTAGTAACAGATTTAAAAATCCTATGAAATTTGTTATTATTTCATTGAACGGAATGGACTGACTTACGGATTTTGCTGAAGTGGAAAATAGAAATTAAAAGAAAAAAACTCAGTTTGCATAATGTGAAGCGCTACCCCTGGTGCAGACGGCTTGCCTTCCCAGACGGAGGCCTCATATCCCTCCGCCCTGGGTAAATATTAATTAGTACAGTCTCAAAGGACTGAGATGACAGGGCTCCACTAATTTAACCTCAGCTGAGTGTGAATGGGAATGTTATTGTTGTGTTTAGTATAAGCACGTATATATTAATTTTCTTGGTGTTCTGGAGTGTTATATATAAGAACCCACATTATTGTCCTTGTATAATTAATTCAATCAGTTAAAATGTGGCCACTGATTATTACCCACCATTTATGATCAATATTTTCCCCATGAAAGCAAGGATTCCACACATTTTTTTCCCCTAACCAATGAGAAATTTCTCTTTTATTTTATTGCCTTCCCCAGTTTCCTGGCTAGAGTGAGGAAGAGCACCATAACGCTAAGCTCTTGGCCATACTCTGGTTTGAAAGTGTCTGATTCACCCACCGTATCCAGTACCCTCCTTCTGTTCACCTGCTGGCAGAGGTGGGTTTAGCGGCAGGCACACCAGGGTTGCGCCCTGGGCCCTGACTTCTGAAAGGCCTGCAAAACCCCAACTTTACACTTTTTTCTAATGGCACCAAGTTTGGTTTCATATGTGCAATTTTAACATTAATAGTACATAACGTTTTTTATTTATTTAAAAATATGGTTAACATGGGTTTTTATTTTTCCCTCTCTCTTTTTTTTAAGGGGCCTAATATTTTCTTCAGCACCCAGGGCCTCAACCAACCTTAAGCCACCTCTGCCTGTAGGAGAATGTACTTTGCTTCCAGTAAGTTTGTGGGTCTCTCCTTCACCCACCTTTTTTCTCATCAACTGACTGTGAACCCTGCTGTTAGAATTAGTTCACATCAAGTACATTTTTTCTTTTACTGCTCAGAAACTAAGAAAATCAAAAGCGAATAACATGTAGCGACATGTGCTCTGATCTCGCCCCTCTTGCTCATTTTACCACCATAGACCTTTAGACAAGGCCGGATGCATTCGTCTGGTGGGCCCAAGCTCAGTCATTTGAGCAAGCCTTCATAATTGCTCTACTATATGTCTCCTCCCTTTATTATTATTTGCATAATAATTTTATTTAAACCAACTCACTAGCTTATGTGGCCCATTTCCTTTTTTTAGATTTTATTTGTTGATTTTTAGAGAGAGGGGAAAGAGAAAGAAAGTTGGGGGAGAAATGGGAAACATCAGCTTGTAGTAGTTGCTCCCTGTACATGCCTTGACCAGGGAAACCCAGGGTTTCGAACTGGCAACCTCAGCATCCCAGGTCGATGCTTTATCCACGACACCATCACAGGTCAGGCTTGTGTGGCTTCTTTCTTTCTTTCTTTCTTTCTTTCTTTCTCTCTCTCTCTCTCTCTCTCTCTCTCTCTCTCTTTCTTTCTCTCTCTCTTCCCCCTCCCTCCCTCTCTCCCTCCCTTTCTTCCTTTTCTTTCTTTCTTTCTCTCTTTCTTTCTAGCAAGTGAGAGACAGACAGACAGAAGGGACAGAAATAAAAAGCATCAATTCTTTGTTGTAGCACCTTAGTTATTCATTGATTGTCTTCTCACATGTGCCTTGACCAGGGGGCTCCAGCTGAGCCAGTGACCTCATGCTCAAGCCAGTGACCTTGGGCTTCAAGCCAGGGACCTTTGAGCTCAAGGCAGTGACCATGGGATCATGTCTATGATCCCACACTCAAGCCAGCAATCCCTCACTCAAGCTGGTGAGCCCATGCTCAAGCCAGTAACCTTGGGGTTTTGAACCAGGATCCTCAGCATCCCAGGCCATTGCTCTAACCACTGCACCACTGCCTGATCAGGCACCATTTCTCATTTAAATTAGCTTACTGCCTTGTAGCCTTTGGTAATATTTGTACAATTATGAAGTTAATGTCCCAGTTATAATATTCTAATATACACAAAATTAAATAAAATTTGGAAATGAAAACCATCTTGGACATCTCTTACCACACTAGAGCTTATTGAGCTGTGTGTAAATTCTAATTTTTAATCTGTTGATGTTTTATTTCCTTCATTAGAACCTTTCTTTCCCACCTCCCTCACACTGGTGCTCACTCGCATCCCTCACGCTCTCATGATGATGTGAGGCAACTCCTCTGACCCATTCTGTTCACTCAGTCTTTTTTGTTTTGCACTTCATATTACACATTGTAACATTTTAAATTTTACTGGAAAAGGTTTTTTACACAAGTTATTCATGGATATTTTTCTCCCTGCCTTCCCCCATGTATATTATATTCTTTTTCAAAGGTCTGAGCTTCCAGAGGATGGAGATGCCTGTCTTTAGTGCTATACTATCTCTCCTCTCCCTGCCACAAGCACCTGTACTACCATAAACCTCCAGTGATGCTGACAGGCCAATAGTTGTATGATGGAGACCTGGACAAGACCATGATGTTCCATCTTTAAGTTTTCACAGCAGTGGTTGTAGAAATAGTCATTTCTATGGTATGCAAACTGGAACTCCTTGATTTTTCAGGGCAGAATAATATCATGTGTAAAGGCTTAAAGGTAAGGAAAATCGTGGACTATGGGGCAAATGAAAAGAAGCTCAGAGTATCTGAAGCACAGAGGGTGATAAGGAAATGGGGAAGCTGGCCTTGGAGAGGGAAGGAGGGACCTTCCCTTGGAGAGGGAAGAAGGGCCTCAGAAGCTATGCTAAAGGGTTTGGATTTGATCCCAAGTCAGTAGGGGCAATTGAAGAGTAACATGTTGTGTAGGGATGAATACCAGGTGGCCAAATCCAAGAGAAAGGATGAAAAGCTAGTTATGAGCCTCTGCAACCATCTCACCAGGGGGTGGTGCCAGCCGGAGTTTGGGTCGTGGCTCTTAGGAGGAATAATCTGGGCATATTTGGGACTACTTAGGAGTGGGAATCAACAGGACCTACCAATTAGCTAAACAGGCATATGCAGGACATGGAAGGGTTAAGACAGTAATTTTCAATTGGAGTGCTGCAAGAATTTTTAAAACATTCAATGCCTGACTATTTAGTCAAGGACACTGACATATTTTTCCCTAGATTGTAAAAAAAATGAGAACAGCCAAATACAACAATAGTCGTCTGATGTGAATTAATCAAAATTATACATTTTTTTTTGTCAGATTGGCCAAAAAAAAATTTTTTGGCATGCCACGGTATTTTTGTTATTAGTTTATGTGTGCCATGAGATGAAAAAGGTTGAAAATTGCTAGTCTAGAGAAACTGCCAAATGTCTGGTTTTGGCAAAGGATAGATCATTGTACTCTTCATGAGCAGAGAGCAGGCAGATCCGCAGACTTGGGGAGAAAGGCAATCAATTCAGTACTGCTCATGTCTAAGCTTATTTGGTAGTGAGTTATCTAAGAGACAGTTTAAAGCTTAGAAGAGAGCTCTTGCCTTGAGATAAAGATTCAGAAATTGTTAGCATGAAAGGTATTCAAAACTAAGCTAGAGGGGTAAATTTCCTAGAGAGAGTTGGTAGGAGGTGTGTAGAAATATCTTAGGCTGAACATCAAGGACACCACACTGAGTGATGGGCATGGAAAGAGGAGGCTTCCCAGAAGACAGAGCAACCAAAGACAAAGGTTGTGATGAAATCACAGGGCTAAAGAAGGCAACCCTCAACAGGAAGTTCAAATAAGTTAATGACGCAGAAAAGATTACTAGATGTGGTGACTTCCCGGTTGTTAATTTCACTGGCAAGAGCAGCTTCTGTGGGAATCAGGCCCACAGGAGAGGAAAAGCATATGTTCTCCAATAATGGCAGGTAAGCATGCTGTATTAGGTTCTCCAGAGAAAGAGAGGCAATAGTGTGTGTGTGTGTGTGTGTGTGTGTGTGTGTGTGTGTATGCACATGCATATATGTATAAATATGTGTGTATATTATATAAAAAATACATAACTGGGGATCCAAGATGGCAACAGAGCAGGCAAATGTTCCAATTGTACCCTCCCAGAACAAAATTGGAGTTATAACTAAACTTAGGAACAATTATCTTGAGAAACCAACTTCCGACTAAATAAAGAGGAATGCATAACCAAGGAGTCACAGAAGACACAAAAAGATTCTGAGGGTCAGTCATGGGCAGTGTCCTCCATTGGTCTTCACTGGGTTCCCTCTAGGGAGGCCCTGGGCCGGCACATCCAGTGGCCAGGTATGGAGAGCAATGGAGCAGGACCCGACTACCCTTGCTGTGGCGTATATGAAGGGAGGGCTCATTGGACACTGGGCCCAGTTAGGAGAGTTCCACTTTCTGTGGTCAGCACCTGCACAGCAACTTCTGCACACATTGGACAGGGTGGGGTTTCATAGTCAGCCAGCCTGGATCCTGGATATCCTGCCCTGCTGGGCTAGGTTCCATAGTGGAAAGGAAGAGAGGCTTGGATCACGAATATTCAAGGTGTGGGTTCCTTGGAGCCTATTCTTGTGACTGGTTGAGGGGCTTAGTGGGACACCCTACATCAAGGTCTCTTGGTCAGGAGCTCACTGCAGAGAAAGTGGTCTCTACTCCAGAGCCTAATCCCAGGACACTGCTGGATACTCTAATTCTATTTCTCCCCAGTGAAGTGAGCAGCAGGTTCAGATCTGGTGGGACCACTTTTCTCATACTGAGCTCCTGACCAAGAGACCTCTGACATGGAGGGTCCAACTAACATTGCCATCCAGACCTTAGCTGCCCTAACCCCCCAAACTTGTAATCTGTGGAGGGGTTGGTGGGGTGAGACCAGTCTGAGCCCACACTACAGTTGTTCTACAGAAGACTCTGTGGGAAGATCACACAGCTGCAAGAGGAGGTGGAGCAGCTGAAAAATGGAGGCAAATATTACAGAACTTGGGCCCTTTAATGGAGATTCTTTCAACTCTAAACAGGAAGAAGTTGATCCTTATATACTGGTTGACCCCTCCCACACACACCCGGGTACAGAAAACACAGATACAAACAGTAAACAGAGTGGTAGCTTCAAACAGGAAGCCCACAGCAGGTTACAAACAATAGCTGACATCAACCTATACCAGAACTCTGTCCAAGAGAACCCAGAACCAACAGAATCAGTAGTAGGTGGCAGACTTCACTAAGGCTAGGCTCAGCTAGATACACAAGCAGCATGCCCAAAGGAGGAGTCCAGCAAGAACTAGACACTGTGGAGAATAAATATGCCCAACAGGACAGACATTGAACAATGTCTAATACCCATGATCAAAGTTGACTGTTAGAGCCAGCCAGCCTGAAGGAATAACTCCACCCATGAAAGAGACTACTGTATTCATGACTCACACACAACAAGAAGATAAATATAACACTCAAGAAACATTCCTAGAGCAAGGAACTCAGTTGGACTGAAAGTTAATACCACTGAGCCTATCTTTCTCATAAAGATGCTACATAAATTTGGGAGTGAGTGCAGAGCTACCTAATACACAGACAAAATAAGCAGACAAAGAAATGTGGCCCAGTTGAATCAAGAAGAGAAATCCACAGAAGAAGTATTAGACAAAATAGAAGCAACCAAACTACCAGACGCAGTGTTTAAAATAATGGCTATTAGGATGCCCATTCATTCTTACTCTAAGATCCCTGAGCCATTATTTTAAACTTTGCATCTGAGGTAACAATATTTATATCTCACAAAATAGCTTTTAAAACAAAGGCCATAGTAAGGCACACAGAAGGTCACTACATAATGATAAAGGGAGCAATCCAACTAGAGGATATAACCATTGTAAATATTTATGCACCCAATATAGGAGCACCTAAATTTATAAAGCAGATTTTGTTGGACATAAAGAGTGAGATCAACAACAATACAATAATAATAGGGGATTTTAATACCCCACTAACATCAATAGATAGATCCTCCAGACAGAAAATCAACAAAGAAACAGCGGCCTTAAATGACACACTATATCAACTGGATTTAATTCATATCTTCAGATTATTTCACCCAAAGTGGAAGAATACACATTCTCTTCAAGTGCTCATGGTACATTTTCTAGACTAGACCACGTGTTAAGACACAAAAGAAGTCTCAATAAATTTAAAAAGATGATATCATATTAAGCATCTTCTCTGACCACAATGGTATGAGACTAGAAATCAACAATAGAAAAGCTGAAAAATAGTCAAACATTTGAAGTTTAAATAGCATGCTATTATATAAGAAATGAGTTAACAATGAGTTCAAGGAAGAAATATAAAAAAATTCCTTGAAACAAATGAAAAAAACAAACAACCCAAAATCTATGGGACACAGCAAAAGCAGTCCTAAGAGGGAGGTTCATAGCGTTACTGGCATACCTTAAGAAGCAAGAAAAAGCTCAAATAAAAATCTAACCCTGCACCTAAAAGAACTAAAAAAAAAAAGAATAAGAAATGAAGCCCAGAAAAAGTAGAAAAGATAATAAAGATCAGAGTAGAAATAAATGACATAGAAGCTAAAGAAACAATTTAAAAGATCAATGAAACCAAGAGCTGATTCTTTGAAAAAGTAAACAAGATTGAAGAACTTTTAACCAGATTCATCAAGATAAAAGAGAACCCAAATAAATACAATTAGAAGTAAAAGTGGGAAAGTAACAACTAAAACCACAGAAATACAATGTGTATTAGAAAATATTACACATTAGAACTATATTCCAAAAAATTGGACAACCTGGGCAAAATGGATAAATTCCTAGGAACATACAATATTTCAAAACTGAATCTGAAAGAATCAGAAAACCTGAGCACATCAATTATAACAAACGAAACTGAATCATTAAAATATTCCTAATACCCATATGCCCTTAAAGGCTCCAATGCCCCAAAGGGGTCTCATAGGTGCCATCTGGGTCCTGCTTCAATAGTGAAAAGGAAGGTCATTGAGCTAAAGCCTGCCAGACTTACATGCCTCTGCTGTGAGGAAACAGGGACACTGGAAGGTAGGCTTTCCCCTTGCTCCTCTAAGGGAGGGTTCAGTCTCTTCCAGCCCTGCTCCAGCCACCTATGACCTAACCTTGCCCAGAATGCTGGGGTTTGCCACTGAAGGCTGAAGGTGACCAGAGCTGTCAGCCCCATCTACAACATTTTGGATGAGCCTAGGGTATTTCTTCCAAGAAGCAGGTAAACTGATCTCATTTGCACAAGGGCCACTTAACTATGTCTTGCCTGAATAGTCAGGTTTTTAATTCTTCCCTCGAAGATCTCTGTTGTGGGTGTTGATAGTCCTATTTTCTGCTGCTTTGTTTAATATATAGTGTTTCCTTTATTCCTCCTACCACAACGACCCACTCATATTTCAGGCTGGGACCTACTCCTAATTTAGAGCTCTCTCTCCCCCTTTTGCCAACTTCTATTATGAATCTACCTTTGCCACCCAGCTTAGTGTATCCCAAGGTTCTCTTTACCAAGCCACAGTCACAGAGCTCCAGGGAAAAGCAATCTGGTCTCATCTCTCCAGGCAGAGGAGAACAGAAGCTCCACATCCACACATGCTGCAGATGGCTTTTCCAGTCTACCTGAATCATTAACAGCTAGAAGCAGTGGTCATTGGGACTTGGACATGAGCTGCAAAGTATAGAATTGTGACAACAATTCCAGTGCCATGCAGACCTTTCCTGGATGTGGACTTTTCCTGGACTCCTGCTCCTCGTGACAGCTCCTAACAGACTGAACTGGGGTTGGGTTGCTTTTTTCAGGGATTTGGCATGGTGTTGGGGCCAACTTGGACTTGGTGAACATGTTAAGGACACTACTCTTTTATGGATTCTTGCTGTATTGGCCAAGAGTTTGCTTTAAGGCTTTAATCACTGTAGAAAAAAATAGAGGACTGGATAAAGAAGATGTGGTGCATATACACCATGGTATGCTGTTCAGCCGTAAGAGATGATGACATTGGATCACTTATGGCAAAATGGTGGGATCTTGATAACATTATATGGAGTGAAATAAGTAAATCAGAAAAAACCGAGATCTGCAGGATTCCATACATTGGTGGGACATAAAAACGAGACTAAGAGACATGGACAAGAATGTGGTGGTTACGGGGGGCGGGGGGAGGGAGGGAAGAGGAGGGGGAGGGGGAGAGGTGGGGTACAAGGAAAACTAGATAGAAGGTGACAGAGGACAATCTCTCTTTGGGTGATGGGTATGCAACAGAGTTGAATGACAAGATAACCTGGACATGTTTTCTTTGAATATATGGTGTTAGGAAAATTGGACAGGTACATGCAAAAAAAATGAAACTAGACTACCAAATTACACCATTCATAAAACAAACTCAAAATGAATAAAAGACTTAAATGTAAGTCACAAAACCATATAAATCTTGGAAGAAACAGGCAGTAAATTTTCCGATATCTCTCATAGCAATATTTTGCTGGTATAGCTCTGCAGGCAAGTGAAATAAAGAACAAAATAAACAAATGGGACTATATCAAACTAAAAATCTTTTGCACAGCAAAAGACACCATTAACAAAATAGAAAGACAACCCACTCAATGGGAGAACATATTCACAGATATGTCTGATAAGGGGTTAATAACCAGAATTTATAAAGAACTTCTAAAATTTAACACCATGATAGTAAACAATGCAATTAAAAAATGAGAAAAGGACCTGAATAGACACTTTTCCAAAGAGGACATACAGATGGCCAATAGGCATATGAAAAAATGTTCAGTGTCACTAATCATCAGAGAAATTCAAATTAAAACCACAATGGGATACCACCTCACACCTGTCAGAATCGTGCTCATTAACAAAACAACATATAACAAGTGCTGGCGAGTATGTGGAGAAAAGGAAACCCTCTTGCACTGCTGGTGGGAATGCAGACTTGTGCAGCCACTGTGGAAAACATTATGGCATTTCCTCAAAAAATTAAAATTGGAACTGCCTTATAACCCAGCTATTCCACTTCTAGAAATATATCCTAAGAATCTGAAATCACTGATTCAAAAGAACATATACATCCCCACATTCATTGCAGCATTGTTTACAATAGCCAAGATCTAGAAACAGCCCAAGTGTTTGTCAGTGGACGAGTGGATAAAAGGCTGTGGTCCATTTATACAATGGAATACTATACAGCTGTGAAAAAGAAGAAAAGCTTACCTTTTATGATGGCGTAGTTGGACCTGGAGATTTTATGCTAAGTCAAATAAGCCAGGCAGAGAAAGACAAATATATGATCTCACTTCTCTGTGAAATTTAATGAATATATTAAACTGAGGACCAAAATAGAAACAGAGGTAGGGTCACAGGGAATAATGCATAGCTGTCAGAGGGAAAGGGGAAGAGGAGACGGGATCAAAGAAGGTGAAGGCATTAGCCAAATTATATGTACATAACACATAGATACAGACAGCAGGGTAGCAAGTCACAGAGAGAAAGGGGTATGGATGTCAGGAAAGGGTGGCAAAGGGGGTGAAATGAGAATGGAAAGAGATTTTGCATGGGACATGGGGGGCACTGCGGGGGTTGAGGGTGTTATATTGAGTGGGACACTAAAAACCATGTCAACACAATTAAATAAAAATTAAAATTAAAAAAATAAAAATACGTAACTGATTATAAATAATTGGCTCATGCAAATATGAAGGTGACAGGTCCCAAGATGTTCAGTGTGATTCAGCAATCTGAAGACCCAGGAAAAGCCCATGCCTCAGTACCAGTCTAAAGGCAGGGGAAAAAATCGGCCTCCTTCAAAGACTGCCAAACAGGAAGATCTCTCTCTACTTAGGTGAGGTTCAGCCTTTGTTCTATTCAGATCATCAACTAATTGGATGAGGCGCACTTGCATTAGGGAGGGTAATCTGTGTTACTCCATCTACTGATTTAAATGTTTATCTTATCCAAAAACATTCTCACAGAAAAAGAATAATGTATGATCAAATATCTGAAAAGCCTATGACTCAACCAGGGTAACACATAAAGTGAACTGTCACAGAGACTTTCACCACTTTTATGATATCCATGCTTTGAACCTCAGAAACAGCTGAGGGGCTTTTTTTTTTTTTTTTAAATGTCAAGGTCTGAGCTGTACTTGCAGAAAGCAGTCCATGTGGGGTAAGGCAACTTTGTTACTTTTCTAAGGCTGCCACAACAAATTACCTCAAACCAGGTGGCGCAAACCAGTGGTCCCCAACCTTTTTTGGGCCATGGACTGGTTTAATGTCAGAAAATATTTTCACGGACCGGCCTTTAGGGTGGAACAGATAAATGTATCACGTGACCGAGACAAGTGTCAAGAGTGAGTCTTAGACGGATGTAACCGAGGGAATTTGGTCATTTTTAAAAAATAAAACATCATTCAGACTTAAATATAAATACAACGGAAATAATGTAAGTTATTTATTCTTTCTCTGCAGACCAGTACCAAATGGCCCACGAACGGTACTGGTCTGCGGCCCGGGGGTTGGGAACCACTGGCGTAAACAACAGAAATTTGTTCTGTCAGTCTGAAATCAAGGTGTGAGCAGGGCCATGCTCCATTTGAAGGCTCTCAGGTAGAACCCTCCCTGGCCTCTTGCCAGCTGCTGTGGCTCCTGATATTCCCTGGCATTTCTTGGATGGTAGCTACATCTTTTTTTATAAAGATGGCATTGTTGGTTAAGGGTGCACCCTATTCCAGGTGACCTCATCTTAACTAATTATATTGTAAAGACCCTATTTCCTAATGAGGTCATATTCCAAGGTTCTGGGTGGACATGAATTTCGGGGTAACAGTATTCATCTCACTACAACACCAAAGAAGCATCTCTAATAAGTAATACGACAGGTTCTAATGCAGGTGGTTTACAGATCACACTTTGAGACTGCTGAGCCTGCACAAACTGCTTTTATGTAAAGGTGGGGGTGGATTCAGGTAGCGGGGAAAGGGATTCCCTGAAAGTTTAAATCCCACCATGACTGATGCTAAGGGCCAGGGACTGACTGGTAAAGCTATCTTTTAATCGGGATTTTAAAACAGCATTAACTCTCTAATATTAAGTAAATTTTAGTGAAGAAAGATTTCAACCTGATGTAAGGGTTTGACGTTATTGCCAGAACTGAAAACTGCCAGGGCCTTCATTGTCCTGAGCCCTCAGACAGCATCCATGCAGTAAGTAACACAAAGGCACAAACACGGACTTTTTTCTTAAGAAACTCAAAGGAAAGGTTATTAGAAATGAAACAAAGAACATTGAGGTCTACCCCCCACCATCCCAGGCTGGCCAGAAACCTCAGATAATCAGGGAGATATATCTTTATTAGAAAATTTGTCATATTTGGAAGATAGATTATATGCCAAAGTAGCTCACATTATAAAAACGTCTTATTACATTTTATTGTTGCAATGATGAGCAACAAGTCATTTAAAGTGAACATGATATTTAAGAACCAAGTGCAGTGTCTATTCAGAAACTGAATTATTAAAAAAGAAAACAAAAGTTATCTACAAACAATGAATGAAGATAGCTTGGTTTAAAAGTCGTGCCTGATGTAGCTGGGATAATGTTTCCCAGACAGTATTTGGAAAGCATTGTGTCAAAGCTATGAAAGTGCTTGTGGTGAATTGATAATTTATACAGAACAAACACTAATTTTGTTGTAAAAACCGTACCCTATAATTTGCTTTTCTGAGTTAAATGTACCTGTCTACATTTTTATAATCATCTGTAAAAGAAAGAGAAGTTAGATATCCCTTTAAGCCCTTCCCTAGACTGAGGATTTTGTGATATTTAAGAAATAGTTATCTATCTGGAAGAGAGATTTCAGGGCACTAGCGTTATGCTGATGACGGGAGGAAGGAGGTGGAGCAGTGGGAGGGAGGAAGGCACTGCAGGGCTGCTGTTTGTCTCCCCCCCACCCCCTTGGTCGTGGGCTGTCGCACGCGGACAATGTCAAGGCTGAAGTCAAAGACAGAGGAAGCCTTCCTGTGCCAGCAGGCACAAGGCTGAATGAAGACAGCTGTGACCTTTCTGACCACAGAATCAAAAAACTGTCCCTGCCACATTCATTTTGTGCCTGAAGGGTGGCTGTTAATTGTTAACTCTGCATTCATAATAGTCAAGGATAGCACTGTTTTGCTCATAGCTTATAATATCTCAGTTCTAGGTTTTGAAATGATCATATTCAGAAATAGTTGAATTTGTTTGAAATACCAATAAATGGTTTATTGAATAAAACCTTAAAAAAGAACAAATTACCCAGAAAAGTACAAACTCATTAAACTACTCAGGTTATAGTTTTGTATTGACTAGAATTGACCAGCGAAGACTTCTGGGTGTGCAGTAGGTACCCACGAACTACAACGAAGGGAACAGTCTAAGGCAGGGGTTTCAAACTCAACTCAGCATGTGGGCCGCAGAGCAAGATCACAGCCGTTCTGCGGGCCGCACTAGGTCTACAAAAGGCAACTGTTACGCAACACTTTTCTCACTGCAGTTGAAAACAAAAAAAAAAAATCAGTACAACAAGCACAATCGTACATGCAGTTTACTCAGTGTCACAAAACGACCAGAAACTGTAGTTCGCATCACAACTGCTGTTAACTAAGCTAATATCTAGCTAGGATGCTAGAGAAATGAAAAATACAAGTAGGCCCCTAGGCTTACTTAATTTTATCCAAAATATTTTGAACTTCGTGGATTAGTCTGCGGGCCGCACAAAATTGTTCGGCGGGCCACGAGTTTGAGACCCCTGGTCTAAGGGCATAAGGAAACCCCACAATTCAGAGATCTACTTCATATCTTGTTAAAAAATTTCTTTGAGTTATATACTGTCAATATATCACATAAAATTTTTAAAAGATATTTCTATTTCTTTTCAACTTCACAAAATTTCAAGTCCAAATTCTGCATAAAAATAAATAATTCAACTAAATTCAATGATACTGAAACGTGTTTAGATGTTATGCCCTTGAACTCATACTAATGAGGGCATAACACCTCCTTGCACCTGCATAAATGGCTACATCTTCCCTTGCTCCTTGATCCTGACCCACCCGGGCACTTCCCTGTGTGGCCTCACATGGTGTGGCTTGTCCCCCATCCTGGGAACTATGAGTAAGAAACTCTTTTCAATGGTAATTGTCTCTTGATCTCTTGGCCTCACATTCTGGTATTTAAGCACGCCAAATGGTTAACCCTGTATATGGTTAGTTAGTAAATATCTGCAGCCTTTGTTAGCTACCTAATCCCTTCCAGGAAGATTAAAAGGTGCATCTTTGGTGTCGAGCATCACGCACAGTGGATTCTCGTTAAATGTTCAGTAAATGAATGAATAAAAGGGAAAGGAGAGGAAGTGTGATGAGGGTAGAGGATTAATATTCCTTGCAGACGCACTGCATGCCAAACCTCATACTCTTAATATAATTCAGGCTTTAAACTAAAAATGAAAAAGGTTTTATTACCATCTAGTAATAATTTGAATATATTTGGTCTTGAAATGAAATGAAAGAAAACTAATAAAATAAAATTTTAAAAGGGAGTAAAGAAATTCTTAGATTTTGTTATTGGTTTAAATTTGCATCACTGTGTACATTTGTAGATTATAATAAGCATATTTTCTAGTTTTCTGTTGTTGATGCTTTGACATGTTAGGTCCTTCCTGGCTCCGTAGGGACTGTTCCTTCCAAGGCTAGCTAATTCTTAGAGTTGGCAAGCAGCTCACCTGCCAGTGTGCTTTTCATATGCAAGCCAACCAACCCAGAGTCCCCCCATCCCACCCCAAGAGCATCCTTTACTGAGCTCTCTCATCTGAGTCACCACTCACCTGTTCTAACCCCTTCATCACCAGGAGCCAGACAACAGGGACAGCACCTGCATGCCAGAGCCCACTAAAATTATTCAGCATAGCCACTCAAACCTGCAATACACCTGCATAAATGGCTACAAATCTTCCCTTGCTCCTTGGTCCTGACCCACCTGGGCACTTCCCTGTGTGGCCCCACATGGTGTGGCTTGTCCCCCATCCTGGGAACTATGAGTAAGAAACTCTTTTTAATGGTAATTGTCTCTTGATCTGTTCTCCTCACATACCTGAATAATACCAACAGCTACATTTTATAGGTTCACTGTAACCTGTGTTTTAACTTATGCAGAGAAAGACACATATCATATGATCTCACTTATATGTGGAATCTAATGAATAAAGTGAACTGAGGAATGGAATAGAGGCAGAGGTGGGGTCACAGGGACCAGAGGGACAGCTGTCAGAGGGAAGGAGGATGAGGGGATGGGATCAGAGAAGTTGAAGGGATAAGTGAAATTATATATACATACCATATAGATACAGATAACAGGATAGCAAATCCCAGAGGGAAGACGGGGGAGTTAGAGGGTGGAGGGCAATGGGGAACAAAGGGGTGAGGGAGAGGGAGTTATATTGAGTGGGACACTTGAATCCATGTTAACATAAATTAAAATTAATAAAAAATTTAAAAAACAGGTTCACTGTAAAAATTGTCTGTAAAAGTATCAGGTCACAATATATAATACACACACACACACACACAAATTCTGTTATAACTTTTGCCTTAAGAGTTTATAGAAGTTTCCTAAAGGATTACAGTGAGAAAGTCCTCTCCTTACTCTAGTATTTCACTTAAGAAAATTATAATACATAAACTTTTTAATAACTTTTGCCAATTTTTATTCCTTCAACTAATATAATTTACTGACAGGATAAACAAATTCAGATTAATTTATATTTTCATAGGAATAAAGATTTTGGAATTAGATTAAAACTGAAGTGACAGACATGAACAGTATTTTATTCTGTTACTGTATTTTTTTGAGAAGGAATAATATCTTGTTCCAAATTCAGTCTGGAGTGCATTCAACAAGGCAGACTTAAGGCACTAAATAGATTTTATTATACATGTTCACAATCCCTTATTCACAATTCCCAAATCCAAAAAACTCTGAAAATCAAAATGAATTTCATAAAGTTTGTAGTAAATTTATTTGGTGGCAAAAACCTAATCTGAATTGATGAGGCCATTTCTTCCTGTTCATTTCTTCTTTTTCATGCCTATGCTACAGAAATGTAAATGTGCTTTATTTGGGGAATATTAACAATGTGCCGTTTACAGGCTTTCATATGCTAATATTTATTAATAATTCTGAATTTTGAAACACAGCTATCCCAACAGTTTCAGATGAGGGATTTTGGACCTAGTTCAGTGTACACGTACATTCATGTTGCTTACATGCTTCGGTTGTAGGAGCGTGGATTGTCACTCCTCCTTTACTTAATATTTTATTTTACTCACTATTGTGACTCCTGTATTAATTTTATTTTGGGGACAGAAACAGAGAGAGTCAGAGAGATGGATAGATAGAGACAGACAGACAGGAAGGGTGAGAGATGAGAAGCATCAATTTTTGTTTGTTTGTTGCAACACCTTAGTTGTTCATTGATTGCTTTCTCATATGTGCCTTGACTGGGGGACTACAGCAGAGTGAGTGACCCCTTGCTCAAGCCAGTGACCTGGGGCTCAAGCCAGAGACCTTGGGCCTCAAGCCAGTGACCATGGGGTCAGGTCTATAATCCCACGCTCAAGCTGGTGAGCCTGTGCTCAAGCTGGCAACCTCGGGGTTTGGAAGGTAGGTCCTCTGCATCCCAGTCCAATGCTCTAACTGCTGCGCCACTGCCTGGTCACGCTAATTTTCTTCAGTTAATTTGAAGGAATACAATAAAGCAGGTAGACCAACTGTTCAAGGCAGATCTTGATGGTTCCTTATGTAGGGACATTGCAGATACAAAGATGCCTAAGACCCAGGTACTGCCCCCCAGTGAGGACTGGTGAGAAATAAAATAATAGTGACACAGTGTGACAAACACCATCGAAGTGCTGTGCAGTGTGCTTCTGGCTCAGAGAGAAGGGAACTATTAATTACCAGGGACTTTGGGAAGAGGGGATTTTTAAGAAATAAAATGTATTGGGGGTGACATTGATTAATAGAATCATAAAAGCTTCAAGTGTACACTTCTATGATTTTTGAAAAAGAAGGAAGAAAAGGCAATTCACCAGGGTGGCTCCATCCCAGTACCTTTGGTTCTCAAAACAAGGGATACATATTAATGTGATCCCTTAAAAAACCTGAAATGCTGTAACTTTTGCCAGTGCTCAAACTCTTCTCATCAGTATCTCTCCGTCATCTGTGAGAGACATTTTTAAGCTTTTCAACATCAATGGAAGTGTCTAGAAAAGCAGCCTGGCTGCCGCGTGTCTCTGCTCTGCGCCAGAATGTAGCGCTGTTTGCAGGACTGAGTAAAATGCGGATGCAGTTTGGATTATCCCCAAGGAGCCATCGGCAATCAAGCGCAAGGATCCCTGTCCCACAGGCAGTTTCTTGGACAAAACGTCTGAGGCGCTGTGTGCATTTCCCTCACTCATAAAAATCACATTAGCAAGATAAATATAAGAACCACTTCTTTCCTATAAAACGCCTGCAGTGCCGCGGTATTTAAAGCTCAGCCTGTAATTGACAGTGCTGAAGTTCAGCCTGGTGTTTTCAAAAACTCCGCTCCAAGAAGTGCCAACAGCAAAGAGATGATCTGTTGGACTTGTTTCAAGGAAGGAAGATGACAATGCACAGACAAAGGTTACAGGCAAAAATAAAATAAATTTAAAAAAAAATTCACTCTCATTTTTATCCTGCTACATTTTTAGGGGGAAAACTTTAACATTGTTACTAATGACATCTGCAACTTTGCAGCTGAGTCCCTGTTCACTTTGCACAGTGACTGACACAAATCATTGAGAAATTGTACAATAAATCATTTGAAAATACACAGAGGCAATGAGCCAAGACAGATATTTAACATTTAATCAATGGTGACCTAATATTTCTACCTACCATCTAGAAAATAAAATATAGCATTCAATTTAATCATCAAGCATTATTAATTCAGAGGGGAAAATGTTGAACCTTACAACAAAGAGGTGGTTTGGAATAAATTAAAAGAAAAAAAGAGACAGTATTGAACCAAGAGTTTAGGAGCTTGATCTTATTGGGATTCTGTAACTTCAGAGCTGATTCCCCTAGTTAATTTATTATGCTCACTGTTGGGAATTCCACATTGCTCAAATATAAAAGCTAGGAGGTTAGAGTATATGTATTCTAAGACCTCTTTCATCTTTAATATTCTATGGTACTATGTTATACTGTGGCCATGACCATGTATTGATCTAATAGTATTGATGCTTAGCCTTTAAACTGGATTAATTTTGCCTCATAGCTTCATTATTTATACAAGTGTTAGTTAAGTAATAATATCTAGTATTTCATTATGATACCAATTAACACAGATGACGTACATGATGATTTCAGTTCTTCACAAGTTTTGCAGTGAGTCCCTAGCTCTCTGCCAGACTCAGTGTATGACCTAAATATAACCAGACAATACATTGTGTATTAAGGGACCGTTATAGCTGAAAACAAATTGTAAAGCCCATACAGTTTATACCTCTTTGAGGAGCTATTACAGTTATTAAAAAGTTCATTAGTAGCAGTTCGTTTGCCATTTAGTTTATGTCTCTTAACAACTCTCCTGAGATCAATCTTGTGAAAAAAGAAAAGGCATTAAAATCTTCCTCAGAGTCTTGTGCATCATACAAAACATCACTACATGAGACCAGATGAGTCAAAGGACTGGGATTATTGAACACCACATCCTGTTTGTGTCCTTTCCAATTTAGAAAATTGTTTTATGGTTAATTAATGTCCCCAAATATAATTGTTTATTTCTCAAAACTTTTAGCAACATTTTTTCCAATTATTAAATGAAGTTTATTATATACTTGAAATAATTTTATGTGCTTTACATGTATATATTCATTTAATTTTCATACCACCATTTGAGTAGGACTGTTAGTACCCTCATTTTATATACAAGGATACTCAGAACAGAAGTGTTGAATAACTTGTCCTGGATCAAACAGCTAGATGGTGGTCAAGCTGGGATTCAAGGCTAAGACCCAGAGGGCAATGCCGTGGACATAACCAGTGAGCTGCTCGGATATCTTTCACCCTGCTTTCCAGGGTCTCTTGTATACACATAGAGCTGTCACAGGTTGTCTACACATTCTGCATCTTTGCAGCAGATTACGGGAGTCCTCCTCATCCCCTTTCTATGGTTTTTCTTCCTGTTGTTTCAGTTACCCATGGTCAACCGTGATCTGAAAATATTAAATGAAAAATTTTATAAATAAACAATTCATAAACTTTAAATAGTGTGATGAAATCTTGTGCCATCCAGCTTTATCTCACCAAAGTGAATCATCCCTTGGGCAGTGTATCCATGTTGTGTATGCTCCCCACCTAGTAGTCTTGTAGTAGCCATCTTGGTTATCAGATCAACTGTCACAATATCACAATGCTTGTGTTTGTGTCACCTTTATTTACTTAACAATGGCCCCAAAGCACAAGAATAATGATGCTGGCCAATGAGATAAGCCAAGAAAAAGCCATAAAGTGCTTCTTTTAAGTGAAAAAGTCAGTGTATAGTACAATAAGATATTTTGAGAGAGACCACACTCTCATACCTTTTTGACAGAGTATAATTATAATTGTTCTCTTTTATCATCAGGTATTGCTATTAATCTCTTACTGTGCCTAATTTATAAGTTAAACTTTATCATAGATGTTTATGTATAGGAAAAAACTGTATCTGTGGTTTCAGGAATCCACTGACTGTCTTAGAACATATCTCCAATGGATAAGGGAAACTCTCTTGTATTTTAAACTACTAATAATTTTAAAAACAAAAATTGTACCAAAATGGAATTAAGGAATTTTTTTTTTTTTTTGTATTTTTCTGAAGCTGGAAACGGGGAGAGACAGTCAGACAGACTCCCGCATGCGCCCCATCGGGATCCACCTGGCACGCCTACCAGGGGTGACGCTCTGCCCACCAGGGGGCGATGCTCTGCCCCTCCGGGGGATCACTCTGCCGCGACCAGAGCCACTCTAGTGCCTGGGGCAGAGGCCAAGGAGTCATCCCCAGCGCCCGGGCCATCTTTGCTCCAATGGAGCCTTGGCTGTGGGAGGGGAAGAGAGAGACAGAGAGGAAGGGGGGGGTGGAGAAGCAAATGGGCGCTTCTCCTATGTGCCCTGGCCAGGAATCGAACCCGGGTCCCCCGCATGCCAGGCCAACGCTCTACCGCTGAGCCAACTGACCAGGGCCAGGAATTTCTTTACATCTAAAGTCTTTAAATCTTACAATGTGTTTTTTTAAAAACTTATTTATTTATTTATTTATTCATATTTTTTTATAAATGAAATTTTATTAATTTTAATGGGGTGACATCAATAAATCAGGGTACATATATTCAAAGAAAACATGTCCAGGTTATCTTGTCATTCAATTATGTTGCATACCCATCATCCAAAGTCAGATTGTCCTCCATCACCTTCTATCTAGTTTTCTTTGTGCCTTTCCCCTTTCCCCCCTCTCTCTCCTCCCCCCCCCCCGTCACCACCACACTCTTGTCCATATCTCTTGGTCTCGCCTTTATGCCCCACCAATGTATGGAATCATGCAGTTCTTGGTTTTTTCCAATTTACCTATTTCTCTCCATATAATGTTATCAAGATCCCACCATTTTGTTGTAAATGATCCGATGTCATCATTTCTCATGGCTGAATAGTATACCATGGTGTATATGTACCACATCTTCTCTATCCAGTCCTCTATTTTTTTTACAGTGATTAAGGCCTTTAAGCAAACTCTTGGCCAATACAGCAAGAATCCATAAAAGAGTAGTGTCCTTAACATGTTCACCAAGTCCAAGTTGGCCCCAACACCATGCCAAATCCCTGCAAATGCAACCCAACCCCAGTTCAGTCTGTTAGGAGCTGTCACAAGGAGCAGGAGTCCAGGAAAAGTCCACATCCAGGAAAATTCCACATGGCACTGGAGTTGTCATAATTCTATACTTTGCAGCTCACGTCCAAGTCCTAATGACCACTGCTTCTAGCTGGTAATGATTCAGGTAGACTGAAAAAGCCATGTGCAGCATGTGTGGAGATGGAGCTTCTGTTCTCCTCTGCCTGGAGAAATGAGACCAGGTTGCTTTTCCCTGGAGCTCTGTGACTGTGGTGTGGTAAAGAGAACCTTGGGATACACTAAGCTGGGTGGCAAAGGTAAATTCATCATAGAAGTTGGCAAGAGGGGAAAAGAGAGCTCTAAATGAGGAGTAAGTCCCAACCTGAAATATGAGTGGGGCACTGAGGTAGGAGGAATAAAGGAAACACTATATATTAAACAAAGCAGCAGAAAATAGGACTATCAACACCCACAACAGAGATCTTCAAGGGAAGACTAAAAAATCTGACTATTCAGGCAAGATATAGTTAAGTGGCCCTTGTGAAAGTGAGATCAGTTTACCCGCTTCTTGGAAGAAATACCCTAGGCTCGTCCACAGTGTCGTAGATGGGGCCGATGGCCTTGGGCACCTTCAGCCTTCAGTGGCTAACTCCAGCATTCTGGGCAAGGTTAGGTCATAGGTGCTTGGAGCAGGGCTGGAAGAGACTGAACCCTCCCTTAGAGGAGCGAGGGGGAAGCCTACCTTTCAGTGTCCCTTTTTCCTCACAGCAAAGGCAGGCTTTAGCTCAATAACCTTCCTATTCACTATTAAAGCAGGACCCAGATGGAATCCTATGAGACCCCTTTGGGGCATTGGAGCCTTAAAGGGCATATCTTAAAATCTGGTAGTTCACCTGATCTCTATTGGGCTTTTTCTGCCTCTAGGTATCTTAAAAGCCATGCTCAGAAGATCTCGCTGAGGAGTTTGAGGATCCACATCCACCTATATAAATCTTTTCCATATATCTGGAGCTATTTAGAAAAAGACAAAACTGTGTTATTAGCTGTATCAAATAAAAGAAGGTAGAAGTTTGCAGGAGAAAAAGATTTGGCATCTCCTGTTCATCAGCATTCAAAAAAAATTTAAAAATTTTTAAGTAAAAAGCACAATATGGTAGACCTGTAAGAGTTCCAGGATATGACTCCCCCCATTTAAGTTTTTTTAAATTGACCTTAAAATATTTGCTGGGTACACTTTAATAATACCTTGACTTTAACAATTATAAGAAATACCCATAATTTGAAAGGTTTGACAAAATACAGTAAATGCTTTTGCTACATATGCAGGAGCATTATCAGTTTAACCAGTTTAGGAAATCCAATAATAGAAAAATGCATACAGACAATGAGCTATAACATACTTAGCAGCCTCTCCTGTTCTGGCAGAGGTTACTATAAATCCAGAATAGGTATCCACTGTAACGTGGACATAGGACTGTTTGCCAAATGAAGGTATATGAGTAACATCCATTTACCAAAGTTGTCCTGGTAGGAGTCCTTGAAGGTTAACTCCAAATGAAGGGACAGATTGTAGTGTAGGACCCCTTAGACAGGATTTACCAATCTGCCATGCTGCTTCCCGAGAAAGTTGAAACTGTTTACACAGGGCTGCAGTGTTCTGGTGATGAATAGTATGAGACCGAATTGCTCAATCTGTCATAGTTGCTCCAAATAATTTTCTTTTGGGTAGTTTGATCAACAAGGGCATTCCCTTGTGCTAAAGCTCCAGGGAGCATGGAGTGAGCTCGAGTATGTCCTATAAAACATGGAGCTCTTTGTTGACATACAAGTCTTCGAAGAAGGAGGAACTGCTGAACTAGTTCATCAGAAGTTGTCCCTAAGACAGCAGTCTTTATAGTGGAAACAACCATAAGTAAAGATTTGCTGTCAGTATATAGATTAAAGGAGGAATATGGCAAATGCTGAAAAGCCATGATAATGGCATATAATTCTAGTCTTTGAGCTGATTTAAAGTTGACTGTTTTAGTATAAAGTTGTCCATTGATTTGCACAAGCGATTGCCATTTAGTGGAAGTTTCCCAGAGCCATTGTTGTTGATCCTTTGAAAAAAGGAACAACAATAATTTTGAGGCTCAAAACCTATAAGCTGTAAGGGTCGCCTATGCCCCTTGATAATCCAGGAGGCAACAAGATCAAAATATGGAAGTGTATTCCATGGGCTATTAGATGGTTCAATGTGCCCAAGCTGTAGCTGCTCTTGTACCAATTGAGAAGCTGCCCTAAGTTTCTCCTGAGGAAGGGGCCATTGGTCTACCCATATAGGATTATCTGATTTCCAAGTGATTGGGTCTGCACAATGCATTATTGGGGTAGCAGAAGCTACCAAGGCCCCTATGCTAAATTTTGATATCCTAATCCACACTTCTGGTATTGGTGCCACTTCTATGGGGGTGAGAATTCCTCGCTGTTCTTTCCCTAGTCCCTTAGTGGGCAAAAATACCCGATCAAGCATCTGAGTACTGACTAAACCATTAGGACTGACAAGCAACGTTCCCATAATTTTCAAATCATCTCTACAACACAAATTAACTAGCCATCCAGGGAGCACATAAGGCTTAAAAAATCCAGAATGACCTTCTTAATCTTCCCAGTGTAAAAAACTAGAACTTTGTTGAGGGGATTTACTCTGCCCTATACCTTGTAATTCTGTGGCTGCTGCATGAGTGGGCCAGGAAGGAGGCCAATGTAGCTTAACAATAACAGATACATCAGCTCCAGTATCTAAAAGTCCTTTAAATTTATGCCCATGTATTGTTAGTTCAATTTCAGGGCATTCCTGACCTATTTTTTTAAATCCAATTGGCAAAATCAGAGGAGCCAAATCACCAATTTTCTTGGGGCCCCTTTTATAGGATATGGCTTGAGAAGCAGAATTAGCATCCTTATACTATTCTTCTAACTGCCTGAATTACCTGTGAGACAAATTCTATTTTTAAATTAATTTTAATGGGGTGACATTGGTAAATCAGGGTACATATGTTCAGAGAAAACATCTCTAGGTTATTTTGACATTTGATTATGCTGCATTCCCATCACCCAAAGTCCAATTGTCTTCTGTAACCTTCTAACTGATTTTCTTCATGCCCCTCCACACCCCAACCCCTCCCTCTCCTCCCCCCCCCACCCTGTAACCCCACACTCTTGTCCATGTCTCTGAGTCTCGTTATTATGTCCCACCTATGTATGGAATCATATAGTTCTTAGTTATTTCTGATTGACTTATTTTGCTCAGTAAAATGTTATCAAGGTCCATCCATGTTGTTGTAAATGATCCGATGTCATCATTTCTTATGGCTGAGTAGTGTTCCATAGTATATATGTACCAAAGCTTTTTAATCCACTCGTCCTCTGACAGACACTTGGGCTGTTTCCAGATCTTTGCTATTGTGAACAATACTGCCATAAACATGGGGGTGCATTTCTTCTTTTCAAACAGTGCTATGGTGTTCTTGGGGTATATTCCTAAAAGTGAGATAGCTGGGTCAAAAGGCAGTTCGATTTTTAATTTCTTGATGAATCTCTATACTGTTTTCCACAGTGGCTGCACCAGTCTGCATTCCCACCAGCAGTGCAGAAGGGTTCCCTTTTCTCCACATCCTTGGCAGTACTGATTCTGTGTTGTTTTGTTGGTGAGCACCATTCTGACTGGTGTGAGATGATATCTCATTGTGGTTTTAATTTGCATTTCTCTAATGATTAGTGATGTTGAGCATTTTTTCATATGCCTATTGGCCATCTGTATGTCCTCTTTGGAGAAGTGTCTATTTATTTCTTTTGCCCATTTTTGGATTGGATTGTTTGTCTTCCTGGTATTAAGTTTTACAAGTTCTTTATAAATTTTGGTTATTAACCCCTTATCAGATGCATTGTCAAATATATTCTCCTATTGTGTAGTTTGTCTTTTTATTCTGTTCTTATTGTCTTTAGCTGTGCAGAAGATTTTTAGTTTGATATAGTCCCATTTGTTTATCCTGTCTTTTATTTCACTTGCCTGTGGAGACATATTGGCAAATATATTGCTGTGAGAGATGTCAGAGAGCTTACTGCCTATGTTTTCTTCTAAGATGCTTATGGTTTTATGGCTTACATTTAAGTCTTTTATCCATTTTGAGTTTATTTTTGTGAATGGTGTAAATTGATGGTCTAGTTTCATTTTTTTTGAAGGTAGCTGTCCAATTTTCCCAACACCATTTGTTGAAGAGGCTGTCTTTACTCCAATGTATGCTCTTACCTCCTTTGTCAAATATCAGCTGACCATAAAAGTGTGGGTTTATTTCTGGGTTCTCAGTTCTGTTCCATTGATCTATATACCTATTCTTATGCCAGTACCAGGCTGTTTTGAGTTCAGTGGCCTAGTAGTATAACTTGATATCTGGAAGTGTGATACCTCCCACTTTATTCTTCCTTTTCAAGATTGCTGAAGCTATTCATGTTCTCTTTTGGTTCCATATGAATTTTTGGAATATGTGTTCTATATCTTTGAAGTATGTCATTGGTATTTTAATTGGTATTGCATTGAATTTATAAATTGCTTTGGGTAATATAGACATTTTAATGATGTTTATTCTTCCTAACCATGAGCACGGTATATGCTTCCACTTGTTTGTATCTTCCCTGATTTCTTTTATCAATGTTTCATAATTTTCTGAGTACAAGTCTTTAATTTCCCTGGTCAAATTTATTCCTAGGTACTTTATTTTTTTGGTTGCAATGGTAAAGGGGATTGCTTCCTTAATTTCTCTTTCTGACAGTTCATTGTTAGTGTATAAAAATGCCTCTGATTTCTGAGTATTAATTTTATATCCTGCCACCTTGCTGAATTCATTTATCAGGTCTAGTAGTTTTTTTACTGCTTCCATGCCTTTATTTATCATGTCTTCTAACTCGCTGATTGGATTCTCAGCTTCATCCATCTGCTTTTAATTCCTTCCATTGTGTTCTTCATTTCTCATATTGTTTTTGTCATTTCTGACTGATTCTTTTTTATTATTTCAATGTCCTTTTTTATATTTGCTATCTCTTTATTTAGGTGTTCATAATGACCATCTATTGTTGTTCTAATATCTTTGAGCATCCTAACAATCATTATTTTAAACTCTGCATCTGGTAATTTGGTTATATCTGATTCATTCAGGTCCTTTTCTAGGGATTTCTCTTGATTCATTTGTGTTGCATTTCTCTGCCTTCTCATTTTCTCTGTGTAAAGGAAGGTTTTGGCCACTGAAGTCCACTGGGTGTGGCCTCTGTTCCCTAGGTATGGTCTTTCTGCAGGCCCACCACCACCTCTGCTGTTGCTGCCTAGGGCGTTTGGGTATGTGCGTTGCCAGTGCCTGCCCACTGGGGCTGTTGCTGTGGTTTCTGCCTCTCCTTCACAGGAGTGGCTGTGATCACATGCTCGGGTGTATAAGCCTTGGTGGCCTTGGCCTTTTCCCTGCTCCCGTGGGTGGCATTATGCTCAGCCCTGAGGGCAGTGGCAAGCACCTTTGCTCAGCTGACAGTCTCCGCCTATTTCCAGGCTTTTGCCACGCCCTTGCAGGAGGAGCCCACTTGTGTGATGGCTGCAAACCTTGGCTCCACAGGTCAGGTGGAATAGCATGCCCATGCTCAGTAGCGGGACTCTGCCTGTTCTGGGTTTTTGGCTCCACCCCCCGTGGGAGGAGCCGACTCCCAAGTAAAGCCACAAGCCTCGATTTCATGGGCAGGGCAAGGCTGTGCTCCTGCACCCTTGCTCAAGGGCTGGTCTCCATCCCTTCTGGGGTTCCCGCCCTTCTCCCGCAGGCTGATTACAGGCGGCATGCAGCTAGGCTTGACCACTTTTACACCCCCCCTGCTCCTCAGTCAGGCAAGACTGAGCTCACACCTGGGCCCAGTGGTGGCCAGCCGGCTTCCGCCCTTGCCGACAAAACCGCGCTCTGCGTCCCGCCACCGCCCACCCTCCGGCGAGCCCTCAGCAATGTGGGGTGCTGGTGCTGCAGCTCAGACCCTAAGACTCACTACTGTAGCCCTGAAAGTTCCCTTCTTCTAAGTGACTCTGCTCTGAGTGCCTCGGGAGAGCTTGTTTGGATGGTGTCCTGCTTCCCTTTGCTGGTATTGCTGTTTCTGGGGGAAATATTCACTTCAGATTTGGGGAGTGACTCATCCCAGGGATTAGGGTGGCTGTCTCCCAAAATGTTTCTCCTTGTGCCTTCTAGATTACACTCTCTTCCTGCTAATCTGGTACTCTCCTCTCTCCCCGTCCCCCGGAGCCCCAGGTGAGTGGTTGTGAGAGAGGTAATCTGTGTGGTCCCTTTAAGAAGAATCCTGGGTCTGAGAAATCAGTCTCTCACAAACAGTATCCTGACTTGTGTCCAGCTAAAACTGTCCATACGCCTCTTCTAGGCTCTGGGGCTGCAGGCTGGGGCTTTGTTCCTGGGGCTCAGAACCCTCCCCTCTCTGCTAAACTCACTTCCCACCACGTGAGTCTCTCCCGGATGCCATTTGCTCTGGGGAGCTGGGCAGCCCTCCCTGCGTTTCTCCTTTTCCTACCAGTCTCAGTGTGCCTTCTTCAGTGTTCCTTGGTTGAAGAGTCCTCTTAGTAGTCCAAAGTTGGTTTTTCCAGATGATAGTTCTTAAAATTATTTTGTAATCCACTTTGGTTCTGGGAGGTGGATGTTGGTACATCCGCCTACTCCAGCGCCATCTTGTCTCACTCTATTTATTTATTCATTTTAGAAAGGAGAGAGAGTGAAAGAGAGAGAGAGAGAGAGAGAGAGAGAGAGAAAGGGGGAAGGAGCAGGAAGCATCAACTCTCATATGTGCCTTGACCAGATAACTGCAGGTTTTGAACTGGCGACCTCAGCATTCCAGATCGACGCTTATCCACTGCGCCACCACAGGTCAGGCCAGAATGTGTTTTTGTTAAATGTGTTAGTGATCCAAACACAACATAAATTTTAAAAAAAATCATATTTCTCTAGGCACTCCAAAGAAATTGTCACTAGTGAATAAAGAGTAAAATTTTACATTCATGATAGTGTATCTCTATATGAACTTCAACACATTTATTATATTTCTGAATACTGGTATAGTTCAAGGACATAATAAAAGAAATAGGTATGACTCTGCATATAATTATCCTAATGAGATATGATGACTTGCAACCTTTTATAAATGTTGTATAGCTAGATTGTGAAAAAAAAATTTTCTCATAATTTAAATAATCCATTTGTTAATATGAGTAGAAATCTCTCTTTAGGGTCCATGAGTTAAGTTTTTAGAGGTATGACCATAAATAAAATGTTGGCCAATGGTAAACAAGTCACAAAGTCTGAAAACTCATTTTGTTTTTTTACTATTTGTTTATAAAGGTCATATTGTTAAATATTTAGTGGGAAACAATGATAGGGATACTGTTGCCAGAGAGAAGTAGCACTAAATTTCATGGAAACACATTTTCAAATGGCTATTTGACATAGTTTAAAAAATTGTAAAATTAATAAAACATGGTATCAATATAAATGCTTATTTTGTAACCCAAATTTTAGTGTAAATTTCTATTGGGGAATAGCTTAAGGTGTATCTTGATGGTTTGTGCAAATAGATTGGTAGGATGATTGTTACCTAATTTTCCAAGCAAAGTTCCTCTCTTCTTGCTAATTCAGTTTTCTGATATAATAGACAAGTTGAGTCACATTAGTGAAAAGTTAGAAGTAATAATTTCTTGTTTGTAAAAATACAAGTAAAACATTAGGATATGTGGATATGGAAAAATAGTGATTTGAGTTCTTATGATATAAAATCCCAAACCAAGGCTGAAAGTTTATTTTATAAACTGTAGTCACCACCAGGTTTTTCTTAGAATCCCACCCTGAAGAACGGACTGTGATCCTCCAATGACTCAAGCTGCACATCACTATTTTCCTTTTTCTCAAAATGTTTGAAGAGTCTAACTTTTAGGTTGTGCTTCTCATTCAATTACACAAAGCATAAAACTCATCTTTGGTAAAAATTAACAACATCCACATTATTGCCTGAGCCCTTAGCCTCTTGACATGTGTAAGTTGTAAAAATGAAGTATTCTATTTTTATCTGAAAATATCAGGCTTGTACTTTATTGAAAAATTTAGATGCCACCCAACATTATGCCACGTTAGATTTTGAAAGTTATTTGCTATACTAGCACACTACTATTAATGATAGCAGGGCAAATCACTGTTATGTAATAGTATGTTTATGTAATATAGTATTGTGGTTTAAACTTTATTTAGGATATATATTTATATATACTCGATGTTTAGCATTAAAGCTTCTTAGCTTTAAGAGCACTTAACTATTTGTTGTCCATGTTAAAAAATGTTATTTGTAAAAAATTTATGTATAATAGTTCTAAATGAATAAAACTTCCAAGATTATAGAACCAATCTCACCAACAAAAAATCCAATTTTATTCAAAGATGGGCAGTGGTTGGCCAGCATCCCACCACTTTCCATTCTGTGCTTTGGGCAGATACTACTCATTGATCACAGCCAGAGTCAGCCTCAGACTTCTCCGTCAAATCCTATTCTAGGAAGCCAGTCACTCAGTCAGGAGTGGCTCAGGGAGCAAACCAATCCACCCATCCAGATAGATAAAGATAGTATGACATCTTATCATCCATAAGTCTCTCCTATCTCCATCTGTAAACCAAACATATCCTTTATATACAAATTAAGTTGAAGGAAATGAGCCCTCCACTGGTAGGGAAAAAAATAGAGAATTAAGATCACCCCAAAGTTGTTTACATATCCTTTTGGACCTACAGAACCAGAGGAAGCACATGTCCCTGTGTGAAGCAATCAGTTTTGGAAAGGGAAGTGAGCAGGGATTCCAGCCTCAGGAATTTCTTCCTACAGGAAATGCGGCCTCACAAACTGAAGGGCTGGGCTATGCAGAGGAAGTCTGCTGCCACGTTTCCACATGTCAGAGAAGCAACCCTGACCCAGAAGCTGTTCTTCTCTGGAAGCCCCAGCTGACTGAGAATAGAACTGAGCTGTGTGGCAATGAAACGGAAATGATTTCCTCTTGTCCTTATTAATTTAGTTTTAGGGATGCCTTCCCTTGATTGTAAGTTTCACTGGTGGCCTGTTGACACACATTAGAAGTTGAAAACAGCTATTAAATTTGAGAATCTTTTCATACGTGTTTGATGGGTAGTAGAATAAACCTATTAGAAAAGAATGTAGTACTTGACCTATATCCAAAATAAATAAGCAAACCATAATATCAAAGTATTGAACCTATAAGTTTCAATTCACAAAAAAGAGTTTCAATGTCTTCTCATTGGGACCTCAGTAATATTTCCTCTATGCCCAGCATAATGTAAACTGTTTGTCTTAGCTTGAACTGCTATAAAAATTAAAAATACTGTAGATTCAGTAGCTTAAACAACAGAACTTTATTTTCTTACAGTTCTGGAGGCTGGAAGTCTGAGATCAGAATGTCAGTATGGTTAGGTTCCAGTAAGAGCTCTCTTTCTGGCTTGTCGTATTATTTCCTCGAATGGACTTTCCTGGGTAAATACATCAGAAAAGAGAGGGAAATCTTTCTTTTTCTCTTTCTCCTCTTATAAGACCACAAATCCTATTATGAGGGCCCCACCCTCATAATGTCATCTAACCCTAATTACCATCCAAAGACTCATCTGCAAATACCATTACTTTGGGAATTTGGACAGGGACACAGATTTTCAGTTTAAATCCCTCTCAAAGGATAGCTCTTGACTGGTTGATCTTAAAAAACTTGAGTTTGACATTTCATTAAAATTGCAACAACTATTTTGACAAAAAGAAAGGTTTTTACAAATAAAAATTAGAGGATAATAAGAAAAATTATTAGAATTTAAGAGAGTACTTCAAAAAGATATATAGTAAGGTGTCAATATACAAAAATCAATAACTTTTTTAACAGTAGTAATCAATTAGAAAACAATGATAAAAGAGATCTGATTTACAATAACAACCAAACCTATTTTATATTCAGGAATAAATAGGAAATGTGCAAGATTTTTTTTGAAAAGTGTATTTAAAAATCTGCATAAATAAAGTGCTATTCCATATTTCTCAGTGAGAAGATGCAACATTTTAAAGATATTGACATGCTGGTTCTCAAATACATATAAAAGAAAGAACAGCAATGCTTGGCAAGTTAATTAAAAAAAGACAATAATGATGAAATGTGACTAACTAATAATTAGAATATAATATAAAGCAATTTAAACAGTGTGTTTTGGTATAGGAATAGACAAACACATCAGTAGAAAAACAGAATGGAAACCCAGAATTATATAGGAATGTACTTATATATAAAAGTGTCATCTCTAATTAGTAAAACTTCACAATTTCTCAATAAATTGCGTTTATGACAATTGATTTTTTAAGGAAAAAGTAAACATAAGTTCATATCATATGCAAAAATACATTTTGGAGAGCTTTTTCTTTTTTTAATTGATTTTATTGGGGTGACACTGGTTAAAATTTTACAGGTTTCAGGTGCACTGCTCTACAACACATGATCTGCACCCTGTATTGTGTGTTCACCCCCCCAAGTCAAGTCTCCGTCTATCACAATTTATTACCCTATTCCCTCCTGTCCCTCTCCCAACCCAATTAGCCCTGCAACCCCCATGCTGTTGTTCATGTCCATGAGTTTCTCCTCTCTTTGTTTTCTTTTTACTTAATTCCTCACCCCCTCCCACCCCTACCAACCCCTGTCAGCTGCTTCCTATGTGTGAGGCTATCTCTACTTTGCTTGTTAGTTCATTAAAGTCCACATATGAGTGAGATCATATGGTACTTGTCTTTCCCTGACTGGCTTATTTCATTTAGCATAATGCTCTCCAAGCCCATCTATGCTGTCACAAAGGGTAAGATTTCCTTTTTTTTTTTTTTTACGGCCCAATAGTATTCCATTGTATAAATGTACCACTGGGTTTTTATTCACTCATCTACTGATAGAAACTTGGGCTGTTTACAAATCTTGGCTATTATAAATAATGCTGCAATGAACAGAGGGGTGCATATATTCTATCGAATTAGTGTTTCACGTTTCTTCATCTACGTATATTCCCAGAAGTGAAATCTTTGGGTCATAAGGCAGTTTCATTTTTAATTTTTTCAGATAACTACATACTGATTTCCATAGCAGCTGCACCAATCTATTCAATACATTCACACCAGCAGTGCACAAGGGTTCCCTTTTCTCCACATCCCCACCAACACTGTTTTTGTTAATTTATTGACAATAGCCATTCCAACAGCTGTGAAGTAATCTCATTGTGATTTCAATTTGCATTACTCTGATGATTAGTGATGATGAACATCTATTCATATGTCTATTAGCCGTCTGCACATCCTCTTTGGAGAAGTGTCTATTCAGATCCTTTGCCTATTATTTAATTGGATTGTTTGTTTGTTTTTGGTGTTGTCTTATAAATTCTCTATTAATTTTGGATATTAACCCTTTACCAGATGTATCATAGGTAAATATGTTCTTCCATTCAGTGGATTGAGTTTTTGTTTTGTTGATGATTTCCTTTGCTGTGAAAAACTTTTTAGTTTCACGTAGCCTCATTTGTTTGTTTTTTCTTTTGTTTTCCTTCCCTGAAGAGATATATCAGAAAAATTATTGCTAAGAGAAATGTCCAAGATTTTATAGCTTCTATTTTTTTCTTGGATTTTATGATTTCAAGTCTAACATTTAAGCACTTAATCTGTTTTGAGTTTTTTCTTGTGTATGGTATAAGAAAATGGTCTAGTTTTCTTTTTTTGCATGTATCAGTCCAATTTTCCAATATCATTTATTGAATAAACTGTCTTTACCCCATTGTATGTTCTTGACTCCTTAGGCAAATATTAACTGACCATATAAAAGTGGGTTCACTTCTGTTTCATTAATTTGTATATCTGTTTTTATGTCAGTACCATACTATTTTGGTGACTATAGCCTTGTATTGTCATTGGATATCAGGTAGCATGATTCCTCCAACTTTGTTCTTTCTCAAGATTATTGTGGCTATTTGAGATCTTTTGTGGTTCTATATAAATTTTTGGAATATTTGTTCTAGTTCTATAAAAGACATCATTGGTTTCTTTTATAGGAATTTCATTGAATCTATAGATTGCTTTGGGTAATATAGACATTTTAATGATGTTAATTCTTCCTATTGATGAACACAGTATATGCTTCTACTTGTTTGCATCTTCTTCAATTTCTTTTTTTAGTGTTTTCCCAAGTACAGGTCTTCTACATTCTTAGTAAAATTTATTCCTAGGTATTTTATTCTTTTTGAAGAAATTGTGAATGGTATCTTTTTCTTGGCTTCCTTTTCTGATAGATCATTTTTGGTTTATAAAAATGCAACTTAATTCTGGATATTTCTTTTGTATCCTGCTACTGTACTGAATTCATTTCTCGGTTCTAGTAGTTTTTTGGTGGATGCTTCAGGGTTCTCTATGTACAGTATCATGTTATCTGCAAATATGACAGTTTCATTTCTTTCTTTCCAATTTAGATGTAGTTTATTTCTTATTTTTGTCTAATTGCTGAAATTAGGCTTTTCAGTATTATGTTGAATAAGAGTGGTAAAAACAGACCTTACTTTCTTGTTCCTGATCTTAAGGGAAATGCTTGTAGATTTTACCGATAGAGTATGATGTTGGCTGGGGATTTGTTATTTATGGCCTTTATTACATAAAGGTATGTTCCGCCTATTCCCACTTTGCTGAAAATTTTTATCATAGAGTGCTGGATTTTAACAAATACTTTTTTCAGCATTTATTGATATAATGTGGTTTTGATCTTTCATTTTTTATGTGATGTATAATGATTATTGATTTGTGAATACTATACTAACTTTGTATCCCCTGAATAAATCCCACTTGATCATGATGTATAATCTTTTTAATGCCTTGCTGGATCCAGTTTGCTAACATTTTGCTGAGGATTTTATTATCTATGTTTTAGAATATTGGACTAGAATTTTCTTTCTCTGTAGTGTCTTTATCTGGTTTTGGAATTAGGCTACTGCTGGCCTTGTAAAATGAGCTTGGAAATCTTCCCTGCTGTTAAACTTTTTGGAGTAGTTTGAGACGTCTAAGTGTTAGTTCTTCTTTGAATGCTTGATAAAATCCACCTGTGAAGCCATCAGTCCAGGACTTGTTTTTTGGGAGATTTTGATTACTGCTTTAATTTCATTAGTTGTAACCATCTATTCAGATTCTTGGACTCTTCCTGATTATGTTTCTAAAAATGTATCTATTTAATCCAGATTGTCCAATTTGTTGACATGTGGTTGGTTGTAATATATCTTTACAATGCTTTGTATTTCTGTGATGTCAGTTATTTCTTCTCTTTCATCTCTGATTTTATTTATTTGGTTTCTCTCTCTTTTCTTTGAATAGTCTGGTTAAAGTTTTGTTAATCTTGTTTATTTTTCAAAGAACCATTGATCTGTTGGACTTTTTTAAGACTATATTTCATTTATTTATTCTGATTTTTACAATTTTTTTCCTTTTACTCTCTTTGAGTTTTGTCATTCTTTTTCAAGTTTTTTTTTAAGGGTAAAGTTATATTATTCATGTGATGAGCTTTTTCTTGTTTTTTGAGCTAGGCTTGAAATGATGTGAATTTCCTTCTTAAGACTGCTTTTGTTGTGTCCCATAGATTGGGGGTTATTGTGCTCTCATTTTCATTTGTTTCAAAGTATCTTTCGATTTCTTCCTTGATGTCATTATTAACCCATTTTTGATTACTGATATGTTATTTAGATTCTATGTCTTTATGTTTTTTTATTTTTTTCCCTTGTAATTGATTTCTAGTTTTATGCATTAAGGTCAGAGAAGATGCTTGTTATGTTTTTGTTCTTTTGTTTTTTTGTATTTTTCTGAAGCTGGAAACGGGGATAGACAGTCAGACAGACTCCTGCATGCGCCTGACCAGGATCCACCTGGCACGCCCACCAGTTGGCGACGCTCTGCCCACCAGGGGGCGATGCTCTGCCCCTCCGGGGCATCTCTCTGTCGTGACCAGAGCCACTCTAGTGCCTGGGGCAGAGGCCAAGGAGCCATCCCCAGTGCCTGGGCCATCTTTGCTCCAATGGAGCCTCGCTGTGGGAGGGGAAGAGAGAGACAGAGAGGAAGGAGAGGGGGAGGGGTGGAGAAGCAGATGGGCGCTTCTCCTGTGTGCCCTGGCCGGGAATTGGACCCGGGACTTCTGCACGCCAGGCCGACGCTCTACCACTGAGCCAACCAGCCAGGGCCTTGTTATATTTTTAATTTCCTTACTTATTAAAACTATTTCTGTGTTTTAACATGTGGTCCATCCTAGAAAATATTATGTGTGCACTTGAAAAATATATATATATTTGCTGCTTTGGGGTGAAATGCTCTAAAGACATCAATTAAATTCAGCTTATCTAGTGTGTCATTAAGACCACAGTTTCCTTGTTGATTTTCTGTCTGGAAGATCTCTTCACTGATGTCAATGGAATGTTAAAATTTCCTACTATGACTTTATTACTGCCTATCTCTCCCTTTATCTTCATCAAGGTTTGCTTTACATGTTTTGGTTCTTCTATGTTGGATGCATAAATATTTACAAGGGTTATGTCTTCTTGTTTTCTTTATCATTATGTAGTTCCCTTTTTATCTCTTACTATAGACTTAATTTTAAAGTCTATTTTGTCAGATGTAAGTATTGTTACCCCTACATATTTTTAATTGCACAAAATGTCTTTTTCCATCCTTTTAATGTGTGTATCTTTTCTTCCGAAGTGGATCTCTTGTAGACAGCATGTGTATGGGCCTTGTTTTCTTAACCATTAAGCTACCTTACGCCTTTTTATTGGCACAATTAAGCTATTTACATGAAGGTGATTATTGATAGGTACATACATATTTGATGCCTTTTTGTTCTTTTAAATATGTTTCTCTGTTTCTCTTCCTCCTCCACCTTCTTCTTCAAGCAAGTTCTTTAACATTTCCCATAATTCTGTTTTGGTGGTAACAACTTCTCTTGCTTTTTCTTGTCTGGAAAACTCTTTATTTCTCTTTCCATTTTAAATGATAGTTTTGTTGGGTAAAGTAGTCTTGATGCCTGTTTTTCATCACTTTGAATTTTGTGCCAGTTTCCTCTGTCCTGAAGTTCTTCTGTTGAGAAATCAGCTGACAGTTCTATGAGATCTCCCTTTTAGGTAACTGTTTTTCTCTTGCTGCTTTGAGGATTCTCTCTTTGTCTTTGACTTTAAGATATGTCTTTGTGTAGTCTTCTTTGGATCCATCCTGCTTGGGACTCTCTGCACGTGCAGACTGGTGTATTCTTTTCCTTTTTAGGTTAGGAAAATTTTAAGTCATTATTTGGTTAGTTTCTTTATCTCTTGCTCTCCCTCTTCTCCTTTTGATACCTCTATGTTGTAGATGTTGATATGGTTTATGTTGTTCCAATGTCCCTTAAATTATTCTCATTAAATACTTTTTTCTTCTTTTTGCTGCTCTGATTGGGTGTTCTTTTTTTTCTTTTTTAACTTTGTCTTTCAAATCACTGATTCAGTTATATTGTATTCTACATTTATGACTGGTCCTTTTTTATGGTTTCTACGTTCTTTTACATGTTGTTAAGCATCCTTATAACCATTACTTTGAACTCTATATCTGATCAATTGGCTTGTCTCTATTTTATTTAACTTCTTTTTTTTTTTTTTTAGATTTTACCTGTTGTGTCATTTGGGACCTGTTTCTTTGTGGACCCATTTTGGCTGCCTCTTTGTTTTTGTTTCTACATATTAGATAGATCTGCTGTGACTCCCAGTCTTTTGGGGGTGGCTTTATGTAATAGGTATCCTGTGGGGTCCAGTGGTGCAGTCTTCTTGCCTAACTAAATCATTTTTCAAGTTAATGAGAAGAGTATTCAGGGAACGCCAGGTATGATGGCTCAAGCTCTTCACATGACACAGAACTGTTTCGGGAGCAGGTGAGAATCATGGCTATCACTAATGTGGTTTGTGCATCTCTATCTTTATTTATTTATTTTTAATTAATTTTAATTTGTTGTGTTTACATAGTTACAAGTGTTCCCCAGAATATATCACCCTCCCTCACCCCCCCCACTGTGTTCTCCTTGATACCTCCTTTGCCTCCCCCCCACCATGTTCCCCCTTTTCCTCTATGATTTACTATCCTGCCCTCTATCTCCATGTGTTATGTGTATATACTTTCATTAATATCTTTCCTTTATTTGATCCCCTCCTCTCATCCCCTTTCCCTCTGACTGCTTTCCTTCTGGACTCTTTGACCCCTTCTCTGCCTCTCTTCCTTGCTTGTTCATTGGATTCCTCATAAGAGTGAGGTCATATGATATTTTTCTTTCTCTTCCTGGCTTATTTTGTTTAGCATAATAGACTCCAGATCCATTCATGTTTTCGCAAAGGGTAAGATTTCCTTCTTTTTCATGGCCAAAAAGTATTCCATTGTGATATGTACCACAGCTTTTTAATCCACGCGTCTACTGATAGACACCTGGACTATTTCCAAATATTGCCTATTGTAAACAATGCTGGAATAAACATGGGGGTGCATTTCTTCTTTTGAATCAGTGATTTGTTTTCCTTAGGATATATTCCTAAAAGTGGGATACCTGGGTCAAAAGGTAGTTCAATTTTTAATTTTTTTAGGAATCTGAATACTATTTCCCACAGTGGCTGCACCAGTCTGCATTCCCATCAACAGTGCAGGAGGGTTCCCTTTTCTCAACACCCTCGTCAGCACTTGTTATGTGTGTTTTGTTAATGAGCGCCATTCTGACAGGTGTGAGGTGGTATCCAATTGTGGTTTTAATTTTCATTTCTCTAATGATGAATGATGTTTAACATTTTTTCATATGCCCATTGGCCATCATCAAAGAAGTGTCTATTCAGTTCTTTTGCCCAATTTTTGATTGGATTGTTTACTTTCCTGCTGTTGATTTTTATAAGTTCTTTATAAAGTTTGGTTATTAACCCCTTATTGGACTTGTTGGCAAATATGTTCTCTCATTGTATGGGTTGTCTTTTCATTTTGGTCATGTTGTCTTTTGCTGTGCAAAGCTTTTTAGTTTGATATAGTCCCATTTGTTCATCCTCTCCTGTATTTCTCTTGTCTGTGGAGATAAATTAGCAGATATATTGCTGTGAGAGATGTTGGAGAGCTTTCTGCCTATCTTTTCTTCCAGGATGATCATGGTTTCATGACTTACATTCAAGTTTTTATTTGTTTTGAGTTTATTTTTGTGAATGGTGTAAGATGGTGGTCTAGTTTTATTTTTTGCATGTACTTGTCCAATTTTCCCAGCACCATTTGTTAAAGACACTGTCTTTACTCTATCGTATGCTCTTACCTTCTTTGTCAAATATCAATTGTCCATAGAGCTGTGGGTTTATTTCTGGGTTTTCTGTTCTGTTCCATTGATCTGTATGGTAGTTCTTATGCCAGTACCAAGCTGTTTTGAGTACAATGGCCTTGTAGTATAACTTGATATCAGGAAGTGTGATGCTTCCATTTTATTTTTATTTTTTCAAGATTGCTGAGGCTATTCGTGTTATTTTTGGCTCCATATAAATTTTTGAAATATTTGTTCTATATCTTTGAAGTATGACATTTGTATTTTAATAGGAATTGCATTGAATTTATAGATTGCTTTGGGTAGTATAGACATTTTAATGATGTTTATTCTTTCTAACCATGAGCATGGTATATGCTTCCACTTGTTTGTATATTCCTTGATTTTTTTTTATTAATGTTTTATAATTTTCCAAGTACAGGTCTTTAACCTCCTTCATTAAACTTACTCCTAAGTACTTCTTTGTTGTTGTTGCAATATTGAAGGGGGTTGTTTTTTTAATTTCCTTTTCAGACAGTTCACTGGTGATGTATATAAATAGCTTCTGATTTCAATCTTCTTAACTTCATTGAGACTCGTTTTGTGTCCTAACATGTGGTCTATCATAGAGAGTGTACCATGAGCACTTGAAAAGAATGTATGTTCTGCTGCTTTAGGGTGAAAGGTTCTGAAGATATTTATTAAATCCAGTTGATCTAGTGTGTCCTTTAAGTCTGCTGTTTCTTTGTTAATTTTCTTTCTTGAGGATCTATCCAATGATGTTAGTGGGGTATTGAAATCCCCTTTTATTATAGTATTGCTGTTGATCTCACCCTTTATATCCTTAAAAATCTGCTTTATATATTTAGGTGCTCCTATATTAGGTGCATGGATATGTATAGTGGTTATATCTTCCTGTTGGATTGCTCCCTTTATCATTATGTAGTGACCTTCTTTATCCCTTACTATATATAGCCTTTGTTTTAAAGTCTATTTTGTCAGATATAAATATTGTTACCCCAACTTTTTTTTTCATTTCCATTTGCATGAAATAATTTTTTTATCTTTTTACTTTCATTCTATGTGTATCTTTTGTTTTGAGGTGGGACTCTTGTAGACAGCATATGTATGGGTCCTGTTTTCTTATCTATGCAGCTACCTTATGTCTTTTGATTGGAGCATTTAATCCATTTACATTTAAGGTTATTATTGATATGTAGTTGTTTATTGCCATTTTATTCTTTAAATCTACATTCCTCTTTTACTAGATTTTTTTCCCCTTTGTTCTGTTTACTACAGGCCCTTAACATTTCTTGCAGCATTGGTTTGGTTGTATTAAATTTTCTTGAGGTTTTTTTGTTTGTTTGTTTGTTTGTTTGTTTCTTTGTCTGGGAAGCTTTTTATTTCTCTTTCAATTTTAAATTATATCTTTGTTGGATAAAGAAGTCTTGGTTGTAGGCTCTTGTTCTGCATTCTTTGAATACTTCTTGACATTCCTTCCTGGTCTCAAGTGTTTCTGTTGAAAAGTCAGATGTCATCCTTATGGGGGCTCCTTTGTAGGTGATTGACTGCTTTTCTCATGCAGCTTTTAGTATTCTTTCTTATCTCTTAGCTTTGGTATTATAATTATGATGTGTCTTGGTATAGATCTCTTTGGGTTCCTCTTTAATGGAGTTCTCTGTGCTTCTTAAACTTGTGTGACTTTTTCCTGCATCAATTTAGGGAAGCTTTCAGCTATGATTTCTTCAATCAGGTTCTCTATCTCTTGTTCTTTCTCTTCTCCTTCAGGAACCCCTATTATGCGGATGTTGTTTTTTTTCATGTTGTCACTGAGCTCTCTTAGAGCAGTGGTTTTCAACCTTTGTTTCTCATGCACTCATAAACTAATTACTAAAGAAAAAGGGGCCCTGACTTCTTCTTCCTTAGTAATTAATTTATTTGTGCCATAAGATGAAAATGGTTGTATTTAGTCAGGGGCACTGACCTTAGTAATTAGTGTGTGTTTGTGGCATGAAAAAAAAAGGTGGAAAATCACTGTTAGAGTTTCCTCAGACTTTTTGACCCTCTTTTCTTTTTGTTGTTCTCCTTCTGTGCTTTCTCTTATCTTGTCCTCTAAACCACTGATTTGATCCTCTGCTTCATCCAGTCTGCTTTTAATTCCTTCTAGTGAAATCTTCATTTCAGATATTGTGTTTGTCATTTCTGTCTGATTCATTTTTATGATTTCAATGTCCTTTTTGATGCCTGCTATCTCTTTGTTTAGATGCTTTTTTTGTCCATCTATTGTTTCTCTAAGACCTTTGAGCATCCTAACAATCATTACTCTAAACTCTGCACCCAGTATCTGGGTTTGTTCTATCTCATTCAGTTCTTTTTCTGGGGATTTCTCTTGTTGATTCATTTGAATTGCATTTCTCTATCTTCACATTTTGTCTCTGTATAGACTGCTCCTTTGGATGTGTTTTTTGTGTAGCTAGCTGAGTATAGGATTGGTGTTGTCTGCCTCAAGTTTTCTAGGTCATCTTGTGATGGCATCAGTTATTTGTATTTTATTGTGGGCTACTTGTCAACTGCTACTGCTCTTTTTACTGTTTGTGACAGCGTTTTCTGTGCCTTAGGTGTGAGGAGCCTTTCCTTAAGATACCACTCCAACTAGGGTTGTTAGGTCCTGAGCTGATGCTATCTGTATCTGGCCACTGGATGTACCAGCCCTGGAACTCCCTGGCTGGAACCTGGTGCAGACCAGTAGAGGTCACTGCTTTTGACTGACCCTTTGCAACCTTCTTGGAGCTACAGGTGATCCAGAATTTGTGGCTGCCTCTGCTGGGCCATGATGCCCTTGTAAATATCAGCTGCACTCCCAGTCTGGCTTTTAGCTACTGTTGGCCAGGGTGTGTGTCCTCTCTATTCCTGAAGTGTGGTCTTTCTGCCAGCCCCCTGCTGCCTCCACCTCCTCAGACACTCGGGCACTGGTGCAGGCTTGTGGGCTGCAGCCCGCGCTGCTCTGTGGGCAACGGGGACTCCTCACCTCACTGGGCTCCATTCTTCATGGTCACGTGGGCTGCCTCTCCGAGCTCTGCCCCTTGCCATCACTGTGTGGGCCACCTGGCTTTATCTCCCATGGGTACACAGGGCTCATCACTGGGATCTGCCCCCCATGGACATGCAGGATGCCTTGCCCTGCTGGGGTCCACTCTGTGCTGGTGCAAAGGACACTTCACCCCGCAGGATTCTGCCCTCCATGGGCACATGGGAGGCCTCTCCAGGCTCCACCCCTCGCCACTGCTATGCAGGTTGCCTCACTGGGCTCTGTCCCTGTCCACCACACAGGCCAAGCACTGCGGCCACCTCTACAACTGGGCCCTTCCACTCTTCAAAGGGTACTCAGCAGGTTGGGGGAGCCATGTAGCCTAGACCTCAGAACTCAAAACCTGTGTCCCTGATGTGCCCCCTGCTTCTAAGTGTCTCTCATCACTGACTAGAACAGGAGAGCCTTTAGTGGGCAGGGTAATTGTTTCCCTTTGCTGGCCTGGTTCTTCCAGGAAGACTGTCCACTTTAGGTTTGGGGAGTGACCCAGTACAGGGGTCAGGGTAGTTGTCCCCCACAGTCTCTCCCTGTGCCCTGAGACTACACTGTCCTCTCACTACTCCAGTCCTTTCAGTGCTCTCCAGGTAGGTGACTGTGAATGAGATTTTCTGCACAATTCCTTAAGATGAAGCCTGGGTCTGAGAATTCTGTCTCCCTCTCGCAAGCAGTAACCCGGCTCTTCTTCGAGCTAAATACTGTTTGTACACCTCCTCTAGTCTCTGGGGTTCCAGGCTGAAGTTCTGGTCCTGTGGCTGAAGACCCACAACTCTCTGGGCAACCCACCCCACTGTGAGAAACCCTCCAGGCCGCCTCTTGCTCCTAGAAGTGGGGTAGCCCTTTCCATGTCTCCGCCTTTCTTACAAGCTCAGTGTGGTTCCTTCAGTGATGCTTGGTTATAGATTCTTCTTAGTTCAATCCAAAGTTGGTTTTTCAAGATGATTGTTCCTAAGTTAAGTTTTAATCCACTTTGGTTCTGGAAGGTGGGAGTTGTAATGTCCACCTACTCCATCACCATTTTTCCTCCCCCCCTACCCTATGTCTTTTGATTGGAGTATTTAATCCATTTACATTTAAGGTTACTATTGATATGTAGATGTTTATTGCCATATTATTCCATAAATCTATAATCCTCTTTTTCTCTATTTATTTTTTTCTTTGCTCTTTTTACAGCAAGCCCCTTAACATTTCCTACAGTACTGGTTTGGTTGTAATGAATTTCTTAATTTTTTTTTTTTTTGGTCTGGGAAGCTTTTTATTTCTCCATCAATTTTTTTTATAAATTTTTATTGATTTTAATGAGGTGACATCAATAAATCAGGGTACATATGTTCAAAGAAAACATATCCAGGTTATCTTGTCAATAAATTATGTTGCATACCCATCACCCAAAGTCAGATTGTCCTCTGTCACCTTCTATCTGGTTTTCTTTGTGCCCCTCCCCCTCCCCTTACCCTCTCCCTCCCCCCCCATAAACACCACACTCTTGTCCATATCTCTTAGTGTTGTTTTTATGTCCCATCTATGTATGGAATCATGCAATTCTTAGTTTTTTCTGATTTACTTATTTCACTCCGTATAATGTTATCAAGATCCAACCATTTTGTTGTAAATGATCCGATGTCATCATTTCTTATGGCTGAGTAGTATTCCATAGTGTATATGTGCCACATCTTTATCCAGTTATCTATTGAAGGGCTTTTTGGTTGTTTCCATGTATGGGCAAATGTGAACAATTCTGCCATGAACATGGGGCTACATGTGTCTTTATATATCAATGTTTTTGAGTTTTGGAGGTATATACCCAGTAGAGGGATTGCTGGGTCATAAGGTAGTTCTATTTTCAGTTTTTTGAGGAACCACCATACTTTCTTCCATAATGGTTGTACTACTTTACATTCCCACCAACAGTGAGTGAGGGTTCCTTTTCTCCATAGCCTCTCCAACACTTGCTGTTACTTGTCTTGTTGATAATAGCTAATCTAACAGGTGTGAGGTGATATTTCATTGTAGTTTTGATTTGCATTTCTCTAATAACTAATGAAAATGAGCATCTTTTCATATATCTGTTGGCCATTTGTATTTCTTCTTGGGAGAAGTGTCTGTTCATGTCCTCTTTCCATTTTTTTATTGCATTGTTTGTTTATTTGTTGTTGAGTTTTATGAGTTCTTTGTATCAATATATTTTGGATATTAGGCCCTTATCTGAGCAGTTGTTTGAAAATAACATTTCCCATTTAGTTGGCTGTCTGTTTATTTTGTTGTCAGTTTCTCTTGCCGAGCAAAAACTTTTTATTCTGATGTAGTCCCATTCATTTATCTTTGCCTTCACTTCTCTTGCCTTTGGAGTCAAATTCATAAAATGCTCTTTAAACCCAAGGTCCATGAGTTTAGTACCTATGTTTTCTTCTATGTACTTTATTGTTTCAGGTCTTATATTTAGGTCTTTGATCCATTTTGAATTAATTTTAGTACAACGGGACAAACTGTAGTCGAGTTTCATTCTTTTGAATGTGGCTTTCCAGTTTTCCCAGTACCATTTGTTGAAGAGACTTTCTTTTCTTTATTGTGTGTTGTTGGCCCCTTTATTGAAAATTATTTGACCATATATATATGGTTTTATTTCTGGACTTTCTATTCTGTTCCATTGATCTGAGTGTCTATTTTTCTGCCAATACTATGCTGTTTTGATTGTCATGTCTCTATAGTATAGTTTGAAGTCAGGTATTGTAATGCCCCCAGCTTCATTCTTTTTCCTTAGGATTGCTTTGGCTATTTGGGTTTTTTTATAGTAACATATAAATCTGATGATTTTTTATTCCATTTCTTTAAAAATGTCTTTGGAATTTTGATGGGAATTGCATTAAATTTGTATATTGCTTTGGGTAATATGGCCATTTTGATTATATTTATTCTTTCTATCCAAGAACAAGAAATATTTTTCCATTTTATTGTATCTTTTTTGATTTCCCTTAACAATGCTTTGTAGTTTTTGTTATATAGGTCCTTTACATTCTTTGTTATGTTTATTCCTAAGTATTTTAATTTTGTGTCCTGTGACCTTACTGTATTGGTTTATTGTTTCTAGTAATCTTTTTGTGGAGTCGTTGGGGTTTTCGATGTATAGGATCATATCATCTGCAAAAAGTGATACCTTTACTTCTTCTTTTCCGATATGGATGCCTTTTATTTCTTTATCTTGTCTGATTGCTGTGGCTAGAACTTCTAGCACCACGTTAAATAAGAGTGGACAACCTTGTCTTCTTCCTGATTTAAGGGGGAAAGTCCTCAGTTTTATGCCATTTAATATGATTTTAGCTGATAGTTTATCATATATGGCCTTTATTATGTTAAGATATTTTCCTTCTATACCCATTTTGTTGAGTGTCTTAAACATAAAGTTGTGTTGTATTTTATCGAATGCCTTTTCTGCATCTATTGATAAGATCATGTGAATTTTGTTCTTTGTTTTGTTGATATGGTGTATTACGTTAACCATTTTAGGTATGTTGAACCATCCTTGAGATTCTGGGATGAATCCCACTTGATCATGATGTATTAATTTTTTAATATGTTGTTGTGTTCAATTTGCTAGTATTTTGTTTAATATTTTAGCATCTGTATTCATTAAAGATATTGGTCTGTAGTATTCTTTTCTTGTGCTGTCCTTGTCAGGTTTAGGTATGAGGGTTATGTTGACCTCATAAAATGTGTTTGGAAGTATTGCTTCTTCTTCAATTTTCTCCTTCAATTTTAAATGATAATCTTGCTGGATAAAGAAGTCTTGGTTGTAGGCTCTTGTTTCGCATTACTTTGAATATTTCTTGCCATTCCCTTCTGGCCTCAAGTGTTTCTGTCAAAAAGTCAGATGTCATCCTTATGGGGGCTCCTCTATAAGTAATTGACTTCTTTTCTCTTTCAGCATTTAGTATTTCTTCTTTATCTCTTAACTTTGGTATTTTAATTATGATGTGTCTTGATGAAGGCCTCATTCAGTTCCTCTTTACTGGGACACTCTGTGCTTCTTGAACTTGTGTGACTTTTCTTTTCATCAGTTTAGGAAAATTTTCAGCTATGATTTCTTCAAACAGGTTCTCAATCCCTCATTCTTTCTCTTCTCCTTCAGGAACCCCTATGATGCAGATGTTATTTCTCTTCATGTTGTCACATTGTTCTCTTATAATTTCCTCAGACTTTTTGAGCCCCTTTTCTTTCTGTTGCTCTGTTTCTGTGTTTTCATTTATCTTGCCCTCTAAGTTGCTGATTTGATCCTCTGCTTCATCCAGCTTGCTGTTGATTCCTTTTAGTGTAGTCTTCATTTCTGATATTGTAATTGTCATTTCTGATTTTTTTATGATTTCAATGTCCTTTTTGATGCTTCCTATTTTTTTATTTAGATGCTCATTATGTCCATCTATTATAGCTCTAAGATCCTTAAGCATCCTAACAATCATTATTTTAAACTCTGCATCTGGTAATTTGGTTACTTCTATCTCATTCAGTTCTTTTTCTCAGGATTTCTCTTGTTGATATATTTGGATTAAATTTTTCTGTCATCTCATTTTTTCTGTGTGTGGTTTGCAAGCTTGTTGGGGTAGGGCAGCTGAGGTTGGTACACAGAATGTGGTCCCTCCTCCAGGGCTTAATCTCTCAGCCTCTGCTGCTTGCTTGGATTTTAATTCTCCCTAACATGGTGAGCCATGTAAAAGTCTTAATTTCCCTGCTGTTTGTTTGCTTAGCCCAGCAGGGAACTTCTGTGATTAGGATGGGGGTAGTGGGCATATCCTGCTCTTTGGCCCCAGTTGAAACTCTATCCAGGCCTTTTTTTTCTGTATGGTAAGTCCACAGTAATGCGGTGGGTATGACCTCTGAGAACCATAAGGTGTGGTCTTCCCAGGTACTCTCTGGGGACAAGACATGTTCTCCATATCAGAAGGGAGAGGTGTAGCTCAGGTCTCCCTGGAAACTTGAGTCACTGCCCCTCTCCTTTACTTTCTCCTTTCTGAATGGCCTTTCACATCGATTGGAGCTAGAACGCTTTCTGGAGGTGGGTCAACTGGCCTTACACTAGGCTTGTGCTGGATGGAGAGAGTACCCCTCCCCCTGTATATGGCCACCAAAGTATTGGAGAATGACTCAGCACAGGTATTCCTCTCCCTGTCACCGTCTGTGTCCCTGTGCCTCCATCCCCCCACTCTCCTCACACAAGACCAATCCTCTCAGCTCTCATCCCCAGAGCCCCTGATAAGTGGCTGTGAGTGAGGTTTTCTGTGCTATCCCTTTAAGGCAGTTTCAATTTCTCTGCAAGCCATTTCCTGCAAACAGAATCCCCCTCTTGTCCCCACTCAATGCAGTCAGGCTGTCTCCTCCAGTCTCTGGGTCTCTATGCTGGGGCTGAAGACCCCTGCCTCTCAGGGTCTCTCTCTCCACAATGATAATCCCTCTGGACCCTCAGCCACCTCTCGCTCTTGGGAGTGGGAGAGCCACCACCGAGTCCAGGCACTTCCTACCAGTCTCGGTGTGGTTTCTTCTGTGCTTCTTGGTTTTTGAGTCTTGTTCTTTTAGTCCAAATTTGGTTTTTCACAATGATTGTCCTTAAATTAATTTGTAATCTAGCTTGGTCCTGGGAGGTGGCAGTTTGTATGCCTGCCTACTCCGCTGCCATCTTGGAATCCACCTGTGCCTCTCTATATTTAATTTTTCTCTTCACCTTGGGCTTTGCTGCCAATTTTTCTTTTCTGGAGGTGTTGAAGTAGACCCAAAAAGAAATTCCCTTAGGATGTTTATATTCTTTTTATGCAAAATTGTATTGTTAAAAAGAGTTTCAGATATGATCTAACACAACTTCCCAGTTTCATGTGGAATCCTGATTTCCAATGTGGTCAGCAAGCTTTATTGAGAATTTTATATTTCTCATGACTGAGTCACATCCCCTTATCCAGAAACCTGGGAAACTCTACTATTCACAACCTTAATAAGATGGTACTACTCTCCCAACTTCTAGGCCAAAATGGAAACAAACAAAAAGAGATAATCTCATTTAAAGAATAAAAATTAATATATTTTTTAGCAAATAAATGAATACTATGATCCCATCTGATGATCCACAATAGAGTGTTTCCCAACGATACTTCAAATGTCTATATTAGGACTTTTTTAATCTTTATGTTTTTCTGTATGACCTTCCATCAGCTCTACCAGCACTGGCCTGCTTGGTTTATCTCCATTGGCTAAATCATGGTAGTGGGTTTGTCAGCCAAGTTGGTACGCATAAGCCATGCCGCATTCTCTCACTTAAGTCCTGTGTGTCTCAAGAGTCCTCTAGAAATTGACTTGTCTCCTTAGATATTGGCAAGGTAAAGCCATAAAAATTTCCTTGCAATTTGGTGGTCTTTCTTCCTATAGAGAATTGGGTAATAATGTGCTCAATTCCTTTGCTTAGAGCCTAGCTGATGTGTATCAGATGTGTATTTCTGTAAAGAGACCACTTCCCACTTTTAGAAAGCCACTGCCCCTTGGCCTAAACTACATTAAACCCCTCTGAGCTTCCAAGTTGCTCTCATTTGGTCTTTACTGAAGAATTAATGTAGTACAAAGGTCATTGGAAAGCACTTCAAGCTGGCTTCCCTTGGATGCTTCTGTTCCATTCTAACTGAGTTTAGCAAGCTACAAGTTTCCGATTAAAATTCCAGCCCTTTGAGTCACAGGTGGTTAGGAGAATGACTGCTCCCACATCTCCTGTCATCCACATATTTACAGAGCATGCAGTAGAACAGTGTAGTACACTGAAACCACGCCCAGGGTAACAACTCCCTAAGTTAAAAAGACACGATTTTCAATTTTTAGAATTTCACGTGAAAATGAAAGTCGTTGTGCTACAAGTGTTCTTTCCTTTATAATGTCTTTACAATGGAAGGAAGTCATCCTACTGGCTGCCAGTGAAGGAGGGAGCAGTGTTGGACTGATGAAATCGAACCTCATATTCAGCACAAACTTCTATTATCTTGTTTGTTTGATCTGGTGGCTGTTAGGCCTACGGAAATACACCTTCTGTTTATGCTTCTAAGCGCTTCTTTTATCTTTACATAAAAGCGTGCAGGGGAAGTTTCCAAAATTAGTCCACCTTTTGGGCCCAGGCCACAGTTAAACTTAGATATAAAAGAGATCAAAGCATTTCCATTCTGATCCAAATAGCTGCATCCCAGTCGTGTAGTGGGTAACAGTGTGGAATGGCTGTACATTTTCTGATCTGGAAAGTCCAAGCAATACATTCTAGGTTGCAAGGCACAAAAAGAGGCAGCATGCATGTCTTCTTTTAAAATTAGTGCCTGCCTTCCAGGATTTGACCAAGAAGCTCTTGTTTGGACTTTGGTGTACAGTGTAATCTAGTGGGAAGAGCCCAGTGGTCCTGAAGTCTGCCTGAGGAGTCTCCACAGACAGATAGGTTGGCAATTTCTCTCTTCTCCCCAGCACGACCCGAGTTGATTTTGCTCATCTTTTTCTGTGCTTCTTTCATGTGAAGACAAGGAGGAGTCTTCCTTGCAATATGGCAACAATTTCCTGTTTTCCTCTCTTTTTTCTATTTTTTTTTTTTCAGTTTGACCTTGGCAAAGTATCAGACTGGTTTTCCTGAAGAGTAGGCAGAAGACCCTTGTCCCGATGCAGGAGGAGGGTCACAAAATTATTTGTCATCCAATATACTTTTGTGAGTAAAAAGGGACACTCTTAGAAATTGAACATGGACAGGTGGAGTAAATTGAGCCTGTCCTGACAAATTAAGATATATGGTCAGCTTCTGTATAGAAATATAGGTGACTTCTAATGCCTAGAGCCTCAATTCTAATGCCTCTTTTTCTCTGCAAGATTAGGCATTTTCTAGTCACTCCAATACATTATTACAGAGGGTCATTTTCTGCTTTTGATAGCAAATACAGTAATAAGAAAGAAAAATTGGATAATAAATTTCCGTAAGTCTCAGAACAGACCCCCTGTGAAATAAGACAGCTCCAGAATAGATTTTGTTGCAAAGAAAATGTTCTGTACAAATTCTTTAAAGAAGTCTTTAAAATGTACTTTTATTTCAAGATGCCACCACCCACTATTTACAAAGAAAGTCCGGAAGCAGAGCAGCAGAGCCCTCAGGCCACTTCTAACAAAGATATGTGTGTTCAGGACCAACAACACAAAAACACTGTTGTAATTGCACCCAAACTGTTTTTTGTGTGCAACATATTTTTGTTTTCAAACTGCAGTTGGATGGCTGTGTTTCCTTTTTGTTTGTTTTACCCCTTCCCTTCTAAATATTTTGCACCATCTTGGAGATTTTTCACAAGTTGTGGTCTGCTGGCGGGGCCACGTTCCTCTGACTCGGACACTGAGTTGTGTTTCTATGGCAGGCTTGTTTATCATGAGGGATGGGCACCCTTCACAGCAATTTTAACGTCCTTTCCTCCTCTTCTTCACACACTCAGAGATTCCGACACAGCAGTCCAGAAATGGCTTTCTCTAATCATAAACTGCATTCCTAGAGTGTGAACTTGACTTTGCTCTGCTTTCAAGATAGGGAAATATTTGACTCTGTTTATTTCTTTCAACCTGGGCAGTGCCCTCTTTACTGTTATGACTAATCCATTTGTCAGGGCTGGAATCTCCCAATAGTTTTTTTTTTTTTTTTTTTCAGGTAAATCACGTCGCTCAAAGTTGTTAAGCAAAAAATGCCACAGAGGCCAGAGGGTGACTTCATGGTGGTTGAAGCCCATCCACTGGACAGAGACCTCTGTTGACCATGAGATTTTTTTTCCAAGAGAAGGAAAGCTTAGTCAGACTCTGACAGTTACTGCCCCTCACATTTCTGCAGAGGAACCAGCTTGGGGAGAGATAAGGACCCTGGGTTGACACCCTGATTGTGTCTACCTTTTTATTTGTTAAATGTGGAAATTGACTTCATCCAATTAGTAAGAGCAGGAAACGGTTTTTGTTTTCTCTTTGTAGAAAAACATGAAGTAACAGTTTTATCTTAATTTGTCAGGCATTGCCCAAGAGACTACAGCCATGTGGGCCGGTGGCCAAAAAATTGCTCTGAGTCCCGAGTCTTAACACCCAGATATAAAGAGAATGCTGATTGGTTTTCCAGCTGAAACATAATAAGCCACATGGTGCCAAAAATGCTGTGCAGCATGGAAACCCCAAGTTTACACAATAGGGCTGATTGCAATCTGGGGTCTCCATTTGTCCTCGTATGCAGAGCTAAACAAAGGAAGGTGTTGTGGGCTTCTGCCTTTGTAGAATGCCTCTGCCCCAGATCCTAGCCTGGTGTCGCACCAGGCTTCCCACAGTCTTCCTGCCAAATCACTAAATTTTTTCCTGGCTGCCATTCAGGAAAGTACAGCTCTGTCCCTAGGATGGAAAGTTAAAAGGACTTGCTTGGATACGTTGAAATATATACAAACACTGCTTGACATATGGGGAAGGCTGGTTTTGCACACTCAACTCTTGCTTGTAATCTAAGGGCAAAGAATGCAAGACTTCTGAATGTCATTTCAGTTACGCAATGAGGAAAAGAGTTGGAATAAAAATTTTTTTTTTTTAAAGCATAGTCAGTATTCTACTTAATCCCAGTAAACTTTCACCTGAATTTTTTCATTAGCAAAATGTTGGCTAACCTTCAAGAGCCCATCCAGCTTGGGTTGTGTCTGACTATAGAACCAGAATAGAACATATAGAAGATATGGGCTGTAGATATGCCAGCGAGGTCACTGGAAATGAGCTGGGCAGACGTACTCTCACCTCACTGGCACAACTGAGGCCAGGCTGGCACAATGATGTGTGTTGCCTGATTAAAACTTCGCTTGTAGCGTCACAAATTGACTCTAGTTCTATGTCACTAGTGGGAAAGGGCTTGAATTTAAAAGACTTCCTAATACTTAACTCTATTCTCATTACTTCTAGTTGATGGTAAATACCACCATAGAGGTCATAGCATTTAATTAGTACTACCCAAGATGCTTTTTTGATTTTGGTTAATACTAACATGCTCTTTTTCTTATCCCCAATAATGGCTACAAACTATGACCATTATATGACTAGTGTATATAAAGATGCAACTAACTTACACATATTAAAAAAATTACTTTGATAATAGAAGTAAAACATTCTCTAATAACCCAACTTCTGCCAAAGTATGCAGGGAATGAAACAGGCCATAGCTTCCACTGAGGTGGACAAAACACTGTTTTTGACAGAAACTGGCAAGCAATTCTTTCTATCAATGCTTTTCTTTTATTACTTTTTGTTTGTTATTAATACTTCAGAGTAGTAAAACAGAATGGGATGTATTTAAGAGTTTAGAAAGCATTTATTAAAAGTACTAGGGGTTAAAAATACAAATTCAAAAAGATATATGTACTCCTGTGTTCATTATAACATTATTTCAATAGCTAAGATATGGAAGCAGCCCAAGTGACCATCAATAAATGAATGGATAAAAAAGCAGTGGTAGCTGTGTAGAATGGAATATTACTTGGGCATAAAAAAGAATAAATTCTTATTTGTGACAACACGGATGTACCTAGAAGATATTGTGCTAAGTGAAAAATAAGGTAGAGAAAGATAAATATAACTTCTCTTATATGTGGAATCTAAAGAACAAAACAAACAAACAACACAGAAACAGATTTATAGATACAGAGAACTAACAAGGTTGACAGATGGGAATGAGGTTGGAAGGATGGGTGAAAAAGGTAAAGGGATTAAGATGTATAAATTGGTAATTACAAAACAGTCATGAGGATGTAAAGTACAGCATACGGAATAGAGTCAATGATATTGTGATAACTATGTCTGGTGCCAGGAGTGTACTAGAAATACTGGGGGATCACTTTGTAAATTATATATTATATATGTGTCTCACCACTATGTTTTACAACTGAAACTAATATAAAGTAATACTGAATGTCAAATGTAATTGAAAAAAATTTTTTTTAATTATTGGGGATGAGGACTTTTTACCTGTAGTGAACCCAAGGAGTAAAAGACCACTGATTTAGTATTGCTGGCTTTCAATCTGATTTATCTCCATCCGGCTACAGTAATCTAACTGTGTGCCCTGTCCTTCCAAATAGGTGCCAGTCTCTTCTGTACATTCCTGACTATGTGGCTTTGTGCTTGTTCTTTCCCTCACCTGCAGAGAACTACCTCCTTCTCTCCATCTTTTAGGTCGCAGTTCAGATCCTAGCCGATCAATAAAACCTCCCTGACAGGCACCTCTCAAGAGTGCAGGTAGCTCTTCCTCTTAGAGGCTCAGAATCACGCACTACCCCTCTCCCACGCTCAGGATCAGGCAGTGCCCCTCTCCCACGCTCAGGTTCACGCACTACCCCTCTCCCACTCTTAGGGTTGTGCAGTGCCCTTCTCCCACGCTCGGAATCACGCACTACCCCTCTCCCACGCTCAGGATCACGCAGCGCCCCTCTCCCACGCTCAGGTTCACGCACTACCCCTCTCCCACGCTCAGGATCACGCAACGCCCCTCTCCCACGCTCAGGATCGTGCACTACCCCTCTCCCACGCTCAGGATCACGCACTGCCCCCCTCTCCCACACTCAGTATCATGCAGTGATTTCAGAAATATTTATTTTCACATTCTTCCCTTTTCTTTCTGCCAAATTTTCTTGCTTTATCATTTCAGCTTTCTTTTAGCTCAACCACCTTTAAATAACCAAGTTAAATTTTTAGAGTCTTAAGTCCAAATTTTCAGAGATTTGCTCAGGTCATCTTGTGCTGTATACCCAGTCTTCTGTTTGATCAGCGTGGTTGTCAGGAGCTAGGATTTGTGATACAAACAGTTGCCTAAATCCACTGCTATACAGTCTGTCTTCAGGAAGTTTCAGGGAGGGGGAAACAGGTAGGTAGGCACTGCATAGATAAGCCCTACCTGCAGAGCTGTATTATTCCCCTAAAGCACACTCTGTAAGGGCAAAGAATAATTACCATTGCTCACTTTCTTCAGTGTATTTGGTACAGTGCTACTCATGTACCAAAGTGATTCAAAGCCTTGGCTGCAGAGTACACTCACTGGAAAACTTTTAGAAACAGTTGTGCCCCCTCCTCCCCGGCAACCATTGCAGAGTTCGGGTTTCATTGGTTGGGGCTACAGCCCCGACACCAGTCATCAAGGGCCGCTGTGCTTTCCAGATGCCTCAGAAAACATTACTCTTACAGGTGAAAAAGTGGTTATTCTTGTAACTGAAAACACAGTGCAAATTCAAGAGCTGTTAAAGAGCTTAAAATTCTTGCTCGGTTTAGTAATAAGGTAATAGCAGATTACATTCATGTTGTCTTTAGGAGGGGTGAATACCACAAATATTGTTAACTTTAGAAGAGACATTAATCATTTTGGTTTTACATGTTTAATTTTTCTCTATTCTTGTAACTGATTTCATTAAATGTGGGAGTCAGTTGGTTGTTTTTGCAATTTTTGGATCCCAGAATCAATATATCTTCAACATGCAGCCTTGTTCTGGGATTTTTTGTCAATGAAGTCTCATATAACTAGGAAAATTTAAGATTGAATAGTAAATTCTGCATTGATGAGCAGCACTTGGATGATACCTGTTTTAGCGTTTTCAGTGGTAACTCTGAAACCAGCCTTCTGTAAGTTTGGGCTGAGTCCCGTGAGCCTGCAGAAGAGCAAGGAACAGATTGGTCACAGGTCGCATGTAAAGAGGACCGTTCAGAATGTTCTTTGTGGTATCCTTGAGTCCACCGAGTTTCACCTGAGGCTTTAGAACCATCGGTTGTGATGACTAGTAGAGAATTCCTTGAGAGTAGTGTCTGGAGTTCTTCAATATGACTAGTGAAAACATGAAGATATTTTAAGCTTTCAAATAAATCAGCTCAATTACTGGTTCCCAAGGGATTAACACTGTCTCTCCTGCTAAGTGCCTCTGAGACCGCTTTGAGACATTTGCTAACAACCTTGAGAAGTCAAGCCACTCTATTCTTATGAACCATTGACTTCTATATAGAATGTGATTCATAGGCTTTTATATTTCCTACCCCAATTTCCTTCTCTGAAAAGGAGAAGTTGCATACGCCTAATGAAGGCCTGGTAACACTGACCACTTTGGCAAAGAGCCTAGAGAAGGGATACTGTGGAAGACATTACTACTTGTGAGCCAGCATAACCAGACTCAGACTCCTTCTTGTGTTACAGCAGAGACCAGAGCAGTCCTAAAACTTTGTTATACCAGAGCATACTGTCCGGGCCCCTTGGATATGAGCATTCCTTATTGGAGTTAACAGCATGTGTCCAATGGTGAAGAATGAGAATCGTGATGCAAGTTCTTAAGTGTCCTTTGGGGGTGATGTGATAGCTCTCTCTTCTAGCAAGTTATCAGATTTGCCTGAGAAGGAGCAGAGATGGCACCCTTGCTGTCTGAACAGGTGTTGGTGTGTTTGAACTGATTGGCAGATACTTTAGATTATGCTTTCTCGTGCAGTAGACCCTGGTGACCATCTTGGCAAGACAGCTGTGCTTAATTGATGGGCGCAGAACTTAAACAAGAAGTTTTGTTCTTACCATGAACTCCACAATTTTGTCTCTTTGACAAGGCTGATTCTTTGCATGTATCAGACTTGATCCCAAATCAAATGGCCCAAAGAGAAGTCATTAAAGGTTTTGTTGTGAATGTAGCCAACACTATTTGGCTACACATCACTGAAGTGGTCCTTTAAGTTTAAAATATGCAAATGGCACAATTAAGCACCATGAATATTTGGCTAGATGTGTGCTGAAAATCTAAATTTGAAAAATTTGGCCAACATTGATGAGAAGTATACTGCTGTTATCCAGTGAGACTCAGATGTGCTTGTGAAGCAGAACAAAAACAGTTGAATATAAGATCTGTCATGGCTCCACCACCCTTCCGAAAAACATTGTTTTACTCTTTTAAGGACTTTTGAATTTGTTGTCTCAAGATATGAATTCTTGTCATCATGTGATTCCCAGGGAGCAAACGCTGAGTGGAAGACTTTCAATGTGTCTCCTGAAACAGCACTTTAAATGCAGGGCATTAAAAGGCAGGTTTTACTCAGTTGTTCTTCAGAATCTCTTGTTGTTCAACTTAATTTTGAAAAAGAGTTCTTCGCTACTTTTTCCTCCCTCTGTTTCTTTTCCTTACTCTTCCTCTCTTACTTTCTTTTACTTTCAACAGAAATGTTTGAGTTATATACTTTATGATGGGCTTCTGCTAAAGATACAAGTATAGTTGTGTGTCACTGAACAACGGGGATACATTTTTAGATGAGATCGGGTGTGCTCAGGGTGCTTTGGCCACAGATGCCTGGGGATACATTTTCAGAAATGCATTATTAGGCAATTTTGTCATTGTGCAAACACACAAGTTTATATAGTATAGCCTACCACACACCTATGTAGTCTGGTAAAGCCCATTGCTCCTGAGCTGCACACTGTACAGCATGTTACTGTACTGACTACTGTAGGCAATTCTAACACGATGGTAGGTACTTGTGTATCTAAGCATATCCATACTTAGAACAGGAACAGTAAAAATACTTAAACCAGTGTCATAGGCATTCATTATCATCATCAAGTATGTGCTATAATTATATGTGCTGAATACAACTGGGAGTATAGTAGGTTTGTTTATACCAGTATCACTACAAACACATGAGTGATACATTGCACTGCTATATTACAAATAGCAGCTCTCACCAGGAATTTTTCAGCTTTGTTACAATCTTATGGGACCACTGTGGTATATGTGGCCTGTGGTTGACTGAAATGTCTTTATGTGGCACCTGACTATGTTAAAATATAATTGTAACTCTCAGAAAAGTTTCTTCTTGGGGGAAAGAGTGAAGAAATAAATATAAAAAGCATGCTGTCTGGTAAGAATTATATCCAAGGTGTTGAGGGAAAAAGTAGTTGGACACCAAAGCCATCCTGGATGGAGTAGGACATCCTGGGATGAGAAAACATAGTGTTAGGAAAAGTATCCTGAAGGAGATTGAGGAGCCACTGAGCCATTTCACCTGCAGGTGTTGTAAGGTACCAAAGGCTACAGAATTAATATTAATATTTTAAGAGGCTTGGAGAACATTTTATTAATTTGGGTTAAGGTATGCAGAGAAATTGTGAGAATAGTCTCTGTACTGTGTGATTGGCATAGTCAGGATGGCCTTGGCATTGTGTTGCAGATGCAGAGGGGAGGAAAAACATGGATCCCCAGACATTCCACTAAGCCTGTGGGGAAAAGGGTGAATAGCTAGCCAGGTACAGGGAGAGAAAAGCCAAAATAAACCTTTTCTCATAGCAATGAGCCATTTGCGGGCATTTGTCCCCACCGAAACTACCTCTCCTATGTAAATGCGTGTAGTTAACACATGTGACTCTGGACAGAGAGATAGCAGATGAACACTAGATAATATAGGAATGCCTTTTAATATGTAAAGAGACATCATTCTACCATTGTGTTGGCTTGTAAACTTTGTTTTCCCCAAAAGGATGTATGGCTTGCAAATTGAACGTGGTCCTATCATGTTAAAGGACATATGACTATAACCAATAGTGGTAAGGGGCTCCTAATTGCAATTTTTGCTTCTGTACTTCCCACTTACAAAACTATAAAAACTAAGTAGAACAAAGGGCCGGCGCGCTCTCCGTCAGATTTCTGTCGGAGTTCCCGCCGCTTGGCCAAGCTAGACAATAAAGCTTTGATATGTAACCGAAGGACCTTGTTCCTGTCTTCCATGTTTTTGGTCCCTCCGAATTTGGCTTAACAGAGATAACTTTGAGTCTTTGGGCAAGTGAGAGAGATTATGTATCAAGAGGTGAAGGTGGAGAAAACGGTAAGACAAACAATGGGCGTAAAGGATAGTAATTGTGGGCACTGAGGAAGTGACAATAGTTCCGTTACTGGGATGTAAGGCCCATGGGTAGGACTGGAGGATAGGAAGTGACCTTGGCTAAGACTAGATCAGGAAGAAGAATATTACATTTTTGTTAAAGATTTGGAATTTTCTTAACGTGTGGACACATGAAAGAATTTTAATTATAAACTTTCCTATTACCAAGATCATTCTAGTAATGTGTGGAACGTAGACTAGATGACAGGACTGCAGGTGAGGAGACCTATTAGAAGACTATTTCTATTTTCCAAAGGAGGAATGATAAGGGTCTGATCTAAGACAATAACAGTGCAGGGAAGAAGAGGGGATAGATTGAGAGAATTTCAAAAGGTACAATTGACAGGACTTGAGCTTAAGTAAATTTTATGAGAAAGAAAACTCATCTGAAGTCATTGAAAATCTAACCAGAGGATTTTACACTGAACTGTAACCGACTGAACAGATAACCCTGTGACGTGTGTCACACACCCTCTGTGATGGCACATGCTTGCTGAGAACCATTGGAGAGTCCTTCAAGTTAACATTTTATTTTTCTCATAACAGATCTCCTAAACAATGTTGGAACCTCAAAATCTATCTTTCTAGCTTAGATTTAGAAAGAGGAGTATTTATATATTTTTTTCTCCTATAAATAGTTTGACTTCTTTTTCAAACTCTGTCATAAACTATGCTATTTTAAAAATTATTTCCATAGCAAAGACACTTGTCTAATAATCATACCAAATCATGGCACCAGCATAATCTGACCTACTTTCAGAATTTCTCCTTTTCAGTTATTTTGATCAAGGGCAGGTATTTACATGTGGTGGAGAAGGCTATATATATATATATATATATATATATATATATATACACACACACACACACACACACACACATTTAACAAGTATTTATTAATTCTAGTGAGAGAGGAAGGGAGAGGGAGAGAGAGAGATAGAGAGAGAGAGAGAGAGAGACACAGGAACATCAATTTATTCCTGTATGTGCTCTGACTGGGGATCGAACCAGCAACCTCTGTGCTTCAGGCCGATGCTCTAACCATCTGAGCCATCTGGCCATTGCAGCTGCTAGTGATTCTTGTTGAGCTTCTGGCTGAAGGCCCACAGTCAAGGCACATATGAGAAAGCAATCAATGAACAACTAAGGTGTTGCAACAAAAAACTGATGATTGATGCTCTGGAGATACTGAGAGTAAGCGGCTATGGTGAGTAGTGAGAAGGAAGGCAGGAAATGGTGAATGGCCGTAGCACGCCTGAGGAGAAGCAAAACCTGTGGGACTGACATGTCTCTCTCCCCTCACCCTAAAACCCAAGTTGTAGCTGTGTAGAGAAAAGAAACAAGGAGCCTGGGGAGAACTATGGCTTCTCACCCATTTATTGAAGAATCAGAGTTTGCTTGGCTTTTCCCTGGAGACCTGAGCTTGGGCGTCAAAGAGAAACAGCTGCCGCACACCAGGTGGCTGTTGGGCAGCTCAGATGTGAAGTGTAGGCCCTTGATCTAAAAATTTCTGCCTTGAATCTACTGCATCATAAATATAACTCTTAGCCAGTTCAGCTACCTGTTTTCCAAGCCCAGAAAAAATTAGTAGCAAGCTAGAGGCAGGAATTCTAGCCGCTGCAGACAGATTTGAGGATTTACAACTTGATAGGGAGGGAAAGGCCTAAAAATGAAAAGATACAGAATTGTGCTTTTCATTAAAACATAGTGAAAAAAAAAAGACAGGTAAAATTATAAACCACTGATATCTATGAAGGTTAAATTATGACTTGTGTTTTTTATTTGAAACACAGGAAAATTACCATCAAAATGTATCAAAATAAACAGAGCTTAAGAATTCAAAAGTTTTCATTGCTTAAAGAATTGGTAACTGCCGGACCAGGCAGTGGTGCAGTGGACAGAGTGTCAGACTGGGATGTGGAAGGACCCAGGTTCAAGACCCCAAGATCGCTAGCTTGAGCGAGGGCTCATATGCTTTGAGCAAAGCTCACCAGCTTGGACCCAAGGTTGCTGGCTCGAGCAAGGGGTTACTTGGTCTACTGAAGGCCCACGGTCAAGGCACATACGAGAAAGCAATCAATGAACAACTAAGGTGTCGTAATGAAAAACTGATGATTGATGCTTCTCATCTCTCTCCGTTCCTGTCTGTCTGTCCCTATCTAACCCCCTCTCTGACTCTCTCTCTGTCCCTGTATAAATAAAAAAAAAAGAGTTGGTAACAAGCTATATTTCCATCTTCTATAATTTCTGCCATTAATTCTTACAGAGAGGTTACAAAGAGAACATGGAAGTGAGTGTCTTTCTTTTATAAACACTCTCAGAATTATCCTTCTCACTTTCTAGATTTCACCTTACTCCCTCTCTCACCTGCTAACCCACCTTGTTTTTCTTGTACACATCAACTTCAACAGTCTGTCTTTTCTTAGCTCCTGTGTTAGTAGTTGAAAACCTAGTTGCTATGGTGGAATGCTTGTGTCCTCCCAAAATTCATATGTTGAAATTTTAACCCCTAAAGATGATGGTAGTTGGAAGTGGGGATTTGGGGAGGTGTTTAAGTCATGAGGATGGGGTCTTCATGAATAAGAGTAGTGCCTTATAAAAAAAGAAGTTCCGGAGACATACCTAGCCTTTTACTCTGTGAGGACACAATGGAAAGCCTATAACCCTGAAGAGGGACCCTCCCAGAGTATTCTGGCACTGTGGACTTACAGCCTCCAGCATGCTGAAAAATAGATTTCTGTTGTTTATAAGCTACCCAGTCTGTGGTATTTTGTTGTAGTTCCCTAAATGGACTAAGAAACTAATCAGTTTCCAAATGATCAAAATGGCAAAGGAAATCATTACTGTTCTTTCTTTTATAATTAGTTTTCAACTCTTAAATATTTAATTGATACAGAATGGATAGTTGTCACAAAAGCCAAAAAATGAGAAAGACAAAAAGTTCTCAAACATTTATACATTATGCATAAAAGATTAAAATATTGAGAGAAAATCAAGAGACCTGAATTTAAATAATAGTTACTAATAACTTGGTAAACTCTGCTAGAACAGATAAAGCTTCATTCTAATACTCAGCTATATTAAAAAGCAACACTTCCTAAATTATTTTTTTTATATGTGTGACAGTGACTGGGGGGGGGTGGGTGGACAGATAGGGACAGACAGGGACAGACAGGCAGGAAGGGAGAGAGATGAGAAGCATCAATTCTTTGTTGCAGCACCTTAGTTGTTCATTGATTGCTTTCTCATATGTGTCTTGACTGGGGAGCTACAGCACAGTGAGTGACTTCTTGCTCAAGCCAGTGACCCTGGGCTTCAAGCCAGGGAAGGACCTTTGGGTCAAGCCAGTGACCATGAGGTCATGTCCTTGATCCCATGCTCAAGCCAGTGACCCCACGCTCAAGCTGGTGAGCCTGCACTCAAGCTGGTGACCTCGAGGTTTTGAACTAGGGTTCTCTTCATCCCAATCTGATGCTCTATCCATTGTACCATGACCTGGTCAAGCCAAAATTCGTATAAGTCATATCACTCCACTTTTGTGGCACACAGTTTTGCTATAGATTTCATGGTTGAATTTTAAGCTACAGTTAATATCTCAGTTAATTTAGAAATCATAATTCTTTAGAAATAAAAGACAACAAATTTGCAGATATACTCTTATAAATGACTTAATTATTATGGAATGAATGTTTGTGACTCTTGTGTTTGAGATGCCTGGAGCCGACAGTATTTTTATTAATTTATATGAGTATCTCGCTTTTATTGATTTGAGTTCCCATTGAAAGTCTGGGAAAATCTCTTCCCTGGTCAGTCAATCCAGGAAGTTTTCATCAGCTTCCATATTTGGAAGCTTAACCAATGTGTCAAAATAACAGAATAAATTCATGTTGGAGAAAAGAAAACTTTTAAGTACATACCACAGTTAACAGTTAGTTACTGGTTACTCCCAAGTGACATGCTCAATATTTTCTACTGTAAGCTCTGCCTGGGGTGGTTTCCAACTTTAATTCAGGGTTTCTCACTTCAGTACTATTGATAATTTAGACTGAAAACCTCTCCTTATTATAGGGTCTATCTTATGTTTCTAGAACCTGTAGCAACATCTCTGACCTCTACCTGTAGTTACCAGCAAACAACTAAAAATGTCATTGAGAAATGTATCTGTGTGTGTATGTGAGGAGGGAGAGAAGTAAAAGGGAAGGCATATTTACCCCAATTTAGAATCATTGCCCTAATAATAACTCTAACCCAGGAGTCAGGAACCTTTTTGGCTGAGAGAGCCATGAACGCCACATATTTTAAATGTAATTCCGTGAGAGCCATACAACGACCCATGTACTTTACACATTATCCAATAAAAATTTGGTGTTGTCCCGGAGGACAGCTGTGATTGGTTCCAGCCACCCGCAACCATGAACACGAGCAGTAAGAAATGAATGAATTGTAATACATGAGAATGTTTTATATTTTTAATGTTATTTTTTTTTATTAAAGATTTGTCTGCGAGCCAGATGCAACCATCAAAAGAGCCACATCTGGCTTGTGAGCCATAGGTTCCCGACCCCTGCTCTAACCCATTGAATTAACATACTATTATTGTTCTTAAAACACAACATCCCAGAGCCTGACCTGTGGTGGCGCAGTGGGTAAAAGCATCAATCTGGAATGCCAAGTTTGTCGGTTCAAAACCCCAGGCTTGCGCAGTCAAGGCACATATGGGAGTTGATGCTTTCTGCTCCTCCCCTCTTCTCTCTCTCCGTGTGTCTCCTCTCTCTAAAATGAATAAATAAAATCTAAAAAAAACCCATAATATCCTAGAAATTTTCTGCTTTTGATCAAGATATAAAAAGCGACACTGTTCGCTAAGCTGTTCTAAATGATTGTAACTCCATTGCCTGGAAGATGTCTTGCTTACAGCAGATCCAAGGTGACTGAGTATTTTATTCTCCGCATACAATGGCACACTTCCCTTGTCTCAGTTTCTTTTCTCTTCTTTGGGCTAAAGCCTTTTTGCAACTGACCCTGCACTTAGGCTTAGCCAGGTAGGGTAAGCATGCACCTGGCTTATGCAGATCAGTTCCTGACCAGGCCTGTTAACCAAGCATCATTATTACTAGAACCTGCCATCAGTCTCAAAGTGGCCTGGTTCAGATGATACATCACAGTCATCCTTATATGTCACTCTAGAAAAAAATCATGCCTTTTAATTTTAACAAAGAGAGAGAGTAAGATAAGTTTCAGTTTCATATGCAATGTATCAGAAAGCACCTCCCACCCCCCATTTTCCCATTTTATTAACCTGAAGAGAAAAATCATTAGGGATGGAAGGGTGCTCATGAATGGACCTGGAAGCTTGAACACATTTCAAGGCAGAAGCAGCTAAATACTTTCTGGTAGATGAACTAGAATGGAGCAGGCGGCCGCCCACAACCTGCAGTACAGAAAGTGGTCTCAGGGCTGCTTCCTCTCTCTGATAGGTCTTTATAGCACTCCCTCAGCAGGGGTTCCACCACACAGAATTGGGCAAAGCATGAGTAATTGGAGAACTATCCATGGAACAGCAAATTGACCGGTAGGTCTTGCAAAATGAGGAATAAATGGAAGCTTTTAGCCACTGTCTTCAGCCCCTATTTAAATCAGAGGACTGCTTTCCAAAGACACTGAGCAATCATCCCAAGGCCTATAGTTTCTAATATGAATAACCAACCACAGACCAACAATCACTAAGGAAAATCAATAACCCTAAAAGGATAATTAAGTAAACAAACAGAATAAATGGCTTTGAAGGAAACAGGAAAGATAAGTGAAAAACTTTAGAGCTATTTTAGTATCTTCAGAAGAATCTGATGAGATGTTGCAACCATAAAATAATCTTAGGCTGCTATAGAAGATGAACAAGTAAGGAACAAGCAAGAGTTCTTGAAAATTGAAATAAAAAAAATAGTTGTACAAGTTTAAAAAGTGAAAGGAAATAGAAGATAAGATCCACGAAGTATCTCAGAATATAGAGCAAAAAAGATATAAAAGTTACATATGGAGAATCCATTCAGGACAGTGAACCCCTATTTGAACTTCTACAAAGAATAAATAGAGAAAATTGAAGAATAAAAATGACCAAATATATAATAGAAGAAAATTATCCAGAGTTTTAAAAAGGCACAAGTCTGCAATTTGAAAAAGCCCACAGAGTTCTAAATGGAATGAATGAGAAGAAAGCCCATCTGGACTCATCCCAATAAAATTTCAGAAATGTTAAGATTTTAAAAAGATAGGAATAATATTGCTAAAATCATAACATTGCAAATGCTGCTTATTGTTTTCCAACTTCCATGAATCACTCATAATCAAGGCTTTAAAGATTAATTATAGACATATAACAAAAAAATATAAATATGGTTCAGGCCCCTACATTAATCCACGTGGGCTGTGTACTGACCAACTCTAAGAGAACCATTCTCAAAAGAGTCTACAGCACAAGGGCTCTAACTGTTAAAACGCTGCTTCATCGCCAGGGTCACTAGAGTGGCTCTTCCAGCAGGGCGGGAGGGCAGAGCAGAGCTGGAGTGCCCAGCTGTAGGTCACCTGCCAGGAGGACGGGTTTTTGAACCACTGGGTCTTCCTCCAAGGATGGCCGGGGTGCAGCCAGGTCTCCGGTCCACTTCTTCATAGCCCTGAGGTCAGCCATGAGACTGGGCCCCTCTCAGTGGGCGACTATCAGTGCTGCTCATCACCATGGAGGTCATCCTCATCATCGAGCACCAGAGGGTCCTGTACGCGCTGGCCATGGCTCTTCATTCAGCCTCTGCTTCTCTTCATTCAGCCTCTGCTTCTCTGCAGTCAAAACTTGGGCCAGCCAATGGTTCCTAATCTCCCCGGAAACTCTCTTATTCCTGCATGCTGACCCATACCTCCTGTCTTGTCTCATTCTTTTTTTTCCAGAGAGAAGTCAGAGAGAGGGATAGATAGGGACAGACAGACAGACAGGAATGGAGAGAGATAAGAAGCATCAATCATCAGTTTTTTGTTGCGATGCCTTAGTTGTTCATTGATTGATTTCTCCTATGTGCCTTGACCGTGGGGCTACAGCAGACCGAGTAACCCCTTGCTCGAGCCAGTGACCCTGGGTCCAAGCTGGTGAGTTTTTTGCTCAAACCAGATGAGCCCATGCTCAAGCTGGTGACCTCGGGGTCTCGAACCTGGGTCCTCCGCATCCCAGTCCAACACTCTATCCACTGTGCCACCGCCTGGTCAGGCTGTCCTGTCCCATTCTTTTTTTTTTTTCTTTTTTTTTTTGTTGTATTTTTCTGAAGTTGGAAATGAGGAGGCAGTCAGACAGACTCCCACATGCGCCTGACCAGGATCCACTCAGCATGCCCACCAGGGGCGATGCTCCACCCATCTGATCCCTTGCTCTGTTGCAACTAGAGCCATTCTAGCGCCTGAGGCAGAGGCCATGGAGCCATCCTCAGTGCCCGGGCCAACCTTGCTCCAATGGAGCCTTGGCTGCAGGAGGGAAAGAGAGAGACAGAGAGGAAAGAGAGGGGGAGGAGTGGAGAAGCAGATGGGCACTTCTCCTGTGTGCCTTGGCCAGGAATCGAACCCAGGACTCCTGCACACCAGGCCAATGCTCTACCACTGAGCCAACAGGCCAGGGCCATGTCCTGTCCCATTCTTGATGGCAGTCCTGCTGAATGTAACACCCTGCCCCCAGGAGGGGGACAAAAAAGAGGCGGGGACTGAGGAGGGTGGAGCCATGTGCCCCAAGCTCCAGCTATGCCTTCTCTGCAGGGAAGACTCCCGGGACCTCATCACGCAGGACACAATTCTGCGAGTTCAACACGGGTCTGCAGACACATCCTGGCTGACTGCAGGATGCTGTCCAATGAAGAATTGTCGGTGAGCATTGATCGAGTCACCCTGGTACCAGTAGGGGAGGTTCTAGTACCCAGGAAGGTGTCCTCCCGAGATGTGCAGCCCATCTCCGCCATGAGCTCCTCCTTGACTGTGGACGGAAAGTTTCTTTCTTTCCTTTCTCTCTCTTTCTTGGTATATGTAATAACAAAAAAATTAATTAGATCATGAAATTCAGAAACTATTTTGAGTTGGTAAAATGCTCCTTTGAACACACACACACAAATGAAAACCTTGCTGATGGAAAGTAAGGAGCTACAGAAGAGTTGAGGAGAGTGGAAGTGGGGTAGTGTTGAAACAATGCGGAAGTTGAAACAGAAAATGTTATTTAACAATTAGAGTAACCTATGGAAGAGCTAAAAGAAGACGATGATGATGATGTATGTGTTTGTATAAAACAAAACTCAGGAGAAAGGAGAAGTGGGTAGTAGTGTGTGTGTTGAATACTTTCTGTTGGGAGTCCCAAGATACTACTTAAATTTGATCAATCAGAAAATGCAACTATGAACTTATCAGTCAGAGTGGAGAACAAGGATAAAACTACCAGAAATAAATAACAGAAACTCTGGGAATTGGGATAACTTGCCTGGGTATAAGAGAAACATAACTTTTCTTTCTTTCTTTTTTTAAGTTCAGTGAGAGGAGCGGAGGCAGGGACAGACAGCTGCATGCCCCCCAACCAGGATCCATCAGGCAAGCCCACTAGAGTTGCAATGCTTTGCCCATCTGGGGCATTGCTCTGTTGCTCAGCAACTGAGCTCTTAGCACCTGAGGGGAGGCCATGAAGCATTCTCAGTACAGGGGCCAACTCCCTCCAATTGAGCCATGGCTGCCAGAGGGGAAGAGAGAGAGAGAGAGAGAGAGAAAGAGAGAGGGAGAGGGAGAGGGAAGCAAGAAGGGGAGGGATGGAGAAGCAGATGGGCACTTCTCTTGTGTGCTCTATCTGGAATTGAACCCAGGACATCCACATGCCAGGCTGACGCTCTACCACTGAGCCAAGCAACTAGGGCTGTGACTTTTCTTTTAATGCTATTTGAAGTTGTTCTATATATGTATTTTGTTGAACTAATTAAATAAGAAGGCTGTTAGATGGAGGTGGTTCTAATGCCATGGCCAGTTACATAAGCAAAACAAAACTTTAACTTATAAATGACTCCTTAAGGTAACCAAATCAAAATGCTAAGGATAACCAATTGCAAATAGCCAATGAAGCTAGGCAATAGCCCGTCAGTAATCCCCTTTCTTTGTTTCTCTATAAGTCATGCTCTGGTTTCTTTCAGTAAATAGCTCTTAACCACTTCCAGTTTGTTGCTGCCTTACTGGAATCGATTTTGCCCAAATAAACTCTTAAAATGTTTAACATGCTTTAGGTTATCTTTAAAATATATATATTATTTTTAATAATAATAGTAATAATAAAAGTACAATGGTCCCTCCTCTATCCCGGAGATTGGGTTCCAGAACCCCCTGTGATAGGTAAAAATCCACAAAGTAGTGACCTTATATTTATTTTATTATATATATTTTAAGGCTTTATAAATGCTCCCCACACTCTTATAAACCTTTCCCACACTGTTATTAACGTTTGCCACATTCTTATAAACACTGCTTATGCTCTTAAACACTTTCTACACTCTTAAACCTATATAATTTTAATAGCATATAAAATTCTATATGGGCACTCACCAGTAAATACTAATATGTTTTAATTAATATTTTTTATATTTTTCTATTCTTTTCAGTTTCTTAGGCTAGAAAATGCTTATTTTACTGCACAAATAATTAAAATAATAAATATGTAAAAAATCCCTATATACCACAAAAATCCCATGATATAGTGAAAAATCTGTGATGCAAAATTAGATATATAAAATTTAAATATCCACAATACAATGAGACCACGAAAAGTGAACTACAATATGGCAAGTGTAAAGCCAGTAGCCACGGCCACCATCACAGCCACCTGGCCCATGCAGGTTCACATTTGATTCGGACAGAAGGTAATGAAACAACAGAGCCAAGAACTGGTGGGCCATTAGCTTTAATCCTAGCTTGCATCCAGTGGGCAAGAAATACACACAGTGGGAAAACACTTCCTTTTCCATTTAGGGCTCTCAAAGCCGCTGACTTATCAGAGTTTCCTAGAATCAAAGGTTTCTAGCTCACCAGCCTTATTCACCTCTGTTCTCCATCTCCTTTTCTCTGCACAAACTCTGCACAAACTGGCTTCTCCTTCAGCACTCCACCATCTTGGCTGTTTCTCCTCTCCTCCACGTGGCCTTTCTCTGCTCTCCTCTCTAATGCTAATCTCAGGAACCAAGAGAGAGCAAGCTCCTGGTCTGCTCCATTTTATAGTATAGAAATCAAAACCTTTAATCCAATATACAAACAAGGAAGTCTCTGATACAAAATCATTTAGGGTGGGAAAGGCTTAGTCTTAAAACTAAGCCTTAGGGTATATCAACTCTGCCTGCTTACAGCCTGTCCCCCACACCCAATGCAAACTATAAGTGAGCAAACCTATATATCGTATTTACAAACTTATTTGACCAACAGCAAGGAAGGACTGTAAATCGTTCTGGTGTTTTATCACCTCATCATTGGCCAAGTTGCCTAGTAACTTTGCATAAGAACAAAGGCAAATCACACAAAAATCAAACAACTCAAATCACTTCAGGATTACTATGCCTCATGCTTTTATTGACCTTGATGAAGTTGAGGAGTGGGTACTATTTTGTGTTACAATTTTGTGGACAAATTATCAATAGATCCATAGTGTATTGAGCTCTCTTTTTTCTCTTTGGATATTGGTGAATTCATTAATCAGAGATAATTTACTACTAACACTTCAAGATCTTCATTTCATGTTGAATTTCTTAAATAGAAAATATACATTTTCATTGAGCCTCACCACAATTCTGTGACAATTCAGGGCAGGTGTGACTATCTCCATTTTATTGATAAAGTTGAGTGAGGTGAAGAAGCTGTCACTAAGAAACAGAACGACCCAGCACTGAAGCCATCTCCCTTCCCCTATTCTATAATGGTTCTTTAAGGGGTAGGGAAGAATGACTAAGAGTAAAACAAGATACACTGCTCACAAAAATTAGGGGATCAGGGAACGTGCAGATACTCCAGTGCTTTCAGCCTTTCGTATAGTGCATTTTCAACAATGAAATAAAAGCTGGTTTTGCATCTCATTTGCATAATTGAACAACTTTCTTTGACTTGTTATTTGCTTTTCTAATGTCCTTGTTTAAGAAAAAAAATCAAATTCTTCTTTCTTTTTATTGCTTCATATTCATTTTGAAATATCCCCTAATTGTTGTGAGCAGTACATTTTCAAACACCACCTCTTACATGGGGTTAATATCCAAATTAAATAATGAACTCATTCATCTCAACACCAAATAAAACAAACAATCTAATTAAAAAATGGGCAGAGGTCTTGAAGAGATACTTCTCCCAAAAAGACATACAGATGCTAATAGACATATGAAAAGATGCTCAACTTCAATAGTGATAAAGGAAATAATAATAAAAACTATAATGAGATACCACCTCACACCTGTTAGAATGGCTATTTTCAACACGACAAATAATATCAAGTGTTGGAGAGCCTGTGGAGAAAAAGGAACCCTCAGTCACTGATGGTGGAAATATAAACTGGTACAGCCACTATAGAAAAACAGTATGGCAGCTCCTCAAAAAATGAAGAATTGAGTTACCATATGATTCAGCAATCCCTTTTCTGGGTAATTAACTGAAAAATTTGAAAACATTTATTCACAAAGATATATGCACCCGTATGTTTATTGCAACATTGTTCATATTGGCCAAGACATAGAAACAATTGAAGTGTTCTTTAATAAAGAGTTGTATAAAGAAGATGTGGTACATATATATAGTGGAATACTACTCAGTCATAAGAAATGATAAAATACTGACATTTGCGATAACATGGATGGAACTTGAGAATATCATGCTAAGTCAAATGAGTCAGATAGAAACAAGTGAAGAACTGTATGATTTCACTAATATGTGGGATATAAAACTGAAAGTAACTAAGGAGCAAACTAGGAAAACAAAATCTGGACCCAGACAACAGTATGGTGGTTATCAGAGGGAAGGGGGGAGGGTAGTAAAGGGTAAAGGGGAGGTGGGGCTTGCTCACGGGGTTACCAGATGCAAGCGCTTCGCTTGATTAGTGCGTGAGCATGTGGCAGAGGCACGTGTGCAGAGCCTATGTAAGGCTATGGGTGCTTCTCCTGGGCTGCGATTCTCCCAGATCGCTCTCCCGCTTCCACAAGGTGCAGTTTTCCTTGCTCCCTTGCCCTTACTACAAACAGCAGATTTTCCTTTGTTTATTAGCTCTTTCCCTTTTGTTGTTTATTTGCTTGCCTGTCTTCGCAAGCTTCCAATAAATGGGAATGGTCCAACACTTTTTGGCTCTGCAGTTTCTCTACTGTCTGCCCGAATCTAATGTGAACCTGCTTGGCCTTGGCCACTGGCATTACAGGGGGTGTGAAGCCAGAAGCCAAGGCCAGGGCCACCATCAGATCAGCCTGGCCCAGGCAGGTTAGCATTGGATTCAGCAGTCGGTAAAGAAACAACGGAGCCACAAACTGGTGGACCATAGTCTTTAATTCTAGCTTGCACCCGGCGGGCAAGTAAAAACACACACTGGGCTCCAAAACCCAATCACATTCAGTGCTCACTGAGGAGCCACTGAGCCATTTCACCCATAGGTGTTGTAAAGTACCAAAGGCTACAGAATTAATATTAATATTTTAGGAGGCTTGGAGAACATTTTATTAATTTGGGTTAAGAGAAATTGTGAGAATAGTCTCTGTGCTGTGTGATTAGCATAACTAGGATGGCTCTTGCCATTGTATTGTAAATGAAAAGGGAAGGAAGCATGGATTCCCTGACATTCCACCACACCTGTGGGGAAAGGGGTGAATGGCTAGCCAGGTGCAGGAAGAGAAAAGCCAAAATAAACCTTTTCTTATAGCAATGAGTCATTTGCGGGCATTTGTCCCCACCGAAACTACCTCTCCTATGTAAATGTCTGTGTGACTCTGGACAGAGAGATAAACACTAAATAATATAGGAATGCCTTTAATATGTAAAGAGACATCTTTCTACCATTGTGTTGGCTTGTAAACTTTGTTTTCCCCAAAATAATCTATAGCTTGCAAATTGAACGTGGTCCTATCATGTTAAAGGACATATGACTATAACCAATAGCGGTAAGGGGCTCCTAATTGCAATTTTTGCTTCTGTACTTCCCACTTACAAAACTATAAAAACTAAGTAGAACAAAGGGCCGGCGCGCTCTCCGTCAGATTTCTGTCGGAGTTCCCGCCGCTTGGCCAAGCTAGACAATAAAGCTTTAATGTGTAAACGACGGACCTTGCTTCTGTCTTCCATAATTCGGGTCCCTCCGAATTTGGATTAACACTCACAAAGCTACTGATTTATCCGAGTTTCCTAGAATCAAAGGTTTCTAGCTTACCAGCCTTATTCTCCTCAGTTCCCCATCTCCTTCCTTATCCCAGATACAAACTGCACAAACTGGCCTTTCACTCAACACTCCGCCATCTTGGCTTCTTCCCCTGGCCTCCTCCACGTGGCCTTTCTCTGCTCTGCTCTCTAACGCTAATCCCAGGAACCAAGAGCACAAGCTCCCACTCAGACCCCATTTTATAGTGTAGAAATCCAAACCCTTAATCCAATATACATAATAGGGAAGTCTCTAATACAAAGTCACTTCTCTGAGGCATGATTGGATTGTACCACCCCACATCAAAAAGGGTGGGAAAGGCTTAATCCCAAAACCAAGCCCCAGGCTACAAGGATTCTCAACTCACATTAATATCACCTGGGCGACGGCCTCACATGGGCAGCGCTATTTTTAACAAAGTGAGCATAATATATTTTATCTGCCCAACAGGGGGTCAAACATATGGTGATGAGAGGAGATTTGACTGGGTGGTGGGCACATAATGAAATACACAGATTATGTATTATAGAACTTTACAATTGAAGATTAAATAATCTTAATAACCAATGTCATCCCCAATAAATTTAATACAAAAAACACACAGGCAGCTTTCCAAAATGTCAAAAACAGATCACTAGGAAGGAAAAAGGAGCCACCAAAAACAGGAAATCCTTGAGAATGCCTCAGCTATAATCTTTCTCACTCTGAATACTTTTTCAAATTGAACAATATAGTAGTTAAAATCATGTCCTGCAGAAAAAGCTATTAAAGGACACTGTAAAAGTGAAGAGAAATCAGTCACAGAAAGAAAAGAAAAAAACATTTCTTAAAATCTATCATTCCATTTAATTTCTGTGCCAATTCAAGTATTTACCTATGTTCTGTGAAGCATCTTGTGACTTAAATGAAAAATTGCTTGTAATGGAGATTTTAGAAGCAGTTTATGGTTAATCTCTCCACCCCTAAACATTTGCATTAGCCTTTTCTTTCTATGCTCTATATCTGTGAAAACAGTGGGGGTAGAGTTGCCTAACCTGTGGTGGCGCAGTGGATAAAGTGCTGACCTAGAAAGCTGACATCTCCAGTTCAAAACCCTAGGCTTGCCTGGTCAAGGCACATATGGGAGTTGATGCTTCCTGCTCCTCCCTCTTCTCTCTCTCTCTCTCTCTCTCTCTCTCTCACTGACTCTCTCTCCTCACTGAAAGGAGGAATCTTACCAAAAAAATGGGATGGATGGATGACAAGGGTAGGCGGGTGTAAAATGGGAATGTAAGTTACTGTTTCACCCCTTTTGAATGTGTTTAATGTCTGTATGTATGGAGGGAGGCAATTAGACCACAGACAGAAGACGGTAGACCACCTGTGGGTACTTTTCCAAACACTGTCTGATTGCCTTAGAATCTTATTTTAGAAGACCACAAATCTAACCAGAGGTTTCAGGGCATATTCTGTTTTTGTTTTTCTACTACGGATTTGAAGTTCTGACTTTACAACACAGAACCCTTGACTTCAATTGAACATAAATTTTTTTTAGCAACTCCAGTTGCAAGACATTCCCTTTTTTTCTGGCTCGTCTGGCATCAGTGTGAACGTTTGATGAGCCTTGTTCCAATTCTGGCTCTTTCCATATTGACTCAGTTTCTATCTGTTAGAACAAGGTGACCTGCCAAGTTAGAAAGAACAAAATGCAATGACTCACAGAAATGTTTTCTTTGTAAATTTCTAAACAAATTAAGTGCAAAGAGCATCGATAAGAGAGATTTTTAACAACCTTGTTATCAGTTTGTAGTGAGGCCTTCCCTCTTCCTTCCTCCCCTCCCCACCCACCCCCAACCATAAAACCCTTATCCATGAGAAACAATCTATGAAACTTTTAAAGGTATACTTGCTGGTTTGAGTGTTGAGTATTGAATCTTTTTCTTTAAAGAAAGATATGCTCATTTGTTTATTTGTATACTATTTGTGAAATAAGAAGTATTTATAAGAATGATCTTCTGGAGTCCTCCATAGACACAATGCTGTGTGAAACCTCACACGGTGTAAAACTGTCAAGAGCAAATAAAACGTGACCCAATTGTAAGAGTGGCTCTTCATCTTGTTGGTGTGACTAAAAGCTTACTTTACATTTAGGGAATGTCCCACCTTTATTTAATTTAATTGTATTGTATTGTATTATATTGTATTGTATTGTATTTATTGTATTGTATTTTCAGGTGTACAGTTCTATAATACATCATCAGTATGTTGTATTGTGTGTTCACTACTCCAAGTTATCTCCCTCCATCACCATTTGTCTCCCTTTACCTTCTCCTGCCTCCCCCACCCCCCTTCCCTCTGGTAATCACCATACTGTTATCTGTGTCTATGAGATTTTGTCTTAATCCCTTAAACTTATTCACCCAGCCCTCCAAAACCTCTCTTTTCTGACACCTGTCAGTCTGTTCTGTCTTTATGAGTGTGTTTCTATTTTGCTTGTTATTTTATTTTATTATATGGAAGTAATTAATTCATAGCACATTTAATTATATTAATTACCATTTCATTACAACATCATTAATTTCTATTTATTATCTCTCGTATACTAACAGGCTGACACAATGTCCATTTCTAAGCCCCTTTCATCTCTTCCAGAGAAACTATAAAAGTTAACATTCAATTGCCCAGTTTTCTTACATTTATGAGCGTCGAGATGACACACATTTGACTAATGAGATACAAAGCTGCCTCTCTTTCAGTTCTTCCTGCCTGGAATGCCAACCTACCCTGGATGTACAGCAGCTCTTTTGGGTCCATGGGGTCATGATGATCATGGAAATGAAATCCCACATGCTGACTGTAGTGGCTCAGAAAGAAAGCACTGTCTTCCTGTTTATATCACTGAACCACCACACCATCCCTAGTCTGACCTTCTGGGACTTACTACTGATGGGTTCATTCAAAGTCATAGCTACTGAAACTACGTAGTGATATTGTTTATTACAAAGTTAATCAAGTCTCTTCCAGGCTTAAATATTCACGTGGTTTCTCAGTGCTTTCAGAATTCAGTGTCTGTGCCTAAGAATAACTGAGGTGCCCTCTGTGAGCTGTGCCTGCCTGCCTCTCTCCTTCATTCCTTGTGCCTTCCATTCATGCTCCATGAGCTCCAACTGCTGGAAATAGCAACAGTCCCAAAGTTCAAAGCTTTTGCATGACCTGTTCCCTCAACTTGGTCTGAGTCCTTTGATGAGCCAGATTTGGAGGTACGTTGTTAGTTTATTTTGTTCCTTAGAGTCCACATATAAATGAAATTGTATGGTACTCGTATTTCTCTGACTGGCTTATTTCACTAAGCATAATGATCTCCAGGTTCATCCATGCTGTCGCCAAAAGTAAGATTTCCTTCTTCTTTACAGCCCAGGAGTATTTCTCTGTGTAAGTGCATCACCGATTTTATCTACTTGGGCTGCTTCCAAATCTTGGCTATTGTAAATAATACTGCAGTGAACGTGGGGTGCATATTTTCTTTCAGGTTGGTGTTTTGAGTTTTGTTGAATAAATTCCTAGAAGTAGCATTGCTGGGTCGTAAGGCAGTTCCATTGTTAATTATTTAAGGAAACGCTCTCCTGCTTTCCACAGTGGCTGCACCAATCTGCATTCCTACCAGCAGTGCAGGAGGGTTCCCTTTTCTTCACATCCTCACTCACACTTGTTGTTTGTTGACTTATTGATGATAGCCATTCTGACAGGTGTGAGGTGATACCTCACTTTGGTTTTAATTTTCATTTCTCTGACAATTAGTGGCATTGAACACCTTTTCTTATATCTATTTGCCACCTGTATATTCTCTTTGGAGAAATGTCTATTCAGGTCCTCTGCTCATTGTGTTTAAATTGGATTGTTTGTTTTTTGGTGTTAAATAGTGTGAGTGAGTTCTTTATAAATTTTGGAAATTAATACCTAATCAGATGTATCATTGGTGAATATTTCTCTCATTCAGTGGGTTAGCTTTTCATTTTGTTGATGGTTTCTTTTGTTGTGCAAAAACTGTGTAGTTTGATGTAGTCCCATTTGTTAATTTTTTTTCTTGTGTTTCCCTTGTCCAAGGAAATTTATCAGAAAAAAATATTGCTATGAGAAATGTCTGAGGTTTTACTGTCTATATTTTCTTCTAAGGTTTTTATGATTTTGAGTCTAACATTTAAGCCTTTAGTCTATTTTGAGTTTATTCTTGTTATGGTCTAAGAAGGTGGTCATTTCATGTTCTGTGTGTATCTGTCCAATTTTTTTTAACACCATTTACTGAATAGACTATCTTTACCTCATTGTGTGCTTTTACTTCCTTTGTCAAATATTAATTGACCACAAAGATGTGGATTTATTTCTGGGCTGTCTATTCCTTTGATCTTTATGTCCATTTTTATGCCAATATCATATATATTATTTTGTCTCCTATGGTTGTGTAGAGCATTTGATGTCAGGTAACATGATTCCTCTGACTTTGTTCTTCTTTCTCAAGATTGCTGTGGCTATTTAGGGTCTTTTGTGGTTCCACATAAATTTTGGAAGATTTGTTCTAGTTCTGTGAAACTAAAACAAATCTAGTATCTTGATATGAATTGCACTGAATCTATAGAATGCTTTGGGAATACCCACCTTTAAATACCATTTCATTAATTTGTCCCATATGCTGACAGAAAAACTCAGCCATACTGCATGTGAGCCATGTTTTCAATTTTTTCTTTCTCTTATATTTTATTTTTAAGCTAGAGTGATGGACAATATTATGTTAGTGTCAGGTGTACAACCCCATAATTAGACATTTATATAAACTACAAAGTGATCAATCACCCTGATAAATCTAGCACCCATCTGAGATCATACATAGTCATTACAATATTATTGACTATATCCCTATGCTATACTTTACATCCTTATGAGTGTTTAACAACCACCACATTGCACTTCTTTTTCTTCTTTTTTTTCTTTTTTTAGATTTTATTTATTCATTTTTAGGGAGAGAGAGGAGAGAGAGGGATGGAGGATCAGGAAGCATCAACTTCCATATGTGCCTTGACCAGGCAAGCCCAAGGTTTTATACCAGCGACCTCAGCATTCCAGGTCGATGCTTTATTCACTGCACCACCACAGGTCAGGTCACATTGCACTTCTGAATCCCTCTTCCCATCTGGAAACTGTCAAAATGCTCCCCGCATCAATGAGTCTGCCTCTGTTCTTCTTGTTTGTCTATTGATATTTTGTTTTTTGATTCCACATATAAATTAGATCATCTGGCATTTGGTTTTCTCTCTCTGACTTATTTCATTTAGTCTAATATTCATATTGTTGAAAATGCAAGGTTTTATTCTTTTTATGGCCAAATCATATTCCATTGTATATTTGCACTACTTCTACTTTATCTACTCATCTACTGATTGACACTTAGGTTGCTTCCATATCCTGGCTATTGTAAATAATGCTGCACTGAACATATGGATGTATCTGTCTTTTAGTGGATTGGATTTCTTTGGAAAAATACCCAGAGGTGGAGTTGCTGCTGCTTTCTTTGTTTTTTGTTATAACCTTTGCTTTAAAATCTGCTTTGTCTGGTGTAAGTACTGATACTCCAGCTTCTTTGTTTTGTTTTATTTCCATTTTTATGACATATCTTTTCCATCCTTTTATTTTCAGTCTGTGTGTCTTTTGATCTGAAGTTAGTCTTTTGTAGACAGCATATGTAAGGGTTTGGTTTTGATATCCATTCAGTCATCATATGTCTTTTGATTGGAACATTTAATCCATTTGTGTTTAAAGTAATTGTTTGATATGTATTTATTACCATTTTATTATTTATATTTTCATCTTTTCTTCTTCTTCTTAAGGAAAACCTTTTCACACTTGTTGTAATACTGGTTTGGCATTGATAAACTACTTTAGCTTTTTCTTTCTGGGAAATTCTTTAATTTGTTCTTTGATTCTAAATAATAGCTTTGCTAGGTAATCTTAGTTGTAGATGTTTGCATTTCATCTCTTTGAGTATTTCTTGCCAGTTCCTTCTGGTCTGCAAAGTTTCTGTTGTGAAATCAGCTGACAGTCTTATGGGAGCTCCCTTGTAGGTAACTAACTGCTGTTCTCCTTCTGCTTTTAAGATTCTTTGTCTTTAACCTTTGGTATTTTAATTATGGTTTGTCTTGGTTTGGGCCTCTCTGGGTTCTTTTTGTTTGGCACTTTTTGTGCTTCCTGGCTTTGTATGTCTATTTCTTTCACCAAGTTAGGGAAGTTTCCTGTCATTTTTTTTTCAAATTAGATTTCAATTTCTTGCTCTCTATCTTCCCCTTTCAGCCCTGCTGTGATTCATATGTTGTCCCAGAGGTTCCTTGTACTATCCTTATTTGATTATTGTTATTATTTTGGATCCTTTTTCCTTTTGCTATTCTGACTGTTTTCTGCTTCCTATCTTCTAAATCAGAGAATTGATCCTCTGCTTCATTTACTCTTCTGTGGATTCTCTGTTCATTTATTCTTCATTTCAGTTAGTGTCTTCCTCATTTCTGACCAGTCCTTTCAGTTTCCATGTTGTTCTTTATGCTGTGGAAGTTCTTACTCAGTTCCTTGACCATATTCTTAACCAGTTTTTTGAACTCTGTATCTGGTAGTTTGCTTGTCTTCATTTCATTTAGTTCTTTTTCTGAAGATTTCTCCTGTTTTTTTCATTTGGATCTTTTCTTTCTTTTTTCTTTTTTCTTTCTTTTTTTTATCTCCTCATTTTGGCTATTTCTCTGTATTTATTTTTATGTAGTAAGCAGAACTGCTGTGTCTCCCAGATGTGTTAGAGTGGCTTTATGTAGTATATGTTCTTTAGGGCCCAGTGGCACAGCCTCCTCAGTCACCCAAGCTAGGGGCTCCAGGTGCACCCCACTGTGTGGTCTGTGTGCACTTTCCTGTTTTGTAAGTTAGCCTTTATTGTTTTTGGTAAGTTACTGGGAAGGATTGACTCCCAGGCCAGTTGGCAGTGAGCACTGGCTGTAACTACAGCTGAATAGATGCTATTCATGGGTTGATCTAATGGAGCAGGACTTGCTTCAGTGGGGGTTTGGTGCCCCCTGAGTCTGCCTTTTGAGTGTATGGCTGGTGGATATGATTGGGTTGTCATCCCACATTGTCTAAAACTTTCCATCAGTTGTACTGGCTTTGGGGTCTTCCAGGAGATACATACATGGTTAACCATTGCCTCTGCCCTGCCTGGAGCCACACAGTATTAGCTGAAGAGTGACCTGCAGATGACTATCACTAGGCTGAGCTTGGCATTGCCCAAGAGAGACCAAGTTGTGAACCAAGGATGGCTTTCACTACTGTCAGGCCTAGGGCCACCTAGCAAGAGGTGCAGGGTGTGCAGAAGCCAGATGCTGCTTGATTGAGAGCTTTTAGGAAATTCCAGAGCATGAGCCAAGAGAGACCACTAGAAATGGCTTAGGTGGGCCTGCACGTCGGGTGAGGTAGGGTCTCAGGAAATCAATAAGGTGAGGTGAACAGTACAAGCCAGGTCGATGGAGGGTCAGACATGGCACCCACCTGTCGGCTCTGTGGGGGGAAAGCTCGGCAAAGGAATGATGGCCTCTGCCAACACTTTTGTCTGGGAAAAGGTTGCTGCTCTAGCTCTTCACTTCAGACACTTCCATTTCTCCTCCTGTGTTTCTGGTGCTACTCAAGTTGCTGCCCCAATGCTGGAGTGCAGAGGTGTGAGCCTGAGTAATTCTGGGCATGGGCCCTTTAAGAGGAACACCAGGGTCTCCAGCAGCACTACATTTCACTTAGCCACAATCACTGCAGGTTTTTACAGCCAAAAGTCATGGGGACTTCTCTTCCCAGCACTGGAACCTTGGGCTGGGGGTTCAGTTGTGGGCCTGGTACCCTTCACTCTTTGTGGGGCCTTCCTTATCATTCCTGATTTTTAACTGCCGCATGTGGGTGTAGGACCAGCCCATTTCTTGTCTCTGCCTCACCTACCAGTCTAGATGTGTCTCCCTCTTTGTATCTTTCGTTATAGTACTTCTGCTCAGATAGGTTTCAGATTTTCTGAATGATGGTTGTTCTGTAACTTAGCTGTAATTTTAATGTAGTTGTGGGAGGTTTTGAGTACCACATTTACCTATGCTGCCATTTCACCTAGAAGTCTAGTTTTGAATCTTGTAATTAGTTTAGATTTTGAACACTTAATAAATTGTCACTGAAGTATACTCCTTTTTTGACAACATTGCGGGCAACATAAAATGTTTCTTCCATGGCTGTAAGGTAGTTTAAAGTCTTCACTGACTTTTAATCTCAATGACATAAAGAAATGCATTTCAGTCTCGAAAAATAATTTTCATAATGGCACAATGAGATATGTATAATCAAAAGATTATATAGCTTTTGTTGCAGCCACATTTATCAAATACAAGTGAAAATAACGAGGCTTATTTTTTCCATTGATTTTAGTGTCTGAGAAAATGGACAATCAATGACTGTTATAATTGAACAGCATGATTCTGTTATTTCCAAAATTTATAGCAATATTAATAACATGATTTTTAAAAATCTAAAGGTGTTTTTATTAAGGGCTAGAAGAGTATAAATTTAAAGAAAGGGGAGAAAAACTATTCTAATATTTTTCAGTATTGGAAATGTCAGTATGAATGTTATTGTCTCATATTATTTCTTCTGTTCTGAGTTGGTGTAATTTTGAAATGTGAATTTTAAATAGTCACAATCATACCTGACTCATATTACATTTCCAATCAACTTCTGTTCTAGTTGATAGCTACAACAATCACTTTTTAAAAACACAAAATTTCCACCAGTGAGTGCATACTTGTGTCAGAGATGACAGATAACACCAAAATTAACACTACCCCTTTAACAGTAGTTTCGCCTTGTGACTGCCCATCCAGAACCAACTTTTCTACACCTTCTGGTAGCTAGGTAAGGCCATGTGACCAATTTTTAACATAGATGTGAATGGAAATGACATCTGTAATTCAATAGCTAGTATGGTTCTATATTTTCTCTCTTTCCTCTTGCATTAGTTAGATATTGATGGCAAGCTTTGAAGCCGAGTGTTGGAGAGGACAGCACTGTTATCCACAGGTCTCTGTAAGACTAAATGAGACAGATGTGTCCCTGACCCAACATCTGACAGTGAACACCTCTACTAAACTGTGTTACATGAGCAAAAAATAAAAAGCTATTGTATTAAGCCACATAAATGTTGAGATTAAATTGTCACAATAGTTGTTATCCTAACTAAAATTTTGTATATCTTTTGTGCTCTTTTAAATAACTTGTTAAGAAAAGTCTTGCTACATGCAGTACTACCTGTTATATCAATTATAAAAAACATGGACTGTTTTACACGTATTCATGTTTGAAGGAATTAAGTCATATTGCAGCAACAGTGATTTTCTTAAAGAAAATCAAAATGGCATTAATTTCTAAAGTTTTACTTACATTTATTTTTAAACACTATAAAACTATCAAATTGTCTAGTTTTTACTGTTTTATTCTTGTACGTCTATTTAGAAAGTCACTTTATTTTTGTCATATATAACCATGGCATCCTTTTATGCACTCTTAGAATAATGGGTCTGAATTTAATAAAATAGCTCACCACCATTAAAAATCTTAGGATTAGATTGTTGTCACATCTGCTTCAAGAGATCAAACACATAAAATCACATTGAAATCTGGTTAAGCTGGTCAATATGTTTACTCATTAATAGGATTCTATGAAACACATCCTTTGAGTAAAACTTAGCCCAGGGTCCTGGACCAAGTCTCTCCCACCATCAGATTTACCTTAAACAATTTAATTAGTGTAATTAAAAATTTGGCTGATATTCTAGGCATGCAGTTTACTTATTGATGACAGAAATTTCAAATTTTTTATATAGACCTTTATAATAATTTTTTTTTAAATTAAGAGTAGTTAAGGAAATGTACTATTATTAACTTCTTCCTTCCATAACTATTTTATCAACAATATGTATTACTCAGATGATGGTGGGACCTCCTACTGGGCAGAATTCTAAGCATTACAGATCAAGGCCTTCACAATGAAACACATGTGGCCCTCACCTAGAAAGAACCAGCTGTCAGTAACTGTGAAGCTCTGAGTCTTGACTTGCATGCTAACGGGTTAGCCGGGCACTGTTCCATGGTGCTGGCCGGAGACACATGACTTCTGGTTCAGACGTAAAGGATATTGTTACGGTACACAGGCAGCATGAGCTTCATGTTTATACTGGCCCTCCTTGCCTGAAATTCCCACGGGTTTGATACGGAGAGGCCTGGGTAGATGCTGCCTATGCGGTGGTTTTCTGTCACAACTCTAACTTCAAGCTTAGCAAACTTTAATCTTTTAATGGAAAGTAAGCAAGCCTGCCTGATCTTTGCTCCAGAGGGAGACATTATCTTTATTACAACAGACAATGAGCAAAGGCGACCCAGAGAAAAACCCATCTTCAGCTTCCAAGGCTGTTCACCACACCAACGTTCTTGAAAAGAAAAGGTCAGTTAGAGCCATGGCTCACAAGACAGGCAGAAAATAGAGAGACTCATGGAGACTCATGGAGTCTTCCAGCACTCGTAACCACTGTTGTGTTATAATAACTTCAGGAGACTGGTTGATGTATGACTATCTCCCCAACTAAGCTTTATCCTTTCAGCAGATAATTTTTATTTGTCCTCTATATTTTACTTACAGCAACTCTCTCCAACAGCGTACCCTCAGTCACAGCTCTCAGCAACTGTGCTGATTCGGCTTACTATAAATTTTTATTCTTGCCTTCTTTTTAGTCCCATTTTCTTCATTCTTCAGAATATACTACACATATGAACTTGACAGACATTTTGATATTTTCCTCAAACTTTTCTTCTTTAGATCATATGACAAGAGAGTTAAGGACATGAGGCATATTAGGACCCATACTTCTTTTTCATTTTTCCTTTAAACAATGAACTTTAGATTCATAACATGTTCTTCTACTTCTACCTCAGAGTAAGTTATAAGGAAACAAGGTCTGAGGAGCACACCGGGAAGACAATGCTTAGGGTTCCAATATCAAAAGAGAAACTCGGGAAATAGAAAAGAACTCAAATGCAGCTTTAGTCTCTTTTTTGAGATTGGCTATTCAGTCGCTGTTCACACACACACACACACACACATCTATTATCTATTGTTTTACAAGTATAATATATATGAAATGAATATATTCTCTATAATCTGTATGCGCAAAACATTGTGTAACTTCCTTTACTGTAGTTAGAAGGTTTCACCTTGTTCACAAGATTCAATTCCAGGACAGCCTTTCAAATAAAGATACTTTAGTCTCTTGTGAGATAATTCTCTAATTTTCAACAATTCAGAACCCAGTGTTGTCTGTGTCTACTGCTAACAAAAGCTGTCTCCTCCCCATCTTTCTTTCCAATGTGCAGGTGGAGGCTGCACCCACCTTCTTGTGCAGGGTGGGTCACTGGGGAGGGTCACTGTTTTCAGTCTTCTTGATGTTCTTTGCTACATAGAGAGTCCTGTGCTGGTGACCTTTGTCCTGGGGATGGTTTTAACTGAATTTCTTACTATTAGGCTGGTACCAAATTCTAATGTCTTCATTCTTGCCAGTTGCCCTAAGTTGTGAGGTTTCTATACTATGTGCTCTCCTTTTCCCAATCCAGAAACCCTTCTCAGTCCTGTGACATCTCTGCATTCCTCATCGACCACACAAGAGTTTGTGGGTCTCCAGCATGCTATGCACAGGCTGAGGGAGGATTGGAGTCCCCCTTGGGTAGTTCCTTGAATGCCTCCTCTACAATGACTGCTCATAGCGTTTGACTTGTTGATAGAGAAGAGCATCAGCCTGTCACTTAACCTATTCAAATTTCCATGGCCGTTTGAATCACCTTGCTTTCTCCCTTTGGCTGAGACATAGGGATGGTGGTATGGCTGGTCTAGTTCTAACAAGGGAACCAGGCATCTCATCACCTTAACTGCAACCCCTCTGAGATACATGACTTCCTGTCATGGCAAAAGACTGTCTTCCTCTTCCTTCTTCATATTGAGCGTATCCCTTGCAGAATATTCTTTGTCATCTTTCTGGAGTTCTAATAAAACTCTAGAACCAAAGTCAATTAGGCTTATATCCTTATATGGAAATTGGAGTGTAGGGTATTTAGAAAAACATTATCCCTTTAAACAAAGCCTCAGTTTTGAAAATATCACTGAGGATTTAAAAAAATCAAATTTTGGAAATCAAAAGCCAAACAGGGACTCATTTTTACTCCTCATTCCTGTTTTAATTTTAAATCTCCTTAAGGTAATTGCCATTGCTCCACTGGTTGAAGTGGGGAGGGTGTCATATACGAGGACATGTGAGAAAGAAAAGCTTATATATTAATATATTTTTAAATATTCCCACAAAGCTGGCTCTGACCGGCTTAGTCAGAGGAAACATGTTGGAAGGCTATCAGAGACTCAGAAAGGCAGCGGGAGGCTGAGGGGTGAGTGTGGAATAAGCGGGAACCTAGGCTGGCAGAATTCCAAGATGTGGGAAGCACACGTGTGGATGGGATGCCACTCTCTAAGATTCAAAGGGCAGGCAGAGAGCTGTGTGTGGGCGGGAGTCTACCCTCTGCCTGTATCGGGGGTGAGGAGGGGACATCTGTCGTTTTCAGTTTCCATGATGAGATGCATGCACCTGGATGACCCTATCACCAAAACAACAAATGATGGTGGTGAGTTCTGGAGGCTGGTCACCCTCCAAAAAGGAAGTTAAAGTGCCATTAGGAAGTCCTTCCTTCTTGAGAAGCCCTAAGTGACAAATACACACAACACTCAGCGGAAACAAGAAGGTGAGGAGGAAGGCTAAGAAGTAGAAAACAGGGTATCCAAACTGAGTTCCTTTTTGCAATTCTGTCAAAGATCAAAATCTTTGAAGCTTGATGCTTGACCTTGGCCCTGACTCACCCTACAGTGCCTCCTCCCCCTGCTTTTCTCTGCTTCTCTGCTGCATTCTTCTCTCTGAAGGCCACTATCTTTTCTTCTCTGTGTAAATGGCCCCTCCACAACATCTGAGTTCACAGGTCTTCCATTTAAGTAAAATACAGATTTACTAGAGGCTCTTATTTCCATCTCTAAACTCCTAAGAAAGTAAATTCTCTTTTTATTTTGAAATTAAATTTAATGGGGTGACATTGATCAACAAGAGTACACACACACACACAAAAAAAGAGTACACAAGTTTTAGGAGAACACCTCTATACCATTTGAACTGCTGATTTCATTGTATGCTCATCCCCCAAAGTCTTATAATTTTCTGTCACTGTGTATTTATCCCTCTTTACTCTCCATCCCTCCCCTCTTCCCCAGGACTATTTCATTTTTATCTATATCCATGAATCTCAGTTTTATATTCCATCTATCTGTGGGGAGCAAATTTGTTTGGGCTAATGTTATATACTCACATCTTATTAGCTATGCAAATGGGGTTATGGATGCATATAAAGGGTTAGGTGGCACAAACTCACCTGTGGGTGGCTTGAGGCTGGCAGTGCCCTTTAGAGGAGAGAATGAGGCACAGAGTGAGAAAACAGGTTAACAGAGGCTGTTGCAAGCTAGTAGTATTTTAAACCATGACTAGCCCATAACTTATCTTTACTAACGACTTATTAGTGAATATTATTTTCTCCTAATATAAGCCAATTGTGACAAAAATCACTAAAGTTAAGTTTCATTTTTCCCCCTCTTATGATAAATTCCTAGAAATGGAATTGCTGGTCCAAAGAATCATTACGTTTTAGAACTTTCAGTGTTTATTGAAATTGTCTTCCAGGAAGTTGGTGCTAATTTATGCCAACTCCAGCTACTTAAAAGTACTAATTTTTTTTTTTTGGCATTGTCATCTAGGTATAATAATTTTCTTAGTATATATGATAAAATAGTTCATTGCTTAATTTACGTATCTTTAATTTTAAATAAGCTTGATCCTTTTTTCAGAAACACATTAACCATGTGTTTCTTGATGTTTTTTATTTAATCTTATCATTATTATGTTCACCTTTACTCTACTGATTTTAAAGACTCTTCAGTTATGAAAGATAACAATCCTTGGTCACAAAGGTCCCAAATATTTCCATGTGAAGTAGCTTTTTTTTTTTTTTCTTTTTTTTTTTTTTGTGTGTATTTTTCTGAAGCTGGAAACGGGGAGGCAGTCAGACAGACTCCCGCATGCGCCCAACCGGGATCCACCCGGCACACCCACCAGGGGGCAATGCTCTGCTCATCTGGGGCATCGCTCTGTTGCAACCAGAGCCATTCTAGCGCCTGAGGCAGAGGCCACAGAGCCATCCTCAGCGCCCAGGGCCAACTTTGCTCCAATAGAGCCTTGGCTGTGGGAGGGGAAGAGAGAGACAGAGAGGAAGGAGAGGGGGAGGGGTGGAGAAGCAGATGGGCGCTTCTCCTGTATGCCCTGGCCGGGAATTGAACCTGGGACTCCTGCACGCTATGCTGATGCTCTACCACTGAGCCAACCAGCCAGGGCTTGAAGTAGCTTTTTATACCCATGATTACATAAAGTCACTAACTCAAAATTTGGGCAGAAGGAAATTCTTCTTTATAGAGCTATTTGATAATTTTTTCTGTGTGGAATATGATGATCTTTTTGTTCTACTTCCTGCCTTTAGGGAATAGAGTAGCTGCTGCCTATAGCCACCAGAAATGAAATACAAGGAGATTAAGGCCATAATTGTATGCACAGTGATGTTATTGATTTGTTGACAGATTTGGTCACATAACTGCAGACATAGTTGATCTATGCTCAGTTTACTTAGTCACTTAAGGGTAGAAGAAGGGAAAAAGAAGAGCAGGTAATAATGCAGCACTGATTTTTGGCATACTATCTGTTTCTCCATCTTCGTTCCCCAATGCTATTCAAAGGTCAAGCTTTTGTTGAGAGCAGACTGGAAGTAACTTTTGTGTGTCAGATGGAGATGGGCTTAGGCGCTCGAATGTAGTGGGAGGTATTAGTTCCTTTTCCAAGAGATACTTGGCTGAGAGGCTGCCAATTTATGTGTTATGAAGCTTTTAAGATAAGAAAATTAAATGATTTAACTTTGGCTTTAAGGAATAAGCATCCATCTCCATGCTTTCTAGCCCTGTGTGCCTGCTGCCATTATACACATCTTTCTAAGTTTTCTTTTCGGCATCACTTGACAAATACTTGATTTTTTATTGTCAGAGTGAGTTTTACTTCTCTAGAGTTTATGGACTTACCCAGCATAAGTGGAGTAAAATAGTATTATGAAGATGTAGTAACGTAATTCAAATCACCATCAAAAGTTTACTGAGAACAATATCTTCTTCATGTGCACTGTCCAGTTTATCATACTAATGATTTTCACCAGAAAACTCCTCTGACACTTGAAGCACAGCAAAACTAAACTGTAACAGACACACTGTAAGGGGACCCCCATCCCCCAGTCAGTCCTCTCTTTTTGAATGAAAGTAGAACCTGTGACTTTCTCCTACCCAATAAAATACGGTAAGGGCGAGGGGATTTCACTCCCTCAGTTAGGTTATACTGTATGGCAAAGATGATGGAATACCATGCTTTTGTTAAATGATGCTGTGCAAGACTGCAGTTAGAGCTCCTCCCATTGGCCCTGAAGAAGTAAACGGGCACAGTTGGAACTCACTATGGGGAGGGTCACATGGCAAGAAACTCTCCTAAGGTCTGAGGGTAGCATCCACCCTACAACCAGTGAGAGAAACTGAGACCCTCAGTCATTCAGCTGCAAAGAAATAAATTCTGCCAGAAACCTGAAAAAGCTTAGAAAAGTGGATATTCCCAGTCAGGCCTCCCGATGAGAACACAGCCCAGTCGACTCCTTGACTGCAGTCTGGTGAAATCCTGAGCGGAGCTTCCAGTTTAGCTATGCCCAGACTGCTGATCCACGAAACTGTGAGATAACAAAGGTTTTTAAACTGGTGTTTGAGGAATTTGTTACATATAGACATATAAAAGAAATATATAAACCTAAACATATTACTCCTTTCTCAAGCTTCTTACATTTTCTTTTCATCATTTAACTATTTTTCGGTGATATTCATCTTTGATTTCCAAAATCAAGCAGCTAGCAAATCCTGCTGATTTTATATTTAAACCATCTCATGTGTAATTTTACTCTTCTACTTCCTTTTCCATTTTTCGGATTTATAGCATCCTTTCTTCCTACCTAGACCACTGAAAATCTTTTCCTTCCCTGAACCTTCACTGCGTCTTGATCCTGCGCATTGCTAGCACAGTACTCTACCCAAAGCTGCGCTTCAGCCAACATCCTCTGCAGAGATCAGTCCCGTGCACATCCACTAGCACTAGCTCAGGGAAGGGGAGGAAGGAGCTGTTTGGTCCACCACAGTAAGCCTGATGTATGATAAATATGTACTACAGAAATTATAAGCACACAGATCAGAATGTTTCTGGCAGAAAATTAAGAATATAAAAAAATAAAAGCCTGAATTTTTTTTTTTTTTTACTTCAGGTTAGAAGGAGTACCATAAATTATTTTCTTACTATAAGAGATTTTAAAGCCCACCAGTGACATGCAACAGACTTGGATATAAGTAGAATGACCATATATCACACTTCTGGTTCTCCTTCACACTGAGATAATTTTAAGTTGGTGGGTGGCCAATGAGGTGCTAGTCCCTGAAAATAGTAGCTACAGTATTACTATATACTAGTCAGATAGTTACATGGTGTTTCTAATTTGGACCTCCAGCACAGGCCCCTATTTATTTATTTATTTATAAATTTATTTTATTTTTAGTGAGGAGAGAGAGAGAGAGAGAGAGAGAGAGAGAGAGAGAGAGAGAAGGAGGGAGGAGCAAGAAGCATCAACTCCCATATGTGCCTTGACCAGGCAAGCCCAGGATTACAAACCAGCGACCTCAGCGTTCCAGGTCGACACTTGATCCACTGTTGCACCGCAGGTCAGGCCACAGGCTCCCCTTTTAAACATAAATGAATTAGGAAGAAAATGTAGAGACTTGTGAAACTGAATATTCTTGATTTGTTGTTGTTGTTGTTGTTAAGCCATTGCAGGTTGCCAAGTTTTTTCACCCTGAATGTGAATCGCAAAGGGAATTCAATCACATGTGCTTCTAATCAGTGTGCTCTAGAATTACCCAAAAGTTTTGTAAGAAGCATTTGAAATACAAAAACCTTTGTAAAGCAAAGCTATTTTAAAAAATTAAAATTAAATTATCTATTCATTTATTTACTGGCAGTGTTGGGGAGAGGGAGTTAGGGGCAGAATAAAGAAGAATAATGGAATAGAGAGCTTTTAAATTTTAAAAGCTGACCGACTGACATCTTAGAGACCATATTTGTATTATTACCTTCCAGAAACATCATAGTATTTCTGTTCCTACAGAAATTGTGAGGATGCTTTTCTCCTAGGAAACATGTAATAAGACATTGTAATTATTCCTCACAGATATTTATGGAACCATAATTTGAATACTTCTGTTTTCTCAGGGTACTGAAAGAGAAAATATTGATTATGAAATATTCTGAAAGTCACCCAGTGCATTTAAAGCTAATAAAAAAGCATATTGTGGTCAAAGAAACAAAAAAAAAAACAAATGCACAACAACAATAAAGAGCGAGGAGAACAATGTTTTTTGAATTAGAATCAGGATCATGAGCAAATCTCCCTTAAAGAGTAAAATTCACAGAATAATCAAATTAAGTCTTAAAACATAAAATCTACGTTGTTCATATCAATAATGAGTGTGGCACAGTATAATTGCCTCATTTTTTTGAAATTAATCTCTGCCAATAACTAGTATCCACATATTTTCATAAGTGTAGCATTTATATTTTATATAATATTAGATTTCAAAATGTCTTCTGTGTTCTACCCAGATTAGAATAGGAATGATTTTAAATGGTTGATTATATGTAATTGAATATTAATATAACTCTTTCTACATACATGAGTCATGAAAATGTCCAAAAGTAAGAGAGCAGGTGTGTAAAGCACACTGGAGATGACCGGTTCGTCACTCTGTCTAAAGGAATGAAAGGTCCTTTATCAATTCGATGTGTATGCAGTAATATCACCTCCTGACTACATTTAAAACTTAATGATTTATATAAAAAATAAAAATTTGTAGAATTATTATATTTTTAGAAGCATTGAGAGTGCATTAGACCATATATAAATGCACACAGACAGCAACTTAGTCCTTTTGTCCAAATTTTGGCCTAAGTTTTAGTGTCTCGGAGGTACTCAGTATGCCAATGTGCCTGAAACTCAGAAACTGCTCTCCAACCCCATTGGCTCTGTTAATTAAGGATATATTTGGTCCAGATTTCCTTCCTTGGTTATTGTGTCCAAGTATTATGGCAGATTTAATGTTTAATGACTTTAAATTATGAAATAAAACTGTATTGTTAAACATTATTTCTTAACTTTCTGAAATTTGATGCCAATATGCATCCAAGATTGGAGCATACATCACTTAGAGCGCAGCTCCCTGTCCTTATTTTGAGTCATCGCCCTACTGTATTCAACACCCTTTAATCTGGCACGAAGAACCTCACCACCACCATGGTAGAATTAACTTGCAATAAAATTCATGCTTATCACATTCTATGAACAGCCAGGATTTTAAAGAACATACTTGATTCCTTTGGGAAACATGTATTTTTGGGTTTCTGAGCAGATGCACTTCTGCAGTTGAAGAGCAGCTTGCCAAAAAGTTTCTGGAATCTAGCTGTTTTAATAAGAACAGCCAAAATAGTGGTAGAAATGGTTGACTCTTATTAGTGTTCTTATGAAGGATTACTGCCTTGGGTAGGGGGAAAGAATACAGTGAATCTTAGGTACCATCTACTTCTGAGATTTTACTATTCAAGCACCTCAGATTCCTTTATGAGTTCATGCAATTTATTGTAGTTTGTTTTGGGACTAGCTATGCATAGCTATGCACTGATTTGTGGTCATAAATATACTTCTCAAGGCTACTTCTCTATCTTTAATAACATCTCTTCTTAATCTCTGATGTTCAAATGTGTTTTTATGGGGGGGAGAATAATATTTCCCATGTCATATTGTAAACAAGGTTTAAAACAAAAATCCTTTAAGGAAAGAATATACAGGAATTTTAATTTTCACTAAGGTAAGAATACTGATATATATCAGAGCCCATTCAGTGAAAAAATTGTGATAGCAGACATTGGACACTCCCCCCCTAGGGGAAGGGAGCCACGAAGATTAGATGGTGGAGAACTCCACTGTTTGCTTTAGAGTTGACCTGTCTAGTCTTATGGTTCCTACGGGCAGAGACTTAATATTGTAGTTAAGTACCCCGAAGTGTAAAAGATTATCCATACGTGGCTGGAGTTCATTATTATTTTTCTCTACAAATATTGGAATTCATTTCACTAAGTAAAAAAAGGACAATCAGGCTACAAATATTTAAGCTTAGCACTGAATTTCATACTACAAGAATTGTAAAGAACTATGAAAGGTAACAGCCAGTTTTCAATAACACAGAAAAAAAAATACAAACTAATCTTGAGACTAAATTGTCATTCAAATGAGTTAAGATGCAAAAAAGTATTTTTTGCATCAAATTTAAAAATGTACTCCTTATTAAAAATTATTTTTCACTACATCTTCATTTATTGACCCAAAGCAGACTATTGTTTAGTTATTAAAAAAACAGTAGTAAATCCTGCTGTTTCATGTACAATGATAATATCACAGCAGAGGGGCAAATGGTTTCTGTTCGTTTCATGACCCTATTAGGAGATGTTTTAACTGCGTTTCTTAGCATTTTGAACAAAATATTTGTACTCCCTACTGAAAATAGCTTAATATGAAGTCCCAAGGGAATCCTGTCTGCCTTATAAAGTTACATTCAAAGTTCTGAGTTTCTTGCCACCTCCTTCCCAGTGCACATTGGATATATATTCTAACTCCAAATTTAAGAAGTAGATACTCTGGTTTCTCTTCAGATTGTATAAGTCTTTCACCTTTTACAAAGTCAAGCTATATAGAATAATATATTTGTCTTTCTAAATAGCTGACTTTGCCCAATTCTTTTAATAAAAGGTAATTTGCTAACTTTGGTGTACTTTGTAAGCATACATTTTTAACTGGTGAAATAAAATGAACTATTCACCCTGTGATCCCTAAGACACTCAACACAACTTCTCTTTTCACATGGGAGGATATACACACACTCTTAACTATCCATATATTTATATTAACCTGAAAGGCTGGGTAATAGGTTGAAACTGTGACCTCAAATTCCAGGCTTAGCCAGCTGAGTAACTTCTGGCAAGTTACTCACTGTAAGGATTCCCTCTTCTGGTCTCTAAAACAGGATCACAGTGGCAAGACCAGGTATCATTGCTGTGGGGAATAAATGACTAGTGAACCGAGAGTTTGCAGCAGGTCTCTGCATGTAGAATGCTCCCTAGAACTGTTAACCATTTATTTCTCTATCATTAATTCATCATTTTCCTGGATTTTGTGAACTCCATCATATTTTTCTAAAACAGACGTTCTCTGTTTTACCTAATAAAGCATAACTCTTGTGTCAGAATTATAAAATGAATGACAACCTGTGACCAAGGGCAGGATATATGAGGCCATTCCCTGATGAATGTAGGGTGCATAGAGAGAGCCCGTCTAAACAATTCAGTATCTAATATGCGTATTAAGATTACTTTTTAAAATTCCAAGCATAGAACTGGCTATTATGTGATATAATAGGAAATGTGGTCCCTGAAATCTTTGAATAAATGCATGCCTATGGCTCATGGTGGGCAAAGCACTCATTTTGATATTTTAACAATTTATTGAGATAAGAAAAGATATGGGAAAGTGTTTATGATGTTTAAAGAAAAACCTCAAACTATCTAGTTCAATTATGTCATTATGCATCAAATTCTGAAAGAGCAAACCAAACATAATTGAAGAAATAGGGATCATCATTTTTAAATCCCTTCCAAAAGGTTGTCTTCCAATCTCCTAGCGTGCTATCGATATACAGCATGTCTCTTTATGTTCTCTTTAATTCCTAACAAAAAACTTTTATACACATATTTTGTTGATTTATCCCTTAGATGTTTTATTATTTTATATTTTTAGTGATTTCTTATAAATTGATTTTCTAAATATTTGTTGTTGATAAATATAAAAATGGAGCTAATTTGCATATTGATTTTGTATTCAATAACCATTGTAAAAAGTTTTGTTCTGTTTAACAATAAATGCCTGGTGGATTTTAATTTTCTGTATTAAGGTAATCTGTTAATGTGGTAAATTATATCAATTGATATTCTATTGTAAATCAACTTTGCATGGTTGAAATAAACCAATTTGCTCAGGATGTAATAATAACCTTACTATACACTGCAGGATTCATTTGGCTAATATTTGGGTTAGGACTTTCGTGTGTAGGTTAATGAATGTGTTAGCCTGTCATTTCCTTTCCCATGCTGTCTTCAGAGTTTGACATCAAGTTAGAGTATTAGAGAGAGAGTATTTCTTGTTTTATATTCTTTGAAAGAATTTACATGGTAGTGCAAAATATTTTCCCCCCAATGTTTGGTTAGAATTCAGTGGCGAAGTCATCTTTGTCAAGGTGCTTTCATTTTGGAAAGAATTAATTTCCTTAACTCATCCACTGGTGTGCCACAACAATTTGTAAAACATGTAACACCTGACTATTTAGTCAGGGACCCTTACCTCTTTTCCTTTTGATTGTAAAATTAAAAAAAAATGACAACTACCAACCCAACAATAGCCATCTGGTGTAAACTATACCTATTTTTTGTCAAACTGGCAAAAAATATATATATTTTGGTGACTGCAGAATTTTAGTAATTAGTTGAAGTGTACCATGGGGTGAAAAGGTTGAAAATTCCTGCTCTATTGACCATCAGTATTTGTTATTTTCAGTTCTTTTCATGTTAGCCATTGTAATAGTTATACAGTGGTATCCCACTATGGTTTTAATTTGTATTTTCCTTGTAACTGAAGATGCTGAGGCTCTTTTTGTATAATTATTAGTCATTTGAATACCTTCTTTGGTGAATTTAAAAATATTTTCCTTTTTATGTTGGATTGTTTATATTCTAATTACTGAGTTTTGAGAGTACTTTATATATACTCAGTGAAAGTCCTTGTCAGTTACACGATTTATAAATACTTTTTCCCACTCTGTGGCTTGTCTTTCAAAAACAGAAGAATTTAATTTTGTAGAAGTCCAAGTAATCAATTTTTCTTTTCTAAATTATAACTTTGATGTCATAGCTAAGAAATATTTGCCTAACTCAGATTTTTCTCATGTGCTTATTTCTAAAAATTTTATAGTTTTAGATTTCACAGTAATTATTGACTTATTTTTAGTTCATTTTTGTATGTGAGATTTGGCTTCCTTTTCCTTTTTTTCTTCTTCTCATTTCCTTTTCCTTTCTCTCACTTGTTCTTGCTCTCTCTGCATATGGATATCAAATTGTTTCACTACCAGTTGTTTATACATTGAATTGCTCTTGTATCTTTATTGAGAATCAATTGACCACATATGTGTAGGTCTATTTCTGGACTCTATAAATCTATCTTTTTAATAATACCATAGCATCATACTCAAATGTCTGAAAATTGTGTAGTATAATCTTGCAAGTTTGTTCCTGTTTTTCAAAATTGTTTGGTTGTCTTAGTTCCTTTGCCTTTCCGTAAATTTATAATACGAAAATCCTGCTAGATTATGGTTGAAATTTTATTGAGTTCATTTATTTGGGAAGAACTGACATCTTACTAATACTGTTTTCTGATCCATGAAAATACTATATTGCTCCAATTATTTAGCTTTTCTTTCTTTCATGAGTTTTATCTTACACATTTTGTACATTTTGTAGTTTTCCTAAAGATTTCACAGTATTTGGTGTTTTTAGTTTTTGGTTTTGTTTTTTTCAGAGACAGAGAGAGGGATAGACAGGGACAGACAGACAGGAACGAAGAGATGAGAAGCATCAGTCATTGTTTTTCGTTGCACGTTGCAACACCTTAGTTGTTCATTGATTGCTTTCTCATATGTGCCTTGACTGTGGGCCTTCAGCAAACCGAGTAACCCCTTGCTCAAGCCAGCAACCTTAGGTCCAAGCTGGTGAGCTTTTGCTCAAACCAGATGAGCCCGTGCTCAAGCTGGTGACCTTGGGGTCTCGAACCTGGGTCTTCCACATCCCAGTCCGATGCTCTATCCACTGTGCCACCGCCTGGTCAGGTGTATTTGATGTTTTAAGTGTAAATTCCAACTTCTAATTTTTCATTAATAGAATATAAAAACATGATTGATACATTTACCCATTGACACTGTAACCTGCCAGCTTGTGTGGAGAGCAGTTAGACAGGAGCAGAGCCAGGACTATTGGTTAGGCACAGAGGACCACCAGGGCAGAAAGTCTCAGGTACCTAACAATGGACAAAACTGGGAAAGCAAGGACCTTGCCTCCAGAGTAACCTTTCCTCTCCTAGCAAACTGCTGGCCATGCAGGTCAGACCCCCTTAACAGGAGAGTGAACTAAGGGGCCGGAGAACAACACTTAAGCATTAACCTCTAGGGATAACATCTAGTCCTCAGTTGTGTTTCAGCTGTAGGCCCAGAAAAGCAGCAAAATCACGCATGAACACCAGCTTTCCGGTTTCACTTGCTTATCTCATTTATTGGATTTAATAGCTATTTTGTAGGTTCTTTGGGATTTTCTGTGTAGGCAATCTAAGAACTTAAGTAATAGAAGTGATAAGAGTGGATGTTTTTGCCCTATTTCTGATCTTCGGGAGAAAGATTTAATCTTTCACCATTGAGTGCCATTGAGTGTGATATTAGCTATGTTTTATTTTGTTTTTCTTAAATAGATGCCCTTGTTAGGTTAAGGAAGTACCCTTCTAATCCTAGATTAATGAGAGGTACTTTTTCTAAATGGTCATTGAATTTTGTTGTCAATTGATTTTTCTGCACATACTGAGATGATTTTATGATTTTTTGTTTTTTAAGATGATAAATTACATTGATTTTCAAAAGTTTAACCTGCCTAGTACTCCCATGATAAACCCAATTTATTTATGACATATTACCCATTTTATATATTATTGAATTTGATTTGCTAAAATTTTCTTAAGGTTCTTTGGATCTATGTTTATGTAGGGTATTAGTGTGTGGTTATCTTTCTTTGTACTGTGTGGATTTTGGATTAGAGTAATCTAGGACCTATAGATGAGTTGATAAGTATTCCCTTGTCTTATATTTTCTAAAAGAATTTGTGTAGAACTGATATGATATCTTTCTTAAATATTTGGTACAAAGGAAATACATAAAAAAATACTAATAAGTTTAACAGTATAAAATTAGAAAAATTTTAAAGTAAAAAATAACAAGTAGATATAAAAGAAAAATTTTAAACTGCTCTTGAAAACTTTAAGTGTATGTACAGTATTAAGAACTATATAGCTTTCCAAATTAATAATGCAATAGGGGAGTGGCATACTAAATTTAGAAAGAAAAATACATGGTTAAAAATTTTCTTACTATCATTAGGAGTATACGAAATCAAAACTGTGAAATCTGAGTTACTTTGTGTCTTAAGAAAGACTTTTATAAAGAGAACACTCTACTAACAAGGGTGTGGTTAAATACTGATACTAGAATTTTAAACTAACACGAATTTTCCTAAGGGCTGTTTGGTGATAAGAAAAAAAAAAAAAAAACCTTAAAAAATTTATATATTAAGGGGGAAGGGTGTAAAAAGGGACAAATATAAGGCGACAGAATATTATTTTATTATGAGTGATGGCTATACAATATAATCAACAGTTTAAATGCTATAGAAATGTTCACCTGAAATTTATATACTTTTTTATTAATGTCACCCTGTTAAAGTTAATTTTCTAAATAAAATTTAAAAATTAAAAAAAATTCATATGTTAATCTAATTACAGGGATCTTCAGGTTACGGCAGTCTTGACATATGACGTTTCGAGTTTACAACACTCACTCCTGTAAAAACTTTAAGAAATTAAGACATGAGTGTTTTGGATTACGCTGTTAGTGTCGTACTTATAGACTATGTGGGCAAACTAGTTCCTGACTAGCCTGGAACAATTCTTTAAGAAGGTAGAGAGGCCGGCAACAGATCCTGTACCCTCTACATCAGCTACTTCTTGAGGTGAAACACCCGTAGTACAAGTAGAATCATCTCCAGCATCTCCTGCATGTTCCTCAGGCAATCCTGATTCATCTGACCCAGTATCTCCAGCACTTTCTGCAGATTCTCCTGCCTCTCCAGCTTCCTCCTCCCAACAGGTCACTTTCTCCCACCTTGCAATGCCCCTTCCAGTGTGCAAGCCAATCGCAGGAATAAAAGTAAGAAATTTTTTTTGTCATTTTTTCTTTTACTACAGTACACTGTACAGTATAGTATATTTATGTTCTTTTCTTTTTTCTGTGGTTTAGTTGTGTTTTTATGTTCCAGATTATGATTTTATAACTATGTTAAGATAGATAAGTGACTTAGGCTAGGATATGTTTAGACTTGCACCAAAATTCGGGTTACATCACTGTTGTAGGAATGGAACTGTGTCATAACCCGAAAACTCCCATATTCTTATAGTATATAAGATCAATAAAATAATTTTAAATAAACAAAAATATTGCCTGGCCAGGCTGTGGCACAGTGGATAGAGCATCGAACTGGGATGCAGAGGACCCAGATTTGAAATTCTGAGGTCACCTGCTGGAGTGCGGGCTCACCAGCTTGAGCACGGGGTTACTGGCTTGAGCATGGCATCATAGACATGACCCCATAGTTGCTGGTTTGAGCCCAGAGGCTGCTGATTTGAGTCTAAGGTCACTGGTTTGAGCACAGGGTCACAGGCTTTGCTGTAGACCCTTGGTCAAAGCACATATGAGAAAGCAATCAATGAACAACTAAAGTACTGCAACGAAGAATTGATGCTTCTCATCTCTCTCCTTTCCTGCCTGTTTGTCCCTATCTGTCCCTCTATTTCTTTCACTAAAAAAATAAATAAATAAACAGAAATATTTATGCACTAAGAAAGTAATCAAAATAGTAACATAATAAGAAAGAATAAAAACATACTAAATGGTTACTAAATGATTAGCATTGACACTAAATACTTATGTATAGGCACATGATAAAATACTGTATAACAATCACATGTAATATTTCTGATAATATTTGACATAAGAAAACGTTCAAAGTATAATGTTAAAAAGTAGGATATAATAAGACATGTACATTAGTCTGAAAATTTATAGAATTCTGGGAGTAGATTAGTGTGTGATTATTCACAGAAAACAAAAAGATTGAAGGAATTGCTGATAATCTTATAGCAATAAATGGTACTAAGTATGGGTGAGATTGGATTTATTTTTAATTGTTATGATTGCTTGTAAATTTGTTTTGTAAAACAATGAAGTTTAACTACATAAGTGTGGGCTCTGAGTTTAGGCCGCTGTGTATTTGACTCCTGCAGTCATTCACTTGTTACTTACATGCCACTGCTCTAAAGCTACGCCATGCTTTGCCTATTATCTTATGCTCCATCTAAGGATGAGTGATTGTTTTTTCTAAAAGAGACAAGAGGCAAGATAGTAAATATTTTAGGCTTTGTAGATCAACTAGAAAAAAAAAGGATACTATGTAGCTAAATATGTAAGAAGGGAGAAAACAAATTTCACAAATGTTTGATTGACAAAATTTAAAATATAATGATAATAATTGAGTATCACTATTTTGTACTATCTGTCCACTAATAAGAATAATGGCATTCTTTTTCCCCTGTTTTTTTTTTCCAAATTAGGGTTCAAAGTTAGTATTTTCTGTCATCAATATTGATCATAAATGTACATCATAAATGTACATTAATGTTGATCTGTAATGAGACTTTATGTATTTCACTTTCAAAATGTCTTTTTACAGAGATAGGTATTGTCAAAGGCTTATGTCTATTCATGATCATTAAATTTTAATTAAACATAGTTATTGTTTGGAAAGCACTTATAGAATACTATTAAATTCTTCACCATATTTGTTTTGTTAAATGTCATTACATTCCATATTAATCTCTTCCAATTTAAAGTTAGGTGGAAGCTACACAGTTGAATAGATTTTGAAATGTGGACATTTACTTAACATTTGCATTTGGGTCTGAAAAACACTTCTGTAACCTTAGTCTGAGGCTAGAACGCATATCTGTTGTAAATTCGTATTGAATTTGATGTCTTCCTTTTTTTAACTTTCAAGAGCAAAGAAGTATATAAAAGCAGTGTGACATTTCTTGTGATTCAAATAGCATTAGTTGTTATTGAAATTATTGACGTATATGTTTCACATATAAACACTGATTTGCCTTGTAATTTAAATTAAATTAATTTGGAAATGTACTCAACTCTGCAGCAAATGCTAATTTCCAAAACCATTCAACATTTAATAACAGTGGCTAAGAGTGGTCTTTTTTCATCCAGAAAAATTTCAGTCTTGGCCTCGAGCTCCAAATTTGCATAAAATTTTACCACTGGTAAGCCATTGAAATTCTGTATACTGTCAAGTGAGCTTCTATTTCTGCAAAAATTCATAGAAATAATAATTAAGTCCTTGAAAATGAATGTGGTTTATCATTGATACTACTAAATCAATGGCACATAATACACTTAACTATTTTCTGCAAAGTACTTGCTGATTAATATTACAATGACAAAACACCTTACAGTTTTACAAGTTTAATAATTGTGTCAAATAAGCTTATTTCTGCTTCATACATATTTTTACTATTATCAGTTCTCACATATCTTAGCATAGTCTACTTCAGGTTGACTTGAATTAGTGTTTTTCAACTTCTTTGAAAATGTTCTTGTCTATAGTTGCTCCAATGAAGATTATCCATACAAACTACCTCTTTAGTCACTCCAAATTTACTATTAACTTGTAAGTGATCAAAAGCCAAGGAAAACCATTTGAAGTTATTTTGCCTAGTTTTTCAATTGATGTTAATCTTCATGTCCTCAACTGTTCAAGCAACTGTTCTTGTGAAAAGACAAGTGTTCGACAAGTTTATTGTCTCTGAAAACGGGTCTTCAGTTACTGCAGTCAAATATGATTTGATTAACTCACCATTGATTAATACTTTTCTTCGTCTGACTAACAAATGAACTAACTGTTCAGGAGCTTAATTTGGTTGTATCTTCATTCTTGATTTTTAAACTTTTGTGTGGAAGTTCTTTTTTTTTTATATTTCTTTTTTTTTTATTTTATTTATTCATTTTTAGAGAGGAGAGAGAGAGAGAGAGAGAGAGAGAGAGAGAGAGAGAGAAACAGATAGTGAGAAGGAGGGAGGAGCTGGAAGCATCAACTCCCATATGTGCCTTGACCAGGCAAGCCCAGGGTTTCGAACTGGCGATCTCAACATTTCCAGGTCGATGCTTTATCCACTGCGCCACCACAGGTCAGGCTGTGTGGAAGTTCTGATGTGATAAGATATTCTATTTTAAATCTTAAAATTTTTCTGACTCTTGCTTTCTTGTGAGTTGAGAATATTGTGACAACATCATAATATGCAAATATCAGCATATATTGTATTCTATTAGATGCCAGTAGTGTCATTGCATTATAAACACGATGCTTTGCCACCAGACTCAATAACAGAATAATCCACACTCTGCTATACTTTAATGATATGGTCTTGTATTTGAAGCCCACTTTTCTATTCTTGCTTTAACATAACAAGTGTGCACTAGTAATAATAATGTGACAGGTGGCAGTATGGTGATATGTGTGGCACTCAAAACACTGTCCAGCTGTAACTGCTTCACTGTGATCTGTAGTGCCCCAATCAGACTACAAAGCAGGGAGAAGGCCACATTCAGTCTGTCACAACTACTCAGCTCTGCATTGCAGCGTAAGGCAGCCATAGACACTACTTATGTGTTCCAATAAAAATTATTTATGGGTAATAAAATTTTAATTTTGGCCTGACCAGGTGGTGGTACAGTGGATAAAGTATCAAACTGGGATGCAGAAGATTCAAAACCCCGAAGTCCCGGCTTGAGTGCGGGCTCACTCGCTTGAGCATGGGATCATAGACATGACCTCATGGTTGCTGGCTTGAGCCCAAAGGTCCTGGCTTGAAGCCCAAGGTCACTGGCTTGAGCAAAGGGTCACTCCTGCTATAACCCCTCTGTCAAGGCATATATGAGAAAGCAATCAATGAACAACTAAGGTGTCGCAACGAAGAATTGATGGTTCTCATCTCTCTCTCTTCCTGTCTGTCTGTCCCTATCTGTCCCTCTCTCTGTCTCTCTCTCTGTCTCTGTCACAAAAAAAGAAATTTGAATTTTGTATCATTTTAAAATAAAATACCTAAAATAATATTTTTGTTTCAATTTTTTTAAAAATTAATGCAAAAAGCATTCTTAGCTCATGGGATATATAAAAACAGGTAACAGCTCAGACTTTGCACACAGACCTTACCTGCCTGCCCCTAGCAGCCTAGCCTACTTGAGTCAGACTCTTTTTGTTCCTTATATCTCTCATGCTATTTCTTTCTTATTTGCCCTGTTTCGATTTATGCTGTCTCCGCTACCTGGAATGCCTTTCATTCATTTCCCACCCCTACCTCTAACTTTATAAGATTAACTATTTTTACAAGATCAGCTCACTTATCACTTTCCTAAAGTTTTCCCTGATCTGTTCTCCTCTCTAAGATTTCCTTCTTTGTTTTCATAACAACCTATATATAACTTATTAATCTTTCTCATTTTATAAGAATTTTCTGTTTATGTAATTCCTTCCCAACAGACTCTACAATTGAAGGCAAGAACTATGTGTCTTTTTACAACAAAAACATGGGATTTACATATATGTGTGCATATTGCATATATATAATGTGTATATTATAAATGTGTGCATATATTTACATGTGTGTATTGATATTATATTTGCATAATTATATTACATATATAATTTTATCTATATACATATATGTAAAATCAGTCTGTTTTTATCATTTCCATAAAATAGAAATCTCCAGCTTTATGATTTATTCATGTCACTGCCCGAAGTTAACCCTATAAGATTGAGAAAATATTTGGAAAACTTTTTTGAGGCACAAAGTTAACTCTTGTGAGGAAAGCAAGGTTGAGAACAATGCAATTCCACAATTTCTAGGATTTGATTACAAAACTATATAAAGATTTGTTTTGAGCTCATTATGATTATTGGGCCACCTATATATTCATGTAAAAATATATAGTTTTCTTCCATCTTTTTATGTGTCTTCTTTGGTATTTTCCTTTCTGAAAAACAGGTCATATGATTGGGCACATTTTAACACCCCAATTAGTCATAGATGTGGTGATTCATAGGTTGGCTTAAAAAGCAAAAGCAGCCTTGCCCTTCCTAAGCATTGACTGTTGGCAACTTTCTTTTTTCCCCTCTGAATCAGACGTGTAATTGTTTGAGTAATCAAGAAAGAACTGTCTGTCTTTTGACCTTAGAGGCTGCTGAAATGGAGCAACTGAGTGTTGTTGGCACAGGAAAGTTAGCAGAACAATGCAAATCTGTAAACCAGAGCGTGCTCTGTGTGGCCACTTACTCTGGGCAGACTTGAATGTCACACAGTCTCTGATTTTCGGCAGGGTTCTTCACCCTTTGCAGTAAACTGTTTTAATATAAGCAAAGTGGATTTCAAGTTTTATAAAAATAATTCTTAAACTGTCTACATCTTATTGCATTCTCTATCATCTATTAGGACCTGCCGTTTTTTCCAAAATGAGCATTCTGAATCCTAGTGTGATAAGAGCCAATAAGAGAGAATTTTACATCATGAGTGCTATTGGGAATAAAGCATATCAAATACCCTTGTTGGGGAATAAATGAATCGACCTAATGCAAATTTAGATGAGACAACTGGACCACACAGAAGGGATGAGTGAGAGAAGTGATCATCTGTGGGACCAAGAATTTTGAATGAATGGACAGGTTTGAGGTCAATAAAGGTAAAATCTGGTAGAAGCAAAGGCTTCACTTCTTATAATAAATTCACTCATTTTATTTGTCCGTTAATCAATAGGTGTTAATCAAAAGATATCAGTTGGAGGGGGTCCAAAATCTGATTTTAAGGACATCTATTAGACTAGTTACAAGAGAGTGTCCCTCTCCTTCTGTATCTCTTTAGGAGTATGCAGGAAGTTATCAGAAAGCCAGATCAAGGGACAAACTCTAATGTAGCAGAGCATCTCAGTGGACTTTTCCCTGCCTTATGTTTAACATTCTTGAAATCTATGTCCCATATCTTGATATTTTTAAACAACGTACAATGTTCTTTTTCTTGCCTCGGAAAACTTATCTTATTATCAAAGTTTTGCTGATTACACATCTCTTTTGACTCATGTTCCCAAGTGGCTTTATTTCAGATATAATTTGGTGACGGTTATGTGTAATATTTTGATATCTTCCTAAAAGGAAATTAACTTGGAAGTAAGGTCATTAATAAAATTAACTCAGGAAAATGTACTCCGTAAATGTAAAAATATGAGCATTATTAGAAACCATACTGCAAAAACACCAATTATATTTACTGGAAAGCAGCTACAACAGAACAAAAATATATCTTTAAGGGGAGAGTAAAAGAGCTTCAATTTGAGAAATATGAGGTGGCAAAAGTTAGAAATAGTTATGTTCAAGTAGTTACTTAAAAGACAATTCTTTAGAGTTGCAGTCCGCTGTGTGTACGTTCGCTGCCTGAGACTCTTGAGCCTGCCAGCTGCTGGTGCACAGCCCTCAGCAGCGATGGCACTTAAGGACTACACACTCGAGAAAGAAAAGGTGAAGAAATTTCTGCAAGAGTTTTACCAGGATGATGAGTTTGGCAAGAAGCAGTTCAAATATGGAAACCAGTTGATTCAGTTGGCTCATCAGGAACAAGTGGCATTGTACATAGACCTAGATGACGTGGCCGAGGAGGACCCTGAGTTGGTGGATTCAATTTGTGAAAACACCAAGCACTATGCAAGGCTTTTTGCTGATTCTGTTCAAGAGCTGCTGCCCCAGTACAAGGAGCGGGAGTTGGTCAATAAAGATGTTCTGGATGTTTACATTGAGCACCGGCTGATGATGGAGCAGCGGAGCAGAGACCCTGTGGCAGCTCGAAGCCCTCAGAACCAGTACCCTCCTGAACTAATGAGTAGATTTGAACTGTACTTTCAAGGCCCAAGCAGTAATAAGCCACGTGTGATCTGGGAAGTACGGGCTGACTCTGTAGGAAAATTGGTAACTGTGCGTGGAATCGATTACAAAAAATTGTAATCGTCACTCGTGTCTCTGAAGTCAAACCAAGAATGGTGGTAGCTACTTACACTTGTGACCAGTGTGGGGCAGAGACCTACCAGCCGATCCAGTCCCCTACTTTCATGCCTCTGATCATGTGCCCAAGCCAAGAGTGCCAAGCCAACCACTCAGGAGGGCGGCTCTATCTGCAGACGCGTGGGTCCAAATTCATCAAATTCCAGGAGATGAAGATGTAAGAACATAGTGACCAAGTGCCTGTTGGAACTATCTCTCGAAGTATCACGGTGTTGATAGAAGGAGAGAACACACGAATTGCCTGGCCCGGGGACCACGTCAGTGTCACTGGTATCTTCTTGCCAATCTTGCGCTCTGGGTTCCGGCAGGTGGTACAGGGCTTACTTTCGGAAACTTACCTGGAAGCCCATCGGATTGTGAAGATGAACAAGAGTGAAGATGATGAGTCTGGGTCTGGAGAACTGAGCAAAGAGGAGCTGAGGCAAATTGCAGAGGAGGATTTCTATGAAAAGCTGGCAGCTTCCATTGCCCCAGAGAGGCATATACATGAGGATGTAAAGAAGGTGCTGCTGCTCCTGCTGGTGGGAGGTGTGGACCAATCTCCTCAGGCCATGAAAATCAGGGGCAACATCAACATCTGCCTGATGGGGGATCCTGGTGTGGCTAAGTCTCAGCTCCTGTCTGACATCAATCGCTTGGCCCCTCGCAGCCAGTACACGACAGGTCGAGGCTCCTCTGGAGTGGGGCTTACAGCAGCTGTGCTGAGAGACTCAGTGACTGGAGAACTGACTTTAGAGGGTAGGGCCCTTGTACTGGCTGACCAGGGTGTGTGCTGCATTGATGAGTTTGACAAGATGGCTGAGGCCAATGCACAGCCATCCATGAGGTCATGGAGCAACAGACCATCTCCATTGCCAAGGCAGGCATACTAACCACACTCAACGCCCGCTGCTCTATCCTGGCTGCTGCCAATCCTGCATATGGGCGTTACAACCCTCGCTGCAGACTGGAACAGAACATACAGCTTCCTGCTGCACTCCTTTCCAGATTTGACCTCCTCTGGTTGATCCAGGACTGCCCTGACTGAGACAATGACCTACGGTTGGCTCAGCATATCACCTATGTACACCAGCACAGTCGGCAGCCTCCTGCTCAGTTTGAACCTTTGGACATGAAGCTTATGAGATGATACATAGCTATGTGCCGGGAGAAGCAGCCCACAGTGCCAGAGTCTCTGGCCGACTATATCACAGCAGCATATATGGAGATGAGAAGAGAGGTTTGGGCTAGTAAGGATGCTACCGATACTTCTGCCAGGACACTGCTGGCTGTTAGATTCAGGGATTGCTGATATGCTGTGGCTGCCAGAGTGTAACTATTGAAGGAACAGGGAGTGCTGATAGGGCCCCTGTGAGGCTGAGAACAAAGAAGTTTATGTTTGAAATTCGCCACTAAGCTAAACCCGGCCCCTGTTGCTATGCTCCGGCCCCTGTTGCTATGCTGCGTGTGACCTCCCTAGCGAATAGCTAACTGCCACATCTGCTTCTGTATAATGCTTGCTCACTTAGGATATATAAGGGCCTGGCTGTAAGCGCCAGACGCGACTCCCGTTTGCAGCTCCTTGTGAGTACGGTGTCTCCGGACATCTTGGGAGTTCGCCCCTGCGCAGGTTTAACTGGCCAATAAAGTAACGTCTAAAATCCTGAAAGTCTCTGACGTTTGTTCTCGTACCTGGTAGATGCAACACTGGCTATTCTGCGACTGTTCACTGCTCTGGCATGCCTGCGAATGGTGGACACAGTGGAAAAGGAAGATGTGAATGAAGCCATAAGGCTAATGGAGATGTCTAAGGACTCACTTCTGAGTGACAAGGGACAAACAGCTAGGACCCAGAGACCAGCAGATGTGGTATTTGCTACTGTCCGAGAATTGGTCACAGAAGACCGAAGTGTCCGGTTTTCTGAGGCAGAGCAGCGCTGCATGTTGTGTGGTTTCACACCTGCCCAATTTCAGGCAGCTCTAGATGAGTATGAGGAATTAAATGTCTGGCAGGTCAATATTGCCCGGACTCAGATTACTTTTGTCTGATTCCAGTCTACCTGAGACACAAGACTACTCTGCATACAGTGCTTTAAGCCCTACCTCCTCTTCCTTGAAAGGCCTAACAATGTCCATGAGAAAGGAGGATCCCTTCTGTTTCCTGAGTTGCACTTGTTTTATTCTTTTTTTTTTCTAATAAAGTGTTTGTAGATTGCTGCCTTCTGTTAAAAAAAGACAATTCTTTATAAAAAATGGAACATAAAGGCTTATATGAAGAGAGTAAGAGTTAATGTTATAAAAATGATAAACATAAATCGTGGTCTTTTCACAACCCAACATCTCCTTTTCTCCTGTCTTCTGTTTCCCATGTGGGAAACTTCTTTCATCATGCTAGTTCCCATGTTGGTCCCCCTACCTGAGGGCTGAGAACTAGGCTCTGTCCCATAGGGATGGTCTAGGGAAGACCCACCTTCTCCAGCTCTTCCTTGGACTTACTGGGTCCACCTCTCTGATGCAAGCGCCATGGGTTGGACACTAATTATGGCTACAGATCTAAAGCCAAATCCTTAAAACCACCTTCCATGGGGCCATTGGACCGACTCCATCTCCACCTTTCACTTGGTTTTGAATTCAAATGGGAAAGAGTTAAGTTGTTTTTAGACCTGGATAAAGCTCCAATAGTTAATTGAAGAAAAAAATTATGTGAGATGCAAGAGATGTACATAAGTATCACTTAATTCTGGTTAATTTTTCTGAGAAGAAGCAAACTGGACAAAGAGTATAAGCCAGATCCTTTGATATTTATTTGTTATTCTAATGTATGACATCAAATAAGCAAAAGTGTAAAAGAGAACCAGAAAGGGAAAAGGCAGCACTTTATGACATTAATTGACCAGAGAAGAACTGGAGCATCAAATAAACTCAAAGGGAGAAAAAATTATGAAATTCGCTCTTCATTCTTTCTTTCAAAAGAAAGTAATTGCAAATGTTTGAGAGAGAAGCATGGCATACATGCTGGGAGGCCGTGCAGTCAGGTCAGATTCCAGAATAAGGGTATTGATTCCAGGATATAATTAAAGATCAGTCACAATAGGGCATATGCAACGCCATGAGTCTGTGCATGAAAAGCAGCCCAGTGGTCAGAGGCAAGGGGTTTTCTACTGGAAGGAGAGAGCTTCCCTTCAAGAAAGGAGAAAGAACTGAAAGAATAGTTATTACAGGGAAGCTAGAGGCTGGAGTGGAATTAGGGACAAATAATGAGAGTGGGAAATGATTTGGCAAAACACCGGCAGGGCAATCGAAATGCAGATCTCCAGTGGAGTATTATTTTCACTTAGGCTATGAAAGAAAATGACAATTCCTTAATCATTTGTATTATAAATTGAGTATATCTCATTGAAATCCCTATGTTCATAGTAAAAGAACTCAGTGAATACTTGAAAGTCTTTATATAATTAAATAACAAGTGACTAAAATTCAGTCTTTCCTTAGCTGCTTTCTCTGACAAACAGGTTTTCCCCTGTATCTCCCACCTCTCCTCCTCCTCCCCACTGCACCCCGCAGTGGAGGCGGCCAACTCCTACTCATTCGGTACTCAGTTTAATGGTGTCTCCTCCAGAAGGCTTTCCTCCTCCCCTTCAATTCCCACTGACAGAGCAGCCTTACACAGCCTTCTCTCAGGTTTAGACTGGCTGGGCTAGTATGTATGAACTTGAGCTCTACAAGAGAGAACTGTGTTTGAAAACATCTCTATAGTTTTCCACATGCATAATTTTGGAACAAGTTATTTAATCTCTGCTAGATTTATTTTTTTCATCAATAAAATCTGGTAAATGATAGTACATATTCTATAAGGCTGCTGTGAGGACTGAACAAAACAATGTGCACAGAGCACTGAACACTGCCTGGCTCACTGAGAGACCCCCGAGAGCAGGTGGTTGTGGTCATTGGGCCAGTCCTTCCCATTCTAAGCACAGTGCCTAGACACTGCATTTCAGCTGTCTGCCTGCGTGTCTGTCGCATGTCTGTGAACTGGAAGTTGAATCGCCAGTGCCTGCTACATTGTGAGGCCCCGTAAATCAGTGGTCCCCAACCTTTTTTGGGCCACGGACCGGTTTAATGTCAAAAAATATTTTCACAGACCAGCCTTTAGGGTGGGACAGATAAATGTATCACGTGACTGAGACAAGCATCAAGAGTGAGTCTTAGTCTGACCTGTGGTGGCGCAGTGGATAAAGCGTCGACCTGGAAATGCTGAGGTCGCTGGTTTGAAACCCTGGGCTTGCCTGGTCAAGGCACATATGGGAGTTGATGCTTCTTGCTCCTCCCCCCTTCTCTCTCTGTCTCTCTCCTCTCTCTCTCTCTCTCTCTCTCTCTCTCTCCTCCCCTCTCCTTTCTAAAATGAATAAATAAAATAAAAAAAATAAAAAATAAAATAAAATAAAGAGTGAATCTTAGACGGATGTAACAGAGGGAATCTGGTCATTTTTAAAAAAATAAAACATCATTCAGACTTAAATATAAATAAAATGGAAATAAGTTATTTATTCTTTCTCTGTGGACCAGTACCAAATGGCCCACAGACCGGTACCGGTCCATGGCCCTGGGGTTGGGGACCCCTGCTGTAAATGTTTGCAAAATTGATTAAAAGAGTATGCTTACTCCATGCTCTATAATAATTAATTCTGATGTCTCTGGTTATATTTTACAAAGGGCGTGCTAAGCAAAAACCTACCAAAGCCAAACTATATCATTGCCTGTTTTTTCAAAAGATCTAAAAAAGGAAATTTCCTAATCTTCTTTGGTAACACTTTGCAGTCAGCATTGTCTCTAAGTCAAACATACACCTCTACTTTTAAATAAAAGTCTATCACTTAATTTTTTTACATCAGTGAACAAAGAAAACCAGTGCTTTCCTTCTCAATAAAATAGTCTCTCAAAATGTAAACACTCACACTGGCTCTCTTTCTCACTTTCCTCTTAGAAAAGTAAACTTACTTCTTTAAACATTATAAATAGTCTTTTTTTCCCAAGCCCTTTAACAACTATGATCTTAAAAAATAGTGACCACGAAGCATAAAAATAGTGAAAAATATATGAAGCCTCAGAAGTGGTACATTTGCCACCTGAAGAAGGGACAGTCACTTAAAAATGAGCTATATTTATTTGGAAATAGTGGTCTTCAAAACATTATTATACTGGTAAATAAAGTCAGTAGTTTTAACCACTTGAACTAGTTAACCTACCCTGCTTTTGTAAAATATATATCCAAGGAGTGGAAATATTAAGTGGTATATTAATAATCTTAAAATACTTTGTTCTTGAGCACATTAATTACATTTCTAAAAATCTGACCCAAATGTAGTCTGATATAGCTACAATGCAAAACAGTATGTAGAGTACTCAAAATAGTAAAAATAAAACTAATATATTATTCAGTAGCCCCTTTATGGGTGTATATAAGGTAGGGCAAAAGTTGTTCATATACAAAATAATACAATTATTAATAAATATTAATACAATAATAAACTGTTTTGTACTCACAATTGTAAATCTACTTTTGTCCACCTTGTATACAGAGGGAAAAAAAGGAAAATAGAGTCTAAAAAAGTATTTACAATTTCATGTTCACTGCAACATTATTTGCAATAGCCAAGATATGGAAACAACATAAATGTCTGTTAATGGACAAAAGGATAAAGAAAATGTGGTATATATCCAATGGGATATTCTTTAGTCATGAGAAAGAAGGAAATCATGCCACTTGAGAAATTGATGAACTTGAGGGTATTATGTAAATGAAATAAGTCAGATAAAGAAAGACAAATACTGTAGAATATCACTTATATGTGTCATCCAACAAAGCCAAACTCACAGAAGCAGAGAGTAGTGGTGCTTGATTAGTATTTTAAAGATTGTTTTTAGCCTGACCAGGCGGTGGTGCAGTGGATAGAGCGTCGGACTGGGATGCTGAGGACCCAGGTTCGAGACCCCAAGGTCGCCAACTTGAGTGCGGGCTCATCTGGTTTGAGCAAAAGCTCACCAGCTTGGACCCAAGATCGCTGGCTTGAGCAAGGGGTTACTCAGTCTGCTGAAGGCCCATGGTCAAAGCACATATAAGAAAGCAATCAATGAACAACTAAGGTGTTGCAATGTGCAACAAAAAATTAATGATTGATGCTTCTCATCTCTCCATCCCTGTCTATCCTCTCTCTGCTCTCTCTGTCTCTGTAAAAAAAAAAAAAAAAAAATTTAAAAAAAGATTGTTTTTGACATTTGACAATGTTCAGGATACAATGTAAAATCTAAAAAAAACCTTATCACCTGACCAGGCAGTGGTGCAGTGGATAGTGCGTCGAACTGGGACGTGGAGGACCCAGGTTCAAGATCCTGAGGTCGCCAGCTTGAGCGCAGGCTCATCTGGTTTGAACAAGGCTCACCACCTTGAGCCCAAGGAGGTCGCTGGCTCGAGCAGGTGGTCACTCAGTCTATTGTAGCCCCCCGGTCAAAGCACATATGAGAAAGCAATCAATGAACAACTAAGGTGCCACAACTAAGAATTAATGCTTCTCATCTCTCTCCCTTCCCGTCTATCTGTTCCTTTCTCTAACTCTCTCTGTCTCTGTCATACAAAAAAACCCACCAAAAAAAAAACACCACATACCAAAAAAAAAAACAAAAACCCAGCTTATCAAATTGAATACTCAATATGAAAATTTTGCTTAAAACATTTTGTTTAATCATTTGTCACAAATTTGGCCACCTATGGGATATGGCTTGAAATTAGGCTCAATATTATGAGCTGTCTTGATATCTGGTAAAATAAGGAGGACCTTGAATGGCATAACTGCGAGTTCCCCTCCTCACTTTGCTCCCATAAATAAGTTCCCTTAGTCAACCTTAAGAGAGGTCAGTAATCCTTCTTATCACAAGGGCCAGGCATAGTTCCTGTTTATTCCTGAGTAGCAGAGTTCAGTTCCTTGTTATTGCATACAATTATTTAAACAAGCCAATCACATCCTCAGCTGAATGGAAAGATCACTCCGCCTTGATTTTACCAAGTTTGCATGTTACGGTCCTGACTTGTTCACTTTGTTTCTGAGTGCAACTTCCATGTGGCCTTCCATGGCATGTAGTGTGCCCCTCCCCTAGGATGTGAGTATACGTAATTAGTAAACTGCTGTCAATCATATCTGTCCATTGACAGTCTTCCTTGTAGCTAGGACATGTGTGTATGATGAGGTTTCCACTCTCTCAGCTACATGAGACATTGACTTGGAATATGAGTGATTAGTAGGTGATCAATCGTCCTCCTTTAGGGATGATTTCTTCTTTTGTAAGTTCTGTCCTCCCTTGAAAAGTGTCCTCCTACATGTCCTTCTTTTTGATATGGAAGACTAATCTGTCAATGTTCGTATTCAATTGATGCAGAGTTGATCCATTGTGTGTGATGTGATGTATTTGTATTTGACATGACGATTCATCAAGGATTAGTACAGTGCGGTGAGATGCTATTATGAGATGCATGGGAGACTTTGAGAGAGTGTACGATATACTGATCGTGCAAATGGCTTTGTGTTCTTCTTACTGAAACACGACACAGCACATATACAACATTGTAGACTCACGATTATTTCTTTCTCAGTGAATATTCAATCATAGACAGGTAAGCATGATTCATGTTTTATTAATTCATTATCTATTTAATAATTTCCAAATACATATAATTTTATTTACAAGCATTTTCCCAAAATTCAAGTTTTAAAGTGGAAGTGTAACCTCAAACTATATCTATTAATAACGCATTTTGATTAAATAGTTGCATAAAACAGATGTTTTTTAATTAGAAAATGATAATTCCACCTGAATATCACTCCAAATTAGTGGTTTTGTTTGATATTTAGATTTACTAAATGAGTACTTTTTTCTTACAATTATTATTAAATATTAATAGTCATGTAAGCATAATTATAATATAAACTATTACAAATATTTTTATTATGCATTTATCATATTATAGTGTATTATTGTTGCAATAAATGTTTCTTTTATTCATGATATTGTTTTCATCTATTTATTTTAGTCCTCCTTTTCATTGTAAAAATGTTTGTCACCTTAGTGATTAGGCACTCAGGGAAACGTGTTCTTCATGAGTGTGGCAGTGGTAGTATCTGATAGTATATTTACAGTGTGATGAGGTTCTCTTATTTAGTCCCAAACATCACAGTGGGAAGTTGTAGTGGTTGTGAACAATCAAAATGTGGCGAGATGGATGTGCTTAGACAGGATTCCAGACTGGGTGTCTTACAATACTGGGCCTCTGACTCTCCCATATCCTGTGAGGACCCAATATCTTTTTATATACTCCTTCACTACTTAACATTTTTTAAATTAAATGTATTGGGGTGACATTTGTTAATAAAATTATACAGGTTTCAAGTGTACAAGTCTATAATCTATCATCTGTGTATTGCATTATGTGTTTACTACCCAAAGTCAAATCTCTTCCTGTCACCATATATGTGACTCCTTTTACTCCCTACCAACTTCTCCTCACTCCCCTTTCCTTTTGGTAACCACCATACTGTTGTCTGTGTCTATGAGTTTTTGTTTGTTTTTCTTGTTTGTTCATTTTTTAATTTCAGTTTTTTTAATATCCTGCATGTGAGTGAAAGCATATGGTTCTTGATTTTTTTCTGTTTGACTTATTTTGCTTAGTGTGATATTCTCAAGGTTCCTTATATTGTTGCAAATGGAATTATTTCATTCTTTCTTATAGCTAAGTAGTATTCTATTGTATATATGTACCATATCTTCTTTATCCAATCATCTATCAAAAGGTACTTCCCTTGCCTTTGAGGTCAAATTTATATAATCTTCTCTAAGACCAAAGTCCATAAATTTAGGACCTATGTTTTCTTCTAGGTAATTTATTATTTTAGATTGTATATTTAGGTCTTTGATCCATTTTACATTAAATTTTGTGTATGGTGGAAAATGGCAGTCTAGTTTCATTCTTTTGCATATGGCTTTCCAATTTTTCCCAGGACCATATATGCTATTCACAGCATAGTACTCTGACAAAAATAATAAATGGTGTTGGGAAAAGGCATTCAGATCCTAAAGAAAATGGAAATCTGAGACCATATGACCTGCTTATTTCTGAAGGAACTCAGTTAAAATTGTTATCAAATAATGAGATTTCCCTCTATGGCAAACAGTGACAAAACAGCTAATTAATTCTTTAGCCATGATTACCTGGAATGGCAGACTAAACATCCAGTGATCTGGAACAGTGGGATGTAGATGAGAAATACATGGAATGCAGATTAAGCTTGCTGTTTCTAAGTGCATTGGAGAACTTATGGAAATTAAATAACATATTCAATATCCAAAATTCTCATCTTGATGCATTCAGTAGTAGAGAACTTCCTTGATCATACAAAATGATCTTTTAAAAATTTTAGTAATGGAACAGTTGTCACTGAAAATAAAATTCAAACTTTTATCCTAAGAGTCACCACATTACAAACTCAGTTTAACTTGTGGTGTGTCCTCATGTAAAAGTGAGGGCATTTCTTGAGTAAGATGGTAAATTATGTATTAAAATAGGGTTACATGATAAGAATCAGATTATGAGAGTATATAAATTCCTAAATTCCACATAATCTTCTCTGTATGCAAGAGTTCACTTTCCTGCTTTCTGTCATGTGACTTTCCCTGGCTTGCTTGGAGACTTATAACAATCTTGCCCCAGATAGCAGCCTTGCAAAAGAAAGCTGCATTTCTTCAAGCCTGCCTGCACAACCTGTCACTGATGTTAGTATAACTAGAGTCATATATCAGCATGTTCTAGGAATAAACTTTCAAATAAAACAAGGAGGAGAAAATTTATATACCAGATAATTACAAATACTTTATTAGACTTCTGGTCAAGATGGCAGAACAAGTCAATGCTATACTTGCCTCCTCTCACAACCACATCAAAATTACAACTAAATTACAAAACAACAACCCCTGAGAACCATTTGGAGTCTAGCTTAACAGAATTCCTATAATTAAAGATATAATGAAGAAGCCGTGGATCTAGTGGAGACTAGTAGGAGAGGCAGAGACCCAAACAGGCTAGGCTGGTCCCACACCCACATGGGCAGTTAAGAATCCAGAGGGGTATCTCAGTTGTGTAGATCTCTATGGAAGAGAAAAGAGTACTAGGCTCACACTGGGCTGCCCAGCCCTGAGGAGCAATACCAGGAAGAAGAGTCCCCTCAGTATATCCTGGTGAGATAGAGGGCTGCTGTAGACCCAGGCTTTCTAAAGGACCTGAACACAGACTCACTCACTCACAAACACTTGCCCTAAGCTTCAATAAAGGGACAGTGGCTTGAAAAGCACCAGGGGCATATGGAGAGAAAGTGAATTGCCTGAGCCCAGGACAAGGCTGGAGGGGCAGCTCTCTCCAGGACAGAAGTGTGGGCAAGCACCACTGTTCCCTGGCTGAGCCCTCACTCCACCTAACATGCAGGCACAGGCAGGCCCCAAATCTAAGTCTCTATCAAACATGCTCGCCCAACCCTAATGATTCCATTGAAGCTTACCCCTGTTGACTTGAACACCAGCCCAAACCTCTTTCAGTGGCTGTTCTTCAAAAGTGGCCAGACTCAATTGCTCTGAAGAATGTCCTAAAATCTCTGAAAAGTCCACAACAAGCAGCAATTGGCCTTGGCATGTCCTGTACCCCTTGCTAAGCAGCCTCAAGACCAACTCTAGTGGCAGGTGACCTTAGTTCACAGCATAACTGCCCCAGGGGCCTCCAAGCACTACATAGGTAGCTACCAACTGCATATCATTTTGTAGCTCTTTCCAGGTGGCCTCAGGCCAGACACAGAAAGTGTCTGACCTTGGCCTTTACTAGAGCCCCTTGCAAGAGGCCTCAGATGCACTGCCAGTGGCTGGCTTCAGAACACACCAGAGTACCACCCAATTAGCTCCACAAATAAAACATCAAAAGTGTAAACTCGGTAGGCATTAGAGACCTGATAAAGCAAATTGCACTCTGTGGGGTCAGACCCCATACAAAAGCTCATCTGCTGTGGCCATGACCATTCTTCCCAGTCAGTCGTTCTGAGGGTCAATGCCACCCACTGACATACCAACAGAAATCACATCTTAATGATAATAAGATGGTAGACAAAACTCACACAAGGGACATCCCTTGAGCAGTCAGCTAATGTGACAGGAAAGACTTCGCCCCTGGGCCACACAGGACACCTACTGCATAAGGTAACTCTGCCAAGGCTGGGGGACAAGATATATCTATATCACACATAGAAACAAACACAGGTAAGCAGTAAAAATAAGGACACAAAAAGAACATGTTTCAAATCAAAGAACAGGACAAAACTCCTGAAAAAGAACAAAACTATATGGAGGCAAGCATCTACTAAATACAGCATTCACAATACTGGTTATAAGGATGTACAGTGAACTTAAGGAAAAAGATAGATAAACTCAGTGTAAACTTATACCAAGAAATAAAAATCCATAAAAAAAAATTCTGAAATATAGAATGCATTACAACAGGATTAGAAGAAGCAGAAGATTTAATTGGTGATTTGGAAGACATATATTTGAAAATATAAGGATAGAAAGCTTCTATAATCTGGTAAAGAAAATAGACACACAAGCCCAGGAAGTGCCGAGAATGACAAACAAGATAAGCCCAAGGAAGCCCACACCAAGGCACACCATGATTAAAATGCCAAAATTAAAGACAAAGAGAGAATCTTAAAAGCAGCAAGAGAAAAACAGTTAACTTACTTACAAGAGAGCTCCCTTAAGACTGACAGCTGATTTCTAATAGAAACTTTGCAGGCCAGAAGAGATTGACACAAAATATTCAATGTGATCAAAAGCAAGGACCTAAAACCAAAATTACTCTACACACTGAAGCTGTAGTTTAGAATCTAAGGATAGATAAAGAGCTTTCCAGAGAAGAAAAATCTAAAGGACTTCATTACTACCAAAATCATATTACAAGAAATATTAAAGAGGCTTATTTAAGAAGAAATTTTTTAATAATCAGATACATGGCCTGATCAGGCGGTAGCGCAGTGGATAGAGCATAGGACTGGGATGCAGAGGACTCAGGTCTGAAACTCCAAGGTTGCTGACTTGAGCACAGGCTTACCAGCTAGAGCATGGGATCATAGACATGACACCATGGTCACTGGCTTGAGTCTAAAGGTCCTTGGTTTGAAGCCCAAAGTCACTGGCTTGAGTCCAAAGTCACTGGCTTGAGCAAGGGGTCACTCGTTTTGGTGTAGCCCACCCCACTCCCCGTCAGGGTACATATGAGAAAGCAATCAATGAACAGCTAAGGAGCAGCAACAAAGAATTGATGCTTCTCATCTATCTCCCTTCCTGTCTGTCTGTCCTTATCTGTCTCTGTCACAAAAAAAAACCATAAATAATAAAATGGCAATACCTATATACACCTACCAATAATTACTTTAAATGTAAATGGATTAAATACTTCAATCAAAAGACAGTATCAGTGAATGAATAAGAAAACAAAACTCACAGATATGTTATCTGCAAGAGACTCACTTCAGATCAAAAGATACAGACGGAAAGTAAAGGGATGAAAAATGATGTTTTATGTAAGTGGAAACAAACAAGAAAAAGATGAGGTACCAATACTTATGTTAGACAACTATACTTATATTTGACAACATAGACTTTAAAATAATAGACAGAAAAGGACATTTCATAATAGTAAAAGGGTCAATTCAATAAGAGGATATAACTCGTGTAAAAATATACACACTCAACATAGGAGCAACTAAATACATTAAGCAAATATTGACAGGGAGAGATTATTAAGACTCATGCAGTAATAGTAGGGGACTTTAATAGCCCATTGATATCAGTGGATAGAGCATCCAGAGAGAAAATCAATAAGGAAATGGCCATTTAATGATATATTAGAGAAGATGACTTTAATTAATATTTTTAAAACATTTCACCCCAAAGCAGCAGAACATAAATTCCTTACAAGTTTACATGGAATGGTTTTATTTTGGGATAGACCACATGTTATCCCACAAAACAAGTCTCAATAAATTTATAAAGATTTTAATTATGCTAAATATCTTTTCTGATCACAATATTATGAAGCTAGAAATTAATTACTGAGAGAAAACAAAACAAAAACACACAAACAAATAGAGGCCAACTAACATATTACTAAACAATGAATGGGTTAACAACAAAACCTAAGAAATCAGAAGATACCTTGAAACAATTGAAAAGGAAAACCATATAACCCAAAATCTATGGGGTACATAGAAAGCAGTTATAAGAGTTAAATTTATAGTAGCACATGCTTACCCCAAGAGACAAGAAAAATCTCAAATAAACAATCTAACCATATACTTGCTGGAACTGGATATAGAAAAGAAAATAACACCCAATGTAAATGGAAGGAAGAAAATAATACAGATCAGAGCAAAAACAAGCAGAATAAAGTCTTCTCCTTTGGGACATTGAAATGGTAAATATTCATGATGTATGAAAAACATGATGCATAACTGTATAATCTTAATTACATAAAAATGGAAGCTTAGTTTTATAGATATACAAGGGACTTAGAAGGACATGCCAGACTGTAAACTGCTTGTGATTATGAATTGCTTTGTTCTTTGCTTCCTGTGTTTTTCAGTTTCTTATTATATACACATACTAACTTAAAAAATGTTATTTAACAAATTTTAAAAAGTAAAGAAATTTAAAACAATAGAAAATGTCAATAAACTCACTAGCTGGTTCTTTGAAAAGATTAACAAAATTGATAAACCTTTAACTAGACTCATGAAGAAAAAAGAAAACATAAATAAAATAAAAAATAATAGAGAAGTGACAACTCACACCACAAAAATACAAAAAATTAAGAAAATACTATGAATAACTATATGGCAACAAACTGGACAACTCTGAAGAAATAGATAAATTCCTAGAAACATACAATTTTTCAAGAAGGAATTTAGAAGAAAAAAAAGAATCTGAACACACCAGAAATTCCCTAGAAAAACTGAATCAGTAATTAAAACAAACAAAAAAACTTCCAATAAACAAAAATCTTAGAACAGATGGCCTCACAGCTAAATTTTGCTCATCATTAAAAGACAAATTCACATCTTTCAAATCACATATTCCAAAGAATCAAATAAGAAGGAAGACATCTAAGCTCAGGTTTGGTTGTTGTTTTTTTTACCATTCTTTTGGTTTTTTACAGACATTACAAAAAAAATAAAAATTATAAGTCAATATCCCCAATAAACATAGGTGCAAAATCCTTAACAAAATATTAGAAAACCAAATTTACCAATACATTAAAAAGATTATACACCATGATCAAGTAGGATTTGTTCCTGGGATAAAAGTTTGGTTCACTTTCTGCAAATCAACTAACACGGTACACCTCATAAACAAACAAACAAACAAACAAAAATAAAGCATAAAAATTATATGATTATATCAATGAAAGTAGAAAAAGCATTTGACAAAAATCTAGCATTTATCTATGAAAAAAAAAAACTCTAGCAAAGTGGGAATAGAAGAACATACCTCAACATAATAAAAACCATGTATGACAAACCCATAGCTAATATCATATGCTCAACTGGGGAAAGCTAAAATTGTTTTTTTTTAATATTAGGAGCAATTAAAGGATGCCCACTTTCATCATTTTTATTCAACATAGTATCAGAATTCTTAGTCATAGCAATCAGAGAAGAAGAAAAAAGTCATGCAAATTAAAAGGAAGAAATAAAACTGTCACTATTTGTAAATGATATAATATTGTATATAGAAAACTGAAGATTCCATCAGAAAGCTATTAGAACTGATAACTAAATTCAGTAAAGTGGCAGCACACAGAATTAATATTCATAAATGGGTTGCATTTTACACACCAATAACAAACATCACAATGAGAACATAAGAAAATAATTTTATTTACAGTTGCATAAAACAGTAAAATACTTAGAAGTAAATTTAACCAAGTATGTTAAAGAAATCTGTATTTGAAAAATTATAAGATGTTGAAGAAGGAAATTGAAGAAGATATTAATAAGTGGTAGCATATACTATGTTTATGGATAGGAAGACAATATCATTAAAATGTCCATACTACCCAAAGCAATCTATAGTTTCAATATAATCCCTATCAAAATACCAAAGGCATTTTTCATAGAACTAGAACAAATAATCCTAAAATTTATATGGAACCAAAAAAGACCCCATATAGACAAAGCAATCTTGAGGGAAAAAAACCTACTAAATTTAAGGTATCATGGTTCCCTATGATATATTATAATACAAGCCTATAGTAATCAAAACACAATTATCCTGGCATAGAAACAGATATAAACATCAATGGAACAGAACAGAGAGCTCAGAAATAAACCTTCACCTTTATGGTCAATTAATATTTGACAAAGGAAGGAAGAATATGTAAGTGGGTAAAGACAGTTTATTTAATGGTGTCAGATAGGGAAGATACATGCAAAAAAAAAAAAACCCTGAAAACTAGACAACTGTTTTACAACATGCACAAGAATAAACTCAAAGTGGGTTAAAGACATAAATGTAAGAACCAGCCTGACCAGGCAGTGGAGCAGTGGATAGAGTGTCAGACTGGGATGCAGAGGACCCAGGTTTGAAACTCCAAGGTCTCCAGCTTGAGCGGGGGCTCATCAGCTTGAGTGCGGAGTCACTGGCTTGAGCGTGGGATTATAGACATGACCCTCTTTCCCTTTCTGTCTGTCCCTCTCTCTGTATTTTTCTGTCTTTATCACACACAAAAAACGTAAGAACCAAAAACATAAAACCTCCAGAAGAAAATGTAGGTAGTAAATTATTTGACATTGGTCTTAGTAATTCCTCTATTTTTGAATATATCTACTCAGGCCAAGAAACACACACACACACACACACACACACACACACACACACACACAAAATAACAAAGGGTACTATGTGAACTTAAAGTTTTTGCACAGTCTGACCTGTGCTGGCACAGTGGATAAAACGTAAGTCTGAATGCTGAGGTCTCCACTCAGGTTCAGAACCCTGGGCTTGCCCGGTCAAGACACATACAGGAAGCAACTACTATGAGTTGATGCTTCCTGCTTCTCCTCTCTCTTTCTCTCTCTCTCTCTCTCTCTCTCTCTCTCTCTCTCTCTCTCTCTCTTCTCTATCTAAAAATCAATAAACTAAAAATATTTTTAAAACCTTTTTGCACAGCAAAGAAAACCATCAACAAAACAAAACAAAAAAAACCCTACTGAATGGGAGAAGATATTTGCCAGTCATATATCTGAATATCTGATAAGGGATTTTTATCCAAAACATATAAAGGACCCAAGCAACTTAATACCCACCCCCAAAAAGAATCCAAATGAAATTCAGTTAAAAAATGAGGACCTGAATAGACCTTTTTCCAAAAAAGCCCCCAAAACATACTGATGGCTAAAAGACATTTAAAAAAATCCTCAATGTCATTAATTATCACAGAAATTCTACTTAAAACCACAATGACATATTGCCTCATACCTGTAAAAATGGCTATCATCAACAAATCAACAAACATAAAAAACATTATGGATGTTCCTCAAAAAATTAAAAATAAAACTCCCATATTACCCACCAATCCAAATTCTGGATGAGAAGGAACCCAAAACACTAATTTGAAAAAAATACATGCATTTCTACGTTCATTATAACATAATTTACAATAATTAAATATGGTACCAACCTAAGTGTCCATCAATAGACAATTGGATAAAGAAAAGGTTGTATATATGTATAATGAAATAGTACACAGCCATAAAAAAATAAAATCTTAGTATTTGCAACAATATGTATGGACCTAGACTAGACTATATTATGCTAACTAAAATAAGTCAGACAGAAAACGACAAATACCTTATATTTCACTTATATGTGGATATAAACCACATATAGAACCAAAATAAACAAACAAAACAGAAATAAACTCATAGATGCAGAGAACAAGCTGATAGTTGTCAGCTGAGAGGAGGTTGGGGGGGGTGGATGAAGAAGGTGAAGGGACTAAGAAATAAACACTGGTAGTTCCAGACGAGTCATGGGGCTGTAAAGTACAGAACAGGGAATGTAGTCAATAATACTGTCATAATTATATATGGTGCCTGGTGGGCACTAGACTCAGCGGTGGGGTCACTTTGTAATTTATATAAATGTATAACCACTATGTTGTACACCTAAAACTGATATGATATTGAACGTCAGTTGTAATTTTAAAAAGAACACTTTTTAAAGAAATACTTTATTAATTTGTGTTGGCAAAAACCTGGGGTGAATGTGGGAATAAATTCTGAAGGGGCTAGACTGGGAGGGTGCTCGTTTCATGTGAGTTCATTTTTCAAAAATTCATTGTGTTGTTCATTCATTACCTATCCCCTTACTTTTCTGCATACTTTATTTCAATAAAGTTTTTAAACATCAATAAATCTATGTGTTCAATTAAATCTAAACATGATGCTAACCCAACTAAAGCTTTGTCTTACCATTTTGTTTTTGTTTTTTTTTCTCTGAAAATTGCTCTTTGTTGACTTGAGTTTAGCTTTTATGCATATCTGAACCATTTATGATAAACACTCATTAAATTTATCTCCTTTTAATAGGTGCTGGTTTTTATAATTAAAACAAAGCAGTTCTTTTTATGATTTGAGTAGAAAAGTTTCCAGATATCTGGGGAGCGTCTGACTCTCTCCCCGGGTTTCCTTCCTTCTTGGGAGTCTGTACATGAGGCGCTGATAGCACTATGACATCCCAACTTCTTACCACCTGGCTCCAGCACACGAAAGCCCTTTCTGTTGCTTCCACTTACAAAAATTAGACAGGATGATATTTTCAAAATAAATTCTACTAAATAGAAACGAAGTACAACCAGGTCATGGCCGGGTAGCTTAGTTGGTTAAGAGTCATCCTCATATGCCAAGGTTGCAGGTTTGATTTCCGTTCAGGGCACATACAAGAAGTACCCCCTGAATATACAACTAAATGGAAAAACAAGGCAACACTTCTCTTTCTCTCTAAAAAAGAAATCAATAATAATAAAAAAAGCACAAATAGAAATCTAGAAAAAAAAATGAAGCCTGCATTGAAGTTGTTGGGTTTCCGGTAGAGATTTGTCATCCTTTTATAACTAGCCTAATCACCCTCTCTGTCATTCCCTACAATTTTATATAGGAATGGGAGGTAGTAGCTAACCTTAGTGTTTACAAAATATCCAGACAATCACAATGGAACTAAAAGGGAAGGAGGATGAGATTTGGACTGTCTCATATTAATTATTAATAGAGTGAGAGTGTTTTATTCACCTTATTACTAGTGCATAATGTTGTATGAGAAAACAGCATTTTGGAAGTTAACTAAGGAGGGGTAAGTGTTGGCATTGGCCAGCAAAGGCTAGTTAACATTAGCATGCCTCATATTTGTGGTTGACCTGTATGTTTTGAATACGCTTGTACACTTAAGGAAGTCGTAACTGTATTTCCCAGTCTCCTTCACATCTAGGATTTAGGCATGTGATTCAATCAGAAGCATTCATAAAACTAATTAGGTGATTAAAAGCATCACTTTAAGGCAAAAACAATGGAGTTATGAAGCTTTTATTTTCTCTTGAAATACACTGGTTCTGTTTTGAGAGTGTGTTCTCAAGCTGGGATCTTTTTAAAACAAAAGTATGGAAGTAGCAGGAAAAAAAGCTACATTTTATCAATTTCTGAAACTGCACCAACAAATGAAAAACTTATATGGGCACAAATTCTGCTTTCTCTATACACCTATAGCACTTACTGTTTTAGGGTTACTAGAAGTTCAGCGAAGAGTGTACATATCAGTATTTAAAATTCACTCAAGGACATTGGAGGACAATCCATGGCAATGCTAGTTTAACAGGATATATGTTTGTGTAGGTTAAACCATGTACTAAGGAACTGAGTAGCATTTGTACTTTTAATTTCACAATAGTCAGGTACAGAGAGGAAATGTAGGGGAAAAGAAAACATCCAACCCTGGAGCTGGGAAATATTTTGAATCTGGCATGACAATTAATATGAGAGAAAAATGAAAAGATTTTCTAAAGCCTGAATTCAAAATTCCATAGGTTCTTGCCAGGCAGGGGCAAAGCTTAGTCCAGGTGCAATAGTTATGTGAGAGTCAAATGCTAAGATAGAGGAGATAAGAGTAACATAGGAGCCAAATATGTCATTTAAGAAAAGTAGAGACTTTTTCATGGAAAATTATGAAGTGCCCAAGAAGTCATGTTCATTATCAGAATGAAACTTGGTGCTCTGATAAATTAAACTTTTATCTGACTCCATGTCATAAAGATCACACTATTCTAAAAGCTGTGCCCTTTCTAGTAAACCATCAACCAAAATCTCCAAATGGACACACATCCTTTCAATGTATTTTCAATGTGTTTAATTAGTAAAAGATTTGGGGGGCGGGAATCCACTTTAACCACTCATTTTTACTTTTCTGCAGATCAAAGGACAGTATTGGCCTCATAGTTGGTAAGAATTGGAGGAAAATCTTTCTATGAAATGGTATATTTTTATGGGAGTCAAAAGAGTTAGTAAAGGGCTCTGGCTGGGTAGCTAAATTGGTTAGAGCATTGTCCCCATTCACCAAGGTTGCAGGTTCGATCTCCAGTCAGGGCACAAACAAGAGTCAACCAAAATGCATATGTAAATGGAACAAGAAATTAATGTCTCTCTCTCCCTTTCTCTCTCTCTAAAACCAGTCAATAAATAAAAAAAAATTTAAATAGTTGGTGAAAAACAACTATTATCTCCAGTTGGCCCATGCAATCTCTTCAGTATACTTACGGTTTAGTTACTTGGCAAGAATGTCAGAAAAATAGCCTATTGCTACCCTTTTGTTCATCATCCATCAAAGGAGGCTTCTTAGATCCTCAGTAGTGGGCGAGTGTGTAAGTCAACTGCTTAACCAGAAAGAGTGTGCCATGTCATTATCAGTTCTACCTCCAGACTTTCCTAAAAAGGTGTAAAGCATCACAAAGCCCTTTGAGTTTTGAGTTGTTGCTGGTAGTAAAGGAGTAACCCATTTTGCCCCATTAGTTGTTTAAGGTTAGACCCAAGCATGGTAGTCTATCTATCCAGTCCCAGTTTGGGCTTTGCTATTATGTGTTCAGAATACTAAAGTCATGTTTGCAGTTGAATTTTATTATTCTGAAATTCTTTCTCACTGTCTATTCCAATTGCCCAATCACCTCTTGATCTGGCCTGTGACTGCTAACAGGACACCTGGCAGCCCCGGGGTGGCATGCTCCAGGTCTGAATCACTCAGCAAATATTTATGAGCAACTGCAAGAAGCCAGACTCTGTGCTGGTTGCTAAGGATGCAGAATTAAATAACATCAACCTCCTCCCTTTTTGAATTGCCCATAGTCTAGTGGTGTGGAAACAATTTTTCTTGACAAATTCCTTGATATCTAAATGGGTTTGAACACTAAAATGAATAAATATTTCATAGAATTTACCTGGAGAGTTTCCCCAATGTATATGAACTCTGATGCTAGAAATATGAAAAATTAGTCCAGCTGGCTCTGTTTACTTATTTACTAATGTGTAAACTGCTTAAATTTCTCAATGTCTCTAAGCCTCCATTTTCTTATCTGCAGAATGGGGATGAAATTATTATCATTATAATAAGAGTTTTGGGCCCTGGCCAGTTGGCTCAGTGGTAGAACATTGGTCCGGCATGTGGATGTCCTGGGTTCAATTCCTGATCAGGGCACACAGGAGAAGTGCCCATCTGCTGCTCCCCCTCTCCCCCCTCATTTCTCTCTCTCTCTCTCTCTCTCTCTCTCTCTCTCTCTCTCTCTCTCTTCTCCTCCTCTCCTGCAGCCATGGCTTAATTGGAGCAAGTTGGCCCCTGGAGCTAAGGATGGCTCCATGGCCTCTAACTCAGGCATTAAAAAATGGCTTCAGTTGCAAAAGAGAAAGGGCCCCAGATGGGCAGAGCATCACCTCTTAGTGGGCATACTGGGTGGATCCCCATCAGGGCACCTGCAGGAATCTATCTCTGTTACCCCTCCTCTCACTATTAAAAAATTTTTTTAAATTAAGAAATAAATATAATAAGATTTTTGTGAGGATTAAATTAAATAACATGCAAATGAGATATTATATTTTAAGGGCTTCTTAGTGCCTGGCTTTTGGGTGAACACACTAAAAATACTGGTCATTGTTAGTAGTAGCATGGTTATCAACACCATTTTTATAATCAAGTCTACCTCTACCACCATTTTGTTACACCTTTCTTATATTGTGGCACACCTTGTTCCCAGCTACCTGCAGCTAGTGATGGGCCCTGGGTCAGCTCTCTCCCTGTGTCCATACTCCAGAATTACCTTTGTTCATTATTCCAACCCTCCAATCACATGGTTGGGTCCTCTGGAAAACTCAGGTATGGTTGAAAGGGACTTGTTAGGAATAACTACACCTTTAATTCTCTCATTCCTTAGGAAAGTCCAAGGGTTTTAGAATCTGTGTCATGAACACTCACTGTTGTATGTCACTTACACTCCTGTTAATGACCCAGTTCAAACGTCGCCTTACTCTCTGAAGTCTCCTGTGCTCTTTTTTTTTTTTTTTTTTTTTACAGAGACAGAGAGAGTGTCAGAGAGAGGGATAGATAAGTACAGACAGGAACAGAGAGAGATGAAAAGCATCAATTATCAGTTTTTTGTTGCGACACCTTAGTTGTTCATTGATTGCTTTCTCATATGTGCCTTGACCGCGGGCCTTCAGCAAACCGAGTAACCCCTTGCTTGAGCCAGCGACCTTGGGTTCAAGCTGGTGAGCTTTTGCTCAAACCAGATGAACCCGCGCTCAAGCTGGCGACCTGGGGGTCTTGAACCTGGGTCTTCTGCATCCCAGTCCGACGCTCTATCCACTGCGCCACCACCTGGTCAGGCTCCTCTGCTCTTTTTATCACTGCTGGTCTATCACACTGTATGAGAAGTACTTGTTTGCATGTCTGCCTCTCTCTCCCCACAGGTGAGCTTACTGAGGCCCTGGGCTCTTGTACACCTTGTAAACATCACAGTTTTGGTAAACTGGAAGTGACTGTTGAATAGGTGAATAATCGCAAGCTTGATATCTCTACAGGAGACTCTTCTCTGGTTGACTTGCTGCCATCAACTGTACCTAGTGACCATATCAGCTTATAGATACTGAAGGGACTTTTGTATCAAGACAAATTGTAAGTATTCACATAGATTACTGATCTTTCATGCCCCTTTTCTCATCACTCACCATATTTGGAAATACATTTTACGAGGTGTGTAAGGTAAATACTCTCACTTGTTTTTATAAATATTAATCAAAATCAGCAAGTGTTTTAATTCATTTTGCCAGATAAGTGCCTATTACTGATAAGAAAACCCATGTTTTCAACTTACTGGAAACAAATGAAGAAACACGGTGGGAAACAGTCTTCCCACACCGGTTCTGACTGTGATAAACACTCCTGTCTTGCCATATTCTTTAGCCTTCTTCTTGCCATTAAAGATGAGATGCATTAGATTTTACATTTGTTCAACAGAACTGATAAAAAAAAAACCCAAAAAACAACAAAACTTTGTCTACAGCCACCGTGCATTTTAACCACACTTCTTTTCACGCCAGCTCACCAGTGGAAGGACTGCTTTTTATGACCCAAACAGGAAGGCTGGGCCATCTAAAAGGGTCATGAAACAGACTTTCCTAATCAGAGACCTCAGCACCCGAACCTGTTCAACTCGGTTCCTATCCCTTGGAGGCAATCTGATGGGAGTAAATTTTTCCACAGCAGGAGAGACACTGCAATTTTTCCTTATTTTACTCCAATTTCTTGAGAATGTGCATGAAGTCAGATGTTGAACTAAACTTGAGATTTCTGTCTTCTATTTCAAATACATTCCATCCAGATTATGGCACAACTGTAGGTTATACCACTCAGCCTCCCCACGCACTATGATTCATAAGGAAACCCCTTTTACTGGCTGCCAACACATCAAGAGCTTGGGACAGCAGGCTTGAGAGTGTGTATTCAGAGTGAGCTGGGCTGGGCAGGAACACAGTGTGCATTCCTGTTTGGCAAAAGTGTACCGATTAAAACTACGAGGCAAGGCGGGGCTGTTGCTGAAAAAAAAGAGTCAAGGAAGCTGTAAATATTAGTAAATGAGCCCCAAAAGTGAATAAGGTCATCATTCTCTCTGTCTCTGTCTCTGTGTCTTTCCCTGTCTTTCTCATGTCTCTAAAGTGCTTTCAAAGCTGAGACATTGATTGGAAATTTCCCAGCGTTCCTTATTCTCTGTGTAACGGGCAAGCCACAGTGTCACACTTAGCTATTTCTGCAGCTGCATGCTGGCCCATCCCTGGAATCACCGCTGAACTTGTAATGTTGAAGGAGGTGCTAGTTTGAATCAGCATTACCATACAAGGCAGCTTTGAATTCCTCATGTTAACCTTTTATTACGCTTTCCAAGTTTCCCAAGCATTGCCAAACATCTTGAACTTTGTGGAGTGACTGTAAAATTCATAAACGTAAACCTCTGACTCCACTTTGAAACCTGTGAAAGAATGCCAAAATTATATTAACAATGCCCACTTCAAATCAAAGACCTGGAGTACCATTTTGATTACTTTGACCCTAGAAAACATTTGTTGCTATCGTGGGCAATTGAGAAATGGGCAATGTAACAGCTTTGCTGGTTTTCAAGATTATACAACCCAGAAGCAATTCTTGGGGTGCAAGCTGGCCTGTGTCTGGGTTGTTTGCAAATACCTCGGATATTTAGAAAGCTGCCCCTTTAAAATCTCCAAAACATTTGTTAGGAACACTTCATAATGTAAGTATGTTTCCTTTGGCACCTCAACAGGGCAGTTCTTATTTTCATCTCAGAACATGAGCAATCTGGTTGAGAAGTGGAAGGGTTTGTCTGGCAGCTGAGCTGGGGCTGCCACGGCCGCGTAGCTGGGAAGCACTGCGGTGTGGAGGGAGACCTCTTAAACGTGAGCGAAGGTGCCAGAAGATGCCCAGGTGCATGGAGGAGTCTCTGTAGAGGGGCAAACAAACAGAAAGAAATTATTCTATGTGGTTCTGACATAGTTTGTGTGAAAGGGAAGAGACCTGTGCCCAGCATGGCAGTATGGGGAAATGAAGAACTCAGACTTCAGGACCAAATTGCCAGAGTTCGAATCCCAGGTCTCACGCTTCTTCGCTGAGTGGCTTTGGTCATCAAATTACATAAACCCACTATTTTCAGTTCCCTTATCTATTCTATAGAATGATCTAATGAAAGCACCTGCCTCTGAGGATTCTGGTGAGGATGAAATGTGTGTGGATTCATAAAGCATGTAGAACAGTGACTAGCTCTGCTCTTCAGAAGAACGTTGAGGCAATTTTAAAAAGGAAGGAGTGACTAAGAATGAATTTTGTTTTTAAAAAACATTTCAGCCAAAATTCCTCTCACACAATCATGCTTGTCCTAGACATACACATACAGGGAAGGACATTCTAAAGCCATAAGCTCTTCCTTTGGGAAAACCCATAGTCAGTATTCTGATAAGGGCTCTGCGATTATCCCCCAAAGATTTTTTGGCTAGAGATATGGAATGGAAATTCACATGCTCCTTTTATAAGAAGCAAGAATTATCCCCGGCTTTTGATGGGAACACTGAACACCCTCCTCCCGGCTGGGGCGGGGGGTAGGATGAAGGTGAGCTTTTCCCGCCTGCTCTCATCTGATGCAGCCATTGGAGTGGGCAGAGGGAACCCTAATAACTATTCAGTGACGATGATGCTTTCACAGTAGTGCCTTCAAGTTAGCAGGAGATTTTGTGAAACCCTCCAGGGTATTACCGGCCATTGGAAGACCTTGGGTGCCCAGCAGTATGGCGGGAAATCAGGACGAAGCTCCACAGGTCGCATGTCACTGTGGTCCTGTTGTCCTCCAGCCTCTCTCTCCCCCTCCCCAACTCCCACTCCCCGCCTGTGGGCAGAACTTTCCCGGGAACAGGGAGATGGAAGACGTGTGGGAACAAGTAACGGACCACCTGCCTCCGTCAAGCAGCACTGCCAGACTATCCACACTCCCTCCCTACTCACTCCTACCTACACCGACGCACTTTGAAGGCATGATCCATAAATTATATAAGTTGCAATTCAAAGAAAGTAATTCATTAAAAAAATTATTTTAAAAAGCCATTTCAAGAAATAGGGTAAGCCACTGATTATGAATACTATCCTACACCATCATTCTTGGCAGACTGTGAACACTGTTTGGGGATTCTCTCTCTGTTTGGCCACCACAGTGGGCTGCTCATTGGTTTCAATGCCTGTCTTCTTCATGAAACACGAGATTGTAAACTTCTTGAGGGCAAGGCGTATGGTGTATTTAGGTTTATACCCACAGGACTTGAGAACTTGCAGGTGATGGATAGACCCCACACACACACAATTTTTCTTAATATTTTATGTCTTGGAATTTTGAGAGGAAACATGGCCCTGTAGTCTACGTTCTCTCCCCTGGAGTCTTCAGCAGCACTAAAGGTGTTTCTCGCCTTGGCAACTGGAATGTTGAGGATTCCATATGGCCAGAAACAATTCAAAAAACTAAGGACTCCCCCATGGGCATGTAAGTCTCCTGCTTGCTTCCTGCTCATGATTCTAAACGTTGGAATTTACTGCGTTGAACACTGGTGCTCGTCAGTGCTCGTTTCGCATCACGCATACTGAAATAGGAAAATAGTGCTCACCAGGTCTGCAGCGTCTAGATTATTATGAATGTTCCTGATGTTTATAAACTCTACAGATACAGATTATGGACTTATGTTTACTAAAACGCCACATCGGTATAAACCCTTAAGCAAAGGGAGAGGACGAGTGGATAAAAAAATAAAAGTGCTTTTGTACAAATAGCACTTTGTTTCATGGAAGGTAAATTCACGTTTTGCAGAAATTCTCTTTTAGGTATCGAATAATTCTGTTAAATAGGTGTCACAGACACTATGGCTGCATAGCAAGTTACCAAAAATTTTGTGGCATAAAGCAACCATTCATGTAAGTGTATGGAATCTATGGTTTGAGAATTTGGGCAGGACACAGTGGGTTCAGATTGTCTCAACTGATGTCAGGGCTTTCAACCGGAAAACATGGGGCTCGGGAATGGAATCACTTGAAGAGTCACTCACTCACCTGTCTGGTAGCGGATGCTGGTATTGAGCATGGAGCCTCAGTTCCTCTCCCTGTGGGTCTCTCCACACGGACCCTCCAAATGAGCTGCTTTGGGCCTCTTTACAGGGTGATAACTGGGTTTCATGCCTTAAGACAGAGAGCCTGGACAGGCCGTACCCTAGTTATGACCTAGTCCTAGGCTAAGAAGGCACGCGGGCAGTTCTGTCCATTCACGTAGTCACAAAGCCCTTCTCAGGCTCAAGGGGACGGAAGGTAGATTCCAGACAGTGAGTGGCAAGGTTCTGGAAGAGCATATGGGACCAGAAATAATACCATGGCTATTTTGAAAATGCTATCTGCCACACAGGAATTGATATTCCCATTTTATGGATGAGCTATCAAGACAGAAGTTAAGTGGTTGTCCAGAAATTTCCATGTCTATTGTGGAAGCATTATTAAGCTGCCAGTAAAAATTTTATTTCTCCAGAAATGAGAAAGTGTACTGAACTTGTCTTAATTTTACCCTGGTGAAAAATGGAGTAACATGAAAATCATTTCAAAAGTGTCATTGACATATAGGCACATTTCATAAGAAGAACAAGACCCTTTTTTGGAAGTTGGTATGAGATGCTAAGATGATTTTCACTCACTGACTTCTTTATCTACATTTCCAATCAAAGGTTTATTATTATTATTTGAGATTTGGATTACAGGTTCCAAAATATAACCTTCCATCTGTCTTAAGCTTAGCATATCCTGAAGCAAATTCATCATTTCCTTCTCAACCCAGCTCCTTCATAAATAGATTTCCTGTGTTCAGTGCTCTGTTGGATCCCAGGGAAACAAACAAATAAACAAGACTGTATTTCTGTATTCAGATAGAGCAATGAGATAGACTAGTAATATAAGGCAAGTCCTTTCTGAGCGCAGAGGGTGGGCACAGACTTGGTGGGGCTGACAAGGGTAGTGGATCTGCTTCTCTGAGGTAGCTACCTTTGCAGGTCAAGAAGGTATGAAAGAATTTACTCACTTCAAGCAACTGCAAGCATCTGGGTATGGCTAGATAACAATGTGTAGGTACGGAGGAGTGGAAAGAGCCTACATCATTGTTAAATTTTTAGAAAAAGAGAGAATGGAACAGATCAATGTTTCTCAAAGTGGACCTAGACATCAGTATCAGCATTACTTGGGAACTGGATAGAAATACAAATAATTAGGTCCCACCCAAAACATGCTGAATCGGTAACACAGAGGAGTGGGGGCCAGTAGACTGTATTTAGCAAACCTTCCAGGTGATTTTGTTGCAGACTAAAGTTTGAGAACCATTGAGTTAGAATGAGGTTGAGAGGATGAGACTACAGACAGTAAAGCCTGACAGGAACTTAAATATCCCTGGTAGGAAACAACAGGTTATCGACTAAAGTTTTGGTTATGGTATTGGAGAGGCAGGTAGGAGTGTATCAGATAGCCAGATAAGTCAGCGTGGTGGGAGCAGCAAGGAGTAAGTTACAGGGTTTTTTTTGGTGGGTGGGGGGTGTGTAGTAGGAAAAGAGAGAGAGAAGTAATCTGTGTTTGAAAATGGATCAGATAAGAATGAGAATGAGATGGTGAGGGGAGCAAGCCAAGCAAAATCCAGAACCAGTCACCCAACAGACTTTATAGTGTCCCTCGCTCTGACTCCACATCATCCCTGGCTCTGTAAGCAGCATCCTGGCTAAGAAAGAGGTGCCCAAATGATGCCTATCTCATCTTACAAGCCAACATAGGCCCCAAACTTCAAAACTAACATCCGCCTGGTGATCCCATATTCTCCAGTTCAAGACTGAACTCTAAATGATTGTGCAGGATGGTGGTCCCAGTCATTTTCCAATTCAACAGCCATTTTTTCTCTTCTTCCTACATTAGAAAATTATTGTTCTGGGTAGCCATATGCACAGCCCTCAGGTATTAATTATGATTGGATAAGTCAACCATAGCTACAGTTTCTCTTCTGAGCATGTGACCTACCTAGTTCTAGCCAACGGAATGGAACACTAGGTAAGTCTGTTGGGGGCTCCGGAGAAAGATTTTTCTCCTTCGAGAGTAAAATACCCTTTTGTCCTCTCTCTGCTTTATACTTGCGGTGTTGTTATGTGAGGGAGTAGTGCTTGACTATAAGGACAAACCTGAGAATGAAGGCACACATTCAGGAGGGCAGAGCAGAGAGTTAAGGATTTTTCTGAGCCAAATTTGTGCTAGCGTATGTCTTGTCTCTAAGGCACTTAGCTGTGTTTTTAGTTACTTATAGCCAAAAGCATTCCTGATTACTCATCCTTCTCTAGGGAATTGTCAGGGCTAACCTTGGTGTGCCTCTCAGTCCTGTTTACCCCAGGCATCCATATTTTTTGGCCTCATTTAGAAACCTGATATCCATTCTGCTGCGTACATCCCCTAATCTGGCCCTGTCCCTTCCAACACTCCCTAACTTTGCCTCTGTGCCCTTGAAGTCCACCTTCTGTGAACTCATGCTGTGCTCCCAGCTGCTTCACACCCTTCACTCCAGCTGGTGCGTGGTTATCCCGTACACTCTGTTTTGCCTGTGTTTCTGAGACCAGTCATTTCTCTCCCATGTGGGCATTTCACAGTGCTTGTCTTGTGGGGTGTGTGTCTTCCTCATTCTCCATTGTTATTTCCACTCATTCCCTTCTGTTTCCTAATAATTAAAGCTCTTTATACTACAGTATATGCCTCAGACTTTACCACTCATTTCTACCCTTAGTTGATAGCTTTTGTCAAATTCCAGGACATTCCATGTCCTTGATAACTTTAGCCTCTGGCTCACTCTTCTCTCCACCATTTTCCCAGCTGTTATTCTTGGTAACTTCAACAGCTTGATAGATGTCTGTCCCACACTTGGGCCTGTTATTCCATAGACTTCTCGAATCTAATAATTTTTTCCTCCATACTTCTCAGTGGTGACTGAAGAGGGAAAACCAATGGGACTTAGCCAGGTCTCTAGACTCCTAAACCCCACCCTCCTTTTTTGAACTATAACATATACCTTCACAGTCAGTATTTCTGGGGACATAAACTCAAAGTGTCTCTGCATTTGATAATGGCAGACTAGTAAAGATAACTGGGCATAAGTTGTTTTGTTGTTATTGGCTGAAGGTAAAGATACCTTTGGCAAAATTATCACTGAAGAACATTTATAGCAGCCTTCATAAATTTCAGTGTGAAATGCCATTCAAAATAAGTATAAAAGGTTAATATCTTGTTTTGATTGTTTCAAAATACATTATCAGATTAAAACTAGAAGCTACAACGGCATATTGTTTCCCATGAAGACACGGTAATTAGCTAAAGCCTTTCAAGTATATAGTAAATATATGAAAAACAGATTTTATTAGTCAAGCAAGAATGTGTTGTAGGTTGTATATTCAAAATACACATGTAAACCCCAACACAATGAGTCCTTTTCATATATGTGAGTATTCAGCATAATCATTAAAGTTGTCATTGAACACTTAAATCAGGAGAGGTCAGAGAGGGGCAGAGAGCATCTAGTGAGAATTTGTGGCAAAGTGTTATTTTATGGAGACATTACTAGAGTCATTAATTTTCTAAGGAAGTAAGTGAACACCCAGAGGCAAGTTCAGATTTGCCAGGGCATCTTCAGATAAAGGCATAAGTAAGACTGATCATGAGTGGTGGTGTCTCTTTGGTAACCATGGTGAAGTTGGATGAGCTTAAACACTGTCCGTTGGAAATTCCTTAAGAATGAATCAATAATAAATCTTTTGCCTTTGGTGAAATTGGGCTGGAATACATCAAAGTTAGATTTGGAAATCTATGCTTGAAGACTTCAATCATAGAATTTCACCTAACCTTGATTAAAGAAACACAAATTCTTAGCTACTCTTGCCCCCCTCCACAAAAGGTTATCATTAAACAAATACGAAGGCGAATGAGTCTCTTGAGCAACTGGTATTTCTTAATGGGATTAAATAATCCCAGTCCAATGATTTCTCAAAACTATCACTATAATTCAAGAGTTACAAGCAAAATTCTTCTGCTTAGAGATATGTACATTATGTGAATGAGTTCATGATTAATCATTCTAATATGGACTGTTCCAAATGTATCACCTCAATACACTTTAGCAACTGATATGTCAAAATCTTTTTTTTTTTAACTTCCTGGGTCTCAGGAAAGAAATATCTCTACCCCTTTTGCTCATCGAACCCCTCAGTTCTTGAATACCCACTGATGACTTGGGGATAAGGGAATTAGAAGTCATCACCATACTAATACCCCAGATGGTGGCTTCCGCAGCAGGGAAGACACAACTCTTTTCTAACTCTCTGTGGCCTTTATCATGTCTCATATTCTGGTACTCTCTCCCTCCCCCCCATCTAGTCCTTTCCAGGTGAGGTTCTTTCTACTGCTAACTGCACAAATGTGTTTGTCAAACACCTGCTATCTTGAGCACAAAAATGATAAGCTCCAGCCCTGAAAAACAGAACTTAAATGGGAATTGGATAGAGAATTCCATTTACTGACCAATAGGAAATAAGAACAAAAGGTTATCCTTCGTTATCTACATTTGAAGAAAAATATACATAAATCCAGAAAAAAAACTTTTCTTTCTTTCCTATCTTCTTCACTGCAAGAAAAGGATTTAACTTATTAACTATCTTATTCTCTTGTTAAGTATTCACAGGAAAAGGTATTTGAAATAATTTTTTTTTTTTTACCTGTTTAACAATTTAACATGCAGGGATCTTGGGAACCTCTCATATAGAATTCATTCTCTTATATTACAAGACCACACTAAAACTAAATCAGGGTAAGAGTCAAACCTAGTGGTTCTGTATCTTCCAAAGTAGTTTATTCTTCTAGGAAATTACTAATATATATATGCATTGCGTCTTTGGTAATGAATCTAGTGAATCTTGGCTTTGGTCAAACTTCTTGGGCCTTTACACCCCCCAACCAGTCTGATTCTACCTCAGCCCCAGAAGAATGGAGGCGAGGCAGGCAGACATATGAAGAGTGGTCATGTTCGTGTGCAGGAAAATTGTTTCAAGTTAGTTCCACTTAACCATGTCTGGGGATGGGGGAAGTTGAATTTAGAGAGAACTATCAGCCAAACAAACAGAAACCGAAAACAAGCCCTAGTCAGATAGCTTGGTTAGAGCATCGTCTGGAAGAACAGAGGCTGCCGGTTCAATCCCAGTCAGGGCACACACAGGAACAGATTGATGTTCCTGTCTCTCTCTCTTCCTCTCTTTAAAATCAATAATAAAAAAAAAAAGAGAGTCAAAAACAAATTATTCTGGGCATATGTCAGAGAAAACTGCTACTTCCTCCATGAAAGAAATACACACTGAGGAAGTACAATCTCATGACTTGCTAACAGGAGGAAGAATGAATCTATTGCTAGTCCACATGTGCTTTCTTTTCACAATAGGTCGCCATGAAAAAATTCTTAGAAGACCTAATAGATTGCAATTCGAGATTAAGAGTAATCCTTGCTAAAGTTACGAGTAGTTTGCCCAACCTTCAATTAAAAAGACACTACTTATCTTTCTAAAACACTCCCATATAACTTAAAAACTAACAAAAAGACCTTGATTTAGTTTCACAAAACGTATCCCTTTATTATAAATGAATAGCCTAGTTTCTATTCTGTTTTGTCAGAAGCAGCCGGCTGGGTAATTTTTAATCCTTGGAGACAGCGCCCCCTGCTGTAACAAGTACTTAATAGCAGAAGAGTTGTTTTGCTCTGCAATGAACATAATATAAATAAAGGTACAATTGTTAAACTGAAAGATTTTATTTTGAATAATACACGTATCATTAATTTCACTTAATTTTAATAGTGCATAGTGTATGTAAGTATATGGGGGAAAATAAACATTAGTAATACCTAAGCATGGAAGTATATGAGTGAAGAAGATATTTGATACACTTACGAACAGGCTGAGAAACATCAGGAAAGACTAAAAACCATGCAAAACATATATCCAGCTCACGGCAGGCAAGTGCAGTCAGTAAATTACAGTCTCTTGGTTATAAAAAGTATACATGTTCTTTGGGTTGAAAATATAATATAAATGAGTGGCGTGGCCTTTAAGTCCACGCGGAAAATTCCCTATAGAAGTAAAAAGTGTGGATGCCACATGTGACGACAAAATATTCAAGGCCACATATGGAGGTCACCAGCTTACAAAGAGGTGGGGGAAATTTTTGTTTTTAAAAAAGAGATGCAATAAAGCCACCTCTGCCTAAATTAGGAAGCAGCAGATGTCTCGATATTGAAATGATAACAGCTCTCCACACTGCTGCACATCCACTTCCTGTCAGAAGAATCCACTGTGCATCAGGACAGAGCTCAGCGAATATGATGAGGCGATGACTGCAGAGCTTCGGCGTTAGGGCAAGTTTAATTTCCTTCCCATTGTACATTAGCAGGAAACACGAATGCAGGGCTAAAAATGCTCATCTCCATTCAGCACACTCACTTTCAAGTGTTTCACACACAGGGGATGGGAATATAAAGATTAATCAGACCCAAACTTCCAACTCCAAAGATTTTGCATCTGGAAAGCTAAATAAAGATAACCTTCCCCACCATTTTAAAATCAAGTGCATAAAGCAGGTTTTAAATGTTGAGATGGAAAAAAAATGGTAAGGGAAAAACAAAAAAGAAAGATACTTAAAATCTTCTGATTTCCTTTATAGTTTGGTTTTTTGAGTTAATTTTTCCAAATTGCACGGGACAGTAGAAATGCGGACCACGCTGGATTACTATGGCTCAGTACTGCTTGCTGCTCTCCTCCTAAGACATCATCTTCTTACACTCCACCGAACAGAAGACCATGCCTTCCACAGGCATGAACTTCTGCCCAATGAGACACTTGCTACAGCAGGAGCACAGAAAGCACTCCGTGGACGCATGCCAGCTGAAGCTGTTGTAGGTCACCCGCTGCACTTCCGGATCAATGGCATTGTGGCATCCTTGACATACCTGTTATGTTAATGATACAAATAGGAGAATGAGCATGACCTTCCAGTTAATCTTTTTAGCCAACAACTGTTAATGGGATCTACATGCTGAGCATTGTGAGAAATAACAGCTGATGGTGAAGCAGGTGATTTTACGCTTGTAAAATGTTCCCAACGTATTCAAGGCAGGGTCTGGATGGCAAGTTCCAAAGTGGTGTACAGTGGTACCTTGAGATACGAACAGACCAACATACAAATTTCTTTTTTTTAAATATGAGCTGCAACTTGGTCCGTATTTTTGTTTGAGATCCAAGCGAAATTCCAAAATTGTGATTCCGAGTTGTGATTCGGGAAGCTGCCGTTAGTTGGCACATGGGTCCAGTATTGGCAATTTGATATACAAGTTGACTAACGAGCTCAGTTACAGAACGAATTAGATTCGTATCTCAAGGTACCACTGTATTTGGTTTTGGAGTATTCTAACAAATTGTACATCAATGATAACATAAAAGTTTTTCATTTTTCCTACAACACCAAATTCTAGGGAGGATGTGGGACAATACGAATGCTGTCACTGACAGTGGGAATGCAAAGTGATGCAGTTTGGAAGAGTTTGGCAGTTTCTTACAAAACCAAACACACTCTTGTCACACAACCCAGTAATTGTGTCCTTGGTATTTATTCAAAGAAGTTGATAACTTATGTTTACTCAAAATCCTGTACCTGGAATGTTGCCTTATTCTTAATTGCCAAAACTTGGAAGCAATATATTTTTCCTTCACATCTGAGTGGATAAACTGTGCTACATCCACACAATGAAATATTATTCAGTGCTAAAAAGAAATGAGCTATTGAGTCATAAAAAGACATAAAGGAAACATAAATGCAGATTACTAAGTGAAAGAAACCCATATGGAAAGGCTACACCTTTATGATTCCATCTATAGTTTCCTAGCAAAGGGAAAAGTATGGCTGCAATTCAAAGACCTGTGGTTGCCAGGGTGAGGCATGTGGCAGGGAGCGGGGGATAGAGACAGGAAGGTGTTCAGGGCAGTGAAAACACCCCATGACAGTACAAGAGGGTGTGTGTGTGTGTGTGTGTGTGTGTGTGTGTGTAGTGAAAACACCTCATGACAGTACAAGGGTGTGTGTGTGTGTGTGTGTGTGTGTAGTGAAAACACCCCATGACAGTACAAGGGTGTGTGTGTGTGTGTGTATTTGTCCATTCTATACATTGTCCAAATGTGTGTGTGTGTGTGTTATTTGTCCATTCTATACATTGTCCAAACCCACAGGAGGTACAGCAGCAAGAGTGAATGCTAAGGTAAATACGGGCTCTGTGTGTCGGTGCAGGTTCGTCCTTGGTTAAAATAAAAAGGGCCATTCCATTCTGATGAGTAATGTTGATAATGGGTGCACATGTGAGGATAACAGGTACGTGGGAGAGTGTGATCTTCCTTTCAATTTCGTTGTAAACCTTAAAACTGCTTTTTAAAAAGTCTTAGTAGAAGACTTTTCTGCCCTCATTAAAGCTTTGAAGTAGTAATTTTAACAGTACTACTCATGACACATGACATTAAGAGCACTAATTTCTAGACAGTAGTAAATGAAAATCATGTTCAAAGTAATTAAGGACTTCATTAAAAAGTGTTTGAGATTAATGTTTGCATTAAATATATAACTTGTAGTTAATTGGCTTCTGTTCTGTCATACGTCATAATTTATGTATAATCTAATATTACAGAATATTAGTAATTATATCCCCTGTACCAGTTTTGTTTTGTTTTCATTTTTTGTGACAGAGACAAAAAGAGAGACAGGGAGGAGAGATAGGGACAGAAAGACAGGAAGGGAGAGATGAGAAGCATAAATCTTTTGTTGCAGCTCCTTAGTTGTTCATTGATTGCTTTCTCATATATGCCTTGACCAAGGGGCTAGAGCAGAGTGAGTGACCCCTTGCTCAAGCCAGAGACCTTGGGCTTCAAGCCAGCAACCTTTGGGCTCAAGCCAGTGACCATGGTTCATGTCTAGGATCCCATCCTCAAGCCAGAGACCCCACGCTCAAGCTGGTGAGCCCACACTCAAGCTGGCGACCTAGGGGTTTTGAACCTGGGTCCTCTGCATCACAGTCCAATGCTCTAACCACTGCGCCACCCCCTGGTCAGGCTTTTAACTGCCTGTCTGTGGACTGGTCCAACAGTTAGTTCGTCCTGGTCTGGAAAAGAGTTAACCACCCAGATACTGTATGAAGATTAAAGACCCAATGATCTTAGTCAAATTTCCCTATGCTCAAAGTGATTTCTGCCTTAGTGGTCCCTGAATAATTCTATTTTCACCGGTCCCCAAGTGTAAAAAGGTTGTAAACCACTGCCCTGTACTATTTTAGTGTGTATGTATGTTACACAAATATATATATATGATGTCCATACATCCAAACCCACAAACACACATAATTTTCTTCTTTAGCTGAATATGTATGTAAAGAAAATAAATAAATTACCCTCCTTACACCAGAAGGCAAACTACACAGCTGAGACCTCCAAAACTGTTCATATGCCTTCTTGTTTGTTCATGTCCTGAATATGACTCCAGTTTTTGTTTTAAATATTTTATAACAAGTGAAGAAACCAACAAGACTGTGCAGTATTACATGAAAGTGAATCCTCGGCACTCTCGGTTTCTTCATATGGTTGTCAGGAATTCCTGAGAGGAGGGGTGGGTGGGTGGAGAAGGGCCATCTAGCCTGAGCCTCCTTACTTGAAAAGACCTGACACGTGACCGCTGCTCCGCCCATGGATGGCTCAGGGCATGAAATGAGGCCTTGGTACAGATGCCCGTTCCAGGCCTGCAACGCACTTCCCACACCTTGTTTAGAGCAGTGGTAGTCAAACTGGTCCCTCCCACCCACTAGTGGGTGTTCAAGCTTTCATGGTAGCAGAGCAACCAAAGTATAAATAAAAAGATAGATTTAACTACAGCAAATTGTTTTATAAAGATTTATTCTGTCAAACTTAGCAAAAATCTGACATAAAGTACTTAGTAATTATTAGTATTATGCTTTAACTTGCTGTAACTCTGCTTTATAAATTTTATAAAGTAAAGTTACTTCCCTACTTTATAAATCATCATTACTGTGGAACCGGTGGGTGGTTAGAAAATTTTACTACTAACAGAGATACAAATGTGGGCGGTAGGTATAAAAAGGTTGACTACCCCTGGCTTAGAGCTTTCAATTACAGAGATTATAGCTGCTTAATTCACACATTACGTCGACCCAGTCTTCCCTGAGAAGGGAGAGTCTCTCTCTGCATAATCAATGCAGTAGTGTGAATATAACAAAAATGAATGTTGTAATTAGAACCACCCTCCTATTTTATAGCTGTACTATGCTTTTGTATATATTCATTTTCATAGCTTTTTAACTCATTTAGAATGTTCTCCTTTGTGGTTTTCTATATTTTATATTAATTTTCATTACTTTTACACTTATTTATGTAAGATAGAAGTACTTCACACTCATTTTTTTATTCTCTTGCTTTTAGACCATGAACTATGGTCTTTATCTCAGGCTTCTAGTATTTGTGGAACTTTTTAATGATCTTTTAAAACACACATTTTAATCTGCAGTTTATAAAAGAGATCACTACTATTCAACTATACATAAAATTAATTACTTAAAGTATAACTAAGGGATACACTGAATTTAGGCTTTATGGCTTCATAAAATTTAACTGTACTAATAATTTGATTGACATTCAGCCCAAGGTCTGATTTATATTGATGGTAATTCCCTAATCCTTCCTAACCCTGGGAGCAGCCCAGCCCTCACCGTGAGTTTGGGTACCACAGAATCCTGAAAGGAGATGATGTGTTTCCTGTGTTCTAAAACCACAAATATTTCAGAATTCTTATTTCCTTCAAGCACTCCTACCACTTTTATTTATATACACAGTGTAAAACAGCTAATGGCAGTGCTGTGAAGAGCTCTCTGGCAGCAGGTGAAACCTGGCAGGGGTGAATTCCAGAGGTGGTCATTTCATCCGGAAACACAGAGACAGAGCATTTCCCATTATCTGCCTGATGGGTTATTTTTCCTTAGAAATGCCTTATTTTGAGTGGAGTTCTTGGATTTAGGTTAAAAATACTTTGTATCTCTCTCCTGTATATAAAAAACTAAAATATCGAAGTAAATCAATGCCCTAAACTAGATCAGCATCTTCAGAATTGTGTGTCATTTATCGTGCTGCATGCTTTCTTTGCTGTCAGCTGGAATTTGTTTAGGTGATGGTATGTTCATTTTGATGTCAGGAAAGGACAATAATATATCTTACAGACGAGTAAACCTTTAAAAGAAATCACACATTATAAAGCAAAATAATTTAGAGATTATCTGTTTTTTAAAAATCGTAACTGTGGTTATAATCCTCCCCACTGATCTGATACAATGTAATGGAGGGAAACTTGTAGGAGATTAAGAAAGCTTCATTATTTACTGACCATCTACTGTGTTGTTCTAGTGTTTTAAACAGAGTAGGAAACAAAGCAGACAAAATCTTCTGTCCTTGCCGAGTTTGCATTCTAGTCCTGAGACCAAGATCACACACCCTGCAACAGCACACACACTGTGATGGCCCTCTGCTGCAGAGAAACTGTTGCAACAATATTCAGAGAAGCAGTTTTCTGACTAAATTATGTATCGGGTCACATGGTGATTCAGCATCTTTCTTCCATGTTGATGCCAAAACAAAGATAAATCTCATAGCACAAGTCCGTCACTGAAATGTTTCCCAGGCACAGACAGGAAGGATATGGAAATTGAAATGCAAGCTCTATCCTCCAGCTGCTTACTATCTAGTGGAGACACAGATGAGTGACATTAACAATCACACACCGGGAACAGAGGCATCCAGTCTAGCCAGGGAGGAAGGGTGGAGCTTGGGGCAGGGAACTGGGAAAGGTGTTCTGAAAAATATGTAGCCTAAACTGAGTCTGGAGGGATGTGTAGGCAGGCAGGTGAAACAGGAACAGGAGAGTGTATCACACAAAGGAGGAAGTGTGAGCAGAAGACAAAGAACAGTTTATAAACTAGAAAATACTGGTAACTTGTGGGTTGGAAAACTAGTAGAAGCGACTAGACAGGCAAGTGTTTATAAGCAAATGTTTAAGAACCAGATGTGCATTTTGAAAGAACATCTTCCATCATTATGGAAGGTAGCTTTGAACAAGATCAAGAATGGACGTGGGAGCCCTGGCTGGTTGGCTCAGTGGTAGAGCGTCGGCCTGGCATGCAGGAGTCCCGGGTTCAATTCCCAGCCAGGGCCCACAGGAGAAGCACCCATCTGCTTCTCCACCCCTCCCCCTCTCCTTCCTCTCTGTCTCTCTCTTCCCCTCCCGCAGCCAAGGCTCCATTGGAGCAAAATTGGCCCGGGTGCTGAGGATGGCTCTGTGGCCTCTGCCTCAGGCGCTAGAATGGCTCTGGTTGCAACAGAGCGAAGCCCCAGATGGGCAGAGCATCACCCACCAGCATGCCAGGTGGATCCTGGTTGGGCACATGCAGGAGTCTGTCTGACTGCCTCCCCGTTTCCAACTTCAGAAAAATACAAAACAAAAGAATGGATGTGGGGAGACCAAATTTGAGGCCACTGCAATAATCCAAATAGCAAAAAAATTAAGGTCTGAAGTAGAGTAGCTATAAATGTGAGGATCTGAGATATACTGATGAGGCAGAGTTGATAAAAAAAAATAACTAATTCTATCTGGGGACAATGGGAAAAGGTTGAAAATTGGCATTGACAGAAAAACTTATCTCATTTTCATAGTACCATATTCCTAGAGCTGTATAAATATGTCACTTTACTTCTTAGCCAGAGTCTCCTCTACTTGACGGGATCTTCAGCTAGTGTGTATTTTTTTGTGTATGAAGAATTAAATGTCTATCCTTTAATATCCTCTGGCTTAGATTGACCATGGGTACCCAACTTTTTAAATTTACTAAATTATCTCTTGGTCATCATGCAATAGCAGCTCTTTATAAGTAGTGTAGATCCAAGAAACAAATATATTCTCACACTGAATACTTCAATGTCTGGCCCATGCAAATAAATCATTAAGATTTACATAGGTAAATAGTAAATTATTTACATTTACCATATCCAAACCAAAATTTGCAGGTCAAATTTTGTTACACTAAATCAATCCATGAGCATTTAATAAATAGTCACTGTATATAGCCTCCAAGCAGCAAAAAACAAAGTGCTAGTGGATGGTCTAGGAACGTGGACAGAAATCATACACAGCAACATAGAGCTAAGAATGTGAATGGCCCCTAGAATCTGTAATTTAAATGCAATCTGTATGATCAGAATCAATCACTTAATCTCATTCCCATTAAGAACTATTTTTTACATGAGGATTTGATAATCAGCAGCATTTATAATCTACAGTGTTAACTGCACTCAACACATGCACTGCTTTTGAATTATCTGTGATGGGAATCTCGTTTCCTGTTTGAGTAAGCACTGTCTATTTCTCACTTGTGAGAGGCTTAAGTAAAGGCATGAAGTCAGTGGATAACAGGGCGAGTGGTGGCGTCCCCAGAGCGTGCCTTACCACGGCATGATTCTTCACATAGCATGGCTTGCACACGGGCTTGTCGCTGACCATCACATAGATTTCCCCAGCGAGGATGTTGTCACAGTCGAAGCAGCAGAAGTGTTTCAGGTGCCAGTTCTGGTTTTCTGCCTGGGTATACTCATTGCTGAATATCAGCTGGGAAGGGGGTAAAAATAAAGATGAATCATGTATTTTTGCTACAAAAAACAAAGCTGGTCGCCTGACCTGTGGTGGCGCAGTGGATAAAGCGTGGACCTGGAAATGCTGAGGTTGCCGGTTCAAAACCCTGGGCTTGCCTGGTCAAGGCACATATGGGAGTTGATGCTTCCAGCTCCTCCCCCCTTCTCTCTCTCTCTGTCTCTCTCCTCTCTCTCTCTCTCTGTCTTTCCCTTTCCTCTCTAAAATGAATAAATAAAAAATTAAAAAAAAAAAGAAAAAAAAAAGAAAAAACAAAGCTGGGTTCTTTAGACAATAAGGGATTTAGATCCACAAGTATATTAACTTACTTTCTTGTCTGAAAATAACCTAAAGTTTAAATTTAGGTTTTCATTTTTAGTCCAAATCAATCTTTTATATTTCTGGACAACCTTTCCTTAGTCAACATGATTAACATAAAACTCAGAATGACTAAAACTAAGTATTTTTCATTATTTACCTCCTTGGATGTAAATAATAAAGCAAGTGATCTTGGCTAATTCATGCTGCCTCCTGAAGGCAGCCTTAGGAGGTCAGGGACCATATGTGGGCACAGAGACGCGCCTGCGCGCGGGGACCCCAGAGAACACACCTCGTCACAGCCCGCACACCGGGGTTTCTCACTGTCGCAGTAATGTCTGCCGCAGTACAGCTTTCCGCTCTTCCAGAAATAAATCATGTCAACAAGGAGTTCGCGGCAGGTGCTGCACATGAAGCAAGCGGGGTGCCACAGCTTGTCGTAGCCAGCCCTTTCCGCGTAGACGGCGGGGTCTCCTTCCTTCATACTCTGTTTGCAGCAGTAGCAGGACTGAAAGGGAATCCACCCCAAACAACCTTGTCACCAGCAGGCTGGCATGTCTCATCATCAGCTTTAGTAGAAATGCAGGGAAACGACTTTCAAGAGAACTTGTTTCTCCTGAACTGAGTAGCGTGTCTGTGAGGAGTTAAGTGATCAGGGCTCCTGGGGAGCAGTCTCTCGGCTCTCCAGCTGCTGAGACCCATCCCTGCACGGTGTACAACCGAGCACTGCTTCCTGCGTTCAAGTCACTATAGAAAAGGTGTATAGTAATTTTCACCGACACTTTAAGTGGGTCTCTAAAAATGATTACCTTAGAGCTTATTAGTCCCTTTAAAAAGAAGTTTTTAAAAAGGACTAATAAGCCTTATTGGTTGGCGTGTTGATAGAATCTAGGAGAAATATGTTACATTAAGTTAGGTCTCACATTTTTTGTTCACCTGTGTCACTTTTTTTTCAAGCCATGAAATATGACTTCAATTTTCCTCCCCAGGAGAGATTTTAAAAAATATGATTGAACGTGTATCTGCATAAATTTAGGTATGAATTTTAGCTACAATGACACAAGGAAAACTGAGTTAAGCTAACCGTGTATAATATTTATTTAAGGGAGAGCTAAACAACACGAAAATTATGTTTAGAAACAGAGCCTAGATTAATGTGCTGTATGCCAGCATGACACCAGTGCTAACTAAGATTACCTAACACTCACAATTATCCTTGGCAACAAGGGATCAGAAAACCTGGCTTTAAGCAGAGGTGTCAAACAAGATGATTGTCCAAAATCAGCATAAACTGAATTTTAATTCAATTTATTTCCCTCACCTACGCCTTTCTGGAAACAGAATGGCCTCCAAAAAGGTTTCAAGAAAGGGAAAGAAGTTGTAAACCACACATCTGGGGCCAGCGGTGTGACCCCTCTACTCACATACTGCGTCCTTCCGAGTTCGGCTGCCCTATCCTCCAAGGTCCCCACAGCGGCCGCGGTGCCTTGGTCCCCGCCGGGGGCGTGCATTCTGTTGGGGCCTTGCGTGACCATCTCCCGGGGAAGTTTGACATCGCCCACTCCCAGAGCCTCGCTCTTGTATTTCTTCACAAACTGCTCCATCTCCTTCACCTCTTTGGGAGACAACTCGTGGCACTTGGATGGGTCTTGGTCGTGCGCGGGGAGCTGCTTTGCCAGCTGCTTCTTCCGGTACTGGGCGCCCTCGGAGCCCGCCACAGGCTGCTTGGCCTTGGGCAACAGCTGCATGTACTGGCGGGCCTGCAGGTTGGACAGGAGCGGTCACCGCGCGCGCCCCCTGCAGGCCAACCACTGTATAGCACGCGTCAGGAGCAACCCACTCAGCAAAGGAGCTGGTTTTATCTATTACCGACAAATTATCTTCATCACCTAGATATCTTGAGATATTGACATATTAAAAATGGTACACCAAATAGATTTAGTTCAGTAAAAATAAATACACTTTCCCTATGAAATTTAAAGCTTTTTTTCTTCAATTTATCAAGATTTAGGTTTTTATGCTAAACATACAAAGGTGAAATTGTTAGAGAACACAAAATTTAGGCAGCATGTTTAAGAATGGCCTCTAGATAAGCAGCATTTTTAAAGAATGTCATCACAAGACTGACTCTAATGATTTAACTAACCTTAAAAGATTCCCACATGGCTCATCTAGTTATAATAGGAATGTCACACAAAATAACTTTTGCCTTACATAGTAAAATAAATAATGACAGAAAATTTATTCTTTATATATTATTTACTATCTTAAAAGAAATATTCTTAAAAGGTAAAAGAGTCACTAGAGAGCCCTGGCTGGTTAGTTCAGTGGTAGAGCATCAGCCCGGTGTGTGGAAGTCCCAGGTTCAATTCCTGGCCAGGGCACACAGGAGAAGTGCCCATCTGTATCTCTACCCTTTCTCCTCTCCTTTCTCTCTATCTCTCTCTTCCCCTCCCACAGACAAGGTTCCACTGGAGCAAAGCTGGCCCAGGCACTGAGGATGGCTCCATGGCCTCAGCCTCAGGCACTAGAATGACTCCAGTTGCAATGGAGGAACGCCCCAGATGGGCAGAGCATTGCTCCCTAGTGGGCGTGCCAGGTGGATCCTGGTCAGGCACATGCAAGAGTCTCTGCCTCCCCGCTTTTCAATTCAGAAAAATACAAAAAACAAAACAAAACAAAAAGTCACTAGATTTGTACAAAATATCTACTTTCCATCTAGTTAAGGATTTCAGACCATTCCTTCAAAAAAAGTAAACAGCCCTGGCCAGTTGGCTCAGTGGTAGAGCGTCGGCCTGGTGTGCAGAAGTCCCAGGTTCGATTCCCAGCCAGGGCACACAGGAGAAGCACCCATCTGCTTCTCCAACCTTGCACCTCTCCTTCCTCTCTGTCTCTCTCTTCCCCTCCTGCAGCCAAGGCTCCATTGGAGCAAAGTTGGCCCGGGTGCTGAGGATGGCTCTGTGGCCTCAGCCTCAGGCGCTAGAGTGGCTCTGGTTGCAACAGAGCAACACCCCAAATGGGCAGAGCATCATCCCCTGGTGGGCATGCCAGGTGGATCCAGGTCAGGCGCATGCGGGAGTCTGTCTTGACTGCCTCCCTGTTTCCAACTTCAGAAAAAAAAAAAGAAAAAAAAAGTAAATATATTTTATAGTCAGGAAAATTCTATGAGATATCTAATCTTACTTTCAAAAGACTGGATAGGAATTGAAAGTCAAAGTAGTCATGGGAACCCCAGAAAAATAACAGACCTGAGGTTGATCAGGAAACTAAAGGAACTGCCCTAAGGAGCTCTGGAGTTTTAACAAAGGGACTCCCATTTACCAATGCCTGGTTCTGCACAGGAGGGGCCCATTCGTAGGTAACCGTATTGATGGAGACATCCTTCTTGGCAGCAACTGGATTGGTCAGTATCATAACATTGCGTTTATACATGGGAATTCCATCTGATTTTAGCTTTGCGATCAGGGTGGTGTACTTGGTGTCTTCAAAAAGTTTCCCCACTTTTCGATCCTCTTCATTGCTCAATAGGACATCATGTTCTTCTTGGCCGCATTTGCAGTTACGACATATTTTTCTATAATTTTGGAGAAAAGTAGGCAATGATTCATTACACCTAATCAATAATAATGTGCATACATTTTATAATTCATAAAATAACACATATTCCACGTAATAGTAAGCAAAGAAAAAAAATTTTTTTGTGGGAGAAATAGTATGTATTCATAAATTTAAGTAAGGAAACAAAAATGTACATTTACTTTTTAAGACTTAAAAAATTAAGTTTTGATTTAAAAATGCATGCTCAAGGGGGGCCTTCTTAGAGTAATCCTATCTAGTATTCTTTGTTCTCTCAAATAAATGAATGAATGAGGTGAATGAATAAGTACAACCAGTAAAAAAACTATCACAGCAAGTGGTTTCATATTACTTTTGTATAATCACATTTCATAACCGTTATTCAAGGTGTTTTTGTTGTTGCATTTTTAAAGTAAGAGAGAGGAAAACTGATATAACAACTTTTCTTATGAAGAACCATAATCCTACATTTAGGCTTCCCTTTCTTGTCTCCTTTCCAATTTCCTTTCCTTTCCTTTCCTATTTTCCATTGTCTATTTCTTTCCTCCTTTCTCTGCTCCCTTCTTTTATTTCTCTCAACCCTTAGTGATCACCTACCATGTGCTGCATTATGTATAACAAGAGATAAATAAAAGTTTCTGCTCTTCTTATAGTTGAAGTAGACCACCAGCTCCCCCAATCTGGCATAGCACATAGTCACATATTTATTCATGCACATATGAGCGTCCATGTGCCTATAATTACATTTGTGACAGAGAAGAAAAGTACAGGACACCTTGAGAAGGTATAATCTTGACTTGAAAATGATGAGGAAAGAACTCTAAAACATCACTCCATAAGAAAGTGATGTTTAGGTGGAGATTTTAAGGATGTGGAAAATATAGGTGTGACTGCATATGTGTGTGTACATTGAGGAAGGGGAAAAGAGAAGAAAAGCCTCTGAACCTTCCGGCTAGAAAGAATATTTAGTGGTCCTACAATACATTAGGAAGGGATTGTGCCTTTGGGTTCCATGATCAGAGAAGGCTGGTATGACAGTAGTGAAGTGAGAAATGGGGCAGTGACAAGGATAGGAGGCAGCCAGGAGGCTATGCAGACTTGTCTGACAATTTAAGGAACCTGGCCTTCATTGTAACAGCTGTCAGGAGGCACTAAAGGCTTTTAGGTAACGGAATTAGATTATTAGATCTATCATTTTCAAAAACTGTAATACCTGCCATGTGGGGAGAAGATGGGGATACACATTATTGGAAGTAGGAAGACCAGTTAACATGTCAATGGTGCATTGAGTTTGCAGTGGCATGATTCTAGGCAGCAAGGATGCTACTGCTACTTCACAAGTGTAGTGAATTTGTTGTGGTCCAGGTAAGATGTACTAGAGTTTGGACTAGAGTATTTGACAGTAGAAATATAATTAAAAGAACAAACTTAAGATATCTTTGAATGTAAAACTGACTAAATTTTGTGACTAATTTGGATGTAGTGATGGTGAAAGAAAGGCCTAGTTTGTCAAAAATTGATGAGGTCATAAAATGAATCCAGGTTTCTGAAATGAATAAGTTGCTAGGAGAAATATAATTTATTCAGATAGTAAATGCAAAAGAAGAGATCTGTGATTTGGGAAAGCAAGAGGGTGATGAAAGAACTCCAAAACTGAATTATTGTTAATTTTGAGATGCCTAAGAGACTGGGTAAAGGTCTCAAATAGATAGTAGGCTACATAAATCTAGTGTTAAAAACTAGCCTGGTAGAAAATATAAACTCAAGAGCCAGGGAATGATACATATGCACGATGAGTTGAACAGACCACCTTCACTTTCCAGGGAAGAGTGGAGGGAAAAGCTAGGGCACAGGGAGGAGTCTGGCAGAGGGCAGAAGCTGGAAAAGGTGACAAGGAAACTGGAAGTAAGAGACTGGTGCTAAAAAATAAACTAGATGCCCAAGGGAACAACAGCATATAAATCACAGGGAATCAGAGAGTTTTATCATCATTCTCATATCCTTCATTATCAGGAAGATAGTAAAGACAACAGATTAGCATTAGATGTTAAGTATGTGTGTTAAAATATCTAGATTACTAAAGAGAGAAATACTGGTTATAGTTTCTAAACTGACAGAGAAAATAAAATAGATACGTAAAATGCAGTTAGTCAATAAGGAGTTAAATAGGAAATCAGGACATGTAGAAAGCACTAATTAAGATGGTTGTTATAATCCAACTATATCAGTAGTCACAATAAATAGACTCAACTCTCCAGTTAAAAGCTAATGGTTTTCAATGGATAATACAACAAAATTAAACTATATGCTATTGTGAAAGATAGTTAAAATTTAAGGACACAAAATGAATGCAAGTTTAAAGATGCAAAAATATAATACAGGCAGTCTGACCAGGCGATGGCGCAGTGGATAGAGCATCGGACTGGGATGTGGAGGACCCAGTTTCAAGACCCCAAGGTCGCCAGCTTGAGCAAAAGCTTACCAGCTTGGACCCAAGGCCGCTGGCTCGAGCAAGGGGTTACTCGGTCTGATGTAGCCCCATGGTCAAGGCATATATGAGAAAGCAATCAATGAATAACTAAGGTATTGCAATGAAAAACTAATGATTGATGCTTCTCATCGTTCTCTGTTCCTGTCTGTCTGTCCCTATCTACCCTTCTCTCTGACTCTGTCTCTGTAAAAAAAAGAAAAAAGAAAAAAAATATATGTATATGTATATGGTCTACCGGAAAGTTCTGTCCATTTTTGGAATAAAATACAAATTTTTCTTACCGTCAATAAACTTTATTAAATAATATAATTGCCATTATTATTGATATTTTGCCAGCGTGAGGGCAATTTGTATATCCCATTCTTTGAACAATGTTTTATCCTTTGATGTGAAAAATTGATGCTTCTCATCTCTCTCCCTTCCTGTCTGTCTGTCCCTATCTGTCCCTGTTTCTGACTCTGTCAAAAAAACCAAAAAAAAAAACCCTTAATGTTGAAAGAAATAATCACAATAGAAATTAAAACAAAAATATTTTCAGAAAAAACCTTCTTGAAACTTGTAGAACAAATCTAAAGGAATGCTTAGAAGGAAATGTACAGCTTAAATGCTCTAATTAGAAAGAAGCAATGATAATAAGCTACATGTTCAAGTCAAGACAATAGGAAAATGCAAAATAAGTCTAAAATACAAGGAAAAAAGACAAAAATAACAGCAAAACTAATAAAGTAAATGTTAAAGAAGAGAACTTGAAAGAATTTTAAAAACACTTTCTGGGGAAAAAACCCAACAAACAGCATTCATCATACTTAGTACATTCATTTTAGGACCTGAAGAAAACAACCTTGCTATTAGCACTTCATTCATATTGTCCTGTGGGTATTAATCAGAGCATTAAAAAAATTGAGGAAATAGAAGTTACAAGGAGTCATTAGAAAGAAACTATCATTATTCACAGATGCTGTGACTAATCATATCCAACTGCAATGTATTAGCATCAATAAGAATTTAATAAATTTTCTAGATTTAAAATTCATAAAAATTGGATTTCTCTACACCAGAAAGTTAGAACAAACAAAAACTCTTAAATATCTCTGAAAATTTTAAAAAAAAATTATAGATTTTTGTGTTCTGATATTTCTTGAGGTGAGTTTTGCAAACTTGAAGTTATTCGATCTGACTTGTACAGTTCCAGAAGGTGAGAGACAGAAACGGACAGAAACAGAGACACAGATGCAGATATATGGGGGGAGGGGCTGCCTCTCGTGAACACACCTTGGTCAGAATCTTTATTGGGAAAAAAGCTGCTGAAAGTCTGCATACTCCCTGAAAGACTCTTCAGTCCGATTATCTCACACCCTCACCTAGTGGAAATGAGCACACTATTCTGTCACAGTATGTTCTCTTTATTCTCATTCTTTGGTTCACAGAAATATAATTAGTCATAAAATGATCACACTGCTTCTGGAGTGTTTAAAATCATACAATCCTCAGGGGAAAGAGGTGGGATGGGAATTTGGTTCTTAATATAAAGAGATTCTTATGTGGCTGTGAATTATGGTATGCATCATAGTATTATAATTAGTGGAGTGTCTAATTAAAGAATAATGTTACAAGAATATGTGATGAATACCAGGCTTCCTTTGGAATGTTTATCGTGTAGTTCTACAGCTGTATAACATGTATGTACACCACCAAATATGGAGAGTTGGATTTTTAGAAATCCTAAGATAAACAGTAAAAGAGTAAGTGAAATAAAGCTTGCTGGTTTCTAAAGCAGGAACTGTGACAAACTGTGGCATGGTTAAATAAATCATATTTACAAGTGTTTTATATAAAAAGGTATATTTACCAGTGATGGAAGGGCCACCTGTATACTTTCTCTTATTATTTGTCTCGGCCATTATTGGAAGACTTTCACTCTCAGGAATTCTGTCTTCCCTGCCGACCCCCTTCACCTACCCAGCATGCCTCTATTATGCAAGTACAAATCAGATGGACATAGAGCTCCGACAGCAGCAGTGATGAGGGACAAGAAGTAGCTAAAGAAGTCACACTATGCTTCATGATCAGTATTCTGAGTGGAGAAATGCATGATTGATTAGTTCTAGTATGTAAAATCACAAATATATTATAAAGCTCATCTGCATCCTCGCTCTAACAGGTGACCCGCAGGAACAGAACACCCGGCAGGAACGGGACTCAGGAAGGTTAGAAGGGTTTTTCTGGCCGGAGCTGTCATCACTGAAGCCGCTGGAGTGACCACATGACTTCCAGACCTGGACACTAAAGCTTCATGTATGAAATAAAAAGGGACAGCTACAACCTGTTATGCAAGAAAGAAACCTATAAAATGTGAGCCGGGGCCAAGAGCTAAACATTGTGCAAACTTGTGGTATTACTCCTAATCTAGTTTTAAAACTTACTTTAAATCCTTTACAACAGTGTTTTATATTTGAATCTCCCATATTTAAATTGGGAAGTGTTATTTTTAGAAATAAAAGCTATCCAATAAACTTATTAAAAGGAAAACCTTACTGAGGAACTGGGGAAGAAAAGGATACTGTGATCTTAGTGTCCAAAAGGCATGAGAAAGTACAGCATTTACCACATACTTAATTCCTGTCTATATAACTCAGATTTCATCCTTCTTAAGAAAATGAGCCTGACCTGTGGTGGCACAGTGGATAAAGCGTCAACCTGGAAACACTGAGGTTGCTGGTTCAAAACCCTGGCTTGCCTGGTCAAGGCACATATGGGAGTTGATGCTTCCTGCTCCTCCCCCTTCTCTCTCTCTCTTTCTCTTTCTTTCTCCCCCCTCTCTAAAATGAATAAATAAATAAAAATTATAAAAAAAAAAAAAAAAAAAAAAAAAAAAGAAAATGAAGGCGTTTTAAAAGGTGAGTTTATGCCAAATGGAAACAAAGCAGAAACAGGACATGGGAGAGCACAGTGCTCATGCACTAGAGGCTGTCTGTAAGGTTAGTATAGGATCTTTCCTCATATGAGTCACAGATAATTTCTTATTGATTTATGTAAACTTACATAGTACATGTTTATTAAATTCAGTTGAGTTACAATAATTTGAGAGCCGGTTTTCAGTAGCATATGAATCAACTCCCATACTCAAGCACAGTTGCCAAATCTCTGAATCTTCTGAATTGTCCTGTAGAGCAATTCTCTCCAAACTCTCCATGGGATGTTAATAAAAGTTACAGAGGGGAAAAGAGAAGGGTGAGGGGAGATTCAGGATATAGTAGAAAGTAGCCTTTTCTATAACTTTATTCACTTTACAGAGGAGAGAAAGAGAGAGCAAGAGAAAGAGAAGGGGGGAGGAGCAGGAAGCATTAACCCCCATAACTGCCTTGACCAGGCAAGCCCGGGGTTTTGAACTGGTGACCTCAGCATTCCAGATCGACGCTTTATCCAATGTGCCACTGCAGATTAGTTTGTTTGTTTGTTTTTTGACAGAGAGAGAGAGTCAGAGAGAGGGATAGATAGAGACAGACAGACAGGAAGGGTGAGAGATGAGAAGCATCAATTTTTGTTTGTTTGTTGCAACACTTTAGTTGTTCATTGATTGCTTTCTCATATGTGCCTTGACTGTGGGGCTACGGCAGACCGAGTAACCTCTATGACTTTAAAAGATGCAAAGGAAGACTGGTAGACTGGGAAGTTCTAAGGTGTTAGGCAAGGAGGGTTATTTGTACTAAAAGGTTTATCATACCAAAAAGTGCAGCACATTAACACAGACACATACGCAAGACAAGTCAAAACTGTATACTCACAGTTTTACATTACAACTTCAGAGTTTTTGTAAGAGTTTCAAAATTTACAAAAGCATTGCTTCAAAAAATAGTTTCAAACTGAAGGCATTCAAACTACCCCCACATTCTCCCCCCAAAAAGAAATGATTTTTATATCCCAAGTTGTAAAATTTAATATTATACCAAGGCAAGCAGTGGCAACTGGAGTGCTCTGACATGCTGCCAGCATTCACAGTGGTTTAAAGAGATGTTCATGGCTCTGCTACAAACCATAACTTCAGAAGGCCTGGAAGCTGCCCTTTTATAACAGGGATACACATATATGGACTTAAGCGTGGGCCTCTGTTGTAGAATTCAACACAGACATTAATCCATTTATGGTAGGGAATTTTTAGTTTCAGTCAGCTCTACACCAATCAGAAATTCTCTGAACAGATGTATGCTATATTCAAATGAAAACACAACTGTTTAATTGGAAGAATTTATCAATAAGAAGAATAATTCTGTTATGCATATGATAAATGATCTATGGTTTAAATGATGTCACTGTGCTTTCAATATAAAATAACTTGCTACAAACTTCCTGAAATGTTGCATTTATGTATTACATTTCATAAATATTTGTTATGTCTAAATATTACTTGAAAGTGTGCCCAGAAGGTCATAGTTCTCATTTAGTGTCAGGCATTGTCAATCTTTTCCTCTCTTCTCATCTTGTAATCACTGGTGCACTGAAGACGGGAGAGCTCACTGTCCACGGAGATGTCTATGCCACACAAGTGGCACACATCAGAGAAGACAGCCTGGCCTCGTCTGACAGGCACTACTCATGAGAGCTTAAGCTGGGTTCTAACTTCCGCTCTGCCATATACAAAGGTGGTGGTGATAAGGAAGTTTTCAGCAAGCTTTGGGTCCAAATTCCAGCTTTGCCATCTTTAAACCATGTCTTTGGCAAATTATTTGACTTTCCTATGTCCTTGATTTCTCACATATAAAACGGGAAAACTACCACTTATCTCAAAGGTACAATCAGGTACATAAAATGTACCATAAAAAGGTACATAAAATGTTATGGTAAGCTGAATTTTAAGATGGTCCCTATCACCTTTAACCCCTGGTGTTACTTCCATTACTATTTACTTTATATGGCAAAAGGGAGGTTATTCATGCCAATCTAATCTAATCACATGAACCCTAAAAAGCAATGAGTTTTCTCGGCTGAGAGAAGAGGAAGTCAAAGAGGCTTGAGGGGCAGGAAGGACCCTAAGCACTACTGTTGGCTGAGAATGGAGGTGGCTCTGGGCAGAGGAAAGTGAGTGGCTTCTAAACCTGAGAGTAGCCCCTGGCTGGCAGCCAGCAGAAAACAGGAACCTCACCTACAACCACGCGGTAATCACTCTGCCAACATCAGCACTGAGTCTGGGGGCAGATTCTTCTACCAGAGTTTCCAAATAAGAGCCCAACCTGGCCAACACTTTGATTTTAGCCTTTTGAGACCCTAGCAGAGAATCCAGATAAGCCTGACCAGACTTCTGATGTTGAATTAAAAGTAGGTGTTGTTTTAACCTGCTAAATTTGTACAAATTGTTGTGCAGCAATAGAAAGTTATTACACGTGCTTACTGGTGTGCAGCACATAGCAAATGTTCATAAATTATATTTTTTATTAATAACTCATAGCTCAAATAAGTCATTTTAACAGCCTTGGCGTTTAGTTCTTTGATACATAAAATGAGGTGTGGCTCGTAGTTATGTGACAGGTTCCACTAAACTTCTATGAACTAAGAATTCACTTTTAGCTCTTTACAACCATGCTCAGGCCGGCTGGCTTTCTTCCATGCACTCCACAGATCCAGTCCACACCCTTCATTACCCTGCGCTGTGCCCCTGGAGGCAGTGGGCTACCTTCTTCCCGCAATGGAAGGGGCCAGCAGGATATGTGAGTGATGAATGGTTAGGTATATTTTGCTCCTGGCTTCCTACAAGTGTACAACATACTAAGGGGAAAAATGATCCCTTATGTGGGGGGGGGGGGGTGAAGGCAGGGGAAGAGGGTGCTACGGACTGAACTGCATACCTCAAATTCTTATGTTCAGGTCCTAACCCCCAATGTGCCTGGATTTGGAGATTAAAGTTATATGAGGTCATAAGGGTAGGGGGTCAATCTAACAGAACTGGTGGCCTTCTAACAAGGACACACACTGAAGAAAGGCCATATGAGGACACAGCAAGAAGGTGGCCGTCTACAAACCAGGAAGAGGATCCTCACCAGACCCATGCTGGCATCCTCAGTCTGGACTTCTAGCCTCCAGAATTAAAGAAAAGAAATATCTGTTCTTTAAACCACACCATCTATTGTACTTTGTTACGGAAACCTGAGCAGACTAACACTGGGGCAAGAAGGGCTTCTCAGAGGCAGTGTTTGAGCTGAACGTGAAGAACAGGAAGCACTTTTGTTTCCTGGTGGTGAGATGTAGGGTCTTTCCAGGCAAAGGAGACATGCTACAAGGCCCAGGAACTTCAGGGAGCAGCAGCTGTCCAAGCTGCTGGGGCACAGGGCTTGGAAGGGAAGCGGGAGAGGAGGCTGAGAGAGCAAGCCGAGGCCGACACTGAGGTTTAGCATCAAACACCAAGGGCTTGGCCTCAAGGATCAAGTTCAGCAGGATAGCACCAAAGGTTCTCAAGCTATTGGGAAGTATAAAATAGCACTCCCTTCAGAAGACCATCTCTGTCACTGTGTGGAAGAACAGATGGTGAAAAGTAGAGAATAATTTAGATCTAACTTTCGCATTGTGCCTCATGAAGCCCCAAGGGTCCTGGAAGTCAAGGGTCACCATGGAAATGGAGAGGGCAGCTCAGGAGGCAGGGTTCTGGGACCCCACGCCACCTTAATCACAGCATTTCTGTGGCCTCAGTCTAGACCTGGAATCCTCGCTACACTCAGAAGAGCCAGCCTACACTTCAGAGACTACTGAACAATGCCTCATCTGGAGGTCAAAGGCACTGCCCTCAAAGCCTTTTAGTTGTGGTGGCAAAGTCAGAGAATTATCAAGAATTCTAAGAAAAAAAGTGCCTGGACCCCTGCCAGGAAGAAGACAGAATGAGTACCACGTGGACGGGCCATGCTGACTGCAGGTCATGCCAAAGCCCTGGTCTTCATGTCTCTTAACTTTCTCAGGCTCCACCCAGACAAGTAAACAATTCTGCAGGGAAACAAATTTTTCTTAAGTAATTTTCATACCACAGAAATCTACTATGGTCTGACGTATTTTTATCTCAAACTATCAGATAATAGTGATGTGCAATAGAAAACTAATATAAAGCAAACAAAAATTACTATAAACGAATCTTCTGGTTTAGAGAAAAAATGCTAGTGCTTAGAAATGAGCTTGGAAAATCTCATGGCAGTTTTGACAACTGTACAGCAGAAGTAAAGACTATTTTAAGATTCTAAGGTAAGAACTATGCCCAGCAGAGGGCAGTGCAGCTCTCCACAAAACCTTATCAGCACACCAGAGATGGTGCGCATAGACTGAGCTGAAATGTTCTAATCCAGGAAAACTACGTGGTGTCTAGTGAGTTTACATTTCTGAAACATGTCAGACATATGGCCTAACTTCTCTGTCCCTTGAAAAGGTAATATGAGAGTGAGCTATTAAAGTCTTATAATTCAAAAACTCCCTAGAAAATCTTAACTCCTTACAAATAAAGAACTGTTCATCATTTCTGGGAGGAATGGGGTTTCTGTTGTCTTCACTATTTAAAACAACTGCCTTTGTTTCCTATAACTTACTAAATAAGCTAGATTATAAAAGAGCCTAATATCCCAACTATTTTTTTTACATTCTTCTTTAATTTATGCTGTACACAGCCCCAATAGCTGATGAAATTTTTACTTTAGATAGTTTCCTATAGAAATAGGCAATACAGAAGTAGTTTCCAAGTATGATTCATTCTAACAGGCAGCTGCATCCTAATAATGTAAAATGATTATTTTTGGTTTTTTCCTTCTAATAATACTGTGCTGATTCTAGCTTTGAACAGACTTATGAACTACCATTATGGTCCTGACAGTCATTAATGAACAACACTTATATTCTTCATAAGTACAGGTTTTAAATACAATTTGGGGTTTATATGTACACAACATTACTTTTAAAAACATGCAAGTCAGGCCTGACCAGCGATAGGGCAGTGGATAGAGCGTCGAATTGGGACGCGGAGGACCCAGGTTCAAACCCCTGAGGTCACCAGCTTGAGCACGGGCTCATCTGGTTTGAGCAAAGCTCACCAGCTTGAGCCCAATGTTGCTGGTTTGAGCAAGGGGTCACTCGATCTGCTGTAGCCCCCTGGTCAAGGCACATATAAGAAAGCAATCAATGAATAACTAAAGTGCCGCATCAAAGAATTGATGCTTCTCATCTCCTTCCTGTTTGACCCTCTCTCTGTCTTTCTCTGTCTCTGTTGCAAAACAAACAAAAACATCCAAGTCAAATCTACATTTTTGACCTACTAACATTTGTCCTCCATAAATAGGCATTTGGTTCCAATCAAGAACTGGCAATGATTTATTTTATTATCATAAATTCAAGTGCTTCCAAGTTCTTCAGCAGTGAATTTGTAACTGAAAATTTTGAAGAGGCCCGGATTCAAGTTTCCTGACAACCTGAACCTGGATACTCAATTATCGTGCATCTTTATTGTTTATTGCAAATATACGAACAAAATGTGCAAAGTTAGCAATAATTATAGAAAGACTAATAATTAAATTAATAAACAGTCCTTGGAGACTACCACCAACTTATTTGTTACTCAGAGAAGAGACACACTCAGTATTCTAAACTCCCAGGGAGACTGAAGAACAGCAAATAAATCAAACAATTGTAATTATAGTCACTATGGCCCAATTAGCTCAAACTTAAGACAGGAAGACAGGATAGTTTTATTTTTATTCACTTCTTAGAAAAGAATGTAACAGATGTGCAGTTCTGCAACGAGGACAGAGAACTTGTACGAGGCCCACTGTCTGAGGAAGCACTGCCAGCGACCAAAATTCCTAATGTGGTTGTTGTTTTGAAAATATTACCTCCAGAAGTGCAGTTCAAATCCTTCACATTTTTCTTTGCATTTTAAACAGGGGGCTCCAAATCCTTGCTCATGACCCAAGCCCATCTGTTAAAAAGAAAACAATGTGGATTTATTATTCCATATTTTAAAAACCTAAAAATTTCAACAAAACACTCTTTTAATTCCACTTACCACTCCTGCTTATAAAACTTTCAAACAAATCTTTTACGAGTATCACGTTGTTTAGTCGACAATGACACCCAGGCATGTATATGGTGACTCTAAGCACAAACATAACATTCCGATTGCTTTTTTCATGAAAAGCAAAGCACCAGAATAAAACTATGTAGAAGACTACAAATACTGCAATTTACAAAAAGTCATGAATCGATACCTTTGGCCACTACACGCCCTGTATATAACAGGTACAAGGAGTTAAAAAGTAAGCCTGGTCCCAGATGACATATTTTCCAGCAAATAAGAAATGTGTGAAAGGTTTTAGGCATTGCAATAAAAATAGAATTTTATATCATGATAAAAACAGTAACAAACATATTGAATGCCAAGGAACTGAGATAAGCATTTAGCTCATAACCTTATAAAATGCTTATAAAGTAGGTGACATTATTGTCCATATTAGAGATGAACAAAAGAAATTCAGAGAGGTTATGGAACTTGCTTAGGATCAAATGTGATTAAGTCCGGGTCTGGACAACCCTGAGGTCTGTGGTTTTAGACTCAGGTGGTGGTGGGCAATTACTATTGCCCATATTATGTTTTTCTTTACCAAATTAAATACCGATTCTCAGGAACTTGCTCATACATGACCTGAGGGCGGGGGAGGACATGAGGGAAGGACACAGGAAAGCAGCATAAGCTCTTTTACCAACTCCTGATATTACAGTAAAAATGATCAGCCAGCTTTGCATCAGCACATTTGAAAACAAATAGCTTATTTTGTGTTTTAACTATCACATCAGTGACTACTGAAACATTCACTATCTGCTAGTGCCTGGAAAAAGTGACAGCTGCTTCTCACAGGCTCTCCTGTAACCTTACCAAGCTGGGTTGTCACCAAGCATTCAAAACCACACTTTAACTTGTTCCTTGAAAGATCAGCTTGACCACAACCTGAAGTTGAATAATTAAATTAACAGGAAACCCCTCTTTCTTTTTTTAAATACAGAAAAGCCTTCCTTGTTTTTCTGAAGAAACTCACCACATCCTCTGACCATAACTAAGGGTATATTCAAAACAGGCTGGTCCACTCAGCTGCTTAGAAGAGGCCATGCCATTTACGCCATTTGAAGTCAGACTATCTCAAGCATGCTCTCTAATGGTGACAAGAACTGAGCAACAGTAAGTGAATTGCATCCCTTCTGCCATATCTATGTTACCAATGTTCAAAAGAATTATAATTCTCCAAATTGTATATTTAACTTTAACACTAGAATACACTTTTTTTTCTTGTGAGGAATCAAACTGCTTCCCAGATGACCACAGTGCACAGATAAAAGGGGCTGAGCAAGACCCAGAGAGCTGGCCATTTGAGTTTTCAGGTCTTCTGTAACGAGTTGTGCAGTTACAGAGTTTCATCCATTGTGACTCCCACAGTAAAATGAACAGCACATCTAAATGGGTGTATTCTTCTCCAAGCCTTTCCTAGTCTTGCAATAAGAAGCTTTACCAATCCTGGACTCACCTGGAGTGCGGATTTGCTTCCTGCTGTGTTCCCTGACTCTCCTGCTAAACTATGACCCCAAATGAAAATTAGGATTATATTATTAAGGCTCAATCACATAATCAGTTAAAATCAATTGCTTTTATATTCTCTTACATGGAATTCACATTAAGAAATGTTCTATCTTGCAACACAGAACATACACATACACACACACACACACACACTTATATGTGTGTAAGCATGTGTAAATCTTGAAACAAAGACTTACTGGCCTGTCCTAGACAATACTGGGACTGGGTGACTTCTGCCTCTAAATTAAGTGGCCACCTAAATAAATTCTTGCCTGCTTTTAAATCTGACTTTAGAGTACTGAGCAACATTGGGCTCAGTACTCTAGTACCACAAACATACTGGAACACCATCGCGCTTCTGTTTCTGAATAAAACTTGGAAGCTCAGCTAATATCACCAGACCCTCCAACACTCAGCAGACACTTAACACGAAGGCCTTGGCGCAGCTCACTGCTGATTTAGTCAGTCAGCCTTGGAAAGGAGTAAATTGTTCCTTTCCTACCATTTTAGCTTCTTAAAAATGTTGCCGAATTATTTATTAGAATTATTAAAAGTGGTCGTGTTCCATGAACATGTGCTTGTTCAGGTGCCCACCACCTCCCAGTGCTGTGCAGGCTGAGGCGCCCTGGGGTGAGAGATCGGGAAGCTCAAGTCCAGAGGACGCGACCTGCTCCTGGTCACCAGTCAACGGCAGGCTGACCGAAACTGGGCGCCTGACTCCCGCTCGCCAGGGCTGCAGCAGGAGACCTTACATCGTCCGATGGGAGCCCGTCAGTCTTCCAAGCAGACACCCTGTCGACTCTGCTTCCAGAAGGACCACAGGCCTCCCCATGTATTAGACCTTCAGAGAACTTTACAGAGGGAAGACCTGAATCTGGCAGGAGGTTGGGAAAGCTCTTCTAAACAAGTGATGCTTGAACTGTGATCAAAAGGAGGGGCCGCAGCGAGGTCAGGAGAGGAGGGGAGCAGACTCAGGGCAGAGCGGACAGGCTGTGGCGAGGGTGGTGTGGTAGGAGCCAACAACATCTCAGGACGCCTGAAAGTGGAGAGTGGCCTTGTCACAGGCAGAGTGGGCCTTTCCTCCCTTTTCCTTTTCCTTTTCCTTTTCCCAAGGAAGAAATACATTTCAAACATCTGGCACCATGTCCTGGGCCCGGGTTTAACAGGAAAAGGTATTTATTTCCAGAGACAGGATGAGACTGTAAAGGAGAAAGTGCTAGAAAACAGTCAGGCAGTAGCCTGACCTGTGGTGGCGCAGTGGATAAAGCCTAGACCTGGAATGCTGAGGTCGCTGGTTTGAAACTCTGGGCTTGCCTGGTCAAGGCACATATGGGAGTTGATGCTTCCTTCTCTTCCCCCTTCCTTTCTTTCTTTCTCTCTCTCTCTCTCTCTCTCTCTCTCTCTCCTCTCTAAGATGAATAAAAATTTAATAAAAAAAATTAAAAAAGAAAAAGAAAACAGCCAGGCAGTGGAGCTGAGTGTCAGAGGACAAGAGCCCCTCTCACGGCTGTGCTGGAGCCTCAGAGGGCCCAGGAAGACTGGGAGACCTGATTGAGGAAAGCAGACATTTGAGAAATGGCTCTATCTCCAACCCTGGGAAGCGCAGAAACCTCGCTCAGTGTTGTTTCAGCCCCGCTGGCTTGCCCGGAGGGCCAACTCAATCTCCACATGGGCTCCTTCCGGCTCTGCTGTGACCCCTAAGAAAAGCACACATCCCTCCCTTTCATCTTCTTCAAATCCTCGGACATAAGGCGCGAAAGCACTCTGAATATATCTGTCCCAAAGAGGGAACAAGCAAATGAAAGAGTGAAATGAGGTCATGACAATATGGTACCCTCTCTCCTGTGATATCCTGATGGAAATAGTTCTAATTAAAAATAAATACACACAAACAAAAAAGACACCTAGTTTCCAAAGCCACTGTCAGTAGCTAAAGCAACTAGACTATTAGACTGGTAATATACTTACTTCCCTTGGGGAGTTTCATTTAGAGAAATTATTTTATCCCTATAGGCACACAGCTGTAACACTTCAACCTGACGCCCACCACTGAGGGTCTCTAATGCCACATCACTGCAGCGCTGGGTGGGAACTTCTTCAACATTCTTACCCTCTTTATCAACCTGTTAGGATAAAAAAAAGCACAAGGCCACTCAACAAAGACATGTGGTTCATGTCTTCTCTGTTTACTACAGTACATGTTCCAGACTGAATTATAATCTAGACTACTATTGTGTTCTCTCTCTCTCTCTCTCTTTTAATTAAGTGAGAGGCAGGGAGGCAGACAGACTCTCACATGCATCCAAACAGGATCCATACAGCAAGTCCCCTACCAGGCAATGCTCTGCCCATCTGGGGCTGCTGGTGCATTGCTCGGCAACTGAGCTATTTTAGCACCTGAGGCGAGGCCATGGAACCATCACCAGTGGCTGGGGCCAACTTGCTCAAACCTTTCGAGCCATGGCTGCAGGAAGGGAAGAGAGGGAGAAGGGGGAAGAGAGATGGGGAGAGAAGCAGATGGTCACTTCTGCTGTGTGCCCTGACTGGGAATTGAATCTGGGACTTCCACATACCGGGCCAACACTTTACTGCTGAGCCAACCAGCCAGGGCCCTATTGTGTTCTCTAATCCTGTTAAATCCAATTTCTGTTATAAAACTGCACCAGAGCAAAAATCTCTATTAGGGTGAAGCAAATTTCTTCTGCTTCTGTTCCCACCCCAATTTAGGCATCTAGGCATCTGCCATTCTCCCCTTCACATCACACACATGAGATAAAGGGAAACACTAATTCTACTTCACAATACAGTGGGTTTCAGAGCCAGAGCTGCCCCAGGCACATTTTCTTCAGGTTGATCCCCAGACCTTTGGGGGCAGGGGTTCCCAGGAGCTGGGATTCACTCACTTTTCCCAGCCTCATCTCGCCTGCCCCAAGAGCTCAGCCAATTTCCCTCCCACCTTCACACTGCGGTCAGGATTCCCTCCAGTTCAGGACTCAGAATTCTTCTCACTGTGTGTCCTCCCTTCTCTTTATCCTCAACATAAACCACCCCTTCTGGTCATGGTCCTTCGCCTTTCCTCAAGAGCCAGGACTGTTCCTGGACATCTAGAACTCCTAAGTGAGACTCTGCCAGGTGTCTGGGCTCACGAATTCTGGATGAGGGGGAAGAACAGGGAAGGTACATGGGTGGGCTGGTGGGGAGGAAGGGGAGCCGGGAAGGCTCCTCAGCCACAGCATCCCGACTGTTAGGATGTGGCATGACAGACAATCACATGGCAGCATGCCAATCATGTCTTAATTAAAGTATCACATGGTTATAGATACTAGAGAACAAATCCGAGAACTGGGGAAATATAGACGGGTCCTTGTAGGAGATTCAGAAAAACCGGGACCTGGTCCCAAAATGCCATTGCCAAGTGCAGTGATTTTATAAGTCATTTTCTTCTTCTCTGGGCTTCATCTAGATGATGAATTAACAAGATCAACTCCAAGACAACTCTTAATTCTGTAATTATGACTGCAAACCATGTTTCAAATAACTTCACCTTAGTTTGTTATTCAACATGACCATCTGCTCAATGTTTTAAACACTAAATAGAAAATAATTATTCGAGAAAGCAAATATATTGTTGGCTCTGACCTTCTAAAGTTAGCTTGGAAGAATAGTTTATGAAATACACAAAGGAAACAAAAACAATTTAATTTCTGAGGGATAAGATTCCCTTCTGTTGAATGTATTGAATAATTATTTCGACAGCAAGTGTGATACAGTATCTCCTGTAGAGTTAACACTTGGTGCCCAAAAGCACAGGTTTTTTCCTAACACCACAAGTACCAAAGCTGTCTACTTCATTTACTTTTAGTAACATACTCTGGCCAGCATCAATACAAGGACATACTGATCAGTTTTTCTTTTTCAGTGTCAAAAAAAAAAAAAAAAAAGAGATCCTTTGGATCAACTTTATTTGGAAAACCTACAGTCAGGCTTTGGGAATACTTATCAAGGTTCTTTGAAAAAATTATCATAATATTTATCCTGAAACACTAGCCACAAAAAAATAAGTTTTTAAATATCCTTAACTATAGGCTCCAGAGACAGAACTTACACCCACCTTCTTTTGCCAGCTTATTTTGGGACAGGAAATGGGAATGGAATCAGTTTCTCCATAGTCATAATTTTTACTCAACCAGATAGGCTGGCAACATTTCAAGTGACCCTTCTGACCCAGAAAAGGGTATTGTATATCAGATACTTTAAAAGAAAAGAAGGGTAGGGTACATATGGTATTTCAAAGGTGGTCTGAGTCGATCTGCAGACAGTTTGGATCTGGAAGATATTATGCAGCAATTCAGGGTGAGATCATTCGATCATGCTGTTTTCATAACCAAATTTCTTTCTGGAGCAAGGAGTCATATGTTGTTACTAAGCAAGCTAGTGTTACTAAGACTTCTTTAATCATCTTGGAATGAAGATGACCAAAGTAGATTAAATATACATATATAATTTATATATATTACCCTTCTCTCTCTTTGTGTGTGTACATCTCTATTTATCAGCCTATCATATACATACACTTGATTATGTATGTATATATTTTCATATTATTATACTCTTAAAGAGCATTTTAGACCCTGTTCACATGAATGAACATTCTGCACTATGGAACTACATTTCTAAAGAAATAATTCCTCTCAGCACACGGTTCTTAAAAATCTAGTAGAATTAATGAAATCCCCTCCCATGAATCAATATATTTTGATTAATCATCTCTGACTCAAGATTTCAAATTGTTTTAGATTTTAACTTCATTGCCTGTTTTCCAATCTTTACCAAGACTTACAGTGCCAAAGCAGGAAAGGTTATAGAGAAAACCACACTTAAACAAAGAGGTACCCTTTAAGTTTTATACAATTTGGCAACTTTCCTAAGCAAAAATAAAAACTATTGTGATTAAGAACTCCTATTAGCCCTGGTGGGTTGGCTCAGCGGTAGAGCATCGGCCTGGCGTGCGGGGAACCCGGGTTTGATTCCCAGCCAGGGCACATAGGAGAAGCACCCATTTGCTTCTCCACCTCCCCTCCTTCCTCTCTGTCTCTCTCTTCCCCTCCCGCAGCCAAGGCTCCATTGGAGCAAAGATGGCCCGGGCCCTGGGGATGGCTCCTTGGCCTCTGCCCCAGGCGCTAGAGTGGCTCTGGTCTCGGCAGAGCGAGGCCCCGGAGGGGCAGAGCATCGCCCCCTGGTGGGCAGAGCATCGCCCCTGGTGGGCGTGCCGGGTGGATCCCAGTCGGGCTCATGCGGGAGTCTGTCTGACTGTCTCTCCCCGTTTCCAGCTTCAGAAAAATACAAAAAAAAAAAAAAAAAAAGAACTCCTATTAATTATTCTTAATAAAATTACTATATCCTTTACTTACAAGAATAAAATTCACCATTGCCCTCGCATACTCAAGTCTGAAACTCATGAGGAAGAATGGAGAACGAGCCCAGCACTCCTCATGCTGTGTGGCCGGGCTATATGTTCCCATGCTGCTGGTCTCTTCTCTAAAAATGACACAGTTTGTTAATGAGCGCCCTACTGACAGGAGTGAGGTGGAATCTAATTGTGGTTTTAATTTGCATTTCTCTGATGATTAGTGATGTTGAACATTTTTTTCATATGCCTATTGCCCTATGTTCTCTTTGGAGAACTGTATGTTCAGTTCTTTTGCTCATTTTTTTAAATTGGATTGTTTACCTTCCTGGTGTTGAATTTTAGAAGTTCTTTATAAATTTTAGTTATTAACCTCTTATCAGACGTACTGGTGAATATATTCTCCCATTGTGTGGGTTGTATTTTTATTTTGTTCATATTGTCTTTAGCTGTGCAAAAGCTTTTTAGTTTCATATAGTCCCATTTGTTTATCCCGTCCTTTATATTTCACTTGCCTATGGAGCTAGGGTGTGGAGAAAGGGAACTCTCCTGCACTGCTGGTGGGAATGCAGCCTGGTGCAGCCACTGTGGAAAACAGTATGGTCTTTCCTCAAAATATTAAAAATGAAACTGCCTTTTGACCCAGCTATCCCACTATTAGGAATATATCCCAAGAACACCAAATCACTGATTCAAAAGAAGATGTGCACCCCCATGTTTATGGCAGCATTGTTTACAATAGCCAAGATCTGGAAACAGCCCAGGTGTCCCTCAGTGGATGAGTGGATTAAAAAGCTATAGTATATATACACAATGGAATACTATGCGGCCGTGACAAGAAGGAAATCTTACCTTTTACGATGGCATGGATGGAGCCAGAGACTATTATGCTAAGTGAAATAAGCCAGGCAGAGAAAGACATATCATGTGATCTCACTTATACAGTATACAGTGGAATCCACTTATACAGTGGAATCTAAGGAACAAAATGAACTGAAGAATGAAATAGAGGCAGAGGTGGGGTCACAAGGACCAGAGAGACAGCTGTCAGAGGGGATGGGATCAGAGAAGGTGAAGGGATTAGTGCAATTATATATACATGACACATAGATAGAGATAACAGGACAGCAGGTCCCAGAGGGAAGAGGGGTGGGAGTTGGGGGAGGCAGACAAAGGGGATATAGGTAGGGACATGGGGGAGGGGGGAAGGGTGTTGTATTCAGTGGGATGCTTGAATCCATGTTAACACAATAAATTAAAATTAATTTAAAAAATGGCAGTTTGGTCCCTCCTGTCCACTACACTGTTCATGTTCAAACTTCTGTCATGTCAACCTGGGACCACTGCCTCCTAATTGACTACTCCCTTTGTATGAAGTCATATTGCTGCTCCCAAAATACTTCAGTAAAACCTAAAGATAATCACAACAATCTCCTTGTTAGGTATTTTAATGAGCTCGTGAATTTCAGGTCAGCACAGCCACGAAAGGGCCTTTCAAGCTGGCATCATCCTGGCGCCCACCACACTTTCCTCACGCCCCCTCCAGCAGGCTCTGCTTCCAGGGGCTCCCCCTGCCTGGACCTCCCTCCCTCGTCCCACATCTGGCAAAATTCCACTCTCTACAGAACCGATCTGAAAGTCAGTTACTCTGTGATACCTTTCTTCATCTATTCACCAAAATGTTCTTCTGAATTCTTATTTGGTCTTGATACAAATTCTATTTCTATAGAGCCTGAGATTTATAGAAATAATGAATTTTATTTATTAGCTGTTTTAATTACAAATGATCTTTAACATAGCACACCTTTACCCCAAGGAATCCCCGCTTCCAAGCACATACACAAAGGCTCTGGGCAAGGATGGTGATAATAATAAATGCAGCAGAAAACATTTATTTTTCTTTTATTAAATTGAAGTATAATTGGCATATAACATCAGACTAGTTTAAAATATAAAACGATTCAATATTTGTATACACTGAGAAATGGGCACCACAATAAACCTACTTACCATCTGTCACCTTAAATATACACAAATGTTTTTCCTGTGATGAGAACTTTTAAAATCTACTCTCTTAAGCAATTTTCAAATATGCAAAACAATATTATTTATTGAGCACTTATACTTCCAGGCATGGTTCTAAGTTTTTTACGCGGACCATCATATTTTACCCTCATAATAATCCTATGATAGTCTGAGGTATTATTATTATCCACATTCATCCAGATGAAGAAATTACAGCAAAGCCTTTTTAGCTTGCCCAAGGTGACTGTACTGCAAATACCTATGCTTAACCACTAGTGCCTAAACACAGGCCATGAACATGGAAACACCTTGGTTTAGAAAAACATTTAATAAATCAGTCTTTTTAAAAATAGAAAAAAACAGAATTTTTAACTTAAGAATAATCACTTAAGATCTTTAGTCGTCAATACCACTTATTCAGAAACAAATGGGAACAAAACTTTATTGCAGATTCCAGGGTTCATTTCCACCTCCCTCCAGCTTTTCAGTGTGTGAAGTACTGTACAAAGCCAGAACCTAATAGGAATCTATGTCACCAAATTCACAGTGAGCCAAATGAACTGACATCTTTTTGTTCACACACACTAGTAGATAGACTATTCTGTTATGGAGGAAAAGGAAATAGTGATCTTTCATTCTTAATAGTACTTTATAAAAATTCTATTCTGAAGGCACTGGGTCAGCCTTTCTGGAATGTTAACAAATGAAATAGATGACTCCCACCCCATCTTCCCCTAAATCTCTTAAGGCTGTGTAGTGACATAAGGACCATCACAAAGGCAAACTGTCTATACTACAATCTGAGACATAAGCAGGTTAGCTAAGACATCTAAGCAACCTCAGTAAATATGATAACATATCTGACAAAGATCAGAGTATGCCTGACCTGTGGTGGCGCAGTGGATAAAGTGTCGACCTGGAATGCTGAGGTCGCCGGTTCAAAACCCTGGGCTTGCCTGGTCAAGGCACATATGGGAGTTGATGCTTCCTGCTCCTCCCCCTGTTCTCTATCTCTCCCGCTCTCTCTCTCTCTCTCTCTCTCTCTCTAATAAAAATGAATAAATAAAATCTAAAAAAGTAAAAAAAAAAAAAAAAAAGATCAGAGTAGATCCTGGTGTGAATTTCTTCATAGGGAACATTAATTAATTTTAGTTTGGTAGAATATTTTTAAGCACTTCTGATTATACTTTTTTATTTTTATTTTATTGATGTTAGAGAGAGAAAGGGAGAGAGCAGGAGAGAGACAACATCTGTTCCTGTCTGTGCCCTGACCAGGGATCGAACAGGCAACCTCGGTGCTTTAAGACGACACTCTTAACCAACCAAGCTATCTGGCCAGGGCATGATTATACTTTTTCTTAATGAGTACTGGTGGCTTTGAGGGTGCAGGTAGTAGTAGAAATACCTCAACCACCATCTGTTAAGCTGTTACTACCTGCCAGGCACCATATATATATATATATATATATATATATATATATGTCATCTCATTCACTTCTCAAAGCAACCTGTGGGAAACTGTTATCCGTATTCACAAACAAGGAAACTTAGACATGTACACATTAAGTAATTGTGCAAGACTGCCCAGCAGGCAAGAAGCAGAGCTGAGATCTGAATCCAGGCATTTCTAACTCCTAATCCAGGGTTCTTAACTATAAAGTTATAGTGTCTTTTTATACAAAATGAGACTATGAAGCTAAGTAATAATTTAACGGAGTGATATTTCTCATCTGTACCTTTCCTGGAACAATAGGTTTTGATCTGAAAGACTATCTGTTTGTCACTATCTAGGAGTTCCTCCTTCCCAGAAAAATCTGAGAACTGATTATTATTATAAGAAACCAGAATGTGTGCATACCAGCTGTACTAACACTGAAGACCTGGAGTGATTAATTCACACACACACACTCACACACACGGGCCTTCAAAATAATGGGGTGTGAGTCAAGGAAGATCCAGGGTCCTGATGCAAAACAAGTCTCATCCAATGTTATAGTAAGAGAAAAAGAAATACTCAAATATGAACAAATTAAATCTCGAGTTAAAGATCTATTCAAAATGTAGACTTGGCCCTGGCCGGTTGGCTCAGTGGTAGAGCGTCGGCCTGGCATGCAGAAGTCCCGGGTTCGATTACCAGCCAGGGCACACAGGAGAAGTGCCCATCTGCTTCTCCACCCCTCCCCCTCTCCTTCCTCTTTGTCTCTCTCTTCCCCTCCCGCAGTGAGGCTCCACTGGAGCAAAGATGGCCCGGGAGCTGGGGATGGCTCCTTGGCCTCTGCCCCAGGCGCTAGAGTGGCTCTGGTCACAACAGAGCGACGCCCCGGAGGGGCAGAGCATCGCCCCCTGATGGGCGTGCCGGGTGGATCCCGGTCGGGAGCATGCGGGAGTCTGACTGTCTGTCTCTCCCGGTTTCCAGCTTCAGAAAAAAAAAAAATGTAGACTTATCACTAGTACTGAGAACAATTTGTGATATTATATATACAGCTAACAAAAGTAGGGAATATTTCAAAATGAATATGAAGTTATAAATATCCTCTAATTTTTGTGAGCAGTGGCCAGGGATAATATAATGAGGCAAACACTGAAATATCAGTATTTCCAGTTTTTAAAAATCATTAATTTCTACATTTACAATGCAAAACTTCTGTATTAGTTACAAATCACCCCAAAACTTGGTGGCTGAAAATAACAATTATCATCTCACAGCGTCTGTGGGTCAGGCAGATGGGAGTGGCTTCACTAAGTGGGCTGGCTCAGGGTGTCTTGCAAGGCTGCAATAAGGGGTCAGCTAGGACTGCAATCATTGCAAGGCTCAACCACGAGGGAGACCCACTTTTAAGCTCCCTTGCATGGTATCTCATAAGGCCACTGGTTAGCCCAGGAGAGTGACCTCGGAGACTGAGAGCACCCAAGAGGGAAGCCAATGTCTTTAATATCAGAAGTGACATCCCATCACTTCTGCTATGTTACACTCTGGTAGCAACTGCCCAGGTCTCACCCTCATTCAGGGCAGGGAAACACATAGGAATAAAATCTAGCAGGTGGGAACCAGTGGGGCATCTCAGAGGCTGCCTACTATAACTTCTTTACCATTTGACTTCAAATCCAAAGACCAAGGGATTTGTTATGAGACATATTACAAAGGGAGGAGGAAGTGCAAGGGGTAATTTTCTATCACCATTGCCAGAGGCGGATTAAGGCCAGTTGAGGCCCCAGGTGCAGAAGAAAATATTGGGCCCCTTAAAAAAAAAAGAGAGACAGGTAAAGAAAAATACATGTTAACCACATTTTTAAATAAATAAAAAATATTATGAACTATTAATGTTAAAATTGCACATTTGAAACTGAACTTGATGTCATTAGAAAAAAGTGTCAAGTTGGGGTTTTGCAGGGCCCTTCAGAAGTCGGGGCCCAGGGCTCGTGCCTGGTGATCCCGCCATTAAATCCGCTCCTGACCACTGCACCTTTATTTTTCCATTTCAAATATTAATATAGCTCTTCATCCAAACGGGCATAGTAAAACATAATTTTCCACTTTTCTTATAAATATCCCTACTCCCTTCAATTTGGTAATCACTCAGGACCAGGAAACTGCCTTCCAAAAGAAAGGGTAGAATGTGATTTTTAGTCTCTAAGCCTTATATTCATACATGACAATACATATATATATAGATAGATAGATAGATAGATATAGATATATTATACATATATATAAATATATATACACACACACTTGTGCGTACACTTATATATAAACATACCTGTGTTATAGAACTCAATCACAAGTCAGAATGCAAAATATCAGGTTTAACTAGTAAGAAATTTCTAGAAATATATTTGAGAAAAATGTCACAATTTTTATAATATAGAATACATTCCTAGTCCTCCTTAATGAACACATAGTAAAAGTAAAATGGAAAAAACTGACATAAACTTTACGCTATTACGCACATCTAGCTGGTGACAGAATTAAGTAAAATAAAATATAGCTCCACTCAGTGATATCCAGATGCAAATTACTTGACTCAAGACTGTCAGCAGTTCATAACTACTTTTCTTCTACTGCCTACTTATAATGTATCTTTACAGTATTATTAGGGGCAAAATCATTTCAATTTTTTTTAAAAGATCTGCACTTTGGGTAAGCGAATGATAAAAAGAAATGTATACTATCTGTTCAGTTTATGGTGGTTCCTTATAATCAAGTTCCAAATTGAGTACTATCAAATTATTTTTAAACTATTGCTTAACCTGACCAGGCGGTGGTGCAGTGGTACAGTGGATAGAGTGTCGGTCTTGGACTCAGAGGACCCAGGTTCGCCAGCTTGAGTGCAGGCTCATCTGGTTTGAGCAAGGCTCACCAGCTTGAGCCCAAGGTCGCTGGCTCGAGCAAGGGGTTACTCGGTCTGCTGTAGCCCCCTGGTCAGGGCACATATGAGAAATCAATCAATGAACAACTAAGGAACCGCAACGAAGAATTGATGTTTCTCATCTCTCTCCCTTCTTGTCCATCTGTCTTTCTCTCTGACTCTGTCTCTGCCACACACACACACAAAATAAATAAATAAAAATAAACTATTGCTTAAAGGAAATTGCTTGTAATGTTCAACAAACACCCCTCCTGTGCTGAAACTGCTGCTCAGTGAGGACTGGCCAGCTCTGGCCCCACGGAAGGACAGCTGCAGCACAGACAAGCCCTCCAAACCTACCATTATTAGCTATAAAAGGGGTGTTAAAGAACTGATTACAAAAGACATCTGTAGGAGTCCTTTAGAAGACTTTAATCGTGACAAACAATCCTAATTTCATCTTGTGTCATTACCTCCAACTGGCTCCACAGAGAAGACCTAACAGCTGAATACTGAGAGGCCAGTGTTAGAATTCTGCATATCCCAAACTTGAATATTTGCATCATTTGTGCCAGACCTAAGGGCTGTAGTGTCATTAGGAGTAACCTGTTATAACAGGTGAGTGAGGGCAAGGGGTGGGTGACTGTTCAATTATGTGACTTATTGCCACTAATTCTCTATCGAATAAAAGCACATGCAAGAAAAGAGGACAGTACAGGTGTGGTTTTCACAGAGCAAAGAATGAAGACAAGGGCTCGGGCTCTGGCTGAGAGAGCCACCCAAAGAGGCTGCGGGGGGCAGGAGGGGTTAGGAGGACCCAAGGGAACCTGGAGAATAAAACCCCATGCAGAGAAGGCACAGGAAACAAGGACTGGAGGAGGGGTGTGGTATGCAAAAATACAGTCCTGTTTCCCACTTTTACCTTGGATTGGCATCAGGGGCAATTAGAACAAAAACGAAATCTTACAGCACAGACAGGGGGGTCTTGTACAAGGAGAGAAAGAGGGGAAGCCTCAGGGACTCTCCTGAGTGACGCCTTAGCTCTTACTTCATGCCTAGCCTTTCACACATCCCCTCCTGCAAAAATTTGAATTGTGTTTGCACGGTGTGGTGTGTAAGCATAAGCACTTTAATTGCTTTTTGACCATCTTTTGATTTTTCACCTATTAGAGAAATGGTATGATTTCATATGTTTTTCGTTAAATGTTTAGACTATAGCCCACAGACTTCCCCACCACAAAAGGTACATAGATGTCATTTTATTTTTTTTAGTTTATTTTTTTATTTTTTATTTTTATTTTTTTAATATTTTATTGATTTTTAGAGAGAGGGGATAGAGAGAGAGAGAGAGAGAGAGAGAGAGAGAGAGAGAAGGGGAGGAGCAGGAAGCATCAACTCCCATTTATTGCCTTGACCAGGCAAGCCCAGGGTTTTGAACCAGCAACCTCAGTGTTCCAGGTTGATGCTTTATCCCACTGCGCCACCACAGGTCAGGCTAGATGTCATTTTAGATTTGTCAAAATTTAGGGAAAATAGACAACTTTCAAAACATGCCTACACCACCTTTTTACAACTAGGATCAAATTTCAGTTGCATGTTAATTTAATTTTCCTTCATCTTGAGGAACAACAAGCAAATAAATCAAAATTCAATTTGACTAGATTAGAAAGTGGGCCCATTCTCAAGTGACCAATGATGTCATAGAAGCTACAGTGCCCTGATTCTTGATTCTTTCATATGCACAGAGGGCTATGAGCATATTTCAGAATGGAAAAACCCTTTCTACAGCTCATTGTGAGAGGTTGAGAAGACTTGCGTGCTAGTATAGAATGGGTATGAAGTTATGATTTTTTGCTTAAAAAATCATCTTTAAACATAGTGGCTTGTTTCAGCTGTTTATTCTGTAGTCTCAGATCATGATATTCCACTCCTGCTTTTGCTGTTTGGAGCCTTGGGCTGAGTTCAGCGGACTCACTGCAGGTGCAGTGGACTTGGGACAGCTGACCCAGAGGCGCCTTGGCCGAGGTGTTGCATCTATTCCTGTGGCCTGCCATCCTTCAATATGGTGCGCGAGGCTGCTTCACATGGCAGCCGCAGGGCTCCAAGAAAGTAGTTAGAAGCAAAAGGTCTCCTGAGGTCCAAGCTTGCAGTGCACATAACATCACTTCCACCATGTCTATTAGCAGTCCCAATTCAAAGGGTAGGAAAATAGACTTCATTTCTCAATGGGAGGTCCTGTAAAGAATTGTGGCCATTTTTGCAATTTAGCATAAAAACTCTGAGGAAGATTCTGTTCAGAAAAATGTACCTGTTCCCAATACTGGACCAGAATACCTGGTAATGTTAAATTAGATGCCCCTACTCCAGAGAACCTAGTTAATACTTTGGTATGCACTCAGACAAGTACTGGAAACAATTACTTATAAATGATTTAAAAACTAAAATCAAAATGATTTGCAAATTATAAAAAGGGAAAAAGTTAAATCCAATAATTGAATACATCCAAACCATTCAACTTTAAAAAAACATTTCTTTATGCTCCACAAAGCACCAAGTATCAATAGTTTCCTGGAAAACATGTTGTCATGAAATGCTTGATAATTAATATATTCACATGCCCTACTAAATGGTTTGGAGATCTACAACGGATTTTCCTCTCTCTACCTAGGATTTCCTGATAATGATTATGATGTGTCTATTTACTGTCAATATGTAGACACTGTACTTGGTACTTTAAAACCTTCACCTCTGTAAGGCCAGTAGTCACGACCATCACAGCCAGGCACGTGCAGGTTTCCCATTAGATTCGGACAGACAGTAGAGAAACAGCAGAGCAAAAACTGGTGGGCCACACCTTTTATTCAAGCCTTACATCCAGCCAGCGAGTAAACACAAACACACTGGGTACCAAAACCCACTCATTCAGTGCTCACAAGCTACTGACACATCCGAGTTTTCCTAGAATCAAAGGCCCCCACTAGTTCAGTCACTTCTAGATCCCCATCTCCTTTTCTCTGCACAAACTGGCTTCTCCTTCAGCACCCCACAATCTTGGCTGCCTTCTCTCACTCTGAAAATAGGATCTCCGGCCTCCTCCTTCTTCCTTCTTCTTAAAACATTTTGGTGTGAAAATCCCTCCTCCAGCACACATTAGCATAACAAAACCCCCTCCCAAGCAGGAAGGTAATTAGCAGTATCACCTGGGCAGCATCATTCATGCAGGCAGCGCCATTTTTAACAATAAAAGTGAGCAAAATCAAATAACACAAATTTTACAAATTTATTTGTCCAACAATCTCCATTACCTTTATCCCTCTGGTAAGACAGATTTTCAGATAAGGATCCTGTGATTTCGAGAGTTAAGTAACTTTGCTAAATTCACAAAGCCAGTAAGTTCCAGGACTGAGAACTGAGCCCAGGATTGTAGAGCTGACAATCAACCTTCCTGCAATGCCCTCTAGTGCTCCAACCTGTAGCTTAAGGTGACCAATGCTCTAAGGGGGATAGAAGATATGTTGAGTCAACAGGATCCCAACTCACAAGGGGAGCAATGCACAGCCTGCATTAGCTAAACCCGGTGTGATATTCCCCCTTCTACCTCAAGAGATGACATAGTGCAGGGGTCGGGAACCTATGGCTCATGAGCCAGATGAGGCTCTTTTGATGGCTGCATCTGGCTTGCAGACAAATCTTTAATAAAAAAAATAATAACATTAAAAATAGAATATGTTCTCATGTATTATAATCCATTCATTTCCTACTGCTCATGTTCATGGTTGCAGGTGGCTGGAACCAATCACAGCTGTCCTCCGGGACAACACCAAATTTTTATTGGATAATGCGTAATGTACACGGGTCGTTGTATGGCTCTCACAGAATTACATTTTAAAATATGTGACGTTCATGGCTCTCTCAGTCAAAAAGGTTCCCCAACCCTGACATAGTGTATTAAACAAGAATCAAAATTAGGAGAGAGGTGTAGACCCTCAACCGTAGGCCCAACTCCTGTACTAGCTGTGACACACTTCCTTTTTTCAAACCTGTGACCTGGAAAAATGACAAAGTACTGCTGATCATGGATCTCGGCTTTTAGAAGAGTCAAAACTGCAAATATAACAGTAAGAAGAGCAACAAGTTGACTGACTTTTCGCAGCCCTGCTCTTTGGCTCACGCTATTGCTTTTTCCTGGAATGCCTTTTCTTTTTTTTTTGGCCTAATGAAACTGAATTTATCTTATAGGAGTTAGTTTGATTGTTGTTTCCTCCATAAAATACTCCCAAACTACACAAGTAAAGTTAATTACTCCTGCTTCTGAGACTCCTAACAGCAGTCTGCATTCCTGTTATGGCAGCACTACTCGAAGTGGGGCAATACAGATGGGACACGAAGGAATGAGAGTAAGCAGTTAGGAATGATTAGGCAATGTGATGCACTTAATATATTCTTTTAATTAGCCTTGTATTTGTCTTTTTTAGTAAATTATTTCTTATTGTTTTTAAAAATACAGGCCTATGACAGATTCGGGTTTTTTAAAATGATTACGTACCACAGATAGTTTGAGAAACACCATATTACAGCATCTAGTTCTGTCTATCCAGCATTGTGATTAGTTTACATGTCTGTCTTGCCCACCAGCTAGCTTCTACCCAGCTTTTTTTCTTTTACTCTGCCAAAGCTGATACCACAGTCTCTTGGGGGGATAAAAGCTCAACAGGCGACGTTGATAGAAACTGAATTGAGTTTCCTCTCTGGTCTTACTTTTAAACTGTCCGTCTTAATATTCTTTATGAAAAACAAAGGCTACCTTTCTTCTGTTAAGCCCACAGCTATCTCTATTGTAGGCCAGCACCCCATAAGGAAATGGACAAAAAAAAAATCCAACAGATTTTTTACCTTTACTTTGTGACTCACTCTGTCAGGCTTTTATGATGTTACTCATAGCAACACAAAATCCACCCAGCATCTGCATGATCATTTAGCAATGAAACATGATATCACTTTATCTTCAAACAAAGCAAGGGAAAGTTTACTGCGGCTACAAACTTACAGACTCAGCACCAAGGCATCTGTCTAAGGCTTTCAGCCTGTGTTTTGCTAGGCTCATTGGTCAGATAAAAAGCTATGCAATGGACATACAAAACCCCTTTTTACAATCCTGCCAGTGGTCAGAATGCCACTGTAATAAATACAAGCTAAATCATTCATGATTCAGAGATTAACTCTATGTACATAGCAGTAGCCTTGCTGTCATTTAGCGATAAGATCTCAGCAGTTCTCACTGCCTGACTCCTCATACAGCGCCTCCTTCACACTTGGCTCAAACCTGAGCAGTCTCCCATTCTTAGCAGACTCCCTGATACATCTAAAATAAAGGCAGTGATTCCAGGAATCAACCAATTTGTAAAACTATGTACTCAGTGTGACAGAAGCAGAAATACTTCCACAGCACTGTCCTGATTACACCTAGTGAGTTTCTTGTGGCTTTTTCCTCTACCACCTTCTGTTCTTTCCTAATATTTTTGGTAATAAACAGTTATTATACTGGCTGGTTGAGAAAGAAGAGAAAAGCAATTAAAAAGTCATTTTAGGATCATGGCATAAACTTGCCTTAGAAAATTATATAATATTTATACATACCCTTACTTCTTTAATTCAGCAGTACATAAGTAGAGAGCTGCATAGATCGGGCGCTTAGAAATATTTAAAACAAACAAGTCAAACTACTATAAATCTCCGCATCCCATCCCAGTCCGGGGCTCTATCCACTGCACCACTGCCTGTTCAGAAAACTACTATAAATCTGATTGGAACTCTCTTACAGAAGAGTCAAAGATTGGAGCTGGAGAGCTGAAAAGCATAACCTCTAAATTTAATTCTCAACTAACAGTGCTTAAGAAAACATTTAATACACGAATATTCATTCAAAGAACAGGGGTGAACTATCAATGACCAAATTATTGTTCCTAATATCTTGAAAATCTATGATATTTTGAAACCTATTTCAACTTGGTTAGTCTTTTTTCTATTTTCCTCTCGTCAAAAAGGTTGATTTCATAATTTGTAATTTACATAATATCTTCTGAACATCACCATTTGTTAAAAGCAAAATAATTTCCTGTATGTACTGTATATGAATGATCTAAAAAGTTTTTTAAAAATCATAGTTTCAGTTAATAAGGCAGTGAATACCAAACAAAAATTAGTAATGACTGCAAACAGGAAACACAACTCAAGAAAGACTCTTCCATACATATTTAATCAGGAAGAAGACTTACTTGTATACATATAGCTGTAAGTTTGTAATTAATGTAGTCTTATTCATTTATGAGCTTTTTTGCATTTTAGTATATAAAAGCTGCTTTCTCATTTCTTTTCCATTTGCCATTGTTTAACATAAACAGAATAAGAATCCCTAATTACAAAGCTTGCAAAACCAGTAACCGATGATAAGAATCACCATTAAACTACCCGTGCTCTCTCTGTGTTGGAGTCTAGTACACTCTGACGTGTGAAGAGTTCAAGTTGTGCTTACTTTCTACCATTTACTCTCATTTACTCTTTTGCTCTAGCATTCCTCTCAGCATTAAGTTCTGTGTTACAAGGTATTATGTCCTTTGTGTTCACACCATACCCAAGAGTCTACACCAGTGCTTGCCACACAGTACGCACATAGTTTTTAAATGAATCATTGTATTTGGACAGCAATAACTTTTAAAGAAAAAATTCCCTCCATTATTGTTCATTTTCCTGTAAGTAAATATCAAGGAAAGTAATTTATCACTTCCAGGCTTATCTGACCTGGGCTAATGGATCTGTCTATATATAAGGTCTACCGGAAAGTTCTGTCCGTTTTTGGAATAAAACAAAATACAAATTTTTCTTACCATCAATAAACTTTATTAAATAATACAATTGCCATTATTATTAATGATTTCTTGCCAGCGTGAGGGCAATTTGTATATCCCATTTTTGAAAAATGTTTTATCTTTTGATGCAAAAAATTGAACCAGTGCTTGTTTGATATCTTCTTCATTTTTGAATTTTTTGCCCTTCAAAAAATTTTGTAATGACAAAAATAAGTGATAGTCGGAGGGTGCTAAGTCTGGGAAATATGGTGGATGCGACAGACATGCTTCTGTAGCATTTCTTCCTTGTTGAAATTCATAAAAATTACAGTGGTGTAAATAAACTTTATCAGTAGCCATGGGTACACTATGGCTTCACACATAAGACTAACGTGAATCAACTTTGTTTTAGTTAATTTGCTACATCAGTATGTATACATTAAGTGATAAAAATAGAGAGGCACACATGTGCCAAATAAACATGTACTTACGTGTCGAAACTTGTTATGATAGAAACGGACAGAACTTTCCGGTAGACCTTATACCTTTGAAGCTTAACACGACAGATTTATATTAAACTTATCATCTTCAAATACCCTATAAATATTAAAAAGGTGAACTAATTAAGTAAAAACAAGTTGAAAAAATAGCTAAGATTTATGAAAAAAATATTAAGTTCAGTACACTATGACATTTCATTAAAATCACACATTTTATATATCCTTGGCTTGTGTGATTTCTAAGCAGTGGAACTTTATTATTTTCAGAGATGACTGATAATATTTTCCACAGTGAAAAAGTCATAGGATATGGAGAAACTTTAGAAATCACTTGGTTCTCCTAGTGATTTTTTTTTATTAAGTGAGAAGTGGGGAGGTAGGGAGGCAGAGAGACTCCCGCAAGCGCCCCAACCGAGATCCACCCAACAAACCCATCTGAGGTCACTGCTCCATTGCTCTGCAACTGAGCTATTTCAGCACCAAGGCTATGGAGCCACTCAGTGCCTGGGGCCAATATTCGAACCACTCAAGCTGCAGGAGAAGAGAGAGTGAGTGAGAGAGGGAGAGAGAGAGAGAGAAGAGGAGGGGTGGAGAAGTATATGGTTGCTTCTCCCGTGTGCCCTGACTTGGAAACCGGAGACTTCCACACAATGGGCTGATGCTCTACCACTGAACCAACTGGCCAGGGCTGATTTTTATAGATATGGAAACAGATCTAAAATAGCCAACATTACACCAGACATATCAATTCTCAGTCCAGAGTGATTTGAACAATATGTTGATAAACAGAAGTGAGAAAACTGATGTACCACAGAACTCTCCATATTCACAGCTCTTTACATATACTGGGCACTTTCTGGCCTTTTCTAATTTAACACATTGTGGTGATTTGGTTTATAAAAACTTATACTCAAATTAGCATCAGGCCACATTGTATTCCTACTTCTAGTTCTCAGAAAAAGAACAAAGAAAACAGTCATCTTTTATAGTTTACCACTCAATAAGAATTTGTGGAGAATGGCCACCAACTTCTTAACCTCTTCCTACTAAGTAGACTCCTCAGAGTACCCCTGTTGCTCTCTGGTGGTCCGCAGTGTGAGCTCCATACTTACAATGTGGTGGAATCCTAGAGCTCCGTGAGAGCCTCGGGCTAGAACTGACCATGTTGTTTCTACTGATTCTCAACAGATGCTTTTGTATAAAGAGTGAGAAATTTAAAACCATGACACCACCACAAACCAGTCCTCCTCCCACCCAGCATGGAATTCTTTTTTTAACTAGTCTTGGCTGTGTGGTCTGCCACTCCAGTGGTGCACTGAGCACTATGCTGCTAGAGACAGGAGAGGTGTTGCGTACGAGCCCACGTGAAAGGCTTTCTGTCAACTGGGGAGTTCAGCAGGTAGAACAGACTCTTCTGCAGCCCAACCATGAGTGTCTATACACAGTTTCGGTGTCACTGGTTAAAATCCCAAAGTGCAGAGCCAAATGCAGGGTCACTACTATTCAAGACCATATTGAGTATGTAGAAGTCGTCAACACTACCACAGCTCCCAACAAAAGTTGGGAGAATCTTAGAAGATGTGGTCCAGAATATTATTAAAGCTTACAAAATTTATTTGCCTGTAAAACTCTCCCCAAACTTCCTTTTCATAATACTTTTACTTTATGTAGACTGTCTCTGTCCAAAGAGGTCAATGGCAACTCATACAAAAGGGCATGGGTAAAGTATAAATAAAATAGAAAACACCAGTAGGGTGGTAACTGTTGGAATAAAAACTACTTCCTCTAATTCTTTTAAACAAATAAAAATGTTAAAATGTATCTTATGCTATTTCTCTTTTTATATTAAGATAATTCATCTACCATATATTTAGTGAGCAAGGCAGGGTCAGAGAGGACTGAGATTAAGGCTAGGTGGTATGATGGAAGGAGAATTCTAAAGATTATGGTTCAAGTTCATAGGTGCTGTGGGTTTTGGATGAATCAATCTAAGCCTGTTCCCTTATCCTTAAAATGAGAATAAAGTTTACTTCATAAGATTGCTTTGAACAGCAAACAAAGTAACTATGCAAGTATAAATAGGATATGAATCCACTTCTCAATAAGGTTATAATCTAGGAAGAAGAAAACTATAAAGAGGCAATTTTCAACAGTTGTACCACAGAAGTTTTAAAATGTGCAATATCTGACTATGTAGTCAAGGACACCGACCTCTTTTCCCTTACATTATCCAATAAAAAAAAAATGACAACAGCCAACACAAAAATAGCCACTTGGCGTCAATGAATCAAAATTATATCTATTTCTTTTTGTCAGATCAGCCAAAAATGTATTTGTTGGTGTGCCACAGAATTTTAGTAATTACTTTTTTGTTTTTTCTTTTTTTAAATGAGAGGAGGGGAGATAATGAGACAGAGGAGGGAGACAGTGAGACAGAGGAGGGAGATAGTGACACATTCGCCCAGACCATGATCCACCCAGGAATCTTCATCTGAGGCTGATGCAAATGAGCCACTGGCTGCGGGAGGGAAAGAGAGAGAGAAATGGGAGAAGGAGAGGGAAAGAAGCAGATGGTCACTTCTCCTGTGTGCCCTGAATGGGAATCAAACCTGGGATGTCCATACGCTAGGCTGACGCTCCATTTACTGAGCGGACCAGCCAGGCCCAGTAATTAGTTTACTTGTATCATGAGATGAAAGAGGTTGAAAATCGCTGATCTAGAGAAAGAAATTGTAAGTGTACTAAGAGTTACAGGTAACACGTTTGGGAATCAGTAGAAGATTTTGCATCTAACTTAGAAATAAGAAAGATTTCATGAAAAATAGTGTATGGTGGAGGTGTGTCTTGAAGGATGAGTATGATTAGTAGTGTAGATGGGCAAGCAAAGTCAAGAGGTGAGGTGATGGTAAGCAGCTAATAGCCAACTGAGACATAAATCCTCAATTCTACATCACAGTACAGTATAATGGAATAAAATCAATAGCAAACCTACTACAGTTCTATTTAAAAATAATATTCAGGGCAAGTTAGAGAAAGTGACTTTTCATATCCAATTAATGGAATGAATCACATTATTGATTAGAACAGAGAAAAGCTGAGTATCACTTTATTTTCTCCTGTACTTGCTCTGTGTGACAAAGTAACCACCTCCAAGGCCCTAGAAGTCCTTTGCCCTGCCTTCCCATCCCCACCCCCAGCCTTGCCAATGATGCTCACCCCAATAATGGCTTCGAGCTGAAATCTTTACATTTGAGCATCAAGGTCACTATACACTTGCCTTTTTCACTTCAGTCCAGGTCCACGTAAGAGAAAATGTTTACTCTGATTTCTAATAGAAATAATATCTATGGTTCCTTCTCTTTCCAACTGCAATCCCGTTTTCCCTATGTGTGTTTTTTGCTTATTTGTTTGTTTTTGGCTAATGACAGAAGCTTGTAAACAAGTTTGTATGCTGAGCCAAGGGTCTTTTTAGTGACCTGTAATCTTTAAAATGCATTTCATCTTTTAAAAATAAGAGTAAAAGAATCAAAGAGTATCAGACAGAAGTGCAATAAGTTAGAAAGAATCAAAAGACAGAAGTTAGAAGGCAGAATGAATAAGGCAAGAAATTAAAAGCCTTGCAGCTATTTCAGGCAGCATATGGAAATTACTGAGGTTCTCTTTCTTTCTGCTATGGTTCTCCTTCCTTGGTATATTTTTAAAGAAAAAAAAAGTGGTTCTCATGGGAGAGTAACACAGAAATGAAAGAGAACAGCTGGCTGTGGGCAATGATTTATCATTCCCCCCAAAATGAGACTGTTTCTGTTTTTCAAAGGCCATTATTTTTCTTCAAGTAGACAGAGGCTCTACTTACATAAAGTCAATTATAATGAAGAGACTGAAGACATAAGGAAGAGATCTACATGCATAATTCAGAAGACAGTGCAAAGACATAAAAGTCAAGTTCTAGTCTAAAATATTATTAAAACAAAAACTCTGTATAACCAAACTAGCTCTCATATCCTAGCAACAGCTCACTTACTTCAAACAAAACAAAATATAGTAAAATCTAACTATAAAAACCCCTTGTCTTTGTGACAGTGGGTTTTTACTGGTAATTAATCTAAATGTGTGCAAATGATGTGGACACCAACCTCACCTTTTAGAAACCAAGAATCCTATAATAAGATCATCCACCTATATTGTTGTGGAATAAAGACAACTCTAATTCTTCTTACACAAAATGCTAATGGAAACAAAAATAATTTATTTTATCCACCTGGGGAAAATTCCTTATGAAATCAACAATATGTGTTTTAGAAGAAAAAAAATGCCACATATCTTTAAACAGAAGTCAAATTTAGTTTTATTTAAATGATTGGCTGTGTCTTTGTTCCAACGTCCGACTTGGCTTTCTAAAAGTGACATTCAAACTATATTTCTTGTATATCCCAGTCAAAAAGAAGGGAGACCTGAAACCTATCGAGGTACCAACACAGGGAGAGAAGGTTCTGCCCAGTAGATCAGATATAATCTTGTAATGCTTCCTTCCCCTAATGTGTTAAAGAACAACTTCTAAGGGGAACAGAAAGTTTTCTTTTGTTGTTGTGTTTGTTTTTAGTTACAGCTAAGGCTATAAAATGTGTTCCTGCAATTTTCAACCTGTGGGCTGGGAACCTTTTTGTGGAATCCACAGAGCACCAGACTTTTCAAGGGTCCCACAAAGGAAGAGAGAGGGCATGTTTAGCAGTCAGATGGGACATCTTTGGGGTCTTTTATCAGTTTTACCAACTACTGGTTGAGGACAAGGTAGTGAAACAAGGATTTGTTATTGTCATGGGATTATCTGTAAAAGTTTTAAATTTATGGGATCTTTTTTCTTATGGAAGGAAAGGAGGAGGATTAGACAGAAGGATCAGATTCTCAGTCAAAAAGATAACCTTTTAAAGTAAAGGAGAGATGGAGAATAATTATACCATACAGCAAGGGCATTACTTACCATAATCCAAATTTTGAAAATAAGGAAATTGTTTATACAAAATGTCTGTGTTTTTCCATTGTAAGTGCAAAGTTAATTCTTAATTTAACTTTGGAATCCCCCCTAGGAATTACTTCTTGTCTCAAATACTTTTTTTCTTTTTAAATTAAGTTTATTGAAGTGACACTGCTTAACCAAATTATGTACCTGTCAAGTGTACAATTCTACAACACATCATCTGTACACTGCATTGTGTGCCCACCACCCAAAGTGAAATCTTCTTCCATCACCATATTCAAACATACTTTCAAAATCACTTTTGGAAGTTGATTTTTTTTTTAAGTAGATTTTATTGTTCAGAGCAGGAAAATTGAGCAGAAGTCACAGAGCTGCCATACATCTGTCGTCCCATACTCGGCTTTCCCGGGTACCAATATCCTGCCCCAGAGTGGCACAACTGATGAACCTACATTGACACAAACTTATCCTCCAAGGTCCACTGCTTTTCTTAGGGTTCATTCTTGGTGTTATTTAGTCTACAGGTTTTCACAAATATACAACATGTACCGTACCCATTATCAGCTGCATACAAAATAATTTCACTAACCTAGTAAAAATTCTTTGTTTCCTCCACCAAAGGATGCTGACTTTTAAAAGTAGTTTTTGAATCCATATATTATAAGCATGAAGAAGACCCCACCCCCCAAATTTTGGACTACTAAATTCGGTAACTGTCACTCACTTAAAAAATAGTGTTCATCAACAGAAGGTCTTAAGCAACCAAAACGTTTTCTTAGGGACAAGCAAGATTAACAAAAAAATCAGTGTCATTTAAATGCAAATAAAAAAATTAAGCAACCAAGTAGAAAAAGACTAAACTGCAATCACAATACTATTAAAATTTACATGATCTTTTCCTGCCCTTGGATTCCCTCTGAGCGCTGCTTCTAATAAAAAGATGAACTGTGTTTCCACTGTAAGTTTTTGTTTTTCAACAGCTTCTTAACCTAATATTTTGTATTTTTGTACATTTTCAAAAATACAATTTGGGGCTTGAACAGAATTTATGTTCAAGTCACGAATTCTGTCTTTAGGAGATAAAAATAATAGCAACGTTGGCAACTATAGTGGGCAAGAGAAGAAAATTAGGTTCTCTTCTTTCTGCAAAACTTTCTTCCCTGTTTGACAAAGCGCAGCTGGCTTAAATTTACTGCAAAATAACCATGAGCAATGCTTTGGACTGAGACCTCACACACAGAACAGTACCAGAATGTAACATCAGAATTCCTTTGGAGTCCCAGTCTGGTCCCCACCCCTCTCTCCCGGGAGACGAGAGCCTCAGGTGACTGGGGAGCAGCTCGGGCTGCGGGCGCCGTGCGTCCTGACGCCCCGGGCAGCCGGACGGGAGTGCCTGCGGCGCTAACCGCACCGGGGACACCGCCGTCTGGGGCTAGCTGCCCACCAGGGAGCACGTTTCCTCCGAGAAATAACGTCCGATAAGGGAGGCAGTGCTTTGGGGAAAAAAGAAATGAATGACAAAGGGGGAAAAAAACATCACATTTCACGTTACGGGCAGCCCGAGTGTGCAGGACGCGCATTCGATCAGCACGGGCTCCGGGGCCGGCGGCTGCCCGCGGGGAGGGGCCGGTCTGCGCTGTCAAAGCCGCACCGCGCGCGGCCCAGGGCGGAACCCGCCGGACTTCCCGGGACAGGAAGAAGTGGCGTCGCGGTCCGCCCGAGCTGTCCCGAACCTCGTCCACTGCTTTCCGGAAGGCCAGGTCTGCCGGACACCTTAAGGAAAGTTTCCGGCGCTTCCAACCGTCGGACATGGGCAGAGGCCCCGCGCCCGCCCCGCTCGCGCTGCCGACGCCGCTCCCGGAGTTCAGGAGTTAACGGGGTCGGGCATCCGCCCCCGGGACCGGTCGCCGTGCCCGCGACGCCGCTGCCCGGGCGGCTCGCGCCGGACGCCCGGGCGCCCCTCCCACTGCCGGCGGCCAGGTGAAGCGGCCGCCTCCCGCGCCCCTACCTTCTTCACTTTCGGCTCCAGCTCCATGTCTGCGTGTCCGAGCGGCTCCCTCTCCCGTCCAGGGTCTCACGCCTGGGCTCGCCTGGCCTCCGGCTGCGCCGCGGGGAGTGGTGGGCGACCTGCGGGACCAGCGCCACTGCGCGGCCACTCGCCCAGGGCCGTCAAACTTCCGCCGCCCCGTCCGCGGCAGCGGTCCTGCGAATGGGACGGGAACAAAGAGGCCCCGGCAGCCAATGGCAGCAGCGCAGCGCCGGGCGGCCGCCAATCACCACGCGCCGCACGCACCTTAGCGGCCCGATTGCGGTGCCGTCAAGGTGAGGGGCGGGGCCGCGTTCGGGGCGGGGCCCGAGGGAAGCGCTGCCTGTGGAGGGGCTGGCGCCTCCGCGGAGGCGTTGGAGGTCTGCCCGCCCACTTGTAACGTCTAGGGGCCCAGCCGGCCTCCCATGAGCATCCGGAGGAGCCTTTTCCGTTCTGGCGGCTTGTACTTGTGTTTGCCGTCTACCTGTGGCCTGAAGAGTATTTACCTTATGGCTAGCTTCTTGGTTTATTTTTAGGGCAAAGAGAAAGTACAAGATATTGCCGAGATTCTTAGGGATCCTGTGATGGGCACTGCACCCCAATTCCACCTTTGAATTGTAGATATAGCCTTTTTTCAAAAGCTTTTGTCCATAGTCTCAAACACTTGCAAGGTATCTATTAAAGAATTACCGTATACACCTGAAACCTATATAATTTTATTAACCAATGTCACCCCCAATAAATTCAATAAATGAACATAAGGACTTGGGATTTGATTCTAGGGTGGTTTGAAAGCCTTAGAGTTCTAAGTGGGAACCTGGAAGTATGGTTAAAAAAAAAAGAAAAAAAAAAAAGAAAAAGAAAAAAAAGAAATTGTTCCAAAGTGAGTATAGTGTGAATCACTTCAGGGACAGGTTGTGCCGTTCCTTTGGAAGTAGAAGCTTGTTCTTTGTCCCTGCTCTGGGACATGTGAGGCTGCTCATTTGTCTCATGCTTTGATGAAGCAGTGCCACGGGTCTAAAAAGCAGCACTTGAAGCACCAGCTCAGGATCCCTTTCACGGCCTCATTCAGGAACAATTGAGTGAATACCATCTGATTGGTGGGTCTGAAAGGGATCCTAGAGATTATTGAGTCTGGATTTCTCATTTTACAGGAAACTAAGGGCACCAGAGGTGCAGAGACCTGTTCGATTTCTGAGTCTCTTGGGGCAGAGTTAATGAGTTAATGCTCTTAAGTCTTTGAAGAGTGTCTCCAGCATGTTTGGGAATGTAAACACAGCATTCTCACTCAGTAGAAGAGGAAAGTCCAGTGTTTTTTTTTTCAGTTTGATGCTATGACCAAACAAACAAACAAAAAGAATGGGTGGATAGCAGGTGATTTCCTAATCTGGCACCTACTTTTAAAATGGAAAAGTCCAAATAAAGTAGATGTTTGGGTCCAGGATTTTTCCTCTTTGCCTCTGGAAATTTGGCAACTGAAAATATCCAAAATTTATTATAGCCAATACTTTCAACCCTTTGCTTACTTGGCTATTCGTTAACATTATTCAACATAATATTGATTTATGATACACGTGTTTTTTTTTATCCTAGTAATAAACTAAAAGTGGAATGACCAAAATGGATCATGATTTTTTTTTTTCACTCAGTTGAAGAAAAACTTTTCAATCTCATTTCTCCAAACCATCCTAACACTTTGGGCTCCTCTAAAGTTCATCCAATGAACATGAGGTTTATGACAAGGCAATCTGTTCTCTTTCAGGGAGATTAGTAGATGGAAACTGTCTAGTAAAACAGTTTAAATAAGGCATCCAACAAATGTTGTAACATAAATTTTAGGTTTGGTTGGTGGGATTACACTAAGAAAAAGATCTGGATACATGTTAACCATCAAATTCTGCCCTTCCTCTCTTCCCCACCCACTCTCTCATCATCATCACACTGTGTGTGTGTGTGTGTGTCACTGGCAAGGATGGAAGTTGAAATTCAGTTTTTTCTCTCTGGATCATTACTATACCAATTATATAGAAACTAAAATTGAGGTATATAAGTGCTCTATTAGGAGGCTTAGCTATTCGAGTGTTAAGCTAGATATTATGGCACTACTTGGTGATTAGATATAGTTGATGAGAGGGGAGTGAATAGATGGTGGCAAACTGTTTCTGGCTTGATCCCATATGTAGATACTGACCTGCATAAGAAAAGAAAATAATATAGGATGAGGGACAAGATTTTGTTTAGTTTTGCTTTTTGGGGGGAGATGGTAGAGATAAAGAGTACATACAGTTTTAAAACTATTGGGTTTCAGGTTGGGGTATTGAAGTGAAGAATCTAAGTATCAGTCTTAGAGATGGAATCTGACTGTAATGGGGAGTTAGGAGTCAACAATCTACATAGTTAAATTTTATTTATTTATTTATTTATTTATTTGGAGGGGGGCAACAGGAAGCATCAATTTCCATATGTGCCTTGACCAGACAAGCCCAGAGTTTCAAACCAGCGACTTCAGCGTTCTAGATGGACATTTTATACACTGCGCCACCACAGGTCAGGCTTACATAGTTAAATAATTGAAAACCATGGGTGAAATACGATGAGCATGGGAGATTGCAAAATAAGAGAATATCAGAACTACAAGTGAGTAAAACAGCCGGAGAAGCACAGAATGGAGATGAGGCTAGTCAGAGGGTAAGAAAAAAAGAAAAAGAAAAACTGGAATAGAGTCCCAGAGAACAAGAGAGGAAATTCAAAAAGTAATCAACAATGTCAAACTATGGAGGAGGATCAAGTACCCACTGGATTTAACAAAACGGAAGTCATTAGTAAACTTGAGAAATGCTAGCTAGTATATCCTACATGTAATAGGATGATGGCCAAAGTAAGGTAGTAGCAATGGGTATGGAGAGTTAGAAGGAGTAACAAGTGATATTAAAGAGATAGAAAAATATTGGAGTTTATTGATCTGAAGGGAGGGAAGGTAAGAAATCTAGAATGACTTTCAGGAATCTATCAGGGAGACTGATAGAGTAGATATATCATCTCACTCAAGGTATGAAACAGAAAAGAAGGAAGATTGAGAAAGATTAGTGGGTCTAGTGTTGGCGTATGTATCAATTTTGCTAGGGCAATTGGATCTGCGCTTGGTAATCATGAGAAAGATCTGGACTAGAGACAGATAGTTGATGATAAAAACAAACTGACATACATATAGACACAAATGTATATGTACATGTGTACGCAGACACAGGAAACACACTAAAAACACAAGGGAAAGGAAACACCAACAGGAAAGTTTCCTACACCAGGCAAGGTAAATTTTTGGGATAGACACCACTATACCTGTCTCATTTATTAATGTGGTCCCAAGAGTCCTCTTTAAAGCTGTTATTCATTTAGTATTTTCCTGTTGAAGGAACACTTATGCTATTAATATAGCTATTATTGCTTATTAGCAGCTTGTATAGGATTACACATTGCTCTATAGAAATACACCAACATATCTTAGAGCAAACTACCCATAATTTTTTTAATTAACCAAACATTAGAAATTGACTAAGTAAATAATGGATGATCTGTATGCTAGACTTACAATAAAGTTTTAACAATAATACTTAAGAATTTTTGTTGTAATAAACAATTCTAATGTTATGGGAAGAAAATAGAATATAGAATTTTACATGCATTATACTCACCACGCTGCAAAATGCCTTGCATAGAAGAAGAACATGAGAAAATACACTAAAATGTCACCCTTTGATTAGTGGGTTGATGGGGATTCCTTCTTTCTTTTAAAAAAACTTCTATGATGATCATGACATATTTTTAATGGAAAAAAACTTATCTAAAAATATATTATTCAAAGCTTAGTAGGAAGATGAGACAATGGCAGTATAATTTTCAATCTCTTTCAAAATCCACATGAAAATTAAAAACAAAACACAAGACAAAACAGAAAACAGATCAGCTAGTTAACAAAACCAAAAACCCACAGACAACCTTTACAATAAAACTAGGTGACAAAACACAAGGCATGAAGACAAAACACCAAAAGCCACACGACATATATGTATAAACAAGTTCATGCGGGCCGGGGTGGGGGGGAGAAAACAATAAGGCAGTGTCTGATGGATAGGAGAACTCAAGATGTTTTCTAAAACTGAAACAATAAGAATGATTGAAGGGGTTACACCAATCCTATCCTTGTGATATCTAAAAACTAACACTCCAGAGCTCCCTCCTAGGAGAGGGTCCCACAGCAAGGAACTACATGGAGGGAAATCAAAATGGAGTAGGAAGGGGCAGAAGAGGCGGTGGAAAGTGAGTAGCTAGAGCAGGGGTCGGGAACCTATGGCTCGCGAGCCAGATGTGGCTCTTTTGATGGCTGCATCTGGCTCGCAGACAAATCTTTAATAGAAAAAAACACGTTAAAAATATAAAACATTCTCATGTATTACAATTCATTCATTTCCTACTGCTCATGTTCATGGTTGCGGGTGGCTGGAACCAATCACAGCTGTCCTCTGGGACAACACCAAATTTTTATTGGATAATGCATAACATACACGGGTCGTTGTATGGCTCTCATGGAATTACATTTTAAAATATGTGGCGTTCATGGCTCTCTGAGCCGAAAAGGTTCCCGACCCCTGAGCTAAAGAAACACTCTTTAATATGGTAGCCAGTAATAACATGCAGTTATTTAAATTTTAATGAATTAATTAAATTTAATAACATTAATTAAAATTTAAAATTTAGCTGCTCAGCCACTCTAGCCATATTTCAAGTGCTCACAGCCAGAAAGGAGAAGAGAGAAAAATCCCCCAAATATGCTATATTCTTTAATACTTTATAAAAACAAGGGAAGATGGAGCTCTCTGAATTGGCACATGATTTTCTGAAACCTGCCTTGTTATAAAAGTTCAGGAAATTAATATCACATAAAAGTGGGGGCAACATTAAATTGTCCAGGTCAAATTCAATACAAAATTATCATAAGAAAAAAGAGAAAATAGAACAGAATAACTTCCCTACAGATGCCGAAAGAACACCTGAAAGATGTGTCCATAAAACAGAACAAAACTGTAAGCTAGTATTTTTAAACAAGCTAAAAGACATTAAAAAGATAATACATGCCAGAAAGAAACCATAAAAAGTAGAATATTAAAAACTTAGCAGTGAGATGATAGACTTCAAGAAAAAGACTTTAGAAATGAAGAAACATATTATCAATACATAAATAGATAAATAAACTAAAAGAGCACAAGTGTGAATACCGGTAATGCTTAAGAAAAATGAAAGGCAAAAAAGAAGAAATTTTTTAAAAAATGAAGAAAAGAAGATAAAGTAACAAATATTGCCAATAGGATGACTCGCGCTGAGGCAGGAGCCAATGGCCTGGCTGCTTACCCAGGAAGCGCAGAGTTTGCAGGTTTGCAAGCAGGAAGTCCTGGCTTTAAAACAGCACCAGGCCTGACCTGTGGTGGCACAGTGGGATAAAGCATCAACCTGGAACGCTGAGATCGCCTGTTTGGTACCCTGGGCTTGCCTGGTCAAGGCACATATGGGAGTTGATGCTTTCTGCTCCTCTCTCTCTCTCTCTCTCTCTCTCTCCTCTCTGAAAATTGAATAAATAAAATCTTTAAAAAAATAAAATAAAATAAAAAAATAAAACAGCACCAGATGAGTGCAACACCCATTATTTTCAGGTGGTCATTGATGGCCCCCAGAAGTCCCCCTTTGAGAGAGGGACTTTAAACTTGAACTATTCCTTCCAAAAAATACCTGCACCTAAAGTGTGGTTCATGACCAAAATTTATTCCCTTAATGTAGGCAGCTGGGAAGAACGTGTTTAGATATTTTGAAAGACAGGAGGTCCCCAGCACTTCAGATCCGCATGGTTCTGCTACCCATCCAGGTTTTGTTAAGTGCTCCCAGTCTAGATAATCCATTAGCAAATGATGTAGTGAGGCTGGAAGACCAATGCAACCCAAGCCTAGAAGCAGCTAGAGCATGGGCGAGGCTATATGCCGTGAATGATGTTTACATTGATCTGATCTATTCTGCTACGACTGCTTCCTTTTTTGTTTACATTTAATGGACACAGACTGTTCTGAGAAACATGGCAGGATAAAAGCCCCAAAATCTTCAGTTCTTTGGTGATTATATACACATCAGCAAATATGTGTCTTGTCCTGATTCACTCTTACAAAGCATGAGCAGTGACAAGAAGCATCACTTGGAATGCTGTGAAACGCCTACAAGCAGTAGACCCTCTGCTTTATTCATTCCCCATCATGATTAAGTATATAGCTCTGTGAATGAAGGTGGTTGTCAGGGTTAGCTGCAGGGATGTGGGTGTTTTTCTTTATTATTTTTTTTTGAGAGGGGAGGTAGATTTATTTTAATGTTATAAGCTCCTTCTCCCCTTTTATGGAGATCTAATTGCATTGGTTAAAAGCAGCTGACCAGTTCTTTAGAATATGTTTCCTTGCCAATTCTAACTTTATTTGTATGTTGTAGATGGACAAACTTGCTTGATTGAACCAAAATGGGAACTAAAGCATATGTCATGACCCTGACTAATAATGCTGTGACTTTTCTGTCAAATGTAGGAATCCTTCCCTCAAGAAAAAGCTTGTGACCATTTTCTATGGCTTGTCTAGAAAATTCTGTAAAGCTTATGTTTTAGTAAAATATTTTTATTATTATTTAAAAAAATGATAAAAAGATAAAAAAAAATGGATGACAGGGGTCCCTGAAGACAAAAATCAAACCAAAAGAACAAATAAATACTAAAACTGTCAGTCAAGACAACGTTCCTGAATTTAAAAAAGTTATATGAAACTTCGTATTGAAAGATCACACTGCATACTTGAGAATATTGACTCAAAATAACCAACGGAAGACATATTCTCATAAAATTACTAAACTCTGAAGAATAGGGGAAAAAAATCCTTTGGACATTCCTCCAGCTTCAGGGAGGAATATGACTTATAAGGGAAAGAAAATTATATTATCATCAGACTTTTTCTACAGTAATCCTTTAGATCAGAAGAAAGAAGAGTAACATATTAAGGATATTCAAGAAAGCTAGTGTGAGCCTAGGATTTTATACGAAGTGACTTTCAAGAAAAAAGGCACAGGCAAAGTTTCATCAAGTCAGAACTCAGGAAATACAGTTCTCATGAGCCCTTCACAGGGCTATTTTATGTGTGTGTGTCTGTGTCTGAATCTTTCTTTCCATTTTCTCATAAAGATACCAGTCATTGGATTTAGACACCACCCATAATCCAGTATGACCTCATCTTAACTAATTATATATGCAAAACCCCTATTTCCAAATAAGGTCATATTCTGAGGCTCTGGGTGGATGTGCATTTGTAAGGGACACTTGTCAACCTACTATAGTGGAGGAATAAAAGCAACATAGCACAATAAAGCTCCTACTTTGAGAAACAGAAGCAGTAAGTGGCCATCGTTCCACAGCAAACTGTATCTTGCAGAATCTGAAATAGCAGAACTAACTTCATTGTTAGGGAGTTAGTTTCTTCTTCTTCCATTGTAGATGCACTGGATCAGGGGTCCCCAAATTTTTTACACAGGGGGCCAGTTCACTGTCCCTGAGACTGTTGGAGGGCCAGACTATAAAAAAAAAAACTATGAACAAATACCTGTGCACACTGCACATATTTTATTTTAAAGTAAAAAAACAAAATGGGAACAAATACAATATTTAAAATAAAGAACAAGTAAATTTAAATCAACAAACTGACCAGTATTTCAATGGGAACTATGGACCTGCTTTTGGCTAATGAGATGGAGGTGCCCCTTCCCGAAGTGTGGCAGGGCGGGGGGGGGCGGGATAAATGGCCTCAGAGGGCTGCATGCGGCCTGCAGGCTGTAGTTTGGGGACCCCTGCACTGGATTGTTAATTTTGAGAGGGTCCTCCTTATCCATTGTACTCTAAGGTGAATACCAAGAAAGGCGTTGTTTGAGATTTTTCTTCTGGAAAGTTGTGCTCTCATAAATGCACCTTTTAAAGGATTTGAAATATCTGAGATAACATAAGGAAATAAACTGTAGGCTACCTTACAAAGGCTTGAAACTTAAGGTAACCATATGCCTGTCATTCGTATTTCAGGGAAACTTTAAATCAGTATTTCTCAACCATGATACCAATGACATATTGAGTCAGATAATTCTTTGTTGTAGGGGGCTGTTATGCCTATTGTGGGATGTTTAACAGCATTCCTAGTCTTGACTTACTAGGTGCCAGTAGCACGCTGTGCCAGTTGTGACAAACAAAACTGTGTGCAGATTGTCTTCTAACGAGCAAAATTGTCCACAGTTGAGAACTATTGCTTTCAATGATCCAAGAAATCTATTATTTAGTGCTGTGTAACAAACCACCTCAAAATTTAGTAGCTTTAAACAACAACAACAACAACAAAAATTTTTTTTTTACTCACAAATTTGCAGTTTGAGCAGGAAAGGCAAGGGCCCTTTGTCCCTGTTGCATACATCAGCTGAGATGGCTGAACTGGAATGCTGCAAGAAAGCTTCACATGACTGTAATGTTGGTGCTGACTATTAGATGGCACCTTAGTGACATTTGCCAATGGGAGGACCCAGTTGCTGTCTAGCATGGCCCCTCTGAGCTGCATGGGCTTCTTTACAGCATGGTGACTGGGTTGCAAAAGCAAGGTTTCTAAGACCGTGAAGTGGAACTCATGGCATTGTAATGATTTGGCTATAACAGTCATATAGAGTCACTCCCATCATGCTGTCTTGCTTTAGATCATCACAAAGATCTGCTCAAGTTTAAGAGGAGAAGACCTTGACCCCACCTGGAGAGGGGTGTCAAGATCACAATTTAAGAAGAGTACATATCTAGAACGGAAGATACTGTAGCAATCTTCTTTGGAAAATATTATACTCTACTACATGACCTATTGTAACAAAAAATTACATCCTTTCTACATGCCAAGTATAATTAATTCATCTTATAAGATCTTCAATCTCCCCAGATCAAAGTCTAGTATTTGTCATCTAAATCAAGTCCAGGTGTGGATAATGCTCCTTAGATGTAGTTAATTGGTTACAGCTCTTTGAGTACCACTTCTTTTGATCTGAAAAACCCTGAGATGAAGAAACAAGATACCTGTCCTCACAAACATGCAACATACAGTGGAAGAGTCCTGTAATATCAGATATAGACAATCTCTTTTGAAAATAGGTAAAACTGTAAGCACATAACAGTCACTTGTTTCACAGCGATTCAGAAATCCAGAGAGAAGCATGTCTCTCTCTTGATTAGGACTCATGCCCACGCCCTAGACTTTGTTCTTCATGGATCTTGGCTGCACTCTCTGCAATCTTGGTTCTGCTTTCTGGGGCATTCTTTTCTTCCTATCAAAAGTACTCTATGTTTACATCTGAGTCATTTTCTCAATCTGCCTCCTCCATGCAAAAGTTGGGAGTCCAAAGGCCTTTTTCCATTTTGTACTGACTGTTACTTTCTGTCTAAGCATTTATAATTATTTTTAAAACCTTGTGTGTTTCTTATGTATCAATGTATAATTCATTCGGTTAAGCCAAAGCCAAGTCCACAAATCTCTTAGATATTAATTTTCTTTTATTGTATGTCCATGGGGTAGCACATTTAGTATTCTTTTGTATTCTTATAAACTCTTTTAAATGCAGACATGTGGTTTTAGTCTAACATTTAAGGCTTTAATCCGTTTTGAGTTTATTCTTGTGTATGGTTTAAGAAGATGGTCTAGTATTATTTCTTTACAGGTACCTGTCCAATATTCCCAACACCATTTATTAAATAGACTATCTTTACCCAATTGTATGTTTTTTGCTTCATTTGTCAAAAATTGACTATGAGCCCTAGCTGGTTGGCTCAGTGGTAGAGCATCAGCTTGGCATGTGGAAGTCCCAGGTTTGATTTCTGGTCAGGGCACACAGGAAAAGTGACCATCTTCTCCATTCTTTCCCCCCTCTATCTGCACTTTCTCTTCTCTTCCCGCAGCCATGGCTCAGATGTTTCAAGCAAAGTTGGCCCCAGGCACTGAGGATGGCTCCATGGCCTTACTTCAGACACTAAAATAGTTTGGTTACTGAGCAATGGAGCAGTGGCCTAGACAGGCAGAGTATTGCCTGGTAGGGGGCTTGCCCAGTGGATCTAGGTCTGGGTGTATGAAGGAGTCTGTCTCCCCGCCTCTCAATTAATAAATATATATTAATTGACTATGAAGATGTGGGCTTATTTCTAGGCTCTCTGTTCTGTTACATTGGTATATATGTCTTTTATTATGCCAGTACTGTGCTGTTTTGATCACTAGGGCCCTGTAGTATAGTTTTATAACAGGTAGCATGATTCTTCCAATTTTTTTTTCTTTCTCAAGATGGCTATTGCTATTTGGGATCTTTTGTGGTAACCATAAAAATCCTAAAAGCAAACATGGGAAGTAAAATCTCAGACATTTCTTGTAGCAGTATTTTCTCTGATATATTTCTTCAGGAAAGAAAAACAAAATAAAAAATAAACAAATGGGATATGTCAAACTATAAAGATTTACACAGTAAAGAAACCATCAACAAAATGAAAAGATAACCCACTGATTGAGAGAATATTTTTGCTAATCATACATCTAGTAAGGGGTCAATTTCCAAAATTTATAAAAAACTTCTACTACTCAACACACACACACATATACACATACACAATCCAATTTAAAAAATGAGCAGAGGAGGCCTTGAATAGACACCTCTTCAAAGAGGACATAGAAATGGTTAATAGACATATGAAAAGATGCTCAATGTTACTAATTATCAGAAAAATGGAAATTAAAACCACAATGAGATATCACCTCACACCTGTCAGAATGGCTATCATAAGTAAATCAACACACAAGTGCTGGTGAGGTTGTGGAGAAAAAGGAACCAGCATGCACTCATGGTGGGAATGCAAATTGATATAGGCACTGTGGAAAGCAGTAGGGAATATTCTTAAAAAAAAAAAAAGTGGAAATGCCTTATGACCCAGTGATTCCACTTTTGGAAATTTACCCAAAGACACCTGAAACACTAACTCAAAAGAATATATACACTCCTATGTTCATTGCAGTGATATTTATAATAGCCAAGATCTGGAAGCAACCCAAGTACCCATCTGTAGATGAGTGGATAAAAAAGCTGTGGTACATTTACACAATGGAATGCTACTTGGCTGTAAAACAGAAAAAGGAAATATCAACCTTTACAACAGCATGATTGAACCTGGACAGCATTGCACTAAATAAAATAAGCTAGTGGGAGAATGATAAGTACCATATGATCATATGATTTTACTCATATGTGGAATCTGATGAACAAAATGAACTAACAAGCAAAATAGAAACAAACTCATAAAGAGCAGGCTGACAGCTGTTGGGGATGGGGGTCACTAAAAGGGATGTGTGGATAGGGATTAAGCAAGAGATTTAAAAATACTCCTGGACATGGACAACAGTGTGGTGATTTCTGGGGTAAGGGTAGTGGGGGAAGTTGAGGAGGGTATGGGGGGATAAATGGTGATGGAAGGAAACTTGACTTGGGGTGCTAAACACAGAATACAGATGTTTTGGGGTGGTGAATAGAGTGTACAGATGGTGTGTTGTAGAACTGTGCATTTGAAACCTGTATAATTCTGTTAACCACAATAGATTTAAATAAATAAATAAATAAATAAATAAACAAATAAATAAATAAATGCAGACTTACTTTTAGGATCTGTAAGGAGCCTCTGTTTGTCCAAAAGGTTATGCATGAATCACTATGTTAGGTATTTCTGAAGAGTTAACAAAGGCTATTACACATTATTCTGGATTTTATTTTTACCCAGAAATATTTCTTAATTGTAAAAAAAAATTTGCCATATGGAAATGCGGGGTGCCAGAAACAGGTACTATGAAACCAGAAAGTACCAATCCATTTTTACCTAACAGCACATGCTCTAGTTCATCTGTCTTCTCACATTTCTTTATACATCATAAATTCAGACAATAAAGAAAGGTGGCATTTTTAATAATCTGCAATGATTAAGTTCTAGGTATTGTCTATTTTCCACATTACTACAGACAATAGTCTTGGTGAACTTTCTGTTACGGCATAGCAATCGCTTTCCTTCCTTCATACTCTAGTAACATTTCCCTGCTTTCCTATAGAGCCTTCACTACCAGACCTGTCTCCTAGAAACCCTTTTGACTTTCAGATAGTATTCTCAAGACATCTTGAGTTTCTTCTGTTGCCCAAAACCAATGCCACACATCCTAGATTTTTTTAAGTGAGAGTTAGAGAGGGAGAGAGAGAGATGAAGGGAGAAAGATAAGAAACATCAAGTTGTAGTCTCATTACTGTGTCACTTTAGTTGTTCATTGATTGCTTCTCACTCTTGCCTTGACCGTGGAGCTCCAGTAGAGCCAGTGACCCCTTGCTTAAGCCAGCAACCATGGGATCATGTCGATGATCCCATGCTCAAGCTAGTGAGACTGCACTCAAGCCAGATTTGTCCACTCAAGTCAGCAACTTTGGGGCCTTGAACCTGGGAACTCAACATCCCAGGTCAATTTGATGCTCTATCCACTGCACCACCATAGATTAGGCTCATGTCTTACTTTTTCTTTTTCTTTTTTTTTGGGGGGGGGGTCAGGACTCTACTTCCAGAATCGAAAATCTGGTGTGGTATTTATTGCTTTGTAACAAAGCACTACAAAGTTATTTACCTAAAATAGCCATTTTAGTAGTCTTAGAAATTGTGTAGGCCAGTAATTTGGACAGACAAGAATGGGAAAGTCATGTTCCATGATGTCTTGGGCTTTAGCTGGAAGTCTTGGAGGTTGGGGATGACACAATGGCTGGAAGCCAAAATCATATGGAGGCACCTTCACATGCCTGGTTGATGCTGGCTGTTGACCAGGACAATCAGCAAGAATATCTACTTATGATCTCACCATGTTCTTTATGCATGGCTAGTTTGAACTTCTTCACCACAAAGTGGCTGGATTCCAAGAGTAAGTGTCCCAGAGAGCAAGGCGGAAGAGCGTGGCATCTTTCTGAACAGCTGGTGTGCAGCAGAGAGTTAACTCAGCAGACCTGAGTTGCTCAAACCCTGCACATTCTAAATAAAGACTGGCCTCACTGTATCTAGGAGATAAACTTTAAACTCTTGGAATATTCTGCCTGATAAGAATGTTATTGTCTACCTGGAGACTTAGGGCACACCAAAAATGTGACTTGTGGTAAGGGCAGTGGGCCTTGCTATATCAATTTGATCTCTTGAGGAGCTATAGACTGAATAACTAAGGTCAGCCAAGCAATTACTCAATACTGATGTGAATGATTGTCAGTAACACTAGACACCAGGGCTCAGATGAGCATCCCTGGTTGATAGCACTTCATGAGTTTTGTCCCCATCATAATTGGGAGAATTTAGTGCTGTACTTAAATTGCACTGAGAGAAGACAGCTAGAAACTCATGCTGATCTCTCTCACTTTCTGCTCCATGTTCTTCTTCCTTTGCTGATTTTGAATATTATCACTATTTAATTTAATTATCATTTCATTTTAATAAACCATAGCAGGTTTATTAAATAGCTATTCTGAGTTCTGTGACTCCTACTGAATTATTGAAACTGAGAGTGGTCTTGGAGTTCCCAGACATAGAAAAGGCTTGATTCTGTCCCATGTGTCTGGAACTTCAGCTGGAAGCCGTGGGATATGGTTGAGGACAAGATTATCTGAAGGTGCTATTATGTGTCTCATTGAAGATGGCTGTTGACTAAGACTATCAGCCAGAACATGGACAATGGTCTTTGTGTGTGTTTTCTCTGCATGGGCTACTTTGAACTTTTTCACACTGGGTGGCTGGGTTCTAAGAACAAATATCCTAAGAAAGCAAGGTGGAAGTACGTGGTACATGGCATATTTCTTTCTTTTTTTGTATTTTTCTGAAGTTGGAAATGCGGAGGCAGTCAGACTCCCACATGCACCTGACTGGGATCCACCCGGCATGCCCACCAGGAGGCGATACTCCGCCCATCTGGGGTATTGCTTTGTTGCAACCAGAGCCATTCTAGCACCTGAGGCAGAGGCCGTGAAGCCATCCTCAGCACCCGGGCCAACCTTGCTCCAATGGAGCTCTGGCTGCGGGAGGGGAAGAAAGAGAGAGGAAGGAGAGGGGGAGGGGTGGAGAAGCAGATAGGCACTTCTCCTGTGTGCCCTGGCCGGAATCGAACCCGCGACTCCTGCACGCCAGGCCGACACTCTACCACTGAGCCAACCGGCCAGGGCCATTTTTTTTTCTAAAGATTTTTTTTATTCATTTTTGTTTAGAAAAGGGAGAGAGAGAGAGAGAAAGAAAGAGAGATAGAGAATGGGGGGAAAAACAGGAAGCATCAACTCCCATATGTGCCTTAACTGGGCCAGCCCTGGGTCTCAAACTGGCAACCTCGGCATTCCAGGTAGACATTTTATCCACTGTGGCATGGCATATTTCTAAACTAGCCTCATACGTCTCGTGCATCACTTTCACCAAATTCTATTGATTGAGACAGTCACAAAAGTCCACTCAGGATCAAGGAGACATATATACCATATATAGTGCAACAGGGAAAATGTCAATATCACATAATAAGAATGTGGTATGGGAGATATTTTTGTGGTCATCTTTGGAAAATACAATGTGCTATACTTGTCAAGTAAAATCTTTGTATCTCTAGCTTATAACCATAGATTTTATATATATATTATCAATGATTTGGAGTCTCTGTCTACCCCTTCTATCTTGAATTTAATTGCCTGCTCTCAGCCACCGTCTTAGAACAGCCAGAGATAAATCTTTACCTTGCTATGAGATGACCTCAGGTTACTTTATTTTGAAATGATGGTTTAGAGAGGGAGTCAGGCAGGGAGTACACAGGAAGTAATTTAGTGAATCATGGGAGCTTAAGCTTCCCCCATTTCTCTGACTTCTTTTAAAAACACCACTCCAATCCAACACATTATGTTGGATATAAGACAAAGTGTTCAGTCTTTGTAATTCAGCAAGACATATGATATTTTGACCTTCCACTACTTTGGATTTCTAGTAACAGGTGGAAAAGTCTTCTTTTGACAAAACCGTTGATTGGTCCAAATAGTCTGTTTCTTCTTTCTGATGAGCCAGCTTGGATCCTAGCTTGTCTCTGGTTTGCAATTATTGAAGATCGCAAGGAATCACCAGCACCCTCCTCCTCTGACATTTGTTATGAAACCCTATTTATTAAGAAACAGCTCTTGTCCTAACAGAAAAACTGGGAAGAAGTTTAACTAACACTCTAAATATGGTTTACAAAGCATCGCTATCCCACCGTGGCCTCCCTCTGTCAACGGAATCGTGTCTTCCTTTGCAGTATCCCACTTCTCTTAAAGTCTTGGCTGTTATCTAATTTCATATGACAAAAACACAATTTGAACTTGCTTAAGCCAATTGGGATGTATTGGTTATATCAGAATGCTCTTCCCTCCTCCCACCAGTCTCCCTTTCTCTTTCTTTTGCTCTTCATAGCATTTCAGATTATTTCTCTCAGACAGCTGCTTCATGTCATGAGGGACACGGCTGCGGATACTAGCAGATCACATTGTCCAAAACCAGACAGAAGCAGGTGGTTCTTTACAAGTTCAAGTTTGAAAAGTCCTTGGAAGGATCTGTGAACATCAGATTGTCTCTTCTCATTAAAATGAGGAGTCACAAGGTGTTATTATCCACTCTGTCCCTTATAATCTTAAGACAAATACTGGCACAAAATACTCATTTTTCTACTCTAGGAACAACAACAAAAAGTTTTGGTTGAGGAAAGTCCACACTATTGCACCAAAAATATAGTAAGATTTATTTTTAAACTAAATCCAGGGCAATGACAAATACCCTTTGAATCACTGGGTGCTTTTAGAAATGGTCTAAAAGTAGATAGGAAAGATATCATCTACTTCTTCCCCAAGTCAATATTAAATGTTAGCAATGATGCCAAACATATGCTCACTACTTTGCTAGGCAAACAAGAAGAATGTGATGTAGAAGGGTCATAAAGTAAAAGCATGAGACATTAGAGTTTGTTGAGGTAACTAGTGAGGAATCCCTGTGTGTCTTGGAATGGAGAATTCTACATCATTTTGAAAATAAATATTTCCCATGGGCAAAGGCAGGGAGTACTGAGTGGAATTTATGGAATTACTGTCTGTGGCAATAGCCTCCCTGAGTAAAATTATACTTTTTAGCCATAAGCAATGAGGGCATTTTTATTACTGAGTTTTACTCAGTAATGAAAACAGCTGTGGGAACGTTCTGGGACTAAGGAACCATGAGCGCTGTGGTAGACTGATTGTTCTGTTCACGTCTGCCCCAAAATTCGTATGTTCAAACCTAATCCTTACAGTGGTATTTGTAGGAGCTAGGGCCTTTGGGAGATGATTAGGTCATGGGAGAAGCACCTTCAAGATTAGGATTCATATGCTTATAAAGAGATCTCAGATACCTTCTGTGTTCCTGTACCATATGTCACACAGTTTATGGTGTTTTTGTTATAGCAGCTGAACAGACTCAGACAAGAACCATGCAACAGTTGAACAAATATCACTCACTGTCTCACATTCCTTTAGCCATTGTAGCAGTTTATTTTCCAAAGAATGTAATTGTGCCTTCCCTGGTGGGCAGCCAGTACAGTGTTTTCGTGCAGAAAAAGAGGAGTGCTTGCGCATGAAATAGAGTGCTGAGTGGGCTCAGAGCTCACATACATTTTAATTTCACAATAATTATAACACAGCACTTGGCCTTGATGGGGTATTAATTACTACTTAATAAAAAATTATAATTGTACTTTATAGGAAACATTCTTTTAGCTAACACATGGGCACTTTATATATATACATATATATGTGTGTATATATATATATTTTTTTAAACTTAAAAAATTTGTATAAGATCCATTTTTAAAACTACTTTTCCTTGGGTATACCATATCCTAAGAGCTCAGTATGTTATGGCTAATGGAAATGAGTAATTTTAAGACTGCCTCTTAACTGTAATATAAATATGAGTTTCTGGTAAGCCTCATTGTGAACAAAAGCTACCAATTTTTTTTCATAAGTTGAAGCAGTCCTAAAAAGGGACAGCATCAGCCTATTGGTGACTACTTTAGTGTACAGCTGCTGTAATAGCTGGATAAGGAAGAAAATCAATCATAGTTCTGAAAGAGATGTAGGTTTTGTTCATTTAATGCTCAGGCTTCTAAGCCCTGGATAAAGCCCTAGTCTGGAGTGCATTCTGAAAGACTTCTACCACAAGAGAATGTAATAACAACTCTCTACGCCCATCAGTTAAACAAATGGATTAGTCAAAATAATGATGTGAGAGATATGCCAAATAAGGTCAACTTACTCTTTTTGGACAAGTGAAGAATAAATTGTGCAATGAAATTTCCATCATATTTCATCTGTTTTTGATAGATCACAGAAGCTGTGTCGGTATTCATGTGCACATGAGAAATTCCAAGAGTATCAAACTGGAATGCATTAACTGACTTATATCCTTCTTGAGATTTAATTTCTCTGTAGCCTTAAAAAATAAAGACTTATGTAGAGTTTATTCTTTCCTGTTGCTTCTGCTTTTGTAAATTAATAGGAAATAAACTATTTCATGTTACATTTCACTGCCTACAGAAAGCTTCTAATTACAGTTAATGTCATTGAAATCAATTCATTTCCTACTGAGAGCTCATTCCTCTCCTAGTCAATATGGCATACAGCTCAAATTGTAAGATTATCTTCTTTCTATCAAGCACTAGTGTGTATTTGATTTTTTTTATTAAACTAGAACATTAGAAAAGCAAATGACAAGTCAAAGAAAGTTGTTTGATTATGCAAATGAGATGCAAAACTAACTTTTATTTCATTGGTGAAAATGCATTATACAAAAGGCTAAAAGTACTGAAGTATTCATTTTGGAATATCTCCTAATTTTTGTGAGCAGTGTGTGTATAAGCATGTTTACAACAGCTCTATTCATAATTGCAAAACACTGGAAATACCCAAAATGTTCATCATCACTGGAAAAGTTAAATATGTAGTTTATAGTCACAATGGAATTTAACACTTTAAATGAATGAACTGTAGCCATATGCATCAGCAATGATGAATCTTCTACACTGGTTGTGTTGGAATAACTAGTTACCTTCACTTAGAAAAGGACAGTTAAATGCAAGCCTTATACAACACACCTATAAAACCCAAGGATTTAAATGAAATCACTTAAGTACCGAAAGGAAACAAAACAGAATTTCTTTATCAAGTAGGATTAGGAAAACACATTCTAATTCTAATTAAAGATTCAGAGCTAGCCCTGGCCAGATAGTTTGGTCAGGTGGAGCGTGCTCCCAAAGTGCGGAGGTTGCTGGTTCGAGTCCGGGCACATACAAGAGCAGCTCCATGCTTCTGTCTCTCTCTCCCTGTCTCTCTCTCCCTGCCTCTCTCTCTCTCAAAAAAAGTCAGGGTTATTTTAAAATGTACATTAAATAACTCTTCTTTGCAGTAAAGCTTATCATATGCAAAAATCAAAAGACAAATAAATCAGAGAAAACTTTCTGTGTAATTCTAAGAATTAATATGCAAGGAATTGATTTTTTAAAAGTATCAATAACCTAAGAGAAAAATGTGCAAAGGAAATGAAAAGTTAGCTCACAGAAAAAAACAAAAATATGACCATAAACATAAAAAAGTATACATTACTCCTAATAAAAACAATTGCAAATTAAACTACAATGAGATTTATTAGATTAGCAAAAATCTAAATTTAATGAAGCACAAGAGGCATAGTCACTTATGTATCATTGGTCTGAGTATAAAAATGTACACCCTTTATGAAGTACAATTTAGTAATGCATATCATAGTTACATAGTTACAAATGTATTTCCCTTTTGACTCTGGAAACCCACTCACAAGAATTTATTCTGCAGAAATACATGCACATGTAAAAATGACATGCTATTATCTGTAACATTGTATTCGGAAAAGATTAGAGAATATTCAAGTGTCCATTATAAAACTATGATAGATGTACTTCATAGACTGTTATGCAAATATAAAAAATGTGAAAGTGGTCTGTATACAGATGTGGAAAGAGCTATATGTGAGAATTTAAATACTTTTTTAATTTAAAAATTAGGCAGTAAGAATACAGGTGTGTTTGCTTTTATTGGAAATAGTCCAAAGAAATTAGTAAGATTGAATACCTTTGGGGAGAAAGAAAGAAGAAGGGGGTGTAGGGTTTCTGCAACAGGAGAGGAAGTAACACTTTTCAGTGCATTGTATTGTAGTGTTTTGATTTTTAAACCATGTGTATAATACCTACTCAAATGAACTAACAGATCCATAATGACATGAAGAAACAAAATACATAGGAATATAGTATGATTGCTTTTATGTGAAGTTGAAAAAATGCAAAATATAACAATTTGTTATTTCAGGATATATACATGAATGACAAATACTGTGACACAAACCAGGAAGTGAACACAAATGCAGAATAGTGGTTACCAGGTATGGAAAGTGGTGGATGGAAGTATAGAGCAAGGAGAATACAATATTAGGAGAAAGGAAAGAAGAAAGGAAGGGAGAGAAGGAGAGAGACAGTGAGAGAGGGTAAGAGAGAGGGAGGGAAGGAAGGAAGGAAGGAAGGAAGGAAGGAAGGAAGGAAGGAAGGAAGGAAGGAAGGGAGGGAGGGAGGGAGGGAGAAAAAAAGGTGGGAAAGAAAAAAACCTATAAGTGGTAGTGGGGTTTAGTAAAGATTCTTGGAAGGAGGAGGGCTTAAACAGGTTCTTGAAAGGTGTAAATCTCAGTAAATGTAGTTAAAATTTACGTATTGTTTTATAGTTTACAAAATATAGCATCTCCATGGTGTTATATTGAGTCTGCATAGGCAGAGAGAAATGAAAGCAGACATTCAAAATGTGGAAAATAGCATAGCCAAGGCACAGAGGGTGTGAAGGCACATCTTGCAGCACAAGACCTTGGGGATCAACTCAGATGGGCAGTTAGTTTGGGCAGTAATTAATAATAAATAGACCGATAGATCCATAGGTTTTATTATAATGGGGTTGGGACCTTATCTGGGAAACCACTAAAATATATGTAAGCTTGTTTACAGACAAAAACAAGCCCAAGAAATATTTGTCTATAATCCAGCCTATAGTTTTAACTTCCAGAGTGTAGGAAGTATGGAGGATAGAGGATTAATTGAAAAGGTACCATAGGAAATGGGCCAGACAAATCAAAGATATGTAATATTATATAAGACAATTTATCTCTTTGAAAAATCTAAATTATAAAAGAAAAGAAAGACAGAGTGGAAATTGCTTTAGATTAAGGGAGACATAACAACCAAAGACAATGCATGGTCCTTGATTAGATCTTGGTTTGGAAATTAATACAGGGGCCCTGACTGGTGTGCTCTATGGGTAGAGCATTGGCCTGGAGTGTGGATGTCCTGGGTTTAACCCCAGTCAGGACACATATAAGAAGTGACCACCATCTTCTCTTCTACTCCCTCTTCCCTTTCTCTTTCTCTTCCCATCTCAGACAGTGGCTCCATTGATTTGAAGTATCAGCCTCAGGCACTGAGGGTAATTTGGTTGATTCGAGTATTGGCCCAAAATGGGAGTTTTTAGGTGCATCCCAGTAGGGAGTATGTGGGAACCTGTCTCTATCTCCCCTCCTTTCACTTAAAAGAAAAAAACAAGGAAAAGACAAACAGCCAGAAAATATGTTTTGTAGACAACTGGCAATATATAGATATAGACTTAGATGACATTAATCAATTTTCTAAATTTGTTAGATGTGATGGCAGTACTGTCAGAAAATAGAAAAATGTTTTTATTTTCTGGAAATGCATGCTAAAGTAGTTTGATTGAAGCATCATAATGTTTAAAATGGTCCAGGAAAAAAAATATATAGAAGAAACATATATGGCAAAATGTGAATGATCTAGGAATTTTGTGGCTGACATTGTACTATTTCTACTTTTCTGTGTTATAATTTTCATTTTAGTAGAACTTTAAAAATCCAGGCCCTGCATGACCAGGCGGTGATGCAGTGGATAGAGTGTCAGACTGGGACACAGAGGACCCAGGTTCAAAATCCCAAGGTTACCACCTTGAGCATGGGCTCATCTGGCTCGAGCACAGTCTCACTAGCTTGAGCATGAGGTTGCTGGTTTGAGTGTGAGGTCATAAGCATGAGGTTGCTGGTTTGAGTGTGAGGTCATAGACATGACCCCATGGTCACTATCTTGAGCCCCAAGGTCACTGGCTTGAAGCCCAAGGTCAATGGCTTGAACAAGGAGTCGCTCAATCTGCTGTAGCCCCCATCAAGGCACATATAAGACAGCAATCAATGAACAACTAAGGTGCTGCAATGAAGAATTGATGCTATTCATCTCTCTCTCTTCTTGCCTGTCCTTGTCTTCCCTCTCTCTGTCTAACTCTGTCTCTCTAGATAAAAAAAAAAATCTAGGCCTTGGTTGGCGGTTCAATAGAGCTTTGGCCCAGTGTATGGACATCTCAGGTTCAAATCCTGGTCAGGGCACACAGCAAAGTGACCATCTGCTTCTCTCTTTCTCCCTCACCCCCTTCTCACCTTCTTCTCCTCCCACAGCCAGTAGCTCAGTTGGTTCCAGCGTGACCTTGGGCATTGAGGATATGTTGGTTTGTCTCAGTGTGTCAGCCATAGGTGCTAAAAATAGCTTACTACTTGAGCATTGTACCTAGATGGGGTTGCCAGGTGGATCCCAGTCCAGGCATATGCAGGAGTCTGCCTCACTATCTCCCCTTTTCTCACCTAAAAGAAAATCCAATAAAAAGTACATATTTACATAAATCAATTGCATTATAACCTGTTGGAGATAATGAAGTTGTCATTATAGAAATGATGTTATCTGCAGAAATAATTTAGAAAAGGAAAAAAGTTTAAGAAATAAACATTTGTCAGGTTTATCTAGTCCCTCTTATTTTTAGAAGAAGGAGTTTCTCAAGTCACAATATCATGATGGAATTTAAAAAAAGGCATTCAGTTCTTTTTACTCTGCTTATATGGAGCTTCAGGATGTTCCAAACAGATAACCAATCTCAATTCTTGAAACAGGTGGAGTGTGTCTCATTCATGTATTATGTGACAAAGTTGTCAATACAAGAGGTAACATGGAGGTTATGAGTCACTTGAACTTCTGAACTTCAGCTCAGTCAAGAGTGTCAGTCATCCAATAAACCATCATTGTTGAGGCACCTGGTCTTCTTGCCCAGTGGACGTCACTGTTGGAAAAGCTCTTGAAACAAAAACCAAAAGATGCTTGTTGAAGGCCCTGCCTTACAGACATTGCAGCAGTTGTTAGAGACCCCTGGTGGCAACATAATGGAAACACAGCTTACCGCAAAATTCAGGCTTTCTGATAAGTAAACAGTCAACATTCTCTACCACTCAGTATCCTTCACTTCTCCAGCCTATTCACTTAATTTTTCTTTCTCCCACTCTTAAAACACTTCGTCATTCCTCAATGGTTTTTCCATACCAATTTTTTCATTTACATGTTCCCTCTCAATTTTCACATGCAGTCACCAAATCATATATTTGGCACGATTTTCTCTATTGAACCCATGTCTGTATTTCCAACTCCCTGCTGGTTATTTCTTTATAGATAATTCTTTAACTTAATAACTCAAAAGAAAACTTATTGCTCATGGTTGCTAATCCTATATTTCCTACCTCAAGAAATGAAATGGTATCACAATAAACCTAAAAGTACAAAGAGTCTTGCACACTTAGCATGTAACAGGCACAGTGACACATTCTTGGATAAGGAAAATAAAGACACACCTTATGGTATGAAGAAAACGGACCCTTTAATGGGACAGAGGAATGTGTATCTTGCTTTGGGAATTCTGGGGAAGAGACCTAACCCAGCCTGAGATGTAAAGACTCAAGATGAAGTTTTCCTAGAAGAAATTACTATCAATATTGTACACAGTAAGAATGTGTCTTGTTATGAGCTAAATTGAGTTCCCTCCAACATTCAGTAGTTGAAGTCCTCACCTCCAGGACTTGAGAATGTGACTGTATTTGGAGATAGATTCTTTAAAGAGGCAATTAAGTTAATACGGGGTCATTAGGGTGAGATTTAATCCAATATGACCAGTGTCCTTGTCCACAGAGGAAATTTGCACACAGAAGGATACACAGGGAAGACAGTGGGAAGACACCAGGAGTAGCAAGCTGTCTAAGAACTATCAAATTGTCAACATTTTGCATTTAGATTTTTAGCCTCCAGAATGTGAGGAAATACATTTGTGTTTTTTTTCCCCACTGAGGCTATGATACTTTGTTATAGCCACCTTAGCAAACTAGTATATTTTCATTTATTTTTCAAGTAAAGGGAAAATTTTCCAAGCAGAAGGACAAGAAATGCAAAACAAGTAACCGTGAAAGATCATAGTGTACTTGGGGCACTATAAGTAATTCAGTGTGACCAGGTAGCTGGGAGTGCTGTGAGGAAAATATGGGGAATTGAGGGAAATGAGACTGGAGAAATAGGAAAAGGTCAGGTTATGAAAAGAACTCCAGTGTACCAAATTAAATAGTGGAAATCAGGGCAGACACATTATGGAAGTAATGGAAGTAGTATTATAGGAGATCTTGCATTGTAGTTCAGTCCCTCAAAACAAAGTTAATCATTGGTGTGAAATCCTTAGGACTTTGTCTACTTGTTTTTCATGTTAACAACTATTATTTCATAATGACACTTACCAATTATCCACTTGATAGGATAATAGTTCTTCAACTACATTAATCTTGTCTCTCACAAGACATTTATCCCTCCTGAGTAATTTAAGTACTCATTCACTGAATTTTATGTGAATATTCTCTTCTACACTTCCTTATTTCAAGCTTCAATGATTTCTTCTCTCCAATGTTGATGTTTTAACAATGTCTGGAATTTGTGATAGCATATCTGTTGGGTCAGTGCTTATATAAGCTGGTTTTAGCTAGAATATCATTACTTTTTAAAGTAATATCTCTATTGCTCAAGTCTTAACATTTATTTTGCTCCTTTTTAATTAAGATTAATTTTCAAAATATCCAAGGCTTGGGTAATTTATCTTTGTTGTCCTCTCTGCAATCTTTCAATTACCTTTTTAAAAGTTTTTATTATTGGACCTGGCCGGTTGGCTCAGTGGCAGAGCATCGGCCTGGCGTGCAGGAGTCCCGGGTTCGATTCCCAACCAGGGCACACAGGAGAAGCGCCCATCTGCTTCTCCACCCCTCCCCCTCTCCTTCCTCTCTGTCTCTCTCTTCTCCTCCAACAGCTAAGGCTCCATTGGAGCAAAGTTGGCCCGGGCACTGAGGATGGCTCCATGGCCTCTGCCTCAGGCACTAGAATGGCTCTGGTCATAACAGAGCAATGCCCCAGATGGGCAGAGCATCGCCCTCTGGTGGGCATGCTGGGTGGATCCCAGTCAGGCGCATGCAGGAGTCTGTCTGACTGCCTCCCTGTTTCCAACTTCAGAAAAATACAAAAAAAAATTATTATTTTTCTGAAATGCAAAGTGGAGAGGCAGAGAGACAGACTCCCACATGTGCCCGACCAGGATGCTATGCTCATCTGGGGCGTTGATCCGTTGTAACTGGAGCCATTCTAGCACCTGAGGCTGAGGCCATGGAACCATGCTCAGCACCTGGGCCAACTTTGCTCTAATGGAACGTTGGCTGCAGGAGGGGAAGAGAGAGACAGAGAGAAAGGAAAGGGGGAAATGGTGGGGAAGCAGATGGGCACTTCTTCTGTGAGCCCTGGCAGAATCAAACCTGGGACTTCCACACGCTGGACCAATGCTCTACCACTGAGCCAACTGCCAGTGCTCTATTACCTTTTAATCCTTGATTTTCCCAAGGATAGAACAGAATGAATTGTTATGTTCTAATAAATTAGGTTGTAAGCTCCATGAAAGCAGTGGTTGCAACCCACTTTTTTTATCAGTATGTTACCAGTGCCTCATATAGTGCCTGAGACACAATTGAAAATAAATATAAGTATTTTTAACTTTATTTTTTAATTACAATTTTCATTCCAGTTTAGTTTCAGATGTATAGGAGCATTTAGACAATCATACACCTTATAAAGTTTTCCATTCAATATTTCAAACACTCATGTGGAAACATAGTTATGTCAATATTATCAACTATTGATATATTCCCTATTCTTTACTTTATATACCCATGACTATTTTGTAACTATAAATTATTTTTTTATGGCCAAGTAAAATTCCATTGTATATATGTACCACATCTTATTTAGACAGCTGTCTATTGATTGGCACTTGGGCTGCTTCTATATCTTGCCTATTGTAAATAATGCTGCAATAAACATAGGGGCGCATATATTCTTTTCAATTAGTAGTTGGGTAGATGTATACCCAGAAGTGGAATTGCTGGGTCATAAGGCAGTTTCATTTTTAATTTTTAAAAGAAATTCCATGTTGTTTTCCACAGTGGCTGCACCAATCTGCATTACCACTAACAGTGCAAGAGTGTTCCCTTTTCTCCATATCCCATCCTCACTTGTACTTGTTTTTTGATTTATCCATGGTAGCCCTTCTGACAGGTGTGAGGTGACATCTCACTGTGGTTTTAATTTTCATACTTCTGATAGTTAGTGATGTTGAGCATCTTTTCATATGTCTATTGGCCCTCTGTATTTCCTCTTTGGAGAAGTGTCTATTTAGTTCCCTCCCCACTTTTTATTTTGGGTTGTTTGTTTTGTTGGTGTTGAGATGTTTGAGTTCTTTATAAATTCTGTATGTATCATTGATGAATATCTTCTCCCATTTAGTAGGTTGTCTTGTTGATGGATTCATTTGCTGTGCAAATCTTTTTAGTTTGATGTAGGCCTTTTTGTTTATTTTACTTTTTGTTTATCTTTTCCAAGTACATATGTCAGAAAAAAAATATTGCTACGAGAAATATCTGAAATTTGCTGCCTATGTTTTCCTCTAGGATTTTTATGGTTTCAAATCTTACATGTAAGTATTTAATCCATTTTGAGTTTATTCTTATATATGATTTAAGTTGGATGTCTGATTTCATTTTCTCTTACACGTTCGTCAATTCTCTCAACACCATTTATTGATTAGACTATTTTTACCCCATTGTATGTTCTGGCCTCCTTTGACATAGATTAATTGATCATATAGGCATGACTTTATTCCTCAGTTCTCTCTTCTGTTCCATTGATTTTTATCAAAACTTTTTTTTTACATCAGTATCATGCTGTTTTTATTACTATAGCCTTGTAGTATTGTTTGCTTTCAGGTAGCTTCATACCTTTACCTTTGTTCTATATTTTCAAGATTGCTGTTACTATTTGGGCTTTTTTTGTGTTTGCATAAAAAATTTTGGATTATTTGTTCTAGTTCTGTGAAACATGCTGTTGGTAGCTTGATAGGAATTACATTGAATCTATAGATTGCTTTGGGTAGTATGGACATTTTAATGATGTTAATTCTTCCTATTCATGAACACTATATATGCTTCTACTTATTTGTATCTTCTTCAATTTCTCTCTTCAGTGTTATATAATTTTCTGAGTACAGGTATTTTACCTCCTGGGTTAAATTTATTCTTAAGTTTTTTTAATGCATTATAATGGAATTGTATTCTTAGTTTCCCTTTCTTTTAGTTAATTACTGATTTATAAAATGCAATTGATTTCTGAATATTAATTTTGTATCCTGCTACTTTAATTAATTTATTTATTAGGTTAGAGTTTCATTAGTAGAATCACTAAAATTCTGTATGTGTAGTAACATGTTATCTTTAAATAATGACAGTTATTTTTATATTTTATGTAAAAAATTAAATTTAATGGGGTGACATTGATCAATAAGAGTACATAGGTTTCAGGTAAACATTTCTATAACATATGAACTGTTGATTATGTTGTGTACCCAAAACCCAAAGTCAAATCATTTTCTGTCACTGTATATTGGTTCCTCTTTACTCCCTTCCCTCCAACACTTCCCCACTTCCCCCTCAACTTGGTAACCACTTCAATTTTACTATGTCTACAAGTCTCAGTTTTATATAACACCTATGTGTGAAATTATATAGTTCTTAGCTTTTTCTGATTTACTAATTTTGTTTATGCATAATGTTCTCAAGGTCCATCTATGTTGTCATAAATGTCAATAGGTTATCATTTCTTATGGCTGAGTAGTACTCCATTGTATATATGTACCATATCTTCTTTATCCAATCCTCTATCTAAGGACACTTTGGTTGTTTCCATGTCTTGGCCACTGTGAATAATGCTGAGATGAACATGGGGGTGCATGTGTCTTTACGTACCAATATTTTCACATTTTAGGGGTAGATATCTATTAGATGAATTGCTGGGTCTTATGGTAGTTCTGTTCTTAATTTTTTTTTGAGGAAACACCATATTTTCTCCCATAATGGTTGTACTAGCTTAAATTCCCACCAGCAATGAATAAAGGTTACTTTTTCTCCCCAGCCTCTCCAACCCTTGTTATTACCTGTCTTCTTGATAATAGCCAATCGAACAGGTGTGAGGTGGTATCTCACTGATTTGCATTTCTCTAGCAGCTAGTGAAGATGAACATTTTTTCATATTATCTGTTGGCTATTTGTATGTCTTCTTGGGAGGACTGCATAATGACAGTTTTAAATCTTTTTTTTTCAATATAGATACTTTTTATATCCTTTTCTTGTCTGATTGCTGGGGCTAAAACTACCAATACTATGTTAAATGAGAGAGGTAAAAATGAACATCCTTGTCTTATTCAGGATCTTAAGGAAAACACTTCTAATGTTTTCTTGTTGAGTATGGTGTTAATTGTGGGTTACATATGGCCATGTGTCATATATGGCCTTTATTATATGTAGTTTTATTTACAGTATTCCCAGTTTGCGTTGAATAGTTTTTACTTAATATTTTTCTGCATCTATTAATATGCTCATATAAACTTTATCTTTCACTTTGTTTATATGGTATATCACATTTATTGATTTGTATATATTGAACCATTTTTGCATCTCAGAAGTAAATCCCACTTAATCAAGATATATCATCTTTTTAGCGTATTGCTGAATTTAGTCTGCTCATATTTTGTCAAGGATTTTTGCATCTTTGTTCATCAAAGATACTGGCTTATAATTTTATTTCTTTGTAATTTCTTTATCTGGTTTTGAAATTAGCATAACTTTGGCTTCATAAAATGATTTTGTGTCTTTCTTTCTCTAGAATTTTTTGAAATAGTATGAGAAGAATACAGTCTTTTTTTTAAAATTTTATTTATTCATTTTAGAGAGGAGAGAGAAAGGGAGAGAGAGAGACAGAAAGGGAGAGAGAGAGACAGAGAGGGAGAGAGGAGAGACAGAGAGAGAAGGTGGGGAGGAGCTGGAACCATCAACTCTCATATGTGCCTTGACCAGGCAAGCCCAGGGTTTTGAACTGGCGACCTCAGCATTTCCAGGTCGACACTTTATCCACTGCGCCACCACAGGTCAGGCTAGAATACAGTCTTTTTTTAATGTTTGGTAAAATTTACCTGTGAAGCCATCTAGTCCAGGACTTTTGTTAGTTGGAAGTTTTTTGATTACTACTTCAGTTTCATTAGTTATAATTTGTCTATTCAGATTTTCTAAATCTTCATGATTCAGTTTTAAAAGATTGTTTTTTTCTAGGAATCTACTTCTTCCAGATTATTTGTTGGCATATTATATAATTTTTATAGCATTTTCTTTCTTTTTTTAAAATATTTTTTTATTAATTTTAATGGGGTGACATCAATAAATCAGAGTATATATGTTCAAAAAAAACATGTTCAGGTTGTCTTGTCATTCAATTATGTTGCACACACATCACCCAAAGTCAGATTGTCCTCTGTCACCTTCTATCTAGTTTTCTTTGAGCCTCTCCCCCTCCCCCTTCCCCTCTCTCTCCCTCTCCTCCCCGTAACCACCACACTCTTGTCCATGTCTCTTAGTCTCGTTTTTATGTCCCACCAATGTATGGAATCATGCAGCTTTTAGTTTTTTCTTATTTACTTATTTCACTCCATATAATGTTATCAAGATCCAACTATTTTGTTGTAAATGATCTGATGTCATCATTTCTTATGGCTGAGTAGTATTCCATAGAATATATGTGCCACATCTTCTTTATCCAATCATCATCTATTGAAGGACATTTTGGTTGTTTCCATGTCTTGGCCACTGTGGACAATGCTGCAACCAACATGGGGCTACATGTGTCTTTAAGTATCAATGTCTCTGAGTTTTGGGGTATATACCCAGTAGAGGGATTGCTGGGTCATAAGGTAGTTCTATTTTCAGTTTTTTGAGGAATCACCATACTTCTTCCATAATGGTTGTACTACTTTACATTCCCACCAACACTGGATGAGTGTTCCTTTTTCTCCACAACCTCTTCAACACTTGCTATTACCTATCTTGTTGATAATAGCTAATCTAACAGGTGTGAGGTGGTATCTCATTGTAGTTTTGATTTGCATTTCTCTAATAACTAATGAAGATGAGCATCTTTTCATATATCTGTTGGCCATTTGTATTTCTTCCTGGGAGAAGTGTCTGTTCATGTAGCATTTTTCTAATAATACTTTGTATTTCTGTATTGTTAGTTGTTACTTCTCCTTTTCATTCCTGATTTATTTGGGTCTACTTGGTTTTTATTTTTTTTTTTCGATGAGTCTGGTTATAGGATTATCAATCTTCTTTGTCTTTCAAAAAACCAGCTCTTGGATTCATTGATCTTTGTGTTTTGGTTTTTACTCTATTTTGTTTATTTTTGTCTGATCTTTATTACTTCCTTCCTACAACTCACTTTGGGTTTTGTTTTTTCTTTTTTTAGCGACTTTAGCTGTAAGATTATACAGTGATACCTTGAGATATGAATTTAATTCATTCTGTAACTGAGTTTGATATGTAAGTCAGTCAACTTGTATATCAAAATGCTGATACTGGACCCATGTGCCAGTGTGCCAACTAGCAGCAGCTTCTCAAATCACGACTCGCATCTCAGAATTTGACTCGTATCTCAAACAAAAATATGGATCAAGCCATAGCTCATATCTTTTTTTAACTTAATTTTTTAAAATTAATTTTAATGGAGTGACATTGATAAATCAGGTACATATGTTCAGAAAAAAATCTCTGTTATTTTGACATTTGATTATGCTGCATTCTAATCACCCAAAGTCCAATTGTCTTCTGTCACCTTCTAACTGGTTTTCTTTGTGCCTCTCCCTACCCCCATCCCCCTCCCTCTCCCCACCCCCACCCCGTAACCCCTACACTCTTGTCCATGTCTCTGAGTCTCATTTTTATGTCCCACCTATGTATGGAATTATATAGTTCTTTGTTATTTCTGATTGACTTATTTCGCTCAGTATAATGTTATTAATGTCCATCCATGTTGTTGTAAATGATCCGATGTCATCATTTCTTATGGCTGAGTAGTATTCCATAGTATATATGTACCAAAGCTTTTTCATCCACTTGCCTACTGATGGACACTTGCGCTGTTTCCAGATCTTCACTATTGTGAACAATGCTACCATAAACATGGGAGTACATTTCTTCTTTTGAAACAGTGCTACGGTGTTCTTGGGTATATTCCTAAAAGTGGGATTGCTGGGTCAAAAGGCAGTTTGATTTTTAATTTTTTGAGGAATCTCCATACTGTTTTCCACAGTGGCTGCACCAGTGTGCATTCCCACCAGCAGTGCAGGAGGGTTCCCTTTTCTCCACATCCTCGCCAGCACTTATTCTGTGTTGTTTTGTTGATGAGCGCCATTCTGACTGGTGTGAGGTGATATCTCATTGTGGTTTTAATTTGCATTTCTCTAATGATTAGTGATGTTGAGCATTTTTTCATATGCCTATTGGCCATCTGTATGTCCTCTTTGGAGAAGTGTCTATTCATTTCTTTTGTCTATTTTTTGATTGGATTGTTTGTCTTCCTGGTATTGAGTTTTACAAGTTCTTCATAAATTTTGGTTATTAACCCCTTATCAGATGTACTGTCAAATATGTTCTCCCGTTGTGTAGTTTGTCTTTTTATTCTGTTCTTATTGTCTTTAGCTGTGCAAAAGCTTTTTAGTTTGATAAAGTCCCATTTGTTTATCCTGTCTTTTATTTCACTTGCCCGTGGAGATAAATCAGCTAATATTTATATATTGCTGCGAGAGATGTCGGAGAGCTTACTACCTATGTTTTCTTCTAAGATACTTATGGTTTTATGGCTTACATTTAAGTCTTTTATCAATTTTGAGTTTATTTTTGTGAATGGTGTAAGTTGGTGGTCTAGTTTAATTTTTTTGCAGGTAGCTGTCCAACTTTCCCAACACCATTTGTTGAAGAGGCTGGCTTTACTCCATTGTATGCTTTTACCTCCTTTGTCAAATATCAGTTGTCTCTAAAGGTGTGTATTTATTTCTGGGTTCTCTATTCTGTTCCACTGATCTATATGCCTGTTTTTATGCCAGTACCAGGCTGTTTTGAGTACAGTAGCATTGTAGTATAACTTGATATCCGGAAGTGTGATACCACCCACTTTATTCTTCCTTTTCAAGATTGCTGAGTCTCTTTGTGTTCTCTTTTGGTTCCATATAAGTTTTTTTTTTGTTTTTTTGTTTTTGTTTGTTTGTTTGTTTTTTTAAATTTTTCTGAAGCTGGAAATGGGGAGAGACAGTCAGACAGACTCCCGCATGCGCCCGACCGGGATCCACCCAGCACGTCCACCATGGGGCGACGCTCTGCCCTCCGGGGCATCGCTCTGCTGTGACCAGAGCCACTCTAGCGCCTGGGGCAGAGGCCAAGGAGCCATCCCCAGTGCCCGGGCCATCTTTGCTCCAATGGAGCCTTGGCTGCGGGAGGGGAAGAGAGAGACAGAGAGGAAGGGGGAAGGCGGGGGTGGAGAAGCAAATGGGTGCTTCTCCTATGTTCCCTGGCCGGGAACTGAACCCGGGTCCCCCGCACCCCAGGCCAACGCTCTACTGCTGAGCCAACCGGCCAGGGCCCATATAAGTTTTTGGAATATGTGTTATATATCTTTGAAGTAAGTCATTGGTATTTTAATCAGTATTGGATTGAATTTATAAATTGCTTTGGGTAATATAAACATTTTAATGATGTTTATTCTTCCTAATCATGAGCATGGTATATGCTTCCACTTGTTTGTATCTTCCCTGATTTCTTTTATCAATGTTTTATAATTTTCCAAGTACAAGTCTTTAATTTCCCTGGTTAAATTTATTCCTAGGTACTTTATTTTTTTGGTTGCAGTGGTGAAGGGGATTGCTTCCTTAATTTCTCTTTCAGACAGTTCATTGTTGGTGTATAAAAATGCCTCTGATTTCTAAATACTAATTTTATATCCTGCCACCTTGCTGAATTCATTTATCAAGTCCAGTAGTTTTTGACTGAGACTTTAGGGTTTTCTCTATACAATATCATATCATCTGCAAGTAATGATAGTTTTACTTCGTCTTTTCCAATTTGGATGCCTTTTATTTCTTCTTCTTGTTTGATTGCTGTGGCTAGGACTTCCAGGACCATGTTGAATAAGAGTGGTGAAAGGGGGCACCGGTGCCTTGTTCCTGATCTTAAGGGTATTGCTTTTAATTTTTGCCTATTGAGTATGATGTTGGCTGTGGGTTTGTCATAGATGGCCTTTATCATGTTGAAATATGTTCCCTGTATTCCCCCTTTGCTGAGAGTTTTGATCATGAATGGGTGCTGGATTTTATCAAATGCTTTTTCTGCATCTGTTGAAATTATCGTGTGGTTTGCCTCCTTCCTTTTGTTTATGTGATTAATCACATTGATTGATTTGTGAATATTGTACCAGCCTTGCCTCCCAAGAATAAATCCCACTTGATCCTGGTGTATAATTTTTTTCATATGTTGCTTGATCCGGTTTGCTAATATTTTGTTGAGGAATTTAGCATCTAAATTCATCAGGGATATTGGCCTATGTTGTCTTTGCCTATTTTTGGAATCAGAATTATGCTCGTCTCATAAAGGAAGCTTGGAAGTCTTCCTTCCTCTTGAATTTTTTGAAATAGCTTGAGAAGGATAGGAGTTAATTCTTTGAATATTTGGTAGAATTCACTTGTGAAGCCATCAGGCCCAAGACTTTTCTTTGTTGGGAGTTTTTTTTATAACTGTTTTGATCTCATTTGTTGTAATTGGTCTGTTTAAGTTTTCTGATTCTTCCAGATTAATTTTTGGAAGATTATATGTTTCAAGGAATTTGTCCATTTCATCTAGGTTGTCTAGATTTTTGGCATACAGTTCTTCATAGTATTTTCTTACAATATTTTGTATTTCTGTTGTGTCAGTTGTTATTTCTCCACTCTCATTTCTAATTTTATTTATTTGAGTCCTCTCTCTTTTTTTCTTGGTGAGTCTGATTAAAGGTTCATCAATCTTGTTTACCTTTTTAAAGAACCAGCTCCTGGTTGCATTGATCCTCTGTATTGTTTCTTTAGCCTCTATATCATTTATTTCTGCTCTGATCTTTATTATTTCATTCCTTCTACTAGCTCTGGGCTTTACTTGCTGTTCTTTTTCTAGTTCTTTTAGATGCAGGGTCAAGTTGTTAATTTGAACTTTCTCTAGCTTCTTAAGGTATGCCTGTAATGCTATGAACTTTTTTCTCAGGACTGCTTTTGCTGTGTCCCATAAATTTTGAGTTGATGTATTCTCATTATCGTTCGTTTCTAGGAATTTTTTAATTTCTTCTTTGATCTCATTGTTAACCCATTCATTATTTAATAACATGCTATTTTGTTTCCAAGTGTTTGAGTATTTTTTAGTTTTTCTGTTGTGGTTGATTTATAGCTTCATGCCTTTGTGATCAGAGAAGGTGCTCGATATGATTTCATGCTTCTTAAATTTTTTGAGACTGCTTTTGTGTCCTAATATGTGGTCTATCCTAGAGAATGTACCATGAGCACTTGAAAAAAATGTATATTCTGCTGCTTTAGTGTTAAAGGTTCTGCAGATATCTATTAAATCAAGTTGATCTCATGTTTCCTTTAAGTCTGCTGTTTCTTTGTTAATTTTCTTTCGAGGATCTATCTAGTGATGTTAGTGGGGTATTGAAATCCTCTACTATTATAGTATTCCTGTTGATATCGCTCTTTAAATCTATCAAAATCTGCTTTATATATTTAGGTGCTCCTATATTAGGTGTGTAGACATTTATAACAGTTATATCTTCCTGTTGGATTACTTCCTTTATCATTATGTAGTGACCTTCTTTATCTCTTACTATAGCCTTTGTTTTAAAGTTCATTTCGTCTGATATAAGTATTGCTACCCCAGCTTTTTTTTCATTTCCATTTGCGTGAAATACTTTTTTTCATCCTTTTACTTTCAGTTTATGTGCATCTTTTGTTTTAAGCTGTGTCTCTTGTAGACAGCATATGTATGGGTCCTGTTTTCTTATCCACGCAGCTACCTTATGTCTTTTGATTGGATCATTTAATCCATTTACATTTAAGGTTACTATTGATATGTAGTTGTTTATTGCCATTTTATTCTTTAAAACTGTATTTCTCTCTTGCTATATTCTTTTTCTCCTTTGATCTGTTTACAACAGGTCCCTTAGCATTTCTTGAAACCTTGGTTTGGTTGTAGTAAATTCCTTGAGTTTTTTTTTTTGAAAAGCTTTTTATTTCTCCTTCAATTTTAGATGATAGTCTTGCTGGATAAAGTAGTCTAGGTTGTAGGCTCTTATTCTGCATTACTTTGAATATTTCTTGCCACTCCCTTCTGGCCTCAATTTTTTCTGTTGAAAAGTCAGAAGTCATCCTTATGGGGGCTCCTTTGTAGGTAATAGCCTTTTTTTCTCTAGCAGCTTTTAATATTTTCTCTTTATCACTATGCTTTGGTATTTTAATTATGATGTGTCTTGGTGTAGATTTCTTTTGATTTCTCTTTAATGGAGTTGTCTGTGCTTCTTGACCTTGTGAGACAGTTTCCTGCCTTAATTTAGGGAAGTTTTCAGCTATGATATGTTTGAACAAAGTCTCTATCCCTTGTTCTTTCTCTTTGTCTTCAGAAACCCCTATTATGCGTATGTTATTTCTCTTCATGTTGTCACAGAGCTCTCTTAGAGTTTCCTCAGATGTTTTGAGTCTCTTTTCTTTTTTCTTCTCTGCTTCCATGCCTTCATTTATCTTGTCCTCTAACTCGCTGATTTGATTCTCAGATTCATTCGTCCTGCTTTTAATTCCTTCCATTGTGTTCTTTATTTCTGATACTGTATTTGTCATTTCTGACTGATTCTTTTTTATTATTTCAATGTCCTTTTTTATATTTGCTATCTCTTTATTTAGGTGTTCATAATGACTATCTATTGTTGTTCTAAGATCTTTGAGCATCCTAACAATTATTATTTTAAACTCTGCATCACATAATTATATGTGATTCATTCAGGTCCTTTTTGGGGGATTTCTCTTGATTCATTTGTGTTGCATTTATCTGCCTTCTCATTTTGTCTGTGTAAAAGAAGGTTTTGGACACTGGGGTCCACTGGCTGTGGCCTCTGTGTTTCTAGGTGTGGTCTATCTGCAGGCCCACCACCTCCTCTGCTGCTGCTGCCTAGGGCATTCAGGTATGGGCATTGCTGGTGTCTGCCCACTGGGGCTTTTGCTGTGGTTTCTGCCTCTCCTTCATGGGAGTGGCTTTGATCACATGCTCGGGTGTACAAGCCTTGGTGGCCTCGGCCTTTGCTCTGCCCCTGCAGGTGGCGTTATGCTCGGCCCTGAGGGCAGAGGTGAGCACCTTTGTTCAGCTGTGAGTCTCCGCCCGCAGCTCATATCTTAAAAAATTCATATGTTGATCTGTTCGTATTTCAAGGTACCACTGTATTGTTTATTTGAGATTTTTCTTGTTTTTTGTAGGCTGGTATTGTTATAAAGTTTCCTTATGTTTGCTTTTGCTCTGATCCATAGATTTTGTACTCTTTGTTTTTATTTTTTTTAAATTTTTATTTTGTTTATTCATTTTAGAGAGGAGAGAGAGAGAGAGAGGAGAGAGAGACAGGGGGGAGGAGCTGGAAGCATCAACTCCCATATGTGCCTTGACCAGGCAAGCCCAGGGTTTCGAACCGGCAACCTCAGCATTTCCAGGTCGACGCTTTATCCACTGCGCCACCACAGGTCAGGCTGTTTTCATTTTCATTTGTCTTAAGATATCTTTAATTTCTTTCTAGGTCTCATTTTTAACCCATTCATAATTTAGTAACATTTTATTTAGCCTCTGTGTGTTTGAGTGTTTTTGTTCTTTTCGTGTAATTGATTTCTAGTTTTATACCATTCTGTTTTAAATGGATGCCTGAAATGAGTCCATTCTTTATAAATTTACTGAGACTTGTTTTGTGCCTAACATGAGTTCTATCCTAAAAACATATTTTGTATACTCTTGAAAAGAATGTATATTCTCTAGTTTTGGGTAAAATACTTTGAAGATATTGTTTAAATTCATTTGGTCTAGTGTGTTAAGGTTGTTGTTTTCTTGTTGATCTTCTGTCTGGAAGATCTACCTATTGATTCCCTACTACAACTGTAATATTGTTGATCTCTCTCCTGATGTCTTTCAAGATTTGTTTTATATATTTAAGTGCTCCTATGTTGGGTGCAGATAGGTTTTATAAGGGTTATATTCCATTATTGAATTGCTTTCTTTATCATTATGTAGTGTCTTTCTTTTTTTTTTATTTTTTGTATTTTTCTGAAGATGGAAACGGGGAGAGACAGCCAGACAGAATCCTGCATGCGCCCGACCGGGATCCACCTGACACGCCCACCAGGGGCGATGTTCTTCCCACCAGGGGGTGATGCTCTGCCCCTCTGAGGCGTCGCTCTGCCACGACCAGAGCCACTCCAGTGCCTGGGGCAGAGGCCAAGGAGCCATCCCCAGCACCCAGGCCATCTTTGCTCCAATGGAGCCTCGCTGCGGGAGGGGAAGAGAGAGACAGAGAGGAAGGAGGGGGGACGGGGGTGGAGAAGCAAATGGGCGCCTCTCCTATGTGCCCTGGCTGGGAATTGAACCCGGGTCCCTTGCACGCCAGGCCGATGCTCTACCGCTGAGCCAACCGGCCACGGCCCATTATGTAGTGTCTTTCTTTGTCTCTTGTTATAACCTTTGTTTTAAAGTCTATTTTTTTTTATAAATACTGCTATCCCAGCTTTTTTTCTTTTCCGGTTGCATGAAATATCTTTTCCATCCCTTTACTTTTAGTCTGTGTGTATATTTTATTCTTTGGTAGGTCTTTTGCAGATAGCATATATATGGGTCTATTTTTTAATCCATTCTGCTATCCTATGTTTTTTTATTAGAGCACTTAAGCCATTTACATTTAAAGTAATTATTGATAGGTACATAAATATTGTCATTTTATTCTTTATAATTATATTTCTCTGAGGTCTTCTTCTTCCCTTTCTCTTCCTTCTCCTCCTTTTTTTTCTTCTCCTCTTCTTTCCTTTTATCCTTTAAAGTTTTTTGTAAAACTGGTTTGGTGGTAATGAACGCCTTTAAATTTTTCTTTTCTGAGAAGCTCTTTATTTCTTTTTCAATTTTAAATGATAACTTTCCTGGGAAAAGTACTCTTAGTTGTAGTCTTTGCTTTTTATCACTTCAAATATTTCATGCCAATCTCTTTTGGCATGAAACTTTTCTGTTGAGAAATCACCTGATAGTCTTATGGGAACTCCCTTATATATAACTGACTGTCTTTCTCTTGCTTCTTTTAAGATTCTTTCTTTGTCCTTAACCTCTGACATTTTAGTTTTGAGGTGTCTTGATATGGGCCTCTTTGGGTTCATCTTTTTTGGGATTTTCTGTGCTTCTTGGACTTGTGTGTCTTTTACTGTCTCCAGGTTAAGAAAGTTTTTAGTCATTATTTTTTCAAAGAAGTTCTCAATTTCTTGTTCTCTTTCTTCTTCTTGTACCTTATAATGTGGACACTGCTACACTTCATGTTGTCCCAGTGGTCCCTTAAAATATCTTCATTTTTAAAAATTTCTTTTTGATACTCTGATAGATGTTTTCGGCTATGCTGTCTTTCAAATTTCTGATTCAGTCCTCTGCTTCATCTAACCTACTGTTATTCCTTCTGGTGCATTCATCATTTCAGATATTTTATTCCTCATTTCTGATTGGCTCCTTTTCATGGTTCATATGTCCTTTATCCTGCTGTTGAAGTTCTCAGTAAGTTCCTTGAGCCACCTAATAACCCTCTTTTTGAACTCTATATCTGGTAAATTGCTTGCCATAATTTCATTTAGCTCTTGTTCTGTCATTTGGTGTCTGTTTCTATTTCACCGTATTTTGGCTGCCTCTTTGTGTTTGTTCCTTTGTATTGGATAGATCTGCTATATCTCTCAATCTTGGTAGGGTAGTCTTATGTAGTAAGTGTCCTGTGGGACCCAATGGTGCAGTCTTGATCACTTGAGCTGGGTGCTCCAGGAATGTCCCTTGTATATGTTATGTAAGCCGGAATATAATTGACTTTTGATTTCTATTGGTCTATTCATGTGTGAGATCAACTCTCATGCTGGCTGACTGTGTGGATCTACCCCTACTACAGTGTACAAGCTTCTGTGTAGGTGCTGACCACATGAAGTGGAATTTGCCTCAGTAATATTTGGGGCCTACAGAATCTCCCTTCATATAACTATAGTGAAGTTAATTACTCTAGTTTTGTCTGAAGCTGGCCACTGGGTATCTCAGTTATTGGGTCTCTTAGAAGGGAATTTAGTGCAGTTTAATTACAGACACTGCCTATGACTATTCCTGGGCAACCTGTTCGGAGCTGCGAGTGATCCACATTTTGTGGTTGTCTCTGTTGCTCCTGGGTGTAGATGGGAAGGACCAAGCTGTGCACCATGACCAGCTTCCATCAACATTGAACCCGAGGACTGGTCAGCAAAAGGCTCAAGGCAGCTCAAGATCCACCTACACCTGGCTCTGCCTGCCAGCTCACTGTTAAATTCAGTCACTGAACGAGCCTGGTAGTACTAGAGTTGAATGAGGTAGGTTCTCAGTGAGTTACCAGGTAGGGGTGAGTAGTGTTTACCATATTGCTGCAGGTTCAGACTCAGTGCCAATGTTGAGTCTGAGGCCACTCAGAAAAAGTCTTATGGTATAGCAAGTCTAGCTGCCCTTCACCAGGTTGGAGAGGCTCTCAGGAAGTCATCAGAGGGAGACCAAGATTTGGCCATGTGAAGGAAGGCCTCTTCTCAGGTTGGGTGTGTGAAAGGAAAATGGCCTACCCATCATAGAGCTACACAACTTATTCTTTCGCGGATTCTGCCAGGCAAGCTCAGCAGGGTGAGGGCCACAGGAGTTGGGAGAGTTGGGCTAGTGAAGCTTCTGTTAGGGGAAGGCATTGGTCAGGCTTGTAAAAAGGTTGGGGGAGTGGCCTCTGCCCCAGATCCATACAACTGTCTTCTTAGATTCTTCTCAGGCTTCTGATTGGACTTTCAGAAGTCTGATTGGATCCAAGAAGAATTTTCTTGAATTCTTCCCAGTGGTAGGGCTACTGAGAGTGGTGAGGCTAGTGCAGGGGTTGGGAACCTATGGCTCGTGAGCCAGATGTGGCTCTTTTGATGGCTGCATCTGGCTTGCAGACAAATCTTTATTAAACAAAATAATAATGTTAAAAATATAAAACATTCTCATGTATTACAACTCATTCATTTCCTACTGCTCATGTAATGGTTGTGGGTGGCTGGAGCCAATCCCAGCTGTCCTCTGGGACAACACCAAATTTTTATTGGACAATGCGTAATGTATATGAGTCATGGTATGGCTCCACAGAATTACATTTTAAAATATGTGGTATTTATGGCTCTCTCAGACAAAAAGGTTCCTGACCCCTGGGTTGGTGGGTCTCCTGTGAGTGGGAGAGACTCTGGTCATGTTTACAGAAAAGTAGGGGAATGGGCCCCCAGTCCAAAACCACACAAATTAGTCTGTGACATCTCCTTACTCTGCCCAGACCTCTATACCCCAGTCCAGGCAGCTGATTCCTCAGCAGGGTGTGAGCCCCACAGAGTAGGATGACAAGGAGATCAGAGGGTAGGACTATTGTTTTCCCCCAGGCTAATGCTGCATGGAGCAGAGTGCTCCACCAGAGAAAGATGACATCAGTGGTGTGGGAGAGGAACTTCGCACAGGGATCCCAGTGGCTGTACTTTAGGTCTCTCCCCAGAGCCACAAACCCATCTCTCCTCACAGGACTCTAGTCCACTCTGTCTCTCTCTGCAGAAGGAGTTGTGAACAAGATTTTGTGGTTAGCTCTTTAAAAGGGAACCTTTGTCTTTAGTAGACTTCTATCTTCTCTGGCAGACAGAATCTCTGGCCAGATGTTATGTGGGTACTGCCTCTTCCTGGCTGTGATATTCTGGTCTGGGGAGCTTGGCATGGGATTGAGACCTTAAGTTCTTCAGGGGAACCCTTTGAAGCTGGAGAGCCCTCTGGAATCTTAGCCATGGCCCGTTGGAGTCAGGTTGACACCTTTTGCACCTCCATACTTCCTACCAATTCCAATGTTGCTTTTCTGTAAATCTTTGCTTATAACACTTCTATTCAGTTAGTTATTCAGGTTGATTGCTCTATATTTTAGTTGTAATTCCAGTTTGTCCTGAAAGGAGATGTGTGTACCTTCCACCTACTCTACTGATATATTGAATCCTTGTTTAGGCCATTTTCTGTCGCATCCCAGGATATTGATAAGGGGAAGAGCAAGACATATGGGGATCCCATGCCTAAACCTTGAGACTAGACTTGAGCACTCTAGTACACCTGAAATTGGGAATGTGGAGAGAAGATATCTACTTGTCTAGAAAATCTTAGACAAGTAGAGTGATTTGATGATGTATGTGATGAAGATTTTTCTAGCTTGAATTTCTAGTCAAGATGTAACTTTGTAGAAAGTAGGAGATTTTTCTCAGATGACAGGAAACTGGTGAGAAAGAAGATGAAGGTTGCAGCCTGGCAATTTTTTTTTAATGTTGATGGTGTTTATTAATTCCTACACATTGAAGCCAACTTTGTAAAAACAGAAAACTTATAGCATATTACTAGCACATGTAATGGACACACATTTTTATTAAATTAAAAAATAAAATAATTCTGTTTGCTTTTAAGAAAATTGAAGGATTATTTACTCTAACCAGTAAGCCTTTAAATTCAGTGTCACATGAATCTTGATGTTTATGGAACTCTATCCTCTGAAAGGTAACCTTTGAACATTTTTCTCTCTCTCTGTGTAGGATAATCTGTCAAACCTGGTAGGAAGGCCTGGAAGACGAGGCTTTAAAATTTTTTTTGAATTCTTTGAAAATAGTGTGGAAGAATTTTGCTGCCACCTAATGGACAAATGAAATATATTTTACTGTTCTGCAATAAATGATTTTCTTTTTACCTCAGTGAACATTCACTTAAAACTGTAATATTTTTTTAAGAAACATATTTGATTTGTAAATAATTTTTCCACTTATATTAATTTATTATTACTGTTATGTATGTTCTATGTATGTGTGTTGTGGTGGTGGTAATGCAGGGGGTATAGTGAAATGTGAAAATGTTTGATTACTTAGATTTTAATCTAAACATCATAATTCATTTTTATAACATTGCTTAAGTTAAATTTACTAAAGGTTTAAGGATCTAATAGATGGCTTATGAATACTGATAATTTTTGTTCAATGAACTTTAGGCAATTTAGATAAACCAATGAATGAAATAAAGAATAAGCCATAATACAAAGAGATGCTGTGGAAATAAACAGAAAATCATATATATATATAAAGAAAGAGCAAGGATTGCTTACTGAGCTAAAAATAGTCAGTTACTTTTATCTATTTATAATCTACTTTTACATTGTATTTTTCTACAATATAGTTAGGGATTGATTTTCGCCTCTTTTCTCACTGGTGAAATATGTCTGATGTACTCTAAGTGTTAATAACTACTTTTTGGATAAATAGTATTTCTGTGATTATGTAAACTAGAAAATAGAAGAAAGGAAACAAAATCACCATAATCTTGCTCATTACCCAAATGTTATTAGTCTATTGATGACACCTAGCTAGTTAACATTTTTTTTTCTTTTTCTTTATTTATCAAGTGAGAAGGAGGGAGACAGAGAGATAGACTTCCACATGCACCCTGACCAGACCAGGATCTACCCGGCAAATCCCATCTAGGGTCGATGCTCTGCCCATCTGGAGCCATGTTCTCAGCTGAGCTATTTTTAGTGCCTGAAGCAGAAGATCCACGGAGGCATCCTCAGCACCTGGTGCTGATGCGCTCAAACCAGTTGAGCTATGGCTGCGGGAGGAAGAGAGAGAGAGAAGAGAGAAGAGGAGAAGTGGAGAAACAGATGGTCACTTCTTCTTTGTGCCCTAACCCAGAATCAAACCTGGGACATCCATACCCTGGGCCAACGCTTTACCACTGAGCCAACCAGCCAGGGCAGACTCTGGTGTTTTTATTCATCTTCTGACATTCTGAAGTATATTTGCCTCAATATGTTAACACTCTTTTTTCATTGGAGCCATGGAAACCCTTGGGCACCCTATTACGTCATCCTCCACAAATCTACCACATTTGATGGCGATTTTAGAAAGGAGTTACCAGGTTGAAAGGACCAAGTTAAAGTTTCTTTTGAGTCCCACGTGTTAAGGATCCTAAATACTAGGGCTTTATGGATAACCTCTGCTCCACCTTCAAATTTGCCTGACCTGGCTTCTCCCTCTAGCTCCACACTCTCACTGCCTGGGCATTCTCCTTCAAACCTCCACTTCTTCCTCCTGGGAGACCCACTACTGCCTGCAGACAGGCCACCACTCCCTGGCTCTACCTGGGTCTGGTACTGTGGGCTTCAGTCTGATGGACATTGACATTATTGCTGCCCAGTCAGTCTCTCAGGGGGCAGTCTTCCATCTCAAAAGGGAGAGTGAATGCAGGTTGTTCTATTAGAGTTTCCTTTGTAACCCCTTCTTGGCAAGAACTGTGGGCTTGCTGTTCTCTTTATTAGCTGACTTATTACCTGAAGTACCTTTCCCCAAAGTGAATGATGAGGAGTTGTCACAGGAGGTTAAACTAACCTATTCAGATGTGCAAGAAAAAAAAATCTTTTATTTTCTTTATTTTGGTATCATCTTACTTACAAGCCCCTATTTTTCCTCTTGGGAGGCTTGGGGGGTGGGCACAAACACTTAAGTAGCTCATGCTCTTTTGTTTTAAAGTGGTATCTTTTGGTTAAATTCAGTGTCTTTTGTTAAGCTCAGTTTTTCAAATACTCTCTTTTTTCTTTTACAAAACTCATATCAAGGCCAACAAGGAGTGTCTGCTCTATATTCTGTCTCTACGTGTGGCTCTACGGACCTTGTGTTGGTTTCTTTGGGTGTCAAATCTACTCTCATAACTTAAACCACATGAGTGTTTTACTGGCATGTAACTATGTAACTCACAGCTCACTAGGGCCTTCCCTGAGGACCCCTTGACTGCTGCCACTTCTACTGTGTCCTTAGGTGGTACAAACTTATGTTTTGTTATTTTGGCATTGACATGGTATGGATATTGCCGCTGGTGAATTTGGTGACCTCTCTTACATGGCCAAGTTCTGACTTGACTAACCATTTCTCCTAAGGTTCATTTATGTCTGCAATTCAGTCCCTTAGGTGAAAGCTGACATCGAAGCTATCTGCTATAAGATTATATCCTCCTCTTCTGGACCCCCCTCCCCCAGGTAAGTTATTTTGTCTACCTTCTACCCCATGTGGGAACTTCTGTATCACATCTCTATTACTAGGGAGGCAAGAGAGAGCTGCAGGAACACCCTGCCCCACATGCCCAGGCCCTTTCTCTGTCCTCGCTGCTCTACTGTCCCCCAGTGTGCATTGGAGCACCAGCTCAGATACTTTCAGATTCATTCTGAACTTATCTGGAGTTTCTATCAGAAATTTTATTAACCACTGGGTTTAGGACCTTTTCAGGTACCTGCAGCTTCCTTACCCTGGACTCAACTCATCTGGATTTCATTCCTTAATCCCTGAACCTCCCATCCCACCTCTTTCCTCCTACCCACAGCATTCTCCTTCCCAGTGGTTCATTTGAAACCAAGAGGCAGATAGGACCTTCAAGACATTATGTGGTATTCTGAATCCTCTCTGCTTATGACTCAGGAAAAATTTACAGTCAGTCTCCAAGCTTGATGTGCAAAGGCAGACTTTGGATTTAAAACATTCTTTACTCTCTAAACAAAGCCTGACTTCCAAGAGTATTTTCTTGCTGTAGACTAAAATATATAAACTTTAAGGCTCAAAAAAAAAAAAACAATGACATTTATTTTTCTAGAACATTGAGCCTTAGTGGTAGAAGGAATGGCCTTTCAAAGAATGAGAAAAATAGATTTTTTTTTTTAGGTGAAAGGAGGGGAGATAGTGAAGCAGGCTCTTTCATGCACCCTAATCAGGATCCACATGACAACGCCCATGTGGGGCTGATGTTTCAGTACCAAGCTATTTTTAGCACCTGAGGCTTATGCCCTCGAATCAACCAAGCTCTCCCTGCAGCACCCAGGACCACACTTGAACCAACTGAGCCACTGGCTGTGGGAGAGGAAGAGGGAGAAAAGGGGGAGAGGGAGAAATAGAGAAGCAGATAGTTGCTTCTCTTGTGTGTCCCGATGGGAAATCAAACCTAGGACATCCATATGTGGGGCTGACACTCTGTCCATTAAGCTATGGGACAGGGCCAAAAAATAGAATTATTACAAGGGAAAATACAATGTGAGGTATTTCAAAATGCTTTTATTTTCAACACTGTGTTTATTTTTTAAAGCACAGATATTCTCCACATTACAAGGCTGTGGGATACTCTTGATATAATAGGTTTCTACTAATACTCTGAGGAGATGGCCAAAGCCACAGAACAAGAGCTGCTTGCAGTGGTCAGTACAGCTGTTACATGAGAAATGACAAGGTCTGCATTGCACTGTTTGTTTGCTTGTGAATCACATCCAGACAGTAGATGTGGATGGGGACAGAGGAGTGTGACTGTGCAGCTAACTCTTATAGTTCCTGTTAAAATCATGTAATAAATATATTTTTGAACTGGAGTGAACATAAAATTTAGTGATAATATATTAACAACAACATTTTTTATTTGCATAGTCCTTGACAAAATTTTTTCACTTTGTTATGTCATACAGAACCTTCAAAACCTTTCTTTGAGTTAGGAGTGGTAAGTCTTGTTTTGCAGATGAGAAACAGAATCCAGTGGGTATTAAGATGGCCTCACATGTGTAGATAATAAATGTCAGCTAGTGAAGGGTGTTAATCCATGCATAGTTGTTGATGTTGTTTAAATCATTCCATAATGCCTGTTAATAAGTTATATAGTTAATAATAGCTTCATCTCCTTTCTGCATGACACCCTTCTCTATTTGAAGGTCTTTATTATGTGCCTGCATCTTCTCTGGTTGTCAGATCTGTCTTTTTTTTTTTTTTTGGATAGAAAGTAAAGAGGTATGGACAGCTGGTAGGGAGGGGATATCTAACGTGGGTGGAAGAACCATCATCAAAGGAAGAATAGAAGTGTGCAAAACCAGAAAGCCAAGTGCAAAAATCCCACTCTGAAGACATTGTTTACTTCACTTAGGGTTATCTCTCCTTATTTTCCCCTCTACTAGATCAAGTCAAATAGAACCTTAGACTTACAGAATTGGGAGTACAGTTGCAAGGTCAAACTATTCAGTACCGGAATTCTGTAACTCCAGAGTGTGATGATCAATATTTAATCACCAGGTCTTAATGGAAAACAAAGTTCCTAGCGTTAACTCATTTTTGTGGTGCACATATCTCCATGATGGCTAGTTTCAACCTACTTAAATGATACTGTGTTAGTGCACAAGGAGGTTGTGAGCTGGTACAAACCAGCTTTCACAAACCACTGCTAGGTGGACTATAACCCCAAAATGTCACCTAGCTTTAGCTTTGAACAATCCTAACATCCAACGTTATCATTTCACCATCTGATAGTCTTAATTATTATTATTTTTTTCCTGATGGTGCTTCTAGAAGGAATTTTGTTTCACTTTGATTCACTGGTTTTAGTTCTGTCTGTTTACTATCATCTTAAATTTTCCTTTCTTCAGTATATGTCGTTTTGGCTCATTAAATCAATATATACATATACTATTTCTCAGATGCCAAATTATTTTAATAACCCTGCTTTGGCAATATTTTTCATTGTTCATGTGTTTTTATAAATTTGTTTATAACTGAACACACAATATACCTCAGCAGAACTCATCTCCCTTTAGATGTGTATTATATTTCCAGCTACATATATGTTAAACATTTTTCTTTATTTTAAATTAATTAATTAAATTGTTATTTTCAGTAGTCCCATGACTGCTTGGTTACTTCTGAGCTTCTGATCAACCAATGAAAATCCTTTTGGTCTTTTTCATGAAGATTTAAAAAAAAACAAAACACCAAAAACATGTCTTCTCTGTTTTAATCAACCAACCTACAGAACACCAGCACTAAATGATTCACTTGTAGCTCACCGACTCCAATCCGCTCATTTTAGAGATGAAGAAATGAGTGATCACAGCGATGAACTTATGTAAATAGGATCCCACAGCTTGTTGGTGGCGGTCAGGTCTGGACCCAGATCTGTAGCTCCGAGTTCTACTGATTCCCTTGTATCCTATCATCCCTTCTTACTCTTAAACACTATGAGACAGGAAGAGCAAGTCCTATTAACTCACTTTACACATGACGACAGTGTCAGGACTACTCAGTGATTTGTATAAGGTTCCAAGGCAGTAGTGATGGCTGATTTGTGAACCGAAGTGCAAGGCTGTTACACTTTTTCTATGGTCCCTTTACATTAGCCTGCGAGATCATTTTAAACGTTGACTCTTGTCATCCAGGGCCTTTACCCTCCCTCCTGTCTCCTGTCATTTACAACAGTGGTAGTCAACCTGGTCCCTATTGCCCACTAGTGGGCGTTCCAGCTTTCATGGTGGGCGGAAGCGGAGCAACCAAAGTATAAATAAAAAGATAGATTTAACTATAGTAAGTTGTTTTATAAAGATTTATTCTGCCAAACTTAGTGAAAATCTGACATAAAGTACTTGGTAAGTAATTATTATTATATCCTTTAACTTGCTGTAACTCTGCTTTATAAATTTTATAAAGTAAACTTACTTCCCTACTTTATAAATCACCATTACTGTGGAACCGGTGGGTGGTTAGAAAATTTTACCACTAACAGAGATACAAAAGTGGGCAGTAGGCATAAAAATGTTGACTACCCCTGATTTACAAGTATCATAAGCATAGGTTTGTGGCAGCCCGGGTCCCAGCAGCAAACAAGCCAATGCAGATGGTTCAAGAGACTTTAACAAAGGTTTTTCATTAGTTTCCCAGTGCTTCCGCAACAAATCACTACAAACTCAGCGGCTTAAAGCTTGTGCTTTAAAAGTGTGGACACTGAAGTGTGGGAGAGGTGGCTCCATCCCAAGGCTGGGAAGGAAGGGGCTGTCTGTGCTCTCCCTGCTTCAGGTGAGTGCCAGCTATCCTCCCGTCCATTGGCTCGGAAATGTCTGCTTTACGCATCTTTCTGGGTCTTCTCTTCTTACAAAGATATATCTGTCATTGGATTTGAGGCTCACCCTAAATCCAGGATTATTTTATATCAAGATCTTTAATTACGTCTGCAAAGACCCTATATCTAAATAAGGTCACATTGTGATGTTCTGGGTGGAAATGAGTTTTGGGGTAACAGTATTTGACCCGCTACAGGTGCCATTTATGAAATTGTGGGTAGAATACGGAAATAAGTGAGAAGTCCTTGCCAGCTCTAGGCTTGAAAGGGGCAAGGAGCGAAAACTGTGCCCTTGGGTCCCAGTGAGCTGGGGCAGTGAAGGACGGGTCCACAGCAGGAAATCGGCCCGCACAGATATGCAGCCCCCATGGGGCGCTGTCCTCAGCACAGGTAGCACACAGTAAGGAGACACTTTGTCCTCCCACTCCCAGTTTCCTTTGGATGATTACCATTAGCCAAATGCAATCAGAAACCAGGTGTATTTTATTTTTATCACTGTTGTAAAAATGACCACAAACTTGGTAGCTTAAACAATTCACATTTATTATCCTAGAGTTCTGTAGATTAGTGGTCCCACATAAGTCTCACTGGGCTAAAATCAAGGTGTCCACAGAGCTTGTTCTTTTCTGGAGGCTGCAGAGTAAAATCAATTTCTCTGTTCCTTCCAGCTTCAGAGCCAACACGTTCCTCAGCTTTCTCTCTCCATCCATCTTCAAAGGCAGCGATAGCTGATTGAGTCATCTTTTGCTAAGAACATATCCACAGGGCCCACGAGTTAGGATGGGGACGTGTTTGGGAGGGGCATTCTTCTACCTACCATACCAGTTGACAGTCTATAGGATTCAGCCTCTCAGGAAGGGTTAGATCCAGGGTATGTGGGCATAAGTTTATACAGTTAGGAGGCCCTTTATGGGTAAAAGAATTCAAAACTCCCATAGACACAGGACTTGGAAGACTCAACACCTAAGGGGCTCTGAAGCTGAGATTTCATTAGCTCTGTAGTAAATCAACCCTGCTCCTGGGCTCAGAGCACAGTGAATGGGTGAGAATGACCTAGGGGGTGGGGGATGGGGCAAATAGCAAGAATCAGAACAACACGCTTTGTCAGTTTCTCCAAATAGCTGATTAAAAGGTTGACTGGAATTTGCTGGCATTTCACTGGTGCCTGTACTTAAATTGATAGCAGTCTTCTTCAAACACAAAGCATCGTGTTCTTGAGGGCAGTATGAGAGATGGCGGCAGTTTGGTGAGACTGATTTATACCCTGCCTCATAGAGCTTGGGCTTGACCCATTTTTTCTTCTTACTGCATTTAGGTAAATGTATATATAGTAATGCCATTAGAGCTGGTGCATTCCCACTCAGTACTGTTCCCTGGACTTTTAAGGCAGTAATTTTTTTTTTTTTTTTTTTTTGCATTTTTCTGAAGCTGGAAACAGGGAGAGACAGTCAGACAGACTCCCGCATGCGCCCGACCGGGATCCACCCGGCACGCCCACCATGGGGCGACGCTCTGCCCACCAGGGGGCGATGCTCTGCCCATCCTGGGTGTCGCCATGTTGCCACCAGAGCCACTCTAGCGCCTGGGGCAGAGGCCAAGGAGCCATCCCCAGCGCCCGGGCCATCTTTGCTCCAATGGAGCCTTGGCTGCGGGAGGGGAAGAGAGAGACAGAGAGGAAGGAGGGGTGTGGGGGTGGAGAAGCAAATGGGCGCTTCTCCTGTGTGCCCTGGCCGGGAATCGAACCTGGGTCCTCCGCACGCTAGGCCGACGCTCTACCGCTGAGCCAACCAGCCAGGGAAGGCAGTAATTTTTTAAAATTTACTTTTAAATTTATTGTGTTGACTTGGTTTCAAGTGTCCTACTCAATATAATACCATCTACACAGGCCTTGTGCCCTCCCCATGCCCCATGCAAAGTCCCATTCCTCTCCTTTGTCTGCCTCCCCACCTCACCCCCCTTCCTCTGGCTATTGCTACCCTGCTGATTGTATCTATGTGTTCTGTATATATGTTTTCTGGCTATTTCGTTCACCTTCTTTGACTCAGGCCCCTCTTCCTCCTTTCCTCTGACAGCTGCCCATCTATTCCTTGTGACCCTGCCTCTGTTTCTATTTTGTTCCTCAGTTTATTGTGTTCGTTAGATTCCACATACAAGTGAGATCATATGGTATTTGTCTCTCTCTGCCTGGCTTATTTTATTTAGCTTAATAATCTCCAGGTCCATCCATGCTGTTGCAAAAAGTAAGATTTCCTTCATTTTTTATGGTGCTGTAGCACAGCTTTTTAATCCACTCATCCACTGATGGGCACTTGGACTGATTCTAGATCTGGGCTATTGTAAATACCACTGCAGTGAACATGGGGATGCATATCTTCTTTTGAATTTGTGTTTTGAGATTCTAAAGTAGCAATTTATTGGCCCTTTCCTCCAGTCTTCTCCTCAGATGACCTGTGACAAGTATTCACTCACTAATACAGAGAAGGTAACAATAAATCTTATATTTAATAATTAGAAGTTCGGGTTTATACTTTTGGAAATTCCATCTAGTCACAGTCTATTTAATTCTAAATTTGCATATTTCTTGTGACTATGTAGTGTGTTTGATATAGAATTTTTCCTCTAGACCCCCTGAATTCTAGGAACTTTGTAGTGCAGTCATATGAGAGTGAGTCAGCACTTTAATTTCACAATCCGCCTCACCACTCATTACCCAGGGACTTTTTAACAAGAACTAAGACTTACTAGTTTGATAATTACTCAAGTGGAATAAAAAGAAACCACATTGACAAGAATAGAAAAGTGAAGAGTACCAGTTGTCTATATCTTAATAGTTTAAGAAAGAGTAAACTCCACTGTAGATTTTACTTTTTGAAAAGAAATCAACTTCCTGAAGAAGGTTTTGTTTTGAAGGTATTTGCTGGCCTTATTTGTTTTATCTTCTTCTGTTTGATGAATTCTCTGATTGCCATAATTGTACCAACCTTCCAAGTAGGAACTGTTTTAAAAACAAAAAAAAGAGAATTCATCATCCTGATAGACTGATGAGGTTAGTAGACATAACCAGTGATGGGCATTCTGGCTCACAATCTTCCTTTCTCAGTTTAGGTTCACTGAATGACAAGTCACAACTAACCACAGTGAAGTGAGGTGCTGATCCTTTCTAAATTCACAGTGTTGGTTCTATTATAATTTATCAACCAAGGTCTTTGCTTGATATAAGTATTTTAAAGAAAGAAGATTGTTTTTTTAATTTTGTGAACATGTCTTAGATATTTTTCTCTAGATGCTTAAACAACATATGAAAGGAAATGGTTAGGAACAGAGTAAAAACCAAAGGAAACCCAGGGGAATTAAACGTAAAAGTGGTTGTTATTTCAAGTGTGGCCTCTTCCAGAAGCTCACTGTCTGACTTAAGCAGTCCAAGGAGCACAACTTGGTCTTTAATTCAATAGCAGCATCAACACAAAATGCTACTTAAGACCTCAGTTGGCCTTCTGGCTTTGTCACCTACTAGCTGTCTGATCTTGGATAAGATACTTTAATTCTTTAAGCTTCTATTTTCTAACATTAAAAATGAGGATCATATTCCCATCTTTAAATTTCTGTAAGAATTGCAGGTAATGTGTGTAAAATGCCTTTAACCAGGTGGAGAAATTATGCTGCAATATTACTATTCCTGTTGTTCATAGTTACTATTCCTAAAAGTTCATAGTTATTTTCTGTAACTCGTTTCTTGTATATTTATTTTTAAATAAGAATTAAGATTTAAAAAATAATCTCTAGCTGGAGAATTATATGCATTTATCTGTTCATGAGATTGGTAATTTTGGGTGAGAAGGACAGTACACATCTTTCTCAATCTTTCTCAGTTAAAGGGGTTTTCCTTTGAGGATATGGTCTGCAGATGTTTATTTAAAGTGTGTCTCTTTATTAATAGAAGAAATGGAGAGCTCAAGTGTAGCTAAGTTTTACAGGGTATATTCTGTAATTCTTAGTTTTCTAACTCCTAAGCCATTGATAATTTTGAAAGAAAGAGGGACAGAATAGGGACAGACAGACAGGAAGGGAGAGAGATCAGAAGCATCAATTCTTCATTGCGGCACCTTAGTTGTTCATCAATTGCTTTTTCATATGTGCCTTGACTAGGGGATTCATCAAAGAGAGCGACCACTTGCTCAGCCAGTGACCTTGGGTTCAAGCCAGTGACCATTGGGCTTAAGCCAGTGACAATGAGGTCATATTTATGATCCCACGCTCAAACTGATGAACCCATGATCAAGCTGGTGAGCTTATTATACTCTAGCTGGATGAATCCACCTCAAGCCGGTGACCTCAGGGTTTTGAACCTGGGTCCTTAGCATCCCAGGTCAATGCTTTATCCACTGTACAACCACCTGGTCAGGCGTACCACTGATAATTTTTAAAGCACCGTGTGGAAAAATAAAGTTATTTCCAGCAATATTTTGTGTAAATGCAAAAGATATAAATTAGTAAAGGAAACAAGTATGTGAATATTATAGTGAATAACAAGAAAAGTCACTCACTGATTTTCCAGATTTTTCTGAATAAGTTAAAAGATGACATAAAACTCTATTTTTGTTTTTTCACCTACAAAATGGAGAGTGACCCCATAAATCTCTTCCTCTCAAGTCTCATATGTGTAACACTTGTCAATTTCATGTGGCAGAGTTTCCTTGATGTCACCAAGACCCATTTTTCTCTTCTTTGTAAAAAGAAATTGCAGTTCCAGCAGCGGGCACAGCTGCCTGGCTTGACACTGTTTTCCCGTTTCCCTCCTTGCCTGAGTTCTGACTGAAAGAATGGACGAGAACGTGACGTGTGCCAGTGGAAGATGATGGAACCAGTACAGGCACATTGGCTCAGAGATGGAGGCCCCCTGCTAAGAGTGGCATATTACTCACACCAGTCCTTACACCTCTTATCTCTGTATGATTATAGGTACACACAATAAACTGCTTTGTTTAAGCCACTGCTTTTAGATTTATTGTAGAAGTTTAGCTTGCACCCTGCTAACTCAATCCATCATAGAATCACAGTACCAACTAGAGAAAAAATAGGCAGTTTCTAAATAAACATTGTTGTGGGGTCTTTATCACCCTGAGTGTCCACTCCTGACAGTTGTCAGTCACAGTCAGAAACATCAGAGATCTTTAAAAATTCCAGAGATTTTTGTTAAGCAGTGTTTGCTGGGCCTGAACTGGTGCTAACATTAATAGTCTCAGAAGTTCTCAGAAGCTATTGGAGCAGCTGCTGCCTCCTGGCTGCCTTGACTTCCAGAGTAGACTCATGGTAGCCTTAACCTTTCTTATTTTATTTATTTATATATTTATTTATTTTTTTATTTTTCTGAAGTTGGAAACAGGGAGGCAATCAGACAGACTCTCGCATGTGCCCTACCGGAATCCACCCAGCATGCCCACCAGGGGGTGATGCTTTGCTCATCTGGGGCATTGCTCTGTTGCAACCAGAGCCATTCTAGCACCTGATGCAGAGGCCATAGAGCCATCCTCAGCACCCAGGCCAATTTTGCTCTAATGGAGCCTTGGCTGCGGGAGGGGAAGAGAGAGACAGAGAGGAAGGAGAGGGGGAGGGGTGGAGAAGCAGATGGGTGCTTCTCCTGTGTGCCCTGGCCAGGAATTGAACCCGCGACTCCTGCACGCCAGGCTGATGCTCTACTACTGAGCCAACCGGCCAGGGCTTAACCTTTCTTCTTTAGTGCTGGATTTTGCCGAGTGGTGTCTTCAACTTGGACTACCCAGAGCATGCCTCCCTGCCCTCTTCCTGTTTACCAGGGGCATGACCCCAACCTGTACAACTGATTCCATGATTGTCCATTGGAACTGCCTGGGACTCCAGGTCTCCTTTGGTTTCTCTGGCATTAGACACTGGGCTATATTTTTAAGGGGTCACTATTAATTGGCTCAAATTTATTTGAAATTTAGAGAAATGCCTTCTGTAGAGAGTTTGAGATTTATAAACCTAGACACTGGTAATAATCTTACTAGTCATATGTAACATAGGGAAATTTTCTTGCAACAATCGAAACCGGCATTATGCAAAATTATGTCATAGTAATCTCATGATGTCTTAAATTCATCTTCCTCCTTGTTAGTTATGTTTTATGAAGGGTTTGGTTGGTTTAATGGCTTACCTTGGACTTCTGGGCTGATGAGCCTGTGTACTTTATATGCCTACATTGTCTCTTGCTGGCTGTTCTTTCAAAATATTCCTCTGATGCTATGGGAATAGGTTCACAGGTTATTTTTTCTATATGTGTTGCCGCTATAATTTTCTCTTTATCTAGATTGTCTTGATTACCAATCTTCCCACTGAAGATTACTTTTTGAAAAATAATCAACCTTTAGCAAATATCAAATATTTCCTTTTCTCCTCATCCTGCCCTCCCCCCCCCATTTTCTTTTTCTTCTTCTTATATGCAGACTCTGTTTTTGTGCATTTCTTAAAACATAGTCCTTCCTCCCTTCCCATATCAGGAGCCTATTCTTGGCATATATACTACATACCCTTGGATGTACACCAAATTTCTTGGTTCTCTAGTTTGACTCTTGTCATAGTAACATTGCTCTGAGAATGGATGCAGAAAGAAGAAATATATATATATATATATAACTAGAAATGTAGATATTTTTATTTATATATATATATAATTTTATATAAATGTAACATAAATCTATGTATATCAAACTACTTGAAACTGGTTGTCTTGCCTGGAATATTTCAATAACTTTCCAACTTATCTTTCTGTTTCCAAAGTTGTTTCTTCTACAATCTACCACAAAGCTGCCTGGGTGATCCTTTAAAATGTAAGTCAGATAGTGTTTCTCCTCTGTTCAAAATCTTTTAATGCTTTTATCTCATTCAGAATATAATGTATTGCTCATTTATTGCCTACAAGGAACTTGGTTCCTCCTCTATTTTTTTTTATCTCATCTCTTTCATTTATGGTCCTGCCTCTGTGGCCTCAATCAAAATGGCTTTTATGCTATTCTTCAAACACGCTAAAAACACTCTTGCTCAGGGACCTTGCCCATGCTGTGTCCACCTCCTGGAATGCTATTGTCTCAAATATCTACATGGTGTACATTCCCTCATTGAATTTTCTGTTCAAATGTCCTGACCACTTAATACCCTTTGCTCTCCCTCCTCCCACACACATCATTTGCTTTTCATTATATTTCTTCATCACAGAAAATAATTTGTGTAATTTTCTCAGTTATTTACTCCTCCAATGCCTAGAACAGTACCTGGCATTTGGTAAATGGTTAATAAATATCTATCACATTAAACAAAATTAAACAGTGTGCTAGCAAAGTATTTCTTGAAAGGCATGTTCTCAGTAGTCTATAAAACCAAATTAGACATTAATAAAAATGCTTAAATAATTGGAATAGATTTGCCTTTAATTCCTAACATTTATTTATGTCCTATAGGGATATGATGTCTTACTAGGTGATTGGCAATTTAGAGAAGAATAAAATCTATTTTTATCCTCTAGTAAGAGCAACACATAAAACTTGTAAAAATCATTTTACTTGACATTTAAGTTTGTTATATAGACAGAGATGCTATTATTGTACCCAGTTTACAAACAGGAAACTTAAGCTTAGAGTGCTTGAGTGACTTGTCCAAAGTAATGCAACAAGTTAATGAGAGGTTCAAACTTTGCTACTGATTTGCATTACTTTGGACAACTATCCATATCTTTAAGCCTTGTCCTAGTTCCACTTCACCAGCCTGCAATTATGAGTATACACATGTGCATCTATGTGTGCATATTTGTCAATGGGTAGGTGTGATGATCATTACCAATATAGAGGCAATATCGCGCACAGGTGTATGCAGAGGTTTGTTCTTCTACATGTGGGTAGTTACTGGTACATTACTTTTGAAAAAAGACTAATTATAATATCATCCCCTGAACCAGTCAGAATTGGCTGTGTTAAACACGTGTTAAACTTCAGATCTTAGTAGTTAAAAAAACTATTTATTTTATTTTATTTTTTATGCTATAAGCCCAACATAGGTTTCAGGAGGCTTTGTCCGTCAGTCACTTGGGGCCACGGGTTGATGGAATCTCCATTTGAACACCTGCTTCTATGATCACCAAGGCAGCTGGAAAGGGGGGCTGGAGAGCTATGCGCCAGCAAGTAAATGTTTCCAACCTTCCCATTTCACTGGCCAGAAGTAGTCCCATGCACACTCCTAACTTCAAGTGAGTCAGAAAGATAAGAGAATGGAAAATGGGTGAAAACGGAGAACATTGGTAATGATCCTCACACCCACCCACTGACAAATACAGACACAGAGACGCACATGTGTATGCATGCTATTTTCCTTTCTCTGGGAAGGTAACTCATTTGTCATGCCAAATCTTCAACTGTGGTGAGCTCAGTATTTCCTACCTGGGTTTACTTGTTGAGTTCTCCAGAGGGGTTTGTAAAACCCAGGGAAGAGAAGCCAGATGATAATGGCAAAGGAACAGTGTATTTCCTCCCGGGAACTTTCACCCAGCGGTGGCAGCATCTTCTCATTAGACATTGCATTTGCGCTTGCTTCTTAGTTTTTCTCTTAATCACCTCTAACTTATTTGCATATAGATAATTGTTGATAAAATAATAAAATATTTGCTGGGAGAAAAATAAAACAGACTTAGATTGTTCTTTGTAAGTGCAAATTATTTAAATCATGCTATTACATATTACTAGAGAATATTTAAACCTTATAGTCAGAAATGTAAGAAATGAATGCAATGCCAAAAAGAGGAACTATATCATGGTTTATAAAGCTTAGCCTCCCTCAGAAGTAGAAGAAGTGGAGAAGTAGGAGTAAACAGAAAGATAGCACAGTGCTTAAAAAGAATATAGAGGTATGGACTCATACAGATTACATTCCTAAGCCTTCCCAAAGGTGAGTTTTTCCTCTAAATCATTTAATTGGAATAAAAAATGTATGATTACTTATATTTAGTGTTATAAAAGCATACAACCATAAAATTCATGTTTATTTTATGTTTAAGTATTCTGAACATTTAAACTTTGACTTACATTTTACTCTATAAGTTAGAAATAGGTACAATTTTTAATGCTAATTTAAATATTATTGGTAACCATTGATTATAATGCTTTGGTAATAAATCTGATAGAAAAAGGAAAAGGTGACTTGAATAATGGATATGTGAGACTTCTATAATATTATTCTCTTTTGACGTGCAAAATGGTTTCAAAGTTTGCCAGAGTTTATAGAGAATTGGTCCAAGTATGTTTATCTCATTTTATACAATATATGTGCGTACAAAGAATTGGCTGAAGATATTATTATATGTAATGTAAGGTATATTATTATCTATCATCCATCAATTATCTATTTAAAGAAAGAGAAACAGATAAGAGTTATTTTATAAAATATATTTTGTAAAGATGTATGCATTATAAATCTGAAATTCTTAAAATTATATTTCCTTGATGTAAGCAGACAGTGTGAATTTCATAATTTAAGGTAACACATTTATTTCTCATAATTTACTATAACAAGTACACTTGCAATTTAGTGCTCATTTCATTTATCACATTGAATCATATTTTAGATGCTCTTGAGAAGAGAAAATTAGTTATTTAAAATTAAAAACTATTAAGAGAAATAAATCACTTGAATTAGATGTGAATGATGTAAAATGTATATTATTCAAATCCATATTTGTAAGGCTAGCTTTTATTATTGTTTGAAGTATGATAAACTTTATAATAGATAAATTAGAACATTTTATAATATTTTAAGAATAAAAGTAAACAAATTTTTTATTATAATTTTTGTCTACTTTATATTTTAATAATAGAAAATACCAAAAATAAAAACAAGCACTATTATATCATTTGCTACAATAGGGATGGACCCAGAGGGTATTGTTTAAATGAATAAAGTCAGTCAGGGAAAGACAAATACCATATGATCTCACTTATACTGTATGTCGAATCTAAGGAACAAAATGAACAAACAAAACAGAAACAGCCTCATAAAAGCAGAAGACAAACTGATGGTTGACAGAGAGGAGAGGGTTTGAGAGGGGTGGAAAAGGTGAAGGAATTGAGAAGTAAAATGGTGCTTACAGAACAGTCCCAGGGACATAAAGGACAGTATAGGACATAAAGTATTGAATATAGCCAATACAGTAATACTGTGATAACCATGTGTAGTGTCAGGTGGTCTTGAATCATTGGGGGGGGGGTTGAAATCACTTTGTAAATTTTATTTATTTATTTATTAATTTATTCATTTTAGATAAGAGAGAGAGTGAGAGAGAGACATAGAGAGAGAGAAGGGGGGAGGAGCAGGAAGCATCAACTCCCATATGTGCCCTGACCAGACAAGTGCAGGGTTTTGAATCGGCGACCTCAACGTTCCAGGTCGATGCTTTATCCACTGCGCCACCACAGGTCAGGCCTCACTTTGTAAATTATATAATTATCTAACCACTATGTATATACCTGAAAATAATATAAAATAATAATGAATGTCAACTGTAATTAAAAAAATTTTTTTTGAGAGTGACAGGAAGGGAAAGAGATGAGAAGCAACAGCTCGTAGTTGCAACTTTTTAGTTGTTCACTGATTGCTTCTCATATATGCCTTTATCACGGGGCTCAAGTTGAACCAGTGATCCCTTGCTCAAGCTAGCGACCTTGGGATCATGTCGATGACCCTGTGCTCAAGCCAGAGAGCTCAGAGGTTTTGAACCTGGAAACTCAGAGTCCCAGGTCGAAACTCTATCCACTGTGCCACCACTGGTTAGGTTAAAACAATTTAAAAAGAAAGAATTGATCAAATACAGTGTTGAAAACAAAGCAAAGAGCAAAGATGCTCTTCAACTTTCAGAATACTAATGAGGATTTGTAAAATGCTGCACTATAGAATTGTATATTGCTATCATATGACATTAGGATTGTATTTTTATAGCTGCATGCTATAAAAAATGGAACAGACAACTTTATTATTGTCTACTTACATACAACAAGGAGCACAGAACTTCATCAGATATTTTTCCAGTTTGGAACTTAAATTTTTTTCTTCAGATATCATTAAAACTTTCTTTACTATCCCTTTCACTTTTGGGGGGTGTTTGTGTCAGAATTTTTAAAAAATAGAAAATAAATTGCTTAGAGCGAATAATTAAGATGTGAATTCACTAAACTCTGCTAGAGATATATTTAGCTGCTCACATTACATGAGACTATGGGACTGACAAGAGGGAATACATGCTTCAGAGGTTTGCATAATTTTTCACATAACTAAATAATTTAACTTAGTTTAGATATTTTTCTTGTTCATAATAGTCATTTAAAACTACAGAGTTTTAGCTGATATATCTTGGTGAAAATGAGAAATCAAGTAAAAGCATAACCATTGAAAAATACTCTATAGGCTGTGAGAGGGGCCAAAAATACCTTTTCATAGCATTCTGTTGGAGAAGCTTAGGAGACAAAGATAGGATTGTGTTTTGGAAATATTTTTCTGTTGGTTTGCTTGTTACCTTTACCTATTTATGACTTTGTAGAATATTTTTGTATTTATTGTCAAAATCGTGAAATTTGAATGGCACTGTTGTTATTTCTTAAAAGAATGAGACAAATGCAAAAAATAGCGACTAGTATGAGCTACACTCATTATTAGAAAGATAAATATAAATGTGGAAAATGAGAAGGATTTTATTTGCATGTAGAAAAGCAAAGGATGAGCCCTGGCCTGTAGGCTCAGTAGATAGAGCGTCAGCCTGGTGTGCAGACGTCCAAAGTTCGATCCCCTGTCAGGGCACACTAGAAGTGTCCACCTGCTTTTCTCACCCTCCTTCTCCCCCTTCTCTCTCTCTTCCACTCCCACAACCAGTGGCTCAGTTGGTTTCACTGGTTCCAGCCCCATCTCCCAGTGCTGAGCATTGGTTCCTTACAAGGTGGGCCAGGTGGATCTTGGTCAGGGCGCATGCGCATGCAGAAGTTATGTTGCTCTAGTTCCCCTCCTCTCACTTAAAGAAAAGAAAATGATGAGGGAATATTGAAATAGTATATGTCTGGACAATAAGGACGGACCTCCTGATATCAGCATCGGTAGCCTGACACAGAGGCTGCTTCTAGAGAATATGTTTTAAAATCTTTGGAAATAATTTCCAAATTGTTGACTAAAATCCTTCCAAATTGTCTGCTGGTGAGATTAGTACATTATTCCCCAGATCAGAGTAGAAAACACACAGACATTTTTCTAGTTAGAACAGGCTTTTCTGAAAAGCCCCTTCCATTTAGCCTCCTCCAAACATCCAGACACACATCTGACCAGAAACCTCAGATGATCAGATTTTGTAAAACCATATACCTTACTTGAAAATGCAGGAAAGACAAGAGCTGTCATATTTCTCCATAGGGGAAAATAAAATTGAAGCTAGTATCCCAATCTCCAAATCTCGTTATCAGTTATTCTGTGGTTCCTTCTTTGTTCTTTGGGTTGTCCTTGGCTACCAGGGTTGGCACAGTTCGAAGGAGACATTGTGGAAATGTTTTAGTCTGCAGGGGTCTATCTGAAGGCACTAGCTCTCAGTGGCCCACTGTTTCAAGTCCCTGGGCGGCCAGCCCCTCAGAGACTCAGGCCCCTGGTGCTTTCTGGGTTCTTGTCCCTCCAAACCCCAAGGGCCCAGCTGCTGGGGACGCGGTGGTTTGCTTCTCACCAAACTTCAGAGGTTTTCCCTTTTCACAAGATCCAGTTAATACTTAAATTTTAATATGGTTTAAAATTTGAGGCTTTTGAAAACAAAAAAGTTTGGTTATTTCCCTAGTGCTTATGGAAAGCCCAACCCTAGCTATTTCTTTTTAATCTGGAGGTATTATTTTCCTAATTTTGTATATGAGGAGATTGTAGGTAAGAAAAGTTTTTAAAACTTGGGTATGTTTCTGTGACTGCAAATAGAGGCCGTAAGATCTAAAACTCAGCCCCGGCCATGTGCCAGGGACTAAGGGGGCCAGGTGTTCAGTGGGAAGGGGACAGTAGAGGTGCAGAGGCGTGCCTGGCAGAGGTAGAAGTTAAATTGTGCAATGCCGTCAGAATATGAGTGAGAAGAAAGAGGAGGGAATGGGCAGCCCAACATGGGCACTCAACCAAGGTTTCTAAGAAGAAGCAACAGTTTTGAGGGCTGAGCAGCCAAACCTTCCAAAAGATGGGAAAGGCATTTTGAGCATTTTTACGTCTATTGTCTCCTAATGGATCCCAGGGTACTCTCACCATCTAATATTTTGTTTCCCGATTTCTACCCAAACACTTTGTCCATGTCTACTAAACATATCTGTCACCACGTAGTATTTGTAATCACTAATCCATTTCAGATGTGAATATGTGTTCCTTCCTGGGTTATTCCCTATGCATTGAACATAGTACGTATAGTATGCATGCTGTTGAATTAAATTCAATTCGTAATGTTATTTGTACTCATTTATTTGTTCTGAACATCTAGGACCTTCTCAACTGTTATAAGGAGTATTGATGAGGGCAAAAGAGGAAAAAATAAGAAAAGTGAGCTAAGGAATACAAGAGAATAGAGACGGAAAAGGGAGAGAAGGAGGAAAGAGGCAGAGAGAGAAAAAGAACTATTAACTGCTTGTTAACAAATGTAAGCAGCACTATGCAAATTATTCTACATGCTTGCAAATCTCTGCACGTGAGAGGAAATATTCAGAGATAATAAATTTAGGGAATGTGATTAAAGAAGGACACAATTCAAAAGTAGAGCATGAGCATAAGAAAGTATAGGAGAGATGATGTGAGACTCATTGAAAGCCTAACATATGAAATCAAAATTCTTGCTATTATTAGAAATTTCCAAATAATTTCTTAAGTGAGAAAAAGGGAGATAGAGAGACAGACTCCCACATGTGCCCTAACTGGGATCCACCCAGCAACCTCTGTCTGGAGCCAGTGCTCAAATCAAATGAGCTATCCTCAGTGCCTGAGGCCAATGCTCAGACCAACAGAGCCACTGGCTGTGAGAGGGGAAGAGAGAGGGGGGGGGGAGAGTGAGGGGAAGAGAAACAGATGGTCGCTTCTCATGTGTGTCCTGACCAGGGATTGAACCCAGGATGTCTGCATGCCAGGCTGATGCTCTATTCACTGAGCCAACTGACAAAAGCTCAAGTGATCAATTTTAAGTAAAGGTATTTCAAAATAAAGTTGATACTACATTCAAAAGAGAAGATGAAAAGTGAGTACCAGTGAGGCTAACTGAGCTCAGTCTTTCAGAAGGTCTATAATGTGTGTGTGCAGGAGAACCACTTGATCATAGGATGGGAAAATGGCAAAATATGTAAATGACCTTTTAGTTCAAAACCTTCATTTTGGAGATAAAATGAAGACCTAAAAACATTTTTTATTACTTATTTATTGAGATTTAGAGAGAGAGGAAGGGAAGGAGAAAGAGTGTGAAACATCGTTTTGTTGTTTCGCTTCTTGATGTATTCATTGCTTGATTCCTGTATGTGTCCTGACTAGAGATCGCACAGCAACCTTGGTGTTTCAAAATGATGCTCCAAGGTCCCTGGCCACGGCCAACCTTAATACCTGTATTAAGTATAAAAAGGAGCTATTTGGAGACTTGCTCATATTACACATCCTGGGTTCTTTTCCTGGTGAATTGAGAGCTACTAACATTGATGTGGAAGATGTCAGATTTGTGGGTTACACTCAGAAAATACAAAGCAAGCCCTTGAGAGATCAAAAGCAATTCTACAGAGTTGCACTAGAGAGAGAGAGAGAGAGAGAGAGAGAGAGAGAGAGAGAGAGAGAAAGAGTTTCAAAAACGCATGATCCATTTCTGTGTGGTCAAACTCTTAAAGATTTGAGGCTGAGGATGAGTGCAGTTATGGAGAAGCTCACATGGAATTAAGTTTTTGTCTCTCTGGTTTGTAATATCTCATTTTCCTATGATTTAAATGTCTTTTGCTAATTGTGAGTTAATTGTATCTTAGCAGTAGGACTGATAAAAAGTTCAAGTAAGTTTTAAAATAGATTTTTCTTCTTCAAATATATTTGAAACCCATGATATATTTTTATAAACAAATAATGAGTTTCAGATATGATAGTGTCTAATATTCAAATTTGTTTACACAAATGTCCTCTTTGAATCTGCTTTAAGAACATTAACTCCTTCTCTCCTTTCTGCAGTTCTTGCTCGCCCAATGCCAGGGGTGGAGCCTCAGGGTCAGTGTTGACAGATATGTCCCACTCTGCTCCCAGCACAGGTTATGATTCCTTCAGGAAGTAACAAGAGCTATAGGGCTGGGACTCAGGCGAGGTGAGGGAGTCACCTTCCTTGGGTGCAAATTTTATTTATTTGTTTGTTTGTTTATTCATTTATTTTTCTCAAGTGAGAGGAGAGATAGAGAGATACTCCTGCATGCACCCAGACCAGGATCCACCTGGCAACCCCTGTCTAAAGCTGATGCTCTGCTCATCTGGGGCCATGTTCACAACTGAGCTATTTTTAGCACCTGAGGTGTAGGCTCCATGAAACCATCCTCAGGGTCCAGGGCCGATGTGCTCAAACCAATTAAGCCATGGCTGCGGGAGGAGAAGAGAGCGAGAGACAAAAAGAGAAGGAGGAAGGGGATGAGAGGAAAAAGATGGATGCTTCTGTGTGCCCTGACTTAGAATCAAACCCAGGACATCCACATGCTGAGGATTGCTTTAGCATTGATCCAACCAGCCAGGGCACACAGGTGCAAAATTTAAGGGTTAACCAAAAACTCAGAAATCAAGACAAATAATATTTCAGTGTATTTTTAAAAGTTAAAATTTTAACACAAAAAAAGTGCATTTTGAACAAAGTATTAAAGGATCAGTTAACAACATGATGCCAACTCATCTCAGATCCTTTGGCAAAAGGAAAAACATCCATAATGCTGGCTAAGAGCTGTGGTGGAACAGGGTTGTATTTTACAGGCAGGCTAGGTTTGCATTAGACAACCACTTCTCAAGGAATGTTATAAAAAGGTAGAAAGAAAGAAGTACTTATTCAGTCATCCAAAATAACTTTTTTTTTTTTTTTGACATTTGAAGGCTCTTGACTGAAAGTGTGGCTGAGGGTGGCCAGGTAGGGAGTGTGCCCGGAAGATGCCAATGAAATCAAGAGATGAGTTTGGTGAGCTAAACATTTTTCTCTGTACATGTTTTCCTGAGACTTTGAGTTGGTAAAAGCAAAATATAATTAAGTTTAATAGAATAATAATAAAGAAAAAAACCCAAATCTTTGTGTTACTCTTCTAAGGTAGAGGCCCCGGCAGGCTTGCCATAGGTCAGATGACACAAAGAGAAGTACAATGTGGAAATGCATCAACTGTATAGCAAGGAAGTGCTTTTTGAAGAGCAGTTCTTTGATATCTTAAGTTATGTGATGTTTGGCTATGTGGCTGTGATTACTTCCATTCATCTGGCTAACTTCTTTTCACTCTGAGTATTGCGCTCAGATATTAATTCTTCAAGGAAACTGCCTCTGATTCCCCAGTCTAGATTAGATCTCCTATTATGTATGTTCATTGGGCCATGGATTAGCATTAATCAAAATGATAGGTGTATCACTTGGGGCATCAGTAATCATATTAGATCTTTTAAGGAGAGTAAATTTAATAGCCAGAATTAGTTCCACATCCTGGTTCTCTTCCTATTAAACAAGCCTGTGAAGATTGATATGAAAATGTCAGATTTGTGGGCTACACTCAGAAAATAAAAAAGCAAGGTGAGGTAACCCAGATTGGGAGTGTATTTATGACACCTAAGGGTGTCCAGCATGGAGCCGGAACTATCAAAGAGGACAACTCGGCATGGGCTAGGGGAGCTGTGGAAATTAGGGCCAAGGGTGGGACAGGGGGAGGGGTTTCCACCACAGGCAGAGAGAGAGGAATAAATATTAAGAGAGGAAGACCCATGACTTCCCTCCCCTTACTACCTTCCATCACAGCCTCTCACTGGCCAAACCTAACTGAAAGTCAGTAGGCAAAGGATTTTGAGAAATATAGTATATAGAGCCTTCTGTGATATAGCACAGAATGTAGAAGAAAGGAATTGACCTGAGGCAAATTATTAATTTGAGTACTAAATAATTATATATTAATTAAAGCTGTTATTATAATAATGCCCCTCTCTGGGCAGTCTGTAATTTCCATACGTTAGGAATTTATCTGCCTTATTCACTAATATATTCCCAGTACATTTCACAGTTCCTGATCTGTAGAAAATTTTAAATGAATGAAAAAATATGTGAATGAATTTTGTCATTCCCATTGTACTTTCAAGAGTCATGATCACTGCTGAGAGTGAGTTATGTGCTCCTTCCAATGCCAGTGTGAAAGGAGCTTTGTATGTTCTATGAGGTAACAAAGCCCCTGTCTGAAGAAAGTGGAGAAAGGAGAAGAGAGAGAAAAAAGACAAGAAGTACATTAGTAAATGACAGAATTTCAGAGCTTAGAACATTTTCTTCTGCCTGATCTTACCGGTTTTATCCATCTCACCCCCTTACCTCATAGGCCACTCCAGTATGTATATCAACTTGGGAAGATTTTTTGCTGGGAGAGGGAAGACAGGCATCATATGAAGAATGGCCAGTGTAGCTCAAATACTCATAAACTAAAATTAAAGTCCAGTCCTCCTAATATCTGTTGCAAGATAATGTTCAGTTAACACTGTGATCTTTACCATTATATTAGGCAGTTTCACTCTTTTCTCCTCATGGTTTCACTTAATTCTCTAAGGGATGGGCTACAGACACTATATTTCAAAACGTAGGGACACATTTGTTTCAGCTCTCCTCTGTGACTTTAATTATGTGTATATTAGTCCACTTGAAGTTGTCTTACAACTCACTGATATCCTCTTAGTTTTTCCAGACTTTTTAATAAAGTTTAATTTTGAGTAGTTTCTACTGTTATATCTTTAAATTCAGTAATGGAAGTGTCAAATCTGCTATTCTATCTAACATATTTTTTCTTTATTATACATTTTATTTTGTTTGCTAAAAGAATAAAGAAATGGAGGGCTATTTATTTATTTATTTATTTATTAACTATTTGCTCAATTATTGCTAATCACTACCAGTAAAGTAAATGACCAGAGGTGGGGGAATACAGAATGCAAAACAAGTAACTACAACAATGACATCGAAGAAATAGAAAATAACTACCTTATTACCATCATTGCTTAATTGGCTCAAAGGATAAGGAATATCAGTTCTATTTGTCCAGCCTCTTAGTGTTTCCCCTGGTTGCCAACTTTTTCAGGTCCCAGGATATGATTTATATTATCCAGTGTAATTTCATTTCAGACGTTATATGTTCCTGTTCTAGAATTAAGAGTTAGGTTTTAAAAACATCTTTAATATCTTTCATGTTTTTCCTTCATCGGCTGATGCTTTTTTCTACCTTCTTGAACATGTAGAGAATGTTTATAACAGCTGTTTTAATGTGCTTCTTACAGCTGCTGTCAGCTGTGTCATCTGTTGGCCAGTTTCTGTTGAATGATTTTTCCTAAATTAATAGTCATATTACTTCTTTGTATGCCGGGTGATTTTTGATTGGATTCCAAGCATTGTTGAGTGTTGGAATTGAGTGTTGGAATTGTTGAGCGCTAGTAGTGATTTTTAGAAACATTTTTGAACTTTGCTCTGGGATGTAGCTAAATTGCTTGGACACAATTTGACTCATTCATAACTAGCTTTAATCTTTGCTAGGGGGAATCAGAGCAGTCTTTACTCTAAGACTAATTTGTCTCCATTAGTAAGGCAGTATCATTCTGAGTACTTCTTGAGCATTGCATGTTTCTTACCTCTAATTTTAGGAACATAAGCCATTTCCAACTCTGTGATTTCTGGAAGTCATTTCTCCTGTTCCTTGTCAGTAGTTCATTGTCCAGCTGAAAGGTTTGATTATACACATGCTTGAATCAGAAGTCCATTAAAGAATCTGGGGGAACCCTTTCTTGGACCTCAAGAGCAACCTCACTTTGTAACTCTTGTCTGCTCTGGAACTCTGCCCTGAAAATTCAAACTATTTCGAGATCCCAAATTCTTTCTGTCACTCCATCCAGAGAGAACTCTGGGCTTTTGGATTTCTACTCTCTGCTCTGTTGTTTGGAAACTCCCTCTAAGTAGTAAGCTGACAATCACAGAACTTCCATAGTGTATTTCCATTCTCTCAGGGAACATTGCTCTCTGCTGCCTGTTGTTCAATGCCTGGAAATCATTGTTTCATATATTTTGTTTGACTTTTTAGTTCTTTAAGGCCTGAGTATGAATTTGGTCCTTTTTCCTGTATCTTGGCTGGCAATGGAAGTCACTGACATTTTGCTGAACTAAACCTCTTGCACTCATTGTTCCTAAATGCCATTTTCTAAAATCAAAGTTTAATCTAGGTATACTTGGAGAAATCTGAGTAATATTCTGGACTATCATTTGAGAAGGTTTTAAGAGACATTTTTGAGAAAATGACCATGGAAAGATCTCTCTATATGAATTATTCTACTGCCTACATTGGGAAAGAATGAAAAATATTCCAGGAATTTAATCCTTTTTGGAGTTCTGGTGCTTATTGATTAGCATGGATGTCTCAGTGAACAAAAATTTTAAAACGCAGTGAAATAATTCATATTTTGCTATTATCTTATGAACCATTTAAATTGGTTCAGTTCATGTTACCTCACACCAGACATATTCATTCATTCACTTTTTCATCTGTTAAAATATGTACCTTCTAATTATGAAAATTTATATAATCATATAAAGAGATAAGTATATTTGTCTTACTGAATTAAAGAAAATTCAATTGCAACAAATTTTCATTCTTAAAAAATACATTAGGAGAAAAATTCAATTAAAGAGTAAAAATTTCAAAAGCTAATATAAAATTAATGTTCAAATTACTGTAATTTTAGAACAAATCTATTTTGAATTTAATTAAGAATGATAAATTAAACTTTCAAAAGAAATTCAGACTTTCTTACACATTTATTCATTTTCATATGTTAATGCTGCAGTGTATGGAATAATGCCACATAAACCTGAGAAGAGTCCACTATATTATTTTAAAAGAAAATCATTGAAAAGACTGTAGTTTGAATAAAATTATGTCTAGAATTTATAATTTTAGAACCTCAGATGCTGATTTTAAATCATCTATTATACTGATTTAAAAGTGGTGCATACTGGCCCTGGCCAGTTGGCTCAGTGGTAGAGCGTTGGCCTGGCGTGCAGGAGTCCCGGGTTCTATTCCCGGCCTGGGCACACAGGAGAAGTGCCCATCTGCTTCTCCACCCCTCCCCCTCTCCTTCCTCTCTGTCTCTCTCTTCCCCTCCCGCAGCCAAGGCTTCATTGGAGCAAAGTTGGCCCAGGCACTGAGGATGGCTCCATGGCCTCTGCCCCAGGCGCTAGAATGGCTCTGGTCACAACAGAGCAATGCCCCAGATGGGCAGAGCATCGCCCCCTGGAGGGCGTGCCAGGTGGATCCCGGTCAGGTGCATGGGGGAGTCTGTCTGACTGCCTCCCTGCTTCCAACTTCAGAAAATAAATAAATAAAAATAAAAGTGGTGCATACTAAACCAATATTGACAGCAGAGCAGTGTGGTGACTGCTGGGATGGGGGTAGTGAAGGAGAGGATGGGGAGAATAAGTGGTGATGAACGGAGACTTGACTTGGAGGGTGAACACACAATATTGTATACAGAAGATGTGTTGTAGAGTTGTACACCAGAAACCTACATAATTTTGTTAACCAGTATCAACCTAATAATTTTAATTTAAAAAGAGTGAGGAAAAAGTTAAGCTTTGAGTCAAGACAAAGCCATATATCACAGGGCTTTATTTCTATCATATATGATCAAATATAAATTGAATTGAGTCACTCACATTTTTCCAATTACCGTTACTCTATCTCTGAGTGCTAATATAAGAACACAAATTTTTTCATATATTTTAAAATGTTAGTTTCACTTCCAGTTACCACAGTATTAAAATAGTATTCCCCTAACTCTATGCTTTACAAGAAAGTAATGTGACAACAATGCAAACACAAACATTCTCTAAGCATGCAGATGCTGAAGTTGTCATCGGCGTTGTTTTCTTTAACATCCTTAATCATATGATATGTTACCACGTGACTGTGGTGGTTTAGTTGATCAGAAAGGTTAGTTGTGGATTTGTTTTTCTTTAAGGCTATTGATTCACAGCTCGTGATTCTAAAATAAAATTAAATGACAAGGAGGCCTGCAATCATCACTTGTATTAGAGGTCCCAGAAAGTATGATATACAATTTATTCGCTGACTTCTAATTTTAAAAAAAATTTAATTTTTTTTTATTACTAAAAAACTTCAGTGTATCATTGAAAAATCTTAATAAACAAAGGAATTAAGAATGGTGAGCTATAGTTCCATATCCAAAGAAGAGGAGCTTTAACTTCTTTGGACTTCTGATAAACATTAACCAATTTTAAGTAAAAGTTAGAAGATTAACAATAAAACTTTTGCAATAAGCAAAGGAAAAATATGAGAGGAAGTAAAAGTTAGTTGCTGAATCCAGTATCACTTAATGCCTCTTTTGGAGTTCTCTGTTTTCTGAGGGCTGAAAAGTTGTCTGAATTTTTTTATTTAATTGAATGTAGAATGCTGGGTTTAAAAGAATGTGAGAAAAGAGCGATTTTTTTTGTTGAAATTTGGAGATATCACCAAGTATATCACCATCAAATGTATTATGATTTAGAACTAATTCTTAAAGGCTCTGTTCATCACTGCAATTTGAAAAATAATGTGGCCCTAACCAGTTGGCTCAGTGAATAGAGTGTCTGCCCAACTTGCAGAAATCCCAGGTTAGATCCTGGTCAGGGCACACAGGAGAAGTGACCATCTGCTTCCCTTCCCCTCCCACTCCCCCTTCTTTCCCTCGTCTCCTCCCATAGCCACTGGCTCAGTTGATTCTAGTGTCAGCCCCAGGCACTAAGGATAGCTGGGTTAATTCAAGCATCAGTCCCATATGCAGGTTGCCAGGTGGACCCTAGTTATGGTGCGTGGGGGAATCTATCTCCCCTCCTCTCACTTAAAAAAAAAAAGAAAAATAATGAAAATAATGATGCTTGAATTTGTGTACACACACACACACATACACACACACACCCCCCAATACCAGTCATACCCTCTGCTTAGTTATATGTTATTCTTTTAAAAAAATTTTTATTTTATTTTTATTTTTTTGTATTTTTCTGAAGTTGGAAACAGGGAGGCAGTCAGACAGACTCCCGCATGCGCCCAACCGGGATCCACCCAGCACGCCCACCAGGGGGCGAAGCTCTGCCCATCCGGGGCATCACTCTGTTGCAACCAGAGCCATTCTAGCATCTGGGGCAGAGGCCACAGAGCCATCCTCAGCTCCCAGGCCAACTTTGCTCCAATGGAGCCTTGGCTGTGGGAGGGGAAGAGAGAGACAGAGAGGAAAGCGAGGGGGAGGGGTGGAGAAGCAGATGGGCACTTCTGCTGTGTGCCCCTGGCCAGGAATAAAACCCAGGACTCCTGCATGCCCGGCTGACGCTCTACCACTGAGTCAACCGGCCAGAGCCAGTTATATGTTATTCTTACCCAGTATTATTGTTAAACATTAATCACAGTATGCCATCTCTATATGAGGGTTCTGCATCTGCAGATTCAATCAACCATGGACTGAAAACATTAAAAAAAATCCAGAAAGTTGATTTCAAACAACACACTATAACAACTATTTATATAACATTTACATTGTATTAGGTATCATAACTAATCTGGAGGTGATTTAAAATATATAAAAAGATGTGCATAAATTATAGGAAAATACTGTACCATTTTATATAAAGAACTTGAACATCTTTAGATTTCAGTACCTGGAGACAACCTGGAACCCATGAATACTGAGGATAGCTGTATTTGTAATTCCCAAACTTACAGATTGTTATTGATTTATTTAGATGGTTGTTTCAATTTACCTGTTGATTAGCTACTTCTCGATGTTCACCATTCATTAGAAGCCCCTCAAACCTTCCTTCTCAGATAATTTTCTCTGTAATTTCTTTAGTGAATCCTTGATGGTAGCAAACTTGCCTTTCTTATTTGTCTGAAACATGTCTTTACTTCATTCTCACTCTGGAAAGACTCTTGAAAGGCTTTTGTTGTATTGCCTTCACTTCTCTCCTCAAATCCCCCTGTCCTCTGGCTTTCCTCTTGGTTGATGATCTTGCTTTCTACTTCAGTGAAGAAATTAAAGTCATTGAAAGAGGGCGTGCCAGTTCCCAACACCAGCCTGCCTTTCCAGCATCGTCTGCATTTACACCCTACTTTCCTAGGTGAAACTTCAGAGGAACTTGCCATGTCAAGCTTTCCATGGAATACTGGGCCCCTATCTTTCTGCCAACACCTCCAGCAGTTCTTTCCTCGTTCTGCACAAGTATTCTTTCTTCTCTCCTGGACATGCTCATCAACATACAGCATGTCCTTACTTCTGCAATTCATTTCTAAAACCTATTTTAGTCTTTATTTGCATGGACAACTACCTTAATATTTCCTTGCTTCCCTTAGTGGGAAATCTCCTTGAACTAATTATTATCCCATTTCTGTTTCCACTTCTCTCAGATAATACAACCGTCCAAATAGGTGTGTATCCACCCCCCCTCACTCTTCCAAGTCATTTTTTCAAGGTTACGTGGCTAAATGTTAACTTCTCAGTTTCCATCAAACTCTGACATCTGACAGCATCTGACAGAGATGATCGCTCCTTTTCAATATCATTCACTGACTTGGCACATCGTACCTATTTGAGTTTTGCTTCCATTCCTTACTCTTTCCAGTGTTCTGTGCCTATTCTCTCAATCAATTGTAGTTTTCCTGGTCAATCCTTGTTCTGTTCATTTTTCTATGTTCACACTCTATCTCTCTGTGGTTTTATTCAGTATTTTGCCTTTAATTACCATTCATATGGCAATGACTTCATATTCACATCTCTAATAACGAAGACTTTTCTCCTCAAGTCTAGACTAACTTATCCAGTTTTCTTTTCAAAAGCACTACATTGATGTTTAAGAGATGTTTCAAAGTCAACACATCTAAACCGAATTTCTGATATCCTCCATCTTCCTATTAAAGCTACCTCAACCATAGTCACAATATAGATTGATGACCTTTTATGTTTTCTCGTAGTTCAGGCAAAATACTTTAGGTATCTTGATTTCTTCTTGCCCAATCTGTCAGGAAATTCTGTTGTTTCTATATTCAAAATCAATCCAGAATCTCACTACTTGTCTCCACTCTACTTGTTCTCACTCTGTTCTGAATTTTGCTTACCTTGTACCTGCATTACTTAAGTCTTTTAACTGATTTCCTTACTTTCCACTCCTTCTCTACTCCCAATTGTCCCCACCTTACCCACAGTACAGTCTCACAATAGTTGGTATCCTGTGAAAATCTATTATGCCATTCTTGACCCATTTATCATCCCCCATTCCCTACTTCACTGAGTAAAAGTTCAAAGTCCTTACCATGGCTCTCAGTTCCAGCCACACCGGTGTCCTGATTCTGAAATTCTCCTCTATAGGGTTTTACACTGTCCATGTTCTTTCTTTGAAAACCTCTACCCTGCCAGAGATCCTGGACATCCTTCAAGTCTTTATTGAAATTTCACTTTCTTCATGAATTGTATCCTGACAGCTCCATTTGAATTTGTGATCACTTGCCTCTTAATCCTAATTCTTTTACCTTGGTCCATTGTTTTCACAGTATATTTTACTTATTTACAATGATTATTATTTCTTGACTCTTTCTTTACATTGGAAAATAAATTCCAGGGCAGCATGATATTTTTAGAGTCCATTTTATTCACTGAAAGATCCTAATCATTGTCTAACATATAGAAAATGTAGAGTATCTCATGGAGTACAGGATTTTAAGTTGACAGCTATTTTTTCTCAGCATTTTGAAGTGATCATTTTCCAATCTTTTGCCTTCCATTATTATCATTAAGAAGTCAACTGCCATCAAATTGTTGTTACTTTTAGTTTAGTCTTTCCCCTCTAGATCATTGGTCCCCAACCTTTTTTGGGTCACGGACTGGTTTAATGTCAGAAAATATTTTCACGAACCGGCTTTTAGGGTGGGACGGATAAATGTATCACGTGACTGAGACAAGCTTCAAGAGTGAGTCTTAGACGGATGTAACAGAGGGAATCTGATCATTTTTAAAAAATAAAACATTGTTCAGACTTAAATATAAATAAAATAGAAATAATGTAAGTTATTTATTCTTTCTCTGCAGACTGGTAACAAATGGCCCACAGACTGGTACTGGTTTGCGGCCCGGGGATTGGGGACCACTGCTCTAGATGTTTTAAATAACTTTTTTTTTTTATCTCTGATGTTCTGCCATTTTATTATAATATGTCCAGGTATGGATTTCTTCTCACTTATCTTAATTGGGATTTGCTAAGGTTCCTAAATTTGAAACCCTGAGGCTTTATCATATTGAAAAAAATCCCAACTATTACCATGTGAAATATTTTTTCTACATATTTTCTCTCATTCATTCTGGAACTCAAATTAGCAGACATATGTAAAAATCTTTCTATTTTCTTGTCTCTCACCTTCTTTGTTCTTTTGACTCTTCTGTGCTCCATTTTGAACAGTTATTCATAGGTTTCTCAGAATTCACAAATTTTTTGTCACTTTTATCTACTGTGTTGTTTAATACAAATTTTGAGTCATGAATTCTAGATATTACATTTCTTTGTTTCTAAACATTTCATTTTGTTCTGTTTCAAATCTTTCTGGTTAATTTCCATGAACTCTTCTTCTGCTGTACTTGACAATACTTTCTTTTATTTAAGTATATCAACTAAACTAATTTTGTAGGCTTCTTCTGATTATTATAAGAGCAATAATTTTAAGATTCTTATTTGGCAGTTTCTTGATTTATTTCTTGGCTCTCACTTCCAGTTGTTTGCTTCTTCTTTGTTTGGTGACTTTTGACTGTGAGCCAATCTTGAAACATTAACAGTGAGACTTTTTTTGTATGACATGTATCAAAAGGAGTTCATCTTACATTTGTCAGAAACTGGTGTTTACTACCAACTCTGGATCATTTTAATCTACATATGCAGACATGAGTATATATTTTAGACCATAGAGATAGTGTGAATTTTTGCCTTAGCCACCTGAGAGTGAAGTTTGTGGTTCAGAATGGGAGACCATTACATTTCTCTGAATTCCACCCAGAGGTAAAACTGCAACAGACAAGTATCTCCAGCCTCTGAAGCAGGGCGATTTCTTTCAGGCACTGATCAAGTAACTTTTCTTTGGGGGTTCTGGCTTTGGTGAGTTTTCTTTGATCCACTCAGATCCCAGACCTACATCTCTTGTGCCTCAACAGCGAGCCTATTAGGTCTAGATTTCTGGCTTGTTAGGAATTAGCAAATCGTGCTGGGCTGACTTGTCCTTGGTAATTTGCAGATTGCTGTTGTTGTTGTTTCTAGTGGTTGAAGAATTCTTACCTGTCTTCCATTGTTCAGATAAATATCGAATGAATTTTTAAAATGTTATTCAACAGTATAAGGTATACCATACTTGTAAGTTTTTATTTACTGTAATGTTTTCCAAAGTGGCTAGAAACAGAATTGAAGCTTTTAATTTCCTGGCAGTCATTTACATTTGTCTTTATTGGTTTTACTTTGAGTTTGAAAATGTAAAGGAAATGAAGATGTTGATTTTTATGATGTGCCGTACTTAAATCTTAAAGTATTACTTTTTGAGTTGTCATAGGATTTATGATATTTTAATTTGTAAGTAACCTGAAAGGTTTTGTCTGCTCCAGGATTGCCTTATTTTTGTGGATATCATGGGTACTTATGAGACAATGTGACGAAGGAATTTATGTCATGTGGACATAAATTAATCCAGAGTGACTTGATTTCCTAGGAGTATTTTTGAAACCACTGGAGAACTCTGGGGTTCTTAAAAAATGTGTATTTTTGGCTTCTAGATCTTGTTACTTGGCTGGAAATACTTTGGTTTTGAAGAATTGCCTGTAATTCATTGATGTGTTACAACAAACTCAATTTGTTGGATGTGAGTCTAGCAATTATCACTACCTTTATGTGTGCAGAAAAGCGAGTGGCCTCTGTGGCGTGACTTTATGGGTGCTGTCAGGTCCCTCCAGACCAGATGACTTCCTCCTTTACTTAGCTGTGCTTCAGAGATGATCTCTTTAGCTACTTCACATTAAACAGCAAAGGCAGGAGTATTTTCAGATAGCTCAATGGTGAGGCAAGGTTTACAGGTTCCAGCCTACTCTCTCCTTACCATGAATTTCATTGTAAGATAAGGTGAATGTCCTTCTGGAAGGCTGAGAACTCAGGAGAAGAAATTTAGGACAGCTAAATTACATTTGTCAGAAACAATGTTTTCCGGAAAATTTATTGTTTTCAAAAAATAATTATGAAGAATTTTGAAGATCAGGGAGAAGGGGTGGGGTGATTATTATTAAGATATAGTTATATTTGTATTATTGTATTATTTTTACTCTTTTTTTTTTTTGCTATAGAAAGCCAGGATTGAATTCTTTTTTCCGCTCTAGTAATATAATCTGTGTGAGTCAATGTCTCAAGAGAAACAGGATAGAGATATGAATATAGATACAGATATGGAGAGAGAAAGAGAGGGAGAAGTGGGGAGAGAGTGAGAGACAGAAGAAGGGGATTGATTTTAAGCACTTGGCTGACAAGATAGAAAGACTGGCAAGTCTGAACTCAGTAGTGGGAACCAGCAGGTTGGAGATTCAGGTAAGAGTGGCTGTTGCAGTCTTGAGTCTGAACTCTGCAGTGCAAGCAAGCAGATGGCAAACTCAGGCACAGTTCCTATATTGTAATCTTGAGGCAGAATTGCATTTCCTTTAGGAAAACCTATCTTTTCTCTTCAGGTCTTCAACAGATAGATGAGGCCCATGCACATTATGGAGGCAATTAACTTTACTCAAATTCTACTAATTTAAATATGAATCACATCTAAAAAATACCTTCATGGAAATATCTAGACTGGTGTTTGACCAAACGATTGAGCATGATAACCTAGCCTACATGACACAAAAATTAGTCATCTCAAATCTTATAGAGTTTTAGTGAACATCCTGCTAATTTCAGTTAATATGATTTCACTTGCTAAAAGCCTTATATCTTTTGCATCATGCCTTTTACATATCCATAGTAATCCAAATACCCGGATGAGGGATATTTATGAGGTTTTTGTGCTGAGGTGCTAATCTTTCCTAGTATTAGAATATCAGTGAATCATGAAATGTTTACAAAATACCAGGTTGATAGGGAATGTCTTAGAGTCCTTCACCTCTAGTTTTTTTTGAGTCTCTTCCTTCTTCCTCATAATCTTGTGTTAGCCGTTATAATTAGAGGTATTGTTATATGTTTGCAGAGGCAGTAGAGACAGAAATATGTTGGAAGAATGTGGAGAATGGGTTTCCACTCTTTCCTGACTCCTCCCAGATTCTATTTCGATATTCAGGGTCCTATAGTTCCCTAATAAGAGCATCAATAACACACACGGCAAGAGATGATGTGCAGAATTCAGGTTAGCATGGCATCTATTTCTTTCTTTCTTTTTAAATTTTTACATTGCATTTTCTTGTCCTCTCTCTGGAAATAATTTATTCAGAATTCTCTGAGCTGTGGATTCCTTTTTTCTTTTGTCTGGGGGTTTCAACATCTAGCTCAGTGGTTTTTTTAAATTTTATTCGTTTTTAATTTATTGTGTTTACATGGTAGCTCAGTGGTTTTTAACCCCAATTCAGATTAAAATTACCTGTGGAACTGGTACCCAGGCACCAAGGTGATTTTATTTATTTTTAATTGAGATTCTTTTTATTTTTATATTTTTTCTTTATTTGTAGTTTCTGTTATCTGGATCTCAGCTCTTCTACTTCTAGCCTCCATCTTTGTTTGCTTTTATTTTTAAAAATTAAAAAAAATTTAAAAATCGATTTTAGTTCATTAAACATGTTTTCTCTGTCTGCTCTCAGCTAGGAAATCTTAGACTGATGTTTTTCTCTTTTATGTTGTACTTCATTGATTACCATAAAGAGAAGGCTTTACATTTGGAAATTCTTGCACTCAACAAAGAGTTCTCCTAACACAGCATCACATAACGTGGAGAGTCAGCATTTTACCCTAAGATGAGAATCATTACCCCACAAGTCTGTTACTCAGTTGACTCTGCATTCTCTCTGAAGGTCTGTTATGGCAACCTCTCTGCATTTATTAGGGGAAGCTGGTCTGCAGCAAAAGAGCTCATGATACAGAGGTACAAATGGTTGATGGGTTGTCTCTGTCATCACAAATGTGGTTCTAATTCTGGTCCAAGGCAGTTATTCCAGCGGTCACTATTTGCCAGCCAGTGAAAAAAAAAGACAAGTTCGGCAGGCTATATGCCTAACAGAGAGAACCATACAGCTATGTGCATGACATCACTCACAGGATAGCAGACTGAACTTGGTCATATGGCTACACCTCATTACAAAGGAAGCTGGGAAACTTCCTTTGTAACTTGTAGCTTGAAAATCATGTACCCAGTTAAAACCCAGATGTTTTATAAAAGAAAGCAGAGGAGAAGAATAAATACTGAGTGATAGTTGGTCTGTGCTACACTGAAACTTGCATTAAGTTGTTTATTATTGACCATTGAGAGTTTTTTTTTTAATTATAAGTAAAGGAACTACATCTTAACTGGCCTAAAATAAAAATAGAGAATGTATTATAAAGATACAGGAGATTTGAGAAGGGAAATGCCTCTGGATCTCAGGAAGAGCCTGGGAACAGAAACTGCACATTGTCCGGCCCCTCCTTCTCTTTGCACCTCTGGTTCTCTCTGCAGGGCTGATTCATTCTGTTTCCACTGCCTGGCTCTCTGCGATCCTGGGCCATATGTAAGGAAAAGCATATGCATAGAGTCCTGAGTTAATCTGTGACAATTCCAACTGCATGGAGAACTCATCTTACTTCTCTGTGTCCCAATCCAAGGTTCTGGGTGTGAGAATCAGATTGGTTCAGGGAGGGCCAGGTGTCTATCTTTGTCCACTTACTTGTGACAAAGGAGTAGGGGCCAGACAGAGTAATTGTAGCTGGTAGGGACCAATGATGTGTGGGAGTACATTCTGAAAAATAGGGGGGGGCTCCCTAAAATATGTCCACTACCTCTAGCCTTAAGTATTCTTTGGAATCCATCACTCCGAATACAACTCTGACCTTCTGTTTCCAGATCTTCCGATTTACATCTCACGCCAATATTCCTAGACACCTGCAGAATTCATAGCAGAGTGCCACTGGCTGGGAGTTGTGAAGAAAATGAGAATTCCTTCTGAAGAGTTACATTTTTCTTACCACTTAGACAATCTTTTCATCACAGAAAATTGTGTTTGAGAAAAAGCAGGTCTGATGCTGTCGGCTAGGAGCTGGCCTGGTGCTAACAGCTGAGGCATCATGTGCTCCTGCTTCTTGGCTCCAGCACCATTTCCCGAGGTCACTGTCTGAGCCTGACAGGAAGGCAGAAACACAACCTTGCAAAAACTACCACAGAACTCACCCTCCTTGCTAACACGGGCGACCGTGGCTGGTTTATCACGTACAGCCTGATGCAGTGTTTCCTCATTCCTAGAAAACTATTCTCCTCAACTACTGAGCTACCTGCACGAGCTGATAATATCCTATGTAGAGCGAATACTGCTTCTTTGTATCCTCCCTGAAAGTCACTGAATACAAGCTCACGTCAACCACAAGCTCCCGCTGTGCCCTTGACTGTGTCCTGTGGTTCCTCACAGACACGGTCTTCCTACGTGGCATGCAGACAACCCAGTTTTGTTTGACTGCAGTGGTTCTTGCATAGTCCTTGAATGACGGTGCTTTTCTAAGGAACGTCGTCAGAAGAGAAGCAGAGCCAACACAACAGAACACTCTACACATACTCTGAATTCTTACACAGAGGGACACTCTCTCTTTCACCTTTTATCCACATGTATGAAGCATGATTTTGGGCTAATGAATTGGTTTGTTTAGAAAATAACTAAAAAAACCTATTTTAACTTGAAGAGATACCTATTATTTATTTATTTATTATTATTATTTTAGGCCAGAGGAGGGGAACAGTGAGGCAGACTTCCGCATGTGCCCCTACTAGGATCCTGTCTAGGACTGATGCTCAAGTACCTTAGCCTGGTGCTGATGTGCTCCAAAGAGCCATCTTCAGTGCCCAGGGCCACGCCCCAACCAATGGAGGCACGGTTGTGGGAGGGGGAGAAAGAAGAGAAGGAAAGGATGGAGGTTGGGGGCAGAAGCAGATGGTCTGCTTCTCCTGTGTGCCTTGACCAGGAATCAAACCCAGGATGTCCATATGTGGAGCTGACCCTCTATCCACTGAGCTACTTGCCAGGGTGAGATACCTATTATTACGTGTTACAAGGGAATATTGTTACAGAAAGGATTGATTTATTTTATTTTTTTTACTTAGCTTGTAAAAATTATTTAAAAAATTTTAAATCCCCATGAAAGTTACTTATTATTTATAACATTAACATAATAATAAGAATACAATAGTTTGAACTGCTCCAGCTCTTTTTCAGAATTCCAGATATTCAAAATTACTGAATCAATTTAAGTTTAAAAATAGCAATTAGCCTTTAATGTTTACCTTTCGGGGTTACATTCTGCCTCACTGATCTATTACTCCAGCGAACTCCCGTGAAGAGCTCCTCTAGCACTCACTTATTTAGGTATACCTGTATAGGAACACATATACTTCTGTTTACCTATGTCAGTAATTTATTGATTGGCAATTTCCAGATGGTATCAATTATGTAATAGTTTTTACAAGGTTTTTTTTTTTTTTTTTTTTTTTTACAGAGGTTGGTAATACAGAATAATTGTTTTATAAGTACGTGGCTGATATCTGAGTTGTAGAGGGATTTTGGTGACAACCCAGGAAGGACACAGAATTGAAAGTGCTTTGAGAGCAGATAATGTTCAACATCATGCCTCTAGTAGGTAGCATACTGCTGGCACATCATGGCTGCCCTAACACAATGTTTGCTAAATGACAAGAAGATTGTAGTGCTGTGGCCTCAAGGGTGTGGAGAGTTTGTTGAAGGTCACAAACGCTGAAAGAGAAGCTGAAAACAGTTTAACAGTTTTCACTTGACTTACTGTTTTGCCTCTAAGTCTGTGGACTACCATATTCCTTTAGGTACTATATTTAAAGTACTTTTGGCATTCAAATGCTATAAGACAGTGGTCCCCAACCCCCGGGCCACAGACTGGTACCGGTCCATGGGCCATTTGGTACCGGTCCGCAGAGAAAGAATAAATAGCTTACATTATTTCCATTTTATTTATATTTAAGTCTGAACGACGTTTTATTTTTAAAAAATGACCAGATTCCCTCTGTTACATTCTTCTAAGACTCACTCTTGACGCTTGTCTCGTAAGTTCGACAATTATATTTAAAACTACCACAGTTTTTACGCTGGTCGCATAATTTTATTTTGTGCATTTATCCATCTCACCCTAAAGGCTGGTCCGTGAAAATATTTTCTGATATTAAACCCGTCAGTGGCCCAAAAACAATTGGGGACCACCTCTGTAAGACACTGTCACTATATCATTGCTTTGGTTTATATGATACATATCTTCTTTTCTTATTATTTCTTTTAATGGTGTAATGTCTTAAAATTATGTAAAAGTTATCCTCAGCAAAATGTCATTGTATTTGGAAGGAATCTACTACTTATCCTAGGCTCTTTCAAAGATGGTGAGATAGTGTTTTGGAACATAAAATATCTTCTTATGGGATAGAGTCACTAAGTATTAATTGAACACTTTAATCCAAATGTGTAATTCACTCTGAATAACCAAAATTCAGAAAATACAGATTAATTTGGCTCTATTTCTTGATGAAGAATGTTAAATTGTAGAATTTAAACAAAGAGTAGGTTTTTTTTCTTGTCTAATCTTTTATTTATCTCATTTTCCAGCAAGCTTTATTTATCAGATTTCCTTTCTCTATAACCAACTCCTAATACTCGGTCTTGGTTTTTGTTGTTACAACCTCAGATTGTTTTAACAGCCGGCTGTTTCCTGAGGGTCCTTCATCTCTTTTGGTAAACTTTTCCACTCCTGCCTTGCCCGCTTAATCAGCTGTGACTATATTTCTAGAACATTCCTTCTATTGCCTCATGCCTCAGCACAAACACGGTAGTGGCTCAACGGTTTACACTATTTTGACATTACCCTCATTCTTGGGATACTTCATACATAATAACAACACAGTACCAGACAGATGAAAGGTGAGCTTTAATCAAAGAAAGCATGATGGAGGAGCAGCTCTTGAATGAAGAGCGTCCGCTGAAAGGCTGGGGACCAGCAAGACAGCGGGAGAATGCCTGTTGTTCCCACCAGTGCAGGACTGCGTGCTGCGCAGTGGACGAAGGTGTCCACTTCGCTTAGGCCTGGCCATTGTTCCTGGGAAGCCCAGTTAGCTCTGAGGAAGAAATAATTCAACAGAACACGCTTGTACTTTCCCCTCTCTTGCTCCAGGGCAGAAACTCCTGCACTTCACAGGCTGAACTTTTTACCTCTTGCCCTGCGAGGCAGAGCCGCTCTGCCTGCTCGCTCCATTCTGAGACACCTTGTAGGAATCCTTATTGAATTGCTTTAAAAGAGCAGATTCTCAGCCCTCTAGTGCAGCAATGCGCCACAGCAACACCAGAGGGTGTGATTTTTCAGTCATATGGTCTCACTGGGATTTTGGAGAAAAAAAGACAGTATTTTGCAAGCCTCCTTCTAATTGAGCATCCCCGTGTTGCAATTATTATTGTATTTCAGTCTCGTAGCCTTTGTTGCAGAGGGTTTTTAGTTAGGTAGGGACGCTTTGGGTGACCATTCAAGCCTTTACTTTTTTCCCCCTTTAATTTATTAAAGTTCAAATTGTAAAACGCTCCTGCTGTTCCCAAAGTTTTCTGAACTATTTTGTGTAATTGTTATTCACCCTTTGAAATCAATACAATTAAAAGTTGTGTTAAGAGTTCTCCTTTTCAAGGCTATGAACTTTTCCTCTAAGGATTTTGAACTTGTTTCAGGTCTTTGATTTCTTAAATGCATTTCAGAAAAGAAGATATATACATGTTCTTTAATTGCTTCCTAAATTGGCCAAGTTATAGTCTGTCTCTTTAGACAAAAGTCTTTAAAATGACTGCATTTCTCTGTAGATTAGTAGCTTGTTAATTTTGAGGATGAAATGAGCTCAGGAATAAAAATTATTTGACAAGGTATCTCAGGAACTCACTTCAAATAGAAACAGTAGATGCAGATTCTAACAAGGTCCCATCTGAGATCAGAGCTTCTGAATGACGTACTGGGGACATCTAGTGGACAAAGTTAGAATAGAACACAGAACGGTGCACCCAAGCAGAATTCTTAACTTTCAAGTAACATTGAGCTTTTACAAAATTGGAGAATATTTATTTTCTGTATCAATATCAGTATGTTTTCTGTGAAGATAAAATGCAGTATACATTTTAAATACAATTTCATCTTTATTTTGAGCTCCTTATAAATATTATGGCCTATCTTTCAAAATTAAACTCAATAGTTTTGGGGGCAGTGTCAGATTTGAATGTAATGCATCCTATATGTAAAAGGAGCTATCAACCTTGGAAAGGTAGATTTACATAGAACAAATGAAATGTTGTACTTAGCTAGTTATGTAATCTTGGGTAAGCCTGTCTGCATTTCTTTTCTTTCACATGTAAAGTACAAGGAATTAGCAAATGTTTCTTATGGTTTGGAAATCTGAAATCCTATTTTTATAGTAGTATTTTTAATTTCTTATACTATTTGACACTTTTCAAGGTTTTTTCTTTTACAACTGTTATCTAAATTTATTACTAGTCAAAATGTCCTGGTTATTTATATAGTTTAAATTTTATAAATTGATAAGAAGGTAAGGTAATTTGTGTACTGAAGAAAGAGGCCAGTTTTATTGACACCGTTCTAGTAGAATCCAGGGTTGATGTAGTGCCAGTACATTTCTTCATGTTTTTGGGAACCCAGCCGAACTTTCAACAGCTAGTAAGTACCAGCTAGCATCCGCCATGACCACGTCCTTTTCATACACCGATGATTTTAAATCATCTTAATAACCCTTCAGAAAAGGTTTCCTAAACCTAATTTGAGTTGTAAAAGTTAAAGAGTCAAAGAAGTAGAATAACTTGGTCAAGCTCAGCGGCGGGTGTGTGACAGGGTCTGCCTTCCCATTCAGGTCTCTGATGTGACTACACAGAGCTTGAAAAGCATCCCTTGAACAAGTAAGGTGTGTGCTGTGTATGTTTACTTCCCTGTGGGTAGGTGCTCCCAAAGTCTCAAACTTGACCTGTTAAACAAAAAGACACAGAAAACATAAATACAACTTAGAGTTGAATAATCTCAGAAGATTTTTAAAAAATTATTTGAAAAGGCCAATGAAAACAACTTGGTGAATCTTTTATCTTGGAGAAAAAGATCATCAAGAAAATTCATAACAGTTGCTGTCATTTTGACATCTATGAAGAAATAATGTTTAAGATATGACAGAGACAAAACAGGGCATGGGATTAAGTGTTAGTATTAAATTATCCAAAGACAAAGTTATAGAATATACAATTATAAATACAAAATTGACTAAATCTGGAGACTTATTATATCAAATAAATAATTTTTACACCTTTTAATTCGCTATTGCCATTGGAATGGATAATGCAATGAAAAGTATCAATTAGGAAACAATTTGGAATAGAGAGAAGGGTCAGTTAATTACATGTGGTGACTTAAAAGTTCACATAATTTATTTTGATAACATTGATTTGTTTAATTTTACCAAAAATATTTATAAATGTCACTAAAATTTAATATTGATCATATCATTTGAAATAATGCTTTTGTGATATTTTACTTATTTTCATATAAATATTTAGTTTTACAAATAAATTAAAAGTTATTTGGGTGAATTTCATACTTATATAAAACAGTATTTGAATCAATCAATTTTTGAAAGCTTGAAAGCCAATAAGTTAACATGTAAAATACAATTAATATTCAAATTTTTATCAAGTTTAAAAAGATACGATGGTTTATTAGAGGAAAGTGTTTACATTATGATCTTTGAACTGTTTAAGAAAAAAACAATATGTTCAGTAACTACATTTAGACAAAATAAATCTTTCATGGTGAAGATAGAATGCATTTATTGGTATGTAATAGTAGATGTCTCCTTATCTAGATCTGTAGTCCTAGACCAGTATTATATTTACAGCTACACCACTGGCTTGATTGCTGCTACAGTAATTTATTCTGTTTTTAGGCTCTGCCTATATTTTAGTTTTATGGAACCTCAGTTTATATACATTTAAAAAATGTTTTGATTATTAAATTATTTGGACTTGTTTTCATTAATGCAATTCAAAAAATTACTGCTTTAAATCATAGCCATTAACGTGTCATTTTATTATGTTTCTCGCTTTTTTTTTATTGAGTAAATTAAATGCATGACTTAAAACTGAATTCCTACACAATGTATGCAATAATCTCAACACCTTTTTGTGATATAGAGAAACATATAGAAAGGATTGATATAATTGAACCAAAAGAAATTGTAGGAATATGCAAAATAAGCACATAAATCACATACATACTAATAAGCCTTAAGTAAAACCTTCTTATATTTATTGAGAGGAACTAATCAGTCTTTGCAGGGAACCCTAAGAACTAATTTCCTAAAGCAATATATATTTTTTTCACATTAGTTTTAGTGATCGTGAACCTTATAAAAAGGTAGTCACTACATAAACATAATTTTAGTTTAACCGGATTGAGAATTGGAAATGCAAATTCTCCTTGCACTATATCTGTAAGCCCTCAACTCTGTTTTTATGGTAATACCCTTTTAATGTTTAAGCCTATGAAGAAAAAACACTGAAGATTTTTAACTAGCCGCTTTGCAAGGGGCAGGAAGGAGCAAAGAAGATTTAGTGGTGAAAAGAGCAAATAAATAGGTGCTCCAAGATTAAAAAGAGGGTAGAAGTGCACGCTGAGCTGTTGAAAGACCTCTCTGTGTTTAAAGAAAAATATTGTTTGGTGCTTTCACCAGTGCATGATCAAAATAAGAGGTACAAATTAGTTCATGGCTGCTGGAGCTACAAAACATCATGCAGAGCGCTGTCTTTGGGAACGTTTTAATGAGGAGAAGAGGTCATCAGACTGTGACATTGCTTTTCAGAATTCTTCAAGAACAACACAGACTTCCTGTTCCAAATGTGGTAGAGAATAAAACAACCTTAGTAGTAATCGTACAACTTTTGAACCACGTTCCTTGGAAATGCTGTACAGGGCTCATTTTGTAGCTTTAGTTAACCATCTCAAAGGAAACTCTTCCATATTTTCCATGTGCCCTTATTTCAAAAGTACAGTGAAACGATGGAGCTTTAACATGGATTATATTTATAAAATAAAGTTTTATTCAGGCTTCTAAGAGATTTTAATGTTTTCATTGCTCCAGGTGAAATGGTACATGGTGGCTCTGTTCATTAACATTTAGCATCAGTGCAAAAAAAATCAAGGATTACCACATACAGCATAAAAGGAGGGAGAGTATAACTTTGAAATGAAATTCACTACACTCTTAGTTTTGCTGCATTTCAAAACGTGATTATAAAATGTATAAGTTATTAATGACATTCCAGGTCAAATATTCATAGCCTAAAATCAGTCTTACAGAGACTAGCGTTATTCAGATATGCAACGTATTTGAGCAGAAGAGGAAGAGGTTTTCCTGATACTTAATAAATAGGACCTTTATTTTGGTTTCAAAGACCAGTATTGTAACATTGTTTAATACTCAAGTGTAGTTTGGCGGATTTTTGCCACTCCACCATGAAGCTACAACATAGCTTTTGTTTTCCCTTAATATGGCCACATTTGTTAAGATTTGTATAGATAAAATAGTCATCCCCATATATTTGATAATATGTCCATATATCAAAAATAAAAGACAAAAAAGGACTTCTTTCATAATGTTCCCAATCTTATTTATCTCAAAGTTTTCTCATAATATTTTTTTCTTCTAAATAAGGGATTCATAAATAATCATATTTCCTCTTGATTTGTAAAATTAACATCAACTGCATGGTCAATTCTGCACATAGTAATATATATTTCTAATGAACTTGGAAGTAAGGAGTGATTTCATTTGTGTCCAATTAATTGATTCAGAGGGTAGCATTTTTTCATTCCTTTTTTAAAAAAAATCTTATCTACTCTTTTATTTTTAGCATAGGACAGAAACCAGCAGACTCCCTACTTTATGTGTATTAAAGGGTAAAAGCTGTCATTCTAGTTACACAGCTTTCAAAATTGTAGACTGAAAAAGTTTTAGAACTTGCATAGGTCATTTACTTGATTCAGTCAATTATTTTGAGTTTATTTCTTTTAATGTATGTAGTTTTTGTTTGCAAATATTCTTATTCATAAACCAGACACATTTAGGTTGACATCTTTTAGCATGTAGAATTTTTATTCAGGGACCTAGTGAGGTAGTTATTTTTAGCGTATGCTCTGAGTCTGGTCTGTCTGGCCTGCCATCCTCCGACTTGGTTTGCAGGCTTCTCTTGTCAGTGATCACACATCCAGGGTTTGTGTCAATCTCTTCTTTTTTCTTATTTTCTTTTTCCTGTTGTTGTTTTGCATTATGACCTTTTAAGACCTATTCTTCTTTTTTACCTGCTCTGTGAATTCACGGTATTTTGCTTCATAAATATTGTTATTAAATCTTAAAGATGCCTTAGGCATCTAATAAGCTGTTATTCATGAGATTTTAGTTAATAAGTTAACCTTAAAAAAATAACACAAAAAAATAAAAAATAGATAAAAGTAAAAATCTAACATTTACTTTCAATTATTTCAAAATACAATTCAGTCAGAAAATAAGAGTGCATTTTTTGGAAATCAACAAAAGTGGCATGAAAAATCTTTATTTAAAATGGTTAAATTATGTTCTACTTTCCAGAAAACATTTATTAGCAAAGGAATTTTTTTAAATAAGGAAGAAATTATTACTATTGTTGTTCTTGTTAAATAAATGTTTGCATTTTTATTACCAGGAATCTAAATGTAAAACATTGTAATTTAAACAAAAATTAAATCACTATTTGTCACTATGTAAATTACTATATAACTTTTGAAAATCGACAAAAACATAAAAGATTATAAACACCTTAAAATGTATGATAGCTTTTATTGCATACATTTGGATTTTTCCACATGAAAGAAATAATGGATATTTTAAATCTACCAATCTAGGATAAAGAAAAATTTAAAAGTAACTGGGTAAAGCTCTAAAATTGACATTGTACTGGAAAAAGGACAAACAAGAAGTGAGATAAAAGACAAAAATAAATGTGATTTAAAATTGTAACATATTATATGGGTTAAATTTTTACATAAGTATTTATTATAGAAACATTCACAATAAGATTAAAGGCTATTTTGCCATTTAAAAAAAATAATTCTCACTTTTCTCCAGCTACTAATATTCTATAGTTTTTTTTAATGTTGATTAAAAGCTATAGTTTTCAAAGAATGTTTCGTGATTATTAACTTTAGTAAATCTTGACCATTGAACAAATCCATTATGTCATAAGTTATACTTAATTGATGAGGTTCCAAGTAACTCCTAAATATAAAGCTTTGATCTTTTTTGTTTTTAAATTTTTTTTCAGTGTAGATCCAAATGGCAGCAATTCGTTCAAATACTTAAGAAAACATTGAGAAATGTCATGTTTGAATATGTTTACTGTTGTGTAAACAACAGTAAAGCATATAACCTACGGTTGTTAAAGGGATTTCCATGAGCGATTTTAATTACGTCCATTTTTTTTGACTCATGAGTCAACGTTAGCTAGTAACTCCAGTAACTCCCAGAAAAGGCGCGGCCGGCAGCTCTCAGCTGCGCTTAGATGATGGAGTGTCATCTGGGTCCAGCCAGAACAGCTTTCTCTCTCCGACCTCTCCTTCAGATGTCTTCCACAGACTTACGGAGCATGAAGTTAAGCAGAATGACATAATGTAATGACAGGCACAAGTAAAACTTCAAAGGAAAATTATTAGGTATGCAAAAATGGCAACAATAATTACCTGGATTCTACCATTTACTGAGCCATGTAGAAAAAGCTCTTCAGAAACTACTTTATATTTAATGTGTTAATATTTCAAGGGGACTAAATACTGTTAATCATCACTTGCAGTGGGTATTTCTTGGGCAAAGGCTCATATTAATTCTGTCATTACTTGGCAAACTCAACTCTTTTATGTGAGTAATAAAGATAATATAAAACAGAGGAAATACTTGAGCAAATAATTTTTTTTCAAGTACTCTCATGTTCTCTTAGAAAAATATGTTTAAATATAAAACACTAAACATTACTAATTAAAATTATTCAATTTTTCTATTTATTTTTGAGAACTCTTTCTATGAGACGGTATTTTTGTGTGCAACTAGTAAAAATGATATAACATAAAATGATTGCACTTGTTTTTACAATAGGCATAAAGTTACTAGATTGGTTAATGAGAAATCTGTTCTAGATATATATTATCATGATTTTTTTGTGACCAAAGTAAAGATCTATGTCTGATTGATAATATTAGTAATTTTAACTGGTTAATAGGCCTGACTTGAATAGTGAATCCATATTATCCCAGAAGAAAGTCCGTAGCAGCTGACCCTTGTACCCTGTATAGATATATTTATTAATAATTTTAAGAGGGTTCAAATGACTTATTGTTGACATATTGACCCAGTTTATATGTATTGTGAAAACACAGAGACTTTTTTGTTTATATTTTATATTTAGTAATTATTTATAAATAAACTTACTTTTAAAAACTTGCAGCACAAGCAATACTAGAAATGAGATTATGTGGCTCATGTTACGGGTACAATTTTATAGCAATTTACATTAATATAAGTTCCATTGAGGTAAAAGGGAAGTTCAATCATATGATCATGTCATATTGTTAAATTAGTGTGCATACTACAGTTTGGGAAATTTTGATCTAGGCGAAGGCTTGGCAAAGGGAGTACGTCTGGGAAATAATGTACAGAGACAGCAGGGCTGGAGATACATAGGTTAGATCCAAACAATTTAACAAATGATGAGTTGATCTACCCGAGGTGAATAATTGGAGCTGCCCATTAGTTATGGCCTTTGGGAGTCAGAGCTGCCAGTGGTGTGAAACTTACAATACGCAATATATTTTACTTCATTTGAGCTTCACCACAAACCTGTGACCCGGTGCCATTCAAATTCACTCATTTGGTTTATGTAACAAATAAACCAATGTGCCTACATCTGTCAGTAACTGTTTTAAATGCTGCATGCAACAATTACCAAAATACACAAGAAAAACCCTGCCTTCTTGAAATTTATATTCTAGAATAAGAAAAAAAAAAGGAGTTTGAAGGAAGGTTAAGCTAAACTAGTATGTAGCAAATTTAAATGCAGACATTATTATTTTTAAATATCAATTTTTTAATTTTTAATTTTCTAAATAGGGGTCAATACAATTCAACTATATGGTGTTGCAGGGGCTAGAGATAAATAAATAGATGATAGCTAGCTAGCTAGATAGATAGATAGAAAGTTGCCCTATCATGACTGTTTTCAATCATTCTGTGGAAATATTTTATTATATAAATTATGATATGGACAACTTATAAGGCCCTATTCAATATAGAAATACGAGATATATAGCATAGATGTCTATGATTCTATTCTAAAATTTAAATATATTACTGCTTTTGCATTACTTTCTTCAAAATTTTAAGATTTTTCTATAAATTATAATACAGACTATATATAGTTCATAATAAAGATTTTTCTTTTTATAATTCTTCTATCTGCTTCCCTCTTTATTTGATATAATTCCTTCTATTTGTGTTATGCCACTCAGTCTTAAATCAGCAACAGTGAAAAAGACAGATTAGGTGTCAGCTTTCATAGAATTCATAGACTAGTTCAGGGGTCCCCAAATTAGCCCCCTGAGGCTATTTATCCGGTCCCTGCCGCACTTCCGGAAGGGACACCTCTTTCATTGGTGGTCAGTGAGAGGAGCATAGTTCCCATTGAAATACTGGTCAGTTTGTTGATTTAAATTTACTTGTTCTTTATTTTAAATATTGTATTTGTTCCCGTTTTATTTTTTTTTACTTTAAAATAAGATATGTGCAGTGTGCATAGGGATTTGTTCATAGTTTTTTTTTAATAGTCCGGCCCACCAACGGTCTGAGGGACAGTGAACTGGCCCCCCTGTGTAAAAAGTTTGGGGACCCCTGGTCTAGTTAATGAATGGGCAAGAAAACAAAGGGCAATCTTAATAAAGTACGTAGAAATTATAAAAAACCACATCAATACACCTAACCTACACTAAGATAGAGGAAATTTCTTATAGACAGGCTTCAAATTTGTGAAAGCAGAAAAGAGTTTGCCAAACAAATTGTGTGTGTATGTGTGTGTATGCATGTGTGTGGGTGTGTGCATGTGTGCACATGTACACATGTGTTCATGCATGTGTGGTAGGACTGTGATGATACAGAAAAGAATGCATAAAAATACTGAATCATTAACATCATAATGTGAGGCTATGGAGAGCTCTTGGAGTTGAAGGTAGTACGACACCATCTCCAAAAGGGAGAAAATATCAGAAAAATACATTTAGGGTGATAAAAACCTTTTCTTCAGAATTTGGCAAGGAACTAACTTTAGAAATTATAAGAATGTAAGAATACTGGGACTCACGAAGGTAATAAGAAAAACAACATACAATGAAAGTGTTGTTCTAGATCTTTTTCTTTTATCACTTTATTGGTGAATCTTGGAATTCAATTATATTATCTTTTTACATACACAAATGACATTCAATCTTCTTTATATGCTTACTGAAATATGGTGTGTGAATGTAAAGGCAACATATGAGAAATAAAATATAAATCTGTGGTTATTTTATATCTCTCAGTAACAACTCTTCTTCCACATTATAAGTTCATATCCTGTAATGGTTTATCAATGCTGCCTTCTTTAGCCCATGCACTCCCACATACACTCTTATATTCTTCACTCACCTTTAAATATGATTTTTTTCCAAATTAGTCCTTACTACCTAAATGAATATTTGTAAGTCCTTGGGTTTGTGAGGCTTTTTAAAAAATTAAACCAAAGCCAGAAACTACAATATAAGAAAAGGTCTGAAGATAAACTACTAGAAAAAAATGTAACTCAAAGGATATAACTTTTCTAAATCACAGACTAAACATGCTTGAAATTAAAATGCTAAACAGTCAATAAGAAAATGAATGCCTTAAAAGTGGTGAGAATTAAAATAATAATTCTAGATTTCTCATCAGCAACAATAGGGGCCAGAAGATACAGGCAGTCCCAGGGTATGAACATGACAGGTTTTGTAGGTTTGAAAATGTTTAAGTATTTATATACACAGAAAGGTAAAAATAAATACTATGTTTAAAAAACATTTGTCAAACTTGCATTTACTAGGGAAATGTTTACCCGCTCTAACTTACATGAAAATTCAACTTAAGAACAAATTACAGAACCTATTTGATCATAACCTGGAGACTGCCTATAATGGAGTAGTAGAGGGAAAATAGTTATCAATCTAAAATTTTATGCCTAGCTAAACTATTACTCTAGGGTTAGAGCAAAATAAAATTATCTTTAGAAATACAATCACTAAAAAGTATTTATGAAGAATAAAATTGGTGCAAAAGAGAATGCGCGTTTTACAAGAAGTAATGATGAGCACAAAAATCATAAAATATGTGAATATATCTAACTACAGGCTGTATAAAAAATAACTTTTATTCTTATAAATCAAAGCTACTAAAACTAAATTTCTAGTGTTGCTGAAGGACTGGTCATCGGATTTGTGCTTGTACTTGAACTGCTTTTTATTATTCTGCAATAAGTGTAGGAATAGAGAGTAATTAAAACAGTTTTAGATACTTGACATTACTAATTGGGAAGATTATCATCACCTAATAAAATTAGTGATTATTCCATTGCATAAAAATCCAAAGACCAAACATGTATTGTTTTCAAGTTCTTCATCCGAAACAAAATTACTCATAAAGGTTGATGCTAAGTGAAATAAACCAGTCAGAGAAAACAAGTACCATATGATTTCACTCATATGTGGAAACTGAAGAACAAAAATTAACTAACAAGCAAAATAGACTCATAGATAGAAAGCGAGCTGACAGCTATTGAGGGTGGGGTTGAATGAGGGGGGTGGAAGAATTGAGCAAAAAAATATAAAAAATAAAGAAAAAATATTAATGAACACTGACAAGAGTGTGGTGATTGTGGGGGTGGAGAGAAAGAGGGTATGAGGTGATAAATGGTGATGAATGAATACAAAAAGACTTGACTTGGGGTGGTAAACACACAATGCTGTGTACAGAGAGCTGTTATAGAATTGGGCACCCGAACCCCATATAATTTAGTTAACCAGTGTCACACAATAAATGTCACAAAGAAAGAAAAATAAATAAGTAAATAAGTAAATAAGTAAATAAATAAATATAAAGTAAGCCAAAATAAATAAATAAATAAAATAAAACAAAACTATTCATTTATATCCAAAAAGATAAATAAGTCAGCTTGACCAGGTGGCTGCACTGTGGATAGAGTGTGGGACTGGGACTCTGAGGACCTAGGTTAGAAACCCTGAGGTCACCAGCTTGAACGCAGGCTCATCTGGTTTGAGCACCACTCACCATTTTGTTTTGTTTTTTTTGTTGTTGTTGTTTTTGTTTTTTTTGTTTGTTTTTTTCTGAAGCTGTAAACGAGGAGAGACAGACAGACTCCCGCAGGCGCCCGACTGGGATCCACCCGGCACGCCCACCAAGGGGCGATGCTCTGCCCACCAGGGAGCGGTCTCACCATTTTGAACCCAAGGTCACTGGCTTGAGCAAAGGGTCACTCCATCTGCTGTAGCGCCCCCACCCCCAGTCAAGGCACATATGAGAAAGCAATTGGTGAACAACTAAGGTGCCACAACAAAGAATTGATGCTTCTCATCTCTGTCCCTTCCTGTCTGTCTGTCACTATGTGTCCCTATCTCCGTCTCTCTCTCTGTCTCTGTCATACACACATAAAAAAAGAATAATAAGTCAAAAATCTAAATAAAGAATTCTGATAGCAATATTTAAATTAGATAAAACTCTCCATCTGCTGTCCCAAACTCCTAAAATTACTATTTCTGAACACAGCAACACTTTTTTTTAATGTCCCTTTCCCCAATACTTCTTTGGAAGTCTTCCATTCTCTTTTTCCACCTTGGACTGGTTGTCGGTGTGCAGACCAGGGGACAGCAATCCTTCAGGTATCCTTTGTTTTTTCCTCTGTTGGAGCCCCAATGTGTTTTGAATCCCACTTTTCTCTTTATTTGTTTACTCCCACAATCGACCAAAGTACATTATTCAGTAGATCAGAAGAGTATTCAAGGGAGATAAAATGTCAAACTCCTACATGTCTAAGATTTCCCCCATCCTACACTTACCTGGTAAATAATGGTAAAGAATGCTATACCAAAAATTATTTTTTTCTCAGATTTTGAAGGCATGTATCATTTCGTTCTAGCTTCCCAAGTTACTGCAAAATGGCCATCTGCAGTTCACATCATATGTTTCTTTTTCACTAAAATTTCTTGATAGTGTGATATATAATTCATTTAACCAGGAACTTGATGGCTTTTTATCTCTAAATTGTTGAGTTTCAGTTCTAGAAAACTGTATTTATTAATTTATTAATTCTTTAATTATTTTAACCTCTTTTTATCTTTCTGGAACTCTCAGTAGTTTATTTAATATTGTATTTCCTATTTTTTTCTCTCTTGTTTTCTTTATTTTTATTTTCTTTATTAATTTTTAGAGAGGATAGGGAGAGGGAGACAGAGAGAGAGAAGAGGGAGGAGCTGGAAGCATCAACTCCCATATGTGCCTTAACCAGGCAAGCCCAGGGTTTCAAACCAGCGACCTCAGCATTTCCAGGTCGACTCTTTATCCACTGCGCCACCACAGGTCAGGCCTCTCTCTTGTTTTTACCACTTTTTAATTTCTGCATTTGATATAGTCCATTATATTTGTTTATTTAGGTAGTTAAAAGAGACTTTTAAAACTTTTAGTGAATCTTGATTTTTACTTCACAAAATATATTCTTTTATTATTCTGTGGCTATTAACTTCAAGCTTTATTATTTTTTTTCTTTTACTCCTATACACATTGTTTTAATCCCTCTAAGTATCTTTTGTATGTAATTCTTATTGAGCAACTTTTTGTACCTTTTGGTTTAATTTTTTTACAGTATATATCTCCCACCTTCTGCTGTCTTGGAAGAGACCTGTATGGAAGTTGGGGACATGGGGTGCTAACTGTTAGGTTTGGATTCAGGGATTCTTTAAATCCAAAGCCCCTTTAAACTCAAATTCCCCTCACCCAACTTTCCACTAGGGCAACTTCTTCATTAAGCATCTCCCTCACCCAACCTCCCTTTCCCCTTAAGCAACTTCCCCAACCCTGGGAAAGTTCTGGGGAATGTCCCTGAGACAAAGATATTTGGGAAAGACCTGAGGGTTGGGAAAGGGAGACAGTCTGTGACCAAAGGCAACTAATGAAGATATGCTAACTGAGCATGTCTATGTGCACTCAGCCCCACTCCAGTGAATGCCTGCAGCAAACCCTGTATCTAATGCTCCCTCCCACAGCTTGGAGCTGACACCCATTGCTGGTCTCAGCCCATCTGCACCCAGGTGCTTTTAAAATAAACTTTCCTTTTGGAACACACGAGCCTCCTGTCCTGTTTTCAGTTAGGCAGGCAGTTTCTGCCTTTCACTAGCTACTCACAGTCACACTGTCATCGTCTCCCTATTTTTACTGATGTGCCTCTGATAACAGATTGGTTCTTCTTGTTGCCGTCCCATATAAGGTTTAAGGTTTCAGTGTGCTCAGTTATTTCACACTCACTTTATTTGGTTTCTAAATCAACAGCTTTAGCTTAATTGTCTTATGGTGTAATTTTTAATTCCATGTTTTCCTTCAGAAAGACATTTGAGGTTGAAAATATGTCTTAATGTATTTAGCAATTCCCCATTGTTACAAATCTTTCTTTTTTGTTTTTAGTTTTTGTAAATGGCATCATTTTTTAGTTCATTCTCAATCAACCGAGTCTCAATTTTATTTCTGTAGGATCTCTTGGAACATCTCTTCCATTTTGTCTTGGTAACTACTGTACTTACTACCAAATGCATTTCTTTTCTAAATGGATGGATTATAGCCTTTTATCAGATTCCTCATGTTTCCCCATTCAAGACCATTGTATGCATCGCCATCTGATTAATTGTCCTAAAGCACAACTGTCACTCAGCTGTTCAAAAATTTTAATGACTCCTTGGTTTTCTAGATCAAAGCCACTCTAGATTTCTAATATAATTTCCCATTGTTTCATGTAACATTTTCTATACATTCCAATAAAATGAGTGAATTAATATTCCATGTCCATCCTAGCTCTGCTAACTGTACCTTTGCACAAGATAAAATTTCTCTTCCTGAAATGCTTGCTTTAATATCCTTAACTCTGCCTATTTAAACCACATCTATACTTTGAGATGAAGCACAAATTTCATTTTTTCTATCTAGTAGTCTCTTGTCCTTAATGTACCTGCTATACACTTCTTATCAGCATACAACTTCCTAGGATTATTTTAGTTATCAATTCGCTTTGTATTCTTAAAATGCCTAGCATAACATCTTACCAATTGAGGGCCTTTAATATTTGTGGAGGTGTGAAAATACAGACTATCTGTATACTATGTGTTATACTTACATAGAATTATTTGTTATTTAATATATGTAGGCCTCATTCCAGTAAGATACTTGAGGACAGGGACTCTGGAATTTGTATTCTTTGCTTCCCTCTACAGTATCTTGAATACTGCCTTGCATATATATCACTTCTCTGTGGTAAAATACCAATATATATAGTATATAAGTAACTGTCCTATTATGATGTCTTTAAAAATATCAGTTTGAGGATTTGGGGGAGAAATTTACATAGGAGAAGCATATTTTTTTCTTCCTCTCCTCAAGATAGAATCATCTGCTTCCCCTTAAAATAGTCTAATTATTTTACTGGAGGCCTAGTTATAGAACTACTTGCTGTAGCACTAGAAATAGAATTCTGGTGTCGCTTAATGAGATTATTCAAGCTCACATTACTTATTCTGCAGACTTCTTCATTTGAGCAGATTTTTAAATATTTTATTTGTTTTATTATTCACATTTTGGGGGTAAAATATTTCCATTCACATTGGAAGTTGGCAGAATTGTATGCCCGAGTTTGAGTGCAGAGAACTTTCTCCTGGTCTTGCTATTTCCAAGTGTGCAACTGCCTAACTTGTCTGTAATTCATATCCCTGGAGCAGGCTTTCTGCTGCTGCCCAAGAAGTAAAACTTTGTCCTACCTTAGGTTGCAAGTTAATATTTCCTTACCTGCTTCATAACAATTCTTTCCCCCCTTGCATTTCCCCTCCTTTTTTCTGAGAGTGAGCTTCTCTGACTGACTGCACCCAAAGCAACTGTATTTCACTGTGAAGTTTAATGATTGAATTCTACTCTATATTTTGGAATGTGTTTCAAACTATCCTGGCATTTTGGGGGATACTTTTCTATTTAATTTGTCGCTGCTACTTTACATGATAAAGGTAGGCAGAATTAATCTTTTGTCATTTATAGGATATAATTCCAACAATCTTTCTCCACTGTGCTCTCCCTCCTCTTTCCTTGTGCCCCCAACCAGACCATTAAATGCACTTTAATTATAAGACTCTCCTCTCTCCCTTTCTAAATCAGTCATTCATTTACTGCTCTCTCATGTTATGGTTAATACCACGCTGAAATTTGTGGGAAATATAGATGTACATAAACTATGGAACATCCTTTGCAGACATAATACTAAAAAAACAATTGGAAACTAACTGAACAGGAAACTTGGTAGTAATAACCATGAATGTAAAAAGCTAGAGAAGAAAGAAGTGAGCTTGGCAGGAGGAGCAGAAGAGAACTGATGGAAAGGAAGAATTTGAGTTGGGTCAGAATATTCAGAGCTGGGGGTAAGGGTGGCTGTGTTTGAGATCTGTGTGTGCTGAGGCAACACTGTCAGTGGGCATGCAGCAGCGTGCTAAGTGGGCCGTGGGGTAATGGGGTAAGGCTAGGCTGAGTAAAGGTGATGACAGGACCCACTTCAACATTCAAGCTTCTAATAGAAGGGTATGACAAAATGATGTTTGAAGAAACCGGCTTCAGGTATGTCTCATAGGGGCTTATGGTATATAAGAAAAGAAGAGGAATTTAAAATGTGACAAGTAGACAGCCAATGGTAAAGATTCAAATAACACTAACTGCAAATGAATGCTTAGAGACAATTTAGAATTATAAACTAGAAGAAACCAAGTGCTGAATGAAAGGAAAATGGGAGGCTGGAATCCAGGGATAAAAGGAGAAGCATCAATGTTTCCTTACATTCTTCTAACAAACCCCAGTTTTTTTTAATTTCAATACTTTGTTCAAGTGCAATAATCTTGCTGGGGCCACTAGGTGGTGGTCTTTGTTAGTTGGTAGCTTGTGATTCTTTAAAGATAGGAGTTCAGCAATTTCAAGAAAACCTGTGTTTTTGTTTCATACACGTCTCAATATATAACATTTATACCTGTGTATATATATTTATATATGTTTTTCCCTTTCCTTTATTCTTTTTGGTCTGTATTCTCATGTAAGATAAGAACGATGAGAAGGAAACAAATATTTAGAACTCAGTCATTACACTTGTTTGTGTTGAATATCATTTCTTTGCATTTCCAATCCTGGTCCCTGCCTTAAGGGAGTGTGAGATATAAAAAAGCATTCTTTATTTTGTTGGCCTTTATGGTATCATCTCCTAGGGGTTTTCTATCTGAAAACCAGTGTTGGCCACAAGGAGAAGAATTGAGAAGAAGGGCAAGGTGGCTTGACTGATGGGTAGTTTCCATGTCATCATCTTGTTTACTGGTCCCCCATTATCATTACATCTAGCAGGCATCCCCAAACTATGGCCCGCGGGCCACAATGAGGCCCCCTGAGGCCATTTATCCAGCCCCCACTGCACTTCTGGAAGGGGCACCTCTTTCATTTGTGGTCAATGAGAGGACCACTGTATTTGGCAGCCCTCCAATGGTCTGAGGGACAGTGAACTGGCCCCCTGTGTAAAAAGTTTGGAGACCCCTGCTAGAGCCTCATCTGTCCCTGTAGAGACACCACTATAATAGAGTTTACAGGCTAAACCACAGGTACTTACTCCAGGTCGAAGAAAGCCTGCTATCGTGCAGGTGAACAGGGAGCTGACTTGTCAAAGGGTCTGGCACGTAGCAGGTGCTGCCAATGCTTGGTGAATGAGTGACCCAATGATAAATGAATAAATGAACATGAGTAACACAGTGGAGGAAAATGATGTTCTAGGTCCCAGAATACCAAATGAATGTTTCCATGGAAATCTTTCTACACATGTGTGCTGTTTAGTATTATTGGCACAGGGATATATGGATTACAAGGTCCTTCGTGTGGTGCTGACACAGAGCCTAGCCACCATGGCTGACACTGTTCTGTATGGAAATGCTTTCAGAGTTCTAAACATTCAACATGCTAATGAGAACTTTTGTTAACCTGTGACTTTATAAGAAGTTCTTATTAAATTAAATAATAGCACGTTGCATAAAAGTCACCTTTCAAGTGCTTAGTCATAGCAATATGTAATTAACAGTAAAGGCTGAAACTGCGAACAGGAGTCTTATCTGTCCAAATGCTTTTAATGCCAGGTTTCCTGATGATCTTTATAAAAAACCCTTGCGATTGTGACAACAATTACAACTTCAGTGACTTTATAAGTCTGAAGGCTCCTCATAAATTTATACCCAACATTTCCCTATAGAAAAGAAATTCTGGGCACCTCGCTATAGCAATAGATTTGCTACCTGTTCTGAAAATTAGCTTGTTAATTTTCTCTTTAGTACAAGAAAGAAGGTTATTTCCTTTCCTCCCAATAGCTAAATTTTAATGAATTTTTTATTTTACTGATTTGTTCTTGACTGCTTTTTCCTTTCCATTTGACCTTTTGGGCCAATCACAGCTTTAGCCAAGGATCAAAGAATTCTGAGTCCTGGCTTCGGCAGATCCCAGACTCATTTCTTTCCCTTCTTTCCCTGCTTTATCTGTGTCTGGCAGAGATAACCATCACATAATAGTAATCATTTGGAACCCTGATGCCTGAAATAGTGAATGTGTAACATAAAATTTCTTAAAAGAAGTCAATATATTTAAGTGCTCTTACATTTTTAAAACACTAATTTACTTTTATTTATTTATTGGTGAAATTCCCATAACAGAAACTTCAACATTTTAGCCATTTTAAAGTGTGCAATTCAGCGACTTCCAGTACATTCACAAGGATGTGCAAACAACACCACTAGCTAATTCCAAAACATTTTCATCGCCCATGAAGAAACTCCCATACCCATTATACAGGCATTCCTTACCACTCCATTTCTGTAATTCTTCACTCTTACTAATAATGGTCTTTCTTTCTCTCTCTGTGGATTTGTCTATACTGGAGAGGGCATACAAATGGAATCATGCAATGTACAAATGGAATCATGCAATATGTAGCTTTTAGTGTTTTTCTTTTTTTACTTATATTTTCAAGGTTCACCCTTGTTGTAACATGTATCAGCACTTCATTCTTTCCTTTGGCTGAAGAATATTCCATTAAATGTATATAACACATTTTGTGTATGCAGTCATCTGCTGATGGGCATTTGGGTTGCTTCCACTTTTCTGCCATTATAAATAATGCTACTATAAACATTTATGTCCAGGTTTTTGTTAGAACACCTGTTTTTCATTCTCTTGAATATATACTATGTTTATTTTAGGAACGTACTTTGACTTTTTTTAAAAATAACTAACCTTATGTGAGTTTTACCACAATTTTTAAAAAGGTTTTATTGATTTTACAAAGAGAAGGAGAGGGGGTGTGGAAGAGAGAAGTTTTGATTCATACTTGCTTCACTTTAGTTCCTCATTGATTGCTTGTTGTATATTCCTTGACCTGGCAAGCAGGGTTTCGAACCCGCGGCCTCAGTATCCCAGGTCAATGCTCTAACCACTGTGCTACCATGGGTCAGGCTACTTTGATTTTTATACATGCTAAGTATTGTCTATTCTTCAGGAAGTTATTAAATAGGATTTATTATTCAACCATAAATATTATTATACATGATGTGTTGGGCTGGAATATTAACCTATTAGCTTCTGTCTCCAAAGACACAGTAATTTAGACAATTTAAGGAAACATAAAATGGTATTTCTTTAATTAAGATTTTGAGACATTTCTTTCCCCATTCTATACTTTCATCCAACAAGCATTTATTTGGTTTCAACTATGCGCCAAGAACAATTTTAAGAATTGGGAATAGAGGCAAAAAGATTATTATCTGGTGGGCCTACATATAAGCAAGAAGGTATTAAATTAGATATAGAGAAGAGTTATGAAGAAGATGACATAGGGAATCAGTATAAGTCTCTATCATAGACTATAAATTAGTGCTACTCAAATTTTAGTTTGCATGAGAATCACCTGGGAATGTTGTTAAACTGCAGATTTGAATTTGATAGGTCTTGGGTGTGTGTGAAATTGTCTTTCCAACAAATCTCAGGTGATGCCCATGCTGCTTTGAGTAGGCAGAGAACTGACCTTTCATCAGGAGCATGAATGTAGAATGTGCATCAGGAGCCAACCAAGTTAAGGTCTGGGGGAAGAAACTTCCAGATAGTGTAAAGAGCTTTTGCCAAGACTCTTTGGAGGGAATAGGCTTGGTGTATTTGAAGGAAAATGACATGGAGTACAATTCCATCTTCTTTGTTGACACATAGAGAAAGTACAAACAGAACAAGCCAGAATACCTTGAGCCCCTGTTATACCCATCACAGCCCATCAATAAATGAATGGGTCATTCCTAGACCCAAATGCACTTTTGCATCAGCTTCCTTTATCATCTCCAATGTTTCTTTGCAAACATATCCTCACCATTTATTACAGCTGTAATTTCTTCTTCCTCTTCTTTTTTTTTTTTAGTGAAGGACAGAGAGAGAAAGAGAGAGAAAGAGAGAGAGAGAAAGAGAGAGAGAGAGAGAGAGGGAAAGAGAGGGACAGATAGGGACAGACAGACAGGAAGGGAGAGAGAAATGAGAAGCATCAATTCTTTGTTGTGGCACCTTAGTTGTTCATTGATTGCTTTCTCATATGTGCCTTGACTGAGGGGGGGGGGCTCCAGCTGATCTAGTGACCTTTTGCTCAAGTCAGCGACCATGGGGTCATATCTATGGTCCCAAGCTCAAGCTGGTGACCCTGCCCTCAAGCTGGTAGGCCCACGTTCACACTGGAGACATTGGGGTTTTGAGCCTGGATCCTCAGCATCCCAGGTCGATGTTCTATCCACTGCGTCCCTGCTTGATGAGGTTGTAATTTCTTCTTAACCTTTCCTTTCTTTCTTTTTCTTTTCTTTTTTTTGGTATTTTGCCCTTTTCACTTAAGATCATGAGCATTTCCAGTGTAATTAAGTATCTGATATATGATTTTATGGATATATGAAAATATATTTAGAAGTTCCTGGATTTATAAAGTTTCCATTGTTTTGATTTTTTGGGGCAGTCTATTATAAACAAGGCTATAATAAATTTCATTGTATATACGTCTAATGGCACATGTCCAATTAGTTCCTTTTTTTTAACTTTTTTTTTTTACTTTTATTAATTAATTAATTAATTTTTAGAGAGGAGAGAGAGTGTGTGTGTGTGTGAGAGAGAGAGAGAGAGAGAAAGAAGGGGGAGGGAGGAGCAGGAAGCATCAACTCCCATATGTGCCTTGACCAGGCAAGCCCAGGGTTTTGAACCGGTGACCTCAGCATTCCAGGTTGAGGCTTTATCCACTGCGCCACCACAGGTCAGCCAATTAGTTCCTTTTTTAAGAACTATAATAACTGGAATTTTGATTAACAGAGCTCAATTACCCTCAAGAAACACATTCTAATTTACATCCATACTGTCAGTGAACAATCTTTATTCCACTTCCTCTCACCCTGTGTTAACTGGTAGCATAATCTTTTTTTTTTTACTTTTTTATTGAGATACAATAAAATTTATTTTCTTAATGTAATTGAGTGTTTTCTAAAGCATATTCACATTTGTGTATGTAACTTTTAAATTTTGTTAAATTTATGTTTAGACTTATTATTCATATATTTTAATTTTTTATTTTGTTTTGTTGTTTCCATTAGGTTTTGTAGATAGTTATTTGTATCATTTACAAATAATCACATATTCTTTCCATTAGTTCTAAGTAATTTCCATTTCCTGATCTATCGCTTTGGCTGGACCCATGTTTTTCTCAATTTTTGTTAAGACTCTTTTACTATATATCATAATATAGATGTTTAAAAGCACACATTTTGAAGTTAGGCAGGTCTGATATAATATTCCACTTAGTGAATGTGTAGCATGTGGCAAATTACCTGTGATTGCCGAATGTCAGTTTCTCCATTTTATAATAAAGAACATTACCAAATAAGCTTATTGAAAATGTTGAAGGAGATAAACAGATATAAAGCACTTAGCAAAGTCTTCAATATATAATGATATTGCTTTCTTTTTTATGAAATTTTAAAGTTCAATGCTGCCTAGGAAAGAAAACTATGGAAAGATGATGTACTATTAAGGACTTGTGACACTATTAAGATATGCTCATGTAAATATAGCTGTTGCAAATAGTTCCTTCTAGACATCCTTGAGTCAGACTATATCTACCATTTCTCTCTTTCTTTCTTTTTAAAACTTTTTATTGAATTTTTAGACAGACTAACGGAGAGAGTGAGAAACAAGAACTTGATCTGTTCCGTTATGTGCCCTGATCAGGGACCGAACCAGCAAAATCTCTGCATCAAAGTGATGCTTTAAGCAACTGAGCTATCTGGCCCAAGCTATAGCCACCATTTCTACACAAATAGTTATTTTATTGTGCTTCCTTCCTTTAAGCCATGATCTCATTATGAAAGCTCAGAAATATAGCTGTTTATGTCATTAAAAACTTCCAGAGAATCTGCATTCTCCCTTGGATAACTCACAGAGGTGCCTCACAGCCTTACAGGCATAAATTCTTAATCTCTGAATAGGATGCCTCCTACTGCACTTTGGACTTTTCTTTATGGTGTTGTTATCTTTCATAATATGTAACTATTGAGTTTGATATTGTTAGAAAAAGACCATCAGACGGTATTAATCATGACTAAATCTTTTAAATGTACCTCATTTATTGCAATGGAAATAATAGAATAGCCCTAAACAATTGTGTCTAGGTGAATGACTTATCAAGGGGGATAAGAGAGGTGTCAGATTGCCTTAAAATTAGTTTCCCCATTAGGAAAAAATGCCAGGAGGCAGCTGATTGATAAAAAGAAAACCTTTTAACTTTTAGTGATACAGACACAATCGCTTCATTACTTTTAATACTATTATGCACAAACATTTTAGTGAGAATTTAATAATGACCCAGATTAATAATGTTGAGTACTTCGGAATTGGCAGCCATCTTATTGTTCAGAATGAATTTGAAATGGAAGAAATAACTGAATAGAAAGTCTTAATATTTTCTAAATGCTCAGAAATGTTTTCTCTTTGTTTGACTGACCATCAGCAGAGGTATAAAACAATGATTCAGAGACAAGGTGAATGAAATGTCTATTTTTGTCCAAAGTCAAGACATTCACTGAAAAATTGCTTCAGGCCATAACTTTGGCATGCCATGGGTTAAATAAAGGTCATTCCAAGTGAAAAATAAAAATCAGTTGATCTTTTGGTGTTAAAGGGGTAAAATCGTTATCATTTTAGATGCTTTTCATACTCGTATAATTCAAGGGTTTTATATTTATATTTTCCTCAACTGAGAATTTTCAGGCCAGTGGTGTCCATAATGAATACGAGTGCCTTGGGGCATTTTGAAGGGGAGAGAAAAACTTACCATATTTTTAAAAATGTTCTTCCTTATCCAGGTTCTTGCATAATATTTAATAACTCAGTGATGTGGCTAGCCCTCAGGGTCTGAGAGTGCTTTTTATATTTCAATGAATCAATAGGCATTTGGCACACAGGTATCTGGAGAACTAGGTTCTAACCCCATCTTTGACTTGCTGTTTATTTCTGTAAATGATATTTAAATACAGACTTGTAATTACTTTTTAATATTTCTCCTAACTCTCTTTTTGTTAGGGAGGCAGTGTATCAGTCAATGGGAGCTCAAGAGCTTCCTGTGTCGTTGGGTTTTTATCTTGGCCTTGTTACATTCTTTATAAGATATGTCCCTGAGAAAGTGTTGTAAAGATTGCCTGTGCTGGTTCATGTGTTGGGATCATCACATAGTAAGAGCTTATTAAAGGTCAACTTGTATTAGGCTTATTATCATTCCTGCTCTGTATCTTCTGCAAAGAAAATATTGTGAGTAGCAAATATCAAATAGAGTGCTATCCAATTATTTGGTTAATTCTGACACAAATCAACAGCTGTGTAATAAATTGGGTGTAAATAAAAGGTGTTTGGTGATGAACAGTCATATGGTGACAAAGATCAGCTGGTGACTAAGCACATTCTGCTCAGTGGTTGGACTCTCGTGAATTATCTGTATAATTCAAGTAATCTTCCAAAAGCAATCTCCTGGAGGTGAGAGGTAAGTAGACAGCCTTTTAATAATTCCAAGGACAGTTTAAACTTAATAGAGTTCTATGTTAATTGGTTTGTCTGTGGGTCCAAAAGAGTGGGTGAAGGTCCTGCAGATCTTTGCTGGAGACAATTGCAAAGTACAGACTCCAAAGAGTCCTTCAGTCTGTGCTTGAACATTCCAACATCCTGTGTTTACAAAAGCTTGGGGCAGCTGTTTTCATTGGTGGACCACACTAATTATAACTTTTTTTTTCTTTGTGAGCCAGATTTTATCATTATGCAATTTCCAACCTCAGGTTTTAGTAGGGTTTTATGGAGTAACATTAAAATAAATCTACTTCCCCTTTCACATGAAAGTTCATTACATATTTTAAGACAGCTAATATGTCGTTATAATTCCTTTCTTCTCCAAGCTAAACTACCGTTTCCCAGATAATAGTGTTTCCAGTTCCTTACATATCCTTCTTTTTTCTCCCAGTTTTTTAAAGTTTTTGTTCTTTGTTTCCAACACATTCATTTGTTTTATCATATGTCATGTAAATGAGCATATTTTGAACAGCACTGTAATAGTTATTATGTACATATTATTTTATTTAATCCTTACATCAACCTTATAAAATAGGGTTTCCTCAATAAAATGTCAAATAGGCATGGTTTGGATTTCGAGTGGCACTAAATAACTACCTAACCTTGTCTAAGTAACTCATGCTTTGTGTACCTCAGTTTCCTTATTAGTAAAATGGGAATTATAATGATCTCTACCTCATAAGGAAGTTGTATAGATGAAATAAATTATTATATGTAAAGCATTTAGAAAAGCATCTGGCAATAAAAATCATTATAAGTGTGAAGCAAGCAAACCTAGTTTATGCTTTCACCCTATACCATAGTCCCTTCATATAATGTTTCTTTAGAAGTGGGTTTGGTGTGCTGAATAAAATCCCTTACATATATCTGAATCCTAGTTCCTGGAACCTGTGAATATTACCTTATATGGCAAAAGGCACTTTGCAGATGAAATTAAGTTAAGATTCCTGGAATGGAGAGATTATCGTAGCCTACTGTAATTTTACGCACCCTTAAAGAGGGTCACAGAAGTCAGAGTCAGGGAGAAGGACACATGACCACAGAAGCAGGAACTGAAGTGACATGCAGAAGATAGAGGAAGGAACCACAAGTCAAGGCAGGCAGCCTCTAGAATCTGACCACAGCAAGAAAAAGTGTTCACTCCTGGAACCTCCAGAAAGACCCAGCCCTGAGGACACCCTGACTTTAGTCAGGGAAACTGACAGCAGAAATCTGTCCTCCATGATAAGAGAAAAAAATTGTTTTTTTTTTAAGGTACTAAATTATTGGTATTTATTATTACCATTATTTTTGAGGCAGGCAGGGAGAGAGACAGGAACATTGAGCTGCTCCTGTATGTGCCTTGACCGGGGAATCGAACTAGCAACCTCTGTGCAGCACTCTGGGATAATGCTCTAACCACCCAAGCTATCTGGCCAGAGCTTAATTTTTATTGATTTTTAGAGACAGAGAGAGGAAAAGAGAGAGAATGGAGGGTGCAAGGAAGCATTCATTTGCTGTTCCACTCAGTCATGCATTCTTTGGTTGCTTCCCGTGTGTGTCCTGACTGGGGATTGAACCCATAACCTTGTCGTTTTGGTACAACATTGTTAAACAACTGAGCTTACTGGCCAGGGCCTATTGGTAATTATTTTTACAACATCTACAGGCAATAATACAGTGTGTATCTAAACTGTCTGAAACCTTGTATTGGAAAATAACTCAAGTGTAAAGAACCCGAATTACTTCTTTGGTATTACAGGCATTATTTCCTAGTTAACATATTGAAAAATACATTTTACTTTCAGAAAGTTCCCAGTTGCATGAGATATTCCTAATATCTTGGAAAAGAGGTTACTTCACAAACAGCCATGCTAAACAATATTAGGTCTGCCATATGTTGCCCTCTCTTTTGGGTATCACTAGCCCTCAGTGACAGTAAGTGTGAGGGACATTTTTTGTCTTTTGGTGCCTTTGTTTTCATCCTCTGTCAAATGTCCTCTCTTTGACTTTATCTTTGTGACCTCCTTTGGATCTTTGAGACAGAGCTGTTCCAATGTCTCTTTGTAGCTAGTCTTTCTTATAGTCCCTACATGTTTGGGAACGTTCTTTGCATTTCATCTTCACTGAGGGAGACTCCAATGTCTCCTACTGCTGGTGCGTTCCTGGATGCTGCTTCTGTGAAGCTTCAGTTGTTTCTGGGGCTGGGGTGAGGCAGGGGTAGTGTCTCTCACCCAGGTCTACTTTTCTTGGAGCAGATTTGCATGCCTTGGGAACCTACATCCTTTTATCTTTCTGAAGTTGCATGAGAAATTCACTCCATTCCCTCTGCCATGTAAACCATTGTCAAAAGTGAGTAGAGAATTGCTGCTTTTGGAGAAACAGATGTTGCCTGACCTGTGGTGGCACAGTGGACAAAGCATCCACTTGGAATGCAGAGGTCTCTGTTGGAAACCCTCTGCTTGCTGGGTTAAGGCACATAGGAGAAACAACTATGAGTTGATGCTTCCTGCTCTTCCCCACCACTCACTTCTCTCTCTCTCTCTCTCTCTCTCTCTCTCTCTCTCTCTCCCCTCTCTCTAAAAACAAAATTAATAAATAAAATCTTAAAAAAAAGAAAAAGAAGAACAGACCTCTTAAATTTTCTCTCTGCAAATGATCATGGGTTTACCCATGTCTAAAAATTAATTCACCCAGAGATCTTACCTTGGTTCTTTGTTTTGTTTTTGTTTCCAAGGCCACATGAATGCTATTTGGAAAGCATAAGTCACCAAATCTATTCCATAGGAATTGATGATGAACCTGGATATTTCCCATCTTACTTCTATTTAAATTTTGAACACAAATGAAATATGGTGTGTTTTCCACTTAAGTGGGTTTATCCCGTTATTCTATACTATCACACTATTAATAACAATAGCAATTTATTGAGTCTTTACTATGTGTCAAGTACTTTTAGGGGTTTAAAGTACTAAATTTTTATTCATGGTGATTACTAAGTAATATTGTTATAATAATAATTATTAAGACAACATTACATTAATTTTATTTTTAAATGCTGATTTTGTCATTCAGTGAATGTTATTTCTCCCAATTTTGTGTTTTTCCCCATATTTGAGTAACATTCATTCTACTATTTCTCTAAGTCCTGTTAAATATCTTAAACAGCAGCAGGTGAATAAAAGGTTCTGGGTCCACCACAGCAAATGTTACTCAAGGCTTGTCTCCCAAACTCCTGCTTGCTTGTCTCCCAAGGACCCTAAAATATAGACATCCCAGGTCTGAGAGATATTTTCAATATCCCAATAAGTGAAAATTTTGGGAAAAATTACATTCATGTTGAATTATTCATCAGTTTTCTTTAGGAATGGTGCTTTTGACTACCTTGAACCTAACTAATAATTGAACTCACATAGATTTAGCAGTGAACACGTTATCAGAGACTTTGTAATGCTTCGTTGAAAGTAAGAATTATGATCCTCCTGACAATCACCTTAGGAAGATACATCATGAATTACATTTTATAGAATGGTTTATTAGTTTCCTATGGCTAAAACAACATAAATTTATTCTCTTACAATTCTTTTAAAAAAAATATTTTATTGATTGATTTTTGAGAGAGAGAAGCATTCCTCTGTTGTTTCACTTAGTTGTTTGTGCATTCATTGGTTTCCTTCCATCTGTTTTCTGACCAGGGGTTGAACCCACAACCTTGGCATTTCAGGATGATGCTCTAACTGACTGAGCTAACTGGTCAGGGTGGGACTTATTCTCTCATAGTTCTGAAGGCCAGCAGCCCAAAATCAAGGTTTCAGCAGGAGGGGGTTATTTTTGGAGCCCCAGGAAGAGATTCCCATGCTTCCTTCCTGGTACAACTCCAATCACTACCTTTGTCATCATCCAGTGTTCTTCCCTGTGTCTGTCTTCTCTCTGTCTTTCTCCCTCTTCCTATAAAGGCACTAGATTCAAGGATTAAAGATTTACCTTACTTTAATATGATTGCATCTTAACTCGCAATTCGATTATATCTTTAAAGACTCTACTTTCAAATAAGGTCATATTTATAGGTACTAGGGTAAGGACTTCAGCATATTTATTTGGGGGTAAGAAAAAACAATTCAGCACACAACAAATAAAGAAAACATTAGTGAAATAACTGGCGCACACATACAGAACATGAACCCAGGACTTCTGTCTTTCTACAACACTCTTTTTACTCCAGCTCCCTTTCAGCTAGTAGACTATTTTTTTTCATGACTTTGTGGACTAGCTGTTTAATAATCTGCTGTAGAATTTCATGGGAGCTGAAAATCAAGCTCACCATTTCTTGCTTTTCAAATCTATCACTTTCCATCTTTCTTTCTTTCTTTCTTTCTTTCTTTCTTTCTTTCTTTCTTTCTTTCTTTCTTTCTTTCTCTCTCTCTCTCTTTCTCTTTCTCTTTCTCTTTCTTCTTTCTTTCTTTCTTTCTCTCTCTCTCTCTCTCTTTCTCTTTCTTCTTTCTTTCTTTCTTTCTTTCTTTCTTTCTTTCTTTCTTTCTTTCTTTCTTTCTTTCTTTCTTTCATCAAGTGGGAAGTGGGGCGGCAGAGAGGCAAACTCCTACATGTGCCCTGACCGGGATCAACCTGGCAAGCCCCCTACCGGGGCAAAAATCTGCCCATCTGGGGCTGCTGCTTCATTGCTCATCAACCAAGCTATTTCAGCACCTAAGGCAAGGCCATGAAGCTATCCTTAGTGCCCAGAGCCAACTTTGCTCGAACCATTTGAGCCATGCCTGAGGGAGAGGGAAAGAGAGAGAGAGAGAAAGGGAGGGGTGGAGAAACAGATGGTCACTTCTCCTGTGTGCCTTGACCAGGAATTGAACCTGGGACTTCCACATTATGGGCCAATGCTCTATGCTGAGCTAATCGGCCAGGGCCCATTTTGCAATTTTTATAGATTATTTTTATCATCAACTTTAGTTCCTCTATTACTTTTGTTTGTTTCTTTGCTTGTTTCCCAGCTCATATAATCGCTCTGGGTCTGGACACTTTGTTTAGATTGGTTACTGATCCCTTACAAAGTTCACTCCTATACTGGGCTCTAATTTTATTTGAATGATTGTTCTATGTATTCTAGTCTACTGCATAACTCAGAGTTCAGTAGTTCTGCCTTTTATGCGTTATCTCCTTTTTTCTGGGCTGTAGTTTGTCATAGAAATGGTTGGTCTCTTCTTAGATCCATTGCTGTTACAGTTCTGCTGTCTTCCAGTAAGGAGTTGGCTGTTTCAAAGTGTGGCACAAATTATCAAGGGCACAACCTACTTAATTAGTGAATCAACCAACCAACTGATAATTATTGAACTCCTATGATGTGCCAGGGGCTGTCTGACAGGGGTGTTCTAACAATGTAAGAAACAACACCTAAGACATCCAGCAGTTTGGGGAGCCGGCATTCCAGCATGGAGGCACAGTAGAGGAAGCAGACAACTACAATCCTGCGTGGTACCTGCTGTGAATCACAGTGGCACCTGCTGTGAACTTCAAGAGGAGTTCCTTACCCAGCTTTGAAATCATTGTTAGTTCCACACTTTTGTAATTAGTTATATTCCCTCAAATATTGTTACCTTATAATCCTAGATTATTATCTACTTTTTCAAGGCATGTGCTCTTTTTATGTATCCTGCTATGTTTAAGACTGGTGCATCCAATGTAGGTTTTTACCATATAGTAATGTGCAACATACTAATCAACTATGAACAGTATTAGAGTTGAGCAACATTAGCCTCTTTTTTATTTCCCTTGCAGATTCATATCAATGATATAGTTCCCTAGAGAAAAACCAGAAAGCAAAGGTTGGTATGATATCTTATAAAGGTTTAAACTAGTTTTTCTAAGTGAGATTATTTAAAGATATACATCAGAGCACTAATTCTAAATTCCCTGGGGTGCATTTGTTTAATCTAGCTACTTCACATTATTCCAATGTCTTACGTGGTGAGAGATTTTATAGAGACTAGAAAGAAAAAGATGTTTTTTCAGATACATTAAACAGTAATATGGGTGGCCATTAGCTACACATTCAGTTCCTCTAGAAGCTTCCTCCTTTTACTTTCAAGGCTTTTTAAGAGGTTACTTCTAGGATAACACTGCTTTTCAGGCTGTGATAGCACAAGTCAGAAACGGAGTGGGGAAATGCGGTATCTATTGTGGTCTGTTTTTCTGTGTGACAGTTGTTCCTATTTTGTGTTTGTTTCTCCTTTAATGAGGAGACAACTTTCATCCAGGGAGATATTTGGGTCACTTGTTAGTGCACATAACTTAAATACACTAAGGTACTCCACCAGCTGGAAACTGTGACTTGCAGTTGAATTATTTTTGCACAGCGAATGGTTTTCCTTTTGACATATTTTAATATACTTGCACACTGAGAGCAAGAGTGGGTGAACAGAAAACAGACTGTTTTATTAACCCAGCAGTCACCTTTGAGGTTTGTTCATGTCCACTTTTTTTCTTGCCTTTGTACATAATCCCAAGAGACTGGTACCTGGCTTTGCTCAGAATAACAAAGTCAGACACAAATCTCCAAACACAATTGTTAGCTGAATGCCAACTGTTTCTTCTCATCTTTTTTTTTTTAACTTGAACATTAAGAATTGTGTCTTTATGGGTGAACTGTAACCATTAAAGAACGAGTTTGTTTTTCTTTTAGATGCTTCCCCTATAATTTACTAGGTTTATTTTACAATATGTAATCTCAGGTGATAAAAAAAAATAATTTTTGTATTTTTTTTTTTTTTGCAGCACTCTTTTCTCAAATCCATTAATAGAAGAAAAAAAGAAAAATATGTTACAAGCTTTAACTGGAATCCAATTTCAAATGAACGAACAATTAGGAGAAAAGGAGAGGAGACTTCAACTCAGCCAGGAAGCCAGGGCCCAGCGGACACGGTTCCAAACACAGTTTTTGTACAAACCGACATTTCCGAGACTTTTCCCAGGAAGACCAGAAATTTCTTTAAGTCAATTACCATCTCTTCCTAAGGTATATATCTGTGTGTGTGTTTGTGTGTGTGTGTGTGTGTGTGTGTGAATATATATAAATATATATATAGCCATAATTTCTAAGTAAATGTGGTAAGTTATCACCTTTAAAAAAGCACACATTTTAATTGTACTCAAAAGTTGAAGAGAAAAAAAAAAGACTAAATATCCAGAGTCTTCTCTCAGTTTCCATAAGTGGCTACAATCCCCAGTAAGTGGCTTATTTAATAGTATTGGAGCAACAGAACATCCAAAATATTTATATATAATTTCATCTTCTCTATTACTGTCATTATCGATATAATAATACTAACTGATTGAGAGCATCTTTATTTTACAAAGTTTTTTCAGATCATCTCATTAGGCTATCGAAACCATTTTGTGAGATATGCCATATACGTAGGAAGATTATTAAGAGTGATAAGCTTTCTAAACACTTCCTAAGACTCCTAAAACAAGCAGTTGGCGCGATGTGTAGAAAGGATGATGTCTTTGGGCTAGGAATCTAGGTTTGCATTGTTATCTTTGTAATATTGGGCCTTTTAAAACATTGCTTTGCTGAGTGGCCCAATGTGAGAGATAATAATTATGCCAAAAGTAGTTATGAAGTTTGACTGAAGATTACTTTTTGAAGAGGGTCTGTCTTGGTGTGTATAGGTACCACATGTATTTTAGATGACAATTTTGCACCATGGTGCAAACTTGCTACCTAGGGGGAAAAAATGTGGGCTCATATTACTCAGCTCCAGTGTAAAAAATTCCAAATAAAGATTTGTTGGGATCACATTTCCAGCCCGTGGCCTGCTTATTAAGGTGATGGTGAGTATTATGCTCAGTTTTCATTGATCAGGTGTTTTTTTTTATGGCTACAGAGAGAGAGGAAAGGGATAATGTGTTATTAGAAATGGGAAGGGGTGCTTTACAGACCTAGGCTCCCAGAAATTAGTATACGTTAGGCATAGATTTTGTGGTTGTTAACGCAGGCCTTTATGATACTCTTACTGCCTTAGTTAATTCTCCCCCAATTAACACCCTATCTGATTAGATCTGTTAAATCACATCTGCAGGATGGAGAGGCTTTCTCTAATTTTGTCCATTAAGCTAAAGTCGATCAAGTTTGTTTTGAAACATTTGCAGTATGTTTGACCTGGATATATTTTCTAGATCTTCGTTATTTTTCTAAAGTAGAAAATTCTGTTTCTGATTAAGAAAAGAGTCAGCCTCTAAATTTAAAATAAATGAAAATCAGCACATAATGGATAGCTTTCAGACTCTGTGGGAGTGATATATAGACAGGCATGCCTTACACAATGGGTCCTTTTGATTAATATCTTTGGTTTACCACATGCCAGAATCTTAGAGCCTGATCAATACTACGTGATAAAATAAAATGAAATATCTGGGTTTAAAAAGCTGAGGACCAGATTCTTGCCTGACTCAGTGAAGGATTGTCCACTTCAAAGGTGTGTTTAAGCAGTTTTATTTTATTTTATTATTTATTATTTATTTATTTATTTATTTATTGGTATTTTTCTGAAGCTGGAAACGGGGAGAGACAGACAGACTCCCGCATGCGTCCAACCGGGATCCACCCGGCTCGCCCACCAGGGGTGACGCTCTGCCCACCAGGGGGCGATGCTCTGCCACTCCAGGGCATCGCTCTGCCGCGACCAGAGCCACTCTAGCGCCTGGGGCAGAGGCCAAGGAGCCATCCCCAGCACCCGGGCCATCTTTGCTCCAATGAAGCCTTGGCTGCGGGAGGGGAAGAGACAGACAGAGAGGAAGGAGGGGGGTAGGGGTGGAGAAGCAAATGGGCGCTTCTCCTATGTGCCCTGGCCGGGAATCGAACCCTGGTCCCCCGCACGCCAGACCGACGCTCTACCGCTGAGCCAACGGGCCAGGGCCCAAAGGTGTGTTTGAAGTCATCAGACAGCTCACACTTTTGACGTTTTAAATGTTGAGGCACGCTACTGTAAAAGATTCTAACCGTTAGAGACTCAAACTGTGATAAACATTTTAATTACCCTATGAGACTTCTTGATCACACATTGTGATACAAATTTCAAAATATATATGTTAATGTATTTTTTAAGTGTGGAGGGGGAGATAGAGAAACAGACTTCTGCATGTGCCCCGACTGGGATCCATCCAGCAACCCCTGTCTGGGGACAATGTCCAAATCACCCAAGCTTTCCTTAGCGCTCAGGGCTGATGCTTGAAACAATTGAGCCACTGCCTGTGAGAGGGAAAGAGCGTGATAATGGAGAGAGAGAGGGGAAGAGAAGCAGCAGATGGTTTCTTCTCATGTGTGCCTTGATCGGGGATCGAACCTGGGATGTCCACATGCCAGGCCAATGCTCTATCCACTGAGAAAACCAGCCAGGCCCTGTTAATATATTAAAAAAAAAATAAAAGGAAATTTAACTGTTTTTGAGTATGTAAATCAGGAGACTTAGTTAATCAATGGAACGCTATCTCTTCCTAAGCACCTTCTTGAGCCCACCCTGTGTGGAGTGTGAATGAAGGAACTCTGTGGGAAGGAAGCTGTAACCTCTTGGTCTAATTTCATTTTGCTGATAACGTGTAGAAAGGACAAAAAGTACAAGATAAATGTAGTCTTTCACTTTTCTATAACAATTTCAAATTTTTCTTGAATTCACCACTGCCTCCCTAATACTTGTATTTTACCGGGGGTTGGGGGTGATCAGTGATGGGGGAGGAAGAGACGGGAAATTGGGGAAAGGATAATGGGATAAAAATTTAACTTTCCAGTGAAAGGTGTTTCAAAGCCTTTCAGTTTGAAGTGTTTTGCAAACACTGTCTTTTACGGGTGTGAGGCGAAGCTTGTGCATCCGTGTGTCCCCTGACCTGGATGACTTCCTCTGTGATGCTGCTGGCTAGGCCTGGCCATCCGGCTTCCTGTTGGCTTCAGCTACAGCATCTGTGGCTAATGAAGGTCACGGTCTATTCTATTTACAGAGGTAGCATCAGCCTTTAGTGCCAGGGGAACTTGGACCTCAGTCACAGAACTTCTCCACTGAGGGCCTGCTAGAAAATTTGTCACATCACCATTTCTGATATGCTGAGGCCACTCAACACTATCAGAGTTCTAAATGGGAGACAGAGCAAAGCTCCCTTGTTAGTGTTTCTTCCTCTCTCTCTGGGTTTTTGTCCTTTTAGAAACTCTCCAATGCATGCACACTAGTGATTTTGTCCCAAAACATGGAGTTAGGACCCATATGCCTATTATCTTGTTTTCCTTTGTTCTCCTTCTAGAACTTTTTTTTTTTTTTTTTTTTTTTCCGGTGGAAACATATTACTTCTCGTTGATCTGCTAAAATCTTCCTACATCTTTCTTTTCCAATGTTGGCATTTACTTTTCTCTGGAATCAAAGGGCAGGAGAGCCACAGGAAAGGAAGCTGGGCTACAGAAAAGGAAAAATCCACAAGAGGTATATATCAAGGATATTGACTGTGATACAGAGGTAAAACGAAAAGAACAAGGGAAGACAGTAAAATATATTGCAACCACAGAATTAGTTGCTAGACCCTCTATGGTTAGATCCCATTTCTAGCTATAATTTGGGTGTCCTAAATTTGTTAAATAATATGTGGCTTTTGGTCATTTCCTCCAGATATAGATCTCATTTACAGTTTTGCTGAACAACCTTTTGAAGTTGTCTATTTGAAAGACCTCTTAAAACCATAGCTTTTTAATTAACTTCAGACTAAAAATGAAAAAGGAAAATATGTCATGTGCCCTATGTCAAGTACTTTTACGTATTTTAAAAGTTCCTCTGACTCTAGTGTTGATAAAAGAATGAAAATAACAAAAGCCATAGAGATAAAAAGCATAAAGTGACATGTATGCATTGCTTGTAAATGAAAAACAAAGAAGCAAAAAAACAGAAAGAGAATGAAGGCATTTTTTCCCCCCAAAGTTCCCTTTTGTTGTCAATATGCATGCTTTAAATCTAAGCAAATGTAGCTACTGCTATCTGATAACAAATAATGGAAGAACTAAAATGGTGGCTGTACTTGCAGCTAAGTCTACCTAAATTATGATCAATTTTATAATCAAGAAGCCTACAAAAGACACCTAATCGCCTTTGTGTTGTCTAACACAACATATATCTGAAACTCATGATATCTCATGCCCTGTGGAATAGCATGATGTCCCAAGAGCTTACTCATGGAGGAAATGGTTTACTGCAGCCAGGGAGGGAAGGAGTGGGAGTCGCTTGTTCCCTTATAGGCCTTGTCAAGTGTAGGGCCTTCTGGCACTGTGATTCTTATTAATCAGTACCTGTTCCTCAGTGTGTGCCTTGATTTTAGGTAATCAAGCTGAGAGAATTATGCAGCCTTTTGGGTAATATATTGCAGCATTTGGAGAAGTTATAATATTAATGTTCTTCATAATGATTGGCCTATAATTTTAGCCTAATTTCCTTTTGCTTATTTTGAAACATAGAAAACAGGTCACCTTTGACTTTATAATCTCCCTCCACAAATGTAAAGACTGTTGTCCATTTTCAACTTTCCTTATCCGTCTCCTTTTCTTGAATCTCTTAATAAATTATTATAACTAGTAGTTACTGCTTCAAGTTTTTCATAGCTACTTAAAAATATGCATCACAGGGATTGACCAAAAACATATTTTATTAAAGTTTTAATGTAATATGCATTCAACAAATAACTTTATTTCACTAAATTTTAATGGTAACAATGTTATCTTCATTTTCAATTATTTTTAAATATGTAAGTATAGATATAGGTTCTAATCATTTCTTATAGCTTCTGTTAGATAAATAATGTGTCTCTATGTGGTAACTGACCCTATGGGTAAAATCTCAAACATGAATTACTGAAAAAACAGGAATAGTATACATTTTTATTCCAAGTTATCTTATTTAATAATAATATATAGTTATATAAATTCAGAGATTCAGTGCAAAGATTAAAGAAATGTCTAGTCTGGTGTATTAATTGTTTTAGCTCACTAGATTCAATAGTCCCCAGTCCGTCCTGTTTTTCTTTCAACTTTCTAGAGTTTAAGTCCAAAGCATTGTCTTTCTCCAACTTTTTTTGAAACTTGTACAGTCTGATTGTAAGCAGCAGTTTTGGCAGAAACACTTTTCACTTTCTGGTGGCTTCCTTAGCGAGAAAACTGTTTTAACAGTTGTCCTTTGTCCATCAGAGACCTATGCTTATTCCCCACTCTCTTTTCTCGGGGTTTGAGATGATGCATCCTTTTTTTTTTTTTCTTGAACAAAAAAAAAAGAGTCTGGAAATCTGAGATGTGCCCTGCAGGTTGGTTTCTCCTGAGGCTTCTCTCCTTGGGTTGTAGATGGCCATCTTCTCCTTTTGTCTTCTCATGGTCTTCCCTTTGTGCCTAACTGTGTCTGTATTTCCTCTCTTTTTTTAAGGTTAAGAAATGACCTTTTTTCTTTCATTTTTGTTGTGTAAGTTTCAGGTGTACAATATTATAATTCTACATCGGTAAACACTATAAAGTGATCACCCACCCAAAATCTAGTCGGTATCTCCCACTTTACAATTGACCCCCTTCTCTGAAAACCAATAATGTGTTGTTCTCTATAAGTTTGTTTATGTTTTGTTTATTTTGTACATTTGTTTTGCTTTTTCCTTTTGTATTTTTTAGATTTCATATATGAGTGAAATTAGTGTTTGCTTTTTCCCCTCCCTGATTTATTTCACTTAGCTTAATACCCTTGAGTTATATTCAGGTTGTTGCAAATAACAAGATTTTATTCATTTTTTTTTTTTTGAGGCTGTGTAGTATGCACACACATACCACATCTTCTTTATCCATTCATCTATGAATGGGCAATTAGGTTGTTTTCACATCTTGATATTATAAATAATGCTCCAGTGAACATAGAGGTGCACACATGTTTTCGAGTTAATGTTTTTGTGTTCTTAAATGCCCAGCTGTGGAATAGCAAGATCATATGGTAATTCTGTTCTCAATTTTTTGCAAAATCTTCATGCTGTTTTTCATAGTAGTTTCACCAATTTACATTCCTGTAAACAGTATATGAGGGCTCCCTTTACATATCCTCCCAACAATTATTTTTTGTCATTTTGGTAATAAGCTTTCTAACAAGTGTGAAGTGGTATCTCATCGTGGTTTTGACTTCCATTTCTCTAATTAATTAGTGAGGCCGAACATCTTTTCAGGTGCCCTCCTACTTTCTCTTGCCTGTTCTACCTTCTCATCCTCCCCTTAATGTATTCCACCACATTACACGCACTTATCACTGTTTATTGTATACACAGATCTTCAAAGTATCTAATAATACCTAATTTATCATATTGGAGGGGTTTGTTGATTATTGGTTTATTAGTTAATTATTCGACTCAACAATTGGAAATGTAAGTTGCATGGAAAAATGAACCTTATTTGCCTTATAGATGCAGCTCTATAAGAGCAGGTGTTTAACAAAATATTTGTTCAATAGTCACCCTTAAAGCTCTGTTTTCAGGATTCCTTACTTTCGACATTATTGCACTATCCACAGGAAAGATCTCCACTGTCATGGCTTCAATAATGTAAATCTGAAAACACACAAGTATTTTTCTGTTTAGAACTCTCTTCTAGCTACATATCCAAATATTCATTCAACTGCTTCTACCTCATTACCTCTTCAAACTCAATATGGCCCAAATTACATTAGTCATCTAGTGTCTCCAAATGCCTTACAAATAAAACAAAGCAAGGACCCTGCCCATTCTTCAGTGTCTTGTACTTTATAACTGGAACACGTATCCATGCACCTGATAAAAACTTGAGACAGAGGTTATCCTTTCATCCTTTCCCTCTCTTTCGTTTCTATTATTGCAAACTCCTGTTGAATCTCCTTCATAAAGGAGACCTTGACTAGGTCACCATCTTTTCTCATCTCTTTTACTACAATGTCCCCATGTTTGGAGTTTTTGCTTCCTGTTTTGTTCCCATCTAGTCTTTCCCCTCCATATATCTCAAGGGATCTTTCACTATGTAAATTTTACTGTGGTACTTTTCTCACAAACCAACCAACCAACCAACCAACCAACCAACCAACCAACCAACCAACCAACAACAATAGTAGTTTTTTGTTCTCTTTAAGATAAAGTCCAAACTCCTTAAGGTGCCTGGTGCTGGGGTATATCTTTACTCCTTTTACTTTCTTGCTTTAAATACTCAGAAAAGTAAATGAACAAACCTTAGGCAATGTCCCCTATATTATACTTTTCTCAGCTGAATCATAGCTAGAAAAAAAATTTAGACTACATTTCTGAAAAAAAAACACAACTTAATTTCTTGTTTTTTGTATTAACAATTGAGAATGGATTATTAAACTTTGAAGACAGAGGAATAGGGTAGGATTAATATTTTATGATAAAGATATATTCCTTAAAATTAAAAGAAAAGAAAGGGATACAAAAAAACAAAGCTTACAATTTTCCTTAAGAATAATGTTTGGATTTGCTCCAACATGTAAACAAATGTTTCATTGAATTATAGTTTTCAGATGATATTTAATGGCCAAATAATTTTTGCCTAGAAAAATTTCAAAGCACTTACTGCTTATGTCCAATTACAGCCATATAAATGTGTCAGTAATACCCTAAAGCACATTCTAATTCTAAGGTATCATTTAATGCCTTTTAATAATTTAAATGTATTCATATTGTCTCTCCCTCCCCCAAGCTTTTTTTCTGCAATCAGTGCTTTTTAAAAAGTGTAAATTCATCTGCTGATCCTTGTGAACAAAAACAGTGCTGTTTCTACACCCAATTATTTGGATAGTCAATCAGGTCTGCTATTAGGGCAAATAGTTTAAATGTCTTAAAAACTTTAATCCTTGTACTGTGTAAAGTGTGAAAGCTACATATATGTTAAACTTATTTGAAAAGGTTACCTTCTGATTCTACCTTCATCTTCTTTTTCTCCATTACAGTTGGAGCATATTGCAATTGCCTTTTTTCTTCATGGTTATTAACTTTTCCCCTTTTATCAGAAAAAGGAGCTTGCTTTCTTTGATTCTCTTATTGATATTTTAAAAGAACTTTTCTCCCTCTCTTGCTGTCTCTCTCAGGTAAGCCACATCTCAATTGTACTTTATCATCATTGTCAGCCTTTGTGTCTGTTCTCTTATCCCAGCCTAGTTTTTTTCCCTTTTTCTCTTTTTGGGGGGAGGGGTGGCACTGGTATTGGGAGTTTCATATCAGTTTCAGGCCTTAAGCAAAATGCATTCATTTCAAATGGAAATTGCAGTTTGTATCAAAAGAAGGCAGGGTTTCTTTGTTTCAAGCAAATGAAGCCTATGTAACACATACTCATCTAAAGAAACTTTAGTACAAAACTTCTAAATAACTAATAACGGGGGAAAATTCTTATCTTGGGCTTTAGTCACTGAAGATAAGGAAAGACATCTGCTTCAATGCCCCCATCTGGCTTTTCCACATGCATTTAAGACTCAGTATGCTCTTGCTCTTTCTTTTATCTATGCCCATCTGCTTGTATGCTGTGTTCCCACCCTAACATATTTTCAGACCCTTGCCATAGGGCAGAAGTGCCAAGCAATTATTTGTTGAGATAGATAGCCCACATAATACTGTAAGTGACATCTGTTCTGTAGGAAATCTCTCCCTTGTGGCAGGAGTGTCATATTGGCAGCTCATAGGAATATTGGAATTGACATACAGGAACAATTGAATGTTTCATCTTATCCTGAATTCTCACTCAGAGAGCATCTAATACCAGATGCTTTAGAGGGCTGTGTAACCCCCTGACTCTTTCTCTTGTTCTCTTTACACCTATGGTAATTGGCAACACTACACTATGGGGAAAATTTCTTCCTGACCCAGCTGGTAGCCAAATTATGCCCTAAAGCATGAAGATTGGCATATTTTAAAGTTTATTGTAGTTAAGATGGTGAAAAATGCGATGGTTTTCATATTAATGTACTTACTAGATTGTTTGATCTAAATAATAGTTTGAATAATAAGTTCCACAAATTACTCTTGGTAACATTATTTGGCAAAATTAAAAGGACAGATGCACATTTAATCTTTTAAGAGTGTTGATCCCCATGTTTGTTGGTTGGTTCTTCTTCTTTAAACTGTTTCAAACAGATGAGAAAAAGAATTAGTTAATAGTCCAGAATGGTTCAAGACTTGATTCTTTGTATATATATATATATGTGTGTGTGTGTGTGTGTGTGTGTGTGTGTGTGTATTTGGTAAAGCATATTACTTGGTTCTGAGTAAACTCTGAGTTTATTGATATTTTGCCACTTAATGTTAAGAAGTTGGCAGAATTTGGAGCCAAAATTATTGTTTACAAACTTAAAATAATAAATGCAAGGTAGGTTATGGATAAATTTACACTTCATTTAATTTCCCAAATCATCTACATTGATGGTGTTGTTACTATCTTCAATGATCCTTAGGACACTAAGAACAACTTCAGATTCAAAAATGTTAGAATGGTATAATTATTAAAGGCTTTTAAAATTAGAGTTAAATGAAGATACTCAATTACATAATTCAGCTTAAGTTGAATCAGGATTTAAATATTTAGTAATAATAAGCTGTATCAATTATGTGTTGTTGCAATACCTACTACTGTGAAAATTAGTAACCTAAAATAACAACTATTTTATTTCTTTAGAATTATCTGGGTCAGCAATATGAACTGGGTTCATTTTAGTGTTTCTTTTGCTGCTCATTCGAAACACTGATCATTATCCTGGGGATTAATGGTTCAAGATAGCCTTACTCAAAATCCTGGGTGTTGGGGTTGGCTATCTGCTAGATCATTTGCCTTTAATAGGGTAACCTGGGATCTTCATATGTAGCAGCGTTCTAAAGGCAGGAAGAAAGAGGACCAGCCTTAAGGTGAAAATTATTTTAAATTTCTGTCTGCATAATATTCCATTAGCCAAGCCAGCATGACTAGCCCAGAGGCCAGTTTTGGAAAAAAATACATAATAGAGTGGATAAAGAGAAGTATCATTTTTTTTGGGTGCTCTGACTATAATAATATATTATATTGATATATTCTTATCCAGGATTATCAGTTGGCAGAACCTTATCTTCCTGAATACTCAACACAGTACAAGCCATCACCAGAATATTGTGCTACATTCTGAAAATCTATAAGAGAAGAAAATTGCTTAAATAACATAAAAATAATTCAAACTAGTTCCTTACTTAATCTGTTCCTCTTTCTATATATTTCAGATACATCCTTTCTCATGTATATGATTTGCAAATACTTCAAGTCTATAGTTTGTCTCATTATCCTTTTAACAAGATATTTCAGAGGGCAAAATACTTTAATTTTTATAAAATCCAATTTATCAATTGTTTCTTTTATGGATTGTATTTGGTGTCATGTTTAAGAATTTATTTTATACATAGCTGGATTCAATTTGCTAATATTTTATTGAGGATTTTGCATTTAAATACATGAAAGATATTGATTTGTAATTTTCTGTCTTTCTTTTCTTTTTATATTATTTTTGTTTGACTTTGATATCAGGATAATGTTTGATATTAAAAAAATTTAAATTTTTTTCTATTTCCAGAGAAAGAATGTGTAGAATTGGTGTCTCTTATAAATTTTTAAATTATAAATTTATTTCATTTATCAGTTATAGGGTGTTGAAATCCCTAATTAAAGTTGTGAATTTGTCTATCTTTTCTTTCAGTTCTATCAGGGTTTTCTTGTTTGTTTATTTTGATGCTCTGTTGCTTGATGCATATACAAGTAAGATCAATATGTCTTCTTGGTATGTTGACTTGTCTAATGTTATACAATACCATTCTTTGCTGCTGTTCATTTTCTTTGCTCAGAAATCACTTTACATAATACTAATAGAGATGCTTTTGCTTTTCTAAAAAAAACTAAGGTTTACATTGTATATCTTTTTTTCTATCCTTTCAATATGCCTTTATCATTTTGAAGTAAGTTTCTTGTAGAAAGCATATATTTAAGTCATGTTTTTATACAATCTCTCTTTTAATTGATATATTTAGAACAGTTACAATTAATGAAGTTACTGATATGTTAAAGGATAAGTCTTTCGCTTATTATTTTTTATTTGTTTTCTCTGTTTCTCGTTCTTCTATTTTTCTTTCTTTCTTGTGGATTACTTGAACATTTTTTTTAGAGTGTTATTTTATTTACTTAAAATGTTTTTGAATATATATCATTTGACAGTTTTTTTAATGGGTGCTCTAGGTATTACAGTATGCACATATACACTGTCATAGTCTACATACGTAACAGTCTACTGATATTGACATTTTATTACTTTGAGTAAAGCAAAAAAATTGACTTCCATTTAGGTCCTTTTACCTTGCCCACTTTTAAAATGTGATACCTTATTAGTTTTACTACATGTTTTGAACATACATCAGGTGGCATAACTTTTGCTTGAACCATCAAATATGATTTTAAAGTCTCATAAAAAACAAACTCAGAAAACTCAACAAAAGAAAATAAATAACCCAATTAAAAACTGAACAAAAGATCTGAATAGATAACCTCAATATAGATAATATGCAGATAATAATTTAGCATATTAAAAGATGGTCAAGGCCCTGGCCAGGTAACTCAATTTGTTAGAGCATAACCCTGATACACCAAAGTAGTGGTTTTGATCTTCAGTAAGGGCACATACAAGAATTAACCAATAAATGCATAAATGAGTGAAACAACAAGTTGATACTTTTTTCTCTCTCTTTTTTTCTAATATCAATCAATTAATAAAAAATGTTCAATATCTTACATCTTGGGAATTTCAAATTGAAACAACGAGATACCACTATATACCTATCATATCAGAATGGCAAATTCTAAAGCACCGACAATATCAAATACTGCCAAGAATGTGGAATTACAGGAACTCTTATTTATTGCTGGTGGAAGTGAAAAATAGTAGAGTCACTTTGGAAGACAGTTTGGTGTTTTTCTATAAAACTAAATTTACTCTTTTTTTAGATTTTCTACATAGATGACTAGGTTATCTGTGAACAAATACCATTTCATTTATTTCTTTTCAATCTGTACTTTTAATTTCTTTTTCTTGTTTTACTGAATTAGCTAGTATATCCAGGAGGATGCTGGAAAGCATTGATGAGAAAGACATACTTACTTTGTCTAATTTTACTGAGAAAGCACTGGATTTTTCAACATTAATTATGATGTTAGCTATAGGTTTTGTAGATGTTCTTTATTAAGTTGAGGACATTCCCCTTATCTTAGTTTGCTGAGAATTTTTATCATGAATGGGTGTTGGATTTTGTTAAGTGCTTTTTTACATTTTTTTATATGATTATGTGATTTTCTTCTTCAGCCTGTTGAATTGATGAATTAATTACATTAATTAATTTTCTAGTGTTGCACTGCCTTGCATGCCTGGGTTAAATCCTACTTGGTTATGGTGTATAATTATTTTTATACATCGTTGGATTCAATTTGGTAATATTTTGTTGAGATTTTTATCATCTATGTTCATGGGAGTTATTAGTCTGTAGCTTTATTTTCTTGTACTGTCTAGTTTTGGTATTAGAATAGTGTTGACCTTATAGAAAAAGTTAGGAAATATTCCTTTTACTTCTATCTTCTGAAAGAGGTTGTAAAGAATTGGTGAAATTGTTTTCTTAAATATTTGGTAGAATTCACCAGTAATCCCATCTGGGTCTAGTACTTTCTGTTTTGTAAAGTTATTAATTACTGATTTCATTGTTGTAATACATATAGGTCTATTCTATTTCATCTTGTATAAGTTTTGGCCAATTGTGTCCTTTCCCCACAGAGAAAGAATAAATAACTTACAATATTTCCATTTTATTTATATTTAAGTCTGAATGATGTTGTATTTTTAAAAAATGACCAGATTCCTTCTGTTACATCCGTCTAAGACTCACTCTTGACGCTTGTCTCGGTCACGTGATACATTTATCCATCCCACCCTAAAGGCCAGTCCGTGAAAATATTTTCTGACATTAAACCGGTCTGTGGCCAAAAAAGATTGGGGACCACTGCTTTAAGGAATTGGTTAATTTAATCTACTCTCACAGTCTGTCTTTTTTTTTCTTCTTCTTCTTCTTTTCCAAGTAAGAGGAGGGGAGATAAAGAGAAAAACAGGGCCAGGATCTATCTGGCAACTCCCGTCTGGGGCTGATGCTCGGCCTATCAGGGGCCATACTTGCAACGGTTATTTTTAGTGCCTGAGGTGGAGGCTCCACAGAGCCATCCTCAGTGCCCCAGGACAATTTGTTTGAACAAATCAAACCATGGTTGTGGGAGGGGAGGAGAAAGAGAGAAGGAGAAGGAGGAGAGGTGGAGAAGCAGATGGTTGCTTCTCCTGTGTGCCCTGAGTGTGAATTGAACCTGAAACATTCACACACCAGGCCAATGCTTGACTACTGAACCAACAAACCAGGGCCACAGTCTGTCTTTTAATTGGCACATATAGATCATTTATGTTCAAAGTGATACTGATAGGTTGAATTAATATTTACTGTATTAATTACTATTTTATTTTTGTTGTCTTTGTTTTTTCCTTTATTGTCTTTTTCTTTTTTCTGCTTTTTGTGGTTTTCACTGAGCATTTTATGTGATTCCATTTTCTCTCCTTTATTAGAAAATGCATTACACTTTAATAGTGTTTGTCTTAAAGATTGCAGTACACATTTACAACCAATCCAAGACCATTTTAAAATAACCCTATATCCTTTCATGGTAGTATACATAATTTATAATAACAAAGTAATTTTAATTTTCTTCATCTTGTTTTCTGTACTATTGCTATCCTTTATTTCACTTATATATAAGCATACATAATCAAATACGTCACTGAATAATCTGTTTTATGTTAGATCAATGAAGAATAAGACAAATAAAATCTTAATTTACCTCCTTTTATTCCTTCTCTCATGCTTTTCCTTTGTTTAGGTAGATCTAAGTTTCTGATCTATATCTTTTTTCTTCTCTCTAAAGAACTTCTTTTAATAGTTCTTGCCTGATATATCTACTGGCAATAAATTCCCTATTGCTTGTCTGAGAAACTTTTATTTCTTTTTCAATTTTAAATAAAAATTTTGCAGATACACAATTTTAGGTTGGTGCTTTTCTCCCTGAACTCTTTAAATATTTCACTTTACTCTCTTTTTGCTTGTATGTTTGCTGAGAAGTCATATTATTTTTGCTTGTTTATACATAAAGTACCTTTTTCCTCTGGCTTTTTTCAAAAAGTACATCGCCCCATCCCCCCCCTTTTTTTTCTTTTGAGAGAGAGGTAGAGAGAGAGAGAGAGACAGGAACATTGAGCTGCTCTTGTATGTGTCTTGCCTGGGGAATTGAACCAGCCACCTCTGGCTCCGGGACAACACTTCAATCAACCGAGTGATCCAGCCAGGGTTTAATTTTTATTGATTTTTAGAGAGACAAAAAGGAAGGGAAAGAGAGGGGAGGAGGAAGGGAAGCATCTGTTGTTCCACTAAGTCATGCATTCTTTGGTTGCTTCCCAAAGAGTGGGGATCAAACCCACAACCTTGTTGTTTAGGGATGACGCTCTTAACCTACTGAGCTAACTTGCCACTGTCACAGGAAGTTTTCTTTATCTTGGTTTTCTAGAGTTGGAATATGATATGCTTAAGTGTAATCTTTTAGTTACCTTCCTTGAAGTGCTTTAAGTTTCCTGGTTCTCTGGTTTGGTGACTGACATTAATTTGAAGAAATTCTCAGTCATTATTGCTTCAAATATTTCTTCTGTTCATTTTCTTCCTTCATCTTCTGTTTTTCCCACTAAATGTATATTACATCTTTTATAATTGTCATTTTTTTAATTGTCCGTTCTGCTTTTTTCATTCTTTGTTCTCTCTCCTTTCAGCTTTGGAAATTTCTATTATCATATACTTAAACTCAGAGATTCTTTCTTCAGATATATCCAGTCTATTAATGAACCTATCAAAGCATTTTTTATTTCTATTACAGTGTTTTTGATCTCTATCTTTTTTTATATTACTTTTTAGGATTTCTATGTCTTAGTTTATACACATACCTATTTTGCATGTTGTTTACTTTTCTACTAAATCCCTTAGCATGTTAATGATAGCTTTTTGTTTGTTTTGTTTTTAATTCGAGAACTCCTAATTTTCACACATTTCCTCTATCTGGCTTTGGTTCTGATGCTTGTACAAATCTCTTCAACTGTGTTCTTTTTTTTTTTTTTTTCCTTTTAGTTAGTATGCTTGTATTTTTTTGTTGAAAAATGGACATAATATCTTAGGTGAAAGAATCTGCTCTAAGTCTTTATTAATAAAGCAGTAAGTTGTGGGGGTAAGGGAAACATTTTATAGTCCTGTGATTAGGTCCCAGACTTTTGGTGAGCCTGTGCCTCTGGACTGTGAAACTCACAGCTTCTCAATCCCCACCTGCACACACTTTAGGTGGGACAAGTATGCTAGATGAGGTTGAAGTTAGGTATTTCCTTTTCCCAGGCAGGTTAGGATCTGGTAAAATAGTTTCTCCTGAGAGAAGGTTTGTTAAGAATATTAGAACACGCTGGTGTATTTCAAATTGGTTACTCTTCCTTTCCCTCTCTCAGATGCAGGAGGGAATTATTTTTCTCTGATTATTCAGTATGAGAACCTGGTGGAGTTCCTTCAGCTTAATCTCATAAAAGTGGAAGGGCCTCACATATTTGGGGACCTCAAGAGCTTTTAACTCTCAGTCATGTCCTCACTGTGCCTCCAGAAATTCATCATTTGAAGTTTAGGTCTGGGTAAGTTGTCATTCTCTGTATCTGCCTGTCTGTCTCTCCAGTTTGGGAGCAGCTGTTTGTCCTGTTATCTCACTTTTTTGATGGATCTGAGAAGAATTGTTGATTTTTCAGTTTGTTCACTTTCCATTTATTTTTAGGATGGAGTGGCTACTTCTAAACTCCTTACATTCTGGACTACATACCAGAAGTCACACACTTCTGTTTTTGCAGTTGGTATAGTGGCATTAGTGAAATGTTTTTCATTTTTAATAAAACTAAAACACTTCTTTGAGGAAATGAGTTTTAAGGTGAGCTAAGGCAACAAAGTTTGAAAATTCAGTAGTTTTATGGCCAAATATTAGACCGCATTTTGAAAAGGTCAAACTCTAAAAGGGATATTAAATAACCAACTCTGTATTATGAATTCTGTAAATCTTAGATACCATTTTAATGATATCTTTGCAAGTGGGTATTACACCTGTTAATTAAAGTTGAAAATATAACCAACATCCTCATTATCAGTATCTAAAAGTAGCAATTCATCTGCTGGGTATCCCAGGCATATATATTTAAAGCATAATGTGCTACATAAAATCAATGATAGTCAGTTTAATTAGCATCTAATGAGAGTTAGCAATTTAACTTCAATTTACAGCATAAAGGTTAGGTATGGTGAGCTCATTCTTTAATACTGGCGCTATTATAATAATGAAGAGTAAATTGACCACTGAATAAAAAATTACAGTAGAAGAAAACCATCCACAAGTTTGCTAATTTATATAGCTACTACATCCCAATAAAAAATATAATCTAATTTCAATTTTTAAATATATTTGTCATACACAGTAGTGCTTATGGGAAGTTAAAGTCTGGTATCTATTCATGACCCAAGCAAAATGAGAAAAATGTAATCACATTAACAGCAGTTGGTCTTACCCATCTGACTTCAAACCAATTCTGATTTTCATAAAATTGTTCAGGTTACCAGATGCTGGGGGGCAAATTCCCTGTAGTGTTTATGATCTCATACTCAGGAATCAAAATTATTTATGTCCTCTTATACCTCCTTAATGTATTTAAAAGTACCTCATATATTATTTTCTTGATCTCCTGTAATTTTCTTGGCCTACCTGTCTCAGTAGTTTCTGTATGTGTTTTTTTTATACTTTTATATTTCTGTTGTGATAGATGTTTTTGCAAACTCACCTCACTTTCATAATAAACACTATCGCTTTGTACAGCCTGGGGGAAAATAGATAATGAAACAAAACAACAAACCCTATGTACAATAGCTTTGTAATCTTTAAAGTTACCATCTTTAAAAATTTGGTGTCTTAACAAGATAAGGCAAGCAAACAACTAAATTTCTGGTACTCATTTTTTCTGGGTGGGGTTATGTCTACATAAACTTTTATTGCTTGCATCCTCCATAGGGTGGCCACCTATGAATATATTTTCCTAACATCTACTTACATCTTGTTTCACTATCAGCTTCAGCAATCAATAAAGTCATTATCATTTTATGAAAGGTAGAAATTTGTCTATAAAAAGTGGAAGACTATTTTAGGAACAAATAGATGTGAGGAAAAGTTATGGAGTAAGAAGTTACAAAGAGATATTCGTTTGTTAAAGGCACAATGACAAAATAATAAAGTTAGAAAAAAAAACTAAAAACAAAAGCAAACTCACTATAAAACCATCTAAAAGGGTAAATCACATATTAAATTGTAGGTTGGCTAAATTTAATCTTCAAAATTCAAAGCCTTAGATTCTACATTCTTTATTGTTTCTCTTAGAGCTTCCTTGCTCTTTTTGTTGTGCCTTTATAATCTTTTTCTTCACATATATGCTTTAAAAAACAAAAATGGAGGCCTATTTTAAGAATTGTGCCTGTAAATTTTTCTCTTACTTTCTATTTTTTTATTTACTTTCCATTTTTTAAGCATATATATATTCTCTGGACCACACTGAAGAGGTAATGTATCATTTTGCCGTGATTTCATGAATGTCACGTCTTGCCTCTTACCAGGAAATTTTCCCTTGAGGACAAGGCCAAGTCTATAGCTTTCTTTTGAAACTTCAAAGTGTTCAGTCTGCTGATGTGTTAGCTCAATAGGTACTCAGTAAATGTTAATTGGTTGAATAAATGAGCCAATTAAATCAATGCAAATTTTTTTGCCTTTGTTAAGAATGGTTAGTCTTTGGACAGGTTTAAATTGCTATAAGGGCATTTGTTGGGGCTGTTTGTGCACTTAAGTTGCTTTTTGTTGTAATGTCTACCAAAGGTGGTTGGTTTTCTAGTAATGATCACAGTCACTTCTGAAGTATACTTTTTGGACAACAAGATTGGAGATCCAAGCTGGCAATTACTCGGTGACTCCTGGGGTGACTTTTAATTCCTACATTAAAAAACATATGGAGCAGTAGCGATCATCATGGAAATCTGCTTTGTTTACTTGATAGATTCTACCCAAGTCAAGTTAATTACATGTATTAGTATAGTATCAGCTTGAGCCATGGCCTTAATTTTAAGTCAGAAATATATTACCAAGACAGAGTGTATACTGAGTAAAAGTTTAATTTACACACACACACACACACACACACACACACACACACACCTATCAACATCTTTTTAAACTTTGGATTTTAAAACTTTACCCCAATGGGTAAACATATTTTAGTTGAAAAGTAAAGTGCTACAGTATCTGATTATGGTTATTTTGCCTCAGATAAAATATTTAGTTTAGAATTAATTAGCGCATGAAAGATGTATTTGCCAAGATTTTTGTCTATTTACATGTGCAGTTCCAAGGCAGTGTCTTAATCCTATTAAAGCAAATTGAATAAAGTCTGTAAGCTTTGTCAGTTAGGTGAAATTCAAGTTGCAACTAGTAAAAAAAAAAAAGTAAGAACCAAACAGTAAAGTATAACTCTTGTCATTTATTCTTTCCACTGGAATCTTAGGTCAATGTGAAAGAGCACTTTCCGAGTTCACAGGGCAAGTCACTGGAGACGTTGGGATGAGCTCTTATCTTTGAAAGGACAATTAGTAGGTAAAATAGGTCCAGTGTTTGTAAGTTTAAATTATGTCTTTATGGGGCATCTAGTAACTTTATTGGAGACAAAGGTCTAACAATGTTTCCATTAAAACAGCACTTTCCAGAGCAAACAATGTCAGTGTAAAAATTTACTCTTGGCCAAAGGTGGCATGAAGGTTCTTGCCTTAAAGCTATTTTGTTTTTGAAATTCAATTGTGCCGGTTCAGCTTAATGGTTAAAGAAGATTAATATAGGTGTCTATTTATTTTGCATTTTTAAATATAGTTAGAAAAATTTTTAATGGCTTTTGCAAATGTACAATGTTTTTCTGAACAACTAAACAGACACATGTTTACAGAAAGAACAGTTTGGACCAAGACATATTTTCTATCTTATATGACATTATAAATTGAGTTAAGTGATTAGAGTTCTTGCTTATTTTTATTTTAAAATTTCATTTTGGAGATGTTAATAAATTGCCTATATAAAGACTCATCTGTTAGTGATGGCCTAACTGGGGAAAAAGCAGATGGGGGAATTATATTCCTGAACTTTTATGTGAATGGCAGGAACAAAATTTATTTTACTATTTGCATAACATTCACTTTTATTTAGAATCTTACATCATTTAATATGTTTTGTAAAAGTAAAAGCTCAGTGTACTTGAACTTTTAAGATTTTAAAAAGAAAACCACTTGATGCTAAGGCTCTCTCCCATTATATTCAATGTTCTTTGCACAATTCTCATCTATATAATGAATTTTGCTGGTGGATATTTTTATGCAAAAGGAATTGGAAGAATATTTTCTATGTATTCTCTTTTAAGTCCCCAGTTCAGATCTCTAGTTTGTTTTTTCAATTCAGTGATAAGAGTTAATTTTAGAGACCAGCATCCTTGATATTGACTGCCAGTCTGTGTGATGTTTTGACAAATCTGAGATAAGCTGAATAGTCCTAGGGTTAGGCCAGGGGTCGGGAACCTATGGCTTGCGAGCCAGATGTGGCTCTTTTGATGGCTGCATCTGGCTTACAGAAAAAACTTTAATAAAAAAAATAATAACATTAAAAATATAAAACATTCTCATGTATTACAATTCATTCATTTCCTACCGCTCATGTTCATGGTTGCGGGTGGCTGGAGCCAATCACAGCTGTCCTCTGGGACAACACCAAATTTTTATTGGATAATGCGTAACATACATTGGTCGTTGTATGGCTCTGATGGAATTACATTTTAAAATATGTGGTTTTCATGGCTCTCTCAGCCAAAAAGTTTCCTGACCCCTGAGTTAGGCAATCTCTTCTCAGAGGTTTGAATTTATGTGATCCAAACCTTGACAGCCTGAGCCTTTGAACAACAAAAAAAAGTGCCAGAGATACTGCTAAGAGGACATAGGGAAAAACTAATACTCTTAATTTTGAAATCAGCAATCTTTCCCATAGCTAGTGACTCACATATACCTGTCCTCAAGGCCCAACTTCAATGGTTCTTCAGAGAAATTTTTCTGAGTTTCTTTCACCTTTGGTAGGAATTAATATTTATCTTAATTGTCATTAAAAATTTTATTTTAAGAGTGGCCTTATTACCTGATGTCATTTTTTAAATATATTCCTCAATTCACTTGACTATGTCTTCTTACTTATAAGCCTAATATATGTTTCATCATTGTATCCCCAACAATGTTAATGGTTGTGATTTACACCTGGTTGTTATTTAATAACCGCTTTTGGCCAATCTCTTGCTCAGGCTACCACAAAAAACTATTAAATGGTTTCCTTGTTTAAGGAGACCATCATCTTACACATTTTGACACATTACATCCCTGAAGTAGAGCTCCAGTTGTGTCATTCTTGCACTGAAAAGCCTTTGTTAACTAGTCTTCTAATTATGTGTTCATTGTTCATCTTTTTTTTTCAAGGTCTTAAATAATTTGGCCCATTTCCAACTTTCTAATATTACTTCTTTACTACTTTTTATGTTCCAAATTTTCAGGCTCTGATTTGATACTCACTATTCATCAAGTATGCTCCATGCTTCTCTGTGATAAATATTATGAGTAATTATAGGTTCAAAAGATAAAGATTGTTTTGTTGCTGAATTTTAAGCAAATATATACCAAAGTCATTGTAAAATATTGATTTGGTAATAATGCACTGTGATGAATTTATACTTGGCTGAACATATATATATATATATACAGAAAGATTAATAGTAGAAGAGAGTAAGCAAGTTTTCCAAGTTTGTACAATCATTAGGTGTAAGGAATTGAAACTTAGACCTAAAGTTGTCTGTATCCAAATTTATTATAATCACTTAATAAATTTCCCCCCACCTGCCCCATCTTATCTATTCCTTTCTATACCAATCTTTCTATCTGTTTCTGTGTATGTATATAAGTATATTTTAACTTTGACAAAAAAAGTAAACAGAAAAATTTTAAGTAGTTTCTACTTTCACCTCAGTGGTGAGACTTCACACACATATACATATACTTATATATTATATACATAATATAATATAATATATACTATGTATGAGTCACTTATTCATACCTTAAGTGAAAATATTAAATATATATGTATTTTAGTTATCTGGAACAATTGACTAAGATAAAAAGTAACAAATATAAATGTTAAGCTCTTCATTTATATTTTTGAAATTAACACTATAATTACAAAATTGTGTGGACATAGTTTAACATTACCTTATATATATAAACAAAAGATGTTTTAGTTGATCACAAGTAATAATAATTAGGATTTATTGAAACTTTCCTATATAGTAGGGACTTTTCTTAGATTTGTGTGCGTATTGACTCAATTGATGTTTTGATAACCACAAAAGTTTATACTGTTCTCATTTCCATTTTATATATAACTGAGGAACATAGTTCATCATCCTGATTCTTTGGTTTTCCAATTATTGCACAAATATTTAGGTGACCTCTATCACATGCTTAAGTTTTGGAAATATATTACTGATTAAGGTAGTTCCTGCAATCAGAGAGTTGGTAGTCTAATTCGAAAGACAATAAAAAGAGAGAATTGAAATACACTATAAAAAATTCCATAATGGGGCCCTGGCCGGTTGGCTCAGCAGTAGAGCGTCGGCCTGGCGTGCGGGGGACCCAGGCTCGATTCCCGGCCAGGGCACATAGGAGAAGCGCCCATTTGCTTCTCCACCCCCCCCCTTCCTCTCTGTCTCTCTCTTCCCCTCCCGCAGCCAAGGCTCCATTGGAGCAAAGATGGCCCGGGTGCTGGGGATGGCTCCTTGGCCTCTGCCCCAGGCGCTAGAGTGGCTCTGGTCCCAGCAGAGCGAAGCCCCGGAGGGGCAGAGCATCACCCCCTGGTGGGCAGAGTGTCGCCCCTGGTGGGCGTGCTGGGTGGATCCCGGTCGGGCGCATGAGGGAGTCTGTCTGACTGTCTCTCCCCGTTTCCAGCTTCAGAAAAAATACAAAAAAAAAAAAAAATTCCATAATGGGTCACCACACAGTTCCATGGCAACACTAAATGTGAAGGTGGGAGTGAGTGGTTGTTCAACCTATTGTTTGAGAACATTAGAGAAAGATTTCCAAAGAAAGTTATCTTTAGGGTTAGATCTGCTGAATGACAATCAGTTATCCAGGAGCAGTAAGGGGCCAAAAAATAGCTCTTCAAGTAGAGGGAACAACAGATGCAAAAACTGAAGTGACAGATATTCCTAAAAGCTTGATGACAAAGTCCTAAAAAGGGATATAAAGGGATAAGCACATATTTATCTCAAAGACTGCATTTAAAAGAATTGTGATAGCAAGTATTTTTTGAAGAATGACTAATAGAAATTAACATGCAATATGTTAGAATGCAGTGATTTAGTGTTTGTGATTAAAAAAATAATAAACACTGAAGCTATTAGATTGATCCAGCAGTAGAATAAATTTGAGATCCCTATTGCTGAAGGCATTTAATTGCAGGTTGGAAGATGTTCTTTTTCATGAACACTGGAAGGTTATTTTTTTCCTTCTCCCATTGAAAAGGAACTTTTATTTTCATAGATACCGTTCGCCTCACCTACCCCTGAAACCATTACTAGATTGAAAAATATGGACCTGAAAATTATTGTTAAGTGAAATTAGCCAGGCTGAGAAAGACAAATATATGATCTCACTTATATGTGGAATCTAATGAACAACGTGAACTGAGGAATGAAATAGAGACAGAGGTGGGGTCACAGGGAGCAGAGGGACAGCTGTTAGAGGGAAAGGGGATGAGGGGATGGATAGAAGGTGAAGGGATTAGTGAAATTATATATACATAACACATAGATACAGATACCAGGACAGCAAATCCCAGAGGGAATGAGGGAGGGAGTTAGGGGGAGGGGGGCAAAAGGAAGGTCATGGGAGATAAGGGTGTGGGGGTGAGGGAGTTATATTGAATGGGACACTGAATCCATGTTAACACAATAAATTAAAATTAATAAAAATTTAAAAAAAGGAATGTATGATGTTAAGATGAACAGTGAAAGTACAAAATTTATAGAGAAGTAGATATATCTGATAATCTTCAAAGTTCTATTTATGACCAGTTTTATAGCTCATAGACCAAAACCTCATGCACTTTGCAGAAATAGTGAAGGAATATAAAATTATGGTCTTGTAGATATTTTCAGTTTAGTTATGAAGGGTAGGACAGATATAACATGGGCAATAATATAGTAATTTATATACCTTAGGATCTTAGACATTCTATTTTGTAAGATATATATATATATATATACACACACACACACACACACACACACACACACACACACACACACACACAGTTGTACCTTGAGATACAAACAGACCAACATACAAATTTTTTTAAAGATACGAGCTGCGATTTGGTCTGTATTTTTGTATGAAATCCGAGCGAAATTTCGAGATACAAGTGGTGATTCGGGAAGCTGCCGCTAGTTGGCATGTTGGCGCACGGGTCCAGTATCAGCAGTTTGATATACAAGTTGACTGACTTACGAGCTTGGTTACAGAATGAATTAAATTTGTATCTTAAGGTACCACTATATATATATTCAGTTAGAGGAGGGAAGGCATAGAGACAGACTCCTTGCATGCACCCTTACCTGGATCCACTCTGCAATCCCACTAAAGGGCGATGCAGTGCCCATCAGGGGCATTGCTCCATTGCTCAGCAACCAGGTTCTTCTTAGCACCTGAGGTGGAGTCCATGGAGCCATCCTTAGCACCTAGGGTCAACTTGCTCCAATCAAACCATGACTGTAAGAAGAGGAGAGAAAGAGAGAGAGAGATAAATGAAATGTGGGAGGGTGGAGAAGCAGATGGATTCCTTTGTTGTGTGCCCTGACCAGGAATCAAACCTGGGACATGCACACATGCAGGCTGATTCTCTACCACTGAGCCAACTGGCCAGGGCTGTAGGGTACATATTTTAGAGAACCCAAACAGTATTGCAGCAATTTTATTTTTTAACTTTCACCTGAAATAATTCCTTAAAAGAGAAATAATTTCATTGAATATATAAAATGATTTAGTAAAATATTTAATTCCATTTTTAATATAGATTATACTGAATAGGTGTATCTTAAGCACAGTTTTATTGGGATAGAATTCTGGATGAAGAATGGGGTTGGTGGCATCTAGGTTTAGTTGGAAATTCTTAACACTGGCGAAGATATCTTTTTTTCCATGATCTTCAACTGATTGTGAATCATGTACCAGCTTTGCCATAAAATTCTCAGTAATGGTCAAAATAGTGGCAGATGAAGCCAGAGCATTAATGAATTTATCAGTGAAAAATAGCTCAAATATTATTGTTGCTGCTCTAAGGACGTCACTTCATTCTTTTAAAACAATATTTAGCACATTTAGAATTATCTCACTTATAGATCCAGAAGGAAATATAAATAAAATACGTTGGAAGATTAGTCATGTGAAATGTGCAGAAATATGGAAAATATGGGAACAGAAATTACATAATTATATAATTTCCATTCCATTTCAGTGCAAGCAGTTTACCAGTAGCTTACAAACAGGTGAAGGAAGTTTAACTGAATTACTTTCTTCTAGAATCTGACCTCTAGAGGTAAGATCCAACCTTCTCAAAGTATTGATATTGTCACTTTGCATTTGCTAGCAATTCACTGGGGGAAATGCAGTGTCTTGTAGCATTAAAACCTGAGAAACAGTGGTAAGGTTAACGGTGAAGAAACATTCAAGATCTTAAAAAGTGAGGACAATAACAATTGGTCATTTGGAGTTGGCCTTCTCAGAGTTCCTGGTCCTAAATATGGTATCATTATTTTAGGAAAGGGCCCATTACATGACAAGTCAGAAATAGAGAGAGAGAAATACATAGCTTGACAAACTAGGCCAGAGGAGATGAATGAAGCAGTGTCCTTTGAATTCAGGGTAGTGGGGGTTAACATCAATCTAAAGCATCCCTCCTTGCTTTAAGTGTAGAACTTTGAGTTGAGAGAGAAAAATCATTAGAATGAAAGTACTTTTAAAAATTATTATTTACCTTTAATTTATATTAAAAAGAATAGCTTAATATATTAATAAATCATGTGTGAAAGAAGTTAAATTTAGAAAAGAGTAATTGGCATTCTAAAAATGAAAAATAGACAAGCCATGGACTCTGAAAGATGTACTTTTGCAGATGTTATGTAAGAGTCAATTAATTCATGAAACTATTTTTGGCATCCTAATATTAAGTTAGAACATCTTATGAGGAAGAAGTTAAAAGGATATATTTAATAACTTTGGCATCATAGTTGGTTATTTCTGTGTTAGCTTTATCAAAAGGTTAATATGAAAAGTTCTGTCATTGATAACACTGTGAACTAACCAAATGCATTTAATATAGTTCCAGCTAAAGTTGACATTCATGTACTTTGAATGAATGATTGGTCTAACTTCACTAGAGCTAATAATTTTATTTTAGCTTCTATATAGATTTATTTTATTCTTAAGGCATTTAAAGAAGTCTGTAAACAAACTTTAAAATTTTTACTTAATAATTAATTACTTTGGGCTTTTAAACATATTTTTACTTAAGCCAAGAAGTTATTGGCCTGTTCTTTTGACACACTTCTTGTGGAATATGGGATTCTATCATATGCTTAATGGATATTAACGAATGGAATCCATGTGGTTAAACTAGTTCCATAAATTAGACTTTTAATTAAAGTTTTATGGGTATGTGTAAAGAATGCTCTCTACCATAGAACTAATCAGAAGATTTATGGAATGTCTATTTAAAAATTGACCCCAGCTTCACTTCTTAATTTAAAAACTGTTTGACATATTCTTCTTAGCAGTAAAAAAATCAATCATATCACATGTATTGTACTGTAACTATAACTATGTATCATAGTCTACACACCCTGCAAGATCTGGTTTTATCTATCCTCCCAATCTAGTCACCAGCCATTATTCTTTCTCACACTAGACTGAGAAGTAGCCTTAATTTAGTTTCTCCAACTAGCTTGCTTGCTTCTTTTTCCCCCTTTATTATTTTTTAATTAAATTTTAAAAATCATATTTTACATTCAATATTATTTTGCATTAATTTCAGCTGTACAGTATAGTGGTTAGACAATCATATACTTTACAATGTGTTCCTCTTGATATTTCAGTACCCACCTGACACCATACATAGTTACTACAATATTATATTATATAATATTTCCAGTGTTTTACTTTATATCCCCATGACTATTTTGTAACTACCAATTTATACTTCTTAATCTCTTCACCTTTTTTCACCCCAGCCCCCAAACCCCCTCCTCTCTAGCCTGTTCGCTGTGAATATGGGTCTGTCTTTGTTTTATTTGTTTATTTATATATATTTTTTAGATTTCACATAAAATTGAAATTATATGGCATTTATCTTTCTTTACCTCAATTATTTGACTTAGCATCATACCCTCTAGGTCCATCCATGCTATCGCAAAGGGTAAAATTTCATTCATTTTTATGGCCAAGTAATATTGCATTGTGTAATATATCTGTACCACTACTTCTTTAGTCAACCCTATATTGACGAGCACTTGGATTGCTTTAATTGCTTAGCATTATTGTAAATAATGCTGCAATAAATATAAGGATGCATATATTCTTTCAAATCAGTCTTTTGAGTTTCTTTGGATATATCCCAGAAATGGGATCACTGGAACAAAAGGCAGTTCCATTTTTAATTTTTTTGAAGAACTTCCATACCGTTTTCCTCAGTAGCTGCACCAGTTGGCATTTCCACCAGCAGGGCATAAGGGTTCCCATTCCTCCTCATCCTTGCCAAAACTTATTTATTGACTTGTTAATGATAGCCTTTCTGACAAGCGTGAGGTGGTTTTAATTTTTATTTCTCTGATGATTAATAATGTTGATCATTTCTTCATATGTCTATTGACCTTCTGTGTGTCCTTTTTGAAGAAGTGTCTATTCAGGTCCTCTGCTGATTTTTTAATTGAATTATTTGAGTTTTTTGGTGTTAAGCTTTAATAAATTCTTTATAAATTTTGGATATTAACCTCTTCTCTGGTATATCATAGCAAATATTCCTCCTATTCTGTAGGTTGTCTTTTTATTTTGTTGTGTGGAAACTATTAGTTTGATGTAGTCCTGTTTGTTTATATTATATTATCCTTTGTTTCTCTTGCCTAAGGAGATATATCAGAAAGCATATTCCTATGAGAAATGTTCAAGATTTTGCTGCCTGTGTTTTCTTCTAAGATTGTTATGGTATCAAGTTTTAATTTTAGTCTTTGATCTATGTTGAATTATTGATGTATAAAGGTAGTCTGGTTTCATTTGTTTGCACATATCTGTCTGATTTTCCCGACACCATTTATTGAATAGACTGTTTTTACCCCACTTTATATTTTTGCTTCCTCCGTTAAATATTAATTAACCATATAGTTGTGAGTTTACTTCTGGGCTCTCTATTCTGTTCTATTGACCTATATGTCTGTTTTTATGCCGCTACCATGCTGTTTTGATTATGGTATATTTCATAGAACTAGAAGACATAATCCAAAAATTTATATGGAACCATAAAATACCCCCAAAAGATACAGCAATCTTGAGAACAAAGAACAGAATTGGAGGAATCACGGTACCTGATATCAAACTGTAGTACAAGGCCATAATAATCAGCTTGCCTACTTCTCTAATGAGGAGCTTGGCATATGTTGTTTCCCCTGCCCTGCTCTTTGCATTCTTCAAGTTCATGATTCTGTTTCTTAATGGGCCTCCTCCTTTAGTTAGCATTTAATTTGTTGATCTTTTGACAACTCCATTAGCCTAAAGTTCTGTGAGGGCAGGGACTCTAATTCACCCTTTATCCACAGCAGTTAACAAATACTTGATATGTAGTAGCTTAATAATTAGTAATCAATAAAAATATAATTGTAATAACAAATTGAAACAAGTACTTAATTTTTGCATCACTCTAAAATAAATGCCTTCAAACAATTGCCATATACTTATTGAAACTAATATATTAAAGGCAACAAATTCTTAAAGATTTAAAAATATATAGAGCAGTATAAGGCATAATATGCCTTATATAACCCAGGAAGCTCTACAAGGCATGATTATTTATTTTGGGAATTACATTTCAAAATTATAATAGCGGTCAAATATTGAAAATTTTCAGAAATTCTGTAAACTCACCAATTGATTTCTTTAAATAATCTTATAATATTGAAGTTAGTTTATATATTACTATATATATAACATATATGAAACCTTACCAACTTATATAAAAACTAAATCTTCTCAGTTCAGATATTGGCTGACATATGTTCAAAAAGTAATCTTTATTAGAATGGGATGTGACTCGCCTGACCTGTGGTGGTGCAGTGGATAAAGCATCAACCTGGAATGCTTAGGTTGCCAGTTTGAAACCCTGGGCTTGCCTGGTCAAGGCACATACAGAAAGCAACTACTACAAGTTGATGCTCCCCACTTCTCCCCCTCTTTCTTTCTCTCCTCTATATAAAAAAATCAATAAATTAAAAAATAAAAGAATGGGATGTGACTCAATGCATTAGTAGAATGAATAATTTGTTATTGCTAAATGTTCAGCAATTGGCTAGATAAGATATTTTTATTTATTATAACTCATGTTGTATTTATAACATAATTATTTTAGAAAACATTTAATAGTATCATTAGAAGTTTAAGAAAGAATAAATCATGATATAAGTTTTAATCAAATCTTAAACTTGCATTGGTTTATTCTGTAGGAAACTTTTTGAAAATATTTTAAGCAAAGCTTAGAAAGATGCTGTAAAGCCAAGCAAGAATTCCAAGAATTAGGTTAATTGGCATAATGCAAGGTGGCTGGGCACAGTTGGAGAAAGTGTCAGAGTATGGAGAATCCCTACTAAGAAAGATGGTTTGTGCAATTAGCTCTCTGAACTTTAACCCTTCCAGAATAATTAATGAGTAACAGAGGGGATCAAGACAAAGACACAAAGTGATATGGTGGGTGCTAGCAAGTAATACATCAGAGAATGCTCGTAATTGGCCCTGTGGCTTTCATTCTTTACCCTATTTTCTTCAATTCATTGATTCAAAATAATGGATTCAGGTTCATTATCAACAGGTTTTTAGCTGTAAGAGTACAACATGACAACAAAGCTTGGATTGGGGCAGTGTTGAGGGCTAAGTAAGGAGTTGTAGTTGGTAACCACTCTTTGAGGAGGAAAAATAGATTTCTTCTGAACGAATCAACAGGTTTTACACACATTCAGATTCTTGAAAGCTTCATATTCTCTAGCTGTACAATGCTGGAATATAGTTGGTGTGGGCAGGTATGTATATTTCAAATTTGAATGATGTTGGAGGTTGTGGTGAAAGGTTTATACTTTCTATGTTATTCTAAATGAAATTGAATTATAAGCATATGACATATAAAGGAACTAATGGTTTGGTCACTCCAACCCTAGGACTCTAGATTATTTCTTATATTTTTCAATTACATTGTTTGCAGAAGGTTTTGTTTCCATAATTATTTACTTTAGTTCATACTGGAAGAAAAATTGGGAAGTTTCCTGAGAAATTTATGACAATTTTTATAAATTCTTTTAATTTAATAAGCTAAGTTTGCTTTATGCATGGATATATTTTAATGAGAACTTATGTTGTTATGCACAAAATATATGAACATTTTCAATATTTATGTTTTGCTATTTAATTTTTTGTGGTCATTATGTAAGATGGTAAATTTTATTTTTGAACATAGATACTTGAAAACATATTTTTTACTAATTACTCTAAAGTCTTTTGAAGTTAGCAATGTAGTTTTTACTTTACATTATCATACTTGTATAACTAATTTCAATTTTAAAAATTAGATATCATAATGTAGTCTAAAACTAATTAAAGCATCTGATTTTTAGCATTTAAAATTTTATATACTTTCATAGTATTTAATGTTATTATTTACCTAACTAAAACCAGCTATATATTTAAATCAGCATTTTATTAAAAGCTTCTATATTTTTAGCTGTTTATTATATTTCATTTTTTAAAAAGCATACTGTATATTTTAAGGAAACTATGTATTTGTTTTATTGTTTCAATCAAATTTCTTTCAAACTTTAGAGACAAATTGGAGTCAAATACCAAGTATGAAATTGGTTGAATTAGACAGTTTTGTGAGTCCCATTAATTAAATGTCTATTAAAATATATTGAAAATGATTGATAAAGATGAGACCAACTTGAAACATATATATCTCTATCTATATCTATCTATCTATCTATCTATCTATCTATCTATCTATCTATCTATCTATCATCTATCTATGTAATTTCATACTAATTATCCAGACTGTATCTACTGAGAATATAATTTGCCAACAAAAATTTCTATGATGTCATTACTAATTCATATGTTGGAAAATCATTATGATTCACTATAATAAATCCATGAATCTACAAATTTAACTTTTACATTTCCTGGTAGACAGTGTTTAACTTAGCACATATATATATTTTTTAGATTATATGGTGCCTTAAATTTTAAATAAAGAAGTAGCTTATTTTTTTATCTGTAACAGAAAGCATGTTTTTATTTTGGTTAATAAATGATTTTCTATGGTGAGTTAAAATATATTGGACTTATCACATCATTTTAGAGTTTTACGAATTATTGCAGAGCATCTTTTGACTTTAGTTTATGATGTTAATCTAGCAAACAGTCTTCATAGTTCTAATATGCAATGTTAAATCTAGGAGAAGAAAATTTAAGAGTGAAGTTTTGGAAATTTTTTTCCTGAGTGTTAAAGTCTTAACTCCTTCACTCATCCTGATGTAAATGAGTATGTATGTGCATTTATTGCTCTTATACATTCCATGCTTTAATAAGTATTAACTAAGCACCTCTTAATATAATGTTATAATAGACAGATTGAAAATTATTGATAAATAAAAATATCATTACTAAGCTTTCAGTCTATTTGTGTGTAAACAAATAATAACAATACAATAATGTCCATTATTGTAATGAATTTGTGAATAAAATTCTTCCCAAGCAGAAGAAAGGAGACACTAGACATACCTAAGGGATCTCCTAGAAGACTTCAGAGAAAACATGGCATGTAAGCTAAGGTCCTGAGAGATAAACAATCAGGCAGGAAGAGATGTATTAGATTGTTACGGAAGCAGAAACAGTATACTGTGTTAAAAAAAACACACCAAGCTAAGTTACTCAAAAGACTACCATGACTACTGAGTACTCACTGAAAAGTTACAGGGATATTAAGCTAATTTACTGGGTGTGTCAGGTGAAAAACTACGTTATATCTATGCTGAAGATATTGAACTTAATTCTAGGAGTTATTGGTGAACTATGGGACATCTTTGAGGACATTGCATTAAGAAGACAAGGTTGTAGGCAGTGAGTAGCTGATCTGAAGAGAGTAGAGACTGGTGGCTTGCAGAAAGAACTTCCCAGAAGCTATTGTTATTTTTTGGATAACAAACTATAGCCTGCTCAACTAGTCAGGGGCAGTAGACATGAAAAAGAATAGAGCTGACTTAAAGAAGACAGCTAATGTCAGCTGATGTGAAGGACATGGAAGGATTGAGCCAAAAAGGACAAAAAGAAAAAAACTCATGGACACAACAATAGTGTGGTGATTGCCCAGTGGTGGGAAGGTGGTAGTGGAAGGGATAGAGGGGATAAATGGTGGTGGTTGAAGACTTGAATTTTGGGGGCAACACATAGTATGGTGTACAGAGAGTGTTGTAGAGTTGGACACCTGAAACCTGTGTAATTTATGTTATCTAGTGTTACCTCAATAAATTCAGTTAAAAAATATAAAGTAGAGAGCTGAGATGGATTCCATGGGATTTGACATTGCGGAGTAAAGAAGTTAATGTAGTTGGTGTATGGGACATCGAGGATCTAATATTTCTTTGTGGGAAGATAATAAGTTACACATTTTTAAAAATAGCATGATTGAGTTATAATTCACATACCATTCAGTTCACTCACTTAAAATGTATAATTTAATGGTTTTTGGCATATTTACAGAGTTGTGCAAAGAAATCACATTTTAACTTTAGAACATTTTAATCACTCTTTCTCCCCCAAATAAACACCATATCTGTTAGTAGTCACTGCCTGTTATCTCCATTTTCACAATTCTGGGTAACCACAACTATGTTTTCTACTTTTCTTTGTTGGCCACTTCATATAAATAGAATAAGTAGTCTACTTTGACTGACTTCTTTGACTTAGCATAATGTTTTCAAGGTTCATCCATGTTGCAGCATATATCAGAACATCATCCTTTTTTATTGGCAAATAATGTTTTATTGTATAAACATATATTTTATTAATCAATTAATTGGTTGGTAGGCATTTAAGTTTCTTCTATTTTTTGGCTATTGTGAATAAATGCATAAGTTTTTTGTCGATGTATGTTTTCATTTCTCTTGGATATATATATATTACATATATAATATATATAATTTATAAATATATATATAATTACAGTGTCATATAGTCACACTCTATTTAATATTTTAAGGAACTACCACATTGTTTTCAAAAGTGGCTGCATAATTTTACATTTCCACCAAAACTGTAGGAAGATTTCAATTTCTTTATGCCCTTACCAACACCTGTCATTGTGTGTTTTTGTTTTATAGCCATCTATAGTGTATAAAGTCATTGTGGTTTGGATTTACATTTTGCTAATAAATAATGATATTTGAAATATTTTTGTATGCTAATGGGTAATTGTATATCTTTTTTAAAGAAACGTGTATTCAATTTTTTATCATATTTTAAATAGAGTTTTTCTATTATTTTTATTATTAAGTTGTAAGAATTGTTTATATATTTTGGATAAAAGCTCCCTTGCAAGTATATGACTTGCAGATATTTTCTCCCATTATGTGGGCTTTTTACTTTCTTGATGGCATGTTTTGAAGAATAAATATTTATAATTTTGAAAATTTACATATACATTTCTTTGAATGTCATATCTAAAGGCATTGCTTACCCAAGGCCACAAAGGTTTCTTTCTATGTTTTTGTCTAAGAATTTTATAGTTTTTACTTTTTGTTTGGGTCTATGATCCATTTTAAGTCATTTTTGTGTTTGATGTGAGGGAGGGGTTCAGCTTCATTATTTCGCATGTGGATATTCAGTAGTCTCAGCAACATTTGTTAAAAAAATTATACTTTCCATTTTACTGTCTGAGCAATCTTGTTGAAAATCATTTGACTATAAATGTTGGAGTTTATTTCTAGATTTCAGTTGTGTTTCATTTATTCTGTTTCAAGTATTCTTCTATTCCTAATCTGTTGGGTGTTTTTATCATGAAAATGTTTTAAATTTATTCAAATGCATTTTCTACATTTGTTAAGGTGATCATGGGGATTTGATGACATGGAATTAAAATTTTAAATATTTAGCCATTCATAAATACAATATTCTAAGGCTACTTAAACATTTTATAATAAACTTTTATTTTAAATTGATATCTTTTTAAAAAAATTTTGTGGGCTCAACTATAAAAGTATAATTTATATAACCTATAATTCAATATCCCATGCTGAATATAGCTTTTTAAATAAGATTTTAAATAAATTTTTTTGTCTATAAAATAAAAACAATTAATTTCGTTAACACACACAGATATAGTTGTACCTGTATTTTTTATGTATTTTCAAAAACGTTAGAATAGAGGTTAATCTTTGGGGAAAAATGAATAAATTTACTTCTTAGCATCTGGTATATTTTCTTTTTTAAAAATGGATTTATTTGTTGATTTTAGAAAAGAAAGTGAGAGAGAAAGGTGGAGGCTGAAGAAAGGAGCAGAAAGTATCAACTCATAGTTGCTTTTTGTATGTGTCTTGACCTGGGTTTTGAACTGGGGACCTCAGTGTGCCAGCTCGATGCCTTATCTACTGTACTACCACAAGTCAGGCATCTATTCCTATTATATGAAATACACATTTTCTACTTTAATTAATACTATGTATTTTATGTAAAATAGTGACACACATAATAGTGACAAAGCAGAAAATGGGTTTCTGCTTTGATATGTGGTAAATCTCAGAAAATCCAAGTGTATTATTATAGACAGTAAGACATCATAAGCAGAAAGATGAAGTCATTAGCATTCATAAGAGAATTACTTAAAATAAAATTTGTGTATTATGAGGCAACTAAAAAATCTCTTTATATCTAGTCAAGAACACTTTTTAAGAAAGGAAAAAAGATATTTTTCAAATTTAATAGTTATTCTTAAAGTAATAAGTCATTTATTAAGAGTACCTTTGATTATATAGTCTAGTAATACTTCTGTTCAAGATAAGTATTTTGTATTGCTACCTGCCTGAGTTGCTTTGATTTATATTCAAGTTCTTCTTTTTTTTTAATTTTAGTTTGCCTGCTGTGATGAAAGAGTCATCTCATCTTGTATTAATTTCATTTGATATACTGTATAGAATATCATTATGTCATAGCTATTGGGATAAACTTAAATTTCAGAGTCTCTCTAAACTTTAAAAGTAATATTTGAAGCTTTATTTGTATTGGTAGTATTTTTCTTTTCATTAAGGTGTCTTATTTTAGCATCACCTAAATATAGTAAAAATGTTAATTTGTTAATCAGCAAAATATTTTATCATAAAAGAACAAAAGTAGATGTGAGAAACCAGTTAGGAAGCCATTAGAGGATTTCAGGTAAGAGAGATTGACCTGGATTAAGGTGCTAAACAGCAGAGGAGTTGCCATCTACCTTGTCCATTGGATACTTTGTTGGGAGACCAGCAGATGGATTCAAGGTAGGATGTGAGGCAAAGAGAGTAATCATGCAGGACTAGCACCTATGGACCCCAGAGAGAGACAACACGAGAGACACTGAGGGAAGTAGACACATACACACAGAATTAGTGAGACAGCAATAGGAAAGAATGCAAGATAGTCAAGTTGGGGTATTTTCTATATATCTAGAAATGTATGTCTAGAATTTAGGTGAAAGGTTAGAACTGGAGATGTAATTCTGAGATTTATGAAGCTAAATATGATAATTAAATCTTTATTCACTCTAGTAGACTAAGATAGAGTGGGAACAGCAAGTCATGCCAAAGGGAATTTTTTGATTGAGAAACTAGCAGGATGGAGGATAGTACAGGTCCATACAGAGAGACAAGTGGCAGGAAGGGAGAGAAGCAAGTGGACTGAAGCTGCAGAAAGACAGACTGGCTCTCAGATAACAGACTGGCTCTCAGATAACTGGCTCTCCACTAATAATGCTCAGGGTCTTATTTGTTGTTACATCTAATCTGAGACCCAAGAGTGTTTTAGAACTCTAAGAGGAAGTCTCAAAGGCCATAGTGTTCCAGGAGGATGAGATCTTAGCAAACGCCAGTAAATTTTTTTAAAAGAAACTCTTGGTAACCAATGAAAATGAATCAGTTAAAACAACAATGAGTTACTGTATACATGCACTGGAATGGATAATATCCAAAATACTGACACCAAATGCTGACTAGGACGTGAGGCAGCAGCATGAACTCTCATTCATTGTTCATAGGAATGCCAACTGGCACAGCCACTTTGGAAGACAGTTTGGAACTTCTTACAAAACTAAACACACTCTTAATTATCTTTGGTATTAACCTAAAAGAGTCAAAAAGTTGTGTCCACACAGAACCGGCACATAGAAGTTTATAGCAGCTTTATTCATAATAACCAAAACTTAGAAGCACCCAAGACTTCAGTAGGTGAATCAATAAATATACTGAGGGGCATTCAGCCTATAGCATATTAACCAGCACTAAAAATAAATGAGCAGTCAAGCCATGAGAAGCCATGAAGGAAACTTAAATGCATATTACTAAATTAAGGAGTAAATCTGGAAAATTTACAAACTACATGATTCCAACTATATGACATTCTGGAAAAAGCAAAACTATGAAGACAGTAAGATCAGTAGTTACCAGAGGTTGGGGAAGGGAGGGATAAATAAGTGGAGCAGAGAGGATTTTTGTGCAGTGAAACTATTCTGTATGGTACTATAACAGTGAATATATGTCATCATACCTTTGTCAAGACCCATAGCATGTACACCACCAAGAATGAACCCTAACGTATACATATACCATGGGCTTTGGGTGATTACCATGTGTCAACATAGGTTCATCAGTTGTAACAAATGTATCGCCTTGATGAAAACTATTGATAACGAGGCAGGTTGTACATGAGGTATATGGGAAATCTCTGTACTTTCTGCTCAATTTTTTTGTTATCCTAAAAGTGATCTTTTTAGATTATTAATTTTTAAAAATGAAAAATATTTTTAAAAATTTACTTTCTTATACAATGACCTGATAAAATAGCTCCAAATGTGTGTGTGCATATATTTTATCATTTGAATCTTTGCTTGTTTTTTCATTAATTATTCTACATTGAGACTATAGACTGTGTGTTTATAGCTTAAAGGAATATTTTAAATTAATTTTATTGTGCATAACTCAAAAAAGTATGTATGTGTCTCTGTGTTACTTTAAGGTTTGTGCTTTTTTGTTGTTGTTCTTTCTTGGTCTTAAAGGATTGTTTTGTTCATATATATTTTTGAAAAAATATTTTTTATGCTTCTTTTGAATAAAGTAACATGGATAGTCAGATTGTGAAATTTGATTTTAACTACATGATAAAGATATCTCAAGTATTTGATAATTTGGTCATAGGAGAATTTTATTACTTTAAAACTAAATTATGTCATTGAAACTTAAATTTAGATCTAATAGGCACTGGTATTCATTGTGTTATATAGTAAAAGATGATGTAACCAACTGTCAAAAAAGATTTATACATCAAATGTGTTTCCTTTTATTTCTAATGTATTTATATTGACATTTTCTTCAAATACTATATCTCATAACCTAGTAATATTAATTTCTGAAGGTATAACATCATTCTTAAGCACCAAAATACTAAAATGCCTAACACTATCATTTTGTATTAAGTGATCTGAATTTATTAGTTGAATATTTTTTCATAAATATTAGATTGATACACAATCTTATTTTTTTAAAATAAGTACATGTTAGAGCATTTTTGTATAAATAAGAGTGATCCATTTGTTTGCTTTATATATTAGTTTGACTTCTTTATCTGGTAAGAAAAAAGATAATAAATGAATATATTTGACATTTTAAATACAAGAAAGCATATTAAATTGTATATAGGTTTTATGAAGTATTAACAAGGTTGAATGTTTTTTTTAGAAATTAAAAAAATGGCAGTATATTCTAGACAAGTAATCTAAAGTAAATTTCTAAAAAAATTTAAATTGATTATTAGAAAGATTAATTGTGGTTAGCAAAAGATCATTTGGGGAAATTTTATAATTCTTCAAACAAGCAATCATGAACTTATCAACTAAGGCAGGGGCAATGAAAAGGAAAAAAGTGAAAAGATTTTTTAACTACTGATTAATACATTAGTGGTATAAAATTAACCATTAATTAGACTCTTTGGAAGAGGAAGCAATACTCACTAAAAACCTACATGAATTAATCATGTCAATCTAATATTATAGTTAAGGGTCATGATAGCCTGATAGCCAACTATTAAACTGCTGATTAATAATGTTCTAACACGCTAGAGATAAGACTCTAGCAGCATGTGAGAGAATAAAAGACTTTGATCTTTTCCTCTTCCGCATTTTCATTGTCAACATAAAGAGGAAGAATGCATCAAATAAGTGTGAAAGATTACTCAAACTCTTCATTTCTTATTGAGTCAATTCTGTTTAGATATTTTTAGAATTTGTTAATCTTGTTTTCCAAATCATAGCCATATAGGTATTGATAATATTCTCTTATCATCCTAGTTTCTTCTTTATGTGAAGTTATGTCTCTTTTTAAATTTATTATGTTGCTTATATCTTCTTTATTTTTTTTATCAATTTTTACCAGAGATTAATCTGTTTTATTAGACTTTTTTCTCTAAGAACCAACTTTAGCTTTGCTGATCCTTTCATCTAGAGTACTTTTTGCTTCTATTTTATTGAAGTTAAAAAATAATAACTCTTTACAAATAAGAGCTTAGCATGTTAGCCAAGAATCAAGTATGGAGAAATGTAATGTTTATAAACCCTAAATTAACAAATCTTAACAAATTACATTTATATGTTTTTTTTCTATTTTATAAAAGTTGTTTTCTTATTTCTATTATAGCTTAGTGTTTAGTTTATATTTATTTTTATTATTTTGCTGTATTCAAATTCAAATATTATATTCTTATAAACATCCATGGAAAATATAAATGTTGTTGTAAAAATGAGACAGTGGATCTTTGTTAAATAGCCTGCTTATATATAAAAGAACTAGACATATTTTCTCCAGTTGCTTTATGACTTTGGGATGTATTTTTTGCCTTTTACTTTTAGATTTACTGTTTATTATTAAGACTTGTGAAAGGAAAGAATTCTTTTTTGGCAGTGTCAAAATAAACCTAAAAGTTTTTAGATGATTTGTTTATACACAAGTCACCTTTTCTCCCAAATTGTTAAATAATTTCAAAAATCTCCAGCCAAAATATTCAAAGAATTATAGCTACAATATATTATATGTATTGTGTGAAATATGAGAATTTTTTAGTGTCAGGGACTCAGTCAGATTTATTATTTCTTAAACATAGATGTGTATTTTCCAGTTTTTTACTCTTCCATTTACTTATACACCCTCAGCACACATCCAAACTTCACTTTCCTACCCTTTTAGGTTTTTAGAATCAGATTCTTCAAAAGCTTGTTTTTAGGTTGCACTTAATGTGATATTTAAACTTTTTTCAGTTTTAGTAATGTTGAAATAGGTTTTTTTTTTTGTTTGTTTGTTTGTTTGTTTTGTTCAGCGAGATAAGGGTTGGGTTAATAAGGACTTCCATATTTCCCCACTAACCTCAAAAATACAAAAAAAGAAATTGTTTGTGTCTTGATTGAAATCTTCATTTGACTTCACAACACTCCCTGAAATTCTATCAAGTATACATTAATTTGAGATTGTAAGTATACATTTTCAAAGCAAACAAGAAAATAATTCTCAAATGGTGGATATTGATATGGAATTATTCTTTATTAAGCATCTTAAATAATTTGGAGAGATAGAGTACGACTTGTGAGAGAAGAAAATGGTAAAAAAATTGTAGTTTAATGTTTTCAGTAAAAGACTGTCTTAGGTGACATACTGCACTAAAGGTTAGAAAAGAGAAAAGAGACTAGAGCTACCCTTGTGCCCTACTCCTTCAGGGGAATTATTTACCAAAGAACAGCTTGACAGCACTGACTGCTACAGGTAGTGACCAAACATTAGTAAGTGGAGGAGGAATATAGAGTAAGTGGAAGAAAAACTTTAACCAAAGACATGGTCTATTTTGACTAAGGATAGATTATGTAATAGTGAGTTTGAGAGTAATAGCTACAATGAGCACATAATTAACCTTCAAATATATTTGTTAAATTAACAAGTAAATGATTAAAAAGGATAGAGAAGATGTCAACATTCAAAACAACTGAGACAGGAAAATGTGCCATTAATTAACCAGTATGACATAGACAATTGCCCTGTGTACCTGATCTAAGCAATGCAAAATGAAAATCAGTTAAGGTGAACGCTTAGTGTAATGGGCATCCAAAATTCTTGGTCTATCGACAACAGGTTTTTCCATATGTCTTTTGTTCTTATTCCTTGTTTCACCTTCTGTCCTATAAGTCAGAGCAAAGAATGGTCAACATTTCACTTCAGCCTCTGTATTTTCACTGAAATCAGAGGCATTGCAGACATCCTCAAGTTAACACTAGAATATCCTTGATTGATCTTGCCTTACAGTTGGAAATATCTATAAAAATTAGGTCTTGCCCAATCATCTGAAATGAGTAAAATGAAGCTTATAGAAAATCAAGGAACCTGGTTAATATAAGCTATGGGAGACAGAGAGCTTTTTTCAGGCCCTGCCTGTTTTATGGCCTTTTCCTTCTGGGCTGGCATGGTAGTCTCAAGGATCCTTTTAATGCTTGCCTTTATGAGACTCAATATGCAATAACTGGAATCTAAGAAATGTTAGCAAATAAGATTTTGAATGATGACTTAAAATGTACTTTATATTTAACGTTAAAGGTGTTCTCAAAGCTCACAATATCATTTTAATTTTTTCTTTAAACACAAATAATTCATAGGTGAGAGAATGATTGAATACCTAATATTTCAATTGAAATCACCATTTGGCCAAAAGAAATTAGGATCTTTACGTAAACTGTACTTTGACTTTAATAGGTCATATACTCCTACTGTGTAAACTGTGCTTGGGGAATAATTTGGCAAATTGTAAATTGCTTTATCTTCTCAAACTACTAGAGCACCATTCAGCCTCCTGAAGAGGCAATTTACACAGGAAGTTTAATCTATGTTACGTATTTAGGTCCAGATAGATAATGTTAAAAAAATTGTAAGTGTATTTTTAAACACACAAAACAATTATTATTTGGCTAAATTGCTATATCTAACCTAGTTTAACATTTTCCTAGTTAAATTCAAAGCTCTCCAGCATTTTACACTCAGAGAAAGAAAATTTTTATTCTCAAAGGTAATTTATATTTTAAAATTAGAAGGTATGCTGCTCTTTAAATTTATCTCATACACACACTCTCTGACAGTTTTTAAAACATGATCTCTTATTTTATCTCCACTAACCTAGAATTACAGACTGGGAAAAAAAAACTTTTTCAGCACATTAGATGTTGATTAGTCTCTTAAAGAGGAAGATGCAAATTATAAAGAGGAATACTACTCACAAAAATGATAGGGGATCAGGGAATATGCAGATACTTTCAGCCTTTTTCACCAGTGAAATAAAAGTTGGTTTTGCATCTCATTTGCATAATTGAACAACTTTCTTTGACTTTTCATTTGCTTTCCTGATGTTCTTGTTTAATAAAAAGCCAAATGCTTCTTCTTATCGCTTCATATTCATTTTGAAATATCCCCTAATTTTTGTGAGCAGTATATTAATTTCTGATGAGAAATACAACTACCAAGGGGTACTGCCTATTTGTGTCTTCTGACAGGTACAGATGATCTTTACAGTCTGTGATTAGAATCAGAAGAAAAGAGAGTTGGTTAAAGTGACTCAAATGTTTAAAGGTTATATATAGGTAATGAAGGATAGAGTACCTTAAGAGGGACAGAAGAGCCGCTGGCAACATAAGTCTGTCTTATGTAAATAGGGCAACTGACTCCTTGAACTGCCTTGAATGGATATTGTCAGCATTTACCAAGGAAGATTCTAATTTTACTTTGATTCCTTTGCTGACCAAGGTTCCTTGTGTTTGATGTATTCTTTCTTGAGGTAAGGCAATAACCTCAATCAGGTTAAATTCAATTTTTAAAAAATCTGTTTATGAAGCCCTCTTCTCTCTCTAAGATGACACTGTAACTTAAATGTAATGTGTTAAGTCTCAGTTCTGTTGTAGAGGACAATCTGATGTCTCTATGGAGATATCAGCTAGCTCTCAAGGCTTTTATGGAAGGTAAGTTCACACGTACCTTCCTCCTCCATTTTTCCTGCCCCAGAAGCAACTCCATTCACAATTTTGTTGATTTGTTCTGTATTATTCAAGCCTGTAAATAATGTGGCTAAAATTATACATTTTGGTTTGTCATTTTTATGCATTACCAATTGATTTCCCAGTCCAATGGATCAGGAATTATTAACTTTTTCTTTTTCCTACCTCATACCACTTAAAAACTTCCCATGTCTCCATTTCCCTATATAATACATAATTATGTTGTTATTTTGGTTAAATCACATTATGTGTTCACATTATTTTGACCATGTAAGCACTATTCAGAACTGAGTTATATGGTAAACCATGATCAATTTCCTTTATTATTCAATATTTTGTTTTTCCTGGAGTCATTAATTATCCTCATTCTCCAATTATATTACTTTTTATATATTTGTAACAAATTTGGTGCCAAGGACTCCCCAACATTGTCTTCATCTTCTTTCAAGATGTAAATCAGTATATTATCAATTTCATCTTTTTTTGGAGAAGTATTATATGCTCCAGTATGGACTGGCTGTACTTGATACCTGGTGTATGACTGATTTCCTTCACCATCACCCTGGACACTTCCTTACTCTCCTCCGTTTTGGATCTCCTATCTACACCACATTGTCCTTTTAGGCTTAATCATTTATCTTGTATATGAAACAACTAGTTGAATTTTGGCATGTCTACAAATATCTTCTTGCTTGGAAATAATTTCCTTTCAGAATTGTTTTGAACCAGCACTGGTTTTGGTGTTTGTTACTGAGAAGAAAGAGGCCATTCTCATACTTGATCTCTTGTAAATGGCATTTTCCTTTCCCTTTCCTCTCTGGAAGCTTGTAATATCTTAGTTTAGTCACATTGTTCCCATTTGGGGAGCATATATTTTAACACATTGTCATCAGTGGGTCACTTTATTCTTTAAAATCATGTTTTTAAATTCTTGGAAATTTCCATAAATTTTTTTGTTGTTTCTTTTTGTCTCAGTCAGTTCGTTTTTTAATATACTTTTTTTGAAACTCTTTATTTGAATAATGACTTCTTGAACCGATTCTCTAACTTAAAAAATCTTTCCTCCCTATTTTCTAACTCCTTACCCTTTTGTTCTTTCTAAGATAATGTCTCAACTGTATCTTCTAACCCTTTGATTAAATTTTTCTTCTTTTATATTTTTAATTACTAAGAACTTTATACATACATGCATATGTAATTACAAATAATTATTTATATGTAATATTATAATTTTAACTTTTAATTTTTTTCTGTTCTATGCAATATTCTTGCAATAGAAATTCCTTTCTAGTTTTGTGCTTGTAATATATTTTCTTATCCTTCTGAATTTCTTAATAGCCATTTTGAAAGCTTTAATTTCTGTTGCCTCCAAGTTATTTTGTGTGTGTAAGTTTATTTTGTTCTCTTCTAGGGGATTTTCAAAGGTTCTATGCTCACATTTAATTCTAGGTTTTGTGCTCATATTTAAGAATGAGCAGCTCAAAAGGTGAATGTAAATCCAGGAGTGTGGCTAGGGCTTGTTGAACCATTACATATTTGTACTTTTAGGTTTTTCCTCTTGTCCTTGTCTGATTTCCCAGGAAGACCAGTTACAGTAAATCTCCTACCAGGAGGGGAGGGGCCTGGCTCTGAGTGTTCTGGGTACTCCAGAGAAAAGAAATGGTGGATGTATGTTCACTTCATCCTCTTGTTTTCAGTATCTGAGCCCAGTACATACGACATTGTTTTGTTCTCTACAGAGAATTAATAGCCAGTCTCTTCTGTTGACGTAGAAGAAGATATTAGGATCTAACAACTTTCTCAATAACTTTTGACTAACTTTTCTATATTAACATTTCTTGTTTCAATCTACTATTTTCAGAGGTAACTGGGGCCAACAACTGTTTGATTTTCTTTTTCTTTATGGTTGCTTAGAATTCAGTTTTCTCAAATCTTTTATAAGTTGCCACTTATTTAGCCTATTTTCAGTATCCAAAATGTGTTTTTCACTTGTCTTTTTTTTCCTGTTCCTGTGAGTTTACATTGTTTTCCTTTATAACAGCTTAATTGAGGTTTAATTGACATAAAATATAATATATATATATATATATATATAAAGGATGCATTTTGGTAACTTGTAATATATATATCCCTGTGACACTAAAACTACAATCAAATTAATAAATATATCATTGTTTTCCAAAAGTTTTCTCTTGCTGCTTCATAATAATTTCTTCATAATCCTTTTCACTTTTCTCTACTGTCATTTACAGATTATCTCTCAGTTGCCTTCAATCACTATGCATTAGTCTGTATTTTCTAGAATTTTCTATAAATAGAATCAAACAGTATGGACTTGTTTTTCTGTTGCAGAATGACTTCTTCATTCAGTATAATTATTTTGTGATTCATCCATGTCATAGAGTGTATCAATAGTACATACTTGTTTTATTGCTCAGGAGTGTTTTATTGTATGGATAAGTCTATTGATGGGCATTAGTGTTATTTCCAATTTTTGGTTTTTACAAATAAAGCTATTATGAATATCTCTGTGCAAGTTTTTGCATGAACATTTGCTTTCATTACTCCAGAATTAATACCTAGATGTGAATGGCTCGGTCATATAGTTGATGAATGTTCATGTTTTTATGACTCTGCCAAACTTTTTCTATAGTGGTTGCACCATTTTACATTTTATGAGCAGCATATGAGAGGTCCAGCTCTTTCATGAATAGGGTCAGTCTTCTACATTTTAGCCATCTTATTATATGGATAGGTGCAAAGTCGTATCTCATTGTGGTTTTAAATTACATTTCCCTTAATGGCTGTTGATATTGAACATCTTTTCATTCACTTAATGCTTCCTTAATTGTTCACATAGTTTTTTTTCCCTGTCATATTAGGCTATTTGAACTTCTAAATTTTAGGAGTTCTTTATGTATTCCAGATCAATGCCTTTATTAGATTTGCAACTATTTTGACATTGTCTCTTAGTCCTATCTTTTCATTCTCTTAATAGCTTTTTTCTTTTCTTTTTTTAAGAGCAGGTATTTTACAGTTTGCTGACATTCAGTTTATCAAAATCTTTTTTTCTGGATCATGCTTTTGGCGACACATCAAAGAAATCTTTGTTTTAACCTAAATTCACATAGATTTTCTCCAGTACTTTTGTTGTGAAATGTTGTTTTAGGTTTTCTATTTAAGTCATTAATCCATTTTTAACTAATATCTGTGTATGGTGAAAGTTATAGAATGTTTATTTTTTTTGCATATACACTATTTTCAAGGCAATTTCTTGGAAGGACTATGTATTCTTTACTAACTTGTCTTTACACCTTTGTTGAAATCAGTTGTCTATGTACAGCATCGATCTGGACTCCCTTTTTCTGGACTCCCTTTCCTGTATCGTTGCTCTAACATATATCTTTATACACCAGTTCTGCACTGCTCTAATTACTGTAACTTTGCAGGTATTGAAGTAAGGCAGTGATATTCTTCCAAATTGGTCTTTTTCAGTTATTTTGGTAATTTTACACCCTTTTCATATGAATTTTATAATTAACTTGGCATTTTGTACAACACACTGATTGGATTTTGAGATTGTGTTGAAACTATGAATTAACTTCAAAACTTCTTGAGATCTTACATATTGTTTTTATCGCCATTATCACAGTGTAGTTACTAATTGTTTAAATCTTTAATTTTTCTTAGCAATGTTTTTTAGCGTTAAGTGTACTGATAGTTCACATAATTTGTCATATTTATTTCTAAATATTAATTTTTTGAGATTTAACTAATATTCTTTAATTTTAATTTCTAATTGTTTATTGCTAATGTATAAAACTGTCATTGATATTTATATTGATTTTTATATTAATGTTGAACCCTGCTACCTTGAAAAATATTACTTAAAAATTCTAATAACTCTTTTTGTAGAATCAAAGACAGTTTAACTTATTCCTTTCTAATTTATTTGGATTATCTATTTATTCTTGAAATCTTATTTGTCTCTTTAAAGAGTTTGTCTATTTTTCAAATGTTTTGATGTTTTTGGATTAAAGTTTTTATAATATGCAAAGATTATCTTTTTAACATCTGTAGTTTATGTAGCGATACCACCTCTTTAATTCTTAACTAAGTGATATGTATTTTCTATTTTTTTCTAACAGTCCAGCTAGAATTTTGTTAATTTTATTGATGTTATCAAATAACCAGCATTAGATTTCATTGGTTTTTTTAAATTTTCTATTTTATTAATTTTCACTTTCATTCTTATTATATCTTTTATTTAGACTGGACTTAATCTGGCTTATTTTTCTATTTCTTAAAGTAGAGCTGAGTCTTTGATATGAGAACCTCTTTTTTTGTCACAGGCACTTAGTATTAAAATTTCTTCCTAAGTACTTCTTTTCCAGTATTTCACATATTTAGTTCTGTTTTATTTTAATTTTAATTTTCATTCAGTTCAAAATAATTTCTAATTTGTGGTTTGATTACTTTTTGGACTATGGGTTATTAAGAAGTGTATTATTTTGTTCAAAATGTTTGGTCATTTTCCAAAGATCTCTTTGTTTTGAATTTCTTTTTTTAAAATATTTTTTTCTTTTATTTACAGATACAGAGAGAGAGTCAGAGAGAGGGATAGATAGGGACAGACAGACAGGAACAGAGAGAGATGAGAAGCATCCAATCATCAGTTTTTCCTTGCGACACCTTAGTTGTTCATTGATTGCTTTCTCATATGTGCCTTGACTGTGGGCCTTCAGCAGACCGAGTAACCCCTTACTCAAACCAGCGACCTTGGGTCCAAGCTGGTGAACTTTGCTCAAACCAGATGAACCCACGCTCAAGCTGGCAACCTCAGGGTCTCAAACCTGGGTCTTCCACATCCCAGTCCAATGCTCTATCCACTGCATCACTGCCTGGTCAGGCTGTTTTGAATTTCAATTTAATTTTACTATGCAGAATACACATTTTTTTATAATATTATTCATTTTAATTTGCATTTCTCTGTTAATAGTGACTTTGAGCATCCTTTCATTTGTCTATTGGCCATCTGTATGTCATCTTTGGAGAAGTATTTATTCAGGTCCTTCATCCATTTTTAAATTGGATTGTTTGTAAATATATGCATTTCTATGTTCATTGCAGTGTTACTTACAATGGCCCAAATTGGAAGCAACCCAAGTATTCATCAGTATATGACTGAATAAAAAAGCTGTGGTATATTTACACAATAGAATACTACTCAACCATAAAAAAGAAGAAACTCTTACCCTTTGTGACAGCATGGATGGATGGATGGATGGGTGGATGGACTAAGAGTATATTATGCTAAGTGAAATAAGCCAGTGAGAGAAAGACAAGTACCATATAATTGCACTCATACTGGAATCTAATAAACAACATTACCTAACAAACAAAATAGAGACAGACTCATAATTAGAGAGCAGGGTGATAGGGGGTGGTGCTGCTGGGAGAGTGAGGTGAAGGGATTGAACAAAGAGAGAAAAAAAGAAAACCTGTCATTTGGGACAAAAAAAAGATATAAAGTTTTTTTGGCCAACTTAAAAAAAATATTTATTGATATTTGGCCTGACCAGGTGGTGACACAGTAGATAGAGCATCAACCTGGGACTCTGAGGACCCGGGTTCGAATCCCAAAGTCACTGGCTTGAGTGTGGGATCATAGACATGAGACCTCATGGTCCCTGGCTTGAGCCCAAAGGTAGCTGGCTTGAAACCCAAGGTCTTTGGCTTGAGCAAGGGGTCACTGGCTCAGCTGAAGTCCCCTGGTCAAGGCACGTGTGGGAAGGCAATTAGTGAACAACTAAATTGTTGCAACTATGAGTTAATGCTTCTCATCTCTCTCCCTTACTGTGTGTCTATCTCTGTATGTCTCTTTTACCAAAATGAAAAAGATATTGATATTTGTTTTATTGCCAATAATATGGTATATCTTGGTAAATTTTCCTTGTACACATGTAAACAGTTTGTATTTGTTGTTGGGTAGGGTATTTTATAAATATTAATTAGGGTAAGTTGGTTCATAATGCTCAAAATTTCTATATTCTTATTTATTTTATGTCTTCTATCAATTATTAAGAGAGGTTATTAAAATCTCTGAATAAACTGTACTTTTTTTCTGATTATAATTCTATTATATATTTTGAACCTCTGGCATTTGGTGTATAATTTATTATGTTCTGAAAATGACTGACACTTTCATTCTTATATAATTACCTATTTATCCCCGTTAATCCCTGCTAATAATATTCTTTGCTCAGAAACTTACTTTAACTAATATTAATAGAGCCACTCCAATTGTCTTTTGACTGTTGTTAGTATGATATAGCTTTTTCCATCCATTTTAATCTATTTATTAGTCATTATTTAAATTGCATTTCTTTTAGAAAACATATAGTTGGTTCATGCTTTTCTTTTTTAATACAGCCTATAATCTTTGCCTTTTAATTGGAGTTAAAAGGCCATTTGCATTTAATAATATTATTAATCTATGTAGTTCAAATTTATCATCTTTATGTTCATTTTCAATTTTTCTATCTATTCTTTGTTCCCCTTTTTCTTTTTTTTTTCTGCCTTCTTTTGGATTAGTCAAATTAAACAAACCTTGTTCATGAGTCCATTCTATCTCTTTTGTTGGCTTATTCACTGTAACCTTATTTTTTTTTAGTTTAATCATTACTTTAGGGTTTATAGCTTATATCTTTGATTTGTCACAATTCACCTTCAATTGATATTATACCATATTTCCCCATGTATAAGACGCACCTTAATTTTGGGTCCCGAATTTTGGAAAAAAATGTATTACATAAAGTTATTGAACTCAAGTTTTACATATCATAAAATTCATACAACTCCTCTTCACTCTCAAAACTCCCATTCATTAGCTTGTCCTCCTTTGTGTCTGACGATTAATCAATGTCTTCATATATTGCATTATCCTCAGTTCCATCTATGGCATTTGAAATGCCACACTTCTACAACCACTGTATAAGATGCACCCAGTTTTTAGACCTCAAGTTTTTTATACAAAGGTGCGTCTCACACACAGGGAAATATACTTTTTAATGTACTATTAGAAGCCTATAATAGTAGACTTTCATTGCTCTTCTCCTCATTTTGTGCTATTTTTCAATAATTTTACTTTTACGTGATTATAAATCTCATATTGCAATATTATTATTTTGTTTAGTTAATTATCTTCTAGAGAGATTTACATAATAAGAAAAACCATATATATTTATTCATAAATCACTATTTTTAGAACTCATTTTTTATTTTTATTTTTTATTTTTTGAATTTTTCTGAAGTTGGAAACAGGGAGGCAGTCAGACAGACTCCCGCATGCGCCCGACCGGGATCCACCCGGCATGCCCACCAGGGGGCGATGCTCCGCCCATCTGGGGCTTCGCTCCACTGCAGCCAGAGCCATTTTAGCGCCTGAGGCAGAGGCCACAGAGCCATCCCCAGCACCCGGGCCAACCTTGCTTCAATGGAGCCTTGGCTGCGGGAGGGGAAGAGAGACAGAGAGGAAGGAGAGGGGGAGGAGTGAAGAAGCAGATGGGCGCCTCTCCTGTGTGCCCTGGCCGGGAATTGAACCCGGGACTTCTGCACGCCAGGCTGACACTGTACCACTGAGCCAACTGGCCAGGGCCAGAACTCATTTTTTTTTAACATTTCTTATAATATGGTCTTTTGGTGATGAATTCTTTCAGATTCTTTGTGTCTGAAAAAGTATTTATCTTCATTTTCAAAACATACTTTTGTTGAGTTTAGAAATTGAGATTTGCCATTTTCATGTTTCAGTACCTTATTGATGTTATTTCACTGTCTTCATTGAGAGTAATCTGCTGTCATCCATATCTTTGTTACTCTGTACATAACATGTTTTCTTCTCTGGCCACTTTTAAGATTTTTCTCTTTATCACTGGCTTTGAAAAATTCAATAATGATATGCCATAAAATTTAAGGCTTGGTGTTAAATGAGCTTCTTGGATCTATGGGTTCAGAGTTTTCATCATATATGAAATATTTCTAGTTATTAATTTCTCCCAATATCTTTTTTCTGTCCCCCTCTCTTTCTTAACTCTGGAGACTACAATTACACATATTTTAAGCAACTGGAAGTTGTCCCACAGCTAATTGACATCTTTATTTTTGTTATTCTTGTTTTACTCTGTGGTTCATTTTGAAATATTTATTTTGTTATGACTTTAATTTTTTAATCTTTATTTTCAATCTGCAGTATTTACTCTGCTGTTATTTTCATCCAGCACATGTTGCATCTCATAAATTGTAGTTTTCATCTTTATAAATTCAATTTGAGTCCTTTATATCTTATCTTATTTTTGAAACATAATGTTTCAAACATATGCAACACAGCTATCATAATGTTTTAGTACCATTTTTAAAAATTCTAACATCTCTGTCAGCTTTGATTGATTTTTCTCTTCATTATGGATTGTGTTTTTCTGTTTCTTTGTATGCCTGATAACATTTTATTGGTGCCAGAGATTGTGAATTTTACCATATTGGATGCTGGATATTTTTGTATTCTTATAAATTTTTTGTACTTTCGTCTGGGACACAATTACTTGGAAAGAATTTGAAGTTTTTTCATGTTTTTTAAGATTTCTTATACATGGGACCAGAGCAGTGCTAGATCTAAGGTTAAGCATCCTCACAATTAAGGCAAGATACTTCTGCGTTCTCTACCTAATGGTTATGAACCATGTGCCTTCCAGGGTGGCTATTACTCTTATCATTTCAGGTTTTTGTTTTGTTTTTTCTTTTTCTGGTTGGGGGTGTTTTTCTCAGATGAATAAAGTGATCAAGACTTAGCTGAACACCTTGAGAGGGACACCTAATAATATCAGAAGTTCTCTCTCTGCAGTTCTTTCCTCCACAGAATAGTGTTAGAGAACTCAGGCCACCTTGTTCTCCCTGTTGTCTCAGATCAGCTTCCTCCACTCACAGAGTCTGCCTGCTTCTGCCTGGGGTTACGTTCTTTGCACCACAGCTTAGAAACTCTTGGCAGTACGCTAGGGAATTAATTGCGCTCACGTTTTTAAAAATGTTTTTGTCTCTCTGGAATCACTCTCTTCTATTGACTAATGTCTCTTGAAAAGCTGGTGTTTCAAATATTTTGTCTGTTTCTGTTAGGAGAGTAAATCCAGTCCTTTTTTACTCTATCTTGGTCAACTATCGCAATGCTTTCTTGACAATATTATTATTACTATTTTAATGAAACTTCAGTTATATACTAGCAATAATATAAAATAAACTTCAATAACCTTAATTATAATATATATAAATAAATAATATATTACAGAATACACTTGGTAAGAGCATCTAAGGATGCAGGTTACTACAGCAAAAAGATTACAGAAACAACAATAAGACTATCTGGTCTTTAAATTAAAGTTGCCATTGATTAGCTTGCCACATTTTATGCTTTCTGTTCATTCTTAATTCTTATTTGCAAAAAAGAGATTATTATAGTGATACTCTCTTCATCACAGAATTGTGAAATCATTAGGAAGTTTAAAATTTTACTTTTATATAAAATATTTATTACAGATATTTTTGTAATATATAATCCATGTATATTTTCTGCATTACTTATTTGTTTTTCAGGAAAAGCTCATAGTATGAAAACATTAAAAAATCCTAATAGACTCTAAAGCCACCATATAACAAATTTTAAAAAATATTTGTGGGCCCTGGCCGGTTGGCTCAGTGGTAGAGCGTCGGCCCGGTGTGTGGGGGACCCGGGTTCGATTCCCGGCCAGGGCACATAGGAGAAGCGCCCATCTGCTTCTCCACCCCTCCCCCTCTCCTTCCTCTCTGTCTCTCTCTTCCCCTCCCGCAGCGAGGCTCCATTGGAGCAAAGATGGCCCATGCGCTGGGGATGGCTCCTTGGCCTCTGCCCCAGGCGCTGGAGTGGCTCTGGTCGCGGCAGAGCGACGCCCTGGAGGGGCAGAGCATCGCCCCCTGGTGGGCAGAGCATCACCCCTGGTGGGCGTGCCTGGTAGATCCCGGTGGGGCGCATGTGGGAGTCTGTCTGACTGTCTCTCCCCGTTTCCAGCTTCAGAAAAATACAAAAAAAGAAAAAGAAAAATTTGTGGCCTGGCCTGATAGCTCAGTTGGTTAGAGCGTTGTCCCAAAGCACAAAGATTGCTGGTTCGATCCCTGGTCAGGGCACGTACAGGAGCAGATAGATGTTCCTGTCTCTTCCTCTTTCTCTCCCTTCTCCTATCACTGAAATAAATAAATAAAAATTATAAAAATAAATAAATAAAAATAATTTATTTAGAATTTTTAAACTTCTATTATTTATATACACGTATCTTCTTTGAAATTTGTCTATATAATTGAATAAAGATTTAAATTAAAGATAAAATAACAAAACAGCATTGAGAAAAAGAAAAAAAATGAGTCATATTTAAATAATGGACTCTACTATATCATTGATTCCAAACTGTGGGGCCTGTTGCTTTTAAAAGAATAACTTCAAACAAAATGCTAAATTTGTTTTAAATATAACTATAGAATTACTGAGAGGAACCTTTTCCGATTTATGTCAAAGATGAAAGATGATTTGTGATAATGCATAGCTATTTTCTTGTCATCATAATTGGACTTATTCACAAAATTGAATTAAGAACAGAGATAATCGAGGAGCTGGCCCAATGATATCTTATTATCTTATTATGATAAAAATTTTAGATTGCAGTTTATGCTTTTGAAATACTTTTGCTTTCATAAAGTACTATATGCATTTTTATACTCATATACATATAATATTTTAATATGTTGGACTACATTTACTCTAATTTAGTAAACTAGCAGTATAATCTTTACTTGGTAAGATTTATTCATTAATTTTTTTGCTTAAACTAATATAATGATAAAGTATATCAAGTTTAGGAACTCAATCTGTGAGTAGGGCAAATCTGAATTTAGATGCTGGATCCATTAGTAAGTTTGTCCAGTAAAATATAAGATGCCTAGTTACATTTAAGCTCCAGATATATATGTATGTATATCTCATATGATATGTGGGGCATATGAAAAATTCAGCTTTTATCTGCAATTATACTGTTCTTGGGGATCCTATATTTTTATTTGTTAAATTGGGCAGCTCTACTCATTCACCATCTGAGAGCCAATCTCCTTTACTTCCCAAACATTTAGCTTCTGAATCCATGTCATTCTCCCTAAAACTGGTTCTTTCTTGGTGGTTTCAATACCTCTACAGATGATATCTCCAATATTTGGTATTTTTATTACTTGATCTTTTTATTTTATTTCATTTTTGTATTTTTCTGAAGTGAAAAGGGAGGAGGCAGAGAGACAGACTCCAGCATGTGCTTGACCGGGATCAATCTGGCAAGTCCACTAGGGGGCAATGCTCTGCCCATCTGGGGCATTGAATCATTGCAACTGGAGCCATTCTAGTGCCTGAGGTGGAGGCCATGGAGCCATCCTCAGTGGCCAGGCCAATGTGCTCCAAAGGAGCCTTAGCTGTGGGAGGGGAAGAGAGAGAGAGAATGAGAAAGTAGAAGGGGAAGGGTGGAGAAGCAGATGGGCGCTTCTCCCGTGTGCCCTGGCTGGGAATCGAACCCAGGACTTCCACAAGCCTAGCTGACACTCAACCACTGAGCAAACCAGTCTGGGCCTTAATTACTTGATCTTTTTTCTTCCAAGGAGATTGGAATCTATTATGTTAAACATCCTTTCACAGAATTATATTCTAAACCTCATCATTGCAAATATAGGCAAAGCATTTACAATCTTAAATTTTAAGAATTCCACTCTCTAACTAATAGTTCCTATTTTTTAAATTTTGTATCATTGAAGACCCACAACTCCAGCATTTGTTCTTTTTTACTCCACTGAAGCCCACAGTTCATTGAACTTCTCACCATTTCATTACCTTCATCCTCATGGTCTCAATTGTCTCCTGAATCAATAGATCCCACATTCATTATGGAAGTACAGCATTCCTGTAATATGGAGCCAGATTACATAAAATTTCAGGGCTTAAATCCTGCCTTCACTGTTTACTAGCTACAACCTTCAATAATTTAGTTAATCTTTCTGCCTCAGTTACTTCATTTATAGAATTCCAATAATAATACACATGCCACATGAGTGAAGAAAATAATTTATATAATGTGCTTAGAACCTTAGTTCCTATAGATACACAGTATGCACTATAAGGTTAGCTTTTGTTATCATTGTCTCCATCATTAACATTATCACCATCGGCAATATCTGAATGCCCTGGTTCACACTCTCAAATCCTTTCTCCACTTCCTCTCTTTCTTCACCTTTCTTGTCTGGCGAAATCTCAATCCTACTTAAATCCCACTGTACTCTTCATATGCACATGGAAAGTAGAAAGAAAAAATAAAAACAAATAGGCTGTCAGGTTTCACTCTAAATCAATTACTGTAAACTTTAAATTGGCCCTGATTGTTGTCCAGAAATGCAATGCCATGTGCGAGATCCATTCCTCCTGTTTCATAGCTTTCCTTTCTCACTAACCTCCAGTGCTGCCCCTGACTCCTGCATTCTACATCACAAAGGAAGTCTGAGCCATCAGAAGAGACTTACAACAGCTCTCACAGGCTTGTTTGCCAGGCTTTCTGAGTCTGTCCACACTCTCTGGCTTCCCTCTTTTGACGGTGAATGGCCTTTTGGTGCCACCGGCCGTGAGCAATTACCCCATTCGTGATGCTGCATCCTCACAGGTCCTCAGCACAAACCACTTGGCTTTTCCCATCTCTTGTAGTGCACATCCTTTGCATGAGGCTCTGAAGAGCACCTGATGTTTAAAAAAGTTAATTTATCTGATCCTTAGTTTTATAATCTGGAAAAAGTAGAAGGTAACAAATAATAGCACCTATCAAAAAATTGGGGGAAAATTAAATCAATAATGCTAGAAAAATGATGACCACAGTGTCTGGTGTGTAGTAAATATTCAATAAATGTTTGAAGCTATCTTTGCTAGTATTAATACTGCTCCATTTTGTGTTTTTCCTCCTCTAGACTCTATTAATGTAGGTAACTTTATGCACATACGAACCTGAATATAAAACACCATGGGCTTACATGTCATCAGATGTAGGTTAATAAAAAATATGCTATTTGTCCATATTCTATACTAGAGCAATTCCTTTGGACTTGTTTATACAGGCTTAGTTTGAGAAGTTCCCCCCTCTAAAATCTCAGCACTAGAAGTGTTATTGTATAATCTTAAGAATTTAACTTGAGCAAGACTTCTTGAGCTTCAATTTTGCCTCCAGTATGAATTTGGTGACTGACTAGAACTCTGCCTCAGTTCTGTCATCTTAAATATGGAGAATATAACAGTACCTTTCCATAGGATTGATCAATTTCTTCATATTTACGCAGTGTTTGTGCAGTCACTAAGCTACAGCTGACAGTGCTCACCACTTTTGTTCTTATTGTAATAAGTGGTCTTCTCCATAAGAAGCTTCTAAGGAATAAGTTCAAAAGATTATATTGCTGTTTCTCTCTCTGGCAGGTATTAAAGAGTATGCATATGGGAATAGTTTTTCATAACCTCAAAAATATAAATCATAGCTGTGGCTGGATAGCTCAGTTGGTTAGAGTGTCGTCTGAAATTCCAAGGTTGTGAATTTAATCCCTGGTCAGGGCACATATAAGAATCGAGCAATAAATGCATAAATAAGTGGAACAACAAATTAATACTCCTCTCTTTCCCTTCCTTTCTCTCTCTAAAATTAATAAATAATAAAATAAAGTTTAACCTTTAAAAAACACTAAAACATATGTAGTTATATTTATATCTATCTATCCATTCATCCATTTATCCATAAATCACAGCATGATTTTGCCCTAGATCCTTTACACAGTTTTTGTATATACATTTTTCTGGGACAAAAATGGGTGATTTTAACTGCATTTTAAATGTGTTGGGAATAGAATCAATATCAAATGTCCATCAATTTCATCCAACTGAGAGCTATTAAGCCCTAATTATATGTTATGCACTAAGTTTGTAGTGGGCTACAATGGTGATTAAGCTGAAAAAAAAATCTGCTTTCTCTGAATTAATGATATAAAATAAGAGATAGTTTACATAAATTACTATAAGCCCAACAGCTTCTCTTCTTTTTGATATGTGTGTTGAATTAAGGACCCAACGAACTTTGCAGCATCACAGGGTGACAGTCTTCAGGCGATGCTGCAGCAACACTGTGATGTGGTGGATACAGGGTGCTAGTTTGCTCGGGTCTCCCACACGCAATTCCTTACATAATTAGTAAGATTTAGTTTGGTTTCTCTTCCATTGAAGTAAACAGTGCTGCTCAGTGGAAATAAATTTGAAAAGAGAAACCTCTTCACAGTTGCTGTCCGGTCCCAGTTGAGTATTTTACATCTTATGTAGGCAGGTTCCAAGTGGGACTACAGAATATGCCTTGGAGCCTGAGCCCAAGCAGCTGTCAGCTGCCTGGAGTAGTGAGGCTGCTCCAGGAGAGAATCGTGCTCAGCACCCAGCTGTTTACCGGGGACCAGTCAGCATCTGGCTGTGTTCAGGGAGTGGTGACTCACTCTGCCATCTAATTTTTAACCCTTTAATATGCTTCCCAAGTAGTTGTTGCTCAAATAATACTGAAAAGAACACATAACCACTTAAGAAATTGAGAGATATTATGATGATATTGTAGTCAGAAGAAAATAAACTTACAGTATAGTAAGATTTTATTACAAAATACGACTAAGTGTAAGTTAGTCACATTTATTCTTGGTGACTGTGAAAGGAAAGTATATTCTGAATATTTTAAATTTTATATTTAGAGCATCTAATCACTATTCATTTTAACATAAAGAGGTATACTGTTAGTACTAATTACGATCAAAGCCCCTATTCTCATTAAATAGTTTATATATATAATTTTATATATATCTTAAACTATCAATTAGAGGGATGTATCACATGAATAGCCTGTGTGGTAGCCCCATAGGACTTGCTCCAGGTGTGATGGAGAATCTGGAGAGCAGAACATTAGACTATTTAATTCCACTTCTGACTTCTTTGGGGCAAGTCACTTTTTTGTTTAATATTCACAGGCCCAAGTTCACAACACCCAATTAAAACTTTACCTCATTCACATTGGACAAGAAATTCTAATTCTGCCATAAACTTAAATGACATAATTTTAGAGATTGTAGATTACCTTTATGCTTTTGAGAAAGTTACTAAGAATTACGGGTCCACTGAGAGTCCCTGAAATGAGGTACTAGTGGCTTTGGAGCTCACATATACCGGAAGGCCCCGTACAGCAGCCGGAAGCCTTCCTTCATAGGGTTACTATACCCATGCACATGTTCTACTTCGTGACTCAAAGGCCTCAATAGTGATTGGCTTATTAAATAATCTCAGACACGTTGACTTTGGATTTTGTCAGTGTGTAAGAGAACGCCTTGGTGACCTCCCCTGACATTGCTCGTTAGCAGCGTCTGAAACGGTCACACTCCATTAAATAGTAAGACATGCATTTTCATGTGGGTTTCCTTTCCTTTTAATTACTATTTTCAAGTAAGACTATATTTTTAATACTTCTTTTTGAAAATAATAAATGTTTAATTTTTAACACATTTTGATAAAGATATATCAAATTTGATCATAGCTTGCTTAGTAGGATTTGTTAAACAGGAGCTCCCTGTTTTTACTTAAACCCCATGTACTATGATTCAGTTTTAACTGTTTATGTTTCAGCCCACCATTTTCTCTTAAGAATTTGATGAGGGATTTTTAAAATGACTTTTATTTTCATTCATAAACTTATTCCCCTTTGTAAAACCTTCATTTATACTGCATATAGTTTTTCAAAAATTTTGGTTCTCTGTAGACAGACATCTGAGACATCTATTATTAATGAAATATTGGAAAAATTGTTTTTTCTGAATTGTCTTGAGAGAATAATGTTCTCGTACTCAGAAAAAGTCCTTTAGAATGAGGTACTCTTATAAAAATCATTATATCCACATATGTTCATAAGATACTCTATTAAATTTAGTAGTCCCATCACATGGAAGCTTCAGATATTGTTGCTTTAATGCATTCCCTCACTACTTTGATAAAAGCCTTAAGATGTTGCCACTAGTTCTTTGATGATTTCCTCTGATGTTACAGCACCTTTCTTTTTTTCTCCAAAAAAAATCTGTTTTGCATAAACATGAGAAGTCAAGGCAGTTTGAGTTAACGAATAAAAAGATTCAAGTTTTAGTAACAAAAGTTCTTATATATGTGATTAGTTCTTTCACATGCTACAGTCCTTTCTCTAGTGTATGGAAAATTTATTTTAGATTTCTGAAAAATATGAATCATTAGCTTTAAAAGAAGTCCAATTATGTTATTTAAGTTTATAATTTTGAGGTTTATGAAGCTATTTCCCCATTGAATTAATGAGATCTATTAATGGAATTTGGAGGGAGAAGAGTCATATTGACCTAGATAATGATTTATTCTTGTTCATTTTCTCTATCGTCCTTGCCTGACTTCAGAATGAGTCTTGCATTCTGTTGAATTAAAGCATGGATATAAATATAAATATAAATGTGTGTGTGTGCGTGTGTCTTAACTCCAAATCATTTTGTGTCAATTATATTTTTTAAAAAGCCATGTAAATTACTTATTATGTTTGTACTTAGGTTTAAAATTCCTGTAGAGTAAACTATTAGTAAATTAATAATAAACTTAAGTTGAACTTTCAACTAGACTATAGTTAATAATGTGATATTATGTACTTGAAATTTGCTCAGAATAGATCTTAAGTATCTTCACCATAAAATAATTAACTATGTGAGGTGATGTGTTAATTATCTTTATTATGATAATCATTTCACAATGTATATGTCTATTGAATCATTATGTTGTGCACTTAAATATATACAATTATATTTGTCAATTATTTCTCAATAAAGCTGAAAAAATAAAGTAACACCCTTATAGTTCAGAATTAAATAATACTAGCCAAACAACTCCATACTTGTGATATGGAATAGTGCCTATCCCGTATTACTACTCTTTTAATCAATGTCTGGACAGAGTTGTCTACACTGTGGATATTTATCTGAGTCTGTGTAACCTCTTTATTTATTTCCTCTTCATATGCAATGCAGTGCTCCCTATATTCTGTGAATTGATAACATAAACCTCTGAAATCTAACTATTGTGTCTGACACTTTACCCTGTATTTTCTTTTCTTTAAAATTAAGGTTACTCTGCACTACTTTTCCTACTATTTCTTCCTTGTCACACCTGTTCTATTTCTCTAATACCTTATTTATAGCTTTATACCAGCTTGCCAGCAGGTGAACAGTTGTAGGTGTGCATATTGTATGAGAGAGGCATCTCTTACCCCTTGTTTCAGGAACTGGCTGATAAGGAAGAAGGCTCTGCCTGGAGGAGTCAGAATCACCACTGCCATATTATCTGTGTGTGTGCAATATATGTATGTGCACGTGCACATATATGTGCCTTCCTGTGTACACATGTCTGTGCATCTGTGCACACATGTGCACGTGTCTTTTGTGTATATGCACATGTGCACAGGTGTGCATACATGTGTAAGTGCACACCTGTGTGTGTGTCTGTGTGTGTACACATATGTTCGTGTTTATTTCAGAGCTATCATTCAAAACAGGGAGAGCATAGCAGAGGGCATAAAACCAGTGAACTATTTCAGTTTTTTAAAGTTCAGCGCTTCCTGCTTTGTGTTGAAATGAGAGTTTTCTGTATGATTAGCAAGATCTACTCACAGGAGAAAACAGTCACCTCAGAGCACATCATTACTTGTTAAGATTTTCAGATATAACACCAATTTGATCACTGCCATTTACCAGATCTCTCTCCTTTTTTTCTGATTTAACAGAAGTTTTTAAGAGGTTGAACTTTCTAGTATGCTAACTTTATATTTTCGGTAGTGTGCTAACTTAAAAAAAAGCACTGAATTCCTTAATGTATACAAGGAAAAAGCACGCTCCTGGCACATAATGAAAATGCCCTAAATTTCTTGGATCTAGAGCTGACATGTGAATAGAGTCGTGCTTGTATTTTATCAGAGTTGGCCTTTTCTAGCATTTAATTCTTTCTTTTTATATCTTTCTCCTCCTTCTTCATTAGTTGATAGAACAATTAAATAAATTACTCTGATATGGAACTTGTAATACTACTAAATGTTATATTGAAAGATAAGGCAAACTGCACCCAGTGAAGTTAGTACGTTATGCTAATCTAGATCCACCAAGCTATTTACATTCTGGGAAATATGTTAGTGAACAGATTTAACAGGTCCCTCTCATTTCAGTGTCATGACAGGAGATAGAGATTCAAGCAACATGAACTAAGTGTCCGGGAAAATTCAGTATTAACATTTCCTTGAGGGAAACCTCTATCTATGAGGAATGTACCTCGTTTTAAATTTCCTAAACCACGACAGTGTATCTAATTTACATTGCTATTTGAACTGTCAAAATAAAAGTGAATAATCGAATGTTAATTATTTAATATTTGGCCTATGCACAAATGCAGAAGACACTCATGGAGTATGGGTTAAATCATATCAGATTAGTCTCAGTGGCACAGGTGGGATTGGGAAGGAGGTTGGAAAAGTGCAGGAAAGTTTTTATTGGCCATGATGTTAGTGGCTAGGCTTTATGGATGTCTAGACATTTTGACTGCATGCTTACACTTGCCAGGTTCAAGGTCAGTGGTTCAGGTACTCAAAGCTGACTATCACAACACTGTGCAATTTAGGCATTTCAGTAGGCTCTTAATCTGGGGAGAAAAAAAAATAAATGAAAATGTAGTACTTAAAATTTAATTGTAAAGTAAACATAATATTGAAATATCAGGTATTTCTGTTGTATAAAAAATTGAGGGAAAGGATATTTCAAATACTGGCATGGATATTTATTTTGCCTCCTCTCTTCAAGCCCAATGAGATAAACAATTTTGTTAATAGAAAATATTAGTCTTTTCTCCTTCTACATGTATGCATTTAAAATTAAGAAAGCAGAATGAATCATCCTGGCTACTTTCTAAGATACTACTTACTAAAAAAAAAAAAAAAAAAAAAAAAAAAGCTATAGTTACCAATGCATTAATTTTGTTGAGATTTGTTGACACCTATAGTGAATTCCTTTGAGCCTTTTTTAATTCCCATACCATGAAGCATCTAAAGACAACAGTACCTTCCTTGTCAATAGGAGTGTGAGTAATCTGTAAAAGAACATTTATACCTTGCTTTTTCTACTCTTTTATTTGTGATCTCATCTAGATTTTGTTATTATTGCACCTGACATCCTCTTACATGAGAAATAAGAGAATCTTACCCCATTTTTTCTTCACCTAGTTTTTTATTTTACTTTTTAAGAATGTCGTTTTATCAGAGTTAAAAATAATAAAAATTATGAGTTAAAATAAGAAGTGTGCATTTATGATTCTTTTGTATGTGTAGGTATTTTTAAACCTCTAAAAGAGAAAAAAAACCTTAAAATGGAAAATATGTCTACATATTTCTTTGTTCTGAATCTCTGATCTTATTACTCTTTCCAGATATCTTCTTTTGAGAAAAAAATTGTATTGCTATAATTCTTATAGTTTTATCAGGGAAACTTTATGTTAGATTAGTAGAAAAATTTGAATTTGTGAAATGTCTCAGATGTGTATGCCCTTCTGAAAGATGCTCCCCTTGCAGATAAATTGTGGAAGGCGTTTTTAGTTTAGAACAAAAATCATAACACTGATCAGCACATAGACTCTTACACAGAGCTTTTCGTCTAGCTTAGTTCATGTCTCCCCAAATAATGATTGTCAAAATTATCATCTTCAACTGTCTATCCATCCTTTTCCTATCCCCGTGTCTACTCCCCCTCCTTATTTACAGTAAAATGGTTAAATAAAGCTCATAACTTATTATTGGATGGACTAAATTTGTTTTTTAGGTGAAATTATAGAAGAACTAATCTTTACTAAAAAGTGATGTCCTTGGAAATGTTGATTATTGAGAGCTATTAGGAAAGTATAAAGTCATTGGTCTTAATAACAAATATCCTAGTACTCTCTTCTCAACACAGGGTAGAATTGAAGGTTAATTTACTTTGAAATAGGTATGGCCATTGACAGCTTTGGCCAATGGATGATGAACAGAACCTATGAGTATCACTTCCTGCAGAAGCATTAAGAAATCGCACACAATTATTTTCCTGTTTCCCTGCCCCAGTGGTATGTAAATGGGGCCTCCAGACCTGGGTCCTTGAGTAACTATGTGGAACAGAGCTCTCTCGCTAATCCATACTGGACATGTAAGCATAAAATAACATTTTGTTTTTAATACTTTGTGTTTTTTAGGAGTTGTTTGTTATGACAGCATAGTCTATCCTCCCCTATCTGTCAGAGAGCAACTATACAATTTTGGCAGATTGTAGAAGTCTTGTCATTTTTCTAATCTCTAGGGAGCTGCAGTGTCAATCATGGGAGATGCCATCTCATTTGGAACATCCTAACATTGCAAAGGAAGAAGCTTTATACTTTCATGTATGTTATGGATAATACATCGTCTAGTCTGAGTATAGCAGTGCTCAGATTAGATGGCAGTCTCCATGGAATATTTTTGATTTCTCAAATTTTATATGTAATAATCCCTTTCCAATTTTAGATATATCTTCCCTTCTTTACCTTAAAGATTCATTACCTTCCAAATGCAAATGCTTTTGGGAGGGAGAATATTTTATGTCTCATCAGTCATTTATACCTGAGTGAATAAAGTGTGTAATGAATTAATTATAGTTTTCTAAAAATAGCTTTAGATAGTGGCAAAGTAGGGAGATGATACAGCATCATGGCACCTGTCTGGCAAAAGAGAAAAGGACATAGAGATTGCATGCTAAAGACATATTTGCCTACTTCGTAAATCTCAGAAAGGCTGGCTCTTTGTTTATTTAATACTCCAGTGTATGCCAAGATTAAACATAAACTCTAGGTAAATCTTAAAACCCTTGGCATCATAGAATAATCAAATTGTATTAATGTCTTTAAGGTTCCTACAAACTTTGTTCTTCAAAATTGATTGGGGACAAATTTGAGAAAGTCATTTGATTCTCTTGACTGAATTCACCCATTTCTCACCGAGCAATGGTGAGTCCATGCACTGCTGGCATGACTGGCTTAGTGAGTTGATTACTGAAGTAGATAAAGAGAATTTTAGAAGTAAAAAAGCACCATTATTGCAATTATATAGTGATGTGCACATTTCATACTGCTCACAAAAATTAGGGGATATTTAAAAAAATGAATATGAAGCTATATACCCCCTGATTTTTGTGAGCAGTTTACATTCTTTCCACAACCCTTGTGCCTGGTGTGCTTCCAAAAGTATTAAGGACATAATACTTTTGCTAGAATAAAATTTAAGTACAGTTTTAAAATATATTTTTAAAGTTTGCCAATACTATGCTTGCTAATGTGAAATAGACATCTAGATAAGTTCAACGTTAGTATTTTAGTGGGATAAACTCCTGTATGTTAGATGTATAGAGTTCTTAAAAGATACTGGAATTTAAGCTCATTTTTGACATTTAGTGTTTATGTTTAAGTATTGTTCAAGGAGAGTCTGGAGTTAGGTAAAAACAGGGACCATTCATTTTTTAACTTCTGCACTTCCCAAAACTGATTATGAAATCAGACTTTTGAATAATCAATATCAATTATTTTCCAGGTGACTATATTATAATATAATCTCTCTAAAAGTACAATTCATATTCATGGTTGAAATATAAGTTATATCCTCACATCTGATTTTGCTTGTTTTCTATGATAATATTGATCTCGGACTTCCTTTTCCAAACTTCTTAGAAGAGATACATCTTTTCCTTTGATTTACTTGATTCTTTTTGAAAGAGAAGCTAGGTTTCTTCTGTGTTTTACAGATTGGAAGTTTTCCTAAATTAGTGATTGTCTTTAACTTGGCCTCTTGTTGGTAAGATTAAAGGAATACTGATGAGGATAAGGATTCTCAACATCCCAGGTGTGTATATATAAAATCAATGACCATTAAAGGATTTTTAACAATAACCTTTTATCTTTAAGACTTCTATGAAAGCAATCTGAATAACAAATGTATTGCTTTTTCTTTTTTGCTGGGCTGATATTCTATCTTCTCATCTTTTTTTTTTTACTTCCTTATAGAATTACTTTTTAAGTCAATTTCCAAAAGTGTTTAGCTGCCACTTGGCAAGCAGCAATTTTTTCCTGTATGAACTGTTAATATTTTTAAATTCAACATTATTTAACTTAGACATGATATATTATGATTACTTTAGTGCCCCCAGATATTTTGACTTTAGAAACCAAACAATCCCTGCTTTCATGGTATTTCTCATTTCATTATACTGTTTTTCCCAAAATCAGATATAAAAATATAATCCTTTCATTCTGTTCATCATTTTTGTTTATTTCATACATCACCTAGTAGATTACTGTTTTTCTGTCTTTGATTCAAGCCATAGGCCATTATTCTAAGTTCTATTAGATTTTTATCTCCTTCAGTATAATGACGATAACTGTTTATCTTTGCCTCCTAGTGCCTGATACATGGTAGGTATTCCATAGAAGTTTATGAATAAGTGAGTGAATGAATAAGTAAATATTGTATTCGTCTTTATGAAGAGGCTAATATAAAGAACTTTGAGCCTTACTATTTAATGTACACTGTCTACTGTGTGACAGGATCAGTCCTAAGTACCTGGAGGAGCAGATGCTATGGGTGGTGTTTGTGCTTCCATGTCCCCTCACCATTTCAGTGAATGAGAGCTTGTCTTCCAGCTGCAATGGAAGCTTTGCCAGAGGGAGGTTCTCGGCGTGACAACATCCACTCTGCTCATGTAACTGGGTAGCATGAGTGATTTTTTTAAACACAAAGGCAAGAGAAATTTGGATATAACCTTTGCATAAAAATTCAGTAATTAACATGAATATTTTGCTTCAAATATATTGTTTTTAAAGATAGGTAAAATAAGCAAATGATATAATTGTTACAGAAAGAAGGCAAATTTTCACAGCACAAGTGATAGTTTGGGCACAAAGTCTTATCTTTAGATTGTTTCAGTCCATGCAGAAAACTAGTAAATAAAATCAGACTTCTTTAGAAGTTTCATTTGTAAAGGCAGTGAGTAAATAGTGTTCATGTCCCCCCAAAATACTGGGTTATGAAAAATAATAAAAGTTAGAAATCTTATAAGCTGACTTGTATACCTTCCATCTACATGAGAAGATAACATGTTCTTGAACAAGATAAATATTATCTTGGAGTCACACGGGAGCACAATTATATGTAGGGAAAATGTGATTATATGAAATAAGAGAAATTTGTTGGCCTTACGTAAAAACTCAAAATCTAGTAATACTCTAAACAAAACTGCAGTTCTTAAAAACTGAAAATTGGTGCGGGTCAGTTTGTTGAAGAAATGTTAAATGTGAGATTTTAACATGCTGCAATAAACGTGGGATCTTAAGTTCATTTTGATAACAATCATTATAATACATGTGCATTTTTCTGGGAAGCAATGTTATTTGTGGGCCAATAATTGGATACACGAGAGGCTTTGCGGTGGCCACAGTGCTGTGGTGGAGTAGCTTTGTTGGAGTGCTCTTTGTCAGACTGGTAGCATATTTCAGATAAAGAGAGGAAGTTCTCTGACTTGAAACTGCTGTGTCATTTCTTCTTCCTTAACTGAAATTCCAACCTAGTTTCAGGAAATGCCCTAGTGAGCCACTTCTCTTTTCTCTTTCCTCTACTAAGTGGATTCCCACCAGCCCAAATTATTCATGATTAGATCTTTCACTTTGGTTGTCCCTTTGGCATGGTGCTTATGATATGGAAAGAGGGTGCTAACACTGATAGAATCCAATCTTTGCTGGTAGGTAACTAAACCTGCAGGTTTATCTTCTGTGCTTTAAACAAACTCTGAAGACAGTCTAATCAATACTGATTTTACTTTGATATGTGTGGCTTGCTTATAAGTTTGGTTTTGTTTTGCATGGTCTCTAGATGTCAGGATATTAGTCAACTGTGATTTGTTGTAATTTGGATAAAATATATCTAAAACTTAATGTCTTATTTTAATCAAGATGGAGAAATCACTGTTTTAGTTCATGATAACCAAAGCAATTTCTTCTTCCAGTTCAATATTTTCAAATATTTACTAAATAAGAACATAATTTAACATTTTATTTTATACATTATTTTGAGCAAGTGTTAATTTCTGTTTACATTTTAGCAATATATATTTCATAAGCTTTTAAATATAAAACAAATTACCATTCATAGCAGAAAGAACACCAGATAGTACTTTAGCATTTGTTGTTTTTCCAGAGTTAAACATTCTTTTGGATTTTTAAATGAATATTTGAATCCAGAGAATTTGTGTAGGAGATGTTGAGTATCCCAAAACAATAATTTTTTATAGGAATAGTTTCCCATTATAATAGTTAAAGTTAAATTAGGGACTTGAAGATTGTATATTGGAATATATATATATATATACATATATATATACATATATTAATATATACTTAACTGCACATATTTTTCTATATATTTGTTTAGATGAATTATAATTTCATAGTTTCAATATTACAATGTTTCATCAGAAGTAGACATTTTGAGAAAAATAAACCTGAGGTCATCTTTAATTCATTTCAGGAAACTTATTAGTAACTTATTTACTGGAAACTTCATTTAGCATTTAAGAGACTGAAATAACCTTTACAATTCTTCCCTGTTCAGAGCCTGTGTCAACAAAGCAAAGTGAAACAGAACGTGGAGTTTATTATCAAGATTTTTCAAACAGTTCTGCTTCCCTTCTATTTTAGATGAATCTGGGCATGGCTTTATACCTTTGAGTAGCTTTTGGCTATTGAATTAATATTAAATCTTTTACTTTCTTGGTGGAAGCTACCTTAAACAAGCCAAAATTTTGGTATTTGTTTTAAGAATAAATTAAAAAAATTTTTTTGGTTATAAAACAAATGGAATATATATAATTTTCATGTTATTTCTTTGGCTTTAATTATTTTTATTTAAAAAATTTTTAGTTTCCTTCCAAAGTAGAATAGTTCAATGTATAAGTGAATTTTGTTGAACTGAAACTTGGAATTGATGTCAAAAAAGAAACAAACTGAAAAATATTTCTTAAAAGTCAAAGTCAGCTTAATTTTAATAAGTGTGGCACCAGGGTTTGAGGTCTCGACAGCCAAAATAACTTAGAGGACTTTACATGTGATGCACATCTAGTATAAGTGATATTTTTAGAAATTATAGTAATTAACACAGTGTAAGTGGATATTAATTTTTTTAAAGTGGTTTGAATAGCTAGAAGGGAGAAAGGAGAAAAGAAAAAACTGAAAAACGTTCTTTTTTTGGTGACAGAGACAGAGAGAATCAGAGAGAGAGGGACAGACAGAGAGGAAGGGAGAGAGATGAGAAGTATCAATTCTTCATTGTGGCACTTTAGTTGTTCATTTATTGCTTTCTCCTATGTGCCTTGACCAGGGGGCTACAGCAGACTGAATGACCACTTGCCAGAGACAGCAACCTTGGGCTCAAGCTGGTAAGCCTTGCTCAAACTATATGAACCTGTGCTCAAGCCAGGCGACCTCAGGGTCTTGAACCTGGATCCTCCACATCCCAGTTTGATGCTCTATCCACTGTGCCACCATGTGGTCAGGCTGAAAAAAATTCTTAAACAATAATTTCAAATGAATGAATGAAATATGATTCAAATGATATAATGATGGATATCAATAAATAAATATATAATACATGTGGAAATGCAATTATTCAATTCTTTATAAGTCAACTTACAAATAGAATTATATGAAATCAACTAGACATGCCAAATTTTTCATGGAGGTAAATTTAACTAATTCTTATAGCAAGAACAGTAATAATAATTAGATTAAGCAATGGAGTGATAGCATTTGCAGAGACGTAATGTTTACAAACAGTAGACTGCAACTTTTACACTATTTGGCAAAATAAAACAAATGTATAATGCAAAATACAGTTCCGGAACAGATATTACTGATTATGTTTAATAAGAGAGAGGACTCAGTGAGGCATGCAGCGGAAGGTGGATAAGGAAAGCTGTAGAAATTACAAGTGTCCTCAAAAACATAACCTATGTGGGGAGAGTTTAACAGTAATCTTACGGAAAAATGAATGACAAGAAACCAATGTCCTGAAGTGTTTTTTATTTTATAGAGTTGTGAATTCCCACCCTGTTAAGGACTCTGTGGGCTGAGGTGCAATTGTTTGGAGATATGTCAAAATTTGGCAGATATTCCTTTGTCTATAAGGCCTTAATGACTGTTGATAATTTTATGATTCTATTAAACTGTATTTATTGGAGCTTAGAAAGCCATGGCCACTTATCAACAAAAATAGAATGGTGTGAAAATGTAAGACAGGTAGTTCATGTTCAGTAGAAAAATTAGAGAAATCAGTATTATTAAAAATTGAGCCTGACCAGGTAGTGGCACAGTGGATAGAGCATCAGACTGGGACACAGAGGACCCAGGTTCAAGATCCTGAGGTCACCAGCTTGAGCGCGGGCTCATCTGGTTTGAACAAGGTTCACCAGCTTGAGCCCAAGGTCGTTGGCTCAAGCAAAGGTCACTCATTCTGCTATAGCACTCGGTCAAGGCACATAGGAGAAAGCAATCAATGAACAACTAAAGTGCTACTACAAAGAATTGATGCTTCTCATCTCTCTCCCTTCCTATCTGTCTGTCCCTCGTTCTATCTTTGTCTCTGTCACACACACACACACACACACACACACACACACACACACACACACACACACGTGAAAACAGTAAGACAAGTTGTGGAATTTCCTCAGGTGCCTAGCTTTAAGAACAGATTGGTCAAGGAGGGGAAGCCCTACTCCCGAGATTGTACTTGCTCCCAGGATACTGGGAGAGCTTTAGTCTGAACATCTTAAAGACCCAGTAGGTTGCTGTTTTTCTCTTCTTTCTTCAGTTTTGGAGAATTGAAGCATAGAATTTAAGAAGGCAATTGAAGCGGATGAGTCTAGGAAATAGAGGTTAAGTGTTAATAAGGATTCCCATGCCACCTTGTATGCATTCCTGAGTTATGTGGAAGAATGTTTCCGAATCATCTCTCGCCCTCACTGAACTGCCCCCCCAACCTGGTGGCCCGTGTGCTGGACCACCAGAGTCTGGTCCACTTTCCTCACTGGCTAAGAAACCTGTCACCCTCCCTCTGTTCTCCTTTATTCCTTCTTGTGTGAACGTGTTTCCAATACAGGAGCTCATAACAAAATAAGTTCTGAAAGATATTCAGCTTTCTTCACTATATTTCCACCCAGATAAAAATCGGAGTCAGAACTTTCTGTTATATTTTGCTATATTTTTTTCTCCCTCTGCCCAAACTCACTCTCCATCTTTCCCCACTCCCCCCAAATTTAGAACAGTACCTACTACATTGAAAACCTGGCAGGTAACGATTTCAGCTGATGTCTGTAGGGAATTCTTCAGCAGCTAAGAGTTTATACGCTCTGCTCCCTTTGATCCTGTGCGAATTCAAATGGATTTGAACCTACTGAACAGTTTGCAGTCTGCCACTGTTTCCTAAGCAGCATTTCTTTTTCTTTCATTTTCTTTTCTTTCTTACTTTTTTTTTTTTTTGGTACCATCAGACTTGAACTTCTGGTAAACTTTTAGGTTTCTTAATTAATCTTAGTCTAAGAGGCATCTAATCCTTTAGTTATACCATCAAATGTTTCTCTCCACTTGGTCAATCATTTTTCCTCTTCTGTAGCTTTTTATTGTCCTTCACACGTGGAAGGCACTTCTCACAGGATGGAGGATTTTTTCATTCCATCAGAATTAAACCTACCATTAAATGTTTTTCCCATAAGCATATCAACCTTCTTTACTTTCTTTCTGCATTCAAATATTAAAACATCGTTTTTACTGCAAAAAAAAAAAATAATAAACCCATTTTTTTAAATCAGCCTTTTGAATGCTTATTGTGGATCTAGGGGATATAGTGTTTGGAATCTCTGAGCATATTGACTCCTAAGCATAGAAACCAGGCAGGTTTGTCTGCCCAGAGAGAGGACTGATGATATTGCCTTCTAGAGAACATAGGTGTGATTTTGTCTTGATCAGTTACTTAGTTAATATCTACATCAGTTTGGGTAAGCTGAAGGTATACAAGTAGAAGAGTGTACCAGGTGCTGTACTAGGTTGCGAGGATAAGATGTGTCAGATAGGTTACCTGCCAATGAGCAACTGCATTTCAACAATCACATTGGAAAGTGTTATAAAAAAGTACAGTGTGTCCGTAAAGTCATGGTGCACTTTTGACTGGTCACAGGAAAGCAACAAAAGATGATAGAAATATGAAATCTGCACCAAATAAAAGGAAAACCCTCCCAGTTTCTGTAGGATGAATGGCAGCATGTGCGCATGCGCAGATGATGATGCAACACCATGTATACAGTGGAGCAGCCCACAGCCATACCAGTCGAGATGTGGATGATACAGAGGAAAGTTCAGTGTGTTCTGTGGCTCGCTAAATTCAAATCCATGACCAAAGTGCAATGTGAATATCGGTGCATTTATAACAAAGTGCTATCACATAGGAATAACATTACTTGGTGGGATAAGCAGTTGAAGGAAACTGGCAGTTTGGTGAAGGAACCCTGTTCTGGTAGGCCATCAGTCAGTGACGAGTCTGTAGAGGCTATACTGGATAGCTACCTAAGGAACCCTAAAAAATCTGTGCGTGAGCCCACATCAAACTGCACTGAATAAGTATGAAACTGGGAGAGTTTTCCTTTTATTTGGTGCAGATTTCACATTTCTATTATCTTTTGTTGCTTTCCTGTGACCGGTCAAAAGTGCATCATGACCTTACGGACACACTGTATATATGAACTTCTTATGAGTCTGGGGTTTTGCAGAGTGTCCAAGAATATGATGATTGAAGTAGATGTTGAAAAATAATTAGCTATTCTCCAGACAAGCAAAAGGCAGGAGAAAGGCATCAAATCAAAAATTAGCATTTGCAGGGTTATGGAAAGTATGGCACATTCAAGTGTCTTTGATTAGAACTTGGGATCTTCACAGGGGAGTCGCTTGATCTGCTTGTGTTTAGCAGGCTGTCTCTAGCCATTTGTAACATGTACTGAAATCATTAGTTTTAGCATTTGTTTATAGAGTGTATCTGCTTTAAGAGAGCAAGAATAAGCATGTGTCTCTGGGTTATACTTGCAAAGTGGTTGTACATTTAGCACGAACAGAAGACAAGTATATATTTTTCTAAGAATATGATAGAACCTCCTTCATAAAGCAAATTGAAGGTGGTGGACTATGTCATTTTTCATTGTAGAAATAAGCTCTTACACTGAACAAAGCCGGCCCTGGCCGGTTGGCTCAGCGGTAGAGCGTCGGCCTAGCGTGCGGAGGACCCGGGTTCGATTCCCGGCCAGGGCACACAGGAGAAGCGCCCATTTGCTTCTCCACCCCTCCGCCGCGCTTTCCTCTCTGTCTCTCTCTTCCCCTCCCGCAGCCAAGACTCCATTGGAGCAAAGATGGCCCGGGCGCTGGGGATGGCTCTGTGGCCTCTGCCTCAGGCGCTAGAGTGGCTCTGGTCGCAACATGGCGACGCCCAGGATGGGCAGAGCACCCCCCCCCCCCCCCGTGGGCAGAGCGTGGCCCCTGGTGGGCGTGCCGGGTGGATCCCGGTCCGGCGCATGCGGGAGTCTGTCTGACTGTCTCTCCCTGTTTCCAGCTTCAGAAAAATGAAAAAAAAAAAAACTGAACAAAGCCTAGCTACCAAAGCAGTGGGCCAAGCACATATTTACAAGTGACTCAGTGATTTCTTTTTGGTTGCTTGGTTTAGTGCTGATACAACACACTGTGAAATAGGAAGTCAATTCAGCATTTTTAGCTTCTACTAACTTACCATGTGACTTTGAGTAAGTCCTCTCTCTCTCTCTTTGTCTCTCCAACGTGTGTGTGTGTGTATGTGTGCATGTGTGTGTGTTTGCTGACTATTTTAAGCTAAATTAATATCTAATATCCAGTGTGGTGACTGAAAGACTGGGATCTGGATGGAGTGTGAAGAAAGATTCTGGTAGTGTCAAAATTTAGGTCTTCTGTGCCTGAAGAATAGTTCTGAATTTATTCTTGGGATGCCAAACTTATAATGAATACGGGAGCTCTAACATTGGAAATCCAGCTCAGAGACTGAAGGTAGGACCCTCTCTCCTTCCTTTGGAATCCATGATCCCATATTTCAAATAGATTTTTGGGGCATGGAAGATAACCATGAGCTATTAGTTCATGTATCTGGCCTTTCTTCCCTTAATATTCTCTTCTGAAAACAGCCCCAGAGGATTTTATCTTAGCACAGAGCTCTCAGAGCAAAATCAAGTACAGAATGAAGCAATTTTTGCATAATTTGAGAAGTAACCTTTAATTTGTCTTTCTTCATATGTCTTTCCTACTTTTCCATATTTCCTAAAAGTTTATTGCCAGTAAATTGGCATTTCTATTTGTTTCCAAAGAAAACACTGGTTGTAATATGTTGTATCTAAATTCACTTATATTCCATCCTACTGTGAACATTTCAGTGAAATGTATGATAAAACTTCATCAGTTGCTTAAGATGTATTTTTCCTAAGATAAAACAAACAAAAACAAAATATCAAGCAAAGGTATTTCAGAATATACTAGTAGAAAAGAAAAATAAATGCATATGCTAAAATATCAAATCCTCCACTGGAGGATAAATGGGAGTCAGTAAGTGTTAACCACTCAGCTGGAGTAGCACATACAGTATCTTAGAAGAGTTTTAATGAGTATCACTATCAGCTCTATTACAGTACATAAAATCTTTTTTCTTCGCCAGTTGGTAATAGCTAAAATTGATTGGGCTCTCATCAGGTACTGAAAGGCTTTACATGTGTCACCTCTTTTGAGCCTGACAATACCCTTGAGGCAAAAGCTGTTATATTTACTGTTCAGTAAAATGAGGTTTTTGAGGAATAGCAAATTTTCCCAAGGTAACCAGTGAGTGAGTAATAGAGCAGGGACTTGTATCTAGTTCTGTTTGGTGCTTAGACAGAGGTAAATTACACAACCTTTTTTTTTTTTCTGACCACTTTTCAATTCAAACTTTTTCTTTGTTGTTCTATTTCATTCATTTTTGAACATAATCTTGTCTTTATAGCAGAAAAGGGAAAACAGTTCCAGAAAGAAGGTTTGGGGAAAATCAGAAAGCACTGCGATGCTAAAAGTGGTTCCTAGGCTTACATATGGATAATGAGGTCTTTGACTGTGTTACATTTGCAAAAATCGCAGTTGCAGAGGTAACAAAGGACAAGAATAGATGGCTCCTTTTCATAAAAAAAAGGGCAAAGTGAAGAGACTCATTAATGTTGAAGCAGCAGATGGATAACCAGTGACAAATATCAAGTAGATTTGCTTCAGTTTGGTCAGAGAAAGGTCATTGATTATTTTTGGTTAAACCAGTTCACAGAGGCCAGGTCTCACTAAAAAAGGGAATTAATTGCTTCCATTTCCCACTAATTGCCTCAACATTTCCCTTTGCTTTGTCATTGGAGATTTGGTCAGAGAGGCAAAAAGTCAAAAGTCAGAGTTTGATGGAATCTACATAAAAAGGGAATCTGAGGAGACCAAATTATGGCATTTGGTGTAATAATGATAATGATAGTTAGCATTTTTCACTGGGAGTGCTGTAGATTTTTAGAGACCTTTTCAATCTTTAATCAGACCGTAGGGCACATTTAAGAGAGTTCACTGTTTTTATTTCCATCTAGAGGATAAAGCATCACAGAGAGATGAACTGACCTAGGGCAAGTCTCCTGAGATGTTAATCCTGTATGTTGGATTATACCCCCCTATGCTGAGTTTTAGCTTGAAGCCTGGGCTCTTCCCAGAGGTACCATTCATTCATGCTCCTTCAGAGTTTCTAGGCTTTTTGTACATTATTGTCTGAGATTACAACCTCTATCTATGACAAAAAAAATCAGCCAAGAAACAGCATGAAAGGTTTTGATGTCACAACAATTGTTTAGTTTGTAGGATCTGAATTAATGCTCCAAATTCCTTCAATTAACATAACATTCTACTTTGTATTTGCTGAATTAACCAGTCTTTGAAATCCTGTCCAACTCTACCCATGTCCTTTGGAATGTGTGAGTTTTCTATTTCAGACATTTTGCTTTATTCTTTTGTAGCACAAAGCAGTAGTATCGAAAGTGGAAAGAACATTGGTCCTAGATATGGTAGGATCAGTCACTTTGTCTTCTCTGATATACTTATAGCACCTTCAGAGGCCCAATAGACATGTTCTCTTTAGGAAGTCCTAAATCTGCAATATCAACAACTCTTCTTTGCTAGAATAACCAGAGATATAAGTTGTTATTAATTAGATATTTATTACATTATAGGCTCTTAGAAACATGGTAAATTAGATTAAAATTAGGTTTTAAAGCACGATGGTTAGGTTTCAAATCAGGTCCTGTCTTTGATCCCAGGCTTCTCAGTTTCTTCATGTAAACCTTATACACCTCATTGGGTTTTATGATTATTAAATGTGAAAGTGAAGGTAAAAATACCTGGACAATGCCTGCGGAAATGGGGACATGGAAACTTTAGGAACATGCCTTTTAATATTGTTATAAATTAGGAAGATATTATATGGTAACATTATTAATTGAAATAAGAGCAAACAAACTTAAGATGCTGGTATAAAATACATTTAGTAGTTTATAAAAATATCTGAATAAGATGCTCTCACAGTTATGCTGAACTTGAACTGTTCCTTCTTCCTGTGGTCAGATGCTTTTCTACAGCACGTCCCCCTGACCTGACCCTGTTAAAAATACCATGCTCACATTAAACCATTTAGTAATCAGACAGTCCTAGGAACTGAGCAGCATTACTGCACTCACGACACTGAGGATATTTGCATCATGAGAGGGAAATACTTAGCCCATAGGCACTCAGCTTGTCGGTGCTAAACCCAGGTTTGAAGCCAGGTGGGCTAATTCTGACATCTTAGCTGCCGCTTTACCCATGCTTTTGACACATCAAACTGCAATAGAAGGTTGTCATTTTTGAAAGCAGAGAAATTTAGTCATCTTTACCTTCATTTTTAAATCAATTAAGGCCTGCCTGAGAGCGACCTAAGAGAGGCAAGGGGGAGGGTCCAGCAGGAGAAAAACACTGTTATCAAGAGTGACCTCTATGTCGCCAAACCGTACATTGGGTCCTTTCTAAGTGTTTTTATTTAATCTCAAAGAGTATACAACTACCCCATTCCCTTGTCAGGACACATGTCTCAGTCTTCTGACCCTCTGAGGAAGAAATGTTGGGAGCAGGGAATTCTGGTCCTTCCCAGGTGCTTTCCTGTTTGCCCTTCCCCCCTGCCTTCCTGCCTGAACCCTCAGTGAGTTCAGTGCTGAAGCTGAGGACCAATTCTGACGAGAACCCTAATTATCCAACTAGTTGCTCACAACTTTTTTTGACTTGTTTCTCTCCAACAATGTAACTTAATAAAAATCCTTTCAAAATATATAAACAGGGCACACCTACTAAAACAGGAAGAGCTAAGAACTGTGTATACATAGGAAATCTGGTTTGACTGTTTTGATTAACTTGACTACTCAAGTCAGTCAAAAAGTAATCAGCAGTTAAGCAAACCATTTTGACAGATTTTTGGCCCACTGTGACTGCTTATTTGACTGGCTTGCCTGTCAGGTTTAAATGGTCAGATTGACTGGAGACAATCTAACTGGAAAATTTAACTTGGGAGAACGTGGGTGTCTGTACACCAGAATCTACTTTAAATAACTTTATTTGAAATCTGTACCTATTTTCCTGGGACCAGTGAGAGAAGTTTGAAAGTGACATATTGCAAACGTTTGACTTTCTAGAGTGAGATGTCTTTCCACTTGCGAAGGCTGGCGATATATTTATAGGCTGAAAAACAATCACATTTTTCCCTATGCACATATAGAGTTCGATAAGATTGAAACTCTACCCTAACTTGGCCAAGTACTAATAAGGCATCATATTCTCTTACTCTTCTGAAGGGTTGATGATGAAATATGACAGCAAATGACTTCTCAGATATCAGGTTACCAATTCAGTCATTAATGATTTGTGGTAAGGAAAAGTTGACCTTGCCACTAATAGTAGTTCTTCTAAAAAGAAAAATTTGAGAGAAAGAAAACTGCAAAACAAGACACCAAACAAAACGTTTGAAGAGACAAAAAAAAAAAAAAAAATAAGTTGCCATTATTATTTGAGCTGTCTTTTAGAAGTAAGCCTTTTATATATCCATGCTTATGTTCCTTTAAGAAATTTACTTTGAAATGAACTTCCAGGTTTGGGCAAGACAAAAACCATACTGTAAAAATAGAGAGAATGATTTATCCTCACATTTATGGGGAGAATATGATGAGATTATTGTCCATTGCAAGCACATTGTGTTAAGTTAGGCCTGTTGGTTGCGTATGCTAGTGTATTTACATTGATAATTTGAAATATCCTGTATTATTGGAATAACATTCATTTGCTACTTTTCCAATGTTCCTAAAACTCTAATTTTTTCTATGAAAATGTTTTGTGAATATTCAGGATTTAAATGCTATTTCATGCACTTTTATTAAATAAGCTTAATGGTAGAAGTTAGGGTCAGAATATCAGTAATAAGTAAAATGAAGACACTATTCTCAAAATAGCTTGCTTAATAGTCATAGTTTCAGGCCCTGGCCGGTTGGCTCAGTGGTAGAGCGTCAGCCTGGTGTGCAGAAGTCCCGGGTTCGATTCCCGGCCAGGGCACACAGGAGAAGTGCCCATCTGCTTCTCCACCCCTCCCCCTCTCCTTCCTCTCTGTCTCTCTCTTCCCCTCCCGCAGCGAGGCTCCACTGGAGCAAAGATGGCCCGGGCACTGGGGATGGCTCCTTGGCCTCTGCCCCAGGCGCTAGAGTGGCTCTGGTCACAACAGAGCGACGCCCCAGGGGCAGAGCACCGCCCCCTGGTGGGCAGAGCCTCACCCCTGGTGGGCGTGCCGGGTGGATCCTGGTCGGGCGCATGCGGGAGTCTGTCTGACTGTCTCTCCCTGTTTCCAGCTTTGGAAAAAATACAAAAAAAAAAAAAGTCATAGTTTCTTTTGTGTTAGAGTCACTTGATGTATCATTCTATTTAAATTTCTTTTTGATTAATAAAGACAAAGCCTACATTAGGTTTGCTTTCAAAATTTTTGCTTTTTAGTCATTTTATGATTATTTTTTAACAACAAAGCCCTTGACCTGAGTAAAAGTAAATTAAATATCATAATTTGAAGAACACTGTAGAGTCTATAAGGGTATATACTATTTAAATGTCCTATGTTCTCAACATTATAGAATTATTATTAACAATGCTTCAGTGATTGTCTTGATGCATCAAATCTTTTCCACCTGAGGATCATTTCCTTAGGCAATAAAAATGTACAAATCTACCTGCCTTGCAGCAACTCATGCTGGTGCTTGTTGTATTGTTCCCTCCTTAGCACTAGGTATCATTGTTTTGAAATACATATTTGTCAATTTGAAAGGCAAACAGCTTCATTTTAATGATCACTCTGATGAGAAAACAAAGATTCAGCTGTGGACCAGTGAGAATTTGAATCCCTTGCTTTGCTCTGGAGCTCTTTAACCTGCGCATTATCTTCACTTTCTTATGTGTGACGCACAGAGAACAAGGCTGTCACCTCACTGGTTTGCTGTGAGGCTTCCGCACAGCAAGATGGAAGTGTTCCCCGCTGTGTCCTTGGTACAGCAAACTCTATATTTGCCAACAATGTATGCCATTATTATCACTGTGATTATGAACATAGCTTTTGTGTTAAAGAGAAAATCAAAATAAAGATAAGCAGTCTTGGTGGATTGATTTTTAACTTTGTGCTGCTTTAATAACTTTGGTTAGTTCATCAATAAAATATGTGAAATAAGGGACTATAATCATACATAAGAGGTCATAAAAAGGATCTGTGGAAAGAGAATGTTGTGTAAGTTGTAAAATATTATGTAAAATGGATTATACTACAGGCCTTATTCATTTTATTTATTGTTGTCTTTGGATTCTATGCCAGTTTTCTGCTTTCCATACAATTTTGTGGCTGTGTATTTAAAAATTCATTTTCAATGACAGAAAAGACAAACTGTGATACTGGTGGTGAAAGTTATTAAAATAGTGGGAATAGTTAAAAATCAAATTATGTATGCCATGTATCACTGTTTTTTGATTCAGTGTCATGAAAACATCATATTTAAAATTAAAAAATAACAACCACCATTTTGTCATTGTAAATATTCTATAAAGAGTAAGGAAGAGAATTAAAACCATATTTGATGCTAAAATTTTTGGAGATAATTCTCATTAAGAAGAGGAAGACTCATTGATAGACAAGTATTTGTTACCAGTAGTATAAAAGTTCTACATTTATAGTAGAACTTTTGGTACCATCAAGCAAGTGACCAGTGTTTACAAGCGTGGACATTTATGAAAATTTTGATTGGTTTCCTAAGGCAGAAGGTTAGTGAGCGATGGGAAGGAGTAAGGATGAGGTTACAAAAGTCAGTGGGGGTAGATCTTGGAGCGCTTTGCTTCCCAGGGTCAGGAGCTTTTAGAGGATCACCCAATGTCCTGAGCTGGGACCACAATGCTCAGCCTTCCCATTCCCTCGCTCTCTCACTCTTTATACTTTCTCTTAGTTCCGACTGAGTCTTCTGATTCATTTGCTATTCAGTTTTCTCACCTTTTGGTCTTTGTTTCCTTCCACTTGTTTCAGTCAGTTCTCACAAGTAGAATCACTTCTTGCCCCATTGCTTTTCTGTTATACCTAATATCCTTGACCAATCAGTCTCTTAGCTCAGTCTCCGGGCAGCTGTCCAGGGAAACAGCCCAGGATGATATGCAGATTGAAGCCTTTACAATTTAAGAGATCTTCAGTTTTAGCTGAGCCTTCCTCTCTTCCTCCATTTCATTTAGTAGATTTTGTACACTTTATTTCTCTCATTGAACTTTATACTTCATCACTTCTGCCCACTCTCAACAGATGAATTTGCCTATAACTTTAGTGAGAAAATCTAATATAAAAAGAAAAATTTTCTACTCTCTCTCCAGAAAACAAAAAATATCTTTATTAAAGCACATTCTTGTTTTATAGAAATAAAATGTTGTTGCCAAAACTAGGTCCTTTGCTTTAGATCCCAATGAACACCTGTCTTTTCAGTCATCTACTTAATCAGTTGTTCTTTCTTAAGTGTATCTATTATGTCTCCTTAATTAAATTTTACCCTCTACATGTAAAGATGGTGAAGTCTACACACACACACACACACACACTCCCAAGTATTAAACCTAGAGCCATCTGTAATAACTGAAGTTCCCCCGAGACTTCTCTTTTTTATGGTCAAGCATTCTGAAAATTTTAAAGCTCATTAAGAGTGTAAACTTTGGAACTGGACTTCTTAGGTTCAAATCTTGGCATTACTAACTATGTCCTTTGGTATATTACTTACCTTCTTTTTTCCTCAGTATTTTTGTTTTTGAAATTAAGATAGGAGTAAGATTGTAGATTTAAAAGTTAACACAAGTCAATTTCTTGGAATAGTTCTTGACATATAATAAGCACCCAATTATTGCTTTTGGTTTTGTTCTCATTCACTTATTTGTTTATTTCAGAAATATTTACTAAGAACCTACCATATTCTAGAGTTGTGTACAATATGGATGTCTAATTGTAAATGAAAGGGACAAATTCTCTGTCCTAAAGTGGCTTAGAATGTAGTCAACAACATGGGTAATGAATAATGACATATGAATATTTAGAGAAATGTCAACACTATACAGGATTTAGAAATAGAAGATATTAAGGAAGGACCCATTTAAACAAAGTTAGGAGACATTATAATCAAGTCTTAAAAATTAAGAAATCGGTCCTTAGAACACAAGGAAACAATTTCCTACCAGGGAGTAAAGCATGTCTGAAAGCTCTGTGGGTGAGAGGGGGCTGAGATAGTGCTTAGCTGATTACAATAACTAAAAATAGAAGTCTGGCACATATACACTATGGAATACTACTCAGCCATAAGAAATGATGACATCGGAACATTTACAGCAGAATGGTGGGATCTAGATAACATGATACGAAGCGAAATAAGTAAATCAGAAAAAACCAGGAACTGCATTATTCCATACGTAGGTGGGACATAAAAGTGAAACTAAGAGACATTGATAAGAGTGTGGTGGTTACGGGGGGGAGGGGGGAATGGGAGAGGGAAAGGGGGAGGGGGAGGGGCACAAAGAAAACAAGATAGAAGGTGACAGAGGACAATCTGACTTTGGGTGACGGGTATGCATCATAATTGAACGACAAGATACCCTGGTCTTGTTATCTTTGAATATATGTATCCTGATTTATTGATGTCACCCCATTAAAAAAATAAAATTATTTAAAAAAAAAAAAATAGAAGTCTACTGTAGCCAGACTCCACTGAGCAGAGGGTAGAATGGTATGAGATAAACTTGGATAGGCAAGGAACCACCTATCCAACTTGTTGGCCATAATAAGAAAACTGGATTTTATTCTTGATAAAATGAGAAGCAACTGAAAGATTTTAAGCAGAAACAAGAATAATCCATCTTAAGATTTAAAAGTCCATCTTGAAGGTACTTGAAGAATGGTCAAGGAACACAATGGCTGAGATGGATGGTCAGCAGCAGAAAATAATTTATGGATATTGGCAGCTAGGAGTGGAGCTCTGGTCATGAAGATAAAGACAGATTTATTTGAGAGCTAGCATGGACAATGTGGATAAGGTATTGTGGGTGAGGAAAAGAAAAGATGCAAGGAAGATTATCCAGTTTTGGGGTTGAGAAACTGGAAGAATAATGATGCCATTAACTTACTTGGAAAAGCCTGGGAAGAAACGGGGGGGGGTATGGTTATGAGTCCTTGGGTGTATAAATTTTAAATCTTGAGATGTTTATGAGTTATTACTCTCTCTTCTCTGTGTGTGTGTGTGTCTGTCTCTCTGTATGTCTCTCTCCCCCTCTCCTTGTAATATAGATAAAGCTGAATATACAAAGAGAGAAAATGTAGGATTCATGTTCTGTTAGTATGTAAATGGTATTAATAACAGTGTGAGTAGATGATATCTCCACATCGACAAGAAGAGGAGAAGGTGCCTAGATCTCAAGTCACTACATGCCAGGTCCATGCTCGCTGGCCATCTGGACAGAATGCAGATTTGGGAGTCAGGCATGTAGATGGTATTTAAAATCATGGGAACAGATACTTCATGTTGGAGACTGTGAAGAGAGAAGGACAAATGCCTGGTGCTGAGCCCTGAGGTCTGCTCATTTACAATTCACAGTGTCCCTCTTGTCTCTTTGGGATGACTTCTGTGTTCACCAACTCTCTGGGATCACTCTCCTGAGAAACACCAGTGACCCAATTACTTTCCAGTTTGCCAACTATATCTTCTGCTCTCTCTCCACACCCCTGCAGCATTGGATTTTGTTAACCACTTAAAAAATTTTTTATTTAGAATATTAAATATAGTACATGTAGTTTAAAATTGATCAATGATTACATGGGTTTCAAATAAACCACTTTATTTCTTGAAACTTTATCCTATTTTGTCTTTGTCATGTCATTCTTTACTAATTTCTAAGTATTTCTTTGGGGTTCCTTTAGTCTTTCTTGTGTATTGCATGCTGATGGCCTTCAAAGGTCTTTACTTGGCATTTTGTATTTTTTTTTTTTTTAATTTTTTTTAATTTTTTTTTTTTATTTATTCATTTTAGAGAGGAGAGGGAGAGACAGAGAGAGAGAGAGAGAGGAGAGACAGAGAGAGAGAAGGGGGAGGAGCTGGAAGCATCAACTCCCATTGTGCCTTGACCAGGCAAGCCCAGGGTTTCGAACCGGCGACCTCAGCATTTCCAGGTCGACGCTTTATCCACTGCGCCACCACAGGTCAGGCCAGGCATTTTGTATTTTTAATATTGATTCTTTATCCTGTGTAACCTTATTTAAAACCCTGATTCAATGACTTCTCAGCTAGCAACCAAATCTGTATTTCTGAGTCCACACATCTGTTTATCAGGTTTCCCTCTTGGGAGGTATTCAGATTTCATAGAGATTACTCTCTTTTCTATAAAACTTTGCCTCCTCCACTCCTTATTTTGTTAACTGCCATTGTTTCCACCATTTCCATTTTCAGACTAGAGAATCATATATGAATCTTCTTCTCCTTCACTACATGTAGAAACCAATCAGAATTATTACACAGCCTGACCAAGTGCTGGTGCAGTGGATAGAGCATTAACCTGAGAGGCTGAAGATCCAAGTTCAAAACTCCAAGGTCGCTGGCTTGAGCACAGGCTCACCAGCTTGAATACAGGGTTGCTGGCTTGAGTGTGGAACCATAGATAAGACCTCGTGGTAGCCGATTTGAGCCCAAAGATTGCTGGCTTGAACCTAGGGTCACTGGTTTGAGCAAGGGGTCACTGGTTTTGCTGGAGCCACTCGATCAAGACATATCTGAGAAAGCAACCAATGAACAACTAAGATGCCACAACTATGAGTTGATGCTTCTTATCTCTCTCCCTTCTTGTCTGTCTGGTCTGTCCCCTCTCCACCCCCTCCCTGCTGAAAAAAAAAATTCTATACATATTTTTTATTTAATTCCTCTGTATTAGGGGTTATATTTGACCTATACTACTCACAAAAATTAGGGGATCAATGGATGTGCAGATACTTCAGTACTTTCAGCTTTTTATATAGTGCATTTTCACCAATAAAATAAAAGTTAGTTTTGCATCTCATTTGCATAATCAAACAACTTTCTTTGACATGTTTGCTTCTCTGATGTTCTTGTTTAATAAAAAAAAATCAAATGCTGTTTTTATTGCTTCATATTCATTATGAAATATCCTAATTTTTGTGAGCACTATAGTTTTTTAGTATTAAATACCATTGCCTTAGCTTGGGCCCTCATTTCTTCTCTCCTTAAATATTACTGAAAATTTCTATGTGTTCTTCTTGTGTCCAGTCTGCTTTTTCCATAATTTGGTCTCCATATTTTTACCAGAAAGATATATCTAAAATGTTAGTTGATCACATTATTATCCTGCTAAAAGCTTTGTGTGGCCCATCCGGGATATAAACTTAGAGTGAAATTAATTCCTGTTTGTGAGCTGGCTTCTGTCTGCTTTTCTATTTTCACCTGTCCCTACATATACTTTCTTGAAATCATACTTAGAAAGAAAGAAAGAAGGAAAGAAGGAAAGAAATAAAGAAAAAAAAGAAAGAAAAATAAAGAAAGAAAAGAGAAAAAGAAAGAGAAAAGAAAGAAAAGAAAGAAAGAGAAAAGGAAAGGAAAGGAAAGAAAGAGAGAGAGAGAAAGAAAGAAAGAAAGAAAGAAAGAAAGAAAGAAAGAAAGAAAGAAAGGGAGAGAAGGAAGGAAGGAAGGAAGGAAGGAAGGAAGGAAGGAAGGAAGGAAGAAAAGACACTTTGCCTTCATAGCTTCTATTACTGGAGCAATTAGTAACACTGGGAGGTTAATTAAAAGCATTAGATTTAGGAAATTAACCTTTGTTAGAAATTTCCTCAGGTGACTTCAGCTATGATAGCAGAATCCCGTACTACCAGCATTTCCATTAAGGGTGTTTCCTAAACCGTCAGCAAAATTCTCAATGTTACAAGAATGAGAATATAAAACTTGGAACTAAATTAAAAAGGAGTACATATTAGTTCCCTATTGCTGCTGTAATAGCATTCCACAAGATCAGAGACTTAACATACATTTATTATCTTAAGTGTTAGAGGACTGAGGTCTAAAATAATTTTCATTGAGCTATAATCCATGGCTCACCAGGGCTCAGTTTCTGTCTGGGGACTGCAGGGAAGAGTCTGTTTCCTTGCCTCCTCCAGCTGCTAGCGGCTGCTGCATCCTTTGACTCAATGTTTATCACTGTGACATCTGCTTCTACAGTCACATCTCCTTCTGATGAATCCTGACCCTCCTCTCTCCCTCTTATAAGCACCCTCCCTTGAAATTACATGTGGCCTATCCAGATAATCCAGAATAGTCTCTCCATCTAAAACTCCTTAATTTACACCCAAAGTCCCTTTTATAATGTAAGCTTATTGTTGGGCAGATAAAATGTATTATGCTCACTTTGTTAAAGATGGAGGCCGTCGCCCAGGTGATATTAATGTGTGTTGAGAATCCTTGTAGCCTGGGGCTTGGTTTTGGGATTAAGCCTTTCCCACCCTTTTTGATGTGGGGCGGTACAATCCAATCATGCCTCAGAAAGTGACTTTGTATTAGAGACTTCCCTATTTTGTATATTGGATTAAGAGTTTCAATTTCTACACTATAAAATGGGGACGGAACGAGAGTTTGCGCTCTTGGTTCCTGAGATTATCATTAGAAGAGAGAGCAGAGGAGAGCAGAAAAAAGCCACGTGGAGGAGGCCAGGAGAAGCAGCCAAGATGGCGGAGTGCTGAGTGAGATGCCAGTTTGTGTAGAGTTTGTATCTGGGATAAGGAAGGAGATGGGGAAAAGAGGTGAATAAGTCTGGTGAGCTAGAAACCTTTGATTCTAGGAAACTCGGATAAATCAGTAGCTTTGTGAGCACTGAATGTGACTGGGTTTTGGAGCCCAGTGTGTATTTTTACTTGCCCGCCGGGTGCAAGCTAGAATTAAAGATGACAGCCCATCAGTTTTTGGCTCTGTTGTTTCTTTACCGACTGTCTGAATCCAATGCGAACCTGCATGGACTGGGCTGCTGTGATGGTGGCCCTGGCTCTGGCTCCTGGCTTTACACTTATATATCCACAGGTTCTAGGATTATATGTAGACATCTTTGATAAGGAGGAATTATTTCACCTACCACAGAATAATTGTAAATAGTTTATAAATGTTTAAAAGTCTAAAGCAATATATATTTTTAATAAATTTATTTTCTCCTTTTATTTTTCAATGAAAAAATTTTATTTTAATTGGTTTATCTTCTCAAATTAATATGGAAAATAGAATTATGGATCTTTATCTTTGAAGTCACAGCAATATATTTTCACATATACCAAAACTATAATATTAACCACCATGTTGATTTTCTCTTTATTTCTCAAAAGTACTTGACAAAAAAGAAAGTTTTTGCAAATACTTTTTCGTTATTTCAATTCTTGCCAACCTTTTATGTGCATTTGTTCATTTCTTAAATTTATTCCTTTGAGCAAGGAATTAAAAAGTACTAAATACAATACACATGATATTTATATAGAGCAAGCCTAAGTGAAAATTATATTTTCTGCATTTATCTCCTTATCCATCCACCCTTTCTCTTTTGCAAAAGGAGTTAGAAATTTTTAGGAGAGAAACATAAAAGTAACAGTAAAAATAGTATAAAGAAACTAAAATTTTCCCTGGGGGAGAGGATAAGACTCTTCAGAACAGTGTGCGTTTAAATACATATATCTAGAATCTAAAGTGGAACAAAGCACCTTAAAGAAAGACTCATCTAGAGTTAGTATTTTCTGATGTTAGAGTTCAACTATAACAATGTCCTTTACTATATGGAGACCCCACATCCTACAGCATTTGATGGCTACCAAACAGATGAAATAAAACACAAAATAAAACAAAAAAACAAACAAACAATCATAAGTGAATCATGTCAAGCTCTATTAAGAGTGGGGAGGCAATTCCAAAGCCACCAGAGTAGAGGTGGCTGATTCATATATGTATTTGCTTACAGGACAGTTTTTTTTCTCTAATAGTGGGGGCTTGAGTTGAATTTTCTTTTTCTGTGAGTTGATAATAAGTTACTTGCAGATGAATGTATTTGAAGTCAAAATATGAGAAGTTCACATGTTTGCCTGTATGATTGTGAGCAAGTCTGATAATCTTTTAGAGCTTCAGTTTCTTCATTCATAAAAGGAGGAAAAAGTTATTCAAATCATCAGAATGTTGATTCAGTTTGTGACTGTGGATGCTATTATTTTGCATTCTGAACTTTCAACTGGTCCATGAAGTCCTGTGTTCAGTCCTCATTTATATTTCATGGCACTGTACTTTATACAACTATAAAAAATTTAAAACAGAAGCACGTTTATTTGATTCTAAAAGAACATTGTCCTTCAGTAACAAGGGTAAGGTAAAACTACAATTCTATAGCTGAAGGCCTTTCCTACAAAAAGGCATAATTATATTAGGAATATGATTAATGTAGATAATGTAATAACAGGTACATTTAAAACATAGAGAGCCAAAAAGCATCATGTTTACTAGTTAGGTAAAACAAAGACAATATAAATTTTACCTCCCCCTGAGAAATGGTAGTAATATCTACAAAAATTGAGAGACAGAAATATACTTATGAAATAAAACCATTTTCTTCAGTTTGTCAATCAAAATGAATAATTTCAAAGTCTCATTTTCAACTAGATTATTTTAATATTTAACTACATAAAATACTGCAATCATTTTCTTTAGAAAATGGTTAGACTAGAATACTGCAGTTCTAATGATGACATATTATTATGATAAAAATGACTTAATTAATTGATGATCATATATCAACTTATAAAGTAGATAAAAGATTTTAAAAGTTTTCAAATCTAAGATAATATAAAACTATATGAATTGTTTAAAGTATTCTGAGGAATAAACCTTTATAATCTTTTTAGTTTTCAAGAACTGTATAAATTTCTTTGCTATAAATCTAACTAGACTAAGTGGCCAGTTCGTTTCTTTTATAATGTATGCATTTATTGATAATCTATTGATATTACCCCAAATATAACCATTAAGATATGATTAAAAATAAAAAAAATATATAATGTGCTTGTAAAAGAATGATACAAGAGATGGCAAGTATTGTAGGGAGGCTTGGGTTTTTTTCCAGATGTTCTTCTTTATGGCTTTGTTTCTCTTTTAGAACATGTAAATTTTTAAAAAATGTAATGGATGACTTTCCATGATATTTGAAGTATAACCTTTTAAAGCAGTCAGCCTTGTTTCTCCTTTGCTCTCTGCATCCTTGAAAGAACATTCACAACTTCATAATAAAAATAATACCAAAATGTCACTATACCGAGTATGAAAAATAATACATTTAAGTATTACATGAGAGCGTTGTTTTAAGTTGAAAGTAACTGTGAAGTGTAAAGCATCATTAAAATACAGTTGTTGATTTCTCAAGCAAATGGTTGCTTTATAAAAATCTTCCTGATAAATATTAATGTTTAAGTATTAATTCAGTCAAATAAACATTTTTTTGTAAAAAGAAATTTAAGACATCTTCCTGAATCTAGCATAAGTATTATAATTACCTTGTGTATTTCCATACTTATAAGAAACAATTGAATTGTATCAGAAGCTTCCAAAAAACATAAACTGTAATATTGCCTGATTTAAATAAAGCGTTAGCACTTATTTCAAATATGCCTAATAGTACAAAATATAATGTTATATCTGGAAAATTAATATTATTGGAAGACTACGTCTCTTATTCATTGAATAGGTTTGTTAAACTGAAAAGGACATATTCTCATCTCATTAGTTCTTTATATGCTATCAAGAGATAGTATGTATTCAATTTGAATTTGAATTTTTAATACATAATAATTTTTGAAAATAAAAAGCATCTAAATACCGAACTGACATTTTAAAAACTAACTGTGAAGGCCCATTTCAGTTTCTTTTTTGTTTATGTTTTTATTAAGTGAGAAGCAGGGAGGCAGAGAGACAGACTCCTGCATATGCCCTGACCAGGATCCACTAGACAAGCTCCCTATGGGGTGATGCTCTGCCCATCTGTGGCTCTTGCTCTGTTGCTCAGGAACCAAGCTATTTTAGCACCTAAAGCGAGGCCATGGAGCCATCTTCAGTGCCCAGGGCCAACTTGCTTGAACTATTTAAGCCATGACTGCAGGAGGAGGGGAGAAAGAGAAAGAGAGAGAGAGAAGGAAGGAAGGGGTGTCGGAGAAGCAGATGGTCACTTCTCCTGTGTACCCTAATTGGGAATCAAATCTGAAATTTCCACACACCAGACAAGGCTTTACTGCTGAGCAAACCAACCAGCCAGGACTCCATTTGAGTTTTTATTTATGGTTATTCTAAGGTCAAATGACATAATATATGCAAATATATATGCAAAGCATATAGCACAGTCCTTTCTACATGCAGTTCACCCAATAAATAAAAAGAAGTACAAAATTTCTCATTAAAAAACCTAGGGCTAGGCCCTGGCTGGTTGGCTCAGCAGTAGAGCATCAGCCTGGCATGCGGGGGACCCGGGTTCGATTCCCGGCCAGGGCACATAGGAGAAGCACCCATTTGCTTCTCCACCTCCCCCCCTCCCGTCCTTCCTCTCTGTCTCTCTCTTCCCCTCCCGCAGCCGAGGCTCCATTGGAGCAGAGATGGCCGGGGTGCTGGGGATGGCTCTTTGGCCTCTGCCCCAAGCGCTAGAATGGCTCTGGTCTCGGCTGAGCGATGCCCCGGAAGGGCAGAGCATCGCCCCCTGGTGGGCAGAGCATCGCCTCTGGTGGGCGTGCCGGGTGGATCCTGGTCCAGCGCATGTGGGAGTCTGTCTGACTGTCTCTCCCGGTTTCCAGCTTCAGAAAAGTGCAAAAAAGAAGAAGAAGAAGAAAAAAAACAAAAACCTAGGGCTAGCTGTGTTTTTGAATTCTCAATATTTCTGATTTTAAAAGATCAGGCCCTGGCCGGTTGGCTCAGTGGTAGAGCATCAGCCTGGCGTGCGGAAGTCCCGGGTTCGATTCCCGGCCAGGGCACACAGGAGAAGCACCCATCTGCTTCTCCACCCCTCCCCCTCTCCTTCCTCTCTGTCTCTCTCTTCCCCTCCCGCAGCTGAGGCTCCATTGGAGCAAAGATGGCCCGGGCGCTGGGGATGGCTCTTTGGCCTCTGCCGCAGGCGCTAGAGTGGCTCTGGTCACAACAGAGCGACGCCCTGGAGAGGCAGAGCATCGCCCCCTGGTGGGCGCATGCGGGAGTCTGTCTGTCTGACTGCTTCCCTGTTTCCAGCTTCAGAAAAATACAAAAAAAACAAAAAACAAACAAACAAAAAAATAAAGATCATATGAAACAATCTTAAATAAGTACGTGATGTTGTGAACTTCAAATAAAACATCATTGTACAGTGTATGTATACATATATGTATATTTGTGTGTCTTGGCTTCTTCTACTAAATATTATATATAGGGGATTTATTCTTATTCTGTGGAACAGAGATTTATTTATGTTCATTATTATGTAATACTTAACTGAATAAATATGCCACAATTAATTTTGCTTTCAAGATTTTGCTATTACAAATAAAACATCAATGAATGTTCTTATGCATGTATTTTTGTAAATAATATTATTACCTATAGGAGAAGGGTTAGAAACAAGAGAGGCTGCTGTTCATTGTTGTTTAAAGATCTTTTGTCTCCCAACACAACACTTAAGATTATTTGAGAATTGAGAAATATCTCATTCACAGAAAAGTTAAATTGCACGTGAAGCTTCATCTGATCTCTGGAATAACTAAAACAACATTAGAAGAAACTGTTTTTCTTTCCTATTACCTTAGATTATATAATATAAATGTTATTACAACAATAAAATAAAGAAGTGTGAAAATAAATGAACTATGGTATATATACAATTTAGTCCTTGACACTCCCTTGGAAGATCCAAAAACAACCTCCCATAATCAAATATGTGACTATAGCTGAAGCAATGTATTTGGGATAAAGTAAGACTATAGATAGCCTTAATGCATTTTAGATCTGATTTTGGTACCAAATAGGTAAGCACCAAATTTTTTAAAATCTGATTTTTAGAGCTTCTTGCATTTTGGAATTGCAGTTGAGAGACTGAGGACTGACAAGATGAGTTGTAAAACAGTTGAACTAGAAAAACACTGCTGTATCTATGTCAAAAGGATGGATAAATAATTTTGGAAATGATAGACTAAAAATTATTTCATTAAGGAAGATTTATATGATGATGTAAATACACACAGACTTCAAATAAGCATTTTGCAAAATGTTTGAAAAAACACCAATGGAATCTAGGGGTAAAGAGAGTTTAGAATGAGAATGGATTTTTCTGTGTAATTAGAACTTGGGAAGCTGAGCTGCCCAGTTTTATGCCTTCTCCTCTGGTAATTCTGTTTCTCTTCTAATGTTCATCTCATCAGTTATCACTTACGTATAGATGTATAAGTTTTATCCACATCTTGTACCTTACCTCTGACTTCCAGACTCACATATCCAGCTGCCTACTTCACATACCCCCTGGAACACCTTAAAAATATTACACACTCTGTCTATTCAAAACCAAACTTGAGATTCTCTGCGTCAACCACCCCCTCCAACCCCCCCCCCCCCCAGAAAACCAGACTTCTCTTGGAGAGGCATCACCATTTATTCAGTCACTTAAGCCAGAAGCTTAGGTATCATTTCTGAATCAATTTCTAACATTCCTGGAATCTAACTACTTGTTTCCATGTGACCACCTTACCCTGATCACATGACCCTAATATAAGCAGCCCTTGTTTCTCTCTCGTTTTAACCCTCGAAAATTCATCCAACCAAACTACTACATCTCCTTTCTTGTGATAAAGAAATTAGGACACCTTTACATACCTGAAGGGTTAGTAGACTGGTCCTACTGACTTCCCCAACCTCACAGCACGCCAAATTCTCTGCTCGAGTCTCATCATTTCTCTTTAGTGCATTTTTCTCACCTTGCTTCCTTCCATCAGGGTTTTTGCACATATTACTCCATCTCCCTGAAAGCTTTTCCTATATTCTTCTAGTTGCTTCCTATTATTCAGATTCAGCTCAATCATTCCTTCCTCAGGAAACTTACCCCTAACTTCTGCCTAATCTTTCTCTACCTGCTCAGAGTCTGTATATCTATCTTTTCTGTCACTTATAGCATGTAACAATTCACAGTATTTGTGTAATTGTTTGGGTAAAAATCTGTCTCTCTCATCTCTCTGTGATCTACAAGAGAAGAGACTTTGCTTACCTTGGTTAATTTTGATCACTGTAATTATTAACCCAACTGGCTAGCATATATAGGCCTATGCATATTTGTTAAGTGAATGGATTAGTAAAATTAGTAGCAGAAATTAACCTTTCTTAGAGAAACTGACTTTCACTTGAATGTTTTGTTCCCATTTTGACTAGGTTTTTCTGCTTGATTTTGTGACAACTTATAATATCATAGGGTTTATTACATTGTGTTATTATTATGTTTTATTATTTATCTCTTCTAATAGACTGTGAACTCTTTGAAGACTGGGTTATGTCTATTTTATTAATAATTTTTCCCCAGAGCTTATCACAGTAATATAAAAACTTTGTATCTCTTTTCAAAGACACATCATGGTGTAAGCACTCAAAATATTTACAGAACTAATGAATGCTACATTTGTGAGCGCAGCATCAAATATATTTTAAAATATTGTGTCAAGTTTTTTGCATGTTTTGTATTGACTTATTCTGGTTATTGGTGATATTGCCACGTTGAATTAGTGTATGCACGGCTGTTGTATTGTTTTCAGCTGGTTAGTCTCTGACGTGACTCTTCATTAATGTTTCTGGCTCAAAAATTTCATATACACATACTCTTCTAAAATAGATCACACTAAATAAACTATGGTTATTTCTGGTTTATCTAATTCCTTTAAAGGTATAAAATGATAATTTTACGGAGATAACTAACATAAACAAAACAAATCAATTTAGTAGATGGAGCTGGATTAAATGTAAAGGATTTTAAGGGAAGTTTAGACATTATAGTGCAAATATAAGTGCTTGGGAAGTGCGAGCATTTTTCCTGCTAGAGCACCATTGAATTAGGAGAACTCTGATTAATCATTTTCATGCCTTCTCAAGTATTTTAAGTGTGGGTCTCTTCTCAAACACACACCATTGGAATTATCCAAATTCATACAATTGAGACAGAAGGAATATATTACAATCACATTTGATATTATTATCCATCAAATAGCTTTGGATTATATAATACTCAGCTGAAATATGCTGACATTTATTCAGAAACCTAAGTAAAACTTTTGATGAACTGGGCCCTACTTTGTTCAGTAGTTATATCTCAATCAGACAGGCTCGACTGTATAATTTTAGGTTTAGTCAAGATGAGATGTATGGGTATATCATATCCAAAGACTGCTGTGAAAAAGTAAGATTTCAAGAAATGAGTTATTAATCTTTACAGCAGAACCTTAACAAATGTCATATGATTTTTATGAGTAGATACCTAGGAGGTAGTAGATTCATAAGCCCCCCAAAATAGCTTTCCTTTTATATACTTGTGATAGTAGGAACATAATTAATAGTTACCTATTACTCACTTGTGAAGTCCAAGCTTTTACTTCATTTATTAAATTCAAGCTTTAGTACAAATTTAACAAAATTAAATACTGTCATAGTGAATGGAATTCTCTGTCTTGCTCTTAGATGTGTGTGTGTGTACATGTGTGTGTGTGTATGCGTATGCGTATTTGGTGACAGTAAATATGTTTTTATTTACCATTTCCCAGTTACATATTTAGAAGAAATTTATTTCTGGCTGAATATATTTGTTTCTGTCTTGGCAGATAGTTTATATATGCTTCCTAGGAAGGTGCTCATGTTTGCTTGATTAATCTTTTTGGCTAGTCAAATTAATGGTGATTAAGAGTCTTGTTATTGAGGTAATTGCTTATATGATGTTGGCCATCACATTTTAGTTGTGCGTTTCAAAAGGCCAGTAGCCAGAGGGCGTTTCATTCTTTCCCCGTTCCTTGCCCTCAGCTGAACTCAGGGGGCTGCAGGTGAGTGCTGACACAGGGGTCACAGATGGCTTTCCTGAGAGGAATGGCTTTCCCTTGGGACTGGCTTCTACAAAGAGCAACTTCGCAATTGTTTGCTAAGTGAATGTTGAAAGAATCAGCTGAGGATTTTTATCACCCTCTTATGCTTTCTTTATCATTTTTATACTTGATCTTAGCCAAAAGGCGAGAAGCGATTTTTAAAGAATCTAAAATATATACAAGCTGGCATAAATATGAATCTATAGAAATATTTAAGAGAGATGATATAAGTAGTAAATATGATAGGTACAACCTTATACATAGGAAATCACAGGGTCAGTAGAGTTCACCAAAGATTTTTTGTACAATTATCCATTTTTTTTCTAAAATTTCCTTGTACAATATACTCTCCCTATTGCTATCCTCTGGATGGGAACTAAAGCCATATAAGAATTAAGTCAAAAAGACTCCAGTGTAGAACACTGAAAAGTAAGTTGGGGAGTGAAGTCCCTTATCTAGGAGCCTACCTTAAAACCACTGTGTGAAAGTGAGAACGACTCCATGTGGAAACTTGGAGAGTGGTTCTAGTCAGCGCTGCTCGGCGGGCGCACCTGGTACCTACGCTCTTCTGCCTACCAGAAGCTTTCCAGTGCAAATGCAAATAGGTCTACTTAATATTTTGTTATTAACTAACTTATAACTAAATATTTGCTAATTTATAGAGTTGAAAACTTCCAAGGCTGGTATAATTTAATTACTTAATAAGATATACATTAGATTGAATCAGAGGAAACTGACATTTTATAGATCAAAAATGATCAAATATCTGCAATTTCACAAGTTCTGTCTAATAACTTCTTTTTCATATTTCTTTTTCCTTGGCTGCCAGATGTTCATGGGTAAATTTTGTACTCAATTACAATATCAATCTTCAGCCTACATTTTCTGGTGCAATACTTCTTGCCACATTCACAATTCCTATTTACTTACAATGTTTTGGAAAATAATAAAAATATAAATAAATAGTTTCAAATGAAATAAAACTGATTATTACACATGAACAAAATATTGGATTTAAATTGATTATCATTATATTTAGTTTCAGTGGCAGAGTGATAATGTAGAGATATAATTCAGAGATTGGAGGCACGATTTACTTATTGTTTTTAATAGCAAAATTTCCCTACATCTGCATGGTCTCAATCTCTTTGAGACTTTAATAACCAAGTCACAAGCTATAGCTGCTTCAGCCTTCTAGGTTAAGACTGGTATTCTAATGGAGCTTATCTGGTCCTCTTTGGATTCCCAAAGCTCTCCGTGGTCACTATAGTTAACCATACACTGTATTCTGATGACTCATTCATTCAGTCATTCATTGAATATATGCAGATACCTATTTTTAAAAGCTCACTGTGTGGCATTATCTGGGTTATATTTAGGAAACATGGCAGTACAGCAGCCAGCAAGATAAGCACAATACTTATATACTTTCTCTTGGAGATCACATACTTTTTATCCTTGTCTAGACTGTGACTAGACCTCAAACTCTTCAAAGGCGGATACCACAGTTATCTCCTTTACCTTCAGTGTACCACTCTGTAAACATATGCTGGGCATCAAAACATGTCTTACATAAGTGAATAATTGAACAATAGCAACCTATAATTTTATTTACTTCATCCAAACAGATCCTTGACCTTCAGTAAAACAAATGCAATGGACAGTTTTATGGTTCTATCTTTAGATCCCAGGCAATTAAAAATTATTTTAAAATTGGCTCTTGTGGTTTTACTGATATTTTACACTCAAATGTCTCATTGTTCTGACATGTCTATGATTGGAAAGACAGAGAAATTTTGGGGGAAGTGGACTAATCACATGCCATTAATTCTTTTTTATTTTTTATTTTTATTTTTTTTTTATTTTTTATTTTTATTTTTTTATTTTTTATTTTTTTTCATTTTTCCGAAGCTGGAAACAGGGAGGTAGTCAGACAGACTCCCGCATGCGCCTGACCGGGATCCACCCGGCATGCCCACCAAGGGGCTATGCTCTGCCCCTCTGGGGCATCGCTCTGTTGCATCCAGAGCCATTCTAGTGCCTGAAGCAGAGGCCACAGAGCCATCCCCAGCGCCCAGGCCATCTTTGCTCCAATGGAGCCTTGGCTGCGGGAGGGGAAGAGAGAGACAGAGAGGAAGGAGAGGGGGAGGGGTGGAGAAGCAGATGGGTGCCTCTCTTGTGTGCCCTGGCTGGGAATCGAACCCAGGATTCCTGCATGCCAGGCCACTGAGCCAACCAGCCAGGGCCGCCATTGATTCTTTCTCTGCTCCACTCAGTTCTTAGGTTCCTCTTAGTTGACATGTGTTGTATAGATGAGGTCAAGCCAGTCTCACTTCTGCCTGCTAAATACTTGGAATTCCCTATAAATAACCAATAATTTAGGCAGAATTAAATTTGGTTCTATTTTATATTTTATGTTGTCTCTGTTCACAGTGGTCTAAAGACCACAAAATGGTAATCTTGTTTTGAGAAAGGGAGGTATTCGTGTGAGTTCCTTTCCATGACTAACTCTGTGACTGTCTCCCAACTTCTTGTCTTCTCTCATTTTGATCTTTTGCTTTTGAGCTTTCGTTCCTTTTGCTTCCGGTGAAGGATCATCTCTTTCCAACGCCTGATTTGTATTTATTTCCTCCTCCCACTGCTTTTTTGTGACATTTTTAATTTGTGTATACATTACTGAGCCAATATATGTAATGTTTAGGAAGGGAGGCTGTGTATTCTGACTTCATCCCTTACATGAGGAGTAACAATAGGCATGTCACCTAATCTCTGAGTCTCAATGGCTTCATCCCTATGCTGTCAGGGAGACACTAGTGATATCGATCTCTGAAGGTTCTAACAAGGATTAAATGAAATAATGTGGGGAAGTTGCTTAGCACAGTGCCTGGTACCTGAGGCATATAATTACAATTATTGTTGCTTTTGCTGTGGTTGATAATAACACTACCTTAGATGGAATACTTCTAGGCCCTAGGATCACATTTATGACTTCTCTTGTATTCCTGATGTAACATGGCATATAAGTACTCCAATGAAGCCTTTTAGAGTTGGTGGGTGAAAAGTATTATAAATTCTAATTCAACAGACTTTCCTTAGAAATATATACAATTACTACATTCTGTAAAAGATTCTGATTTGTGAATATGAACATATTTATACTGTATATTCTATAAATGTACACATATTCAGAAGAATTAATATAAAATTGTAGGATAATCTAAATATCTAAGCTAAAGAAATTACCCCTTGGTTTTTTAATGCAATGTTATTTTACAACTTTAAAGTTCACAGCAATATAATTAGTAATATATGTAATCTTTATTACCGATCTTAATCTTTTTTATATGACTGAAAAATTATTTTATGGTAGCACAATTAAAATAATGCTAAAAATGTCAGCATAACAGAATTAAACTAAAGTAACCATTACAATATTGTATCCCAAACCAGCTAATTTAAATGCAAAACACTTCATAAATGTTATTTATCTGGGCATGCTAAGGGCTTTAAGGAGTAGTTTGTGTAACTGAAATAAAAAAAAAAAGCTCTGTGCAGCAATCTTTACTATTGTTTAACATGAGGGAAATATTAAGTAGGTTATATATAGGCCACTTGAGGAAAATGTATCCACATCACAGCATCGTTAATATAAAGGGGACTGGCAGGTGGTAATACGTTCAGAGGCTTTTAAAGAGAAAACTTGGAATTCTTAAAATTGTCTTCATACAAATAATGGTATGTTCTTAACTATGAGAGCTAGACTGAAGATGCCCAGAATTTTAAGTCTATGTTTTGAAAAGTAGCTTCAAAATATTGGACAGTTGCTTAGCTGGTCAGATATTTTTCTGAATGCTTTTTTTTCTGTCATTCATAATGACTCTATCAAAGTGATATTATAAGGTGAGAATATGGAAGAGTTTAGAAACAAAATAATTAAAAAATTAAAATCACCTAGATTTTTCCCGCCCATAAAGTATCACATTTAATATTTAGTGTGTATATTTCTAGTTTATGCTACTTTTAGATAATTTTTAAATTTTAATTAAATGGTTGTTATGATTATAGCACATAGAATAAATTTTTAATATTAAATACTCTTAAAAAACTAATAATAATGTATCAGCTCTGCTTTCCTTGTATTATTTCAGCCTTTCTTTTGTAGACCCTCAAAAAATATTGCTACATACCTACTTATTACAAATTTTATTCCAGTTGCGTGTAATTTTCAGGACTATTCTTGAGAACAAGGTTAACATTTAAAATATTTTAGTAAACTTAGACCATAAATTTAAAAAAAAACTTCATTGTACAGTGTGTTTTTTCAATAATTCAATTGCTAAAAACGGAACTTTGAAATACCAGATGATGCTACACATTGCAATTGTTTGGTTTCTGTTTTGTAGGTCCCCACTCACCTGGAAAATCCTGCGAGGACTCAGCTACAGAAAATCCAAAGACAGCAAGTAAAACCCTTCATGACTCTTGACCACCAGATCATCACCCAGACTTTTAAACGGTCCCACGCTCCAACGCAAAGCTGTGGGCCTGTGCCGCAGCATGAACACCCTTCTCCCGAGAGTGACGCTGGCCTCACCAGAAACCCACTCACCAAGCCGCTGACTCTGGGGGAAGAAGATGACGATGTGGAGTGGCATGTAGGTCTACCAGCTGCTTATGAAAATGTATAATGAGTTTTTGAAAAAAAAGCATTCAAGAAATTGAAGTTGAAATTCCAAATGCAAATTTACTTAACAAAAGAAGTGCCTTAATTTATTAATTTGTAATAATTGGTTATACACATTAATTTTGTATAATAAATACAACAGTTCCTTTTAATTTTTATATTAGTTATGTATCAATGTAAGTCTAAATAATCTCCGATAGTAATATATATTAAAAAGATTTAGCTTTTTTGGGAGGCATCATGGAAAGATCTTTGCTAGAAAGAGTAAACAATTAGAATAATTTCTTTTATAAAACCGATTTCTCTCAGCTGAGAGACAGGCACAGTTCTTCAAAAGTAAAGTATTTAACATTCACTGAGTGACTTATGGGTCCATTGTCCATACTGAAACCTAGACTCATCACTTTAATGACAAAAATCAAAGTTTGCTCTGGAGTTATTTGGGTTTTATTAATAGAAATAAAATACTAACTTATGGGACCTGCCTATAGACCCTATACGATGACCATTTTCATCAATAAGCATTATTTTCCCTTTTTAGTTTCAGTTGTACCACATAGTGGTTAGATAATTCTATACTTTATTTACTTATTTTTATTTTTTTTCTTTAGTGAGAGGCAGGGAGGCAGACAGACAGACTATCACAGGTGCCCCAACTGGGATCCACCTGGCAAGCTTCCTACAGGGGGACGCTCTGCCCATCTGGAGCCACTGCTCCGTTGCTTGACAATGGAGCCACCTTAGCACCTCAAGCGAGGCTATGGAGCCATCCTCAGTGCCTGGGGCCAACTTACTTGAACCTTTCAAGTCATGGCTGTGGGAGAAGAGAGAAGGGAGAGAGGGGTGGAGAAGCAGATGATTGCTTCTCCTGAGTGCCCTGGCTGGGAATAGAGCCCTGGATATCCATGGTTCTACCACTGAGCCAACCAGCAAGGGCCTATTCTATACTTTAAAAAGTGGTCTCCCTGCCTGACCAGGTGGTGGTGCAGTGGATAGAGCATTGGACTGGGATGTGGAGGACCCAGGTTTGAGACCCCGAGGTTGCCAGCTTGAGCGCGGGCTCATCTGGTTTGAGCAAAGCTCACCAGCTTGGACCCAAGGTCGCTGGCTCAAGCAAGGGGTTACTTGGTTGGCTGAAGGCCCACGGTCAAGGCACATATGAGAAAGCAATCAATGAACAACTAAGGTGTTGCAATGAAAAACTCATGACTGATGCATCTTATCTCTCTCCGTTCCTTTCTCTCTCTCTCTCTCTCTCTCTCTCTCTCTCGCTGTCTCTGTAAAGTAAAAAAAACAACAAAAACCAAAAAAAGTGGTCTCCCTGATATTTCCAGTACCTACCTGGTACCATACATAGTTATTATTACTATATTCTCTGTGCTCTACCTTACATCCCTGTGACTATTTTGTAACTACCAATTTGTGCTTCCCAGTTCCTTTACCTTTTTTACCCATTCTCTCATGCCACCTCCACTCTGGCAACTATCAGTCTATATTCTGTATCTATGAGTCTGTTTCTGTTTTGTTCATTTATTTTGTTCTTTAGATTTTACATGTAAGTGAAATAATATGATATTTGCATGTTTCTGACTGACTTATTTCAGTTAACATGTTTTAGATCCATTCATTTTATCACAAATGATAAGATTTTATTGTCTTTCATTGTCTCTTTTTATAACCTTTGTTTTAAAGTCTATTTTGTCAGATATAAGTATTGCTAGCTCAACTTCTTTAAAATTTTCATTAGCATGAAATTTCTTTTGTGTGTATGTGTGTGTGTGTTTGTGTGTGTGTGTGTGTGTGTGTGACAGAGACAAAGGAGAGACAGAGAGATGGACAGACAGGAAGGGAGAGAGACGAAAAGCATCAAGTCTTCCTTGTGGCACCTTAGTTGTTGATTAATTGCTTCTCATTTGTGCCTTGACTGGAGGGCTACAGCAGAGCGAGTGAACCCCTTGTTCAAATCAGCAACCATGGGCTTCAAGCCAGCAATCTTGGGGTTCAAACCAGCGACTATGGGGTCATGTCTATGATCCCACACTCAAGCCAGTGACCCCATGTTCAAGCTGGTGAGCCTGTGCTCAAGCCAGCAACCTTGGGGTTCGAACTTGGATCCTCTGCATCCCAGTCTGACTCTCTATGAGGGTTCCCCAAACTTTTTACACAGGGGGCCAGTTCACTGTCCCTCAGACTGTTGGAGGGCCACCACATACAGTGCTCCTCTCACTGACCACCAATGAAAGAGGTGCCCCTTCCGAAAGTGCGGTGGGGGGTGTGGATAAATGGCCTCAAGGGGCCGCATGCGGCCTGGGGGCCATAGTTTGGGGATGCCTGCATCCACTGCACCACTACCTGGTCAGGCTGAAATACCTTTTTCTATCCTACTTTCTATCTGTGTGTCTTTTGTTCTGAAGTGGGTCTGTTGTAGACAGCATATATACAGATTTTGCTTTCTTATCCATTCAGCTACCATATGTTTTTTATTGGAGCTTTTACTCCAATTACATTTATAGTGATCATTGATAAATACACATTGGTTGATATTCAATATTTTATTCTTTTAAATTACGTTTTTCTTCCCTTTTTTCTTCTTAAAGGCAAACTTTTAAAATTTTTTGTGTTACTGTTTTGGTAGTGATGAATTTCTTTAGTGTTTCCTATTCTGTAAAGCTCATTATTTCTCTTTTAAAGAATTTTGTTTATTATTTTTTGAGAGCAGATAGAGAGAGAAGGGGAAAGCCTTAACTCATGCTAATTTCTTCTTGTATGTGCCTTGGCCTGGCAAGTCCGGGGTTTTGAAACAGTGACTTCCATATTCGCTGTTTGTGCTTTATCCACGGTGCCACCACAGTTCAGGCTCTCTTTTGATTTTAAATGATAGCCTTGCTGGGTAGACTAATCTTGATTATAGGTCCTTTGTTTCATCACTTTGCATATTTTGTGCCAAAGTCTTCTGGCCCGAAATGCTTCTGAGAGAAATCAGCTGACAGTTTTATGGGAGCCCTTTTGTAGGCACCTAATCGTTGTTCTTTTGCAGCTTTTAAGATTTTCTCTGACATTTTAATTTGCCATTTTAATTATGATGTGATTTTGTGTGGGCCTTTTAGGGTTCATCTTGTTTGGGACTTTCTCTGTTTCCTGGACTTGTGTATCTTTTTTCTTCACCATGTTAAGGAAGTTTTTTGTTTGTGTGTGTGTATATATATATATATATATTTATTAGTGAAAGAGAGAGACAGACAGTGACAGATAGACAGGAAAGGAGAGACAGGAGAAGCATCAACTTGTAATTGCAATACTTTAGTTGTTCACTGATTGCTTTCTCATATGTGCCTTGACCGGGCATCTCCAGCTGAGCGACTGACCCCTTGCTCAAGCCAGCAAACTTGGGTTCAAGTCAGCAACCTTTGGGCTCAAGCCTACAACCTTTGGGCTCAAGCCAGTGACCATATTCAAGCCGGGCGACCGCCTGGTCAGCAAAGAAGTTTTCAGTTAGTACTTATTTAAATAAGTTCACAATCCTTTGCTCTCTTTTTATGTATTGATACCCCTATGAAACTTATACTTTGTTGTCCCAGAGATCCCATAGACTATCATCATTTTTAAAATTCTTTTTTGCTGCTCTGATTGGGTGTTTTCTGCTGCCTTGACTTCCAAGTATCCTTCACTCCTGTGCTTCATCTCATCTGTTGTAGCTTTCTTAAAGTCTATTCTTTATTTCAGATATTGTATTATTTATTTCTGACCTTTTTATGGTTTCTGTGTCCTTTCTTATGCTATCTCTTTAAGTTTTCGCTTAGTTTATTTATTCTTTTCCTAAGTACCTTGAGCATCCTTATAACTTTATATTCATTGTTTTGAACTTTCTATCTGGTAGATTGCTTGCCTCTATTTCATTTATTGGGGATTTCTCCTTTTGTTTCATTTGGGGACATGTTTATGTTCCCCCATGTTGACTGTGTCTCTGTATTTATTTCTGTACATTTGGTAGATCTATTATGTTTCCCAGTCCTGGTACGGTAGCCTGGTGTGGTAGTTATCCTGTAGGGCTCATTAGCACAATCTCCCTGATCACCTTGGCTGGGTGCTTCAGGAATGCCTTTTGTGTGGGTTAAGTGAGCCCTTTTTGGGTAGTTGTCTTGATTATTGTTGGCCTGTTGACCTCTGGCTGGTTGACTGTGGAAATTGACCTGAACCATAGTATATGAGTTGTTATGCAGTGGCTGACACCACAAAGTGAAATTAGCCTCAGCAGGGTCAAAGTGCTGGCCGAGATTTTAGCTTGTGGAACTGACTGGGTCATGCTCTGATGTGGTTTGACGTCTGCCTCAGGTGGGTGTGTTGGTCCTGGGGTATTTTGGGAAGGACTCTGGTGGAGGTCAATATCAAATGCTGCCTGTAAATGGTCCCAGGTTACCTGTTAGGAGCTCCAAAGTGATCCATAGTTTTGAGCTACTTCTGCTAGGCCTGGGCACCCATGGGAGGGTCTAGGATTCATACCATGGCCAACTTCCAGCAGCACTGAGTCTTAGGCCAGGTTAAAAAAGCCCAAGGAACCTCACCACCCACCTCTGGTAGCCAGCTACCTGTTAGGCTCAGTACTGAAAGAGGCTGTGGCAGTATGCGAGCTGTCTGATGTAGGTTCTTAGTGTGTCACCTGGTAGGGGTTAGTGGTGTTCATCAGGTTGAGACGGATGCAAACTTAGTGCTAGTGCTGGGTCTGAGGCCATTTAGCAATGGTAAGCCTCTAGCCACTGGAATCCTGTGGGCCTTTGTGGTAGAGCCAGGTCTCAGGGAGTTATCAGGATGAGCAAAAGTAGATTTAAGGTTGGTGGAGGTTCCGGGCACAGAAGAAAATATTGGGCCCCTTAAAAAAAAGAGACAGGGAAAATAAAAATACATGTCAACCACATTTTTAATAAGTTTTTTTGTTTTGTTTTGTTTTGTTTTTTTGTATTTTTCTGAAGCTGGAAACGGGGAGAGACAGTCTGACAGACTCTCGCATGCGCCCAACCGGGATCCACCCGGCACGCCCACCAGGGGCAACGCTCTGCCCACCAGGGGGTGATGCTCTGCCCCTCCGGGGGGGGGTCGCTCTGCCATAACCAGAGCCACTCTAGCGCCTGGGGCAGAGGCCAAGGAGCCATCCCCAGTGCCCGGGCCATCTTTGCTCCAATGGAGCCTTGGCTGCGGGAGGGGAAGAGAGAGACAGAGAAGAAGGAGAGAGAGAGGGGTGGAGAAGCAAATGGGCGCTTCTCCTATGTGCCCTGGCCGGGAATCGAACCCGGGTCCCCCACACGCCAGGCCGATGCTCTACCGCTGAGCCAACTGGCCAGGGCCCACATTTTTAAATAAATAAAAAATATTATGTATCATTAATGTTAAAATTGCACATATGAACCCAAACTTGGTGTCATTAGAAAAAAGTGTAAAGTTGGGGTTTTGTGGGGCCCTTAAGAAGTCGGGGCCCAGGGCGTGCACCCAGAGCACTCGCTGTTAAATCCTCCACTCAGGATGAGGCTAACAGATTCCATCTAAAATAGAACAATATTTGGCCATGTGGAGGACGGTTCTGCATAAGAAAGGTGGCACCTGTTAGGCAGGCAAAGGAAAAAAGGCTCTTACTCTGGACCCACACAACTCAGTCTGACAGCCCTAGCACTTACCCACACCTGCTCAAGAGCCCTCCGTGGACATCTTTATTTTGGGCCCAGTCTGCTTGCAGCCTGCAGACTCCTCTGGAATGTGCATGCTTGGCAGACTACAGCCACGAGGAATCAGAAGGGTGGGGCTAGTGCATTTCCCCAGGCTGATGCTGTATGAAGAGGTGTGCTCCACCCAGCAACGGTAACATCCCTGGGTGCTGCTGTAGGAGAGGTACTCAACACAGAGACTTTGGTGGCTGTTCTATCATTCCTCTCCACAAAAGCCACAATACCCAATCCCTCCCTGTATGACTCTAGTTTACTTTGATCTGCTAATCCTCCACGGTGCCTGCGGTGGGTGATCATGAATGAGATTTTGTGTGTGGCCCTTTAGAAGGGCACCTGAGTTTCTAGCAGACTGTTGTCTCTAGTGGACAGACTACTTACTCATTTTCAGCCTCAGCCAGATGGCTCAGTTGGTTAGAGCGTAATCCTGATATGCCAACGATGTGCGTTCAATTCCCATTCAGGGCACATACATACAAGAATCAACCAATGAATGTGTAAATAAGTGAAACAATAAATCAATCTCTTTCTTTCTCTTTCTATTCCTTCTTCTCTTTCTAAAATCAATTAATTGATCAGTAAAGAAAATAAAAATAATTGAATTATTAATTCTCACTGGTTTTCATAGCCCGGTGTTGTGTGGGCTTCTCTTCCCAACTCTGCTTCTTCTGGCCAAGGAACCTGTGTGAAATTGAGATTCTCAAGGCTCGGGGGAACTTAGCAACTGAGCTATTCCTCCAGATTTTTAACTGATGCATGTTGGTACGTTTAGTTAAATATATTTGTCAACAGTTATATTATCTTAGATACATATTAAGATAAAACAAGCAGACGTTGTTTAAATAGTAGTAAATATGTGCTCCAGAAATGTTCATTAAAATAAGACTAATAATCTCTTGCACTTAACATTTTGTGGAATTATATGGATTTTTTACTATTAATTATATATTTATTGATTTCTATTTTCAAAACATGTTCCTACAGTTTACTAAGTAAGAGGAATTAAGAGGCACTGAGGATATAAAATAAATGAGAGTATCTAAGTTCAGAGAGTTTATATTTATTGTGACTTACTTGTAAGTGAGCCCTAAAAAAATGTCAAAGAGTCAATGGAAATGAGAAAGAACTAGAACCTGGGAACATACTTTTTTTTTTAAACATCTCAATGTAGAAAAACTACATTAATAACTGAGCTTTCTATTCATGCCTTTTTCCTTTTTTTGTTTCACTTGATTTGTTGAATGGATCCATGATCTCCTAGATTTCATCTCCCAATCTAACATTCCTGATGGATATTACTGATTTCAGGTTGCTGCTTTTTAGCTATTAAGTCTGTAGCCTCAGGGTACAAAAGAGTAATATTCAGTGTCCCATTATTTGAATTCCAAATAGAGAAAGATTTTTTTTTTGTGTGTAAATTTTCTGTTAGTCTAAGAAAAAGAAAAGAATAACGTCCTGATAGATTATTTAATGAAATATAAAAAGACCATAAAACAGGACTCACTGAAATCTAAAACTGAATATAAATCTCTACATGTATATTTACTTAAACTTTTCAAAAGTGTGTATATAAAAGAATCCCCTCCCTGAATGTTGAACTAATTTCTCTATTCACTCTGTGAAGATCATAAAAATATATCTAGGATGAAAATCATCTGTACAGTAAATATTAAAACTAACCCAATACAATTTATTTTACAACCACCTTCTTCCAAAGTTCATTTTCTTGTGTGGAAGAGTAATTTCTAAAGGAAAATGACAAATCCCATAGGATATGATATGCCAACCAATTCGAGGCAAAACCCAGAAAATGATCTTACTATATAGCTTATGAAACATGTGTTCTAAAAACTAAGAAAGGATAACTAACATATGTCTGTCTTCTTAGTTTTTCTTAGTAAATGTTTTTATTTTTTAGATACACTGCTTATCTTTAAACATTATAAAGGAAATTAATGTGATTTTTGTGGCCTTTTAGGTAGCATCAGTCAAAGGAATTGCATGGCATGGAAGGTTGAAAGCCCCTAGAGTCATCTAGGGCAATGAGTGCATTAGCTACAGACAATTTTTTTTTCTTTTTTTTAAATCATTACACTACAAAATATGCATATAGAAGTCTCTTTCCTCCTTGATGCCCATTTAATCATAATATAAATTGATCTGTTATAGTTTCAATCAGTGTGTGGTCTCTTTGAATTTCATTTGTCATGTACACATTTTCACATACTGCCATCATTCACATTCTTGTTATCTTTATTAGCTAAGAGGTATTCTATGTTTTGCAATTTTTCAGAATTCTTTCGTGCTAGGAGTCTGTGTAACAAAGCAGAAATTATACACTCTTGCAGGCATCCCCAAACTATGGCCTGCGGGCCACATGTGGCCCCCCTGAGGCCATTTATCCAGTCCCCCTCCACACTTCCAGAAGGGGCACCTCTTTCATTGGTTGTCAGTGAGAGGAGCACTGTATGTGGCAGCCCTCTGACGGTCTGAGGGACAGTGAACTGGCCCCCTGTGTAAAAAGTTTGGGAACCCCTGCTCTTTAGCATCATACAGCATGAGGTTATAACTACCACTTACTAGCTGCATGGTCTCAATTCTTAACCGTTCGCATCAACATTTCTATACTTTGAAAACTTGTTTGATGCTTACATTTTTCAAGTTCTTTACACAAGGGCTGTGCGGCTGCTCAGGAGATGGTAAATGTTGTTGTCTTTTGGTGTTTCTTTGTCTTGAGCTTGTCCTCCTGTGACATTAGGAAGCACATCATTAATTCAAAGAAAACACCAGAAATCATAGCTACCACAAAATAAGTCGGTGAGAGAGAGGATCCTTAGATTTAAGATTTAGGGTTTAGAACTGGGAGTAGGTTGGTGATTAAATGTCTCTGGGACAACTAAATACAAAAATCTAAAGAAGCATTTTATCACATGGGTCTTTGCAGGCTAAAATTCAAATTTGTACTCATGATACACAGAAACAGAAACCTTCCATACTTAACCCTTGCCTCCTGACCTAGACATATGATGCTGCTCTGTGTTTTAGCCCATCAGTTTGAGCCAGAGGATTCTCACAGTGGCCAGATTTTATCTTTTTGCATCTTTTCTTTACCCATTAGTCATTCATTCTTTACCTTTTGTCTCTATAATTCCAATACACTCTTGAAAATTTATTTCAGATTTTTTTATTCTTTGAGTTATCATAGCAACACCTATATCATCATATGGATAAAATTCATAGCATTTCCACAGCACATGCTCCATTTAAATTACTCCTTGTCTTGTTTTTCTCATCTTCGGTACCTTCTAGGACCTCCAAGTTGAGAGAAAGAGAAAAAAGTAAACAAATAATTTTAACATTATGTAGAAAGGGCAACAGTATGTGTAGATAACAGAACTGCTGTTCTTATCAGAAGTGTATTAACAGTAAGACTTAGAAGAAAATGGCCACTTGGGTATTGAGCGAGGTGAGATGGCATAAACCAGGTCTAGAGATGGGAAAGAGCATGAGACGAGCAGGAGGTCAGAAGCAGATTGTGGTAAGAGACCAGAAGTAGGCAAGAGACAAATCACAGAAAGGCTGGTACTCCATGTTAAACAATATCAAATCCTTTAAGGGATTAAATGTGGGGGCTGTAGTGACATAATGAGATTTGACTTTAATATCACTTTCTCAGCTATGCAGGGGAAGAAGCCTGAAGTTGAGGGGTTATTTGACTAGTGCAGTGAGAGATGATGAGGTCCTCCATTTGAAAATGTTAGGGCTAAGTGTCTGTGAGACCACCATGTGGAGATGCTGGTGACAACTAGGTAGCCAATTTTGCCTGAAAGAGAAATAATCTAGACTGGGAAAGAGATTTGAGAGTTGTCAGCGTGTAGGTGGTACTTGAAAACCTAAATGAGAAGGTTTCTGGAGAGCATGAAAACAGTGAGGAGAGTAGTCATCCAAAGATGGGAAGGACTGAGAATGTCACCAACATTTAAAACTGCTCAGAGGAGAGAGGCCATAAAGACAAAGTAGCAGATAACCAGGTGTCACTGAAGCCAAAAAGTTAGTCAAATGAAGCAGCTGAGACTAGTAAAATTCCTGTCAGGGCACACAGAAGAAGTCACCATCTGCTCCTCCACCCTTCCCTCTCCTACCTCTCTCTCTCTTCCATTCTTGCAGCTATTGCTCGATTGGTTCAAGTGCATGGCCCGGGACACTGAGGATGGCTCCATGGAGCATCTCCCTCAGGTGCTAAAAAATAGCTGTTACGAGCATGGTCCCAGATGGGCAGAGCAACGGTCCCAGACAGAAGTAGCCAGGTAGATTCCAGGGCTCAAGTAGGGGTCTGTCTCTCTGTCACCCATTCTCTCACTTGGAAAAGCAGAAAAAAAATAAAAAGAATTTAGAAGTAAAGAAGTAAAAAACAAACAAAAAAAAAAACAAAAACAAAAGGAATTTCAGTTGAATGGTGGTGGGGCAGAAAACTTTCCATTCTGAATTCAGAGTTAACAGAATGGGGACAGATTGAACTCCAGGGATATTTGGAGTGGTTGAGCAAAAAGATAATAGGACAAAGGCACAGCAAATCATAAAAAAATATTTCTTTTCAGTTATCTGCCAGAGGGTCTAAAAGGCAGATTGCATTTGATGAGTGAGAAAATGGAATTTAAGATTTTGGAAATGGAGTAATTTAGAGGATGACAAGACCCAGGGCATGGCCTAGAGGATAGGTGCAGAGCAAGCCAAATTCAGATTTACAGTCTTGAGAGTAGTGAGCTAAAATGTTCATCTAAAACCATCGCTTTATGTTTGCATAGAATTCTGACAGTTTTAACTGTAGGTATTTTTAGTTACCTATGCATTTATGATCACTTGCTGTTATTTTTACTTTAAACTTTTACCTTGAATTTCATATGGTTTAATACTAAAACTGCTACTGTAGCTTTCCTTGTGGTCATATTTGTGGGGCAACTTTTCACTTTGTTTTCAGCTTTATTGTTTCATTTGAAATATGTCATATATATGTATGATATATATTATATATGTACTATGCAATACTTTTTAAAAATCAAATAAGAGATAGATTCTTTTTTTTTTTCTTTTGTATTTTTCTGAAGCTGGAAACGGGGAGAGACAGTCAGACAGACTCCTGCATGCACCCGACCGGGATCCACCCGGCACGCCCACCAGGGGGCGATGCTCTGCCCCTCCAGGGTGTCTCTCTGCCACGACCAGAGCCACTCTAGCGCCTGGGGCAGAGGCCAAGGAGCCATCCCCAGCGCCCGGGCCATCTTTGCTTCAATGGAGCCTTGGCTGTGGGAAGGGAAGAGAGAGAGACAGAGAGGAAGGAGGTGGGGGGGTGGAGAAGCAAATGGGCTCTTCTCCTATGTGCCCTGGCCAGGAATCGAACCCGGGTCCCCTGCACACCAGGCCAATGCTCTACCGCTGAGCCAACCGGCCAGGGCAAGAGAGAGATTCTTAATCAGTATGTTACTTAATTGCATTCTTATAATTAGTTTACTATTAGGATTTAACATTTATATTTTTCATGTTTTTTTAAAGTTACTGTACTTTTTGTTTCCTTATTTGCCATTTTTCTTTTTTGATCCAGCATAGGGAAGGGGGCTGGGGACTAAGTGGAGGTGGGCACAGGGGCATAAGTAAGGATGGAAAGAGACTTTGCTTGGGACGATAGGTGCAAAGTATAAAAATAGTCTCCTCTGAAGGAAATATAAGGAAAAGAAATATCATGAAATTAAAATGTGAGTTTAGTAACAATCAATAATACACTGTAAAACTTTTGGAGACTAGACTAACCAAAAGAAACAAGCATGCATACTGATTATCCTAGGTCCTTTAAACATCTCTTAATGCATATGAAATAACATCTAAATTCCAGAGGATGGTCTAAAGCTATACTCTTGTATATGGTACCCACTAACCATGTGTGGCTCTTTAAATTAATTCAAATTCAATGCAATCTTTAAAAATTGAATAAAATTAAAAATTAAGTCCCTCCATTACACAGTGCACATTTCAAGGCTCAGTAGCCATATGTGGTTAGTTGCTTCTGTATTAACATCACAAATATAAGAAAATTCCATTATTGCAGAAATTTTTGTAAGACAGCATTGGCCTTGAGAATTCTACAATGAAAGGTCCTTTTTTTTTTTTTTCTTAAGTGAGAAACAGGGAGCAGACATACAGACTCCCACATGTGCCCTGACCAAGATCCACCCGGCAAGCCCCCTATGGGGTGATGCTCTGCCCATTTGGGACTGTTGCTCCATTGTTTGACAACCAAGCTATTTTGGCACCTAAAGTGAGGCCATGGAGCTATCCTCAGAGGCCAGGCTAACTTGCTCCAACAGAACCATGGCTATGGGAGAAGAAGAGAGAGATAGAGAGAAAAAGAAGCAAGAGGGGAGGGGTGGAAAAGTAGATAGTCACTTCTCCTGAGTGCCCTGACCAGTAATCAAACCTGAAATATCCACACTGTTGACTGAGGCTCTACCACTGAGCAAACTAGCCAGGGCCTGCAATTCAAGTTTCTTGCCTACTTTTCAACTTTGTCTGAAATCTCTATTGCCCTAGCTCACTCTATTTCACTCTCATTAGCCCTCTCACGCTTTCTCAAATACTCTGAGCTTATTCCTACCTTAGGGTTCTAGTAATTTTTTATTTCTTTCCAAAGACTACCTTTCCCCATGTTATTCAAGCCTCTATTTAAATATTAGTAATTCCTTCTCTGACCATTTTTTAAAACAACACTTCTTCTAATCAAGCTCTCTCAATTTCTGCTTTAATTTCTTCAGACCACTTTTTGATAGTGAGTTGTTAATGCTTGTTTTCTCAAGAGTTTGAGCTCCATGAAAGCAGGGACTTTGTGCTGTTTGTTTCTATAGCTCAACTATCTACAACAAGGTCTTTAAATAAATTCTGCTCCATATGCAATTGTTAAATGAATATGTGAATAGTGTTTGGATTTTTTTTTTTGGCATTTGATCTTTGGTGGTGTCTTAGTAGAGGTCTCTGAACTTTTGATCCTCTAAAGTTCTCAGAAATTTTGCATAGAAGGTAACATTAACAGAATCACAAAAATTTTTTATATATCTCTCAGAGTTACTCCTGGTTGTTTACACATGTCATGGCAGTCTCAGAGTATGGCAGTTATAGAAATGCAACATTTCCTCACTCTCTTTGTATTTACCTCACATTTTAAAATTTCACTAAAGAGAACATAATGAGAGAGAACTAGCTAAAGAGAAATGGAGGGGAGTTGGATAGCATGTTGTTTTAAAAATAAAACTTTTGTGAAACTCCAGCTAATGTACAGAAGGAGAGGAAGGCTGTTTTAGAAAGGGGTTGAGAAAAGGAGTAGGAAGCTTATTTAAATTAAGATTATAGAGCCAGATTTCCAGGCTTTCAGTTCCGCCTATGTCAGTCACAAGCTACATATTCTGGAACAAATTATTAAACTTTCTTTCCTCTCAGTTTCTCATCTTTACAGTGGAGATAATGATAGTACCTATGTCACAGGATTGTTGTGAAGATTAAACGGGTCGATGTATGCAAAGCACATAGGCCAGTACCCAGCACACCTCCTGAACTATATAAATGTTTGTTATTGTGACTGTTTAAGGTGTCTATAGTTGTTTTGTAATTGTTATTATTGTATTATTCTTATTGGTCATTATGGAAAGTTTAACATGTTTCTATGTAATTTGTATTCAAATTTGACCACTGATTTTGGATATCCACTTATAAGATGCAATCAAAACACTTTTTTTTTTAAAAAAAAGAACTTTGTAGGATGTCACCTCTCCACATATTAAGGGTATAAGAGGCTGTGGCTTGAGGTACTCCGTGATAAACATTATATTTATGTGGATACTGATTTCTGAGGGACTAGCCAAGGGTGACTTCCCAGCCATCTCCTGCCAGTTGGTGGAAGCAAATGCAAGAAAAAGCAACACAGATCAAAGATTACTTCATTTCAGGTCCTGAAATATTCTGAGTTTTGATGTGCATTTAACTTTAGATAGTAAAAAAAAAAAATTAATTTTTACTAAAATTTTTTTCTTTAAATTCAGAAACAAAGCACAACTTTTATCATTATACATGTTACCCTGAATGTATTATATTTTGTTAGATGGAGGACGTTATTGAGGATATAATCAATACGGAATCAAGTTTTAATGAGGAAGGAACAGACTCTCCTCGGCTAATGCAAAGAACAGTAAGTGTTTCTATACCTGAGGTCAATGATATTGAAATCAATAAAAGTTCTGAGTATATAAAATTTTTTGAATTGCCTAGTTAATGGTGTTTTCTTTTGCACTTTTGAAACAGACATAGATAACAGATAAATATTAGAAAATGTTTATTGGTGTGGAAAAAAGTATTGTATAATATTAGTTAAGAAGATAAATAATAGGGCTTGTACTATTCTATCTATCTCTATAAATATATCTAATCTTGTATAGCATTTTCTGAGTAACTTAATCTTCAGATTTTTTTTTGAAGCACAGCACATAGTCAGACACCTTCATAATCTCGTAACTGAATTTTGCTTAAGTTTCTATGACTAACAGCTATTAATTTCAGAGGCTCTACACCCTTCAGAATAAAGAAAAAGATTGTAACAACAACAAAAAAATTACTTCTCAGAGGAAGTTAAAGATAAACTGAAGAAATATACAATGTGTCTTCAAGGCATGTCCACAGGCAACTATGTTGACATCAGCACATATTCCTGGAATGCAGACAGTGAAGGGATGGTTCCTTATCTACTATTTTATTGCTGTTCCCTTCTCATTGCTCATTTCATTTATTACAAAAACTGTTATCTATAAAGAGTATATAAGCTCTTTTCACATATTTTGAAAAGTTATACTTTGTTTGTTTATGGTTTTAGACTTTAAATAAAATGAGATAAATACAAAATGTTATGATTGAATTGTTATTTTGAACATTTCATTTGAAGAAAGTGAATTCTGACTGTGTTACATAGTGTGCATCCTGTTCATCAATTAATCAATAGATTGTGTTACATGACAATATGTGTCCTAAATTTAAGTCCTTGAAAAATTGGAAAAAGCTCCCCCTTTTTTATTAATCTCCAAATTAACTATCTAAAGAAGGAAGTACCTTTTTTCTTTATTTCCCTGATATGCAAAGCCTCCAATTTAGAACAAGTCACTAATATTTGTTTCATCTAACAAAGATCAAATGAATTTTAAAACCTAGTTTGTTTTTGGTTTTATTTCACAGGATGAGGATGCTATTTTTTTAACAAGTATTCAATTCTGGGTTTGAGGACATGATATTAATCTCCTGCAATCTTCTCTTCCTCGTATGTGGTATTACTCCATTGAAGCTATATATTGAAGCATTCTCTTTGTCAATTGCCTTGCTTTCCAGAGACTGCTTAGAATGGCTTAGTACCAATTGGTGGCAGTGACTGTTGGGGATTTGCTTTTGATAACAGAATGTATTTTTTTAAAGTTAGAAAATAGCGGTCTATCTGTATTTGTATAATTAAGCATCTACTGTTATCCGATCAGTGGCAACTGATAATTTTTAGATCTACATATCAAACCAAGCAGTTCAATTAACCAAATATTTATTATATAAAAACTTAATATTTGCACCACAGAAAGTGAAAAGGTGCATGAGACACAATTGACCTGTCAAGAGACCACATGACAGTGGGCAGTGCTGTGAGGCACAGCTGAGAGGCAGGGAGGAAAAGGTGTAGATCTTGGTGTTAAAACCGGTTCTAATCTAGTCATTGTGCAAGTGACCTGACTTCCCTTTGCTTCTTTCTTCTTATTACGAGAATAATTAAACTATTTAGCACCAAGACTGTTTTATATAAGCTCTTAGTTGACTACATGTGTGTATTTTAAATGCTAGTCAGATAGTAGCTCTTGAGTTCAAGTGAATACGAAACTATCCTAAATTGAGATATTTTGGGGGAAGTGCTTTATGAAAAGATGATGCTTTATGAAAGATGGTTAAGATTATAAGGGTAGACTGGATTATAAATAAAAGTAGAGATGAGACCCTGAAGAATTTTTATAGTTCATGTGGAAAAACATGAAAACCAGCTAGGTTCAGAGGAATGTTGAAGCATATTAACCAGTGCACTGTTAGCCGCAGATGGCAGAACCTGGCTCTATGGGGCTTAAGCATGAAAAGAATTTGTTGAGTTGTATCATTTAAATATTTCTAAAAGATGTATGTGGGCATCCCTCCATAACTCCACCTTTGTTTTCTTCTGTGCTGGCTTTATTCTAAGCCACTGAGGCTATGACACTATCATAGCTTATTGCTAGCTACGCACACAGTTCTTCCTTGCAAAGCAGTTCCTCCCACCCTCAGACGTCCACTCTTTCACAAGAAAAGGGAGTTTGTGATTAATAATGTAAGTCAATTCTGGTGACTCAATTTTCCTTGCCAGAGATTGCTGTAAGAATAAGCTTGTGCAACAATTCCGGCATTTTGAGCAGGTTTCTGGGGTTTTCTGGCAAGTTCTCTTCAGTTCTTTTTTTCCCAAGGGGGAAAAAAAGCTTTTTGACTTTTGATGATGTTGTAGGATAATGTGACTTAGCCATTTATTGCCCAGAAGGAAAATTGAGGACAAACATTAACAAATGGAGAAGAAAAGCAAAGAAAAATGTGAAGAAATGCTGCTTGTGTAACCCTGGAAATTTTTTTACCTATGGATTTTACACTATATATATATATATTTTCTTTATTTTGTTAGCTAATTGTGCCAAAATTTTCTGATTATGATAACCTAATGCATCCTACTGGATACATTCAATTAGGTATGCAACCAAAGAGAAGGACAACTTCTTTTACCAGTTCAGTTAAATTCCTTGGATAATTCTTAGTGGAGCAACTTTTGTCCCCTATCTGCACGTAGTCCAACTTCTCTGGCTCTTGGGCATCCCTAGAGTTGTGTACTGAGCAGCTCCACACAACACATGGCCTAGACTGAGTGAGAACCAGGAGAACAGGGGTTGTTAGCAAAATAAATGTGAACAAATTCTAGTGAGCCTGGACAATAGCTGTCTATTATGGCAAGCTACAAAAGTAAGAATATTTACTAATAGTTATTATTATTCATTTTTCACCTAATTTTTGACAGGCAGTTTTCAAGGTATATTTTCTCTGGTTCTCATAGAAATATGCAAAGTCTCTGTGCGGACAATCTATTGAATGTTTTCCTAGAACACTTTATGGGTCCTTTGCTGTGTGGCCTATCCAAGAAACCTGGAATGTCACTTAGCTAAGATGTATCCCAGAACACTGCACATGGGCTTAACTAAGAATCATATTATAACTTCTGTTGGTGGGAAATTTGGAAGCTGCTGACTTATAGCTTGGATTACATGTGATGGTTCTTCATATTAATCTCAGCTGAATGAAATAGCCAAAGGTTTTCACAGACTGATATATCCCAGAAATGAATTTAGTAGATTAGTGACTAGATTCAGTAAGTAAGCGGAGTTACCTCTCAATTTCCATGTGATCAGCAGAGTTAGCCACCTGTCAATCAGTTCTCGCTGCCACAACTGTGTAAACCAGATTGAAAAGAGTCAAAGAGCAAGAAACATTTAAGAAAATGAGTTGTGCTTAGGTCAATATTCTAACCTTTCAGTTTCTCCGTCACCGTAGTGAGAATGGTATTTTTCTCTTCCCTATTTTGTCATCTGGTCACATGATGATATCCCGGATCTCACTAAAAGCAATTTCTCTATCCCATACCATTTTTATTTTACACTTTTTGGCCATTACATTTCATCTTTTCTAGTATTCGTACTTCACCAATTGTTCAAGCTGTGCAGACTCCATATCAATCAACTCTGTCATGGCTTTCAATAGCTATTACTTCCCACTGCCAACATGTTGAAACTTTCTTCTTTAACCTGCCTAGAGACTTTGGTCAAGCACTATAACCAATTCGCATGCAAAATCTCTTATCATGCTTTCAGTTTCCTTCATTTTACTCTCTTAGAAAAACCCCAACCCTAGTGACACTGATTCCTCATCATATTCAACATCTTCACCTATGCAGCGAATGGATAAAATTCACTGCATTGCTCATTTTGAATGCTTCTCCCAAAGTCATTTTTCTCTGCTCTCTCTTCCTCACACTCCTCCACATTTATCAGTATGCCCTTCTAAACAGCATCCACAATTTTCTGAATTTCAGTCTTATAAGCTCCTCTATTAAAACATGATGCCTAACTTGAATTTCAGAAACAAATTTGAACTTAACTTCCTTGCTACTTCTTGCCTCTTATATCTGTTCTTCACACAGCCATCAAAATTATGTTTACAAAGCAAAAATCAGATCCTGTTGCTTTTTGCTTAATATTCTGTTAACTTCTTGAAATCCTCAAAATATAATCCAGACACTGTCTCACACTCAACACTTCCCTTTAACTTTGGGTTTTGGCCTTCATAGCCTTCTTCCTGCTCCTTGAACATGACAACATATTATCATCTTAGGATCATCGAACTTCCTTTTTTGGCTTGGAATACTTTTGTTCTAGATCTTTGCATGGAAGCTTTTCCATATTTCAGATCTTTAGTCCCTACCACCTTATCAGAGAGTCCTTCCACAATCACCCTAGCAAAAAAGGACCATCTCATCACTTCCTAAATCAATACCTCATTTGAATTTTTTCAGACATTTATGATATGAGTAACAGAAATTATCTTTCTTATTATTTTATTTATCTATGTATTGTGTACTCCCATCCTAGAATGTAAACTCCTTGAAAATAGTGATTTGTCTGTCTTGTTTACTGCTGTTTCTGGCACCTAAAACAATGACCCATTCATTATTTTGTTTTATTTTTATTTTCAGCATGCAGAACAGTGCCTAGCACATAACAGGTGTTAAGCAAATGCATATTAAATACATACTATAAAATTCATGCAAGATACTAAAAAAATTGTTCCCATTATACATTATTGTTTGGGAATTTTATAATATATAAAAGCAGCAGCAACAAAGATAACAACAATGATAATAGCTATTATGCCTTGAAAAACTTGTTATGTGACAAGGCTTGTGCTAAAAAAATTTTTGTTAAAAATTGCATTTGATCACCAAAACTTATAAGGTAGAGACTATCATTAATTATTATCAGTTTACAAACGAGGAAAGAGGCTTAGAGAATTTGAGCAGCTCACTCAAGTTCATACAGTCAGTGAAGGGCAGAGAAGGGGTTTGAATCCAATTCTGTATGTGATTCCAAATGCAACAATCCCACCTACTATTCTGTGCTTGCAGTTTCAGAGTGAAGCTACTCCGTAGAACTTTAGAATCTTAGTATTGTAAGGATATTAGACTGATCTAATCCCCTGCCACACTCTAGCTGAGTGATTGTTTATCCTCTGAGTTTAAATATGTTTTCCTATAATTTCCACCCATTGGTCTGGTTTCACCCCTTCTTTCCAGTGATATGATTGTTCATAGTAACTCACTTTCTTCTATTGTATATAGGTACTTTTCAATCAGGTGTCTGTAAATGCTGGTGGCATTTGGCTATCTCAATAGACTGTTATAGTTTCAGATCATTCCAGAGATGAGGACTGAGTAAATATTAACAACCCCTGGTGCTTGGTTGGAACTTGAAAGGACTGCATAACATCAACAAGCAAGCTTTTCTCAATCACAATCTAGACCAGATTAGTCTTAAAGTCCAAGGAAGAACCAAAGTTCACCTTAGTGTAGACATTTCTGCTCAGCTCTCCTGGTTACAATTCGCAAGATTCAGGAAAAGAAAATGATGAAGGAGAAAGAGAAAACCATTGCTATTGTGAAGGTTATAGACACTTCAAAGTTAAAACTGGTGAGCAAGTGAATTTTAACATCCTTTCAATGTTTGGAGATAAAACCACCTTAAATACTGAAATTAAATTTTGTAAACTAATATTCAATGAAATAGAAATGTAGAAATTGATCTTTGAAGTGTGTAATATATAAAACACTGTATTAATAAGCTCCTTTACTGACAAAATAGTTTTTAGTGCTTAGAATGCAGTAAGCTTTTTTTATAGTTTATTTAGTAAAAAATATTGTTACAAATAAAATCATATTTTATTGTAACTATTTTATCAAAAAGTGAAAGTTTCACTCATTATTTCTTACAGTATTTACATTAAATTAATAACTTTCTTATTAATTTAGTACTAAATAGATTATATGCATAAAAAGTATATGATGTAAAAGTACTTATAAGTTACCAATCTTTGTTTTGTATTTTATCTTTTCTACTTGAGTTATAAGCCAGCCAAGGACAAGAGATCACCTACTTCTGCCCAACACATTATTTTTATTCACTCAGAATAAAACAAAAATAATAAGAATAACTCACTGGGAATTCTCTGTTCAATATTTGTCATTCAAACTTTATAGCTCTACTTTAGCAAATAAAGGTAGAGGGAGATCAATTGTGTGTGTCTTAAAACAAAAAAAAATCTAGTTTAATACATTTAAATAAATAAATACCTAAAAGAACAGAAAATAATCTTTAAATGCCAGTTTTTCAAGTACGCATACACTGTGTGGTATAAGCTCCTTAACACTGTTCCCTCTTCATGCCAGAAGTTTCTTTTTATTTTTCTTTCTTTCCTTTTATTTATTTTTTTGTGTCTATAGTTATTTTATTTTATAGTCTTATGTTCATTTTAACCATTTCAGGTTCACTATGAATGTCTTCACGGAAAAGCAAATTAGAGAATCCAATCAACCTAAATATTTATATTTCAGTTTCCCATAAAACTCATATATAAAATATATGTATATTATATACATTAATATTTATATATAAGTATAGATGTATAGATATGACACATATACATATGTGAGGGTTCAAGGTTTTTATTTTCTTTTTACTATTTGTATTTAAAAATTTATCTGGAATGAAAGAATAAAGAGATTGAGCAAAAAAGGAGAAAAAGAGAGACTGAGAGAGAAACTCACGGACTCAAACAACAGTGTGGTGCTTACTGAGGGCAGGGAGATGGAGGAGGATATGGGGGGATAAATGTGACAGACAGTGACTTGACTTGGGGGAGTGAGCACACAACATGGGGTCAGTAGTAAAGAATCCAGCCCTTGTGTCGGGCATGAAGGTTTAAGTCCCTGGTGCCATATTAAACCAATTGTATCATCTTGAGATATTTTTATTTCAGAGTTTTAATTATTTTACATTTAAGATAGGAATTATTATACCTCACAGAGTTGGTATATAGATTACTAGAGATGTTATTAGTTATTGTAAAACATTCTTAGCTTAATAGCTGACATAAAATAAGCACTCAAGTATCTATAACAGTATTTATGTTATTATAATGCTTACATTTTATTCTTTTTTTGTGTGTGTGACAGAGACAGAGAGAGGGACAGATAGAGCCAGACAGGAAGGGAAAGAGATGAGAAGCATCAATTTTTTGTTGTAGCACCTTAGTTGTTCATTGATTGCTTTCTCATATGTGCCTTGACTGGGGGCTACAGCAGACTGAGTAACCCCTTGCTCAAGCCAGTGACCTTGGGCTCAAGCTGGTGAGCCTTGCTCAAACCAGATGAGCCTGAGCTTAAGCCCGCGACCTAGGGGTTTCAAACCTGGGTCCTCCGCATCCCAGACAGACACTCTATCCACTGCAACACGGCCTGGTTAGGAACATTTTATTCTTTAAAATTTTTTACTATGTATGAAATAATAGATTTCTCATGGCAACATTTTTACCCCCACCCCTTCCTCCCACTGAAGTCTGAAATCTGTTGTTAGAAGCCATGGCTTATGGCATGTACACGTGATGAAAAGAAACCTTTCAAAACTTGAGAATAGTGGTCAATAATGTTGACTAGGTGATGTAGGTACATTTAATATGATTTTGCAATTAGATAAATGAGATTGAGCTTAATATAAGAGATAAAGGAGAGCTATTTTATATTTTAGATCTGGTATAATAAGGAATCAGAGGAAGTTGTATTTTTTTTAAAAAAAGTTGGTCTGAGAAGGGCAGTGGGGCATTAATTGAGGAAAATGAGGGACACTAGATAAAGGGATATAATTTAGGCTTCAAACCCTGAAGATCTTGAGACATAAAAATAGAGAAGAAAATTTAAACTGATAAATTATGTAAAAGAAAAATGTCATAACTGGATGATAGATCAGAGATAGTATATAGAGAAGAAAGAGGCCAAAACAGTCAGAAAACATCTGGAATTTAGATCAGATTACGTACTTATGTTGTTCGTTACTATGTTTGGCTTCAGAAGAGTAAATGAATATGTCAACATTTGTATAGTTTACTTACATGTTTCTACAGTAATTTTGAACATAGATTATATTTTCTCATATGGAAACACTAATTTTAAACATAGGCAAAGCTATATTTCTCTAGGATTATGGAAAATTATCTTCTCAAAAACTCAGAGTTTTAACATAAATGGGGTTGATTTTATCAGATACATTTTCTGAATCTAGCGAGATCACCAGTGATTTCTTTTTCTTTTTTAACATCACAAATGGTATTTATGGGAAACCCCACTTGACTATATATTAGCGAGTCATCTTGTTAAATTTTCTTGGATTCATATTGCTAATGAAATTTTATTTAAATTTATAGGCATGATAGAAAAAGGCCTATAATTTTTCTTCTTCATAATGGTTTAAGTCTCAATGAATTGGGCATATTTCCTCTTGTTTCTATTGTCTGTGCAAAATTACGATAATATTTTTCTTGAAAATGTAACACTTTTGTCCATAAAACCATATGCCCCCAATTTTTTTACGCAATATGTTTAAAATTAATTTTAATATCTTCAGATATTAAACACTCTTTGACTAAAAGAGTGTTCGAACTATTATTATTTCTCTTGTCCATTCCACTAAATATTTTTCAAAAAATTTATGCATGTTGTTTAAGCATTCACAAACATTGGCAAATTATTGTAGTTAATATCTGTTATTACCTTTTCAACTGTGACAAAGATGCAGTGGTAGGATTCAGCCGGTTCGCACCTGTTCGGCAGAACTCAGATCTAATTTTTTGTTGAGATTGGCTAACCGGCTGATAAAATGACACTGTAATCAGGGTTCCCTCTAAGGTGGGTGCCTGGGCAGCCGCCCAACGAGGAAATCACACATTTACATTCCTTACTCCTCTTTAGCATTTTACCTGCACAACAACATATTCTAAGTGCCTGCAGTAATGTCCATTCTGTCCATAGGTGAAAAAAATTGCATGTAAGGATGCCAATCAAGAAGCACTAAGGAAATATCTTAAAGAACAGTTCTATTGTTTATTTGTCAGGTATTATTTAATATTTTTTGTTAATATTTAAAAACTTATAACATAATCTAGTAAAATTTTCTAACAGCCCACTGGTTCCACAGTAATGGTGATTTATAAAGTAGGGAAGTAACTTTTCTTTATAAAATTTATAAAACAGAGTTACAGCAAGTTAAAGCATATAATAATAATTACTTACCAAATACCTTATGTTGGATTTTTGCTGTTTGGCAGAATAAATCTTTATAAAACAAGTTACTATAGTTAAATCTACCTTTTTATTTATACTTTGGTTGTTCCACTACTGCCCACCATGAAAGCTGGAATACCTCTTTTATTGTTCTTATTTAAGTAGTAAGCACATAAAATAATAAACTACCTTTTGGTATATTGTTTTTATACTTAAAATGGTCATTAAGGCAAAGATCCAGTTGTTAAATTATTTTAATCCCAGCACTGCAAAGATGTATATAACATTTGCCATTATATATATATCATATATATATATCATATATTTGCCTATATATATATATATATATATATATATATATATCATACTTTGAAGTGTGCTGATCATTGGCATTAAGTAGATTTCACAATTTAGTACAACCATCACCACTATCTCTTTCCAGTCTTTTCATCATCCTGGACAGAAAGTGCATCTATCTGAACAATAGTAATCTATTTCCCCCAGCCCCTGTAGCTTCTTTCTACTTACTGTCTGTATAAATTTTCCTAATTAGGTATGTTTTCTGAGTGGAATCATATAACATTTGTTTGTTTGTTTTTCTGTCTGGCCTATTTCACTTAGCATAATGTTTTAAAGGTTCATTTATCTTGTAGCTTGTATCAGGATTTTATTTCTGTTTAAGGCTTTATACTATTTCATTAAATGTATATTCACAATACGTTTATTTGTTCATCTAATAATGAATATTTACATTGTTTCCACCTCCTTTTGGCAACTGTGAACAATGTGGGTACAAACATCGGTGTGTACATATCTGTTCAGGTCTCTGCTTCTACTTCTATTTGGTATATACCTAGAGATGAAATTGGAAGTCATATGGTAACACTATGTTGAATGTTTTGAAACACTATGTTGAATGTGGAATCATACTGTTTTCCACAATGACTACATCATTCTACTCTCTCAGCAGCAATGCTCCAGGGTTCCAGTTTCTCCACATCATTACCAACAATTGTTATTTTCTTTTCTTTTGATAAGTCATCTTAATGAGAAATGTGAAATAGTGTCTCATTGTGGTTTCATTTATATTTCCTAATGACTAATGCCATTGAGCATCCTATCATGTGTGTATTTGCCCTTTGCATATCTTTCTTTAAGAAATGTCTATTTGAGTCCTTTGCCTTTTTTTAAAAAAAAATAAGTTATTCTCATTGAATTGTAGGAAATTATATATTAATAGTTTGAATATTAATCAACTAGAAATATGATTAGTGAACAGTTGCTCCCATTCTATAGGTTGTCTTTTTCACTCTCTAGAAAGGCTTTTCTGATATAGAATGTTGTAAATTTTGATGTCCATTTTAATTATGTTTTTGGTTGCCTGTGATTTTGGTATCAAATCCAAAAAATAAACGCTAAATCCAATCTTATGATTATCTCCTCTTTTTTTAAAAGGAATTTCATTGTTTTAGTTCTTATCTTAGGTCTTTGAACTATTTTTGAAGTTAATTTTTGTATATTGTGTAAGATAAGGAAATAACTTTGTTCTTTTGCCCAGAAATATCTAGTTTTTCCAATTATGATTGTTTAAAAGACTGTTCTTTTCCCATTGAGTGGTCTTTGCACCTTTGTATATCGAGAGTTGATTTCCAGGCTCCTCTTTCAACTTCGTTGATCTATTGAGTGGTAGTCAACTTGGTCCTTACCACCCACTAGTGGGCATTCAGATTTCATGGTGGGCAGTAGCGGAGCAATCAAAGTATAAATAAAAAGATAGATTTAACTATAGTAAGTTATTTTATAAAGATTTATTCTGCCAAACTTAGCAAAAATCCAACATAAGGTACTTGGTAAGTAATTATTATTATATGCTTTAACTTGCTGTAACTCTGCTTTATAAATTTTATAAAGAGGCCCTGGCCGGTTGGCTCAGTGGTAGAGCATCGGCCTGGTGTGCAGAAGTCCCGGGTTCGATTCCCGGCCGGGGCACACAGGAGAAGCGCCCATCTGTTTCTCCACGCCCCTCTCTCTCCTTCTTCTCTGTCTCTCTCTTCCCGTCCCGCAGCCAAGGCTCCATTGAAGCAAAGATGGCCTGGGCGCTGGGGATGGCTCCATGGCTTCTGCCTCAGGCACTAGAATGGCTCTGGATGCAGCAGAGCGATGCCCATGATGGGTGGAACATCGCCCCCTGGTGGGTGTGCCGGGTGGAACCCGGGTAGGGCGCATACAGGAGTCTGCTGACTGCCTCCCGTTTCCAGCTTCAGAAAAATACAAAAAAAAATTATAAAGAATTTTTTTTTACTTCCCTACTTTATAAATCACCATTACTGTGGAACCGGTGGGCGGTTATAAAATTTTACTACTAACAGAGATACGAAAGTGGGTGGTAGGTATAAAAAGGTTGACTACCCCTGGTCTATATGGCTGTCTATATGCCACAGTGATTTGATTACAGTTGCTATGTTTTAACTATTACAATTTAGAAGCCCAAAGTTTTTAACTTTGTTTTTTTCTAGATTGCTTTTCTATTTAATGGCCCTTGAGATTCCATACGTATTTTAGTATTAATATGGGTTTCTCTATTTTTGCAATAACCGCTGTTAGTATTTTTAATAGAGACTGAATTTAATCTGTATATCACTTTAGGTACTATTGTCATCTTAATGATATTAAGTTTTCTTATCAATTAATATAGGGTATCTTTCCATTTATTTGTTTTCTTTAATTTCTTTTAGCAATAATTTTTAGTTTTCAGTATACAAGTCTTTTGCCTTCTTGGGGAAATGTATTACTAAATATTTTATCTTTTTTATAGTATTGTAAATGAAATTGGTTTTTTAATTTTCTTTTTAAATTGTTCATTGTTAGTGTATAAAGATATAACCTACCATTGAATGTTGTTTTTATATCTAGCAATTTTGCTGAATGCATTTATTAGCTTCATTGGCTGTGTGTGAGTGTGCATACATGTGTCTGTTATCTCAGGGTTTTCTAAATATAAGATAATGTCATTTGTGAACAAATATCATTTTACTTATTCTTTTCCAATTTGGATAACTTTTGTTTCTTTTTCTTGCCTAATTTCTCTGGCTAGAACTTCCATTTCTATGCTGAATAGAAGTGAAGGCAGGCATCCTTGTTCTTGATCAAAGGGGAGAAAAAAAAGTCTTTTAAATTTTAACTTGTATTCTAGTTATGTCCTTCTTTCACTTAAAATGCTATTTATTTATTATTTCTTTTTTAAAATCAGTCTTGCCAGAAGCATGCCAAGCTTGTTAATTAAAAAAAAAATCTTTGGCTTATGGATCTACTCAGATTGTCTTTTCCCTACTGATTTATGCTCTTATTTTATTATCTGTTCTACTTTTGTTGAGCTTTTATGTTTGTTTACCTAGCTTCTTGAAGATATTTAATTTGTCAAATTCAAACTTTTATTTTTTTTCCTCATATTATTTAAGGGTATCTATCTCCTTTAAAGCATGTTTTGGAAAATCCAGAATTTTCTTTATGGATGTTTTAAATACTATCTTTTATTATTTTTAAATTCAAGCATTTATTTATTTTTTTAATACAGCATTTTTCTTTACCCTTGAGATATTTAAAAATTTTCAAATAATTTAGAAATTAGGGATTATAAAAATGTCTTGAAGGTTTCTTTCTGCTAAGTTCATAACCAATATTTGTATATGTCCCATATATATGTAAGAAAATTGCATATTCTCTAATTTTTGTATTTATATCCATAAACTTGTCTATTAGGCCAAGATTTTAGTGTTATTGTACAAATATTAGGTAACATTGTTTCAGACTGCTTGACTTCTCAAAAATTAGGAGAAATGTTAAAATCTCCCACTATGTTTATTGGTTTATTAATTTCTCCTTGTAATTTAAACCATTTTGTTTCATATATTTTGAGGTTACTTTATTAGGGGCATATAGTCTACAATTGCTATGCTGTTTTGGACAATTTAATTCTTTATCATTATAAAATGAATTTCTCTACCCTTAATCATTTTTTTTTAATTTGAAAACCTATTTTCCCTGATATTAATAACTACATAAGTTTTTTGTGTGATTATCTTTTGCTAGATATTCTTAGTTCCATCCTTTAACGTTTAGCCTTTGTTTGTCCTGTATGTAGGTGCATGTGCTGCAAGCTAGATGTATATTCATACTGTGTTCTTAACCAGACTGTCAACTTTTTAGCTGAGGAGTTGGACCTGTTTACATTGATTATTATTATAGATGAAATATTACCTGTTTCATCTTTATTATTTGTTTCCTATATTTTAATATTTCTTCTTAGTACATTTTTTCCTGCTATTTTTCTTGCAGCTTCACTTCAATCATAATGATATTATATAGACTGATGTATATAATTATATATTTCATGTTATCTTTGACCTTGATTCTTCTCATCTTTTTTTAGACCATTGTATCAAGATAGTTGGTCATTTTATTTCATATTTTTGAAACATATCCTTTTAATATCTTCTATTTTAGTACTTCTTCCAACATTTTTCAACATTAATACTTTGGATAAACATTCTTAAGTATTTTATGATTCTAAGAATATTTTTATCATAGCTTAATATGTGAATGACATTTGAGCTAGATATAAACCTTTAAGTTGTTTACTTTCAACTTTTAAAAAGGACAGATTAAATTTTTCTTTAATCTTATTTTGCTTTTGAATAATCTTATGTTAATCAGATTCTTGTTGCTTTGGACATAATCTTCTCTTGTTCTATTTAGTATTTTAGATTTTTTTTATCATTGTGTATTCTTAAATTTTAACATAATATGGTGGGAGTAGATTTTCCCTATCTTCTTCTTCTTTTTCTTCTTCCTCTTCTCCTTCTCCTCTCCTCCTCCTTCTTCTTCTTCTTCTTCTTATTATTATTATTATTATTATTATTATTCTTAAGCCCTTTGATTTTTGAATCAAAATAAAATAAAAAATAAAATTGAAAAAATATGTTAGGTCTTTATTTAATGTTAATTCTCAGAAATATATCTCTATTATTTCTTAAAATATTTTTCCTTCCAATTTTATTTTTCTCCCTCAGAGACTGCTAATATCTGTATTTTAGTTATAATAATTATATCTTGTGTACTGATTTTATTTACTTGTATATATTCTAGTTCTTATTCCATTTCTTCATCTTTCTGAGAGGATTTGCATCTGGTTTTGCAGTTTACTAACTTTTTATTCTTTTTTCAGTATATATCCATTATGCTATCTTTTTATTTTTATAGATTTATATTTTAAGTATTATATTTTCATGTTTTATTTCTCTTGATCATTTTGAAAAAAATATGTTTAATTGTTTTATTTCATATTATAAATTTTAACATATATCTTTATTTCTTTAAGAATATCAGTGTCCATTTTAAGTAGTGGATCTCATGTGATCATTTATTTATTTATTTATTTATTTATTTATTTATTTCAGAGACAGAGAGAGAGTCAGAGAGAGGGATAGATAGAAACAGACAGGAATCAAGAGAGATGAAAAGCATCAATCATTAGTTTTTTGTTGTGACACCTTAGTTGTTCATTGATTGCTGTCTCATATGTGCCTTGATGGGGGGGCTACAGCAGACCGAGTGACTCCTTGTTCAAACCAGCGACCTTGGGCTCAAGCTGGTGAGCCTTGCTTATCCCAGATGAGCCCACGCTCAAACTGGCGACCTCAGGGTCTTGAACCTGGGTCCTCTGCATCCCAGTCCGATGCTCTAACCACTGCACCACCACCTTGTTAGGCTATTTTTATTTTTGATGTTATTTCTAACATGTTTATTCGCTCCATTTTGTTTTACTTTTGATGTAGTCATTTTACTCAAATGTTTTGATGTTTTGACTTGTGATTTCATTTTCTTTGATGAAAATTGGCTACTTTGAACCTAGGTATATGTGAGAAGGTCAGATCCTCATTGTTTTCAACGTACATGATCACAGTAGTGAAAATATGAATAATATCTAAGGTGGAGAATCTTAGACAACAGGAACCACTATCAATTACTGTTTTTTTTTAATAGTAAGAAGTATTGTCTTGAAGAACATGCTCTCCGTTGTTGAAAATATTTTATAATAAATTCTTTATTATATGTCTTTAAAGGTTGTGAGTTTGTTCTTAATTATAGTATGTTTTTCTATTGTCATGTCAAAGGTTTTGCTTTCCTAAAAAAAAGCAATTTGGTTTTTTAACCAGAATAATAAATATTTCTTCATAAAATATCTATCCATTTGCTAACTAATTTATAAAATAAAACACACCTTATTACATTAGTGAATTACCCCTTTGAGAAAACTAGCTATAATTTTGTTTTCTAAGCCCTTTCAAATGTATATGTAATCTCTAAATTTTCACTAACAGTGTATGTACTCTTACATCTTTTAATGGAGAAAGGCACTTTAGATTTTACAGTGTATTATTATACTTTGAAATTGAAACAAATTGTCTAATGATATTCAAAAAATAATTAGCTTTTTATATGAAATAGAGTAGTATATACAGTATAATTGTGCTTTTACTACCTAAATTAGACGATAACCAAGATCAGTAGAAGATGTAATGTAACTATGATTAAGCAGGATTAGATTCATTATCAGAATGCCAGACTCATTTCTCAGGCAAAATATTGAATATTTTTTGACCAGGTAATATGGACCCAGCAAAACACTATATTAGAAATCTATCATTTAATTGTTGCAGTGTATATGTAGTATGGCTCTTTTCTTCTTAAATATTTCTGCAATTTGCCACAGCTACATTGAAATCTACCTGAAGTCAAGCTTTTCAGAGCAAGTACACTTTACCTAGTTCTTTTTTCCTTCCTTCCCCTCATACTCTATCTTTTTTTCTGGCCCCACTATTATATTTTTCCAAGGCATAGTAGAAATACTCAATTTAGGATGGTGATGCCTCAGTTTACAGCCAACTTAGGGTTTTCAAAGAAGGTCTTGGAAAATGTTTAGTTTTACAAATATGACTAAAAGGCTCATGTGCTTTGGAAATATCTGTGGTTAAAATTTCTTCTTGATTGTATTGTTCTGATCATAACACTCATCATCTATATGATCAACTTTGTATTTTTCAGATGAGAAAATTGAGAAGGAAGAAATTCCTTACTTAAGTAGTTCCTTTCCAAGTGCCATGAATTGGAAATACATTTTATAATAATGAGTTTATGTAAAATAAAGATAGTCTTAATAGAATAAATAATAAACAGAACTAATGCTTGAAAATATACATCAGAATACCATATGTAGTCTATAATGTCTCTATCAACATATACATGCATTTATAGATTAGCCTGATTTCCACTGTATTTTTAAAATTTTTCCCTGAGAAATATATAATATTTATCATATATATAATTTTATAATTTAATGGATTATTATTCAGAAATTAATTTTGATCTTTAGGTGTCCTTGTTTCACATTTACTTCATCTAATTTTATAAGTATCAAAAATTTCCCGTTTGAGTTTTAGTTTTACAAAAATTGAAATAAGGAGTTAGTCTCCATAATAATCTGCTATAAGTTTGTTTCATTATTTGTATTTCTGGTCTCTAAAAAAACTTACTACTTAATCAGTTCCTGGATTATCGCCCAGAAATGAAATAAGGATACTTAGAATGAAAATATTTCAGAAGTTCAAGTCATAAATTTTAAATGTAGCTTGCTCTGGAATAATTAATATTAACTTAAATTATGAATATTATTTAAAGTTAATTTTCTTGAGAGATTAAATCAATAATCACATTTTAAATAATTGGTACAATTTTGAATTTTGTATAAAATATCTTAGCTTTCTGAAAAATTGTTCCCAACTTTAAGAATTGCAGTGTCGCTATATTTAGATGTACCCTATGTCTACTAGAGGCAAAAGCAGTTTGACTATTTTTTGTTATCAGCTGAAATATTTGTAATAACATAGAACGTTAAGTGTACAATGAGGAAAAGTATGCCTTCCAGGGAGGAAAGAAAGTTTCTCACTTAATGAACATTTTTTGACTGTGATTTGCTAGTAACACCGATACATTAAAAAGCCTTCCAAAATATATGATATGCAATGAACTTTCCAGCTTTGCTAATATGTACATTGACTTTTTTCCAAATGATATTTTTAATCTTATTCACTTATAAGCAGATAATGTGCTAGATCACAGTTTTTATAACTTCTTAAATATTAGTCAGAATTTTCCTTCATGAGTGTTTTTTTCCTTAAGTACAAATAATTTTTTCAACGTTTCCACAAGTATCCTATAGTGACTTAAAAAAAATCAGTGCAGACTCACCCATATTTAAAATTAAAATATATATTATAAATTATGTGGAAAATTAAAATATACAACTAAATATATCAATGTCCACAGAAGGTTTAATTTATCTTTATTTTTCCTTTCTCTTTTTAAGTTATCCGGCAATATTTTGGATGCGTATAGTGCTGAGCAGGGAATTTCATCGGTTAATATGGGCCTTACAAATGCTTCCTGCCCAAGGAGTCTATCAATGAAAAGAGAAATTATAGGTAATGCTGCTTTTTCCCTTTTTCAACCAACTGCATAAGAATGAATGTTACAACTCAAAGGTATTATATGGGTACTATTAATATCCCTCAGTTTAGAGGTGAGAAAATCCAGGGTCAGAGGAATTATTTTCGTAAAGTCATAGAGCTAAGTAGAGAAAGAGATGAAACAAGAAAGGATGTCTTGACTTATAAACCCAGTGTTAGTTCCTCCATAAGAATAAAACAAAATTCAGTTACAATTTCTGTAACATCATTTTATGTTAGAGGCCAAACATTGTCCTTTTAATAATTTTTACACAGTTAATGTTAACCTTTTTAGAAAATGTATTATGTCCATTCTAGAAGCCTAATCAATAACTCACAAATATTTATGCATTCAAATAATTTAGACTAAAATTAATGAATATAGTTTAAAATGAACAAATGTAAATAAATATATTCCTATATTACCTATTTTTAAAACTAGAATAATTCAAAGAACATTGTATTATTTATCTATTGCTGTATAACAAATTACCCTGAAGCTTAACAGCTTGAAATAATAAATACTTACTATCTCATATAATCTCTATGGGTCAAAAATCCAAGGGTGATAATTAGATAATTGGTTCTAACCAGAGTATCTCATAAGGCTATAGTCAAGATGTTTGCTGGAAATATAAACGTTTGACACTTGATGGGCTGGAGGATGTGTTCCAAGTCGGTTCACTCACCAATCTTACAAGTTAGTCCTGCTGTTGGCAAGTGACCTTGGTACTTTACCGTGTGAACTTCCAAAGGACTGTCTATGTATCAGCATGACATGACAACTTGTGATCCAAAACACACAAAACTGATAGCTGAAAATATCTTTTATGACCCAGTCTTGGAAGCCACACTGTCATTTCCACAGTATTCTATTGGCTTCACAGGTGAACCCTACTCAATATGAGAGGAAATTACCAAGTGTATGAATGTTACAAATGAGAATCATTGTGGGCCATGTTGAAGGTTATCATAGATGCTTACAACCACATAGTGTATAAAGTGTCATTCACTGGAAGTGTGGAATTGTTTGATAGTAATATCTGAGAAATGTTCTTATTTCCAACTCCTAGAATGTAGAAATCATAATTATTTATGAAAATGTAGGTTGTAGAAATTTAAGTTCAAATAATAGTGAATAATCTTAAAGTTCTGAAAATAATAATGATTGAGCAGTTTAATATTTGCTGTGCACGCTACCTCTCTTAATCATTATAATATTGTACCAATTTTACAGATGAAGAGCCTGAAACATGGAGAATTTAGCTGATAGATTACATGCTATTAAATGGAAAGCCAGAACACAAATCCAGGTTTTATTACTCAAAGCCTAAAGGGTTTGCCATTGCCTTTTACTAAAGAGTACTGTGCTTCAAATTTCTAAATACTTGCATGAAAATATTATATCATTTGGAGAGAGTAACATTGTATTTTCACTGAGCATTCTTGAGTTATGTTGATTGAAAGGGTATAAAGTAGAACTAAGAATTGTTTTAATTGTATTCTTTTTTATCAGAAACTGATACTCGAGTTTTGGCAAAAGAAAGACAAAAAAAGGACAACCATAACCTCAGTGAGTATATTTTCATTTTTTTTTCCTAAACAAAAGTAATGCAAGGAAAATGCATGGAGGTTAAACTGTGTGGTCATTCATTTTCACAGCATAAGTGTTTTCAGGTCAGAAGACCACATTTAATAGTTGAGCTATTAGGGGAATTTAAACCATGTGAACTCTCAGAAACGCCACACACTTTTTTGAAGTGAAACATCTCAAATTCTCTCCTTGATCAGTCTCTCTCAGGAAAGCTGTGTGCAATGGAGATGAGTTTACTTAGTTGCATTTGAACTCTGCTGTGGCTCGTTGACTCAAAGGCAGTGGTAGGATTTAGCTGGTTTGCACTGGCTCAACAGAACCCATACCTAATTTCTTGTTGAGTTTGGCAAACCAGTTGTTAAAATGGCACTTATAATCAGGGCTCTCTGTAAGGTGGGTGCCTGTGCAACTGCCCAATCTGGAAATTACACATTTACATTCCTTACTCTTTTTTTGATGTTCATCTGTGCAACAGCATATTCTAAGCCCCAATAGTCATGTTCATTAGTTGAAAAAAATTGCAAGTGAGGACACCAATCAAGAAACAATATGGAAATAGCTCAAAGAACAGTTTTATTGTTTTTTCGTCAGGTATTATTTAATAATTTTTCATTAATATTTTAAAACTCTTTCTTATAATGTAATCTAGTTTCATGTACCTCTTATTGTTCTTCGTTAAGAATTAAATGTATGAAATAATAAATGACCTTTCAGTATATCAGTTTTTTATACTTAAAATTGTCAATATAGCAAAGAAACAGTTATTAATTTATTTGAATCCTACCACTGCTCAAAGGTTTAAATAGTTTGTGACTTTAGAAAGTCTACACTATTTAAATAGCAAGAAACATAACTCCAGGTTTGTATTTCTGTCAACTGACTTTTTTCCTCCCAATGATAAGTTATCTGAAAGGTATTGCTTATGTTGGATTGCTGAAGTTTATCTCTGCAAAAAAAATGTCTCTGATACCTTTCTAGTGGTCAAATTTAATCTGATAACAGGTCACATGGGATGAAGAAATACAGACAAAGGAAGCTGTTACCAGCAATGTTGAGCTTGATAGTGTTTGGTCGTGCCTCAAGTGCTTAACTATCTCAAGTGAACTTTGCTAATTGAGTGTGAAGCCTTTTTGTTCTGGGAGCCAAATCAAAAATTTAAAAAGAATAAAATTAAATAAAAATAGGTAAAAATGTTAACACTAAACCAAACCAGGAATTTCCTTAAACGTGATTAGCTAAAATTGATCTTACATGCACCTGTGAAACCTGCATCTTTTTGCTCATATGCACCAGCCTACGTCACAGAGTAATCACAGTTGGCTGACTATGTGACCCTGAGGACAGAGCTGGCACAGGTTATAACAGTCCTTAGGGGAATTGTGGAAAGGGACATGATATGATTCTATTTGCCTTTAGTGGTAGAGCAGATAAGCTTTAGTCCAGATTATGAGACAAGTAGAACATGAGTAGGAAAAGCTAATTATTCATAGAAGGAAGTAATACATTGAGGAACTATGAGATTCTCTCTTAGTTGTAGCCTGCTCATTATTACTCTTCTTGCTTCTTTCTTTCCCTTCTATGTCTGCAGATTAAACAACAGGTCATTTATATAAAATAAAATAGGCGCCGGTGTGTCCATTATTGAAGTGTGTTCTAATCTGGATTCCCTTACTTTTTGCTTTTTGGAGATATCAAAGTTAAAAAATAATAATATCACATTTAAATATGATGAATCTAAGACAACACTTAAAATTTGTGAAGCTTGTGGCAAGAAGATAGATGAAATCCCATTTACCAGATGTCTAAATATATGCTAGAAAATGCTAAACTAAGTAAAAGTATGCTTTATCTTTTTTAAGGACTGGAAGGCCAGGTCCAGTCCTTAATTTAGAATTCTCAGATCCTCAGAGTTCTGAGTGGGAATGTCATGGGACAATGATAGCCTAACTTACTCATCTCTGCGGCCCATATTCCATTCTATGTTGCCAGTGCACCTCATCCAGTAAATGCAAGCTCCATACATGTCTCTGCAAACAACTGCCTCTTGTCTACATCTTGGGCCTAGAGATGAGCACACTGGTGTTTTGTTCCTCCATCAGGAAGGTAGACCTGGGAAAGGTCCTGAACAGTCTGTGGAGGTGGGCTCAGAGTATTTGGGAGAATATTTTTCATGCAAAGTACCCAACATATAGTTTAGAAGGGGTTCACTTTGCTTTGTGTCTGCCTTGCTCAGTGGGCATGGGTGTGATAAGAGGCAATAGTAGTTCATCTTAAGTATGGAGTCTGCAATGGGTCCACTGTTCCCTGGGTCCAACGGCAAGAATGATTATGTCAAAAACTTTGGAAAGGGTAAAACCACACATGGCATGAAATATCAGTAATTTTTTTAATTGACTCCTTTAAAAATAATTAACACGAGTGTGAAAATTCTCATTATAATTAGCCATTAAACATGTATCAAACACAATCTAAGAAGAGTGGAATAGAAACTTCTGATATTTTGCTTAAAGTGCATTTTAATAATAGATATTGAAGAAATATAATATGACTAAAACAATCCCCTATTTTGAAATAAAATTGTGAACATCCTTCATAGCTGTTCTTAATTTTATATGATATTTAAAAGTCTGTCTATAATATAGAAGTATGTGTGAATATAGAATTATTAATAAATTCTTACTGTGATATATACATATATACTTCTGTTAGTTTTACCTTTGTTTATTTTCTTTTCAATTTTTTTTTTAATGCAGTGTCATTTTCTGAATCCCTTAACAGGAAAAATAGGATTGATAAATAGGGAAAATAAACTTTCTCAAGAATGAGTTATATTCTAATTTCAGATGAATTTCTTTCTTTTTTTTTTTTTTTTCTTTTTCATTTTTCTGAAGCTGGAAACGGGGAGAGACAGTCAGACAGACTCCCGCATGCGCCCGACCGGGATCCACCCGGCACGACCACCAGGGGCGACGCACTGCCCACCAGGGGGCGATGCTCTGCCCATCCTGGGCGTCGCCATGTTGCGACCAGAGCCACTCTAGCGCCTGAGGCAGAGGCCACAGAGCCATGCCCAGCGCCCAGGCCATCTTTGCTCCAATGGAGCCTTGGCTGCGGGAGAGGAAGAGAGAGACAGAGAGGAAAGCGCGGCGGAGGGGTGGAGAAGCAAATGGGCGCTTCTCCTGTGTGCCCTGGCCGGGAATCGAACCCGGGTCCTCCGCACGCTAGGCCGACGCTCTACCGCTGAGCCAACCGGCCAGGGCTCAGATGAATTTCAATGTATTATTCCTGAAGGTCAAATTCATTCATAGTAAATTGCTTTGTAGAGTAGTTTCACCAAGACAATGGGTAGTCTTTGATGACTTTTCTTGTTTCTGGTAGTGAATCTTAATTCTCACAAATGCATTATTTAAGGATTTTTCAATATTTTTGATATATGATTTTCTTTTCTTCATGATCTTTTTCTTTCTTCAATTGCCTAGGAAGCTTTAAAAATCATATCTTTAAATATATATATATATATATATATATATATACTCATATGTTATGATTCTTGATACACTAGACTATAAAACTACTCTGTATTCTATGACTGCTTTCAGAGACAATAGAGGAAATTCTACTTATTTGTATATTGAATGTTTATGGAACATGTTTTTTGTGCACTAAATGTTCATAAGCAGTAAATTTATGAAAATGTAGAATAAGAACCTTTATCAGTAGTTCTGAAAGTGTGGGCCCTAGACAAACAGCATCAGCATTGTGGACAAGTCCTGCCGGGGGTGAGGACGACGGAGATACAAAGACCCAATTCCGGGGACCAGGTTCAGTGACGTAGATCCACTTTATTCAGGAAGTAAGCTAGCTAATATACACAGGTCCAGCCTATAGGGTGTTACAGCGTGTCCTTCATAGCCAATGGCTGAAAAGATCAGGGAGCTGCATGGTTGGCGCTAAGTCACTTTCTTATAGTGAGCGAGCTTCCTTCCTGGGTATGCCCAGGAGGCTTCTGGGAGCTGGAGTATTCTCACAGCATTGCATCAGCCACAGCTGCTAGGAATGTGCTTTTCACTCCACCCACACAATATCACTTGGAAGCTTGTCATAAATGCAAATTCTTGAGTTGAACCTAGATATACTAAAATCAGAATCTTTACATGTGGGGTACAAATCTACTTTAACAGTCATTCCAGGTATACATGATGCACACCTAAGTTCAAAAATCACTGCTCTATAGATTATCAAAAAATTTTAAATTAAAAAATATACTTTAGTCTAATTGACATAACTTGATAGGTTGATTGATTGATTAGGTGAGAGGAAGGAGATAGTGAGGCAGACTCCTGCATGCACCTAATGGAGCTATCTTAGTGCCCAGGGCCATGCTGGACCCAATCTAGCCACTGGTTGTGGGAAGGGAAGATGGAGAGAAAAGGGAGGGGAGGAGAAGCAGATGGTCTGTGTGCCCTGACTGGGAACTGAACTGTCAACTTCTGTGCTTCAGAAAGATGTTCTAACCAATCAAGCTGTCTGTCCAGGGCAACATACATTTATTTAGCTCCTCGTATATCCCAAGCCCTCTAGGGATACAGAAATGAGGAAGGAATGGTTTCTGCCATTGAGGAGGTCATAGTCTAGTTGGGCACACACACCTATGTGGCAAACTTTGATTTAGGCCTTAAGGGAAATATAAAAGAAGAGGTAAGTATGGTGCAGACCTCAAAGAGTATAATCCTTATGCACTGACAAAATATATATGTGAGAAATAATGATTAAAAGGGTATATATATTTCACTATGGGTAAGTATAGCATTTCAAAAAATGACAAACATGTTATTGGGAGGAAATATTTTTAAAGCATTATAAATAGTAGGATCATAATTTTAATATTGTTTTGTTAAATTATTAAATATATTTTAATTTTAATTTTATTTTTGAGAACTACTCTTTTGACTAAATGGAAATTTTTGTTATTTTTTAAAAATTATTAAGAAAGTTTACAGCTATTCAAAAGTGAATTGTGCTTTAACAAGAACAATAAATACTTTTTTTTAAATAGTTGAAAGAAGAAGAAGATATAACATTAATTACCGAATCAAGGAACTGGGCACTCTTATTCCAAAGTCCAATGATCCGTGAGTTCAACAATCATTTCTATAATAATATTATGGTTTTAATACTCCCCACGATGGATGGGAGGAAAGAGGGAGAGAGGAGGGCTAATGACCAGGAGATGAGGTAAAGGTAGGGCTATTTCTGGTCTATTTTTAAAATATCTATTCAAGACTGGTAGTCATTAAGCATCAAGGTTGTTATTAACAGTTATTCATTTGAGTTGTAGTAAATAGGTAAGTTATTCTCGTCAGTTTATAGTGGGTCTTTCTGTATGGCACTAATATTGACAACTTTAATGGTAGTGTCACTATCAATGACACTTTTACACCCAATTTATGGATTATAACAATTATTCCAATGTAAGATTTATGTATACATGAAAATTTAATTGTTGAATTTTCAGAGCTTCTAATATTCTAGATACATTAATTTTAAAAATAAGATTGTAAACATGATGACTGATGTTGATCAATAAATACGATAATGAATTTTAGCCAAAGCTTTGGTATCATACACATAAAAAGTCAGTTAAACAAGTTGTTTAAGATAGTAAATTTTAACAAATAGTTGATTAGTTGAAGTATCAGTTTAGAATGTTGAATGTTTCTCAAAAAAAACATAAAAACATGATCTACAGTATTGAAAATGACTTGAAAAATGTTTTATTTAAACCAAGAACTGGACTCTCTAAATACTGGTAATTTCTTATTATTCAGAAACAATGATGTTTGAAAAAGTTATATTTGTGGAATTCAGGAATAGTCTTAGTCCCTGGCTGGCTGGCTTGTTGGTAGAGTCTTGGCCCAGCCTATGGATGTCCTGAGTTCAATTTCCAGTTAGGGCACAAAGGAGAAACACCCATCTGCTTTTCCACCCCTCCATCTCTCACTTATCTCTCTCTCTCTTCTCCTCCTATCCTGCAGCCATGGCTCAATTGGAGTGAGTTGGCCCAGGGTGCTGACGATGGCTCCATGGCCTCTGCCTCGGGTGCTAAAAAATAGTTCCGGATGTTGAGCAGTGGAGCAAGGGCCCCAGATGGCAGAGCATTGCCCCCTAGTGGGCTTGCTAGGTGGATTCTGGGCGAGGCACATGTGAGAGTCTGTCTTTGCCTCCCCTCCTCTCACTAAATTAATAAAGAAAATACTCTTTCTCTACAACCAAATGTTGAATTCATTCAGACAATTCAGTAATTTGTAATAGAAAGACTGTAACATTTATTCTCTTGGGCATCTGGAATGGAATGGCACAAAGAGCTCCAGGTGGGAAGTCTGAAGATGTCAGTCTTAGTCTAGGCTCTGCCAATTATGCCTCAAGTCTCTAAGCACACAACTCTTTCTATTAGTACAGAGAATAACCATTTTCCTGATAAAAATTTTTAACACTGAAATATAAATGTACATTTATTTACCAATTATTTGATGTAAGTTCAAGGCTTTTTTATTTGAATATGTTTCAACTTTTATTTCTTACAAAAACTGCACTAAAAATATATATATTTTAATTTATTTAAAATAAAACAAAAACTTAGACCACCCAAGTATAGATGGATTTTTGAAATGTTTATACATTAATTTGTTGCAGCAAATTTTGAATGAACTACATTTACTAAAATTTTAACTATTTCAAAGCTTTTAAAAATAATTTCCCTAAGAACAATAACTATTTACAAATGTTTTCTTATTTTGCATTAATATTGTATTTTTTAGTGTACTTATATTTCATGATATTTTCATAATAATAAATACAATGAGCTAGAGTTTAACCACCTCTCATTATGTATGTGCTACCACAGGATCACAAAAGTACCTGAGTGTATCAGAAGGTAGTCTAGTGACCTCTTTTATCTACTTTTTTCTGACAACAATCATTGGGTACCAACAGAGAGGATAGAGAACATTAGTTAATCCTAAATTTGGTTAGGTAAAAGTCAGTTAAAAGAGATTTTGTATAAGAGGTAGAGCTAACCCCCCAATGCCAGGGCACACTTACATGCAGAAAGCTCATGAGACTTAAGATTGGATTTTGAAGCTTAACGGAGTATCTTCAGATGTTGTCATGCCTGTGAGGCACCATTTATATGACTGAGTTTTTTTGGTTGTTGTTGTTTTTTTTGTGTGTATTTTTCTGAAGTGAGAAACAGAAAGTCAGGGATACAGACTCTCACATGCACCTGACTGGGATCCACCTGGCATGCCCACTATGGGGTGATGCTCTGCCCACCTGGGCCATTGCTCCATTGCAACTGGAGCCATTCTAGTGTCTGAGTCGAAGGCCATGGAGCCATCCTCAGCATCTGGGCCACCTTGGTCCAATGGAGCTCTGGCTGTGGGAGGGGAAGAGAGAGATAGAGAGAAAGAAGAGAAAAGGTAAAGAAACAGATGGACGCTTCTCCTATGTGC